>NC_090436.1:839130342-849130342 GCF_031143425.1 Pleurodeles waltl
CAGGACAGACCCATTGATCAGTTGAAAGTAAAATTTGCGGGTTGAATTTTGCTAGCTAATCAGGGGAACTGAGAAAGAAAGAGTAGCTGTTAGAGCGAAAGCCGTCAGTGAAAAATCTGTAAGGATCCTAAAGCGATTATGTTGCCCTACCCGTAGTAAACTGACAAATTTGGGTTTTGATTTTTTTGTTGAGATGCTTGCGATAAATTTTTTATTAGTTTTGAGTAAGTCTGAGTGTGGGAGGACAAGCTGCAAGACGCTGTACGTGTGAGTGGCTGCTAGGCTGGTTAGTGAGGAGGGTCGCGCACGGATTGGTGGACAACTGTGAAGCACAATTGGTTGAGAAAGTAGATGAAGAGGATCTTGGGATTAAAAGTCACTTCCTGATTTATCGAAAACTAGCATAAACTTGCAAAAATTTAGTTTTTCAGAGCTCTAAAGAGGAGAGGTGTATATTCCAGTGACAGTAGGGGAAGTTAATCCACCATAAGGTACACCCGCCTGTGTAGTATTTGAGGAGCGGGGTGTCGTGCCATGCCTTTGGCTAAAACAGTGGTGCAAAGCAACAGAAAATGATGGAAGTTTAGCATTTTCTACCCACGGTACATTTAATTTGAGAAGGTGGGTGGTGTACGTATTGAAGCTCCTCCCGAGAGGGGGTCGAAGCAGTTCGAAGACAGCACTTTGGGAACTAGTGGCTAGCCAGCAACAGAAATTTGAGAGGAGAATGAAAAAGGCAGAAAAGACACTAGCGGAGGCTAGATGGGACAGTGATCAGAAGTTCTGGAGATCAGAGACTTTACAGGGAATTAAATTGTTTCCTGCAATTACGCATAAAACGAGAGAGAAGGGAGGAAATCTATCAAAAAGAAAATTGAAGGCCTTCTGAGAATAAAGAGCAGCAATCAAAGGAGACTGGGAAGTCTATAACACCTGGCAAAGAGTCAGATGATGATTAGATAATTTAACAGCTGTTCAGAACTCGTCCCCACCATATGCAGCACAAGAGAGCGGTCCAAGCACTAGCATAAACCCCACTGCACCAACACCAGTTAACATGACCCAGAGAAGGCCTTATCTACCTACTACATTGGCAGCTCAAAATCCAATGCCGCAGCTGAGAATTCCCAGAGTTTACCCGGATGTACCCATTGTAGAAACTGCAACAAATTTTATATTGCCAACAGGATAGGTTTTCCTGAAACCAACAATGGTTCAGACAGAGTCAACTCCACTCTTACTGCCTCAAATGCAGCCACAAACAATGCCAAAGTATACCCCTATAACAGGAACACAGACAGATATGTCTGCACTGATTAGTCAGAATACTGGAATAATACATCCCCAAAACCTGAATGTTAGACCAAGCTCAGATTCCGTGTCAGTACCTGTCACCATTGGCCCAGTCATACCATTGTTTGCCCAGGGAAATAACAGGACAAATGGCCAAGGATTTCTGAGTCAGAATTTAATGGAAGGAGGACTGACTGAGGGTACCAGAATAATTTCCTCCGTGGGACAGACCCTTGACGGAACAGGATCATTATTAGATTTGAGTCCTTACAGAGCTCCTCCGAATAAGGAAACAGGGTCAGTCATCAGTCTTAGTATGAAATTAATGACTCTGCAACCTCCAAAACTAACTGTACAACCGTTGAAAAATAATCAGCCCAATAATATTTCACTGTAAGGTTTAACAGCCCAACAATTGACAGAATGGTTAGAGAAGCTGAGTAGCACCTAAGGTGATCCTTGTGGAGGGGAATTCCTAAACCATACTAGACTTGGAATGGAAGCAGGTGAGCTCATTGAAGGAACTATGGGTGTAAACTGACTTGAGACCTAAACAGGAGAAGAATTGAGATACTTGTGCCCAAAAATTACAAAGGAAGTGGGCATAGTACACCAAAAGCTAGCAGATATAGCAGACAAATATGAGACAGACCTTGAGAAAGTTAAACATTTGAAAAGGAGTTACAGATTAGAGTTCGGGACAAAGGACTTTGTACACATGAGATTCGCAGGAATGAAAGCACACCTTAGAGAATTACTTCAAAGCATTCAGACATGGAGGGCACTAGAAAAATGGGAAGGCAGATGGGTGAAGAAAAGAGACAAAAAGAAAAAAGATTGCGAAGCTGCCCCTGCAGATGCACTGCAGGCTGAGGAAGCAGTAAAAATATTACCAATGAGAGGGATTTCAGGAGGGAACTTTGTACATGTCCCTTGGAGCAGGAGTGACATTTTGTCATTTACTAATGATTACCCCAGATTGAGAGAGAAACCTTTAGAGTAGTACCAACAGATGGACAGGTTTGTAAAACTTGCAAAGTGTCTATGGGAAGACTTAAACACTTTTTTAGAGATAGTAGTCCCAGCCAACCTGTGGGTGGAGTACAAGAAGAGTGTAGATTGGCCAACAAGGGAACCAGAGAGAGACCCAGCTACAGGTTCACCATCTCCCGAAGTGATGAAATATTACTATAAGGTGATTGAGTTTTTGAAAAACAGAATTTCGCCTAAAAACATTGACTGGCAGCACATAGACAGGACAGCACAGGAAGCCAAGAAGTCTATCTATACGTACTACGAGAGATTGTTGCAGGCATTTAAGCATTACAGTGGTACAGAAACAATTGAGCTGAAAGACATGATTCATTTTGTGTTTAGGACTGAAACCTGAAGTCAGCCAGATGATTAAGGGTCATTTGATTTGTTAACAAGCAAAGCCAATTGATGAGGTGTTACAGAATGAGAAATACTGTAGTGATGAGATTGAGTTGAAGTAGAGAAAGTTGAAGGAAAATGTGATGGTGATGCAAACCAGAGTGACAAAGACAAGGATTCAGGCAAGGTTTCTGCCTCAGCAGCAGCAGGGAAGCATGCAATTGCAAAGCCAAGGCACAGGTAGAGGTTGTGGAGGAATGGGAAGTGTGAATTGGTCCCAATTTAAGCAGTGATACAAGGCAAGGTGCAAGGAATGGAAAAGATGTTGCCATGTCACGCTTACGGAGGCCTCGGGCATTGAAAACAGGAGTTTCCGAAGGTAAGTCAGGGAGTTGTTGTTCAACAAATGAATGATGCCAATTCTTTCTGAAACATGAGAGGGCCAAGAATGAGAAACCAAAATCCAAATTTTTCTGAATAATGAGAATCCGATGCAAGGTTTTCAGCCTATGCAGGCCATGCAGCCACTGCAGTTACAGATGCCCCAGACACAGCAGATGCAACCGCAGGTTCAAATGGTGCCTAGACAACAAATTCAAATACCTTTGGACTAACAGCAAGTGATGTTTCTCAGACAGTCACAGGTCAAAGGTGGAACCAGAGTAATAATACTGTACACCAATTCCCCCTACAAAGTGAGGATGAAATAAACGATGATTGAATAAGTGAGAGTTCGGATGAGGAGGAGTGCATGTTGGCCACATCCCTAGAAGTAGATCAGAAAGGTCCCCATGTGAAGGGAAAAGTTTTAGGTCACAAAGTCTCTTTGTTGGTTGATACCGGAGCTACACACTCTACAGAGAGGGTAGCAGAAGTCCCAAACTTGCCTCTCTCAGGAAGAACTGTCCAGATTGTTGGAGTCACAAACCAATATTTGACAAACCCAATCACAAAACCAGTCCAGGTAAAAATTGGTAATTACAGGGGATTACACACTGTGTTAGTCTGTGACTCAAGCCCTGTGTCCTTACTGGGAAGGGATTTGTTATGTAAGACAAAATGTTCAATTACTTGCTCAAATGATGGCATTGAGATTCAAACAGTGATGATAAAGATGACCCAATTGTTGAAATAAATTGTGACACCGTGAATAAAGAATACCCTCTGGTTAGTTTCTTTCCAGTTTTTACTGTGAGAGATCTTCCTTCCTATTTACAGGGATCTGTTGTGATGAAGGTATGGGAGTTTTCAGGAAAGGACATTGGTTTGATAAAAGGCGTTGAGCCAGTTAGAGTTGCAGACAAACCAAATGCAGTCTTTCCCCAAATTCCACAGTTCCACATCACAAAAGAAACAATTGAAAGTGTGGCACTAATATTTGCGTAATTCCTATACAGGAGAGTGTTGAAGGGGGTGCTGAGCAGTCCATGTAATTCACCAATAATGGGACTGTGCAAGCCATGTGGGAAAGTTCAAATTGTTCAAGATTTGAGAAAAGTAAATTACATTGTAATTAAATGTTGCCCAGTGGTACCCAATCCTGCGGTGATCATGTTTCAAATCCCATGCAATGCTGAGTGGTTTACTGCGGAGGATCTGTCACAAGCATTCTTTTCTGTACCTCTTTATGAGGATAGCAGATTTCTGTTTCAAATTCTTAAATCAGGTCTACTGTTGGTGTAGGATCCCACAAGGATTCTCAGAGTCACCTTCCATTTTTAATCAGATACTGAAAAAGAATCTAGAGTCACTGGAAATGCCATACCAGTCGACACTGGTGCAGTACATTGACGATTTGTTGATCACATTCAAAATGAAAGAGGGGAGCAAGCATGACACAATTGCATTACTGAACCACTTGGAGAACAATGGCTACAAGGTGTCCCCAGCTAAATTGCAGCACTGTCAGAAAGAAGTGAAGAATTTGGGTCAGTTGATCGAAAAAGGAATTTGGAGAATATCCACAGAGAGGGTCATGACCATGTTACAAATGACTCCCCTGACCAGTCACAGAGATGTTAGGATGTTTTTGGGAATGGTGAGCTGCTGCCACCAATGGATCCCACATTTTTCAGTCATTTCATTGCCTTTGCAGAAACTGACTATCAAAGAGGTCTCAGTTCCTCTAGTGCTAGATGAAGTCTGTATTAAAGCATGCACAGATTTGAAAGAAAGCCTGTGTCAAGCCCCAGCATTGGGTATGCCTGATTAAACAAAACCCTTTTTGTTGTCTTGTCATAAACATGATGCATGTTCTTTGTCTGTCTTTACTCAAACACATGGCGGCGTACATTGCCCAGTAGCATATATTTCAGCTACTTTGGACCAATTGCATCAGCATTACCAAGCTGTCTGCGGTTCATTGCAGCAGTTGAATAGAGCCTCGCTCAGAGTTAGGGCATTGTGGTGGGTTATCCCCTCACGATTATGGTCCCACACTCCATCGAAGTCTTGCTCACTAGGTCCAAGACACAGTATCTGACTAGTGCAAGTTTGAAAAATATGAGACCATGATCAAAAGATGTACAGTGCTTACCCCAGCAACTTTGCTTCCAAATGAAAATGCTGAGATTGATCAAATGGATGATACTAAACATGACTGTCTAGAAGTAACTGAAGTGTGCACAAAACCGAGACCCGACATTAGAGATACTTGTTTGGAAGAGAATGACCAAATTGTCTTTTTTGATTGCTCCTGTCTGAGAGATAACATGGGCACATTGAGAGCAGGATTTGTTGTGTGTACTCATTCTGGTACTTTAGAAGCTTCCTGGCTTCAAGAAGTATTTTCTGCACAAGTGGCAGAGCTGGTAACTCTTACTAGAACATGCCATATTTCCACCCAGTTTAAGGCCACCATCTATACAGACAGTCAATATGGATTTGGAATAGTGCAAAACTTTGGTCAATAGTGGCCACAGAGACGTTTCCTGGCCTCTTCTGGTTCACCAGTGAAAATGGTGAAAGAATACATGAACTGTCACAAGCCATCCAGTTGCCTAAAAAGATTACTGTGGTGAAATGCAGTGCACATCAGAGATTGCAAGATTTTGTGTCAATGGGGAATGGATGTGCAGATCAAGTCTCAAGGCTCTGTGCATTGAAATGTATATCATTCAAGGAGAAGTGGGAATGAGAACTGTTATCTTAAAATGATGAAATGTATGAAAACTATGCGATGCATGTTATAAATGCTATGGAAGTGTTAAAAACACGACAGGATAACGTGTCTAGGGATGAGCCAAGAGAATGGATAAAGATGAAATGTGTGCACAGGGTAGATAATGTTTGGGTATCAGGAGAGGGAAAAGTGGTGTTGCCCAACAGTTTATTGACACAAATGGCTAGATATTATTATGGCCAGGCAAAGGTGGGAAGGGATGCAATGGTCTGGACCTTCAAACAGTTCTGGATCAATCCAAAATTTAGACAGGTTGCTGAAGCAATTTGCCACAGGTGTGTCATTTGCTAGCAAATGAACATGGCATAAGGAACAATAGTCAGTATGGGCCACATTGGAAAAGCTGGAGGTCTGTTTAAAATGCAGATGGATTTCATTGAGATGCCTGTTTGTGGTAGATTGCGATATGTATTGGTGATTGTGTGAATCTGTAGTCACTGGACTGAGGCTTACCCTAAACGAAGAAATTACAGTCTCACAGTAGCAAAACTACTGCTTAGGGAGCTGATACCCTGTTTTGGTTTTCTGGTCTCTTAATAATTAGATAGGGGAAGTCACTTCAACAATGAAGTAATCAAATTGCTATGTTCAGCTTTAAACATTGAGCAGAAACTGCACTGTAGCTACAGCCCTGAAGCCTCAGGACTCGTAGAACAGATGAATGGTACCTTGAAATCGAGAATGGCAAAAATGTGG
This sequence comes from Pleurodeles waltl, assembly GCF_031143425.1. NCBI lineage: Eukaryota > Metazoa > Chordata > Amphibia > Caudata > Salamandridae > Pleurodeles > Pleurodeles waltl. Next base: position 839,136,887 of record NC_090436.1, read on the forward strand.
GCATCCACAAATCTGAAATGGTATGATGCACTACCATTAGTTCTGATGTCAATAAGGAAACAGGACTGCTGCCACACAAAGTCCTCATGGGGAGAGCAATGAGGTTGCCAGCAGTTCCTGCAAATGCTGTTGTGAACATTACAGATGATATGGTATTTGACTATTGCAAAGGTCTGGCTGACATGGTTCGATCTTTCTCTCATCAGGTGGATGCTACTACACTGCAAACGTTTCAAGACCAGGGACAGTACCTGAGAGCTGGTGACTGGGGTGTAATCAGAAAGCACGTGAGAAAGTTGTGCTTGGAGCCTCAGTGGAAAGGCCCTTACCAGATAGTGTTGATCACTATGACAGCTGGAAAGTGTGCTGGACTTCTGAACTGGACCAACTCCACTCACACTAGGAAAGTGCCAAATCCTAGCGTACAAGAAGAAGAGTTGTTGAGGTTACCAACAACGTCCAAATGCACTCCAAGGCTGGAGAGAAGTGAAGGAGAACTGGAAATGGACCACAGCCAGCATACCCACTCCTGTGAGTGACGAAGTGGAAGGGGTACGGGAGAAAGACAATGAATCTACCTCAACTGAAGGAATAAGACAGTCCGATCGGAGGAGGGTGCTTTTGGAAACAGACGGTCTTGAATGTCTGAAAGAACAAACGACTGACCCCAGTGGGAAAGGAGTTGAGGCGGATCAAAGCCAAAATGATTTGACCCCTCCTGGACCGGTTACAAGAATATCAAAAGAAGATGTCTCATGTCCAATAATGAAATGAGCATTGACAAGAAGGCCATTGAAAGAAGATGAGTGGCCAGAAACCCAGCCAAAAGCGAAGAAAGTAATCTCAGTAACAACCATTGAAGAAGAAATTGACACCACAAAAAAGAAGATTTGAGCGATGAAGAATTAAGTGGCGATCGAAAACTGAAGAGAAAAAGAATCACAAATTGAAGGCACCCAGGTCCTGAACGGGCATATGTAACTACCAGTGAGTGGCAGGAAGAATTTTTAAATTTTTGTTTTGATCAAGACATTCCAGGTCAATATTTTGGCACTTGAAGAAAATCAAAGAACTAAAGTGTTGAAAGGTCCTATGCACTGAAAAAAAGGAGAAAAAAGACGGTTGAAATTTAGCGGAAAAGACTTTGATAAACTGATTTGACAAGCTGCTACCTGATTTGAGAAGCTGCTTACTGATTTTTGACAAAGTGTCCTGGAAGAAAGTTTGAAAGCCGTAAAGAAGTGCCAAAGTTTTCAAGATTTTTGTTTTAGTTTGATTTTGCTGCATTGCTGTACATTTTTCTTCTGCGTCTACTTTCTGATTCTATATAGATCATGAGTATCCACAACCAGCAGGCTAGAAAGAAGAGATGCTGTAAATACATGGGTATTGGTGTGGCCACAGTATTCATGATATTATTTTTGATATTGATTGTGCACTCACAAAGGAAGATAGGTTTAAGTTAGATGAGAAATATTTACACACAGATGACACACATGGAGAATGTTCTTCAAATCTTTTATATTGCTTACTAATATATATTGAGAATGTTGAGAAAATGGATGCAAGAGATTGTTATGTTTGCACACACATTCCTGCCTCAGTTGAGGAAGGAGTAACCTATCATAGCTTACCTTTCACCTATGGCATAAGTTGTTATTTGTTATTAACAAGATTTTATAACCAAGAGTACATCCAATACTGATATTCTAATCATGATGTAGTGTTTGCTTTTGTCCCTATAATTAAGTATTTGAGTAGAGTAGCTAAGGATAATGACATAGAATTAGGGAGAGGATTATCTGAACCTACGTTAACCTTTGGGTGCTGCATTTGCCCATCACAACAATTTAACATGCTTATTGACACCAGTAGAAAAGAGATTCTTAGCTCACACAGATAACAGAAGGAGGGCAGTGAAGGCGAAAATAGATAAAGGGTTACTTTTGAGAAACCCAAGAAACGATCATGCATTTAGTGACCTAACAAAACAAGGGAGATTAGCTTTAGATGCACAACATGTAGGAAAACTTTGTATATACAGGCCTCAATCTCCTGTAGACAGAGTGTTTGTGGGAATGAGTGAATGTAGGCATGTGTTTTTGTTTCAGAGTAAATGGACATTCATGTTAAACAGACAGGATCCTGCAATACCCCGAGTTTATTGCATCTTTGGGCAAAATGCCTCTTACCATCTTCCTAGAGGATGGTATGGCACATGTTACTTGGGGATAGTTTTCCCAAAAATGTACCAACGTGGAGACTTGATAAATTGCCTAAAGTGACTGAATTACATCGAGAAAGACAAAAGCGAGAATCAGTTCCTGGTACTGTTGGAGACATATTTGGAGCAATAATTACTTCAGTGGGAGTTGTTCTGAATTCTATTAAAATTCTTAAGTTACCTACCGTCGTGGATAACATGTTGACAGATTTTTCAGGAGCCATTGTCCTAATGGACACAGATGGCTGCAGTAAGAGCTGTGACTCTTCAGAACCGCATTCCGTTAGACATCCTTTTAGCAAAAGAGGGCTTAGTTTGTAAATTGCTTAGTCCACAACATAGCTTTTTGTGTATACCAGGTAATAGCAAAGCAATTAGAGGCTTTATTAACAATCTAACTAAAGAAAAGTGACTTAAAAGAACTAACTGAACCTGGCTTGTGGGAAAATGTTGGCAAAGGTGTTGCTTCAGTGGGAAAATGGCTTGGCAACATAGGAAAAGGGATTTTATTGAAAATAATACAAGCAATATTAATTATTGTGATTTACTTAATTTAAATAGGGGGAATACGTAAATTGTATAATGTGATTAGAATGAAAAGTTTGAAAAAGAATCAGAGGAGGGAAGAAATTAAAATGGAAACATTATTTATGGAAAATACAAGGGGAAAAGGGATAAATAAAAATGTGAAAGAAACAGAATTTTGAACATTTGCATGTTAAGATAAAAAAGTGTATTTGGGGAATGTAAATGTGATGACATATTTAGTCATCAGAGGAAGGATTGTGAGCGCTGAAATTACTACTAATAATTATTTCATGGATTTCTGTATTTGATGTTACATAGAAAATGAATTAACATAGAAAATAAGGTGTGACTCGAACCATGCCTACTTGGATGGCCGCCATATAATATGAAACCATTTACTAGAGTATATTAATGATCATTTAGAATTTATATGAGAGTTAAAATCCAGTAATGTGTCATACTTACAGTTAAACATTATGTATTTGCTTATATTAACTATCGGCCTAAAGATAGCAAGGTCTAGGCCTTAATGAATGTACTGCCAAATATTGAAAATGCAACATTAGTATAAAATGATCTCATGCTTGCTAAATAACAAATGCATTGTATTAACTGAAGGTTGACCGAGTCTTGTAGTAACAAAATGTTATTCTCTCGATGAAATGTGTGAAAAACCTGAATGTTCTCAAAATGTTACACATGTTAACTCAAAGCGTATGGGAAAGCAACGCTCCCAGAAACTAACAATGGACTCACTGACAGAAGAACGGAAGGATATCAAATTGATTTTTAACGTATCAAACAATATGCGTAGATGGTGAAATGGCAATCATCATCCTGTGAAAGACTGGCTAGTTATATCTTAGATTTGTAAAGTAATTTTATTGGACTGATCGCTATTGAAGGATTCTCTTGACTAATGACAATGTGGGACAACTTTAACTTAACAGCACTGCTTTCAGAGTTTGATGTCATACCTATGACAAGAAAGCAACTCTTTTCGAGAATTGCCTACCACTCTTCGACTCCCTGTCGTTCTGACACCAGTCAGTCCTTTGTCAATCACCAGCCTGTCCTTAACATTCTGGTATTTTGCTATCATAATTTTCTTTTCGTATGCTCCATGCAATGATGCTGATGCTTACTTTAGCGCTTAATGCTTAGAGCCTGTAGAGCTCTGCTGCCTGCCTTAGATATTTCTTCCTGATGGTTTGGAAAGCGTAAAGTCCCCAATTCTGAACCATACCCCTCCCCTCTCATGTCCCGATGTTGATGTCCGCCCGATGAATACCAACACTGCTTGCTGATCATTTAGGAAAAGGTATAATGATGCAAATGTCTTTATTGTTGATTTGTCTTTCGTTTCTATGTACCAACTGCTTCTTTTGAGAGAGCCATAGATAGATGTTTTCCAAATATGTGTCAACGAAAACTTTTGCGTGAAGCCCGACATGCTAATGCTAATCCAGAGTTAGTGAGGTCTTCCTCTACTCCCCTGCTTAACAATCTGATGTCATTCAATTGTTGATTCGAATGTATGTCATTACCATTGCGCAACTACTCTTGCTATTTATCTGTATGTTATTTATAGAAAGTCTGGTCATAAATGTTCTAATTAAGTTAAGATTCTTTAGACAATTCGGTCAACCAGTATTATTTCCATACGTTTGTCATGTGGTTTTGAGATTAATTTACGTGATCTTAGCATTGTTAATATAGGGAAATAAAGCCTCTAGCTGATACTAAAGGTGTGGTTATTCGTGACCAAATGGGTCATGATGTGTGGATTTACTGACTCTAATGAATTTATATTGTTGTTTATTGATGTAATGTATGTACTTAGGGCGTGATCGTCTTAACGGGGTCAAAATGTCCATTGACCCTCATCAGCGTGTCCTTATCAACCTGCAACAAGTGAAAAACACAAGGCTTGACATGCTGCAGCAAGGGCACCTGGCAACTTCAAGGTGCAGGCTTTTATTGTGAGCATTTGTGAGGAAAGATTTTAATGGCCCTGGGCTGAGCTGCTACCCACTTGACCATTGCCCAGTCAGATCAATACTTAAAACTCAGAATAATCGGACTCATCGGGTTGGAAAATGTGTTATTGGTAGGGCAGGTAGGTACCTACACCTAACAACAAGCCACTAACCTCCACATAGGTACAGTTAGGTCTCAGTAAATTAATCCCAGCTCTACCCTTGGTAGCTTGGCATCGAGCGTCAAGGCTTAACTTAGGAGACAAAGTGTAAAGCATTCAAATATCACAAAACAGTAATTAAATAAAACACAGGAAACAGTTTAAAAATCCAAAACCAATTTATAAAAATAGCTTATATTTTTATCTTTAAAATGACACAAAAACGATTAAAATCGGTTCAGGGGAACCGGAGATATGAATTTTTAAAGTATTATTATTTTCTAGCGCTTAGAAACAAAAAGCGCCAATCGGGTCATCTGGTTGCACCAGGACCGGGGCAAAGTCAAACTTTCAGGCCGACCGCGATGGAGCCCTGCTCGGCTACAAGTCGCGGGAGGCCTCGGTTAAAAAGTTACCTTCTGACTTAGTCTCTTTTTTGATGTTTTTCTTCCCCGGGACGAACCTGCCAGTTGAATCCGACCTCCTGGAGCCCTTGTCCGGATACGTGAAGTCGGTTTCCTCGGTGGTGATTTTTACCTTTGGACTTAGTCGTTTTTTCGAGATGAAAATCCTTCGACCGGGGTAAACCTGGATCTTGATCCGACGTCCATGGAGCCCTTCTCGGATACGATGGCTGGGAGGTCCCGGTCAACTTTTTACGTTCGGACTTAGGCGGTCATTCTGACCCTGGCGGTCAAAGACCGCCAGGGCGGAGGACCGCGGGAGCACCGCCGACAGGCCGGCGGTGCTCCAATGGGGATTCCGACCGCGGCGGTAAAGCCGCGGTCGGACCGGCACCACTGGCGGGCTCCCGCCAGTGTACCGCCGCCCCATTGAATCCTCCAAGGCGGCGCAGCTTGCTGCGCCGCCGAGGGGATTCCCACCCCCCCTACCGCCATCCAGATCCTGGCGGTCCGACCGCCGGGATCCGGATGGCGGTAGGGGGGGTCGCGGGGCCCCTGGGGGCCCCTGCAGTGCCCATGCCACTGGCATGGGCATTGCAGGGGCCCCCGTAAGAGGGCCCCTACATGTATTTCACTGTCTGCTGCGCAGACAGTGAAATACGCGACGGGTGCAACTGCACCCGTCGCACAGCTTCCACTCCGCCGGCTCGATTCCGAGCCGGCTTCATCGTGGAAGCCTCTTTCCCGCTGGGCTGGCGGGCGGCCTGAAGGCGACCGCCCGCCAGCCCAGCGGGAAAGTCAGAATTACCGCCGCGGTCTTTCGACCGCGGAACTGTAACCTGACGGCGGGACTTTGGCGGGCGGCCTCCGCCGCCCGCCAAGGTCAGAATGAGGGCCTTAGTCTCTTTTTTGGATGTTTTTCTTTACCGGGACGAACCACGAAGTCAGGCCGGGTCGCGGTTGAGGCAAGCCGGCTAGAATTTCCGCGTCGGGTCGGTCACTTTATGGAGCTTTTTAAAAAAAATTCTCCAATCTTTTCCAAACTTCTGGGGCTTCACCCAGATGTTCTTTTAAGGTTCTTTTGGGGTCCACAGCTCACCCCAAGGGTCCAGAAGTTCTGTGATGGTCCTTGGGGGGTGCGGACTTCAACTCCCAGAATGCACTTGGCGCAAACTCCTTTTTGGCCACTGGACAGTGGTCAGCTGGTCGCTTTCTTCAGGAGTTGGTGCAGGGGACTCTGGTTTAGCAATTTTTCACCTGTAGAAAACAGGGAGTCCCTCCTTGAACCAGTTGAAGCCAGGCAAAGTCCTTCTTGTGGTGAAGCCCAAGTGTGCAGCTGGTGCAGTCCTTCTGAGTGCAGGGTCCAGGTGCAGGCCAGGGGTCCAGCAGGGCAGTCCTTCTTCTTCTTTAGTTCCTTTCTTGTTGAATTCTGGAGGGGATCTGAGGCGTGGGTGCAGGTCTGCCAGTTTTATCCTTGCTCCTGGGTGAAAAGCAGGGGGGCCCTGGTTCTCCAATCAGGGACAGGGTCGTCCCCCTGTGATGACCACTTCCTGGGAAGTGTGGCAAAAATCCATCCCAGAAGGCAACAGTCTCTAAAAATCCAACATGGATGAATCTGATTTTTGGAGGTTACATCTGGCTGAGCCCACCCACTGGTGTGGCTAAAAATCATAAACACACCCCTCTCCTGCCCTCTCCTAATCTAATCAAGGGGGCACCTAATTGTCTGGGGTTGCAGGATGTGGGGGTGTTGCTGGGTGCTCCAAATGTCCTTCTCTGCCTTTGAAGACCAGTTTGGCAGCCCTCCCCCTTCCTGCCTCACCATCTGCTGAGGGGAGATTCTCTCCCCCAAGCACATTCCTTTGTATGAAGCCTGGCCACTTCACACCTCATCAAGGCAGCCTGGCAGAAGCTGCTGCAGGCTGGCCAATCAGAGCACAGCAGTAAAAACAATGCAGAGCTGAAATTGGCAACTTTTTAGGTAAAGTCTAAACTTTTTACCTGCACTAGTTATATTAAATCCAACAACTGGAAGTTGTGGGATTTATTACAACAATCAATTTGATACCAAATTCTTGGTATGTAACATTTAAGGAGACTTTAAAATTTAAAATAGAGTCTGCCCATTCTAGCCTATGAAGGCCATTTACTTCAATGAGGGAAAAACGAATTTGGCTGTTTTTACCTCACCAGGGCTTATAAATCTATTTTTATAAAATCCCTGCTTATAGTTACATGGCACCCAACCCTATGGGCACATAGGGCACACCTTAGGGGTGACTTATATGTAAAAATAAGGTAGTTAAGACTTTGGAAGTACCTTTAATTCCAAAGTCGAATTTGCATATAACTTTAATTTAAAAGCAGCCAGCAAGGCAGGCTTGCTTTTAAAATGACACTGGGCACCTCAGCAATGCACCTAGGTGTGCACCACCTATGCTGTGGTCCCTAAACCTACATGCCCTACCATATACTAGGGACTTATAGGTAGGTTAACTTAGCCAATTATAATTAGCCTAATTTGCATATCCATTTTACACAGAGCACAGGCCTTGGGACTGGTTAGCAGTACCCAGGGCACCATCAGAGTCAGGAAAACACCAGCATAAAGTGGAAAATGGGGGCAAAAAGTTATGGGGCCTCTGCAATCAGCCCTAGTTTCTCACACAACCCCCCCCCAGCCCACACGCCCAGGAGACTCAGCCCAACCCTGGGAGAGTCTTCCTGGCTTGTTAGGCGAGGAAGACAGTGAAGAAAACTGGCTGTCCCTTTGCAGGGCCTACTCTGCCTTATATCCTCCTGTCAGGGTCACTCCCTCTGGGTAGTGAAGCCATCCCAACAGTAAAAGGACCCAACTCAAACTGAAACTTCCCTCTAGGGGGGTTTTCCTCCTCTCTCTCTGCCAACTTGGGTAGTGAGGTGCCCACCTCCCCTACTCCTAACTTTGCTAGGGCAACACCTAGCTTACCCAAAGAGGTCACCCAACACTTGAGCAACCCCACCATGACCAACAGGGTCAGGGGGCCTACTTTGCTATTGGCCCTGGGGTCTGCCTCCCAGGCCAAGTACAGTGCTGCCAGGAAGGCTAGCACCCAGCAGAGGCTACTGACAGCTGTCAGTACCCAGAACCACACCCTAAGCTCTCCACTGACAGGTGGCTGAGCTGCTTCAAGGGCAACTTTGGGGTCCTGGCACCCCTCTTGCTGTCTAGAGTGGGGGGCTACCACCTCCTGTGGCAGACACCCTCCTTCCACTCTCCCTTCTGTCAGTGCAGGGGCAACACCCTGCATCTGGACAGCTGCCTGACTACTCAGGACTTCCTTGGGGTCAGGGGAGGCCTCACCAGTGCCAACTCTGGGCTCCCCCCCAACTGGGGCAGAAGGCCTTTGGCTCCCTGGAACTCTCTTTAAGAGTGGCCTACCCTTCCTTTTCTTCTTTCCTTTTCTTGGGGACCCCTGTCTCCTAACTGTAGGGACTGACTCCCCAGGACTTTGGGTTGGGGGGGGGCCCTGGGCGACCACCCCATCTGTGACCAGACTCACCTCTGGGAGGTCATTGCCCAGGATACAATCTAGGGGAAGGTCAGCACTGACTACCACCCTAATCCAGTCAAGGATACCCTCCCTCTCTAGGGGCACTATGGCTACAGGTTTGGAGGTGACCTCCCCTGTGGCTATCCTGACTTTCTTTGTCTTTCCTGGGACATACATGTCTGGGGTCACTAACCGGTCACTCACTATAGTGTGACTGGCACCGGTGTCTCTCAGGCCAGTGGTAGGGATCCCATTCACTTGAATGTGGTGGAAGTGCCTACTCCCACCCTCAGGGATCACCAGCTTACCATCTGGTCCTGTCTCCCAGCACAATGCTAGGAGGACTTTATCATCTGAGGAATCCTCCTCTATGGCTACACTGGACAGCCCAGTGCTAACCACCTTCCTTGGACAGGCTGCATCTCCTCTGAAGTGACCTGTCTGCTGACAGTCAAAGCAAGCCCTACTGTCCAAGAGTTTTTTTTACCCTGGGTCTCCCTGTCTCTGCTTGTCAGAGTGGGAGTGGGATTTACTCTCCTCCTTCTTAGGGTTCTGGGGTACAGAGGGAGTCTCTGTGGTGGGCTTACCACCTCCCTCCTTAGGTTTTTGGGGACCTGTCCCCCCCCTTCTTGGAGTCTCCCCCCTGGGACTTGACAACCACCCTGGTTCTCAACCACTCATCAGCTGCCTCCCCTAGCTCTCTAGGGTTGGTCTGCTTAGAGTCCACTAGATGCTGGCGTAACCTTTCTTGGGTACAATTGGTCAAGATGTGCTCTCTCATGATCAGATTGTATAACCCCTCATAAGTATCTACTTTGTTACCAATAATCCAGCCCTCTAGTGCCTTTACTGAAATGTCCACAAAGTCAACCCAACTGACCTTCTGGGTGTCCCTGAACTTCATTCTATATTGCTCTGGGGTCAGACCAAACTTCTTGACTAAGCACCTCTTCATACTAGGGTATGAATCTGCCTCCTCCCCCCTTAAGGTCAGAAGCCTATCCCTCCCTGAGTTGGGGACCAACTCCCACAAAAGGGAACCCCAGTATTGAGGCCTAACCCTTCTCATTTGGAGTGCCCTCTCAAAGGCCCCCAGCCACTTATCTATGTCATCCCCCTCTACATAAGCAGGAACCACCCCCTTGGGTAATCTGGGGCAAACTCCCCCACCCATGGACACTTCAGCTTCTTTATCGCTGCTTCCATCTCTTTTCTCTTTGTATGCCCACTTTTTCTTTTCTAGGGCCAGCTTCTCTGCTTCCAAAGCTATGTATGCTAGCTGGGCCTCCAGCTCTCTTTCTCTGATGGATGGGTTCTCTCCTCCTGAAAGGACCCCTCTCCCACCACTAGCTTTGGGTCTGCCCCTAGTGACTGTATCTACTGAGGACCGTTCTTCCTCATCCTCACTTGGGCTCAGATGCCTTCCCTCCCCTGAGTGGTTAGAGCTTGCATCCTCCCTTCTTTCTCCCTCCTCTGGAGCTTCCTCTGACTCTACCTCTTGGGCCTCAGCCCATGCTGTCAGGGATGTGACCAGGATTTGCTTCCTGAGATCAGTGGTTGCAGGCAACCCTCTTTCAACACACAACCCCCTAAGCTGGACTACTGTCAGTGTGGGTAGGCTAGCCAGATCAAGCTCCATGGTTCCCTAGTTTTGTGTCAACAAAAACTTTTTGCAAAAATTGGAAACAAGAATTTAGAAAAATTACAAAAATTCAATAATTGAAATTAATCCAAATTAAAAATTAAAAACAATTTTTGCACTAGGACAATTTAAAGGATTTTTAATTTGTTTTACCTAAAACTGTAACGTGATATTGAACACAAGTACAGGATCCCGTCGCTGCTTCCAATTATGTTGGAAAATGGGTTATTGGTAGGGCAGGTAGGTACCTACACCTAGCAACAAGCCACTAACCTCCACATAGGTACAGTTAGGTACAGTTAGGTCTCAGTAAATTAATCCCAGCTCTACCCTTGGTAGCTTGGCATCGAGCACCAAGGCTTAACTTAGGAGACAAAGGAGACAAAGAAGACAAAGTGTAAAGCATTCAAATATCACAAAACAGTAATTAAATAAAACACAGGAAACAGTTTAAAAATCCAAACCCAATTTATAAAAATAGCTTATATTTTTATCTTTAAAATGACACAAAAACGATTAAAATCGGTTCAGGGGAACCGGAGATATGAATTTTTAAAGTATTATTATTTTCTAGCGCTTAGAAACAAAAAGCGCCAATCGGGTCATCTGGTTGCACCAGGACCGGGGCAAAGTCAAACTTTCAGGCCGACCGCGATGGAGCCCTGCTCGGCTACAAGTCGCGGGAGGCCTCGGTTAAAAAGTTACCTTCTGACTTAGGGGGTCATTTTGACCTTGGCGGACGGCGGAGGCCGTCCGCCAAGGTACCGCCGCTGAATGACCGCACCGCGGTCAAAAGACCGCGGCGGCCATTCAGACATTTCCTCTGGGCCGGCGGCGCTCTCCAAAAGAGCGCCCGCCGGCCCAGAGGAAATGCCCCTGCAACGAGGACGCCGGCTCAGAATTGAGCCGGCGTAGTTGCAGGGGTGCGACGGGTGCAGTTGCACCCGTCGCGTATTTCAGTGTCTGCTTAGCAGACACTGAAATACTTTGCGGGGCCCTCTTACGGGGGCCCCTGCAGTGCCCATGCCATGGATGGCGGTAGGGGGTGTCAGAATCCCCATGGCTGCGGAGCGCGCTCCGCAGCCATGGAGGATTCACAAGGGCAGTGGTAAACCGGCGGGAGACCGCCGGTTTACCCTTTCTGGCCGCGGCTGAACCGCCGCGGTCAGAATGCCCTCGGGAGCACCGCCAGCCTGTTGGCGGTGCTCCCGTGGTCGGTGACCCTGGCGGTCACCGGCCGCCAGGGTCAGAATGACCCCCTTAGTCTCTTTTTTGATGTTTTTCTTCCCCGGGACGAACCTGCCAGTTGAATCCGACCTCCTGGAGCCCTTGTCCGGATACGCGAAGTCGGTTTCCTCGGTGGTGATTTTTACCTTCGGACTTAGACGTTTTTTCGAGATGAAAATCCTTCGACCGGGGTAAACCTGGATCTTGATCCGACGTCCATGGAGCCCTTCTCGGATACGATGGCTGGGAGGTCCCGGTCAACTTTTTACGTTCGGACTTAGGGGGTCATTCTGACCCTGGCGGTCGGTGATAAAGCGGCGGCCAACCCGCCAACAGGCCGGCGGACAAAAAAATGCAATTCTGACCCTGGCGGGAACCGCCAACACAGCCCGCCGCATTAACACTCCGACCGCCACGGCGGAACAAACAAACAGCGCGGCGGTCACCGCCAACAGCCAGGCGGCAGACAATGTACCGCCCACCCTATCACGACCCACCAATCCGCCACCTTTTCCGGGGCAGGAGCCCCGCCGATAAAAACACGGCGGAAACAGACATTTCCAATGGAAAACGCTCACCTCGAGACACTCCACGCGGAATCCGGACAGCATGGAACCCGAATTGAACATCATACCTGCTCTCGTCTACCTGCTCATCTACCACGAGTACGAACTCCGGTGAGTACTGCACCTACGACACACGGGAGGGGGGAGGAAGAAAGGTTATGGGCATACACATATGCGACCCCCCCAATATGTACACACCAATGCAGAGCAGGAAGTCACAGTGACACCACACAAAGACCCTTTAAAAATACAATGATACAACCAAATTTGGAATACATTTTCATGTACAAAAAAAGCACCTGGAAATAATTGAGCAACCGTGAAAAATATTTACAAAAACCAAAAAGATATACACATCAGTGTATCACTGAAGTAACAAGTCCTGCACATCCTACGAATCTAACATGTCCGTGGGCCAAGGTTCTGCGAAACAAGGGCAAAGCCCACACACGAGACCTGAGTCCTTTGGAGAGAACACTGCAGGGGCATCTGATGTCAAAACTACAGGCACCTCAGGGGGAAGGGAAGGGGGGGCCACCACAGCCACATGAGTCCACGACGCCAGATCCACGAGGAGCCACCATGCCCACTGTACCATCCTGGGGAGTGCAAAGCCACAGTCTCTCAAGTCTCTGCAGTGGGTGGGTTGCCCACTGGACCATCCTGGGGAGTGCAAAGCCACAGTCTCTCAATTTCTCTACAGTGGGTGGGTTGCCCACTGTACCATCCTGGGGAGTGCAAAGCCACAGTCTCTCAGTGTCTCTACAGTGGGTGGGTTGCCCACTGTACCATCCTGGGGAGTGCAAAGCCACAGTCTCTCAATGTCTCTACAGTGGGTGGATTGCCCACTGGACCATCCTGGGGAGTGCAAAGCCACAGTCTCTCAAGTCTCTACAGTGGGTGGATTGCCCACTGTGCCATCCTGGGGAGTGCAAAGCCACAGTCTGTCAGGTGGATTACAGAGTCCACTGGTCAAGGAGGAGGCATGGTGGGCACAGTGAACCATAAACAGTGCCTGAGACGGCGGGACCCAGCGCAGCGGTGCATGACATGGCGATGTCCAGCGGAGCGGTGCTTGACAGGAAGGGTCCAGCGGAGCGGTGCTTGACAGGAAGGGCCCAGCGGAGCGGTGCTTGACAGGAAGGGCCCAGCGGAGCGGTGCTTGAGACGGCGGGGCCCTGTTCAGCGGTACCTGTCTTCACGGCGGGGCCCTGTTCAGCGGTGCTCTTCTGCACGGCGTGGCCCTGTTCAGCGGTACCTGTCTTCACGGCGGGGCCCTGTTCAGCGGTACCTGTCTTCACGGCGGGGCCCTGTTCAGCGGTACCTGTCTTCACGGCGGGGCCCTGTTCAGCGGTACCTGTCTTCACAGCGGGGCCCTGTTCAGCGGTGCTCTTCTGCACGTCGGAGCCCTGTTCAGCGGGACCTGTCTTCACGGCGGGGCCCTGTTCAGCGGTACCTGTCTTCACGGCGGGGCCCTGTTCAGCGGTACCTGTCTTCATGGCGGGCCCTGTTCAGCGGTGCTCTTCTGCACGGCGGGGCCCTGTTCAGCGGTGCTCTTGCAGTATGTCAAGGGAGTCATACCTGGCCTGGACACCCTGCTCAGTCGCCCTCCGACCGTGTTGTGTCAGGCCCCTTCGGGGAGTGAGTCCTGGGCCCTTTGGTGTCGTCCCTTGCAGCCGGGATGGGGCTTGTGGGGCCCTCCTGCTCCGCGCTCCTGGTGGTTGACCTCTCCGCCCTGCTGTCCTTCCGCTCCTTAGATGGGGCTCTCGGGCCCTTGCCTCCCCTGGCTGCTGTGGCCGGTGAAGTGGCCGGAGTCACCTCCTTGGGGGCAGCCGTCTCTGTCCGCTCACGGCGGCCCTTCAATTTCCGGGTCCTCTTGCCTGGGGGGGGCTGGCTGTCCCCTTGCTGCTCACCGAAGTGTTACTGCCACCAAAGGGTGGACTCCACATGCCATGCACCACTTGCACTGTAGAAGTTGGGCTGGTGGTGGCTGAGGTGCCCTTGGGACTTTTCCCAGTTGGAGGGGGTGGGTCGGGGAAGGGAAAGAGGTCAAAACTGGAGAGGTAATTTTTCTTGGGACCAAGGTAAGGGGTAGGAGTAGTGGTGAGAGAAGTGGAGGAAGAGGATGTGGTTGTATGAGAGCCAGCTGTGCTGTCCTTGGGTGCAGGTGACTGGGACGTAGGCTGTGGTGAGGTGGTTGGCTGTTGTTTGGGTGTCTGCCTGCGTTTATGTGTCTTGGAAGAGGGGGTGACAGACACAGTGGGAGAGGACACAGGGGACGTGTAAATGCCAGTGGGGGTGGTGACTGCAGGTGTGCGGACTGTAGTGGAGGGTTTGCTGGTGGTGGAAGAACTGGCTGATGTTAGGGTGCATGCAGGTGTGAGTGTAGACGTCACAGGGCGGGAGGAGGGAGACGAGGAGGACGGGGACACAGAGGTGGTAGTGACTGTTGATATGTCTGCATCTGTGTGTTGCTTGGGTGAATGCTTGTGTTTTCTGTGGTGCTTATGTTTGGATGAGCTGGCCTTGGGTGTTGAGGTGTGTGCAGGCTGGTCTGATGGTGTGGATGGGATAGGTTGAGGTACAGGAGACAGAGAAAGGGTGGAGGCAGATAGAAGAGGGAGACTGGAGACAGGGACAATGGCTGCCGTCAGTGCTGAGGCCAGAGCAGTGAACGCTCGTTGATGGGCAGCCTGACCCGAATGAATGCCCTCCAGGTAGGCATTGCTCCGATGCACCTCCCTTTCCACCCCCTGGATGGCATTCAGAAGGGTAGTCTGCCCAACAATTACCGTCCTCACCAGGTCAATGAGCTCCGCACTGAGGGCAGCAGGGGTAACAGAGGCAGGGGCTGAGGTGCCTGGGGCGAAGGAGACGCGCGCCTTCCTGGCCGAGCGGCCACGGAGCGAAGACTGAGGGGCTGCTGGGAGGGCGGTGCTGGTGCGCTGGGTGGCGGCTGTACCTGTTGTTGCGGGGGGCACAGATGGTGCCGCCACCGCTAGGGAGCTCCCAAACGAGGACGTGTCCGTGTCGCTGGTGTCTCCACCGGCCCCCGTTGTGGTGCTCCCCTCCGCCTGATGATGCTAAAACACAAGAAGACAAAGATTTAGGGTGGGGGGAGAAATGAAACAAAGTTGAGTGCATGCCTTAGCAATACCCTTTGCGGAGAGGACAGACACAGGTGCCTCGTGCACTAAGTCGCGAACTTGGGGTACACTACTCAGTACTTCTGACTAGGCAAACAGGTCTAGGGACAACACACGCGCACATGTGTGATGCTGGAGCATGGGTAGCTGCACTTGGCACCCTACAGAGGTGGGGGGCGGGGGCACAGGGCCATGCCTAAGGGAGCGGACTACACTACAGAGAGCGCCCTGGCCTAATGTCACCCACAGCCCTCCTCCCCCACCCAGACGCCTCCAATGCGCATACAGATAGGAGAATGTGCGGATACTCACCCCCTTGTGTCTGCTGTGCTGTCCTCAAGCGCCCATCCAAATTAGGGTAGGCCACCGCCAGGATCCGGGACATCAGGGGGGTCATGGTGCGACTGGCACCCCTCCTAGGTCGGGAGGCCATCCCCAGCAGTGTTTCTGCGGTCTTCCTCTTTCCGCGGCGGATGTCCTCCCACCTCTTGCGGCAGTGGGTGCCCCGTCTGTTGTGGACCCCCAAGTTCCGGACTTCCTTGGCGATGGCACGCCAAATATCGATTTTCTGGTGGGCGCTCACCTGTTTGACATGTACAGGGTGGGAAAGAGAAACCGTCACATATCTGCATGTTTGGAGTACATGCCCCCCCTCCCCAACCTTGTCATGGTTCCCATTCTCTCATCTGTCGTGCGTTGCACTCCTCATTCCCTCCACACCCCACCAACTTACATCCCCTCCCTCCACACAGGCATAACCCATTCAATGTGCACTGAGTGTACTCACCTGTTGGTCTGGAGGACCGTAGAGTAGCGCATACTGGGGGAGGACCCCGTCCACGAGCTTCTCCAACTCTTCTGAACTGAAGGCGGGGGCCCTTTCACCAGTAGCAGCAGCCATTGTCACTTCCAGACCGAGTTCACAGCAGCACTTGCAGTATAGGTCCTCTCCTGTGGATGATCAGGTCTCGAATGATTGAGCAGATAGAAAATGGCGGTCACGCCCGCGGCGGTGCGTACCGCGGCGGTGCGTCCCGCGACCGCCGGCGCACATCGTCATTGGCTCCTGAAACCCATAGGCTTCAATGTTAACCAATGCGTCTTCGCACAGCGGTCTTCGACCGCCTACCGCCACGGTGTGCCCCGCCAGCGCAGTGACCTCACATCCCATTGTCCCACTTCACAGGTCAGGCATCGGCCATTTCAAGGGCCCACATGGCTTAATTTCTAATGCGTCACACAGGCCTAGGCCTTGCAATGGCACACATACAAACATATCAAACCATACATTTACCTGTACTGTGCAAGCTGTGTTGTACGTACCTGTGAGTGGATTGACTCTGTACTCCATATTCTCCTTCCTAGGCACCGTCCGCTGGGACTAGCGATGAGAAGGAGGAATCCTCGCGTGTACCGGCCGCTGGTGGACCTGTCCACAATGGAAGAACGCAACATAATACTACGATACCAACTTGACCGAGCCTCCATCCATGAACTGTGTGCCCAGCTGGAGCCAGCCCTGATGTCCCCCATCCGCCAACCCACAGGAATTCCCCCTCTAGTGCAGGTTCTGTCTGTCCTCCATTTCTTTGCAACTGGCTCATTCCAGACAACAGTGGCCATGTCATCTGGGATGTCTCAGCCTATGTTTTCCAAGATCTTATCCAGAGTGTTGTCTGCCCTGATGAAACTCATGCGGAGCTACATCATTTTCCCAGAGGAGGGTGATTTGCCTACAGTGAAAGCTGATTTCTATGCCCTTGGACACATCCCCAACATCATTGGTGCAATTGATGGGACCCATGTGGCTTTAGTCCCCCCAAATGACGATGAACAGGTGTACAGGAACAGGAAGAATTACCATTCAATGAATATCCAGGTGGTCTGTTTGGCTGACCAGTACATCTCCCATGTAAATGCCAAGTTCCCAGGGTCAGTGCATGACGCGTATGTTATGCGAAATAGCAGCATTCCCTATGTGATGGAACAGCTACAGAGACAGCGTGTGTGGCTAATAGGTGACTCTGGTTACCCCAACCTGCCGTGGCTATTTACCCCAGTGAGGAATCCCAGGACCAGGGCAGAGGAACGGTACAATGAGGCCCATGGGCGTACTAGGAGGGTGATTGAGCGAACCTTTGGGCTCCTGAAGGCCAGGTTTAGGTGCCTGCATATGACAGGTGGATCCCTAATGTACTCACCAAAGAAGGTGTGCCATATCATCGTGGCGTGCTGTATGCTCCACAACCTGGCTTTGCGACGCCAGGTGCCTTTCCTGCAGGAGGATGGTCCAGATGGTGGTGTTGTAGAAGCCGTGGAGCCTGTGGAGAGTGAAGAGGAGGAAGACTCTGAGGACGACACAGACAATAGGGACAGAGTGATACAACAGTATTTCCAGTAACACACAGGTAAGAATCACCCACGCCATTTCACAATTGCTTATAGCCTCCTGCATCTGTACTTTCTGTAGTTCCCCACAGATGTTTTTCATTAATTTTGGCCTTTCCCTTCCCTTCTCAGTGCTGTCTGACTCAGTACCTGACTTCTGCTTGGTTCGCCCATGAAATACAGCGTATTGACATTGGTATGTTGTCATGACTAATTGACAGAACAGAAATTGAACAGTAATATGTAATACATTTGTTAATAATACAGCATGACTCAAAACAGATTTGTGTGCAAAATGTGATTTATTTACAGTGCTAGACATCGGTACATGTGATTCTAAGGGTGATGGGTGGGGGTGGAGGAATATCCATGGCAGAGTCCAGTTCTCAGTCTCACAGGTGCATTGTCCTTTTGCCTGTGGAAGGATGGAGCATAGGCAGTTCATGGTTGGACAGGGTGGCAATGTGGGACAGTGGGAAGACTTGAGGGGGTATGTCCTGCTGGCGGGGGTCTTGACATCCTAGTCTGTCTTTTTTTTTTGTCTCAGGCTCCTCTTACGGGGTGGTTGTTCTTCAGCAGGAGGTGGGGTTCTGGGAGGCTGTCGAGGTGTTGGGACCTCCTGTCCACTAGCGCCGGCGGAGGTGGTAGGCTGTTCCTGGTCCGGGCTAGTGACAGGGGCCCTGTGTGGTGCACCATGGTCCCGCAACGCGTCCTCTATCCTGTGGAGGGCCAGGACGATGGTCCCCATTGCGGTCCCGATGATTCTCAGCTCCTCCCTGAACCCCATGTAGCGTTCCTCCTGCTGTGCCTGGATCTCAGTGAACCTGGCCAGTACCGTCGCCATCGTTTCTTGGGAGTGGTGGTATGCCCCCATGAGGGTGGTGAGGGCCTCTTGGAGAGTGGGTTCCCTGGGCCTCTCTTCCCCCCCCGTCGCACAGCAGCCCTCCGAGCTGCCCGGTTTCCCCCAGCCTCTGTCCCCTGGACGGTGTGCCCGCTACCACTGCCCCCAGGTCCCTGTTGTTGTTGGGGTGTTGGGTTAGCCTGGGTGCCCTGTAGTGGCAGACACACCGCTGATTGAGCTGTCCTAGAGACAGAGGCATGGGCCCGCTGGGTGGTAGCTGTGCTGGTGTTGGCAGAGGGGGTCGGGTCTGGTGTGGCCTGTGGCTGCCTGAGGGGAACCGACTGCCCAGAGGTCCCCGATGGTCCGGGCTGGTCATCAGGTTCACTGTCGACAGAGCTGCTATCCTCAGTGTGGGCCTGTTCCGGTGGTGGGATGGACACTTCTGGACCCTCCTGGCTGGTGTGTTGTCGTTCGGGTCCTGCATGGGGTAAGAGAGTTTGGTTATTGTTTCTGTGTGTGCAATAGCATGCGTGTTATGGGTGTCCTTGTCCCCCAGTGCAGGCATTCCCTTGAGGGAGGTGTTGTGAGGGTAGTTAGTGGGGGGGGGGTTAGTGCAGTGGTCATGCTTAGGTGATGGGTGCCCATGATTTGTGTTGGCATGCAGGAGTTGGTGTTGGGATGGGTGGGTTGTGCTGGTGAGACATTGTCAGGGAGGATGTGTGCTGGGGGGTTGGGGGTGAGGGTGGGGGTGTCGGTTGGCATGCTGGTGGGGTGGGGGGGATATAGTAGTTGAGATTGGACTTACCAGAGTCCATTCCTCCGGCTACTCCTGCGAGGCCCTGAGGATGCAGGATGTTCAAGACCTCTTGCTCCCACGATGTGAATTCGGGAGGGGTGGGTGGGGGTCCGCCGCCAGTCTTCTGGACCGCGATGTTGTGCCTGGAGACCATCGATCGGACCTTCCCCCGTAGGTCGTTCCATCTTTTGCGGATGTCCTCCCTATTCCTGGGATGCTGTCCCACCGCGTTGACCCTGTCCACGATCCGCTGCCATAGCTCCGCCTTCCTAGCTATACTGGTGTGCTGCACCTGCGAGCCGAAGAGCTGGGGTTCCACTCTTAGGATTTCCTCCACCATGACCCGGAGTTCTTGGTCCGAAAAGCGTGGGTGCCTTTGGGGTGCCATGGGGTGGTGTGGGTGAGGTGTGGGGTGGTGTATGTGATGATAAGTATGTTGGTGAGTGGTGCTTTGTGCTACTATGTGGTGTGTGTGATGGTGTAGTGTGCCTCAGTGTGTCTTGCTATGGATTGTCTGCTGTGTCTCTCTCTCCTTCTCTCAGTAATTATGGTCGCAGGGGTTTGTGGGTGATGTGGGTGTGTGTTTTATAGTTGGTTGATTGTGTGGGAGTGGTGTGTGTATGTGTATCAGGTGTGTGTATTTCAAATTGTCCAATGTGGCTGTGTTTTGGTGCTGTGTGTGTATTCTGACCGCGGCGGTGTGTAGCGCCAATGGAATACCGCGTTTGAATGACCGCCGTGTGGATTCGTGGGTCGTAATGGCATGGGCGTATTTCTGTTGGCGTGACGGTGGAGGTTTGGTCATCTCCAGTTTCTCGCTGCCCGCTGATGTGGCGGGCTGCAGTGGAGGACGGATTTTTGGAGGTTTGGCCGTTGTGGGTCAGAATGACTGTGGCAGTTAACCGCGGCCGCGGCGGTGTTATGGCGGTCTTCTGACCGGCGGTAAGGGCCTTTTACCGCCGAGGTCAGAATGACCCCCTTAGTCTCTTTCTTGGATGTTTTTCTTTACCGGGACGAACCACGAAGTCAGGCCGGGTCGCGGTTGAGGCAAGCCGGCTAGAATTTCCGCGTCGGGTCGGTCACTTTATGGAGCTTTTTTTCAAAAATTCTCCAATCTTTTCCAAACTTCTGGGGCTTCACCCAGATGTTCTTTTAAGGTTCTTTTGGGGTCCACAGCTCACCCCAAGGGTCCAGAAGTTCTGTGATGGTCCTTGAGGGGTGCGGACTTCAACTCCCAGAATGCACCTGGCGCAAACTCCTTTTTGGCCACTGGACAGTGGTCAGCTGGTCGCTTTCTTCAGGAGTTGGTGCAGGGGACTCTGGTTTAGCAATTTTTCACCTGTAGCAAACAGGGAGTCCCTCCTTGAACCAGTTGAAGCCAGGCAAAGTCCTTCTTGTGGTGAAGCCCAAGTGTGCAGCTGGTGCAGTCCTTCTGAGTGCAGGGTCCAGGTGCAGGCCAGGGGTCCAGCAGGGCAGTCCTTCTTCTTCTTTAGTTCCTTTCTTGTTGAATTATGGAGGGGATCTGAGGCGTGGGTGCAGGTCTGCCAGTTTTATCCTTGCTCCTGGGTGAAAAGCAGGGGGGCCCTGGTTCTCCAATCAGGGACAGGGTCGTCCCCCTGTGATGACCACTTCCTGGGAAGTGTGGCAAAAATCCATCCCAGAAGGCAACAGTCTCTAAAAATCCAACATGGATGAATCTGATTTTTGGAGGTTACATCTGGCTGAGCCCACCCACTGGTGTGGCTAAAAATCATAAACACACCCCTCTCCTGCCCTCTCCTAATCTAATCAAGGGGGCACCTAATTGTCTGGGGTTGCAGGATGTGGGGGTGTTGCTGGGTGCTCCAAATGTCCTTCTCTGCCTTTGAAGACCAGTTTGGCAGCCCTCCCCCTTCCTGCCTCACCATCTGCTGAGGGGAGATTCTCTCCCCCAAGCACATTCCTTTGTGTGAAGCCTGGCCACTTCACACCTCATCAAGGCAGCCTGGCAGAAGCTGCTGCAGGCTGGCCAATCAGAGCACAGCAGTAAAAACAATGCAGAGCTGAAATTGGCAACTTTTTAGGTAAAGTCTAAACTTTTTACCTGCACTAGTTATATTAAATCCCACAACTGGAAGTTGTGGGATTTATTACAACAATCAATTTGATACCAAATTCTTGGTATGTAACATTTAAGGAGACTTTAAAATTTAAAATAGAGTCTGCCCATTCTAGCCTATGAAGGCCATTTACTTCAATGAGGGAAAAACGAATTTGGCTGTTTTTACCTCACCAGGGCTTATAAATCTATTTTTATAAAATCCCTGCTTATAGTTACATGGCACCCAGCCCTAGGGGCACATAGGGCACACCTTAGGGGTGACTTATATGTAAAAATAAGGTAGTTTAAGACTTTGGAAGTACCTTTAATTCCAAAGTCGAATTTGCATATAAGTTTAATTTAAAAGCAGCCAGCAAGGCAGGCGTGCTTTTAAAATGACACTGGGCACCTCAGCAATGCACCTAGGTGTGCACCACCTATGCTGTGGTCCCTAAACCTACATGCCCTACCATATACTAGGGACTTATAGGTAGGTTAACTTAGCCAATTATAATTAGCCTAATTTGCATATCCATTTTACACAGAGCACAGGCCCTGGGACTGGTTAGCAGTACCCAGGGCACCATCAGAGTCAGGAAAACACCAGCATAAAGTGGAAAATGGGGGCAAAAAGTTATGGGGCCTCTGCAATCAGCCCTAGTTTCTCACAATCGGGAGCTATTTCAAATCTAAGGAATCATAAGTGTGCATCCTGTTTCCATTTCTTTTAGTTTATTATCAAAGTTTTGTCTTTCATATTCATATCATATAACATATTATGATTTTTCACCTTAGAATAGAAACCGAAAAATAACCACAATTATAGCTGCACAAATTGTCAACAAATTCAATTCTGTGGGCAGTTATCTAATGTTATTCCATTCACGGTTCATAAATTAAAAGGGATTATTCAGCCAACACGTGTTTGGTAGCAACCCCAGTGCTTCTTCATGGCTGAAATCAAAACCAACAAATACTTGTACTGACATTTCCATAACGCAGTTTAAACACTATGGCCCGTATTTATACTTTTTTTGCGCCGCAATTGCGTAGTTTTTTGACGCAAAAACGGCGCAAACTTGCAAAATGCCATCGTGTTTTGTAGGTTTGCGCCGTTTTGCGTCAAAAAGCGGCGCAAATGCGGCGCTAAAAAAAGTAGAAATACGGCCCTATATATATATATATATATATATATATATATATATATATATATATATGAAGACTGATCACGTGTTCTACCAAAATAAGTATTTTCAGTAGTGATAACATCAAAAATAAAATTTTATACCTCCTGAAGATTCATCACACTTAAATATAAAAAAATATATTATGACTACAGATCCAAAACACGTATTGTCACAACGGCAACTGTTCTCAGGTCAATGAAACAAGCAAGAAAATGTAAATATCAATTGTTAAAATCCTGTCATGCTCCAACAACCTTATTCTGCATGATTCAATCACTTAAGAAGATAATATGGACTCTTGTTAAGTAATACAGTGGTTGTTTTCAACATCTAATGTGATTACATCCTAAATATCTGGAGTACCTTGCTGTCCACAATAGCCACATAGTCTCTAAACAATCAACCTCACACTCCCTCACCTTGTTAGAAAAAAAAGTGATTTAAGGTCGCACCCACATCCCACCAATAATAATCAAGGTCAGTCTACCTAGGGCTGTTGGCACTTTCTTTCGGGCATATTTATATTCTGTTTGCACCGAATTAGTGTCATTTTTTTTTTTACTCTAATTCAGTGCAAAACTAACTCCATATTTATACTTTGGCACTAGACCTGTCTAGTGCCAAATTTATGGAGTTAAAGTAATTTTTTATACATGGAAACTTACCTTGCCTTAATGAGATGCAAGGTAGGCGTTCCCGTGCACAAAATGACTCTATGGCCTTAACGCCATATTTATACTCATGTGCAAAAATGGTGCATGGGAGGGAGGAGGGGTCAAAAAATGGGGCAAAGCTTGCTTTGCCCCATTTTTTAACGCCTGGGTTAGGGCAAGCATTAGGGAACCTGTGGGCCATTTACCATTGTGGAACACCATAGAATAAGCCCACAGGTGCCCTCCCCAGGCCCCAGGGACACCCCCACCAAAACCAGAGGGCCAGCGGAGGATGGGGGACCCAATTCCAGGTAAGTATTTTATTTTATTTTTTAAAGTGCCTTAGAGGGCCCTGAAATGGGTCCCCATACATGGCACTGGGTGCAATGGCCATGCCCAGGGGACCCTGGTCCCCTATGCTGGCCATTGGGGTGGTGGGCATGACTCCTGTCTTTTCTAAGACAGGAGTCATGAGGTATGGATGGTTTTGTGTCAGAAAATGACTCTAGGCAGGTTAGAGTAATTTTTTTTACTCTGACCTGCCTAATGTCATTTTTCGGTGCAAAACCCCCTTCTTCCATACAGCCAGCCCCACCTGACTAATGTAATTTTTTTTTACGTTAGCCTACCCTTTGCACCGGCTTGCACCATTCCATAAATATGGTGCCCGGCTGGTGCACAGAAATGGTGCAAGCTGGTGCTAAACCTTTTGGTGCAAAACTGCGTTGGTGCAGTTTTGCACCAAAAAGTATAAATCAGGGCCTTTTTGTCTGGGCTTTCAAAAGTTTCAATTTTCCTACAGCTTGGATTCTAAGGGGCATATTTATACTCTGTTTGCACCGAATTAGAGTCATTTTTTTTACTCTAATTCTGTGCAAAACTAACTCCATATTTATACTTTGGCGCTAGACCCGTCTAGCGCCAAACTTATGGAGTTAAAGTAAAGTAATTTTTGGGCTGTGGAAACCTACCTTGCCTTAATGAGATGCAATGTAGGCGTTCCCGTGCCAAATATTACTCTATGGCCTTAACGCCTTGTTTATACTTCCGTGCAAGAATGGTGCACAGGAGGGAGGAGGGGTCAGAAAATGGGGCAAAGCTTGCTTTGCCCCATTTTTTAATGCCTGGGTTAGGGCAGTGATTAGGGAACCTGTGGGCCTATTTCCATGGTGGAACACTGTGGAATAAGCCCACCGGTGCCCTCCCCTGACCCCAGGGACACCCCCAACCACACCAGAGGGAAAGCGGAGGATGGGGGACGCCATCCCAGGTGAGTACAGGAAAGTATTTTATTTGATTTTTTAAAGTGCCATTGGGGGCCATGAAATGGGCCCCCATAGATGGCACTGGGTGCAATGTCCATGCCCAGAGGACCCTGGTCCTCTGTGCTGGCCATTGGGGTAGTGGGCATGACACCTATCTTTTGTAAGACAGGAGTCATGTGGTATGGATGGTTTTGCATCAGAAAATTACTCTAGGCAGGTTAGAGTCATTTATTTTGGTGCAAAATCCCCTTCTTTCATACCGCCAGCCCCACCCGACTAACATAATTCTTTGTAGAGTAGCCGACCCTTTGCATCAGCTTGCACCATTCCATAAATATGGTGCCTGGCTGGTGCACAGAAATGGTGCAAGCCGGTGCTAAACTTGTTGGTGCAAAACTTTATTAGTGCAGTTTTACACTAAACGGTATACATCAGGGCCTAAGTTTCCTGTATACCAATAAGATTATATCCTTCATTATTAAAATTACACTACTGTTGTCACAACTTGTTGCAGGTGATCCCACACTGCCCCCTAATTATCAGAAATATTCAGCCAATCCGAAAAAATGGACTACCAATTCAAAAAGGAACCATTGTGTTAATTTCATTGTCATATTCTAAGAAACCACCTTTAAGAAAGAGCGTCATTACAGTCCAGTTACATATTTCCTTTCAGTACCTTTAACCTATCTGTTAAAGAAGAATGTTTCTAATGTTGGCGTTGAGTTCTGTCAACAAGGGTTCGATTGGATTAACCCCTTCTGTGCCGCGGACGTAATGGTTACGTCCCACGGCACAGTGCTCCTGTGCAGAGGACTTAACCATTACGTTCTTGGCCTGGAGCTCGGAGGGAGCTAGCGCTCCCTCCTGGGCTTCCCTCCCACCCCCTCAAGGCAGGGATGGAAGTGGAAGCCCTTCCCCTTTCCACTCCCAACCCTCCTTGACTCCCCCAGTGACGTCTGATGACATCAGCGCATATTTGTGCGCTGATCTCATCAGAGGCCACTTCCCCATCGCTCAGCTTCCAGCGCAATCGGAAAAGAAATGCAGAGCATTTCTCTTCCGATCATGTGATGGGGGCCTGAGAGGTTTCAAAGGGAAGGAAAGAAATGTCCTTCCCTTTGAAGTTTCTCAGAGCATTTCAAAAGTCGGATCGTGAAGCAATCCGGCTTTTGAAATGCCCACTAGGCACCAGGGATCTTTTTTTTTGCGCCAATTTCATGCAAGGGGAGCGACCCCTTAGGCAAGGGTCGCTCCTCGGGGTGGCAAATTTATTTTAGGCCATTTCTGCCCCCCCAAGGGGCAGATCGGTCTAATGTTATTAGGCTGATCTGCCCCAAGGGTTGGCAGAAACCTCTAGGCGCCAGGGATAAAAAAAAATAGTTTTAGGCCATTTCTGCCCCCCCTGGGGGCAGATCGGCTGATAGTGTTTTGGGGCATTTCCTTTCGCGGGGAGTAGGCCAACCCACAAAAGTGAGGTACCATTTTTATTGGGAGACTTGGGGAACGCTGGGTGTAAGGAAATTTGTGGCTCCTCTCTGATTCCAGAACTTTCTGTCACCCCAAATGAGAGAAAAAAAAGTTTTTGGGCCAAATTTTGAGGTTTGCAAAGGATTGTGGGTAACAGAACCTGGTCAGAGCCCCACAAGTCACCCCATCTTGGATTCCCCTTGGTGTTTAATTTTTAAAAATGCACAGGTTTGCTAGGTTTCCCTAGGTGCCGGCTGAGCTAGAGGCCAAAATCCACAGCTAGGCACTTTGCAAAAAACAGCTCTGTTTTCATTGTGAAAATGTGATGTGTCCACGTTGTGTTTTGGGGCTTTTGCTGTCCCTGGCGCTAGGCCTACCCCCACAAGTGAGGTACCATTTTTATCGGGAGACTTGGGGAAATGCTGGGTGGAAGGAAATTTGTGGCTCCTCTTTCATTCCAGAAATTTCTGTCACCGAAATGAGAGAAAAAAATGTTTTTTTTGGCCAAATTTTGAGATTTGCAAAGGATTCTGTGTAACAGAACCTGGTCAGAGCCCCACAAGTCACCCCATCTTGGATTCCCCTATGTGTCTAGTTTTCATAACTGTGCAGGTTTGCTAGGATTCCCTAGGTGCCGGCTGAGCTAGAGGCCAAAATCCACAGCTAGGCGCTTTGCAAAAAACAGCTCTGTTTTCTTTGTCAAAATGTGATGTGTCCACGTTGTGTTTTGGGGCTTTTCCTGTCGCGGGTGCTAGGCCTACCCCCACAAGTTAGGTACCATTTTTATTGGGAGACTTGGGGGAATGGTGGGTGAAAGGAAATCTGTGGCTCCTCTCTGATTCTAGAACTTTCTGTCACCGAAATGAGAGGAAAAGGTGTTTTTTGGGCGAAATGTTGAGGTTTGCAAAGGATTCTGGGTAACTGAACCTTGTCAGAGCCCCACAAGTCACCCCAGCTTGGATTCCCCCAGGTGTCTAGTTTTCAAAACTGTGCAAGTTTGCTAGGTTTCCCTAGGTGCCGGCTGAGCTAGAGGCCAAAATTCACAGCTAGCCACTTTGCAAAGAACAGCTCTGTTTTATTTGTGAAAATATGAGGTGTCCACGTTATATTTTTGGTCTATTCATGTCGCGGGCGCTAGGCCTATCCAGGCAAGTGAGGTACCATTTGTATCGGGAGACATGGGGGAACACAAAATACCAAAACAAGTGTTATTGCCCCTTGTCTAAATTTTTTCCTTCCAAATGTAAGACAGTGTGTAAAAAAGACGACTATTTGAGAAATGCCCTGTAATTCACATGTTAGTATGGGCACCCTGGAATTCAGAGATGTGCAAATAACGACTGCTTCTCAACACCTTATCTTGTGCCCATTTTGGAAATACAAAGGTTTTCTTGATACCTATTTTTCACTTTTTATATTTCAGCAAATGAATTGCTGTATACCCTGTATAGAATGAAAACCCTTTGCAAGTTGCAGCTCATTTATTGTCTCTGGGTACCTAGGGATGAACCTACAAGCCCTATATATCCCCGCAACCAGAAGAGTCCAGCTGACGTAACGCTATATTGCTTTAAAAAATATGACATCGCAGGAAAAAGTCACAGAGTAAAACGTGGAGAAAAAATGGCTGTTTTTTTCACCTCACTTTCAATATTCTTTTATTTCAGCTGTTATTTTCTGTAGGAAACACGTGTAGGATCTACACAAATGACCCCTTGCTTAATGTAGAATTCTGTGTACTTTTCAGAAATATTTATTTTTCCTGGGATCCAGCATTGGTTTCTCACCCATTTCTGTCACTAACTGGAAGGAGGCTTAAAGCACAAAAAGTAGTAAAAATGGGGTATGTCCCAGTAAAATGTCAAAATTGTGTGGAAAAATGGGGTTTTCTAATGCAAGTCTGCCTGTTCCTGAAAGCTGGGAAGATGGTGATTTTACAACTGCAAACCCTTTGTTGATGTCATTTTCAGGGGAAAAAAACACAAGCCTTCTTCTGCAGCCCTTTTTCCCCATTTTAAAAAACAAAACAAAAATGTTGCTGTATGTTGGCTAATTTCTTGGTCTCCTTCAGGGGAACCCACAAAGTCTGGGTACCTCTAGAATCCCTAGGATGTTGGAAAAAATGTCACAAATTTGGCGTGGGTAGCTTATGTGAACAAAAAGTTATGAGGGCCTAAGCACGAACTGCCCCAAATAGCCAAAAAAAGGCTTGCCACAGGAGGGGAAAAGGCCTGGTAGCGAAGGGGTTAAAGGTCAGCTCCATAGCACTCAGGGCAGATGATCCCAATTTACTGTGTTTCATCACAGTGGATGGAAGTAGTTTAGGATTAGATGCTGTTCTAAATCAAACTATTGTGATTGTGAAAGAATTATTGAATATGGTTCATGTGTGCTTAGGAATTCCAAGCTTCATTTCTCAGTTATGAGAAATAACTGTTAGCTCATGGAAAGACTGCTAGGGACGATTATCTTTCAAGGTTTCGAACACCCTGGTACGACATGGAGTTGGTAGAAAATGATGGCAAAGAAAGATGCCTTATTGCCTCCATTGACCTTGAACCTCTGAGTTCCGTCTCTGAGTCTGAATTACATAAAGAATTGAGAAGTGACCCTGTCCTGACCAAAGTAGTATCTTTTATGGAAAAACTGGTGACTAAAAGAGAAAAATGCAGTGATCATTGGTCAGCAATTTGTAAAGATTGCACAGGATTTGTCAGTTAAAGATGGTATTCTCTTGAGAAGTGATGAAATATTGATTCCTCTCGAGACTTTGAGGGTGAGGTTGATCAGTGATGTGCCCGAAAGACATTTATGCCAAGCGTTTACTAAGCACAGGCTTAGTGATGTTTTTGGCTGTCCAATATGCACCGAGATGTAGCCAATGTTATTAAACAATGTGTGATTTGAAATAGTGCAGTAAAGGGATTAGAAGTTTGCAAATCACATCCTTGTCATCAAAAAAGTGCAGTGACTTTGTAAAGATGCATGTAATAATAAACCATGAGTTAATTTGTGAGGACCACCTCACAGTTCAATAAGGACCGCCTGGGGGCATGGCTTGATGCCGTTCGACGATGGCCGCCTTCTGCTGAGCTCCGTGACTGCGCAGGAGTCGGGGAGCCGGCTGATACCCATGGGCACATTTTATGCTCCTGCATTGGGAAGAAGTTGGGGGAACATGCCTGGAATGCAGTGTGCCCCTTAAAAGGACTTCAGAGGTACTTTTAAGCCCTCTTTGCTGATTTCTATGGTGGTCGTGTGTGGGATTTCATTGCTTTTTTTCTTTTTTACCTTACAATTCTCCTCTTCAAGTATGGTTCGCTGCCTGAAAGACTGTTTTTGCATTTTTTACGCTCTCTGCTCATCGTGCCTTACCTTTTTTGTCCAGCTTTATTTTGTTTTTTCGTTATACTCTCTTCTCTGAGGTGAACTCTTACTTTATAAAGTATATACTTTATGACATTTTGGGCAGAATTATATATTTTTGCTTATGGGCAGATCCAGGAACCTTCAATTGACTACTAACAAGTACAGTGTAATAAGAGTTCTGATAATATTCCTTTATCAAACTCCTTTGCTCCTTTATCAAATATGGAAAGTACAGGAGCTATTTCTCTTGATGTTACACCTTCAACACCTGTTTCTCCTCCTGCTCTTGTTAATAAAGTTTCGTTCAAGCTTCCGTTAACGGTCTCGACATCCACAAATAAGAGAGCTAAAAAGGATCCTCCATCTCTGATTAAAGTAGTAGATACCCTATCTATGGAATTAATTCTTGTGGAAATAAGGGAGCTTAAACCCTATATGGAGGATACAAACCAAAAATTACAAATATTGGACGACAAATAGTCTCTTATGGACAACAGAGTCTCTTGTGTGGAACGACGAGTGGAAGTGCTTGAGGATTCAGTCACATCGATTCATTCTTTACAATCTGACGTTTCTATGTTGAAAAAACATGCAGAGGATATTGAAAATTGGAACTGCAGGAATAATCTACGTATTTATGGTCTACCTGAAGGAAGTGAAGGTTCAGACCCTTCATCTTTCTTTCAAGCATTTCTGCCCAAGATTCTGGACCTGCCTATTTCTCCTGTTTTGAATATACAAAGAGCACATAGGCTTGGTCATCCTTCACATTTGACTTCGACATCAAAGAAACCGAGAGGAATAATACTGTATTTTTTGGAGTATACTGACTTGCTGAAGGTTCTCAGAGCAGCAAGAGCTAAAGATCGGATCACGTGGTCAGGGTCCAATCTTTTTTTTTGTTCAAGATTATGCTAAGTAGACTGCAGACAAACAGAAGAAATTTCTAGATATGCATCCGGCATTGAAGTCGCTTAATGCTTGGTATGGTCTTTTCCATCCGTGCTTTTTCAAAGTGACTTACAATAATAAGACTGCAACATAAGAGGACCCAGTATTACTTCAACGGTTTATTGATTCTTGTAGAGGTGAAACAATGGATACTTCCAAATGATCAGAGACTTGAATATTAAATGAATTGTTTTTTCTTTTTATCTTGCTCTTGTTTAATGGATGTACCCTTTGTTGGTTCATTGTAATCTTAAACGTGTTCGATTATTTAAGGGATTTGAATGTTTCCTTTAGTTCTCTCTTTTTAGATCTTTATGCATTCAATGTGCCTGTCTTTTGTGGTTGCAACCTGTGTGGTCGGATCTCCCTTCCCTTCTGTGTCTGCGGTTATGGAGTGAAGATTGCGTTATTAATATTAATTGAAGCTATAACTCATCTACCCTGCTCATCAGATTTTTCTCAAGATTCTGATGAGCAGGGTAGATGAGTTATAGCTTCAATTAATATTAATAAAGTACCTCTAACCTTATTTAATGTTTATGCTCCAACCCAACCGGATAAATCTTTTTGGAATGAAATATTAGGAGATTGTAATATAGTTATGGATACATCCTTGCTCGTAAATCTAACTCTAGATTTGTCCCATCTACCATATTTTCACAGTTTACCTCCATATTTGAACAAAGAGCATTAATAGATGTTTGGAGATTGTGTAACCCCACATTACAGGAATTCTCTTTTTTTTTCTCCAGTGCATTCTTCCCAATCGAGGATTGATTATTTATTTGTCTCACAGCATCTCGTACAAAAGGCTTTGAGTTCGGAAATTGGTAGCATATTAATATCGGATCATGCTCCAGTGAGTTTGGATCTTGCTATTATGCCACATAAACAGCCAACAGATGGAGAATTAATAACTCATTACTTCTTGATACTAATTTTACTCAGCTTTTTGAGAAGTTTGCTACACAAGTTTTTGTAGAAAACGATACCCCCCAGCTATCTGTTCAGATTATTTGGGATGCATTCAAAGCGGCCTCTAGGTATTTTATTATTTCTTATGTTGCCAATAAAAGGAAAATGACTAATAAAAAGTTATTTGACTTAATGGATCATATTAAACAGCTAGAAAACTGGTATTACTCTTCTGAGTCTAATAGTTGTCTTAAGGAATTACTTCAAGCTAAATTCACTTTTAATAAAAACTCCACTGGTATTGCTAATTCTTATCTTAAGTCCAGTGCTAAGTATTATGGGTCCAAAATAAATCAGGAAACCCTTTAGCAAATTATCTTAAAATTAAAAAAGATAGAACAAGGATAGAATCTATTTATAACTCTTCCTACCTTTTACTACAAAAGAATGAAGATTTCTTAGATGAATTTGTTCATTTATTCACACAGTTATACACCCGAGTCTGTTCCCACACAGGATCTTATTGGGGAATACTTGTCTACCATTAATGCACCTGTACTCCCCTCTTTTGAGTTTACTGCTCTTGACAATGATATCTCTATTAAAGGCATTCTAAATGCACTAAATCTTATTAAAAAAGGTAAAGCTCCCGTCCCAGATTGCTTTAATATTGAATTCTATTTGCATTTTTCAAAATTATTAGTTCCAAGATTATTTAATCTTTTTACTTATTTTGTTAACACAAAATCTTCTGGAGGGTCTTTTCAGGAGGCTTTAGTTGTCCTAATACCAAAACATAACAAAGATCCAAAGTTTTGTAAGAACTATAGACCTATATCTCTAGTGAACTTAGATTATACATTTTTTGCTAAAATTATCGATATGCGTTTGGAATTGATTCTCCCTCAGTTAATTGGTAAGGAACAATCTGGCTTTATTAAAGGACGTCTATTATCAGACAACACACGCTTATTTTTTAACATATTAAGTAAATCTGTGACGGATAGGGATTCACTTTCTGCAATTTCTCTTGATGCTGAAAAAGCTTTTGATCGGGTTAACTGGTTCTTTAGTTTTTCAACGCTTTCATGGTTTGTCTTTGGAACTAAATTCATAAATCTTATCTTATTACTATATTCCTCTCCTAAGGCTGCTATTTATCTAAATGTTCTCATCTCTCCTTCATTCTCACTTCACAGAGGAGTTCATCAGGGATGTCCATTATTATCACTTTTGTTTGTTCTTGCCTTGGAACACTTTTAATTGAAACTTAAGTCTAATCCAAATGTATATGGTTTCCGGTTCAGGGAGGGGCAGATAAAATTTTCAGCTTATGCTGATGATATCTTACTTTTTATGTCAAATCCGAAATCTTCACTTTCTTCTTTTATTTCTGAGGTAGAACATTTTGCTTCTATTTCAGGGTATATGTTAAATAAAGAAAAGTGTGAAATTTTCCCTTTAAATAAATTTTGCCTTCCGGATGACTTTAAATCTTCCAATTGTCACTGGAACAATGCTAAAATAAATATCTTGGTCTACATTTAAACCTTCATTTAATGATACAATTTCTTGTAATTTCTTGCAATTATTTTGTAGCCTTGATTATTTGTATATCTAAATGGAACCCTTTATTTCTATCCTGGTGGGGTAGATTAGATTATCTCCAAATAGTTACTTTAAGGGGTTGAACTCTATTTTAACTAAATTCTTATGGAATAGTAAAAGATCCAGACTGTCATCAAAAATTGATGAGACCTAAAATTCACAGAGGAGTTAATTTTCCGAATCTTCGCTCTTATCACATGGCTTTTTCTCTTAAGCAGGCTTCCTGTTTATTGACTGATGATGTTTCTACTTTTTTACCTTTATGGGTTGAAGTTGAAAAGTCCTTTGTTGCTCCTTTCACGTGTCCGGAAGTATTAACTTTGTCAAAAAAAACATCATCTATCTCCCTCCCGATTTTTGAAAAATTCATGCAGAATTCTGCAACCTATTTTTGCTTCATATGATGGAGACAGAGTGCAATTTCTGAATTTGTCAATCTGGTATAACAAACTCATCAAGTTGAATAATAAAACCATCTACTGGAACTTGTGGCATTTGAAGGGGTTAAGATGGACTCATCAACTTTTCAACAATGATTCCCTCTTTTTTTTGAGCAAGCACGTTTTCTTTTTTCATTTCCATCCTCTTTTAATAAGAAATATGATGCTCTAATACATGTTATAAATACTTCTGATCATTCTTTTTCAGTTCCGCAAAGCACCATTGGTCCGTTCTTCTCCAATTAAGAACCTGTTATTACAGTCTGCATCAGCTTCTAGTATTTACCAAACAATTACAGCTCTTCCTGAAGATAGACCTAAATCAGCAATAGAAATACAGTGGGAGAAAGATTTGGCTAGTTCACTTTCACCTTCATTATGGAATAAAGTGTGGATTAAAATACGGTAGGCCTCAAGAGGAGCTAATGCAATTCAAACTTTATTTTTTATATATAATAGATTATTAATTACACCTTAATCTTTACATAAAATTAATTTTAACCTTTTGCCCTCTTGTTGGTCTTGTAGTGATCCAGGTTCAGATCTTAAACACATGCTCTTTGAGTGCCCATATACTTTTCAATTTTGGGTTAAAGTTTGGAATCAGATTAATATTATTTTTAAAACTGAAATTTCCTTAACTTTTGCAAATATATTTTTAGGCAGCCTTGCCGCCGACTGGTCACATTTTCCCAAAAATTCTATTGTAATTTTAGATTTATTGTTGGCTGTTGCTTTTCAACAAATTACGAAAACTTGGAAGGACTCCTCTCAATTATCCTTTCAGGCTTGATGGTATGGTATATGTTATAACCATTCGTTGGATAGAGCTTATGTTTACCCTGTGTCCCTGGGTATTAAAAGAGACATGTTATGGTTACCTATTACGAATTACCTAAGCTCTTTAGCTTACTCTTCATGAAATCATTTCCTAGAAATTAGGAAGTTTTTAAACCACCATGAATTGTTTCTCTTTACTTTTTATTGTACTTATCCTACTGTTTATAATTCTTTATACTGATATATTTAATATATGCATATATATTTTGCGATTTAATGTATTAATATATTTATTGTGCTTCTCATTATGTGCCTTTGAGGAAATTGAACTGTTACTGTTTTATTTTATTTCTTGCTATCAAATGTATGTATATCTTTTGAATATTGTATGAATCTTCAGTAAACTTTCTCTTTCAAACTTAAAAAAAAATAAGGACCGTCTGTCCAGGCTTCCAAACATTAGTGAATGGTACAGTTTTCTTGTAAGTGCCATAACAAGGATTGTTCATCTTTAAAGCACATTCCAATAAACATGTAAAACCCTGCAGAGGCACATAGGCAATCCCAAGGAGGGACCGAGTAATGAGCAGTTGCAAGGTCATCAGCTGTACCACCAAGGGGCAATTAAGGAGCAATTTTCAGTAACAGTTACGTGAAAGAAAACCAAAAAGCAGAAAAGTGGTTGACTTTTCAGGGACATATTGGCATTCTAATGGAAACCTATGTTATGGACTGCAGTCACTGGAAGCGGAGGCCCTCCTAGGGATGCCAGCCAGAATCCAAGCAAGGCAAGAATCATGACCTAGTAATAAGTAATATTGGGCCAGACGTAGGAAGCATTTTGCATGGTGCAAACTGCAAAAATCGCAGTTTGCGTCATGCAAAATGCTCATCGCGATACTCATTCACATTTTGCGAGTCTGTACCGACTCGCAAAATGTGAATGCGACTTGCAAATAGAAAGGGGTGTCCCCTTCCTATATGCGACTCGCATTGCGATGCTAATTTGCTTTGTGACTGCGAACGCTGTCGCAAAGAAATTTGCAGTTACCACCAGTGTCACACTGATGGTAACCCATTCGCAAAAGGGAAGGGGTCCCTGTGGGACCACTTCCCCTTTGTGAATGTTGCCAAAATTGTTTTTTTCAGAGCAGGCAGTGGTCCCATGGACCACTGCCTATTCTGAAAAAACGAAACCAAATGGTTTCGTTATTTTTTTTGTATTGCAACTCGTTTTCCTTTAAGGAAAACGGGCTGCAATACAAAAAAAAACTGCTTTAATTAAAAAGGAGTCACAGACATGCAGTCTTCAGTAGGCCACCATCACTGTGAGTGCAGGGACTCGCTATGGGGGTCGCAAAATGCGACCCACCTCATTA
The DNA here is from genome assembly GCF_031143425.1 of Pleurodeles waltl. NCBI lineage: Eukaryota > Metazoa > Chordata > Amphibia > Caudata > Salamandridae > Pleurodeles > Pleurodeles waltl. The sequence goes on from NC_090436.1 coordinate 839,172,419, forward strand.
ATATTAATGAGGTGGGTGTTTGCGACCCCATAACGATTCGCAGATGGTGTCTGAGACACCGATCTGCATCCGAATTTGCGATTCGGAAATTCAGAACTTGCTACACCTGGCCCATGATGTCTTGTCATTGGCAATTGCCAGCGTACAATCTAGGAATGCCACCAGAGGATCAGAGACAGAGTTCTTAAATTAAATTATAATCTCTGTGTCATCCCCATAACTCATACATTTAAAACCATAAGAACAAATTAACTTACCCAGTGGACACACATGGACATTAAAAAGAGTAAGGCTTGGAAAGGAACCCTGTGGGAATCCCTCCTTTAAAGCCTTAAACTAAGAACTATCTAGCATCTAGAGTCAAGTTAAGAGAAAAACAATTTTAAAGTCAGACTCTGGATACTGATTTCTGCCAGCTTAACAAGCAGCTGCTTATGGAATACTGTGTCAAATGCTGCAGAAACATCTAGCACATTACAATGACCCTAGATGGCCATAAATTAAACAATGAGTTCTTTTAAGGAGCACATGAAATGTACTCAATGCAATTATCTATGTTGTTTTTTATAGTTATTTGCACCTGTTTCAAAATGTCATCATGCACATTTCTACACAACATCATAGTTGCACAGTTATGAAAATAATATAGACAAATATGAGTCACTTGAACATAGAAACACAGCTCAACTTTGTTGTTCTGTCCTGAAATGAATACTTAAATTCAAGCAACGTTTTTTATTATTGTATTTATAGTTTTCAGTGTTATAGACATAAGGTTAAACAATACCAATAACAAAGTCACCATCAGTACACATACCAATCTCGAACTTGCAATTAGTAACTACACACATTCGCATTTTAATATGCAATATAAAAGTATAAAATATAACATGTACGTCAGAGCAAACACCCTTGGCATGTAACAGCAAATATATATTTAAGGGTCCACAAATATCCCTGGGCTTCAATGGCTATGATAATTCTTCTGCATCCCGTTGAGGCTGGCAGTATGTAAAGTCCAGTAGCCATAGTTTCTTGCTGGGAATCGCCTCAGCACCCCAATGGAGAGCTACTCTCCATTTGGCCATCAGCAGGGCTCCTGACACAAAATTCCAGTTTGTTAGCTGTAGGTCCTTAACCAATCCCAATAAGCAGACATTAGGTGCACATTTCACTTGTTCAGCTATCATAGTTGTAAGCACCTCTGCAATTTCAGCCCAATATCGTTTAACATGGTCACATTGCCAGGTTAATTGCAGAAAGTCTGCATCGACCATCCAACCTTGCACACAGTTCACATCTGCCCTTATCCCAACTTTGTGAAGCTTAATTGGTTCATAATAAAACAGATGTGGATATTATAATACATAGTTTGAAATCTGACTTGAGCTGTGCAACTGTGTACAGCAAAACTTACTGTCTGCTGGCTCCAGTGGTGTATCGAGAAAAGCGTTCTACCTCTTCAGCGCCATATATGTTGCCTGCAGCCTATCTGTTAGCGCTCCATTGTATTGTTTTGCTATCAAGTGTCTGCATGTGTTATTTGTGAGTAGCACCTGTGATGCATCCAGAGTCAGCAGTTCAGTTGGAAATTGTGAGCAATAATCTTGCAGGGCTGCTCTGAGAGGATAATGTGTAAACCTCAGCAGCGGAGTGTGTCACTGTGTACTTGCGACATCCTCTAGGGCTATGAACAAACCATTTCTGAATGCCTCCTCCATGGTTGTGATTCCCGCAATTATGAGTATCTGCAGCATAGTGTCTTTCTTCGTCATCGAAATTGCAGGGTGTTGGTGCAATGGGAGTACCAGTGCATAATGAGGGTACTTCCCTGCTGTATCCCCTAGTCCTCTCAGGCTGTTGTTGCCGTATGTACTGTGTTAACTCTGTACAGCCAGTCCCTCTCTCTTGTGTGGTAGTAATGCTTCAAGCGGAATTGGATGGGCGTGGTGGTGTTTCACTACCACGTGGGGGGAGTAATCCAGTTGTGTGCAAAATGGGCCAGAGTGCATAAATAGAAGAGGCGAAAATCAGAGGCATTAAATCCACTATATGTATATGGTAGTGTGAGTGTATTTAAACTAATTCTAGTGTTTTTCCCACCTCAACCCAATGTTAACAGATATGTCTGAAGCCTTTTAAAAAAGTACTTTGGCAAGACGATTGGTTTATCTACAAATAGGTATAAGAATTCTGGTAATATCAGCTTTTTAATGATTGCTATTCTGTCTGCCAGTGATCAGGGCAGTCTCACCCACCGACTGACTTGTTCCTATAATGTTGAAATCACCCTGCCATAGTTAGTTCTAAGTACCAACTCAAATTCCCCATGGATCCACATCCCCGAATATTTGACCGGATCCGTGCTCTACATCAGTAGAACTCCTGAGTGATAGGCGTGAAAGGAATATGTCTGATTTTGACCTAGATAAGTGTTTTTAAATATAGTTCATGAAATATCATTCAGAGGACTTAAGCCCTTTGAAAAAAAGACGTACGGTTTCAAATCTGTCAGCGAACACTTAAAAAGAAGTCCATAAATGAATGCATGCCTCTCAGAGTTCTATGATGTTCCAACTTGTTTCGACCTCAGGACATTAAATAGATTAGGTCTTCCTAAGGTGATAGCTAGATCATAATGCAGGACACTCAGTGGAAACAAACATGCAGTTGTGATGCATTTCATACCAGTCAGTTTCTCCGAAACGTGTGGGGAGCACTGTGTTACAGATGCCATGTGGTTACCAGCTTTGTGGAGTGTTGCGCCACAAACTTGGACAGCAAATGCCATGCTCCAGACAGTTTCATTGAGGATAGTGGATTTGACACATATTTTGTAATAACAAGAACCATATTGTTCCACAATGTTTTGGAAGAACTGATTGGTTCTGATGGAGCACTGACTAAGGTGTCTGTGAGCACAGAGAGATCTGAACAGTCATGCTACAAGCAGCCTGTCAGTACATGGAGCACTCCTTTCTCTCCTGAACACATGTTGTCTCTGTTAAATTCTCAGTACTGTTCTCAACACAGATGAAACAAAATCCAATCATCAACGGAATGGCAATGAGCTTGCATAATAGGCCTGATATTTTCATGCAAAGAATCGTGGCCACCTTGCTTCTGATAATGTTGTGGCAGTTCAATAACTGACAACAGCAACCACAAGTGGTTGGCAAGTTACATATTAAGGGGTATATTTATCAAATGTTCATGCAATGTAGCAAGCCACCTTGGGGTGCTGTGGGAAAGGGAGATGGAAGAGATGCATTCTATTTACAATTTTACAAGCATTCCTGCTCTCTGCATGCACTGGCGCACAAAGAGCTGCCTAGTGTCAACACAGTCACCCTTGCACCATGGTGTGCACACATAGAAAGTAAAAACACCTACAAAAAATGAAGATATTTGTACTCTTTGAGCCTCAGATGGGGAGGTGTACAATTTTGTCAGATTCCCAGGTCCAGCAGTGTTGGTAAAATGTGGAATATGTCAGAATGCAGGGGTGGTTGCGTGGTAACAGCCACCCAATATAGGCCTGAAGATCTATCATAGTTTCTCTACTCACAGCACAATTGCTAAATTCAATTTGAATGGGTTGAAATGTTTCTATGTTTGAAAACAACTGCTCTACGTCCCTATGCATGACAGACCCAATTCATTTTTGTACATCTATGGGCGGAGATGGTTGTGAACATAGATTTAAACCTGTACAATTGTATGTAGAGGCTTACTCCTAGTAGTCATAGTATATGTGCAAACACTTACAGGAAGGGAGGTGAGATATATAACTGAAAACATGACCACTAGTTACTGCTAACACCTCAACTGAGTTGAATGAGTCATTTTTCCTAGAATTTAGTAACACTTTACATATTTGCATTTTCCTAACAATGGGCCATGTTATGTCTAAAAGTTAAAATGGAAATGAGTATATGTAATGTCTAAAGCTATCTGACCATTCATGTTTTAAACAATTTCTACAATCTGATGCTCCCATTCCCCAGCCCCTTCCCCTTTAACTCACATACGTCAATCTAAACAAAATGCTACTTCTGAGCAGATTCACAGAACAATTTCTGACTATTGGCAGAAGTATGGCAGGAGTAATCTTTTTTTTTGTACTCTTACATGCTAATAAGGCCCAAAACATCTAACTCTCTCTTAGTAAAAGGGACACAGTCTTTTTTATTTGTACTAAATGTACATGAATATTCTCTGAATATTTCCAATTTAGATTGTTTTGGGGTCAATTCAGAAATCAGTTAAATCATATGTAAGTCCTTGAAAAAACAAAAGACAGGAGGCATTTTGCAAAACAGCAACAAGTTTTAATTAAGCACTACAGCCAGGAGAACAGTTACAGAAACAGGTTCTGAGGGCTGTCTCAAAGTACAACGGATCTGCCGGTGTCATAAAACAATTACAACATTCTTGTTTATGTAAAGAATGTGGGCCATTGTCTTGGAATCATAAGTAAAGTTCTGATAACAAATGCAGGTGGGCCTCAACCTTGCATGGACACAATGAGAGTCAGTGGGTAACGTGTCCAGATGTCCGGCCTAAGGAGCGCGTGATCACTGCATGATGCTGTGAGTGCTGTGTTCTGATTTGCTAAGTATTCCTAACTTCATGTGGCTTCAGAATTTATGGTGTTTTGGGAATGCGCACACCCCTCTGGCCATGTGTTTTTTATTGAGGTCAATTTTCTTGGACCATTGTGGTGTGGCTGCGCCTACCTGTGGGATTGATCTGAGTTTCCTGTTTGCACATTTGTCTTCTGACTACATGCCACCCCACCTGTGACCTGTCAATCAATAACCTCAGGCCTAGGTCTCAGAGCCTGCCTGACTACATAGGCCTGACAATAGTGATGCAATTTAATTCTTATACATATCATTGTGTACATTGACTTTTGCAATATTAACAAGTACAACAGGAGTCATATTTTACATACTCCGCAATGCTTTTGTGACGATTCCCCTGCATATGTAGTTCTACATACTCTTGCTGGAGAAATACCCACTTAAGTGATAGGACCAACATAAACACAGAACTATGCCAAAGGGGAGTTCAGGGTGGTGCAACCTGCATGGATCTCATGATATTTTCTTACACAGAAACTATTGGAGACCTCACACTTTGGCTAAAACATTCATTTTTGGGAGAGGAGAGAAAGCTACAGAATATGCAGGAATCCAAAAAATTCCAATTTAGCTTTAGTTATTCAAGCACCATAAAATGCTGCTTTCTGCCACAAAAGCACATTGCAAATTCACTATCCACTTCTTACATCTAGTAACCGTTTGTGTAAATCAGTGTGGAGTAGGTGAGGATAAGATTGGAGGGAGGCTTAAGGTGAAGAGTGTTAGGTTCATGTGCAATAAGTGCTGCTGTGTGTGAAAGAATGTAGATTCTACAGATTAATGGGGACAATGAGAACGAGCTCAGAAGATCTGGAACATTTAAGCATTTTTTCATGTAAATAATATAACTTTAGAAAATAGGCCTTTACCTGACCAAACACTGTGTAATAATGAATATAAACTTATAATTTCTGTAAATATTACCAGTATGCTGGTCTCTGCATTGACTTTTCTTGCACAACAAACAGTGTGGAATAGGATCTATGTTCAGAATGCAAAAGACTACTGTAGGCTCATATGCATGATGTACATTAAATAATTGCACAGAAAAATTAAAATTAGCAGGTCAGTCCACATTAAAATAATGTTTCAATGTTTGCATCAGTTTGAGTGAGAAATATTAAATGGTTTATACTTCACCCTGGACAAAACGAACTTTCATTTTTCGGAGATTCCCCTTAGAGGAAATTGCCCATATAATTGCAGGTGTAGGTTGATGCAGAAGACGACGGAGTGCACTTTTAAAAGGTATCAATTTAAGATCGCGTCAGCCCTTATGAATGTCATCACTGTTCTTAGAAAAGTGCTGTAAAGACCTGCCAGTATGAATCAGCTCTGCTGGTCTGAACATTTCTCTCCTACATAAAGGGACATAAATAGACTGATGTATGCACTCTGAACATTGTGCTTTTTCCCTCTTAACTTTGTTTCCTTTTTGTTGCACATGACAATTAGAGGCACTCACATTTTACCGAAAGGAGATAGTTTGTTGCTTTTTAATACTTGACATTTATTTTCTCGGAAACAAGTTTCAAAGGTAATGGTATAATTATCAACCTCAAGTTGGTCGATTTTAGTGAAAAAAATCTGTCTTGATGCAGTCATCTAGTGGCACCCCCAATGAATAAAGAAATGTAATCTGGATAAGTGACATATTTTTCAAATAGTGCAACGAAAAACATAAAGGATCTCAGAAAACATTTTCAAGATAAATGTTTGTCTCCTGTTACATTCTTAGCTGTCGATTATCAATTAATTCTAGAAATGAATCACTAGGTTCCATAAAGGACATTAAATAGTTGTTTAACATATTTTATGTAGCACTTCATTCTCGAGCTTTGCATTTATGGGCACCCTAACTAACAGGTGCCGATATTGCTCAATGCATTGGTATTAGTGGTGTGTGAATTTGCATCTTGTTTGCAAAATTTCATGAAAATTATGACAATTACCTATATTTTTTTAGAAATGCAGAACGGAGTATTACATGGAAAAATTGTTCTGCAGGGCATATCTCGTGTTTAAAAGTCACTCGAGATAAATCGTTTTGTCACAAGACATCTTCTATTCCAACCAGTCTACTGAATTATATATTCTGCTCGAACATGTGCCCTGAGGAGACTAAGGGGGTCATTACAACCCTGGCGGACGGTGGAAAAGGTGCGGTAATACCGCAAACAGGCCAGCGGACAAAAAAATGGAATCATGACCCTGGCAGAAACCGCCCACAAAGACAGCCACTTTAACACACCGTCCGCCACGGCGGTACAGACAAGCAGCGCGGCGGTTACCGCCAACAGACAGGCGGGAGACAATGTACCGCCCACAGTATTACAACAGGCCAATCCGCCTCTTTTCCAGGGCGGATTCACCGTGGATAAAAACACGGCGGAAACAGCTTTTGCTGTGGGAAAACGCTCACCTCAACACATCCCACGAGGAACGACAACTCCATGGACCCGGAACTCTAAATACTACCTGCCCTTGTCTTTCTGCTCGTTTACGACCAACAGCGACATAGGCGCAGAAGATACTGGTGAGTACTGCATCTACGACACGGGGGAGGGAGGAGGCAAAAGTCAGGGGGACACCCACCAAACACCCCCACCCTCGCATATTACAACATACACACCAATGCAGTCAAAACTATCACATTAACAACCCACAATCCCCCCAGAAGAATGCAAAGACAATGCGAATTTCGGTCAAACATTGTAATATGCCAATATACATGTCATACAAAAATATACAGATATATATCTCTAAATCACTCATAATTATATATACAATACAAGAAGTAGTGCAGATATGTACACAACAATGTCCGTGCACCAACAGTCCAAAAATGCATGGGGGAGGCCCACAATAGATACCTGACCAAAATCCGAGAGAACACTGCCGGGGCATCAGATAGAAATACTACAGGCACCTCAGGGGGAAGGGAAGGGGGGGCACCTCAGCCAGGTGACTGCAAAGCTACATCCACAATGGGGCTCCATGCCCATTGATGTATCCTGGAGAGTGCAAAGCCACAGTCTCTCAAGTCTCTACAGTGGGTGGTTTGCCCACTGTGCCATCCTGGGGAGTGCAAAGCCACAGTCTCTCAAGTCTCTACAGTGGGTGGTTTGCCCACTGTGCCATCCTGGGGAGTGCAAAGCCACAGTCTCACAAGTCTCTACAGTGGGTGGTTTGCCCACTGTGCCATCCTGGGTAGTGCAAAGCCACAGTCTCACAAGTCTCTACAGTGGGTGGTTTGCCCACTGTGCCATCCTGGGGAGTGCAAAGCCACAGTCTCTCAAGTAGATGCAGGTCTCCACTGGTTCTGGAGGGGGACTGGTGCCCAGACTGGATGAGTCTCCCCGTGAAAGTTCCTGTCCTGTCACTGTCCCAGCTGCACATGGGATAAGGATGCCTGATGTGGCGGTCCATTCATTCCTACACCGTGCATGCCCTGTTCAGCGGTGCTTTTCCATGGCGGTCTTTGCCCTGTTCAGCGGTGCTTTGCCATGGCGGTCTTTGCCCTGTTCAGCGGTGCTTTGACATGGCGGTCTCTGCCCTGTTCAGCGGTGCTTTGACATGGCGGTTCAGGACTGTTCAGCGGTGCTTTGCCATGGCGGTCTTTGCCCTGTTCAGCGGTACTTTGCCATGGCTTTCTCTGCCCTGTTCAGCGGTGCTTTGCCATAGCGGTTCAGGACTGTTCAGTGGTGCTTTGACATGGCAGTCTCTGCCTTGTTCAGCGGTGCTTTGCCATGGCGGTTCAGGACTGTTCAGCGGTGCTTTGCCATGGCGGTTCTGATACTGGACATTGGTGTGTGGCATGACGATCTCCACACTGGACATTGGTGTGTGGCAGGACGATCTCCACACTGGACAATGGTGTGTGGCATAACGATCTCCATACTGGACATTGGTGTGTGGCATGACGTTCCATCATTGGCCAGCGGGGCTGTGGCATCCTGTCCCCTCCTTGGCTGTGACTCCGGCAGTGGTCTCTTGACCAGTAATGATACTTGGGCCCTCCTGGGCTGTGACTCCGGCGGTGGTCTCGGGACCAGTAACGATACTTGATCCCTCCTGGGCTGTGACTCCGTCGGTGGTCTCCTGACAAGTGACGATACTTGGGCCCTCCTGGGCTGTGACTCTGGCGGTGGCGGTGGTCTCCTGACCAGTGACGATACTTGGGCCCTCCTGGGCTGTGACTCTGGCAGTGGCGGTGGTCTCCTGACCAGTGACGATACTTGGGCCCTCCTGGGCTGTGACTCCGGCGGTGGCGGTGGTCTCCTGACCAGTGACGATACTTGGGCCCCCCTGGGCTGTGACTCCGGCGGTTGTCTCCTGACCAGTGACGATACTTGGGCCCTCCTGGGCTGTGAATCCGGCGGTGGCAGTGGTCTCCTGACCAGTGACGATACTTGGGCCCTCCTGGGCTGTGACTCCGGCGGTGGTCTCCTGACCAGTGACAATACTTGGGCCCTTCTGGGCTGTGACTCCGGCGGTGGTCTCTGGACCAGTGACAACGGTGCTGGCAGTTGTGTCTGGACCGCTGGAAATGATGGCGCACTTCTCCGCCGTGACACTCACAACAGGCTGGGGAGACTTCCTCTGGACCTTCCCCACCTTCTTTGGAGCTACAGCTGACTCACCAATCGCCTTGGATCCCATTTCACTTGCTGTCCTCCCAGGAGTCTTGACACAGTCCCGTCGTCCACTCCCCAATTTCAGAGCCTTTACAGGGGGTGGGCTGCCAGTGCCTTGGCTCCGGGTCCTACTGCCTGCCCTGGTGGACGGTGCACTCCAAAAACCTGGAACACGCACCACTGGTACTGGAGGCTTTTTGGCTGAGGCGCTACGACGGGACTGATGAATTGGAGGTGGGGTGGGTGCAAAAAGGTCAATTTGACATAGGTACAGTTTCTGACGGACACTGGGATGGGTAGCTGGAGGGGCCCTGGAAGTGGAGGAAGAGGAGGTGGTTGTAGGAGGTGTCACTTTAGGTGTTTTGGGTGCAGGTGCAGGTACTGGAGGCTGTCGTGAGGTGGATGGATGTTGGGTGAGTGATTGCCGGCGTTTGTGTACTTTGGGAGGGGGCGTCACAGACACACTGGGAGAGGACACAGGGGACGTGTAAATAGCAGTGGAGGTGGAGAGTGCAGGTGAGCGGCTTGTGGTGCTGGGTGTCCTGGTGCGAGGCCTGGTGCCTGTAGATGTGGTGCATGCAGGTGTGTGTGTAGATGAGAATGGGAGGGAGGAGGGAGAAGAGGAGGAGGGGGACACAGTGGAGACAGTGGATGTTGCTGTGTCTGTATGTGGGTGAGGCTTGCGTGAGTGCCTGTGGTGTGTGTGGTGCCTATGTTTGCTTGAGCTACTTGTGTGTGTTGACTTGTGTGCATGCTGGTCTGTAGGTGTGCTTGGGATGGGCTGGGGTACAGGAGATTGGGTCTGGGTGGAGGAAGTTGGAGGGGGGAGGCTGGACACAGGGACAATGGTTGCAATCAGTGCTGAGGCCAGAGATTGCAGGGTTCGCTGAAGGGCAGCCTGACCAGAATGAATGCCCTCCAGGAATGCATTACCGTGTTGCAACTCCCTTTCTACACCCTGGATGGCATTCACAATGGTAGACTGCCCAACAGTGAGTGACCTGAGGAGGTCAATGGCCTCCTCACTGAGGGCAGCAGGGGTCACTGGGGCAGGGCCTGAGGTGCCTGGGGCGAAGGTGATGCCCACCTTCCTGGGTGAGCGGGCACGGGGTGAATGCTGAGGGGCTGCTGGGAGGGCGGTGCTGGTAGGGGAGGTGGCGGCTGTACCTGTAGAAGTGGGGCGCACAGATGGTGCAGCCACCACAAGGGAGCTCCCATCGGCAGACGAGTCCGTGTCACTGCTTGGTGATCCGGTGGCCGACGTGAAGCTCCCCTCGCCCTCCGTCGAAGTGGTGCATTCAGAGTCTGTGGTGTGGCCCTCCATGGCCATGTGGGATGCAGCTCCCTCGTGCTCCGGTGCAACTGTACCTCCGCCTGATGATGCTGATGTACAAAAGGACAGGGAGAGCAGGAAAAGGGGGGGGAGAGACAGAACAAAGAGAGTTTTAGTGCATGGCATACCGCTACTGTTGGCGGACAAGACAGACGCAACAGCCCCATGCATTACGCCGTGCTCCTGGCCTCTGCACATGCAATTTCTGGGATATGGCCCACATGGCAATGCTGGAAATCTGATCACATGGATGCCACAGGGGCAACTATACCTCAACTTGGCACTTTTCTGAGGTGGGGTAGAGTGCCACATGGCACACATTACGGAGGGGCCTTGCCTACCTAACTCGCCCTGGCCTAGGGACACACACAGCCCAGCTCCCCCACCCAGACCCCTCCACTGCACGCAAAGTCAGCAGAATGAGGTTGTACTCACCCCCTTGTGTCTGCTGTGATGTCCTTAAGCGCCCATCCAACTCCGGGTAGGCCCCCGGCAGGATCCGGAACATCAGGGCGGTCATGGTGCGAAGGGCACCCCTTCCACGTTGGGAGGCCATCCCCAGCTGAGCCTCCGCCGTCTTCTTGCTGCAGCGGCGAATGTCCTCCCATCTCTTACGGCAGTGGGTGCCCCGTCTCTGGTGGGCCCCCAGGGTCCGGACCTCCTTGGCGATGGCACACCAAATGTCCCTCTTCTGGTGGGCGCTGACCTACATGACATGCATGAGGAAAGAGGAACAGTCATTACCAACTGCACCGTCGTTGTGAGTGGCCTCCTCCCTACTCTGGCCATGTGAGCCTTTTATGCCCATGCTTTACTGTAGTATCAACTCTGCCCCCTTCCCTCTTCCACCCAGCCCTGTCCACCCCGGCCTATCCCATACAACGTGCTCCCTGTGTACTAACCTGTTGGTCTGGAGGACCGTAGAGTAGCATGTACTGGGGGAGGACCCCATCCACAAGTTTCTCCAACTCCTGTGCAGTGAAGGCAGGGGCCCTTTCCCTAGACGCAGCAGCCATTGTCGCTTCCAGACCGAAGTCACAGCAGCACTAGCAGTGTAGGTCCTCTCCTGTCGAAGGTCAGGTATCTAGTGATTGAACAGATAGAAAATGGCGGTGACGTCTGCGGCGGTGACGTGTGCGGCGGTGCACATCATCACCGCCGGCGCACCTGTTCATTGGCTCCTGGGACCCATAGGGTTCAATGTTAACCAATGCAGCATTGCGCCGCGGTCTACGACCGCCTACCGCGACGGTGTGCAACGCCAGCGCTGTTACCCCACAATCCCATTGTCGCAGTTTAGAGGTCAGGCAGCCGCCATTTCAGGGGCCCACATGGCTTCATTTACTACTGCGTCACACATACTGAGGCCTACACTCAACACACATCCAGGAAGGGTTTATTGTCTGGTGTAGTCTTGTGTGTGACTGTGGGTACATACCTGGAGGAACAGTGACTGTTTATTCGCTGTTGTCCTTCTTAGGCACCGTCAGCTGGGACATATGAGAAGATGGTGGAATCCTCCGGTGTACCGACTGCTGGTGGACCTGTTAACAATGGAAGAGAGACATTTAATCGTCACCTACAGGTTAGACCGTGACACTATCCATGAACTATGTACCCAGTTGGAGACAGACCTGATGTCACCAATCCGCCATCCGACTGGAATCCCCCCTGATGTGCAGGTGCTGTCAGTGCTCCATTTCCTTGCAAGTGGGTCTTTTCAGACAACTTTGGCCATGGCATCAGGGATGTCCCAGCCTATGTTTTCCATCGTCTTGTCCAGAGTGTTGGCTGCCCTGCTGAAACACGTAAGGAGATACATCATTTTCCCTGAGGTGGAGGATTTGCCTACAGTGAAAGGTGACTTCTATGCTCTTGGAAATATCCCCAACGTCATAGGTGCCATTGATGGGACCCATGTAGCTCTGGTCCCCCCCGCAGGAGTGAACAGGTGTACAGAAACCGGAAGAGTTATCATTCGATGAATGTCCAGATGGTCTGTTTGGCAGACCAGTACATCTCGCAGGTAAATGCTATGTTCCCTGGGTCTGTGCATGACGCCTACATCCTGCGCAATAGCAGCATCCCTGATATTCATCACCTTAAAGACTTTACGACGCATCTTCCCCCAACTCGGATTTCCACACAAGGTGCAAGCTACCATCTCACTTGTACTATCAAAACTGGATTATGCCAATAGCCTCTACCATTGATCATCTCTATCTGTTATGAAAAAACTACAACGTATCCAGAATTCCACAGCCAGGCTACTACTACATATAAAGCCGCAAGCCCACATCTCCCCTGCCTTGAGAGCACTACGCTGGTTACCCATTGCCAGAAGATGCACTTTCAAGCTGCTTTGTATCACCCACAAAGCTATACATGGAACAGGACCGCTTTTTATCAGAAAGAAAATGACCAAATACATCCAACAAAGAACCCTCCGCTCAAGACTGGCACCCCGCCTTAGAACACCACCATACAAGAAAAAGACTATAGGTGGTACATCCTTCTCCGTCGAAGCAGCCAAACTATGGAATTCATTACCCCCAACTATAAGAGCCACAGATAACTTTCTTGTCTTCAGAAAACTACTCAAGAGTTGACTCTTTCCTTCATAACCACCTTTTTCAAACAACTATGAACTGCATATGCCTATGTGGATAAATATTTTTTCAGATTATATATATATTTCTATTTATTTATAGCTTCTTTGGAAAATATGTATCGCTACTATGTCATAACAATAAAATACACACACACTCTTTAAACCTGTCTGACTAAGTATTTTTTACCCATGTTTCTAATTATGTATTGTATGTGCATATGTGTGTGTGTGTGTGTGTATATATATATATGTATATATATATATATATATATATACATATGTATATATATATGTGTATGTGTATATGTTGTTTCTGTGCTTGGCATGTTCGTGGATCATTGAATTCCTGCTCTCATCTTATCACACTTATCTACTCATCACTCTTATGTCATGTCTCTATCAAACTATCCTCCATTCTCACTCTGACTCATCCCAAATCTCTTCTACCACTTTCATCTCCTAAATATCTCTGCCTAAGCGCTTCCCTCCACATCTAACTCACCAAACCTCACTCTACCTCTGTGACCTCCCACACAACCCTACTAAATTCTCCTGCATTCATCTCACACTGCTACTATGCTCTCCCTAACCCTTCCACATACTTTTCCCCCTCCACCCCCCTTTACTCATCCCAAGCCTTTGGGTTGAGTAAATGAAGGATATACTCCCAATTAACACCTCTAGATTTTATTTCCTCCTCCACCCCTCCATTACTCCAGTCTAACTAACAAACTCTCATATCCGCGGCTCAAATTAACTCATAATAATACTAAAACTGTACTCATTATTTAACGATACTAATCCATCACTAATTCTTGTTGGGTTCCGGAGTAGCGTGCTACTCATCGAAAAGCGCTTCGATGCCTCGTCAGGGGTAGTAAGCGCTATATAAATACAATTACAATTACAATTACAATATGATGGGTCAACTCCAGAGGCACCGTGTATGGCTATTGGGGGACTCTGGTTACTCCAACCTTTCCTGGCTAATGACCCCAGTGAGGAATCCCAGGACCAGGGCAGAGGAACGCTACAATGAGGCCCATGGGCGGACTAGGAGGGTGATCGAACGCACCTTCGGCCTCCTGAAGGCCAGGTTCAGGTGTCTCCATATGACAGGTGGGTCCCTATTCTACTCACCGAAGAAGGTGTGCGACATCATCATTGCCTGCTCCATGCTCCATAATTTGGCATTGTGACGCCAGGTGCCTTTTCTACAGGAGGATGATCCAGATGACGGTGTTGTAGCAGCTGTGGAGCCTGTGGAGCCTGTGGACAGTGATGAGGATGAAGCTGAGGAAGAAGAAAATGACAACAGGGAGTCAGTCATACAGCAATATTTCCAGTGAAACACAGGTGAGTACATTTTCAGGTTTAACATTATATTAACTTTCACACGTCTACCTCTATCCTGTACCGACATTTCACTCACTATTTGTTAACTGAGTTGTCCCCTTCCATTTCAGTTTCACAAATGTGGTAACCTACGTGTCCACTGCTTGCATCCTTGAAGGGCTTGTGATGTGTGACATTGGTATGTTAGCCTTCCAATGGGTAACCCATTATGACACTGTCATTGATAATACAAAATTAAAAATCATAGACTGACTCCATTTTATTTAGTGTTTCAAGGGTGTTTATTTAAGTGCTAAAAAATGAAGGGGAGTTGTGAAATGGGGATGGGTGATGGTGGAGGAATGTCCATGGCAGAGTCCAGTCTATTAGTCTCACAGGTACATTGCACATCTGGCCATTGGAAGTGGAGCTGGGGCAGTTCCGATTTGGACAGGGTAACAAAGTGGGACAGTGGGGGGACAATCAGGGTGGTCTTATTTCCTGGCGGGGGTCTTGCCATCTTGCTCTGTCCTGTTCCTGGATCTCAGGGCCCGCTTGTGTGGTGGTTGTCCGTCTGCAGGGGATGGGGTGCTGGTGTGGTGGTCCTGTGGTGGTGCGTCCTGTCCACTAGCGCCGGCGGAGGTGGTGGGCAGTTCGTCGTCCTGACTAGTGTCATGGGCCCCTTGGAGTGCCACGGTGTCCCTCAAGGTCTTTTGAATGTCCGTCAGCACCCCTACGATGGTGCCCAGGGCGGAGCCAATGGTCCTGAGCTCCTCCCTGAACCCCAAATACTGCTCCTCCTGCAGACGCAGGGTCTCCTGCAACTTGTCCAGGACCGTCGCCATCGTCTCCTGGGAGTGGTGGTATGCTCCCATGATGGAGGATAGGGCCTCGTGGAGAGTTGGTTCCCTTGGCCTGTCCTCCCTCTGTCGCACAGCAGCCCTCCCAGTTCCCATGTGTTCCTGTGCCTCCGTCCCCTGGACTGTGTGCCCACTACCACTGCCCCCAGGTCCCTGTTGTTGTTGGGGTGTTGGGTTAGCCTGGGTGCCCTGTAGTGGTGGACACACCGCTGATTGACCTGTCCTGGGTAGGAAGGTTTGGGCTCGCTGGGTAGGTGCTGTGCTGGTGTTACCAGAGGGTGGAAGCTCGGTGTTGGGCTGTGGCTGGGCAAGGGGAACCGACTGCCCTGAGGCCCACGATGGTCCGGGCTGGTCATCAAGATCCAGTAGGGCAGAGCTGCTGTCGTCACTGTGGGCCTCTTCTGGGGGTGGAGTGGTGTTGTCTGGACCCTCTGGTGTGGTGACGTTCCTTCGGGTTCCTGCGGGGGTATAAGTACATGATTATTGCATGTGTGTGTTTAATGGTGTGCAATGGTTGGGTGTGCGTGAACCCCAGTGCAGGCATTCCTGTGTGGGGGCTTGTGTGATGATGTTTGGGGGTGTTCTGGGTATGTGCAGTGGGCATGCTTTAGTGATGGGTGTCTATGCTTAGTTGTGTCATGCAGGTCTTGGGGTTGGGATGTGTAGGTGGTGTTATGGGTACATTAGTGAGGAGTTTGGGTGATAGGGGAGGGTGTGAGGGTGGGGGTGTGTGATAGCATGCAGGTAGGGTGGGGGATACAATAGTGAAGATTTGACTTACCAGTGTCCGTTCCTCTACCGACTCCTCTGAGGCCCTCAGGATGCAAGATGGACAAGACTTGCTCCTCCCATGTTGTTAGTTGAGGGGGAGGATGTGGGGGCCCGCTGCCAGTCTGCTGTACCGCGATGTGGTGCCTGGAGACCGTGGAACGCACCTTCCCCCGTAGGTCGTTCCACCTCTTCCTGATGTCCTCCCTATTTCTTGGGTGCTGTCCCACAGCGTTGACCCTGTCCACTATTCTTTGCCATAGCTCCATCTTCCTGGCTATGGATGTGTGCTGTACCTGTGAGCCAAATAGCTGTGGCTCTACCCGGAGGATTTCCTCCACCATGACCCTGAGCTCCTCCTCAGAGAAGCGGGGGTGTCTTTCGCGTGACATGGGGTGTTGTGTGTGAGGTGTGGGGTGGTGTATGTATTGATGAGTGTGGTGAGTGTAGTGGTATGTGGTATTTTGTGCGTGGATGTTGTGTGGGTGATGGTGTAGTGTGCCTCTGTGTGATGGGGTTCTCTATTCTGTGCTGTCTCTCTATGGCGTTCTCTCTAATTTTGGGTCGTAGGGGTTTGTGGGTGATGTGGGTGTGTGTTTTATATTGTGTTGGATGTGTGGGAGTGTTGTTTGTATGTGTATCAGGTGTGTGTATTTGGAATTGTCCAATGTGGCGGTGTTTTAGAGCTGTGTGTGTATTTTGAGCGCAGCGGTGTGTACCTCCAATGGAATACCGCAGTTGAAAGACCGCCGCGTGGATTCGTGGGTCGTAATGGCATGGGCGTGTTTCTGTTGGCGTGGAGGTGGAGGTTTTGTTTACGCATGTTTATCGCTGACCTTTGGTGTGGCGGGATTGTGTGGGTGTCTGAATTTCAGCGGATTCCGAGATGTGTGTCATAATAGCTGTGGCGGTCTACCGCCGCCGCGGCGGTGTATTGGTGGTCTTCTGCACAGCGGTAAGCGCCTTATACCGCCAATGTTGTAATGACCCCCTAAGGCCCTCATTAAAACCCTGGCGGCTGGTGTTAAAGTGGCAGTAATACCGCCAACAGGCCGGCGGTAATTACTGCCAAATTATGACCATGGTGGAAAGATCTCCGATATACAGCCAATGTACCACAACGACCGCCAGGGCGTAAGCAACAGGCACCATGGCGGTAGGCCGCCTACAGCCAGGCGGAAGTCAATGTTCCCCCCACCATATTAAGACACATCAATCCGCCACCTTTTCGGGGGCGGTACCGACGACACCAAAAGCCTGGCGGAAACAGACCTCAAAAGGGAAAGGACACAGGCACACCGCCATGGACCCCTAGCTGCAGGTCTTCCCCATTATCTTCTACATGCTGCTCCACCACGAACATCAACACCGGCGAAGACCACGATGGTGAGTACAGCCACCTAGCACACAAGGGAGGGGGAAGAAAAAAGAGAGTCACACACACGCACCACACAACCCTCTCCCCTCCCAACACCATAAACACAGTCAGCTGCATTACTAAAACATTTTTACCCCGTAACTTGAATGAATAATGCAAGGACAAAATGATTTTGAACAAGTGAATGTAATGAGAGCAACATATCTAGAAAAATAATTTATGCATGACAATAGATATAAACATATGTACATAAAAAGGGTCACGTCCCAGTCCACAATGTTTGTGGACCAAAGGGCCACAGGCCAAAGTCCAAGGCCACACACCTCACCTGCCTCGACACGGAGAGAACACTGCAGGGGCATCAGTTGGTAAATAGGCAGGCACCTCAGGGGGACGGGGGACCCGAGGGCACCTCAGGCGGGAGATGAAACAAGACCAATGGTTGTGGAGGGGGTAACATGCCCTGTGCTTGTGCCTGGGGAGTGCAAGGCCACAGTCTTTGGAGTGGCTGAGTTGCCCACTTGCTCTGAAGGGCCCATCATGCCCTGTGCTTGGTCCTGGGGAATGCAAGGCCACAATCTATCAGGTGAGTGACTTGCCCACTGGTTCTGGAGGGGGCAACAAGCCCTGTGCTTGGTCCTGGGGAGTGCAAGGCCAGAGTTTATCAGGTGGGTGACTTGCTCACTTGCTCTGGGGGGGCCAACATGCCCTGTGCTTGGTCCTGGGGAGTGCAATGCCACAGTCTCTCAGGTGGGTGACGTGCCCACTTGCTCTGGAGGGGGCAACATGCCCTGTGTTTGGTCCTGGGGAGTGCAAGGCCACAGTCTCTTGAGTGGGTGACTTGCCCACTGGTTCTGGAGGGAGCATTGTGCTTTGTGCTCTTGATCCTGGGGTGTCTTGGCTATGTTGGTGTCTTACCCAGTGGTTCTGAAGGGGACCTCGTGCTCTGTGCTGTTGATCCAGGGGTGTCTTGGCTATGTGGGTGTCTTACCCACTGGTTCTGGAGGGGGCCTCGTGCCCTGTGCTCTTGATCCTGGGATGTCTTGGCTATGTGGGTATCCTACCCACTGGTTCTGGAGGGGGCCTCGTGCCCTGTGCTGTTGATCCTTGGGTGTCTTGGCTATGTGGGTGTCTTACCCACTGGTTCTGGAGGGGGCCTCGTGCACTGTGCTCTTGATCCTGGGGAGTCTTGGCTATGTGGGTGTCTTACCTGCTGGTTCTTGAGGGGGCCTTGTGCCCTGTGCTCTTGATCCTTGGGAGTACAAGGTCACAGGGTGTCATACCCACTGGATTTGCAGAGGGAGGCCGCACAGCATCACATGGAAGCAGGATTACATACCGTCCACCAGCGGTGACGGCTGCTCAATGGTGGTGGTGCTGCTGGTGGGGGGCTCCTGCCCATCCCCTGCAGCCTCTGACAGCTTCCCACTGGAGGTGGTGATGCTGCTGATGGAGGGAGGCTCCTGCCCAGACCCTGCAGCCTCGGACAACTACATCACCAAGGTTGGTGGTGGGGGTCCGTCACAGTTCCTGCCCCAGGCCCCTTGCTCTTCCTGCCTGCTGGTGCAGGCTCCTTGCTCTTCCTGGCAGCTGGGGCAGGCCCCCTTACCTTCTTAGCAGCTGCTGGAGCAGGCTCCCTGCCCTTTCTGGCAGCTGGGTCAGGCTCCTTTCCCTTAAGGCTGCCTGGTGCAGGCTCCTTCACCTTCAGGGCATGTGGCTTGGATCCTTTTCCACCACAAGTGATGTTGTGGCGACTGGGCCTGTGAACTTGGTGGCTGAGGTGCTTGGCTGGCTTCTTCCCACCATAGCCATACATGCAGGATGGAGGGGGGAGGGGCAGGGAAGAGGTCAGTGGTAGATAGGAACAGTTTCTTAGGGACATTGGGGTGGGAAGAGGGAGAAGGAATATGAGTGGAGGAAGAAGGAGTGGTTGTTGGAGGTGTCTGTCTGCTGATTTTGGGTGTAGGTGCATGGCCTGGATGCTGTAGTGAGGTGGATGGCGGTTGGGTGTCTGAGTGCTTGCGTTTGTGTACCTTAGGAGAGGGGGACAGACACAGTGGGAGAGGACACAGGGGACGTGTGCATGGCTGTTGTGGAGGTGTCTGCCAGTGAGGTGTGTGTTCTGCTTGGTGTGCTGATGATGCTGGTAGTGGATGATGATGTAGTGCATGCAGGTGTGAGTGTAGACAGAACTTTGAGGCAGGTGGAGGAGGACGAGGAGGGGAAGACAGTGGAAATAGTGGTTGTTGGTGTGTCAGCATCTGGATGGTGTTTGTGTGAGTGCCTGTGCGATGAAGTGTGGTGCTTGTGTTTGCCTGTACCACTCTTGCGTGTTGTCTTGTGTGCATTCTCGTCTGCCTGTGTGCTTGGGATAGGCTGGGGGCTGGGGAGAATGGGACTGGAAGAGGAAGTTGGAGTGGGATGCTAGAACCAGGGACAATGGCTGCCATCAGAGAGGAGGCCAGAGCCTGAATCGATCTCTGTTGGGCTGCCAATCCACTATGAATGCCCTCCAGGAATGCATTAGTTTGTTGCATCTGGGCTGCCATCCTCTGGATAGCATTCACAATGGTAGACTGCCCTACAGAGATGGATCTCAGGAGGTCAATAGCCTCCTCGCTCAGGGCAGCAGGGCTCACTGGGGCAGGGCCTGAGGTGCCTGGGGTGAAGGAGATGCCCACCCTCCTGGGTGAGAAGCCATGGGCAACTTGATGAGGGGCTGTTGGGAGGGCAGTTCTGGTACCAGGGTGGAGGCTGTACCTGTAGCTGAGGTGGTTACAGGGGTGTCTGCCACCACCAGGGAGCTTCCATTAGAGGAGGTATCTGTGTCAGAACTGTCGCCTCCAGTCTCTGCTGTGGTCTTCCTCTTGCCCACCGTCCCACTTGTGCCCTCAGTGTCGGTGGACTCTGCCTCCTGGGTCCTGTGGGATGCAGCTTCCTCTGTTGCTTGTGCCTCTGCTCCTCCGCCAGATGATGCTAATGCACATAAGGACAGGGTGACAAAAAAAGGTGGGGGAAGAGACAAAGGATACACTCACACACAGGGAAGGGCCCTACGCAATATGCCATAGCACTACCAGAGAAACAGTTAGCAGCCAAGGCATGGTGAGGAGCACACACCACCAAATGCAGCACACCTGGGACCCACCCAACCCTGACTAGTAGTGGATGCCTATGAGCTAGGTAGCAAGATTTTCCCTTCTGAACCCTAGCCACCAGGGGACCTGTGCTGCAATGTCAGGCCTGGCCTAGGGGCGCCCACTGACACACATCCCCCACCCGGAGACCACCCTACAATGCATACGTCGTAATGATGGGCACTGTACTCACCCCTTTGTGGCTGCTCTGATGCCCTCAAGCACCCATCCAGCTCAGGATAGGCCTCCGCCATTATGCAGGCCATCAGGGGGGTGAGGGTTTGACGGGCACACCTTCCTCGTTGGAAGGCCATCCCCAGCGGGGCCTCAGCCGTCTTCCGTGCCCAGCATCTCAGGTCCTCCCACGTTTCTGATGGTGGGTGCTTCCCCTGCTGTGCACGCCACATATCCTTCTTTTGATGGGTGCTGACCTGCTGAGGAAATACACACAGGAAAATAGAATTAGTCAAACAGTCCTGCCTGTTACACTTATGGCCCACCGTACCCCTTCACATCACCATTTACACACACATAGCCCACTCTACAACCAATATGCTGGCCAGAGGACATCCACCCACCCCCCTTACATGAGGCCTTCACACACACCACTCCATGCATTAATACTACATGCATTGTGCCCACAGTGTACTCACCTGTTGGTCTGGAGGCCCATATAGTAGTCCGTACTGGGGTAGGACCCCATCCACCAGTCTCTCCAACTCCGCCGAAGTGAATGCTGGGGCCCTTACCCCAGTCACACGGGCCATGGTAGGTTACAGACACAGGTCACAGCAGCACATGCAATGTAGGTCCTCTCCTGTTGAAGATCAGGTAGCAAGTGAGGAATCAGATATAAAATTGCAGTCACGTCCACGGCGGTGCATACCATCACCGCTGGCAGAGATCACCATTGGCCACTGTAACCCATAGGTCCCAATGTTATCCAATGAGGAGTTGCACGGAGGTTCGTGACCGCCTCCCGCAACGGTGCACAACGTCAGCAGAATTACCTCACTTCCACCTGTCCCTCCACACAGGACAGGTGGATGCCATTTCAGGGGGGGGCAGGCCCAGGATATTTTCTGTGCCACTGGTAAATTGGGCCTACTGTAGAAATCACACTTACCCATTACAAGTTAACAGCATGCAAAGTTCTGTTGTAGCCCCATTGTTCAGTTTTTGACTGGGTCCTCAATCTTTTGCCCCGTAGCTTGCTACCACTGCGGATGAATAGAAGATGGAGACATACCCCGGTGTACAGACCCCTGGTGGACTTGGCAACAATGCAGGACAGACACATTATCCTCACCTATAGACTGGACAGGGCCACATCACAGAGCTATGTCCCCAATTGGAGCCTGACCTGATATCTGATATCCGTTACCCCACTGGGAACCCCCTCTTGTGCAAGTTCTATCAGTGCTCCATTTCCTGGCAACTGGTTCTTTCCAAGTGACAGTGAGCCTGGCAGCAGGAATGTCACAGCCAATGCTCTCAATAATACTAACAAGAGTGTTGTCTTCCCTGATTAAACACGTGCAGCTACATTGTATTTCCCCAGGTTGAAGATTTGGCCACAGTAAAGGGCCATATCCCCAACATAATTTTGGCGATTGATGGAACACACATTGCACTTGTCCCCATCCCGTCAGAATGAACAGGTGTTCAGAAATATGAAGAGTTTCCCCTCTATGAATATACAGATGGTGTGCTTGGAGGACCAGTACATCTCCCATGTCAATGCTAAGTATCCTAGGTCGGTGCGTGTTGCCATTGTCCTGAGGAATAGCAGCATCCCAAATGTGATGGGCCAACTACAGAGGCACAGGGTGTGGCTAATAGGTGAGCCCTGGTTCCCATCCAGTATATGTTGGTGTATGGGTATGGTGTGGGCCATATGGGATAGTGTGTGGCTAAATGTTGTCACTCAATATTTGCAGGTGGCTCTGGTTACCCCAACCTATCATGGCTGCTGACCCCTGTGAGGAATTCCAGGACAAGGGCAAAATAACATTATAATGAGGCTCATTGATGAACCAGAAGGATAATAGAAAGGACCTTTGGCCTCCAAAGGCCAGGTTCAGATGCTTCCATCTGACAGGTGGATCCCTGTGCTACTCACCCAAGAAGATCTGCCAGATAGTAGTAGCATGCTGCATGTTGCAAAACCTTGCCCTGAGATGCCATGTGCCTTTTCTGCAGGAGAACAAGGCTGGAGATGTCCTTGTGGCAGCAGTGGACCCTGTGGACAGTGAGGATGAGGAGGCAGAGGATGAGGAAGAGGACAACAGAACATCAGTGATCAGACAATACTTCCAATGACACACAGGTAAGACAGTGTTACTTCACATTTCAATTGAATTTGTTGACATTTCTGTGGCACTGGCATGCTGCTATTTTCCACATCTAGTCCCACTTACTGTGCCCTTTAGCAATTAATTTTGCAGATGTTGGTGACCTCACATATGCTCCTGGTGTGATCACTGCAGCCAGCTACAGGTCATTAATCTATGCTCATTTTCTGTACAGTTGAATTGCAATGTTTTTACCTGTTTAAATGAATACATACTTGAAAAATTTGACATACTCCAAACATCTTTTTTTTTTTGCAAGGGTGTTTATTGAAGTGCTAAAATTTAGAGGGGCATGTGCAATGGGATGCGGTGATGATGGAGGAAAGTCCAGGGTATTTTTCCAGCCTATTTGTAGCACAGATGCATTGTCCAAGGGGACATAGGAAGGGGAGCAATGGCAGTTCAAGGTGGACAGGGTGACTGAGTGGGACACAAGGGTGACAATCAGGAGAGTCTAATTTTCTGGCAGGAGTCTTGGCAATAATCTCTGGCTTCTGTCTGGATTGCAGGGAACGTTTGTGAGGGGGTTCTCCTTCTGCAGGGGGAGGGGTGCTGGAGGCCTCTGAGTCCTGTGGCAGGGCCTCCTGGCCACTAGCAGCAGCAGAGGTGGAAGGCTGTTCAGATGTCTGGATAGTGGCAGGGGCCCGCTGTTGTGTGACTGCCTCCCTCATAATATTGGCCATGTCTGCCAGCACCCCTGCTATGGAGATCAGGGTGTTGTTGATGGCCTGCAAGTCCTCCCTGATCCCCGGTACTGTCCCTCCTGCAGCCGCTTGTTCTCCTGCACATTGCCCAGATTCTGGCCCATCATGTCCTGGGAATGTTGAGATGCTCCCAGGATCTCTGCAAGTGCCACCTGGAGAGTCGGTTCAGTGGGCCTGTCCTCCTCCTGGCGCACAGCACTCCTCCCAGTGTCCTTGTTGGCCTGTGCCTCTGTCCCCTGAACTGTGTGCCCACTGCCACTGAGCCCTGGTCCCTGATTGTCTTGGGTTTGAGGTGTGCCCTGGGTTCCCTGTAGAGGGGAACACACTGCTGATTGACCTGGCCTGGGGACAGAGGAATGGGTATGCTGGGTGGGTGCTGTGGTGGTGTTTCCTGATGCGGGAGGCTCTGTGGTGGTGTGTGACTGGGCCTGGGTAACCGACTGTCCAGAGGTCCCTGATGGGCCAGGTTGGTCATCCAGATCTTGAAGACCAGAGTTGCTGTCATCGCTGTGGGCCTCTTCTGTTGGGGGACTGGATATTGCTGGCACTTCCTCTCCGGTGAAATTGGCTGGGGTACCTTTGGGGATGTAAATGATGTGTTATCGTTTCTGTGTCTGACATATTGTGCATCTGTGACTTGCTCTCTTTGGTTGTATTAGCCCTGTCAGCTTTCACTTGTGTACATTGGTGTATGGTAGGATGATTAGTTCTCTATAGTGTACATGCTTTAGTGATGAGTATCCATGCAGGGCTGTGAGGGGTGTCCTTGCAATGGTGAAGCGCGCAGGGCTTGGCATTGGGATGAGTGAGATGTGATGGTGGGGTGTGTGGGTAGTGGTGGAGTGATGGGAGTGAGGGTGAGGGTATGTGATGTCATGCAGGTAGGGGGGTGATAGTAGTAATGAGTTGGCTTACCAGAGTCCAGTCCTCCTCTTACTCCAGCCAGGCCCTCAGGATGCAGGATTGCCAAGACTTGTTCCTCCCAGGCTGTGAGTTGTTGGGGAGGAGGTAGGGGTCCACTGCCAGTCCTCTGTACAGCGAGTTAGTGTCTTGCTGCTATGGAACGTACCTTTCCCCATAGGTCGTTCCACCTCTTCCTGATGTCATCCCTAGTTCTTGGGTGCTGTCCCACGATGTTAACCCTGTCACGATTTTCCGTCATAGCTCCATGTTCCTAGCTATCAATATCTGCTGCAACTGTGCTCCAAATAGCTTAGGCTCTACCCTGATGATTCCCTCCACCATGACCCTAATCTCCTCCTTTGTGAATCAGGGGTGTCTTTGTGGTGCCATTGGTGTTGTGTGAGGTGTGTAGGTGAGGGTGTGCTGGGTAATGTGTTGGGGTGTGTGATGTGGGGTGAGTGAGTGGTGTATAGTTGTGAGTAGTGTTTGGCTCTTGTTGTGTCTGTGGCCCTGCTATCTCTCTATGGTGGCAATTGTTTTTAATGGTGAAGGGTTGTGGGAAATGTGGGTGTGTGTTTTATAGTGGTGTGAGTGGGTGTGTGTGGTG
Organism: Pleurodeles waltl; assembly: GCF_031143425.1. NCBI lineage: Eukaryota > Metazoa > Chordata > Amphibia > Caudata > Salamandridae > Pleurodeles > Pleurodeles waltl. Next base: position 839,197,692 of record NC_090436.1, read on the forward strand.
TGTGTATGGGTGTCAGTTGTGTGTTGTTTGAATTGTCGAATGTGGTGTTGTTTTGTTTGTGTGTTTGTACTTTGAGCATGGCGGTATGTACCGCCAACGTTTACCACCGTTGAATGTCAGCCGTGGTGATTCGTGGGTCATAATGTGGTGGGTGCGGTTCTCTTGGCATAACGGTGGGGGTTTGGATACTGCCAGTTTATCACTGACCTTTAGTCTGGCGGATTTGTGTATGTGGCTGAACACTGACGGATTGGTGCATGTGTGTCATAATATGGTGAATGGATATCCGCTGCAGCGGCGGTAGGTTGGCGGCAGTCAGTGTGGCGGTGAGTGGGATTTACCGCCAATGTGACAATGAGGGCCTAACTGTGTGAAATTTAGACCTATGAAATTCTTGCAATTTCTCAAATTTCCAGTAACAAGACATTCACATAATTTAGCAATTTTCGAAAGACGAATAACAATATGTTCACAGGAAACATTGAAGAGAGCAGAACAAGTGTTGAAAATAAATTCAGGATTGGACTGGGATGAAAAAAGTGTATAGCATATTTTACAAACCTTGTCATATGTAGGATATCACTTAAGAAAATTGCACATAAAATAGATGAAAAATGTCAATAGACAAAATAACAACCAATGCCAAATTTGTAAGGAAAATCAATAAAAATCGTTTTAAATACAGACAGAGACAATGTATCAATAGAACAAAATCATAAAATGAGGAAAAAGTTGAAAAGGTTGAAAACCAATAAAATATCTATAAGTACTAATATAGTAATAATTTCTCAGTCTTATACAAGAGATATGCCTATTAAAGACTAATCGTTCATTCCATTAATAGCCAATGATCTCAATGAGTTACTCTAACAAATAACTTATAATGGCTTAGCTAGAAAACAGAGCAAATGATTGTCAAGGGCCATTTTTTATGGTCTGGCATAACAGTGCATTATTGCCACACAAATATGTGAGAATCACCAAGAACAGGAAAGGGGATTTGGCTCCACCCACATGTTAGGAGCAAGGAGAACTTATTTTGATTGGGCAGATGTTATACGCTTGCACAAAAAGAGTTCTTATCTTTCACACAGCTGTGACTTTTTTCATTTATCCATCAGGCAGCGTTTGACCTGATCATTTTATTAATCCAGCTGCCAGAGCTTGACCTTTCAGGGGCTCACACATGACATTGTAATGCTATGAGTCTTAACCACAATGTACAAACATTTTGTGACTCAGTAATCAGTTGCAAACTGATTACCGGTTGCGTAATCATGAAATTGGTATGTATACAATGCATTAACAGAACTAAATTTAGCATCATGAATGAGTAACAAATCTAAATTTGTGCGACTCCAAATAGCGAATTGCAAATCAGAAATCGTAATTGTGAATAGCTATTCCTATGGCCTTTCCATTAGCGAATAGTCACAAGGACACCATTTTGTATATGCAATTTACCACCAACTCAAATCAGGCGGTAATTATTTATGTGCAACCCATATAAACAACCCCAGACTGCATTAGGTTTTTCCAAAATGGCTGATCACTATGTCATGGCAAGGGGAAGGAGGATTTTGGCCAGTACTTCATAAACAAGAGAGACTTTCCTTTGCAGTAAGCCTACTTCAAAGGCCCAAATAGGTATAAGAAGGGCACCCAAAACCACAGACTTTAGATCACTTCCGGACATCAAGAGTAACCTCTACCTGGAGAAGAGCTGAAGAGCTGACGAGAAGTGCTACCGTGCCTGTGACTGTGCTTTGTGGAGTTATCTTGCAGTTGCTGCTTCTGCCTGGTGAAAGGAGACAAAGACTGGACTTTGATTTGCATTTCTGCTTGTGAAGAAATCTCCAAGGGCTTGTCCTGAGCTTGCCTCCTGTTGTTGAATTCTCAGGGCCATCAAAGACATCTCCTGCCAGCACCTGGACTCTGCTGAGACTCCTGCCCTGCCAAGTGGTGCCCTATCCAGTTCCTGGGGCCTTGACAGGTGAAGCTGGCAGACCAAGATTGAAAATCTATGCACCGACCGCCGTGCGGGGAAATTTGCAACACAACCTCTGAGACGCGACTGAAAAAAAGACACACCACCGGCTCCAAGGCTGATATCAACGCACCATCTGCAGTGCAGCTTGAAGATAAATGCACACAGCTGGAGAAAGTCACCCCACATCACTAATGGAGGCTGGTAACATCGCAACGCACACAGCACGGTGCAGCAGGAATTTCGACGCAAACCTTGCTTGGCATGGAAAAACTATGCAATGACTGCCTGGACCGGAGTGCTGCAGGATCGACGCATTACTCTCATGCAGAGAGGAAAAAATGACGCATGCCGACCCGACTGGAGAAGGAGAAACAATGCACGGTCTCGCTTGCGGGTGAGAAAACGATGCACTGTTTACCTTTTTCGACGCACACTCGCCCGTGCATGTTATTTTGACGCTTCCCAGGTACTTTTCAAGGCTAACAGTATTTTACCTATTAACAAAAGGAATTAAGACTATTTTGCTCTTAAAATTAATAACTTGAATTGTGTATGTTGGATTTTTGTCATTTTGGTCTTTTTTTGTTTAGATAAATATTTCCTATTTGTCTAAACCTGTGTTGTGTCATTTTGTAATGTTTTCATTAAGTTACTGTGTGTTTTGGTACAAATACTTTACACCTAGAACTTTGAAGTTAAGCCTGCCTGCTCGTATCAAGCTACCAAGGGGGTGAGCGAGGGCTAGCTGAGGGTGATTCTCCTTTACTCTGACTAGAGTGAGGGTCCTTGCTTGGACAGGGGATAACCTGACTGCCAACCAAAGACCCCACTTTTAACATTGGTGATCAGCAGATGGGATTGGACTTGTATTTGTACTTGACATACAGTGATTAAGTGTACATTTCTGTTTTTAGTGCAGACCACTACGTGACCACATACTACTTGTCTTGTGATTTTTGCTTTTTTTCTCTTCTGGGACTCTTTTTGTTCTGCTCCCATATTTGTGATGATCCCTTGATTGACTTTTCTTGAACTTCATTAGGGAATTTTTTTCTGCCTTTGGAACTTTGCATTTTGTTGACTTTTCATCAAGTTCCAATCTGGAGATGCATCAGCTGGAGCTGCTTTTGACCTAGGGAAACTAGAGAGCTATACAGTGGCTCAGCTGAAGCAGTTTTGTAAAGATTTTGCCTGTCACATTAAGGGCTCCACCAAGAAGGAGGAGCTGCAAAAGGCACTGAGGACTTGGGTGACAGCCAAAGAAGCTGAGGGGCACACAGAGGAGGAGGAGGAAGTGCAATCCATTCACAATGGCATAGTGGGTGGGCCTGTTATGTCCAGGGAGAGAGTCTCCAGGGCAGGTAGCAGTGTGTCATCCAAGGGTCTGACTCCTGAAGAGTTACAGGACAGACAGGCAGAGAGAGAGTACCATTTTGAGCTGGAGAAGCTCAAGCTCACGATGGAGAGGGAGAGGGAGGACAGAAGGATGGCCATTGAGGAAAAGAAGATACTGCTGGCTCATGAGCTTCGCTTGAGGGAGCTAGATCAGAGGGACCAGTCCAGTAGAGATGGTGGCAGCAACAGCACAGTGCAGCCTGAGAGAAGGGTTCACATTCCAATAGACCTAGTGAAGGATTACAAGAGGGAGAATGCCATATACTTGTGGTTCAAGGGGTATGAGTCTGCTATCTACATGAATCTGGTCCCTGAAGCTCATTGGGGGGTGGGTCTGTGGAAGCACTTTGAGGGGGAGGGATACTCCAACATCCTTAGGGTATTCTCAAGGGCTCACCTACTCTATCATGAAGGATGCCCTACACACAATACATGGTCTCACCCCTGAGCAGTATAAGGAAATGTTCAGGACCTATAGGAGGAAGGAATCTCAAACATGGTTGTAGTCTGTTGATTCATTCTGCAGGTCACTGGATGGTTGGGTGAAGGGCAGTAAGGTAACAACGTATGAGGGCCTTTACAATTTGATTGCTTGGGAGCACTTGGACAGTTTATGTTTTCCAGAGCTGCGCCAGCACCCAATGACAGGAAGCTGACTGATTCCAGGAAGCTTGCACAGAAAGCGGACCGCTGGGAGAGCACCAGGGTCCAAAAGAGGTATAGGGAAGACCAGGCCAAAGGTGGGCAGGGTCCCTCTCAGAAGAAAGGGGGGGGTAAGGGTAAACAGGGGGAGTTCATTAAGGGGCCCCAATCTGATTCCCAGGGGAAGGATTCCCAGTCCACCAGTGAGAAGTCATGGTTCTCCAAAGGGAAACCAGTGGCAGGGGGTCCCCCACATAATTGATATGGATGTAACCAAGTGGGTCATGTAAGGGGGACCTCAAATGCCCAAAGAGTACACCAGCACCCACTTGTGCGCAGTCCCAGGATTTGGCTTGTGTATTGCTTGGGGAAGAGTTGTTTCCAGGTGGGTGGGAGCCAGCTGAGATGACCCTTGTCTCACTAGGGGATAGTGAGATGGCCCAGAGAACCCTAGTGCCTGAGTTCACTAAAAAGTACAGGCAGTGGGTGACCATCAATGGACATTGGGTAGAGGCTCTGAGAGACACAGGAGCCAGTGTGACTAAAGTGAGGAGTCACCTGGTGTCTGAAGAGCAGATTGATCCCCATGTACTTCACCAAGTAGTTGCAGTGGACAACTCAGAGCGCCTGTGTAGAGTGGTGCAGGTTCCCTTTGAATGGGGGGGGTCTCAGGTTCCTTGAAGGTAGCTATGAGTCCAACCATGCCTGTAGATTGTTTGCTTGGCAATGACCTGGAGGATTCCCCTTGGAAGGAGGTGGAACACAGGTCCCACTTGGAGATGTCAGGTCTGCCTAGGTGGGTATGCATATCTACCACGTCAATGTCAGCCCGTCAGGTGGTCAAGAGCCCCTGGAGCCTGAAAGAGTGGCCCAGGGGATTGCCAAAAAGAGGAAGGGCACGGGTGTGGGAAACCAGCCCCAGAAGTTCCCACAGTCTGGGAGGAGGCAGAGCCTGATGGTGACGCCCCGGAGCCTACAGGGGAACAGGTGGCTGAACTGGGGGAGGTCCCTAAGCTGTTGCAGTGGCAGCAGGAAGGGGGGGCCACCAGGGAAGCATTCTATGCAGCACAGAAGACATTCCCTACTCTGGAGGGTTTGCGGCAGCAGGCTTCAGATCAGGTGGATGGCCAGGAGCCAGGATCTCCCCTGATCTACTGGGAAGACGACCTCATGTATAGTGAGCCTATGGTTCCTGAGCTTGGGTCAGCCCGTGTGCTGGTGGTACCCCAGTGTTTCAGGGCCTTCCTACTGGGGTTGGCTCATGACGTGCCTTTAGCGGGACATTTGGGGCAGGACAAGACCTTTGAGAGGCTTGTCACCCACTTCTACTGGCCCCTAATTCGCAGGCACTCAGATGCTCATTGTAGGACTTGCCAGGCAAGTGGCAAGAGTGGGCAGAAATGTAAGGCTCCTCTCCAACCTTTTTCTGTTGTTAGTACCACCTTTGAAAGGGTTGGTATTGCCATTGTGGGGCCCCTGGATCCCAAGACAGCCATGGGCAACAGGTTCATCCTGGTCTTGGTGGCCATGCCACTCAGAAGCCATTCCTCTGAGGTCAATCACTTCCCCTCTGGTGGGTCGTGCATTGATGTTTTTTTACCCGCATGGGGTTCCCTAAGGAAGTGGTATCTGATAGGGGTACCAACTTCATATCTACATATATGAAGTCTCTGTGGAAGGAGTGTGGGGTAACCTACAAGTTCACCACACCTTACCACCCTCAAAACTATGGTCTGGTTGAGAGATTCAACTGCACCTTGAAAGGCATGATTATGGGCCTGTCAGAGCCTGTGAGGTGGAAGTGGGATGCCCTCTTGCCATGCCTTCTGATGGCTTACGGGGAGGTGCCTCAAAAGGGACTTGAGTTTAGTCCCTTTGAGCTGATCTCTGGCCACCCTGTGAGGGGACCTTTAAGTCTGGTGAAGGAGGCTTTGGAAAAAGCTCCTAGTAAACACCCCCCAGGGTGTATTTAGCTACATGCTGGCTCTGAGAAACAGACTGCCCGCTTCAGGAGTCTCACACAAAGAACCTGGAAGCAATCCAGGAGGATATGAAACAGTGGTATGACCGGAATGCCACTCTGGTTGACTTTCAACCTGGACAAAAAGTGTGGGTGATTATACTAGTGGAGCCTAGGGCGCTCCAAGACAAGTGGACAAGGTCTTTTGAGGTGGTGGAGCGCAAGAGTGAAGTCACCTATCTGGTGGACTTGCAGACTCCCAGGAACCCTTTGAGGGTCCTGCATGTTAACCAACTCAAGCCACACTTTGAGCAGACTGAACTGCCATGCTTCTTGCAACAGATGATGGGGTGGAGGAGGAGGGTGACCCTCTTCCTGACCTCCTGTCTGCAGAAGGAAATGATGGGTCTGTGGAGGGAGTGATCCTCTTCCCCTCCCTGACTGCAGAGCAGCAGAGGGATTGTTACCAAGTGTTGGGACGGTTCCCCTCACTGTTTTTCTTGATCCCAGGGGTGACACACTTGTGCACCCATGATGTGGACGATGGGGACAGTACACCCATTAAACAGAAAGTTTACAGAGTGATTGACAAGGTCAGGGCTAGCATTAAGGATGAGATATCCAAGATGTTAACCCTGGGGGTTATTGAGTATTCCAGCAGTCCTTGGACCAGCCATGTGGTATTGGTCTCAAAGGCTGCTGCACCTGGTGCCACTCCAGAACTCCGGTTTTGTGTGGACAACCGGGGACTCAATGCAGTGATTAAGACAGATGCACAGCCGATCCCCAAGCTGATGAGCTCATAGATCGGTTGGGAGATGCCATGTACCTCAGCACGTTTGATTTAACGTCTGGGTACTGGCAGATTGTCTTGACTGAGGGGGCCAAGAAGAGGTCTGCATTTTCTACCCCAGATGGGCACTTTCAGTTTAAAGTGATGCCATTTGGGATGAAAAATGCCCCTGCCACCTTTCAGAGGTTGGTCAACCAGGTGTTGGCTGGTTGGATGAGTTCAGTGCCACCTACCTGGATGACATTGCTGTTTTTAGTTCCACATGGGAGGAACATCTGCAACACCTCTGTAGAGTGTTGGAGGCACTGCAAAAGGCAGGCCTTACTATTAAGGCAAGCAAGTACCAAATAAGGCAGGGTACTGTGGTATACTTGGGACACCAGGTAGGGAGTGCAGCCAAAAATTGACACCATTCTGTCTTGGGAGCCTCCCAAAACCCAGACTGAAGTGAAAGCCTTTTTAGGTCTCACTGGCTACTACAGGATGTTTGTCAAGGGGTATGGTACCATTGTTACCTCCTTGGCTGAGTTGACTTCTAAGAAGCAACCAAAGAAGGTGATCTGGACCGAGGCTTGCAGACAGCTTTTGATGCCCTGAAGGCTGCCATATGCACAGCACCTGTGCTGAAGGAACCTGACTACTCCAAGGAGTTTGTTGTGCAAACAGACACCTCAGAGCATGTTATTGGAGCAGTACTCTCACAGCTTAATGAAGAGGGCCTAGATCAACCTGTAGCCTTCATTAGCAGGAGGTTACTTCCCAGGGAACGTAGGTGTAGTGCCGTAGAACGTGAAGCTTTTGCTGTGGCTGGGCGCTGAAGAAGCTAAGGCCCTATTTGTTTGGAACTGACTTCCAGGTTCAGACCGACCACAGGCCCCTGAGATGGTTAATGCAGATGAGGGGTGAGAATCCAAAACTGTTGAGGTGGTCCATTTCCCTACAGGGGATGGACTTTATGGTGGAACACCGCCCTGGCACAGAACACGCCATTGCTGATGGTCTGTCCAGATTCCTTCGACTTAGTGATGAGAACTCCCATGAGGTCGGGTAGTTGCTCTCCACTTCCAGCTGGGGGGGACTCATGTTAGACTTGGCATCCTTGGTGTGGTCTCCCCGAACATTTTGCCTCTGTTTCCCAGATTGTTGATGTGTGCTGGACTCTGTTTTTGCTGTTTTTGCTACTCTGGGCACTTTACCATTGCTATCCAGTGCTAAAGTGCAAGTGATCCTGTATAAAATGTGTATGTAATTGGATCTCCATGATTGGCATATTTGATTTACTTGTATGTGCCTAGTACAGTGCACTAGAGATGCCCAGGGCCTGTAAATCAAATGCTACTACTGGTCCTGCAGCACTGGTTGTGCCACCCACATTAGTAGCTCTGTAATCATGTCTCAGACCTGCCACTGCAGTGTTGGTGTGTGCAGTTTTACACTGCAAATTTGACTTGGCAAGTGTATCCACTTGCCTGGCCAAAACCTTCCCTTTTCTTACATGTAAGATACCCCTAAGGTAAGCCCTAGGTAGCCCCATGGGCAGGGTGCAGTGTATGTTTAAGGTGGGACATATACAAAAGTATTTTATATGTCCTAACAGTGAAATATTGCCAAATTTGTTTTTCACTGTTCGAAGGCCTATCCATCTCATAGGTTAACATGGGGGCTGCCTTTAAATATGATTAAAGCGTAGATTCTCTTTGGGAGCGGATAGACATGTGGAGTTTGGGGTCTCTGAGCTTACAATGTAAAAATAGATCTTTTAGGAAAATTGGTTTTAAGATTGTGTGTTTGAAAATGGCACTTTTAGAAAGGGAGCATTTTCTTGCTTAAGCCATTCTGTGACTCTGCCTGGTTGTGTCTGCGTCGGGTTGACAGTTGGGCTGTTTGCACCTCTCTCTAGGCAGTGACACAAAGGGAGCTGGGATGTAGCCTGCATATCCTAATGAGCCATCTGTGCTAGGAGGGAGGGGAGGAGTGGTCACTCACACCTGAAAGGGCTGTGCCTGCCCTTACACAATGCAGTCTTCAGCCCTCTGGTGTGTGTCTGGGGCCTGGCTCGGGAAAGGCAGGATTTCACAAACAAGAGAGACTTTTCATAGAAGAAAGCCTACTTCAAAGGCCAAAATGGGTATAAGAAGGGCACCCAAAAAACACAGATTTTAGATAACTTCTGGACATCGAGAGGAACCTCTGCCTGGAGAAGAGCTAAAGAGCAGAGGAGAGGTGCTGCCCTGCCTGTGACTGTGCTTTGTGGAGCTATCCAGCAGTTGCTGCTTTTGCCTGGTGAAAGGGGACAAAGACTTGACTTTGTTGTGCATTCCTGCTTGTGAAGAAATCTCCAAGGTCTTGTCCTGAGCTTGCTTCCTGTTGTTGAAGTCTCAGGGCCATCAAAGACTTCTCCTGCCAGCACTTGGACTCTCTGCTGAGACTCCTGCTCTGCCAAGTGGTGCCCTATCCAGTTCCTGGGGCCTTGACAGGTGAAGCTGGCAGACCAAGATTAAAAATCCACGCACCGACTGTCATGTAGGGAAATTTGCGACACAACCTCTGAGTCGCTGCTGAAAAACGATGCGTCACCAGGTCCGTGGCTGAAATAGATGCAATGTCTGCAGCTCAGCTGGAAGATCGATGCACGCGGCTGGAGAAACGACATGCTGCATCGCTAACAGAGGCTAGTAACATCTCAAGCCACATAGCGCAGTTTTGCTAACGCCGTGTCTCAGGATTTTTGACGCAAACCTTGCTGGGTGTGGAAAATTACGCACCACCTACCAGGACCCGAGTGCTGCCCGGATCGATACATCACTCTCCTGCTGAGAGAAAAACGATGCACACCGACCCGACTGGAGAAAGAGAAACGACGCAAGGTCTCGCTTGTGGGTGAGAAATTTACGCACTGTTTACCTTTTTCGACACAAGCTCGCCGGTGCATGTTATTTTGAAGTTACCCAGGTACTTTTCAACGCTAACAGTATTTTACCTATTTAAAAAAGGATTTAAGACTCTTTTGCTTTTAAAATTAATAACTTGACTTGTGTATGTTGTATTTTTTTCAATTTGGTCTTGTTTTGTTTAGATAAATATTTCCTATTTTTCTAAACCTGTGTTGTGTCATTTTGTAGTGTTTTCGTTATGTTACTGTGTGGGTTGGTACAAATACTTTACACCTAGAACTCTGAAGTTAAGCCTGCCTGCTCATGCCAAGCTACCAAGGGGGTGAGCGGGGGTTAGCTGAGGGTGATTCTCCTTTACCCTGACTAGAGTGAGGGTCCTTGCTTAGACTGAGTGTAACCTGACTGCCAACCAAAGACCCCATTTCTAACAGTTTGTTTTCAACACAATTTTTTAGCACTACATATCCCATTGTGCTCTGTAAAAGTAGATGGAGTAGTAATGTTTTAGATATATGTAGGAATATGGTAGCATTTTAATTCAGAACATTACCATGGGTTCTTAATGTGTCTATTATTCTGACTGAGACTTTTCACATACACCATTTACTACTGTAATTCAATTTATCACTTGCCTTGTGAAATTCCAGGAAAGTCTGAGGTGTCAATGTCACCAAACCCACTGATGGCTCCTGGCTCCAGAGTGTTTTGCATAAGATTCTCTATGGCAGTTGGTGGTAGGGCAGTGGGCGGCCTGCTTGTGTTTCTATAGCCTCACACAGATGGCTTGCCACTTGGCATGTGACCATACATCATACCATCTCTTCCTCATCTCTGATATGGATCTTTGGGTCACGCCTACTAAATTTATTTTTTCTTACATCCCCTTATAGTTTCTGTTTTTCTTGGACTCAGGCACAGTCATGATTGACTTTCCAAACAGTTGGTAATGGTGACCAACACTTTCCTCAGTGAGGATTTCAAGTTCCTTTTGGGAAAACTGAGGGCCTCATTAAGAGTTTGGCAGGCCATGGACCCCCATCATGGTGGTGGTCTGACTGCCGTCAGGTTGGCAGTCAGACCGCCAGAATATGAGTCATAGCGGCCTATAGAGCAAAGACCTCTGCAGTCCTGCCGCCACCGCCAGGCAGCTCAGACCACCACAGTCACGAGGCTGCACAAACAGACTGGCAGAGCCTGTGTTTTCACAGGACATATTATGAGGTGCACACCACCAATGTTACAGTGGTGGTCCAACCATAATGTCCAAACAGTCGGAAACTGGGAACAAAAAGGGAGACACCTGCAAGCAGCCTTACACGTCCAGTGCCGTCATAGAGCCCATCCCACATGTCCTGCCAATGCAGATGATCACTGAAGGTGCACAAAATCCATGCCACCATGGCAGCAACCGACCATAAGTACACACTCCTACCTGTGTCATTAGTTTTACCAACAGATCGTTGCGCCATCGTCCACATGATGTGCTGGTCATGCTACAGGCACTAAGTACAGGTGTCATTGTGTCCCGGATTGGAATCATACACAAATAGGGGCACATGCACAGTCACAATATGCCCCCTTTGGGAAGGTCACTCATAATGTACCATAACACTACACAAAAACATGTCTACTTATCTTAGGCACAGGGAGAGTAAAGGATACACAATATTGACTCACACAACACCAACAACACACCAACATCACATATACAAGCACAACTCACACACTCACATTGCACACGTGCCATGGACTACTGTCACATTCAATGTATGGATATGACGTGGGACACAAACAACACTCCCAGTAACCAGTCCTGCAATGAACACACACATCACCCACATTGCAACCCAATGGAAGGACAATGGGTGGCACAATAGTTAGAAAGACAAATATACAAACCTCACTATGCAAACAATACCTGCACAATAGGGATGGGGGCTGCAGGAACACCAAAGGAAGAAGGCTGCACTGCACATATCACCTTGCAACTGCCCATAAAACAACTATTGCACAGGAACTGGTCCTTCAGGTATGTCAGGGTCAAACACTACTAGACCCAAATAACATGCCTATCTGCACAATGTGGAAGTGCAAGTCAACAAAGCCCATCCAAATCTAATTGCATGGGACATACCTCTACAGGAAGTAGCTGCAAGGTACACAAGGCTAAATTGATACATGCACAGTCAAATGTAAAGGGAGTGAGTAGCACTGAACACACTCCAAGTCTGCAAAACAGAACTCAAGCTGACACACATCAGATGAATTCTTAATCCATATCAGGGGGACGAGTCTAACACCATACATGCTCACATTGGACAACACAATATGGAATACTTACCATACTAAACAGTACACACTAGCATGGCACCACTAATGCATTTACACCCACGTCAAACAACAGCAAATGGATTCACAAGCAGACTGAAACATGCACAAATCTAGGCACACAACTCAAGTAACTCAGGAACAACATAAAGGTATAAAAGGCATTGCAGGACAAATAGATACCCCAAACAACAACTGTTTGGGTTTATTAAATTATGAATGTGAAAAGTCCAAGGCCATTGGCCAGTCCATGCGTTTTGGCACAGGCACATCATGGTGCCGTTTCTTGACTCCTGGTTGCCAGGGAACCTCCACGGGAAGAGTCATCAAGTGGGCTGCAGGCACCTCAGGAGTCATCTTAAGGGGGCAGATTTGGGAGGGGCGTTTGGTCTTGAGAGGGGTGGTCTACTTTTTGGGAGGGGTGGGCTTCTGTTTGGGGGTATAGGTGCTTTCAGAGGAGGCCTCATAGGTGGAAGGGAGGGGCTAGGAAGTGGGTGGGGGTTTGGGTCGGGTGAAAATGATTAGGGAAAAGGTCAAGGTCAACCAAAAAAATCTTTCTTAGGGACACGGGGACAGTCAGCAGAAGGGGTTGGTCTGTTGGTGTGGATGTTGTGGGTGCGCGCTTCTAGGAGGTATGCTTGTGTTTGGTTGATGTCTGTTGGGTGGGTAAGTGAGTGTGTTTGTGTGCCTTGGGGTCTGGGATGTGGAGGTGCTGGGAGATGGAGTGACATATGTGTGTGTGTGTCTGTTGGGGTGCTGACTGGGGGTATGCTGGTTGTGGTGGATGTTTGTGTGTCTATTTGGGTGGTGTCTGCAGATATGGTGCTTGTGGTAGTTGTCAGGGTGTCAGATGTAGTGGGTGTATCACTGACTGTTGTGGTGGTGCTTTTGTTTATGCTTGAAGTTCTGTGTGTAACAATGGGGGTGTCTGAGGAAGTGGTGACTGTTGTTTGCTTCTGTGGGTGTCTGTTGTTTGCTTCTATGCCGGTGCATTTCGTGGTGCTTGTGTCTGTGTGTGCTGCCCTTGTGTGTAAAGGTGGAGGTATACGGATTGGTCTGTGTGCTTTGGGTAGGTTGGGAAAGGGGAGATTTGGATTGGGAAGAGGGAGGTTGAGGGGGGACGGAAGGTGGGGAGTGATTGGCTGCCGTCAGTGAGGAGGCCACAGTCTGCAAAAATCTCTGTAGGCCAGCCATTGCCCCATCAATGCCTTCCAGGAATGCACTAGTTTCCTGTAGTTGGGTTGCCAATTCCTGGATGGCATTCACAATGGCTGACTTACCCACAGAGATACTTCTCAGGAGGACAATAGCCTCCTCACTGAGGGCAGCAGGGGCAACAGGGGATGGGGTGGAGGTGCCTGCAGCAAAGGAGATGCCCACTCTCTTGTGTGTGTGGGCACAGCCAACTGAGTGGGAAGCAAAAAGGAAGGTGGTGATAGAATGGGGGCATCATGGACAAAGATGGAACGGGGGATACGCAATGGGTCCTCCACCACTAGGAAGTGTCCACTTGAGGAAGAATCCGATGATGAAGAGGATGTTCTGGTCTCCCCCATGGCACTCCAGTCGCCCTCCAGGCCACTGGGTATCTCTGTTTCTGTAGTGTCTTGACCCAAGGTCCCATGGCCAGATGCTTCCCCACTCTGCTGTGCCCCGTCACCTTTGCTTGCTGGTGCTGATGCTGCAAATACAAAGAGAAATAGGGTTATCAAAGGTCCATGATCACACTTGAACAACAGCTCTGATTCGCAAACATTACCATGATATCAAGTAGGCCCCAGCAACAAACGCCACATAAGTGGCCCTTCCATGTGCCATAACATACGCATGCATGCCATCTGAACGGTCAACGGTTGCCCACAGGAAACCCAGGATCTCACACAACTACAATTGCATGGCTCAAGCTGTGCAATCACAAAAAACATTCAACAAGTAGGAGACCGCTTCACGCTCAAAGCTTTGGCATATAGAGCAGACCACAATTACCTGTTGTCACACAATAGTAGGTCAATGACAAATGCATACCCACAGATCCCACACAAGGTCATGCACGTATCTATTAGTCACCTACATAATGACCCCACAATAGGAAATGATTATTCTAAATCCTGCCATGTTGCTGACAAAAGTAGAATAGCCTGGAGACTGTGACATGGAAATACTCATGTCACACTGGAAGTAGTTCCACTATGCAAACTTCATCAAGTGATATTTGTCCCAATAGAGTCATGGAGGTAGTATTAATGTTGCTCAGATAGGCAACATATGTGACATGGAAATGGACACTGTAGACATCATGTGCAATATGTCAGGGAGAGATGACCCCAAAATCCATACCACAATGAACCATCAAGCCCCAGGGTAATCACCATTAATGTCTGGCATGACATACTCTGAGTACCACAAGTCCTTTGGATGTTGGAGAGGCCCTGAGAGGCCAATCAAGTGCTTGTAGAAGGCCATCAAAATGTTGGCAAATTGGAAGCTACATCATTGTCTCCATTCTGGTCATGCACACCCAGATGTCTGTCTGTGGATGCATGCTTGTACCCAAACCCATGCGATTACAATATAACTGCAAGTCTTTCCATGATGCTGGCCAACAGACAGGTCACAAGCCTTACTCATAACACAGATGCTGTGCACTTATCAAATGATGCCACATCAAGGGCATAGCTTTTCACATTGTGGCTCAAAACCCTAGGCCTACCTGTCATGCCCCTCATGTGGACTGCAATATAAATGCCAAATGCCATGCTATGACACATGAAGAAATGTGTCAGCCAATAAACATGGTGACACATTGCTGTCTGTGGCAAAACATGAAATGTACCCCCACTGTAAATGTTTCATTCCACACACAGTTTGCCATGCACATATGTGAGAGAATACAGACATCATTCTATCAACATAGATAGACCATGCATGAAAAGACAGCTTACAAATGTTTCTCAAAAGAGAAAGGGACACATGCTGACAGGTAGGCACAAGGAATGTTGGCAACAGTGATGGCACATACATCACGTCAATGGACATTCCCAAAAGGGAAAGTACTGATCTATAGTTGAACCAAAGAACAATATAAGCTCTGTTACATGTACGTTGGCCATCTTCACACTACAGACTGCAGTGATGCACCAGCACCCGTCGTACGCTGAAGACAAGTGGCCTCTGGGTGGCAGATGCCTACATACTCATTTACCCAGACACATGGCTGAGGACAGCGATCCATCATTTACTTACCTTTGACCTGTAACATTGTGGAGTAGTGGTCTCTTGCATAGAAATTGCACCCACTACAACAACAAACAGTGGTTGATTGATCAATGTACCTCGACATATGTCATACGTGGAGAGCAAGTGGTTTGTGGAGTCCACCCATTTGTGTCCTATGTCCCTGGGCCAAATGGCAAGGCACATCAGTATGCAACACATGACATGTCTACACAAACAATCACTCATCTACTGTGTTTGCTTATCCCTAATTGTCAGGGGTAGCTGTCAGTACCTAAATGATTCATTTGGCAATCTGATAGGCAGCAATATGTCATATATTCACCACCTTGTGGCTGCTGTGCTGCGCTCAAATGCCACCAAGCTCCAGATAGGCTACTACCAGAATGTGGGCCATTAGGGGGGTGTTAAACCTGACAGCCTTACGGTGATCACCCCTAACTTTGTGCCTGCCTCTCTCCACTTTCTAGACCCTGTTTTGCTGGTTTTAGGACTCTGCGCACTTTACCACTGCTAACCAGTGCTAAATTGCATATGCTCTCTCCTTTGAAATATGGTGACATTGGTTCATACCCAATTGGCTTATTTAATTTACTGATAAGTCCCTAGTAAAATGCACTGTATGTGCCCAGGGCCTGTAGATTAAATGCTACTAGTGGGCCTGCAGCACTGATTGTGCCACCCACCTAAGTAGCCCCTTAACCATGTCTCAGGCCTGCCATTGCCAAGCCTGTGTGTGCAGTTTCACTGCCACTTCGACTTGGCATTTAAAAGAACTTCCCAAGCCTAAAACTCCACTTTTTCTACATATGAGTCAACCCTAAGGTAGGCCCTAGGTAACTCACAGGGCAGGGTGCTGTGTAGACAACATGAAGGACATGTACCTGTATAGTTTAGATGGCCTGGTAAAACTCCTAAATTAGTTTTACACTTCTGTGAGGCCTGCTCCTTTTATAGGCTAACATTAGGGCTACCCTCATATACTGTTGGAATGGTAGCTTCATATCTGAAAGGAACAACAAGGTCATATTTAGTATGGCCAGAATGGAAATACAAAATCCTGCTGACTGATGAAGTTGGATTTAATATACCACTTTTAGAATGTGAGCATTTCTCTGCAATTAAATCCTTCTGTGCCTTACAATCCACGTCTGGCTAGGTTTCGTTGACAACTCCCTTGTGCATTCACTCAGAAAAACCCCAAAACACAGGATGCTTAGTCGCACTTGCATACATCTGCATATTGAACGGGTCTTCGTGGGCTGGGAGGTTGGAGGGCCTGACACTTACATGTCAAAGGACAGTAGCCTGCCCTCACACATAGGACTGACACACCCCCTACTGGAACCCTGGCAGACAGGATGGAACTGAAATGGGACCTTGTGCCCTTCTAAGCCACTCTTTGAAGTCTACCCCACATCAAAGGCACATTTGGGTACTTAAGCAGGGTCTCTGACCCTACCAACTCAGACACATCTGGACAAGATACCACTGGAGAAGAATCCCCAAGAAGAACTGCCTGGCTGCCCAAAGGACTCACCTGACTGCTTTTCTGAGAAGGACTGCTGCCTTGCTGTTGCCCTGCTGCCTTGCTGCTCTCTGGCTGTGCTGAGACGTGCTCTCTTAGGGGCTGGAGAGAGCTTGCCTCCTGTTCCCTGAAGTCTCAGGACCAAAAAGACTTCATTCCTGCAAAAAAACTCCTTGTGCTATGAAAATCGCCACACAGCCTGCAAGAAACGACGCACAGCCTGCACTGCGGTGGGAAAATCACCGCACGCCGAACCGGAACGACGCAGCTCGACTTTGCAAGGAGAAGATTGATGCAGGGCCAGCGCTGCGACCGGAAATTCAACACACGGCCCACTGGATCGACGCAAAGCCAAGCCGGAATGACACAGCCCGACTTCCTGAGAGGAATCGGCGCAGCGCCTGCTGTGCGGTAGAAATTTCCATGTATCGCCCATCAGATCGACGCAGCCCCTGTGACTTCATCCGGCAAGCACCAGATTTCAAAGCATCGTCCCCGGAACATCCGAAAACCACGCAACTCGAAGAGGATCCAACCCTGCGTGGTAAATCGACGCAAAGCCTTCCCTGCATGAAAACTAAATGACGTATTGTCTGTGTGCGGCCGGAGAAATCGATGCACACCTCCCCTTTTTCCACGCATCTCCTCCTCTGTTGTCCCTTGCGGAGAATTTGAACGCAAACCAGGTACTTTGTTGCTTTTTAAGAAACTAAAGAGACTTTATCTCATTTTTACAGTGACATTTCAACATATACTTATTGCATCTTAATTATTTTGACCTGCATCTCATCAGACAAATATTATATATTTTTCTAAACACTGTCTGGTGTATTTTTGTGGTGTTCTGCTGTGTTATTGCACAAATACTTTACACATTGCCTTCTAAGTTAAGCCTGACTGACCAGTGCCAAGCTACCAGACTTGTTTGGACCTGGGATAACCTGACTGCCAACCAAAGATCCAATTTCTAACTGGGGGGTCATGATCTGACATTGGGAGGAAATCCCAAGCTGGACCTCAGTGATCTTCAAGGGCCCGGCATCTCAGGTCCTCCCACCTTTTCCTACAGTGGGATCTCCCCGGGCTGTGGACCCCCAGGGTACACACCTTCCATGCAATAGCTCTCCATAATCCCTTCTTCTAATGGGTGTTGACATGTATGGATGAAAACGACAAATCAAGAGATCATGATCACAAGTTTTATTGCAAATGATTGAATCACATACATGTCACTAACATCAAGCTAGGACTTTCCTATTTGTCACTCCTCCTCAAATTTGACACATACAAGCCAAAAAGTACAGGTACATGACTAAAGACATCTGTTTCATCTGCAGACTAACCCACTAACCTGCTCAGGGCCTACACTGACTAAGCAAGTTTACTGGATTCATGTAGCCCCTGCCCTAACAACCTGTACTGTGACGTGATCCACTATAAAACACATCACACATATGTGACTTCTGAAGGGTAAACTTCTTAGGCATGAATAGACCAACACATTCACACACTGTGAGAATGACTCACTCCATACCATCAATACAGGCAACTGCCAGAGTACAAACTCAAACATTACACATGAGCAACAATGAAGGGACTGGCAAAGTGTCTTCCATGTCCATGCACAGACATGTGCAATACAAAATGCAGACTCATGCCACTTCAGGAGGTGGGATTGTGTGCTATGTACCTGTACCATAGAATATTCCTTTGGAGTTATGTCCATCCTACAGAGACGGCATCCAATGAACAAAGGCAACACACTGTCTGCACTGTGGGACTGTCATTTGTGCAATAAGCCTGCACAGGGCAATTATGGCCTGTGGGAAGGTGAAAACAGAGCTGCAAGAGTAAGGGACCTGTCACAAGTCAAGTACACACATTAACAATGATGCTAAATCCACATATGTTTTAGATTAATGACTTACCTCTGTATCCATTCCTAATCTAGTTAAAGGAATGAGGTATTCTGGACAGGATTTGCCACTAGAGCCTCATATTGGCCACATGACAGGATCTACTGGGGTACGAGGAGTGGGCACAGTGCCATATTTTCATAGCCACAGTGACTCTACCCCACCCTAGACTAGGTCCCAACTTGGAGGTACATGTGACAGGCCCTGGTCTCTGCAGGAGGAGCTGACAGAGCCTACATGACACTCCATTTCCATCACTTCCATGCATGACAGTACATCATGTCGCCAACAGCAATTGGGCATGTGGTGTGTGTGGCAACTTGAAGGGCAGAGTGAGTGATGATATGCCTTCCAAACAACAGTTAGGAAGGGATTTGTTTAGAAATCTCTGTGGCACCATACACATTGCTAACATTAATCTTAACTGACTCATAGAACATGCACACACAGCTTATGCTGTCATGCACATATATGTTGTCTGACATTTACAACAATCATGAGGAAAGAGATGTCAGTGGATGATAGTAATGTTTCCTCACCTAGTTATGTGCATCCAACACAACGAGAATCTAGGACACTAAAAAGCTCACACAACACAATGTGACTGAACTTTACATTCTGCACTGGTCAGCAATACCTGCACACTGTCCCTCCCATTGATGCCACACAGGCTGCAACAACAGGCACAGGAGTAGTCAAACTGGCCCACATGGCCACATTCTAGCCTGTGAGAAAGAAAAGGATGGTGAAGTACAGAAAAATGTGTGCACATGAGGTACTTACCTGCTCCTCTGGTGAACCATAGAGCTGGCCTCACAGGGGTAAGGCCTCAGTCACTAGCCTCTCCAGCTCCTCTGCAGAGAAGGCAGGGGCCCAATCACCTGCTGGACGTGGCATGATTGCTCCCAAAGGCAGTACACAGCAGCTTAGGTTGTGGAGGTCTTTCTGGCAGCAGTGTCAAGAGTCAAGCGAATGATTCTGCAGAACATGGCAGTCACATCTGCCACGTACGTGATCATCACCACCAGCAGACCCACCCATTGGCCTGCAAGCGCCACTGGCAACAATGTTAGCCTATGGTTGTGTCCAATGCAACAGCCTCCTGCCTACCGTTCACTGCCAGACCTTCAGACCATGTAACAATGCCACATTATCCTTCTTTACCATCTAAATAGGCAAACAATAGAGGACTTATGTTGTCAGTTGGAGCCAGATCTGATGCCAGCTATTAGTTATCCAACCAGCATACTACTCATTGTACAAGTCATGTCAGTATTACGCGTCAGAGCCATAGGATCCTTCCAACATACAGTGGCCCTATCAGCTGGCATGTCCCAACCCATGTTCAGTCTGGTTTTGAAGGATGTCCCCTCAGCAAAGTTGATAGACCTGGACAGCTACATCCAGTCTCCCCAACATAAGGATTTAGCCCATGTGAGGTTTGACTTTTATGGTTTTGCACTCATCCCACACGTGGTGGGGGCCATTGATTGCACACAAGTTGACTTGGTCCCACGGTAGGCCAATGAACAAATATACTGCAACAGAAAGAACTTCCATACCATCAACGTGCAAGTTGTCTGTTTGGCAGATGTCTACATTTCATAGGTCTGTGCCCGTTATTGAGGTTCAGTTCATGATTCATTCATAATGCAGAACAGCACCATATCCCAGCTGATGTCACAACTGTACCCAGAGGGGGCCTGGCTAATTTGTAAGTCACATCTGTCCTGACTGTGAATGTACAATGTCTGGTACTACAATCATGAAGTGAGTGTCTCAGTGTCTCATTATTGCATATATGTCCTATTACTTAACAGGAGACTCCCCATATCCAAACTGTCCTTGCTTGTTGATGCCAATAAGGGATCCAACTATGCCAGGGGAAGTTTGCTTCAATGAGGCCCATGGAAGAACAAGGCGGGTAGTGGAGTGAGCCTTTGGGCTCCTGAAGGCCAGATTTCGCTGTCTGAACCGGACTGGTAGATCCCATCCTCTACTCACCCCAAAAAGTGTGTCAGATCACTGTGGCATGCTGCATGCTCCACAACATCACCCTGAGGAGGAAGATCTTGTACATCCCAGAGGAGGGAGGAGCCTGCAGCGCCACTGGCTGGGACGCCTGAAATGCCAACTGAGGATGACAGTGGTGAAGAGGAAGGAGTGGGCTTGCAGGAAGATCTCATCAACTGCAAATTTTCATGAATGTAACTATGTCATGTGATGTAAGGTGTGTGACTGTACAGTGCACTGTAGGTATGAAAATGTGTGGAGTTGAGTATTTTGGCAACATGTAGGGAGGTGATACTTTGCAATGTTCAGCCAAAGTCTGAATGGCCAAATCAGCCAAAGTCTGTTAGAAGAGTTAGCCTTTAACATATTACCACTGTGATGCTGCTGCTTTGTTTGTGTCAGTCTCATTGCAATGTAATTTTCTTTCCAGATGTTTGCTATGTGATTTATGTAATAGGTACCTTCACCATGACATCCTCATGTGGGCATTTCAGAGTTGTGACATTGGCGGGTATCGGATGATGTTCCAACACATAGAGTGGAAATCGATTGTTCCAGGTAATGTAGGTCACAGATTTGAGGTGTATGAGACTGGTACTTTGTTGCTTTTTGTTTGCCAAGGCAACGTGCACAGTGTTTGGATGGAAGGTCTGAAGTGCTTATTGTACTTGTTTAGTCTGCTGTGTTGGGCCACCTGCATTATGTGTGTAATTATGTGGGCATGAAATCTGCAGTCATCAATTGCGAGCAAGGCATTCACCCTTCATATTGGTTAAAAAATCTTCTTGTATGACCTGTGTAGCTGTAGATGTGTTTTGTCATTGCAGGTCACATTGCTGGTGCCTCAACACTGACGTATGTTTGGTCATACTACCAGATGCATGGTCATTGGATAATAATGAGCCTGTGGTCAGGGACTGTTGTACTGCCCTCTGTCTGTGCCTTGGTTTATGTAATGGTGGATTGCTCTGGTGTAGTATGTGATGAGGCTCAAGATGGTGACACCATCCACTTTCTGTTTGCCTATTCAACAGAACAATGTCTAACAGGGCCCTTTCTTCCGTGGCCTGGAGGGTTGTATCTTGGTATGTGTACCTTGACTCAATGTGAGTCAGCCATTCTTGGCTATTACAGTCCATACACTTCAATAGCCTATGTGCTGTACAGTGGAATAAAATGTTTAGTGTGGCTAGACTGTTGTAGTAATGTGTTTGCGTCTGTTGGTAGTAATCCTTAGCAGGACACTGTACCTGTAACACATCCCTACTTGCATTAGTATCTTGTGTTTCTCATTTGCTTCACATGGTCTTACATCTCTACATAGCAAAAGGTGGAACAGAGGCAAGCAGACTATGGGGATCATTACAACATTGGCGGTAAAAGGCGCTTACCACCGTGCAGAAGACCGCCAATACACCGCCGCGGAATTCCACCACAGCTATTATGACCCACATCTCGGAATCCGCTGAAATTCAGACACCCACACAAGTCCGCCACAACAAAGGTCAGTGATAAACTGGCGAAAACAAAACCTCCACCGCCACGCCAACAGAAACACGCCCATGGTATCACGACCCACGAATCCATGCAGCAGTCTTTCAACAGCGGTATTCCATTGGCGGTACACACAGCCACTCTCAAAATACACACACATCTCCAAAACACCGCCACATTGGACAATTCGAAATACACACACCTGATACACATACAAACACCACTCCCACACACCCAACACAATATAAAACACACACCTACATCATCCACAAACCCCTACGACCAAAAACTGAAGACGAAGGCGACCGACAGAGACTACAGCAATAGACAACCCCAACACACAGAGGTACACAACACCATCACCCATACAAAATCAACGCTCAAAACACCCCACACCACCACGCATCACCACACTCATCAACACATACACCACCCCACACATCACCTACACCACCCCATGTCACGCCAAAGACACCCCAGGTTTTCCGAGGAGGAGCTCAGGGTCATGGTGGAGGAAATCTTACGGGTAGAGCCACAGCTATTTGGAGCACAGGTGCAGCACACCTCCATAGCCAGGAAGATGGAGCTATGGCGAAGAATCGTCGACAGGGTCAACGCTGTGGGACAGCATCCAAGAAATCGGGAGGACATCAGGAAGAGGTGGAACGACCTACGGGGGAAGGTGCGTTCAGTGGTATCCAGGCACAACATCGCGGTTCAGCGGACTGGCGGCGGACTCCCACCTCCTCCCCCACAACTAACAACATGGGAGGAGCAGGTCTTGACCATCATGCATCCAGAGGGCCTCGGAGGAGTCGGTGGAGGAATGGACACTGGTAAGTCAAATCTTAAGTATCATATCCCCCACCCTACCTGCATGCTATCACACACCCCCACCCTCACCCCCTCCCCTATCACTACAACTCCTCACTAATGTACTAATAACACAAACCACACATCCCAACACCGAGCCCTGCATGACACAACTAAGCATGGACACCCATCACTAAAGCATGGCCACTGCACATACCCATAACAACTCCCCAACCATCATCACACAAGCCCCCACACAGGAATGCTTGCACTGGGGTACACGCACACCCACCCATTGCACCCCAGGACACACACACATGCAATAATCATGCTCTTATACCCCTGCAGGACCACTACGTAACATCACCACACAGGAGGGTACAGACATCTCCACTCCACCCACAGAAGAGGCCCACAGGGATGACAGCAGCTCTGGCCAACTGGATCCAGATGACCAGCCTGGACCATCGTGGGCCTCGGGACAGTCGGTTTCCCTTGCACAGGCACAGCCCAACACTGACCTTCCACCCTCTGGTAACACCAGCACAGCACCCACCCAGCGGGCCCATACCTCCGTACCCAGGACACGTCAATCAGCTGTGTGTCCACCACTACAGGGAACCCAGGATAACCCACCACCCCAACAGCAACAGGGACCTGGGGGCACTGGTAGTGGGCACACGGTCCAGGGGACGGAGGCACAGGAACATAGGGGAACTGGGAGGGCAGCTGTGCAACAGGGGGCGGACAGGCCAAGGGAACCCACTCTCCACGAGGCCCTCTCCTCCATCATGGGAACATACCACCACTCCCAGGAGGCGATGGCTACGGTCCTGGCAAAGTATCAGGAGACCCAGCGCCTGCAGGACGAACAGTATTTGGGCTTCAGGGAGGAGCTCAGAACCATCAGCTCTGCCCTGGGCACCATCGTAGGGGTGCTGAAGGACATACAAAAGACCATGAGGGACACCGTGGCATTCCAAGGGGCCCCTGACACTAGCCTGGACGATGAACAGCCCACCACCTCCGCCGGCGCTAGTGGGCAGGACGCCCCTCCACAGGACCACCACACCAGCACTCCACCCCCTGCAGACGGAGAACCACCCCGCAAGCGGTCCCTGAGATCCAGGAACAGGACAGAGCACTATGGCATGACCCCCACCAAGAAATGAGACCACCCTGATTGTCATCCCACTGTCTCACTTTGTAACCCTGTCCATATTGGAACTGCCCCAGCTCCACTTCCTATGACCATATGGGCAATGCACCTGTGAGACTAATAGACTGGACTTGGCCAATGACATTCCTCCACCATCACCCATCACCATTTTGCCACCCCTCCAATAATTAGCACTTCAATAAACACCCTTAAACCACAAAACAATCTGGAGTCAGTCTGTGATTTTGAAAATGTGTATTAGCAATGACAGTGACAAAATGAGTTTTCAAATGTAATGCCAACATACCTATGTCACACATCACAAGTCCATGAAGGATGCAAGAAGATGACACACGTTGGTAACCACACCTGTGAAACCGTAATGGAAATGTACAACTCAGTTACCAAATACTGCTTCTAATTGACAGACAGGATAGAGCTAGAAGTGTGAAAGTGAATGTAATAGTAAAAAAATTGTTCTCACCTGTGTGTCACTGGAAATATTGCTATATGACTGACTCCCTGTTGTCTATGTCTTCTTCCTCAGCTTCCTCCTCATCACTGTCCACAGGCTCCACAGCTGCCACAACACCGTCATCTGGACCATCCTCCTGCAGAAAAGACACCTGGCGTCGCAAAGCAAGATTGTGAAGCATCAAGCAGGCGATGAAGATCTGGCACACCTTCCTTGGTGAGTAGAATAGTGAACCACCTATCATATGGAGGCACCTGAACCTGGCCTTCAGGAGGCCGAAGGTGCGTTCGATCACCCTCTTAGTCCGCCCATGGGCCTCATTGTAGCGTTCCTCTGCCCTGGTCCTGGGATTCCTCACTGGGGTCAATAGCCATGACAGGTTGGGGCAACCAGAGTCCCCTAATAGCCACACACGATGCCTCTGGAGTTGACCCATCACATAAGGGATGCTGCTATTCCGCAGGATGTAGGCGTCATGCACTGAGCCAGGGAACATAGCATTTACCTGGTAGATGTACTGGTCTGCGAAACATACCTCTGTACATTCATGGAATGATAACTCTTCCGGTTCCTGTACACCTGTTCACTCCTGTGTGGGGGGACCAGAGCTACATGGGTGCCATCAATAGCACCTATGATGTTGGGGATATGTCCCAGGGCATAGAAGTCACCTTTAACTGTAGCCAAATCCTCCACCTGAGGGAAAACGATGTAGCTCCTCACGTATTTCAGCAGGGCAGAGAACACTCTGGACAACACGTTAGAAAACATAGGCTGGGACATCCCTGATGCCATGGCTACTGTTGTTTGAAATGATCCACTTGCAAGGAAATGGAGCACTGATAGCACCTGCACTTCAGTGGGTATTCCTGTGGGATGACGGATTGATGAGATCAGGTCTGGCTCCAACTGGGTACACAGTTCCTGGATTGTGGCACGGTCAAACCTGTAGGTGATGATCAAATGTCGCTCCTCCATTGTTAACAGGTCCACCAGCGGTCGGTACACTGGAGGATTCCGCCATCTCCTCAAATGTCCCAGCTGACGGTGCCTAAGAAGGACAACAGCGACCACAGAGTCAACAAATTCTCAGGTATGTACCCACAGCTACACAGAACACGACACCAAATACAAAACTCTTCCTGTATGTGTGTTGAGTGTAGGCCTAGGTATGTGTGCCGCAGTAGTAAATGAAGCCATGTGGGCCCCTGAAATGGCGGCTGCCGGACCTCTAAAGTTGGACAATGGGATGTGAGGTATCTGTGCTGGCGTTGTACACCGTTGCGGTAGGCGGTCGTAGACCGCGGCGCAATGCTGCATTGGTTAACATTGGACCCTAAGGGTCCCAGGAGCCAATGATGAAGTGCGCCGTCACCGTTGCGGACATGCCCGCAATTTTCTATCAGTTCAATCACTCGGTACCTGATCTTCGACAGGAGAGGACCTACACTGCAAGTGCTGCTGTGACCTTGGTCTGGAAGAGACAATGGCTGCTGCATCTGGGGAAAGGGCCCCTGCCTTCACTGCTCAGGAGTTGGAGAAGCTCGTGGACGGGGTCCTCCCCAAGTACACGCTACTCTATGGTCCTCCAGACCAACAGGTAAGTACACAGGGAGCACGTTGTATGGGCTATGCTGGGTGGAGAGGGCTGGATGTCAGTAGAAAGGGGGCAGAGTTCTGCGACCATGAAGGACTGTGAATGCATGTGCCACATGGCAAGGGTAGGGATGGGGGCCACTCACTTTGACGGTGCAGTTGGTAATGACTTCTCTTCTTCCCCTGTACATGTCATGTAGGTCAGCGCCCACCAGAAGAAGGACATTTGGCGTGCAATCACCAAGGACGTACGGACCCTGGGGGTCCACCAGAGACGGGGCACCCACTGCCGTAAAAGATGGGAGGACATTCGCCGCTGGAGCAAGAAGACGGCAGAGGCTCAGCTGGGGATGGCCTCCGAACGTGGGAGGGGTGCCCGTCGCACCATGACCCCCCTGATGTTCCAGATCCTGGCAGTGGCCTACCCTGAGTTGGATGGGCGCTTGAGGGCATCACAGCAGACACAAGGGGGTGAGTACACTCTCATTCTGCGGACTTCGCGCGCAGTGGAGTGGTTTGGGTGGGGGAGGAGGGCTGAGGGTTTCCCTAGGCCAGGGCGAGTTACGTAGGCTAGGCCCCTTCGTAAGGCATGGCCCTGTGGCCCTCCACCCCACCTCTGTAGAGTGCCAAGTACAGGTATACATGCCCTTGTGTCATCTATGTGGACAGATGACACTCATAGCCATGTAGGCCATATCCCAGGAACTGCATCTGTAGAGGCCAAGAGCACGGCGTAGTGCAGGGGGCTGCTGTGTCTGTATTGTCCGCCAACGGTTGCGGTAAGCCATGCACTCAACCTGTCTTTCTTCTGTCGTCCCCCCACCTTTTTGTGCTCTCCCCGTTCATTTGTGCATCAGCATCATCAGGTGGAGGTACAGTGGCACCAGAGCACGAAGGAGCTGCATCCCACATGGCCATGGAGGGCCACACCACAGACTCTGAATACACCAGTGGGACTGAGGGCGAGGGGAGCTACACATCGGTCACCGGATCAGCAACCAGCGACACAGACTCGTCCGCCGATGGGAGCTCCCTTGTGGTGGCGGCACCATCTGTGCCCCCCACGTCTACAGGTACAACCACCACCCCCCCTACCAGCACTGCCCTCCCAGCAGCCCCTCAGCCTTTGCTCTGTGCCCACTCACCCAGGAGGGTGGGCATCACCTTCGCCCCAGGCACCTCAGCCCCTGCCCCTGTCACCTCTGCTGCCCTCAGTGAGGAGGCCATTGACCTCCTCAGGTCACTCACTGTTGGGCAGTCTACCATTGTGAATGCCATCCAGGGTATAGAAAGGGAGTTGCAACACACTAATGCATTCCTGGAGGGCATTCATTCTGGTAAGGCTGCCCATCATCGAACCCTGCAATCTCTGGCCTCAGCACTGATGGCAGCCATTGTCCCTGTGTCTAGCCTCCCCCCTCCAACTTCCTCCACCCAGACCCAATCCCCTGTACCCCAGCCTATCCCAACCACACCATCTGACAAGCATGCACACACCTCAACACACAAAAGCAGCTCAGGCAAACATAGGCACCCCACATCCCACAGGCACTCACACAAGCATCACCCACATGCAGACACAGCAACATCCACTGCCTCCACTGTGTCCCCCTCCTCGTCGTCTCCCTGCTCCCTCCCAGTGTCGTCTTCACTCTCACCTGCATGCACTACATCTACAGGCACTAGGACTCGCACCAGAACACCCAGCACCACACCCCACTCCCCTGCACTCACCACCCCACTACCAATTACACGTCCCCTGTGTCCACTCCAAGTGTGTCTGTGACGCCCCCTTCCAAAGTACACAAACGCGAGCACCCACACACCCAACATCCATCCACCTCACGACAGCCTCCAGTACCTGCACCTGCACCCAAATCACCTAAAGTTACACCTCCTACAACCACCTCCTCTTCCTCCACTCCCAGCACCCCCTCCAGCTACCTATCCCAGTGTTCGTCAGAAACTCTTCCTCAGCAACGTTGACCTCTTTCCCACCACGCCCACCCCTCCAATTCATAGGTCCCGTAGTAGCACCTCAGCCAAAAAAAGTCCGGTACCAGTGGTGCGTGTTAAAGGTGTGTGGAGTGCACCGGCCACCATGGCAGCCAGTGTGACACGGAGCCAAAGCACTGCCAGTCCACCCCCTGTAAAGCACCTTAAGTTGGAAAGTGGTCGACGGGAGAGGGTGAAGACTCCTGCCGGCAAAACCGCTCACAAGGGTCCCGGGGGGAGTGCCGAGTCAGCTGTGACTCCTCCCAAGGTGGTGAAGGGGCAGAAGAAGTCTCCAAAGTCTGGTAAGAGCAGCACAGCGGAGAAGGCTGCCATCCTCTCCGCTGGTCGGGATGCCACCGCCAGCACTGTCGTCACTGATCCGGAGACCACCGCCAGAGTCAGTGCCCTGGAGGGCAGCAGTATCGTCACTGGTCCGGAGACCACCGCCAGAGTCAGTGCCATGGAGGGCAGCAGTATCGTCACTGGTCCGGAGACCACCGCCAGAGTCAGTGACCTGGAGGGCCCCGGAAGCCACAGCCCCGCTGGGCACTGAGGGACCGTCATGCCACACACCGCTGCACAGGTCAGAGACAGCAAAGGAAAGCACCGCTGAACAGGCCAAAGACCGCCATGGTGAAGACCGCTGAACAGGGCAAAGCACCGCTGAACAGGGCAAAGACCGCCGTGGTGAAGACCGCTGAACAGGGCAAAGCACCGCTGAACAGGGCAAAGACCGCCATGGTGAAGACCGCTGAACAGTGCAAAGACCGCCATGGCAAAGCACCGCTGAACAGGTCAGAGACAGCAAAGGCAAGCACCGCTGAACAGGGCAAAGCACCGATGAACAGGGCAAAGACCGCCAAAGTGAAGATGGCTGAACAGGGCAAAGCACCGCTGAACAGGGCAAAGACCGCCATGGTGAAGACTGCTGAACAGGGCAAAGCCTGCCATGGTGAAGACCGCTGAACAGGGCAAAGACCGCCATGGCAAAGCACTGCTGAACAGGTCAGAGACAGCAAAGGCAAGTACCGCTGAACAGGGCAAAGATCGCCATGGCAAAGCACTGCTGAACAGGTCAGAGACAGCAAAGGCAAGCACCGCTGAACAGGCCAAAGACCGCCATGGTGAAGACCGCTGAACAAGGCAAAGCACCGCTGAACAGGGCAAAGACCGCCATGGTGAAGACCGCTGAACAGGGCAAAGACCGCCATGGTAAAGCACCGCTGAACAGGTCAGAGGCAGCAAAGGCAAGCACTGCTGAACAGGGCAAAGATCGCCATGGTGAAGACCGCTGAACAGGGCAAAGACCGCCAAATCAAGCATCGTTAGCCCATGTGCAGCTGGGACAGTGACGGAACTGGGACCGTCACAGGGAGCGTGATGCATTCTGGGCCCCAGTCCCCCTCCAGAACCAGTGGACACCTGCATCCACTCTGTCTGTCCTTCACAGGATGAAGCACTTTGGGCACCAGTCCCCCTCCAGAACCAGTGGAGACTGTTATCCACTTGAGAGACTGTGGCTTTGCACTCCCTAGGATGGTACAGTGGGCAAACCACCCACTGCAGAGACTTGAGAGACTGTGGCTTTGCACTCCCCAGGATAAAGCAGTGGGCAAACCACCCACTGGAGTGACTTGAGAGACTGTGGCTTTGCACTCCCCAGGATAAAGCAGTGGACAACCCACCCACTGGAGTGACTTGAGAGACTGTGGCTTTGCACTCCCCAGGATAAAGCAGTGGGCAACCCACCCACTGGAGAGACTTGAGAGACTGTGGATTTGTACTCCCCAGGATGGTACAGTGGGCAAACCACCCACTGTAGTGACTTGAGAGACTGTGGCTTTGCACTCCCCAGGATAAAGCAGTGGGCAACCCACCCACTGGAGAGACTTGATAGACTGTGGCTTTACACTCCCCAGGATAAAGCAGTGGGCAAACCACCCACTGGAGTGACTTGAGAGACTGTGGCTTTGCACTCCCCAGGATAAAGCAGTGTGCAACCCACCCACTGGAGAGACTTGAGAGACTGTGGCTTTGCACTCCCCAGGATGGTCCAGTGGGCAAACCACCCACTGTAGAGACTTGAGAGACTGTGGCTTTGCACTCCCCAGGATACATCAATGGGCATGGAGCCCCGTCGTGGATCTGGCGTGGTGCTGTAATCCAGCTGAGGTGCCCCCCCCTTCGCTTCCCCCTGAGGTGCCTGTCGTATTTCTATCTGATGCCCCTGCAGTGTTCTCTCCGTTTGTGGACAGGTATCTAGTGTGGGCCTCGCCCATGCATTGTGGGCCCAGTGGTCCACAGACATTGATATGTGCATACCTGCAGTACTAATCGTGATGTATGATTTTCGAATGTTTATATATATCTGTATATATTTGGTTACTGTATTTTGATACATTACAATGTTTGAACTGATTTCCTTTTGTCTTTGCATTCTTCCAGGGGGGTTGTGGGTTGTTACTGTGCTGTTTGGAAATGCATTGGTGTGTGTGTTGTAGTGGGTGAGGGTCGGATTGGGGGTGGGGGTGTAGCGTGTGTGTCCCTGACTTTTGCCTCCCCCCTCCCCTATGTCGTAGGTGCAGTACTCACCGTTGTCTTCGGCGCCTTCGTTGCTGGTGTTCGTAGAGGAGCAGCAAGACAAGCGCAGGGAGTATTTGTAGTTCGGGCTCCATGGTGGCCTCCTTACTCGTGGAGTGTGTTTAGGTGAGCGTTTTCCCATTGCAAAAGCTGTTTCCGCCGTGTTTTTATCCACGGTGAATCTGCCCCGGAAAAGGTGGCGGATTGGTAGGTTGTGATACTGTGGGCGGTACATTGTCTTCCGCCTGTCTGTTGGCAGTGACCGCCGCGCTGCTTGTCTGTACTGCTGTGGCGGTCGGAGTGTTAAACTGGCTGTCTTTGTTGGCAGTTTCCGCCACAGTCATAATTCCCTTTTTTTTTTCCGCCGGCCTGTTTGCGGTCTTACCGCCGCTTTAACACCGTCTGCCAGGTTTGTAATGACCCCCTATAACTTTGTGATTAGTGGATTTATTGAAAATCTGAGCAAACAAAAATTAGGGCAGGATGGAACAGACAAAGTGAAGGGTTCCGTCATGGTGGATAAAATCATTGGAGTGCATGACACACTACTGGAAGTCCAAAGTCCGTGTTCTCCTATTGGAAATGGAAGGTGGTTTAAGAACAGTCAACAGAGTGAATATGTGGCACACAGAGAAGGTTATTTTGGAGGTCATTTGCGCCAGTGGTGGGTGTCTTGCCATCCGCACCTCCTGGGTTCTTTGTTGTTTGTTGGATGCCCCCGCTTGTGTGGGTAGCAGATCTTCTGATACAGATGCAGGGGTGTCTGGGGCAAGTCCTTCCCCTGACAGGGCCCTCTTTCCAGTGGCTGGTAAAGATGAAAGGCCTAGTGTAGATGGCCATTGGAAGGGGTAGAGTGTTGTTGATCACTGCTTAGGGTGGTATTAATGTCCCTCAGTACCCCTGTTTAGCAGGCCATGTTGGTATTGTGAGCCTCCCACAGTTAACATTTTTCCAGATGGAAGTCCCTCTGCAGTTGCTTAATTTCCTGGAGTTCTGAAATTACCTGGGCCATCACACCTTGGTATAGACCCCCAAGAAGTGGATGATGGAGTCCTGGCCAAGATCAGCCCCAGTGGTCTCGCCCTGCTGGCCCACAGCATGCCTTCCAGATACCCTACCCCACTGGCCTGTCCCCTTGCCACAGGGTGCCCTCTCCCATTAGCTTCTGGACCTTCATTGTCAGAGGTGTTGTGATGTGACTCAGGATCTTGGACTGGGGGGCACCCAATGGTTAACACTGTGCTAGGGTCACAGGTTGGGGGGAGCACATGGTTGCCCATGATGTGGAGGCAACCAGTCTGGGAGGTGATGTAGTGGCTATAGTGAGACTCACTGTTGGTGTCTGACCAGGTTGCCCAGATGGGCCAGAACTATCCTACACATCCAGATGTCCAGGAGTATCTTCATCACTGAGGGCTTCATCTGTGGAGGTAGTGGCAGACTCTTCAGTGGCCTCTGTGTGTCCAGTGGCAGCTATTGATTTGAAAGATACAATGTTACTGATTGTATTGTGACATCTACCTCTAGAGGTTCAGAGTAACATTTGCAAAGACCTTGTGCATAGATGTTTTGCAGGTAATCCTATTGTTGCATGTACCCATGGTACTGGCTATATTGAAGTGATATTTGTGGAGCATGATAGATTTCCTTGCCTGACACAGCTGCTGGGATGTGCAAGACATTGTCCCCTGGGTGGATAGCCTGAGAATGTAATCTTACCATCAGCGCAGGCTAAACAGTGGCTAGGCAAATTAGGTTTTTGGTCCATTTTGAGGCCTAGTCGAATGTGATGCCCGCAGCCCCAGGAGTTTGTAGCATCTGTAACAGGAGTCATCAAGTGGTCAACGCATTGTGAATGTGTCTGCTGCCAATACCATTCTGGTGATGCATCTTGAGGCCTTTGGCATCATTGTTTTGCAAACTGGGTAAGCTGTTTTTCCTGTCTGCAATAGTTTCATCTTGGGTTAGTAGGTCAAGATGGAGTTAGGTAGCCAGACACATCGCAGAGTTACGCATGATCTGTATCCTGGTCACTCCCAGAAGAGTAAACCTCAAATTTGATTTAGCAGGCAAGGGTATTTGATCAAGTGACCACTGGTGTGGTGTTTTCAGTTGTGGAAACAGTGCCTCCTGGGAATTGAAGTCATGTCACTGTCTCAACTGCACATGCTTCACAAATTTCATCCTCACAGGTGTGTAGAGTTTGTTTGGGATTTCACTACTAGATGGATTTGGGCAAATGAAACTGGTTTGGTTGCTGGAATCAGGAAAAATGGCAAATTTGGCTTTGAATTCTGGTCACTCCATTTACTTCCCACCATGTGTCATATGGGATCCTCCCAGGTGAATTAATTTCATTTGGAATTTCACAGACATGGCTATTAGGGCAAATGGACCCTGTGCTTGTGTCTGGAGTGAGAAATACAAAGCTTCCTGGCCTTAGCAGTTGGGTCACTCCCTCTACTACACATACTTTACAAATGGTATCCTCACATCTGAGTATGCTTACATTGTGATTTGCACAACCGGCTCTCTGATTGAATGTACACTGTTCTAGTGTTTGGAATCAGAGAAACAGTGCCTCTTTTGAGGTGCACCTAAGTTATTCTGTCTACTTCCCACTCTTGACCAGTGTTATTCCCCGGGAGAGTAAACTTCATTTGTGAGTTGCCAAACACGGGTCTTTGGACAAGGGAAAACTGTGCTGGTGTTTGGAGTTACTGAAAAAGACCTATTGTGCTTTGCATTCAGATTACTCTCTCTACTACACACACTATACATATTTCACCCCAGCTGAGTAAGCTTCAGTACCAAGCATGGGTATTTTTAGAGGAGGACACTGTGTTGGTGGTTACGGTAACAGTATCAAAGCCTCCAGGGAGTTGTATTCATGTCAGTCCCTTTACTACACACACCATCCAAACATTATCCCCCCAAGGTGAGTACACTTCATTTTTGAGTTGACAAACAGGACTATTTGGAAATGAGGACACTGTGCTGCTGGTTTAAGTTATTAAAACAGTACTCCCTGGGGGTTGCAGTCATTTCAGTCCATGTGCTACACACCGTATACAAATGTTAATACCCCTCCAGTGAGTACTCTTCATTTGGGAGTTAACAATCAAGGGTATTTGGAGAAGGAAATACTGGGATGGGGTTTGGAGTGACAGTGCCTACTTAGCTTTGCAGTCAGGTCACTCCTTCTTCCCAGCTTTGAGAAATGTTATTCTCCCAGGTGACTGAAGGGCATTAGAGAGATGACAAACAGGGGTAGGTGGGCAAGTGTACACTGGCCTGGTGTTTAGTTTTGGAGAAACAGGGGCTATTGGGCTTTACTGTCATGTCACTCCCTCTATTTCCCAACAGTTTTTCCATGGTATCCTCCCAGGTGAATACACTTAATTTGTGAATCGACAAACAAGGGTACTTGGAGACTGAAACCCTGGGCTGGTGGCTTTAGTAACAGTAACAGTGCCTCCTGGGAGTTGTAGTCATGTCACGTCTTGTACTACACACACTTGGCAAATGTTCTCCACACAGGTGAGTACACTTGCCATTGCAAAGTCACAAACAGGGGTCTTTGGACAGGTGAACACTGGTGAGTCGATTGACAGAAGACATGGCAAAACGTGAGCAATGGGCATGCATGCCATTGCGTTTTTGTGACACTTTTGGTGTGGTAACTGTAGTGCTTTCCTCTTATTTAGTTTCTAAGCACTAACATAACACAACAGAAATGCACTTCTGAGGTCAAAGAAGACTTTTATTGTTATTTTATTCTTCCCCAACCACAATGTTTATGAATGAATGACGAATTAGTAGCTTTCAAGTCCGCGTTAATCAAACAAAATATATCAGTTTGCAATATACACAGCAGGTTATATTTATAAGATATTGAATGCAAAGCAAAACAAATACTTCACCGTGTGGGAACTATTCACAGCTTCATCTTTCTAAGGTCTGCAAGCTGAGGACCCCTGTCAGCCGCGAGAAAGAGAGATTCATCTACCCACACGGGATTGCTGGCAGCCTGCGCCAAGCTCCAGCACGAGGTCCGGCAGATTCGAATCTGACTCTCTGCAGCCTGTTACATTCGTTACAAAGGTGTGCCCCCTCCTCTCAGACCTGGGAAACTGAGCAAGCCTTTTGGAGACTGGCCAGGTCTCCAAGACTACTCCTGTTCCCAAGCTCAAGGGAAGAGAAACGACGCCCATGTACTCTCTCTTATCAGGTCTAGTCTACTGTGAGAGCAAAACATCTTGGTTCTCTGGTGCAAAAACACAGCTTGGAAAAATACAGCTTAGATTCTCAACTGCCATGTCTAACTCCACGTTAAAGGCAATGGGCAGCTAACCTAAATATAAAATGCAATGTATAATATCATGTCAAAGCCAATAGGCAGCGGAGCTGAATACAAAGTGTAATGTATAATATCATGTCAAAGCCAATAGGCAGTTAAGCTGAATACAAAGTGTAATATATGATATCATGTCAAAGCCAATAGGCAGTGGAGCTGAATACAAAATGTAATATATGATATCATGTCAAAGCCAATAGGCAGAATATCTAATAGCATGTCAAAGTCAATAGGCAGCTAAACTGAATACATCATGTCATGTGCTACTGGTGAACATTGAGCAACTAATATGCGCAGTGGTGAAACACAAAGTCATTGGTCAAAACAAAACTTTATCAAATGGCAGGACATTCCGCCCTTTGACCAATGAATTTTTGTTTCACATATCTCATATTTCAAAAAAAAAAAAAAAAAAAAATACATCAGCACAAAAAAAACATTATGATCAAAGCAATCCCTGTAAAGCAATAGAAGTGAATTAACACATTGATTTCATAACCTTTCACATCAGATACATCTACATAGAAAAGACTGGGCAATTTTTTTTTTCTGAATGAGTCTCTAATTCAACAGTGTTAGCAATTTGATGTGGCATGAGTTCTGCTCATGTAAAGGTGCACGGTCCACCTGAAAGGTTTTCTGGAAGGTAAGCAAAAGTCAGAGTTCCATACGAGAGGGAAAAAAAAAAAAAACACAGCAAACAAGTTGAACTTGAACTGAAGGCGCAGTTTGCGCAAAATGGATCCATGGTGCTGGCACTTTACTCAGCCAGGTTCAGGTTGGGGATTCGGTCCCTTCCCCGACCCCACACGCACACACCGGAAGGGGGACCACACAGCGCACTCCGGGACAGTGGCGAAACGTGGTCGGATCTGCAAAAGAAACAAGTATGACTTTTCTTGCAAATAACATTTTTCATTTAAACTGCACCCTTCCTCTTTCTTTCCCTGTTTTATAATCAGCAGGACGTTTTTGAGGCCCTTTGTTATATTTTCTGCAGGTTCTGGAGGATCACTTGGGGCTTCAGCCCACACATCAGCACTGAGGTTTTTATCTGCTGCGCCACAGCTTCCCTTTTCTTGCACTGTCAGAAGGGCTGGGGCAGACTCATTCTTTACCAAACCTCCATTCACTGCACTTTTGCCAATTTGGGCCATTCTGTCTCCAATTTGTATGAATGAATCAGATTCTTTTCTAGGTATCAGCATAATTTCGATTTTTCCTTGGTAATTTGCAGCAATCACTCTCCCTAAAACCTGATCAATTTGCCATTTCTGTTCTGGTAACTTTCCTCTCCCCAACTGCTCTGTGACTGCTTGCATGACAGATTGCTTTTGTGCGTGCTGCACAGTTTTTATCAAATCTAGGGGAATGGGCATCTCTCTCATCTCTGCCCACCTGTAAGTGGCCTTTTCACATTTCTGGGGCACCCACATAGCTATCCCCACTAAGGCAGAATTCTGGGTGTACACTTCTCTCTCTGCATTTTTCTCATTAACATCTGCAAGGTAATTGAACCAGTTAGGTACAAG
This sequence comes from Pleurodeles waltl, assembly GCF_031143425.1. NCBI lineage: Eukaryota > Metazoa > Chordata > Amphibia > Caudata > Salamandridae > Pleurodeles > Pleurodeles waltl. The sequence goes on from NC_090436.1 coordinate 839,234,386, forward strand.
CCATGTGGCTAAAACATTATCAAAGAAGCAAAAATCAGCGTAAAAATGACACATCTCACGTAGCTCTTGCTTTAAAATCTGACACACATTATACAACTCTGTTCCTTCTACTGTGCCAGAAAGCAACATTTCAGTCAATGAATCATTAGTAAAACAAACATGCTTTTTATCTTCAGTGGACACGAATTCAAATGGTGCACACAATTTCATTGATAATTCTTTTATCTGTGGTACTCTAGCCCTGTCTTGCAAGTACCAGATCCATTGTATGATTCTAGCTAGGGGCACTATTTTCTTTCCTTGTTCTTGATTTACATGTACATCAGTATTTCCTTCTTGCACTGCGCAGAAACCTAAAGTCTGCATTATTTCAATTGCCAAATCACAAGCGCGCAGCTGCATATTATTTTTCACAGTGACCATATACAAAAGTGTTAGGATTTCTCTCAAATGAGGGCTATTCTTTTTCCAAAAATCAAACAAGCTAATGAAACTCGGGGTGTCTTGCTCTAAAATCCTTCGTTTTACTTGTGCTAACTCGTAAATCACATTCTGAGCTCTCTCGTCCGTGTTATCAGTTAAGGAATGCATTTTGGCTGCCAAAAACCCTGGCTCACACGGAAACTCAGTGCAGCTCGGAGCTGTCTTAACCCCCTCATTACTGGAATGGGACAAGAAAGATTGTTCAAAAACAGCCCTTTTATAACTTTCAGTCGGGCTAATTTGCTCACGTAAATTCCTATTTTCATGTTCCAACTGCCTACATTTCTCCTGCATTTCTCTGTAAGCAGATAAAGGTATCCAGACCTTTCTGTCATCATTACTTCCAAAACACACGTTTTCTACATATATACAACGGGAATTATTTCTCAAAACATTATCAGGCCTTTTAGCTACACATGCATTTTCTTCTGTAATTCCCCAAACAGAAAACAATTCACAGTTTTTCTTAGCACCATCAGGCAGTTCATCAACACATGTATTCTCAGACATGGTCTGCCGTGCTACTGTGATTCTCCAAACAGAAAACAATTTCTGTAATTCTCCAAACAACAAAAAAACAATTACACTTTTAAAGTGTGCACTTCGAAATCTACTAACTCGTCAAACCCCTTAATCACCTCTTAATGACCGACCCCACTTCTGGTACCAATTGTAGTGCTTTCCTCTTATTTAGTTTCTAAGCACTAACATAACACAACAGAAATGCACTTCTGAGGTCAAAGAAGACTTTTATTGTTATTTTATTCTTCCCCAACCACAATGTTTATGAATGAATGACGAATTAGTAGCTTTCAAGTCCGCGTTAATCAAACAAAATATATCAGTTTGCAATATACACAGCAGGTTATATTTATAAGATATTGAATGCAAAGCAAAACAAATACTTCACCGTGTGGGAACTATTCACAGCTTCATCTTTCTAAGGTCTGCAAGCTGAGGACCCCTGTCAGCCGCGAGAAAGAGAGATTCATCTACCCACACGGGATTGCTGGCAGCCTGCGCCAAGCTCCAGCACGAGGTCCGGCAGATTCGAATCTGACTCTCTGCAGCCTGTTACATTCGTTACAAAGGTGTGCCCCCTCCTCTCAGACCTGGGAAACTGAGCAAGCCTTTTGGAGACTGGCCAGGTCTCCAAGACTACTCCTGTTCCCAAGCTCAAGGGAAGAGAAACGACGCCCATGTACTCTCTCTTATCAGGTCTAGTCTACTGTGAGAGCAAAACATCTTGGTTCTCTGGTGCAAAAACACAGCTTGGAAAAATACAGCTTAGATTCTCAACTGCCATGTCTAACTCCACGTTAAAGGCAATGGGCAGCTAACCTAAATATAAAATGCAATGTATAATATCATGTCAAAGCCAATAGGCAGCGGAGCTGAATACAAAGTGTAATGTATAATATCATGTCAAAGCCAATAGGCAGTTAAGCTGAATACAAAGTGTAATATATGATATCATGTCAAAGCCAATAGGCAGCGGAGCTCAATACAAAATGTAATATATGATATCATGTCAAAGCCAATAGGCAGAATATCTAATAGCATGTCAAAGTCAATAGGCAGCTAAACTGAATACATCATGTCATGTGCTACTGGTGAACATTGAGCAACTAATATGCGCAGTGGTGAAACACAAAGTCATTGGTCAAAACAAAACTTTATCAAATGGCAGGACATTCCGCCCTTTGACCAATGAATTTTTGTTTCACATATCTCATATTTCAAAAAAAAAAAAAAAAAAAAAAACATCAGCACAAAAAAAACATTATGATCAAAGCAATCCCTGTAAAGCAATAGAAGTGAATTAACACATTGATTTCATAACCTTTCACATCAGATACATCTACATAGAAAAGACTGGGCAATTTTTTTTTTCTGAATGAGTCTCTAATTCAACAGTGTTAGCAATTTGATGTGGCATGAGTTCTGCTCATGTAAAGGTGCACGGTCCACCTGAAAGGTTTTCTGGAAGGTAAGCAAAAGTCAGAGTTCCATACGAGAGGGAAAAAAAAAAAAAACACAGCAAACAAGTTGAACTTGAACTGAAGGCGCAGTTTGCGCAAAATGGATCCATGGTGCTGGCACTTTACTCAGCCAGGTTCAGGTTGGGGATTCGGTCCCTTCCACGACCCCACACGCACACACCGGAAGGGGGACCACACAGCGCACTCCGGGACAGTGGCGAAACGTGGTCGGATCTGCAAAAGAAACAAGTATGACTTTTCTTGCAAATAACATTTTTCATTTAAACTGCACCCTTCCTCTTTCTTTCCCTGTTTTATAATCAGCAGGACGTTTTTGAGGCCCTTTGTTATATTTTCTGCAGGTTCTGGAGGATCACTTGGGGCTTCAGCCCACACATCAGCACTGAGGTTTTTATCTGCTGCGCCACAGCTTCCCTTTTCTTGCACTGTCAGAAGGGCTGGGGCAGACTCATTCTTTACCAAACCTCCATTCACTGCACTTTTGCCAATTTGGGCCATTCTGTCTCCAATTTGTATGAATGAATCAGATTCTTTTCTAGGTATCAGCATAATTTCGATTTTTCCTTGGTAATTTGCAGCAATCACTCTCCCTAAAACCTGATCAATTTGCCATTTCTGTTCTGGTAACTTTCCTCTCCCCAACTGCTCTGTGACTGCTTGCATGACAGATTGCTTTTGTGCGTGCTGCACAGTTTTTATCAAATCTAGGGGAATGGGCATCTCTCTCATCTCTGCCCACTTGTAAGTGGCCTTTTCACATTTCTGGGGCACCCACATAGCTATCCCCACTAAGGCAGAATTCTGGGTGTACACTTCTCTCTCTGCATTTTTCTCATTAACATCTGCAAGGTAATTGAACCAGTTAGGTACAAGCCATGTGGCTAAAACATTATCAAAGAAGCAAAAATCAGCGTAAAAATGACACATCTCACGTAGCTCTTGCTTTAAAATCTGACACACATTATACAACTCTGTTCCTTCTACTGTGCCAGAAAGCAACATTTCAGTCAATGAATCATTAGTAAAACAAACATGCTTTTTATCTTCAGTGGACACGAATTCAAATGGTGCACACAATTTCATTGATAATTCTTTTATCTGTGGTACTCTAGCCCTGTCTTGCAAGTACTAGATCCATTGTATGATTCTAGCTAGGGGCACTATTTTCTTTCCTTGTTCTTGATTTACATGTACATCAGTATTTCCTTCTTGCACTGCGCAGAAACCTAAAGTCTGCATTATTTCAATTGCCAAATCACAAGCGCGCAGCTGCATATTATTTTTCACAGTGACCATATACAAAAGTGTTAGGATTTCTCTCAAATGAGGGCTATTCTTTTTCCAAAAATCAAACAAGCTAATGAAACTCGGGGTGTCTTGCTCTAAAATCCTTCGTTTTACTTGTGCTAACTCGTAAATCACATTCTGAGCTCTCTCGTCCGTGTTATCAGTTAAGGAATGCATTTTGGCTGCCAAAAACCCTGGCTCACACGGAAACTCAGTGCAGCTCGGAGCTGTCTTAACCCCCTCATTACTGGAATGGGACAAGAAAGATTGTTCAAAAACAGCCCTTTTATAACTTTCAGTCGGGCTAATTTGCTCACGTAAATTCCTATTTTCATGTTCCAACTGCCTACATTTCTCCTGCATTTCTCTGTAAGCAGATAAAGGTATCCAGACCTTTCTGTCATCATTACTTCCAAAACACACGTTTTCTACATATATACAACGGGAATTATTTCTCAAAACATTATCAGGCCTTTTAGCTACACATGCATTTTCTTCTGTAATTCCCCAAACAGAAAACAATTCACAGTTTTTCTTAGCACCATCAGGCAGTTCATCAACACATGTATTCTCAGACATGGTCTGCCGTGCTACTGTGATTCTCCAAACAGAAAACAATTTCTGTAATTCTCCAAACAACAAAAAAACAATTACACTTTTAAAGTGTGCACTTCGAAATCTACTAACTCGTCAAACCCCTTAATCACCTCTTAATGACCGACCCCACTTCTGGTACCAATTGTAGTGCTTTCCTCTTATTTAGTTTCTAAGCACTAACATAACACAACAGAAATGCACTTCTGAGGTCAAAGAAGACTTTTATTGTTATTTTATTCTTCCCCAACCACAATGTTTATGAATGAATGACGAATTAGTAGCTTTCAAGTCTGCGTTAATCAAACAAAATATATCAGTTTGCAATATACACAGCAGGTTATATTTATAAGATATTGAATGCAAAGCAAAACAAATACTTCACCGTGTGGGAACTATTCACAGCTTCATCTTTCTAAGGTCTGCAAGCTGAGGACCCCTGTCAGCCGCGAGAAAGAGAGATTCATCTACCCACACGGGATTGCTGGAAGCCTGCGCCAAGCTCCAGCACGAGGTCCGGCAGATTCGAATCTGACTCTCTGCAGCCTGTTACATTCGTTACAAAGGTGTGCCCCCTCCTCTCAGACCTGGGAAACTGAGCAAGCCTTTTGGAGACTGGCCAGGTCTCCAAGACTACTCCTGTTCCCAAGCTCAAGGGAAGAGAAACGACGCCCATGTACTCTCTCTTATCAGGTCTAGTCTACTGTGAGAGCAAAACATCTTGGTTCTCTGGTGCAAAAACACAGCTTGGAAAAATACAGCTTAGATTCTCAACTGCCATGTCTAACTCCACGTTAAAGGCAATGGGCAGCTAACCTAAATATAAAATGCAATGTATAATATCATGTCAAAGCCAATAGGCAGCGGAGCTGAATACAAAGTGTAATGTATAATATCATGTCAAAGCCAATAGGCAGTTAAGCTGAATACAAAGTGTAATATATGATATCATGTCAAAGCCAATAGGCAGCGGAGCTCAATACAAAATGTAATATATGATATCATGTCAAAGCCAATAGGCAGAATATCTAATAGCATGTCAAAGTCAATAGGCAGCTAAACTGAATACATCATGTCATGTGCTACTGGTGAACATTGAGCAACTAATATGCGCAGTGGTGAAACACAAAGTCATTGGTCAAAACAAAACTTTATCAAATGGCAGGACAGTAACTGACCAGACTCAACTCTCCCAGGTGTTCCAGTCAAGCCCTCAGGATGCAGGATCGTCAAGCTGTTCTCCTCCCAGGGAAAAGAGCTGTAATTAGGGCACTGAAAGGGCCACCACCAGTTTTCTTGGCCTGCAGCTGGTGCCTGGAGAACATGGAACGGACTTTGCCCCTGAGGTCATTTTATTTCTTCCTAATGTCCTCCCTTGTGCACAGAGTGGTGCCTACAGCATTCAAACTGTCAACTATCCTGTCCCACATTTTCATTTTCCTGCTGAGGGGAGTGTGCAAGACTTGGGCTTGGAACAATTGTGGCTCTACTCTTATGATTTCATCCACTATGACTCTCAACTCATCTTCTAAAAACATTGAAAGTGACTTACTAAATAGGGGTAGTGCAATACGGTATGAATGAAGTGAAGTGTGTGCAGGATGTTGTATGGGATATTGAAAAAAATGAGTTCCTAATTTATGGTGTGTGGATTAGTACATTTGCTCTGTCTTGCTGGGTCATGCAGTGAAAATGCAAAGGATTGTGGTGTGTGCAGGGGTGTGTTTTATAGTGTCCTTTGCAGGTGTGTCCAGTATTGCAATGTGTGTCAGATGTGCTGTTTTCAAATTCATCCAATGTGCCGTTGTGTATTACTTTGCTACCATGGTTCGAAGCACCATTGGCTGACCACCATGGGTGTCCGCCACAGCAACTTTGTGCTTGTAATTCGATCAGTGGTTGGTCACTGTTCTGTCTGCGCTGGAGGTCACACCATCCATTTCCAGGTCTCTGTGCCGCTGGTGGTCTGCATTTTTTGTTTGGTGATCCTGTAAATTGCAATAGAGCGGTCTGTAAGACCGCCAACATAGCGTTTTTTTTCCAAACTGCAAACATGATGTTCTAGAGGTACAACTACCAAACTCGTAATGAGGCCCTAAATCTTCCTCTTCCTGCCTCCAGGAACATTTGTTTAAAGCCATGCCTGTTAGCATTACAAATGCCTGTAATGAGATTAGCCCTACATTATGATTCCTGTGGCAATTGCTGTGCACTAGTACTGATCTTTGTATATCTATGTTTCATAGTGGAATTCCAGTATTACAGTATATTACTAATGGTCCTGTGAGCTTACCTACTAAATGGAGTAAACATTGTAGAAAGTGTTGCATAGAGCTCCTCTTTTTGCATAATATTCCTGAATTCAGTGCTTTTTTGTGCAGACAAATATAACCAGATTTTCCTAAGTAGATGTGCCTGCGGGATCGGCAAATTTGATTTGATTTGATTCAAAACTTAATTTCAGCAAGTTTATAAACAGCCATAAAATTATAAACAAAATACACCATAAAACAATTGAAATACATAGATAAAATACATACTGATATAAATACAAAAATGACAAGGCAAACAGACATAAAAACAGAGATCATCCAATATAATCCATCCCTAGCACATAATACTGCATAATACTCCTACAGCCTTCAGTATGTAAAGAGCTATGTTATAACAAACTCTTTAATCCCCAAGTTCATATAAAACGTTCAGTGGTATATTATGTTCCCTGATATTGTACTTGAGAAAAAGGGGTTTAAAAACACCTGAGGCTCTTTTAAAAATCACAATGTAACATAAAGTGCATAGTGCATTGCTTAGACAACCCATCGCAGGGGCCTGGCAACATCCCAGGGGGGCAGCTCTTCATATTTCGAAATGCAGCCAAATGATGGAGTGACCCAGCCTAAATCTTAACAAGACATAGCGATGCTGAGTATTGCTAACACAGGTTAAATAAAACTGACGCCCTCGATAGAATAGCAGGGCATATATAAATTAACTGTGGAGTTATGTGCCTCATTACTCATTCGGTAGTCAGACCTTAATTCAAGAAAGGTTTTTGTAGGAGGCTGATACCGTGAGTAATTATGGGCAACACAGTCTGTGATGGGGATTTTAAAATGTATTTGTTTTATTTTTTTTCTTTAGGGTTGTAGAGACCTAAATATTATAATCTACAACAGTTATTTCTTCCTTCTTCTCTTTTCCTAGGCTGGTTCCTCCGGTCTCTGGATGGCCTGATGTGGGAACTGGCGGTGCCCCGGTCAAGCACCTGACCGATTTGCCTCGGAAGGAAGAGAGGGAGACCAGGTATCAAGTAAGTGTTTTATCATAAAGTATAGTCTGGGGTTCACCAGGGAGGGGAGTGGGTGGCGGACGTGAGGTAGGGATCACATCACGTGCGTCACACGTGCCTTGCATGCATAAGTGGTTTATGGGGTTCTCTTTCCCCACCTGACCCACCTTCTCTAGAAAGCTATTCCCCCTAGGTGTTCCCTTACTTTCCCCTTCTGTCCTCTAACCCCAATAGGTGTTCTTTTGCTGATATATGCCTGTACCTTATGGAGCCACGCTCCTCCAGGAACGTGGCATGGTCTTCTTGTGGTGTACTCCTCTCTCTCTGGCTCCCGGTCCATTTCTGCTCCAGGTGTTGCGTCCTCTGCTCTCGTTTTTCTGCTCTGCTCCTCTCTGTCATCACTCTCCTTCACATCTCCTTCCTCAGTGGGGTCTCCGCTCGACTCTTGCTGTGGCCTCCCGGTGTCTTTGCTTTCCTCCACACCTTCCTCCTCGCTCGGGTCCTCTCTCCCCTCTTCCATTTAGTCTCTCTCCTGCTCCTCCTCCTCACCCGGAAGTCTCTCCAGGTCGCCGGATCTCTTCTATTTAAAGTGTCTACGGGGCACTTCCTGATGACGCTGTCTACGGTTGCCTCGGTAACTTGCTCTGCCAGCGGCAACCCTGTAATGGCGCTCCCGTTACAGTTTCTTTAATATAGCTCTTGTTCAACTATATGACGTTGGCTGGCTCTTGCCATATGGTCATATTTAAAATATAACTAAAAGTTGAATTTATGTACGTCAACCAAGGAATGCAAGAAACATAATACAACGCTAAACAATTAAAAATAATCCTTTTTGTAAAATGTATCTCTTTTATGAGCCCTATGGAGTGCCAAAGTAGCAGAGGATTCAAAAGCAGCAGATCCTCCAAGTACAGCATGTCAACCTCCTTATGAACTATCATGGATAAAACTGAGATAGGTAAACATAAAAGGTGGTTTAAAAAGTTGTTTTCCTCAACTTTGAGGGGGTTACAATGAGTGTAACCCCACAAACAAGCCCCAAATATAGCAGTGGACAGTGCCATGGCTTTATAAATCTCAACCATTTCCTTAACACGGTGTGCGTTGTTTGTAAGGGAATCTGAACACCTCATGGCAACACCTTCTCATCTTGAATTTAGAGTTTAACATCTGTTGTTTCCACACACCATTGCCAGTAAATACAATTCATAGGTAACAAAAGGAATTTGTATTGAGAATGGGGGAATTGCCAAGGTAAAACAATGTACATTTTTTGGGCTTAGTACCACCAATCATAGAATACATTTTAGATGCATTTATTACAATTTTTTTGGTTGCCAGATCTCTCCGAATGTGTTAATCAACTTTTGGAGGCCGATTGGGGTCCTAAACGACACTGCGTCATCAGCATACAGTATTGCCAGTATTGAACAGCTGGCGACGATGGGGGCATTGGCTGGAAGGGCCCTTAAGATGTCATCCACACCATTAATAAACAATGAAAATAAGAATGGAGCTAATATACAGCCCTGTCTGATACTGCTACCGACCTTATCAAAAAGGGGAACATTCACCTTGAGAGCCAAAACGTACACAGGAAGATAGATTCTCATATAAGTGTGCCAAAAAACAGACGATCCCTCTTGGAGCACCAAGGGTGATCAAAGTGGACCAAAGAATGGAATGGTCTACCAGGTCAAATGCACTGTTTAAATCAACAAAGCAAAGATATAAAAAGCCCTGTTCGGTCCTGGTGTATTTTCGATCAGTAAGTCCAGGTTAACACGGTCTACTGTACCTAGGCCCTTCTTAAATCCAAACTGGGCATCTGATAAAGTAACACTATCCTGTGCCCATTCTTCTATCCTCAATAAATGAATCCTGCTCACCAACTTAATAGAAGAGTCCAGGAGAGTAATAGGGCGATAACATTTGGGTTCAGACTTACCGCCCTTTTAAAATATCGGCACAATGATTGACTCTGCCCAGGATGCAGGAAACTTGTGTTCTGCTGCTGCACTAAAAACCCTAGTCAGGATGGGGGCCAAAAAATCCTTAGCTGCAATAAATTCATCAACAGGGACCCTTTCAGGGCCAGGGGCCCTATCAACTACACTTTGTTTCAGGGCAAAAAAGGACCTCATCAATGATAATATTCAGAGGAAAAGGATAACAAAGGGAGAGGTCCACACATGCAGTAGAACTACAGGGCGCCTGATCTGATTTAAAAATGAGCTACCAATGCATCACAAGAAACAAGGGAATTGATGTGTGATGGGGGAACATGGCGGCCAGCTAGCGGACTGAGCTGCGAGCTCTTCGTCGGACGGGAGACGGAGACGCCAGAAAGCGTAACGCCGCATTGCGCCTGGAGCGTTGAGGTCTCAGGCCGACGTTCGTGAAGCCGCCGGTCGTTGCTGCTGCTGCTTCTCTGCAGCGGCAGGCTTTTGGAGATAAGGGGATACGGGGACGGATTTGGCTGAGAGCTCCATTCATGGAAAACAACGCGGAGCGAAGCAGGACTAGAATTGAAGGTGTTCTTTTCCTCTCGTCGTGCGGCCTGGAACGGAGTGGTTTTTCCTCGAGGGGGAGGTTTGGCTCTGCTCCCGCGGTTTAAGCGGTGTAATGCTGTGCACGGGGAGTAGGTTTTTTTTTTTTTTTTTTTTTTTTTTTTTTTTTCCTCTCTGTTTTATTGGTTTTTTTTGCTGGGGCAGACTCAAGAAATTTAATTACATCTTTGCTCATACTACATATTATACCTATTACACTCAGAGCAAATAACTTGGTGTATTTTTTCTATTAACTCTGTCTATCCTAAGGACCATATCATAGGTTTTCACCCCTATGTTAATTAGAGAGCGGAGAGTAGCCACTAATAAGGCTACATTGCCATTTTTGACTTTTGATATTCAACCGGTTATTCCCCATTTTGAGTGGTGGGGGTTTAGATTTGGTGCAATTTAGCAAACACCAACTATAGGCTACATGTTACATGTTATCCCTCTCAAATTCTGCATCCTCGTCCTCCTAAAGACATGCAAGAGGTCTGTTAGATCTGGATTGTGGCATTGTACCGGGCTTCTAAGTGCGCATATGTACTCTTGGCGTATTTAACAAGGTTCTTTTCGGAATATACTGGCACGTATAAGGATTCAAAGAAATAGCTGTGGCAGTTTTTTTTTTTTGCCACAGCCCCGTTGGACTTGAGAGCATACCGGCGGATAGGGGATTTTAAAGGTCGCATTTCACCACTTATCTATCAATTTTTTATTTTTTTTTGCACTGTCTTCCCGGTCCAGGCTGGGTCACTAAGAAAAACGGCGGATAGAAGAAGGGAGTCACGTGCTCCAGCGAGAGGTGGTGAGGTGGTGGGCTGGAAGCAAGTATCGGTCTCCAACATCTGGGCAGAGGTGGTGAGGGGTGTGCGACGCGGGAGATCCTACACCTCCCGCTGTTCTCTTCGTGGAGGCTTGCCAGAGACTCCGGGGTTTTCAACTAGGAGGAATTTAAATGGAAGTTTGATAAGAAGAGAACGGAACAACGTTGGAGCCTCACGGTGTATGTCGCAAGTCAAGCGTCGCCCCAGGGGTGTCCGGGCAAAGGTAAATGACTTGGTAGGTGTGAAGAAAGGTAAACCTGGCCCCCGGGGGCGAGTATCAATCCCCAGCTACCAGAGACCGTAGCAGCAGCTATCGCAAGTACAGGATTAGAAACTTGTGGTGATGGTTCAGTAAGGGGGATTGAGCATACAGAGTCACAATTGGAACTGCCCCAACTCCCCCTAGAGGAAGTCCGAAGGGAGCCTCTGGGAAAGGGTGAGTCGTAGATCACAAGGTATTTCCGGAACACAACCTTCCCCCTGCAGGTTATGGCAAAAGCTCAACCCATTTTAGGCGATTTGAGAGCATTAAAACAAGCCACGAGTTTGGATAAAAATATGTCAGATCAAGCAGTTAAGGAGTTAGAAGGGCAGAGGAGGGATTCTTCCATTTAATTAACCTTGTCGGAAGCAGAGGGTATCCCCCCTGGTGGTTCAGTGACTCATAGTACAGATGTACAGGTTTTGTTAATTTCCCTTACTAAAGAGATTAGGGAGAAATTCGAGATCTCAGAAAATAATCAAGCTAGAATCCGGGAAGCCTGTGAAGTTTTGGAAAGCAAAATTAATTTGTTATCAGATCGGTTGGGTAAGCTGGAAGCTGTGGTGGAGGCTCAGGAGGAGAGGTTGTTAGTACAATCTAAGGATATTTCTCAGTTAAAACGCAGAGAAAAGATGTTGCAGGATAAGCTTGAATCATTGGTAAATAACATGAGGAGAAACAACATAAGGCTTTTGGGAGTTCCTGAGGGACTGGAAGGGGAGGATATAAAAACCTACGTGATTGCTCTAATCAAGGAGGCTATCCCAAGCATAGCAATGCTTAATTTAGAGGAAGATATCCAAAGAGTCCATCGGGATCCGTTCAAGAAGAACCCCGGAAGGAAAAACCCCAGAAGGATTTTGATAAATTTCAGTACATATACAACTAAAGAGAGAATCCTGTCTGAAGCCCTTAAAGTTGGAGCCTTCTCCAAGGGAGACTGGTCCTTCCGTATAAGATCGGATGTCTCTAAAGCAACAATAGATAGGCAGTGGGAATTGGGAAATTTGATGTGGGAGCTCCGCTCTCTTGGGGCTACGGTTCAATTAAGATTTCCGGCTGCTTTACGTATTATGTGGAAAAACAAAATTTATAATATGAGAGATCCGGGAGAGGTTAGCGCTTTCATAGAGCAGATTAAGGCGTCTTAGTGAGATCTGGGAAATTCCCGTCCGATGGAGAGTTCAAATAAGGGATAACAGGATGGCTATCTTAGGAGAAATAAGGAGGGTTCCCTGGGGGGGGGGAGGTTTGGGTGTGTGTCGGTTTGGTAGAGGGTGAGGGTGGCACTGGGTGTGGGGGTTGGGTTTGGGTTAGGTGGTTAGAAAATGATAAAAATAGGAAAGTCCTTATAACTTGCTTAGATAGGAGGGGGAGGTTTTGTGTTCAAGCCTTTTTTTCTCCTTATGGAAATGACTAAGTATGGTAATTTACGATTAAAATTCCTTTCTTGGAATGTTAATGGCCTAAGGGTGCTACATAGGAGGAGGAAGATTTTTGAATATTTAAGATTGTCTGAGGAGGATATTATTATACTGCAAGAAACTCATCTTCAACGAGAGGAGTGGGAGAGTTGGCTTAAACTACTGAATTGGGTCTCATTTAGTGTATGTTCTTTCCAATCTAGCACGATTAAAGGTGTGGCAGTTCTGTTTAAAAAGTCTATAAGGTTTAAGATAGGAGAGGTCCAAGTAGACTTCAGGGGTAGATGGGTAGTCGGAGAAGTGTGTGTATGTGGCTACTGGGTAACAGTTGCAGGTTATTACGGTCCAAATTTAGATGACCGGACGCCATTTCAAGACCTATTTAACATTTTACTTTTAGCTAGGTACCCAGTGGTACTAGGTGGGGATTTTAATATACTGTTAGATCCCGTTTTTGATAAATCAACCCCCGGGGTACGGTTAATTCACCCAAAACAAGGGCACAGGTGAAGCAAGCCATGTGGGATCTAGGATTGATAGACATATGGCAGTGGAAAGGGGGTGAAGGAGATAGATACACATTCCACAATAAAAAATATGGACATAGATCCAGAATAGATTTTATTTTACTACATAAGAGTTTATGTTCAGAGGTGATAAAGGTAGCTCACAATCCAGCACACCTTTCGGACCACTCAGCTGTAAAACTACATTTGGATATCAGGGTCTTAAGTAAGGGTATTAGGAGTACAATCAATCGCTTTTTACTCTTAAATGATTCGATAGTGGAGGTGTTAAAGAAAGACACAAGAGATTTTTTCTATTTTAATCGAGGAACAGCAAATTTAGGGCATGTCTGGGACGCTTATAAGGCTTATATCAGAGGGAGGCTTGTGAGCCTGGCAATATACAAGCGTCGCGAAGAAAGGAAGCAGTTGGGGGGCATGGAATCATCTTTAAATACTTTTCAAGTTTTAATTCATAATGCACGAAGAGAAGGGAAGGAAGAATTACTTGAGGAGTTGATACGCCAAGAGGATAAGGTTCGGATCGACCTAGATTCTTTTTTGGAGAAGCGTAATAGGTTAAAGTGGGAAACTAGTCAATATGTACATATCGAATATGGAGAAGGTTGTAGTAAACTGTTAGCTTGGAAGGTTAAGTCAGATGTCTCTAAAAGGCATATTTTATCAGTTAAATCAGACATTACGAATCAGATTTGTGTGGAGCAAGATGAGATTGAGGGGGCATTTGTATCCTTTTTTCAAGAAATGTATTCAGAAAGTTTGGTAAATTCAGAGGAGTCGATTAGAACATTTTTGGAAAAAGTGCATCTTCCAGTTCTGGATGAATCAGCAAAGCTGGTATTGAATTCGGAGATAAGTGGGGCTGAGCTTGCTGATGCCATAAAAGCTTTGAAGAAAGGGAAAGCAGCTGGCCCAGATAACTTACCTAATTAGTTATATAAGGTACTGGGGGAAGAACTTATTCCGATTTTATTGGAATTATTCAACTCCATACTTGTAGAAGGGGCACAGATACCTAATTCCTGGAGAGAAGCTATAATTTCTTTATTGTTAAAACCTGGTAAGGACTCAATGTCTTGTTCATCATACAGACCGATTTCCTTGTTGAATTCGGATTACAAACTGTATACAGGGATCTTATCTAGGAGACTGGGGAAAGATATGAGTAACTTGATTCACTTGGATCAAAAGGGATTTATGAAGGGTAGACAACTCTACGAGTTAACTCACGAGTTATTTGCAGCAGTAGACCTAGCAGAACAAAAAAAGGTTCCATTAGCGATTCTGACTTTTGATGCAGCGAAAGCTTTTGATCGTGTTAACTGGTGCTTCTTGGGGGTCGCGTTGGAAATAGTGGGATTGGGAACTCCTTTTATTAGGGCTGTTAGGGAATTGTATAGATGCCCTTCGGCTAGAATCTTGGTTAATGGTCAGTTATCACAGGAATTTAGGATTTTTCGGGGTACGCGACAGGGGTGTCCTTTATCTCCCTTGCTCTTTAATCTATATATTGAACCTTTGGCAATTTTATTACGGGTTTGTAAGGACATTCCCCCGTTTCAGATTGGGGATTGGGAAAAGAAAGTAGCGTTGTATGCGGACGATCTTATGCTATACACTAGTGATGTGACGACTACTTTACCTATTGTCAAGACATTGATGGAGCAATTTGGTAGATTTTCAGGTTATAGTATAAATACAGAAAAAACTGAAATTATGTGTTGGAATTTTGCCTATGTTTCTCCCTTAGTTAAACAAGAGATCAAATATTTGGGAATTCGGTTTACAAATGATCTAAATGATGTAGCTAAGTTAAATTTTGACATAACCTATAGGGAAACTAAAAAACTGTTAAAGGCGTGGGCTGTTCTTCCACTTTCTATAATTGAAAGATCTAATATTTTGAAGATGTGTATTCTTCCAAAGTTTACTTTTTTATTTAACACAATCCCACTAGAGTTTAAGGGGAGCTGGTTTAAAAAATTACAGGGAGATTTATCCTCGTTTGTTTGGGCTTCCAAGGGAGTGAGGATTTCTTGGAAAAAGATGAGAAGAAAGAAAAAGTGGGGGGGTATTGCATCTCCAGATTTTTTTTGATACTATCTGGCCTTTCAACTAAAAAACACCAGAATGTTATTGAATAAGAAGTCAGAGTATTCATTGGTCTGGAGAGCTCTGACGGCACATCTTGAGGAAGGAGCGGATTATTTCATATATAAATTTGGTCACCCAAAGTACTTCAAGAAGGTGCGTTTGAAGCTCCCCAGACAGGCTTGTAATGTTTGGATTCATCTTCGGAAAGTGCTAGGGATACCTTATTATTGCAGTTCCGCTCCTATCTGGGACTCTCCCGGTACTCCTGAATGTCTTAGCGATAAACTATCAATTCCTTTGAGAACTAGCGGGATGGTAAGATGGGGTCAGATTATAGAAGGTTCTGATTTGTTAACCTGGTCTGCATTTCAGGAGGGTACTAGAGGGACAACTTCTAAATTCAAGTATCTTCAGTTATCTAGTTGGGTTAATTCTCGACTAGCAGGAGAATTAGGGAGGAGCTCATGGGAAGGGATATTAAACTAGACAACTATTAAAAAAGAAGTTGCCTTTTGGTATCATGCTCTGTTGGAATCAGTAGACGACGCCCCTTCCCTCCCTTTGTTGAAATGGGGAAGGGTCTTTCCAACCCTAGAAGTTACAGCTTTGTGGCAGAAGTCTTGTTCAGAACTATGGTTTACTACTAAACCTGCGGGGTTGAAGAAAAACCATTTGTTTACACTACATAGGGTTTATTGGACACCTGCTAGATTAACAGCTATTGGGAAATTCAAGAAAAATTGTCCGCGGTGTGGGGAAGACAATGCAGATGATGTTCACATGTTTTGGCAATGCTCAATGTTGACTAAGTATTGGAAGGATATAGGAAATATTCTGAATGTAATTTTTGATGTAAACGTAAGAATAAACCTTCTTATGGTGGTGTTTGGGGTTTGTGAACCGGGTACAAATTACCAGAAATTATCAGTACAACACGAGCACTTGTTGTTTGTATTAATGCTTTTGGCTAGGTGGGAAATATGTTGTAAATGGGTGGATCCATTGCCCCCCCTTGTTAAGGATTGGCAATCATCAGTGAATCGATTGTGTAAAATGGAACAATGCGGTCCTCTTACTAGAAGAGATAATTTTTGGGTGGATTGGCAAAATGTTTATCAGTAGCTTACAAATGTGGAGTAGTTTCAGTCATATAACTCATGTTTTGTGGTTTCTTTGTTTGGTCTCCTCCTCCTGGAATTTAAGTCCAATGATTAGAACTCCCCTCACCTTATTGGGTGCTGCTTTGGTTATGATCAGGTCTCGAAGAAAACAGTAGGACTTAGTCGATGGCAGTCGATTGGGAAAAGTGCAATATATAGAACAGGTGGGGCGGCGCAGCAGTGCTGTGGACCGCACACCTGGATTCATACCAAAAGTGCTGCGGATTTTGCCTTTTTCCTCTTAACCAAAGCATGGGCGGCGAAATGAGGACAAAAAAAAATAAAAAAATAAAAGAAACAAGGGAATTGAACTCCAGAGAAGCAGAGATTTGTAAGAAAGGGGTGTTAACAGTATCCAAAAATAACTTAGAGTCCTTCATTTCCACACCCTGTTTCAATTTGTCCCAGGCCTTACCCTGTAAAAACTTATTTCTAGCTGCTAAGGTCTGTTTATAGGATTTATGAAGTTGGCTAATGGCCACAAAAATGCCCTTGGAGAGCTGTGTAAAGCTACTCTCAGAAACTGAGAGGCCGGAGACAGGAGTGCTCAAACCATTGACAATTATTACCTTTAGTGGGCTTCGGGATCCTGGTAAGCAGGGATTTCATTTAACCTGATTAAAACTTGTCAATAGGTTTCCCTGTCGACCACCTTCCCTGACAAAACTTAACGTCAGCCAAATTCTTAGTTATAAGTTCTTTCAGAATACTATTAGACTCAATTCCTGACCACTTTACCCTTACACCATTAGGCCTAATTGGGGTGATATTTAAAACAGTGGCAGATACCTCACAACTGCCATACTGAAATAAACAGTGGCAGCATAATATGTTAATGATCACTTAGCAATGTTGAAATAATGCTGGGCATGCCAAACAAATCATGACCTAAAACTCATATCAAACCAGGATCTATATTACAATTGGCATTTCTTCCTACAAATGTCAGCATCTGTTCCTCATTGGGGCCATGCTTATAATCCAACATAAGGAAAATTTATTTACATATTGCCATATTTAAAGCTGAACCATACTCATTATTGAAAAAATGCGTAATACCTTCCTCCCCAAACTAGGATAGCCACATATTCTATTCCCAGAAAAGGAACATTGATGTATATTAAAATCTCCTGCCCAAAGCAGGACAGGATTAGAGGAAATTGGGCGTAGAAAGGATTTTAAACCCGAATCCAGGGCAGTTACTACTTTACTCCATGAGCTATCAAAAACATGATTTTATAAATTAATCAGCACTACATCAGGGCACCCCTTTGAGGCCAACCACAAAAGCCTAGCATGGGGGCCCACAATGGTATGCCTTTTGACAGTAATGGTAAGCTTGTTAGATATTAAAACTTGTAAACCCCCTTTTGCCTGCCCCACATCAGAGTGAACTGCCCCCAAGAAGTGTGAAGAGAAGCAATGTACATGAGATGGGTTCACGCACCACATTTCCTGCATACAAATACTATCAAAAACCCTAATAAAATGGTACTCTCTTAGTGAGGGTTAGGCACAACAACAGGTCCTGAAGAATCGCCACCTGATCCATGTGACTGTATTAGGCGAGAAACATGTGGACCATGACTAGCACTTCTGTAGTGTAGGGAAAACCCACAAACAGTTCCATAATATCTAAATCTATTGCTAGAGTGGTAGACATACATTTAGTTGTTGGTACGGAACCAGATCATTGTTTTCTGTACTTCCTCCTTTCTTTTGTTTTTAACCGTGGCAGGGGTACAAGGTTGTATTAAAGATAGTTTTCTTGAACACCTTTAGCGACTCCTCTGACCTCCTGGTCTGTGTCTGTTACCCTCCCTGTGTAGCTCTACCTGTCGCTGCTGCAGCCTCTGCCTCTGCCAGGGGCATACTGAGAGCCTGCTTGACTCTCAGTTCAGAGCCCACCTCCACCCTCAGGCTCCCACCTGCACCTCATCCCTGGTGGCCTAGCGGCCATCTGCAAGAAACTGTCTTCTATCTCTCTTTACTCCAGCCCTTTATTTTTGCCTATACTTCTGTCTTCATTTTCTGTTTGTTTTCATTTTTGTCTCTTTTCCTTCACTCTCCTGAGTTTTTCCCCATGCCCCTGCTGCCCGCCCCCATTCCCCATGAAGTGCTTTTCCGGCCCTCCCACCTCTCAGCTGACCAGACCCCGGCCTCCCTCCCCTTCTTAATGGTGGCCACTGCGCAGTGAGAGGGCAACTCCTCTGACCTCCTGGTCAGCATCTGTTGCCCTCCCCAGGGCAGCTCCACATGTCGCTGCTGCCTCTGCCTTGGGCAAACTGAGAGTGTGCTCCACTCTCAGTTCAAGGCCCACCTCCAACCACAGACTCTCGACTGTGCCTTATCCCTGGTGGCCTAGTGGCCATCTGTAAGTAAGTATCTTCTGTCTCTCTTTACTCCTGCCTTTTACTTCCGCCTTTACTTCTATTTTCATTTTCTGTCTGTTTCATTTTTGTATCTTTTCCTTCACTCTCCTGAGTTTTTCCCCATGCCACTGCTGCCTCTGCGGCCCTAACCCCCTCCTCCATGAAGCGATTTTCACGCCCTCCCGCCTCCCAGCTGACCAGACCTCCCACCTCTTTCCCCTTTGTAATGTAAGCTGTGTGCTGCGGCCATGCTGCTAGTGCATTGAAGGCACACCAAAGGCAAGAGTGTCTGCGCCCATCCATGCATGGACCGTACCCTGTCTCACAAACCCTGGTTCTCGTCCCGTTCGTCTGTTCGTCACCAGCATTCTACGCATCCTCAACCCAGGAAGATCCACTTCCATATGCTCAACCACTCCCTCCGACTGGATGCAGTGGACAACAATGAAGCAGCATGCAATCTTCACCACTTGCTATCTAAGTGCTACGACAATGTAGCCCCCCTAAGGAAATCAGCAGGATATCAACAGAGCAAATGACCAAAATGGCTTAGAGCAGACGTACAGGAATCAAAGCGCTCCTGCAGACGACTGGAACAGAAATGGAGGATCAGCAATTCAACCGAAGACCACACAGCCTACAAGAATGCCATCACCACATACCACCAGAACACCATAGCCACTAAAAAAGCCACCTTTCAAGCATGCCTCAACACCAGAACTCACAACAGCAAAGAGCTCTTCACCATAGTCAAAGAGTTCACGAACCCCGGGACAGACACCTCATCCATCCCTCCCTCCGAAGACCGTCGGACATCTACGAAGGCTTTAGAAACCAAAAACAACCAGCATCCCCCACAACCACAAATCTAGCACCTCATTGGAAACTTAACTCCTGGACCCCCATCACCAAAGAAGGCACCCAAAGACTGATGAACTCCATCCACTTGGGAGCACCCTTGGATGTGTGCCCTCATCATATCTTCAACCTGGCCAGCACCACCATGGACCCGGAGCTCTGCCAAACTATCAACTGTTCCTTCGAGACCACCACCTTCTCCTCAGACTAGAAGCCCATTGAAATTGTCCCACTACTCAATAAACCCCTTGCTGTGCCATAGGAGCTGAAGAACTATAGACCCATCTCCCTGCTCCTTTTTCCAGCCAAGGTAACATAGAAGGCAGTCAAGCAGCAACTCACCAAATTCCTCACAACACACTGTATTCTGGACCCATCTCAGTCTGGATTCAGAAGCAACCACAGCTCTGAAACTGCAATCTTAGCAGCCACCGACAACATGCGCATCATACTGGACCACGGAGGCACGGCCGCACTCATCATCCTCGACCTCTCCTCTGTATTTGACACTGTGTCCCACTCCACCCTCTGCGACAGGCTATGCAACACTGGCATACAAGATAAAGCACTGGATTGGATGAGGTCCTTCCTCATTGGAAGAGCGCAGTGTCAGACTACCGCCTTTAATGTCAGTACCCCAAAAGACATGCTGTGGAGTGCCCAAGGATCATCACTCAGCCGGACTCTTTTCAACATCTACGTAGCCCCGCTTGCCAAGATCACCATCAACACGGGCTAAACATAGTCTCTTATGCTGACAACACCCAACTGATCTTCTCTCTGTCGAAGGAACCTGTAAAGGCCAAGAGGAATTTCCACAATGGGATGAGAGCAGTTGCCGCGTGGATGGAGGCCAGCTACCTCAAGCTCAACAAGAACAGGACAGAGATCCTCGTAATCAGCTGCACCCCTTTCACCTTGAACAATTCCTGGTGGCTGACAGCTCTGGGAAACGCCCCTGCCCTCACGGACCAGGCACGCACCCTGGGTATCATCCTGGACTCCTCTCTCTCCATGACCCGCCAAGTCAATGCTGTCTCTTCGTCATGTTTTCACACCCTCCGCCTCCTGCATAAGATTTTCAAGTGGATAACCTCAGACACAAGAAAGACACCCACACACTCGTCACCGGAAAACTGGACTACGGCAACATACCCTATGCAGACATCACCAAGAAACTACAATTGAGACTACAAAGATTCCAAAATGCTGCAGCAGCTAGACTCATCCTGGACATACCCGGACACAGCCACATCTCCCCCACCTCAGAGACCTAAACTGGCTCCCAGTCAACAAGTGCATCATAGCATAGCAGATACAACATAAGACTGGCATACCTCAACCAACGCCTCGCCTTCAAGGAACCCAAAAGACATCTCTGCACCTCCCATCTCGCGCTTGCAGCCATCCCTAAGGCAGAGAAAAGCACAGCAGGAGAAGATCCTTCTCCTACCTGGCAGCCCACACATGGAACACACTACCTCTCAAGCTCAGGCAGATCACATCACTGAAGCAGTTCAGAAAGGACCTCAAGACTTGGCTTCTTGGCTGAGCAGCATGCCCACAACAGTGCCTTGAGACCCCATGGGTGATTAGCTGTGCTTTACAAATCTCTGATTGATTGATTGATTTGAATTTTAGCAATTTTCCCAGCCCCTCACATCCACTCACTAGAGGCATTATTTTTTAGAAAGATGTTCAGCAAAGAGCCCTTTAGTAGGTCCCGTCAGGAATTGCAGTGCCAGCCTGATGAGGAGCATGGCCTGATGATGAAGCATGTCACCCACCCGTTGGTGAGTGAGGGCTACTGTTCCTGTAAGACTAATGCACATGGTGGCTGAAAAGACCCCCTACCCTAATTGGTGGAATGGAGTCCTTTAATTTGGAACAGTGCATCCTATTTCAGTTATAGATGCAAATCTGTAACCCACAAACGTTCCATGTGGCAAACTTCAACAATTCACTAACTTCCTTACCATGGCTTCTCGCAGGAATGGTCATGGGTAACTGAATGGTGTAACTAGGTTTACCTACATTATTAATTCTGATGACCCTAATATTCACTAACTCCCCATCCTTAATACCAAAAATAGATGGCTGTTATTTGACTTAACTATGAAAGTAATCAGGGGCTCCCCAAATCTTTCCCCATCACTTTTGAGGGGACAACACCTGTTTTGAGCTGTTCAGTCATTATCCTGCCAGAAGCTTAATGCCTGAAACCTATTTGATATAGTTATTGGTAAAATACACAAAGGGTTACTTTGTAGTCGCGACCCATGACCGGTCTTACTATGGTTTAATAGTTCATTTCTTTGTAGGTGGCGATAAAAGTGTGATAAAGAGTGACACCACACCACTTAATATTGGGATCATTTCCTTTGATCCTGCTAAGTCTTCACCAGACAAATTGGGATACCTAAAGCTAATATTAACACAGTCCCCAGGAAAGTCTTCCTTTAACAGGCCAATCCAACCAACTCTTCTCTGCATCAATATTTGAGTAGCTGTATAAGCTGGTAGAACAGAATTCACACTAAGCCAGGCAACCACTTTATTTTTTAACTCCTCCAAGGTTTCACTGGCATTATGGTTTGGAGAGGTGTATTACAACATAAGGACAACAGGCTGGAAGCAAGTTAATTACTCCAACATCATCATCCCCTTGACAAATCAATGGAAAAGTGGTTGACTGCTGACCAAGCTGGGGACATTGAGACTTCAGACCCAAATATTCATCGCCTGCTGACCTAGTTGATAAGATAACAATGCACTGTCAGCAGGGTTTACACAAGAAACATATGGGTAGGCTGACTGTACTGTAACTGGTCCCCTAGAGTCTGGATTAACTATAGGAGATCCAGAGAAAGATACTTTTATATAATGGCCTCCCGGGACTGACTGGTTGACCAGTTACATGTGAAACCTGGGCTAAAGATGTCTCTCCTGTCTCTCCTTCCACCTCTCCAACTGACCTATTACTGTGCAAATAATCTTCAAAATCGGACTTCTTTTTTATAATCAGTCTCAGTAATTCATCATTAGCCCACTGAGCTTATCAATCAAGTTTTGAGAGACAGTCTAAGACTCAGGAGGGAGGGGATTACCACAGGCAGCGATGCTAGCTTGATTCTTAGCATCCTCAGAATTTGATGGAGACAGAGGGATGGACAGGCCTTTTTTTGCACCTTGTCATCTTTTCCATTTAGTTGGTGGACCATCATCTAGGGATCTGTCTAAAGAAGCTATAGGAGAATTGCTCTGGACCAACCCCTGTTCACAGCTCTGTTCTACTGAGCAAGACGCAAGGTCCGAAGTATCTTGCTGTAAACTACTGAGGCAAATATTACCGGGTAGATTAATGGGATCTGGGGCATTGCAATGTTAGAGGCCAGAGCTACTGCAGCAGATGGATAATGTTCATTGCTCTCAATCTCCTTATTAAGGGCTCCTACTGCCCTCTGTATAAATCCATTAAGAGTTGCCATCTCTAACAGAGAGGGAGGCCATCCTTTTGCCCATATCCAGGAGTCAAAAAACACCTATGGAATGATAAAAACAATTAAAAAACAGCAGTACCCCATGAGAATCTTTGCAAATGAAAACCAAAGGGGGGTGGCCTAGCCCAGCCTCTGTCGGCTGCTGACAGGTGCAGATGGGCCTGCCCTCAACCTGGGCATTGACGGAGCATGTCCCACACAATGGGTCACCCTCCTGCAGTTTATGCGCTTTCTGGTATGCTAGGCGCTGTAGTCAGGCTCCCACTGGCTGCACAAGCTGTATTAACTTGATCAACGAGTTAATATTACATGCTGTATTACATTTCCACTATTACACCATTCCTTTGACTCACCATGTGGTTAAAAACTGCTGTTTTAACAGCACACTTGCCAGGTGAGATTAAATGTACAGCAAGACACGGTGCGCTCTGTAGGGTACTTATCTCCTACTCACCCCCATAGTTCACTTGGACCCATAGGAATCCAGTGGTTACACCCCAAAATTCTTGATCCAAGCATGGCCTTATTACTGAATCAGCGGTTCCTCACGCAAAATAACATGTTTATGAATAGCCAAGCCACACAAATATATCTCAGAAATACAAAAGGCATCTACAAGCAAGTTAATGGAAGAAAGCAGAAAAACAAAAATATAACAGAGCCTCACTGTGGCAGCCTAAATGAAGCTCCAAATTTAAGGTGTGTTGAGTACATCTCACTTGAAAAAAAGAGCAACAGGCCGATTCACAAGTAAAGAAACTGTTGGACAATGGATGGATTCAATTTACTTTTCCCACTCCAGCATAAGCAATAGTAGGCAAAGTGTTGGACTTAGGAGGTGTTAGATTTACTATTCCCAACCTAGTCTAAACAACAGTAGGAAAAGTGTTGGACTTCAGAGGTGTTAAATTTACTATTTCTACTGCAATCTATACAATGGTTGGAAACATTTTGGGCTTCGGAGGGGTTAGATTTATTATTCTCACTCCAGTCTAAGCAACAGTAGGGAAAGTGCTAGATTTCAAATGGGTACGATTTACTATTCCAACTCCAATCTAACAACAGTT
This sequence comes from Pleurodeles waltl, assembly GCF_031143425.1. NCBI lineage: Eukaryota > Metazoa > Chordata > Amphibia > Caudata > Salamandridae > Pleurodeles > Pleurodeles waltl. The sequence continues at coordinate 839,258,691 of NC_090436.1, forward strand.
TGGAATGTTTTGGATGCTGGAAGGCTTAGATTTACTATTGCCACTCCAATCTAAGCAACAATATGGAAAGTTTTGGACCTTGGTGGGGTTAGATTTACTACTTCTACTCCAATCTGGGCAACAATAGGGAAAGTATTGGACTTTGGAAGGCTTAGATATACCATTTCAATTCTGAATATTTTTTAACAACTTTGAAATACCTAACAGCATCAAATCTTAACACATAGAAATTAAGCAAGCATAAAACAAAATAAACACATTTAAAATAAATACACATAATTTCTTTGTAACCTAAAAACACCAATAAAAATAATTTTAAATAAATGAGCAATAAAACCTTAATCACCTTAAAATAGTAAAGAAATAAAATGTATAAAATGAAAAGAAATAATACATGTACACTTCTTAACGAATACAAAATCAATTAAAACACACCTTAAATAAAAAAACAATTGATCAATTAAATAATCCACATAAATAATTACCAATTCAATATTTTTTAATCATGACAAAATAACTTAAAATTTAAATAATTTATCAACCCATCCCTTTAGAAACCCAATAACCCACTACAGAATTATAAATGAGCAATTATACAATAAAAAATTAAAATACAAAAAATAATAAAATACACATTATTAATTTGACAAGTAATCAATTAAATAATATACATAATTAATTACCAGTTAAAAAGTTATTTAACATCGTACATATATTTAAAAAGAAAAAAGTATAATTTAAAAAACTTCCCAAGCTGTTCACTTACAAGCCTAACAACCTACTACTAAATTATAAATTGCCAATTAAATATGAAAATATTTTAATTACGTAATAAAACTTACAAACTATATGAAATACAATTATTACAATAATACTAATACTTAAAATAATGTTATACCTAATATATATACATTAATTTAAAAAGTCGATATTTATTACAACTGTTTTAAACTAAATAATATTATACATTATATACATAAAAATATGATTACCTTCCATATTCTTTACAGAAACTACAAACTTGGAGTAAACAAGTAGACTAAGGTAACAAAACTCATGAAAATAAGCAGTCTAGCTGGTGGTGCTATGAGTGGAATTAAAGTCAACAAATTCTTGCATGGCTACACTTGTAAGGCCGGTAGCCTCCCAGACTTTGGAGCGTGATGAGGAGGCTCCTTCAGGGAGAAGAGTGTGATGAAAATTGCCAAGGGTATGGTAAAGGAGGCCCCCACTATAATTCAGTCAGATCCTCTGGATCCTAATTAGAGGCATTAGGAACCCACTTAATAAGAAGAAAGTTAAGGTCCTTATAGGATCAGAAGATGTGGCTCAGGGATCTGGGAATATTGTCTCCACGTACATAGGAAGGAATCTTGAGAGTAGGATATCAGGACAGAACAAGGTTTAGACAATTTGGTCATAAATTGGACCAAGAGTAGACACCGGTTTACCGTAGGGACCCCAGAGCAAAATATCTGTATTTGGATGTGACATGTTAGGGAAAAAAAGCAGGTAAGTTGTAGCCATGGAGCAGGTCAAGCTTGTTAAACGTATGCTCAGCCTTTAAGGGACTGGAAGCAGTTATGACAAGGGGCATAGAACAAGTAGCCTTCAGAGAATCCTTAGCAGGGAGAGAAGGCACAAAAGTTAGATTTAGTTCCTCAGTATAGAGGTATCCCTCGATATTTTCAGGTGACTCTGGTTACCCCCACCTTTCATGGCTACTGACCCCAGTGAGGAATGCCAGGACAAGGGCAGAGGAACGTTACAATGATGAACATGGGTGAACAAGGAGGATCATTGAGCGCACTTTTGGCCTCCTGAAGGCCAGATTCCGGTGCCTCCATCTGACAGGTGGATCCCTGTACTACTCACCCAAGAAAGTGTGCCGGATCATTGTTGCATATTGCATGTTGCACAACCTGGCCTTGAGATGCCAGGTGCCTTTTCTGCAGGAGAATGCGGCTGGAGATGGTCGTGTGGCAGTGGTGGAGCCTGTGGACAGTGATGAAGAGGAGGCAGAGGAAGATAATGTGGACAACATAACTACTATAATTCAGCAGTACTTCCAGTGACACACAAGTAAGATACTGTAACTTCACCTTCTATTGCAGTTTTGTGTTGGACATTGTACATGGCAGCCTGAATTTCCGATTTCTATGGCCACTTACTGTACCCTTTGGCATCTCTATTTTCAGATATCTGTGCCCCACTCTGGATCTTGGTGTGTTTACTGTTGCCCACTACAGGTCGTACGTATGTATATGTACCTCTACATTTGAATTACAATGTTTACAGCTTGTTAGACTAATACATTTGTCAATCAATTGACAGACTCCATACTTGTATTAGTTCCAAGGGTGTTTATTTCTGTGATTATAAGCGTAGGGGGTATTGCAATGGGCTGGGTTGATGGTGAAGGAATGTCCAGGGTAAAGTTCCAGTCTATTTGTATCACAGGTGCATTGTCCACGGGAGCATAGGAAGTGGAACCATGGCAATTGAGGGTGGACAGGGTGACAGAGTGGGACACAAAGGTCACATTCAGGGGAGTCTTATTTCCTGGCGGGGGTCTTGGCAATGTTCTCTGGCTTCTGCCTGGATCGCAGGGACCTTTTGCGTGGTGGTTCTCCTTCTGCAGGGGGTGGGGTGCTGGAGGCCTGTTGTTCCTATGGCAGGGCCTCCTGTCCACTAGCGTCAGCGTAGGTGGAGGGCTGTTCATCTGTGTGGCTGGTGTCAGGAGCCAGTTGGTGTGCCACTACCTCCCTCTTGGTGTTGGCCATGTCTGCCAGTACCCCTGCAATGGTGACCAGGGTGGTGTGGATGTCTCTCAGGTCCTCCCTGATCCCCAGGTACTATCCCTCCTGCAACCGCTGGGTCTCCTGCAGCTTGGCCAGTATCTGGCCCATAGTCTCCTGGGAATGGTGGGTTTCTCCCAGGATGTTGGTGAGTGCCTTGTGGAGAGTCGGTTCCCTGGTCCTGTCCTCCCCCTGTCGCACAGCAGTCCTCCAAGCTTCCCTATTGTCCTGTGCCTCTGTCCCATGAACCGTGTGCCCACTGCCACTGACCCCAGGTCCCTGATCGTCCTGTGTTTGTGGGGTTGCCTGGGGTCCCCGTAGTGATGGACACACTGCTGATTGACTTGTCCTGGGAACAGAGGGATGGGCCTGCTAGGTGGGTGCTGTGGGAGTATTTCTTAAGGGGGAAGGCTCTGTGGTGGTTTGAGAGTGTGGCTGGGTCACCGACTGTCCAGAGGTCCCTGGTGGGCCAGGTTGGTCATCAAGATCCATGCGTGCAGAGCTGCTGTCATCACTGTGGCCTCTTCTGTGGGGGGACTGGATGTTGCTGGCACCTCCTCTCCGGTGACATTGTGTGGGGGTCCTGTGGGGATGTAAGTGCAGTGTTATTGTTTCAGTGTGTGACGTCTTCTGCAAGGGTATGTTCCCCTCTATGGTTATTATTAGCAAGGCAGCTTTGGCTCGTGTGAGTTGTGATTTGGTTGGCTAAGTGATTGTCACTAGTGTGCATGCCGTGGTGATGGGTGTCCATGCAGGTCTGTGATGGGGGTCCATGCATTGGTGTAGCATGCAGGGCTTGGTATTGGGATGGGTGGCTTGTGATGGTGGGGTGTATGTGAGGTGGTGGAGTGATGGGGATGAGGGTAGGGGTAGGAGTTTGTGATGGCATGCAGGTGGGGGGGATAAAGTAGTAAAGATTTGACTTACCAGAGTCCAGTCCTCCTCCTACTCTTGCCAGGCCCTCAGGATGCATGCTCGCCAAGACTTGCTCCTCCCATGTTGTTAGCTGTGGAGGAGGAGGTGGAGGTCCACCGCCAGTCCTCTCTACAGCTGTCTGGTGTCTTGCTACCACGAAGCGCACCTTCCCCGTAGGTCCTTCTACTTCTTCCTGATGTCATCTCTTGTTCTGGGGTGCTGTCCCACAGAGGTGACCCTGTCCACGACTCTCCGCCATATCTCCATCTTCCTAGCAATGGACGTCTGCTGCACCTGTGATGCGAATAGCTGTGGCTCTACCCGGATGATTTCATCCACCATGACCCTTAGCTCCTCCTCTGAGAACCTTGGGTGTCTTTGTGGTGCAGTGGGTGTAGTGTGAGTGGTGTGTGTGAGTGTGTGTGGGGTGATGTGTTGGGGTGTGTGCTGTGAGGTGAGTGGATGGTAAATGGGTGATGGTGTTTTGTGGCTCTGATTCAGTGGGTGCTCCTGGCTTGTATCTCTCTCAGTTGTCAATTTATTTTGTCATAAAGGGTTGTGGGTAGGGTGGGTGTGTGTTTTATATTGGTGTGGGTGTGTGGGTGTGGTGTGTGTATGTGTGTCAGGTGTGTGTAGTTTGAATTGTATAATGTGGTGTTGTTTTGTTAGGTTGTGTGTATTTTGTGGGAGGTGGTATGTGCCGCCAATGGTTTACTGCGGTTGAATGTCCGCTGCGGTGATTCGTGGGTCATGATGTTGTGGGCGTATTTCTGTTGGCGTAATGGTGTTGGTTTTGGTACTGCCATTTTATCACTGACCTTTGGGCTGGCGGACTTGTGTGTGAGTCTGTATAGTGGCGGATTTCTATGTGTGGGTCATAATACGCGTAGCGGTATACCGCCGCTGTATGTTGGTGGCAGTCAGCATGGCGGTAAGCTGCACTTACCGGCAATGTCATAATGAGGGCCTATATGTTTATACAGGTATATTTTTTGACATCTGTACCATATTTGAGGTGTTAGGGGCAGTAACCAATGGGACTCACAAACTGCTTTATTTGCTGTTTCAATGTACAGGAAGCAGGTGATATCAATGGAAGCACCTTTCCCAAAATAAATGAATACAAGAATTGAAGAAAGATACATGTCCCTACTAACTCAGTACCAAGTGCCGAATGATCTGGCACTCGGAGGGGAAGTGAGCCTCAAATCTCTGGACTTGTACTCTGAAACCATCACAGAGGTAGTCAAGCGATTGACTTCCATAGTTAGGATGAGCAATCATGAGGCCAAAAAGGATAAGCCGTGTGGGTTCTTGAAACAGCCCTGGTTTGTTAAGGAGTGGTTGAGTGATAGGAAATTGGGACCTTATGATTTTCACCCACCAGGAGAAGGATATTAAAACATTTTAGAAGCTAGCACAAAGTCGAATTCACCTGTAAGGTGCACGGTTCCAAATAAAGCTTGGGTCACCTATTTAAGCAATATTTACAAGGCAGAGTGATAACTGTGAGAGGAAATAGGCTTAAATTAAGGGGTGAGGAGTCTATGGATACATTCTCAGTACAAGCCTTAGTAGAACTGATAGCCTCCCTAAATTTCACCAAGGCAGCTTGGTCAGATGATCTTCTGGCAATCATAATAAAGTACAATCCTAAGTTTGGGCACCTTTCTTCTCAAAGGTTTTTGTATCTATAACAAGATAAGGTATTTCTGCCAAGCTGGAAATGTGCAATTGTTAAACTTAAACATTAAAAAAGGGAGACGAATGACCCAGGTAATTTCAACCTCTTGAACTTCCTTGACATTGGTGCAAAAGTGTACTCAAAGGTCATTCTTATTTCTTTCAAGAACTGGACCGAGTGCAGTAATATTCTCCAAATAGGACAAGGAGATTTCTAGCAAGGACATTCAACAGTTGATCACTGTTTCAGCTTGTGGACTATCATGCAAAAAGTGATGGAAATGACAGGGAATCAATGTTGTTGTTTCGTTGACTTTAGGTCAGTCTTTGATTTTGTGGATTATAGTATTTTATAGGAAAAGCTACGGCAACTGGCAATTCCCACTAGCCTATTAGCATTCTTCAGGAACTACATTCACAGAATTGTGCCCAAGTTGAGCTTAACCCAAATGGGGCCTTATCGAAAAGAATATCCTTAGAAAATGAGATGAAGCATGGCTGTGTTCTGGACCTCATGTTTGTTTTCTTGTTTATTGCAGACTCCCCAGAGCTCTTGCTACTACCAAATCCTTTTTGCTGAAAATTGGGGGTAGACACATCTCATGCCTTCTTTACACAGACAACCTAGTCATTCTAGATCTGACTCAATTAGGCCTACAGAGGAAATTGCTCAGATTTAACATCTATTGTGAGCCAAAATCTCAAGGTTAATCTGAGGTGCCTGTTGTATTTCTATGTGATGCCCCTGCAGTGTTCTCTCTGTTTGTGGACAGGTATCTAGTGTGGGCCTCGCCCATGCATTGTGGGCCCAGTGGTCCACGGACATTGATATGTGAATACCTGCAGTACTAATCATGATGTATGATTTTCGAATGTTTATATATATCTGTATATATTTGGTTACTGTATTTTGATACATTACAATGTTTGAACTGATTTCCTTTTGTCTTTGCATTCTTCAGGGGGGGTTGTGGGTTGTTACTGTGCTGTTTGGAAATGCATTGGTGTGTGTGTTGTAGTGGGTGAGGGTCGGGTTGGGGGTGGGGGTGTAGTGTGTGTGTCCCTGACTTTTGCCTCCCCCCTCCCCTATATCGTAGGTGCAGTACTCACCGTTGTCTTCGGCACCTTCGTTGCTGGTGTTCGTAGAGGAGCAGGAAGACAAGCGCAGGGAGTATTTGTAGTTCGGGCTCCATGGTGGTCCCCTTCCTCGTGGAGTGTGTTTAGGTGAGCGTTTTCCCATTGCAAAAGCTGTTTCTGCCGTGTTTTTATCCACGGTGAATCTGCCCCGGAAAAGGTGGCGGATTGGTGGGTTGTGATACTGTGGGCGGTACATTGTCTTCCGCCTGTCTGTTGGCGGTGACCGCCGCGCTGCTTGTCTGTACCGCCGTGGTGGTCGGAGTGTTGAACTGGCTGTCTTTGTTGGCGGTTTCCGCCACGGTCATAATTCCCTTTTTTTTCCCGCCGGCCTGTTTGCGGTCTTACCGCCGCTTTAACACCGTCCGCCAGGGTTGTAATGACCCCCTATAACTTTGTGATTAGTGGATTTATTGAAAATCAGAGCAAACAAAAATTGGGGCAGGATGGAACAGACAAAGTGAAGGGTTCCGTCATGGTGGATAAAATCATTGGAGTGGATGACACACTAGAAGTCCAAAGTCCGTGTTCTCCTCTTGGAAATGGAAGGTGGTTTAAGAACAGTCAACAGAGTGAATATGTGGCACACAGAGAAGGTCATTTTGGAGGTCATTTGCGCCAGTGGTGGGTGTCTTGCCATCCGCACCTCCTGGGTTCTTTGTTGTTTGTTGGATGCCCCCGCTTGTGTGGGTAGCAGATCTGCTGATACAGAGGCAGGGGTGTCTGGGGCAAGTCCTTCCCCTGACAGGGCCCTCTTTCCAGTGGCTGGTACAGATGAAAGGCCTAGTGTAGATGGCCATTGGAAGGGGTAGAGTGTTGTTGATCCCTGCTCAGGGTGGTATTAATGTCCCTCAGTACCCCTGTTTAGGAGGCCATGTTGGTATTGTGAGCCTCCCACGGTTAACACATTTCCAGATGGAAGTCCCTCTGCAGCTGCTTAATTTCCTGGAGTTCTGAAATTACCTGGCCCATCACACCTTGGTATAGACCCCCAAGAAGTGGATGATGGAGTCCTGGCCAAGATCAGCCCCAGTGGTCTCGCCCTGCTGGCCCACAGCATGCCTTCCAGATACCCTACCCCACTGGCCTGTCCCCTTGCCACAGGGTGCCCTCTCCCATTAGTTTCTGGACCTTTATTGTCAGAGGTGTTGTGCTGTGACTCAGGATCTTGGACTGGGGGGCACCCAATGGTTAACACTGTGCTAGGGTCACAGGTTGGGGGGAGCACATGGTTGCCCATGATGTGGAGGCAACCAGGCTGGGAGGTGATGTAGTGGGTATAGTGAGACTCACTGTTGGTGTCTGACCAGGTTGCCCAGATGGGCCAGAACTATCCTCCACATCCAGATGTCCAGGAGTATCTTCATCACTGAGGGCTTCATCTGTGGAGGTAGTGGCAGACTCTTCAGTGGCCTCTGTGTGTCCAGTGGCAGCTATTGATTTGAAAGATACAATGTTTGCAGGTAATCCTATTGTTGAATGTACCCATGGTACTGGCTATATTGAAGTGATATTTGTGGAGCATGATAGATTTCCTTGCCTGACACAGCTGCTGGGATGTGCAAGACATTGTCCCCTGGGTGGATAGCCTGAGAATGTCATCTTACCATCAGCGCAGGATAAACAGTGGCTAGGCAAATTAGGTTTTTGGTTCATTTTGAGGCCTAGTCGAATGTGATGCAGGCAGACCCAGGAGTTTGTAGCATCTGTAACAGGAGTCATCAAGTGGTCAGCGCATTGTGAATGTGTCTGCTGCCAAGACCATTCTGGTGATGCATCTTGAGGCCTTTGGCATCATTGTTTTGCAAACTGGGTAAGCTGTTTTTCCTGTCTGCAATAGTTTCATCTTGGGTTAGTAGGTCAAGATGGAGTTAGGTAGCCAGACACATCGCAGAGTTACGCATGATCTGTATCCTGGTCACTCCCAGAAGAGTAAACCTCAAATTTGATTTAGCAGGCAAGGGTATTTGATCAAGTGACCACTGGTGTGGTGTTTTCAGTTGGGGAAACAGTGCCTCCTGGGAATTGAAGTCATGTCACTGTCTCAACTGCACATGCTTCACAAATTTCATCCTCACAGGAGTGTAGAGTTTGTTTGGGATTTCTCTACTAGATGGATTTGGGCAAATGAAACTGGTTTGGTTGTTGGAATCAGGAAAAATGGCAAATTTGGCTTTGAATTCTGGTCACTCCATTTACTTCCCACCATGTTTCATATGGGATCCTCCCAGGTGAATTAATTTCATTTGGTATTTCACAAACATGGCTATTAGGGCAAATGGACCCTGTGCTTGTGTCTGGAGTGAGAGATACAAAGCATCCTGGCCTTAGCAGTTGGGTCACTCCCTCTACTACACACACTTTACAAATGGTATCCTCACATCTGAGTATGCTTACATTGTGATTTGCACAACCGGCTCTCTGATTGAATGTACACTGTTCTAGTGTTTGGAATCAGAGAAACAGTGCCTCTTTTGAGTTGCACCTAAGTTATTCTGTCTACTTCCCACTCTTGACCAGTGTCATTCCCCAGGAGAGTAAAATTCATTTGTGAGTTGCCAAACACGGGTCTTTGGACAAGGGAAAACTGTGCTGGTGTTTGGAGTTACTGAAAAGGACCTATTGTGCTTTGCATTCAGATTACTCTCTCTACTACACACACTATACATATTTCACCCCAGCTGAGTAAGCTTCAGTACCAAGCATGGGTATTTTTAGAGGAGGACACTGTCTTGGTGGTTACGGTAACAGTATCAAAGCCTCCAGGGAGTTGTATTCATGTCAGTCCCTTTACTACACACACCATCCAAACATTATCCCCCAAGGTGAGTACAGTTCATTTTTGAGTTGACAAACAGGACTATTTGGAAATGAGGACACTGTGCTGCTGGTTTAAGTTATTAAAACAGTACTCCCTGGGGGTTGCAGTCATTTCAGTCCATGTGCTACACACCGTATACAAATGTTAATCCCTCTCCAGTGAGTACTCTTCATTTGGGAGTTAACAATCAAGGGTATTTGGAGAAGGAAACACTGGGATGGGGTTTGGAGTGACAGTGCCTACTTAGCTTTGCAGTCAGGTCACTCCTTCTCCTTAACAGCTTTGAGAAATGTTATTCTCCCAGGTGACTGAAGGGCATTAGAGAGATGACAAACAGGGGTAGGTGGGCAAGTGTACACTGGCCTGGTGTTTAGTTTTGGAGAAACAGGGGCTATTGGGCTTTACTGTCATGTCACTCCCTCTATTTCCCAACAGTTATTCCATGGTATCCTCCCAGGTGAATACACTTAATTTGTGAATCGACAAACAAGGGTACTTGGAGACTGAAACCCTGGGCTGGTGGCTTTAGTAACAGTAACAGTAACAGTGCCTCCTGGGAGTTGTAGTCATGTCACGTCTTGTACTACACACACTTGGCAAATGTTCTCCACACAGGTGAGTACACTTGCAATTGCAAGTTCACAAACAGGAGTCTTTGGACAGGTGAACACTGGTGAGTCGATTGACAGAAGACATGGCAAAAGGTGAGCAATGGGCATGCATGCCATAGCGTTTTTGTGACATTTTTGGTGTGGTAACTGACCAGACTCCACTCTCCCAGGTGTTCCAGTCAAGCCCTCAGGATGCAGGATCGTCAAGCCCTTCTCCTCCCAGGGAAAAGAGCTGTAATTAGGGCACTGGAAGGGCCACCACCAGTTTTCTTGGCCTGCAGCTGGTGCCTGGAGAACATGGAACGGACTTTGCCCCTGAGGTCATTTCATTTCTTCCTAATGTCCTCCCTTGTGCACAGAGTGGCGCCTCCAGCATTCATTCTGTCAACTATCCTGTCCCACATTTTCATTTTCCTGCTGAGGGGAGTGTGCAAGACTTGGGCTTGGAACAATTGTGGCTCTACTCTTATGAATTCATCCACTATGACTCTCAACTCATCTTCTAAAAACATTGAAAGTGACTTACTAAACAGGGGTAGTGCAATACGGTATGAATGAAGTGAAGTGTGTGCAGGATGTTGTATGGGATATTGAAAGAAATGAGTTCCTAATTTATGGTGTGTGGATTAGTACATTTGCTCTGTTTTGCTGGGTCATGCAGTGAAAATGCAAAGGATTGTGGTGTGTGCAGGGGTGTGTTTTATAGTGTCCTTTGCAGGTGTGTCCAGTATGGCAATGTGTGTCAGATGTGCTGTTTTCAAATTCATCCAATGTGCCGTTGTGTATTACTTTGCTACCATGGTTCGAAGCACCATTGGCTGACCACCATGGGTGTCCGCCACAGCAACTTTGTGCTTGTAATTCGATCAGTGGTTGGTCACTGTTCTGTCTGCGCTGGAGGTCACACCATCCATTTCCAGGTCTCTGTGCCGCTGGTGGTCTGAATTTTTTGTTTGGTGATCCTGTAAATTGCAATAGAGCGGTCTGTAAGACCGCCAACATAGCGTTTTTTTTCCAAACTGCAAACATGATGGTCTAGAGGTCCAACTACCAAACTCGTAATGAGGCCCTAAATCTTCCTCTTCCTGCCTCCAGGAACATTTGTTTAAAGCCATGCCTGTTAGCATTACAAACGCCTGTAATGAGATTAGCCCTACATTATGATTCCTGTGGCAATTGCTGTGCACTAGTACTGCTCTTTGTATTATCTATGTTTCATAGTGCAATTCCAGTATTACAGTATATTACTAATGGTCCTGTGAGCTTACCTACTAAATGGAGTAAACATTGTAGAAAGTGTTGCATAGAGCTCCTCTTTTTGCATAATATTCCTGAATTCAGTGCTTTTTTGTGCAGACAAATATAACCAGATTTTCCTAAGTAGATGTGCCTGCGGGATCGGCAAATTTGATTTGATTTGATTAAAAACTTAATTTCACCAAGTTTATAAACAGCCATAAAATTATAAACAAAATACACCATAAAACAATTGAAATACATAGATAAAATACATACTGATATAAATACAAAAATGTATGAGATCATCCAATATAATCCATCCCTAGCACATAATACTGCATAATACTCCTACAGCCTTCAGTATGTAAAGAGCTATGTTATAACAAACTCTTTAATCCCCAAGTTCATATAAAACGTTCAGTGGTATATTATGTTCCCTGATATTGTACTTGAGAAAAAGGGGTTTAAAAACACCTGAGGCTCTTTTAAAAATCACAATGTAACATAAAGTGCATAGTGCATTATTTAGACAACCCATCGCAGGGGCCTGGCAACATCCCAGGGGGGCAGCTCTTCATATTTCGAAATGCAGCCAAATGATAAAGTGACCCTAGCCTAAATCTTAACAAGACATAGCGATGCTGAGTATTGCTAACACAGGTTAAATAAAACTGACGGCCCTCGATAGAATAGCAGGGCATATAAAAAGTAACTGTGGAGTTATGTGCCTCATTACTCATTCGGTAGTCAGACCTTAATTCAAGAAAGGTTTTTGTAGGAGGCTGATACCGTGAGTAATTATGGGCAACACAGTCTGTGATGGGGATTTTAAAATGTATTTGTTTTATTTTTTTTCTTTAGGGTTGTAGAGACCTAAATATTATAATCTACAACAGTTCTTTCTTCCTTCTTCTCTTTTCCTAGGCTGGTTCCTCCAGTCTCTCGATGGCCTGATGTGGGAACTGGCGGTGCCCCGGTCAAGCACCTGACCGATTTGCCTCGGAAGGAAGAGAGGGAGACCAGGTATCAAGTAAGTGTTTTATCATAAAGTATAGTCTGGGGTTCACCAGGGAGGGGAGTGGGTGGCGGACGTGAGGTAGGGATCACATCACGTGCGTCACACGTGCCTTGCATGCATAAGTGGTTTATGGGGTTCTCTTTCCCCACCTGACCCACCTTCTCTAGAAAGCTATTCCCCCTAGGTGTTCTCTTACTTTCCCCTTGTGTCCTCTTACCCCAATAGGTGTTCTTTTGCTGATATATGCCTGTACCTTGTGGAGCCACGCTCCTCCAGGAACGTGGCATGGTCTTCTTGTGGGGTACTCCTCTCTCTCTGGCTCCCGGTCCATTTCTGCTCCAGGTGTGGCGTCCTCTGCTCTCGTCTTTCTGCTCTGCTCCTCTCTGTCATCACTCTCCTTCACATCTCCTTCCTCAGTGGGGTCTCCGCTCGACTCTTGCTGTGGCCTCCCCGTGTCTTTGCTTTCCTCCACACCTTCCTCCTCGCTCGGGTCCTCTCTCCCCTCTTCCATTTAGTCTCTCTCCTGCTCCTCCTCCTCACCCGGAAGTCTCTCTAGGTCACCGGATCTCTTCTATTTAAAGTGCCTGTGGGGCACTTCCTGAAGACGCTGTCTACGGTTGCCTCGGTAACTTGCTCTGCCAGCGGCAACCCTGTAATGGCGCTCCCGTTACAGTTTCTTTAATATAGCTCTTGTTCAAGTATATGACGTTGGCTGGCTCTTGCCATATGGTCATATTTAAAATATAACTAAGAGTTGAATTTATGTACGTCAACCAAGGAATGCAAGAAACATAATACAACGCTAAACAATTTAAAATAATCCTTTTTGTAAAATGTATCTCTTTTATGAGCCCTATGGAGTGCCAAAGTAGCAGAGGATTCAAAAGCAGCAGATCCTCCAAGTACAGCATGTCAACCTCCTTATGAACTATCATGGATAAAACTGAGATAGGTAAACATAAAAGGTGGTTTAAAAAGTTGTTTTCCTTAACTTTGAGGGGGTTACAATGAGTGTAACCCCACAAACAAGCCCCAAATATAGCAGTGCACAGTGCCATGGCTTTATAAATCTCAACCATTTCCTTAACACGGTGTGCATTGTTTGTAAGGGAATCTGAAGACCTCATGGCAACACCTTCTCATCTTGAATTTAGAGTTTAACATCTGTTGTTTCCACACACCATTGCCAGTAAATACAATTCATAGGTAACAAAAGGAATTTGTATTGAGAATGGGGGAATTGCCAAGGTAAAACAATGTAAATTTTTTGGACTTAGTACCACCAATCATAGAATACATTTTAGATGCATTTATTACAATTTTTTTGGTTGCCAGATCTCTCTGAATGTGTTAATCAACTTTTGGAGGCCGATTGGGGTCCTAAACAACGACACTGCGTCATCAGCATACAGTATTGCCAGTATTGAACAGCTGGCGACGATGGGGGCATTGGCTGGTAGGGCCCTTAAGATGTCATCCACACCAAATGTCAGACCTTAATTCAAGAAAGGTTTTTGTAGGAGGCTGATACCGTGAGTAATTATGGGCAACACAGTCTGTGATGGGGATTTTAAAATGTATTTGTTTTATTTTTTTTCTTTAGGGTTGTAGAGACCTAAATATTATAATCTACAACAGTTCTTTCTTCCTTCTTCTCTTTTCCTAGGCTGGTTCCTCCGGTCTCTGGATGGCCTGATGTGGGAACTGGCGGTGCCCCGGTCAAGCACCTGACCGATTTGCCTCGGAAGGAAGAGAAGGAGACCAGGTATCAAGTAAGTGTTTTATCATAAAGTATAGTCTGGGGTTCACCAGGGAGGGGAGTGGGTGGTGGACGTGAGGTAGGGATCACATCACGTGCGTCACACGTGCCTTGCATGCATAAGTGGTTTATGGGGTTCTCTTTCCCCACCTGACCCACCTTCTCTAGAAAGCTATTCCCCCTAGGTGTTCCCTTACTTTCCCCTTGTGTCCTCTAACCCCAATAGGTGTTCTTTTGCTGATATATGCCTGTACCTTGTGGAGCCACGCTCCTCCAGGAACGTGGCATGGTCTTCTTGTGGTGTACTCCTCTCTCTCTGGCTCCCGGTCCATTTCTGCTCCAGGTGTGGCGTCCTCTGCTCTTGTCTTTCTGCTTTGCTCCTCTCTGTCATCACTCTCCTTCACATCTCCTTCCTCAGTGGGGTCTCCGCTCGACTCTTGCTGTGGCCTCCCCGTGTCTTTGCTTTCCTCCACACCTTCCTCCTCGCTCGGGTCCTCTCTCCCCTCTTCCATTCAGTCTCTCTCCTGCTCCTCCTCCTCACCCGGAAGTCTCTCCAGGTCGCCGGATCTCTTCTATTTAAAGTGCCTACGGGGCACTTCCTGATGACGCTGTCTACGGTTGCCTCGGTAACTTGCTCTGCCAGCGGCACCCCTGTAATGGCGCTCCCGTTACAGTTTCTTTAATATAGCTCTTGTTCAAGTATATGACGTTGGCTGGCTCTTGCCATATGGTCATATTTAAAATATAACTAAAAGTTGAATTTATGTACGTCAACCAAGGAATGCAAGAAACATAATACAACGCTAAACAATTTAAAATAATCCTTTTTGTAAAATGTATCTCTTTTATGAGCCCTATGGAATGCCAAAGTAGCAGAGGATTCAAAAGCAGCAGATCCTCCAAGTACAGCATGTCAACCTCCTTATGAACTATCATGGATAAAACTGAGATAGGAAAACATAAAAGGTGGTTTAAAAAGTTGTTTTCCTTAACTTTGAGGGGGTTACAATGAGTGTAACCCCACAAACAAGCCCCAAATATAGCAGTGCACAGTGCCATGGCTTTATAAATCTCAACCATTTCCTTAACACGGTGTGCGTTGTTTGTAAGGGAATCTGAAGACCTCATGGCAACACCTTCTCATCTTGAATTTAGAGTTTAACATCTGTTGTTTCCACACACCATTGCCAGTAAATACAATTCATAGGTAACAAAAGGAATTTGTATTGAGAATGGGGGAATTGCCAAGGTAAAACAATGTAAATTTTTTGGACTTAGTACCACCAATCATAGAATACATTTTAGATGCATTTATTACAATTTTTTTGGTTGCCAGATCTCTCCGAATGTGTTAATCAACTTTTGGAGGCCGATTGGGGTCCTAAACAACGACACTGCGTCATCAGTATACAGTATTGCCAGTATTGAACAGCTGGCGACGATGGGGGCATTGGCTGGTAGGGCCCTTAAGATGTCATCCACACAATTAATAAACAATGAAAATAAAAATGGAGCTAATATACAGCCCTGCCTGATACTGCTACCGACCTTATCAAAAAGGGGAACATTCCCCTTGAGAGCCAAAACGCACACAGGAAGATAGATTCTCATATAAGCGTGCCAAAAAACAGACGATCCCTCTTGGAGCACCAAGGGTAATCAAAGTGGACCAAAGAATGGAATGGTCTACCAGGTCAAATGCACTGTTTAAATCAACAAAGCAAAGATATAAAAAGCCCTGTTTGGTCCTGGTGTATTTTCGATCAGTAAGTCCAGGTTAACACGGTCTACTGTACCTAGTCCCTTCTTAAATCCAAACTGGGCATCTGATAGAGTAAAACTATTCTGTGCCCATTCTTCTAGCCTCAATAAATGAATCCTGCTCACCAACTTAATAGAAGAGTCCAGGAGAGTAATAGGGCGATAACATTTGGGTTCAGACTTATCGCCCTTTTTAAATATCGGCACAATGATTGACTCTGCCCAGGATGCAGGAAACTTGTGTTCTGCTGCTGCGCTAAAAACCCTAGTCAGGATGGGGGCCAAAAAATCCTTAGCTGCAATAAATGCATCAACAGGGACCCTTTCAGGGCCAGGGGCCCTATCAACTACACTTTGTTACAGGGCAAAAAAGGACCTCATCAATGATAATATTCAGAGGAAAAGGATAACAAAGGGAGAGGTCCACACATGCAGTAGAACTACAGGGCGCCTGATCTGATTTAAAAATGAGCTACCAATGCATCACAAGAAACAAGGGAATTGATGTGTGATAGGGGAACATGGCGGCCAGCTAGCGGACTGAGCCGCGAGCTCTTCGTCGGACGGGAGACGGAGACGCCGGAAAGCGTAACGCCGCATTGCGCCTGGAGCGTTGAGCTCTCAGGCCGACGTTCGTGAAGCCGCTGGTCGCTGCTGCTGCTTCTCTGCAGCGGCAGGCTTTTGGAGATAAGGGGATACGGGGATGGATTTGGCCGAGAGCTCCATTCATGGAAAACAACGTGGAGCGGAGCAGGACTAGAATTGCAGGTGTTCTTTTCCTCTCGTCGTGCGGCCCGGTACGGAGTGGTTTTTCCTCAAGGGGGAGGTTTGTCTCTGCTCCCACGGTTTAAGCGGTGTAATGCTGTGCACGGGGGGAGTAGGGTTTTTTTTTGTTTTCCTTTTTTTTCCTCTCTGTTTTATTGTTTTTTTTGCTGGGGCAGACTCAAGAAATTTAATTACGTCTTTGCTCATACTACATATTATACCTATTACACTCAGAGCAAATAACTTGGTGTATTTTTTCTATTAACTCTGTCTATCCTAAGGACCATATCATAGGTTTTCACCCCTATGTTACTTAGAGAGCGGAGAGTAGCCACTAACAAGGCTACATAGCCATTTTTTACTTTCAAAAAGGTGATATTCAACCGGTTATTCCCCATTTTGAGTGGTGGGGGTTTAGATTTGGTGCAATTTAGCAAACACCAACTATAGGCTATATGTTACACGTTATCCTTCTCAAATTCTGCGTCCTCGTCCTCCTAAAGACATGCAAGAGGTCTGTTAGATCTGGATTGTGGCATTGTCCCAGGCTTCTAAGTGCGCATATGTACTCTTGGCGTATTTAACAAGGTTCTTTTCGGAATATACTGGCACGTATAAGGATTAAAAGAAATAGTTGTGGCAGTTCTTTTTTTTTTTTTGTGCCACAGCCCCGTTGGACTTGAGAGCATAATGGCGGATAGGGGATTTTAAAGGTCGCATTTCACCACTTATCTATCAATTTTTTGTAAAAAAAAAATTTGTACTGTCTTCCCGGCCCAGGCTGGGTCACTAAGAAACGGAGGGAGTCACGTGCTCCAGCGAGAGGTGGTGAGGTGGTGGGCTGGAAGCAAGTATCGGTCTCCAACATCTGGGCAGAGGCGGTGAGGGGTGTGCGACGCGGGAGATCCTACACCTCCCGCTGTTCTCTTCGTGGAGGCTTGCCAGAGACTCTGGGGTTTTCAACTAGGAGGAATTTAAATGGAAGTTTGATAAGAGGAGAACGGAACAACGTTGGAGCCTCACGGTGTATGTCGCCAGTCAAGCGTTGCCCCAGGGGTGTCCGGGCAGAGGTAAATGACTTGGTAGGTGTGAAGAAAGGTAAACCTGGCCCCCGGGGGGCGAGTATCAATCCCCAGCTTTCAGAGACCATAGCAGCAGCTATCGCAAGTACAGGATTAGAAACTTGTGGTGATGGTTCAGTAAGGGGGATTGAGCATACAGAGTCACAATTGGAACTGCCCCAACTCCCCCTAGAGGAAGTCCGAAGGGAGCCTCTGGGAAAGGGTGAGTCGTTGATCACAAGGTATTTCCGGAACACAACCTTCCCCCTGCAGGTTATGGCAAACGCTCAACCCATTTTAGGCGATTTGAGAGCATTAAAACAAGCCACGAGGTTGGATAAAAATATGTCAGATCAAGCAGTTAAGGAGTTAAAAGGACAGAGGGGGGATTCTTCCATTTCATTAACCTTGTCGGAAGCAGAGGGTATCCCCCCTGGCGGTTCAGTGACTCATAGTACAGATGTACAGGTTTTATTAATTTCCCTTACTAAAGAGATTAGGGAGAAATTTGAGATCTCAGAAAATAATCAAGCCAGAATCTGGGAAGCCTGTGAAGTTTTGGAAATCAAAATTAATTTGTTATCAGATCGGTTGGGTAAGCTGGAGGCTGTGGTGGAGGATCAGGAGGAGAGGTTGTTAGTACAATCTAAGGATATTTCTCAGTTAAAACGCGGAGAAAAGATGTTGCAGGATAAGCTTGAATCATTGGAAAATAACATGAGGAAAAACAACATAAGGCTTTTGGGAGTTCCTGAGGGACTGGAAGGGGAGGATATCAAAACATACGTGATTGCTCTAATCAAGGAGACTATCCCAAGCATAGCAATGCTTAATTTAGAGGAAGATATCCAAAGAGTCCATCGGGATCCGTTCAAGAAGAACCCCGGAAGGAAAAACCCCAGGAGGATTTTGATAAATTTCAGTACATATACAACTAAAGAGAAAATCCTGTCTGAAGCCCTTAAAGTTGGAGCCTTCTCCAAGGTAGACTGGTCCTTCCGTATAAGATCGGATGTCTCTAAAGCAACATTAGATAGGCAGTGGGAATTGGGAAATTTTATGTGGGAGCTCCGCTCTCTTGGGGCTACGGTTCAATTAAGATTTCCGGCTGCTTTACGTATTATGTGGGAAAAACAAAATGTATAATATGAGAGATCCGGGAGAGGTTAGCGCTTTCATAGAACAGATTAAGGCGTCTTAGTGAGAGCTGGGAAATTCCCGTCCGACGGAGAGTTCAAATAAGGGATAACAGGATGGCTATCCTAGGAGAAATAGGGAGGGTTCCCTTGGGGGGGGGGGGGGTTTGGGTGTGTGTTGGTGTTGGTAGAGGGTGAGGGTGGCACTGGGTGTGGGGGTTGGGTTTGGGTTAGGTGGTTAGAAAATGATAAAAATAGGAAAGTCCTTATAACTTGCTTAGATAGGAGGGGGAGGTTTTGTGTTCAAGCCTTTTTTTCTCCTTCTGGGAATGACTAAGTATGGTAATTTACGATTAAAATTCCTTTCTTGGAATGTTAATGGGCTAAGGGTGCTACATAGGAGGAGGAAGATTTTTGAATATTTAAGATTGGCTGAGGAGGATATTATTATACTGCAAGAAACTCATCTTCAACGAGAGGAGTGGGAGAGTTGGCTTAAACGACTGAATTGGGTCTCATTTAGTGTATGTTCTTTCCAATCTAGCGCGATTAAAGGTGTGGCAGTTCTGTTTAAAAAGTCTATAAGGTTTAAGATAGGAGAGGTCCAAGTAGACTCCAGGGGTAGATGGGTAGTGGTAGAAGTGTGTGTATGTGGCTACTGGGTAACAGTTGCAGGTTATTATGGTCCAAATTTAGATGACCCGACGCCATTTCAAGACCTATTTAACATTTTACTTTTAGCTAGGTACCCAGTGGTACTAGGTGGGGATTTTAATATACTGTTAGATCCCGTTCTTGATAAATCAACCCCCCGGGGTACGGTTAATTCACCCAAAACAAGGGCACAGGTGAAGCAAGCCATGCGGGATCTAGGATTGATAGACATATGGCACTGGAAAGGGGGTGAAGGAGATAGATACACATTCCACAATAAAAAATATGGACATAGATCCAGAATAGATTTTTTTTTACTACATAAGAGTTTATGTTCAGAGGTGATAAAGGTAGCTCACAATCCAGCACACCTTTCGGACCACTCAGCTGTAAAACTACATTTGGATATCAGGGTCTTAAGTAAGGGTATTAGGAGTACAATGAATCGCTTTTACTCTTAAATGATTCGATAGTAGAGGTGTTAAAGAAAGACACAAGAGATTTTTTCTATTTTAATCGAGGAACAGCAAATTTAGGGCATGTCTGGGACGCTTATAAGGCTTATATCATAGGGAGGCTTGTGAGCCTGGCAATATACAAGCGTCGCGAAGAAAGGAAGCAGTTGGGGGGCATGGAATCATCTTTAAATACTTTTCAAGTTTTAATTCATAATGCACGAAGAGAAGGGAAGGAAGAATTACTTGAGTTGATACGCCAAGAGGATAAGGTTCGGATCGACCTAGATTCTTTTTTGGAGAAGCGTAATAGGTTAAAGTGGGAAACTAGTCAATATGCACATTTCGAATATGGAGAAGGTTGTAGTAAACTGTTAGCTTGGAAGGTTAAGTCAGATGTCTCTAAAAGGCATATTTTATCAGTTAAATCAGACCTTACGAATCAGTTTTGTGTGGAGCAAGATGAGATTGAGGGGGCATTTGTATCCTTTTTTCAAGAAATTTATTCAGAAAGTTTGGTAACTTCAGAGGAGTCGATTGGAACATTCTTGGAAAAAGTGCATCTTCCAGTTCTGGATGAATCAGCAAAGCTGGTATTGAATTTGGAGATAAGTGGGGCTGAGCTTGCTGATGCCATAAAAGCTTTGAAGAAAGGGAAAGCAGCTGGCCCAGATAACTTACCTAATGAGTTATATAAGGTACTGGGGGAAGGACTTATTCCGATTTTATTGGAATTATTCAACTCCATGCTTGTAGAAGTGGCACAGATACCTAATTCCTGGAGAGAAGCTATAATTTGTTTATTGTTAAAACCTGGTAAGGACTCAATGTCTTGTTCATCATACAGACCGATTTCCTTGTTGAATTCGGATTACAAACTGTATACAGGGATCTTATCTAGGAGACTGGGGAAAGTTATGAGTAACTTGATTCACTTGGATCAAAAGGGATTTATGAAGGGTAGACAACTCTACGAGTTAACTCACGAGTTATTTGCAGCAGTAGACCTAGCAGAACAAAAAAAGGTTCAATTAGCGATTCTGACTTTTGATGCAGCGAAAGCTTTTGATCGTGTTAACCGGTGCTTCTTGGGGGTCGCGTTGGAAATAGTGGGATTGGGAACTCCTTTTATTAGGGCTGTTAGGGAATTGTATAGATGCCATTCGGCTAGAATCTTGGTTAATGGTCAGTTATCACAGGAATTTAGGATTTTTCGGGGTACGCGACAGGGGTGTCCTTTATCTCCCTTGCTCTTTAATCTATATATTGAACCTTTGGCAATTTTATTACGGGTTTGTAAGGACATTCCCCCGTTTCAGATTGGGGATTGGGAAAAGAAAGTAGCGTTGTATGCGGACGATCTTATGCTATACACTAGTGATGTGACGACTACTTTACCTATTGTCAAGACATTGATGGAGCAATTTGGTAGATTTTCAGGTTATAGTATAAATACAGAAAAAACAGAAATTATGTGTTGGAATTTGGCCTATGTTTCTCCCTTAGTTAAACAAGAGATCAAATATTTGGGAATTCGGTTTACAAATGATCTAAATGATGTAGCTAAGTTAAATTTTGACGTAACCTATGGGGAAACTAAAAAACTGTTAAAGGCGTGGGCTGTTCTTCCACTTTCTATAATTGGAAGATCTAATATTTTGAAGATGTGTATTCTTCCAAAGTTTACTTTTTTATTTAACACAATCCCACTAGAGTTTAAGGGGAGCTGGTTTAAAAAATTACAGGGAGATTTATCCTCGTTTGTTTGGGCTTCCAAGGGAGTGAGGATTTCTTGGAAAAAGATGAGAAGAAAGAAAAAGTGGGGGGGTATTGCATCTCCACATTATTTTAGATACTATCTGGCCTTTCAACTAAAAAACACCAGAATGTTATTGAATAAGAAGTCAGAGTATTCATTGGTCTGGAGAGCTCTGACGGCACATCTTGAGGAAGGAGCGGATTATTTCATATATAAATTTGGTCACCCAAAGTACTTCAAGAAGGTGCGTTTGAAGCTCCCCAGACAGGCTTGTAATGTTTGGATTCATCTTCGGAAAGTGCTAGGGATACCTTATTATTGCAGTTCCGCTCCTATCTGGGACTCTCCCGGTACTCCTGAATGTCTTAGCGATAAACTATCAATTCCTTTGAGAACTAGCAGATGGTAAGATGGGGTCAGATTATAGAAGGTTCTGATTTGTTAACCTGGTCTGCATTTCAGGAGTGTACTAGAGGGACAACTTCTAAATTCAAGTATCTTCAGTTATCTAGTTGGGTTAATTCTCGACGAGCAGGAGAATTAGGGAGAAGCTCATGGGAAGGGAAATTAAACCAGACAACTATTAAAAAAGAAGTTGCCTTTTGATATCATGCTCTGTTGGAATCAGTAGACGACGCCCCTTCCCTCCCTTTGTTGAAATGGGGAAGGATCTTTCCAACCCTAGAAGTTACAGCTTTGTGGCAGAAGTCTTGTTCAGAACTATGGTTTACTACTAAACCTGCGGGGTTGAAGAAAAACCATTTGTTTACACTACACAGGGTTTATTGGACACCTGCTAGATTAACAGCTATTGGGAAATTCAAGAAAAATTGTCCGCGGTGTGGGGAAGACAATGCAGATGATGTTCACATGTTTTGGCAATGCTCAATGTTGACTAAGTATTGGAAAGATATAGGAAATATTCTGAATGTAATTTTTGATGTAAACTTAAGAATAAACCTTCTTATGGTGGTGTTTGGTGTTTGTGAACCGGGTACAAATTACCAGAAATTATCAGTACAACAGGAGCACTTGTTGTTTGTATTAATGCTTTTGGCTAGACGGGAAATATGTCGTAAATGGGTGGATCCATTGCCCCCCCTTGTTAAGGATTGGCAATCATCAGTGAATCGATTGTGTAAAATGGAACAATGCGGTCCTCTTACTAGAAGAGATAATTTTTGGGTGGATTGGCAAAATGTTTATCAGTAGCTTACAAATGTGGAGTAGTTTCAGTCATATAACTCATGTTTTGTGGTTTCTTTGTTTGGTCTCTTCCTCCTGGAATTTAAGTCTAATGATTAGAACTCCCCTCACCTTATTGGGTGCTGCTTTGGTTATGATCAGGTCTCGAAGAAAACAGTAGGACTTGGTCGAGGGCAGTCGATTGGGAAAAGTGCAATATATAGAACAGGTGGGGCGGCGCAGCAGTGCTGTGGACCGCACACCTGGATTCATACCATAAGTGCTGCGGCTTTTGCCTTTTTCCTCTTAACCAAAGCATGGGTGGCAAAATGAGGACAAAAAAATAAATAAATAAAATAAGGGAATTGAACTCCAGAGAAGCAGAGATTTGTAAGGAAGGGGTGTTAACAGTATCCAAAAATAACTTAGAGTCCTTCATTTCCACACCCTGTTTCAATTTGTCCCAGGCCTTATCCCGTAAAAACTTCTTTCTAGCTGCTAAGGTCTGTTTATAGGATTTACGAAGTTGCCTAATGGCCACAAAAGCCCTCGGAGAGCTGTGTAAAGCTACTCTCAGAAACTGAGAGGCCGGAGACAGGAGTGGTCAAACCATTGACAATTATTACCTTTAGTGGGCTTCGGGATCCTGGTAAGCAGGGATTTCATTTAACCTGATTAAAACTTGTCAATAGGTTTCCCTGGTCGACCACCTCCCCTGACAAAACTTAACGTCAGCCAAATTCTTAGTTATAAGTTCTTTCAGAATACTATTAGACTCAATTCCTGACCACTTTACCCTTACACCATTAGGCCTAATTGGGGTGATATTTAAAACAGTGGCAGATACCTCACAACTGCCATACTGAAAAAAACAGTGGCAGCATAATATGTTAATGATCACTAAGCAATGTTGAAATAATGCTGGGAATGCCAAACAAATCATGACCTAAAACTGATATCAAACCAGGATCTATATTACAATTGGCATTTCTTCCTACAAATGTCAGCATCTGTTCCTCATTGGGGCCATGCTTATAATCCAACATAAGGAAATTTTATTTACATATTGCCATATTTAAAGCTGACCCATACTCATTATTGAAAAAATGCGTAATACCCTCCTCCCCAAACTAGGGGCCAGATGTAGCAAAGGGTTTTTCCCATTCTGTGTCAATGGGAAAATGTGTTCGTACATATGGCCCTAGGATAGCCACATATTCTACTCCCAGAAAAGGAACATTGATGTATATTAAAATCTCCTGCCCAAAGCAGGACAGGATTAGAGCAAATTGGGCGCAGAAAGGATTTTAAACCCGAATACAGGGCAGTTACTACTTTACTCCATGAGCTATCAAAAACATTATTTTATAAATTAATCAGCACTACATCAGGGCACCCCTTTGAGGCCAGCCACAAAAGCCTAGCATGGGGGCCCACAATGGTATGCCTTTTGACAGTAATGGTAAGCTTGTTAGATATTAAAACTTGTAAACCCCCTTTTGCCTGCCCCACATCCAAATGAACTGCCCCCAAGAAGTGTGAAGAGAAGCAATGTACATGAGATGGGTTCACGCACCACATTTCCTGCATACAAATACTATCAAAAAACCTAATAAAATGGTACTCTCTTAGTGAGGGTTAGGCACAACAACAGGTCCTGAAGAATCGCCACCTGATCCATGTGACTGTATTAGGCGAGAAACATGTGGACCATGACTAGCACTTCTGTAGTGTAGGGAAAACACACACACAGTTCCATAATATCTAAATCTATTGTTAGAGTGGTAGACATACATTTAGTTGTTGGTACGGAACCAGATCATTGTTTTCTGTACTTCCTCCTTTCTTTTGTTTTTAACCTTGGCAGGGGTACAAGGTTGTATTAAAGATAGTTTTCTTGAACACCTTTAGCGACTCCTCTGACCTCCTGGTCTGTGTCTGTTACCCTCCCCTGTGTAGCTCTACCTGTCGCTGCTGCTGCCTCTGCCTCTGCCAGGGGCGTACTGAGAGCCTGCTTGACTCTCAGTTCAGAGCCCACCTCCACCCTCAGGCTCCCACCTGCACCTCATCCCTGGTGGCCTAGCGGCCATCTGCAAGAAACTATCTTCTATCTCTCTTTACTCCTGCCCTTTATTTTTGCCTATACTTCTGTCTTCATTTTCTGTTTGTTTTCATTTTTTGTCTCTTTTCCTTCACTCTCCTGAGTTTTTCCCCATGCCCCTGCTGCCCGCCCCCATTCCCCATGAAGTGCTTTTCCCGCCCTCCCACCTCTCAGCTGACCAGACCCCGGCCTCCCTCCCCTTCTTAATGGTGGCCACTGCGCAGTGAGAGGGCAACTCCTCTGACCTCCTGGTCAGCATCTGTTGCCCTCCCCAGGGCAGCTCCACATGTCGCTGCTGCCTCTGCCTTGGGCAAACTGAGAGCCTGGTCCACTCTCAGTTCAAGGCCCACCTCCAACCGCAGACTCTCGACTGTGCCTTATCCCTTGTGGCCTAGTGGCCATCTGTAAGTAAGTATCTTCTGTCTCTCTTTACTCCTGCCTTTTACTTCTGCCTTTACTTCTGTTTTCATTTTCTGTCTGTTTCATTTTTGTATCTTTTCCTTCACTCTCCTGAGTTTTTCCCCATGCCACTGCTGCCTCTGCGGCCCTAACCCCCTCCCCCATGAAACGATTTTCACGCCCTCCCGCCTCCCAGCTGACCAGACCTCCCACCTCCTTCCCCTTTGTAATGTCAGCTGTGTGCTGCGGCCATGCTGCTAGTGCGTTGAAGGCACACCAAAGGCAAGAGTGTCTGTGCCCATCCATGCCTGGACCATACCCTGTCTCACAAACCCTGGTTCTCGTCCCGTCCGTCTGTTCGTCACCAGCATTCTACGCACCCTCAACCCAGGAAGATCCACATCCAGATGCTCAACCACTCCCTCTGACCGGATGCAGTGGACGCCAATGAAGCAGCATGCAATCTACACCACTTGCTATCTAAGTGCTACGACAATGTAGCCCCCCTAAGGAAATCAGCAGGATATCAACAGAGCAAATGACCAAAATGGCTTAGAGCAGACGTACAGGAATCAAAGCGCTCCTGCAGACGACTGGAACAGAAATGGAGGATCAGCAATTCAACCGAAGACCACACAGCCTACAAGAATGCCATCACCACATACCACCAGAACACCATAGCCACCAAAAAAGCCTCCTTTCAAGCATGCCTCAACACCAGAACTCACAACAGCAAAGAGCTCTTCACCATAGTCAAAGAGTTCACGAACCCCGGGACAGACACCTCATCCACCCCTCCCTCCGAAGACCGTAGGACATCTACGAAGGCTTCAGAAACCAAAAACAACCAGCATCCCCCACAACCACAAATCTAGCACCTCATCGGATACTTAACTCCTGGACCCCCATCACCAAAGAAGGCACCCAAAGACTGATGAACTCCATCCACTTGGGAACACCCTTGGATGTGTGCCCTCATCATATCTTCAACCTGGCCAGCACCACCATGGACCCGGCGCTCTGCCAAACTATCAACTTCCTTCGAGACCGCCACCTTCTCCTCAGACTAGAAGCCCATTGAAATTGTCCCACTACTCAAGAAACCCCTTGCCGTGCCATAGGAGCTGAAGAACTACAGACCCATCTCCCTGCTCCCTTTTCCAGCCAAGGTAACGTAGAAGACAGTCAAGCAGCAACTCACCAAATTCCTCACAACACACTATATTCTGGACCCATCTCAGTCTGGATTCAGAAGCAACCACAGCTCTGAAACTGCTATCTTAGCAGCCACCGACAACATGCGCATCATACTGGACCACGGAGGCATGGCCGCACTCATCATCCTCGACCTCTCCTCTGTATTTGACACTGTGTCCCACTCCACCTTCTGCGACAGGCTATGCAACACTGGCATACAAGATAAAGCACTGGATTGGATGAGGTCCTTCCTCATTGGAAGAGCGCAGAGTGTCAAACTACCGCCTTTCATGTCACTACCCAAAAAGACATGCTGTGGAGTGCCCCAAGGATCATCACTCAGCCCGACTCTTTTCAACATCTGCGTAGCCCCGCTTGCCAAGATCACTATCAACACAGGCTAAACATAGGGCCTGATTCTAACTTTGGAGGACGGTGTTAAACCGTCCCAAAAGTGGCAGATATACCACCTACCGTATTACGAGTTCCATAGGATATAATGGACTCGTAATACGGTAGGTGGTATATCCGCCACTTTTGGGACGGTTTAACACCGTCCTCCAAAGTTAGAATCAGGCCCATAGTCTCTTTTGCTGACCACACCCAACTGATCTTCTCCCTGTGCAAGGAACTTGTAAAGGCCAAGAGGAATTTCCACAATGGGATGAGAGCAGTTGCCGCGTGGAAGGAGGCCAGCTACCTCAAGCTCAACAAGAACAAGACAGAGATCCTCGTAATCAGCTCCACCCCTTTCACCTTGAACAATTCCTGGTGGCTGACAGCTCTGGGAAACGCCCCTGCCCTCACGGACCAGGCACGCACCCTGGGTATCATCCTGGACACCTCTCTCTCCATGACCCGCCAAGTCAACGCTGTCTCTTCGTCATGTTTTCACACCCTCCGCCTCCTGCAGAAAATTTTCAAGTGGATAACCTCAGACACAAGAAAGACACCCACGCACTCGTCACCGGAAAACTGGACTACGGCAACATACCCTATGCAGACATCACCAAGAAACTACAATTGAGACTACAAAGATTCCAAAATGCTGCAGCAGCTAGACTCATCCTGGACATACCCGGACACAGCCACATCTCCCCCACCTCAGAGACCTAAACTGGCTCCCAGTCAACAAGCGCATCATAACATAGCAGACACTACATAGGACTGGCATGCCTCAACCAACGCCTCGCCTTCAAGGTACCCAACAGACATCTCTGCACCTCCCATCTCGCCCTTGCAGCCATCCCTAAGGCACAGAAAAGCACAGCAGGAGAAGATCCTTCTCCTACCTGGCAGCCCACACATGGAACACACTACCTCTCAAGCTCAGGCAGATCACATCACTGAAGCAGTTCAGAAAGGACCTCAAGACTTGGCTTCTTGGCTGAGCAGCATGCCCACAACAGTGCCTTGAGACCCCATGGGTGATTAGCTGCGCTTCACAAATCTCTGATTGATTGATTGATTGATTTGAATTTTAGCAATTTTCCCAGCCCCTCTCATCCACTCACTACAGGCATTATTTTTTAGAAAGATGTTCAGCAAAGAGCCCTTTAGTAGGTCCCGTCAGGCATTGCAGTGCCAGCCTGATGAGGAGCATGGCCTGATGATGAAGCATGTCACCCACCCGTTGGTGAGTGAGGGCTACTGTTCCTGTAAGACTAATGCACATGGTGGCTGAAAAGACCCCCTACTCTAATTGGTGGAATGGAGTCCTTTAATTTGGAACAGTGCATCCTATTTCAGTTATAGATGCAAATCTGTAACCAACAAACGTTCCATGTGGCAAACTTCAACAATTCACTAACTTCCTTACCATGGCTTCTCGCAGGAATGGTCATGGGTAACTGAATGGTGTAACTAGGTTTGCCTACATTATTATTTCTGATGACCCTAGTATTCACTAACTCCCCATCCTTAATACCAAAAATAGATGGCTGTTATTTGACTTAACTATGACAGTAATCAGTGGCTCCCCAAATCTTTCCCCATCACGTTTGAGGGGACAACACCTGCTTTGGGCTGTTCAGTCATTATCCTGCCAGAAGCTTAATGCCTGAAACCTATTTGATATAGTTATTGGTAAAATACACAAAGGGTTACTTTGTAGTCACGACCCATGACCGGTCTTACTATGGTTTAATGGTTCATTTTTTTGTAGGTGGCGATACAAGTGTAATAAAGAGTGACACCACACCCCTTAATATTGGGATCATTTCCTTTGATCCTGCTAAGTCTTCACCAGCCAAATTGGGATACCTAAAGCTAATAATAACACAGTCCAGAGCAAAGTCTTCCTTTAACAGGCCAATCCAACCAACTCTTCACGGCATCAATATTTGAGTAGCTGTATAAGCTGGTAGAACAAAATTCACACTAAGCCAGGCAACCACTTTATTCTTTAACTCCTCCAAGGTTTCACTGGCATTATGGTTCGGAGGGGTGGATTACAACATAGGAACAACAGGCTGGAAACAAGTTAATTACTCCAACATCATCATCCCCTTGACAAATCAATGGAAAAGTGGTTGACTGCTGACCAAGCTGGGGACATTGAGACTGCAGACCCAAATATTCATCGCCTGTTGACCTAGTTGATAAGATAACAATGCACTGTCAGCAGGGTTTACACAAGAAACATATGGGTAGGCTGACTGTACTGTAACTGGTCCCCTATAGTCTGGATTAACTATAGGAGATCCAGAGAAAGATTATTTTATATAATGGCCTCCCCGGGACTGATTGGTTGACCAGTTAGATGTAAAACCTGGGCTAAAGATGTCTCTCCAGTCTCTCCTTCCACCTCTCCAACTGACCTATTACTGTGCAAATAATCTTCAATATCGGACTTCTTTTTTATAATCAGTCTCAGTAATTCATCATTAGCCCACTGAGCTTATCAATCAAGTTTTGTGAGACAGTGTAAGACTCAGGAGGGAGGGGATTACCACAGGCAGCAATGCTAGCTTGATTCTTAGCATCCTCAGAATTTGATGGAGACAGAGGGATGGACAGGCCTTTTTTTGCACCTTGTCATATTTTCCATTTAGTTGGTGGACCATCATCTAGGGATCTGTCTAAAGAAGCTATAGGAGAATTGCTCTGGACCAACCCCTGTTCACAGCTCTGTTCTACTGAGCAAGACGCAAGGTCCAAAGTATCTTGCTGTAAACTACTGAGGCAAATATTACCGGGTAGATTAATGGGATCTGGGGGCATTTCAATGTTAGAGGCCAGAGCTACTGCAGCAGATAGATAATGTTCATTGCTCTCAATCTCCTTATTAAGGGCTCTTACTGCCCTCTGTATAAAACCATTGAGAGTTGCCATCTCTAACAGAGAGGGAGGCCATCCTTTTGCCCATATCCAGGAGTTAAAAAACACCTATGGAAGTCCAGGGGAGTGATAAAAACATTTAAAAAACAGCAGTACCCCATGAGAATCTTTGCAAATGAAAACCAAAGGGGGGTGGCCTAGCCCAGCCTCTGTCGGCTGCTGACAGGTGCAGATGGGCCTGCCCTCAACCTGGGCATTGACGGAGCATGTCCCACACAGTGGGTCACCCTCCTGCAGTTTATGCGCTTTCTGGCATGTTTGGAGCGATGTGGATGGCTCCTGCCACAATGTATGCTAGGCGCTGTAGTCAGGCTCCCACTGGCTGCACAAGCTGTATTAACTTGATCAACGAGTTAATATCACATGCTGTATTACATTTACCACTATTACACCATTCCTTTGACTCACCATGTGGTTAAAAACTGCTGTTTTAACAGCACACTTGCCAGGTGAGATTAAATGTACAGCAAGACACGGTGCGTTCTGTAGGGTACTTATCTCCTACTCACCCCCATAGTTCACTTGGACCCATAGGAATCCAGTGGTTGCACCCCAAAATTCTTGATCCAAGCATGGCCTTATTACTGAATCAGCGGTTACTCATGCAAAATAACATGTTTATGAATAGCCAAGCCACACGAATATATCTCAGAAATACAAAAGGCATCTACAAGCAAGTTAATGGAAGAAAGTAGAAAAACTAAAATATAACAGAGCCTCACTGTGGCAGCCTAAATGAAGCTCCAAATTTAAGGTGTGTTGAGTACATCTCACTTGAATAAAAGAGCAACACGCCGATTCACAAGTAAAGAAACTGTTGGACAATGGAGGGATTCAATTTACTTTTCCCACTCCAGCATAAGCAATAGTAGGCAAAGTGTTAGACTTAGGAGGTGTTAGATTTACTATTCCCAACCTAGTCTAAACAACAGTAGGAAAAGTGTTGTACTTCAGAGGTGTTAAATTTACTATTTCTACTGCAATCTATACAATGGTTGGAAACATTTTGGGCTTCAGAGGGGTTAGATTTATTATTCTCACTCCAGTCTAAGCAACAGTAGGGAAAGTGCTAGATTTCAAATGGGTACGATTTACTATTCCAACTCCAATCTAACAACAGTTCGGAATGTTTTGGATGCTGGAGGGCTTAGATTTACTATTGCCACTCCAATCTAAGCAACAATATGGAAAGTTTTGGACCTTGGTGGGGTTAGATTTACTACTTCTACTCCAATCTGGGCAACAATAGGGAAAGTATTGGACTTTGGAAGGCTTAGATATACCATTTCAATTCTGAATATTTTTTAACAACTGTGAAATACCTAACAGCATCAAATCTTAACACATAGAAATTAAGCAAGCATAAAACAAAATAAACACATTTAAAATAAATACACATAATTTCTTTGTAACCTAAAAACACCAATAAAAATAATTTTAAATAAATGAGCAATAAAACCTTAATCACCTTAAAATAGTAAAGAAAAAAATGTATAAAATGAAAACAAATAATACATGCACACATCATAACGAATACAAAATCAATTAAAACACACCATAAATAAAAAACAATTGATCAATTAAATAATTCACATAAATAATTGCCAATTCAATATTTTTTAATCATGACAAAATAACTTTAAATTTAAATAATTTCTCAACCCATACCTTTACAAACCCAATAACCCACTACAGAATTATAAATGAGCAATTATACAATAAAAAATTAAAATGCAAAAAATAATAAAAATACACATTGTTAATTTGACAAGTAATCAATAAAATAATATACATAATTAATTACCAGTTAAAACGTTATTCAACATCGTACATATATTTAAAAAGAAAAAAGTATAATTTAAAAAACTTCCCAAGCTGTTCACTTACAAGCCTAACAACCTACTGCTAAATTATAAATTGCCAATAAAATATGAAAATATTTTAATTACGTAATAAAACTTACAAACTATATGAAATACAATTATTACAATAATACTAATACTTAAAATAATGTTATACCTCATATATATAAATTAATTTAAAAAATCGATATTTATTACAACTGTTTTAAGCTAAATAATATTATACATTATATACATAAAAATATGATTACCTTCCATATTCTTTACAGAAACTACAAACTTGGAGTAAACAAGTAGACTAAGGTAACAAAACTCATGAATATAAGCAGGCTAGCTGGTGGTGCTATGAGTGGAATTAAAGTCAACAAATTCTTGCATGGCTACACTGGTAAGGCCGGTAGCCTCCCAAACTTTGGAGCTTGATGAGGAGGCTCCTTCAGGGAGAAGAGTGTGATGAAAATTGCCAAGGGTATGGTAAAGGAGGCCCCCACTATATTTCAGTCAGGTCCTCTGGATCCTAATTAGAGGCATTAGGAACCCACTTAATAAGAAGAAAGTTAAGGTCCTTATAGGATCAGAAGATGTGGCTCAGGGATCTGGGAATATTGTCTCCACGTACATAGGAAGGAGTCTTGAGAGTAGGATATCAAGACAGTACAAGTTTAGACAATTTGGTCATAAATTGGACCAAGAGTAGACACCCGTATACCGTAGGGACCCCAGAGCAAAATATCTGTATTTGGATGTGACATGTTAGGGAAAAAAAACAGGTAAGTGGTAGCCATGGAGCAGGTCAAGCTTGTTAAACGTATGCTCAGCCTTTAAGGCACTGGAAGCAGTTATGACAAGGGGCATAGAACAAGTAGCCTTCAGAGAATCCTTAGCAGGGAGAGAAGGCACAAAAGTTAGATTTAGTTCCTCAGTATAGAGGTATCCCTCGATATTTTCAGGTGACTCTAGTTACCCCCACCTTTCATGGCTACTGACCCCAGTGAGGAATGCCAGGACAAGGGCAGAGGAACATTACAATGATGAACATGGGCGAACAAGGAGGATCATTGAGCGCACTTTTGGCCTCCTGAAGGCCAGATTCCGGTGCCTTCATCTGACAGGTGGATCCCTGTACTACTCACCCAAGAAAGTGTGCCGGATCATTGTTGCATATTGCATGTTGCACAACCTGGCCTTGAGATGCCAGGTGCCTTTTCTGCAGGAGAATGCAGCTGGAGATGGTCGTGTGGCCGTGGTGGAGTCTGTGGACAGTGATGAAGAGGAGGCAGAGGAAGATAATGTGGAAAACAGAACTACTATAATTCAACAGTACTTCCAGTGACACACAAGTAAGATACTGTAACTTCACCTTCCATTGCAGTTTTGTGTTGGACATTGTACATGACAGCCTGAATTTCCGATTTCTATGGCCACTTACTGTACCCTTTGGCATCTCTATTTTCAGATATCTGTGCCCCACTCTGGCTCCTGGTGTGTTTACTGTTGCCCACTACAAGTTGTACGTATGTATATGTAACTCTACATTTGAATTACAATGTTTACAGCTTGTTAAACTAATACATTTTTCAATCAATTGACAGACTCCATACTTGTAGTAGTTCCAAGGATGTTTATTTCTGTGATTATAAGTGTAGGGGGTATTGCAATGGGCTGGGTTGATGGTGGAGGAATGTCCAGGGTAAAGTTCCAGTCTATTTGTATCACAGGTGCATTGTCCACGGGAGCATAGGAAGTGGAACCATGGCAGTTGAGGGTGGACAGGGTGACAGAGTGGGACACAAAGGTGACATTCAGGGGAGTCTTATTTCCTGGCGGGGTCTTGGCAATGTTCTCTGGCTTCTGCCTGGATCGCAGGGACCTTTTGCGTGGTGGTTCTCCTTCTGCAGGGGGTGGGGTGCTGGAGGCCTGTTGTTCCTATGGCAGGGCCTCCTGTCCACTAGTGTCAGCGTAGGTGGAGGGCTGTTCATCTGTGTGGCTGGTGTCAGGAGCCAGTTGGTGTGCCACTGCCTCCCTCTTGGTGTTGGCCATGTCTGCCAGTACCCCTGCAATGGTGACCAAGGTGGTGTGGATGTCTCTCAGGTCCTCCCTGATCCCCATGTACTATCTCTCCTGCAACCGCTGGGTCTCCTGCAGCTTGGCCAGTATCTGGCCCATAGTCTCCTGGGAATGGTGGGTTTCTCCCAGGATGTTGGTGAGTGCCTCGTGGAGAGTCGGTTCCCTGGTCCTGTCCTCCCCCTGTCGCACAGCAGTCCTCCAAGCTTCCCTATTGTCCTGTGCCTCTGTCCCATGAACCGTGTGCCCACTGCCACTAACCCCAGGTCCCTGATCGTCCTGTGTTTGTGGGGTTGCCTGGGGTCCCTGTAGTGGTGGACACACTGCTGATTGACGTGTCCTGGGATTTCTTAAGGGGGAGGCTCTGTGGTGGTTTGAGAGTGTGGCTGGGTCACCGACTGTCCAGAGGTCCCTGATGGGCCAGGTTGGTCATCAAGATCCATGTATGCAGAGCTGCTGTCATCACTGTGGCCTCTTCTGTGGGGGGACTGGATGTTGCTGGCACCTCCTCTCCGGTGACATTGTGTGGGGAAAAGTAGTGGGGGTCCTGTGGGGATGTAAATGCAG
The DNA here is from genome assembly GCF_031143425.1 of Pleurodeles waltl. Taxonomy (NCBI): domain Eukaryota; kingdom Metazoa; phylum Chordata; class Amphibia; order Caudata; family Salamandridae; genus Pleurodeles; species Pleurodeles waltl. The sequence continues at coordinate 839,292,974 of NC_090436.1, forward strand.
TGTTATTGTTTCAGTGTGTGACGTCTTGTGCAAGGGTATGTTCCCCTCTATGGTTGTTATTACCAAGGCAGCTTTGGCTTGTGTGAGTTGTGATTTGGTTGGCTAAGTGATTGTCACTAGTGTGCATGCTGTGGTGATGGGTGTCCATGCAGGTCTGTGATGGGGGTCCATGCATTGTTGTAGCATGCAGGGCTTGGTATTGGGATGGGTGGCTTGTGATTGTGGGGTGTATGTGAGGTGGTGGAGTGATGGGGATGAGGGTAGGGGTAGGAGTTTGTGATGGCATGGAGGTGGGGGGGATAAAGTAGTAAAGATTTGACTTAACAGAGTCCAGTCCTCCTCCTACTCCTGCCAGGCCCTCAGGATACATGCTCGCCAAGACTTGCTCCTCCCATGTTGTTAGCTGTGGAGGAGGAGGTGGAGGTCCACCGCCAGTCCTCTCTACATCTGTCTGGTGTCTTGCTACCACGGAACGCACCTTCCCCGTAGATCCTTCTACTTCTTCCTGATGTCATCTCTTGTTCTGGGGTGCTGTCCCACAGAGGTGACCCTGTCCACGACTCTCCGCCATATCTCCATCTTCCTAGCAATGGACGTCTGCTGCACCTGTGATCCGAATAGCTGTGGCTCTACCCGGATGATTTCCTCCACCATGACCCTTAGCTCCTCCTCTGAGAACCTTGGGTGTCTTTGTGGTGCAGTGGGTGTAGTGTGAGTGGTGTGTGTGAGTGTGTGTGGGGTGATGTGTTGGGGGGTGTGCTGTGAGGTGTGTGGATGGTGTATGGGTGATGGTGTTTTGTGGCTCTGATTCAGTGGGTGCTCCTGGCTTGTATCTCTCTCAGTTGTCAATTTATTTTGTCATAAAGGGTTGTGGGTAGGGTGGGTGTGTGTTTTATATTGGTGTGGGTGTGTGGGTGTGGTGTGTGTATGTGTGTCAGGTGTGTGTAGCTTGAATTGTCCAATGTGGTGTTGTTTTGTTAGGTTGTGTGTATTTTGTGGGAGGCGGTTGTGCCGCCAATGGTTTACTGCGGTTGAATGTCTGCTGCGGTGATTCGTGGGTCATGATGTTGTGGGCGTATTTCTGTTGGCGTAATGGTGTTGGTTTTGGTACTGCCATTTTATCACTGACCTTTGGGCTGGCGGACTTGTGTGTGAGTCTGTATAGTGGCGGATTTCTATGTGTGGGTCATAATACGCGTAGCGGTATACCGCTGCTGTATGTTGGTAGCAGTCAGCATGGCAGTAAGCTGCACTTACCGGCAATGTCATAATGAGGGCCTATATGTTTATACAGGTATATTTTTTGACATCTGTACCATCTTTGAGGTGTTAGGGGCAGTAACCAATGGGACTCAAAAACTGCTTTATTTGCTGTTTCAATGTACAGGAAGCAGGTGATATCAATGGAAGCACCTTTCCCAAAATAAATGAATACAAGAATTGAAGAAAGATACATGTCCCTACTAACTCAGTACCAAGTGCCGAATGATCTGGCACTCGGAGGGGAAGTGAGCCTCAAATCTCTGGACTTGTACTCTGAAACCATCACAGAGGTAGTCATGCAATTGACCCCCATAGTTAGGATGAGCAATCATGAGGCCAAAAAGGATAAGCCGTGTGGGTTCTTGAAACAGCCCTGGTTTGTTAAGGAGTGGTTGAGTGATAGGAAATTGGGACCTTATGATTTTCACCCACCAGGAGAAGGATATTAAAACATTTTCGGAGCTAGCACAAAGTCGAATTCACCTGTAAGGTGCACGGTTCCAAATAAAGCTTGGGTCACCTATTTAAGCAATATTTACAAGGCAGAGTGATAACTGTGAGAGGAAATAGGCTTCAATTAAGGGGCGAGGAGTCTATGGATACATTCTCAGTACAAGCCTTAGTAGAACTGATAGCCTCCCTAAATTTAACCAAGGCAGCTTGGTCAGATGATCTTCTGGCAATCATAATAAAGTCCAATCCTAAGTTTGGGCACCTTTCTTCTCAAAGGTTTTTGTATCTATCACAAGATAAGGTATTTCTACCAAGCTGGAAAGGTGCAATTGTTAAACTTAAACATTAAAAAAGGGAGACAAATGACCCAGGTAATTTCAACCTCTTGAACTTCCTTGACATTGGTGCAAAAGTGTACTCAAAGGTCATTCTTATTTCTTTCAAGAACTGGACCGAGTGCAGTAATATTCTCCAAATAGAACAAGGAGATTTCTAGCAAGGACATTCAACAGTTGATCACTGTTTCAGCTTGTGGACTATCATGCAAAAAGTGATGGAAATGACAGGGAATCAATTTTGTTGTTTCGTTGACTTTAGGTCCGTCTTTGATCTTGTGGATTATAGTATTTTATAGGAAAAGCTATGGCAACTGGCAATTCCCACTAGCCTATTAGCATTCTTCAGGAACTACATTCACAGAATTGTGCCCAAGTTGAGCTTAACCCAAATGGGGCCTTATCGAAAAGAATATCCTTAGAAAATGAGATGAAGCATGGCTGTGTTCTGGACCTCATGTTTGTTTTCTTGTTTATTGCAGACTCCCCAGAGCTCTTGCTACTACCAAATCCTTTTTGCTGAAAATTGGGGGTAGACACATCTCATGCCTTCTTTACGCAGACAACCTAGTCATTCTAGATCTGACTCAATTAGGCCTACAGAGGAAATTGCACAGATTTAACATCTATTGTGAGGCCAAAATCTCAAGGTTAATCTGGAAAAAAACAAAAATAATCGATTTTGGGGAAAACACGAAACAGTATAAGTGGTTATTTGGTAAAGGATGGTGGAGGTGGTAACCTCTTACAATTTTTTAGGAATGATATTAACTAAATAGCTGCACTGGGCTCTACATAGAGAGACTGTGGAGATGCATGCAGATTCATATATATATATATGTATATATATATATATATATATATATATATATATATATATACACGAGGACTGCTGCATTTTAAGAATAATTTTGGTGGTTCCTCTTGGACCCCACTACTAACTGCCTATAACGCAATGGTCCCCTCTCAATGCCTATAGAGGGCTGAATTACTGTCCATAAGCACGGAGGCAAGTTGGGAAACACTTGAGGGAAAATGTTTAAAAAATTGCTAGGAATATCAAAAAGTGCAATGGGCCCGGCAATAAAATTGGAAGGGGATCTGCAGTCTTGGAATTTTTTGTCTTATGAATCAACCCTTAGATTCTAAGATACATTTTGGTCCTCAGAGGTCCAAAAGGTATACTTCTCTGTTCAAATGACATTGTAAGGAGTGAGCTAAGAAGTTTGGTGCAAGTCAGGAATAGATTAAGAAAAACTGCTGTGGCTTTACAAATTGAGAATTTCATGTTGACAGAGGCATCTCACGTCTCAAAGGGGAATTAAAAGAGGACTGTAGAAGTGCTTCAAGATTGTTTGACTTAAGGTATGTAAAGAGTAAAACCTCACTAAATTATATGATGGAATCCTGGAATAATCAGATGGCATTTCCATACCTGAATGCTTTGCTAAATGCCCAGCTATGCCAATTATTATTAAAATTCCAGGTTGCTTTGAATGTTCTGTATCTAAGGCTTGAGAAGCTTGATGCACTTTTGGATGCTGAGAACAATTACACGTGTAGATTAGGATTTCAAAATTTCAATGTTCATTTTTTTATATTCTATAATACTCAATGTTTGATTTTAAAACCACATTATCATAAAATATAACGTTTCTAATAATGAGGAAACACTTGTACTTTTGGGGGGGGGTGGAATTATTTCACATGTGCCCCATCAAAATTTTAAAAAATAGGTTTGGGTTAGTAATGCTAATTTTAGACTGTTAAGATTAGCTGAAGTCACATTCAATGAATCGAATGGTAGAACTATCATACACTGATACATGCACTCTTTAGCTTTGTTGTGCATAGTGGACTTTGTGAGGTCCTGTGAGTAGATTGAGTTTTGGATCTTGGAATCGTCAGGCTGGTGAGGGTTACATTTTTATGTGTATGGTATGTATTCAATGTTTTAAAGACAATTGTCTAAACATTAATAAACTTAAACTGAACTATATTGAAGTGCTCTTCACTAATTTGTCTTTGTTGGAATTTATTGAAACACTCCCATCTTGAATGTGTACGTTCTTATTGTAATTTTAACAGATTTGCATAAAATATGCATGGAGTGTAATTTATATGATTTTCAAACAGGTATTTGGTGTCAGGACCATGACGGTGCTGTGTCTGCATATTTTCTGTGTAAATGGCAGCATTCTTCCCTGAAAATGCATCACATTTTACTGTCAGGGTCTGATTATTGTGCTTTTCTGCGTCCTAAATTCCACCTAAAAAAATACTTCAAACTGTACATTGGTAGATTTTTGCAAGTGCAGTAGATTAGCTCCATTTATCTGTGTATTTCTTTAATTGTTTTATGCCGTCGCCATTAGTCTCTCTAGAGGCAGCAGCAGAAATGCCTTCCCCCTAACATAAACCCACGACCAAGCAAACACTTGTTCCTTGAACATTTCCAATTCCAGGGGGTATGAATAGAACAAATACAACACAATCCATTCATTCTACAGTACTCCCTTGGCAGCCCTACAGGAGGCAGAAAGTGAGAAAGAGGAGCAAAGTGAACTCAGTACTTTCATTTCAGGAAGGAAGGGATGACTTATCACAATCTGAATAAACTTCTCAAAGGTGGACTGGGTCCACATTGTCAAGTCCTTCAGTGGCAGAGTAGGTACCTGACTATTCCTGATCTGCTGAAAGATGCTTCGGTCATCCATTTCTCATGTTTCAAGAGGTCAGATACAGAAAGCGAGAATAATATGGAATCAGAAATACACTGAGGACAGTGAGGAGGAGGAGGAGGAGGAGGATGTGGACAACAGGACACATATGATACTACAATACTTCCACTGACACTCAGGTAAGACTGGTAAACTATCTATTACACCTTTAAGTTGTGTGCTTTTTGGCTGTAGCATAATGCCAGTCACTAACTTTGCATCCTGCCTGACTGTCACCTATTCCTTCCCTTATTGCAGATCTTGGTGCGGTTTCAACATTACAATGCTGTGATGTGTACAGACTGCTGAGATACATATGTAGTAATCAGCAAAATATCACTGGACACTTGCTCAGGATCATGCAGTTCAATACAGTGCAATGCATTGTACATTTCCTTCATATAAAGTAATATTACGCAAGTTGTTTCCAAGGGTGTTTATTTGAAAATTTGGTAAACTATGCAAAGTGCAATGGAGTGGGGTGATGGTTGGGAATAGTCCAGTGTAGTGGGCCAGTCTGTTTGGAGCACAGGTCCAGTGTCCAAGGGGCCTTAGGAGGGGAGCAATGGCAGTTCAAAGTGGACAAGGTGACACAGTGGAACACAAGCGGGATATTCAGGAGGGTCTCATTGCCTGGTCTTGATTTTGGTCTTGGTAACTATCTCTGGTGTCTGTGTGGGTTGCAGGGAACATTTGCAGGGTGGTTCACTTTCTGCAGGGGGAGGGGTGCTGGTGGCCTGTGGGTCCTGTGGCAGGGCCTCCTATCCACTAGCTGCAGCAGATGTGAAGGGCTGCTGGGTGGAGTGGCTAGTGGAAGTGGCCCGCTGGTGTGCTCTGTCCTCCCGTATGGTTTTGGCAATGTCACCCATCACCCCTACAATGGACACCATGTTGGCATTTATGCTCTGTAACTGCTGCATGACCTCCTGGTAGTGTACCCCTACAGCCGCTGGTTCTCATGCATGATGGTGATTACCTGACCCATCCTGTCCTGGGATTGTTGGTATGCTCCCAGGACATATGTAAGTGCCTCCTGGGCAGTCGTTTCCAAGGGCATGTCCTCCCCCTGGTGCGTAGCTGTCCTCCAAGTGTCCCTGGCCACTTGTGCCTGAGTCCCTCGAAAGATGAGCCCACTCCCACTGACACAAGGACCCTCATTGTCGTGCCTGTGTGGTATGGACACGGGTCCCTGTAAAGGTGGGCACACTACTGATTGATGTGTCCTGGGGACAGAGGTGTGGAGGCGTTTACTGGCTGCTGGAGTGTTAGATTCAGAAAGAGGGGGGCCCTGTGGTGGACTGGCTGTAGGATGGGGTAGACGACTGACCAGTGGTCCCAGATGGGCCAGGGAGTTCATCCAGATCCAGAGCTCCTGAGTTGCTGTGGTCACTGGGGGAATCTTCTGGTGGGAGACTGGGTAGCCATGGCACCTCCTTGCTGCTGACATTGGCTGGGGCAACTGTGGGGATGCAAGTGATGGGTTATGATAGATATCAGTGACATATTTAGCATTACAAGCTTTCCCTATGTGATTGCTATTGTCTTCCCAAGTTTGGTTGTGTATGGTAATGGATTGTGGGATTGTCAGTTCTCTATGCTGTGCATGCATTGGTGGTGGGTGTGCATGCAGTGCTGGGAGGGATGTGCATGCAGTAGGTATGGCATGCAGGGCTTAGCATTTAGATTTGTTAATTGGGGTGGTGCACTGTGTGGGATGGAGTGGGTGATGGGAGTCAGGATGGGGGGTCAAGATGGCTGGAAGGCATGGCGGGGTGATAGGTAGTAAATATTGACTCACCAGTGTCCAGTACTCCAACTACTCCAGTGAGTCTCTCAGGATGTAGGATTGCCAGGACTTGCTCCTCCCATGCTGTCAGTTGCAGAGGGAGGACGTGGGGTTCCACCGGCCAGTCCTCTGGATGGTGAGCTGGTGCCCTGCTGCAATGGAGCGTACCTTCCCCCGTGGGTCATTCCACCTCTTCCTTATCTCGTCCCTCATGAGTGGATATAGTCCCACGGCCATCACCCTGTCCACGATCCTCCGCCATAGCTCCGTCTTCCTCAAAATGGATATCTGCTGGACCTGTGCTCCAAACAACTGTTGCTCTACCCTATTTCCTCCACCATGACCCGTAACTCCTCATTGGTGAACCAGGGGTGCCTTTGTGGGGACATGGGTGTTGTGTGGTGTGTGTATGTTGTGCAGAGTGTTATGTGTGAAGTGGTGGGGTGTGTGGTGCATGACAGATGATTAGGTAGTTGTGATATGTGTGTGCAGTTCTCTTTAGGATTGGCGTAGCAAAGTGTAGCTGTCTTCTCGTGTTTGCAAAGGATTTTGGGTGATATGGAGGGTTATAGTGCTGTTGGTGGGTGTGTGAGGTGTGTGTATTTGTGTCAGGTGTGTTTTTTTTTGTTCTGGCTAGTGTTGTCTTGTTTTGTATTTGAGTGGCCATTTCCGCTGCAGCGGTGTGCACCGCCAATGGTTTACCACCATTGAATGTCCGCTGTGGTGATTTGTGGGTCATTATTTGGAGGGTGTTGTATTGGTGGCGTAACAGTATGGGTGGTAGTACCGACAGTTTATCACGTTCAGTGTGTCCGGGAGATTTGTGGTTGTGGCTGTTTTCTGTCAGTTTTGTATGTATGTGTCATATTCTGGTGGACAGATGTCTGCTTCCACGGCGGTATTCTGGCGAAAGTCAGCGAAGCGGTATTTGGTATTTACCACCAATGTCATAATGAGGTCCTAAGTCCTTAAAACTGGGTCAGGTCAAATCAGAATGTTCACTGTGGGCTGTTCTATGAATGAGATACTTTATGTCTGTCAAGGAACAACAGCAAAAGACACTGCAGTGGTTATCATTTGCCATCATTAGCAGGTCATCCTTGTGAGACAAAGGGCCTTAAACCAACCTTGAGGGAGCAGTTTCCTCCATCACAAATGTGGCGAATATCCCGTCCATTGTATTACGATCCTCATTGAATATAATGGGATCATAATACGGCGGATGGGATATCCGCCACGTTTGTGATGGAGGAAACTCCTCCGTTACGGTCCTAATAAGGACATAGACACTTCACTCACTAGTAAGAGTTTTGGGGGCATATTTATACTCCGTTTGCGCCGAATTTGCGTCGTTTTTTTCGACGCAAATTCGACGCAAAACTAACTCCATATTTATACTTTGGCGTTAGACGCGTCTAGCGCCAAAGTTCATGGAGTTAGCGTCATTTTTTTGCGTGAACACCTTCCTTGCGTTAATGAGATGCAAGGTAGGCGTTCCCGTCTTAAAAAATTACTCCCAGGCATGTGCGTGGTATTTATACTCCCGAGCAAAAATGACGCCCGGGAGTGGGCGGGGCAAAAAACCCCGCATTTGCGCCTCTTTTTAACGCCTGGGTCAGGGCAGGCGTTAAGGGACCTGTGGGCTCAGAATGAGCCCAGAGGTGCCCTCCCCTGCCCCCAGGGACACCCCCTGCCACCCTAGCCCACCCCAGGAGGACACCCAAGGATGGAGGGACCCATCCCAGGGAAGAAAAGGTAAGTTGTGGTAAGTATTTAAAAAAAAAAAAATTGTGGCATAAGGGGGCCTGATTTGTGCCCCCCTACATGCCACTATGCCCAATGACCATGCCCAGGGGACATAAGTCACCTGGGCATGGCCATTGGGCAAGGGGGCATGACTCCTGTCTTTGCTAAGACAGGAGTCATGTTAATGGCGTCTGGGCGCCCAAATAAAATGGCGCAAATCGGGTTAAGACGATTTTTTTGCCTCAGCCTGACTTGCCCCATTTTGGGACGCCCAAACGCCATTTTTCCCTACGCCGGCGCTGCCTGGTGTACGTCGTTTTTTTTCACGCACACCTGGCAGCGCCGGTCGGCTAACGCCATTCAATAAATAGCCGGCGCTAATTTTTTGGGCGCAAAACTGCGTTAGCGCAGTTTTGCGTCAAAAAGTATAAATATGGCCCTTGGTGTTTCACATTGTCTACAGATGCCAAAACCTTTGGAGACACGAGTGTCATAGCAAGTGTTCGCATTCAGCTCCAACAAATTCCACCCCGCCTCCGGGGAGGAGGGGCACTGCTCTGCAGCAAGTATCACTGGACTTCTTGGCTGAGTCACCCAAATCTAAGAATAGATTCAGTATCATTTTAGTTGCAGTGAATGGTACCATATTTATCATAGTGTTAGGGGATTGAGGGGTTATGTAAATGCACACAACATATCTTAGCCATTTATCAGGGGTTTATTTCTCAAGTTCTTTGGGCATTTTATATAGTGCTTTTTATGGATGTAAGAGTTTTGAAGCCTGGGTAAGGGTGGTCCAAACTTTTAGTCAAGTGGTATTTTGTACCTACCCATTGGCTAGTCATTGTCATGGCTGTTTGGTTGAATATGAAAATGAGGTATTTTCTACTTGTTGTCTATGTTTGCATGAAATAGATCAGAAAAGAAGTCTGAGATTTTTTCAGATAGAAATACATTTAAATGCAATTTTGTAATATTCTGGCATTTTGTTATATATTGCATTATATGCAGCACAATTTGATACAGTACCTTTTACTGCCTGCAGTGTGCAGGGATGAGAGGAAGGAGATTCTTCTTGATCCTGCCCAGTGACTTGCTCTAGTTGTCAAGGTCTCAAAAAAACAGGACCTGCCAAGAAAGTTGCTAGTGGTTTCTCCACTTCAAAAAAGACACAACCATGGGGCCTAAGCCACAATTGCAGTGTGTACATTCTCTTACTCAACTTGACATACCTGCTTGTTATACCTACCGTCCTTAGCTAGTTTCTCCCCTACTTTTGGCCTTTAGCACTCCTATTTTGCTGACTTCGTTTTGCTGGCTTTAGGACTCTGACCACTTTACTACTGCTAACCAGTGGCAAAGAACTTGTGTTCTCTCATTAAAACATGGTAGCATTAGCTTTTACCCAATTGGCATATTTAATTTGTTTCTGAATCTCTAGTAAAGTGGAACTACCTGTGCCTATGGACTGTAAATTAAATGCTACTAGTGGGCCTGCAGCACTGATTGTGCCATTCACTTAAATAGCACTTTAAACATGTCTCAGGTCTGCAAATGCAACCTTTTGCCAGGCCCAAACCTTCCTTTTAAATTTATATATGTTACCCCTGGGATAGGCTCTGGGCAGCACAAAGGGTGGGGGTGCACTGTATTTTAAAAGTAGGACATGTACTTTTAACTTTTACATGTTGTGATAGTGTAAAACCCCACAAATTTGTTTTTCATTACGGCAAGGTCTGCTTGCCCATAGGATAACATTGGACTTGCCATAATACATTTAATAAGTAGTAATTTCCAAATGGGAGCAATTAACCAATTCTCATTTGGTGTCATTTAAATTATAATGGAAATTCCTGTCACATTGTGAAGCTGGATTTTAAATTACAATTTTAAAAATTCTACTTTTATAAAGTTGACATATTTCTGCGTTAGCCATTTAGTGTAGCCTATTTCTGGCTCACATGATTGAGTGTAGCTGACATTTAAGCTAGTGTATTCCTCCTAGACAGTCACACAAAATAGAGAGTTTAGGTGTGCCTCAATGAGCCATCACTGGCAGGGTGGCAGGACAGAACTAGGCACGGCCCTACTTACACTTGAATAGGCTGTGTCTTGGCACCAGACAAAGGACTGCAAAGCCCCTGTAGCCAGGACAGGGAAGACAGGATGCTTTTGGACTTCAAAATAAACCCTCTAGAGGCTTTTCCCACTTCAAAGGATAGCCCAGGTATAAATACTGGAAATCAGACACCAACTCTTCCGTACAATTCTGGACCTGGCCATGAAGAAGTACTGCTGTGCTGCTGAAAGGACTGCTATTCTGCTTGGAAACATCTCTGAAGGACTGCTGTCGTGCTGTGCTGACCTGCTGCTTGCTGCCCTCCTGCCTGGTTAGGAAGGACTGGACCCCAGAGTCACTCCAAGGGCTAGTTGGCTGACTTCCTGACTACAACCTAGTCAGAACCAACATATCACCTCTGCTGCAAGATGCAATCCCAAGCATATCCAATGCATCATCTCTGCTGCAAGGGTTCTCCCAGCAAAAGGACTTTGCATCAACCTTGCAGCCTGCATCAAAACTATGGGTGGGTGGAGCTTGCAGATTTTCACTACCCAGAATTCCGTGAAGTGGTTAAAAAACTCCACAAGCTCTGCAGAATTCCACCAGCAGGCAAAAGTGCTTGACATGCCTGTTCGTGGTATATTTTTCATGTTCTGGAGTGCGATGCACGTTCTCACTTTGAAAACATGGCAGGAACGGCACTACGTTGTTCGAATGTGCATAGCCATTTTGTTTTCTCTGTCTTTCTGAGCATGTTGCTTGACCTAACTTTAATCCTCCCATAATCTTTTCAATCCCACCCTTTTCTAAATTATCCCCCCCTCATTTCTCTTTCATTTGTGTCTATGTATTTTAGGCTTCTGTCATTTCTTTTTGACTGTTTTAATTGTTTTTTGCCTTTCCCCATACTTCTTTATTTTTTTCTTTCTTCCTTCCTTCCGTCTATTAATTCCTGTTTCTTTTTTCTACTCAACCCTATGGCAGAGCAGGGCAGCAGAGAGAGAGGCGCCGCCAGGTCGGCTGCTAGCCACTTATTTTGTGGACATGGCTCCTCCAAGTAGTGCATCCGACCCATTTTTACCAAGGTGGAGGTGGCACCTCTTGTGTTCTTTGTGAGCGTGACCTCCCCTCCATACTGGCAGCAGGCGCCAGGACTGGGAACAGTTGCGCTCTTTAGGAGTGTTGACTGCTGTGAGGGAGGATGAGCAAGGACACTGTGGTCCAGTGCACTCAACAGCAGTTGACGCACCATTGGGACATGCTCGACCTTCTGGGCACTGAGGTATCTGGGCTCTGTGAGTTATTTATTTGTTCGATGTGTTCCACAATGCTATATTGTTTCTAATAGCAGTCCTAATTCTCTCAGAGATAATTAAGTTAACATTACAAAGAACATTATGTTATCCAGTTTGGGCTAGCCATGTGCTAGGTCAACGCTTCCTATTAGTACTCGATGGAGCGTGATATTTACGCAGCCATGCAGACTGAGACTCTTCCTGTCACCAAGAATAAGATAATGGTAGTAGTAAGTAATATCAGTGAATTAGCATTCTCTTCTCTGTGCCTTTCTTTAAGTAGCTTCTGCAATCACCTCCCGATTGAAATCTCCCAGTGGTGTATAATCGTGTAGTATGAACATATGCATTGGAATAAAAGGGAGACTGAGTTGGCCCATCAAAGGTGGTTGAGAAGCAAAGATCATTTTTTGCAATATGAAAGCACTGGTAGTGGTACGCAGTTGCAAATGTAGTTTAGTTTTAGGAATCTTGGAGTTGGGCTTAGGTGTAGGAAATTAATAGGTCAACTCCGGTTAATACTAGCCCTATACGCAGTCTGATTTAGAAAAGTACGATGTTGCTATGTTTGCCTTTGCCTATCAAAATATGTTTGGGATTATACCACTAATCTATTTGTTTTATCTTTTTTATTTCTAAACTCAGCATCAAAGGAGAAGAAGAGTGCAGGATCTCAGGAGGGTCCGGAAGACAACAGTGCAAATGCCACCACAGTGCGGCAGCTGGTGGACCTGCTAGCTCCAGTACGTTTTCCTGCTATATTATTAACCAACTTTCATGTCTCCTCATTTAGAATAATGTTTCTTCTTTTTTCACTGTGCATCTACATTTTTTTACTTACTTTTATTCTATCTAAGGTTTATTAAATTCTTGTTATCCCTGAATTCTTCTATTTTTTATGTTTGTACCTGACTCCCTCCTGTCTGTACTAGTATGTGGCTTAGTTTTCCTTTCTCCCCTTGTATATCTTGTGGACTGGTACTGTAAGACTAATAGGACAGATTTTTAGGAAGAGTACCAATAAGATTGCATATCCTAAGTCAGCTATCTATGCATGTTTGTGAAGGTTTTCTTTTCCTTCCTCATGTTCATATAGTAAAGCAAACGAGTGGCCATTGTCATGGTGGCCTGCCCATGTTGTGTGTATGTATTATTCTACAGTAGCATATCATAACAGCACTTTTGGTGACACTGCAGCATGACTGGAAAGTAGTATGCCAATGGTCCCATTGCATTTGTCAACCAAGACCTCACCAAGTCACCATAGGTCCTCCAGGATTGAACAAATATTCCACCCCTTCATTGCACTTCAGTGACGTGGTTCTGCCCCTCCATTAAAAAACGTTTGTGGTTGACTTGACTTCCTGGCTTTTCAAACATAGCTAACCAACAAAATTTCTAAAGTGGATGATGGAAGCTTGAACTTTAGTGATCTATTGTGGTTGTATTTTGTTGAATTAGTTCTTAAAAAATAACAAGGGGAGGTGTATTTGGCATCTAAACTGTGTAAAGTATTTCCAGCCACACTTACCACCAGTGCAGGGGCAGCGGCAGCAACAGTGTGCCAGATGCAGCAGTGGTTGGAAGAGGAGAACTGGTGGCAGTAGGGACAGGTGTTGGTAAGTCATGTTTCTTGCTTATTCACAGTTATTAGTATATCACTTCAAGGGCATTGCTTCTAAACCCCCTGCTTTAGCAGCTACAGCGGGGGTTGAGTTCCTAATGGCCTCTTCTATCTGCAAATCAGCAGACAAAAGTTTATAATGGACGGACTCTGGAAATGCCGGATTGATGAAAAATGAAACGAATGATGGACGGATAAAAGAAAGGATGGGTGAAATGGTACATCAATCAATCAATCAAAAAATGTTATAGAGCATGCTACTCACCTGTGAGGGTCTCAAGGTGCTAGAGGGGGGTAAGGGGGGGTTACTGTTCGAACAGCCATGTCTTGAGGTTTTTTCTGAAGAGTAGGAGGTCTTTGGTTTTGCGGAGGTTTGTGGGGAGGGATTTCCAGGTTGTGGGGGCGAGGTAGGAGAAGGCACTGCCTCCTGTGGTGGTTTGGTGGATGCGGGGGACTGTAGCTAGTGCAAGGTCGGCTGATCGGAGGTTGCGGGTGGGAGTGTGGAAGTTCACTCTTTGGTTGAGGTAGGTAGGGCTGGTGTTGTGGAGGGATTTGTGTGTGTGGATGAGGATCTTGAAAGTGATTCTCTTGTCTATGGGGAGCCAGTGAAGAGATTTGAGGTGTGGTGAGATTCGTTCATGATGGGGGAGGCCAAGGACGAGGCGTGCGGCTGTGTTCTGGATTCTTTGGAGTTTGCGTTTGAGTTTGAGTGTGGTGCCGGCGTATAGGGTGTTAACGTAGTCAAGTCTGCTTCTGATGAGTGCATGGGTGACTGTTTTCCTGGTCTCTGGTGTAATCCATTTGAAGGATTTTTTTAGAGTGCGGAGTGTGTGGAAGCAGGAGGAGGTTAGTGCATTGATTTGCTGTGTCATGGAGAGGCAGGGGTCCAGGATGATGCTGAGGTTGCGTGCGTGGTTTGCGGGGGTGGGTGCAGGGCCTATGGCGGTGGGCCACCAGGAATCGTCCCATATGGTTTTGTTGGGGCCGAAGATGATGATCTTGGTTTTGTTGGAGTTAAGCTTGAGATGGTTAGTTGTCATCCAGTTGGCGTTGTCGAGGAGAGCAGCGTGTGGGTTAGTTTTGGCGGTGGTGGGGTTGCGGGTGAGGGAGAGGATGAGTTGGGTATCATCTGTGTAGGAGAGGATAGTGATTCCGTGTGGTCGGAGGATGTTGGCTAGGGGGATCATGTAAATGTTGAAGAGTGCAGGGCTGAAGTAGGACCCTTGGGGGACTCCGCAGATGATCTTGGTAGCAGTGGAGTGGAAAGGTGGAAGGCAAACTCTCTGGGTCCGGTCGGTAAGGAAGGAGGTGAGGCAGTCTAAGGCTTTGTGGTGAATTCCTATGTTGTGGAGGCGTGTGCGTAGTGTATGGTGGCAGTGTCAAAGGCTGCGGAGAGGTCTAGGAGGATGAGTGCGACGGTCTCGCCTTTGTCAACTTTGGTCCTGATGTCGTCAGTGCATGCGATGAGGGCAGTTTCCGTGCTGTGGTTCTTGCGGAACCTGTATTGTGAGGAGTCAAGAGTGTTGTTTTCTTCGAGGAAGTGGGATAGGCGGGCGTTGACTAGTTTCTCAGCAACCTTGGCGGGGAAAGGAGGAGGGATGATAGTTGGAGAGGATCTCCAGGTCGGCTTTGGCTTTTTTTAGGAAAGCAGTGATTTCAGGGGCCTGGGTAGGTGGCGGAGTCGAAAGAGGAGTTGATTATGTCACGGAGTATGGGTCGATGGTTGGACTGGCTTTGTTGTAGATGCGATGTGGACAGGGGTCGGAGGGGGATCCGGAGTGGATGGAGTTAATGTTTTTTTCGGTTTCTTCGTGTGTGGTGGAGGCCCAGGTGGTGAGGGGGTCATGATTGGGGGTTGAGTTGGGTGAGTGAGGGGTGTGTGTGGTGGGTGTGCGTGGTATGAAGCTGTTGTGGATGTCCAGGATTTTGTGGTGGAAGTGGTTGGAGAGGGCTTCACATAGGGGCTGTGTGTGTGTGGGGTCTATGTTGCTGGCTTTGGGTTCGGCTAGCTCTTGAATTATGGTGAAGAGTTCTTTGCTGTTTTGAGAGTTGTTGTCAAGCCGTGTCTTGTAGTGATCTCTTTTGGCTGTGCGTATGAGTTGGTGATGGGTGCGAATGGTGGCTTTGAGGGTGAAGAAGTTGGTTGTAGAGGGTTCTTGTCGCCATATTTTCTCCGCTTGGCGGCCATTGCGCTTGGAGTCTTAGAGTTCGGGGGTGAACCATGGGGCATTCTTAATGTTGCGGGTGGCAATGTGTTTTCTGAGGGGGGCTAGTGTGTCTGCGCAGGTAGTGATCTATTTAGAGAGGTTGTGTGCTCCTGCGTTGGGGTCGCTGGTGTGAGGGGGAGGTTGTGAGCCAGTTGTGAGTTCAGGTGTCCCCCATGCGGTAGGGTGTGGTGTGTTGATGGTGGCGTGTGAGGGGTTTTGTGAAGGAGAAGTGGACGCAGTGGTGGTCAGTCCAGAGGAGTTCGGTGGTGTGGGTGTAGGCTATGTGTTGGCTTGAGGTAAAAATTGCATTGAGCGTGTGTCCTGCTGAGTGGGTGGGTGCGGTGACTATTTGTTTGAGTCAGAGGTTGGTGAGGTTGTCTATGAGGGATGTGGAGTTGTGGTCTTGAGGGTTCTCCAAGTGAAAGTTGAAATCACCGAGGAGGATGTAGTCTGTGGAGGTGAGGGCGTGCAAGCTGATGGTGTCGGCGGTGGTGTCGCAGAAGGCGGGGCGTGCTCCTGGTGGTCTGTAGATTAGTGTACCTCTGAGGGTGGAGTTGTTGTTAATGTGGATTAGGAAGTGCATGTGTTCTGTGTTGTCAATAGTGTCTTGGGAGCTGGTGGTGACTTTGATGGTGTAACTGTGTAGTATGGCGATGCCACCACCTGGCCTGTTGAGGCGGTCTTTGCACCTCATGAGTGAAAGGGTGTAAGGTGGGTGAAAAGATGCATTGGTGGGCGATGGGAGATAGATGGGTGGGTGAAAGGATAGATGAAAGGGTATATGGAAGAAAGGATCCTTTGGTGGGTGAAGAGTGGATGGGTAAAAGAAAGCTCAGCGGTGTTAAAAGATGGGTGAAAGGTAATGAACGGTGTGGGTAAATGGATGGATGGGTAAAAGAATGGTTGAAAGGATGGATACTGGAAAAGTGAGTGTGAGGATGGATGGTTGTTTATATGGATCAATGGATTGGAATGGCGAAAGACTAGATGAGAGAGAATGTAAGCTTAGAATAGAACAATGTAAAGATAAATGGATAATTGCTTGGATCAAGAACTAAGGGAGCTCTTCTGGAGAGGGTCGTGTCTGTACACCTACTTCGCTTGGTTTGCTTGGTTATCAAAGTTTTGGTTGAAAGTGGGAGGTACTTTAATTTTCTGTATACTCCTTTAACTCACTGTAGTTATTAAGCAAGGTAGATATGTACCCTCCCACCCATCATCATACCTCCCTGCCTATTAGTCACCAATGCTAATATGACTTAGCTGCAGCATGGTTCAATTCAGCAGTACAATAGTGTTATCTGTGCAGCAGGCATCTGCTTCAGTTGATGCAGGATTTACAAAGTTGTCATTGTAATGCAAAGTTAAAACAAGGTGTGCTTACCTTCCCTCCCAGTGCCCACGCTGTCACCTCCTAGTACTTCAGTCCTTTATTCTTTCCAAAGTTCAGTCCCGACTTACAGCCACCCAAAAAAAACAAAAAAAAACTTTTTGCCATGTGCCACAATTAGGTACAAGTGATTTATGTTTAATGGCTTCCATAACGGATTCATACCAGTACAAAATTTACCCTTTTGAAATTTGTCAGGTACAGTGAGGCATGTGTGAGGTAAAAATAAATGGCCCTGTGAATCTTAATCAGCCACATCAAATTCCAATGGCCCTAGGGGACCAGCAATGTACTTCTGCTGTGCCACTGTACTTTTTAAATAATTGTTTGCACATAATACTGTTTTACAATTTGTCATTTTCCTTTTCCTTTCTTGCTATAGCTAATCCTCGTGGACATCCTCCTACATGGCAGAAGATAGCAGCATAGCTGTGGTGGCAGAAGCAAGAGGCCATCTACACAGAACAGAATACCGGTGGCTGGTGGCTCTTCAGGAGGAGGAGAACAATCCCCAGGCAGCTGCCAACATGCCTGTGGGTCTGAGCTCCTCTAACCAGCCACCAGTGCCTCCAGCCTCCCAGCAGCACCATCAGCGCTGCTGTCAGCCAGTTGTCAGCAGCCCCACCACGACCCACCACTGCTGCACCATCCCCCATATTTGGACCGCATTTTTCAGCACAGTGGCCCTAATTATGAATCTGGCGGTAATCACCGCCGACTGCCACGCTGACGGTGAACAAAAGACCGCCAGTGGCGGTGGACTGCACGCCACCGAATAATGATGCCAAAAACACAGTCTGCCCAAAAATCTACAACCTCTACTCACCGCCGAGGCCAACGACAGTGGAAAGACAGGACACAGCACCCTGCCACCGCCATCCCTAGAAATCTCCCACCCACCGAATAATGATGCACAAATCAGCACGGTGGACAGTGGATGTCCAACGGCCATTGGTGGTAATGACCGCCGCACTCAGAAATGGGAACCGCCAACAACAAATGCACACATTGGAAATTTTTAAAACCACACAGCAGACACACATCCACCACACTATGAAACACACTCACACACAACCCACAATCCTTTGCAACGCCAACAGCACCACAGAAAACCACACCACAAAACACATACAAACAACCACCACACAAGTTACATATACAACACACCACCCACAACACACACCATGGCACCCCCTAAGTACCCACACTTCACCGACAGGGAGCTGAGGACCATAGTGGACAAAATACTCAGGGGCGAGCCGCAGCTATTTGGGGTACAGTTGCAGTAGACGCCCATAGTCAAGAAGATGAAGCTATGGCAGAGCATAGTCAACAAGGTCGACGCAGTAGGAATCGATCCACACGCAAGGGATGACATCAGGAAGAGATGGAACGACCTGTGGGGGAAGGTGCATTCCATGGCATCACAATACAACATCGCCGTACAGAAGACTGGCGGTGGTCCCCAACCTCCTCCCCCTTAATACACTGACTGGGAGGAGAGTGTCATGGCCATCCCTCACAAGGAGGGCCTCACTGGACTTCGCAGAGGATTGGACTCGGGTAAGTCAACTACACCTGCAATGCATGTATTATCCCATCCCTCTCACTACCAACACCCCCCATCCCCTATCCAGCCAACAACACCCACACATACCTACCCATGTCCCCTGTATGCCTACATCCCCCATACAAACCTCTATCTAGCCCCCTAACCCATGCATGAAATGGCAGGAGCACCACAACACTCAGAATGCATCACTCCCCTATTACCAAATGCATCCAAAAGAACGCCAAGGGACCCTGCATGCCACCACATGGGAATGGAACCACCAATAACTCCTAAGAAGAGCTGCAAGGGACATGAAAGTGCAGGACACCCACATCTCTGTTTTCACACTCACAGGTAGCACCACCACCCATGCCACCCGGTCGGAGACGTCAAGGAATGCCAGTACTCCATCTGAATATGAAGGCCCCACTCAGGAGAGTGCAGAGGGATGTCTGGACACAGAGGATATCTCTGGCCCATCCCAGAGCCCTGGACACTCACCCCCAGTAGCCCCACCCAGGACACAACTGACATCCTTACCACTTAGCCACCAACATCAGCTCTGGCCCAACGCCCCCACACCAGTGTATCCAGGCCACAGACTGGCTGCCCACAAGTACAGAGTCCAGAGTCTCCGCCCACCACCAGGCAGAATGATGATGGGCCCAGTGCAAATGGGACTGCCAGACCTGTGCATGGGACACAGGAACAGGGGGCTAGGGCCAGTGGAATGGGAGCAGTGGGTCAGGGAACTGGGCCAAGGAGGGATGGTGCTTCCCAGGAGGCCATTGCTGAGGTCCTGGGAGCATACCACCATTCCCAGGACAGGATGGCCCATATCCTGGCCTATCAGAGGCTGCAGATAGCACACCGTCACGAGGCAATGGAAACACCTCAATACTACCATGGCCACCATTGCAGGGGTGCTGCAGCGCCAGTACAACAGTCATCCTGAGTCCTCCACCAACCAGAAGGCCCCTTACACTAGCCAGGACAATGCCCTGCCATCCACATCAGCAGCTGCTAGTGGACTGATGGCACTGCCAGAGGACTCACAGGACACCAGCACCCCTTCCACTGCAGCCCGGCTTCCCCCTCGCAAACGTGTCCTTAGACCCAGACATCTCTGTGAAACACCAGCCAAGACCAAACCCACTGCCAGGAAGTGACTCTGCCCTGAACTGTCTCCCTTGTGTGCAACTGAGCTACCTTGTCGACATGCCACTTCCATTTCACCATCTTCCAATGGCCCCATGGACTATGCCCCTGTGCAACCAACAGCTGTGGAAATGTACCTGAGTATTTTGTATACCATGTGCCCACTCCCTTACACTATCCCATCAGTCATGGATGTGTTTTGTTTCAATAAAAAACACCTGTGCACTCAAAAAAAACTGTCCTTCATTTATATGTGCAAACAAATGCAAATGTGAATATAGTGGGCAGTTTACATCCTAATGCTGTTTTATTGCAGGATGGGTTCTAACAGACTGCAGTGTTCCAAGTATGTCACACTGTACATTCCATCCCTGTAACACACATCTTCTTCACACATTAAGTCTACACATCACTGGTGGAGGACACCACAGCACTTTGCACATAAGTCACCCTGAAACAATGCAGTAAACCCATTGGTAACGTGGAACACTACCTGAGAGTCACTGGAAGTATAGCTGGTTTAGCTGGGTCCTGGAGTTGATGTCTTCCCCCTCCTCTTCCCCATCACATTCATCCATCTTCTGAGGTGGCAGGGGTGGTTGTACAGCATCTACCTCATCTAGTAGTGGAATAGCTTTCATTGGAGCCAAGTTGTGCATCAAGCAGGAGGCCACTACTATCTGACCCACCTTGACAGGAACATAGCACTGGGACCCTCCAGAGAGATGAAGGCAGCAGACTCTTGCCGTAAGGAGTCATATGGTTCTCTCAATAACCCTCTTAGTGCAACCATGTGCTCATTATAATGGATTTCTGCATCTGTCCTGGGATTCCTCCAGGTGTCAGGAGCCATTGCATGTTTGGGTAGCCAGAATCCCCTGCAGAAGTGGGCAAAATAGGGTTGAAACAAACAAAATCTACTTGCATACAGCCTGCCTGTCAGCTATGTAACTGATCCAGTGTCATACATACTCACCTATGAGCCAAGCTCTGTCTCCGTGTAGTTGTCCCATCATGTGTGGCACACTGCTGTTTCTCAGGACAAAGGAGTCATGGGCTGATCCTGGGAACCTTGCATTGACATGAGTAATGGACTGATCAGCAGTACACACCAATTGGACATTAATGGAGTGAAAGTTTTTATGATTTCTGAACACCTGTTAATTTACCCTTGGGGGTATGAGGGCTATGTGGGTACCACCAATGGCACCTATCACATGGGGAATATTTGCAAAAGCATAACATTCAGATTTGATAAAGGTGAGATTTGCCCTTTGTGGAAAATGGACATAACTCTGCAGGTGCTGCACAAAGGAATCCCAACATTTTGACAGGACGTGGCTGAACGTTGGCTGAGGTAAACCAGCTGCCATGCCCACTGTCACTTGGAATGTGCCCGTGGCCAGAGAATGTAGTATAGATAGTACCTGCACAGTTGTAGGGATGGCATAAGGATTCCTATTAGCTGGCATCAGCACAGGCTCCATTTGTGCACAGAGTTCCAGGATGATGTGACGTTCCTCCATGGTGGCCAGATGAACCAGGGGTCTGTAAACAGATGGTGCCCTCCCTCGCCACATGGGTCTGCCGCATACACTTCAGTCACAATATTCCACAATTCAAATTGAACATACAACACTATTGCCCCTCACACAGATGCAGAAAGCCTGGTAATCTTGTCTGGGTATTACCTGGTGTGGTGTGTATTCTGCATTGCATCACAGTGTAGGCACTCTTCCCACTATGATTACATGAGGAGGATCACACATCATACCATTACTTGATGAAGGGTAGAGGGAATGGAGCCATGGTTTAGGATCCCGGACGGACTATGAAGGTGTGGTGTATGCAAAGTGGCAGCCCCCTGACCTACAGGTAGCGTAGTGTAGGAAGTGACTACATTCCGCTGGCATTAGTCATCATGGTGGTAGGCGGTGCTCACCGCTGTGCACTTCTTCATTGGATAGCATTGGCATCTATGGGGAAGAAGGGCCAATCACAGACACCGCCTTGGGTGACGGTGCACACCTCCTGCTATGCTCTTGCCACTTGACTCAAACACCTTGAGAGGAACGGAACTTCACTGCGTGAGCTGCTGTGTCCTGACTCTGGGCCTACTAATGGCATGTGTTACTGGGGAACGGGTCCAGGCCTTCACCACAGAGGAGCTTGAGAAGCTGGTGGACAGGGTCTTACCCCTGTATACGATGCTGTATAGGTGACCAGAGGCTCAGGTAAGTTGCTATTAGACCTCCTTGTATGTGTGTGAATGTGGCAGATGCCTGTAGGCATTGTTGGTGGCTGTGTGGATACTTGCCTGCGATGTGTCTGGCAGTTGTCAGCTATTGTCAAAATGTGAGTCTCCATGGGCAATGCGAGGTAGAACTGGCATAGCATTTGTGTATGGGGCGCCCACACTGACGTCTGTTTCTTTACTCTGTGTCCCATGCAGGTCAGCGCCCATCAAAAGAAAGGAATGTGGCAAGCCATCGCCAGGGAAGTGCGGACTCTGGGGGTCTACAACCGATGGAGCACCAACTGCAGGAAGGGTGGGAGGACCTACAGCATTGGGCCAGGAAGACCGCACAGGCCCAGCTGGGGATGGCCTCCCAACAAGGGAGAGGTGCCCATCGGATCCTGACCCACCCCTAATGTCCCTCATACTGGCGGTGGCCTATTCCAATTTGGATGGGTGCTTGAAGGCAGCACAATAGCCACAAGGGGGTGAGTACCTACACTAATGTGATGCTACAATGCTGAGTATAGTTAGGTGCCATGGGAAGCATGCAGTGTAGTGGCAGGCCTATAGGCAGGTGTGTCCCTGCAGTCCTGCCCCCCTCTACGTCAGTGGGATGGTGTCCTTAGGTACATATGGCTAGGAATGTAGGCCTGTGTGGGGTCCTCTGTTTGGGCTATTGGTTCAGATGTAGCCCAATGGATTACCAGGTTTGTTGTCTTACCAACTTCTCTCATTGTGTCCCATTGCAAATTGTTATAGAGTAGAGGACCAGGATGGTCATGTAGTGGGATGTTGCTTAGCAGTCAGGGGCACATTCAGGTGAAGAATTCTGTCTTCTGGGAGTTAGTGCATTAGATGGGAGGGGGTGTATGTGTGCCAACAGGTATTTTTGATCTAGATTTGACCTACATCTTTCTTGTTTTGTCCCCCTCACCCTTCTGTGCTCTTGTGTCCTTGTGTGCTTTAGCATCATCTGGCGTGGGAGCCCACGGTTCCCAGGAGGCAGTGTCCACCAATGTCAAGGGGACCCGTGGGTTGGAGAGCGAGGGGAGTACCATGTGGGAGGCAACTACCACTGGAGGTAGTGACTCAGACACCTCCTCAAATGGCAGCTCCATGGTGGTGGCGGAGCCTACTGGGCCCAGCCATTCATTAACATCTTCCGCCACACCCCATACCATCACCGTCCTCCCAGTAGTTCCCAAGCATGTGGCCCGTGGCCCCTCAGCCAGGAGGGTGGGCATCTCCTTCACCCTAGGCACCTCATCTCCTGCCCCTGTTAGCCGTGCTGCCCTCATTGAGGAGGCTATTGACCTCCTGAGAAGCATCTCTGTTGGTCAGACAACCATTGTGAATGTCATCCAGGGGCTGGCATCCCAGATGCAGCAATGCAATGCGTTCCTGGAAGGCATTCACTGAGCCATGTCTGGCCTCCAGAAATCTTTTCAGTCTCTGGCCTCCTCTTTGATGGTAGCCAGTGTCCCTGGTCTTCCCGTCTCCCCTCCCACAACCTCTACCCCTTCCAGTACTCCACTCCCTTCTCCCATCCCAAGCACACATCCAGACAGCCATGCACCCAAATCAACACCCAAGAAGCATGCAGAAAAACACAAGCACCACATGTCCCACCACATGCAGGCACACACCCAACATTCAAAGGCAGACACGGCAACATGCACCTCCCCCACTGTGTCCAACCCCATCCTCCCAGGACACAGAAACGCCTCACTCCACACACATCCACCAAACATGGGCATACAGTACAGGCACCTGCATCCAAGCATAGTAGACATACACCTCATAATTCCCCCCCCTCATCCTCCACTCCCAAACCTGTCTCCCAAACCCCTCCAGCTGCACTTCGTAAGCTTTCCCTCTCCCATGTTGACCTGTTTGATCCCACTGGCTCACCCCATCTTGTCCCTAAACTTTTCCTTGGCCTCCTGAAACCCACTCCTTCCTCATCCAAGTCCTCCGCAGTCTGCCCTACCCATTCCTGTGCTCCTTCCCCAGAGAAGAAGAAGGCTTGTGTTGCCCCTGGTCCCTCTGCCACCCCCCGGTCCAGGACAACTCCTCCTACTCCTCCCAAGGGCAAGCCCAAACCCTCCCCACCTCCAGAACCTATGCCCAAGACCCCCCTTCCAAACCTGAGTCCCCACCCCACCACCCCATGCCCCTTAACCTTGAGGTGCCTGGCTGCCCCATTGATGCCCCTTCTCAGTGGAGTGTTCCTTTACATCGTGGGGGTCAAGTGTGGGCTATCTTTGCCCTACCGGGACTTTGTACTGGCCACTGGCCTTTTGTAAATAGTTTTTTTTTATTACAATGTGCTGCCCAATTGAGCTGTTGTGTAGAGTTTCACTGTGGGGCTGTGGTGTGCACAGGTGTGTGCATTGGTGCAGGTATTTGTTGGCCTGTGTCTGCTAAGTACATTTTGTTAGGGTGTGTATTGCTTGGGGTGGTGGGAGGGGTTGGGTGTGCGTTGCGGTGTGGGTGGGGTGGGTGGCTGTGTAATAGTGCCCTTTCCTTCCTTTTGTGCTATGCTGGGAGACTTACCATTGTCGTCTTCGTCGGCGGCTACGGTCCTTGAGGAATACGGCAAGGAGAAGCACTGGCATTATTTCCAACTCTCGCTCCATGTAGGCGTCAGCCTGTTCCGTGGGCTTCCGGTGAGTTTTTGCCTTTCATGTGGCTTTGAGTGGCAGTGGTTCCCACCCCATAACTGATGCTGGTGTCGTGTTCATAATATGCTGGTCGGGTTGGGCCCTTCCGCCGGCCTGAGTTGGCCTCTGCTGTCGTCGGCGATGCTTCCAAGATGGCAGTAGGAGGATGGGCCGCTGGCTGTTTCTCCTATGCTTCATTATTTGGCGGTCTGCAATGCCAGCCTGTTGGTTGTAGTTACCACCACTGCCAGTGGTGCAGTCATTACCACCAGGTTCAAAATGACCGCCAGTGTCCTCCAACACCTTGCGTGCCTTGAACACCGGGTGGAACAGATAGAGACAATCTTCAATGATCTATGGAGCTACATGGAATATGCCCTCTTTGAAATCCTTTTTTCATTTTTTGTTTGGATGAGAGGGACACTTGACACTTGTGGGTAGAGACATGGGAAAGGAAGTTGGGACTGGGTTTTTTCTCTTTGTACATTTGGTTTGGACTAATTGGACTTAGTGTCATTGGACTGTCACTGGAGACGGAGATTTGTGTGGGGAGAGGAGTGGGCCTGTTGTAGGTAGAAAGAGTGGGGTTTATAATAGTAAATAAGAAAAGGGAATAATATATTTTACTTTATTTATGCTTCAAATCTTTATTTTGGTGTGTTAGTTTGCACTGCTGTCTTTCAGCCTGTTTTTTTAAATCTGCTTAAAAAAGTGAATGCCAGTTAGTTATATCCTTGCTCTACTGCCCTCTGTAACTATGTTTTTGCCATTGCCTATTATGCCTAAAAAAATAAACTTAGGAAATGAAATCCTCAAATCAGGAGAAGAGGGCCCAGAGTTGTGAGTGGTGTGGAGAAGGTTAAGCATTTAAACAACACACTATACTAGGCCTGAATGATGATGTTGACAAATAATGCATGCATGGGTAAATGGGGCCAGTGTGGGATATTGCTCAGGTAATAGAAGATCATTCAGTGAGTTGGTGTTGCTGTCCCCTCATCTGCCTCAGCAAGTGTGTGACCCATTTATGGTGTAAAATTAAGTCACATCTCAATAAAAAATCATGCAGGCCGGGGGAAGAGGTTTAGTGGTTCGATGAATGGATGGGAAAATGTATTTAGGGAAAGGTGTGACAAAGACAAACACCACACAAAAGAAACAATGAGAATATTCATCGGGCGCCAAGCAGCACACCATCATCATTCTGTTGTGGAAGGAAATGAAGGAATGAGTATGACACAGTTCAGTTTAATACATTGCAAACAGTCCTTTAGCCCAAGAGAGACCCAAGATAATGTATCTCTAAATAATCTGTCTTCTAGGTTTGAAAAATACAAATTATGGAGGATTGAAGTTAACCTACCCAGTTCTAAAATGTATGATTGTTAAAAAAAATGATAATGTATTGCACAGTGGGTGGTGGCTCTGCATTTGTCTCAGAATGTCCGTCACTCTTGGGTGTCTGGCGTAACCTGCCTGGTAGGTAAGCTGCAGTGTTGAGCTTTCACCAAGTCTCCTTCGTGCAGGAGAGGATAAGGTCTGCATACTGATAAACAGAAACTGTATTGTACAATCAAGGAGAAGGGAAGAAAAAAAGCAAGGTTAGGTTCATAAGAAGTAAGGTGTGTACCAAGAAGACTCAGAGGCAGATCAAGAAAATAAAGAAGTATTTCAAGTTTGAGCCAACAATGCAACAAACGCACACTCAGCACTATTTCCCAAATCAACTCACTGCTCTCAAGTCCACAGAGCTGAATGAGTATAAGGCATAAGAGTCTTCATCATCATCATGGTTTCTCTATGAAGTTGATAACTTTCTTCTTCTAGCTGTTGAGGTAATCCTTTCACCCTTCTCCTCTTGGTTCCGAGTAACTCCACCCCACTCCCAACTCGAAGGAAATAGACATGTGTAGTGCACTGATGTTGCAGAACAAATAGAGAAACAGAATTGGAGCATTTTGTGTAGATTTTTGTTTGGTATCTAAAGGGACTAGTCTCGTGTCTGAAGAACCAGAAGAAAGGAGTGGAACCTGGAGGTAAAGTTCACTAAGTTTGAAAGGTTAATCCGCTTCAGGAAAAATGTTCACCCATTAGCCCCCAAATATTGCAAATAATCGAAATCAAGTTTACAAATTTGTTGAACATCCTCCCTCACTGTCTGCCACCACATACATTATCATCAGTCACCACTCACAATCACTCAATATATCATCACTCATTGGTTTCATAGTTAGTAGTTACCTCTTCTAATCCAAGCACGGTGCTAGTCACACATTGGAATTTGTTAATGGTGCTAGCAGTCTTTTAATCAATGATCTTTTGAGATAACACTGCTGGGTGATGCAAAAAAGGATCGGCAATGTTATTTGAGGGAAGCAGGCATTATCTCTAATGTTCTGAAGGGAATGTGGTGGTTACTTCATGGCACACTGGTCCAATTCCAATGCAGCCATATATGTGACTGAAATGGTGGTGCAGCATAAATCTGACACAAACATAATGTTCCATTTGCTACTTTTTTTGCAAAAAAAAGAAGTTAATCTAGAAATAATTAAAAAGTTCCTCAGGCTCAGGTGGTTCACCCAGAAGTTGATTAGCTAACACACATGATTCTGATCAATAATGCTCCTCCTCCTACTGCGGTGTTTCAAAAACAGTGTAATCAGGTGGTATGAAATGTTGTTTTTTATCAATTGTCAATCTCCCCACGTTTTGAGGAGAGAGATTTGTCCTTCTCACTGTAACAACTGTTCCAGCTGCACTGACCACATGCTCAGCAGACATACTGGCTACAGGACAATCCTGATAATGTATTGCTGGCCTACTATGATCTGGTCTTTGGCGGATCTTCTCAAACCAATACACCAATAGGTTTTGATCAACCTACACCTTTTTTGGGTTCATCCAGATGCTCCTGGAACATTCTCTGAATGGTCATTGGTGCTGCTGCCTGCTTTATCTCTTTTGCCTTCGCCTCTGCAATGGATGTAAGACCTGTCACTTGAAACCAAGCCAATGCACAGGTTGGGTCCAATTCTTCTGTTGCTGTTGTTGTCATAGTTCTTGTTACTGGTGTAGGCTGCTGTGATGAGAGAAGACTGCCCTCTCTGGAAGTTGAAGGCGGCACCCCAGAACTGTGGAGTGGGACTCTAAGTTTCAGCCATTCTTCTTCCTGGTGTCCAGCTTGCTCACAGTCAACTTCTTTTATTTGGAAACTCCCCCTTCGGAAAAAGGAATTAAAGTGGGCAGATTTCTTTTGTAGCATGGAACAAGTAGGGTGGCACAGATGTACTCTTTGGATAAGATGATGTAATTTCACAGCCTTGCACTACAAGCCAAGCAATAGCTTAAGCTCTCAATCAAGGCATGCACTTCTGGGTTTTTGTTCGCACAGTATGAACCTTTCAGACACCTTCTTTAGCTGGTCCTGTAGCAGATGAAACAATGGGATAGCTTGGCCCAACGAATCATCCTCCTTGCTACCTTCCCATGTGAAAACCTCAAAAGGAAGTAGCAGATGTGTGAGGCATTTGATAAAGCCTAATTTAGTCACATCCATGGTCATAGCTTTCCTAATTGCAGCCCCCTCCTCTTTGAATGACATAGTGATTGATCTATCTATACTGCTCAAAAAGACTTTTCAACATATAACAGGTCAAGTTCCGATGTGTTGGCACTTGCTGTATTAGGACTTTAACTGGTACTCTATTAGCATGCTGAAAAATCCACAACTGCTTCCGGGCTTTAAAAGAATGGCTGCAATGAGTGCAAATTCATCAGCAGGTGGTCGGTATGTTGCTGACTCTGTATTCTTTTTTGAGAAATATTGCACAACCAGGTGATGCAGTGCACCAAACATAGGACTCTGAAATAACTACCATCTACCATGGCCTTGACTATGTTACAGACACTGTCTGTGGCAACAAATCCAATATGGAGACTACTGGGTCACAGTCATTCAGACTCCTTGATATTAAATTTGTTCAACATGTTTTCAGCTGTATGTGATTTCTCGATGGCGAACATGGCTACTGTTGTATGCCACCGAACGATACTTTTTAAAATACTTCTTCCACTGGATTGTGTAATGTTTTTTCATATGGGTCGTTTGGCCTCCAGTAAAATAAAGTGAACCAGTCTTACCTCGACAAACACTTGCATGGCAAATGAAGCATATCGCAACGTTCTCTTTCTGTTTGCTGATTGTAAAAAGGTCCCAAACTGGGCAGAAGAACTTTCTTAGTGGGCCCCTGCCTATAGAAGAACTGGAGGCAGGTGGATGTGACATCGATTGACTCTCTGAAGGGCATACTTCTATTGAAGTAGGGGTTGGTCTAGTTCCCTGCTGGGGCTTTACAAATATGGGAGCTGATGGTGCTACCTGTGCCACATCCTTCAGAGCAGGTTGAATCGTAATGTCAGACTCCTCTGTGCCAGATTCCACAATGACTTGCTCATTATCACCATCCTCCCCATCACCCCTTCCATAATTCTAAGGCTTTTTGGAACTTTTCTTTCCCCTTGCCTGTCCTGGTGTCTCCCAGACTCTACCGGGGTCCACTCCACATCTCCTTCATCGTCAAGAAGCGGTGCTTGGAGGAGATGGTGGAGAAGTACCCTTTCTTTTCTTTACTGGAGATCTGGGATCCAACGATTCCAAAAGAGGAACTTTTTGCTCGGAAGGAAGAATGACCTCCTGTTCTGCTCCATCTTGAAGAAGATCTACTATTGCTGGCTATGGCTGCTGTCCACTTTGCTCTGTTTCCTGAAACGATTGGGTACTTACTAATTTGCAAAAGGGACAAATCCAATTCAACATTACTGCTCCTCATCATTGCCAGGATTGCAGTGGCAGCCTCACTGACAGACATGGTCTTGGGCTTTGAATGTGATGGTGCTGTTGATGCAAGAGTGCTGCTCCCAGGTTCCTCCTCTGAGGCTAGTGTGGCAGGCACACGTATCCCGAAAAAGGTTGTAGTCGGCACGCCACTTGTGGAAAACTGCTTCTTCTAGTTGACCATTTTCATGGGAGCTCTCATTTGGCATTGGTACTAAGCTGTAAAAATTGAAGAGATTGAAGGACTGAATTCACAGGACAGGCCTTCTGTTTGGCAGTAGTGCAGGTGATGTCTGTTCTTCTCTTGTGCACCTAAAAGCAACCAACCAAGCAAGACAAACCAAACATGTAGTTGCAGGTTGAAATAGTACAGACAAATGCAATATTAAGTGTGGTTGGTTACTTACATAATAAGTAACAATTTACCCAAACATTGTAAAGTCAAACTACACCAACATACCATAAAATGTTATTTCAAATCAGGCAACACAACATACAGATATAGATCTTTCCTTTATCTCCATCTATTCTAAAGGAAACACCTGAGGTAGTCAGAGGCGGGCATGGGTAAATGGAATAATTCTTAAAAAACCTATGTCAGGCAAGGTGATCCATGGGAAATGGAATACTCATTAAAAATGGTTGATGCTGCTGATGTGTCTGCAGTCCACTACAGCCAGGGTGTACAGGAAGAAATTGAATTATACCCAAAGAATCTGAATGCTGCAGCACTGCTGTTATGCTATGGTAGATGGATAGATGGATGGATGGATGAATGGATAGATGGGTGGATGATTGGATGCAATAAAGCATAAAAGTAAACAAATACATTTAAAACAAAAAAAATCTACAATATAAGATAAAATATAAGAAACACAAATTGTGAAAAAATATAAATAATAAAATTTAAATGAAAAACAAATTTAAAATAAAACAATTAAAATATAACATGTAAGCAATACATTTGAAATAAAAAAAATAAAAAAAAGATTGATCAGTAATTGCTGATGTTTGTATGGGTGGATGAGAAGAAGGATACCTATTGTGAGGTAACAAGGTGCACAATAAAAAAAGCATGTAATAATATAAGCATTGTTCATCTAATCATATTTTTAGTATACATATAATACAATGGTCCTCAGGCATATTATTAAACTGGTATCACATCCATCCATCCAAGCCTATGGCAAAGGCACACTGGCTGGATGCACAAAATTGCTGCCAGCAACATGGTCAGATGCACAGGGAACAACGAACACATGGAAGCCCATGGCAAGAGTACAGTGGCTCAATGCACTAAATGGGTGCCAGCTACATGGTCAAAGAACACCGGCAAGCAAGGAGGCATGGGGAACGAAGAACACATGCAAGCCTATGGCAAAAACACTCTGGCTGGATGCACAAAACTGCAACTAGCTCCATGGTCAAACAAGAACAGAGCACAAGGAGGCATGGAGAACGAAGAAAACATGCAAGCCTATGGCAAAAATACACTGCCTGGATGCACAAAATGGCTGCCAGCCACATGGTCAAACCACAACAGTGAGCAAGGAGGCATGGGGAACAAAGAACACTTTCAGGCCTATAGACATAGACTACACAAAATAGCCCTGGCAACATAGCATGGAGAACAAAAGCAAATTGTGGCCAATGACAAACACACACATAGACACACACAAACACCTACACACTGGCCATAAAAAACGTGGCATGTTGCTATCACTGAAGAAAACACTAACATTAATTCAGCAATATACAGTTTTTCAACAAAAAATATAATGCAAACAATAGCAACATATGTAACTTATTCAAATGCCATCCCTGCTTTTAATTACATTTTAAAATCATATACCACAGAAATATTTTTTTCATGCACTGATGACTAGTACTGGGCCAACTGGCTACATGACCTGTTGGAAGGGTGGGCCACATAGTAAAATAAATGAATAATGCAAATGTAACAGACATGAAGAAAAGAGGAAACAATCAATGAAATGCAAAAAAAAAAAAATAGGCCCCTACTTAAACTCAAGGCCACCCACCACAGTAAAATGTAAGAATCAAATAAAAGTACAAAGAAATACTGGAGCATGTCATATCAAACATACAACACCCTTATACAATCGTTTTTTAATTACTTGTGTGATATCACAAAAACGAGGTCCTTAAATCCAAAGGTGTATATCCAGGAGACAAAGACAGTAATACTTCAACCTCAAAATCCAAGTTAAAAGTGATCAGCAGATGGACAAAGCACTGGGAGGAGCCTGATAGACAGGAACAAGAAGTTGGAGCTTCTGGGGCACTTCCTTCCTGTTGGGAAAATAAAGTGAAAAAAGCACTAAAAACATCATGAATGGTCCATTGGAGAAGAAAAAGCACTTAAAACCTATTGTTCAGTAGCTTTGGCTGCATCTCGAGTTGAAGATCTACTCGAGGTGCATTCACACTCACAAGTGGCCCTATATTTGCACTGTCATGGCCAGAAGCTGTGAGAGCCGGCCCAAAATCTCACATGCACTCACTAGCAGCATGAGAATATTGTGACGCTCGTGAGCAAGCACCAAACAGAAATTTTGCACGTGCAAGCATAACTTCATGGTGGATGGCAGAATTCTGAAACTGTGCTACCACGCCTAGCATGAAATGGACAAATTCTAATAACTCCATGAACTGAGTGGAGTTTCCTGCCCGGGGCTAATTGAAACCACCATGGTACAAAGCTTCACTAATGCATGCCCTTTCCTTGCAAATGTCCTGTCATTAGCAGCCTCAATGATGACTCAGGTTCTTGCATCGCAGACTCACAGCTCCTTGGAACTGACGCATTGCCTTGACTGTGCAATGCATCCTTCACACCGGACTTTTCATCCCAAGCCCTCATCTTTGGGATCTTCAATGACAGCTCAGGACCTCACATCGCAACCTTGTAGCTCCTCCAAACAACTCATCACCTTGGCTGCATAATGCATCCTCTGAGTGGAAACTCTCAACACTCTCCAACAAGGATTTAAGGTACTTTTTTCAGCGAGGTAGCTGGGTCTCTGTAGCCGGTCTGCACTTCATTGTGGTTGACCTAAACTTGTGACTTTGTCCCATTTAGGTGCGACTAGATGTCCACGGCTGGCACTTTGTGCTTTTTGGTACTATTTTCACTTAAATCTTAAAAATTGCAGCCCATATTTATACTTTTTGACTCAAAACTGCGCCAACGCAGTTTTGCGTAAAAAAATTTAGCGCCGGCTAACGCCATTCCGAAGCGCCATGCGGGCGCCGTATTTATTGAATGACGTTAGCCGGGGTTAGCCGCCGGCGCTGTCTGGTGTGCGTTAAAAAAAACAACGTACACCAGGCAGCGCCGGCGTAGGGTGAAAATGGCGTATGGGCGTCCAGAAATGGTGCAAGTCAGGCTGAGGCAAAAAAATCGCCACAACCCGATTTGCGCCATTTTTTTACGACGCCCATCCCCCATTGAAATGACTCCTGTCTTAGCAAAGACAGGAGTCATGCCCCTTGCCCAATGGCCATGCCCAGGGGACTTCTGTCCCCTGGGCATGGTCATTGGGCATAGTGGCATGTAGGGGGGCACAAATCAGGCCCCCCTATGCCAAAAAAAAAAAAAAAAAAAACTTACCTGGACTTACCTCAATGTCCCTGATGTGGGTCCCTCCATCCTTGGGTGTCCTCCTGGGGTGGGCAAGGGTGGCAGGGGGTGTCCCTGGGGGCAGGGGAGGGCACCTCTGGGCTCATTCTGAGCCCACAGGTCCCTTAACGCCTGCCCTGACCCAGGCGCTAAAATCCGGCGCAAATGCGGGTTTTTTAGTCCCCCCCACTCCCGGGCGTCATTTTTGCCCGGGAGTATAAATACGACGCATATGCATCGCAGTCATTTTTTAAGACGGGAACGCCTACCTTGCATATCATTAACGCAAGGAAGGTGTTCACGCAAAAAAATGACGCTAACTCCATGAACTTTGGCGCTAGACGCGTCTAACGCCAAAGTATAAATATGGAGTTAGTTTTGCGTCGAATTTGCGTCGAAAAAACCGACGCAAATTCGGCGCAAACGGAGTATAAATATGCCCCACAATGTCTCCGGTTCTATTTGATTTGGTTATTACATTTTGCTCCTTTTTCTAAATTTATGTGGGATTTTTATTGTGTTGGCCTTTCACTTTATTGCTGTTTGCAGTACAGAATCAGGCAGAAATTATGCACAGAATCAAATGTGATTTTGAGAACTGATCTATATATTATTCGGCCAGTTCACAAAACAGGAAATCACAGTGGGTTGCAAAGAGCCCTGCTAAATGAATGTTGAAAGAAAGTGGTGTAACATTTGAAGGGGATGAGAACCCACTTCAAATAATGATTGCAGTGCTTTTCAGCAAGAATTACTGAAGTCTCTAAGAAACCCTGTGCTTACTCCACTTACTCCTCTGGTGGCTTGGTATAAAGCAGTCAGGCCTAAGTAAATGGCAATGTGCAAGTATTTATCTAGTACTCAAACAGTGATAGGGTAAAAACACAACAGAGGAAAAATCCCAAACTAACTTAGAACAATAAAGAATATTTCAATAAATAAAATTACACTAAAATGACATAAATGCAATAAGCAGAACCTCAGATATGAATGTTTAAAGTCTGAATTAACAATAGCAGCAAAAATCCACAATTCAATGACCCGATTGGCAGTGGAAGTACTAACAAACTAAGAGCTGGATATGCTAAGATCAGATTCACCAAAAATGAGAAACAAATTATGTAGACTCTTTGCAAATGTAATCTTATTTTGATAACTGATCTA
Source organism: Pleurodeles waltl (assembly GCF_031143425.1). NCBI lineage: Eukaryota > Metazoa > Chordata > Amphibia > Caudata > Salamandridae > Pleurodeles > Pleurodeles waltl. The sequence continues at coordinate 839,327,111 of NC_090436.1, forward strand.
TATATTATTAGGCCAATTCACAAAACATGGAATCACAGTGGGTTGCAGACCGATCTGCTGAATTAATGTTGAAAGAAATTGGTATTTTATTTGAAGGGTATAAGAACCCACTTCAAATAATAATTGCAGTGCTTGTCAGGAAGAATAGCTAAATCACTAAATAATCCTATGCTTATTTCCCTGGTGGCTTGGTACAAAGAAGTAAGCCTCAAGTAAGAGGCGATGTATAAAGCATTTATGCAGCACTCAAACAGTGATAGAGTAAAAACACCACAGAAGATACATCCCAAGACAACTCAGAAAAATAGAAAATAGTTGAATAAGTAAAATGACACTAAAATTTCATAAATGCAAAAAGCAGAACCACAGATATGAATATTTAAAGTCTGAAGTAAAAATAGCGCCATATGGCACAAAGCACCAATCATGGGTATCTGGTCACACTTCACTGGTTCAAAGGAAAAAGTTAAAGCTGACCCTGATTGATCGCTGGAAGGATACAAGGACCAGGTGGAATGTTTACCTCCTAACTTTGTGGAAAAAATGGTTTTCCATACAAGAAGGGCACATTTCCAATACATTCCCCCACCAATCCCCACAGCCAAATGTTAGGGAAGACTAATCAACATCTTGATAAACTTTAATGCTCAGGCAAAAGAACAAGGATAATTTGCCTCCTCTTCACTGGCACTTGTCTGTTCTATGCCTCCACGAACCTATCTGTACCTCATTGCCACCACTGTCCTAGGTCAGTGGGCTGTCCCAAGGAATTTTTTTTTCCCTCATCTACAGACGCCTTCTGTAAAGCACCTAATCTTTGATTGTCCATAGATGGATCTCAGTAGGTAGGCAATACCACTATGGCCAGCAAGGGGGTGTGGTCTACTTTGCCCCATAAGTCAGGCCTCTGTTCTAAACTCAGGGAAAATCCTGCTCAGAAGGACAACAACCAACAGAGGCCACTGACAGCTGTCAGTGTCAAGAGCCAGGACCCGGGCCATCTACAGTCGGGGCGGTTCTGCATCCTGGGGCCTTAAGAAGGCCTCACTTCCAACCATGGAGTTAGCAATGAATTTCCCAGATGCTCCTGAGGTCTCTCTGGCCACTTAGGTTTCTCAGAGTGAGGGACATTAGTGTTAGTTGTCAGGTACCCTAATTCCACTCTCCCTCCCACTATCTCTGGATGATACCCTTGACTGGCCTCTCAGCCCAGGGTCTGTACCCTGAGGCTGAACATGTCCCTGGCAGACAAGGACCTCAAAGGGGAAACCACTCCACCCAGCAAGGTTAAACCCCTGTGTCTTGCTGTGGGCTAGCTGGAGCAGATCTCCAACCTTCTAGCTCTGTGCCAGCACATGCAGCACCTTCAGGTCAGCACTGGCCTCACCAAGGCCAGTCTTGGGGTGCTCTTTCCTTAGGGTGCATTGATCCTAATCCGCTCATCCTCCTACTGTGGATTACCTCTACCTCCTACCCCCTGCTTTCCAGCTTCTTGACCTCCGTACTCTCCATTTGGGAGCAGTGCTTCCAGAAACCTGAGCTTTCAGAGTGCACTTTGCAGCTGCCACACCCAGCTATTCTATTATCACTGGTGAGAGTTAATTTCCCAGGATGCAGTCAATGTGTATACGGGGACTGACAATGACCCTTCTCTCTGCTGACCCACCGACCCCTATTACATGAAGCCCACAGCTTTAGGGCAGACAAAGTGTTGCTCATGTACCTTGGTTACCATGCCAACCTGTCCTGGCAGATAGTGCTCTGGAAAAACCAGTGTTTCCACCATAGCGATCTGACTGGCACAGGTATCCCTTAGAGCAGTGACAGGTACCCTATTCACTGTGATCTGATGGAAGTGATGTATCTCACCTTCTCTGGTTCCACATCTCATAATGATAAAGATAAAAGTGATGTTAATGTACGACAAACAAACACAAACTGTAACGACAAACTTGCATTACTATTGTAGATTCCACCCGATGTGACCTCCTCATCAACCCCGAGTCAGAAATACATGGTCAGGTAAGCCCTGCAGCCTAGGCCTGAAGCAACTGATTAAAAGGTCACAGATGGGATGATATGTAGCCCACAGGTACATTTTCAAACAGGAAAATCCCAGATCAATCCTTCAGATAGGTAGTGACACCAAATAGTCATAGGAGATCAGCCCCAATAAAACACATTTGGCCGGATAGGCAACTGGTCCCAAAACACCATAAAAGTTAGATGCCACATGAAGTTAGGCACACTCAGAACACAGCACACACACAACATGCCAGACATCTGGACATGTTACATACTGGCCCACATTTTGTCCAAGCAAGGTCGAGACCCACCTGAGCACTTTATCAGATGGTCAGATTTGTGACTCCATGACTAGGCCAGGATTCCTCTGTGCAAAGAATGTATGTAATTGTTTTATAACCCTTCAAGAACTCTATATAAAGGTGCTCAGAACTCTGTAATTTTGAGAGACAGTCATCAGACACTGATTCTGTGCTGCGCTCCCTCAGCTGTTGCATTTACATAAACTAACTGTTCCTGTTTGGCCAAACACCTCTTCTCTTCCCTTTTTTTAAGGTAAGTCTGCATTTGAGGAAAATTTTGGCAAGCCAGATAAGAGGGACTGTTTTTTCAAGCCAGACTGCAGGCAATGGAAGAGGCCTCTACCCATTAGGATTCACATTTGCGCAATAAAAGTAGGTGAGCAGGTGCTGCAATTGATTGAAAGTTCTGCTGAGTCTGCTGGGGGGTTCATCCTGAAGGTGCCATCAGCGGGTAAGAGACTACATCTGATCCTTAGTCCCAGCATTTGGCAAATGGAAAGCTAGGAAGAAGTATACAAATTTATCCTGAGCGCCCTACCACTGACAGAAATCTGACATTTGTACATTTCATGTGTCCAAACTAAGTAGTCACAAGGTGGCCTCGGAGGGGGTCCTGCAGAGATCACCTTTTAATGATAGTTGACACATGGCTAGGGGACGTGAACATTTTGTTTAGTTGCTTGGACCACTGGGCATGACACAGATGGTGTGCTTAACTCCTGGGTGTAATTCAGGGTATTGCTTGGACCGCTGGGTGTTACACAGATTGTACACTTGATCCCTGAGTGTGATATAGGGTCAAGGTCTTACCACTTGGACCACAGGGTGGGACACAGATGGTATGCATAGGCCCTGGGTGTGATACAGGGCCAGCAAATCAATCTTATTGTTTAGGCTTTCTCAGCACTACCGGTCTCATAAACACTGGTGGTGTTGGAAATAAGTGAGAGGTGTTATTCGTTAGGACTTCTGGGTGTGACACAGATGATACATGAAGCCCCTGGTTGTGAAACAGGGTACGATTCAGATGTTAGGGAAAGATTTGGACCTCAGAGATGAGGTGTAGCTTGGCAGAGGAGAGCCTGTAGTTGTCAAGTTGTACCTTCTTCTCTGTGTAAGTTGTTGCTATTGTTGTCCCTGAGCCAATATTGATAGACTATCAGCCTCACTTAGTCCTGTGTACTGCGCAGAGCCCCCCCTGGAATTCAGATAGCATGTGATGGCAGGGGGCTAAGGTGTTTTTGACAAAGTCATCATTTATTTCTGTTACCCTTTTTTCTCTTTTCTCTTTGATTTCCAATGTGGTTTTCCATTGATGCGTTGCTGATGTTGTGGTGCTGATAAGCTATTGCAATTATATTTTTCATGTTGAAATGCTATGTCTCATTTAATGTTTAATGTGTGCATGAAGAAGTCGTTATCTTTATCACACTGTTATTCCATATCTGCTATTCCACTGCTAAAAACAGGTTATAATGTTTTGAACTACCCATTGCACTTTCTTTCAGGTTGTGACCCTTCATATGTGTTGTTTTATATATTGTGAAAATCTGTTTGATGCATCGCAGTCTGAAGTTGAGCACATAGCTAGTAGTTTTTGCCAGCATAATTGTGTGTACATATTTCCCCACAGTCAGAATAGAATTTAGCATTATTTAAAGCTCAAGAAAGTTAGAGCTATACCAGTCCCTCTAAAAAAGGTTCTCAACTTATCATGGAGTTGCCATTAAGCCACATACTGGATTCCCCACACAGACTAAAAACTAGATAAATTCTGCAGAGAATATACAGACCAAGGCACACACATTCCACTGGCAAAAGGGAGGAACCTTTAAAACCAACATCATAAAACACACAAGGACACACATTCAGGCCAAATTTTTGGGTGAAAGAAGGCTAAAAAAGAGGCGCTGTTAGAACTTTAGGCCACCTTTGACATGGCCCCAGCCTGTAACCAGCCACAATCTGGTCAGCACTAAGGCTCCCCTAAATTTGACCCCCTGTCCAGTGCATTCAGTCGTTTGAACCGCAACAGCATGGCAAGCACATACTCCAATCCATCCGATACAGGGATTCCAGGTGACTGGGAGGCTCATAGTGGTCCTGGACAGTGACATCATTAGCAGTAGGGAGGAAGAGGGCCCCAGTCCCCCAGGATCTGACAGAGAGGGTAAGAGTGCCAGACTGGTCCCACCAAATAAAGGGGAAAATTAGGAACCTATCCCAGATACCACAAAAACACCCAAAGACACACACACACCATTGTCCACTCCAGGCTGTCCTGGGAAGGAACCCCATGGTCAGGCTAATGGTAAACAACACACCTTATAATTTTCTGTTAGACACTGGGGAAAAAAGGACATGCCTTGGAGAAGGAACAGTCCCATTCTTAAAAAACACTGCCATCATACAAGGGGTCCCGGGTATGGTGGCTAGGATCCCCTCCACAGAACACCTTAAGATTGAGATAGTTTAGATTGGGATGAGGGATCAGTTACTGTATTTTCCTGCATCCCAACTAATATATTAGGACAGGATATAATGACAACCCTTAAAATGTCTATCTGTTTTGCAGAGAATGAGATGTTAGGCTGCTCTTCTCCTGGAGCTCCCTTTCTAGAGCACCAACCAGTGGGACAAACCCACACCACATGGACACCACCCAAGGTGTTCCCAGTCAATCAAACCCCTTTCAGGAAAATCATCCTGGGATATACAGAAAGCTTCTTTGAACTATGCGAATTAGCTTGGCAATGAGCATGTCACGCATGCTTCCTTTTAGTAGGGACCACTAAAGAACAACTAATAAGGTGGCCATGAAACAAGAGACCCAAGGTCACAATATGAACATGTCTACTGAGTCCCCCAGAGTTAGGAGGGGAGCTGGTCCAAGGCACATAGGGATGTTGGCAGTAGCAGGCAGACTGCATGTACCCTTGGCATTACTAAGCCCAGCATCTGTTGCCACACTAGCACATCCACAAGTGGGGAAGTGGCACAGAAGAGGCTGCCTGACACTATGTGGTGTACTCCCTGTGCCAGAAGCCCCATATCTACTACTGAATACGGTACCCAAGCAAGTGACTCTTATTGGAGACTCAGCATGCCTGGCAAATGAAACAACACCTCAAGGAGGTGCTACCACCGACCACATGGGGAGAGTTCTGGAGAATGAGGTGGGCAGGCACCAACCCATGCTCCCCAATGCAGCGGTCCACTTGGAAAGGGGAAAACAGGAGCAAGCCCAGAGAGAAACCGCAAAGCTGGTCCAACATAACTTAAAAAAGACTGCCCAGGAGGGAACAGAGTTGGCTGCAAGCATGCAAATGGCACCCGTCTTGAAGGGAGCTCCAACACAGAGGGTTTCCATCCATTCCTAGCAACAGAGGTCAGAGAGGTTGGCAGCATCCAGGCCTCAGAAAGTGCTACTACTGCCACAGAAGGGGCCACATGGCCAACTGATGCAACCTAAAGGCATATCATGGGCAAAGAGCAATAAGCCTTGGTCAGTTACCCAAAATCCCCATCAACAGAAACAAGCCAAGGTCTACCCAAATGCATCCTACATTCAGCCTCAGGGAAATCAGACAGATACCACACCACTACAGCAGAGAGCAAGCAGCTAGCCAAACACGTGGCAATAGCAACAGGGACACAGAAACTAGCCCAGTAAGGACCGGGGCCACAGCCATCGCAGGGAGGGGAAACTGTCTGGGAAGGCAATGCCTTTACACAACCATAAAATCCAAGTATGCAATTGGTCTGAAATCCCCAATACGTTTACATTCACATCACACCCATCTCAAAACTCATCTTGAGATATGAAGATAGTGAAAATTTAGGAACCCATGCATTTACTTGCGGTCGGTAAAAGCTCAAGGCTGCTCTATGTTTTGTCAATCAGAAATCTACACTAGAGTCCACCATTTGGGTGCCTGCAGGGGACTAGGCTCCACTCCGCTGCTGGTCCCCATGATGGGGTTGGCTGGCCATACTATTGGGGTAGGGCAGTCTGATGAGCGGACAGGGCACCCCCACAAAACATCCATAAAAACTGCCACCCAGGTACCCGAATCCAAGTCAAAATTGGGACAGGTTCAAATAACCAGATCCCCAATGGCTGGCCCTTCCAAGGGCACCCAGCCTGGAACCAAAGTTCCCACTTGGTGCGTAGTGCTGAATGTAGCACCTCTGAAACCGACAGGCCTCAAGCTAATGAACGCCCCCTTTTAGTTTCAAAACAAAGCAGTGGTCCAGTGCTGGGAGCCAGGTTCTCCGCGCATTTGGGATAATGATGTCCCCATAAAACTTCAAAGTCCATGCAAATCTGACAGGTTACGAAGCAATAACATGGCACCAAGTCAGTAGGGAAATTCACCAGAGCAGTCAGCCATCCCAGTTCATTAACTGTATTGGGCAAATCTTATCGAGTCCTGGCTGCACACCTGTCACCCACCATAAGCAAATAATCTGTCTCCTCCTCTCCCCACAAGGCTTCCAAACACCCAAAGGCTTCACCTCGGACAATGTCGCTCCAAGCCAGCGAGGGTAGCGTGTCGCAGAGTAGAAGTCCTTGGTCCCAGCTGGGGCAACAGACCCAAAATACATCCTGGATCCAAGGGGGATGGTGTGCCAGGAGGGAAAGGGATTCCATAAATAATCAACTCAACCCCATGGGAGTTGCATAGACATACTCACCGTCACGTCTGGCCTGCCGATCATATCACATAAGGCCTCACACACAGTTCAAGTAAGCAATAGGCCTGATCCCAGTTATTGTTGCATCAAATGTCATACAAGAGCCATAAAGCACCTCTCCGGCTCTCCCCAGCATACCGCAATAAATACAGTACAGCATGAAGAACTAGGTAGGTACCCAAAAAAGTAGCACAAACAAAGACACCTGACTCTGTTAGGGAGAACCTCATTGCACCCCACATGCAGGAACTACAGGGGCATACACATGTCCTCAGAACACATCAAAAGGTTCCAACCACATCAGTAACACACACACACATTAGGAAAATATTGTTAGGGAGAAAATTGAATAATCCTACGAAGATCACACCACAGAAACACTCTTCTTTGTCATGGTGAGAGAGGAGGACCAAACGGCCCGCAAAACCCAACTAAGGTGATCCACAATTAAAACACTCACCTTTCCCTAAAATAAGTTCTCACAACTAGAGTCACCTCCTAAGTAAATGCACTGAACATGTGTAATAAGAAAGGCACAGGAATCACTGAGACTAAATAATGATGTATGTTTTTTCTAAAAGCTAACCTACAAACTACACCTCTTATCCAACAGCTCTGAAACCGAACTATGAGTGCACCACCTTTACAACAGCCCTCCACCTTTTCAGCAGCAACTTCCAGAACTCCAACAAAGAACAAGTGTACAAGCCAAAGACAACAAACTGTTTTGGACTATTTATACAGACATTCTTCTACGAACTCTTCTTCCAAAACCAGAGACACCCCCAGAACCACTACATTTGCCAGAGCAGAACCATCCCCAATCACCAGATGTTTTCCCAGGCAGCCAGCCCGAGATTTGAAGAACTCTTGAACACCCCCTGTTTGCTGTGGTTATAGCCACATCCATCCAAGGCCAAAAATCCGCCTAGTCACATAGGGTCCACCTTGACACGTCTACAGTGCTTGTGTAGTGGCCTTTCCCACATTGCTTATAATTACACCGAACCTAATGTTAGTATTCCACAGGCACTACATAGAGCACTCTTACACAACACATGGTATCAGCACATGCCCGCTGTGAGCACCCAGACATCAGCCAGTTTGTGCTATGTCTGTGCATGTCATAGGCACAGATAGCATTTATTTATCACAGAGGATAGCCCCCGAGATAACAAAAGGCCTAATCCATCAGTACTTATGTAGGATAAGGGCAAGTTACAACCTAGTAGAGTAGAATTCCATAGGGTGGTAGTAAACATCACATGATATAAGACCAATGCCACTGCACTGTACCTTTACACCGAGCCTAGCAATATTCAAACTGAGCTAGACAGGATGCACAGGCAAGGTCCTGTATAGGAGGGCAATCCTTTTCCCTGAGACTTTGCAGAAAAGAGGCTCTTGGAGGTAGCAAAACCACCATACCAGAGCACCTAGGCATCTGCTCCTTCCTTCGTCTGTGGTCCCAGGGTGGACCTTAGCATGTCTGAGGCAGTCGTCTTTAATAACAAATGGACTCCAGACATGAAACTCCTGTAATGCCATCCACCTTAATGATGCAAGGGAAATGAGTCTCACAGGGGAGGATTGTATACCAGCATAGATACCCCATGTCATGAAATCTGGGATGCTGAGATAGATTGGTACACATGGTTGGAGGGGAAGGGGCAACCACTAATTGTATGGAAACTTGCACTGTATTCCTTGTGTTTTAGAGTCAAAAGGACAATCCCGCTCTGCACAAATGAGAATTGTGAAGCAATGCTCAGCAGCGTCTCCTCCGCAATGGCGGAGGTGTGTCATCCCACTGGCTAAGAGACAGCAGCTGAAAAATAAAATTATATTCAATTTTATTTTTCAGCTGCTGGCTCAGCTGAGCCAGCGTGTGAAGGGAGGGGAAGGGTGGGGCTGGGCCATGTAAGGGGGGAGTGGAATGCACTTAAGTGCGCATGTTAGTTTGGCCAGCCATCTTAGGCCTGCCAAACCCACATGCTCACTTAGGTTTCTCTAACCCGGCTGTGTCACACAGCCAGGTTGGAAAAACTGAACAGACCCTAACACAGTGTCTGAGTGGCAGACCAAACTGCTCAGACCAATCCTGGTACTTATCTCATGCTAGGTATATCATGAGAGCAGCGCCAGGACTGCATGGGGAACCTGTGCTGAGAGACCATTAGAAGAGGAGAGCGAGGCGGTAGGCAGAATAAGAACAGGTAAGTTTATCTTTATTTACCCCATGCCCTAATTTCAGCCCCCACTCCTCCCTTCAGATTTGCAACAGCGACTCCTAGCAATACTGCACTACCAGACATGATATGAGACATCTATGCACTGGTGGACTTCTACTGGCATTGCAGAGAATTTGCCTACGCTCAGCTCATCCTTTGATGGTGGGGCCTCTGCTCCCTTGTGACCATACACACCCTGACCCAGGTTATTCCTGCAGAAGACCTGTTTGAGTTGTTCCAACATCCACAGCAGATTAAAGCGACGCTGTTGCATTAGACTCGAGGAAAAAGAACTGCTGATTATTTTGGGTGGGCTCAGAACAAAGACATTCCGGAACAATTCAGACCATTCATTGATGCTCAAATAGACACAGGAGTGTCCATGCCCTTCTTCACCTGACAGACAAAAGCAAACACCCACTGGTTGCAGATAACCAGGTGGGCAATGTTGAAAATGATCATTGATACTGAGCTTGGCCTAAACACTGTCAGGGAAGAACCAAGAGCCATCCGTCTCATGGTGATGCAACATTGGTATGTCTTGGACTTGATGACCACAATGAAGGGTTGCGTATACACCAAGCTTGATGCATCCTATTGTACATTTATTCCCAGTAACAACCTGAACAATGGGACACTGATGTCTGCCATCCAAGCACTGCATCATCAACAAGCTGATATTAAGAAGGAGTCAGGTGCCCCTGAGCAGGACTGTCTATTTGATGGGGTTTTCCTGGAAACCCCGTTGGATGACCAGCCTGTGCATGTCATTGCTTCTGATCCTCATTCTTGTGCTCTTTGTGTGTTGTTTCCTACAAGTGGGGTTTCCTACTGGAAAAACACAATCCTCAAATAAGTAAAATGCAAGTAACTAGTGAAATAGTAGTGAACACAACAGAAATGCGTCAAACCTCACATAATGTTACTGTCATGAAGTATGGGGTGTATAATGTAGTTAAAAATTAAACTAGAGGGAGGAATATTGATAGAGATCAAAATGATGTCAATGTACCCCATTATATGTGTGCATATAACAATGAACTCACATTACTATTGTCGATTCCACCCAAAGTAACCTCTTCATCAACCCTGAGTCAGAAATACATGCTCAGGCAAGCCCTGCGACCTAGGCTTGAAGCAACTGATTGACAGATCACCGGTTGGGTGACACATAGCCTGTAGACAAATGCTAGGACAGGAAAAGCCCAAATTGATCCCTCAGATAGGTAGCAACACCACAAAAGTCATAGGAGATTGGCCCCCAATAAAACATATATGGCCAGAGGGGCACATGTTCCCAAAACACCATGAACGTTAGATGCCACATGAAGTTAGGAACACTTAGCTAATCAGAGCACAACACACACACAACACTTAGTGATCACATACTCCTCATGTTGGACATCTGGATATGTTACCTACTGGCCTGTATTGTGTGCATGCAAGGGCAAGACCCACTTGAGCACTTTAACGGATGGTCAGATTTATGACTCCATCACTAAGCATAGATTCCTTTCTGCAAAGAATGTATAGAATTGTTTTATAACTCTTCAAGAATTGTATATACATGCACTAAGAACTCTGTAACTTTGAGAGATGGACATCAGACCTCGACGCTGTACTGCACTCTCCCAACCACTGCATTTAATTAAACCAACTGTTCATGTTTTCCCAAAACGCCTCTTATCTTTCATTTCTTTAAGGCACATTCAAGCAACATCCAAATAAGAGACAGCAAGGTTATTATCTCCCCCAAGGCACACTGGCCAGCCCTGAGGAGTGTCCACCTGTGGGTTGCCCCACATGTGCCTTAAATGGAGCTACTCAAAGCACTTGGTTTAGAAAAAGAGTGCAATGTACTTCCGCCCATTAGAACCGCCTCCTTATTCTCAGAAGGGACACTGGAGTCCATTCGCACCACACTGTTTTGGTGCCCTTTCGGATCTTTGTCTGAACATCCCCTCTCACTTTGTTGTGGTAGACCTGGACAACCCTCTCTGGTGTCACTCCTGGCTACCTTCTTTCAACACTCTGGTACTGACCTAGAGGTCTGGTTCCTTTCCAAGCTCAGTGAGCTTGGAGTCAATAAGGTGTTTGCACCATTCTGTAAAGCAATGTTCAAACATGTGCTCACTCATAAAGAGATTGCACAGGCCTTCGTAGTTCCTCACATTGTTGCTGTTCACCCAACCCTCTAGTGCCTTACTGGAGTAATCCACATAGGCAGCCCAGGACTGGTGAGACAACATTTGGCTATGCCTGAACTTTAAGCGGTATTTCTATGGAGTAAGACTAAACGTGAAAACAAGGGCCTCTTAATGGTTGCATATCTCATCTAGGCAGCTTTGTCTAAGGTCAGTAGGGTATCCATTCCTGTGCCTGGCCTTGCTGCCTCAGCCTTCCTCACTTCCATGGACAGCTTTTTCTCCTCATTGACCATCTTTTTCTCATTTATAGCCAGAGTATCCAGTTGCAAATTCAGGGTCCTCTCGAATTATCTGTCCTCTATGTCTGATTGGGTCACCTTGTTAGCTGGAGGCAGGCTCCCTCCTCTGGACAAAGCAGCTGAGTTTGCTCTTGTAGGCTAGTCCTCTTCTTGCACTGAAGCCTCTGCAGGGCCATCCTCCTATTCCTCCATCCATTCTTCCTCCTCCGGGCTACTCTCCTCTTACTCCTCTGAGTGGTCCTGCAGAAAGCAGGCCTCTTTCCAGACTTTGAGGGCTAACTGGTACTCCATTTTATTTGCTCATTTGCCAGCTTCTGTGGCCCTATCCTTGCACAGCTTCTTCAGCTCTTTAACAGTGAAGCTATCAACGTTGCTCAGGTCCACATCAATTCTCAAAAATCTCAGGTGCAGAAAAACAAATCCGAGGGTAGGAATGATCAAAAATAGGCCTGTAAAAACAGATGTCATTTTTAAAAAAATGGACTTTAATGTCAGATTATACAAAGGGTTTTTGGTTTTACACTAGTCATGAAGTGAGCAATTGGAGTATTAGTTGAAGGGGGTGAGAACTCACTTCAAACAATAATCACAATCCTTGTCTGAGTGAACCACTAAAATCAATAAACAAATGTGCATAATCCTCTAGTTCACACAAAACAGTCAGGCTTAAATTGGAGGTAATATATAAAGTACTTATTCAGCTCTCAAACAGTAATAAAATAAAAACACAACTCAAGAAAAATCCTAAACCAACCTAGAAAAATATTTAATAAATAAAATGATATCAAAAATCCAATGAGTAGAACTAGAGATATACATTTTTAAAGTTTTATTAAAAAATAGCACAAAAAAGAAAAACATGCCTACCACAGGTATCTGGTCACGCTAGAGCGGGTCAAAGTCAAAGTTAAAGCCAATCGCAATGGATCGCCAGAAGGATACAGGGACCAGGTTTGTCCTGGGCAAGTTTACATTTTGACTTAGAAAGTTTTTGGGCAAAAAAGTGGTTGTTGACAAGTCATTGCCAGAGCAAGCTGCTAGATGGATATGAAGTGGTGCTCAATGATGGCAGGATGCTAAAGGGCTGGGTCCTGGTACGGTTGTCAGAAAATACAGGAAACTTCTGTATACGTCCAAAGTCAGTGCCTAGGACGGTCTCAAACATCAATCAGACAAGTGAAGCCCTCTGTGTTTGAACTTAAAAGCTTTTCTGGAAGTTGAAACTTCTTCAGAAGGACAAACTGGCAAGTACATCTAGCGATTTACCATCAACTGCTGCAGTGACCCATTCCCCATTGGTTCTCCAGGCATAAAGATACCAAAAGTTCCTTTATCACACTTCTTGCAGTTTGGAGACAGGAGTAGTACACTCTAACAACAGACAAAAATTTGGGGGTGCTCCTTGGGGGTTAGGAATCACTCTAACAGAGACAATCTGCAGGGTCCCGGGAGGGTTCAGGTGCAACTGGTTAGCTGGGCAGATGCGGGGAGAGAGGTCTCTAAAGCTTGTTGTGTCCCTATAGCATGTTTAAAGAGTGCACACACACTTTACCACTGGTTGGCAGAGGTAAAGTGCACAGAGTTCTACAGCCAACAAAAATAGGATCCAGCAAAAAAGCAAAAAATAGCGTGTGACCCAGCATGAAGGTCAAATTCCAATTTGTGACCCAATTTGGATTGATGTCAAAGATGGGGATGGTGGCCTGCAAAGGGCACCAGACAACAATGTAAGCTAGTGCATTTCAGAAGTAAAGCTTTTTTTGTAAAAAAAAAAATAGCAGCCAAATTCATTTAAATAAAACAGGGCTGCTTTTAACAAAAACAAGTTTTCACTTTTGAAATGCTTGCATGAGTTTTGCCAGTGGTCCCCTGTCTACTCCTCTAAAGCTGCAACCCTAATTTTCAAATGGGAAAGGATCCAATGGATGGTTCCTTTATGAATTAGATACCTTCGCAACCTGGGAGTCAGAAACTTACCAGTGATTTGCAACAGGAATTATGGTTGCAAACCATTGACAAACACAGTACTGAATCGCAGTTTGGAAGGGACGCCCTAAACACACCTCTTTCAATTTGCAATTCAGTATCAATTCCTAAACCCATTTAGTGATTCAGAAAAAAAACCTTTATGAATCAGTAAATAGGTCTAGAACATTAGAAAACATGGTTTTACCACATTATAGGATCTGTGAATGCTTAAAACATTTCTACATCTGGCAATGCCAAAGAAGAACCTAGTCCTGCTCACATCACCAGATGTAACAAAAGCCTGTTTTAGATATGTAACTATATTTATTATATTGTATTGGACTTCATAAGGCCAGCAGCTACTCTGTATTATTCATCATGCACCATACTATAATGCATTGGGAAGCTGGACAATTGTCATATTACCTAAGGAAAACATGGCTACTTGGAAGGCAAGAATGGACATCTATGGGAAAAAACAAATTGGCTGGTTGATCTTCTAAATCCATAGGGCCTATGTTTGTCGAAAGTGGTAATAATGAGGCACTAGGTGGCATGGTTCCAGATTGAGAAGTTAAGAAGCCATGTCCCTCACCACAATGTGCTGTAACTCTGAACTCAACTTGGCACAGAGATGTGACATTTGATTCCTGCACTCTGGAAGTGTTAAGAGTCTCTTTTTGTACTCCTTCACCAGACCACACAAGATAATCCTATGGGAATTCCCAGAATGTACACATTTGCCATCAAGACTTTGGGTTGTTCAACAGGGTTCCGCATGCCCATATGATAGCATCAATGTGGCTTGCTAGGCTTCAATTACATCCATATCTCCTCAGACAGCCCAGCAGCCACACCTGATTGGGCAATGAATTATCATGGTGGAAGCTTTGAAACCTTGCAAATGTTGCCCACCAAACCAACACAACCCACTATTTTCCCAAATGTGGCAAGATTGCTTCCAAAGATTTTTTTTAAATGTATGATAATTATCAGAATCTGCAATAGTGGGTTCTAGAGAACCCTTAGGTCCTGTTCAGGACTTATGAAAAATACAGCATAACCAATCAGACCATATGACGGGCACATTTCACCACATAGAACACCAATCCTGGCAGGACAACTCATCTGCAAAATCTCTGGGTAGACACACTTTATCTAACAAATGCCGCACTTAAAAAATGTGCCGTCCATCTCTTTCAATGGAGAATATTTAATTTCAGAATATCCATGACACCTGGATGAGATGAGGACATTGTAGAACTGGAATACAGTAGTTGATTTGTGCTGAGATTTCACACTTTGAATCACATGAAAGTCTTGCTTTTTTCAAGTTATATGCTCTGAGATCAAATGTACCACGCTGACAGCCTTGAGATCATCGCAGAAACCTTAATCTAACTGTCACATAGGATGCAACCTATGAAGAAAAATGACATGCAGAACACTGTTTGAAGGTTCTATCAGGATTCACATTTGCACATGTGGATTTTATTCATTTGGTACAAAGGATGTAGATCAGTACAAGTAGGCTGTAGACGTGTACCAAAAAATGCATTTGGAAAATTAAATCCAACAAGATGAAAAGCAAAGATGTACTGCTCAAGTCCAGTCAATGAAATCGTAATCCAATTTGCTGCGCTCTTAATGCTTGATTGCTCTAGTACAAAAATGCCTAAAATAAGTCCATGACTGGTAGATCCATGCTAAGTTTGTATATTATAATTCTATGCTCCCAGCTACTGCCAAGGCTCAAGACTGCCATCACCCTAAAGCCTGGAGGAGACAATGTCAGCAGAGATGCTCTCCTGTCTCCTCAGACACAGATGCTGGGGACACCCAAAATGCAAAGGGAATGCACTTGTATGTTGCAGATGGGACGTCTGGGTGAGAGTGGACACGACTGAAGAAAGAGAACCTAGACGTGACCAACCACAGAGACGAGATGCAACTTGTACTTGACTACTGGCCCTTAATCTAGGGCATGACTTGATAAGTAATATAAGATCCTACATAGGAGGAGGTCCACCTTGAATAACACATTATTGACTCTATTTACTATGTTGAGGGAAAGGTGGGTGACAGAAGCTTCTGGGGTGCAAGTGTGGGATGGGGTTTGTTACTGTTGGGGGGAGTTTTTTCAGTTTTATATTTCATTTATTATTTGGCTGTTGGTTGAGATTGTTTCCACATACACCTTGCGCTGCCTACCACAGTCCCAGATGCAGACATGCCCAGCCCTTATTGACCCTCCTCACCCACACCATTTGGCGAATTCAATAATCTCTCCTGGTATGTTAATGGCCTCAGCTGTATCGAATGCACAGCAGTCCTCAAATTCCTCAAGCGTCGCCAACCCAAGTCACGTTCCTGCAAGAATCCCATCTCATGGGGTCTCTATGCCACTTCTTACACCCATTCAGTTATGATTGAGCTTTTCTCTTAGGTTTCAGTAGAGGCTCCAGGGACGCAGTGATATTTCTTTACAGACACTTCATTTTAGTGGTGGTATTCAAGACCTGCAGGGCTAATACGTAGCGGTGGTTGGGAAACTGAAAGGGAAGCCTTACAACATTCTGAGAGCCTATGTTCCCCCTTAGCTGTTCAAAGAAACTCTTGGGGAGATCACAGACGTGGTTGTTGTGCTTCTCTTTGGGATGCTGCTTCTAGGGGGATGTTATTGCTATTTAAGGTCCATGTCTTTCGATCCCTCTCACACTGGCACTGTTAGGGGGGATATTAATGCAACCCTAGATCTTGGAATGGATGTCTCTGCACCCCTCTCGTTGCTGTAGGGAACTATCCCAGGTTCTTGCTTCATAGGCAATCTCCCTGAGGCTGTGTGAAGTCTGGCAGGTGTGACATCCAAGGGAGACGGCATACACACTTTGAAGTCCAAGTTGCATATTGACTGTATATTCCTCCCTGCTGAGGACATTGTGTCCAAATCAGCTGATAATATTATCCACTGCAGGATTTCAGACCATTCCTCCTGCTGCTTCATGTGGGGACCCCAGTGAGCCCCAGAAGACCCATGTGGCACCTCAACACCTGGTTCCTCACAGATGATAAGTTCCTCGATCACTTATCAGAAGAACTGCACTTCTACTTTAAACTTAATGAAAGGATGGTTTAAAAGACAGGCACCCCATGGCCAGCGAGTAAGGATACGATCTGAGGAGTAGCCAAAACAAACATTAAAAACATGGAGAGTGACAGGTACAATCACATGATGGAGCTTGAGTCCTTTACACTCTTCCTGGAGTCTGAGATGGTGACAAATGCAACTGAATCCCTTAGCCAGGAATTGGTAATTGACAGTACTTTGGTTTTAATATTGAATCATTGTGGTTTTGTACATATTATATTTTTACCTCTATTATAGATTTTATGCATGATGTTTTTTATGAACTTGGATGAGCCATTTTATCATGTAGAGGATCCGATTGTTGTCCTTTTACATTTTTGACCTTATTAACATTGCTTGTGTAAGATGTGCTTTTATGATATTCATAAAGCTGAATTGAATTGAACTGACAGGACTTTGGTTCATCCACTTGCATTTCACAGGGCCTGCCAATGCTGGTGCTTTTCCATTTAATGGGTTTACAAGCTTGGGGATAAGAGTGGTAAGCTCCTGTACTGCTTAGCCACCAGGAGTGTAAGCTCTTGGCTGATCCCCTCAATTGCTGACTCAATAGGAAACACAGTTCATACCCCAGAAGCGACTTCAGGTGTATTCATAGACTACTATGAGCAACTTTTTGCCCAGCAGCCGAGACACTCTTCAAACTCACCCATCCCCTATTTGCCTCAGCTCCATGTGGCTCTTCTCACCCAGGCCCAGTGGGCAGGTGTGGAGTCTGCCATTACAGAATATGAAGTAATGGATGCAATTCAAGACCACAACCTGATTAGAAAAATAGAGCTTAGTGTAATGAAAAAAGCAATACCAAAACAACAAACATCCAATAAGTAGAACTTGAGATATTAATTTTAAAGAATGAACTGTAAAATAGCACTTAGAGCAATAAGCACCTATGTCTGGCATCGTTGGACTGGGACAAAGTTAAAAGTTCATGCCAACTGTGATGGAGCATGAGTTAGGTACAGAGATCGGTCTTGGCTAATGTGCTTTGATTTGGGTTGCACCGCCATTGAAGAAATTTGAGGCACAGCTGAAGTGATGCGTCGATGTCAGGTAACACAGTTGAGAAGATGAGTCAATCTGCTCTGTGCAACAGTGGCGATGCGTCGGTTCAGAGTGCGATACACTGGTTCCGAATGTAATATGCTGCTACAGCTCCCTAGCAGAGGATACGTCAATTCCAAGTGTGAAGCGCTGGTTCCTAATGGTATGCACCAGGTTGGGACCATGCAATGGAGTCAATGTTCCGGTTCCGATTCCCACAACTGAGTCAATGTGCCAGTTTGGACTCCCAGAATGGCGTTGATGTGTGGATTTCTACTGGAGCAGCACTTTCTACCCACTTCCAAGGGCCTAGGACAGGATTGGTACCACTCGGCAAGGCAACAATCACAGATGGCAGAGTCCAGATGCTGTAGGGGATGTATCGGAAGTCTTTTGTGTCCCTGAGACCTTAGAAAACAGGAGGCAAGCCAGCAAGCCCTTAGAGTCATTTTGGTTCTGGGTTGGAGAGATCCAGGCCCAGTCTGACTCAGTACCAGGCAAGGCGTTGATGTGTGGATTTCTACTGGAGCAGCACTTTCTACACACTTCCAAGGGCCTAGGACAGGATTGGTACCACTTGGCAAGGCAACAATCACAGATGGCAGAGTCCAGATGCTGTAGGGGATGTATCGGAAGTCTTTTGTGTCCCTGAGACCTTAGAAAACAGGAGGCAAGCCAGCAAGCCCTTAGAGTCATTTTGGTTCTGGGTTGGAGAGATCCAGGCCCAGTCTGACTCAGTACCAGGCAAGGAGGGCAGCAGGTCAGCACAGCAGAGAAGGAGTCAAGGTGAGTCCAGCAGAGTGGCAGTACTTTCAGCAGCACAGCAGTCCTTCTTCCTGGCAGAGTATCCATGGGTTGAGAAGTGTAATGAGTTGGTGGTGTCTGAGGTCCAGTACGTATACCCAGTTGTGCCTTTGATGTTGGGAAGACTTCAAAGAAAGGCCTTTGAAGTGCACAGAGACCATGTCCTTCCTGCCCTGGCTACAGACTTACTGCAGTGGGGTATGTAGCCCTTGTTTGGGGACAGGACATAGCCCATTCAGGTGTAGGGGTCAGCTTCACCCTCCCAACCTGCCCAGGCTGACCCATCAGTCACACCTGAGCTACATTTGTGTGTGACTGCCTGAAGGAAATGCACATGCCCTTCTGTTAGCCACCCAGAAGTGTATTCAGAGACAGGCAGAAGGCACCGGATAGTTAAGGCAAGAAAATGCCAACTTTCTAAAAGTGGCATTTTCAGAATTACAATTTAAAATCCGACTTCATCATAAACTATGATTTTAAATTGTGATTCCAGGACCAACCAAAACTGGGGGACCCATCTCTTCCCAATTAGAAGTTACACATATAAAATGTAATAAGCTAATCCCAGTGTCATTCCATGAAAGAGATAGGCCTTGCAGTAGTGAAAAATTAATGCAAGAGTTTTTCTCTAATAGGACATGTAAAACTTAAAAGCACTTGTCCTTCCTTTTAAATATACCTCAGCTTTTACTTAAGGATGACCTATACGTATTTAAAAAGAAGGTTTGAGCCTGGCAAGAGGGTTACCTTGCCAGGTAGACATGGGGATTTAAACGTGCACACACAGGCTCTGCAATGGCAGACCTGAGTCATGTTTGAAGGACTACTGAAGTAGGTGGCTCAATTAGTGCTGCAAGCCCAACAGTAGCATTTGATTTGCAGGCCCTGGACACAAGTAGTGCACCTTACTAGGGACCTACAAGTAAATTAAATATGCCGATTGCTTATAAGCCAATGATACAATGTTTTAAGCAGAGAGCACATGCACTTTAGCACTGGTTGATAGTGGTAAAGATCTCAGAGTCCTAAAGCCAGCAAAAACTAGGTCTGCAAAACAGGAGGCCTAGAGGCAAAATGTCAGCGGAAATCCCACCATGGATGTCGAGATTAGTGTGGTTCCTTTCCTCCAGACCTTGACCAGGAACTATTGTGGTGATCCCCAAATCAGACCACCCAGCGACGGAATGTGCTTCCTACTGACCCTTCTGCTCGATCAATACCAATATCAAAATCTATGCTACGATTCTAGCGAATAGGATGCAACAGGTCCTTACCACTCAAGCTGACCCAGGTCAGTGTGGTTTTATGCCTATCCATGCCACTAGACACTGTATTTGCCTGGTCCATTTGGCCATAGCCCACGTCCCTGACACTGGACAATCATTAGCCTTACTACTTGTAGACTTTGAAAAGGTTTTTGATACAGTGGACTGGGGCTATCTCAGTTTGGTGCTGCTCCACATGGGATAAAGTCCCAACTACTACAACTTGTTTAAACACTTCTACTCATGACCTTCGCACAGATGCTCATTAATGGAGCGCTCTCATGTATGTTTCCAGTCAGACAGGGGACAAGACAGGGATGTCCTCTCTCATTGCTCCACTTTGCCTTGGCCATAGAACCTTTGGCTAGTATCACTGGATGTGATGCCAAGATGTGGAGATGGAGATGGAGCGAGACATTAGTGGACAGAATCACCCTCTATGAGGACAATGCTCTTATTTCTCTTGCTTACCGCACATCATGTGTTCCATGCACATTGATCATCCAAATGTAGCAAATCAATTTTAGTCTCCCTATGGGGAAACAACATGGTGCTTGAGTGGCACTCCGATAAATTGATCCGTCGTCTCAGCTTCAAATACCTAAGCTTTGGTGCCAGAGATCATGCGGAGGCTGAACCCCACTCCTTTCCTCCCAGCAATTAAATCCAGCCTTAATGCACTGGCTAATCTTCCTGGGAGGGGTTACACTCATGAAACTTTATACTTCCTCAATTTCTATATGCTCTGCAATATTTCCCTTTGCAGATCACCTCATTTGTTGAGATTGCGGTGAAGCTCTGGTCGTTTCTCAGGAGAGGTTGACCCCATGTATATCGCTTGCCAAATCTCATCAGTCCATTTACAACAGGGGTCTGGGAGCAGTGGATGTCAGGCTATACGACTGGGCACCCCAGCTCCTTCTAATTAATGTCCGGCTAACTGGAGACTGGACTGACCCAGACTACAGACTCCGGGTAACTCACTTTGGTCTGGATGGGATTATGCAATACCTTGAGGGTCTATCTCTTCCCCTGTCTCCCTGAGATTACTAGGGTGGTTTTCCTGGGTTCTGGCGGCCAATAGATTTAAAGGATGGGACAAGAAGCTGACTTAACAAACTTCCCCCTGGAGGAGGCGATGACTGAAACAGGTAACACGCCTAGAGAGATTCCGATGCTGGCACTTGATTCAGATTACAGCCCTGGGGAACGTACGGACTGGCTACCACATGTACTCCTTTCATGAATTACAGACCCACTTTAGACTTTTCCACACCCAATTCCATACATTTCAGGAGCTAATACATGCAGTTGTGCCTATAAAACACATTTAACCGATGTACCCGAGTTTAGTCCCCTAGAAGCAAAATTGCTGATGGGCACCGTGGGCCAGGGAGGGATATCCCAATTCCACCACTATTTCATGTGTAACGGCCCTGAGGCACTGAGACAGCTCCAGAGTAAGTGGGAATGATGGGTGGGGGACCTGGAGGATGTAGAATGGTGGGAGACATGCATGTCCCCTCAGGTGCTTGCTACCTCAGCACAACTAAGAAGGACCTAGATACACCAACTCCATTTAACCTACATGACACCACAAAGGCTCTGGTGCACAGGCATTCTCTCTGAGTCCTTTTGTACCTGCTGCTCCTTTTACATGGTATGGCCATGCCCCATAATTGTGCACTACTGGGAACAGATTGGATGTTCCCTAATTAGATTCCTGGATAGGCTCATTACCATGATGCTAAAACTGGCTCTACTAGACCTCATGGACAACTTTGGATGGACCAGAGGAGATCGAACACTGATCATTTTGGCAATGGTTGTAGCCAAGAGGGACCTCACCATGAAATGGAATCCTCAACTGCCCCTGAGATTGCTAGTGTGGCGGATTTCACAGAATTGTGCCACTCCACGCTCCGCTTGCAGTATGGAGTTTGGGAAAAACTCCACTGTATGGTGAAGTTCACCTCCCACCCAGGTTATATTATTAAAAATGATTATGTGCAGCAAACACTGCAGAGTTCCTTTGTATCCGTGCCTGCTCTATCTGCTCTTCTCTCTTTGGTGTGAAGCGAGTATGGTGCTCTATACTACGCTCCATCTCCACTGCACCAGCCCCTTCCCATCATGCATTCTGCGGTTGTTGGAACTTGTAATGGCAGCCAGGCATATGAAAATCAAGGAGACAAGGGGCATATAGAGATTGATATTTAACAGAGCAGAACAGGAGCCCCGGGCCTGGCTTCACAAGAAACCCCCTTCAGTTCATCCTGTAGGTCTACTTAATCTGACGCTGTTTGGGCAAATTATTTTAATTACTAAAATCCACAGTCAGTTTATTCATCCATTAATTAATCATGCAGATTTTGAAAACTGCTTTCACTCATTGATTTCTAAATACCCACTATATGCCAGGTGGCCTTGTCTCTTCCCAGGTTTCCTTTTCTATCATAGGCTCTTTTTCCACTGCTTTCTGGCTCTGAGGATGTAGAGACCTCTCTGCTGAGCCCTGGTGATAGCACAAAGGGGATTGGGAGGGTGGTCAAGAGGGTACATGTTTGAGTGAATGCATGAGGTGACTGACTGGAGTGTTTGGGAAACTCCTTCAGTGTGCAGCACCTTGTGGGTGTTAGGGAAGCTCTGGCATTAATAGGACCTTGAAAAAATACAGTTGCTAATACTAAGCACTGCAAACTGTGACAAATATGAGGACCAAGGCAAAGAGAAAAAAAGGATGTGCCCAGTATCACGCACAATGTGTGGCAATTGGGATTAGGACTCCGATCACCTGGTCTATCAATGACCTTGTTAGCACTTGAGAAGATCTTTCTTAGAGATGAGCATTTTTCCAATCTTCTCGGCAGCCTTATGCACTTCGGATAAAATAACGTGTTGATTTAATGTGAACCCAAAGTGCTCTTTTGGCAAGTAACATCTGCAAATCACATTTTATAGATGGATATAATTTCCACCTAGAATCCACTCCGGATGTCAGGGATTGCTTGCATTGCAAAGCAAGATAGGCAGATATCAAAGGGAGTGGGTTGCTTGCCTTTGAAAGCAGATTACAGCACTCGGACTGCCCATTCACTTTTCTATCAAACTGGCCTCATCAGGTCAGTCAAGGCCCCTCATGGGATTGGTCCGGACGGGCCATTTGCAATGTAAATGGTTGTATGCTTCCACTTCTACTGCACAACATAAGGCCTATCACCATGTGGAAATGCTACTTTTCATTGGCAGCAAGGACAGGATGGTCAGTGATTATGCTGATGAACCAGCTGTGCAAGTAGTGCAGTGCTCCTATCTGCATCCCGGCTGTGAGTCTTGGGAAATCCACAACCGATCCATCATCAGTCAGCATGCATGTTCCAGTGCGACTTTGCGAGACAGGCAGCCTGATAAGACTGATTAAACCTTCAGCTGCTCTACCACACCACAGGCAATAGTGGTGAGAGGCCCACGGCAGTCTCACTATGATGATGAGCACCCTATGAATAAACCCACCCCCGGGTGAGCAGAGGAACATTACCTCCACTACTGTGAACGTAAGCCTTGAAGTACCTTGCATCCAATACCTGAACTATACAAGGAGGGCAAAACTCTGTGGAATCAAGCAGAGTTTTATATGGTTCTGCAGGATTTTGCAGAGTAGAATTCTGTGGGTTTCACCAACCTCTAGTACCAAGCAGGAGGAACCAACCTACATAGCTAAGGGTTGTACCTAACAGAGGTGATATGGTGTGCCAACTGCACCAGGGGCTGTGTCTGCGTGGCTCTCAGCTTCTCTGTGAAGTAATGGGTGCATGAGGTGGGTGGTAAGGTGTGGTAAGGACTGGAAGATACTTCTCTTTTTTCTTTTTGTTATTGAAATCCACTTCAAAACTCATTTTTTTTTTCAATGAATACTAACTACTCATCTTGGAAAGAACTTCCGTTTAGATTCATTGTTTGTACAGCTATTGTGAAAATATCAGATTGACCGATCCATTCTGGACCTACTGTGGACATCCCTGCTGCTGTAACAGAAGTAAAAAAGGAGGAACCACAAAAATATTTTATGAAGTTTTCTGGAAAGATGGTCCACATCTAGAATCCTTACAGCCTAATTCTTCCAGTAACCACCAGAAATGAAGTCAATGTGAAGTAGATTAAATGACAGCACTCACCATCATCATTAGCCAGTCCAGGTTCAATGGAAGCTAAGGGCCTGATTTACAGCTTGGCAGGTGGGTTACTCTGTCACAACAGTGAAGGATATCCCATCTGCAGAAATCTAAATCTCATTATGTGCTATGGGTTCTAAATTTTGGCAGATGGAATATCCGTCACTGTTGTGACGGGGTAATCTTTCTGCCAAGTTCTAAATCAGTCCCTATGTTCTTAGACAAGTCACTTTGGCAAAGCCATCGGTTTTATTTTATTAACATTTAGGGGCATATTTACATGCCCCTCGTGCCACCTTAGCACTGCCATAGCATCATGTTTTTTGCTGCTAAGGTGACCTTTCCCCATGTCAGATTTACAAAGAGGGGCAAAATATGCATAGCACACTTTGCAAACCTTTCCACCACATTGTGCTTGTGAAAGGCATTTTGTATGCAAGGAGGCATTCTGACAGAGGGAGGCCTGTAAACATGGAGCAGTGAAATTTATTAGATTTCACTGCACCATTTCTTCCATCATTTTTAATGTCTGCTCAAGGCAGGCATTAAAATGACACACCCATTAAAATCAATGGGCCTTCCTGTGCTTTGCTGCACTGGCGTCAAATGTTTTGACACTAGTGCAGCTAGTGCCACAACAATGTAAAAAATTCTGACGCTTTTGTGACAACGATGGCATGGTGAGCAGTATTGTAACTACGGTGCAACCATCATTTCATTAGGTGGGGAAAGGGTGATGCCAGAGCACTGGCTCATCTGGACCGATGTGCCACTTTCTCATAAATATGCCCCTTACTTTTAAGGAGACATTTCAGCTAGAAACTGCACCACCTTAAAAAGCAATACCAAACACTTCAAAGCATTTATGTGACATTGGAACATTCTTACATGGCATAATTGAAGATATCAATTCATACAAAGAGTGTATTATACTCATCAATTTGTGCAAGTATGAAAATCGTAGTAATGAATTGAATCCAATTGCCTTCCATGTGTAACGTCAACCTTGTCTTAAAATTGGAGTACTTTATGATAAATAGCTGCGTATTATCTTTGAATTCTGTCTCCATATGATACTTTCTTAGCAAAGTAAACTTAGAATACATTGAAAATGTCTATTTATTTAGTTAATTAATGTAATAAATATTAAATTTCACAAAATTAATATTAATTTTGTTGAGAAAGATTAGCTTCATGTTTTGGATGAATCCAAAGTTTTTATCGACAAATTAAAAAGAAAAAAAACATCTCTAACTCACAGAATTAATGGATCAGGGCAGACCATGAAATCAGTAGTCGGGGCACACTTTTCAAGTGCAAACAACACTCAAATGTATACTCTTATACATATAGGATTCTTCGTTAGATCACATCACAGAATGCATGCACAGAATGCAAGCAGATGCCTGAGCTCATGAGAACTGGGGAAATATCCTCCAAGTGTTAAAAAAATTTAACATTTTCACCCAAGCAAGATAATTCAAAACTTCATGCCTCAAAAGCCAAAACGCAGCACATCTCAATGTTGGGATGTGTTAGCATGAGCAAAAAACATGAGTGAGGCGCCTTACAGTTTTAAAACAAACAGACAGACAATCAGGCTATGTTTTTGCATGCCAAGGGAGAAGCAACTCTAAGGGTCATATGTGTCAAAATTAGTAATTGCGATTTTCCAATTGCGATTATTGCCCAATCACAAATTTTAAATCACAGTTACCTATGTATGAAACTTTGATTTTTTTAAATAGTGATTACTAGTGGGTTGCAAATCACCTACCTAATGAATATTAATGCAGTAAGTTGCAATTTGCGACCCACTAGGTATCAGCTCCATCACAGAGATTAGTAGACAGCCATGCATGTGACTGCTATTAAATATTCGGACCCTCATTACGACCCTGGTGGTCATGAGACCGCCAGGGCCACAGTAGAGATTGGACCGCCGCCAAAGCAGTGGTCCGGCCTCCACATTACGACCGTGGGAGACCCACCATGGTTTGACTGCTGGCATCTTTAGGTTGCCGACAGCCGACAGCCTGGTGGTGCCGGCAGTCTCACTCCGCCAGGGCAGCGCTTCTCTGCCAGGCTTCCCTTCGGATTACAAGTCGTCTTCTGCCCTTTCCCCAGAAATGGTGAGCCAGGGGCCACTTGGGGGCCCCTGCACTGCCCATGCATTTTGCATGGGCAGTGGAGGGGCACACATGGACAGCCCGCTACGCTTTTCACTGCCTGATTTACGTGCCATGAAAAGTGCGGCGGATGTTCTCACACCCGACGCACCGCAACATTGCCGGAAGCTCGACTACGAGCCGGTGTTAATGTTGTGGTTTGTTTCCCACTGGGCTGGAGGCCGGAAACAATGTTTCTGCCCGCTGGCCCAGAAGGAAACTCTTTATAGTTACCGTGGGGGACAGCCGCATATGCGGTCATCCCTACGCTGAACTTTGGTGGGTGGCATCCACCGACCATCAAAGTCAAAATGAGTGCCTCAACTTTATTTTTAATGCAACCCATTTCTTCTAACAGAAAACGGGATGCAGTTAAAAAGGAAAGTTTCTTTGTTTTTCTCTTGTTTGTTTAAGAAGACACAGTGTTCCTATAGACCACTGCCTCGTCTGAAACAATATTTTTTTTTTTATATTCACATAGTGGAAGGAGTCCCCGAAGACCCCTTCACATTTGCGTATATTTTGCCATCCACTGCTGTAGTCGGCAATTCATTTCCAAAACACTAATACATAACATTCTGTTTCATTATTTTTGGAAGGTGCGCCCTTTCCAAATACCAAATCGGTTTTGGTCTCTAACCAGAATTGCAATTCAGTAATGTGCTATTGAATCACAGTTTGGGTTTGCCACATACCTCAATGCGTTTCTGCTGTTGCAAACGGGCAAATTCTGTAAATCGACCCCTTTGCAACAGTCAAAAAACTTGATACATCTAGCCCCATGGACGTCACTTAGGGGTTCACCATGGAGCAGAGTTAGCTGGAATATGCCCTACTATGGCAGCTGAGGTAAGTAATAATTGCTTTTAAATGTATGTTGTGTGTGTGCTTGTGAGTGAGAGGGTGTTTATGTGAGAGAGAGTCTACGTAAGTGTTAATTTGTGCATATGTGTAAGTATGTGTGTGTGTGCGAAAGTGGAGGTCAAGGGGCATGTGATGTCACCTTCACTACCCCTTGCATTTCGGTGAATTGACGTCCATGTCTGGCCCTAGGAAACATAGAGGTGGTTGAGTAAAATCTGTAAAGAAATCCCCTGAAGAACTTTAAGTGAATAGGTCTGTTCTTTCAACTGAGCCTTCCAGAGTGTGCTTTCAATACCCTGGACTAGGACTGTGCTATTCTAGAATAGGTCTATTCAATAGACATTAAACATGCAAGAACAGGAACTCATTAGAAGTTTAGGTGTGAGTCTGCGGGTGTTGGCCACTTTAAGTAATAAATTAGACATATTTTTTCTTATGCATTTATTTACCATATATCAGCATAATGTCCTTATCATATGTTTCTTTTTTTAAGTGTGGGTTTATTGTAAAACAGTAAAAGAAAAACCATTTTAGTACATAGGATAAAATGCAAAAATTGATAGGGCAGAAAATATCAAACAATGAAAATAATAAGGGGAAATAAAAATATAATTAAATATATGCAAAGAAATGTATCGCACCTATGCTGAAGAATAACAGAATTTAAGGAAAAGGGGGAAATATCTAATCATGTAGAAAGGATCTAACAAAATATACATAAAAAACTGTTAACATTAAAACAAGCTAAGTATGATCAACATTAAATATGCAATTTTAACATAAGACGGTATCTATATAAAGCATAAAAACACACAATTGTTTAGGATGGTTTTCTTGTTTCAGCTGATACAGTAATAATTTTGCTAAAGGGTGTGGAGATTAGAGAGAGATAATTAGTTAGTGGAAGCCATAATACATCTCTCTTTATAGCCAATGAAACAGGGGGAAACATAGTTAGTGTACAATCTGTGATAAAAACATACAGCATTCCACCAGCCTCCAAGAGTTACACAACTGGCTTGTATCATATGTTTCTAAAGAACAAACTACTGTATAGTAAAAAACGTATCTAACTCTGAAGGCAAAGACAAAGTGATGACATGCATTTGCAAATTATCAGGGAAAAAAACACCAGAAAATAATTCGGGATAGAAATTCAGAAGACGTCAATCTTTGAACACCTTGAAACTTTGCTAAGGCATCTGCAAAAGACACTGCACACAAACGTCGGAACAGAGGCAGGTGTACTATAAACTAATGCAAAATACTGGTCACAATTTGGACCAGGTAATATTTTTACAAGCTACTGATGTACAATATAAATTTTCAATAAAGTAAACTATTTTTAAATGTAGCCAGTTTTCCCTAAAAGGAAACAGTCCTGCATTTATAAAGAAAAGTTTATATGAGAGTTGGAAGTAATCATGTTCACCATTGCCTACTCCCCAACAAACGTTTTATTTAACAGTTGCAAAGGGTAATGAGCTCGAAGGAGGCTTTCTTCACTTTTGGAGAATGGTTAGCAGCTCAGCTTGGGGGTCGGTAACTCTTCAATTGTTTATGACAGCTAATTGAGTCCTAAACCATTGGTACCTATGTACAGGAATCGCTATTTGCAAGTGGCACCTAGAGCACCGTCCTTATCGATTTCTAAACTCATTTTAAGAGTCAAACACGTTATAGGCCCCTGGGGGTTTAGTGCATTTCAAAAAGCATTTTTTGCAGTCACAACTTCCACATTGGAATGAGTGTGGCCATAAAATGCTTTGTATATTTTGGGCTATAGTTCCAATACAATATCGTTGTATCATTAATAAAGTGCTAAAATAAAATTGAGAAGCCTCTTCACAGATATTTACCAACAAACAAATACGGACATTACATAACCAGATGTCTTCTCTTCCCAAAACAGAAACCCTTAGCTCGAGGAAGCACTTTTTAGAAGATGTCTACAATGTATTCAGATTTGAAATTTTATACTTATACAGTATAAAACATTTCGTGATTTTCTATTTAAATAATGATTTACATTTTTGTAGATGGAAGAATCGTTGAGGTTGATGGACAGGGCAGGAATTATTGCTTCGGTTCTGGGATGGGTAAATAAACGCTGTTCTTAATGATCCATGTTGGAATTTCCCCCAAGTGTATACATTCCAATGCAATTTTCTCAAGCTCTGCATTTTCTAATTCACTCTTGGTGTTGGCGAGATTTCGAGAAAGCTTCAATGCCTCCTGCTCCCTGCAATAAAAAAAAAAAAATTAAATGTATATTAGCAATATGTATTTTATTTGCTTTGTAAAGTAAACCATATTGTGGCATATTTTTGGTGGGTAACGTTAAGTTTGGGGTCAAAAGTAACACTTTTTACAGCTGCTAAGATCTGAGAAAGGGGTTGCTGGCAAGGGCTAATGCATTACTAGTGAGGACTATCAGTGCCATGAAAGCAGAGAAATCTGTAGTAGTAAAATACCCTCAAGTGGTGGGGAGTGGGCATTCCAGGGCTTAGTTTTCTTTGGATATGTGGGAATGCCCACAAACATGCATGTTTGTGACAGTACTTAATTTATGCTTGTGAGCATCCCTCTTCAAGTGTGACTGTCCCACTGGCGGGCGACATTCCCAATGAAAGAAATCAGAAGTCGGGGCCCTTGTGTGCATACTGTTAAATTTGCCACAGTCCAGAGCAGAGATGCCCTGTCAGTGGACATCAACACGAGGATTAATTTGGATCTCAGCATTATAGAGATGGGTATCAACACGCAGACTATTGAGTATGTGTTGAGTGCACGTTTGTAAATTTATGAGTGCACATCTGTATCTTTTCTATGGCCCTGAAGGTTCCTGTCTTAGGTAGTGTGTTTGAGTTTGTATGCTCGTTCCTTTTCATAGTCACACCACAAGAATGATAAATCACCACACTAGGTTCAGACTTGCTACCAATTTGTGTTTTCCCAGGTAGATTGTGCTGCCATAGGCATGCATGATGTGCAACTAAGCGGGGACTTAGCACCAAGAAAGCCTCATAGGTGATGGCTGTTGACTATGTCAAAATGTGAAATGTTAAAATGCGTCAGTCCTTCACTGAGTCACATCAAATGGGAAGGAGAAGCTCATTGAGGAAGGTTCCCATATCCATCTAGGCTTAATATCCCATGATGATCTGGTGAGACAGAAATAGACACGTACTTTCAGCGGAGACTTCTTTTTAACCCTGCAGGTGATGGGTGTTCTCCTCAAAGCAGTGTGATACCTATCTCCTTTCTAGGTCTCAACCAAAAAAGAATTTTAGTTATGTGCTGGTGAAGAACTTTTTATCTGTTGACAAAAAAAATCTGTCATTCCCTCAGTGAGGATGTGAATTCAAGATCTTGGTATAGTTTTTTTTTATTTAAGAGCTGATTTACAGATATGAGAATCTAATCCAACACTTTACTGCATCCTCTAAACAATCGACTTTCAGAAGTAGCTGCGTGAAGAGGTGGGCATTTATTTGGTGTATAGGTGTGCAGAGTATATACACACCAGAGGTCAACATTTTTCCAGATTGTTGAAGCCCTTTAAGACCAGCCGACACATTTTTGAAGTACTAATTAATCCAAAACGCCGGACCAGTTTCACACCGTGCCAAGCAAAGTAACTTCATTTTAAAGTACTACTTTGGCAAGTGTAAAGCTTTTCCAAAGAGGAGACGAAAGATTCTTTAGTGGTTAAAATGAAACAGTCAGTATTTGAACATCTTCGCACCCCTTGAAGGATCTGCACACAACTTACCATGCCAAACCCACAGCAGAGGAACTTTTCCTTTTTTAAATTTTCATACAGATTTGCTGCATACTATTAAGGTTATTTAAAACAAACAAAAAACGCATTTTCAGTGGAAACACTGACTTAGCCATAACAACATAGACACTGTTCCCACACGCCCATGCAAAAAACAAATATATTTTTTACAGTTTCTCTCTCTATTTATGTGTATATATATATATATATATATAAATATATATTACATTTAAATGTATATGCACTTAATATGCACATGTATACATATTGGTATATATATCTACATATCTGTCTATCTATCTAGTTATTTATCTATCAGAATGTGAGTTTGGGTAATGGGAAGTAAAGAACTTCTTTAATGGTGAAGTCGGATTTTAAGACACAATTCTGAACATGCCACTATTAGAAAGTTGGCAATTTCTTCTCTTAACCATTTGGTGCCTGTATCCTGCGTCACATGGCTAGGAATAGCTGGCAGTTGTTCTTTTTGTATTGCTCTCAGACAGTGAGGCAAAGACAGAAAAGGTGTTGGCAGGATGGACAATCTCTGACTTTATGGGGTGAGCTGTCACCTACCTACCAATCAATCAATCAATCAAAAAATGTATTAAGTGCACTACTCACCCGTTAGGGTCTCAAGGCGCTATCGGTGGGAAAGGGGGGAAAGGGTTTCCGTTTACTGCTCAAAAAGCCATGTCTTGAGGTGCTTTCTGAAAGTTAGGAGGTCCTGGGTCTTGCGTAGGTTGGTGGGGAGGGAGTTCCAGGTCTTGGAAGGGAGGTGGGAGAAGGATCTGCCACCGGAGGTGGTGCGTTGGATGCAGGGGACTGTGGCGAGGGCAAGGTCAGCGGAGCGGAGAAGTCGAGACGGTGCGTGGAAGTTTACTCGTTCGTTGAGGTAGGCTGGTCCAGAGTTGTGGAGGGACTTGTGAGCATGAATAAGGACTTTGAAGATGATCATTTTGCTGATGGGCAGCAGGTGAAGGGATCTGAGGTGAGAGGAGATGTGTTTGTGGTGGGGGAGGTTGAGGATGAGATGTGCGGCAGCGTTCTGGATTCGCTGGAGTTTTTGCTGGAGCTTGGGTGTGGTACCAGCGTATAGGGCTTTGCCGTAGTGCAATCTGCTGCTGATGAGTGCATGGGTGACTGTTTTTCGGAATTCTAAGAGAATCCATTTGAAGGCCTTCCGTAGCATGCGAAGGGTGTTGAAACAGGAGGACGATATGGTGTTGATTTGCTGGGCCATGGAGAGAGATGAGTCTAAGATGATGCCAAGGTTGCGTGCATGGGTGGAGGGTGTTGGGGGTGGTCCTAGGGTGGTGGGCCAACAGGAGTCGTCCCATACTGTCTTGTTGGGGCCAAAGATGATGATTTCTGTTTTGTTGAAGTTGAGTTTTCGGTGGCTTGCTGTCATCCATTCGGTGATGTCGAGGAGTCTGGCGTGGAGGTTTGTCTTGGCAGTGGAAGGGTTCTGGTGAGGGAGATGATGAGCTGGGTGTTGTCTGCGTATGAGATGAATGTGATTCCGTGGGGGCGGAGGATGTTGGTGAGCGGGCCATGTATATGTTGAAGAGGGTAGGGCTGAGGGAGGATCCTTGGGGGACCCCGCAGATGATCTTGGTTGCTGGGGACTGGAAGGGAGGGAGGCGAACTCTTTGGGTTCTTTCGGCGAGGAAGGAGGTGAGCCAGTCTAGGCCCTTGTGTCGGATTCCTGCGTCAAAATGGCATGCGCGGAGGATTTGGTGGCATACAGTGTCAAAAGCTGCAGAGAGGTCCAGAAGGCTGAGAGCAACGGTCTTGCCCTTGTCCACTCTGGTTCTGATGTTGTCTGTGCAGGTGATGAGGGGGGTCTCAGTGCTGTGGTTCTTGCGGAATCCAGACTGGGAGGCGTCGAGTGCATTGTCTTCTTCTAGGAAGTGAGACAGTCGGGCGTTCACTATCTTCTCAGCGACCTTGGCGGGGAAGGGGAGAAGAGAGATAGGGCGGTAGTTGTGAGGTCTTCCGGGTCTGCTTTGGGTTTTTTGAGGAGCACGTTGATATCGGCGTGCTTCTAGGTGTCTGGGAAGGTTGCGGTGTCAAAGGAGCTGTTGATTACAGCGCAGAGCTGGGGAGCGATGATTTGGCTGGCCTTGTTGAATAAGTAGTGGGGACCGGGGTCTGTGGGGGAGCCTGAGTGGATGGAGTTCATGGTTTTTTCAGTTTCTTCATCGTTGGTTGGGGTCCAGGTCTGTAGTTGGTTGATGTGGGGGGGAGTTGTGCTGTTGGTCACATTGGTGGTGTCAGTGCTGGTGACAGAGGGTGCAGATGCTGTGAAACTGTTGTGTATGTCTAAAATATTTAGGTGAAAGTAGTTGGAGAGGGAGTTGCAAAGGTTTTGGGTGTGAGGGGGGTGGATGGTCCTGGATTTGGGTTTGGTGAGCTCTTTGACGATGGTAAAGATTTCCTTGCTGTTGTGTGAGGTATTATCTATGGATTCTTTGTAGAATGACCGTTTGGTGGTCCGGATGAGTTGGTGGTGTTTGCGTATGGTTATTTTGAAGTCAGAGAAATTGCTCATTGAGGGCTCTTGGCGCCATGCTTTCTCAATTCTGCGGCATTCACGTTACCACACTTACACATCACAAAGGCTCTGTCTCAGCACAGGATTCCACACTAGTCTTTTGTGCCCCGAGACAAGCTGGGGTTGTGCAGGAAGACAGACATTTCTAAACACTTCTGGAGGATGGAAACCTCCAGAAACTTCTCCTACTTCAAGGTTGGCACCAAGTATACATTTTTAACTTCCAGACGTAACTCTTCAGTACACTCCTGAACCTGTGGAAGACTCAGAAAGAGGACTGTTGTGCTGCTCCACTCCAAGAAGGACTGCTACTCTGCTGCCCTATTGCCTAAGTGAGAAGGACTGGACCTGCATCTTCAACCCAAGATCACCAGAGGGACTCTAAGGGATAGTTAGGTGGCCTTCTATTCAGAGCCTGAGAGACAGAAGAGGACTTAACCACCTTGAACCCCGAACCAAGACTCTGCCTGCTATGAGCTTTGTAGGGGGGCCGAGTGGTGCCACTCCAGTCCTGAACTTTGGAAGTGTCCCTGAAGGTACTCTGTCAGCCCATTGTGGTCTTTGGGCTGAACCGACGCAGTGAAATGCATCACCTTGAATGCCGCGTCAGAACTGACGCTGCGTGATGCATCCCCAAAACCGGACCTCAGAGCTCCTCAGAACCACAACTGTGTGATGCATCCTCTACGCAGGACCAAGCATTAGTTCCCCTCAGACCCTCGGAACTGCTGCTGTGCTTAACATCCTCAAAGCAGGATTTCACAATGCTCCTCAAACAGGATTTTCAAAACTTTGTTCACCAGGCCTAACTTAGTCCCTCTATTCAGCCCACGCTCCATCGCAGTCAGTATGAACTTATGACTTTGTCCTGGTCCGGTGCAACCAGATAACCACACTTAGGGGGTCATTCTGACCCCGGCCGGCGGCGGAAGCCGCCGGCCTGGCTGGAACAGCCAGAATACTGCTGCGCGGTCAAAAGACCGCCGCAGGTATTCTGGGTTTCCCGCTGGGCGGGCGGGCGACCGCCAGAAGGTCGCCCGCCCACCCAGCGGGAAACACCCTTCCATGAGGATGCCGGCTCCGAATGGAGCCGGCGGAGTGGAAGGGGTGCGACGGGTGCAGTTGCACCCGTCGCGATTTTCAGTGTCTGCATGGCAGACACTGAAAATCTTGGTGGGGCCCTGTTACGGGGGCCCCTGCAGTGCCCATGCCATTGGCATGGGCACAGCAGGGGCCCCCAGGGGCCCCACGACACCCCTTACCGCCATCCTGTTCCTGGCGGCCACAACCGCCAGGAACAGGATGGCGGTAATGGGGGTCGGAATCCCCATTGCGGCGCAGCAAGCTGCGCCGCCATGGAGGATTCCCCAGGGAAGCGGGAAACCGGCGGTACACCGCCGGTTTTCCGTTTCTGACCGCGGCTGTACCGCCGCGGTAAGAATGGCCATGGGAGCACCGCCAGCCTGTTGGCGGTGCTCCCGCGGTCGTTGGCCCTGGCGGATTTTACCGCCAGGGTCAGAATGACCCCCTTAGTGCTTTGTGCTTCTAGGCACTATTTCTACTTAAATCTTTAAAATTTCATATCTCTAGTTTTACAGTTTTACTGATTGGATTTTTGTTGACTAGTGTCAAATAATTCACATTTTCCACTATTTTTCTAAATTGATGTGGAATTTTTCTTGTGTTGTGTTTTGCTTTTATTACTCGTTAAAGTGCTGCAGAAATACTCTACACATTGGCCCAGATTTATGAGGGCCTAGCAACATTCTTACGCCACATTAGCATCACTAGGGGGGCAAAAAAAATTCGCGAAGAAATATCAGAGATTTCTTTGCATCATTTTAATCAGCATTTTTAACACGTGCTAGGAGCAGGCATTAATGGGAGGATCCCATTGTTTTCAATGGGCCTCTGAGTGCTTTGCAGGATTAGTGTAAAAAATGATGACACTAGTCCCCCTGATTGCCACCATGGTGTGCCATATTTTAAATCCGGTGCACACATGGTGGTGTTATGGGGGCGCTAACGGGTGCAAGAAGAGTGGCGTTGCACTAGGTGCAGTGCCTCTTTTCATAAATCTGCCCCTCTGTCTTTTAGTCAAGCCTGACTGCTTTATGCCAAGTTATCAGAGGGTTAAGAACAAGTTCATTTCGAGGTTTGCTTGTGTTTCACCATGACAAGAGTTGTGGTTGCTGTTTGAGTAGGGTTTCACCCTCCTCAACCAGTAACCCAATTTCCTATATATATTATGGCATCCAAAACATACTGTAACTTAAACGCCTCTCTACACTTAGCTTTACACTAGCTAGCCACACAGCATCAACTCGGCAGTCTACAATGCACAGTGTTCTCATAAATAGTTTCAATAGACATGTCACAAGTCTTGTGTATGGAGATGAGCTAGTTATAGGACTTTGAGATGGTGCACAGGTTATAACTGTAAGTTACAACTATCACTTTAAAGTTTCTAAGGTTTATGTATTTTAACTTGGTTTTGTAATGATATATATTTATATATAGACACCTACTGATAGGTACCAAATTTGGCAGAATGCTATAACTTGATCCAAAAAGGGTGCATTTTGAAAATGGTGTAAATTCATTCAGTGCCATTTGAGTCATTAAGTTTTAAAATGTATGCTTATTTAGAGACGTGGCAGTACAACAAGTTTCACAGCTCAAAAGATACAATGTGATTAGCTGTCTCACACCAACAAAGGTATTTGGGAGCTATTTTAGGACTCAGCGATTCAGTCCCTGAGCCCTGAAAAAAAAAAAAAAAAATTTCGAGAAGCAGCAGAGAAATATTCTGATACCCTGATTTATCATAAAATGATTTAGCTTTTAGTGGTAACACAGTGCAGTAGTAAAAGTTAAAAACAAAAAAAGGGGGACTCCCACCTTTTTAATTATAATTTCCCCTGGGCATGGACCCCTCCTCCCTGAGTTAATCAATGGCCCCAGGGACCCAATCCCCAGTGTCCACTGGCAAGCAGTGTCCCGGGGATCCCTATCCCCTGCAACACTATGTTGCACTCTGGTAGCAGGAGTATGGGTGGGGAACACAAACCTAAATCTAGCCTGTGCTCTTGTGGCCAGAGAACATAGGTGTGTTCCCACCAGGTGGGAGCAGAACCATAAGCTGCTCCCGCAACTCATGAACATAGCAGTTGAGCCAGCTCACATTGTCACTTACTATTAAAGATGCAAGGCTGCTCATTCTACATTCACTGTTCTCCCCCCAGGTCACCCTGTAATGCCCTGCATCAGCTTTGTTTTTCTATATTACAGTTGTTGTGGTGCCCCAAGGAGCCACAGGGGCACCACTAACAATTTTAAAAAGTATTGTACAGTGCTGTATGGAGCACAGCAACCCACCCAAATTATTCCAAGCTGAAGCTGTATGCTCTTCAGCTGGAGTGCAGAGACACCTTATGGTTCGTTCTATGGGTGCATTTTGTGGCCACAATAGTCTTTATGGAATACTCAAAAGCATATTTATGTTTGTTTGGAAAAAAATATTTATTTTAAAATATTTTGTGTGACAATTATAATATAATAATGCATCACCATGTGCATTTATGAGAAATACTTTGAAATATGGTTATTGATAAATTATTGTGGTGACTTTTTGATAAAGCCAATAGGTATGCTGTTTCTATTTTGATGTTCAGATCCTTTGACAAAACCAGTAGGTCTGCCTTACTGAAAATGACATCTCCTTATATTGATACTTGACATTAATAAGTCTAGAAATTAATTGAAAAAAAGAAAGGTTAAGGTGATGTTATAGTTAAGTCTGGTAATTATAATTTACTTTACAGTTAAAAAAACAAAGATTAAAGTGACGTTATAGTGAGGTGAAAATGGCAGATAAAATGTAAATGCTGCTCTTCCAGGACATCCTTCATTTAAAACTATTTAGAGTAGGGAGGCAAATATCCCCCATGCCCTAACCCTTATGACCCCGTGAACTCCACCCCCTCCTTGGGGTCTTTCTTTTTATTTAAGCAGGGGCCCGCAGCTGGCATCCCAACCCAATTTGGGCCCTAGGGACTCCATCTGCCTTAGCCTTTATTTTTTAACAAGGGGAGAGGGGCATGCACCCTCTTCCACGAGCCTCCTTGGGTCCCAAGAGCCCCTTCCACGAGGCCTTTCTTATGAATAAAGTGGACAGGACACACAGCCCCCTCCCCAAGCATCTTTGGGCCCTGGGCACCCCATCCCATAGGGCCTACCTTATAAATGAAAGGGAGGGGGCTTGCCCTGTCCCCAAGCATTTATGGCCCAAGAATCCATTCCATGGGGATGAAAAGTGGGTGCACTGGGAACCTATCTATAGCACCCTCAAACCAGTACTTGCCCTTCCCCCAGCCACCCCAGTTGGCTACCCGCGTGCTGCAGAAGCCGACACTGCTCCCACCCAGAGGGAGAAGCTGTTCCTAATTGCTCCCTTTGTGGGGGTGTCTTTCTTTGCCTGTCCACAGAAGCGCAGGCAGGGAAACAGATGTATGCTCCCATCTGGCGGGAGCATTTTCAAAGCTCCTGTCAGATGGAAACAGACTTCTGTTTCCCTGCCTGTGCAAAGTGTGTGAGCTATCCTTGGGGATGGAGTCCTCTGGCCTATTAAGGCTAGGGAGGAGGGAAGATGTGCCCCCTACCCTTTTGTAAAACTTTAGGCACTGGGGATGGAGTCTCCAGGGTCTTTTTGAGTCATGAAATGGTGTGCTATATGCCCCCTTATTATTCATTGGCTACCTAGTGCCGTGTAGCAGCCCAGAGGCTCAGCGAGGGGGCCACATGTGCCCCTCCCAAGGGAGGGAGTTTAATTTCAAACACTGGAGCCTGCACTTTTTTTTTTTTTTTACTTTTGCCAAAGATTTGCAGATCCTATACACATTTGCGAAAACATTAAAAATAATGATTTAAATGTTGGCAGTAATAGTACCACCACTGAATTTTCAACTGAAAACCCATCCACTGCAGTGACGGTCCCCCTGCCGTATATCGATGTTGGCTGTCCCATACGCAAAAGCTCACATTCAAACAGTCATCTCTGCCAAGAAACACCTTAATAGGATAGGAAAGGGAAAATGATAGGGAAAAGTGGCTTCCGGCGGGACTCCAGCTAACTTCCCACTGTGCATATTTGGATGTGCCTTCCCACCAAGCAAAAGGTGGCAGTCCGACCTCCACTTCTGATATGGCGGCTTGGGGAGGAAAAGAGGTGAAAACTCACCTTCCTCCTAGATTTCACCTCCATTT
This sequence comes from Pleurodeles waltl, assembly GCF_031143425.1. NCBI lineage: Eukaryota > Metazoa > Chordata > Amphibia > Caudata > Salamandridae > Pleurodeles > Pleurodeles waltl. The sequence continues at coordinate 839,365,852 of NC_090436.1, forward strand.
TCACCTGGACCTGACTAGACAACATCTGCCATCGCTGTTGCCACCGACCCACAGAGAAAACACAACCCCTCCCCATTGCCGGACTCAAAGGTAGGGATGCCATATTGCCTGGGTATGTTGAGTGGGCACTGCACCAGAGGTCAGGAGAGATGCAAGCATACACATGTCACCGTAATTTTTTAAAATACTGTGACATGCATATGTTGGGGAGACAATTTTGTTACACATGGCTAGGTAAACATTGGCACAACTCACATATTCATACATATACACGTCATTGTGGTGCCAGTATTAATTGCCAAATGAATGCTGGCACCACAATGATGATACAATCACACTTGACAAGGGTGTTCATATGTGCGCATTGCAAGGGGGCCTATACTGATAGGTTTGTGCTATCTGTTGTGTATGTGAGTCAGTACATGTATATGTGTGTGTGTGTGTGTAGATTGGCTGGTTGAAGTGGAGGGAGCTGGAGTAGGTAGTGTGGTTGTGTCTGTATGTGTGCCGCTTGCATGTGAGATCGATGTTGTTTTGCATGTTGTATTGCAGTGTGAACACATTCAGGTAAGTGTTGTCGTCGTGAGGAGGATGTGTATAGTTGTGTTGGTTATTGTGGGTGTGTCATGTGTCATGTGTGGGTGCAGTGTCAGTGGTTTGTGTGTGTTGTGGATGTATGTCAATGTGTGTTTTTGGCATGTACAAGTTGTGTAGTGTTGGAATTGTATATGTGGTGGGTTGTGTAGTGTGTAGTGCAGGAGGACACATATGGCTAAGGGACAGCATGTGTGCATGTGACTTATCTGTATTCCATAGCCACTGCCATTGTCCAAAGTCCATTGGATCCCGCTGTGTCTCCCTCTGTCAGCAATCCGTCACCAGTACACCACTTGCAGAGCTGTAACATCTAAATACTGTGGGTGGAACACCGTCATCTTGACGGTCTTTCTGGGTCCGCTGGTGATGCAGCTTGGCGGTAACATCATCAAGATCTAAATCAGGCCCAAAGTTTTTTAGCATCAGTTGTTCAACATCTACTGAACAGATTTACAGAAAATCACAAAAACACTCTTTCTGGACCAAGATCTAGCTCTCTGCCAGATTTGGTGTAAATCTGTTCAGCAGTTTGGGCTGTAGCTGCCTAAGGTTCCTATGGAAAAAAAGAATGGGTAAAACACTCTGTGGGACACCCCTTTCTCTTGGCCCCTGCTTAAGAGATCACACAGAAACGTTTCAGGAGAGAGCTGAGGTGACTACAGTTTTCTTTTTGTAAAGTTTTCTGAGCAAGTTTTGCCTTCAAGGGTATTCCACTCTTTTATGTGTAGCATGCCTCCCAATACACACAGCCTGTCATCTGGCCCATACCATGTTGCAACCATTCCCTGATGCACATGGCCTACAGGGATTTATTGGAATGCATAGCTGTGGTTTAATTTCCCATACAAAGTTTTGAATCCTCATGTAGCTGTTGAACAATGTAACTGTATTAACTTCTAATGTAGTGCCTGTGATGTAACAACTCCTTATATAGAGCCCTTGATGTAAGGGGTACACTGGCAAACATGCATGGAGCAGCCCTAATAACAGCATTGAAGAGAGTAAATGTACAGTGGGGAGAGGTCACACTGTGTCTGTGAATGGCAGTAAGTCTTTGTGCCACCCATGTGAAGTATTAGATGATTACTTCATGACAACAGGGTTTGCATTGTAATTTGGTGTTCTGCATAGCACCAAAGTTGATGAAGTCTGTGCGCTTTCCCCCCCATTTGCAGTGCATACATTACCTAAAAAAAAACTCTAAGCTAGCACATAAGCTACTGACAGTCCTTGATGGCTTGCTCAGAGACACTTCCTCTACTGTGCTCATGCCACAAGTGTTGCATGCTCTCAACCATTGGAGTGCTTGAGCATTTGGTGGTGTATCCAGCCGCCCTGAACCTCAGCGGTGAGCCTACTTCTGGCCACTTCACCCACTCCTCCTTTTACTTCTCCTCCCCTTTTGCTAGCACACCAATTGCCCACCTACCCTCCCACCATGGTAGGTCAGCAGCAATCACAAGCCTACTGAGCTACTTCCCCAGTTAGCAGATGGCTCTTGGTTTGTCCATGGAAGTGGGTGCTGGTAGCTGACGGGAACAGGAAAGTGGTCTGGGGTTTTTCTTGCTTCCCACTCCAGCCCCCTAACAACAATATTTCAATGCCAATTAATACCTGTCCCAAGGCGTGTCAATGTTGCTTGGATATAAGGAGCAAAATTTGTATTTCTAGGAGCCCCCTGTGTGGCCACATGTATGCCTGTTACACCGGACTCAGTAAAGGAGGAATTTAAGGAGTGCATGCATGGAGGAGTTTGTAAGGATCTTTGGGGTTGGAGTCGTAGGGGGTTTTGTGGGGGTGGTGCAGGTGTTTACAGTGACATGAGCCTGGGGGCAGGGGTTAGCAGGTAGGAGGCATACCTGAAGCCACCAGGCTTTGCCCAACACGTCAGCTGCAGTCTGGTTGTGATCTCTGTGCCTTTAGTGTTTACTAGCGCTGACTTAAACTGGCATATAGGCTGATACAGGAACAGGGACAAATCAGGAGAATCATCAGGAAACTGCTACACAGTGGGTACGGGAAATGAACAAAAGTTCTCAAAAGGAGGCTTTGATTGCTAATAAAAGCTTTTGGCTTGTGATGTCTGACATCACCAGTGCCACCAACACAGGATCTACAATACAGGAGAACACAACTGTAACCTCAAACTCCCATATTGGTCCTTTCCACTTTATACCAGGAATTCAGTCTTCAAAGGATTCCATACGTCTGTATCAAGAATCACCACGATTAACAATACAGAAACAGACAAAACAGCTATCTATTAAGGAGTGCTTTTTAATTGATGTCTCCCAGTCAGTAGGTTCTGGGAGTACCACGCAGATCCCCAAAATCACCCAATCCCAGTCCCTAGAGGACTTAGGCCCTCATTATGACATTGGCGGTAAATCCCACTTACCGCCGCACTGACTGCCGCCAACTTACCGCCACCATGATAGATATATGTTCATAATATTATGACACACCCACACCAATCCGTCACTATTCAGCCACAAACACAATTCTGCCAGCCTAAAGGTCAGTGATAAACTGGCGGTATCAAAACCCACACCATTACGCCATCAGAACAACGCCCTTTCCACTATGACCCAGCGGTAAACCATTGGCCGTACATACCGCCATGCTCAAAATACACACACACAAACAAAACAACACCACATTGGACAATTTAAATAACACACACCTGACACCCATACACACACAACACCCACAAACCCACACCTCTATTAAACACACACCCACAGTACCCACAACCCTTTACAAACACGAAAAGCCAAGAGACAGACCCCAAGACCACAGGCAAAACCAGAGCCACACACCACTTACACCTATACACCACTCACCCACACCCCCCACATCACACACTCCAACACGTTACACAACACACCCTCACCTACACACCTCACACAACAACCATGGCACCACAAAAACACCCCCGATTCACAGAGAAGGATCAAAGGGACATGGTGGAGGAAATCATCTGGGTAGAGCCACAGCTATTTGAAGCACAGATGCAGCAGCTATCCATTCCAAGGGTGATGGAGCTATGGTGGACAATTGTGGACAGGGTCAATGCCTTGGGACAGCACCCCAGAACTAGTGATGACATCAGGAAGAGGTGGAACGACCTACAGGGGAAGGTACGCTCCATTGCAGCAAGACACCAACTCGCTGTACAGAGGACTGGCAGTGGACCCCCACCTCCTCCCACACATCTAACAACATGGGAGGAACAAGTCTTGGCAATCATGCATCCTGAGGGCCTGGCCGGAGTAGAAGGAGGACTGGACTCTGTTAAGTCAACTCTCAACAACTATCACCCCCCTAACTGCATGCCGTCACATACCCCCACCCTCACCCTCACTCCCATCACTCACCACCTCCCACACACCCCACATCACATCCCACTCATCCAAATGCCAAGCCCTGCATGCCATACCAATGCATGGACACCACTCACAGCCCTGCATGGACACCTATCACTAAAGCATGTACACTAGAGAGAATCAGCTATCCCCCCATATACCATCTTACACAAGTGAAAGCTGCCAGGGCAACTACAAACAAAGAGGGCAAGGCACGGATGCATAATATATCAGACACAGAAACAATACACATCATTTACATCCCCACAGGTACCCCAGCCAATGTCAGCGGGGAGGAGGTGCCAGCAATATCCAGTCCCCCAACAGAAGAGGCCCACAGTGATGACAGCAACTCTGGTTTTCTGGATCTGGATGACCAACCTGGATGACCAACCTGGCCCATCAGGGCCTGGCGGCTACCTAGGCCCAGTCACACACCACCACAGAGCCTCCCCCATCAGGAAACACCACCACAGCACCCACCCAGCATACCCTTACCTCTGTCCCCAGGACACGGTAATCAGCAGTGTGTCCACCTCTGCAGGGACCCCAGGCCACACCTCATGCCGAAGACAATCAGGGACCTGGGGTCAGTGGGCACACAGTTCTGGGGACAGAGGCACAGGCCAACAGGGACACTGGGAGGACTGCTGTGCGCCAGGGGGAGAACAGGCCCAGGGAACTGACTCTCCAGGAGCCACTTGCAGAGATCATGGGAGTATATCAACGTTCCCAGGACACGATGGTCCAGATCCTGGAAAGTGTGCAGGAGAACAGGCGGCTGCAGGAGGGACAGTACTTGCATACCATCAACTACACCCTAGTCTCCATAGCAAGGGTGCTGGCAGACACGGACAATATTATGAGGCAGGCAGTCACACAACAGCGGGCCCCTGCCACTAGCCAGTCATCTGAACAGCCATCCACCTCTACTGTCGCTAGTGGCCAAGAGGCCCCGCCACAGGACCAACAGGCGACCAGCACCCCTCCCCCTGAAGAAGGTGAACCACCCCGCAAACGTTCCCTGTGAACCAGACAAAAGCCAGAGACACTTGCCAAGACCCCACCAGGAAACGAGGCTCTCCTGATTGTCACCCTTGTGTCCCACCCTGTCACCCTGTCCACCTTGAACTGCCATTGCTCCCTTTCCAATGTCCCCTTAGACAATGCACCTGTGCTACTAACAGACTGGAACAATACCCTCAACCTTCCTCCATCATCACCCCAGCCCCATTGCACTTGTTCCTATATATTATAGCACTTCAATAAACACCCTTGGAAAAAAAAGAAGTATGAAGTATGTCATGTTTTTCAATTATGTATTCATTGAAACAGGTACACACATTGCGATTCAACTGTACAGAAAATGAGCATAGATTAATGACCTGTAGCTGGCTGCAGTGATCACACCAGCAGTGTATGTGAGGTCACCAACATTTGCAAAAAGATGTGCCAGAGGGAATAGTAAGTGGGCATAAAAGTGTTAAATATCAGCATGCCAGTGCCACAGAAATGCAAACAAATGTCATTGAAATGTGAAGTAACACTGTCCTACCTGTGTGTCGTTGGAAGTATTGTCTGATGACTGATGTTCTGTTGTCCGCATCCTCATCATCTGCCTCCTCATCCTCACTGTTCACAGGGTCCACTGCTGCCACACGGCATCTCCAGCCTCCTACTCCTGCAGAAAAGAAACATGGGCCCTCATTACAACATTGACGGTAAAAGCCGCTTACCGCCGTGCAGAAGACCACCAACAAACTGCTGCGGCCGCGGAAAACCACCACAGCTATTATGACCCACATTTCGGAATCGGCCAAAACTCAGACACCCACACAAGTCCGCCACACCAAAGGTCAGAGATAAACTGGCGAAAACAAAACCTCCACCGTCACGCCAACAGAAATACGCCCACACTATCACAACACATGAATCCATGGGGCGGTCTTTCAACCGCGGGATTCCATTGGCGGTACACACCGCCGCGCTCAAAATACACACACATCTACAAAACACAGCCACATTGGACAATTCCAAATACACACACCTGATACACATACACACACCACTCCCACACACCCATTACAATATAAAACACACACCCACATCACCCACAAACCCCCACAACAAAAAATTCCGAAAGAAGGCCAGAGAGAGACACCACCAGCAAGAACAACAGCATCCACAGGCACACAACACCATCACCCACACAACTTCCACGCACCTCACACAACACACCATTACATATCAGCACACTTATCACCACACAATCCACCCCACACATCACCTACACCACCCCATGGCTCGGCAAAGACACCCGAGGTTCTCAGAGGAGGAGCTCAGGGTCATGGTGGAGGAAATCCTGCGGGTATAGCCACAGCTATTCGGATCACAGGTGCAGCACACCTCCATTGCAAGGAAGATGGAGCTATGGTGAAGAATAGTGGACAGGGTCAACGCAGTGGGACAGCACCCAAGAAATCGGGAGGACATCAGGAAGAGGTGGAACGACCTACGGGGGAAGGTGTGTTCCGTGCTCTCAAGACACCACCAGGCGGTTCAGTGGACTGGCGGCGGACCCCCACCTCCTCCCCCACAACTAACAACATGGGAGGAGCAGGTCTTGGCGATTCTGCATCATGAGGGCCTCGCAGGAGTAGCTGGAGGAATGGAATCTGGTAAGTCAAATCTTAACTATTACATCCCCCACCCTACCTGCATGCTATCACATACCCCCAGCCTCACCCCAGCACCCCAACTCCTCACATATGTCCCAATATCACAAACCACCCATCCCAACACCAAGCCCTGCATGCAACAACAAAGCATGGACACACATCACTAAAGCATGCCCACTGCACATACCCATACAACCCCCTAAACCACCATCACACAAGCTCCCACACAGGAATGCAAGCACTGGGGTACACGGTCACCCACCCTTTGCACACCATGGCACATACAGATGTAATAACCATCCTTTTATACCCCTGCAGGACCCCTAACCTACGTCACCGGACAGGAGGGTCCACACATGTCCACACCACCAACAGAAGAGGCCCACAGTGATGACAGCACCTCTCTCCAACTGGATCTAGATGACCAGCCCGGCCCATCGGGGACCTCGGGACAGTCGGTTCCCCTCACACTGGCACAGGACATCACAGACCTTCCCCCCTCTGGAAACACCAGCACAGCACCCACCCAGCGGGCCCATACCTCCGTCCCCAGGACACTTCAATCAGAAGTGAGTCCACCACTACAGGGAACCCAGGATAACCCACCACCCCAACAACAACAGGGACCTGGGGGAAGTGGTAGTGGGCACACGGTCCAGGGGACGGAGGCCCAGGAACACAGGGGAACTGGGAGGGCTGCTATGCGACCGGGGGTGGACAGGCCAAGGGAAAACACTCTCCACAAGGCCCTCTCCTCCATCATGGGAGCCTACCACCACTCCCAGGAGACTATGGCAACGGTACTGGCCAAGTTTCAGGAGACCCAGCGCCTGCAGGAGGAACCGTAGATGGGCTTCAGGGAGGAACTCAGAACCATCAGCTGCACCCTGGGCACCATCGTAGGGGTGCTGAAGGAAGTACTCAACACCAGGAGGGGCACTGTGGCACTACAAGGGGCCCCTGACACTAACATGGACGATGAACTGCCCACCACCTCCGCTGGCGCTAGTGGACAGGACGCCCCGCCACAGGACCAGCACCCCACCCCCTGCAGAAGGAGAACCACCCCGCAAACGGTCCCTGAGATCCAGGACAAAGACAGAGCACGATGCCAAGACCCCAGCCAAGAAATGAGACCACCCTGATTGTCATCCTACTGTCCCACTTTCTCACCCTGTCCATACTTTAACTGCCCCAGCTCCATTTACTATGCCCATTTGGGCCATGCACCTGTGAGACTAATAGACTGGACTCTGCCATGGACATTCCTCCGCCATCACCCCTCACCATTTAACTACCCCCTCCAATATTGAGCACTTAAATAAACACACTTAAAACACAAAACAATCTGGAGTCTGTCTGTGATTTCAAAATAGTGTATTAGCAATTACAGTGACAAAATGCTCTTTCCAATGTAATGTCAACATACCTATGTCACACAGCTCAAGACCATGAGGAATCTAAGCAGATGTCTCACATAGTGGGACCCACATCTGTGAAATCATAAGGGAAAGTGACAACTCAGTGACCATACACTGGGTTAAAACGACACACAGAAGAGGGGTAGTAGTGTTTAAGTATATGTAGTAGGCAGGTCTGTACTCTTACCTGTGTCTCACTGGAAATATTGCTGGATCACTGTCCCTGTTGTTCATGTCTTCTTCCTCTGCTTCCTCGTCTTCACTATCCACAGGCTCCACATCTGCAACAACACCGCCATCTGGACCATCCTCCTGCAGAAAAGGCACCTGTTGTCGCAATGCCAAGTTATGAAGCATACAGCAGGCCACGATGATCTGGCACACCTTCTTTGGTGAGTAGAATAGGGATCCACCTGTCATATGGAGGCACCGGAACCTGGCCTTCAGGAGGCCGAAAGTCCGCTCGATCACCCTCATAGTTCGCCCATGGGCCTCATTGTAGGGTTCCTCTGCCCTTGTCCTGGGATTCCTCACTGGGGTCAGTAGCCATGACAGGTTGGGGTAACCAGAGTCACCTGCAAATGGCGAGGGACAACTGTTAGACACACACTAACCTGTAGGGTAACCCCAGACCCAGACAACCATTCCCACTGACTTGCCTCCAGGTGCTCACCTAATAGCCACACACGGAGCCTCTGGAGTTGCCCCATCACATAAGGGATGCTGCTATTCCGCAGGATGTAGGCGTCATGCACTGAGCCAGGGAACTTGGCATTCACATGGGAGATGTACTGGTCGGCCAAACATACCATCTGTACATTCATAGAATGATAACTCTTCCGGTTTCTGTACACCGGTTCACTCCTGTGGGGGAGGACCAAAGCCACATGGGTCCCATCAATGGCACCTATGATGTTGGGGATATGTTCCAGGGCATAGAAATCACCTTTCACTGTAGGCAAATCCTCCACCTGAGGGAAAACGATGTAGCTCCGCATGTGTTTCAGAAGGGCAGACAACACTCTGGACAATACGTTGGAAAACATAGGCTGGGACATCCCTGATGCTATGGCCACTGTTGTTTGAAATGACCCACTTGCAAGGAAATGGAGCACTGACAGCACCTGCACTTGAAGGGGGATTCCTGTGGGATGGCGGATTGCTGACATCAGGTCTGGCTCCAAAAGGGTACACAGTTCCTGGATTGTGGCACTGTCAAGCCTGTATGTGATTATGACATGTCGCTCCTCCATTGTCGACAGGCCCACCAACGGTCGGTACACCGGAGGATGCTGCCATCTCCTAACATGTCCCAGCGGATGGTGCCTATGAAGGACAACAGCGAGCACAGAGTCAAACAACTCAGAGGTATGTACCCACAGTTTACCCAGAACACCAATCATACACAAAAGGTGGCCTGTATGTGTGTTGAGTCTAGGCCTAGGTATGTGTGACGCAGTTGGAAATTAAGCCATGTGGGCCCCTGAAATGGCGGCTGCCTGACCTCTAAAGTGGGACAATGGGATGTGAGGTAACTGCGCTGGCTTTGTACACCGTCGCCGTAGGCGGTTGAAGACCGCAGCGCAATGCTGCATTGGTTAACATTGGACCCTATGGGTCCCAGGAGCCAATGACGATGTACACCGGCGGTGACGGTACGCACCGCCGCAGACGTGACCACCATTTTCTGTCTGTTCAATCACTCAATACCTGATCTTTGACAGGGGACGACCTACACTGCAAGTGCTGCTGTGAACTTGGTCTAGAAGAGACAATGGCTTGAGTGTCTGGGGAAAGGGCCACTGCCTTCACATCGGAGGAGTTGGAGAAGCTTGTGGATGGGGTCCTCACCCCAGCACACGCTACTCTACGGTCCTCCAGACAAACAGGTATGTACACAGGGAGCATGTTGTATGGGCTATGCCTGTGTGGAGAGGGCTGGATGTAAGAAGGAAGGGTGGAGAGTGAAGGGTGGAGAGTGCTGCGTGCATGAAAGACGATGAATGCATGTGCCACATGGCAAGGGTAGGGATGGGGGCCAATCACTTTGACGGTGCAGTTGGTAATAACTTCTCTTTTTCCCCTGTACATTTCATGTAGGTCAGCGCCCACCAAAAAAAAGATATTTGGCCATCGCCAAGGACGTACGGACCCTGGGGGTCTACAACAGACGGAGCACCCACTGCCGTAAAAGATGGGAGGACATTCGCCGCTGGAGCAAGAAGATGGCTGAGGCTCAGCTGGGGATGGCTTCAGCACTGATTGCAGCCATTGTCCCGTCTCTAGCCTTCCCCCTCCAACTTCTTCCACCCCGACCCAATCCCCTGTACCTCAGCCTATCCCAAGCACACCTACAGACCAACATGCACACACGTCAACACCCAAGGGTAGCTCAGGCAAACATAAGCACTGCACATCCCACAGGCATTCACGCAAGCATCACACACATGCAGACACAGCAACATCCACTGCCTCCACTGTGTCCCACTCCTCCTCGTCTCCATCCTCCCTCCCAGTCTCGTCTACACTCACACCTGCATGCCCTACATCTACAGCCACAACGAACCTCTAAAGCACACCCACCACCATACCCCGCTCACGTGCAGTCACCACCCCCACTACCATTCACACATCCCCTGTGTCCTCTCCCAATGTGTCTGTGACACCCCCTCCCAAGATACACAAACACAGGCACACACCCACCCAGCAGTCTCCTAGGTCCCGAACTAGCACCTCAGCCACAACATCTCCGGGACCAGTGGTTCCTGTAGTCACCGGAATCTGGAGTGCACCGGCCACCAGGGCAGCCAGTGTGGCACAGAGCCACAGCACAGACAGTCCCCCACCTGTGAAGCATCAGAAGTTTGCTCCAGCCACCAAAGCCGCTCTCAGGGGTACAGGTGGGAGTGTGGAGTCAGCTGTGACACCTTCCAAGGTAGGGAAGGGCCACAAGAAACCCGGCAAGTCTGGGAAGAGCAGCACAGCGGAGAAGACCGCCATCATCCCTGCTGTCCAGGAGGCCACTGCCAGCACCACCCCAGCTGCCCAGGAGGCCACTGCCAGCACCACCCCAGCTGCCCAGGAGGCCACCGCCAGCACCAGCCCAGCTGCCCAGGAGGCCACCGCCAGCACCAGCCCAGATTCCCAGGAGGCCACCGCCAGCAAAAGCCCCGCTGGGCCATGAAGGACTGCCAGCAAAAGCCCTGTTGGGCCATGAAGGACCGCCAGCAAAAGCTCCGTTGGGCCATGAAGGACCGCCAGCAAAAGCCCCATTGGGCCATGAAGGACCGCCAGCAGCTGAGACCCTGCAATGGAGACTGCCATCTCAAGCACCGCTGAACAGGGCACCGCCATCTCAAGCACCACTGAACAGAGCACCGCCATCTCAAGCACCGCTGAACAGGGCACCGCCATCTCAAGCACTGCTGCACAGGGCACCGCCATCTCAAGCACCGCTGGCCCATGAGCGACAAGGGCACTGATGCAACTGAGTCCGTCATGGGGTGAATGATGCACTCTGGGCACCATGCCCCCTCCAGAACCAGTGGAGAAAGGCATCCACTCCCTCTGTCCTTGGCAGGATGAAGCACTCTTGGCACCATGCCCCCTCCAGAACCAGTGGAGAAAGGCATCCACTCCCTCTGTCCTTGGCAGGATGAAGCACTCTGGGCACCATGCCCCCTCCAGAACCAGTGGAGAAAGGCATCCACTCCCTCTGTCCTTGGCAGGATGAAGCACTCTGGGCACAAAGTCCCCTCCAGAACCAGTGGAGAAAGGCATCCACTTGTGAGACTGTGGCTTTGCACTCCCCAGGATTGTACAGTGGGCAAGCCACCCACTGTAGAGACTTGAGAGACTGTGGCTTTGCACTCGCCAGGATTGTACAGTGGGCAACCCACCCACTGTAGAGATGTGAGAGACTGTGGCTTTGCACTCCCCAGGATTGAAGAGTGGGCCAACCACCCACTGTAGAGACTTGAGAGACTGCGGCTTTGCACTCCCCAGGATTGAACAGTGGGCAAACCACCCACTGTAGAGACTTGAGAGACTGTGGCTTTGCACTTCCCAGGATTGAACAGTGGCCAGACCACCCACTGTAGAGACTTGTGAGACTGTGGCTTTGCACTCCCCAGGATGGAACAGTGGGCATGTGGCCCCCTTGTGGATTTGGCGTCGTGTACTCAAGCGGCTGAGGTGCCCCCCCCTTTCCCTTCCCCTGAGGTGCCTGTTTAGTTGCTGTCTGATGCCCCTGCAGTGTTCTCTCCATCATGGTCGGGGATCTTGTGTGGGCCTTTCCCATACCGTGTGGTCCCAGTGTTCCACGGACTTTCTTAGAACACTACCTGGACTACTATGCTTGGTATATATTATGTACATGGTGTAAATATCTATTTCTGCCTACTTGCTTTTAATATATTCCAATAGTTACACTCTTTTTCTATTGTCTTTGCATTCTTCCGGAGCGTTTGGGGGGTGTAACTGTGATGTATTGATATGCATTAGTGTGTGTGCTGTAGTGGGTGGGGGTGGGGGTGTTGCGTGTGTGTGTCCCTATTTTTTCCCTCCTCCCTCCCCTGTGTTGTAGGTGCAGTACTCACCGTGGTCTTCGCCACCGGTGTTCGTGCTCCTGGTAGAGGAGCAGGAAGACTATTGCAGGTAGAATTTGGAGTTCCGGGTCCATGGCGTCCTCGTTCCTCGTGGAGTGTGTAGAGGTGAGTGTTTTCCCTTCGGGATTCCTGTTTCCGCCGTGTTTTTATCCGCGGTGAATCCGCCCCAGAAAAGGTGGCGGATTGGCCTGTCATAACAGTGTGGGCGGTACATTGTCCTCCGCCTGTCTGTTGGGGGTGACCGCTGCACTGTTTGTTTGTACCGCTGTGTCGGTCGGAGTGTTAAAGTGACTGTCTATTTTGCCGGTTTCCGCCACGGTCGTGATTCAAATTTTTTTACCGCCGGCCTGTTGGCGGTCTTACCGCCGCTTTAACACCGACCGCCAGGGTTGTAATGACCACCATGGCGTCTCAGGGCAAGGTGGTGCAACATGCAGCATGCCACTATTGTCTGCCAGACCTTCTTGGGTGAGTAGCACAGGAATCCACCTGTTAGATGGAGGCACACGAACCTGGCCTTCAGAAGGCCAAAGGTCCTTTCTATTATCCGGAGACCTGTGATCTCAGGAGCTAGAACCCTCAAGCATCACATTGGACGGCTAGCATCATCATTGGGAATTGCTCCTCACTAGTCTGGCGCTGCAATGCCTAGTGGGCACTCCAGTACTAGGGTGCTCTCAGCCAAAATCTTCTTCTGAATTAGGTTCAACAAGCCGAACCTTGGAGTAGTATGTGAGTAACTTACCGTCCTCCTGATTAACAGAACTTCTCTTGGGGTGACTTGTCTTGCATTATTAACCGCCTTCATAACCCTTACTGTTCTTTATATATACCCCGTGCACCTGGCGACTTTTTATTCCAGGGCGTTATCAATGAGAGGCTTTTCATTAATTTTGGTTCTCTGTTTCAACTGTTTTTTCACCCTATCAGCTTCCCACCACTTTGACTTTCCTGGGCTATTTAATATATCCTATTGGAGGACATAATTCAGCATTGAGCATAAACGATCTTCCTGGCGTCTAATTTAGTTTGATCATTCAGCCATTGGGCTCTTTACTGAATATATGCCGGTTGGAGGGCTACATCTCATGTAGTACATAATAGATCAACCACTTACTGTCCATGTGATTGACCATTTTTTGACATAGTGATATGTGATTTTCCTCGTAATAGCTACCCATTTAACATTGTGTTGTCATCAATCACATACAGCATCACCAAGAGTCTTTGAAACGCACCACCCATTGGATCCTGATCTCGAATAGGGATCGGTAAGCATACGCAGATGTGTGGTGTACCTTGCTGAGTCTTTATGTAACTCATTCGATATTCCGACATTTGTCTATTGTTCCTTTGTTTCCTAGGTTACCTGTGTCAACCAGTTGACTTGATTTCAAGTTAACTTACATATCTTTGAACATATTCGTGTTCGTGATATTTACTTTTACCAATGAATTGTATAGGTCCTGATGAAGCGTCAATGGATCCGGCTGGACCAATGGACGCGAAACATGTCAACCAGTTGAATTAAGGTCTTTTTAATTCTAATGAGCCTTGATTTGATCATCTTTGAAAGACTTTGAGCATTAACCTAATTTTTTCTTTCAACACTTCATTTTTAATCTTGGTCTTCACCCATGTTATCTGAATCTGAATAAATGATGGTGGTTTATGGATGGATAACCAATTTTAACTTATTTTTGCACACTTTTGGTGGTGACTTTGAGCATCACGTGATTTTGGCTGAGAGCACCCTAGTACTGGAGTGCCACTAGGCATTGCAGCACCAGCCTAGTGAGGAGCAATTCCCAATGATGATGCTAGCTGTCCAATGTGATGCTTGAGGGTTCTAGCTCCTGAGATCACAGGTCTCCTGGTATTTTTGTTTGGAACAGTGTACTCTTTTTCTATCACTACTATTGGGAGGCTGTACACTGGACCTGAATACTCCACGTCCCTCTTTTCTTTGTTTGTGCCTTATGTACAGCTGCTTAGCTGTGGGACCTTTTTCATTTTTGTTATTTTTACGACTCTCCCACAATAGTGGTATTGACCCGAGCAATGGATAATTTTCAGGGTCTGAGTTATGACGATGAAATGGTATCAGCCATCTTACAATCACCCTCTATCCTAGACAATGATGGCGCTATCTCTTCAGGTAGTCTCAAACCTGAATGGGACAAACTATCTACTTTGAAACGTGAACTTATCAAGACAGTCCTCCATGGGACTATAATGACGGAATACTTACGTGCTAACATTGCTCCAAACGGTCTCCTCGTGTCCAACATACCACGTATTTTCCTCCAAGATTTAGCTTTCAGAAAAGACTGGGCTCAAATAGCCTGGAAGTGTACCAGAGACTGGTTTGTATTAATCATCAACACTTCCAAACGGCTAGCCGATGACATCTTGATCCAGATCAATGCTATCGAGAACACCTTGAAGACCACAGTTACTTTGGGCGCATTTAAATGTCGCCTAGCCAAAAGTACCACTGAATTAAATGAGACCAAGGAGTTTTTGACACACCAGAAAATTTCAAAACTTCAGAAAGACATCACAAAATGTAGCCGTGAGAAGGTCTATCCCTACATAAAAGATGTCTTTGAGGGGGATAACCGCTCCCAATCATCCGATGAGTCTTCCGCACCTGCAAGAAAATTCCGTAATTATACTGGTGGGTCTTCGTCTGATGGCTGGAGTTCAGACGACAATCAACCTCAATCCTTTTACAACTACCCTACATACCCTATACATCAGGCGATGCCGTGGCAACCTCCTTTTCCCTTCTTCCAACCACGACCTATGGTGCCTTTTGCTCCTTTTTTAGGCAGAGGCCGGGGCAGAGGCAGAGGCAGAAGGAGAGGAAGAGGAAGGCACATACAGTGGTCCAGAGACGAACCCCAGATGGTGACCAGAAGTCAGTTAAAGAATCCATCAATGAAAACTTAGTTGTTAACCTTTCGACTAAAATTCTTTCTGACGACGAAACAACAGTGCTTAACAGAGGTTTAGGTTTTGTCCCTACCCCACAGGATGATCTTTTCCGGTTGCACATTGAATTAGCCCACTTTTTCCAGAAGATACGTCTACACTTCTTTTTCAAAGACAAAGAAGATGACTTCCAATCATCTGACTCAGGTCTCAAGAGACCTTCCACTTTCGTTCCCCCGCCTACAATGATGCCCAGTGAAGTTCTAGCTTTTGAAAAAGCAGTGTTAACTGATTTAAATAATCTTAATCCTAAGCACGCTTATGTCAACATTCCTACTAAAGAAAAGTTAGCGCTCACATCATTAGCATCAGATTCTGAGATAACCATTAAACCAGCTGACAAGGGAGGAGCCATTGTCATTTTGAACTCCTCAGACTACAGAAATGAATGTCTACGCCTTCTTAGTGATTCTACTTACTATTCCAAAATCCATCGAGATCCTACTGGTAGATTGCAGACCCAGATTAGAACGCTCATTGACGAGGCAAAGAACAATCAGTGGATCACACCTAAGGAGGCAGAATTTTTGGACACTCCTTACCCCTGCATCCCTTATTTCTACTGTCTGCCGAAAATTCATAAAGGGAAGATACCACCTCCTGGGCGCCCCATAGTTTCAGGTATCGGAACGATCCTGGAACCACTATCGATCTTCTGTGACCACTTCTTACAACCTTTGGTGAAAACTTCCACCACTTACCTTCAAGACACTAAAGACGTGCTGAACCTGATAGAAACCATTAATGATTCTGACACTACTCAGGCGATCATCACATTAGATGTTGAGGCTCTATATACAAACATTCCCCAACTAGCAACGCTGTCAGTCATAGAGACTGCTTTACATGAATCACCAGGCAACTTGTCTTCTCCTGTGTCCTTCATTTTGCAGTGCGCCAAGCTGGCCTTAACAGAAAACTTTTTTCTTTTTGAGGACCAATTTTATCACCAAATCCAAGGTACATCGATGGGGAGTACCTTCGCTCCCAGCTTAGCGTGTCTCTACATGTACGATTTTGAGAAAAAGTTTATTCTGTCCCACACTAACCCTTACGCCAGCTATATCAAACTATGGCGGCGCTATATAGACGATATACTTATCATTTGGCAAGGATCTTTAGACCAGGCCGGGGAACTTACAGCATGGGTCAACACCCTTGATCCCTCTCTTAGATTCACAGCTACCATATCTGACCACCAATTACCGTTTTTGGATCTTATGATCACTATCAAGGATGGCAGACTACAGACCAGTGTGTACCACAAACCTACAGACCGCAATTCTCTTCTACTTTATGAGAGCCACCACCCAAAATCTTTACGGGACAATCTACCCTTTGGCCAGTTTCTACGCCTGAGGCGTAATTGTAGCCTACCCAGTGAATTTGACCTTCAAGCCGAATCTCTCCAGCGGAAACTTTCTGATCGACACTATCCATCTAATATTGTGAATCAGGCACGAAAGAGAGCCAGGAACAATAATAGAGAAGCCCTATTGGCCCCTAGAGAGAAAATCCCTCAATCAAGGCTCACTTGTGTTTCCACATATTTCCCCTTATCGAACTCGATTAAAAAGTTAATCAACAAGAGGTGGTCTATTTTAACGAGTGGCGGACACAACCTATCAAAACCTCTCTATGCCTTCAAACGGACTTCCAATATAAAAGATCTTGTGGTCCATACACGCCCACGTATCCAACGTGATCTTACTAACCAGACGACACTTTGGGGCCTTCCCCCTGTGGTGGGCCACCATCCCTGTGGGAATTGTAATGTATGTTGTCTGACTAGACACTTGACTAAGTTAGATTTTGACTCCGTCGGGCCTTGGTACCTTAAAAAACATACTAATTGTAATACCAAGAATTGTATATACATGATATCGTGCCCTTGTGATCTACGCTACATCGGCATGACATCCAGATCAGTCAAGACACGTATCAACGAACACAGAAGCAACATTAGATGTAAAAAGATCACTACAAAACTTAGTGCTCATTTCCTGGAGACCAATCACTCCCCTGACGATCTATGGTGGGTGGTTATTGAGGCACCAACAACACGCCCCGACGACCCGAGGGCATTGTTTAAGATTGAACAAAAATGGGTTTTTAAATTAGGGACACATCTAAGGGGTCTCAACGATGACATCCCTTGGACCTCCTTATCACCATGAATTTTAGGTGATTCATTAGTCTTGTATTGATCTATCTTTCATAGTGACCTGTTCTTTTAATCTGATGAGACTGTAATTTTTTCTCTTTTTTCCCAGTCATATTACCCAACATTATTTACAATATTTTTACCACGTGATTTGTCTAGTTAGACAATTGATAGTCTGCCCCGCTCATTATAGCTTTCTGGAGAGCACCACTGACAACTTACTGAAGTGCCCTCTTTCATGATGACCTGCCTATTACATTGCATGGTTTGCGCTATATCACTCAAGAGATTTTGTTGATATTTTCTTGATTTTTTTGATTTTTTGATGTTTTCACGTTCGTTCACCTCAGAACTTTTTTATTGGTAATTTTGGTGAGGCAGCTCATTGACCTTGGACCCACCAAATAATGAATATTTACTAGCTTAGCGGTAATCTGTATTCTTTTTTCCGCTGGTGTTCTTTTTCTGTTAAAAACCTCTTTGTGGTAGATCTGGGTGCCCCCCCATCATGTACATCGTAAAGTCAGCCCGATCCAGCATTGCTTGACGTCCCCTTGTATTAGTCCTTTGTCTATTGCTGATATGGAAGCGATCCTCAGTTGTCCGTCGTTTATTTTCAATCAGCTACGTACTCGGACGTAGGCTTCC
Organism: Pleurodeles waltl; assembly: GCF_031143425.1. NCBI lineage: Eukaryota > Metazoa > Chordata > Amphibia > Caudata > Salamandridae > Pleurodeles > Pleurodeles waltl. The sequence goes on from NC_090436.1 coordinate 839,384,329, forward strand.
TCGACTCCATTTAATACCCGGAGAACGTCCGACCCGGTTGTTTTCCGGGTTGCGCGTCTTCTGAATTAGGTTGAACAAGCCGAACCTTGGAGTAGTATGTGAGTAACTTACCGTCCTCCTGATTAACAGAACTTCTCTTGGGGTGACTTGTCTTGCATTATTAACCGCCTTCATAACCCTTACTGTTCTTTATATATACCCCGTGCACCTGACGACTTTTTATTCCAGGGCGTTATCAACGAGAGGCTTTTCATTAATTTTGGTTCTCTGTTTCAACTGTTTTTTCACCCTATCAGCTTCCCACCACTTTGACTTTCCTGGGCTATTTAATATATCCTATTGGAGGACATAATTCAGCATTGAGCATAAACGATCTTCCTGGCGTCTAATTTAGTTTGATCATTCAGCCATTGGGCTCTTTACTGAATATATGCCGGTTGGAGGGCTACTTCTCATGTAGTACATAATAGATCAACCACTTACTGTCCATGTGATTGACCATTTTTTGACATAGTGATATGTGATTTTCCTCGTAATAGCTACCCATTTAACATTGTGTTGTCATCAATCACATACAGCGTCACCAAGAGTCTTTGAAACGCACCACCCATTGGATCCTGATCTCGAATAGGGATCGGTAAGCATACGCAGATGTGTGGTGTACCTTGCGGAGTCTTTATGTAACTCATTCGATATTCCGACATTTATCTATTGTTCCTTTGTTTCCTAGGTTACCTGTGTCAACCAGTTGACTTGATTTCAAGTTAACTTACATATCTTTGAACATATTCGTGTTCGTGATATTTACTTTTACCAATGAATTGTATAGGTCCTGATGAAGCGTCAATGGATCCGGCTGGACCAATGGACGCGAAACATGTCGACCAGTTGAATTAAGGTCTTTTTAATCTAATGAGCCTTGATTTGATCATCTTAGAAAGACTTTGAGCATTAACCTCATTTTTTCTTTCAACACTTCATTTTTAATCTTGGTCTTCACCCATGTTATCTGAATCTGAATAAATGATGGTGGTTTATGGATGGATAACCAATTTTAACTTATTTTTGCACACTTTTGGTGGTGACTTTGAGCATCACGTGATTTTGGCTGAGAGCACCCTAGTACTTGAGTGCCCACTAGGCATTGCAGCGCCAGCCTAGTGAGGAGCAATTCCCAATGATGATGCTAGCCGTCCAATGTGATGCTTGAGGGTTCTAGCTCCTGAGATCACAGGTCTCCTGGTATTTATGTTTGGAACAGTGTACTCTTTTTCTATCACTACTATTGGGAGGCTGTACACTGGACCTGAATACTCCACGTCCCTCTTTTCTTTGTTTGTGCCTTATGTACAGCTGCTTAGCTGTGGGACCTTTTTCATTTTTGTTATTTTTACGACTCTCCCACAATAGTGGTATTGACCCGAGCAATGGATAATTTTCAGGGTCTGAGTTATGACGATGAAATGGTATCAGCCATCTTACAATCACCCTCTATCCTAGACAATGATGGCGCTATCCCTTCAGGTAGTCTCAAACCTGAATGGGACAAACTATCTACTTTGAAACGTGAACTTATCAAGACAGTCCTCCATGGGACTATTATGACGGAATACTTACGTGCTAACATTGCTCCAAACGGTCTCCTCGTGTCCAACATACCACGTATTTTCCTCCAAGATTTAGCTTTCAGAAAAGACTGGGCTCAAATAGCCTGGAAGTGTACCAGAGACTGGCTTGTATTAATCATCAACACTTCCAAACGGCTAGCCGATTACATCTTGATCCAGATCAATGCTATCGAGAACACCTTGAAGACCACAGTTACTTTGGGCGCATTTAAATGTCGCCTAGCCGAAATTACCACTGAATTAAATGAGACCAAGGAGTTTTTGACACACCAGAAAATTTCAAAACTTCAGAAAGACATCACAAAATTTAGCCGTGAGAAGGTCTATCCCTACATAAAAGATGACTTTGAGGGGGATAACCGCTCCCAATCATCCGAGGAGTCTTCCGCACCTGCAAGAAAATTCCGTAATTATACTGGTGGGTCTTCGTCTGATGGCTGGAGTTCAGACGACAATCAACCTCAATCCTTTTACAACTACCCTACATACCCTGTACATCAGGCGATGCCGTGGCAACCTCCTTTTCCCTTCTTCCAACCACGACTTATGGTGCCTTTTGCTCCTTTTTTAGGCAGAGGCCGGGGCAGAGGCAGAGGCAGAAGGAGAGGAAGAGGAAGGCACATACAGTGGTCCAGAGACGAACCCCAGATGGTGACCAGAAGTCAGTTAAAGAATCCATCAATGAAAACTTAGTTGTTAACCTTTCGACTAAAATTCTTTCTGACGACGAAACAAAAGTGCTTAACAGAGGTTTAGGTTTTGTCCCTACCCCACAGGATGATCTTTTCCATTTGCACATTGAATTAGCCCACTTTTTCCAGAAGATACGTCTACACTTCTTTTTCAAAGACAAAGAAGATGACTTCCAATCATCTGACTCAGGTCTCAAGAGACCTTCCACTTTCGTTCCCCCGCCTACAATGATGCCCAGTGAAGTTCTAGCTTTTGAAAAAGCAGTGTTAACTGATTTAAATAATCTTAATCCTAAGCACGCTTATGTCAACATTCCTACTAAAGAAAAGTTAGCGCTCACATCATTAGCATCAGATTCTGAGATAACCATTAAACCAGCTGACAAGGGAGGAGCCATTGTCATTTTGAACTCCTCAGACTACAGAAATGAATGTCTACGCCTTCTTAGTGATTCTACTTACTATTCCAAAATCCATCGAGATCCTACTGGTAGATTGCAGACCCAGATTAGAACGCTCATTGACGAGGCAAAGAACAATCAGTGGATCACACCTAAGGAGGCAGAATTTTTGGACACTCCTTACCCCCGCATCCCTTATTTCTACTGTCTGCCGAATATTCATAAAGGGAAGATACCACCTCCTGGGCGCCCCATAGTTTCAGGTATCGGAACGATCCTGGAACCACTATCGATCTTCTGTGACCACTTCTTACAACCTTTGGTGAAAACTTCCACCACTTACCTTCAAGACACTAAAGACGTGCTGAACCTGATAGAAACCATTAATGATTCTGACACTACTCAGGCGATCATCACATTAGATGTTGAGGCTCTATATACAAACATTCCCCAACTAGCAACGCTGTCAGTCATAGAGACTGCTTTACATGAATCACCAGGCAACTTGACTTCTCCTGTGTCCTTCATTTTGCAGTGCGCCAAGCTGGCCCTAACAGAAAACTTTTTTCTTTTTGAGGACCAATTTTATCACCAAATCCAAGGTACATCGATGGGGAGTACCTTCGCTCCCAGCTTAGCGTGTCTCTACATGTACGATTTTGAGAAAAAGTTTATTCTGTCCCACACTAACCCTTACGCCAGCTATATCAAACTATGGCGGCGCTATATAGACGATATACTTATCATTTGGCAAGGATCTTTAGACCAGGCCGGGGAACTTACAGCATGGGTCAACACCCTTGATCCCTCTCTTAGATACACAGCTACCATATCTGACCACCAATTACCGTTTTTGGATCTTATGATCACTATCAAGGATGGCAGACTACAGACCAGTGTGTACCACAAACCTACAGACCGCAATTCTCTTCTACTTTATGAGAGCCACCACCCAAAATCTTTACGGGACAATCTACCCTTTGGCCAGTTTCTACGCCTGAGGCGTAATTGTAGCCTACCCAGTGAATTTGACCTACAAGCCGAATCTCTCCAGCTGAAACTTTCTGATCGACACTATCCATCTAATATTGTGAATCAGGCACGAAAGAGAGCCAGGAACAATAATAGAGAAGCCCTATTGGCCCCTAGAGAGAAAATCCCTCAATCAAGGCTCACTTGTGTTTCCACATATTTCCCCTTATCGAACTCGATTAAAAAGTTAATCAACAAGAGGTGGTCTATTTTAACGAGTGGCGGACACAACCTATCAAAACCTCTCTATGCCTTCAAACGGACTTCCAATATAAAAGATCTTGTGGTCCATACACGCCCACGTATCCAACGTGATCTTACTAACCAGACGACACTTTGGGGCCTTCCCCCTGTGGTGGGCCACCATCCCTGTGGGAATTGTAATGTATGTTGTCTGACTAGACACTTGACTAAGTTAGATTTTGACTCCGTCGGGCCTTGGTACCTTAAAAAACATACTAATTGTAATACCAAGAATTGTATATACATGATATCGTGCCCTTGTGATCTACGCTACATCGGCATGACATCCAGATCAGTCAAGACACGTATCAACGAACACAGAAGCAACATTAGATGTAAAAAGATCACTACAAAACTTAGTGCTCATTTCCTGGAGAACAATCACTCCCCTGATGATCTATGGTGGGTGGTTATTGAGGCACCAACAACACGCCCCGACGACCCGAGGGCATTGTTTAAGATTGAACAAAAATGGGTTTTTAAATTAGGGACACATCTAAGGGGTCTCAACGATGACATCCCTTGGACCTCCTTATCACCATGAATTTTAGGTGATTCATTAGTCTTGTATTGCTCTATCTTTCATAGTGACCTGTTCTTTTAATCTGATGAGACTGTAATTTTTTCTCTTTTTTCCCAGTCATATTACCCAACATTATTTACAATATTTTTACCACATGATTTTGTCTAGTTAGACAATTGATAGTCTGCCCCGCTCATTATAGCTTTCTGGAAAGCACCACTGACAACTTACTGAAGTGCCCTCTTTCATGATGACCTGCCTATTACATTGCATGGCTTGCGCTATATCACTCAAGAGATTTTGTTGATATTTTCTTGATTTTTTTGATTTTTTGATGTTTTCACGTTCGTTCACCTCAGAACTTTTTTATTGGTAATTTTGGTGAGGCAGCTCATTGACCTTGGACCCACCAACTAATGAATATTTACTAGCTTAGCGCTAATCTGTATTCTTTTTTCCGCTGGTGTTCTTTTTCTGTTAAAAACCTCTTTGTGGTAGATCTGGGTGCCCCCCCATGATGTACATCGTAAAGTCAGCCCGATCCAGCATTGCTTGACGTCCCCTTGTATTAGTCCTTTGTCTATTGCTGATATGGAAGCGATCCTCAGTTGTCCGTCGTTTATTTTCAATCAGCTACGTACTCGGACGTAGGCTTCCTCGACTCCATTTAATACCCGGAGAACGTCCGACCCGGTTGTTTTCCGGGTTGCGCGTCTTCTGAATTAGGTTCAACAAGCCGAACCTTGGAGTAGTATGTGAGTAACTTACCGTCCTCCTGATTAACAGAACTTCTCTTGGGGTGACTTGTCTTGCATTATTAACCGCCTTCATAACCCTTACTGTTCTTTATATATACCCAGTGCACCTGACGACTTTTTATTCCAGGGCGTTATCAACGAGAGGCTTTTCATTAATTTTGGTTCTCTGTTTCATCTGTTTTTTCACCCTATCAGCTTCCCACCACTTTGACTTTCCTGGGCTATTTAATATATCCTATTGGAGGACATAATTCAGCATTGAGCATAAACGATCTTCCTGGCGTCTAATTTAGTTTTATCATTCAGCCATTGGGCTCTTTACTGAATATATGCCGGTTGGAGGGCTACATCTCATGTAGTACATAATAGATCAACCACTTACTGTCCATGTGATTGACCATTTTTTGACATAGTGATATGTGATTTTCCTCGTAATAGCTACCCATTTAACATTGTATTGTCATCAATCACATACAGCGTCACCAAGAGTCTTTGAAACGCACCACCCATTGGATCCTGATCTCGAATAGGGATCGGTAAGCATATGCAGATGTGTGGTGTACCTTGCTGAGTCTTTATGTAACTCATTCGATATTCCGACATTTGTCTATTGTTCCTTTGTTTCCTAGGTTACCTGTGTCAACCAGTTGACTTGATTTCAAGTTAACTTACATATCTTTGAACATATTCGTGTTCGTGATATTTACTTTTACCAATGAATTGTATAGGTCCTGATGAAGCGTCAATGGATCCGGCTGGACCAATGGACGCGAAACATGTCGACCAGTTGAATTAAGGTCTTTTTAATCTAATGAGCCTTGATTTGATCATCTTAGAAAGACTTTGAGCATTAACCTCATTTTTTCTTTCAACACTTCATTTTTAATCTTGGTCTTCACCCATGTTATCTGAATCTGAATAAATGATGGTGGTTTATGGATGGATAACCAATTTTAACTTATTTTTGCACACTTTTGGTGGTGACTTTGAGCATCACGTGATTTTGGCTGAGAGCACCCTAGTACTTGAGTGCCCACTAGGCATTGCAGCGCCAGCCTAGTGAGGAGCAATTCCCAATGATGATGCTAGCCGTCCAATGTGATGCTTGAGGGTTCTAGCTCCTGAGATCACAGGTCTCCTGGTATTTATGTTTGGAACAGTGTACTCTTTTTCTATCACTACTATTGGGAGGCTGTACACTGGACCTGAATACTCCACGTCCCTCTTTTCTTTGTTTGTGCCTTATGTACAGCTGCTTAGCTGTGGGACCTTTTTCATTTTTGTTATTTTTACGACTCTCCCACAATAGTGGTATTGACCCGAGCAATGGATAATTTTCAGGGTCTGAGTTATGACGATGAAATGGTATCAGCCATCTTACAATCACCCTCTATCCTAGACAATGATGGCGCTATCCCTTCAGGTAGTCTCAAACCTGAATGGGACAAACTATCTACTTTGAAACGTGAACTTATCAAGACAGTCCTCCATGGGACTATTATGACGGAATACTTACGTGCTAACATTGCTCCAAACGGTCTCCTCGTGTCCAACATACCACGTATTTTCCTCCAAGATTTAGCTTTCAGAAAAGACTGGGCTCAAATAGCCTGGAAGTGTACCAGAGACTGGCTTGTATTAATCATCAACACTCCCAAACGGCTAGCCGATTACATCTTGATCCAGATCAATGCTATCGAGAACACCTTGAAGACCACAGTTACTTTGGGCGCATTTAAATGTCGCCTAGCCGAAATTACCACTGAATTAAATGAGACCAAGGAGTTTTTGACACACCAGAAAATTTCAAAACTTCAGAAAGACATCACAAAATTTAGCCGTGAGAAGGTCTATCCCTACATAAAAGATGACTTTGAAGGGGATAACCGCTCCCAATCATCCGAGGAGTCTTCCGCACCTGCAAGAAAATTCCGTAATTATACTGGTGGGTCTTCGTCTGATGGCTGGAGTTCAGACGACAATCAACCTCAATCCTTTTACAACTACCCTACATACCCTGTACATCAGGCGATGCCGTGGCAACCTCCTTTTCCCTTCTTCCAACCACGACTTATGGTGCCTTTTGCTCCTTTTTTAGGCAGAGGCCGGGGCAGAGGCAGAGGCAGAAGGAGAGGAAGAGGAAGGCACATACAGTGGTCCAGAGACGAACCCCAGATGGTGACCAGAAGTCAGTTAAAGAATCCATCAATGAAAACTTAGTTGTTAACCTTTCGACTAAAATTCTTTCTGACGACGAAACAAAAGTGCTTAACAGAGGTTTAGGTTTTGTCCCTACCCCACAGGATGATCTTTTCCATTTGCACATTGAATTAGCCCACTTTTTCCAGAAGATACGTCTACACTTCTTTTTCAAAGACAAAGAAGATGACTTCCAATCATCTGACTCAGGTCTCAAGAGACCTTCCACTTTCGTTCCCCCGCCTACAATGATGCCCAGTGAAGTTCTAGCTTTTGAAAAAGCAGTGTTAACTGATTTAAATAATCTTAATCCTAAGCACGCTTATGTCAACATTCCTACTAAAGAAAAGTTAGCGCTCACATCATTAGCATCAGATTCTGAGATAACCATTAAACCAGCTGACAAGGGAGGAGCCATTGTCATTTTGAACTCCTCAGACTACAGAAATGAATGTCTACGCCTTCTTAGTGATTCTACTTACTATTCCAAAATCCATCGAGATCCTACTGGTAGATTGCAGACCCAGATTAGAACGCTCATTGACGAGGCAAAGAACAATCAGTGGATCACACCTAAGGAGGCAGAATTTTTGGACACTCCTTACCCCCGCATCCCTTATTTCTACTGTCTGCCGAATATTCATAAAGGGAAGATACCACCTCCTGGGCGCCCCATAGTTTCAGGTATCGGAACGATCCTGGAACCACTATCGATCTTCTGTGACCACTTCTTACAACCTTTGGTGAAAACTTCCACCACTTACCTTCAAGACACTAAAGACGTGCTGAACCTGATAGAAACCATTAATGATTCTGACACTACTCAGGCGATCATCACATTAGATGTTGAGGCTCTATATACAAACATTCCCCAACTAGCAACGCTGTCAGTCATAGAGACTGCTTTACATGAATCACCAGGCAACTTGACTTCTCCTGTGTCCTTCATTTTGCAGTGCGCCAAGCTGGCCCTAACAGAAAACTTTTTTCTTTTTGAGGACCAATTTTATCACCAAATCCAAGGTACATCGATGGGGAGTACCTTCGCTCCCAGCTTAGCGTGTCTCTACATGTACGATTTTGAGAAAAAGTTTATTCTGTCCCACACTAACCCTTACGCCAGCTATATCAAACTATGGCGGCGCTATATAGACGATATACTTATCATTTGGCAAGGATCTTTAGACCAGGCCGGGGAACTTACAGCATGGGTCAACACCCTTGATCCCTCTCTTAGATACACAGCTACCATATCTGACCACCAATTACCGTTTTTGGATCTTATGATCACTATCAAGGATGGCAGACTACAGACCAGTGTGTACCACAAACCTACAGACCGCAATTCTCTTCTACTTTATGAGAGCCACCACCCAAAATCTTTACGGGACAATCTACCCTTTGGCCAGTTTCTACGCCTGAGGCGTAATTGTAGCCTACCCAGTGAATTTGACCTACAAGCCGAATCTCTCCAGCTGAAACTTTCTGATCGACACTATCCATCTAATATTGTGAATCAGGCACGAAAGAGAGCCAGGAACAATAATAGAGAAGCCCTATTGGCCCCTAGAGAGAAAATCCCTCAATCAAGGCTCACTTGTGTTTCCACATATTTCCCCTTATCGAACTCGATTAAAAAGTTAATAAATCAAGAGGTGGTCTATTTTAACGAGTGGCGGACACAACCTATCAAAACCTCTCTATGCCTTCAAACGGACTTCCAATATAAAAGATCTTGTGGTCCATACACGCCCACGTATCCAACGTGATCTTACTAACCAGACGACACTTTGGGGCCTTCCCCCTGTGGTGGGCCACCATCCCTGTGGGAATTGTAATGTATGTTGTCTGACTAGACACTTGACTAAGTTAGATTTTGACTCCGTCGGGCCTTGGTACCTTAAAAAACATACTAATTGTAATACCAAGAATTGTATATACATGATATCGTGCCCTTGTGATCTACGCTACATCGGCATGACATCCAGATCAGTCAAGACACGTATCAACGAACACAGAAGCAACATTAGATGTAAAAAGATCACTACAAAACTTAGTGCTCATTTCCTGGAGAACAATCACTCCCCTGATGATCTATGGTGGGTGGTTATTGAGGCACCAACAACACGCCCCGACGACCCGAGGGCATTGTTTAAGATTGAACAAAAATGGGTTTTTAAATTAGGGACACATCTAAGGGGTCTCAACGATGACATCCCTTGGACCTCCTTATCACCATGAATTTTAGGTGATTCATTAGTCTTGTATTGCTCTATCTTTCATAGTGACCTGTTCTTTTAATCTGATGAGACTGTAATTTTTTCTCTTTTTTCCCAGTCATATTACCCAACATTATTTACAATATTTTTACCACATGATTTTGTCTAGTTAGACAATTGATAGTCTGCCCCGCTCATTATAGCTTTCTGGAAAGCACCACTGACAACTTACTGAAGTGCCCTCTTTCATGATGACCTGCCTATTACATTGCATGGCTTGCGCTATATCACTCAAGAGATTTTGTTGATATTTTCTTGATTTTTTTGATTTTTTGATGTTTTCACGTTCGTTCACCTCAGAACTTTTTTATTGGTAATTTTGGTGAGGCAGCTCATTGACCTTGGACCCACCAAATAATGAATATTTACTAGCTTAGCGCTAATCTGTATTCTTTTTTCCGCTGGTGTTCTTTTTCTGTTAAAAACCTCTTTGTGGTAGATCTGGGTGCCCCCCCATGATGTACATCGTAAAGTCAGCCCGATCCAGCATTGCTTGACGTCCCCTTGTATTAGTCCTTTGTCTATTGCTGATATGGAAGCGATCCTCAGTTGTCCGTCGTTTATTTTCAATCAGCTACGTACTCGGACGTAGGCTTCCTCGACTCCATTTAATACCCGGAGAACGTCCGACCCGGTTGTTTTCCGGGTTGCGCGTCTTCTGAATTAGGTTCAACAAGCCGAACCTTGGAGTAGTATGTGAGTAACTTACCGTCCTCCTGATTAACAGAACTTCTCTTGGGGTGACTTGTCTTGCATTATTAACCGCCTTCATAACCCTTACTGTTCTTTATATATACCCAGTGCACCTGACGACTTTTTATTCCAGGGCGTTATCAACGAGAGGCTTTTCATTAATTTTGGTTCTCTGTTTCATCTGTTTTTTCACCCTATCAGCTTCCCACCACTTTGACTTTCCTGGGCTATTTAATATATCCTATTGGAGGACATAATTCAGCATTGAGCATAAACGATCTTCCTGGCGTCTAATTTAGTTTTATCATTCAGCCATTGGGCTCTTTACTGAATATATGCCGGTTGGAGGGCTACATCTCATGTAGTACATAATAGATCAACCACTTACTGTCCATGTGATTGACCATTTTTTGACATAGTGATATGTGATTTTCCTCGTAATAGCTACCCATTTAACATTGTATTGTCATCAATCACATACAGCGTCACCAAGAGTCTTTGAAACGCACCACCCATTGGATCCTGATCTCGAATAGGGATCGGTAAGCATATGCAGATGTGTGGTGTACCTTGCTGAGTCTTTATGTAACTCATTCGATATTCCGACATTTGTCTATTGTTCCTTTGTTTCCTAGGTTACCTGTGTCAACCAGTTGACTTGATTTCAAGTTAACTTACATATCTTTGAACATATTCGTGTTCGTGATATTTACTTTTACCAATGAATTGTATAGGTCCTGATGAAGCGTCAATGGATCCGGCTGGACCAATGGACGCGAAACATGTCGACCAGTTGAATTAAGGTCTTTTTAATTCTAATGAGCCTTGATTTGATCATCTTAGAAAGACTTTGAGCATTAACCTCATTTTTTCTTTCAACACTTCATTTTTAATCTTGGTCTTCACCCATGTTATCTGAATCTGAATAAATGATGGTGGTTTATGGATGGATAACCAATTTTAACTTATTTTTGCACACTTTTGGTGGTGACTTTGAGCATCACGTAATTTTGGCTGAGAGCGCCCTAGTACTTGAGTGCCCACTAGGCATTGCAGCGCCAGCCTAGTGAGGAGCAATTCCCAATGATGATGCTAGCCGTCCAATGTGATGCTTGAGGGTTCTAGCTCCTGAGATCACAGGTCTCCTGGTATTTTTGTTTGGAACAGTGTACTCTTTTTCTATCACTACTATTGGGAGGCTGTACACTGGACCTGAATACTCCACGTCCCTCTTTTCTTTGTTTGTGCCTTATGTACAGCTGCTTAGCTGTGGGACCTTTTTCATTTTTGTTATTTTTACGACTCTCCCACAATAGTGTTATTGACCCGAGCAATGGATAATTTTCAGGGTCTGAGTTATGACGATGAAATGGTATCAGCCATCTTACAATCACCCTCTATCCTAGACAATGATGGCGCTATCCCTTCAGGTAGTCTCAAACCTGAATGGGACAAACTATCTACTTTGAAACGTGAACTTATCAAGACAGTCCTCCATGGGACTATTATGACGGAATACTTACGTGCTAACATTGCTCCAAACGGTCTCCTCGTGTCCAACATACCACGTATTTTCCTCCAAGATTTAGCTTTCAGAAAAGACTGGGCTCAAATAGCCTGGAAGTGTACCAGAGACTGGCTTGTATTAATCATCAACACTTCCAAACGGCTAGCCGATGACATCTTGATCCAGATCAATGCTATCGAGAACACCTTGAAGACCACAGTTACTTTGGGCGCATTTAAATGTCGCCTAGCCGAAATTACCACTGAATTAAATGAGACCAAGGAGTTTTTGACACACCAGAAAATTTCAAAACTTCAGAAAGACATCACAAAATGTAGCCGTGAGAAGGTCTATCCCTACATAAAAGATGACTTTGAGGGGGATAACCGCTCCCAATCATCCGATGAGTCTTCCGCACCTGCAAGAAAATTCCGTAATTATACTGGTGGGTCTTCGTCTGATGGCTGGAGTTCAGACGACAATCAACCTCAATCCTTTTACAACTACCCTACATACCCTGTACATCAGGCGATGCCGTGGCAACCTCCTTTTCCCTTCTTCCAACCACGACCTATGGTGCCTTTTGCTCCTTTTTTAGGCAGAGGCCGGGGCAGAGGCAGAGGCAGAAGGAGAGGAAGAGGAAGGCACATACAGTGGTCCAGAGACGAACCCCAGATGGTGACCAGAAGTCAGTTAAAGAATCCATCAATGAAAACTTAGTTGTTAACCTTTCGACTAAAATTCTTTCTGACGACGAAACAACAGTGCTTAACAGAGGTTTAGGTTTTGTCCCTACCCCACAGGATGATCTTTTCCGGTTGCACATTGAATTAGCCCACTTTCTCCGGAAGATACGTCTACACTTCTTTTTCAAAGACAAAGAAGATGACTTCCAATCATCTGACTCAGGTCTCAAGAGACCTTCCACTTTCGTTCCCCCGCCTACAATGATGCCCAGTGAAGTTCTAGCTTTTAAAAAAAGCAGTGTTAACTGATTTAAATAATCTTAATCCTAAACACGCTTATATCAACATTCCTACTAAAGAAAAGTTAGCGCTCACATCATTAGCATCAGATTCTGAGATAACCATTAAACCAGCTGACAAGGGAGGAGCCATTGTAATTTTGAACTCCTCAGACTACAGAAATGAATGTCTACGCCTTCTTAGTGATTCTACTTACTATTCCAAAATCCATCGAGATCCTACTGGTAGATTGCAGACCCAGATTAGAACGCTCATTGAAGAGGCAAAGAACAATCAGTGGATCACACCTAAGGAGGCAGACTTATTGGACACTCCTTACCCCCGCATCCCTTATTTCTACTGTCTGCCGAAAATTCATAAAGGGAAGATACCACCTCCTGGGCGCCCCATAGTTTCAGGTATCGGATCGATCCTGGAACCACTATCGTTCTTCTGTGACCACTTCTTACAACCTTTGGTGAAAACTTCCACCACTTACCTTCAAGACACTAAAGATGTGCTGAACCTGATAGAAACCATTAATGATTCTGACACTACTCAGGCGATCATCACATTAGATGTTGAGGCTCTATATACAAACCTTCCCCAACTAGCAACGCTGTCAGTCATAGAGACTGCTTTACATGAATCACCAGGCAACTTGTCTTCTCCTGTGTCCTTCATTTTGCAGTGCGCCAAGCTGGCCCTAACAGAAAACTTTTTTCTTTTTGAGGACCAATTTTATCACCAAATCCAAGGTACATCGATGGGGAGTACCTTCGCTCCCAGCTTAGCGTGTCTCTACATGTACGATTTTGAGAAAAAGTTTATTCTGTCCCACACTAACCCTTACGCCAGCTATATCAAACTATGGCGGCGCTATATAGACGATATACTTATCATTTGGCAAGGATCTTTAGACCAGGCCGGGGAACTTACAGCATGGGTCAACACCCTTGATCCCTCTCTTAGATACACAGCTACCATATCTGACCACCAATTACCGTTTTTGGATCTTATGATCACTATCAAGGATGGCAGATTACAGACCAGTGTGTACCACAAACCTACAGACCGCAATTCTCTTCTACTTTATGAGAGCCACCACCCAAAATCTTTACGGGACAATCTACCCTTTGGCCAGTTTCTACGCCTGAGGCGTAATTGTAGCCTACCCAGTGAATTTGACCTACAAGCCGAATCTCTCCAGCTGAAACTTTCTGATCGACACTATCCATCTAATATTGTGAATCAGGCACGAAAGAGAGCCAGGAACAATAATAGAGAAGCCCTATTGGCCCCTAGAGAGAAAATCCCTCAATCAAGGCTCACTTGTGTTTCCACATATTTCCCCTTATCGAACTCGATTAAAAAGTTAATCAACAAGAGGTGGTCTATTTTAACGAGTGGCGGACACAACCTATCAAAACCTCTCTATGCCTTCAAACGGACTTCCAATATAAAAGATCTTGTGGTCCATACACGCCCACGTATCCAATGTGATCTTACTAACCAGACGACACTTTGGGGCCTTCCCCCTGTGGTGGGCCACCATCCCTGTGGGAATTTTAATGTATGTTGTCTGACTAGACACTTGACTAAGTTAGATTTTGACTCCGTCGGGCCTTGGTACCTTAAAAAACATACTAATTGTAATACCAAGAATTGTATATACATGATATCGTGCCCTTGTGATCTACGCTACATCGGCATGACATCCAGATCAGTCAAGACACGTATCAACGAACACAGAAGCAACATTAGATGTAAAAAGATCACTACAAAACTTAGTGCTCATTTCCTGGAGACCAATCACTCCCCTGATGATCTATGGTGGGTGGTTATTGAGGCACCAACAACACGCCCGACGACCCGAGGGCATTGTTTAAGATTGAACAAAAATGGGTTTTTAAATTAGGGACACATCTAAGGGGTCTCAACGATGACATCCCTTGGACCTCCTTATCACCATGAATTGTAGGTGATTCATTAGTCTTGTATTGCTCTATCTTTCATAGTGACCTGTTCTTTTAATCTGATGAGACTGTAATTTTTTCTCTTTTTTCCCAGTCATATTACCCAACATTATTTACAATATTTTTACCACATGATTTTGTCTAGTTAGACAATTGATAGTCTGCCCCGCTCATTATAGCTTTCTGGAAAGCACCACTGACAACTTACTGAAGTGCCCTCTTTCATGATGACCTGCCTATTACATTGCATGGCTTGCGCTATATCACTCAAGAGATTTTGTTGATATTTTCTTGATTTTTTTGATTTTTTGATGTTTTCACGTTCGTTCACCTCAGAACTTTTTTATTGGTAATTTTGGTGAGGCAGCTCATTGACCTTGGACCCACCAAATAATGAATATTTACTAGCTTAGCGCTAATCTGTATTCTTTTTTCCGCTGGTGTTCTTTTTCTGTTAAAAACCTCTTTGTGGTAGATCTGGGTGCCCCCCCATGATGTACATCGTAAAGTCAGCCCGATCCAGCATTGCTTGACGTCCCCTTGTATTAGTCCTTTGTCTATTGCTGATATGGAAGCGATCCTCAGTTGTCCGTCGTTTATTTTCAATCAGCTACGTACTCGGACGTAGGCTTCCTCGACTCCATTTAATACCCGGAGACCGTCCGACCCGGTTGTTTTCCGGGTTGCGCGTCTTCTGAATTAGGTTCAACAAGCCGAACCTTGGAGTAGTATGTGAGTAACTTACCGTCCTCCTGATTAACAGAACTTCTCTTGGGGTGACTTGTCTTGCATTATTAACCGCCTTCATAACCCTTACTGTTCTTTATATATACCCAGTGCACCTGACGACTTTTTATTCCAGGGCGTTATCAACGAGAGGCTTTTCACTAATTTTGGTTCTCTGTTTCATATGTTTTTTCACCCTATCAGCTTCCCACCACTTTGACTTTCCTGGGCTATTTAATATATCCTATTGGAGGACATAATTCAGCATTGAGCATAAACGATCTTCCTGGCGTCTAATTTAGTTTGATCATTCAGCCATTGGGCTCTTTACTGAATATATGCCGGTTGGAGGGCTACATCTCATGTAGTACATAATAGATCAACCACTTACTGTCCATGTGATTGACCATTTTTTGACATAGTGATATGAGATTTTCCTCGTAATAGCTACCCATTTAACATTGTGTTGTCATCAATCACATACAGCGTCACCAAGAGTCTTTGAAACGCACCACCCATTGGATCCTGATCTCGAATAGGGATCGGTAAGCATATGCAGATGTGTGGTGTACCTTGCTGAGTCTTTATGTAACTCATTCGATATTCCGACATTTGTCTATTGTTCCTTTGTTTCATAGGTTACCTGTGTCAACCAGTTGACTTGATTTCAAGTTAACTTACATATCTTTGAACATATTCGTGTTCGTGATATTTACTTTTACCAATGAATTGTATAGGTCCTGATGAAGCGTCAATGGATCCGGCTGGACCAATGGACGCGAAACATGTCGACCAGTTGAATTAAGGTCTTTTTAATTCTAATGAGCCTTGATTTGATCATCTTAGAAAGACTTTGAGCATTAACCTCATTTTTTCTTTCAACACTTCATTTTTAATCTTGGTCTTCACCCATGTTATCTGAATCTGAATAAATGATGGTGGTTTATGGATGGATAACCAATTGTAACTTATTTTTGCACACTTTTGGTGGTGACTTTGAGCATCACGTAATTTTGGCTGAGAGCGCCCTAGTACTTGAGTGCCCACTAGGCATTGCAGCGCCAGCCTAGTGAGGAGCAATTCCCAATGATGATGCTAGCCGTCCAATGTGATGCTTGAGGGTTCTAGCTCCTGAGATCACAGGTCTCCTGGTATTTTTGTTTGGAACAGTGTACTCTTTTTCTATCACTACTATTGGGAGGCTGTACACTGGACCTGAATACTCCACGTCCCTCTTTTCTTTGTTTGTGCCTTATGTACAGCTGCTTAGCTGTGGGACCTTTTTCATTTTTGTTATTTTTACGACTCTCCCACAATAGTGGTATTGACCCGAGCAATGGATAATTTTCAGGGTCTGAGTTATGACGATGAAATGGTATCAGCCATCTTACAATCACCCTCTATCCTAGACAATGATGGCGCTATCCCTTCAGGTAGTCTCAAACCTGAATGGGACAAACTATCTACTTTGAAACGTGAACTTATCAAGACAGTCCTCCATGGGACTATTATGACGGAATACTTACGTGCTAACATTGCTCCAAACGGTCTCCTCGTGTCCAACATACCACGTATTTTCCTCCAAGATTTAGCTTTCAGAAAAGACTGGGCTCAAATAGCCTGGAAGTGTACCAGAGACTGGCTTGTATTAATCATCAACACTTCCAAACGGCTAGCCGATGACATCTTGATCCAGATCAATGCTATCGAGAACACCTTGAAGACCACAGTTACTTTGGGCGTATTTAAATGTCGCCTAGCCGAAATTACCACTGAATTAAATGAGACCAAGGAGTTTTTGACACACCAGAAAATTTCAAAACTTCAGAAAGACATCACAAAATGTAGCCGTGAGAAGGTCTATCCCTACATAAAAGATGACTTTGAGGGGGATAACCGCTCCCAATCATCCGATGAGTCTTCCGCACCTGCAAGAAAATTCCGTAATTATACTGGTGGGTCTTCGTCTGATGGCTGGAGTTCAGACGACAATCAACCTCAATCCTTTTACAACTACCCTACATACCCTGTACATCAGGCGATGCCGTGGCAACCTCCTTTTCCCTTCTTCCAACCACGACCTATGGTGCCTTTTGCTCCTTTTTTAGGCAGAGGCCGGGGCAGAGGCAGAGGCAGAAGGAGAGGAAGAGGAAGGCACATACAGTGGTCCAGAGACGAACCCCAGATGGTGACCAGAAGTCAGTTAAAGAATCCATCAATGAAAACTTAGTTGTTAACCTTTCGACTAAAATTCTTTCTGACGACGAAACAACAGTGCTTAACAGAGGTTTAGGTTTTGTCCCTACCCCACAGGATGATCTTTTCCGGTTGCACATTGAATTAGCCCACTTTCTCCGGAAGATACGTCTACACTTCTTTTTCAAAGACAAAGAAGATGACTTCCAATCATCTGACTCAGGTCTCAAGAGACCTTCCACTTTCGTTCCCCCGCCTACAATGATGCCCAGTGAAGTTCTAGCTTTTAAAAAAAGCAGTGTTAACTGATTTAAATAATCTTAATCCTAAACACGCTTATATCAACATTCCTACTAAAGAAAAGTTAGCGCTCACATCATTAGCATCAGATTCTGAGATAACCATTAAACCAGCTGACAAGGGAGGAGCCATTGTAATTTTGAACTCCTCAGACTACAGAAATGAATGTCTACGCCTTCTTAGTGATTCTACTTACTATTCCAAAATCCATCGAGATCCTACTGGTAGATTGCAGACCCAGATTAGAACGCTCATTGAAGAGGCAAAGAACAATCAGTGGATCACACCTAAGGAGGCAGACTTATTGGACACTCCTTACCCCCGCATCCCTTATTTCTACTGTCTGCCGAAAATTCATAAAGGGAAGATACCACCTCCTGGGCGCCCCATAGTTTCAGGTATCGGATCGATCCTGGAACCACTATCGTTCTTCTGTGACCACTTCTTACAACCTTTGGTGAAAACTTCCACCACTTACCTTCAAGACACTAAAGATGTGCTGAACCTGATAGAAACCATTAATGATTCTGACACTACTCAGGCGATCATCACATTAGATGTTGAGGCTCTATATACAAACCTTCCCCAACTAGCAACGCTGTCAGTCATAGAGACTGCTTTACATGAATCACCAGGCAACTTGTCTTCTCCTGTGTCCTTCATTTTGCAGTGCGCCAAGCTGGCCCTAACAGAAAACTTTTTTCTTTTTGAGGACCAATTTTATCACCAAATCCAAGGTACATCGATGGGGAGTACCTTCGCTCCCAGCTTAGCGTGTCTCTACATGTACGATTTTGAGAAAAAGTTTATTCTGTCCCACACTAACCCTTACGCCAGCTATATCAAACTATGGCGGCGCTATATAGACGATATACTTATCATTTGGCAAGGATCTTTAGACCAGGCCGGGGAACTTACAGCATGGGTCAACACCCATGATCCCTCTCTTAGATACACAGCTACCATATCTGACCACCAATTACCGTTTTTGGATCTTATGATCACTATCAAGGATGGCAGATTACAGACCAGTGTGTACCACAAACCTACAGACCGCAATTCTCTTCTACTTTATGAGAGCCACCACCCAAAATCTTTACGGGACAATCTACCCTTTGGCCAGTTTCTACGCCTGAGGCGTAATTGTAGCCTACCCAGTGAATTTGACCTACAAGCCGAATCTCTCCAGCTGAAACTTTCTGATCGACACTATCCATCTAATATTGTGAATCAGGCACGAAAGAGAGCCAGGAACAATAATAGAGAAGCCCTATTGGCCCCTAGAGAGAAAATCCCTCAATCAAGGCTCACTTGTGTTTCCACATATTTCCCCTTATCGAACTCGATTAAAAAGTTAATCAACAAGAGGTGGTCTATTTTAACGAGTGGCGGACACAACCTATCAAAACCTCTCTATGCCTTCAAACGGACTTCCAATATAAAAGATCTTGTGGTCCATACACGCCCACGTATCCAACGTGATTTTACTAACCAGACGACACTTTGGGGCCTTCCCCCTGTGGTGGGCCACCATCCCTGTGGGAATTGTAATGTATGTTGTCTGACTAGACACTTGACTAAGTTAGATTTTGACTCCGTCGGGCCTTGGTACCTTAAAAAACATACTAATTGTAATACCAAGAATTGTATATACATGATATCGTGCCCTTGTGATCTACGCTACATCGGCATGACATCCAGATCAGTCAAGACACGTATCAACGAACACAGAAGCAACATTAGATGTAAAAAGATCACTACAAAACTTAGTGCTCATTTCCTGGAGACCAATCACTCCCCTGATGATCTATGGTGGGTGGTTATTGAGGCACCAACAACACGCCCCGACGACCCGAGGGCATTGTTTAAGATTGAACAAAAATGGGTTTTTAAATTAGGGACACATCTAAGGGGTCTCAACGATGACATCCCTTGGACCTCCTTATCACCATGAATTTTAGGTGATTCATTAGTCTTGTATTGCTCTATCTTTCATAGTGACCTGTTCTTTTAATCTGATGAGACTGTAATTTTTTCTCTTTTTTCCCAGTCATATTACCCAACATTATTTACAATATTTTTACCACATGATTTTGTCTAGTTAGACAATTGATAGTCTGCCCCGCTCATTATAGCTTTCTGGAAAGCACCACTGACAACTTACTGAAGTGCCCTCTTTCATGATGACCTGCCTATTACATTGCATGGCTTGCGCTATATCACTCAAGAGATTTTGTTGATATTTTCTTGATTTTTTTGATTTTTTGATGTTTTCACGTTCGTTCACCTCAGAACTTTTTTATTGGTAATTTTGGTGAGGCAGCTCATTGACCTTGGACCCACCAAATAATGAATATTTACTAGCTTAGCGGTAATCTGTATTCTTTTTTCCGCTGGTGTTCTTTTTCTGTTAAAAACCTCTTTGTGGTAGATCTGGGTGCCCCCCCATCATGTACATCGTAAAGTCAGCCCGATCCAGCATTGCTTGACGTCCCCTTGTATTAGTCCTTTGTCTATTGCTGATATGGAAGCGATCCTCAGTTGTCCGTCGTTTATTTTCAATCAGCTACGTACTCGGACGTAGGCTTCCTCGACTCCATTTAATACCCGGAGAACGTCCGACCCGGTTGTTTTCCGGGTTGCGCGTCTTCTGAATTAGGTTCAACAAGCCGAACCTTGGAGTAGTATGTGAGTAACTTACCGTCCTCCTGATTAACAGAACTTCTCTTGGGGTGACTTGTCTTGCATTATTAACCGCCTTCATAACCCTTACTGTTCTTTATATATACCCAGTGCACCTGACGACTTTTTATTCCAGGGCGTTATCAACGAGAGGCTTTTCATTAATTTTGGTTCTCTGTTTCATCTGTTTTTTCACCCTATCAGCTTCCCACCACTTTGACTTTCCTGGGCTATTTAATATATCCTATTGGAGGACATAATTCAGCATTGAGCATAAACGATCTTCCTGGCGTCTAATTTAGTTTGATCATTCAGCCATTGGGCTCTTTACTGAATATATGCCGGTTGGAGGGCTACATCTCATGTAGTACATAATAGATCAACCACTTACTGTCCATGTGATTGACCATTTTTTTACATAGTGATATGTGATTTTCCTCGTAATAGCTACCCATTTAACATTGTGTTGTCATCAATCACATACAGCGTCACCAAGAGTCTTTGAAACGCACCACCCATTGGATCCTGATCTCGAATAGGGATCGGTAAGCATATGCAGATGTGTGGTGTACCTTGCTGAGTCTTTATGTAACTCATTCGATATTCCGACATTTGTCTATTGTTCCTTTGTTTCCTAGGTTACCTGTGTCAACCAGTTGACTTGATTTCAAGTTAACTTACATATCTTTGAACATATTCGTGTTCGTGATATTTACTTTTACCAATGAATTGTATAGGTCCTGATGAAGCGTCAATGGATCCGGCTGGACCAATGGACGCGAAACATGTCGACCAGTTGAATTAAGGTCTTTTTAATTCTAATGAGCCTTGATTTGATCATCTTAGAAAGACTTTGAGCATTAACCTCATTTTTTCTTTCAACACTTCATTTTTAATCTTGGTCTTCACCCATGTTATCTGAATCTGAATAAATGATGGTGGCTTATGGATGGATAACCAATTTTAACTTATTTTTGCACACTTTTGGTGGTGACTTTGAGCATCACGTAATTTTGGCTGAGAGCGCCCTAGTACTTGAGTGCCCACTAGGCATTGCAGCGCCAGCCTAGTGAGGAGCAATTCCCAATGATGATGCTAGCCGTCCAATGTGATGCTTGAGGGTTCTAGCTCCTGAGATCACAGGTCTCCTGGTATTTTTGTTTGGAACAGTGTACTCTTTTTCTATCACTACTATTGGGAGGCTGTACACTGGACCTGAATACTCCACGTCCCTCTTTTCTTTGTTTGTGCCTTATGTACAGCTGCTTAGCTGTGGGACCTTTTTCATTTTTGTTATTTTTACGACTCTCCCACAATAGTGGTATTGACCCGAGCAATGGATAATTTTCAGGGTCTGAGTTATGACGATGAAATGGTATCAGCCATCTTACAATCACCCTCTATCCTAGACAATGATGGCGCTATCCCTTCAGGTAGTCTCAAACCTGAATGGGACAAACTATCTACTTTGAAACGTGAACTTATCAAGACAGTCCTCCATGGGACTATTATGACGGAATACTTACGTGCTAACATTGCTCCAAACGGTCTCCTCGTGTCCAACATACCACGTATTTTCCTCCAAGATTTAGCTTTCAGAAAAGACTGGGCTCAAATAGCCTGGAAGTGTACCAGAGACTGGCTTGTATTAATCATCAACACTTCCAAACAGCTAGCCGATGACATCTTGATCCAGATCAATGCTATCGAGAACACCTTGAAGACCACAGTTACTTTGGGCGCATTTAAATGTCGCCTAGCCGAAATTACCACTGAATTAAATGAGACCAAGGAGTTTTTGACACACCAGAAAATTTCAAAACTTCAGAAAGACATCACAAAATGTAGCCGTGAGAAGGTCTATCCCTACATAAAAGATGACTTTGAGGGGGATAACCGCTCCCAATCATCCGATGAGTATTCCGCACCTGCAAGAAAATTCCGTAATTATACTGGTGGGTCTTCGTCTGATGGCTGGAGTTCAGACGACAATCAACCTCAATCCTTTTACAACTACCCTACATACCCTGTACATCAGGCGATGCCGTGGCAACCTCCTTTTCCCTTCTTCCAACCACGACCTATGGTGCCTTTTGCTCCTTTTTTAGGCAGAGGCCGGGGCAGAGGCAGAGGCAGAAGGAGAGGAAGAGGAAGGCACATACAGTGGTCCAGAGACGAACCCCAGATGGTGACCAGAAGTCAGTTAAAGAATCCATCAATGAAAACTTAGTTGTTAACCTTTCGACTAAAATTCTTTCTGACGACGAAACAACAGTGCTTAACAGAGGTTTAGGTTTTGTCCCTACCCCACAGGATGATCTTTTCCAGTTGCACATTGAATTAGCCCACTTTCTCCGGAAGATACGTCTACACTTCTTTTTCAAAGACAAAGAAGATGACTTCCAATCATCTGACTCAGGTCTCAAGAGACCTTCCACTTTCGTTCCCCCGCCTACAATGATGCCCAGTGAAGTTCTAGCTTTTAAAAAAAGCAGTGTTAACTGATTTAAATAATCTTAATCCTAAACACGCTTATATCAACATTCCTACTAAAGAAAAGTTAGCGCTCACATCATTAGCATCAGATTCTGAGATAACCATTAAACCAGCTGACAAGGGAGGAGCCATTGTAATTTTGAACTCCTCAGACTACAGAAATGAATGTCTACGCCTTCTTAGTGATTCTACTTACTATTCCAAAATCCATCGAGATCCTACTGGTAGATTGCAGACCCAGATTAGAACGCTCATTGAAGAGGCAAAGAACAATCAGTGGATCACACCTAAGGAGGCAGACTTATTGGACACTCCTTACCCCCGCATCCCTTATTTCTACTGTCTGCCGAAAATTCATAAAGGGAAGATACCACCTCCTGGGCGCCCCATAGTTTCAGGTATCGGATCGATCCTGGAACCACTATCGTTCTTCTGTGACCACTTCTTACAACCTTTGGTGAAAACTTCCACCACTTACCTTCAAGACACTAAAGATGTGCTGAACCTGATAGAAACCATTAATGATTCTGACACTACTCAGGCGATCATCACATTAGATGTTGAGGCTCTATATACAAACCTTCCCCAACTAGCAACGCTGTCAGTCATAGAGACTGCTTTACATGAATCACCAGGCAACTTGTCTTCTCCTGTGTCCTTCATTTTGCAGTGCGCCAAGCTGGCCCTAACAGAAAACTTTTTTCTTTTTGAGGACCAATTTTATCACCAAATCCAAGGTACATCGATGGGGAGTACCTTCGCTCCCAGCTTAGCGTGTCTCTACATGTACGATTTTGAGAAAAAGTTTATTCTGTCCCACACTAACCCTTACGCCAGCTATATCAAACTATGGCGGAGCTATATAGACGATATACTTATCATTTGGCAAGGATCTTTAGACCAGGCCGGGGAACTTACAGCATGGGTCAACACCCTTGATCCCTCTCTTAGATACACAGCTACCATATCTGACCACCAATTACCGTTTTTGGATCTTATGATCACTATCAAGGATGGCAGATTACAGACCAGTGTGTACCACAAACCTACAGACCGCAATTCTCTTCTACTTTATGAGAGCCACCACCCAAAATCTTTACGGGACAATCTACCCTTTGGCCAGTTTCTACGCCTGAGGCGTAATTGTAGCCTACCCAGTGAATTTGACCTACAAGCCGAATCTCTCCAGCGGAAACTTTCTGATCGACACTATCCATCTAATATTGTGAATCAGGCACGAAAGAGAGCCAGGAACAATAATAGAGAAGCCCTATTGGCCCCTAGAGAGAAAATCCCTCAATCAAGGCTCACTTGTGTTTCCACATATACCCCCTTATCGAACTCGATTAAAAAGTTAATCAACAAGAGGTGGTCTATTTTAACGAGTGGCAGACACAACCTATCAAAACCTCTCTATGCCTTCAAACGGACTTCCAATATAAAAGATCTTGTGGTCCATACACGCCCACGTATCCAACGTGATCTTACTAACCAGACGACACTTTGGGGCCTTCCCCCTGTGGTGGGCCACCATCCCTGTGGGAATTGTAATGTATGTTGACTGACTAGACACTTGACTAAGTTAGATTTTGACTCCGTCGGGCTTTGGTACCTTAAAAAACATACTAATTGTAATACCAAGAATTGTATATACATGATATCGTGCCCTTGTGATCTACGCTACATCGACATGACGTCCAGATCAGTCAAGACACGTATCAACGAACACAGAAGCAACATTAGATGTAAAAAGATCACTACAAAACTTAGTGCTCATTTCCTGGAGACCAATCACTCCCCTGACGATCTATGGTGAGTGGTTATTGAGGCACCAACAACCCGCCCCGACGACCCGAGGGCATTGTTTAAGATTGAACAAAAATGGGTTTTTAAATTAGGGACACATCTAAGGGGTCTCAACGATGACATCCCTTGGACCTCCTTATCACCATGAATTTTAGGTGATTCATTAGTCTTGTATTGCTCTATCTTTCATAGTGACCTGTTCTTTTAATCTGATGAGACTGTAATTTTTTCTCTTTTTTCCCAGTCATATTACCCAACATTATTTACAATATTTTTACCACGTGATTTTGTCTAGTTAGACAATTGATAGTCTGCCCCGCTCATTATAGCTTTCTGGAGAGCACCACTGACAACTTACTGAAGTGCCCTCTTTCATGATGACCTGCCTATTACATTGCATGGTTTGCGCTATATCACTCAAGAGATTTTGTTGATATTTTCTTGATTTTTTTGATTTTTTGATGTTTTCACGTTCGTTCACCTCAGAACTTTTTTATTGGTAATTTTGGTGAGGCAGCTCATTGACCTTGGACCCACCAAATAATGAATATTTACTAGCTTAGAGGTAATCTGTATTCTTTTTTCCGCTGGTGTTCTTTTTCTGTTAAAAACCTCTTTGTGGTAGATCTGGGTGCCCCCCCATCATGTACATCGTAAAGTCAGCCCGATCCAGCATTGCTTGACGTCCCCTTGTATTAGTCCTTTGTCTATTGCTGATATGGAAGCGATCCTCAGTTGTCCGTCGTTTATTTTCAATCAGCTACGTACTCGGACGTAGGCTTCCTCGACTCCATTTAATACCCGGAGAACGTCCGACCCGGTTGTTTTCCCGGTTGCGCGTCTTCTGAATTAGGTTCAACAAGCCGAACCTTGGAGTAGTATGTGAGTAACTTACCGTCCTCCTGATTAACAGAACTTCTCTTGGGGTGACTTGTCTTGCATTATTAACCGCCTTCATAACCCTTACTGTTCTTTATATATACCCCGTGCACCTGATGACTTTTTATTCCAGGGCGTTATCAATGAGAGGCTTTTCATTAATTTTGGTTCTCTGTTTCAACAGTTTTTTCACCCAATCAGCTTCCCACCACTTTGACTTTCCTGGGCTATTTAATATATCCTATTGGAGGACATAATTCAGCATTGAGCATAAACGATCTTCCTGGCGTCTAATTTAGTTTGATCATTCAGCCATTGGGCTCTTTACTGAATATATGCCGGTTGGAGGGCTACATCTCATGTAGTACATAATAGATCAACCACTTACTGTCCATGTGATTGACCATTTTTTGACATAGTGATATGTGATTTTCCTCGTAATAGCTACCCATTTAACATTGTGTTGTCATCAATCACATACAGTGTCACCAAGAGTCTTTGAAACGCACCACCCATTGGATCCTGATCTCGAATAGGGATCGGTAAGCATACGCAGATGTGTGGTGTACCTTGCTGAGTCTTTATGTAACTCATTCGATATTCCGACATTTGTCTATTGTTCCTTTGTTTCCTAGGTTACCTGTGTCAACCAGTTGACTTGATTTCAAGTTAACTTACATATCTTTGAACATATTCGTGTTCGTGATATTTACTTTTACCAATGAATTGTATAGGTCCTGATGAAGCGTCAATGGATCTTGCTGGACCAATGGACGCGAAACATGTCGACCAGTTGAATTAAGGTCTTTTTAATTCTAATGAGCCTTGATTTGATCATCTTAGAAAGACTTTGAGCATTAACCTCATTTTTTCTTTCAACACTTCATTTTTAATCTTGGTCTTCACCCATGTTATCTGAATCTGAATAAATGATGGTGGTTTATGGATGGATAACCGATTTTAACTTATTTTTGCACACTTTTGGTGGTGACTTTGAGCATCAAGTGATTTTGGCTGAGAGCACCCTAATACTGGAGTGCCCACTAGGCATTGTAGCGCCAGCCTAGTGAGGAGCAATTCCCAATGATGATGCTAGCCGTCCAATGTGATGCTTGAGGGTTCTAGCTCCTGAGATCACAGGTCTCCTGGTATTTTTGTTTGGAACAGTGTACTCTTTTTCTATCACTACTATTGGGAGGCTGTACACTGGACCTGAATACTCCCGGTCCCTCTTTTCTTTGTTTGTGCCTTTCTATTATCCTTCTGGTTTGCCCATGTGCCTCATTATAATATTCTTCTGCCCTTGTCCTGGCATTCCTCACAGGGGTCAGCAGCCATGAGAGGTTGGGGTAACCTGCAATATTAAGGGACAACATTTATCCACACACTATCCTATGCGGCCCACACCATACCCATACACCAACATAAACTGTATGGGGACCAGGGCTCACCTATTAGCCACACCCTGTGCCTCTGTAGTTGGGCCATCAGATTTTGGATGCTGCTTTTCCTCGAGTCAAAGGCATCATGCAGCGACCCAGGATTCTTAGCACTGACGTGGGAAATGTACCGGTCTGCCAAGCACACCATCTGTACATTCATAGAGTGTAAACTCTTACAATTTCTGAACACCTGTTCATTTTGACGGGGGGGACAAATGCAATATGTGTTCCATCAATCGTCCCAATTATGTTGGGGATATGTCACGTTGCATAGAACACGGCCTTCACTGTGGCCAAATCTTCAACCTGGGGAAAACAATGTAGCTGCACATGTGTTTAATCAGGGTAGACAACACTCTGGTCAGCACTATTGAGAACATTGGCTGTGACATTCCTGCTGCCAAACCCACTGTCACTTGGAAAAAACCTGTTTCCAGGAAATAGAGCACTGATAGAACTTGCACAAGAGGGGGGATCCCAGTGGGGTGACGGATGGCAGATATCAGGTCAGGCTCTAATTGGGCACACAGCTCTGTGATTGTGGCCCTGTCAAGTATATAGGTGAGGATGATGTGCCTGTCCTCCATTGTTGCCACCAGTAGTCTGTACACAGGGGTATTCTCCATCTCCTATTCATCTGCAGTGGTAGCAATCTATAGGGTAAAAGTGTGAGGAGCCGGTCACAAACTGAACAATAGGGCTACAACAGAACTTTGCATGCTGTTAACTTGTAATGGGTAATTGTGATTTGTGTAGTACGTCCAAATTTCACCAGTGACGCAGCAAATATCCAGGGCCTGCACCCCCCCTAGAAATGGCGTCCGTCTGTCCTGTGTGGAGGGACAGGTGGAAGTGAGGTAATTCCGCTGATGTTGTGCGCCATTGTGCAGGAACCGCAGTGCAACTCCTCATTGGCTAACATTGGGCCCTATGGGGTACAGTGGCCAATGTGATCTATGCCGGCAGTAACGATATGCACCGCCGCTGACGTGACCACCATTTTCTATCTGATTCCTCACTTGCTACCTGATCATCCACAGGAGAGGACCTACACTGTATATGCTGCTGTGACCTGTGTCTGGAACCTGTCATGGCCCGTGTGACTTGGGAAAGGGCCTCTGCCTGCACTTCGGCAGCATTGGAGAGACTGGTAGATGGGGTTCTACCCCAGTACGGACTGCTGTATGGGCCTCCAGACCAGCAGGTGAGTACACTGTGGGCACAATGCATCTGACATGAATGCATGGAGTTGTGTGTGAAGGCCTCGGGTAAGGGGGGTGGGTGGATGTTCTCTGGGCGGTGTATTGGTTGTGTGCTGGGCCATGTGTGTGTAAATGGTGATGTGAAGGGGTATGGTTGGCCATAACTGTAACAGGCAGGACTGTTTGACTAACACTATTTTCCTGTGTGTATTTCGTCTGCAGGTCAGCGCCCATCAAAAAAAGGGTATATGTCGTGCCATCGCCAAGGACGTGTGGACCCTGGGGGTCTATGGTAGGTGGAGCACCCACTGTCGGAAACTGTGGGAGGACCTGAGACACTGGGCGCGGAAAACAGCGGATGCCCAGCTGGGAATGGCCTCCCAAAGTGGAAGGGGGGTCCGTCGAACCCTGAGCCCCCCTGATGGCCCGCATACTGGCGGTACCCTATCCTGAGCTGGATGGGCACTTCAGGGCATCAGAGCAGCCACAAGGGTGTGAGTACAGTGCCCATCATTACAACTTACGCATAGTAGGGTGGTATGCGGGTGAGGGATGTGTGTCACTGGGTGTCCCTAGGCCAGGCCTGACTTTGTAGTGTAGATCCCCTGGTGGCTAAGGTTCTGAGGGGATAATCCTGCTACCTAGCTTGTAAGCATCCACTACTGGTCAGGGTTGCGTGAGTCCCAGGTGTGCAGCATTTGGCAGTGTGTGCCCCTCCCCATGCCTTGGATGCTAACTTTGTCTCTGATAGTGCTATGGCATATTGCGTAGGCTTGTTCCCTGTGTGTGAGGATGCTGTGTACGCCAACGGTGGTGTTGGTGCAGCCATTGACCAAGTGTATCCTTTGTCCCTCCCAATATTTTGTTTTGTCATCCTGTCCTTATGTGCATTAGCATCATCTGGCGGAGGAGCAGATGCACTGGCGACGGAGGGAGCTGCATCCCACTGGACCCGAGAGGCAGATTCCACCGATGCTGAGGGCACCAGTGGGACGCAGGGCAAGGGGAGCACCACGGTGGAGACTGGAGGGGACAGTTCTGACACATATACCTCCTCCGATGGAAGCTTCCTGGTGGTGGTGGACACCTCTGTGACTACCCCAGCTACAGGTACAGTTGCCACCCCCCGTACTAGCTCCGCCCTCTCATCAGCCCCTCATCGAGTTGCCCATGCCCGCTCACACAGGAGGGTGGGCATCTCCTTCACCCCAGGCACCTCTGGCCCTGCCCCAGTGAGCCCTGCTGCCCTGAGTGAGGAGGCTATTGACCTCATGAGATCCATTTCTGTAGGGCAGTCAACTATTGTGAATGCCATCCAGGGGCTGGCAGCCCAGATGCAATAGACTAATTAATTCCTGGAGGACATTTATACTGGATTGGCAGCCCAACAGAGATCGATCCAGGCTCTGGCCTCCTCTCTGATGGCAGCCATTGTCCCTGTTTCTACCCTCCCCCCTCCAACTTCCAGTGCCCAGTCCCATTCTCCTCAACCCCAACCCATCCCAAGCACACAGGCAGACGAGCACGCACACAAGACAACACACAAGAGTGGTACAGGCAAACAAAAGCACCACACTTCATCTCACAGGCACTCACACAAACACCATCCAAATGTAGACATACAAACATCCACTATTTCCACTGTCTCCACCTCCGCCTCCTCCTCCTCCACCTCCCTCCTAGTTCCGTCCACACTCACACCTGCATGCACTACATCATCATCCACTACCAACATCACCACCACACCAAGCAGAACACACACCTCAATGACAGACACCTCCACAACAGCCATGCACATGTCCCATGTGTCATCTTCCACTGTGTCTGTTCCCCCCCTCCTAAGGTACACAAACGCAAGCACTCAACAGCCATTCACCTCACAACAGCATCCAGCTCATGCACCTGTACCCAAAATCAGCAGACAGATACCTCCAGCAACCACTTCCTCTTCCTCCACTCCCAAACCTTCTCCCTCTTCCTGCCCCACTGTTCCTAACAAACTGTTCCTAACCACCATTGACCTCTTCCCTACCGATCTGCCCCCCCGTCCTGCACATCTGGCCAGGGTGGGAAGAACCCAGCCAAGCACCTCAGCCATCCAGTCCACGGGCCCAGTCGTCACCACACCCACTCATGGTGGAATAGGATCCAGGGCACATGTCCTGAGGGTGAAGAAGCTTGCCAAAGCTGATGCCAAGAAGGGAAAGGAGCCTGCCCAAGCTGCTGCCAAGAAGGGAAAGGAAACTGCCCAAGCTGCTGCCAAAAAGGGAAAGGACCCTGCCCAAGCTGCTGCTAAGAAGGGAAAGGAGCCTGCCCAAGCTGCTTCCAAGAAGGGAAAGGAGCCTGTCCAAGCTGCTGTCAAGAAGGGAAAGGAGCCTGCCCAAGCTGCTGCCAGGAAGACTAAGGAGCCTGCACCAGCAGGCAGGAAGAGCAAGGGGCCTGGTGCAGGAACTGTGCTGGTGCCCCCACCACCATCCTGGTTGTGCAGCTGTCTGAGGGTGCAGGGGATGGGCAGGAGCCTTCTCCTACCAGGAGCATCACTACAACCTCCTCCAGTGAACAGCCATCCGAGGTTGCAGGGGATGGTCAGGAGCCTCCCCCCCAGCAGCACCACCACCTCCAGTGAGCTGCTGTCACTGCCGGTGGTATGTTATCCTTCCTCCATGGGCTGCTGTGCAGCCTCCCCCTGCAAATCCAGTGGATATGACACCCACCTGAGGGACTGTGACCTTACACCCCCCAGGATCAAGGGCACAGGGCACGATGCCCCCTCCAGAAACAGTGGGTAAGGTGCCCACCTACCCCAGACTCACCAGGATCAAGAGCACAAGGCTTGTTGCACCCTCTAGAACCAGTGACAAGTCACCCAATCTAGAGACTGTGGCCTTGCACTCCCCAGGACCAAGCACAGGGCAGGTTGCCCCCTCCAGAGCAAGTGGGCAAGTCACCCACTCTAGAGACTGTGGCCTTGCACTACCCAGGACCAAGCACAGGGTATGTTGTCCCCTCAAGAAAAAGTGGGCAAGTCACCCACTTGAGAGACTGTGGCCTTGCACTCCCCAGGACCAAGCACAGAGCAGGTTACCCCCTCCTGAGCAAGTGGGCAAGTCACCCACTTGAGAGACTGTGGCCTTGCACTCCCCAGGACCAAGCACAGGGCATGTTGCACCCTCCAGAGCAATGGGCAAGTCACCCACTTGAGAGACTGTGGCCTTGCACTCCCCAGGACCAAGCACTCGGCATGTTGCCCCCTCCAGAACCAGTGGTGTTGTTCCATCTCCCGGTTGAGGTGCCCCCCGTTCCCCCGTCCCTCTGAGGTGACTGCCTATTTACCAACAGATGCCCCTGCAGTGTTCTCTCCGTGTTGAGGCAGGTGCCATGTTTGCCCTTGGATTTTGGCCTTTGGCCATGTGGACTGTGATGTGTGTATGGTGTTGGGGGTGTGGTGCGTGTGTATGTCACTTTTGTTTTCCACCCTCCCTCCCTTGTGTGCTAGGCGTCTTTACTTACCGCCGTCGTCTTCACCGGCGTAGGTGTTCATGGTGGAGCTGCAGGTAGAAAATCATGGGGAAGACATGCAGCTCGGGCTCCATGGTGGCGTGGTTGTTCCCTGTGTCTCCAATGGTGAGTCCTTTCACTTCTGTGCATGTTTCTGCCAGGCTTTTGATATCATTGGTACCGCCCCGGAAAAGGTGGCGGAATCGTGTGTCTTAATATGGTGGGTGGATCATTGACTTCCGCCTGTCTTTAGGCAGCTACCGCCGTGGTGGCTGTTGTTTCCGCCCTGGCGGTCGGTGTGGTACATTGGCTGTCTATCAAAGATAGCACCGCCATGGTCATAATTTAGCGGTAATTACCACCGGCCTGTTGATGGTATTAACACCAACTGCCAGGGTTGTAATGAGGGCCTTGGTCTCTAATGTAGAGGTGAATGCCTCTGGCCTTAATATTTCTACTATTGTTCCATCAAAATCTTGTGTTCCTACCAAAACAATAACAACAGTGGCCATAATCAGTGGTCCTCCAACTAAATTAATCTCACACAATAATTAAGTCAGAAACAGCCTCTTTATTTAGAGTGAATACCACAGTCAAGGGAAAGAATAAGACAAAGGATGAGTCAGGCTTGACAGCCCCAATAAATAAGTGTCCTAAATTAGATAACTGACATAACTCACTTGCACGCTCTATGGATAATACAGATATATCGAAGAAGCTTCCTGATCTTAACGGTCCCCTTCTCTCAGATCTGCATTGTAATTGTGGCCTTACGCTCCATTCCAGATGACTCCTGTATGCCACTGGTCTACCCAGTCCTGCAGGCTATGGGAGCAAGCGCAGCAACACGCAGCAAAATGGCAGGATTTATTGGACAGAAATCCAATACATTAACAGAGCAAACATTCCTATTGAAAGCGATCAAAGAGGAGCTAAGTAAATGTCGCTCTAATTATTTAGTACTTAAAAAGGGCAATGTATTTTTTTAAACCACTGACTCAAATGTGAGCAACCTGACATTGCTTGACAACATAGTCAGTCTTCTGCAGCATTCACCAGTTGAGCTATTTTCTTTTTTCCGAGTGTGTTCCTTTTTTCAGGACATGGTTACTCCCTCAGCATCGATAATTGGCATTTGGCTAACACCACTGCTGATGTGTCAATTTCTTGGATACACCAACCGAGAGATGCTGGAAATCTCTCATGAAGACACCCTCTCAGGACTGGCTCCAACTCACTAAAAAAGGCTGGTTCATTTTGAGAATTGTGATAGTGATACTGCAAAATTACTGGTTGAGTCCACAAGAACTGGGGTGTCACATACAATTGCAGCAGAAGTGAAATTTCAACCTTAAGTCAGTAAACAACAGTCAAAAAATAAAGAAGGCTGAATAACAAAAACCATGTGGAATGATTTTAAGTCTAGCCAGAAATCAATTAATCTATCCAAGAACTCTAGAAATGTCTTCTTCCCAGTATTTAATAAAGATAGACACAACAAGGGGGGCAACTGTCAACAGTTTGGGATAGTTGACAGTAGTCTAGCAGAGGATCCTGGGCCCTTGCGTAATATTCCTTGTGACATTTCAACAGATTTGCTATTGTCAAGCCGTTACTAAAAAGCCATCAGCAGACCGCCTAAAGTGAGAAAACTACCACCCAATTTCCCTCCTCCCAGGACTGAGTAAAATTCTAGAAAGGTTTGTCAACGGAAACCTCTTTCGATATCTAGAGATAAATTACATCTTACATCTGTCTCAGACAGGCTTTGTACCTGAAACACTGAAACAACATTGCTTGCTGCCACAGAAGAACTTAGAGCCACCCTGGATGAGGGGGAGACAGCAGCCCTGATCCTGCTGGATCTGAGTGTGCATTTTGACATCGTCTTCCACCCAGTACTAGTAACAAGGCTGGAATAGGCACGTATAGCAGGAACAGCACTAAAATGGCTCACCTCCTTCCTCCAAAATAGAACTTTCCAAGTCTGTGAAGAAAACACACGTTCCAAAAGTCACTTCCTTAAATATGGAGTGCCACAGGGACCCTTATTAAGCCCTATATTGTTTAACTTGCACGTCCATACATTGGCAGAGATCATAAAGGCACAGCGTCTCTCATCGGTATCCTACTCTGATGACACTCAAATCATCTTCTCCATCTCCTGTCAAACAGATAGAACTTCCAACCAGCTCAAAACTGTCTAAAACATGTGGTAGACTGGAAGGTAGCAAGCTGTCTTAAACTAAATGAAGAGAAAAAAGAGGTCATAGTGGTTGGAAACATCTCTGCAAAGTTGATGAGGCTCCATTGCCCACATTTTATGGGCAAACAACCCACACCTAAAGTGGTGGTCAAGAGTCTAGGGTTCTGGCTAGATAACAAGCTCTCAATGGCACACAGGCAAAAACAACAAAAACCAGCAGAAACATGTTTTATCCTTCTAAAGACTTTGAGAAAGCTATTAAGATGGCTTCCTGAACCATCACGTAGAGTAGTGGTGCAAGGTATAGTCCACTCACGACTTGACTATGGAAACTCCCTATACTTGGGAAGCCCCAAGTCAGTCATAAAAAGGTTTCAAGTCACTCAGGATGTTATAGCTCACATATTATTGAAAATTCTCAAACATCAGTTGGTAACTGCAGCTCTGGCAAACTTGAATTGGCTGCCAGTACTTAAAAGAATTTACTTTAAAATTCTATGCATCGCTCACCAAGCAACATTTAATAAGGGCTCAAAGCTGATACAATAACTACTAACAGCCTATGACCCAAGATGAACGCTGCACTCCACCAGCCAGCAACTGTTCATTAGACCTAGGATAAAGAGATTGAGGGGTGGAGGACATTCCTTTGCATTTCTGACCCCAAAACTCTGAAATTCCCTCACACAGCAAATAACGAAAATGGAGTCAGAGCTAAAATTCAGAAAACTTCCAAAAACTGCTCTACTCAGCTAAAGTGGTCAGATTGAAATGTTTCCTGTAGGCTTAGCACTGTAAGGCCTGGATGGTTCACCATGTACTCTACAAATATCTGTGAATAGAATAGAATAGTCTTGAGCATAAGCAGGATTGCTGGAGCCACTAGAGATCTATCATCTTCAAGGGGTACCTGTGAATGTAGAGAAGCAGTTAATGTAGGGAGCCCTGATTTGCCAAGCTGGATACATACATTAGTAAGGATTCTCTTCAAACTTGAGGTAACTTAAATGAAGACAATAGAGGTGGTTACTGTTAAAATGAGGGGCAGTGGGGGTAATGATAGGTCTGTAGCTCAACTAGCCTATAGAGCAGCTGTACAGTCACTTGTCAAATATGGAAGATGTATCTAAAATTAATTTACAGTATTATTTAATATAATAACATTTTTATTATTTTTCACAGGTTAACTAACTTTTTACTTTTCCCTATACTTTACCAAAGGGAGAAGTCATAGTGGGAAAGGAGATCCCTCCATGGTAAAGTATGGAAAAAAGCTTATTAAACTTTATAATGAATTAGTAAAACTATAATGTGGTAAATATTACTTGAAATTCATTTATGTATCTTTTTAAATGTGGAAAACAAAGACAAAATGATTCAGCACAATTAACCTAATTTTGAATTAAATCATTATTTAAACATATTAAATTTAAATTATGTTTCTGAAGTTTATATTCAAAAAATTAAATTCCTACCTAAAGTAAAAATATTTGTTAAAAAATTTGGCTGTGTAGAGAAGGGAGTGCACTTCCCAAAAGTAAGCTAACATATTTTTGCGGAGTCCATGATGATATGAGACTGTGAAGGAGGGAGTGCCCAAGTGGTAATGCACCCAGCCACAGAGTGCGTGAACTGTTGCCTAGGAGAGGTCACAGTTGTATGATGCAAGAGAGAAAACCACGGCACATCTCAGAAAGATGAAAAGTTCCACTTTATTCCTCTATAATGTCTTTAGGTGAACAAATGATGTCTGGCCCAATCAGACATCCTGGGCACAATGTCAGACGGTGAATACAGATCTCATGTTCAGAAAAACAACAGCCGACACGTGTTTCGTCAGGGTTGACTTTTTCAAGGCTGTGAACATATACAAATGTAATATATCAAACACTGATGTTGCTAGTGTGAGAAAGTGATACATTGTCTACAGAGAAAAAGATTCATGAACAGATGAGGAGGCCTAGTACATGCCAAGAATGTGAGCATGCTGATTTTGTGACGTCTATGAGAAATAATGATAGTTTTTGTGTCATATTATAATAAACCAAAAGTGCCTATAAAAACATGCCTCAGTGAGCAGAAGAATAGACATAAGAAAAAGGAAAAAGGTGAAAGGAGAAAGGAAAAAGGAAAAAGGAAAGAGGGGGGAGCCCCAGTGCTCGTATTATAAAAAAGTTAAAGACGAAGTCCGTATATGAATGTGAAAATAATGAGAGAATATTGATTCATCAAGAAGGAAAATGAGAAGAAGTAGGAAGCATGAACAAAAGGAGTTTAAGTTTTGTGTCCCATTTAATTTCCCTGAGTAGACTGATCCAGACTCTACATACTGTCATTGTTTCTGGGCAGGCCTCATTGTTAAAATGACCCCCATACAGGGCATGCATGCAGCTATGTCTTCCCATTCCCCTCGTTTCTGTTTGGTAGACTGGATCATCCCTGCCTGCATATATCCAATCGATCACCACGCTGATCTGTGCCGCCTCATAGTATTTCTTTATGTTGGGGAGAACTATACCTCCCTCAAACTTGGAACGTTGGAGGGTCTGCATCGCTATATGGGGCTGTCCCCCTCCCAGAACAGCATCCTTATGAGCATCTGGTTTTCTAAAAAATGTCTTCGGGAGCTCATAAGGGTCATTTTGTAGAACATACAACAGTAGGGGAGGGTAATCCTTTTAAACATTGCCACTTTGCCCACCAGTGATAATGGTAACTTATTCCAGTGTGGCACATCCTTTTCCAGTCTGTGTAGCAGCAGGACAAGGTTGGCATGAGTAAACAAGACAGCATCCCTGGAAATCCCAATACCTAGATATTTAAATCTGTGTAGCTCTATTTGCAGTGGCAGGGGCATTGTGGTCTCTTGTCCCTATTTCCCCATTGGGAACAGGAGTGACTTTTCCCAGTTAATGACAAACCCAGAAACCTCCCAAATATTTCCTTGATTTAAATATTGATCAACGTGGCCGGATAATATAGCCTGCGTATAGTGATATTATTTCCTCATAGCCTGAGGCTCCAGTCCAGTCCCAGATCCTGGCATCTATCCTCATGTTGGTCACCAAAAGTTCTATCGCCAACGCAAAGAGCATCAGTGAAAGAGGACATCCCTGCTGCGTGTCTCTTCCCACTTTGAATTCTCTGGAAGTCCATCCACTAACTCATACTGGCACTAGGGTTTTGGTATAATAGCCTAATCCATCATATGTATCAGGGTCCAAATCGCATACGTTGCAAGAGTTAAAATAGGAAGGGTCACACCATTGAGTCAAACGCCTTGTTGGTGTCTAGAGAAACAATTTCCCTGCATTGAGTTGTGTCATATTATTATAGAGTCGGGGGAAGTTCAACCCAGTCGAGGGTTAGGGGATAAAGCCTATCTGGTCTTCATGGACCAGGTCTTCAACCACTCTGTGGAGTCTTTTGGTAAGAGGTTTCACCAGTATTTTGACATCCATGTTCAGCAACAAGATTGATCTGTAAGAGTTACATTTCTATGCAGACTTCCCCTCCTTGGGGATGAGAACAATTGCTGCTGTGCAGAAGTCAGTTGGTAATGGCCCCACCCGGAAGGCTTCTCCATACATTCAGAGCATGGGTTTCACTACCCTTCTAGTCAACTTATGAAAGAATTCTTCTGACAATCTATTTGGGCCTAGTTTTCCCTGCCTGCATCTGGAACAAGGCCACCATTATTTCAGCCTCCGTGAGGCCAGCTTGCAGTGTTTCCCATTGCTTAGGGTTCAGGGTTTTAACTGGATGGTCGAGGCTTCTACAATTTGATAACAACCTCAAACCATTTCTCCCAAGCCCAGTTGGAGGTCCCGTATCAGCTTAGATTCCTGATCTCTATTGCCTATTCAGGCCAATAATTTACCATTCTTATCTTCGGCTTCATAGATATGTTTCTGTTTTGCTAAATAGGATAACTTCCGTTCATGATGTGCTACCTCCCTGTACTCAGTGTGCGTGTGCTCCAATTTCTGTTGGGGGTGCTGTGGGTTGAGTTGTGTTTCCCTTTCCAATTCTCCAATCTTCTGTTCTAGTGTCATTAGGCATTGCAGATGTTCTTTCTTATCCCTTGCTTCCCCCTAGTAGTATTCATCTTATTGTAACCTTGTTCGCCCCCCTGACAGTGCATGTACTAACTACAGTGCCTTTGTTTTCTTGAAAGTAGAATTTAGGAGCCATGTCAACTTTTACTAACTGCTTATTGGCTAATTCACCAACTTCGGGGTTCTGTATCTTTAGTGGTGAATAAAGTTACCTATAGGGGAGCATGATCAGATATCCCTCTTGCTAGATATTTGGCCTCCACAATTTTCCCTACTGTGTTGTTAGGTGTGAAAATATAAACCAGCCTAGAGGACATGTTGTGTGAATGTGAACAGAAGCAAAACCCTTGCTCCTGTCTGTGTAAAGCTCTCCACATATCCAGTAGTCTCATTGCTTGCCTGAAACCCTCTAATTTACCAACTGTGACCTCCCCTTTCAGTTTGGTGCTCATTCTGTCCAGGTGTATATCATGCATCAGATTTAAGTCCCCTCTCACAGTAGTGAATGTCTTTGGGAGCCCAGTTAGGAGCTGCCCCACTTTTTAGGAGCTGCCCCACTTTTTGTAGTGTCTGCATTTGAAAACCCAATGGAGAATATACATTGAGGAGGATCATAGTTTCCCCCTCCCATTTCCCCAGGAGGGCTGCATAGCATCCTGCATTACCTGGCCATTTCTGAAGTATATGGAATACAAGGGACTTCCTGAGAAGTGTTGTCACACCCCGTTAGCCCAAGGGGTGTTGCACATAGGGCGCCATCTTGTATTTACCTCGCCCAAGGCTGTTATGCAGCACATTCATTAGATGAGTTTCCCGGAGGAGTATAATATCTGCACCATATCTATTCAGGGCCCTTGTCACCAGTCCTCTTTTTATTTTATTATCCAGGTTATTGACATTCCAAGAGACCAGAGTTACGTTTTGTAGTTGAGTCATTTATAAGGCCATATGTGAGCATTTTTTGTCCTAGAAAGTGGGTGTCATTTCTCATGTGTGTCCAATGGTGTGCCCATGTGTATTAACCAAGTGTAACTATCCCTAAACCCCCCACCTCCCCTTGTGCCCTACCTTATAGTGCTGTGATGTGGAACATGATCACCCCTTCATTTCATGATAAGTGTGTACCTTTAACCATGTGAACATTAAATTCAAATAGCTTTATGTGCTATGAATGTGGGAGTGGGCCGTGCATGTACTTTAGCAGGTTGTCAAGTGACCAAAGTCTCTTAGTGTCTCGCCAGTCCCACCCCCAGTTCCACTCTGGACCTAGAGTATATTCATCAGATGCATCAGACCCCCTTCAGGGGCCCATCTCTACACACGCCTGATCTCTCAGGCAAGTACCAGCTATATCTGTATGTACAGTCTGTCAGTAGATGTGGCAGGGTAAAGTTAGATAATGTGATCTGAAGTCATTGGGTGATTACTGGCAGATGTTACCCCTCAGTTTCGGTGCTGGAGCCTGTCAGGTCTGTTTCACTCTCTCCTCCTTCTGGCACAATAGCTCTCCTTTTATTATTGTCTTATATGTCATTTCAGTTCTTCATTTCCTCCACAACGTTCACTTGTTCCGCTTTCATCAGGGAGGATGTGCTGCCTGCATCCCTCTTTTTTTCTATATTTCTGTCCTTACCATTCCTGTTCAGCTTCCATTGGGCTGTCCTGATCCATCCATTGTCCTTGCTGTTCCAGCCAACGCCATACCTCTTGTGCCTAGAGCAAAAAATGTACCTTTTCTTTGTATACTACTCTTAATGTCACTGGGAATATGAGGGCATATTAGAGACCCAGTTGGCGTAATATTTTCTTAACCGGCACAAATGACGCTCTTTGCCAATGGACCATTGTTGTATAATCAGGGTATATAATCACTTCTTCTCCTGGGGCCATGTTTGCAGGATAACTGGAGTATGTTGTCCCATCTCTAAAATTCATTAGTTGAGCAATGATTGGTCGGGTTAGTTGTGCCGGGGTTCTCACTGGTATCCTATGCACGCTCTCTACTGAGAAAAAGTGTAATAGTTTACATTGGAGTACTGTCTTGTCCAGCCAATCCTCAACAAAGAGTTCAAGGTTTTGGCCTGCCGCTCTTTCTGGGTCCCCCACTAGTCTTTCATTGTGTCTCCTGGATCTCCCCTCTACGTCTCCCAGACAGTCCGTCAAAGCCACCATCCCTTTTTTCAGTTGTGCACAATTCCTTGTTAGGTCCTTGACTGCCAGGTGTGTTGTGTCCAATTTTATTTTTCTCATGTACTCTTTCTACTAGTTTCTTGTGATCAACCCTTAGGATGCCTATTTCATTTACCACTGCTGCTATTTGTGCCTATGCGATCTGTTTGGTGTTCTTAATAGCTGTCAGTACTGCAGCAGTATGTGCTGCTGCGGGGTCTTCTTCATTACATTAAATCAGCAAACTCTGTGTGATTCTGGTAGTCTGTCTCACCTCCTGTAACTGCTACATTCACGACTTTCCTCTGGGCGTCGCAACGGGCTTAGTCCACTATACTGCTGTTAGTGTTCACTGGCCCATGCAATCTCAGAAAATTTCATGTATTCCTGCATGTACAATGGGCTATTACGCACTCCTTTGAAGATAATATTTTGATGCCAGGGGGTGTCTAACCTCAGTTGGGAGGCCTTCCGTTCCACCTGCCTCCCTCTGGTCACAGTTCATTAGTAGGCCCCCCTGGGCCCTGTTTATGAGCACCTGCTGTGGGTGAGGTCAAGTCTGTAGCCCCAGTTTGTGTCTGGGAGGTCGCCCTGCCTTCTGCAGTCATGCTTTCTTTAACACTTCTCCGCGGATGCTATGCTGGGTGCAACTCCCCACTGCTGGGTTCGGCCTTCAGTCCTACAGTTGTCCCATCTGTTGGAGTTCATCTGGGTTTTGTGAGGCCCTCCCAGTAGCTGCTGTCAGAGGTGCCTCAGGCAGCAGGAGCCGCTAATGTTTCCTCCACGCTTCAGGTGTGTGGTTTTGCTCTTACCAACACTGTTCTCAGCACAGCTCTTGGGAGCGATATTTCATGTGCTGCTCCCTGCCACCGCCGATCTTTACGTCTGTGGCTTCCTCGGGTTTCCTAAAATTGTATGTGCCATTTACCATGGCCCAGCCTATTGCCACATCTCCCACTCTTTATCTTATTGTCCAGCCTGGGGATTTCTCATCAGGATGATTGCTCTGGGTCCGTTGGGCGGCAGGAGCTCAGCTGAGCATGACCGCCGCCATTGCATGTAGTTCACCCCCCCTTTCTAGACAGTATTGAGTATTATATTAATCATTAAATGAACATTGCACCATAAACACTGATTCTGCCACAATATTCTGATCTGCGCTAATGATACATAATTGATTGTGCATATTACATTCCATGAAAAAACATATGCTTATTTGCCATTATTGTACTCTAGATATTCAGAGCAACATTTCTTTAGTTAAGACCTGGGATTTATGTTTGTCCATTGACAAAGTCAACAAAACATTTAAGCACAGTTGTGAAAAAAAAATACTTCCACATTTGTCATTATATTCTGGCAATGTGTGATTTACAATACCTGATATAGGTCCACAGGGCCCAAAGTAACACATTTCAGGTTCAATGACTACACCTGTGCCCATGCATTCTGTCAAGGATGATCAACTAAGACACTGTCAGCATACATCTTTTTGCTGTTTTGAATCCGAATAGTGGTCAATCCATGTTTAGCGTAACATTGTCATCAAGTAACACACAGGATCCCTGCCATCTAGTTGTCATAGGGGGCATATACGGCTCAGGGTAGACTGCCAATGTGGCATATGTAACCTACATACAACACTGGCACACCTATTGTGGACCACTGAAATCACAATAATTCTTGAATGCAAATCAACCCACATGAGCATCACACAGTTACTCATTGTCCCTTGATGCACAAGCCACAATACCTGAGTCACTAGTATTGCAGTGCACCAGAAATGTGACATTGCATGTGTCTCCCAATTACAAAAGATGAAATGGAATTTTGAAAGATCTATCTTTTAAGAATAACACGAGCCATTTTAAGACACCGTTCCTTACCCCTGTTCCCCTCAATCTACATGCCAGAATCACACGATTGACTGTGCTGAAAGCTGAGTTCAGGTCAAGGAGAATAATGGCATCAGATCCACCCTTATCGAAGATCGATCTCACTTCCTCCGTTACCACTAGCAATGCAGATTCTGTACTGTGTTTCGGTCAGAAGGTGTTCTGAGTTTCATCCAGGGGTAAGGTCTCTTCTAAATATGCAGATAGGTGACCATTAATGTGTTTCTTTAGTACTTTTCCCAATGCTGGATGCAGAGAAATAGGTCCATAGTTCCCAGGACAGGTACGGTCAAGATTCAACTTCTTCAGTAAAGGTTTGACCACCAAATGTTTCCATTCTCTGGGACCTAAGCCTGTAAAGATTGAGAGTGAATGATAGGAAAGATTTCTTGGCCTCCAAGTGTGAGAATGTGTGGAGGAGCCGGAGCTAAGGGAGAACCTGATTTCACTTTGCCGAACAGGGGCTAACCTGTTCTTTTGAACTTCTTTGTAAATGGAGGACACTTTAGGCCTGATTATGAGTTATGAGCATAACGACGGCTGCCGAAAGACCACCATGTTGGCGGTCACACAGGCCGCCGTATTATGAGTCACACAGGCAGGACCGACAAAAGTCTGCCAAAAATCCAATGCCACTAGTACTTTTGAGGGTGGGAAATAAGCGATCTGGCCACTGGCACTGACAGCCCATCAACCAACAACCGAACCTATTACAAGTACAAAGTCGCAGTGGTGGACAGACCTGGTGGCCTACAGTGGATCGCAGTCAACAAAGTAAAACACAACACCACATTGAATGGATTTGAAAACAACACAGCTAACAAACATTCCCACACCTGACACACCTGCAAAGCACTCTATAAAACACACCTCTTCACAAACCACAAACCACAATACTTTGCATCTTCAACGCCAAACAACCAGCCCCATTGCTTCAACATCTCGGGTAGCCAGTCACCCCCAAACTTGTGTCCCAAGACCTGTGACTACCATTTTGTGCCCTCTGGTCCAGGATCCTGTGTCACAGCAACACACCTCCGACAATGATAGAACCAGTGGTAGGGGGCAAGTTGTGCCAAGGCTGCAGGCACATGAGGGTAGGATATGTGGGAGGGATGGTGCGGCCCTGCGACATAAGGCTGCTGGGGATGGCCCTGGCCCAGACACATCAGCCAAGTCTTGGGAGCCTACCAACAATGCCAAGGTGTGATGGGCCGGGTACTTGCTGAACTCTGGGAGATGAATCTGCTTCAGAAGGACTACCATTGTGAGTCTCTGGAAAAATGGGAGGCCACCAACACCATCAAATGATGTGTTGTCTTCTTATTTGATTTCATCCACCTTGACTTATCCCTTCACTTTACTTTTTTGTTGTCTCACAATTATTTCCTGTACATATGTAAATAGACACACCTATCACAAAAACACTACCTACTACCATTTTTTGACATATTGATAGGTTGTATTGGAAACCCATGTGAAGCACATGAGGAATACATAAGATGGTAATGGAAGGAGGGATATGTCCCAGGTAGTGTCATGCTGAGGAGAATTAGCAACACAATTCCACAAGTGTCTGGTCACACCAAACATTTTATTGCACAGT
The DNA here is from genome assembly GCF_031143425.1 of Pleurodeles waltl. NCBI lineage: Eukaryota > Metazoa > Chordata > Amphibia > Caudata > Salamandridae > Pleurodeles > Pleurodeles waltl. The sequence goes on from NC_090436.1 coordinate 839,428,386, forward strand.
ACAGCACATACTCTGTTAAAATGTCTGGACTGTCATAACCAAGAATGACACAACCATCCTGAGTCAGGCAAGATATCCCAAAGCTAGCATCCCCCAGACCACAGAAGGAAGGGCTTTGTCAGACCTTGCCCCGTAAAATAGGCTAACAGATCAGTGTATGTTGTCACTAGCTTGAGCCTTATCACATACCAAAACCATGTCTGCCAACTTAAAATTTGCCATGGCACAGATAGATGGACAAACAACAGTCCCTGGCCATAGGTCCATCCTATTACAATGAGCAAGCATCTGGTAGCATATACAAACCTATGTCAGTGTTGTGGGACAGGCACTGTGGCCTACAATGAGGAAACACATCAACAGCTACTTAAAGTTAATACAGGATCATTATCAGCACAATGTGAAGGGAGAATGCATGGATAGCACTGGAAGACATGTCTCAAGGGCAAATGATCACACACATGAGACAATTGGACCAACTCACCACATCAAACAAGTGTATTATGCACTTCAGAATTCCATACACTCACTGTCCAAGCTGCTTTGGCATAGAGCTCATACACTCCATATCTGTGACCAAAATTACCTGGATCAATCCACGTCCACTTCATATGTCAGACAGCAACAGTTACCTGCCAAGGTCCCAACTCTGAAATGTCCACATGAGGATGGCATGGTGAAGAGACCTGGAGAAAACTAAGCTGTCAAGGAATGAAAAATCACACATATGACCCATACTGCATTACAAACTTTAGTAGATCCATTCACATTGCAAGGTGACTGACACAAACATCAATGTGTGATCATCAAAGTTACAACATTTCCAAATCTGACTTAGCAAGCAAACCTTGGCTGCATACTGCCTAGCTTCACATTCCCTGTTGATAGGAAACAAATAATTTACTCAACACATCCTGACCCCTACAGTTCACTATGCAGTCACAGTAGTCACATAACATGACATACTTACACTCAAGTGAAATAGTGATTGATGAGATCTGCCCGCAAGTCTTCACCTTCCTCTTCATCACTTTGATCCTCACTAAGCATTTTAGGATTCTCACATTGTGGTACTGCTAGCTCCCCCTCTTCTGAAATATATGGCATAGATCTCCTCAGGGCAATGTTGCGGAGCATGCAGCAGGCCACAATGATCTTACAAACTTTTTTGTTTGAGTAGAGGAGAGCTCCACCTGTCTTCTGCAGAATGTGAAATCTGGCTTTCAAGAGCAAAAAGGCCCGCTCCATGACATGCTGTGTTTTTCCATGGGCATCATTGAAGCGGACTTCCCCTTCAATAATAGACTGAACATAGGCTGGGACTTCCCAGTAGATAGGGCCACTGCATTTTCTAAGGACCCTATTGCCAGGAAGTGCAATACTGTCATGACTTGTGTAATGCGTGGTATGCTGTATGGATGACGAATGGCAGGCATCAGATCTGGCTCCAACTGACAGCAGAGATTCATGATGGTTCCCCGATTGAGGCCGTAGATCTGGATATTGTGTTTTTCTTCCATGGCCTGAAGGTCTGGTAGTGGACAGTAGACAGGAAGATATTTGATCCTTCCCCTCCCAGGGTACCTATGTAGGAGAAGTAATGAATTCAGCTATCACTCTATTGGTCCCTTGAACATACATTAGGCATGTCAATGAAAAACTGTGATGAGGCATGTCATAAGTTGAGGACATGATACACACCAACACTGCCAATGACACAAAATCAACATGTTTCCCTCTTACTTTGCCAATATGTGTACACATCATTTATCTTGGCATCAAGGATTTGTGATAATAATTGCCACTCGGACTGTGACTTGATGTCCCAGTATTTGATTTACCTGGGGGGGATGTGTCACAAAGCAAGTTGCCACATGTGTCAGGCAATGTACAAAATATGGTGTCCAAATCGAAATCCCACATTACAGGACAGGATATGCACTTATCATTGGTATTATTTGTGGAGTTGAGGCACATTATAATTAGTCATAGAATGCATTTCATGCCTCTAAAATGGCGGATGCCTGACCTACTCCACTGGACATTATAAACTGCCCGCAATTGCGGAAGTCATCATTGAGGGAGCCAGTTGCTACCGGAGTGGACACAGACATAGGCAAACGTTGCCATTGGTGGTCATAGGCCAATGGCTGTCTCAGCCAGTGGTGACAGCCACATATATGACGTCCATGTTCTGAAATATCCCTCACTTGACTCCTGACACTGCTGCCAGCTAGACCTCCATGACCTAAGCTGCTGTTTACCACCTCTGGGAGCAATCATGCCACATCAAATAAGTGATAGGGCCCCTGCCTGCTCCCCAAAGGAGCTTGAGAAGCAAGTGGAGGAGGTCCTAACCTTGTATGGACAGCTCTATAGTGCACCAGAGGAGCAGATAAGTACTGCATCCACTTCTTAACAATGTACTTCACCACATTTCCCCTCCTCACAGGTTAGATTTTGCCCATGTGTGTCAGGATGAAAAGTCAAGGCCATTGAGGTCGAGTCATTGTGGCATCAATGGGAGAGTCAATGTTCATGCAACTGTGCTAAGTGCCAGATGTTGGGTCCTTAGACTTTGGTGTGTGTCTGTTTAGTGTGCACCCGCTTGTACCTGATGTTGGATGCACAAAACTGGGTGAGGTGACATCATAGACATCCCCATACATCACTTGACACGTGGATGTTGTCAATGTGCGACAACATGTATTTGCATGACAGCATAAGCTGTGCATGCATTTTGTATGTGTCACGTATGTGTCAAGTGAGCTATGTGTATGTTGCTTGTGAGATTTCAAACCACATCTGACCTTACTAAACTCTTTATACTGAAGGCACATCGTAGATCACGCTGCCCTTCAGGGTACCACATACACACCACATGCCAATAAGTACTTGGCTACATGATGTACTGGCAGGCATGTAAGTGAAGGTAATGGAGCAACATATATATTCTATCTACTCAGCCTGCAGAGACCCAGCCCTGTAAAATTATATCTCCCAGTATAGGTCCAAGTTTAGACTGGTGTAGAGTCTTTTGGACTATGCAACTGTAACACTGTGCCGACTACCTGTATCCCAGTATGTCCTGTCATGTGAACCAATATAGGCTCTGTTGAAAAATTCAGCTTATTGAGGTTATTTTCTTGATGAGTATGTAAATGCTTTTAGTAGGCAGACAATGACCTGTGTATTATGTGCACCTTACATCACTGTCGATGGGTGTCTCTGACCCCTGACAGGTCCCTTACACCTCAGTCCTGTTGACAGAATCACACTGGTCTTATGTGTCCTGTGCGGGCTTATTGCACGTATGACAGTGTGGTGAATCCTGGGAACCCATGATATGTGACTCATTGGTTTGCTCACATAGCAGATGATGGACAATGCTTGCCTTTGTTTGTTGGATGCCATCTCTTAAGGCTGGACACATATGTTCAGAAGCATGTTCTGTGACACATTTACACGATACAGAACCTCCTCCTCCTTAGCTGGCATGTGTATGCATTTGTCATTCCACATGTCCACACATGGACAGGGTGGACACCTTCTATACCCATCATGCCAGTCCCTTCATTGTCACCCATGTGTAATGTGTGAGTTTGTAGTCTGGCAGTAGCCTGTAGGAACTGTATGTAGGGAATCCTTCTCACAGAGTGTGAGTGTTTTAATGCCTTAATGCCTAAGGAGTATATCATTCAGAAGCCACAGAGGTGTGATATATCCCATGGCTCCTCAGCTCTCAGTCAGATTGCTAGAGCATGTACAACAAGATGTCAGTTGGCCTACCTGGCCAGTGGAGTGTCTGAGCAGGGTGGTGGATAGGTCTGCAGATTAGAAACTTTTTAGTCATGTGCCTGTACTCAGTTGCTGGTTTGTGGCACACTTGGGAAGTTTAGCCTAAAAAAGGTTGTTCATTGCTTTTTGCACTGACATGTGGGTGACTCTGCCATCTTGGATGGGACTTATGGACATACAGGGAGTGCAGAATTATTAGGCAAGTTGTATTTTTGAGGATTAATTTTATTATTGAACAACAACCATGTTCTCAATGAACCCAAAAAACTCATTAATATCAAAGCTGAATATTTTTGGAAGTCGTTTTTAGTTTGTTTTTAGTTTTAGCTATGTTAGGGGGATATCTGTGTGTGCAGGTGACTATTACTGTGCATAATTATTAGGCAACTTAACAAACAAAAAATATATACCCATTTCAATTATTTATTATTACCAGTGAAACCAATATAACATCTCAACATTCACAAATATAAATTTCTGACATTCAAAAACAAAACAAAAACAAATCAGTGACCAATATAGCCACCTTTCTTTGCAAGGACACTCAAAAGCCTGCCATCCATGGATTCTGTCAGTGTTTTGATCTGTTCACCATCAACATTGCGTGCAGCAGCAACCACAGCCTCCCAGACACTGTTCAGAGAGGTGTACTGTTTTCCCTCCTTGTAAATCTCACATTTGATGATGGACCACAGGTTCTCAATGGGGTTCAGATCAGGTGAACAAGGAGGCCATGTCATTAGATTTCCTTCTTTTATACCCTTTCTTGCCAGCCACGCTGTGGAGTACTTGGACGCGTGTGATGGAGCATTGTCCTGCATGAAAATCATGTTTTTCTTGAAGGATGCAGACTTCTTCCTGTACCACTGCTTGAAGAAGGTGTCTTCCAGGAACTGGCAGTAGGACTGGGAGTTGAGCTTGACTCCATCCTCAACCCGAAAAGGCCCCACAAGCTCATCTTTGATGATACCAGCCCAAACCAGTACTCCACCTCCACCTTGCTGGCGTCTGAGTCGGACTGGAGCTCTCTGCCCTTTACCAATCCAGCCACGGGCCCATCCATCTGGCCCATCAAGACTCACTCTCATTTCATCAGTCCATAAAACCTTAGAAAAATCAGTCTTGAGATATTTCTTGGCCCAGTCTTGACGTTTCAGCTTGTGTGTCTTGTTCAGTGGTGGTCGTCTTTCAGCCTTTCTTACCTTGGCCATGTCTCTGAGTATTGCACACCTTGTGCTTTTGGGCACTCCATTGATGTTGCAGCTCTGAAATATGGCCAAACTGGTGGCAAGTAGCATCGTGGCAGCTGCACGCTTGACTTTTCTCAGTTCATGGGCAGTTATTTTGCGCCTTGGTTTTTCCACACGCTTCTTGCGACCCTGTTGACTATTTTGAATGAAACGCTTGATTGTTCGATGATCACGCTTCAGAAGCTTTGCAATTTTAAGAGTGCTGCATCCCTCTGCAAGATATCTCACTATTTTTGACTTTTCTGAGCCTGTCAAGTCCTTCTTTTGACCCATTTTGCCAAAGGAAAGGAAGTTGCCTAATAATTATGCACACCTGATATAGGGTGTTGATGTCATTAGACCACACCCCTTCTCATTACAGAGATGCACATCACCTAATATGCTTAATTGGTAGTAGGCTTTCGAGCCTATACAGCTTGGAGTCAGACAACATGCATAAAGAGGATGATGTGGTCAAAATACTCATTTGCCTAATAATTCTGCACTCCCTGTAATTTCCTGTCTTCTCTTTTGCACCCATGCAGGTCAATGACCATCAGAAGAAAGGGATTTGGAGAGCCATTGTCAAGAAGGTGCGGACCTTGGGGGTGCACAGCTGGCAGGGAACCCACTGCGGAAAGAGGTGGGAGGACCTGAGATGCTGGACCCAGAAGATCATGGAGGCCCAACTGGGGCTGTCCTCCCAGTGTGGGTGGGAGTGCCCGTCGGACAATGACCCCCATAATGGCCTGCATTCTGGTGGTAGCCTGATAGGCATTTGAGGGCAGCACAGCAGCCACAAGGGGGGCTTGGTGTGGAATCTTGTTGAAAAGTGCACTGCACATGTCGAATGATTGAGGATTGTTTCCTGACTGTTGTCATTCATCATGGATTGAGCTGCATGGGTTCAGGCATCCATCCACAGACAGATACCTGGATTGGCATGACTAAGATGTGGATAGGGATCTTGCTCCTCATTGGACAACAGGTTGGGGCCCTTCTATTTTTCCTTGACAGTTTTGTGTCTCTCCAACATGTAGGGTACAGATGTGTACCACAGACACACTCAGATGGTGTCCTTTTAATAGATGTCAGACATTAGTGGTGACTATCCTAGGGCATGAATCATTGGTGTGTGTAATCTGGAGACATGTCTCCATAACATGTTGGAGCTGCCGTCAATGTTGTTTGTTTTAAGGACACATGTGGAGCCTATCAAAGTGGCATTGATACTAACTCCTTGACGTGTCACTTTATGAGTTGTACATTGTTGAAATGTGTTGATTGTGACATGGATATTTCCATGTCAACTACTCCAGGATGTTTCACTTTTGTATCAGCGACATCTGGATTTCATTGGCATCACCTCAAAATGTTGGTACCTCATGTATGTGCAAAATAGATGTATGCATAAACCTGTGTGTGAAATATAGGAAGTTACTTTACCAAGGGATTATATTGTAGGCTACAAGTGAACTGAGGTCTGCTGCTGTGAGGATGGCGAGGTCATCTAGTTGTTGTATGGTCATTGTGGTTGCAAGCCTTCAGCCATGTGCTTCTAGTTGTATGGGATCTTGATTGGCTTGTGGGTAACTTTGGTAATTACAGATGACATGCATGCATATAGCATGGTACCTGAAAGTGTCACTTGGATGAAATGTTTTTATTGAGCCTACTTGACATGATGATATGGTTTGTCAATTAGAGTTGTGATTGAGGTTTATCATGTATTTGCTTTGACCCTATAGCTCGTTCTTTTTGCAGCATCATCACAGGCAGGTGAAGGAGATGGGGCAAAACCGAGTGGGGAAGCATCGGGCCACTGGTCTTTGGGTCATGATTCCACTGACACAGAGGGACCCAGTGGCCCAGAGGGCAAAGGGGGTGCCACGGGGTAGATAGGATCAACATCCTCATCATCGGTTTCCCCTCCAGTGGCCATGCCATAGTGGTGTTGGACCGAACGGGGACACCCCCTAGAACCATCCTTGTCTGTCCCATTCAGTTGGCCATGCCTGGACTGCATTCATAGTGCAATGTCTGGCCTACAGAGATCTTTTCAGGCTCTGGCCTCCACACAGAGAGCAGCCAGTCAACCCCCAGCTTTTGTTCCCCCTCCACCTCCCTTTTCCCAATCCAAATCCCCAGTTCTCCTACCTACCCAATGCATGCAAACAGCTCCTCATGCATCCACATCAACAGACAAAGGTAGCACACACAAAAACACAAGCACCACAAGACACACCAGCATGCAAACAAACAGCAGCCGCCCACAGACATAGCAACACTCACAGCTGCCCCTAAGATCCTCATCACCAACATTACACACATGGGAGGTCATTACAACATTGGCGGTAAAAGGCGCTTACCGCCGTGCAGAAGACCGCCAACACACCACAGCAGCCACGGAATTCGCCACAGCTATTATGACCCACATCTCGGAATCCGCCAAAAAGTCAGACACCCACACAAGTCCACCACACCAAAGGTCAGTTGTAAACTGGCGAAAACAAAACCTCCACCGTCACGCCAACAGAAATACGCCCACACTATCATCACACACGAATCCACGCGGCGGTCTTTCAACCGCGGTATTCCATTGGCAGTACACACCGCCGCGCTCAAAATACACACACTCTTACAAAACACAGCCACATCGGCCAATTTAAAATACACACACCTGAGACACATACACACACCATGAAGGCCAGAGAGAGACACCACCAGCAAGAACAACAGCATCCACAGGCACACAACACCATCACCCACACAACTTCCACACACCTCACACAACACACCACTACATATCACCACACTTATCACCACACACTCCACCCCACACATCACCTACACCACCCCGTGGCACGGCAAAGACACCCCAGGTTCTCGGAGGAGGAGCTCAGGGTCATGGTGGAGGAAATCGTCCTGGTAGAGCCACAGCTATTCGGATCACAGGTGCAGCAAAACTCCATAGCTAGGAAGATGGAGCTATGGCAAAGAATAGTGGACAGGGTCAACGCAGTGGGACAACACCCAAGAAATCGGGAGGACATCAGGAAGAGGTGGAACGACCTACGGGGGAAGGTGCGTTTCGTGGTCTCAAGACACCACCTGGCGGTTCAGCGGACTGGCGGCAGACACCCACCTCCTCCCCCACAACTAACAACTTGGGAGGAGCAGGCCTTGGCAATTCTGCATCCTGAGGGCCTCGCAGGAGTAGGTGGAGGTATGGACTCTGGTAAGTCAAAGCTTTACTATTACATCCCCACCCTACCTGCATGCTATCACATACCCCCACCCTCACCCTCACCCCCAGCACCCCAACTCCTCACAAATGTCCCAGCATCACAAACCACACATCCCAACACCAAGCCCTGCATGCATCAACAAAGCATGGACACCCATCACCAAAGCAAGGCCACTGCACATACCCATACACCCCCCCAAACCATCATCACACAAGCTCCCACACAGGTATGCTAGCACTGGGGTACACGGTCACCCACCCATTGCACACCATTACACACACAGATTTCATAAACATCCTTTTATACCCCTGCAGGACCCCTACCCAACGTCACCGGACAGGAGGGTCCACACATGTCCACACCACCAACAGAAGAGGCCCACAGTGATGACAGCACCTCTGTCCAACTGGATCTAGATGACCAGTCCGGACCATCAGGGACCTCTGGACAGTCGGTTCCCCTCACAAAGGCACAGACCACCACAGACCTTCCCACCTCTGGAAACACCAGCACAGCACCCACCCAGCGGGCCCATACCTCCGTCCCCAGGACACGTCAATCAGCTGTGTGTCCACCACTACAGGGAACCCAGGATAACCCACCAACCCAACAACAACAAGGACCTGGGGGCAGTGGTAGTGGGCACACGGTCCAGGGGACGGAGGCATTGGAACACAGGGGAACTGGGAGGGCTGCCGTGCGACAGGGGGCAGACAGGCCAAGGGAACCCACTCTCCAGGAGGCCCTCTCCTCCATCATGGGAGCCTACCATCACTCCCAGGAGACGATGGCAACGGTACTGGCCAAGTTTCAGGAGACCCAGCGCATGCAGGAGGAACAGTATATGGGCTTCTGGGAGGAACTCAGAACCATCAGCTCCACCCTGGGCACCATCGTAGGGGTGCTGAAGGAACTACTCAACACCAGGAGGGACACTGTGGGGCCCCTGACACTAGCATGGACGATGAACTGCCCACCACCTCCGCCGGCGCTAGTGGACAGGATGCCCCGCCACAGGACCACCAAACCAGCACCCCACCCCCTGCAGAGGGAGAACCACCCCGCAAACGGTCCCTGAGATGCAGAAACAAGACAGAGAACAATGCCAAGACCCCGCCAAGAAATGAGACCACCCTGATTGTCATCCTACTGTCCCACTTTGTCACCCTGTCCATAATTAAACTGCCCCAGCTCCACTTCCTATGCCCATATGGGCAATGCACCTGTGAGACTAATAGACTGGACTCTGCCATGGACACTCCTCCACCATCACCCCTCACCATTTCACTACCCCCTCCAATTTTTAGCATTTAAATAAACACACCGAAAGCACAAAATGATCTGGAGTCTGTCTGTGATTTCAAAATAGTTTATTAGCAATTACAGTGACAAAATGTTTTTTAAATAGTAATGTCAACATACCTATGTCACACAGCTCTAGTCCATGACGAATCTAAGCAGATGTCACACAGTGGGACCCACATCTGTGAAACCGTAAGGGAAAGTGACAACTCAGTGACCATACACTGGGTGAAAACGACAGACAGGAGAGAGGTAGTAGTGTTAAAGTACATGTAGTAGGCAGGATTGTATTCTTACCCGTGTCTCACTGGAAATATTGCTGGATCACTGAGTCCCTGTTGTGCATGTCTTCTTCCTCTGCTTCCTCCTCATCACTGTCCACAGGCTCCACAGCTGCAACAACACCGCCATCGGGACCATCCTGCTGCAGAAAAGGCACCTGGCATCGCAAAGCCAAGTTGTGAAGCATACAGCAAGCCACGATGATCTGGCACACCTTCTTTGGTGAGTAGAATAGGGATCCATCTGTCATATGGAGGCACCTGAATCTTGCCTTCAGGAGGCCGAAGGTCCGCTCGATCACCCTCCTAGATCGCCCATGGGCCTCATTGTAGCGTTCCTCTGCCCAGGTCGTGGGATTCCTCACTGGGGTCAGTAGCCATGACAGGTTGGGGTAACCAGAGTCACCTGCAAATGGTGAGGGGCAACTGTCAGACACACACTAACCTGGAGGGATAACCCCAGACCCAGACAACCATTCCCACTGACTTGCTTCTAGGTGCTCACCTAATAGCCACACACAGTGCCTCTGGAGTTGACCCATCACATAAGGGATGCTGCTATTCCGCAGAATGTAGGCATCATGCACTGAGCCAGGGAACATGGCATTCACATGGGAGATGTACTGGTCTGCCAAACATACCATCTGTACATTCATAGAATGATAACTCTTCCGGTTTCTGTACACCTGTTCACTCCTGTGGGGGGGACCAAAGCCACATGGGTCCCATCAATGGCACCTATGATGTTGGGGATATGTCCCTGGGCATAGAGCTCCCCTATCACTGTAGGCAAATCCTCCACCTGAGGGAAAACGATGTAGCTCCGCATGTGTTTCAGAAGGGCAGACAACACTCTGGAAAATACGTTGTAAATCATAGGCTGGGACATCCCTGATGCCATGGCCACAGTTGTTTGAAAAGAGCCACTTGCAAGGAAATGGAGCACTGACAGCACCTGCACTTGAGGGGGGATTCCTGTGGGATGGGGGATTGCTGACATCAGGTCTGGCTCCAACTGGGTACACAGTTCCTGGATTGTGGCACAGTCAAGCCTGTAGGTGATTATCAAATGTCGCTCCTCCATTGTCAACAGGTCCACCAACGGTCCGTACACCGGAGGATGGTGCCATCTCCTCACATGTCCCAGCGGACGGTGCCTATGAAGGACAACAGCAAGCACAGAGTCAAACAACTCAGAGGTACGTACCCACAGTTTACCCAGAACACCAATCATACACAAAAGGTGGCCTGTATGTGTGTTGAGTCTAGGCCTAGGTATGTGTGACGCAGTTGGAAACAAAGCCATGTGGGCCCCTGAAATGGCGGCTGCCTGACCTGTAAAGTGGGAAAATGGATGTGAGGTAACTGCGCTGGCGTTGTACACCGTCGCGGTAGGCGGTTGAAGACCGCGGCGCAATGCTGCATTGGTTAACATTGGACCCTATGGGTCCCAGGAGCCAATGACGATGTACGCCGGCGGTGACAGTACACTCTGCCGTGGACGTGCCTGCCATTTTCTATCTGTTCAATCACTCGATACCTGATCTTCGAGAGGACCTACACAGCAAGTGCTGCTGTGACCTCGGTCTGGAAGAGACAATGGCTCATGCGTCTGGGTAAAGGGCCCCTGCCTTCACATCGGAGGAGTTGGAGAAGCTTGTGGATGGGGTCCTCCCCCAGTACACGCTACTCTACGGTCCTCCAGACAAACAGGTAAGTACACAGGGAGCATGTTGTATGGGCTATGCCTGTGTGGAGAGGGCTGGATGGAAGAAGGAAGGGGGCAGAGTGTTGCGTGTATGAAAGACGGTGAATGCATGTGCCACATGGCAAGGGTAGGGATGGGGGCCAATCACTTTGACGGTGCAGTTGGTAATGACTTCTCTTCTTCCCCTGTACATTACATGTAGGTCAGCGCCCACCAGAAGAAAGATGTTTGGTGTGCCATCGCCAAGCACGTTCGGACCCTGGGGGTCTACCACAGACGGAGCACCCACTGGCGTAAAAGATGGGAGGACATTAGCCGCTGGAGCAAGAAGACAGCGGAGTCTCAGCTGGGGATGGCCTCCCAACGTGGGAGGGGTGCCCGTCGCACCGTGACCCCCCTGATATTCGGGATCCAGGCGGTGGCCTACCCGGAGTTGGATGGGCACTTGAGGGCATCACAGCAGACACAAGGGGGTGAGTACACTCTCATTCTGCTGACTTTGTGCGCAGTGGAGTTGTCTGGGTGGGGGAGGAGGGCTGTGGGTTTCCGTAGGCCAGGGCGAGTTCCGTAGGCAAGGCCCCTCCATAAGGCAGGCCATGTGGCACCCCATCCCACCTCTGTAGAGTGCCAAATACAGCTATTCATGCCCCTGTGTCATCTATGTGTGCAGATGTCATCCATAGCCTTGTAGGCCATTTTCCAGGAATTGAACAGTGGAGCCCAAGAGCGCGGCGTAGTACAGGGGCCTTCTGTGTCTGTCTTGTCCGCCAACAGTAGCGGTAATCCATGCACTCAACATGTCTTTCTTCTGTCCCCCCCCTTTTTGTGGTCTCCCTGTTCTTGTGTGCATTAGCATAATCAGGCGGAGGAGCAGTGGCACCGGAGCACGAGGGAGCTACATCCCACATGGCCCTGGAGGGCGAGACTACGGACTCAGAATTCACCAGTGGGACGGAGGGCGAGGGGAGCTTCACGGCGGGGAAAGGAGCTGACACCAGCGACACGGACTCGTCCTCTTATGGGAGCTCCCTTGTGGTGACGGCAACATCTGTGACCCCCGCATCTACAGGTACAGCCGCCACACCCCCTACCAGCACTGCCCTCCCAGCAGCCCTTCAGCCTTCGCCCCGTGCCTGCTCACCCAGGAGGGTGGGCATCACCTTCGCCCCAGGTACCTCAGGCCCTGCCCCAGTCGCCCCTGCTGCCCTCAGTGAGGAGGCCATTGACCTCCTCAGGTCCCTCACTGTTGGGCAGTCTACCACTTTGAATGCCATCCATGGTGTAGAAAGGCAGTTGCAACAAACTAATGCATTCCTGGAGGGCATTGATTCTGGTCAGGCGGCCCTTCACTGAGCTTTTCAAACTCTGGTCTCAGCACTGATGGCAGCCATTGTCCCCATCTCTAGCCTCCCCCCTCCAACTTCCTCCACCCAGACCCAATCCCCTGTACCTCTGCCTATCCCAAGCACACCATCAGACCAGCCTGCACACACGTCAACACACAAGGGAAGCTCAGGCAAACATAAGCACCACACATCCCACAGGCACTCACGCAAGCAACACACACATGCAGACACACCAACATCCACTGCCTCCACTGTGTCCCCCTCCTCGTCGTCTCCCTCCTCCCTCCCAGTCTCGTCTACACTCACACCTGCATGCACTACCTCTACAGCCACTACGTCCCTCACCAGTACACCCACCAGCACACCCCGCTCACGTGCAGTCACCACCCCCACTACCATTCACACGTCCCGTGTCCTCTCCCAGTGTGTCTGTGACGCCCCCTCCCAAGATAAACAAACGCAGGCACACACACACCCAACAGCCATCCACCTCACGACAGCCTCCAGCGCATGCACCTGCACCCAAAGTCACCAAATGTACACCTCCTACTACCACCACCTCTTCTTCCACTCCCAAACCCCCTCCAGCTACCCGTCCCAGTCTGTCCAGCCTTGACCTTTTTCCCACACCTCCCCCACCCTGTCCATCTCATAGGTCTCGAAGTAGCACCTCAGCCACAACATCTCCGGGACCAGTGGTGCCTGTAGTCACCAGTATGTGGAGTGCACCGGCCACCAGGACAGCCAGTATGGCACAGAGCCACAGCAAAGACAGTCCCCCACCTGTGAAGCATCAGAAGTGAGAGGGGGAAGACTCCAGCCACCAAAGCCGCTCCCAGCGGTCCCCTTGGGAGTGTTGAGTCAGCTGTGACACCTTCCAAGCTGGGGAAGGGCCACAAGAAACCCGGCAAGTCTGGGAAGAGCTGCATGGCGGAGAAGACCGCCATCATCCCCGCTGCCCAGGAGGCCACCACCAGCCCCAGCCCAGCTTCCCAGGAGCACACTGCCAGCCCCAGCCCAGCTGCCCAGGAGGCCACTGCCAGCCCCAGCCCAGCTGCCCAGGAAGCCACCGCCAGCCCCAGCCCCAGCCCAGCTGCCCAGGAGGCCACCGCCAGCCCCAGCCCGGCTGCCCAGGAGGCCACCGCCAGCACCAGCCCCGCTGATCCATGAAGGACCATGAGCGGCAGGGGCACTGACGCAACTGGGTCCGTCACGGGGTGAGTGATGCACTCTGGGCACCAGTCCCCCTCCAGAACTAGTGGGGACATCCATCCACTACCTCTGTCCTTCACAGGATGAAGCACTCTGGGCACCAGTCCCCCTCCAGAACCAGAGGAGACATCCATCCACTACCTCTGTCCTTCACAGGATGAAGCACTCTGGGCACCAGTCCCCCTCCAGAACCAGTGGAGACATCCATCCACTACCTCTGTCCTACACAGGATGAAGCACTCTGGGCACCATGCCCCCTCCAGAACCAGTGGAGACTGTTATCCACTACCTCTGTCCTACACAGGATAAAGCACTCTGGGCACCAGTCCCCCTCCAGAACCAGTGGAGACTGTTATCCACTTGAGAGACTGTGGCTTTGCACTCCCCAGGATGGTACAGTGGGCAACCCACCCACTGTAGAGACTTGAGAGACTGTGGCTTTGCACTCCCCAGGATTGAACAGTGGGCAACCCACCCACTGTAGAGACTTGAGAGACAGTGGCTTTGCACTCCCCAGAATTGAACAGTGGGCAAACCACCCACTGTAGAGACTTGAGAGACTGTGGCTTTGCACTCCCCAGAATTGAACAGTGGGCAAACCACCCACTGTAGAGACTTGAGAGACTGTGGCTTTGCACTCCCCAGAATTGAACAGTAGGCAAACCACCCACTGTAGAGACTTGAGAGACTGTGGCTTTGCACTCCCCAGGATTGAACAGTGGGCAAACCACCCACTGTATAGACTTGAGAGACTGTGGCTTTGCACTCCCCAGGATTGAACAGTGGGCAACCCCCCCACTGTATAGACTTGAGAGACTGTGGCTTTGCACTCCCCAGGATTGAACAGTGGGCATGTGGCCCCCTCTTGGATTTGGTGTTGTGCACTCAAGCGGCTGAGGTGCCTCCCCTTTCCCTCCCCCTGAGGTGCCTGTTTTCTTGCTGTTTGATGCCCCTGCAGTGTTCTCTCTGTCATGGTCGGGGAGCTTGTGTGGGCCTCGCCCATACCGTGTGGTCCCAGTGTTCCACTGACTTTATTTGTGCAGAACTTGGAGTACTATGCCTGGTATATATTTTGTACATGTTGTATATATATATTTCTGCCTACTTGTTTGTAATATATTCCGATGGTTACACTCATTTTCTTTGGTCTTTGCATTCTTCCGGGGGGGTTTGAGGGGTGTAACTGTGATGTAATGATATGCATTAGTGTGTGTGTTGTAGTGGGTGAGGGTGGGGGTGGGGGTGTTACGTGTGTGTGTCCCTGTTTTTTGCCTCCCCCCTCCCCTGTGTTGTAGGTGCAGTACTCACCGTGGTCTTCACCGCCAGCGTTCGTGCTCCTGGTAGAGGAGCAGGAAAACTATCGCAGGTAGGATTTGGAGTTCCGGTTCCATGGTGTCCTCGTTCCTCGTGGAGTGTGTAGAGGTGAGCGTTTTCCCGTCGAAATTCCTGTTTCCGCCGTGTTTTTATCTGCGGTGTATCCGCCCTGGAAAAGGTGGCGGATTGGCCTGTCATACCAGTGTGGGCGGTACATTGTCTTCCGCCTGTCTGTTGGCGGTGACCGCCGCGCTGTTTGTTTGTACCGCCGTGGCGGTCGGAGTGTTAAAGTGGCTGTCTCTGTTGGCGGTTTCCGCCACGGTCGTAATTGCTATTTTTTTACCGCCGGCCTGTTGGCGGTCTTACCGCCGTTTTAACACCGTCCGCCACGGTTGTAATGACCACCATGGTATCAAGCCTACCTAGAGACACCACCGCAACAGTCACTGACACAGCCACCACATCTGTCCTACCCGCAGACACCATCCTAACAGACCCTCAGACATCCACCACAAGCACCACACCCACAGACACCACAACTACCTACACACCTACATCCACCATATCTACCATACCTGCAGTTGCCACCCCAACAAACACCCACCCACCCACCACGCCATCCCTCAGAACCTCCGGCCGGCCTAAGCCTAAGGCACAGAAACACCCTCACTCACCCACCCAACAGACACCTATCACACACAAGCATACCTCACATAAGCATCCAAGATATCCACTCCTACAGAGTCTACAACCACTCCCTCAACGTCTAAATCCCATCCTCCTTCTGATGATTGTCACCAAGTTTCCAAAAAACTCTTCCTGTGTGACCTTGGCCTTACCTGTGTTCTCAGTGTGCCATTATTGGCATTTGTTATGGACTGGCCAGTGGCCTTTGGATGATATTGAGAGTGTTCAAAAATAAACCCAACAGTTGTTTTGTTTTGGGCATCCCTTTGTCCTGCACTTCCTTTTCTAGCTTTCTGTTGTTCTGAGTGAGTTTAGTTGTGTGTCTAAAGTTGTGTGTGTTTGAGCCTGCTTGTGGCTCCAGTTGCTAAGGTTAGCAGTATGTGAGTTTGTGTGCAGTGCTGTTGTCCCCCAGGTGAAGTGTATATGTTGTGTGTATATGTATGCGTGTGTGAATGCACTGGTATTGTGATAGCATTGTGCACTGTTTGGTATTGTAAGTATTTCCTATTGTGATCTTCAGTGTGAGCATGTATGGAGTGAGACTTATCCTCCTGATCTGGCCTATGTATTCTTGGAGTGTGTTGAATTGTGCTAGCTGCATTTGCATTTGTTTGCATATGTGTCCATTGCAGTATGGGTTCCTTACAAATGGCTCCTGTAAAGGTATGTCCCATGCAGTGGGAGTTGTATGCTTTGTTGACTTTCTCTTCCCCATTGTTTAGATGTGCCTGACAATTGGTTTTGGCATTGTTTGTCCCAGAAAAACATGTAGGGCCATTTCCTGTGGAGATGTTGTTTGAGGGCCCTGTTCAAAGTGTTATATGTCACAGTGCAGTCTCCTTCCCTGTGTGTCCCAGATGGCCCCATCCCTATAGTGTAGTGTTATGTTGTTCTTGGTATATTTGTGTCTCTTTGTTTTATGCATGCCATTGTGCTTCTATTGTGCTGGGATGTGTGTGTCCATTTCAGAGCTGTTTACTGGTGGTGTTGTTTGTGCTGCATGCCACATCGATAGGTATGTGTATTGTATGTTTGGGCAGTCCCTGCAAGTGTGGACTGTGGGTTTGTGAGCTGTATTTGTATATGTGCTGTAGGTGTGTTGTTGTTGCTGTGTGTGACAATGTAGCCTTCAGTGTCTCTGTTCCTGGGTTATGTGGCCGTGTGTATTTGTGTAGTGTTGCAGTGCAGTGTGAGTATGCTGGCCAAAGTGTGCGTATTGTGTGTGTGTACGTGTCTGAGTTGTTGTATGTCAGTGAGTGTGTATTGTATGAGACATTTGCCTGCTGCCTGCGGTGTCCCTCCCTATAATGTATTTGCTGGTTCTACAAGCTGTTTTTAAATGTTGATGATACACGTGGGTGTGTGTACTTATGGTTGTTGGCATCCAAGTTGACGTTGATTTCATGGTCTCTCGATAAGCAGCAGCAGCAGCAGCAGCAGCATGATGTTTGAGAATGGCTCCATGGCGGCCCCAGACGTGTGAGGTTTCCTGCAGGTGAGTGTCTCCCTTTATACTGTCCATTTCCACTAGCCTGAACAGGGTGGTTGGACCCTCATGTCTTATGCAACCTCATAATGTGTCCGGCAGAAACACTGTCTCCGCCAGCCTGTTTATGCTTCATTGGGACCATGAGTGCCAGTCTGTGCTGCCTGGTCATCTGTTTGTACGACCGCCAAACTCATAGTATCGCAGTCCGCTCAACCAGACCATTGGTGGTCGGACCGCCAACATGGCAGTCACAAGATCGCCAAACTCGTAACGAGGCGCTTTGTCTTGAAAGAAGGTCAATAGTTTATTACAGCGTCCTTCTGAGGGATCCAGGAGTACATTTTTCATTTTTTAGGTTAATAAAGGAGTGTATAATTTAAATAGCTTTCTGGGGGCATTAACTGCCTTTCCCAGTAAATCATCATGATATGTAGCTTGAGCCTTTTTTATTTCTTGATGGTAGTGTCCAATAGCTGTCCGATAAGTACATTTTGCACTTTCTCCATATCTTTGTTTCTAAGCTCTCTCCAGTTATTTCACCCTTTTAAGTGAAAGTAGATGTTTATTGAACCATGGTTCAAGTTTATCTGTCCTCCCCTTTCTAGAAGAAGAAATGGGAATTGAATCTTCGAGGAAATCATTCATCCACTTGTTTAATGTGATATTTCTGCTTCATGGTCACTTACTAGCTCAGGTCTAGTTGCAGCAATCCTGAACATCTAGGTTTCTTTATTAAGCTGTGACCACCTTCTGCCTTGGCTCTGTGGATCTTTGGTACCCACTAAAGGAGCAGAGCCTTTCACAGCGATAGACACCAAAGCATGGTCAGTCCAAGCCAGTGGATGGAGAAACCTAATTTTCAGCTGAGTGTCATTGCTAAATACTGGGTGTAAAATATGGCCTTTGTTATGGGTAGGCTCCTCAACCCTTTTAGTTAAGAGCATACCCTCTAAATTATGTAGAATATTTATTGCCATAGAATTGTTGTTTTCTTCAAAGTGAATATTAAAGTCCCCTAGTACAGTGACATTATTTTTCTCCAGGTCGTGGCCAGCCAGTATCTCGGATAGGGTTTCCGCAAACTTCATACACAGTCCTGCGGGTCGATAAACTAATATGCCTGAAAAAGAGAAGAGGGTATATTGGTGTTCCCCCT
This sequence comes from Pleurodeles waltl, assembly GCF_031143425.1. Taxonomy (NCBI): domain Eukaryota; kingdom Metazoa; phylum Chordata; class Amphibia; order Caudata; family Salamandridae; genus Pleurodeles; species Pleurodeles waltl. The sequence goes on from NC_090436.1 coordinate 839,447,156, forward strand.
TCTCCAGACCTAATCGGGGGCACATTGGAGTGGAAGACTTGTGCCTATGACACAGTAAAAAATCAGCAGGGTATCTCAGCTTTTTTGAGGCATTTGTAAATGGAGGAGACTTTGGGCCTCATTTCGAGTTTGGTGTATGGGTGTATGGGAAAGCCTGTCCTCAAAACTCCCAACAGGGTGTCCGCCGCCTTCGTGGAGACCGCCCCGCTGGAGTTTTTAAGAGTTTTTAAGAGTTTCCCAAAGAGTTTCCCAATAGGTTGCCAGACGGAAACCTCAGTTTCTGCCTGCCAGCCTAGAGGAAAACAGGCTACAGCATTGTCTCTGGCTGGTAATCGAGCCGGTGACAGTGCTGTAGCTCGCAGGATGCACCAGCATCCTCGCAATGATCACTGTCTGCAAAGCAGATAGTGAGCATTTCATCAGTGCTGGGCAGCGAGGCCCCTACACTGCCTATGCCATGTTCATGGGCAGTGCAGGGGCACCCCTGGGGTCCTCTGCACCTGTTCTCTGCCAGCCATTCATGGTGGTGGTACTGCCATAAAAAGGCAGGCATGGTAGCGCAGTATGCAGTGCTGCCCTGGAGGATTATGATCTCCAACACCATCAGGCCACTGGGATCATGGATCCCCGGCAGTCTGACCATCAGGGATTTGATGTTGCAGCTGAACCGCCCCAATAGAGGTGGTCCTGACTGCCACCAGGAGTGTGGCAGTCTGAAGACTGACACACTCGGAAAGAGGCACCTTCTCTTCAAAGTGTTAGATCGTGTGCATGCTATTGTGGCAGCAATGGCAAACATTGTCTCATGTTGCTTTCATACTGTTCCTTGTCAACCTTGGATCAAGAACACAATGAGAAATGTTGTGCATAATAATAATAATAATAACAACACTCTCACAGAATAGTAGCTGATTAAGAAAAATAAAACATCCCCACTGAAAAGCAAGCTATTCTAAAATGAATAAATGAGAAAAGAGCAAGTTATCTAGGTGAAAGGGCACAGACTGCAGGCCTAAGCTAAGCTAAATTATGTGTGCCTGAGCAGGGTAGTAAAATGAACCCACAGCATAACCACGTCTGCCCACACCACAATTGATAGTTTTCTAGTTAGGGTGGTGGATGTCATATCTAAGAAAATTGGCCCGGCTGAACGCAGACTTTCCATGACTTTGAAAGGGCTGGGTGGCCTCCCACCGGTCTTAGGTTACTTGTCCAGCTGAACGCTCCATAAAAAATGTTGCATGTGGATCCTCTAGGCCAGGTTCACTTAAGGGATCTCCCTCACGGGGTGCACTTACCCATGCTCCCTCTGTTCCTCTCAAGGATGATAAGGTTGGTTCTTTATCATGGCCGGCTTCTGATGTGTTATCACCTCCCCAACCCCGTGAGGCCAAGAGACACAACGGCCTGGGAAATGCTAAGAAGCCTTGCCCCAAATCTACTGTGCCTCACATTAATAAAAACAGTCTTATTCAGCTGTTGGTGACCTTGATTCAGTGGCAGCCCCAGGAGATCCTTGGGACAGTATTTGTCAGTGGTTGGGTGATTTATTGGATGCTAAGCTTTGCCCAATACATGAGCGCCTCACTGCTGTTGAGGCCTTATTATCCTTAGGATGTAGTAAACTAAATTGGTGGTCCGCCGGTTAGGCAAAGGAGCAATCTAGAGTCCCCATTGTAGATCTATTACATTGTACCTGTGTAGCCTGTGTTAATATTAATATGTCTAATACTTGTGAACAAAATCATGTGGGTAAGGTGGCTGTCGGCATGGGGTTAGCCTCGCCTCTGCTGTCAATCACGAAGCCCCCTAATCCCCGTCATCCTCCCAGATCATCCTTGAGTATAGAAGATGCTGATGTGAAGGCTGGGTGACTACCGACGGATGTAGGGCTGAACTCAAGATGACCCTCTCTCCCTGTGATTAATCGACCTCCAGCTTGCTCTCCAGATGTGGTGGTCTCTGCCGACATACCCACGGTTACAGGAAACGTGCAGGAGGATACCCCGGAACTAAAAAATAAGGCAACACATTACATATGTAACCTCTACGAGGAAGTCATTTTTGTGCTAAGAGTGGGGGGATTGGTCCATTGCCTCAGTGCTTGCAGGGGTACTCCGTTATTATAATCACTTGTAAACCAAATGTGGCAGATGACATTTTTTGTCAGACAAGGTTACGTTTGTCTTACAGTGGCCAAATAAAGATTCTTCCCTTGGGATACTTCTATAGACACATTGCACCTTCACCTAGGGAGAGGGGTGCCTGGCAGCCATCTTTCAGACCGCTCCACATGAGTAATCCCCTTCAATGGAATCGGTATGGTGTCCTTGCAGGTTTAGAAGATACTGACTGACTTGAATACGTTAAGATGGCAACATTTGCTTCATGTGAGGCCTATACTGATGGTGGGATAAGGAGGTTCCCTCTACATCATGCATTCAACCTCCTCTCAAACCGGCCATCCTCCTACTAAATGCACCAGATTTGCTCAACATCCTTGTAGTGAACCATAGTTGCCCTACCTCCCGAGCAACTCTAAACGCTGGGGAAAATTTGATCCAAGCTCCCTATGTGCACACCATGCGTCCCAGCCAGAGTGGGCATGTGGCACCTCCATGTATCACTGAACAGGATGCGGGATCTCCACTTAAATTTCTTAGTTGGAATATTGTGGGTATTAATTCCAAACTGAGTGATGTGGATTTGGTATCCTTCAGCAAGTGGTTTGCCATTATTTTTCTCCAGGAGACTGGGCATGTGAGGATATTCGTATAATCTTATTGCATCTCCATCTGATGGTGGGAGAGCGAAGGGGGGCTTGGTGGCCTCGTTTAAGCTGGGTCTTGCATTTAGAATTATCCCTTTAGTTCTGGGTGAGGTGTTCACGCAAGTTTTTCAGATAAGGTGGGCCTGTAAGTCTGTCATTTACATGATTAATTTCCACAATAATTATTTTTCCGGGAGGAAAAATTGAATAATGGTCAGGCTGTTCTCTTGTATCGATGATTTGGTGATCAAACATGCAGATTCATCTGGCCTATTCAATATAATTTTGGAAGGTGATTTTAATGCAAAGATAGATGACCTATTGCCCCGGCTCTTCCAATTTCATGGCATGACCCGGATAAAGTTGATTACCTGTATGGTAATGCCATGGTCTCTAGATGGCATTTTATACTCTTTCGTACTGTCTTATAATCTGGTTAGTGAGATTCCAGCTTGTACTTCCGCCAGTATTCCTACATTTACAGGGCAAGGTGGTGGCTCTGTAATAGATCACATTGTTATATCTAAGAGTATGAGTCACTTGGTGGCTGATGGGAGTGTGCTTTACACCCTAATTGGTGATCATAATCCCCTGGCCCTTTCAATTGGTATTGGTAATAAGACTCCTAGAAAAAATAGTACTAATTTGCCCGTGGTTACTAAGGATGAAGTCTTGCACATAGTTTGGTGCTTGACTGGTATGCTCAAAGTGATGACTCACTTATTTAAGGAGCGCTCTTGGCTCATGAAGTGTTGTTCAGTGGTGTCCTTGGAGCCTCTATCATCCTTACTAATTTAAAAACTCTCATTGGACACACAAGAAGTATGTTATGTAAGCCTCTGCGTTCGACTGCGGGAAACGAGAAGTCTTGCCTCCACAGAGCAAGCAAAGCTGCACCTTGTACTAAAATCTAGCCCTAGTGATCAGGGACTTATCAGGGTTTGCAGGAAGTAGTATAAATTTGACCAAAAAAACAGAAAGACTGTGTTGCGGGATAAGAGATGTAATAACATGGTCTTATCCTATCAAGTTATAGACACTCAAGCCTTCTGGAAGTCAGTCAGGGCTACCCTTGATGGGGTGGGCCCTCATATGGTAACCGCCCACATCACCCCTGAATCATAGGTTAATCACTTAGCAACATCTATTTATCTAATGTTAGTTGTTATGGAGAACGGTTACTTTATGTACCCTTGCCTTTGTATATCACATTTACAGAGGACGAGGTTCTCACTGCTATTCGGAATAGTCCGGCCGATAAGCCCCCTGGCCCCGATGGGGTCACCAAGGACCTATTTAAGGAAAATCCAGAGAATTGAGGTCCCTTGATTACAAATGTCTTTAATTCTGCAGCCAAAGTTGGTATTCCTGAATCTTGGTGGGAATCAGTTATTGTTCACGTTTTTAAAAAGGGTAGCCGGAATGATCCTGCTTCTTCCTGGCCTATCTCCCGTCTTGATTTTGTTACAATAATTATTGGGTGGGTTGTCTCAGGCAGCTTGTTGTATTAAATCTCTAGTAATAACATAATCTCTGCAGCACAGTCTGGGTTCAGAAAAGGCCTAGGAACTACTGAACAATGTTTAAACCTTCATCTGCTAATAGCTAAGTACAAGAATGCCAAAGGTTCCTCTCCTCAACTGGCGTTTATGGATCTAACCAGTGCTTTTGACTGCGTGAACCAAGCAAAGCTATGAAGTGTTTTAGCATCTTTGCGTGTGGAGGCTGACATGGTTGCTTTCCTTTGTCATCTCCTTTGGGACTTGAAATCTGCTGTCAGATTTGGAAATAATAATGAACACAGGTCCATTTTTCCTGTTAAGCTTGGGGTTCATCAGGGGTGTGTACTTACTCTGATTGTATTTGTACTCTACATTAATAGACTGGAGCATGTCTTAGGAAATGTGGGGGACAATGTGCCAGTTGTGAGCAATAGACTGATGCCAGCTCTTCTTTATGTGGACGATGCTATACTTTTGACCAGGACTGCCAACTGCTTAAAACAATTGATCATGTCTTTTGCCAATTTTATGGAGGAGCTGTACTTGCAGGCCAATCTTACCAAGACACACATTATGATTTGTGAGCCCAAGAATACCAAAACAGGCCCCATTTGTACAAATGGTAAAACCATTGTTAGAGTGAGCCAGTTCTCTTATTTGGGGGTTACGTCTGATGCAGCTTGCTCTTGGACCCTGTGTTTTTCAAGTAGGGTCACTTGTTACTCTGATGCAGTCAGGACTACTTTCTCCTTTGCCACCACCCTCGGGGGGATCCAATTATCCCTATTCTTGACACTTATAGGAGGAAGTGCCTCCCCTCCTTAGTCTATGGCTCTGGTGTTTGGGGTTACAGGGATATTACAGGGGTCCAAGCAGAAGAGAATAGTGTCTGTCGATAGCTGCTGGACACTCTTCATTTTGTAGTTCACCAGGAGCTTGACCTTGAATATGATGAGGATCAAATTATCCTTGTACCTCGTTTACTATGGTGTTTCTGTGTGACTAAATGAAAAGGCTGATCTAAATCATGGCATTATCTCTGATTGCCTTTTGTGTCACCATGGTTCTGGAATTCGATGGATCAACTACATCAGCGATACTACCTTGGCCCTGGTGTGTCCTTGGATCTTTAAGAATCCTGCATCTATCACAAACAAATGGGCAAAGGGTGGTTGAAAGCCTGCTCCTTGGCCCATAGGAAGGAATGCCAAAAAAAGGGTGGGGCTATTGAAATCATCTGTCAGTGACATTTGCCTTGTCCAAACAGTGGAGGAGGTAGCCCTCTTCCTAGTGTTTGTTAAGAACTCCTGGGAACGGGTGCTATTAGCTCAGTTTCATACTGGCTTAATTAGATGGATGACATGTTTTCCACTGGAGCAATTTGCATCTGCTAATACTGTATTTTGCTCCTGTGACCGTGTCTTCCCCCAGTCACTGCTGCACTTTGTATTTTTTTTGCAAGTTGTATTCTCTACTAAGTAGACAGTTACCTAATTCCATGTTATAACACCAAATGATAAGGAGATGTAGAGTGGTGCTCATCTTTCTACAGCAACTCGAAGGGGTATGGATATGCAAGGCAGTTGATTCTTTTTTTTAAAGTGCTGTGTGGTTGCGGAAATCAATGTTATTTTAACTATGCTGCTTAGAGGGGCTAATTCATATGAGTTTACTGTTGCTTTTTTGGTTTGACATTGGTACTCACTTATGCATCAAGGTAATTTCTTATGAAGCAATTTAATATATTTTTACAATGTGTTCTTCACTTTTTATTTGTAACTTTGTATTTATTATTTTTTATTGTGTATTGTATGATAGGTTCTTTTATGATCCATTTTTATGTGATCGAATACAGTAAATTGACTGACTACATTGTAAGGTTCTGGATTGATTACTGGTGACGCTGTTCCTTTGTTCTCATTTGACAGCAAACACAGGAGCTAAGGATGTGGTTTTGGCAAAAAAGGAACAAGGGACCAAATGTATGAAGCAGTTTTGCCGGTTGCAAACGGCCCATGAGGCCGTTTGTAACCAGTAAAAGGCTTCTTGACATGTACTATCCCTTTTTTGTGAGTCAGTAACTTGTTCAAGTAGCTATGAGAAAGGGGCGTGCCAAGGGCGTCCCTTCCTAATAGCAAGTGGCAGGGCCATGTATGAATGTTTTGCGACTGTGAATGCTGTCACAAAATATTCTCAGTTACCTCCAACTTTAAGTTAATGGTAACCCATTCGCAAATGGGAAGAGGACTCCTTCCCCTTTGAGAATGGTAGCAAAAACGTTTTTTAAGAGCAGGCAGTGTCCCATGGGACCACTGCCTACTCTTTAAAAATTAAAAGAAAACTTTTCATTGTTCTTTTATAAACGCATCCCATTTTCCTTTAAGGAAAATGTGCTGCATTTAAAAAACAAAAGATTGCGTTATTTCAAATCAATCACAGACATGCTGGTCTGGTGCCCCTAGCAGGCCATCATCCCTGTGATAGTGGCCATTCCCAACAGGGTCGCAAAATGTGACCTACCTCATGAATAATAAAGAGGTGGGTCATTTGAAACTCCATTGGGAATCTGCGACACATTTTTACATTTCTATTTGCGAACCTCTAATTGCGACTTGCAAAAAGTTACAGTTAGAGACTAGCAAATATAAATAGACATACATCTGGCCCAAGATTTCTGAACAGCCTGATATGCCAGACAGAGACAGCAAGTGCCATGCCAGGAAGAAGAAGAAAACCGAGCAGGCCATGGCTTTCCTTCTGTCATGTCAAACTAGAGGAGCAAATTCGTTTTAGGCTTTGTCTTTGCTTCTTCTGCAACTACCACAGTCAATAAGTATCAGTTGCAGTGGAGCTGAGAATTCCTGTGTGCAGGACTGTGGCAAACAAACACCATTCATGAACAATTGGAGAGGTGAGGGACCACCAAGACAAACTGGGGTATTTTGTGACCTTACTGGCTTTGAGAGGATTCTGTATAAGTGATTGAATCTTCTTAATGGCTCATGCCATCAACTTAGACCAACATCACCAGAGCAAGCCTTTAATGTCTGGTGTGTCCAACGTTGATGCAGTTTTTTTAGACTATAATATTGATTTCTTAATATAAAACAGATATACCTTTCTTTACTGTTTAGGTGAATTAGCATCATACAAAGCATAACGTTTTCTTAAGTAATAATTTATACCGAAAGTAGAACTTGAAATAGGAATAAAAATAACAGCTTCATGCAGACTTTCCCAGCAAAGCTTTTGTGATAAGCCTGAAAATAACTCATTATTTTATTTTACTGACCTTTCATGATCCAAAGACATATTACCACAAAGATTTTCAGATGAAAATAAATCAACTTGAGACTTCAGAAAACTTTTCTTGCAAGCCAACCTTTTGGTTTCATTTTTTTCAAGTAGCTCTTTCACACATTTTTCTGCCTCTGGAATGCCACAGCATATCGAATGCATCTGTAATAGAAAAAATGTTAATTAAAGTAACTGGTTTATATATGTATTTACTTATTCTTTGGTTGGTTTAAATAGCATGCTCTAGACCGAATCGGTGGCAGAGTGCTTTACATGGAAGCAGTGTCTTGGAAGTAAAGAAGCGAAGGCGATCATACTAAATTATGATATACCAAAGAAGTTGATTTAACCGTAAGTTGTTCACTTTAGTACACCATGATAACAGAATGATTTACCAACATGGCATCTCTCTGAACAAAGGTGTCATCAAAATAATAATGAAAAAAGAAGACCGGAAACATTTACAATGAATTCAGGATTATTCACACTTGGAAATCGTTTTGAAATTTCCATAGAGGTATGGAGTTCAAAACATGACATTGGTTAGATATTTCATAAATATTAGACAAAGGTGTTGACTTAACTAAGTGATTTGCTGAGAGCTATAAGATCGTGTAGCTCTCAGCAAATGCTGAACTTTCTATTTCTAGAGATTTTAGCATTTATTACATAGTGTCTCACTTTCTGGACAAAGAAAGCAGCATCAGGAACGTTTTCCTTTTGGTGTTAGAGTCCTATGACTAGTCAGCTGATACACATATCTTATAGGAGAAATGGATCAGCTGACTGTTCTGTTTTTAGGCAGCTGTAATGTTATGTTGGGCCTGAATGTGGTGGAGATACGTGCTATAATCAGTCTTGGAGTACTCAACTTCTTGAGGTTTTAGAGTGAATTTGGTGTTCCCTTTGAAACTCTATAAGATGCTTCATGGTTGTTGAGTAAGGTTGGGAAGATGGAATCTAGGAAAACAGTTACATTATTTTTCTTGACCCTGGGTTGAGTCAAGCCATACTTTCTCCCTTGTGATACATTTTCAATGCAAAATATGAAATAAAACATGAAATACAAAAGTTGTGTTATGAGGCTATCTCTTGCCTCTATGTGTGCTAATGTGATTTACAAATAGGTTCTGATACAAGCCATACTATTAGTGTGACCAGATTTACGAGATAGAATTGCTTCAGGCAGGTCACTCCCCCGCACCGCATGCCGGTTTCCTCTGCTGCTCCTTATCCGTTTGGTCCTGTCTGGTGTTCCACGCCTTGGTGTTCCCCACCGCTGTGTCCCTGCGGCCCCATCCCCCTCCCTCCACATCGTTTTTTGCCTTTTTCCGTCGCTGCGTCCCTGCGGACCCTCCCCCCCTCTCTCCACATAGTTTTTTGCCTTTTTCCACCACTGTGTCCCTGAAGCCCCATCCCCCTCCCTCCACATTGTTTATTGCCTTTTCCCGCTGCTGCATCCCTGTGGTCCCGCCCCCTCCCACCATATTCGCTGCCCAGCTCCATCCCCCCTGCTGCCCGTCCCTCCCACCTCCCCTTATATGGCAGCCGATGCGCGGTCGTGCCGCTCGTGCGCGAAGGCGTGCCTAAGGCAAGCCCATCTGTGCCCATTCGTGTCCAGACTGCGCCCAGCGCCAGGGCCCCTGGTCCCCAAGACTGCCACGGCAACCAACGCCTCTACACCGCCAGCACCCTCCACGCTCTCAACACCGGACGAGCACATGCCTGCTTCCTGGCCTCCCCTATGAACACCTAGGGACCCTTCACCTGCCGGAACTGCAGCCTCACCAGCCTCCAAATCACCAAACCTCCTTCCAAGCCAGACTGCAACTACCTTTGATGCATCTTACTGAACACCCGCTCCGCACCCAAACATGCAGTCGAACTCTGGGATCTGCTCAACACCTCCACCCCAGACGTCGCCTTCTTGACGGATACTTGGATGAACGCCTCCTCGGCCCTAGACATCGCCATAGCCATTCCGGATGGCTGCAAGATCACCCACAGGGATCGCACCAACGGAGTCGGGCGGAATAGCCATTGTCCACAAGAACACCATCAGGGTCACGACCGGTAATGATGACCCCCTCAGCACCGCCGAACATCTGCACTTCCAGATCCACACCAACCCCAACACAACCCTCAGACGCACACTCGTCTACAGACCCCCCGGACCACAACCTCAGTTCTGCGACTCCATCGCCGACCTCGTCAGCAGGCATGCCCTAGCCTCCGCAGACTACATCCTCCTCGGCGACCTGAACTTTCACCTGGAGAATAACAACGACCCCAACACTACCACCCTATTCGACAACCTCGCCACCCTCGGACTCTGACAACTCTTCACTACTCCAACACACTCCGCCAACCACACGCTGGACCCCGTCTTCTCTGCTAGCCCCCATGTCACCTTCAGCCACACCACCAAACTCCCATGGACTGACCATCGCTGCATCCACTTCTCCTTTCAGAAACCCACAACACACCACCTTACCCAACAGTTCCCCCACTGCAACTGGATCAAAGTCAGCCAAGACCAGCTGAACACCAACCTCGCCCGAGAACCTCCCACTGAACCCACCAATTCCGATCTCGCAGCCCACAACCTCTGGCACTGGATCGACGACGGCACCAACACCCTCACCCCGCTAAAGAAGCCGTCCAACAGAGATGCCAACAAGAGAGCAAGCTGGTTCACTTTGGACTTTCGGGCCTCCAAGCAAACCTGCTGAAAAGTGGAAAGAACTGGACAGAAAGTGACTCCACGAACAGACACCGGACAACCATGCTGCCCTCAAGAACGCCATCCGCAATCACCATCACCTCATCAGATCTGCCAAGAAAACCTCCTTCAAAGACCACCTGGACAACAACGCACACAACAGCAAGGAGCTCTTCAACATCATGAAGGAACTTGCCAACCCCAGCTCCAGCACAAACGACATCCCGCCATCGCAAGACCTCTGCAACTCCCTCACCACCTTCTTCCACCACAATATCACAAACATACATGACAGCTTCTACAGCCAGACCTCGCCTCCACTCACCGTCTCCGCTGACTCTCCACCAGCCTTCAACCACGACCCCCTGCATGTCTGGGCCAACGCAAACGACACAATCAAAACCATGAGCACTATCCACTCTGGATCTCCGTCAGACGCATGCCCGCACCACATCTTTAACAAAGCAAGCGCCACCATTGCACCCCACCTCCGCAAAATCATCAACATCTCCTTCAAGACCGGGACCTACCCCAAGAGCTGGAAGCATGCTGAAATCAAACCCCTACTCAAGAAACCCATGGCCGACCCGAGAGACCTCAAGAATTTCCGTCCCATTTCCCTGCTCCCATTCCCATCCAAGGTCATCAAGAAGCTCGTTAACAGACAACTGACCCACTTCCTCGAATAAAACAACATCCTGGACCCTTCCCAGTCAGGGTTCCGCAGAAACCACAGTACCGAAACCACCCTCATCGCAGCCACCGACGACATCAGGGTCCTGCTTGACAACGGCAAAACCGCAGCCCCCATCCTCCTGGACCTCTCGGCCACCTTCGATACCATCTGCCACCACATCCTATGCACACGCCTCCACAATGCAGGGATCCGGGACAGAGCTCTGGAGTGGACCACCTCCTTCCTCTCTGGCAGAACCCAGAGTGTCCGCCTCCCCCCTTCCTGCTCGGAAGCATCCAAGATCATCTGCGGCGTTCCCCAAGGATCATCCCTCATCCCTACACTATTCAACATCTACATCGCCCCTCTCGCCCACGTTGCCCGGTTGCACAACTTCAACATCATCTCCCACGCCAAAGACACCCAACTGATCCTTTCACCAAGGACCCCCTCACCACCAAATCCAACCTTCACGAAGGAATGAAGGCTGTCACAGAATGGATGAGAAACAGCAGACTGAAGTTGAACTCAGACAAGATGGAGGCCCTCATCCTCAGCGCCAACCCCATACCCTGGGATGACCCCTGGTGGCCGACCTCTCTGGGAGCAGCCCCAACACCCACCGACCACACATGCAACCTGGGTGTCATCCTTGACTCAACACTCTCCATTTCCAAGCAAATCAGTGCTGTCTCCTCATCCTGCTTCAACACCCTCTGCATGCTCCGCAAGATCTACAGATGGAACCCCATAGATACAAGAAAAACAGTCACCCAAGTCCTTGTCAGCAGCAGACTTGACTACAGAAGCGCCCTCTACGCAGGAGCCCCAGCCAAACTCCTCAAACAACTGCAACGCATACAAAACGCCTCTGCACGCCTGATCCTCGATGCCCACTGCCACAGCCACACCACACCTCTCCTGAGAGACCTACACTGGCTCCCTGTCAGCAAAAGGATAACCTTCACACTCCTCACCCACGCACACAAGGCGCTCCACAACACTGGTCCAGTCTACCACAAGAGACGAATCACCTTCTACACCCCACCTTGACCTCGCTCTTGCCACCGTCCTCCGCATCCGGAGAGCGACAACCCGAGGCAGATCCTTCTCCCACCTCGCCGCCAAGACCTGGAACACCCTTCCTCTGCCCCTACGTCAGACCGAAGACCTGCTGACCTTCAGGAAGTGGCTCAAAACCTGGCTATTCGAGCAGTAGCAGCTTCCCTGCCTCCCCTCACCGCCTTGAGACCCTCACGGGTGGTAGTGTGCTCCACAAATACTTGATTGATTGATTGAACCAGTTTTTTGCATGATACTTGGTAAGCAACTAAATGGACTGTACAATTCAGGTCACTGTCACTATCATATGTGTATATTTCATGTAATGAATAATAAGGTACTTAACAGTACTAGGACAAATGTGAGCAAAAGCTCAGCAGAACTTGTGTCCGTAAGCATTTTTGCCTTTTTGCATGGAGTTTAATGTGTTGCTGTTATTAGTACTCACTAATAAAACACTTTGTAGATAATTTCAATTTAGTTCAAGCATTAGAAAAACATACCTTGTTCACCAAAAAGTGTAATAATGTGGTAATTGTAATTTGAAATGAAGTAAAACTGTTGTCAATCTGAAGGAAATTTGTGATCTCTTCTTCTTTTTGGTGCAATGTCTTGTTCACCCTTTCCAGTGTGGCTTGGAGTTCCCTTAGTGCAGTTCTTCCCTTTTGGTCATCAATTTTCTAGATAGATTTGAAGACAATAAACATTGTAGATGCATTTAATATTGTGTAGCTCTCAGCAATTAATTTGATAAATGTTAGACTTGTCGGTATCCATGTTTGTTGTTTCCATCATTGGGCACAACTCTATTATGAATACAAGGGCAACTTTTAAATAACAAGGCATTAAATACAAGAAACTCACCTAAACAAGGCATTAAATACAAGAAACTCACTAAAACATAGATACTTAAAGATATCATGAAAGTAATATAGACAGATAAATGTATACATTTCACTAAAATCGCATTTTTATTTACTTTGTCATTCACACATCAAATATATTTATAATGTTTCAGACACTATATGACTTTTCTTGTGGCAGCCATTCTTTGTATATGGGTATGATAAGAGAAGGTTATAGCACAGAGTTAGATCTCATATCACGTGCATTTAAGGTAGTTAAACTCATTCTGAAGTCCACTCTGGTTTTCGCTGTGTTTCACGATAGGACAGCATAGCTCTCTTTAACGGTCCTCATGGTTACAGAACACCTAACACTAAAGATGGCCTAGAGCGGATAAGTACATCATGGCTAGAGGCAGTCTGGATTGTTGCCAGAATTTCTGAATTACAAAAGGTTTTGTAAATAAGTTTTATCTAAATTTATTATATGTAAATGTATTTTATCCCTGAAAATCTGGAATCAGTTTTGTCTTTCTGGACCTATGGTGAACTCATCGGGCACATGGGATAATCAACATTCACTTATGTTGCTTATAACAGCATTACATCTTATATTTTTAAATTATACACAAAACAGACCCATTGATGCTGGTTTTCACTGAGATCCGGTTTGATGCCATATGAAAAACCCAAATTATTTACACTTATTTTTTAGTTTCTCATGTTAGTGACGGTTTTATGGTGAAAACCAAAAAGATTGGCAATTTTCATACAATGTCAGGATTGCCTTTAGCTATTGGTGCGTCAACTTAGGAATATTACTCATCATCGTTCAATTCAAGAAGACCTTTCAGAAATGTTCCCAGCCGAAATCCTTGACTTAACCTCAAAATCATTAGAAGAGGGTTGGATTTATAAAAAGGAGTTCAAATTCCTAAATAAACAAGATTATGGGCTACCATCCTACCCATAATACATACAAATTTAACAAACCCACCTGGAAGGCCAATTATCTTTACATGTGACTCTATTTTAGAACCTTTGGCTCACTATGTAGACACCTTTCTGAAACCTTTACCACTCGGACCTATCTAAGAGACACAATGGACATTATTAATAAAATAGAAGGCTTTGCTTTTGATGAGAATGAACAACTATTAGTAACATTGGACAGTGAGTCCTTGTACACTAATATCCCACAGGATGAGGCTCTTGCAGTGTTAAAGGACATTCTTAATACCAGACCAAGACCAGTTCAGGTTCCCCCTGAATTTTTGGTCAAACTTGCTACCTTATGCCTTAAGAACAACTTCTTTGCATTCAAAAGGGACTGATATCTACAAACCAAAGGAGTAGCCATGGGATGTAGCTTTTCCCCTGAGAGATCAAACTTGGTGATGTCACATTTTGAGAAAGAATGGTTATATACTGATACTAATCTCTCCTAGCTACACATCACTAAATGGTTGCAATATATAGATGATATCCTGTTGATATGGAGAGAAGATAGGCATGTTTTAAACTCTTTTCCACACTGGCTAAACGCAAGGACTCCAGACTTAAAGTTCAGCATGACGTGTGACCATAAAAAATCAACTTCCTTGACCTATGGATCAATTACAGAGAAGGACAGATTGAAGTCAGTCTATTTACCAAGTGGAGATCTGCGTACTTTAAAAGAAAATCTGCCGTACAACAACTCCTCCACATCAGGCGGTATTGTTCATGCAAAGAAGATTATTTCGAAATAAGAAAGATTCTAATGAATGCATTAGTACACAGAGTTTATCTCAGAAAAATAGTCAAGACAGCCAAGACGAAGGCTTGATTCACACCAAGAGAAATGCTATTAACACCTAAGGTATGTCAAGAAGCCACTCCTTTGATGCCCACTTTCACATACAATCCTAAAGCTAATAAAGTCAAAAACATAATCCAGAAGTACTGGAAAATCTTAAGTCCCCTAGGGATCCCTTGATAGATGTTTTCATTCAAGAAAGATAAGAACTTAAATGGCAATTTGGTCAGAGTCACAAGATCCACAGAAAATAAAACCCTTTTGAAAGAAATGCTAGGGTTGGTCATTAGCAGGACTCTGTAAGTGCAATAGCTGTACAGCATGTCAATTTACTATCAATAGTAAAACCATTAATGGAAAAACATATCAACAAGCAACATTTTCAAACAGTGATACAAAAAACATCATCAATTGTATCCAAAGAGCATGTGAATTGACATACATATGCCAAACTACTAAGTCCATTAAAACCAGAATATCACAGCGTGGATCACAGATAAGTTGTTAGCAGTGTTAGGAGCCCCCTTAGTTGAACACTATCAGGACAATACCCATAATGAAAATGATTTAAGGTGGACAGTTCTATATGTAATATAGAGAAATAAAGGAATTCAAATAGCAAATATCTTGAACAAAATTGAAGCACGTATGATTGGAAGCATAGCACTATGACTCATGGTCTTAACGATCTTGATGAAATGTGGACTATGATTGAACATTTCTATCCTTCCTTGAGACTGGTATCTCTCACCCTTTCTGTTCCCAGACTGTAGATGACAACACATCAGGTGGTCTACAATGAACCTGTGCCTCCTTATTTTGACAATCTCCACCATTTTTAGGCCTATTTTGTGAATGAATTGATAACGAGGGTGGGATGGGACACTACAGGTTTTCTGGAAGATTTACATTTCTTTGCAAATATAGGAGTATGAGTTTTGATCTATTCGGCGTTCAGTGCAAAGATTTTGTAAAACATTATTTCACATGTATTGTTTACATGATGTTACACATCTGGTCAACATTTTTCCCATGGTATTAAGTTGTTTGCACTGGGGGGCATTATTGGGATTGATGCAATGAGCCCATATTTTGGTGGTGTTTTCTTTTTATTCCCAGAATGTGTATAGTTAATTGATTATCTGTGCACTGGATAATTTATCTTTTGTGGCTGATGTTCTTTCTGGCAACCCATCTTATTGACAACATTAATGTTTATGATATTTCCTTCACCCGACTTAACCCGAACAAGGCCATTGGACACAGTTGGTCAGGTGACATTGTCCGAATCATGTGTCACATTCGACCTTGCTGTTTCACTTTTCCCTTCCACTCACCTGGTTCGCCCCTGTAAACAATAGATACACATTCTAGCTTCCACCATTCGAGAACCAGAAAGCTTCCACGCCTGGTTTCCAGCCCCCTTAAGCCCCACTTCTGAACCTTTGCCCTCATGAACCGGCTAGCTAGCTAACCATAAAGAGCTGCATCCACTGAGAGATATTGGGACCTTTTTACTTCATGTCACGGTACAGTGACTCAGTAGCACCTTCGGGCTCTTGCTTTGACAAAACACGACCACTAGCTGCTCACTTTAATCAAGGATGGCTTTCTTACAATTGAGCAACACTGACAGTGTGCGCACATGGGATGCACCAGGCACATAGAAGTAAGTAATCCTCAACTGCTGTGCCCCCTGTGATTTTATAAAAGTCCTAGAGTAGCATAATTAGCATGCTTTAATTTTCAGATTTTGGCCTGGGGACAAGAAGGCAATTCAGATGGCCAGTTTGTGATTTATGACTTTGAGACAGGCTTTGCATTTGGCACTAACATACAGCTCGGTCGTGCCCGGATATTCGATTTAACAGGTACAGATTTTTGTAGTTGGAGTGGTCCTAGTTTTTTTTGCACACTTGGTTAACAGGCTTTAATTGCCATCTCAGTTTGCTTTGGCTACGACATTCGGTGGTGCAAGACTCTCTCTTTTCACAACCCTTTTAATTCTGGTGTGGTTCAGTGGCGGTGTTGCAACATTACTTCTCTATCTGTGCTGACCTTGGTTGGTAAGGTGGGTGCCATTGTGAATATTTCCCACAAGCTTTGTCAGCATGCATCAACAAGTTAATTCACTCTAATGGTGTGTTTATCTGGAGAAAATGTTACACATAAGTGTGTTGTAATGCAATGCGCCCGAAAGGTAAAAATAGCTGATTTTAATACATTTGCATTTTACTTGGCATTCGTTTCTCTTCCTTGGTCTTGAGGAGGCCATAATCAAGAGGGCCAAAATGCATTGGCTTTCTTTGGAGGAGTCTACATAAAGTTTAAAACTATTGGAAATTGTTAAGTACACCAAGTAATGTAATGGAAGGCAAAGGACCTTCCACTTGTGTACTTTAACTCAAGCTACGTCTGATTGTGGGCTTTGTCTCCAAAAAATATTTTAAGCCTCACTTATACAAAATATTGGAAGACAGCAGATATGTCTTTTTACTTTTTTGATTATGTATGTTTTGAATCATGTCCTTTTGTCTATGTAACTGTGTATTTTTAATGTCAATGTATAATGCGAAAGCACGGTGCTTTAAGTAATAAATAACTAGAGTACCGGGTTCAGCGCTTGTGTATATAAACTATCAAATAAAATTGCTTGATGATAAACTATTTCATTATACTGGTGATTTTTAAGACGTTGATTAGTCCCCACGTTGCCTCCTTTCATTATTTTGTAGTTTTGCTACTGGTGCAGCAGAGATTTGCTGTAGCCTCTGACATAACAATTATGACCTATATGTGACCAAAGACACATAATAATGTGCGGTTTAAGATCCTACTAATGTGAAGTGGTGCACTCGAAATCAATGATGAAGTGCATTTATGGTAGCGCTATGAGAAAAATGTATCTCAAGTGCTCTTAATCTTATTAATGAAGCATATCACTGAATGTAGTTTAGGAACCATCTTCATGCTACTTGAATGTATTTGCATTTCAAAAGATAGTGTGAAATTAAATGAGCATTATCTTAATGTTAGCTTGACTAGGCCTGAATTTCTTAAATGTGAGAAACTATTTTTCATTTTCTGGTAACGTGTTTTCATGTTAGTTTGGAAATAGATGTGCTATTGTCTAATTCATACAGAGTCTGAGAAAGCAACTTTGAAAGGTACACAAACACACCGAGAGATGCCTTATTCATACATGTTGCAAATGATGTTCAGGAGACCAAGGACAGCATTGTTTTTAGAACTACAGTGCAACCTAATCCTGATGTTGCAAGTTCCATCGTGAGATGTGAGAAGAATGAGCCACTTGATGGGGTGATCAATAGGTGGAACCCAATTGATCTTTTTCTAGTATTAATTAGGACTTATAGTGATTGATTGTGGAGCCGATTCCTTTGGCCTTTGAGAGGAAAAGACCTCTGACTTACCCTTATATCCCCTTCCGTTTTTAAGAGATGCTAAAACTTACACATAACCCCCTAAGAAGACTCTTGACTGAGTTTCTGAAAAATGTGCAACTTCCCTTGAATTTTTCGAACCCATTTTTGTTTTGCTTCTGCTTCTCATCCGTTGTCTCTTAAAACCTTCTGTTAAATTCTCAGTTTTATAGATTAGGGTTTAAAGGGATTTCCCAAATTAGCATTAGTCATTTTAGTTAGGTGATTTAATTTTCACGGATGTGTAAAAGGGTCACCAGCATTTGTTTATTGAGCATCAAATTATTTTCTTGATGTTTTGTATTGGAGTGACAGAACTTCTTGTTTTTCTTATGCTAATAACTTCTTCAGAAGATTTGGTTATCCTATTGTTCTTCTGGATATTTACAGCACGATTTTGAGATTTGTTTACAGTACCCTCAGTGTTAATTTGTAATAAAACCCTTTAACTTTTTTTCCAATTGAGTTTTCGTTTTGTGACCAAATTAGTTACACTGTACAGTAATATGTATTGATTGTTACCTGATGCTCTAGGTAAATTCTCTGCACGGACTCAAAGAACTCAAAGATCATTGATATCAGAATTAGATCATAGAAAATGTTCCAATAAAGTTGCAAAACATATTTGAGAACTCTACAAAGTGAGAGAGTAATACAGCACACGGGTACAATAGCTAATACAGTTATATTTATGATAGTTATTGGTACCTACTGGCACAGTCAAGTCAGCTTGCCATCAAGCCATTAACCAAGTCATTTACACCTAGGTGCAAATACAGTTGCTCCAGATCATGATTGATTTGCAATTATGTGAAAAATATTGTGAATACCATAATATGTGCAAGTGGTTTGCGCCCGTTTTCACGTTAGTGTATAGATTTCTGTGTTGTCCTATGCCGAGGGAAAGTACTGGTGACAGACTGAGAATAAAATGAACATAGATAATTGTGAAAAGTAAATATAAAACAAAGAAAGGGAAACGTTCTTTTGAACATTTTCCCAGACCGCAGTATTGTGTCACCACAATCCATTTTATTAGTAAACGTGGCATACATGATTAAGGGAAATCAATTGAACCAAACTACCTCACATTAAATCATGGCTTCCCACTCAGTTCTGGGCAATTAAAATCCATTCATCTAGAGCACAACACTATGGAGTGTTTTACTAAACAGTTTTCAACATAGTTTACGTTTTGTGCCCACATTTCCCGTCCTTGCATGCATCACATTGAGGACCACATGCACAGACAGTGGTCTCACCTACTGCACTTTCAAATATGCCTGTGCTGTCTCTGGCTATTGAATGACCCTTGGAGTCCGCTGAGGTTAGGCTCCGACCTGCACTCACCCTCTAAAATTCTGGATGCAGAGTTACATTGCCACTTTCATGGCAACCACTGGCCTGCTTATGGAAAGGGGTATGTATCCAAGGGGAGTGACAAGACATTGCGCTGATCTCCCACTGAAAGGCAGAGAGGGTTCATGAGATCCTCGCACCTCTGTTTCAAAGCCTCCGTGTCTGAGAAAGTAAACCACTCAAGAGATTAAGTGAACACCTGGCATCCCTCAGTGTTTAATAGCCCATGTGCATGTTCTGTTTTAGGAAGATGCTCAGAGAGAACAGTATGTCCTTATTTCCATGTATGTATTTAAGTAGTGGTAGATCTATAGTGAAAACCTAGCTTATGAGTAATTGAGTGCTGAACAGAGTGAGAGCTCGAGGTCTGATTCAACATCGGTTGCGGCCTTGAGACCTTCACGGGTGAGTAGCGTGCTCTACAAATACTATGATTGATTGATTGATTGATTGGTCACTAGAGGTATATAACATGTAGTTCCTATTGTGCAACTTTTAGTGTACTTTGAAGAAATGAGTCTTCAGTTTCTTTCTAAATACCCAGAATGGTCATCAAACACATGAGAAGTTAGCCCAGCGCTCTTTCAAAGGTAGATCTGAGGTTGACCTTAAATTCGCTGCAGCTTGGGATTGTGGAATATGTTGTGGTAACAGATGAAAATCATCTGTTAGTTATTGAATACCAATTTAGACTAGATAGTGGCCAAATCCATACTAGAGAAAATTTGATATGTCGCCTTTTCCTTGTTAGCTGGTACAGCACCTAACCTGTTGAGCAAGCATTGTGTTGAGTGTTTACTAAAAATAGTACACAAGTACGCCAATCTTTTAAAAATGTGGAAAGAAGCATACCAAATAAAGGAGGCAGATTACTTTACAATGGTTTATATGGTCTCTTATTTCATTACCTATGTGGGAGATTTAATTGGTGATATAAGAGAGATAAATATTAGCTGGACTTTTATAGCATTCCGCAAAATAGAAAAATGTATCAAAGCTCATGGAAATTACTATACAAATGTAGTTTATCGGGTTCCTTATCAGATAACTTAACAGAAAGCATTGGCAGGTGACGTGTCAATCCTATCTTGTAAATCTATGTCTAAAATAGGAAAAGAATGTCTCTAAAGCGTAATCAGTCTAATGCTCCATGGCTCCACATAGATTACTGCAATAATTGCTGCACATTGCACTTGGGTTGCAGACTTGCTGAGCACACACCTGGGAACCAGTCACTAGTAGACAGTCTTACTAGGGACTGTCTCAAAGGTGTGTTTGCAGGAGGTCTGCAAACCAAGTGTGGTACACAGCAAAAATCAGTTTCTACTGGAATGTTGTGGATCAGAGAGTACATTGCTGCAGCACCACATAACATTATTGTGGATTATTCTTTATTTTTATGAAAGAAGATGAAATGTTGATTAGACTCAGGCATTAGCTAAAAATGCAATTAGCACTAGGTTGCATGTCTGTTAGTAAGGTTAGTAATAACAGCAAAAAAGAACACAAGATACACATTAGTACAGCAAACCCTATTTTGTGAAGAAACAATGAAAGGAGTTGATTGGAAATGGTCAACATATTTTAGATGTTTTTGGAAGGTTTATACCTGTCAGCCTTTGACTTTCCACAAACCTGTTGATTGTTTTCCTCAATGATTTGCTCACATTAGTTTTTTGGCCTTTGTTGGCTTTAGGACTTTGTGCACGTTATCACTGATAACCAGCACTATGTGCTTGTACTCACTCCCCTAAACATGCTTACATTGGTTTACACCTGATTGGCATGTATAAATTCTCTATAAGTACCTTGTGGACTGGCATACCATATACCCAGGGACTGTAAATTTTTTGTTGTTGTTACAAATTTGGGTTCTGTTTGATTTGAGTGAGATTCCTGGCATGCAGCGACCACAAACCTTGTCAGGGTGAGGCATAAACCAACCCTAAATTAACCTGTACCGAACCCTCAGAGAAGTCAGGCTTAACTTAGAGGCAACGTGTAAAGTTTCTGGGTAGCACTTCCATCAGTAACAAAGGGAACACACCACACAAAAAGGGTCCCAAACCAAGTTAGAAAAATAGAACTGTCTTTAATAAATGAAACAAGATCAAAATGACAAAATGTCAATTAGTAAAACCGGAGATATTCAGTCTTAAAGATTTGGCTAAAAATAGTGCCAAAAGGCACAAAACGCCAACTGTGTTTATCTGGTCACACCAGACTCAGAAGTAGTCACAGGTTCAGCCCAACCACGATGGAGCATGGGCCAACTACAGGGGCCTAGTTAAGCCCACTGAACAGACTACCTTAAATTATGGTTTGCAGAGTGTTGCAAAGGTCTGCATCAAAGATCCATCTCGCAGCCGAAGTGAGGCGTCAGTTCCAAGATGGGGATATGCTGCAATGTGAGAGCCTCCTTTGTTGTTGAGGATCCCATCAGCGGTGATAGCGATACGAAGTCTGGCATCAAGGATGCAGCAAGGAGTTGAGGTGATGGGGCAGTTCCAAAGAGCTGTGAAGCTGCAATGCAGCCTCTGGAGTTGTTCTCAAAGCTGCTGTCGCTTAGGGATGCTAGAACCTGCTCCGTGGGTGCATCACGCTGTAGGGGCAATGCAGCAGTTCCAAAGAGCTGCAATGCAGATCTCTGCCACAGATCCAAGCCACAAGCAGCAGCAATGCATCAGTTCTGCTTTGGTTTGCATGGGGCACCAGAGGAGATGCGTCAGTTCCGCTGGATCCACAGAGGCTGGCAGAGCACCTTAAGCCCACTTCCAAGGGTTAAGACCTGGGGTGGCATCACTTGGCAGGGAAGGCTTATAGATTGCAGAGTCCATGAGCAGGGTCAAGTTTGTAGGAAGCCTGTTTTGTCCCTGAGGCTTCAGATCAGGAGGCTAGCCAACTAGCCCTTGGGGTCACTCTGGGTTCTGAGTTCAAGAGATGCCAGTCCAGTCCTTCTCACCCAGTCAGGATGGCAACAGGCAGCAGTTCAGCACAAGAGGGCAGCAGTTCCTTCAGAGCAGCAGTCCAGCAGAACAGCAGTCCTTGTACCAGCACAGCAGTCCTTTCTGGCAGAGTACCAACAGGTCTGCAGTGAAGTGGTGGTGTCTGAGGTCCAGGATATATGCTCAGTTGTGACTTTGAGTGGGGAGAAGCATCTAGAGGCATGCCTTGGAAGTGAACAAGTGCACTGTCTTCCTGATCTGGCTTCAGACTAGATACAGGGGATAAGCAACCCTTTGTTTGGAGACATGAGACAGCCTATTCAAGTGTAAGTGGGGCTGGGCCCATCTCCTTCCCCAATCCCCACCTGCAACAGAATAGGCTGTTCTCTGCCTTCACACAAAGGGCTTGTCACAACTGCATTGCAAGGGCAAAGGAGTCGGGAAATGCCAAGAAATTTAAAGAGATACCTCTAGAAAAGTCTCCCAACTTCAAAGGAGGTACCTGGAAGGACTGCTTTGATGCCTGGAGCCGGTCTTGAATCCTCAGAGGTGAGCCCTGCTGTTGATCCCTGCTTCTTCACCTAAACCCACGACTACCAAAGTGACTCCAAGGGCTAGTTTGCTGGCCTCTACTTCGAAGCCACAGGGAAATAACAAGATCCCACCATCTTGAATCCACACCTGGAACCAGCCTGAGAGAGTCCTAAACCCAACCCCCCCCCCCCCCCCCCACCAAGTGATGCACCTCCAGGCTTGGCTGTGGTGCTAAAGAAGCCCAGGCAGCCACAATTGTAAATTTGGGACTTAGAACATTTTGGGGTAAAAACTAAGGGTGGGCAAAACTCATAGAGTTGTACTCCATGGAATCTGCAGAGTCACATAAAAACTCTGCTTGATTCTTGCAGAGTTCTGCCCACTTTGTGAAGTTCAATAACCACTTCCCGTACTACTTGTCAGCAGTGCCCTTTCTTTTACCTCTCGTCTGTTTTGCAACAAATGGCTGCCTAGCCCACCGGGGTCCGTAAACACCCTACAAAAGAGCAGATATTCAGACAGCCTGCCAATTTAAAGAGGGGCAGTGCATAATGAAAACATGGCCGGGTGTAAGTAATGTGAGGGTGAATGGAAATTGAGTGGCTGTCACAAAAGTGCTTATAAAACTCGAACCAGCTAAATCAACTCAAACATACACAGAAAAGAAACTCCCATCTCTTTACATGCAACTCTGTATTTGTGGAAAACCAGGTCACAGGGGTAACAGTGGTAGAGGCTCGGAGAGGGGCTCAGTGGATGGAAAATGCTCAAGAAATGAAGTGAAAAACCTGAACAGGGTAATAGCCCCGGGGCACCTAACTAGGCCGGAATAGTGGTAGTTATATTCTGGAAATTAGGTGCCCTGCAGGAATAGAGGGTCCAGCTCAAGAACAGTGCCATAACTGAACCAAAGGAGGGGTGATGGGCAACTCAATGCTACTGGTAACAGCAACAGCTCTTCCTGGGAGCTGGCCACACACACCATCCAACGCAACAATACGTTTACAGTGTCCACAACTACTAGAGCTGCTTCGAGGAGCTGTGGCAAGGTGAAAAAGCTCAAACCCCTAAGCCTCCAACCTGTGCTTGTAATCTGACATTTGGGCAGGTCCTCAGCCAAATAATCTACTTGATTTAAATTTGCTAATTCCTATTTCTGGCACCTTTTCACTGCCCCTTCTCACATGGCACCCACATTTACCTTTGGCCTCTCATTAGTGTCTTTACCCCCTCCTCCCAAAATATCTTTGTCAGTTTTTCCCCTCCCCATCAGGTCTGTCCATTCTTCTTACCATAGCGCCCCTAATCCCCACTCCTCATCCTACCACCTCCATGCAGCACTCCTCATACTAACACCTCCACACACCACTCCTCATCCTAACAACTCCTTGCAAAGCTCCTCATCCTAACACCCCATGAACCACTTCTCATTCTAACACCTGCATCCACATTCCACACACAAAACTCTTAAAGGCAACTTCCAAAGCCTTGCAACATTTTAATAGCAATTTACTTCTGACAGACAAATGTTAGGTGAGTGACCCAGAGGTTATTTTCAGAAAAAAAACAATATTTCCAGCTGTCCAGAGCATGCCACAGTAAAATTCAGGCTGGACCAGCATTCCTACGTCAGAGGACTCTCACTACTGTGATTCGTTGGAGAGGCTGCTTCACGTTTTGCACATCTGCTGCATTGTTTGCAAACAATTGTATTTGCCAAATGGGTACTTGGAGCTCTCGTCAGCTACAGCCTCCTGCATTGTCCTACTGGAGATTTTCAACTTCCATAAAAGTGACTAAGTCCAAACATAGAAATCTTCACTGCAGCTTCAGCCAGGTCTCCCCGACGATGATGCTCCCTCCTCTGACACTGCCTGCAGCTTTGCCTCTCTAAACTTTACCTTCTCAGAACCTTTTCTTCAAACTTTCTTTCAAGTCCGACAGTAAGCGCTGGCGAGGCCTAATCCACCTTTTGTCCCCAACAATCAAGGTCAGACATATGTTTTGACTTTGACCCAATCTTGTGTGACGAGATATCCACGATTGGTGTTTTGATTTTTTGATTTTGTAGGCATTTGTTTTTACAAAAAACTGCAAAAATAAATAACTAAGGTTCTAGTGATTGGATTTTTGTCCTTTGGGTGTCAATTATGGTGGATATTATTATGATGGGAATTCACATAGCTAGTAAATCCCTGGGATCCAGAAGTAGTCGTTGTGCCTCCATGGTTGCCTGTACAGATGCATTTGATACACTTAGGCCCATATTTATACTTTTTGATGCAAACCTGCGCCAGAGCAGATTTGCGTCAAAAAGTTTAATGCCGGCTACCGCCATTCCAACGCGCCAGCCGGGCGTCATATTTAAGGAATGACGGTATCTGGCGCTGCAACCTGGTTAGCATCAAAATAAATTACTCTAACCGGGCAGCAGAGGCATAGGGAAGACTGGGGGTTGTGCATTAAAGAATGGTGCAAGTCAGGTTAGAGTAAAAAAAAAATGACTCTAACCTGACTAGCGTCATTTTTTGATGCACAACCCCCATGGAAATTACTCTTAGCAAAGACAGGAGTCATGCCCCCCTGCCCAATGGCTGTGCCCAGGGGATTTCTGTCGCTTGGGCATGGCCATTGGGCACAGTGGCATGTAGGGGGGCCCAAGTTAGCCCCCCCTATGCCACCTAAAAAAAAAAATTTAAAAAAATACTTACCTCTACTTACCGTAGATAGCCCCCCCCCATCCATGGGTGTCCTCCAGGGGTGGTCAAGAGTGGCAGGGGTGTCCCTGAGGGCAGGGAAGGGCACCTGTGGACTGCTTCCATGATCGGAGTCCATGGAAATTAGCCCACAGGCCCCTTAACACCTGCCCTGACCTAGGCATTAAAAAACTGCGCAAATCCATCTGGGCGCCATTTTTTAAGGCCCGCCTCCTCCTGTGCGTCAAAATGACGCGGGAGGATAAATAAGGCGCACATGCCTTAGAGACATTTTTTGCACGGGAACGCCTACCTTGCATGTCATTAACGCAAGGTAGGTTTTCACATACAAAAAATGACTCAAACTCCATATCTTTGGCGCTGGACGGTTCTAGCTCCAAAGTATAAACATGGAGTTGAGTTTGCGCCAAATTTACGTAAAAAAAGAATGATGCAAATCTGGCGCAAACAGAGTATAAACATGGGCCTTAGTCACAAATTGTCATGGTTTACGCTGGATGTATAGTGAGCATTTAAAAACATTGCACGTTTGGCTTTCTTATACATAGGTTAGGATTGTATGGGCAAGTATAAGCAATTTACTGCTAAATTTGAAGCAAAGAACAGTTTAAAACAAGGCTGAGCCCTTGTGCCCAACCTTATTTACTTGATATCTTGATGAGCTCCCACGTAACGTGTGCACTTCTAGTCCTTTACCCCTAAAAAGGTAACCTGCAGATTTCTGTTTCACAGTATGCTGAAGATCTGTTCATGCCAGCTGTGCCGATAATACAAATTATACTAATGATAAAAACTTACTGGTGACTTTGAAGAAAATTAAAATTATAAAGTTTGGCTTATGTAGGTGCAATTTTGTTTGAAGCATGAAAAGCACATATTGAGGCGGCACACACTTTTTTTAAGCTGGGTGTCATCTGAAACACCATTTTAATTTAGATATCACATATGGAATTTTAGTAATCACTATAGCTGACTCTCTAAATTGTCTATTTTCAAAGCATTTATTGTAAAGATGTCATCAATTGTGCTCTATGCATCTCCTCCTTCATTAGTAAGTTTTTATGACAATCTGAATACAATTGAAACGGCTACAGGTAGACATAGTTTTATTTAAGGCAGGCCATCCCACAATTTCTAATCAGATGCAAGTTTGGTTTAAGTGTCTGTGGCATATTGGCGTGTCTCCAATGTAGATTTAGGCCCATATTAATACTTTTTTGCGCCGCATTTGAATCATTTTTTGACACAAAAGCGGTGCAAACTTACTTAATACAATTATATTTCGTAAGTTTGCACCGCTTTTGCATCACAAAATGACGGAAATGCGATGCAAAAAAAGTATAAATATGGCCCTTAGTTTAGAAAAGACAATGCTTAATTTGAGCTAGTGATCGCAGATGGAACCCATCACACCACTCGTTTTTGGCCACCAGAACTTATTTTTTATCATTAGACATTGACCCGGAGCAAAAGAGAATAAGGGGAAAAAGGCAGAAAGAATGAGGAAGTGAAATAAAGGAAAACAATGTGAAAGGGAGAAAGATGGGAAGAAAAAGAACTGAGATAAAGAAGCAGGGCATGTGGAGAGGTGGATAAAACAGCCATGATGTGGGATCAATATTGACTTTCAGTAGCGCCAACAGTGCACTTCACAAATATACTTTTGGCCCCAGCACTTATTATTTTCCACATTAAGCACTGAGAAAGGGCATCTACTGGCTCATTGGTGATCTAACTCTAGCAAAATGTTTGGAGGGATAATGACCAAACAACTATGAGTACACAGAAAGGCTAATAACATTTTCATGTAGGGGCTTTTGGAATATTTAGGAAAATAGGAATAATGTGTTGAAAAATCCCTTGAGTTGTTCGCTTTATTGAGAACAGTGGAAAATTAACATCCTTAAAAATATACAGCACCCTTAGTGTGAGAAACAAACAAATGTGGTCCCCAAAGATACTTATTTGAACGACTGGGACCTTTTATTTGTACTGGTTATGTGCAATCCGGTTTTATGTATTTTGGCCTAACGGGATTTGTTTAAAAAATGGGTTGTAACCGTGAAGTTGGTAATTACTATAGCCTTAGAACCCGCCGTAGCGGGCTCTACTGGCTATTAAAGGCCCGCTCCCGCGTTAAATGCCCGAGCCGAAGACGAGGCCCGCGTTAAATGCCCGAGCCAAAGGCGAGGGTATTTAACAAGGGAGAGGGACTTTAATAGCCGGTAGAGCCCGCTACGGCGGGTTCTAAGGCTATTAGAACATTCTGCCACTCAGGGCAAAATGTTCTATTAAAAAAAAAAAAATCACGGAGCCCGAGGGGATTAAAATCCCCTCGGGCTCCATGAGGCTTTGTTCACAGCTATTGCTGTGAACAAAGCGAACATTGGAATGTTGGTGCTGCGGGCTTTTACCGGCCAGTAAAAGCCCGCAGCACTCCATTGTCTTCAATGGAGCTGCCAGCATTCCAATGTTCTAATACAGCGTACATTATTCTAGCATGGAAATCTGTCCCTATGTAAATGATTTACGGAGGTGCTACCTTTCGGTATTGAATCCGATTTAGATGTTGGCTGAAGTTCTTTTGTGCAGACATCTCAAACAGTGTATGTGCCGTTATTGTTCACTTTCATGACTTTGGTGATAAAACAATTTAAAAATGTAATTTCAAACAATTATAATCACAGTTAATACAATGATGCACTATCTCTGGTGGGTAACCACTTTATTATTTGTAATGCGATCTAGCTTATGAATCTAGAAGCAAGGGTTTCACTTTTTTCGATAGGAAGACCAAGGACCACACTATCTTGGTATTTTACCCATACGTTCTAAGAAAGGAAGGGTCTTTGCTGTGTTTCAGTGGGTGTGATTTTGCTCTGGGTGTCAGCTTAAAGATAGAGCTATCTAAGTTCATGTTGGGTAGTTAAACTTACATATATGGTTGTGTGGTGCTGTTGATGAACAAGAAGAGGCCTGTGTTAGTAGTGTTGAGAATTAGGTAGGAGCTTGACATTCAGTTCTGAAGAACCTTAAAGCAGTTTTGGAGTAATTAATATAGCCTTAGAACCCGCCGTAGCGGGCTCTACGGCTATTAAAGGCCCGCTTTCCGCGTTAAATGCCCGAGCCGAAGGCGAGGGCATTTAACAAGGGAGAGGGACTTTAATAGCCGGTAGAGCCCGCTACGCCGGGTTCTAAGGCTATTAGAACATTCTGCCACTCAGGGCAGAATGTTCTATTAAAAAAAAAAATGTTCACGGAGCCCGAGGGGATTAAAATCCTCGGGCTCCGTGAGGCTTTGTTCACAGCTGTTGCTGTGAACAAAGTGAACATTGGAATGTTAGCGCTGCGGGCTTTTACCGGCCAGTAAAAGCCCGCAGCACTCCATTGTCTTCAATGGAGCTGCCAGCATTCCAATGTTCTAATTATCATTAATAGACCAAATATGGGGATACGTAAGAGTGAAATTGACATGTTTTGATGTTGAAATGGATAAGGAAGCGAATGGATCGTTGGGGAACCCCACGTGGGGTGCTGAATTTCTGGAATCTTGAGTTTCCCATCTGGGCAAGCAGGTGGTGATTGTCAAGATAGGAGATGAACCATTGGAGGGCTGCGTTAGAGAACCCCTATACGTGTTTCAAGGATGTGAATCAGTACTTCATGGGTGCGTTAAAGATTACAGCGTGGTCAAGAGGTACCAGGAGGCAATGGTTGTTCTCGTTGCTGAAGAGTAATCACCTCTGTGTTGAAGCAGGGCCTGAAACTGGATTAGTAACCCCGAAGAAGATTATTCTTGTGGATCAGATCCTAGAGCTGGGTAGAGACTGCTTTCACAATCATTTTCAAATGAAAAGCATCACTTTTGAGAGACAGATGAGTGACAGCACTTTACAGCTGATTGAGGGAAAAGAGGGTATGTGAATGTATTGATGCAAGACATGACATCCTTAAAAGGAGGTTTAATTCTATTAACCGTTTCATCCATGGTAGCTTTGTACAAGTTGCCTTCGGCTATGTTGATGAGGAAACTATGATCTGAACAAAGTGTGTTGATTAGGGTGAGGTTGGCAGAGACATTGATCTCACTCCAATTCCTTTGTTGTCTGTGCACTGCAATCGTATTCTTATTTAGTCTTAGTCTTAGTCTTAGTCTAGGTCTTGTGTGTACCTTGATGTTGGATGTAGAACACCTCACACTTGTAAATCAGCAGCATTTCAACACTGCACGAGTGTCTGCTTGTAGGCTGCACATCACATAATAAATAAGAGTTTTACTGGCTTCTTCTATAATACGGAAATGCAAGAGACTGGCAGAAACTGGCCGACTTGCCACATATTTACCATATGAGCTCTTATACAGGTTGGGACAGATTCAGTCGTGTCAAATATATTGTCCATTTGGTGGTTTTCTTTAATATTAAGATTAATATATTATTCAATCTGATTGATTTAAAACCACGTCTCGCATGTGCTTCAACAGGGCATCAAATAAAATATTTATACAATATAGCCACCGGTATTCAATACCTTATGAACCACCCTTGAAACATAATCCAGATTAATTGTTTTGATAGCCTACAACTGTTTTTCTTTTTCTCTTCCAGTTGGCAATATGACTTCATGGCTCCTTAAAGCAGCGCAAGTGTGATTTGTGCAATTTTTATTAGTATGTCTGTTGTTATGGTTAGGGTGTGAGTGGTTGTGTGTGTTTTGTGTTTGTTGCGTGTGTGTCTTTTCTCCTTATTGGACAGAAAGTTATCTACTGTATGAGGGTAATATTGACAGGTGAGGCATTACACTTTGGGTTAAATCTAGCCCTATTCCAATTACCCAGATTACGTTTCGCTTTTGGTGTATTTGTCAGTGCCTGCTAGTTGCATATGTCCCTTACTGAAATCTTTATTTTGGAGAAAAGAGTAGAGTGCAAGTGAGCGAGGAAAAAATAAAGAGGAGAGGGTAAAGGGAAGAGTGAGTGAACTGGCAGGAGAGGGGAAGATAGAAGATAAGATGGAGAAGGACAGAAGAGGGGCAAGGAAGAGGAAGAGAAAACAATGGAAGAGAGAGCTGGTAGGTAAAAATGTGAATGCTATTTGTGGAGAAAAAACAGGAATATGGGATAGATAGGAGGGAAGGGTTAAGAGGAGTGAGGAGTAAAAGGAGAACTAGGAAGCATAGAATGAAGAGTGAACGGAGCAAACAGAGGATATGAGACAGAAATTATGTTTGAGCAGGGAGACAGCAGTGGCAATGGGGCCAGAAAGTAGAAAATAAGGGGTAATCAAAGGAGAAAACAGATCAGAGGAAGAAGGCACTGATGGTAAAAGAGAATGTGAGGAGAATGGAAATACAAAGAGATGAGCAGGATATAAAGGCGGTTGGAAGGAGAGAGCAAAGGGAAGGTAGGACGAGTGGAAATCTCATGTGCAGAAAGAAATGTCAAAGTTCACATGAAAGGGATTAGTGAAGGTGACTGCCATGACTCCATAGTTAACAAGTACCAGATAGAGAGGCCAATCCCACCTTCTGTCCCTTGGGGTCTGCTCACTCCCTGACTAGACTTCAGGAAAGGCAGAGACTCTTATTGCTAGAGTAAACGAGGTAATGACAGAGAATGGCAGAAAATACATTCCCTAAGTGGCTGGTTGTTGGAGGACCTGGACTAAGCTCACAAGACCAACAATACAGTATAAAGTCTTGGACCACGGAGAGAATACAACTTACGTGCCAAGAGGGGGGCAGCGGACAGTGAGGAGAGACAGAAAACATTAGGTGAATGGACAAATTAAGTGTACGTGACAGTGTAAAAATATGAGAAAGAGAATCAAGGGGGAGTGAAGAGGAATATAAAATGGAGATGGGTGCAGATGGAGGGGAGTTGCGGGCGATAGTGAAGTGAGCAGAGAAAAGTGAAGAAGCAAATAGCAGCTCACAGTGAGGAAGGAAAGCAATTGGGCAATATTAAGAGGGGCAGAGGAGAGAATATTCAACAGAGAAAACTGAAACTGTCTTTTTACCCACTGTTATCGAGTGACATACCTCAACAATTCTCGAGCCGTCACTTGATGTTGGTAGTACTGATGACTGGACTATGACTGTTGCTCTTCTTTCTGCTGCAAACTTCTCCAGTATTGCCTTGTCTTCCTTTTTCTGAAAATATTGAGTGTATTACACTTTTTCTGTTTCAAACAAACACTAAATATTTAATTTCATGCAAGAAGACCGGGTGTGAGGCTCAGTGATTCTTCTCATCTACATACCATATCTCCTCAATTTGAATGGATACGTCCCATTTATTGACACATGCTTAATCCACCTGCAATCTATGGTACTAATACTTTTTACACCGAATTTCACGCTTGAATGTGTTATGTCACATGCAGCCCTTAAACTGATTCTCCCTTCTTCGTTCGTCTATTTTCCAGGTCCACTACAGTTGACATTGTATGTTGAACTTCATAATTATGTTATTATTCCCAAAAATTGTTTTCTAGAATAGTATACGGAGTAACTGAAAATTACGTATTGAACTGTACATGACAATACGTAGTCGTTGACAAACTGAGCACATCGGTTGAAGAATGTGTACAATTATCATTTTTAACTGTTTTGTTAGGTACCAAAATGTCTCCTTTCAGCCATTTCTTGTTTCTTTAAACGCTCGATGTACTTTATTTGATGACATGACCAAGATCGCAGTTCCTTACTGGTTTGATTTACTGACGCAAGTGCCTACGTTCTGGAAGGTTAGTGGGACGATGCATATCTGTTTTTGTGTTGTGGTGCATGCCTTGAACCTTTGTCGACTTTCTGTAGTACCTTTGATATATCGTTTAAAAAACAAGACGTAGACGCGTATGCAGCTAGATGCATGAACAAAAGGCATAACAAATAACATTTTAGGAGCTTTTATGACACTTACTGCTCCTTATAATTCTTTATGTTACAGTAAAAAAAGATTCAAACTAAAACACTTCATTAAAATCAATGAAACGTGTTCCATCTTTGTAAACTACAATGCATCATTTGCCGAGAAACCTGCAATAAACTTCCATATTCGACTTAATGGTGTCTATTTTATTAATTGCATCCACTTTCGAATAGTTTCCAAGCTAAAGCGTATAAAATCTAAGATTAATTTTAAATCCAAATTACAATATGCTTATTTTCAATGTTCCAAGATCGCCGAAGCCCTTCCACCCGCCCCTCCCCGAACTAAACGAAAAGGTCAATGTTGCTACTTTGGTTGTCTCCGTTTGAATGCATTATAGGAGTCAGTGTTGTTTAGACTTGCAGGTAATTGTGACCAGGAAAAGAAAAAGTGGAACAAAATGGATTGACTATTTGTAAACAGTGGATGAGGAGAGATATTTCCTCACCAAGAAGGGAGTAGCCAAAATCAAAAATATTCGTCAGTTGAAACATACTTCTAATCACACCAAGCATGAAAAACAAGTAAACCCAACCCTCCTTTATATTCATCTTTCCTCCACTTTCATCCATCTATCCATCCATTCAAACGTTCATCTATTTATCCATCGATCTGTCCATTTGTTCACCTTTCCATTAACCCATCCATCTCTACCCAATTATCTTTTTTTATCCCACCATCCATCCATTGTATCAACCCGTCCGTTCTTTGACTGATCCATCCATTTTCTCTTCTCCATCTGTCCATTCGTCTGTCCTTCGATTCACCTTTCCATCTATCTCTCCGTTTTACCCTTCCAGTCTACATTTCACATCGTTTCTTTCTTTCCTTTCACATTTTCTTCCTTCCTGGCTCCATCCCTTCCTACGCCTTTCTTTTCCTTTTATTGACCCATCTCTTTTCATCCTTTTTCTTCCTAACCTTTCTCTCTCACGCTTATTTTTTGCTGTTTGTATCTTTCTGACTCTATGATGTTGGCCTATTTTAAGTATTCTCTGCCAGCTCGCATTCCCTAACTGTGTTATCTGCGAGCATTTTGTATGCAGTTCCACAGAAAGAGGGAGCCATAACATACCCTGCTTAACATATACAAAATAAGAGCTTCCCTGGTAACTGCAAAGATATATATATATATATATATATATATATATATATATATATATATATATATATATATATATATTTCACCTAGTGTCGGTTGTAGTTATAGTTAGGACCATGTTTCCATAGAAAAAGCAGTTTTTGACTTGCCTATATCTTTGACACCGTTTGATGAATGTTCCCAAAATTTTCTTTAAAAAAAGTGCCCTGGTGATTTTTGTTGTTCACAGAATGTTTCGGGGTGATCCATCAAGCAGGGGTCATGAAAAAGGGCGGTCACAAAAGTTGTGTTTCCCATATTAAATCCCATAAGACCTTTGAACAAGGAGACAGCCCGAACCACTGAACGGAATTACACCAAATTTGGTAGCAAGCTAGGGTTTGGTATGCAGAGTGTGCGTTTGGTTATTTGGTGTAAATGTGTTTAGTAGTTTATGAGAAATTAAGGAGAATCCAACTTGGTATACGTAAGGTAGCAAATAATTCGCACATTTTTGCGAATGCATGTGCAAATAAAAGCGCTGTAATTGGCTGGCCAAAATCTGAACAGAAAGTTCTGTCCGCCATTTTATGTTACGGTAGAGGGTCCCTGGCGAGGCCCTGCAGCCAACCACTGCCATGGCCAAAGGCAGTGCACAGCAGTGCCTGAGTTAATGTATAGTAATACAAATAAATATACGTTAAAAAAAACATTGAAATTCACTGAAAGAAAGCAAAGGTTACAGGGACATTATAGTTAGGAAATAGAATAAAAACATAGACATTCACAGAAAAAATCAAAGGTTATAGGGATGGCATAGTTAGGCTCACATTGTAAAGGAACAAAACCATAGAGATTCACCTGTTATATTTAGAGTTATCTCAAGTAACTATAACCTGTGTCCTAAAGCAACTATAACTTGCACCCCCACCATGCACATTTTTTCGTAAAAAAATGTACTGTAAGTATTATTTTGATATTATCAGTGATGTCATCAAAGATGTCAATAGTGTCGTAATTTGTGGGGGTAAACGCAATGCATGGCAAGGGTGTGAGTTACAAGTAGCTTAGGGCATGAGTTATGGTTTTGTATGCCTGCCAGGGCCCTTCCAGGACAAAAAACATTTTGCCGCAAATTTGAAACAACACCACAAATTCACAGCAAAAATTTAACAAAAAAGCAAGCGCTGGCTCTTGCCCTTGCTTTTATGAAGCTCCTGGATGTGCCAGATCCCGGGGGCATGTTGACATAAAAGGGAGGGGTGCCTGTGGCCCCCCATAGGGCATTTGGATGGCCCAGGGACCACCATCTTCCTGGGCTTAAATCATAATGAATGGAGGGGGTCTCGCAGCTCCCTGCAGCCCAGGAGACCACCACCTCCCTAGGGCTTTAATTATAATGAATGCGGAGGGTGCACAGCCCACCCTGGGGACTGCCACTTTCCTGGGGCTGAAATCAAATATGATTGCTGGGGGTCACGTGACCCCAGGGACCACCACCTCACAAAGGCCGAAATCATATAGAATGCGGGGGTGCCATGCAGACCCCCCTCAGCCATGGGGACCAACACCCCCTGGGGCTGAACTAAAATAATGAAGGGGTCTGTTGTGGACCCCCAGCCGGGGGACCACCACCTCCCCAGAACTATTTTATGTTGGAGGGGTGCTGCACAGCCCCCCTCGTGGTGCCAATAATGGCCCTGGGAACCACCGCCCCCCCCAGGGCCGGCTTCAGCTATGTCTCTGGGTGTCCACTCTGGCCGCTCCCACCAAGTCAGAGCAAACAGTCCACTTTCTGAAAGTGAGAGCTGTCAAACTGCTCTCACTTACAGAAAGAGAAGGTTTCATCTGTTTACCTACATTCTAATATGTGTGCAGGGAAACAGATGAAGAAATTGTTCCCACAAGCAGGAAGCTGCTATTTAAAGCCCCCATGGTCCTGTCACTCTTTCTCTCTCTCTGTCTCTGGGGATGGAAGAGAGAGAGAGATTGTTATTGTAGTGGTCACTCCACGCAATGGCTTCAAAGTGTCAAACTAGCAAGATATTTGGCACAAATGTTATAATTACCTTTTAATGCACGGTGGACAAGGGTCACTTCAGCCTAATGATAAAGCTCTTGGATTGTCAGTAGGTTGAACGTTCAAATCATAGTATCTCATGAAAGTGTGTCTGTTGATTATGACCATTCAACTTTCCTAGTGATGGAATATTGAAGTCCTTTCCCCCTCAAAATCTGTTGGTTAAATGTCATAGCTAAGTCTCAACACTGTACAGAAAGGAGTCAACTCAGGTCTAGTGCTTACGGTCTCAGACATGCACACTGAAGGTTAAGGGTTCCAGTCAAGGTGAGTTTGTGGTCTTTCCCAGCTTTAGTCTCTTTTCAACTATAAATATTTAAGTTACATATTGAAAGGTGATCTTGCTCTTTTTAATTGACAAAAACGTTTTTCATTTCAATTTGTCTGGAAATATCTCATTCTAAGTATATAATTTATCAAATATAAAAAAAACTCTCTCTCTCTCTCTTTCTCTCTCTTGCTCTCTCTCCCTCTCTATCAGGATTGGGTGGGTATCGTGGTTGGCCACAGGGACATGGAGCACACCAAGCCCTGCAGCAAACCACACCTCGCCCGGTCGGAGGCCGTGTGTGGTGCAAGGTTGGGTGGTTATAGAGGGTTGGCCAATGGCCTGCGCACCAAAGGCCATGCCCGGCGGTGGTTGGATTAACGTACAGTAATGAAAATCACTTTATGTTGAAAAAACAATAGAAATTCACTGAAAAAAATCAAAGGTCACAGGGATGTTATAGTTAGGAAATAGAATTAAAAAACATAGAAATTCACTTAAAAAAACAAAGGGTACAGGGACGTTATAGTTAGGCTCACTTTTTAAATGTACAAAACCAGAAAAATTCATCTGTTATAGTTTTAGTTATTTTAAGGAATTATAACGTGTGCCCTAAGGTAACTATAACGCTATATACATATATATTCATATATATATATATATATATATATATATATATATATATATATATATAAATAAATATATATATTCGTAGCAGCCACACGCTCTCCAAAGCAGGCTCCGATACTTGGGGGCTTCAATTCACCAACTTTATTTAACACAAGGCTGTTATAACGTGTTTCGGGTGAACCTCTCAGCCTTTTTCAAATCCACAGAATGCCAGTGTTGCACAGCTTAAAAAAGAGTCACATTATAAACCACGTGATATGAACAAAATCATAAACATTGAGGAGTTACTTCCTTCATTGGCTGCAAAACCTCACTATATTCATTAACATGGAAATGAGCGATACAAAAATTAAAATGCTTAGTACAATAATATTTTAGGCAATGCACTTCATTCAAATTCATTTAGTTCAATGCATTTTAATGCAACATAATATGTACCAGCTGGGACTTTAAACGGATGGAAAAATGTGTTGAAAATTATTACCAACTTCATTGAGTGTCCATCATCAGTGCTCCAAAAGCTGAACAGATGACTGATAATTAAAATGTCAGAATGTCAGACCATGCCTCAAAATCTGCTTGTCTTGCTCAGAGAGTTCAATTTCCGATAAATTGATTATAATTAGTGCATCCATCATATTTATTTGGTCATCTGTCTGCCTGTTTCACTTTGTGAGGTGGCTTCTGTTTTGGTTGAGGCTCTTCTGCGCCTCTTTTTCCTTTTCATCTTGCTCTGCCATGTGGTGCATTCTCCATCGATGGCCGTGGTCTTAGATTGAAGGTGCTGTCTAAGAGCAAATAATGCAACTCCTCCCCTACTGTGGGTATGTCCTTTTCAGTGCTTGTGCTTCCTACATAACCACTCTCTTGATCAGTAAATATATTACCTACTGGCGGTTGTCAGTAGGTAGTTGTAGTCAGGACCTCGTTTTCAATGAAAACCTGTTTTTTGACTTGGCTATATCTTTGGTGTCGTTTGATGATTCTGTTTGAAATTTTCCCAAGAAAGTGTGCCCATGAGTCTTGTTGTACATGGAACATTTCAGGGTGATCCATCAAGAGGGGCCAAGAAAAAGAGGAGGGGGTCAAAAAAGTGTGTTTCCATTTTAATTCCCATTGGGATTTTGAATATAACTACAGCCCGACACGCTGGACGGAATTACACAAAATTTGTCAGAAAGGTAGCTTTTAGTCCAGAAAGTGTGCTTTTTGTTATTTCATGTTAATCCATTCAGTAGTTTTCGAGATATTAAAGGAAATCCAAGTTGTTGTATCTGGGCGGAGCCTACGCACAGATCTCGTGGTGAGAGCTGATTGGCTGCCAGCACTTCAACCAGAAAATTATGGAAGCCGTCTTGGGAGCAGTATGCAGGATAGCACTCATTGAAATGCATTATAGTTACTGGCAGGTTTTGAGAAGGACACAAAAACGAGAATATATAAAAGGTGCTAACAGATTTTAGCTACAATATAAATAATTTGTTACTAATGTGAGTCTACCCTATGAAAAAGCCTTCTGCTGGGATTTCATGAATCATGTTTGAGAGAAAACAGTTTTCTCAGGATTTTCCCATACAGGTTATGGAAGGTGCTCCAGAAGTAAAATAAGAGCACATTTTCTGTAAATTCACACTATCTTTCTCAGTCATATGAGAATGAAGGCTGACATTCTTAGTAAACATGTACTTTCAACAGGAGCAATCTGTCAGTGAATTCCATTGTGTCCACTGCTGTCTCCCAGAGTGTTCTAAAGAACTACTAGAGTGCTAACAGTCTTACGTATGACAAAAGTGCGGCACACCTGAAACCATCTTGATTGAATCAAACTGTTAAAACTCAAAACATTTAATTTAGAAAGGAACAAAATGAAGGGGACGTTTTGTCATAGAAATTATGGTTAGTGCTGTCAAAAAAAAAAATTAGGACAGGTTTTAAGTGAGTTCTCAAATATCTTCCTGTTGTACTTCAACAGGAGCAGCCAGTCAGTTAATGTTAATTCCCTTGTTTTAAACTACAGCCTTCCAGAGTGTTCTAAAGGACAACTAGAGTTCTACATTCTTACTTATGACAAAATTGTGGCACTCCTGAAGCCATTTTGATTGAATCAAACTGGTAAAACTTAAAACATTTAATTTAGAAAGCAAGAAAATGAGGGGTTTCATTTTGTCATACAAATTATGGTGAGTGCTGTTGAAAGAAAAATTAGGACACATTCTAAATGAGTTCTCAAATATCTTCGTCTTCTATTTCATTCAAACATTCTGACACATAGACTTTCATTCAAACATTCTGACACGTAGTCTGAAAGATGCATATTCTGATTTATGCCAAAAGTGTTGTACATCTGACCGCCATCTTGATGGAATTGGGGTGCTATACTGGCAGCCTCCTCCCAAGTCGTATTACGATGTTGTATTGCAGGCTGACCAGTGAAAACATC
The DNA here is from genome assembly GCF_031143425.1 of Pleurodeles waltl. Taxonomy (NCBI): domain Eukaryota; kingdom Metazoa; phylum Chordata; class Amphibia; order Caudata; family Salamandridae; genus Pleurodeles; species Pleurodeles waltl. The sequence goes on from NC_090436.1 coordinate 839,486,256, forward strand.
GGATTGCAACATTTCTGCCATGCAGACCAGTGGAAACAGTGCCAAAGCATTAGTCTCAGCTCCCTTAAGGGAGCCAAGGCCAAGGCCATGGCACAACAGCACCCGCAGAATGCGCACTGTCCGCACAGAGGACAGTGCTCATTCCGAGGGGGCTGGCAGGGGGGCCCTGCGCTGCCCATGTTATGAGCATGGGCAATGCAGGGGCCCCTCTATGGCCCCCAGCACTAGCTTTCCACCAGCCTTTTCATGGTGGGGATCTCATCATGAAAAGGTTGGTGGAAAGAGGACTCATGGTCAGCACGTCAGCACTGAACTCAACGCAGCCATGGCTGACCACGGCTCCGACGGCCAACCAATCAGGATCCATGACCCTTGTGGCGGCATCGATCCCCTGGCAGTCCGACCACAGGGGTCAAAACCTGGTGGTCGGACCCCCAGTAATGCAGTGGTCCACTGCCACCACAGATTTGCAGTCCTTGGACTGCCACACTCGTAATTAGGCCCTTAGAATTAGAATAGAACATTCTTAAAACTCTACAACTCTTTAGAACATGCAGAATATCCTTGAACATGCAGCCATCTTCCTTCTTTATTCGGTGTGAATCAACCAAAGTCCCAAAACTCCAAAAACATTAACTTCATTCAACATAATCCACACACGTTTCCCTCGTCGGCACGACTCCTCTCCAATGATTTCCACTCATTTCTGTCCTGGAAACCAAACAACAATATATAAATTAAACACATCCAAAAGGTTGGGCACAAAATCGGAGGGACAATATTAGCCTCTGTGACTTTAATAAAATCATGATTTTCTTACCATTAAAACTGTGGAAAATGTGCATTTTATGGCAAGGCATGGGGGCCAATATTATGCATGTTTAAGGCTCATCCATTACCCTCTTTACAGCATTTTCCACAGGTTGAAAGCAGAAACATTTTAACATTGACTCACCTGACCAAGCAGCTGCCTTCATAATACTATGTAGGCTGCTACCTGATACAAAAGCTTTACTTGCCATCTCTCCTCTTGCCGAATGTTCCCCAAATTCACTCACATCAACTCCTGCCAATGTCTTTACCTCTTTTACCCACCTTGCCAAAGTCAGTGCAGATACTGCTTTTGAATTAGCAACCGTGAACATCCTTGCTCTCTGAAACCCACAGTCCTTTCCTCAGACTATTTGAGACACCACACCTCACACAGTAGATCCTGTCCTTCCATTCTAGGACAGAAATTTTTTCTAGACGTAGTTTTGGTGCATTTTCATAACTCAAAACATACAACTTCAGACTGAAAACTTCCAGCAGTTGCCTCTAAAGCTCTTATGTCTCAAACTCTCCGAAAGGATACCAAACACAACAACATCGCCATTTTCAATGACAACAACTTTAATAACTTCAACTCATTACGTCTTCATCATTTTACTTCTTTTAACACCTGTGACACATACCATGAAGATGTATACTTCACTTTAACGGGAACATCTCACAGCCCTTTTAATATTCTTTTAACCAAAGTTCTAATAACTAGAACTTCATTCACTAATTCACCAAGTTCTACCAACTAGAACTTCATTCACCAATTCATGGCCAGCAAATAGCTGACCTGCTTGAGTTCACTTAGTTGTATGCTAAACCTTTCTTAAGCAATTCCAACAAATGATTAATCATTTCTACCACAGGTTCGGATACGGGATCCAAAGACCTTGCAGCACACCAACTATACCATCTTTGCCATTCCACCCTGTATGCCTTTGATGTTCCTGGTGCCCATGATTCCTTAATAAGCTCTGACACCTCTGCTGATAACCCAGACACCTGTCATACTCTCCTGAAATCAACCATTCTATCAGAACCAACTGACCTCTTGTTACCAATTTGTGATCATTTCCCTGGGCATCCAACAGTAACTATGGAAAGCTGGGTAATAATACTGGATTGTCTACCAATAAGTTAATCACTTCTGGGAATCACACCTGTGATTGCAAAAATGGAGTTATTAACACTAACTCCACCCTCTCTTTCCTCACCTTCAGGAGCAGATCTCTGAATCATCAAAAAAGGAGGGAATACATACAACCTCCCTTTCCCCTAGTCCTGAAGGAAAGCATATATCCCAACTCCCTCTTGATCTGCTCTCTAGCTATTAAACTTCTTCAACTGTGCATTCATCCTGTCTGCAAATAGATCCACCTCTAATTGGGCCCATCTCTTGTCCAGACTCTAAAACAGCAGTCTGTCCAACCTCCAATTGCTTCCATCCTTCAAATTCATCGATTTCCAAACTGCTTCTACATTGCTGTTCCCTGGAATATGCTGAGCCTGTAGCATAATCTCCCTGTCCAGGCAGCAACTCCAGAACTCCTTTGCCAACTCCACTAATCCCCTTGATAGTGGACCACCCAACTTGTTGACATAACGAACTGCAGAAAGATTCTTTTTTTTCCCTTTTATGCCTCTCAACACTACCATCTATTTTCTTTTCCATCCTTTCTGCCAACTCACCAAACAATTTTTCCATATCCTCCCTCATTTTCTCTTCTAAAGAACTTCCTTTATACTGTTCTCAAAAATCAAAACTTGATATTTCTATTATCTTCCGATCGTATTAAACTGTCAAATTAACAGCTGACTGAACTCAATTACCATCTCACAAGACAGGTATCTACTCCGACGATCAGCATCCTGAATATGGCTGCCTGAATCTACAATTCTTTTCCTACAGGTAAGCCCAAACTCATAAGACAGCTGCAGCACGCAACATGTACGGTGGCTCCAACCTGTCAAAAGCTCTTCAATTGTACTCGCAGGTTGCTCTGATCTTAGCAACTTGAACTTGAGCCCTTTCATGGATCAAGCGTGCCTTGAGCTCACACACCCCTCACATGCACAACTGCGCTTTGCGCTTACGGATGGTGCTCTGTCCTCACCTCCCCCCACGTGCTACTCACTGGTGATAACGCATCCCGACCTAGGTACTTTACTTGCACGGGGATTCGTTTTAGGCCAATGAACCTTTTGACCCTGATTGAAGGCACCTTAAGACGAGATATCTATTCCGCATTTCAATCACTAGATCAATAACCTCATCAATATTCACAATAACAAATCAATCAAATTAGTTAATTGCATTAATAAGAATTTAAACACAACATGACCTTTCGGCCATGAATAACCACACTCGATTTAGTAAGATTTATGAGATTTATTCCCTATTAGTTACACTCTACTAACAAGTTTATTAGTCTCAATACTAGAAAACACATTAACAATGTCACAATGTGGCAACTTGAATATGACTTTAGCAAAGCAAAGATCAGGAACATTTGAACAAAGCACGACGTCAACATGAATTAACTTTAGCAGAGTATCATCTGCACGTTATTCAACAAAGCAAAGATTCAGTCATTTGTCTATTTGCATTCGAATTAGTGAACTCCTTAACTAACCTCAAATTAGCATCAGCATGTTGGGCTCCATGCAAAACAATTTTGTAGCACAAATTTAGAAAAACATCTAACTATGGCCTCTGTCAAAAGAGCAGTTGGCACCTAGAAAGAAAAGGCAAACAGACAATTACAATTTCATTATCATATAGTTACCCTCCGTAATGGGTCAGCATACAGAGTTAGTCTTCATCCTCAGGACAGCAGTCTATTTGCCATCAGTCAGGACAGGACAGCAAAGTCTCGGCAAGACAGGGCAGTAAGGAACACTTTCCTCATAGGAGAGGAAGTACGCTATAGAGCAAAGGGAAGATGAGGATTATTTAGGATATCAGGCAATAAAGTCCCAAGGCAGGGCAGAGTGGCGGGATAAAAGGCACACAATGGCTCATAGAAAAATTGGCTGATTTCTCCTTGTGACACGTCGTTAAATTGAATTTGCCAGACAAGTCTCTAATTTCCAATTGGTCAGTCTTTGGTGAATCATTATCTCTATCCAATAGTCCGTTGATCACCTTACTAGAATTTTTACTTAAACAGTTCTCATGCAGTTTATTGGCTCCTGTGATTTACGTCTTCACCGGGTAGAATGTCAGGTATGGAAAAGTTACACTCCTTGTTTCAGTCAGTAGCTCCATTGTCTTTACCAGTTTGGGCGACCATGTACCTGTTGCGAATTACACTGTTGCATTCAGCAAGAATGTCTCCTTGAGCAAGTCAGGTCTCATGAGAACAAATTTACTACGGTTACACAGATCTCTAGTTTCTGGAAAAGTACAGTTTCATGTCCTTCAGGAAGGCAGCACATTGTACGTTAGAAAAACACATTTAATATGAGACCAGTCAGCTAGACCCAGATCCTTGCTAACTAAGGCCTAATGATTAATTCAACAAAACCTTAACATATAACTCCTAATGCTAAAACAGAATCATACATTAGTACATTAATAATTCATTATTAGCCAATTCTATTAATCATCATATACATTTGTGGCCACTCCCCGTGGGCACATTTCAAACGCGTATGTTTATATTAGTCGGTCACGTTTTCCATGCAGCTTCATTACACATTATTTTTCAAGCAGTTCATGTTAATTTTGATTATAAAAGCTACACTCCAACACTGGGAGAAGTGTTATTTGAAAATGCAACTGCCACTGCAGACACATACAACAAACGAATCACCTACCTCAATGGTTTTAAACACAAACTGTTCTGTTTCGCGAAGCAAACTGATATTTTAACTGTTAACCTCATGACATTGCATTGTCAAACCAAAACCCAAAACTCCATGTAAACGACAAAGAGGAAAACATTTTGTTTAACCAAACTCTTACTCCTTCACATAAAAAGATTATAACTAGCTTTCTTTGAACAGCTTATCATCTACACTGTAATGTCATCTATCGGTTTCCAAAACTATTATCTGAAATAGTGCTGCAGTGTTTGAAGTCTACAAAGTGATTTACATAACAATTATATTTAACAAAACCACATTCTCAAACCATTTCAACAAACTTCAAAACTGTTTCTCAAATCTTATCCCACAAACAATTCATTTAAACTTTCAAGACGTATATTCTCATACACCCAAAAAGTAACCAAATTAGTTCTTATCTGTGTATGAGCAGCAACAAAAAAAGTAAGACGGCTTCATGTTCTAAGACATTATGCATGTTCTAAAGAGTCTAGAGTGTTAAGGATGTTCTATTCTAGTTCTGAGTTCTTTGTTGCTGCTGTGTATAAGGGCAATAAAGGAGTAGTGCATAATATTGTCCTCTGTGCCTTGGCATAAAATGGCGAGATTAGGGAGCTTTATAACAGAAAAATCTCCCAAGATGACCACCAGAGAAAAAAGAGCCCAAATATAGCACAAATATCACTCAAATATAGCCCAAGTATAGCCCAATGACAGAAGTGTAAGAAGCAGTTTTATATAGCTCACACGTGACCCGAAGGTATTGGAGTACTCTACATCGGCATCAATTACATTACACAACAACACATCCCTTTGGGCTTTAGGCATGGGGAGATTAAGTGATTTGCACTGAATCACAGTATGTTGAGCTGGCCCTGAAACTCGAAGTGCAGCATATAATTAAGTGATCGACTGGTTTTAAAAAATCAAGATAGCAAATAATTTAAAAGTGCTTTGTTGCTATTTGAGATCTCTGAAAATATGTCCTCATTTTAGTATTTTAGAGCACTTATGGTAATTTCAAAGGGAATAAGACCCTCTCATTTTTATAATTTCTAAAGGAATTGCTTTAGGTTTTGATTACATCAAGATGACGTCAGGTGTGCCACACTTTTGGAATAAATATAGAATGTTAGCAATCTAGTTGTTCATCAGGGGCACAGGCTCTGGTAATTGGGGGCAGAGAGGAGGGTGCAGGTGGGAGGGGCAATGGCAGCACACGGGCCCGTGGATGTCAGGGGAAAGGGGGCAGGGGCAGTAAACCAACCATGCAGGTCAGCCAAGAGAGGCTGAGCAATATAGCAGACCATTGAGGGCAGAAAGAAGAGGCAGTGGCAGTACAACCATACATGTCAACAGACCAAGTCAGACAGGAGGCTCCCAATGTTTTTAAGCCCATAAGGGCTTTATTTTATATGATTCCTGCCTAAAATCTCTTATTCTTAATTTTAAGACAAGGGGGAAAATCTCCCTATTATTATGTCCAAAGTGTTGGCAAGTGTAGTACATTGGATCACTGAGAGCATGGGGAATGGGGTAGGGATATGGACTCGGGTAACAGAGAGCAGGAGGGAGATGGGCAGTGGTACCAAATCGACCTTACAGGGCAGGCATCAGGGGTTGCAGCAGCACAATGGACCACACAGGGCAAGCGAAATGGCAGTGCAACACAACAGACCATCAAAAGCAATAGGAAGGGGACAGGCCATGCACATGGACAACAGAGAGCAGGGGGGAAGAGGCAAGGAAAACAAGCTGACCATACCATACCAGAAAGACAGAAGGGCCTGATAGAGCATAACAGGAGGGAGGGGGTAGGGGCACAACAACAGACCAAATAAAAAAGAAGGGAGGGGATAGGGGACTGCACATGGAAGACAGAGGGCAGGGGTAAGGGGGTAGTGCTGGGGCATCAAGCTGACCAGGGAGGGCAGGTGGGATGGGCACTGAAAGCACAACACACCATAGCGGGCAACAGTAAGACTATAATTCATACACACAGACAAAGGAGGGAAACTGGGAGGGGGGGTTAGGGACAGCAAGCTGAACATGCATGGCAAGTGGGAGGGTTAGTGGCAGCAGAACGGCCATAGTGAGCAAGACGGAGGAGGCAGGGGTGCGCACAAAGGACCATGGAAGACAAGAGGGATGGGTAGGGGCTGGACACATACAAGAGAGGGCAAGAAAGGAGCTTCAAAAAAGACCAAGCAGGGTAGGCAGGAGGAGCAGATGCAGTGCAAGAGAACCTGGAGGGCAGAAGGGAGTGGCAGTAAAATTGACCATGGTGGACAGGTGGGATGGGGCATTGAACTCTGACAGGTAGGGTGGGGGTAGCAGGGCCAGATGGCAGTCATCTGACCATACTAGGCAGGTGAGAGGGGCAGTGGCAGATCAACAGAACACTCAGAGTAGATAGGAGGGGCTGTGAAAGGTCCATTGAACATGGTGAGCAAAAAGGAGAGAGCAGGGGAAAGTACACAGACACTGGAGGGCACTGGGAAAGAAGACATATGCAGCAAGCTAAGCACAGAGGCTAAGCAGGAGGGCAATGATGGAGCATAGAATTGGGAAACACAGGGGAGGAGGAGTGGGCAGGGACATCAAGCTAAATGAAGTGCAGTGGCAGCGCATCCGACCATGCAAGGTAAAAGGGAGGGGGCTGGTGCATGGACTCAGACAACAAAGGGTAAATATGAGGTAGATGGGGCAGCAAACTAACTGTCCAGGGAAGGCAGGAAGGGTAGTGACAGAACAAGGGCCACACAGGGCTGTAATGAGGGAGTAGTGGCATGGACTTGGACAATGGATGGCAAGGAGGGGGGCAGGAGTAGCAAGCTACATCCAACTCCGTCTACCAATGTGCACTGCGATGGGAGTTTTACTTAATGTTAAAATAACCCTAGAAATTTACTGAAAAATCAAAGGTTACAGGGATGTTATAGTTAGGCTCACAAACCTACAAAACCACAGAATTGTACCTGTTGCAGTTAGAATTATCTCAAGTAACTATAACTCGTTCCCTAAGGTAACCATGACTCACACTTTTTCAGTGAGTTTCTATGTTTTCATTTTACGTAAATCCATTTTCATTACTATATGTCAATCCAACCACTGCAGTGCGTGGCCAGCCCCTGCGGCCAAACCCTATCTACCCAACCTCACGCTGTGCATACCCATTGGCCCCATTCCCCCAGCTGATTTCAGACCCAGGAACCCCATCCCCTGGGGCCCAGCCTTCATAATCTTTTTTGGAGAGGGTGGCAGCTCAGCCCTCTTCCCTGGGCCGATCTCAGCGCTGGGTACCCAATCCCCTAGACCGTGGCCTAAATATTTCATTTTTTTTAGGAGGGGGCTGTGTGACCCCCTCTCCCCAAGCTGATTTCAGACCCAGAGACCCCATTCCCTGGGGCCTGGCCTAAACATTTTATTTGTGCGGGGAGGAGGGCCATGCAGCCCCCCCCAGGCCACAATCCGCCCTGGGGACCCCATCAGCCATGACCCAGCCCAAACATTTAACTTTTTGGGGGCTGGAGGCCATGCAACCCCCCTTCCCAGGCTGATCTCAGCCATCCCCTGGGGCCCAGCCACTAGACCTGGCTGCCCCCCAAGGGATCCCAGTGACAATGCTCGGGACCGCAGAGGGAGCCCAAAGGCCCCTGCCGTCCCGGCTAGCTCCCCACCTACTGTGGGAGCTGACACTGCTGTCACAAAGTGGGGGCTGCTAAAGCAGCTCCCTCTCTGTGAGAGGATTGTTTCTTCTGTTTCCCTGCCTGCATCTCAGTGGGCAGGGAAACAGAGGAAACCTCCACTCACAGTGAGGGACAGCTGTTTGACGTGGACCCCCCATCAATTTACTATTCGTCCCCTGGGTGGTGGTGGTCCCTGAGGCACCTGGGGAGTAGGTGACACCCAACTTTGTTTACATATTCTGCCCTGTGGGGGTGGCGGTCCCCAGGGCAACAATAAGGCCAGGAGGGTGGCCCCTGCACCCCCTTCTTATATTTTAGTATGCCTCGGGACCTGGCCCTCGCTGGGGCTTTAAAAAAAACAAACACAGGAGCCCGCACTTTTTAAAATATTTGTTTGCTGCAAATCCATGAATTTTGTGAATTTGCTGCAAAAATTATAAAGAATGCTTTTTTACCTTGCTGGGGTCCCTCTGGGAGATAACACACAAGGCTTAGGGGGGGGGGGGGCGGTCAGGGTATTCCTACCCTGGCCCCTTTTCTTCTTTTCACTATTTTTGAGGGACTCGACTGAAGCTGAGCCGCAAGATGACTGCTAACACTTCTTTGTGGAAGTGCTGGCAGCCAATGAGAGCTGTGCATTTCTCTGCACAAGTTTGTCTCAAAGTCTTTGGGGAGGATCCGTGGGCCTAGATATACAACTGTGTTTTCCCTTGAATATCTCCAAAACTACTGGACAGATTTACATCAAATAAGCAAAAGCTAGCTTTCTGCCAAATTTGATGTAATTCCGTCCAGCGGTTGGGGCTATAGTCATGTGCAAAGGTCCTATGGGAATTAACATGGGAAATGCATGTTTTTTTTTAACCCCACCCTTTTTCTCGGTCCTCACTTGATAGATCACCCTGAAACTTTCCAGGTGCAACAAGAATCACTGGGGCACTTTTTCTGGGGAAGTTTAGCGAAGATTCATCAAATGTTGTCAAAGATATAAGCAAGTCAAAATATGCTTTTCCTATGGAAACATGGTCCTAACTATAACTACCCACCACTAGATTTTATATATATATATGTATATATATATATATATATATGTGTGTGTGTGTGTGTGTGTGTAATTAATATATATATATATATATATATATATATATATATATATATATATATATATGCTGTCCAAACTCTCTCTGCTCAGAGCAAGATCACAAAAATTAGGCCGGTCTCGGCACTGCAAAGGCGGAGAACCTTCGTAAAAAAATCCATCAAAACGTCTCCACAAGAAGAAATGTGCCAAGCCAGGAAACAGCTTGGCCTTAAAGTCACAAAGTCTCTTCACTGCATGAGTGCACTTAATTACTTTCCTTAGCAAAGTGATAATTGTTCTTGTTATTCAAAGTGCATTATGGTTCTTAGCTGCTGTTGCCAAAAGTTAATTTGCATAGTCTCATTTCCAACGACAGACTCCTTCATGTTTAACTTTGAATATACATTTCCTCAACACACTATTGCTACTCTTCGTTTTTGGGCCTCATACTGCAGTGGAAATATGACTTTAAGGCCATAGTATAAGAAGATGGTTAACTTCATCATGTGGTTATTTTCAAACCTGGATATCGATACACCTATGATTAAGGCTGTGCTGTCAGCCGAAACGTATAATAAAGTGCCTCATAGCACTGTTTCCTGGCTTGGCACATTTCTTCTTGTGTTTTGATGGATATATATATATATATATATATATATATATATATATATATATATATATATATATAAATATATACATAAGGCTCCACTAGGAAACTAAAAGGAGCACTCTCCGGATTTCAAGATATCCAGCATGACGGGTTTCGGCTTCAGCGCCTTTCTCGAATGCTAATTTCAAAACGAGAGACATTTTCATACTGCTCTTTAAATAGATTGCATGCTGGATATCTTGAAATCCAGAGTTCGGCAGTCAGAACACCAAGTGGCATTTGTAACTGGATTACCTTGGTACTGCCTGAACCGCCGCAGCCCACAAATACTTGAAAATACTAGCTAAACTAATTAGGAGATGACTTCATGGATTGACATGAGTCACTTAGACTGACTCCTTCTTGTATTTTGCAATGAGGGGCAAATTTGTGGTTTGACAAAAGGATTTAGGAATGTTTTCAAACGTGTGACATTTACTCATGTGTTTGGTGGAAATATTGGAGATGAGAATTATCGTAAAAAGAGCTAACATACACTACTATGGCGGCGCTGAGACGGACTGTGTTTGGTGAGAATACAGTCCTACTTTGATAACTACCACCATGTGAATGCAATCTATTTAAAGAGCAATATGAAAATGTCTCTCGTTTTGAAAGCAGCATTTGAGGAAGGCGCTCAAGCCGAAACGCATCATGCTGGATATCTTGAAATCCGGAGAGTGCTCCTTTTGGTTTCCTGGTGGAGCCTTGTGCTTGGATACATATATATATATATATATATATATATATATATATATATATATATATATATATATATAAACACCTACCAGCGGTCTCCAGTAGCTAGTCATATTTAGGAAAGGGTTTTTTTGTTTTGCCAATAACTTTTGACTTGAAAGTTTTCGAATGATTCTGGACCAAGAGAATGATGGGGATGGTCCCAAAATGCATTTTCTCCATTCAATTTCCCATAGGGATTTTGAATACGACTACAGCCCTAACAGCTAGATGGAATTACACCAGATTTGGCAGAAAGCTTGCTCTTGATCCAGAAAAGTGTGCTTTTTAGTTATTTGGTGTAAATTCATTCAGTAGTTTGGAGTATTTGAAGGAAAACACATTTGTAAATCTAGGGGCGCGGAGCCTCCGCAAATCCTAGAGATCTCATGCTGGGATCTGATTGGCTTCAACCAGGAAGTGCTGACAGCCATTTTGGGACTTGGACTCAGCGGAACCCCAAAACAAATGTTAAAAAAGGAAAAGAGAGCAGGATAGCAGTACTCTAACCCCCTAGCCAGGGCAAAAAAGTACTAAAAAAAGCAAGCACAGTCTCACATGCTTGTTCACTGTTTAACACCGAGGTGGACCCGGTCCCGGGGGCATGCAGCATAAAAAAAAAATAGTGGCCCCCTCCTCAGGTGATTTGAGCCCCAGGGACCACCATCTCTCTGGGGTTTTTCTTCACAAATTGGAGGGGTGGCGTGTGGATCGCCTCTATGGGCTCTTACCTGGGGCTCGGTCGCTATTATGGAGGGACGCTGCATGGACCTCCCTTCTGTGGCTCTTTAGAGCCCCATGAACCACCACCTCTCTGGTGGCTTAATTGAATTGTTTATACCCCCCAACCCACTGTGCTCCGGGAACCACCACTTTCCCTGGTCCTGATACAAGCTTAAAAGTGGGAGAGGACCATTTACCAACCCATGGACCACCACCTCCCCGGAGCTGGCCTGTGCACTCAAAAAGAGGGGGCCATGCACCCCCCTCATGGAACCACTAATGGGCCCTGGGATCGCTAACCCTCTGTGCTGGCTCCCTATCTCTTGAGGTCCCCACTCTCGGAGATAGACATTGACTTTAGCATGGTGGGAGCTGTGACAGCTCCTGCCAAGCAAGAGCAAACTGCAAGTCCTTTCCGAGTGGACAGGAGCAGGATAACTGTTCCTGTTCGCTGGGACCAGACTTTTCATCTGTTTTCCTGCCCCCCGGCAAGCAGGGGTGTGAGTTATAGTTACCTTAGGGCACGAGTTATACTTACTTTAAATAACTCTAACTATAACAGCTGAATGGTTTTGTGCGTGTTAATTCAGAACCTACTAAATATATATATATATATACATATATATATATATATATATATATATATTTTGAAACCTGTTCTGAAAAACAGAAATGTGCCATGATGCCTTGTTTGTAGCAAAAAGAGGCACTTTAATTCACAATTTCCAGAAAAATCAAGCTTTTTGCTACAAACAAAGCATCACAGCGCATTTCTGTTTTTCAGAACAGGCTTCAGTATTTACAGTGGGGTCTCCGTCCCCGTGGCGCCCAAGCCGCCCTGGAAGAGATTAGGCTTCTTGCGGAGAGTTTATGTTGTAATATATATATCTATATCTATATATATATACATATATATAGATAGATAGATAGATAGATAGATAGATAGATAGATAGATAGATAGATAGATATATGCATATGTTATTTATAAGTGTTCTCACTGCTGCAGATGTATCTTCTTCTGAGTGCTAGACCATAATTATAAATGAGCATCTGTGTGCTTGTTGCACATCCAGAAAAGCAAGAAGAGTTTTAGTTTTCTTAAAACCTTTGGCTGCATTTGAGGAATAGGAATGTGCATGAAACTTTCCAAGGTAAAGGTTCATCTACATTTGATTCTTCATGGCAGGGTTCATATGGATCTATCAAGCCAGGATCAAAAGTGACATTTACCATTTTATCTCCCAGATGATTCTTTACTCCCTGATACAAAAAATAACTGAACATAATGACATGAAACATGCATGAAACTAGTACTTTACTCATAGCTGGGTCTTTGCTCACCTTGGTATAAATCTATTCAACAGTTTTGGGGAAAATGCCATTTAAAAACTGCTACATCTGAGTATGAAGAGGTTACATTTATAAGCTATTTGGCCTGTTACTTAGCTGGTCCTCTCTGGAGTTGTGGATCCAGTTAAAAAAACAAAGGTATACCACTGGATTAGGGAACATAATTTCTCCCCATCCATTGCAGATTCAAAAAACTGGCTGCGCTCTGATTAGCTGTCCATCACAGAGTTATTTCTGTTACACCTGCTGTTACTCAACATGGTGCACTGAGCACTGTGTTGAGAAAAACAAATACTAATGTGCACAAGGTGACAGGGTGAGCATACCCTTTAAAAATTATGCCCCGGGGTGGAGTTTTTTTTCACATGTGGTGAGAACATGCATCTCCTAGTATGATTTTTAGGTTCTAGGTCACCTTCTGGTGAGATTCTCATTGTAGGAGCTCACAACTGTTCATTTTGAGAAAGGTGCCATTTGAGTAGAAAAACTACTTGAGTGGCAGACAGAAGCTGCACCTTCTGGTGCCATGTGGGGCTATTCATGCGGATTTTACAGAAAGGAAGAAGCACCTGGTGCTAAAAATCAGCCCAACTAGCATGATGTGTCTGGTCCGAACACTGGCAGAACTCCGCGGAATCTCGCAGAGTTTTTCTGTAACTCCACGGAATTCTGTAGAGTGAAACGCTGCAAGCTTCACCTAGGCCTAATAAAAATAAAAAAACTATTTGGTACGCTACAGCTGTGCTTAGCCATCCCTGCTGCAAATAGCATATGTCTGTATGCTGCAGGGGTTGTCTGTCAATGGCAGTAATTGTGCAGGGCTAGGCTGCAGGCTAAAGGGCATGTGCAGTGGGACTGACTGAAAGACCTAGCCAATGGCCAGTCTCAATGTCCAACACCTGCTGCAGATGGCCAAGAGTCTTATGCTGCGTGAGTTGACTACACGCTGCGGGTTGGGCATAGGGTCTGATCCCTGTCACTATTAAAAGTCACAGTTTCATATTAGAAACTTTGAATGGCAAAGGAAATGTGCTTATGTGAGATTGTCATGCATTATTCCATTCATTAAGATTGTATTAAACATTAATGTTTGATTTACATTAAGAAGTGGATATTGTCACTCATGAATATATATATATATATTTTTGTTTCTTTTTCAGCAGGCAGCCAACGAGCAAGTGGTGAACAATGGATCAGGGGTAGTGTAGAGAAGGACCTCATCCGATTGGCAGGCACAGGACGAAAACAACAGCATAACCACCAATAGGTAGCATGCATGCATAGTAGAGTCACAAGAGACTGTCCTGCTGCTGAGAGACTCCGTAAGCAGGATATGCAACATGCCAGGAGAAGGCAGGCAATAGGGCTCCACCTAAAAATACCATCTGTGGTGTCCAAGGAGTAGACCTCTCTATTTTTGCAGCCTTAAGTGATCCTCTCCTCCAATAAAGAGGCCCCCACAACAATGAGACCTTCAGCTACACCCAATGTTTCTCCTCTTCCTCCAGCAAGTGCTTGCGCAGAAAAACAGTAGATAAGTGTTACTTGGTGTACCTTACCCATCACCTGAGTATGTGACTATGGCTATCTTCCAGAAAGCCATGAAGCCAATTGAGGCTGGACAACAGTGCTCTCCTTAGGCCTTCAAGAAGTGACAGCAGAGGCACAAAAATGGAAGCATGCTGAAGAACAGAAAGAACTCGGATGCATCCTCTCATTGTGGATTGCATTTATATAAACATGTACTGTGACCCATCTCTATTCTGCCAGTGTTGTTGCTTCACCTACAGTGTCTACCACCTCTATACCTAAACCTACCCCAAAGTCTCCAAATCCTTAAATAGTATACAGTCCTGTCCCATTCCTGTAGATTCCTGCATCTGTGGAGGGAGGGAGGAGGTTCAAATGGTCTTTGTCTCTGAGGAAAATGAAGAGAATGACTAGGAATGTGTCCTTCAATATAGGAAACTATTTCTAGCCTTGCATCGTATTCCCACAACAAGCAAATATGGTTGTGGTTCCACTTTACCATGTCTTGTTGAGATGATTTAATCTTTTTCAAGACACTGATCTATCTCTCCATCAACCTAAATACTTTCTCCTTGTAAGTTAGAATGCTGTGTTGGCTCTCCCACATTTGATGAATATTCCACAGAACAGATGAGACTTGCTGGGAAACAGATGCCCCCAGAGTATAGTATTTGCCAACGCCAACCACCCTGACATGCATGACCATGTACCAACACCAGCAGGTTGTCCATTATGTAAAAGGTTGATGTCTGAGAGGTGTAGGAATGGAGATTGTTGAATGGAGGAAAAATCAGCATCACCAGGGATTTCTTCTCTCTCAGAAAATGAAAAAGTACTAGTGGTGGACCTGTTTGGGAGGGTGGAGCAAAGGAGTCAAATGAGGTACTAGTAGGCTGAGGCATGGCTCTAGGAGAGTCCTGCTTAGCTGGTATGAGCATCCATTGTATGAGTAGCTGCAGGGCACTTGCAATCTCTAGAAGACACCTCAAAGGAAGGCTGCTGACAGCCTTGAGGTATTTTAGAGATTGTATCCCACGTGGGACACACATTTACCCCTTTCTCCTCTTGAGATGCTTGAGCTGTGGTAACAACAAACATGGCAGCTAGGAGTAGCATAGGATCCTCTACCTAGACTCCATGATGTCGTTTGCATGTGGTTTGTAAGGCATCATGGTCAGACTCATCGTCTTGAGGAGATAAAAGGAAACCATGTTATAATGTTAGAAATTAATGTAAATAGCTGCACTTGTGTTTATGTCATTGACTTATCTGACCGATGGATTGCAGAGGACCAAATTGCTGCTTGCATGATGTTCCCTAATTTGTATGGATGGGACTTAGTGAGGACAACAGGGGCCATTCAATCACAGAAGATGTGAAGCTAACAATATATGCAAAGAAATAATTTCTGTCACAAACATAGCATAATGTGGAACATTAGCATGCCCTGGATCAAGCTAGTGGGATAAGATTTGCCTTTTAAGCTTACATATTACATTGTTCAGTTAATGCATGGATAACATTGTATGTCTTGAACTATGGAAATCAGCATGATGTGTCATCTGGCCTATTTACTTGTAAGGAGTGCTAAGTGATGATGCCAGAAGCGAATTTAATTTTTTGTTAATGGATGTCATTAAATATTAGCGCATTCCAGTGTACAAACCACCAGTGATAAATACATATCAGAGTGCAGAGATGCTGTGCATTAATATGTACTACTGCATCTGATTGTTTAGACAATGCATCAGACACTGAGAATGGCTGTTGTGAAATACATTCACTGCCATGCCAGTGGTTTTCTGAAAGAATTGTGATTTGTATATGTTAGAATCTAGGTTACTGGTTTACTTGGGTGTGAGCCCTGGCCAAGCAGCAACCACAGTTCTACTCAGGGTAAGGAACAACCCAAAATGAACCTGTGCTCTACCCTCTGGTTGCTTGATAAGGATAAGGAGGAATTAGGCTTAATTTAGAGGAACTGTGTAAAGTAATTGTGCAACACTTTAGACAGTAAAACAGTGAAAACATCTTACAAAATATCCCACACCAGGTTAGACAAACAGAGCTTAATTTAATAAGCAAAACAAGACCAAAATAACAAAACTCCAATCAGTAGAACTGGAGTTATGAATTTTTAAAGAATAAACTGTGAAATAGCACCTACAAGCATAAAGTGACATCCATTGATATCTGGTTGTGCTGGACTGGGTCAAAGTGAAAATGCAGGCTAGCTGTAATGAGATGGTGGTCGGATACAGTCCAAGATTAGTCCCGCTAATGGTTTACCGCCTCAAGTTTTTGTGTTGAGTCCCGTTCGCATGGAAGAAGGTCACCGGGAGCAAGGACAGCATCATTGGTGGTGATAGGAATGGAGTGAGAAGCAGGCTGGGCGTCACAGATGGGCAGACTGGTACCTCATGTTGGTGGTCCTCAACAGTGATTGACGCTTTCATGGTGAAGAGATAGGCCGGTAGTGGCTTGAGCTGATTCTCTGTGTGAACTGGGTGATTATGGAATGAACGGGCCCATTCACAGTTGTAAAGAGACAAAAAGCTTGGAATTAAGTGCTCAAGAGCCACCGCAAATGGCCAGAACATAAGAGGAACCTCTTGGCAGTCAGGAACTCGCTGAAGACGGGTGCAGGAGCTGTGGGTGAGTTGGTTATGTTCCTGAGGGTGCGATCAGGAGGCCAGCAGACTAGCCCTTTGAATCACTCTGGGATCCTGAGTTCAAGATGGATTCCAGGTCCATTTCTTCCTCAGGCAAGAGGTCAGCACACCAGAGCAGCAGTTCCATGTAATGCAGCAATCCAGCAGAGTGGCAGTACTTGTAACAGCTCAGCAGTCTTTCCAGGCAGAGTGTCTGCTGTTCTAGAAGTGTACTAAAGTGGTGGTGTCTGAGATCATTCTTTTGTACACTAGTGCTCTTGAAGGTGGGAAAAGCTTCTAGACAGTGGCTTTAAAGTGCATGCAATTCCCTGTCTCCCCTGCCCTGGTTCCAAGCTGGTTGATGTGATAATGCAGGGTCGTTAGGCCCTTTATGTGGAGATAAGACACAGTTTATTCAGGTTTAAGTGATGTTGGGCACAGCTCCTCCCTGCTATCTTGCCCTTGATGGCACTTCCAGTCAAACCTAAGCTCCCATTATGTGTGGCTGTCTAGGAGGAATACACAAAGCCAAATGGCCAACTACACCCAGTCATCTGCCAAGAGCCAGGCCGCAGGCACCAAATGATTATGGTAAGAAAATGCCAACTTTCTAATAATGACATCTTCAGAACTGTAATTTAAAATTCCAACTTCACCATAAGTTAGGATTTTAAATTCAAATTCCAGAGACACCATACATGAACCTGTTATATGTTCCCATTTGAAAATTACCCTTTTAAAATAAAGCAGCTCCAATGTTATTGTATGGGACAGATAGGTCTTGCCGGAGTGAAAAATGAATTTAAGAGTTTTTCACTAGTAGGAAAAGTACAACTTAAAAGTACTATATGCTGTCCAGGGCCTACCCAGGGGTGACTTATATGTATTAAAACAGAAGTTTGAGTCTGGCAGTGAGTTTATTTTACCAGGTCGAAATGGCAGTGTAACAAGGCATTCAGGCTGCAATGGCAGGCCTGGGACATGTTTTGGGAGGGTGGCACAGTAAGTGCTGCAGGCTCACTGGTAGTATTTAATTTATGAGCCCTGAGTATGTATGTATGTACAAGGGACTTACAAGTAAGTGTAACATGTCAAAAAGACTCAGTCCTTATTTAGATTTTTGAAAGAACGAGAAATCCTTGTGAAAAGAATTGCACACTGGATTCTGCTTCAAATATTGCACTTCCACCAGAAATCAGTTGATATATTATTACCACTTATCTCTTTGTCCCGTAGGCTCTCATTATCTTAATGAGACTACTGGATTTTGAGCAACAAGATCGTCCACGATGTGGGGGACTGAGTCTGGCCCACGGTAGATGACACTTGTCACTCCAAATCCGGATTTTGCTCCGGCTAACTGGCAGTGCCTCATCTCTCCCAAATGGTAGAGACAAATGGGCAGCCAAGCGCATGATATCTCAGTACTTCTCACGGAAGTCGTGGTCACTCAGGTCACAACCGGTTCTCTCATACACAGTGTGGTCTCATATATAAATGACAACAATAGAGGCAGTACAAGTTTTAAAGATTGGTTTAATAAAACGACTGCATTTTATATAACAAAGCGTGAGATGCAATAACCAGAACTACACAACACAATAATATTAAAATAGTAACAATGATAGTGAAGCACAAGAATAAGGCTATCATAGTGCCGCTAGATTATTCTCTCCCTAAATTATATTTCGAGCACAGCATGTTAAGCTCTCATCCTGCCTTTCAGGTTCCCCCGGGAGGACATCAACCCTCGTACCTGAGCAAAGGCCTGTGATCTGCATCAGCTTCTGCAATGGGGCATTCAGCATACAGTTGTGGTTCCCTGGCTGGAATCTACCTCTTGACGTGTACTAGGACTAGAAAGTGTTTTTATAACTAACACCCAGATGTTCTAAGAAAATGTCCCTACATAAGGATGTGTATTTTCTACGAATGCTGGAGACTAAACTTCTACAACGTTTACCGGTAATGTACCAGACTGTAGCCTTGATTGAAGCACAGGACGATCAAGAATGCATTATTTGAGAGCACAGTGCTGAGCTAAGCTAAACAGTGTGATAGAAGAAATTAAAACAAGACTGTAAAAACTGGTTATTATAAAATAACAATGCGAAGCTGAATAAAATCTATCTAGGGCAAAGTGCACAGCGGGCTAGTATGTTAAACTAACGTGCATGGAGCTATACTTGAAATGGCTACACAACACCCTCCCCTTGTCGGTAGAAAGTGGTTCAAGCCAAAGCTAAAATGCCCTAACCTAAAATATATCTAAAACCCTACTTAATTTTGACAAGTCAGGAGGACACAAAAGCATAGTACTCGGCAATTTAAAAAATGAGCATGCGGCCAAGAGCCGAATTCAAAGGAAAACGTCAATTTAAGACAGTTCCAAATCATCAGGAAAGCAGGAGATCCTCCACTTCGGCAGATGACAAAACCGGTAAATCTGCGCCAAAAATGACTAAGGAGCAGGTGTGTTCCATAGCCCCAGTGTCAACCAAGGTGGCATCCCGTGCAGTGCCTATTAACGAGTTAATGGTAACTTCCTCCAGGAAGGGTAGCTCGTAATCAGCTTCTCTGAGAAAACGCAGCCGCAACGCGCATGTCTGGTAATGAACCCTCAACAAGAGCATCAACAGATCAGCATCAATCACTGAGGGGCGTTACTGTGAAAGACAAACTTCCAGTGCATGTTCAAAAGAGCACCAACGGCACCGAAACACGGGCTGCACACAATCCAAAACCGGTCTGAATGATAGAGACCAGTCACACCCCAAATGTTCCAGGAGTGTTGCTCCAAACTGCTGCATCATGCGTTCACGGCACAGCTGCACTGATGGGAGTGCCTTCATTTGTCCTTGTTGCGGCGGGACAGCCATTGCAGAAGAACAACAGCAACAGCAAAATGCCAGCTAATAAAGCCAAAGTTATTGGAAATCCCCCAAAAATGCTTCCGAAAATTGAGTGAATAGCAGAAGGTATCAAACCGAATATAGAGGAAAAGGTGTGAACAAAACCAATACCAAAAGCTTTGAAAAAATTTGCTAATGCAGCGTTCTGGACGCATTAAATATACATCCCATGAGTTCACCAAAGTGTCTCGGAAAGTTCGTATTTAACAGGGACTGTATTTCTGCCAAAGACCTTGCCACTTGAAGTGCATAGGTCTTGCGTGCAGATGTAAGGGCCACATGCTTCTGAAACAATAAAGCCTTCAGTCTACTTAACATGTCAAAATTCACCTTAAAAGTAGCAATGTGAGGCCAGATATCAGCTACCACCCTAAATTTAGTGGGGGGAAACAACACGTTCCCGCAGCATGTAACGACCTTAGAGACTGAAAGTATATAAACTATTCCGGCCCGCATGTCTTCACTATTGAGAAGGACGTAGCTGCTGTTTGAAAGCACCTGGAATGTGCGTTTAATCAAGGAGACTGGAACTCCCTTCAGATAGCAAGCCAAGTTCGCAACCGAGGCATTACACACCCCATGCAAGGACAGCTGCTTACAAATCATCGAGTGGCTGACTGAAGTCTTGCATTCACTACCGCTAAGAAAAACCTCTTTCATGCCATTGAGGCATTTGTACGAGAAGGGAAGCTCCCACGCCTCATGGATGTAACTATCTCCCATCTTTTCATATCTGCCTACCGGAACGTGTTTCAAACAAGAAGTGAATTGTAATGTAGAAATAGGCAGATTAATAAACCCGTGTATCAACCATTCTGCCGAAGGAATCTCGGCCATGGTAAAAGGCAGTCTTTCTATCTTTTCAATGTTAAGCATGACATAAGTCGCTTCCTTTTTAGCCACTAGTTGTTGTTGTCGCGTCAAATTAAAGGAAAAAAATATTTTCCTGGCACTGATGTGCTGCCACGGAAAGCGACCCGCCTTCAATGTCTGAAGTGTCCAACCCAACTGCATAATGGACCTGGTCTGACTCTGTCCATGATATAAAGAAGACATGTCAGATCGTATAATGTGTATAGCAGAAGAAACAATGTTGTTAATAGTATATATCCGGTCGGACAACAGCTAATGACTTTTTCAAATTTTCCTGATCTATCTGCCTTAACCGGGCTGCAGCCTCTTGTTGGGAAAGTTTCAATTATTCATTGTATACCTCATACAAGAAACGCTTCCTACGTGGTATCTTTGGGCCTGATAATAAATCTTGTAAGTCAGTGCTGTTAGACAGGAGATTGAGGTGTGTCTTAACCGCGTCTAGTGAGGATGATTTTAGCCTATGTTGGCACAATTTTCCTACACTATATGTAGTAATTATGTCGGCATGTTCTGGTGATATATAGCAAGGGTCTGACCTACTCGTTCGGAAAGCCCCCGAGGAGGTGTCAAAACATTGATGACATCCGTTGGTATATATTGGCCACAATAACCACCCACCTCGACGTGTCAATGAAGCATTAAATGTACCTTTCTGGGCCCACTCATTGAGCTCATTTATAGTTGCATTCGTGTACTTCTGGCAGTTTTCAAATTTTGCAGGGGCAGGTATACTGGGCATGTTTAATTCTCTAATTGTGGCCAAGCCTAAACAACTTATTTTTTGTACCATTTCATTTAAAAAAATCATTTGAACAGGGATGAGACATGCTCTAAACAATGTTTCTCTACCCTTGGTCTGGCAATTTTTTGTTCCCCAAACGCTTTTCAAATCAACATATTTTGACCAATATTCATAACCTTCAATTGATAACCGGGAAAAAAAGGAGTCCGAATATATACATTTTGTGTTGGTCAATAACATATGTATATCCCTAGTAGGAGTTACCTTAAAATAATATGACTCAGCATTTTTTTGACGATGCCCAGAAAAATACGCAAACTTTTCAGTATAAGTTTTGAAACTCCCTTTCGGGGGAGTCGGACAATGTTCCCATTGCGTGTAATTAAATATCGTTTTTGGACTGCTCGCTCTATGTATGAAGTGGTGCCCATAATAATTATAGCAAAACATAACACTATAATTTTCATTAAACTGGTAAACATCTTCGTTTTCATAGACAGTATAATATTGAAATTCTGTCAGCATAGAATCAACTATTTTCACATCTCAATCATCAGATACAATGCCTGGTATGACTATATCGTTCATGGATAATTTTAACACATACAGTACTTGAATAATTTCAGTGGGACCATGTATATCAAACATTACTTTGTCCCACACATTCCCATCAGGAATTGGTACTGCAGAAATGTTCTCAAAAGACAAGTCTCTTCAAATCTTATGTGATAAAAAATGTGGTTTCAACACCTCCTCCGCCTGTTCAACCGCTGATCTCTCAGGAAGAAAATGACCATGTATTAACAAGAAAAAAGGTAATGACAAAACCAATCCAAAGCAGAAAGGCTAGGACAGTCAAAGAAAGCCATAAATAGTTCCAAGGAAAAATGAAATATGTTTCTTTAAGCCAATGTAATAGCTTACGTGCACCTGACAAATCAGCTGTCGAAGAGGCAAACGAGTCCGACAGACCGTCGTTGTAGTCAGCATACTAACCAGAGGCTGTTCGTGCAAATGGCGTAGCCGTGGCCAACGGTGGAGTTGGTGTTTCCTGTGGTGGTACACTATAAACAGCACCATCCATCTGGCTAGTAGTCGTAGTGACTTGATCAAATGTTTCTAAATTGCTTGTTGTTAGTGGAACTAATGCAAGATCATCATCCACCCTCCCAAAGCTCGGAGAGGTATCAGCGTTGGTATAAACAACTTGAAGCGGAACTTCTTCTCCAGTAGTGAGAGGGATTCAGGAACTACTGGACATTCCTCTTGGACGGCTGTGCAGATTCGGCCACATGTTGTAGTTTGACGTTGTCAATGGAAGCAAAATTATTTTCTTTGGCACCTGGCAACGGTGGTAGAATAACAGTTCTGGTACCTTGTATCCCCAACACAGGGACTGGTGCTCGATAAGAAGGGCCAAATTATTTTTTCACTGCAACCTTTTCACGTACAAGATCCCCAACCCTGGGAATCCAGCCGGTAGATGTTACTGCCACATCCTTAATTCATGTGGAGGCAGCACTTTTAGAAGAATTATCTTCACGGAACTGCTGTAATTCCTGTAAAACAGTGACATGATAATTTATGTCAAAAGGTGTTTCTGCTGCCTCCACGCCAGGGCCATCAAGATCCGGAACAAACATTTGTGTTCCGAGCAGGCACTTATACGAAATACGACCCCCCAGGGACCTTCTAGGCAGGTTATTTAGTGCTCTCTGAACTCCATATAGGTGGGTTAGCCAACTTCGACCCATACCTAAGACTCTGGCCGTTAAGGATTGCTTTAAATCGCGGTTTAATCGCTCCACAACACTATTTCCCTCGGGATGAAATGGAGACAAGTACTGGAGTTGGACCCCCAATGAAGCCATGGTGTCCCTGAATGCCCTTGAGGCAAATGCAGGGCCCTGGTCCGAATGGAAAGCCGCAACTGCATATGTACCGATAAAGACTCGCAAATCTTTAATAACAGTCCGAGCGTCAGCCGAGCATTGTGGCCACACCCACACAAATCTGGAGCAGGAATCAACAGCAACTAATATGTATTTGTATGCACTATCAGGTGTTAAAGGACTGCAACGGTCCAAGTACACACATTGTAATGGTCTATTGTAAATTAAGAGAGGTGTCTGCGGCGGGCGCTTGGCCGTGGAAACTTTAATTTGTTGACAGATGTCACAACAAAGGACATACTGCTTAGTCTCTTTATAGAGACCGGGCCACCAATAATGGGCACTGTAAGCGTGACATTGTAGCCGCCACAACAGCATGTGCAGATGCCACCCCCTCATGCGCTGCTTTAATCAATTGAGGTCTTACATCTTTATTGGGGATGTCATGTACGCCTACGCCTGGAATTTTAACTTCAGCATTCAGCATACCTCCCATCAAGTATTAATATTTATTAGGAAATCCTTTAGGATAAAGCGTACCATCAAACATAGCTTTTATGGCAGCCATAATGTCTGTGTCTGGTTTGGAACTCGAACAAGTCACTGCTGACTTTGCGGCTTCATCAGCCAAAGTATTTCCAGAAACCTGTATTCCAACGCGCTGGTGTCCAAGTGTATGTACAACATGGACTTTGGGTAGCGTCTCTTTCAGGTCTGCTACCTTCCCCCACAGGAGTCTGTGTTTTATGGTGTTGCCTTTTGAATCTCTGAACCCATTCAAACGCCAGTAATGCAGGTATTCATTAAAAGACTGGACGCAATAATATGAATCACAAACAATCAGTGTAAACTGTGTCGGATCCGTGTGTTCTAGTGCCATCAGTAGAGCTTTTAGCTTAGCCAATTGTGCTGTACAATACCCTAAGGTCTGTGTATAGGTATGTTGGGGACAGAATTTCTCCCCCTCCGATAGCCGCTTACGACTGCGCATGCAGCAGAATATTGATGATTAGTTCCAATTGCTGGTTTCGCAGAGCCATCGGTGTACGTGACTGTGTGATATTGATCCATAGGCAAAGTGTCTGCTGGAACTGGATATTCTACTTCATATTGTAGAAAGTCTTGAGTTTGTAATTTTGGGTCAAAAATGTAGTCTACATCAGTGGCTGTTAGAGACTTAGCCCATTGTATCCATTGTGGATGAAGTGCTTTCGCGTTCGGAACGCTAGCTTTTGTAACATCCTCTAGGGCTGGAATGTGAGAAATTACAATAATGCGTTTTCCTTGGGGAAGAGTTCTTTCTTTAATAACAGCCATTTGCACAGCAGTGAGAATTTTCTCCGTGGGTGCAAAGCGTTGTTCAGCAGCTGAATACACGTGTGATTTGTATGCTATTGGGACTGTCTCACCTTCATGAAATGTTACATAAGTGAAACCGATGGCCCCATCTATTACCCTGATGACCAAATGTGTTTTATTGTCCCTTGTGTGTAAATGTTTTGCTGCTAGCATATCTGTCTGTTAATCTCGTCCAGAATTTACTTGAGAAATCGGGACGTATTAAGTCATATAAAGGTTTTTTGCGTGTTGCATAATCAGGAATGTATGTTCTGCCAAACTTTAGAAAGCCCAACAACGATTGAAGTTTTTTAATCGTATTTGGTGGTTGCAATTGTGTAAATGTTTCTAAAAATTGTGGTGCTAGGCTCTTCCCTTCACTCAACAGCTCATATCCCAAACACAGGATGCTGAGGAAGGCAATTTTTGACTTTTTCAAGTTAAATTTGTAGCCGAGTTCGGCAAACCCTACAACAATGCGGGCTACCCGTCTTAAATGTTGTAGTAACTCATCATCCGTGAGATATATATTGTCCATATATGACAATGCTTCAGGGTCTATCTCATGTAAAATAGCAGTCACACAAGCCGCAAATAGTCCTGGGCTGTTCTTATACCCCTGGGGCAAACAACAGAATTTTTTTCCTGGGAGCCTAATGCGCTAAACCTTGTTAAATCCCTGCTTTCAGGTGCTGTATTCTGGCAGAAGAACCCATTCGAGATATCCAAAATTGTTTTGTATTTTTTCCGCACTATGTTGCTCATTAGTGCAGTGCTATGTTTGTTTTGTATAGCATATGTACGTGTATGTCCGTTTAAATGTCTGTAGTCTAAGACTATTCTGTATGAATGGTCCAGCTTAGCTACAGGGAATAATGGGTTATTCATCGGTGAGACACAGGGTTCAATCACACCCTGGTATTCTAATTGCGTGAGTATCTCTCTCACTGGTGCCCTTGCTTCATGTTTTATGGGATACTGCGGTTGTGGCTGAGGTTCACTTTTAATGGGAATGACATGGTATGGAGAGTCCCTATCCCACCCTACGTGATTTCTATATAACGCAGGTGCTTGTGCTAGAGCCCATTCTATAGAATAGGACTCAGCGAGTTCCTCTGGAACAAGGGGTGAGGAGGAAGGTTTAATAACCTCTTCTCCATATGGTCAGGTGCGGATAAAATCAGGCGGCAATTTTGTTCGGCCAACAAGATGTCATATACTTTGACTACACGGTCTCAAAAGATTGCGTGTATCGTGTGTTCAATGTCTCCTTCCAGTTGTAGTGTTACTTTATACACCCTATTGGGTTCGGAGACACGCATGTCTGCTGTTTCTACTTGTATAAAGTCATCTGTTGCTTTCACGTCCAGATGCTCTAGAGGATTCCGGCGAACTATTGTGACCTCTGCCGCGCTGTCTAGCAGTGCTAGAGCTCAGTTCTTGTTCTTCAAGAGAACCCTCTTCCTGAGTGGCATATCGAACTGAGACTGCTGCCACTTTTTTCTTTTTAAATTGTTGTTTTTGCTGTACAAGTTTCTCTTCCTTTTTAACAGAGACCTTCGAAGAGCGTTGTGATTCCTGTCTTGGTTTCATGTACTCTGTTCTCCACTCTGATCGCCCACCTCTCTCATTTCTCTTTTCCGATGACTCCTGAAAGGAACGATATTGGCGTGTATCAGTATATTGATATCTATCAGGCGTTTTTATATTCTCTCTATTCCTGAGATTATATCTGTTCTGTGGGGTCTCCACTCGTGGAGATTCTCCCCTTTCTTTTTTAGGTGTTTTTTGTTTTTTTCTCCCAGCGTTTCTTAGCACCCTCAGGTAGCTGTTTAGTATTATCTTGATTAATTTTACCCTGAATTTAAGGTTTTTGTGGTCTAGCCCCTAGGCTATCTCGACCGATACTTGAATAAGTTTCCGCTATTATTTTAGGCAGGTCTCGTTCCTAATCTTGTTGCGGAACGTCACGGAGCCGCATGCACACTGCGAGTGCAACTGCTTCCTCTTTAAGGTTACTTAGGATGATTGAAGAAACTGTGGCAAAATTGCCCATCAGTTGCATTCCTAAATCTAGGGCCGGAGCAGCCCCGTATTAATCTTGAATTTGTTTAAGCACTTCCGATAGGTTGGCTAGTGTCAGTGTACTGTGTGCCGTTGTATAGAGCGCGGCAAATACCGTGCCCCATGTGTTACAGTGTTTAACTGTAGGGACCATCCCAAAGGGCAAGCACATAGTTAATATTCTGTGTTTATCCTGAGGTCCCGTATGGGGAAATACTGCCTCCAGCGTATTCATTTTTTGTGGATAGCCAAAACTGAGTCTCCTCTCGTTTGGTGGGGACCTTACCCATAATTGAATGTACAGTCACCGGATTTATACCTGGTGCATGTGGTTGTACTGGAGCAGCACGCGCTGGGTTTGTATTTAAAGTTTGCATCACAAATTGTACTAATCATCTGTATATTGCTGTTAACTCAATATATAAGCGTCGAATCTCAGCTACTGCCAAATTCGCAACCGCAGGATGTGGTGTATATGTGGCCAATAGAGGCCAGGTAGGACGTCATTACTTAGTGGACCTAACCTTACTGGTAATATTGTATGGGGTAGGGCACCATCAAGCCAATTATTATGTTCTTGATAAGATAGAGGTATCTCTAAGTATGCATGGGCCTATATTGTCCAGGCACGTTCGCAACTGTATATGTATGAAATGTATTTGTGTTCCCATCAACTGCTGGAAATGTGACCCAAGAATAAAAAAGCTCTGTTCTATAGGCTGCATGGGCGTCCACCACAAACGTGACTGGACCTCCCTGGGCCATAAGGCCATGTGCTAGTAAGTGTGTCGTGAGAGGTTGTCTCATGTTAAGAGCTATTTGTACAACCTGGGGATTCGCCATCATAGAAGCACTAAGAGTTCAGAGAAGGCACACCAAGATGGGTTTTTTTCTTTGTAAAGTTCAAGGTTGAACAACCAGCAGCTAAAATAGGATTACCTCTGCGGCTGTGGTGGAAATCCTCAGCACCACAGACGTCTCCGTATACGGAACTGAGGTGTCATTATATATAATGAGACTGAGATATTCCGGTGGACCAGAAAATTTGAGCCTGACCAAATGTTGGCGGCGCCATGTCGAGTAGGCTCTCATTATCTTAGTGAGACTACTGGATTTTGAGCAACAAGATTGTCCATGATGTGGGGGACTGAGTCTGGCCCACGGTAGATTACGCTTGTCACTCCAAATCCAGGTTTTGCTCCGGCTAACTAGCAGTGCCTCATCTCTCCCAAATGGTAGAGACAATTGGGCAGCCGAGCACATGACATCGCAGTACTTCTCAGGGAAGTCGTGGTCACTCAGGTCACAACCGGTTCTCTCATACACAAAGTGGTCTCATATATAAATGACAATAGAGGCAGTACAAGTCTTAAAGATTAGTTTAATAAAACAACTGCATTTTGGATAACAAAGCGTGAGCTGCAATAACCAGAACTACACAACACAATAATATTAAAATAGTAACAATGACAGTGAAGCACAAGAATAAGGCTATCATAGTGCCGCTAGATTATTCTCTCTCTAAATTATATTTCAAGCACAGCATGTTAAGCTCTAAGCCTGCCATTCAGGTTCCCCTGGGAGCACATCAACCCTCATACCTGAGCAAAGGCCTGTGATCTGCATCAGCATCTGCAACGGGGCATTCAGCATACAGTTGTGGTTCTCTGGCTGGAATCTCCCTCTTGACGTGTACTAGGACTAGAAAGTGTTTTTATAATTAACACCCAGATGTTCTAAGAAATTGTCCCTACGTAAGGATGTATATTTTCTACAAATGCAGAGACTAAACTTCTACCACATTTACCGGCAATGTACCACACTGTATCCTTGACTGAAGCACAGGACGATCAAGAATGCATTATTTGAGAACACAATGCTGAGCTAAGCTAAACAGTGCGATAGAAGAAATTAAAACAAGACCGTAAAAACTGGTTATTGTAAAATAACAATGCGAAGCTGAATAAAATCTATCTAGGGCAAAGTGCACAGCAGCCTAGTATGTTAAACTAACGTGCATGGAGCTATACTTGAAATGGCATCTCACAACATCTTAAACAGCTCCCTCATAAAACCCAGCTATCTTATTTGTGCTGTATACAGGCCAAGGCCTTGTGCTCTGTTAAAAACTCAGAGTTAGAACATGTATAGAAGTCTAAAAGGCAAAGGAATGCAGACTGATGGCTCACCTGCTGGACTGAGTTTTGTATGTAGATGGCTCCACCCACTCTTAAGGGAGTCTTGAAGGCTTCAACAAGGGCAGGTGCAACCACAGCCTGGTTGCACCTGCCCATGTTGTGGACCCTCCTGACCACCTGGACTTGAACACTGCAAGATGGCAGATTTCTGGCAGTGCCTGTCAGTGTCTGCACAGGTGTACAAAAGACCTGTTTTTCAAAATGGATGCACAGAAACATTCAGTCTTTGACTGAACCAGACTAGAGTCAAAAGAAGGTGCCCAAAATCCTTCTCATTTATCCTACATTTGGATGCTCTAAGCATATTTCACCTCCCAGGCGAGGCACTATTAGCTCATTCGCAATGTTTTATATGTAAATACTTAGATAATGCTGAGTATGAATGTAAAGACAGGCCCCACAGAAATTGGTACAGGAATAGCTCTTTTAATGCCAAATAGGTCTGTACATACAGAGCAATGCCAGCACAACAGAAATCGGCAACCATCCCTAGGTAACTGCAGTTACAATGTTCTACCTACTGTTAATCCTTATCCTACATTCTACCCCCATTATGGCCCACATCTTAACATTCTAACCACCACACACCTTTCTCCCAAAATATAAAAAAAATACAAAAATAAGGATATAACATTTTGAATTAGTTCCCTAAAGTTTAACAAGTAAAAGATAATACACACAATATTCCTAATCTCTAATAACAAACTCTAATAAGAAAATTATAATATACACAGATATTATGGAAAAGATTATCTCTATTTCATCGCAAATTCTTTGAGATACCCTGGTAATTTATTTGCTCTCTAATTTTGTGGAAGAGGTACACAACTATTATTCTGAACACTATTACTTTTAACCACCCCATTCCCTAAATTGTTATCACTGCCACCACTTACTGCTTCTGGATGCATAACAAGACACACATCTGATCGAAACTTAGAATCCACTGCACACTCCCCCATCAAATAACCATTAATATAATCCTGCATACCACAATCATCATCCCCTTGTATGTTAACACCTTTACACAAACTCACATGTCGCAAATGTTGCACCCTACCATAATCAAGTTTAACAGCACCATCCAACACATTTACTATTTTCACAGGATCAGACCAACAGACCACTCCTTTTGCCACTAATCCAGGTTTCCTTACTACATGCACATATTGACCTGCCACAATATTGTGCATAGTTCTCCCTTTATGAATTTTATTCAACACTGGACTTTGGTATTTTTCTACTCTCCTTCTTATTTGACCATCAATTTCTCTCAACATCTCCTCTTGTTTCTTATTCTTCAACCTCCATGGAACTAATTTAGAAGACTGTTTCCTCCCGCTCAACAACTCAAATGGTGTTTTACCTGTTACAGAATGGGGAGTAATTCTGTAAGATAATAACATACCTTGGAGAGCTTACTTCCATGATAACTTAGATTTCAATGCCAATTGTATAGCCTCTTTAATCACTTTATTAAACCATTCTACTTGACCGTTACCTTCAGGATGATATATTGACACCTTTACATGGTTCACACCCCTTTGTTTTTTTTTAAATGATTACATTTTACTAGATGTGAGTTGTACACCATTATCAGATACAAATGTTTTTGGAATACCTTCCCTGGCAAACACATCTTCCAGGAAATCAATAATCACATCCGTAGTTACACTACCAACCATGCAAACTTCTGGCAATTTAGAAAAATAGTAAATGTGAACAATAGCATACGCCTCCTTGGATGGCAATGTGGTGATCGGACCCATGAAACCAATAGTTACATTGCACCAAGGTCCCTCAGGCAACTCAACCATTTGTAGAGGGTCTACTATAGGTACTATTTTGTCACTTGATTTACATGCATTTCACTCTCTCACCCAACAGTCCATCATTCCATCGAGACCTGGCCACCAATAATGTTCTTTAATGTTTCTCCTGGTACTTGCCATACCCTCATGGCCTTCATGTCCTTACTTGACAATGCTTTTCCACATCCCCTTGGGAGGTACAATTTGATCACCTCTTAAAATAATGGCATTACAAATAGATTATTCATCCTTGAATTTCCAAAAAGTACTATATTCACCTTGTAACTGCCGTTCAGACCGCCACCCTTTTTTGAGAAATTCCTTCATCCTTAACAATACATCATCTCTTTCCATTGCCTTTCTCCACCATTCCTCGGACAGCTCCAATTCTGTTTTGTAACTCTCAACAGACACCACATCATCAT
Source organism: Pleurodeles waltl (assembly GCF_031143425.1). Classification (NCBI taxonomy): domain Eukaryota; kingdom Metazoa; phylum Chordata; class Amphibia; order Caudata; family Salamandridae; genus Pleurodeles; species Pleurodeles waltl. Next base: position 839,517,573 of record NC_090436.1, read on the forward strand.
ATGTGAATGCCACATCACACTCACTATCGTCAACCTCATTAACATTTCCATTATATAAAGGCAGGCGTGATAACCCACCAGCTACACAATTTGTTTTCCCTGAAACATGCATTACATCATAATGGTACATTTGTAATATTGAAGCCAATCTCGCTAACTGTGGAGTAAGATTTTTACAACCTCCTGGTTTTAAAATGCTTACCAATGGTTCATGGTCTGTACATATTTTGAATTTCTGACCCCATACATACATGCTAAACTGTTGCACTCCCCAAGTTGCAGCAAGTAATTCCTTTTCTATTACGGAATAATTCCTTTCTGCCAGTGTCCAAGTGCTGGATGTGTATGCAACCACCCACATATTTCCATTCTTTTGTAGGGAGAGCACAGCACCAATTCCATACCCACCCATCATCAACAGGTATAGTGCAGTCAGCTCCTACATCAAATGATTTTAAAGATGGTGCAATAACAATTTATTTTTTATAGCTGCAAATTTCTCACTGTACTCCTGTTTCCAGCAAACTTTAGAGTTTTTCCTTGTTTTTTAATGTTCGTAGGTTCTCCACTTTAGATGCATAATTTTCCACAATCCACGAATAAAATTCTGTCAAACCTAAAAAAGATATAATTGTTGTTTACAGTTGGGCTCCGGCGCATCACAGATAGCTGGAACATGGCTAATTTTGGAAAGAATGCAATCCTTTGATAGAACATGTCCTATATATTCCACTTAATGTTTACCAAAATTACATTTTTGCTCTTTACCGTCAATTCGTTCTCTATTAACGCTTGTAATACTTTTCTCAATACACTATCATGTTCATTCTTATCTTTCCCAAATATAAATATGTCGTCATGGAACACCTTTGCACCAGTTATCTCTGACAATGCTCTGGACATTTCCCTCTGAAATACAGCTGAGGCACTAGCTAAACTAAATTACATTCTCTTATACTGGACCATCCCTTCGGGTGTTTTAAAAGCTGTATAACATTTAGATTCAGGTTTCAGCTGTATTTGATGGTAAGCATTCACCAAGTCAATTGTCGAAAATACCTTAGCTTCACCAATAGACAACATCACATCTTGCAAATTTGGCAATGGAAAAGCATTTACACAAATAGCTTCAATGAGAGATCATATTTGTTTTCAAAGAAATTACAATTGGAGCTACCCAATCAGAACTTTTAATGGGTTCTATTATATCTTTTTCACATGTCATGTAATATTTCTTTTAGTTTCACTCTGTAATTAAATGGAACATTCCTCAATTTTAGTCTCATAAAAGTTTTTATATTGCCTAATTGACTACTAAAAACGTTTGTAAATTCAGTCTTTAAGTTAGATTAAACTATATCATTTCTACTCAGGATATTACATCCATCCACCACATAGACTGGTGGATCAGCATTAGGATTCACTTTTATTCCAAGTTCTGTCATGTGTGGCCAACCCAAAATCATAGCACCTATCTCAGCAATAAGTACCTCTCCCATGCACCTTTCATCTGCAAATTCAAATTGACCCTGCATTATCCCACATTAGAAGTTTTATGACCTGAGTAACTACTTGGATTTCTGCTTGTGTTTTCCAACTCTCTACCTGGCCACAATTAGCCAAATATGCCTTTTCTCATTATGGTGTACCATGCACAAGAATCCACCCACTGCTTCCACTTGTTTCCCATCAATATTTAACAAGCATTTTGGCAATTGTACATTTTAACCCCTTGTTTTCCTCTCTGTGCATTGCAAATTTTACCAACTGCAAGACATATTTTAGAATTTGCTAAATGAGTACCAAAACCACATTTATAACATAGCAATCCCTTAGAATTATAACTTGGATCGTTTTTGTTGCTCATATGATTAGTACGCATAACTAATGACTTTTTTTACCCTTCCCATTATTTTCACCACCAATAGCACATATCGTACCATCATCCTTATTTTCCTTTCTCACCACCTAAATACATCTCTTGGTTACTTCAATACTTCTTGCTACTTCTACTGCAGCCTTTAAGGACTATACACCAGGAGACCACATTTTTTCCTGTATTTTCTTAGATTTAGTTTTCATTAATAACTAGTCCCTTAAAACCTGGTCATACGTTATATGTTCAAAAGCACATGTTATAGCCAGTCCTCTTAACACTGCTATATACTGGTCAATAGATTCATCTTCTTTTTGTTTTCTAGAATGAAACATATCTTTCCTTAACCACATTAAATTTCCTGCCATACCTTCCTTAGAATTGTTTGAGAGCACATAAATATACATCTGCCTCACCAACATTGTCTAATGAAGGTAGGTTTTTAATTCTCTTAAACCTATTGCACCTAGTCTATGTTTAAGTAAAGATAAATGTCTTTCTGGAATACCTTCCCATCTTCTAATACTTCCATGTATGTCTTAAATAAGTCTAGCTATAACTCCCATTGAATAGGTGGTTCTACTGACTCTGCACAATTCTGGTGCGTCTATCACCACGTTATATGTGAGGACAAAACACTATAAGTAGTCTTTAGGTACTTTAATGATATTCTCCCTAATGTGTAAAGATGGCCACCAGTATGTCGTTGAATTACATTTTTGTGGAAATTGGGCTTGTTTGTACACAGAATCCTTTGTAGATGTGCAAGCAATGAGCCAAAACACGTGCAGTATTCACGTGCTCTCCTTTGCACGTGCACCATTTGTGGAAAAACGGTCTTCACATGCACTAAATGTAAGTACGGATACGTAGTATCAACCATTAAATTATAGTACTTGTCAATTATATAATGTGTGCGCCATAATAGTCACAGCACTTGGCTTGCAATGATCTGATTCTTGTACTTCAGTTTCCTTGCGAGTTCTATCATCAACTTCCTTCAGCGTCACAATGCGAAAAACTTCACTGAACTTTCTCTTGCCTGTCTTGTCGCCATTGTGAAGAATCGGCCATGTAGATATTAGTATAGGACTGGCTCTTTTATTGCAGAATAGGCCAGTACATACAGAGCACTGCCAGCACAACAGGAATCGGCAACCGTCCTTTGGTAACTGCCATTACAATGTTCTACCTACTGATAATTCTTATCCTACATTCTACCCCCATTATGACCCCCTCTCTTAACATTCTAACCACCACACAGAACTACTTGTGAAATGACTCCCCCCCAGAAACAGAAGGAACCCCACCTATCATTCACAAAATTCAAATTACAAACAAGGCTGCACAAATCGCTGCCCTCTTTTAAAAAGTAATTGTTCTTGGAGCTTGGAAATTGCTGCAATTCACTATTGCTCTGAAGTAGCACCATTGTTAATAAGGCTCAAGGTCTCTCCTGACATCATCTTGCATTTGCAAGCTGCCTTGTTTTACGTTGTTATTCCTCCTTATGATCTATACGTGTATTCCACCTGCCAGAACACCGGAAATGCATGGAATGGCAGAAGGAGCTGGTATCTGCTCTGATCAATAATTCACTGCCAGACATTCCAAAAATGTAATAATACAGAAGCCTGTGCAAGAGGAAGATATTGCCATAAGGCCAGTAGAAACAAAGTTGAAATGAGTTTTAGAGACCTTTTTGTTGATAGAAAAACCAGCCAGTGCAAATCAAGATTAACACCCTCACCCCTTAAATGAATCATGTAACCACACAGTAGCTCTAGAAAAATGGTAATGTTGGTAACAAAGATTGTGATGAGAAAGATGCAGATTACTTTTATAACAGCCATGACGTTTAAAAAATTATGCTTTCTCCTAAAGCTTTTGGAAGCTGTATATTGACACAGTGCCAAATTTGATTTCATGATGATTTTAATCTAAATTCCAACATAAATAATGATCAATCACATTGGCATCTTCTCTAACTCACATATATTCCCTTTTAGCTTAATTGAATTCCATTTCTTTTCCAGAAACTGAACTATAACTTCAGTAATGCAGATACCACTGCAATGAAGGCATAGAATTACCGTGTTTAATTTGACAAACTTGTTTTTCTTCGAGTACATCCTATTGAACTGAAAATGTGTACTTACTTTATATAGGTATACTTTAATTACCTGTGCATGTGTGCTCTCCTGCTCTCTGTATTCATTCTCTTCTTTCAGGCAACTTGAGTTGTTCCTTGAGGTAACTGGTACTCTTTCCTTGTTTCGAAGAAGGCTGATGTCAAGGTTCAAGAGTTTCTGTGCTGTTATGAGATCCTCTCTGGCCAGTTGAAGTTCTTTCAGTGCTAAAACAGAAGAACCATTTGAATGTTCAAAAGGATAATCACTCATTCTAAATATAGTACATAGAAAATAATTGAATATATCAGTGTCCTCGTGTTTATTGTGCCACCAAGTGAATTAATACCCAACAATCTGTTGTCAATATTCCAAAAATGTACTTCAAGTTTTCAACGAAGGGATTATTTTGATTCAAATGATTCCTTTTTTTAAATGCACAGAGGTTATAAGGTATGAAGAATCTCCTCTGAAACCAGGGAGTTCACCTGCTAACCCTCCAGCAATATATTCATGATGTTAAGAGTTAGGCAAGAAATGAGCATTCAGCCAGTAAAATCTTTTCTATTTCCACCAATGTGCAAATGACATTTTTCTATTATTGGTTGTTGGATCAGGTGCCTGATCTTGGCTAGTGATACCCCCATGAAAGACTACAATGGAAAGGGTGGCAAAATTTCACATAAAGATAAATATTGTTCTCTAATGTGCTCAGAAACACTCTGAGCAGGTTACAGAAATGAGGCCTATGCTGCATAGATTATAGGTGTATTTCCAGTGCCCACTTTTGGTTGCAGATATTGGACCAGCTAACATTGGTATATGACTGATTTTAGGATGTATGGTTTCCAGCCAGATTGATCTATTCCTTTGGCAAATATGGACACATTGGTGAGAAATCCCTCGCCCCCCCAAGCACAAGTCTTGGGCCCAGATTTAAGAGGGCCTAGTGCCTTTCCAATGGAAGATTAGCATCATTTTTGGACGCTAATGTGGCATTGGAAGGACAAAAAGGCTGCGCCATATTTGTAACCATTGCATCACTTTGCAGCCCCTTGCGCCACCTTATGCCTTCGCTAGGCATAATGTATGCAAGATGGGCATTCAGGTATTAATGGGGGCAAAAAAATGGAGCAAAGAAATATAAGAGATTTCTGTGCGTCATTTTTATTGGTATTTTTAACGCCTGCTAAGAACAGGCATTAAAGGGAGGCTCCCATTGTTTTCAATGGGCCTCTGGGTGCTTTGCAGGATTAGCGTCACAATTTGTTTACGCTAATCCTGCAAAGCATCAGACTGGCATACAAAATTATGATGCTAGTACTTCTCACTACCGACATGGTGCGTTGTATTTTAAATATGGTGCACACATGGTGGCATTATGGGGGCACCAAGGGGTGCAAGAAAAGTGGCGCTGCACTAGGTGCAGCACCACTTTTCATAAATCTGCCCCTAAATTTTAAAGAGTTTCCTCTGGCATTTTGGCAGAGGAGAAATCTCTGGCACAAAGACTGACAGTTGACCCCTGTCTAAACTCTAAAGGAGGCATATTAAAGTGGCATATTAAAACCTTTGTAAATAAAGGCATATATTCATCATCATATTTAAAAGATGTCTAGGGGTAAGACGAAGAGGGTACCAGATAGAAGATGGGAGAATATCCCATTTCTCTTCTTGAAGCCTTTCTAATATTGTTTCTTTGTAGATATATGTGTCAAAGTCTTGTCTTCACTAAACGTACCTTGAAGAGATGTGGCTCTTCACTTTATGTCAGGGTGATGAATCCTCTTACATATGTCAAACCTTAAGTCATTCATCATAAAATAGAGATGGAGCACTATTCAAAGGGAGAGCAAATTGTAAGACCATCTCTAATTACACACGAAGTAGTAGCTTTGATAGGATGGTGCCTGCATTCATGACTTGTATTTATTAATGAAGGACAATGAATGAAAATGAATGAGCAGAGAATATACAATTCCCAAGATTCAACTTACGCTCAGTGAGCTGTTCAGAAATGGTGGAACACCTCTGAGTACATAGGGGCATATTTATACTCTGTGAGGGATATACGTCATTTTTTCTTACGCAGATCCTGGACAAACTTAATTCCATATTTATATTTTGGCACTAGACATGTCTAGTGCCAAAATATTGGAGTTAAACTCATTTTTTGCCTGCGGAAAACTATCTTGCATCAATGAAATGCAAGGTAGACGTTCCCGGGCAAAAAATTACTCCAAGACCCTAGCGCCTTATTTATCCTCCCATGCAAAAGTCACGCACAAGAGGAGGGGGGGGTCAAAAAATGGTGAACAGCTTACTTTGCACCATTTTTTAACTCCTGGGTTAGGGCAGGCATTAGGGGACCTGTGTGCCTATTTACATGGTGGAATACCATGGAATTAGCCCACAGGTGCCCTCCCCAGGCCCCAGGGTCACCCACACCCACAGCAGAGGGACAGCGGAGTATGGGGGACCCCATCCCAGGTAAGTATTTTTTTCTTTTTTTTAAAGTGCCATTTGGGGCCCCGAAATTGGCCCCCCTACATGGCACTGGGTGCGATGGCCATGACCAGGGGACCCTGGTCCCCTTTGCTGGCCATTGGGGTGTGGGCATGACTCCTGTCTTTTCTAAGACAGAAGTCCATTGCTAGGGATGGTTTTACATCAGAAAAGGACTCTAGGCAGGTTAGAGTCATTTTTCTTTACTCTAACCTGCTTAACGTCATTTTTTGGTGCAAAACCCCCTTCTTCCATACCGTCAGCCCCACCCGACTGACGTCTTTTTTTTATAACACTAGCCTACCCTTTGCACCGGCTTGCACCACTCCATAAATATGGTGCCTGGCAGGTGCCTAGAAATGGTGCAAGCCGGTGCTAAACTGTTTGGTGCAAAACTGCATTAGTGCAGTTTTGCACCAACAAGTATAAATCAGGGCCATAGTCTTGCAGAAGCATTCAGGTTATGCACACACCTTCTCAGAAACCTGGGATTTAATGGCAATTCTGGTGAGGTCTGGCATCATGGTGATACTTTGCCTAGGTCAAACCACAAACATCATTTATTTCTTAAACCACTTCGAGAATATATTAAGCAAAGTGCAAGAACACAGCTTCAGTGCCTCCAAAAATCTAATCTTTGATATCACATCAGGTTTCCTTTAAGTTTTGGTGTTTATTGAAGTTTGAGATTTCTATCCATAGTTCCTGATTGCTTTGCAGTGCCCCGTGTCTCCTGAGATTGTTTGTTCTTGGAAGTGAGTTAGATGACTTTGTAGATCAACTAGTCAACGGTGAAACCACAAGACAGCAATTAAGACAAGCGTTGATGTGATCCAATTTGTTAGTGTCTGGTATAGGTTGGGCTGCTGCTTGTTATGCACCATTTAATTGGGTGGGCCTTTTTAGGAAACTTATCAGGAGCAGTACTGACCTTTCATATTCCTCAAAATACAAAATTAACAAACTCTGCCCTTTCTTAGTTTCCTACTGCAGCTGATCACTAATAAAAAAAAATACTAAAATTGCTTTGTGAGCAAACTGGAAGCAATGGTAGATTCCCTGGCTAAACGATGGAGAACACCTCATGTTCATTAAGCGCTTCCGTAAGGTCTGGGAGGTGTGGTCGGTGCATTATTCTGTTGAATACGTTCCTACAAGACACTCAAAAGAGTGTAATCAGATAGATCAGGTTTGATTGGTTAAGAGCTGTTAATGTTTCTTATTTCAGTCAAGAAACCTGCATGAAAGCGATTCGAATTCAATAAACTACAGAGGAGACGAGTCTCAAATGCATGTCGCTATTTACTGCAACAGATTGTAAGTGTCCAGCATTTGTGAACGTCGCAGAGGATTCCAGGGGTAGTACGACAAAGCAACCACACTCACATTTACCCAGGAGTAGTTTGGGCATTCTTATTTGAGTTCCAAGTTCCTCCAATATGAAGGCATTTACACATGCAGAGATGGAACAGTTGTCCACTAAAAACTACACGACTACATTTTTTTCTCCGCAGGTAAAATGTTTACCCTTGGAAAGAAACCCCTTCCCTACACACTTGCCAGTTGTGATGGTTTCCCAATGGTATGATATTAGGTGGGAGTAAATCATTTTGTGAGTGTACATTCACATTTTCGTAACACACAATATGAATTTACATATGAAAAGCAAACCTTTTTGTGTACCTAATTTGAACCTTGTGAATCGAGCCTCAAGAATGAATTGTTGCCCACGTGTCGGTTGATTGTCTTGATTTATAGTTGTGTCTGAGTTGAGATGATGAGGTGCACGAGCAAGAGTGTCATCAATGATGTCGTGTTATGTCAAACTCAGGGAGCAGTGCGAGTTACTGTTTCCGCCGCAAACCAAAACTGCAAATATCATGTTTGATCCAAGGGATAGCTCAGGTTTTACCGTATTTTTTTCATTACATATATAAATAATACAAGAGGGAGATGGAGACTCTGATGTAGGTGCAGTCAGGGGAAAGGAAGTAATTTAAGGTCAAACAAAACTTCAGAGGCAAGTGTGGAAAAGAAGTAACACCACCAAAGGACATGCAGCAGAAGACTTGTAGACACAGGATGTAGCAGAGAAACAGAATGCAAGAGGATATGCACAGGTTGGGCCAGACAGTAACAATAAGAACAGAAGGCCGGAAACATAACTCCGATTCTGCTGGGAGCACTCTTCAAAACAAAACTTCAGGGGTAGAATTGTCTTTTAGGAACGTTCACCAAAACATTTCCTTATCAATATTGTCATGTCTCTAAACTTACTTGAAACCTGAAGGCAATGAAAAATATCCATTTTCGTAGCATATATTTCAAGGATTCCAGTCTGCAAAAAAAGAAAATAATCCATCAGGGTATTGGTTCCTGTTCCAACTAGAGGCACTACCTGACCTAGGTTCTGATGCCAATCTTGACAGAAAATTAGCAGGAAAAGGTGATCCGGTATTAGCATTATAGACAGTCTCTTTCTGACTTATGCTTTGGTTGAGCTTTGCGACATAACCACTGAAACGCTTACTTCTGTTATTGTTTGCCCAAAAATCCAGCATTTAAAGGCTACCAGGGGCATAAGACTTCTTTATGAAATTTTGTGGGAGATGTGCGGTTTAACTGGGACACCGCCATAGGTACTGCATGAGCTCCTGGTAATTAAGTAATATTTTTAAAATGTTTCCGAAATGAACTAATGTCCAGAAGGAATCCTGAGTATCAGACATGTTTTCCTTTCTGTATTTTAATTGCTGTGTTTTTAAATCAAAGGCTTAATCGACTCATTTTTTGTTTGGGGTAGTGACTTCTGAATTGACCAACAAGTTATAGTAACCCACAAAAGTCCGCCACACCAAAGGTCAGTGATAAACTGGCGATAACAAAACCTCCACCGTCACGCCAACAGAAATACGCCCACAGTATCACGACCTACGAATCCACGCGGCGGTCTTTCAACCGCAGTACTCCATTGGCGGTACACACCACCGCGCTCAAAATACACACATAGTTACAAAACACTACCACATTGGACAATTCCACATACACACACCTGAAACACATACACACACCACTCCCACACACTCAATACAATATAAAACACACACCCACATCACCCACAAACCCCTATGACCACAATTGCGACTGAAGGCCAGAGAGAGACACCACCATCTACAAACTAGCATTCACAGGCACTCAACACCATCACTCACATAACATCCATGCACCTCACACAACACACCTCTGAATATCACCCCACACATCACAACCCACACCACCCCACACATCACCCACACCACTCCATGGCACCGCAAAGACACCCCAGGTTCTCTGAGGAGGAGCTCAGGGTCATGGTGTAGGAAATCATCCGGGTAGAGCCACAGCTATTCGGATCACAGGTGCAGCACACCTCCATAGCTAGGAAGATGGAGCTATGGCGAAGAATCGTGACAGGGTCAACGCAGTGGGACAGCACCCAAGAACAATGGATGACATCAGGAAGAGGTGGAATGACCTACGAGGGAAGGTGCGTTCGGTGGTCTCAAGACACCACATCGTGGTTCAGAGGACTGGCGGCGGACTCCCACCTCCTCCCCCACAACTAACAACATGGGAGGAACAAGTCTTGGCTATACTGCATCCTGAGGGCCTTGCAGGAGTAGCTGGAGCAATGGACTCTGGTAAGTCAAATCTTTACTACGTCATCCCCCACCCAACCTGCATGCCATCACATACCCCCACCCTCGCCCTCACCCCCATCACTGCAACTCCTCACACGTGTCCCAATATCACAAATCACACTTTCCAAACCCAAGCCCTGCATGCAACACCAAAGCATGGCCACCCATCACCAAAGCATGGCCACTGCACATACCCATACACCCCCTAACCCATCATCACACAAGGTCCTACACAGGAATGCAAGCACTGGCGTACACTGTCCCCCATCCATTGCACACCATGGCACACACAGATGCAATAATCATGCTTTTACACCCCTGCAGGACCCCTACCCAACGTCACCGGACAGGAGGGTCCAGATATGTCCACTCCACCCACAGAAGAGGCCCACAGTGATGACAGCAGCTCTGTCTCACTGGATCTAGATGACCAGCTCAGCCCATTTGGGACCTCGGGACAGTCGGTTCCCCTCACACTGGCACAAGCCACCACAGAGCTTCCCCCCTCTGGAAACACCAGCACAGCACCCACCCAGCGGGCCCATACCTCTGTCCCCAGGACACGTCAAGCAGCAGTGTGTCCACCACTAAAGGGAACCCAGGCTAACCCACTACCCCAACAACAACAGGGACCTGGGGGCAGTGTCAGTGGGCACACGGTTCAGGGGACAGAGGCACAGGAACACAGAGGAACTGGGAGGGCTGCTGTGCGACAGGGGAAGGACAGGCCCAGGGAACCCACTCTCCAAGAGGCCCTCTCCAAAATCATGGGAGCCTACCACCATTCCCAGGAGACAATGGCAACGGTACTAGCCAAGTTTCAGGATACCCAGCGGCTACAGGAGGAACAATATTTGGGCTTCAGGGAGGAACTAAAATCCATCAATACCACTCTGGGCACCATTGTAGGGGTACTGAAAGAACTCGTCAACACCAGGAGGGACACTGTGGCACAACAAGGGGCCCCTGACACTAGCCTGGACGATGAACTGCCCACCACTTCCGCCGGCGCTAGTGGACAGGAGGCACCGCCACAGGACCACCACACCAGCACCCCTCCCCCTGCAGAGGAAAAACCACCCCGCAAACGGTCCCTGAGATCCAGGACAAAGACAGAGAACGATGCCAAGACCCCCGCCAAGAAATGAGACCACCCTGATTGTCATCTTTTTGTTCCACCTTGTCACTCTGTCCATCCATAAACTGCCCCAGCTCCACTTCCTATGCCCCTTTGGACAATGCACCTGTGAGACTAATAGACTGGACTCTGCCATGGACATTCCTCCACCATCACGCCTCACCATTTTACAACCCCCTCCAATATTGAGCACATAAATAAACACCCTTAAAGCACAAAACAATCTGGAGTCTGTCTGTGATTTCGAAATAGTGTGTTAGAAATTACAGTGGCAAAATGCTCTTTCAAATGTAATGTCAACATACCTATGTCACACAGCTCTATTCCATGAGGAAACAAAGCAGATGTCACACAGTGGGACCCACAACTGTGAAACTGTAAGGGAAAGTGGCAACTCAGTGACCATACACTGGGTGAAAATAACAGGCAGTAGAGAGGTAGTAGATTTAAATCAGATGTAGCAGGTAGTGTTGTCTTCTTACCTGTGTCTCACTGGAAGTATTGCAGGATCACCGTGTTCCTGTTGTCGATGTCCTCTTGTCCTGCGTCCTCATATTCAATGTCCACAGGCTCCACAGCTGCCACAAGACATCCATCTGGCCCATCCTCCTACAGAAAAGGCACCTGTTGTCGCAAAGCCAAGTTGTGAAGCATGCAGCAGGCCCCGATGATCTGGCATACCTTCTTTGGTGAGTAGAATAGGGAACCACCTGTCATATGGAGGCACCAGAACCTGGCCTTCAGGAAGCCGAATGTCTGCTCTATAATCCTCCAAGTTCGCCCATGTGCCTCATTGTAGCATTCCTCTGCCCTTGTTCTGGGATTCCTCACTGGGGTCAGTAGCCATGACAGGTTGGGGTAACCAGAGTCACCTTCAAATGGCGAGGGACAACTGTTAGACACACACTAACTCATAGGGACATCCACAGACCCAGACAACTATTCCCACTGTATTGGGTCCATGTGCTCACCTAATAGCCACACCCAGTGCCTCTGCAGTTGCCCCATCACATAAGGGATGCTGCTATTCCGCAGGATGTAAGCATCATGCACTGAGCCAGGGAATTGTGCATTAACATGGAAGATGTACTGGTCTGCCAAACATACCATCTGCACATTTATCGAATAGTAACTCTTCCGGTTTCTGTACATCTGTTCACTCCTGCAGGGGGGACCAAGGCCACATGTGTCCCATCAATGGCACCTATGATGTTGGTGATATGTCCTAGGGCATAGAAATCACCTTTCACTGTAGGCAAATCCTCCACCTGAGGGAAAACAATGTAGCTCTGCATGTGTTTCAGCAGGGCAGACAACACTCTGGACAACACGTTGGAAAACATAGGCTGGGACATCCCTGATGCAATGGCCACTGTAGTTTGAAAAGACCCATTTGCTAGGAAATGGAGTACTGACAGCACCTGCACTTGAGGGGGGATTCCTGTGGGATGGCGGATAGCTGACATCTGGTCTGGCTCCAACTGGGCAAACAGTTCCTGGATTGTGGCACGGTCAAGCCTGTAGGTGATGATCACATGTCGCTCCTCCATTGTCGACAGGTCCACCAGCGGTCTGTACACTGGAGGATGCTGCCATCTCCTCACATGCCCAATCGGACGGTGTCTATGGAGGAGAACAGCGAGTCAACAAACACTGAGGTACGTAAACACAGCTTACTCTGAAAACATTAGCAATTCGAAATTTGCCTGTATGAGTGTTTAGGCAAGGCTTAGATATGTGTGACGCAGTCAAAAATAATGCCATGTGGCCCCCTGAAATGGCTGCTGCCTGATCTGTAAGGTGGACAACGGGATATGAGGTAACTGCGCTGGCGTTGTACACCGTCGCGGTAGGTGGTCGAAAACCGCGGCGCAATCCTGCATTGGTTAACATTGGACCCTATGGGTCCCAGGAGCCAATGACGATGTACGCCGGCGGTGACGGTATGCACCGCTGCGGACTTGACCGCCATTTTCTCTCTGTTCAATCACTTGATACCTGATCTTCGACAGGAGAGGACCTACACTGCAGTGCTGCTGTGACCTCAGTCTGGAAGAGACAATGGCTTGTGTGTCTGGGGAAAGGACCCCTGCCTTCAGCACGGAGGAGTTGGAGAAACTCGTGGATGGGGTCCTCCCCAAGTACATGCTGCTCTACGGTCCTCCAGACAAACAGGTATGTACAGTGTGACCATGCTGTATGGGTAATGCCTGTGTGGAGTGGGGTGGATGAAAGATAGGGGGGGTGAGAATGAGGCGTGCATGAAACGATGGTGAGTGCATGTGCGTCATGGCAAGGGTAGGGATGCGGGCCAATGACTGTGACGGTGCAGATGGTGTTACTTCTCTTTTTCCTCTGTACAATTCCTGTAGGTCAGCGCCCACCAGAAGAAGGACATTTGGCGTGCCATCGCCAAGGAAGTCCGGACCCTGGGGGTCTACCACAGATGGAGCACCCACTGCCGTAAAAGATGGGAGGATATTCGCCGCTGGAGCAACAAGATGGCGGAAGCCCAGCTGCGGTTGGCCTCCCAACGTGAGAGGGGTGCCCGTCGCACCATGACCCCCCTGATGTTGAGGATCCTGGTGGTGGCGTAACCTGAGTTGGATGGGCGCTTGAGGGTATCACAGCAGCAACAAGGGGATGAGTACACTCTCATTCTGCTGATTCAGTGCGCAAAGTAGGTCTCTAGGTGGGGGTGGTGGGCTGTGGGTTCCCCTAGGCCAGGGTGAGTTTAGTAGGCAAGGACCCTCCTTAAGGGAGGCCCTGTGGCACCCCTCCCCACCTGTGTACAGTGCCAACTACACCTAGTCAGGCTCCTGTGACATCCATGTGTGCAGAAATCGGCCATAGCCTTGTAACCCATGTCCCTGGGATTGAATAGTGGACTCCAAGTGTGCGGCGTAGTGCAGGGGGCGGTATTGCATGCACTCAACATGTCTTTCTTCTGTCTCCCCGCCTTTTTGTGGTCTCCCTGTTCTTGTGTGCATTAGCATCATCAGGCGGAGAAGCAGTGTCACCGGAGCAGGAGGGAGCTGCATCCCACATGGCCCGGGAGGGCGACACTACGGAGTCTGAAGTCACCAGTGGGATGGAGGGCGAGGGGAGCTCCATGGCAGGGACAGGAGCTGACACCGGCGATACGGACTCATCCTCTGATGGGAGCTCCCTTGTGGTGGCGGCCCCATCTGTGCCCCCTGCATCTTCAGGTACAGCCACCACCCCCCCTACCAGCACCGCCCTCCCAGCAGCCCCTCAGTGTTTGCCCCGTGCCCGCTCACCCAGGAGGGTGGGCATCACCTTCGCCCCAGGCACCTCAGGCCCTGCACCAGTCACCCCTGCTGCCCTCAGTGAGGAGGCCATTGACTTCCTCAGGTCCCTCACTGTTGGGCAGTCACTATTTTGAATGCCATCCAGGGTGTAGAGAGGCAGTTGCAACAAACCAATGCATACCTGGAGGGCATTCACTCTGGTCAGGCAGCCCTTCAGCAGCAAAATTTTCAGACTCTGACCTCAGCACTGATGGCAGCCATTGTCCCTGTCTCTAGCCTCCCCCCCTCCAACTTCCTCCACCCACACCCCTGTGTCTCAGCCTATCCCAAGCACACCATCAGACCAGCATGCACTCAACTCAACACACAAGGGAAGCTCTGGCAAACATGAGCACCACACATCCCACAGGCACTCACGCAAGCATCAGACACATGCAGACACACCAACATCCACTGCCTCAAATGTGTCACCCTCCTCCTCGTCTCCCTCCTCCCTCCCTGTCTCATCTCCACTCACACCTGCAGGCACTACATCCTCAGCCACTATGTCCATCACCAGCACACCCACCACCACACCCCACTCACGTGCAGTCACCACCCCCACTACCATTCACACGTCCCCTGTGTACTCTCCCAGTGTGTCTGTGAGGCCACCTCCCAAGGTACACAGACGCAGCCAAACACCCACCCAACAGCCATCCACCTCACGACAGCCTCCAGCCTATGCACCTTCACCCAAAGTCAGCAAACGTACACCTCCTACAACCACTACCTCTTCCTCCACTCCCAAACCCCCTCCAGCTACCCGTCCCAGTGTTCCTAAGAAACTTTTCCTGGCCAACCATGACCTCTTTCCCTCACCTCCCCCACCCCTTCAGTCTCCTAAGGCCCGACTCTCCAGGTCCCAACCTAGCACCTCAGCCACAACATCGGCGGGACCAGTGGTGCCAGCTCCCAGGGGAACAGTTGGGAGTGTGGAGACAGCTGCGACACCATCCAAGGTGGGGAAGGGGCACAGTAAAACCGGAAAGTCTGGGAAGATCAGCACGGCGGAAAAGACCACCACCAGCAGCACCGCTGCCCAGGACAAGACCGCCAGCAGCCCCTCTGCCCAGGACAAGACCGCCACCAGCAGCCCCGGTGCCCAAGACAAGACCGCCACCAGCAGCCCCGCTGCCCAGGACAAGACCGCCAGCAGCCCCGCTGCCCAGGACAAGACCGCCACCAGCAGCCCTGCTGCCCAGGACAAGACCGCCAGCAGTCCCGCTGACCAGGACAAGACCGCCACCAGCAGCCCCGCTGCCCAGGACAAGACCGCCACAAGACCGCCACCAGCAGCCCCGCTGCCTAGGACAAGACCGCCATCAGCCCCGCTGCCCAGGACAAGACCGCCACCAGTAGCACCACTGATCAGGACACCGCCGCAACAAGCACTGCTGCCCAAGACACCGCCGCAACAAGCACCGCAGGCCAGTGAGCGCCAAAGATTCCGATGCTACTGAGGCCGCCACGAGCAGGATGAAGCACTCTGGGCACAAAGCCCCCTCCAGACCCAGTGGAGAGATACCTCCACTACCTCTGTCCTTGGCAGGATGAAGCACTCTGGGCACCAAGCCCCCTCCAGAACCAGTGGAGATTCACATCCACTACCTCTGTCCTTGGCAGGATGAAGCACTCTGGGCACAAAGCCCCCTCCAGAACCAGTGGAGAGATACATCCACTACCTCTGTCCTTGGCAGGATGAAGCACTCAGGGCACAAGGCCCCCTCCAGAACCAGTGGAGACTGTTATCCACTTGAGAGACTGTGGCTTTGCACTCCACAGGATTGAACAGGGGGCAACCCACCCACTGTAGAGACTTGAGAGACTGTAGCTTTGCACTCCCCAGGATGCAGCAGTGGGCAACCCACCCACTGTAGAGACTTGAGAGACTGTGGTTTTGCACTCCCCAGGATTGAACAGTGGGCAACCCACCCACTGTAGAGACTTGAGAGACTGTGGCTTTGCACTCCCCAGGATGCAGCAGTGGGCAACCCACCCACTGTAGAGACTTGAGAGACTGTGGCTTTGCACTCCCCAAGATTGAACAGTGGGCAACCCACCCACTGTAGAGACTTGAGAGACTGTGGCTTTGCACTCCCCAGGATTGAACAGTGGGCATGGAACCCCCTCGTGGATCTGGCATTGTGCACTCATCCGGCTGAGGTGCCCCCCCTTCCCTTCCCCCTGAGGTGCCTGATTTATTTCTATCTGATGCCCCAGCAGCGTTCTCTCCGTCTTGTTCGGGTATTGAGTGTGGCCTCGCCCATGCCTTTTGGGCCCAGTGGTCCACTGACTATGATGGTGGAATCCCTTGGACTTGTGTTCTTGGTGTACATAATTGTTTATAGTGTAAATGTATATATATGTAAATATGTTTGATTACGGTATTTTAATATATTACAATCATTCCACTCATTTCCTCTTGTCCTTGCATTCTTCCAGTGGGGGTTGGGGGTGTAACTGTAATGTATCATGCTGTATTTGTGTGTGTGTTGTAGTGGGTGAGGGTGGGGGTGTTGCGTATTGCGTGTGTGTGTGTGTGTCGCTGTTATTTCCCTCCCCCTTCCCCTGTGTCATAGGTGCAGTACTCACCGTGGTCTTCGCCGATGGCGTTCGTGCTCCTGGTAGAGGAGCAGTAAGATAAAGACTGGGAGTATCTGAAGTTCCGGTTCCATGGCGTCCTGGTTCCTCGTGGGGTGTGTAGAGGTGAGCGTTTTCCCTTCCAAGTCCTGTTTCCGCTGCGTTTTTGTTCGCGGTGAATCCGCCCCGGAAAAGGTGGTGGATTGGCCTGTTGTAATACTGTAGGCGGTACGTTGTCTTCCGCCTGTCTGTTAGCGGTTACCGCCACGGTGTTTGTTTGTACCGCCGTGGTGGTCGGAGTGTTAAAGTGGCTGTCTATGTTGGCGAGTTTCCGCCACGGTCGTAATTCAATTTTTTTTTTCGCCTCCCTGTTGTCGGTTTTACCGCAGCTTTAACACCGACCGCCAGGGTTGTAATGACCACCTTAGTGTGGAAACAACTGAAAATATGAGATAAACAACCCTCTGCCACAGATTATAAGACTATTGCAAATCTCTGAGGAGTTCCATGACCACCAGAGAAACAAGTCTGAAGGCCAAGTTCCTTCATAAGGTCATGGATTACCGAGGTGACTTGCATAATCCTTAAAATGTATGTCCGAGGGTATTTTATTCCTTTTTACACATGGATACATGATCACCATTCCAACAAATTACTTGAATCTTGGGAGCCAGATTTATTAACATTTTGCATCATGGTTGCACCATGTTTTGTGGTGCATACATGACGCAAGATGCTAGTCGATATTTACAAAGCCATGGAAGCCTTGCACAAATAAATAAATGAAACAGCTTGCACTGCATTGCGTTACATTTTATTCTGGGAAGCATTCTATCAGTGGAACATGGGCATTCCCATGCATCCACCCATGGATTTCATGCAATCCCAGATTTACAAATGGTTGTAAACCTGTAAATAGTGTGAAATAGCTATGTATCACTGAGAGTGGCTTAACTAGGAGAAAACTCTTTTTTTCCTCCTTGTTATTTTCTATTTCTGCTGCAGTATGCAGTCTGCAGCACACATAGAAAAAGGATAATGCCTTGAGATATTGTTTTTGTGCAGGAAGGTGTCCCTCCCTTCCCTTTAAGCTAGCGATTCACAACTAAATAGTCAGCTCACCATTAGTACATGAAGCATTCCACTGTCCTCAACAGTATATACTTGAATTGTGGGTGTGTGGTGTACATGGGGGACAGGACCAATACTTTTTTTTAAATTGTATATTAGCACAAAAACATAAGAGAAGAAGAACTTGAGAGGACAAAAAACACTCAATTACGTGCACCCTTTATGCTGTAGATCTAGGGGAGCAATTGGTTCCAAATCTTAGTACTTAATACCATTGTTTTCCATGGGGACAACTAGGACACACCTCCTGAGAGATATAAAATATGGTTATTAACCTGTGTGGTTCCTTCACCTCTACAGGATGGACGAGTGAAAGAGTGTAAATGTATGGCATATACAAGGAGAAGTTCTGCTTCTTTTGTAGAGATGAAATTATGTGTTTATGCCCTTTCGACCAGTTTTTTTTATCTCCAATCCTAACTTTGTGTGGGGTCTGATAGCAGTACTTTATGGTTCTTTCTGTTGCTCAAAAGATGTTGACACAGTGGCGTAGTCTTGCTTGTTCTGAATGACTACTCCTCCCCCTTATCTTCAGGCTTTAAATTGATCCTCTCATCTAACCTAAGTTCTTTTAGTGCCTTAGTTTCTTATTTGCTCATATTCTAAATGATCTCACTGGATTTTTCCCCTATGGCTTCTATTTTATTGAACACTGCCTGTTCAAATGTCAGTATCTCAATGGGCGCTGTGCTTGTGGGTAGAGAAAAGGTAGATTTTATTTGTAATCCTGTCACCCCTCTATCCATGGTCTCAGGAATTTCATTCCTTTCAAAGAAGACTTTTAACTTTAGCTTCCTAAAGAACTCAGCCAACTCACAGTGTAACCTAAATCTGTCCAAATGGGCTGTGTGAATGAATCCCAACCCTTTGTTCAGGATTATTTTCTGTGGTTCTGTCAACGATGTGGTTCAAAGGTTGGTTATAATGTCTGACCCTGGCTTGTACTCCGGACTGGTTCTTTTGACATGCTCCTTGTATGTAGACATGTTGTCTAGTCCTCCCAGTGGACCTGATTTCCTTTTCTTTTTCTCCTCCTGCATCTGCCACCCCATGGTAATAAAAGATGCAAACTAAATTTTGGTGGTAGACCTTGTAGGAAAGGGGCTCCTCACCCAAAAAACTATTGTGAGTGGGGCAGAAGGTAGTATTGTTTTTGTACTCGTACTGGGTTACTAAAGGGAGTGCAGCCCTGTGAGGGTTCTGCCCAGTTTCTATTCCTACTTCTACTCCTTAGCCTGCCTGTCTTCTTCTCCCAACTCAGCCAACTATCTGTGTCTGAGGACCTCCCATCGGTTGAATTCAAGTCTCTGTCTTTTTAATTGGGTGCCAAATTGGCCTAGGCCTTAACAAACTAGATTTTTTTCAGATCTTTTTCAAAGCTCTGAATTTTTGACTAAGTTAAATGGTCTTTATATTCAGCCAATTTCTTTTTGTATAAGGTCAAGGTCATTTAGAAATGGTTTGTATTTCTATGAGCATTGCCTCTGACAAGTGTTCCACCATTTTTATAATCAGGACTAGCCACTCTCATGCAGTGCCAAGCTATTTGTGCCCAGTCTTTGCAGAAAGAAGCATCTTCAAGGAAGTTCAGAGGAGCATTGGTCACTAGTAAACCCCATGGGCAGTATTAGATCTTAGGTTATCTGTCATTATTACCCTATTAAAATATTCCTTTTCTGTTCTGTAAGTGAGTCCCAATTCTTGGCCTGTGTTATTGTTTGAGCCACATTAAGGTCAGTCATTAATGGTGGGCCTGAGAGGATTTCATTGATATCCTCTACTGTGAAGGCTATGCCTTGATCTTCTGTCATATTGCCTTTCAATATTGAGGGGTACGTCTTTAACCTTACCCTCGAAGAAAACAATGAATAACTATTGTGCTTAACACACATCTCTCTCAGCTGCAAACTACTAACACACACAACAACACAACAGAGAGTGAGAAATCTGCTTGCTTACGTTCCCTATATATTATAAGAATAAACAAAGCAAAGTGAGTACCATACAACACAACCTAGGTGATACAACAACCTAACTATTCACCTCCTAGTGATATGAGTACCTTGTACTATGATGAAGTATGTTACTAAGTAGGTTGGTTGCTGAGGGGCCTTTTAATAAGTGCAAGGTTCTCATATCACTAGGAGGAGAATAGTTAGGTGATTGTATAACCTAGGTTGTGTGGTATGATACTTGCTTTGTTTTGTTAAATAACATTCACAAATTAACATTTATAAGATAGATTTTTACTGGTTTTGTAAATTTCTCCTCATGTAAAATCTAAGCCAGGAATTTCATTGTTGTTGCAGCAACGGACATGTGCCAAAGGACTTCCAGAACAGACAGGAGCTGTACAAATAGCTAGCAAAGGAGAAACACACAGGTCAAGCAAGACATAAGCATACAAGAAGGAAGGCAACAAATATGAAATGGACAGAGAACACAGTGATCTGTCAGTCTTTGGGTTGAAGCCTGGAGTGTGCTGTATTAAAATTAAAATTGTACACCAAAACGAGGAGCTACACTGGAGAAGTACACTGGAGAGTTGAAGTACTGGAAGACATATGAATTACTTTGGGGACATTCTCGGTGTTTCTCATTAAGCCTTGAATCAGATAAACTGCGTCTAAGTGCCACATTTTGGGGCAGATTTAAGAAAAGTGGAGCTGCATCCAATGTAGTGCCACTTTTCTTGCGCACCCTAATGCCACCATGTGTCTGCCGTATTTAAGATATGGCACACCATGGTGGTAGTTAGGGTACTAGCGTCAAAATTATTGATCCTAGTTTGGTGCTTTGCAGGATTAGCATCAAAAATGTTGACGCTAATCCTCCAAAGCCCCTTGAAGCCCATTATAAATAATGTTGTGCCTCCTTTTAATGCCTGGTCTGTGCAGGTGGTAAAAATTCTGCAAAAAAGGCGCAAAGATATCTTTTAGATTTCTTTGTGCCATTTTTTCAGCCCCCCTGACAGGGGAAATCCACCCTCGCATACATTATGCCTGGTGTAGGCATAACATGGCGCAAGGGGTTACAAAGTGGCACAATACATGTCTTGTGCTACTTTGTAAATCTGGCGCATCGATCTATGAAGCCTAACGCCACATTAGCTTAAAAAAATGACACAGGCTATTACTCTGTACCAAATGTTGTTTGGTCCCTGGACATGAAAAGGCAACTGGAGCTAATCATTTCCCTTATATTTGTGACCTTGCTTTGAATCTGAGAGGGAGTCACTTTGATTGTAATTTTAGACTATTGACAAGTGTTCACTTTACTAGATTCTGTCAATATGCGGAACAGGTCATTATATAGTGAATGGCCTCCCTAATTATTTTGCTATTATAGTCTTTTTTGGCAGCTTTAATTGTGATCTTCTGCCTACTGATCGTTCATAACACTTTAAACACATTGAATGGGTGGGATTCCAAAGGCACTAACCCTCAACCTCAATAATAATTTTGAAATTGAGAGACCTTTCAGAGTTGTTAATGACTTGCTCATGAGTGATATGTGAACACTATTCTTCCGATGATGTTACTCTATTACATTTCTCCATAGCTTCTTCCTTGAATGGAGTAGCACTGTAATTATAGTGTAATAGAGACAAGGAGTTGTGCAAGAAGACACTGCCTGGGGGAACAATGTACTTTCATCACTTGAGGGAACAATAAATGTTTATCACCAATTACTTTTCTCTTCTAAAAACAGTGATATATGTCAGAAAGTCTAGCCAGCACTGTGTGAGGGTAAATTGTAAACCATTTCAATTATCCATTGATGCACTTGAGGACAGCAGCGCACCACAAAATAAATGTAACGGATATCCCGCCAGCTGTATCACAAGTTCCCTTATATCCTATGGTGCTTGTAAAGCGGCGGGCGGGCTATCCATCACGTTTGTGACAGAGTATCCCATCCGCCAAGGTCGCAATCAGGCACTAAAGTTTTATTGATATATATTTGTATTTATTTAGGATTATTATATAGCACTTCATGTAAATCTTTTGGTTCTAATTTACAACAAACATATATTGTTACCATTGGATTAATATTATGGTATATAACCTCTAATGGAATTAGTGTGCAAGATATATGGCAGTTTTTGAGGATACCACAAATCAACTGGGATGAAACAAAAGCAAAGGACTGTTTCGCAAAAGCATTCTGAGTATAGGAACTTGTACTCTTAAATGCTTCTGTGAATTTGGCCATGAAATGATCAACTCCCTATTAGTAAAAGCACAAAGGGGGCACAGTCCTTTCTTGAATATTTCTATTTTATCACAATTTACAGTATATGTTTTGGGGCTTTTCACAAAGGCATATAGGAGTATGTACAAGAGTACCACATGAGCACTACTTATGTACTCCACACTGCTTTGTAAATAGGCCCCTTAGTGTTGAATTTAGGCCTCAAGTAACCAGGTCTTGTTTCTGCTAACATTGCTGGGTAACTTGTCAGGTTCTACTGCAGAGGACATTTGTACAAGGGACACAGCAACAAAGGAACTGCATGATGGTATTCAGAGCTGAATTGGCTATGAAGAAATTCTGAGGAAGAAAGTATTTAAATTCTCATAGCCAAGAGAACATTTAGAAGCCAGGCATTCTGGATTGAAAACCATATAGGAAGACATACACGCACCAAAGAAAGGATGCAGTTCACTAAGAGACAGGAGATGCAATGAATATCTAATTTCATTTTATAATAATACAATACAATGAACACACAAACTGTTCTATGCTGTTCATAGGAATTTGTTTAATCAAATTCTTAAACCTCTGTACTTTCTTGAGGGCCTCTTGTAAATCCATCTGAAGGAGGTAGTCCTACACTTGGTATGAGCTCATGAACCTACTAATTTATGACTAACATTGCTAATGACAGAAATAGGACTGAGACCACTGACCAAATGAAACATGAAACACAGATGGGATTTCAGAAATACCACTATATAGAATGCATTTTGCTTTCTTTTTGCTCAATGACCCTTTAGCTTGCGGCATCACCCTCAGTACCTACACCACATTTTACAAGGGAAGAGTACACAAAATTATGAGTAGTAGAACCATACTTTAAATTGGACAGAATTAGCATGTTTCAGAAGGGTGTAGGTGCTGTGGTGCACTGAGTAGCCCACCACTTGATTTGTGTTTCAAGCCCCCCATGAGACAGTCATAGAGACCAAACATATAATCATGTATTCAGATATTGGAAGGGGATGAAATGTTCTGCTGCCCTAAACAAAGGAAAACACTTCCCAGTTATAAATGTACTAGAACATTGATAATGGATTCCAAGTAAAGATGTTGTTTCAAACAATAATTCACAATACTATTACCCTTTCATTTCTGTTTTTTTCCTCCATATCTTTTACTTGATTTTGAAGGTCTGACTTTTCTTGCATCAACTTGCTATTTTCTTCTTCTAGAGTCTAAATACAAATAGATGATGTACAGTTTAAAAAATGGGATACAAAAACAATGAATAAAAGAGCAATGCCTCAATGGTATTTCCCATTAACAATACTGTTTTCACCAAGCACTAATATTTCAAGATGTAACATTTTGGTAGGTGAAGTATTGTATTTCTTTCCATTGCCCCAGTTATCTGTTTATCCAGCTATCTGTCGAACAAAACCTGACTCCAGTTTTTGGCTGAGCCTGAAAGCATGTATTGACGAGGGAAATAAAGAATATGGGAGTTTCAGAGCTAGCTGACCAGGCACTTCCCCAAAATCCTTGGTAGATATAAGCTCTTGGAGTAAAGGCAAGCCTAAAATTATACCCTAGCACACACTGTTTTTTAGCATTGATCACATGCCTGAATTTTCACAATGATTACAAGCAGCTACCTAGCTGAGCTCAGGATAATTTGAAGTTGTGCTTCACAAAACAAAAAATGTAAACTGTTTTTCTCTGATTAATCTAATCCACATCCTTTTGTCTCAAATGGTAAACAGAGTGAAGTTCAGAATGAGAGATGACCACTTCCTCTGGGAACTGTTAGAATGAGCAAGAAAATATGACGCAAGCAGGTTACAGTTACACTATTACAAGCAAAATATGCATAAAATATTAACAGTCCATCCCAAATACACAATTTTATTGCATAATCTAAGACACTTAAATATTCATTAACCAATACATTTCTTCTTCTACATCACCTTCACTACCTTCAAGACTTAAATACAAAATCAGGCTTTTCTTCAAATCATAATCATTGTCATCATTATGATTCTTTGGCAATGGATAGAACAGGAAGATCTTTTTTGCTCTGGTGGTTTGTAATGTTTAAAAACCACTTAAAGGGCATTACATTGGTGGTACATGGACATTCCCAAATGTTTTCATTTCTCCTTCCTTTTCTGAATTTGCATGTGTGCTGCACGGGACAGCAGCATTCAGATTGGCCGCAGGGCAGATTCGGGAGCCTGTGCCTGAGGCGAAGGAAAGAGGAGCGGAGTGGTGGTGGTGGCGGATTCAGGTACGTTTTTTTTCTGTATTATTAATTTTTCTCCAGCCCCCCCGGCGCTCCGTCACTGGCCACAAGCCGCTCCTGATTTCCAGTGCCCCAACTGCCCCAACAGACCACAGTTTAAACATGGAAAGTTTACTGAGTTTGAATAAGTCGTGTTTTTTGACATTATAAAGACTGATTCATTGGGCATTATATCATACAAATGTATAGTAAAAATAATTTGAAACTAAGAGATAACCTTGATGTTATTGTCACAACATTTCTGCTCAATACATCTGTGAAAAACATAAGCCCGTGACACAGAGGTATACAGCTTTTTGGCATGTGGGATGGAAAGTTGTGACTTAGCTTGCTCAGGTATAAATCTGAGTGTTGTAGCATTGGGAGAGACGTCATTTGAACAATATATTGAATAAAAAATATTGTGGAAAAAAAATATTTTGTCAACAATATTGTGATGTCAAAAATGTTGTGAACACAAATATAGACGGCAAGAATATCGTTTCAAGTATAATGTTTAATATCATTGGCAAAAATATCATTTTTTTAAATTACTGTTGTATATAATATTGTTTTATTATTTATTTCATTATTGTTGTTATGTTTAGTGGTCCCAGGGAGCGGTTTTGACCCCTGGGACCTCATCCATACAGCCCAACGATATTTGTAGGGGTAGAGTGGCATGGGGACCCCCTCCCTGAGCTAATTTTGGCCCAGGGGACCCCATCCACTTGGGCCTGGTGCAATTTATACGGGGAAGGTGCATGCCGCCCGTGCCAATTGCAGCCCTGGGACCTCATCCCCCAGGGCCTATAACCATTTTGAAGGAGAAAGGTGGCACACAGTCCCCCTTCCTTGTCTGATTCCAGCCCCAGAGAGCACATTTCCCAGGGCCTGGATGCATTTTGAAGGGGAGGGGGCATACAGCACCCCTGCCTTGCCCAATTTTGGTCCCTGTGGCCCCATACCTCAGGCCCTGACACTATATTCAACGGGAAGGGGAGCACACGGCCCCCATCCGTGGGCCATTTTTTAACCCCAGGGACCTCCACCCCCAGTGCCCTGCACTCTATTGACAAGGAGGGGGCATGTGGCCCCTTCTCCAAATTGATTTTAGCTTTAATGATCCCATGTCCCAGGGCCCAACAGTATGGTAAAGGGAGAGGTGACATATGGCCCCACCCAATAGGCAAATTTCAGCCCTGGGGATCCCTTTCACCAGGGCCCAGATGCATTTTAAAGGGGGACATGTGCCCCCCCCAAGCTGATTTCAGCCTCTAGGACTGCATCCCTCAGGACCTGGCCCTGTATTCAGTGGGTACAGAAGCACATTGCTCCCCTTCCTTGGCTGATTGTAGCACCAGGGACACCATCCCCTGTGGCCTGGCAATATATTGATAGGGGAGGGGCAGATGTGGCCCACTGGGGTCAATTTCAGGTGGAGATCATGCTGATTTTGGCCCGCAGGATCTTTTCCCGTGGGGCCCTCCTGTATTTTGAAGGGGGAGGGGGCACTCGGCCCCCCTTCCCGGGCTAATTTCAGCCCCAGGGACCCCATTCCCCAGGAAACGGCTCAATACAAGGTAGGTGCCCTGATGCCCATGCAGGGCACCCACCATATCCTCACTGGGGGCCGCAGGGGGAACCGCAAGGTGCCTGAACCCCTGCTGGCTCCCTGCCAGGGGAATGTTTAGATCTGGGGGTAAGAAAACAATTCTGAAGTCTGCTCCCAGTGGGAGGGAGCATTTTTAAAGCTCCTGCCAGCTGGGAGCAGCCTTGGTGTTAGGCAACACTGGAATATAGCTGCTGAGCCAGCCCCAGGAGTGGGCTCCCCGACGCCATTGGTGGCTCATGGAGAGGGGCCACGTGGCTACCCTCTCTTAAATGAATCGGCCCCTGGGGTGGGCTCCCCAGGTCCTTTTCAGGCTCTGGAAGGGGGGGGAAGCATTTTTGGCCCTGGGGGTGGGCTTAATTTTCTCACTACTCCCTTGTGGTTACATAATAGTAGATAATGTTGTATTCACTATTCATACTACTGAAAAAGAGAGAGAGTGTGTGCGTGTGCGAGCCCACTCATGTGTGTGCATGAGTGTGTGTGTGTGCATCAACATTTTAAACATCAGCTGGATGAGGTGCATTATTATGCCTGCATTATGTACAGGCGTGGCCTGTCCTTTAGGGCGGAGGCCACGCCCCTCCAACTTTTTGCCCCTCATGAAGAGTGGCGGTCAGGCTGAACAAAGGTCAGCCTGACAGACACTCTTCATGTTCAGGCCAGGCAGCCAGGAGCGAGACATGCGTGATTTGCGCAGACTCCTGGCTGCCTGAGCTGAACTTTGCTGGGCTGAAGTGGTCACAGCTCCTGTGAGCGTGACCTCCTTGGCTCAGCAAAGGTGCCATGAGGGCCTCCCTCGGGTGAGGAGGGAAGTGTCATCCATTGACTTCGACCTAGACACTTCAGGTTTAAGCCCTGAAGCATCCAGGGAGAGTGTCAGTCAGTGACACCTCATCACAGAGTGGGGTGGGATCAGCAGTCTCACTGACCCTATCCCACTCACTGACAAAGTTGGGACTGCTGCCTTCCCTCATTGGCTGACCTAAGGTCAGCCAGCGAGGGAAGGCAGAAGTCCCAACCCTCCTGGGGTCTCCAAGGCTGAAGCTAAGTCTGTGTGTGTGTGTGTGATCTTTTTAATTGAATGGTGCGTGCGTGTATGTTTGAATGTTGATGAGTGTTGTTAATGGATGTGCATGCCTGTGTGTGTGTGTGAAAGAATGAGTGTGAGTGTGCTTTCCGCTCACCCCCCTCCCTCCTAGAACTGCCAGCCGCCACTGATAATGTAGATTCCTGGATGGCATCTGAATGGTAATAACTCGAAATAGCTACAATATCAATTATATTTGCATAGATAAGTAAATATCATGTGTGTTGCCCTTTCTTCATGATCTGAGGGTTACAAATTTGTGTGAAATTTGCTTTCATGTAATTACAGGGAAATTCAGCAGCATTATGTATAATTCGGCAAAATGCAAAAACACCATCTTGTGCTATTATTAGCCCTAAATGCTTCCTATGGTCAGTTTTTGATGCAGGAACTCATTTCAGGATGACAAAATAGTGCAAAAACATAACTACAGCAGGCCAGTATATCATAAAAAACATCTGTCGAAATAATTCCTTTTCAATTGTAAATTGTAAGACAGTGCCCAGTCATCAAAAGAAAGACAGATAGCGCCACCATGTGGTAGCCTGTTATAAATTATAGTTTACTTGGTGCACCCACTAGCGTGTGGATCACATCAAGTATTAAAGTATATTTTCTATAAGTCTTGCTCTGCTATATTGAAGGCAGTAAGTGTAATCAATTTAATTAATTAACATAAAACCTAATCTATTCTTGATCTGGAAGTAACAGTCCTAAACAATAGAAAGGTGCAAGTTTGGTTATTCATTTCTGTTTTTTGGAAGTTGACATCCTTTACCACGTTTTGGACTGAGAGCAAAAAAAAAATATAAATAATAACAACAACAATAATAATAATTATTATTATTTATGTTATTTTAAAATATTCAATCACAATACAACAATGGTGGCATAATTTTACAACTGGAATTTTGTTAACTTTTTTAAGTCTAATTTGTATTTCCTCTTTTGGGCATTACTGCATCATAAATATATTTTCTTTCTCTAGTTTTATTCAAAAACGTATTTTTAACCTTTCAGTTTGTAAGCATGTGTGCAGTTTTTTTCCTAACACTGGAGCTCTGTTGCTGTCTTTAATAGAGCACATTTCCTGTGAAATTGCCCTATATGATTGCTGCAATGCAGGTTGACACGTAGAAATACGTAGACATCGCCAGTGGACAAGAAGAGGGTTTATTGTAGGTTATATGGATACAGAAATGACTCCACCAAGAGCAGATATAGTAAAGTGCTCAGCCTTGGTCAGTCTGGCTCAACTGCCCTACAGAGAACCCTCGTGACCCTGACATTCCATGACATTGTTGTGTAACCTGAAAGCAGGATACCACGCATCACCCTCCTTTTAAAACAAAAAGAACAAATGTTTCCCAACCTAGGAAACATATTGAAAACACAGACTGCAAAACCACCAGACTGTGCAACATTTCACATCATCACCAAATGAGGTATGTAAAAAGGACATCTCAAATATATGCCACTATGATGACCACCAGCAAACTACACCAGTTGGCCAGGCGAGACTCATTAGGTAGTAGAACACAGAGGGCCTCATTACGAGTTTGCCGGGAGGAAAAGGCTGCCCGGCGAACTCCCGCATTCAGGAGACCGCCAGCACGGTCTCCTTCCTGCTGGCCCTATTATGAGTTTCTCGCTGGGCCAGCAGGAACCGCACAACAACATTGACCCCGGCTCATAATATGGCCAGCGGCAATGTTGCTGTGTGCCGGGTGCATCAGCACCTGTCACGCAAATCAATGTTTGCAAAGCAGACATCAGTGATTTGTGCAGTCCGGATGGCCAGGGGGGCCCCTGCACTGCCCATGCCAAATGCATATGCTGTGCGGGGGGGCCCTAGGGCCCCTGGCACCCCATCTCTGCCAGAATTTACATGGCAGTGCAACTGCCATCTGAACATCAGCGGAGAGAAGAGTCGTAATCCCCAGGGAAGCGCTGCTTGCAGATCTGCCCTGGTGGATTGAGACTGCCGGCACCACCAGGCTGTTGGAAACGTGGCAGTTCCGGCGGTCTGACCATGGCGCATTTGGCGGCGTTCTGACCGGGACCGCGAGGCTGGCAGTCTGAAGAATGCCAGCCTTGCAATGAGGCCCGAATGCCAACAACTAAGTTCCAATGCACACTAACAAACACTGACACAACCACTCACCCAAACAAGGACACAACAAAAACATAGCAACAGGAACCTTTCAATATTCACACAGTGCTCACTTGCAAAAGATATATTTCAACACACACTTATTATATGAAAGGGCATCTTGTTTTTAGTAATGGGAATCTTTCACTCCATGGACTCAGTCCCTGTAAGGGGATCTAGGCCCATATTTATACTTTTTTAGCACCGCATTTGCGTCGCTTTTTGACGCAAAAGCGGCGCCAACTTACAAAATACAATTGTATTTTGTAAGTTGGCGCCGCTTTGCATCAAAAAATGAAGAAAATGCGGCACAAAAAAAGTATAAATATTGGCCCTAGTGTTTAGGCAATAGGTATCTTTCAACTTGCACATCATGTTATGTAGGAGCATCTAGTGTTTTTGCAACAGGTATCTTTCACTCCACACACTTATCCCATGTAAGAGTATCTAGTGGTTTTGCAATTGGTAGCTTTCACTCCACACACTCATCTCTTGTAAGGGAATCTTGCGTTTTAGCAATGGAAGTTTTTCACTCAACACACTTATGGGTATCTAGTATGTTTGCAATAGGTATCTTTCACTCCTCACACTCCTCCCTCTAAGGGCATTTTGTGTTAAGCAATGGGTAATTTTCACCCCACACTCTCATCTCCTGTAAAGTAATCTTGTGTTTTAACAATGGGTATCGTTTACCCCACAAACACATTCTCTGTAAGGGATTCTTGTTCTTTCTCAAAGAATGTCCTTCAACATGCTCATCCCCTTTGAATTGTACGACACCTAAGTAGTGCAGTTCATTCAGTTCCAGTTGCAGCAAATACAATGTTCTAGACCCTAAGTCCACAAATATCATATACATTTAGCGCTTTGTAAAACTGTAGAACTTGAAAATTCAAAAGCTTTAAAATGTCAGCAGAAGCTGACTTCATTTTTTGAACTTACTTTATTTTGTAAAAAAAAAAAAAAAAGAACCATTAAGATGACTAAATTAGGCTTCAGCACGCCAGAAGCTGTTAAAGTTGAAAGAAAACATGTTCTCTTTTCCTTCTAATTGGGAGTGTCACCCTTCTAAATATAGGTGCTGCATAGTTCCCAATATTTTACTAGTGTCACAAACCGAAATAATAATTTCTCTTGTTCAACTTGTCAAATAGTGAAGCCAGTGAAAATTGTCTGTCAACGCCAGCGCGATATTTCATTTCAAACGTTAGCATTGCATAATTATGTTGTGCCCTCAGATGCGCATGGCCTGTGCTCCCAGATAAAATATTCTTGATAAATAATGATATCTACATAATAATGAGCATCTTTATCATCATTGCCTGTCACGAAATATAATATCTTCCAGTATTAGGCTGCTCAAGGGCTGATGGAATGCATTCGTACACTTTCAAAAAATGATTACGTAATGGCGCAGGCTCAGGGTGGTTCCCTGCAGGGCCGTCTTTTAGGCGGTGCGAACGGTGCGGCCGCACCGGGCACTGACCTCAGGGGCCGCTATGTTTAGCAATAACTTCCGAAATTTGCCATTTCAAAGCACCTGCTGAAAAGTTCCTTGTGTGTCCAGCCTTCAGGAAACAATTAAAATGTCAAGATGCCTTTTGTGATTAATGTTCCTTCTAGGGAGAGAGATGGGAATTTTGCCTAGCGGCAGCTTTGACTCAACTTAAATTAGCATAGAGGGTTAATATGCCTGCTGCAGAAAACAGGACTATGGGGCATATTTTAGAAAAATGGTGCCGCACTCTGTGTGCAGCGCCACTTTCTTGCACCCATTAGCGCCCTTCCCCCCAATGTCACCGTGTGTGCGTCGTATTTAAAATACGGCGCACCAAGGCAGTAGTTAGGGGACTAGCGTCAGAATTTTTTACGCTAGTCCGGCGCTTTGCAGGATTAGCGTTAAAATTGTTGATGCTAATCCTGCAAAGCACCCAAAGGCCCATTGTAACCAATGGAAGCCTCCTTTTTAATGCCTGCTCTGAGCAGGGGTTAAAAGTGCTGGAAAAATCTGACAGATTTCTTTGCATCATTTTTTTGCCCCCCCTAAGGGTGGGATGCCCCCTTTGTATACATTATGCCTTGCGCAGGCATAGTGTAGCGCAAAGGGTTACAAAGTGGCACAATGCATGCATTCTAATGCCACATTAGCATAAAAAAAAATTACACTAATGTGGCATTAGAATGGCACTAGGGGCTCTTAAATATGGCCCTATGGGGCATATTTGAAAAAGTAGGGCTGCACACAGTGCTGCACCACTTTTCTTGCGCCTCTCAGTGCCCCCTTAAGGCCACCATGTGTGCATCATGTTTAAAATACGGTGCACCATAGCGGTAGTTAGGGGACTAAGGTCAGAATTTTTTACGCTAGTCCAGCACTTTGCAGCATTAGCATCAAAAAGGTTGACGCTAATCCTCAAAACATTCAGAGGCCCATTGTAACCAATGGAAGCCTCCTTTTAATGCCAGCCTTCAGGAAATAATTAAAATGTCAAGATACCTTTTGTGATTAATGTTCCTACTAGTGAGAGAGATGGGAGTTTTGTCTTGTGCAGCTTTGATTCTCAATAAGGTAGCGTAGAGGGTTAATATGCCTGCTGCAAAGAACAGAATAATATTTTATGTGGATAGCTGAGTTTATTAGCAAAGCCAGCCTTCAAGGGTGCTTTAAAAAAATTGTATGTATGTGAAAGGGAGGCTATGGCAGTGACCTAATGAAACTGAAGGACCCCCTCCCCACCCCTGCAAAGTGCCTGTAGGGATCCCCCTCCTCCCTGGACCAAGTCAGGGGCCTGCCGCCCATGCCCTGTGCTGAGGGGGAGGGCCTGGAGCTGTGGGCACCCCACACAGTAGGGGCTGCAGGGGCCTATGTTACGACTCTGGGCTATGGAGAGAAGAGGGGCACATTTGCCCCGGGTGTGAGTGAGTGAACTCGAGGAGGTGGTCATTGGTGGTGGGGGTGCCAAAAAAGACTGTTGCACAGGGCGCTACCAGCCCTGGTTTCCTGCCTGACACTTGAAGCTGCAAGCACCCCAGTGATTCCTTCAGAGAATCAATGAGATCATAAGCGCTAAAGTGGAAAACTGCAGTTGGGTTGCGCTGCAAGAGGTACTCAAACGGAACACAAATTCAAAATTCAATGGCGCATGAACCATTGAGGTTCAATGGCACTGCACACACTGGAGGATTGAAAACATAGTCAAACAAGCACATAGGAGTGTAACCAACCAGTACTAACTGATTAGGTACCCCCCCAACCTGCCATTTAAACAAGTGTTTATGTCTTTCATCACAATGTGAACTGATTGCTGTATGTACTCAATCATAGCATTATTTCCTTTCTTTGTTCTGATAACAATATAAGTGTCACACCAAACCATGGGCCAGATGTATCAAGCTCCAGGTTTGCATTTTTTAAATAGCGAATTTTAAGAAATCGCTATTTTTTAAATGCAAAATGGGATGCATGAAAATTGTCGGTAATAGCGATTTCTTAAAAATCGCAATTTGCGAGTTGCAAATACCAAATTGCAAAAAAAAGTGAATCGGTGTTAGCAAATCGCAAATTGCGAAAACGGCAACCTGGAACAACCTGATGACATAACAACCATGAAGTGAGTCAGTCCATGCTGTTTCCAGAAGCCCCACCCACAGGAGCAGGCAGAGAGACCCAGCCAAGCACCAGGGAGGCAGCCTTGAGAGTCAGCCAGGACCAAACAGGATTATGGCTGCTGAATGTGAAGGAGAAAGGTGACAGAAAGCCCAGGAGAAAGGTGACAGGAAGCCCAAACTCAAATTTAGTGAGCACGAATTGGAGGTGCTCACCGAGGAGGTGGTCAGGAATCACAGCAAACTTTTTGGAAAAAACTCTCTACAGGTACCTGAAAGTGAGAAGAGGAAACTGTGGTCAGACATTCAGACCAAAATATGCGCAGTGGGTGTTGCGCAGCGCTCCGTCGAGGAGATACGCGAGCGCTGGTACGACTTGCGTTCCCATGCAAAAGAGAGGGTAGCAAGCAGGCTGAAGGAGGCAATGATCACCGGCGGAGGACCACCCACCCAGACAGCATCTACACCAATGGAAGACATGGTGGAGTCCACACTGCTTCCTAAAGCTGTCAGTAGTGTCACTGACATTGACACCTGAGGCACACCCAGCACCAGCAAAGGTAAGGGCAGTAATGATGTGTTTCCCCATCTGTGCATGTACAAATGGCTCTTAGAAAATAACAATGGCACTATGCAGTGTGATAAGTAGTCCATGCCACACATAACAATGCCTCATGGGAGTGGTAGTCCACACCCCTAAAGTGCATCTACCACATAAATAGCAAGATAGTGTAAAACCAAACAGAAACAACACAAAAGACTCTCAGTGATACTATGCGAGTGTAAATTTAATACTATTATGCAACTATTTGAGTACTAATCAAAATTACATGCTGCACATTGTTGTTGCAGATATTCCAGGCCCTGACGCAGCAGAAGGTGGAAATGTGGGGAATAGCAAAACGTAACCACAGTCTGACTCAAACACCAGTGAGTCCTTCATACAAGCACCAACTAGACACAGGGCAAGAGTGCTACCTCTCCCTGAGTATAACCTGGACTCTGATGAAATGCTGGATGAAGTACCCACACCACCCCCAGAGACTAGAAGCACTGACAGAAAGCAGTCCCTTCCCCAGCATCAGCCCACTCCCCTCAGGAGGCATTGTGAAGCAGGCAGACGGTGCACAGAGGAAGGTGAGGGCCCATCACTGTTTGGTGGCCTTGAGGCTTCCATGCTGGAAGTGCAGCACCTGCAATGTAAACACATGAGGTCAATGCACAAGCAGTTGGTGTCATTCGATCATAACATGGGAGCAATGCACAGGCAGTTTGAGTCTCACAATGACAACATGGGATCAATGCACAAGCAGATGGATGCACTCAATTAAAACATGGTATCAATGCACAAGCAGTTCGAGTCTCTCAATGAAAACATGGGATCAACGCACAAGCAGTTCGAGTCTCTCAATGAAAACATGTGCAAGCTGCATGAGGGACAGCAAGCAGCAGCAGAAAACGCAAAGGAGATGACCCACACCATTAGGGAACTCTGCACTGTAATGCAGCACACCACAGGTGCCGTTACCAATTGATAGGCAGGTTGGATGGGTTCTGCAGATCTGTCAATGGGCTTATGACCACAAATTCTTTGGTATCATGACGTTGCACAAGGATTGGTGCAAATCACCAATGTTTTGGAGACAATGCAGACAGCACGGAGTGCTACAAACAGCAAACTGGGTGGTGGGGATAATGAGGAGCTCTCTAGCCCCAGCAGTCTCACAGCCCCTGTGATGGATCCTAGGTGTCGCAGTACAAGATACAGTACTGTCTTGGAACCCGCTACAAGGGGTGCCACCGAGACCACTTAGCACTCAAGTGTAGGAAGCAATGTTGAGAGGTACAGGGGACTTGCAGATCATGTAGCAAAGCAGTTATGTTATGATGCTAATAGTGTGAAACTGTTACTAGCACCTGTTTCTGCATAGTGCATACCTATGTCCTAATTCCACATATATTGCCTGAAGTCAAGGCAATAAAGATGCTACCTACAGCAATACATAAAATTAGATGTTGTATTTTCATTACTTACATCAGAAGTAGTTGTGTGTGATCTCAGCATGTTTATGTCTGCCCTCTGCTGCACTGCCTCTGTCTGCTGGCTGAAGGGGTGGCAAGAGATCATCATCCTCATCTGAGTCAGGCTCGGTGGGTTCCACAGGTATGCCCCTCGTTGTTGCAATGTTATGCAGCATGGCACAAGTAGTCATGGTTTTGCATGTGGTTTCAGGGCTGTGTTGTACTGCACCACCACTCTTCTGTAGGCATCTGAAACGTCTCTTCAGCAGGCCGAAGGTCCTCTCTACAATGCTGCGAATTGTCCTGTGAGAAGCATTATACCTCCTTTCGGCTGGCATTGCAGGATTCAGATATGGCGTCAGTATGAAGGACCGCACGGCATAGGCACTGCCTCCTAGAATGACAGGAGAGTAAAATGAGTAATTGTTATCTGTGACATCAAATATACATCAAGGCGACAGTGTCAACTATAACATTACCAAGTACGTATCCTTCGCCAAACTCCCCAGCAAGTAGTCTCGTGTATATTCCACTGTGCCGAAAGATGTAGGAGTTACCTGGGTATCTGGCCACGAGATCCGTTATAATGTTGGAGGCATTGCTAATTACTTGTATGTTCATGGAATGTGTACTTTCACGGTTCTGATAAACATACTCTGTGGCCGATGGTGGACAGATAGCTACATGCATCCCATCAATGGTGCCTACTATATGTGGGAATCGGGCAATCTGGTAGAAATTGAACTTTGTAGCAATTCCTGTGGGGTGTTGGGGAATCTTATGTGCTGTTGAATTTTGCTCAGCATGGCACTGAGAAATGCATTGAAGAAGTGTGAGAGAGCACTCTGTGAGACCCCTCCAGCTGCTGCTATGACCCCTTGATAGCTCCCTGAGGCAAAGAGGTGCAGAGAGCATAATACCTGCACATGTGTGGGTACGCTATTGGTCCTGTGTGTGTTTCGCTGCAGTACGGGTTGTAGATCAGCTATCAGGTCAAGTATCATGGCTGAGCTTAACCTGTACTTGTCATATATCTCCTCCTCTGTCTGGTCAAAAAGGGTAATGCACACTCTAAAAATGCACTCCTGTCTCCTCCTCCCTCTCCTCAAACCTGCCAGGATCCTCATTCTCCTCGCCATCACGTAGAGTGCAGCCATTGTGGAAAAGAGGCTGAGTCATTCTGGGCCTCTTTATATAGGTTGCACCTGTTTACCACCTGATTTCACTTCATGGTAATTTGCACGTGCAAAAAGCCATTCTGTGAATAATCACAAATTGTGATTTTCTGATACATTGCATTGCAAGACGGAATTTGCGAATCGCAGACTGCGATTCGCAAATTCACATCTAT
Organism: Pleurodeles waltl; assembly: GCF_031143425.1. Classification (NCBI taxonomy): domain Eukaryota; kingdom Metazoa; phylum Chordata; class Amphibia; order Caudata; family Salamandridae; genus Pleurodeles; species Pleurodeles waltl. The sequence goes on from NC_090436.1 coordinate 839,554,243, forward strand.
ATTTGTGAATCGCAGTATGCGATTCACATTTACTCGTTGCAGTTGCAAGGAATCGCTATTTTAGTGATTTCTTATATTTGCACAGTGATTACCTTTCATACATCGTGAATGGCGATTTGCATTTGCAAACGGTGGAATTTACCAATTCACACCGTTTGCAAATGCAATCCTTTAATACATCTGGCCCCATATTACCTGAAGAAATATTTTTATGACTTACACATCTTCCCAAAGTACTGTAAGCATGTGAGCTGCCTCACAGAGCATCCATCAATAACACTCAGTAATCCTGGGTAAATTTGAAATCTGTTGAGCTTTTCTTCTCCTGTCTTCTTATTTTTTCTGCTCTATCTATGACAAATTCCTCTTTTGATTTATTTTTTTTCATACCATCTTGATGTAGCTGCTTATTAATAATAAATTAATAAAATACCTTCTTTAAAAGCTGAAACCTTCTTCTCAGCTGTAACCCCATCACAGAATCGCATCATCTATTACTTCTGGGCTGCCAATTGCAAAGAGCACTCATTGGGTCCACAGTTCCTCCAAGCCAGTGCTGATCCTCCTATGCTTTCTTCTTGGCAGCATTTTTTTCCTTATAGTTCACTGGACCTTCCATGCATGAGTTCTACAATCTCATCGCCATTGTTGTAATTCAGGTTCGCATGTAGAAATATATAGACACCACCAGTGGTTTAAAAGAGGGTTTATTGTAGATTATATGGACACATAAATGACCCCACCAGAGGCAGATATAGTTAGATGCTCAGCCTTGGTCTGTCTGGCTCAATTGCCCTTCAGAGAACCCTCAAGACCCTGACATTCTCTGACATCATTGAGTAACCTGGCAAACAGGATACCACAATGTGTACTTCATTTTTGTATGATGCAAGTGTTGTATGAATGGCACATTTTTATGGAAATACTTTGCTTCTGTTTTGTAAATCAGCAATCCTCCAGGTATTTTTTTACCAGAGTAGAAAAGGTCATTAGACTTTCAAGTCATACAAGCACATGATTAACCGAAGTTGTAAGGAATTTGATTGTAGAATTTGTATACCACTTACCACCCCTATATAAGGTGCCCACCTACACAGAAAGCAAACTACACTATGTGGAATGTGTATTTGGAAAGGTGATGTATTTGCTTTGCAACTATGTGGAAAGTGTTTCCAAGTCATAACCAATGAAGTTATCATGTTGTGGGGCTAAGTGGTTGGCGGTCTGATGAATGCGAAAGTGTTTGAGCTGTGTTTAAGCTCTATTCTTTTAGATATTGTATAGCATGGATAAGGCATGGCGGCAACAGAGCACTTTACAAGAGTACAGTTATAAAACAATCAGCAGGAGTACATTAAAGTTACAATTTAGGAACAATTAAGAGCAGATAGTCAAGAGAAAGTCTGAAATCAGCTGTAGAGATAGGTACAGTTCCAAAATCATTAATCCAGGAGGTTTTGAGATACAACAGAAAAAATAAAAGCAGACATTCAAGTGAGAGTGGAAAAAGAAGGAGTTAATCCAAGTGTCTTTTAAATTGAAGAGCTTTGAAATCTTTTTGGAGGGCCGAATGGCAAGTAGTAATACGGAGGGCTGAAGGGCGGGAGTTCCAAATACTTGTGGCACTTCCCGAGAATGATTGGTTCGTGAATCACTCTGATTTGATGGTGGGGGGCTCCAGGAGAAGGGATTGAGTGTTTCTTGAGCCCTCTTTTGTGCCACAAATTTTCATTTTTTCAATTAGGTACACGAACGAAGGCGAGTGCAGTGCTTTGTGTATAGTGCTAGCAGTTTTAGCTTGGGTTCTTGCCTACATAGTTAGCTATTGGACAAAAAGCAGCATAGGAGTGATATGGTAAACGTTTTTGTGCCCTGTAATAAAGCAGGCCATAGCATCTAGAACAGATCTGGTCAAACCTAACTGAACTTTGGGAACACCTAAAAGGAGTGAGATCCCACTGTCACCCTAGAGAGAACCAACGCATATAGAAATGATTTTAGTTCCTGTTCTGGGATGAGCTGCCAGATCCCACAGAGCATCCCTAGTTGGAACTGGGTGGTAGTGGCCATGGCTGCAAAATAACTCTGGATGTTGAGTCAGCTATAAAGGGTGAAACCAAGTCACTTGGCATTCTGAACAATGGAGGGTTGGCATTGCAAGGCAGGGAGGAATTCCATCCAATTGTGTACAGATAGATTGGCCTTCTTCTCTGATGTACAAAGAATTTCTGTTTTTCGCAGGGTTTAGCTTAAGGTGGTGATTTGATATCTGTTAGAACTGGTATAACTGGTGTTGTTCCCCCCTAACTTTTAGCCTTCAGCCCTCCTGTTTTGCTGACTTCTTTTTCACTGACCATAGTTCTCTGCACTAACTAGTTCTAAAGTGCTTGTACTCTCTCCTTAACATGGTAGAATTGGCTTATACCCATTTGGCATATTTCATTTATTTGTAAGTCCCTAGTAAAGTGTCACTACCTGTGCCAGGGCCTGTAAATTAAATGTTGCTAATGGGCCTGTAGCACTGATTGTTACAACCACTGTAGTAGCCCTTTCAACCTGTCTCAGGCCTGCCATTGCAGCCTGTGTGTGCAGTTTTAAACTGCTGTTTCGACACAGCAAAGTAAACAATTTGTCAGGCTCAAATATTCCTTTTAAATAATTACGTCACCCCTAGAATGGGCCCTGCACAGCCCAGAGGGCAGGTTGGAGTGTACTTAAAAAGTTGGACATGTAGGTATAGATTTTACATGCCTGGTAGTGAAAAACTCTTACATTTATTTTTCACTACTGCAAGGCCTACCTTTCCCATAGGATAACATTAGAGTTACCTCATTACATTTAATAAGCTGTAACATCTCAATGGGAACATGTAACCACTTCATGTTTGAGGTCTTTGGAATTGTAATGTTGGCATTTTCCTGCCTTAGCCTTTGGTTCCTGCAGCCTGTCACTGTGTCACATGAGTTGGTGTTATTGGCAGTTTGGTTTTGTGTATTTCTCCTAGACTGGCACATACAATAGAGAGCTCAGGTGTGCCTGGGTGAGACCTCACTGGCAGGAAGGGAGGGCAGAGAGGGGCAAAGCCATGCTTACACTTGAATAGGCTGTGCCCTGCCTCCACACAAAGGGCTACAAATCACCTGTAGTAATCAGGAGCCAGGGCAGAGGAGACAGGAAACCTGTGAAGCTCAATGGGAAACCTCTAGAAGCTTCTCCCAATTCAAAGAAGGCACCTGGCACAACTATTGGTCCTCAAACTGTCAGGAATAAGGCCAGGCGCGGTCCAGGTCCCGCCCGAAACTCCACTGCGCGACTCTGCAGCGCTTTATGCGCACCACTTGTCATCCCCCCTTGTTCCAAAGGTGACCATCAGCATCGTCTGCCTTTTGGCAAAGCTCACAGAGCTGCAGGTTCAGGACATTGGTGGACAAGATGCACTTATCAGTGCTATTCTATGAAGGGACTACAATTCCCATGTTTTTAGAGGCAGCAGCCATCTTAGGGTGTGGCGGCCTATAAAGCCCAGCCACACCCAAGCACGTTGCTCACTATTTTGAAGACTTCAATGCAGCCAGACCTCGTGGGGGTTTCTCTGGAGAAGAACAGATTTCCTCAATGGTAGAGTGTCGTCCAACCAAAGTATCCTTGTTCCCATGGTGCATTAAAAAACAAGTAGGTCGTACTCGTAGTGGTAAGGCCTTGCTGAATCCAAGTTTGCAGGAAGTGATGACTTCCAAAAGGTAAAGCGCCCCTTAGCATAACGAGCAGAGAGTTTACAGTTTCTAGAGTACAGCGGCCTTGGCGCAATGATCAAAGGCATTTTAGATCACAGATGTAAAGTGCTCTTTTGCACAGCAATTCAAAGCGTTTCAGTTCACAGATGTAAAGCGCTTTTGTGCACAGCAATTCAAAGCGTTTCCGTTCACAGATGTAAAGCGCTCTTTTGCACAACAATTCAAAGGGTTTTGTTCACAGATGTAAAGCGCTCTTGGCACGACAATTCAGGCACTTCAGTTCATAGATGTAAAGAGCTCCTGGCACAGCAAGTAAAGCACTTCAGTTCACAGAGGTAAAACGCTCTTGGCACGACAATTCGAGCACTTCAGTTCACAGACGTAAGTCGCTCTTGGCACGGCAATTCAGGCGCTTCATTTCACAGGTGTAAAGTGATCTTGGCACAACAATTCAAGCACTTCAGTTCACAGATGTAAAGCGTTCTTGGTGTAGCAATTCAAGCGATTCAGTCCTCAGGTTTAAAGCACTCTTGGCACGACAATCAAAGTGCTTCAATTCACAGGAATAAAAGGTTCTTGGCACAACAATCTAAGTGATTCAGGCTACTTGAGTAAAAGCGCTTCCTGGTGTTCTTAAGTAAAGAGCTTCAAGTTCAATGAGTAAAACTTTTTGGCATTTAATGTTGTGAATGTGAAAGCATTTCTGGAGATAAGCAAATCATAGTTTTCATTGTTCTTTGAAAAGCTTAAGATGTGAAAAGCATATTTAATTCTTTGAGATTTTCTAGGTCATGATCAAAGTTTTATGTTGTGAATTCAGAGATGTTACAGGATTGATATTCTGAGTATAATCATAGTCCAAATCTATTGCCATTCTCTTGTTTCTGAGGTCGTAGTTTATTCTTGTTCCATGTTTCAAAGAAGGGGCTTTGCCCTCATTTCAGAAGGGGTCTCCATCTGATATATCGGAGACGCATTTAGTCAAGAGTCTATTGATAAGTTGCATTTCTATGAATGAATAAATGCATATTTGTTTTAACCGTTTTCTTTTCAGATATCTCTCCCTGCTGTTCCCCACCATAATTCCCTCCCCCCGACTGGCTTCACCATAACTCTGGGCTACAATAGCTTTCTGAGTTGGTAACACCGGAATGTGGACCTTTTGTTCAGCGACGTGCAGATCCTGAGGAAAGGACACTGTGACACAAACACCAAGTCTTCAGTATACTTCTGGACCTGTGGAACTTGATCAGTAAGAAGGGCAGCTTTGCTGCAGAAAAGACTGCCATGAGGATGGACTGTTGCCTTTTTGGAATACTGACATGCTGTACTAGTGTCTTGATAAATTGCTGACCTGTTGTCCTGCTGCTGTGCTGCCCTTCTGCCTGAGTCAGAGGCATTGGACCTGCACCTGAACTCAGGACTCACAGAGTGACTTCAAGGACTTGCTGCTGGCCTCCTCCTCAAAGCCACAGGGACATTACAGACTCAGTACGACTTGAACCAGCAGTCATTTTTTTGTGTGGTGTTTTCACTTTATTACTCTTTGAAGTGCTGCATAAATACTTTATACATTGTCTCTCAGTTAAGACCCACTGCTCTGTGCCAAGCCACCGGAGGGCTGAACACAGGTTAATATGAGGTTTGCTTCTGCCTCACCCTGACAGGAACTGTGGTTGCAGCTTGAGTAGGATTTCACCCCATCAAACAGTAACCCCATTTTTCACAAACTCTATTAATTAATTTTTTTCACATTGTAGGATTGGAGGGTGATATCATCCAGGCATGCCACTTTAAATTCGAATTCGGTTCCATTGGGGTGCTGGTAAAAAAAGATCCCAGAGTTTCTAAGAGTCGCACGGAGAAGCTCAATATTTTTTGCAGAATGACTGGCTTCAAGACAGAGCTCCCAATTTTCACTACTTCACAACAGTTCCCAGAAGAAAAAATTGTATCCTTCCTTGGTTGACCATAGGTTTTAGTGTATGTAAAGGATACTGCTAAGAGGATTGAATTTGGTCAAACAAGTCTGCTGGGTTGGAATCAAGGACTTTAGGTTCAGAAGCTGTGGATATTATCAATGCCAGAATGGAGCCTTTGTAGTATGTCACTTAAAAAGAGTGGAAGCTGTCAATTTATTTCTTGCCCGTGGTGACCCAGTGAGAATTGAAGTCGCCAACTGAGATGATGTTGTGGGAGCTGGATAACTGAAATTTGAATAATAACATGCATTCTTTGACAAAAGTGATAGTTTTGTCTTGGAGGGTGATAAATAATGTTCACCCTGAGGTTGGGATCAGTGAGCGAGGAGATCTGTAGGGACATGCACTCAAAGATTGAATGCAGTTTTTGGGAAGGAGCCTGTAGTAGAATAGAGGGAGTGGAAGGGACAGAACAATGTTTAAGAGATCACTAAGCTAGGCTTCAGAAAGAAACATGATGTCAAGAATGAGGTTGTTTCTGTCATCTCAACTCAGGGACTTATTTACAAGAATCTGACACATCGCCATTGATGTGTCAGATTTCTTGTGCTGCACTGCCCCCTTCTAATGATGCCATGATACAGCTGTATTTAATACAGAAAGCTCCATGGCACATAGTGTCAACAGATGTGTCAGAAATTCTGACACATAAGGGCGCTAAAATGACGCATTGCTTGACTAGCATCACAAAAATGACACTACTCAAGCAATGCATGGAAGGCTCCCAATCTAAAGCCTTGCACCACTTTACCATCTGCTCTGAACAGGCATTACAGTTTTGACGTAGTGAAGACATGGAAACACACAGTGAAATCTTGTAGATTTCACTGAGCCAGTTCTGTGTGGCTTCTAATTGTGGAACAACTTCCTTGCATATATTATACCTGACACAGTTATAATGTGGCACAGGGCTTTACAAACTGTTGCAATATTACTATTGCGCCAGTTTGCAAATGTGGCATACTGTGGTGGACTGCTTTGCACCACCGTTGAGTGAAACAAATGATGCAACAGTGGCACAAGGAGCTTGTAAATAAGCCCCTTAGTGTTTAACTGCAGAATGGCAGATATGAAGCATGTAGATGAGGAAAGATCTGGAGGGATAATGGAGAGCCCCCAAGGGGCTGCAATGGGGATTCAAAAAGGTTTGAGTGATTTTGAGTTGATCACATTGTGATGTGGGTCAGTGTAAATGGTGGAAATGGTAGGTAGTGTTCTGTTTGGATAGGTGGCTGAATGTCAGAGGGTTTGGAATTTTTGTAACTTTCAATGAGACTCCATAGGTGTTGGATGGCTTTGGTGTTTTTGTAACTTTTCATGAGATAGCATAGGTGTTTATCATTGAGGGGAAAATACTAGGCCTAGGCAGAGTTCACGGAGTCCAACTTGCAGAATTCCGCAGAGTTGAATAAAAAGTCTGTGAAATTCCACGGAGTTCCATGACCCGTGGAGTCCTAAATGTGGAGTCCTGAAAGTCCAGATCTCAGAAGCACTAAGTTAGCCAGGCCCGACCCTGCTTTGTGCTTCTGAGATCGGGCGCATTCAGGAGGGCGGTAGGCAGTGAATGCTGCTGTTTCAGGCTTCTTGTGCACCGGCAGTGCACATGGGGCAGGCCGGTGCTCAAGAGGCCTGAAACACCAACTTTCACTGCAGCGAAAGCTGCAGTTTCAGTCCTTGTTTGTGCAACAATGTGCACAAACAATGACAAAAGAAAGAGGCGAGGGCTTTCCTGGGTCTTCAAGGGCGTCCTTCTCTCCTTATGGTCCGACAGCGACAATTCCGCAGCTGCTGCATCCCTCTGGCCTCTGCTCCCGGACTCCGGTGCAACCTGCAGACCAATTATGGGCTGCACACCAAAAGTGCAGACTGTCTGCACTTCTGCTGTGCAGCCCATAACTGGGATGCAGTGCGCACCAGTTGAGCTACGCTCCACTGGCGGGGCTATCGGAGTTTTTGGGCTATCTTCAAAAAACTCTGTTATCTCCACCAGCAGAGCAGAGCTCCCCACACACCCATATCAAATACAACTGTTTGGGTCGAGGGGAGGGATTGTCCCTGGAGATAATGATGTGGTTTATGTTTCTGAGAAGGGTTTCAGACTCTTGTAGGCAACATCTATGAATTGTATGTAATAGAATGCTCATTTAAGGATTTAGATTTTTCTCATTTTCATCATGAGATGTGAAAAAGGGGACAGGAGTTCTGTAAGTTGGTGGGTGGCATTTGACGTTCAGCAGAGGGTACAGGCTGTGTTGTGCTTCCTGAATAGGTCTTGAATTAGTGAAGGGAAACTGATGGGGCAAGACAGGAAGAGACCAGAGTGGTGGAAGGACCAGGGGAGTGGGAGATGTGTGTGAGTGGGTGTTTGCTTAAAAGAGGAGGGTGGGTGAAGTGGAAGGAAAGTTGAGGAAGGGAGGCTGCTTAATAGCTACAGGGTAATAAGGAAAGATTTGCTGGGTTGATTGCGAGGAGGGGAGGAGGTTAGCTGATTAATACCAGCTAATTGAGGGAGAGATGGTGGAATTTGGGGAATGGGGAAGGGTGAGGGGGCAAGGGATGTGAGAAGGTGGATTGTTAGAAATTCAGAGAGAACACACCTGGGAGGGGTAAACAGATATTCTGGCTGGTGAGATTAGGGGAGAGGAAATGGTGGAGGTGGTGGGGTGAGTAGGGGAGAGGTGGGAGGGCAGAGTAGAAAAGGGACAAGAGAGGAGGACAAGAGAGAGAGACAAGTTGCTTGAGAAGAAATAAGATGAAGGAGCTCTATTGATGAATGGGCTAGGTTGAAAGATTTAGTGAGCTCTGAAAGTAAGAAAATATTATTGGTGAGATTGGGTCATGGCAGTTCTTAGAAAATGGGACTCTAGTTGGCAGAGGCATGCACCCTGTACCACAATTGTAGTCAGGGTAAGTCACAATACAATTTAAATTATCCTGTGCTCACCCTCTAGCAGCTTGGCACAAAGCAGGCAGGCTTAACTTAGGAGGCAATGTGTAAAGTATTTGTGCAATAACTCATACAGTAACACAGTGAAAACACCACAGAAAGCACTCCATACCAGTTTAGAAAAATAGATAATATTTATCTGAATAAAATAAGACCAAAACAACAAAAATCCAATATGCACAAGCCAAGATATCTTAAAGGTTTTGATGAGTCTCAGTCCTTATGAATCAGTGGTTGTATCATTTACACACAGTACCTGGGATGTGTGACAAAATAACTATGTAGGGGATCCCAGAGGAGGAGATGTGTCTGAAAGTAAAGCGAAGTGTCGCTTTTTCTTGCATGGTGGAGGTGGTGTATCATTTCTTTCCACATGGCAAGGTAATGCGTCAGTTTCCAGGAGCACAGCCTTGGTTTCTCACTGCGATGCAGGGATATCTTGATGCCCACTGCCAATTTTTGGTAAATCCACAACACATTGTGAAGAGGCAACATGTGCTATATCAATCTGGCAGGCAATGTGGTGATTCTTCAGCCCTGAGACAGGCGCTGCATTGATCCGGCAGGTGTTGCGTGGCATTTTGCACGTGTTGCGTCGATTTGCTGACGTGCTGGATTTTCTTCTCTTTGGTTAAGTGTTTGATGGCCCTCAGACTTCAGAACAGGAGGCAAACTCAGTCCAAGCCCCTGGAGAGAACTGGTAGGGGAAGGTAGAGTCCTTCCAGCAAAGCCAGGGGCCAATAGGCAGCAGGGTAACAAGTAGTAGAGCAGTCCTTCAAGAAAAAGTAGTCCAGATGAGTTATTTGGGCAGCACAGCAGTCCCTCTGACAGAGTCCAGGTGTAGGTCCAGAAGTGTCTGATTTTGAGGGATCACAGACACAGTATATATACCTAAATGTGCCTTCAAAGTGGAGGAAAACTTAAAAGAGTGGTTTTGAAGTGCACCAGTTCCCCTTTCAACCCGGTCCTGTCTGCTAGGAGATCCGTGGGGGTTTATCAGTCCTTTGTGTGAGGGGAGGCCACTAGCCTTTGAAGTGTAAGTGAGAGTCCCTCCACCCTTCCTGCTCAGGAAGACCCATCAGTATGCAGATGAATGCAGATGCAGCTGAGTGTTCTGTGTTTATGGCTGGCTGAGTGGAATGCACAAGTTGAGCTGAGAAATGCCAACTTTCTGAAAGTGACATTTCTAAAGTAGTAATGCAAAATGCAACTTCACCAGTAAGTAGGATTTCTCACTACCAGTCCAACCATACCAAACTTGACAAGGCTTCTCCTCTTACATCAGAAATGACCACTTAAAAGTGTATATGGGAATTTCCAATGCAGGGATATGAGAGGAGCAGGGTTCACAGTAGTCAAAAAAATGACTTTGGGAGTTTTTCACTGCCAGGACATATAAAACTCACAAGTACATGTCCTGTCTTTTACTTACATAACACCCTGCCCTGTGGAGCTACCTAGGGCCTACTTTAGGAGTGTGTCAACACCAGGGCAGTGCGCACTCTACGGGCGACTAGAATGCAAAAACCCAGCACTTTCAAGATAACGTAATTTATGCATTGTGCTGATATGCTGTTGTTTAACCTTTTGCATTGCAGCGTTCAGTCCTGAAGACTTATTTTCAAGGTGCTTATAAATACTGTTCATTTGCAAAGTATTGCTGCAGGCTTTCAGAGTGTGTCAGGGTGTGGTCCCTTTCCAGGGCCTTCTCAAAGCTTTCCCTGCAGCATGCCTGGGTGTGGTTTGTGGGCTGGGCCAACACTCTATAAAAGGGAGCCTGTCCAGCTCCACGTGCTCACTATTCATAGGTCCCGGTGCAGAGCAGCAGCAACTTCCTGAGCTCCTGTTCTGGAGGCCTACTTTGATCTTCCAGGCCTTGCCCTTTCTCTTTGTCGGTGATTCTTGATCAGGGCGGTAAGACGGAGGTCGGGCTGGGCCCCCAATCCCATTCTTGAAGGCAAGATAAAACAATTTTGCGCTTATGTGTGTGAATGTGCGCTCAGATTTTTATGGCATTTTGATGCTGACACTTGAATCGGCAAAATGTGCGCTTCTTTACTCGTGCACAATTCATGTTATTCATTGTGCGCTACCATATTATGTCATTTACTAGGTAGCATTCGAATCGGCAAGACACGCGATTCATTTCCTGTGCTTAATTTGTGTTATTCATTGTATGCTACCATTTCTTGCCATTCATATGGTGGTATTCGAATCGGCAAGACGCGTGATTAATTTCCTGTGCTTAATTCGTGTTATTCATGTATACTACCATTTCTTGGCATTCATATGGTGGTATTCGAATCGGCAAGAAGCGCGATTCATTTCCTGTGCACAATTTATGTTATTCATTGTGCACTACTATTTTATGGCATTTACTAGGTAGCATTCGAATCAGCAAGACGCACAATTCATTTCTTGTGCTTAGTTCATGATATTCAGTGTGCGCTACCATTCCTTGGCATTCACATGGTGGCCTTCGAATTGGCAAGACGCGCGATTCATTTCTTGTGTCTAATTCATGATATGCATTGTGAGTTACCATTTTATCGCATTTATGTGGTGACATTCGAATCAGCAGAACGCGCAATTCATTTCTTGTGTTGAACCCATGCTACTCATTGTGCGCTACCATTTCATGGCATTCATTTGGTGGTACTCGAATCGGCAATATGTGCGATTCACTTTTTGAGTTTAAATCACGATGTTCATTGGGTGCTACCACTTCATGGCATTTACTTGGTGGCCTTCGAATCGGCAAGACGTGTGATTCTTTTATCGAGTCTAACTCATGTTATTAATTGTCCACAGTCATTTCATTGGCATTTACAAACCTTTGTGAAAATCTGCAATGTGCGCAATTCATGTTCCTGCATTTTAAGAAAACTAAAGTGTTAGAATTCTAAGGGTTATATTGTATGTGCATTATAATTCCCTCAAGTACCATTCATATGGTGTTATAGAAATGATTCAGATTATTTCCTGATCCTCATGCTAAAGACTATACTTAAATTTGAAAGCATAATTCTAGAAGGTTCTGATGTTTCTAATTCATGTGTAACATTTCATTAAGTGGTTCATTGGAAAGTTGTATTAATCTTTCTTGATTCCCTCACAGGTATCCAGTCATCTTGAGGCCTAGTTATTTCAGTCCATGCTTAAGTTATCCATGTTTCCAGTAAGACAATGCTTAATGTCATAGCCTAGTAATGATTAATATGATATAATCTTGATATTGTGTGTTTTAACCTTTTGCTTCCTACAGGTCATCTTCCCAGCTGTTCCCTTCCTAATCCCCTTTTCCCCACTTGGACTGTCTTAGACTCTGTGACATTCTAATCAGAGTATTGGAGCTGTCTTGTGGTGGACGTGTTGGGAACGTGCACAGACCCTGAGGAACTGGTGACTCTGACAGAGTGACTTATTTGTAATAAAAGGGGTGTTTAAGGCTTGTCAAAAAGTTTTAAATGCCAAGTCGAAGTGGCAGTGAAACTGCACACACAGGCCTTGCAATGGCAAGCCTGAGACATGGTTAAGGGGCTACTTATGTGGGTGGCACAATCAGTGCAGCAGGCCCACTAGTAGCATTTAATTTACAGCCCATAGGCACATGTACTGCACTTGACTAGGGACTTACAAGTAAATGAAATATGTCACTTGGGTATGAGTCACTGTTACCATGTTTTAGGGAGAGTGCACATGCACTTTAGCACTGGTTAGTAGTGGAAAGGGCCCAAAGTCCTAAAGACAACACAGATTAAGTCAGAAAAAGATGAAGAGGAAGGCAAAATGTTTGGAGTGACCCTTCAGAGAGGGCCATTTTTGAACAGTAGTGGTTGAGTAAGGGAAAAGAAGATTTGGTTGGTAAATTGCTTGGAGGGGGAGATTGAGGGAGTATGAGCAGAGTGGCATGATTTTTCCCCAACTCTGGAAAAAAAGGCACTGTGATTCCCCTTCAAAAATACCCAATGTTTACCGCTAAGGATATGAGGAGTCTTCACCCCATCTCGCTTTTGCCTGCACCAGCAAAAATCCTGGAGAAATATCTTAATCAGAAAATAATAACGTTTATTGGTACCTGGGACATTATTAATTCCTTACTGAATGGCTTTATGAGTGGTGATAGCACTGAAACTGCGCTTGTGGCCGTTACTGATAGTATCAAATGTCAGGATGACCATGGTGGGGTGGCTGTCCTTGTGCTGCTGGATCTTTCTGTGGCCTTTGACACCTGCCCGCCCAATACAGTATCTCCATCAGGCAGGTTTTAGGGGGAAAGCCCTTGTTCTTCTCCATTACTTCCTCATCAACAGGGTCAAGTGGTCAGTTGCGGTGGCTTTAGATCTAAGGCTTTTAGTCTTCTGTTGGGGGGTCCCTAAGGGGTCCTCACTAAGCCCCACTCTATGTTGTTCCACTCGCCAAGCTTATAGATTTTTTGTGGTTTTCAAGCACTCTCCTATGCGAACAACACACAGATTACAGTAACTGTCTCCGATGACCTGCTCCTAGTGGCCAACAGATCTAATCTCAGTATGACCAGAATAAACATCTGGATGAAAGAACATTTTCTTAAACTAAATATGGAGAAAACTGAAGTGCTGGTGTTCGGGGGGGGGGACTCAAGAATCCATCTGGTCTGAAAGCTGGTGGCTAAAGGAGTGCAGCCTGATACCTGCTCCACTTATTTCAGCTAACAATCTTGTGATGAAGTTCGATACCTTTTTGAATTGTGATTTGCAGGTCAATCTTACCACTAGCACCTGTTTTTACATTAATAAGACTCTTAAGAAGCTGCTCCCTTTTATTTCTGTTGAATTGCACAATGTGGTGGTCATTGCTTTAGGTTTGTCTAGACTTGACTACTGTAATGCCCTTTATTTGAATATCAAGGCTTCCTCATTGAACAAACTGCAAGTGGTTCAAAATGCTGCTGCTCACATTATTCTTGGCATCCCTAAGCATCACATATAAGGCTATTTGCTTAGTCTTTCAAGCTTTCATTCCTAATGGTCTAAACATCCTTCAGCCCTGATTAACTGGTATATCCCCAGCAGGTCACTCAGATCCTTCTCTAGTAGGATAGTTAGTATTCCTATATTTGTAAAAGCTCATTGGGGCGGCCTGTTTTTCTCTGGTGTTGCCAGGCTCTGGATTTTCCTACCTACCTATATTATCAATTTGGTCTCTTTTGCCCTGCTTAAAAAATCTAAGAAAACTTGTCTTTTTCATCTAAACTCTCCTAGGTCTTCTTTGTTTGAGCAAGTTTCTGGCATAGTGCTTAGATACCCTTGGGTTTATGTGCTTTATAAATCTATTTTTCTTTTTTCATTTTGCACGAGAAAGTGCTGGAGGAGATTAGACATGAGTCAGAGGGGAAAGTGTCTAGGAGTAGGAAAGAAACTGTTGACCATGGAAAGATTATACTATTAGCTTAAAACATATTTTTTTCATTGCTAACGATGAAAGGAGATTGAAAGGTACTCACCATTGTGACGGAGTAACCCATCCTCCGAAATCTAAATTAGGCCCTTAGTATGCACTACCCCTTTGTGCAGCCTGGACAACTACAAAAGGGGCAGCGGAACAAAGCACTGCCATTAGTGTTATATTGTGAGGCTTCCTTATGAAAGAAGATCTATTCTCCTGTCTAGCTGATCTGAAAAACTAGCTCAAAAAGTGACTTGTTGGTGCGCCTTCAGAAGCTGAAGTTAAACAATAGAAGGAATACAATTAAACTGATGAAAGAAGAATGAAGTTAGGGTTAAGAATAGAGACAAAGCAGCTCACTGAAGGTGCTCAAAGTTACATATGAGGACTTAGAGAACCAGACAAAGAGAGATATTATGTGTGTCATTTAAATTAATCTAGGAGAGGACTAGACAAGGAGAGATATTATGTGTGTCTTTTAAATGAAGCTAGGAGAGGACATTCTCACTTGCATTCAGTCCCTCTTCAGTAAAGCAATTGGTGAATGTGACGTGTACCCTATTGGAATCAAGAGAGCGTTAAGAGTGGGAAAAATATCAGTAAGTCCATTGACAGACCACAGGATATTGTGGTGAGGTTGCCAACCTATCAGCTCCCTACCGATGAAGGGCTAAACCCAGAAACATGTGTCTAGAGATAACAGCACTACCTGCACCAACTTTAGTGGAAAACTACAGCAACTTTGAAGTAAGCATACTGCATTTAGTGCAATGGGGTGAGCTGTGCTGGCATGAGATGTGCTGGGATTGGGGGCAATGTGCTCCCTCAACCTTGTGCTTAATGGGCTCACTTGAGTGCACAAGCTAAAAAGCTCACCTGGGATGCACCTGTGTACCTGTGGAGTGGCACTGTGACCTGTGAAGACTTGGACAGCATTTCAGCAACCCCAGTGGAATTTTCCCTGCTCTCTACTACTTCTGCTTTCTACCAATGAAGGGCTAAACCCAGAAACACGTATCTAAAGATAACAGAACTACCCGCACCAACTTTGAGGTAAGTGCAATGTATTTACCAGAATGCAATGGGGTGAGCTGGAATGAGAGGCAGTGTGCTCCCTCCCCCTTCTTTCAAATGAAGGAAAGGTTTTGCAAACTGGAAAAACCAAAAGCCAAATAACGTACAAAGGAAGTCAGTGCTCACTCTTGCAAGCCTATGCATCCACACTTCTGAAGAGGAAACAGTAGAGAACTGTTGTGATGGAAAAGCCAAATCACAAAAACAAAAGAAATCAGTGGTCACTCTTGCAATATCTATGCAAAAAGACTTCTGAAGAAGAAGCAGTAGAGAGCTGTTGTGATGGAATTGGAAACAAGTATGTGCAAGAATGTGTGTTCATCCCTAAAGTGCCATATTTCAAATGGAAAGAGAAAGTTGTGACTGTCAAATTCATTACTGAAGCCAAGTGTCTGCTTGCTATCCCAGTGGAGGAAGAAAACTGTGGACAATATCATAGGCAGATGTCTAAAGACAACTAAAGTGGACAGAATGTAGAAGTCAGATTCTTGAAGACATGGAGCTGAAATGAAATGTGCACATAGCATCACCTTCTAGAACTTTCAGGGGGCATAAGATTACTGGTTGATTGTTCTGGGAAGAATAGACATGTGAATCCATGCAAAGAGGCCATCATGGAGGGAGAGCCTAAGATTTACTGTCACACTATTTATCTATCCTGGGATGCCAGTGGCACAATGGAATATTTGTATGCTATAGTGGTCAATCATTACAAGTGGCACACACATAGTGCGAGTACATATGCCATACCCACATTTAAGTGCTCTGTTCATCGTGTGTTTTCTAATACCCTGATTCATGTTTTTGATTGAGAGAAGGTTTATATTTGAGGAAATTTGAGGTGGAAGAGAAGGCAACTTACATGCCTGAATTCACACAGCATGATACACAGTTCATCCTCAGTAATAGTCTTAACATACTGGCCGAATTCAGTTTAATATCTGCCAGTTTAAGATTTCTTAAATGCCATATTAACAGTCACAGAAGATGGCACTAGCTTCAAGTGTAGACACACAATGCAGTATTCTCATATGAACCACAATCTAGGAAGGAGGATATAGAAGGACATGGTATAGTGCTTATTCAGCTTTGTCCTTTGAGTCACAATTCTCCAAGACTGTAAGGGATGCCCATTTCATAAAATACAGCAATTCCATAACACATATGCTGATGAAGAAGGGTGCACAGAAAATATATTATTGGTCCAACAAGACTTGGATGGTAGAGAAGATGCACTTCTTAACATAAACGCATTTCAAATACAGCTCAGAAAATGTATGTGCTTGATGTAATGTCTTTACTAGATGAATGTTGAAGAATGAGATGATATTGAACAGAGAAATTGATAGATCCAATCCAAAAATCAACTCCACTAGACAGCCAGTTAACGGTTGAGAAGCTCAAAGAGATTTTTGGGTCTATCAGACTTACATAGAAAACAGGGGGATCATTCACCTTACACACATGTCCAGATATTACCCTCATATTGCCTATTTATTTGTAAGTAGAACACCCCTAGGCTTGTTTCGAGTTGTGAATTGGATACTATCAGACCATGCACATATTGCTCTAGAATGGTTAGATAACGATTAAGAGGGATGTGGGTTTAGATGGCACTTAAATAAACACTTCCTAAAAGATCAAGGGGATATGCTAGAAATCGAGACCAACGTTTGAGAATTTCAACATAAACATGTTGCTAGTTCTAAGCCTATAGTTACTGCTTGTGAAGTGCTGATGGTGCTCCAGGTGTTCCTATAAGGTACATTAATTTCATTGGAGGCATGTATGAACAGCAAAAGTAAGCTGTTTGCAAGCAACAACCTTTAAAATTCCAGGAATTAGAAAAGGATAAAAATGCTGACAACAGCAGAGAATATAAGAACAATGAAAAAGTGATAAGGCAGAGCAAATACACTTCTACGTAAGCAAAAATGTCACAATTTCATACTAGGTCAAGTGAGGTCTCAGCAATTTAAATCTGAGCTCAACCTTTGGTAGCTGGAGCCCAGAGTAGACTTAACTTAGGAGAAATGTAAAAAGAACATATCAGTACCAAAACAGTTAAAAACTAAAAAGAAAAACCACAACACAATACAAATCCAGCTCCAATTTATAGCAATAGGGTAAAGTTGAATGAACAAATACATAGCAAAAATTAAAGAAATTTGATGTAAGGAACCACAGATATGATGTTCAAAATTTTTGGTGATTCTAGTGCACAAAAGCACAAAGAGCAACCAGCAGAAATCGGATAATGCTAAACCGGGTCAAAGTCAAATGTTAAGGCTGACCACAATAGAGTAAAGGTGCCATCAGGGACCAGGTATGTCCCAGTAAAAAGTTTACCTTCTGACTTAGGGCCTGATTTAAGAAAAGTGGTGCTGCACCCAGTGCAGCGCTACTTTTCTTGCGCCCCTTAGCTCGCACTAACACCACCATGTGTGTGCCGTATCTAAGATACAACACACCATGGCGGTAGTTAGGGAACTAGCGTCAACGTTTTTGACACTAGTTCAGAGATATGGGGGATTACCATCAAAAATGTTGATGCTAGTGTCGTGGCTTGGACGGAGAAGCGCATTGGGAGCCTGACTCCGTCTCTCCCGGCGATGCTGAGAAACTTTCGATCATTTCTGTTGCTCACTCAACAAATATATTTTTCCAATTTTGGAAAGACTCCTGCCACACATGTAATGATCAGACATAAGGTCAGAACTAATCTAATGTTTTAATTGTTTTTGTCTCCTTTCGTTCTAAACAACATGCACTTCCTAAAATGGCGGCGGCCCATTCCCGAGCTTGGCGCACTGTTGGACTGAATTGAACTGAGTATAATCTTTGGATCTATGCTTGCACAGCTTGCGCTGATCATGGCAAGAAATAGGTGCATTTACTCACCAGTTTTGCAAGTTTTACTGAATGTGTGAAGAAGACAAATTGCTCACTCAAACCCGATCTGCCTGACCTTAAAATGGCACCAATGCTGAAATGGAAAATCAATTGAAATCTTTTGAACAATGCTTGTACAACCTGTGCTGTTCGTGGCAAGTAATGGATGCATTTATTTACCGGTTTTGCAAGTTTCACCGAATGTATGAAGACAACAACCTGGTCACTCAAACTCAATTTTCCTGACCTTCAATTGGTACCCATGCTGAAAAGCAGATTCAACTGAAATCTTTTGAACAAAGTTTGACTAGCTTGCACTGATCTTGGCAAGAAGTAGATGTGCTTACTCTCCAGTTTTGTATGTTTCACCGAATGTGTGAAGAAAACACATTGGTCACCCAAATTCGATCTGCCTGACCTTAAAATGGCGCCCACGCTGAAATGGGAAATCCCTTGAAATCTTTTGAACAATGCTGCAAAACTGGGGCTGTTCCTGGCAAGTAATGGATGTGTTTATTCACAAGTTTTGCAGGCTTCAACGAATGTGTGAAGAAAACAAAATGCTCACCCAAACTCTATTTGCCTGAGCGCCCATGCTGTAACTGAGAATATTTTTCCTGTTTGCTAGTTTCAAAAAGATGTGTAACATCTGCGAATAAAATAAACGTTTTGCTCATTCCAGTGAACTTGTCTCCTGATAAACATGTCTAAATAGACGAGTGATCACAGCTTAATCTCGCAATCCTATAACTTCAGAACTCTTCTTCCCTAGACCTGCTGTGAATGCAATACAAGGCCAGGAACCTTTGTTGAATGTCATAACGGAATAAATTAAAGTTTCAAAAAGTGTTCGCTATTTTCTACTAAAATGACACAGTAATCCATTCCTTCACTTTGAAATAGAGGAACTTAACATGGCTGCAAAGGAACCTAAACCGCACGTTAAACGTTCCAAAGTGGAACCAACCTTTCCGGATTCACTGATTAAAAGCAAGGCTGATATAAGCAGTATGATTGATGTGATCCTCAAAAAGCTGAAGGAAGTGCATGACCTCGTTAAATCTACAAAAATAAACACGGACTCTACGCAGCTTGAGTTAACGGCCATCAGGGCGGATATTAACACTGTCAACAATAAAATATTAGAGGCAGAACAAAGAATCAATGACCTGGAAGACATCAAAAACAAATCTACCAAGGACCTTCTCTTCTTACAATCAATACCAAAATCTATGTAAAAAGCCATTGTGGACTTGGAGGACTGAAATAAGAGAGGTATCCCGAGAATTTTTGGAGTTCCTGAAGGATTCGAAAGTAATGAGCCCACTTCCCACAAACTAGTGCATTTCCTTCCTTGAATATTGGTTACCTCTAGTTACAAGCCTCGAATTTGACAACAAATTTGAACTGGAAAGAGCACATAGGGTCACAACATTTAAACGCTCCTATGGATCTCTGAACAAACCCAGACCAATAGTTTGCAAACCTCTGCGGTTCTAACATGCCAAAGCAGTCTTGCGCTACATACACAAAAATAATCACATTAACTGGAATGGATCTAATATCTAAATTTCACAGGACATTTCCAAAATGACTGTAGATACAAGGAAAGGTTTCTTGGCCCTACGTGATAGATTCCGAGAAATGAAAATGTAATTTTCTTTTGCATGTCTGGCAAAATTCTGAATCATCATGGACGGAAAACATCAAATCTTCGATGATCACACTGCTTTAAAATCTTATCTAGATGAGCTAACGGGACAAGACATGGACGTTGCTAGCGCCCTATGATGCAAAAGGAATGTCATAACTGAATAAATTCAAGTTTCAAAAAGTGTTCGCTATTTTCTACTAAAATGACACAGTAATCCATTCCTTCACTTTGAAATAGAGGAACTTAACATGGCTGCAAAGGAACCTAAACCGCACGTTAAACGTTCCAAAGTGGAACCAACCTTTCCGGATTCACTGATTAAAAGCAAGGCTGATATAAGCAGTACGATTGATGTGATCCTCAAAAAGCTGAAGGAAGTGCATGACCTCGTTAAATCTACAAAAATAAACACGGACTCTACGCAGCTTGAGTTAACGGCCATCAGGGCGGATATTAACACTGTCAACAATAAAATATTAGAGGCAGAACAAAGAATCAATGACCTGGAAGACATCAAAAACAAATCTACCAAGGACCTTCTCTTCTTACAATCAATACCAAAATCTATGTAAAAAGCCATTGTGGACTTGGAGGACTGAAATAGGAGAGGTATCCCGAGAATTTTTGGAGTTCCTGAAGGATTCGAAAGTAATGAGCCCACTTCCCACAAACTAGTGCATTTCCTTCCTTGAATATTGGTTACCTCTAGTTACAAGCCTCGAATTTGACAACAAATTTGAACTGGAAAGAGCACATAGGGTCACAACATTTAAACGCTCCTATGGATCTCTGAACAAACCCAGACCAATAGTTTGCAAACCTCTGCGGTTCTAACATGCCAAAGCAGTCTTGCGCTACATACACAAAAATAATCACATTAACTGGAATGGATCTAATATCTAAATTTCACAGGACATTTCCAAAATGACTGTAGATACAAGGAAAGGTTTCTTGGCCCTACGTGATAGATTCCGAGAAATGAAAATGTAATTTTCTTTTGCATGTCTGGCAAAATTCTGAATCATCATGGACGGAAAACATCAAATCTTCGATGATCACACTGCTTTAAAATCTTATCTAGATGAGCTAACGGGACAAGACATGGACGTTGCTAGCGCCCTGTGATGCAAAAGGAAAACCTAACTCTTGTTTCCAGAAAGTGCGCTAATCTAATTGACATTGAGGCCTTTGAATGCTTTTAGCAATCTGTAGGGTACCTCCTTATTTACAATGTTTCCTCTTAAAAAGGATATTTTTTTTCCCCTAAGATCATACTTAAAGTTCACTTGTTGTACTGTTTGCTTCCCTTTTCTATTCAACAAAGGTGAATTGTTAAAATAATTAGGAAATGTCTGGTCTGTGATTTAATTGGTGAAACTCAATCACCTACTGGTTTTCTTATCACATTGCCTGTCAGGGTTTGTTCATACTCACTCATTGTCTACCATAGTTATGCTCTTGTTAATTGACAGTATATGTGCCTATATATTCTGCTTGATTTGCTTACATTTGGATTGTATAACGTATTGTACAAGTTATAAGCAATAGTTCCACTTTGCCACGTTTTGCTAGTTATACTACATCCTTCCCAACACATGTGCCATCCATGTATCCAATTTTTGATAACGTTCCAAGACTCAGATATAGATAAACTTATGTGAGCTTTCCTCTGAAAAGCATCTACAATAGAGGCATACGAAGTGCTTATCACAATGTATATTCCGCGTTGCCACAAGGGATGTCCGCTCTGCTTTTGTCGCCCATTCCATGGTGTTTAAAGAATGTTGGGGGGGGGAGAACATAGGGGTAGGGGTAGGGAGGGTGTTGTTATTATTTTTTCTTCTTTCGTTTTTTATTATTCATCTTCCTTTCTTCTTTCCTCTTCCACCTTTCTCTTGTTCACACTTATTTGCTGGGCAGCGTAGGGTTGTTACAAATACGACTCTAACACTAGACCTACACTACTTCATCCAACATAGTACTTCTAGGAATTCATCTCATAAGACTATAAACAGTAGGTGTTTTGTTCACTACATACATAGCAACTATTGGATTAATCTAATTTATTGTAAAAGCAGACATTATACACATACTCAACTGTTTTATATCAGTGATGAACGCCACAAAAACCATGGTGGTAGGCAGGCTCATTTTGCTGCCGGCGGTACTGTGCTGGCCGCCGGACTGGAGATAGACATCTCCGGCCCAGCGGCTGATACAGCCATGGCGGTATGAGTGGAGAGGTGGCAGGTTTGCTGCAGCCAGCCCGCCATTCTCATAATGTGGCGGCCACTACTGCCACATTAACACTCACCGCAGGGGTCATAAAGACCTCCTTAATCTTTACCTACCAAAGTTAATTAGTAATTCCCAGGTAGGGTGTTTAAAGAACAGGATGGCCAATGATAATACTCGCCTAATATGCCACGTCATAGAAAGAGCCAGAAATTTACCTTCAGCATCCGTAGCTATAGCCTTGGTCGCCAAGAAGGCTTTTGATAAAGTCTCTTGGACATTCTTAGAGCAGTCCCTTAGATCTTTTAACCTTGGAGATGACTTCATAAAAATGATCATGGCCATGTATAATAACCCCAGAGCACCTATCTCCATAAATGGCCTGGTATCCATGCCTTTTAACCTTGAAAAAGGCACAATAAAGGGTTGCCCACTTTCGCCCTCCTTTTTTCTACTACAGTAGTACTCAAACCATTATTATTACACACTAATAGTCACCCTCAAATATCAGGAATGAAGTTTTAGGGAAAAACAATCAAATTGGCAGCCTACGCAGATGACATTTTAATCCTTTCTGACGACCCTCACTCATCCATACAGGCGCTCATGGCCACTATTCACATGTCTCAGGATACCAACTAAATAGAGACAAATCCAAGGTGAAATCACTGAACCTGTAAGGTTCTAAAACCTTGATAGGAGATTCAGGACTACTCTGGCAACCAAACTACATAAAGTACTTGAGAATAGAGTTTGGGTCGGATTTAATTGACACTCTGAATCATAACAAGCACCTAATCCTTCAAAAAATCTAACATTTGGTTTGTCACCAAAATGTATCACCTGATGGGGTTGCATCGAAACGATAAAAATGATGATGTCCCCCGTGGTTAACTACCTAATAAGTATGATCCCCTTATCACTCATATGATGACTTCCACCATAAACTAGATAAAATGATTAATAACTTTGTATGGCAAGGAAAAAGGCCTAGAATAGCCCTACACTAATTAAGACTCCCCAAAAACGTGGGTGGCCTCAAACATCCTAACTTTAAAAATTACCAATCAGATTTTCTTGCCAAACAAGGCACCTATTGGCTCTCACCCCCAATAAACTACACTCCAATATGGCTTAAAGTGGAAAAAGCAATTTTAGGAAATCTAGACCCAGCAACTCTACTCACATCTACTGACAAGCACATACCATACTCTAAATATATCCTTATGAATACCAAGCACACACTACTTTTAATTGATAACTGACTGCAGGCTAAACTGAAATCCTCCAACCTTGCTTCCCTTTGGCACAACCCAAATATGAAGTATAAAGGTCTGACTCTTCACTGGCAATCATGGATAACCAAAGGTATTTACTACCCCAAACAATTAGGCAAGCTCTCCAATCCTTTTACCTTTTCAAATCTATGAGAAAAATATCATATTGAGGACCAGGAATTATATGACTTCCTTAAAATTAAAGTAGCACTGTCTAAGTCTCACTCTCTCCACAATGACCCTCCAGTCCTTTCTTTACTTTTAAAAATCTCCAGACATGGTCACAAGGTATCTAGATTTTACCATTTTTTTTCAACCACAAGCTATAAATCATTTTAGAAAGACTCTAAAATTCTGGAACGACCACTCTAAATCTGTAATTACGGATCCAGATTGGACAAAAATTTTGAGATCAGTGACATATTACCCCTATACTCTCGCAAACCAAATTTTTAATATTACATAATACTTATTGGACGCCTTCACGCCTACACACAATACACATAGCAGATACACCTACTTGTTGGAACTGCCAGGAGAAGAAAGGAGACCTACCTCATCTGACTGAAGTCTTTTTTTTAATCTCCAAACTATTCCATATTAAGCCAGAAAACAGTTTCTCATACTTAATCACCAGCTTTCTAGATCCTAATATCAAAACTGAATCGGACCGCCTATGTTTTGACCTTCTGCTCACAGCAGCGATCAAATCTGTTACCGCTAATTGGAAATCTATAAACAAAGCAGTTTTTGCATCATGGTTAAACTGGATAATTCAAATCTGCGGACTGCTCTCCAATATTCTCTGTGGAAAACACACTCACAAAATATATGGGGCTCCATGGATAGATTTTTTGCTTCCAACATACCACCATGAACTATTTTCTAGACCTTATTCCAAATGACACCCAAGTGAATTAAACCCTCAACCCTTCTATCACATTCAGTAATCGATATCTCACAGCAACATCATGCCGTATCCTACTCTATTTCTTTATCTTCTCTCTTCATGTTTCTAGCTCTCCTTTATGTTAGCTTCTCTTTGTTTTTCTATACCCAATTTAATACAAAATTACACATGTATGTATACAGAACTTTGATCACATTTATTTACTTTTTTACATTGCCTAAGACAAGCAATGTATGTACAGAATGCTGTAATCCTTTTTTTTGTTAAATTTAAAAGAATAAAAATCTTTTCGAACCAAAAACAAATATTGATGCTAATCCTGCAAAGCCCATTCAGGCCCATTGTAAACAATGGTGTGCCTCCTTTTAATGCCTTCTCAGAGCAGGCGTTAAAAGTGCTGAAACAAAATCACGCAGAGAGATCTCTTAGATTAATTTGCACCATTTTGTCGCCCCCCCAATGGGGGAACGCCCCCTTTGCATAATTCTTCCTGATGCAGGCATAATGTAGCACAAAGGATTACAAAGTGATGTGATGCATGCATTGTGCCACTTTGTAAGTTTGGCACTGCAATTGTGGCCTCTTGGGGCCACATTAACGTAAAAAAAAAAGAACGCTAATGTGGCACAAGAAGGCGCTAGGGGCTCTTAAATCTTTCCCTTAGTTGCTTTTCTGGAGCAGAGTCCTCACCAGCAAGGTCGGTGGTGGGTGAGGGTGCAGTCTGGATCTGAAGAGAGGCTCGATGACAGGACCTCAGTGTGAGCCTTGGAAGTTTGAGGCTCTCGATGTCGGAGGCATGAAAACTGAGCGGGTCAAATCCAAAAGTCATGGCCCAACAAGGTATTATCGGGGTGGTACTCTGCATTGGTCCTGGTGACGTCCCTCTACATTCGGACTTAGAAACATTTTTGTAAGTCAGAATTCTTTCAGAGCAAACCAGCAAGTTGACTCCCACTGGCAGTTCAACGTGAGCATCTGTGACTCAGAGCGGTCCATTGGTAGGCTCTGGTTCTCGTAGCAAAAACTTACAAAAAAGTTTTTAAGTGTCCATGGGGAAAGAGTACACTCTAACACCAGCTGAGGGTCTCTGAACCATTACTCTAGCTATTGTCACTGAGGTTATGCACTATAAGGTGTTATAATGTAAACCAATACTTTACTATGTGACAGCCAACTTTCCTACAGTGAAAAACGACTTTGGAGATTTTCATTGCCAGGACTTGTAAAACTTAAGTACACAAATCCTACTTTTAAGATGCTATGCAACCTGCACTATGGGCATCTATGGCCTACCTTAGGGGTGACTTACAAGTTTCAAAAAGTTATGTTCATCTCTGACAAAATAAGTATTTTCAGTTTTGAATCTGCACATTCAGGAAACAGGAGCAGGACTGAAGACATGCTTTGTACTGTCACTTTAGTAGTGGCAAAATAGGTGCTGCAGTCCACTAGTAATATTTGACTTACAGGCATGGGTACACCTTATACTATGTACTAGATACATTTTCGTAAGTTAATTATGTAAGACTGGAATTAGCCTATTCAAAATGTTTTTTATGGATCAGAACACATACAATGGGCACAGAACAGCAGTGCCCTAGTGGTCAAAGTCCATACACCAGCAATAAAATCCAGCAAAAAGTGGGAGTGATGAGGTAAACAGGCATTTCTGTACCCCTACAAAATAGGACACATACAGAAGACGTTAAGGGCAGGAGGAGGGCTTAGACGTGATGAGGTAGGTAAGTTGGATGCATTTTGAGGCTTTTATCAAAGGTGAGGAAAGCAAAATTGAGGGGGCAAAACATAGAAGTCAGCTGACTTGCAAGCCTTGCAAAGTACCAACGGGTTGATATTGATGGATTTAGGAGGCCAAGGTGAAGGAGGCTATAGACTCCCTTAAGATTAACAAATCTCCTGATGTTTTTTCCCACAGGTTTAACAGAAACTTTGCAAATCTTTTAATGAGTCACCGACAGCCTTGTTCAATATTTTAGGGGGGCAATGTGGGCCCTACACTACGACAGAGACTGATCTCCCACTGATTCAAAAGCATGGAAAGGACCTCAAATAATACGTTCCTTATCGGTCAATAGCTCCTATTAGTATTGATGCCGAAATCTTTACCAGGGTACTGGCTTCAAGGCTAGATAAATACCCCTGATCGCTGGTAGAGTCAGACCAATCTGGAATTGTGATCAGCACCAAAACCTGATAAAATTGGTGTACTCAAATGTACTTCTGGTGAGTACAATCCACAGAAGAAAAGGCGGTTGTGATCCACCATGCTCCTCAGGTTTCCTTGCTGGATATTTGCCTTCCCACCAGTGGGCTTTCTCTTGCCCAAAGCTGTCTTCAGGTTGTTCCCTTTTACTTTACTTTGATTCCAGGGACCTTTCTGCTTCGGTTAGCCTTCATGGGTAATTTGCTACCCACTAACATATGCAGGTTCATCCTTTGGTTAATTCCGAAAAGTTCAACCTGTCATTGCCTTTCTAGGTCCATTTCCTGTTCTTGACTTCTTTAAAAGACCACTTTACAGAAATGTAAACCTCACAACATTGTAAACCTACACTCTTAGATTCCATCAACATATGAGAGTTGTATAAAAAGCATTTAAGAGTGTGTGAACTAGTACCACAGGAGACCTCTTTAATATACTGATGCAAGCCTTTCTGACACAACCCTGAAACATCTAACTCAATGTTGCACTAGATTCTGCCCCAGGAATACGCCCAGCTTTTTTGCCTTTTTAACACCTGGTTTTTGGACTTTTTACTATGGGTGATCCTCATTACCGTGTCTCACCAACGGTAATCACACAGTAAATGGACTGCGCATGTTCACCAGCAGTGTCCGCCTTTCAAGATAAGGCCGCTGCGATGCAGCAAGGGTAAGTGGCACTTGGTTGGTTACACATGAACACGTGTGCACACATATGTGCACAAATATGCAGGCTGCGCATGGGAGAATACTGTAGTGCTCAGCCCGGTTACAGCCACAGGTAGCTTGGCGCAGTGGGAACTCTGCAGGCATAGGCATTCACCTGGGATAGACCTCATGAGGATAGCGTACACTATTAGGGAAAGGCAGTGTGCTTTACTGTTTTAACTATAGTGACACTCCATTATACACATAGGGAGGGAACTACCTTAGAGTGTAGGATCCCTTTTCCTTGGCCTGAGACCAATGACGTTGTGAATTAGAGTGTAACCTGTGCTAGAAAACCAAATATATGACTTCCAAAATGATAACTGTACATCTTGTGGGTCATTCAGAGCTTCCATATTTTCTTGGCTCAGCTCTGGATCAGAGCCCAGGCCTGTTGTCACCCTGCTGTGTCCATTAATTAGATTTTCTCCAGCAATGGGAACAAAGGCCCCCCCCACACAAAAGGAGCAATTAGTACTACTACTTTCCTGAGGAGGAAAGGGCACGGGCAGAATGCTCTGTAACAATCACCCAGCTGTCACACTGCACCACGGATGGACCTGCCCAAGTCCACTGAACAAAGGAGAGTACCCAGATAACTGGAGCCAAACCAGTGGGGGGGCCGCCTTTGGAATTCTAGTGTACAATTCCCTGGCAGTGATGTCAGCGAGGGGTGGAACTGAGACCCCAGGAACTGATGAGACCAGTGGCTCCTTGATGACACCATCTTTGATTGTCCCAACATGCTGTGCATGAGGGTTGGGACAGGGGTGGAGAGGTTTATGTGGCACCACAAGATTGGCTAAGGGTGCCTTCCTTTCCCCTTTATAAACTCTTGCACAAGGGTAAGGCTCTCTCTTGCCTGTGGATTTTCCAACTACTGTGCTGCTGGATCCTGGGACTGCCATGAAGAACTGGAAGTAGGAACCCCTGATCCTACTCAGGTCCCAGGACTCTGTCCAGTTGACACCAGGACTGGAGGGTCTCGCCAAGGGCCAGTGAGGCTGGCTCCCTTAGTCCCCTTGAGAACCAGGTGGGGGAAGCCCTGGACTTTTCTGCACCCGCCAACAAATCTACAAAAGAGAACTGGCATAGGGAACCAGAAAGACCAGCTTTTGGAAGTCTACACCACTTTTGAGGTGAGGGGAGTTGTTGCAACTGCCCCTGCTGGATAGAGATCAAGAGTAAAATGAACCCAGGATTGTCCAAATCGGCCGAACAGGGTCAGAGTTATGGCATTTAAAATGTTGGTGAACTTTGACCTAATTTCTTCCCTCTTTGCTTGTGGGGCTCCACTGCTGTGTGACTGATCTCCCCTGAGGTGGACCAGGGCACAAGAAAGCTGCTTTCTCACATTGGGGGAGAAGGTGTGTGTGGGGCCCCCTTCCCATGTTCCCGTATTGCCGAGGGACCCCAGGTGGACTTCTGAAAAAAGGGCCTGGGATCCCATCCCCAGACCCCAGCGCTACAGAATGCATAGCGGCACTGCAGAAACCATAGAGGCCCAGGACCCTGAGCCCTGGCACTGCAGAAACTGCAGGGGCCCAGGGCCCTGACCCATGGGAGGAAGCCAACCCTGCACATACCTGGCCATCTTCCCGCTGAAGAAGGCAGACACAAAGAAGGATTGTCGTCTCCCACCGGCATATGCAGGAGTGTGGGCCGTGTGAGGAGCCAGCAAGGGCAGTCCTGTGTGGGCTCCCCATGCTGTCCTCCAATGACAGCCAGCTCTCAGGTGCCAGGATGGGATCTGGCGCCCCTCTTTTCAAAAATACAAAGGGGAAACATGGTATGAGGTGGCCTTTAAAAAGATAAAACAAAGGGAAAACCGCAGAGCGGCTCTCCCCAGCACAGCAGGAGAGACAATGTCAATATTCACTGCAATCAGGAAATTCGTCCCATAATGTACTGTGGGGTCTTTCATTTGATTCGTGTTTTTGCCCATAACTCAGCTTGTGCTGGTCGTAGGACTATGGGACCAATACCAAAACGTTCAACATAACAGCTTAGAAAAGCTCGACCTCAAGACTGTCTTGAATTCTACCCTACAAGCTTACCGTTTGACTCCTCACTCGACCGCAGATAAAAGCCCTGCAATGGTGATGTTTGGGAGAGCAGTGACAACCAAGTTACCTAATGGGCCAACACAAGACAGAGAACTGAAGAAGAAACCTGGACAAAGATTTGGATTGTAAAAAGAAAATGAAGGCCTATGCAAACAAGAGACAACATGCAACAGACATCTTCTTCACAAGAGGAGATTGAGTGCTCGTCCATCAGCCGAGAAAATATGTCACATGTTCCATTTGATGCCGAGCCTTTCTATGTCATAAGAAGCAAAGGTCACATGGTGGCTGCTCAACGTGAGATTCATCACATTTCAGACAGGTCACTCGTCATATACAGATTTCAACGTAGAGACTGGTTCAGAAACGATGATTGGAAAACCCCATATTGCCGTTGCTTCTACATCGCCAACGCAGATCATAAACACTCCTGTTTATGATTCCCAGGTCCTGAAGACATGATTAGGATGAACAATCAAAGCATCAAGAAGGCTTGTAGAAGAGCTATGATTGTGTATATGTTTGTACAAAAAATTAAGATTTTTATTTAAAAGAGGGGGAGATGTAGTGTTGTGTGAGTATGAATGAAGGAACCCTTTTGCTCCTGAAGAACTAAGTAGAGCTGTGGCATTTGTTAGAATGTGGTGAAGTGAATGCAGGTTTAGAGTCTTGAGTTTGCGGTTATACGCAGTGAAAGGAAGGCGTGTAATACATTGTTCTGTGTATGGCGTATTTAATGGCGGGTACACAGGCTGGAGAGGATGTTACAACGCTCACATAACATTACAGGAAATGGTGCACTATCCCATTAGAGTTAATCGGTTTGCAGTGAATTTTGGGCCTCACATACAAAACACTTTTGTTGTCATAAAGCCTGCTAATTACAAAAACACAGGTTTTGCGTTTGTGATAGAGTTATTTGCTATGGGCAAAGGCCATTTATGCATCAGAACGGTCTTCCCAACCCTTTACAAATGCATGCTCCCTTAAATGTCTTCACCATATTTCAACATGTTTTTTACAGCTCCTACATACACAAGTTGCTTCAAAAAGCAATTCGACATGATAGGGATGTGAACACAGGGAGGGACGTTTGCTGTCCCTTTCAGCATCAATCACTGCATTAGCAGTCATTCGTAGAAGGTCACACAGTACAGCTTGTCTCATTTATGCTGATGAGGCAGGGAAGTTTCGCAACCAAGTACAAGTATACCTTTTGCAACATGATTAATTAATACTTTAGTCACATCGTAGCAATCAGGTAGGTTGCATAAAGTCAGTACTCAATTTGCACCCACTGTTTACGACTTTCCTAATGATACATTAGGGCTTTTGTGGATTTCAAATGCTAATTTGCCATTTGTGCACCAGTGTTGAATGCAGATGCTGATGCAGATGCGCACTTAGGTCCTTATATGTACTTTTATAGCGCCCCATTTGCGCCGCTTTTTTACTGTATTTTGTAAGTCTGTGTCGCTTTTGCGTCAAAAAATTACACAAATGCGCTGCTAAAAAAGTATATATATGGGGTTTAGAACAGTTTGAGGGTGCCTCAGGCTTTAAAATCAACCTCGATTAATCGGAGAGCCTTAAATCATCCTTCTGGAAAATCGAGTGTGAAGATTACAGTCTTCATTACCATTTAGATCAGCTTGACAATTGATTAGGAATTTTGGGATGACTTTTATTGGCCCATTAGCCAAACATTTAGGAGCCAAGTAGCCCCTTATTAAGAGCAACATTCTATGGCATCTAGCAAGGTTCAAAATGGACCGCATTTCCTGGATGGCCAGAGTGGCTGCAATGAAGCTGATTATTTTGCTCAGCTTTTGTACTACTTCTGAGTGCTTGCTGTTGCCATACACAGATCTAACATATATGCTTTACATGAAAAGCTGGATGCATTAATCTGGGGAGTGAGAAAATCTAGGGTATTGTAAGCAATTCATTTTTTTTTTGTCTGGAGGTCTGGGAAGCTAGGCTAGCATGGACATCTATGACACTATCAGTCATAAAACACATAAATTCAGCCAACCCAGGTATCAAAAAAGCACAACTATCATCCAGTCAACCATGAAGATACAAATCATAGAGTGAAAGACCCTCACCCACATGATCATTGATTGGAAGAATAGGGGGTCATTCTGACCCTGGCGGTCATTGACCGCCAGGGCCAATGACCACGGAAGCACCGCCAACAGGCTGGCGGTGCTTCCTGGCCAATTCTGACCGCGGCGGTAAAGCCGCGGTCAGAAAAGGGAAACCGGCGGTTTCCCGGCGGTTTTCCCCTGGCCAAAGGAATCCTCCATGCCGGCGCTGCAAGCAGCGCCGCCATGGGGATTCCGACCCCCTTCCCGCCAGCCTGTTCCTGGCGGTTTACACCGCCAGGAAGAGGCTGGAGGGAACGGGTGTCGTGGGGCCCCCTAACAGGGCCAGATTAAGATTTTCAGTGTCTGCTTGGCAGACAATGAAAATCGCGACGGGTGCAACTGCACCCGTCGCACCCCAGCAAATCCGCCGGCTCCATTCGGAGCCGGCTTCATCTTTGCTGGGGCTTTCCCGCTGGGCCGGCGGGCGATCTTTTGAAGATCGCCCGCCGGCCCAGCGGGAAAGTTAGAATAGTCCCTGCGGTCATTTGACCGCGGGGCGGTGTTTGGGTGGTTTCCGCCCGGCGGGCGGCACCCGCCGGGGTCAGAATGACCCCCATAGTCTCTTAACCACCAGGGTACATATCACAACAATAGTTATTAACATACAATAGTTGACATCACAAACCCCTAAAATATATATTACTACTTCACTAACAACTCAGAATTAAATAAAATTACTCTTACAAACAATCCCTGGTTTAAGCCACAAATAGTAAGCTTTTAAACAAAGACAAGTTACTGATTTAGATGCAGTGGTTCATTTTACCATAAATGTTAATTGCTTATAAACAGGCCCACTGAAATGATGTTATTTTACCGCCACTGTGTTTTCCACATACCTGTAGATTTGCCACATTTTCCACATAATATATCACCTGCTATATAATCTGCAGAGGTTAACAAACAATGTTGCTTCCAGCTCAAATGAATAAATGGTTACTAAAAATGCAGTGAACACGTTTCCAAGTAGTGGAAGGCCCTTGGCAAAGGATGACTTGTCCCCTTTCTTTTGCATATTGCTATGTCTGTGTGATAAAATGGTACTAGTGAGGAGAACCTTTGTCCAGACAGGGTAAATCTGTGTAAAAATGATAAAATAAGGAAGTAGTACTATAACAAAATGTGTTGCATTGTGCCAAATGATTTGCTTTTTCTCGCCACATAATTTAGTCCTCTACTGCTGCATAATTCCAGTGACCCTGCTTATAGGAACAAGGAAGGAGCCTTGTGACTAGAAAGAGCTGTCCCAAAAAGGTTTATTGCATATTAG
Organism: Pleurodeles waltl; assembly: GCF_031143425.1. Lineage (NCBI taxonomy): Eukaryota > Metazoa > Chordata > Amphibia > Caudata > Salamandridae > Pleurodeles > Pleurodeles waltl. The sequence continues at coordinate 839,586,792 of NC_090436.1, forward strand.
ATGGTTAGCTGGATATGATGGAAGGAGCAGGAATAAACAAGATAGGAAAGGAGTATCAAGGTTGGGGGCAAGTAGCCATAAAGAGTGGGAGGAAAATGTTTTTCAGAAACGATCACTTTAGATCAAAGGAATGCTCAGCAGAAGATAAAATGTATTTGGTAACACAGCACTCACACCTTACAGCATGTTCCACATAGTTTTGTACAACAATTTTTCTTTTATGTGTATTTTTTTTAAACAAAAGATGTCTGGTTCAATGTTACAGCTGGCAGCAGGGTCTACCGATGATCAAACACCATGCACATGAATAATTTATTTCATCTTGTCTTAACAATAGGTGGCTGACCCAGGAAAGCTAATCAGGTGGAGGCTGAGACATGTTCATGAAGAAGTGCAGCAACCTGTACTGCTGGCGAGTAGAATCCACAAAAGAAGATGAGGTGTGTGGTTCTATTTTTTATTTCTTCTCCCTACAGTGCTCCCCAGTTTTCATTGCAGGATCTTAGTTTTTCCAATGATGGCTTTTTTTTCTAGCCAAAAGTTGTCTTCAGCTCTCGGCACTTTACTTTGCCCCAAATGCTTTTACTGCCTCAGTCGGCTTTCATGGGTACCTCCTCCACAACCATCTCACATATGCTTGTAGGCAACTCTAGATAGACCCTCCAGGATTTTGAGGCATTAAGAATTTTGCAGCATAAAAATGGACATTTTGTGGCACACAATTGTAGTTATTGCAGCATTTTTGTAGCAAATACTGTGATTAAAATGTAATCGTTTTTCATCTTTTTATTACTTTTGGGATAACTCAGTGGGCTACTCCATCTGAAAAGACCATTAAGGCATCTTGCTGCCCAGAAGCCATCCCTAAAGACCTATGTACTTGGCTTCCTGCATCTGTTCCCACCCGCCAAAAACTTGTCAATTTTAGAACTAAAGGCACTTGGATGAAAATCTGTTGCACAGTTTAGAAAAGATGTACATTAGTGCTGTGTCCATTTTTTCACTAGCTAGCCCTTAATTGTTCACTAGTAAACCTAACTATCATGCAAACCCATTGGAAGAGCAACATCTTTTTTGTTGCTGCTTGCCATCCATGCAGTTCTTAAGTGGTCAGTCACCCTATGTGTACTCCCCTCTAAAGTTGCTACTGCCTCTTCAACCCAAACCATCTTGTAAGTGGAATTGATGGTAGTGGTTTTGTAGTAGAAGGTCACAACCTTTCTTTCTATACCTTCAAGTGGAGGAGGCCTACTGACATTGTTTACTTAAAGATCTATCAAGTCCCCACTGATTGGTTTGCTTTCATCATGCGTGGGCATATATGAAAGGTGTGTGTTGATGTGTGGAACATTGTGGTTCCATTTTGACACTGTGTGCAATGGATGATGACTATCCTTTGGGAAGGCTGGGTATTTCCAGCCTGACACAACTCACTTACAGGCCAGCCATTCCAAACCTTCTCTAACAGCAGAATTGTGTGAGGTCACTAGCCTGTTGCTTTGCCGTAAGTGGTGCGTTATAATATTGTTACTAAAATATCATCAAACATAAATAGTGTTTCTTAGTCCCCTACAAACATATTGTGCAATTAGGTGTACATCCTTCATTGTGAACTCTAGTGGGACAGTAGAATGGCAAAATATACTTAGGTTTCAATATTTCTATCCAACAATATTTGGTTGCAATATTCTGGTACCATACTGCCTGAGTGAAACTCACCCAAGCCTGTCTTCCAGAATTATTTGTGGTCTTCTAGGAAATGGCAGCAAATGGAGAATTGTTTTTGATCTATAATTCACAAACGAACATGATCAGTCAATACTGCCTTGACCTGTGACACTAGACTTTGTAGCCAAGAAAAACTGTACAATGACTGTGAGATGCACTTTGGCTACCAGAGGAAGACTAACACTTAAGCCATTATTTTGTTCATGTCTGTGCTATGAGGGGGCTTCTACATCAGAGCAGGAAAGAATATTTCAGTAAGATCATGGCCCTGCTGAGTTGCTACTTTCCAACCTGTCTGGCTGATGTGCAGGAATCCTTTGTGAAACTGCTGCAATGACTTGAGAAAATGATCGCTTGCAGTAGGAGCTAGACTATGCCTGTCAGAAGACGACAACTTGATTTTGGGAATTTCTGCACAATGATCGTGTCATTTTGGGAATATATGCACAATACCCAGCTGACTGGAGCTTGAGTTTGGAAGATATTTCAGTGGGCCAAGGTCCCTCAGTAGCTTAGCTGGCCAGGAGAAGAACAGAAATCATTTTAATATGAAATTTCACTTGCCTTCGACAAGTAGATAAGCCTCCTCCATCCATGCACTGCAGGAGACAGTAAACACAAACAGATAAAGTACACACCCCCAAATGCCACCAACTCCATATAAAGTATACACAATACAAACACAGAATGACCCAACAATTATTTAATTTGAAAAGCTGCAGCATCTGAATGGCTGTGAGCTCCAACCTTATTCCTACCAAAAAAAAAGTATCTCTCTTGTTTCATCAATTTAAAGAACAAGATGAGATGGTAACTATGATGGCAGGGGGGCAAATTTATCAATACTTTACATCAGTTTGCAATCCTTTTGCAATGCACACCAGGCAAAATGTTGATTTTGCAATTTACTTTCCAGCCCAAAATGTGTTGCACTGTAAAGTAGCGTCAAAGTAGCACAAAGTAACTCTTTGCACTACTTAGCAGTACTTTGCATCAGTGGGGCATACAATGGGTGGTACATGAGCAATCTCATGCAACCAGCTACAGGTTTTTGACCACAAAATCTATCTACTGAAGTTGACAGGAGATTTGTGACTAAAATATACACCTGCTTGAGGCAAGTGTAACATTAGAAAAAATATTTACTTCGCCCAAACTTTTCTAATTTAAAATGCTTGTATGCTGTACTCTACATCACACATGCAAAGCTATAAAAGTGGTAAAATATGTCAAGTCACAGTATATTGTACTGGAAGGGCCTGATTCCAATACAAAACCTATGCTTCACATCACACACAGTCTTACACTATGTTGCAAGGATGTGTGAACTAGTGAAAAGCAGCCTACAGTGCACCAGCACAGAGAGAGAGAGAGAAAAATAGTGCTTACTATAGCTGTGCTGTGTTGCAGATGTTCTTTCTAAATTAGGCACAGACAGCATTAAAATTACAGTATACAAGAGAGTTGTAACGAGTAAGGGTTTATGTAAACAATTTTCATTGTATGCCAAATTACTTGAAATGAGTTATAAGGTGCTGTAATAAAAACAATTTTAAAATTGGCAATAAAGTGGAGTTAAAAAAACATATAAATATATTGACTTTTTTCAACATTTTGTCAAATATATGTGTATATATCTGTGTGTGTGTACATATATATATATATATACATATATATATATGATGAAGCATACACATTAAAATGTTTATATAGAATAATTGACAAAAAATATAAACCATTGTAGTTGTCGACATACTTTTTAAATAACAAGTGAAGTTTCATTATTTAAGTTCTTTTTTTAAGTGACTCACAAGATTAGTCAACATAGACAATATGTTGACAGTTCTATAGAACATTTCCTTGACCTATGCAACGGTTTTAACTGACTGCAAGGTTTCTCTGCTTTTATAGTGGCAAATGTCAGGAAAAATGTGGGGATCAGCTTCACAGCTAATTTTGCATTTATTTAGCAAAACACAAATCGTGTAAAATCTGGAGAAAAGAAACATCCAGATTCAGGGTTCTTTTCCCTGACTCATGTCGAGCAGCTCGAGCTGCCATTGCCTTTCTGGTCCCATCTCTTGTTTTTGACTTCTTCTTTCGCCATACAAAATCTCCTTTACAAAAATACGATCCTCAAAACATGACATTTAGGCCCGTATTTATACTTTTTTAGCGCTGCATTTGCGTCATGTTTTAATGCAAAAGCATCGCAAACTCACAAAATACAATTGTATTTTGTGAGTTTGCGCTGCTTTTGTGTCAAGTATAAATACGGGCCTTAGAGTCTAAGAGCCAGATGTAGCAAACGTTTGCGAGTCGCAAATGGCCCGAATCGCTATTTGCAACTCGGCAAAATCGGAAATGGGATGTAAAAATCCCATTTCCGACCCCATTTTGCGACCCGCAAATAGGAAGTCGCAATTTGCGAGTCGCAAACCATATGCAATTGCAACTCACAAATTGCGACTAGTCGCAAAAAGCCCAGTTTGCATGTCCCATTTACCACTAACTCAGAGCAGGTGGTAACCATTACCAAAGTATAAAAGGAGACCCAGAAGGCATCTGGGTTACTCAAGATGGCGGAGATATACCTGATAGCAGTGAGGAGGAGAGCCCACGCAGCCCATCAGAGGAGGAGGAGGAGCCAGAGACAGGAGAAGATTTACAGAACAAGGCAGACTCTTTTCCAGCAAACTGAGGAAGAAATCTATGATAAATACAGACTTAGCAGCGCAGCTATACTAGACTTAATTGAATTACTCAAACCACAGCTAGAACGCCAGACTCTGCGCGGCTGCGCCATCCCTACGCATGTGCAAGTGCTATGCTCACTGCACCTCTTGGCCTCGGGGAGCTATCAGGGGGTCATTGCTGTGGCAGGTGGAGTATCCCAAAGTGCACTACCAAGGTTCCTCAGGGCATTCCTAGATGCCTTACTCACACACATGTCCCAATACATATACCTACCCAGGAATGAGGCAGAAATTAACAGTACCAAGCTGGACATTTACCGGATTGCCAACTTTCCCCATGTCATAGGGTGTGTAAATGGGACACATATTCAAATATGCCCTCCTGCAAACCTGGAATATCTGTTCCGCAACAGAAAGTGTACCCACTCACTCAATATTCAGGTTGTATGTGACGCCCATTATGTCATCACTGACATTGGAGCGAAATTTCCAGGCAGTACTCATGACTCCTACATTTTTAGGCACAGTGGAATACACCAACGCCTGGAACGTGGGGAGTTTGGAGACGGATACCTCCTAGGTAGAGCTGCATACACCTTGTAGACATGCACACAGATCAATGTGCACACCAACCAGGACTTTCTAACAGTGTACTTTTTGTGCCCAACAGGTGACAGTGCATATGCACTACGGCCATGGATAATGACTCTGTACTTAACACCCAGCAATGAATGTGAGAGGCGATACAACAGTGCACATAAGAGGACCAGGAACCTGATTGAACGAACCTTTGGATTGCTGAAAGCACGGTTCAGGTGCCTTCACCGAAGTGGAGGTGCCCTCCAGTATACCCCCATAACGGCATTTAAAATAGTTGTGGCATGCGCTATCCTGCACAACATTGCCACACTACGTGGGCTACCTCTCACCCCTGCAGACTGGATTCTGAGGATGAAGAGCAAGAGCAACCACATCGCCATCATGGAGATAAGAGCATCGCCAATCAAGGCAGACTGAGACGGGAACACATCACAACACAATACTTTGGAAAGTACGTGCCAACTTCTACCATACTCACCAATTGAACAAACACTCCATTTGTTAAGTGGAACAAAAAAATTATTTAATATGTGCAGAAACCGAACTATTTACAATGAAAAACTGTTCAGGGACTTCAAAAAGCCAACCTGGCATGGGGTACATTGCCATCATGTGCCACAACATCAGGGACAGTGTTTAGTTTATTGCCTACGGTGGCCTCTGCCAGCCTGGCTGGTCCCAGGTTGCTCAGCAGTGCTCTGCCTCGTACTCCCACTCCGGAGCACCCTGGTGTCACCAGCAGAGACACTGCTCACAGTGGAGCCCTCCTCGCTGTCTTGTGGGGTGTCCCCTGTACCCCTTGACACCTGCTGTGCCTCCATGAAGTCGATCACATGGGTGATCCGGCCCAGGCCCCTTGCCACATCACCTGCAAAGTGGCCCTTTTCCACCTGGAGGCCGACTGTTCTCCTTGACAGCCCAGTAGTGTTCACTGCCAGTCTGCAAATTGAGGAGGCCATCCTGTCCAGCCTTTGGAGCAGCTGGCGGTCCCTGCGCCACGCGCCCTCGCTCTGTGTCAGCAGTTCAGCCACCAGTTCACGCATGGATAGGGCAAGGTCACCAGTGTTGTTGCCTATTAGGTCCAGTTGTGCATGAAGCTGCTGCATGCTGTTTTCATTGCTCCTTACGAAGCGGTGCAGAACCCCACTAATCCGCCCTAACATTTGATTCTGCAGGCGCTGACCACGTAGAAGTTGTGCCTCTGTCAGTGTGGTGGACGGATGCCCTGACTCTGCCTGCAGCCCTACTCTCCTCATCCTGCGTCGCCTGTGCAGCGGTGGATGCCCTGTGAGATGTGCTGTGGCACTCCTGGCTGTTGCTGGTGCAGCCTCCGAAACCACTGTTGCAGCGGGTGTTGTCATAGAGGGGGTGGTGGCTGCTCATGTAGTTTCCTCATGGGGCTGGCTGACCGTTGGCACCTAGCTGCTGTGGCTGGTGGTGGGGTCTTGTGGGAGACCTGTGGGACATGGGGAAAAGACTGTCAGTGTCTACTATCTGTTGCACACTTCCTAATAAACATTTGCCTATTAACTGCCTACTTGACTACATTGCCCATAATGCATCATGCTGGTATCTGCAACTCTGAAATGGAGCTATCTTGGTTGTGCATGCCCCTGTGTACATGGTGGGTGGGGGTATGGCATTGATGGGGGTACAGGCATATCACATGGTACTCACCGGTTGATGTTCTGGGCTCAGAGGTGTCCAGATCTCCGAATCCTGTTACAGCCTCCTGCTCCAGGGTCTCCTCCACCCTTTCCTCCAGGGGTGTGGGTGGTGGTATGGATGATGGTCCCCCTCCTGTGCCTCTCATCTCCCGGAGCCTTTCTGACACCCTCTCCTTGGTCCGGGAGCGGAGGTCATACCACCTTTTCTTTATCTCATCGACACTCCTGTGGCTGACCCCCAGGGAGTTCACCTTCTCCTGAATTTCCTGCCGAATTCTTTTTTTGGTAGAGTCTGGCACATTTAGGGCTGCCTTCCCAAATAGCTCATCATGGTGCTGACAGCATTCCTCTGTGAGCACCTCCAGCTCCTTCTCAGCAAATTTCAGTTTCCTCTTTCGGGAGTGTCAGCCATGGTTGCTGTTGCTCTGTTAGCTGTGCAGCAGTTAAAAAGGGGGTGGTCCTCCCTCCTCCCAGGTGTATTTGTAAACTTCCTGGCTGTGATGTCATCATCATGTGCCAGGAAGTGTTTCCAGAGTGTTCTGGAGTGGTTTCTGGAGTGTTCTGCAGCACCTGCAATTAATTTTCATGAAAATCGCAATTTGCGACACCCACTCGCAAATAGAGAGTCAGTTTTTTGCGCGGTCGCAAAAAGCGACCTCACAGACAGCGGACTCGCTATCTGCGGTGAGTCGCAATTTGTCCCCGCAAATTGTACCTGCATTCCTCTTAGCGACACGCAAATTGCGAGTCGCACATGCTCGCAAATTGCGAGTTGCTAATTTTTTTGTACCTACATCTGGCCCTATGGGCCTTATTACGACATTGGCGGTCCCACCACGGGATCGTCAATGCCACAAGAAGGACACCACCATCATGCCGGTCCTTAGACCACCAGACTTGTAATGAGGCCCTATGTCTATAAAACATTGGAAATCTTGGTTTGCATCAATATAAAAGTGAAATAAAAAAGCATGTATGAATATGAGAATTTGTACTACAACTGTACTCTTTTATATACTCTTAAGTGCCTTTGTGACTAAGCCCTGAAACACCGAACTCTCAATTAGTAAAATCCAAAGAAGGCACAGTCTATTTTATTTGTACTATTTGTGTGTGAATATTCCCTGAATATTCCTATTTTATTCTCATTTTAGAGGTTTTGGGCCAATTTGCAAAGCCATATAAAACTAAGTAAAAGAGTACTACAGGAATACTTCTTTCCATACTACAAAATGCCTATGTGAAGAAGCTCATTGGAGAAGATTAACAATCTTATTTTTTGTCCATATAGAAAAGCCCAAAACAACAGTATACCTCTTAGGGAATTGCGTTTTGCACATGTGAGGGTTCACCCACTGTGCAAAATCGCCCACTCTGGAATGTCCACTCCACACACCCAAGGAGCACATTACTCCCATCTAACATTATAGGAACTGGTGAACTATTTCATGTGAGTAAAGCAGTTCAGAAGACACTTTTCATTTCATGTAGAAACACTCTTTGATTGCAAAACCTGCAAATTGCAAAAACACAGACTTTGCATCTGTAAAAGAGTTATTTGCTATGCACAAAAGCCATTTATGCATCGGAATGGTCGTCCCATCCCTTTACAAATGCATGCTCCCCTCAACGTCTTCCTCATATTTTAACATGATTTTACAGCTGCTACAAGTTGCTTCAAAAAGCATATTGACATGGTGGGAGTGTAAACACAGGGAAGGACATTGTCCTTTGATGGCCTCCATCACTGCATTCACAGTCATTCGTACAAAATGCAACGTTTCATGTATATTCATGAGACAGGAGGTTTTGAAACCATCTACAATTATATATTTTGAGATGAAACTAAATAATACCTAATTCACATCTTAACATGCAGACTGCAAAATGTCAGTGCTCACTTTGTACCCACTATTTGCAACCAGCCCAATGATACATGTGGTCCTCTGTGAATTGCAAACGCTAAGTTGTGCACCAATCTTGAATACACGGTCACAAATGGCTTTGAGTATCAACCTTAGTAATAACTTACCCTTCAACTTTTTACCTCTCTAAGAGGCTGATTTAAGAGCGCCTAGTGCCTCCTTGTGCCACTTTAGCATCATTTTTTAAACGCTAATGTGGCCCAACGAGGCCAAAATCGCCACGCCAAATCTACTAAGTGCTAAGATGCATGCATTGCTCCACTTAGTGACCCTTGGCGCTACATTATGTCTGTGCCAGGCATAATTTATGCAAATAGGGCGGTCCCCCATTAGTGGGGCAGAAGAAATGGTGTTTTGCGTAATTTATTTTGGCACTATTAAAGCCTGCTCAGAGCAGGCGTTAAAAGGAGTCATGCTATTGTTTTCAATGGGCCTCAATGGGCTTTGCAGGATTAGCGTCAAAATTTTTGCGGCTAATCGTGCAAAGCTCCGAACTAGTGTGAAAAATGTTGATGCTAATTTCCCTAACTACCGCCATGGTGAGCCATAGATAAGGCGCACACATGGTGGCGTTAGGTGGGCAATTAAGGGGCAAAGAAAAGTGACGCTGCACCTAGTACAGCACCACTTTTCTTAAATCAGGGCCTAGGTTTACAGAGTTCATCAATACTAGGGGTGTGAGAAAATGTTTACTTGAGCAGCTGAAATAAACATTGCCCTCTGGCGTACAGCATGGTTCCTTTCACGTTGATTTTACAGGTCCTGGTGTTACAAATCAGCACAGCAGTCCAATGTGCCCGAATTATGCCTGCTCGCAAAGTCTCACACAGTTTTTTGTAACTCCGTGGAATTTCACGGACTGAAACGCTGCAAGTTCTGCCCACCACTAATCAATACAATATACTGTCAGTATATTGAAGTCACTATCTGCACTTTCTCTTACCTTAATCATACTCTTATAAATGCTGTTTTTCTTATCAACTTCATGCTGATATGTGTGCAATCTGGATTTCAAATTATTCATTTTAATATGGTGTTGGTTCTTTAAAGTCATGATTGCTTGCTCCTTCAAAAACGAAATTAAAGTGAAAATATAATCAGTACATTAAACATCATGTCATAGAATTAAACTACTACAAATGAATTGTGAAAGAAATGTGTAGGATTCCGTAAATAGAAAATGTAGGTATTTTATCTTCCATTTTGGAAGAGATGTTTATGACCCTAACTGCATGGTTTGGAAACCCATAACAGTTGATACCAGAACATATTCAATAAAAATAATAGAAAATAGAACAGCTGTTTGCTTCAGTGATCGCATGAGTACAGGCTGCTATGGTGAAATGAATCATGGTCTCATATTAATCTGTACAGTTAACCAAAAAAACACAAAAAATGCAAATATCAGCACTTTGAGATAATGTCAAATCAATGAAAAGAGTGTTTCACTCTCTCCAGATTATTTTAAAAGTATGTGAACATGCAAGGATGATTCATGTACTAGTTTCCATTTGTAAGTTAGACATACACATCGAGAATGTCAGGAGCACTGACAGGTTATTCAAATGGCCAAATTTGCATGCACTGATGCATGTGGAAATTCTGCGAACTGTACTTTTCGACATTTACAAATGACACTTAGAATAGTGACATTAGGTGTTAACAATTGATTACCACTACAAAAAAAAGTTTTCCACAATACGAAAAAGTAAATCAAAATGTTCCACAAAATTCCTGTTACCATGCATGCTATTTTTCTGTAATGCAGAGGCTTAACAGACTCTGGGCCTGATTCCCGAAGGTAAACTTATACTTTTGTGTAAGTTTACTATTTATTTGGTATTCACCAATTACAAGTTTAACTTTTCTATTAGTAATTGTCCTACTACAGAGAATCTGCAATCGTGGAGGAGGCTTCAAGCATAAAAAGATAACCCTGTCCTATCTCATTTGAAATTCAGACTGCAGCAATGCCAGTAGTGGATATTTTCTCATGACCTTTTTGATACTTTTGTATTGTGCCCTCTAAAGTTTGAATCATGTCAGCACTGCTTATGCATGAGTTTTGGAAACAAAATACAAAGGTGTGTTCACATTTGAAATACAGCTATGCACTGCTGCTTAGTTGTAAATATGCAAAGTAAAACGTTTGCCCGCATTTCAGCCCGAAAAATTACATGGATTCAGAAGCTTTGTTTGGTACATTTTAAAGGAACCATTTGCCTTAGAACCTATTCCTCCAACTTCAGTTATGAAAAGTATACAAACCACATTTTCACTGTTTATAAATAATGATAAAATGACCAATAGTCATTGTTAGAGTTTTGTTATCTACACTGCTATAATGGATTTTATAACATTTTCACAAAACCCGCCTGTACGAAAACAGGCTTTTTGCAGGATTCCCCCAAATATTTGCCCCAGTTTAGACTACTGACAGCTGGTTTTTAACTTTGAGAGTGCACTGACGCCTGCTGCCCAGTCCTCATTGACAGTCTTCTTCCCCTTTCAAATTATTTATTTAGTTGGGTACTGTTGGACTTTTGCCCTTTTGCAGGGTCATCCCCAATCTTTTTGTTTCCTGCCTCCTATTTTTTCTGACCTGTTGCTGTTGGCTTTTGAACTCTGAGCACTTTACCACTGCTAACCAGTGCTAAGGTGCATTTGCTCTCTGTGTAAATTGTATGGTTAATTGGTTTATCAATGGTTGGCATATTTGATTTACTAGTAAGTCCCTAGTAAAGTGCACTAGAGGTGCCCAGGGCCTGTAAACCAAATGCTACTAGTGGGCCTGCAGCACTGGTTGTGCCACCCACCTTAGTAGCCCTGTAATCATGTCTCAGACCTGCCACTGCAGTGTCTGTGTGTGCAGGTTTAACTGTAAATTCGCCTTGGCAAGTGTACTCACTTGCCAGGCCTAAACTTTCCTTTTTCTTACATGTAAGGCACCGCTAAGGTAGGCCCTAGGTAGCCCCAAGGCCAGGGTGCAGTGTATGGTTATGGTAGGACATATAGGCCCTCATTCTGACCTTGGCGGTCTTTTCGCAAGACCGCCGAGTTACCGCCGCGGTAAAGACCGCCGACCGCGGCGGTATGCCGCTGCGCGTATTCCGACCGCTGGGAGCGTTCTGCCGGAAACCCGCCAGCAGCCACACTGGCGGTCGGCGGGAAAGTGGAGACTGGTCAACCTCCACCGCCACGCCAGCAGAACACCGCCCCCAGAATTACGACCCACATTTCTGTGTGGCGGTCTTCTGTTGGCGGTCTTCTGTTGGCGGTCACATCCCTATGGCTCCCGTCGCCTCCCGGAGGACCAACGCACAAGGTAAGTTGATCGTCTGTGAGGGGAGGGGGTGGGGGGGTGTTGTGTGATGTGTGCGTGCATGGGGGTGTGTAGAGGGGGTGTGTGAGTGCATGCATGCGGGCGGGGGGTGCTGCTGTGCCTATGGGCAATGTGTGTAGTTCGGCGGGTGCGCATGTTGGCATGTATGTGTGCGGGTATGTGCCCCCGTTGTGTATGTGTGTGTAGGGGGTGTGCATATGTGCATGTTGGGGGTGCGTGCATGTCGGGGTGCGTGTATGTGCATGTCGGGGTGGGGGGGGCAGGGGGTTCGTACCACCTCTGGGGGGGTGGAGGGTGTGGGGGGAGGACTCGTGGAGGGTAGTGGGGGGGGTGGGAGACCCCTATCAGTGCCAGGGAAGGAATTCCCTGGCCCCGATAGTGCCTACCGCCATGGTTCGCATGGCGGTTCCCGACCGCCAAAAACCGCGGCGGTAAGCAGGGTCATGATACGGTTGGCGGTCTTGGGTCGACCGCCGGGCCGGAGTGCGCAAACTCCAGCCCGTCGTTCATGACCGCCGTGGCGGTCGGAGTGGGAAAGTGGCGGTCGATCGCGGCGGTGACCGCCGCGGTCAGAATGCCATTTTTTGGACCGCCGGTCTGTTCGCGGTCCGACCGCCGCCTCTCCGCCGACCGCCAAGGTCAGAATGAGGGCCATAGTAATGTGTTTTATATGTCCTAACAGTGAAATATTGCTAAATTAGTTTTTCACTGTTGCAAGGCCTGTCCTTCTCATAGGTTAACATGGGGGCTACCTTTAACTATGATTAAAGTGTAGATTCCCTTTGGGAGCGGATATGCATGTGGAGTTTGGGTCTCCGAGCTCACAATTTAAAAATACATCTTTTAGTAAAGTCGATTTTAAGACTGTGTGTTTGAAAATGCCACTTTTAGAAAGTGAGCATTTTCTTGCTTATGCTATTTCTGTGACTCTGCCTGTTTGTGGATTCCCTGTCTGGGTCAGTTTGACAGTTGGGCTGGTTGCACCTCACACTAGCCAGTGACACAAAGGGAGCTGGGGTGTAGTCTGCATTTCCATCTGTGCCAGGAAGAAGGGGAGGAGTGGTCACTTAAACCTGAAAAGGCTGTGCCTGCCCTCACACAATGTAGTCTCCAACCCCCTGGTGAGTGTCTGGGGCCTGGCCTGGGCAAGGCAGGATTTCACAATCAAGAGATACTTTGCTTTGAAGTAGGCCTACTTCAAAGGAGAAAATGGGTATAAGAAGGGCACCCAAAACTACAGACTTTAGAACACTTCTGGAAACCAAGAGGAACCTCTGCCCGGAGAAGAGCTGAAGAGCTGAGGAAGAAGAGCTGCCCTGCCTATGACTGTGCTTGGTGGAGATATACTGCAGTTGCTGCTTCTGCCAGAGTAAGAGGGCAAAGAATGGACTTTGTGTGCCTTCCATCTTGTGAAGATCTCTAAGGGCTTGATTTAGAGCTTGCCTCCTGTTGTTTAAAGTCTCAGGGACAGCAAATACTTCTCTCTGCCAGCACCTGGAGTCTCTGGGGAAAGAGACTCCTACTCTGCCAAGTGGTTCCCATCCAGTTCCTGGGACCCTAAAAGGAGAAGCTGGCAACCTAAGAAGAAGACATCCGCACACAGAACGCCGTGCAGGGAAAAGATCGACTAGACTCTGATCTGCAGCTGAAACATTTACGTGCCGCCAGCTTTACGGCTGAAAATTGACACATGGAGCAGGAGAAACTATGTGCAGCTTTGCTGACGGAGGCTGGTGAGATCACAACAAGCGTTGCGTGGTTTTCGGGTCATTGTGCGGCTGGATTCCCGACGCAAGTACAGCTGGGTGTGTAAAAACAACGCAAAGCCTGCCCGGACCTGAGAGTGCTGACCGGATCGACGCATCGCTCTCCTGCGGAGAGAAGAAATGACGCGCACGACCCGACGAAAGGAGAAACGACTCAAGGTCTAGCTCGTGAGTGAAATTGATGCACCGCAAGGCCTTTTTGATGCACACTCGCCCATGCGGGGTTATTCTTGACACACCCAAGGTACATTTTCACACTAACAGTGTTAGTGTGTGTTTAAAACTACATGAAGACTCTTCTTGCTTTTTACTTGGTAACTTGACTTGTGTATTGTGGATTTTTGTTGTTTTGGTCTTGTTTTGTTTAGATAAATATGCTCTATTTTTCTAAAACTGTGTTGTGTCATTTTGTAGTGTTTTCATTAAGTTACTGTGTGTGCTGGTACAAATACTTTACACCGAGCACTCTGAAGTTAAGCCTACAGCTTGTGCCAAGCTACAAAGAGGGTAAGCAAGGGTTAGCTGAGGGTGATTCTCTTTTATCCTGACTAGAGTGAGGGTCCTTGCTTGGACAGGGTGTAACCTGACTGCCAACCAAAGACCCCATTTCCAACATTGGTGATCAGCGGATTGGATTGGTCATGTATTTGTACTTGACATACAGTAATTAAGTGTACACTACTGTTTGAGATCAGACCATTACGTGACCACATACTACTTGTCTTGTGATTTAGCTTTTTCTGTTTGGGACTCCTTTTTGTTCTACTTCCATGATTTTGCTGATCCCTTGACTGATTCTTCTTAATTCATCGGGAACTTATTTTCTGCCTTTGGAACTTTGCACTTGTTGCCATCATGTCTCAATCTGGAGATGCAACAGCTGGAGCTGTTTTTGAATTAGGGAAACTGGAAAGGTGCTCAGTTGCTCAATTGAAACAGTTCTGTAAAGATCTTGCCTGTCCCGTTAAGAGCTCCACCAGGAAGGGGGAGCTGCAAGAGGCACTGAGGGCCTGGGTGACAGCCAAGGAAGCTGGGGGCACACAGAGGATATGGATGGGGAAGTGCAGAGTCTACACAGTGGTGTAGTGGATGTACCTGTTACACCTGGGGGGAGGATCTCCAGGAGTGGTAGCAGTAGGTCCTCTAAGGGTCTGACTCCAGAAAAGTTGCAGGAAAGACAGGCAGAAAGGGCTCGCTGGTTGAAGTAAAAAAAGTTGAGGATGCAAAAGGAGTTCAATGAGTGGATGAGGGACTTAGAGATAAAAGAAATGATTTTGGCTTATGAGCTAAAACTGAAGGAGCTGGAAGTCATGATGGGTCAGTCCACCTGGAATGGTGACAGCAACAATTTTATATCCAGTTCTGCTGAAGAAGTGCACATGCCCAGAGACGTGGTGCCCTACTTGAAGGAGGGAATTGACACACATCAGGAGGTTCAGGGGTATAAGGTAGCTCCAGTAATGGACAGGGTCCCTGAGGAGGATTGCGGAACTGGTATGGGGAGTCATATTCCTACTGGTGGGAGGGACACTCTACTGACTCTAGGTGAGAGTGAAAGGTAGAGGGGTTCCCCCCAGGTAGAAGTCCTGGTTATGGAGAGTGAAGACATCCCAGAAGAGTGTGGGTTGAGTGTCAGGGACAGTCAGGTGCTGTCTCACCATTCTCAGGAGGGTGATGTGGGGTGCTTTTTGAAGGCTGAGTCCCTGGATGGTTGTGTGAAGGGTAGTTTGGTAAATTCATGTGAGGGGCTGTTTGATGTAATTCCTAGAGAGCATATGTCTAGTCCTTATTTTCCAGAGCTACGCCAACACTAGGTGGGGTGTGAGTTCTCTGACCCTAGGGAACTTACACTGGAGGCAGACTTCTGGGTGAGTACCAGAGAGTCTGAAGAGGCATTTGGGGGTGCTCCTGAGGGGAGTGGTCTAGGCATTTCCCAACCAGGTGAGGTAGGGAAGGATTGCAGTGTCCCAGGTAGGTCCCAGTGTAGTGGGATGGGTGAGGGACCCCATGTCCAGTCTCAGAGGAGAGGAAATAAGGATGGGCTGAGGCCCAAGGTGCCCGAGATCCAGTCCCAGGTCCTGGAGGGTTCCATGAGGGAAGGGAACACCAAGACGGGAGCCTAGCCTGTACTGTAGGGCCATCTGCTGAGGGAGGCCCCACAGTGTCAGGAGAACTTGGGGGGGTGGCTGCAGCCAGCGTCCCACCAGTTCTGGTGTCTGGCAGTACCACTCCTAGTGAGGGGGTGCAGAAGTCCAGACAGAGGGTTGAGAGGGGGTTGCGGTTCCCAGTGGTGAACCTGGAGGGTCAGGGGTCAGCTCTGAAAGCAGAGGCCCCAGGAATAGCCTTGGTAAGAACATTTCTGGGTTAGGGGGAATCCAGAATCTGCCATATGGGCAGGGGTCAGGAGACCTGTGCCAGCCAGACTCTTGTGTGGCCCTTGGGGACGGTGTGTCCCTTGTGGGGGGTCAGTGTGCCCCCTAGGAAGTCCTGGTGTGCCAGGCAATGGTTCAACCGCAGGGTGGTAACTCTGGGTTGAATGATCAGGGTCAGAGGGTAAACTCTGACCTGGTGGGGGGTAGATGTGTCCCCTAGGAAGTCCTGGGTTGCCAGGCAGTGGTCCAGTCTGATGGTACAGACCCTGGACTGGAGGATCAGGTGCAGGGGGTAAACTCTGGCCTGAAGGGGGGCGGTTTGCCCAATCACCCCGCAGTGTGATTTCCAGGGGTACTCTCCCTGAGGGGGGTGCAGGACATTGAGAGTAGGGGAAGGGGAGGGAGAGATTCACCCCTGACCCCCATGCAATGTAAGAGTATAGACCCTGGATTGGAAGCCCGGGTTCAGGGTATCCCCCCTGACCTGGAGTAAGGGGCTACTGCTAACAGTGCCCCTACCATGTTGTCTTCTGGGGGGACCACTCCTAGTTGGGGGGGTGCAGGACCCCAGAAGGGAGGGCAGTGTTTGGAAGCCTCACCCCTGGCTCTGGTCCAACCTGAAAGTACAGACCCCAGGTTGGAGGACCAGCTGCAGGTTAACATCCCTGCACTGGTGGAAGAATTGTGCAAGACTGCTTCTACATGCACCCTGAGAATTTTTGACTCTGAGGGTGCAGCTCCATGAGAGAGGGTACAGAGCCCCTGAGGGGAGGACCATGGTCAGGCTGTCATCCCTGACCTGGTGGAAGGGAGAGTGGTCAAAGGGTACCAGGTATCTGGAACTACCGCCCCCCACTCTCCACAGTCACAGTGGTTGGAGAGGCCTGAGGTCTGGCTCTCATTCCTGACAGCTGTCAAGGGCCACTGTGGCTTGCTGTCCTGGTGGACAGAGTTGCTTCTGGGGGGAACGAGAGTCACACCCCGGTGGTGCAGTGGGCAAACCCACTGTGTTGGCCCTGGTGGTACTATCTGCCCATTGTGATACATTTGTGAGCAAAGTGAAGTTAGGTGCTGCACAGATGGTATCTGCAGATGTGGAGAAGGGTTCCCCATGGGTTAGCTTAGTGGACCCTGAGAGTACGGACAGAGGGATCCAACTGGAGTCGGGAAGGCGTAGAACTGGAACATGACCCTGCTGTTGTGGGCCTGGGTCCCTGTTCTATCGCCCCAATCAGGAAAGTACATCAATGTATTGATAGTTGTCCCCTGACTTTAGGCTGGTAGGTGGTCGTGTTGGACATTTGCCCTTTTGCAGGGTCATCCCCAATCTTTTTGCCTCAGGCCTCCTAATTTTCTGACCTGTTGCTGTTGGCTTTTGAACTCTGAGCACTTTACCACTGCTAACCAGTGCTAAAGTGCATATGCTCTCTGTGTAAATTGTATGGTTAATTGGTTTATCTATGATGGGCATATTTGATTTACTAGTAAGTCCCTAGTAAAGTACACTAGAGGTGCCCAGGGCCTGCAAACCAAATGCTACTAGTGGGCCTGCAGCACTGGTTGTGCCACCCACCTTAGTAGCCCTGCAATCATGTCCCAGACCTGCCAATGCAGTGTCTGTGTGTGCAGGTTTAACTGTAAGTTCGACTTGGCAAGTGTTCCCACTTGCCAGGCCTAAACCTTCCCTTTTCTTAAATGTAAGGCACCCCTAAGGTAGGCCCTAGGAAGCCCCAAGGACAGGGTGCAGTGTATGGTTATGGTAGGACATATAGTAATGTGTTTTATATGTCCTGACAGTGAAATATTGCTAAATTCGTTTTTCACTGTTGCAAGACCTGTCCCTCTCATAGGCTAACATGGGGGCTACCTTTAAATATGACAAAATTGTAGATTCCGTTTGGGAGCGGATAGACATGTAGAGTTTGGGGTCTCTGAGCTCACAATTTAAAAATACATCTTTTAGTATAGTTGATTTTAAGATTGTGTGTTTGAAAATTCCACTTTTAGAAAGTGAGGATTTTCTTGCTTATACCATTTCTGTGACTCTGCCTGTTTGTGGATTCCCTGTCTGTGTCAGTTTGACAGTTGGGCTGGTTGCACCTCACACTAGACAGTGACACAAAGGGGGCTGGGGTGTAGTCTGCATTTCCTGATGAGCCATCTGTGCTAGGAAGGAGGGGAGGAGTTGTCATTTACACCTGAAATGGCTGTGCCTGCCCTCACACAATGCAGTCTATACCCCCTGGTGAGTGTCTGGGGCCTGGCCTAGGCAAGGCAGGATTTCACAATCAAGAGATACTTTGCTTTGAAGTAGGCCTACGCCAAAGGAGAAAATAGATATAAGAAGGGCACCCAAAACCACAGACTTTACAACACTTCTGGAAACCAAGAGGAATCTGGAGAAGAGCTGAGGAGCTGAGGAAGAAGAGCTGCCCTGCCTGTGACTGTGCTTTGTGGAGCTATCCTGAAGTTGTTGCTTCTGCCAGAGCAAGAGGGCAAAGACTGGACTTTGTGTGCCTTCCATCTTATGAAGATCTACAAGGGCTTGGTTTAGAGTTTACCTCCTGTTGCTTGAAGTCTCAGGGACAGCAAAGACTTCTCTCTGCCAGCACCTGTAATCTCTGGAGAGACTCCTACTCTGCCAAGTGGTGCCCATCCAGTTCCTGGGACCCTGAAAGGAGAAGCTGGCAGCCTAAGAGGAAGAAATCCACATACAGAATGCCTTGTGGTGAAAAGATCGACGCAACTCCGATGTGCGGCTGAAAAATCGACGCGCCGCCGGCTTCGTGGCTGAACATCGATGCACGGCACTGGAGAAACGACGCGCAACATCGCTGATGGAGACTGGTGAAATCGCAACCCGTGCTGCGTGGTTTTCGGATCATCCTGCGGCTGGATTTTCGACACAAGTACAGCTGGGCGTGTAAGAACAACGCAAGGCCTCCCTGGATCCAGAGTGCTGACCGGATGAACGCATCGCTCTCCTGCAGAGAGAAGAAACGATGCGCACAACCCAACGAAAGGAGAAATGAAGCAAGGTCTCGCTCGTGAGTGAAATCGAAGCATCGCAAGCCCTTTTTGACGCACACTCACCCGTGCTGGGTTATTTTTTACGCACCAAGGTACATTTTCACGCTAACATTGTTAGTTTGTGTTTAAAACTAAATGAAGACTCTTTTTGCTTTTTACTTGATAACTTGAGTTGTGTATTGTGGATTTTTGTCGTTTTCATCTTGTTTTGTTTAGATAAATATACTCTATTTTTCTAAACCTGTGTTGTGTCATTTTGTAGTGTTTTCATTAAGTTACTGTGTGTGTTGGTACAAATACTTTACACCTAGCACTCTGAAGGTAAGCCTACTGCTTGTGCCAAGCTACCAAGGGGGTAAGCAGGGGTTAGCTGAGGGTGATTCTCTTTTACCCTGACTAGAGTGAGGGTCCTTGCTTGGACAGGGGTAACCTGACTTCCAACCAAAGACCCAATTTCCAACAGGTACCCCCAATTGGCACGTGCTGACTTACTTATAAGTCCCTAGTTTATGGTGCCCAGGTACCAAGGGCATGTAAGGCCTGCGGTGCACACCAGAGTTTCAGCACTGTCTATGCCATGCTATATGTGATAAAGTGAAAACACAACTTTCAGCTGCCATTGCACACTGAAAAGGCTGTACATGCACTGCACACATGACTTTGCTATTACCACTAATGTAAAGTCCACCTGTCTCCTTAACTATAAATATATTATTCTCCTCTAGGGCATGCCTTTGAAGATCTAAGGCAAGGAGCTGTATATTGTCAAGACAGACATATATTTTGATACATGTATGCAGGAAAGCCAAAAATTGTCAGTGTTAGACCTGGCATCCTTGATGTGATTTCCCACAACTTTTTGTCTTCTGACCTCCTGTTTTTCTGACTTCATTTTAGAGGGCTTTAGGATTCTAAGCACTTTACCACTGCTAACCAGTGCTATAGTGCAGGTGCTTTGTACGCTCAAACGTGGTGATATTGGCTTATCCACAAGTGGCATATTTAATTTAATTGTAAGTCCATAGTAAAGTGCACTATATGTGCCCAGGGCCTGTAAATTAAATGTTACTAGTGGACCTACAGCACTGATTGTGTCACCCACTACTATAAACCTTTAAACATGTATCAGGTGTTGCTCTGAATCAAAATCGATGCATGGAGCTGGAGAAATGACGCGCAACATCGCTGATGGAGGCTGGTGAGATCGCAACCCGTGCTGCGTGGTTTTCGGATCATCCTGCGGATGGAGTTTCGACGCAAATACCGCTGGGCGTGTAAGAACAACGCAAGGCCTGCCTGGACCCAGAGTGCTGACCGGATCAACGCATCGCTCTCCTGCGGAGACAAGAAACGATGCGCACGACCCAACGAAAGGAGAAATGAAGCAAGGTCTCGCTCGTGAGTGAAATCGAAGCATCGCAAGCCTTTTTTGACGCACACTCACGCATGCTGGGTTATTTTTTACGCAGCAAGGTACATTTTCACGCTAACAGTGTTAGTGTGTGTTTAAAACTACATGAAGGCTCTTTTTGCTTTTTACTTGATAACTTGAGTTGTGTATTGTGGATTTTTGTCGTTTTCATCTTGTTTTGTTTAGATAAATATCCTCTATTTTTCTAAACCTGTGTTGTGTCATTTTGTAGTGTTTTCATTAAGTTACTGTGTGTGTTGGTACAAATACTTTACACCTAGCACTCTGAAGGTAAGCCTACTGCTTGTGCCAAGCTACCATGGGGGTAAGCAGGGGTTAGCTGAGGGTGATTCTCTTTTACCCTGACTAGAGTGAGGCTCCTTGCTTGGACAGGGGTAACCTGACTTCCAACCAAAGACCCAATTTCCAACAGGTACCCCCAATTGGCACGTGCTGACTTACTTATAATTCCCTAGTTTATGGTGCCCAGGTGCCAAGGGCATGTAAGGCCTGCGGTGCACACCAGAGTTTCAGCACTGGCTATGCCATGCTATATGTGATAAAGTGAAAACACGACTTTCAGCTGCCATTGCAGACTGAAGAGGCTGTACATGCACTGCACACATGACTTTGCTATTACCACTAATGTAAAGTCCACCTGTCTCCTTAACTATAAATATATTATTCTACTCTAGGGCATGCCTTTGAAGCCCTAAGGAAAGGAGCTGTATATTGTCAAGACAGATATATATTATGATATATGTATGCAGGAAAGCCAAAAAATGTCAGTCTTAGACCTGGCATCCTTGATGTGATTTCCCACAACTTTTTGTCTTCTGACCTTCTGTTTTAATGACTTCATTTTAGAGGGCTTTAGGATTCTAAGCACTTTACCACTGCTAACCAGTGCTAAAGTGCAGGTGCTTTGTACGCTCAAATGTGGTGATATTGGCTTATCCACAATTGGCATATTTAATTTACTTGTAAGTCCCTAGTAAAGTGGACTATATGTGCCCAGGGCCTGTAAATTAAATGCTACTAGTGGACCTGCAGCACTGATTGTGCAACCCACTTAAGTAGCACTTTAAACATTTCTCTGGCCTGCCACTGCAGTCTGTCTGTGAGCAGTTTAAACTGCCCTTTCGACCTGGCAAAATAAACTGTTTGCCAGGCTCAAACCTTCCTTTTGAATTCATATAAGTCACCTCTAAGGTATGCCCTGCTTAGCCCTGAGGGCAGGTTTCAGTATATTTAAAAAGATGGACATGTACTTTTAAATTCTTATATGTCCTGGTAGTGAAAAACTATGAAATTCATTTTTCACTACCGCAAGGCCTATCTTTCCAATAGGTTAACATTGGGGTTACCTTGAAACAGTCTTTAAGTGCAACTTCCAGTTGGGAAAAGATACAAATTTGGAGTTTGGTGTCTATGGGCTCACAATTCAAAATCACAACTTATGGTGAAGTTGGATTTTAAATTGTATGTCTGAAAATGCCACTTTTAGAAAGCTGGCATTTACTTACTTTAACTATGCTGTGCCTTTGCCTGTCTCTGAATACATGTCTGGGGTTGGTGACAGCTGGCCTTTCTGCATTTCCTCTAGACAGTCACACACAAAGGGAGCTGGAGTGTGACATTTGCATCTTGATGGCCCATAACCAGGCTGATGGGTCCTCCTGGGCTAGATGTGGAGGGAGGAGCTGACACTTACGCCTGAATAGGGCTGTACCTCTCCCCACACATAGAGCTGCATAACCCCCTGCAGAGTGTCTGAAGCCAGGGAAGGAAGGGGAGGGACCTTGTGCACTTCGAATGCTTCTCTTTCAAGTCCCCCCCCACTTCTAAGGATCAACTGGGTATAACTGCTGGACCCAACCCCACCAAAATCAGTACCCTTCGGGATCTGAAGGACATTCTGCCAGGAAGAAGGACTGTTGTGGTGCCAGGATGGTCTGCCACTCTGCTCAACTGCATTGCTTTGTTGGGCTGCTGTCTGCTACCTGCTGCCTCTTGCCTGAGAGTGAGAAGCATTAGACTTTGCTCTCTACATCTTCTGCCCAACCAAGTGACTCCAAAGACTTGCTGGCTTGCCTCCTGCTCTGGAAGTCTCAAGACCATCAAAGCCATCCTCCAACTATACTTCTGCTGCTGGCCTCTGCCAACGGTGAGTCCTCCCTTGGCCGAGGTACCAGTCAAGTCCTGGGCCTCAGAAGTGGGTTCTGCAGTTGTTGTTCATCAAGAACCGATGCACTGAAGCCGTTGTGCCGCACTGAACCGCTGCAGTGTCCTTC
The DNA here is from genome assembly GCF_031143425.1 of Pleurodeles waltl. Lineage (NCBI taxonomy): Eukaryota > Metazoa > Chordata > Amphibia > Caudata > Salamandridae > Pleurodeles > Pleurodeles waltl. The sequence goes on from NC_090436.1 coordinate 839,609,624, forward strand.
GATGCCAACGCAGATGTCGATGCAGGATTCAACTGCAAGGTTCAACAATGGCACAGCACCGATCCGAGGACATCACTGTGCGACTCAACAACGTTGCCTCTACCTATCTGCAAGGTTCAGTAGATGCATCTACCCATTGCACGGGTCACAATCTAAGCATTGTGTCTTTAATGCCAACGCTTGCTCCACACCATGTGTGGGTCCTGTAGCCAGCCTACCCTCCATCACGGCGGGCCTGAACTTTGGATATCCCACGGTATAGCACGATGTCATGCAACTATTCAGCACTATTGACTTTTAAGCACTACATTTCAGTTTATTCTTTAAAAATTCATATCTTGACTTCTAGTTGGTGCATTTATGTTGCTTTGGTCTTGTTTTCTTCAGATATATATTATCTATTTTCCTAAACTGGTGTAGAGTCTTTTTCTTTTTGTGGTGTTTTTTTCTGTGTTGCTGTAATATAAGTGTTGCTTAAATACTTTACACATCGTCTCTTAAGTTAAGCCTGACTGCTCTATGCAGCTTAATTTGGTTGTGTATCTGACTTAGCCTGACTAGGATTGTGGTTCCTACCTGGAAAGGCTGCATACTTCTGCCAACTAGAGACCTGTTTTCTAAATTGGTGTTTGCTGAGGACAGTTAAGTAGGCTTATAAGATATCAGCAGAGTTAATGCTTGTCACTCCAATGTACCTAACTTCTGACCGAAGCTACCTAACTATGTCATGTAAGGTATCACATTAAATGGGACATCAAATACGACTCAATGGTGGAGTCAATATTTATGTCCAATTTATTGCTTGACACTTTTGTGAGAGTTGCCATTCTTTCACCCACCTAGTCCAGTGACTTTGCATAGTCACAGGGACTGACACAGGTTCATGCCCACCTGGAGCGAGGTGTGAATGACTTCTAGAACAAAGGCTTTTGCCACAGTGCTGTGACAACACTCCCGCACAGGAAGCCTTTTGTTTCCCCTAGACAGGGTAGAGCCAGGGCCAAGGAAGGAAAACCTGGTTTCACATCAATAGTAGCCACACCCCCAGGAGTTGGCTACCAAGGTCCTCACACTCAAGTAAGACTTCATACATGTTGGTTGTGGCATGCAAATGCACTCTGGGACAGCCAGATGCCACATATCAACTTTGTCACTAGGTAGGAGGGTACCTACTAGACCATTAGCTAGTGACTGCGTTGTCCCCTCAGGTCGCTATACTGGGATATAATGGGCACCCCTGGCACCTGAGACTTCTTAACCCAGCAGACTTGGACCAAGGACAAGAAGAAGACCACTTTGCACCCATTGGAAGCGCACAAAGAAAGGCTATGATGTTGGAGTGACTGCACCTGCTGCACTTTGGGCTAGCGAGGTTTGGACCCTGTTCCAAATGACTTCCAGCCACAATCCGAAGCAGAGACTACAAGGGTAAGTTGTCTGGCACCCCAGAGCAGCACTGGGCTAAAGTTTGAAGAGCTTGGACAGACAATTTGGAAATAGCCAGACATTGCACCCATGTGTGCTGTACACTTGGGTGTTGGTTGTGACCAGATTCATCCACCCTAAGGGATACTAGCCCCCACCAGAGGTGTGCACCAGAACTGCTGTGTTCAAGAACTAAAGGTCTGCATCTGCAGCCCTTAAGCCCCTGAATAGAAGATCTTTTTGGACCCCAAGATCAGTGACCGGAGTTTCCACCACTCACCTGTGGACCAAGGACTCCACCAGACTTCACTCAGGTAGACCGCATAGCATCTAGATCATCCATTGAGCATTTTTAAGCCTGCATCCTTCAGCATCAGGACCACCACATGAAAGCCAATGGTTGTTGCCCTGTAAAGTTTGGAACTCACTTTGAGAACTTTCTGGTGGCAAGGTAACTGTCCAAAGTTTTCCCTTAAGACACCTAAACTCTAATCCTGTTGGATTTCAGTGTTTCAAATTTTTACAACGTTTTCAAAAGTTTGTAAAGGTTTGACTTGCCAATGCTTGTTTGCGCTTGATGTTAACGTTTTTAAATGCTTTAAAAATCATACTTCTGGAACCTTCTGGTGGAGGTTAGTCATCAAGGACTCTAAAAATTCATAATAATATGCTCTCTTTCTTATAAATTGTTGTTGTGTCTCTTTCTTGTTTGGTGACTCTCTTGTTTTGTTGCTTGGTGTTCTTAAATGCTCTACACATTGTTCCTTTGCTAAGCCTTACCAATGGGTTGAGCTGAAGGTTAAGTACATAACTTTGACTGAACCGAAGGAGATAAATGTGAGTGTACTGCACGATAAGGCCCCAACCTTACCATACAGCACACCCATCTTCTCACACAGCCGAAACTTTTGACCAGTCTGAGCTGGTGAATTATTGGCTTACTGTTGGACCTGGCCTTTTCTACAGGGTCACCCAATATGTTTGCCTGCCTTTGTGTGACCATGTTTGATGGTTTTTAGGACTGTACAACCGCTCCTTTTGTCCAATGGTAAAGTGCTTGTTCTTCACCCTTCTAAATGTGGTAAAATTTGTATACACCTGATTGGTTCATTTAATCTACTAAAAAGTCCCTAGTTCATGCTACTACATGTACCCAAGGTCTGTAAATTAAATGCTACTAGTGGGCGGCAGCGTTTATTCTGACACCCACTAAAGTAGTCTTGTAAAACATGTCTCTGCCTGTACTGCAGTTCTAAATTTGAATTTCCACCTGGCACAATAAAGCTTTTGCCAGGCCCAAACCATCCTTTTAATACTTATAAGTCATCTATAAGGTAGGTCCTAAAGGCTCATAGGGCAGTGTGCATGGTACTTTAACTTTAAGTTTAACATGCCCTGTCAGTGAAAGGTCCCAAAGTCATTTTTCACTGTGGCTAGGCTAGATCTCCCATAGAAAACACTGGGTTACCTTATTACAATAAATAAATGGTAACATGACTTTGAGAGCAGAGATAAATACTTATTCCACTCATTTGAAATACAATTTAACAATTTCTCAGTGGGAAAGTCAGATTTTAACTCACTATTCTGAAAATGCCACATTTAGAATGTTGTGATTGTTCTCCCTATTCCACATGTTCCTTCATGCAGGTGTCCAGAGCTCCATGACTGTTAATGTCTCTCCAGTGGTGTGATCTGTATTCCTACCAAACAGAGGAGAAAAGGGTCTTGCGTTTGTAGAACGGTGTTCCTCACCTGAGCAGAATGCCTAAGGGGATGTACTGAACTTCAGAGGGTAGCCTGGGGGATGTGTCCACCCACTTCTTGACTTCACTTGCAAATGCAGCTCACCAAGTGGGCCTGCCACTCCTTTGTCCCACTAGACAGATTGGAGCCAAACCTATGAAAAGGAAAATAACTCACCAGAAACAGTTAAAGGTTAGATAAAGGGGTGACCCCTAAACACAAGCTAACACTGGGTATAAAACGGCACCCTCAAAATCTCTCATTAGAGCACTTCTAGAGGTGTGGAGACTCAGAAGAGGGATTGGCTTGCCGTCTGAAGCCTGAAGGGAGACTGAACTTGCATCGCTTGAACTGAGGATCCCAGAAGTGACATCAGGGGTTAGTTGGCTGGCCTCCTGTTTGACCTTCAGGGACACAACAACCTTCCAGAAGCCTTATCTGCAACTACCCAGCTGACCAGTGCCAACAGGACCGGCCTCAACACTGCTGCTGGCCTCTGCTGGAGTGAAGTCTGAAACCTAATAGGTACCCCCCCCCCAGGTCCTGGCCCCTGTTCTGTTGTCATAGTCTACTCCTCCAAACTAGAAATTGCATGACCTAGAAACCAGGAGAAAAATCAAGAGGTTCTGGACTCTGTGCATCGAAAAGATTTATTCCCGGTCTCTTTGTGACTGTCAGTAGACCTTTCCGAGGCCTGCATCCACCTGCTGATGCAACCTTCCAGGCTATAGACTCTGGACTTCACCCACATGGTGTTCTTCGTTTCAGCAACAACAGCCTGACCAGCTCTTCATGCCAATAACAATCTCCTTCGACTGAGGCTCATTTGGGAGAACTGAACTAAGTTAGAAGGTAAAACATTCTATTGGAAAAAACATGGTCCCTGTAGCTACCTGTGCTCCATTGCACCCAGCCTGAACTTTTGACTTTGACCCAGTCCAGCTCAACCAGATAATCGCATGGGGTGCTTTATGGTTCTTGGTGCTATTTTTGCCTAAAACTTAAAAAAATCATAAATCTGGTTCTACTTTTTGTTTTTTTGTCATTTTGGGGTCAATATATTTAGTAACATTTTCTCTAGTTTCCATTTTGGTTTGGGATTTTCCTTGTGTTATGTTTTCACTTTATTAATGTTCGAGTGCTGCATAAATACTTTACACATTGCCTATAAGTTAAGCCAGCCTGCTTTTGTGGCAGAGGGTTGAGCACATGATTATTTAGTGAATTTTGTGGTTCACTTTGACATGGTTTGTGTTTATTATTTGTGTGGGCCTCTCACCCCTCTCGAAAGAAACCAAATGTCTTACACCTCTAGCTAAGTCTCCTGAGGCGAGGCTCATAGATAATTATATGTAGGTGGTTTTACACTTCATCATCTCTGAGGTTGAAGAACTCAACTTTCAGGCTTCGATGCTTTCTGAAAACAATAGCCTTGCTGTTAAGTTAGTTTCCTCCTATGCCACACAACTCTGTGAACTGACTCGATGATACATTTCTCCTTTTTTATGAATGGGCCTTTCAGACTCAGAGGAGCCATTTTCCTCATGGGAGAAAGAAGATGTATTTAAGAGGGCTGGAATTGATCTATGATCCTCTGGTAGTAGCAGTGGGCTGGCATTTGGTAGGGTGGGTGAAAGAATGTAAGGAAACTCTAAGCAAGTCTTAGCGCTTCTGTTTTCTGAAACTGTTGCAAAAGGCACTGTAGGGTTTGTTTTCCTGGCACCTTTGTGGGACAGCAACTGGGGCTACACCGTTGTCAAATGTAGTCTGGAGATGTGCAGAAAATCTAAATTGAGTCATTCAGTAATTCCTGCAAATCACAGGTGAGGTCAGCCTTAAAAAAGCTGCAACTTCACCATGGGGAGAGAGCTGTTAGAACACAGAAGAAGAGACGACTAGTTGTTTCCTGGACGTATTGCCATCTGTTTGGTGATGCCCTGAAGAGAGAATGTTGTCAACTTTATCCTGAGTCCATGGAACTTTATCCTAAGTCCATGGAACTAAAAGCTGCTTCAATAAATAACGAAGCCATTGTTCTGCTGGCACACATGGACACATGTGGTCAAGGTCTAGATGAGGGGTGCATGCTTCCTGTTAGAATTTCTCTACTAAGGGCCTGATATAGATTTCAGTGGACAGGTTACTCCGTCACAACATTGACGGATATCCTGTCTGCCGAAATATAAATCCCATAGAAAATAATAGGATTTATATTTTGGAAGACGGGATACCCATGACTGCTGTGACAGAGTAACCAGTCTGCCAAAATCTAAATCAGGCCCTGAGTTGGAAAAGTGTGGAAGGTCCTGAAGTCAGAGAAAGTTTCATTCACCTTGAAGTAAAACAGCAGAACTTTGGAAACTAGACATAGTCAACTGCCCAAAGAAATCATCTCTCCTTTGTCTGGGGAGTTTTGAGATATGAAGTTAGCATAATGTTTCATTTCTTTCATTTCACCAATTTTCAATTCAAAGAATAATCAAGATTCATTGTTGTAGTCACTGCTGATTTCTTCACAGAGTTACTTCGTGTGGGTGTCATTTTGAATGTTTCCTTTTTGTTATTTTATATAAATAAATTTTGCAATTTTAATTTGCTATTGCTTAACTGCAGTATTGTGCTGGCATTGCAGTTCATCCGTCACATTCAGTTTTCTCTGAGGAAAGCATTGCTGTTTGTAGTGAAATATCGAGGGTAAGCTAGAATCTAATCACAAGCTCCTAATTAGGGTTTTGGAACTATATTATTTTGACTTTGTGTGGGTTCATCCACAACTTGCTTAAAGACTGTGCCTCTCTTACTCTGTCCTAGTTAATCAATCCCATTTCTACAAGGCCTTTTTTAAATAAATGACTACATAAAAGTCGTCAAAAGAACTACAAGATTAGAGTATTATTTCCAAATACAAGTAAGATATCAAGCTATAAAAGTCTCACTGAATATGTTGGCTTCACAAATATAAGATATTGACTATCGTATATTTACAACTACATTTTCTCTCAGTGTTTTGATGTCACTTTTACACACAAGTATTAAAATATCCGCCGTGGACGTTTGTTATGCATACAGTTAGAGTGGAGATTAGCCTTCTTTGTCCACAAAATCGTTATATTTTATAGGTAAAATCCTTTTGTAGCCTAATTAAAAAGAATTGCTAAATGCTCTCTTTTTGTCTATTGATAAAGACAGCCCACAAAGCGTGCAAAGGACAGCAGGAGATATACTTTTCTGATAGTTTCCTACTATGGACTTTGGCCCATATTTATACTTTTTGACACAAAACTGCGCTAACGCAGTTTTGCGCCAAAAAAAATTAGCGCCGGCTAACGCCATTCTGAAGCGCCATGCGGGCGCAGTATATATTCAATGACGTTAGCCGGCGTTAGCCGGCGGCGCTGTCTGGTGTGCGTTAAAAAAAAACAACGTACACCAGGCAGCGCCGGCGTAGGGGGAAAATGGCGTATGGTGCAAGTCAGGCTGAGGCAAAAAAATCGCCACAACCCGATTTGCGCCATTTTTTTACGACGCCCATCCCCCATTGAAATTACTCCTGTCTTAGCAAAGACAGGAGTCATGCCCCCTTGCCCAATGGCCATGCCCAGGGGACTTCTGTCCCCTGGGCATGGTCATTGGGCATAGTGGCATGTAGGGGGGCACAAATCAGGCCCCCCTATGCCACAATTTTTTTTTTAAAAAAATACTTACCTGGACTTACCTTAATGTCCCTGGGGTGGGTCCCTCCATCCTTGGGTGTCCTCCTGGGGTGGGCAAGGGTGGCAGGGGGTGTCCCTGGGGGCAGGGGAGGGCACCTCTGGGCTCATTCTGAGCCCACAGGTCCCTTAACGCCTGCCCTGACCCAGGCGCTAAAATCCGGCGCAAATGCGGGTTTTTTAGACCCGCCCACTCCCGGGTGTCATTTTTGCCCGAGAGTATAAATACGACGCGTATGCATCGCAGTCATTTTTTAAGACGGGAACGCCTACCTTGCATATCATTAACGCAAGGAAGGTGTTCACGCAAAAAAATGACGCTAACTCCATGAACTTTGGCGCTAGACGCGTCTAACGCCAAAGTATAAATATGGAGTTAGTTTTGTGTCGAATTTGCGTCGAAAAAAACGACGCAAATTCGGCGCAAACGGAGTATAAATATGCCCCTTTGAGTCTCCAACAATTGATGTGATTTTTGTTTTACCTAAACTATTCTGGTTGTGTTTGGTTGCCACATCTACCAACTGGTTTTATGTGTAACAAAGTTATATTTATCGAATGCAGTAGCTAAGCACTATTGTTAGCATTGTAAACAGTGGTTTCAAGAGAATGTACATAAAATATAAATTCTCACAGACCACTACCTGAATTTCTTCTGAAATAAACTGCAAATCTTTCAGATTTTTCATGTGATTCATTTTCATTTGTTGCATATCTTTCTCAATCTGGAAAACAGAAGAAGGGAAGGAAAGAAAAAGGGAGAAAAGGCAAGAGAAGAATATAGTGTCAATTTAATGTTTATTATGCAACACAAACAGGAGCACCATCAAACGTAAACATCTGTATGTACAGATTTGAATTTGATTGCATCTTGTCAAGCAAACAAAGGTCAGAGGGTCTCAAAAAAATATCTTAGATTTTTTGTCAATTTTCCTAAAAACTGAAAAAGAGTTGCTCACGAATACTGGAAAACTCGGTTATTATGAAGAGTATATCAAATCACTCACAAAGTTGATAATGTGAGCATCATTTAATGGAGCTAACAAATGGCACACCGAACTCTAACAAACCCACTAACAAGAACGATATGCTTCATTGTCAGTCATTCTGCCCCTGGAGTTTGAAAGATGATTTAGTTTATAGGACGGATTTTTGCTTTATCTTGTAGTCAATACTTTTTGTCCATTTTATCAATTCTCGTTCATGCTTTTTCAAATGCTTCATAGCGTACCCCCTTTTTCGGAACTAGTTTGTTACTTTAGAATTTTTGCTTTTGAATGTTTCAACCTAGGGCGTGATCCTTATGATTATTAACAGTTGGGAGTTGTTAGAAATGGGGTTTCTGGTTGGCTAGGGTATAAACCTAAGCCAGGCAGAACCCACCACTCTAGTTAGGGAGAAGGAGTTACACATCCAAGATAACCCCTGCTCACCCACTTGGCAGCTTGGCACAAGCATTCAGGCTTAACCTAGAGGCAATGTGTAAAACAATAAAAACACCACATAAGAAACACAACAACAAGTTATGTAAAAATAAATTGTATTGCATAAAACACCATTAGACCCAAACACAACATGTATCAGTAATACCCTGCTACACAAGCAGATGTCTGAGCATTACACAGGTTACTAGTAGTCTGCCAGAATAAGCAGTAGTCAGGTTGTCATTATCACCAAAGATGGACATAGCAGGAGAAAACATCAGGTCCTGAATGCCAAGACAGCATCAGGATTGCACATTCCATGAGGCACAACATGCAGCATGTGTTTAAGAAAAAAAAGAGAGGTTCATCTGTCACGAGAAACGTACAGGCCCAGCGCCCCTGGGCTCATATTACAGGGAATACAGTGATTCCTTACTCCGAGAGGGAATGGGACCTCCATTTAGGTTTTCATCTGTCCCGCATCGGGTTATTGGCCCCACAAATGCCCCTGGCAGTGGGGGCAGTCAGGGAAGTCCTCCGTGGACCTACCAAAGTGTCAACTTGCAATGGGAGAGTGAGGCCGAACTCAACCTTTCAGGACAGAAGATCCCACGCTCCTAATATCCCAAAGGCGGTCACCTGAATAATCGTGGCAGGGCTGGGGACCTCCGTTGAGGGTCGCCCCCGCCCCTGGACTGCTTCATGCATCATCCAAGAAAAGGAGAAGATCAGGAGGGTCTCACCCTCAATGACCAAATCTCCCCACCCTTCCCAGTCACCAGCACCCCTGCTGCGGTCAGGGGTGGGAGAGGGCCAGAAAGGCAGCTCACCTCTCCAGGGAACGGAGAGACTTCTCGCTGCCTCTTCCCCTTTGTAGTCAGTGGGAAGGTGCAGACGTTCGTGACCACATGGCACGGCTGCACTTATGATTCAGGGCACTCTGCAAGCCCTCAAGGAGCATCTCCTCCCAACGGTCACAGTGGTGAAGGCCCCAAAGGTGAATCCCAGTAGGTGCCCCCAGGGCACCACGAAAAGCACACTTAGTCTGAGGACCACCCGGAGCTTCTACATGCCTCTTCGTCTTTCTCTGGCCCCTCCGCAGACAAGAGGGGGAAAGCAGCAGCTCTCACCTAGCAATAGCATTCAGGGTAGCGCTCAACACACGCTATTGAAAACAAAGCAGGAAGCACTCTACTCACACTCACTCCAGACGCCCTGGGATTCTGGGGGCACTAGAAGGAACCCAATGGGGCAGGCAGGCCAGCACACAAAAAGAGGTTCCTCCTGGTAATCCCACCAAACCTTGCCAGTCCAGAGTCAGAGGAAAGGCTGGCAGCAGGGCAACATGCAAAAAAGCAATCTAGATGAGTCTTTTCGGCCACTCAGCAAACACCAGGCATCAGACTAACAAAAGAAGAGCAGCCCCGATGAGTTCTTTATGTGGTCAGGAAGTCCCTCTGGCAGAGGTTCGGTCTCCAGTCCAAAAATTACTCTAACAATAGGGACAACCCCCTGGACTTATACTCATTTTGGGCAGCCTCCATAAAGGAGGAAGAAGGAGTTCCAACCATCCCTAACCGGTTCTAGGAATTTCCCCTTTCTCCACCAGCACTGGCTCCAGACATCAGCGAGGAAAACAAGACCTTTGTGTGAAGCCAGGGCACAGCCTTCACAAATGTAGGTGTGCTCCTCCTTTCCTCTCCCAGCCCTGAAAGACTATTAACAGGCAATTATTTTGCAGGGCTGTGTCAAGAGGAGGGTTATAACGTGTTCCTGGATCTTCTGCTGAGATTAAATCGTGTGATCTAGGGGGGTTATATAAAGTGTTGTTGTTTATGACATTGTCATTCGTTGTATTTGTTGTATATTTTTTTTAACTTCCGGAATCCTATTGAGTAATATATTGGATTTGAACAGAATGGAGCTGTCTTATTCATTAATAAAAGACTGGATCATATGTACTCAAATTAAATCCAAACAATTCCTCTATGAGCATTTTTAAGTGAGACACTTTCTAAAAGTAGCAAATATTATATTTGTAATTCAAATTCATCTACACCAATAAGCAGCATTTCTCACTACCAATATAACCATACTAAACATGCCTACACCACCCCTCATAGATCAGACTATACCACTTGGACATATGTTAGGGCATTTCCAGTGCAATCCTATGAGAGGAACAGCGTTCAATGTAGTGAGGAACCAAATAGGCTGTTTGTCACTACTAGGACATGTAGTACATAAAGACACATGTCCTACCTTTTACATGCACAGCACACTGCCCCTAGGGCTAACTAGGGCCTACCTTAGGGGTGACTCATATGTAGTAAAAGGGGAGTGCCAGGTCTGGCAAGTAAATTTAGATGCCAGATCCCTGTGGCAGTAAACTGCGCATGCAGGCTCTGTGGTGGCAGGCCTGAGACAGGTTTAAAAGGCTGCTTTTGTGGGTGGCGCAAGCTGTGCTGCAGGCCCACTAGTAGCATTTAATTTACATGTCCTGCGTATAGGGATACCACTGTACAAGGGACTTACAGGTAAATTAAATGTGCCAATTAGGTGTATGTCAATATTACTATTCCCCTTTGTGACTGGACCCAAAAATATTTTTTCAGAGCAGGCAGTGGTCCAAGGGACCACTATCTGCCCTGAAAAAATCCGAAACAAAAGGTTTAGTTTTTTTTTTCTAAGTGCAGCTCGTTTTCCTTTAAGGAAAACGGGCTACACTTTGAAAAAAAGAAACTGCTTTATTTAAAAGCAGTCACGGACATGGAGGTCTGCTGTTCCCAGCAGGCCTCCATCCCCGTGAGTGCCCTGAGTCGCTATAGGGTTGCAAATTGCGACCCACCTCATTAATATTAATGAGGTGGGTCTTTGCGACCCCATAGCGACTCGCAGAAGGTGTCTGAGACACCTTTCTGCATCCCAAATTGCGACTTGCAATTTGCGAGTCGCAGGGACTCGCAAATTGCAAGTCGCAATTTGGGAGTTTCCTACATCTGGCCCTTAATGTCAACAAAAAGGCTCAGACAAAATAGAAGGAGGAAGGCAAAAAGTTTGGGGATGACCCTGTAAAAAGGGCCAGGTCCAACAGGACAATAATAATTTGTCTCAGCAAAGCAAAAGATCCAACACAACATCTTGATACACTGAAAAGTAGTTGAAATTGACACTAACTGAGCTTGTCATTGCGGGCCCTATGATAGAATACACCAGAAGTAGGAGTATGAAAGAAATATGCACTATTAGGAAAACTCCTAACCCAAGCAACACAGAGAAAGGTACTCTAGCATGTTACAAGTGTAGAAACTGCAATACCATCATTGAGGGGCCACTTATTCATCCACTTATAGGTTAGAAGATCAAAATTAAGATTAATGCAACATGTGAGACTTCCCTTTGTGTGTACCTCATCAAAAGATTGCATCAATCTGGACTAGGTTATGCAGGTGAAACTGAGAGGAAAATTAAAACCTGCATAACAGTTTAATCATAACCTAAAATCACTATTAGGAAAATAACTATTAAGAAATACAGGAGTTTTACTTCACTTCCACAAATTGGGCAGCCGTGTGCCTCAATTACAGTTTCAAGTACTGTAAACAGCACCACATATGGCTTAAGGAGGAGACAGAGCAACATGTTTATTACAAATGAGAATTGTATGAATTAATAGGTTGGGTAGCCTAAGCTTGAATGGAATAAAAGACAAAGGGCTTGATTTATAACTCGGCGGATGGGTTACTCTGTCAAAGCAGTGACGGATGCCCCATCTACCGAAATCTAAATCCCTTAGGATATAATAGGATTTAAATTCTGTGCTGACATGCTGCCTGCTGCCCTCTTACCTGGGTGAGAAGGACTGGACCTGCAGCTCTTGAACCCAGAGTGGCTCCAAGAGCTAGTTAGTTGGCCTCCTGAGCCAAAGCCTCAGGCACATAAGAGGCTTCCAGCAACCTTGCACGTGGAATCTGACATCAGTAAGTCTACCCTGCCAATTGTTTCCATACTAGTCCTGGACCCTTGGAAGTGGGCTTAAGGTGCTCTGCCATCCTCTGATTTAGTGGAACTGATTCATCTCCTCTGTTGCGTGACATAACCTGAGCGAAACCGACACATCTACGCTGCTAAGTGGATCCGACCCATCGCAAATATCAGCACAGCCACTGCAGCCTGCATTTCCTTTGGAAACGTCACTGTGCAACGCATATTCCACATAGGCCATCCCATCTCTCGTTGACAGAAGCCTCAACAACAACCTCAGAACAGATGCATCACTACAGGTGTGCGCTGCACCCTTGATGCCACATTTGACTTTGCATGCCTCGACAACTGGATCCTCAATGATGGTGCAGGCCCTCACATTGCAGCTTTGCCACATCTGTGAAATGATTCATCACTTTGGCTGTGCAACACATCTTTGACACAGATCCTCACAATGCTCCACAAACCAGGACTTAAGTTATACTGTGTTCAGCAGGCCTAACTGGGTCCTTGGACACAACCCGTGCTCCATCACGGTCGGTCTGAACTTGTGACTTTGTCCCGGTCTGGCACTACCAGATATCCACAGATAGAGCTTTGTGCTTTTGGCATTATTTTCACTAAAACCTTTCAATTTTGCATATCTTACATTCCACTGATTGGATTTTTGTTGTTATGCCCTTGTTTTATTTATGAAAGAAAGTTCTATTTTTCTAACGTGGTGTGGGATCCTTTTTGTGTGGTGGTTTCACCTCGTTACTGGTTGAAGTGTTGCACAAATACTTTACACATTGCCTCCAAGTTAAGTCTGACTGCTCTGTGCCAAGCTACCAGATGATTGAGCACAGGTTAATTTAGGACTGGCTTGTGCCTCACCTAGAAAATTATTGTGGTTGCTGCTTAAACAGAGTTCACATCCCAGTCAAATAACAGCCCAATTTTCCACAATGATACTCTAAATTCCTGTGCTCTGAATTGCTGAAATTGTATTTGCTTGCTCACACCATGATTAATCTGCTCTTTTAGTCTATTCCATTAGTCATTAGAAGATTTCCTTTGTAAACCCCCATATTCAGGGGCAATCCAGAAATCTAATGAGAAATGTCCAATGCTATTAGGGATGTTGCCCGATTTCTTACTCATTTTGCTGATCATTGGTTCTTAGAATATTTTTTATTTTGCCCATAATTCTGTATTGCCCCATTGCTGATTGCATTCATGGTGCTGGCTTTATGCATCTACTCTTTACAATTTCTGTATTGTACCCTTCTATATTTTGGATTAAATCTTTTTAAATGTATAACTCCAATGTTAAATTCACCTATGGGTCTGTCCTTAATTGCTTGTGTTTTTGATCTGCTGTCTTGTGCCTTATCTTGAGACACATGCCCTCATGAAACTGAGTTTTAACACCGTTCTGATTCATCCACCTGTGGGCTTGTTGCTGTGGTGTCTTTTTGGGGTGTAAGATTTCAGCAGTTCCCCATGCCCACAGTATATCTGTCTCACCACTTGGAGAGGAGCCATGTGCATTAGGGATTACAAGTGTAATTATTGCAAAATTAAATGGCTATTAAGAATTGCATTGTATTCATACACAGTGGAACTGTAAACATATAGCACAGTAAATGAGAAGTGAAATGATTCCTAGTATATCTGCCTCCAAGCCTAAATAAGAGTTCTTTGTGGTGCCTGGCCGACGAAATCTCAACGAGGGATGAGTATCTCAGTGACTTGTTGTACACAGTTGGAACGGTTATTGTGTAGCTGTTGGCATACTCACTATTTCTCAAACATTTTGAAATGAATTAATTTAATAATTTCTCGCCAAACTTGGAGTGTTCTCACTGTAAGAAGATAGTAGTCCTACCTGGGTACACAAACATCAGGCTACACATTGTAGATTTCTATTATTGAAAGTCATGCACTCATATTTTCCTTCAAGGTATGTTTGCTGATCATGGCGATTCCAGCTCAGCACATTTATGACCCTCTCGACCTTATCAGTATTGCCCATTGTCGTTGCCAATGACTGACTACATGTTTAAATTATCCAATGGAAAAAACTGTGTTTTTCAACACCAGGTTTATATTCTTTTTTGTCGATAATTCTATTGCCATTGTCTTTCTTAGCAAAATTTCAATACATGACAAGTAAATATTAAAACTATCTCTCATACAATAGTCAATGTATAGTGGGGCTCTCCCACTGCATACTTCTAAGAAGGTACTCAATTTGGTTTTTGGGGCACATTTAAAGTTGTCTGGCATTGTGACGGCCATTTTCCCCAAAATAACTCATGCCTCCAAGTTAGGAGCTCTCTCTGGGGAAAAAAGAGACTGGCACCTCTACTCTGACAAGGTTACATGTCGAGACTGAAAATACAAATGTGAGTACTATTGATACGCCCACCAAGTCAAGTTACATTTCCAGAACTCATATGACAAATGGCTCTACAGGGTGTGATGGGGGGGCATTATAACATATTTGTGTGCAGGCAACCATAGTTTCAATGGGAATCCCACAGAAGGGATAAAGGGCCCCATTACGACCCTGAGAGTCAAATGGCCGCCCTGTTTGTGGTGGTGGGCGGACTGCCAGCACTGCCAAATTACTACTTCATGTCAGTCTGGCGGTTCTGGAGGTCCTAATCTGACAGAGTAGCACTGCCATGAAAAGGATGGCGGAAACGGGGTGCAGGGGGCACCAGGTTGTCGCAATGTTCACTGTCTGCTTTGTAAACAGTGAACACTGCGATAGGTGCTGGTGCACCCTACGCACCACAGAATTGCTGCAGGCTCTATTATGAGCCAGAGACAATGCTATAGGCTGTTTCCTACTGGGCCAGCAGGCAGAAACTCCGCTGTCCCAGCATGAAACTCGTAATGGCCCCGGCGGGGAGGCTGTCATACTGGTGGCAACCTACCCGCCTGGACTTCGTCGAACGGGCTAATCCGTCCGCCGAAGCCATAATGAGGGCCAAAGTGTCTGGCTCACCTGATGCCATTTACTTCAGCCATAAGCCCAGCAAAAGGGTTTTTCCAACGGCAGTACCAGAGGTGGCTTGGCCATCAAGAACACAGTATACCGATGTGCTCTAAATGAAGCAACAATCTGCAGAGGAGAGCGAAAGGGGCATCTGCTTTTCTGGCATATGCTCTGTCAATGCCCCCTTTTAAATAAGACTGTGAGTAGTCTTCATTTTCTTAGTAGTATTTTGTTTCTAAAATAGTTGTCACATATATTATGTATTAATAATGTCTATAGTATGCATACATACTGCAATTTGTGTTGGCATCATTGCAGATGTATAATACATATACATGGTTCTTTCTTATAGAATTATTTCAAACTGGACCAGGTGAAGGAAGGTGATCAGTAATACATTCAATATATATTATAGCTTTTATTAAAATGGTGGTCATCTTAAGATACAAGATTGTTGCAAAGCATTTCCCATTCTTACCTTGGTGATATAAAGTTTGGCTAGCTTGTATGGAATATAGGCCTCGTCTTCCTTAATCACACACTTCTTCAGGGAAATATGGTCCGGAACACCATTCAAAGAAATACTGAAATTATTGTGGAGATCTGCTATAAAATAAAATTATGGCATTTGAAGGTTCTCCATACATGTACACACACAACTATTCAAATGTACACATTGTATAGTAAAATACAACATTTTAAAGATCAAAAATCAGGACAGGTTGTTTCGGCCACTCAGCACTTGAAATTGTACAATATAAGCAGCACCTATAACTCTATATTGTTCAGTGAAACATTGGAAATCACTTATTCTCACTTCAAGTGACTATGTTCCTACAGTTCTTGTAAAGCGTCTCTCGGGTACTGTGGACATGGAAAGTGAGCTACAGGGAAACAGACGAATCTTAGCTACCAACCAAGTCCTTCCATCAATTAGGACGTATCTGTGGAGCCTTGACAACTAAGCAAACAATGACGTTCAATCCTTTCAATTGGCATGCAACATTATAGTGTGGCATGGTTCAAATGTCTGACTGATCAAGTCTGTAATGTGCACAAACCACCCAAAATATGGAATGATTTTCAAAAAAGGGTGTTTCCTAATTGTTAGGTTTTGAGTCTGATGTGTTGTTATTGGTGTTGTTGTGGTAAAAGGCAGCAATACTAATGAATGGAAGGGTTCAATCTTCCTAAAAAAATCCAGTCACTTATTTGTTCATTGTGGTGGGATCAGAGTTCGCTTGCAATTAGAAAATGGCAGTACAAGTCACCTTTAGCTATTCACTATAGGTACATTACATTACAGCCTGCAGGCACTAGTGGACTACACATTCTCTCTGCTTTCTCTGGAAATTAAATGAAAGTGAGCTGAGTGGCAACAACCATTTTCTCATAGGTAACAACAGCTCACAGAATTATTCAAAGAAGAAATGCCCACAGTGTCAAAATCCTGGCATAGTGTTGTATTTTAGCTTCTCACCAACAAGTGACTAGTATGCAAAGATAGGACGTAAGTGGCTACCTTGTAACAAAAATGCATAACAACAACTGTAGCTGTAACTGTAGCTACCATTATTAACTGCCCACACCTGAAACAGAGGTTGGCAGTCTATGGCAGGTTGGGTTCAGGGCCTGACAGAAGGCATGAATGGTGAACGTTTGACTTGACCAGAAACTAAACACATACTGTAAGGTAAAATTGCCCATTTCTAATTGGACATTATTGCCTGACCCAGAATATTCATATGAGTGTAGCATAACATAATGGGTCTGAGTCCTGCTCAGAGAGAGAAGGAGACACCTATGGTTCAATGTGCTTACTAAGGGTTGCATTAGAACACTTCAAAAACATTCTGCAGAAGAAAGAACAAAGTCAGATCTGAGTAAAGGGTACAGCTTGGTAATAAAATCCCAGGAAAGCAAATACTTTGTGGATGTATTACCACATACATTAAAAGACATCTATTTCTGTTCAAACAGTCAGATAGATAGACACATACACACTTTCATTATCTCTCTGCCTCACCTACTCCCTCATTTCTTTTCTTTCAGTCTCTCTAATATACTCACGTATCCTCTCCCACTCATTTGCCCTTGTCATTTAATCTGTCATTTTAGTCACACACCCTTTCATTCACGGACTCCCTTAGTTGTACTTCCTCTCACTTGCTTTCTCGTTCACTGGTTTCATGCACTCTCTCTCCATCACGACCTTCCTCAGGCCCTCCTTCACTTCTACTTACTTGCTCACTCACTCTCTTTGTTTCACTTTCAAATGTATTCCTTCTTTCCCTCTCATTCAATTAATTATTTCCACTCACTGATTCCCTTGCGTTTTCTCTCTCTCACTCACTTATGCTCACTTTTTATTCACCAGTCTTCCTTAGTCTTTCACTGACTTTCCCACTCACTCACTCAGTCTCTCATGCACTCTGTCTTAGTGTACTCTCTTTCACTTTTACTCACTCTCACTCACTCTGTTACTTTCACAATCACTATCTCAATTACACTCAATTATCCTTTCAATTACTGGCCCTTATTTTTACTCACTCTCTCTCAAAGCTCCCTTCAATTTCACTCACTCACTCTCAATCCATAATTTTAACCCACTTACCCTTTCTCTCACTGGCTCCCTTAGTTTTTGCTCACTTTGTCTCACTCTCACTCACTATTTACTCACTCCCTTCCACTCAGGTTCTCACTCATATTCTCACTTGCCCTCTCATCCACTCTCTCATGCACTCCCTCTTCTGCACTCTCGCATTCACACTCATCTTCATTTGGGCTCACTCTCTCTTACTCACTATCTCATACATTCACTTTCACACCTCATCCACTCATTCCCTTTCATTAGCCTCCTCCCTTTTACACACTTTAAAAAAAAAATATTTATTGTCATTTAGAATTTCAGTACATATAGGCCCTCATTATGACATTGGCGGTAAATGCTGCTTACCACCATGCTGACAGCCGCCAACATACCACAGCAGTGGAGAAGAGCCGTTTGCCATATTATGACACACAAACACCAATCCGACAGAATACTGTAACATACACAAATCCACCAGCCCAAAGGTCAGTGCTAGAGTGGTGGTCCCAACACCCATACCATTACGCCAACAGAACAACGCCCACCACATTGTGTAGGAGGCTGGCCTGGCTTATAGTGGGTACCTGATGGTACTTACACCTTGTGCCAGGTCCAGTTATCCCTTATTAGTAGATTAGTAGTGTTCTAGCAACTTAGGCTGATAGAGGTAGCTATAGCAGTGCAGCTTAGGCTGAAATAGGAAACATGCAAAGCTCCTACTATACCACTTATATCATATAGGTACTATATCACAAGAAACACAATACTCAGAGTTACTAAAAATAAAGGTACTTTATTTTAGGGACAATGTGCCAAAAATATCTCAGAGGATATACTCCCTTAGAATGTAAGTAAAATACACAAAATATACACACAAACCAAAATCAGATAAGTGAACAGTTAGAAAAGTAGCGCAAACACTGTAGAACACAATAGGATGCAATAGGCCTAGGGGCAACACAAACCATATACTAAGAAAGTGGAATGCGAACCACTTAGGGACACCTGGCCTAGTGTAGTGTGTAGAGGGTCACTGGGAGTGTAAGAAAACACTAAGAGTGTCCAAGATACCCCACCCTAAGACCTTGAAAAGTAGGAGTAAAGTGATACTTCTTCCCCAGAAACACACTAAAGTAGTGATAGGAGATTCTGCAAAGACCACAACAGCCTGCAAAGCACTGAAGATGGATTCCTGGACCTGAGGACCTGTAAAGGAAGGGGACCAAGTCCAAGAGTCACAAAAGTGTCCGGGGGGACAGAATCCCACTAAACCCAAGATGAAGGTGCAAAATGGCTGCCTCCAGATGGAAGAAGCTGAAGATACTGCAACAATGAAAGGTGCCAGGAACTTCTTCTTTGTGCAGAAGATGTCCCACGGAGTGCTGAAGGATGCAGCATTGTTTCTTCGGAGAAAGACCGCAAACAAGCCTTGCTAGCTGCAAAGGTCTCAGTTACAGAAAAAGGGTGCTGCCTGGGACCAGGAAAAACCAGGAGGTCGCCACTTGGAAGAGGAGACAGAGGGGATCCTCAGCAATACACAGAGCCCATGCACAAGAAGGCAGCACCTGCAGAAGTACTTGAACACAGGTTCAAGAAAACTGAGCATGGCAGTCGTCTCAATACTACAAAAGAGGGTCCCACGAAGCCGGTGGTCAACTCAGCAGGACGGAGCGCTGGGGAGCGCTGGGGACCTGGGCTAGGTTATGCACGAAGGATTCCTTGCAAAAGTGCACAGAAGCCCTAGCAGCTGAAGTTCACGCAGTTCACAGGATTACTGTCTGGAGAGGAGAGGCAAGGACTTACCTCCCCCAAATTTGGACAGTTGGACCACTGGACAGTCTGGGTCACTTGAGTCTACCACCTGTGTTCCAGGGGCCATGCCTGTCAGGATGAGAGGAGTCCCATAGTACCAGTGACGCTGAAGTTTGGTGCCTGCTAGAGCAGGGGGAAGATTCCGTCGAACCACAGGAGATTTATTTGTGGCTTCCGGTACAGGGTGAAGGCAGACAGCCCCCAAAGCATGCACCACCAGGAAACAGTTGAGAAAGCCAGCAGGATTAGGCGCTACAATGTTGCTGGTAGTCTTCTTGCTACTTTGTTGCAGTTTTGAAGGTGTCCTGGAGTTGTCAGCGGTTGATCCTTGGCAGAAGTCGAAGAGTGAGATGCAGAGGAACTCTGGTGAATTCTTGCAAGTCGTTATCTGAGGAAAAGCCCACTGGAGAGACCTTAAATAGCCCTCAGAGGAGGATTGGCCACCTAGTCAGGTAAGCACCTATCAGGAGGGGTCTCTGACTTCACCTGCTGGCACTGGCCACTCAGAGGCCTCCAGTGTACCCTCACACCTCTGGATTCCCGATGGCGGAGGTCTGAGACACACTGGAGGAGCTCTGGGCACCACCCCTGGGGTGGTGATTGACAGGGGAGTGGACACTACCCTTTCCTTTGTCCAGTTTTGCACCAGAGCAGGGACTGGCGGTTCCCTGAACCGGTGTAGACTAGCTTATGCAAGGAGGGCACCATCTGTGCCCTTCAAAGCATTTCCAGAGGCTGTGGGAGGCTACTCTTCCCCAGCCCTTAACACCTATTTCCAAAGGGAGAGGTTGTAACACCCTATCTCAGAGGAAATTCTTTGTTCTGCCTTCCCTGGACTGGGCTTCCACAGAACCCTGTCTGTGGGATGGCAGCAGCGGTAGCTGCAGAGAAAACCCCAGAGAGCTGGTTTGGCAGTACCCGGGTCCATAGTGGAGTCCCAGAGATGCATGGGATTGGCACCCCAATAACAGATTTGGGGGACAATTCTATGATCTTAGACATGTTGCATGGCCATATTAGGAGTTACCATTGTGAAGACACACATAGGTATTGACCTATATGTGGTGCACACGTGTAATGGTGTCCTCGCACTCACAAAGTCCGGGGAAATTGCCCTGAACTATGTGGGGGCAACTTGGCTAGTGCCAGGGTGCTCCACACTTAGTAACTTTGCACCTAACCTTCACCAAGTGAAGGTTAGACATGTAGGTGACTTATAAAGTACTTAAGTGCAGTGTAAAATGGCTGTGAAATAACGTGTGCGTTATTTCACTCAGGCTGCAGTGGCGGTCCTATGTAAGATCTGTCTGAGCTCCCTATCGGTGGCAAAAGAAATGCTGCGGCCTATAGGGATCTCCTGGAACCCCAATACCCTGGGTACCTAGGTACCATGTACTAGGGAATTATAAGGGTGTTCCAGTGTGCCAATTAGAATTGGTGAAAATGGTCACTAGCCTATAGTGACAATTTTAAAGGTAGAGAGAGCATTAGCACTGAGGTTCTGGTTAGCAGAGCCTCAGTGACACAGTTAGTCACTACACAGATACACATAGTCAGGCCACAAACAATGAGCACTGGGGTCCTGGCTAGCAGGATCCCAGTGAGACAGGGAAAAACAAACTTACATACATGTGAAAAATGGGGGTAACATGCCAGGCAAGATGGTACTTTCTTACACATTATGACTCATGAATCACAACGGCAGACATTCAACAGTTTTAAACCATTGGCGGTACATACCGCCACGCTCAGAATGGACACCTACAAACAAAACAATACTACATTGGCCAAATCGAAAAACACACACCTGACACTCATATATACACCACACACACCCACCTACACCACTATAAAACACGCACCCACATTACCGACAAACCTTTATGATTACAAATCATTGCCACCAGACTGACACCAGGACCACTTAGACAACTAGACACACACTACTTACACCCATACATCCCTCACGCACCCCATATTACACACCCCACCACATTACTCAACACACTCTCACCAACACACACCACACAACACCCATGTCCCCACAAAGTCTCCGCTGTTTCACTGAGGAGGAGTTAAGGGTCATGGTGGAGGAAATTGTCAGGGTATAATCACAGCTGTTTGGAGCTCAGGTACAGCAAATATCCATTGCAAGGAAGATGGAGCTATGGCGGAGAATCGTGGACAAGGTGAATGCCGTGGGACAGTACCCAAAAAGAAGGGACAACATCAGGAAGAGGTGCATTGACCTATGGGGGAAGGTGTGCTCCATAGCATCAAGGCACCAGCTCGCCATACAGAGGACTGACAGTGGACCCCCTACCTCCTCCCCCACAGCTCACAGCATGGGAGGAGCAAGTCTTGGCAATACTGCATCCTGAGGGCTGAATACTGGTAATTCAATAATTACCACTTATCATCCACATACTTGTGTGCCGTCTCACACCCTCATCCTCACTTCCATCACTTCACTCCATCCCACACACTGCACCAACGCAGATGACTAACCCCAATGACAAGCCCCGCATGCTATACCAATGCATGGACATCCCTCCCAGCCCTGCATGGACACTCATCACCAACGCATGTGCAGCATAGGGAAACTAACAGTCCCACAATACATCACCATACACAATCAAAGGTGGCAGGGCAAAATCAAAAATATAGGGGAGGATAGGGATGTACAATATGTCACAGGCATGAAGCATAATACATCTCTTAAATACCCACAGGTGCCCCAGCCAATCTCAGTGGAGAGGAGGTGCCTGACTATCCAGTCCCCCAACAGAAGATGCCCCCAGGGACAATCAGGGACCTGGGGTCAGTGGCAGTGGGCACAACGCTGGAAGTACTGATGGATAACTGATGTACTGTTGTCCTCATCCTCATCCTCAAACTCTTCATCCTCACTGTTATCGACGACTACAGCTGCCACAGAGGCATCTCCTGCCTCCTCCTCCTGCAGAAAGGGTACATGGCGTCTGAGGGCCAGGCTGTGCAACACGCAGCATGCCAGTACTATCTGGCAGACCTTGTGTAAGTAGCACAGGGATCCACCTGTCAGATGGAGGCACAGGAACCTGGCCTTCAGGAGGCCGAAGGTCCTCTAGATGATCTCATTATACCATTCTTCAACCCTTGTCCTGGCATTCCTCACAGGGGTCAGCAGCTACGATACGTTTGGGTAGCCAGAGTCACCTGCAGGTATTGATGGACAACTTTTAGCCACACACAATCATATGGGGTCAACACCAGAGGCATAAACTCTCATACAGTGGTTGGGACAAAAGCTCACCTATTAACCATACACTGTGCCTCTGTAGCTGGGCCATCACATTTGGGATGCTGCTATTCCTCAGGACAAAGGCATCATACACTGACCCAGGATACTTAGCATTGATGTAGGAGATGTACTGGTCCGCTAGGCACACCATCTGCACATTCAGTGATTGGAAACTCTTACGATTCCTGTACACCTGTTCATTCTGGCGGGGGGACAAACGCAACATGTGTCCCATCAATGGCCCCAATAATATTGGGGATATGTCCTATTGCATAGAATCTGGCCTTCACAGTGGCCAGATCTTCCACCTGGGGGAAAGCAATGTAGCTGCACGTGCTTTATCAGGGCAAACAACACTCTTGCCAACACGATTGAAAACATTGGCAATGGCATTCCTGCTGCCAAGCCCACTGTCACTTGGAAAGAACCAGTTGCCAGGAAATGGAGCACTGATAGAACTTGCACAAGAGGGGGGGTCCCAGTGGAATGACGGATAGCAGATATCAGGTCAAGCTCCAATTGGGCACACAGCTCTGTGACTGTGGCCCTGTCAAATCTATAGGTGAGTATTATGTGCCTGTCCTCCAGTGTTGCCAAGTCCACCAGTGGTCTGTACATGGGGGTGTGTCTCCATCTCCTTTTCATCCGCAGTGGTAGGTATCTATTGGGCAAAAGAGTGAGGAGACGGTCACAAACTGAACAATGAAGCTACAGCAGAACTTTGCATGCTTTTAACTTGTCAGTATGATGTGTCCAGTATCTCCTAATTTCACCAGTGACACAGCCATTTTCAGGGCCTGCCCCCCCCTGAAATGGCGTCCACCTGTCCTGTGTGGAGGGACAGGTTAAAGTGAAGTAATTCCACTGATGTGCACCGTTGCGGCAGGCGGTCGGGAACCACTGTGCAACTCATCATTGGTTAACATTAGGCCCTATGGGTTACAGTAGCCAATGGTGATCTACGGCGGCGGTGATGGAATGCACCGCCGCGGACGTGCCTGCCATTTTCTATCTGATCCCTCACTTGCTACCTGATCTTCCACAGGAGAGGACCTACACTGCATGTGCTGCTTTGACCTGTGTCTGTAACCTACCATGGCCAGTGTGACTGGGGAAAGGGTCTCAGCCTTCACTTCAGTGGAGCTGGAGAGACTGGTGGATGGGGTCCTACCCCAGTACGGACTGCTGTATGGGCCTCCAGACCTACAGGTGAGTACACTGTGGGCACAATGCAAGTGGCAGGAATGCATGGAGTGGTGTGTGTGTGAAGGCCTCTTGTAAGGGGGGGTGGGTGGATGTCCTCTGGGCGGCGTAAAAGTTGTGTGCTGGGCCATGTATGTAAATGGTGATGGAAATGGGTATGGTGGGCCATATGTTTTACAGGCAGGACTGTTTGTCTAATTCTATTTTCCTGGGCGTATTGCCTCTCCAGGTCAGCTGAACTGGACGGGTGTTTGATGGCATCACAGCAGCCACAAGGGGGTGAGTACAGTGCCCATCATTACAACTTACACATGGTAGGGTGGTATCCGGGTGGGGGATGTGTGTCAGTGGGTGCCCATAGGCCGGGCCTGACATTGCAGCGTAGATCCCCTGGTGGTTAGGGTTCTGAAGGGATAATCCTGCTACCTAACTCGTAGGCATCCACTACTGGTCAGGGCTGCTTGGGTCCCAGGTGTGCTGCATTTGGCAGTGTGTGCACCTCCCCATGCCTTGGTGGCAAGCTTTTTCTCTGCTAGTGCTATGGCATATTGACTAGGCCTGTTCCCTGTGTGTGAGGGTGCTGTGTACGCCAACAGTGGCGCTGGTGCTGCCATTGACCCAGTGTATCCTTTGTCCCATCCCCTCCCTTTTTGTTTTGTCATCCTATCCTTTTGTGCATTAGCATCAACTGGCAGAGGAGTAGTAGCACCGGCGACGGAGGGAGCTGCATCCCACAGTACCCAGGAGGCAGAGTCCACCGACACTGAGGGCACCAGTGGGACAGAGGGCAAGGGGAGCACGACAGCGGAGACTGGAAGGGACAGTTCTGACACATATACCTCCTCCGATGGAAGTTCCCTGGTGGTGGCCGACACTTCTGTGACCACCCCACCTACAGGTACAGCCGCCACCCCCGTACCAGCACCACCCTCCCAGCAGCCCCTCATCGAGTTGCCCATGCCCGCTCACCCAGGAGGGTGGGCATCTCCTTCACCCCAGGCACCTCAGGCCCTGCCCCAGTGAGCCCTGCTGCCCTGAGTGAGGAGGCTATTGACCTCCTGAGATCCATCTCTGTAGGGCAGTCAACCATTGTGAATGCCATCCGGGGGCTAGCAGCCCAGATGCAACAGACTAATGCATTCCTGGAGGGCATTCACACCGGATTGGTGGCCCAACATAGATCAACCCAGGCTCTGGCCTCCTCTCTGATGGCAGCCATTTTCCCTGTTTCTACTGTCCCCCCTCCAACTTCCAGTGCCCAGTCCCATTCTCCTCAACCCCAACCCATCCCAAGCACACAAGCAGACGAGCATGCACACAAGACAACACACAAGAGTGGTACAGACAAACACAAGCACCACACTTCATCCCACAGGCACTCACACAAACACCATCCAGATGCAGACACACCAACATCCTCTATTTCCACTGTCTCCCCTTCCTCCTCCTCCTCCACCTCCCTCCCAGTTCCGTCTACACTCACACCTGCATGCACTACATCATCATCCACTACCAGCATCATCACCACACCAAGTAGAACACATACCTCACTGACAGACACCTCCACAACAGCCATACACATGTGCCCTGTGTCCTCTACCACTGTGTCTGTCCCCCCTCCTAAGGTACACAAACGCAAGAACTCACACACCCAATAGCCATCCACCTCACAACAGCATACAGCCCATGCACCTGCACCCAAAAGCAGCAGACAGACACTTCTAAAAACCACTCCATCTTCCTCCACTCCCATTCCTTCTCCCTCTTCCCGCCCCAATGTCCCTAAGAAACTGTTCCTATCCACCATTGACCTCTTACCTCCCCCTCCCCCATCCTGCACATATTGGCAGGTTTGGAAGAACCCAGCCAAGCACCTCAGCCTCCCAGTCCACGGGCCCAGTTGTCATCACACCCACTTGTGATGGAAAAGGATCCGGCCCACATGTCCTGAAGGTGAAGGAGCCTGCACCAGGCAGCCTCAAGGGAAAGGAGCCTGCCACAGCTGCCAGATAGAGCAAGGACCCTGCCCTAGCAGGCAAGAAGGGAGGCTGCTCCAGCTGCCAGGAAGGCAAAGGAGTCTGCACCAGCAGGCAAGAAGGTAAAGGAGCCTGCCCCAGCTGCCAGGAAGACCAATGAGCCTGCCCCAGCAGGCAAGAAGGGAAAGGAGCCTGGCCCAGCTGCCAGGAAGACCAAGGAGCCTTCACCAGCAGGCAGGAAGACCAAGGGGCATGGGGCAGGAACTGTGACGGGGGCCCCACCATCAACCATGGTTGTGCAGCCATCCGAGGTTGCAGGAGATGGGCAGGAGCCTCCTCCCCCAGCAGCACCACCACCTCCACTGAGCAGCCGTCTGAGGTTGCAGGGGATGGGCAAGAGCCCCCCCCCCCCAGCAGCACCACCCCCTCCACTGAACAGCCGTCCAAGTTTGCAGGGAATGGGCAGGAGTCTCCCCCTACCAGCAGCACCACACCTCCACGGAGCAGCCATCACCACCGGCGGACGGTATGTAATCCTGCCTCCATGGGCTGCTGTGCGGCCTGTCCACTCCAGCACCAGTGGGTATGACACCCACCTGAGAGACTGTGACCTTGCACTCCCCAGGACCAAGCACAGGGCATGTTGCCCCGTCCAGAACCAGTGGGGAAGTCACCCACATGCCCAACTCTCCCGAGGATCAGGAGCACAGGGCATGAGGCCCCCTCCAGAACCAGTGGGTAAGACACCCACATGCCCAACACTCACCAGGATCAAGAGCACAGGGCATGTTGCCCCATCCAGAACCAATGGGCAAGTCACCCACTCCAGAGACTGTGGCCTTGCACTCCCCAGGATCAAGCACAGGGCATGTTGCCCCCACCAGAACCAGTGGGCAAGTCACCTACATGCCCAACACTCCCCAGGATCAAGAGCACAGGGCACAAGGCCCCCTCCAGAACCAGTGGGTAAGACACCCACATGCCCAACACTCCCCAGGATCAAGAGCACAGGGCATGAGGCCCCCTCCAAAACCAGTGGGTAAGACATCTACATGCCCAACACTCCCAGGATCAAGAGCACAGGGCATGTTGCCCCCTCCAGAACCAGTGGGCAAGTCACCCACTGAAGAGACTGTGGCCTTGCACTCCCCAGGAGCAAAGGGCATGTTGCCCCCTCCAGAACCAGTGGTCTTGTTACATCTCCGGGCTGAGGTGCCCCCCCACCCCCTGTCCCTCGTCCCCCGTCCCCCTGAGGTGCCTGCCTATTTACCATCTGATGCTCCTACAGTGTTCTCTTTGTGTTGATGCAGGTGACGTGTGGCTGTAAACTTTGGTCTGTAGCCATGTGG
Source organism: Pleurodeles waltl (assembly GCF_031143425.1). NCBI lineage: Eukaryota > Metazoa > Chordata > Amphibia > Caudata > Salamandridae > Pleurodeles > Pleurodeles waltl. The sequence continues at coordinate 839,637,115 of NC_090436.1, forward strand.
CCTACGAACATTGTAGACTGGGCTGTGTCCCTTTTTCTGTACATATGTGTATATCTATTATCTTACCTAACTTATTTTTCATGCTGTGTTGATTTCCTTTCATTCACTTTTTCAAAATCATTTCGTCCTTGCATTATTCATCCGAGTTACGGAGTTAAATTGTTTTTGTAATGCAGCTGATTGTGTGTATGGTGTGTGTGGGGGGGTGCGTGTTTGTGTCACTCTTGTTTTCCTCCCTCCCTCCCTTGTGTGCTAGGCGGCTGTACCCACCGTCACCGTCTTTGGTGTTCATGGTGGAGCAAAACATAGAAGATTATGGGGACAACATGTAGTTCAGGCTCCATGGCAGCGTGGTTCTTCCCTGTGTCTCCAATGGTGAGTCTTTCACTTCTGAGCTCAGTTTCCGCCAGGCTTTTGATGTCGTTGGTACTGCCCTGGAAAATTTGGCGGTTTCCAGGGTCTTAATATGGTGGGCGGAATGTTGCCTGGCTGTATGCGGCTAACACAGTGGTGGCTGTTGTTTCCGCCCTGGCAATCGGTGTGCTACATTGGCTGTCTTTCGGAGATCTTTGGCCATGGTCATCATTTGGCGGTAGTTATCGCCAGCCTGTTGGCGGTATTACTGCCACTTTAACACCAACCGGCAGGTTTGTAATGAGGGCCTTAGTGTCTTAGGAGATGCAACTACCACCCTCCCCACCGAATGTCTTTATTACTGAGTAGGAGTAAGCCGAGCAAATGTAAATTTAGCTATACATCCTCAGTAGTTTAATCACTGACTGATGCCAATCACAATTTGGTGTCTTAACCATGTGGGTTGGTATGTAATAGTACCTGGGTCATGGTCGCCCAGGCCATCAATGCCTCTTCTGCTTTCGCATCAGTTTTAGTTTTCCTCAGGTGTGCCTCCTCCTCACTCGCCCACTCCAGGAGATCAGTTCTGTAGTCCATGTGCCCATCAGGGGATGAGGGCTGAGCCAATGTATGGTAAAGCATCTTTTAGCCACCAGTGGACCTAGGATCGTATATCGTCTAGTGAGATTTTTTGCGGGTTATCCGGCAGGTGGCCCAACAAACAATTTTTTATAGTTAATGGAATGTCACATCCCGTTATTAACTTTAATTGTGCTAGCGTCTTGGTCCAAAACTCAGATATTTTTAGGCAATACCACATCATGTGGACAAAGTTCGCTCCAGGTGCCCTACATCTAGGACAGGACCCAGATCTAGTAAATGTGGCGGAGACCCTGGGGAGATACATCTCATATGAATAACATTATACTGAATCTATTTAAATCTAACAGATGTGGCTGTCCTATGGACCCCACTCATGTATTTTAGTCCAATCTCGAGGAGTAATCTGTTCTACACTGTACCGTTGCCATATATCTTCAACCTTTAGCGGCTGCTGGTGCCGGTCCGCCTGAAGTGCAGGATATAAATGTGTAATGAATCACTGCCCCTCTGCCATAGCTAAGAGAGTGACCATAGTGTGGGTAAAGTCTGGTACATCAGGGAATATAGGCCATAACTGAAGTGCCATGGCAGATATTTTGGTATATTGGAGGAATTGTCCCCGCCTAAGTGAAAGGTTGTCTATGCCTCCTGCAATGATATTAAGCAGCCATGATGATAAAGATCGGCTAGCACTGTGCATTCCCTCTTTTGCCATTTATCCATTGCCATCTCTTGGGCTATGTGTCTGAAATGAGAGATTATCCAGATATCTAAATCTAAGGCAAAGGGGGCTTGCCTCTGGACTGTTTTTACCATTCTCTACCACATCCACCCATTAGGCCTATTAAATACGGGAAGTGTTTGGGTATTCCTGCTCCCATCATCAGTGGGTTCACCCTCTTAAAAGATGTCTCTCCCTATTCCACTCCCGATCAAGCCTGGAGATAGCATGTTGGAGCAGGGCCGTAAAGTAGAACAGCTCTAGATCCGGGATGTCTAAGCCACCCATAGCCCACTCTATCCTTAGGGTGGTTAAATTGACCCAGCATCTTTTACCCTTCCACCAAGAGCATATTCAGCTCTCAGAACACTTCATTTGGGATTTCATAGTAGGAGCCATGCATTATGTTTAAATATCTGGGTAAGATTACCATCTTCCCAAGGGCTAATTTCCCCATCAGGGAAAGCCAAAGGGTGTTCCAAAAGCTTATGGAAGATCGCAATTCAGACACGACTCTCACCATATTTTTGGCATAGAACAGCTCCTGGCCTTGCGTTATATACAGGCCTAAGTACTTTACGTTGTCTATCACTCATTGTAGGTCAGTTTTGAGGAGACTTTTGAGGGGTTTATTTGTCAGTAGTCCAAGCGGGAACAAGGTTGGCATCTTTGTGTTGACCTGTAGGCCAGACACAACCCCAAATGTGTCCATAAAATTCAGCTTGATGGGGACCGATATATCGGGACATCAGAGATAGTTCAGAATATCATCATTGTACATGGAAACTATATGCTCCTTAAGGCCCACTCGAATATCCCATCCCTTTAGAACTTGGCGGAGTCTACACACCAGAGGTTCCATTGATATTGCAAATTTTAAGGGAGACAGGGGACACCCTTGCCAGGAGCCTCTCTGTAATATAATTTTGTCTGAAACATAGCAGCCTGTACAAACCCTAGCTCTGGGCTGAGTATACAGCAATTTGATCCATTGAATAAATCGATGGCTCAATGGCATATTTTTCAAACAAAGACCAGACATTGTCCAGTTGAGGGAGTCAAAGGCATTTTCAATATCTAAAAATGTTAAGGGGTATTGGTGATGTCTGAGCTGCGGGTCAAGTAGCACATGCGCCAGGCGGCGTATGTTATGGAGGGTGTTTATATGTGGGATCAACCCAAATTGATCCTCGTGTATAAGGGTTAGGAGGTACAGAAGCAGACCGGCTGCCAGTATACTGCTTAGAATCTTAACGTCAATGTTTAGAATTGATATGGATCAGTAGGAACCAGCATCCAACCGATCCTTTCTGTGTTTGGGTATTACTGTAATTAGGGCCTTCATCATAGAATGGGGAAGACGTCTAGTTTCATACGCCTCATCCAATACTTCCAATAGTCGCTCCGCCAAGACTCCCAGGAAGGCTTTATAAAACTCAGATGGCAGGCCATCGCTCCTGGGATCTTTAGCTGACTAGTGCTCTGATAGCCTCTAAGATTTCTGGTTTACTACTGGGACTCCTAGGCATTCATTGTTCGCCACTGTGACAGTTTTCAGAAGCAGGGTGTGCAAGTAGGCTTGCCTGGATGCCTCATTAGAGTTTGAATACGGTTGGGTATATACCCCCCTTAGGTGTTCCAGAAAGTCACCGTTAATGGCCTGTTGAGTAGAAACTTCTCAGCCCTCCCGGTCTCGCAACGTCAGTATTGGTTCGGGATGCCTCTTCAGCTTGGATTAAATGGGTCAACATTCTCCCCAACTTATCTCCCTATAGGTCCTACCTTCTACGGGCAGCTTTTTTACTATGTTTATCCAGTTGAAGCCACAGTTTATTCAATGTACGCTTCAGGTGCTCTCATTCCACCCTAAGCCCAGGGTCCTCTAGAAGCTTCATCCCTAGCTTTTCGAGTTCCCATTCTCTTTCAAGCATATGACACACACCCATCAAGGTAGCTATACAAACCCCCCTAAGGACTGCCTTCATAGTATCCCACTCAATTGCTCAACTCCCAGTGGTATGTCTATTCTCGGTGAAATATTGTGTTAATATCTCTAGGGCTGTTGCTCAGAAGGCTTGGTCTCTTAGCATTTCAGATTGTAAACGCCATAGGAGCACTCTAAGGGCAGGCTCTTCAGTGTATAGGTAGCAAGAAGTGGGAGGTGGTCAGAGAGGTATCTCGGAAGATAATGTACATGTGTTATGGAATGGGTGGATTTCATAGAAATATATAGGTAATCGAGACAACTTGATGTCATAGTTGGGGGGGAAAGCATGCGTAGGCTCTCGTGTGCAGGTGATGTTGGCACCACACATCTATCTATCAATCCGAGTGTGTGAAGGACCTGGCTAAGTGAGGCAGTCAGGTGAGGCTTAGTATTAGTTTTAGGGGGGTGGTCAGTCCATATTGCCGTTTAGTACAGAGTTAAAATCGCCCGCCCCAGTTGAGGACGGAATCTGGGCTATCCCTAACAGTGAGCACAAAGATTCCTCATCATCAGTATTTGGACCATAAACTTTAGCAATGCATATATGATGAGCATCTAACGATCCTTCCAGTATGACACACTGCCCCCTCATCCAACAGCGACCTGCATGGCTTAAAGGGGATTCCAGATGCGACCCATATAAGGGCTCCTCTCGTACATCTGGAATATGATGTGGCAAAACTCTTGGTCTCATCGTCTCTGCAAGTATTTAAGACAGTCTCCCCAGAGGTATGTCTCTTGTAAGAGGTCTATAGCCACCCTATATCACCTCAGAAAGGCATAGATCCCACGTCGCTTTGTGGGGTTATTAAGACCTTGCACATTCCATGTCAAGATTTTATAGCTATTCCCTAGGGGCCAGATATATGAATCTGGCCCATTGCGATTCGGTAATTGCGACTTTTAAGAAATCGCAATTACCGACTCGCAAAGGGCCATGTATCACATTTGCGATTTGGTAATTGCGATTTCTTAAAAATCGCAAATGCAATTACCGAATCGCAAATTGCAATACTGGCCCCATATCTGCGAATGGGGCAGAAACAGAAATCGCAATTTGGGAAATGCAAAAGGCCAGGGTGCTGGGGGCCTAAGGCCCCCTCTCCTGCACCCCATATTTTTTTTTTACTTGTAAAGTACACACATGCCAAAAGGGCATGTGTGCTTTACATATTAAATGTAAAAATGCAGTTTTACTGCATTTTTAAATTTTGTACCAGGTTACCACCTGGTTGCAGACAATGGTATTTTGCATGTGCTATGACAGTATGAGAATGTGTATCTGCATCAAATGTATTGGAATTTGGGGCCAGATGTATGAAAAGTTTTTGCACTCGCAAACAGTGCGAATCGCAAAAATCGGCCGTTTGCGAGTGCAAAAACGTGGCCTGCGATGCATGAAAGGCATTTGCAGACCAAAAACAAGAAATCGAAAAAAATTTGATTTTTTGCATTGCGACCTGGTTTTGAGAGTCGCATTTTGCGATTCGGTATTTCCAGTAGGAAATTGCGAGGAGCAAAATGCGAATCGCAAAATCCGATTCGCAAAGAGATGCATCAAAAAATTGCAATTAGCGATTTTTCGCAGAATGGGATTTTGCACATGCAAAATACCACTAAGTGAAAGCAGGTGGTAACCGGGTGCAACCTATATAAAGAGGCCCAGAATGCCTCAGACTCCCTACCACAATGGCTGCACTCTACGTCATGGCGAGGAGGGTGAGGATCCTGGCAGGTTTGAGGAGAGGGAGGAGACAGGAGCGCATTTTCAGAGTGCGCATTACACTGTTTGACCTGACAGAGGAGGTAATATATGAGAGGTATAGGTTGAACTCAGCCATGATTCTTGTTCTGATAGCTGAGCTACAACCCATACTGCAGCGCAGAACACTAAGGACCCATAGCATACCCACCCATGTGCAGGTATTATGCTCCTTACACCTACTCGCCTCAGGGAGCTATCAAGGGGTTATAGCAGCGGCTGGGGGGGTCACACAGAGCACCCTCTCCAGATTTTTCAAGGCATTTATCAACGCCATGCTAAGCAAACTCCAACAGTACATCAGATTCCCCCACACCCCACAGGAAATACAGCAGACAAAAATTGACTTTTATCAGATAGCACAGTTCCCCCACGTCCTAGGTGCCATAGATGGCACAAATGTGGCAATATGTCCACCATCAGTCACAGAGTATGTGTACTGAAATCGTAAACACCAACATTCCATGAATATACAGGTGATATGCAATGCCACCTACATCATAATTGATCTCGTGGCCAGGTACCCAGGGAGCACACATGATTCATACATCTTTCGTCACAGCGGCATTCACACAAGACTGCTAGCTGGGGAGTTTGGTGAAGGATATCTACTAGGTAATGTCACTCTTACCACTGGCGCATAGGTAACAAACCCATGTCAGATGGCTGAGGTACCCAACAAACCTTCTGTTCCTTTCAGGAGACAGTGCTTATGCAGTGCGCACCTACATGATGACGCCCTACCTCAATCCCACCACACCGGCAGAACGGAGATACAATGCAGCACACAGGGCAACCCGCAACGTGGTGGAGCGCACATTTGGCCTCCTGAAGAGTCGCTTCCGTTGCACCACAAGAGTGGAGGGGCACTACAGTACAGTCCAGAAACCACATGTAGAATAGTGGCTACTTGTGCAATCTTGCACAATATAGCTACAACCAGGGGCATAACTATAGAAATCAGTGACACTGAATCAGATGAGGATGACGATCCCATACCACCTCTACAGCTAGCAGACAGGACCAGTGCACCAGAGTGATGGCAAAGGCGTGCTGACATCACACACAACCATTTCAGATGTGAGTATGTACAATCAAACTCTACTGACTACTGTAGCTATAGTGAGAAAAAAATATTTATTCCTTTACGGTAGGTTATGAATTGTGATGAATAAAGTAAAAGGGGGATTGTCAAAATGAAAATAAACAAATGAACTGAATCCCACACTATTACTTCATAGTGGGGACACCAGAGTCAATGAGGTAGAAGTCACTTCCTCCTCCCTCGCACACCACTGGGGTGCCCAGTTGAATCACTGGCACCCTGAATGTCAGGCTCTGTGGCAGTGGTGCGCCTGGCACTGCGCCGTCTATGGTCTGGAGCTGGTACGTGCACACTGCTGAGGCTTGAGGTGTCCTCCGTGTCCCCCAAGGCAACCTCACTGGGAGTGGCCGACCTCTGTCCCATTACTTGTTCGATCACAGTGGTGATCTGGACAAGGGCCTGGACCACATCCCTACTGGTGTGTGCAGCCTCTACCTGGGCCGCCACAGCACAACGGGCGATGAGGGCGGTGGAGTTGGCCATGCAATTGGAGGACCTGCAGTATGTCGCAAACATGGTGCGAAAAAGGTGCTCATGTCTGCGTCTACTCAGTCTTTCTTGTCTCAGCTCCTCGCACAGGTCACGCACTGCAGTGGTCAGCTCCCTAGTGTCCTGGGAGGCCTGTACCTGTCCCTCACGCAGCTGGTTGATGTTATCATTCAGGGTGTCCAGTCTCCGATGCAGTCCAACCGTATTCCTATTGTGGACTCTAAGGCTCCTGTTCAAACTTTGGATCCTTCTATTTTGCAGGCGCTGTTGCTGCAACATAGCAGCCTCAAGTCCACCAAACAGGGATGTACCCTCAGCTGCCTCCTGCAGTTGCTGTAGTGACACTGGGGCACTTGGATGACGCACTGCAGGACCCGTCCTCCGGTACCTGGCTGCGCATCCCGGATGCAGATGGTGTGCCTGAACTCTCCTCTGCTGCACATCAGAGTCACCACTGAGGTCTGGTAGTGGCAATGGCCTAGGCCTGCGGCGCACAGTTGGGAGATTGCTGGACCCACTGGTGTTGTTGTCAGAGGGCAGCTGTGTGTCCGTGTCCGCTACACCCGTCATTGCTGTGGCTGCTGTGCCAGGCCCACCTGCAACAACAATATGCAGCATGTCAGTTCTGTATGTTACATTATCTGTCCAGAAATGGCAATAAAAATATAGATACTGCTGTACATGGTGTAGTGTGTGTTGTGTTACCTTGGGTGTCACTATGCTTGCTTACATTATCATGCCACTGTCTGTACTAGCTTGTGGACCACGACTCCCATAATGCATTTTTGTGCTGCTACTGAGATGTGGAGTGGACTACTTCACACACTACTTCACATTACATGCTAATTCCTAAGGGGCTTTTATGCATGCACATACAGTGTTCACACAACAAAATTTGCACTTACCTTGGCTGGTACTTGGTTGGGCCGAGGTGTCTATGTCAGTGACCCCTGTCACTGCTTCCGGTAGGAGGGTTGATTCCACCAGGTCCTCCAGCGGTGTGGCAGGTGGCTCGGTTGGTGGTCCACCTCCTGTGCTACTGACCTCTTCAAGTCACCTTGCCACCCTCTCCTTTGCCCGGGACCGCAGGTCATACCAGCGCTTCTTGATTTCATCAATGGAGCGCTGGGCCACGCCAATGGCGCAAATCTTGCTTTGGATCTCCAGCCAGAGTCTCCTCTTCTCACTCTCTGGCACCTGGAGGGATGATTTGCCAAACAGGTGATCATGGCTCCTCACCACCTCCTCTGTTAAGATCTCCAGCTCCTGCTCACTGAACTTGAGCTTGCGCTTCCTCTCCTGCTTCTCAGATCCTGGACCTTGGGGCTCCATTGTGGCTCAGATGATGCTGCTCCTTCACAGTGCTCCTCACAGTGGCTGGGCTGCTCTCACTCTGGATGCTGGCTTGGGTGTGGCTCTTGTACCTGCCTGGGATGACTCATTTCCTGCTGATGAGTCATCAGGCTCCTCCAGGTGTGCATTCTCGAACTTTCTCACATTTTGCGTTTTTTTACCGAATCGCAAAAAAATCACAAATTGCGAGAATGCAAATTGCGATTCGGAAAATGGGCCTCGCAAACCACAAATAGCGATTTTTAAGAAATCGCTAATTCCGAATCGCAATTTTGTTACATGGCCAATTGCGACTCGGAAATTGCGATTTCTTAAAATTCGCGTTTTGCGATTCGCAGACCCCAGCTTTCATACATCTGGCCCTACAATCGCAAAAATTGCGATTTTCTGCGTTGCGACCTGGATTTTGCGAATTGCAATTTGCGATTCGCAAAATCCAGGTCGCAACGCAGAAAATCGCAATTTTTGCGATTTTCATTTTGTGGTCTGTGAATGCCTTTGATGCATTGCAGACCACGATTTTGCACTCGCAAGCGGCCGATTTCGCAGTTTGCGATTGCAAAATCATTTGGTACATCTGGCCCTATGTTTGCCATGTGTACTTAATTAACAGAGAGGTGTCCCACCCCTGCAGAGGGTTTGCAGGGAGGAGGAAAGGGTTCAAAGTTCTCCAAAGGATAGTCTCCCCCCAATGGACGCACTGCAGTGCTATATCTGGTTGGGTAGCAACAACAGGAACCATCCTGCAGCTGTTAAGGAAGAGCAGCATAAGCCCTTAACAACCCTGAAGAAGAAGAACTCCCTTCCTGTCCCAAAATCCCTCCACCCACAGGCAGTAGCTGCAGAACCCACTTGGTGTAAAATTACTAAGAGGATCAGAAACCCCAACCAAAATATCCCTCCCGTAAACCTGAACAGTAACTAGGTAATAAAAAGTGTGTTATTGTAGAAGCTGTCTGAGACCACTAGTGTCCTTTCGTCGAGAGCCCAACCAGAGCTCAGCAGCTCTGGGGCACTCTGGTCCTGAACTGTCCTGCCTCAAACTTTTAGTATGTTGTCCCCCAGCCACCCTTGTGTATGTATCACGAAAGAATGTCTGAAAAGCTAATTATATTATACCAAACAGTTTAACCCCATCCCATGGTCTCTCTTTTTCATCATCCTCATAAGAAAAAAAGGTGAGCGATCCCAGGTAGAAGAGGAGTCAGGTAAGTTTAAGTCTCCTCCTTTTCCATGTTGCTTATTCAGACAAACGATCCTTATTTTGAGTGTCTGAAAGGTGAGTCAAAGGGAGGAAGAGATTTGGGGTCATGTTGATGTCATTTTCAGTGCGGGGTGTTCCATCCTCTCTTAGCAGTATTCTGTTAACCTCAGCCTGTGGTGGTCTTGGCTTTCAGACGTCTGAGAGGAACGTGCCTTCCCCTGGCTTAGGTTCTCTCCAACCAGAAAAATGCTCCCCCCGTGTGAGGCCCAGCGCATCCACCCAGTCCAATGCTGCCTGTAGAGTCTCAAAGAAGGGCACCTTTCAACAAATTAAATGGTCAAAAAAGGTGTATGATGCAAAATGAAATATGCCATTTTCTCATTTTCTTCCACCGGACAGTAAAGAATTGCACTAATTCAGTGCAGCTATTGTGACTCACTACATTATCATGATACCCCCGCGCTGGAGCAACACTGCAGACTTGCCTTGATTTCTGCAAACACCCTCCCTCTCATCTTCCTCACAGAGTCTAATTTTTCTGATAATTTCATGCACATTCTTCTTACTCTCAAGAAACAATTACTTGCCTACTGTTCTTGTGTCCCACAGATTTGTGAGGCATGTTAACAATTTTCCTTTTGTGCCAATGGACGACATAGAACACAAACAATCTCGGTACAAATGATAAATGCCAATTTCCCTGGGGAGATGATAGTCAAGAGCTGCCCTTCGCACAGCCATTTATCACCAATACAATGACTAGTGACACAAACTTGGTAGGGCATAATTTACTAAGACAGATCGGGAATTGCTTGAAGGGCCCATTTTGCACACTAGTGCAGTCAATAATGTGGCAGGAGCATGCTCAAAGAATAAGGCTGCTTGGCAGTCCATAATGTCTTGGAGTCTTACTCTTCATATTTTTCTATTTTTCTAATTTTTATATTACAAGAACAAAACTCCTAAGTGTGGACTTGGGTTATATTTACCAAAATCAAGATTGATAATATTGACCGAAAATCATATTGTGTCTGTTACATCCACATCCACTATGTCGTACAGGTAAGTAATTTTACCTTCATATCACCATACATTACATTGTACCTTTCCTTTCAAAATAAGATCTTCAGTGGGTGGTGCAAAAGTGTTTATACATTTAAGTATTAGTAGTCCTTTATTACTACTTCAGGTACAAAAAGATGGAATTCACACAGTTGCAGGCTTAGATCTACACCCAGATCAATGCCTACAACAAGTCCGTAGCCAGAGGAGTGTTTTTAAGGGGCATGGCCTTCAGCTATGACCAAACAATAAATCTGTGCTTGAAACCCTGGGAATATTGTGGCATAAGGATACTGAGGACAGAATATTGAAAGGCATGTGCATATACGGAAGCACACATATATATATATATATATATATATATATATATATATATATATATACAGTATATACATGCATGTGTGTGTGTATATATATATATATGTACATATATATGTACATATATATATATGTACATATATATATATGTATATATATATATATATATATATATATATATATATATATATATATATATATATATATATATATACACACACATATATACATAGTATAGGTAAGTATATGTGGTGTAAGGTATAGATAAACTATACTTACTTAACTATCAATATTTTGGATTCAATATTCTGTCCTCTATATTCTGTGTCATCAATATTCTGGTATTGATATTCAGGTGCACACCATGTGGTTCGTTGTGAAGGAATATGTGGATTTTTTAAGGTACATATTAAAGCACACTCATACAACTTTTCACAACCCAACTTTAAATCCTATGAATTAGGTGGAATTAAAGTACAAGGATGCAAAGTTGTAAAGCAAACTGACTTTCAACTCTGTGTATTTTAAAAAATATTCAAACTTTGTGCAATGGCAAGCTTCTTAATTTGTTTTTTTTTAAAGAAAAAACTAAAAAAAGATGACCTCAGCTCAGAGCCATTCCTCCCAGACCTCTTACCTCAGGTGGTGGATGTTCAGCCTCAACACTCAAAATGCTTTTGCTGGAGGATGTCCTACCTGGAGCATTTGCATAAGGAAACCATAACACCTAGAGAGCCCAAAAGGATGAACCTTATCTCAGGTAAGTTTAGGAAATCTTCATCTGCTTTTGTGGAGTTTCCTAATACCAACACACTTCATAATTTAATTTAACTCATCACTAATTTGAAATAACTTTACAGAGAGATTGGAGCAAATCCATCTACAACATTTTGAGAAATCAGTGGCAAACAGTGTGTTCTAAATATTTTAAGAATGCAACAATGGTGAAAGCTAAATAGAATTTAAATGCCATTTTACAGGGGAAGTTGGGAAGGTCCCACAATGAATTTCAGTATAAGGTTGTGAAAAAAGATGGTGAGTTCAATTACATTTCATCAAAAGTACCAGTCAAAACTGCAAGGACGTGAAGGAGGCTCCGACATTGACATATACCCCTTATAGTTACAAGCAAGTTGTGCAAAATGTGCTATACAAAAGGAGCTCTTTGCTAGACATTGACCAGCAAGGGAGATAGGAATGGTAAAGTATAGGTGATCATGTGAGCCCAGGATGGGTCTTTTTAAGGCCTGTGGCCTGGCATAGGACACTAGTTCCATCTCCAGTTAGAGAAGCCATGGACAGACAGGCACCAGTTCTATCTCTAATGATCTTAGTGGTGGCTTCATGGTTGTATCTAGAATCCTGCGCTGTGATAACATCTTTTTTTTATGCTGCTTGGATGCTACCTCCCATTTTGATTCTACAGAGTACTTGAATTCCAAAATTATGGACATTCTCTACTCTTTCAAATGCAGCAGAGGGCTTGCATAGGACCCTCAAGGTGGCACCCTCTCTGTTGCTATCATTGTTTGGGTGAGCATGTACTTTCCTGAGTGGTGAATTAAGAAGGCACAGCAGCCTACCTTGTGTAATAGAAATGGAAAGTACTTACTTGCAGGGTGTTGGACCTGGCTTTTTGACAGGGACATCCCCAAACTTTTTGCCTCCTTCCTCCTATTTTTTCTGACCTGTTGTTGTTGGCTTTTGACCTCTGAGCACTTTACCACTGCTAACCAGTGCTAAAGTGCATATGCTCTCTGTGTAAATTGTACATTGATTGGTTTATCCATGATTGACTATTTAATTAACCTGTAAGTCCCTAGTAGAGTGCACTACATGTGCCTAGGGCATGTAGATTAAATGCTACTAGTGGGCCGGCAGCACTGGTTGTGCCACCCACCTCAGTAGCCCCTTAACCTTGTCTCAGGCCTGCCATTGCAAGGCCTGTGTGTGCAGTTTCACTGCCACTTCGACTTGGCATTTAAAAGTACTTGCCAAGCCTAGAACTCCCCTTTTTCTACATATAAGTCATCCCTAATGTGTGCCCTAGGTATCCCCTAGAGCAGGGTGCTGTGTAGGTAAAAGGCAGGACATGTACCTGTGTAGTTATATGTCCTGGTAGTGTAAAACTCCTAAATTCGTTTTTACACTACTGTGAGGCCTGCTCCCTTCATAGGCTAACATTGGGGCTGCCCTCATACACTGTTGAAGTGGCAGCTGCTGATCTGAAAGGAGCAGGAAGGTCATATTTAGTATGGCCAGAATGGTAATACAAAATCCTGCTGACTGGTGAAGTCGGATTTAATATTACTATTCTAGAAATGCCACTTTTAGAAAGTGAGCATTTCTTTGCACTAAAATCTTGTTGTGCCCTTCAATCCACGTCTGGCTAGGTTTAGTTGACAGCTCCTTGTGCATTCACTCAGACACACCCCAAACACAGGGTACTCAGCCTCACTTGCATACATCTGCATTTTGAATGGGTCTTCCTGGGCTGGGAGGGTGGAGGGCCTGCCCTCACACAAAGGACTGCCACACCCCCTACTGGGACTCTGGCAGACAGGATTGAGCTGAAAGGGAACTTGGTGCATTTCTTAGAGACTCTTTGAAGTCACCCCCACTTCAAAGGCACAACTTAGTATAAAACAGGGCCTCTGCCCTACCTCACTAGACACTTGCTGGAGAAGAAACCTGAACCAGAAACTACATCCTGCCAAGAAGAACTGCCTGGCTGCTCAAAGGACTCACCTGTCTGCTTTCTCCAAAGGACTGCTGTCTTGCTGTTGCCCTGCTGCCTTGCTGAACTCTTGTCTGGCTGTGAAAGTGCTCTCCAAGGGCTTGGATAGAGCTTGCCTCCTGTTCCTTGAAGTCTCAGGACCAAAAAGACTTCTTCCTTTCACGTGGACGCTCCGTGCGCCGAAAATTTCGACGCACAGCTTGTTTCGCGGCGAGAAAAACGCCGCACACCGACGCTGATCAACGCGACGCCCTCGGGACGATCGAGACTTCGACGCACAACCTCGCAAGGACAAAGCCGCCCGACTTCCAAGGAGAAATCGACGCGACGCCTACCGTGAGTGCGAAACTTTGACGCACGGCCTCGCAAGGACAACGCCGCCCGACTTCCAAGGAGAAATCGACGCGACGCCTGCCGTGAGACCAAAATTTCGACGCACGGCCTCGCAAGGACAACGCCGCCCGACTTCCAAGGAGAAATCGACGCGACGCCTACCGTGAGATCGAAACTTCGACGCGCAGCCCCGCAGAACGACGCGCAGCCGGAAAATAAGCAGGAGAATCCACGCACAGACCCGGGACATCTGGTAATCCTCGCGATCCACAAAAAGAGACTGTCTGCGCGCCGGAAAACGACGCCCGACTTCCCCGCGTGGAAAAGAACGACGCAAGTCTGTGTGTGCTGAGCGTAAAACGACGCACACACCCCTTTTTCCACGCATCTCTTCTCCTGTGGCCCTCTGAGGAGATTTCCCACCAGAAACCAGGTACTCTGTGCTTGAAAGACACTTTATTGCTTTTTAAAGACTTAAAGACTCTTAATATCACTTTTCAGTGATATCTTTACAAATTCGTATTGCAACTTTGATCGTTTTGACCTACAATTATCCAGATAAATATTCTATATTTTTCTAAACACTGTGTGGTGTATTTTTGTGGTGTTATACTATGGTGTTGTATGATTTATTGCACAAATGCTTTACACATTGCCTTCTAAGTTAAGCCTGACTGCTCGTGCCAAGCTACCGGAGGGTGAGCACAGGCTGATTTTGGATTGTGTGTGACTTACCCTGACTAGAGTGAGGGTTCTTGCTTGGACAGAGGGCAACCTATCTGCCAACCAAAAACCCCATTTCTAACATTGGTGATCAGCGGTGAGGATAGGACTTGTGTTTGTGCAGTGACATACAGTAGCTAAGTATTTCACTACCTACCCACAGTTGAAGGTCAACTTGATTTTTCATCTTTTTTGGCTTTTTGTTCTCTGATGTCCTCCTGGATATACTAGTGATATTTTGGACTTTGGATTTTGGTTTTTGCTGATAAGATCTTATCAGAATGGGATTGCTTACCAACTCATGCTTTGTTCGTACTGACCACCTCACTAAGGCTGACCTAAGGAAGCTTTGCAGACAATGGGGCCTTCCTGTAGCAAGGAGATCTACTAAAGCGGAGATGCTCCATCACTACATAGTCTGGGGGGAGGAAAGATGGGCAGAGAGAGAGGCAGCAAGAAACCAAATGACTAAGTACCCCTCAGATGAGGAGGAAGACTACTCAGATGAGGAGGAGGGCTACTCAGAGTTGGACAGTGACCCAGAAATAGATGAATGGCTCCGAAGTCAAAGGCGACAGGAGCAACAATTAGAGGAGTATCTTGCAGAGGTTGAGGCAAAAAGACTTTTAGCCCTGGAAGAAGAAAAGATTGCAGCTCAAGAGCTGAGCGGTAAAGAGCTGAAACTGGAGGCCGGAAGGGCTGAGTCCAGTTCAGATGGTGGCAGCAAAAATCTTGCATCTAGTACTGCTGAAGAAGGGCACAAGCCCAGAGATGTGGTGCCCAACTTGAAGAAGGGAGTTGACACACCCCAGGTAGTTCAAGGGTATGAGGTAGTTCCCGTTATGCACAGGGTCCCTGAGAAGGATTGGGGAACTGGCACAGGGAGTCATATTCCTACTGGGGGGAGGGACACTTTACTGACTCTAGCAGAGAGTGACAGAGAAAAGGGTTCCCCCCTGGTGGACGTCCTGGATATAGAGTGTAGAGACATCCCAGAAGAGTATGGGTTGAGTGTCAGGGACAGGCAGATACTGTCTCACCAGTCTCAAGAGGGTGACATAGAGTGCTTTTCCAAGGCTGAGTTACTGGGTGGTTGGGTGAAGGGTACTGTGGTTAATACATGTGAAGGGCAGAGTGATGTAATTGCTGGAGAGCATATGTCTAGTCCTTATTTTCCAGAGCTACGCCAACACCAGGTGGAGTGTGAGTTCTCTGACCCAAGGGAACTTACAGTGGAGGCAGACTTTTGGGTGAGTACCAGAGAGTCTGAAGAGGCATTTGGGGGTGCTCCTGAAGGGAGTGGTCTAGGTGGTTCCCGACCAAGTGAGGTGGGAGAGGATTGTAGTGTCCCAGGTAGGTCTCAGAGCCTAACCTGTACCGTAGGGCCACCTTTTGAGGGAAGCCCCGCAGTGTCAGAAGAACTTGGGGGGATGACTGTAGACAGCATCCCAACAGTTCTGGTGTCTGGCAGTACCACTCCTAGTGAGGGGGTGCAGAAGTCCAGACATAGGGTTGAGAGGGGGTGGCAGACCCCAGTGGAGGATCTTGAAAGTCAGGGGTCAGCGCTGAGAGCAGAGCCCCCCAGGAATGACCCAGGTGAGACCGTTTCTGGTTTGGGGGAAACCCAGACTCTGCCGGATGGGCAGAGGTCGGGAGACCTGCGCCAACCAGACTCTTGTGTGGCCCTTGGGGACGGCGTGTCCCTTGTGGGGGGTGAGAGTGCCCCCCAGGAAGTCCTGGCATGCCAGGCAAAGATTCAACCTCAGGGTGGTGACTCTGGGTTGGATAACCGGGTTCAGAGGTTAAACTTTGACCTGGTGGGGGGTAGATGTGCCCCCCAGAAAGTCCTGGAATGCCAGGCAATGGCTCAACCTCAGGGTGGTGACTCTGGGTTGGCTTACCAGGTGAAGAGGTCAAACTCTGACCTGGTGGGGGGTAGGTGTGCCCCCCAGAAAGTCCTGGCGTGCCAGGCAGTTGTCCAACCTCAGGGTGTCGACTCTGGGTTGGATGGCCAGGTTCAGAGGTTAAACTCTGACCTGGTGGGAGGTAGGTGTGCCTCCCAGAAAGTCCTGGGATGCCAGGCAATTGCCCAACCTCAGGGTGGTGACTCTGGGTTGGCTAACCCGGTTCAGAGGTCAAACTCTGACCTGGTGGGGGGTAGGTTTGCCCCCCAGAAAGTCCTGGTATACCAGGCAATGGTTCAACCTCAGGGTGGTGACCCTGGGTTGGAGAACCAGGCTCAGAGGTTAAACTCTGACCTGGTGGGAGGTAGGTGTGCCTCCCTGAAAGTCCTGGCCTGCCAGGCAATGGTTCAACCTCAGGGTGGTGACTCTGGGTTGGATATCCAGGTTCAGAGGTTAAACTCTGACCTGGTGGGGGGTAGGTGTGCCCCCCAGAAAGTCCTGGCGTGCCAGGCAATTGTTCAACCTCAGGGTGGTGACTCTGGGTTGGATACCCAGGTTCAGAGGTTAAACTCTGACCTGGTGGGGGGTAGGTGTGCCTCCCAAGAAGCCCTGCTGTGCCAGGCAATTGTCCAACCTCAGGGTGTTGACTCTGGGTTGGATGACCAGGTTCAGAGGTTAAACTCTGACCTGGTGGGGGGTAGGTGTGCCCCCCAGAAAGTCCTGGCGTGCCAGGCAATGGCCCAACCTCAGGGTGGTGACCCTGGGTTGGAGAACCAGGCTCAGAGGTTAAACTCTGACCTGGTGGGAGGTAGGTGTGCCTCCCAGAAAGCCCTGGTGCGCCAGGCAATTGTTCAACTTCAGGGTGGTGACTCTGAGTTGAATGGCCCAGTTCAGAGGTTAAACTCTGACCTGGTGGAGGGTCAGTGTGCCCTCCAGGAAGTCCTGGCGTGCCAGGCAATTGTTCAACTTCAGGGTGGCGACTCTGAGTTGAATGGTCAGGTGCAGAGGTTAAACTCTGACCTGGTGGGGGGTAGGTGTGCCCCCCAGAAAGTCCTGGTTTGCCAGGCAGTGATCCAGTCTGAGGGTACAGACCCTGGGCTGGAAGACCAGGTTCAGGGTGTCCCCCCGGACCTGGAGAGAGGGGCTACTGATAACAGTGCCCCTACCCTATTGTCTTCTGAGGAGGCCACTCCTAGTTGGAGAGTGCTGGACCCCAGAAGGGAGGGCAGGGGGAGGGAAGCCTCACCCCGGGCCCTAGTCCAACCTGAAGGTACAGACCCCAGGTTGGAGGGCCAGTTGCAGGTTAACAGCCCTGCACTGGTGGAGGAATGGTACAGGGCGACTTCTATAAGCACCCTGACCATGGTGGACTCTGGGGGTACCGCTCCAGGAGGGAGGGTACAGAGCCCCAGAGGGGAGGACCAGGTTCAGGCTGTCATCCCTGACCTGGTGGAAGGGAGAGTGGTTAAAGGGTGCCCAGCACCTGGGGCTACCGCCCCCCACTCTCCACAGCCACAGTGGTGGGAGAGCTTTGAGAGGCCTGGGGCCTGGCTCTCATCCCTGACAACTGTCAGTAACCACAGTGGCTTGCTGTCCGGGTGGACAGAGTTATCCCTGGGGAGGGGACAAGTGTCACACCCCGGGGATAGAATGGGTAACACCACTGTGTTGGTCCTGGTGGTACTATCCTGCTCCTGGGATACATCTGTGAGCAATGTCAGGTTAGGTGCTGCACAGATGGGATCCACAGGAAAGGAGAAAGGTTCCCCATGGATGGGCTTAGTGGGCCATGAGAGTATGGACAGAGGGATCCAATTGGAGTCAGGAAGGCGAAGAACTGGAGCATGCCCCTGCTGTTGTGGGCCTGGGTCCTTGTTCTGTCGCCTCAAACAGGGAAGTACATCAGGATAGTGATTGTTCTCCCCTGGCTTTAGGCTGGTGGGGGGTCATGTTGGACCTGGCTTTTTGACAGGGACATCCCCAAACTTTTTGCCTCCTTCCTCCTATTTTTTCTGACCTGTTGTTGTTGGCTTTTGACCTCTGAGCACTTTACCACTGCTAACCAGTGCTAAAGTGCATATGCTCTCTGTGTAAATTGTACATTGATTGGTTTATCCATGATTGACTATTTAATTAACCTGTAAGTCCCTAGTAGAGTGCACTACATGTGCCTAGGGCATGTAGATTAAATGCTACTAGTGGGCCGGCAGCACTGGTTGTGCCACCCACCTCAGTAGCCCCTTAACCTTGTCTCAGGCCTGCCATTGCAAGGCCTGTGTGTGCAGTTTCACTGCCACTTCGACTTGGCATTTAAAAGTACTTGCCAAGCCTAGAACTCCCCTTTTTCTACATATAAGTCATCCCTAATGTGTGCCCTAGGTATCCCCTAGAGCAGGGTGCTGTGTAGGTAAAAGGCAGGACATGTACCTGTGTAGTTATATGTCCTGGTAGTGTAAAACTCCTAAATTCGTTTTTACACTACTGTGAGGCCTGCTCCCTTCATAGGCTAACATTGGGGCTGCCCTCATACACTGTTGAAGTGGCAGCTGCTGATCTGAAAGGAGCAGGAAGGTCATATTTAGTATGGCCAGAATGGTAATACAAAATCCTGCTGACTGGTGAAGTCGGATTTAATATTACTATTCTAGAAATGCCACTTTTAGAAAGTGAGCATTTCTTTGCACTAAAATCTTGTTGTGCCCTTCAATCCACGTCTGGCTAGGTTTAGTTGACAGCTCCTTGTGCATTCACTCAGACACACCCCAAACACAGGGTACTCAGCCTCACTTGCATACATCTGCATTTTGAATGGGTCTTCCTGGGCTGGGAGGGTGGAGGGCCTGCCCTCACACAAAGGACTGCCACACCCCCTACTGGGACTCTGGCAGACAGGATTGAGCTGAAAGGGAACTTGGTGCATTTCTTAGAGACTCTTTGAAGTCACCCCCACTTCAAAGGCACAACTTAGTATAAAACAGGGCCTCTACCCTACCTCACTAGACACTTGCTGGAGAAGAAACCTGAACCAGAAACTACATCCTGCCAAGAAGAACTGCCTGGCTGCTCAAAGGACTCACCTGTCTGCTTTCTCCAAAGGACTGCTGTCTTGCTGTTGCCCTGCTGCCTTGCTGAACTCTTGTCTGGCTGTGAAAGTGCTCTCCAAGGGCTTGGATAGAGCTTGCCTCCTGTTCCTTGAAGTCTCAGGACCAAAAAGACTTCTTCCTTTCATGTGGACGCTCCGTGCGCCGAAAATTTCGACGCACAGCTTGTTTCGCGGCGAGAAAAACGCCGCACACCGACGCTGATCAACGCGACGCCCTCGGGACGATCGAGACTTCGACGCACAACCTCGCAAGGACAAAGCCGCCCAACTTCCAAGGAGAAATCGACGCGACGCCTACCGTGAGTGCGAAACTTTGACGCACGGCCTCGCAAGGACAACGCCGCCCGACTTCCAAGGAGAAATCGACGCGACGCCTGCCGTGAGACCAAAATGTCGACGCACGGCCTCGCAAGGACAACGCCGCCCGACTTCCAAGGAGAAATCGACGCGACGCCTACCGTGAGATCGAAACTTCGACGCGCAGCCCCGCAGAACGACGCGCAGCCGGAAAATAAGCAGGAGAATCCACGCACAGACCCGGGACATCTGGTAATCCTCGCGATCCACAAAAAGAGACTGTCTGCGCGCCGGAAAACGACGCCCGACTTCCCCGCGTGGAAAAGAACGACGCAAGTCTGTGTGTGCTGAGCGGAAAACGACGCACACACCCCTTTTTCCACGCATCTCTTCTCCTGTGGCCCTCTGAGGAGATTTCCCACCAGAAACCAGGTACTCTGTGCTTGAAAGACACTTTATTGCTTTTTAAAGACTTAAAGACTCTTAATATCACTTTTCAGTGATATCTTTACAAATTCGTATTGCAACTTTGATCGTTTTGACCTACAATTATCCAGATAAATATTCTATATTTTTCTAAACACTGTGTGGTGTATTTTTGTGGTGTTATACTATGGTGTTGTATGATTTATTGCACAAATGCTTTACACATTGCCTTCTAAGTTAAGCCTGACTGCTCGTGCCAAGCTACCGGAGGGTGAGCACAGGCTGATTTTGGATTGTGTGTGACTTACCCTGACTAGAGTGAGGGTTCTTGCTTGGACAGAGGGCAACCTATCTGCCAACCAAAAACCCCATTTCTAACACAGGGGGATTGTTTCGCATTCCTACAAGTGCAGATAAAAGTAAAAGTTCATGGTAGGAAACACATAGGAGACTGCCATGTTTAAATATACACTAGAAAGCCAAATCACACCTTCAATAGAATTTGGACTTCTCAGCAAGCAGACTGTACTTTCTAGAACCTATACTAGCATAGAAATGGCTAATAGGCATTAAAAGAGAAGATGTTAGCATTTCTCACCAAGAACATATAGTAATAAATAATAAGGTGGCGCCACTGTTAAGCAATTTCCAAAATGAAATGTGGATCAATGAACAATGGTTAGACCTTATTAGGCTTTTGAAGACAACTATGTAAGGTGATTTTTGGATCTTACACAAAGATCCTTTTTAGAAAAAAAAGAAGTGCAAAACTAATTTTCCTTTGAAATCACATTGGACCACATGATTGTCAAACCACGATAAGCTATAACTTCCACTTAAGAAAATCCCCAGTCACCAATTCTCTGTGTAACTAGCTCTCATTTTATTCCTTTAGGCGCACTCTTACTTTTTCTATTCTTCCACAGTCTCCAAATTTCTGCCCCCATTTCTACTACAAACCTTATACCCACTATCCCTTTCTATTTGCTGCTGCTGTATCTATCTTCCCAGTTCTGTTTCTCCTGCTATTGTTTGTCTTCTTCTAATTGATCCCTTTTTTCTCCCAATCTCCTATCCTTATCTATAACATCTTCTCTCTATCTTCTCTTCTATCTTCTTTGTACTTCTCAACATTGTTCATTCTCTCTCTCTAGCCCTCTTCTACATATACAATGTTTAGCAATTGAAACTTTCTCTTGGCTGTGCGTGGCCATTACCAGCACCTGCCATCTTTCTTTGACCACTGAATTTTTAACTGCTACCTAATCCCAGAAACAAACCATCCAGGGGACGTCCTGGAACTGGAGAATTCCCCAACAATCATGGAACAAAGAAGTTAGTGTAGTGTGTCCCTCACATTCCTCCAGCTTGCTGTCAATTCCTGTTGGACAGGACATGAGCCTGCATGGTTTTAGTGGAATTTAACTGCGTGAGGGCAGAGGACGATCTGTTAACATCACACACTACTTTCAAAGTATAGTGTGCTTCAACAGGTCTTTTGCAGTACTGGAAAATGAAGTGTTTTTGGTTAAAAACACCAGAAATATTTTCTTTTCCAAAGCCAAAGTCAGCATGGGAGGGAAATGCTTCCCACAAGTCCCAGGTCTGATTTTTTGTTTTGCTCTATTGCTCAGCACGCTGGTAAGAGCTTACCATGCTAATGGAATCTGCATGGATCTCCAAATGTCCTACCCCGCAGCTCTCCTACTCTCCTCTTGGTAATAATAGTATCCCGTTTGTGTAAATGAGCTACAGTCCCTAAAGGGAAAGGCTCCCTAAGGCCAATAAAACACAAGGAAAAATCAGGATTTTTTCCTTGCAAATTGACCAATTCAGGCTTTGTGGGTAGCAGTGTTATTTAGGCCAGGGCTTGGTTGGCACCAAGGGAAACCCGCTAGACACAGACATTACTGAAACCAAGCTACCTAATGTAGCCTGGGGTGGGGTAGCTTATGTGAGTACCTTCTCTTACCCAGAATGCCCTGCATATACCAAAATGTGGCTAAATCACAAATGTTCCTCATGATTGTGTGAAGAAAAATTCAAGAATGTGTGAGTATCAATAAAGTTCACACCACCCAACATTCCCACATTCCTCCCAATAAAAATGCTACCTTGCCATTTACTATGCATTTAGTACAACAATTACATGGGATCTCATAACAGCAGTTTATTTGTTATGACCAGAAATTTGATAAAAATAAAGCAGAATTTAAATGGAGTCAATACATTTTAAAAAGCAGAGTCATACTACACAGATCTTAAAGTACAATGTGCAAAAATCTGAAAATGTTAGTCGAGGTTCTGCGGAGATGTTTAGAGAGGTCAATTATGATCCAAATGCTTTGAGCCTCAGATGCCCTGATTATGGTTTCCACAATATTTTGTTCAAGGAGAGGAATCCAGCTACTGCCCATTAAATTCTTGGCCTCTCAAGTGTGACAGTGAACTAGTGTTAATAACACCTTTTATACCAGCTGCTTACATACAACACAGTGGCCCCACACAGGCATCCATCAAATACCCTTTGCTATTACCTAACCTCCTCACCAAATCTGATTAAACCATTCAACCTCATCTGATACACCTATGCAGATAACACCCAAAACCTTTCAAAAATGGATGATCTGGAAGACCTCTAAAAATGTAACCCGTGGGCCCGTATTTATACTTTTTTAGCGCTGCATTTGTGCCGCTTTTTCACGCAAATGCTGCGCAAACTTACAAAATACCATTGTATTTTGTACGTTTGCGCCGCTTTTGCGTCAAAAAATGCCGCAAACGCGGCGCTAACAAAGTATAAATACGGGCCTTGATGTCTGATTTCGGGTCATAAACACATGGGTGATGAATAACCATCTAAAGATAAATACAGCAAATGCAGAGCTTATGACCTGCAGACAATGGCAAAAATATCAGTCTACTGCACTATGGCTGAAGGAACATGAGGCCCCTCCAACAATATCAAGAGAAGTCAGAAACCTAGGGTTAACCATAGAGTCAGATCTATGTTTGATACCACATGTTAAAAACGTAAAACAGACATCCTTTTACACAATGAAAAAACTATGTTGCATCCTCCCATACCTCGGATACCAACAGAAATTGCAAACCATCCTCACACTTCGAGGGCCATATATACAAAACATTTTTGCTGTCGTAAAATCAGGCCGTTTGTGACTGCAAAAATGCTTTCCCAGTGAACAACACCCAAGCTGTTGATGCATCTCAATGATAAATATACCCCTTTGTGTTCTCCTACTAAACAACCGGACCAACTGATTTGTCTTTGTCTATCCCATACCACTGCATAGTCCATTACTGCATATTTCATCCAGTAGATGGCGGCATTTCATTAAAATTGAATCTTATGTATTTGAAAAGACTATCAAGATCTTTGTTTCACTCTGGCTTGGGTTCATTCTGGTACACACTTCAGAAATTGTTAGGAATGAGCCAGGGCACAGGAATAAATACTGGTGCAGTCATTTACCACACACTAAATTTGAATTTGGAAGTAATGAGCTTCTTGTATTGGAAACAATCATAGGTATCATATCATACATAGAAACTGCTTACACTTTTTTCATGTAAAGAATAAAGCGTCCCACACTGTATGTTATTCAGATATTACAAGTCAATGGGGAGTTCTGTAACAATACAGAGAAACAGGGTTGAAGAGCTAGTTCTTTTATATAGTAACAGAGCGCCATATTTATCATTATTTCACGCAGCACAACAAGTGAAATGTAAAAGGCAAAAATGCACCGTATTTAACAAGATATTGCATTTCAGTCCTTTCCTTGTGCTGACACACAATGTGCTGCCTTGCGCCAACACAGGCACCCTTGCACCATAGTGCGCTACAGGTAGGATTTTTGTGCAGGAAAAGGCACCTTCCTGCACAAAAACAATCCTCTGAGGCATTTTCCATTTTCTAAATGTGTTGCTGAATGCAGCACATTTGTAAAGAGGGAACAACAAGGAGAAATAAAGAGATTTCTCCTCATTGTGCCCTATCCCCACCCCCACCCACCCGGAAGACGTAGCATTTTGACGCCTTCCGAGGTCTACTAGTGTTGGGCACACTCTCACTCCACCCATGGAATGCCTCCCTGCAGCAGAGGAATACAAGGCAGAGATTTGCACTGCCTTGCATTACTCTAGATTTATCAAGTCACTCAGGTCCACTCAAGGTGGCCTTGCCTGGCTTGATAAATCTGACTGAGATTTTGCGTCAACCTTGCATCCCCTTGCGTGGCACAAGGGCGATGCAAAACCATGAAAAATATGCCCCAGAATTTGGAGCAGAGGTCACTTGAAATATCCATACATGAAATGATATGGGTTAATTTACTTGTTATGTTCAGGGCCACTGGAATTATGTGGTCAGTGAGTAACAAATGATTTAGCAGGGTTTACTGAATCATGCATCAAGTAATAGCAAAACGTGACGTAATGTGGTACATTTTGTGATAGCATTACTTCAGCCTTTTGTCATTCCTACACTGGCTAGCACTGTCTGGGCAAAAGGATTTGTCTCATTAGTTCCAGTATAACTTCTGACTGTAGCAATAAGCAAAGGAAAGAGGACTAGGAAATCTTCGGCCTTTGCAAAGCATCTTCCACTGTGAAGTAATATGTATAGCTGTGTTTTTGTTAGCTTTTGATCAGCTTGAGCGAGAAACATTTTTTTGTTTGTTTTGAACCGCACATTATGCAGTAGATAATGGGTTATGTGGCATATCCGGCAAATCCATAATTATACGGAAAACATCACGACCTCAAAGTTTCATAATTCCAGTGGTCCTGGTTACCATATATGGACACACCATCACATCCCCTTTTATGTTTTAAATCCTTGGTATTTGATGCTTCTTATGAAACACATACTAACTTTACAAATATGTGGAATAAATGTGAATCTATCTTGTAACAATGAATGATTCAAGATGAAGTTCCTAATTGGCTGCAAAATACACTTTAAGTACCACAATATAAAGACCTTCAAAAGCAACGTTAGCTCAGAATGTGTGGTCAAATGCAGTCATACTTACACTTTCATCTAATGAACTCCAGGCGTGCAATATATAAACCCTCCCTTAAATGATTACCTATCAGAAAAGGGATGCAGTTTTGAAGTGGAGAATAGTTCAAAGGAGCTGAAAGCGGCTATTATTATGGTTGGCGACCTGCAGTTTACACTGTCTATTTGACCCAGCTGAAATTACTCTACAACCACAACTCAAGTTATTTTTTAAGTAGGAAGTCGTTGTAAATAAAAAATAGAGACCTGTTTTCCTAACAATCGTACATGTGAGATTTATAGAATTATTTATGGATAGCTCTCAATAAGAGACCATAAGACTCCAAGTGACACAATTTAGACACGACCAAAGTCTGAGTTGTATATGATTCTAGTCGAAAGAGGAAAATTCAATGTAATTGACAGCTACCCTCATACCTTCAGAATGCTCTCCCAAGCCCCGGCCTTCCTCCTTAGCAGTGGAAATATGGGAACAGCCTAGTTCACATCGATCTGGCCACAAGGGTAGCCTCACCTCCTTCAGCCTCCGCCCACCTGGCTGAATCGAAAACCGAATACGCACCTGGCCTGTGACCCTGACACCTACCCTCGCCAGCCTCTGGTCAAGCATTCCACCTTAAGAAGAGAGTATAAGGGGGGAAAACTCCCTGTACTAAGCAAGCCTCTGTTTAAACCCTCCTCTCTCCCAAGTGTTTAAAAAGTAAGGCCCGTATTTATACTTTTTTTAGCGCCGCATTTGCGCCGCTTTTTGACGCAAAACGGCGCAAACCTACAAAATACAATGCTATTTTGCAAGTTTGCGCCGTTTTTGCGTCAAAAAAACGACGCAAATGCGGCGCAAAAAAAATATAAATACGGGCTAAATGCCTGGCATTCTTACCATCCTCTCCAATTCCCTCGGTGATATACCCCGCCACGCTATCCCAAAACGTATAATACGCCAATATCGTATGCCCTGCGATCATTCCCGCCACACTCGGCCCCTTCTGCCTCCTCCCCTCATAAAGCTACGTTCTCCACGCTCGATGCAAGAACAAAGAGCTGGCTCCTTCCCAGGACCGACTACAGTTCTCTGTCACTACACGTCTGTTCGGGCCCAGAGCGGACGAGGAGCAAAACCGGTCTGGGGTTGCGTGTGTTAATCAACGAGGGCGTGACTTGAAGTTTGTGCTGGAATGTTCCTGTTGGAGCACGCCCAAGAATGATTTGCTTTTGGCTGATCTGACTAGAGCGACATAGCAGGCTAAAAAGAGAGGGGCTCTAATGTGGCCCGAGTAATGACCTGCGGCTAAGATTAATTCGACAACTCTACAAAATACCTCTTTGATGTCCCCCGTTTGTGGACACAGAGAGCTCATGCAGACTGAACGAGGCAAGGGAAGACCGGGGAGGCAACTGCGCCACGCGACAGCACGACGCTGATTAACAATATTCCATAAAATAAGTAACCTGACGTGAGGTGGGGACAGAATTCGGGGATAGTATCAGTCACATTAAAATGCTGTGGTTAAACTACCTGCATTTATTATCAATGTCTTTCTGGTCTAGCAGTGTGAGACGAATAGGGATCTATGCTACCCTATTAATAATAATGATTCATATATAGAAAATATATGGTGATGCCAAGGTATTCTGTGCTAATGCAGTCAGTGAAAATGTGGGGCTAAAATGTTTGGCATTCGACATAATACTTAATGATAACCAGGGAAGCTACAGAGAGGCATTGGCACTGATGTTTGGGGTCACTAGTGGGGCTCATCGCATAGAGCATTGAAGATGGTAGTCATTCATGTGAACTAGAATTTATCATAGAGAAAATCACGAAAGGAAGACATATATGTCTTACTGAAAAGGCTTGTGCCTCTATCTCTAGCTTCTTCTGGAAGGAATTAACTTGTACTGCAAGGCTGTAAACTAAGTCTCTGATATTATAAAAGTACAGAAGCAGCTCTTTGTTCTTTCGTGTATGGTTCTTTCTGTGCAAAAAATAACATGTTTAACAGCCAATAAAAATAATGCGCAAGGACTTCTTATTTTGAAATGAATGTGACTGGTGCCGTACAAGTAGCATTTACGTAAATTCATGTTATGAATTTGTGTGTTTTCGTTGAGCATATCAATAAAAACGATGTGTTTTTTGAGAAAAAACCCGACTTTAGATATATCTTCTTCTTAGGCTTTCAGAATGCTCTGCTTGCTAGATGCTATTGGACCTCTTTTTATTTGGGCATACCCACTGTTTACTGCTATTAATTTGATTGGTTGCGACGTAATGTGCTTGTTTACATTTTAAAGGCAAGTTGCAATTTTGCATTCAAAAGGATTTTGGTTTGATGGTAATTCCGTTGACTTTAATGACTTTTGTTTTCTGTAATGATCCTGTTATTTTAATAAATCTACAAATACTGATACAAGGAAAATCGTTATTGTGCAGGTTTTTGTTAATGACCTTGACCAAGCATAACAATTCACGATTCTCCGTTTCCTGCTTGTGGTCCCTCTTTAGTTGAACAAGGATAGATCGTTGACACAAGTATAATGCAAAATGCTAGAAATTACACCTGATTACGCTGTTATAATTGAAATTCCTCCTCGGCTTAGATATATTTGGCTCTGTATTTGAAGGCCTCTTTACAATTGTATCTGGAACTATTTCATTTTTTTATTGACACCACTACCTAAACATACTTTAAAGTGACTATCGAAATATGGAACAAATTCACAAACTGAATCAGACTCCTGTCTACGACATAAACCCCAGAAATATTTGTAAAGTCATCCACAGGCTTTTGAAAGTGATGCAGTGCTATTCCAATTCCAGGCTGTGTGCAAAAAAAACCCAACAACATATCCCACTACTGCTCCCCAAACAATGCCCAAAAGTGATAATTCCACCTTCAACCACACTTTGCCCTGTTCAAGCTTAAAGATGTCCTTAAATCCTATTCACTATTTTTTTCCATCTTGAGGGGAAATTACATTATTTTCAAAATACAGACAAAATGCAATAACGAGTATAATTGCAATAAATCAAAGAATTGCACAAAAACCTTTTCACCAATGTTACTGTAAAAGTATGCTGTAAAATGCACCATTTCAAAAGGTTTACCCAAAATGTCCATGGTGGCATTCAACAAACTATAACACTGTAATGTTCAAAATTCCTTTGATGAATAACCATACCCCACTGACGCCTAATAAAGCAATTCACCTTTAGCTAGTATTCTAGATGCACTGTGGTTTATAATTCCCATTTGCCAAACATTTTCCAAAATAATCCCTGAGAAGCATCACCCCATCTTGGAAAGTCATCTTTAAATACCTTGCATGTTTCAGTGACACCAGCACAATATGCACTTAAAGCATTATTGTGTCACTAAACATGTCAACATTATTTTCACCCAAAGGTCCTCTCTACAGGAGAAATCACATGCAATTAGGATATTATGAATTTCGTAGACAGTAGGTTATTGGAGACGCACATTATCTTAATATTTTTTCCTAAAATGCCTATAATGAGAATTGGTCTAAGGACCGAACTTTCAAAGTTGTACCGGGTCCCACAAAAGCTACTGCCAGGCCTGCACCACCACAGTGCAAACCACATCAGGTAGAAGTTTCAGTTTCTAGATAGACTTGAATGGACGTTTATGAGATTTCCTTTCACTCCTGAAGTAGAGGTAGAAGTAAAGTAATTTACTTTAACCTTCATGGGCCCTCCAAGCCCTATCCAAAGACATGCACTCCATAATCTATGCCAAAAGAGTCGTGTGGGCCTGCTGATACCAACAAGCACGTTTTCCTCCACACAAAGGAATTGTGGGAATCAGTGATTTCAAAACCAGAAGACAATGCACTTGCTATAATAGCATTAAAGGTTAACAGGCCCAGGAATCTCTGCGCAGCCGACTGGCACAGGGCCCTTATCCATCACAACTATCATTGAGAGAAAATGTACTTGTGTTTTCGTGAGGACACCAGGCTCTTCGTAAATGAGTACTTCATTAAGGTATATTGGGACACGTTTATATTACTCAATATTGTTCCTTCACATTGCACTGTTAATTTTCGTAATTCTGCAATTTCATACCTCTTTTTCCATTGCTGGTGTCATCTTTCCCTCTGGAGGATGGATTCAGAAATGCTAGCCTATTTGTATTCAGTCCAAGTTTCCTTAACCATGAATCTTCTTGCTCAGTGGTGCCTGTTAAGAAGTGAAGAAATGTCAACAAGTAGAGCACACCCCAAAAAACGTTTATATGAGTGGAGTGACAGACCTCGTTCTGGTGGGCCGAAGGCAGACGGGCTTTAAATTACGATGGTTGAAGACATTTGTCATTCCGGTCCTGGGTCTCCGTACTACTATGGTTTTGCAAATGGGGCCAGAACCAGCCCTTTCTGCACTTGAATTTCAGGACAGCGAGGGCGAGCCGCCACAGGCTTGTCAGTGAGGTAATTTGGGAAACAAAAGCTCAGAATTCAACACGAACCCACTGACACAATAAGGCAATGTATATATCACAACAGAAATAAATACTATACAATTTAACGGAAATTACATACAAGATTCCAAAATATTTTTTTTTAAACTGGGAGTGGGGAGGCAATACACCCCTGCTTGGGCGGTTCTCCATTCAAGTGAACTTCTCAGATCAATCTCAAGACACAGTTTTTGTGTAACATCATTCTTCTCACAGCAGGTGGCATTCAGGCTGTCTGCAAGCAGGAGCACTTATCATATGAGCATAAAGAAGTGAGAGGTCTCTGCACCTCGTGTCATCAGCCTTCCTGGAGTAGTAATGATCGACTGACAAAAAGGCAGGCCCGGCCCAGAAACCTCCTTGCCTTGAACAACAGAAACTGCAGTCCCATCCATCACCCTTTGGCAGTGTTCAGGAAGAGCTAATCAGAAAACTGGACTACGGCAATGCCCTCTACGCAGGAACCATGGCCAAACTCAAGAAGAGGCTGCAACGCATTCAGAACGCCTCCGCATGCCTGATCCTGGACATCCTCCGCCACTGCCACTTCACAGACCACCTGAGAAACCTGCACTGACTCCCAGTCAACAAGAGAATCACCTTCAAACTCCTACCCACGCTCACAAGGCACTGCAAAACACTGGACCAGAATACCTCAACAGACGGCTCTCCTTCTGTGACCCAGTGTTAGGAGTGAATACTCTCTCCTCCTTCCCTTTTTAGGAGTATAGGAGACATTATTTCCCTTGATACTCCTTCATTTATTTTTAATCTTGGCCTGACCCTTACTATAAACATTAAATCTAGTCATTAGGTGTTCAGAGCCAATTTTATATACCTTTCACTCTCCTTTCTTCCTCTGTCAGCACGTCCTGCAGACCTAAATTGATCTGCAGAATCGTTTTCCGGTTGAAGAGCCACCACCTCTTGCGTGGTGGCCCGTCAGACGTTGCAGTGCCGGTCTGGCGAGGAGTTAGCCCGATGTTGATGCCTAGCATCCTATTATGATGCTTGAGGGCACTCCTACAACGTTTTCTTTCAGTCTACTTTTCGTCCTCATTGACAATATTCTTGCCTTGGAACAGTGTACACATTTTTTATTATAGGTAAGTATTTTAGGTACCCACTACAACCAGGCCAGCCTCCTACAGTAATACAATTCAATCTCTTGGGGCAGGTGTCCCCATCCTCTAGCACTAAGGTGAATAAAACACACAGTGTCCTAGTACTTCAGTGCATACCTGATGCCAGTGCAAGTTTCTAGATTACTGATAACAGACTATACATTATAACGCTTTATTGAAGCAGGTCCTAAGGCTCCCTTTTCTAAACAATGGAAAATATAGTGGCAACCTGACATTTTCCAAAATTATCCTCATGCACTTTGTGTCATCATTCACAACACTTTTGTAATTTAAGTTCTCCATAAGTGCATAGAAATTGCCAGCTGCTGGTGCAAGTGATATATTCTGGTTCACAAAATGAGGACCAGCCAGGAATATGGGCATTGGCTGCATTTCATATGTCACACTGTAGATCACCTTTATGGTTATGATAATACACTCTTTGATGTTTCTTCAAATCTTTCATTAAAGCTGAAGCCTCCAATTCTTTCAAGTGGAGGGTGCTTTTGCCACCCATCTGGCAAAATTTTATACTCAACCCCCCTTGCTCCCACCCAATCCCACAGCTGCCGCCTCTGATTTCTATGGCTAGCTCACTGGGGTTTGGAATAAATTACCCCTTTGAAAATAATAATTCCCACACTTTGTACCTCAGTGTACATTGATTAAGCAACAAACTTATAAATGTAAAACATATTTGTAAAAATCAAAGCATCAAAAGATCAAAATGTACTGTACTACCTGAAAAGGCCTTCACACAAACCTGAGAAACAATTGCAATTTAGCCTTCCACAAAGCACCATCTCACAATTTTTTGAGACAATATTCCCAATGCACTCAAGGGCTCCTAGCAAGATTTCAAAATAACATTTAATTTAGCTAGCGCTTATGTTGTAGTACTTATATCTCAGAGAAGAATTGGGACACATTTGTACTTCCAAAACTGGCCATTTTTCACTCTACATAATTTCTTCCTTAGACTATTGTTCTGCTCTTCCCTTCCCAAGTTCTATAGGACCTGGTAGTTCTGCTTTCATTCTTTTGATAATACACTCTGCTTGCTTAAATTATTTCTCTTAGAGTTGGTTAAGCTCTGCACCCTTTGGCCATGTAAAACATGAGACTATCACCTAACCTCATCACTCCTGTAGTCAACAAAATCTGCAATCTATCTGTGTCCTCTGTTGTTGTCCACCACCTGGAATCAGGTGGTTGCTACACTACGTCATAAATAATATATAAATAAAACACATCACATGTTCTGTGATTCTAATGAACCCCTGTCTCTAGTCCTCCTTGACTTTTCCAATGTGTTCAACCATATTTCTCACACTATTTTCCCATTCTGACTATCAGAGATTAAGGTGGTTAAAATTGATTTGGCCTGGTTTGCATCTTTTGAGTGACTGGTAACAGGCAGTTCTTTCATTTTAAACATTTCCTCCTCTCTGGTTTTTCCTTGTAAACTACTCCAGGCTTTTTCTTCAGATTTGGCCATTGTCAATGTGCATATAACTCCTGTGATGCATTTAGTTAGATTGCATTATTTTCACTTTTCTGTGGTGCACTGACACACAGTTTATAGTTATTCTTAGTCAATCATCTGCCATGTCAGGTATTTAATATACATTCAGGAGTTGCTGTGTTAGTGTCTCCAACTGTATGAAGTTCAAGCACTTAAACCCTAACACCAAAAAGACCAATGCTCCAGCCTTTTATAGGATCCAGTTCTCTCTGGGCAAATACTTGGCTGCCATACTCTATTGACACCACATCTGTCCCATTAACACAGGCCCACAGTCTCAGATTAGTTTTGACTAGCAGCTACATTCAAACTACTTAGGGCGTGATTTAGAGTTTGCGGACGGGTTACTCCATCACAAACGTGATGAATATCCCGTCCTCCGTATTACGATTGCCATAGGATATATGGCAGACAGGATATCCGTCATGTTTGTGACTGCGTAACCCTTGTTAGAGAACAAACATTATTAATAAAAATGTCGAAACAAAATGAAATGTTTAACGTGTTCTAAAAGGCTTAAATAGAGAAACTTCTGAAATATAAAACATTAATGTTTAAATGTGGCTCACATGGTGTCAGCCACCTAGAGCTCTAAGTGAATATATAAATGTTTGTGAAAATATAGTTTGATTAATTTTAACTACATGTGCTGATAAAACATGAATAATATTAATAGTGGTTGTGTGTCTATTTGTATAATCAGACTTTATAAACTGTACAGATTCATATAATTACAAAGGATCAAAAATGAATGGAGGAGGAAAGAAATAGAAATGGATTTGAGAAATTTTGAAAATTTGTGAAAGCCTAACTGTAGATATACTAAACAACATAAGTTTTAAGTTGATTAATTAATGAATTAATGTAGTATTCTTTTGTGACAGCACATATAGCCATCAGAGGAGGGATTGTAGAGATGATTGTAGAGAGCAAACATTATTAATTAACATGTGTAACCAAAATGAAATGTTTAAAGTGTACTATAAGGGCTAAATAGAGAATAGATAAAAGATGCATGTGTAAATGTGGCTGATATGGTGTAAGCCACTTCGAGCTCTATGTGAATTAATAAATGTTTTGTAAAAATGTATTTTGATTAATTATAACTACATGTACTGACAAAACTTGAATAATATTAATGTCCTAGAAAACAAATGGTTTGAAATTATTAGAAATATTTTATTCTTCATGTATTTTTATTAGTAAAAAGGCCCATGTTTTAATATTTTGTCAGAAGCACATTATTAAAATGTTATGCTGATTTTACTGAAATGCTTTTGCAAACATTGCTTATTAAAGCTCACAGTGGAAAGCTACCGTTTTCTCTATCCTTCTTGTATTGTACTTCCTTGTGATAAATGTTGCAAGTTAACCTAGAGCCTTAGTTTTTGGAATTAAGAAACATAGCTGAATGTCTTTTCTACTGCTGTTTTAAAAAAATGTAATCATTACACGGAAACTGCCATCTGGAGGGGAGTGTAAGAAGAATGAAGAAAGATGCAACTGAAGCCCAAATGGAGTTCTTTGGCTGTGCACTAACCAGCCTCATAGTCTTGTCCAATAAAAGCCTAGCTAGTGACTTTTGGGACTTTAATTTAGCAAAGCTTTAAGTGATGCAAGTCAGTTTAGTTGTTCATTCCGGTCTGTTCAGTCAGTTTAGATTCTGTTCAGGTGTCAGTTCTTTACAGCTCTTATTTTTGGCTACTTATGATTTTAATAGTTCAGTTACATTAGGTCCAACATTAATGAACTATTTTTCCCTTTGCATATTCCTGATGCTGATCTCTGAAGATCTACTGCTCCTGTGCTCAGCTGATGAAGACTCTGCAAGCTGCTGTCTCATTTACGAGATGTATAACCAATGTGCATTTGTTTTTCCTTTGCAGGTATTTCCCTTTAGAAATTCAACCACATATTTTTGTTAGCGCTATAGTTAGATGTTTTTCCAAATTAATGTTTGTCTTATTTTTAATTTTTGCATGTGACAAAGCCCAGCCCTCACATGCTTCTCAAATTAGATTTTGCTAGTTAGGATGTCAGATACGACAATTAATTTAAATGTTTGCTAATTGTTTGTGATTGATTCAATTGCACAACACATGAATTCTGTTGCGATTTTCCAATCAATTCTTTTGTTATCCTGCATAATTCTTTTGGAGTGTTTACTGGTGAGTGTACTTACAAGTTTGAGATCCTTCAGATGCTTTGGACAGTTTGTGTTGTTTTTGTATTTCTATCCTTTGGTTTTGCGCATAATTTATGTGACCTTAGTATTGTCAATTTAAGGGCAATACATATTTAAACTTTAATAAGTTGATGTGATGATTCATGGTGTGTATACATTACTGACTCATTATTGCATAGTGTTATTGTTGATTGTATTGGTTCTCATTGTTTGACTGGATGATCTCATTACTCCTGTCTGAGTCAAAAGATTTGAGTCGACCTCTAAGGGTAGTAGATGTCACTACCCTATTACATGTCACCTTAGCCTAATATTAGGAGGTCACACACCCACATTACATGACACCTTAGCCTAATATTAGGCGGTCACACACCCACACTACCCTCCACCAAAATTCTAACTCAAGCTCAATGACTTTTCTTTTCTTGCTTGCTAATCTTAAAGGTTCTTCATTATCTGATTGTCACCTCAGTGCTGCCACAAAACTGTAAAACAGGTACTGATTACTTCTCATCTTAATTATGTGGAATGCCCTCAAAGTATGGCTTTCCCAAAAGTGCACCAGCTATTTTATCATTCAGAATGTAGCTGCATGTCTAGTTCTTAGACTTGGATAGCGCGAACATATAACAGGAAATCTGAGCACTTATTACTGATTCCAGCACCGGGCTGAGGGGAAGAGTCTTTTATCATCAAACAGCAATGATCTGGAATTCTGCACTGCATCATGCAATTCATAATCACCTTCATTGCTGAATGACCTTCAAGCTTTGGCTCTTCAATACCGCATTTTAGGCTGAGTGTTCACGCTACTGGATCTTCCATTTCCTAACACCAGAACACCTTTTCTAATTCATGTCATAAAAATGTCCTTTCGTTCATTTACACGTTTGTTTAAAGAGAATAAAAATTCCCACCATGACAGAACTCAATATCAAAGTGAAAATAGGATTTTACAGAGAAGGCGGAACACAGTGTTTTTCAATATGTTGTGGGACATCAGAGTGATTTCTTCAGTCTGCCTCTTCTAAACCTCTAAGCTGTAGAGGTTCAAGCCATGTGGTTGCATTTCATTTACATGGTGAATGTCATGAAGTGGTGCAGCACACAATTGGGAATTCAGGGGAAAATGGAAAGAAAAAAATCACTATGAAAAACAGGAGGTATCATCATATATTGGGAGATGCATTGCCTGGTTGGGAGCCCAGATCTAATTTTCAATTTACCCCCAAGCGTAGTTGTTCATGACAACTGTCCATCCCCAAATTGTACATGGAGTGACTATTGCTAGGAGCAAGATGGTAGGGCCAGATAGCCACAAAAAGATAAGGTATCTTGTCTCCAAATCATCACCTTGTATGCGTCTCCCTGCCTCTCTTGTTCCCCATCTCCATTTTTTCCCCTGTCCCCTATGTTCATATCTTCCCTGATGCTCCTGCCACACTCTTTCCCTATGCTCTCTGTTCCACTAATACCCAATATTTCACCTACCCCTGCTCCCACTGTTTCATCTTTTTCCCCATTCCACCTTTGTGTTTTGCACTCCTGGTATGTGTGAGCCTGTAAAAAGCCATGCCATATCAATAGTAACACATCTGCACCCAATAGACACTTGCAACAGTTAGTCATTGTGTGCAATAATGCCCCCCAAGTCATCTGTAAGCATAAGATCAGAAGTTCTATATGGATGTATGACCTTTAGTTAATTTTAAGTGGACTCTACTGACTTGTTATGCCCAGTCATATATAATATTCCTGCAGGGGCTACCCTTTGGAATGCTTGCAAATGGTTCACAACTAGAAAAGGGCAGCTTCTTTGGTGCCAGCAAACCTGTACATACTTCTGAAGGTAGAAAAAAAACACACAGTAATTGTGGAGACTGGCTCAGAAGCAGAATCGGGCTCTATGTGGTGCACAACATTAAAGGCCTGAATTTGAGTTTGGCGGTAGGCCCTGCTGGCCTGCCACCCACCATATTTAGAGAGCTCTACCATCCCTGCACAGGTCTCTGCACCTTCAAAGGAGCTGCCGTTATGGTGGCTCTTCTGAAGGCAATAAGGGGGTCATTCTAACTCTGGCGGGCGGCGGAGTCTGCCCGCCAGAGTTCCCCCCTCCAGAATACCGCACCGCGGTCAGAAGACCGCTGCGGTTATTCTGTGTTTCCCGCTGGGCTGGCGGGCGACCACCAGAAGGCCGCCCGCCAGCCCAGCAGGAAACCCCCTTCCCACGAGGAAGCCGGCTCCGAATGGAGCCGGCGGAGTGGGAAGGTGCGACGGGTGCAGTTGCACCCGTCGCGAATTTCAGTGTCTGCTGAGCAGACACTGAAATTCTTTGTGGGGCCCTCTTATGGGGGCCCCTGCAGTGCCCATGCCATTGGCATGGGCACTGCAGGGGCCCCCAGGGGCCCCACGACACCCCATACCGCCATCCTGGATGGCGGTATGGGGTGTCTGAATCCCCATGGCGGCGCAGCAAGCTGCGCCGCCATGGAGGATTCAGCAGGGCAGCGGAAAACCGGCGGGAGACCGCCGGTTTTCCTGTTCTGACCGCGGCCAAACCGCCGCGGTCAGAATGCCCTGCGGGGCACCGCCAGCCTGTTGGCGGTGCTCCCGCCGACCCTGGTCCCGGCGGTCAAGGACCGCCGGGGTCAGAATCACCCCCTAAGAGTTTTCTGGGTGGTGTGCGGGCCTGATTCACAAGGGTAAACATACACTTTTGTGTCTAGTCATAAACTACAAGTGTATAGAAAGTTTATGGCTATGAACATTTCACAGTTGTGGTGGAGAACTCTGCACATGAAAAGATGGGACAAGCCTTTATTTTTTTACAAAAGTGTAAGTCTACCTTTGTTAATCAGCTCCTAAATGTTTAAAGCAGAAGCTTTAACCCAAAACCAAATTCCTAAAGTTGGCGTTTGCATTTGAAAGAGACAAACTAATGACCCTGACACTCTTGGAGATTCCCTAGTGGTCCCAAAGTGAAAGTACAAAAAACAATTGTCTTTAAGTAGGTCAGGCAGTCTGATTCACCTACAACATTGGCCAGCGCTCAGTGGTCCTATTGGTCCAGGGTTTCGTCTTGGCAAGTCGGTGGAGTCAAAGCCAGCAGAACTCTAACCGACTCTAAATACAATGGATGGATCATTGGTTTGAAGGGCAAGGTACAGTTGTAGCAGAGTACTCTGTCCATGAATCTCAAAATCAGACCCTAAATTAGCTTGATCATGGTGAAGGCTTCACCATTCAAGACATGTCACACTATGGAAGAAACCACAATGCAAATAAGATGCTGGAACACTTATAAAAACTATAGAAGTCAAACTTAGCACTAATGTCAGCAAGCTGTGCAGTAGTTTGGGTATCTGGAGAGAGCATACATGAAATGTCCTGGTGAACTGGTTTCAATCAGACATTAAAACATAGATGAAAAAATCCTGGTGAAGGTTGGCTTAATGTTATGAATAAATTGATACAGCTGAACCACAGCTACAGAAAATTATATAAAATCTAATGCCCTGAAAGATGATTGCACATGGTTGGGTAATCTGAGGTGGCGTTGTAGGCAAAAAAGGATGGAGTGGGATGTGGCCTTAAGTAGTTAACTTTGGCTGAGATTAATTCAAGCATCCCCCAATTTACTTTCTTGTATACTTCAGTGTGAGACCCAAAGTCCTACAGGTATACCCAGACATTGATCCTGTGCTCCCTGAGGTACTAGAACCAAGGTTCACCCAGCTGACGAGCCTCCAACTATGGCAAAATCAGCCTTGGATTGCTTGTGTTCTTTCTCTGCTTGGACTGTTCTGAGGTTGCACTGTGAGCAAAAAAACAATGGACTGGGATGCAGGCCCAGCTAATTACTAGTGGCTAAAATGATTTCAAGCATCCCAAATATCTCTTTTTTGTATACCTCAGTGCAATGTCCTCAGTGTGACAGATGTGCCCTCATGTATCCAATGCTCATTTTATCACTGGAACTAAGCTGCACCTGACTGATGAGCCCCGGTTATGGCAAACCCGCTCTTGGGTTGCTTGTGTTCTGGTTCGGACTGGACAATGATTGGCAGTTTGGGCTGGACTGTTCCTACTGAAGCAGGCTCAAGGCTGATTTGCATATGGTTAGGTCTAATCTGAGGTGGCATTGTGGGCAAAAAATAATGGACGCGGATAATTACCATTGTAAGAAAATAATTCAAGCATACCATCCATCGCTTTTTTGTATACTGCTGGATCCAGGAAGGTAGTTGTGGTCTCAAAACTAGGTTTGTCGATGGGATGAGCCATCTGGAGGGTCCCGAACAGTTGGCAGAACAAAGGACAGCCATAATATTTGTTCTTTGTCTTGCTAATCCAAAAAGGAGCTGACAGGGTCTGCTCATATTAATTACCAGACACCACCTGGAACCATTGGCTCGTTTCGCAGCACGAGAGAGAAATAGTTTAAATCTTGACAGAGATGAGGTGCACTCATCTAAATATTGTAGCTATTAGGAGCCTGCCTGAATCTTTCCCAGAGGGAAGAATGGTTTCACCATTAGGAATTTAGGACTTCTGGGAATTTTAAATTTTAAAGTAAAACAAAAAGGAAGTTTTACAAGCACAAGTGGCCATGGTTTGAGAAAGCAGCCAGGGTGGAGTAATGAAGATTCTCCAGTCACTGGCTAGTGCAAAGGACCAATGCATTTTCTAGATACAGGCCAATAAATTAGGCTTTCTAAAACCAGTGGCACTAAGGACTTTGTCAATGTGCCAATCTGGGAGAGAAAGACTGAAAGACTGCAACCACCCCACAACATGCATAGTAGTATTTGAGTGAAATATGATTAAGGTAACAATACATTCTGTGAAATATGACGGGTGATTAATTGAGGTCAAACATTCTTTCATGATAGAAAGGTACAGCAAAGAACACTAGAAAAAACTAATACATTTTACAGATTTATTTCAAAATTAAAATCCTATCCTGGTGCACAAGATATGAATTGTAACTATAAGACAAAAAGAATGTTAGCAGCAATGTTTACAAGCAATATGAACAGCTAAACAATTCTAGCATATTGGCTGCTTAGCTTAAGATCAACCACACCTTCATATCTTTTATTTACTAAGCTAAACTTGGAACCTAAAGAAAAGCCTAATTAGACTTTTAAACATTGTTCACACTCTCATACCTGTTTTGAATAATGAAGTAACTGTTCAGTGTAACAGCTTGGTCTACTATTCATATCTCCAGTGGAGGGAAAGCGGATAATCCCCCAGCAAGTTAAGTTTGAACGCTCCTCCCATTAACTTCAGTAAAGATAGGAAAAGCAATTCTGCATGGCAAGAGAGGGTGTTTCAGATCAGATCAGATTTGTCACACTCACAGCTTTTTGCTGGGCAGAAAATGTGGTATGCATGACCTCATAGAAAAGGTTTGTGACTTCATGGAGAACTGCTCAGCTACAGCTTCCAGACTTGCCCTACCAAAGATTTTGAGAACTAAAAAAGTCACTAAGAATGATGGTAAATCCATCCTGCAATATTCTTTGGTGGCTACAATATTTATCTGTGCCACGCTCTGACCTTTTTACACCACACCTAACAGTTCTAGCCTGAGCTCGACAATTACCTATGTAACTTCATGGTACTTTGACTTACCTTCGTTTTTGACCTTGTCCTTAAAAGGAGTTTGATCCTAATTTCAATAAGATGGGCTATTCACAAAGGGAATGTACACATGTTACTAACTCACACATGTATTTTACCCTTACATTGCTGAGTAACTTTATTACTTTTGGCTAGCCACAAAATCTGAGTGTAAAGTTACTCAAAAAGGTAGACCTTCACATCTCCATCTCCTGAAAAGGGAGTGGGGACAAATATATGAGTGTCAATTACTACTGCCAAAAACAAACAATAGTAAGTCAAGCACCACACATGGCCAACCACTAATACTGCTACAACCTCACATTAAAAAATGGAGGTAGGGACTTAGATTAAAATTCAATAGAAAGTAATGTTAAATGAAATTCAACTAGTTAAAAAATATAGGTTAATAAAATGTAGCGTAAAATGTAAAAAATATAGCGAATAGAAAAAATAAAAAAATAAAACATATTCAATATTTAATTATGAAATGCCGTAACAATCTTTTTTTAATTTATAAATTATTGTCAGATTACATGTTATTTAGAATATATATAGGGGGGAGTCCATTTTTTAATTTAAAACTCAGAAAAATAATTGCTATTTAATTTAATATATTTGAATTAATGAAAAGTTGTGAGAAAAAGGATATTGGTTGAGTGGGTGGAAGCCCCACTTAGGCAACAACTGCAATCCATTCCCACTAAGGAAAAGTTAATATATTAACTTATGCTTAACCGTCTAGTAGCTTGCCACAAAAGCACAGGCTTAACTTAAGGTGCTGTGTTAAGTATTTATGCAGCACAAAAATAGTGATAATGTGAAACACAACACAATTAATAATATGAGACATCCACCGTCACCAGAACCTGTCAGCTAGCGGGAAGCAGGGGACATCACCTGGCTCCCAGAGCTGGGCTAGATTGAGGAGCTCCACCTCAGAGATATCTACAGTGCAAACACCCAATTAACAGCACAAGCGTTCTGAAGTTGCTGGGTGATAGAGCCATCATAGCTAGTGATGAAGCAAGTGCAGTCACTGAGCATTGTACCTGCTAAATACTGACTCTATTGTCAACTTCTTGCTTTCAATTCCCTTGTGTCCAAGCTGAGCCGAGCCAAGCCAAGCCAAAAGTGAAGATCTCGAAGCACACTTATGCCGTAACAACTTGTAAATCACGGGGATTCCAAAATCTACAACCACTGGCAGAATTGAGCAGTATGTTGAAACAATGTAGACATCTCTCTTTTGGGGCAGATAATCTCTTGCAGCTGTTAGAGGTGGAGCGAACTCATCAGTCTGTGATGGCACAACCACTCCCCGGGGCCCCTTTGTACACAACAATAGTGACGTTTTTTAATACTAGAGACAGAGATTCATTGCTTAGACTATCTAGGGAAAAGAAAGACCTAAACTACCAAGGGAACAATGTTGCTTTTTTCTCTGACTTCATGGTGGCAGTGCAGGCGGCATGCAGAAAATACCTCCCTATCAAGTGACATCTGCAAATGGCAGGAATTCCATACTCTGTGATATACACTGCGTGCCTCCGCATTGACCACTGTGGCAACAGAAGATATGCACGACTCCCCAAACAGCATCAAAGTATCTATACACACTTTCCAAACAATGCAATGGCATACAGGACAATGGAAGAAGACCCATGACTGAAGACAGCTACAGAGGAACCCTGCTTTTGGACGCTTCATTCAGATGCCAAAACCGGTCATCACAAATGGCCATAGCCACAATAAAATATGTACACCCTACACCCCCAGTCAAAACTGTCGCTATGAGGACACAGCCAGACTATCATCTATACTCCCTGGCCTCCTGCGGTAGTAACTGGGACTCTGGAGCATTTCTATTGAAATAACCTTATCAAAAATAGGGGTGGGTGATGAATTGCACTCTGCTGGCAAAGTTCGCAGAGTTTTGCCCACTCTGCGCTCCATAAGGAAGCACAGCGTTCAGAAACACTAAGTTGAGCGGGGTGTAGCAGAGTTTTTCCTCTGTCCGGGCTCACCAATGGTAGGATGGTGAGCTCCAGTGAGAAAAATCATATGCTAGACCACCTCCCAGTGAGATTTCTCATGTGAGGAGCTGCAGCAGGTCTGTCGCTCCTGTTGAGGAAGCTGCAGCTCGAGTAGAAAACCTACTCGACCAGCAGAAAGAAGCAGCACACTTTCATCGCACGTCGTGCTGTTCACACTGATTTTACAGTGCGGGACAAGCTGCTGGTGCTAAAAATCAGTGCGGGCAGTGTGACTAACCTTTCTCTATTGCTCATGGAACTGCACGAAGTGTGGCAGAGGTTTTTCAACACTTCTTGGAGTTCCATGTAGCATAACTCCGCGAACTCTGCCCAGGCCTACTCAATAACTGATGCTGGAGGAGTGAACGTTCGACTTGACCCAAACTCATATTAGACTTTTATTATGTTTTATTGTGAAAAAGGAAACAATGTTGGCATGTTTGGGATGCTGATATAGGAGAAAGGTTAGAAGAGAAACAACTGTTTGCTGTACTACATCATTGTTACGATCCACACTGTTCTACACATGGATGTTGCCCCACAGGTAGATATGATTATACACTGAATTCTGTTTAATTATGCTGAATGATACAGTTAGTGGATGTACAACGCTATAATTGTGGAACATGAGGATATTAAACAACCAGCGGAAATCAAAACTATTAGCCAATTTAGACTGCCACAATATAGCCATTGCCCTCTTTCAGTAGACATATTTCATTTGTACCACTGAAAATAAGATATGCACCAGATAGGCCTTGCACAGTTACACGTCATTCTAGTCTTCCTACTCACAAGGCATCACGATTCTAATCAAGGGCATCCCCTCTCAGATCACGCTCCCACAACATTAACAATCAGGGCCAATACATAATTGCACAGGGCACGCTATATGATACCCACATCACCTTAATTAATATGTATCGTCTGAATACATACAACCCGGAGCTTTACACATCACTCTCACAATGATAATGAAAAGTATACTAAGGGGGGCCTTAACACATATCTAGCCCCATTACAAGACAGATTGGAGACCACAGACTTTCATAGTAAACAATCTACTAGAGTCATTAGGACCAGTACAGAAATACACAGGCTGGTGGATCTTTGTAGAAATAAAAGCCCTACCCAGCAGAAGGGCATGTTTATTTCCTCTATACAAGACTATTGGTCCTGACCTGATTGTTGGTTGTCAACACAAGGTATCAGTGCTTGGGTACAAAGCACTGCACATTTGCCCAAGACCTTATCTGACCATGTAACAATCCTACTTGAGATAAAACTCCCTCCTTACACCCCTGCACCATTTGCAAGGCAGTTCTTGTCAGTAGCCTTACTGGACTCGATATTCTCAGAGGAGTTCTGATCAAGTATCTTTACATACTTTAAAGATAACATGGGCTTGGTAGATAGTGCTGGCACACTTTGAGAGGTTTTTAAAGCCACTGTTGGGGAGCTA
Source organism: Pleurodeles waltl (assembly GCF_031143425.1). Taxonomy (NCBI): domain Eukaryota; kingdom Metazoa; phylum Chordata; class Amphibia; order Caudata; family Salamandridae; genus Pleurodeles; species Pleurodeles waltl. The sequence continues at coordinate 839,681,084 of NC_090436.1, forward strand.
TGTATTAGCAAGCAAGCAGCCCTTTTAAAAGCACTGAAGAGATGATTACGCACCATAGAACAGAAAATCCAAACCGTTCAAGTGTAGATATAAATCCAGCTTGGATCCTAATGTTCTAGCTGCAATCATGGAACAGTTCACAAAGTATGAGGACACAGCTGAACAAGGACTGCACCACATGACTAGACGATCAGTAGCACAGGCATATGATGAGGGCAGCTGGCCAGGAAGATACTTAGCTATCCAACCAATGACACCTTGGGCACATGCATATATCCTCAAACGAACATCTCCAAATGGTGCAGAACATGAATCCACTGCTTCATACTGAGAGACTGACTTTTATACTGAACTATGAAACACTGGCTGTACCACCTCCAGTCATGAGATCACAGAGAATCTGGATATATGGAGACCCTGACCTGCTGTTAAAAATGGCTATGTCATGGCTATCTCACATCTTGAGGACCAGGATCACAGATGGTCCAGGCTGCCATTGTCTCTTGTGGACAGAATAGCTTTGATGAAAATGGTGATTTTAGTCAAATTTCTTTACCACTTTGTCAATATCCCCATTGCCCTCCCACACTACTTTAAAAGAAATTCTTATCACTCAGCTAATAAACTTGGCATGGGTGAGGAAACAACTCAGGCTAAAATGCAGGTTGTTCATCCTTCCATATGCAACTATTTGTGTGCACACACTATTGGTATGACTCACATACCTTCATACCACATAGAGCAGTAGAAAATGACATTGCAAACCTGACCCTATTACACACTATCTTTACACACAATCATGATAACGCTACGAGGACAGAATTCAACACTGTCCATTGCAGTACGGCAGCTCGGCGTGCTTGTAATGAACTGATTTACAAACCAGAACTCATACTACCCAATGATATCAGTAACATGGGAACCAATGGCACTCAAAATCCTCAAGAAAGCTCATTTTAAGAGCATGAAAGACATCTATACAGGATGGAAATTCATTACACTAGACTTCATACCTAGAGCGCAAAACCACACCCCTCTCGTGGCTTTGTTATATTGTCGGCTCTGAGCTGCCATGAGGGTAATATTTTCCCAATCTCTGACTGAGCCCCCAACCTTAAATGTACTACATACACTACTTTCCATCACTACAAAAAAGGTCTCATCACTGAATTATACACCTCTATGCAGAATGACAAGATAATAGCACCTGATACGGCACTGATCAATTGGAATGTGATACTAGACCCACCACTTGTGCTGACTGATTGGGTGTTCTACAGCATCCAAACAAGTATGCTAACCTCTAATGGTAACGTTTGCATAATACATTTAAAATACCTGCATCAAATGAACTTTACCCCTGATAAACTATATTGATGTGGGCTGTGAGAAGGTGCATGTTGTGAGAGATATAAAACATCATAAGCAGATTCCATAGACTGAGGCTCACAAGAGCCTCTGTAGTCATTGCAGAGGATCTGCAGCTGCGTGGAATCTCTGTACTGCAGTTTCTCATTGTGGAGATTTCACCCTGAATGTGGAAACTCCGTATTGACTGAGGAGGCTCTACCATGACTGTGGAGGCTCTTGGTGTGGGGCTGCTCTCCAGTATATCAACACTGGATGCAGATAACTAACACACACTCAGATATAATCCCGGGACGTTTAGAAATGCAGCCACATGTATGCCTACTTGATTTTGTGAAGGCTCTATGCCAAAGGGTACATAAATTGGCAACAGTGGCATTACTCCTCGCAAAAAGGCAGGTAACAATTTGTTGGGGTAAAACACCCATAAACCAACAAAGCATCTCAGATTTGGTCTACTGAAAAGAACAATTAGAGACATATGCTGAGGAACTACCTAAACCATCATGTCCCAAAAATATTTTGGGGCCCTGTACTGCATATTTGTTAGCTATCTCAGGCTCACCTTAACAGACTCACAAACTATATAAGCCCATATCAGAACTGTTCTGTCTGCTCTGGTATCCCTGAGACTGATGGTGCCATATCAGTACCACTGTATTGTAATAATATGGTTTTTAGCTTGTGTATGTTCTAATTGGTTTTGTTTTTCTATGCTGTACAATAACATTCTAATAACAAAACAATCAGGGTAGTCTTCTGGGGACCAAGACAGGCTCAAGCATTTCAATAGTCTTCTTGTAGCAGCAGAGCAGTCCTACGAGGAACCATGAAGGGATCAAGCAGCAGGGAAATCCTCTGGGTAACAAAACTGACCTATAGCAGCAGGGTAGTCCTCTGTGAAACAAGGCACTCCGTCTTCTGTAATGTCTGCAGGTCCAGAGGTGTACTTCAAATGTGTTCTGAGGGCCAACATTTATTGCTGGTACCAACCTTTGAAATGGGGGAACTTCAAGGCTTCTCCACATGTGTTTTTGGACAATTTCTTCCTTCCCTTGCCAAGGATCCAAGACGTTTATGGTGACAAAAGAACGGTATTAGGTTTCTTTGTGTGTGGTGGAGGCAGCTTCCATTGCAGTGCAAGTAGAGCAGAGGAAAGATCTGCATCCACTAATCATGTCAGGATGACTCATCCTGGCCACACCTAAATCCCTATTGTTCTCTGTCTGGATCCAACACGCATTCTTAATGTGTTCGATCCTGAGCCACTCACCTGAATTCCAGACGTTCGATGGGGTGATGACGATTCCCCAATCCCAGAGAGGACTAATGTGACCGTGATGAACAGTACATTGCCCTCTCGCAAGTCCTCAAGGGTAAGGGGGTTTTGAAAAGAAAAAAAGAGAAATACCAGCTTCTGCTTAGTGGACTGCAGAATCAGACTGCCGGACTCTGGACTGCTTGCCACGGTGGGCGTCAGGACTTCTGAGTTCGCAAAAGCTGGGTTCTTGGTTTTTAGGATTCTGTGTTGCAAAATAAATACTTCATTAATACATTGAACTTTCATAAACTATTGCACATTGCATAATGTCAGTTATTGTTGACACATTTTGCATACATTTCTATAAGGCTGAACAAGTCTCTTCCTCTTTTTACAATATTTTCAGAGTCTCTGAAGCAATGTCCAAACTCAAAAACAATCAACTTGACTAAAGGGCTTCTTTGTGTTCTGGCGTATTCTCTTGCCAATAATAGTTTTGATAAACTTTCTCTATTTCCAATCTCCTCATTCTCAGGGGAGCATTTGTTACACGAAATACGTCTTTCCTTAATGTCTGTTTAGCGGTATCTCGGATTCCCACTCAAATGATAAATCACTCTAGTTCTTATTGTCATAAATGATTTGAAAGACAGAGCTCTGTTTTGTTTCATTTAAGGGAATAATCTCTCTTTACCTTGAAATTAAGTTACTTGGTTGAAAATTTCAAAAGAACCCAAACAGGCTTTCTTCACCTTTCTTATTTTCTCTATTTTACAGGAAATACGGGATCATCAGCAGAAGACATAAGAGGAGAGCCAGGTCTCCACAGGAAGCCAGCCGGAGGGCGAGGGTCTCTGGAACTCGACTGGACGCTGTCTGGAGGACGAGAAATGCTGGCACTCGACTGGAAGCTTGTCGGAGAACGAGGGACACTGGAACTCGACTGGAGGCAGGCTGGAGAACAAGGAACTTGACTTACAATGGAACTCGACTAAAGGCAGGCTGAAGGAAAAGGAACTTGACTTGACTGGAAACAGGTGAGCAGAGCAATAGGTACGAAGCCAAGCAAGGCCTTAGACTCACAAGCATCCTGAAATAGTCAAATGTGCACATGTGCATTTTGGCAGTTGATTGCTTGTTAAGAGAATTAGCAATTATCTTCCTGATTGTGACACATGTTCAATACAGTTCACATTGTGAAGAGCTCATGTTTTGGCAGTTATAGTTGGAGCAGGTGGAAAGGCATTTGGATACTTGTTAAGAAAATTAGCAATTATGCTCCTGATTGTGGTACATGTTCAGTAGAAATCACATTGTGAAGAACAGATGTTTTAGCAGTTAAAGCTGGAGCAGGTGGAATACAATGTGCAGAATGAACAAGCATTGGTTATAGTAAATGAGACATTTAACAAGCATTGGTTATTGCAAACTTGATATTCAAGGATGTAATGAATATACCCAAATATGTCTGAATGTTGCAAGCAACAGCGTCTTACTGTAATCGAGCCTTTAGATCTGCTAGTGTACCCACAACATAATGGGGGAGCCATTATCAGGCCCAAGCAGCTGGGATCTCCTTGAGGGCCTTAAAAGCTTTTGTGCTGAAAAATGGCAACTTTCTAAAAGTGTAATTTTCAAAATTGTAATCCAAAATCAGACTTTGCTGTTAACGATGATTTAAAATTACAGTTCATTTGAGTCAAAACATGACATTTCTACCTGCTCCCAATCAAAACCTTACATTTATTAAATGTAATAAAGTAACCCAATGTCATACTATGGGAGAGGTAGACCTTTCAGTAGTAAAAAATCAAATGTAGTAGTTTTTCACTGCCAGGACTTTTAAAACTTGAAAACACATGTTATACAATTTAAATACAATGCACCCTGTCCTATGGGCTGTATAGTCCTACCTTAGGGATGACTTATATGTTTGAAAAAGGAAGGTTTACGTCTTGCAAAAGGTTTATTTTGCCATGGAGAGATGGCAGTTTAAAACTGTATATCAGGCTGTGTTGGCAAGCCACTGCACCATGAGAGCTAATTTAGTGGGAGGCACAATGAGTGCTGCAGGTCCACTAGTAGCATTCATTTTATAGGCCCTGAGTACATGTAGTATCATATACTAGGGACTTATAAGTAAACTAAATGTTCCAATGAGGTGTAGGCCCATTTTACCATGTTTTAGGGTGAGAGCGTAAGCACTTTATCGCTGATTAGCAGTTTTAAAGATTGCAGATATCCAAAGCCAACAAAAACAAATTCAGAAAAGACAAAATTGTTCGGGGTATTTCAAAATTATATATTATAATATACAAACATAGGGTTGTAGTATTTGTTGATATGACACTTTAATACTGGAAAATTGCAATCTTTTATTTTTCAAAGACACATTACTTATTCTAGATACATTGATGTAAAAGTTTGAAATGAAATATCTCTGGCTCCTTTTATCTGATTTTAATGATTTCGATGTGTTTTGCTCATTACTTATTTCCCTGTGTTTCTAATTTGGTTTGGTTTATTGTGTTGTTTCCTATACTTTAATATTGTTGCTTCTGCTCACACGTAATGCATTTCTCTGAAGACTACTTGCTGCTTGTGCACTGCTACCTGGAGTTGAGCATAGATTTTCTAGAAACAGAGTTTTAGCATTAACCAACACTTGTTATCAGGTTGTTAGAAGTCACTCCTTCCAAAATTGATAATTCAGTTTCTGTTAATAAGACTATCTCCAAACATTTTTCAAGAAATGTTTAAAATATACATTTTATAAAAAAATTAAAAACAGCATCTTATATAGCCACACATTTAACATTTTTCAAATCCATGATAAAAAGAAACACATTATATAACCTAATAAAAATAATTAAAACATGTACCCAAATTGAAATAGCTGTAGACTATCTGCATGAATTCAGTTCCACCAAAAAGTAGAGGAATGAATACTCAAAAAATGCACAAGTACATCTGTACAAAAAAGAAAGAGCAATCCATATCATGTAAATTCAAATTCAGTGAATCACTTTGAAATGAACTGCACATCAAACACAAAATAAAGGAAAATATTTTTACACTTTTGGAGCATCATTTGCAACACATTTTTCCTTAATATACTATCTCCATAGCTGTACTTAGCACAGAACAACAGAATTTCAGCAAATGGATATTTCATGTCTGCATGGCTGGGCGTGCCAAACTTCAGACTCAGCATACAGCTACAAAGAGGTCCAAATGAATAAGCTACTGATTTGTGTCAGATAATATTGTAAGTGGACCATTTGTACAGAGGAACTGCCACCAGACATTTCACTGAAGTATATAAAAAGTGATGGAAGGAATGCTTGATTTAATCCCAGCCACTTGTAATTACTTAGCTCACTTTCCAGTCCATCATTTCTTTGCACTCTATGCCACATCAGATTAAACCTATCCATGTCCAAATCAGCCCTGGCACTCCTTCAATAGGATTGATCCAACCCAACTTTTCAAGCCAGGTCCTCTCTCAACTGGAACACAAGTAGCCAAAGACTAGTTTTTCCCTAGTTAGACAGTCGAGTATAGTTTGGCTCCAGAGGCACAGTGAGCATAGAACCTGTATCTAGGCATACCTGTCACCCTTAGAGCATCACAATAAGGAATACAGAAAGGTGATGGATGGAATGCTCAAATTAATTTTAGCAATTTTAAGTCACTGATAATTACTTAGAGCATCATCCATGTTCATCTTTTTTGCCTACTATGCTACCTTAGATTTAACACAGACATATGCAAATCAGCATTGGTACTGCTCCAATAACAATATTTCAGCCTGAACTGTCAACCAAAGTCCTTTCTAAACCATAACGCAAACAACCCAAGAGTACTTTTGGCCAAGATTAATTTAAGCATTTTACCCATCATCTTGCTGTTGTTGCAGTTGATGCTGTACTGGAGCGGAATTGGCTAGTAGGCCCCAGTGGTGAGCAGCAAACACACAAGACCACAAACTGGCTCTGCTGTATAGACTCCACACTGAGCAGTTCAACAGCCCTTTATTTGTTCCTGGAGGTGCGCCTGAGCTCCAGATGTGTGCATCGTCAGGAGCATCTGATGTACTCCTGAAAAGCTGGAACAGTACACTCCCTCCCACCTAATACGCCTTCGTCCCCATTGTCTAGCCTCAACTTCAACTCTGCTACTGCAACAATAGCACTCCAAACTTAGGGCTTCATTTAGAGTTTGGCAGAGGGGTTACTCTATCACAAACTAGACGGATGTCCCGTAAGCTGTATTACAATTTCCATAGGCTATAATGGAATTATAATATGGCAGAAGGGATATCTGTAATGTTTTTGATGGAGTATCCCCCTCCGCCAAACTCTAAATTAAGCCCAAAGTCATTCAACCTCATGCTGATGCATGGGTGTGGTCACAAGAGATAATGCTGACTGTGTCTCTCCTGGTTTCCTGAAGTCTCTCCCAGCTTTGCACTGGGGAGTTTTCATTCTTATTGTGGCCATTTAAAGGCACATCTCCTGAGTTGACTGCAGATGATGAAGGACAAGTCATCCTGACTTCGTTAGAAGTCTCTCCCTAGTTTTGAGAGTGACTTCTTTCCTCACCCTCTGATGTTTTGGCAGGGTATACTTTTTGAAACCATGATATGTTCTGTGTTATGACTTCACTCCCTTTTGTGGCCGTAACCATGGTTCACATGTCGGTGGCAACAGTCGAGGCTCCTCGCACTTATGGGGTCTGGTATTTTCATCCAGGGTACCATCTCGAAGAACGACAAGGTGACCTTTCTTATTCCAACCCTCTTTAGCTTGTCGGACCATGGTGGCATTATTGTTGGTGAGGGGTTGACTTTGCTGACTGCTCCCAGGCTGTAATTTTGTTGGCTTCCAACTGGCCACTGTGAGGAGTATGTCACTCTCTCCTCTTCCAGCCATCAGGGATTTTGTGGTACATTGCCTCAAACAGAATGCTCCTAGAAAGCTGTGTAGGGCCTATTCTGGTTTGTGCCGCTGGTCAATGTTGATCCGGAGTGCTTTGGTCATGGTGCACCTCTTGACATCTCCACTGGCTTGAGGCCACCTCATTGTGATGCATCTGTGCCTGATGTTGAGATTCTCTAGATATTCACAGAACTCATGACCCTGAAATAGTAGTTCAATGTCCGACCTCGCCAATCCATTTCTGTGTTAGAACTCCATAGATTGGACCAGCTCTACTAATGGAAACTTTGAATATGTATCCATAAATACTAGAGCCATCTGGAAGCTTCCAGAGTCAGCACTTACCAGTGTCCATGGTGTTGTGCTGTATCCTTCTGTGATTATGGGAGCTGGTCAGTCTGTTTCCTTACTGAGCTGGCAGGGGACACATTGAGACACTAATTCATCAACCTTCACATCCATGCCAGGAAACAACAGCTTCTTCTGGAGCTGTGCTTAGTCTTTACCATTCCCTGGTGTCTCTGGTGTGCCAGTGTCACCACAGTTCTTATATTGCTTTTTATACTATAATTCTCCATTCTTAAAAGACTAGACCATCACTAGTAACTCTGACTTATGCATGTACATTCCCAATTTGTTGTATGTATTCCACTGTTCAGTCAAGTGTGTGGGGGTTCACTCAGAGTGTCACCCACTTGCTTTGTTGGATGGCTTCTTGGCTCAGCTCCAGTCAGCTATCTTGCCATGAGGCATGAGCGGGTTTGACCAAAGATAGTTCATGGGGATGCAGATCCGGGAGAAGACTGCTCTGTTGCATGTGTCTGAATAAGTGCACTGTCAGCCCTGTGCCCGGGTGGCTGGACAGAAAGTCCACTGGATTCTCAGCTCCTGGTCAGTAGTTGACAATGGACTGAGATGGTTGTAGCTGGATGGCACACTTTTCGATCCAAGGAGGAAAATGTCTGGATGTGCCTTGAAAGACGATCACTAATGGTTTGTAGTCTGCGATAATTTTGAAGCAATGATGTGTTGACATATGAGGTACAGATGAAAATGGTTGCAGCCCCAGTTGATAGCCAAGTCCTCATATTAAATTTGGGCATACCTTGTTTCAACATCTGACAATAGTCAACTTGCACAGGCTACATGTGTCCACTATTCTATTTTTTGTTGCTGTACAGGGATTGATCCTAGCCACACTGATATGGCATCTCTATCTTTGAGTGGGGGGGGCAAAAGAGGACATTGTTACATCATGAAGGAGTTCCTCTCTATTATTTTGAAAAACAGTCTGCTGGGTCTCTCCACATTCCTATCAGGCATGCCTTCATCATTGCTTTTAGTGGGCTTTTGAGAGTGGCCAGGTTGGGGATAAACTAGCCAAAACAGTTTGCCATGCCCAGAAAGCTTCTTACTTCGGTGAGTGATGGGCAGGAGTATTCTTGATATCTTCAGATTTCCTCTGATCTACTTGTCGATTAAAAAAGGAGCATTTCAGAGTTAGATTGCTGTTTAAAAACCTCTGGAGAATGCCACAGACATAGGGGGTCATTACAACCCTGACGATCGGTGACCGCCAGGGTTAAAGTGGCGTTCTTACCACCAACAGGCTGGCGGTATGAAAACCCATATTTTGCCCGCCGGCGGTATTCCTCCATTATAGCCCCGGCTGTGATAATCCGCCAGGGCAGCGCATGACTCCCCTACCGCCAGCCTGTTTCTGGCGGTTTGCACCGCCAGGAAGAGGCTGGTGGTAAGGGGGCTCAGGGGGCCCCTGGGGGCCCCTGCACTGACCATGCACTTGGCATGGGCAGTGCAGGGGCCCCCAGGTAGAGCCCTATCACGCATTTCACTGGCCGAATTTCGGAAAGTGAAATGCGCAACGGGTGCTACTGCATCCGCTGCACATCAGCATTGCCGCTGGCTCAATTACGAGCCGGCAGCAATGTTGATGTGACTTTTCCGCTGGGCCAGCAGACGCTGGCCCAGCGGAAAAGTCAAAATACGGAGCCAGCCATACCGCCAGCACTGGCGGTATTCTGGCTCCCGCAACCTTGTAATGACCCCCATAGTGTCAGAGTTTCTCCCTCATTATGGATTTTATGAGTGCATAATCCCTGATATAAATCATTCCTTGTATCCTAGACAAGGTCTCTTCCGTAGCATTTTGAAATACATTTGCAGTGGACAAGATTCCAAAATTTTGCTTCTTGTATCACCAAAGTCGAATATGTGTGGAAAAGGTTGTGATGTAACTACTCCTCGAGTCCAGGAGCAGTTGGTTATGACCTGAGTTCAAGTCAACCCAGGAGAACTATTTGGTGCTGCTAAGGTCGGCGATGATGTCATCCTTTGTCGGCATGATGTGGCACTCATGCTTGATGGCCTGGTTCAGGAGTTTCATGTCTATGCAGTTTAAAAGAGCTCCAGGCAGTCTGGACTTTGGAGTGATGACCATTTAGCTCTGCAAAGACATGCTTGAATTCATGCGGGAGGAGTTCCAACTGGTGGTTGTGTACCTCATTGGCAAATGCTATCAGCTCTAGCTCCTCTGCCATTTGGCATCTAATCAGCATGTTGCCAGACTTTATGGTGACATGAAACGTGGCATCTATTTTCCTGTCACTGTATCCCTGCCACTGTGATAGGGGAGTTGCTCCCATACATGAAACTTCTAGTCTTTGGTGGCCTTTCTGCTAGACATCGATATTGGTCCCATGCCATTGTATCGACTGCGGCTCCTGTGTCAATCAGTGCTGGAATGGATTGGCCACTTATTTGAAATTTACAAGCTGGCTGTGGTCTCTTGGATAACATCTTGTCTGTTATGTAGGAGAGGAGTAAGACCTCGCCATCACTTTCCACATCTGCATCCTGTCAGTCAGATTCTGTTGGCATGTGTTAGGGTCTGGAAATGGTCTTCTGCATCAGTTCCCAAAACGGGGCACAGACCATTGTTTGGGTACCTGCCTGGCTGGTTTTGGTGGTGCACCAGTAGATTGTGCTCTTCTTACTTGGTTGTTCATTTCAGTTTTCACACTGACTCCATGTTCAGGTGATTGAGCTACTCTTACTTTTGCTAGAGCTACTTCCATTCTTTAAACTCTGCTGTGTGACAGTTCACAGGCCAGAACCAGCACTAGGATATCTTCCACTTTCATTTCAGGCTCCCTCAGGATTAGCCATTGCATAACGCTCAATTTGTAGCCTTGTATGATTTGGCCACGGACCTCTCTCTGCTGTTCTTGTCAAAGCTAGAAATGCTCAAAGTTGGGATATACTTTCAGGTCAAAGTATGCATTGACCACTGTAACTGCTGGATCATAGTTTTATTTACCCCCAGTGTATGGGAGATTCTTAAATAGTTTGAAGGTTTCTTCCCTCACACAATGATGCAGCAGAGAGTGTATGACCAATGGATTAGTTTTGTGAGTTGTGCCAAAATAATTTATGAATCTGTTGACCCATGTCTTCCAGCAAGCTGCTGCTATCACGGGGTCAGCTGGTTCACTAAGTGGAGATAATCGGCTGGCCACCAGGTGGAGTGGAGCACCTGCAGCATGTGGGGGCACTGCTTCAGGTACCTCAAGTAACTGCATCATCATTTTGTCGGGGTTGATCTTGAGACACAGTATGTCAACTGGAGTGGTCCATGGTAGGAGTACTTTGGGCGCACTATACCACACTGTGCGTGTCTTCACTTTAGTAGTGTGAATACACATGGGCTGTGAGTCCCAGGGCAGGGGTAACTTGGTGCAAAAGAAGACTCCTAGATTTTGTGGCATAGTGAAACTTAAGGGGGCCTCCCTGCAAAGTACCTGTAGGGTCCCCCACACCCCTGGACCCAGTCAGGGGCCTGCCACCTGTGGACAGTGTATTGTGCTGAGGGGCCTCCTGGAACTCATGCTCCTCACTGCAGGGGCCTCCATACCTCGAATCGAGAGCGACAGTTAAAACTGGGGTTTGTTTTCCACCACCAACGTAGCAGCGAGGTGGCTGGAAAGTTAAATTCACTTCCAAAAGGGTGCATGTGACAAGAGAGGGCTCACTCCTTTCAAATTTTGAGTGCACTCAAAGGGCTAGGTCATATGCTCTGCTGGCTTCTGCTTTGAATGTTGTGGCATGTGGCACCAGGCAGTGACTGGCCAAGGTGGAAGGAGTTCCATGGCTGAAATGTGCAATATGCACTTCATCCAGCCCCTCAGTAACAATTAAGGGATTGCTGCATGAGTGGCACAGCTGTGGCCAGTGTACAATCAAGTGCACCATCCTACCTACATGAATCCCACAGCTTATAACTGCTATGCAACATGTTATCATTTCTGAACATTATCCTAAACATCATTTACTGTTGCATATTTTTCAGACCGGACAGCACCTCATGGAGGAATTTGGACAACCTAGCCCATGAAATGCCTTCTGTAATGTAATCGGTCTGTTGGAAAGTACAAGTAACCAGATTGGGCAGTGCAGAAGGCACTTTGTTATAACAATGACCAAGCATGGGTATAGGCAACTCTGGAATCTAGAATCTGACAATGCCTAGTTACACCACCAGTGGTAAATTATACCACACCACTACCATTTCACAACTCTTACAAACATATGTGTTCCTTTATTTAATTACCCTCTCCCTCCTACATCCCCTTTGTACAGCAGCTGCTGCCACTAGAGGGTAAGGGTAAAGTGATGCAGCTAGTATTTGCAAAGAGCAATTACCATTGACATAAGTTATTTTTTAAATTAAATAAAGGTTTTGAGTCCCTGGGGTGCTGCTTAAGTGCCTGGCTGCCTCTTGTACTTGCTACATGAGAGCCAGGCAGCAAGACACTTTCGAGTGGGACACATGCTCTAATGAGCATGTGTCCCTCAGGCATTTTCCTTTGAAAAAAAGCCTATGCAGGCTAATGGCTGACCTAGTGCCACCCCTGGCCTGCAATGTTTGGGGGTCTGAAGAGACTGACCATTCATGACTGCAGCAGCGTCATATTTACATGCAGTCCTGGGCGTCTAGGGCATAAGCCCTGTATCCCCCAGACTGCCTGTCAATCACTCTCACAGGCTGTAAGCTACCCCCTTTCCCAACTCGTCACCTATGACGTGTTCGGAAAGGGTGCTGCTTGTAGCATGTGATGACTGCCGGTATGTGACTCTAGGTCACAGAGTCATGAGACTCTGTGACCTCAAGCCACATGCATGCTTTTGCAGCAGAGGCCGAGAGGGCACGCTTGGCACGCTCCATCCTCCCATCCTAGACTGGAATAGCAGCAGCATATCCTGTTGCAGGTTACCATGCGTGTTCCAGAGCAGGATTTGTCAGGGAAGTGGGATGAAGGATGGAGGCCTTCTACGTGCCTGCCAGCCTGTAGTTCGTTTTTACTGTTTTAGAAATAAATAAAACAAACCACAGGCTAGCACAGCAGAGCACACATCCGGAACTCATGTATTTAAAAGTGTTCCTTTTGTGTGCTTTTATCATATGGGTCTGTTTTACTTTATTACATTAGTTTATATCACTATATTGAGAGGCATTTAACAAAACTGTTAATAATTGCCTCTCAATATAGTGATATAAACTGATGTACTAAATTAAAAGGCACAGGCATGTTAAAAGCATACCAGAGAGCACTTTTAAATATGTGAGCTCCTCAGGATGTGTGCATCCTGAAGTGATATATTTAAAATTGCCCTAGTCTCTTGTATGCCTTTAACATGCAATCAATCAGTCAATCAATTAGGGATTTGTAGAGCACGGCTACTTATCCGTGAGAGTCTCAAGGTGCTGGGGGAGGAAGAAGGGGGGTTGCTGAGGATCAGTCAAAGAGCCAGGTCTTGAGGTTTTTCCTGAACTGAGACATGGTGGGAGATTGCCTGAGGTGGACGGGGAGGGGGTTCCAGGTCTTGACGGCGATGTCGGAGAAGCATCTTCCTCCGGCTGTGGTTTTCCGGATGCGGGGGACCTTGGCGAGGGCCTGGTTGGCGGAGCGAAGTTGTCTGGCTGGAGTGTAGAAGGAGAGTTTGTGGTTGAGGTAGGCTGGTCCAGCATTGTGTAGGGCTTTGTAGTCGTGGGTCTGGAGCTTGAAGGTGATTCTCTTGTTGATAGGCAGCTAGTGTAGGTCTCTTAGGAAGGCGGAGGTGTGGCTGTGTCATGGGGCTTTCTTGATGAGACGAGCAGAGGCGTTCTGGATGCGTTGTAGTTTTTTCCAGGTCTTGACGGTGGTTCTGGCGTAGAGAGCATTGCTGTAGTCGAGCCAGCTGCTGACAAGGGCCTGGTGACTGTCCTTCTGGGTTCGGTGGGGATCCACTTGTAGATTTTTTGACGCATGCTCTGGGTGTGGAAGCACCCTGATGAGACTGTGCTCACCTGTCTGTCCAATGAGAGTGATGTGTCTAAGAGGAGGCAGAGGTTGCAGGTGTGGTTGATAGGGGTGGGGGCGTTTCCGAGGGCGGTGGGCAACCAGGACTCGTTCCAGGCAGAGGGTGTAGGGCCGAGGATGAGGACTTCTGTTTTGTCCGAGTTCAGTTTGAGGCAACTATCTTTCATCCAAGTGGTGACTGCTTTCATTCCTTCATGGAAATTGATTTTGGCGGTGGTTGGTTGTTGGTGAGGGAGACTATCAGTTGGGTCTCGTCGTTGTCAGAGACAATTTTTAATGCATGGCTTCTGACGATGGCGGCTAGTGGGGTCATGTAGAGGTTGAAGAGGGTGGGACTCAGCGAGGATCCTTGGGGAATGCTGCAGCTGATCTTGGTGGCTTCCAAGAGAAAGGGGGGAGTTGGACCCTCTGTGTTCTGCCGGTGAGGAACGAGGAGAGCAATTGTAGTGCTGAGTCTAGGATGCCGGCGTCGTGGAGGTGGGTGCATAGTGTGTCGTGTGAGACTGTGTCAAACATGCAGGAGCATTTCACTTTGGTATATCACTATATTAAAAAGCATTTATTAACAGTTATAATTAACACCTCTCAATATAAAGGCATAGCCTGAGTACCAAAGTGAAATGCTCCTGCATGTTGAAGATGCATGTATCCTGAACAAAAGTGGTCTAGTCTCTTGTAAACCTTTAACATACAGGAGCATTGTACTTTAGTACATCAGCTAATATCACTATAGTGAAAAGAATATTCAATAAATGCCTCTCACTACAGTGATATAAACTGATGTACTAAAGTGAAAAGCTCCCACGTGTTAAAACGATACAAGAGGCGTCCCACTTCTTATAAGTTCCACCAGCTGCCACTGCCTTTGCCTCATAATCAGAGATATGGTGCCAAAGACTGATCCTGACTTCTGGTCCTGATTTCTGACTAAAGACTGTGAGGGCTGGGAGCAGTTGTTGTGAATTAATTCACAGTGTGTTGAAGAGTGGATAAACTGCCCCAACAGTGAGGTGTGCGTTGCTTAAGGGAACTGAATTAGAAGTCTAGTGATTTTGTCATTGAGTTTGTGCTAAAGGGTTTAATCTGGAATAAAAGTGTTCCCTTCAGGTTTGTCAGTGGTTAACATGGAGAAAATAACAGGCTGCAGGATGCAGGATGCAGGATGCAGTTTGCATATGAGTTTGTTTACAACTGAGCAAATATTTAAAAAAGGCTTGTCTCTTGCATTAACACATGAACGTCAAACTCCATGTTACAGAGCAAATAATTAAAAAATATGTTTTCTTCTCAAGAGTTCTAATTTTCTTTATAGTAAGGGGAACCATGATCACATATGGAAACAGAGAGTGATGATGAGAGATCTTTGTAAATAGGGCGGTGCACTCTCTCATCTCTCATTTGAAATGTCATCAGTGATGTCATAAGTGATATCATAGAACATGTCATGAGTGATGTCATATGAGAGGTCGTAAGCAATGCATGGCGAGGGTGCATGTTATAGTTAGTGCTGCTAACTATAACTGCTGATATTCTGTTTTTTTTTTAGTTCAAAACATTAATGTTGTCACTGAGAAATTCACCAAACTAGAACGTTACTTTAACCTTTGTTTTTTTCAGTGAACTTCTAAGGTTGTTTAAAATTAAACAAATCTTTTTATAATACCTAACTATACCATTACCTTAAGCTTTACTTTCTTCCGTGAACTTCTAGGGTTTTTTTAAAGTAAATTAATTTATTTTGTGAGAATATATATGGTGGAATGACTGTAAAAACTCATATGTGCACAGATTGTTTTGAATAGGAATGTTTTTATTTATTGTAACATAACAGGAAATGGTTTACAGTTTGCAAAATGCTTGTAAAAATGTGTGAGTATTAAAAAGATGAATTTAGCAATATTTCAGTTCAGATTGTGTATTTCCTCTATTCTTGTAACTCTAATATTGAGACATGTTATGAGCAATCTATTTTTGTGTCATTACTATTACGAGAGGTCTGTGGGACAATCACAAGATCCTACAGTTTTAAATTTCATTGCAATCTACTGCATACAGCTCTTAATCATGTTTTCAGTTATTATTTAATACTAATCTATAGTAGAATAGTCATTAAGAGATGGTTGAATATTTATGTTTTTTTTAATTAGAAAAGTGATGGCTCTCCGGAGACGCTTGTGGGAGCCAGACACACAATCTCCTGTATTGACTGTGAGGGGGATATACTTCCTGGTTGACTCACATGAAGCACTCACGAGATCGTACAATTAGAATTAAGTTAATAACAGGGTTTTCCTGTAATTTTGAAGAAAGTAAAACATTAGAGATGTTGATTAAGTCGGAGCAATTGAATATGTATTGGTCTAGTGAAAATATGAAGCAAGTATTCTTTTACGGTCTTGCAAGACACTTATGAGAGGTGCAGGAGAGGAAGGAAGGAAGGATTGTGATTTGTTTGTATGGATATCTTTATTTAGGAAAATAAAACTCCATTCTTTTTGCTTTATTTTCCTATTGGATTTTGGTGAGGGAATAATGTTTTGGGCTTGAAGTTTTTCTCTGTTTGCCTTCCAACACAAAGATGTCTTCATCAGATTCTGAGAAGCAGCCTGGGGCAGTTGCACCAGCTCAGCCATCTCTGCCTCCCAAGGAATCCTTAGGGAGGCAGTTCTTCGACATGAGGCCAGGTGGGAAACAAATTTCTGCAAAGTAAGCCCTCTGTAAACTTTGCAAAAAGGAGTTCAGCTGGGAAGTAGAAATATTCAGTATAATATGAGTACCACAGGCATGTTGAGGTACCTCAGCTCTACGCGTCCACAAAGACGTGCTCACGGCAGAGCTAGCTCATGCTGCAGAGCTGGACAACTCTTCAGGGGCTCTACCATCATTTGCTTGTGGAGATTAGGGGGGAGGAAGTCGCGGAGTTTCACTTGGCAGAATTCCACAGAGTGACTAAAAACTCTGCAAGATTCTGCAGGGTTCCGTGAGTGGCATAATTCGGTATGTTGCACTGCTCACACTTAGGCCCATATTTATACTTTTTTAGCGCCGCATTTGCATAATTTTTGTGACGCAAGAACAGCGCAACCTTACAAAATGCAATTGTATTTTGTAAGTTTGCGTCGATTTTGCATCAAAAAACGATGTAAATGCAGGGCTAAAAAAGTATAAATATGGGCCTTAATTTTAGGGCCAGGAGCTTATTTCATGCTGTACAATCAGCATGATTAACACCATGCGGTGAGCCAGAAAGTGCTACTTCTTTCTGCCACTTGAGTAGATTTTCTACATGAGCAGCAGATTTCTCAACATGATCGGTTGCAACTTGCCACGACCGCCTACGTTAAGAAACCTCACCACGAGGCAGTCTGGCGCTTCATTTTCTTGCTTGTCAACTTAATATTGCTGAGCTGTGCACATTAAAAAAACTCAGCCACACTGCGGTTGGTGGAGTTTTTCAAGAAGGTGGCAATCTTGAGAGTGCACTGGCACTGTCAGGTTTGCCTCTTGGATGTAATTTGGCCCCTGACAAAGGTATTTGAAATGGCTGAAGGTGCTTACATCAATAAGAATCCAGTGGATTCAAGTGAATTAAGCCAGTATGTTCAAGGAGCCATTTGTCTTTTGGGCAATGCCAATACAGCACTTTCAAATGAGAGGAGGAAGAGTATACTCTTAATTATGTACCCTAAATTAATTGAACTGGCAAGCGAGGAAGAGGGTCCATCCTACGAGGGTTACCTTTTTGGGGATGACTTTTATAAGAGACTTGGCAAAATATGTTGGGGTTTTCAGTTCACTACAGAAATCCCAAAAAGATATCAAAAAGATTTTTGCTGACAGAGTTTTTGGTTGGGCTAGGAGAATGAGGGGTCAGTTCCCCAGCCAAGGACAAACTGGATCAAGACCCTATTTGTGGCGTGTTGCAAGATTCACTCAGATGGCGTGTGGATCAGGGATTTTATCCCCAAAAACAGAGGTTTCAAGGCAGATCATCTAGGGGAGATGGGATATAATGAGGAATGGCAGCAGTTAAGAATTTCAAAAGGCCACTGCAATACTATAATAATGGTGGGTGGCAGGTTGACCCAGATTTGTGGGAAATGGAAGTTGGTGACACAGGACCCCTGGGTTCTAGAGACTGTCAAAAGATACAAACTGGAATTTATAAGTACACCTGTGAAGATGAGGTGGACACCACAGAAAATACAATTCTCAGAGGCAGAAATGAAGTTGGCTACACAAGAGGTAGAGGATTTGCTAGTGAAGAAAGCCATAGAAGTCACAGATGGTATTCTAGGGTTCATCATCAATATATTTTTGGTTGAGAAAAAAGACCAAGGTGTACAACTGGTGATAAACTTAAACGCGGTGCACAAATGGGTTGTATATCACCACTTCAAGATGGATTCATCTGTGAAGAAATGCATCAAGCAAAGGAGACTGGCTAACAAGGTTAGATATGAAGGGTACATATTTGACTGCCCCGATCTGAGAACCACATCCAAGATACCTTCAGTTTAGATGGATGGGGAAGTTATTGCAATTCAGAAGTCTCCCATTTGGACTATCCTCAGCACCTTGGCACTTTATGAAGGTGTTTCATCCAGTAGCAGCATGGCTACTAATGAGAGGAATAAGGTGAATTATGTATCTGGACAATATTTTCATAATGGGTCAGCGATGGCTATGGAGTTGCCAGAGATTTTGGGCTTTGTGGGATACAAAAATAAATCTTCTTTGATTTCAAGTCGGAAAACTCAGTTTCTGGATTTTGTTGTGAACACGATTCAGGTAGAAATGAAGTTACTGAGGAAGAAGCTGAAGAAGCTACGAAAGGAGTTAAAGAAGGTGTTAGGAATGGAGGTGATACCTTTGAGGGTCATGGCAAGGATTCTAGACCTGCTTTGCTCAACGATTCCGGCAATATTCCCTGGACCACTGTACTATTGGGCCCTGAAGATAGTGAAAATGAGGAGCTTGCAAATCCGTTGGTCATATTCCCAAATAATAGCACTAGATCAGGAGTTGAAGAAGGAGATAGAATGATGGCTCAAGAATCAATCAGGATTTTTTTGTGAAGTGCACTACTCACCCGTGAGGGTCTCAAGGCGCTGAGGAGTGGAAGGGGGAGAAGGGGGGAAAGGTGCTGCTACAGCTCGAACAGCCAGGTCTTGAGAAGTTTCCTGAAGGTAAGGAGGTCTTTGGTCTGGCGCAGGTGGGTGGGAAGAGGTTCCACATTTTGGCGGCGAGGTGCAAAAATGATCTACCACCGTATGTAGTTCTGTGGACGCATGGGATGGTTGCGAGGGCGAGGTCGGCGGAGCGGAAATTATGGGTCAGGGTGTAGAAGGAGAGTCTTCTGTTGAGGTATTCTGGTCCGGTGTTGTGCAGTGCTTTGCGAGCATTGGTGAGGAGTTTGAAGGTGATTCTCTTGTTGACTTGGAGCCAGTGCAGGTTTTTCAGGTGGTCTGTGATGTGGCAGTGGCGGAGGATGTCCAGAATGAGGCACCGCATTCTGGATGTGTTGCAGCCTCTACTGGAGTTTGGCCGTGGCTCCTGCGTACAGGACATTGCCATAGTCCAGCTTGTTGCTTGCGAGGGGTTGCTGACTGATCTTCTGGTTTCGGTGGTGTTAGACTTTTCATCCTTGGCGTGGTCTCCCTTAACTTTTTGCCTTTGTTCCCCAGGTTGTTGATATGTGCTGGACTCTGATTTTACTGTTTTTGTTACTCTGGGCCCTTTACCACTGCTAACCAGTGCTAAAGAGCAAGTGCTCCTTTACAAAATGTGTATGTAAGTGGTTTATCCATGATTGGTATGTTTGGTTTACTACTAAGTCCCTAGTAAAGTGCACTAGAGGTGCCAGGACCTGTAAACCAAATGCTACTATTGGGCCTGCAGCACTGGTTGTGCCACCCACATAAGTAGCTCTGTAATCATGCCTCAGACCTACCATTGCAGTGTCTGTGTGTGCAGTTTTAACTGTAAGTTCGACTTGGCAAGTGTACCCACTTGCCAGGCCTAAAACTTCCCTTTTCCTACATGTCAGACACCCCTAAGGTAGGCCCTGGGTAGCCCCAAGGGCAGGGTGCAGTGTATGGTTAAGGTACGACATATAGGCCCTCATTCTGACCCTGGCGGTCGGTGATAATGCGGCGGCCAAGCCGCCAACAGGCCGGCGGTCCAAAATATGCAATTCTGACCCTGGCGGGAACCGCCAACACAGCCCGCCGCATTAAGACTCCGCCCGCCACGGCGGAACAAACAAACAGCGCGGCGGTCCCCGCCAACAGCCAGGCGGCAGACAATGTACCGCCCACCCTATCACGACCCACCAATCCGCCACCTTTTCCGGGGCGGGAGCACCGCCGATAAAAACACGGCGGAAACAGACTACGAACGGGAAAACGCTCACCTCTACGCACTCCACGCGAGATTCCGGCAGTATGGAACCCGAGTTGCAGGTCATCCCCGCACTCCTATACCTGCTCCTGTACCAGGAGCACGCCCGGCGGCGCGGAAGACATCGGTGAGTACTGCACCTACGACACAGGGGAGGGAAAAGATTACCGGCACACACCCACCCACCCATACCCACTACAACACACACATCAATGCATTCCCACAGATCACTGTCACAACCCACAAACCCCCCCCTCCGAAATAATGCAAAGACCAAAAGAAGAGATCATAAACGGGCAGATATATTGAAATATGGACACCAGTAATCCCAATAAATAAATAAACTATGTACAAAATATATACAGCTACTAAATGTAGTCCAACCACTGTCCGTGGACCACAGGGGTCCTGTGCAAAGGGGCAAGGCCCAGTCCCACGACAAGAACTCCACGGAGAGAACACTGCAGGGGCATCAGAAAGAAAATAGGACAGGCACCTCAGGGGGAAGGGAAGGGGGGGCACCTCAGCCACTTGAGTACACGACGCCAGATCCACGAGGGGACTCCATGACCACTGGGCCATCCTGGGGAGTGCAAAGCCACAGTCCATACAGTCCATACAGTGGGTGGCCTGCCCACTGGGCCATCCTGGGGAGTGCAAAGCCACAGTCCATACAGTCCATACAGTGGGTGGCCTGCCCACTGGGCCATCCTGGGGAGTGCAAAGCCACAGTCCATACAGTCCATACAGTGGGTGGCCTGCCCACTGGGCCATCCTGGGGAGTGCAAAGCCACAGTCCATACAGTCCATACAGTGGGTGGCCTGCCCACTGGGCCATCCTGGGGAGTGCAAAGCCACAGTCCATACAGTCCATACAGTGGGTGGCCTGCCCACTGGGCCATCCTGGGGAGTGCAAAGCCACAGTCCATACAGTCCATACAGTGGGTGGCCTGCCCACTGGGCCATCCTGGGGAGAGCAAAGCCACAGTCCAAACAGTCCATAACAGACTCCACTGCCACTGGAGGAGGCATGTTGGCCAGAGGACATCCTGCAGCCCTGCCCGAGACAGATCCTGCCCTGCCACGTCTGCCAAAGGGCCAGCGGTTCTTGCCTGGAAGGGCCCAGTTCAGCGCTTCTTGCCTTGAAGGGCCCAGTTCAGCGCTTCTTGCCTTGAAGGGCCCAGTTCAGCGGGTCTTGCCTTGAAGGGCCCAGTTCAGCGGTTCTTGAGACGGCGGGGCCCAGTTCAGCGGTGCTTGAGACGGCGGGGCCCAGTTCAGCGGTTCTTGAGACGGCGGGGCCCAGTTCAGCGGTTCTTGAGACGGCGGGGCCCAGTTCAGCGGTTCTTGAGACGGCGGTCCCCAGCGGAGCGGTGCTGGAGACGGCGGGGCCCAGTTCAGCGGTTCTTGAGACGGCGGTCCCCAGCGGAGCGGTGCTGGAGACGGCGGGGCCCAGTTCAGTGGTGCTTGAGACGGCGGGGCCCAGTTCAGCGGTTCTTGAGACGGCGGTCCCCAGCGGAGCGGTGCTGGAGACGGCGGGCCCAGTTCAGCGGTTCTTGAGACGGCGGTCCCCAGCGGAGCGGTGCTGGAGACGGCGGGGCCCAGTTCAGCGGTGCTTGAGACGGCGGGGCCCAGTTCAGCGGTTCTTGAGACGGCGGGGCCCAGTTCAGCGGTTCTTGAGACGGCGGTCCCCAGCGGAGCGGTGCTGGAGACGGCGGGGCCCAGTTCAGCGGTGCTTGAGACGGCGGGGCCCAGTTCAGCGGTTCTTGAGACGGCGGTCCCCAGCGGAGCGGTGCTGGAGACGGCGGGGCCCAGTTCAGCGGTTCTTGAGACGGCGGTCCCCAGCGGAGCGGTGCTGGAGACGGCGGGGCCCAGTTCAGCGGTGCTTGAGACGGCGGGGCCCAGTTCAGCGGTTCTTGAGACGGCGGGGCCCAGTTCAGCGGTTCTTGAGACGGCGGTCCCCAGCGGAGCGGTGCTGGAGATGGCGGGGCCCAGTTCAGCGGTTCTTGAGACGGCGGTCCCCAGCGGAGCGGTGCTGGAGACGGCGGGGCCCAGTTCAGCGGTGCTTGAGACGGCGGGGCCCAGTTCAGCGGTTCTTGAGACGGCGGGGCCCAGTTCAGCGGTGCTTGAGACGGCGGTCCCCAGCGGAGCGGTGCTGGAGACGGCGGGGCCCAGTTCAGCGGTTCTTGAGACGGCGGTCCCCAGCGGAGCAGTGCTGGAGACGGCGGGGCCCAGTTCAGCGGTTCTTGAGACGGCGGGGCCCAGTTCAGCGGTTCTTGAGACGGCGGTCCCCAGCGGAGCGGTGCTGGAGACAGCGGGGCCCAGTTCAGCGGTTCTTGAGACGGCGGTCCCCAGCGGAGCGGTGCTGGAGACGGCGGGGCCCAGTTCAGCGGTTCTTGAGACGGCGGGGCCCAGTTCAGCGGTTCTTGAGACGGCGGTCCCCAGCGGAGCGGTGCTGGAGACGGCGGGGCCCAGTTCAGCGGTTCTTGAGACGGCGGTCCCCAGCGGAGCGGTGCTGGAGACGGCGGGGCCCAGTTCAGCGGTGCTTGAGACGGCGGGGCCCAGTGGAGCGGTGCTGGAGACGGCGGGGCCCAGTTCAGCGGTGCTTGAGACGGAGGCCGGTCTATGGCCAACTGCTCATTGCCTGGTGGTGCCCTCCTGGGCAGCGGGGATGGTGCTCCTTCAATGCCCACCTGGGCTGTGGGTGGTGGGGCCCTCCTGGCCAGCTGGGCTGGGTCCTCCCTGGGCAGCGGCTATGGGGGTGGTGGGCTCCTCCTGGGCAGCAGGCCTGCAGCCTGACCTCTCCGACTTGCTGCCCTTGCCCTCCTTAGTCGGGAGTCTGTGGCCCTTTCCTCCCTTTGGAGCTGTGGCTGGTGACTGTGTCTGGGTGGTGTCCGGGGGGGATGTAGAAGCCGGGCTCCTGCGGCGCCCCTTCCGCCTTCTGCTCCTCTTCCCAGGGGGTGGGCTGGCTGTCCCCTTGCTGCTGGGCGAAGATCCAGACATGCGGGCTGGTGGGCTCCAATACCCCTGCACCCTTGTCAAGGGGGCTGCAGGGCTGGTGGTGGCTGAGGTGCTCTTCTTACCCCGACGAGAAGGAGGGGGGGGCTCAGGGTCAGGAAATAAGTTAGCAGTGGCGAGGAAGAGTTTCTTGGGACAATGGAGAGTGGTAGGTACAGTGGGAATGGGAGTGGAGGGAGAGGATGTGGTTGTAGGTGAGTCACGTTTGCTGTCTTTGGGTGCAGGTGCAGGAGGGATAGGCTGTCGTGAGGTGGATGGCTGTTGGGTGGGTGGGTGGCTGCGTTTGTGTGGTGTGGAAGAGGGGGTGACAGACACAGTGGGAGAGGACACAGGGGACGTGTAAATGGCAGTGGGGGTGGTGACTGCACGTGTGCGGACTGGACTGGAGGGTGTGCTGGTGATGGAAACACTGGCTGATGGTGAGGTGAATGGAGGTGTGAGTGTAGACGTCACAGGGAGGGAGGAGGGAGACGAGGAGGTGGGGGTCACAGAGGTGGTAGTGACTGTTGGCATGTCTGCATCGGAATGTTGCGTGTGTGAATGTCTGCGTGATCTGTGGTGCTTATGTTTGGATGAGCTTCTCTTGGGTGTTGAGGTGTGTGCAGGCTGGTCTGATGGTGTGGGTGGGACAGGCAGAGGAACAGGAGACTGGGAGGAGGGAGTTAGTAGAGGGAGGCAGGAGACAGGGACAATGGCTGCCGTCAGTGCTGAGGCCAGAGCCTGGAACGATCGCTGATGGGCAGCCTGACCCGAATGAATGCCCTCCAGGTACGCATTGCTGCGATGAACCTCCCTCTCCACCCCCTGGATAGCATTCAAAAGGGTAGTCTGCCCAACAATGAGCGTTCAGAGGAGGTCAATGACCTCCTCACTGAGGGCAGCGGGGGTAACAGGGGCAGGGCCTGAGGTGCCTGGGGCGAAGGAGATGCCCGGCTTCCTGGCAGAGCGGGCACGGGGCGAACGCTGAGGGGCTGCTGGGAGGGCGGAGATGGTGCGCTGGGTGGCGGCTGTACCTGTAATGGCGGGGGGCACGGATGGTGCCACCCCCGCAAGGGAGCTCCCTTCCGAGGACGTGTCCGTGTCGCTGCAGGGTCCAGTCGTCCCCGTTGTGGAGCTCCCCTCGCCCTCCGTCTCACTGGTCCAGTCAGACTCTGTGGCATGGCCCTCCTGGGCCATGTGAGATGCAGCTCCCTCCTGCCCCGATGCCACTTCTCCTCCGCCTGATGATGCTGATGCACACAAGCACAGGAAGACAAACAAAAAGGGGGGGGGAGAGAGAAATAAAGGGATATTGAGTACATGGATCTCCGGTACAGTTAGCGGACATGACAGACACAGATGCCCCCTGCACTAAGTTGCGCACTTGAAGTCCGCTACGCATTCCGTGGAACATGCCCTACACGCCTAGAGTTGACAACTGCACCCATGGATGACACGGCCCAGGGATGGCTGTACTGACAAACTACTGAGGGTGGTGGCTGGGGACACAGGGGCTTACGGGGGTGCCCAGCCTACAGATATCGCCCTGGCCTAGGGGGACCCACAGCCCTCCTCCCCCACCCAGACACCTCCACTGCGCGACAACAGAGTAGATAATGCTTGTACTCACCCCCTTGTGTCTGCTGTGCTGCCCTCACGCGCCCATCCAAATCAGGGTAGGCCACCGCCAGGATCCGGAACATCAGGGGGGTCAGTTGACGGCAGGCACCCCGCCTACGTTGGGAGGCCATCCCCAGCAGAGACTCGGCGGTCTTCTTGGTCCCGCGGCGGATGTCCTCCCACCTCTTGCGGCAGTGGGTGCCCCGTCGATGGTGGACCCCCAGGGTCCGGACTTCCTTGGCGATGGCACGCCAAATCCCGATCTTCTCATGGGCGCGGACCTATGTGACACGTACAGGGAGGGAGAAATACCACGTTCAAGTTTGTCTGCATTTCCGTTGCCAGTGGCCCAACGCCCCCCATCCCCGCCAGGCCCCCCGCCAGCCCCAACATGCCCCCCATCCCCGCCAGGCCCCCCGCCAGCCCCAACATGCCCCCCCATCCCCGCCAGGCCCCTCGCCAGCCCCAACATGCCCCCCCATCCCCGCCAGGCCCCCCGCCATGCCCCCCGCCAGGCCCAACATGCCCCCCATCCCCGCCAGGCCCCCCGCCAGCCCCAACATGCCCCCCCATCCCCGCCAGGCCCCCCGCCATGCCCCCCACCAGGCCCAACATGCCCCCCATCCCCGCCAGGCCCCCCGCCAGCCCCAACATGCCCCCCCATCCCCGCCAGGCCCCCCGCCAGGCCCAACATGCCCCCCATCCCCGCCAGGCCCCCCGCCAGCCCCAACATGCCCCCCCATCCCCGCCAGGCCCCCCGCCAGGCCCCCAAGCCAGCCAGTGGCCCCAAATCCAGATTGAATTAAACTCACTTGTTGGTCTGGAGGACCGTAGAGTAGCGCATACTGGGGGAGGACCCCATCCACAAGTTTCTCCAACTCCTCTCCAGTGAAGGCAGGGGCCCTTTCCCCAGGTGCAGCAGCCATTGTCCCTTCCAGACCGAGGTCACAGCAACACTTGCAGTATAGGTCCTCTCCTGTGAAAGTTCAAATCGCAAGTGGATAAGTAGATAGAAAATGGCGGTCACGTCCGCGGCGGTGCGTACCGCGGCGGTGCGTACCGCCACCGCCGGCGCCCTTCGCCATTGGCTCCTGAAACCCATAGGCTTCAATGTTAACCAATGCGGCTTCGCGCCGCGGTCTTCGCCCGCCGCCCACCGCGGTGTGCCACGCCAGCGCATTGACCTCACATCCCATTGTCACACTTCACAGGTCAGGCAGCCGCCATTTCGAGGGTCCACATGGCTCAATTTCAACTGCGTCACACACGCCTAGGCCTTGCATAGCCACTCAGACACGCCATTCA
Organism: Pleurodeles waltl; assembly: GCF_031143425.1. Taxonomy (NCBI): domain Eukaryota; kingdom Metazoa; phylum Chordata; class Amphibia; order Caudata; family Salamandridae; genus Pleurodeles; species Pleurodeles waltl. Next base: position 839,707,351 of record NC_090436.1, read on the forward strand.
CTGCATAGAGAATCGTTTACTGTGCTAGCTGTGAGTACGTACCTGTGGGTTGCTTGACTGTGTGCTCCATGTTGTCCTTCCTAGGCACCGTCCACTGGGTTTGGCGAGGAGACGGATGAATCCTCCCGTGTACCGACCGCTGGTGGACCTGTCGACAATGGAAGAACGCCACATTATCCTGACCTACCGTCTTAACCGTGCCACTATACATGAACTGTGTGCCCATCTGGAGCCCGACCTGATGTCCCCCATCCGCCAACCCACAGGGATTCCCCCTCTGGTGCAGGTCCTGTCAGTACTCCATTTCTTGGCAAGTGGTTCATTTCAGACAACAGTGGGAATTGCTTCTGGGATGTCTCAGCCCATGTTTTCGAAGGTGTTATCCAGAGTGTTGTCTGCCCTGATGAAATACGTGAGGAGCTACATCATTTTCCCTGAGGTGGGCGAATTGGCTGCAGTGAAAGGTGATTTCTATGCCCTTGGACATATTCCCAACGTCATTGGTGCCATTGATGGGACCCATGTGGCTTTGGTTCCCCCAAGAGACAGGGAGCAGGTGTACAGGAACAGAAAAAGTTACCATTCAATGAACATCCAGGTGGTGTGTTTGGCTGACCAGTACATCTCGCATGTAAATGCCGAATTCCCAGGGTCAGTGCATGACGCCTACATCCTGAGGAATAGCAGCATCCCTTACGTGATGGAACAGCTAGAGAGACACCGTGTATGGCTATTGGGGGACTCTGGGTACCCCAACCTGTCGTGGCTACTGACCCCAGTAAGGAATCCCCGGACCAGGGCAGAGGAACGGTACAATGAGGCCCATGGGCGTACTAGGAGGGTGATCGAACGCACCTTTGGCCTCCTAAAGGCCAGGTTTCGGTGCCTGCATATGACAGGTGGATCCCTAATGTACTCACCTAAGAAGGTGTGTCACATCATCGTGGCCTGCTGCATGCTTCACAACCTGGCTTTGCGCCGCCAGGTGCCTTTCCTGCAGGAGGATGGTTGAGACGGTGGTGTTGTGGCAGCGGTGGAACCTGAGGAGAGTGACGAGGAGGAAGACGACGGGGCTGAAACAGACAACAGGGACAGAATCATTGAACAGTACTTCCAATAGGACACAGGTAACAATTCAAAGATAATTTAGTAAATGTGAACTACTCTCCTGCATCTCTGCTGCCTGTCTATTTGCCCCAGTGTATGATGACTGAGTTGTGGCTTTTCCCTCCCTATTTCAGATCTGGGGTCCCCACTACGAGTCCTGTGCTTCGTTTCCCCATGGACTACAGCTTTGTGGCAGCTGTTTGTTGACTTCACTATGTACAAGGACATATTTGCACTGTCATGTCAATTACAATATTTTAAAATCACAGCCAGACTACAGATAGTTTTGTGCAAAATAGGTGTTTATTTAAGTGCTCAAAATGGGATGGGTGGTTTCAAGTGGGTGGGGGCTATGGTGAAGGAATGTCCATGGCAGAGTCCAGAGTAACAGTCACACAGGTGCATTGTCCAGAGGCCTGTGGAGAGATGGAGCATGGGCAGTTCAAGGATGGACAGGGTGACAATGTGGGACAGTGGGATGACATCAGGTGGTATCCTTTGCTGGCAGGGGTCTTGACATCCTACTCTGTCTTCTTGCGAGATCTCAGGGCCCTCTTGCGGGGTGGTTCTTCTCCTGCAGGAGGTGGGGGTCTGGTGGGCTGCTGCTGTGCGGGGGCCTCCTGTCCACTAGCGCCGGCGGAGGTGGTTGGCTGTTCTTGGTCCAGGCTAGTGGCAGGGGCCCTTTGGTGTTGTTGAGTGTCCGTCCTGGTGTTGATGAGGTCCTGCAGCAGCCCTACCATGGTAACCAGGGTGGAGGTGAGGGCTCTGATGTCCTCCCTGTACCCCCGATAGTGTTCCTCCTGCAGTACCTGGATCTCCTGGAACCAGGCCAGTACCGTCGCCATCGTCTCCTGGGAGCGGTTGTATGCTCCCATGATGGTGGTGAGGGCCTCGTGGAGAGTGGGTTCCCTGGGCCCGTCCCCCCCCTGTCGCACAGCTGCCCTCCGAGTTGCCCTGTTTCCCTGGGCCCCTGGCCGGTGTGCCCACTACCACTGCCCCCAGGTCCCTGTTGTTGTTGGGGTGGTGGGTTATCCTGGGTGCCCTGTAGTGGTAGACACACCGCAGATTGACGCGCCCTGGAGACAGAGGCATGGGCCCGCTGGGTGGGAGCTGTGCTGGTGTTCCCAGAGGGGTTTGGGTCTGTAGTGGCCTGGGCCTGTGTGAGGGGAACCGACTGTCCAGAGGTCCCCGATGGTCCGGGCTGGTCATCGGTGTCCAGGTCGACAGAGCTGCTGTCATCGCTGACGGCCTCTTGGGTGGGGGGTGTGGAGAATTCTGGGCCCTCCGCGGCGGTGTGTTGACGGTCGGGTCCTGCAGGGGTATAGAGGTATGGTTATAGTTTCAATGTGTGGCATATGGGTGTATCTGTGGGTTCCCGTGTCCCCAAGTGCTGGCATTCGTGTGTGGGGGCTTTGGTGAGGGTGGCTTGTGGGGGGGATGTGGATATGCATTGGGCATGCTTTGGTGATGGGTGTCCATGCTTAGTGGACGCATGCAGGCCTAGGTTTTGGGATGTGTGGGTTGTGATGGTGAGACATTGGCAGGGAATAGGTGTGCTGGGGGTGGGGGTGAGGATGGTGGTAGGGGTGAGGATGGTGGTGGGGGTGAGGGTGGGGGTGAGGATGGGGGTGGGGGTGAGGGTGGGGTTCGAGGATGGTGGTGAGGGTTGGGGTATGATTTGGCATGCAGGTGGGGGGGAAGCAGTAGTGAAGCTTCAACTTACCAGTATCCATTCCTCCGCCGACTCCTGCGAGGCCGTCAGGATGCAGGATGTTCAAGACTTCCTCCTCCCATGTTGTAAATTGTGGGGGTTGAGGTGGGGTCCTCCGCCAGTCTTCTGCACGGCGATGTTGTGCCTGGATACCATGGAACGCACCTTCCCCCGTAGGTCGTTCCATCGCTTCCTGATGTCTTCCCGATTTCTGGGGTGCTGTCCCACAGCGTTGACCCTGTCGACAATCCTCTGCCATAGCTCCGTCCTCCGGGCAATGCTGGTGTATTGGATCTGTGTGCCGAACAGCTGGGGCTCTACCCGAACGATTTCCTCCACCATGACCCTGAGTTCTTCGTCTGAGAAGCGGGGGTGTCTTTGGGGTGCCATGGGGTGGTGTGTATGATGTGTGGGGTGGAGTATGTGTAGTTAAGTGTGTTGAGTGTGGTGGTGTGTGTTGTTTTGTGTGTGGATAGTGTGTGGGTGATGGTGTTGAGTGGCTGTGGCTGCTAGTTTGTGGATGGTGGTGTCTCGCTCTGGCCTTCTTTCAGAATTTTTGGTCGTAGGGGTTTGTGGGTGATGTGGGTGTGTGTTTTATATTGTATTGTGTGTGTGGGAGTGGTGTGTGTATGTGTATCAGGTGTGTGGAATTCAAATCGGCCAATGTGGCTGAGTTTTGTTTGTTTGTGTGTATTCTGACCGCGGCGGTGTGTCCCGCCAATGGAATACCACGTTTGAAAGACCGCCGCGTGGATTCGTGGGTCGTAATGGCATGGGCGTATTTCTGTTGGCGTGACGGTGGAGGTTTTGTCACCTCCACTTTTCCGCCGACCGCTGGTCTGGCGGTCTGTTGTGGCTGTCGGATTTTCGGAGGTTAGCCTTCTGCGGGTCAGAATGACCGTGGCGGGTTTCCGCGACCGCGGCGGGATTATGGAGGATTTCTGACCGGCGGTAGGCGCCTTTTACCGCCGAGGTCAGAATGACCACCATAGTAATGTGTTTTATATGTCCTGACAGTAAAATATTGCTAAATTCGTTTCACTGTTGCAATGCCTGTCCCTCTCATCGGTTAACATGGGGACTACCTTTAAATCTGATTAAAGTGTAGATTCCCTTTGGGAGTTTGGGGTCTCTGAGCTCACAATTTAAAAATACATCTTTTAGTAAAGTTGATTTTAAGATAGTGTGTTTGAAAATGCCACTTTTAGAAAGTGAGCATTTTCTTGCTTATACCATTTCTGTGACTCTGCCTGTTTGTGGATTCCCTGTCTGGGTCAGTTTGACAGTTGGGCTGGTTGCACCTCACACTAGAAAGTGACACAAAAGGAGCTGGGGTGTAGTCTGCATTTCCTGATGAGCCATCTGTGCTAGGACGGAGGGGAGGATTGGTCACTTACACCTGAAAGGGCTGTGCCTGTCCTCACACAATGCAGTCTCCGACCCCCTGGTGAGTGTCTGGGGCCTGGCCTGGGCAAGGCAGGATTTCACATTCACAAAGAAGAAATTGGGTATAAGAAGGGCACTCAAAACCACAGACTTTAAGAAACACTTCTGGAACCAAGAGGAACCTCTGCCTGGAGAAGAGCTGAATAGCTGAGGAAGAAGAGCTGCCCTGCCTGTGCTTTGTGGAGCTATCCTGCAGTTGCTGCTTCTGCCAGAGTAAGAGGGCAAAGTCTGGACTTTGTTTGCTTTCCATCTTGACTAGATATCTCCAATGGCTTGATCTAGAGCTTGCCTCCTGTTGTTTGAAGTCTCAGGGACAGCAAAGACTTCTCTCTGCCAGCACCTGGAGTCTCTGGAGAGACTCCTACTCTGCCCTGTGGTGCCCATCCAGTTCCTGGGACCCTGAAAGGAGAAGCTGGCAGCCTAAAGACAAGAAAATCCACGCACAGAGCGCTGTGAGGGGAAAAGATTGACGCAAATCCAATCTGCGGCTGAAAAAACGACTCCGCAGCTGAGAAACAACGCTCGCAGGAAACTTGACCGAAGAATCAACGCACGGCGCAGGAGAAACGACGAGCAGCATCGCTCACGGAGGCTGGGAGATCACAATCTGCGCTGCGGAATTTTCGGATCATCGTGCAGCTGGGTTTTCGACTCACATACCGCGGTGCGGAGTTATTTTTGATGCACACCCGCCCGTGCGGGCTTATTTTTGATGCGCACCAGGTACATTTTCACTCTAGCAGCGCTGGTGTGTGTTTAAAACTACTTAAAGACTCTTATTTTTATTGATAACTTGACTTGTGTATGGTGGATTTTTGTCGTTTTGGTCTTGTTTTGTTTAGATAAATATTTCCTATTTCTCTAAACTGGTGTTGTGTCATTTTGTAGTGGTTTCATTAAGTTACTGTGTGTGTTGGTACAAATACTTTACACCTAGCACTCTGAAGTTAAGCCTACTGCTCTGCCAAGCTACCAAGTTGGTAAGCAGGGGTTAGCTGAGGGTGATTCTCTTTTAACCTGACTAGAGTGAAGGTCCTTGCTTGAACAGGGGGTAACCTGACTGTCAACCAAAGACCCCATTTCTAACAGGCGGGTATCCATTTGTAGATCTTTCGGAGCATGCAGAGGATTTTCAAGCAGGAGGAGGAGGAGATGGCCTTGACTTGCTGAGTCATGGATAGTGAGGGGTCCAAGATGAACCGTAGGTTGCGTGTGTGGTCGGTGGGAGTCAGAGGAGTTCTGAGAGTGGCAGGCCACCAGGAGTCATCCCATGTGGAGGGGGTGGAGCAGATGATGAGGACTTCAGTCTTGTTGGAATTGAGTTTGAGGCAGCTGCTCCTCATCCATTCGGTGATGGCCTTCATTCCTTCATGGAGGTAAGTCTTGGTGGAGTCCTTGGTGAGGGAGAGGATCAGCTGGGTGTCGTCGACATATGAGATGATGTTGAGGTTGTGGGATCGGGCGATGTTAACGAGGGGGGCCATGTAGACGTTGAAGAAGGTTGGGCTGAGGGACGAACCCTGGAGTACACCACAGATTATTTTGGTGGCCTCTGAGTGGAATTGGGGGAGGCGGACTCTCTGTGTTCTGCCGGTGAGAATGGAGGTGACCCAGTCCAGGGCTCTGTTGCAGATTCCAGCATTGCTGAGACGTGAGCGTAGGTTGCGGTGGCAGATGGTGTCGAACGCGGCCGGGAGGTCCAGGAGGATGAGGGTCGCGGTTTTGGTGCTGTTCACTATGGTTCTGATGTCATCTGTGGTCTCTATGAGGGCGGTTTCGGTGTTGTGGTTGCTGCGAATCTGGATTGGGAAGGGTTCAGGGTGCGGTTCTTCTCGAGGAAGTGGGTTAGTTGTCTGTTGACAGCCTTCTCAATGACTTTTGCCGGAAAGGGGAGCGGAGAGATAGTCCGGAAGTTCTTGGTCAGAGGTGAATCTGTGGTGTTGGTGGTTGCAGGGGGGGCCCTGGGTGCTGAAGCTGTCGTGGATGTTTGCAATCTTGTGGTGAAAGTAGGAGGTTAGGGAGTCACAGAGGTCTTGGGATGGCGGGATGTCGTTGGCGTTGGAGAGTTCCTTCATGGCGTTGAAGAGCTCCTTGTGGCTGTGTGCATTGTTGTTGATTTGGTATTTGAAGGTGGTTCTCTTGGCAGCTCGGATGAGTTGGTGGTGTCTGTGGATGGTGTTTTTGAAGGCTGTGAGATTGTCCAGAGTCTGATCCTGGCGCCACTTTCTTTTGAATCTTCGGCTGCTTTGCTTAGATTCATGGAGGTCGGCGGTAAACCAGAAGGCCTTTCTGTCGGTGCATCTTTTGGAGGGATTCTTGATTGGGGCGAGAGTATTGGCACAGGTGTTGACCCATTGCCTGAAGTTGGGGGCAGCGGCATCAGTTTTGTGGTGCAGATGGGTAGGTTCTGGGAGAGGGTTGCGATAAGTTGGTCTTCGGTGACATTGTTCCAACTGCGGTGGGCGATCCGTTGTGGGTGGTGGTGTGTTGTGGGTTTCTTGAAAGAGAAGTGGATGCAGCGGTGGTCTGTCCAGCGGAGTTCGGTTGTGTGGCTGAAAGAGACAATAGGGCTGAGTGTGTGTCCTGCGAAGTGGGTTGGTGTTGTGACGATCTGTTTGAGGCCGAGGTTGGAGAAATTGTCGAGCAGGGTGGCGGTGTTGTTGTAGTTGGTTTTCTCGAGGTGGAAGTTTAAGTCCCTGAGGAGTATGTAGTCAGTGGATGTGAGGGCGTGCGTGCTGATGATGATTTGGAAGTGCAGGTGTTCAGCGGTGCTGAGGGTGTCTTCGGTTTTGGGCGAGATCCTGAGTGTTTTCTTGTGGAAGATGGCAATGCCTCCTCCTGGTTTGTTGGAGCAGTCCCTGCGGGAGATCTTGTAGCCATCTGGGATGGCTATGGTGATGTCAGGCGCTGAGGAGGGGTTAATCCAGGTCCCAGTCAGGAAGGCGACGTCTGGGGAGGCTGAGTCGAGTAGATTCCATAGCTCTACTTTGTGCTTGAGGACGGAGCGGGTGTTGAGGAGGATACATCTGAGATGGTTGTGTCCTGCCTTGGTGGGTAGGTCGCTGGCATGGAAGCTGGTGAAGGTGCAGTTCCGGCAGGATAAGGGTCTGCGGGTGGTCTGGGGGAGGCTTGAAGGCAGGCTGGAGAGCGGCCGGTGTTGAGGGCGTGGAGGGTGGCGGCGTCATAGTGAAGACGTGTGTGATGGCGGTGGGGGGACAGGAGCCAGCGGTTCTGACGCTGGGTTCAGTCCAGACGAGGACGCGTGCAGACGGGCTTGCGTTTGGTGCGCCAGTGGTGCATCCGCTGCACGACCATGCAGCGGCCGCGATTAAGTAGGGAGGTGGGGGCTTGGGGAGGACAGCTGTGAGGCGGGAGGGGGCCGAAATATGGTGTGAAAAAGGGGCAGAGCCGAAAAAGAGGGCAGGGCCACGGGGGCAGCAGCGGTGGGGGAGATAGAGAGGGGGAGAGCGAAAGTGAGAGAGAGAGAGCCGAGTGAGAGAGAAATGAGGAAAAGGAGCACTAAGAGACAGTAGTGAAGCAGAGCAGAGAGCAAAGCAAAGCAAAAGGAAGAGAGAGAGAGGCAGAAGGTAGCCTAGTAGGAAAGCAGAGCTCTCCCACTAGACACCAGGGATGAGGGGCAGGCAGAAGCCTGCAGGTGGAGTACGGCCTCAAACTCCTGACAGGTGTCAGGAGTTCAGAGAAGCAAGGGAAAGGACTCTACTTACAGGGTGGCAGAGCAGTGCACTGACCAGGTCTGTGATATTACTCCGGAATGTGGAAGCATGGCATGGCAGGGCTATTTTCAGGTAGGACCTGGAGATTGTGATAGAGACAGGTGCGAGTTTGGAAGGATGGGGAGCAAGATGTGAGAATTCATCCATGAGTGTACATTGGGCAGTTCAAGAGAAGAAGTTAGATATCAATTGTTTGGAATTGTTATCAGCTTCATTTGAATATGTTGTTTTACTCAGGGAATAATACAACATTTTGTAATGCTTATAATTGACAACATGTCGACAGTGAGATACATTAACAAGATGGGCAGCCCATTATCAAAGGGCCTAGAACATTTAGCAAAAGGTTTATGGGAATACTGTTTTGAGCCAGGGAATTTCAGTTGTGGCATGACATATTCTTGGTCTATGCACTGGTGTAGCAGATTGGTTTACAAGGAATTTTAAAGATTTGAGCAATTGAAGATTAAACAGAGAAATATTTCTGGAAATTCAGGAGAAATGGTGACCTTTAGGTGTAGATCTTTTTGCAAACAGGCTGAATGCACAGTTGGAAAGGTTTTTCAGCTGGAGACCTGATACAGAAGCTTGGGGATAGGATGCTTTCCTGGAAGATTGGTGGGGATTAATAACTTATTCTTTTCCTCCATTTGCAATGCTACCGATAGTACTGCTGCAGATACGCAGATGCAGGAAACAATAGTGGTTATAACTACAGTTTGGAGGTCACAAGCTTGGTTCCCAGTCATGATGGAAATGTCAATATATGTAGATAGATGTAGATAACAACATTCAGAGAAGTAATTCTAGGACCAGGCGGAGAGTATCCCCATCTGGTAAAACAGGGGCTTCTAGACTTGATGGCATGGAGGATTTCAGGAGTCAGTGGAAAATGTTGGACTTTTGGAAGAGGCTTTCAGACTTATATCAGAGTCCTAAGCATCATGAACCAGAAATGCATATAAACTGGATTGGTAGAAATGGGTTTGTTGGTGTACATGACGGGATTATGATCCAGTCCAACAAATATAGTTCATGTGGTCAATTATTTAACAGAACTATTTGGAACTGAATTATCATACAGAACAGTGAATGTCTATAGGTCGGCTATAGTAGCAAGTCATTGTTTAATGAATGATGTATGTGTCGGTCAGAATTTACTAAGAAGATAATGTGTACTATGAGGATGTTGAACCCACCTATGGAGAAATATACTTTGTTATGGGATGTAAGACATGTGTTAGAGGTATTTATGAGTTAATGTGATAATTAAAACCAGACTCTAAGACTATTCTCTAGGAAACTGATGCTTCTATTTTGTTTGGAATCATTTTGGAGTACTTCATGTGTGAATGCTCTTGATGTTACACGTAGGGCTTATCAGTCAGAAGGTGATTTTTTTACAGTAAAAGGAAAACAAAAACATTATCAAAGGCTAGTTTCTACCTATAATTTGAGTCAAATGAAAGACTGTGCATAGCAAAATGTTTAAAAGAGTGCAAAAGAAGGACTGAGAGTTTGAGGAATAATGTTGCACAGTTACTCATTGGGCGGTTTCCCCACCAACTTTGGCAAAGTGGGTAAAAGAGGTGGTGAGAGAGGCAGGTGTGGATGTAAGTTGATTTGGAGCACATTCACTGAGGGGTGCATCTGTACCAGAAGCATTTGGTTTGGATTTTGGACTGCAAGACATTTTAAGAGCTGCAGATTGGTCAATTGAGAACATGTTTAGAAGTTGCTACTTTAAACCGGTATTGAATTCAATTAATAATGTTTTAAATTCACTTTAAACTTGCAAAATATTAGCCTCTGTGTACTGGCATAAACATAGAGGCTAAGATTATCCCACAACAGTGTTCTGATTCCATTCAGAGTAAGAAGACTTCAGAGAAGAAAAGCTGGGGTATTGACAGAAAAGGACCTTTTTGATTTGGAATTCTGGTTTTGAGTTTTTATTACTTATCTTGTTCACAGCATTTGGACAAGAAAGATAGCTGCTTTGCTGGACCTTATATCCTATTGTAATTTTTTTAAAGTTCTAAATTCTCTCTTTTGTTTCTGCTGTGAACGGGCAATGAAAGCAGCATTGCATAATCTTAGCCTCCATGCCTTTAATAAAATCCAGATATTCTGCCCAACAGGCTGTGGAAAATGTACATTTTCCTCAAACATTACAACAGGGAGTGTTTTCCTGAAGCTTAACGTAAATTAATGTTATAATTTAATTTCAATGTGGAACAAAATAAAAAAAAATTACAGCACTATTAACATTTTTTAACTCAATATGTAATTAATTTCAAAATATTAAAATAAATTAACAACGTTCAAGGTTTATTTAAAAAAAATCACACATACTGAAAAGAAAATATTTATATTTATTTTTTAAGGTGTACAAATTACAAGAAGTTATGCAAAGAATTGATTTAGGATAATTAAATTATTATAAAAAAAAAATTATTCATTTATAAATTGAAAAAGTATTAAATTGTATCCAGTTTTTGTACATTACTTTTATATGTATATACACACACACACACACATATCATTATTTTTTTAAGTCCCTGCATCAATTATTTTCAAAGGGATTGTGTTGCAGTATCGTGAGTTGGCCATCTACGGTCCCGGAATTACTATAGCCTTATAGCCCACCGTAGCAGGCTGCACTGCCCATTAAAAATTAAAGGCCCGCTCCAGTGTTTAGAGGTTTGAGTCGGAGGGAGAGGGCTTTTAATGGCTGGGATAGCCCACTACAGAGGGCTATAAGGCTATTGGAATATTCCGCTCCATGAGGGCAGAATATTCTAATTAAAAAAAACAACGGTTCCTCAGAGCCTAAGGAGGTTGAAATCCCCCTCAGGCCCGAGGCCTTTGTTTCACAGCTATTGCTGTGAATGCTCTATAGCTAACAGCGTGCACAGGGCCATGGCTGTTAGCATTCAAACATTCAAAGCAAGAGCTGTGAAAAGGGGCTGAAGTCATCCCCTGGTTCTCCCATGGCTGAGCTGAACTGTTTTTTCTTGTTCAGCCAGGCCAGGGAGATCCAGGAGCTGGGCAGCATTCCTGCTCCCTCCTTCAATGGCTCAAGTGATTCTGTGACCTATGGGAGGAGGGCAAATGCTACGGTGTGCCCTGCAGCACAACCTCGCCTTTTCACTTTCCCTTACCTACTCTTATATTTGAAGTGGCAAAAGAGAACGGCAAAAGCTGCGTATTAGAACATTGAAATGTTGAGATCAGCGGGCCTATATCAGTTTATATATGCCACTGTCACTCCACTGTCTTCAATGGAGCTCTCAGCATTCCAATGTTCTAATACTGCTCTGTTTTAGCTTGGCAGATATGTAGTCTAAATTTTAGTACTATCCCTCAAGTCATAAAAGTCATCAATATGTGGCAGTATATGCATTATGTTAATCAAAAGCAAAAATGGTTTAAACATAGAAATTGCACTGACACGTCTTTATAAATGTGCATTCATTTACACTAGAGTTTGGCATAGGTAGTACTTGAATTAAATTAAGCGTTCGCAAGATTTGAATGATATGATGTTAAAACTTAGGCCTTAGACTAACAGAATGTATTGGAACAATTCTGAATTTCGAATGATTAATGATTTAAAATGGGTGCAAAAATGAAAGAAATATACTTCTTCATCATACCTATTGAAATGTATTAACAACATTCTTTTTCATTTAGAATGAATGAAACATGCATATAATTGAATTTACAAGTTGTATATTAAACGTGTTCTTATTAAAACATATTCATTAAATGTATTGCTTTAATTCACTTGCGTTAGCCTAAGTGAGGCCAGTTAAAATTTGTAACTCGTGCTGCTGATTCATTTTTTCATAACGTGAGCCTTATTTCACATTTTGTTCCCATGAGAAGACTAGCATTGGTAATAGGCCCGATTGTTTAGACATAGAGAGAAATGTAGAAGTGTCCTTGGAATAAGAACATCCTAAGTAGATGGACTAAAAAATATACAAATGTTTCATTCCTGTGTGGAGCAACATGGATGGATGAGGTTCTCATGGCCAGACCTGGGAATGGAAGTAAAAGTTTCAACCTGGAGTTGTGTGATCAATTATTATTGGATGATGCCCCTTCAACGTAATATGGAGTGATTTTTGGACAAATCAAATTGCTTTAAGAACTTTAATTTATCATTGACCACTTGGACTTTGGTCAGTTCTTCAGATTTTCAGATGCTTTGCAGATTCCAAATGTCCAGATACTAGAGCCTTTTACTGATGAAGATCCCATCTGCTGAGCCCCCCTGGATAGATATCTTTCTGTTTGCTCTTTGGGTTGTCCCATTGAGATTTAGAGATTTTTCCTATCCTCTTACAGAAGACTCTTGATTGAGCTTCTGATATGCTGACACTTTCCTTTTTTGCCTATCTTTTCCCCACTTTAGTTAGTACTTTATTGTCCGAGGTTTTCTTTTTCCAAATTTCTTTTGCCCTTTTTGCCTTTTTTGTCTTTTGTCCGCATGTGTTTTGCCTCACACATGTTAATCCTTAACATGGCCATGATAGGGATTTTTTTTCCCCTTTTGCTCAGCTGAAATTATACCTTAAATAATTTGAAACTCACTGATGCTTGTTAGGTCTGAGCAATGTTTACTTTCTGTATCTCAGTTGATAATATTGATGTTTTGTGTTTTCCTTATCGAATGCCTAGTTTTATTATTATTAGTTTGCTTAAATTTATTTTGTCATCTTGAGCAACCCTTGGTGCTTCTGTACTTTCATAATTTGGTCTTGCGAAATGCTCATATGATGCTGAGCTTGAGCTTATAATGATTCCCTTAATTATATTTTTGATTGAAGTTTTCATTCCTTGGCCATGTTGGTCATGGTGTGTAATCTAATTGGTTTGTATTGAAATTGTGTTAATGGTTCTACAACACCCTGTTGCAGGGTCCAAAGATTTATCCATCTCGTTGGGCATTGATTCCTGCAAAGGATGAAAATGCTACATCAACAGTAATAATGTACACTCATAAATTTGGCTCCACTTGCTCTACTAGAGGATGGAGAAATGTAAGCCTGTATTTTTGAGTAACTTTATACTTATACATGGTGAATAGCCAAAAGTAGTAAAAATATTCAAATGTGTAAGAATAAACCTACAGATGGAACTTACTTACCAGTTTAAGTTAGCTTTGTAAATAAAACTTTCAATCTATATCAACTTCATCTTTTCCTTTTCTTAGGTCTTCCCACAAGAGTCTCATTCAGATGATGCAACCAAAGATTGCATGTACTACTTACATAAATTCACTGTTGTTGTCTAACTCAGTTTCTGAAAACTGGCTTTTGTAAGAGCATATAATGGCGGACATCCAGGAAGATTCATAATCTCTTGGTGGGTGGCTGTTGGCGAATTACATGACATTCATTTTGATACGTTTTCCTTTTGTTCTTTCTTTCTTTTTTTTTTTATAGAGAGAAGGCAAACAGATGACCCAGTGCTTAATTTGTAAATAAAAAGGTGCCGGTGCTCAAAGCCCTCCTGTTGAACACGCGGCTGATGCAATTAAATGTGGGAACACGGAATACTGAGGCGGCGTAATCCTGGATCCATCTCGGGCCTGTTCAATTTATATAAAGCCATTCCCTGCCCCCTCAGCTCACTCTGACAGTTTTTTGCTTTCTCCCTATGTGAAGCTTTTTCGTTTTTCTCTTCCTCCGTCTCTCTCATATGTGTCTTTTGCTCGCAGCAAAAGCTTGAGGCAGAAGAATAAGCCCCGGCCCTCACAAATAAGTGCCGGTGCTCAGCACCAGATACAATAAGCACAAATTAAGCACTGAGATGACCAGAGGAGTACTTCTACATTTCAGAAAATAAACTCAGAAACAATCATTAATAACAGTGTTTAGTATGGCAACTATAAACATGTTTTCCACACATGCTTTCAGTAAGGTGGGATTTTAGGTCCAGCACAACAGTGTAAACTCCTGGGTTCTTAGATAGTTGATTTCACATCCTTGGAGCTTAGTAGGAGAATGTCGTTTGCACTGTCTTTTCTTTTTGGGTTTTGGGATCTCAAAGTTGGGTGGAGTGAGTTTTCAAGTTTCTTAGGCCGAGGTGTAGAAATAGCACAACACGTGACCTTTACACTGCCGTTATAAATGTAGAAATACACATTTATTATTACATTTGTTCCAAAAACAGGTTTTTATAGGACCATGGTCCAGATGTACTAAAATTAATAATACCGATTTCCTAATTGGGTTTCTCTCCAAATTACAATTAGGAAATCAGTATTGATAATGTATGAAACTCTTTTGAGTTTCATTAGCGATTCCTAGTGGGTTGCAAATTGACATATGTCATGCCTATTAATAAGGTAGGTCGCATTTTGCAACCCAATAAGTATTGCAGCCATCATAGGGACCACATCTATGATTGCTTTTAATGAAGCAATCTTTTTTTTAAATGCATCCCATTTTCCTTCAAAAAGGGATGCACTTAAAAAAAATGAAACTTTGAAGTTTCATTTTTTTAACATTCTCAAAGGGGAAGGGGCCTCCAAGGGACCCTTTTCCTTTGTGAATGGGCTGTATTACTGTTTCGCGACCGGAATTCGGTCACAAAACAGCAATGCATACCATACTGATTTGATATTTGGAAGGGACGACCAAAACACGCCCTTCCAAATACCGAATCACAAATGCAAAAAAGTGACTGAATCGCATTTTGCAATTAGTACATTAGAAAAAACATGTTTCTGTTGGCAAACGGCCTGATTCTGCGAATCGGGTTGTTTTCGACCAGAAAAATGCTTTGTACATCTGGCCCCATATTCGTAAGTTGTTATCGGCAAAAATGTAGTGTGAACATATGTGTGTGCATGTGTGTTGTATGTAAGGTGTTGTCTTGTCATGTGTTTCATGTATTTTTTATCACGAAAAAAATATGTAATACAAATGTTAGAAACCACAACTTAGCAAGCACACACTGAAATGATCGTGTACGACAATCACTAACAATGATTAGTTACCCTCTAAGGATTCTTCATCAATGGCAATAGTTTTCATAACACACTGAGGTTGGGCTTGTATTTCATCCAGGAAGTCTGTGATGCTGCCCGGAAGGATAGTCGCAGATCTGGATGGTGAATTGGGCTCCATTTTGCTTGTAGGCGAAATATCTGAGATCTGCGAGCTTGAAGGATTTGCAGTTTCTTTCCAGGCATCTGAAAATGGATAAACAGCTGATTTGTATTTGTTTGTGGGATATATAATGTGAGCATCATTAAGCAACAGCATTTGCATGTAGAAATATCCTGCGTTTGGCTTTGCATCACAGTGCTGATATACTCGATACGGTGCTACGTTTGCACAATTGCAGGAAACTCGTGACTTCCTGACTAATTATACCCTTGACAGCAAAAATACGTGGGCTACGTGTAAAGTGTTTTTTCTGTATTGTTCTAAAGACGTCAGGCACATTTCTAATGCACATCTGGAAAAATTGTAATAAATACTCTTTTTTGTTTGGTGTGAACAGAGATTTCAATTGCATGGGAAAACACTTTCAGAAAAGGTGCTCAGGAATTTCATGCACGACTTTAAATACCAGCTCAGGTACAGTATATACTTGTTCTCCAAAGCTAAGGACACTACAGTTGAAAAACCAATGACACATAGTATGTGTACACCTAAACCTGCATAACTCTTTTTGTTTTGTTTGCCTCTTCAGTGACTGATGAAGTAACATGCAGAGACTCGTATTTGAATGTAGGAGAGTTATTGATGTATAGACTTTGCTAAATATACTTCAACCCACAACACCTGCTTGAAAAGAAAATATACATTATAAAGGATGAAAGCAACAATTTTACCAACTCATAATTACAACTCTCTATGCTTGGCATACACAATCACTGACTATTACTGAGCCCAAACAATGGAAAATGTACTGCAGCTAAATCCTTTCAAGTTGAATTTATATATTTTTTTCTCCACAAATGAAGAAACAAATTAGAGGTAAAAATTCTACACAGATGTTCACAACCCTTTTCTGAGTTCCTTTGCAAAATCTTTGGGATTCATGTTTGACTCTACTTTATCCTTCATGTCACCAGGGGCCGCTCCTCCGCTAAGGCGGAGCAGCGGTGCCCTGCTGGATTTTCAAAAAAGGTAAAGTAAAATGATAATAATGCATGCTACCTTAATATAATTTTAATTTTCCTTGTAGTAAGAGAAGGAACAGGGCGGGGCTGGGTTGGAGGGAGGAGGCCAGAGGAGGGCTATGCACCACAATTGTGCATGTCTGTTTGACCGGCCGTGTAGGGCCAGCCAAATAGACATCCGCACTTTACATGTTCTCTACCCTGCTGTATTGAACAGCCAAGTGGAGAACATACACAGGCTCCCACTCCCAATCATGACGCTGCTGTCATGCTGGTGACAGCAGTGTTGTGCTGGGAGGCTGTATGCACCCGGGAACAAAAATGAGGACGGAGGGGAGACAAACATATCTTACCTCGAAGGTAAGGGTTTTGTTATTTTTGTTATTTTTATTTCTTTTACCTGTCCATCCTGTCACGCCCCGTCCTGCAACCCCCGTTCAGTGGCAGCCGCCACTGCATCTCAGACATAACAACAGTCACCGGATCAGCTAACAGTCAACTGCGCCACTTAGAGAAGATCAAAAACACTAGTGTCACCAGACCAGCTACAAACCACAGCTCATCCTCTAGTCCTCTGTCATCTGGATCCTGGAAATGATTTTCTAACTGGCATCCAGAATCCTCACTCATCAAAGCAGGTATTCAGTTCACCACTCATTACTTGTCCTCCTTGACAACATTTTAGCCACATCACACCCACTATCAGGTAACTGGACTCGCTCCCCATTGAAGCTAGAATATGTTAAATCATCTCTTTAGCATACACCACCCTTCATCTAAATCATCACCCATATCTTTGCAATCTTTTCAACATCTCAGGAGACTTAAGATGTCTGGAAATCATAATTACTCTACCTCTCAAAACAGCTAAATTCAAAACCTCTCAAGTGGTGAACCACAAATTCTCCAGTGCCACCACAACTCTCTGGAATTTCCTCCATGCAGGGATCTGAACTTCACCCACCATTGTGATGTCCAGGAAGTGAGTAAAAACATACCTCTTTCACTTGCACCTGGTTAATCATGATCTATCCGCAAACGATTAAAAAAATGTATTTGCCCAATTGAGATCCAGTTAAGTCTGTTGTCACTCCTATGTATCCTGCATCCTCTACATGTTTGTGCATCTATTATTTCTGTGTAATGCACGCAACATAAATATATGTAAAACTACAAAATAGGTAAATGGCCTTGTTTCAAGATTGTCTCAAAAGGCTTAGTCATCATGCAATGGCAAATGGCCTTTTGGTAAGTAACTGGCTTAACAACATGATTTCACATTTCATTATATATACTTATTCTTAGAAATATACATTCTGAAATATTTTTATCAATTCTCTGGTTTTCAAGAAAGTCCTACTTTTAGTGCTTGTTTTCTTTGTACGTGGTTTTTGTCAAGCATTGGATGAGTGCCACTGTAACATGCAGGTTAAAGCAGCATATAATTCCCAGTCAATGATAGCTGCTTCAGTGGCATCAGGTTTGTCCAGAGCTTCTGCTTCTGTGCATCAGTGTTAAACCACACTGTGGAGCACCTGTGATTGTATGTGCCTTATGGTTTCTACTAGCTTTGGTGGCTAATGTAAAGGACTCAGTGCATGGCTTGGAAGGAGCACTGGCAAGCATCATCACAGCAGACACATGCAGTAAAGATTCATAACCAATGGAGCAAATCTAAATGTGTATTAAAAAACAATGGATTACAATGTAATTCTGAGCATGCGTTATAGATTATAATGGCAGGCATCTATGTATGTGGTATTCATATAGCAAAAACCTAGATGAAAAATGGTAAGTATTAACCCACTTTGGCTGTTCTTCCCTTGTTGGTGCTCTAATCTTCCCAGTGGTTATACTGCCATAGTAAACTGCAATAAACAGTAAAAGGATTAGTATAGATATTATAACATTCCTTTCACATTTACCTCTAATTAGCTTTCACTCCCAACTGCACCTATTTGAAAAATTGTGTGGTATCCCATAGATGTTAGGAAGGATGGCTGGAAATATTGCTTAAGACTCAGTGAGCGTGAGGTGTGATACTTCAAACATGCACTGAGTTCACCTTAGGGAAGGGAAATCTGGCAGTCCCAATGTTAGGCCCTGTGTGTATGGAGAACACACTACACAACAGTACCCTGGTGTTGAATTACAATTCCCAGAAGACCATGGACACTGAATACTCAAATAGTTTGAACATGTGGCAGCCATCATGGCTATCTGGGTAGAACTTCGCTAATATCCCATAGTGTGTTTCCTATCCTATTGCAATCTATTATTGCTGCAGAGGGGCCTTTTCATTGTGGGTCTAGAATTTCCTTTGCAAAACCTAGTTGCTTTCTTTGGAGTTATTTGTAGCGGAGATCATTGCCTGCCCTGCAGTTACCTCTGTGCCTTCACAAGAGCCTCAGCCACAGAGGTTCCTTTGAAGACAAATAAAGTTTCGATAAGCTGCCACTTTCTTTTAAGAGGCTGCACACCAAATATTTTTGTTTCTCAGAACCAAACTCCCAAAGCCGGAATGTGTTTCTGAAAAAACAAATAACAAGTAGCCAGACCTGTGCCTAACTGCCAGGATTTCCCTTGCAGTGATGGACAGGAAAAAAAGACACTGCATCACACAACCTAAATCGTGCATGCAGTGTACTGTCATTCCTTCAAAGGGCCTCCACTCTGTTGACTCATCTGAAAAATGATTCCGTCAATGGAGCTAAGAGGGGCTCCTTTGATTGTATCTTTAAGTGTCACCCTTTTTTTAAATAGGCAGGTGTACAGAGCATTTGGCTGGCAAGCATGGTACTCCATCATATTTGTAACAGAGTACCCTGTCTGCCAAACTCTAAATCAGGACCTACATTTCCAACAGCGAGCCAGTAGGCACCATCATGAGAAAACTGATGGTACACTCTGGTTCAAAATTGAGCAGGCAGACCAAGGGCTTGGTGGACAGGATAGTCCATCATGATGTAGTACCTTGTCTGCCAACCTCTAAATAAGGCCATTATTCTCATGGTATTTGAGCTTGGTTGGTCTAGGAGAAAAAGCTTTCCATCGAGGGCTATGAAGCAAATTGAAGGGTATCTTTGCATAAATGGTGAAACAGTCTACTATGTGCGGTAGGTTCATAGAGTACGTGGTGCAGTTGGATCTTTACTTATCAGGATCATCATTCAGATTTTACGAAAGTATTAGTTTTCTTGCCTTAGTTAGCAAATATTGGGACTTCTGAGCCTGTGCAGTTAGGTCGTATATGAGGACCCAAGTCAAAAGAAGAGAGAATATAAGACATTACAAAGTTAATGCCGGTATTGTGGAAAGTCAGGTCATTTTATAAATATTGGTAGAAATATTGGTCCTATGTAAAAACAAAAGCAGTGATCCTTCTAATGTGTTTGCAGGAATGGATATTTCATAAGATATTTGTAGGGCCATCTCACTACCCTCCTGTTATGAAGAATTTAGAAATGTATGTAAGAAGAAAAAGGCAAATGTATTACCTCCATACAGAAGTTATGATTGTATGATCAATTTTGAACCTGGCACAAAATTACCGTGTACTTGAGTGTATGTAGTCAACACTAGATCAATAACGCAATATTTCAGACAATACTTAAATGACAGTGCAGCAAATTGGTTTCTTAGGCCCCTCGAAATTTTTTGCTTCATCTCCATTATTTTTTATTCCTGACAAAGGGTTGGTTGAGAAAGCGAACACGCTTCATAGCCCTCAATAGAATCACAGTGAATATTTTTTAGCCTTTGCCATTAAAATCTGTTCTGTTAGATCAGATTCAAAACACAAACACATTTACGAAGCTGGAGATCAAATAAGTTTACCATCTAGCCAGAATGAAATGAATGGAAAGCAGAATTCTGCTCTTAATTTGGGTTGTTCAAATGCCAGGTCATATATTTTATTGATGAGATATTGAGAGTTTTTTGATGTGCTCTTTATTTTCTTTAGGTGGCGTTGGATCTATTGAGGCTCCCTGGAAATTCACAAGTCACATGTTAACGCAGTTCTTCAATGATTGCAAGATCATCCATTTTCATTAAGATCAATAAATATTTTGTTTGAGCTACTAGGATAGAAATGCCCAAAAACCAAGGTTGACCACACATTCCAGAGGTTGTGGACAATTTGATGTGGTAGCATTTCATATCCCTGCCTGTGGTGCTCACTTGTAAAGAGTTAGTACTGTTTTTTTTCACAACACCTTATTTGATTGCATGATGTTCTACAGTTTCTGATTACTGAAAGAGGGTTTTAATTTAGTGCACTATTCTAGTATGCCTTGTGCAAAGAGCTAGATATGGAACCTCATCTGTCAATGAATTACTACCATAAGGTGTACAGACAAAATGAAAGATTACATTAGTGTGTTAAACAGTATTTGAGGTATCAAGCCTTGAGTTACAACACATAATACACTGAACACTCTTCTATTTGAATGTCACCTTCTTGTATATGTATGGTTGAAATCCCTAACTGATTATGAATACAGTTGAAGTACAATTGAAATTGTCCTACCTATCAAAACCCACCTGGTTTCCGTTGCATCTTTGTTAAGATTCTGTCAAGCATAAAACATGTCCGCCTTACATCCTATGCCAGTTCAAGTGAAGGCTGAAAGTTAATATTATGTACATGTGAAGTTAGATGCAAGAACCGTCATACAAAAGTTGCAATAGTTGGGCGTACTGGAATAGTTTTAAGGAGCAATCATGGGAGCCCAGTTCTAAGCTTAATGCTGTATGCTTGCTGTGACTTTATGTAAAGCATTCTGACCGGGAGCTCTATTTTCAAGGTGGTGGCTTTTCATGGTGGGGAGCTCAGTCAGGAAGCATGGCTTCTCACTTAAGAGTCGGTATACATGGGAAATCATAACTCAAATCCACTTGTGCTGAGTGCACCTCAGGGAAGCAAAGACTGGTGGTTCTTGCAGAGTGGCAGCCATTTCTGGAGAAACCCTTCTTTTGTATGGAGAACACCGTGAGTGACAGTGCCATGACTACGTTTCCCAGCAGCTCTTAAACTCTCACTTAGTTTCAAGAAATGGTGGCTAGTCAGGATATCTCTGTCTAACTTCCCTCAAGGCCCTTTCTAGGCAATCGTGATAAATGTTTCTGCAGCCAGGCCCTTTTTACATGGATCTAAGACTTCCTTTACAAAAACAGTTACTTTCTTTGTAGTTATTTGTAGGACATTAGGAATACAGAGACATGTTCTGAAAGTCAGTTTCTGTCAGACATTTTGAAATATATTGAACATTTAAAATTAACTTTTCTAAAGACTGTAGGATTGTCACATTGCACTTGAGGTTTATACTGTGATGGAACAGGAAGAATTCTTAAGTCAGGACTATGATGCTAATGTTAGATATATATGCCTATGACTAAGTGACAAATTCCTCATCAAACTAGACAGTGTTGGCTACTAAAGATGTATCTTTCCTCTTAGACACCAATTACATCCCGCAGAGAACAGTGACAAGCCAGGATACTGGTGTCCAGTGTCTCTGTTTAGTTCTCCTGTCCCATTCCTTTATCCTCTTTTCTACCACTGGCCCTCATATTATTGTGTATGTGGTGAAAGGTGAAGGCAAAGAAGAGCTGGAAGAGTGCATTGCCCCTTTTTGATCCATAGTGGAAGGTTAGTGATTTCTGACACTGGGGATTTAATAATAGTTTATACATAACAAGTTTTAAAAGTTAATTTGATTAACATTAGTCACCCATGTCATGCATAGGTTCTGAACAACCTTATTTCTTATTTATTAATGTAGGGTGCATCTATACTTTATTTATGCATAGCACACCCAGACCTAACAATGAGGCACCATAGCATAAAGAATCTGGTTTATGATTTATTTGCAGTTTATTATTGTTCTATTCTGGGCTTTCTAATAAATTCATTGCTTGCCACATTAATCAGAAGCACATCAAACAGAAATACATATTTGGGTAAAATTGTCATTTCTACAGTATTGGTTCTACTTATCACACTTAGCCATAGTGTCCCCATTCGTTAAGCATGATTATTGTTTCCTACTGAAGGGGAGGGTACATCAGCCGGAATATTTGTTTGAGATTTTACAGTTTGAATTCCCTAATTTATAAACATAGGCTATCTTGTTCTGGGACTATTTGTTTATAGCTTTCTCTGTGCATAACAAAAAGTGTCCAGCAGGGGTTCAATGGTTAATTACCCAGGACCTTCAGTACAACTTGGCTACTAATTAGCAGATATTTTGCAGCCCTGGATGGGGTGTGCAGACAAATAATTCTGAAGAATTGTGTGCACACACAAGGACTGCCTCTATCAGCCAGTGGTTGGTGAAGGAGTGGAAAATCCTTTGACCCACCTAGGATTCTGTGGATTCACATGCACCACCTCGCTAGCCTCAACACAAACATTTTTCTTGAGGCTGCCACTATGTGACATAGGGCATTGCCTGTGCTTGCTAAAATAAAAATGAAACAGCTCATATAGGCAGTGGGTGTACACCTCCTGATCCTCATGGCTGTGTGGGGGACCCAAATTGACCTTGTTCCATTAAAAAGGCACAAAGTCACTGCATTAATCATGAAGTCCATGGCCCTCAAGTATGGTTCACAGACACAAGAACCCATTTGAATATCTGTGTCCATCAGTTGTGTCCTTGGCTCTGTGTACTCTAATTCAGGCCTGCAGAACCAAAGATATTTTTTAAAAGAAAATCTTGCAACAACATGGTCAAGGTCTTCAATGAACAGGGTTGTGCAAAGTGGCAGTTATCCACCTGTGGGAATGTGTGCAGCTACTGCTGTGCTCAGTCACCACACACACACAACCAGAGTACCACCAGGGGTTGTCCGCCTGTCCTTGCAGCCAACCCCTTCTTCACCTAGCCCAGCTGCAACTAGCCTCTGTGTCGACTGTCAACTCCTGCTGCTTGGAGTTTGCCAATGCACAGCAGTTATATGTCACTATACATACCAGGGGTCACAATTACGAGGCCCTAGTGGCACACTGGGCCACTGAGGTACCATTTTTTGATGATCCTGTGACGCAGTGTGCCAGCCCATATTTACAAGGCCACGCAAGTTACCTTGCGGGGCTTTTCATGGCCTTGTACATATGGACTCCTTTCACGCACAAACGTGCAAAAGGGACATTCCATGGGTGTTGCTTGTGGTGTTCCCACACAATACCCATGGAACCCAAAGGAATCTTACACATTCCCAGGTTTACATATCTTGTAATGCCTCATATTCCAACCCCACCTCAGGGGTGGCATAACAGTGATGAAGCAGGGAGAAATATCTTTATTTTATTTATTCTTAGGCACACATAGAAAGAGGAAAACACCTCTTGTGGTTGTTTTTGTGCAGGAAGGTGCCCCTTCCTGCACAAAAACGATCATCCCCACAATGCAAGCACCCTTGCACCATAGTTCAAGGGAGTTTGTATTAGCACATGCAGCAATGACAGGGGGAGGACAGAAATGTGCTGTATTTTGTAGATACCGCACATTTCTTCCCTTTTCTCTGTGGTGCAGGGTGGCACAGCAAGGCACTTGCTGCACAGCCCTCCACAACGGGCCTTGTAAATGAGGCCCCAAGTATCCATTTTTATAGACCTATGATGTATCAAATTCATTAGTAAGACAGATTTTAAAGCACAAAGGGCTAGTTTTACAAGAAAGTGATGCATCAGCTGTGATGTGCCACTTTTCTTGTGCCCCCCTAACAACACCATTTGTGCACCGCATTTCAAATACGGTGCACCCTTGCACATTGTAGGACAATAGCATCATAATTTATGATACTATTTTGATACTTTGGAGGATTACCACCATAAATTGTGGTGCTAACCCTGCATAGTAAAGGAAGATCCATTGAAAGTAACGGGCATGTCATTTTAACACCTGCTCTGAGCGGGTATGAAAAATGACGCAAATCTTTTTTTACTGGTCTCCCTGCACGGGAACGTCCACCTTGCATACGTTATACCTGGCACAGGCATAATGTGGCACAAGGGGTTACAAAGTGGCGCAATGCAAGCATTGTGCCACTTTGTAAATATGGTGGAGAATGGCCTCCTTAATGTCACATTAGCGTAAAAAAATGACACTAGTGTGGCGCTAGGAGGCGCTAGGGCCTTGTAAATCTGGCCCAATGTGTTTTCTAGCTGTACATACTATGATGAATATAGTAAGTAACGAAATGAGGAGTGACAAGTATGAATTAATTCCTTAATCTTTTTTTGCATGGTTAATTAAAACCCCTATCAAACACATATATAAGAAAACACATTCAAACATTTTGCATGCGTAATTAACAATGCTGAGGAGCCAGTGCTTTGGGCACATAAAGTGACCAAGTGCTGGTCCATACCTGACCATAGCGCAGACCGGTAACTCCACTGAATCCATTACTATCAACATAAAAAATGTATACATATACTTTCCAGTTACATCTGTTTGAAAATGCTTCAGAATTAGTGGAATAAGTTAGCAGTATAAATTAAAAATTAATCTATACCTAAGAACAATATACCAAGGCAGGTAGAGTGTTATGTTATGTTATGTTATGTTATGTTATGCAGATTTGTATAGTGCATAGCTACCCAAAGGCCTCCCAGCGCTTAAAGCGGGACACATAAGATTTTATATCCTGAAAAAAGAGAATTATGCTTTGAACAACCATGTTTTTAACATTTTCCTGAAGGTTAATTCACGGCTGGTCATACGCAGGGCAAGTGGTAAAGAATTCCATAACTTGACCCCCTGATAAGCCAAGGATCTTCCACTCCATCTTGTCTTCTTTACTCTGGGGGTCACCGCTAGGAATGCTGTGGAGGACCTAATCGGTCTGGTAGGCAAGTAGAAGGAGGCCAATGACCTGAGCACAGCAGAACCTCTAATGTGCAATGCTCTATGAACGTGGCACAGAGTCTTAAATTCTATCCGTTTAGCCACGGGATGCCTTTGTAGGGTAGAGATTCCTGCTTTTACTGATTCATGCCTGGGTATATTCAGAAGCAGACGGGCCTAGGCATTCTGTATCACCTGCAACTTTTTGATCACAAATCCGGGCGCTCCAATATATAGGGCATTTACATAGTCTAGTCAAGAACCAATCAAAGCCTGTACAATAAGTCTTTTGGCTACAAAAGTTACATTTGTAAAAACCCTCCCTAGAAGCCTAAGCAGGCCAAACGAAGTAGCTGAAACTTTATTGGCTTGATGGGCTATAGAAAGTTGAGGAACAAACCAAACGCCAAGGCTCTTGATGAGTCAATTAGGGGGTGGGAGGTATCCCAGACCTTCCATAATAGAGGGATTGGAATGAAGCCGTGAATGGTGACCAAGTATCATCACTTCCGTCTTATTATCATTAAGTTTGAGTTGGCTTGGAGGCATGGACCAAGCACTGACCCATTAGCAGTGGGATCTTTAGATAGGGATACTACTAACTGTGTATCGCCTGCATGTGATACCAGGGACAGCCCAAAAGGCTTGACAATTTCTGCCAGAGGTGACATGTATATGTTATATAACGCGGAACTCCACAATTGTTCTTGACATGTTTTGAAAAGTATCATCTGTCTAGGACCTGGTAAGATCTATCCTTAATAAAGGATGTAATCCGTTCTAAGGCAGACCTTGATATTCCAGTATCTGGGATCGTACCAAGTAATATAGGAAGGTCAACTGTATCAAATGCAGCGCTGCGATCCAGGTGAATAATAGCTGTCTCCAGCCCTTCAAAAACAAGACCATAGGTGAGAGATGTTTAAGGAAGAGATATATATCTAATTTATGTGCTACCAGGGAGCGACAGTTTGCTAATAGGAGGAGACATTTGCTTCCTTCCTGGGCCACTAAGTCCTGTTTATCCAGGACTAGTCGTGGAGACCAAGAGCACTCATTGCAATGATCCTTTTGGCAGAGTACATGTAAATACTTAAATTATCACTTAACTGTACCGCATACTGGCAGGTCCTCATACAATGTCTCCAATAACAGCGCCTTAAAAATGTGTATAAACCTACTTGAGAGAAGCATAGCTGTTGGTTTGAAGCAATCTTGATCGCTCGGGGTTTAACCCTTGGCAACAGCAGATAATATGAGGCAGTATTTCGTTCCAATATTGACAAAAACAGAAGTTTGGCCATTGACGTGCGTACATCCATTGTTGTCTGATCTCTCCCACATCCAATTAACCAAATCTTAATCTTGTTAATTCCCTTTCCATTCGGAATGATGTTGCTGCCGTGAAGCACTGCTGCGTTTCATTTGGGCCATAGGGGGTAGCATTTAAGTGACGTTGTGCTTTCTTGAGGTGCATGAATATTATAAAGGCTGATCTATAGCGAAAGAACATAAGCATTGTTGTCCTCTGACTAGGGCCTTATACTGGCTCTAGGACTAAGAAGCAGAGAAAGAGGGAGTCATATTGTTGATCAAGATAATCACCTCTCTGTTTAGAGTCAATGAGCATTGATTGGCATCCACAAACACAGGGTTTACATGACTATACTAATTGTACATTAAAACACCTGGATGGAAGTTGCCACAGGTCAAATTGGTGCTTAACGTGTCTGCTGTGAAGTCAACCATTGCAAAGACACATAAATTACACAGATTCCCATCACAAATCTGTGAACTCAGCAGGAAGTCTTGCCTTTAAAACTATGCAAACAGCGTAAGAGAGAGGTCGTTCTGCGGAGTGAACGGACTTCCACCTAGATGCTAGTGGAGGTCGGAGAGAGAGAATTGGTGAAAAGGAGACAGCTCAGGGTATCAGAGGCTACAGGGACGGAAAGGTGGAATGAGCTGCTGCATCACAGGTAAGACCAGCAAAAGAACCCATTGTTATATACGGCTTAGAGCTGTTGGAGAAAGAGAGACAATAGGAGTACCTGGGAATAATTTCGTTCTCCTGATGGAAAATGAATGCATGAAATATGACTTTTAAGCTGTGCCAACATGTTTTGATCTAAGGGCAGATAGTATTATGTTCATTTGGAACAAAAAAATGAGGAGGCAACTGAAAGCAAAACAGTCAAATGAGTTTAAAACGTACAAACTAGAATGGAACTGAAAGCGGCGAGTGCTACCAAAGTAGTAGTGAAGGCATCACACATTTCACTTTTTCAGGCAGGGATGCCAGCAATGATTCATTGGTGAAGTCACATCTGATCTATGAAGTAACATCACCCCTTATGTCATTTGAGATGTCATCTGAGATATGTATGAGTTTGTGAGTAGTGCATTTCAGGGTTATGGATTATGGTTTGCCCAGAACACCATAATTAGCCAATGTCATTGTTTTTTCTAGTTTTGTTTCATAGCAATAGCTTCATTTTAATTATGTTTTTTAATAGAAGTGTGTATGTGTGTGGGTATGTGTGTGTGCGCACACATGCATACGTATGTTTGGCAAAGGATGAATTGGACGGTGCGTCTAAGGCAGTTGTCACTGAAGGATTGCTAATGGGTTACTGAACGTGACCATCATTCCTAGTCGTGTTTTACCCTACCACCTCTTGGAGGTAAAAGAC
Source organism: Pleurodeles waltl (assembly GCF_031143425.1). Taxonomy (NCBI): domain Eukaryota; kingdom Metazoa; phylum Chordata; class Amphibia; order Caudata; family Salamandridae; genus Pleurodeles; species Pleurodeles waltl. Next base: position 839,735,049 of record NC_090436.1, read on the forward strand.
TGCTTTGATAAAATGGTGGTGGTTCAGAGTGCTAGGTGCTGATGAAAGTAACCCATTTCTAGAGACGTAACATTATGTAGCAGACCACGATGGTATGTTCAGCCACTACTAAAAAATAGATGCGTACTGCAACACTCAACTTTAAATACAAATGTGGCCTAGGCCAGGTACAGACATTGCTCGGGTGTATTTCAGTTTTTGCATGACAATGTTTATTTAGTGGGTCCTTCTTGAATCTGATGCTCTGTAGACCTTGTTCTTCCTCTAACCTGGAAGCAGAAAACTGACTCACTTGATTTTGTCTTCAGACAATATCATTTTCTCATGATCTCCTGGTAAATAACTGTAATTCTCCGAACAGTTACCTGACCCATTCTGTGAGGTACAGAAGATAGAGTGCAGCACAGTTTACATAATGTACAAATGACCCTCTCTATGCCTCCCCCTTTCTGATGTGGAGTACCAGAATATACCTCCGTAGCATATCTCAAGTCCCAGTATAATCTTAGAGTATTGGGGCATATGTGAGTACGGATAAAGCCTGTGTCGTCTCTGTCAATCATCAGTAGGAGAAATGGATTTCATACATGAAAGGAACGTTTTCCACATATAGCAAGGATTAGGTCAGCATTGTGTATAACATTCATGTCATTGAATCTACCAGCTTTTTATGGATTTCTTCTCAATTTTGGTAGTGCAGACTGGGTCATTTTGGGTAGATTTTTGGTCACAGAGCCCTTAAGCTGCCCCTGAGGGAGGCGCCTGGGAGCTTGGCTGTTTATTTTCACCATGGAGTGAACAGATTGGAAATAAACACTTGGCTAATCATTTCATCATCTAAAATGATTACTACTTCTCATAGCCTTTTACAAAGCACAACGTAGCAGGCTTATGAGCCTACAGAAGGGTAAAAGTAGGTCCTTGATGAGGAGTCATCCTAAATTGGCAGCATGGCATCTTCTGCCTCATTTCAACAAGCGAGTTGGGGGACGTCCTTCACAGTAGATGTCTTTGTGTTTTTACCTGAAAAATTGATGTTGAGCCCTATTTATCACTGGCTACCAGTCCTCTCATTTGAATCATGTGCCCACTATTCAAAGTTGGGTGTCCTACCTACAATTGTATTAAGTTCTTTTTGACGTAGCTCCACAAATGTGATTAGAAGTCTGTGCCTGTGATAATTTATGCCGGGAAAGAACAATGTGCTCCTATTGTAGTCTTTAGCAAAGGTAGACAGGAAAAGATGACCACTAGTGCTGCTTAGAATGAATGGTCTATTCAAATATAGAAAGTATTTACATTTATGACAATTTTAGTGACAATTCCATTAACGATGTATGATAGTATTGTTTTCATTGTAATGGATTGGTTTTTACACATTGTTCTTGTGGATTAACTATTTATTTTAAGTTATACAAATAATGCATAAAATAATGTTATTATGTGTCATTATTAATCAATGTGGCATGTAATGAGCTGTGCGGATGACCAAATGAATATGACAGGCATGCAAAACCCTGTTACAGCTAGAATTTTGTTGAAGGTTGAGATTTTTTACGTTGCCAAAAAGTGGGGAGAAAAAATAAAAAGAACTTCATAAATTTTAAAAATTATGGACATACGAGTAGAAAGTATCGACACAACTTTTAAGTTTACAACTTCAATAAATTTTGTATTTTATAACAGCATGGTCTTGTGACTACCGTTTTCATCCAAATGACATTACATGAACATCAGAAGCAAAATTCAGAAAGAGGAATTGCATACGAAAAAATATGCACCTCTTTAGTATTATGCACACCCACATCTGACAACTATCTGACACCTTCAAGATAAACTTGCTAGTCCAAGTCAAAAAGAAAATATTTCAGTAACCCAGCTGATTACTTTATTGATAAGGATTGGTCTGCCTAGCTCAATGTCTTTGTGTATACTTCAGATTCCTACTGAAATCTTTACGTTTTGTGGATACATTCAAAAGAATGTTGTTAAATTTGTATTGTTGTTGATTTTCATCTCTAAATTCTTCCAGTTAATAAAGAAAGTGGGCTATGTCCTCATACGAGGGTCTGCCATATGCTTGTTGTTAAAGAAAGATGGCGGAAAGTAAAATAGTACTTGTTGCAGTGATTGTGTATCTAATGTCCACGTTACCTACCAACCTTCCCAAACTGACTTTGAAATATTGCAGTACTGTGACTACTTTTTGAAGATGGTGAAGATAATACAACTTTTAAAAGACAGCATCATGGTCATACTATTGACTATGAAGGATACTATACTGGTTACATACAGGGCCCAGGTTTAATTTGGTTTTCTGATCAAAATAATTCGCCATTTGTTATTGCTAAAAACTCATATTGCCTCACCATAAAATGTATTTCATTTACTCCTTTGAGTGCCCAACTAGTGTTGACCCACATAGCTCTCTTCCGAGATTTACCTATTTCTGGACATTAGATGGAGAAGCTCTCTGGTTAGGTATACCAGTATTAAAAAGAAGTATTGTGCCAGGAAAGAACCATATATTGTAGGTTACACTGATTACAGAATGTTTGGCTTCTCTCTTGTCTGATTCACAACGCTAATATTTAATGTGAGGCACCAAATCAGTCATATGAATTTCTAAAGTTTCTTTTTCTTGTGCTAGTAGTATTTTTTAAATGGTTGGCTCCAACACTTTCCTGCAATATTGAAAACAAGGAGGAACAGCTGATATTTTCCTATGAAAAGGTTTCTTGTAGAACATGGTGTCCTGTCTTCGTACATCACTTTGGGCCAATTACAAGTCAATAGACAATTGGAGGTGTAGCAATGGGGCTGGAGTTATCAAACCAGCTGGATTTCCCATCCAAAGCTGTGGCCATTATGGGGGTTATTCTAACTTTGGAGGAGTGTTAATCCGTCCCAAAAGTGACGGTAAAGTGACGGATATACCACCAGCCGTATTACGAGTTCCATAGGATATAATGGACTTGTAATACGGCTGGTGGTAAATCCGTCACTTTTCCGTCACTTTTGGGACGGATTAACACCTCCTCCAAAGTTAGAATAACCCCCTATGTGTTTCCGGACCTGACATTGGGGAAGGCACGTGTGTCCCGAATTACCAGGACCATTCATGCTTCCAGGATACCAGTGAAGTGTGCTTATACTGCGAAAAATCAAAGCATTAATTCCTTCATTGAACCGCCTAGTGTTCCCATTTTATTCATATGAAAAGAGGTATGATATTGTATAATTTACTATAGGATTGCCAAGGTCGTGCTTCACGAGCAGTTCACTCATGCTGTATATCAGGAATATACCCAATAACTTTTGTTAACTGGTTGAAAAGCTATTATACAGACTGAACTCTGGTTGTATGAGCCCTCACTGTGAAGTACACTTATGAGCTCAGCTTTGGCGTAGTGGAGAGTTGAGACTTAATTATAGGAGAAATAGTACCTACAGAGCACCCCGTATATTTTGCACCTGGCTACTATTTAACGACAGACAGGAATTACTAACGAAAATTCAGCTGTAGCGTCCTGCTTAGAAAGTGAACCCTTAAAAGTAGAGTTGCATTGATTTAGAAAATTGATAAAATAGGATTTGATGAACCCAGATTAAAACAAAAAAGAAAGGGTTTGTAAGATTTAAATGCACATGTATCCTGGCATTTTTCTAATAATCAAAGCAGAGTCTTGCCCCATTTTAATGTCTGGCTTGACAGCGCAGCTGTTGCCAGACCTTATGTGACCAACAGAAAAAGAGCTTTAATAAGCACCACAGAAAATGGCTTAGCTCAGCTGAAAATGGCTGTTGCCCAGACCATAGATTTTGATAGGGCAGAAACTGTTTGCCTCTGATTAAAAAAGAGCTCATATGGCACTTAGGGGCATATTTATACCCCATTTGCGCCAAATTTGTGTAATTTTTTTAGCAAATTCAGCGCAAAACTAACTCCATATTTATATTTTGATGTTAAACTCGTCTAATGTCAAAATATTGGAGTTTGCACCATTTTTTAGATGTGTGATCCTACCTTGTGTCAACGAGATGCAAGGTAGGCATTCCCATCTAAAAAATGGTGCAAACCCCATAGCCCCATATTTACCTCCGTGCTAAAATGACACAGGGTGGGAGGAGGGGCTAAATAATGGTGCAATGCTTGCTTATTTACCGCCTGGGTTAGATCAGGAATTAAGGGACCTGTGGACCCATTTCCATGGTTAAACACGATGGAATGGGTCCACAGGTGCCCTCCTCAAGCCCCAAGAACACCCACAACAGAGGGACATCGGAGGATGGGGGACCCCATCCCAGGTAAGCAGGTAAGTATAGGTAAGTAATTTCTTTTTTAATTAAAGTACCATCAGAGGCCCAAGTTGGGCCCCTGCATGTCACAGGGTGCAATGGCCGTGCCCCGGGGACACAGATCCCCTGTGCTGGCCATTGGGGTGGTGGGCATGACTCTTGTCTTTTCTAAGACAGGAGTCATGTGGTATAGATGGTTTTGCGTCAGAAAGTGACGCTAGGCTGGTTAGAGTAATCTTTTTTTACTCTAACCAGCCTAACATCATTTTTTTTTTGCGAAACCCACTTCTCCCATACCGCCAACCCCACCCGGCTAACATAATTTTTCTTTTTACGCTACCCCACCCTTTGCATGGCGTGCACCATTCCATAAATATGGTGCCCGGCTGGTGCTCACGAATTGCGTAAGCTGGTGCTAAACCTTTTGGTGCAAAACTGCGTTTGCACCAAAAAGTATAAATATGCCCTTTATTGTCTTGTGGGAAATCTTACACTCAGCACAACCACTGAGCATAACAGTAGTCTGTTGAGGCTGAAAATGCATTTGTACAAATAAAATAAGCATTGTGTGTCCACTCTGATTATGCTAAGTCTTTCACTTTGTACTCTCATGAACAAAATGGATTCAAATCATGTGGAGCTAAAAAAGCCCATTGCTTATTACTCCTCAGTTTTGGACCCTGTTGTGGCTGGGCTCCCACCATTTGCAGTCTGTGACAACTGCCAGGGCCGGCTATAGCTCTGATGGCACCCTGTGCGACGGTCTTTTTTGGTGCCTCCCACCCCATGATCACCTCCTCGGATTCTCTCACTACCACCCAGCAAATGTGCCCCTCATCTCTCAATAGCCCCCCTTTCACATATTCATTTGTTTTAAAAGGCTGGCTTTACTAATCCACTCAGCTAATCCACTCAGAATATAGGCGTCATTATGAATATGGCGGGACAGACCGCCAACAGCCGTGGCGGCGGTAAACACTATCCCGCCGGCGGCGGCGAATGGAAACCCGCAATATAATGAATAAAAAACCTAACCCCGCCAAACATTCCCACACCACCACTCCTCGCCAGGACCGTGTCGGTGCGAATCCCGGCCCACCCCACCCCGCCACCGCCAAGCACACCCACATCTCGCCCTTCAAATAATGATGCACAAATCACCTCAGCAGACAGTGGGGGCCGGACGACCATTGGCAGCTGCAACCGCCACGGGTGACAAGTGGGCCCAACAGCAACCAGTGCACACATTGGATAGGCTTAGCACCCACACACCTGATACACATCCAGAACACCATAAAACATCCCCAGACACACCCCACAATCCCTTGCAAGGAGACCAGGACCAGAAGACAGAGAGCACCAGAGCCAGACAGAGAACGCCAGCAGACAGGACACGCATAGCGACCCACGCAGGAGCACCCAAACACCGTCCCCAGTCCCGACGCCATCCACCACCCTCACCATGTCCCCCCAAAAATCCACACTTCACCGAAAGGGAGCTAAGGACCATGGTGGACGAGATCCTAAAAGTAGAGCCACAAATATTCAGTTCCGAGGTGCAGCACACACCCATCGCCCGGAAAATGGAGCTGTGGCAGACCATTGTCAACAGGGTGAATGCAGTGGGACACCATCCACGCACCAGGGACGACATCAGCAAGAGATGGAACGACCTCAGGGGACGGTCCGGGCCATGGCATCCAGGCACCACATCGCAGTGCAGAAGACTGGGGGAGGACTGCCACCAACACCAACTGACTACACCGACTGGGAGGAAAAGGTACTCACCATCCTGCACCCAGAGGGACTCACTGGATTCACTGGAGGAATGGACGCGGGTAAGTCGTCTACATTTATCCCATATACACCATACCTGTAATGCATGCACTACCCCACCCCACCCACACCCACCCAGACCCACACCCCTCCCAGCCATTACCCACCACATCCACCACTCGCATTGCCCACAACTCACTACCAGGCCCACATCACTCCTGCTGTGCACAGCCACCCACCCCTGCACGTACCCACAATGGAATAATAACCCCCGCCACAATGTGATCCCACCACTGCCACTAAATGGAATGTTCACCTCACAAAGGCACCCCTGAAGGCCACTGAAAGGCACACCAGCACTAAATTGCACAATACAGCCCACCTCAAACCCGCCTGCATATGTAACAAACATTTCTATGTCCCCCAACAGGTAACACCACCCATGCAACCCTAATGGAGGGGACAAGGAGTGCCACAGCATTCCAGGGAGACAGAGGCATATCACAGGACACTGGTGAAGGATCCCTGGACACTGATGAGCAGGCAGGCCCCTCACACAGCCCTGGATGCTCACCATGCAGCAGCCCCACACAGGACAACACTGTCACCCCTAACACCCAGTCAAGACCAGCAGTCCAGGGGAGGCGTGCCCACACCAGTGGACCCATGGCACAAACAGGTGGAACATAGCAACAGAGGCCACAGTCTCCCACCCCCAACATGCAGGAAGACGAGGGCCCAGTACTAGTGGCACGTCAAGACCTGCACAGGGGACACAAGTGCCCCAGTGGGTCAGGGGGTAGGGCACCGGATAGATGCAGCAGCCCAGGACGTCATTGCAGAGGTATTGGGGGCATACCAACATACCCAAGACAGGTTGGCACAGATTGTAACCATCCTGGAGCAAAGTCAGAGGATGCACCTGGAACACCACCAACAGGCAATGGAGTAGTGGAAAGAACACAATGCCACAATGGCCACCATTGCTGGAGCACTGCTGCATTTGGTCAACAAACCCTCAGACACCCACACCGGACAAGAGGCCCCCACAACAGCCCTGGACAACCAGCAACAGTTGTCCCAAGCAGCTGAAACAGCACAGGAAATACCCTCCCAGGAATCACAAGGGCCAACCATGTCACCCCAAGTAGCTCCACAGCAGGCGCCCAAACGTAGTCTCAGGCCAAGATATGGCACTGGAAACCCAGCTAAGAACAAGCCTCCTTCCAACAATTGACACTGCTATTACTGCCAAGCAACCATCCCCCCACCCATTCACCAACTGCACTTAGCTGAGGGCTAAATAATGTACTAAACTACAAATAGGACCCACCTATGATATCAAACAGGCCTGCCATCAAGTCAGTTTTGAGGACACCCAACCATAACGACTTCCATCACTGTACATAGCACATTTCACTGTATTCCACCAATAAACAACATATCTCACCTGTAACACTGTCCCCTGTCTTCAATGTTGAACAAAGTAGAGTAATGATGCAATAGGCAGGGATAAACATTATTGTCAAATTGTGCATGCTGGTGGTATAGTGTGTTTCAAAATAGTCAAGAAGGGAATGCTTATATTGTCTGTCTGTACCATGCTGAAGAGGTCCATGACTCGCATGTCATGACCAATTCCCCCTAGTTGACATGGCACACTTACAGTATCAGTCACTAACCACATATACAGGCTGAAGTCACAGACAGTTATTGGAAGTAGAGTTGTATCAGTTGGTTTCTGGAATTGACATCTTCCCCGTCCTTATCCTCACCATCACTCTCCTTACCTCTCTGAGGTAACAGATCAGGACCTATAGCACCCTCCACCTCCAAAAGGGGGATTGAATGTCTCACTGCCACATTGTGCAGCATGCAGCATGCCACCACTATCCTACACACCTCATCAGGCCCATAGGCCAGGGAACCCCCAGAGATATGTAGGCACCGGAATCTAGCCTTCAGGAGACCTATAGTATGCTCTATCACCCTTCTAGTACATCCATGGGCCTCATTGTATTTCCTCTCTGCATCCGTCCTGGGATTCCTCAGCGGTGTTAGGAGCCAACGCAAGTTTGGATAGCCAGAATCACCTAGAGAAATGGTCAATACAGAGTCGTCATTGGAATGTCCTTAGTCTGACAGGCTGTTTTTCTGCAATGTGTCAGTTAGTGACAGACACACTTACCTATGATCCACCCTCTGTCCTCTTGGAGTTGTTCCATCTTTTGTGGCACACTACTGTTTCTCAAAACAAATGAATCATGGACTGAACCCGGAAACATGGCTATCACATGGGATATGTACTGGTCTGCTGTACATAGCAATTGGATGTTCATGGAGTGAAAGTTCTTCCTGTTTCTGTACACCTGTTCACTCACTCTTGGGGGGATGATGGTTAGGTGGGTTCCATCGATGGCACCAATAACATGGGGAATGTTTGCAAAGGCATAGAAGTCTGACTTGATGGCAGGGAGCTCGGCCCTTTGGGGTAATCACACATAGGACTGCAGATGTTGTACAAATGCATTCAGAAATCTTGTAAGTACCTGGCTGAACACTGGCTGTGAGAAACCAGCACCCATGCCCACTGTCACTTGAAATGAGCCTGTGGCCAGGAAATGGAGTGCGGAGAGCACCTGCACCTCAGTTGGAATGGCATGCTGATTACGATTTCCGGGAGTCAGTGCAGGATCCAGTCCTGAATAGTTGCACGTGGGAGTCTGTAAGTGATGATGATCTGACGCTCCACCATGGTCCCATGTCCACAAGTGGTCTGTACGCAGATGGTGCCCTTCATCGCCACAAGGGTCGGTACCTGTGAGGGTTAGGAACAAGGAGTCATGTGCACACATACACTGACATGTTTGCTAAACACCGTCACTGCATTCTTCATAGTAGGGTCTGTACAATAACTGCAACCTGACAGATGTACAATGACCTTACTAAGAGGGAACGGAGTAAATGATGTGTGCTTATATATTCTATGGATAGAGACATAGGTGCTTCATATGGCTAGTATGCCCAGTATTGTGAGTAAATTGAATTTCAAGATGCGTAGGTGATGGCAAAATGTCTGCCCAATGTAGTTCTGCCCCTTTGTTGTGGAAGTGACCTAAGACCGCTATTCGTTGACATCACAGAGTACGGCGGTGTTGACCGCTGTTCGCACCCTCATTGGCTAACATGGATGCCATTGGGGAATCCTGGCATATCATGATCGCCGCCGGCGGTGACGGTGCATTCCGCCGCTGAACATACACGTGTTCGTCATCGTTTGATCACTTGACTCCCTGATCCCATGCGGACAAGTACTCCACTCTGTGTACTGCTGTGGCCTGTCTCTGGCTATGGATGTTGCACGTGGTGCAGAGGAAAGGGCCCCGGCCTTCACCCAGGAAGAACTGGAGAAACTGGTGGAAGGGGTCCTGCCCCTGTACAGCAGACTCTACGGCCGGCCAGAGGTACAGGTGAGTCCGGGTTTGTGGGACACTGTGTGTGCAATGGATGGAGTGGATTGCTCTGATGTACACTCCTGTGATCCAGGATGGGGTTTGGTGCATGGAATGCTCGTCTACTGTCCTACATGTCTGAGAGTACTGTCTGTCCTATGTCTAACAATCAGCCAACTATTGCCATTGTGCAGGTGCCTGACCTCTGTGTTTCTTCTCTGTGTCTTCCTACTAGGTCAGCACCCACCAGAAGAGGGCACAGTGGCATGTCATCGCGAAGGAGGTACGGACCCTGGGGGTCTACAACCGGCAGAGCACCCACTGTCGTAAGAGGTGGGAGGACCTGCGGCGCTGGGCGTGGAAGATCAGTGAGGCCCAGCAGGGGAAGTCCTCCCAACGTGGTAGGGGTGCCCGTCGGGCACTGACCGCCTTCATGCGAAAGATTCTGGTGGTGACGTACACAGACCTGGATGGGCGCTTGAAGGCTGCACAGCAGTCACAAGGGGGTGAGTACTCACAGCCCATACTTCAGCCTGGAAGGATGAGTGTGTGTGCGATAGGGCTCATGGAGCAGGGTTTTTGACTGGTGTCCAGCTACTGTCTGCTCCCCAAAGGGTGTAGGGGTGTCCCTGTCAGGTTTTACCTACCTCAGATTCAATGCAATGACAGGATATGGGTGTAGGTCACTATACTGCCCAGAAGTCAGGGCCATGGTCATGGGACTAGTGCACGGTGCTGCCTGTTGGGTGTGTCTGCTGAGTAGGTGTATGTCTGGCCATTGTGTATCAGCATTCAGCTACTTACAAGTGTCTCTCCCGTTTTGTCTCCCCATCCCTGTTCTCTTTTGTGTGTCTGGTACAGCATCAACATCAGGCGAGGGAGCTGAGGCACCAGCTAGTGGGGAGACAGCGGCCTACGGATCCTCGGAGGCAGAGACACCGGACGCCCAGGGGCCCAGTGGGTGGAAGGGCGAGGGGACTTCCATGGGGGAGGGTACTACCACAGGGGGTGGTGACTCTGAAACGTCCTCCGATGGGGGTCCTCCGGCAGTGGCAGACACTAGTGGACAAATCACGACCGTGAGATCTTCCGCCACCACCCATACCATCAGCGCCCTCCCTTCTGCTCCCCACTGAGTTGGCTGTGCCCACCCACCCAGAAAGGTGGGTGTCTCCTTCGCCCCGGCACCTCCTCCCCTGTCCCAGTCAGCCCTGCTGCCTTCACAGAGGAGGCTATTGACCTCCTGAGAACCATCTCTGTAGGGCAGACAACCATCGTCAATGCCATCCAGGGGCTAGCATCAGAGGTGCAGCAGACTAATGCCTATCTGGATGGCATTCATGGTGCCGTGTCTGCCCTACAAAGATCTTTTCAGGCTCTGGCCTCCTCTTGGATGGCAGCCAGTTTCCCTGGCCATTCTGTCCCCCCTCAAACCTCCTCTACCACTTCCAGCACCCCACTCCCTTCACCCGTCCAAGGCACACATTCAGACACGCAGTCAAGCACATCAACACACAAAAAACACACTTCCGAACACAAGCACCACACCTCCCACCACAAGCATTCACGCAGCCAACAGACACCTGCATACACAACAACGTCCACTTCCCCCAGTGTGCCCGCCTCTTCTGCATCCCTGCCTGTCCCTCTACATGCACACCCTCATGCACTGCACCTTCACTTACTGTTACTGCTCCTCTTCCTGCACTCACCACAATAGCAGACGCACATACATGCACCCCATACACCACACCAGCACTAACCACCTCCACTGTAGTTGACACATGCAGCACACTCACCCGATTTGCAGACACCCACCCAACATACATCCACACTAGCTGTCTGTCTTCTCCCACTGGGTCCACCCCCACCTCCCAAAATTCTCAAACGCACCAAGACACCCACCCATCAGACATCCACCACACCACAGCCTACTGAGCAGTCACCGGCACACCTACACCCCATACATCAACTCCCTCTGCCTCCACTCCCACACCCTCATCCACACCCACCCCAATTGCTCCCAATAAACTTTTCCTATCCCGTGTAGACCTGTTCGAACCCACTGGCCCACCCCGTCTTGTCCCGAAATGTGCCCACCTCCTTGCCCTTTCCGCTCCTTCCACATCGCAGCCCACCCCTGTCCAGCCTTCCCATTACCGTGCCCCTTCTCCAGTTAAGAAGAAGACCCGCTCAGAGCCTAAGGAATCCTGCTCCGCCCGAGCCAAACAGCCCCCACCCCCTTCAAAAGAGAAGCCCACCCGCCCTCCAACCTCCTCACGCAAGTCAAAGTCCCACCCCCGTCATAAATACCAACCCCGTCCCCATTCCGTGAGGTGCCTGGATCCCCCTATGGTGCCCTGTTGAGTGGAGTACCCAGCACTTGTGGGAGTCAGGCGTGGCCATGTGTGGCCAAGGAAAATTAACTTTTTATGGACTGGTCATTGGCCCTGTTTTCATCATTTAGCTCAGTGAGCTACTGAATAAAGTTTCTGTGTGGCCTGTGTTTGGGCCGCATGCAGTTCCACCCAGGTGTTTGTTTAAATAATTTATGGCTGTGGTGCTATTGTATGTCCTATGGCCAAGTTGCAGTGGCCTTCGGTCGGGTATGTCCCTCTAGGTGTGGAGTGTCTGACTATTGCTGCTGGGAAGGGTTGGGGGGGCTTTGAGGGGTGGGTATATAACTTTGCCCTTTCCTCCCTTGTGTTGTAGGTTGCCGTACTTACCGTCTTCGTCGGCGGTCTCAGTCGAGTAGGTATATGGCAAGGAGCAAGGCTGGCATGATCTGCAGCTCTCTGTTCATGGCTGCCGCTGCACGTTTTGTTGAGCTCCGGTGAGTGTTTCCTTCTATTTGTTTCTTTTCCGCCTGGCTTTGTGTGGCGGTAGTTCCCGCCCCGGAACTGGCGGCGGAATGGTGGTTCATTATTTGATGGGCGGGTTGGGCCTTTGTGACGGCCTGTGGGCGGTGTCTGCCGTCGTCAGCAGGACTCCTTTCCTTGCGGTGGGTGGTGCGCGGGATGCATGAGTTTCGTTTGGTTCATTATTTGTCAGTCCGGACCGCTCCTCTGTTGGCGGTTTCTTCCGCCACCGCCGGCGGTGTGGAACGGACCGCCATGTTCATAATGAGGGCCATAGTTCTGTTCTTTGCAGCTGGCATATTAACCCGCTGCATATTAACCTTCTACACTACTATATGGTGAGTCAAAGCTGCCACAGAACAAAACTGCTTCCTGAAGGCTGGACGCACAAGAAACTTTTCAAGAGGTGCTTTTAAATTGCAAGCTTCTAAGTTATTGCTAAAGACAGTGTCCCCGCTGAGGTCAGCACCCGGTGCAGTCGTACAGCTCGCACCACCCTAAAGCCACCCTGACAACTGCTGTGTATGTTGTTGAAACTTCTGAAATTATTGTGTTGAGTTCCTTGCTAACTTCTGCTGTGCACCATTCTGTGGTTGAGCTCCTCCTGACTACTTAAACTCAGCATGTCTTCACATCTACATTGTCTCACCATGAAATACTATTGCTGTTTGACTATCATACTACTTTGATCCACTGTCCCACCTTGAGTCTTGCTTACTTGCTATGCCCTCTATTGAAGATGGACATCCCAACTACTGTGTTCTGGCCACTGTTCAAGTTAACAGACCTCACATTTATTTGAATGATAGGCCCTTCAATGAGATTGAATTATGGTATTTTGTAGTTGGATCATGTCTCAGGAACAATGGAGGTACCCTACTCGCTGCTCATGCTGTCTGCATTATATACTAAATTGTTTAAATCTGTAATTTACTCCCTGTCCAATGAGTTCAAGTCACAGAGGTCATTGCTGTCACTCGGGCATGTATTCTAGCCAAAGAAAAGACTGTTGCTGTCTACACAGACTCAAATAACACATTTGGAGTGACACATAACTTTGGGATCCTCTGGATTTGAAGAATTTTCTTGAACTTGACAGGTTCTCTCTATTTAGAAAGGACAATATGTACTGAACCATTTAAATGCCTTGCAGGCACCATAAAAGATGGTAGTGGTGAAGTGCCCTGCTCACGAGAACCCTCATGATGATGTTTCAAGGGTCAATGCCCATGCTGATTCAGCTGCTAAGAATGCTGCAAAGTCAAAAAAAGTTGATGCTGCTATGCATAATATAAGAACCAATCTGTTTCCTATACCAACTTCAACGAATTTGACTCAATTCCAGGAACAAGCCTCTGAAAATGAAAAACAGCTCTGGATAAAGCAGCAATGTAAAAGAGATCCTAAAGGGTGTGAATACACAGCACAGGATGTATCGCCATACCAAAATCACTACTCCTCAATTTCACCAAGTTCTACCATGGAGCAGTCTCAGTTGGTATGGATGGCATTATATGTGCTTCTGCAAAATATTAGTATACACCCTTCTTTTTCTCTATATCCCAAAGCTATGCCAGTTCTGTGCCATATGCCTGTGACACAATGCCGGAACAGGGATTAGTCCCCCACATGCTGTTCACCCTCCCTCTTGGAGCCCGTTTGTGCAAATACAGAGAGACTTTATTCTGATGAGCAAATATGCAAATTATTTCTACATTCTTGTTGCTGTATGTATGTTTTCAGGATAGGTGTAAGTGTACCCCTGTGCCCGTGCAGGCGCCATTACAGTCGCAAGCAGTTACTCAGAGATTTTTATCACCCGGTTTTGGTTGTCAAGCCAAATTAGTGATCAACAAGGATCACATTTTGGTTCAGCAATATTGCAAGCAGTTTGTAAAGACCTAGGGGTAGACTAGTGAAGGAGGCTGGCCTGGCTTATAGTGGGTACCTTGTGGTACCTACACATTGTGCCAGGTCCAGTTATCCCTTATTAGTAGATTAGTAGTGTTCTAGCAGCTTAGGCTGATAGAGGTAGCTATAGCAGAGCAGCTTAGGCTGAACTAGGAGACATGCAAAGCTCCTACTATACCACTTATATCATATAGCACTATATCACAAGAAAACACAATAGTTACAAAAAATAAAGGTACTTTATTTTAGTGACAATATGCCAAAAGTATCTCAGAGGTTATACTCCCTTAGGAGGTAAGTAATATACACAAAATATACACACAAACCAAAATCAGGTAAGTAAACAGTTAGAAAAGTAGTTGAAACACTGTAGAACACAATAGAATGCAATAGGTGAGGTACTGGGTTTTTCAGAACCGGTACTGCTCCGGTAACCCAGCGGTGCCAGGGTACACCCAAAGACCTCGGGTACTTTCCTGATTCAGACTACAGAAACTCAGAGTCTTCTAGGTGAAGTCAAAGATCGAATTTATTGGCTGCAACCAATTGACAAGTGTCCTAGAAGTACAACAGCAGGATTTGTATGGTCTCAGGAGACTGTGTTTCAATGCAAAGTCAGGTTTCCTTATATACAGTTTTTTAAGCTTCAGGCAAACATTCTTGACATTTTGGTTGGTCATTCACATGTTTTCACTACAAAGGAAAAAACAGTGTCATGATGAAACCTCATATTTCATGTCATCCAACCCATAATAAATTACCCGGCAAGGCCTAGTATTTTACATCAGATAAGTGTGGACCCCTAATAAAAACGGGCACCTCCCCCTCCTAAAGTAAGAAGAAGAAAAGAGCAGGTGCAGGTGTGAGCAAGTTAGGCAGGGTGTGTGAGCGATAATAAGGGTTTTATGGCCTGGTGTGCCTTGATGCTATCTGATTCGGCCACTGGGAGAGGGACTGACCAAACAGGTTTGGCCTGAGGCAATGGTTCCAGCTTGCCCAGGTCAGAGAAAAGTCAATCAAGGTGTACGTGTCCTTGGAATCAAATCTGACTGTATTATAAGCCTATGTGAGGGCAACTTTTAAAAATGGCTGCCGTGTATAAAATGGGAGCCACGGGTGCAGGACGAAAATGGCGATTTCGAGGTGAAAACGCTGCTGGAATTGAGCGAAAATGCTCATGCTTAGTGTACTAGTCATTATCGGTCTTTTGATACTAAAATCGTACTGCTGTGGCAAAGTAAATTACATGGGTCCAGAATTTTTAGAACCACATAGGAGACAATAGGCCTAGGGGCAACACAAACCATATACTCCAAAAGTGGAATGCGAACCACAAATGGACCCCAGGCCTAGTGTAGTGTGCAGAGGGTCGCTGGGAGTGTAAGAAAACACTAAGGGTATCCAAGATACCCCACACCAAGACCCTGAAAAGTAGGAGTAAAGTTACCCTACTACCCCAGAAAGACAGTAAAGTTGAGATAGGGGATTCTGCAAAGACAACAACTGACTGCAAAGCACTGAAGACGGATTCCTGGACCTGAGGTCCTGCAAAGGAAGGGTACCAAGTCCAAGAGAATTGTCTGAGCTCCTATGGGTGGCAAAAGAAATGCTGCAGCCATAGGTATCTCCTGGAACCCCAAAACCATGGGTACCTAGGTACCATATATTAGGGAATTATAAGGGTGTTCCAGTATGCCAATCAGAATTGGTAAAATTAGTCACTAGCCTTCAGTGACAATTTTAAAACCAGAGAGAGTATAAACACTGAGGTTCTGGTTAGCAGAGCCTCAGTGATACAGTTAGGCACCACACAGGGAACACAGACAGGGCACACTTTATGAGCACTGGGGTCCTGGCTAGCAGGATCCCAGTGACACCGGCAAAACAATCATACATACAAGTAAAAATGGGGGTAACATGCCAGGCAAGATGGTACTTTCCTACAACTAGCATTTTCATTGTGCCTATCACCTTGAGTCTGTGGGCAAAGTAGAAAAGAATGGGACCCCTAAGAACAAGGTAGCAAAGATATCCTTGGCGACACAGTTCAAATGGCCTGATGTTCTGCCAATAGCCCTGTGGGCCACACATGTGATTCATTCTCAGAAGACAAAATTAAGCCTGTATAAAATAGTCATAGGCTGACCCATGACGCTCCCTTCAAATTCCCTGTTTCTTCTGCCAAGTTGCATTCAGAGTTAAATTATGATGCTGTCTTTAAATGATGCAGAAAGCTTATATACTTGATTTACAGTTTCTGTTCTCAAGTGAAAGTCACCTTATCTGTGTGTCCGACTGAGGCCTGCCATTCCCTCCACCCGGCTCAGTGGGTCTACATTCAAGTGAACCACAGGAAAATCATACCACTGCCTCAATGGTGTAGGTCACCTCAGATCCTGTTCATCACAAACACAGCTATTACATGTGGTCTGGCAAATTGGATCAATGTCATCTGCTGGTGGGCCAAGTTCTATGTGCCCACCTCCTTTACCTGCAGCACCACCTTGTCATCTTTGCTGTGAAAAAGTTAACAACACAGAGTTACCGGCTGACCTCTCAGTCCGGCTAACTTCTGAATGGGACTACTAAAGTAGACCCATTAAACCCGACTTGATGCCCAAAATGAACTAAATGTCACTTTAAAGGAAAGATAACTTTTACAAATTTGCCTCTCTGTTGTTCATTTTGTCCAGTGGCCTCACACAGTTGCTGGTCACCAGTCAGCCTTCTGCCGTCTTGGGGAGTTGTGTGAATGACTCCCAGGCTCAGGAACAATGGAAGTCTGCTGCAGGAAGAGGTGTTACCTCCCTATTGCAGGAAACCACTCAGGGTGTTGGGTGAAAAGGCGAGCTTCTAAGGCTTCTTTTGTTGAGCAAATGGCTATCGCACTCTTGAAGGGTTGCCCCTTTGTTCAGTTAGACTGACTGGCAGCAGAAAGACCAGTGGGGAGACCAATGCCCAAACTGGTTTCCCCATGGGCATGTAGCCACAAGTAAACACATGTCTAGGGTGGGCTACCAAGCTCCTAACATTCACAGAAGGGTTCAGACATCTTGAAAGTGGGCAGAATGGTGCATTCAGGGATTGCAAGATACCACAAAAAGCCAGAAGTCATCACATGGTGGAAGGGATCCTGGTAGCCCATTGGCTAGTGACCTCATCATCCCCCAGGGACACTTTCTGAGAACAAATATGGTACTCCAGGCACCTGAAACCTCAGATCACAATGGAATTGGAGAAAGAACCAAAGAAAGACTGTTCTGCTGACCCCGAGCAGGAGAGGTAGCACCAACTACTGGACTGTACATGCTGCAACCTGGGCTAGAAAAGAAAGTACATCGTCTGTGGCTCCTGGCTTGTGGAAAAGTCACTCCCAAGCCCCAGACCAAAGAATTGACTCCAAGGATCAGTCTATCAACCTCCTTGAACCAGCACCATCAAAGCAGAAGCTCATTCCTGCAAATCAGTAGCCACTTTACTTGAATTGCTGCTGACCGCCACTAGGTAACCCAAATGGCCGATCCTCAATGGCCAAACGTTTCACCCTAGTCTGCTCATTCGGGGAGCGTCAACTGAGTCCAGATTGGTTGCCAAAGAGTGACACTAGCCTTCACCAAATGATGAGGCTGGACCCGCTGTGTACACATATCAGGAGTTCAGCTGGCCTTTTACTGGCTCACAGACCACTTCGAGGGACACCAAGGCCCATATTTATACTCTGTTTGCATCGGATTTGCGTAATTTCTTTTAACACAAATCTGGCTCAAACGTAACTCCATATTTATATTTTGGCACTAGACATTTCTAGCGCCAAAATATTGGAGTTAACATAATTTTTTGCCTGTGGAAAACTACCTTGCGTCAATGAGATGAAAGGTAGGCATTCTTAGGCAAAAAATGCCTCAAAGGCTCTAGCGCCTTCTTTATCCTCCCGTGAAAAAATCATGCACAGGAGGGCCTTAAATAATGGCGCTAAGCCTGCTTAGCAACATTATTTAACGCTTGGATCAGGGCAGGCATTAGGGGACCTGTAGGCTCATTTACATGGTGGAACACCATGGAATGAGTCCACAAGTGCCCTCCCCAGGCTCCAGGGACACCCCCACCCACACCAGGAGGTCACCCACGGATGGGAGACCCATCCGAAGGTAAGTCTGGGTAGGTTGTTTTTTTTTTCTGTCCAACGCCGCTCGGGCCCTGACTTTGGGCCCGCCTGCACAGGGCTGGCCCCAATGGCCATGCCCAGGGGACATCTGTCCCCTGGGCATGGCCATTGGGGTGGTGGGCATGGCTCCTGTCTTTACTAAGACAGGAGCCATGTCCATGGGGCTTGTGTGCCAGGAAATGGCACTACACTGCTTAGAGGCAATTTTTTTGCCTCTAAACAGTGTAGCACCATAATTTGGCGCACAAGCCCCGGTTCTACCTACGCCTCCCAGGCCCTGTTAGCATCCTTTCAAAAGACGCTAACAGAGCCTTAGCGCCATTCCTTAAAAATGGTGCCCGGCCGGCTTCTAGGAATGGTGTCAGCCGGGGCTATACTTTTTGCCGCAAACTTGCGCTAACGCAGGTTTGCGGCAAAAAGTATGAATCTGCCCCCAAATCCTGTGGCCAAAGTTGTCTCACAGTGGTCTAAGGAATAACTGCAAGGGCACCATGTGGACCACACAACACCTAGAGCATCTTTTAGCTTCCTCACAATCCTGCATTCCCTGTATCAGGACCACTCCATTGGAGTCTATGGTGGTATTGGTCTAAAGTGTGGACCTGGACTTGAGACTGCTTTTGTGACCAGATAACTGTCCACATACTCCTTAATGGCCCCCCTGACCTTCTTTAGCAACACAAAAGGATGATGGACGGAGTGCTGAAACTTTTCAAACACTCACCCCTAGTCACAGATCTTGGTTTAATCCATCGCTCTTTTGCTCACCATGCCACCCCAGTTTGGACCCAGCCATATGCAAATCAGTCTTAACCCTGTTCCCCCATGGGAGCAATCCAGCCCGAACTGCCAGGCCAGGTCTGCCCTGGACCAGAAACAAGCATCCTAGGATCGGTTTCAGGGTATCAACCTTCAGCTTGCTTTGCACCATTATTTAATGCCTGGGTCATACCAGGCGTTAAGGGACCTGTGGACCCATTTCCATGGTTAAGCACCATGGAATGGGTCCACAGGTGCCCTCCTCAAGCCCTAGGAACACCCTGAACCACACCAGAGGGACACCGGAGGATGGGGGACCCTATCCCAGGGAAGTTGGGGATAGGTAAGTAATTTGTTTTGTAATTAAAGTGTCATCGGGGGCCCAACTTGGGGCGCCCTGCAGGATGCAATGGCCATGCCCAGGGGACACTGGGCCCCTGTGCTGGCCATTGGGGTGGTGGGCATGACTCCTGTCTTTTCTAAGACAGGAGTCATGTGGTATGGATGGTTTTGCATCAGAAAATTACGCTAGGCTGGTTAGAGTCATCTTTTTTTACTCTAACCAGCCTAACATCATTTTTTGGTGCAAATACCCCTTCTCCTATACCGCCAGCCCCACCCGGCTAACGTAATTTATTTTTTATGCTAGCCCACCCTTTGCACTGGCTTGCACCATTCCATAAATATGGCGACTGGCTGGTGCTCAGGAATGGCGCAAGCCGGTGCTAAACCTTTTGGTGCAAAACTGCGTTAGCGCAGTTTTGCATCAAAAAATATAAATATGCCCCTTAGTTCTTGGACTCTCAGTACCTGAAGGCTTTGAGTCCTGTCTCTCATGGCAGTGTGTCTGTTTATTTAAGTTAAACATTGATAGTGAACTGGCATTTAAACCTGTTTAACATGAAAATGTTTGGGTTGAATGCCATAGTTATGTTTTGACACAGTTAGGCCATGGATCACTTGTATTCTTGTGGTTAAAATCTTATATCCTTATTCTGAAGGTTAATGGTTCACTTGTAAGCCTCTCAGTGACTGTTTTTCTCCTCTAATTTCTTGTCAACTACAAATGTTAACATTGCATACTAAAAGGTGATCTCACAGTTTTTAATTGACAAATACATTTTTTTTTCAAGTATATCATTCATCAAAGCCTAAAAACCTCTCTCTCTCTCTCGCTCTGCCTCTCTCCTAGAAAGAGAGAGCGAGAGCAAGAGAGAGAGAGAAAGAGAGAGAGGGTTAAATGTCTTAGTTATGTCTTGACACAATAGATATGGAAGTGTTCTTAAGAAAATTAAAATTAGCAAAACATTAACATGAATTTCATGTAGTTAAGCTAAGCTAAAAACTGAAATTGCTGTAACAGTAGGCTGGCACATTTACACATATGTGGCCTTAAAAGCTGAGATTACCTATTAAAGCTGAAATTGACCTGGGTCATAATTGCTGAATAGTTAGAAATTTTAACTAGCTGACATGAAGAATGCTTCAGCTCAATGATAATTAATGGATCTTAGCTTTCTCATATACTTAATGTATTCTTATTTGCATTAAATTGTT
This sequence comes from Pleurodeles waltl, assembly GCF_031143425.1. Lineage (NCBI taxonomy): Eukaryota > Metazoa > Chordata > Amphibia > Caudata > Salamandridae > Pleurodeles > Pleurodeles waltl. Next base: position 839,755,826 of record NC_090436.1, read on the forward strand.
AATAGCCTGCATAAAGGTTATTTATGAATGAAGCAAATGTTTCAATAAGTTGAATGCATTTAAAACGTGGTTTAAAAGTTTAGGCAAATGGATGGAAAGGGAAATCCGATGTTTGCAACTCTATAAAAGGAGTTCTGTCTGAGGTTCATTGTTCAGTGATGAATTGACGGAAGGAGAATCCTGTTTCCAGGAATGGGTTGGACGCTGTTTGGACGGTTCAAGAAGTAGAAGAAAGAAAGTGTGTTCCAAGACTAGGAAGAAGCGCTCCATTCACATAAACATTCCTGAGTACTCAGCATAGAGCATTTTCCCTTTGACAGCCAGACACTTTCGGGGACAAATGTCCTTTTTGCTGTTGATTCTTTTTCTAAAGATTCTCAGTTCTATTATTTCCTTTTCTCTTCAGGGGAGGTACTGAGATTTTCGATTTTCTTAGAAGATTCTCATATTCGAATTACGTCTTTTGAATGCTGAAGCTTCGTGCTTTATGCTTTTCTTCATTTCCTTTTAATCAGCACCCTTTATGAGTTCTGTTTAATGCTTGGATAGAGTAATGAACTTTCCTTCATGGCGCACACTGTCATTTCTTGTTGATTACTATTTGCATTTATTTGATAGAACTCTATCTTCTACTCTATTTTCTGTAATCTGAGAATAAAGATCAATAACCAAAGAAAAGATTAGATTAAAAAAGATTTGGAAAACTTCTTAAGCTCTCGTTATGGACTCCCAATATATAGAAATGTATCGACTGCTCAGGTACAGTTTCAATATTTATTCTCATTTGCTGTAATCAAAGATCTGTTTTTCTGACTTCTGCATCACTGGAGGAGAAAAAGGTAAAACCTATGACATTGTGCAGACTGATTCAGTTTGTCTGGGATCTCCATGGACCCGCAATGTGAAAAGAGTCACTTGGAGACTAGTGGTTAAGGGGTCAGACTCTCACTCTGAAAAATAAGGGTTCAAGTCTAGATGTGTCCATGATCATTTCGCAGACCTAATTCCTTTTAAATTTCAAGTGTTTAAGTTACATAATGAAAGGTGATCTCAGTCCTTTCAACTGACAAATACATTTGTCTTTCAATTGGTCAAAAATATCCCATTTTAAGTATATCATTCATCAAAGCCTAAAAACATCTCTCTCTCTCTCTCTCTCCCTCTTTCCCTCTTTCCCTCTTTCCCTCTCCCTTAATCTCTCTCTCTCTCTTGCATCTCATGATGTGATGGAGGAGAGAGGCAAAGATTGTTGATGCAACAATAGTCTCTCCATACAAGGACTTCAAAATGTCAAAAATGAAAATTGTTCTGTTTCAAATGGTATAGTGATGCAGCACTAGAAAAAGCCACTTACATCCTTCTAAGTTAGGTCTTAGACTCTCACTCTGCAGGTTAATGTTTCTAGTTATGTTCTATGAATGGACATGTATCTGTTTCCCTACTAGGATTTCAGTAGTTAAACATCATAGAGAAAGAGCATTTAGTTTATTTAACATCAAAATGGTTTGATTTAATGTCAAAGTTATGTTGTGATACAGCACACTAACCAGTCACTTGTGGTTTAAGTACTACCTTTTGAGACTTTTACTCTGAAGGCTAAGGGTTCAAGTCTTGGTGGCTCAATGCTCATATTCCCTACTCTTTATTTCTGATTGACTTCAAATATATAAGTTATATGCTGAAAAGTATTCTCATTCTTTTGCATTGGCAATGCATTTTTCTTTACATTTTATTTTTAAATTCCTTTATTTCTCAAATGTTCCCACCACGTAAATTGGCATAAAGAGTAAAACAAGAGTATATGTACCATTTTGGTGTACAAAAAGAATTAAACCGGCAGGTACATCAAATTTACCTTTGTATACAAATAGTATCTGCAACCATTCTAAACAGTATGGCCCGTATTTATACTTTTTTTGCGCCGTATTTGCGTCGTTTTTTGCGGCGCTAAAAAAAGTATAAATACGGGTATATATCCTTCTACTTACCCATCCCCCAACCACTCTCCCCTTCTAACTCAACATTTTCAGTAGAAAAAAAAATAACTAAAGAAATAGGATAAAGCCCAAAACATGAGACTAGGGTAGGTAAAATAGATGGGAAAAAGTGCTATCAAGATAAGCCATTGCCCAGAAGTACCCACAGTATCCTTCCACTCACACTACACCAACTCGTGGATGAACAAAAGATTCTCGGACATGGCCATATATGTCCATTTAATAATTCCGTTTATAAATGATGCATTCACAATCAGCAATTCTGGAAATCTCTGACACCCATTTCATGCTTGTATGCACCATAGGCATTCTCCAATGTCCGAGGATGCAGAGCTTTGCCGTTGTGAGAGTTCTTGCGACCCACTTCCTCCTATGCTTAAAAGTAACTTTGCATCCAGTCTGTGAGAGAACAGGGCTGATTGCAGAGGCCCCCTAACTTTTTGTCCCCATTTTCCACTTTTTGCTGGTGTTTTCCTGACTCTGATGGTGCCCTGGGTACCGCTAACCAGTCCCAGGGCCTGTGGTCTGTGTAAAATCAGTATGCAAATTAGGCTAATTATAATTTGCTAAGTCAACCTACCTATAAGTCCCTAGTATATAGTAGGGCATGTAGGGTCAGGGACCTTAGCATAGGTAGTGCACCCATAGGTGCACTGCTGAGGTGACCAGTGTCACTTTGAAGGCAGGCCTGCCTTGCTGGCTGCTTTTAAACTAAAGTCACATGCAAATTCGACTTTGGAATCAAAAGTAGCTCCAAAGTCTTAAACTACCTTATTTTTACATATAAGTCACCCCTAAGGTGTGCCTTATGTGCCTCTAGGGCTGGGTGCCATGTAACTATAAGCAGGGACTTTATAAAAATAGTTTTATAATCCTTGGTGAGGTAAAACAGCCAAATTCGTTTTTCCCTCATTGTAGTGAATGGCCTCTATAGGCTAGAATGGGGTGACTTTATTTTAATTTTAAAAATCCCCTTATGTATCAGATACCAGAAGTTTGGTATCAAATTAATTGTTATAATAAATCCCACAACTTCCAGTTGTGGGATTTAATATAACTTGTTCAGGTAAAGAGTTTTAAACTTCACCTGAAAAATTGCCAACTTCAGTCCTGCAGTGTTTTTGCTGCTGTGCTCTGATTGGCCAGCCTCTGGCAGCCTGGCCAGGCTGCCTTGGTGAGGTGTGAAGTGGCCTGGCTCAGCACAAAGAGATGTGCCTGGGGAAGGAGATCTCCCCTCAGCAGATGAGGAAGCAGGAAGGGGGAGGGCTGCCAAACTGGTCTTCAAATGCAGAGAAGGACATTTGGAGCAACCCAGCAACACCCTCACATCCTGCAAACCCAGACAATTAGGCGCCCCCTTGATTAGATAAGGAGAGGGCAGGAGAGTCAAATCAAATCAAATCAAATCATTAACATTTATAAAGCGCGCTACTCACCCGTGCGGGTCTCAAGGCGCTAGGGAGAAGGGGGAGTTACTGCTGCTCGAAAAGCCAGGTCTTGAGGAGTCTCCGGAATGCGGAGTGGTCCTGGGTGGTCCTGAGGCTGGTGGGGAGGATGTTCCAGGTCTTGGCTTTCAGGAAGGAGAAGGACCTCCCACCCGCCGTGGAGCGGCGGATGCGAGGGACGGCAGCGAGTGCGAGGCCAGAGGAACGGAGGAGACGGGTGGGGGCGTAGAAGCTGAGGCGACGGTTGAGGTATTCCAGTCCCTTGTTGTGGAGGGCTTTGTGTGCGTGGGTGAGAAGTCGGAAGGTGATCCTTTTGCTGACTGGTAGCCAATGCAGGTGTCTCAGGTGTGCAGAGATGTGGTTGTTGCGGGGTACGTCAAGGATGAGGCGGGCCGAGGCGTTTTGAATACGTTGCATGCGTTTTTGGAGTTTAGCGGTGGTCCCAGCATAGAGGGTGTTGACGTATTCCAGGCGGCTCGTGACGAGGGCGTGGGTCACGGTTTTTCTAGTGTCAGCGGGGATCCAGCGGAAGATCTTGTGGAGCATGCGGAGGGTGAGGAAGCAGGCGGAGGACACGGCGTTGACTTGCTTGGTCATGGTGAGAAGAGGGTCCAAGATGAAGCCGAGGTTGCGGGCGTGGTCTGAGGGGGTCGGTGCGGTACCAAGGGCCGTGGGCCACCAGGAGTCGTCCCAAGCGGACGGGGTGTTGCCGAGGATGAGGACTTCCGTTTTGTCAGAGTTCAGCTTTAGGCGGCTGAGCCTCATCCAATCTGCGACGTCCTTCATGCCCTCTTGTAGGTTGGTCTTGGTGCTGGCGGGGTCCTTGGTGAGGGAGAGTATTAGTTGGGTGTCGTCGGCGTAGGAGGTGATGATGATGTCGTGCTTGCGTACGATGTCGGCGAGGGGGCTCATGTAGACATTGAAGAGTGTTGGGCTGAGTGATGAGCCTTGAGGTACGCCGCAGATGATCTCGGTGGGGTCTGAGTGAAACGGTGGGAGGTAAACTCTTTGAGAGCGGTTTGAGAGGAAGGAGGCGATCCAGTCCAGGGCCTGGCCTTGGATCCCGGTGGAGCGGAGGCGGGTTATTAGGGTGCGGTGACAGACGGTGTCGAAGGCCGCCGAGAGGTCGAGGAGGATGAGGGCGACTGTTTCACCGTTGTCCATCAGGGTTCTGATGTCGTCTGTGACTGAGATGAGGACGGTTTCAGTGCTGTGGTTGGTTCGGAATCCGGTTTGTGAAGGGTCGAGCAGGTTATTGTCTTCCAGGAAGGTGGTAAGCTGTTTGTTGACGGTCTTCTCTATTACCTTGGCAGGGAAGGGGAGGAGCGAGATGGGGCGGAAGTTTTTCAGGTAGCTAGGGTCAGCCGTAGGTTTCTTTAGTAGGGCGTTGACTTCGGCGTGTTTCCAGCTTTCGGGGAAGGTAGCAGAAGAAAATGAAGAGTTGATGACGGCCTGGAGGTGCGGGGCGATGATGTCATCGGCTTTATTGAAGATGAAGTGAGGGCAGGGGTCCGATGGGGCGCCGGAGTGGATAGAGTTCATGGTGGTTTTGGTTTCTTCAGTGTTGATGTGGGTCCAGGCGTTGAGGGTGATGGCCGGGGGTGTGGGTTCGGGGATGCTTGGTTGGGTCTGGTGTCCGAAGCTGTTGTGGAGGTCGCTGATCTTGCGATGGAAGAAGGTGGCGAGGGAGTTGCACAAGTCTTGTGAGGGCGTGACGGCGTTGGCGTTGGGGTTGGAGAACTCGATGCTGAAAAGTTCTCTGCTGTTGTGGCTGTTTTTGTCCAGTCTGTCGGTGAAAAAGTTCCTTTTGGCTGAGCGGATCAGGTGGTGGTGTTCGCGGGTTGCGTTTTTGAGGGCGGTCATGTTGTCGGCGGTGTGGTCCTTGCGCCAGGCCTTCTCGAGGGCGCGACATGTTTTCTTCGATTCTTTAAGGGTGTCAGAGAACCAGAGAGGTTTTTTGGTGATGGCCTGTTGATGCGTGCGTCTGAGGGGAGCAAGGTTGTCTGCGCAGTTGGAGATCCAGTTCGGTTCGAGGGGTGTGTTTAGGATTTTTAGCCACACCAGTGGGTGGGCTCAGCCAGATGTAACCACCAAAAATCACTTTCAGCCATGATGGATTTTTGAGGAATGTTGTTCCCTGGGGTTGATTCTTGCCACACTTCACAGGAAGTGGTCATAACTGGGGGAAGGACCCTGCCCTGTTTTTCACCCAGGTGCAAGGGTAAAACTGGCAGACCTGCATCCACACCTCAGATCCCTATCAGATTCCAACAAGGAAGAACTGCAGGAGAAGAAGGACTGACCTGATGGACCCCTGTCCTGTACCTGGACACTGCCCTCTAGAGGACTGCACCAGCTGCACACTTGGGCTTCACCACTAAAAGGACTTTACCTGTCTTCTACTGCTTCAAGAAGGGATTCCCTGTTTGCTCCAAGTACTAAGGAGGTGCCCAGAGTCCCCTGTATCAAGTCCTCCAAGCAGAGCCCAGCTGACCAGCGTCAAGTGGCCATTTGAGGATTCTGACCAGGTGCGTTCTGGGAATTGTAGTTCCAACCTCCAAGGATCAACTCAGAGCTACTTCAAGGACCCAAAAAGGACCTCTGGAAGAAGATCCAGAAGTTTGGAGACGTTTGTAGCTCCTACATAAGTTGAAGAGGTGCTTTGTGGGAGTTGAAGTCCCAGCCCCCAAGAGGCAAACCAGAACTTCACAACAAGTGTGACAGCGTTACCTCATGGGTGGCCTGAACTCTGGACTTTGTTCTTTTTCAGTGTGACCTTTTTTTTATTAACCCTTTGAGCGCTAGTTTCTTCTATGCGCTAGAAAGCATTAATTCTTAAAAAATTCATATCTCCGGTTCTCCTTATCCGATTTTATTCGTTTTGGTGACATTTTAAAGATACAAATAGAATCTATTTCTATAAATTGATTTTGGATTTTTAAACTGTTTCCTGTGTTTTATTTAATTACTGTTTTGTGATGTTTGAATGCTTTACGCTTTGTCTCCTAAGTGAAGCCGAGTCGCTCGTTGCCAAGCTACCAAGGGTTCAGCTGGGTTTAATTTACTGAGACCTAACTGGACCTAAGTGGAGGTTGGTGGCCTATTGCTAAGTGTAGGTACTTACCTGCCCTTACCAATAACCCATTTTCCAACATGGGCATATCATGCATTAATGCCTATTTGCATAGAGTGGGTGATTCCTTCGTCCCCATGCGTACCCAATGTCTTCCATACATCTGACAAGAAAGAGGCAAGTTTAGGGCAACTCCAAAGGACATGAACCATGTCACCTCAATCCCTAGAACATCTCTAGTGGTTGGAGTCTGGTACAAAATGGGCCTTAAAGAGTTTAAATGTTTTTGGAGTGTTCTAAAATATGATAATTTCAAACAGGGTTCTTTTAGAAGAGTGCTGTGTGAGTCTAGGAGCTTGAACCTTTACTTAGGTGTATATGTATGTCATACTATTGGTTCTCAAAAAGATCTCGAGAAATCTCAGTTAGGATCAGAGAAAGCAGTTTGAATAAGTATATTCTATAGTCCAATAATGGAATCCCTCACAGTTCTCCCTTAAGGTACAGCAAAATTGAAGATTGTGGAAGCATCCGAGGCTCTCTGCCTATTTAGTTTTGTAGACAATTTTGAATCTTATGGTATTTCCCTACGAAAATCAGTAAAGGATTTATAAATATTATTGTCTGTTATCAACTGATCCACCATTAGGGTGCCATAATTTCTTCAGGACTCCAAATAATGGCTCCCCCTTTTATCTGAATACTAGCATTGTTCCACATGGATGCTGGGGCATGTATCCATGGATGCACCCCAGCCATCAATGTGCCAAGCCCCAAATCATCATCATCTGTGCAATAATCGGATTATCAACTTTTCCTATAGATCCTTTATTGACGTAAAACACATGGATTGTAGGATCACACGGTACCTCCCGGGCCTTAATTTCTAGTCACATTGGTGGATCCTTAACCCCTTCTGACCAATAAATCATCTGCAACAGGTGATTAGCAATATAGCATGAGAAAATATACAGGAGCCACAACCCTCACGACTCCGTGTGTGCATAGTTCGGACATACAAATCTTTGGCCGAAGTGGGCTACACACAAACATTTTAATCATACTGTCAATGCTCTGCAAGAGGGAATATGGTATCTGAAATGGAAGCATGCCAAAACACAGTTAAGCCAAGGCGCTAATACCATTTTATTAGCCTGAATCCGACCCCACATAGAAAGCTGGAATCCTTCTCATTTACCAAAGTTAAGTTTCATAGATGTTATTAGCGGCTGCAAGATAGCTGAGATAATATCTGTCAGGCCTCTATGAAGCCATATCCACGAGATGCCTTTAGCGACCCAGGACAAAGACAGAGACCACGCAGACATTCCTGGGTTGTTGCCAATGATATGAGCATAACCTCATACTTCTCCCAATTGATTTTGTAGCCCAAGAAAACCTGGAAATGATCTAATAAGGACATCACACGCTGAACAGAGTTTTGTGGGTCAGATAATGTTAGTAGAATGTCATCTGCATATAAAAAGGGTTTAATTGCTCCAATGCCAGTGGAAATCCCTCTGATCTGGTAGGCTTTTCTACTAAAGGCTAAAGACAGTGGTTCCAATGATGCCAATAAGAAAAGGGATGGGGACCATGGACAGCCCTGCCTATTCTCCCATTAAATGTGAATTTCACGAAAAAGGTACCACCCGCAAATGACTTGCACATTTTGTGAGCAGTAAACCGACTTTACCTTGTCAATTAAATCAGTCTCAAGCTCAAAACAATCCATAGTCCTAAAAAAGCAACACCCTTCCACTCTGTCAGACGCTACACAGGAGACTGTCACTCTGTCATCCTCTCCATACATGGAAGCCCACAACAAATGCATTATGGTAGATAAGTGGTTCAGCGACTTTCTGTCTCCACGCCTCTACAAAACCATGATCCTTAAAAAATTTCTTTCGGTGTGCCCTGTCAGCAACATTGTGCCTATCCGAGGGTCGAGTTCTATCCAAAATGGGATCTGGTGCAATATTCCAGCCACCCCCAATCAACACTTTGGTCCTGCGAAATTCAAGCAATAAACAACAAAGCGTAATAAAAAAGTGTCTGACTTGGAAAAAGTTGGAGCATAAATGTATTCTAATAATTGGGTTCACCAATCTTAATCTTTATAAATAATCTTTATAAACATATAGCAACCTTCGGCATCGAACCAAGACCTAAGCAATTTATAGGACAGCCTCTTATGTAACAAAATTTCAACTCCCGATTTCTGGTGTACAGTGGCACCAGCACGGTTGGTAATGGCTACAACTTCTGAACTCCTATTGTGACTACTCCCTATTACCTTACAGACCCACTCTCTCTTTAGTTTGTCTATCTCTACCATAGGCAAGTGCAATTCTTGCTTACAGAAAAGCAATATCAGTATGGTGATGATGAAGAGAAACTAGGATTTTTTCCTCTTCATATAATTTGTCATACCGTTTACATTCAAAGACACAATCTGGAGCGGGTGGTGTAGGGTGGGTGGCTGCAGTCTGTCTAAACCATCTGCCCATGCACTCTAAGTCTTTTCTATGAGTGATACAGCTTCTAAGTGAAGTGAAAGAAGGAGGATAGGAAAAGGACAAGAGAAACACACCAAACAGATACAGTAACAAGTCAGAAAACCACTTGACTCGCACCGATAGGAAGTACCCAAGTGACCTTTAAAGCCCCCTTGAAGTTTGGCACCCGGGGATCCAGATCCTGTAGTCAAAAGTAATAGAGACATTAATAAAGCAGCACTGCGACAGTGGCATGTGTGAACCCACCACCTCAACAACAGAGAAAGGAAGTTCTGGCCTCCATCACCACAATAGGCCTCCTCTCTGGTGTTTTACAATTGCTTTACACTGTGTCAATAACAAGGTGAAAAAATGGCTGAACGTATTCCTCAATCGTTCGACATTCCTATTAAGTAACACTTGTGTTCAGCCCCCGTCTCACTTTTCTAGTTCATTTTCTGCCATCTCTCCCACAGTGCAGTCTCATGCCCCGCTAGTCATAATTTCTAACCAAAGCATACCAAAATGATATCCGGCGTGGTACCCCTATATGAGCAGATTATATAGAAATATACCATGAATCATTTATTTATCTAGCGGACCCGGGGTCCCAACCGGGTGATCTTTTAACAGAGATCTCGATTTTTCCCTAACCTGCTCTGAGGACAGGACATCAGCGACTTTACCCAGCCCCTCACAGTCCCACCTAACCAGTTGCGGCGATTAGACCCCTGGTGAGAAGAACATTTGTGAGCCTTTCTGGGAAAAGGGTCACATGCAAGTAAGGGGGTTAATCTTCCAATGACTGAGATGGCTAAATCTCCATGGTAGTAGTTTCCCTAAGAACCATGACATCACTCAGGGAATCTGGCTCAGAAACTTCCTTCATTGTTCCCTCTACAGAAATTATGATTGTGGTAGGCTCTCACAAGCCATATCTATTTTTTGCCATACGAAGATGGGGGCGTAATGACAAAAATGTCTTCCTCTAGACCACTAGTTTCATGTAAAAGGTCTTCTGAAATGTGAATGGGTGTGTCTCTCATATGTAAAAGGACTGCTTTTCTTTTTGGCAGTCTGTAGAATAAATCATAATAAACATACAGGGTCTATGTCTGACGTGAAGTAGTGTATGATCGAAGTCTGTGAGCTCTCTGAAATTTGAAGGGGCCCTCAAACAGGACCTGGAGAATGTCTGGGAAAAAGGTCTGCAGGAAAACCTCTGTATCATACCCTTCTCGAGCCTCAGGTACCCCATATGTTCCAACGTTACTCCTCCTTGTCCTGTCTTCTAAGTCAGTGATTTTAGATTGAAATCTGGCAATATCTGTACCCCAGCCTGGTTTTTGCCCATAAGCCTGATCCATCTTGCTAAGTCTCTTATAGGTGTCCCCTATGCACTGGTGTGTGCATAGTGGTCAGGTCCAGTTTCAGTGACTTAATATCTGTGGCCATTTTAGACAAAGTGGCATCAACGGTGGAAATCTTAGAACTAATTGAAGTAACCTCCCTAAGAATTGAGGCCAATGTGTCTGGTACGGCCTCAGGAGACATCTGAATTCCCTCTACCATATTACCACCACAGAGGAAGCGTATGTTATCTTATGTATTATTCTGGAGCCAGAAATAAAAAGAAAGAATAACACCAATGGATGAAAAATTAACAATCAACTAAGCAGTAGAGTTTACCCTTCATGGGTACCTAAAAAGTTTAACTACAAAAAAGACTCAGAAATTATAGTCCTCATCAATGACATTCAGCCTTCTGGAACTATGACCCAAGAATGATTAAATACTCTCTTCACAGGTAGCCGCTAAAACCATATTCTCCAAGAATCAGCCCCAGAGAGACATGCCTTGTAAGACAGATCCATTCCAGATGCTGATGTACCCCAATACAGTTATACTAGTCAGCTTTGTCGCAAGTGAAGAAGACAACCCCCTCAGAGAGAGACTATCAAGCACAGTGACATGGAAGGGTCATGCACTTTCAGTGATACACAGCTTGTTAACGCATGCCAGCATCGTCAATTAAATCAGCTGGAGAGTGTTTACTCCACTGACAATTGCTCCCACCGTCACACTCCCATGATCCATAAAATGGCTAAGCACCTTCCAGTCGGGCCAGACACCAACTGGACCAACTGTATCCTACTCTTCCAAATCACAAATTGGGCTTGAAACGGTTTGATCCCTCAAATAGCTCTCAAGCGCATACCATTCCCCCTCAGCTCCTCATACTGCAGGGAAGGTAGTCGTGGCTTAAGGGGTAGTGTTTAGGGTAACCAGAGCCAGCAGATATCTAGCTCCACACCCTGCCCCGGTTCCCTGTTCTCAATGGGTGATACAATCCTCCCAAGTATTGTGTATTCCAAGCCTTGTGGGAGTCAATGGGGAGGTATTGAACAACACCTCAAGTGGAACACATTCAGCACCTCTCACTGAATGCCCACACAGCAGACCACCGCAGGGTAACTGTATAATTCTTCTGCAGGGAGCGTGTCACTCCACATGCTGCCAAGTAATTAATGATTGTACCCCAACAGCTGCCCCTCCCCAGGCGTATATTATACGGGGATAGTATAGGGACAGTAACAAGGACTAAGAAATCAGAGAACTGCCTGGGCCCAAAATTTCATCTCCAATCCTTGGTCTCCATATGCCAAAGGAAGCTAGGTTAATCCAGGAGCAAGGTAAATATATGCTGAACGGTGAACAGCAAAATAAGGGGCCACAACTCTGTCAGTACTACAAGATATCCTGCACCCCTTACATGTCCTGATGTCTGTTGTATCTCAGGTTGGGTAGCACTGCAAGATGACAGTACCCTGCTCTGGGAAACATCCTTTTTTACGACTTTTTTTTTCCGAAGGTCGTGGTTAACGAAAGCGCAACAACGCTTTTTTTAACCACGACTTCGGTTTTTTGTGCCTTAACTACGTATGTTCTGAACAACGAACATGCGTGGTTAAGGTACAAAGAAGGGACTTGGCGAAGGTAAGTGTGGGTTTAGGTTTTGGGGAGGGGGTGGGGGGTCAGGGGGTTTAGGTTTTGGGGTGGGGTTGGGGGCGTGGGGCGTTTTTGTTTTTGGGGAGTGGGTGGGGGTCGGGGGTTTTAGGTTTTGGGGTGGGGTTGGGGGGTGGGACGTTTTTGGGGAGTGGGTGGGGGGTCAGGGGGTTTTAGGTTTTAGGGTGGGGTTGGGGGGGTGGGGCGTTTTTGGTTTTGGGGAGTGGGTGGGGGGTCAGGGGGTTTTAGGTTTTGGGGTGGGGTTGGGGGGGTGGGGTGAGGGATGTAGGGTGAATGGTGCCTATTGCTAATGATTTTATCAGGAATGCCTTTACAACGAAATATCGTTGTTAAGGCATTCGTGGTAAAATCCTTAGTAGTAGCAACAAGGTTGGTGTTCCGACCTCGTTGTTAAGGCAGTAGTTTTTTTTGCAGTTGTTGTTTCGTCGTACAGTCCCCTGCTCTTCCTATCGGGGTTTCGGGAGGTAGACCAGAGTCCTCCATTTCAGGGTGCCCAGCGACATCCAAGGCCAACCAGTGCTCCAATTGTCACTCTCCCTGCAAGCGCTGTCCTTGTCTCCATTCTTCCATCCCCTGGGGCCATGAGCATTCCTCCAGAATCAGTCCAGGACACCAAGATCCACATGAAGAATAGGAGGAGGGGCAATACTCTGCACACACTGCTCCCGTCTGCAAAGCATATCAGTCAATACCTCAAAAGTTCCCCTCACAGAACACAGCCACTTGAGTAACACAACTCTGCACCAAATCATATTGAATCAAGTGGAAAGGAGCCCCTGATTTTGGAGCTTCAACTTAGGCCGCCATCTTAGACCTGGAGACGGGCCAACATTTTTCATTTCAATTTGTCTAACAATTTCTCATTTTAAATATATCATTCTTAGAGGGAGAAATTGTCAATGCAATAGTCTTTCCATACAATGACATCAAACTGTGAAATTAGCAAAATGTACGGTTTGCATGTTATAGTTATTTTTTAATTAACCCTAGCACAGGGTCACTTCTGGCCTGGTAGTTTAGCTCTTGGATTCTCACTCAGTACATTGAGGGTTTACATTCTGGTATCTCATGGTTGTATTTCTGTTTATTTACTAGAATTGAGAATTTTAAGCATGCGTGGTGAATGATAATTTAAGTCTTTTTCACATCAAAGTCTTTGGGTCGAATGTCATAGTTATGTCTTGATACAACAAAGTTAGGAGTCACTTAGGTTCTCACGCTAAAGATTGAGGATTCAAGCCTGGGTGTCTCAGTGGTCATTTTCCTGCTTTAATTTGAAATTTTGTTGCATACTGAAAGGTGATCTCACGCTTCTCTTTCCAATTTGTCCAAAAATATCTCTTTTTAAGTAAATAATTTGTCAAGGCCTAACAAACTCTCTCTGTCTTCTCTCTCTCTCTCCTTCTCACTTTTTCCCTCTGTCTCTCTTTTTCTTTCTCTCTCTCTCTCTCTCTCTGTCTCTCTCTCTCTCTCTCGCTGTCTCTCTCTTCCTTGCTCTAATTTTTTGGATGAAATATTATGGTTATGTGTTTTTGGTAAGTATCACTTGTGGCCTAGTGGTTTAAGTTGTGGATTCTCACTGTGAAGGTAAACGGTTCAACTTTTAGTTTCTAAGTGGCCATTTGTTTATTTACTGGGTTTCAATTGTTAATCATTCATAGAGAAAAATCATTTAACTATTTTAAAATCAAAAAGTTTTGGTTGTATGTCATAGTTATTTTGTGATGCAACAGAGTAACCAGTTACTTGTGGTGTGATTGCTCAGGCTTAGGACTGTTACTCTGAAGGATAATGGTTCATGTCTTGGGGGCAGATTTATGAAAAGTAGCACTGCACCTAGCGCCCCCTAATGCCACTATGTGTGCGCCGTATTGAAAATACGGCTCACCATGGCGGCAGTCAAGGTAATTAGCATCATAAACAGCAACGATAGAGGGGAAGCTATGGATGTACAATATATCACAGGCATGGAGCATAATATATCACTTACATCCCCACAGGTGCCCCAGGGAATGTTATCAGAGGAGGTGCCACGACTATCCAGTCCCCCAACAGATGATGCCCCCAATGATGACAGTAACTCTGGACTTCAGGATCTGGATCAACAACCCGGCCCATCAGAGAACACTGGACAGTCGGTCACCCCAGCCCACTCACAGCCCACCACAGAGCCTCCCCATAAGTATCCAACACCACGGCACCCACCCAGCGTCCCCACACCTCTGTCCCCAGGACAAGTCAATCAGCAGTGTGCCCACCTGTACAGGCACCCCAGGCCACACCTCACCCCCAAGAAAATCAGGGACCTAGGGTCAGTGGCAGTGGGCACACTGCTCAGGGGACAGAGGCACAGGGGAAAAGGGACACTGGTAGGACCGTTGTGCACCAGGGGGAGGAGAGGACCAGGGAACCGACTCTTTAGGGGTCCTACGAACAATCCCAGGACACGATGGGCCATATCCTTTACAATATGCAGGAGAGCAAGCGGCTGCAGGCGGAACACCATCAGGAGATCAGGGAGGACTTGCAGGCTCTCAACACCACCATGATCTCCACAGCAGGGGTGCTGGCAGACATGGCCAACCTCATGAGGGAATCGACAGCACACCAGAGGGCCACTACCACTAGCCAGTCTATTGACCAGTCCAGCATCTCTGCTGCAGCTAGTGGGCAGGAGGCCCTGCCACAGGACCCACAGGCCACCAGCACCCCTCCCCTGCAGAAGGTAAACCACCCCACAAACGTTCCCTGTGACCCAGACAGAAGCCAGAGACACTTGCCAAGACCACCGCCAGGAAATTAGACTCTCCTGATTGCCCCCCTTGTGTCCCACCCTGTCACCTTGTCCACTTTGAAAGGCCTTTGCTCCCCTTCCTATGGCCCCTTGGATACTGCACCTGTGCTACAAACAGACTAGAACAATAACCCAGACTTTCTCCTACCATCACCCCAGTCCATTGCACTTTACCCTCAATTTTATAGGACCACAATAAACACATTTGAACACAACTTGACTGATAGTATTTTATGTGTTGAAAATGTGCATTTAGGGGAACAGTCACATCTGATGCGAATGATATGGACACTGTGATAGCATACAATTAATGACCTGGAGCTGTCTGTAGTAATCACACGAGGACAATGTTGTAATGTCACCAACATCTGTAAAATGACAAGCCATAGGTGACAGTAAGTTTTGATGGAAAGGAAGCAAATGCCATCATGCCACAGTCACACAGATGAAATCAATATTCAGAGCAATGATCAGTTCCACTGTCTCACCTGTGTATCATTGGAAGTATTGATGTATAACTGATGGTCTGTTTTCCACATCCTCATCCTCTGCCTCCTCATCCTCACCGTCCTTAGGGTCCACTGCTGCCACAGGGACATCTCCACTCTCCTCCTCCTGCAGAAAAGGCACATACCGTCTGAGGGCCGTGTTGTGCAACATTCGGCATGCCACTACTATCTGACAGACCTTCCCGGGTGAGCAGCACAGGGATCCACCTGTCAGCTGCAGGCATCTCTACCTGGCCTTAAGGAGGCCGAAGGTCCTCTTGATTATTCTCCTGGTTCTCCTGGTTTGCCCATGTGCATCATTATAACGGTTCTTAGCCCCTGTCCTGGCATTTCTCACAGAGGTCAGAAGCCACGATAGGTTTGGGTAGCCAGTGTCACCTACACATAGTGAGGGACACATTTTAGCCATACACAATACTATGGGGATAACACTTTAAGGCAGACACTGACATACAGTGGGTGGGGAATCTGGCTCACCTATTAGCCACACCCTGTGCCTATGTAGTTGGTCCATCACATTTGGGATGCTGCTATTCCTCAGGACAAAGGCATCATGCACTGTCCCAGAATACTTGGCAGTGATGTGGGAGATGTATTGGTCAGCCAGGTACACCATTTGCACATTAAGCGAGTGGAAACTCTTCCGATTCCTGAACACCTGTTAATTCTGGTGGGGGGGACTAACACAATATCTGTAGAGTCAATTACCCCAATAATATTGGGGATATGCCTCATTGCATAGAATCCTGCCTTAACAGTGGCCAAATCTTCCATCTGGGGCAAAAAATGTATCTGCACGTGTGCTTCACCAGGTCAGACAGAACCCTTGCCAGCATGATTGAGAACATTGGCTGTGACATTCCGGCTGCCAAGCACACTGTCTCTCGGAAAGAACTGATAGCACATGCACAAAAGGGGGGATCCCAGTTGGATGACGGATGGCTGATATCAGGTCAGGTTCCAATTGGGCACACAAGGGGTCTGTACACAGGGGTTTGTCTCCACCTCCTATTTATCCGCAGCAGTAGATATCTAAGGGACCCATGAATGAATAGGATGTCACAATTTGAACAATGGAACCACCACCTCAGTGTACATAGAGCATCAATGTGATGGGACAGTGAGAATGGCAATGTATGTGCTATTTTAGGCAATGACGCCGTTATGGTTTATCTTATCATTGTCCACCACCATGAAATGGTGACTGCCTGTCCTGTATCTTGGGACAGGTGGAAGTGAGGTAACTCCGCCAACGTTAGGCGTCATGGCGGAAGGCAGTCTTGCACCGTTGTGCAATTCTTCATTGGCTAATATGGGACTCTATGGAGTACAGTGGCCAATGGGGATCAGCACTGGTGGTGATAGTATACACCACTGCAGATGTGACTGCTATTTTCTATCCAAATCCTCACTTGTTTCCTCACTTTTCACAGGACGACACCTACACTGCATGTGCTGCTGTGACTTGTGTTTAGAACCTACCATGGCCCGTGTGACCGGGGGAAGGGCCCCTGCCTTCACTTCGGAGGAGTTGGAGCGACTGGTGGATGGTGTCCTACCTCAGAATGGACTGGTGTATGGGCCGCCAGACCAACAGGTGAATACAGCATGATCAAAATGCCTGTGGGAAGGATGCATGGGGGTTTGTGTGCAAGCATCGTGTCATCTGGGTGATGTCTGTTGGTAGTGTACATGGTGGGCGCCGGACGATATGTGTGCCACTGGTGATGGAAATGGGATTACTGGGCCATATGTGTGACAGGCTGGATTATATGTGTAATGGTGTCCTTTTGTCTGCATTCCCTCTGCAGGTCAACGCCCATCAAAAGAAGGGATTGTGGCGTGCCATCGCCAAGGACATGCGGTCAACAGCAGGCAGAGCATCCACTGCAGGAAACGGTGGGAGGTCCTGAGAAGCTGGACACACAAAATCACAGAGGCCCAGCTGGGGATGGCCTCCCAATGAGGAAGGGGTGCCCGTAGGAACCTGACCCCCTTGATGGCCCGCATACTGGCAGTGGCCTACCCAGAGATGGATGGGCGCTTGAGGGCATCACAGCAGCCACAAGTGGGTGAGTGCAGTGGGCATTAATGCAATAATTGGTAAGTGGCATGGGATTTGGGTGCTGCAGGTTTGTTAGTGGGTGCCCCCTAATGCCAGGCTAGACATTGCAGCGTGATCCAGCTCAAGGGTAATGGGTGTATGACAAATGTAGGTAACCTAGCTTGTTTGCATTCCATGTCAGTCAGGGCTTGGTGGGTCCCAGGAGGGGTTCAGTTGGCAGTGTCTGGCCCTCATCTTGCTGTGGCATCTACCCAAATCAATGGCAGTGCAATGCATAGTGCTCAATCCTGATCCTTGTGTGTGACGGTGCTATGTATGCCAACTGTGGTGTTGGTGCTGTAATTGACCCAGTGTTCCCTTTATCTCTCTCACCCCCTTTTTCCTTCTGCAATCCTGTCCATGTGTGCATTAGCATCATATGGCGGAGGAGCAGGGGCACAGGTGACAGAGGGAGCTGCATGCCACAGGACCCAGGAGGCAGAGTCCAGCAACACCGAGGGAACCAGTGGGACGGAGGGCAAGGCGAACACCACGGCACCACGGCAGAGACAGGACGTGACAACACTGATTCAGATACCTCCTCCGATGGAAGCTCCCTGGTGGTGGCGAACACCTCTGTGACCACCCCAACAGCAGGTACAGCCACCACTCCTGTACCAGCACTGCCCTCCCAGTAGCCCCTCAGCGAGTTCCCCGTGCTCACTCACCCAGAGGGTGGGCATCTCCTTCGCCCTAGGCACCTCAGGCCCTGCCCTCGTGAGCCCCGCTGCCCTGAGTGAGGAGGCTATTGACCTCCTGAGATCCATCTCTGTAGGGCAGTCAACCATTGTGAGTGTCATCCAGGGGATGGAATCCTAGATGCAGCAATCCAATGCATTCCTGGACAGCATCCACGTTGGATTGGCAGACCAACAGATATCGATTCAGGCTCTGGCCTCCTCTCTGATGCAGCCATTGTCCCTGTTCCTACCATCCCCCCTCCAACTACTGCTTCCCAGTACCAGTCTCCTCAACCTCAACCCATCCCATGCACACATACTGACGAGCATGCACACAAGACAACACACAAGAGTGGCACAGTCAAAACAGGCACCACACTTCAGCGAACAAGCACTCACGCAAACACAAGACAGTTGCAGACACAACCACATCCACTGCCTCCACTGTCTCCCCCTCCTCCTCCTCTACCTCCCTCTCAGTCACGTCCACACTCTCACCTGCATGCAATGCTTCAACATCCACCACCATCATCACCACACCATGCAGCACACATACCTCACTTGCAGACACCTCCGCAACATCCATCCACGCATCCCTTGTGTCCTCTCCCACCCTGTCTGAATCCCCTAAAGGACACAAACGCAGGCACTCAGACACTCAACAGCCATCCACCTCACATCAGCACAATCCCCATGCATGTACACCCAAGTCCAGCAGACGTACTTCTCCAACAACCACTCCCTCAACCTCCACTCCCATTCCTCCTCCCTCATCCCGCCACACTGTCCCTAAAAAGCTTTCCCTTGCCCAACTTGACCTCTTCCCTCCCCCTCCACCCTCCTGTCTTGCCTGTAAGAGCAGTGTCCCAATGGCCCAGCCCAGCACCTCAGCCAAACAGTCCAGAGGGACATTGGAGGGACCTCCTAGTCGTGGAGGCAAGACAATGAAAGATCCTACTCCACCAGCCAGGAAGGAGAAGGATCCCACTCCACCAGCCAGGAAGAGGAAGGATCCCACTCAACCAGCAGGAAGGGGAAGGATCCAACTCCAACAGCCAGGAAGGGGAAAGATCCCACTCCACCAGCCAGGAAGGGGAAGGACCCCACTCCAACAGCCAGGAAGGGGAGGGATCCCACTCCAACAGCCAGGACAGGGAAGAAGCCCTCACCTCCTGCCATGAAAGTGAAGAAGCCCTCATCTCCAGCTGCCACACAGCAGCCCTTGACTTCAACGGACGCTGCCTAGGGGGCACCTTACACAGCAGAGACACAGCAGCCCTCACATCCAACAGAGGTTGCCCAGGAGGCACCTTCCACAGCTGAGACACAGCAGCCCTCACCTCCAATGGAGGCTGCCCAGGAGGCACCTTCCACAGCTGAGGCACAGCAGCCCTCACCTCCAGCAGAGGCTGGCAGGGTACCACCTCCACCACCACCAGTGGCCACGGAGCGCTCACCTCCAGCTGAGACGGTGCAGCACTCACCTCCAGCAGCAGACATGTAGGCCACCCTCCAGGGACTGCTGTACAAGGAGCCCCCTCCAGAAGTAGTGGGCAAGTTCCCCACCTCAGAGACTGTGACCTTGCACTCCCCAGCATTGGGAAAGGGGCATGGGGCCCCCTCCAGAACAAGTGGGCAAGGTCCCCACCTCAGAGACTGTGACCTTGCACTCGCCAGCATTGGGAAATGGGCATAGAGCCCCCTCCAGAACCAGTGGGTGAGTTCCCGACTTTGGCTGAGGTGCCCCCCACCCCCCTTTGCCCTGAGGTGCCTGCTCACTTCACTAATGATGCCCCTGCACAGTTCTGTAAGGATGTTGTCAGGAAACGAGTTGGGCCTTGGATTGTGTCCTGTTGCCATGTGAGCCCTTAGTACTTTGGACTGGGCATTGGCGGCCCTTTGTGGACAATTGTACATATCTGGTTCATGGGGTGGCTTTTGCCTTGCTAATACATTTTCCGTACTTCCGACCTCTAGTCCTTGTATTATTATGCTGTGTGTTGTGTGCCGTTGGTTTACATCTGCAGCTGGTTGTGTGTATGGTGTGTGTTGTGCATGTGTGTATCACTGTCCTTTTCCTCCCTCCCTCCCTTGTGTGCTAGGCGGCTGTACTCACCATCATCGTCTTCATCTGCATTGGTGTTACAGGTGGAGCATGGCATAGAAGAGCATCAGGAAGACTTGCAGTTCCTGTTGCATGGCGGCATTGTTCTTCTCTGTGTCTCTGATAGTGAGTCTTTGGTCTTCTGTGCAGTGTTTCTACCAGGCTTTTAATGGCGTTGGTTCCTCCCTGGGAATCGTGGAGGATTGCAAGGTCATGATATGGTGGGCGGTACCTTGTCTTCCACCTGGCTTTTGATGGCTACCGCTATGGTGAGTGGTGTTAACGACCAGGCCGATGGTGTGGTACATTGACTGTCTATGGGAGTTCTCACCACCATGGTCATAATTTGGTGGTAATTACCGCCAGCCTGTTGGTGGTATTTCTGCCACTTTATCACTCACCACCAATTACATAATGACCACCTAAGTGTGTCACGGTGCGAAAACAAAATGGCTGCCAGAGTGTTCCGAAAGCAAGACTCGACGCATGCCCATTAGGCCAAGAGACATCATCAGTTGAGGCAAATTGATGCTAAACGAAGTTGATAATCATCTAAATCATCCTCAAGCAGTTCTTCTATCTCAATATCAAGAAGTAAAAAAAGTGATTGGCCAAGTCACTGTTTACCTCAGGGAAAGGTGGGTGTGTTGGACTAATCGCATGGGAAGAAAAATGTCAGTCAAAGAAAAGTTGACATGCCAAAGCAGAAAATCATACAAACACTGTCTAAAGATTACATTTAAAAATAAATGGTTGTTCGATACCTTTGATTGTCCACAGTGGTGCATCAATAAACATAATGCCTGAAAAGAAATACAATAAACTATCTCCATTACCGTAGCTTACGCCATTGTTCTGCTCTGCTGCAGACTAAGAGAAGACAAAGTAAAAGAAATGCCAAAGGCCGGTACTCTTAGTCTAAGTAAGGAATATGAAAACACCTGAGCAACTCTGAAAATGATCACAGCAATGAAATACTACTGATCACAGAAGTCAACAATGACTAATATACATACATATCCTACATATACATGCACACACAATGCAAAGCTAAAAAATAAGAATTAAAATTGCACCAGCTCAGTGTTGAAAAGAACACTCTAGAGGTTGGCCAAGTCTTAAGGTGTTTTTCCAAGACCAAGTTGTTCGCTGTCTCATCGTAAACAGTGGCGGCCCATCCTTTAGGGCAGAGGGGCCACAACCCCCCACCTTTTGCCCCTCGTGAAGAGTGTCTGTCAGGCTGAACAAAGGCCATCCTGACAGACACTTTTCATTTTCAGCTCAGACAGCCAGGAGTGAGACATGCGCGATTTGCGCAGACTCCTGGCTGCCTGAGCTGAACTTTGCTGGGCTGAGGAGGTCACCGCTTCTATCGGCGTGACCTCCTCTCTCAGCAAGGGTGCCTCGAGGCCCTCCCCTGGGTGACGAGGAAAGCGTCACCCATTGACTTCAACCTTGGCCCTTCAGGTTTAAGCCCTGACTGAGTGTCAATGAGTGACACTTCGTCACAGAGTGGGGTCAGCAGTCTCTCTGACCCCATCCCACTCTGTGACGAAGCTGGGACTGCTGCCTTCCCTCATTGGCTGATGTAAGGTCAGCCAATGAGGGAAAGCAGCAGTCCCAACCGTCCTGGGACCTGGAGGCTGAAGGTAAGTGTGTGTGTGTGTGTGATGTTCTAAATTGAATGTTTGGTGCACGCATGCATGTTTGAGTGTTATGAGTGTTGATAATGGATGTGCGTGCGTGTCTGTGTGTGAAAGAATGAGTGTGTGTGAACTTTTAAAATGAATGTTTAGTGCATGCGTGCATGTTTGAATGTTATGAGTGTTAATGGATGTGCGTGCGTGCATGTGTGAAAGAATGAGTGTGTGTGTGATGTTTTGAAATTAATGTTTGTTGTGTGCGTGCATGTTTGAATGGTATGAGTGTTGTTAATGGGTGTGCATGCGTGCATGTCTGTGTGTGAAAGAATGAGTGTGTGTGTGCTCCCCGCCCGCCCCCCCTCCTAAAGCTGCCGGCCTCCACTGATCGTAACCATTCTTATCTTGGTACATTTTATCATCTGTGCTCTTCACTCTCCTATGTCATGTACTCATCCTTCAGTGAGATAGAGAGAAAACACATTGCACAATCTGTGGGCGGAAAATCACCTCACGGTGTGCGAAGCTAATCTAAGCACAAAATGGAGTCAGTTATCAAGATGGAGCAAGGGGTAAAATACAGATACCATCACAGCCATTGAGAACCAAAGAGTATCCATCGGCTGCATCAATACCCATAAAGATTCAAAGTGTATTTGTAGCGACAGTAGAACATAAAAAATGAAGGTACAAGAACCAATCTACATGCTTCAAGGTACAACATCAAGTGTCTCCTTAATCAGATTCAATACAGCTGCTGATATGGGACTGATCTCTGTGAATTACAACATGAATACTCATCACAAATTAGTAAGTCAGTTCTCTTCGTTGTTTCTTGGTTTAGAAAAGCATAAGACTATGAATGTAAAACTGCATATTAATGAGGATGTCCTTTCTTGTTGCTCAGGGACAAAGACATATTGCTTTTTATTTACAAGAAGCTGTTGAAGAAGAACATGAATCATTACTTAAGCATGACATTATTAAGCATTCCACTGGTCTAACACCATGAATTTCTCCCATTGTAGCAGTGCCCAAAAAGGACAGTGAAAGAGCTGTATGCATCTGTGTTGACATGAGTCAGGCAAACAAGACAAATGAACAAGAACGACATCCAGGTCCACACATCGCTGACACAATAATGCAATTGAATGGTGCAAAGGTATTTTCTCACCTTTATTTAAATAAAGTTATCATCAGTTGGAACTTGAACAATGTTACAGGTACATGACAAACTTTTTCTATACATGTTGGTTTGTTTTGATACAAAATACTTTATTTTGGTGTATCATCGGCTGCAGAAATTTTCGACATAACATACAGCCTGCTGTGAATGTGTTCAATTATAGCGATTACATATTAGTTTTCAGAGCTACACAGAAGGAGCATGATAAAGCTCTCACACAAGTATGTTGTCTACTCAGAATGCAAGTTTGATTTTAAATGCAGACAAACGTGAGTTCAAAAAGACAAAACTAAAATTCTTTAGCCATATCTTTTCTGATGGGGGTAGAACACCTGATCCTGCAAAAGTGCAAGCTCTATCAAATGCTGTCCTTCCACAAGATTTTTCAATGGTACGTTCCTTTCCTGGCATGGCTGGTTACTGTTCAAGGTACTGTTTGCGCGCCTGGTCCTTAATAAGTAATCTAACAAAGGGACGCGTACAGGCAGATGAACCTTTTGGATCGCATGGAGTATCCTAATCACGTAGTGACCAATGGCATCAATAATTAATATTAATCAATCAATAACCACTAAGAGAATCATTAGTCACCAAAACAATTTAGCCATCATTTCATGAATAACCACAACTCAATTAAATATTGAACAATTTTTATTTCCCTATTAATTGCAATTCTAATGCATTTGGTTAACTCAACTTTATTTAATCAGTTCAGAATTAATTTATTAACAACCACTAATAACACAATCTAATTGGAGCTTAAGAAAACATATGATCAAGAGCCTTAGCGTGAGCCAACAAATGAATATAACAACCTTAATAGCAGAGTTCAGCAATGTGTCCGTCAATCATTTGTCACTGTCAACGTCACCCATGGAAACCTACCTAACCCAGATTGGCATCAGCATGTGGGGTTTCTGCTAAAACAATGTAGAAAACGTAATTTGGGAAAAACATCTCACTACGAGAAAAACTATAAAACAGCGCAGTTGATACCTAGAAGAAAAGGCACAAGTTAATAGGTCACATTGTCATAGCTACCTATCCATGGAATGGATCAGCAACAAAGTCAGTCTTCGTCTTCAGATCATCAATTGATCAGCAGCACATCAGGCTCTCAAGAGTATGAGCCCAACGACAGAATCTTGAACAGCGTCTCCTGACCTCATCAACGTCTCCCCTCGCATCTTCTGTTTTAGCCCCTTGTCTTGACTTTTTATTAGAGTTTTACAGTCCATCCTATAATTTCCAATTGGTCAGTCAGTCAGCAGATATGACTCTAACCTATATTATTAATTGTTCAAATCTATGAATTATAATATTAGTCCTTTCACAGCACATGGATTGGTCCACTATACGATGTCCTCATCATCCGGCTCTTCAGGTAACGAAAATGTTGCATGTTCCTCTTCAGTCAGTGCTCTCATTGTTCAAGTCCTGGGAAAGTAGATTTAGCCTACTCTACACATAAATGTATCAAGTTGACTTAATCATCTCCTGTCTGTCGGTACATTGCAAAAAATTCTAGCTAAGCAACTTTAACATCGGGTGGCTTAAGGACAGGTCATGCTCCAGCTTCCCTGCAGTGCGTTAGAATATCAGCTCCTTGTGCGAGGCCTGGAAAAGACCAGGTCTTACTTCAGCTCAGTTAACTTCTATACATTAATGCAAAACATAGGTTGTACATCTCAATATAACATATTACTACATTATTCTTTCACATTTTCATTATTTTACACATCTTTAGTTATTTTAGCATAACTTCGTATCAATGGCTGCCACTCCCTCTTGTCACAATTTCAAATATGTACTTTATTTTCTCTCCAATTAATTTCTCTACAAACTTTTAATTGTCAAAACACATAAACATTACTTAATAATTTCTAATTAGCATATTTGCGTCAGCAGTACATACAAGACTTTGCCACTGTTAATGCTCCATCACAAGAGTTGACAAAGAAAAATGTTTCCTTTTATGGTCACAAGAATGTGAGAGAAGTTTCAGGAGAATCAAATACATCTTTGAAAATAC
This sequence comes from Pleurodeles waltl, assembly GCF_031143425.1. Classification (NCBI taxonomy): domain Eukaryota; kingdom Metazoa; phylum Chordata; class Amphibia; order Caudata; family Salamandridae; genus Pleurodeles; species Pleurodeles waltl. Next base: position 839,780,915 of record NC_090436.1, read on the forward strand.
TGCTGAAATGGCATACTTCAGTCTAAAACTTCATACAGAGGTTGTCATTGATGCTAACCCAGTTGGGTTACGCCCTATCCTTGCACAGAACAATGAACATCCAAATGCTCAACGGCATATTGTTTCCTGTGCTAGAACATGTTTGTTCCAAACAGAACGTGCTTACTCACAACCTGAGAAAGAAAGTTTAGCCATGGTATGGGCTTGAGAACCTTTCTATCTATTCCTGTATGTAAAGCCTTTTATGCTGGTAACTGATCATCAAGCTTTAATGACAAACTTGCCAATCCAAATGCCAAGATTGCTTCCTGCAATGAGCGACAGAAACTCCAATCGTAAAGTACGATTATACAATTGTGCATTGACCGGGAAAGGATCAGAATCCTGCTGTCTACTTTCCAAGAGTGCCTATACACGGTCATGGTATTCCAGCCAAGATGTCTGAAGCCTACATCAATTTCATCTTCAAGTCAAATACACCAGCTGATATTTTGTTAGCGCAGATAATCACTGCCACAAGCCATGATAGTGACATGATGAGTTAAAAGACATAATTACACTTGAATCATAGAGCATCTGAACATAAAGCATCAAAAGAGTGTACCTTTGTGGCCACAGGCCAGTGGACTTGTTGAGCGTTTTATGAGTACACTAAAGAAAGCAATAGAGCATGCAACTCTTGAGAAGCTCAGCTTGAAAATAGTACTAAATTCTACTCTACAAGCTTATCATTCAAAACCCCACTCGAGCAAAGTCAAAAGTCCTGCGACTTTGATGTTTGGGAGAGCAATGACAACCAAGTTACCTCATTGGACCACCAAGAGAGACAAAAATGAGAACATGATTCACACCTGGGACTTGGTTAACAAGTAGAAAATTAAAGCTTATGCAGACAAAAGGCAACATGCAAAATACATTTCACTTAGAAGAGGGGATTTGGTGATTGACCAACAGCTGTGCAAAAGAAAATCTGATGTTCCATATGATGCTGAACCGCTTCAAGTGATAACCTACCAATGGACACATAGTGACTGTGCAGCACCTTGGGAAGTCTGTTACCAGAGACTATTTTTACTTTAGGCCTGTGATTCACTGGTATTCAACTGATAATGGTGAAAGAAACAATGAACCTGAAAGCTCAGTGGCTGCTCTTACCTTTTCACCATTGTTAAAAATCTCTGACACTGAACATGACAGCTTTCAGTTTCCAGTAACCAGATCGGGTTGAATGATAAAAGCACCACAAATATTGATTGAAAATATATAATTGTACATGTTTCTATATGTATATATGTATGTTTACTGATTTTGTAAAAATTGAAATTTTCGTTTAATGGGGGAAATGTAGTGTCTTGCAGGTTTTATGGTGGAACCTTTTTGGGTCCAAACAGACTCCGTAGCAGTGCAATGTAATCGCTCACAGGCTCACAGGTAAACACAGAAGAATAAATATGTGTGATTTACAACTCCATGTGTGGCATAGTCTTTGCCAAGAATCCAGGCTGGGAGGACGCTACATCACTGTCTTCAATAGTGGATCATCCCTAGAAACAATCTGATTTCTCTTTGAGTTCTGGGTGGGTTTATTTGCAATATAGCTTGTATCCTCTCTTGGGTTACCTTTCTCATTCCCTTTTAAATTATATGTGCCAAATATTGAACTTCTTTCTGACAGTACTGCAATTTAGTTGGGGACACCTTGTGTTTGTTCTTTGCAAGGACATTCAAAGAGGAATTGAATCATGTTTGAAAGCTTCTTGAGTACTCAAAGCCACAAGCAGGCCATCAACATATTGGACCAGGACTGAAATGGCAGGCATTTGTAAGTACTCGAGATTGTCCTTCAAGATCTGGGTAAAGATGGAGGGACTCTCAGTATACCCCTGTGGACTCGGCACCAGGCCAAAACTTTCCCTTCAAAAATAAAGACCAGAAACTGGCTGTTCTCATGTAATAGGATAGAAAAGAAAGCTTGACAAAGATCCACAACCATAACCATTCGGCTGTGCACAGAACTGGAAAATGAATGGTGGCTGAATTTGGGAGCACTGGACAAAATAGGATAACTACGTTGTTAACCTTTCTGTTTTTAGATTAAAATCCCGTACTTCTGGGTTCACAATTTCTATCGAATCTGATGGTAAATCCTTAACTGTGATCATAGGGTACAATCTAATTGTGTTTTTTTGGTTGGTCTGTCCTAAATTTGACATCCTCATCCTGAGTTTGACATTCCACTCCTTCCAGAGTACGGTGAATTGTACAATTTAACTTGCACAATAAATCTCTCCCTAGCACATTTACAAGGCTCGAATCACACACAAAAACTCATGTCTTTCTTAAAATGAACCTATTTTAACAGGTTCTTTTTTGGAGATCAGGTTTAGGATATGTCTGTTTGTATCTCCTACAACTTGGATATTCTTTCTCGAGAGAGGTAGGTCTGGGACCTCCACTGTTATAACAGTGGAACAGGCATCACCAGTGTCAATAAGAAATGACATGCAAAGTCCATTTACCACATCTTCTATAAATGGTCCACTCTGGTCTACCTTTAAGATTGCACTAAATATGAAACCCTCCTCCTTGTAAAGCACCATCATTGTGAGATATCAGAGTCAAAATCATCATTTACAATCATGGGGATTTGTTGAATTGCGATTTGGACCTGATTCTGAAATATGTTTGCATTTGCCTTGGACAGTTGATTCATACTAAATGTAGGTGTTTTCAGATTCTGTGAGGCATTAGGGGTTGGGGAACCAGCATCATTGTGACTTGAGGCTGTATTGGCATTTGCACTTGTTGAACAGGTACATTTTGCATTTGCATGTGATTTCCTTCCTGCATTTAGACACCAATATTCATTTGGTTAGGTTTCTGTCTACACTCTCTCTTCCAATGCCCAATTTTATTACAATAATGACAAGGTTTTGACTTCTTCAACATTGCAACATCAGTACCAGAACTCAAATCAATCGGAACTCCTCGACCTCTACCTTGTGAAACAACCATACCACCTTGAATTCTTTGCCATCCATTCTGTTCTCCAAACACTTGCATTGCAATAGTATTCCCTGCAAATGACTGATTCTGAAAACCCTTCTGTGCCAATAAACTTTTCTTAAAGTGTCCTCTGCTTCACCTGTTGCTCATCACTGCAATGTTTTGCATATTTCAGAATCTCATTCAATGACATTGCCAAAAAATCACACTCTACTGTATGTGCTGACTTGTCTCAGGTTCAATCCAATGAAAAACTGCAAAATAAAGAAACCCATGTCATTCGGCTCAAGATGCATTAAATTAAATGATGCTGAAAAGCTTTCAACAACCGCTCATAATAATCATGCAGTAATTCTTTCATCTCAGGCTGAATCTAGTTCAGCCTCACATAATTCAAATCCTTGTAAGGAACTCTGCCTTTCAGAAAAGTAATTACCTCAATATATTTCTCAATCACTCCAGGAGATGGTGCATTAGTGCAAGTATCTTGAGTTAGCTCTGCATCTGGCCAATGTACAGCAATCTTGCACTCAGCCCACAAGTCATTTGGAACCACAATGATAAAGAACATATTCAAAATCAGTCCACAACACCTTAGAAATGTTAACAAACCTCTCAACTTGTGTAAACCACTGTGTTGGCTTCTTTCCCAATTTTGGAAAATTGTTTGTAAATGCTGCAAGATCTCCCCTACTCCAGGCTACATCAACATACCCTTTTCCTGGAATTTCTCATAAAGAATAAGCTGACTACTCGTCCTCATCTGTTGTACTTGGCGGTGGTTTACTTTAAGTCCCTGCCCTATTACTTGGCTTCTTTTCCTTTTCCTGTTTGTTTAACCATTTATTCTCATGTTTACATTTCTTAATGGATTTAACCAGCTCTGTAATGTGCAACCATATTCCTCAAGGACGCATTGTTTCAATGGCCATATCACTTAGCTATGTCCTGAAACGTCGTTGCAAAGGAATCCTTCTCAAAAATTCATCTTCATATTTACTGACCAAATTCTCTAATTTCTCAAGAAGTGGCTGCTCTTCTGGTGATATCTTTACTCAAATAAAACAAAGTCTTTTCTTGTAACTGACACAAGTGGTCTAAATCCAAACATCCCTTAATTACTTCTTCTAACTTGACGTTTAGTAGAGGGACATCTAATGGTCTCTCTTTTTCAACTCCCTGTTTCAGCAACTGATCTTCTGCATATTTTGTGCTTGTTGTAGCTTCCTGAAATCATGGTGGGAGAACGGGAAAACGGGAAAACGGCATTTTCAAATAAATTGGTAGTCACCCTGGGACGTGGCTTTTGTAAAGTCAAATCTCCTTCTCTCTCTCAATGACTGAATAGTTTGTGGGTGAGTGCATGGAACAATCTGTGAATTCTGTGATGTGTGTATAAACTCTGTCGCAAATGTACTTCCAATTACTCCTTGAAGTACATGAGTTGGGATCATATTTCCTGATGCAGTTATAGTTCAAACCTGTTAGGGTTGAGCTGTAATGGCTCCGGGGCAATTGTAGATACGGTTACAATAGGTGCAGTTACTTACTGAGGAATCATTGCTGGGGGTAGTTTTAATTTGTGCAGGTGCTATGTTTGTAATTACAGGATGTGCTAGTTGTGCCAACAGTAATGGTCTTTCAACCTGTGCTGCAATGGGTTCAACAGGAGCTTTAGAAGAAGTATCTTTATTCGGCTACATGAAACCATAAAAGCATATTAAATAAACATATAGAATTATGTACATTTTCCTAAGATAAAATATAAATAAAGATTAAAAATAAAGAATAATAAGCACATTAAAGACTTCCCATAATTGGGTGACCCTTTTGAAAATCCATGCCTTCAATAATACACATTGTCAAGTATGTGCGACTTAAAATCAAGTATACAGTTAATACATAATAAGTATCTGCAATACAAAAAAGAGCTCAGATACAGGTGGAATTTTTATCACCATTACATTTGATTCAGAGACCTGAACAACTTTTCTAAGTGTATCAGCATCAGTAATGGACTGGAGTGTGACTTTGGTGCGCTGACGTATACTTACATCTGACTCGCTCTGCGGGTAACAAATATCTAGATAAAGCAAAAATGAGCCATACAGTGGCATCACTTCTAAGGATTTATATGATAAGCCTCAACTGTCTTGATGCCAGTGCACGGTTGATCAGTATGAGCCAAGATTTCCTCTTCTCAACGTATCTAGGGCAAAAAAAAAAAAAATGTTTTCTTTTTCTCACGTATCTTGACAAAATGGACATAATGGGCAAGTGTTTAGGCCATTCCATCTCTAGTGGAAACCGTTAAGTGTCAGGATACCAAATCTAAATTGCAAGTACAAGGACTTGCCCTGAGGAAGTTCAATCTGGTTCATAAAATCCTCATAGTGCAAATTATCTTTAAATTCCAGGAGCCTACATTTCAAGTCTCCAGTGCTACCCTGATTCAACCATAAGCCATGTATATGAATCCAATATCCCTTCTTTAGGGCCGTCAGAGAGTTTTTATTGATGCTATGGGGATTGGTCCACAGTTCGCACATGTCAAGAGTAGTTAACCATATTTTAATGTGTTTCATCCAAAGGATACTACCTTTGAGAGCGAGTGCCATTATTTCAGACAATGACTCCCTCTTGGGGAGTGGGGATTTATGATACTAGACCTGTATCCAGTAAGCAACTGGTCTGAATGCTGCCACACAAGCTATGTTTTGCAGACCAAGATCCAAGCGTAACAGGGTTAAGGGCACACTTCAGGGTAATCGCAGGATCAATCTCATGAAAATAGTCCCTGCTTTTCCAACACTCTTAGGTTATGTGCACCATAAAGTGCGGCACTAACCCCTTTTGCCCAATACATTTCAATAACAGGGCAACTGGCCTGAACATTAATGTTTTTGATTTCCTTAATGAAGCAAAGCTAATGTGTTGTAGGGTAAGCTGGCTTTTGGTAATATCTGGGGTCCAAGCTAGTGTGTTAGAGAGCTTTACCCTTAAATAGCCAAATTCTTTGACTTGTTCTAAATAGATATCTCCTAGCTTCACCTTGCCACTAAAGACTAGATATATCATTATCCTGGTTTGTATTTACTAAATAGCGACTTTTAAGAAATCACTATTTAAGAAATGCAAAATGGGATACATTGAAATTGCGATTCGGTAAGAGCAATTTCTTAAAAGTCGCAATCGCTATTCGTAACAGGAATTCACAAATTAGGTGATGCAAATTCCAGGGTGTTGGGGGCCTGAGGTCCCCTTTGATGTACCACAAAAAAATATCAGTGGACATGTGAAGCGCACACATAGGGGCATGTGTATGATACATTTTTTAAATTGCACATGATTGAATTGAATTTGGTGATAATTGCATTTCCGAAATGCCCAACTCGCATTTAGGAAATGCATGATACATGTGCTTTGGAAATCGTAAATTTAAATTCCCTATTTGTGATTTCCTATTTAGAGAATCGCAATTTGTGGTTCCCTAAATGGGGTCGCAATTTCAGTGAATAGCTGTTTTAGCGATTCCTTGAAATTGCACTGAAAATGCCTTTCATAAATCTTGAAAGGCATTTTTGCATTCCCAAACAGTCTAATTTTGCGATTTGCCCCATTTGCGAATGCAAAAAACTTTGATACATCTAGCCCTAAATGATTTGAGTGGATTAAATGCCATACATTTTTTTTTATAAACACAAATTTCTAACCAAAGATTTTTTACATGCACCCGAAAATCTAGTCAGCAAATGTTGAAGCCTCATCGGTGTTCTAGATAGAAGTAATGTATCATCTGTGAAAAGTAATGATGCCACAGGACAGCCATCGCTCTTAGGTGGATCCCCGCTGCAATCATACAAGGACTCAATTTAACTGGGTTGGGGCCAGAACACACCCGTGCCTCAACCCCTTATCCACCTTGACATGTTTGGTAAGCTCCCCATTTTGACTCCATCTTATCTGTGCATAGTTCCTCTGGTGGAGCCTAATAATCATATGTAAAAGGTAGTTCAGGATGCTTCCCACAATTTCCACCTGGAGATAAGATCGAAAGTGGCCCGTAAATCCACAAAAAAGAACATACACATGTTCTTTTTTATTCACTATATATTTCTATTGTATTACCTCAAACCTAAGTAACTGATCTATTGTGCCTATGTTTTCCCTGAACCTAGACTGAAGGGGCAAGAGAACCTCATTCCCATTGATCCAATCCAGTAGTCTTCCCATCAAATGTCTGCAGAATTTGTTAGTTATGTCTATAAGGCTAATATGCCTATAGTTCATAGGATCATTTTGTCTCCCTTTTTGTATACAGGGATCACCTCCTCCCCTAACCATGACTCAGGGATCTGCACTTGTTTTAGAAAAGCATAAAAAAATGATTGATGATAATTCTCCCCTTTTGGAGAGGTACAGATTGCCTGGAATTTTATCTAGACCAGGCTCCCTACCACTCTGTAATGTGGAGAGGGCTAACTTGGTTTCCTCTAAACTGAAAGCAGTAGGTTCGACTTTCCCTATTGCCTTCTGAGTGTCCAGACCTAATAATTCAACCGGCTCCATAATCGTGGGTCTCTCACCAGTATAAAAGCTACTGTAATGGCTTTCCCGTGACTGGGTTAAATATGAAAGTCTTCTTCTATGGTCTGTCCCATGGTGCCCTTTTCCACAATATGCCAGAACAGTTTACTGTTTCTGCTTTTAACTGCAGTGAGTAGGTATCTCCATTGGCATTTCTCCCAGTCCCTCTTGGCCTCTTTTTGAGCTTTTATATAAAGCTTCCTTTTATAAGCCACTGCTATTCTGAATCCTGATTTCAGAGTTCCCCTAAATTCTTCCCCTGCTACTTTACAAGATTCATTGAACCATGCATATTTTTAGTGTATTTAGCAGTGCTCTTCACTTCTTCATAAAAGAAAGGTTTAATATATTCCATTAGCTTAGAGTAGATATTTAAAGTGTGCTGCATCTCACCTTCAAGGTTTGCTTTCGAGCTATGAGTGCATGCAACACTTTTTCATATATCCCAGCCATAACATCCACTTCACCTTCAACACACCCACCGTCATCAGACTTCAACTCCAACAATCGCATAGAAACTGGACAAGAATAACTGATGATCAGCTCACTGCCGCCCTTGCCATCACCACCCCACCACTGCACACAACGACGACCAAACACTGCAGCACGCACCTTCCACAAATGGATCGTCGACTGCACCAACACCATAGCCCCCCTCAAAACGAACAGCAAAACCCATGCAAAGAGAGCCAGCTGGTTCACTCACGAACTCTGAAAATCGAGACGCACTTGTCACAGCCTCGAGAAAATCTGGAGAAACACAAAATCCCCAGAAGCCCACAGAAACTTCAGAGCCGCCACCACCGCACACCACCAACTCATCAGAAACACCAGAAAAAAAGCTATACAGGACAGAATCTCCTCACAAGCACACAACAGCAAGGAACTCTTCAAAATCATCAAGGAGTTCGCACAATCCGACAGTGAAACAACTGACATCCCACCATCACGGGACCTTTGTGACAAACTCAACACCTACGTCCAGCACAAAATCAAGACCATCTACAACAGTTTCAGCACGGTCAACTTACACGCAGAACCCCCTCTACCAAACCCTGAAACCAACAAACCAACAATCTCCACCTGGACACCCCTCACCACCGAAGGTACACTGAAAGCACTGAAGTCCATATACTCCAGGGCTCCCAAGGATGCATGTCCCCGTCACATCTTCAACAGTGCTGCAGACACCATCGCCCCCAAGCTCCGCCTCACCATCAACCACTCACTAACTGCCGCCACCTTCCCCGATGACTGGAAACACGCAGAGATCAATCCCCTCCTCAAGAAACCCTTAGCAGACCCCACCGACCTCAAAAACTTCAGGCCCATCTCCCTACTTCCATTTCCTGCGAAAGTCATTGAAAAAGCAGTCAACAGCCAACTCACCATGTTTATAGAAGACCACAACATCCTCAACATCTCCCAATCCGGATTCAGGACAAACCACAGCACCAAAATAGCCCTCCTGGCCACAACAGATGACATCCGCTCCCTACTGGACAAGGGAGAGATGGCGGCACTCATCCTACTAGAACTCTCTGTGGCTTTTGACACAGTCTTCCATCACACCCTGATAAGAAGACTCCAAAGAGCTGGCATCAGAGACAAGGCCCTCGACTGGATCCAATCCTTCCTTTCCGTCAGAACGCAACGAGTGAGACTCACCCACTTCCTCGCAGATCCCACACCCACCACCTGCGGAGTGCCCCAGGTATCCTCCCTCAGCCCCATGCTGTTCAACCTCTACATGGCCCCACTAGCCACCCTCGTCAGAAGCTACAGAATAAACATCATCTCTTACGCTGATTGCACCCAACTCATCCTCTCCAATGAACCCGACAAGGCCTCATCATGAACCATCAAATCAACTCAGTCATCTCACCTGCTTCTGCACCCTCTGCCTCCTACGCAAGTCCTTCAAATGGATCCCCACACACCCTCATCACCAGCAGACTAGACTATGGCAATGCACTCTACGCCGGAATCAACAAAAAACTCACCTGCAAATTGCGAAATATCCAGAAAGCCATGCCAGACTGGTCCTCGACCTACCCCGACACTGCCACATCTCACAACACCTATGTACACTGCACTGGCTCCCCATAGAGAAAAGAATCACTTTCAAGATACTCACCCACGCACACAAAGCACTCCACAGCACCGGATCAGCCTACCTGAACCAGAGACTCAACTTTCACTTACCCCACAGGGCCCTACGCTCAGCCCAGCTCTCTCTTGCAGAAGTACCCCGCATCAGGAAAACCAGAACAGGAGGACGCTCCTTCTCCTACCTCACAGCCACCGCCTGGAACGCCCTACCTATCCACATCAGACAAACCTCCTTCCTCCTCAGCTTCACAAAGGAACTGAAGACATGTTTTTTTTAAACCACCTCACTGGTATATGCTACACTTGCCCCCCCCAAGCGCCTTGAGATCCTAACGGGTAAGTAGCTGCGCTTTACAAGCACCGATAGATTGATTGATCGATTGATTGAACATCTTTACTCCCCTCAATCGTGGGCTATTTGATCCTTCTTCTGTTGTTAGTTGTAACTATTGGGTATGTTACCATGCTCACTGGGTTGTTTTCGACTCAATAAACAAGTGATCTAAATCTACAGCCAGAGCGTTATGATCATTATCATGCTCATTGAACAATTTCTTATCACTCATCTATTGCCACAATGGTAGATCTAATAGGATGTAATCAATTCTTGAGCGACAGCTGGCCCTCTTGAACAAGTGCTTTCACTGCTTCTCTGAATTTGAGTGCCCATTACAAGCTTTCAAGTCATCCTTGGACGTTAAAGAAGCAATCTAAAAAACAACTTTTTTGTGCCAAGCTGGACTCGCATGATCCAACCGGGGAATTCCCCACTCCTCGTCTTCCTCCTCAGAAACATTGGCCAACAGCTCAGAAGGTTCATAAGTTGGGTTTAGATCTCCTACCACCATTGATAAACCATATCCGTCAACCCCATCCACAAAATCATTTAAGGCTGATACTGTGGGGGCATTCCTGATGCTGTGTCGGGAATCTATTGTACATATTCACAAAAATAGCAGATTTTGTTCCCTGTGTATTTTTTAGTTAGGCTACCAGCAAATCTCTAGAACTAACATCTATTTTATTTAGGGTACATTGTAAGTTAACATTGATCCATATAATTAGGCCCCCTCTAGCCGTCCTATTGGTGAAGGAGTTGCTTCAATACTAACATTTGTGTACCCCTCCTTATGAGCCAATCCTGTAGCCCATATCTCTTGGAAGAGGCATTCATCAAAGCCATCCATAAGGTTCCCCCAACTCTCACAATTAAGCTTAGACTTGATGCCAGCCAAATCCCAAGAAATAATTTCTAACTTCCTAGTAACCATGGACAAGGAGGGCTCGGTAGATTCCCTTCAATGACTCTTTGGTCCAATACCTGGCAATTGCCTACCTGCCATGCAGCTTATGTTAGCATTAATGACTCTAACTTTGGTGGACCTGAAGACCACAACCCCTTCCATCAAAACATTGTAGTTTTGTTCCCTCTTCTCTGCACCCTCTTCACCCTCTGACCCTGTAATAGATGGCATATGATAATGGTGTCAGTCCAGATCATCCAAAGTGGCTAAAGAAGCAAAGGAATCATGTATTGGGACTGCAAACAATGGTTTGCTCCTATTTGGCTGGTTTTTTTATGTAGACAGATTGATACCAGATCCGGCTCTAGGCCTATATAAATATCCCTACTGAACCACCTGAATACCACTCACAGAAATTCACTCACCAATTATATTAATTCTACACGAAAGATCAAACCAAACTTTCCCTCGAAGAACGTCTTAAGGTCATTGCCAATAATCTTTATCTGGGTAAAAATAGAGCCCCCAGCGAATGTGTCCATGCCTTTCTGCTGGGCAGGTTGTGTACCGAGATTAAGTGTGAATGTCATCTTAAACTATAACCCTGCGTCAACCTTCTTTATTTTCCTTGCCTGTCCTCTGGGTTTGGCACTACTAAATATGGGTGAGCTCATTTCCCCTGCTTCTACGATCAGTGGGATGGAAATACCAGCTAGGTCAAATAATTCAGCGAGTCTCAAGCCCTTCTCTGCTATATAGAGTGTCTTATGACCATTCAATGCTACATTTACAACCTCCATTGCAGCCTTCATTGTAGGTGGGGCAGGGCTTGTAGGCAGTGGAGTTGAAGATAGTGACAACCAGCACTCAGCACGCTGAATTTCTTCATCAATAGCCCAGACTGCCCTTTTTAAAAACACATCACGTGTTGACCCTGACCACCCCCCGTTAGAGTTACTGGAGCCTTGCGCTTACCATGTCCACAGAATAACAAAATCCTAGAAAGTACCCCAGACAAAATGAAAAAGGGATGGCCCAAGTCTCCAAAGGGTGCAGATGGGCCTGCCCTTAGCCCTGGCTTCTCCCATTTATGGCCTGGGAGCATCCTGTGTAGCAGGACAAGTGGCCCAGTTTTATGTGCTGGCTGGCACGATGTCAGAGCAACATGCGGCTCCTTCCGTAGTGTTGTATGGGGCCCACAGTCCTTGGGTCCATCAGCAATGACCCACACAGTGGGGTAAGTAGCCCAGATTTAGGCGCCAGTTGGCACAATGTCAGAGAGACGTGCAGCTTCTGCCAAAGTGTTGTATGGGGTCTGTAGTCCATGGGCCTTTCTGAACTTTCCTGTACATTGTGGGAAGTAGACAAGATTTATGCACCAGCTGGCACAATGTCAGAGCAATGTGCAGCTCCTGCCGTGGTGTTGTATCGGCCTGCAGTCCTTGGGCCTGTCAGCAATGTCCCATGCATCAGGTAAGTGGCCCAGATTTATGCCCCAGCTGGAGTGATCTCAGTGTGACGTGCGGCACCTGCCGTGATATTGTATGGGGCCTGTAGTCCTTGGGCCTGTTAGCAATGTCCCACACAGTGGGGGAATTAGCCCAGATTTATGCGCTGGCTGGTCCAATGTCAGAGCGACGTGACGCTCCTGCCACGGTGTTGTATGGGATCCGTAGTCCCTGGGCCTGTCAGTAATGTCCTGTGCAGTGTGGGAAGTGGCCCAGATTTATGCGCTGGCTGGAGAGATGTTGTAGTGACATGCAGCTCCTGCCACGGTGTTGTATGTAGCACATAGTCCTTTGGCCTGGCAGCAATGTCCGGCGTATTGGGGGAAATGGGCAAGATTTATGCATCAACAGTAGCAGTAGCCACTGTGAGGTCTGTATTCCTTCATCTTGTGTCATTGTAGCTACATAAGATGGGGACGTTCAGCTAGCATTTCATCCAACACATCATCTTGTGAATCACTGACAGTGTATGATTTCTTTTCATCTTAATCTTCAATAACTTCCTTCACTTTCTTCTTTTTCTGCTTTTCAGGCTTTTCACTAATAATTGCTGGATATAATCTAACACCTTCAAGTATACATTTCACCTTCTTCTGTTGCTGCTCATCCCATAACTCATCTGCATAATTCTGCATTGCTTGTTTTGCTCTCCTCTGTAATTTCTCTCTCTCTCTCTAGTTCAAGCCATTTTCTCCCGAGCATTTTAGGGCCACATGTACAAAAATCAGGTTTTGCGACTCGCAAATTGCGAGTCGCTAAACCTGATGTACAACAGTGTCAATTACACTGTTTGCGATTCCCAATGGGGTCGTAAATGACCTACCTCATGAATATTCATGGGGTAGGTCGCAATTTGCGACCCCATTGGAAATGGCCGCCCCCACAGGGATGGTGGCCTGCTGGAATCGCAGTTTGGGCTTTGTACATCCCAGCATTTTTCAAGTCGCAAACAAGCCGATTTGCCTTTTGCAACTTGAAAACTGCTTTGTACATCTGGCCCTTAATGCTTCAAATTCTGTAGGTTTAGGAAAGCTTCATTTAAAAAAACTTTTCTCTCAACATGTTTATCTTTCTCAATTCAAATGTACCTGTCTTGGAAAACCTAGGGAACCCTCTTCCTTTGTGATCTTGCACCACTGACAAAGCCATACACATGTATTTAATCCCACATCTGTCATCATGTGATATGCAGGGGTACGCTCAGGAGGTGCCTTTTTAGTATCCCATATTAGGATAGTCACATGTCCTCTCACCAAACTCTTGAGCGCTTTAAAAATGTGATGATTTCAACTTAAATTCAACCAGAAAAAAATGTAATTCAACTTTCGACGTTTTCATTTTTTTCCTTATGCATCAGCATCCTGTCTCCTAATCTCAACAATTCAGCCAATCACTCAGCTTCTTTTTATTAGAGAGCACCTAATCACTGTGTGGTGTTTCACACCAATTGACCAATGCCAGTGTGGCTCATCCTTCTTTACAAATTTCTCAAACACATATTTCTCTTTTACAATACAAAATAAACAAGTCTTGTCCGTTTTCTAAAGGGAAACCAAAAGGCAATTCGACAACCAGAGTACTTAGGCTTTTTCACCTTTAGACTTTTCTCAATTAAAGAGAACTTCATACACACAAATGAAAACTAGCGGGAAATCACCAGGTTTCACTGACATCAATTGAAATTAATACAACCACAACAAATCTTTATTGCTCATTTCTCAATTGTGCAGCTGCTGGTACCTCATGATTGCACCACAAAACGTCTACAGACAAGAACCTTAAACCAAATCTTAATAATCTATGCCGGGACTTTGGACTTCTTCTTAGTCTGATAATCCTTCAACTTCTTAACAAAATCTCAGGAACAACATCACCAATTCATCAATGTACAATTAATAATAGCACATAATCAGCGTAGTCAATAATCATTAATCGAGACGCATGTTAATATTGATACTAACACCGCTGATATGGCAATGCTCTTGAAACTGCACTCTATCAGTCCTCAGGATTCAGGCTTTGGACATGGGCTCTATCTTGGGGCTCTATTTAAGTTGATGCATTTAACCACAGTTCCTCTTTCTCATTATGTAAACCATCCTCTGAGACCAAATAATTTGCTGTAACACAGGGATCTCAGTTTAGCTGAATCAGTTTACACAAATACCAATTTTAACTTTCTTCAGGGTCAAGTCCCATGCTGTGTTGTTTTCAATTTACTGAGGCGAATGGGCCTTTGTCATAGATGAGATGAATAAGGAACTGTACATCAACAATCATCACAATACGTTCAACACATTTATGAATCTCTATCTATAGTAGTCAATGATGAGAATTAGGTAAAGTTTCAAAACCTTTATTAATCTAATCTTGTATTTGGTTATTGATCTGTGTTCTGAAGTGACCGAAAAAAGAAAAATTTGTTAGTTTGAGCAGATAAGTGCAATCACCAAAATAAGTGCTTAAAGCAATAGTAGAATGTTCCATAAAGGAATTAAGTTCCCTATTCTATCCAAAATAGAATTCAATAGAGTATCAGCTAGAACCCATAATGAGTCCTAATTAAAGAGGTAGGAGATGGAGCATAAAGCTTAAGCATAAAAATTAAATTTGAGTTCAATTATTAGCAGGCTAGTAAGATACTCAAAGACAGAAAAACTTCTCACAAAGAAAAGTTTAAGAAACTCAGTAGAGTCTCAGAAAAACAAAGTAGCTGCATCAACCTATCAGCCTCTGTCTGGGGCCGCTCTAGTTCAGTCTGTCTTGTTTCTCTCTCTGTCTAGTCTAGGAACACGCACATTAATCAATGTAAAAAATTACGATTGTTGCAGCATGTTTCTCTTTTCTCCTCAAGCCATCCAATCAGTTTCTGATCCATCTCTGGGAACAGAACTACTCCTCCGTCATATCATCTCTTGAACAATAGTCCTCAGACAGTAGCAATTTCTTTAAGTGATACTTTCAACATTTAAATTGTAGTTCATGTGATTTACAAAAGGGACCGTTATTGTTTAAGAAGAAAATTTTAGCAGAGCACACAGCAAAGAAAGAGTAACTTGTGGCTTAGTGGTTAGGGTCTCTGAAGATTGAAGGCTCAAGTTTAGGTGGTTTAGTGGTCATTTCACTGCTCTAACTACTTTTCAACAACTATTTATGTTACATACTGAAAGGTGATCTATTTTTAATTGACAAATACATTTTTTAAACCTGTCCTAAAATATTTCATTTTAAGTATATCATTCGTCAATGCCTAAATAAACCTCTGTCTCTGTCTTTGTCTCTTTCTCTCTATCTCACTGTCAAGAGAGCGAGAGAGAGAGATTGTTAATGCAATGGTCTTTCCATAGAGTGACTTTAAATCCTCACAATAGCAAAATGTTTGGTTCAAATAATATACTTACGTTTTGATGCCCAGCAGTGTAAGAGCATTTTTACAAAATCTGAATTTACTGGTCATTAACCTGAACAAGAGGTTTTAGGCCTAGAAACATAACACTGCAATTAGCATGGCCCACATTTGAAGCTTGCAACTGAAATGCCCATTTAATACAATTTGTTTGCTTGCATGTTTTTTTTTATTATAACTTACTTTTTTCTCTTTGCCTTCTCTTGACCTGTGTCATGGACATAAGCATATCCTTTTAATCGGGCAAATGCTTTAATGACACAATAGAATGAATAGAAGGATTTACATTTCTAACTCTCTAACTACTTGACCTATGTAAAACAACTAAAATGTTAGATTAATCTTATAAAGTTGCTTACTCATGAATATGCTTTCTACAAAAAGCATATGGAAAAGGGAATGACTTTATTATAGAATGTGCTGTACTTACTTTGACTTGTTTTTCTTTCTAAGAATCACTTCATAAGTGAAAACAGTAGAATAACCATTGTGTCATAGAATGTAGTTAAACATAACATGTGTTTAGGTCGCTCTTTGTTAGACTTAATACACCAAAGGAAACTGTCCTGTTTTCATTAAGACATTCGCATCCTATTGGCTGAGACCAGAAGTTATCTCTAGAAGACTTGCAGATTGTTCCATTTTGAAAATGTGTACAAGCATGTTCCTAGGCTGGATAGGAGGGCTCCTTTCACTTCCATTGGCGGTTTCCTCCTTTTGCTGTGAGTTTTTCCCATTGTGCCCCTTTTGAGATTACTAGAGAATCTGTTTCAGACTTTCTTGAGAGCACTTGACTAGACAAATTCTGACTTAAATTCTTTGCTGATACTTTTAGATTCACTCTAAGAATGATTCAGGTCAGAACTGCTTATGTTTTCAGACAAAATGTTCCTTTCCTTAGCCTAAGAGTAGAGATAGATTTTATGAAATACACATTATACTATGTTCTGTAATTGTTCTATGATTCTAATGATGTGCCAATAAACATCTTTCACAATTCAAGAAAATAAAGAATTGAAATGAGATCAAGCTTTATTATTGACTCCATTACAAGGGGAAAACGTTATTTGAACTTTGACAAGGTATTTGAGTTGCAGTTTCTTTTCCTCCAACTATAAAGAAAGACCTCACCACTGAGGCCCATAAGGGGTGTGAGAGATGTATGTTCTAGGAACAGCATGGGTTCCCAATAGTCACCACTGACAGAAAGTTGGTAGCAGATTGATGGTTAAGTAGTTGAAGAGAGAAACTGCAAAGATTAAAAAGTGCTGGGAGATAGATAAATGCTTGTGTCCCAATGCCCCACGCCTGCATCTTGCGGTTTTCTAGAGCTGTTGCAGATTTGGAGGTGTGAGTTTCAATAGCGTTTGTCAAAAATCAATTGTTGAAAATTGATTATTGTGGTTTTGATCAAGCATTTATATTGTGGAGTGTGTGTGCTAAATAAATTAATTAAGTTTATGCATTTGTGCTTGTGAACTGATTATGCTTTTTGTGCTTTTGTCACAGATGATAAAGAGGTTGTCGGACTAAGATGTAGTCTAAGATCTGGAGGTAGATAAATATGAGTTCATTTATGGTATTCTTGTCTGATAATTGATTTGTGGTGCAGGTTGTAAGAGATCGTCGACTGCACATTTGAGACAGGGAAAGTAACAACTTGTTGTGATTGTACTAATATTGATCATTGTTTGTGGAACCTAATGTGCAAACATGACACTGCATTGATTGAGTGATTTCCTTCTTTCTTTTGTTTGAAAAAAAATCAAGAAGATGTAAAAACCTAAATATTCAGATTGTTGAATGGTTGTATTGTTTTCTTTAGAAGAAGCAGACAAAGGTTGTTATTTTATTTTGTATAAAATAGTAGAATTTAAACTTTGTGTAAAAATAAAGAAATTGTAAAGGGGGGTGAGCCACTGCAAGGAGCATGTTGTTGCATCATTTTGTGCTGCACTGGTACTGGTCGGTTGATGTGAAATCCACTCTGTGATAGGTTGAGTTGACTGAAGAGTCGCATAGTGACAGTTTGAATTGTTTTCAGAGACGCACTGATATCGGGGAAAGGGCTGATTGAAATTTGACATATACAGAACCAAACCAAAATACTGTACAAAACAAAAAAATTGCATTTCGTTCTTTGCCAATTGTTGATTTTATTCAGAATCATGACATTTTTCAAAGCTATTAGAACTTCAATGAGATGTGGCGTGACTATTCATGTTCAGGAGTGCAAAAAGGCACCACCTGAAGGAACGCCTACATATCACATAATGGTTGAGGAAGGGTTACATACTTGTGTATGGGTTCATCAGTGGTGCAAAGTCACTGAAAATGATGGTCCATTGAGTTGAGTGGGGTGCATTTAATTAGGAATTATTGACATATTATTAGAAACCTTTTGTGAAATGAAGCTTCCTCCTGTAACCACACAATTTGAAGCACCAAGGCCCATATTTATACTTGTTGACGCAAACCTACATTAGCGCAGGTTTGTGTCAAAAAGTATAGCGCTGGCCAGCGCCATTCCAGGATGCCAGCCGGGCACCATATTTAAGGAATGGCGCAAGCCGGCGCTAAGGCCCGGTTAGCGTAAAAATAAATTACACTAACTGGGTAGGGGAGGTGTGGGGAAAACTGGAGGTTGTGCAAAAATTGACACAAATCCAGCGCAAACAGAGTATAAATATGCCCCCAAGTTCTTGGGAGAAGATGGCTTGTAACGGAGACATCAGAAATGAACAACAAGCATTTGCAATGCAACGGGTCTCGCGTTTGCTCATGTTAGAGCTGATCGCGTTGTAAACTCCTAACCCGACTTTTCACCTATCGGCAAAAGTGCTTTTATGTATGTAACCCGAAAAAGTGAAATTAACTGTGTAAAGCGCTCGACTTCTGCCAAGTGAAATCGCGCTAGGAAAATAGAGAAAAAGTAGTCCACGATCCGACAGAAAACAGAGAGCCTCGCATGTTTTCTGTACTTGGTCGATGCGCTTGAGGAGGGCTAGCCACCGGAAAAGGCATGCGTGTACATGCCTTTCACTAATGAAAGCAAGCAGATTTTACTTGGCAAGCCCACGGACCAATGAAAAACACTGACTTGACGTCGACAGGGCTCCGAGCCCTTTTCTAATAACTAAAGCGTCTCGCTGCGATACGCATGCTCGAGCGCATGCAACGCAGGCTCAACCCTAAAAAGAGCTATGAGAAATTTTGCAGATTAAATTTGGGATGATCACCAACAAAGGTGGGGAAAAAATGTAGTTGAGGGAGCTAGGCTAGATCCGGCAATTAAAAATGAGAAAATTGAGCAAATCAAAAAGACAGAAAAGGGTAAAAAGAAAATTTAAAAGAGGAATCAGACACAAAGAATGAGACTAAATTAGATAATGACATGGATTCAGGTGATGACATTTTAGATTAATTATTATCTGCATGTCCACCACCTTATGTGGGACCTGGAAAGATATAGCTGGGTCAAGTACAGGTGAAACGACAACAGTAGCTACAGCTCCAGTTTATCCAATTGCTTATCAAATTGAAAGAACAGTGCAGAAAACACAGCCATTTGAGACTCACTCTGGTGCAGTACAGCCTCCAATGACAAAGCCAGGTGTACAGCCTGTAATATCTACTAACATACCAGCCTAAGTTTAGACTGTACAAGGAGTGATCCCTACAGGTGTTTTTGCTTCTATAGTGACAGTACCGGCACCTGTTACTAGGGTTGTAACAGCACAACCAGTAGGGGTATGCACTTCTATTCCCACAAATGAAGTAATCCGGAGAACTGCTGAAAGAGCAACAGTGAGTGGATTCATTCTGACTGCAAAATATGCAGATTATTGTATGGACACCCCCACAGACAATTCAATTCTATAGAGAAGGAGGGAGGGTTGTCTTTACAACACAATCAATGCAAGATGGCACAAACATGTGTGAGCGTGGGACTGTGATACCGGAACAGAATGAGGCTGTTAGGGAGGTTGCTAAAACAGGAGCGATAGAGAGTCCAGGTACTAGCCCAAAAATGCAGAAAGAGAAAGACAATTGGATTTTTGAAAACTGAAAGTAGAATTAGAAAAGATAATCATGGGATGTTTTGATCTAGAACATATAAATCAGTATCAAGAAAATTATTAATTTATTTTTAAAAAACAATTAAAAGACGAGCTGCATAATAGATGAGAAATTAACTGAATTAGCAAGCAAATAAGAGGTCAATCTTTCAAAAAGCGTTCCATTTCAGAAAAGTCTTAGGACACAGTTAGATGATGAATCAATGCAAATGATACATTCTTCAGGAATGTGACTGCACCTTGTTGAATTAGTAAAATGTGTTCGCAGATGGAGTAAGTGTGAGAAATTATTTATTAAATGGGCAAAGAAACATGAAAAGAAAAAGAAAATGACAAAGGAGGCTGAGGTCAATAGAAAGCCACCTTTAGGTCCCCCAGATGATGAAGAAACTTTGGCTTGTCCTTTAAGAGAAATACCAGGTGGTGGGTACGTATGTGTACCCTGGAATAGGGGAAACCGTGCATTATTTATGAACAATTTTCAGAAAATAAGGGAAAGTCCTATGCATTGTTATACACAAGTTGAAAGGTTTGGGAACATTTTGAAGGAGGTGCGGATTGATTCAAATACATTCTTTGACATTGTGGTTCTGAGTGTTCTGTGGTCTAAGTATAAAACACCTGTTCATTGGCCAGATACAGAACTGCCAAGAGATTCTCAAACAGGTTCACCTTCACCATCTGTGATGGGAAAATATAATGCGGTGATTACTTTCCTGAAAGGCTGAGTTCCTCCAAAGGATTTGGACTGTGTTAAACTGAACAGAACACAGCAACAGCTAAAGGAATCTGTGCATGAATATTACAAAAAATCGCTAAAAGCATTCCAGCAGCAAACAGGTCAAACACATCTCTAGCTGAATCATATGGGTTTCTTTACTTCACAATTTGATATCAGTTTGAAAACAGAAATCAGTCAGCATCTACAACAGAATGTGATATGTTGGCGGCAAAGTCACTGGATGAGATCTTGTTGTATGCTCCGTACTAAAGCAAAGAACAAGAGATGAAGCAGCAGAAGCTAAAGGAAAAGTTTATGCTGGCACAAATGAAGATGGTTCAGAAGAGTGTTCAGAATCAGTCATTTGCAGGAAATGTTGGTGCAATGCAAGGTGTCAGTTTCAGAATGGCATTCAAAGAGTTGGGTTTCAAGTTGGATCACCAGGTGTGTAAGGAAGTGAAGGTCGAGGGACACTGGTGGATCCTAATACAAGTGTTGATGTGGCAATATTGAAGAAAGCGACTCCTTGTCACTTTTCTAACAAGGTGAGCCATTTGAAGCATAAGGGTAGGCGCAATCCAGGTAGGATAAGCAATATTCAGATGCAGGGTGGAAATCAAACGCAAGCCCAAAATGTCCTTATACAGCAGATACAGCTGCCAGTACCAAACAGAGTTCAAATGATGCCAATTCTGCAAGCTCCTATAATTCAACAGAGTACTGGTAACCCTAAAGTGAACAAATTCAAATGCCCCAAGTTAATAAAAGCACATTTCAGATACAGAATGGTGCCTGAGACGGGAGGCAGATTGCATGGTTGCTGCAATCTTAAAGGTAGACCAGAGTGGACCATTAGTAGAAGTTGAGGTAAATGACCACCAAGTGTAATTTCTTATTGATACTGTTGCTACCTATTCCACTGTTAGAATAGTAGAAGTACCAGACCTGACCCTCTCGGGAAAGAAGATCCAAGTTGTAGGTGTTTCAAACAAACAGATTACAAATCCAGTTTCCCATGAAGTCCCTTTAAAAATAGGTTCATTTGAAGAAAATCATCAGTTTGTTGTGTGTGATTCAAGTCCTGTAAATCTGTTGGAAAGAGATTTATTGTGCATGTTAAATTGCACAATTAATTGTTCTCCAAATGGGGTTGAGTTCCAAACACATAATGAGGTCATAGAGTTTAAATTGATTCAACAAGGTGCAGTAGGATTGTACCTAATGAGAATAGTAGAGGAATTATCCTCTGACTTCAGAGAAACAACTAATCCAGAAGTGTGGGTTTTCACAGGGAAACATATCAGACTAATTAAAGGTGTGCAACCAGCCCAAATCACAGTTACACAAAACACAATTTTCCCTACAACACCACCTTATCATGTGAGTCCAGAAGTAATAACAGGAATAAGACCAACAAATAGAGGCTATTTTGCAAGAGGACACCTTGAGGGAGATCATTGGGAGTCCATGCAATTCACCAATACTGGGATTATAGAAGCCTAATGGGAAATTTAGGATAGTCCAAGACTTATGAAGGGTTAATGACACAGTAATTCCATATTGTCCTGCATAGAATCCAGCCACCATTCTTTATCAAATTCCATATACAGCAGAATGGTAGGCATTTGTCAGACTTTCTTCTCGGTTCCTTTGCATGAGGATAGCCATTAGTTATTCTCATTTGTGTTTTGAGAGAAGTTCTTGACATGGTGCCACAAGGGTCTTACAAGGGTATACTGAGAGTCCTTCACTTTTCAATCAGATTCTAAAAAAAAGTTTGGAGACATTAAAAATGCCATGCAATTCAGTACTTGTGCAGTACGTTGAAGACCAACTTCTGGCATCACACACAAAAGAGTTCTGTAAACAAGACACCATTGCTTTGTTAAATCCCTTAGCTGAGAATTGACATCAAGTGCCCCAAGCAAATTGCAGTACTCTCAGAAGGATGTCCAATATTTAGGATACAATATTAAAATGGAACAAGGGAAGTGTCACGTGAAAGGATTAAAGACATTCTAAGAATGGGTACTCTGAAAATGCTAAGAGAAGTCAGAATGTTTTTAGGAATGGTTGGCTACTATAGACAGTGGATACCCAACTTTTTCTTGGTGGCAAAGCCTTTGCTGAGTCTGACACACTGAACCTGATCCGATTCCATGAGATAATGAATACATGAAAGCCTTCCTAGAGCTAGAGAGATAGCCTCTACCGTGCCCCAGGACTCAGAATGCCTGATTATTCAAAACAATTTACATTGTTTTGCAGTAGGAGAGAAGGCTGAGCTCTCTCGGTGTTTGCACAGTTGCACGGTGAAGCAAAGAGGCCAGTGAAATATTTCTCAATTACTCTTGTTCCTGTCTTTGAAGGACTGCCTGGTTGCCGAAAAATCTGTGGCAGCCCTGAGAGCAAGCCTAGAGCAATGTGAAACCATAGTGATGGCACATCCTATCACTGTTATGTCCCTCACTCAATTGCAGATTTGCTTACCAGAACCAAAACTCAGCATATAACAAATACGAGATTGACCAAATATGAGCAGCAGATTCTCGCTGCTAAGAATATAACATTAAAGAGATGTCAGACTTTGAACCCTAGTACAGCTCCTGTATCCTGGAAGTGATGCACTTGATTCATATGAGCATGACTGCCTTGATATTACGGACCTATTCACCAAGCCAAGACCAGACATAAAGGATGAGGCACTAGTAAGTCCTTATTATGCCCTTTTTGTAGATGGTTCTTGCTTAATAACAGATGATGATTCATTGAGAACAGCTTATGCACAATTCAAGAAATTATTGAACTTCATGGCTTCCAGGTATTTACGCATAAGTTGCAGAATTAACTGTTCTTACTAGAGCTTGCAGCTTAACAGCCCAAATGAGAATTACTATTTTTATGGATAGTCAGTATGGTTTTGGTGTGGTCCATGACTTCGGTCGGTTGTGATCACAGAGAGGGTGTGTGACATCTTCTGGATCGTCAATACAAAATGACAAACATGTGAGAATGTTGTTGACAGCTTTGCAGCGCCCAACAGAAATTGCTTTTGTGAAATATGTAGCTCACAGGAGTGACAATGGTTATGTCACAGTCTGTAATAGATATGCAGATGAAGTGAAAAACTATTGTGCAATAGTGATCTGTACATTTAGTGAATCATTCACAGTTGAGTTTCAAGAGGACAATGTCTTTTCAATGTTGATGATTGTGGCTGACACATGGAAGGATCTAAAAGCCATTTAAGAGAATATAACTGTAGCAGAAACGAAGAGGTGGATTAGAGGAGTATGTTTAGAAGGATGAAAATGACATATGGGTTTCAGCAGATGGAAGATAGCTGGTTATCACAAATGATCAGACATTTTCATGGTCCTACACATTAAGCAGGGATTCTGTGATTTGGCTACGTGAGCAAAATTGGTTCAATCCCAGATTTAGAGCCCATGCAGAGGATTTGTGTCATTGTTGTGTGACATGTCAACAGATGACTTTAGGAAAATGAACACCAGTTACACTGAGTCATGTAGGGAGAGCAGGTGGTCCCTTTAAAAGAATGCAAATTGATTTTATTAAAATGCCCATTTGTAATGGGCTGAGATATGTCTTGGTTACAGTATGTATTTTATTTGGATGAGTTCAAGCCTACCCAACAACGAGGAAGGGCAATCTCACTATAGCCAAACTGGTGTTAAGAGAGCAACTCCAGAGGTATGAAATAACTGATTCTCTGGACTCAGACAGAGCTACTCGATTTAACAGTGAGGTCATAAAGATGTTGTGTGCACCATTGCAAGTAGAACAGAAGTTATACTGAAGTTATTGACCTGAAGCTTCTGGCAAGCTTCTGGCATTGTTGTGCAAAGTCATAATACGATCTAGTGCAGATTGGCAAACTTGTGTGCATCGACATCATTGAAATGACCTGATGCTTGACCTTTGGTACTGATGAATCTTCGGAGTACACCTGACAGAAAGACAGGTTTATCCTCACTTGAGAACCTTATGGGGAGAGCAGTAAGATTAACTGCTGTGGCTTGTGAACATAATAGATGACCTGGTACTCGATTACTGCACAGTGTGAAGCTGTCACTGCAAATCCACATCAAGAGCAGTGACATGAGTTATGTGCAATAGATTGGGTACTCCTCAAGCAGCATGTGAGGAAGTCCTGTCTGGAGCTGAGGTGGAAAGACCCCTATAAAATAATCCTAATCATCAACACAGCTGTTCAAAGTGCTGGAGTACCAAACTGGGTGCATTCTTTGCATACTCAGATAACAAGAGATACTTATGAAACAATGTGTTCTATGAACACTAGTGAAGGCAACACTGCAAGTTATACAAGTTCTACAAGTTCCTAAGTGAGACATCAAAAAGAAAGAGGTGAAAACTACATGCAGGTGAAGAAATGCAACTGTCAGATATCTCACCGAGTGACGTAAATCTTGGTACTGAAATTGGAGAAGCACAAACTCAAGCTGAAGTGACAGTTGAGACCCTTTCAGAACAATTGGAAGATGCAGGAAAAGGAACGAGTTCTAGATGAAGATTAAGAAGATACGTCCACAATGCTTAATACCAAAAAAGCTATAGTCGGAAGAAATTAAGATCAAGTGTGTCAGTTGGATCCATACCACAAGCAATTGATGAATAAACAGAATTAATCACTGTAAGTGACATAGAAGAAGATGAAAAAATGCTCAGAAGATCCAAAAGAAACGAGTGACTTGTCTGAAGTATTCAGCACCTGAATGGACTTATTAGTTGAGCCAAGTATTAAAAACCCCAACATCAGATTTGATTGACTGGAATAAAGAATTGCTCTAACCTCCTTGAAGATTGTTTAAATCAAGAGTCAGTTGTGGATGAAAATCATTGAATGAACTGTACTAGAGATGAAAGTTAAAAGTTGATATGTTGCTAAGCAAAAAGAATTAAGAAGAGTACCTAGACTCGAGACAGCAGTAAAGGAGTAGGGTTAAAATTTTAGAAGAACAAAGAGTAGGGTTAAGGGAGGCTATACAAAGAGTGCTGTAAATAAAGTAGCCCTGGGCGGAGTGAACGAAGTCCGGCTTTGAGGAATTCTGTGGAGTTCAAAAAAACTCCACGGAATTCCACAAAGCTGGAGTTCCGTGCTTCATGGAGAACTCCTGAATGCGGCCGCCTTGGAAGCGCTAAGCAGTGTCGGGCCTGGTCAGCGATTCTGAGATGGGAACATTCAGGAGGGCTGTAGGAAGTGAAAACTTCATTTTCATGCTTCTTGTGCACCGGCCTGTCCAGGGTGCAGTGCACACAGAGAAAGCTAGTGCACAAGAGGCCTGAAATGGCATCTTTATTTCACTGCCTACTGCCCTGGTCTGAGTTCAGGCCAGGGCCACAGGCCTCAAACTGCAGATTTCACTGCTTTCGTCCCTGGCTTGAATTCAGGCCAGGGCTGTAGGCAGTGAAAGCTACCATTTCAGTCCTTGTTTGTGCTCCAGTGTGCACAAACAATGACAAAACAAAGAAACAGACAAGGATTTACCTGGGTCTTCCAGGGGTCCTCATCTCCTCCTCGTTCGACGGCAATGACGAGTCCCATCCAGTGGCTCCTCCTGTGCTCAGGTGCGCGCTACAATCCAGTTATGGCCTGCACAGCACAAGAGCAGACTGTATGCGCTTGTGCTGTGTGGCCCATACTGTGCTGCACCATGCACCAGGTGGGCTCCGCTCCGCTGGTGGGGATAGCTGAGTTTTTTGGATAACTCTGTGCTCGAAGTGGAGCGTGGAGTTCCAAAACTACGTTAGCTCCGCCAGTAGAGCAGAGCTCCCTGCACACCACTAAAATAAAGCAAGAAAGTAATTGTATTACAGAAAAAAAAAAGATATTTTTTTTAACTGTTTTTATTGAGTTTTAAATTTATAATCAACAATAAACATACAATGCAGTGCAGGTTATTGCAAGATATGACAGTATCAGTATATCACAGTACCAAAGGATATTATGCAACAAAGTCCAAGCCAAGGGACAGTCGCTACCACTGCAATACAATTGCCCTCCCACTCCCATCCACTTGAGACCAGACATTATATAGCTTGTGAAAAGCAGAAACATGTTGAACCCATAGTTGGCCGGCACCTGCTCAGGAGGTTCAAAGTGTGTCCTCACCCCCCTCATCCTCCATACTACCTACAGAGCTTAAGTCCTCCACCCCAGTAAATCATTACAGTAAGGTTCCCGAAGCCGCCACATCATTGAGTGCCCTCTTATCCCTTCGTGTCAGATGCATATGCTGTTCCTCGGCTGTACCCCATTCCATCAAGTCCCGTATCCAATGGAAATCAACAGATTCCGGGTGTACATCCAACCAATTGCTACCCTGCGCCTAGCCAATACCAACACTAGCTGTGCCAATTTAGAGGGAATACTCCGGCCACGTGGTTTCTGCACCACTCCCAAGAGACAGGTCATCGGCGTTACCTCCAACCCCAGTGCCGTAACCTCCTCAAAATCGCTGACCCTGCCTGCCAGAAGTCATATACCGTCCTGCAAGTCCAAACCAAATGCTGGAAGGAAGCACCAAGTGTGTCACACCTAGAACATCCCGCTCTTCGTCTTAGGTCAATCTTGTTTAGTCAACTGGGTGTAAGATATGTTCTGTGCACAAAGTTAAAGTGTAACAATTTAACCCTATTATTACATGACACCGTACGCACCAGAGACAAAGCCAGATCCCAATCAGCATCTGTTATGGGTTCCCCCAGGTCAAACTCCCATGCTCTGCGCCCCACACTTATTAAACCTCGTTGATCCTCCCTAAGGGCATTATAAAACCAGGTAATCAAGTGCGTCCCCTCACCCCAGTTAATCAAGCCATTCAGCACCGCAGAGGCACTAGGGCCTACCGGAAAACCACTCCAAATCTCACGTGCCACACTTTCCATTTTCGCATATTGCAAGAATTGACCTGGCCCAGACCAAACAAATCCTTAGCTTCAGTGAAAGAAATGAACTCACTGTTGGGGTAGAGATCCCCGGCCACCTCACATCCTCCCAATCTCCAAGCCTCCACAGTCATCAACTTTTCTATGTCCCGAAAGGGTGTCAAATCCCATATTCTCAGCTCTCTCTCAAAAGGGGCCCATCGGAGTACATGTTTAACTGCCTGCTCCAAGATCCCAGCTGTGGCCTTGATCAATTAGGGAGCGGAGGGGTCAGATCGACCCCCGGACATCAAGATATGCACCAATGTCCACCCATCCAACATTCCTGCAAACAGTCTCTTCTCCCAGTTATCAGTATCCGTCATCCACTTGGCAGCATATTGCAAATGCGCTGCTGTAGGAGGCTGGCCTGGTTTGTAATGGGTACCTTGCGTACTTACACCTTATACCAGGTCCAGTTATACCTTATTAGTGAAATATAGTAGTGTTCTAGCAGCTTAGGCTGGTGAAGATAGCTATAGCAGAGCAGCTTAGGTTGAACGAGGAGACATGCAAAGCTCATGCAATACCACTTATAGTTACACAGTACTTATACACAAGTAAAGACAAAACTCAGTGCTACCAAAAATAAAGGTATTTATTTGGGTGACACAGTACCAAAAATATTTTAGAGACAATACTCCTTCTGGAGGTAAGTATTATACACAATATATACACTAGATACCAAAATTGGACAAGTAAATAGTCATAGTACAATGCAAACAATAGGAAATGCTATAGATTGGAATGGGAGAAAATAGGTCTAGGGGTAACACAAACCATATACTAAGAAAGTGGAATGTGAGTCACAAATTCCCCCCCAGACAAGTGTAGTGTGTGCAGAATCACTAGGAGAGTAAGAATACAGTAAAGGTAAGTAAATTACCCCACCCTAAAGCCTAGAAAAGCAAGTACTGCAAGTTTCCTTAGGACACACTACACCTCGTGATTGGGATATTGCAGTAACCAACCAAGTCTGCAAACAACAGCTGCTGGATTCCTGGACCTGAAGACCTGCAAAAGAAGGGGACCAAGTCCAGAAGTCAAAAGAAGTTCCAGGAAGGACAGGAGTCCCTGCCAACCTAGAAGAGGGTGCAAAAGAAGAGTCCCTGGTTAAACAAAGACTTCAGGAATGCACCCTAGGAAGATGCCAGCGGGTTCCTGCATAATACAAAGGATGTCCCACGATGTGAAGATGTATGTAGATGTGATTTCGTGTTGGAAGTCACCAACAAGCCTTGGTTACGACAAAAGTGCATTTTGTGTCAAAATGGCACTGGCTGGACCCAGGAGGGACCCAGGGGCTTTAACTCTGTGTGAGGAGGAAGAGGGGGCTCTCAGCAGTTTAGAGAGCCCTCAGGATGCCAGACAGAACTCAGGGGTCCCAGGACACAGGGACAAAGGAGGTGCAAAATGCGATGGTGCAGCACAACAAAGGAAGGTCCCACACTGCCGGAGAATAACTCAGTGAGTTGAGCATTGCAGGAAGGAGTGCTGGGGACCTGGGCCAGGCGGTGCATGAAGGAATTCTGCAAATAGTGCACAGGGCCTCAGGAAGTGAAGAAGACGCAGTACACAGGGGTACCATCGCTCTCAGAAAAGGCAAGGTCTTACCTCCTCCAAATTGTGTCAGCAGGACCTCGGGACAGTCTATGTCAATGGGGTCCAACCTCTTTGTCCTTAGGAGCACGCTTGTCTCTGTGAGAGGAGTCCAAGGGTACCGGTCTTCGTCTTAGAAGGTGCCTGCTGGAGCAGGGGAGTGACTCCGTCACCCCATGAGAGATTTCCTCGGTCCTTCTGGTGCAGGATGAAGACAGGGAGTCCCCAGAGCGTGCACACTGTGGAAACTGTTGCAGTTGCTGGCTGGAGCTGAAGTTGCAGAGGAAAAGTATCCCTTGTGGATACTTTGTTGCTGCTACAGCAGCTCCTGGAGCAGGCTGCGGTTGATCCGAGGTCAGAGGATGAAGTAGTAGTTGCAGAGGATTCCTCAAGGAAACTTGCAAGCAGAATCTGGAGAGAACCCACAGGAGAGACCCTAAATAGCCCTCAGAAGGGGATTGGCTATCTTATCAGGTATGGACCTATCAGGAGGGGTCTCTGACATCACCTGCTGGCACTGGCCAGTCAGAGCCCACCAGAGTGCCCCCACTCCTTGCAAAGCAAGATGGCTGAAGTTTGGGACACACTGGAGGAGCTCTGGGCACCACCCCTAGGGTGGTGATGGACAGGGGAGTGGTCACTCCCCTTTCATTTGTCCAGTTTTGTGCCAGATCAGGGGACAAGAGGTCTCTGAACCGGTGTAGACTGGCTTATGCAAGGAGGGCAAAGCAAAACACAAATGATGGACGGAATGCAGAACGAATCAAATATTCACCCCCAGTCACAGATATGGGTTTAATCCATTGTTCTTTTGCTCACCATGCCACCCCAGTTTAGACCCAGTTGTATGAAAATCAGTCTTGATCCTGTTCCTCATGGGAGCAGACTGATTTACATATGGTTGGGTCCAAACTGGAGTGGCATGGTGAGCAAAAGAACAATGGATTAAACCCAGATCTGTGACTGGGGGTGAATTTTTGATTGGTTTCACATTCCGTCCATCATTTGTGTTTTGCTTTGCTTTTGCTGCAATAAGTGCGCCGGGTATGCCCAGACGTGGGTCCTGGGCTTACTATGTCACTGGAATCAAGCTAGCCTGGCTGATGAAGGGTGAAACCCTGAAAGTGGTCCCAGGATGCCTGTTTCCAGTCCAGGGAGGACCTGGCCTGGCAGTTCGGGCTGGACTGTTCCCATGAGGAACAGGGTCAAGACTGATGTGCATATGGCTGGGTCTAAACTGGGGTGGCATGGTGAACAAAAGAACAATGGATTAAACCCAGATCTGTGACTGGGGGTGAATGTTTGATTGGTTCCGCATTCCGTCCATCGTTTGTGTTTTGCTTTGCTTATGCAAGGAGGACACCATCTGTGCCCTTCAAACCATTTCCAGGGCTGGGGGAGGCTAGCTCTCCCCAGCCTGTAACACCTATTTCCAAAGGGAGAAAGTGTAACACCCTGCTCTCAGAGGAAATGCTTTGTTCTGCCTTCCTGGGTCTGAGCTGCTCAGACCCCAGGAGGGCAGATCCCTGTCTGTGAGGTGGCAGCAGCTGTAGGTTCACTGCAAGCCTCAGAGAGCTGGTTTGGCAGTAATGCGGGTCTATGGTGGAGCCCCGAGGATGCATTCAATTGGCTCCCCAATGCCAGATTTGGAATGGGGGGACAATTCCATGATCTTAGACATGTTACATGGCCATATTCAGAGTTACCATTGTGAAGCTACATATAGGTATTGACCTATATGAAGTGCACGCGTGTAATGGCGTCCCCGCACTCACAAGTCCCAGGAAAAGGCCCTGAACTATGTGGGGGCACCTTTGCTAGTGCAAGGGTGCCCTCACACTCAGTAACTTTGCACCTAACCTTCAGAAAGTGAAGGTTAGACATATAGGTGACTTATAAGTTACTTAAGTGCAGTGAAAATGGCAGTGAAATAATGTGTGCATTATTTCATGCAGGCTGCAATGGCAGGCCTGTTCAAGGGCTTGTCTGAGCACCCTATGGGTGGCAAAAGAAATGCTGCAGCTGATATGGATCTACTGGAACCCCAATGCCCTGGGTACGTAGGTACCATATACTAGGGACTTATAAGGGGGGGGGGGTCCAGTGTGCCAATTGAAATTGGTAAATGAAATCACTAGCTTACAGTGACCAATTTAAAAGCAGAGCAAGCATAAGCACTGAGGTTCTGGTTAGCAGAGCCTCAGTGACACAGTCAAGCACTATACAGACACACACATTAGGCCATAAACTATGAGCACTGGGGTCCTAACCAGCAGGATCCCAGTGAGACAGGCAAAAACATACTGACATACAGGTATGATTGGGGGTAACATGCCAAGGAAGATTGTCCTTTCCTACAGCTGCGTAATAATATTCTCTAATATTAGGAACCGCCAGCCCTCCCTCCTCAAGATCCCTCTGTAACACCAGCAGAGCCACCCTGCTACACCGTCCAGCGCATACCAAAGAGATCAGCAGACTATGCAGATGACGGAAAAGCCGAGCAGCCAGCAGATATGGGGAGTTCTGGACTGGATATAGACACTGCGGCAAGAACACCATCTTTCCCACAGCGGCCCTGCCCATCACAGAAAGAGGCAATCTATTCCAGAACGATACCGAACGTTCCAGGCCGACAACTACTCGCTCTACATTATGCATACCATGCACAGCCAAGGAATGAGTAACCCATATGCCCAGGTACCGAAAACTCTCCACTTCCCACCTAAGTCCTGTCCTAGGTAAATCAACCTGTGAAACACCGCTAAGGGACCCCAAGGGGAACAGGAGTGATTTTTTCCTATTTACCCTGAGACCAGAGCCGACCCCAAAAACATCCAACCTCTGTAGCAGCATTGGCACCGAGAAGCGGGGTTCCTGAAGATAAACCAATGCATCATCCGCATACAGAGAGAGCACATGTTTGGTCTACCCCAACTGAATACCCCACGGTCTCAGCTCCTCTCGAAGCCATATCGCTAGTGGCCCCACTGCCAGTGCGAAAAGGAGAGGCGAAAGCGGGCATCCCTGTCTCATGCCCTTAACAATGTCCCAGGAGTCCGGTAGCTCTCCCTCCACCCACCCATACTTGTGCAATGGGGCCAGTATACAGTAACCGCACCCAGACACAGCAACCGGGGGCAAACCCCATGCCCTTCAACACCTCTAATAGATAGCCCCACTCAACCGTGTCAAAGGCTTTTCCAGATCCAAGGAGACTAGCGCCAATTCAGTATCTTCGTCTTCAGACTTGTGCAAAACATGTGCCAAATGACGCAAGTTGTTGGATGTGCTACTACCAGGGATAAACCAACATTGATCCTTGTGCACCAAATCCTAAATCACCTCTCGGAGCCGAGTGGCCAAAATCTTACAAAGGATCTATACATCGCTATTTAACATGGTAAGCGGGCGATACGAGGAGGGGTCACTCGGATTTCCTCCCGGCTTGAGCATCAAGCACACAATATCCTTACACATAGTGTTTGGCAACTTGCCACGCACTCGGGCTTCCTCGAACACCTCCAGGAGCCTCTCCCTCAGAGACAAGGAAAACGTTTGATACAACTCAACAGGAAAACCATCACGACCCAGGGACTTAGACTTCGTCATTGCAGCAACTGCCTCGCTCACCTCCTCCACAGTAATCGCAGTCTCCAAGGCATCCCTACTCTCTAATTCCAATTGCGGAGCCGCATCCGCTTCAGAAACCCCGCACCCTGTCCTCTGGGGGTGCAGCACCAGCCCTTGACACCTCTTGCAGATGTTCCGCCAAAACCTGCAGAATATCCGAGCGCTTTGTGAGCGTTTCACCACTATTATTCCTAATGTGCACAATAGGAGGAGCCTCCACCTCCCATTTCAGTATCCATGCCAAAGGTTTGCCAGATTTATCCCCCTCCCGGTGCAATCGCTGCCTGTATGCTCTAAGTGTGACCCGGCCCAGGGTATAACAACAACTGTTAACCTCTTTGTATAACCTGAGTTCCACCATTTCAGCCATTCTCCTGCAAATCCCCTAACTTCTACTCCAGACACGTAAGTTCCTAATCCATTTGTCTGTGTACCCCACACGCCGTGCCTATGCATACCCCCGTACCATTGCCTTCATAGCCTCCCACTCCAGACCGCTAGACGTTGTTGTGTTCCAGTTCAAATCCATGTACCCTTTAATGGGCTCACCCACCCTCTCCCGACACCCCACATCAGTGAGGAAATCCGCAGGTAAATGCCAACTAAGTGCTAAACTGGTGGCCACTGTCCCCCATTGTAATTGCATCAGTACTGGGGCATGATCAGACAAAAACCTACCCAGATGTGTAACATCCAGCACCTGCGAGCTATTAAGACCACCCAGCAGAAACCTATCCAATCGGGTATGTGTATTATGTGTTCTGAAATGACAAGTATATTCCCTACCCTCGGGATGCAGCTCCCTCCAACTGTCCCTCAACCCTAAGTGAGACATCACTTCCGTGAGATATTTTACCATCAGAGGCTTAGTCCCCAGCTTGGCAGGAGGCGATCCAATTCCCCATTCAATATACAGTTGTAATCCCCCACCCAGACAATAGGCTTATCCACACTTTCCCCCAAAATCTCTGGTATTTTGGTATAAAAGGAGTGATCATCTGTATTAGGTGCATAAGTGTTAAGGATAGTGATAGGTGATCTGTCCAACATACCCTCAACCAGTACATATCTACCCTCGACATCCACTTCACTATTTACGTGGGTGAATGGAACCCCTGGAGCCACTCAAACAGTGACACCCCTCCCATAGGAAGAAAAGGAGGATGAGAACGTCTGACCCCGCCACTTGTTAGATAGTTTTTGTGCTTCCTTCTCAGTCATGTGCCTTTTACTGAAGACAGGCAATATGAACCTTATGTCTCTTTAAAAAGGAGTGTACACTATAGAGCTTGGTGTAACTCTTCAACCCCGTGACTTTCCACGTCAATATATTAATCTGTCTACCCATATTAGCACTAAGCTGCAATCCCTCCCACTATGTCCCCACCCCCTATCTCCCACCCCACCATGGGAAGACAAGGAAAGTACACATTGCATATCTTGCCATCATTGCTGCACTGTTGAAACAACTTCACATATTGACGAACTTTGCCAATCAAACCCCTCTAACCCCCAATCCCCACCCCGGATATACAGTAAACCAACTGTAACAAACCATACTGTGAATCCATGCTACAGATGCTGCCAGGACAACAGCCTAAACCCAAACTACCCAGATCTAAAGTCCTACCACAGTTGTGGAGTGACCATCCCCCACCCCGGCATCAATCTACAAATTGCCTGAATTCCACACCAACGTAGCTCACTATTGTCATAAGCCCCCCGATGTTAAAAATATTCCAACATGTAGGTGGGATCCCATCAGGACCTTATCCATAGTCTAGTCCCATCTCTCCTCCAGAGAGGTACTCCCTCCTTGTCACACGCTCCACAAACAAGGGCGCACCAGCCATCCTAGATCATTAAGGACAGCATCAGACTTGTGAGGAGCCCCTCTCAGCTCCCTGCTCCAGCTCCACAGGCAGACCCCCAGCAAATCCAGTAGGGACCACCGCTATTGTCCCATCTTGTTGTATCTCGACTCTACGAGTAGAGTCTGTAGCTGACCTGCAAGCCCCAATATCCTCCAACTGGCCATCATCACGAGACCTCCAATCCGGACCATCCACTCCAGAGGCCTGAGGGGAGACCCCTCCAATCCTTTCTGGTCTCCCCGGAGCCACCTTATCCTACATTTCCAGCCATCGCCAAACCTCCTCCAGACGTTAGAAGAAGTGTGACCTCCCACCGGAAAGCACCTTTAAGCGCGCCGGATACAGGAGGTTAAATCTGATGTTCATGGCACGAAGCTTCGCATTGACCTCCATGAATCCCTTTCCAGAACTTTGCACATTGTTCATGTAATCAGGATAGATGGATATTTTGTAGTTCTCAAATATTGCCATGCGGTTTCGCGGGCAGCCCGCAACACAAAGTCTATGGGGGTCATTACAACCCTGGCGGACGGTGTTAAAGTGGCAGTAAGACCGCCAACTGGCTGGCGGTCTTTTTTTCAGTATTATGACCATGGCGGTTACCGCCATGGTCATCCGCTGCTTCTCCATTCCGCCCGCCAGGGCAGAGATGACCGCTGGGCTGGAGACCTGGGTCTCCAGCCCGGCGGCCGTCACAATACCGTCGCCGGTATTTTGACCCGGCTTGCCGCCGTGGATTTCCAGCGGTAGGAACCGCCATGAAATCCATGGCGGTAAGTACTATCAGTGCCAGGGAACTCCTTCCCTGGCACTGATAGGGGTCTCCCCCACCCCCACCCCAACTCCCTCCCCTACACCCCCCACCACCCCTGCCACCCCCCAAAGGTGGCAGGGCCCCCCTCCCCACCCCGACCCCTAACATCACATAACTCACACACACATGACACGCACGCAGGCACCACCAACACACACACGCACACACACCGACATACATGCCTACATCCACACACACAGTCAGACACGCACACCCATGCACAGACATACACGCACACATCCATACAGACATACATACAGACATACACGCACTCATTCCCAAAACACGCAACACCCCCGCAAGCATACACGCACTCACACAACACCTCTACATACACACACGCACACCCCCATGCACCCACACAACACCCCCCCACCACCCTACCCTAACGGACGATCGACTTACCTGTTCCGTCGATCCTCCGGGAGGGGACAGGAGCCATGGGGACTGCTCCGCCGACACCACACCGCCAACAGAACACCGCCGCGCCGAATCACAGGATGTGATTCGCTAGGCGGTGTTCTGTTGGCGTGGCGGTGGAGGTGGAGCAACCTCCACATCCCCACCGCCCACCAGTATGGCTGTTGGCGGCTCTCGGTCCTAAAAAGAACGGAGAGCAGCCAACAGTCATAATACGCCGAGCGGCAAACCGTCACTACTGGCGGTCTTCCACACGGCGGTCCCTCAGCGACCTTGTTAAAAGACCGCTGAGGTTGTAATGACCCCCTATGTCTTTATAGTTCAGAAGACAGGCAATGATAGCACTTGGGGGAGCTCCTGGCTGGGGAGGTGTAGCAAGGGCCGTCTCGGCACGCTGCACTACAAATACCCTGGAAAGCCCAGTTGGCTGCAGTACATCTCTAATCCAGTTCTCCACAAAGGTTTCAGTTGGGGACCCCTCTGCCCGCTCTGTGAAACCCAGCAGTCTACCATTATTCCGCCAGGACCTCCCCTCTGCGTCTTCCAACCTCACCTCCAGCTGTCCGACCGTGGCATTGGCCTGCACCGTTTGGTTCCGCAGGACCCCCACCTCCATTTGCAGCTCCAAAATAGAGTCCTCTGCCACTTTAACCTTGTCAGACACTTTCCTAAGTTCCGTCCGAGATAGGTTGACTTCCACTGCCACGGTTTCTATCTTGCCCTCCAGGGCCACCCTAGAACCCTGGCGGCAAGAAGCTCTGCACGCAAGGGCTCCTCCGAATTCGCCAGCGTGCCCAAGACGTCTTCACTCCCCTCCAATCTGGCCTGACGCTGAGGCAAGGACACCAGAGTGGTATACTGCTCCATGGTGTTACCCTGTGATGCGTCTGTCCGCCTATGCCGCCCCATGTCACTGCTTTTCCAGATCAAACCTATGTCACAGTTTCGGCTGTTGCAATGTGATGCAAATGTGTCCGGAGCACAAGGCACCGCCAGGACAGGTTCCGCTGCTCCTCCCACTGTATTACACCACTGCACACTGCTACTCCGCGGTGTTGTCAAAACAGGGGTCTTAGGTGCCCCCAGTAAGAGATGACCACTCTTGATGAGTCCAATGCCAAGATCCAAAAGGACTAGAGAGTCAAAAAACTGGTCCCATGAGGGCAGCCACACGTGCACCCGCTCCAGTGTGCCCCATCCAGTAGCCTCACCCAATCAGGCTTTGGCACGGCTCTCCAGAGCCCAACCAATCCCACCACAGCCTCTTCAGGATGCTGTCGCGTGGGCTCTCATTATTCTAAATGAGACTACTGGATTTCTAGGTAGCAGGATCTATAACGGTGTGGGGGACTGAGTCTGACCCACGTGTAAAGAACTCTGTCACCCTAAATCCGGTTTTTGCTCCAGCTAACTAGCAGTGCCTCATTTCTCCCATGTGGAAGGAATGATTTGGCAGCCGAGCGCATGACATCTTTAGAACTTCTCAGGGAAGTCGTGGTTGCTCAGATCCAAACCAACTCTCTTATTTCCAATATGATCTCATATAAAAATGACAAAGACAGTATAAGTTTTATATAATGTTTTAATAAAACGACTGTATTTTAGATATTAAGGCGTGAGCCGCAATAACCAGAACGATACAACACAGTAGGATTGAAATAGTCACCAGGAGAGTAAAACATAAGAACAAAGCTATCATATTGTCTAACAGTTTCTACTCTCCCTCTGCTTGTTCTATTTAGAGCACAGCATGTTAAGCTTCTAGCTTGCCTATTAGAATCACTGTGGAGACATCAGCCCTCATACCTGAGCAAAGACCTGTGATCTTGGTTCAGCATCTGCAACGAGGCAGTCAGCGTCTAGTTGTGGTTCCCTGGTCGGAATCTCCCTCTTGCATGTATTGGGACAAGGAAGTGATTTTATAACTTGCATGTCATCGTGATCACAAAATGTCCCTACGCAGGAATGCCAAGTCTAAACTCCTACCTCGTCTATCGGCAATGTACCAGACTGTATCCTTGACTGAAGCACAGAGTAAATATGTTATGGAGAACTCCAGTGCTGAAGTAGGCAAAACAGTCTGATATGAAATAAAAAACAACACCGTAGAACTGGCTA
This sequence comes from Pleurodeles waltl, assembly GCF_031143425.1. NCBI lineage: Eukaryota > Metazoa > Chordata > Amphibia > Caudata > Salamandridae > Pleurodeles > Pleurodeles waltl. Next base: position 839,819,005 of record NC_090436.1, read on the forward strand.
TTTGAAAAATAACAGTACGAAGCCTAATAAAAAGCATGTAGAGCAAAGTGCACAGAGGCTCTAAGCTGTCAGCAAATGAATAAAATATATTCAGGGCAAAGTGCACAAAGGCCTAAAGCCTGAAGCTAAAGCGTAATGAGTACGTAAAACTAACCACACTACAATGCTGCCGCCTGATTCTAGTCCCCGGAGACCTCCGCCATGCGTCAGGGGCCACGCGACTAGCAGACCCACCAGACCAGCAGCGCGGCCGGTGCCACCTGCATGCCACCACCACACAAGGCCTCGTAGCCCAGCAGCTGCCTCGTGCGTGCCCCAGGAGAGGCCTGCAGATACGGGCTCAACTCTTGCCTCCTCGGCCTCCAAATGGGGGACCGAGCCGCACTGGACACTCAGCATGCCTTCACACAGCGGGGGCACAGTTTGCCTCAGGCTCATCGCAGGTTTCAGCCGGGAAGCGAGAGCTCACTAGGAGCGCATCCAGTCAGCCATGTTGCTTGGCCACACCCCCATTACAGAAAAATATTAACATTGCTGTTGATATATATTTTCCATTTATTATATCTGGCTTTGTGTTTGGACAAACACGTGTGTCTTAAGCAGAATCAGAAGTAAGGTTATTGTAGACATTGCATTCTTATTAGTGGTATTATTAGATATAGCCATATTATTATTGATACATTTTACACCAGAGACAGAGAAATCTGTATTTTCATTCACTAACACAACATCTATTCCTGACATAGATGAGGATGAGTTGAAGGCCTCCTTTATAGACTACATGAAAGAAGATTACTCAACAAATGTTTATTCTAGATTAGTTCAAGGGTATACATGAACTATAGATGAAAAGGGCTGTTATGTGTGTGTTCACTTACCTTCATCGGCTGATGATAAGGTGCATACCATCACATTCCTCTTTCATATGCTACTTCATGCTGTATTTTACTTAGTTTTGTTTATAGGCAACAGCACTTTGAATATTATTACTCTAATTATTACTTGATTCTTTCAAAAGTACCTTTACATAAAAACGTGAACTTACATCCACAAACAAAAGAGATGGAGACAACGTGGCATTACTTTAGACCTTTCTTTCCTATGGACACTGTAAAACATGTGAGGAGAATCTAACCTGTTTAATGAAGCCTTTAGAAGAAAACTTTATTATGATGTTAGAAGAGAGGAGAGCACACTATGCACACAGTAGTAATAGAAAAGAGAATGCTTTGTAGAATGTTTGGAAAAAGGAAGAGGACGACTTTAGAAAGAAAATGTCCTATACAAGACTAAAGATCAGTGAAAAAACATAAAGAGAATGTGTGTGTTTTTAAAAGAAGAATCCAAGGGGGAAAGAGATCTGTATGAAAAAGTAGTTGTGAGCATACATTTGAATTGTCAGGAGGACCTTTGCAAATTCTGCAGGGAGATAATCCAACTATACCTGGAGTGTATTTTGTGCATGGAGAGAATGCTTACTTTAGATTACCAGGTGAATGGGAGGGAATTTGCCACTTAAATTTACTTTTTCCAGATCTACCATGTACAGGTCTTTAATAATTTAGCAATGGCACCTGCACACAAATACACACATACTGCAAATGAACACAATTAGTTGGAGACATATTTGGAGCTATTATTCCAGCAGTAGGGTAATGAGAAGATTCTAAAGCTTTAAACAGTAGTAGACAAATTCACAACTAGTACCTCTGGAGTTTTACTAGTATAAAACATTGAGTTAGTTGCTATTAGATCAATGGTTTGCAGAAAAGGCATGCCTTAGACATCTTACTCACAGAAAAGGGTGGAAAGAAAAGATTAAACCAGAGCTGGGTGTGTGGGCTGAAGGAGCTGGAAGGACGAAATACTGCAAAGGGAAAAAACTGTAATGAGGAAAAGGAGTGGGAGCCTGACAAACAGGGTGGATAGCCCAGATCACAATAGAAAACACCTCTGACACAGCAGTAAGCCAAGCAGAGATAGATAAGATGGACGTGGTCTTTGTAAACCACGTCCACAGTTACAAACCAGATGTTGCAGCAGCCCAAGATGTCATGAGATCTCGAGCATCATCAATGTGTAGGACAGCAGGAAAGCCATTATGAAAGCCCTGTGTGGAACACAGGAGAATGACGGCATCTCGTCCAATTGTGAGCAGGTGAGGGTGAGCAACGGACGATTTCTCCCAATACTCCCCCCAAAGGGCAAATGACAAGTAAAGATGGTACACTGGAGGGTGTTGAACTCTCTGACACTCACTGTACAACAGCAGGCTAACTGCAGGCAGGTTCTCAATCATAGCTCTTTTATTTGACCCCTGGTCAAACAACTTGGTGTACCCATGATGTGGACAGAAGTGAGAACCTCTTTATGAAGAATACATTCTATAGACTATCTGTTCAAGTCAAGGAACACATCAAGACTAACATCAAGAAGATTCTACAGGTGGTGCCCTTTGGATTAAAGAGTGTACATGCCACTTTTCAAAGGTTGGAGAATCGAGTTCTGTCAGGTTTGGAAGACTTTAGTGCAGCATCTCAGGACAATATGGCTGTCCTTAGCTCCATCTGGGAGGATCACCTGGTCCACATAAGAGACGTTTTGTAGGCCCTGTAAAAGGCAGGCCTCACTATCAAGGCCAGCAAATGCCAGATAGGGAATGGTTATGTAGTCTACTTGGGCCACCTGGCCGGTGGAGGCCAAGTTAGACCTCTGCAAAACAAAATCCAGACCATTCTGGATTGGGAGCCTCCCAAAACACAGACCCAAGTCAGGGCCTTTCTGGGCTTGACAGGGTACTATAGGAGGTTTGTGAAAGAGTATGTTACCATTGTGGCCCCTCTCACTGAGTAACCTTAAAGAAGCAGCCAAAGAAAGTCATTTAGGCTACAGCTTGTCGAAATGTCTTTGAAATCTTGAAAATAGACGTGCTCTGCACCTGTTCATAAAGAACCAGACTATGGGAAACAGTTCATTGTCCAGACAGAGGCTTCTGGGCATGGGACTGGGGCAGTGTTGTCATAAACCAATGATGAGGGTCAAGATCAGCCAGTAACTTATATCAGCAGGCACCTTCTCCCCAGAGAACAGCGTTGGAGTGCCATTTAGAGGGAAGCCTTTGCTGTGGTTTGGTCCCTGAAAACGCTGACACCCTATATGTTTGGGACTTACTTCAAAGTTCAAACCAACCACAGGTCTCTCAAGTGTTTGATGCAGATGAGAGGACGGAACCCAAATTGTTGAGGTGGTCCATTTCCCTACAGGGGATATACTTTCTAGTGGAACACATACCAGGGACTGTCCATGCAAATGCAGTTGGCCTTTCCAGGTTCTTCCACGTAGAGGATGAGGACTACCAGGAGGGAGGTTTGTGCTCATCCCCTTTTGTCTGGGGGGGGTCATGTTGTAAAATCCCCCTTTTGGATGGTCACCTACCACTTTTTGCTACTAGATGCTGCTGCCTTTGACCTGAAAGTGTACTGAGGCCTGCTATCCAGACCCCAGTACCAGTGCTCTTTCCCTTAAATTGTATTGAGATTTTGCAGAACCCAATTGTCAAGGACTTTACCATCCCTGCAAGGCCCTAGTAAATGGTACCAGTGGTACCCAGGGTAGGTATGGTAAAGGGGTCACCAAGGCTGCAACACTGATGGTACCACCCTATGTGACCCTAATAAAAACAGTCTGCAGAGCTGCTATGTCAGCCTGCATGAGCAGCTTGTCTGCTTGAGTTCGACTCTGCCTATACCAGGTACAGGCAGAGTCCCTTCATTGCCCATAGTACAGGTTATTCACCCATAAGGCAGGCCTCCTATCACCCAGGAGGCAGGGTGCACTGTTTTATGAGTGTGGACATATATGCACAAGATATGTGGCCCTATGATTGCATTTAAACTCTAATGCTATCACAAGTCACTGGTGGTCCATGAGATAGCATGGGCTGGCAACTAGGCAGTTCCCAGATGTCCAGACCCTTGATGGCCCAGTCGACTTCTCCCATGTTCGGTATCAAACACTGTTCTTTTTAACCCTGAGTAGAATTACTATGCCCAGGATTAGCTCGCATGTACCCTTGTGGCGTCCTAAGAGAATGCCCACCAAGATACCAGCTTTCTATTTTCTTGGCGGGCTGTCCTGAGCCATTTGCCATCAAGGCAAGTATCTGCCCTCCTGCTGGTCATACTAACTCTTCCCTCAGGATGGAGACAAAGGATCTGGGCAGAAAGGAGGTCACATCTCCTCCCTCCCAGGATGGCTAGTGTTTACAGTAATCATGGTGGTGAGCCTCAAAGGCTTTCACCATCCGTGATGTGTAATCTTTTGGCCCCCACTCAAGGACAAAGCCCTTAGTCATTCAGGAGATGTACATCTACAAAAGGCTAGTCATACCTTTAGGGTGGGCTAGGAGGTCTGTACAGCCGAGGGAAGGTTCTACCATGTTGGAAAACCTTGAAATTAGAGAATTCTAGGTAGAAAAGTAACATACTCCCACAGAAAGACTTCACCTCAGAGGCAGACTAGCCACAGGGACAAGTAGCCCATTGGCCACTGTCCCACACACTCTTAATGCCCCCTAAACTAGGATTCAATGGACTCCCCTGGCACCAGAACTTCAGTTCTGACTTTGAATACAAGAAGGGGCACAAAGAAGACGCCATCACCGACAACAGGACTTGGAATTCAACCACCGGGCAAAGAGAGGACACTTAATTGCCCTGAGGAGACCATATATTAGAATTGTGTGATCAACGTGTGTCCATGGTGAAAAGGGACTCTAGTGGATGTAAGAAACTAAAGCAGACTCCCATGTCTGGTGGAACCACTCACCTGCAACTTGCAGAAGAATCATTGTGCTGGGTCATAAGAAGTGCTACCCATCGGGCCCCTCTTGTGTGAGCCCAAAGAAAGTCAGTGCCCTGTACACAGGGAGTGGTAGTGGGGCCCACATCAAGTTACGAGCCACTACCCCCTTCTGGACGACCTCCAGCCAACGCAGTAACTGTGGACTATTTTTGCTGCTGCCAAGGCTTGTCTGTCGCCAGCCTGGTATCCAACAGCTTCTCAGACATCCTAGACTGTAAAACAGTTCCCAGCATAGTGACCGAAGTCAGAAACAACCCCACTCCTGAGATCCTGAAGGAGGCGACTTTGAGAGGAGCAGCAAAGCATCTTTGGCACGCCAAGACCCCTAATTGACAGCTGTAAAGCCACCTCTGCATCCGGAGCCGTCAGACATGGTGGAAAGTTCCAGCTGTGGAATTGAGGTCCTGGGACCCAAAATACCTCTACTTTCCAAGGGTCCATTGTGAGTCCACCCCAAAGTGTGCTTTTGTTAAGTGCTGCAATTTTGACAGCGCACGTGGATCCCGTCAGCAACAAGATCAGCCAGAGCTCCTCTACACCTGGACTCTCTGGGCAAGGTAACTAGAAGCTGACTGTTGAGGCTTGGTCTAGGGACCCACAAGACCTTATCTACAAGTGGGTTCCTTGGAGCTCACCCCTCAAGTGACCGATTTCACACTATGGTTTTCCCCATTGACTTCAATGGTAGTTGTTTGACCTTTAAAAGTACTCTATTTTTCAAAGCTTTAAAAATTCACAACTTCTGTTGTGAGTAGAACACAAAGGGGGTCATTACAACCCTGACGGTCTTTGACCACCAGGGTTGTTTTGACAGATTTCACCACCAACAGGCTGGCGGTGAAATCCTGGGGATTACGAAAGCAGCTGAAGATTCGCGGTCACACCGCCAGGACCGGCGGTTTCTCGCCACCTTTGTCCCGGCGGGAGTAATCCTCCAGGGCAGCGCTGCTTGCTTACGAGTCTCCTTCCCGCCAGCCTTTTCATGCAGGGTTGCACCGCCATGAAAAGGAAGGGGGAGTCGTGGGACCCCTGGGGGCACCGCCACTGCCCATGCCACTGGCATGGGCAGTGCAGGGGCCCCCTGCCACGGGCGGTGCAGCTTTTCTCTGTCTGCTATGCAGACAGTGAAAAGCGCGACGGGTGCAACTGCACCCATCGCACAGCCGCAACACCGCCAGCTCCATTTAGAGCCGGCTCCTGTGTTGCGGCCGAGATACCCGCTGGGCCGGCGGGCGGAAACCAGGTTTTCACCCGCCGGCCCAGAGGGAATCTCATAATGGCCGTGGTGCAAGTGCAGCTGCATTGGCGGCCGCCCAGCGGTCAAACCTTGGCGGGCGGCTTCAGCCGCCCGCCAAGGTTGTAATGACCCCCAAAGTTTGTTGTGGTGTCTAAATTAAGATGAAAATCTGTTTTATTTTTCTAAATTGGTATTGGATTTCTTTTGCGTCATGTCAATTACTTATCATCCATGACGGTGTTCTGAAATACTTTACACATGTTCCTCTATGTAGCCTGACTGCTCTTTGCCACTCTACCAGCCTGAGCTAAGGTTTACTAGTGTGAACCCGAGGTCTACTTCTGGGTAAAGTGCTAGTATTACATGGTGAGACTCCCCAGTCATACCACATAATACTGGCAATTTGCTACAGTGTACAATCCTGGCAGTGATGGCAGTTCCTCAACAGACTTTCGTCTATGGAACCACCAACATCTAAATAGAGCGGGCAGACAGACAATGTGGCAGGAAGGAAATCTGATGAAAAATCAACGGCAGGATTGATTCTGCCAAGATCTAAATCATGCACTAAATGTATTATTTAAATGCTAAAGACTGGTTCATTTGACATTTCACCACTAGGGCTATGTCTTTAGTCAACTAGCCAAACTGGGGTATACCTTGCCTATACAGGAAGTTATACTTTCCTAATCAGATACCTTGTCTCATATTATCAAAATCTTTTTCTAAACCCTCACCCACTCTAGTAGTGGCATGCTTCACTATCAGGTCTCACCCTTGTCCCTAAAACCCAGGATGGGCTTGACCATATTCCAGTATGCACTTTGAATATAATGCAGGTACCTAGTATAGATATAAGTACCTCAAACAAACCTAGGTTTCCCTTTATTAGTTATTTGTTTGGGTAGGAGTTAACATTATCTAAAAGGGGGAAAAGATATTGTGGTCCTATGGCCCTAATTCACCACCAATATGTTTTTAGCCCCTATGTTAAGGCCTCTTTAGTCCAGGTCAGTATTTCATTTTTCCCAGCAACACAATCATTCAATTAGAGTAAGGCATGCAAGACTAACTTGCATGCGTGACTTATTACTCATCTAATTGTAGGTTCTTGGTGCCATATGTATGAAAAAATGACCTTGTGAATCGCAAATAGCGTTTTTGAAATCGCTATTTCCGAGTCGTAATTGGCCATGTAACAAAATTGCGATTCGGAATTAGCGATTTCTTAAAAAAAGGCCCATTTACTGAATCGCAATTTGCATTTTCGCAAATTGCGATTTTTTACTGATTCAGTAAAAAAATCGCAAATTGCGAGAAGTTTTGAGAAAGCACACCTGTAGGAGCCTGATGACATCACAAGCAGGAAGTGAGTCATCCCAGGCAGTTTCAGGTGCCACACTCAAACCAGCATCCAGAGAGAGAGCAGCCCAACCACACAGAGCAGCACTCTGAAGGAGGCAGGACACCTGAGCAAGGATGGACACCTCAGCCCAAGGACAGGAGAAGGGAGAGAGAAAGAGGAAGCTCAAATTCAGCGAGCAAGAGCTTGAGGTGCTGACAGAGGAGGTGGTCAGGATCCATGACCGCCTTTTTGGCAAAAGCTCACTCCAGGTGCCTGAGAGTGAGAAAAGGAGACTATGGGCAGATATCCAATAAAAAATCTGCGCAATTGCAGTGGCACAGCGCTCTGTAGAAGAAATTAAGAAGAGGTGGTATGGCCTGTGGTCCCGTGCGAAGGAGAGGGTGGCAAGGAGACTGCAGGAGGTCAGGGGCACAGAAGGCAGTCCACCCACAGAGGCACCATCCACCCCATTAGAGGACCTAGTCGAGTCCCCTGTCACAGAGATAGACACCTCCGGCACACAAAGTACCAGCCAAGGTAAGTACAATATTGATTTGTAACCCCATATGTGTATGCACAAAATCCCCTTAGGAATTAGCAAGTAATGTTAAACATTGTGAGAAGTAGTCCAGTCCACATCGTAGAAGCAGCACAACAATGCATTGTGGGAGTGGCAGTCCACAACCCAGAGCTGAAAGTAGCACATACGATGTATTGAAGTAGAGCGACACCCAGAGGAACACAACACACACAACACAGTGTAGAAAAGTACCTGTAACTTTATTACCATTGTGTGACCATAATTGTAACAAACATAACTGACATGCTGCATATTGTCGTTGTAGGTGGGCCAGGCCCAGCAGCCACAGCATCAGCACGCGTAGGCGAGACTGACACCCATCCGGCCTCTGATTCCAACACCAGTGGGTCTCTCACCATTGCGCATGTCCGACGCAGGCCCAGGGCACTGCCACCGCCAGAGCTCAGCCAAGACTCAGATGAGCAGCAGGAAGGGCCAATTTCCCCATCACCAACAGGCAGGCGCAGCCAGATGCAGGAGGTCAGGTGTCAGCAGATCACAGCACCCCGCAGGATGGGGACAAATTCCGGGGCACAGCAGCATGAGGCAGGTGAGGGTCCTTCCTTCTTTGGTGAGCTGGAAGCTGCTATGTTGCAGCAGCAGCGCCTACAAAATAAAAGGATCCTGGGATTACAAAAGAATTTGCGCCAACATAACACCAACATGGGGGGCCTGCATCGCCAGCTTGAGTCCCTCAATTCTAACATAGAACTGCTGCATGAGGGACAGGTGCAGGCATCACAGGACACCGGAGAGCTCACAAGTGCTGTCCGTGAACTATGCCAGTAGCTGCGCCATGAGAGGGTGAGCCATCGCAGACAGGAGCGCAGATTTATGAACATGTTTGGCGGCTTCTGTCGTTCTGTGAACAGGGTGGCAAATGCAACATCACTGATTGCCTGTCGTGCAGTGGCTGCACATGTGGAGGCAGCACACGACAGCACGGATGTTGCGAGCGGACTGGTACAGATCACCAATGTGATCGACAACATAATGGGACAGAGGTCAGCCACACCTAGTGAGCTTGCACTGGGGGACACTGAGGACAGTTCCAGCCTGAGCAGTGTAGCTGTACCAGCATTAGACACCAAACGGCGCAGTGCCAGGCACAGCACTGCCACTGAGGCGGACAATAGAGGTGTCAGTGAGTTAACTGGGCACCCGAGTGGTGTGCGTGGCCGCAAAAAATGACTGTAGCTGCCAGTGGACTTATGTTTTCACTATGACGTAATAGTGCATTACTCAGGTCCTTCATTGTTTCTAGTTTTTCACTTAACATTTTTTTGCAATTCATCAAACGAACATTACCTGACTAAAGGTAATAAATTTATTTCACTACAGGTACAGTTGTCAGAGGATTTGTGTCATTCATACTTACGTCTGAAATGGTTGTGTGTGATGTCAGCATGCCTTTGCCTTCCCTCTGCTGCACTGGTCCTGTCTGCTGGCTGTAGGGGTGGTATTGGATCATCATCCTCATCAGATTCAGTATCACATATTTCTACAGGTATGCCCCTGGTGGTAGCTATATTGTGCAAGACAGCACAAGTAGACACTATTCTACATGTCGTCTCTGGACTGTACTGTAGTGCCCCTCCACTTTTGTGGAGGCACCGGAAGCGACTCTTCAGCAGTCCAAATGTGCGCTCCATCACATTGCGGGTTGCCCTGTGTGCTGCATTGTATTTCCGTTCAGCAGGTGTTGCTGGATTGAGGTAGGGCGTCATCATGTAGGTGCGCACTGCATAGGCACTGTCTCCTGGAAGGGACAGAGGGTATGATAAGAAGTGGGCCATCTGACATCAGCATGCCATCAATGCGCCATTGTATAGAGGGACAATAACTAGTAGATATCCTTTACCAAACTCCCCAGCTAGCAGTCTTGTGTGTATGCCGCTGTGGCGAAAGATGTACGAATCATGTGTGCTCCCTGGGTACCTGGCCACGAGATCAGTTATGACGTAGGAAGCATTGCAAATCACCTGTATATACATTGAATGTTGGTATTTCTGGTTGCGGTACACATACTCTGTGGCTGATGGTGGACAGATTGCCACATGTCTCCCATCTATGGCGCCTAGGACGTGGGGGAACTGTGCTATCTGGTAAAATTCAATTTTTGTCTGCTGTATTTCCTGTGGGGTGTGGGGGAATCTGATGTACTGGTGTAGTTTGCTCAGCATGGCGTTGATAAATGCATTGAAAAATCTGGAGAGGGTACTCTGTGAGACCCCTCCAGCTGCTGCTATGACCCCTTGATAGCTCCCTGAGGCGAGTAGGAGGAGAGAGCATAATACCTGCACATGGGTGGGTATGCTGTGAGTTCTTAGTGTTCTGCGCTGCAGTATGGGTTGTAGCTCAGCTATCAGATCAAGTATCATGGCTGAGTTCAACCTATACCTCTCATATATTTCCTCCTCTGTCAGGTTTAAAAGTGTAATGCGCACTCTGAAAATGCGCTCCTTTCTCCTCCTCCCTCTCCTCAAACCTGCCAAGATCCTCATCCTCCTCGCCATGACGTAGAGTGCAGCCATTGTGGAAAAGAGTCTGAGGCATTCTCGGCCTCTTTATATAGGTTGAACCTGGTTACCACCTGGTTTCACTTAGTGGTATTTTGCATGTGCAGAATGCCATTCTGCGAAAAATCGCACATTGCGATTTTTTGATGCATCTCTTTGCGACTTGGATTTTGCAACTCGCAATTTGCACCTCGCAATTTCCTACTGGAAATACCGAATCGCAAAATGCAACTCGCAAAACCAGGTCGCAACTCAAAAAATCGAAATTTTTGCGATTTCTTATTTTTGGGCTGCAAATGCCTTTCATGCATCGCAGATCAAGTTTTTGCACTCGCAAATGGCCGAATTTTGCGACTCGCACCGTTTGCGAGTGCAAAAAAGTTTCATACATCTGGCCCATGGTTCCTAAATAGCGGAGGCCTTAGGGTATAACCATCAGGAAAGTTGCACAGCTATCATTGTTCGCTTCCCAGAGCCATGGTGATAGTATAGGTGGGCATAGCGTGCCATAGCTGCTTCCTAGCCCATGGGCATTAGTTTAAGTACCACATCTGGGTGCAGAAAACCTTGCTGCACCCATATGGGTATTTTAACTTTTACTCCCTCTGTACAGTTGTTGTGCACTGATAGTGTAGGTACAGAATAGTCAAATACACCTACTAAGGTTTCCAAAATGGGTAAGAAGCTTAGTGAAAATACATTTTTTCCGTGACTGCATTCATCACCCTTCTCAATGTACAAATTGGTAGCTATTTCAGGCTGTAACAATCAAATCCCCAAGCGGCTCACATGTGGTATGTTTCCAGACCACTAATGGGAAGAGTTCAAAACCACTTTCACGAGATTCATTTTTAATAGGGTCAGCAAACACAAATCTGAGAAGAATCCCTTCAATAAAAGGTGATTCCTGCTTTGTGTTAAGACCCTTTCTGTAAGGTAGCTCCCTGTGACTCCAGTATGCAAATAGCTATTGATCAGAGTACCAGTGGTCACATGTACTCTGTCTTGATCCTGCTCTTGGATTCTTCATTCCTGCACCTGCTCTCCTCCAGTCTTGCCATATTAAGCTCTGCTTTAGGTTTAGAGGCTGCATTTCTGCTCCAGCCCAAAGAGATGTTGCTCTACTCCAGTCCAGTCAGGTTCAAATCAGCTTCAGTCCTGACTACTCCAGCACTACCTCGGGCCTGACAGTTTTAGCTCCGCCCCTGTCCTGCTTTTATCCAAATACAAAACTTTAGCTCAGCTTTGCAATCTGTCATACAAAAGGAAGCAAGCACCTCCGACAATTTTTGTGCCTGTGAGCTTTGTTCCAGGCGGTGCCACTTTTCAGAAGGCCTCCTCTCTGCAACCTGCTGTATTACACCCAGGCAAATAGTGTGGCTGACCGAAGGAGTTTCCATTCCTCAAAGCCTACGAAAAAAGAACTGGAGGACCATCCTCTACATCCAGCCCTTCATCATTTAAAATAGATGGATTTACGTTCATGATCTCCCACAACCACAACCCTAACGCCACAGTGTTAATATATGAAAATGATAACCAGCAAATGCACATTTTCTGGCCCACTCTGTGAACAAAGAGGGTTTTCCATGGTTTCTCACAAACAAGAGAACTGGAATGTTAATTCTGTTTTAATATACACATAAGATATTTTTCTATATTAATAGGAAAAAGTCTGATATAATTCACATTAGGTGATGTATATCGCAAATGCCTCATTGAAATGTATGAACTTTAATATGCAATCTGTATTCCCTTAAAATGTATTGTTATACAAAAAAGCGTTTGCAACAAAATTGACAGCTTAATCATGGATTCAAAAAATTTGCAAAGGAACAATATAAAAAATTTGAGAATTGCGGTGGTAACATGTTTGTCTCTCGTCAGTCAGCAAATACATTTGGAGAACTCCGTGATGGAGGTAAGAGGGTGAGACATACATTTCAGACATTTGAAAATGTACTCGTAGTAGAACTGCTGAGCATTGAGAAAAATTCTGTGTTTATGGGGAATAACAAAAATACTGACATTTGACAATTACATAATTTGTAGATTCTAGGGATCAGTATTTCTGTTGCTCTTTAACCACGTTTTCGTTATTTACAAGGTGGAATACCTGCATAGTTATGAATGCTGGAATTGAGTCTTTTCTCCTAAAACATATATTTTTCCTCCAAGGGATTGATAGTCCACCATATGAATAGATCCCTTGCCCTACATTCCCAAAAACTATGAGAATTCTCTCTTCCTATTTCCAACTGGGAAACACACTTACTCAATCTACAAGTTTCTCAGTGTTTGATGCATTTTGAATGGCTGCCTGACTCGGTGATCCCACATCCCCCAGATTCCCTTTCCTGCAGTAGCACTACATTTCTAAATTTAGGGCCAGATATATCAAAAAAGTTTGCGATCACAAACGGCCCGCAAAAATGCCTTTTGGTATGTATCAAATCAAATTTGCAATTCAGTAACTTCTTATTGAAAATTGGATTTACGACTACATACTGATTCGGTATTAGGAAGGGGCGTGTCGAGGATCGCTGAGGTATGTATGATTGTTTTGTGAATGTGGTCGCAAAACAATCACAGTTACTACTAATTTCGAATTGGTGGTAACCCATTTGCAAAGGGGAAGGGGTCTTTGGGAATGCATGTGAAAATATTTTTTAAGAGCAGGCAGTGGTCCCACGGGCCACTGCCTTCTCTTAAAAAATGAAAATAAAAACTTTTCATTTTTCTTTTTTAAACACATCCCGTTTTCCTTTAAGGAAAACAGGCTGTATTTAAAAAAAAGATTGCTTTGTGTAAAAGCAATCACAGATGTGGTGGCCACCATCCCTGTTATTGTAGCCATTCGCAATAGGTCGCAAATTGCGACCTACCTCATGAATATTAATGAGGTAGGTCCATTTGCGAGCCCTTGCAAAAAATCACAATTTGGTAATCGCTATTAGTAATAATGATGCATCTGGCCCCTAGCTCCGAGTAAGTAAAGTTGCAAGCTTTCCATTAAACTAATGTTCATCGGTGAATCATGATCTTGAAATCTATGACAATGGATGGTATTTTCATGCATCTAAATTGCACTTATTTTCTGAAAAGACATACTTGTGAGAAGCCTTTTTAGAGATTAATCCTAAGGGCCCTGCTCACACACTACATTTTGTAGTATGTAAAGTAGTTCTATAGTTGTACTATTAACTTGCCAAGGTAGAGGAGATCCCAACATGTAGGTATACATTTTTGTAGTAAATGTGAGAAGGACAAGGGGGATTGGATGGTGAATTAGAACGAATTACTGCTAAATGGGAGGGGTACAGGGAAATTTAAGGAGGAGCTTGAGGAGGGACATAATAATATATTAATACAAAACATACCCCGGTAATAGTAAGCCCGTTTGCACTTCTAAAGTTACTATAGCTCCAAAGATGCCAAAACAAGCTCAAATGCACTCCAACACAGCCTTGGAGTAAGCTATGCACTACCCATTGTCCCTCAATTGCTGCCACACATTGCAATAGAAAACAATTAAGATAGGGAAATAAAATGATGCACTATTGGCACTAATGTTAGATTAATTGAAGTATGCCTATATTTGAAATCATTTTTTTGTGTTAAACAATTCCAAATACCTCAAATATTTTTACTATTTCTATTTTAATAATACACTTTGGCCCTCATTACAACCCTGGCAGTTGGTGTTAAAGCAGCGGTAATACCGCCAACAGGCCGGCAGTAATAAAAATGGGATCATGAAAACGGAGGAAACCGCCAACACATACAGCCACTTTAACACACCGACCGCCACGGCGGTAGCAACAAACACTGCGGCGGTCACCGCCAACAGACAGGTGGAAGACAATGTACCGCCCACCCCATTACAACACGCCCATCCGCCAGCTTTTCTGGGGCAGTACCAATGCCATCAAAAGCACGGCGGAACAGTACTTGGAAGGGAAACCACTCACCTCTCGACACTCAACGAAGAACCAGGACGCCATGGAGGCCGAGCTGCACGTTCTGCCCATGCTGGTGTATCTTCTCATATATCAGGAGCACCAACGGCGGAGACAACGACCACGGTGAGTACAGCACCTAGTAGACAGGGGTGGGGGGAGGAAAAAGAGAGTGACTCACACATGCAACACGCAACATCCCCACCCTCACCCTAACACCATACACACAAACACATGCAACAACATTACATATACACCCCTTAACCCTCTGGAATAACGCAAGGACAAAAGGAATTGAGTCAAGTTAGTGTAATATTAGAATTCTAGAGAAATACGTTAATAAATAAATAAACAGTATGTACAATATATACAGTATATAAAAAATGAGGGACAATGTCCACACAAAAATAGTCTGTGGCCCACTGGGCCATAACACATAGGCGAAGCCTACACTTGACTCCAGCCTCTAAACCGAGAGAACACTGCAGGGGTATCAGGTTGAAAACACACAGGCCCCTCAGGGTGACGGGGAAGGGGGGCACCTCAGCCAGAAGATGGTACAACGCCACTGCTCCTGGAGGAGTGCAAGGGGACTGCAAGGCCACAGTCTCTCAAGTCTCTCCAGTGGGTGATTTGCCCACTGCCTGGTCCTGGGAAGTGCAAAGCCACAGTCTCTCTAGTGGATGGTTTGCCCACTGCTTGGTCTTGGGGAGTGTAAGGCCACAGTCTTTCAAGTGGGTGGTTTGCCCACTGCCTGGTCCTGGGAAGTGAAAGGCCACAGTCACTCAAGTGGGTGGTTTGCCCACTGCCTCGTCCTGGGGAGTGCAAGGCCACACTCTCTCAAGTGGGTGGTTTGCCCACTGTTTGGTCTTGGGGAGTGCAAGGCCACAGTCTCTCAAGTGGGTGGCTTCTCCACTGGTTCTGGAGGGGGCATTGTGCCCAGTGTGCTTCATCCTGGGAAGGATGCGGTGAGTGGATGCCTTTCTCCACAGGTTCTGGAGGGTGTTATGTGCCCAGTGTGCTTCATCCTGGGAAGGATGCGGTGAGTGGATGCCTTTCTCCACTGTTTCTGGAGGGGGAATTGTGCCCAGTGTGATTCATCCTGGGAAGGATGCAGTGAGTGGATGTCTTCCTCCACTGGTTCTGGAGGGGGCATTGTGCCCAGTGTGCTACATCATGGGAAGGATGCGGTGAGTGGATGCCATTCTACCCCTGGTTCTGGAGGGGGGTTGTGCTTCATCCTGGGAAGGATGCAGTGAGTGGATGCCTTTTTCCACTGGTCCTGGAGGGGGCTGCGGCGGTGCAGGTGACATTGCTGGCGGTTGTGCTGGTAGCCACCAGGCCTTCACCTGCAGGCTCGGATGGCTGAAGTGTCTTGGCTGCTGTTCTGTGCCCCTTCCTGCCCTTGGCAGATGGTGGTGTCACCTTGGGTCTGACAGCTGGAGTCTTTGAGGTGGCCTTGCTGGGTGGTTGTGACTCCTTCCCCTTACTGGATGCTGTCCCCTTCTTCACCTTGCCAGGTGGCGGAATGTTCTTTGCCTTGGCAGGGGTTGGTGGCACACTGGCTGGCCTGACAGGTGCCCCCTTTGACAGCTGCAGGAACCTCACCGGACGTGGACTTGGTGGCTGAGGTGCTAGGCTGGGTCTTGGACACCCTGGCCCAAGGGGAAGGACGGGGTGGATGGGGTAGGAAACAGGTCAATAGGGACATTGGGGTATGAAGAGGTTGAAGGTTTGGGAGTAGAGGAAGAGGGAGTGGTTGTAGGAGGTGTCAGTCTGCTGTATTTGGATGAAGGTGCATGAGCTGGATGCTGTTGTGAGGTGGATGGCTGTTGGGTGGGTGTGTGCTTGCGTTTGTGTACTTTGGTAGGAGGGGTCACAGACACAGTGGGAGAGGAAACAGGGGACGTGTGCATGGATGTGGGGGTTGTGACAGCCACTGAGGGGTGTGTAGTGATGGGCGTGCTGGTGATCGAGGTAGTGGAGAAGGATGTAGTGCATGCAGGTGTGAGTGGAGACACTACTGGGAGGGAGGTGGACGAGGAGGAGGAGGGGGATACAATGGAGGCAATGGCTGTTGGTGTGTCTGCATGGGGATGGTGCTTGTGTGAGTGCCTGTGAGATGAGGTGTGGTGCATGCCTGAGCCACCTTTCTGTGTTGATTTGGGTGACTGCTGGTCTGAAGGTATGCTTGGGATAGGCTGGGGTTGAGGGGATTGGGATTGGGACTGGGTAGGAGAAGTTGAAGGGGGAGGCTAGAGACAGGGACAATGGCTGCCATCAGTGCGGAGGCCAGAGCCTGAAATGCTCTTTGTTGGGACGCCACGCCAGAGTGAATGCCCTCCAGGTATGTATTTGTTTGTTGCAAATGCCTCTCGACACCCTGGATGGCATTCAGAATGGTTGACTGCCCAACAGTGAGGGATCTCAGGAGGTCAATAGCCTCCTCACTGAGGGCAGAAGGGCTGACTGGGGCAGGGCCTGAGGTGCCTGGGGCAAAGGAGATGCCCACCCTCCTGGGTGAGTAGGCACGGGAAACACGCTGAGGGGCTGCTGGAGGGCAGTGCTGGTAGGGGGGGTGGCAGATATACCTGTTGTTGGGGAGGGCACAGAGATGTCCGCCACCGCCAGGGAGATTCCATCGGAGGAGCAGTCACTGTCTGTAGTGTCCCCTCCTGTCTCCCTCGTGTTGCTCTCCTCCGTCCCGCTAGTACCCTCACCCTCGTTGGATTCGGCCTCCAGGCCCATGTGGGATGCAGCTCCCTCTGTCGCCGGTGCCTCTGGTCCTCCGCCAGATGATGCTAATGCACACAAGGACAGGGTGACAAAACAAAAAAGGGGGAGAGACAGAGGATATGCTTGGTCAATGCCAGCGGCAACACTACCGTTGGAGTACACAACACACAGGGAGCTGCCCTATGCACTAGGCCATGCACTACCATTTACAATGCTAGTCACCAGCCCATGGGGGATATGGCATAACACCATCAGCTGCACACCTGAAACCCACAGGACCCTGCCCCGTAGTAGATACCCACTAACACCATTGGGTTTGGAGTGCTTCAGAGCCTGCCCAACAAGGGACCTACCCTGCCATGTTCGTCCTGGCCTAGGGGCACCCACAGACCACATCCCCCACCCAGGTAAAACCTTAACGCACGCCAACTCATGAATCTGAATTTGTACTCACCCCATTATGGTTGCTGTGATGCCCTCAAGCGCCCATCCAACTCCGGATAGGCCACCGCCAGGATGCAGAACATCAGGGGGTCAGGGTACGACGGGCACCCCTGTCTAGTTGGGAGGCCAGCCCCAGCTAGGCCTCCACTGTCTTCATTGCCCAGCAGTGCAGGTCCTCCCACTGTTTGCGGCAGTGGGTGCTCGCCTGTCAAAGACCCGCAGGGTCCACACCTCCTTGGCGATGGCACGCCAAATAGCCTTTTTCTGATGGGCACTGACCTGCAGGAGAAACACAGCAGAAAAGGGATTAGTAATACCGTCCGGACCATCACACTCATGGCCCACCATATCCGTCTCATCCACTAATGCACATACATTGACCACCATACATGCAGCACTCTTCCCAGGACCCCTCAGCCACCCCAACTTACATGAGACTTACGCACACAGCACTCCATACATTCATGCCCCATGCATCATGCTCACAGTGTACTTACCTGTTGGTCTGGAGGACTATAGATTAAACGGTACTGGGGTGGGACCCCATCCACCAGTTTCTCCAACTCCTCCGCAGTGAAGGCAGGGGCCCTTCCCCAGACACATGAGTCATAGACGCTTCCAGACACAGGTCACATCAGCACTTGCAGTGTAGGTCCTCTGCTGTTGAAGGTCAGGTAGCAAGTGAGTGAACAGAAAGAAAATGGTGGTCATGTCCGCGGCGGTGAGTACCATCACCGCCGGCGTACATCGCCATTGGCTCCTGGAACCCATAGGGCCCAATGATAACCAATGTGAAGTTGCGCAGCAGTCATCGACCGCCTACTGCAATGGCGCAGAATGCCAGCGGAATTACCTCATTTCCTTCCACTTGTCTCTCCTCACAGGTCAGGCAACCGCCATTTCAAGGGGGCACAGGTCATGGCACCTAAATGCGTCACAGCAGACATTGGCACATCAACTGTCTCTCGGATTCACATACTGGTTCTATAAATGAAGAGATGCATCATTATTGCAATTGATGTGTGAATATGACCCTCTGCTTACCTTTTTCCTCCCTAGGTTTCAACCACTGAGGATGAACTTGAGATGGAGACATCCTCCAGTGTACAGACCTCTGGTGGACCTTGCGACAATGGAGGACAGACACATTATCCTAACCTACAGACTTGATCGGGCCACAATCTAAGAACTGTGTGCCCAATTAGAGCTAGACCTGATGTCAGCTATCCACCAGCCCACAGGTATCCCCCCTTTAGTACAGGTCCTGTCAGTGCTGCATTTCCTGGCAAGTGGTTCCTTCCAAACAACAGTGGCCATGGCATCAGGGATGTCTCAGCCAATGTTGTCCAACGTGTTGACCAGAGTGTTGTCTGCCCTGCTGAAACACATGTGAAGCTACATCGTATTCCCCCAGGTGGAGGATTTGGCCGCAGTGAAAGCTGACTTTTATGCCCTGGGACATATCCCCAACATCATTGGTGCCGTTGATGGTACACATGTAGCATTTGTCTTCCCCCCCCCTTGAGAAATGAACAGGAATTCAGGAATAGAAAAAGCTATCACTCTCTGAATGTGCAGATAGTGTGTTTGGCGGACCAGTACATCTCTCATGTGAATGCCAAGTATCGTGGCTCTGTGCATGACGCCTTTATCTTGAGGAATAGCAGCATCGCATATGTGATGGCTCAACTCCAGAGGCACCGGGTGTGGCTAATAGGTGAACCCAAGGTCCCCACCCAGTATATGTTGGTGTCTGGGTATGGGGTTGTCCCTAAGGGTTAGTGTGTGACTAACTAAATAAGGGAACAAATATCCCTCGATATTTGCAAGTGACTCTGGTAACCCCAGCCTCTCATGGCTACTGACCCAAGTGATTAATCCCAGGACAAGGGCAGAGGAACGCTACAATGAGGTACATGGGCGAACAAGGAGGATTATTGAGAGAACCTTTGGCCTCCTGAAGGCCAGGTTCCGGTGCCTCCATCTGACAGATGTCCTGTCCTACTCACCCAAGAAGGTGTGCCAGATCATCGTTGCATGTTGCATGTTGCACAACCTGGCCTTGTGACACCAGGTGCCTTTTCGGCGGAAGGATGAGCCTGGAGATGGTCTTGTGACAGCAGTGGAGCCTCTGGACAGTGAGGAAGAGGAGGCAAAGGAAGAAGATGTGAACAACAAAAGTAATATCATACAGCAGTACTTCCAGTGACACACAGGTAAGACACTGTAACTTCACTTTTCTTTTCAGTTTTCTGTTGGACATTGTACATGGCAGCATGCTTTCCCTATGTCAATGGCCACTTACTGTATCCTTTGGCATCTCTATTGTCAGATCTCTGTACCCCACTCTGGCTCCTGGTATGTTTACTGCTGCCCACTACAGGTCATACCAATGTATAAATTACTGTACATAAGATTTGCAATGTTTTCTGAATGTTGTACTAATACATATTTCAATCAATTGACAGACTCCAGATTTGTATTTGTTCCAAGGGTGTTTATGTAAGTGCTAATAAGTAGATTGGGATGTACAATGGGCTGGGGTGATGGTGGAGGAAAGTCCAGGGTAGAGTCCAGTCTCTTGGTATCACAGGTGCATTGTCCAATGGGGCATAGGAAGGGGAGCAATGACAAGGTGGACAGGGTGACAGAGTGGGTCAGAAGAGTGGCATTCAGGAGAGTCTTATTTCCTGGTGGGGGTCTTGGCAATGTTATCTGGCTTCTGCATGGATCGCAGGGATCGTTTTCGAGGTGGTTCTCCTTCTGCAGGGGGTGGGGTGCTGATGGCCTGTTGTTGCAGTGGCGGGGCCTCCTGTCCACTAGTGCTGGCGGAGGGCTGTTCATTGGTGTGGCTAGTGTCAAGGGCCCATTGTTGTGCCACTGCCTCCCTCATGGTGTTGGCCATGTCAGCCAGGACCCCTGCAATGGTGACCAGGATGGTGTGGATGTCTTTGAGGTCCTCCCTGATCCCCTGGTACTGTCCCTCCTGAAGCCGCTGGGTCTCCTGCAACTTGGCCAGTATCTGGCCCATGGTCTCCTGGGAATGTTGGTATGCTCCCAGGATGTTGCTGAGTGCCTTATGGAGAGTCGGTTCCCTGGGCCTGTCCTCCCCCTGTTGCACAGCAGTCCTCCCAGCTTCCCCGTTGTCCTGTGCCTCTGTGTGTCCACTGCCACTGACCCCAGGTCCCTGATTTTCTTGGGTTTGTGGGGTTGCCTGAGGTCCCTGTAGTGGTGGACACACTGCTGATTGACGTGTCCTGGGGACAGTGGTATGGGTCCGCTGGGTGGGGGCCGTGGTGGTGTTTCATGAGAGGGGAGGCTCTGTGGTGGTATGGGACTGTGGCAGGGTAACCAACTGACCAGAGGTCCCTGATGGGCCAGGTTGGTCATCGTGATCCAGGAGTGCAGAGCTGCTGTCATCACTATGGGCCTCTTCTGTGGGGGGGACTAGATGTTGGTGGCACCTCCTCTCCTGTGTCGTTGAGTGGGGGTCCTGTGGGGATAAAAATGCAGTGTTATTGTATCTGCGTGTGCCATCTTGTGCATGGGTGTGTTTCCCTGTATGGTTCTGATTGCCCTGTCAGCTTTGCCTTGTGTGCATTGTGATTTTGTGGGCTAGGTGATTCTCTCTAATGGGCATGCATTAGTGATGGGTGTCTTTGCAGGTCTGTGATGGGTGTCCATGCATTGGTGTTACATGCAGGGCTTCGTATTGGGATGAGTGGGTTGTGATAGTGGGGTATTTGTGAGTTAGTGGAGTGATGGAGGTGAGGGTAGTTGTAGGGGTTTGTGATGGCATGCAGGTAGTGTGGGGGATATAGTAGTAAAGATTTGACTTACCAGAGTCCAGTCCTCCTGCTACTCCTGCGAGGCCCTCAGGATTCATTACTGCCAAGACGTGCTCCTCCCATGTTGTTAGTTGTGGGGGAGGTGGTGGGGGTCCACCGCCAGTCCTCTGTACAGCTACCTGGTGTCTTGCTACCACGGATCGCACCTTCCCCCATAGAACGTTCCACCTGTTCCTGATGTCATCCCTTGTTCTTGGGTGCTATCTCAAGGCGTTGACCCTGTCCAAGACTCTCCACCATAGCTCCATCTTCCTTGCAAAGGACGTCTGCTGCACCTGTGATCCGAATAGCTGTTGCTCTACCCAGATAATTTCCTCCACCATGACCCTTAGCTCCTCCTCTGAAAATCTGGGGTGTCTTTGGGGTGCCATGGATGTGGTGTGAGTGGTATGTGTGAGGATGTGTGGGGTAATGTGTTGTGGTGTAAGCTGTGAGGTGCGTGTATGGTGTAGGGGTGATGGGTTTCTGGGGCTCAGATTGAGTGGGTGCACCTGGCTTTTCTCTCTTTCTGTTCGCAATCTTTTTTTTTCATTGAAAGGGCTGTGGGTAATGTGGGTGTGTGTTTTATAGTGGTGTGGGTGTGTGGGTGTGGTGTGTGTATGTGTATCAGGTGTGTGTATTTTGAATTGTCCACTGTAGTGTAGTTTTGTAAGTGTGTGTGTATTTTGATCGCGGTGGTGTGTACCGCCAATGGTTTACCGCGGTTGAAAGACCGCCGCAGTGATTCGTGGGTTCTGATACTGTGGGCGTATTCCTGTTGGCGTACCGGTGTTGGTTTTGGTACCACCCTTTTATCACTGACCTTTGGTCATGGCGGACTTCTGTGGGTGTCTGTACAGTGGCGGATTTCTCTATGTGGGTCGTAATATCTGTAGCTGTAGCCCGCCACGGTCACGGTATGTTGGCTGCCGTCAGCACGGCGGTAGGTGCCATTTACCGCCAAGGTTGTAATGAGGGCCTTAATTTTTAAAAACGAACTCAAATTTGAATCTTTAATAAATAATTAAACACAATTTAAAATATTTCAACAGATCCATTTTACCACTTAATAATTATTTAATACTCATTTCATTTGAGGAGTAAATAAAGACTTAGGCCTTATTTAGTCTTTGACAAGAGGACTAACAGCCTTATTTTGTGATTCCCACCTGCCCTTCAGTATGCTCTAAGCCTACAATGGTGCCACTGTACAGGTGGCATCCACTGTAACCTGAGGAGAATCGTGAGCAGGTACCATGTTATTTTGGCCCCATTTAGTATTTTTGTTTTGAAAAACAATCAATGGTTGGCCCTAATGGGCAGGACATGTTTAGCTATGCATCAGGTTAATTGATTGAGTTCCAAGTCCAAGACCTCTATGCCTCACACAGTGGTCCCGGGCAGATAGATCTAATGACAGGCAACTCACCATCAATACAGTGTGGAACCCTCACAATAGCCTTGAGGGCTAATGGGATATAATCTACCATCTCACGGATTAGTGCTGGTGGAGCCAGCAAAGGCTCTACCAGCACACACTTGGATTTCTCTATCTCAAAATGGTGAGCATGCCTACCAAATTTTGTGTTTTGGGTGAACCAACAATTTATTGTAATTGGACCACTTCTCCGAACTATAAATTACCCCGTGTTGCAAATTCCTGGTATCTTTTGTCTAATAGGACATTGCACACATAGAAAACAATGTGACTAATGAAAACAGCGCTGATAAAAAGAAAATGTCAGCACAGTATTTACCACATACTTCAAAGAGCTAAATATGCTCACTAGTTCCTGTGGTAGTTTTTAGTCATAGTCTACCAGACAGTGCAGCTGCCTAGGTATACAAAAGATATTTGTGGCGTATCAGAAAGTTGACTTGGGAATTCATTCTGCCAGTCGCTTGTTTTTAGACTTTGTGGTTTTTAACACAAGTTTTCTGGGTCTTCATTTGCTGACTTTATTTGGTTTTGGCTCCCCAGCCCCAGTTGGTCCCTCCCCATGTGAACGCAATGTTACAGTATTGTTGCACAAGCTCTTTTCTGTAATGAACAGGCCTGTAAATCTTGTTCTTATCTTGTCACATTTGCCGAGTATTCAAAGACGAAGGTTGAATGTCAGGTGCTGTCTTGCAGCTTAGGCTGAAGGGAAGCAGGTACAAAGTAATTAATCCATGCCCGGCCTGAAATGACTGACATCCATTGCAACCAGTCACCTCTCCCTGACCCTCTGCCAAGCTCACACTGCCTGGGGCACACAACAGGGAAGCTTCTCTGGCTGAGTAGAAGCAATTCACTCAGAGAGGAGCTAAAATTCCACGTTTATGCTACATGAATCCGGTTGCTGTATGGGGGGTCAGCTTAATATTTGCACACTGTGCTCTAGAGCAGTTTTATTTTGAAAGACTGTTGTCTGCTCGGATGTTCTAGTAAAATGAGAAAGCAATGAGATGGACCACTCAGTCCTTTTCATCAACTTCCCCCATCAGCATTGTCTGTGCTGAGCGCAAGGTTTGCTTGCAGGTGCCTCAGTGCTTCTGTTAGGTGACACATTCAGACAATAATTTATTTATAGCCAACATCATGTAGGAATCTGGGACTCGTAGTGCTGCTTCCAGTGTCGCGAGAACTGATTCCAAAATCTTCCAAAGTTATCGAAAGAGGTTTCAGACAATATAAGGATCTGCCTTTGAGCACATCAGCAGAGGATACAGAACTGCCCTGTTTAACAAGGTTGTTTCTCTCCAGAAGCCAATTAATTAAAGGAGTCCATATGGAAACTGTGCTTGGTTAGTAAAAAATAATTTGTTTGATTGCCCCAAGAGAAGCAGGAAGGGAGGTGCTGCAATGTTAATTCTGCCTATTTCAGTCTTGTGCTTGCATCAGGGGAGGCAGGAGGAGAAAAATGAGTTTTGGGGGTATATGAGAGGAGAAAGTAAAGTTATGTATGCAGTGTTCTCTGTAATGTACCTTAAACCACACAGTAAATTGTTAAAAAATGAAAATACATGGTTCATTGTGGTAACACTGAGCAGCTGTTCTATGGCTGCAGACGGACAGGCCACGAGACGGTGGAAGCAGCTTACAACGAATGGCTTCAATAATAGCCACATTGCTAAGAGAAAGGGAGCGCCCTAACGGTTCAGTGTCATTTGGCGGAGTGCTCCCAAAGTCTTGAAAAGTGATGTTACCCAGAAGGCCAGAGCTGCAGGAAGGTATCGCATGACATGGGCAGCTTGGCAGCTATTTTGTTTTGGCGTCAGCCTTTGCATCTATGCATTTCTGGTACCGGAGTGGTAGCAATCTGATATTTTAGGCGGCTTTCTATCCTTTTAACCCTAGCTCTCCTTATCCCATAACTCTGTACAATTTGTTCTTTCACTACTATTTTGTGTCAAAATTCCTTTCATATTGGTTCATGTATGTGCTTGACTGTTTGGTTGCCGCCAGTGCTGTTCTTTGGTGTTAAGCATCACAGAACCCAAACAATGGTTTATACACTGATGGGTAATGTGTTAATGTCCAAATATTCTAAATGGCCCATGATTCTTAACAAGCTGGGTGGGCGTGTATTTATACTCAGCGTAGTAGCAGCACTGCCAAGTGTTAGGCATCTTGCCTTAGAATAACATATTTCCGATCATTTTCTCACATGACCCCAATGCCTGAGATTGCCCAAAAGTCCTGAAGTGCGGTAAAACCTTCTTGTTTCAGTTTCTTACTTGTTAAGTAAAATCAGAGTAGTGCTTATCATAGGCCACAAGGTGGCACTAGTGTTCAATGGGAGGTATAAGAATCTCGATATTTTACGATATTTTTATGGTTCACTCGTCTTCACGGCTTGATTTTGCTTGCAAGATGGTGTCACTCATAGTCGTTGAAATGTCACTCATAATTACACTGAAAATTCGAAAATGTGACACACATAACAATATGAAACCTTGACAGCTGTGCAGTAGAAGGGAAGTAGGGAACATGTTTGTTTGAAATAGTCATTTCAAACAAAGAGTTAGGTATAATAAATTCAAAGCTATTCTAGTTTCTACATTTTATCTGAGTTTTCGTACTTTGCAAGCATTGCTGTTAACTAATGAATTGACCAGGGCCAGCTTTAGTGCTGGTGGCGTCTGTTGCAACACTCTTTTTATAGACCCCCCACCCCACCAAAATGAACTCCTCCTTCACAGATTCCCTCACTACTACCCTCCATCAGTACCCCATTCTCTCCAAAGCTCTTTTCTCACATGCATTTCATTTGTTTTATAGCACTACTCGTACCAGTCAAGGGTGTCAGAGAACTTTACATCACACACACATTATGCAGCGACAATGAAACATAGGAAATGGTACTTAAAACAACAAGGATTACATCACATAATAAATACTAGTAGGTAATATATTTTAACAGAGTTTTGTCCGGAGAAGCACAAACTCAGGATTTAAAACATACCATGGTGGTATTCATTGGGTTTACAAATAAGAATATATTTCTACCCAAACAAAGACTTTTAGCAACATTAGGATAATGAAAGACTTGGGAAAAAGCATAGTGTTCTAACCTACCTCTTTGGCGACAGTTCATAGGTTGCTGTGCTATATTAGACTTGTAACCTACAAATAAAAAAAGGATCTCTGTGACAAAAGCAGTAACCCACTGATCTACTCACATAAAATTAAATTATGCGATCTGCATAGTGCAGTTCCTTGCAACAGGCATATTAACCATCTGCACAACTTTATGATGAGTCAAAACTGCCACTAGACAAAACTCCACTATCTTTCCTGCAGGAATATTAATCAGCAGAGTTATCTTGACATTTTTGATGTTTTTATTATTGCATCAATACTGCTGGACACACACAGAACTCAGCTGCAGGTGTTTTAAACCCCATAAGTTATTTCTGAACACTGGGCCCGAGATCAGAGCCAGCTGCGGGTGCACCAGTCGCACCGCCCTAAAGTCAGCCCTGCACTTGACAGTAATTATGCAGTAGGCAAGTGTTTGCTGGCATCACAAATTCTCGTATACTCTAATTTTCATATACAATAATTTTGCACTCTAATGTACTCTGCATATGTCTTGGTATTTATAAACCCCATATCAGATTAGGGAGCACTGAGTTGTTCATAGCAACATGGAGAACATATAACCATGCTCAAGAACAGGGCTGGAAATAATATGAGACTGTGTCCAATAGTAGGAGGACTTCTTGTCCATCTTGTGTTTGTCCCTCCCCTGGATCATATTATCTTTACTTGTAGTGTTCCACTGCTCACTATAAAAAAACTACTTTTGTTCTTTTTGTTTAAGCACCCCACAAGATTGAAATGTCCTTTTAACTGTCTCCATCGTATGCTTCTCCGCATCGCTGTCTTGCTCTTTTTCATCAATCTTCTTTTCTCTACCTGTGTTGTTCACTTCTTTTTCATTAAGAATTCCACAAGTGTATGCATTTTCCAGCTGTTTCCCTTGTGTGCTCTTCTTGTGCTCTGTGATGCTCTCTGTGTCTGTATTTCTTCCAGGCCTATGCTGCTGTTTCTCGTTCATGTTCTTCTCCCGCACACATGCTCAATGTTGCTGCTTCCGCCCATGTGCTGATGTGGTGTTCTCTCCCTCTTGTGCTTCTGCACTCTGTCCTCTGTGTGCTGCTTCCCCCCACCTGTTCTCTGCTGCACCCTAACATCCACAGTCCTTTTTTTTATTTGCCACTTTGGAGCTCAAAAATCTTTTTTTTTTTTTATGTAATGGTTCAAGTGGTGTTTGCCATCTTGGATCAGTAAATTAAAAATTAAACCAGTGATGTCAAGCTCATTCTGCTGGTGCACATATGTTAAGTGGATAGACATATCTGTCATTCCACCTTTTTGTATTTTTTGACAATGCTGCACAGCATCCTGATGCCACACATTACACCAGAAATGATTGGCTAAGCCCATAGGTCTCAAAGGCAAGACCTATTGGCTTTGCCAATGCTTGTTATGTGTTATGTTTATTCAGAGCTCTTTTAAATTAACAATGCAGAAGAAATAGAGCCTATTTACATGAAGTTTGTTTCCTCAGGCATAAATATCCAGCTGACCTATCACATTGAACTACAAACACCTAGGGCCTCATTACGAGTCTGGCGGTCTAAGGACCAACAGATTCTTGGTGGCAGTCGGACGACACACACTCCAGGCAGTCTGACTGCCACTTTACAACCCTGGCAGTCAGACCACCAGGGGAACACTGTTCCCGCTACTAACATGGGTCCTGACAGGCTGACAGCGGTCAGAGTCACGATCAAACAAATAGGACTCAGCACCCCACTGATCATGAGTCCAGGTTCCACCAGCCTTTTCATGGAGGAGATGCTGTCATGAAAAGGCTGGTGGAAACACAGTGCAGAGAGCGATAAGGGGGCCCCAGCACTGCCCATGCCTATGACATGGGCAGTGCAGGGGCCCACCTGCCCAGCTCCCTCGGAATGTGCACTATTTGCTTTGCAGACAGTGCACACTCCGAGGGTGCTGATGTGCTACGATATTGGCCTCAGCTCCCTTAAGGGTGCTGAGACCAAAACGGTAGTACTGTTCAGCCGGGCTGACCGGTGGGAACATTGTAAAATGATGTTCCTGCCAGTCAGCCTGGTAGGATCATTGTAATACGGCGGGTGGTGAGGCAGCAGGGTTGACAGCCGCCTCATCCACTGAAGTTTGGCGGTTGGCTCATCCGACCGCCAAACTCGTTATGAGCCACTAAATTTGAAACCATATTATCTACTAAAATGGATTTGATGAAAATCAATGGGGGGGCAGAATCAGACATTTGGGATCAGATTTAGCGAAAAGGAGCACAGCAACCAAAGCTGTTGTGCTGGGGAGAAAGGGGCAGTAAGAAGCAGCAAGCCATATTTATTAAACATGGCTTGCTGCTGCTTCCTTTCCTCTTTGCAGGCATAAAACAGGCTGCTTAGTGCCATATGTGTGATGTCTAGGATAGGTTTTGTAAGGGAAGGGTAGATTATTGTAGAAATAAGTAGAATTCTCTGACTTAACTTGCCCCTCACGAAGGCAATATTTTTTCACACACAGCTAGGTCTGACAATCTTTGTGCATCTGGCATTGCTTTAGAAAAACATGGGTGGTAGCATTGGAATGCCCAAGTACCATCCATGGAACCCCCTCTTGATGCAGAGAAGTACTAACTGCAATTTGCACTACTTTAAGGACAAGGTTTCAGAGAACAAATTATGAGCTGGAAAGTGAATACTGTTGCAGGACAATCTGGGCTTTGGTGTGGCAAAAGAGTAAGAAACAAGCATTTGCAATGCAATGGGTCTCATGTTTGCCCGAGTTAGAGCTATTAGTGCTACAAACTCGTAACCAGACATTTCTTGCCACATAAACTGAAAACTAAAAGTAAAACAGTTTCCCATAAGCGAGCCAACGGTCGCCATGAGCGTGAAGCAGACACACAAAAGGAAACAGAAGTTCGCTCACAGTGAAATGTATCGGCAAAAGTGCAATTACCCATGTTACCGCAAAAGTGCAATTCTCCCTGTAAGCGGCAAAAGTGCAATTATCCATGTACATGATCGATGTCATGCAAAGCGCTCGACTACTGCCCAGCAAGATCGTGCTGCCTATGAAAGA
Organism: Pleurodeles waltl; assembly: GCF_031143425.1. NCBI lineage: Eukaryota > Metazoa > Chordata > Amphibia > Caudata > Salamandridae > Pleurodeles > Pleurodeles waltl. The sequence continues at coordinate 839,848,148 of NC_090436.1, forward strand.
AAGAGAAAAAGTAGTCCAGAAGCCATACTGAAAACATGTAGCCTCGTATGTTTTCAGTAGTTGGCCGGTGCGCTTGAGGAGGGCTAAACACCTGAAAAGGCTTGACCTTTCACTAATGAAATCAAGCGAATTTTAAAAGGCAAGCCAGCCAACCAGCCAAACTGATGGGCGAGACACAGGCACATAGAGAGATTACAACGGGAACAGAGCGCTTTGCGTGCTCGACCCTAAAAAGACTTTGCATAGTCTAGATGTCTTTAATCTTTAAGTAATGCCAGATTTGAACATAGGATGGGTAAGTCTGTTCTGCTCAGTGTGTGGAATGTGGTCCTACAACAGCTGAAGATAATATTCACTGCCTCTCTTCCTGAAAAATTGTGTTTAAATTGTCACCACCACGTCAAGTAAATCTGGCGAGTGTATAATTTAGGGCTCACAGCATGAGGTTGTGATTCTTGCTGAAGAATTGCAAAGGTGACTTGTGAGAGTCACACCCAAGTGAACGGCTGCAGGAGTTCTCGTTAGGAGATGTGGCATTATTCACATATTTTGCGAGGTAGCCCGGGGCAGTTTCAACACACAAACGACTGCAGAGCAGTTTGCATGTACTTCACGGTGATTTGATGTCAGCGTTAAAGGACAATGAAATATGGAAAGACGAGTACAGTGATATTTTGTGCATTTGCGACCTACCTATCGGCTAGGTGGCTCGCTGAACCCATTCTACAATACATAAGGTGAATGGAAAAAGGATGGAGGAATACATTTTGCAAAAGGGAACAGTATTCAAAAGTACTCTGATTATGAAAACCTTGTTTCCCAAGGACTTTCAAGCCAGCAATCCAGCATTCCACAGAAATGTTTTGCAGATAATGGATTTCAGAAAGACATTCGAAATGGTTCACTTTGGTTGGACACTGGATGCCGTATAGGAGTCTTTCTTCTGTGCTTGTTGCACTGCATTTTACCCTGGTAAGCATCATGCTCAAACTCATTTTGGCAAACTATTCCTTTTCTTTTGTGGTCACGAAATAATTCCGCTTTCAAAGGAAACATGCAGGAAGGAAGCCGATGTCAGTTGTAATTTAGGGTCAATATAGTGTCTGGAAAGTGAATACGCATATGTCCCAGCAAAAAATAGCTAGTTTCTGTGGCCCTAGTGGTGTGATCTATAGCCCAGAAAAAACTGACTTCTGCCTATATGCTTTCCAGTTTTTTTTTAAATCACAAAATATGGCAGGGGCATTTTCTGATCTGTCTGAACTGAAGTGTCGGGGTTTAGGCTATTGTGGGAGTCCAATTAAATACATTTTCTTCTGCATTGATCCCATAAAAGCTGATGCAACAATTTAGTGATAACAGTTAAGATTTTTGTTTAAAATAAACGCTGTACATACATGTAATAACAAATAGATCCAAAATTCAGACAAGAGTAAAAAAAGGTTTCCATTTTAACATAAGAAAAATACTTTACGTGCAAATAGCAACAGAATAGACAAATTCGAAATTCAGAAAAAAAGGTTAAAAGGAAGAGATTTATTTTGGTGTTACGAAGTTATCGTCTAGAAACAATACTTTAAACAAAAACTAGGTAATTTACATTCCTTTCTAGATCAACCTTTTGAGTTTGCTACCAAAAGTGAGATTTCAAATAATTAGTTGATTTACACAGTCGAGGCCTAATAATGTGTGCAATTAAATTGAACAGGATAAGAGTTTCAGGAAACTGCTATACAAACAAAATAAATCAGAGATTCACACAAGAATTTAAAAGAGATGTTTCTGTTTGAAAATTCAATTAATTATCACATGCCTAGTGCAATAGAGACTTGGGCCCGCATTATGAATTTGGAGGTGAGACTCCCAGACCACCATGTTGGCATTCTTTCAGACCGTCCGATTCCGAGTTATACAGGCAAGACCGCCAACTGCCAACCAAAAAAGGCAGATTGGCAGCGGTGCGGAGTCCCAGAAATAGGCAGTCCGGCCTCCAGCACCAATAGCACTGTGACCAACCACCGACCATATTACAAGGCCAAAGTTGCAGTGGCAGACACCCACGATGGTTAGCCAATGGCAGTCCGAACCATGTCAGTTCACGGTCAGTACAGAAGTACACAACAGTACATTGGATGAATCTGAAAATAACAGTTGACACACATTCCCCACTAGACACACCTGCAAAGAACACTATAAAACACCCCTTCACACACCACAAGCCTTTGCATTTACACAGCAACACACTGAAGCCAGAGCAAATTATTTACTATACACCACAGATACTAGGCACCACTTTTTTTCTCAACATCTCTTTACACACCCAGCACTTTTGTCCAGTCACACCCTTTTGCATCTCCCTTCTTTAGTAAGTCACTTTCACATTTCTCTTTTTTTCTTTTCTACCATATCACATTCAAAAAATCCACATTTTCTGAGGATGAGATGAGAGTAATGGTGGATGAAATCATAAAAGTAGAGCCACAATTGTTTGGAGCACAAGTCCATCACACTTCTCTCAGTAGGAAAATGGAAACGTGGGACAGGATAGTCGACAGAGTGAATGCTGTCTGCACCACCCCATGCACAAAGGATGACATTAGGAAGAGGTGGAACAACCTCAGTGGAAAAGTCTGTTCCTTGGTCTCCAGGCACCAGCTGCAGGCCAAGAAGAATGGTGGTGGCCCTCCCTCTCCCCAATTACAACTCTATCCCTGGGAGGAGAAGGTCTTGGCCATCCTGTATTCTGAGGGCTTGACAGGAATACGTGGGGGAGTGGAGTCTGGTAAGTCACAACACTAAAAATGTCACCAAAATGCCTTGTCATGCATGCCCATAGCTCACCTTTTGCTACTTTTACTGTCACTCCACTTACCATCCCTGTGTACACCTGTCTAAAGACCCCTGTTTGGCAACTCACAATTGAAGTGTACTCATCTGGGGGATAGAATATGTCAAGTGTGTGTAGTACAGGGACTGACATGAATACAGTTTCCAAAAGGCACTGTTACTGTTACCCAAACCACCATCCCAGTGTTTCCTTCACCAAATACCTTTGTTTGTTAACTCCCAATTGAAGTGTACTCACCTGGAAGGATAACATTTGTCAAGTGAGTGTAGTACAGGGACTGACATGACTACAACTCCCAGAAGCCACTGCTATCATGACTCCAATCACCAACACATTGTCCTCTTCTCCAAATACTCCTGTTTGTGAACCCACAATTGAAGTGTACTCACATGGGAGGATACCATGGGCTAACTGTTGGGAAGTAGTGGGAGTGACATGACTGTAAAGCCCAGAAGCCCCTGTTTCTCCAAACACCAGCCGAGTGTTCACCTGTCCAAATACACCTGTTAGTGAACACGCAAATGAAGTTTACTCACTTGGGAGGATATTATTTGACAAGTGTCTGTAGTAAAGAGAGTGACATGACTACAAAGCCCAATATGTACTGTTTCTGTAACTCCAAACACCAGATCAGTGTTCACTTGTCCATATACCATTGTTTCTCAACTCACAAATGAAGTGTACTCACCTGCGGGGATAACAACATATGGATGTTTTGTGTAGCAAAGGGACTGACATGAATGCAAATCCCACGAGGCTCTGATCCTGGTACCCCAACCACCAGAACAATGTCCTCCTCTCAAAATACCCTTGTTTGGTAACTTCCAAATAAAGCTTACTCACCTGGCGGGGGCATATGTATAGTGTATGTTGCAGAGAAAGTGACATGACTGCAACTCCCAGGACGTACTGTTTCCATTACCCCAAACACCAGCATAGTGTTCCCTTGTCCAAATACCCCTGTTTCTCAAATCACAAATAAAGGTTACTCACCTGGGGGGATGACATTGGTCAAGTGTGTGAAGTCTATAGAATAACCTGACTGCACCACACAGGAGGCACTGTTTCTCTGACTCCAAACACCCACCAGAATAGTGTACATTAGATGAAACAGTCAAGTTTGGCAAATCACAAAGTATGTTTCAGCATATGTGAGGATGTCATTTGTAACATGGGTGTAGTAGATGGAGTGATTTGACTGCGAAGGGCAGGAGGCTCTGTATCCCTCACTCCAGACACAAGCCTAGGGTCCATATGCCCAAATAGCCATGTTTGTGAAATCCCAATTGAAGTCCATCCCCAGGGAGGATACCATATGGAAAATGGTGGGAAGCAGAGGGAATGCAAAGTCCAATTGGCCCTGTTTTCCTAACTCCAACACCAAAACCTGTTTCGCTTGCCTAAATCCATCTAGTAGAGAACTCCTAAATGATCTGTCTCTACTCACACACCTGGGAGGATGAAAATTGTGAAGAGTGTGCAGTAGAGACAGTGGCATGACTGTAACTCCTGGGAGGCACTGTTTCCCCAACTCAAAACACAACATCAGTGTTCACTTAATCAAAACCTCTTGGCTGCTAAGTGAGATTTGAGGTTTACTGACCTGGGAGTGGTCAGGATACAGATCATGCCCAACTCTGAGATGTTGCTGGTTACCTAGCTGCATCTTGACCTGCTATCCCAAGATGTAACTATTGACGACAGGAAAAACACCTTCCCCAGGGTGCAAAAACATTATCCCAAAGGCCTCAAGATGCATTACCAGAATAGTATTTGCAGCAGACACATTAGCACTGCAGTAACCACATGATGACTCCTGTCACCTACACAACACACTCCTGGGTCTACCTGCATCGCATTCAAATAGGCCTCAAAGTGGTCCAAAAACCTAGCATGCCTAGCCACTGTTTAGCCTGCATTGGTGGCAAGATTACAATCTCAGGCCATCCCCCCCAAGGAACAAAGTTTTGCTCATCTCAGAAGCTGTTTCAGGCAAGGAGATCTGGCAAGCTCCAAAAATCTCATGTCAATACAACCATTACCATGTGCACCTGTCAAATTAAACATGTACAAGGACATTGCAAAATGCCACTGTAATGTTTTGGAGATAGATGCCACAATACAACCAGTAACATTGTATCTTTCACATCAACAGGTCGAGCTGCCACTGGTCACACAGAGGCCACTGAAGAGACTACCACTATCCCTGTGGATGAAGCCCTCAGTGATGAAGACACTCGTGGACATCTGGACCTTGAGGATGGCTTTGGCCCGTCTGGGCAACCTGGTCAGACACCAGCAGTGAGCCTCACTGTGGCCACATCAACACCTCCCAGCCTGGTTGCCTCTACATCATGGGCAACCATGCACCCCAAGACCTGTGTCCCTAGCACAGTGTCAACCATCTCTTGCCCCCAATCGCAACACACCACCTCTGACAATGATGGTCCAGGGACCAGTGGAAGAGGGCACCCTGTGGCAAGGGGACAGGGCCTTTGGGTTAGGGTGCCAGGAGGGATGCCCTGGGTCAGTGGGCTGAGGTCACTGGGGCTGCTCATGGCCAGGGCACCATCAGCCAAGTCTTTGGGGTCTATCAGGAGCACTAAGGCATGATGAGCCATGTACTTTCAGAAAACCGGGAAATGAAGCAGCTGCTGAAGGGCTTCTATCAGGAAATACATGAGCAGTGGAAGGCTCACAGTATCAACACAGCTTCCGTAATAGGGGTTCTGAGGGACATTAACACCACCCTGAGCAGGGATCACCAACACTCTACCCTTTCCTTTGGCACATATACACCATGCCATTCTTCATTTGTGCCAGCCACTGGAAGGGAGGCCCTGTCAGGTAAAGAACCCAACCCAGACACCCCTGCCTCTGTAGCAGCAGCAGATCCCATCACACAAGCAGGGACGTCCAGCTAAGAACCCAGGAGGTGCAGATGGCAAGTCACCCACCACTGCCAGCAAGTGATCTCTTCCAAAATTACCTTCTTTCTGTGTCACATATTCACTCAGTTAACTGTTCTTAAACCACCTTTCATTTCTAATTGAAGAAGTACATTAGATTCTGGACTTCCAGTGATGTGGCATGTATTCCAATGATTTCAACCAACATGACTGAACCCTTCACTTTTCTGTTCCATCATGCCCCAATTAATATTTTGCACACATTTCCAATAAAGTCACTTATCAAAAAGTCATTGTCTGTTTGCTTCTGTCCCATGTTTTGCTATTTGGAGACATAAGACCATGTGAAGCAAATGAGGAAGACACAAGATACTAATGCAAGGAGGGATGTGGTATAGGTACAATGTCCTGCTAAGTATTGTTACCAACAAACACAAACATATTGCAACAAGTGTCTGGTCACACCAAACGTATTGTTGCACTATACAACACGTAGGCTGTTGAAGTGTCTGGACTGTCATAGACAAGAATGCTGACTCATATTGAATCAAGGTACACCATGGAAGGAAGGGTCCTGTCAGACATTGTTCCGTAGAATAGGCAAACAGAAAAGTGGATGGGGTCACCAGCTTGAGCCTTATCACATACCACACCAGAGTAATCGACCATCACATAAACCAAGGTACAGACAGAGGGCAGTACAACATTCCCTGACCACAGGCCCTTCATTATCCAATGACCATGCATCTGGTGGTATGGCACAAACATATGTTAGTGTTGTGGCACAGGCGCTGTGCCATGCTATGATGAAACACATCTACAGCTACATACAAGTCACACAAGAAGAGAGTTTAGCCAATGTGAAGGGTGAATGCCTTGCTCGCAATTGATGACTACAGATTTCATTCCCACATGATGGTGCACATGATGTAATTAGACCAATACAGCACACTAAACAAGTATAATATGCACTTCATATCATCAAACACTGTTCAAGCTGCCTTGACACAGGTCTCATACACCCCAAATCCTATATTTGACCTATATTACCTGGAACAATCCACGTCCACTTCCTATGCCAGAAGTGCCTCAGATACCGCCAATGTCACAACTTTAAAATGCCCACATGAGGATGTCACTGTGAAGGTACCTGTGCAAAGACAAAACAAAGGAGTATGATCTTGAAAACATACCTATTACACACATCACATAACAAGCATCTGGAAATGGAATAACTTTACAAGGAGACTGTCACAAACAAACCAGCATCATCAAGGTGGGGATGACAAAGGCTAACTCATCAAGCACCCGTTTGCTGAATTTTGCAGAATATCAGCTCCCTAGTTGTTGCCAAAACACTGAACTCCACACATTCTCAGACCTGCAGTATATTGTACAGTCACAGTCATGACATCACATGACATACTTACACTCATGAAAAGTAGCTTTTGATGAGATCTTCCCACAAGTCAGCTCCTTCCTCTTCACCACTGTCATCCTCAGTTGCCATTTCAGGACTCTCACCCAATGGCACTACAGGCTCCTCCTCCTCTGGGACGTATGGGATATTCCTCTGGGAGGGTGATGTTGTGCAGCATGCAGCATGCAGTATGCCACAGTGATCTGACATACTTTTCTAGTTGAGTAGAGGAGGGCCCCACCAGTCCAGTCAAGACAGAAGAATCTGATCCTCAGAAGCGCAAAAGCCCACTCCACTACTTGTTCTTCCATGGGCCTCATTCAAGCAGACTTGCCCTGGTGTAGTTGGATTCCTTATTGGCATCAACAACCAAGGGCGGTTTGGATATGCGGAGCCTCCTGTTAAGGCATGGGACACATGTGCAACAATGAGTCACTCGGTTCATAACTGTAGCACCAGGCATTGAACACACACACTCAGGACAGATGTGACTTACCAACTAGCCAGGCCTTCTCTGGTTACAGTTGTGACATCAGCTGGGGTATGGTGCTGTTCTGCATTATGAAGGAATGATGGGCTGAACCCAGATAACGGGCACAGACCTGTGAAATGTAGAGATTTGTGAAACATATAATTCGCACATTATTGAAATCGAAGTTCTTTATGTTACGGTTTACTTGTTCATTGGCATGCAGTGGGACCAAGCCAACAGGTGTGCCATCAATGGCCCCAACAACATGTGGGATGCGTGCAAACCCATAAAAGTCTGGCTTCACATATGCTAAATCCTCACTCCGGGGAAAATGGATATAACTGTCCAGGTGTTTCAACATTGCTTAGAGAATATCCTTCAACATCAGACTGAACAAAGGTTGGGGCATGCCAGCTGATAGGGACACTGTATGTTGGAAGGACCCTGTTGACAGGAAGTGCAATACTGACATGACTTGTACAATATGTGGTATGCTGGCTGGGTAACTAATACCTTGCATCAGATCTGGCTCCAACTGACAACATAAGTCCAATACTGTTTGCCTATTCAAATGGTAAAGTAGGATAATGTGGCATTCTTTTATGGCCTGAATATCAGACAGTGGACGGTAGACAGGAGGTTGTCACATTCTCCCTCCCCATGGTACAGATGTATGACAAGACATGATTTCTAACATTAGTCAATGTGTCTACAGCAACATACATTAGACATGTCAATGATATGTGGCAAGGCATTTATGAATGGATAGACATGGCGGCAAGTACACATCACACCTGCAAATAACACAAAGATCACATATCACCTCCATGGTTTTCCACAAGTATCCACAACATGTGTATGGACCGAACACAAAGATGTGCAACACAATTGCCCCTCAAAATGTGACTCGATACCCCTACTGCCAAAAACAACGTCGGCAGTGGTGGACAGTGCTGCACTGTTAAAGGCCATCTGTACCCTGCACATACTGCAATGGTGGTTGAGTAGTAAGACCTACATGAAAAGACAAGATAAGCATATCTGTGTAGTTAAAAATACATTTTTTGAGGTGTGACACGGTTTTTAAAATCCACTACAGCATTTCAGGGTGCCAAATGGGAGATGCCTGATTTACTGCACTGGACATTAGGAACCGCCCGCTGGCAGAAGTCATCATGGTTGTAGGCAGTTGCAACAGTAGCAGACACAGCCATGGGCTAACATTTTTGCCAGTGGAGTTCACGGGCCAATGGCTGTGTTCGCCAACGGAGACGACCTTGTACTAAGCAAACGTAACCACCATGTTCTGCAGATTCATTCACTTGACTTCTGTTGCTGCTGCTAGCAAGACCTCCACGACCTGAGCAGCTGTATACCGACTCTGAGAGCTATCGTGCCACATCCAGCAGGTGATAGGGCCCCTATCTTCTCTCCAGAGGAGCTGGAGAAGCTAGTGATTGAGGTCCGACTCCTGTATGGACAGCTCTATGGTTCACCAGAGAAGGTAAGTACCCCATGTGCACAATTTTCTATGTACTTAATTATCCTTTTCCTCCTCACTAGCTAGAAAGTGAACATTTGTGGCAGTTAGACTACCCATGTGCCTGCTGTTGCAGTCTGTGTGGCATCAATGGGAGGGACAATGTGCAGGTATTGGTGGCCAGTGCCATTGTTAAGTTCAGTCATATTGGGTTGTGTGAGGCTTTTGGGCTCCTAGATCCTCCTTTTGTTGGTTGTACATAACTAGGTGAGGACACATTACTGCCATCTACTGACATCTCTTTCCTCTTGATTGTTGTAAATGTCCGACAACACGTATGTGCATGACAGCATGACCTGAGTATGCATGTCGGATGAGTCAGTTGAGAGTAATGTGAGCAATGTGTCTGGTGCCACAGATTTCTGAACACATCTGCCCTTGCTAAACTGATGTGTGGAAGGCACATCACGGCTCTCTCTGACCTTCAGGTTGCCACACATACCACATGCCAAATTGCTATTGGCTACATGATGTACCGTCACAAATAGAAGCAATGGAAATGGATGGTCATGTAGAGTCTGTCAGCTCAGCTTGCAGAGATCAGGGCCTGTCACATGTATCTCCCAGTATGGGACTTAGGGCCTCATTCTGAGGCCGGCGGGCGGCGGTCGCCGCCCGCGTGGCGGGAACCGCCAAATGGCCGCTCCGCGGTCGAAAGACCGCAGAGGCCATTCTGGCTTTCCCGCTGGGCTGGCGGGCGACCGCCAGAAGGCCGCCCACCAGCCCAGCGGGAAACCCCTTCCCACGAGGAAGCCGGCTCCGAATGTAGCCGGCGGAGTGGGAAGGGTGTGACGGGTGCAGTTGCACCCGTCGCGAATTTCAGTGTCTGCTAAGCAGACACTGAAATTCTTTGTGGGGCCCCCAGGGGCCCCACGACACCCCATACCGCCATCCTGTTCCTGGCGGCCGAACCGCCAGGAACAGGATGGCGGTATGGGGTATCGGAATCCCCATGACAGCGCAGTAAGCTGCGCCGCCATGGAGGAGTCCGTATGGCAGCGGAAAACCGGCGGGAGACCGCCGGTTTTCCCTTTCTGACCGCGGCCAAACCGCCGCGGTCAGAATGCCCTTGAGAGCACCGCCAGCCTATTGGCGGTGCTCTCGCGGTCGTTGACCCTGGCGGTCAATGACCGCCAGGGTCAGAATGACCCCCTTAGTCTAGGCTGGGGTAGTGTCACTGTGGCTATGGAACTGTGTCACTGTGCCCACTCCCTGTGCCCCCACAGATCCTGTCATGTGGCAAATATGAGGCTCTGATGATAAAATCCTGCCCAGAATATCTCATTCCTTTGAGTAGAGTAGGAATGGGTACAGAGGTATGTCATTAATCTAAGCCATACGTGCATTTAAACCATTGTTAATGTGTGTTTGACTCATGACAGGTCCCTAACTTCTATAGCTGTGTTGTCACCTTCCCACAAGTCATACTTGTCCTGTACAGACTTAATGCAGAAATGACAGTCAAACAGTACAGACTGTGTGTTGATTCCTGTAAGGGCATGATATGTGACTCAGTAGCCTGGTCACATAGCAGAAACTATACACCCCATGCCTTTGTTTTTTGGATGCCATCTCTCTAGGATGGACACATATGTCCAAAGGAGTGCATATCACAGAGCCCACCCCCTGGAGTGACGTGAGTCTGCATTGTTATTGCACATGTCGACATTATGGACAGGATAGACACTTTTTGTAACCACCATGCCTGTCCCTTCATTGTTACTCATGTGTAGTGTTTGAGTTTGTACTCTGGTAGTTGCCTGTAGGGGCTGTATGCACTGAGTCATTCTCACTGAGTGTGAATGTGTTTTGATCCATTCATGCCTACGGAGTTTATCCTTCAGAAGCCACATATGTGTGATGTGTTTCATAGTGGCTCACATCACAGTACAGGTTGCTTTAGCACTGGCTACCCGATGTCAATGAGCTTGCTTAGTCATTGTAGGCCCTGAACAGGGTAGTGGGTTAGTCTGCAGATGGAAACATGTATGTCTCTAATCATGTCCCTGTAATTAGTGGCTTGTGTGTGTCACACTTGGGGAGTATTTTAAAATTGGAAAGTCCTAGCTTGATGTTACTGATATGTATGTGACTCAACCATTTGTGATGAAGCATGTGATCACAGTTTCTTGATTTGTCTTTTGCATCCATGCAGGTCAATGCCCATGAAAAGAAAGGATTATGGAGAGCCATCACCCAGAAAGTGTGGACCCTGGTGGTCCACAGCTGGTGGAGAACCCACTACAGGAAAAGGTGGGAGGACCTGAGAGGCTGGGCTTAGAAGATCGCTGAGGTCCAGCTGGGGATGCCCTCCCAAAGTGTATGGGGTGCCCATCGGACAATGACCCCCCAATGGCCCGCATTCTGGTGGTGGCCTATCCAGAACATGATGGGCATTCGAGGGCAGCTCAGCAGCCACAAGGGGGTGAGTGCAGGGCATATTCCTGCCTGTCACATTGCCACATGAATGAGTTAGGTTCTGACAGCACCACTTTTCTTGCGCTCCTTAATGCCCCCCTAATGTCACCATGTGTGCACCATATTTAAGATACGGCGCACCATGGCAGTAGGTAGGGAACTAGTGTCAAAATGTTTGATGCTAGTTTGGAGCTTTGCAGGATTAGCATAAAAGATTTTGGCGCTAATCCTGCAACGCACATTGAGGCCCATTGAAAGCAATGGTGTGCCTCTTTTTAATGCCTGATCTCTGCAGACGTTAAAAGTAGCTGCAAAAAATGGCACAGTAGAATCTCTTATATTCCACTGCACCATTTTTGTGGTCCACCGAACGGGAGAATGCTCCCCTTGCATACATTATGCCTGGCGCAGACATAATGTTGTGCAAGGGGTTACAAAGTGGCACAATATATGCATTGCACCACTTTGTAAATATGGTGAGGGGTAATGGCTACCTCAGCGCTGCCTCTGCATCAAAAACATGAGGCTATGACAGCACTAACGTGGTGCAAGTTGCTCTTAAATCATTGTTCTTTGGGTCAGCTATAGATCAATACTTTCTCTTGGTAAGTAGGGAATATCCATTGACATGAATTATATGCCATAACTGTTTTCAACATTCCTGGTGCCTATATGTCAGCATGTATCCCTTTCTCTTTTGAGAAACATTTGTAAGCTGCTGTTTCATGCAGAGTCTACCTATGTTGATGGGATGATGTCTGTTTTCCCTCACATATATGTGCCTGGCAAACTATGTGTGGAATGAGACATTTGCAATGGTGGTACATTTCATGTTGTACCACAGACAGCAGTGTGCCACCATTGTTTATTGGCTGACACATTCCCTCATGCATCAGAGCATGTAATTTGGCATGTACAACTGCAGTACCAACGAGGGACATGACAGGTAAGCCTAGAGTTTTGAGCCACAATGTGAAAATCTATGCCCTTGATGTGGCATCATGTGGGAAAGTGCACTGCACATGTGTAATGGGTTAGGTTTGTGACCTGACTGCCAGCATCATGGAGTGACTTGCAGATATGTTGGAATCACATGTGTTTGGGTACAGGCATTAATCCACAGACAGACATCTGGGTCCGCATGACCATAATGGAGACAATGATATAGATTCCAATTGGGCAAAATGTTGAGGGCCTTCTACAAGTACTTGAAAATCTCCAGGCCTCTCCAACATCCAAGGGGCTAATGGTGTCTACTGATACACTCAGAGTATGTCATTGTAAGGGGTTCCAGACATTAGTGGTGATTAGCCTGGGGCTTGCTGAGTCATTGTGTTGTGGATTTTGGAGACATCTCTCCATTATATATTGCACATGATGTCTACAGTTTCCATTTCCATGCCCCATGTGTGGCCTATCTGAGCAAAATTAACATTATCTGCATGACTCTATTGGGACAAATATCAGTTGGTGAAATGTGCACAGTGGAACTACTTCCAGTGAGACATGATAAATTTCCATGTCACCTTCTCCAGGCTACTGTACATTTGTCAGCAACATGGTAGGATTTTGGAACATCAGTTTCATATTTTTGGTTGATTATGTTTGTGACAAATAGATGTTTGCATGACCTTGTGTGGGATGTGTGGGAGTGCATGTGGCATTATTGTATGGAAACAGGTAAATGAGGTCTGCTCCATGGTACAAAGCTTTGAGGGTGATGGGATCTCCTAAGTGTTGAATGGCTATTGTGATTGCACAACTTCAGCCATGCAATTGTAATTGTCTGAGATCCTGATATTCCTGTGGGCAACTGTTGATAGACATGTGATGACCCTATTTCTCTTTGTATTTGCAGCATCAGCAAATGCAAGTGAAGGAAATGGGGCACAGTTGAGTGGGGAAGAATGTGGCCATGGGACCTCGGGTCAAGAAATCACCGACACAGAGGGACCCTGTGGCCTGGAGGGTGAGTAGAGTGCCACAGGGGAGACTGGAACATCCTCTTCATCATAGGATTCTTTCTCCAGTGGACTCTCCCTGGTGGTGAGTAACCCATCAGGGCTTCCCCATGTACCATCTTTGTCCACCACCCCCTATTCTAACACCGCTCTCCCTATTGCTCCCCACCCAGTTGGCCGTGCCCACTCACCCAAGAGAGATAGCGTCTCCTTTGCCGCAGCACCTCTGTCACAAACTCTGTTACCCCTGCTGCCCTCAGTGAGGAGGCTATTGACCTCCTGAGAAGTATCTCTGTGGGTCAGTCAGCAATTGTGAAGGCCATCCATGGATTGGCAACCCAACTCCAACATACAAATGCATCGCTGGAAGACATTCATAGTGTAATGGCTGGCCTACAGAGATCTTTTCAGGTTCTGGCCTCCTCACTAACGGCATCCAGTCATCCCAAACTTCCGTTCCTCTGCCACCTCCCTCTTCCCAATATAAACCCCCTTCTCATATCTACCCAAAGCACACAGACAGATTTGCACGCATCCACCTCAACACACAAGAGCAGCACACACAGACATGTGCACCACAAAACATACTGGCACGCAAGCAAATAACAGACTCCCACAGACACAACAGTCACCACTTCCTCAGACACTCCTACCACCACCCCCACCAGGATTACCCACACAACATCAAGCTTACCCACAGGCACCACACCAACAGTCAGTGACATACCCCGCACACCAAGCATATCCACAGACACTACCCCAACAGAGACCAAGATATCTACCACAAGCACCATACACACAGACACCACACAGACAGACATCCACCACATCCAGGATACCCATAGGCACCACCCCATCCCCAGCACCTCCAAGACCCCCCAAGCCACACAAATGCATTCACTCACCCACCCAACAGACACCAACAAAACACAAGCATACCTCCCAGAAGCACGTACCCATGACATCCACACCTACACAGCAGGCAACCACTCCCTCGACCTCCAAATCCCCACTTCCTTCTGCTGACCGTCCCCGTGTCCCTAAGAAAGTTTTTATGTTTGACCTTAACCTTTACCCTGATCCCTCTACCCCCTCCCAAACCCAAGAGGCACCCACCCACCTCCTAGCCCCTCCCTTCCATCTCCAAGGCTTCCTCTGCCTCCCCTGTAAGCGCCCATACCTCTCCACCCCAAGAAGAAGCCCTCCCCTCCCAAACTGAACACCACCCCTCCCAGACCAAAGACCAAACCCCCCTTCCAAATCCGACCTCCCCCTCCCCAAAGGATGATCCCTGAAGTGCCTGCCTGCCCACTTGATGCCTCTTCCTATTGAGGTTCCCTGGCAGTTAGGGGTCAAGTGTGGGCACAATGATGTACATTGCCCATTAAGTATGGACTGGCCAAAGGCCTTGGACATTTTGAAGTTCATTTTAATAAACCTAAATTTCTACATCGCAGGTGTAGGTTGGTCTTGAGTCTGATCTTAATATTCATAAGGCATCATCAGAATGGCTGTATGTGCCTATCTGTAAGCAGGCTGGTTTAATCCAGGACAATATCGGATGAGAATGGACAGGCAAGGAGGACATGAGCTACTGTTTCATCAAAAGTATTACAAACTGGGCATGTTAGCAATAGCGTGGGTGAAGTTCTTTATTTGACCGTAAGTGTATCAAGAGGTAGTGTGCCCAGCCTTAATTGGATGTATAATTTCCTGTCTGCAGGATCAGTGATAAAATTGAGGTAGGTTTTGAAAGCATTGTAGGTCTTAAACATAGCAAATTAATTAGACAAAATGCCCCTATTTATGTTACTAGTATCATCCTGAGCTATCCAAGACCAGTATAAGTCTTAAATTTTCTCTTTAGAAGGAAAGCGATCAGTACTAACAAAATCCCACAACTCCTAGGAACCCACCGAGCTCAGCAATTTCTTGGTTTAGATTGAGGCACTCCGTTTTGTGGAATCTATGCAGCACCATTATCTCATGCAGAACTCCAACAGGGAGGGCTAATTCTGGTGTAGCTTCCAGCCTCCTCCAAAACTAATTCTTGCTTTGTCTAGTGTCAGTCTACTCTCCATATCAGGTTTTAACGGGTATAGCGGGGAGTCAGCAGGCAGCATGGCTAAGTTCCTCAGGAACTTGTTTTCAATTCTGGGCATGTCTGCTAAGTTATGGAAGCCCCAGAGCTCTGTCCCATAAAGGGAAGCACCCACTGCACCCACTGCCATAGCACCATAGACCTATAGAGCTGGATCAATTGGCTTGCTGTATGAAGCACAATGTTCTTTCATTAGAGTATCTACTGTTTCTTTGTGTTTTAAAGAAGCCTTCTCAATATGTGTTTTCCACTAAATGTTGGAGGACAGCCTGATTCCTAGGTAGTCAAAACTGTCTACTTATTCAAACTCAGTACCTCCCAAAACCATCCTCCCTTTAAAAGACATATATTGGTTAATGGTCATGTATTTTATTTTCGCAGTGTTTACATGCAGGTCGTTCAAGGAGAATTTTTTTTTAATCAGTTTAGTAAACACTGCACTCCACACAGGGTTTGAGGCACTAGCAAAGAGCAGTCAGCAAAAAGTAAGGTAGGTATTTTCATTCTCGCCAGGGATGGAACATCATTAGGGTACGCTGACAGAAAGTGAATTACCTTGTTCGGCGATAGTCAGAACAAGGTGGGTGCAAGTGCACAGCCCTGGTCAATGCCCTTGCTAATCGGAATGGAATTTGTGAGCTGTCCCTGATTGCCCCACCTTACTCTGGCAAAACTATCCTCATGGAAATGAACAAGAATGGTAAGGATGTTGGTGGGTATCCCCAAGTCAGAGTATCAGTTCGAAGACAGATTTCAAATCAACAAAGGCCACATATAAGTGCCCATTGCCGATTAAAGCCATCTTCCAATACAGTTACAAGAAATGAAACTCCTGATCTATAGTTCTAGGTTTTTTCCTGAATCCAGCCTGCAATGTGAAGAGTTTATTGTTATTATCAATCCAACGATGTATCCTATACCGCCCAGCAAAAAAACTTTTAAATGGTGTATATAAGACTTATAGATCTTTAATTTATAGGCCAGTTTCTGTCTTCTTTTTTGTAAATAGAAACAACATTGGCTCCTTTCCAGGAGCAATGGATAAGTGCACCCCTTACAATTGCGTTGGAAAGTGCTAGTATGTATTTGGACCGATTAGCCTTATCACTGATGTAGATGTCTCCTGGTAAAATATCAGGTCCAGGTTTTTTACCACAAGAGATGACATCTAGGGCATTTCTATTGTTGCCTAAATCAAATGCCAAATCATCCTGTGGAGTATCGTAGGTTAGAAGGGCGTCACAGTTGGAGGCTTGGGAATCATTAGAATATGGAGCCTTAAAATGGTTATACCAAGCTGTATAGTCACTACAACTCTTCTGGGGCCTGCTTCACAAAAGTAAACTTAGACAAAAGTCTAAGGGCCACATTACGAGTTTGGCGGTCCCACCACGGGACACCAAACTCACAGGGAGGCCACCACCCCCATAGAAGTGATGTTCCCCCTGAGCGTATTACAGTGTTCCTGCCAGGCTGACTGGACGGAACATTGTAATACGCGTTCCAGCCGGACTGACCAGCGGGAACAGTGTTCCCTTTAAGGTAGCCCATGCCACTATCCTCCAACACCCTTGTAATGCATACTGTCTGCAAAGCAGACAGTGCGCATTCCAACCATGCTGGGCAGTGGGGTCCCTGCACTACCCTTGACATGCTCATTGGAAGGTCAAGGCCCCCTATGGCCCCCAGCATTTCATTTCCACCAACCTTTTCAGGGTGGGCTCACCACAATGAAAGGGCTGGCGGAAAGAAGGGTTGTAATCAGCCAGACGCCACTGAGTTCAGGGCCAGGGCTGGTTGCAAGACCAACCGCCAACATGCTGTCAGGAACCATGTTCCCGGCAGGGACGGTGGTTCTTTGGCAGTCCAACTGGCAAAATCATAATTTGGGGGTTTGACTGCCAAAGCCGCAGTGGTGCAACCACCACCACAAGTTTTGCGGTCTCATGAGGCCCTAAGTTTAGACCAAAAGTCAAAGTTTAGACCTAAAGTCTAACTTTACTTTAGGTCTAAGTTTACTACTGGTAAAGTTAGACTTTTGGTCTAACTTTACACTTTTGGACCAAACTTAGACGTTTGGTCTAAGTTTACATTTGTGAATCGAGCCCATGGTTGGGATTATTAGGTCACGGTCCCTGTGTTGTCAGATTTTGTTCTGCTGTGGATTGCCCTGAGCCCACATTCTGGAGTCAGGGCATTCAATCCCACCGCCGCTTGGGTTAACTTTTTTATGGGAGGTAAATCGAGCTGGGTTATATCTCAGCACTTGCCTTCTCAAGTTAAACCAATGGCATCTCAGTTCAGGGGTTCAAGCATATTGTTGAAATCCTTGGCCAATATGACGGATTGTATATTTTTTCATCTGCTCCCAATAAGTCTCTAGCATGTGAAGCATTTTTGACAGTTTACTGCCCTTCATCCTTCTAGCATAAATGTTGTGGATTTTGATGTTGAGATCCCCGTTTGTCCTGAGCTGAATTTCCAGGGTATCAGGAGAATCAATTTCTAAATAGTGTATTGTGCATTTAAATGATATTCTGAACCATACTGATAAACCTCCAGATGGTCACCCACAGGCCAGGATGCAATAATTAATGTAACCAGCTCTAAACACAGAGGGGGGGTCATTCTGACCCTGGACCGCCAGGGTCGACGACCACGGAAGCATCGCCAACAGGCTGGCGGTGCTTCCTTTGCTATTCCGACTGTGGCTGTAAAGCCGCGGCCGCCCAGCCGGGTCCGGCAGTTTCCCGCCGGATTTCCCCCGGCTGGGAGAATCCTCCATGGCGGCGCTGCTTGCAGCGCCGCCATGGGGATTCTGACCCCCTTCCCGCCAGCCTGTTTCTGGCGGTTTTCACCGCCAGAAACAGGCTGGCGGGAACGGGTGTCGTGGGGCCCCTGGGGGCCCCTGCACTGCCCATGCCACTGGCATGGGCAGTGCAGGGGCCCCCTAACAGGGCCCCAGCAGGATTTTCACTGTCTGCTTTGCAGACAGTGAAAATTGCGACGGGTGCAACTGCATCCGTCGCACCCCTGCAACACCGCCGGCTCCATTCGGAGCCGGCTTCAATGTTGCAGGGCCTTTCCCGCTGGGCCGGCGGGCGCTCTTTTGGCGGTCGCCCGCCGGCCCAGCGGGAAAGTTGAAATGGCCCCCGCGGTCTTTCGACGGGGGAAGTTTGGCAGGCGGCAACCGCCGCCCGCCAAACTCGGAATGACCCCCAGAGTCTGTGCTCCATGTTTTCTGAAATATGCAGATGTCAAATTTTTCAATTAAATCATTCCAGTCTTCTAGTTGAAATTTGGAATTTAAGCCTGCCACCTTCCACGAAATCACTGCTAACCTCTCAGTTGCATTATTATTTAAGTAATTTATTGAATTAGTAGTATCAACAGTTATTATCGGGTTGTTTGTAGAGGTGATTCTTGACAGGGCAGTTTGTGGCATGTTATTGGTAGACTGAGGGGTCCTCCCATTAGAGGTGGAAATGAGGGATAGTTTTTTCTGCACCAATGTACTAAATATTCCTCTGATAGGAGGCTTTGGCCTACAACTAAGCATTACACATTGAGTGGCTAGGGAAAAATGTTCCATATGAGGCAGTCAATCAAGATCCCCCCAAAAACAGAGTCAAAATCATGATGGGGTTGTAGCCTTAGGTTAGCATTAATCATGTGTGTTTCTGTTTGACATTATTTAAATAGGATACAGGAATCATTTGGAGGATAAGTCCTGCCATTGATAGTCACCATATTGTCAGCTAATCTTCTATCTACAAATGTCAGCTCAATGCAATTAAAATCACCACTCTTAACAGACTTTCTTTTGACACAAGAGACGTCTTCCCTGATCACTGTTCCACAGTCCCTTATATGCTGTATCCATTGGACAATCTTGATTTTTAGGGAGTCCTCATCCACGTATCTGGAAGCGGAAGAAAGCTGAGGAACAGTGAACATATAGGTCTGCCAAGGTGAAGGCGAAGTCCACTTGTATGCATGTGGGGTGGTGGATTTGCAACTAGTGAAAGTGTATTTTTAAATGGTCTAGGATTACAGCCTCTGCTTCGAGCTTCATCAACCAGCAGGGGCCAAGTGCTGGCTCTCGCACCATCTCAGCTCTAGAGTTGCAAGAGACAGAATTTAGACTATAGCAAGATGAAGTCTTAGGCCGTCATTACAAGGCTGGAAATCTTGAGACAGCCAGCCCTGCAATGACAGTCTGACCGCCACATTATGTCCCTGGCGGTTGGACCACCAGGGGACTGCTGTCACCACCAGGAACAAGGATCCCAATGAGCTGATGGTGGGCAGACACCATACTGATCATGACTCCTGTTTCTGCCCAACTTTCCATGGTGGGATCCCCGGCATGGAAAGGCTGGGTGAAATGCAGTACAGGGCGACGGGGGACCCTGTGCTGCACGGGCATGGGCAGTGCAGGGGCCTCCATGCCCACCACCCTCGGAATGCACACTGTCTCCTTTGCGTGTTCTGAGGGTGCTGCTGTCAGCCCAGTGGGAACATCGTGATACAACCGGTAGGAGGCAGCTAGTATGATGGCTGCCTCCTCCCCGTGGCTTTGGCTTTTGGAGTTTTATGACTGCCAATGTCGTAATGAGTCCTTCAGTCACATCTAGTTTCCCCAGGTCCCTGTTAATTACATAGTTCGAGACAATCCAAGCGGGAATGTTCTCTTCTAGGGCGTCTAAGGGGTTCCTTACATATTCTAGGATACGTAGGTGGATTGTAGGACTTTAGGTAATTGCCAGAAGTCTTCTCTCCACATCTGCATGCTCCAGCCTTATAGGCTCAGCAACAGCTACAGTCAAATATTTCACCATGTCAGTTAAATTCAATATGTGGTCTTATGCCCCCCTATCTTGGCCCCAAACCCTTTTATTGGTTAAGAGCATATTCTGAAGTAAGTTTGGGCATCTCTACAATGGCCCTATGGTCACCTGTCTCTACTGGGACCTCAGTGCCATCTAAGGTGTCTGTAGGTGCTTTGAGAGGCAGGAAGTGACTGTTACAGACTATGGCAGGCTCTAGCAGGGGTTCATGGATGCATCTAAACATTTGTGATCATCTTCATTAGGAGCACGCAGAGTGGCACTGGGCACAAATGTTTCCCTAGCTAGTGAATTGTGTAGTATTTTCTTCTTCAATATATCAGGGAGGGTGTGGGGGGGCATGTTTTTCTTTCTTACTCACTGTCTCCGAAACCCCTTTAAGTGGGCTTTTATTGGTGAAAATGGATTCAGCTTCATCTATCAATAAGTCAATTTAATTTAGGGTGCATTTCATCAATGTATTTTTCACCTTACATTGATTAGAAGCTCCTTGAGCAGGTTCATGGCTTTGCATTTACCCATGTCACAGAAAACAAATAATCACAAGAAAAGCAAATAACAATAAAGAATGTAAAAACACAGTTGCATCTAAAAAGCAATATAGCAAGGTAGTGGCTACAAGCTAGGAGAAAGGCGAACTGTTGCCAGAACAAAACAATAATTGATAGCAGTTGGACAGCCGTTGATACCTAAGCAGACAGGTTGCTGCCCCTGAAAGAAGAACTAGGCTAAAACAATGAGGTAGGGGGCAGTCCTATGAATTCTGTGTCACCAGTCTTTGGTGGGTCCTTAGCTTGGAAAACACTATTTATATCCTGTTGGCTTTTTACTAAAGTGAAAACCAATATGTTTAGTGAGGAGTGTTTTTGTTTAAGCACTCAGATATCGAACCAATCAACAGTACTAGCATTTGAAAGTCTTGTAAAAGTTTGCAGTCCAAAACTAAATTAAAATAATACCTTCAGCCACAGGACCAAGGGGGGTGATCCAGCTCAGCCTCTTCCAGTCACTGAGATGCTCAGATGGGCCTGCCCTTGGCCTGGGCTTTTCCCGGTCACATCTGGTGCATGTCCCACACTGCGGGAAGGTGGTTGCACTTAAAACTGCTCTCTCAGTGAAGTCAGACTCTGAGCCTTCCTCCTCAAAGGCTCAGGACAGTATGGCACAGGTAGTCCATTACGAGAAGTCCTGCAGAGTATCCTAAGCTGCGGGAAGGTGGCTGTGTTAAAAAGTGCTCTCTCAACAAATCCGACCCTGGGCCCTCCATCTCAGTGGTCCAGGCCAGTATGGTACAGGTAGTCCCCAGCTATAAGGCCCTGCAGAGCGTATCATGCTGTGGGAAGATGGCTGAACTTAAAAGCTCTCCCTCGATGGATACAGACTCTGGGCCCTCCTCCTCATTGGTCCAGGGCAGTAATGGGCAGGTAGGCCCCAGCAACAAGGTCCTATGGAGCGTCCCACGCAGCAGGAAGGTGGCTGTACTCAAAAGCACTCCCTCAATGAAGTCAGACCCTTGGCCCACGTCTTCAGTGGCCCAGGGCAGTATATGGGACAGGCAGTCTCCACTGCAGAGCATCACTGGGAGTTCAGTGCTAGTAGGAACAGAAGAACCGTTTTGCTTTTTAGACCTGACTGTCCACTGTTGTATGTGTTGCTGAATTAATACTACCCATTTGAAAAACAGTTATACTATTGACCTGTGTAATTGTATACCCTTCAAAGCTCAACAACCCCTCTGCTTTTGCTTATGTTGGAGTGGGACTAGCACTTATAATCATACTTCACTTTCCACACTGTTGATTAGATTGAAGTGATAATAATAAATCTAGCTCCTTCTAAGTCCAACACTTTCTCTAATTTTGTTTACATTAGAGATAGAATAGTAAATATGACTCTTTGAAAATCCAACACTTTTGATTGTTTTCGTTTATTTTGAGTTGTTGTTATTTTTGTTATTATTTTTTTACTTTTTATTTAAATTATTTCAATTGTTTTAGATTTATATTTAATTAATGTTTTATATTCATTTTATTTTAAACATAGGATTTAGGGCCATATGTACTAAAGCGTTTTCCCATATACACAGAATGGGTAAAATCCTTTGATACATCTGGCCCTTAGTTATTTATTTGTTTACTTTTTGTAATCTATTTTCAAAATGGTTTCAATATTGTTTTTCAATTTGTTAATGTATGTATGATACAGCAAAATGTATATTTATATATATAATTAATAATATGAATAATTAGACTTTGATATTGAATGAACTTTCTATTAACTTTAATGTTTTTGTTATATTATTCTATTTAACATAATTGTTTACATTGTTACATATTTATTCATATTAATAATTAAAACGTTACTAATATTAATATTTTTTATTTGAATGTTTCTAATAAATTACATGTCGATATATATACATTATGTTATATATGTATTACTTACTAGCAGTCGCCAATAGGTAGTTATAGTTAGGACCATGTGGCCATAGAAAAAACTTGTTTTGACTTGTCTATGTCTTAGGCACCGTTTGACGAATCTTCACGAAATTTTCTCAAAAAAGTGGGAAGCGCAACAAGCTTGGCCCGAGAAAAAAGGGGGCTAATAAAACATTGTATTTCCCATGTTAATTTAGATGGGTGTTTTAGACACGACTACAGCATAAACTGCTGAACAGAATGACACTAAGGGGGTTATTACAACTTTGGAGGAGGTGTTAATCCGTCCCAAAAGTGACGGTAAAGTGACGGATATACCACCAGCCGTATTACGAGTCCATTATATACTATGGAACTCGTAATACGGCTGGTGGTATATCCGTCACTTTACCATCACTTTTGGGACGGATTAACACCTCCTCCAAAGCTGTAATAACCCCCTAAATTTGGCAGAAGGCTAGCTTTCAGTACGCAGATCATGCTTTCACTTATCTGGTGTAGATCCATTCAGTAGTTTTTGAGATATTAATGGGAAAATTAATTTGCATATCTAGGGAAGCAGATCCTTCGTGAATATGCATGCGAAAAGAAGCACTGTAATTGGCTGACCACAACCTGACAAGAAAGTTGTGGCTGCCATTTTATTTCACGGGACACGGTCTTCAGGGGTGAAAATCCTGATTGAAAGTAGAATAAGGGGTCAGGTTGAAGGTACCCTGACCCCAGGGGTGTTATATAGGTGTGTTTGAGGGGCAAATTCTGGGTTTTAAATAATTTTGCATTACCAAACATGATATTAGTGAAAATGTTTGAATTTTCATGCATTCCATAAATTATACGCATAATATTTATGAATGTGAAAAAAGTTAAAAGAGAAACCACAGACTCATGCATACACTAATTTATTCAGTCATACATGCATTTAGAGACTCATGCTCCCACTCAGACCCACTCCTAAATCTACACACCCACTTTCAGACCCACTCAGATGCTAACGCACCCACTCACAGATCCACTGAGAGAGACAGATCCTGTGCCCAAAGGCCGTGCATGGAGGAGGGGAGGGTGGTATAAGTTCTTGGATGCAAGGCATGGCTATAACTGCTGAATTTCTATGGTTTTGTACGAGTAAATTTCAAATCTAAATATAAGGTCCCTGTAACCTTTTTTAGTGAATATCTATATATATGTATAGATAGATAGATATATAGATATATATATATATTTACAATAAGTTTACCTGATATTGTGTTCCATGATATTTTGGGTCAATGTATGTAAACTCAATATTTTTGACACAATATTGTGCCATGAAATTTTGGTAAATTATGTTTTGTGTAAAACCCTCAGAAGTTCTTTAATTAGCTGTCACTGCAATTATGATGATCATCATTATCAATTTATTTTGATAAAACAACAAACCCAATTATCACAGAACTCCACAACAATACCTGCAACCACCATGAATATATATATATATATAGTATATAAAATCCTCATTGCAATTATGATGATCATCATTTTCGATTTATTTTGAAGAAATAACAAACCCAAAATATCACAGAACTTCACAACAATTCCTGTGATTGGCACAAGGTAACATAACACCCAATCTTAACCTTTGGTATTTTTTATGACATGAATTTGTGATTGCCTAATACAGAGTACCAATTTCTGTTTCTTATTTTTGAATGAACAACTAATTTTCAAATTGTGATCTGACTCTAAAACAGGTTGTAGCACTCACAAATTAGCATCAAGTGTGAACAGGTGATAATCTGGTGCAAATTATAAAAGGGGTGGAAGGTTTTAACTTTTTTTCTACTGTGTCTGCTCTGTATGCTATAGTGAGCAGGGTGAGGCTGTTTGCTCCACACCACTGCAGGAGTGCATTTTTAGAGTCAGGGTGACTTTGTTTCAGCAGACTGAGGGGAATATATCTAGCAAATGTAGGATCAGCAGCATTGTTATTTTGGATTCAATAGTTGGGTTAAACCCTGTGTTGTATAGGGGCATACACAGGAGTATTTCCATACCAATCCACATTCAGGTACTTTACAGCCTACACCTTATAGCTTCAAGAGGCTATTGAGGGTTGTTGCCACAGGTCTTTCGATTTTTTCACAATGTTTTACATGCTATGGTCCTAAATATTTAAAGATATTTTTCCGAACTCACCACAAGACTAGAATTAGACAAAATTATTTTTTGGTGGGGCACATTTCCCACTGGTTATAGGCTGTGTTGAAGGGACACAACTTCATTTGCCATTCTAGTACTGGTGAGTTTTTTGTACATGAATCAAAAGACCCAGCAATCCTTAAACATGCAAATAGTTTCCAATTCAGACGGTTTAATTACTGATATTGAATTTCCAGATTCCACACAATGAATCCTATACATTTTGAAACTTTGCCCTATACAACCAGCTTGCAGAAGGAAACTCTGGTGTTTATTATCCTTCAGGTCTTTCTACATTTCATATTTAAATGTAATAATTCCATACTATATAGGAGTGTTTTTATTTCTATTTTTCATTTGTGTTGGGTGACAGTGCTTATGCATTACATTATTGGATTTTTAACACCATACCTAAACCCAAGTGCAAGGAGTGAACGCTGCTGCAATATTGCCCACAAGCAGACGAGCAGTTACAGAGAACACTTTTGGCCTGCTTAAGGCAATGTTTTGCTGCCTTCTTAAGATTGACGGTCTGTCATTACGCATCTCCAACGGCATGCAAGATTGTGGAAGTGTGTGCTATGCAGCAACATTTAAGGGACATCCAATACAGCCTGAGCAAGATGACTCTGATCAAAAGGGAGACCTTCCCACCAAACACATCCCAAAATGCAAGCAGAGCAGGAGATGAAAGGGGGAGAACCAGTTACATTACAAACAATGACTCCTAAGCTAAGGTAAGTGTCGTTCAAATAAACCATGTAATGTATAATGAAGAAGTCTCAGTAAAAATGCAGAAAAGTAATTTTTATTTGTATATTTCTTCACACAAATTATAAAGATTTACAAGGAATGTGTAGTTGTTTTTGGGTTTTTTTCACAAAATTTTTAAACACATTACTGTAACAAGCTAAGGTGGTGATTCCAAGTTTGGCTGTAACTGAACCGCCACACTGACGACGGTCTTGTGACCGCTGGCAGGGTGGTGGTGCAGACCACCATATAACGAGTAAGGCGGTGAACCCAGCACAACACAAACAACCCACTGCCAGCACCGCCACAGCCAACGAGCAGCATCTGGTGGTGGAAGCCAGTTTCATGCAGGTGGAAGCCAATGTCCTGCCCTCCATATTCTGAGTAACCACTCCGCCAGGATATCCTGTGCTGCATTGCCGCCATGACAAACCTGGCAGAAACAGAAAGTATAAAAGAAAACGCCCACCTCCAGGCAGAGACGCTTCTGTGGCTGCCATGGCAAACAATCTGCTAGGCTTCCCAGCGTTGCAACTCGCAATACACCTTCAGGACCACCAACAACGAAGAAGAAGTCAACCATAAGTATACCTAGCACAGAGGTGAGGAAATGGCAGTGATACACTCCCACACAGAACACACATACCTCAAGCAGACAGCGAAGGCCACACTCAGGCACACACAATAAACGTCAATGCCAAGTACCCAGTACACACACAAAGCCTAGCAGATATGTGCCAAACATACAGCGCAACACACACCAATACCACCATCACACCCCATTACCAAACAACGACAACTAGACCACAAACATCTCAACACTGGCATAGACAGGCACATTGTGCAACACCACACATACACACACACCATGAACTCCATGTAGCAGTGACACACAATCAATAGCTGTGTACACACATCCAAACGATGATACAGGTGACACAGCACTTCCAACCAACATACAAGGAAATCCACACATGCAGCACTATACACACGGATGCACACAACACCCCATACAATCACAAAAGCAAGCAGTCACACACATCACAACATCCCATGTAAAAACGATCTACCCAGCGCATGCGACAACACAGATACAATCCACACACAGACCTCACACACCTATGCATACAGATGGCGCACCACCATGTAGAAGGAAACCAGGACAAGCATCTCATTTTGCCAACCACAGCAATGTGGGCAGTTGTATTAAACAACAAAAGAAAGACACTATATACAAAATGTGCCAATGGCAAGTCCAATGTCCACAACTGCAGGAAACATTGACCATCAAACATGGGCCCAACTTGACTCCTTAGTGCAAATAGGCCTCCACGTCATAGGGGAAGCAATGGGACAGGTAGGCACCGCAGGGGTGAGGGAGCAGTGGGGGGGGGCTTGGGTGTGGAAGGGGCATGTTTCAGTTTGGGCTTGGGAGGTATGACTTTGGCACTGGGAGGGCTGGAATCCTTGCTGGGTGGAGGAGCAGGGGAAACACCAGAGGGGGCACCCAAGGAATGGGAGGTGAAAGGGCCTGAGAATGGCAGGGGGATATGCCGCTTATGGGGAGACAGGGTGGGAGAGGAGTAGGGAAGAGGTCAAGAGCGGCAAGGAAAACTTTCTTAGGTACACAGGGGCGGTCACATGATTGAGGGTTGGGAGTGGAGGTAGAGGGAGTGCTTGTCTGACATGTCTGTGTGCTGTACATGGATGCTGGTGTGTGCAATGTCTGTATGTGTGGTGACTGAATGTTGGGTAGGTGAGTGGGTACGTATGCATTTTTTAGGAGGAGGGGCAGAAATACAGGGAGAGGGAATGGGAGATGTGTGAGTGAATGTTGTGGTGGTGTTTGCAAGTGAGGTAGATGTGGATTTGTTGTGTGTGCAGATGTGGTGTGTGGGGTGTGTGTCTGTGAGTCTGCTGTTGTTGTGATTGAGGGTATGACAGGAATGATAGTTGGACCAGTGTGTGATGATGCAGGGCTGGCAGGTGTGAATGAAGATGTGACTGCAAGGGAGGAGGTGGTGGGGGAAGTGTCTGTTGTTGTGTCTGCAAATGTGTGTTGTATGTGTGCATGCCTGTGTGAACGTTTGAGATGCCTATGACTGTCTTTGCGCACCTTGTCTCTTGTAGTGGGTGTATGCTGGTCTGTAGGTGTGCTTTGGACGGGTGTGGGGAGAGGGGTTGTGGATTGGGAACAGAAGGTGAAGGGACACTGGCTGCTGTCAATGAGGAGGCCAGAGCCTGAAACGATCTCTGGAGGCCAGACAGGGCACCGTGAATACCTTTCAGGAACTTATCTGTGTGCTGCATCTGGGATGCCAGTCCCTGGATGGCATTCATGATCATTGGCTGCCCCACAGAGATGGACCTCAGGAGGTCAATGGCCTCCTCATTGAGGTCAGCAGGGCTGACTAGGGCAGAGGCAGAGGTGCCTGCGTCGAAGGAGACGCCCGCCCTCCTGGGTGAGCAGGCACGTGCAACTGGTTAGGGTGCTACAGGGTGGGCGGTGCTGGTAAAGGTGCGGCAGACAAGGATGGTGTTGGTGTGGTCCCAGAATGGTCCACTGCTGCCAGGGAGCCGCCATTGGAGGAGGAATCTGAATCATATGTGTTGGTAGTTCCAGTCTCCCCGTGGTGCTCCCCTCACCCTCTTTCCCAATGGTCCCCTCGGCTTCACTGGTGTCCGCCTCCTGTGTCCCGTGGGCTGCTGCATCCCCACTCACTGGTGCCCTTCCTCCTTCACCATGATGATGCTAATGCACGCATAGACAGAGGAGGAGAGAGACAAGGAGGGTGGGAGAAACAGAAAGGGAGGAAATGATGAGAACCCACACATCCACTTCACATCCAAACAATGCAGATAACAGTTTGCGAAACAAGAGACCATTTAGCAATCATTTCCAAATAAAGTCATGCAAGCAATGTCCAAACTCATCTCAACCCTGCAGCCTAAACACCTGAATGAAGACAACTATCTGCCTATCAACTGGCAAAATGACTAATCCAAAAATACAGCCCAGGAACATACCCAAACACATGTCATCCATTACAGGATGATACAAATCTTAGCAAAAAGGGACTGAGAATACTAACTAACTGACAGGAATGTGTGGAGTACATGTGATACAGAGGTCCATTAATGAAGGAAGTGAAGCTGTTTTAATCTTCACATAACGTGCCTGTCATTACCCGTATACAGTGCCAATATGACCACCTCATACTACTACAGTACACACAGAGATGGAGGATGCATCCAGTGACATGATAGCATACCTGAGAGACCCATACTTACAAGTGAATGCGTGTCACAGTACCACCACTTCTTATCCTGCATGGCTCAACATAGCGACCGTCACACACTCCTACTTGATGGGTGTGACAACCAGGATTGTACATTCCCTAAATCACATCTGACTACATTATTTCCAAGTCCAAGGAGGGTGACAGTGCACAACCATGCAGTATTCAACACTTACCCCCTTGTGGCTGCTGTGCTACCTTCAAGTGCCCATCCAACTCAGGGTATGCCACTGCCAGTATGTGGGCAATTGGGGAGAGGCCATCCCCAGCTGGGCCTCTACGGTCTTCCGGGCCCAGCATCGCAGGTCCTCCCACTGCTTCCTGCAGTGGGTGCTCCTCCAGCAATGCACCTCCAGGGTCCGCACTACCTTAGTGATGGCTCAACATAACCCTTTCTTCTTGTGGGCGGTGACCTGCATGGGAAACATTGAGAAATGGGGGGACATGATGTAAATAATACCAATACAGCAGTAAGCTTTGGTGACACACAAAAAACACGGACCATGCACACTGCCAATATCCCACACATATCATGTACATTTGTAAGCAGTATGCTCTCCCTAACCCTTCCACATACTCTTCCCTCCTCCACCCCCCTTTACTCATCCCAAGCCTTTGGGTTGAGTAAATAAAGGATATACTCCCAATTAACACTTCTGGATTTCTTTCCTCCTCCACCCCTCCATTACTCCAGTCAATCTAACTAACAAACTCTCATATCCGCGGCTCAAATTAACTCATAATAATACTAAAACTGTACTCATTATTTCCCAATACTAATCCATCACTAATTCTTGTTGGGTTCCAGAGTAGCGTGCTACTCATCGAAAAGCGCTTTGACGCCTCGTCAGGGGTAGTAAGCGCTATATAAATACGATTACAATACAATACAATGCTACACACCTGATCAGTCATGACATGTCAATGTGCTCACACATAAATCATCATACACCACCCAACATGTCCGACAGAGGTTGTACTGACCTGTTGCCCTGGAGCACCGTACAACTGGACCCCTTCCACCAGTTTCTCTAGTTCCTCTGGGGTCCTTTCCCCTGCAGTGCATGCCATCATTGCTCTAAGAGACAGGACACAGCAGCACACAAAGTGGGGGTCTGTCTTGACCGAATGCAAGGAGTCAAGTGAGCTGGCCCACACAAAATGACAGTTACGACAGGAGCAGTCCTGACCGTCACAGTGATCGTCATTGGTCCCAGTCTCCCATAGACATCAATGTTAACCAATTAGGAGTTGCACGGCGGTTCAGAACGTCCTCCGTCATGACAACTTCCACCGGTGGAACAAAGTCCCTTCCAGCTGTCCAATGCATGCCGGACACACAGATGCCATATTAGTCTGTGACATTAATGTCCTGAGTTTGCATGGCATAACTACCTGCATGTCATCACAAATACATACTTTAGGTCAGACATTGTGGATATTGACACATGTAGTGCGTGTCTGGTGACATTAACACACTTGTCACAACATTTGTCAGCATATATGATCAGTATAGTGGAAACATGGAAGGTATACGTGTACATGTCCTGTATACGTCCATTCCCACAGGAATCATGTGCCATCGTCTGGTTAGGAATGGAGGGTGGAGTAATGTGTATTCCCACAACATGACAGCAACTTGCATGACTAAAACCTCATGACTATCGTGTGTCATACTTGGTAACCTACATTGTGGGAGGTTCACAAAGTGTTGTTTGTGTCCCCGCACAGATATTGCCACAATGGAGTGATGAGGAATGCGCCAATTTACCAGCCACTCGTAGATCTTGAAACAATGGAAGAGCGCCACATCATCATCACCTATTGACTAAACCGTTTGTACATCAAGAAACTGGTCGCCCAGTTGAACCCAGACCTCCTGCCGGGTCTGAGGAATCCCCATACCATTCCTCAAACAGTCCAGGTGTTGTCATTCCTGCATTTCCTGGTGAGGGGCTCTTGTCAGGTCACAGTGGGACTGGCTGCAGGGTTTTCACAGCCCCAGTTCTGTAAGGTGCTGCAGGATGTGCGGGATGCCCTACTCAAGCATGCACACAGGTACATTAGGTTCCCACTAACTCCAGAATTTCCCATCCCACTGTAAAAGCAGCCTGCTACAATATATCACATGTTCCACATGTAATTGGGGCCATTGATGGGGCACACATTGCCTTGGTACCTCCGAGGATCAATGAACAGGTGTGCAGAAACCAGAAGAGTACATATTCGCTCAATGTACAAGTGGTGTGTCTTGCAGACGAATACATTACACATTTGAACGCTAAATTACCTGGATCAGTATATGATTCCTACATCCTAAGGAAGAGCAGTGTCCCTGCAATGATGTCACAGCTACAGGGAGAAAGGGGCTGGCTCATAGGTATGTGTACTGCTCTCCATGTAAGATATTTTTACTCGTCATAACACAGTCAGCACTCCGCCTAGCATTGTTACCTATGGTCATGTTCCCTTTTCCGCACAGGTGACTCCGGATATCCCAACCTACCCTGGCTCCTTATACCTGTGAGACATCCAACTACATTAGGGGAGAACAGGTACAACGAGGCACAAGGCCAGACGAGGTGTGTGATTGAGTGGACCTTCTGTCTTTTGAAAGCAAGATTTCATTGTCTTCATGTGTCTTGTGGTGCCCTCCAGTACAAACCAGGGAAAGTCTGCAAGATCATTGTTGCATGCTGCATGCTCCATAATCTGTCCGTCAGAAGACACATCCCACTGTTGGAGGACGGTGACATTAATGCTGGAGCAGTGTTTGTGGCCGGTGACTCGGATGCTGAGGGGAAGGCTGACGAGGGTGAGGCACATGACAACAGGACTGACCTGATTCGTCATTACTTTCATTGATGTACAGGTATGCCTGCATTGCATATCATCTGCACATTGGAGATGTATTGCTGAAGCCAATCTGTAGCCAGTATTTGCATGCATCAAGGTTTGTGTGGGGACTAGAGCCTTACATGTTGGTTAACAACCTTGAAGGGTAGGTGACTTATCATGAGAGGTAGTGAAAATGCACAGCTGCTAAGTACATGTGTGGAAACGCTGGTGCCATTGCGGTACAGCCTTATGGTTGTACTAAAGGTTTAGGGTCCTCAGTCTGCCTGTGTGGGGATATGTTAGGGGGACTTATCAGTCTTGTCCTGCTGCGTAGGCATGTCATGCTGCATTGTCATTGCTGTGTGGTAAGTACATGTTCCTCACTACTCCGGGAGGTGTACAACAGAGTATATTACCTATGTTACATCTTTCCTGTCCCACACATGTGTGAATGCCTATGCAGGCTCTTACACATGGTGTATCATAGCTGCTGGGACACTCATCCTGTGCTTGTGAGCAACTGCTATAGACGTATGGCTGTGGATTACATTCCTTACAACATTGTACCTCATTCCATTTATTTTCCCTTCTTCAGGTGACATCTCTGTTTGCAATCTGCTGAGTTGCTAGTTGGCATAGTTGACAGTGGATGTTACAACAATATGGATGTACTCACACACCTGCTGGAGTATCCCACTACATCTGTAACTTTGACATTATTGTTGTGTAGACATGTGTATTCTTTTGTTGTCTGTAACACAATTGCCAATACAAACAATGAAGATACATGCACCATGACTTGTGATAGTTGGTGTTTATTAAGTGTTGATTATCACAGTCCTGAGGAGTGGGTAATGCTCTGGGTAATGATCAGAGTGGGTGGTACAGCTGTTTGGTTCACAGGTCCTTTATCCATGTGACTCGGAAAGATGTGACCTTGGTATTGGACAGCCAACAGGGTTTAACAGTGCCACACAAGTGTGACAGTTCGGAAGGGGAATCACTTGCTGGTGGGGGAACTGGTCTTGGCCTGAGGTCCTGCAGGATGTCTGGATGGGCGACCTCTTTTGCAGGGGTTCCTCAGCTGCAGGGGAAGGGGTGCTGGTGGCCTGTGGGTCCTCCTGCTGGACCTCCATTCCAGTAGCAGGTGCTGATGTTGAGGGCAGTGGGGTTGAGTGACTACTGGATCGGGCATGCTGTTGGGTGGAGAATGTCCGCAGGATGTTATTGAGTTCCTTGAACTCCCTTAATGTAGAGGCCATCGTGACATTGTGTCCCTGCCACTGCTGCCTGGATTCCTGGCGGTATTCCCCCTGAAGCCTTTGGGTGTCCTGCAAGGTTGTGAGTATCTGGCCCATCTTGTCCTGGGTTTGCAGGTAGGCTCCCAGGATACTGGAGAATGGTCTCCTGGCCAGTCGTGTCCTGTACCTGCCTCACCCCTGGGCTCACTATTGGCCTCCCACTGGCCCTTGCCCCCTGTGCCTGTGCCCCCTCCGACTGACACCAGGACCGTAATTGTCTTGGGTTTGCACTGTTGAGTCCTGCCCATGTCCTGTGGGGCACACTGATGATTGATGTGACCTTTGGACACAGGTATGGGAAGGTGGGCTCTGCTGTGCTCTGGCTACCACAGGAGAGGTGGTTTGAGTTTTGGGCAGGGTCAGGCTGGTGGTGGTGGTCTGACCACTCATGCCTGATGGGCCAGGTTCGTAGTCCGAATCCAGACTTCCAGGGGTGTCCTACCCTATTGGACCTGCTTCCAGGCCTGGGCTTTCTGTCACTGGGCTCCTCTGCTGTGTGTCAGTACTTGGGAGACCTTGTGTAATGAGAGGTATTGTGTCAGATGATGGTATTGTAGCAGTGACACACATGATTGTATGCCATCATTACCAGTATTTGCACAGCAGTAATGGCATTGGCAGTGACCAGTCCACGGCTTCTGTTACCATCAGTGGAAAGTTGCAATTGGCCTTTTTTGGAGTACATTTAATATTTGTCTTGCTACTGTCATTGCCTTGTACTGATGTGCATTCCTACTACTTATTGGTGATAGGGATTGACATGGTTTATTGTGTAATTGCAGAGATGTGATCTGGATGTAGCAGTCAGGCAAGGGTAGGGAGGGTTGCATTGTGGCCGTTGTGGTACTTGCTGCTGTGTGAGGCATAGATGCACTAGGTGGGGCTGTGAGGGAATAGTGTCAGTAGGGAGCTGTGACATGTAAGGGTGGGTATAGGGTCCATGGTGGGTTTGTACACATTAGGGTGGTGTTAGGAGGTGAGAAGGTGGTGGGGGTACATGCTGTGCACTGGACATGATGGCAGGTGAGTACAGCAGACTTACTAGTGTCCAGTCCAGTAGCTATTCCTGTCAGCTCATCTGGGTGTAGTAGAGCCAGAACAATTTCCTTCCACTGTGACATTTCTGGGGGAGGAGGTGGGGGTCCTCCACCAGTCCTCATGACAGCTACTTGAAGCCTGGAAGCCATGGCCCGTACCTTCCCCCTAAGGTCATTCCACCTCTTCCTTCTGTCCTCCCTCGTCCAAGGATGACTCCTCACTGTATTCACCCTGTTGACTATCCTCTGCCGTAAGTCATTCTTCTGGGCTATGCATGTCTGCTGGACCTGTGCCTTTACTTTGAAAATGTCTTCCACCATTACCCTGAGCTCCTATTCTGTGAATTTGTTTTGTTTTTGTGGTGCCATGGTGGTTGTGTTGTGGGTATGGGTGTATGGTGTGCAGGGATTCTGGGTGTGCTGTTTGTAGTTGTGAATGTGTGTAGTGGTATGTGCGTGTGCTCTGTGGTGTTTGTGAGCAGTGGTGTGTTGTGTGATGCGTGCTCAGTATGATGGGGCCTGTGGTATCTAGGTGCAGTACCTCCTTTCAGTGTGCTCTTCTCTCGCTCTGTCACAGTTTCTAGCTGCAATGGGTTCTGGGCATGTGTGGGGGTGTGTTTTGTAGTGCTGTGGACAGGTGTATGTATGTGTCTCAGGTGTTGGGTATTGGTATTGTCCAATCTGGTGCAGTGTTAATGCAGTGGTGCTTTTTTTCCCCCCCCAGCGGTTTGGGCCGCAAATGGATTGCCGACGTGTTGGGAACTGCAATGCTGATTTGTGACTCGTTATTTGGTGGGCGGTATATTCTCGGCGGTGGTGGTGGTAGTGGTGCACCTCCTTCACACCATCGTGTGTGCCGACAGTGTGGTGTTTTTGGTCTTTTTTTGGCGGTGTTGTGTGGGTTACTCGTAATGCAGCGGTCTTCACTCCGCCATCGCTGGCGGTGTTTCGGGGGGCATTTGCACAGTAGTCTTCGGTTATGACCTCCAAACTCAGAATTACCACCTAAATGTATCTTTTAAATTTCAAAAAACATACATTGAATGTCTCTTTCTTTGCTTGCTGGAAGTAGGCCTCTCAAGCTCAGTCACAAACATATTCACCTCTAAATCAGCAGGCTGACTTCGTGTACACCTAGATCTTATAGCATCAGAGATAGACATTCTACTGTGCCTCATCACTCTCTATAGAAGGAATAGACGTACCAATAGAACATGTTTGGGTAGTTTGTAAACATTCAAGACCATGTAATCAGCTCACATAATTTTACTACATTTTTTCAGCAGTGCTATTTGTAGCAGCTGCTCCCATATAAGACGGGAGACGGTGAGACTGTGTGCAGGGTGCCCTCGGTGGAGCTGGGGCACCCATAAATATGTGGCCAGGCCCTGGGAGATGGGGTCCTTGGGGCCAAGAATAGCCTAAAGAGAGGGGCCACATGTCCCTCTCCCTTTTAAAATAAGTATTTGGCTCCAGAGAGGTGATGGTCGCTGGGGCCCAGGGGGGAGGTCCTAGCAGTCACCTCTAAAAAAAAAATTGAAATGGCCCGAGGAAGGTGGTGGTCCCCTGGGGCCTAGGAGGGTCACTGGGACCCCCCTAATTGTTTTAATATGTAGCCCCAGAGACATGGTGGTCTCCATGGCTCTGGTGGTCTTTGTGACCACCCCATACTTATTTAAAAATAGCCCTGGGGATGTGATGGTCTTCAGGACCCTGGGGATCATTGTGTGTCCTTAATAAATAATAAAAAAGAGACCCAGGGAGGTGGTGGTCCCTGGGGGGTCCATGTGCCCCCCCACATAAATGACCCAGGGGAGGTGGTGGTCCCTGGGGTAGGGGGGCCTTGCAGCCCCCAATTAATAACTTAAAAAGAACCCCAGGGAGGTGGTGGTCCCAAGGGCCTGAGGGGTCCACATGCCCCCCTTAAAAATATTAAAATAGCCCAGTAGAGTTACTGGGCCCTGGGGCCAAGGGGGTCTGTACAGACCCCCCTTAGGTCTTTTATGGAGCCCAGGGAGGTAGTGGTCTCCAGGCCCTGAGGGGTCAGTGCCGCCTTCTACATGTTTATTGTTGACCTAGAGAGGTGGTGGTCCCTGGTGCCTGAGGGGGTCCACATGGCCACCCAAACATTTGTATAAGGTAGCCACCAGGAAGGTGGTGGTCCCCAGGGCTTGAGAGGAACCTTTGGCCCCCCCAAATATATATATTTAATGTTGCCCCCTTTAAGCTTCAAACCCCTTCGGCTGTGTGTGGCTCAGGGTTGGAGCTTAAAGAGGATTGACCGCAGGCCAGGCCCTGCTGCCAAACCCTGCTGTGCACAGCCAAAGGCTTGTGTGGCATGGGATTGGGTGAGTATAAGGGGATTGGCCGCAAAGCCTGGACTGTGGCCGGACCCTGCGGCCAACCCCCATCGCACATGTACAAAGGATGTGGGTGGTGTGGGGTTGCGTAGTTATAAGGGGGTTGGGTGGAGGGCCTGGCCACAGGCCCAGCAGCAAAACAAAGCCACACATGGCTGAAGACCATATGTGGTGCAGGATTGGGTGGTTATAAGGGACTGGCCAAAGGGCCTTCCCTGCAGCCAACCTTTACCACACACGGCTGAAGGCCTTGCGTGGCAGTGATAGGATTAACGTACAGTCATTTAAATTCCTTTACGTAAAAAAAAAATCGAAATTTGCTTAAAAACAATAGGTTACAGGGGCGTTATAGTTGGGCTCACATTTTAAATGTACAAAATCATAGAAATTCACCTGTTACAGTTAGAGTTATGTCAAGTTACTATAACTCCTGCCTTAAGGTAACTGTAACTTGTGCGCCTCACCATGTACTGCTAATTACCCCAGATATTACAGCACACATGATGGGGGTCATTCTGACCCCCGCCAGCGGCGGTCGCCGCCCGTCTGGCGGGAACCGCCAGAAGACCGTACCGCGGTCAAAAGACTGCGGCGGTCATTCAGACTTTCCCGCTGGGCTGGCGGGCAACCGCCAAAAGGCCGCCGGCCCGCCCAGCGGGAAAGCACCAGCAACGAGGAAGCCGGCTCCGAATGGAGCCGGCGGAGTTGCTGGTGTGCGACGGGTGCAGTTGCACCCGTCGCGATTTTCAGTGTCTGCCAAGCAGACACTGAAAATCAACGTGGGGCCCTGTTAGGGGGCCCCACAACACCTGTTCCCGCCAGCCTGGTTCTGGCGGTGAAAACCGCCAGAACCAGGCTGGCGGGAAGGGGGTCGGAATCCCCATGGCGGCGCTGCTTGCAGCGCCGCCGTGGAGGATTCCCTGGGGCAGCGGGAAACCGGCGGGAAACCGGCGGGAAACCGCCGGCTTCCCTTTTCTGACCGCAGCTTTACCGCTGCGGTCAGAATAGCCCCAGAAGCACCCCCAGCCTGTTGGCGGTGCTTCCGCGGCACTCTGCCCTGGCGGCAGAATGACCGCCGATATCTTTTATAAGATCATTGATAATACCACTGTAACATTTGCAGCAAAATTATTCTATAAAAAACAGTGCACTGTGGGGGCACAAGTTATAGTTACATTAAGGCATGAGTTGCCAGTAGGTAGCTATAGTTAGGACCTAGTTTCCATAGGAAAAGCATTTTTCTTTTCTTAATAACTTCGGCTCCGATTGACGAATCTACATGAAATTTTCAAAACTACTTTGCCACTCACTTCAAGTGCTGGCTTAAAAGTTTTGGGGTGATTCGTCATGGGGGGGCTGGGAAAAAGGGGGTCCCACTCATTTTCCCAATGAAGTTTTTAATAGGGATTTTGAACACAACTACAGGCCAAACCACTGAGCAGAATTACAACAAATTTGGCAGAAAGGTAGCTTTTGGCCCAAGAAGCATGTTTTTTGTTAATTGGTGTAAATCTTTTCAGAAGTTTTTTTAATTATTAGGCAGGAACAAAAATTGTATATCTAGAGGTGTGGACCCTCTGAGGATCCACCCGCTGTGGCACCACAGATCCCCCCTCCAAAGCAAGACCCTGACTGGCTGGCTACAACATGAGAGAAAAGTTACAGATGCCATTTGATGTATTGGGAAACGTCCCAGTGGCTGAAAAGTAGCATGTAAACTAAATGAATCGGTCAAGGTAGAGCTTCCCTAATGCCTGTTATATATGTGGCAAAAGTTTGTATATTGGCCAAGAAAATGCCATGTGCAAGATCTGTGAACCCATTGTGGGACTCAGCCCAGACCCCTCTTGTACATCTGCTGCACATCCGTGGATCGGAAGGCCAATGAAAAAAATACACCCAACCACTGGGGTTTGCAGCACTCAGGGAGGGTGGTTGCAGCGCCGGGCTTCAGGCCAGGCCCTGTGGCTAAGCCTGCGCTGCACTCAGCTAAAGGCTGTGCGCAGTGTGGGACTTGAGGCATGCAGGGGTTTGGCCACAGGGCCTGGTCACAAGCTAAAGGCCGTGCGTTGTGTGGAGTTGGCAGCAAGAGGGGGTTGGGCGAAGGCCTGCGTGACATGGGGCTAGATGCATGCCCTACCCTGGTGCATAAAAAAATAGAAATTCACAGAAAAAAACAAAGTTAACATAGATGTTATAGGGTTTAGTATTTAAAAAACCTTAGAATTTCACTGAAAAAAATAAACTTTACAGGGACATTATAGTTAGGTTCTGAATTTACACACACAAAACCATAGAAATTCAGATGATATAGTTAGAGTTAGATTAAGTAACTATAACTCATTCCCTGGGGTAATTATAACTCACCCTCACCATTTACAGCTAATTACCCAATATATTATATCATTCATGATATCTTCTATGGAATCATTGATATTATCACTGAAACATTTGCAATAAAATTATTGAGGAGAAAACTGCGCCTGGCGGGGGCATAAGTTATAGTTACCCTAGGGCATAAATTATAGTTACTTGATAGAACTTTAACTATAACAGGTGAATTTCTATGGTTTTGTACATGTAAATTCAGAACCTAACTACAACATAATATATATCAATATATATATATATATATATGTATATATATATATATATATATATATATATATATATATATTCACTGAGAAATCCAGAAAACCAAAGGTTACAGGGACATTATAGTTGGGAAATTGAATTAAAAAACGCAGAAATTCACTGAAAAAATCAAAGTTTACAGGGACGTTATAGTTAGACTAAAATTTGACATGTAGAAAACCGTAGAAAATCTGCAGGTATAGTTATGTGAGCTAACTCTAACTTGTGCTCCTGCAATACACTGCTTATGACCTCACAAATTACATCACTCATGTCATGGTCAGTGACGTCACTGATGACATCACTGATGAGTGGGTGAATGAGTGGGTGTGTGGGTGACTTAGAGGATATATAAGTGTATGTATGGGTGACTGGGTGGCTACATGGGTCAGTAAGTGTGTGAGTGGATGTATGGGTGATTGGCTGTATGAGTGGCTATATGAGTGAGTAAGTTGGTCCAGGAGCGACTGTGTGAATAGTTGAGAGGGTGTGTGAGTGTTTGTATGGATGACTGAGTGCATGTATGACTGGCCATATGTGTGAGTGTGTGAGTGATTGTATGGGTGAGTGAGTGGGTATATGAGTGGCTGTATGGGTGAGTGAGTGGGTGGATTAGTCGGAATATGGGTGAGTGACAGGGTGCATGAGGGGCAGTATGTGTGAGTGAGTTGGCTTGGGAGTGATTGTATGGATGAGTACTAGGATGACAGTGGTTGCATACATGAGTGAATGGGATCATGAGTAGCTGTATGGGTGAGTGACTGGGTGCATGAGTGCCTGTATGGGTGAGTGATAGGGCATGTCAGTGATTGTACGAGTGAATGAGTAGGTGCATGAGTAATTTTATGGGTGAGTGATAAGCTGCTTGAGTGGTTGTATGGGTGAGTGAATGGGTGTATGAGTGGCTGGATGGTTGAGTGAGTATGTGAGTGGGTATATGGATGAATGACTGGGTGTGTGAGTGGCTATACAAATGAGTGACTGGGTGCATGAGTGCCTATATGGGTTAGTGAGTACATGAGTGATTGTATGGGTGAGTGATTGAGTACAATAGTGGCTGCATAGTAAGTGATAGGGTACACAAGCAGCTGTATAGATGAGTAAATGGGTGCATGAGTGCTTGTATGGGTGAATGACTAGGTATATAAGTGATTGTATGGGCAAGTGACTGGGTATATGAGTGTTTGAATGTATGAGTGAATGGGTGTATGAGTTGCTGTATCAGTGTGTGAGAGGGTGCATGAGTGAATGTATGTGTGAGTAAATGGTGCATGAGTAAGTGTGTGGGTGAGTATGAGGGTGCATAAGTAAATATATGTGGAAGTGACTGAGTGCATGAGTGGCTGTATTAGTGAGTGAGGTGAAAATGTAGGTTTTGTTTGGGTGAGTGAGTGGTTCTGTCAGTGACTGTATGGGTAAGTGACAGGATGCATGAGTGTTTATATGTGTGAGTAAGTGGGTGCATGAGTGGGTGAGTGAGGAGGTGCATGACTAGTTGTATGAGACAGTGGGTGGATGAGTGGGTGTATAGGTGAGTGAGACAATGTGTAAGTGGTTGTATAGGTGAGTGAGTTGGTGGATACCTGGATGTATGATTAAGTGCATGACTAACTATATGGGTGACTGACTAAATACATGACTGGCTGTATTGGTGAGTGATAGTGTGCAGGAGTAATTGTATAGATGAGTGAATGGGTGTGTATGGGTGAATGAGTGTATGAGTGGTTGTATAGGTGTGTGAGTGCATGAGTGGCTGTATGGGTGACTGACTGGATGTATGGGTGAAAGATAGAGTGCTTGAGTGGTGGTATGAGTGGGTGTATGAGTGATTGTATGGGTGAGTGAGAGGTTGTATGAGTTTTTGATGGGTAAGAAAGTGGGTGCATGAATTGATCTATGTTTGAGTGAGTGAATGCATGAGTGGTATATGGATGAGTTAGTATACTAGTGATCTATGGATGACTTAATGACTGTATGCAGTATGTGTCAGTTAGTGAAGGCACATCTGTGTCAATGATTGACTTAATGAGTGAGTGAGTGAGGGAATGTATAAGTGGTGGATGGACAGTTTTGTGAGTGTTTACATAATAAAGTGACTGAGTGTGTGTGTCAGGTACTGTATAGGTTAGTGACAAGAAAACAAACTAGTGGCAACACATATGAAATAATATCTATGGCGGTCATTCTGACCGCGGCGGGCGGCGGTTGCCGCCCACCATGCGGTTACCGCCGAATGACCGCTCCGCGGTTAGGAGACCGCGGCGGCCATTCTGGCTTTCCTGCTGGGCCGGCGGGCGACCGCCAAAAGGCCGCCCGCCGGGCCAGCGGGAAAGCCCCTGCAACGAGGAAGCCGGCTCCGAATGGAGCCGGCGGAGTTGCAGGGGTGCGACGGGTGCAGTGGCACCCGTTGCGATTTTCACTGTCTGCAAAGCAGACAGTGAAAATCTGTATGGGGCCCTGTTAGGGGGCCCCTGCACTGCCCATGCCACTGGCATTGGCAGTGCAGGGGCCACCAGAGGCCCCACAACACCCGTTCCCGCCATCCTGGTTCTGGCGGTGAAAACCGCCAGAAACAGGCTGGCAGGAAGGGGGTCGGAATCCCCATGGCGGCGCTGCAAGCAGCGCCGCCATGGAGGATTCCCTGGGCCAGGGGAAAACCGCCGGGAAACCACCGGTTCCCCTTTTCTGACCGCGGCTTTACCGCCGTGGTCAGAATAGCCCTGGAAGCACCGCCAGCCTGTTGGCGGTGCTTCCGCTGCCCTCCACCCTGGCGGTCAGAGACCGCCAGGGTTGGAATGAGGGCCTATGTATTAATACTGTTTCCATAGGTATCTGAAAGAAATATATCTCTGCCACTACTACTATCTTCACAGATTTCATGGCATACGCCTCCAATCACTGCTGAAAAAAAGAGGAACAAAAACATAAGTTTGTTTTCAGGTTAGACGACATCTGAAACAAAACAATATACATTATGCTGTAGCAGTACATGAGATTTTAGTAAAACATTTTATTTTCCCTCTTTCCTGTTCTCAGCCTTTATACTAGTACATAGAAACAGAGTACCGTAGAATCATCATGGAACAGTGGGGAAAAACAATCGTATAGATCATAGAACAAAATACATAACTCCACAGTATTTCACTACAAATAAGTGATACTTTGAATTGCACTCATTATAATTTTTGAATTATTTAAAATATTACATTCAGTAATGCTTACTATAGTAACCAAAAAACCATATGTTAACATTTTGCTTATTATTATACCTGGTACAAAAGTACGAACAAATATAATGCACACTTGAATTTTCCAACTCTTTTTGTAGACATCACCCCTGATAGGCAGAATGATGTTTTACACAATGAAGATCCACATAGTGAGAAGACCATATATAAATTTTCTTTCAGAAAT
The DNA here is from genome assembly GCF_031143425.1 of Pleurodeles waltl. NCBI lineage: Eukaryota > Metazoa > Chordata > Amphibia > Caudata > Salamandridae > Pleurodeles > Pleurodeles waltl. The sequence goes on from NC_090436.1 coordinate 839,890,922, forward strand.
CCTATGAAGATATTTCATCCACACGTTGTTTTTGACATCCTTTTGTTGACATTACCCCCTGATAGGCCCAATAATGTCTTAAACAGTGATAATCTATGTGGAGAGAAAACCATACATTTTTTAGCAAAAATTATTTGATAGCATTTCATTTAAACTTAATTTCTAAAACATCACCCCTGGTATAGTGAATGATATATTAATTAGTAATAATCAACATAGAAGACTGTATCTCATCTTTTGCTCAACAAATCCTTCTTTGAACTTTAGCTGAAGAAATAACAGGTAAGAATTAGGAAGTTTGAAAGGTAGTTTTTGTTGGATTTAGAGACAACTGTCATTGCACTCCGCCCATTCGGTTTGAGTGGGTGCATGTGTGTGTATGGGTTGGTGAGTGTGTGAATGTCTGTGTGTGTGAGTGAGTGCAAGAGTGGCTATATAAGTAAGTGAGTTGGTGCATGAGTGTCTGTATGAGTAATTAAGAGTACTTGTGAGTGTTTGTATGGGTGAGTGAGTGCATGTGTGACTGGCTGTACGTGTGAGTGAGTGTGTGCATGACTCTATAGGTAAGTGAGTGGGTGTATGAGTAGCTGTATTGGTGAGTGAGTGGTTGTATGAGTGGCTTTATGGGTGGGTAAGTGGGTGGATTAGTTGTGTATGGGTGAGTGACAGGGTGAATGAGTGGCAGCATGTGTGAGTGAGTAAACTTATGAGCGATTGTATGCATGAGTAATAGGGTACCTGAGTGGTTGTATAAATGAGTGCATTGGTGCATGAGTAGCTATATGGGTGAGTGACTGGGTCCATGAGTGTCTGTATGGGTGAGTGATAGGATGTGTCAATGATTGTATGGGAGAGTGAGTAGGTGCATGAGCAATTGTATGGGTGAGTGATAAGCTGTGTGAGTGGTAAATATACAGTATAATGTCCAGATGTAATATTAAAGCCGTTATGGAAGATACAGTATGTTCTACCAGAAATTGATTTCTGTCCAGCTTTAAAGTTCATAATCTCAGTGTCCAATTTTGTTCCATCTGCTCTGCATAGTTGAAACATTGCTATAATATATTTCCCACTTCTCTGTATAAGCAATGTAGACATAACATTTGATTTACAACTTGGACAGGTCATATTTTGGTCACTTCTTTTTATTAGCTTATCAAAAGACACACTTTTAGATTCCAGCAGAGTTGAGTACAGAAATCGCTCAGATTGGATTTCAGTGGTAGATGAGAAAGAGCAATCTTCACACTGAATAAAACAGTCCAAATATCTCACCAATATTTACATCTTCTTCTTCTAAAACTCCAGTGATCACCATAATAAATTCCTGTGCATCTTGTTGAGCGCTTGGAGTAAATACTACAGATTCACTATATTTATCTACTAGTTCTTGAATGCCTGAGGAAGAATGTATTATACTTCTGTCAGGAGATAACCGTTGAAGGCAATGAAACAATGCTGCGCACAATGTGTTCTGTGGTCTCTCTTGACCTGCATTTACAACATGTGGTAGATGAAAGAGAACATTTAGAACAACATTAGCATTGCAGTTTACACCATTAGTGTTATCCAACTGGGAATCTGCAGTATCTCTATATTTTTCCACTTTCCTTTTTTGACACATTTTTGTTTAGCCTTGGTCTTGGTCTTTTCTGTAATTTCCATTGATTCTGTTGTCTCTTTCTGATTACGACATAATACCCATTTTTCATCAATAGAATACTGTCCTAAATGAGGAGCATATTTACTTCTTAATCTGTTGTACTCTCTCACACAACTTGCATCTGCACTAAGCTTCTTCTCATCAAAATCAATCTGAAACAAACCAGACAATGTTCGAACACATGACAATGTTACATACTACATTACTTCTTTAAAAACTATACTTCCAATATTAATAAATGCAGCATCAACACTTAAACCTTGAGACTTGTGGCTAGTTACAGCATACATAAGACAAGCAAAAAGTGTACAACACATAGGGGGTCATTCTGACCCTGGCGGTCCAAGACCGCCAGGGCCACGAATGACGGAAGCACCGCCAACAGCCTGGCGGTGCTTCAATCCCCATTCCGACTGCGGCGGTAAAGCGGCGGTCGGATTGCCGGGGCCGGCGGTCATCCGCCGTTTTTGCCACGGCTGGGAGAATCCGCCAGGGCAGCGCTGCGAGCAGCGCTGCCCTGGGGATTCTGACCCCCGTACCGCCAGCCTGTTTCTGGTGGTTTTCACCGCCAGGAAGAGGCTGGCGGTAACGGGTGTCCTGGGGCCCCTGGGGGGCTCTGCACTGCCCATGCCACTGGCAGACAGTGAAAAGCGCGACGGGTGCAACTGCACCCGTCGCACCGCCGCAACACCGCCGCAACACCGCCGGCTCCATTCGGAGCCGGCTCCTGTGTTGCGGCCTCATTCCCGCTGGGCCGTCGGCGCTAACTTGGTTAGCGCCCGTCGGCCCACCGCGAATGTCAGAATGGGGGCTGCGGAATTTTGCCCGCGTGGCGGCCAAATGGCGGTCTCCCCGCCCGCCAGAGTTGGAATCACCCCCATAGTCATATTTGCTTTACACCATCAACCTGATAAAACTTTATAACTAAGAATTCAATCTTATCATAGTTAGTGTACTTAAAATCTATAACTTTACTCATCGTACCATTTACTAATCCTTCTTCAACACTTAACTTACATCTTGTAATTACTCTACAGTTTTTGCAGACATGTAAAAACCCCTAGTCCAGCAATCCTGGATGCAGATTTCTCCAAAGAGTTCAATTTATCTGGTACTTTTTCACTGAGTAAGACAATTACTTCTTGGTGTTCCATTTTGTCGATAGCAGCCATCTCCAAAATGTCCACATTCAAATTCAGCACACTCTTGAAGTATAGGCAGTAAAGAAGCAATGGATTTACTTTCTTTACAAAACTCAGACATTAGATCTGCTGCAGTGCTCTTATAAGAAAAGAGTTTCTCAATAAGCCTAATTTCCAACATATGTTTTCCCTCCTCTGTTAGAACTCCTACCCTAACATCCTTTCAAATGTTTCAATATTGTGTGTCAGAGACCTGATGCATATTTTTCATAAGTTCCTTGTATTTGAATACTGCCAAATGTTTATATTACCAATATTTCCCAAAGAGTTCTGAGTTTCTTCATTGAAAGAGCTTTGAAAACAGGTTGTGCTTTTACAGGAGTAAGTTATAGAAGATTACCAAAAACAATGAAATGCTTTCCTCCAAACAAGATGTTGTATTCAGGTTTTAAAATCTGTTGCATTCTCAAGTGAAAAAAGGCACGCATTAGATTTGAAACCATGCTTACCTCATCAATAATTAAAAGCTTAATTTTCTTCAGCACTCATGCCACCTCATGATAAGCTTCACCAGATAACTTCTGGTATTCCAGTTTATTATCATGCTCTACTGGTAGCATTAGCAATCTATGTAAAGTTATTCCTTTGATATTGTGTGCAGCTAATCCTGTTGGTGCTGTTATTACACACAATAAATTTGATTATGTAGTTTTGTGTAGAAAAGTTGAGAGAACTTTAATTGAAAAGTTTTTACCAACTCCAGCTTGGTCACTGATATATAAAAATATAGAGGGTCATTATGACCCTGGCGGTCGGCGGAAATATGGAGGAATGTACTGCCAACAGGCTGGCGGCACTTTCCTCCATATAATGACATACCAACTGCCATGGCGGGAACGGATATCGGGCTGGAGACTTCAATCTCCAGCCCGCCAGCCGTCACTTGCCCGCCTGCGGGATTATGACCCCGCCTATCGCCACGCCACAAAAACCATGGCGGTAGACACTATCAGTGACAGGGAATTCCCTGTCACTGATAGGGGTCTCCCCCTCCCCTCCACAGGTTCCCCCCACCCCCTTCCTCTCGAGACCCACCTTCATACACGCCCCTTCCTTCATACATGCACACATGCATACAAACACCCATTCCCACATTCATCCATGCATGCATGCAACCACTCACACACACATCCACACATACTTACATGCATACACGCAGACACGCATTCACACTACTCAACATACATGCACTCACACCCCCAAACATGCACACACATACAATACACAACACACACCCGCATCCACGCACACATAAATATTCACACACACCCCCACACACACAACACCCTCCACCCCCTCCCCTGTCAGCGCACCCACTTACCTGGATCCAGGGGGTACCCCGGCAGGAGACGGGATGGGGCGCTGCTGCCAGCAGCAGAGACTGCCAGCAGAACCCCGCCAGGCCGTATTATTCTCATACTATGACTGGCGGTGGTCCAGCAGCAGCGCCACCTTACCACCATCTGTCGGCATGGCCACAGCTGGATTGACACCATCCTTCTGGTGGAAATCCGGCTGTGGTCATATTTTGGCAGCCGTCGCCACGGAGGAAGGCAGTTTTTACCGCTGGGGTCATAATGACCTCCATTGTCTTGAATGATGAGCAATTGCATTCTTTCTTCTTGTGAAGAAATTCACGTTCTATTTTGTCTTTTACTTCAATATAAATATCCTTTTGTTCATTGTTGAGTTGTGCGATTAACTGTTCTAGATCTACAGATTCCTTTCTCACTTGTTCCATTGCACTTTCCACTTCGTTCATAGGCATTGCAGCATCATTTTCAATATTAGGATGTGCGAGAGAAACTTGACTTAGTGGTGCTGAACTTTGGCTGCTTTGAGCACTATCCTTAGCTACCTCAGCAGCAATCATTTCTTCTTGTTGTATCTCATAATTTAACATGTGTAAATAATTTGTGAAAATAGAAGACTGAAAAGTATCTTTGACAGCACTCAAAGAATCTTGGTAGCAGTGATAGTTTACAAGTCATTCCAATTCATTACGCCAAGACTTGAATAGTTGAAGAAAAACTAAATAAATAAAAAAATCATTTGTCAGTAGTTTGGCAGCTAAGTTGTCAGTGGTTAATTAGATTTTCTTTCGCATATTTGACTAAACAACCATCACATCCAGGTACTGCATATTTCTCTTCTTCTGCGTTTTCACTTGCATTTCTTCTATATCTATATTTTTTCAGAATTTCTTAAAGGCACTTGTGTTCTAAATGTTGACTTCTTCTTGGATTGAATATATCCAACATATTACATTTCACAATGTCTGTAGTTTGTGGTTCAAACCCTGATAGGTATTTAATTTCTGGGAAAGACTTTAACACACTGTTTCGTTTACTAGCCAGACCAAGAATTACCCAGACAATTCCTTTTGATTGTGAGAACATTTTTGCCGAACTCAACCTACCACAGGCTTCATAGGATCACATTTCCCTATGGGAAAGCATTTTCAAGCGAAAAGAGTACAATTTCTTGTTAACCTCTTAGCTGCTGGGCCTTCCCCCCCCGTACTGAGCCCTTTTTTTGGCTATTTGGGGTAGTTCACGCTTAGGCCTTCATAACTTTTTGTCCACATAAGCTATCCACGCCAAATTGGCGTCCTTTTTTTCCAACATCCTAGGGATTCTAATGGTACCCAGAGTTTGTGGTTTCCCCTGGGGGAGACCAAGAAATTAGCCAAAATACAGTGAAAAATTAGTTTTTTAAAAACAAATGGGAAAAAAGGGCTGCCGAAGAAGGCTTGTGGTTTTTCCCCTGAAAACGGCATCAACAAAGGGTTTCTGGTGCTAAAATCACCATCTTCCTACCTTTCAGGAACGGGCAGACTTGAATCAGAAAACCACATTTTTCAACACAATTTTGGCATTTTACTGGGACATACCCCATTTTTACTATTTTTGGTGCTTTCAGCCTCCTTCCAGTTAGTGACAGGAATGGTTGTGAAACCAATGCTGGATCCCGGAAAGCTAAACATTTCAGTAGACAAAATTGTGAATTCAGCAAGGGGTCATTTGTGTAGATCCTACAAGGTTTTCCTACAGAAAATAACAGCTGAAATAAAAAAATATTGAAAGTGAGCTGAAAAAAACAGCCATTTTTCTCCACATTTTACTCTGTAACTTATTCCTGCAATGTCAGATTTTTTTAAGCAATATACCGTTACATGTGCTGGACTCTTCCAGTTGCGCGGATATATAGGGCTTGTAGGTTCATCAAGATCCCTAGGTACCCAGAGCCAATAAATGAGGTCCACCTTGCAATGGGTTTTCATTCTATACCGGGTATACAGCAATTCATTTGCTGAAATATAAAGAGTGAAAAATAGGTATCAAGAAAACCTTAGTATTTCCACAATGGGCATAAGATAAGGTGTTGAGAAGCAGTGGTTATTTGCACATCTCTGAATTCCGGGGTGCCCATACTAGCATGTGAATTACAGGCCATTTCTCAAATAGACGTCTTTTTTACACACTGTCTTACATTTGGAAGGAAAAAATGTAGAGAAAGACAACAGGCAATAACACTTGTTTTGCTATTCTGTATTCCCCCAAGTCTCCCGATAGAAATGGCACCTCACTTGCGTGGGTAGGCCTAATGCTCGCGACAGGAAACGCAACATAGGCACATCACATTTTTACATTGAAATCTGACGTGTTTTTTGCAAAGTGCCTAGCTGTAGGTTTTGGCCTCTAGCTCAGCCGGCACCTAGGGAAGCCTACCAAACCTGTGCATTTTTTAAAACTAGACACTTTGGGGAATCCAGGATGGTGTGACTTGTGGGGCTCTCACCAGGTTCTGTTACCCAGAATCCTTTGCAAACCTCAATATTTAGTCAAAAAAACACTTTTTCCTCACATTTCGGTGACAGAAAGTTCTGTAATCTGAGAAGAGCCACAAATTTCCTTCCACCCAGCGTTCCCCCAAGTCTCCCGATAAAATTGATACCTCACTTGTGTGGGTAGGCCTAGCGCCCGCGACAGGAAATGCCCCAAAACACAACGTGGGCACATCACATTTTCCCAAAGAAAACAGACCTGTTTTTTGCAAAGTGCCTAGCTGTAGATTTTGGCCTCTAGCTCAGCCGGCACCTAGGGAAACCTAGCAAACCTTGGCATTTTTGAAAACTAGACATCTAGGGGACTCCAAGATGGGGTGACTTGTGGGGCTCTGACCAGGTTCCGTTACCCAGAATCCTTTGCAAACCTCAAAATTTGGCTAAAAAAACAAATTTTCCTCAAATTTCGGTGACAGAAAGTTCTGGAATCTGAGAGGAGCCACAAATTCCCTTCCACCCAGCGTTCCCCCAAGTCTCCCGATAAAATTGATACCTCACTTGTGTGGGTAGGCCTAGCGCCCGCAACAGGAAATGCCCCAAAACACAACGTGGACACATCACATTTTCCAAAGAAAACAGACCTGTTTTTTGCAAAGTGCATAGCTGTAGATTTTGGCCTCTAGCTCAGCCAGCACCTACGGAAATCTAGCAAACCTTGGCATTTTTGAAAACTAGACATCTAGGGGACTCCAAGATGGGGTGACTTGTGGGGCTCTGACCAGGTTCTGCTACCCAGAATCCTTTGCAAACCTCAAAATGTGGCCAAAAAAACACTTTTTCCTCACATTTCGGTGACAGAAAGTTCTGGAATCTGAGAAGAGCCACAGATTTCCTTCCACCCAGCATTCCCCCAAGTCTCCCGATAAAAATGGTACCTCACTTGTGTGGGTAGGCCTTGGGCCCGCAACAGGAATAGATCACACAACGGTCAATGTTGGTCTTTACACAAGGCAGCTGTTGACCCTGGGGTGATCCATTCCTGACGCAGGCACTAGGTATAGGCACTCAAGTGGGGTAGTGTTTTTATCAGGACAGGTGAGGAATCACTGGGTGGTAGGAATTTTGTGGATCCCAGCATATTCCTTTAGTTTGTGTGACAGAAATGCGAGAAAAATTGAGTTTTTATTCAACATTTCAGCTTTGCAGGGTATTCTGGGTAAGAAAACTTTGGGGAATCCACACAAGTCACACCTCTCTGGACTCCCCCGAATGTCTGGTTTCCAGAAATGTTTGGGTTTAGTATGTTTCTCTATATGGCCGCTGAACCCAGGACCAAAAACACAGGTGCCTGCCTTATAAAACTAGTTTGTTTTGTGATAGATAATTTTTATGTCTCCACAATACGATTTGGGCAGTGGAATTTGGGGCTGAACTAAATTGGGGAGCTCCCAAGAGAGCACTCTCTCTCTCTGCTTGCCGCCGCATTCACCTACTCTCTGGGTTGGGCTAACCCACTATTACCCTGTTGCGCAGACTGTGCTTCCGAAGGGACAGCAGGACTGTCCTCATCACCTCCCTCATAATTTACTGGAAGAGGAGTTATCGAATGGGACTCCTCTGACTGAAAAATCACTCCCAGAGTCTGCACAATTGTCCTATCCCTCAGATGCTGTCTCAGTATCTGATGTCTCAGTCTCTGATCCTGTGTCAGAGCTGTCCTCTATAACCAGAGTGACGGCAGCAGTCATCCATCAAGATGCCATCTCTGCTTTTGGCTAAACTGTTGCTCTAAAACACTAGCTTACATAGGCAGTCACAAAATCGATGGTGTATGTGAGATACGTGCAACAGTAGAGGCCACCTTACCTGTGCTTCTTCCCTCAATCAGCACGTTCTTTCAAGACACTCAAAAAACACCTTGTCACATACCATTCGTCACAGTCTTTAGCACCTCCTGCGCCCAGTCCAACAATCATTATTGGTGCTCCCACTCCTTCCTCCTCGGATTCCCTTATTACCACCCAGCAAAAGTGCCCTTCATCTCTCCATAGCCGCCCCCCACCCCGCACCTACATTTCATTTGTATTATAGCGCAGGTAATGGCTGACTTTACTAATATACTCAGCTATTTACATAAAATACAGATTTGTTCTTTGCAGTAGGCATATAAACCTTCTGCGCTTCTTTATGGCACTAAAACTGCCACGAGACAAAAGTCTGATCCTTTTGTAGCAGAAACATAATCACAATACTTACTTGACTTTTCTATTGCTGCCTAAAAGCTACAGTTGAAATGCGTCAGTTGAAGTATGTGCATTGCTTTGAAGACGCAAGACAACTGGTGGCAAATATATATATATATATATATATATATATATATATATATATATATATATATATATATATATATATATATATATAAATATATAGATCACTTTTATATGTGGGTCTGGTTTTCCTGGGGGCCGTTCGCAGCCCCCAGGGAAACCACACATGTATTGACAAAAGTGATCTATATATATGTATATATATATATATATATATATATATATATATATATATAAATACATATATATATATATATATATATATATATAGATCTATCTCTAAATATATCTATCTACATGGATATATCTATAAATAGATCTATATATATATAAATATATATAGATCTATCTATAGATACATCTATGTAGATAGATATATCTATATATATATATAGATCTATATTTTTTTAGTAGTTGTATGGTTTCCTTGGGGGCCAAAATGGCCCCCAGGGAAACCCTACAACAACTAAAAAAAAATATTGCCCCTACAGGGGGTCGCCCTGCCCACGGGGTTAAGTGTCATCTCTGCAGAAATCTCCTCCCACGTCTCCTTCATCTCTGTCTTTTCAGATTTTGTAATGTATGACATGGCATACCGAGTCACAGCGATGGAGTTGTCTGCAACAAATTGTATGTCCATATTAGCATTCAACATTTTCAAAATCACAGGGTGATAGTCATTAATATATTTCAAAGCTTCTGTTCGTTTTAGGTTATATGTTGGATTTCTGTGTCAGTGTATGTCTGACTGAAGACAGGTCTTGGAAATCCAAATCTACATCTTGCATAACATTTTCCTTTGAATCTGTATTTATGACAGCAGAACTTTCCACATCTATGTGTTTGGAAATGCAAAACTTATTCTCTGAGACTCACCAGTGTGTTTTGTTATGGTACATCATGTTACGTACTGTTCTATGAAAGACAGCACAGACTCACCAGTGTGTGCTCTAAATGTGGGTGCATATTTTATCCATAGAAGCATGTGAATATGCATGAATGTGTGCCTGGTTTTGCTCTGTGTGTATGTTCTCAAATGTATAACTTCCTAAACTTATTTTTGACTGGGTGGGTGAGAAACACTAAGCTTTACAGAACAGGTTTCTGACACACAATATAGATGATATACTGGACCTATTATACACCATATTGAAGTAACGGCCTTTTATGAGGCACTAGAGGCACACTGTGCCACCGAAGCATCATTTCTTTTACACTCCAATGGAATAGTGTTGCTGCCAATTTACAAGGGCACAAAAACCCACCTTTAGTGGCTTTTAAAGGCATGATAAACAATGCTCCCTTTCACGCATAATACTGCATGAAAAGGGTGTTCGATGGGGGTTCCCATGCAACACCCATGCAACATGATGGAATTTGATTCATTCCCACATTTACAAAGTTGGAAATGTGTCAGATTCCTTCACCACCTCATGTGTGTTGTTAAACTGTAAGTCCAAGGACAAGTAACATTATACCTCCCTGTTGTTTCTCTTTCATGTGTGGTGCATTCTTCAGTTCACATAGATTAATCAAAACACTATTAATTATTGTTCATGTGCAGGAAAGTATCCTTCTTGCAAATAAACACTTATCTTTGCAACATAGGTACCCTTATGCTATGGGAGAAGGGTGTCTACATTGGTACACGGCTGCAATTTGTGTACAAGAGCAGTGGACAAGGACAGGAATGCGTTGTTGCGTAGGCTCTCATTATTCTAATGAGACAACTTGATTTGAACGGCAGAATCGCCTGCGGTGTTGGAGACTGAGTCTAACCCACTACAGGTGACACCTGTCACCCCAATACGGGGTTTTCTCCGGTCAACTAGCAGTGCCTCATCTCTACCCAAGAGCAGGGATGATTGGGCAGCCGAGCACATGACACAATTGACTCCTCAGGGAAATCGTGGTCCGTCAGATCTCATCCGTTTCTCTCTGTTACATTAGTCTCACACATACAATGACAAATAGAGGCAGTATATGTTTCAATAAGGCTTTAATGAAGCAACTGCATCTTAGATAATAAAGTGTGTACTCCAATAACCAGGACAATGAAACGTGACAGGATTAAAATTGTGACAAGGAGAGTAAAGCATAGAAATAATGCTACCATATTGTCACTAGAATCAATAGACTAATTCCTGCCTAGGCTACATTAGAGCACAGCATGTTAAGCTCTAGTTCTGCCCTTCAGGTTCCCTTGGGAAGACAGCATCCCCCATACCTAAGCAAAGGCCTAAAGTCTGCATAAGCAGCTGTAGCGAAGCGTTCAGCGATCAGCAGACAATTGTGGTCATCTGGCTGGAATCTCTCTCTAACGTGTATGGGACAGGGAATTGTTTTTATAATAAAACAGCTGATGTTCTGAGAAAATGTCTTTAAGTAAGGATGTGTGTTTCTCTGAATACCAGAGATAAAATGTTACCACATTTACATTTACTGGCAACCTATCTTACTGCAGCCTTGAGTGAAGCACAGAGTGCTTGTTTAAAAACACAGTGCTGGCCTAAGCAAAGAACAGCTAGATAGAGAGAAATAAAACAAGACCACAAATGTGGCTATTGTTAAAATAATACACGAAGCTGAATAAAATATAACTGGGTTAAAGAGCACAGCGTCAATACTAGAGTGCTAAAATAATGTGCATGGTGCTATAACTAAAATGGCTACACAAAGCCTCATGCTTTCTAGATGCAATACATTACTAACCTTTTCTTTTGATGCAGGGCAGCACAGCCAAAAGGTTTTCAACACTACACTGTGCCAAAACACAGTAATTGAGGCTCTCAAAGTGCAGAAGTAAAAACCTTTAAAGCAAATACCATACTCCCTATAACCTACATATAGGTGGTCATTACAACCCTGGCGGTCGGTGTTAAAGCGGCGGTAAGACCGCCAATAGGCGGTAAAAAAAATGGAACTATGACCGTGGCGGAAACCACCAACATAGACAGACACTTTAAGACTCCGACCGCCACGGCAGTACAAACAAACAGCGCGGCGGTCACCACCAACAGACAGACGGAAGACAATGTATCGCCCACAGTTTCTCAACCTACCAATCCGCCACCTTTTCTGGGGAGGATTCACTGTGAACAAAAACACGGCGGAAACAGGACTTCGAAGGGAAAACACTCACCTCTACACACCCTACGAGGAACCAGGACGCCATGGAACCCGAGGTTCATATTTTCCTAGCTTTCATCTTCTTGCTCCTCTACCAGGAGCACGAACGCTGGCGGCGAAGACCACGGTGAGTACTGCACCTACGACACAGGGGAGGGGGGAGGGAAAAAACAGGGACACACACACGCAACACGCAACACCCCCACCCCCACCCTCACCCACGACAAAACACACACTAATACATATTGATACATCACAGTGACCCCCCCAACCCACCCGGAAGAATGCAAAGACAAAAGGAAATTAGTGTAACCATTGTAATCTATTAAAATCCAGTACGCAAAAATATATATACACTATTAACAAATATATACACCAAGAATAGAAGTCCAGGTATTGCTCCATTTAAGTCCGTGGAACACTGGGCCCACACTGCATGGGCGAGGCCCACACAAGGTACCCGAACATGACGGAGAGAACACTGCAGGGGCATCAGATAGAAATAAAACAGTCACCTCAGGGGAAAGGGAAAGGGGGGGCACCTCAGCCGGATGAGTGCACGACGCCAAATCCATGAGGGGGCCACATGCCCACTGTTCAATCCTGGGGAGTGCAAAGCCACAGTCTCTCAAGTCTCTACAGTGGGTGGTTTGCCCACTGTTCAATCCTGGGGAGTACAAAGCCACAGTCTCTCAAGTCTCTACAGTGGGTGGTTTGCCCACTGTTCAATCCTAGGGAGTGCAAAGCCACAGTCTCTCAAGTGGATAACAGTCTCCACTGGTTCTGGAGGGGGCTTTGTGCCCAGAGTGCTTCATCCTGCCAAGGACTGAGGTAGTGGATGTAAATGGATGTCATTCTCCACTGGTTCTGCAGGGGGCTTTGTGCCCAGAGTGCTTCATCCTGCCAAGGACAGAGGTAGTGGATGTCATTCTCCACTGGTTCTGGAGTGGGATTTGTTCCCAGAGTGCTTCATCCTGCCAAGGACAGAGGTAGTGGATGTAAATCTCCACTGGTTCTGGAGGGGGCTTTGTGCCCAGAGTGCTTCATCCTGCCAAGGACAGAGGTAGTGGATGTCATTCTCCACTGGTTCTGGAGGGGGCTTTGTGCCCAGAGTGCTTCATCCTGCTCGTGGCGGACTCAGTAGCGTCAGTGCTCTTGGCGCTCATGGGCCAGCGGTGCTTGTAGCGGCGGTGTCCATTGCAGCGGTGCTTGTGGCGGCGGTGTCCTTGGCAGCGGTGCATGTGGCGGCGGTGTCCTTGGCAGCGGTGCTTGTGGCGGCGGTGTCCTTGGCAGCGGTGCATGTGGCGGCGGTGTCCTTGGCAGCGGTGCCTTTGGCGGCGGTGTCCTTGGCAGCGACTCAGCTGCTGGCGGTCCTGTCTGGGCCTGCGACTCAGCTGCTGGCGGTCCTGTCTGGGCCTGCACGGCTGGTGCTGGCGGTCCTGTCTGGGCCAGCGGGGCTGGTGCTGGCGGTTCTGTCTGGGCCTGCGGGGCTGGTGCTGGCAGTCCTGTCTGGGCCAGCGGGGCTGGTGCTGGCGGTCACCTCCTGGGCAGCAGGGCTGGTGCTGGCGGTCACCTCCTGGGCAGTGGGGCTGGTGCTGGCGGTCGCCTCCTGGGCAGCGGGGCTGATGGCGGTCCCCTCCTGGGCAGGGGGGGCTGATGGTGGTCGCCTCCTGGGCAGCGGGGCTGATGGCGATCTTCTCCGCCGTGCTGATCTTCCCAGACTTGCCGGGTTTCTTGTGCCCCTTCGCCACCTTGGAAGGTGTCGCAGCTGACTCCACACTCCCACCTGTACCCCTGGGAGCTGCTTTGTTGGCTGGTGTCTTCCCCGTCTCCTGCCGGGCACTGCCCAACTTTTGATGCTTGACAGGTGGGGGACTGTCCATGCTGTGGCTCCTTACCACACTGGCTGCCTGGTGCACTCCAGAATCCTGTGACTACTGGCACCACTGATCCCGCTGATGTCGTGGCTGAGGTGCTAGGTTGGGACCTGGAGAGTCGGGCCCTAGGGGACTGACGGGTGGGGGAGATGAGGGAAAGAGGTCAAGGGTGGACAGGAAAGTTTCTTAGGAACACTGGGACGGGTAGCTGGAGGAGGTTTGGAGTGGAGGAAGAGGTTGTGGTTGTAGGAGGTGTACGTTTGGTGACTTTGGGTGAAGGTGCATGTGCTGGAGGCTGTCGTGAGGTGGATGGCTGTTGGGTGGGTGTGTGCCTGCGTTGTGTACCTTGGGAGGTGGCGTCACAGACCCACTGGAAGAGGACACAGGGTATATGTGAATGGTAGTGGGGTGGTGACTGCACGTGAGCGGGGTGTGGTGGTGGGTGTGCTGGTGATGGAAGTAGTGGCTGTAGATGTAGTGCATGCAGGTGTGAGTGGAGACGAGACAGGGAGGGAGACGAGGAGGAGGGGGACACAGTGGAGGCAGTGGATGTTGCTATGTCTGCATGTGTGTGATGTTTGCGTGAATGCATGTGGGATGTGTGGTGCTTATGTTTGCCTGAGCTTCCTTTGTGTGTTGGGGTGTGTGCATGCTGGTCTGATGGTGTGCTTAGGGTAGGCTGAGGTACAGGGGTGGGGGTCTGGCTAGAGGAAGTTGGAGGGGGGAGGCTAGAGAGAGGGACAATGGCTGCCATCAGTGCTGAGGCCAGAGTCTGAAAAGCTCGCTGAAGGGCTGCCTGACCAGAATGAATGCCCTTCAGGAATGCATTTGTCTGTTGAAACTGCTTCTCTACACCCTGGATGGAATTCAAAATGGTAGACTGTCCAACAGGGAGGGACCTGAGGAGGTCAATGGCCTCTTCACTGAGGGCAGCAGGAGTGACTGGGGCAGGGGCTGAGGTGCCTGGGGAGAAGGTGATGCCCACCCTCCTGGGTGAGCGGACACGGGGCAAACGCTGAGGGGCTGCTGGGAGGGTGGTGCTGGATGGGGGGTGGCAGCTGTACCTGTAGAGGGGGGGCACAGATGGGCCCACCACCACAAGGGAGCTCCCATCAGAGGACGAGTCCGTATCACTGGTCTCCGCTCCTGTCCCCGCCGTGGAGCTCCCCTCGCCCTCCGTCCCACTGGTGAAATCCGACTCCGTAGTGTCGCCCTCCTGGGCCATGTGGGATGCAGCTCCCTCCTGCTCCGGTGACACTGCTCCTCCACCTGATGATGCTAGTGTACACAAGAACAGGGAGAACACAAAAAGGGGGGGGACGACAGAAGAAAGATATGTTAGGGCATGCATTACTGCTACCGTTGGCGGACATGACAGACACAGAAGCCCCCTGCACTACGCCACGCACTTGGTGTCCACTATTCAATCCCTGGGACATGGCCTACAAGGCTATGGCCGACATCTGCACACATGGATGTCACAGGAGCCTAACTAGGTGTAGTTGGCACTGTACCCAGGTGGGGTGGGGTGCCACAGGGCCTTCCTGAAAAAGGAGACCTAACTAGCATACTGGCCCTGGCCTAGGGGAAGCTACAGCCCACCTCCCCCACCCAGACACCTCCACTGCACGCTGAATCAGCAGAATGAGAGTGTACTCACCCCCTTGTTGCTGCTGTGATGCCCTCAAGTGCCCATCCAACTCTGGGTACGCCACCGCCAGGATCCTGAACATCAGGGGGGTCATGGTGCGACGGGCACCCCTCCCACGTTGGGAGGCCATCCCCAGCTGGGCCTCCGCTGTCTTCTTGCTCCAGTGGCGAATGTCCTCCCATCTCTTACAGCAGTGGGTGCTCTGTCTGTGATAGACCCCCAGGGTCCGGACGTCCTTGGCGATGGCACGCCAAATATCTTTCTTCTGGTGGGCGCTGACCTACAGGAACTGTACAGGGGAAAAAGATAAGTTATTTCCAACTGCACCGTCACAGTCATTGGCCCGCATCCCTACCCTTGCCATGTGGCACATGCACTCACTGTCATTTCATGCACGCCTCATTCTCCCCCCCCCTATCTTTCATCAACCACACTCCACACAGGCATAGCCCGTACAGCATGCTCCCAGTGTACTTACCTGTTTGTCTGGGGGACCGTAGAGTTGTGTGTACTGGGGAGGACCCCATCCACGAGTTTCTCCAAATTCCAGCGATGTGAAAGCAGGGGCTCTTTCCCCAGACGCATGAGCCATTGTATCTTCCAAACTGAGGTCACAGCAGCACTTGCAGTGTAGGTCCTCTCCTGTCGAAGATCAGGTATCGAGTGATTGAACAGATAGAAAATGGCGGTCACGTCCGCGGCGGTGGGTACTGTCACCCCCGGCGTACATTGTCATTGGCTCCTGGGACCCATAGGTTGGGTGTGTCAATAGCTGTGTGACTTGGCCTCAAAGGAACCACACCTATCCTTTTATCCAGGAAGAGTCGTAGTTTTGACAAATGGCTACCCAGCTGAAGTATTTCTACTGGTTAGTTTGTACAAGTTACCTCATTGGGTAAATAGCCTGTGTGTACGGATTCGTCATAGACCACAAGGAAATGTGTCCAGCGACCTTGTGCTAATTTGGCAATGTGATTGATCCTCATGCATCTTTCTTCAGAACTCTGTGATAACATGAAGCCCCCTATAAAGAGGCCAATGCGACAACAAGGACGTAAATATCCACCAAGCCAGGGTCAATCATCTTACCTAAATGATGTAAGTGCTTTCTTGTTTGGTGGGGATGTCCTCATATTCCTCGGCATCAAAAACATTCTACCAAAATCATTGGGAAATGCATGGAGGGCCCTTTGGTAAGCTGTCCAACATCATGGCAAAAGGTGGGAAGCACTTTGCATGCTACTAAGGTGGATGGAGTGGGGCCAATTCAATGGGGGAAGAGGGTCCCCCTCCCCTGGCTGATTTCAGCCCCTGGGACCCTATCCCTCAGGGTCCAGCCATAAATAAAGGTTGGAGGGTGACTGCATGGCCTCCCTTCTGGGAAGATTTCGGCCCCAGGGACCCATCCCCCAGGGTCAATCCATATCTCCTGGATGCCCTTCAGGGCAGCCAGCGTGCAATTGGACCATGGCGGGAGCCTCAAGGCCCCCATGGTCTCAGCTGACTTCCTGCCTCCTGCGGGAGCCAGCATTGTGTGCAAGATCAATTGTTTCAACTCTTTCCCTGCTTGCCTGTGGGCAGGGAAAGAGATGAAACCTCATCTTCCAGCAGAAGAAAGCACTTTAACCGCTCTCACCCGCTGGAAGAAGAGTGTTTGCTCTGACTTGCAGGAGCTGTCAAAGCTCCTGCCAAGTCAGAACAAAAAGCTATGTCCTGGGGTGGGGGATTCCATAGAAGGAACTAGCTCTGGGGAAGTGGTAGACCCCAAGGTCATTATTGGCTCCAACTTTTAAGGTTCCCAGGGCCAGAGGTCTTCGACATACCCCCTTAATTAGGTAAGAAGGTAGCAGTCCCCTGGGGAATTGGGGGAGGCCATACAGGGCTTGTCCATTACAAACATAATTTTGCCTCGAGGAGATGGTGGTCCCCAGAGTTTGGGGCCCCACACACTTATTTTATAATGGCCCTGGGAGGTGGCGGTCTCCGGTGCTATGAAAAGCCCTAGGAAGAGGCTCCTTTGTGCCCCCTTCTTTTCTGTACCCCCCCAATGCCCCCGGGACCTGGCCCACCCGGGGCAAACATAAAAGCAGGCACAGAAGACTGCGCCTGTTTTTTTAGTTTTTTTAAGAAATCACAGTGAAATTTGCAGATCTGCCATGATTTAAAAAATATATTTAAGCCTTGAGGGGCTTCTGAGGGAACCCCTGCACAAAGGCTAGAGAGGCAGGGTGACAGTACCCTACCCCCTTTTCACTTTTTTCTTTTTTCTTTTTTCTTTTTAGACTCAGCTGAAGCTGAGTCTCAAAATGTCTGGCAATGCTTCCCGGGTTGAAGTGTTGGCAGCCAATCAGAGCTCTACACGAGATCAGGAGTATTCACAAAGCCTTCGCACATCCAGATATCTATACTTGGTTTTCTTTTAATATCTCAAACACTACTCAATGGATTTACACCAAATAACAAAAAGCACTCTTTCTGGATCAACAGCTATCTTTCTTCCAAATTTGGTGTATTTACGTCCAGCAGTTTGAGCTATAGTCCTCTCCAAAATCTCCATGCAAATTAAAATGGGAAATGCTATTTTTCTCGGCTCCTGCTAGATGAGGCACCCAAAACTTCCCATGCACATCAAGATTCTCTGGCACACTTTTTCTATGTAAACACAGGTCCGTCATGGAGGTCTCGCCGCAGTAAAGACCGCCGTATTATGACATTGTTGGTTTGTCTGAAGTCAAACTGCCACAACACCGCCAGTACCACCAGGGCGGTCAGATGCTAGGCCGGAGGTGAGCACCTCCGGCCGGCGGCAGCCGTAAGACAGCCGGCGATATTTTGAGTCGGCAAACCACCAGGATTTATGTGGCAGTCACACCACCACAAAAACTCTGGCGGTAGTGCACATGGTGACAGTAATATCCATTTCTGTCACTTGCACACACACCCTCATCCACACACTTGCACACAGACCCCTCCACATCCGCACACTTGCATACACACCCCACATCTGCACACTTGCACACACCCCACCACATCCGCACATTTGCAAACACAGCCCCACATCCGCACACTTGCACACACAGCCCCACATCCGCACACTTGCATCTACATAGACACTCCTACTCACTCGCAGACTTGCACACATGCACCCCCCTCATCCGCACACAGACACCACCACTCACTCACAGACTTGCACGCATGCAACCCCCTCATCTGCACGCATCCATGCAGACACCCCCACTCACTAGCAGACTTGCACACGTGCACCCCCTCATCCGCACGCATCCACACAGACACCCCCACTCACTCGCAGAGTTGCACACATGCACCACCCTCATCCGCACACATCCACACAGACACCCCCACTCACTCACAGGCTTGCACACATGCACCCCACTTGCATGCATCTCAATACACACACATATACTCAGTCGCACCCCAACACACACCTCCCCTCCACATACATGCAGACACAAACACCCTCCATGTACTCATACATACAAACACGCACTCACAAACACCCATTCTGCTACACATACAGGTACACACCACACACATGCACACTTCCACCTCCTTTCGGATGGCTGGTGGTGGAAACGCCTCTCTTCTGCCATCAGCCAGGCCAACGGTGTCAGATTTCCACCTGTAAACTGGCGGAAATCCTAATGCACTCGTAATATGGCGGTCTTCAGACCGCCATATTATGTGAATATATATCTATATATATATGTATAGATATATACATATATATATATATATATATATATATATATATATATATATAAATAATTCATTTTTTTGTTAGGATCTTGTTTCAGTAGGAAATAAATTTCTTGGTTTGTTTATTTCTTTGGCTATGTTTGATGAATCTTCACAAAACTTCATAAAACTTACCTCAGCTCCTAACTGGCTACCTGGAAAGATTTGGAGGGATCAGTGAAGCAGGAGGCGAGAAAAATAGAGGGGAGGTGGGCTCAAAACATGTTTTCTGCTGAGATCTGATTGGCTGCCACAACATCAACAAAGACGTGGCGGCAGCCATCTTAGCACTTTGGATTCAGTCCCAAGTTCTTAGAAAATAAATATGCAAAAAAAGACATAAGGGGCCATATTAGGAACTCCCTGCCACCCCAAGGCCTGGGGATGGGGTCCCAGAGGGACCCTGCCTAGGGCCAAAAATATTGTTTTTTAAAAATGTTGTTAGTAGTTTGCGCAGGATCCATAAATCCACCACAAAATCTAAATAAGTGTGGAATCCCACATGTCTTTTGAAAAAGAAAACCCTGGAGTGGGCCAGGAACTGGGAGGCAACAGTAGTATTTATTTTGGGGAGGGGGGCACGTGGCACCCTTCATGGAGTCTCTGAGCAGTCCCGGAGACCCCATCCCCCAGGGCTGTGGTAAAAAACAAAAAGGCAGGGTGGACAGGCGGCCCACTCATGGATCCTTTTTAGGGCCCGGCAACCACATCCCCCAGGTCCAAAATGTACAATAGTAGGGAAGGTCGACCGTGCAGCCACCTCCCCGAGCCTTGATAATGCCCTAGGGAGCCCCATCTCCCGGGGCCATTTCAGTAATTAAAAGTGAGGAATAAATTAGGATGGAATGTGTGGTGTGGACATTGGGGGGAACTCATGAGAACCGAAAGAGTAGAGACAATCAAATATTTGTTAGCTCTTTTCATCCTGTATGATATAGTATAATACATTGTGCAGCATACATTTCAGGCACCACGTTTTTGGTGACAATGTATATAATGTATATAACTTTTATGTCCTGTCATTTTTTAAACATACATTGGTGGAAGAATGTGCCATCCATGAAAGAATATAGGGCCTCATTCTGACCCTGGGGGAATCCTCCATGGCGGCGCTGCTTGCAGCGCCGCCATGGGGATTCCGACCCCCTTCCCGCCAGCCTGTTTCTGGCGGTTTTCACCGCCAGAAACTGGATGGCGGGAATGGGTGTCGTGGGGCCCCTGGGGGCCCCTGCACTGCCCATGCCACTGGCATGGGCAGTGCAGGGGCCCCCTAACAGGGCCCCACAAGGATTTTCACTGTCTGCATTGCAGACAGTGAAAATCGCGACGGGTGCAACTGCACCCATCGCACCCCTGCAACTCCGCCGGCTCCATTCGGAGGCGGCTTCATTGTTGCAGGGCCTTTCCCGCTGGGCCGGCGGGCGATCTTTTGGCGGTCGCCCGCCGGCCCAGCGGGAAAGTCGAAATGATCCCACGGTCTTTCGACGGGGTAACTTTGGCGGGCGGCACCCGCCGCCCGCCAAAGTCAGAATGACCCCCTAAGTGTCAGATGCATGAAAAAAAACCTTACCTAATCGCAAATAGCGATTTTTAAGAAATCGCTATTTCTGAGTGGCAAAATGCAATGTAACAAAATTGTGATTCGGAAATCGCAAATTGTGAAAACGCACACCTGGCACAGCCTGATGACATCACAAGCAGGAAGTGAGTCAGCCCAGGCTGTTTCCAGGTGCCACACCTAAAGGAGCAGTTAGAGAGACACAGCCCAGCCCCAGGTAGCAAGTCTGTGAGCAAGACAGGACTTCACATCACCATGGCCTGTGCTGCTAAGGGGAAGGAGAAGGGAGAGAGGAAGAGAAAACTGAAATTCAGTGAGCAGGAACTGGAGGTGCTCACTGAGGAGGTGGTGAGGAGCCATGACCGGCTTTTTGGGAAGAGCTCACTCCAAGTCCCAGAGAGTGAGAAGCGCAAACTCTGGGCTGACATACAGACCAAAATCTGCACAGTGGGGTTTGCACAGCGCTCAGTGGAGGAGATAACAAAGAGGTGGTACGACCTGCGTTCCCGTGGCAAGGAGAGGGTGGCCAGCAGACTACAGGAGGCAAGGGGCACAGGAGCTGTACCATCCACCCAGACACCCTCCACCCCCATGGAAGACCTGGTGGAGTCGACGCTGCTCCTAGAAGTTGTCAGTGGGGTCACTGACATAGACATGTCCGGCACACCCAGCACCAGTAACGGTAAGTTCAATAATGAAATGTAAACCCATATGTGTATGTACAAATGCCCCTTAGGAAATAGCAAGTAGTGCAAACCATTGTGATAAGTACTACATTCCACATCTTAGATGCGGCACAACAATGCCTTATGGGAGTGGTAGTCCACAACCCAGAGCTGAAATTAGCACATAGAATGTAATTAAGTAGAGCGACACCCAGAAGAACACAACACCCACTACATAGTGATAAGATGTAACTGTACATTTATTACCATTGTGCAACATTTGGTGATACATACATAAATGACATGCTACACATTGTCGTTGCAGATGGCCCAGGCCCAGCAGCAGCAGATTGTGCCATTGTGGGGGATGCTGAAACACAGCCTCCATCAGACTCCAATACAAGCGAGTCAGTGAGTATTGTGCCAATCAGACGCAGGTCAAGGGTTGTACCTCTCCCCGATTTGAGCATGGACGTGGATGACATGTGGAAAGAAGGCCACACTCCATCCCCAGAAGCCAGATCCACCGTAAGGCAGAAGTCCCTGCCACAGCGTCACTCAACACTCCGCAGGAGGCCTCACGATGCAGGCACACAGCACGTGGAAGTAGGTGAGGGCCCATCATTCTTTGGTGGCTTAAAGTGCAGCGCCTGCAAAACAAGAACATGAGGGCAATGCACAGGCAGATGCAGGCACACAATGCTAACATGGGGGGGCTGCAGAAGCAGTTGGAGTGCCTAAATACAAACATTTGCAAGCTGCATGAGGGACAGGTTACAGCTGCGGAGAACACCAGGGAACTGACCAATGCAGTGAAGGAACTCTGTACAGAGATCAGGCTTGAGAGAGTCAGCCACCGCAGGCATGAAAGGCGATTCATGGGGATGTTTAGTGGCTTTTGTTGATCAGTCAATCGCCTTGCGACATCTACTGCCCTCATATCACGGCGTGCTGTGGCCGCACAGGTGGAGGCAGCACACAGCAGTCGGGATGTAGCCCATTGACTGGTCCAGATTACAAACGTTCTGAATACTATGCTGGCTAATCGCAGTGCTACACCCAGTGAACTTGGCTTAGGGGATACTGAGGAGTCATCTAGCATCAGCAGCCTTGCAGTGCCAACGACAGAACCTGGGCGTCGCAGTGCCAGGCACAGCACTGCCACTGAGGCAGATACAAGAGGTGCCGGCGAGGCCACTGCGCACTCGAGTGGAATGCGTGGCCGTAAAAAGTGACTTTGATGGCCACAGGGGACAGACTGTACATGTTCATTTACAGTAAACTATGAAAACAATAGTGCGACACTGTAAATGGCTCATTTATGACACATGTGTTTATTTTTTTTCCTAGTGACACGTATGTTACCAGAAGTCAAGGTAATAAAGGTACTAACTACCAGAACACATGTCAGTGAAGTTGTGTTGTTATTACTTACATCTGAAATGGTTGTGCATGATGTCAGCACTCCTTTGCCTGACCTCTGCTGCACTGGTCCTGTCTGCTGGCTGTAGGGGTGGTATGGGATCATCATCCTCATCTGAGTCTGGATCTGATATTTCCACAGATATGCCCCTGGTGGTAGCTATATTTTGCAAGATTGCACATGTGGCCACTATTCTACAGGTCGTGTCCGGGATTGCACTGTAGTGCCCCTCCACTTTTGTGGATGCACCGAAAGTGACTCTTCAGCAGGCCAATGGTGCGCTCCACCACATTGCGGGTTGCCCTATGTGCTGATTTGTATCTCCGCTCTGCTGGTGTTGCAGGATTTAGATAGGGTGTCATCATGTAGGTGCGCACTGCGTAGGCACTGTCTCCTGGAAGGAACAGATGGTATAATGAGTAGCTGAGCCATCTGACGTCACACTGTCTTCAATGCACCAGTGTACAGAGGGAAAATACCTAGTAGATATCCTTCACCAAATTCCCCAGCTAGCAGTCTTGTGTGAATCCCGCTGTGGCGAAAGATGTACAAATCATGTGTGCTCCCCGGGTACCTGGCCACGAGATCAGTTATGATGTAGGAGGCACTGCATATCACCTGTTTATTCATTGAATGTTGGTATTTACGGTTGCAGTACACATACTCTGTGGCCGATGGTGGACAGATTGCAACATGTGTTCCATCTATGGCACCTAGGACGTAGAAGAACTGTGCTATCTGGTAGAAATCTATTTTTGTCTGCTGTATTTCCTGTGGGGTGTGGGGGAATCTAATGTACTGGTGTTTCCTACTCAGCATGGTGTTTAGAAATGCATTGAAAAATCTAGAGAGGGCGCTCTGTGATACCTCTCCAGCTGCTGGTATGACCCCTTGATAGCTCCCTGAGGTAAGTAGGCGCAGGGAGCATAATACCTGCACATGGGTGGGTATGCTACTGGTCCTGTGTGTTGTAGGCAGCCGTATGGGTTGTAGCACAGCTATCAAGTCAAGTATCATGGCTGAGTTCAACCTGTACTTCTCATATATTTCCATCTCAGTCTGGTCAAAAAGGGTAATGCGCACTCTGAAAAGGCGCTCCTGTCTCCTCCTCCCTCTCCTCAAACCTGCCAGGATCCTCATCCTCCTCGCCATGACTGGGCTGGTGCATTCTGGGCCTCTTTTTATAGGTTGCACCTATTTACCACCTGATTTCATTTGGTGGTAAATTGCACACCGAGAATCCCCATTTTGCGACTACTCGCTATTTGCGACTGCTTCATACACTGGATTTGCGATTCCTTATTTGCAAAACGCAATTTGCGATTCGCTAAACCTAGTCGCATTTTTAGAGAATCGCTATTTTAGCGATTCCTTAAGAATGCACTGTGAATGCCTTTCATACATTGTAGAAGGCTTTTTTGCATTTTCAAACGATGGAATTTTGAGATTCACATGGTTTGCAAATGCAAAATAGTTTGATACATCTGGCCCAATATGATTTATTGAGGATTGGGACTGCATGTGGTGCCAACTAGCAAATGTCACAGTTCCCTGTAAGAAGCGCTGTTGCCCACCACTGGGACACACAAGCACAAATGGAGTGCTACTCCAAAAAAAATCAACCTTTATAAATGATTACCTGTGCCTGTATGACTTACGTTAAAGAAAATAATGACTTTGTAGCTGTTGCTGTACTTGATAAAACAATAGTCTTGGTTAATACATTTGTGCCCCTTTTACTCAGTACATGTTAAAGACCCCACGCATTAGTAGTAGCACTATATAAAATGCCTCCTGCTTCTGTAACAGGAAGTAATGAACCAAGGATGTTAGACCTTCGTGACAAAACAGCATTTGGGTTGGGCATGGCCCATTTACTAAGAAACAGACTATATTTGGGGACTCTTCTTACTTTTTAGTGGTAACAAGTGTTGATGCCCTAAAAATTATGCGTTAGCGCATCTCTTGAGATGCCAGCCCTGGTATCACGAAACGGGTCTGTAATCAAACTTTACTCCTATCAAAATTTTTATGTTAATTTATTATTATCTCTTCAAATTTATTGTATAAATACTTTGTTCAGGATTGTTCCATTTACCTCTACTCAGCCATGCGGTTATATTCTGGGCATCGGTTGAGGTCCCACTAATTCCTTCAGATCATTCAAGTGCCCATCACTGCAAGGCAACAGTTAATGAAGATTTGTCCTCATATGATCAAACATCCCTTTATTTTTACAGAACCCCTTTTCAGTATATGCATTCCATATTTCTATTGCCACGGGTTGTCAGACAGAATCATTCACTCTGTCGTGTCCTTATGAAGTTCATTTTACAAGTGTCACACTCATTTACATCAATCTGAAAAAATATTCTTCAGCTTATCTAAATGATAAATTATGTTTTTGAAGAAAAAGGAGACACGTTAAATCTACCCGACACGTTCCCCAGTGTACATTCCCAACAGCTTCATGAACTAATTCGTTTTCTGTTCAAGGCTTCTTCCAAACACACAAATAATTTTACTGCATTACATTCATTTCCTACTTTCACTCCGATTCACCACACTTAAATATAGTATAATAATAAAATAAGGGGAATATATTATAATAATCCAAATATGTCTATACTTCAGCGTTCTCCATGAAGTAGAATATAAGCTTCGGAGAGTCCTCACCTTTCCTTTTTATTATAGTTCTGTATTAGCTTCCTCAAATCCTGGATGAATTTTAAACAGATGGAAAATAACGCGGCCACTACTCAGCAATAACTATGTCGTGTATATTTAGCCAGGAAGGCCTTCGAAGGGAAGTCGCCGTTCTGTAGAAACAAGTCCATCAACCCATTGTTAATAAGCTAATGCTTGTTTGCATTGTGCTGACTTCAGAAAGAGCCACAGCTGAACACACCAAGTAAATGACTTTACCTGCCACGCAAGCAGCTATTTTCTCACACATTTGTTATGCAAAAGCTACAAAAATATTCCATATTCAGCAGAACAAACGTGGGTTTGCTATTAGTTCAGGTTTTAATGGTAAAACAGCTTTACCTTACATTAAATGTGCACACACTAAACAAACTTCATATTTACTGACAGCTAGCTGAATTAATAGCAGACACATAGGGCCCAATTCACAAAGGGACTTATGACTCATAAAGTCACGAGTGCAGATTCTCTGCACTAGAGGCAGAATTTCCACACGTGTGAATCTCTGCACTGAGCACTGCAGTACAGAAATTCCGAGCCCGATGCAGCGATTGTCAGGGGCGCAACTTCAGGGGGTTGTTTGAAGTGTTTCACCTCACTAATAAATGTATTTTCTTATAAATAGTTGGGTACAGGTGATTTCAGTTCGGTATTGTGAGATATCAGTTGGATTTCAGCAGGCATTTTTACATACTCATAGACAAAAAACGCACAACCAATCTGTGTGCAAGTTCTAAAAAATATTGGTTATTTTACAGATTATTGTGTTTTCTCTCTTAGTACCCGCACCAAACTGCATTGTCCCTTTCCACTGCCCCTTAGGCACCACTCCTGTGCCTTGCGTTGTCCTTTAATGTATATAAACAATATGGGGGTCATTAAGAGTAGGCCGCCTGCCAAACTCGCATGGTCAGGTTGCCACCAGTGTGGCCACCTTCCCATGGGCCCCATTACAAGTTCCCTGCTGGGTCATCCCCCAACATTGAGCCGGCAGCAATGTTGCAGTGCTTGGGGGGCAACAGCACCCATCACACTTTTCACTGTTTGCATTGCAGACAGTGAAAAGCGCAATGGGGCTGTCCATGGGGGCCCCTGTACTGCCCATGCCAAGTATGCACCTGCAACCGGTCTCCAACAGCTTTTACATGGCGGTCTAACCACCATGTAAATCCTGGCCGAGAGGGGGATCATAATCCCCAGGGCAGTGCTGCATGCAGGGCTGCCCTCACGGATTAGGACTGCCAGCACAGCCAGTCCTGCCACTGGAGGGAAACTGGAGGTGCTGGTGGTCTGACCATGGCCGAACTGCCATGGTCATAATGTGGCGATTTGACTGCTACCAAAGAGGTCGGTACACCACTTTGGTGGTGGTCAGACTACCACTACTGCAGGCCACCAGGGTCGTAATGACGGCCTATATGTCAACCTGGTTGTCAGAATATCTGAAGCTCACCAACCCAATCTTACGGACCAAACTACGCCCCTGGCGATTCTGCCACAAATCTGCACTCATAACTTTACAAGCCATAAGTCCCATTGTGAATCGGGCCTTAGAGTCCAGAAAAGATGCATTGAAGTTCTCTTTTTCTCAAGCCCCCACTGAAAATGTGATATAAGCACATGCATTTTGGTAACCTTAAACACTATGAATCGCTATAAAAATGCATGTCAAAATCATGACAGCTACCAACTAAGATACTTTTACATAGGATTACTCGTAAGAGATTAGACCATTCATGAGAGTTAGAAAAATAGCAATGTATGTATACTGAATTTGTAATTATTTGTGTTGATGCCTACTCTTTGAACAGGAAACAGTTGGGAGCACACAGCCTCACATGTCAGCATGCAATTTGCCTCATTGCATTATGGTAAAGGTAGTACAAATGTTTACTTATTTCATTTGTAGTCTGTAGTTTTTCACCTTAGTGGGTGCAGCTAGTGTTGTATATCTCTAGGCACGTTTCTGGGTTTCGCTCCTCATCAGTAGAGAGCAGCAGGCTTTTTTCTGGTCTTTGAACAACTGAATTTCCTTGTCTTGAACATGGTTCTGTCACTGCTTGCTCACAAGATGAAATTACGCTATGACATTTTTCCAGTGTGCAGTTGATGTCGTCAGTGTCTACAAACCATGGCCGGGATGTGGAACTGGCAAATAAAAAACCATTGTGTGAGCAGCCCAAAGGTGGTTCAAGGGGTATTTTTTTTCAATTTGCTATAAATGTAATATTAGCTAAAATACCAACTATTTATTTTGCCTGTACTTTGGGTACAGAATTAGATAATTATTTTTTTCTGTCTTCTTTTGGAAGTTGCTGTGCTAAAGCGTCTAAGTGCCATAGTAGCAGCCTCAGTTCACCACTATGTAGAAGGTGCAATTTCATTCATGAATATCACCTCCGATAATTACATTAATACCATTAAGTAGGTCCTGAACAATATTAAACTTTGAAATATCCTTTGAAATTCCTTAAATTAAACCATACAAATACATACTTTTTCTCACTCCACCAATGAAGCAACATTTTCTGATTAAACCAGAATCACCCACATTACCCACCTACTCCTTACTCAGACCTTTGTTCCTGATAGTACAAGTCTGTTGGTTTTATGCTTCATCCACTCACCTTCAACAAGTACAGGTCCAGTGTCCCAAAACCACTCTCTTTCAAACGCCTACTCTTCCATGAAATGGAAACCATGTTCCCAACTTCTAGCTTCCGATAAGCTGTTCAAACCTTTGACTTTTGGTGAATTGTTATGTTATGTATATTTGTATGGTGCAGCTTATCACCTGTGATGGTTTGATTTCCAAATACAATGTGTTCCTTGCTTTGCACAGCCGCAGACTCACACCCAAAAAAGCCATCACTCAAGCATCAGTCTGCCTCATCTTTGGAAGCCAGGAAATCCAATGATGTTACCTACCTCTTGAAGCTGCTCACAGCACAAATCAAAAGAAACCAGTACTATTTTTTAAATTATGGGAAAGCAATCAAAATGGGTATACACTTCACCTAGGATGGACAGGATATGCCATAGTTTTGCAAAGGGTCTGGTTATGAGTGACCCATGGGGTAGATGCTATTTATCACATCTCCCCAATGGCTTTCCTCAGAAGGTGAAATCAAATTCAAACTCTGCTGCATCATGTTCAAAGCCCTGCACTCAAGCAGACCTTGCTATCTGTCAGATTTTAAAATCTGGTGGGTTTAGAGAATTCCCAATCCATTCAAGAATGTCTCCTGATGTTGTGGATCCTTTATATTTATGAATAAATATTGAAGTTAGAATATTGTTGGAAGCAGTATATCGAGAAATGTAATACTGTTGGTAACCACATCATTTAACAATCCTGTTTTAGGAGTTTTATCATGTACTGTTTAAATATCGTTTTTATAAATTGTTTTTACTGCTTTAAACTGTGTTTTAGCATTTGTTAAACATATATGCTAGTTTTTATTTGTTAATTTTTATAGGGGGGTTTCGTATTTGTTACAAAATTGTTTTGATAATTTAATATTTTTTTAGTTTTGTAATTTTTCTTGGGTTCTTGGGTTTTATAGGGAAAAGAGTTGCTAATGATTTAAAATGTTCAGATGTCCTCCTCCTCCCAGGCCGGGTTGGAGCACCTGCTCAACTCAGCTCTCTCTCTGGGCGGATGCCCTGGGTCTCTGTGACGCATGGAGAACCTGGCACCCTACTCAGGTAGAGTATAGCCATGCATCAGCCGCCTATAAAGCGCTGTCCTGCACTGCCTATCAGCCTCTGTTGTAATGCACTTGACAGGTACCCAGGTTCTCCCCAGAGGCATTTCAGATCATGCTCCCCTTCTTCTTGAAATGGGACCCCCGCAGGGGCGTTGAAGACCCATATGGTGACTCAGTGCATGGTGTCTGATGGACCCATAGTGCACTGCCTGTGTGGAGGAGTTAATCAAGGCCTTCTTTGAACTCAACTGCCACACAGTGACCTCCAATGTGACCCTGTGGGCATCCTGCAAGCCCTCCTTCTGGGCCATGATTAAAAGCTACATTAGGGGTAAAGAAAAAGATGAGTTGAAGCACATGACGTACTTGGAGGCACAGATCCTTTCCTTGAAGCAGCAATTACGTCACCAGGAGCTGACCAGTCTGACCCACAAATTAGCCATGACAAGAGCCCAATTGAAACACACCTCCTTAGAAGAAGCCAGACATTGCTGGAAGACATTAACCCAGTGTGTGTATGAGCAAGGCAACAAAGCTGGAATGCTCCTCTACTGGATGGCAACAAGGGTCACACCGTTGAGTGCTGTGCCGTCCATCCGAGACGCGGCTAGTCACAGCCATGAATGTATCATAGAAGTGGCATAGGTCTCCGCAGACTACTATCAGACATTATACATGGTGACCCCAACTTCAGAATGAGAACTTGAGGCACCAATGAATGCAGAGAACCCATTGCCCTCAAGCCCTCCTCCTTGGCCCATGATTTAGGCCGACCAATCATGGCTGAAGAAATTGAAATGGCCTTATCAGATCTGGCCTCAGCCTGGACTCCGGGACCTGATGGGTTCCCAGTTGAGGTCCTTAAAAGTTGTTGGTCCTTAATGATTCCCTATCTCCTGGCGCTTAACACAGAGGTGGCAGACCGAGGGGCATGTCCACCAGACTTGGACAATGTCACTGTCATGGTAATAACGAAAGCAGGCCAACCACCTGACAAATGCTCCACATACAAGCCCATTTCCCTTATCAATGCTGATATTAAAGTATATGCAAATATCCTAGCTCTCCTTCTTGGTCTTGCCCTCCCACATCTGATGCATCCGGACCAAAGAGATGTATGTCCTTTGGAACACCCGTCACTGCATCTGCAGAGTCCAATTCGCTTTGCCCAGGCACACCACACTAAAGGCCATATGGCTTTGCTCCTGGCAGACTTTGAGAAATGTTTGACACTGTGGCATGGGTCTTCTTGGAAACAATGCTACAGAGGGTGGGCTTTGAGGTCCTGTTTCGTAAACTTGTGGGACTCCTCTATGTCAGATCAATGGCCTAGGTTCAGGTGGGAGAAAATGCCTGTTTTGACATGGTAGCCCCCTCTTTTTACCTGGAAAAGGATGTGGTTCAACTCTACGTGCCCTGTGCCAGATCTCTTTCCCCAAAACTGTACTGTATTTGCCACTTCACCCACCTTTGTAAGTCCCTAGTAAATGGTACTGAAGAGGCCCCCCTTAGCTCCAGCACCAGTTGTGCCTCACTAAAAGGCCCCACACCAGCCCAGCCTCATGCAGATTGCCATTGCAAGTGAATGACAAGATGTATTTAAAAGCTGCAAACTTGACATGCCACTCACCAAGAGTGCCATGTCCACTAACACTGTACGCAATATAGGGAGGTCACCCCTCTGGCAGGCCTTATAAAACTAAGGCAGGGTGCACTATAATTCATGTGAGGGAACATGTGTGCACAAGCAAATATGCCCATACTGTGTCTTTGCAAAACCTTAAGACATATTAATTGTACAGGGAAGACATAGCAAATATATGTGCTGGACACTGGTCATTACAAGTTCCCCAGCTATGTGATGGCCTCTCTGAATATTGGGTTGTTTGGTATTAAACAACTCAGAAAAATAAACCCATACAGATGCCAGTGTTGTACTTATTTTTTTTTTTTAAGTACCCACAGTGCACCTTAGAGTGCCCCCTGCAAAACCTAACAGCCCTGGCATGGTTGCTGACTGGTCTTAGCCAGCCTGCCACCACCAGACATTACGCTGGACTCCTGGGGTGAGAGCCTCTGCTCTCAGTAGCCAGAACACACAGCCTTTCCTAGGTGGAGATGTTACACCTTCTCCCCCAGGCAGGCATCTTGCACCAGCAGTCAGCTTCAAAGACTTTACCACCTTTGAAATCTGACTACCGTCTGTGCTGCTAGCAGCAGAGGGCCACCCAGCAGCCCCCCCCCCACTTTTAGAGGGAAAACTGGCAGGAAAACTTAGCCAGAGTAGGAGGAGTGACCCCCCCTCAGTCTGCACCACCTCTCAGGTGTGGCAGGCGAGGTGCCTACTCTATTTAATTTTCCTCCATCTTGGATGGTAGGAAAATAGCCAACAAGGGTTAGGGATGTGACCCCTTCCCACAGGAAGTGATCACATAGTGGAGGTAGCCACCCTAAGGTAGGTGGCTCAATAGCCACTAGTAGGTATCCCCCCCAGCACCTACTAAATACAGTATTTAGTGAGCATCCCTAGACCTACAGATCGGATTCGACAGACATAAGAAGAACAGGAACAAAGAAGATCCAAGGTCCGAGAACAGAAGTCCTGCTGCACAAAGAGAAAGGCACCAAAACCCTGCCTACTGCTCCTAGAACTCGAAACTCCCCACTGAGATGATGCTTGGAAAAAGTGAGTTTGGTTGAGTTTGGTTGGGGACTTGCTTTCATTTCTACATTATTTTTAGCACATGCTTGGGAGCTGGATATTTATTTCCTGATTACGTTAACCAAGCAGACTTGCTTTCTCGGTGACGTAGTGTTGGAACGCATACAGGTGTATGCAGAATGTTTACTGTTATTCTTGGCTGGAGCACAGCAGCGTGTCGATGCTTGTGGGAGCTGTCATATGTATTGCCTACATTTTTTATCAAGTTTGAAAGGATCAATGTTTGTCACACGCTCACCATACTTGAACGTTGGCAGGAGCTGTTGCGTTTCTCATAGAAACTTCATTGTCACTATAAACTCCTATTTTATGATATTCAACATACCATGACTCTTGCAGAGCAGTGTACCCAGGTATTAATGCTCTGGAATGTTAATGTTCAGCCCCTCTTGACAGGGCTGCACATGGATCTGCAAAAAAGGAATTGACTACCTTAAATCCTCTGGAACATTCCACAGTGTTCAAAATGAAGGGGTTCCAAAGTCTCTTATATATCTTTGTGAACTTGCCCCATCCTATTCCTAGACGATGGTTCTCTGGGTGGGGGGCTATTGGGTGGCCTTTGTAAATAGCCAACATTCACTCTATGATAGGTCTTATGACAGATGGGATTAGTAGATATTTATGCCTATTGTCTGGCTGTCCAGAATGTAACTGTAAATGACTGTCTCAATGGGGGATGGGATGATAGGTAGGAACCTACTGGGCAGAATGAACTCTCTTGGGCCTAGACAGCCTGTTAAACAGGCTACATGGGGCCCCCATTCCTACATCACACTCTTAATGTACTAATGTACTCAAGTGGCCCTATTCTGTTATGGGGCAGCACTCAGCTCTATCAAATGGGATTGTAAAATTACTGGACTGACTCCCCACTGTGGCGAGGTACATGACTGAACCATACAACAAAACTACAAGGCTTTGTGCAATAGAACAGGGTAGGGAGTACTCACCTGCAGAATGTCTGGCAAGGGTATACCTTGCTAACATTTCAGGAGCTGCGGGAACAATATCAGCTCTCCCATACACAATTCTTCTGTTATCTGCAAATGAGACAAGCCTTAATAGAATACATACCCTCTGGGACTCTCATCCCTGAATACAATCCCCTTGAAGCAAAAATTCTAAAGGGGAGGTAGGCAAAGGGGCCAACTCCACAATATATCCCTTTTTGATTATCAATGCACCGGATCGCTTTGTGGATCTCTGCCTGAGATGGGAGAACTCGATGATGATGACTGGTCACCGTGAACAATGCTTCTTGAAGCAAGCAGATTTTTTTCACATGGTTTGGTCCTGCCGGCCTTGGTTCACTATTGAGAAGGGATGGGAAGAGAGCTATCCTAGATTGCTCAGACATACTCACACTGCTGCCGGGCCACCCGGAGGCGGGTGAGGGGAGGAGGATGGAGCACATTTTTATCGGGGTGACTACGCTAGTGGCCAAGCAGGACATTGTACACAGATGGAAGTCTCCAGAGTGCCCCTCACTGGAGGCGTGGAGGATGGGCATGGACTAGTGTGCAAACCAAGAACAGACAGTTTGTGAGGTGAGGGGATGCCGACAGAAGTAGGACTAAATTTGGGGAAGATCATAGGAGTATCATGGGCTGGAGCTGTGAAGTGTGTTCATCGCTTGCACTACCTTGCTATTTAAAAATTTCTTTAGATTTTAGGATTTCTTCAAAGTATTGGGCTATTTTGGAAGTTTCCATTTTTATTAGGGATATGGGAGGCTAATTTGTAAACTAATATGTATGAATTAATAATATTATTTCTAAAAATTTCAAAATATTTAACTTATTATTTGTTTGAAATATTTTTATAATATTAGTTCTTTTTGGGGGGACTTATATATTGTTCCGTGGTGTGCTAGAATTTTTTAACAAATATTTAAATATATTGGTATACAATTTGTAATTTGGCAAACAAATATTTTTTTGGAGTGGTTTGTTTTAGTTACTGATTCAAATGGAAAGAGAAAAAGTAGTAACTATCATGTAATAAAAACAGAATTGTTGAATTTAATAATCTAGTTACATTGTAACACATTTAGATATGTGTCATATAGTTATTGCATTTTGTGTGTTTATCTTTTCTGTTTTAGTACATTTTTCAAAAGGTATGTTCTTATTTTTAATGTTGATAAAACTTAGATATGTATTTGTTCTGTTTTATATTAGCTTTTACTTACATTTCAGATAAAATGTGTTCAATGTACCCTTACTTGCTATTATAATTATTGATTAGAAATTATTATAGAAATGAAAAATAAAAAGTATTATATGTTTATTATTATCAATTTGTAAAAATTTTGAATAGGTGAAGACGTATACAATTATTTTATTTTTAATAGTTTAAGATTAAATAAAATATATCTTTAATTATCCATTTAAACTTTCTAAACACTTTAGTAAATATAGGTGTTTTAAAGATGTATAATCAACATTTGCATAATGTATATACTTTCCATATTCTAAGTTTTTTAATGTGTTTAATTATGATAGTTACATTTCATGGTTTTAAAATATTTGTTCTAATTAGCTTGATTTTACCTTTCGTGTGAATTTTAATTTGAACACTCCCACTGTGGCTAGGTTGAGAGTAGGAATAGTAAATCTAACCCCCTAGTGTCCAACACTTTCCTACTGTGGCTAAGTTTGGGGTGGGAGAGGTAAACACAAACTCTCCAGAGGTCCAACACTTTCCCCAATGTGGCTATGTTTGGAGTTCTAATGGTAAATTTGAACCCCCCAGATTCCAACACTTTCCCCAGTGTTATTAAGTGGGGAGTAGAAATAGTATATTTGAACTCTAAGGGTTCAATACTTTTAAAATGTTAATTATGGAGTAGTAATAGTACACCTATACCCAAAGAGTCCAACACTCTCCCCATTGTGGTTAGGTTTGGTGTGTGAATAGTAAATATGTTCCACAATGTTCTTTATTTTGACGAAAATAGCAAATCTGAACCCACCAGAGTCCAATCCTTTCCTCGATGTTGTTTCATCATTACATTATTTAATAGCTTGAGTTGTCCCCTTTTTGGTGCAATACAATAACATTTAATTTTGCACTTTATTTTAATGTGTTTTATTTTGATAAGATAGAAACTATCACTAACACTTTTTTAATAGAAACAAATATCAAAATTTTACACACAATTCTTCATTTTTGTAAAAAAAAAATTCATGTATTAAACTCAAGCAGTGGTTCTTTCTTGTCTTTTGTGTTTTATACTTTAGGAACATTGTTGTCCCTTTTTCCTTTGAGGTGAATGTTATGAATATTGTCTTTCACAAATGAATGTAGTTAGGGTTTTGAGTGATAGCCTTACAGTGAAGTATAACTATATGTACTTTATGTTTAATTGAAATATATGTATATGTTTAATGTTGCAATATGTTATGTTGTGTTATGTTATCTTAACTTACTTCATGTTATATTATGCTATGTTATGTTGTTATGTAATGGTATGTGTTTTGTTATAGCTTTCATCTCACCGGGGAGGGTACCCTGGTGCTAAAAGCAAGAGCTGCTGATCTAAGGCACATCTGAGACTCAGTGAAGACCAAGGTCCTGATTATGAGTTTGGCGGTCGGATGAGCCGACCCCCAAACTTGCAGGGATGAGGCAGCCATCAACCCAGCAGCCATACTCCAGTCATATTATGATGTTCCCACCAGGCTGACAGGTTGGACCATCATATAATGTCATTCCCCTCGTTATCCTGGCGGGAAGAGTTCTACAGTATTGGTCTCGGCTCCCTTAAGAGAGTCGTGGCCAATACTGTAGCACAACAGCACCCTCGGAATGCACACCGTCTATAAAGCAGACAGGTTGCATTCTGAGGGTGCTGGGCAGGGGGGGCCCTGCAATGCTCACGACAGAGGCCCCCATGTATCCACCAGCACTTCCTTTCTACCAGTGTCTTCATGGCAGTTAAACCGGCATGAAAACGCTTGCAGAAAGGGGACTCGTGATCAGCACAGTGGTGTTTTATGCAGCACCGTCATGCCTGACCACGAGTCCAACTGCTGTCAGCCCATCAGGATCTATGTTCCTGGCAGTGACCGCGGCTTGACTGCCAGGGTTGTAATGTGGCGGTCGGACCACCAGAAGTGCGGGGCCGACCACCGCCGCAAGGCTATCAGTCTCAAGACCGACAGCCTCGTAATGAGGCCCCAAGTCGTCAATTTTCTTGTGAAATTCAAGAACTGGCTTTTGAAGTGAGGAAGGAGAAGGCACGACCACTGGATCTGGTTCTGCATATGTGAGGGATGTGCATGAGTAGGACTCTGGCTGAGAAAAGGTTTGCAGAAGATAATGTGAATGTTAAAGCAGGTAGGCAGGTGCTGCGCAATACTTTTTATGTGTGCGTCAGGAATTTGAAGAGTGCCGGCTTGTAGATGGGGAGCCAGGGGAGAGGCGCTCAAAGTGAGGGGCGTAGTCTGAGTAAGAGTCTGGCAGAGAATTCTGGGTAGGTAGGAGGCTTCTGGTGCATTAGTTCCTACGTAGCATGCATTTCAGTAGTCCAGATTGCTAGTGATAAGGGCCTAAGTGCTGGTTTTATGAATGTCTAAGGGAAGGCAATTGAAAATCTTCTGGAGCATCTTGAGTGTGTAGAAGCAGAAGTCAGAGACTGACTTCACTTGGTGGTCAGCGTGAGCAGGTTGTGTCCTCAGCAGTGTAGATGTCCAACATAGATGTCCTAAAAATAGACTAGGAGTAGATTTAATTTTGGAGTCTAGTAAAGGTCAGAATATCTGCTTACATCTTTTGGTAACACAACTAGTTTTTTTCTTTGGAATTTAAATGTGCTGCTTGTAAAATCTTCAATGCTTCTAGTTTTTCAGGGTATGCCATATACTCTGTCATAAGGCAAATAACACTTTGTATTTTCCTGATTGGATACAATTTTGGTGTTAAGTGTATTATTGCAAATTTAAACTCTATATGAATTGTATTTGGAGAGTAATCTTTACATTCTTTTCTTTTATTGTGTTAGTGTAGGTCAGAGTAGGATGTGTTTTCTTTGTTTGGTAAGAGGGAATATATGTATGCTGTTTTTTTGCAATTGTCTGTGAATCATGTACAGCTGGTAAAATGGATATGAATATGTTCTATAAGCACCATTCATAAGCCATAAGCCATTTAGGGCATTGGGTTAGTGTTTGTCTAATTTGTGCAGTATCATGCAATAATATTACTTTTTCATTATTCTGGCTGCAACATAGAATTAAATCAACTGTTTTTTTGTTATAGTGGGATGTTTTATGTTGCAAAGCTCGATGATGAAGCATGCATCCTAGGTGGGGCCTGGGTTTCCATGTTGGTGTGACTGCAGCACAAACCTTGGTGGTGTGCAACCTTGTAATCTGTCAGGCGGAAATATGGTCTCCGCTGGCCTGCATGGGGGCTACCGTCGTCGGTGCTTTGGCTGTATTTTGTTGTGAATTCTGCCAGGGTCATGATTTGGCAGTCTTCTCTGCCAGTCTGTTGGCGGTACGTTCGCAGCTGCTGACATGGGTGTCCTAAGAGCGCCAAAGCCATAATGAGGCCCTCAGTCACTTGCAGGCTGAGTTCAGAGGAACCCACTCGTGGTAAAGGTTGTGCGATTTCCAGGGCCAAGCTGCAACAGTCAGACCAATTTTACCTGGCTTGAGGGGCATGGGTGCAGATGTGTCCTGCCTGTCCTTGGTGGTGAACACAGGAGGAGCAAGTGCTAAATAAAGATATTTGTGACACTCAGGCCCTCATTTCGAGTCTGGCGGTCTAAGGATGGCCAGACTCGTGGTGGTGGACTTACTGCCGCCAGGCTGGCGGTAAAGACCACCATATTACGACTTTGGTGGTTTGGCCTAAGCCAGGGCAGTGGGACCGCCGAGCCAGAGGTCAGTACCTCCGGGCCAGCAGTAGCCACAATACCGCCATCGGCATTATGACTCGGCAGACCAGCAGCATTTTTGTGGTGGCTGCACCACCACGAAAATGATGGCGGTCATGAAATCGGCGACAGGAATCACCGTTCCTGTTACCAGCAGACACCCCCCCACATGACCATACACCTACATTCATGCACCCCCACTCAACCACACATTCACTTACAAACATCCCCACACACTCACACTCAAACACTCACTCAGATACACCCATTCACTTGCACACATGCACTCAAACACAAAACTCACATGCTACCACTCAGACATACACATTCACTCGCATGCACGCATTCAGACATACACATCCACTTGCCTGCATGCACTCAGACATACACCCTCTTCCCCCGCATTCACACAAACATACACGCACTCACATACACAAAACACCCCTCTCGGCATACACGCACTGACACACACACATACACTCCCTTCTCTCCCCACATTCATACAGAAACGCAGACACCACTCACATTCACACAACACTCCTCACCCTCCCGCCCCCCCTTTTCAGGGGATGGGTCCCATTGCTTTCCACAGCCAGCACCGCACCACCATACAGGAAACCGCTTTGCCGTATTATGGGCCTTAATATCGCAGGCGGAGTTCTGTTGGTGTGATGGTGCTGGCAGTGGAAATCGCCTCTATTACGACATTGGCCAGGCCAATGGTATCGTATTTCAGCCCAAAATCAGGTGGAAATCAGCAAAATGTCATAATTTGGCGTCTTTTGGTTCCCACAGCTTCGGCAGTCTCACGAAAAGGCCACCTAAGTCGAAATGAGCACCTGAGTCACTTGCATGTCAAGTGTGTGGGAGCCCACTTGGGGTTAAACTTGTGTGGGCCCCTGGACCAGGATGCACCAGGCAAAACAACTTTACCCCAGCTTTGGTGTCTTGAGTGCCAAGGCTTTACAACTGGAATGGTGCAGGCGAGGAAACATATGCAAAAACTCGACACCACAGCCACTGATG
Source organism: Pleurodeles waltl (assembly GCF_031143425.1). Lineage (NCBI taxonomy): Eukaryota > Metazoa > Chordata > Amphibia > Caudata > Salamandridae > Pleurodeles > Pleurodeles waltl. The sequence continues at coordinate 839,930,011 of NC_090436.1, forward strand.
ATGTTGGATGAAGGTGTTCTGATATGCCATTGAGTTGCAGTGTCAAGCAAAGGTGGTGATGACTGTAAAGGCAACCAAAATGCCTTGGCAGTGGTAATGTGGAGGAGAAGCTACCTCTCCTTCCAGAGGTCCAGTGGAAAATAGTAGCCAGGTGAAGCTTGGAGGAGAGCTGGACTACATTTGCCACAGTGCACTGGACCACCTGACTTTGGGTGATCCATTGGAGGGCCCGAAGGCCAGCTCTTCTTCGGTTCTTGTAGGTGCTTTTTACCTGCAGTGGGCAGATAGTCCAAGGGAGTATGGTCTTGCCCTTGGCTCACAAAGAGGGTCATTTCGGACCGCTGTGCTGAAGACCGCCAGTGGTGGCGGTTTTCCGCTTGGCGTATTATGACAGCTGGCAGCCCTCCGTCCTTTTCCGGATGGAGAGCCGCCAGCAGCCATACTGGCGGGCGTCGGGGAAGTGGAGGTTGCTCCACCTCCACCACCACGTCAACAGAACACTGCCCACCGAATCACATTCTGTGATTCGGCGTGGCGGTGTTCTGTTGACAGTGTGGTGGTGGCGGAGCAGCCCCCATGGATCCCGTCCCCTCCCGGAAGATCAACGGACAAGGTAAGTTCATCGTCCGTTAGGGGATGGGGTTGGGGGGGTGTTGTGTGATGTGTGGGTGCATGGGGGTGTGCTTGTGAGTATGTAGAGGGGGTGTGTGAGTGCGTGTATGCATGCGGGGTGTAGTGTGAATGGAACTCTGTGCGTGTCTGTCTGTATGTATGTCAGTATGGATGTGTGCATGTATGTCTGAATATGGGTGTGCGTGTATGACTGTGTGTGTGTCTGTTGGCATGTTTGTTCATGTGTGTGCGGGAATGTGTGTTGGTGGTGTCTTCATGCGTGTCGGGTGTGTGTCTATGTTGTGATGTCGGGGTAGGGGTGGGGAGGGGGGTCCTACCACCTTTGGGGGGTGGCAGGAGGGTGGGGGCTGCTGGGGACAAACTCGGGGGAGGGGGTGGTGGAGACCCCTATCAGTGCCAGGGAAGCAGTTCCCATGCACTGATAGTGCATACCGCCATGGATTTCATGGCGGTTCCAAACCCCATGAAGTCCATTGCGGTAAGCTGGGTCATGATACCGCCGGATGTCTTGTGACGGCCGCCAGGCTGGAGACCCAAGTCTCCAGCCCAGGGGTCGTCTCCGCCATGGCGGTCTGATCGGAGAAGTGGCGGATGACCATGGCGGTAACCGCCATGGTCATAATTCAAATTTGTTTACCGCCAGCCTGTTGGCGGTAAAACCGCCACTTCTCCGTCAACCGCCAGGGTCATAATGACCCCCAAAGTGTTTACTCTTGCTGGAAGAAGCAGACTTCGGTCCAGGATGAGCCACAGTTGAGTAGTTCCAGGAGGGTTGCCACAGGTTCAAGGTATCACTCCTTTTGTTAGTGCCATTTCCTATCGTCATCAATGTGGGTCACTTGTCCTATTTTCGCAAGTTGTTAGAGATTTGATGATCTGGTGCCAGAGGAGCCCCTTAAATCCTGGTTTAAGGGGCTTTAGGGGTGTGGGTGGAAGTAGCCAATGGACTACTAGCCCTGGCAGTTAATTCACCCCTGAGGTGACAACATATTGTAGGTTGTGGCACCTTCACTACTCTGAACCATGAATTTTGACACTTTTCAAGATGGCAGAAATCTTCCCTGGCTGTACAGACCAGGCAGCCCACCCTTGAGGTGTGGCTAACCTTCTGGGGGTGTACACCGCCTGATTAATTTCCCCACCTGCCCAGGTGCAAATGTGCCTGGGGACAGAGGGATGGCTTTATCCTTCACTGGGGGGCAGCCTGCTTGTATATCAGAGGCGGTGTGTACTTTGAAGCTCACCACCCTAATATGCCACTACACTAGACTTCCTGGGAGGGAGGGATGGAGGCGTGACCTCCTTCCCATCCAGGCCATTGTCTTCACTCTTGGGCACGATCACACTTCTGCCCAGGGGCCTGTCTTGGTGCAGCATCTGTGGGCTAGCATGTTTGTGAAAGGAAATGCTGTTGTCTCCACATTGTGTTTTGGTCCCTTTCCTGTAGCAGGCAATAGGCCCACTCACAGAAATGAGGTACCATTTTTATCAGGCAGCTTGGGGAAATCTGTGACTGCCTGCAGATTCCAGGAGTTTTTCTCCCAGAATGTGAGGAAAATGTGTGCTTTTAGCCAAAGTATGAGGTTTGCAGAGGCTTTTGGGTAAGAAAACCTGGGGATAGCCACACAAGTCACTCCATCTTGGAATCCTGGGGTGTTTAGTTTTTCAAAAAAGTACACGTTTGGTGGGTTTCCGTAGGTGCCAGCTGAGCTAGGGCCCATCATCCACAGCTACCGACATTGAAGAAAAAAAGGTAATTGTTCAATGGAAAAATGTGATGTGTCCATGTTGCATTTTGGGCCTTTACTGTTAGGATAGCTTAGCCTGCCCACACAAGTGAGCTATGATTTCTATTGGGAAACACTGAGTAGCAGGATATTTGTGACTCACCACAGATTTCTGACATTTTCCTCACAGAAATGTTGGGAAATTGTGTGTTTTAGCTAAAGTTTGAAGTTTGCAAGTGTTTCTGGATAACAAAACCTGAGAAGGGCAACGCAAGCCAGCCAATCTTGGAGTGCGCCAGGATGTGTAGTTGTAAAAAATGTGCAGATTTTCTATATTTCTCTACATTCCAGCTAACCTACAGCCCAAAACCCAGAACTACCAAAATGGTAAAAAAGCAACATTTTTCAGCAGGAAAATGAGATGTGTCCATGTTGTGTTTCGGACCCTTTCTTGTCGCAGACAGTAGGACTCCCCACACAAGAGAGGTACTACTTTTATTGGGAAAACAAAGGGTGGTAGAAAATGTGTGGCTCCCCCCAAATGCCACAAGCTTTCCTCACAGAAATGTGAGGAAAATGTGTGTTTTTCCCGAGGTGGCAGCTGATCAAAGGCCCAAAATCCACAGCTACGCACAAGGGAACAAAAGGGTCAGGTTGCAGTAGAAAAATATGATATGTCCATGTCATGATTTTTTACCTTTCCTAGTGCGGGCACTAAATCTACCCACACAAATGAGGCACCATTTGTTTCTGGAGACATGTAAGAACACAAAATAGTCACACATTTGTTATTACCAATTTGACTTTTCTGCTTTTGCGCTCTCCAAATGTAAGCCAGTGTGTAAGAAAGATGACATTTAGAAAAATTCCCTCTGAATTACATGCTAGTATGCATACCCACAAATTCAGAGATATACAAATACCAACTGCTTCTAAACTGGTGTACATTTCAGAAATACATTTTTGCACTAGTTATATTTTACCATATAAATTGCTGTACAGACGGTACACAATTACAAAACACTGTAAGGTGCAGCTAAGTTGTTGACTCTGGGTACCCTGAGTTCTTGGAGATCCTACAATCTTTATATTTCCTTACCAGCATAACAGTCCACAAATAACTGAAAACCCCGATGGAGCTACAAAACATTTTCCTTATGCAATTCAGAATTTTGCCTATACTTTAGAAAGGTATAGCTTTTCAGCTTCACCAGTGGGTTTCATAGCTGTTGTCACCAACACTGGAGGAAGGCTGAAAGCACAAAATATCAGAAAAATTAACTAACTCTTACAAAAGTACAAGAAAGTGGTAAAATTCCACACAGCTCTTCATGCTCATAAAAGCTGGGAAGATGGTGATTTTAGCACAACAAACCTTTTGTTGATGCTATTTTTGGAAACCAGACAGTTTTTTGTGAAGCATTTTTTCTCATATTTCCCAAGGAAGGTTTACATTTAGCTATAGTTTAGCTATTTTCTGGGTCCCCTCAAGGGGAATTCACAAACCCTGGAGACCTTTAGAATCCACAGGATGTTGGAGAAAATAACACAAATTTGATGAGGGTACCTTATATCGTAAAAAGATATGGAGGCATGAGCACAAGGTATTCAAAATAGCAAAAAAGGTTCAAAACTGGAAGTGGAAAACCCTCAGCAGTTATGGGGTTAATGTATCCCAAACAGCCACAATGGAAGTGACTCCTTCAGTAACCTCTCTAAATTTCCTAATGGTCTTTGTCAAGTGATTTTTGTACTTATCTACTAGTTTTAACTAATAATTTACAGTCCGATGTTCACTGATGTCCACACTCCAAAGAATTATTGCAGTGTTTGAATATAAAAGGCGAAATAGCATTTTGATCCGAGAAAAATATTTGGATTTAATTTAACTGAAAATAAGGGTACTAAACTAAGATTTACAAAAAACATATCAATTCTTTAAAAGGTTCTGCTTGGAAAAGAATAGAGGGCCTGATTACAACTTTGGAGAAGGTGTTAATCCGTCTCAAAAGTGACGGTATATCCTATGGAACTCGTAATACGGCTGGTGGTATATCCGTCACATTTGGGACGGATTAACACCTCCTCCAAAGTTGTAATCAGGCCCAGAATGTATAACCCAAATTGATTGGTAGACAACATCGCCAAGCACCTGTCAATGCGTAAGTATTTAGGATCTGCAATAATACTTTACTTTACAGCTTTATTTCGGTAAAACAATACCATAAAAGCATACTGACAAAATTCTTACATTTCTAAAAGGAACAAAGACACTTTTTAAAAGAAAAAAGACAAAGAAACACTAAAAACTGATCGAGACCAAAGCTCCCTCAGGGCCATACAATACAAATAGGCAAGTTATGGGTATAAATGTTATTAAAAATCAACAATCAATAAAACACTATAAAATATACAGTACACATCATCATGCAGATCGCCATATAAATATTATAACATTTTATAAAATACCCCTAAAGTATAAGCCTTAATACAAAAAACAGTTAAAATTGCTATCTTGCTAGTAGTATCATTAACTATGGACTAGCTCAAAAAGTAACCATTATGAAAGTAGGATATATGCTTTTGAATGATTATTTGCCTCCAGTAGGTTCAAGTTGCCTCTACAATCTTAGCAATATAGATACCATCATCACGTGAGGGGTTATTTGACAAATTTTTAAGAAGTGATTAACAATCCCTAAGGCCCAACGATTCCTTTCTTTCTTACGTGCCTATATTGCTTAGAGGTCATATACGATCGAGTAATGCAAAAAGGCACATTGTTCTAGCAGCAGCAAATATTCACTTATCTACTAGAAACAAGTTATCTGATATTGATCTTAAAAACAGTAAGTAAAAATCGATTACAGTATTTCATTTGTAAAACCCATAAAATTTGCCTCCCGTGCCATCAGGCACTTGTTTGCCTAACTAGGAGGAGATTTTTTGGGATAAAAATAAATAAATATCAGGACAAGTTTCATAGGTGACAATGACCATTCTAGGTAACTTAATCAACCTCCCAGTAGCTATGGTCCTCCCGGGCATAGACAGTGTCCCCTGAGCTAGATATATCCTTGTCCGATTATAGGTCCCAAGGCCATTGAATTGCAGAGGGTGACTCCCAGTTATCGATTTCAGGCCCATAGGTTGACTTTGGGAGTTTTGCCTGAATTGGAGCGCCTACAACCTCAGGCCCCCCTTGTCTTGATGAATGAAATTGCTATTAAGAACCGGCTTAGACCAAAAACAACATATGGTATCGAGCTGGATCTCAAAAATCTGGCAGCTTCATTGTAGTTCCTGATTCCAACGTTCCTGCAGATGGGTCGGATCCATTTCTTCCTTAGTTTATCGTAGGCAATGCAATTTAAAAGGACATGATCCGTCGTTTCTGGTGTCTCCATATTACATAGCTCGCAGGTCGCCTCATGATTACTCCCATTCAGGAGACCCCATTTAAAGGTAAAAGCCTTGACCTGGAGAATCCCATATCGATACTTCATAAATAAAGCTTTTGCTCGTCTAGGTTGAATAGTATCAATCCATTCCTCAGCGCTCGGTAGTGGTTTAAAATCCAGAAAACTTAAGGTTAGTCTACCTGAATCCTTGCTATGAAAAGGGCTATTAAAGATGAAGTCCCAAAATACTTGCTTTAGTCGGATCTTTGATTGGGATGTGAGTATATGCGGTTCATCCCAGTAGATTTTCAGCCCTAAATTGTAAAAGCTTTGCCTGATATAATAAAGCCACGGGAGGGAAATAGTCTTGTCCAAGCCCATGATCTCAATTAAGGCTTGCCTGTATTGGATCAGTTCAGGGGTTGTCCAAAGTCTACACCAGTAGAGCAGGGGCCTCAGGGCTGCCAATTTGCCTATTTGTTTCATATTAGTGTCATGGGCTAAGGGAATCAGTGGAGTCGATGGAGGGAGGTCCAATACCCCCCTCATGAAATTATTTTCCTGAGTGGCCAATGGAGTTAGTTTTGTGAATCCCCAGAGTTCTGCGCCATACAGAGCAGCGGCCTGTGCTTTGCACCTATGGATCTCGAATACTGGTGACACAGTACTCGACCTTGAACATTTGTAATTTTTACTAATTGCCATGGAGATATGAGTTAAGGAGATAGCAGCTTTGTTGATGTGCGGCGCCCATGACAATTTGGCATCAAGCAGTATCCCTAGGTAGTTGAAATTTTTAACTCGTTCCAGTGCCTGCCCTCTAATCCAAATGTTTCTCTTGAGTGCTTTGTGAGGGTTAACAGTTAAGTATTTAGTCTTGTTTGCATTTATTTCTAACCCCTTCAAGCTGCAATACTCACTGAATTTATCTAGTAGAGTTTGCAGGCCCATTGGGGTTTGAGACAGTAGGATCTGCAATAATACTTCTGTGGGCTGTTGCACCTGAGATGTGGAGTATGTCCCAATAAAAACAAACAACTGTTTCAGAGGTCGACTGAAATTCCATAAGTCACCAAAGGCTCGGCCACTGGTTGAATTCAGCAAGCAATGATGAAAAAACGACTAGTTTGTGTGTATTGGTAGCATACACAGAATATACGCTGATAGTGCCAATGCCTTTTCAAATCCTTGAAATTAGCCATCTCCCATAAGGATCACCTTTTACTATAGTATCCTTATAGTCCCAATCCTTCAATAATAGCGCAATCCCTCTGACTCAGTCCCTCTGATCAGGTTACAAGATGTACCTTCTAACCCAGACCTTTTAACTTATCTCTTTTGTTTATTAGGAGATGAGCCTCCTGGAGACAGACAGTTTGCAGTCGTACTGTTTTAGTTTCTCCCAAATGTATTTCATCTTGGCTGGGGATCACTTGCCATTTATATTCCATATGAGAACATAAATTCCTTTGCTACTTGATCTATGATTAACAACAGTAGACATTAACTTAGATTATCAGTTGATAATAGATTGCTGCTATGAAAATAAAAACATTTTCCTTTTTTTTTATTTCCCTCCTAGTTGAGATGGTATTCAAACAAACTTCCCTCTCAAGAGCCAGTGTCCTTCCCCCACCCTAAACACAACCCTGCTTTCCCAACGCTCCACCTAGAAAACCACTTTCCCCATCCTGTAATCCTGAATAGATTGACAACATATATGCACACTACTTTAGCCTACAGAAAATGTGGAAGCGGCACAGTTGCATCAAAAGTTGCAACCGGGAGGGAAGTAACCAAGCTGATTTATGGAAACGAAAAAAAACAAAAGAGCAAAAAAGACCATATTTTATAAAGTGCAAAAAATCCCATTACTCCCCCACAAGAAAAAAAAGATAGCATTCAAAAAGTTTGCTTTTTGTCCAGGACCACTCCTCCAGTAATTATTTGACCTTTCTCAAATCTGAAACATAGGCTATTTACTGTTTGTAAAGAATGTTTAGGTTGGCAGGCTCCAATAAGAACACTGATGCTCCATCTTATTGAATTGAAGGGATTAACTGATGAAGTTGCCAAAAGTTGGTTCGGATGAAAAATCTAATTCCACCGGATGTACTGGCTTGTGAGAACATGCAGCATCATAAAATAGCTGTGGGAAACAAGAAAAATTGCTACTGGTAGCAAAAAACCCTTATTATTAATTGCCCTTATTTGTACCAGATTTCTAAAATGGAAAGTGATGAGCGCATTGTACTTGATAATTAAAATCCCATTCTGTAAATTGGGGAAAGGCCTGCTGAAAAAGACTTACACTGAATTCACAAAATTATCATTGCACCACATCCTATTCTCTAGGTCTTCCATCTTGAAGACTAAGGGCCTGATTTAGATCTTGGCAGGCGAGTTACTCTGTCACAACGGCAACCGATATCCCGTCCACCAATATCTAAAGGCCATTATATCCTATGGGATTTAGATATTGGGGGCAGGATATTCATCACTGTTGTGAAGGGAGTAACCCGTCCACCAATATCTAAATCAGGCCCCACGTCCTTAATCTGCTGATTTTGTTGTTGTGTCTGTGTTTTTTGCACAGTATTCCCCAAATTGATGTACGTTGCTAGAATGGTAGTCCATTATTCCATAGGACTGAGACAATTATCTTAAGACAAAATGTATTTTAAGTTGTGACATTTTTCAAATGAATTCTTCCAGATTGTAGTTAAGTACATATCAAATAGAAAGAAGGCTCCAAGGCGATACATTTCACTCAGATTATCATTGTGGGTAACTGTTTTGTTTCAAATAGATTTTTCCATGATAGTGAAATTCACAAGTTCATTGACAGGGGTAAGGTGAGCCCCACCGTGGTGCCACTACAACTCACTGTTACTTCCCTCTATTCCGTTCTCCTGGTAGGCATCTTGTAGAGGATGTATCCATCTTATCACCCAAAGATTTGAGCTTTTTTACTCCTCTTCATCTTCTTAAATTTTCCCATGGAAGACCCTTTCTCCATTATGTCTGCTTCAATCTCTACATCTGTAGCACAAGAAAGACCTTCCTCCCCTGAAAGGTCAGAGGGAGAAAATAAGACCTCATGTGATTTTTGAAGTTCAGGGTTTCTAAGATTTGGAGTCTCGATATGTCTTATATTTGACGCAAATTGGGAATAGCATACTGCTTCTGTCACACCTAGGCCAGCTGTGGTTAGTTCAACATGGTTGCTATTAGAAAATCTGTACAATGGATAATCCTTACATAGGATATCTAAAAACACTTTTGTAATAACTTCCCATACTGCTGAGGAGCTAAAATTGGCAATGTTCTCCTCGCCCTCATGTGCACCCCACCATACTGCACTCTTTCCAAATCAACTTCAATTCGTTTTTTGTAGGACGTACAATGCTAGTTCTTGCCCAATGGTAGGATACAGATTGTGTGAGTGATGCTACCTGAGGTGATTCTTGATCTGCTGTACTCTGCATTACCTGCTCCACCTGCTGCTCAAAATTTCCCTTACTCATTCATAGTGATCCTCTCAGCTGAAGCACTTCCTGAGTTAGACCAGTCCACTGTAACTTGCATGCCAGCACCAAAATAAGTTCCTCCTTTATCCTGTCCATCTAGGGAGGTACAGCAAGGAACGCCTTTGGCACATCTTACCATCCATGCGCCCCCACCCAGAGAAAATCCATCATGGTTCAAAGTGAATCCCATCAAACTGAGATGGCTGTTTGTAAATTGGAACTAAAATGACATCTATGTATAACAATTAGAAGAGGAGCTGACCGGGTTTTCCTCTTTTCCAATTACATGGAAATGATTGCAAACTATTTGAAGTTGTTTGAGAAAAACTGCAAAAGTTATAGTTTTCAAAGAAGTGCAACGTTTTGACTGACCATGTTTGCTTAGAGATTGAGCTGCTGGTGATACTGCATTTCTTTTCTTCTTTAACATCCAAGACCTCGTAGTCAGTGGAAAAGTTTCTTCAAATAATGCGAAGGACAGAGCTAAAACAAAACAATAAAGTATGTTTAAAAAATAAAGTTTTTTTTCACAGTGTGTTAATTATCACAAGGAGAGCGAATGGTAAATTGTAAGTGTAGGAAAGTACCATCTTTCTTTGCATGTTACCTCAATTGTTACCTGTATGTCAGTATGTTTTTGCCTGTATCACTGGGATCCTGCTTGTCAGGACCCCAGTGCTCATAGTTTGTGGCCTAATGTGTGTGTTGTGAATAGTGCTTAACTGTGTCACTGAGGCTCTCTCTGCTTTTAAATTTGGCACTATAGGCTAGTGACTTTATTTGCCAATTTCAATTAGCGTACTGGAACCCCCTTATAAGTCCCTAGTGTATGGTACCTAGGTACCCAGGGCATTGGGGATCCAGGAGATCCTTATGGGCTGCAGCATTTCTTTCGCCACCCATAAGGAGCTCAGACAAACCCTTTCGCAGGACTGCCACTGCAGCCTGTGTGAAATAGTGCACACATTATTTCACAGCCATTTTCACTGCACTTAGGTCACTTATAAGTCACCTATATGCCTAACCTTCATTTACTGAAGGCTAGGTGCAAAGTTACTAAGTGTGAGGGCACCATTGCACTAGCAAAGATGCCCCCACACAGTCTAGGGCCAATACCCCGAACTTTGTGAGTGCGAGGGCGCCATTACACAGGTGCACTACATATAGGTCAATACCTATCTGTAGTTTCACAATGGTAACCCCGAATATGGCCATGTAAGGTTCTAAGATCATGGATTTGTCCCCCCATTCCAAATTTGGTATAGGGAGCCAATCCCATGCATCCTGGGGGCTCCACCATGGACCCCCAGTACTGCAAAACCAGCTCTCTGAGGCTTGCAATGCAGCTACAGCTGCTGCCACCTCACAGACAGGGTTCGGCCCTCCTTGGGTCTGAGCAGCTCAGTCCCAGGAAAGCAGAACAAAGCATTTTGTTTGGGAGCAGGGTGTTACGACCTCTCCCTTTGGAAATAGGTGTTACAGGCTGGGGAAGGGTAGCCTCCCCCAGCCTCTGGAAATGCTTTGAAGGGCACAGATGGTGCCCTCCTTGCATAAGCCAGTCTACACTGGTTCAGGGACCCCCAGTCCCTGCTCTGGAATGAAACTGGACAAAAGAAAGGGGAGTGACCATCACCACCCTAGGGGTTGTGCCCAGAGCTACTCTAGTGTGTCCCAGACTTCAGCCATCTTGTTTTACAAGGTGTGGGGACACTCTGGAGGCCTCTGAGTGGCCAGTGCCAGCAGGTGATGTCAGAGACCCCCTGATAGGTCCATACCTGATAAGGTAGCCAATCCCCTTCTCAGGGCTATTTAGGGTCTCTCCTTTGGGTTTCTCTTCAGATTCTACTTGCAAGTTTCCAGCAGGAATCCTCTGCAACTACTACTTCATCCTCTGACCTCAGATCGACCGCAGACTGCTCCAGGAACCGCTGTAACAGCAACAAAGTATCCAGAAGGGCTATGTTTCCTCTGCAACTTCAGCTCCAGCCAGCAACTGCAACAGTTTCCACAGTGTGGGGACTCCTTGTCTATGCCCTGCACCAGAAGGACCAAAGAAATCTCCTGTGGAGTGACAGAGTCACTTCCCTATCTCTTGCAGGCACTTCTAAGTCGATAACCAGTTCTCTTGGACTCCTCCCCTGGTGACGAGCGTGCTCCTTGGAACACAGGTAGTGGGCCCCTTCGACACAGACTGCCCTAAGGTCCTGCTGTCCAAATTTGGAGGAGGTAAGAGCTTGCTTTCCCCGTTTGCGAAAGTACCCCTGTGCACGTTTCATCTTCACCTCTTGAGGCCTCTGCGCACTATTTGCAAAAATCCTTTGTGCACAGCCTGGCCCAGGTCCCCAGAACTCGATCCTCTGATGCTTAACTCGCTGAGTTGACCTTCGGCGGCGTGGGACCTTCTTTTGTAGTGCTGCACCAACCGCAATTTGCACCTTCTTTGTCCCTGTGTCCTGGGACCTCCGTGGGTGCTGCCAGGTCATCTGTGGGTTCCCTCCAGTGTTGGAAGCCCCCTCTGCCTCCTCAGTCTGAGTTGAGCCTCCTCAGGTCCCTCCTGGGTGCAGGCAGCGCCACTTTGATGCAAAATGCGACTTTGCTTGAACCAAGGCTTGTTGGACTAATCCAGCGCTGAAACTCTCCTGCACCCAACATCTCTTCGTGGGACATCCATTGCATCATGCAGGAACCTGCAGCCATCTTCCTTTGGTGCATTTCTGCTGTCTTCATCCAACCGGGGACTCTTCTTTTGTACCCTCTTCTAGGTTGGCAGGGGCTCCTGTCCTTCCTGGAACTTCTTCTGACTTCTGCACTTGGTCTCCTCTCTTTGCAGGTCTTCAGGTTCAGGAATCCACCAGTTGTTGTTTGCAGTCTTGCTTGGTTCTTGCAATAACTCTAATCACGACTTGTAGTGTGTCCTAGGGAAACTCGCAGTACTTTACTCCTACTTTCGTGGGCTCTGGGGTGTGGTATTTTAATCACCTTTGTGGTTTTCTTACTCTCCCAGCGATTCTCTAAACACTACACTTGTCTAGGGGGGAATTTATGATTCGCATTCCACTTTCTTAGTATATGGTTTGTGTTGCCCCTCGACCTATTTTCTCCCATTGCATTCTATAGCATTTCCTATTGTTTGCACTATACTATGTCTAATTACTTACCTTATTTTGGTGTCTAGTGTATATATTGTGTATAATACTTACCTCCAGAAGGAGTATTGCCTCTAAGATATTTTTGGCCTTGTGTCACCTAAATAAACTACCTTTATGTTTGGTAACACTGAGTATTGTCTTTACTGGTGTATAAGTACAGTGTAACTATAAGTGGTATTGCAGGAGCTTTGCATGTCTCCTAGTTCAGCCTAAGCTGCTCGGCCATAGCTACCTCTATCAGCCTAAGCTACTAGAACACTACTACATTTCACTAATAAGGGATACCTGGACCTGGTATAAAGTGTAAGTACCCAAGGTACCCACTACAAACCAGACCAGCCTCCTACAATAAGCAGGCCCTGTTCACAGGCAGGTGTCTGACAGGCACTTTGACATTGTATAAAATATAAACAACATTGTGAGCTTTACACTTTGGTGTTTCTACAAATCTCTAAAATGACATTCAGATGCTAATTAACCCAACAGTTTCCTTAACTATTTCTACATCTCCTTCTGAACACCTTCACCACTGATCCTCTTATTAATCCTCTTCCATTCTTCTCTAGAACAGATTTTTCTGCTACCAACCTGCTCATCAGATCGGGTGCTCCAAACGATCTTGCTTCTGTTTGTAGAAGTGAGAAGGTGTCTGTTGGTCGTCTGTGACGGTCCTCCCTGATTTTCAAGGCAAACCCTATCTATATAGTCGATTCTCATTTAGAATAATTGTTTGTAAATGTGCCCTATGAGCTATCATGGAAATCAGGTATGGAGCCAGGCTTTATAGAGCAAGGCTGGGCCACCCTATGCCAGCCAATTGGAGGAATTCTTTCAGACATGTATAATTATCTGATACTTTAATACCTCTTCTTGAACACAAGTACTTCATTGCAAAATAGAGAAATCATCTAAGGACAAATATGACATACTGGTTTGCATGTCTTTAACCACCAGTGTTGTCAGAGAGTGATATGTGGTCTACTGAGCCATGTAATAGCTACACAGTCGGGGATTGGCACCAACACTATTAACAGATGGCCATCATAAATAAAGGTGCAGCTTTGAAATAGACAGACAAGCCTGAAGAGATGTCATTCCCTGTATTCAGTAACATGTGTAAGGGGCATTGTAGGGGACAAGTTTCGAAAAAAGGGTATTTGTACCTATGAGTGGACAATAGTCATACATCTGCATTAAGTATTTACCATATTGGCAATTGCCATTGACTGTATTGATTGAAATTAAATGCCATCACCTCAGTCTCAGGGCTTTCTACCTGACTTTTGACATTGGAGACAAAATTGTAAACAACATCATATGATAAACAAAAATGTGATTTTTGTTGACTATTGGATAGATTTTGCTTTAGGTTATAATGTGAACACACACAACTTCATTTGAGCCATTTTATTTAACTTAAATTACTGAGGTCACTAACTCACTTTGTAGCAAGATCCACTTGGCTTTTGAAGATTCGTAGATTGATGCACTTGAGTAGCACTGCATTTAGCAATAATATATAAAATCAATATGATATACAAGTTATGATTACATTATGAATTTAAATCAATTGACAGGGACTAATAGTGTGACAAACAGTGATATGAGACAGAAAGATACCATGTAATTACAGTTGTTTGTAGGAACACATTTATGAAATTCTACAAAGCAAATATTGCAAATTCTAGACTATTGGTAAGTTACTGGGACGATTTGAGGAAGTAGTTCAGCCACATTATTCTTCTAGGTCCCTCAGCCTCCTCCAAATAACTAGGTGTAGTAATGTCTGTTTTTTTAACGTTTTATTGGTTGGTTTAAACATGTGCTTGTATTTGTGACCATAGTCCAATGTCAAAAATAAGAAAAGCAATTCTGAATCAAAATTTTGACACAGTTTAATTTGGGTGTTGTAGGGTCTGGTCATTGCTTTTGTTCAACTGCAGGCAAAACTAATGAAGGGATGGAGTAGTGTCTAAAACCAAGCCAACGGCATTAAAATAATTATTCTCATTTAATCCATAAATCTTTTGAACATGTTGCCAAATAAATGAGTGAGTGCATCATTTTTATTGCGGCAGGTGGCCTTTAGGCCCCTCAGGTCAGCAGAATCCACTGCCTCAGTTTCAGTGGCAGAAGAATGCCCACCAAATTTCAAGATACCTGATGTAGTCTAAACCTCGTGTCACAAAAGTCATCAAAATGTGATCCTTAGATTTTATGTTAATCAAAGTATTAATAGTTCAAAGTAGAAGCTGCACTGACACAAAATTTAAATGTGCATGTGTTTGTATTGCAGAGTTCGACTTATGTGGTATTTGAATTAAATTACATGTTAGATGGGTAAAACTGATGTCTTAATGTAATTTAGAGTCTGGACTAACTGCATATAAAAACAATATTACATTTCTAATGATAAATGAATTAAAAATGTGTGCAAAAGTGAGAAAAATGTACTTCCCTGCCACATGTAACAACGTTTTTTTGTTGAGAATGAAATGTATCATTTGAATTAATGGAGTATTATTAATGTTGAATTCATAAGTCTGCATATTGCATGTGTTTTATTAAAACACATTAGATGCATTGCTAATATTCTCTTGTGTTAGCGTGAGTGAGGCCTGTTGAAGATTGTATTTCATGACTGTGCAGGAAATGCTGATTTAATTTCATAACATGAGTTTTTCTTTCAGACTGTTTTCCCATTAGAAGACTAGAAGTTAGAAATAGACCCTACTGATTAGACCCAGAGAGAATGTAGTGTAGTTCCCTTGAAGGTAGCACATTGTTGAACATGGACTGACATTGCACACAATTGTTTCAAACTTGTGTGGAGTCTCACAGATGTAAGATGTTCTCATGGAAAGGTTGTGAAAGGAAGAGTATGTTTCAGCTTGGAGTTGTGCAATCGATTATTATTGGATGATGCCCCTTCAAAGTGACATGGACTGATATCTTTGGCGAATCCGACTGCTTTATGACTTTTGATATGGCAGTGCCCAGTTGGACTTTGGTCAGAGTTCCCTGTTGCTTGCAGATGCCCTGCTGACCCCTGATGCTTTGCTGATGAAGATTCCATGAATGCCTAGCTCCTTGGAGAGATATCTTCCTCTCTGCTTATTCCCCTTGAGCCGCCCTTTGAGATTTAGAAATCTTTAACTAATCCCCTTCAGAAGACTCTTGAACAAGCTTCTGATATGCTGACGTTTTTTCTTTTTACCTATCTTCTACCCACCTTTGTTATTAGTTTACAGTCAGAGATCATTTTTTCCCACATTACTTTTGCCCTTTTTATCCTTTCTGTATTTTGCCCGCATTAGTTTCACCCCACACATGTATTCCCTGATTTGGTTAGTTGTAGGATTTTCCACTGCCCAGTTTAAAATATGACTCTGCTGAGTTTGAATTGACTGATGATTGCTAACCCCAAACAAAGTTTGCTTTCTGTATCTCAGATATTTCTTTTAATATTATGCTTCTTCAATGCTTAGTTTTGTTAATTTTAGTTCGCCTGACTTCATTTTATTGCCTTGGGCAACCCTTGGTGATTATCTATCTTTATAATTTGGTTCTGCGAATAGTCCACCTGACTTTGAGCTTATGTTTGTAACAAATCCCTAAACTCTATTTCTTACACATCCTACATGCCACACAGTGAGTGCTATTGGTGCTCACTGGGTGGGAGTGAGAGTGGCCTCATTCTCCTCTTCATATTCCAGGGGGGCACTTGTATTGGTTGAAAATGAAGTGCAATTTTTCTGCCACCCATTGAGGCCGCTGATCAGGGCCATTATGTGATAGTGAAGGACAGACTGTGTGGTACCTTGGTGACCATTGTGAACTCTTACGTGCCTAATATTGATGACCCTGAATTCTACACCCAGCTCTAGCTCTAACTGCATACTATTGAGCCTTCTGCCAACATATGGGGAGGAGATCCAAAGACATATTTAGACCCAGCACTAGACAGGTATGCCACCGTGGACTGGCATGGCAAATACCCTGCCCAAGCTCTCTGCCAGGGATGAAAGATTATGGCCTGGTCAACATATGGCAACTGCAGAAACCTACGCGATGCGAGGGTACCTTTACTTCTTTAGTGCATACCTTGTGGTTGAGGTTGGACTACTAGCTAGGGACCAGAAAAGTGAGCATTTAGGCAGTGGAAATACAACTTATGAACAAAATGCTGTCTGACCATGTGCCAGTGCAGCTGGTGGTTTCAATCCCTACAAGCACCCTCGCACATTTCCAATGGAAGTTTCATGCCAGAGTCCTGTTAGATCCAGTGTTCTGGGAGGGATTACACGTGGCAATCCCTGAGCATTTTGAGAAAAATGTGGGATCTGTGACAGGGGCGGACACCCTGTGGGAGGCAAGTTACCATCCGAGGTATTTGTATAGGAACGCAGGAAGTTGTTTTGAGGGATATACATTCCCAGTTGCAGACTACAGAACACAACTTGCAGAACCTAGAGCATGATTATGAATCCACTCCCAGTCCCATCCAGCTTGCCACCATAAGAGAACAGATCACACATTACATTGACATGGTGAGCAGGAAATGTGCCACCAGGCACACCGCAGCATCACAAGGGCATATGGAGTGGGAGGTAGCTCATTTCTCAGTTTGGCTACCAAGTTAAAAGAGCCCTGGGCACATGCACATATTGTAGCATAACGTCTTTGACGATGTGACCTGTTATGACATGCCTGCCAATCTGTCTGCATTTGTGTACTTCTACACTCATCTGTATGAAGCCTGAGACTAGCCCATTTCAGTGGATGAGATCAAGAAAGCTATACACTTGCTTCCAAAGGGCAAGTCCCCAGGCATAAATGGTCCTATGACAAATTTTATGAGGAGTTTGTCGAGATACTGGCTCTGCACCTTCATGTAGTGTATGAGGAGGTGAATGTTAAACAGATACTGTCCCCATTACAAAGGGAAGCCCTCATTTTTATTATTGCTAAAACCTGACAAGCAGTCTAAGCATAGCGAGTCTTATAAACCACTTTCCATAATTAATACACATGCAAAAATCCTGGCTAAGTTATTAGCCACCAGGCTCCAAATGCTGCTCACCAATCTGGTCCTACCATACAAGTCAGGCTTTATGCCTACCTGTTCCACAGCAAAAGATCTGTACACTATTTTTGCACTACTACACGAACTAGATGTCTCCATGGAGGCATTGGTGGTCTTATTGGATGCTGCTAAGTCCTTTGAGTTCAGTGAGTGGACTTACATGTTCACAGTCCTACATTGCATGGGATCCCCCAGACCTTTCTGTGATCGTTATGACTATTGCACACTAGTCCATTGGCATCAATGAGGATGAATGATAACACATTTGAAATATTACATATATGTGAGGGCACATGGCAGGGGTGCCCTTTGTCACCCATATTATTTGCACTGGTTCTGGCACCCTGCATTACGATTCTGCCTGCGACTGCTAGCCATATCGCTATTCGTGGATGACATGGTGGTGTATGTCCGCAACCAGGCCACACACCCAACATCGGTGATTTGAGAGTATGTTATGTTATATTATCTTATATTATGTTATGTTATAAGGTCTTATATAGCGCATGGCTACCCAAAGGCCTCCCAGTGCTGAAACGAAAGACTTCAAAACACAGGCTACAGACGAGGACCAAAATAGCTAAGTCTTAAGTAGGCGACGAAAGGAAAGTTTGTGGCTAGTTTGTCATACGCTCATCGGCAGTGAGTTCCACAACTTAGCACCAAGGAAGGCCATTGATCTTCTATCCCATTTGGCCTTTTTTGTTAAAGGGATTGCGGCAAGGGCTGCCGCGGAGGACCTAAGGTGCCTAGCAGGAGTGCGGAAAGAAGCAAGGGTTTGTAAGAGCGGGGACCTTTGTTGTTGAGAGCTCTGTGGATACAACACAGCGTTTTACACCCACAGAGCTCTCCACAACAAAGTAAATTTGATATGAACGTTATTCAGGATTAAACATTATCAGGTCAAAATCGACTGTCTTTCCTCTGGCCCCAGATACTGTGTTATATTCATTGGACTGGAGTGGAGCACAGATCCTATCAAGTACTTAGGAATTTGGGTACATGGAAATCCAGAATTCGTTATTTGCTAACATTATGGTAGGGCAATTTTGAAACTTGAGGCCCAAGTGACACCTTGGTCTCAGCTACCCTTGCTGCTGACAGATGTAGTGTCAGTCATGAAAATGATAGTGCTGCCCACATTTTTCTACTTATTTATTAATATACCAATTAATCTGACACAGGCCTTATTCAAAATACTCAGATCCCACATGATACCTGTAGCTTGGGTGGGGAATCAGCCTAGAATTAGTTGGGTCATGCTCATACTTCTCTACGACCAAGGGGGCTTTGGTGCCACAAACCTGTACCTGTACTTTCTGGGCGCAGAGGTGCAGTTTGCCCATTACTGTACTATCCCCCTACAGACCTGATCTGGAGATAGAAAGCAATGATGCATAACCCATAGCCATCAACTCTATTTTGGCACACATTCACCTAGACACACCAAGGGAGGAGATCAAATCCACCATTTCCACTACCAGGCACTGGGCATGCATGCCACCAAGATCCCTTTATATGCACCTGTGCCCTCACTGTTGTATCATCTGGCCATATTGGTCACACATGAGTCTGGAGCATTTGATATACTTGGGGAGGCGGGGTTGAAGACAATAGGGGGTGTGTATCCTGGAAGGAGCTCCAGTGCCTGGGCTGATGTGCTGCAAACGCAACACCAAACCACGTAGTTCACCTTCATGAAATACTGCCTCTGGGATGCTGTTCAGGTGCTTTACCCCCAGTTTCCTCCTGAACCTCCTGCCCTCGGGGCACGCCAGACCTTGCTCACTAGCACTACTCATAGGAACCTGATTACTAAATTGTATAACGCATCACAGAGTGACAGGACGGTAGCCCAGAACACAACCTTAGACAAGTGAAATGCCATATTTGATACACCTTTGAGCCTGGCAGATTGGGGAGTTTGTTGTGCACTGACAGGTATGCTCACATCCAATTGCAGCCTGCATTATACATTTCAAATATTTGCAGCAAATGTATTATGTTGTGTTGGCTCTCATTGTACCAGTGAGGCTGCTGGATTTGGGTGGCAGCATCACCTGAATTGTGGGGAACTGAGTCCAAACTCACACCATGTGACAACTGTTGGTCTAATCCATTTCTGACCAGCTAGCAGCACCTCATCTCTGCCCAAGAGCAGGGACAATTTATGCCAACAGGGTGCATGGCATTGTGCCCTTCTAGGGGAATTGTGATAGATTAGATATCACCTTTTTCTCCCACTTACATTAGTCATGCAAAGACAAACAGAGGCCTAAAATGGTTCAATAAGATTTATTAAATCAGCTACGTCTTAGATAAGATAGCATGAAATGCAATAATTAGAATGATGAAACATACTAGAAGCAAAATGGTGACGCGCAAAGTAAAACACAGGAAAAGTCCCACCATATTGTCACTATGCACAATATCTGCAATTCCTACCTAAGCTATGTTAGAGCACAGCAGGATAAGCCCTAATCCGCCCTTCTGGATTCCCCTCTGGTAAATCATCATCCCCCATACCTGAGAATGACAATACTGAAGAAGGCTGTTATATATAGAAACACCATCCCCATGTAGCCCAGGGAACTGGTGGTCTCAGCGAGCAGCTGTAACAGTCAGACAGCATGCAATTGTGGTCATCTGACTGGAACCTCTCTCTAGCGTGCATGAGACAGGAAAATGTTTTTATAATAAAACAACTGATGGTCTGAAAAAGTGTCCCTACTTAAAATGTGTGTGTTTCTGTGAATGTTAGAGACAAGAGGGTTCTGCCACTTGTGCCGACAACTCTATCTTGCTGCAGCATTGAGGAAAGCACAGAGTGAAAGAATGTCATAATAAGAAATATATGCTTTACTAGGTGAAAGGAAAACAAGATAAAGAAAATAAAACACCACTACAAAGGTGGCTGATTCTAAAAGAATATAATGAAATAGAATAAAATGTTACTAGGCTAAAGGGCACAAACAGCAGGACTAGTTGCTAAAATAACACGCCCAAAGGCATTGCTAAAATAGCTCTACAAAACACCCTCCCCTTGTGGTTTCAGAAGTGGTAAAGCAGCCTAATTCCTAACTAAAAGTAACTCAAATGCAATGCTTTAAAACATATATACATAAATGTCAATTATGACAAGTTAAAACACACTTGAGCACGTGAATATAAAGGAGATGTGAGAAGAGGTCAATTTAGAAGTTTAGCAGTGGCACCAATGAAACTGTCTTCATTGTCCTTTTTAAAATCTCCAACTATAGCTGAGACACCTGAAGCAAGGAAATGTTCCACTTCGGCAGGTGGTAACGTGACCAAATTGGTGCCAAAGAAAACCAAAGAGCACTCATGTTCTAAAGCCTAAGCCTGAGCTCCAGCTGAGGCAGCAGCATTCCATGTTTTGCCCGATGTTGAGTCAAGAGTTACTTGATCCACGAAGGGCAGCTCATAGATGGCTTCCTGTAGCAAATGCACCCTCAACACGCATGTCTGGTAATCTGCCGTCAGCAAGAACATCAACAGGTCAGCATCCAATGAAAGTAAGCGCCACGTAGAAAGACAAACTTTCAGTGCACATTCAAAAAAGCACCAGAGGCATTGAAACCTGGGCTGCATAAAATCTAAAACTGGTCTGAATGACGGAGACAAGTTGCCCTCCAGTTATTCCAGGAGTGGTGTTTCGAAATACTGTATCATGCGTTCATGACACAGTTGCGCCGGTGGAAGCACTTTCAGTCCTCCTTGTTGCAAATGGACAGCCATTGCAAATAAAAAACAGCAACAACAAGATGCTACCTATTATAGCCAAAGTAACTGGAAATCCCTAAAAATACTCTAAAATATTGAGTGTATGGCTGAAGGTATCAAGAAAAATATAGAGAAGGTGTTAACGAAACAAGAACCAACAGTCTTAAAGAAATGTACATTCCCAGTAGTACTAGACACATCCAAAATTCGTCCCACGAGTTCACCAAAGTGTCTCGGAAAATTGTATTTAAAAGGGACTGTATTTCTGCAGAAGACCTCACCACTTGGAGCGCATAGTTCTCGCGTGCGGATGTCAGCGCCATGTGTTTTTGAAACAATAAAGCCTTTAGACTGCTTAACTTATCAAAATTCACATTTGATGTAGCAAGGTGAGGCCAAATATCTGCTACTTTTGTCTGTTGTGTAGGGGGACAAAGAACATTCCTGCAACAGGTGACAATTTGGGAGACTGAAACAGCGTAAGCTATTCCGGCTTGCATTCCACAATAGTTTTCACTATTAAGAAGCACATAGCTTCTATTAGTGAGCACATGGAACGCAGGTCTAATCAAGTGGGCTAGAACTCCCTTCAGATGGCAAGCTAAATTTGCTGCCAAAGAATTATACATCCTGTGCAAGGACAGCTGCCTACAAACCATTGAATGGCTCACAGAAGTCTTGCATTCACTGCTGCTAAGAAAGACCTCTTTCATGTCATTTAGACATTTGTTTGAAAAGGGAAGCTCTCACACCTAATGAAGGTAACTATACCCTAGCCTTTCGTGTCTTCCTACTGGAATGTGTTTTAAGCAGGATGTGAATTGCAAAGTTGGAACAGGCAGATTAATAAACCTGTGTATTACCAATTCAGTAGATGTTGTTTCAGCCACAGTAAAAGGCAATTTTTCTAATTTCTCAATGCTTAACATAATGTAAGTTGCTTCCTCCTTAGTCATTATTTGATGCTGTCATGTCAGATAAAATATATCCCTTGTGCTGACCTGTTGCCAGGTAATGTGATCAGATTTCAGTGTCTGTAGTGTCCAATCCAGCTCCATATTGATACTTAGCTGGCTCTCTCCATGATGTAAAAATGATGTGTCACTTTGTAGAATGTGTATTGCAGATTAAATTATGTTGTTTAAAGTTTATATGTGGTCTGACAAGGTGTTAATCCTGTTATCTGCAACGGCTAATGCCTTCTGTAAATTTTCCTGATCTATTTGCTTTAACCAGACAGCAGCTTCTTGTTGAGAAAGATTCAAAATGTCATTATAAACTGCATATTAGAAGCATTTTTTACATTGTCTTCTGGGGCCTAACAGGAAATCCTGCAAGTCTGTGTTATGAGACAGGAGACTGAGGTGTTCTTTACCAGCATTTAGTAAGAAACTTTTTAACCATTGCTGGCATAATTTCCCTGCACTGCATGTTATTACTATAACCGAATGTTTTGTTGACACACAGCGAGGGTCTGGTCTATTCATTCTAAAAACCTCTGCAGACTTTTCAAAATGAGCATGACAACCATATGTGCCCACTGGACACAATAACCACCCGCCAGGACATGAAAGTGATGTGTTAAGTGTTCCATTTTGGACTCACCCATCAAGTTGATCTTCAGTTGAATTAATACATTTTTGCCATTTCTAAAGTTTAGCAGGGGCACGGATACTGGGCACATTCAAATCCTTAGTGCTTGCCAAGCCTAAACAATGTATCTGTTGTACAGTTTCATTTAAGAATATCGTTTGAACAGGTATCAGGCATGCTCTAAATAAAGATTAAATCAATTTTGTATCAGTTAATAAGGCATGGCGCATTTCCATTATGGGCAAATTAAAATAATACGACCCAGCATTTTTAACATTGTGCCCAGAAAAATATGCAAACTTTTCAGAGTATATTTTCAAATTCCCCATTGGCGGAATTTGACAATGTTCCCATTGAGTATAATTAAAAATAGTCTTTGGGGAACTTGCTCTATGAGTGTAATGATGTCCATAATAATTATAACAGAACATATCTCCATAATTTTCTTTCAATTGATAAACATTTTCACTTTCAAATACAGTAAAATATTCTAATTTAGATAACATAGAATCAACTGTTTTACATCCCAAGCATCAGAAACAATTCGATGTGTGATTACATCATTCATTGAAAGTTTAAGTACATATGCAATTTGAATAACCTCCATCTGGACATATGTATCAAAATATACTTTATCCCAAACAATCCCATCAGGAATTGGTATAGCTGAAATATTCACTAGGGACAGTCTCTGCAGAGCTCATTGGAGGAAAATTGTGGTTTTAGGATCTCATCCACCAATTCAACTGTAGAAGGATCAGGAAGGTAATGACCATGTATTAATAAGAAAAAGATGATGACAAACGCAATTCAAAGAAGGAAGGTAAGTACAGTTAATAAGAGCCACAGATAGTTCCATGGAAGAATAAAATAGTTCATTTTGAGCCTGCTCTTGACAGTCTTGTTGTAAAAGAGGCAGATGAGTTGGAGAAAGAGTCATTGATGTTGGCAAAATATCCAGGAGCATTTAGTGCAAAAATCTGAGCCATGTTTGGAAGAGGAGAACTGGTGGAAGTCTCCCTTGGTGGTTCATAGTAGACTATTCCATCTTTTTGAGTTGAATTTGAGTAAAATCGCTCAATATTGTTGACATCACTTGTCACAAAAGGGGTTTGTGGGACTGATGGAAGATCATTTTTCACCCTCGCCAAGCTCAGAGAGGTGTCAGCGTTGCTGCTCAAAACCTGTAGAGGAACATCCTGGTCTGTAGTGAGAGGGAGTCGGTATTACCCAGGAGTCCTCTAGGTCTGCTGTGAAGGAT
This sequence comes from Pleurodeles waltl, assembly GCF_031143425.1. Classification (NCBI taxonomy): domain Eukaryota; kingdom Metazoa; phylum Chordata; class Amphibia; order Caudata; family Salamandridae; genus Pleurodeles; species Pleurodeles waltl. Next base: position 839,954,135 of record NC_090436.1, read on the forward strand.
CAGTCGTATGGTATAGCTTAACATTGTCAATTGAGACAAAGCAGTTTTCTTTAGAACCAGGCAGCAATGTTAGAATAACAGTTCTGGTACTGTTCCCAGGACTGGAACCAGTACATGATAAGAAGGACCAAACTGTTTTTTTACAGCAATCTTTTCACGCACTAGATCCTCCAACTTTTGTAATCCAGCCGGTTGGTGTTATTGGTACAGCCCTTATTTCCAAGGAGGTGGCACTGGCATATGTGTTGTCATCACAGAACTGTTGTTGGTCCTGCAAGACAGTGACACGTTCATTTATGTCAAAAGGTGTATCTGCCGCTACCGCGCCAGGAATATCAAGATATGGAACATACAGTTGTGTCCCAAACAGGCATTCATATGGGGTAAACCCTCCAAGGGACCATCTGAGCAGATTATTAAGTCCTCTCTACACTCCTTTCAGGTGATTAAGCCAACTACGACCCGTGCCTAATACTCTAGCTATTAAGGATTGCTTTAAGTCCTGGTTTCTTCACTCCACAACACTGTTTCACCTGGGATGATACAGAGACAAATAATATAGCTGAACCCCAATGAAGCCATGGGGTCCCTGAATGCCCTTGAGGCAAAAGCGGGACCCTGGCCCAAGTGGAAAGCAGCAACTGTATATGTGCCAATAAAGACTTGCAAATCTTTAATAACAGTTTGAGCACCAGCCAAGCGCTGTGGCAATACCCATAGATATCTGGATCATGAGTCAACAGTGACTAGGATGTATTTGTATGCACCATCAGGTGTCAAGGGACCACAATGGTTCAGGTACACACATTGTAGAGGTTTGTTAGAAATTAGGAGGGGTGTCTGCAGTGGGCGTTTGACAGTGGACCCTTTTATTTGCTTACAGATGTCACAACAAAGGACATACTGCTTGGTCTGTTTGTACAGACCTTGCCACAAGTAATGTACTTGTAATAGTGAAATAGTAGCCTCCACACCAGCATTGGCAGAAGGAACACCCACATGCGCTGCTTCAATCAACTCAGGTATTTGATCTCAATTGAAGATCACACAATCACCCACCCCTGGTATTGTTACTAAGGCAGTATTTAGGCTAGATATGCAGTAGGAATACTTATCAGGAAATGCCTTTGGCATCGGCTTGCCTGCAGCCATTGTGCATAGTCTGGAAAGTAAGTTCTGACAAAATTTAACAACCCTAACAATGATTTGAGCTTTTTGATGGTGTTTGGTTGTTGCAATTGTGCACATTTTTCTAAAATTGGGGCACTAGGCTCTTGCCTTCATCTGACAGTTTGTATCACAAAATAGGACACAAATGAAGGCTATTTTTATTTACTGAAATTAAATTTGTAGCCTAATTCAGAAACAATAATGCAGCTCACCTGTCTTATATGTTGAATGAGATCATCATCCTTTAGGTAGATATTGTCTTTTAGGACAATGCCTCAGAGTCAATGTCGTTTAAAATTGAAGTAACACGAGCTGAAAACAATCCTGGACTGATTTTATACCCTTGTGGGAGTCAGCAAACATTTTATCTGTGAGCCTAAACCAGTAAAACTTGTTAAATTCTTACTTTCAGGCGCTATATTTTGGCAGAAAAAAAACATTGGAAATATCCATTGGTTGTTTTGTATTTATTTTGCACTATATTATTAATAAGTGTTGTACTGTGTGCATCTTACATGGCAAATGTGCGTGTGTTACTATTTAAATGTCTGTAGTCTAAGATTATTCTAAATCAATGGTCTTGTTTAGCTACAGGGAACAACAGGTTGTTCATTGGTGAGACACAGGGTTCAATTACGGCCTGGTACTCTAGCTGTGTGAAGATTTCCCGCCAATATATTCTAGCTTCATGCTTTATTGGATATTGGGGTTGAGGTTGTGTTTGGGATCTAATTGATATTATATGGTAAGGAAAGCTTTATCCCACTCTACACTTTTGCAATATAACGCAGGTAAATACGCCAAAACCGAATCAATAGCGCAAACCTCCCTGAGCTCTCTTGGAACAAGGGGTGAGAAAGAGGGATCAATTGCCTCTTCGCCATGGGAGATTGTGAACAAATTCTGGTGGCCATTCCTTTTTGGCCAATAAAATATCATAAATGGTGGTTACGCGATCCCAAAAGATAGTGTCTATTGTGTGATCAACGTCTCCTTCTAATTGAATTTTTAGTTCATACACCCGATCGGGTGTGGAGATGCACATGTCCGCAGTCTTGACTTGTAAACAGTCGTTAGTTGCTTTCACCTCCAGATGCTATTGAAAATTCCGGCAACTATTGTGACCTCTGCCACGCTGTCCAACAGGGCCAGTGCCCACTTCCTGTTCTTCATAATAGCTCTCATCCTGAGTGACCTTTCGTATAGAAATCACTGCCACCTTTTTCTTTTTGAATTGAGGTTTTTGTTGGGGAAGTTTCTCTTCTTTCTCAACAGAAACTTTTCATGAGTGTTGTGACTCCTTTCTTGGTTTCACATACTCAGTTCGCTGTTCTGACTACCCACCTAACTCAGTGCGTTAATCCAGTGAGTCCTAAAAGGAATGAGATTGGTGTGTGTCAGTAAATTTATATCTGTCAGGGGTTCGTATATTATCCATATTTCTAAGATTATAAAGGTTTTGTGGGGTCTCCAAATGTGGAGACTCTCCCCTTTCTTTCTTAGGTGTTTGATTTTGTTTGTCCCAGCATTTTTTAGAACCATCGGGTGCTTGCTTGGTAGAATCCTTATTGGATTTACCCTGTAGTTGTGGGGTGCTAGGTCTGGCTCCCAGATTATTTTGACCAATACTAGAGTAGGTCTCGGTGATAATCCTTGGCAGCTCACATTTTTTATCCTGTACAGGAACACCCCGCACTCGCATGCGCACTGCTAGTCCTACTGCTTCCCCTTTAAGATTACTTAATATTATTGAAGATTCAGTGGCAAAATTGGCTATTAATTTCATCCCCAAATCTAGGCCTGGGGCAGCCCTGTATTTATCTTTAATTTTTTAACACTTCCAGAAGATAGGCATGTGTTGCGGTACTGTGTGCAGTGGTATAGAGTGTGGCAAATATCGTGTCCCAAGTATTGTAGTTATCTAATGTGGGAACCATCCCAAATGGAAAGCACATAGTGAGAATTCTATGATTATCTTGAGGTCCTGTATGGGGAAATACTGCTTCCAGCGCATTTATTTTTTGAGCTAACCAAAATGGAATTTCTCTCAGTTTGGCGGGTACATTACTCCTGATCGAATGTACAGCCTCAGGGTTAATGGCTGGTGTGACTGCATGCAGTTGCGCTGGGGCAACTCGTACTGTGTTGGTATTTAATCTTTGCCTTCCAAACTGTACTAAGAGTCTATATATTGCTGTAAGTTCAATATATAAGCGGCGAACCTCAGCCACCTCCAAGGTGGCTGCATCAGGATGCAGTGTATTGTGACCAATAAAGGCCAGGTATGACCATCATTGCTCAGAGGACCTAATCTAATGTGTAGTATTGTGTGAGGTAGGGCACCATCAAGCCAGTGATTATGGTATTGAAAAGACAGAGGTATCTCTAAGTATGTGTATGCTCTGTATCGTGCTGGTATATTAGCAGGTGTATAATGATGAAATGCCTTAGTGTCCTCATCGACTCCTGGAAACTTGACCCAGAAACAAAACATTTCTGTTCTATAGTCTGAATGAGCCTCAACCACAAATGATACAGGACACCCTTGGGCTGTAAGGCCGTTAGCTAACAAATTAGAAGTGAGGGGAGGTTGCATGTTTACTGTAATTACCACCCATTGTGGGTTTTCCATGGAAGATATACCAGAGATAAGGACACCAAAATGGGGATTGATCCTTTTAATGTTCAAGCTTGAACAACCTATAGCATGAAATAGGTACTACCTATCTAGCTGAGTAGGAATATCCTCAATACCACGGACATCTCCGTACATAGTCTTGAGGTGCCTTTAGCACGTTGTGAGACAGAGATACTGAGGAGGATCTGAAAATCAGTGCCTGGCCAAACATTGGCGGCGCCATGTCGCTTGGCTCTCATTGTACCAATGCGGCTGCTGGATTTGGACAGCAGCATTACCTGAATTGTGGGGAACTGAGTCCAATCCAGCACCATGCGACAACTGTCAGCCTGATCTGTTTCTAGCCAGCTAACAGTGCCTCATCTCAGCCCAAGAGCAGGGATGATTTGTGCCAACCATGCGCATTACATTGTAACTTCTCAAGGGAATAGTGGTAGATCAGATCTCATCCTTTTTTCTCAGTTACATTAGTCTCACACATTCAAAGACAAACAGGGGCAGGAAATGGTTCAATGGTTCAATACGATTTGTTGAATCAGCTGTGTCTTGGATACGATGGCATGGAATGCAATAATTAGAATGATGAAGCATACTACAAGGAAAGTGTAACGGAGTCAGACAGCATGCGGTTGTGGCCATGGCTGGAACCTCGCACTAACGTGCATAGGACAGGGTAATGTTTTTATAATAAAACAACTGACATTTTGAGAAAGTGTCCCTACATAAAAATATATGTGTTTCTGTGAATGTTACAGCTGCAGTGTACCACATGTGCAGACAACCTAAGGTGCTGCAACATTGAGGAAAGCACAGAGTGAATGTCAAACTAAGAAATGTAATGCTTTCCTAGGTGAAAGGACAACAAGATAAAGAAAATAAAACACCAACACAAATGTGGCAAATTCTAAGAGAATTAAATGAAATGGAATAAAATGTTACTAGGCTAAAGGGCATAAACAGCAGGCCTAGCTGCTAAATTAACGTACCCAGAGGCATCGCTAAAATGGCTCAACAAATATTATATTCCTGCCAAACTTTTTTAATTCAGGCACAGAGCAGATATGAACTGTGTGCGATGTGGGGCTTTGGAGGTGACCTTCATACACCTAGTCTGGTTACACGCTCCTATCTGACCATTCTGGGAGCAAGCAGTGAAAGCGTTCACAGATATGATGATGGAGGTGGTGGAGTGCACCCCCAGATGTGTTTGTTTGGCCTTGTAAAGTTTTTGCAACCATCCAATCATAAACTGGTGGCAGTGGCTCTCACTATTGGCAAAAAGTAGGGTGATTATACACTGGGGCAAAAGGCAGTGCTAAAAATCAACCAGTGGTTAATGACATGGTATACTAATGAGACCAGCTGGAACTATATGCTGAGGAACTTCCACGGCCCTCAAGACCGAAGGACATTTGGAGTCTATTTACTGCCCACCTCTTATCAATCCCAATTGTGTCCTAGTGGGCTGGGGTAATTTCGTACTTCAGGAAGTGGTGACCTGGCTGTAGTCTGCATGAATTTGCATCTAAGGCATTACATGGCATATGTGATTTATACTATTGCATATGGCTCTTGCCGCCATTGTGTTCAAGCTTGTTGTATAAGATGCTAAAAGCCAAAAACATACATATTTATAATTTGTATTAAAAATTGAGGGGACCCTCCACATTTGTATACAAAAATCCACAGACTCTTTTGCTATAATGTATGCACAGCATGATATTTAAGTCACCCAAGCTATTGAAAGGGGAGATGGACATTTTCTAAAGTAATTGTCCAAATTATGTTCCAATTCTAAAACTGAGATGTTTGCAAGGTCAAAAATATCATAATACTAAATGACTAGCAAAACCTGACGGATGTTCTCAATTCTTAACAAACTCCTTTGATATAAGGAGTGACAAACAAAACCTTCACAGTAAAATTAATACAATTTACTGAAACTAAAAACCCCAAACCCCTGTATAGGTCTTACCATATTACATTGAACAGCATGGGTATAAATAGATGAAAGCCATTAATGCTGGAATCATCAGTAAGCCAGGTTACATGGCAACTTATACATAAAAGAAAGCCAGTCTTGATTCTTCAATTAAACATGTACACCTGCTATACTCCATGATGCCACATGGTACATTCTAATACCCTCAGAATCACCTAATGAGTGTTCAGCCACCGATCAACATTTAGCATTATCATTAGATTGTTTAAGTACTTATGCAATAATAGCTTCTGACAATGGATCGTCGATGGGTACATCAGTTGCTAAATGTAGTTAGTTAATATCATTCATACCTTGAAGTGGGCCAAACGAACGTCTGACAGGGACATTAAAAGGATCCATTGTGAACCTAATTTTCTATGTTGGCCATACTCCACCATGAACAAAAATTGAAGGCCTCTGTGGTGATTTATAAAAATAACCAAGTAGCATGGCTCTGATCTTTCCTTGTGCAGTGTGCCTCAGATGCACAATAACCTTTCTACCACTATTGGATTTTTCAAATTGATACCTATGTAATCACCTGGATTAGCTTTCCGGCTAGGGCCAACCCATGGGATCCTTCCTACCATGATTATATTGTCATAAATGTCCTTTTGCCACCTAGAAATCTGTTTGAGCCAATGTGCTGCCTTGTTTCCCAGCTCCTTCCACCCACCATGCCGATCTTTTGGAATACAGAAACATTCTCTTAGACTATCACAAAGAGTGCGCATTCAGGGGGATGTTGTAGAGATTAAATATTGGCCTTCTTTGGTCGCAAACGGTCTGAAGTAACATCTGACTGTCTTGTTACATGATGGACCGAAGAGACATTTACATTCTGACAGGCCCTGACGAGCTCCAGCTCAAGCTGTACTAGCTGAGGGATGTAATCCATTAGAATTGGGCATTGGCGGAACACTTGATAAAATTGTAGTGCTAGGGAGGCTAATCTGGGGGGGACAAATCATTATTAGATTCAATTGCTACATCTTCACAATCTGAGACTCCCCCTGGATTCATTTTATTCCTGCAACTAAGAAAAAACCTTCATTAATAAAGACCCCAGTTTCTCAAACAATTGCATGAAAATACTTATTGTTTGTGCTCCAACTTGTTCAAATTCAAGGACTTAATTACAGAAATGGGGATCCAGAAATTCATTGGATTTCCTATTAGTCCCGTGATCTGTAGCCATCTTCCTCCTGGCTCCCCCCTCCATTCCCTCTGTCCTTTTCATTTTGCATAGAGAGGATATTATGGGTACTTAGTTTCCTCAATGCACACTTGTGACTCTCAAAACATATGAATTCTGTTTTTGCGTATGCTGATCCTCTCTCCCATTATTACCAGTCTCAGTCACAACTAGCAGGGTGAGGGAATCATTTCTAGAGTGTCCATTAACTGTATCAATTCCCCACTCACCCCCTTTTAGAAGACCCCCATGTAGCTCTCTCTGAACAGAAAGCCACTCTTCAATCCTTCCTGTTTCTGATGACAGTCCGATCACAGTAGTACGGTAAGGTGCTATGGAGACTGCGAGTGCTAATCGTTTTGCCTCATCTGTTTTTCCACAAGGACTTCTTCCATGTAGTAAGACAAAAATGTACCTTCCAATTCTGTGCCATTTCCAGGCTCTGATGGATGCAGACTGGCCTGCTTTTGGCATGGTCTTTGCCCGGGCCACAGCCGGGTGTGCCTCATGCTGCAACAGTCAGGAAACACTTTTCAGTGCGAAGTAGTCCCCGACCAGAGTCTGCAAAATGTCCGGAGCTATGGGAGTCAGGTGGCACTTTTCAGCGTGATGAAGGGCCCTCCTCTCATGGTTGCTAGGCACTGCAGGGAGCTTCTGGGGCTTGTAGTATCCCACCAATGTCTCCAAAATGTCCCACACTGCAGTAGTCAGGCAGAGCTATTCAGCATGATGTAGGTCCTCTCCCAGGTATTAAGTGGTGGAGGGAGCTTCTGGGGTTTGTGGCCCCCCTTAGAGTATCCAAAATGACCCATCACTAGGAGTCACATTTTTATGAGAAAAATCAGATTGTGGTTGGAAGGAAGAGGTCCAAAACCAGTCATCTTGAGAAGCATCACAACAACACTGCAAAAGCAGTTCAAGCTCCAATGCCATTTGACTACTTTATGGCATGAAAGTGATGAATCATTATACATATGCACCAAATTAAACTGCAGTCCTTTATAGGAATGAATATAGCTTGTCCACTGAAATACAATTAATTATGTCTGGTGGGAAGAGTCTTGGGATTATGCTCATTAAATACTAGCTGCAATGCATGATTTAGAACTCAGTGGATCGGTTACTCCAGCACAACGGTGCCAGATACCCTGTGTGGCAAAATCTATACTATACTGGGATTTAGATTTCGGCAGATGGGATATCCATCACGGTTTTGATGGAGTAACCCATCCACTGAGTTCAAAATCAAGCCTTTAGTTCAGAATGCAGTTTTCATTCATTACCTTTTCAGACAATGCAGTTACCTGCATTGTCAAAGAATTGAGTTTCTACCAGCTACTGCCTCTCAGTGAGAAATGTTAATGATACTTGATTCTTGTATGATCTATGTTTATTTCTAAAACTTCAATAAAAAATTACCTGACCTTTCCCAATATAAACACAGAATCTGTGCACATCTTCCTTTTCTCTCTTCTTTAGAAATAAGGCCTTTTATGTTGCCTAATTGCTTTGGTTCCGAGGTTTTTATGACTTTATTCTCCTCTAACTTAGGTTGGACCCATAATTCTAAAAACAATGTTCATATAGGCAATCTAACTGAACAATTAGATAAATAAGCTCAGTAAACTTAGTGGGGTGATTTATCGTTTGTGTCAAGCCATCTCACAAATCACTTTGTAATCCTTGATGGAATAGGATGCTGTTTTCTCTTCTGTCCAACAAGTTCAACACGTTTCAACAGCCAAGTGATCTAATGTGTTAATGTAGGTTAACAAATCTTGATTGCACTATTTCAAGGTTAGTAACTCAATTTAGCAGAGAAAAGAAAGATTAAATGAAATTATCTTTGGTGTATAATCTGAAAATAAAATACATTTTCAACATTTAATTAGATTTTTATTAACTATTGCTTTTGCTGGACGGGTGCTTTCTACTAATATTTCCTTGCCGGACTTAAGGAAATTTTGATATTTGTCTACAAATATGGATTTGTTAAAGAATCTGTTTAAGACATTTTAAAATCCTGTCACTGCAGGGACATATTCAACAACTTATTATGAATGCCCTTCTTTTCAACACATTGTGCACACAGACCATGAGATTCAGTGAGCTACTTATAGATAACTTATCTCTTGTCAAATGTATGCTATTAAAAATGACACACATGGTTCCACAGATATATTTCTACTGTAGCCTTCCTCACTGCAGTCAGGGTTGCAGTGAAGGAAGTTATATGTTTAAAGTCACACCTGTGGGCTTCTATATTTATACTGCAGCAACATATGACACATAACATTTATGGCACATCATCCTGTGGCCTAACCTAAACATTAAGCAAGCCAATTGGAGTAAGCTAATATTACTTAAAAATACTTAACACATTGCCTCTAAGTTAAGCCTGACTGCTTTTGTGCTAATCTACCGGAGAGGGCTTAGCACAGGTTAATATAGTGACTTTTGTGGTTCACCAAGACAGGTATTGTGGTTTTTGCTTGAGGAGGTTCTTCATCTCCTCAATCAAAAACCCAGTTTCCTACAGATTACACAAACTAAGACCGGGACTACATGTAAAATGAAATCCAGAATCACGCGGATTATGAACAAACAAACTAGGGAAACAGATGAACCATTGGAGCAAGACCAGGAAAACTCATGGGCAAGAATTAGGGGGAGGGGTAAAAAGAACCAGGACTGGGAACCTGTGAAAGAGGATACAAAGGACAAGTTGTGGAAATATACAGGACTGTCAGCCAGAAGATCAGAACCTAGGGGACCAGGCCTTGCATTACCAAGGGGACTAGACAGTGGTGGCCAGAAGGATCAGGACCAAAATGACCAGGGTTGGGAGGACCCGAACAAGGAAACACTATATAAAGATAGACATGATTAATGAAACAGATCCAGGATGACTAGGTCACACCAAACCAGGAAGATAAAGATATAGGGGCCAGGACACAAGAAGCCAGATGGATCAGGACCTGTGGTACCAAGGCTCAGAGGTTCAGGGTGAGATAAACGAGGACAAGGTGATCGTGGCCAAGATCACTAGAAAGGAACAGAGCCAGATGGGACAAACTGGAGGATGAGGGGGCCCGGATTGCCAAAATCCACGGTTTATGATACCAAGCAAAATATGACAAGAAGACCGAGGACCAAGAACACCAAGTCTAGGATGCTTAGGGGACCAGGTCCATGAGAACTAGATCTAGGAGAAACCAAACACTAAGGACCTGGGTGACGTGGATCAGGGCCAATAGGCACATAGGCCCTAATTACAACCTCGGCGGTCTTCTCGGAATACCGCAAGGCTGCCCGAGTCAGAATAACATCAGTGCTGGTGGTATTTCTGGATCCCTATTTCAACTTTTCCGCTGGGCCAGCGGATGGTGACAGTGTTACAACCGACTTTTCCGCTGGGCCAGCAGACGGTAACAGTCTTACCATCAGCTGGCCCAGCCGAAAAGTCACATCAACATTGCTGCCGGCTCGTAATAGAGCCGGCGTCAATGCTGATGTGCAGCGGGTGGGGTAGCACCCGTCGCACATTTAACAGCCCAAAATTCGGGCAGTGAAATGCGCAATGTGTCTATGCCTAGGGGCCCCTGCACTGCCCATGCCAACTACATAGCCAGTGCAGGGGCCCCCAGGAGCACCCCAAGTCCCCCTTACTGCCAGCCTTTCCATGGCGGTGTTTACCGCCGTGGCCAGGCTGGCAGTCGGGGACTCATAATCCCCAGGGCAGCAGTGCTTGTTGGCGGTGTTATCGACAGTTTACAGCCAGCCGCCAGGGTCATAATGAGGCCCATAATCTTAAGACTGCAACGACTATGACAAACAAAAATTGCATGACCATGGCCAGGAGTACCTCAGAGGTGAGAACAGAGACAGAGGCATCCACAACCAGAAAGAAAAGTTCTAAAAGAAACAGAAAGCAAATGACTAGGGTGGCAAAGAAGATCAGGTAAAAGAGGATCAGGACCTTCAGTACCTGGACTAGGAGGACCAAGGTGAGGGGGAAAATGAGGATCAGGCTAGGGAGATCAGGATCAGGATCTGCACTATGAGAACGAGGAACGGGCCACCAGGAACGGGCCTAGTATTGCCAGGGGACAATGACATGGGGCCAGGAGTTAGCAGGATCATGTGAAGCAGAAAGACCAGGACCTGGGGTTTGCCAGAACCAGGATGACAAAGATCAGGAGGACCAGAACAGCCAGAGTGACTAAGAATAAAGGACTGGATCTGGATTTCCAGAAATACGAGGACCAAAATGATGAGGCTCAGAATGACCCAGACAAACAATAACCAGTCACAAGAGGGCCAAACTACTGGGTGCAGCACCAGAAGGACCATGAGAGTAAGGGCTAGGAGGATCAGAATGATCCTGACCGGAAACACAAGGGCATAGAGGGTAAGGCCTTTGAGGACCAGGAAACAAGAGGCCAGGGGGACCAGCAGGACCAGGCCTTATGAACTAGGAATCAGATGACAAGCATTAGAATAACCAGGTCAAGTGGACCAGGGTCAAGAGGATCATAAAAGAAAATGAAGAGCTAGGAAAAGGGGAAAGTGAGGATTAGGCATACAAAGACCCCAACAAGGAGTACCATAAATTAAAAAATCAAGTCTTGTGGACACAAAACCAGGAAGAAGACACTAACTATGAGGACCAGGAATAGGAAGACCAGTGATAGGCAGAACAACCTGAGCGTGAGGAAGACTGCGAGAGCATAATCTGGTTAACATGAGAATTAGATGCATATGGCTGTGAAACCAGTGCCAGCAGGACAATAGTTAAGAGTACCATGGCAATGAGGACCAGTGGGACCACAACCAAGGGGAAAATCGGAGAGGGCCTGGAGCATCAGGACCTGGCATACCAAGATAAGGATGTCCAGGATGGCAAAGCAGGGTGACCATGAACAGGATGACCTGAACAAGGAAGATCAAAACTAAGTAGACAACTAAGTGCAGAAAGATGAAAATAAGCAGAGTATCGCTACAAGTTGGAAGAAGACCGAGAGAACTAGACAGAGCAAATGCATGTGGACTAGGGCTATTAGGACCAGGGTCCACATTGGGCAGGACTAAGTGGACTAGAAGGATCAGAATAAGCAGGAACAGGACTGGGAGGGCCAGAGGGGTCACAACCAAGAGGATCATGGCCTAAAGTAGCAGGTAGAGCAGATATACCGTGAGTTGGGGTATCAAGAGCAGGCTGGCAAGGAACAAAGGACCAGAACAATGAGTAACAAGAGGACCAACTGGACCAGACCAGAACCTAAATAAACAGGGCAAGTGCAATAAGACCTTATAAGTAGGACTAGGGCCCGTGGATGCAATACCAGTTGGACCATGAAAACATTGAGCAGGGAAAAGAGAATCAGGATGACCCAAACCAGGAACACAAGGAGTGCCAGATCTAGGAGAACCAGGACAACATGGTTAGGTGAAGATTATTAGTAGTATCAGGATCCGGAGGGCACAAGACAAGAAAGAGCCAGGAGTAGAGCCAGGAAGATGAGGGTCAGAAAGGACTAGAACGAGGAACGCCCGATTCTGAAAACTAGCATCTGTGAGACAAGTACAAGTTAGGCCAAGGCTTGCATGAGGATCAGGGGGACCAAAACAACCCAGAAAAGAAAGTTTGGAACAGGACAAAGAGGAGGGCCATCACCAGAAGGCACAAAAGGGCCTGGAGGACAAGGAAGGAGACTGGGAGCAGGAGGACACCTATGTGGTTCTGTTCCACATATATTAGGATATCCCTTTTGTTCAATGGTTCTTATTCATGCTTATGCTGTCAACCTACTGAAAACTCCAACTTTTTTAGTCCACCTGTAGAAATGGTAATTATTTGTTGAAAAATCAGAACATGCAAAAGGAATATAAAACCCCTCTGAGTGATAACAGACGCTATTGGATCCTGGCACAGTGGTCTGAGGGTGGATCTGAAAGCAGAGGGACAGAAACTTAGCTGAGGGGTCTAAAGGTAGATGGGTGAACAGGAGTGTGGTGTATGAATAATAGCAGAAAGGGTTTGAGAAACTGACATTGTAGAAGTAAGCAAAAATGGGTTTTAGGGCTATCACAATCAGTAAAGTGGGTTCAGGATCATAGATCCTAAGAGGATTAGAAGAAAGGGTGAGGGAGGCTCCAGATAGAGCGTCTCGTATAGCATAAAGGGATTCTGAGTAGAAAAGGGCTCTGAATGCCAGCTGTGATAGCACTGGCAACCAAGGCCAGCAGTATTAGCTTAAGCCCCAGACCAGTGGGCTGTATAACTCGAAGGGCTAGATGATGGGTGTGGAGATACATAAATAGCAGAAGTGTCTGGAAGGCCAGCAAAAAGGTAATGAGTGCTAAAAATGGTAGCATAGTCTGTGTGACTCCAAAATATTTGAGTTGGCATTCCATATGCATCTATGTGCAGTGAATAGGTAGCAAGTGTGTAGCAGTAAGATACCTTGTTTGGTAAAAGTCTAGGTGTATGGACCAGCGGAAAGTATTTTGCATGGTGTGATGAAGAGTAGATACAGCTTCCCGAGATAGTGAAGTGCATTGACTAAATGTTTATGGCTGGAGGATTGAGACCTAAACATTGAAGTGAGGGAGGTTGGATAAAAGGCTACCCACAGAAATTCTGTGAAGCCCATGATAGCAAAGGCCTGTTGCTTAATTTGTCTTCAGTGACGACATAGGGTACATGTTAGAAGTTAGGGATAGGTCAGAGGTTAAACATTGCAACGTTTCTTAGAAGGGCTGCCCTTATGTCTGTGCTTGATGACTACTCAGGAAGGCCGAAGACAGACATGTTCTAATATCTCACACTTCATTGTGTCCTTGTTCTGGATACTCCTGCTCGGAGCCAGCACTATTGCTACCTCTGTGAAAGCCAACACCTACCACAAAGGCTGTGTATGAGTTACAGCCAGAAAATGAGATTTAAAAGAGAACAACCCCAAATCAGTTCTGAAACCTCAACAGTGGATACACTTCCCCTGTCTGGAAAATAGTATGCATGTGAAACAGGGAAATAATTGATTTGTAGGTCACAAGAAAGGGGGTAACAGAATGTTTCTTACAATATTTGTAATAAGATAAATGAATAAAATATCTCTGCAAGTTTGTTTACTTCAGGCCATGTATGTCTTTCTCTGGGAATACTCATTCATATTCCCATGACATTCAGTACAATTAACTATGTTCCCATTTCTTTGCTCATGACTCCTCAATGAAATAATTCTTTTGGCCTGACACAGTAGGGTGTCATTGGAGGATGGACTTTTTACAATCCATCCTATGTTGCCTAAAACCTGTCTGTAAGAGACTGGGAAAATTATATTAGAGAAAACTTTCAGCGTGCGGAGGCCATTCGTGCTTTTTTTTAAAAACAAAAATGTTTTAACATTTTGAAATTTTTGCAGGCCAGCCATCATGTCTGACAATATTGTCCATCAAACTTTTCCTGCATAAATAGTAACTGCTATGACAGTAACTTTTGTCTATGTAGAGAATTGCCCAAAGGGCTAGTAGATAGCTCTAAATTTGGTGGGCACAGGACCCTCAGGATGGCTGAAGTACTGATGGAGTTAACCCCGTTCCATAAACTCAAAATCAGGCTCATAGTTTTTCTTACTTCCATCATGATATTGTAATTAGGCCTCTCAATCATACTGTGTTGCTGAATTCAAAAGGGGGTCTTTGCAATTGTTTCTATTTTGATAATATCACCCTAATTATCAGATGGCACTATGTCACTGGGATTCAGCATTTCCTGTTCTGGCCTTTGCTTTTACTCATCATTCTTTGCAGGTATTTTAGTCTGATTTGTTTAATTGAACTGAACTAGTGTTAATAAATCCAGAATTCACTGATCTGCAGAACAATAGTTGTTCAATAACATGGAGTCTTTTGGTAATCCTATAACTGCCCTTGGTAATTCCTTTGCCTTTATGAATTTAACTGTAGAAACGTAAGCAGCTTCAGCTAGTCTTGCAAAGGCTCCAAACATCTTTATCATTAGCCACCTCTGCAGGTAAACATAAAAGAATAGCAGCATATGTGGAGCACAAGATGGCTCAATAAAGGTCCTCTTAGGTTGGGGTATCTTGGCTCCTTGTGCAATAGATTGGTATTCTGTGCCATGTCTGTTACAATAACTTGAAACCATTTGGAAACTCTTGACCTATAAATAGGGGTGGGCATATTTTGTGTAATTTGCTACAGTGTAATTACATAGAATTGCAGCATAATTATGTGAGAAACATAGCACAATATTTAGAGATATTTTCTTAGTGCAAAATGCACCCTTGTATCCAAAATTGACACGAGGATGCATTTTGTGCTAAAAAAATAGTGCTAAATACAAAAAAACAGGAACAGCTGCAGACAGGAGCTGTTCGCACTCACGAAGTTTGTTGTTCTTCTGCTCTTGCAGTAGGATTTTTGCCCCAAATTACTCTTAATTATGCAAGTGGGCATAATCATGTAGTTTTTGGTAATTTTGCATTACAAGAGTATTGTAGAATGACCAAAATTACTCCGATTTCTCCCGCTGAGTTAAAACTTCACCCAGGCCTACCTGTATGTTAGTGCCTGCATCTAAGCCAGTTTTAGCACTAAGGGACTCATGTCGCAAAATCACCTCGTTTGTGACCACAATCGTGCTTATTATTATGCACAAAGTCCCTTTTACAAAAGGGGGTTCCCCTCCTCCCCTTTCTCATTCGGAATGATATTCATTGATAGTGAATGACTGCAATTTCTGTCACCAACCACTGATGAGATCATGACCCAGAGATGGGGTGGTAACTAATTTGCAGTGGGGAAGTGGTACCCTTAGGAGGCATTTCTCTTTGGCTTTATGTTGACAGCTTCAAGGGGAAGACATTTTCCAAAATGATTTTTTTTTTTTTTAAGCAGAACCGGTTTGTTTAAGGAGACTGGCTGCTTTAAAACAGGAGTTTTTTATTTTGGTATGCAGTTAAGTGGTGGTGGTGGGCTTACCTTTGCAAGCCACCATTCCTGGGAAAGAAAGCAATCACGGAGGGTCACTAATTATCACTTACCTAAAGAATATTAATTCAGAAGATCATTCTAGATCCCCGTGTAATTAAGAATTTTGTGAACAGACCTAATAGTTCATATTCCAGTTGATAAAATTCGATTCCATTTGCAAAAGCTATGTGTGCAATTTGAGACAACATTTTGCAAATAAAATAATAAAACATCAAGGACCTCATTACAACCCTGGTGGTCGGTGATAAAGTGGCGGTAATACCGCCAACAACCCGGCTGGAACAAAAATGAAAATATGACCACGATGGAAACCGCTCAGACAGGCAGCCACTTCAACACACTGACAGCCACGGCGGTAGCAACAAGCACCACAGCGGTAACCACCAACAGCCAGGGGGAAAACAATGTACCGCCCACTGCATTATGACCAGCCTATCCGCCAGCTTTTCCAGGGCGGTACCAACGACATCAAAAGCATGGCGGAAACAGAGCACAGACGTCAAAGGACTCATCTCTGAAGACACAGCGAACAACCACGACGCCATGGAGCCTGAGTTGCACATATTTCCCATGCTTGTCTACCTTTTCCAGCATTACGAACACCAACACCGGCGAAGATGACCACAGTGAGTACTGCCGCCTAGCACACAAGGGAGGGGGGAGAAAAAAGAGGGTGACACACACATGCAACACGCAACACCCTCACTCCAAACACCATACACACAACCAGATGCACTAACATTACATATCCACCCCGTACCCCTCAGGAATAATACAAGGACAAACTGATTGGAAGAAAGTGAGTGTATTACAATTTAAGAACATGAATAAGTGCATTAAATTACAAATGTATATAGTTATTTACAAATGGAGGGACACTGCCCAGTCCTCAATGTCTGTGGGCCACAGGGCCACAACACATAGGCCAAGGCCCCACCTTACTCCTGCAACAACACGTAGAGAACACTGCAGGGGCATCAGGTCAAAAATAAACAGGCACCTCAGGGGGATGGGGAATTGGGGGGGGCACCTCAGCCAGAATATGGTACAACACCACTGGTCCTGGAGGGGGCTACATGCCCTGTGCGATGTCCTGGGGAGTGCAAGGCCACAGTCTCTCAAGTGGGTGGTTTGCCCACTGCTTGGTCCTGGGGAGTGTAAAGCCACAGTCTCTGTAGTGGATGGCTTCTCCACTGGTTCTGGAGGGGGCATTGTTCCCAGTGTGCTCCATCCTTCCCAGGATGGAGTGAGTGGATGGCTTCTCCACTGGTTCTGGGGAGGCATTGTGCCCAGTGTGCTTCATCCTGGGAAGGATGGGGTGAGTGGATGGCTTCTTCCACTGGTTCTGGAGGAGGCATTTTGCCCAGTGTGCTTCATCCTGGGAAGGATGGGGTGAGTGGATGGCTTCCTCCACTGGTTCTGGAAGGGGTATTGTGCCCAGTGTGCTTCATCCTGGGAAGGATGTGGTGAGTGGATGGCTTCTTCCACTGGTTCTGGAGGGGGCATTGAGCCCAGCGTGCTTCATCCTGGGAAGGATGCGGTGAGTGGATGGCTTCTTCCACTGATTCTGGCGGGGGCACTTTGACCTGTGATGCAGATCTTGGAGAGTGCAAGGTCACAGTCTCTCACCTGGGTGTCAGACCCACTGGATTTGCAGAGGCCAGGATGCACAACAGTCCATGGAGGCAGGACTACACACTGTCCACCAGTGGTGACGGCTGCTCAGTGGTGGCAGGGGCGGGGCTGGCAGTGGTGGGGGGAGGCTCCAGCCCATCCCCTGCAGCCTCGGATGGCTGCCCACTGGTGCTGCTGCTGCTGGCAGTGGTGCTGGTGGCGGTGCTGATGGCGGTGCTAGCAGTGGTGGGGGGAGGCTCCAGCCCATCCCCTGCAGTCTCGTATGGCTGCCCACCGGGGCTGCTGCTTCTGGCAGTGGTGTTGGTGGAGGTGCTGGCAGTGGTGGGGGGAGGCTCCAGCCCATCCCCTGCAGCCTTGGATGGCTGCCCACTGGGGCTGCTGCTGCTGGTGGCGGTGCTGGCAGTGGTGGAGGGAGGCTCCAGTCCATCCCCTGCAGCCCCAGACGGCTGCCCACTGGGGCTTCTGATGCTGGCAGTGGTGCTGGTGGAGATGCTGGTGGCGGTGCTGGCAGTGGTGGGGGGAGACACCAGCCCATCCCCTGCAGCCTCGGACGACTGCCTTGGAGCTGCTGCTGCTGACGGTGGTGCTGGTGGCGGTGCTGGCAGTGGTGGGGAGGCTCCAGCCCATCCCATGCAGCCTTGGATGGCTGAACCACCATGGCTCCTCATCAGCGGTAGTAAGTGCTATAAAAATGCAATTACAATTATATTTAGGAGAGGTATCAAGAGAACTCTTACTGATGTTAGGAAATCAAATACCATGATCAACAGAAACAAATATTGTTACGGCTAATAGGAAATCAATTCATGGAACTCTTACCAAACATGACATGAAAACGCCTCAGCTTTGTACATGGTATTACCCATCAAGGTAGACGTGCATGGCTATGCCAATGATTTAAAGAACATTTTGATTCAGATTTAATATATCTGCCTTTTCAGATATTTTTCAAGTGTATGAGAGTAGTTTACAACTGTGTGATTTCACAACTTTTTTTGGAATGGATTTCAAAATCCACTCCTTTGTATTCTAATGTGTGAATAATAAATACTTCAGGAAGTCTTAGTCGAGAAGAAAAATAGATACCCATATTCAGAGTTGTTAATTGCCATCAGGTTTGGTAGTGGCTATTTATTAGCCTGATGCCTGGTAAATAGTGAATTTCCTCTGTTATTTACATGGCTGCTGGCTATATAGTACAGATATTGCATTACTTGATTGGTGGGCATGTAAATAGTTGCACATTTCATTATTTACTTGTCCATTAACTAGTAGCATAGATCATTTACTAGTTGGACGGTGGACATGCAAACAGCAAACTTTTTGCATGGCTGCTGAGTAGATAGCAGAGATCATATACTGTTTGGGCTGCTAGCTAGATGGCAGTGATCATGAACTATTTGGCCAATGACTTTGAAAACAACAAAGAGACTTTGCCATTTATCTAGTTGCCGACTAAAATAATAGACTATTTTACCAGCAACCATGCATACAGCGAAGAATCTGCACAATTTTCCTGGCGTCTAAATAGATATCAGAGATTACGTATTATGTGCTATTTGCGGGTAGCCGTACAGATAGTAAAGAAACACCACTGTTTACCCAGTCACTGACTAAACGGCAGACATGATGTACAATTTTGCCAATGGTTGTGCAGATAGCAACAAATCTTCACTATTTATCCGGCCACTGACTGGGTAGCAGAGTTCATGTACCATTTGACCAGCGATAGTGCAAACAGTAAGGAAAATTCACTGTTTACCTAGCCGCTTGCTAAAAGGCAGATATCATATAATTGTCAGCTAGCAGCCATGCAAACTGCAAAGAATCTTCACTATTTACTCAGCCACTGAATAGATAGCAGAGATCATGTACTATTTGGCCAGCAGTCATGCAAATAGCAAATAATATTCACTATTTTCCTGGGAGCCGACTAAATGGCAGAGATCATATATTATTCGGCCAGGAGCCAGGCAAAGAGTAAAGATTCTTCTCTATTTACCTGCTCACTGACAAAAAAGCAGAACTTAAGTACCATTGAGTAAAGGAACCTTACAATTTATGCAGTTGTCAATTAAATAGCAGACACTCTTAACTAGTAAGCCTGCTGCCAGACAACGACTGAAGGTTTGCTGTAGATTAGGTGCATTTGTTGACTATGGCAGTAGAAAGTAGGGGGAGGAAAAATGTTGTGGAATTGTTATGGGCTCCCACAGTTATGGTTCTTAACACGCTGGGAGCATGATGCACTTAACTGGCAGCTGTGGCCTCTTTGTTCCAGTTTGCATCTCTGCTCTTTCTCTTCAAGCCTCTGTCTGCCTCTGCTTCCGTCAGCCTCTGCCCATATCTGTATATCTTTGTGGTATCTCAGTCTCTCTCTTAGACAGCCTTTTGTTTCTGTTTCACGTAGTTGTGGACTCCCTCCGGATCCATAGCATCTCAGACCCACCTCCTCTCCTTTTCAGTTTTGTGATTGTTCCAGATTGTACCTGGTCTCATACCTCATACTTGGAGTCCCAGTCTTTATGGTGAAAGTGAGTGCCAGCACCAGGCCTCCTGTCCTTCCTGCCTGAAACCATCCTGTCAGCAGCCAGGGATGGCCCATTGCCCTTCACATCTGAGGCTGGTGGTGCCTCCTTGCTCTTCCTAGTCGCAGCTGGTGATGCCTCCTTGCCCTTCCTTGATGCACCTGGTACAGGCACCCGGTCAGTGTTGCTGCCTGGTGCCCGGGATCCTCTCCCACCTGCAGTAGCTGTCGACACTACTGTGCCCCTGGACAGGGTTGCTGAGGTGCTTGCCTGGGTTTTCTTCACCCTGGCCTGACGTGAAGGACAGGGGGAGGAGGGACAGGGAAGAGGTCAGTGGTGGAGAGGAAAAGCTTCTTAGGGACATTGGGGCGGGAAGAGGGTGAAGGTCTGGAAGTGGAGGAAGAGGAAGTGGTTGCAGGAGGTGTCTGTCTGCTGTGTTTGGGTGCAGGTGCATGGGCTGGATGCTGTTGTAAGGTGGATGGCTGTTGGGTGTCTGAGTGCTTGTGTTTGGGTAACTTGGGAGGAGGGGGCACAGACACAGTGGGAGAGGACACAGGGGACGTGTGCATGATAGTGGGGTTGGTGACTGCCAGTGAGGGGCGTGTAGTGATAGGCGTGATGGTGGTAGTGGATGAGGATTTAGTGCATGCAGGTGTGACTGTAGACGCTACTGGGAGGGAGGTGGACGAGGAGGAGGAAGGGACACAGTGGAGGCAATGGATATTGGTATATCTGCATCTGGATGGTGTTTTTGTGAGTGCCTGTGTGGTGCTTGTGTTTGCCTGAACCACTCCTGCTTGTTGTCCTGGGTGCATGCTGGTCTGCCTGTGTGCTTGGGATAGGTTGGGGATGAGGGGAATGAGATTGGGCAGAGGAGGTTGTTTGTTGCAAATGGGCTGCCAGGTCCTAGATGGCAATCACAATGGTTGACTGCCCAACAGAGATGGATCACAGGAGGTCAATAGCCTCCTCACTCAGGGCAGCAGGGCTAACTGGGGCAGGGCCTGAGGTGCCTGAGGCTAAGGAGATGCCCACACACCTGAGTGAAACACGCTGAGGGGCTGCTGGGAGGGCGGTGCTGTGACGGGGGTGGCGGCTGTACCCGTAGTTGGGGTGGGCACAGAGGTGTCTGCCACCACCAGGGAGCTTCCATCGGAAGAGGTATCACTGTCAGAACTGTCCCCTCCAGTCTCTGCCGTGGTGCTCCTCTCGCGCTCCGTCCCACTGGGGCCTTCCCCGTCGCTGGTGCCTCTGCTCCTCCGCCAGATGATGCTTATGCACATAAGGACAGGGTGACAAAACAAAAATGGGGTGGGGACGAGACAAAGGATACCCTTGGTCAGTGGCAGCAACAACATCTCCGTTGGCATACACAACACAGTCACACACAGGGAACGGCCCTACGCACTAGGCAATGCACTACCAGTCACAATGCTAGTCATCAGCCCATGGACAGGGATACCTAACTCCAATTGCAGCATACCTGAGACCCACAGACCCCTGCCCAGTAGTGGGGGCCTACGAGCTTGTTTGGAGGAGGTTGACATCAGACCCTGCCCAACATGGGCCCTACCCTGCACTGGCAGCCTGGTCTAGGGGCACCCACAGGCCAACATCCCCCACCCAGATGCCATCCTACCACGCGCAAACTGGGGCACTGTACTCACTCCTTTGTGGCTGCTGTGATGCCCCCAATCACCCATCCAGCTCCGGATAGGCCACTGCCAGTATGCAGGCCATCAGAGGGGTCAGGGTTTGACGGGCACCCCTTCCTCGTTGGGAGGTATTGGGATGAGTGGATTGTGATGGTGGGGTATGTGAGGGTAAGGGTGGGGGTTTGTGATGGCATGCTGGTAGGGGGGTGATATTAATAGAGATTTGACTTATCAGAGTCCATTCCTCCTCCTACTCCTGCCAGGCCCTCAGGATGCATGACTGCCAAGACTTACTCCTCCCATGTTGGTAGTTGTGGGAGAGGAGGTGGGGGTCCACCGCCAGTCCTCTGTTCAGCTATCTGGTGTCTTGATGCTGTGGAATGTACCCTCCCCGTAGGTCGTTCCACCTCTTCCTGATGTCATTCCTTGTTCTGGGGTGCTATCCCACAGCGTTGACCCTGTCCACGATTCTCCGCCAGAACTCCATCTTCCTAGCAATGGACATCTGCTGCACTTGTGATTCGAATAGCTGTGGCTCTACCTGGATGATTTCCTCCACCATGACCCTTAGGTCCTCCTCAAAGAATCTGGGGTGTTGTTGAGGTGCCATGGGTGTTTTGTGAGTGGTGTGGGTGAGGGTGTGTGGGGGTGCTGTGTTGAGGTGTGTCATGTAGGGTGCGTGGATGGTGTATTGGTGATGGTGGTGTGTGTCTGTGGTCTTGTCTGTGGTCTTGCTATCTCTCTTGTGGCACTTGTTTGTATTGGTAAAGGGTTGTGGGTAATGTGGGTGTGTGTTTTATAGTGGTGTGGGTGTGTGGGTGTGGTGTGTGTATGTGTGTCAGTTAAGTGTAGTTTGAATTGTCCAATGTGGTGTAGTTTTGTTAGGTTGTGTGTATTTTGAGCGTGGCGGTATGTACCGCCAATGGTTTAGCACCACTGAATGTCCGCCGTGGTGATTTGTGGGTTATAATGCTGTGGGTGTAGTTCTGTTGGCGTAACAGTGTGGGTTTGGCTACCACCAGTTTATCACTGACCTTTGGTCTGGCAGACTTGTGTGTGTGGCTACATAGTGACGGATTGCTATGTGTGGGTCATGATGTGGGTGGCGGTAATCCGCTGTGGCGGCGGTATGTTGGCAGCAGTCAGCATGGCGGTAAGCGGTACTTACCGCCAATGTCATAATGAGGGCCTAGGACCCTAACTTTCAGAAGGAGATGGATGCCAATTATATTAATTCCTTGTTTGCAGTTCTATCGTATAGTAAGTACTTGTTGAAATCTGAATAAGGCAAAATAACACAAAATGTAAGCTGTTTGGAAACCAGACGGATGAATAATACATTTCTTCTGATATTTACATGGCTACTGGCCAAGTTGTACACACTGTTTGCTATTTAGCAAGCCACCAGGTGAATAAAGACTTTTCTGTTTGCAAGGCCACTGGCCAAACACTACTTCATTTCTGCAGTCAGGTAAATATTGAGTTTTTTGCTATTTGCTGGGCTACCAGAGAACTAGTAAATAATATCTGCTACTTAACCAACAGCCAGGAAAATAAGTTTACTTGCTATTTACTTGGCTGATGGTTAAAGTATAAATAATGTCTGTTTTTTGCCAGCAGCCAGGTAATGAAGAAATGTCTTTGCTGCTTGCCTGCCTGCTGGTCACATAATACATAAACCTTTGCTAAGTAATGGTGGTCAAGCAAATAGTGGAGTTTCCTTGTTATTTGCATAGCTGCTGACCAAATAGATCAGAATATCTTCTATTTATGAAGTGATCGTGTAAATAATGACATTTTTCCATTATATGCACAGCCACCAGCCACACAGTGTACATTCTCTATTATTTAGCGAGCAGTCAGGTAAACAGCAAAGTTCCTATGTTATTTTCAAAACTGCCAGCCAAATAGTAAATAGGAGAGAAAAATCACTATATACCCAGTGGCCGCTAAATAGCCACTACCTAATTCACATAGCCAGTGTTATTATCAAGCTCAATAAAACAATCTGCTAAGAATGAAATGATGAATCAGCTTTTTTGACCATCAGTTGGCCTGCAGTGACAGTCGTATCCTGTGCTAGGCACTCACTTTCACCATAAAGACTGGGACTCCAAGTATGAGGTATGAGACCAGGTACAATCTGGAACAATCACAAAACTGAAAAGGAGAGGAGGTGGGTCTGAGATGCTATGGATCCGGAGGGAGTCCACAACTACGTGAAACAGAAACAAAAGGCTGTCTGAGAGAGAGACTGAGATACCACAAAGATATACAGAAATGGGCAGAGGCTGATGGAAGCAGAGGCAGACAGAGACTTGAAGAGAAAGAGCAGAGATGCAAACTGGAACAAAGAGGCCACAGCTGCCAGTTAAGTGCATCATGCTCCCAGCGTGTTAAGAACCATAACTGTGGGAGCCCATAACAATTCCACAAAATTTTTCCTCCCCCTACTTTCTACTGCCATAGTCAACAAATGCACCTAATCTACAGCAAACCTTCAGTCGTTGTCTGGCAGCAGGCTTACTAGTTAAGAGTGTCTGCTATTTAATGGACAACTGCATAAATTGTAAGGTTCCTTCACTCAATGGTACTTAAGCTCTGCTTTTTTGTCAGTGAGCAGGTAAATAGAGAAGAATCTTTACTCTTTGCCTGGCTCCTGGCCGAATAATATATGATCTCTGCCATTTAGTCGGCTCCCAGGAAAATAGTGAATATTATTTGCTATTTGCATGACTGCTGGCCAAATAGTACATGATCTCTGCTATCTATTCAGTGGCTGAGTAAATAGTGAAGATTCTTTGCAGTTTGCATGGCTGCTAGCTGACAATTATATGATATCTGCCTTTTAGAAAGCGGCCAGGTAAACAGTGAATTTTCCTTACTGTTTGCACTATCGCTGGTCAAATGGTACATGAACTCTGCTATCCACTCAGTGGCCGGATAAATAGTGAAGATTTGTTGCTATCTGCACAACCATTGGCAAAATTGTACATCATGTCTGCCGTTTAGTCAGTGACTGGGTAAACAGTGGTGTTTCTTTACTATCTGTACGGCTACCCGCAAATAGTACATAATACATAATCTCTGATATCTATTTAGACGCCAGGAAAATTGTGCAGATTCTTCGCTGTATGCATGGTTGCTGGTAAAATAGTCTATTATTTTAGTCGGCAACTAGATAAATGGCAAAGTCTCTTTGTTGTTTGCAAAGTCATTGGCCAAATAGTTCATGATCACTGCCATCTAGCTAGCAGCCCAAACAGTATATGATCTCTGCTATCTACTCAGCAGCCATGCAAAAAGTTTGCTGTTTGCATGTCCACCCTCCAACTAGTAAATGATCTATGCTACTAGTTAATGGACAAGTAAATAATGAAATGTGCAACTATTTACATGCCCACCAATCAAGTAATGCAATATCTGTACTATATAGCCAGCAGCCATGTAAATAACAGAGGAAATTCACTATTTACCAGGCATCAGGCTAATAAATAGCCACTACCAAACCTGATGGCAATTAACAACTCTGAATATGGGTATCTATTTTTCTTCTCGACTAAGACTTCCTGAAGTATTTATTATTCACACATTAGAATACAAAGGAGTGGATTTTGAAATCCATTCCAAAAAAAGTTGTGAAATCACACAGTTGTAAACTACTCTCATACACTTGAAAAATATCTGAAAAGGCAGATATATTAAATCTGAATCAAAATGTTCTTTAAATCATTGGCATAGCCATGCACGTCTACCTTGATGGGTAATACCATGTACAAAGCTGAGGCGTTTTCATGTTATGTTTGGTAAGAGTTCCATGAAGTGATTTCCTATTAGCCGTAACAATATTTGTTTTGTTGATCATGGTATTTGATTTCCTAACATCAGTAAGAGTTCTCTTGATACCTCTCCTAAATATAATTGTAATTGCATTTTTATAGCACTTACTACCGCTGATGAGGAGTTGAATCATTTTTTGGTGAGTAGCAAGCTACTCCGGAACCCAAAATGATCAGTGGCTGATTAGTCTAGGGAACTATGAGTATAGTACTAGTATTACTGTAGGGAAATATTAGTTAATTTGAGTGGTGGACATGTGATTCTTTTAGTTTGACTGAATCGAATAATGGGCGGATAGAAATGGAAGAATCTAGAAAGAATTAAGTGGGAGATCATAGTAGTAAAATGGGGTTTGGGATGAGCAAAAGGAAAGATCCATGAAGGAAAATTCAGTAGGGTTGTTTGAAAGATCATAGTAGTAAACTGAGGTTTGAGGTGAACCAGGAGGGAAGAGTCAAGGAAAGGTTATTTTGGAGATCATAATAGAATGAGGTTTGGAACGAGTCCGAGAGTGGAGATAGAGGATACATTGAGAGAAGTATAGGGGGAGACAGAGTAGTGCATTGGAGAGAGTGATTTATTTACCTTGTACAGTAGGAGTAAAGTAATAAATATAAACATACATGATTACATAGAAAGAGAATATATGTATAAGGAAGATAATATATTGAGATTAAAAGTTGTATTGTATAAACACAGACTTTCAAGTGTTGCAGTATTTGAAGGTAATTTGTGTACTTTTTATAACATTCCTTTTTTTCTTTTCCTCAATTTGTCAATAGTGAAATGCTTGTAGATAATTAGTTAAGATAATATTTACCTATTGTGACAGATAAATAAAAAAGATACTCATAAGCATCTAATCAAACAACTTATCTAGAAAGTATACAATGATCTATGAACATGTTAAGCATAGAATAATATGTGTGTGTGTGTATTTATATATATATATATATATATATATATATATATATATACACAATTGTTAAGTAGGCCTAAAGATTTGTTATGATCTGGTTATGTAGGAAAGAGACAACCCTTGAGTAGTCTTCTGAAGATAAGATATTTTTCAGTGGATCGTCTATTTGGAGGGAAATGGATTCCAGAGTTTGGCCACTTGAACAGAGAAAGATGTACCACCTATTATCTTTGTTGATTATGGTGGGGTTTTGATGCATTGTGCCAACATTGAGCAGAGGTTCCTAAGTTGAAGGTATTTGGTGATTGCATTGCTGATGAAAAACTGACTTGTTCCATATATTCCTTTGTGAGTGATGCAAAGCTGTTTGAAGGTGGAACTTCTGGCAACAGGTACCAAACATAGGGCTCTCATGGCTGGGGAGATGTAGGCCTGTGGCTTTCCATGTAGGAGTAGTTTGGCAGCAGAGTTTTGAATCTGTTGTTTTTTCATATTAGACAGAGATGCGTACCAGGGTTTTCATGGTGATGAAGATTGATCTTGCTAATTTGTCCACTTGGGCATTCATTGATAACCTGGAGTCCATGGAAATTCCAAGGTTTCTTACTGCCTTAGATACTTTAGGAGGTGGTCCCCGATCATCAGGCCATGAGCAGAGAGGGTCATAATTTTCCAATACCATATGTTAGTATTTCTGTTTTGTAAGCATCCATTTTCAGATAGTTCCATGCTATCCACTGATCACTGGCGTAGAGGCAACTGAAGATGTGAGAGTTTCTAATGTCTTTGGGGCTTTCTAGTTTATGGAGTATTTGTGTGTCACCTACATAGTTGTAGCATGTGAGCTGAAATCAATTGATCATTGCTGGCAATGACTTCATGTAAATGTTGAAAAGCATGGATGAAATGATTGAGCCTTGAGAAACTCCTGCTTTTGTGAAGTACGGTTTGGATGAGAAAGGGGGCATATGGATGTAATTTGTTCTGTTTTGAAGGTAGGATATGATCCAGTCAAGAGCAGTCCCCTCTATGCCGGCTTCACAGAGTCTTTGTAGTAGGGGGTCACAGTCAACTGTGTCAAAGGTAGCTGAGAGATTCAAGAGAAGTAGTACAGCACCTCCATTGTGGTTATGCTCTGTTTATAAGGTGAGGGGCAGATTCTGTGACTCTTCCTGGGAGAAATGCAGTTTGGTAGCCTGAAAGTATGGAATTATCTTCAATGAATTGTGACATCTGGGTGAAAGCTGCTGTTTCTATCTGTTTGCCCAGAATAAGTCCATTTGTAATCGGTCTGTAATTGTTCGGGTCATGTGGGTCCAGGTTTGTTTTCTGTAATTATGAGCATTTGTATACCTTTTTTAGGCCTTTGGATAATTTCTCACAGCGAAAGAATTATTGATGATTCTTCTTACTGGTGTGGCAGCAGAGCTAGATAAAAGAATGTTCTTGAAAATGTGTGGTGGACAAGAGTCAGAAGGGCAGAGGGAAGGCCTGCTTATTTTGACCAGATCTGTAAATTCTCTTTGTGATATTTGTTTGAAGCAATGCAGAGGCTGGGGTTGCTTAACCTTAGAGGGGATTTTTAGAAATCAGCTGGTGCTAATGGGTTTCCTTGTTTTAAATAGGAGTCCAGTGTCTATGCTATGGTTGTGTAATGTTTTGCCAGTTTGTCTGTGAATTCTTGAGTAATGGGATGAGTTCCTTCTTTGCATTTAGGTTTACAAAATTTGGTGAGAATTTAAAAAAAAGTCTTTATTTGCAGATTTCACATTTTGAATTCTGTCTGAATAGTACCGTTTTTAGCGCTTTTGATTGTTGATTTGTTTATTGTATTAAGTTTGCATAGGTGAAGTTTCTCTTGATTGCTTTTTGAGACAGGTTAATTGCAGCCTTCTGATTTGTTGTTTTATCTTTTTTTAGTTCTACATGTCTCCAAAGTGCTTGCTTTCTTTTGTCCTGTTTTGTTGTTCTTAGTGGTATTAGGATATTGAATTTCCTGTAGCCACTCTTAAAGCTTTTGAACAGAATGTATTGTGTCTAGATTTGGCTGTTAGGTGTGTTTCTAAATAGTAGACAAAATTAATACACTGTTCCTAAGGAAAGGAGAAAGGGAAACCGTGTGGTTCAGGAGCAGGAGCCCTCACACATCCCTTCGGATGTCATGCTTCATCATTGGGGTGCTCCTCGTCAGACTGGCGCTGCAATGTCTGATGACTCTCCATAAGGGGGCTCTTTGCCGGAGATCTTTTATAGAAGAGCTGCCGTGGTGGACTAAAACCTACAGGCAGGTGCTTATTCAAGAGCAGGAGAGGATAAAATTGGTTCTCTATCCTAACAAGCAATTCTCATTTAATGAACAGAGAGAGGATAGGACCAAGATTAAAAAAAGATTGAAAATGAAATTGAAATGATGCTCAAACACTTTCAGAGAGTGATGGGGGCGAGAAATTATCTTGATGCCACCCAAACAACGGTCAACATGTTTCGCGTCTTCCGGTCTAACAGATCCACTGACGCTTCTTCAGGACCATACATCAAAAAGATACTTCTCCTGTATCACAATAATTAAAGCATCATAGTGTAATATAAAAAAAGGTCTCATAAACCAAACCAAACTTTGCAGTCACTTACAATAAAGCGTACTGTCCGTCTAGTCATCTAAACATGTTAGGGTCGCCCATCCCTTATTCTAGGAAGGGCTCCATAGGAGAACAAGCTTAAGGATGTCACTAAATTCGTGCAGACAATCCTTTTTCGATCCTCCTGAGTTTCTAAATATTCACAAATGAGTTTGTTCCATGGTCGATAAGTGGATGCATATAAGGTGGTCTTAGATGTGTTGATTTGTGGTTATGTGTTGAAAAGCTACCAAATGGTGGTCTGACAATATGACTAGAGTAATCTTTTGAAAGGTAGCTAGTTCTGGACTTGCAAAAATGACATCTAAGATGCGTTCAGCGATGTGTGTGGGTTTGTGTACTACCTGATGTAAGTTCAATGTGACTAAGTCAGTGATGATAGTTTTGGATGGGGCATATTGAATTTGTCACCCTTTAGGTCCCCAAGAATGTATAGGTTGGAGTATAGTGTTATAAGGCTTAAAACTGTGTGCAGAAACATATCTGAGAATGTTCCATTACTATGTGGTAGTCTGTAAAGGAGGAGGAAGTTAAAGGGGGAAGTTGGTGTAGGGTTGCATCTGGTGATGAGGGTCTCACAACCTTGTATGGAAATGTCACCAGTGTTTGTGAGATGTATTGTTTGCTTGAATATAACAGCTAGTCAACCTCCTCTTTTGTCTATATGATTTTGTGTGATAATTTGACAGCCTGGAGGAACGGCTACATGCAACACCAGAGCCATGTCATCTCCCAACCATTATTAAGTTATGAAGAATAAGTCACGACATGTGTCAGTGAGTAGGGCGTTGATGTGGTGCTTGTTTTTAGAGACTGATGAAGCATCTATCAGTAGGCAGTTTAGAGACTGTGTTTTGGTGGGGGTGTAACTTTGTTTTGTAAAAGAGTGAGGAATGTATCTTGAACTTGAAGCCGGTCTGGGATTAGAACTATATGAAAGTCGCAATAGTATTGTTTTTTTATATTGTGTTCCTCAACCTAAGCAGGCTTAGAAGGCACTTTGTTGAGTCTGCATGTGTTGGTGGTAGAGATGGTGGTTGAGACCAAGATGGTGAGTTATGTTTCTAAGCTTGTTGTGCAATAGGCATGAGGATGTCAGGTTGTGAAGAGTGGCATGTTGTTTATTTTTCTTGTGTCTGTTTAGGGTGGCAGGAGTATGAGTTAGGGTGGTAGTGGAGCATGTGGGTCACATTCTAAGGCTCTAAATTGTGCAATGGAGGATAGGAAGGTGAATGCGAGTTGTTGTTTTGGTGTATTTCTTTTTAATCTTCGTGAAGATATAAAAGTTTTAGGACGTGTGGTATCTGTGTAGTCATAAGAGAGGGGGTGGGGGTGTTTTTAATTTGGGACTGAAGTATTATAATAGTGTGTGGGGTTTTGATGTGCTAGTGTGTAGATGTTGTTTTTTTGTGGAGTAGTGAGATGAGATATTAATGTAGTGGTTTTTCCAAGAAAGATTTGTATGTAAAATACAATGGAAGAGGTAATATGTTTGATGGAGTGGAGTGTAAGGATTGTTTGGTTGCGTGCTTTTGTTAAAAAGAGGAGGAGGGTGTTGGTAGATGATATGATGGAAGGTTGAGTATAGGTTTTGTTGTAATAAAAAGGGGTCTGATGGGAGAAAGTAGAGAATGGAGCTGGTGTATTGAATGGACATGGTGTGTGTGTGTATGGATGCATTAAAGTTATGTCTAATATGGCTTTGTTTTGTGTTGATGATGTGTGGATTTGTTAGTTTTATAGGACAGAGTTGTGTTTTGTGTGAGAATGAAGGTGCCATGATGTGGTAGTTTGGGTAGAACAGTGTATAGGTGTAGTTTGTGGGGTTTTGTATTGAGTGTTGGGACATTGAAATCTGTATGAGGTTTGTTTGTGGTACATGAGTAGAATGCCTTTGCTGATATTATGGTTGTGATGTTTGTAAATGGTTATGGCTTAAGGTGGTTGCTGGTCAATGTAAAAGGTGCTAACAAGGTTTCCCTCTTCAAAGAATGGAAGACTTTGATGATGTGAAAAGGACCTGAACTGCCAACCCTCCATTAATGCATTTTTTTTCCTCTGGAGTATTAGCATTTGGATGTTATTTATTTTCCTTATTGATATTATGGATAGTACACACAAATTAGTCTTTTAGGTATTTTGTCTGCAAAATCTGATAGCATATTTTTTTCTCATGCATTAGCATAAGGGCTTAAAACTTCGATTTAATTTTTTTTCAAATATGATAATGACAACTATTATTATTATTATTAGTGTTTTTACCATTGGTAGTGATTAAATGTATATTTACAAAGCTTCTCATTTAGAATAGTGTCAATAGTCATTATAGCTCTTACTCTATTTAAAATTGATAATTATGTCAGTGATATTTATTTGTAGACAGGACCACAAAAATAATGTATCCTGTTTGTAATGGCTGTTATATTATAGGATACATTTAGTCAACTAAGTAGTATTTACCTGTTGGTAGAAAAGTAATGAATGTTCATGTCAGCCCTTTTCGAGATTTGATGCTGTGACGGAAGAGTGTGCATAGATCTTCATGGTAAACAAAGCCAATAGGTTTGTGTAGGAAATCCTCCCTTTCTGTATGGTAACCATGGATGTTTCACCTTATGCTGAACCCTCTATATTTGTAGATATCAGACCTCTGTGCTTTTTAACTCTACCAGCCAGTGGCAAAGTGCCCGTGTTCCCCGTTTAGCCATCTACTGGAGAGAAAAGAGCTGGGAAGGGTGGTGATCTGGGCACCCCAAAAACACAGATTTTTAGGGTTACTGTCCCTAAAGGGAGGGTACAGTGGCCCAGATGAAGAATAAGGGACAAGAGGTAGATGCCACCCACTGTGGTTGACCAATGGATCAGTGATTCCCTAATTTGAGGGGAAAACATCCTTAGATTGACCCTGGTGAGGCCACTTCTGACCAGGAAGTCCAGCCTATGCTGTCACCGAAACAGACGAAAGGAGACCTGCGCCAGGCAGGTCCCTACATGACACAAACAGTGTGTTGCCCTTGAGGGAAACTGTGCCCTCCTTGGGAGTTCTGGACTGGCAGTCGCTGTTCAGTCTCAGGGTACAGTATCCTGGCCTGAAACGTTATCCACAGTATGCCACCCCTGGGATGGCCAAAGAAAGAGTGAATGGAGGGTGTTTAGTGTCTGAGGGTATACTCCTCTCCCATTCTGAGAAACCTATGAAGCTAGAGAGACCTCAGGAGCAAGTGAGGGGCTCCTCATCAGCCCCATGGCTGGAAGTGAGACCTGTCCAAAGGCACAGATTAAAGCCTCCACCTGGCAGTGGATGGCTAGGAGCCTGTTATATGACACTGACAGCTGTCAGTGGCTTCTCTTGCTTGTTAACCTTTTGGGCTGAACCAGTGCTGAGTTGGGAGCAGAAGTCTGAGAAAGGATGCAAAATAAGCCAGGTAACTTTGTTGGTCATGGTGATACTGACCACTTACTGGGATGCATCTGTGACCAAACTAGGTTTAGCTGCTTCACAGGTGGGTTCTGCAGGTTAAGAAAAGGATTCCCCCTGGACAAGTTTCGTAGCTGGGGCATATGTTGACCGAGGAGTTCAGGTAAGATGAGAGGGGCATAGAAAAGACAAATGCCACTGCAGAAGAGGCAAATTCTCCCAGTTCAATCACCTCAGCAGAGAAGCCCATTAATGGATAGATTAGTCTACCATAGCTCTTGGCAGAGGTAGACTGTAGGAATTCTGCCTTTTCTGTGTGGTCACTCCAGAATTTTCCCCTTTTGCTGGACCCTATGTATTTGCTGGTGGTAGACCTCAGTGAACTTTAGCCTTTTTAAACAGTGATAAAGTGCATATGTCCCCCCCCTCCCTTTAAACATGGTTGAATTAGCATATTCCTAATTGGTATATTTAACTTACATATAAGTTCCTAGTTTATGGTACAAAATATACCCAGGGCTTTTAAGTTAAATGCCACTAGTGCGACTGCAGCACCTAATGTGCCATCCACTTTAGCAATAGTGTAAAACATGGCTTCAGGGCTACAATTTTAGCCGGAATAAAATTTGAACTGTTAAAATAACTTCTTTTGACAGGTAAATACTAATAACCCACCCTTTGCAGGTCCTTTTGCCCACAATGTAGGATGCATGGTATTTAAAAGAAGAACATGTAGAAATGTAAATGTTAACATGTCTTTACAGTGACAAACACCCAAAGCTATTTTTCAGTGTGTCAAGCCTCGCTGTCCTATGCAGAAACCCAGAGTAGTGATTAAAAATCCTAGTGCTGTATCTTAGGAGTGGGACTAGCTAGAAAAATAATTAAGCAAGACTATGACAAATCGTTTTTTAAAATCCAATTCAATGGTGGAGTCAAATATTTATAAATATTTAGGAAAAGTAGGTTTTAGAATGTTACCTTTTCCCTGTCTGTTCCTGGAGACTAAATTTGCGTTTGCTGTCCCACTTCTTCCAGTTATTAATAAGCATTTGTGAAAAAGGTGTGACATGCTTTTCAGGAGCAAACAATAGGCTGCCCTAAATGGGCAGAGATGACACCTGGAGCCTGACAGAACATGCAGGGTTGGAATGTGTCAGGCGTTGGTCCTGAGTGAGAGGGAAAACACAAACGACTTACTTGAAGTCCGTTGCTGGTCTTCCCCGACATCTGCACGTACAGATAAAAGAAAACAGACTTTTGTTTCTACAGAAAATGAAGGAAGAGGAAGTAGACATAGAAGACGGATAGAAGAAGACACAAAGCATCAAGAGAGAAGAAGGAATGCGATGAAGACTGAGTTGGAGATGCCAAAGGAAATGCAGAATCCACTAAAGAGAAGGAAACTGCAGCGGCAAAGAGATTTGCTGAGGTGGGAAACCTCTGGTGCAGAGGGCTGGTCAGAGCCAAGGGTGAGTAGTCCAAGGAACTGGTGCTGCACAAAAGAGGGCAGAGAGGACGAATCCCAGCCAGAGGTCCAGGCTGCCAAGCTTGACCCAGTGATCTGCAGAAAGACCTGCCGGCTTCAGAAGACGTCCCGCCATGCTGTAGGAGGAGAGTAGCTCTCCCAGTCGGTGAACGAGTTGGCAGGGGAAGGGAAGTAAGAACAGGGTGTAGGGAGGATCTATTACTAACAAGTGATATAACCACTGAGCAGGTGATGCTTTAGAGGTCTGCAGATTGCAAATACCTTTCTTTGACAACATTTCCTTTCCAAGGTTACTCAAAGAAAGCTCTTATTCAAGTAAATCAAATATCGCTTTGTTGAGTTATACGTTTTTTTTTAAAAAGCATGACCCACAAAGCTTTGATTTTCTTTTCTTTTATTTCATTTTCATTTCTTTTCATTTGTTTTAATTCATCATAGGGAGAAAAAAGCCCACACAAAGGGCAGTTACTGAAGATAGAAAGAGACTGAATTAATAGGAGAAGAAAGTAATATAGATAAGGGAATAATTTGCAATCAAAATGGAAAAGGACACCTAGAGAAAGATGAATAATGAAAGACAGGGTATACCCAAAGATATTACGAAAACCTTGTTGAATATAGTGTGAAGATAAGTTACAGAATTAAAACAAGAGGCAAGAAAGACTATAATAGGATACATAAAAGGAACATACCTGTATTTTTCTTATTTTTAGGGTGCTGGTTGGTAGAAAAGCTGAAGAGGCCTAGAGATAAAGGGAAAGAAGTTAAGTACCTTGGAAGCAAGGAAGAAGCAACTCTAAACTTGAAGTAGTGGACTCTATAGAAATCAAAAATCCCATCTTTACTTATTGACAGTTATGTTTTGTTACAATTGTAAATCAATAAATAAAGAGTTTCTCACCTGAAGTGAAATATGCTACATAAATACAAATTGTATGCCAACTGACAGGATATGAGCATTCGTTTTTACATTACAGCATAAAATACTCCTTGAGTGTCAAATCGTGGCTGAGAGGCCTGCTGGGC
Source organism: Pleurodeles waltl (assembly GCF_031143425.1). Classification (NCBI taxonomy): domain Eukaryota; kingdom Metazoa; phylum Chordata; class Amphibia; order Caudata; family Salamandridae; genus Pleurodeles; species Pleurodeles waltl. The sequence continues at coordinate 839,989,292 of NC_090436.1, forward strand.
TTTACATATAACACTGCAGAGCACTTGAAAGGAAGGGGTACAGTATACCAAAACAATTCTTGTGTATCAACTTTCTGGTTGCTGAAGAACCTGCTTTGTCCCACCAGACTGCTATCTCTGGGTTTATACATATAACACTGGGAGCACACTTGAAGTAAGGAAGGCAGGATGTCAAAACAATTGTTGTGTATCCAATGTCCAGTTGCTAGAAACCCTGCTTTACTCTAGCATACATCCGTCTCTAGGTTTACTTGGGGCACGGTGAGATCCCTAAACTAGATTTTAGTGTTAGATGTGGGAGGACACTAGAATTACTATAGAAACATCCACACACTCCCCCTGTCCACAGACCCCAAGCGTAATGTGTCTGAAGACTTCTGTGATCTTAAAAATGCCAAAAGTAGGTATGGTTAACCCAGGGAATGTTTATCCCATTGGTTGGGGCCTGGCCAGGAGTTATTGCCCCCCACTAGCTCATGCCAAGCATAAATGTCGCATCTCCAGGCACCTTTTTCACAATACTCATAGACCTGAGGATGATCATCAGTGAACTGAGCCTACTGTTTGCAACTTGAGTGGAGCACTGGAGGAATGACCCTGTTCTTTCTTGTACCCAGGAAAAGAAGGTAACTCCAAGCGGCAAAATGCTGACCTTCTGTTCTAGTTACAGGAATACAACAAGCTTCAAGATACCTTTCCATCAACTTCCCAGATAATCAGAGACAACTAGAACTGGAGTGGACCCTGCTGTTGTACTCTGCCAGACAGCTTCTTAGTTGCTAATTGCCTCCCTTGAGGTTCTAGGAGGATGCTTAAGTGTACTCATGTGGTGGATTGGGACCTAAAAAGCCAAAGTCAGAAGGTAAAATATTTGTCCAGGGTGAATCTAGTATCCGACCAGCGCTACATTGTGGTCAGCATCAAATTGCACAGAGTTTCCGGTCTAACACAACCATGAACTTTCATTTTCACTTTATGTTTCTTGGTGCTTGAGTGTTATTACTTACAAGGGTTGTGAGTATTCATTGAGCTGGATAGACACTCACCCCAAATAGTAATTTAATTTGTTAGAGTTTGGCTTTCATGTACTTATGTATGCAAACACACAATTTTACAAATGCTGTTTGGATGTACTACCACTTTGCTTTACCAATGCTTGTTCTTTCCTCTACTGATGCAAGTAGGTCTTGAGTAAAGAAGGTTCATATCCATATAACAAAAAAACATACTGAGCTTGTAGATACTTACTTAGAGAAAAGGTAATCAGATGATCTATCTAGTACTGGAGCAAGTCACAGTAGAGTCAAGCATGAAAGTGAGAAGAAATAACTAATTCCACATTAGATTATGATTGGTGTAAACGGTTTTCAGTGTATGATGTCTTTAATAGATTTCTAAATGTCTTTCAAAATATCCAGGCAGTGCCTGTTCCCAGAGATACAAATACAAGAAAATGGCACCTTTCCATAGTAAGGTATTTATGGTATGAAAATAAACAAATGGCATGATTTCTGAAACTGAAGCTTCTACATGTTATTAGACCACTCTCAGCAAATTATGATAACATGTCTTTTAGAAAATGGTCCATGGTTATTTAAAACGGATCCCATAATTTGTCTAGTCCTTTAATAATGGCTTGTTCTGAATTACCTCTGCAAGGATGCAGTTACATTTTGCAGTTACTGCCACAGTTAGATTGTCAACTGATGACCGATGTCCTACATGGGCGTTGCTTTGTGGTTTCCACGAGCCCCACAGGCATAGAGTTTACTTGACGAATAGGAGAGCAAGCAAACCGCAAGTAGTAACATGTTTCATGTTGCGACTTTGCAAGCTGTTAATCCATGCGGTTTTTTATCATGTTTTGAATCTCCAGTTTTGAAACTTTGTTGCTCAGTGTGATTCAGGCAAACACAACCGCTCTATAACAAATGAGTATCTCAGCATGAAGATGATTCATAAACTCTTGTGACCACCATCCGGGGACTTTTCAGTTTTGTACTAAACTCCCATCCTTTTTGCTATACCTATGCACTTCCAGCCTCATAAAAATTATTCTGAATTTACTTTCATTTTGGATCCACTTTGTGTTCTGTAATAGCCGTAAAGTTTTTTCTTTCAAACACTACATTTGCCAGAAAACCTGACCTGGTGGCATATTCCACTACTGATTTCTAGCTTCCTGTAAAATTTTCAGGACATGACTTGTATGTTAGATCCTGGTGGGGTTGTGTGACAGCCTCTGTGCTTTCCTGTCAATCCCTGAATTACCTAGTATCCATTGCTCACTGTATTTTTTTACCTTGCAGACCAAGAATAGAGACAGAAATCAGCATACGTGAGGCTGGCTTGTGCTTGCTTGATCTCACATAAGGCATGTGACCGTTAGCCATTTGTAAGCTTCTGTTTGCTTCCGTCCAGAAGTGGTCATTGTTGCAGTGTTCCTGCTTCCGGAGATTTCTGATTCTTGTGCAATAGAAAATCTTTGTATTCTGAACCTGCGCCTTGAAGCAGTGTATCCTTGTTTCTTGAACTAACACTGTTCAGCACTATATCCTTGTTCCTCGACAAAGAGTGGTCTGAATTTTTTTTCTTGTTTCCTGAGCAGGCACTATTTCAGTGCAATAGAATTTCTGGAAATTCACTCCTATTGCTAGTTCTCCTTTTATCAGCCTTTTCCTTCCTTACACTGCTTCCTAAGTTCCTGGTGCTTATTTTCTGCCTTCCCATCTTTGTTGCGTTAGTTTTCAACTTCTTAGTTTGATATGTTTGCTTGGTTTTCGCCCAGAGTTATCTGTTTTTCATTTTTTCCAGTTAAGAACTATTCCTCTCTAGATCCATGTGAATTGTGGCTGTGTTTTGAGTTCCCCACTTACTGCTACTGTGTGGTTATCAGGATTCACGGGCACAGCTTACAACTTAGGCAATGATTCTCTTCCAATATATTTCCTTACTGTTACCTGTGGCCCAAGTTATCAGGACCACAGACCATGCCTTTCAGTGCTGACCTACAAGGAGATATTTTGCAGACATTATCTGTACATCATTTATAGGTGAGGACCTTACTGAGCTTCAGCCTTACAATATGGAGCTTCTGATCACTTTACTCCACATTCCCGTTATAACTAGTAGTGTTATCTGTATGTCTTGAATGCCCTGTATGTTAGCTATTTTGAATACCAGATTACTTTAAGTGCTTGGTCAGTGAAAGCTTTGGCTTGCTTTGTTACTCTGTGCAGAGCTTCTTCTGGGATCCCTCTCGCCCTCTGGCCTTATGTGTTATATTTGGCAGATCTGTAACCAATATTCCTTTCTTGTGCCTCCCTTGTCACAAAAGTTTCTGCCAGACCTTTGACAGTCTTTTGGCACTTAGCTCCATTAAATCTGTCAAATACACGAAATGAACTGTGTGGAGTTGTCAGTCTTCCTTTTCATTGGAATCGTCCTGGACATTTCTATGAATTTAATTTCCATTTTCGTGCTACCACCCTCCTGCTTTCAGCTCTGACATGATTGTTCTCAGAATATACACCTGCACTAATGCTTCTGATGTGTCTGTACGACCAAAATGGATACAAACATATCAATATTTCTAAACTTGAGGCCTTAAATGTTTTAAAAAAAGAGAATATATTTCTTATGGTGTTCTACAACTTTAGTTTCACATTTTGCAAATATTATTGGTCAAAAGAGTTAAGGGTCTGATTTAAATTGTGGGGAATGGGTTACTGGGTCACAAATATGACGGATATCCTGTCTGAGTTATTAAATATGGTATAGGATGTAATGCACTTGTAAATAGGTGAACATTATATTTCTCACATTTGCAACAGAGTAACACGTCTGCCAAATTCTAAATCAGGCCCTTAGTTTGTAGGTACTCCAACAACCACAATGAAACACAGAAAAGTGTGTTTAGGGTTGCTCAGCACAATCAAAATTATTTCTACGGAGTTAACCCTCTCTGTCTGTTTTTATTCATATACCATTATTTCTCACATGTTAAATGAAATGTCAGCTATATGTATTATTAACAGAACTACTATTGATATATTAAAAACAATTTAAACATCTCATACCTAATATTAGTGATGGTTGCTGCCTTGGGCTGTGGACGGATGCACAGTAAATGGTACTTCCCTAATTTGGGCTTCCTTTGTCTTTATAGGGGAAAGTTCTACTCTTCCACACTGGCAACGAGCACCAAGATGGGGATTACACCTCAACATAGGGAGCAGGGCTGTCCCTACTAAACTTGTCTGAGGAGGAGGGACGAGAATCTAGGCAACGACTTCCAGAAGAATGTGAAGTGTGATCAAGGAAGAGTGGCGATCGGTATGCTGTTTTGAATTATACAAAGTAATCAAGCCCATTACAGACTCTAAGACTTTTTCTGCATTTCCCTAAACTCATGGTCAACTGTTTACGGCAGGCATTGGCGGCATACAGAGCTGTTGAGATGAGTTTTAGGCCAGGCTCATCTCAAAAGGTAGACGTCAAATTAGACCATATTGGGACTCTGAACGTCACTAGAGTAGCCTGCTTCAAGGGGAGTGGTGTCTTCAAGCAACATGGGTGCTGCCTACTGTTCAGCTACAAGTAACATTGTGAAATGCATAAGAAAATGTGTGCATTCCAACTGATGAACCATTACTCTAACTGGCAAAGGGAAAAGGCAGAGAGACGATATTACAGAGGATTTCCAGCCATATGTGCATAAAACTACTTTCAATTGACACAGGAGGAGGGATTCATTATGGTGTGGAACACAATGGATTGTTTTATTGTCGTGAAAAGAAGCTCGATCAGCGAATGGAAGGATGCCAACAATATAGTGCTGAGGTCAGGTGTTTTGGCCATTCTGGGAAGCTAGAACTCAGTGCTTAATTTGTGCTTGTGGTTTCCGGTACTGAGCACCGGAACCTATTTTTGAGGGCCGGCCCTTATTCTTCTGCCTCAAGGATTTGGTGCGAGCAAAAGGCGCATATGTGAAAGATGGAGGGAGGGAAAAATCAAAAAGCGTCACAAAGAGAGAACGTAGAAAGATGCAAGAGTGAGCAGAAGGGGCAAGGAGTGGCTTTAAATGAATTGAAGAGGCCAGAGGTGGCTTCAGGATTACGCTGCCTCAGTATTCCGTGTTCGCACATTTAATTGCAGCATCCCGTGTTTAAGAGGAGGGCACGTTTTTATTTACAAATTAAGCACTGCTACACCTGCTTGACTTGGATGAAGATGCAGCTGCTTTTTGGAGAACTGAGAAGAGGCCTGACTTCGGGCAACTGCTTCGTAGCTTTTGCAAGAAGCGTGCCACATCAGCTCATCCGGTCTGATAAGAGGGTAACAGGCAGACTAAATTGTGAATCGCAGAGGGTGTGTGCTGCTCGTGTTGATTTCATGAGTATGTTATTCAAGCCTGTTGCCATGCTGACAAGCTCTCCTTTGGACACTGTTGTAACCTACTCGTAATAGAAAAAAGAAAGGAAAATTGGATTCAGCATCGCAAATTGCATTGCAAGTGTCACAAACCTGTCCTTAAAGTTATAGTTCTAGATACTTTGTCACATCATTTTATAAACTGTTTTACAGAGTCATACACAACATAACTATAAACTGAGTCCATGTGGCATGCTGACGCAAACACAGATGTGCCTACAGTGACAGGCATACCAAAAGGATCTAAGTCTTGGGGTTTTGCTATTGACACGTATGCAGTTGAGTTCGCTTCCGGGCATAAGGCGATTTCAGTTTGTGATTGTGGGTTGGAAGGAAAACATTAAAGTCACCCACAAAATCACTTGCACTAGAGTCCATCTCTGGTTAACTCTTGTTTTACCTGAGGCGTTGTCGGAAGCAAGTGGAGTATATTAGAGATGCAGAATGTCACCTCTCACCTATTTTCTCTGCCTTCTTCTGGGAAACCAGATATATGTAGGAACAAATAGAATAAGGAATTTATTAATTATGCAGGATGTGTGGGACAAATGTCAGTGCAGAGAGAAAGCATGCATGCTTGCTCCATTGTTTGGCGGTATAATGGCAAGACGTGTTAGACTATTTGCCAGGGGTGGCTCCTCCATTAGGGTGGAGGAGCCACGCCCTCTGCCAGCAGCGGCACCTGCAAAACCTTTAAAAGAAAAGGATAATGAACTTTGTTCATTATCCTTTCCTTTTAAAGGGGAGGGCTACGGGGGTGACGAGCAGTGAGGGGGAGTGAACAGCACTCCTCTTCACTGCGCATATATGTTTTGCCAGCCGTCTCGGGCCAGCCAAACGTACACGCACAGTGTGCTCTCTCCAGCCCCACAACACAGCTGCCGGGCTGGAGAGAGCCTGCATAGGCTCCCAGTCTGCCTGGGAGCACTCTTGCTGGGCGCTCCTAGCCAATCCTGACGCCTCTTTGAGTTTGAGCAGCATTAGGATTGGCCACAGGGCAGGCTGGGAGCCTGTTCCTGCAGCGAAACGGAGGAGAGGAGCGGCGCGGCAAGGAGCGAGGTAAGTGTTTGTTTTTTTAAGTTTAATTTATTTTAATGTTTACACCCCCCTCCCGCGTGTCCCGTCCCACCCCTTCAAAGCCCTGCGAGCCGCTCCTGCTATTGGAGTGTGGAGGAAGAAGTGCTGTCCAATAAATTCGAAATTGCCATTTCGAAATTAGACCTTCATTATTTGTCTCAGTTAAGTATGATTTTATTGAGGTGCTACTTTAGCCAGACATTGGAGGGAAAAATGATAGCCTCGAAAAGATTATGTTAGAAGCTTGGCAAAGTTAGTGCCAAGTTGAAAATGTGGTGGGACTACTGAGAAGATAATTTATGATCAATTTGTTTTGAAGATTAAGAATGACAAGATCCTCATTAAGATAATGCATTTTCTGAAGGATGGTGGGCTGATTAAACGACAAGCACATGATCTAGGAAGTCTATGTTGGATGGTGAGGAAGGAATGGGTTTTGATAATGGCATTCTGTTGTGCGGTACTAGGTTGGTATTGCTAGAGGGTGTGCAGGGAACATTGTTGACATTGATACAAAGGGCATATGGGGCAAATGAAAATGGAAGAGAGAGACTGTGGTGACCTTTAGTGCCCTGTGCTGGCCAAACCTGCAGAATAAATCTTCAATGACTGTATACAGTGCAACAAAAGTTGTAATGGTTTGAAAATGAGACAGATGCTTTTGGGGTGGCAAGATCTTCCAGACTACCTGTGGGAAAAGGTGAAGATGAATTTTGTGAGGTCTATATGTGGGGAAGTAGAACATGCCACCCCATAGTTGATTGCCCTCATCGATTTGCATTCCAAAGGGTTGAGGTTTCCATTGTAACAGACATCACCACTGATGCCATTATCACATTTTTTAAAACGAGGTTCAGATATGAGCTATTCCAAGAGTCTTCTTTAGGATAACGGAGTACAGTTCTGCTCTAAGGCCATGGAGGAATATCTGAAAGCATGTAGGACTAAATATAGAAGTCAATGGACCATCCAGAAAGAAATGTTGTAGGTTTTCGCTGTTTTCTTCACCAAACACCAAAACTTGTAATTCAGATAAATCCACTAAGTGTAATTCTCAGCACCATCAGCTTGGCACTACTAATGACTCCTGTTGGACTTTTTCCCTTATGCAGGGTCATCCCCAATCTTTTTGCCTCCTGCCTCCTATTTTTTCGGACCTGTTTTTGTTGGATTTTGAACTCTGAGCCCTTTACCTCTGCTAACCAGTGCTAAAGTGCATATGCTCTCTGTGTAAATTGTATTGTTGATTGGTTTATCCATGACTGGCATATATGATTTGCTGGTAAGTCCCTAGTACAGTGCACTAGAGGTGCCCAGGGCCTGTAGATCAAATGCTACTAGGGGCCCTAAGCACTGCTTGTGCCACCCACGTTAATAGCCCTGTAATCATGTCTCAGACCTGACACTGCAGTATCTGTGTGTGCAGTTTTAACTTGCCAATTCGATTTGGCAAGTGGACCCATTTGCCAGGCCTAAACCTTCGCTTTTCTTACATGTAAGACAACCCTAAGGTAGGCCCTAGGTAGCCCCATGGGCAGGGTGCAGTGTATTTTTAAGGTAGGAAATATACTAATGTGTTTTATATGTCCTAACAGTGAAATACTGCTAAATCCGGGTTTCACTGTTGCAAGACCTATCCCTCTCATAGGTTTACATGGGGGCTGCCTTTAAATATGAGTAAAGCGTAGATTCCATTCGGGAGCAGATAGACATGTGGAGTTCGGGGTCTCTGAGCTCACAATTTAAAAATACATCTTTTAGTAAAGTTGATTTTAAGATTGTGTGTTTGAAAATGAAACTTTTAGAAAGTGAGCATTTTCTTGCTTAAACCATTCTGTGACTCTGCCTGTTTGTGGATTCCCTGTCTGGGTCAGTTTGACAGTTGGGCTGTTTGCACCTCTCTCTAGACAGTGAGACAAAGGGAGCTAGGGTGTAGCCTGCATATCCTGATGAGCCATCTGTGCAAGAAGTGAGGGGAGGAGTGGTCACTCAAATCTGAAAGGGCTGTGCCTGCCCTCACACAATGCAGTCTCCAACCCCTTGGTGTGTGTCTGGGGCCTGGCCTGGGCAAGGCAGGATTTCACAAACAAGAGAGGCTTTCCGTTGAAGTAAGCCTACTTCAAAGGCCAAAATGGGTATGAGAAGGGCACCCAAAACCACAGACTTTAAATCACGTCTGGACATCAAGAGGAACCTCTGCCTGGAGAAGAGCTGAAGAGGTGAGGAGAAGTGCTGCCCTGCCTGTGACTGTGACTGTGCTTCGTGGAGCTATCCTGCAGTTGCTGCTTCTGCCTGGTGAAAGGGGACAAAGACTGGACTTTGTTGTGTATTCCTGCTTGTGAAGAAATCTGCAAGGGCTTGTCCTGAGCTTGCCTCCTGTTGTTGAAGTCTCAGGGCCATCAAAGACTTCCCCTGCCAGGTGAAGCTGGCAGACCAAGCTTGAAAATCCACGCACAGACCACCGTGCTGGGAAATTTCTGACGCAACCTCCGAGACGAGGCTGAAGAAATGACTCGCCACTGGCTCTGTGGCTGAAATCGACACACCACCTGCAGCGCGGTTGGAAGATCGATGCACGCGGTTGGAGAAACAACGTGCCACACCGCTAATGGAAGCTAGTAACATCGCAACCCACACAGTGCGGTTTTGCTGATACCGTGCGGCAGGATTTTCGGCGCAAACCTTGCTGTGTGCAGAAAAACTGCACTACGCCTGCCTGGACCCGAGTGCTTGCCCGGATCGACGCATTGCTCTTCTGCCGAAAGGAAAACCGACGCACGCTGACGCGACCAGGGAGAGAGAAACAACTCACAGCCTCGCTTGTGGGTAAGAAATTGACGCATCGCTAACCTTTTTCGACGCACATTCGCCTGTGCATGTCTTTTTTGACGCTACCCAGGTACTTTTCAAGGCTGACAGTGTTTTTACTGTTTACAAGTGGATTTAAAACTGGTTTGCATTTAAATTAATAACTTGACTTGTGTATGTTGGATTTTTGTCGTTTTGGTCTTGTTTTGTTTAGATAAATATTTCCTATTTTTCTAAAACCTGTGTTGTGTCATTTTGTAGTGTTTTCACTGAGTTACTCTGTGTGTTAGTACAAATACTTTACACCTAGACTCTGAAGTTAAGCCTGCCTGCTTGTGCCAAGCTACCAAGGGGGTTATCGGGGGTTACCTGAGGGTGATTCTCTTTTACCCTGACTAGAGAGAGGGTCTTTGCTTGGACAGGGGGCAACCTGACTACCAACCAAAGACCCCATTTCTAACATTGGTGGCAGCGGTGGGATTGGACTTGTATTTGTACTTGACATACAGTGATTATGTGTACACTACTATTTTGATTGCAGACCACTACGTGACCACATACTACTTGTCTTGTGATTTTTGTTTTTTTTCTCAGTAGACTCCTTTTGTTCTACTTCCATGTTTTGCTGATCCCTTGATTTACTTTTCTTTTAACTTAATTAGGAAATTGTTTCTGCCTTTGGAACTTTGCACTTGTTAATCTGAAGATGCACCAGCTGTAGCTGTCTTTGAATCAGGGAAACTGAAAAGGTACTCAGTTGCTCAATTGAAACTGTTTTATAAAGATTTTGCCTGTCCCACCAGGAAGGGGGAGCTGCAAAAGGCACTGAGGGCCCGGGTGACAGTCAAGGAGGTTGGGGGGCACACAGCGGAGGAGAATGTGGATGGGGAAGTGCAGAGGATACACAGTGGTGTAGTGGAGGTACCTGTTACACCTGGGGGAGGGTCCCCAGGAGGGGTAACAGGGTGTCATCCAAGGGTCTGACTCCTGAAGAGTTACAGGACAGATAGGCAGAGAATGCTCACCGGTTGAAGGAAGAAGAGTTGAGGATGCAAAAGAAATTAGAAGAGATGAGGAGGGACTTAGAGATAAAAAAGATGATTTGGGCTTATGAGCTAAAACTGAAAGAGCTGGAAGTCATAACGGCTGAGTCCAGCTGGAATGGTGGCAGCAACAATTCTATATCCAGTGCTGCTGAAGAAGTGCACATGCCCAGAGACATGGTGCCCTACTTGACGGAGGGGGTTAACACACACCAGGAGATTCAGGGGCATGAGGTAGCTCCAGTGATGCACAGGGTCCTGAGGTGGATTGGGAACTGGCATGGGAGTCACATTCCTAGTGATGGGGGGGACACTCTACTGACTCTAGGTGAGAGTGACAGGGCGAAGGGTTCCCTCAGGTAGAAGTCCTGGTTATGGAGTGTGAAGACATCCCAGAAGAGTGTGGGTTGAGTGTCAGGGACAGTCAGGTACTGTCTCACCAGTCTCAGGAGGGTGATGTGGGGTACTTTTTCAAGGCTGAGTCACTGGATGGCTGGGTGAAGGGTAGTTTGGCTAATTCATGTGAGGGACTGAGCGATGTAATTGCTGGAGAGCACATGTCTAGACCTTATTTTCCAGAGCTACACCAACACCAGGTAGAGTGTGAGTTCTCTGACCCCATTGAACTTACACTGGAGGCAGACCTCTGGGTGAGTACCAGAGAGTCAGAAGAGGCATTTGGGGGTGCTCCTAAAGGGAGTGGTCTAGTTATTCCCCAACCAGAGGGGGTGGGGGAGGATTGCAGTGTCCCAGGAAGGTCCCAGTGTAGTGAGATGGGTGAGGGATCCCATGTCCAATCTCAGAGGAGAATGAATAGGGATGGGCTGAGGCCCAGGGTGCCCGAGATACAGTCCCAGGTCCTGGAGGGGTCCATGAGGGAACACCAGGAGGGGAGCCTAGCCTGTACCGTAGGGCCATCTGCTGAGGGAGACCCCACAGTGTCAGGAGAACCAGGGGGCGGCTGTAGCCAGCGTCCCACCAGTTCTGGTGTCTGGCAGTACCTCTCGCAGCAGTCCATACAAAGGGTTTAGAGGAGGTTGCGGACCCCAGTGGAGAACCTGGAGGGTCAGGGGTCAGCTCTGAGGGCAGGGTCCCCCAAGAATGACCTGGGTGAGACCATTTCTGGGTTGGGGGGAATCCAGACTCTGCCAGATGGGCAGGGGTCAGGAGACCTGCGCCATCTAGTCTCTTGTGTGGCCCTTGGGGAAGGTGTTTACCTTGTGGGGGGTAGGTGTGCCCCCAGGAAGTCCTGGTGTGCCAGGCAATGGTTCAACCGCAGGGTGGTGACTCTTGGTTGAATGATCAGGTTCAGGGGGTAAACTCTGACCTGATGGGGAGAAGGTATGCTCCCAAGGAAGTCCAGGTGCGCCAGGCAGGAGTTCAACCGCAGGGTGGTGACTCTGGGTTGGATGACCAGGTTCAGGGATTAAACTCTGACCTGGTGGGGGGTAGGAGTGCCCCCCAGGAAGTCCTGGGTTGCCAGGCAGTGGTCCAGTCTGAGGGTATAGACCCTGGACTGGAGGATTAGGTGCAGGGGGGTAAACTCTGACCTGAAGGGGGGAGTGGTTTGCCTGACTTCCAACCAAAGACCCCATTTCTAACAATTCCCAAAAAGTTTAAACTGTATTCATACCTGTAGAAATGTTCATTTGTGTCCTGATTTTTCAGTTTGGAAATCTATATTTGTGGCCTCTGCTATGGGGAGTGACAAACAAACTGCTGGTCATTAGAGTTACTACATTAGCAGTCAGTCCTGCTGGTGAAGGGTTAGTTAATAAAGTCTTGGACAGGATAAGTCATCTCCCACAGTTTATGCCCTTTAGTGAGCTTGTTTACTGAACTAAACGTGTGTGGTGTGTGCTGCATTGAGCATTCTGGAATCTGCATTTTGAACTGTGTGCTCATATCTCAAGATGTGAGAAAGTGGGAAGTGAAAATTGGGTTGTTCAGGGGGTGTGAGCCTTGGTCAAGTAGAAACGACAATCCTTGTCACGGTGAGGAACAAGCCAACCATAAATTAACGTACTCAACCCTCTATTAGCTTGGTAAACAACAGTCAGGCTTAACTTAGAGGCAATGTGTAAAGTACTTGTGCAACCCTTCCAACAGTAATAAAGTGAAAACACCACACAAAAAAGGATCCCACCCCATATTAGAATAATTGCACTTTTTTAAATAGATGAATCACGTCCAAAATGACAAAAATACAATCAGTAGAACCGAACATATTCAATTTTAAAGGTTTCAGTAAAAATGACATCTTAAAAGCACAAAGTTCCAACTGTGGATATCTGGTCACGCCGGACCGAGACAAAGTCACAAGTTCAGTCTGACCGCAGTGGTGCACAGGCCAGCTAAAGGGACCCAGTTAGGCCACTTGAACAAAGTGCCTTAAATCCTGGTTTGCGGAGCATAGCGAGGATCCGCATCAAAAATGCATTGCACAGCTGAAGCAATGCATTGGTTCCATAATGCGACAAGGCTTCAGAATTGCAATTTAAAATCCAACTTCATAAGTCACAATTTTAAATTGTGATTCCAGGGGCACCAAACATGAGCTGGTTATCTATTCACATTTGGAAACTAAACTCATAAACTGTAATAGGGTAACTTCAATGTTATCCTATGGAAAAGATAGGCCTTGCAGGAATGAAAAATGAATTTAAGACTTTTTCACTACCAGGACAATAAACATCAAAATACCTATCTTACATTGAAATACACTGCACCCACTGCACGCTGCCCTTTGGGCTGGACAGGGCCTACCTTAGGGGTGGCTTCTATGTATAAAAAAGGAAGGTTTGGACCTGGCAAACGGTTTATTTTGCCAGATCGAAATGTCACTTTGAAACTGCACAAATAGAGGCTGAAATGGCAGGTCTGAGACCCATTTGAAGTGCTACTTAAGTGGGTGTCACAATCAGTGCTTCAGGCCCACTTGTACCATTTAATTTAAAGGCCGTGGACATAGATAGTGCAACCTTACTAGAGACTTAAAATTAAATTAAAAATGCCACTTAGGTATAAGGCAATGTAATATGTTTCAAGGAGAGAACACAAGCAATTTAGCAGAGGTAAGAAGTCGTTAAGTATGCAGAGTCGTAAGGCCAACAAAAAAGAATTCAGCAAAAATAGGAGAAGTGAAGGCAAAATATTTGGGTTGACCCTTCAGGAAGGGCAGAGTCCAACACAAGGGATGTCTAAGGCCACATGAGAACTGCTATTTTGAAAAAAAGTCCTATCTGACTTGTGAGTTGCGAGGAAAGACAAGGAGATCTGTGACGTAATCCCTAAACTATTTCTCAAAAAAAGCCAAGTGCTGCTAAAATCAATTCTGCCTCAAATTTGTCTTTATAGTGAACACTTTTCAAAAACATCATCAAAGGAGGAATACAAAACATATTAAGGTAACTCATAGCCCGTCTGGTTCATATAACCTATCCCTCTGGTTGGTTGATTTCCCATCAAAGGACAGCCTTTAACCTGTGTCATTTTTAGTGAATGTATATTTATTTATATATTAATAATAATTTCTATGTTTCTAGATCATGAATAGCTATCCCCTAGAGAACTGTGGCGCTTAAATAGAAATCTCCTATAAACTAATAGCGAAGAATGGGCTATGCCCTAGAACAGCAAGTATGCTTTCAGGCATTTTAAGAAATGTGAAAGATTGGTGATGGCCCTATATGCCATACCACGTGTGTAGTTATGATTAAGTCAGCTTTCTATTTGAAAGGCATTTCAGTTTGGTGGCTCTTCAGTAATTGTTTAAAAAAAAAACGGTTATTCATGTTAATCTTTATGCAGACCGATCAAAAGAGGCCCAAGAAATAGGGCGGCCCCAAACGTGACTGATTCAATTCTAACTTTCAAAGGGCTTTTGACCCCTCAAAACAAAGAAGACAGCTGAATAAACTCACAGCAAACTTATGATGGAAGCAAAACGTTACCCAAAGAAATACATTTGTTTGGCTTGGTACAAATCAATTTAGTCGTTTTGGAGAAATTAGCATTTACAAAGTGTTTAAGAGTATGCATGAAAAGTTTAATAACATTTATATACTAGAGCTATCTTGACTGCTTGTGAGTGAATCATCACAGAGTTGTGAATTCAATTAGAAACTCTAAAGGCACATTCTTAGACGAGGAAGCTTTTTCTCCCTTAGTCCAATGCGGGTTTCCAGGGCCAGCTGATGATTTGCAAATCCACTGCACTCTGATTGGCTTGCTGTCACCAAAAACGTTTTTTTGCGTCCACAAATACCAAACACGATGGATGCACTGAGCATCATGTTAGGATAAACAAAAAGAAAAACGGCAAAAGGGGGCATGATAAACCCACAGGGACCCCCTCTGCCATTAAAATAAATATTGAAATAATTATTTGCCAAATTGCCGAATTTCAGATACCTCTTGGTTCCCACGGAGTTTCATAGGGTCTCAAGATTAAGAAATCTGGCACAGGACTTGCTAAACCTGAAACAAAATATAAATTTTGTGCATGGCCAACACTTGCAATGGCTTTGGCCACGTGCAGCAGGGGTTGCCCGGGAGCATTTAGTGGGCTAGGCCAGGCCCTGTAACCAACCTCAGTGTCTATGATTGAGGCTTACGGGAAGCGAGGTCTGGGTACCCACTGCAGGTTGGGTGCAACACTTGTGCTTAGGCCAAGCTCTGCTGCCAACCATTACTAAGTGAGGGTCAGTGCCCAGTACAGGGTGGGCACAAAGCCTGAAAAAAAACACTGAAAAAAACAAAGGTTAAAGTGAAGGTACAGAAAGAAATATTAAAATGATTTACGTTTTGAAAAACAAAACCTAAAACCAACTGGAATTTGCCAGTTATGATTGGGTAAATAACCATAGCTCTCATTCCAGTGAAGCACAGCTTGACCTTATATATGACATCACTGAGGACATGTTATTGACATCATTGATATCGCTGAAAACATCACAAATTACATCACTGATGCCATCAGTGATGATATTATTGATGATATCCTCCATAGTGATATCGACATAAGACTCTGAACCAAAAAAAGTTAAAAAAAAAGAATTAAATATAAGAAAGGAAAGCAGACTACAGCCATATGGATCAGGGGTTGATCGTGAAAGAGTGGAAACAAGGTCTGGCCTACAGGCACACGCTCCTGTCAATCTCCACTGCATGTCGCTGAAGGCCAGATGCATTAGGGGTAGTGCCCTCAAAGCTTTAACATCTGGAAATGGTTTTGGTTCAGGTCCATTCAATTATTTCCTTGCTTAAGCAAGCCCCTTTCAGCCATTAGCTTGCTGAGTTGTACATTACATTTTGGGATTAGCTGACACCTTTTTGTTGATGCTTGCATTTTGGGCTTTAAATTGAATAGCAGTATCAGAGTGTTTGTAATTGCAGCTGCAGCTATCCTTAGTTTCTACATATACACAAACATTACATGTACATCATGCGTCCCCATTACTTACGAGGCAAGTATTTTTTCCAGACCGGAAAAAAAAAGGAAACGCTGTAAGCCAAGCCCCGCATATTGGGGTACTCACATTACATTAAGTGCTGGAGCACACGGGTCATATGCTGGCCAGTCTTTGTTTTTATACTTTATTTAAAGTAATTGAAGAAGGGTCTGAGTGATCAACCTTCTTGGATGGAATGGAAAGCCAAATAGAATTTCATTTGGATGTGTCTTTTGAAGTTATAAGGTCAGCAGTCTTGGCTGCAAGGTAGCACAATTATTTCTGCAAGAACAAACCTGCTCTTGAAAAACTGGCTTAATGAATCATCTCAGAAAGCAGCAGCTTTACATATGGCTTTTCAGAGGGTGAAATGTTTTGGACCAGAATTAGAGGGAAGGTGACATTACTTAAGGGAAAAAACACTCTTCCTTTGGACAGCAGTATGTACAGCTTTTTTGCTTCAGGTGTGTCTAGGAAAAACACATTCCAGCAGTCATCAAGGAACATTCCAACAAACTTCAAGAAATCGGTTTAATGAATTCCTCTATTGTAAGCAATGAAAGGATTTTCTAAATAAGGGCCAGCAGAGCCAGAATTGAGGATCTTCAAACAAGAAAAATAGATCCTGATTATGCCGGTCTTACCCCTGCCCTACCGGTGGTGGGGAAATTCAGAAGTTTGTACAAAATTGGGAGAAGTTTACCTCATACACCTCAGTTCTGCAGGAGATCGGGACAGGATAACACATAAACTTTATTTCTATCTCAGGATTCAGGGGTCTAGAAAACCCCATAGCCAAACCTCAGGAAAAGAGGGTAGCATTTATTAGAACCAATCCTCGATTTCCAGAGAGAAATGCAGTTACTGTGGTCCAGAGAGAGGGAAAGGAATTTATTCAATGACTTTTCTGGGATGAAAGTGTTTAAAGGGTTCAGGGTGGTGATCATCTGACGCTTCTGAGCCTTTGGGTAAAACTAATAACCATTAAGGCAAAGAGTGTCTTTAAAAAATTGCCGATGTCTATTTATAGGGTGCCTACTTCCATGTCTTCTTATCTCCTCAACATCAGAACTACCTGAGGTTCTGTAGACAAAATCTCTACTGTCAGTTCAAAGTGCTACCATTTGGTCTGAAATCAGACTAAAAATGGTGGCACACTTGATCACTCTTCTTCATCTCTAGAGATGGAGTGTGTTTCCATATCTCAATGACTGGCTCCTTCCTTTTCTTTTGAACTCCCAGGCCATAGAACGAATGAGAGCAATAAAAGTGTTTAAGGGAGCACAGATTTCTAATGAATTGACAGAAATGCCAACCTCTCACATCACAAAATCTGATCCTCACTGAGAGGACGCTTGAAATGCAATTGGGTATGGTCTTTCTACGGGACAACAGAGCAAAATCATTACAAAAGCTTGTGTCTGCTTTTTTTCAAACATTGTGTTGAAATATCAGCGACTCAGGGCGTCCTGTATATTTCTGATGCCCTGGAATGTTCTTCATTTATATTTCATTTACTTGATCTGCAAACCTATTGACCTCCGAGGCCCCAGAACTTTGAATATCCAATTCTATTTTCAGAAGAGATGAAACAGAACCTTCAGTGGTGGCTTTTCCCTTCAAATCAAGTTGGGGTTTCCTCTTTCACTGAAGGATACATGGATCATCACAACAGTTGCAAGTCCTTTCAGTGAGAAGCCAATTTGATGGACTATACTGTTCAAGTTCATTGGTCTTTTGTCTAATCACTTCACTCATCCAACCAGAACAAAATAATGGTGATGTGCAAAGCCTTAAGAATATTCCAGACTATTATTTAGAATCAGCATGTGGTGTTCCAGTCAGACAACCTGGTGACTGTCTCTCACGTAAACCATCAGAGGGACAAAGACCAAGCGGTTGGGGAAGACTGCCAGGGAGGTTTGCTCATGAGAGGAGAAAAATTATTTATAGCAACATACATAAGGGGTATAGGCAATGTCAAAGCTGACAAATTGAGTAATTATTTTCCCTTATCTAAAAAAATGGCACTTCTATCGCAGATTTTTTAAGCGTTTTGAAGATGATTCAGTACTTTGTTTTTCTAACTCTTTCTGTCTAACAGACAGGTTGAGAAATATTGTTCCTAATTTCCACAGAAGGAAGCTGACAGCCGGGTGCACTATTGCCAGATTGGCTTCAGGAACTCCTTCATGACTTTCCTCTATTCCCCTTTGACATCCATGCTGCAGTAGGAAATCAGGAGGGGTTCCTAAATAGTCATTGTGGTATTTACATATTGGCTGATGAGAACATTTCAGTCCTTGGCCCTAGCTCCACTCTGGCATCTGCCTCTACATCCCTTTCTATTGAGACAGTGTGCTCTCTAAATATCAGACCATCTTCATCTGTGAGTGTGGAGAATGAGAGGGAAGGGCTGCAGAGTCAAGGCCTTCTGGGTCACTTAGGGGAAGCCATTAAAAAGTATCACAGGCCTTCAACATTGAAGGCTTATGTAAAAGACCTGAACCTTTTCCAGAAGTGGTGTGATGGTCATGGTTTAGCAGCTCTGCCATTTGATTCTCCTTCAATTCCTGTAGGAAGGGTTTTCCAAGAGTCTTGCTGTCTCCACCCTGAGATCCCAATGGACCAATTAAAGCCTATAGGGAGCACTGAGGAAAATTGGGCAAATATGAAAAGTTGGCCTAACAACTTTTGGGATGTTTTGACATTTCCCATTTTAGTTATAGAGGTCTTACACCTGCAATGTGCTTCAAGCACTTCAAAACCCCTTTTGAACAGATTGGTTTAATTGATATAAACGTTGCAAGGTGAAGATTACCTTTTCGGTGTCCATGACTTCAGCCAGGAGAGTTGGTGAGTCAGGAGCTTTGATATGTCATGCTCCATTTTCTCTTTGTTTATGAGGATGAAGTGGTTCTTGAAACTGACCCAAACTTTCTCCTTAAGATTTCCATGTCAGTGAACAGGAAAGCACATGTAGTCTTGCCATCTTTTTCCCCTATCACCTACTTTTCCGAGACAGGATAGACTTTACCTGCTGGACATCAGAAGGGCTTTCCTGGTTTATCTAGAGAGAACTTCATTTGGTGTGGCCAGACAAGAAAAAAAAATTCCCCAATGTCAGTGAGTAGCTGGGTCAGATCGACAACTGCCTTAGCCTAATCAATAGCAGATCATCCTCTTCCTGCAGTTATTAAATGGAGGTCAAGAAGAGGGCTGCCTGCTTCTTGGGTAGAATCAAATGGGGTTCCCTTGTCTGAAATCTGTAGAGCAACTACCCGGCTAGTTCCTAGCGCTTTTTTCAAGACTGTAGAGTGAATGCTCTTACCTAACACTGACCAAGAGGTCAGTGACAGAGGCTCGCAGTACCTCCTCTAGAGAAGCAAAAAGCTTCCCCACCTTGGTGCAAATTCGCATATGAGGTTGTGGGTTTGGTGTAAAGATATACTGCAGGAACGGCAAACAGCATTGTTGGGCTGCACTATTTTTGTTATTTTTCAATTGAGGCAATATGCATAATAAGCAGTGCTCCCAATTTAGGTTGTTTTTGGATGCTGGGTGGTAAATAAGTCACAATAAGTGCATGCTCTGATACACTGAACAGACTACAAGCACCACCAAAGCTGTGTTTAGTTTTTTATCCGAATGATCAAACTTCACCTTGAGAATAAGAAGCATTTCATTGCTGCCATCTGATGGAATTAAAAAAAATAAAACAGAATTTATGTCAAAAGATGTGTACAACGGCTGAAATCTGATGCGGACAGAAATCACCTGAAAGTGATACACCTCCCAGAGCAGAAGTAGGAAGCATAGCATTAAAACAAGGAGTACAAAGCAAAAAACAGTGGGCCTAAATTAAATAAAATTGTGTTGAATCCACTGCAGTGCCACTTTTCATGCACCCCTTAGTGCCCTCTTAATGCCACCGTGTGTGTGCTGTATTTATTTTACAGTGCACCATGGTGCTAGTTAGGGAACTAGCTTCAAAATTTATGATGCTGGTTTGGCACTCTGAAGGATTAGCATCAAAAATGTTGACGCTAATCCTGCAAAGCACATTAAGGCCCATTATAAATAATGTGCAGGCCTTAAAAAATGCCTCAAAAAATGGTGCAAAGAAATCTTTAAGATTTGTTTGCACTGTTTTTACGGTCCCCTGATGGGGGAATACCCCCATTGAATACATTATGCCTGGTGCATGCATAATGTGGCGCAAGGGGATACAAAGTGCACAATGCAAGCATTGCGCCACTTTGTAAATCTGGCGTGATGATTTTGGCCTCGCTGGGCCACATTAGTATAAAATAAAATTACACTAATGTGGCACATGGAGGCGCTAAGCCCTCTTAAATCTCTGCCATAGTGACCTATATTTGGTTTTCAGATAAAGCTTGAACACCTGAACAAACATTCCAGAGTTAATCGCTATAGCTATTGCATGGGGCTGTCAAAGTGGAGCTTCAAAAGAAACTAACATTTCCCATTTGAAAAAAAAACAACCACATAGGTTACTCAACCAAGACAATGTTTTAAGATTTCTTTATTGCATGTGTGTGTGTATTGAAGTGAAACCAGCTGGGTTTCTCTATTTTCCTTTGTAGTATTTCGTTTTGTTTGTTTATACACCCTAAACTCTCTGGAGACTCATCAGTGTTGCAAGTACAAACACTCCTTGTGCTGAACTGGAGACTGAACAAGAGTCCTGATCTATAACCCAAGTGATACTCGAAAAAAATGTTCACTGCAAACCAGCCGTGGCCCGTCCTTTAGGGCGGAGGGCACCCCCCCCCACCTTTTACCCCTCATGAAGAGTGTCTGTCAGGCTGAGCAAAGGTCAGCCTGACAGACACTCTTCATATTCAGCTCAGGCAGCCAGGAGTGAGACATGCGCGTTTTGCGCAGACTACTGGCTGTCTGAGCTGAACTTTGCTGGGCTGAAGAGGTCACAGCTCCTATGGGCGTGACCTCCTCAGCTTGGCAAAGGTGCCTTGAGGCCCTTCCCCTCGGTGACGAGGAGAAGTGTCACCCATTGACTTCAACCTAGGGGCTTCAGGTTTAAGCCCTGAACCACCCAGGGTGAGTGTCAATTAGTGACACCTCATCACAGAGTGAGGAGGGGTCAGCAGACTCACTGACGAGGCTGGAACTGCTGCCTTCCCTCATTGACGGAAGGCAGCAGTCCCAACCCTCTGGGACCTCCGAGACCGAAGGTAATTGTGTGTGTGTGTGTGTGAAGGTAAATGTGTGTGTTTTTTTAATGAATGGTGCGTGTATGTTTGAATGTTGATGAGTGTTGTGAATGGATGTGTGTGCATGTGTAAATGCATGAGTGTGAGTGTGCTGCCCACCCCCCTCCCTCCAAAAATTACCGTCTGCCACTGCTGCAAACCTTGGAAAGAATGAAAATAATAGGTTCCTGATTAAGCCTTGAAAGTATTGGCAACGGTTTATAAAGATGGAAGGATCTAGACCCCAAGCAATTTAATTCTACAGTACGTGTCTTTCCTGTCTAAGATGCATGCTGATATTTGGTGTCTGTTATATTGCAACCTTTTTTCACCATTCTGTTTTGATAAGGTCAGCTGCATATGTTTCTCATCCCCACAACTCTTAAAAGCATGTTGATATTGTCATGGCTCTAACTCAGCTTCATATTTCAAACATGATAAAGTACCTAGAAGCACGAAGTTAGACTACGGCTTTGGAAGCTCAACTTCTTAGGCAGTGAGCAACAACTTATTCGAGATGTGAGCCCAGCGTATTTTGGCATGTGCCCAGATGCATTCTGGTGTTTGGAGTCACAATTTGACACTCTAGCCTGTTCAATTGTTTCCACCTAAAATAGAACAAACTCATACCTACTCGTAATCTGTAATGAACTGAACTCACCTACACTTTTAAAACACGTAGGACGTATCCTACAGAACCACTGTTCAAAATGTGTTCATATGTACACAGGGTACACTTCCAAGAAAACTTGAATACAATAAATGACAAAGTCTGTGCAGGTTTACAAAATGTATTCTACTGCGGGTAGTAAAAAATATACACCTACTCCTACACATTTCAAAGCTATGTTATTGCCAATCTTGCTCCTCAATTTATTAAATTATACAAACTGTGTTACACGTGATTCATCTCAAGTAGCCCTTCCTTCCTACTCTGGAGAGTACCTTATATGACAGCCAAAAAGTTATAATTTTTATATTTGCCATTAGCAAGTCGAATATGGGCTGGTAATTTACAAAAATGGTGATTACAAACCATGATTCATTCCTCTACATAATGTCCTCCAAGCTACATTCTCATTTACCCAGCCTTAACCTTGCCCAAATTCCATGCCTATGTGACAAAAAGAAAGCTCAATCTGTTGAAACACTGAATCTAGAGAAGGCGGATAGAAGCTGCCGCTTTAAATTTTAGGTACATCTCTAGGGCTGCATAGCTCACTAGGACCACATTCAAGTAATCCCCGCCTTTTCCCCTTCCTGAAGAACATGCAGTAGACACTGGTTATTCTTGCAATAACTCCATAAATGTTCATAACAAAATCCAAATAGAGCCTTTTACCCTAATTGAGATAGTTTACACCCTGAATCTTGCAACATATGTGCCATGTATCATTTTCAGCATTCAATATCATTTGAAGCATGCAACATGCAAGCAACCCCTAAAACACATTATTGACAATATTAAGAGCACAAGGCCACACATACACACTGAGAGTACCTAATACTGATGTTTTGCAAATCACAATGAGGTGAGTGCTATTCAGCATGTCTGTAGTGAAAGTTGATTCTGTTTGCTACCTGCAATTCATGCAAGTTGCATTTTTGGAAATCAAAATTTGTGATTAACTAAATTGCAACTGCGGTCACAAATTGCAAATGCAAATTTAAAAAGAGAAACACTTCCTGATCTAAGTGTTACAACCTGAGGCTCAAACACCTAAACTAGGGAGTGTTTCTCATTGGCTGCCAGTAAAGCTGAGAGAAAGAAACAGAGAGGAGGAGCAGCAACTTGTTTTGGAGAACAACTACTTGTTGTGCATTGAACAACCACTCCAACCCCCGCCGCCAAAAAAAAAACATGGCAAGCCAGGAAGGAGATAAGGAGCCGGGGGCAGGGGGCAGGAAAAAAAATCAAATTCTCTGAAAAGGAGATTGAGGACCTATTTGAGGAATATTGCATCCACCATAATTTCCTCTTTAGGAAGGCCTCATTGAGTGTCCCTCAGGCACAAAAAGGCATGCAGCCCACAATACGTCCAGTAGGGGTTACACAGCTCTCTGTGAAGGAAATCCACAAAATATGGTTCAACCTCATGTCATGGACCAAGAAAAGTGGCCACGAGTCTGACTAGAGTCATGCTACATGGGGTGGACCTTCTGTAGTACTCCTACCTACAGGAATTGAAACACTGGTGAAAGGCACCTTTGAGCCAGAAGCAGTAGTTTGATTTGGACAAATAGACACCCCGGCCTCAGGACCCCAAGTAACTGGAGGATGTACATTGTCCTTATTACCCATTATTGTAAATCTACACACATGTAAAGGTAGCCCTGACTGCAACCATACCCGTGGCTTTATTTTTTTATAACTTTAATGTGACAAAACAACAAAGATATGTTAGGTGGTTCACAACTATATAAACAGAAACTAATTTGAATAGTTTTCTGTACCACAGAGGAATCTGCACAGTACACAGAAGGGGCAGATTCAGAGGGAGGTGAGGCAAGTCACATGAGTGATGAGGAAGACCCAATTGACACCAATGGTGGAGCCTCCACATCACATAGCCACACTGTACTTGCTGTTTTTCACTTCAGTCAGCATCACTTGAGGAGGATGAGGGCCAGCACAATTGAACCCTGCAGTTACTCTCATAGTGAGACAACACTAGTCGCATATTCTGGGACATGGCAGTCCAAGACGTAGGGCAAGACCTGTGCCACAAACACTTCCATCAAACCAACAATCAAGAGAGGACACACAGGTTTCTGGGGCTGGAAACGTCAATGTTACATATTCAATGCCTACAACACAAACAAATTAAAATAATGAATCCCAAGTTGCAGAGCAAGCAAGACAATATATCAATAATGGGTTTTGAAAATGCTGCCAGTCTGATGGCCGAGAACCAACAACAAATAGACCACAAGATGTAAAGCATTATGGCTGCCCTGGAGAAGTTATGTTTCCAACTTGCAGACAGTAACTCCAGTCAAAAACGGACAGAAAGACACAGTATAGCAAGAATGGACATTCTACCATTCCATCGGATACCTAGCACATGCAACATCCACCCTTGGGAGAAGGACTGTAAATCTACAAGTTCAAATGGGCCACTTTAATTGGGTTGCAACAAATTACATCTGCAGTGGAGGCAATGCACATTGACTGCATTGCAGGTGTCTCTGCCACAGAAGGGCAGGAGAGCAAGGATCAATCGAGCATTAGCAGTGTGTCCACTACAGATGCCAGGTCAATTAGGCACATCAGCAGCCGGACACATGCTGCCACACACCCAGAAGGTTCACTGTCAGCCTGTAGCCACGAAAAGCATTGGTATTTATTTTGTAATCTTTAAGGTTACTCATATCTGATGACGTTACCAGCTGAGCAATATTTCATGCTCAACTGTTTGTTTTGTTTCACACCACAATGCATACCGGACATTAAAGATAATTTTGGTTAGAAGCACCAACCTAGTTTTGTGTTATTTGAACAATGTATTTTTAGTGTCGACCTACCTCCCAAAGTAATGTGTGGTCCTTGACCTTATCCTCTCCACTCCTCTGCTTTCATCTCTAGGCTGCAGCACTGGTGGCACATGATCATCATCTTTGGAATTTGAGGCTAACACATAGATATTTAGGCCTCTCCTGGTGGCAATACTGTGTAGGATGTCACATGCTGCAACTATCTTCCAAGCAGTAT
This sequence comes from Pleurodeles waltl, assembly GCF_031143425.1. Classification (NCBI taxonomy): domain Eukaryota; kingdom Metazoa; phylum Chordata; class Amphibia; order Caudata; family Salamandridae; genus Pleurodeles; species Pleurodeles waltl. Next base: position 840,014,052 of record NC_090436.1, read on the forward strand.
CTAGAGCATATTGTGAGGCAACCCCACTCTTCTGTAGGCACCAGAAACAAGCTTTCAGTAGGCCAAACATTCCTTCAATCACTCTTCTGGTACGATGATGTGTATTATAACATTACGTTTATTTTAGGTGGGTGGGTAGGGCAAGTTATGGTGTGAGGACCCATGGACGTAGGGCATACACACTATCCTATCTTCAAAACAGATATTGGTGTGAGGCTACATAGTAATTAGATTAGGCGACAACAAACACATACCTGTATGTACATTTCTTTTCTGTACTTAATAGATATCCATCATCAAACTCCCCCCTTTCCAACCATCTGTATATTTTGCTGTGCCTAAACATGAAGGAGTCATGGGTGGTTCCAGGATATTGCGACTCAATATTAGTAATCATATTTTGGGTATCACAGACCACTTGGTTATTGAGGGAATGTATACTTTTACTGTTCCTAAAAAGAGATTCCAGATGGGATGGGGGACATTTAGACACACGTGTCCCATCTACACACTCTAGGACATGGGGAAAATTGGCAATTCTGTAAAAGCGCAATTTTGTACTTTGCATTCCTGTGCATTCCTGCATAAGCTATATGTAGCAGTGAATATAAAGCAACATGTCATCTAAGATTGCACGGAAGAAACATGAAAGTGCACTTTGAGACACCCCTTATGCTACAGCAATCACACCCTGGAAAATGCCAGAGGCCAATAGGTGTGCGCTGTGTCCTGCTAGATGTGGCTGTAAGAGGGTAATTATCTCTCATATGACATATATCTCTCTCCACTTTCTTGTCTCTGCCTCCTTCTCTGCTGGGCAGCAAGTATTCACATCCTCTTTGCAATCAGGTTCAGAGCAGCCATTGTGGAAACCACTGCCAGCCATAGGTCTCTTAAGTCATAGACGTACATCAGCATTAACTTTTTAAGAATTATTCCATTTTTCCCTGCACTTCCTGTCTGCATAGGTCTGTTGGGCCATAGGCACATACCAACATTAGTTTTCTAAGGATTATTTCATTTCCCCCTGCACCCTCTGCCTGTGATAGGCACACACCAGCATTAATTTTTTAGGGATTATTCCATTTTCTTTCTCCTACCCTGCCTGCCATAGGCGCGAACCAGCATTCATTTGAAAGATTATTTAATGTTTCCCTGCACTCTCTCCCTGACATAGGTCTCTTAGGCCACAAGCAAACACCAGCATTTGTTGTTTTAAGGATTATTTAAATTTCCCCCACACCCACTGACTGTAATAGGTGCACACCAGAATTAATGTTTTAAGGATTAGTCTATTTTCCCGTGCAGCCCCTGCCTACCATAGGCGCACACCAGCATTAATTTTTCCAAGGATTTTTCTATTCCCCCTGCAGTCCCTCCCTTCCATAGGCACCCACCGCCAGCATTCATGTTTTTAAGAATTATTCCAATTAACCCTACATGGCATAAGAGCACACAAACATTATTTTTTAAGGATTATTGCATTGTCCCCTTGACCCTCTGCCTGCCAATGATGCACAATAGCATTCATTTTTTGAGGAGTATTTCATTATCCCCTGCACTCCCTTCCTGCCATAGACACACATCACCAGCTTTATTTTTTTCTTTTAAATGACTCCCTTTTCCCCTGAATCCCTTGCCTGCCATAGGCGCACACCAGCATTCATTTTTTAAGGAATATTCAATTTTCTCCTGCACCCCCTGCCTGCCCCAGGTATCTCATAGGCCTAACGAGGCACACATAGTAAACATTTAAATTTCAATTTGCATATTGTATCTGAAATATTATGTTATGGTTTGGCTTGGAAAGGATACAATATTGTTAATTATTTGAAATAACTAAATTTTAGTGTCTTTATAAATGTTCAGACTGCAAAAATGCCACATTTCACTGATTTTTTTTGTTTGTTTACTTTTTGGGTACACAAGAGACATAATTGAAAGTACTGCCAAACAGAAGGCTAGCACAAAGTGACATCACACTATCTGAGTCCTTCTCTGTTTCTGCAGCTAAGTACCAACTGACACAGCTTGAAGATAGCCCCAAAGAAAGATGTTCCTGCCAAGAAAATGGCCAGTGAGGAGGAGGAAAAGCAGACCGCCACAACTGGTGTGTCGCCCTACAACCCTTTTCAGGAAACATGGTGTGCCTGCTACATCATCTTCCAGGCGGTAAGCTGGGAGCAACACGCCTGCATTAACAATGGCACCACCCCAACCTAAGTCAAGCCCAGGTCCCTCACCGAGGCAGCCACTAAATTCATGGAGATGAGCAGCAAGTTTGAATTGGACTTGTCTCAGCCACAAGTACCCAATCATTGCAGGAAACTGAGCAAAGTGGACAACAGGAACTGCAGGCAGTAACAGTTGGTTCCAAAATAGGAGCAGAATGGGAGGCTGAGTTTCCTGCAGAGCAAGATGTAGCTATTTGAACCATTGGCTCCAACGAGAAAAATAAAAGTTACTCCACCATCATATCTAAACCCCACTCCTGATCATCTGGAAATGGATTGGACCCCAGCCGAGCCTCAGACCGGCCACAAAATACAAGGGAAAAAAGAAAGTTCCTGAAAGCTTTAGAAATATAGAAACAACAAAGATATGACAGTATTGAGGACAAGCCAGTGGTGGCTCAGAGGACAGTGATATGTCCCGTCCTATTCAAACTGGTCAGAGGAATATGACATTTGTTCCACCACCACCACCATTGCCAGTTTCCATATTTGTAAGGACACTGCTGAGACTTGCATCCACCATTACCTCAGTCGAAGTATGCACTGCAGAGAGGCAAACAACAGACCCACCTATTCCACTTCCTCAGGTATTGGCAGTGGCACACCAAAAAAGTGCTCCCCAGTTTTGGACTTCTTTACGATAAGCAAGCAGGGGGATAACATTATAATACATTATATTTGCCAAATGAATGTTCATGGAGGTTTGCACCACAGTAGTAGAGGCCAAAGGTCCCATATGAAAAAACATCAAGCAATAAGGTGGTAGGAGCACTTTAAAAAGGTAGTTGATGGTGGTGGTGGTGGGGATGAGAAAGTGGAAGCGGCTGTGATCACAGTAATAGAAGGAGGTTGATGAGGAAGAAGAGGATGACAGCTTTGCAGTGTACCAGCATCACCTGCATCAGCAATCTACAAATGGCACAAGACTCAGATGCAGACACTACTGCATACAGTGATTGCATCAAGACACACATTGAGTCTACCACCTCCTGGTTCTCTCTGGAAGTCCCCTGTATCAGTGGCATTACAGAAGAAAAAAATCCAAGCTACTATTACAGGCATATTTAGGCAGAAAGGCCATTCGAACACAACCACCCAATGGCACATTTGAACAACAGGAAGCTGGTTGAAATGTTAGCACTGGACCTCCTCCTTTTTTCTTTTGTGGAAGGACTTGGATTTTTAGAATTTGTTGTGGGCATCTGCTGGAAATGGAAGGCTCCCAGCCGGACCTATTTTGCTATTCCAGTGCTCCATCATGATGTGTTGCATTTGGTTGGCCAGGCTATTCAGCAGAGCTATTCACACTTCCCACTGCACAACAGAAAAATTTACCCATTATCAAGCAACTGATGACATGTGTATTAATGCACACTAGGGGGCATATTTATACTCTGTTTGCGCCGAATGTGCGTCAAAAATTTTGACGCACATTCGGCGCAAACACTGCCCCATATTTATACTTTGACGTCCGACGCAGCGGGTGTCAAAGTTCCACCATGTGCGCCATTTTTTAGAAGGGGGAACCTGCCTTGCGTTAATTATATGCAAGGTAGGCGTTCCCTTCTAAAAAATGACTTTAAGGCCTGTGCCCCATATTTATACTGTGATGTCATTTTGACGCACAGGAGGGGGTAGGCCTTAAAAAATGGCACCCAGCCTGATGGGCGCCGTTTTTTAACGCCTGGGTCAGGGCAGGCATTAAGGGACCTGTGGGCTCAGAAGGAGCCCAGAGGTGCCCTCCCAAGCCCCCAGGGACACCCCCTGCCACCCTTGCCCACCCCAGGAGGACACCCAAGGATGGAGGGACCCATCCCAGGGAAGAAAACGTAAGTTCAGGTAAGTGTTTTTTTTCGTATTTTTTTTTGTGGCATAGGGGGGCCTGATTTATGCCCCCCTACATGCCACTATCCCCAATGACCATGCCCAGGGGACATAAGTCCCCTGGGCATGGCCATTAGGCAAGGGGGCATGACTCCTGTCTTTGCTAAGACAGGAGTCATTTCAATGGAGGTTGGGCGTCATAAAAAATGGCGCAAATCGGGTTGAGGCGAAAATTTTGCCTCAGCCTGACTTGCCCCATTTTTTGACGCCCAAGCTCCATTTTCCCCTACGCCGGCGCTGCCTGGTGTGAGTCATTTTTTTTGACGCACACCAGTCCGCAGCGCCGGCTAACGTCATTCAATAAATAAGGCGCCCGCATGGCGCTTTGGAATGGCGTTAGCCGGCGTTAATAATTTTGGCGCACAACTGCGTTGGCGCAGATGTGCTTCAAAAAGTATAAATATGGGCCTAGATCTCTTTTGTGTGGTTTAGGCAACAACTATCTGCCGTTCTCAGCACTAAAGAATATTTTAAGGGTGTTCAAGGAGAAATCCCATACAGCTGCAAAATCTTGGAAGACTTTAACAGCAGGGTGTTCGAATGGCTTCGACCCAAAGGTCTCAGAATTGGATTTGTTACTACTAACAATGGCAGTAATATAGTCAAGGCCATGGCAGATGGTGCATACTTCAGGGTCCTGTGTTTGGCACATTGCATCAACCTGATTATGCAAGACTTTCTAAAAAAAGATGACATAGTCAACAATATATTTGCCACCTGCAGATGAATTTCCATTAATTTCAGTCATTCCTTTAAACCCCAGAAGCAGCTGAGGATCATTCAGCGTGCTAATAGAGTACCAGTTAAAGCCCTAATATAGGCAGTGCCCACATGTTAGAACTCAACCTAGTGCATGTTGCAATATCTGTTTGAGCAATATAGACTAATCACAATAAATCCTTCAAAGAGGAGGGGTTCCATCTGGGAAACGCATGACCATGGAGATGGACAAATGGTGACTAGTCATATGCCTGACTCAAATGCTACTTCCTTTTCTGATTTTCACATGGGACGTCAGCAAGGAGGACAGAACGATGAGCTAAGCAATCCCGTTGTTACATCTGCTACAGGACCAGTTAAAAAAGGTGTTTCACACTTTTGTCAGTATGAATGAAGAACCTTTTGAGTCGGTTCAGAGCTTAATCCTTCGCTTGGCTGCTACAACAAGGCTGCAAAGAGAGATTGTGTCCTCTAAAGAGTATATCTGTGCTACAATCCTGATCCATGGTACAAAAATATACTGTTCACTTTAATTCCTTTTTCAGAAAGGGATATTTCACAATATATTACTTGGATTGTTGATCTAGGGAGACACCTGGAAGAAGAACATCTGGATGTTAGAGGCCCAGGCAAAGGTTCTAACGTGCAGCCGTGAACCGCCAGAGAGGACAATGCTGTCTCACAGTAGCCAACACCAGCAACAACACCAACAGAATTGGACCCAACCTCTGCAATGGTCCGATTTCAAGTGGTAGGGCTTAAGTCAAGTGCAGAGGTGAAGGCAACAGAAGTTGAGCAAGTGGGAGCACCAATGACTATCCAGAGGAGGGCCCAAGACTAACTTGATGACGCAGAAAATGTCTACCTGGGTCAAACCCCATTGGTATGTCAGTATGGTAAGATGCACCAATTGCCTGAGCTCAGCAGACTGGCAATGATGTATCTGCTTATCTGGAAGCCAGTGTGTCTTCTGAACATTTGCTTAGTGCAGCAGGTGCAGTAGACTCAGTCATAAGGAGCAGTTTCTTGCCTCAAAATGTGGAGAGATTGACCATGATTAAAATAAAGCAACACTTCACACCAAAACAGTACGCTGTCCCGGAAACAGCACAGGAGAGGATGAGGGTAATTGGTCAGACTGCAGTGTGTTGGCTGATTAACTTCTGGGCAAGCCCCCTGTGTTTAAGGATTAACTCTGACTGAGTAGGCCACAATAGAACATTCATTGTCCAAATGCTTTGCAAAAAAAGGATATGGGGGGACATTTATATATTTGGTGTCTGACTTATGCAGCCCCATATTTATTCATATGTATGAAATCTAGTGGCGTTGGACCAGTGTGCACAGAGGAAGCTTCCCCATTTGCTTAAAGGGCATCCCTATTCTTCTTTTCTTTATTCCCTGGCTGGGTGCCATTAAAGACCTTTAATTTACAAGACTGCCATTGTTTGTTACTTCTATGGGAAAAGAAGAGATATAATAGACAAATGTGCACTACCATGCTTGTTGGAACAGGTAACTAATTATTGCTTTTCCATGAGTGATATATTGAGTGAGTGATGATGATTTGTGTGGTGGCAGGGAAGGTGTTGTTCAACTGATTTGTAAACTTGATTTGCAGTACTTGTTGCCTGATGAGTCATTCTTCCTGAATGATTGCCCCTGGTCACAAATTACTTACATAGTCCACTTCTTTTTTTCTGGCTCTTCATAGACCAGACCAGTCACTTTAATTAACAAAACTATACAAAAATGCTAAAATTCCATATTTCTTTTGCTCCTCTTGTTTATTAATAGCACTCCAGGTCTATTTCTTTCAATCTCATTCAGGACTCGGAGTCAGTCACAGAACTACCCCAATAGCCAGAAGAAGGAAGTTAGGAACAGTGCCTATCCACTTCAATGGGACGCAACATGACTATAAGAGGCCAACTCTGTCCTGTGGACTGGAGAGAGGTGCAAAGATTTGGGAAATGCCAATTGGTGTTCTGGCTCGAATGTCAAACTCCTCTAATTAAGTGGTTGTGGTCTGGGGGACTGTAACTGTAGACACGTCACATGATGGACGCACACGGCTCTTATGACAGTTGTAAAATTGATCAGCCAGGTACGTGCAGCTATTTGTCTGGGGTTGGTTGTAAAATTGTTCTCACTTTTCAGTTAATCACACATGACTGAACTAGCCTATGCTATTGCTCTTCTCTCTTAGGTCTCATCCACCATGAAGCTTACCTTGTCTTTGACTCTACAATATCTACAGCATTTACTATTGTGCAATCCACAGGCCTTGGCTTTTTCTTCACGAATGCACCATAGCACTCCTGCTTAATTACCAGACTGTTCCGTCCTGCACCCAAGATGGACATTGTGAAAAGAAGAATTCAGATGTACTGTCCATTTCAGCATTTCTATTCAGTATTATTTGTATTTTTTTAACAATCACATTTCTTAGAACTATCTGGGTCCTCTCTAATTTGTATTTTTCAAACCTAGGTGACAAAATAATTAGATAACTTGGGATTCTAGGGCTGAAAGACTATTCACAATGCTTGTATTAACCAAACTATCTCATTCCTTCATTTCCTCCTAGAACAGATGTGATTATGATATGTTTCTTATCAACCTGATCAGTGTGTCTGTGACCCACATCCCCCCAAATCCTCATTCCCATCTGTTCCTCATATGCCTAAAGCTCTTTCCCCAGGCTGTGTGATATATTAACGTGTGACTTATAAATGTACTCCTTATATAGATCACACACTTGGTGGGGCCGATGTGGTAAAAGTGACACCATCTCATTGCGGGGTCTTCTTACCTCAACAACAGCCAATGCGAGCTCCACTTACCCATACAGGCATGAAATAGATAACATCATCATAGTGCAGAGTCAGAATAATGTATGTCACACAAAAGGTACTACTAGTGTGAACTATCTGGCCTGATTCACAAAAGTTTTTTTTTTTTAGTATAAATTCACTCTTGCAGTTTAAATGAACTACCAGAATTTTTTTTCAATCCCACCAATCAAAGATATGCGTTGACTCTATTGAGTACTATTGAAGAAACAAATCATTCAAATTTAACAAAATTCCACAACGTCCGGTCCAATCCAATGATTTATTGCGTCATATCTTCAAATCACGCAGTAATTCATCCATAGAAAAACATTTCAAGCCAACACGTGTTTCGTCATGGGAGATTCTTTCGTCCCAAACGACTTCTTCAGGGCTAGAAATTATAAACAATATCATATGAGTTAGAAACCAAAATGCTCAAACTCCACAGTTAAGTGTTGTGTACAATAGCCCAAATAACACCAAAGTCTACAGCCCAAAGACGCGTGAGAGGAAAACTATACTGTTATAATTAAAATAAAAACTCTAATCATCACTCAATGGAAAATGAACAATAATGAAAAGCTAGCTAGTCACCAAAAGAAAGCACTAATTTTCATCAGTTCACCTAGTTGTATAGTGTCAAGTCATAATCATTTGAATCTAAGTGCACACCCTTTGTGTCACACTGGTTGGATTAATATTAAGATGCAAATTAGTATTTGATGAGAAATAATGTTCTATACAGATTAAACATGCACACACAGTGAATTGACAGTTCTAATCCCAAACTTGTGTCCAACAAACTCCACATAGCTCATAACAATACCTTATTATCAAATCGAAATCCACTGCAAATGGATAATCCTGTCCGTCTATAACCGTTGCCAATAGTATAACAATCAATCAAAGTTGTCAAAGTCTAGTCAAACAGAAAGCCAAATGAATATATAAATAGATTGCTAAAGATATCCTACATAAATATAATATATCCACCACCCAAAATGTGACTCCTGAACTGACAAATACCTTAAATTCATGGCCCAGTAGTAACAAATGGTAATACAAAGTTCATATCACTTCCGTTCGTAATCTACAAAATAAAGACGAATAATGAATATAATACTTCCCTGTTCGTCGGGAGTTTCTAATCCATAGCCTATTCCCTTAAAGAACGTGAAAAACACACTAAAGGAAGCCCGTCACCCACGAGCACTCACCAAATTACTGGGCTCATTAATCAGAAAATCGGCATCCTCATGTTGGAACGCCGAACTGCGAGTACGCTACTCTCGTTCATGACCCCGGAAGCTTATAAAAAGACTTCCGGGGTCACAGTACAAATTAGTGCTACAGATAGTGAAAACGGACAAGCGTCCGCTGACATGTAAGTAGGATCCAAGGTTCTATATTAAGTATAGAAAACCTTATAAGTCTACAGTCCGGTTCGAGTAATCCTTTATTCTTTGTTCCTCTTCTTCTTTTTTCGTGCAAAGATTGATGAAACCCATATTATATAAACAATCAAATTTATACTCATAAAAACTCAAATAAAAACTCCCATTATTCAGGAAAAGTGTGGGACATCCTACATGCAATCAGTAAATATCCAAATAATGACCCCCATTGGTCACATTACGATCCTCAGCCAATGTAACAATCTAAAATTCAAATATTTCTACAAGAGGTATCTATTTTCCTAAATCCATGTTTCCAACCACAAATTATTACAGAACCCCCAAATCAAAACTCTGCAAATAACCAAATTGACCAATTTAGATTAAAATTTCGACCCGAGGATATTATGGACCTATATTATTGAAATTGCATTAATTTGTGTTTGAGAATCTTGGTTACCAACTACAGTAGTTTATAATGAGGTTTCCAGGTTAGCAAAGTAATAACATTTCATAAAGTAAACAGCATCACATCAATATAAGTTCAAATAAGTTTAACATATGAAAATACACCTTGTATATAAATATAATCTAAATTTCAATCTCTCAAAAAGAACTCCAATTTTTGAGCACTCTAACATGTTCTCCAATTCTAACCTTAAGTGGGCGTATAGTGCTCCCCACATAAATTCGGGTACATTTGCAACGTATTATATATATTACATGAGTAGTGTTACAGTCAATTGTTGAACCAATTGTGAAAACTCTCCCACCAATAGAAAATTCCTTCGTATTGTGGCATGCACAACGACATACCCCACAGCAGCCACATTTAAAAAAACCTGTTCCTCATGTGGATAGCCAAGTTTTGCTGGGAGAAATAGTAGTAAAACTAGGACTCAAAATATTCTTTAAATTCTACCTTTCCAATACGATGTAGGTATTCTTTCTGATATTAGATTTTTCATTGATTCGTCTTGGAGTAATATATTCCAATGTTTAATCATAAATCTTTTTAAAATCAGAGAAGCGTCATTATAATCTGTTATAAATCGAACCTTGTTGGATTTCTCCTTTCCCACACTTCGATCTTTAGTTCTCAAGGTGTCACTTCTATCCAATTGTTTGGCTCTCAGCTGTGCCCTCTTAATTACCTTGTTGGAGTAACCTTGTGCTTTAAATCTCCTATCCATATCAACAACATGGTCTAAAAACTCATCATCCAAACTACAGTTACGTTGTGCTCTTGTAAGTTCTCCAAAGGGAATTGAAACTATTTGATGTCTGGGGTGTGCACTCTCAGCATGAGGAATAGAGTTACAAGCTGTAGCTTTACGGAAGAGTCTACTTTGAATTCTACCATCCGCAATGAAAAGTTCTACATCCAGAAATTCAATACTAACCGAACTAAATTGATACGTGAATTCAACATTCATGGAATTTGAATTTTAAAAAGTACAAAATTCCACCAATTTCTGCTCCCACTGGTCCAAATCAAAAAACAATCGCCTATGTAGCGACCCCAAAATAATATATGAGTTTGCCTTTGAGTAGATTCAGGACCCCAAACCCATGTGTGTTCAAACTACCCCATGAAAAGATTCGCATAGGAGGGAGAGAATTTGGAGCCCATCGCGACACCCCGTTTTTGTCGAAACCAATCATTATTGAACAGAAAAAAATTATTGGTGAGAATCAAATTCATCATCTCAATTACCATTGTGGTATGTTCCCAAAGACTTGCTGATCTTTTATTTAGAAAATATTGAATAGCTCCCTGTCCTAATTCATGATTGATGCAGGTATATAAAGATACCACGTCCAATGTAACTAATAACATATTACTCTCCCACTCCACATCATTCAAAATACTGAGAATATGTGTAGTGTCTTTAATAAAAGATGGGAGATTTTGAACCAAAGGTTGCAAAAAACAGTCCACAAATTCCGATAGTTTCTCAGTGGGACCTAGTATACCAGAAACAATTGGTCTACCCGGTGGGAAAGATAATCCTTTGTGTACTTTAGGTAGTGTATAGAGACAAGGATATTTAGGATGGTCTACCTTCAGATAGAGATATTCCTCCTTGCTAAGTAGCCCCTGTTGTTGCCAAGCAAATAACCTCTTGTTAATTGTGTGCATAAGGTTGGGAATGGGATTGCCAGTGATCTTTTCATAACATGTCCTATCATTCAATTGTGACAAAATCTTATTGTCATAGTCTATCTTATTCATGAGGACAACATTCCCCCCTTTGTCCGCTTGCCTAATAATAATGTCTTGGTCATGTCTGAGTTTTTCCAGTGCAGCTAATTCTTCTGAACTCATATTCTTTGTAAATTGCCTATATTTGTTCTTAGTTAAATAATTGTCGTAGTCTTGACAAACCAGGTCAAAGAACTTATCAAAAGAATTCATGCCTACAGATATCGGAGTCCAACACGATTTTCTTTTTAAGCCACTAGAGATACTTCTGCTGGATACTACATCCAAATCATGTAGTACCCTTGAAAGAATATCAGGATCTTCGTCTCGTTCAGCTATAGATAATAGAAGTGCTGTATCATACACTTCTATAATAGACAATGTACTCAAAGAAGATGTAGCTTCATCCGGAATCAAACTGTCAAATGGATTCAGTTGAAAATATTTTTTTAATTTAAGTTTACAAACAAACCTAAATAAATCAATTTTAGATCCGCAGGGATCACCAAAAGTTTTAGGACAAAAATTAAGACCTTTAGCCAGGAGACTCCTAACCCCTGATGTCAATTCAACCTTAGAAAGATTAATCACCTTAATGGATGATGAACCATCCACCCCTATATTCTCTTGTCCCGAGATCTCGTTTTGACACCATCTTGATCTTTTGCCTTGACCACCTGCTCCTCTCCTACCCCTCCTGGTTTTTTGTTGTAAATGATATTCCTCTGTTTTGAACATATTTGCCTCGTTTCATCCTCCTTAGTTCTTGTAAAAAAGCATTACCACCCGAAGTGTCACACCCTTGGGCAGAAGTACTCGCACCGCCCTCCACCTCACTATCACTTGTGATCGAGGTACTAATAGATGTCGAGTCCGAGACATTAGATACACTTGACCTCCTAGGAAGCTCATTAGTGTGAATTAAATGATCGTATTTACTAGAAAAAGTAAACACTCTACCTGTCAGGTAGTCTTTCTCATCCCATTTCAATTTTCGCGCTTTCCTCTGCGTAATTTCTTCCTGGAATTCAAGTAATACTTCTTCTAAAATTTTATAGTTTTTGTCGGTAGCTTCCTTTAGGTTTAGATCCTCAATTTCCTTTTCTAGAACCCCAATCTCAGCTTGTAATTGACTTACTTTCCTCTCAGCATTTGTGATTAAAATATCCATAAGTTTCATTGAGCTAGCAGTTAACTGATTGTCCCATAAAATCAACAAATCTGGGTCTAAGTCGTCGTAGGTAGGAAAAATCTGAGATCTCAAACCACGGGGGATACGGTTCAATTTTTTGTATTGTTTCAATGTTGCCCCGTCCCACCACTTAGATAATTCACTCTTTTTCATTTTCTCCAGTCTAATAAATTTACTTTTTAAGCCTTCTTTCTGTAAATGCGAATTATTAGGTAACGTGTTTTGCACTGTGCCCCCACTGGCCAAGCTATCAAACAGTTCCTCAGCTAATTTAGTCCTATCCATAATAAAGTATTCAACTATTAGGGCCAAGATCCAGGCAGCCCCCCTCAGAGTTATTTTGATTCAACTAGTGGGGTGTAATATTAGTAACAACCTTATAAATAGTAACTATCTAGCAGTAATAGTAATTCCTTTTGTAGTTATAGGGATTACTTGCTACTCGTAAAGTTACTACTCAGAAAGCTATTGATGGAAAAACTACCAGTTGTAAATTTACACTGCAAGAACCAATAAACTAACAAAAAGTATAAATTTACCTTTGCAAATTAAGCCCTATGTTACTTACAGCATTTATGCAACATGGAATAACCAAACCTTCTCCTGAGTCATGACTCCTGACTTGAGGATTTTGTATGTTATTTTTACTTTCTTACATTAATTAGTTACTTGCTCCCCAGGTTGCTTACAAGTTACTACTGCTTGTTTTTGTAATATGAGTTATTTGGTCATTGTGGTCTGGTCTAAGTCTTTGATAACCCACTAATCACAAGATGCGGCAAAAGGTCCTTCACCTACTTGGCACCATTTTACTGTAAATAACCTGTCTCTTCACGCCTGCACTTGCCCAGATAACTTCAGAAAATTACTTAAAACAGCTCCTTTTGAAATGTTGGTGCTCTGCTGGCCTGCACTTCTCTTCAGCGAAAATATACTTCTTCAGGGTCAATTTGTGAGCTATAGAAAGTTAAATTAACATAACATAACAAAACTCTGTGTCTTCCTTCAGTCTAGTTGCATTTGATGGAGAATCTTTCTGAATAATCCTACAGTTGGAGTTCAGCTCAATTGGAGTAGATGGGAGTGTGATTTCACGTTAATATCGTCCCTATAAGCCCAAGAAAACTAATAACACCACCATTAAAAAGGCACTTTTCAGAAACCCTGCAATAAGTTTTGGGAAGATCACAAGTAGTAGCTACCATCACTTAGGGCCTCATTATGAGTTTGGCAGTCCTACCACGGGACCGCCAAACTCACAGGGAGGACGCCACCACCATGGTGGTGACATCGTCCCAGAGCGCATTACAATGTTCCCGCCGGGCTGACCAGCAGGAACACACCAATATGCATTCCCGCAAGGCTGCCTGGCAGAAATACTGTTAGGATATTGGCCTCAGCTCCTTAAGAGGGTGCAAGCTATAGTTACCTTACGGCACGATTTATAGTTGCTTGTGATAACTAACAATAACAGGTGAATTTCTATGGTTTTGTACGTTTAAAATGTGAGCCTATCTATAACGTCCCTGTAACCTTTGTTTTTTTCAATGGTTAACATTGTGTGCATATTCATTATTCATTGTAGGCCAGATGTACGACCATTTCATTTTGTGAGTCTCTAATTGCGAATCATTGGAAATCACAATTAGAGACTTGCAGAATGAAATGTATAAATGTATATATATGTATATATATATATATATACATATATATATATATATATATATATATATATATATATATATATATATATATATATATATATATATGTACAAAGTACGCAATTAATTTAACACACATGTAATTTACATTTTATAATGTTTGAACACATTGACATTATATATAAATATGATGTAATTATATACAAATATTATTAGTGAATTATAAAAAATAATATATAATAAAATAAAGCACTTATTTAATTTAACCCATTCGCTGCCATGCCTTTTCTCCCTCAGGTGCCAGGCCTTTTTTTGGCTATTTGGGCCGCTCGCGCTTAGGCCCTCATAACTTTATGTCCACATAAGCTACTCATGCCAAATGTGCGTCCTTTTTTTCCAACATCCTAGGAATTCTAGAGGTACACAGAGTTTGTGGGTTCCCCTGAAGGAGGCCAAAAAGTAGCCAAAATACAGTGAAGATGTTGTTTTTTTTAAAAAAAAGGGGAAAAAGGGCTGCAGAAGAAGGCTTGTGATTTTTTCCCTGAAAATGGCATCAGCAAAGGGTTTGTAGTGCTAAAATCACCATCTTCCCAGCTTTCAGGAACAGGCAGACTTGAATCAGAAAAACCAACTTTTCAACACAATTTTGGCATTTTACTGGGGCATACCCCATTTGTACTATTTTTGTGTGCTTTCAGCCTCCTTCCATTTAGTGACAGAAATGGGTATGAAACCAATTCTGGATCTCGGAAAGCTAAACATTTCTGAAAAGTAGACAAAAGTCTGAATTCAGCAAGGGGTAATTTGTGTAGATCCTACAAGGGTTTCCAACAGAAAATAACAGCTGAAATGAAAAAATATTGAAATTGAGGTAAAAAAACAGCCATTTTTCTCAACATTTTCCTGCATCTGCTGGACTCTTCTGGTTGTGAGGCTATATAGGGCTTGTAGGTTCATCAAGAACCCTAGGTACCCAGAGCCAATAAATGAGCTGCACCTTGCAATTGGTTTTCACTCTATACCGGGTACACAGCAATTTATTTTATGAAATATAAAGAGTGAAGAATAGGTATCAAGAAAGCCTTTGTATTTCCAAAATGGGCACAAAATAAGGTGTTGAGAAGCAGTGGTTATTTGCACATCTCTGAACTCCGGGGTGCCCATACTAGCATGTGAATTACAGGGCATTTCTCAAATGGACGTCTTTTTTACACAATGTCTTACATTTGGAAGGAAAAAATGTAGAAAAAGACAAAGGGTAATAACACTTGTTTTGCTCTTCTGTGTTCCCCAAGTCTCCTGATAAAAATGGTACCTCACTTGCATGGGTAGGCCTAATGCTTGCGACAGGAAATGCAACATGGGCACATCACATTTTTACATTGAAATCTGACGTGTATTTTGCAAAGTGCCTAGCTGTAGATTTTGGCCTCTAGCTCAGCCGGCACCTAAGGAAACCTACCAAACCTGCGCATTTTTTACAACTAGACACCTAGGGGAATCCAAGATGGGGTGACTTGTGGGACTCTCACCATGTTCTGTTACCCAGAATCCTTTGCAAACCTCAAAAATTGGACAAAAAGCACTTTTTCCTCGCATTTCGGTGACAGAAAGTTCTGGAATGTGAGAGGAGCCACAAATTTCCTAACACCCTCCCTTCCCCCAAGTCTCCCGATAAAAATGGTACCTCACTTGTGTGGGTAGGCCTAGTGCCAGCGTCAGGAAATGCCCCAAAACACAACGTGGACACATCACATTTTCCCAAAGAAAACAGACCTGTTTTTTTACAAAGTGCCTAGCTGTGGATTTTGGCCTCTAGGTCAGCTGGCACCTAGGGAAATCTAGCAAACCTGTGCATTTTTGAAAACTAGACACTTAGGGAATCCAAGATGGGGTAACTTGTGGGGCTCTCACCAGGTTCTGTTACCCAGAATCCTTTGCAAACCTCACTATTTGGCAAAAAAACATGTTTTCCTCACATTTCAGTGACAGAAAGTTCTGGAATCTGAGAGGAGCCACAAATGTCCTTCCACCCAGCATTCCTGCAAGTCTCCCGATAAAAATGGTACCTCACGTGTGTGGGTAGGCCTAATGCCTGCATCTGGAAATGCCCCAAAACACAAGTGGACACATCACATTTTCCCAAAGAAAACAGACCTGTTTTTTTCAAAGTGCCTAGCTGTGGATTTTGGCCTCTAGCTCAGCCGGAACCTAGGGAAATCTACCAAACCCGTGCATTTTTGTAAAATAGAGACCTAGGGGAATCCAAGATGGGGTGAATGGTGGGTCTCTCACCAGGTTCTGTTACCCAGAATGCTTTGCAAACCTCAAAATATGGCCAAAAAAACACTTTTTCCCCACATTTCGGTGGCAGAAAGTTCTGGAATCTGAGAGGAGCCACAAATTCCCTTCCACCTATCAATCAATCAATCAATCATTGAATTTATAAAGTGCGCTACGTACCCGTGAGGGTTTCAAGGTGCTGGGGGGAGCTGGTATTACTGGTCGAAGAGCCAGGTCTTGAGGAGTCTTCTGAAGGTGAGTAGGTCTTGAGTCTGTCGCAGGTTGGTGGGGAGGGTGTTCCAGGTTTTGGCGGTGAGGTATGAGAAGGATCTGCCGCAGGAGGTCTTTCTTCGGATGCGTGGGATGACGGCGAGGGCGAGGTTAGTGGAGCGGAGCTGACGGGTGGGGGTGTAGAAGTTGAGTCTTTTGTTTAGGTAGGCTGGTCCAGTGTCGTGGAGCGCATTGTGAGCGTGGGTTAGAAGCTTGAAAGTGATCCTTTTGTCCACGGGGAACCAGTGAAGGTTTCTCAGGTGGTGGGAGATGTGGCTGTGGCGGGGTACGTTGAGGATCAGCCGGGCGGAGGCGTTTTGGATACGTTGGAGGCGTAGTAGGTCTTTTGCTGGGACGCCTGTATAGAGTGCGTTGCCGTAGTCCAGCCTGCTGCTGACGAGGGCCTGTGTCACTGTTCTTCTAGTTTCTGTCGGGATCCACTTGTAGATTCTGCGGAGCATGCGGAGAGTGTTGTATCAGGAGGAGGAAACTGCGTTGACCTGTTTAGACAAGGTGAGGGAGGAGTCGAGGATGAAGCCCAGGTTGTGAGCGTGGTCGGACGGTGTCGGCGGGGTTCCTAGTACGGTGGGCCACCAGGAGTCGTCCCAGGCAGAGGGGGTGGGTCCGAGGATGAGGACCTCCGTCTTGTCCGAGTTTAGATTCAGACGGCTGTTTTTCATCCATTCGGCGATGGATTTCATTCCCTCATGGAGGTTGGTTTTGGCGGTGTGGTGTCTTTGGTGAGTGAGAGGATGAGCTGGGTGTCGTCGTCGTAGGTGAGAATGTTGAGGTTGTGTTGTCGGGCCACTTGAGCGAGGGGGGCCATGTAGATGTTGAACAGCGTCGGGCTGAGGGATGAGCCTTGGGGGATGCCGCAGATGATGTAGGTGGCTTCGGAGCGGAAGGGGGGGAGGCGGACTCTCTGGGTTCTGCCGGAGAGGAATGAGACGATCCAGTCGAGGGTTTTATCTTGAATTACGGTTTTGTGAAGGCGTGATTTCAGGGTGCGGAGGCAGACTGTGTTGAAGGCGGCAGATAGGTCCAGGAGGATGAGGGCTGATGTTTCGCCGTTTTCCATTTGGCGTCTGATGTCGTCTGTGGCGGCGAGAAGGGCGGTTTCGGTGCTGTGGTTTCGTCTGAAGCCGGACCTGGAGGGGTCTAGGATGCCGTTGTCTTCGA
Organism: Pleurodeles waltl; assembly: GCF_031143425.1. Taxonomy (NCBI): domain Eukaryota; kingdom Metazoa; phylum Chordata; class Amphibia; order Caudata; family Salamandridae; genus Pleurodeles; species Pleurodeles waltl. The sequence continues at coordinate 840,031,912 of NC_090436.1, forward strand.
GGTGGCTGGTTAGTTGTGTGTTGACGATTTTTTTTAATCACCTTTGCTGGGAAAGAGAGCAGGGAGATGGGTCGGAAGTTCTTGAGGTCGTTGGGGTCCGCTTTGGGCTTCTTGAGGAGGGTGCGGATTTCAGCGCGTTTCCATTTTTCAGGGAATGTCACTGTTTCGAAGGAGATGTTGATGACCTTCTGTAGTTGGGGGGCGATTGTGGAGTCGGCTTTGTTGTATACGTGGTGGGGGCAGGGGTCTGACGGAGAACCTGAGTGGATGGAGTTCATGATCTTGCGTGTCTCTGTGTCGTTCACGTTGGTCCAGGAGGTCAGGTGGTTTGCACAGGTGGAGTGTTCAGGGGTGGGGTCTGGCGTGGGAGTGGTGTCAAAGCTGTCATGGATGTCGGTGATCTTCTGGTGGAATAAGGTGAACAGTGCGTTGCAGAGTTCTTGGGATGGAGGGATGTCGTTGATGTTGGCGCTGGGGTTGGAGAGTTCTTTCACGATGCTGAAGAGCTCTTTGCTGTTGTGTGCGTTGTTGTCCAGGCGGTCTTTGAAGTGGGATCGTTTGGCTTGTCTGATGAGTTGGTGGTGCTTGCGGGTGGCGTCCTTGTGGGCTGTGAGGCTGTTAGGTGTACGTTTGAGGAGCCATTCCTTTTTTAGCTTCCGACAGTCGCGTTTGGAATTTAGGAGCTCGGCAGTGAACCAGGCGGCTTTTCTTCTGGCTTGGTTGTTGGTGGGTTTTTTGAGTGGCGCGAGGGTGTTGGCACAGTCGTTGATCCACAGGGTGAGGTTTTTGTCGGCGGTGTCTGGGTCAGTGGAGTCGGGGGGTGGGTTCTGGGCGAGGGTGTTGGTAAGCTGGTCTTCCGTAACTTTGCTCCAGCATCGGCGGGGTGGTTGTTGGGTGCGGTGGTGCTCGGTAGGTTTCTTGTAGGTGAAGTGGATGCAGTGGTGGTCGGTCCAGTGGAGTACGGTGGTATGGTTGAAGGTGACGTGGGCGCTTGAGGAGAAGATGGGATAAAGCATGTGGCCGGCGATGTGGGTTGGTGTGTTGACGAGTTGTCTGAGGCCGTGGTTGGTGAGGTTGTCGATCAGGGTAGTGGAGATGGTGTCATTGTTGTTCTCCAGGTGGAAATTTGGAGGATGTAATCTGTTGAAGTGAGTGCGTGGGTGCTGGTGAGGTCTGTGAGGGATTCGCTGAATGGTGCTTGTGGTCCGGGGGTCTGTAGATGAGTGTTCCTCTGAGAGTGGTGTTGGGGTCGGTGTGGATGCGGAAGTGTAGGTGTTCAGCGCACTTGAGGGAGTCGTCAGTGTGGTTGTCGACCGTGAGGGAGGATTTGTGGGCGATGGCTATGCCTCCTCCGATTCCGTTTTTGCGGTCCCTGCAGATGATCTTGTAGCCGGCCGGGATGGCTATTGCGATGTCAAGTGCCGAGGAGTCATTCCACCAGGTTTCGGTAAGGAAGGCTACGTCTGGGGCGGTGGAGTCAAGCAGGTCCCAGAGCTCGATGGCGTGCTTGCGTGCGGAGCGGATGTTGAGCAATATGCAGTGGAGGTGGTTAGTTTCGGCCTTTGTTGGTTTCGTTGTTCTGTCGCAGGTGAATCTGCAAGTGCGGCATGCGAAGGGTCCGTGGGTGTTCCTTGGTGAGGACTGGGAGCATGCTGTGATGCGGCCGGGGTTGATGGCGTTGAGTTGGTCGGCCGTGTAGCGGCGTCTGGAGGTGCAGGGGTCTCGCGGACCAGGGGGGTGGCGCTGGGCGTGGTCCAGGTGCGGACAGGCGCAGACGGGCTTGCCTTTGGCGCGCCCGCACCGCGGCTGGCATAAGAGGAGGGGAGGGTGGGAGTGGCAGCTGGGAGGCGGGAGGGCCTGTCCAATGGGAGGGTGGGGGGAGGGGCCGCAGGGGACGCTGCGGTGGGAAAAACAAGGCAAAGCAAGCAGTGAGGAGGAGGGGGAGGCGGGAGGGGCCGCAGGGGAAGCAGCGGCAGGAAAAACAGGTCAAAGCAAGCGATGACGAGGAGGGGGGAGGCGGGAGGGGCCGCACGGGACGCAGCGGCGGGAAAAACAAGGCAAAGCAAGCGGTGAGGAGGAGGGGGGAGGGGGGAGGCGGGAGGGGTCGGAGCGGACGCAGCGGCGGGAAAAACAAGGCAAAGCAAGTGGTGAGGAGGAGGGGGGAGGCGGGAGGGCCCGCAGGGGACGCAGCGGCGGGAAAAACAAGCTAAAGCAAGCGGTGAGGAGGAGGGGGGAGGCGGGAGGGGCCGCAGGGGACGCAGCAGCGGGAAAAAAGCAGAAACAGGATGGAACGCAGAAAAGGCGGAGCAGGGAGCGACCTGCCTGCCTGAACCTAGCGTTCCCCCAAGTCTCCCGATAAAAATGGTACCTCACTTGTCTGGGTAGGCTTAGTGTTCGCTCAGGAAATGCCCCAAAACACTAGCTGGACACATCAAAATTATCAAATACAAAACTACCTGTTTTTGCGGGGGCACATGCATTTTTGGTCCTGGGCTCAGCAGACATCTAGAGAAACCTACGAAACCTAGACATTTCTGAAAACTACACATCTGAGGGAATCCAGAGAGGTGTGACTTGGGTGGATCCCCCAATGTCTTCTTACCCCGAATCCTCAGCAAACCTCAAATTTAGCTAAAAGAAAATCACATTTCTGTGTAGAATCACCGCACCGGGACAAATGTCCTACCACCCAATGTTCCCCTCGGTCTCCCGGTAAAAATTATACCTACCTTGTGTAGGTGGGCTAAGTGCCTGAGACAGGGAAGAGCCAAAAACATTTCAAAATTGAGGGGGAACCAAAGCGGGACCAAAAGGGTAGTTTGAAAAAAACATTTTTAGGCTGACAAGTGCAGCAGAATTTTTGTTGGTATAGATGAGAAAATGTTGGGTGGTAGGAATTTTGTGGATTCCTGCAGATTCCGGAAGGTTACATCACAAAAATGTGGAAAAAAATTGTGATTTCCAGCAAAGTTGGAGGTTTGCAGGGCATTTTGGGTAAGAAAATGTTGCGGAGTGCATGTGTAGCACACCACCCTGGAATCAACCAGATGTTTAGTTTTCAGATGTGTCTAGGACTTGTGGATTTTCCTACATGGCAACTTCCCAAAGTCCAAAAAGTACAGCCCTCACCATTCCAAGTGGGACGATTTTGAGAGCTACTCATGGCCCAAAGGTAAGACCCCAAGTAATCAAATGTCCTCTTGCTTGCTGTGGGATAAGCTGTTTTAGTGTGCGGGGGAGACCTGAAAAACTGTTACCCCCTTCAGTTGGGGTGGGGGCATACTGGTTGGTAACCACCACCGAACTATTATTATTTTTTTTATTCCCTGGCATCTAGTAGACTTTCTGCCCCCTGGGTGTGGATTTCGGGTAATTGCCCAATCTGCTCACTGGTGGGCAGAACAACTTTGACCCCATTTATTTGGGGTGGGGGTATGGCCGTACTCCCACCCTCTTATTTTGAAAAACAAATCTTCTTTGGTCTCTAGTGGGCTTTCTGCCCCGAGGGGGGACAGATATGGCCAACAGTAATGTGCCCCCATGGGGAGCAACCCTTGCCCAAGGGGCTGCCCCATAAACAAAACACACGCCTAAATACAATTTGCCCCCCAGGAGAGCGACCCTTGCCTAAGGGATCACTCCCGATACATAAAAACATAAAGTAAATAAAAATATATATATATACCTGGTGTCTAGAGGTTTCTGCCTCCCCTGGAGGGGGGATTATAATAATTATATTAGGCCGATCTGCCTCCAGAGGGGGAAGAAAAGGCCTAAAAATATTTTGCCCCCCTGGGGAGCGGCCCTTGCCCAAGGGGCCGCTCCCCTCTTGCGTAAGTATAAAAACAATAAAAATTCCATGGTGTCTAGTGGTTTGAACAGTCTAATTACATTAAACCGATCTGCCCTCACAGGGAGCATAAATGGCCTAAAAATAATTTGGCCCCCCAGGGAGTGACCCTTGCCTAAGGAGTCGCTCCCCACATATAAAATAAAAAATGAACAAAAAAAATTACCCCTGGTATCTAGGGGTTTTCTGCCCCGGGGGGTATAAATGGCCTAAAAATATTTTGCCCCCCCCCTTGGGGAGCGGCCCTTGCCCAAATGGCCTAAAAATATTATGGCCCCCTAGGGAGCGACACTTGCCTAAGGGGCCGCTCCCCTTATGTGTCAGCATGATAACAAAGAAAATTCCCTGGTGTCTAGTGGTTTCTGCCCCTGGGGGGGCAGAAATGGCCTAAAAATAATTTGGCCCCCTGGGGAGTGACTCTTGCCTAAGGGGTCGCTCCCCACACACAAAAATAAAAAAGAAACAAAAAAAGAAATTAGCCCTGGTGTCTAGGGGTTTTCTGCCCCCCGATGGCAGATTTGTCTAATTATATTAGACAGAAATGGCCTAAAAATAATATGGCTCCCTAAGGAGCGACCCTTGCCCAAGGGGCCTCTCTCTTTATTGAAAATACCTAAAAAAGAAAATCCCTGGTGTCTAGTGGGCATTTCTGCTGCCCGATCGTGACATGAAAGGAAAGGAAAGGTCTTTCCTTAACTTTCATGCCTCTCCCGCCCCACCATGCTTTTGCATTTCTCTTCCAGCGCAATCCGAGGTGACCTCTGATGATGTCAGCGTGTGATCTGTACGCTGACATCATCAGACATCACTGGGGGTTGTGGGTTCAGAGGTGGAAGGGGAAGCGTTCCCCTTCCATCCCCGACTGGTGGGTGTGGGAGGGAGGTCCACCGGGGAAGCGCTAGCACTCCCCCATGGGTTGGGTGCAGGACGAGCTGGCCTCGTCCCAGGCACACGGGAACCGTGTGCCTGGACGAGACCAGCTCGCCCACAGCACCTTAGGGGTTAAAGGAAAATTATTGCAGTATACATAGGTCCTCAATACAAGTTTGGCGGTCGGACCTCCTGACAGCCATGGTGGCAGCCACCAAAAGACCACCATATTGGCAGTCTCTCAGACTCATACTGCTGTATTACGAGTTACACAGGCAGGCCCGCCAAAAGCCAGCCAGAAATCCGACCCCACCAGGACTGTGGAGGGCAGGAAATAGGCAGTCCAACCACCAGCACTGCCAGCCTGTCAACCAACCACCAAACCTATTAAAAGTTGAAAATAGCGACAGCGGTATTGCCATGGCGGTCTTCCAATTGAGGTGCGAACCGCTGCAGTCAGTGGTCACCACAGTAATACACACCACATTGGATGCATTTGAAAACAATGCAGCTGAAACACATTCACACATTTGACACACCTACAAACCACAATATAAAGCACGCCTCTTCACACACCTTCTTTGCATCTCCACTCAGAACACAAGCCAGAGCACTGGCCAAAAACTTCACCAACCATAGATTAGGCACCCCTCTAACTTACATAACTTATGCCACACCCTCAACACATCCCTACCACATATATTTGCACCTCTACACTCCATGTACTCCCTCACCTCGGCAATACACAGCACCTAACCATTATATTTTGTTCTTGTTTTCCACAACCATGACACAACAGAAAAATCCTGTTTCACAGATGACGAGCTAAGAGTCATGGTGGATGAAATTATTAGAGTAGAGCCACAACTATTTAGAGCTCAAGTACAGCATACTACTTTCACTCAGAAAATGAAAATGTGGCAAAGGAGAGTCAACAGTGAATTCTGTAGACAGCTACCTGAGCAAAAGGGACGACATCAGGAAGAGGTGGAACGACCACAGGTGGAAGGTTCATTCCATGGCATCCAGGCACCAGCGTGTGGTCCTGAAGACAGGCGATGGTCCCCCACCTCCTCCCCTACAACTAACATCATGGGAGGAAAAGGTCTTGGCCATCCTGGATCCTGATGGCTTTAAAGGAATACGTAGAGGAGTGGAGTCAGGTAAGTCACAACAGCAAAAATGGAACCAATATGTATTGGCATGCATGCTCACTGATCACCTCTTGCTGCCTACAATGTCACCCCACTCAATAGCCCAGTGTCCACCTGTCCATTGACCCCTCTCTGGCCTCCAACCAAGTAGACTCACCTGGGGAACAACATTTTTGTACAGTGGGTGTAGTGCAGGAATTGACAGCACTGCATGTCCCAGCAGGCACTGTTTTACTGTCACTAAAACCAGAATAGTGTATCATAAAAAAATTACCTTGTTTGTCAACTCCCCATTAGAGTATACCCACGTGAGGGGATCTCAACTGTATGTGTGGGTAAGACAGGCAATGACAGGAATGCTAAGGCCAGGAGGCACTGGGACTCTCACTACACTCAGCCACAACTGTGTTCCCTGCTACGATGGTAATTCTCCCTCTAATCGGCATTCAACTGTACTCACCTGAGGGGATTTCAACTTTATAGTGTGTGGGTAGGACAGGCAATGACAGGAATGGTAAGGCCAGGAGGCACTGGGACTCTCACTACACTCAGCCACAACTGTGTTCACTGCTACTATGACCATTCTCCCTCTAATCAGCCATTCAACTCTACTCACCTGAGGGGATCTCAACTGTATAGTGTGTGGGTAGGACAGGCAATGACTGGAATGCTAAGGCCAGGACGCACTGGGACTCTCACTACATTGAGCCACAACTGTGTTCTCTGCTACTATGACCATCCTCCCTCTACTTAGCCTTTTCACCTGTATTCAACTGATAGGAGGACAACTCTGCAGTGTGTGGAATGCAGAGAGTGAAATGGTTAGTACACATAGGAGGAACCCCCTACTCCAAGCAACAGTACACTGTGCACCTGCCAAAATACCTTAACCTGGAACACCCTTATGACGTGTGCACACCTGGGAGAGTCAAATTGAAAACCTCTATGTGGTACAGGAAGTCACATGACTGCTGAGGCCAGAAGGCTCTGTCTACCCAATCCAATTACCCAGTCCACTCTGCATATGGTCAAATATCCCCGTTGATATGCTTGTTATGAAAGTACACTTACCTCAGAGGACAGACAATGTGAACTGTGAGTTGTGATAAGACTAATGTCTGAATAAATTCTAGGAGGACCAGGGCATGCAACCCCAAATACCAGACTGCTGTCCATATGATATTGTGCCACGGTCTCTGAACCCACAATGAACATGATACGCCTGGGTGGGACAAGGATACTGGTCATGGTAAACCCTGTGATGTGGCAATACACTCAGATCCATCTAGAGCTGACATGCCAAGATGAGAATAGTGTACACAGGAAGGACAGCTCCAATTGGTTGGAAATAACTTCCTACACAGATCAAAGCCCCCAAAATGTGTCTGCAGTATGGCATTAGCAGCAGTCACATCCACAATGCACTGACCACAGGATGACAACTATCACAAATCATCCAAGGTTCTGACAATGCCTGCATGACAAACACATAGCTTTCAAGATGACTCAAACAACATCCTGTCCAGCCAATGCCCTGCCTGCACTGCTGGCAAGACATAGCTAAGGATTCCAGACAGTCTGCAGCTAGGTCACTGACAGGAATTGGTATGTGGCTACAATGTCAGCTCACTACAAATGACAATATGTGTCCCTGTAACATAAGGGAAATCTGCAAATATAAAGTGAACATGGCCCTAACCCAATGTCACTGTCAACTATTCGAGGTAGATTTCACCATACAACCACTAACATTGTCTTTCCACATCGACAGGATGTGCTGCCACTGCAACTGGTACTGCAACTAGAGACACCACAGAGGAGACTGCCCCTACCTCCAGGGACGAAGCCCTCAGTGAAACAAACACTCCTGGACCGCTGAACATTGAGGACGGTTCTGACCCATCCAGGCAACATGGCCAGATGGCACTGGTCGGCTTCAGCCTGACCACATTGACTCCTCCTAGCCCCATGGCCTAAATATCTCAGGTAACCAGTCACCCCCAGACTTGCATCCCTACAACACTCTCCAACATCTTGTGCCCCCCCAGTGCAGGTTCCTGAGTCACAACCTGACAATGATGGATCTGGAATCAGTGGAAGGGGACAGGTTTGCACCAAAGGCGCAGGCACATAGGGGTACGGTGCATGGGAGGGATGGCATGGCCTAGCGGCCAGGATACCATCAGCCAGGTTTTGTGTGCCTACCAACTTTCCCAAGGCGTAATGGGCCAGGTACTGACCGAACTCAGGGAAATCAAGGAGCTACAGAGGGATTTCCATTGTGGGATGCAGGAACAGAGGGAGGCCCATAATTCCAACACAGCCTCCCTAACATGGGTGCTGAGGGACATTAACAGTACCCTGAGCAGGGATAGGCAACAACATCAGAACCCTTCCTTTTGCAAATCCACACCAGGTCCTGTATCGGTGCCATCCACTGGAAGGGAGGCCCTGCCAGGGGAAAAACATGCCTCAGACACGCTTGCCTCTGTAGTTACTGAGCCTCCATCCCACAAGTGGGGACATCAACCAAGCATCTAGGAGGGGCAGGTGGCAAGACATCAACCACTGCCAGCAAGTGACCACTTCCTGATGTCATTCCTTTGTGTGACTGGTCCTTAACCCCTTTCCATTTTCCATTGTAGTAGGACACTGGACCACAAATGTTGTGGCCTCCACTCTATTGAGTATCCACCATGACTAATCCCTTCACCTTATGTATCTTTCGTATCCAGTATCACTATTGATTTTTGTTGTAATGTAAATAACCACCCCATGACTAAAACACAGCCTACTACCTCTTTTTTTATCTGTCTGGATTGTTGAATGCTAATCATCACATGTAATATACATGCTTAAAACATTAGAAGACAATGGATGGAGGGAAATGTCTCATATAGTGTCATGCTGAGGATGACAAGCAACACAATGTCACAAGTGTTCGGTCACATCAAATGTTGTATTGTACTGTATTGCACATAAAGTGTTAAGAAGGTCTGCACAGTTATTGCTAAGAACGTCCTAACCATAAGGAGTCAAGCCAGATATCCTATTACTAACATGCACCAGACCACATTTGAAAGGGCTGGTAAGACCATGTCCCATACATTAGGCAAAAAGTGTATGGGATGTTGTCTCCGGTTTGACCATTACCACATACTAAAAGCAGGCCTGCCAACTTAACATACACCATGGCACAGACAGATGGCAGTACAACAGAGCCTAAGCTCAGGCTCTTCCCATAACAATGAGCAGGCATCTGGTGGAATGTCACAAACCTGTTTTCTTGTTGTGACACAGGCACACTGGCCCGCAATGAGGAAACACATTGACAGCTACTAATAGGTCATACAGAATCAATGTAAACACAGTATGAAGGTAGAAGGAATGGATTGCACAGGATGGCATGTTACAAGGCCACAGGATCACACGCAAAACTATTGGACCAACAAACCACGGCAAACAGGTCTATTTTCTAGCTCATATTCCTGGCTTCCCACTGTCCAGTCAGCTTGGGCATAGGACTCCTACACCCCAAATCTGTGACAGACGGTACCTGGATCAATCCATGCCCACTTCACATGTCAGACCAGCAACAGCTACCTGCCAATGACACAACTCTGAAAGTCCCACATGAGGATGGCATGGCGAAGAGACCTGAAGGAATGAGGAACACACAACGAGTTTAGCCAGCTAAAGTGATACATAATATAGACACAAACCTCATTTCAAACTTCAGTTGTTTCACTGACAGTGCAATGTGACTGCCCCAAACAAAGGAGATCCTGAAGAATTGTCACATCTTCAAGTCTGATGTAGCCAGCACACTTTGGCTGTATGATGGATAGCATGAGATGCCCTGTCTCATGGTGGCAGAGATACCCTTCTCAACAATTCCTGACCCTTACAGTACCCCATGCAGTCACAGTAATCACAGAACATCACATACTTATACTCAAGTGAAGTACTGAGTGATGAGATCTGCCCATATGTCTCCACCTTCATCCTCATCACTGTCATCCTCACTTGGCATTTCCAGAGGCTCAACCAGTGGCACTGCCAGCTCCCCTTCATCTGGGATGTACGGGATGTTTCTCCTCAGGGCAAGGTTGTGAAGCATGCAGCAGGCCACGATGATCTTACACACTTTTGCAGGTGAGTACAGGAGGGCTCCACATGTCTTGTCAATGCTGCGGAATCTTGCCTTCAGGAGCCCAAAAGCCACCTCCATGACACGCCATTTCCTTCCATGTCCTTCCATGTGCATCGTTGAAGCAGACTTCCCCTGGCATAGTTAGATTCCTCCCTGGTGTCAACAAATAGGCACGGTTTGGGTATGCAGAGTCCCCAGTAAGGAAATGCAACATGTATACAACCATGAGTCTAAAGCATTGTTTTACTAGCAGCAGACATAGCATACAAATACACGTGTTACTTACCAACCAGCCAGGCCCTCTCTGGTACATCATGTCATCAGCTGTGGAATGGTGCTGTTCTACATGATGAAGGCATCATGGACTGAACCCAGGTACGGGGCACAGACTTGGGAAATGTAGAGGTCTGCCAAACAAACTACTTGGACATTGATGAAATGGAAGTTTTCTGTTCCGATAGACCTGTTCATTGCCATGCGTTGGAACCAAGGCTACATAAGTACCATCAATGGCTTCCACTACATGAACCACAGAACTCCGCCTTCACATGGGCAAAGTCCTCATGTTGAGGAACCTGAATGTAGCTGTCCAGGAGTTTCACCATTGCTGAGAGAACATCCTTCAAAAACAGACTGAGCATAGGCAGTTAGGGCCACTGTATTTTGGAAGAACCCTGTGGCCAGGAAGTGCAACAATGACATCACTTGTTCAGTGGGTGGTATGCTACTTGGATGACGGATGGCTGGCATCACATCTGGTTCCAGCTGATGACAAAGATCCACAATTGTCTGCCTAGCCAGGCGGTATTTCTGGATTGCATGTCTGTCCTCCATGATCTGAAAGTATGCTAGTGGGTGGTACGAATGAGGTTGTATGATCCCTCTCCTTCCAGGGTAACAACGTGGGACAAAAGGAACATATGGCCATCATTCATTGTGTCCCTTGCAATTTACATAATATATGTCATATACGAACTGTGTCATGTGAGTCACTGAAAACATGATACACAGCACACATCAAGACTAACAATTACACATTTGTAGCACGTTACCCCCTTGCTTTTCAACATATGTGTACACATCATCCATCTCGACAGCATCTAATATATGCATCTAACTTCCAACTCTGACTGTGCATTTGACTTGCAACTCTGACCTTGATTCAATCCATCAAATTCTGGAATCCCCATAGGGGAGCGGGTAATGGCTGTGCCTCCAATTATGTTGTCATATGTGTTGGACCACATGCCAATATGAATACTAAAACGATTGGCCTACATGACAAGTCCAGCACTCAAGATCCGCCAGGACAACATTTTGCAAATTGTGACACATCAAAAACAGAATTTAAGTATATTGTATGTCTCTAAAATGTTGGGTTCCTGACCTACTCCACTGGACATTAGCACCCGCCCGCGACCGCCGGCGAAAGTCATCATGGTGGTAGGCAGATGCTACTGCGACGGACTTTGCTGCATGTGGCGGTCTTGGGACAAAAGCAGTGTCTGCCAGCAGTGACGGTCGCATAAGTGGCAGCCGTCATCTTTTGCTTAATCCCTGATACTGCTGCCAGCAAGACCTTCAATACCTTTGCTGCTGTGTACTACCTCTGGGAGCAATCATGCCTCATCCAACAGGTGATAGGACCTGTGCCTTCTCACCAGAAGAGCTGGAGAAGCTTGTGGAGGAGGTCCTACCCCTATACGAACAGCTCTCTGGTGCACTAGAGAAGCAGGTAAGTGTCCCATGTGCTCTCTACCTCTACTTATCTTAGCTTTAGTTAGCCTAGACTTAGGCCCATTTTGTCAGATTGTGTCCTCAAAGCCCTGTAGGTGCTGTCAGTGTGCCTTAATGGTTGAGTCAATGGACATGTGTCTATGTCAAGAGACAGGTTTGGGGTCCTGAGACAATGCGGTGAGTGTGTATTGAGTGTTCCCTGACCCAAATTGTGTTAGATGCACATTACTAAGTGAGGTGTCATGACAGCCATCCCCAGGCAACTCTTGCCTAGAGGATGTTTTAATGTGTGGTCACATGTGATTGCGTGATAGAAGGAGGGGTGAATGCATGTTGTATGCATCGGTTGATCGTTATTTGAGCTCTTTCTGTGTTTGCACAGTGAACTCTGGTCACATCTGGCCTTGTTGGACTGTTGTTCTGAAGCCAGGTATTGACTCACTATGCCCCTCAGCTCTGCACATAGACACCCACTGTCAATTGGCTGTAAGCTAGATGATGTACTGTGATGCATGTGATTTGTCAGAAATGGTGTTTTGTGTAGGTCTGTCTGCTCAACCTGAAGATATCAAGGCCTGTCTATCCTTACTCGCAGCAAAAGTCCAAATCTGGACTGGTATTGATTCTCTTTTGAAATGCAAGTGTGATACTGTGCCCACACCCTGCATCCCTGCACAGCATGTGATGTTGCCAAATCATGCCTCACTGCCAGTATGCAGCTTCCTGAGCCTCTGTCCACTGATTACTATGGAACTGCTTTGGGGGCAGGGCAGTGATCTGTGACTGATGTGCTCTTATCAACTCTGACAATGTTTGTCACATAGCCTTGACAGGTCCCTTGATCCCACAGCTATGTTGTCTTTTTCATCCAAATCTGATGTGTCCTGTGCAGACGTACTTGCATTTTGGGTATTGCACATCTGCAGAGTGTTGTTAACTGATGTGTCATGATATTGGACTCTGTGGTTTGGGCATACAGCAGGACATATAGAATGCATGGCCAGGTTTATCTCAAGGTACTCTAGGTTTAGTGAACACACATGTGTTGATGTATGTATTGTAATGTTGATTTGACACACAGATCCCCACCCCCTGAAGTAGCAGGAGCGTGCATCTGTATCTGCAGATGTCCACACATGGACAGGCTTGACTCTTTGTGTGATCCACATGTCACCCCCTTCATTGTGATCCAGGCACAATGGGTCAGTTTGTAGGTTGGCTGTGACCTGTAGGAAATGCATGCAGCGGGTGTCATTCATAGGTAGTGTATGTTTGTGTGCATTGTTTGCTGGGTGGTTTACCTGTCACTTGCCACTTTGTGTGCTGTGTTCCATTGTTTTCCTGGTCAATGTCATGTGGCTAGCTCATGTCTCACAAAAGTCATAGTTGGCCTACCTGGTCAGTGCGGGGCCTGAGCTAGAGGGTGTGGAGGGCCCCCTATTGGGGAGTGTTTGTAGTCACGTCCCTGTGTCGAATGACTGCTATGTGCCACAGGTGGACAGGATGGTCAAGACAGGATGTTATTAGCTTGGTGCACTGACATGTATGTGACTCAGCCATTTTGTAAGGGAATTGTGGACATAATATGCTGTCTTGTCATTTGATCCATGTAGGTCAACACTTGTCAGAAGGAGGGGATCTGGAGAGCCATTGACTTGAAGGAGCGGACCCTGGGGGTCCACAGACAGCAGAGCGCCCACTATCGAAAGAGGTGGGGGTACCTGAGATGATGGGCCCAGAAGATCGCATAGGCCCTGCTGGGACTATCCTCCCAACGAGGACGGTGTGCCAATCCCCCCGCTAATTGCCCGCATTTTGGCCTACCTGACCTTGGATGGGCATTTGAGGGCAGCACCGCAGCCACAAGGGGGTGAGTCCAAGGCAAGTTCATGCTTTACCCTTTGCCATGGGATTGAGTGAGGGACAGACTGCTCCCCCTAACATTGTGGGATGTGTCATGTGTCACAGATCATTTGGGATCAAATTGATGTAGACAGGCAATGTGTTTCCAACTGGTGTGCTCATCCTTTTGGAGCTGGGACCTAGGACTAAATTGTGGAGAACCATCAGTCCAATTGCATGGCAGAGAGCATGTATGACTGTGTTTAGAGTACACATTTTCTGCTTTACCTACTCTTGTGGGTGTTAGTTTCCACCAAGAAATCACACCTCCCAGATGTCACAGTACAAAGGTAGGTAGGATATGGCTCGCTGTCCTGTGCCATGTGTCTGGGGACATGTGTAGGTTGCCATCTGCAACGCATTGACAAGTTTTCTCCACAGTATGTTGGGTGCTGGTGCCTCATAGCAGTCTGTGATGCATGGGTGGCCATCATACGTGTGACATGACTTACACGGCAAAATCTTGGTAGCTGTAACAAACTACTTTCTCTTCGTAAGTGGAGAATGTGCATTGTCATGGGTGATGTTTCACCAGTGTAGCTAACACTCCTTCTGCCTACATGTCTGCATGTGCTCCATCCCCACTAGGGTTCATATCTATGCATTAGATGTAGGCATGTGCTTGCCATGCAGATGGAATAATGTCTAGAATCTCTCATATATACAGGGAGTGCAGAATTATTAGGCAAGTTGTATTTTTGAGGATTAATTTTATTACTGAACAACAACCATGTTCTCAATGAACCCAAAAAACTCATTAATATCAAAACTGAATATTTTTGGAAGTAGTTTTTAGTTTGTTTTTAGTTTTAGCTATGTTAGGGGGAAATCTGTGTGTGCAGGTGACTATCACTGTGCATAATTATTAGGCAACTTAACAAAAAAATATATATACCCATTTCTATTATTTATCATTACCAGTGAAACCAATATAACATCTCAACATTCACAAATATACATTTCTGACATTCAAAAACAAAACAAAAACAAATCAGTGACCAATATAGCCACCTTTCTTTGCAAGGACACTCAAAAGCCTGCCATCCATGGATTCTGTCAGTGTTTTGATCTGTTCACCATCAACATTGCGTGCAGCAGCAACCACAGCCTCCCAGACACTGTTCAGAGAGGTGTACTGTTTTCCCTCCTTGTAAATCTCACATTTGATGATGGACCACAGGTTCTCAATGGGGTTCAGATCAGGTGAACAAGGAGGCCATGTCATTAGATTTCCTTCTTTTATACCCTTTCTTGCCAGCCACGCTGTGGAGTACTTGGACGCGTGTGATGGAGCATTGTCCTGCATGAAAATCATGTTTTTCTTGAAGGATGCAGACTTCTTCCTGTACCACTGCTTGAAGAAGGTGTCTTCCAGGAACTGGCAGTAGGACTGGGAGTTGAGCTTGACTCCATCCTCAACCCGAAAAGGCCCCACAAGCTCATCTTTGATGATACCAGCCAAAACCAGTACTCCACCTCCACCTTGCTGGCGTCTGAGTCGGACTGGAGCTCTCTGCCCTTTACCAATCCAGCCACGGGCCCATCCATCTGGCCCATCAAGACTCACTCTCATTTCATCAGTCCATAAAACCTTAGAAAAATCAGTCTTGAGATATTTCTTGGCCCAGTCTTGACGTTTCAGCTTGTGTGTCTTGTTCAGTGGTGGTCGTCTTTCAGCCTTTCTTACCTTGGCCATGTCTCTGAGTATTGCACACCTTGTGCTTTTGGGCACTCCAGTGATGTTGCAGCTCTGAAATATGGCCAAACTGGTGGCAAGTGGCATCGTGGCAGCTGCACGCTTGACTTTTCTCAGTTCATGGGCAGTTATTTTGCGCCTTGGTTTTTCCACACGCTTCTTGCGACCCTGTTGACTATTTTGAATGAAACGCTTGATTGTTCGATGATCACGCTTCAGAAGCTTTGCAATTTTAAGAGTGCTGCATCCCTCTGCAAGATATCTCACTATTTTTGACTTTTCTGAGCCTGTCAAGTCCTTCTTTTGACCCATTTTGCCAAAGGAAAGGAAGTTGCCTAATAATTATGCACACCTGATATAGGGTGTTGATGTCATTAGCCCACACCCCTTCTCATTACAGAGATGCACATCACCTAATATGCTTAATTAGTAGTAGGCTTTCGAGCCTATACAGCTTGGAGTAAGACAACATGCATAAAGAGGATGATGTGGTCAAAATACTCATTTGCCTAATAATTCTGCACTCCCTGTATGTCCATGGGATCCTGTTGTCGTTATGGCATATCTGCAATAATTGTCCATTTATTGTGATGCCCCAGATTGGACTGTCACCATCATATGTTGTCAGACAGAAACATTCATGCCTCATAGTATGTCATTAGCCATGTGTAACTGCAGTAGCTATGATGGACATGACAGGTAGGGCCAGGGTGTGTGTGATCGTTTGTACCCTTGATGTGGAATGTTGGTTTTAGGTGCACAGAACGTGAGTTGATTGGGAATTGTGCCCTCCCGGTTGGGATGCATCATGAATTGACTTACATGCATCATGTTTGCATCACGTGTTTGTGGTCGGGGATTCATCCTCAGACAGATGCCATGCTTGCCATGCCTGAGATATGGGAGGGTGATACTGCTTCCCATTACACAACAATTTGGTGTCCTTCTGTTAGTGATTGCAAGATCTGTGTCCCTCCTGCCTGTACAGTACTGTTGTCTACTACAAACACACTCAAAGGTAGATATGGAAATGGGTGTGAGACATTGGTCGGGGCTATCCCGGGCCTTACAGGACCAATCTTTCGTGTATTCTGGAGACACCTCTCCATGATGGTTAGGACCTGACTTCATTGTTGTTCCTTGCAACACCACATGTGGGGCACGTTTGGGTGACCTTGCTACTGTTCTGTAGCCATTTTAGCTATAGCTTCATGCATGTTAATTTAGCACACTAGGCCTGCCGCTGTGCACTTTAACCTAGATATGTTTTATTCAGCTTTGTTTATTATTTTAACAATAGCCACTTTGCGGTCTTGTTTTATTTCTCTCTATCTAGCTGTTTATGCTTAGGCCAGCACTACTTTCTCAAACAAGACATTCTTGTTCACTCTGTACTTCTTTCAAGGCTGCAGTAAGATAGGTTGCCGTTGAACGTGGTAAAGGTTTTGTCTCTGGTATTCATAGAAGAACACCCATCCTTACGTAGGGACATTTTCTCAGAACATGAGCTGTTTTATTACATAAACACTTTCTGTCCTGTACACGTTAGAGGGAGATTTCAGCCAGAGGACCGCGACTGTATGCTGATTGCTGAACGCTTTGCTACAGCTGCTTATGCAGACTTCAGGCCTTTTCTCAGGTATTGGGGATGATATCTTCCCAGGGCAACCTTAAGCGCAGAATTAGAGCTTCACATGCTGTGCTCCATTATAGCCTAGGTAGGAACCAGTCTATTGACTCTAGTGACAATATGGTAGCGTTATTTCTATGCTTCACTCTCCTTGTCACAATTCTAATTTTGTCATGCTGTAGTGTCTCTGGTTATTGCAGTACATACTTTGCTATCTAAGATGCAGTCGTTTCATTAAAACCTTATTTAAACATAGACTGCCTCTGTTTGTCATTGTGTATATGAGACTAATGTAACTGAGAGAAACGGATGAAACCTAAGTGATCACAATTTCCCTGAGAAATCAATTGTGTAATGCGCTTAGCTGCCCAATAATCCCTACTCTTGGGTAGATATGAGGCACTACTAGTTAGCCGAAGAAAAACCCGGATTTGGGTGACTGGTGTCACCTGTCATGGGTTCAGACTCAGTCTTCCATATTGCAGGTGATTCGGCCGCTCACATCCAGTAGTCTCATTAGAATAATGAGAGCCTACATGACATGGCGCCACCAATATTTGGTCAGGCTATAATTTTCGGGTCCTCCTGAGTATCTCTGTCTCACTATATACAAAGACACCTCAGTACTATATACGGAGACGTCCATGGTATTGAGGATTTCCTCCAAGTAGGGCACACCTATCTGACGCTGGACGTTGTTCAAGTTTGAACTCTAAAAGGATAATCTCCATTTGGTGTGCTTATCTCTGAACAAATTTACCATTCAACATGGCGAATCTGCAACAGATAGCAATTGCAGTCAATATGAGACCACCCCTAACTGCACATTTACTGGCACATGGCCTAACAGCCCAGAGGGGTCCAGTCACATTTGTTGTTGATGAAGACGCAGCTTATAGAACAGAACTTTTCTATTCTTGGGTCACATTTCCATCAGTTGATGGGAACTCAAATACATTTCACCACTATACACCTGCAAATATTCCTGGACAATACAGAGCATATGCATATTTAGAAATACCATTCTCTTATCAAAAACATAAAAATTGGCTTGATGGCGCCCTACCCCACATGATTTTACCTGTTAGGTTAGGCCCTCTAAGTAATGACCATCCTACCTGGCCTTTATTGGCCAGTTAAACACCTCACCCGGCTGCAGCGAATTTAACGGTAGCTGAAGTCCATCGCTTGTATACTGATTTGACGGCAATATGCAGTTGGTTAGTTCAGTTTGCAATGCAAACATTTAACATAAACCTAGCACGTGCTGCTTCAGCGCAACCACATGTAGTGATACCAGGCATTAATCCTGCGACTGTACATTTGATTAAGGGTAAAGTACCCGCCAAATGAGAAGAAATTCAGTTTTGGTTATCTCAAAAAATAAATGCACTGGAAGCTGTATTTCCCCATACGGGACCTCAGGATGAACACTGAATATTAACAACATGCTTGACGTTTGGGACGGTTCCCACAATAGATAACTGTAATACATGGGGCACGGTATTTGCCACGCACACGGTACACCGACACTTGCCAAGCTACTGGAAGTGTTGAAACAAATTCACGACGAATACGGGGCTGCCCCTGCCCTGTACTTAGGGATGCAATTAATAGGCACTTTGCCACGGTATCTGCAATTATATTAAGTAATCTTAAAGGGGAAACAGTCACACTCCTGGACGTTCTTCCACAGGATCAGGAACACGAGCTGTCAAAGATTACCGCAGAGACCTACTCTAGCATTGGTCGAGATAGTCTCGGGCCAGACCAACAAAACCACAACTCCAAGGTAAATCTAATACAGATTTTACGAAGCAAGCTCCTGAGGGCAATAGGAAACTCTGGGGAAAAAAACAACAAACTCCTAAAAAAGAAAGGGGAGAACCTCCACACCCGGAGACCCCACTGAATAGATATATTCTCAGAAATAGAGATATTATAAAAATGGCTGACAGATATTAATATATTGATACCCGCCAATCTCGTTCCTTTCAGGACTCATCAGAAAAACGCAGTGGAAGAGGTGGGCGGTCAGAACGAAGAACTGAGTATGTGAAACCGAGACAGGAATCACAACGCTCAACAGAGCTTTCTGTTAAAAAGGAAGAGAAAACTCATCAACAAAAACCCCAATTTAAAAAGAAAAAGGTTGCAGCAGTTGCGGTTCAACATGCCACTAAAGAAGAGGGTTCTCTTGAAGAACAAAGAGTGGGCACTAGCACTACTAAACAGTGCGGCAGAGGTCACAATTTTTGCCAGAATCTTCTAGAGCATCTGGAGATGAAAGCAACTGATGACTTCCTACAAGTGTAAACTGCGGGCATGCGTGTCTCCATGTCTGACAGGGTGTACAAAGTAACGTTACAGTTAGAAGGAGATATTGAACGCACAATAGATGCAATCTTTTGGGATCGCTTGGTAAACATATATGATATTTTGTTGGCCGAACACGATTGGCCACCTGAATTTGTCCGTACCTGTCCATATGGGGAAGATGTTATTAAACCTTCTTTCTCGCCCGTTGTTCCCGAGGAGCTCGCAGAATCCTACGCCATCGATTGGGCATTGGCGCAGGCACCCGCGCTATACCGCAACCACGTAGGATGAGACAAAGATTCCCCCTACCATGTAATTCCGATTAAAAATCAACCCCAACCTCTAATCCAATATCCTATGAAACATGAAGCTAAAGCATCCGTGAGGGAAATCCTCACACAACTGGAGTACCGGCGCGTAACCGAACCCTGCGTCTCACCAATGAGTAATCCTTTATTCCCAGTAGCTAAATCAGACCATTCATACAGAATAGTCTTAGACTACAGACACTTAAATAGTCATACACGCACATATGCTATACAAAACTCACATAGCACAGCACTTATGAACAACATAGTGCGTAAAAAATACAAAACAACGCTGGATATTTCCAATGGCTTCTTCTGCCAAAATATAGCACCTAAAAGTAGAGACTTAACAAGTTTCAGCGCGCTAGTCTCCCAGAAAAATGTCAGTAGTTTACCACAGGGGTACAAGAACAGTCCAGGACTGTTTGCGGTTCGTGTGACTTCAGTCTTGCACGACATTGACCCTGAAGCATTGTCCTATGTAGATGATATCTATTGCATGAAAGATAAATTGCTGCAACATTTAAGATGGGTAGCCCGCATTGTTGTAGGATTTGCTGATTTCAGCTACAAATTCAATTAAAAAAAAAAAAAAAAAAATAGCCTTCCTTAGCATCGTGTTTCTAGGATATGAGCTATTGAGTGAAGGGAAGAGCCTAGCACAACAATTCTTGGAAAAATGTTCACAATTACAACCTCGAAATACCATTAAAAAACTCCAATCTCTATTGGGTTTCCTAAATTGTGGAAGTACTTACATTCCCGATTATGCATCACGCATAAAACACATATATGACTTAATACGTCCTGACTTTTCGAGTAAATATTGGACAGTCGAACACTCACGCATCCTCAGAAATTTGCAAACAGACATGCTTGCAGCACAACATTTACACACAAGGGACAATAAAACACATTTGGTCATCAAACTAATGCTGGTGCCATTGGTTTCACCTATGTTACTTTCAATGAGGGTGAGACAGTCCTGATTGCATAAAAATCACATTTGTACTCAGCAGCAGAACAACGCTTTGCTTCCACTGAGAAAATTCTCACTGCTGTACAGATGGCTGTCATTGAAGAAAGACCTCTAGCCCAGGGCAAATGCATTATTGTTGTTTCTCCAATTCCAGCCCTTGAGGCTGTCACCAAAGTAAGCATTCTCGTTGGATACAATGGGCCACGTCTTTGACAGCCACTGATGTAGACTACATTTTTTACCCAAAACTACAAACTCAAGAATTTTTACAATATGAACTAGAATACCCAGTTCCAGCAAACACGCTGCCTACTGATCAATATCAAAGAGTCATGTACACCAATGGCTCAGCGCAACCTGCAATTGTCACTAAGCATCAATACTACGCTGCTTGAGCAGTTGTAAGTGGCTATATGGAGGATAATACATTTTGTCCCCAGCATACGTTCACACAAACCCTAGGGAATTACACAGCACAAATAGCAGAGCTAAAGGCTCTGGTGATGGGACTCGAACATACGGATCCTGCACAGCTAACACTTATTGTTTGTGATTCGTTCTATTTTGACCAGTCCTTCAATGAATACCTGCATAACTGGCGCCAAAATGGGTTCAGAGATTCTAAAGGTAACACCATTAAACACAGACTTCTGCTGGGGAAAGTAGCGGATATGAAAAAAACGCTACCAAATGTCCATGTTGTACATACATTTGGTCACCAGCGCATTGGGATACATGTTGCTGGAAATACACTGGCTGATGAAGCCGCAAAGTCAGCAGAGGTCAGGGTCACTGTGGCTGCAGTAACCTGCTTTTGGGCGAAACCGGACGAAGACATACATATAGGCTGCGGTGAAAGCTACTGCTGAAGGCATGCCATATCCAGCAGCATTTACTGCTAAATATTCCTACTGAATGGGAGGCTGCCTAAACGCTGAGGTTCAGATACCAGGGCAGGGGTTAGAGAAATTCCAAACAAAGACATAAAACCAGAGTTGATTAAAGCAGCGCATGAAGGGGCAGCATCTGCGCATACTGGTGTGGCGGCTACAATGTCATTGTTACAAGCCCATGTTTGGTGGCCAGGCCTGTACAAAGAGGCCAAGCAATATGTCCTTTTTTTGTGACATCTGACAACAAATTAAAGTTTCCACTGCTAAACGCCCACTGCAGACACCCCTTCTTATTTCAAACAAACCATTACAATGTGTGTACTTGGACCATTGTGGTCCCCTAACACCGGACAGTGCATACAAATACATTTTAGTTGCTGTTGAATCCTGCTTCAGATTTCTATGGGTGTGGCCACAACGCTCGGCTGATGCTCGGACTGTTATAAAAGATTTGCGAGTCGTTCTCTGTACATATGCAGTTGCAGCTTTCCACTCGGGCCAGGGCCCTGCTTTTGCCTCAAGGGCATTCAGGAATGCCATGGCTTTGTTAGGGAGCCAACTCCAGTACTCGTCTCCAATTCATCCCGAGGGAAATAGTATTGTGGAGTGATTAAACCGTGACTTAAAGCAGTTCTTAACAGCCAGAGTCTTAGGTACGGGTCATAATTGGCTTAATCACCTATATGGAGTCCAGAAAGCACTTAACAATCTGCCTAGAAGGTCCCTGGGGGGGTCGTACTTTATATGAGTGCCTGTTCGGAACCCGAATGTATGTTCCAGATCTTGATGGTCCTGGTGTGGAGGCGGCAGAAACACCTTTTGACATAAATGTACGTGTCACTGTCTTACAGGAATTAAAACATGTCCGTGACGACAACGCTTCTGCCAGTGCTGTCTCCACAGGAATTAAGGATGTACCTGTAATGCCTATAGGCTGGATTCCTAAAATTGGGGATCTGATATGCGAAAACGTTGCTGTGAAAAAATAGTTTGATCCTTCTTATTGTGCACCAGTCCCAGCTTTTGGAATACCCGGTACCATAACTGTCATTCTACCACCATTGCTGGTGCTAAAGAAAACCGCTTTGTATCTATCAACAATGTCAAGTTACACCACGTGGCCGATCCTGCACAGCCAAACAAAAGGAACAGCCAGTAGTTCCCGAATCCCTCTCACTACTGGTCAAGAAGATCCTCTACAAGTTGTAAGCAGCACCACTGACACCTCTCCTAGCTTGGGGAGGGTGGAAAATGATCTTGCATTAGTTCCACTGACATCAAATAATACAGAAATAATTGATCGATTTGATACAACTTCAACACAGACAGATTGCGTAATTTATTCTGAACCACCATGGGAAACATCCACAAGTTCTCCACCTACAAACACGGCTCCAGCGAACTGATTCTGGATACTTTGCCGATATCAACGACAACGTTTCGGACTCATTCGCCTCTTCTACACATGAATTGTCAAAACACGTAAGCTGATGAACTGGCTTAAAACAACTTACTTTATTTTTCCATCGAACTATCTGTGGCTTTCTTTGACTGTACTGGCTTTCCTGCTTTGGATTGGGTTTGTTGTAACATTCTTTTTATTAATACATGGTCATTCTCTTCCTGAAAGATCAACAGTTGAACTGGTGGATGAGGTCCTAAAACCACATTTTTCTGTGTGGACATTTCCGCTATACCAATTCCTGATGGGCTTGTTTGGGATAAAGTAATATTTGATATATATGATTCTACAGAGGTCATTCAAATGCCATATGTTTTTAAACTTTCAGTGAACGATATAATATTACCCGGAGTTGTTTCTGATGATTGGGATGTGAAAACAGTTGATTCTATGATAACTGAATTGCAGTATTACACTGTATTTGAAAACAAAGATGTTTAACAATCTAAAGATCTAAAGATAATTATGGTGATATGTTTTGCTATCATTATTATGGGCACCATTTCATCCACAGAGCAAGTACCCCAAAGAGTGTTTTGAATTACACACAATGGGAACATTGTTCGACTCCACCACAAGGGAGTTCTAAAACATACTCGGAAAAGTTTGCATATTTTTCTGGGCAACATGTTAAAAATGCTGAGTCATATTATTTTAAATTGCCATGGATAGACAAATACGAAATGTATTTATTCGGATTCCTTTGTTTCCCCGTTGACATAGAAGGCTATGAATATTAGCTGAAATCGATTGACTTAAAAAGTGTGCGGGGAACTAAACATTGGCAAATACGGGAGATGGAAGCTTTTTTTAGAGCATGCCTGATACCTGTTCAAATGATATTTTCAAATGAAACTGTACAACAAACAAGTTATTTAGGCTTAGCAAAGATTAAGGAATAGAATGTGTCCAGTATTCTTGCCCCTGCAAAATTTCATAAATGGCAAAAGTATATCATTGCAACTGAAGATCAGCTCGATGAATGTGTCCAGAATGGCATGTTCAATGCTTCACTGTCATGCCCTGGCAGGTGTTTATTGTGGCCAATAGAAACCAATGGGTAACATAAACGTTTTATAAACTCCACGGGGGTTTAGAACTAGTTGGCCGGATTCTCGCAATTTATCATCCGAACATGCGGGTATAGTAACAACATACAGTGTAGGGAAACTATGCCAGCAATGGTTGAAGAGTTCCTCACTAGATGTGGTTAGAGACTTTCTGTTAGGCCCCAGAAAACAACGCAGAAAGCGCTTCTTATATGAAGTGTATAATGAAATGTGGAAGCTTTCCCAACAAGAAGCTGCTTCCCGGTTAAGGCAAATAGACCAGGAAAATTTACAGAAGGCATTAGCTGTTGTAGATAATGGGATTAATACCCTGCCTGACCAGATATACACCCTAAATAATGTTGTCTCTTCTGCAATAGATATAATACAAACTGATATGTCCTCGTTACACCATGGACAGAGTCAACTAAGGTCCATTATGCAGTTGGGTTGGACACTTCAAACACTGAAGGCGGGTCGCATTTCCTGGCAACACATTAGCACAAGGGATATATTTTCTACATTTAATTCAACGCAACAACAACAACTAATGGCTAAGAAAGAAGCAACTTATGTCATGCTCAACATCGAAAAGTTAGAAAAGTTGCACTTTACTGTGACTGAAATACCATCTGCTGAATGGTTGATACACTGGGTAATTAATCAGCCTATTTCCACACTAAATTCACGTCTTGTTTAAAACACATCCCGGTAAGCAGATATGAAAGGCTGGGAGATAGTTACATCCATGAGGTGTGGGATCTGCCCTTCTGGTACAAATGTCTGAGTGGCATGAAAGAGGTCTTTCTTAGCGGTAGTGAATGCGAGACTTCTGTCAGCCATTCAATGGTTTGTAAACAGCTGCACTTGCACGGGGGCATGTAACGCATCTGTAGCAAACTTGGCTTGTCATCTGAAGGGAGTTCCAGTCCCCTTGATTAGAGCTGCGTTCTAGGTGCTTTCAAATGGCAGCTATGTTCTCCTCAATGGTGAAGACGGCTGTGGGACGCGAGCCGGAATAGTTTATGTTGTTTCGGTCTCTAAGATGCTAGAGGAACGTACTTTTTCCTCCCACTAGACTAAAAGATGTAGCTGACATCTGGCCCCATATTGCTACTTCTAATGTGAATTTTGTAGAGTTGAGCAGACTCAAAGCTTTATTGTTTCAAAAACGTGTGGCCCTTACATCTGCACGCAAGATCTACGCACTTCAGGTGGCAAGGTTGTCAGCAGAGATACAGTCCCTTTTAAGTACTAACTTTCCAAGACATTTTGGTGAACTTGTGGGACGAATATTTAATGCATCCAGTACTACTGGAATTGCACATTTCTTTAAGGCTGTTGGTTCTGGTTTCGTTCACACCTTCTCTTCTATGTTCGGTATAATACTATGAGCCATCCACTCAATATTCTCCAGTATTTTCGGCGGATTTCCAATAACTTTGGCTACAATAGTTGGCATTTTGCTGTTGCTACTTTTCATGCACAATGTCTGTCCCGCCGCAACAAGGAGGAATGACAGCGCTCCCACCAGCGCAGCTGTGTCGTGAACGCATGATGCAGTACTTTGCAGCAACACTCCTGGAGGAATTGGAGTGTGACTGGTCTCTGTCTTTCAGACCGGTTTTGCATTGTGTGCAGCCCGTGTTTCCGTGCCTCTGGTGCTCGTTTGAACATGCACTGAAAGTTTGTCTTTTTACGCAGCGCTTGCTTTCATTGGACGCTGATCTGTTGATGTTCTCACTGATGGTTCATGACCGTACATGCGCGTTGAGGGTGTGTTTGCTACGGGGAGCTGGATATAAGTTGCTCTTCCTGGAGGATGCGGCTCTAAACTCATTACTGGACACACCACAGAATGGTGCTGCCTTGGCTGAGCCTCAGGCTATGGAACACAACTGCACCTTGGTCCTTCTCGGCGATGCCTTTCCAACTTTAACACCTGCCAAAGTGGAAGATTTCCTGTCCTCCATTGTCCCGGATTTGATTGGCAACTTTCAAAATGACTCTGACTCTTGAAATTCGGCCCTTTTTCCACCACATGTTAACATTGTAAATTGTCCTTTTATATATGCTCATGTGTCCTTTTAACTTGTCATTATTGACATCCTTTACATATATAGCTTAGGTTGAGCTTTAGTAGCTTTTATACATATCTAGGCTTTTGAACCACCTTCAACTGACAAGGGCAGGGTGTTGTGTAGCCATTTTAGTTATCTCTTCATGCACGTTGTTTTAGCACAGTAGGCCTGCTGTTGTGCACTTTAACCTAGATATATTTTATTCAGCTTAGTTTATTATTTTAACAATATCCCCTTTGTGGTCTTGTTTTATTTCTCTCTATCTAGCTGTTTCTGCTTGGGCCAGCACTATATTCTCAAACAAGACATTCTTGTTCACTCTGTGCTTCTTTCAAGGCTGCAGTAAGATAGGTTACCGGTGAATGTGGTAAACGTTTTGTCTTCATAGAAAAACACACATCCTTACTTAGAGACATTTTCTCAGAACATCAGCTGTTTTATTACATAAACACTTCCCTGTCCCGTACATATTAGAGGGGGATTTCAGCCAGAGGACCACGACTGTATGCTGATTGCTGAATGCTTCGCTACAGCTGCTTATGTAGACTTCAGGCCTTTTCTCAGGTATAGGTGATGATGTCTTTTCAGGGGAACATGAAAGGCAGAATTATAGCTTAACATGCTGTGCTGTATTATAGCCTAGGTAGGAACCAGTCTATTGACTCTAGTGACAATATGGTAGTGTTATTTCTATGCTTCACTCTCCTTTCTAATTTTGTCATGCTGTATCGTCCTGGTTATTGTAGTACATACTTTGCTATCTAAGATGCAGTCGCTTCATTAAAACCTTTTTGAAACATATGCTGCCTCTGTTTGTCATTGTGTATATGGGACTAATGTAACTGAGAGAAACGGATGAAACCTGAGTGACCACGATTTCCCTGAGAAATCAATTGTGTCATGCGCTTGGCTGCCCAATCATCCCTGCTCTTGGGTAGAGATGAGGCACTGCCAGTTAGCCGGAGCAAAACCTGGATTCGGGCGACAGGTGTCACCTGTAGTGGGTTAAGACTCAGTCTCCTACACCGCAGGCGATTCTGCTGCTTAAATCCAGTAGTCTCATTAGAATGAGAGCCTACGCGACACTACTACCTCTTTGACTCATTTTGGGCAGGTATCACTTGTAGAACTGCACATTGCTGGGATGTGTCCCTAGTGACATGGATGTTTCCATGTCACCTAAACCAGGTACAGCATGTTTGTACCAGTGTTGTCTGCATTTCCTTAGCAACATATTTTGTTGTTGAAACATTACATCAATGCAAGTTATATGTGTGCATAGGCTTGTGTCTATGTAATTGGTGGGTACCTTACAATTGGATCCAATTGTTGGTTATTGGTTTGGGGGAGACCAGATCTGCATCTACATCCTCGGATTCCCCCTCCAGTGGCCACTCCCTAGTGGTAGCGGGCCCACCGGGGACCCCCCAGTACCATCTTTGTCCACCACCCCCATTCAATCACCATGCTCCCTGTTGCTCCCCACCAGTTGGCTGTGCCCGCTCACCCATGAGGGTGGGTGTCTCATTTGCCGTAGGCACCTCTGCCACAGCCCCTGTTACCCCTGCTTCCCTCAGTGAGGAGGCAATTGACCAGTGGTCGATGTCTGTGGGTCAGTCCACCAACATGAATGCCATCCAAGGACTGACAAGCCAAGTCCAGCACAGCAATGTGTTCCTGGAGGGCACTCATGGTGCAATGGCTAGCCTACAGAGATCTTTTCAGGCTCTGGCCTCCACAATGGCAGCAGCCAGTCACCCCTTGTCTTCCGTCCCCTCTCCACCTTCCTCTTTCCAGTCCAAATTCCCCCTTCCGACGCAGCCAAAGCAAACAGACAGACTCCCATGCATCCACCTCAACAGAAAAGGGTAGCGCACACATGCACCACAAGACACATCGGCACGCACAGAAAAATATCCACCTGTAGACATAGTAAGTCGTGACTAGCCCTGACACTCACCCCCACTCACCCAGAGCATCACACACACGATATCTGGCACACCTACATTCACCACATCAACAGTCACTGATAAAGGCATCACAACCATCATACCTGCAGAAACCACCCCAGCAGACCCTCAGACATCCACCCCAGTCACCACACCCGCAGACACCACAACAGACACACCTACATGCAAAACATGCACCCAAAACATCCACACCTGCATGTCAGACAACCACTCCCTCAACCTCCAAATCCCAACTCTTTTCCGATGACCGTCCGTGTGTGTCTACGGAGGTTTTTCTTTGTGAACTTGAACATACCCTTGTTTGACCCCCGTACCACCCTCAAAAGGACTGTTTCCCTCCCAAAGGCCATCCCTTCCACCTCCGAGGCCTCCCCTGTCCCCTGAAAGCACCAATGCCCCTGCCTTGCTAAGAAGAAGCCCACCCCTCCCAAGAAAGCTACCCCCTCCCAAGCCCAAACCAAACCCACCCTCCAAAGCCCAAGCCCCCACCCCTCTCCCTTGCCCCCAGATCATCCCTGAGGTGCCCGCTTTCCTCCCTGATGTCCCCCTGTGGAGGTTACATGGCAGTAAGGAGTTAAGTAGGGGTCCAACAATGCCTTTTGGCCAAAAGATTTTGAACTGACCAACGGCCTTTGGATCCTTAATAACGGTCAAGAGAGCATGGGGAGGAAGATGTAACAGCACCCATATTTCAACTGAAGTACTATATAACTTCTACCAGGTGAATAGGCACTCTGGTAATAGGCCCGCTTGAAGGTCACAACTGAAATCGGTAACTAAAGTCTCCAAAAATTAGTCAAGAACTGGTTTTAACTGCACAGAACTTCACTTGTATAAAGCGAGTAAGCACAGGAAACAAAGGAGCTTTAATTCAGAAAGTATATATATAATGAATGTTTCAGTGTTTATTGTGCGTACCGCTGAAAAAGAAATAGGCGTTCTTTCATATACCTATTGTTAGAAATGGGGTCTTGGGTTGACAGTCAGGTTACCCCCTGTTCAAGCAAGGACCCTCACTCTAGTCAGGGTAAAAGAGAATCACCCTCAGCTAACCCCTGCTTACCCCCTTGGTAGCTTGGCAGAGCAGTAGGCTTAACCTCAGAGTGCTAGGTGTAAAGTATTTGTACCAACACACACAGTAACTTAATGAAAACACTACAAAATGACACAACACCGGTTTAGAAAAATAGGAAATATTTATCTAAACAAAACAAGACCAAAACGACAAAAATCCGACATACACAAGTCAAGTTATGAATTTTTAGAGATTAAACTCAAAAATAGCGCTTAGAAACAAAAATGCTTCGAGGAGATGTTAACACGGCGTTGTGACGGAGTCGTTCCCAACAAGCCGACACCAGCGGTGCAGGCAACGGAGTCGTGTAGACGCCCAAGTACAGTACCTTTGGTGAAGAGTGAAAACAAGCCGATGCGCGAAGTCGGGAATCGCGGCGTCTGTGCGAAACGTTGAATCCGTGCAATTCGAGCGGCGTCGGTCACGACGTGGTGCGTCGACTTCCACGGAGTCGCAGACTTCAGCGGGACTACTGCGGCGTCGGGCCTGCAAAGAGCGTTGCGTTCCAGCGAAGGTCACGGTGTCAGGTGCAGGCGGCGTTACCGGATTCAGCAGCGGCGTCGGTCCGAAGTCGATTTCCTTGGATTCCACCAGCTTTCCTTTCAAGGGCCCAGGGACTGGATAGGGCACCACTTGTCGGGGCAGGAGTCTCTCCAGAGACTGCAGGTGCTGGCAGAGAGAAGTCTTTGCTGTCCCTGAGACTTCAAACAACAGGAGGCAAGCTCTAAATCAAGCCCTTGGAGATTTCTTCACAAGATGGAAGGCACACAAAGTCCAGTCTTTGCCCTCTTACTCTGGCAGAAGCAGCACTGCAGGAAAACTCCACAAAGCACAGTCACAGGCAGGGCAGCACTTCTTCCTCAGCTATCAGCTCTTCTCCAGGCAGAGGTTCCTCTTGGTTCCAGAATTGTTTCTTCAGTCTGTAGATTTGGGTGCCCTTCTTATACCCATTTTAGTCTTTGAAGTCACCTTTCTTCAAAGGGGACTCACACCTACTTGTGAAATCCTGCCTTGCCCAGGCAAGGCCTCAGACACACACCAGGGGGTTGGAGCCGGCATTGTTAGAGGCAGGCACAGTCCTTTCAGATGAGAGTGACCACTCCACCCCTCCCTCCTAGCAGAGATGGCTAATCAGGAAATGCAGGTTACACCCCAGCTCCCTTTGTGTCACTGTCTGGTGTGAGGTGAAAAACAACCAACTGTCAAACTGACCCAGACAGGGAATCCACAAACAAGGCAGAGTCACAGAATGGTTTAAGCAAGAAAATGCTCACTTTCTAAAAGTGGCATTTTCAAACGCACAATCTTAAAATCAACTTTACTAAAAGATGTATTTTTAAATTGTGAGTTCAGGGACCCAAAACTCCACATGTCCATCTACTCTCTAGGGGAATCTACACTTTAATCATATTTAAAGGTAGCCCCCATATTATCCTATGAGAGAGACAGGCTTTGCAACAGTGAAAAACCAAATTGGCAGTATTTCACTGTCAGGACATATAAACCACATTATTATATGTCCTACCTTATCCATACACTGCACCCTGCCCTTGGGGCTACCTAGGGCCTACCTTAGGGGTGCCTTACATGTAAGAAAAGGGAAGGTTTAGGCCTGGTGAGTGGGTACACTTGCCAAGTCGAATTTACAGTGTAAAAATACACACACAGACACTGCAGTGGCAGGTCTGAGACATGATTACAGAGCTACTTATGTGGGTGGCACAACCAGTGCTGCAGGCCCACTAGTAGCATTTGATTTACAGGCCCTGGGCACCTCTAGTGCACTTT
Source organism: Pleurodeles waltl (assembly GCF_031143425.1). Taxonomy (NCBI): domain Eukaryota; kingdom Metazoa; phylum Chordata; class Amphibia; order Caudata; family Salamandridae; genus Pleurodeles; species Pleurodeles waltl. The sequence goes on from NC_090436.1 coordinate 840,062,828, forward strand.
ACTAGGGACTTAACAGTAAAACAAATATGCCAATCATGGAGAACCAATTACGTACACATTTTAAACAGGAGCACTTGCACTTTAGCACTGGTTAGCAGTGGTAAAGTGCCCAGAGTAACAAAAACAATAAAATCAGAGTCCAGCACACATCAACAACCTGGGGAACAGAGGCAAAAAGTAAAGGGAGACCACGCCAAGGATGAAAAGTCTAACACGTGTCCCCCCCAGCTAAAAGTGGGGAGCAACTACCCAACCTCATGGGAGTTCTCATCACTAAGGCGGAAGAACCTGGACAGACCATCAGCATTGGTGTGCTCTGTACCAGGACGATGTTCCACCGTAAAGTCCATCCCCTGTAGGGAAATGGACCACCTCAACAGTTTTGGATTCTACCCCCTCATCTGCATTAACCATCTGAGGGGCCTGTGGTCGGTCTGAACTCGGAAGTGAGTCCCAAACAAGTAGGGTCTTAGCTTCTTCAGTGCCCAGACCACAGCAAACGCTTCGCGTTCTATGGCACTCCACCTACGTTCCCTGGGTAGTAACCTCCTGCTAATGAAGGCTACGGGTTGATCTAGGCCCTCTTCATTAAGCTGTGAGAGTACTGCTCCAATACCATGCTCTTAGGCGTCTGTTTGCACAACAAACTCCTTGGAGTAGTCAGGTGCCTGTAGCACAGGTGCTGTGCACATGGCAGCCTTCAGGGCATCAAAAGCGTTCTGGCAAGCCTCTGTCCAGATCACTTTCTTGGGTTGCTTCTTAGAAGTCAACTCAGTTAAGGGGGTAACAATGGTACCATATCCCTTAACAAACCTCCGGTAATATCCTGTGAGACCTAAAAAGGCCCTCACTTCAGTCTGGGTCTTGGGAGGCTCCCAAGCCAGAATCATGTCAATCTTAGGTTGTAGGGGTGCCACCTGGCCACTCCCCACCTGGTGTCCTAAGTACACCACAGAACCCTGCCCTATTTGGCACTTGCTCGCCTTAATAGTGAGGCCTGCCTTCTGCAGGGCCTCTAACACTCTCCAGAGGTGTTGCAGGTGTTCCTCCCATGTGGAACTAAACACAGCAATGTCATCCAGGTAGGCGGCACTGAACTCATCCAGTCCTGCCAACACCTGGTTGACCAACCTCTGAAAGGTGGCAGGGGCATTCTTCATCCCAAAGGGCATCACATTGAAGTGGAAGTGCCCATCTGGGGTAGAGAATGCTGACCTCTCCTTTGCCCCCTCAGTTAAGGCAATCTGCCAGTACCCAGATGTTAAATCAAACGTACTGAGGTACTTGGCAGCTCCTAACCGATCAATGAGCTCATCAGCTCGGGGGATGGGGTGTGCGTCAGTCTTGATGACCGCATTGAGACCCCGGTAGTCCACACAGAACCTAAGTTCTGGAGTGGTACCAGGAGCAGCAGCCTTTGGGACCAAGACCACTGGGCTGGCCCAAGGACTGCTGGAGTGCTTAATAACCCCTAGGGTTAACATTTTGGAGACTTCCTCCTTAATGCAAGCCCTGACCCTGTCAGTCACCCTGTAAACCTTATGTTTAACAGGTGTACTGTCCCCAGTGTCCACATCATGTGTGCACAGGTGTGTGACTCCTTGGATCAGGGAAAACAGCGAGGCGAACTGTCCCAGCACGTGGCGACAGTCCCTCTGCTGTTCCTCAGTCAGGGAGGGGGAGAGGATCACTCCCTCCACAGACCCATCTTTCTCTCCTGCAGACAGGAGGTCAGGAAGAGGCTCACTCTCTTCCTCCACCCCGTCATCTGTCGCTAGGAGCATGGATAGCTCAGTTCGCTCAAAGTGTGGTTTGAGGCGGTTGACATGTAGGACCCTCAAAGGGTTTCTGGGGGATTGCAAGTCTACCAGATAGGTGAACTCGCTCTTTCTTTCCACCACCTCAAAAGGCCCAGTCCACTTATCTTGGAGAGCCCTAGGCTCCACTGGTGCCATGACCCACACTTTTTGTCCAGGCTGAAACTCAACCAGAGTGGCATTCTGGCCGTACCACCGTTTCATATCCTCCTGGCTAGCTTCCAGGTTCTCCTGAGCGAGACTCCTGAAGCGGGCAGTCTGGTTTCTTAGTGCCAGCATGTAGCTAAATACATCCTGGGGTGGTTTACTAGGAGCTTTCTCCAAAGTCTCCTTCACCAGACTGAGCGGTCCCCTCACAGGGTGGCCATAGATGAGCTCAAAGGGGCTAAAGCCAAGTCCCTTTTGAGGCACCTCCCTGTAAGCGAACAGAAGGCATGGCAAGAGGACGTCCCACTTATGCCTCAAGGGCTCTGACAGGCCCTGAATCATGCCTTTCAAGGTGCGGTTGAATCTCTCAACCAGATCATTACTTTGGGGGTGGTAAGGGGTGGTGAACTTGTAGGTTACCCCACACACCTTCCACAGAGACTTCATATAAGTGGATATGAAGTTTGTACCTCTATCAGATACCACCTCCTTGGGGAACCCCATGCAGGTAAAAACCCCCATCAAGGCACGTCCCACCACGGGGGCAGTGACTGTCCTTAGAGGAATGGCTTCTGGGTACCGCGTGGCATGGTCCACCAAGACCAGGATGAACCTGTTGCCCATGGCTGTCTTGGGATCCAGAGGCCCCACAATGTCAATTCCTACCCTTTCAAAGGGAGTACTGACTACAGGTAAAGGTTGGAGGGGAGCTTTGCATTTCCCCCCACTCTTGCCACTTGCCTGACAAGTCTGACAAGACCTACAATAAGCAGCTGACTGCTTGTGCATCAAGGGCCATTAAAAGTGGGAGACAAGCCTCTTATAGGTCTTGTCCTGCCCTAGATGTCCTGCCAAAGGCACATCATGAGCCAAACCCAGTAGGAAGGCCCTGAAGCACTGGGGTACCACCAGCATACGAGCTGACCCAGGCTCAGGAACCTTAGGCTCACTGTACAGGAGGCCATCCTCCCAATAAATCAGGTGAGTACCTGGCACCTCGCCAGCCGCCTGGGCTGCAGCCTGCTGCCGCAGCCCCTCAAGAGTAGGGCACTCCTTCTGCGCTGTGCAGAATGCTTCCCTGGTGGGTCCCCCTTCCTGCTGCCACTGCGACAGCCAGGGACCTCCCCCAGTTCAGCCACCTGCTCCCCTGTAGGTTCCGGGGCGTCACCCTCAGGCTCTGCCTCCTCCCGGACCGTGGGAACCTCGGGGCTGGTTTCCCGCGCCCCCTGCCCTTCCTCTTCTTGGTGGTCCCCTGGGCCACTGTTTCAGGCTCCAGGGGCTCTTGACTACCCTGATTGGCTGCCATAGACCGGGTGGATACACATACCCACCCAGGCAGACCCAACATCTCCAAGTGAGACCTGTGTTCCACCTCCTTCCAAGGGGAATCCTCCAGGTCGTTACCTAGCAAACAATCAACAGGCATGGTTGGACTCACAGCTACTTTCCAGGAACCTGAGACCCCCCCCATTCAAAGGGAACCTGCGCCACTCTGCAGAGGCGCTCAGAGTTGTCTACCGCAACTACTTGGTGAAGTACCCGGGGATCAATCTGCTCTTCAGACACCAGGTGACTCCTCACTGTAGTCACACTGGCTCCTGTGTCTCTCAGAGCCTCCACCCTCTGTCCATTGATGGTCACCCATTGCCTGTGCTTCTTAGTGTTATCAGGCACTAGGTTTCTCTGGACCATCTCACTGTCCCCTAGTGAGACAAGGGTCATTTCTGCTGGTTCCCACCCACCTGAAACCAACTCCTCCCCAAGCGCTACACTGGCCAAACCCTGGGACGGTGCACCAGTGGGTGCCGGTGTACTTTTGGGGCATTTGGGTTCCCCCCTCACATGACCCACCTGGTCACATGCATAGCACTTACGTGGGGGACCACCTGCCACTGGCTTCCCTTTGGACAACCATGGCTTCTTTTCACTGGGGGGGTGGGAATCCTTACCCTGGGAATCAGTTTGGGGCCCTTTAGAGAACTCTCCCTGTTTGCCCTTACCCCCCCCTTTCTTCTGAGAGGGACCCTGCCCACCCTTGGCGTGGTCTCCCCCATACCTCTTTTGGACCCTGGTGCTCTCCCAGCGGTCTGCTTCCTGCGCAAGCTTCCTGGGGTCAGTCAGCTTACTGTCAATGAGGTGCTGGCGCAGCTCTGGAAAACATAAACTGTACAAGTGCTCCCAAGCAATTAAATTGTAAAGCCCCTCATACGTGTTTACCTTACTGCCCTTCACCCAACCATCCAGTGACCTGCAAAAAGAATCAACACATTTCAACCATGTTTGGGATTCCTTTCTCCTGTAGGATCTAAACTTCTCCTTGTACTGCTCAGGGGTGAGACCATACCTGCTGAGTAAGGCCTCCTTCATGACAGGGTAGGTGAGACTCTGAGCATCCCATAAGGCCGTCAGTGTGTCCCTCCCCTCTGCCTCAAAATGCTTCCACAGGGCTGCCCCCCAATGAGCTTCAGGGACCAGGTTCATGTGGAGAGCTGACTCATAACCCTTGAACCACAAGTAGATATCATCCTCCCTCTTATAATCCCTCACAAGGTCTTTTGGGATGTGTACCCTTCTCTCAGGCTGCACTGTAGGATTGCTGCCACCATCTCTACTGGACTGGCTTCTATGATCCATCTCTTTCAAGCTAAGCTCATGAGCCATTGCTAACTTCCTCTCCTCAAGGGCTAGCCTCCTCTGCTCCAATTGGTACTCCCTTTCTGCCTGTCTGTCCTGTAACTCTTCAGGTGTCAGACCCTTGGAGGATACACTGCTACTTGCCCTAGAGACTCTTTCCCTGGGAATAACAGGCCCCCCCCACTATACCATTATGTACTGATTGCTCTCCCTCCTCATCCTCCTCCTCCTCCTCATCCTCACTGTGCCCTCCAGTGCTTCTGGTTGTCACCCAGGCCCTCAGCGCCTTTTTCAGCTCATCCTTCTTGGAAGAGCTCTTAATGGGACAACCAAAATTTTTACAAAACTGCTTTAGCTGAGCCTTGTTATAACTATCCGATTGCTTCAGGTCAAAAACAGCTTCAACTGGTGCATCTCCAAGTAGAGACATGATAAAAGGTTAAAAGAGTGCAAAGTTCCAAATGCAGAAAAGCAAGTTCTCAAATGAAGTTCCAGAAAAGTCAATCACCGGATCAGCGAAAAAGGAAACTGAATGCAGAGCAAAAACAGTCCAAATAGAGAAAAACAAAAATCACAAGACTAGTAGTATGTGGTCACGTAGTGGTCTGAACTCAAAACAGTAGTGTACACTTAATCACTGTATGTCAAGTACAAATACAAGTCCAAATCCCAACCGCTGATCACCAATGTTAGAAATGGGGTCTTTGGTTGACAGTCAGGTTACCCCCTGTTCAAGCAAGGACCCTCACTCTAGTCAGGGTAAAAGAGAATCACCCTCAGCTAACCCCTGCTTACCCCCTTGGTAGCTTGGCAGAGCAGTAGGCTTAACCTCAGAGTGCTAGGTGTAAAGTATTTGTACCAACACACACAGTAACTTAATGAAAACACTACAAAATGACACAACACCGGTTTAGAAAAATAGGAAATATTTATCTAAACAAAACAAGACCAAAACGACAAAAATCCGACATACACAAGTCAAGTTATGAATTTTTAGAGATTAAACTCAAAAATAGCGCTTAGAAACAAAAATGCTTCGAGGAGATGTTAACACGGCGTTGTGACGGAGTCGTTCCCAACAAGCCGACACCAGCGGTGCAGGCAACGGAGTCGTGTAGACGCCCAAGTACAGTACCTTTGGTGAAGAGTGAAAACAAGCCGATGCGCGAAGTCGGGAATCGCGGCGTCTGTGCGAAACGTTGAATCCGTGCAATTCGAGCGGCGTCGGTCACGACGTGGTGCGTCGACTTCCACGGAGTCGCAGACTTCAGCGGGACTACTGCGGCGTCGGGCCTGCAAAGAGCGTTGCGTTCCAGCGAAGGTCACGGTGTCAGGTGCAGGCGGCGTTACCGGATTCAGCAGCGGCGTCGGTCCGAAGTCGATTTCCTTGGATTCCACCAGCTTTCCTTTCAAGGGCCCAGGGACTGGATAGGGCACCACTTGTCGGGGCAGGAGTCTCTCCAGAGACTGCAGGTGCTGGCAGAGAGAAGTCTTTGCTGTCCCTGAGACTTCAAACAACAGGAGGCAAGCTCTAAATCAAGCCCTTGGAGATTTCTTCACAAGATGGAAGGCACACAAAGTCCAGTCTTTGCCCTCTTACTCTGGCAGAAGCAGCACTGCAGGAAAACTCCACAAAGCACAGTCACAGGCAGGGCAGCACTTCTTCCTCAGCTATCAGCTCTTCTCCAGGCAGAGGTTCCTCTTGGTTCCAGAATTGTTTCTTCAGTCTGTAGATTTGGGTGCCCTTCTTATACCCATTTTAGTCTTTGAAGTCACCTTTCTTCAAAGGGGACTCACACCTACTTGTGAAATCCTGCCTTGCCCAGGCAAGGCCTCAGACACACACCAGGGGGTTGGAGCCGGCATTGTTAGAGGCAGGCACAGTCCTTTCAGATGAGAGTGACCACTCCACCCCTCCCTCCTAGCAGAGATGGCTAATCAGGAAATGCAGGTTACACCCCAGCTCCCTTTGTGTCACTGTCTGGTGTGAGGTGAAAAACAACCAACTGTCAAACTGACCCAGACAGGGAATCCACAAACAAGGCAGAGTCACAGAATGGTTTAAGCAAGAAAATGCTCACTTTCTAAAAGTGGCATTTTCAAACGCACAATCTTAAAATCAACTTTACTAAAAGATGTATTTTTAAATTGTGAGTTCAGGGACCCAAAACTCCACATGTCCATCTACTCTCTAGGGGAATCTACACTTTAATCATATTTAAAGGTAGCCCCCATATTATCCTATGAGAGAGACAGGCTTTGCAACAGTGAAAAACCAAATTGGCAGTATTTCACTGTCAGGACATATAAACCACATTATTATATGTCCTACCTTATCCATACACTGCACCCTGCCCTTGGGGCTACCTAGGGCCTACCTTAGGGGTGCCTTACATGTAAGAAAAGGGAAGGTTTAGGCCTGGTGAGTGGGTACACTTGCCAAGTCGAATTTACAGTGTAAAAATACACACACAGACACTGCAGTGGCAGGTCTGAGACATGATTACAGAGCTACTTATGTGGGTGGCACAACCAGTGCTGCAGGCCCACTAGTAGCATTTGATTTACAGGCCCTGGGCACCTCTAGTGCACTTTACTAGGGACTTAACAGTAAAACAAATATGCCAATCATGGAGAACCAATTACGTACACATTTTAAACAGGAGCACTTGCACTTTAGCACTGGTTAGCAGTGGTAAAGTGCCCAGAGTAACAAAAACAATAAAATCAGAGTCCAGCACACATCAACAACCTGGGGAACAGAGGCAAAAAGTAAAGGGAGACCACGCCAAGGATGAAAAGTCTAACACGTGTCCCCCCCAGCTAAAAGTGGGGAGCAACTACCCAACCTCATGGGAGTTCTCATCACTAAGGCGGAAGAACCTGGACAGACCATCAGCATTGGTGTGCTCTGTACCAGGACGATGTTCCACCGTAAAGTCCATCCCCTGTAGGGAAATGGACCACCTCAACAGTTTTGGATTCTACCCCCTCATCTGCATTAACCATCTGAGGGGCCTGTGGTCGGTCTGAACTCGGAAGTGAGTCCCAAACAAGTAGGGTCTTAGCTTCTTCAGTGCCCAGACCACAGCAAACGCTTCGCGTTCTATGGCACTCCACCTACGTTCCCTGGGTAGTAACCTCCTGCTAATGAAGGCTACGGGTTGATCTAGGCCCTCTTCATTAAGCTGTGAGAGTACTGCTCCAATACCATGCTCTTAGGCGTCTGTTTGCACAACAAACTCCTTGGAGTAGTCAGGTGCCTGTAGCACAGGTGCTGTGCACATGGCAGCCTTCAGGGCATCAAAAGCGTTCTGGCAAGCCTCTGTCCAGATCACTTTCTTGGGTTGCTTCTTAGAAGTCAACTCAGTTAAGGGGGTAACAATGGTACCATATCCCTTAACAAACCTCCGGTAATATCCTGTGAGACCTAAAAAGGCCCTCACTTCAGTCTGGGTCTTGGGAGGCTCCCAAGCCAGAATCATGTCAATCTTAGGTTGTAGGGGTGCCACCTGGCCACTCCCCACCTGGTGTCCTAAGTACACCACAGAACCCTGCCCTATTTGGCACTTGCTCGCCTTAATAGTGAGGCCTGCCTTCTGCAGGGCCTCTAACACTCTCCAGAGGTGTTGCAGGTGTTCCTCCCATGTGGAACTAAACACAGCAATGTCATCCAGGTAGGCGGCACTGAACTCATCCAGTCCTGCCAACACCTGGTTGACCAACCTCTGAAAGGTGGCAGGGGCATTCTTCATCCCAAAGGGCATCACATTGAAGTGGAAGTGCCCATCTGGGGTAGAGAATGCTGACCTCTCCTTTGCCCCCTCAGTTAAGGCAATCTGCCAGTACCCAGATGTTAAATCAAACGTACTGAGGTACTTGGCAGCTCCTAACCGATCAATGAGCTCATCAGCTCGGGGGATGGGGTGTGCGTCAGTCTTGATGACCGCATTGAGACCCCGGTAGTCCACACAGAACCTAAGTTCTGGAGTGGTACCAGGAGCAGCAGCCTTTGGGACCAAGACCACTGGGCTGGCCCAAGGACTGCTGGAGTGCTTAATAACCCCTAGGGTTAACATTTTGGAGACTTCCTCCTTAATGCAAGCCCTGACCCTGTCAGTCACCCTGTAAACCTTATGTTTAACAGGTGTACTGTCCCCAGTGTCCACATCATGTGTGCACAGGTGTGTGACTCCTTGGATCAGGGAAAACAGCGAGGCGAACTGTCCCAGCACGTGGCGACAGTCCCTCTGCTGTTCCTCAGTCAGGGAGGGGGAGAGGATCACTCCCTCCACAGACCCATCTTTCTCTCCTGCAGACAGGAGGTCAGGAAGAGGCTCACTCTCTTCCTCCACCCCGTCATCTGTCGCTAGGAGCATGGATAGCTCAGTTCGCTCAAAGTGTGGTTTGAGGCGGTTGACATGTAGGACCCTCAAAGGGTTTCTGGGGGATTGCAAGTCTACCAGATAGGTGAACTCGCTCTTTCTTTCCACCACCTCAAAAGGCCCAGTCCACTTATCTTGGAGAGCCCTAGGCTCCACTGGTGCCATGACCCACACTTTTTGTCCAGGCTGAAACTCAACCAGAGTGGCATTCTGGCCGTACCACCGTTTCATATCCTCCTGGCTAGCTTCCAGGTTCTCCTGAGCGAGACTCCTGAAGCGGGCAGTCTGGTTTCTTAGTGCCAGCATGTAGCTAAATACATCCTGGGGTGGTTTACTAGGAGCTTTCTCCAAAGTCTCCTTCACCAGACTGAGCGGTCCCCTCACAGGGTGGCCATAGATGAGCTCAAAGGGGCTAAAGCCAAGTCCCTTTTGAGGCACCTCCCTGTAAGCGAACAGAAGGCATGGCAAGAGGACGTCCCACTTATGCCTCAAGGGCTCTGACAGGCCCTGAATCATGCCTTTCAAGGTGCGGTTGAATCTCTCAACCAGATCATTACTTTGGGGGTGGTAAGGGGTGGTGAACTTGTAGGTTACCCCACACACCTTCCACAGAGACTTCATATAAGTGGATATGAAGTTTGTACCTCTATCAGATACCACCTCCTTGGGGAACCCCATGCAGGTAAAAACCCCCATCAAGGCACGTCCCACCACGGGGGCAGTGACTGTCCTTAGAGGAATGGCTTCTGGGTACCGCGTGGCATGGTCCACCAAGACCAGGATGAACCTGTTGCCCATGGCTGTCTTGGGATCCAGAGGCCCCACAATGTCAATTCCTACCCTTTCAAAGGGAGTACTGACTACAGGTAAAGGTTGGAGGGGAGCTTTGCATTTCCCCCCACTCTTGCCACTTGCCTGACAAGTCTGACAAGACCTACAATAAGCAGCTGACTGCTTGTGCATCAAGGGCCATTAAAAGTGGGAGACAAGCCTCTTATAGGTCTTGTCCTGCCCTAGATGTCCTGCCAAAGGCACATCATGAGCCAAACCCAGTAGGAAGGCCCTGAAGCACTGGGGTACCACCAGCATACGAGCTGACCCAGGCTCAGGAACCTTAGGCTCACTGTACAGGAGGCCATCCTCCCAATAAATCAGGTGAGTACCTGGCACCTCGCCAGCCGCCTGGGCTGCAGCCTGCTGCCGCAGCCCCTCAAGAGTAGGGCACTCCTTCTGCGCTGTGCAGAATGCTTCCCTGGTGGGTCCCCCTTCCTGCTGCCACTGCGACAGCCAGGGACCTCCCCCAGTTCAGCCACCTGCTCCCCTGTAGGTTCCGGGGCGTCACCCTCAGGCTCTGCCTCCTCCCGGACCGTGGGAACCTCGGGGCTGGTTTCCCGCGCCCCCTGCCCTTCCTCTTCTTGGTGGTCCCCTGGGCCACTGTTTCAGGCTCCAGGGGCTCTTGACTACCCTGATTGGCTGCCATAGACCGGGTGGATACACATACCCACCCAGGCAGACCCAACATCTCCAAGTGAGACCTGTGTTCCACCTCCTTCCAAGGGGAATCCTCCAGGTCGTTACCTAGCAAACAATCAACAGGCATGGTTGGACTCACAGCTACTTTCCAGGAACCTGAGACCCCCCCCATTCAAAGGGAACCTGCGCCACTCTGCAGAGGCGCTCAGAGTTGTCTACCGCAACTACTTGGTGAAGTACCCGGGGATCAATCTGCTCTTCAGACACCAGGTGACTCCTCACTGTAGTCACACTGGCTCCTGTGTCTCTCAGAGCCTCCACCCTCTGTCCATTGATGGTCACCCATTGCCTGTGCTTCTTAGTGTTATCAGGCACTAGGTTTCTCTGGACCATCTCACTGTCCCCTAGTGAGACAAGGGTCATTTCTGCTGGTTCCCACCCACCTGAAACCAACTCCTCCCCAAGCGCTACACTGGCCAAACCCTGGGACGGTGCACCAGTGGGTGCCGGTGTACTTTTGGGGCATTTGGGTTCCCCCCTCACATGACCCACCTGGTCACATGCATAGCACTTACGTGGGGGACCACCTGCCACTGGCTTCCCTTTGGACAACCATGGCTTCTTTTCACTGGGGGGGTGGGAATCCTTACCCTGGGAATCAGTTTGGGGCCCTTTAGAGAACTCTCCCTGTTTGCCCTTACCCCCCCCTTTCTTCTGAGAGGGACCCTGCCCACCCTTGGCGTGGTCTCCCCCATACCTCTTTTGGACCCTGGTGCTCTCCCAGCGGTCTGCTTCCTGCGCAAGCTTCCTGGGGTCAGTCAGCTTACTGTCAATGAGGTGCTGGCGCAGCTCTGGAAAACATAAACTGTACAAGTGCTCCCAAGCAATTAAATTGTAAAGCCCCTCATACGTGTTTACCTTACTGCCCTTCACCCAACCATCCAGTGACCTGCAAAAAGAATCAACACATTTCAACCATGTTTGGGATTCCTTTCTCCTGTAGGATCTAAACTTCTCCTTGTACTGCTCAGGGGTGAGACCATACCTGCTGAGTAAGGCCTCCTTCATGACAGGGTAGGTGAGACTCTGAGCATCCCATAAGGCCGTCAGTGTGTCCCTCCCCTCTGCCTCAAAATGCTTCCACAGGGCTGCCCCCCAATGAGCTTCAGGGACCAGGTTCATGTGGAGAGCTGACTCATAACCCTTGAACCACAAGTAGATATCATCCTCCCTCTTATAATCCCTCACAAGGTCTTTTGGGATGTGTACCCTTCTCTCAGGCTGCACTGTAGGATTGCTGCCACCATCTCTACTGGACTGGCTTCTATGATCCATCTCTTTCAAGCTAAGCTCATGAGCCATTGCTAACTTCCTCTCCTCAAGGGCTAGCCTCCTCTGCTCCAATTGGTACTCCCTTTCTGCCTGTCTGTCCTGTAACTCTTCAGGTGTCAGACCCTTGGAGGATACACTGCTACTTGCCCTAGAGACTCTTTCCCTGGGAATAACAGGCCCCCCCCACTATACCATTATGTACTGATTGCTCTCCCTCCTCATCCTCCTCCTCCTCCTCATCCTCACTGTGCCCTCCAGTGCTTCTGGTTGTCACCCAGGCCCTCAGCGCCTTTTTCAGCTCATCCTTCTTGGAAGAGCTCTTAATGGGACAACCAAAATTTTTACAAAACTGCTTTAGCTGAGCCTTGTTATAACTATCCGATTGCTTCAGGTCAAAAACAGCTTCAACTGGTGCATCTCCAAGTAGAGACATGATAAAAGGTTAAAAGAGTGCAAAGTTCCAAATGCAGAAAAGCAAGTTCTCAAATGAAGTTCCAGAAAAGTCAATCACCGGATCAGCGAAAAAGGAAACTGAATGCAGAGCAAAAACAGTCCAAATAGAGAAAAACAAAAATCACAAGACTAGTAGTATGTGGTCACGTAGTGGTCTGAACTCAAAACAGTAGTGTACACTTAATCACTGTATGTCAAGTACAAATACAAGTCCAAATCCCAACCGCTGATCACCAATGTTAGAAATGGGGTCTTTGGTTGACAGTCAGGTTACCCCCTGTTCAAGCAAGGACCCTCACTCTAGTCAGGGTAAAAGAGAATCACCCTCAGCTAACCCCTGCTTACCCCCTTGGTAGCTTGGCAGAGCAGTAGGCTTAACCTCAGAGTGCTAGGTGTAAAGTATTTGTACCAACACACACAGTAACTTAATGAAAACACTACAAAATGACACAACACCGGTTTAGAAAAATAGGAAATATTTATCTAAACAAAACAAGACCAAAACGACAAACATCTGACATACACAAGTCAAGTTATGAATTTTTAGAGATTAAACTAAAAAATAGCGCTTAGAAACAAAAATGCTTCGAGGAGATGTTAACACGGCGTTGTGACGGAGTCGTTCCCAACAAGCCGACACCAGCGGTGCAGGACACGGAGTCGTGTAGACCCCCAAGTACAGAACCTTTGGTGAAGAGTGAAAACAAGCCGATGCGCGAAGTCGGGAATCGCGGCGTCTGTGCGAAACGTTGAATCAGTGCATTTCGAGCGGCGTCGGTCATGACGTGGTGCGTTGACTTCCACGGAGTCGCAGACTTCAGCAGGACTACTGCGGCGTCGGGCCTGCGAAGAGCTTCGCGTTCCAGAGAAGGTCACAGGGTCAGGTGCAGGCGGCGTTACCGGATTCAGCAGCGGCGTCGGTCCGAAGTCGATTTCCTTGGATTCCACCAGCTTTCCTTTCAAGGGCCCAGGGACTGGATAGGGCACCACTTGTCGGGGCAGGAGTCTCTCCAGAGACTCCAGGTGCTGGCAGAGAGAAGTCTTTGCTGTCCCTGAGACTTCAAACAACAGGAGGCAAGCTCTAAATCAAGCCCTTGGAGATTTCTTCACAAGATGGAAGGCACACAAAGTCCAGTCTTTGCCCTCTTACTCTGGCAGAAGCAGCACTGCAGGAAAACTCCACAAAGCACAGTCACAGGCAGGGCAGCACTTCTTCCTCAGCTATCAGCTCTTCTCCAGGCAGAGGTTCCTCTTGGTTCCAGAAGTGTTTCTTCAGTCTGTAGATTTGGGTGCCCTTCTTATACCCATTTTAGTCTTTGAAGTCACCTTTCTTCAAAGGGGACTCACACCTACTTGTGAAATCCTGCCTTGCCCAGGCAAGGCCTCAGACACACACCAGGGGGTTGGAGCCGGCATTGTTAGAGGCAGGCACAGTCCTTTCAGATGAGAGTGACCACTCCACCCCTCCCTCCTAGCAGCGATGGCTAATCAGGAAATGCAGGTTACATCCCAGCTCCCTTTGTGTCACTGTCTGGTGTGAGGTGAAAAACAACCAACTGTCAAACTGACCCAGACAGGGAATCCACAAACAAGGCAGAGTCACAGAATGGTTTAAGCAAGAAAATGCTCACTTTCTAAAAGTGGCATTTTCAAACGCACAATCTTAAAATCAACTTTACTAAAAGATGTATTTTTAAATTGTGAGTTCAGGGACCCCAAACTCCACATGTCCATCTACTCTCTAGGGGAATCTACACTTTAATCATATTTAAAGGTAGCCCCCATATTATCCTATGAGAGAGACAGGCTTTGCAACAGTGAAAAACCAAATTGGCAGTATTTCACTGTCAGGACATATAAACCACATTACTATATGTCCTACCTTATCCATACACTGCACCCTGCCCTTGGGGCTACCTAGGGCCTACCTTAGGGGTGCCTTACATGTAAGAAAAGGGAAGGTTTAGGCCTGGCGAGTGGGTACACTTGCCAAGTCGAATTTACAGTGTAAAAATACACACACAGACACTGCAGTGGCAGGTCTGAGACATGATTACAGAGCTACATATGTGGGTGGCAAAACCAGTGCTGCAGGCCCACTAGTAGCATTTGATTTACAGGCCCTGGGCACCTCTAGTGCACTTTACTAGGGACTTAACAGTAAAACAAATATGCCAATCATGGAGAACCAATTACGTACACATTTTAAACAGGAGCACTTGCACTTTAGCACTGGTTAGCAGTGGTAAAGTGCCCAGAGTAACAAAAACAATAAAATCAGAGTCCAGCACACATCAACAACCTGGGGAACAGAGGCAAAAAGTTAAGGGAGACCACGCCAAGGATGAAAAGTCTAACACCTATGCATGCCGAAAATTAGCGTTTCAAGCGTGCAAATAAGAATTCGCAACCCATAGTAACACAATTATTTGAAATCTGCTGCTCTCTACATGCTCAATCTGAAGCAAAAATGTAATCAGCATCCGAATTTAAAAGATACATGTCAAGAGCGTTTTAATGTTTGTAATAAACGTACTTGCAAGAAAAGCTGAAAAACAATCGAAGATGTTAAAATTAAGTATTTAAGGAGGTATACACCTACTCTACTTACATCAGTGCTTAAATTAGACCCATTTCAAAATACATTTAAATAAGTAGTGCTCTGTGGAGCATTTGAGGAAATGGCCCGCAGTACACAAACTAGACTTGTACAAAATCTATATATACATCAATACCAGCTTCTGCATATATTCGGGTTTTCATACCCCCTCTTCCCCCCGCTCCCTCCGCAAAATTTGATAAAGAGTCCATGTAATTATGCTTAGGCTGGGTGATGATACACAAAGGTCTTGAGCGCACTAGGGCACCCTGGGGTACAGAGACAATAGGGCCTGTGTTAAAACTCTACGGGAATTACTCCAAACACCAAGGCAAATAAGGAACCTCAAACAATGCAGGTGGGACTAAAATCTACATGGGCAAGCAATATTATTAAAAAACACAGCTCTTACGTGCCTTAATACCTCTTTCTGACTCCTGTGCTGCCACGCAGTCCTCAAACCGGTTTTACACAAAGCAGACACCACACAGGGCTAGAACAGACTTTAAAAGCGTTTAGTCCCTCGTTTAAAAAGAAATACCGCGATTCAATCACACGCCTTACATTTACCTGCTTCCATGTCACCTGGTGATCACACACCTACAATCTGTCCTTCCTGCAGAGTTGGAACCCGTGTGCGAGGAAGCATTAGAACAGGAGTCTTTCTTGCACGCAGTTTAAAAATTAAAAATTAAAGAACTCGGTCTACACCGTCAACAGGATACGATTTCACGTGGAAAGTGCGGCTGGCTATTGAAAAGAGATCGTGTTGCCTGCAGCTTGCTTTCCGTTGTCTTTTTCATGCTGCAACTTTTGTTTTAAGGGTCATAAATCATTCACATTGAGAGACTCTGAAAGGGCAGTATATATTAAAAAGCACAGTATATTGTCTCCTGTACAGCTAAGGCTGAAATTAGGCCAATGGCATTTTATCAGCAGCCAATGCATAATATTATGAATAGATTTTTTTTAAACCTGATGGAAAAAACAAACTACGGTTTATGTGTTAGATTGTGTGTTACCGGAAATAAAAAGAAACACGTTTTAATGGCAATAATCGTTTTTGTGAGTCAAGCCTGATATATTAAACGTGCCCTTTATGTCTAGCGAATCATGCTGTGAGACATTCTATTCATAGCAGAACCAGCAGCTTTAAAACCAGTTCCTGTGTAGAATTGTCATCAGTGTTTTAGAGCCCTGTGGTTTATGTGGTGGATAGTAGTACTCTGCAAATAATAATGTCAATATCTTGTTAGGTCCAGTAAAGGCTTCAATAATTAAAACCTGAACGCAGCCCCTGGTAGCTATGACACAGAGCCAACAGACTTAACTTGAGAAAATGTGTAAAGCACCTAGAAGTACTAAAAAAGTTATTAAGGTGAAAACACAGCACAATAAGAATCCAGCTCCAATCTACAAAAATAGAGAATAATTTATTGAACAAAAAGACACAAAAGCGACAACAATCTAATAGGGAAATTGGAGAGATTAATGTTTTAAACAAAATAGAGTCGACAAGGTTTACCCGACAGTGTGGGTCAACTGCTTGCAATGGATCGGGACCTATGCATGATTTGACTCTGACCATGCTACAGCACGAGTGCACTGCACTAGGCTGGTCTGCCCCGGTAGAAGGGAGGTTCTGTTTTACCACCGGCCTTAGTCTTCTTTCTGGATGTCAAAATCTTCCAGCAATGCAACTCTGCAGGCTGTATACCTTCTCTCCGATGTCCTGATGAAATGGATTTACTGCTGTGGAAAAGTTCAGGACACAAGAAACCTGAACCCAGTGGCAATACACCTTGGTCAGATTAACTTGGATAGTTTGTCCCAGTCCATCAGAAATCTTTTATAACCAAAATGTCTTGTAGTCTTCAGTTTTTAGGGATGCTTGGAAAAATACACCTTAACACAGCCAAAGGTCCCAGGAGCCCAGGAACAAAACTTGGGGGTCAAGGCTCACTCCAGCAGATACCACCAACTGGGTACAGGGCAGATTCAGTGGAACTGATCAGCTGGGCGTTTCAGGAAAAGGTTTCTAGTAGTTTGTTTTAGCCCTGTAACTTAACAGGAGGTCAGCTAGCTGACCCTTGAAGTTTACGTCTTTGTCTTGGGTACACGTGGGAGTGGGTCAAGCACTTAAGGATCCCTCACAGGTCAAAGTACAGTTGTAGTAATTTTTCTGTTCTTCCGTAGGTCTAGAGTGTTATGAAGAGGGTACTGGGGATGCCACATTTATGTGTGGCACCAGCTTGTTATTGGGAGTGACTCCTGGCCCGTCAATTGGGTAAAAGTTCCTGGGGTTTATCCTAACCACTTTTGTAGCATTTCCTCTATGCTTTACTGCAAACAAACCCACAGTGCCCCCTCTGCCTAAATCCAGGAGGGTGAAATCGTTCTCCCCTTGTGCAATGGAATTTTGTCCACCAAACAGAGG
Source organism: Pleurodeles waltl (assembly GCF_031143425.1). Classification (NCBI taxonomy): domain Eukaryota; kingdom Metazoa; phylum Chordata; class Amphibia; order Caudata; family Salamandridae; genus Pleurodeles; species Pleurodeles waltl. The sequence goes on from NC_090436.1 coordinate 840,080,105, forward strand.
TGCCCAGGGAAATGAGAAACCCCTATTCTGTGGTTACTTCAATCCAGTTCTGAGGGCAGCTACCTCCCCACAGAGACTGGAGCCTGAGTATATGGAGGAACAAAGAAGGGGGCCTGTCCAGGCATCTGTTAAAATTTATCTGTGACAGGAGAAGTTAATCAAGCTCCTGGGCACTTCCCAAATGTCTATCCTGCAAGAGAAGTAGAAACACCACCTCACACTCAGGTTTTTGTCTCTGCTTTGGGTGCAGCTTTCACACCTTCTACAGGGCTTTAACACTCAGAGAGCTGCAGCTGGATGCTAATGCAAATTAGCCTCCAGAGGCTTTAGGCAGGCAAAAGATAATTTTCTAGAAGTACATTTTCCTTAATATTTTAAAAGAAATCCACCTTCATCAGTGAATTGAGTGTTTAATTAATATTAAAAAGGGCCAGGAATGAAAGTTGTAGCAGTTTCCTAGCAGAAGATAGCATTTTTAAATGTAATAGTGCATACTAGTTTCTGTAGAACAGCTAGGCTTGCTGCAGTGAAACTAGCTTTTAGGTGCTAGTCCCTACAAGGAAATGTTTAATATTAACTTTCTAAATGTCATACTTTTAAATGGCATACACCCTGCCTTTAACTCAGTAATTTTTAAAAGGAAGGTTTAGAACTGTCAAAAAAGTTTATTTTGACGGGTTGAATTGCAGTTTTTGAAACTGCCCAGGGCAGGCCACAATTGTAGGCCTGAAACCACATTTATACTGCTACTGTAGGGGATGGCACAAAGAGTGTTTCAGTTCAATAGTGACATTTAACTTACAGGCCCTCTGTACACTTGGTACCATATACTGGGGACTTATAGGTACATTAAATATGACAATTAGAAGTACAGCATGTTTAGGGGTTAGAACAGATATACTGGGGTCTAGTTAGCAGAGTCCCAGTGCACAGAGTAAAACTCCAGCAGTGGCAGTCCACAAAAAATGGGGAGTAACCATGCAACATTAGGCACATTCATACAAACTGTAATACTATTGTATTATGATATTTTAATAGCGTTTACTACCATTGTGTGGGGCATCGGAACAGTTATCTACATGAGTAGTGTGCTACAACAAGTAGAGTGTGTGGTAGAAGTATATTGCCTTTGTTTTGATCGTATGTGGCCAGTGTTTTCTTGTCTTGTGTGCTGACTAGCAAAGTGTGGTCATCATGCTATGGGAACAGTGCTTAGCATTGTGATGGATAAAGGCGTATGTGAAACAGGTGCGCAGTTTATGGTTTGCAGTAAGATGTACACATCCATTTATGGACTTTCTTATGACTACAGTTCACAAAACTGGTTCCTGCATACGGATGTTAATTCTGAGATTATTTAATTTATGTTCATGATCCCAAACAGGCCCTATTTTGAAGGAAGTAGTTGATATGTAGTTAGTTGAAACAAGTAGTAGTGGATAAATTAAGAGTTCTCCATATGCCTGTTCAGCTAAAGGTGGGTTGTTTCTTGCTATAGACTTGTACATTACTGAGTGATAGATATGGTCTGTAGAGGTTCTGTCTTATACAGGTGTGAAAGGCCCAAGCAGTACGAGGGAATTACTATGCAGCCTGTTTGAACTACAATCAGCTACACAACTGCTGAGTGTTTTAATATCAGTGAGGGCCTTTGAATTTACAGTACTATATAATACCCACGCTAACCAGAGGTCAGCCCCTCATAACTTACCTGGACATAGAAATGTGTGTGTTGGCCAGGCTCTGCCATAACTGTGGACTGTAGACTCTACAATGTCCTTGAAGAAGAGATTATTGTTATGGGTTCTTTCCAGGATGAGACTGGGAGAGAATAGGCTGGGGCATCAAAATAAAAGTGAACTCTGCTAGTGAGTTAGAAAGGTAAAAAATGGCTCATGTTTGCAAACTGGGTGGGGGGGAGTTGAACCTGTAAATTGTATAAGTGGTTTGCAAGGTATAGAAGCCTGCATGGATTTGAGTTTGCTGGAGGCAATGTTTCTTTTAAGATTAGGAAAATCAACAGCAAACCCCAGCCCAGCAGACTACAAAATAGGCACACAAACAGCCAAAACAATGGTCCACCCTCTGATGTCTCAGTCCAGCCCATTGGGTACTGCCTGGTTGCCCTATAGGCCAGCCCAAACCTGATTCTATTTCAGGGTTATGGGTTATTATAGTTATCTTCAAAACAGCCATATTATTTCCTTTCTTCTTAACTATAAATGATCCCTAATGCATCAAATCTTGGCAGGTAGTGAGTTCTGAGCTTAGTGGCTTATATTATTAAGAAAATATTGCTTCCAATGGATCTCTCATATTGGGGCAATATGATGAGCTACGGTGTAAGCCTAGAGTGCAGCGTCCTTTTTTTTGTTTGTATTGATTACATTTAATTTGTAGGTATAGTTGTGTTTTTCTTTAGGAGGCTCTGTGGATGATACAAGTGCCTTGAACATTGTTCATTTTTCTACAGGTAGCCAATGGAGTACTTGCAGGAGAAGTTTCCTGCATTCTCTGCCGTGCAGGCAGGAAAGGTGTCTTGGTACAGCACTTTGTATTAATTGTATTTTGAGTATGATGAGTTTGATGAAACTGGGGAAGCCGAGGTATAGGCTGTTGCAATGGTCGATTTGGGGGTGTCAGGATAGATTGCAGCCTTTATTGGTATCTGTGAGAAATTGGGTTGTTGGCTGAATGGGTGTGACCCTTGTTCAAGCATCAGCCACATTCTCCGTCAGGGTGAACCACAAAAGCCACTAAATTAACCAGTGCTCAACCTTCTGGTAGCTTGCAACAAAAGTAGTCAGGCTTAACTGAAAGGTAATGTGTAAACTACTTGTGCAGCACAAACAGTAATAAAGTGAACGCACAACATAAGAAAAATCCCACACCAATTTAGTAAAATAGAATACATTTTAATAAATAATTTGACACCAAAATGACAAAAATATAATTATAGAACTGGTTCAAAGTTCAAAGTTTTAAGAAAAAACAGCACCCAAATGCAAAAAGTGCCACCTGTTGGTGTCTGGTCACACCAGAACGGGACAAAGTCACAGGTTCATGCTGACCAAGATGGACAATGGGCCAGCTACAAGGACCAAGTTAGGCCCACTGAACAAAAGTACCCTAATTCCTGTTTGCTGAATGATGAGAAGTCCCGCATTGATGATAAGTCATACAGCCAAAGTGATGTGAGGTCCTTGTGTGGAGATGCGTTGCAAAGTAATGGTTCTGAGAGGCTGCAGGCTGCAATGTGAAAATCTAGAATGGGGATGCGCTGCACAACAGTTCCGATGCACAGTCTTGCGAGGCAGTGCATCCTGATGTGTCAGTTCTGCTGGGACCACAAATGGGCTAGCAGAGCACCTTCAGGGCCACTTACAAGGGTCCAGGGCTGTGGTGGCACCACCAGGGGGTATAGGACCCACAGCTGGTATAGTCTAGTTGCTGGATTCAAGGCTGTTGGAACCTGTTCTGTCCATGAGGCTCTGATTAGGAGGATAGCAAAAAGGCTCTTGAAGTCACTGTGGTGGTCCTGGGTTCAAGGTGCAGGTCCAATCCTTCAGTCAGGCAGCAGGAAAGTAGAGAAGCAAGGCAGCAGAGTAGCCGTCCTTCTTGCAGCAGAGCAGAAAAGCAGTCCTTCTGAGTCTTCTACATGTCCAGAGGTATACTAAAGAGTGGGTTTGAGGGTCCCCTTTTATACATTGTGCCTTCTTTGAAGTAGGAGAAGATTCTAGAGAAACTCCTTTGAAGTGCTTGAAGTTTCCTTAACACCCTGCTCTGGCTACAAGCTGGCTGCATGAACAATACAGGGGTTACAAGTCCTTTGTATGAAGGTAGAGCACAGCCTTTTCAGTTGTAAGTGGGACTGTGCCTAGCTCTGCCCCCATCCTGCCAGTTAATGGCCCTTTTAGGCACACCTAATCCCTCTATTGTGTGGCTGTCAGGGAGGAATAAACAAAGCCCAACTGCCAACTGTGCCCAGTTATGTGAATAGGGATAGGCTGCTGGCACCAAAATGTTTATGGCATGAAAAATGCTAACTTTCTAAAAGTAGCATTTTCAAATTTCAACTTAAATTCAACTTTGCCTAGAAGAGGATTTTTAATTACAATTTCTCGGACACTAACATTAAATGCTTACTTGTCCCTAATTGAATGTTAGCACTTATTAAGTATACCAAGGCAACCAATGTTTTCTTTATGGGCGAGAAATGAAATTAGGAGTTTTTCATTACCAAAACATGTAAAACTTTAAGGTACATGTCCAACCATTTAATTACAATGCACCTTGCCTTCTGAGCTATCTAGAGACTACCTTAGGTGTGAGCTCTATGTAATAAAAGGGGTGTTTAAGGCTTGACAAAGAGGTTAATTTGCTAGGTCGAAAGGGCAGTTTAAACTGCATTTAGGCAGCAATGGCAGACCTGGGACACGTTTTAGGAGGCTACTGATCTGGCTGGCCTAATAAGTGCTGTAGGCTCACTAGTAGCACTTAATTTACAGACCCTGGGTGCATGGCATTCCAATCTACAAGGGGCTTATAAGTAAATTAAAAGTGCCAATAAGTTGTAAGCCAATTTTACCATGTTTAGGGGAGAACGCACAAGCACTTTGCCACTGTTTTGCAGTCCTAAGACCAACAAAAAGATTTTCAGCAAAAAGTGGAGAGCAAAGGCAAAATGTTTGGGGGAAGACCACCCTAAGGCTAACAGGTCTAAGAGTATCCATGGCAAGGGAAGATGTGCTGCGATGTGTATCTTTGTGTAGATTGTGCTTTTTGTGACCTTGATATTTGATATCAAGTTTAGGTCTGAATCAATGATTGTGTACCTCTCCTGATGTAATTAGAGGGGCCTCACGTTCTTTGGGCCATATGGTGGTATTTTTGCCATTGTCTATAGGTCATTATCTCTGTTTTAGTGGTGTTGAGTATTAGGGGGTCAATCATCATCCCTGCTTTTAAGCGACAGGTGGGGTCTAGTTCTAATTTTTGTTGGAGGTGGATGGTCAGTTTTTAGGTTAGAGAATTCTGATGTTGGGGAAGAGGTTGAGGGCATTTTTTGTGCGGGGTGGTAATGCTATTGCAACTGGATTACTAGTTCTGTCATTGGAGACATTTGCGAGTATTTGGTGTATTTAGACAAGATTCAGAATTGGTTGGTTATACTTACAAAGCTCTGCTTCTACAGTTTCAAGTTCAACTGCGAAATAATAATTAATATCCACTTTTTTTAATAACGCCACGGTAATCAACTGCTTTCAAAGGTCGCTTTTTAATTATATCTTTTGTGAAGAAGCTGTGTTCTATTCCTTAAGTTACAGGCTTCGACAGAGTTTGAGCCACTGGGAAAAGCGCCTAAAACTCTTCAGTGATCAGTTCCCATATCTTCCATAGAACGTGAGTGCTGCGAATTGGTTCGTCTTGTATGGCGTGTTTAACAAGAGAATGCAATATTTCATAAATAGGTGGGTTACCATGTGATGATACGTTAAAAATTACTGTTGAACTAAAGGAACAAAAATGTGTCAATAAAAACAAAGATAAAAGACAAAATTGCCCGTATATGTTATTGCACTGTACACTAAATACAGAATAGGTGTAAAAATACTCTATCGGAAGTTCCCAATGGGCAACTCTCAAAAGTTGTGGTATCAGAATGTCCTAGTCAGAATAGCGTCTGGCATAAATAGTATATCCAACACAGTTTTTACAATAATATCACCACAGTTAAGTTAATAATAGGAAATCTACAACCAGCGGAATGATATTGAGGATGCAAAATTTGTCAGATCATAAGGCTGACTTTCATTATCTAACAGACAGCCGCCGAAGAAATGTGAGTTGAACCACTTGCAGTGTTAGCAGTGCTAGGAATTTCCTAAAAATAAAATAAACACATTCATGTTTGCACATTTTAAACTCATTAATATTTCCAAATATATAATAAATAGAATAACAACAGAAAATAATAGAATAATAATAGAAAATGCACAAACAGATATCAATAAATGCACTTGTCTGTGAAGGATGCAATGGTCATTAACTCTCTCAGGGTGTTACACTGAGGCACTACATGTCGACTTTCAGCTCTGACAAAGCAAAGGTTCTATAAACCTGCAATGTATTTGCAAAACCACTCCTTACTCTCTTCACTCATACTTATTTTAGTAATAACGTTTTCAGACTGGTATTCTGATTCAAGACAAATGGGTTTACAAAGGGGTCAAAGTGAAGGACATGCAAGAAAATGACGGGATATCATACTCTACACTACAACAAATAAAGAAACTCGAGAGTACCTTTCTTACAAAGTTATAGGAGAAGACTGAACTCATTTCGTATCAAACCTGGGAAAAAGTCCAATGGCTGGTAAGTTAATTACAAATTATTACAGTAGTGATGTCATTAATGTGTTATGAAATCAGAATAGTGATATCAAAACCAGCATGTAATAAGAAGCATATGGACAAGTTACTATGCAACTGTGGTAGGCTTCCATGTGTTTTTCATGTATATGAAGTACAGCATTATAAAGAATTAATTATGTCTCTATACAACTGTCATGCTCTAGAAAGTCAGTCGTACTGCACCTTATAAGCAGTTTCGACAATATTTTGTAACCCACCCCATCAATTTCAACAATTTGATTTCTGCAAACGTCCCGGGAAACTCAAGAGTTGTTCCGGCCCATTCTCACAAAGTTTTCATCACCTACTGGAAAGTTTTTAAACCTTGTATCAGGGTGAGTCATTCCACCCATACACCAGCAGCCTGTTTAACGTAGATAACGAAGCACTCCCTTGTTTATCTTTCAAAGTGTATAGAAAAGGGCCAATGGTCTTTTCTGTTGTCTTTCCAATTCACTTAAAAAACTTTGTAAATATACCTTGAATTAACCAGTACTAAAGGAATGCAGCTTTTGTACATTAATGAGTGAAATTCGACCCTTTTCCATTGGCATTGGTTGTGAGTGAAGCAAAGGGTGTGTGACTATGCAGAGTCTAAAGTGCCTCTGCTTTGACAAAGCTCAGTATGGAAAAAAGTCAGCAGAACTTCCTGAATATCAGGAGGACGGGTGAAATTCTGCCCTTCGACCTCCTGCTGCCTGCATGCTCTCCTAGGGCCTGTAAGAAGACACATGCTCAATTATCATAGTGGCTAAGCATCTTCTTGACATACGGTTTGATGTCTGCCACCACGTATCCACATAAACATAAAATAAATCCTTGACGCATTAGAAATTCTGTTCACATCCTTTAACATTGTCAACATCCTTTAAAGTATAAGAGGGGTTAGAAACAGCTCTGACTCACACATCCTGGCAGGGTTACACATTCTGCAACATCTAGTCCCCCTTTGTCTCACTGTCTGGGAGGAAGAGATGAAGTCTAACTGCCCTGTCATCTGACCCAGAGCACATGCTGCAGCCACCAAAAGGTTAGGACAAGAAAATGTCAACTAAAAGTAAAAAGAACAGAAGGTGGATGGAATGCTGAACAATGCAAATATTCACCCACAGTCAGAAAGATCTAGGTTTAATCTATTGTTTTTTTGCCTACCACGCCACCTCAGTTTGGACCCAGCTATATGCAAATCAGTCTTGACTCTGCTTCCCATTGGAACAGTCCAGCCCAAACTGTCAAGCAAGGTCCTCCCTGAACAGCAAACAAACATTCTGGGACCAGTTTCAGGGTATGACCCCTCATCAGCCAGGCTAACTTAAATCTAGTGGCCCAATAAGCAAGTGGTCCACGTCTGGGCATACCCTTACCACTTAGGATGACAAAAACAAAAAAAACAGATGATGGACTGAATGCTGAACAATGCAAATATTCACCCCCAGTCACAAGGATCTGAGTTTAATCCATAGTCCATCATCTGTTTTTGTTTACTTCCTAAAAGTGGCATTTACAGAACTGTGACCTAAAATCTGATTTTTCCATTAAACAGGATTTTAAATTACAATTCATTCAAGATCAAACATGACAGTTCTATCTGTGCCCACCCAAAAAGTTAGTCCTGAAGTTATTGAAAAAATAATTCATGAGTTTTTTACTACCAGGACATGTAACACTGAAAAGTACATGCCTACATTTACTTGAATGAATACAATGCACCCTGCACTACTAGCTGTTTAGGTGCTAACCTATAGGTGACATATAGGTATCAAAAAGGGAGGCTGAGGTCTGGCAAATGTTTTATTTTTCCAGGTTTAATTGGCAGTTTAAACTGCACAGAGGCTGCAATGGCAGGCCTAAGACATCTTTTAGAAGGCAACTTAAGGGGGGGAGAGGGCACAATAAGTGCTGCAGTCCTACTAGTAAGTATATAAAACAGTGATGGATGGAAAGCTTTAATTTATCTCAGCCACTGTAATCACTCGGGCCACATCCCAATAAATTGTTATTTTACACACCAAGCCACCTCAGTTTGGACCCAACTATATGGAAATCAGTCTTCACCCTGCTCCAATTGGACCAGTCCAGCCAAAACTGCCATCACCTTTTTGTTTTTGCATTGGCACCCTAAGTGTACCTGGTATGCCCAGGTGTGGGTCCCAGACTTAATGTGCAGCTGGAATTCAGCTACACAGGGCTGAAGAGCCCTAATTATGGCAAAAGTGGTCCTAGGTTGCTTGTATTCTGGTTCAGGGAGGACTTGGCCTGGCAGGGACAAGACTGATTTGCATATGGCTATGTTTGAACTGAGGTGGTATGGTAGGCAAAAAAATATAGGGGGTCATTACAACATTGGCGGTAAAAGCTGCTTACTGCCGTGCAGAAGACCGCCAACACACCGCCGCGGCCGCGGAATTCGGCCACGGTCATTAAGACCCACTGCTCGGAATCCGCCAAAATTCAGACACCCACACAAGTCCGCCACACCAAAGGTCAGTGATAAACTGGCAAAAACAAACCCTCCACCGTCACGCCAACAGAAATACTCCCACACTATCACGACACACGAATCCACACAGTGGTCTTTCAACCGCGGTATTCCATTGGCGGTACACACCGCCGCGCTCAAAACACACACACTCCTACAAAATACAGCCACATTGGACAATTTGAAATACACACACCTGATACACATACACACACCACTCCCACGCACCCAATACAATATAAAACACACACCCACATCACCCACAAACCCCTACGACCAAAATACTCTCTGAAGGCCAGAGAGACGCACCACCATCTACAAAACTAGCATCCACAGGCACACAACACCATCACCCACATAACTTCCACTCACCTCACACAACACACCACCACATATCACCACACTTATCACCACACACACCACCCCACACATCACCTACACCACCCCATGGCACGTCAAAGACAGCCCAGGTTCTCAGAGGAGGAGCTCAGGGTCATGGTGGAGGAAATCATCCGGGTAGAGCCACAGCTATTTGGATCACAGGTGCAGCACACCTCAATTGCAAGGAAGATGGAGCTATGGCGAAGAATAGTCGACAGGGTCAACGCAGTGGGACAACACCCAAGAAATAGGGAGGACATCAGGAAACGGTGGAACGACCTACGGGGGAAGGTGCGTTCTGTGGTCTCAAGACACCACCAGGTGGTTCAGCGGACTGGCGGCGGACCCCCACTTCCCCACCCACAACTAACAACATGAGAGGAGCAGGTCTTGGCGATTCTGCCTCCTGAGGGCCTCGCAGGAGTTGGTGGAGGAATGGACTCTGGTAAGTCAAATTTTAACTATTCCATCCCCCACCCTACCTGCATGCTATCACATACCCCCACCTTTGCCCTCACCCCTACCACTCCAACTCCTCACAAATGTACCAATATCACAAACCACACATCCTAACACCAAGCCCTGCATGCAACAACAAAGCATGGACACCCATCACCAAAGCATGCCCACTGCACATACCCATACACCCCCCTAAACCATCATCACACAAGGTCCCACACAGGAATGCTAGCACTGGGGTACACGGTCACCCACCCATTGCACACCATAACACACAGATGCAATAATCATGCCTTTCCACCCCTGCAGGACCACTACCCAACGTCACCAGACAGGAGGGTCCAGACATGTCCACTCCACCCACAGAAGAGGCCCACAGTGATGACAGCACCTCTGTCCAACTGGATCTAGATGACCAGCCCGGACCATCGTGGTCCTCGGGCCAGTCGGTTCCCCTCACACTGGCACAAGCCACAACAGAGCCTCCCCACTCTGGAAACACTAGCACATCACCCACCCAGCGGACCCATACCTCTGTCCCCAGGACACGTCAATCAGCTGTAGGTCCACCACTACAGGGAACCCAGGATAACCCACCACCCCAACAACAACAGGGACCTGGGGGCAGTGGCAGTGGGCACACGGTCCAGGGGACGGAGGCCCAGGAACACAGGGGAACTGGGAGGGCTGCTGTGCGACAGGGGGCGGACAGGCCAAGGGAACCCACTCTCCACAAGGCCCTCTCCTCCATCATGGGAGCATACCACCACTCCCAGGAGACGATGGCAATGGTCCTGGCCAAGTTTCAGGAGACCCAGCGCCTGCAGGAGGAGCAGTATTTGGGTTTCAGGGAGGAACTCAGAACCATCAGCTCCACCCTGGGCACCATCGTAGGGGTGCTGAAGGAAGTACTCAACACCAGGAGGGACACTGTGGCACTACAAAGGGCCCCTGACACTAGCATGGACGATGAACTGCCCACCACCTCTGCCGGCGCTAGTGGACAGGACGCCCCACCACAGGACCACCACACCAGCAGCCCACCCCCTGCAGAGGGAGAACCACCCCGCAAACGGTCCCTGAGATCCAGGAACAAGACAGAGCATGATGCCAAGACCCCCGCCAAGAAATGAGACCACCCTGATTGTCATCCCACTGTCCCACTTTGTCACCCTGTCCATATTTAAACTGCCCCAGCTCCACTTCCTATGCCCATATGGGCAATGCACCTGTGAGACTAATAGACTGGACTCTGCCATGGACAATCCTCCGCCATCACCCCTCACCATTTAACTTCCCCCTCCAATATTTTGCATTTAAATAAACACACCTAAAGCACAAAAAGATCTGGAGTCTGTCTGAGATTTCGAAATAGTGTATTTGCAATTAGAGTGACAAAATGTTCATTAAATAGTAATGTCAACATACCTAAGTCACACAGCTCTAGTCCATGAGGAATCTAAGCAGATGAAACATGTTGGGACCCACATCTGTGAAACCGTAAGGGAAAGTGACAACTCAGTGACCATACACTGGGTGAAAACAACAAACAGGATAGAGGTAGTAGTGTAAAAGTACATGTAGTAGGCAGGAATGCATTCTCACCTGTGTTTCACTGGAAATATTGCAGGATCACTGAGTCCCTGTTCTGCATGTCTTCTTCCTCTGCTTCATCCTCATCACTGTCCACAGGCTCCACAGCTGCCACAACACCGCCATCTGGACCATCCTCCTGCAGAAAAGGCACCTGTCGTCGCAAAGCAAAGTTGTGAAGCATACAGCGGGCCACGATGATCTGGCACACCTTCTTTGGTGAGTAGAATAGGGATCCACCTGTCATATGCAGGCACCTGAACCTGTTCTTCAGAAGGCCGAAGGTCCGCTCAATCACCCTCCTAGTTCGCCCATGGGCCTCATTGTAGCGTTCCTCTGCCCTGGTCCTGGGATTCCTCACTGGGGTCAGTAGCCATGACAGGTCGGGGTACCCAGAGTCACTTGCAAATGGCGAGGGACAACTGTTAGACACACACTAACCTGGAGGGATAACCCCAGACAACCATTCCTACTATCTTGCTTCCAGGGGCTCACCTAATAGCCACACACGGTGCCTCTGGAGTTGAGCCATCAGATAAGGGATGCTGCTATTCCGCAGGATGTAAGCGTCATGCAGTGAGCCAGGGAACATGACATTCACATGGGAGATGTACTGGTTTGCCAAACATACCATATGTACATTCATGGAATGATAACTCTTCCGGTTTCTCTACACCTGTTCACTCCTGTGGGGGAGGACCAAAGCCACATGGGTTCCATCAATGGCACCTATGATGTTGGGGATGTGTCCAAGGGCATAGAAGTCACCTTTCACTGTAGGCAAGTCCTCCACCTGAGGGAAAACGATGTAGCTCCGCATGTGTTTCAGAAGGGCAGACAACACTCTGGACAACACGTTGGAAAACATAGGCTGGGACATCCCTGATGCCATGGCCACAGTTGTTTGAAAAGACCCACTTGCAAGGAAATGGAGCACTGATAGCACCTGCACTTGAGGGGGGATTCCTGTGGGATGGCGGATTGCTGACATCAGGTCTGGCTCCAGCTGGGTACACAGTTCCTGGATTGTGGCACGGTCAAACCTGTAGGTGATTATCAAATTTCTTTCCTCCATTGTCGACAGGTCCACCAGCGGTCGGTACACCAGAGGATTCCGCCATCTCTTCACATGTCCCAGCGGACGGTGCCTATGAAGGACAATAGCGACCACAGGGTTAAACAACTCAGTGGTATGTACCCACAGTTTACACAGAACACCAATCATACACAAAATGTGGCCTGTATGTGTGATTAGATTAGGCCTAGGTATGTGTGACGCAGTTGGAAATTAGGCCATGTGGGCCCCTGAAATGGCGGCTGCCTGACCTCTAAAGTGTGACAATGGGATGTGAGGTAACTGCGCTGGCATTGTACACCGTCGCGGTAGGCAGTCGGAGACCGCGGCGCAATGCTGCATTGGTTAACATTGGACCCTATGGGTCCCAGGAGCCAATGACGATGTACGCCGGCGGTGATGGTACGCACCGCTGCGGACGTGACCGCCATTTTATATCTGTAGAATCACTCGATACCTGATCTTCGACAGGAGAGGACCTACACTGCAAGTGCTGCTGTGACCTCGGTCTGGAAGAGATAATGGCTCGTGCGTCTGGGGAAAAGGCCCCTGCCTTCACATCGGAGCAGTTGGAGAAGCTCATCTATGGGGTCCTCCCCCAGTACACGCTACTCTACAGTCCTCCAGACAAACAGGTAAGTACACAGGGAGCATGTTGTATGGGCTATGCCTGTGTGGAGAGGGCTGTTGTAAGAAGGAAGGGGGCAGAGTTCTGCGTGCATGAAAGACGGTGGGTGCATGTGCCACATGGCAAGGGTAGGGATGGGGGCCACTCACTTTGACGGTGCAGTTGGTAATGACTTCTCTTCTTCCCCTGTACATTTCATGTAGGTCAGCGCCCACCAGAAGAAAAATATTTGGTGTGCCATCGCCAAGGACTTCCGGACCCTGGGGGTCTACCACAGACGGAGCACCCACTGCTGGAAAAGATGGGAGGACATTCGCCGCTGGAGCAAGAAGACGGCGGAGGCTCAGCTGGGGATGGCCTCCCAACGTGGGAGGGGTGCCCGTCGAACCATGACCCCCCTGATGTTCAGGATCCTGGCGGTGGCCTACCCAGAGTTGGATGGGCTCTTGAGGGCATCACAGCAGACACAAGGGGTGAGTACACTATCATTCTGCTGTCTCTGCGCGCAGTGGAGGTGTCTGGGTGGGGGAGGAGGGCTGTGGGTTTCCCTAGACCAGGGCGAGTTCCGTAGGCTAGGCCCCTTCGTAAGGCATGGCCCTGTGGCCCCCAGCCCACCTCTGTAGAGTGTCAAGTACAGCTATTCATGCTCCTGTGTCATCTATGTGTACAGATGTCGTCCATAGCCTTGTAGGCCATTTCCCAGGAATTGCACTGTAGAGCCCAAGAGCGCGGCGTAGTGCAGGGGGCTTCTGTGTCTGTCTTTTCCACCAACGGTAGCGGTAATCCATGCACTTAACATGTCTTTCTTCTGTTTCCCCCCCCCTTTTTTGTGGTCTCCCTGTTCTTGTGTGCATTAGCACCATCAGGCGGAGGAGCAGTGGCACCGGAGCACAAGGGAGCTGCATGGAGGGTCACACTACGGACTCAGAATTCACCAGTGGGACGGAGGGTGAGGGGAGCTCCACGGCGGGGACAGGAGCTGAGACCAGCGACACGGACTCGTCCTCTGATGGGAGCTCCCTTGTGGTGGCGGCAACATCTGTGCCCCACGCATCTACAGGTACAGCCGCTACCCCCCCTACCAGCACTGCCCTCCCAGCAGCCCCTCAGCCCTCGCCCCATGCCCGCTCACCCAGGAGGGTGGCCATCACCTTCGCCCCAGGCACCTCAGGCCCTGCCCAAGTCACCCCTGCTGCCCTCAGTGAGGAGGCCATTGACCTCCTCAGGTAACTCAGTGTTGGGCAGTCTACCATTTTGAATGCCATCCAGGGTGTAGAAAGGCAGTTGCAACAAACAAATGTATTCCTGGAGGGCATACATTCTGGTCAGGCGGCCCTTCACTGAGCCTTTCAAACTCTGGCCTCGGCACTGATGGCAGCCATTGTCCCTGTGTCTAGCCTCCCCCCTCCAACTTCCTCCACCCAGACCCAATCCCCTGTACCTCTGCCTATCACAAGCACACCATCAGACCAGCCTGCACACACCTTAGCACACAAGGGAAGCTCAGGCAAACATAAGCACCACACATCCCACAGGCACTCACGCAAGCATCACAGACATGCAGACACACCAACATCCACTGCCTCCACTGTGTCCCCCTCCTCATCGTCTCCCTCATCCCTCCCAGTCTCGTCTACACACACACCTGCATGCACTACCTCTACAGCCACTACGTCCCTCACCAGCACACCCACCAGCACACCCCGCTCACGTGCAGTCACCACCCCCACTACCATTCACACATCCCGTGTCCTCTCCCAGTGTGTCTGTGACGCCCCTCCGAAGATACACAGGCACAAACCCACCCAACAGCCATCCACCTCACGACAGCCTCCAGCCCATGCACCTGCACCCAAAGTCACCAAACGTACACCTACTACTACCACCACCTCTTCCTCCACTCCCAAACCTCCTCCAGCTACCCTTCCCAGTATGTCCCAAAAACTTTTCCTCTCCAGCCTTGACCTTTTTCCCACATCTCCCCCCCGTCCATCTCATAGGTCCCGAACTAGCACCTCAGCCACAACATCTCCGGGACCAGTGGAGTCTGTAGTCACAGGTATGTGGAGTGCACCGGCCACCAGGACAGCCAGTGTGTCACGGAGCCACAGCACAGCCAGTCCCCCCCTGTGAAGCACCAGAAGTTGGCCAGTGCCCAGCGGGAGAGGGGGAAGACTCCAGCCACCCAAGCCGCTCCCAGGGGTCCAGGTGGGAGTGTGGACTCAGCTGTGACACCTCCGAAGGTGGGGAAGGGCCATAAGAAACCTGGCAAGTCTGGGAGGAGCAGCACACCGGAGAAGACCGCCATCATCCCCGCTTCCCAGGAGGGCCCCGCAAGCCCCATCCTCGCTGCCCAGGAGGCCACCGCCAGCCCCATCCTCGCTGCCCAGGAGGCCACCGCCAGCCCCATCCTCGCTGCCTAGGAGGGCCCCACCAGCCACAGCCCAGGAGGACCCCGCCAGCCACAGCCCAGCTGCCCAGGAGGGCCCCGCCAACCACTGCCCAGCTGCCCAGGAGGGCACCACCAGCCACAGCTCAGCTGCCCAGGAGGGCCCCGCCAGCCACAGCCCAGCTGCCCAGGAGGGCCCCGCCAGCCACAGCCCAGCTGACCAATGAAGGACCGCCAGCCCCAGCCCAGCTGGGCAATGAAGGACCGCCAACTCAAGCACCTCTGAACAGGGCAAGCACCACTGAACAGGTCACCGCCAAATCAAGCACCGCTGAACAGGGTACCGCCAAATCAAGCACCGCTGAACAGGGCACCGCCAAATCAAGCGCCGCTGAACAGGGCAAGCACCGCTGAACAGGGCACCGCCAAATCAAGCACTGCTGAACATGGCACCGCCAAATCAAGCACCGCTGAACAGGGCACCGCCAAATCAAGCACCGCTGAACAGGGCACCGCCAATTCAAGCACCGCTGAACAGGGCAAGCACCGCTGAACAGGGCACCGCCAAATCAAGTACCGCTGAACAGGGTACCGCCAAATCAAGCACCGTTGAACAGAGCACCGCCAACTCAAGCACCGCTAGCCCATGAGCGGCAGGGGCACTGATGCAACTGGGACTGTCACAGGGTGAGTGATACACTCTGGGCACCAGTCCCCCTCCAGAACCTGTGGAGACATGCATCCACTACCTCTGTCCTTCACAGGATGAAGCAGAACCAGTGGAGACATGCATCCACTACCTCTGTCCTTCAAAGGATGAAGCACTCTGGGCACCAGTCCCCCTCCAGAACCAGTGGAGACGTGCATCCACTACCTCTGTCCTTCACAGGATGAAGCACTTTGGGCACCAGTCCCCCTCCAGAACCAGTGGAGACTGTTATCCACTTGAGAGACTGTGGCTTTGCACTCACCAGGATGCAGCAGTTGGCAACCCACCCACTGTATAGACTTGAGAGACTGTGACTTTGCACTCCCCAGGATGCAGCAGTGGGCAACCCACCCACTGTATAGACTTGAGAGACTGTGGCTTTGCACTCCCCAGGATGCAGCAGTCGGCAACCCACCAACTGTATACACTTGAGAGACTGTGGCTTTGCACTCCCCGGGATACATCAGTGGGCATGGAGCCCCCTCGTTGATCTGGCGTCGTGCGCTCATCCGGCTGAGGTGCCCCCCTTCCCTTCCCCCTGAGGTGCCTGTTGTATTTCTATCTGATGCCCCTGCAGTGTTCTCTCTGTTTTGATCTGGTATCGAGTGTGGGCCTTGCCCATGCATTTTGGGCCCAGTGGTCCACGGACTATGAGTGGTGGAATACCTGGACTACTATTCTTGGTGTATATTTTGTTAATAGTGTATATATGTATATTTTTGCGTACTGCATTTTGATATATTACAATGGTTACACTCATTTCCTTTTGTCTTTGCATTCTTCCGGGGAGAGTTGTGGGGGTGTAACTATAATGTATAGATATGTATCAGTGTGTGTGTTGTAGTGGGTGAGGGTGGGGGTGGTGGTGTTGCGTGCTGCGTGTGTGTGTGTCACTGTTTTTTGCCTCCCCCCTCCCCTGTGTTGTAGGTGCAGTACTCACGTGGTCTTCGCCGCCGGCGTTGGTGCTCCTGGTACAGGAGCAGGAAGACTATCAGAGGTAGGATTTGGAGTTCCGGGTCCATGGTGTCCTCCTTCCTCGTGGAGTGTGTAGAGGTGAGTGTTTTCCCTTCGAAATTCCTGTTTCCACCGTGTTTTTATCCGCGGTGAATCCACCCCGGAAAAGGTGGCGGATTGGCCTGTCATAATAGTGTGGGCGGTACACTGTCCGCCGCCTGTCTGTTGGCGGTGACCATCAAGCTGTTTGTTTGTATCGCCGAGGCGGTCGGAGTGTTAAAGTGGCTGTCTTTGTTGGCGGTTTCCGCCACGATCGTAATTCCAAAATTTTTACCGCCGTCCAGTTGGCGTTCTTACCGCCGCTTTAACACCGTCCACCAGGGTTGTAATGACCACCTTAGATTGGGCCCTGAGTAATTGCCAGTGGCTGAGATTCATTCAAGCATTTCACCCATCACCTTTTTGTTTTAACATTTGCCGTCCTAAGTGCGCTGTGAATGCCCCGACGTGGGTCCTGTGCTCACTGTGCCACTGGAATCAAGCTTTCCCTGGCTGAAGAGCCCTAACTAGGGTGAAACCTGTCCTAGGTTGCTTGTGATTCAGTTCAGGGAAGACCTGGCCTGGCAGTTTGGGTTGGACTGTTTTCATGAGGATCACGGTCCATACTGATTTCCAAAAGGCTAGTTCCAAACTGAGATGGCATCGTGGACAAAAAAACAATAGATTGGGACTTGGCCCTGAGCGATTGCCAGTGGTTGATATTAATTCAAGCATCCCATTCATCACCCTGTTGCTTTTGCGTAGCCCCACTATGCATGGGCAGTGCAAGGGTCACCGCTGAACAGGGCAAGCACCATTGAACAGGGCACCGCCAAATCAAGCACCGCTGAACAGGGTACCGCCAAATCAAGCACCGCTGAACAGGGCAAGCACCGCTGAACAGGGCACCGCCAAATCAAGCACTGCTGAACAGGGCACCGCCAAATCAAGCACCGCTGAACAGGGCACCGCTGAACAGGGCAAGCACCGCTGAACAGGGCACCGCCAAGTCAAGTACCGCTGAACAGGGTACCGCCAAATCAAGCACCGCTGAACAGGGCACCGCCAACTCAAGCACCGCTAGCCCATGAGCGGCAGGGGCACTGATGCAACTGGGACCGTCACAGGGTGAGTGATACACTCTGGGCACCAGTCCCCCTCCAGAACCAGTGGAGACATGCATCTACTACCTCTGTCCTTCACAGGATGAAGCAGAACCAGTGGAGACATGCATCCACTTCCTCTGTCCTTCACAGGATGAAGCACTCTGGGCACCAGTCCCCCTCCAGAACCAGTGGAGACATGCATCCACTACCTCTGTCCTTCACAGGATGAAGCACTCTGGGCACCAGTCCCCCTCCAGAACCAGTGGAGACTGTTATCCACTTGAGAGACTGGGGCTTTGCACTCCCCAGGATGCAGCAGTTGGCAACCCACCCACTGTATAGACTTGAGAGACTGTGGCTTTGCACTCCCCAGGATGCAGCAGTGGGCAACCCACCCACTGTATAGACTAGAGAGACTGTGGCTTTGCACTCCCCAGGATGCAGCAGTGGGCAACCCACCCACTGTATAGACTTGAGAGACTGTGGCTTTGCACTCCCCAGGATGCAGCAGTGGGCAACCCACCCACTGTATAGACTTGAGAGACTGTGGCTTTGCATTCCCCAGGATGCAGTAGTCGGCAACCCGCCAACTGTATAGACTTGAGTGACTGTGGCTTTGCACTCCCCGGGATACATCAGTGGGCACGGAGCCCCCTCGTTGATCTGGCGTCGTGCGCTCATCCGGCTGAGGTGCCCCCCTTCCCTTCCCCCTGAGGTGCCTGTTGTATTTCTATCTGATGCCCCTGCAGTGTTCTCTCTGTTTTGATCTGGTATCGAGTGTGGGCCTCGCCCAGGCATTTTGGGCCCAGTGGTCCACGGACTATGAGTGGTGCAGTACCTGGACTACTATTCTTGGTGTATATTTTGTTAATAGTGTATATATGTATATTTTTGCGTACTGCATTTTGATATATTACAATGGTTACACTCATTTCCTTTTGTCTTTGCATTCTTCCGGGGGGGGGGGGTTGTGGGGGTGTAACTATAATGTATAGGTATGTATTAGTGTGTGTGTTGTAGTGGGTGAGGGTGGGGGTGGTGGTGTTGCATGCTGCGTGTGTGTGTGTCACTGTTTTTTGCCTCCCCTGTGTCGTAGGTGCAGTACTCACCGTGGTCTTCGCCGCCGGCGTTGGTGCTCCTGGTACAGGAGCAGGAAGACTATCGGAGGTAGGATTTGGAGTTCCGGGTCCATGGTGTCATCCTTCCTCGTGGAGTGTGTAGAGGTGAGTGTTTTCCCTTCGAAATTCCTGTTTCCACCGTGTTTTTATCCGCGGTGAATCCACCCCGGAAAAGGTGGCGGATTGGCCTGTCATAATAGTGTGGGCGGTACACTGTCGGCCGCCTGTCTGTTGGCGGTGACCGCCAAGCTGTTTGTTTGTATCGCCGAGGCGGTCGGAGTGTTAAAGTGGCTGTCTTTGTTGGCGGTTTCCGCCACGGTCGCAATTCCAAAATTTTTACAGCCGGCCTGTTGGCGGTCTTACCGCCGCTTTAACACCGTCCACCAGGGTTGTAATGACCACCTTAGATTGGGCCCTGAGTAATTGCCAGTGGCTGAGATTAATTCAAGCATTCCACCCATCACCTTTTTGTTTTAACATTTGCCGTCCTAAGTGCGCTGTGAATGCCCCGACGTGGGTCCTGTGCTCACTCTGCCACTGGAACCAAGCTTTCCCTGGCTGAAGAGCCCTAACTAGGGTGAAACCTGTCCTAGGTTGCTTGTGATTCAGTTCAGGGAAGACTTGGCCTGGCAGTTTGGGTTGGACTGTTTTCATGAGGATCACGGTCCATACTGATTTCCAAAAGGCTAGTTCCAAACTGAGATGGCATTGTGGACAAAAAAACAATAGATTGGGACTTGGCCCTGAGCGATTGCCAGTGGTTGATATTAATTCAAGCATCCTATTCATCACCCTGTTGCTTTTGCGTAGCCCCACTATGCATGGGCAGTGCAAGGGTCCCACTGCCCAGCACTGTCTGTGCAGACCGTGAACATTGCGAGGGTGCTGGTGCCCCCTATGATGACAGCATTGCCATCAGCTTGATTTTGAGCCTGAGACAATGCTGCCGCCAGTTTCCTGCTAGACTGACGGGTAGAAACCTCGGTTTACCCCATCAGCCTAGCAGGAAAATTGTGATAGGTCAGACAGGTGGTCGCCACTATGGTGACAGCGACCCTGTCTGGAGTTTGGCAGATGGGTATTCCCGTCCGCCAAACTCATAATAAGGCCCTAAGTGTTGCTTGACCTATACCAGCAACCCCATTTGAATTTCTAGTTCAATGCCGTGAATAAGTCAGGAGAGAGTCTACGGGTTTTCTGCCCTTGTGATGGGTTGTGAAATATAAGCAGCTAGAACTAAAACAGTGATGCTCTGAAATAGATTTTGGATGCTTTATTATCAATGAGTGCTTTTTAAAAACCATTTTAATTGGTGCTTTTGCATCAAAGATACACAACAGATAAGGTGTAGAAATTGAATGCAATTGTGATCAATGTTTACAAAAAAATTGCAAATCTTCCATCACCTTATGTATATTATCCTCATTTTCATTATTACCACTTTAGACATTAATGTTATTAGTAATGGTTGTCTCATGAGACAGATATCCATACATTTCTCTCGTAAAACTACTTAGTGAACTTTATTCATTCATCTTGTATGTCCCGCAATCATATATGTTGCATTGCACACTTTCGTTGTCATATGTATAATCCTTTGTTTTAAAAACTAGAAGTGAGTGCCATCCCATCTCCAGGAAGTACACAGAATGTTTCGTTCCCAGCATACAACTAGGAACATGAGCATAAATGTCATAATTCTGTGTTTTTTTTGACTGATCAACATTGTGAAAACAGGCTGCTAGGTGTGCTGAGAAATGTGAGCTTCTTCGGCACCCCCCCTTTCTGCCCAGTCGATATTGTCACTTGGGTTGGATGACCTGTTACTCCATGGTCACTATGTGTTCTTATTTTGCCCATGATCTTTTCTTACCAACTGATAGTGACTTTAGAGACCATATCAAATTGTCTGCAGTTGGTGGGGTAACCCTCAGCTGTTCTTCTGCATTACTAGTCTTGTGAGGTGATGTAGAGTCATTCTTAGACATTTTTAAGAGTTCTGGTGCTGATAAGCACCTCCCGGGCTTCTTTGCTGTAATCTTGTCCCGGTTTCTGGGGTGCAGGCAAAGTCTTGTTGCAGCTAAGAATTCTTTCTGTACCAACAGTGAACATGGGTGCATTTTGTTGCAGGGAATTTCCAAGTCACTGATAGTTTTGCTTCAAAGTCTTTTGCTGCTCTGCCCAGTCCTAAGCTGCTGTAGGCTTTGTGGAAAAAATATGACTGTTGGCATTGCATAATTTCCAACTTGACAAGGGAAAGTAATGCATAATTTGGGCCAAATGTGTGGATTTTTTTTTACTCCTATTAAACAAAAGTCGCACTTTGGTGCTGGATAGCTGAGGTATCTCTGGAATAATAAGCACCTTGCTATTCTCTGTTTGATGCTGTTCCCCTTTCCACGCACCTTGCCAGTCCTTGAAATGTAATTATTGTGCTGCAATCGGCCTGTGCAAGCCCTCAAGGGGGGCACCATGTCTAGACATCCTGCACCCTTTTAATTGAAAAGAATGTAGAGAGACCTTTACTGTATCTCAGCTAGGTCTTTTAGTCTGCTTTGGTTTCTATGAATTCTCTGGTATTCTCTATTGCCTCTAGAATCCATCCAGTTACTCTGAGCTAGTCGATATCTCCTTGATTGAAGGTTGCTCTCATGTACGTATACTGATTTTTTTGCAGCATTTTTGGAACTTTAACATGTAGTCTCTTGAAGGGCTAATTTTGGTAACCTAACTTTTCCCAGTTTATAAGATTGTGGTCATCAGTGGTTGAGCCAGGGCTTCAGCTGTGCACTTGCGTTGTGTAATCAGTATATCAGTGTGTGCAACTCCAGGTTGCCGATTTGTCACTGCAATTTTTGCGCAGTCAGTGTTCAGACTTTACAGTTGCCCTCTTTCTAACCTCCACCAACATGATATTATATGGCAGTATCACAAGCAGTCATTAACTAGAGTTCAATAGTGTGTACCTGTTTCTTCTTGAGTAGAATATGCTTCATGACCAGCAACCATAGTTTTCACGGTTGATGAGGATCCTGGAGGCAGTTTAAAGAAAGAGTATCTCATTTAGTGTATTTCTGTTCTCGCTGCTTCACAGTCTCCCTTGCACCTTTTCAGCCCTCAAGCAAAAATAATCAATTCTCTCCACTGCATGTTCTACTAGTCATAACATAAATCATAAAGAAACAGTCTTCCAAAGAGCACAGAAGCAACCTTCTTCAGTTAATACTCGACATTTAAGTAAAAACATTGTTCACATTAAAATGTAAATCAAAAGAAGAGAGAAAGAAGGAAGAAAGAAAACATCAGACTATTTTTTTCATTCATTCTAATTGCACCATCCTTAATAAAAGAACAGTGCAACTCAATGCATTAAGTATATGTACTAATGTCAGACATATTTCAGAGCTTGCCAGTCCATTTTATTATGTCATCAAAAGTTAAAATTGACAACTTTATCCAATAGAACGAAAAACGGGCTTGAATAGCTTCATAGCCATTGCAAATGCATGGTAAGCTATACTAATTTTAGAAAACATATCCTCAGGACATCATAGGTGGTACAGATATAAAGTTGTTTATAACCCAATCCAAACTTTGATAAAACCTTAAACCATACATACTGCAATCAAAATATATTAGTGAAACTCACAGATCAACAGTTTTATAAAAAAACAACATAGATATCATACATATATGGTAATATATGTAATAAATTGGAAAGGTGTCTCGATGGCATCGTAAATAACAACAGCATGTGATTGCCTTTAACCCTGTAACCCAATCGAGACTCAATAACACCATCATGTAAAAATATATATACTTCTACACATTGTCTCAAAAATTAAGTGGCAAGCTCCACAAGATCACATAACTAAATATATGCCCCTTGGTCCTATTCAAATTTCAAGTAGAATCAATCAATGACACTGGATTAATAGGAGACCCTCATAAGTACATAACTGATAATATATCTGATAATATTGTTCTAATAAGTCGTATAACTCTATAATGTATTGTATCTTTTGATTTGACAGCCCGAGAAAGCTACTGTGTGGAATGGAATTAAAGCATTGGATATGAACCTGCTAGCTTGTTAGAAGCCTTGTCACAATTTTCCATATATGATTGATATATATATATATATATATATATATATATATATATATATATATATATATATATATATATATATATATATTTATGTGTGTGTGTGTTTATGCATATATATAATGTAACACATTAATAAAAATATATATTTTAACTTACATTCCATTTTTATATTTTTATATTTTTTCATTTACTACTATAAAAAGCATAAATATATATAAATGAAATACAAAATATTAAAACACAAGTATAAAACATTAAAATATATTACCAAAAGATATGTATTAAAATTTTACAGAATTTAAAAAATATATATATAAACAAATAATATAAAACAGAACAAACAAATATCAATGAAATAGATAGTTGAACAATTAAAAAAAAATAGTATTTAATTCAGAAAATAGAAGATGCTCTTGTCCACTCCACTGTCTACAAAAGTAGGGAAAGAGTTGGACTACAGAGGAGTACAATTTGCTATTCCCACTCCAGTCTTTGCAACAGTAGAAAAAGCTTTGGACTCCAAAGGGGTTAAATTTACTATTCACACTCCAGTCTGTGCAACAGTAGGGAAAGCATTCAAATTCAAAGCGGTAAGATTTACTATTTCCCGCTTCCCCTACTCAGTCTGCGCATCAGTAGGAAAAGTGTCAGACTTTGGAGAGGTTAAATTTACTATTCCAACTCCAGTCTGTGCAGCAGTAGGGAAAGTGTAGGTCTTCAGAAGGGTTACATTTACTAACCCCATTCCAGTCTGTGCAACAGTAGGGAAAGCACTGGACTTCAGAAAGGTAACATTTACTATTCCAACTAACGTCTACAATAGCAGGAAATGCGCTGGACTTTGGAGGGGTTAAATTGACTATTTCTACTCCAGTCTGTGCAACAATAGGAAAAGCGTTCAAATTCAAAGTGGTTAAATGTACTATTTCCCCCCCCTCCACTCAGTCTGTGCATCAGCAGGAAAAGTGTCGGACTTTGGAGGGGTTAAATTTACTATTTTCACTATAGTCTTTTCAACAGTAGGGGAAGTGTTGGGCTTCAGAGGGGTACAATTTACCATTCCTACTCCAGTCTTTGCAACACTAAGGAAAGTGCGGGACTTCGAAGAGGTAAAATGTACTATTCCAACTCCAGTTTGTGCAACATTAGGAAAAGAGTTGGACTTCAGAGGGGTTACATTTACTACTCCCACTCCAGTCTGTGCAACAGTAGGGAACGCATTGGACTTCAGAAAGGTAACATTTACTATTCCAGCTAACGTCTACAATAGCAGGAAAAACGTTGGACTCTGGAGGGGTTAAATTTACTATTCCCACTCTAGTCTGTGCAGCAGTAGGGAAAACATTAGAATTAGGAAGGGTTTACATTTACTATTTCTACTCCAGTCTATGCAACAGTTGGGAAAATGTTGGACTTCGGAGGGCTTAAATTTACAATTCCCATTCCATTCTCTGCAACAGTAGTTAAAGCTTTGGACTTGGGGAGGGTAAATTTACTATTTCCACCCCAGTCGATGCAACAGTGGGGAAAGTGTTAGACTCCAGACTGTACAGCAGTAGAGAACGTACTTCACTTCAAACACATAGCATATTTAGGTAGCTCTATTAGTTGACCAGAAATGTAAAACACTTTAAAAGACAATTAAACAATGTACATGATTATTAAAAATGTTAGTAATCAATTATGATTTAAAAATCTTAATAATACATTATTTAATTAAGTCCTCAGACTATACTCCCATAAATCAGTCATTCTATACTTAAAATATAACTAAAATATATAAATAATAACACAGTTAGCATATTTAATAATCAATTAAATCATTATTAATAAATGAATATTTCATTGTTATGTAATTATTACTTAAATAACTTCCCACCCTATGCTCCTACAAACACAACAGCCTGCACCTAATACATAACATAAAAATATCATTATTAAACAATTTTTATAATTAATAATCAATTAAATAATTAACAATAAATTAAAAAATAATTGTTATTCATTTGTTACCTAATTAACTTTCCACTCTACACGCCTACAAACTCAACAACCCACACCTAAGATATAACTTTCAAAATATAATTGAACAGTTTACATCAGAAATAATCAGTTAACTAATTAATAATAAATTATTAATTGTTAATTAATTATACTTAAATAACTTCCTATCCTGTACTCCTACAAACTTCACAACCCTTTAACAACATTAGAAATTACTATTAGTAATTAAATTAAAATGTAAAATCACTTATTTATCATATAACGCTAATATATGAAGTAAAGCACATAAAGATTACATTATTGAAGAAAATATTAACTACACAGATATGCTTGAAAATTATAATACTCTCCTAAAAACAATTGACATTCTTGTCAATGATATTTCTGCCAATATCACAACAAGTGTCACATGGGAGTCACTCACACAGAGCTGGCAATCCCTAGAGTCGGCAAACCTCAGGAATCAACTTCTGAATTTAATTGATGTACTCATATATCAAAATTCATAGTAATGCTCTTGTACACATGCTAGTGTTGGACACGTGATAAATTTACACATGTGTATTTTTATCACTGGTTCATAATTTCATATAAAAACAATCCAAACATCAAGTGTGAGAAAGGTGAAATGGTAGTGCAGACGAAACAGTGCTCATGTAAAACAAAGAATAAAAATGGAACGCTGTACATTCACAAATGCATTCATTACTAAAAATAGCTCCTAGGGGAAACCTGTGCATTAGGCTAAACTCTCACACCTAAGTAAGACCACTACCATAAAGGTGAATATTGTCGAAATGTTGACACTAAATAACTCAAGGGGCCTCCTCAGGACACCTTCACCCACCTCACATACCTACAAAATCAAACAAACGCAAATGATGCACAATCACAAAACCATATCTGTGTCTGGAGCCTTGTAATCACTCTCCTCCATGGTACTGAAATTAACATTATGTGGAAATCCAGTGGATTTGAGTAGCATATGCATCACCATGTACACATGTCAACCATTTCCAACGTGCTGCATGCAAATGACAACCTATGGTGTTGAAAATAGATGAGAAACAATTCAACACATAACCTTCATTATGGTAAAGGTGGTGTCATAGCCAACTGGGCATAGCAACCTGGTAACAGCAACTTGATAGCAATAGTTACACATCATGCCACATGCACCCAATTCATAATCTATGTGGTAAAATCAAAATCTTACATGTCTGCACTGGGTCATCCAATGCCCCAGATAACTAACTTATCCACCATTTAATGTGCATTTACTGTAAATTATCACAGGGATTATTTCAATCCAGGTTCCTACCGATGCAGCATAAAGATGTGCTTTAATTGTCCTAAGTTGGTACTTACACAAAAGTAACCACTTACATGCCAACAGCCTGTGATGAGCGTTATAACAATTGCATCACCAAAACATTATGAAGGAGTAAGACCATAGCCATAATCATTATATGTATAATAGTCAAGTAAACATTGGACATCAAAGGTCCCAAATGTAAGGGCAGTTAATATAGTAAACTCACCTGGAATGGTGCAACGATTCCACTCACTGTTCTCACTGAACGTGTCTGTACAGCATCTAAAAGACCTGGCAGACGCACACCCATTATCTGTCTGTTGCTTCCCAACAACTAGTCTGCATGCTCACGGTCAACATCTTAGGATGGGCCAAACCTCACTGAGGGTTACAGGCTCCTGGGGGGCAGTGTGCACTGAAAGCATACATATGCCCAAACACAGGTGAGGCCCGTAGCTATCATGTGTCATACCTCCATGATGATTTGAGAGGCCACAGTTCCCCTACCTCACTCCTGGTTTCTACAAACTATCCTTAACTCTGTGTGAACCATTATTCTGACTTGTCCCATAGTATCTTGGGAATCCAACACATGTCTGATCCCCCTACTTGGGCTGATCTCGCCTGAACTACACTGGTCATGTTCTAGGCAAATCCAATACCACTCAATAAGCCCACCATACTGAGGTTAAAGTCTGAGTAATTCACATTATTCCTGTAAGAATTTACTGAAATGACATACTTCACATTGCTTACTACCTAGTGTTGTATACTGCAAGAGGTGCAAAGTACAAGTGCCATAACCCTCATTTAGGGATCCTCTTACAGAAACTAACATATTCAGTCACAATCTGTTACAATGAGGTCATCATTTAAAAGTGGTATGGACACGTTTACATAATATTGATGCAAAATCGTATGACAGAGAGTCGTCTCATGTTGTTTACATCGTCCAGTCCATTGTTGGTACTGTTCAATCAGTCTACAGTCTATCCATTTTCACTCATTAATGTCCAGTACATTCGCCATATCTCATCCCCTCATTGGCAGGTTGATAACTTCCAAGACTTGCCAGTACATGTCATCCGAGTTATGTTGTTGCTCTTTGAAGTGTTTAACCAGTGGAGCTCCTTCAACTTCACAGTTTACGCAGCTCCTATGTTGTTGCATTGTTTCACCATCTGTGAGGTCTGGCCGAGATATACAAGCATGCAAGGGCATTGTATTATATAAATCACGTTACAAGTATTACAGTTAGAAAATGATTTTAAACTGTACACTCTATCCTTAGCTCTCCAGTCTTTGGTATCTCCTGTAAATTCACATAATGAAGAGTGACCACATCTAAAGTGACCCCACAGGGCACCAATGTTTTTTCTCTTAGTAGGTTACCTAAAGGCTCTGACTACTTAGTCTCTAATGTTCTTATTTATCTTAAACACAAACAGTGGGGGTTGAATACACATATCCATCAAAATTTGTCAATTCCGCAAGATGCTCTTCTTGACTACATTGCTAACAGGGGAAAAGGTGCTAACCATCACCGTTCTCTTACAATTCTCATTTCTTACTCTGGGTTCCAATGGTTCCTCCTGTAGGCAAAGCCATGCTCTTTTGTCATGGAAATGTTTTCTCTTAGGGTAATCAGTGTCTAGTAGTTTCAGTTTCAACAGTTCTGCTTCATGGAATCAATCAGCTTTGTATGTGTAGCTCCTGCGAATACAAGGGAACTGTCCATAAGGTAAGTTATCCCTCAGGGCCTTGGGGTGATGACTATTATACTGCAGGAGGGAATTGGTGTGGGCTTCTCATAGTTGATAGTGTACAGTTTACCATCCTTATGACTCACTAGCAGGTCTAAATAATTTATTTCCTGTTTACTATGGCGCATAGTAAAATGTAAATCCTTGATTATTCAGCCACATGCAAATTAACCTCAGTTCTGTCTTTGTAACTGTCTCGAAATCTCTGCTTCATAGTTCTGCATATCCTGAATAACAATAGCCCCACCTTTATCTGCTGGTTTGATAGTGTTCTCAGTGTTCTTGCCTAGAAGGACTAAGGCATCGTCTTTTCCTTACTAATGTTGTATGGAATAAACTATTTTGTTCCCTAGGTATTTCACTTGTTTTAAAATCAAATTTTCGAATGAAAAAATCTCTGCATTCATCAGATAGGAAGGGGGATCAAACTGTGGGCGTACACGTAAGCCTCTGTCATCATTACACTCCATCTCTGGTCTGTTCCTAAAGCAATGTTCCTAATCATCCTGCAAAACCTATGAGTTCACACCACAATCGGAAGAAATCGGGTTGTGGCAGTTAGAACAAAGTCCAAGCCTTTATTCAACCATTCATTCTCAGTTGTGGACAGTGTGTATTCTGAAATACTGACAGTGGAGGATGTGCTAGTCTTGTGGGAGTCTACCAACTGTAAATTTGGTTCCTGGTTGGTCTCTCCCCTGGCTGATAGTTGTGTCCACGTCACCCTCTGCCTCTCCCCACTTCTTCCTCTCAGTCTCCACTGTCCCTGTCCTACAAAACATCCAGGTGAAGTGGCTTCTGTGTGTGGGAGATTCCTTGACCCTTCTCCTGTAATTTGGTCGGGAAGATTTTCCTCATCTGAATTGATAGATGAGTCAGAATAAGTGACCTTTGTATATTATGGGTGTTGACCTGAGAGGTTGTAGAAATCAGGTCTCAACTAGGATTATACTAGTTCAATGTTGAAGTTAGAATTTGACCCTCTGGATCTTATTTATTTTTCTGCCTAGCTGGATTGAGTGAAACTCTTCAATAGTTTTCTGCACATTTTCAAGACCCGTCTTCGCATTCTCAATAACGGTGCTGTTGCAGATTTTCTCCACTAATTCATTAATCTGATGTTTCAATAGATTGAGTTTCTTCAGGGCCATGTCAGTACCCAACACCACCCAGTGTCAGAACAGAAATTACCTATAAAGCTAAAGTTCTTTTTAAAATATTTATTATGCTTAAATGTTACACTGACATTCCTAACCTATAATCCTACTAGGATCACATCTGCTTTCAAGTACTCAGAAAATAACATGCTATGTAATTCTGTTCTCTCTGCCTTTTTATTCAATCTCTCCAATTCATCAATGTTAGACCTGTTAGTGTTATTACTTGAAGTCGAGGTATTGCTTAATGTTGGACTTTTTTGCTTATGCAGGCTCATCCTCAATCTTTTGGCCTCCTGCCTCCTATTTTTTCTGACCTGTTGCTGTTGGCTTTTGAACTCTGAGCACTTTACCACTGCTAACCAGTGCTAAAGTGCATATGCTCTCTGTGTAAATTGTATGTAATTGGTTTATCCATGATTGGCATATTTGTTTTACTGTTAAGTCCCTAGTAAAGTGCACTAGATGTGCCTAGGGCCTGTAAATCAAATGTTACTAGTGGGCCTGCAGCACTGATTGTGCCACCCACATAAGTAACCCTGTAATCATGTCTCAGACCTGCCACTGCAGTGTCTGTGTGTGTATTTTTACACAATAAATTCGACTTGGCAAGTGTACCAACTTGCCAAGCCTAAACCTTCCCTTTTCTTACATGTAAGGCACCCCTAAGGTAGGCCCTAGGTAGCC
The DNA here is from genome assembly GCF_031143425.1 of Pleurodeles waltl. NCBI lineage: Eukaryota > Metazoa > Chordata > Amphibia > Caudata > Salamandridae > Pleurodeles > Pleurodeles waltl. The sequence continues at coordinate 840,110,484 of NC_090436.1, forward strand.
CCAAAGGCAGGGTGCAGTGTATGGATAAGGTAGGACATATAGTAATGTGGTTTATATGTCCTGACAGTGAAATACTGCCAACTTCGTTTTTCAAGGCCTGTCTCTCTCATAGGATAACATGGGGGCCACCTTTAAATATGATTAAAGTGTAGATTCCCCTAGAGAGTAGATGGACATGTGGAGTTTGAGGTCCCTGAACTCACAATTTAAAAATACATCTTTTAGTAAAGTTGATTTTGAGATTGTGCGTTTGAAAATGCCACTTTTAGAAAGTGAGCATTTTCTTGCTTAAACCATTCTGTGACTCTACCGTGTTTGTGGATTCCCTGGCTGGGTCAGTTTGACAGTTGGGTTGTTTTTCACCTCACACTAGACAGTGACACAAAGGGAGCTGGGGTGTAACCTGCATTTCCTGATTAGCCATCTCTGATAGGAGGGAGGGGTGGAGTGGTCACTCTCATCTGAAAGGACTGTGCCTGCCTCTCACAATGCCGGCTCCATCCCCCTGGTATGTGTCTGATGCCTTGCCTGGGCAAGGCAGGATTTCACAAGTAGGTGTGAGTCCCCTTTGAAGAAAGGTGACTTCAAAGACTAATAATAATAAGGGCACCCAAATCTACAGACTTTAGAAACACTTCTGAAACCAAGAGGAACCTCTGCCTGGAGAAGAGCTGATAGCTGAGGAAGACGTGCTGCCCTGCCTGTGACTGTGTTTTGTGGAGTTTTCCTGCAGTGCTGCTTCTTCCAGAGTAAGAGGGCAAAGACTGGACTTTGTGTGCCTTCCATCTTGTGAAGAAATCTCCAAGGGCTTGATTTAGAGCTTGCCTCCTGTTGTTTGAAATCTCAGGGACAGCAAAGACTTCTCTCTACCAGCACCTGGAGTCTCTGGAGAGACTCCTGCTCTGACAAGTGGTGTCCTATCCAGTTCCTGGGCCCTTGAAAGAAAAGCTGGTGGAAATCCAAGGAAATCGACTTCGGACGACTTCGGACCGACGCCGCTGCTGAATCCGGTAATGCCGCCTGCAACTGACGCCGTGACCTTCGCTGGAACGGGACGCTCTTCGCAGGCCCGATGCCGCAGCAGCCCCGCTGAAGTCCGTGACTCCGTGGAAGTCGCCGCACCACATCGTGACCGACGCCGCTTGAAGTGCACGGATTCAACGTTTCGCACAGACGCCGCGATACCCGACTTCGCGCATCGGCTTGTTTTCACTCTTCACCAAAGGTACTGTACTTGGGGGTCTACATGACTCCGTGTCCGGCGCCGCTGGTGTCGGCTTGCTGGGAACGACTCTGTCACGATGCCGTGTTAACATCTCATCGAAGCATTTTTGTTTCTAAGCGCTATTTTTTAGTTTAATCTTTAAAAATTCATAACTTGACTTGTGTATGTCGGTTTTTTGTCGTTTTGTTCTTGTTTTGTTTAGATAAATATTTCCTATTTTTCCAAACCGGTGTTGTGTCATTTTGTAGTGTTTTCATTAAGTTACTGTGTGTGTTGGTACAAATACTTTACACCTAGCACTCTGAGGTTAAGCCTACTGCTCTGCCAAGCTACCAAGGGGATAAGCAGGGGTTAGCTGAGGGTGATTCTCTTTTACCCTGACTAGAGTGAGGGTCCTTGCTTGAACAGGGGGTAACCTGACTGTCAACCAGAGACCCCATTTCTAACACTTAACAAGAAGGATCCTTCCAGAATCCTAGCAATGTATTCATACGTATAAGATAGAGTCTCCTTAGCCATAGCACCACTACTATTAGTAGGTTAAATTGAGACACCATAATATTTTCCTATCACAATTTTTTTCCAATATATCTGCATCTCAGTATTTAAAACTCCATGTTAATCAATCTTTATACTATGTGGTTTTCTCAAAAATGTGATCCTGTCTATACTTTCATGTACTTTGTTTTGACTACCCCACACAGTCGGTCAAATTCTGTGAAAAAATCTGAAACATGCTTATACTTTTTATAACTTACAAAAAATGTTTTTGAATGTATTATCCTCCAGTCATGGCCTGTATCTCAAACATTAGGAAGTGTTTCTTTAATAAAGAAACAGATAAATATGTGACCAGAAATCTATTCAGACTTTAGGAACTAAATATTTCAAACTATGGAATGAAATAGAAATATATTTCCTAACTGAAACTTTTGCTTTAATCCCTATGTACAACACAACACACACCTATTTGTTACTTTTAATAAATATTAGAAACCTATTTACAGTTATTCTACAAAGAACAAATGGCAAATGGAAAATGCAGCTATTCAAATTCGAAAGGCCTGTCTAACAGTGTATATTTCTACCATATACTCAGCTGATGTAAGTGCTGACCCCACACGATCGTCAGTGGAAAACGCACAATAAAATCCATACAAAAAAGGATGGAGTAAAGAGCAGTAAGTTCATGTAGCATTAAACTTGGTACATTGATGCTGTCTCCTATTGAACAGCAAATTTACTCTGGGTACTAGGCCCAATCTTTGACAGACATTTGTCAATATGGAAACTGTATTTGTCCTTTAGTGTGATCATCATCTCACTCATTCGAACTTACAGTGTTCAGCCACAATAAAAGTACTGTAATCCATTCAGCCTTGAGATATGTTATCAAACATGAAATGTTCTTTATCCATTCAGATATTGGACAATATATTGAGTGACAATATAGGTAGCCCAATGGACAGGGTACAGTGTAATTAAAAGGAAGGACCTTTACTGTTGTTTTTTTCATGTCCTGATAGTGAAATACTGCCAAATTCATTTTTCACAATTGGGAGGGCTATCTCTCCCATGGAGTAACATGGGGACACCGCCCCGGCACCTACAACCTTGTGGCGTAACCTAAGAAATAAACCCTCATCAACCTTAGAATGTAAGTACAATTAGCTTAAGGCCTTTTCAGTCCCTGCACAAGAGACCAGCGAAAGGGCTGGAATTGATATATTGACTAAAATACTCCCCTTGCTTCCTCCACAAATGAGAATGCTTCACAAATGTTAATGCAAGTTTTCTCTCTGGTACACTTCAACAACTCAGGCAACTCAATAGCACACTGTTGCCTCTGGAATCCAGTGCCAAAAGATATGCTTGTAGCTGCATCCATGTTCTACTCGAGCTTCACACTTGTAACTGCCTCGCTCATTCACATAGAAAAACAAAAAGATGCTGGTTGGAATGCTGGGATCAATCTCAACCACTGGTAATTACTCTTGGCCATATTTTAGTCCATCTTTTTTGGCTCAGTGCCACAACAGATACGAAGAAGCTATGCACAAATCAGTTGTGGTCCAACCCCCAAAATTGTGAACTCTTCACAGACCGATTGTTTTATCTCAATGCTTATTGCAAGCCTCCTTAATTGTGAGCTATGGTATACTCAACTGTACATCTAAACAGGGAGAGGAGAGGGGAGATAAAGCTTACTACTACAACTTCCCTTAGAAATCTATACCAAACAAACAGTATAATAAGCTTATAACTACTTTTAGGTACTATGGCCCTCATTACAACCCTGGTGGTTGGTGTTAAAGCGGCGGTAATACCGCTAACAGGCCGGCGGTAAAAAAAATGGGATCACAACCACGGCAGAAACCGCCAACACATACAGCCACTTTAACACTCTGACCGCTATGGTGGTAGCAACAAACACCGCAGCGGTAACCACGAACAGCCAGGCGGAAGTCAATGTACCGCCCACCCCATCACAACCCGCCCATCCACTAGCTTTTCCGGGGCGGTACCAATGCCATTAAAAGCACGGCGGAAACAGTCCCAGAAAGGAAACCACTCACCTCTCGACACTCAACGAAGAACCAGGATTCCATGGAGCCCGAGCTGCAGGTCCTCCCCATGCTGGTCTACCTCCTCACCTACCAGGAGTACGAACAGCGGCGGCGGCGACCACAGTGAGTACTGCGCCTAGCACACGGGTGGAGGAAAAAGAGAGTGCCACACACACGCAACACCCCCACCCACACCACCATTAACACACACCCACATCAGCATTACATTTACACCCTGTAATCCCCTGGAAGAAGGCAAGGAAAAAAGGAATAGAGTCAAATCAGTGATATTTTAGAAATAGTCAGATATACGTAATAATTTTAAAAACAGTATTTACAAAAATATACAATATGTACATAAGTCGGTACATTGTCCACTCAAAATGTCTGTGGGCCACTGGGACAAAACTCATACGCCAAGCCCACACTTGACTCCTGCCTCAATATGGAGAGAACACTGCAGGGGCATCAAGTCGAAAACACACAGGCAGCTCTGGTAGAAGGAGAAGGGTGGCACCTCACCTAGAAGATGGAGTAACACCACTGCTCCTGGAGGGGGCTCCATGCCCACAGCGATGTCCTGGGGAGTGCAAGGTCACAGTCTCTCAAGTAGGTGCTTTGTCCACTGCTTGGTCCTGGGGAGTGCAAAGCCACAGTCTTTCTAGTGGGTGGGTTGCCCACTGGTTGGTCCTGGGGAGTGCAAGGCCACAGTCTGTCAAGTGGGTGGTTTGCCCACTGCTTGGTCCTGGGGAGAGCAAGGTGACAGTCTCTCAAGTGGGTGGTTTGCCCACTGCTTGGTCCTGGGGAGTGCAAGGCCACAGTCTCTCAAGTTAGTGGTTTGCCCACTGCTTGTGCCTGGGGAGTGCAAGGCCACAGTCTCTCTATTGGGTGGTTTGCCCACTGCTTGGTTCTGGGGAGTGCAAAGCCACAGTCTCTCAAGTGGATGAATATCACCACTGGTTCTGGAGGGGGCTTTGTGCCCAGTGTGCTTCATCCTGCCAAGGATAGGGTGAGTGGATGCCTTCTTCCACTGGTTCTGGAGGGGGCTTTGTGCCCAGTGTGCTTCATCCTGCCAAGGACAGGGTGAGTGGATGCCTTCTTCCACTGGTTCTGGAGGGGGCTCTATGCCCAGTGGGCTTCATCCTGCCAAGGAGAGGGTGAGTGGATGCCTTCTTCCACTGGTTCCGGAGGGGGCTTTGTGCCCAGTGTGCTTCATCCTGCCAAGGATTGGGTGAGTGGATGCCTTCTTCCACTGGTTCTGGAGGGGGCTTTGTGCCCAGTGTGCTTCATCCTGCCAAGGATAGGGTGAGAGGATGCTTACTTCCACTGGTTCTGGAGGGGGCTTTGTGCCCAGTGTGCTTCATCCTGCCAAGGATAGGGTGAGTGGATGCCTTCTTCCACTGGTTCTAGAGGGTGCTTTGTGCCCCATGTGCTTCATTCTGCCAAAGATAGGGTGAGTAGATGCCTTATTCCACTGGTTCTGGAGGGAGCTTTGTGCCAGTGTGCTTCATCCTGCCAAGGATAGGGTGAGAGGATGGCTTCTTCCACTGGTTCTGGAGGGGGCTTTGTGCCCAGTGATGCAACACTTGGGGTGTGGTAGTTCACAGTCCCTCACCTGGGTGACTGAGGCACAAGGTTTTCAGGGACAAGATTGCATGATAGTCCATGGAGGCAGGGCTAGACTCTATCCGGCGACGGCTACGGCTGCAAACTGGCGGTAGTGCCGGTGCGGGTGGGGGTGCTGCCAGTGGTGGAGGGATGCTCCAGCCCTTCTCCTGCAGCCTCGGGCGGCTGCCCATTGGGGCTGCTGCTGCTGGTAGTGGTGCTACTGTCAGCGGTTCAGGTGGTGGTGCTCGCGGCGGTGCCTGCAGCGGTGCTAGCAGTGGTGCAGGTGCTGGCCGTGGTGCAGGTGGCGGTGCTGCCAGTGGTGGAGGGAGGCTCCAGCCCTTCTCCTGCAGCCTAGTAAGGCTGCCCACTGGGGCTGCTGCTGCTGACAGTAGTGGTGCTTGAGGCGGTGCAGGTGGCAGTGCAGGTGGTGGTGCTTGCGGCGGTGCTAGCAGTGGGGCTGCTGGCAGTGCTGGCTGCGGTGCAGAGGGCAGTGCTGGCAGTTGTGCTGGTAGCCACCAGGCCTTCACCTGCAGCCTCAGACGGCTTAAGTGCCTTGCCTGGTGTTTTGTGCCCCTCCCTCCTCTTGGCAGATGGTGGTGTGACCTTGGGTCTGGCAGCTGGAGTCTTTGATGTGGCCTTGCTGGGTGGTTGTGGCTCCTTCCCCTTGCTAGATACTGTCCCCCTCTTCACCTTGCCAGGTGGTGAAATGGTTTTGGCCTTGGCAGGGGTTGGAGGCACACTGGCTGGCCTGACGGGTGCCCCCTTTGAGCCTCTGATAGCTTCAGGAACCACAGCGGACGTCGACTTGGTGGCTGATGTGCTGGGCTGGGTTCTGGCCATTCTGCCCCTAGGGGAAGGACGGGGGAGGGGTAGGGAAGAGGTCAATGTTTGCCAGGAAAAGCTTCTTAGGGACACTTGGGTCGGAATTGGGAGAGGGTTTGGGAGTTGAGGAAGAGGGAGTGGTTGTAGGAGGTGTCTGTCTGCTGAGTTTGGGTGCAGGTGCAGGTGCATGGGCTGGATGCTGTTGTGAGGTGGATGGCTGTTGGGTGGGTTGGTGGGTGGGTGCTTGCATTTGTGTACTTTGGGAGGAGTGGTCACAGACACACTTGGAGAGGACACCGGGGACGTGTGCATGGATGTGGGGGTGGTGACTGCCAGTGAGGGGTATGTAGTGATGGGCGTGCTGGTGATGGAGGTAGTGGATGAGGATGTAGTGCATGCAAGTGTGAGTGGAGACGCTAGTGGGAGGGAGGTGGATGACGACGAGGAGGAGGACACAGTGGAGGCAGTGGATGTTGGTGTATCTGCATGGGGATGGTGCTTGTGTGAGTGGCTGTGAGATGAAGTGTGGTGCTTGTGTTTGCCTGAGCCACTTTTGTGTGTTGATTTGGGTGAATGCTGGTCTGAAGGTGTTCTTGGGATAGGCTGGGGTTGTGGGGATTGGGACTGGGTAGAGGATGTTGGAGGGGGTAGGGTAGACACAGGGACAATGGCTGTCATCAGTGCTGAGGTCAGAGCCTAAAATGCTCTCTGTTGAGCCGCCAAGCCAGAGTAAATGCCCTCCAGGTATGCATATGTTTGTTGCAAATGCCTCTCTACACCCTGGATGGCATTCAGAATGGTTGACTGCCCAACAGTGAGTGTTCTCAGGAGGTCAATAGCCTCCTCACTGAGGGCAGCAGGGCTGATTGGGGCAGGGTCTGAGGTGCCTGAGGCGAAGGAGATGCCCACCCTCCTGGGTGAGCGGGCACAGGAAACACACTGAGAGGCTGCTGGGAGGGCGGTGCTGGTAGGGGGTTGGCGGCTGTACCTGTTACTGGGGTGGCTATAGAGGTGTCTGCCACCGCCAGGGAGCTTCCATCGGAGGAGGAGTCGCTGTCTGTGGCATCCACTCCTGTCCCCGCTGGGGTGCTCCCTCTCCCTCCGTCCCACTGGTGCCCTCACCATCGGTGGATTTGGCCTCCAGGCCTATGTGGGATTCCTCTGCTCCTCCGCCAGATGATGCTAATGCACACAAGGACAGGGTGACAACACAAAAAGGGGGGGAGAGAGACAGAGGATACACTTGGTCAATGCCAGCAACACCACTACCGTTGGCGTACACAACACACAGGGAGCAGCCCTATGCACTAGGCCATGCACTACCAGTTACTAAGATAGTCACCATCCCATGGGGTACAATGCCTAACGCCATTAGCTGCACACCTGAAACCCACAGGACCCTGCCTAGCAGTAGATATCCACTAACACTATTGGGTTTGGAGTGCTTCAGAGCCTGCCCAACAAGGGACCTACCCTGCCATGTTCGCCCAGGCCTAGGGGCACCCACAGCCCACATCCCCCACCCAGGTAAACATTAATGCGCGCACAGTCATGATTCACAATCTGTACTCACCCCCTTGTGACTGCTGTGATGCCTCCAAGCGCCCATCCAACTCCGGATAGGCCACCGCCAGGATGTGGAACATTAGGGAGGTCAGGGTATGACAGGCACCCCTTCCTCGTTGGGAGGCCAGCCCCAGCTGGGCCTCCACTGTCTTCCTTGCCCCACGGCGCCGGTCCTCCCACCGTTTGCGGTAGTGGGTGCTCCGCCTGTCAAAGACCCCCAGGGACCACACATCCTTGGCCATGGCACACCAAATACCCTTTTTCTGATGGCCGCTGACCTGCATGGAAAAGACAGCAGAAAAGGGAATTAGTTGACCATCCAGACAGTCACACTCATGGCCCACCAGATCCCTCCCATCCCCTGACGCACATAGATTGACCACCATACATGCAGAACTCTGGCCAGGACGCCTCCTCCCCCCCACATGTGGCTTACACACACAGGAATCCGTACATTCATGGCCCACGCATCATGCTCACACTGAACTCACCTGTTTGTCTGGAGGACCGTAGAGTAACGTGTACTGGGGGAGGACCCAATCCACCTGTTTCTCCAACTCTTCCGCAGTGAAGGCAGGGGCCCTTTCCCCAGACACATGAGCCATTGTCGCTTCAGACACAGGTCACAGCAGCATTTGCAGTATAGGTCCTCTCCTGTTGAAGGTCAGGTAGCAAGTGAGTGAATAGATAGAAAATGGCGGTACATCGCCATTGGCTCCTGGAACCCATAGGGCCCAATAATAACCAATGCAAAGTTGCGCGGCGGTCGTCGACCATCTACTGCAACGGAGGACAATGCCAGCGGAATTACCTCATTTCCACTTGTCCCTCATCACAGGTCAGGCAGCTGCTATTTCAGGGGGGCACAGGCCATGGCACTTAACCGCGTCACAATAGACATTGGCACAGCAACTGACTCTCGGATTCACATACAGGTTCTGTAAAGGAAAAGATGCATCATTATTTCAATTGATGTGTGAATATGACCCTCTGCTCTCCGTTTTCCTCCATAGGCTTCAACCGCTGAGGATGAATATGAGATGGCGACATCCTCTGGTGTACAGACCGCTAGTGGTCCTTGCGACAATGGAGGACAGACACATTAAACTAACATACAGACTTGATCGGGCCACAATCCAAGAACTGTGTGCCTAATTGGAGCCAGACCTGATGTCAGCTATCCGCCAGCCCACAGGTATCACCCCTCAGTGCTCCATTTCCTGGCAAGTGGTTCCTTCCAAACAACAGTGGCCATGGCATCAGGGATGTCTCAGCCAATGTTCTCCAACGTGTTGACCAGAGTGTTGTCAGCCCTGCTGAAACACATGCACAGCTACATCGTATTCGCCCAGGTGGAGGATTTGGCCACAGGGAAAGCTGACTTTTATGCCCTGGGACATATCCCCAACATCATTGGTGCCATTGATGGTACACATGTAGCATTTGCCACCCCCCCCCACCCCCCCGGAGAAATGAACAAGTGTTCAGGAATAGAAAAAGCTATCACTCTATAAATGTGCAGATGGTGTGTTTGGCGGACCAGTACACCTCCCATGTGAATGCCAAACATCCTGGCTCTGTGCATGACGCCTTTATCTTGAGGAATAGCACCATCTCATATGTGATGGGCCAACTCCAGAGGCACAGGGTTTGTATTTGCTCCAAGGGTGTTTATTTAAGTGCTGATACATAGTGGGGGATGTGCAATGGGCTGGGGTGATGGTGGAGGAATGTCCAGTTAGAGTCCAGTCTCTCAGTATCACAGGTGCATTGTCCAATGAGGAATAGGAAGGGGAGTAATGGCAGTTCAAGGTGGACAGGGTGACAGAGTGGGACAGAAGGGTGACAATCAGGAGAGTCCTATTTCCTGGCGGGGGTCTTGGCAATGTTCTCTAGCTTCTGCCTGGATCGCAGGGACTGTTTGTGGGGTGGTTCTCCTTCTGCAGGGGGTGGGGTGCTGCTGGCCTGTTGGTCCTGTGGCGGAGTCCCCTGTCCACTAGCCCAGTGGAGGTGGAGGGCTGTTCTTCGGTGTAGCTAGTGTCAGGGGCCCGTTGTTGTGCCACTGCCTCCCTCATCGTCTTGCCCATGTCAGCCAGCACCCCTGCAATGGTGACCAAGATGGAGTAGATGTTTTTGAGGTTCTCCCTGATTCCCAGGTACTGTCCCTCCTGCAGCCGCTGGGTCTCCTGCAACTTGTACAGTATCTGGCTCATGGTCTCCTGGGAATGGTGGTATGCTCCCAGGATTTGGTGAGGGCTTCCTGGAGAGTCAGTTCCCTGGATCTGTCCTCCCCCTGTCAAACAGCAGTCCTTCCAGTTTCCCTGTTGTCCTGTACCTCTGTCCCCTGAACCGTGTGCCCACTGCCACTGACCCCAGGTCCCTGATTGTCTTGTGTTTGTGGGGTTGCCTGGGGTCCCTGTAGTGGTGGACACACTGCTGATTGATGTGTCCTGGGGACAGTGGCATGGACCCGCTGGGTGGGTGCTTGGCTGGTGTTTCCTAAGGTGGGAGGCTCTGTGGTGGGTTGGGAATGTGGCATGGTAACCGACTGTCCAGAGCTCCATGATGGGCCAGGTTGGTCATCGTGATCCAAGCGTGCAGAGCTGCTGTCATCGCTGTGGGCCTCCTCTGGGGGGGGGACTGGATGTTGCTGGCAACTCCTCTTCAGTGATGTTGAGTAGGGGTCCTGTGGGGATGAAATGCAGTGTTATTGTATCTGCGTGTGCCATTTTGTACATGGGTGTGTTTCCCTCTATGGTTGGGATAGCACTGTCAGCTTTGCCTGGTGTGCGTGGTGATTTTGTGGGCTAGGTACTTCTCTCTAATGGGCATGCTGTGGTGATGGGTGTCCATGCAGGTCTGTGTTGGGGGTCCATGGATTGGTGTTACATGCAGGGCTTGGTATTGGGATGGGTGGGTTGTGATAGTGGGGTATATGTGAGGAGTGATGGGGTGAGGGTAGGGGTAGGAGTAGGAGTTTGGGATGGCATGCAGGTAGGGTGGGAGATATAGTAGTAAAGATATGACTTACCAGAGTCCAGTCCTCCTGCTACTCCTGGGAGGCCATCAGGATGCATTATTGCCAAGACTTGCTCCTCCCATGTTGTTAGTTGTGGGGGAGGAGGTCGGGGTCCGCCGCCAGTCCTCTGTACAGCTATCTGGTGTCTTGCAACCACGGAATGCACCTTCCCCCATAGGTCGTTCCACCTCTTCCTGATGTCATCCCTTGTTCCTGGATGCTGTCCCACAGCGTTGACCCTGTCCACGATTCTCCGCCATAGCTCCATCTTCCTAGCAATGGACTTCTGCTACACCTATCATCCGACTAGCTGTGGCTCTACCCGGATGATTTCCTCCACAATGACCCTTAGCTCCTCCTCTGAAACCTGGGGTGTCTTTGGGGTGCCATGGATGTGGTGTGAGTGATATGTGTGAGGATGTGTGGGGTGATGTGTGGAGTGATGTGTTGTGGTGTGTGCTGTGAGGTACGTGGATGGTGTATGGGTGATGGTGTTCTCTGGCTCAGATTGAGTGGGTGCTCCTGGCTTGTTTCTCTCTCTGTTGACAATCTTTTTTTCCTTGAAAGGGTTGTGGGTAATGTGGGTGTGTGTTTTATAGTGGTGTGAGTGTGTGGGTGTGGTGTGTGTATGTGTGTCAGGTGTGTGTAGTTTGAATTGTCCAATGTGGTGTTGTTTTGTAAGTGTGTGTGTATTTTGAGTGTGGCGGTGTGTACTGACAATGGTTTACCGTGGTTGAGAGACCGCCGCAGTGATTCATGGGTCCTGATACTGTGGGAATATTCCTGCTGGCGTAACGGTGTGGGTTTTGCTACCGACAATTTATCACTGCATTTGTTCTGGCGGACTTCTGTGGGTGTCTGTATTGTGGCAGATTTCTCAGTGTGGGTCATAAAACCTGGTATACTGCCGTGGTCCCAGTATGTTGGTGGCCGTCAGCATGGCGGTAAGCGGCATTTACCACCAGGGTTGTAATGAGGGCCTTTATGTTTTAGACACTCCAAGGACACACTTTGTTACTTTTGAAAGAAAAGCCCTCACCCAAAATTTGTGGCATGCTTAATCATCGATGTATGAAATTCGGTTATTGTTTGAGGGTGGTGGAAGCCCCACTTAAGCAACAGCCACAGTCTTTGTTAGGGTGATCCACAAAAGTCACTAAATTAACCTGTGATTAACCCTCTGGTAGCTTGGCACAAAGCAGTCAGGTTTAACATAAAGGCAATGTGTAACATATTTCTGCAGTACACAAACAGTAACAAAGTGAAAATGCAAGTAAAAAACCCAAACCAATGTAAAAGCCTAGAGTCATTTTTAATGAGTAAAATTATACCAGAATGAAAAAAATCCAATCAGTTAGATGGGAGCTTTTGAATTTTAATGATTTGGGTAAAAATGGATCAAAGAAGCAGAAAGTGCTGTGACATCTGGTTGCGCTGTACCAGGACAAAGTCACAAGTTCAGGCCGACCACAATGGAGCACAGGCCAGGGACAGGTCTAAATTTGGCCCGCTAAGAGCTGTACCTTATGATCTTGGTGCAAGATCCACGCAGTGTTGCTTTGCGAGACTTCAAGTCGCTCAGCACAGCTTCTGATGAGGCTTTTAGAGCTGTGACCAGGCTTTGCCAGACTTAGCATTGATTGGCATCATTGCCTATAAAGCTTTCAGCTGTGCAGCAAGCTTTTGTGTGGCTTTGCATTGCTCCATGCTGCATTTTATGGAACCTTTAGTTAGGTAAAGAGGAGTTCTCTTTGATGCCAGCCAAGTGTCTCAGACATGGAAGAGAATTTCTTGGGGATAAGTACTCATTCCAGCAAGGGCCAGCAGTAGGGTTTAGGCAGATCCAGTTGCAGATCCAGGCAGGTCCAGTTGCAGCAGGTCAGCTGGGCAGTTGCAGGGAGGCCTCTGAAGCTTGTTCTGTATCTCTAGCTCACACAGGACGCCAGTCAACTGACATTTGGAGTTACATTGGGTAGCCTGGGATGAAAGCAAGCAGGTCCAATCTTCCTTCTCAGACAGCAAGGCAGTCCTTCAGGCAGCAGGGAAATCTTCTGGCAGCAGGGCTGTCCACCTTCTGTAACTTCCACAAGTCTGGGATTGTTAAGAGGAATGGTTCTAGGGGGCCCATATTTATATCCGGTGCCAGCCTTTGTGTGCAGGGTTGGGGGTAGGGATAGATTCCATGTCCAATCCCCACATCTGGTTCTGGGTTCAAGGCTCCAACCTGTTTTATGTCACAAAGAACAGAATAGGTCTGGTGCCAGATTCCTTTGTGCGTGTGTGAGTCAAATTCCTTTGAAGTGCACATTATGCTGGGTGCAGCTTCTCCCCATTCATCCTTCCAGGATGGTCCATCCTGTCCACACCTAAGTCCCCTTAGTGAAACTGTCTGGAAGGAATACTGAAACCGCACCTGCAGAGCTATTCACAGTCATATGAGCCAGGAAACTGACAGAAGGCACAGGTAGTTAAGACAATAAAATGCCAAGTTTATAAAAGTGGGATTTTTAGATTTGTAACCAAAAATAAGATATCACCATTGAAGATGGTTTAAAATTACAATTCATCTGAGTGCAAACAACATATCTGTATCTGTGCCTAACCCAAAATTATCACTTATTAAGTGTAATAAGGTAACCTTATGTTAGTCAAAAGGAGAGATAGGCCTTACAACAGTGAAAAATTACTTTAGGAGTTTTTCACTTCTAGGACATGTAAAGCTTAAACACACGTCCAACTTTTTAAATACTATGCATCCTGCCCTATGAGCCTTTAGGGTTGACCTTAGGGGTGAAATAGAAGTATTAAAAAGGAAGGTTTAGGCCTGGTAAAAGGTGTATTTTGCCAGGATGACATGGCAGTATACAATTGCACTACAAGCTACAGTGGCATGCTTGAAACATATTGCAAAGTGCTGCTTTAGTGGATTGCACACTGAGTGCTATAGGCCAGCCAATAGCATTTAATGTACAAGTCCTGGACACAGGTAGTACCATATACTATGGACTTACAAGTAAATTTAATGTACCAATCAGGTATAGACCAATTGTACCAAGTTTTAGGGCGAGAGCACAAGCACTTTACCAATGGTTAGTTGGAAAAATTAATGCCAATGAAAACAGGTTCAGCAACAGAAGGTAAAAATCTGGGGAAGACCCTGAAAAATGAACCAGGTCCAACATGACCATTTCCAGCACAAAGCTAGGGTGAAGTAATCAATACCTTGAGGAACTTCCCCACTTAGGAACTAGAAAATGAACAGCAACACCTGCCATTATCCTCTTGGGTTACTACACTAATCCACGGGGAATCCTTCTCCTCGTCTGTGGACCCCATCTGTAAAGCTCCTACCCTTAATTTCTCACAGATACATCTCAGTAGGTAGACAGTACCACCATCCCGAACAAAGTGATTTAGTCTATTCCATCTCTTAGGTGAGACTTCTGTTCCCACCCGGGAATACTCTACCCATAAAGACATCTACCAAGAGAGCCCACTGAAAGTTGTTAGTATCAGGCACCATGCTGGGTCATCCACTAGCAGGTGATTGCTTTCAGTGGGAGCCTTGAGTAGGCCTCACTTTTAGCCTTGGGGATGGCAAGGGTTCCTTAATTGTTCCTCGTGTTCCACAGACATCTGAGGTTTCACAGAGTGTGGGGGCAGCCCAGATTGTTAGGCAGCCTACATCCTTCCTCCTTCCCACCAGTCTAGGGGTGATATCCTGAGACAGGCATCTCAGTTCAGGGTCTGTACCATGAAGCTGAACAGGTGCCTGGCAAGCTAGGACTTCAAGAGGGAGCCATCACCCCCCTAAAGAGTAACATACTCTGTGTTATGCAGGTGTAGGCCTGGTGCAGGCTTCTGTCCCTCTGTCTCTGTGACAGCGCAGGCAGCACCTTCAGGTCAGAAGTGGACTCACCAGAGTTAGTCTTGGGGTGCAGTGTTTAGGAGCAGCCAACCCCTGATCTTCTGGTCCTACCACTGTGGACTCTCCCCACCTTTTGCTGCTCCTCCATCTGGGCCTCAGTACTCACTTTTTTGGACTAGTACCCCCAGAACCCTGTGCTTTTAGGGCTTCCTAGGAGGCCTCCACTTCAATCTTCTCTAATACTGCTGGCAATGCATTTCCAAGAATGGGCAGCTGGGGCTAACTATGACCCTCCTCTGGGATGATTCCCACCCCTATTCCAGGTACACCAGAGCGATAGGGTGGAACAAGCCCTGTCCAAGGGTCTGACTTATCTTACTGATCTCTCTGGTGTACTGCTCTGAAGAAAACTTTCTTTCAGCCACCATGGTCTGACTGCCACAGGAATTCCTTAAGGGAGTGACAGTATCCCATTAACTGTGACCTGATGGAAGTGACAACTTCAAACGTCAGGGATCACAAGTTCACCTTCACCCTTGGAGTTCAGCTCTCAGCTATGGGACACAAGGGCATGTTCCTCCCTCTGCTCCTGGGGATTACATCCACCTAAGGCCATACTGGGTACCTTTGTGGAGCTCCCACCAGTGGATGGTCTCTTGGTACAGACCACTCATCTACTTATCTTGCTGCCCTTCACCCATTCAGTGCCTTACTGGAGAAGTCAATAAAATCTACCCAAGACTGGTCAGACAGTTTGTGACAGTCCCTGAACCTTGAGCGGTATCCTTCTGGGGTGAGACTACATTTTGTGATATGGTTCACCACCTCTAAAGGCAACAGTGTGTCCCTCCAGTATTTGACAAGTGCTTCCATAGACCACCCCCTAAAAAAACTCTTCTGGGACCCTATGCATTCTAAGGGCTACATCAAAGGCTGCTAGCCACCTATCAAATTAAACAATCGCCTCAAAGACAGGCACCAGATCTTTGGGTACGTGGCTCCTTTGCCTCCATTAGACAGTGTTGTTGATGCCACAATTACTACTAGACTCCGAAATCTTCTACATATTTAAATACAGTTTCTTTATACTCAGTTCATGAGGCCACACAAGGTTTCCTTTTTCTCAGGGCTAGCTTTCTCTCTTTCAGGGTCCTTTTCTCTCTTGCAGCTAGTTTCAACTGGGGTAGCTGCAGCTAAAACTCCCTTTCAGCTTTCCACTCCTCCAGTTCCCCAGGGGACAGGGGGTGGGAGGACACACACTTTCCTGTGCTGGACCAAGTAAGGGACCTCTCTCATTCTCCCTCTCTCCTATGCTTCTGGGGTCGAGGACAGCAGGTTCGCCTCTCCTTCTAGCTCTGGAGCTGGTTGCAAAGTTATCCTACTTTCCAAGCTCCTCCTCCATTGTATAATCCTCCTCATCATCATCCTGCTCCTGGGCTGCAGCTTGAAGCATAGAGACCTCCTAAAAGGCTCAGAGGGCTATTTCATAGGCAAACCTTGGTGGGCCATTGGCCTACTTCAGCTCCCTTTCTCTGCACAACCTCTAAAGCGCTGCCATACTGTAGCTGTCAAGGTTGCAGAAATCCATATCCATCTTTGCAAGCAAAAGTCACAGATGTATAAAATGTGAGGCAGGAAAATATTTTGAAAATAAAAATAGCCAATCAAGGAGAATTTAAAAAGAGATTGAATCTGATATCAGTTTATTTATGTAGGATTTGTAGTATAACACAAATCACTGAGTGGCACTGCACAAACACAAGTACTTAATCCCACCACTAAACCCCAATGTAAGAAATTGGGTTATTGGTTGAGGGCATGGAAGCCCCACTCAGATGACAACCACAATCTTTGTTAGGGTGAGCAACAAAAGTCACAAAATTAACCTGTGCTTAATCCTCTAGAAGCTTGCCCCAAAGCAATCTTGGTTAAATTATAGGCAATGTTCAAAGCATTTATGCAGCACACAAACAGAAAAAAAGTGAAAACACAGGAAAAATCCCTAGCCCATTTAGAAAATTAGAGTATTTTTTCATAAATGAAATGATACTAGAAAGACAATATTCCTATCAGGAGATATTGAATTTTTAAATTTTAGATAAAAATAGTTCAAAGAAGCAGAAAGTGCCAACTGTTGGTATCTGGTTGCGCTAGACCCTGACAAAGTCACAATTTCAGGCTGACCTCTATGGAGCACAGGTTAGACACAAGACCAGGCTTGGCACGCTGAGAGTTGTAACATGTCCTTGGTAAGAGGCCTATGTGGCATTGCTTTGCGAGGCTTTGCTTCATTTAGCGTCAGTTATGTTGAGGTTTGAGTTGTGCTGCAAGGCTTTTTCTGCCCCGGCATTGGTTCAGAAGAAACTTTCAGCTGTGCAGCAAGACTTTGTGTTCCTTCGTACCACATTTCATGGAACCTTCAGTTAGGCAAGGACATGTTCTCTCTGATGCCAACAACGGTTGTAGGTCCTGAAGAGACCCACTTGGGGATCAGGAATCACTCCAGCAGGGGCCAGAGTTAGGCAGGTCCAGTTGTAAACTGAGGCAGGTCCATCTGCAGTAGATCAGCTGGGCAGTTGCAGAGAGGTCTCTTAAGCTTGTTCTGTCCCTATAACTCACATAGTTGATCAGCCAACTGACCCTTGGAGTCAATTTGGGTAGTCTGGGATGAAGGCAAATAGGTCCAGTCTTCCTTCTCAGGGAGCAAGGCAATCTGTTAAGTACCAGGGCATTCCTCTGGCAGCAAACAATTTCTTCTTCTGTAACTTCCAGCGGTCCAGGAATGTTCTAAAGAGCGGCTGTGAGGGCCCACATTTACACCTGGTGGTAGCCTTTGTGTGGGAAGGCTCCCTGTCGTGTCCCACCATCTGGTATCGGAAAGTTATTTCCCTGCCACGGATCCAAACTGTCCAGGGTTGCTTGGTGTCTGATTCCTTTGTGTATGGGGGTGTGTGTGGCAAGGTCCTTTGAAATGCTAGTGGGGCTGGATGCAACTCTTCCCTCGTCATCCTGCCAGGATGGCTCATCCTGTCCACAGCTAAGTCCCCTTTGTGTCACTAAAAGGAATACACAAACACCAACAGTACAGCCACTCACAGTCATGTGACCCAGGACACTGGCAGAAGGCACAGATGGTTAGGACAAGAAAATGCCAAATTCTTAAAAGTGGCATCTTTAGAATTGTAACCTAAAATCTAACTTCACCTTTGAAGAGGGTTTTAAATTGCACTTCATTTGAGTGTAAACAGCATATCTCTATCTGCTCCCAATCCAAAGCTATCACTTATTAAATGTAATTAGCTAACCGTGTGTTAGTCAATGGAAGAGATAGGACTAACAACAGTGAAAAATGACTTTAGGAGTTTTCACTACAATGACACATAATACTTTAAATACAAATGTCTTACTTTTTAAATAGAATGTGCACTGCCCTCTCGCCCTCTAGAACAACATTATGAGTGATTTATAAAAATTAAAAAGCAAGGTTTAGGCCTGGCAAAAGGTGCATTTTGCCAAGTCTAAATAGCAATTTAAAACTGCACTATAGGTCTGCTCCGAAACATTGTAAAGTGCTACTTTAGTGGGTAGCACAATGACTGCTGCAGGCCTGCTAGTGGCATTTAATTTACAGGCCCTGGGTACAGGTTGTACCATATACTATGGACTTATACGCAAATTAAATGTACCAATCAGGTATAAACTAATTGCATTAAGTCTTAAGGAGAGAACATAAGCACTTTGCCACTGGTTAGCAGGGATAATGTGCACAGAGTTCTAACTCTAACTTAAAGTGGTTCAACAACAGAAGGCAAAATTCTGGAGTAGACTGTGCAAAAAGGACAGGGTTGAACAACTGGGTCTTACACGCAGATATACTTTCTGTCAGGATGAGTTTTACCGCACTAGTGTTCTAAAGTGAACACATTTTCCCTAAGTGGTGACTTAGAGAGGTAAAACACATATCACCTACAGAAATGAACAAACTACTCCTTACCATGAGAATTCTACATATAGCATATTCTTTAAAATAATATAACAGTAAACAATTAGAATAACCAGGAATAAATTATGAAATCTGGTAGGTAACCTGTGGCTGTGAATGCTCCTTTGTAACACAAATGGACGAGAATGATCCAATTCAGATCTCACATTGGATCTCTCAGCAACCACCGTTGGAACTTTCAGCTTCAATACTTTCACCACCCTGTTAGCATTCCACCATTGATTTACCAAACCTTGCAAAGCATTTCCACATACCTTGTCAATTATCACAGGTCTATCAAACTTCCAGACTCCTTACTTCATTTTGACTAAGTTACCCACTACAAAAGAAGACTACTTTAGACCCTTCTTCTCATGAAACAGTTCCTTCTGCATAAACTCAGGTTCTTGAACTCTCCTACAATGCTATCCAACTTCATCAAGGACACCATTGTTTTGTCTATTTTCCTTTTCATGTGGGAAACACTTTAGAGGATGTGATAGTTCAAATTGAGAAACATTAGTGTCTGTGTAAGGTGTGGTTCTGTAGAACCAAAGAATGAATCCTACAGCTTCATCACACCCATTTGCATGCATCTCACTGAATACATTCATTCAGAACTCTGTGTATGTTCTACTTGCTCATTCGACTTTGTATGATACAGGGAACTTTTAAATTTTTTAACCCCAACTCATTCTAAAAGCAGTTGACATTTGACACCCACTGTCTGCTACCAGGAACAATTTTCTTATAAACACATTCTTCAAAAACTGTACAGCCTTGTGCGCTCTACCGAAAACGTAACTTCAGGCCATGAAGTATAATAGTTGATGAAGAAGAAAGAAAATATATACTGAGCAGGTAATGAAATGAATGGACTAATCATATCAATGCCAATTTTGTTCCCTGGACTCATCGGTAATTTTATGTAATGGTGGAGTGCTCATCTTAAGGCTTTTCTCGTTAGATGGACTGTATACAATCCCCTTGAAATACTCCTCTATCTCTCTGTCTATCCCTAGCCACCCATATGTTGTACAGTCACAGTGTTTGATCATGATGCATCTCAGGTGCCCTTCATTAGAACACTTGCAAATCTTAAGCTTTAAACCATCCAGAAGAACCAGACTGCCAATCTGTATTAAAATACCATTTTCAACAGAAAGCTCATGAGCTAATTTCACTTAGGATTTCAAGCTCACATCCAGACTCCTTTCTTTAAGATACTCTTTTTTTTGACAAAACAACCACTTGTTTTAACACTTCACTTTGTTCTGCTGTCTTACCCTACTACTGCTTGGGACATGTAGTGATACTTTTAAGGTTCACAGCCCCACTAGGAGGGTGCGGCCATGCCGTGACCAAGATGACCACACGGTAGTGGAGCTCTGACACATACGGCCCAAAACAACAGGATTTGGGCCCCTTGTGGAATCGTAGACCATTCAGAATGCATCTCCAACTGCCCCTGTGCGCTGCGCGGTATGCTGTGCATTTTGGGCCTGCAGCGGCGGAGGAGTCACTGATCAGCCCGCACATGTTGCAGCCCAGCACCTGCCGCAGAGGCCCTGTGGCGACAGGTGCCGTGGGTGAGCCTGAGGCATGGGGCTCCTGAGTCCGGCCAGGCTGCCTGTTAAGCACTGTCCTCCTGATGGCGCCCTGGTGGCACGCAACCACTCCAGGGATGATAGCAACAGCGCCATCTTGGCACCACAGTAACCATGCCCCTCCCTGGGCAACACCCGCAGCACAAACAGGGCCTGGTGGTGAGGCATGCACCACATTCCCAAACCAGTCATGAGCTGCTTGCTGCCTCCTGCTGTTTCATGCATACATCTGCATACATAGTGTGTATAGTCCACGGCTCACCTGCCAGGTGGTTGAGTCCCAGCTGGGTTTCTTGCACGCTTGGAGACCTGACCTAACGGTGCCGGTGGAACAATGATCCAGCCTGTGGCATGTTGAACTGCCACCCACCTCAGAGGCCCCCAAGCGACAGGGGCTGCAGGTGATCATGAGGCACTGGGCTGCCGAGGGCCACTGGGCTGTCCATGACAATACCACCTGCTTGAGGTCCCTCCCCCTGTCTGGGTGTTGGGTGACTGCTTCATGGGCTGAATACAGGTTGCATCACCATGGAGCCACAGTGTCTCACCCTGCCCGGAGGAGACACATCCTGCCGGCTACTTAAGACTCACGTAAGGCACACACTCTTCCCCTCAATTGGCCACCAGCCTTGCACCATCTTCAGCCACAACACTCTTGACTCCAGCCTGTTGTCTGCGGCCTGACCTTCCCTCGCCTCTATGCACATGTGGTGCTTCACCTTCCACTTGAGTAAGAGCGCCCGGACGTGTTCTCGGCCCACCAGTAAATAAACTATTCCCATGTGAGGTACTGCTACACAACCCCCTACGGGATCCAGGCAGAAGATCTTTTGTCCTCTATGGTGCCGCATTGACTCCTTTGCAACAGGGACCCTTGACACTGCCTGCAGGCCTCGCCAGCCCATCTGGGTCCTGTCACACACGCTCCTCAACCCACAGGAGTTTGCATGGAGGTGCACAAATGACCAGGTACCTCACAATCGCAAAGACGTCCCCCACTTGGCACGCCATAACGTTGGTGCATCCAGGGCTATTTGGGCCATGGTTCATGGGGACCCCAAGCAGTGCAAGCTACCCTTTGAACGGCCTGAGTCATCAACCACTTGGAGCTCCCGGCTGGGAAGGAGGCTGGCTCATCATCCCCCTCGGTGACCGCCCAGATGCCAATATGACGTCATGCGGTCTTCAGCTCCATCTAAGCCCGTTTTGTCACCCTGGTTACCAGCCTCGACAGCATGGGGGAGCGCATTGACTGCTAGAACACCAGATTGGAAGGCGCAGAGGAGAGAACATCTGGTTTGGAGGTTGGCACATCAACTGTTAACAAAAGGCTTGAGAGTTTACTAAAAACTGCTGCCTTTAAATAGTGGGTGTAGGAGAATCCACAGACACTGGGCATATAGACCAATTTGTCGAGCGCCTATTTACCAAACTCTTTGGTCATCAGAACTTCAAGTCTACCTTTGTAGTAGAGCATGCACATCGGTATCTTGGCCCTCGGCCTTATCCCACGGCCCCACTGCCCCCCATTACTGCTTGTCTCCTCAATGTTCCAGTCAGAGACAACACACTTAGACTGGGACTACCAGGCCACTACTCCCTCCTTTTTCCCAGACTTCACAATGACGGTGCAGGAGGCATGGTGCAAGTTTGCAGATGCCAAGACCATGCTATGGAATTGGGTCTGAAGTACAATATGCTTTACCCTACCCGCCTCTAAGTTGCCATCAAAGGGAAGGCCTGATTGTTTGAAACAGCAATGGATGCATTGGCCTTCTGCAAACAGTACACCATGGAGCGGTCCTCTCCCCGATGCAACACACCTGAATGATCTCTGCCAGCCCTGCATGCCCCAACGACCTCAGAACCTTTCCCTCCGGACTAACAACCACACTTGACTTGTGCTTTCAGCACATTCAGCACATTTTTAGTTTTATCCTCCCAGCTGTGTCAGCTGTGAGGTGCAGCAGTACTATAATGTTTTGCATTCTTAAAATTGTTTCGTACTTAGGATTCACTGTGTGACCTATTTCTAAGTCCCGGCGTTTCAGGAATATCAGCAAATGTGGCATGTGTGGCATTCTGTTGCCCACCCCCTGAGATGTACGCCACCCTGGAAACTGTTGGGTTATTGTTGATGATGTTGTGTTGGGGTATCCTTGCTCCCTCAGGGATTCGCTGGGTGGTTCAGTGCTCAGTGTGGGAGGGGGTATTTGTACTACTGTTCCCTCTTTCTCAGTCTCGCTTTATTCTGCAGGAAGTACCCATTACCAGAGGCCATTGCTCACACACTCCACACTGGGGCCCAGATGACACATGAATGTAGCAGTAGGGGTAGGGGACCAGTAGCCGAAATCATGCTCCTACCATGGAACATCAGAGGCCTCAACAACCTGCGCAAAGGCAAGCAGGTGCTGCATTACCTTTCCCGGTACAGCACAAAAATTGCGTTCCTCTAGGATACGCATTTACCCCCACAGCCTTCCCCCACCTTTGCCTCCACCTAGGGCACCCACAGAGACTTTTCTAGCTACAGCACCTATTTTAGGGGGTATGCACGTTAATACATAAGAGTCTCCCATTCCATATTACCACCAGCTTTCACAAAGACAAGGGCGGGTATTTTGTGGTGTCTGGTATTCTGGTGGGCCAGCGATTGTTACTGGTTAATAGATACACCCAAATGCTGATTCCCCAGAGCTCTTCCAAAAATGTTGGCCCCTTTTAGGTTGCACTGACGCAGATCACGTATTCCTGGAGGGTTACTTTAACATGACAATAGATATCTCTCTAGACTCAACTGCCACAGCGCCAAGCTGCAAGCCTCATTCACTGCAGGTGCTTGACAGCCTCCGTGACACTTATGTTTTCAAAGATACCTGCCACCACCTACATGACACAACTCCTGGCTTCACATTTTTCTCAGCCCCCCCCACCAAACATGGACTCATATAGACTTTTGGCTCATCTCCATGACTGTGACCCCATGGTTGAACAGTGTGACTCACTTCCAATGCAGTCTTTGACCACTACCCAGTCCAACTGGTTTTGAAGATATCTTTCGGTGGAGGCCTACAGCATCAATGGCACTTCCCACGAAGCAGGCTTCATTACCAAGTGTTCCATTTTCAGCAGCGTAACTCTATAGTGGAGTACTTTAGGCTCAATGAAGACTCAGGTCGACACAGGCTACCTTAAAGCCTATATACAGGGGGTAAGCAACTCCAAACATGCAGGGGTGCTACAAGACATATGCACTGATATAGCATGAGTGGAGGCTGATCTAGCTGATATAGACTGTGCTGATGCCCAAAATATTCATAGGCCCCAACTCCATAAATTTGAAGTAATATTGTGAAATAGCTGAGCGTGAGGTCTCCTACCTGGGTAAATTTGCTGGGGCCAGGCGCTATGGGGAGGTGGATATGCAAACCCACACACTGGTGTGGCTTCCCCACCCACACAGGGGTAATAATTACATGCCTGAGCTCCTCACCCCAAAAGGGACACAGGTGACAGAAAACAGTAGAATCCTGACAGAACTCCTTAAGCCTTACGTGGACCTATACACCTCCCGAACGGCCTGAGATAACACCACACTAGCGGATTTCCTCTCAGAATTTGTGATGTTATGGATCATGGATGCCCAGAGACAGTTTCTTAGAGAGCCATTCTAGAGTGATGAGATAGTGCAGGCGATTCCCTCAACGGGTCCAAGGCACCTAACCTTCACGGACTCACTGGGGACTTTTACAAAACATATAAACATCTCCCTGCGCCTTGCCTATTAGTCCTTGGACTCTGCACTCTTACCCTGACACTGAGGGACGCGTGATTATCCTTTTGTTGAAGCCTAACAAAGACACCCAGAGCTGCACCTCATATGGCCTGTTGTCATTATTAAATTTTGACAACAAAGTACTCGTCAAAGTCCTTGCCAATCGACTGTCGCTGCTGATGGAACACCTAATCTCACCTGTGAAATCGAGCATTGATCCTCATCGCTCCACCTTGCTAAACCTAAGGGCCATGTTTTTGGTACTTAACAGAGTCTCCCCAAGCGCTTCTGCTGTAAGGGCCCATTTGGCACCGAGAAGGCATTTGATTTCCTGGAGTAGTTATTCCTTTGTTACACACTATACAAGTTGCGACTGCCGCTGGAGTTCCTCTCACTGGTAATGCTACTGTGTGCCCAACCTGTGGCCCACATCTGGGCCAATGGTTCTGTCACCCCCTCATTTCCTAATTCTCATGGTATCAGCTGAGACTGCCCACTATTCCCACTACTTTACATTATAGCGGTGGATACACTTGTCCGACATTTACAAGGGAAACACATCCACCGAATCATACATTCCAAGCCTGGTCCTTTGCTAATGTCCTTATGTGGGAATGACATTTTTCTTTTTGCCCGCCACCACGCATATAATCTGCCTCCACTTCTACGAGAAATCAGATTCAACCCCTTCTCTAGCCTTACAATCAACTGGAGCAAGTCTGAATTGCTCCGGCTTACAGATGCAACTACCCCTGTGGTTACCCCCTGACATGGTGTTATGGCTCGGTTCAGTACCTGGGTGTTATAATCCATCGGGAGAAAGAACGAGAAATTACGCTTGAACTATGGTCCCGCTATTGATAGACTAACCACACAGGTTGAGTGGTAGATTAGTCTCCCTTTCCCCATGGCTGGTTGGATAGCCACAATCAAGATGGTTGTGCTTCACTGATTCTTGTACAACTCCGGCAACAACCCTATCCCACTCACAAACCAATTTTTGACTACCCTGCGAAGCCTCCTATTACAGCTTCTCTGGGCGGGTTGCAGACCTTGGATTGGTTGCTCAACCTTAGTATTCCCCTACAAACATGGTGGGTTTGGTATCCCCAAATTTCAACTATACTACTGTTAGACCTGACAGTCTTAGAGTAGTCATCCCCCAATTTATTGCCTGCCTCCCTCTACATTTTGACAGTGGTTTTGCTGGTTTTAGAACTCTGCGCACTTTACTACTGCTAACCAGTGCTAAAGAGCATATGCTCTCTCCCTACAAACATAGTAAGATTGGGTTCATACCCAATTGGCATATTTGATTTCCTTGTAAGTCCCTAGTAAAGCGAACTACATGTGTCCATGCATTGTAAAATGCAACTAGTGGGCCTGCAGCAATGGTTGTGCCACCCACATAAGTAGCCCCTTAATCATGTTTCAGGCCTGCCATTTCAAAGCCTGTGTGTGCAGTTCCACTGCCACTTCGACTTGGCAGTTAAAAGCACTTGCCAAGCTCTAAACTCCCCTTTTTCTACATATAAGTCACCCCTAAGCTAAGCCCTAGGTAACCTGTAGGACAGGGTGCTATGTAGTTAAAAGGCAGGGCATGTACTTGTGTGGTTTATATGTCCTGGTAGTGGAAAACTCCTAAATTGGTTTTCCACTACTGTGGGGTCTGCTCCTTTTATTCATTAGGGCTACCCTCATATACTGTTTGAAGGGTAGATTCTGATCAGAAAGGAGTAAGAAGGTCATATTTAGTATGCCCAGATTGTAACAGAAAATCACGCTTATTGGTGAAGTTGGATTTTTTTATTACTATTTTAGAAATGCCACTTTTAGAAAGTGAGCATTTTTCTGCACTTAAAATCCATCTGTGCCTTGCAGCCTGTCTCCAATCCGTGTCTGGCTGGGCTGGTTGACAGCTACCTTGTGCATTTCACCCAGACAACCACAAACACAGGATACTCAGTCACACCTGCACTCATCTGCATACTGAATGGGTCTTCTTGGGCTGGGAGGGTGGAGGACCTGACACATTTCAAAGGCTAGTGGCCTGCGCTCACACAATGGACTGCCAAACCCCCTACTGGGACCCTGGCAGACAGACCTGTACTGAAAAGACTGCTGCCCTGCTGTTGCCCTGATGCTCTGCTGCCCTCTGATTTTGCTGAGAAGTGCTCTCCAAGGGCTTGGATTGAGCTTGCCTCCTGTTTTCTGGAGTCTCAGGGCCAAAAAGACTTAGGGGGTTATTCTAACTTTGGAGGAGGTGTTAATCCGTCCCAAAAGTGACGGAAAAGTGACGGATTTACCAACAGCCGTATTACGAGTCCATTATATCCTATGGAACTCGTAATACGGCTGGTGGTATATCCGTCACTTTACCGTCACTTTTGGGACGGATTAACACTCCTCCAAAGTTAGAATAACCCCCTTAATCTCTTCAAGGAACTCCTGGTGCACCAAAAATCGATACACAGCCTGCCGGAAACGATGCACAGCCTACCTTGCGAGGAAAGAAACACAGCACAGCTGAACTGGAATGACGCAGCCCAACTTCCCAGTGAAGAATTGACACAGAGCCTGCCTTGTGGCCAGAAATTTCACACGCAGCCAAACCAGATCGAAGAACTGCCAAACCGGAACGATGCAGCTGGATTTCCAAATGAAGAATCAATGTCTGTTGTGTGACAGAAAATTCTACGCATCGCAATACCGATCAACGCAACACCTCTGACTTTGTCCTGCATGCCCAGGAATTCCATGAATCGTCCCTGGGCATCAAAAAGATACCCGCATTGCAGTGAGGAACCTAGACTGCGCACCAGAAATCGACACAAAGCCCCATGCAGCGTGGAAAGAACCAACGCATCGTCTGTGCTGCGTCAGAAAATTCGATGCACACCCTCGTGTGTTTCATTTTTGATGCAAACCAGGTACTTTGTGCAAACAAGAGACAACAATTGATTTCTAAGATTTAAGACTCTTTTTAATCTTGCAAAAGTGATTTCTCAACTTGTGCCTATTGAATCTTTATCGTTTTCACCTTAGTTTAACCAGATAAATATCCCATATTTTCTAAACCTGTGTGGTGTATTTTTGCGGTGTTTTCACTGTGTTAGTGTATGATTTATTGCACAACTAGTTTACACATTGCCTTCTAAGTTAAGCCTGACTACTCAGTGCCAAGCTACCAGAGGGTGGGCACAGGATTATTTGGATTGTGTGTGATTTACTCTGACTAGGATTGTGGTCCCTATTTGGACAAAGGTGAATACCTCTGCCAACTAGACACCCCGTTTCTAACAACTACCTTGTTGCGCAGTGTCAATGCTCACATCACTAGTACCATGCAGATGCGCATCTCCTGTATGCCAAGCCAGAAAGAGATCAGGCAGATCCGTTGCCCCTGCACTCCCTTCTCCCAAAGGGACTACCACTAGATAATGTTGATATACAAATCCTCTTGACTACTGGCTGGGCATGGAGGAGACTCATCCCACTTCTTGGTAGGGGGGCTACCCTATTCCCCAGCCCTGCCGCTGGCAGATAACTAATGGCTCCCAATCACTCAGGAGAACCTAGTTCAACACAAATTGTCACTGTATGACTTATACAACTTTGGCGACCTGCTCTTCAATGGACACACCCTCTCACAAGCTGACGATCATAGTTTGCCAGTCTCCCCTACATGGATGTTTTTGTCTTGTGGCGTATACACAGCACTCTATGGGCTCAGATTCCCTCCTACCCATTGGCCCTGGAAGAGTTCACCCCACTGATGTTAGTGATAACAGATAGCAAGGAGACACACCTAGGGGGTGATTCTGATTCTGGCGGGCAGCGGAGGCCGCCCGCCAGAATTCCGCCCCCATTATACCGCTCCGCGGTCAGAAGACCGCGGAGGGTATTATGAGTTTTTCCCTGGGCTGGCGGGCGGTCTCCAAAAGACCGCCCGCCAGCCCAGGGAAAAACTCCCTTCCCACGAGGATGCCGGCTCGTAATCGAGCCGGCGGAGTGGGAAGGTGCGACGGGTGCAGTGGCACCCGTCGCGTATTTCAGTGTCTGCAAGGCAGACACTGAAATACTTTGCGGGGCCCTCTTACGGGGGCCGCTGCCGTGCCCATGCCATTGGCATGGGCACGGCAGGGGCCCCCAGGGGCCCCGCGACCCCCCCTACCGCCATCCTGTTCATGGCGGCTTTCCCGCCATGAACAGGATGGCGGTAGGGGGGGTCAGAATCCTCATGGCGGCGGAGCGCGCTCCGCCGCCATGAAGGATTCCCCCGAGCAGCGGTAAGTCGGCGGGAGCCCGCCGACTTGCCGCTTCTGACCGCGGCTGAACCGCCGCGGTCAGAATGCTCGTGGGAGCACCGCCAGCCTGTTGGCGGTGCTCCCGTGGTCGGTGGCCCTGGCGGCCACCGGCCGCCAGGGTCAGAATGACCCCCCTAGTCTCCAAACTATATCACACCAGTATTGGCCTTCTGCCCAAGAGGGATTAGAAACTCTGGGAGGCTTGAGCACAGGAGCTGCATTGTCCCCTGAATGGTGCAATCTGGCACTACTACTGCACACAAACTCCGCTTGCCTCTGCAAATCACAGACACAAACTGTTACACTATAAGTATCGTCATCAAACAAATACCACATCTAGTGCACTGGACAAGACCTCCCAGTTACTCTAAGTGTCACGCAGATGGTGCCAACTTTGCACACCTGACATGGGCATGCAGTTATATACGGGGGTTTTGGCATTGTCTCTGCTCTCCTTAATGATAGGGTCCACAGTAGATCCGGGCCCTCTCGTGGTCCTGCTAAGGTACATAAAAGATATTTCTAAAGGGTTCCATAAATTCACGGCTATTGTTTCACTATTAGCAAAACAGGAGATAGCAAATGTTCCCCAACCACTGGTGCTTGGCTACGTAGCATGACCCATTACAATACCACCAGCAAGATCTATGCTATGGTACAGCCCCCACCTTCCTGCCCTAAAGATATTTGGCAATGACTCCGTGCAAACTTGTTGATGCTGGAACCTCGGTTTGAAATGGGATGATACTGGGTATATGTAGGTGCCACCTAATGTATTTGCGTTTCCTACATGAGTAATGTTGCCCTCATAAGTACCTGCCTCGATCACTGCCCTCCCCCTCTTCCTTTAAACTGTTCTCATTTACCACCTTGCCCTGCTTCTGGGGCTAGCCATGGGCCCAGGCTCCCCTGATCCTTCTGATTGCTTGAATGTACAATGCCATACTTTATTGTCACCTTCACTGTGGGGGTTTATGTATGTTTTATGTGGTTTATCAAAATTGATAAAAAACGTTTTTAAAAAAGGTTCACAGGTCCACTAGAGACTCTTCAAATGTATCATTTTCAACACAATCATAATAACCTTAAATGGAAAATCTTGATAAGTAGTCTGCCATTTTTTTGCACTAGGTATGTGAACAGGTTTGACTTGATATTACAAAAGCTTGTAAGGTAAGTGGTATTTTCTTAGTGTAAAACTCTATACTTTGCCTCCACTAAATGTATATCCATGGTTGAGGTCCGTCCGCTAAATTACTTTCCTACCTAATACAAAAAAGCATAATGTTTCCACAGCAATTTTTCATTGGCAATTAGAGAACTATTAAGTGGAAATGTCTTCTTACTATATTGAACACTAGACCTTAAGTACTGTTGTGCTGCCTTAAAAACGTGCTTATACTTCACTTCTGAGATTCCTCCTTTACTGAATAGTTGAAGCAGAATAGTTTTTGTAGCCAACCCTAGGAAAACATCTTCTGGTGACCTGTAAATGTTTTCATCATTTAAACCAATGTCCCACAGAGGAGGTATATGGAGTATTTTTGGCAGTATGATATGCTGTGCCAGCTTCTTGCTAAGATCCAGCATGGCTTTGTGTAAAATATCGATGCATGATTCTTGCCGAAGCAAAAGAGTGTTGAACCACATGAAAATTGGTAGTGCTGATGAATTAAACAGTAGGTGGACCTCTGTTAAAGGATCTTCTTACAATGTTTGAAGATACTGAAATCTTACCTCACGGGAATTCTGACTTTGAACTCTTATATTTTGTTAGTGCCCTTTCAACAAAGCATGCCAGTGACAGCCATCAAGTTGTTACATAATTTAAATCACAAAATTCCATAAAGTCTAGTAATATACCTTTTCTTTTAGAGTTTTTTTCAAACCAATAAAAAGATCTATCATCATATCCTTTATATTTTACTCAGTAACAGATGCATAGCCATCATTGCCTTCAGAAGCCACTATATGAGCAATGCAGCAGGGACATCAGTCATAAAGATACTACCAGACTCGTTTGCAAGCATGGTAGACAGTGAATGTTTGCAACCAATATTAGTAGCTGTGTTATCAACACTCACAGAGACACAGTTTGTGAAGGCTATCTGATCATGCTGAAACGTGCCTTTCAATGCAGAAAATATGGATTCAGCAGTTGCACCATGTTTTTCCAGATTTAAGGCACATATCCTAAAAATGGTTTGTGACAACATGTGCTCTTTTCACATCAAGTACATTTAAAACCACTGCATTCATTTTCTCTACACCGGTGTCATTGGAGCTATCAATCCCCATGCTAAAGGGTTTATTATGACACTCAAATCATTTTTGCATTCAGGGCCCATTGCACAATTCAAAATTCAGTTTCTTTTATTTGTGATGATGTCTACTTCTTTGCAATTGGCAAATCTGGAAAGATTGATTTGAATAAAGGGCCAATATAGTTTGTGATTGCAAGTAGTAAATTATGCTGCACCAAAAATTGTGCAACTTTTACTTCAGCCCAAAGTACTTTTTTATCTAGTTCATTAGCAGCTGCACTCACACCAAATTGCAGTGTTTGCTGTGATTTCATTGCATTTACTTGCTTCCTGTGACCCCCCCTACTACAGTGCATCTGTATGTCTCTAACTCCCTGATGTTCACATTTCATTGTTTTTAAGCGAGCAAGACACCTATATGAAATTGGATCATTATTCACTCCACAGACAGCGTAGTCTTTACTACAAGCTGGTTGGAACTTGTTTTTGTATTTTGCTGCGCCATCGAACCTCCTTGTCTTAATAGCCTGATCGCTTCCTTCCTGGCTACTCTTTCTCTTTTGTGGCATAGGACACCCATCTTCACCATCAATTAAGGTTTCAGAACTGGACAAATATCCTTCAGCACTCTCTGCTACTGACATTCTGCGTCAAACTGCAATAAAGTAAAAAATATATTGGTAACACTCCAAAATTCATCCTCTCTTTAAATCCCTTATCTGTTTAATAGCCTCTTGACACTCAGACTTCATCTAATAAACTACATTCACAAGAATAATCTTGTTTTATTTACAGTTGACTGTTGGTGGGATTTGGATTGATGGGGCATGAAAAGGAGCATTTTGGAACACATGATGTGGCACTTGCATATCTTTTTTTACTGTAGTATGCCTCTCTTCCGGTGTATGGTTCCCATTTGTGAGGCCTCCCTGATTTCCAAATCTTGAACAGGAAGTGAGGGTCGGGACTCAGGGCCGCTTGTGATAAGGCAAAGGCTAAAATACGGCTTCACATCTTAGTTACATTGTACTGTATACTCTTGAAAGCTCGGAATCCCAAATGTGTTAGCCTAATGTAAGTATTATCTCTCATGGTAGTGTTATGTAATTGTGTTTGTTTGGCTAATTACTACTTTTTCAAAACAAAGTTTCATATGAGAATGAAGACGATCAGATCACTGCAACCACCCGCATTAATTGTTCTCAAAGATTTAGATCACAGAAACTCAGAAAGCCAAATTTGCTGTGGAAAATGTGAACAAAAATATAGGTTGTTTGGTTGATATGGGCTTATTAAGAGAGTTTATCAAAGTTTGTGATGTACTAAAACCATGGAAAGAAACCATCTATCATGGTTATCAGTACTAGTTGAAAATATACATAGTATGGCTTAATGTTTACCACACACACATCCTTCAAAGAAATATCCCACCATGAATGAAAACATGGCAGATGATGTAAGCAAGCAGACTCACTGTCAACAAGTAACTCTAACTTTATAAAAGGTATAGTGTACCCTTTACTGTACATTATAAGGCTATTTCAAGGGCCTGGGGAATTCCATAGCTATATAGCGGAACGAGGCCAAACATATGCCACAGGTACCCCATATAATACATGGTCACACCATCATCTTTCCCACAAACCACTTAAAACCTTGGAGTGTAGCTCTTTCATATGAATGACCGAGCATGAAGAATAAAAATAAAACCTCTAGTGCAAAATAAACACATCAAAAACCTGCTAGATCATTGTTGCAAACAGATATTAGAAAGACATCAAAACAAGTTTGTTTAAAAAAAAATGTGTAGTAGCTCGGAACATATAGAAACATATAGAAAAATATTTTAGCTTTTCTCTATCTAAGGAGTGCAAAACATAAACATATTCTAAAATAGAGAAAAAAGGAAACACAAAGTGTAATCTACTGCTGTGGATGGACTCACTGCAGCCAGTCCTTTCACACTGTTATTTTTCTGGGAAAGCTGTGAAGACAATGAATGGCTATACATCTGAGACTATCTCAGGAAAATAGACGTTATCAGCTTTAGCTCCCTACCTGTTTATACCAATGGATAAAAAGAAGAATCAATTAAATTATTTATGAGTCTATGGCTACACAAATTAGTTAAGCAGGGAAGGTGGGATTGATCCCAGGTTTTCCAATTTCACTACAATTTACCCATCAACTGGGCATATTTTTGTGACCTCAAAGGGTAACGTCAGCTCACAGGTGTCCCCATCTTCAACGCAACACAGCTGCTAGTGGAGGGTCTTTTGGAGATGGCTGTTCTCTTACACCTATGGCAAGACAAGAGTTGCCTCATTGAATCTTGTCAAATTAGGGACCTAAGAAGAGTGCACTTGCATAGCAAAGCCAACATCAGGAAGATTGCATGATTACAGCTGAAAGCAATAGTCTGCCTGTACTTGTGCAGCATTGCACAGAAGGGCATGTGAAAGTCTTAAGCAGTGTTATATACATGTGAAATAGTCTTCTAGTGTTCTGCAACCTCCACTTGATGCTTACAATAGGAACTCTAAAAATAATAGAAAAAAACACAGGCAGTTGGGACCAAAAAGTACAGCTGACTATTTGCTCCAAGCTCTTCACTCTAATTTTGGGTTGACCTACAGAACTTAATTGTAGATAAGGCCTTCAGCAGGTCCCAACTTGACAATACAATCCTTTCTGATGCAACTGCACAGGCCACGAAGCAAACTTGAGTTCCTGAACAGCAAAAGCTCATTGCTATACACCCTTGATTGTAGTGGTAATTGTAGTTTGTGTTTGCTTTATCTACCTGACACCAAATCAAGTGAACACAAATGGAGAACACACTTGGAAACGACCTCAATGCCATCATTTCTCTTTATTACATAATTTATTAAAGAGATGCCTCTCTCTGGACATCTCTGCCAAATGCACAAAATGTTCTCAGTGAATTAAAAAAGCTTTGTAGAGACATACAATCCTACCAGCTCAGCCTCACAGTGTGTTATATTAACTCTCTGGAACCTGCTTATCCTTGTTAAGTGGCACTTTGTCTATCAAACAGCACGAGGGAAGAAATGCTGCGCTTAATGTGTGCTACTGACCAACCTCCCTTGTGAAAAAGAGCAGATACATTGAGCCCTACAGTGGCTGTATCATCATCATCATCATCATCAAAATACTTTATTCGATTGTATTCCACAATCATAAAAGCAGATAGTACATACTGATAACATCGGTCAACAATCATAAAGGAAAGGAAGCACAAGGTAAATCAAACCAAACAAGAAAAAAGAAAAAATAAAATAATGCCATATAACAGGTTACACTGCAGGAAGTTAAATGAATTCTCATGAGAAGCAATATAAAATCAATAAAACAGTGTATTTAAAACAGAAGCTATTAGCTTAGCTAAAATACTTGTGAAAGTTAAAAGACCTTGCTGAATTACCTAATAATGTGATCTAGCCTTAATCACTGCGCATAGATATAAAGCTAATCCATTACAGATCATAATTGATGGGAGGGACAAGAGGTAAATAAAAGCTGGGCAACATTGTTTAAAATGCATGGATTTTAAAAATGGGATCACAAACACTTTCCTAAAATCAGAATAAAATTTACAAAAAAAGAGTATGTGCATTGTACTTTGATCGGACACTGAATCGCAAGGACATTATTCCAAAGCTAGAGTCCAGTCATTAGTAAGTGGAAAGCTAACAAGACGATGACAATTCTCTAGTCTTAAGCACGTAAGGACATACCGATGCCTCAAATTCAATATTTTTTTTTAAAGATGGTTCCATGTCATCTATTTGTTGCAACAAAAGGTTCCTCTTACGCTGGATTTTTTTACCTCAGTAGCCCATCTCAAATCGGCCAGGTGAGTAAGGCAGGTATTTTTCAAGTCTTTCCTAGAGATTGTTTCCATTTTATCTGGAATAAAATATAGCTCAGAATGACCTAACTCCGTAAGAAAATTATTTATGTAATTCAGCCATGGGATTTTCGGCGAATTAGTTAATGCCAGGGCATCTTCTATAATGGCCCTGTTCAGCCTAGCAGAGTCAGAGGTCCATACTTTATGCCAGAGTAAAATTGGTTGAATGCGTATTAAGTCTGTGAGGTATGTTACCCCCATTTCTGTATGGCATACCAATGTTGAGGTAGATTTTGGAATACTTAAAATGGCCTTTAAAAAATCATTTCCAGCTAACTGTAAGATATTACAATTCCTATATCCCCAGAGTCCTGCCCCGTACAAAGCAACGGAAACACATTTTGCGTTGTACAGTCTCATCATGTCCTTGGGGGTCGCTCTACCAACCTTTTTAGGATTTTTTTTTATAGCCATAATAGTTTTTGTAAATGACAATTTCCTGGATTTCATGGCTTGTGACCATGTACCTTTATTATCAAACATGATACCTAACTATGAAAAGGTTCCTGTGTCATCTAGTTTCGCACCTTTTAACATGATCTGGGTTTTTTGTGGATTTTATACCACATGTCATTGAGAAGGTTTTAGAGTGGATAATTCTAAGGCCTAAAGCTTCCATGTAATTGTCAAAAGTTGGTAGTGACCGCTGCAAAGCTACTGGAGTGCGGGCCATCAAAACGGTGTCATCCACGTACATGAGTGCTGGGATCTTACTGGAACCAACTTGTGGGAGATCACTGCAAGCATTAGATAACACCTCCTCTAATTTGTTAATGTATAACACAAACAATAAGGGAGCTAAAACGCAGCCTTGACGTACCCCCCCGCTCAATAGAAAAAGCTGAGGTACATTCCCCCTGAGGCCCATAATGCACCCTAGCATTAGCTCCAGCGTATAATTCCCTAATGAAATGGACTATTGTGGTATCTACCCCCATGTCCAGTAAGATAGGCCACAATTTGTTGTGAATCACACAGTCAAACCCTGAAGTCAGGTCGACAAACACAAGATATAAGGCTCCTACCTTGGCCTTTGTATATTTACCAAGTATAGGGGGTCATTACGACCTTGGTAACCGCCGTGCAGCCGCCAATGCGGCCGCACTCATGCGGCCCCCATTATGACATTCCCTCTGGGCCGGCGGGGATGAGGCCGCAACATAGGAGCCGGCTCCTAATGGAGCCGGCGGTGTTGCAGGCCGTGCGACGGGTGCAGTTGCACCCGTCGCGCTTTTCACTCTCTGCTATGCAGACAGTAAAAAGCTGGCCGGGGCCCTGTTAGGGGGCCCCTGCACTGCCCATGCCAGTGGCATGGGCAGTGCAGGTGGCATGGGCAGTGCAGGGGCCCCCAGGGGCCCAAGGACACCCCTTACCGCCAGCCTCTTCCTGGTGGTGTAAACCGCCAGAAACAGGCTGGCAGTAGGGGTGTCATAATCCCCAGGGCAGCGCTGCTTGCAGCGCTGCCCTGGTGGATTATCACCGCCGGGGCTAAAACGGCGGGAAACCGCCGGCCCCGGCGGTGCGACCGCGGCGCTTCCGCCACGGTCGTAATAGGGTTGGAAGCACCGCCAGCCTGTTGGTGGTGTTTCCATCCTTTTAGCCCTGGCGGTCTCGGACCGCCAGGGTCAAAATGACCCCCATAATGTCTAAATTCAGGGCCTGCTCCATGGTCCCTATCCCAGCCCTAAAGCCATATTGCAAATCCGAAAGAATATTGTTATCTTCTGTCCATTCTCGCAACCTATTTAAAACAATGCGTCCAGCAATCTTTGCGAGAGTATCAAGCAGAGAGATTGGGTGATAACATGCAGGGCTATGACGGTCTCCTTTTTTAAAAATTGGAACAATAATGGACTCAGCCCAGGTCGGAATAAAGGCTGTCGCACAACAGGCGCGTAAAACCTGTGTCAATATCGGTCCCCATAATGAAACATTAGACTTATAAATATCAATTGGGACTCCATCTGGGCCTGGTGCTTTCCCACTTTTACTGGTGTTAATAGCGTCAGTAACCTCATTTAAACTAAATGGTGGAGTAATGGGGTAAAAATCTAATCTCAGGGGATTTAAGTCCAAGGCCAAGTTTTTTAAGGAGTATATTCCGGAATAAAATGTGACCCAATCCTCTTCCGTGATGGCTATTTCAATGGTTGGTGACGTTCCATCACATAAGAGGGGAGAGTTCACTATTTTCCAGAATTTGACGTTGTCATTCTGGAGACTTGCATCATGAAGAGAGTGCCATGCCTCATTTTTTAAATTCTGTTTCCTTTTTTTATAGCCTTTTTATACTCCTTCCTCAGAAGACTTGTTCCATGTTTGTCAGGATTTTGATTTTGTAAATACTGTTTTAGATTCTTATGGGCTTGTGTACATTCGCTATCAAACCATCCTTTGCCTACCTAAGGTCTAGGTTTGCCAAAACTTACTGTGAGAGACTGTTTTATTCTGGTGGCGATTGCAGTGAAAGCTTTAATACAGTCCTGTGGGCTGATTTTGTCAGAGGCAGGTTTCAAACTCATTAGTAAATTTGCTCATTAATTGTTTCATAAAACCTATAGGTTCGATCTGTGACCACCGAATAGTGTACCATTTCTTGCTCCCAGTTCAATATTCACTACCTTCTCTGCTAATTCCTTATGTTTGATTGTAGCTTGTGGCAAAACAAGGTTTAGACTTTGAGGATAATGGTCACTAAACATAATGTGTTGAATTTTATACTCAGATACATAAAAGAGAGAATTATTAGATACTAATATAAAATCAATTATTGTGTTGGCATGCCTGCCGTTAAAAGTAGGTTTAGCTGTGATTTAGTATAATTTAAACTATTACAAAAAAGGAAGTCGAATTTAAATAGTGCTTCATTCAACAGGTTACCATAATAATTATGTATAAAACTAAATAAATCATCATCTCCACCTGTGCCGAAAGAGCAGGATTTCCCAACAGTTTGAGGGCACAGATGTGTATTAAAATCACCACCCCACACAATAAAAGTCTCTTTATGCAATGAATTACATGCTCAGTCCACGTTTTCCTGCAAAAGCTTAAGTACAGATAAAACTATTTTTTGAGGGGCATTATTGTAGAAATTAATAATCACCAGTTGTGCTATGTTTTTTAGTTCACATATAATCAATTGATAAAACGTATTAGAAATTAAACTAATATCCTTGGTTGAATCAAACTTATTAGAGATAAAAGTAAACAGTCCACCTTTCGCCCTACCCCGTGAACAAGGAACTGCAGGGGTATGAAATGTCCTGAAACCATTTATGTGAATAGGATCCAGAGACCAAGTCTCTTGTAAACACACCCAGGAAAAAGATCAAATGTATTCTAGTTAGTCCTCATTCTTGATTTTAGCGTGCAGGCCCGCCTCATTCCAAAATAAAAAATCCTCTCTCCGAGTATTAATACCCTGTCCCACAGGAGAATGTTTTATTACTTTATGTTTTAGTGGGAAGATTTTACTCACTTTGTGAAGGTTGGAAGTTGGTACAGAGAAGACCGATTGGGCGGGAAGTCCACTTAGCGCTTCATCATTGACATTTTGTCTCAGTGATAATTCCATGTCCATTCGTTCGTCTCTGATGCTCTCCACCAGGCCATCGCCACCCTTCAATAGATCAGGGACTGGGCTTGTCATAATAGGCTTAATCCTACCCACTCCCTGATCTAATGGTAGTCAATCATTTTCTTCCAAGCAAAGTGCATGGAATCTGTTCTTAGTAGGAATCATGTAATTTCTCTCAGACCTACTTGATACTTTTTCAGGACTAGGACCAAATCAGTCATGACCTAGATTACAGTTATAAAAAAAACCTAGAGGGAGCAGTTCAATGCAGTGATCCATGATCTGCCGAGGACTTAAGTTTCTCAGAATGTCTTCGACCAATTTTGGAGTTTTAAACGAGAGTACCACACCGTCAGCCCTAAATGTCTTGTGGTTCCTGCCCACCCATTTTACCCTTCTAACCATCTTAATATCTTCAAAAAGTGAATCTCTCATGCCAGGTTTCATACGAGTTCCTATCCAGTTCAGGGATTTGTTTCTCAAAGCTGTCCATAATTCTCTGTTATCCACAGGTAGGGTAGGAACGTTTGCGAGGACTATCACATAGGGAGTTACCACGGGAGGAAGATCGAATATATCCATTGATGGTGGCAAAAAATCCCAAGGAGGTTTCAATATGTTCGGTAATTCCCATCTATTTGTCTTCGCTTTTAGATGTTGGAGACTTCTGATGCTAGTTGACGGTGTACAAGAGTCTACGTATCTTTGGGTAGTCTGAGGAATGATTGGTGGCTGTTGATGCTCTTTGGGGGAATTATAGTTACCGGTTGGGTCTGTGTCACCACAATGTTGAAGAATTGCAGCTGTTGAGCTTGCAAACTGTGCCTTCATTAAATTGAGCATTAGCTCCACATTTTCCTCCAATTGGGTTAAACGTTTTATCATTAGGTCAAAAGATTACCTTACTAGATGTTCCAAGGCATTAGTAGTATCTAGGGGATTGGTTTCCACTTTCACTATAGATTGCTTATTCTTCTGACCAGATTTTATGTCATCACAAACTATTTGTGTTCGTTTCGTGGGTTCCATATGTTGAGCTCCAGAAGTGCTGTGTCTAATATTGTCAGGTGGCTCTTGACTGAAAACTCTGTCCTTCCTAACTAGTTTAGGTTTCCTTATACGTTTAGGTGAGGGTGAATGCTCGTCAACGTCTGACATAGAATCATTTGTATCTTGGATACATCCATTTATACCTTTAGTTTGGATTCCGCTTTCCAAGAACTTGGTCGATTTTGGAGAGGTTATTGCTGGCGGGAAAGGATTATTAGAAGGTCCCGGCGGGCCCTTCTGAATTAGTATCTTTTCCTCGACATTAGTAATCTGTTTATCAATAGCCCCCATGGCTCCTGCGATACGTTTTAATATTGAGGAATGATCTTTCTGAGAAGTAGTATCTTTTGCGCTAAGTTGCTTCCTTTTACCCATTCTTACTCATTTTTTAATCCTAGAAAAGTTCAACCAATGATGCTCTAAAACGCTCCTTGCTAATAAATGAGATTGAAAGAACTAGCATAACTAAGACAATCTCTGTATAACTATGACAGTGCAGGGATAAAAATAGAAGTAGCCTTCTCATGATGCAAAGAGTCTGTTTTGTAGGGTTGCCTATAAATAATACAAAATTAAACACCCTGCGATAAAAAATCTGATAAAGAGTACCTGCTTAGAAACCTGATAGCCAAGTCCAATAGTCACAGAGGAAATATCAGGGAGAGGTCCCAGCCCAGCCTCTTCCAGGCGCTGACGGGCAAAGGACAGGCCCTCCCTTGGCCCGGGCTTTGCCTGGGCACCGCCCGCGCGTCCCGCAAGTCAGGAGCACATCCACAAAGTTAAAGGGGCTCTCCGGCCCTGCCCCCTTCCTCCAGCAGCATCGATGCGCTTCCCGTGAAGCGGGACCACATCTACAAAGTTAAAGGGGCTCTTCCCCCTTCCTCCAGCAGCAGTGATGAATTTTACAGTGGCTGTAAAGGAAATGCTATCTCTGCTGCACTGTGTAGAATAACCTTTTTACTTTGTCATTTTACGAGTGCTCCAGCGCCAAGAAATCCTAGCTATTACCTCAAACTAAATAGTGGATTTCGCGCCATAGGCCAATGGATCGACACAACATAGATTTGAGGGCATGTCAAGGATAAATGTCATAAAAATGCTCATAAAGAAGGAATCAATAATCTAATCACTATGCCATAACCACACCAGTGTATTAAGAAGGATTATAAATGCATTTTCCTGTATTAACAATGCTTAAGTCACAAAAATAACTCTTAAACATAAATGATGAGCATATAGAATCAATAATGGCTGATTAGAACATCTTAGATATCTGAGTTTAATCAATTCAAGTAAGCAAATTATCTCAAGTATTATAACACAACTTAGTAACATCAATATTTGCAGCAGTGAAATGGTAT
Organism: Pleurodeles waltl; assembly: GCF_031143425.1. Lineage (NCBI taxonomy): Eukaryota > Metazoa > Chordata > Amphibia > Caudata > Salamandridae > Pleurodeles > Pleurodeles waltl. The sequence goes on from NC_090436.1 coordinate 840,151,022, forward strand.
ACATTTGAGCAAAAGATCAAAGAATGTCAATATGAATCATGAGCATGTAAAGTCATATTTCACCACTAATCACTAATTAGCATTAACATGTTGGGATTCATGTAAAAAGGAATTTAAAAAACACAAATTTAGAAAACCATACTAGCTCAGGTTATAATAAAAAATTATTATCATTATGCAGCAATTAATTATAAGTTGCAGCTGGTACCTCTAAAACAAATGACACATATAACAATAATATTTCATACATTACCCATAGAACAACAACATGCAGTCTAATTCAGCAAGGTGACACCATCAGGAAAGTCTCATAGGGTCGGGTCTACATCGACAGCGAAACCCACATCACTAATACGACTCTTTCCCAAGAAGAACCTCCACTAAGAACTCCCTCAAACCGAAACTCCGGAACAGAACAGAAAAAATAAAGAAGAACCCCAAAAACAGATGACAGAATATTACATAATTTTTTGTAAAACTCACGATTGGTCAGTACATGGGGTGTTGCACATTCAGCCAACAAAACTACTGTTAGATAACTAAAAGTTAATTGACGACATCATTAACTAAACACAATTATAAAAAATTTTTTCTTCTCTTCCGTCTCGTATGTGGCTCCATTGTTCCATCTCATCAAAACTTCACTTCTCAGGTAGAAACGTCTCACAAAGTAACATCTACTTACATCCTCGAGGAAGAAACCACATGTTAGTGACAATTTCAAACAATAAAACAGTCAAACTTGAATAATAACCTAATACATCTGACCTTGTAAGACATAATGTAAAAACCCACTAGGTTCAGCTGTCTACACATCTATGAGCTAATAATCACACTTTTTTAAGGTAAGCATTAAGCAATGGAAAATAACTGCGATTTTAGCTGAAGTTTGTCTAAATAGAGAACAAAATGAATTATGGTGACTATTTACAGAAGTCACCCGTTTTTCACATATTAGTTCATCAATGATCAGTACATTATTGATTAATAAAAATCATTCTTAAAATTTCCACTCCTGCACGGGTGAATCCACTGACACCAGATGCCTATTGCTAAAGTGGCCCTTTTGTTGTGTTGTATAAAACATTGATAAAAACAGTATTGAAAGCATGTTCCTTGCTGCCTCAGTGGATATTATTGATTTACTGCCCTAGTGGAGAAACTACAAAACAACTGAACAAAATAATGCTGCTGTGTTGATGCTCAGCAAGGAGTTTGTTTACATGATTTTTGAGATTCTTGTATTCAATATAAAAGGATGACATTAAAAAGAATTGTTGTTGATCATGCCTCATAATGCCATTGAAAATATGTTGTAGGAACAAGCATCAGGGAAGAACCTATGGTGAGTGAGAGGGCCTTAGATTAATGACCAGTGCTATAAGCACAAGACAGAAAGTCTCTCTCTTGAGGCTGCTCTGGCAGCGTCTGTACTGGAGTGGCATAGATCCCAGTTTAGGCACAGCGGGATCAGTGCCCATTCCGCAAGTGGTTTGCATTTGTAAAATAACCTAAATGTTCTTTTCACGTTTTTATATGGGATAATATCTTATTTTTTTAAAGTGTTCTGACAGTTAGGGGGTCTCTTCCAGACACCAAACATGATCATAAACCTCTGAGATCTGTGTTTGTGATTTATATGTGAAAATATGCACTGTATATTGTAGTTCAGGTTGGTGCTACACAAAATTAATAAATAAGTTTCCTATTTATTGTTCTAGACTTACTGTAATTTTTTTTGATCTAGGGTCTTTTTCATGGACCATCATGCATGTGAGTAAAAACATCCTGCGTGGCACACATGTCATCACACTTCCACTCATCTTACCCAGGTTCCACCAATAATATGGTGAACCTGATTCCTGTACCTGGCGCTGGTATGCAGCAAGACTAATTAATGCACAGAGTGGCACATATACAGCATTTGTTGAACTTCTAGGAACATTCAATCCTTAGAAGTGTGACAAATTTACACTGCATTTTTTCTTCCACAGTGCTGCCATTAGTCCAGCAGTGGGGACTTGGCAACAAGCTTGGCTAGCATGGCTCTCAACTTACAAATGCAATATTCACCCACACATCTGCCAAGAGGCATGGGTTTAGAATTCATTTGTGTAGATTTGTGATCCTCTTGGCACCTCTTCTCTTCTCCTCAGCCTAGCTGCATGCTGCACATAGGTTCTTCTCAAAGGTAGTGTCCTCTTTCCCAGAGAACAGGGGATGAAGAGCAAAAGAGTGACAGGAGGGGAGCGGGATGGGTACCAAATTACATTTCCAGTCACTCGCCCAAGACACTTCGAGCACAGTTGATGAGGGGACATTGGGCCTGCTGAGGGTGCAAAAACATTCAAATAGACCATTGTGCCTGACTGGGCTCTATGCCACTCCTGTCAAGTCTCTGCCAGAATCTGTTTGAATGCTTTGCCCGCACTCTCAGCAGGCCCTCCTTAGTGACTGAGCTCTAAGCTAGGATGGAGCTGTGCAGTGCTGCTCGCTCCGGTGTGTCTCAGCTGCAGTAGAACATTCACACTTGGCCCTCCAATGCCATGATGAATGGGCATATGGACCCCATTGTGCCTAACTGGGCTCTGTGCCACTCCTATACAGCCACTGCTAGTGCTGGTGTGTGCAGCGCAGCACCTAAATAGAGACTTTCTGTCTCAGATGATGCAGATTTCAATCCTAGCCGCATGGACTAAACTACTCCCTCCAAAAATATTTCCCCAGAGCGGCAGCAAAAAAAAAAAATGAAAAGAGCACCCATATCCATACCACTCACTCCCAAACGGGGACGGGATTTACAAACACAGTGAGGCAATAAATACACATGTCCGTACCAGTCAAAACCCCGAACACAGAATTGATTTAAAATCATATGCAAGGTCAGGTGTATTTCACATTTGTTTATATGTGTCAGGCAGTGGAGAGCGATTTACATTTAAACAAATGTTTGTTTTAAAATACTTTTTAAAATTCCTTACTAGTGTTAGCGAGCTGGCTGAGGCCTGCGCAGAGTGCTACTCACTGTTGCAGTGCAAGACAAGCTGCTGCTTGTTTTTCCTCTGTCTTTGACTGACTAGAGGCGTGCACTGTGCACGATGCTCAGGGGTGGTCCTGCGTGTGAAGGACGCACTCATTGGTCCCACTCAAAGCTTCTAGAAGAGTTCTGCATGGAAGAACTGGCAAAACATGCACTGTCATTGGTTGGTGCTCATTTCCACCTTAAAATACGCTGAGGCAGGGACACATGTGACCCTCCCTCTGGAATGCTTTTGGCACCCAAAGTGTTTGTTACACACTTTAAATCCTGCCAGTGAACCTGTGGCAACCAGTCCTGCCAAATGAGAAAAATGTAGCTCATTTGTACAGGAAATCTCCCAAACTGTGAATATCTGCTCTTTGCTGGGAGACCATGTGAAGTAAGCCGATATCGTTTGACACACGTTCCACCATGTGAGTTTGCAGGTCTGGTTTCACCCCAGTCCTGAACCTTTAGAAGCAGTCCTAAGTGGCTTTGTCAGCCTCTGTGTATCCAGTGGAAACAACGCATCTCTCCTGCTGCGCGATGCAGCCCCACGCAGAACTGATGCATCATCATTGTTGTGGGCAGTGGCGGCCCGTCCTTTAGGGCGGAGGGGCAACGCCACCCACCCCATGAAGAGTGTCTGTCAGGCTGAACAAAGGTCAGCCTGACAGATACTCTTCATGTTCAGGTCAGGCAGCCAGGAGCAGACATGCGCGATTTGCGCAGACTCCTGGCAGCCTGAGCTGAACTTTGCTGGGCTGAGGAGATCACAGCTCCTATGGGCGTGACCTCCTCGGCCCAGCAAAGGTGCCTCGAGGTCCTCCCCTGGGTGACGAGGAAATCGTCACCAATTGACACTCTCCCTGGGCGCTTCAGGTTTAAGCCCTGAAGCGTCCAGGGCGAGTGTCAATCAGTGACACTTCGTCACAGAGTGGGGTGGGGTCAGCAGTCTCACTGACCCCATCCCACTCTGTGACGAGGCTGGGACTGCTGCCTTCCCTCAAGGGAAGGCAGCAGTCTCAACCCTCCTGCGACCTGGAGGCTAAAGGTAAGTGTGTGTGTGTGGGTGTTTGTATGTATGTGTGTTATGTTTTGCATTGAATGTTTGGTGCGTGCGTGCCTGTTTGAGTGTTATGAGTGTTGTTAATGGATGTGCGTGCGTGCGTGTGTGTGTGTGAAAGAATGAATGTTTGTGATCTTGTAAAATGAATGTTTGGTGCGTGCGTGCATGTTTGAATGGAATGAGTGTTGTTAATGGATGTGCGTGCGTGCGTGTGTGAAAGAATGAATGTGTGTGATCTTGTAAAATGAATGTTTGGTGCGTGCGTGCATGTTTGAATGGAATGAGTGTTGTTAATGGATGAGCGTGCGTGCGTGCGTGTCTGTGTCTGTGTGTGAAAGAATGAGTGTGTGTGTGTGTGTGTGTGTGTGTGCCCCGTCCGCCCCCCTCCCAAAGCTGCCAGCCACTGGTTGTGGGGGTTTGACCTATCACAAAGACACACATTGCCTCTGCAGCCAGCACCCTCTTCAGAACCACACATCCTCAGGGCAGGCATTTGCATCTCTTGTCAACAGCAGCATCAATGATGATACCGGACTCCGTATTACAGCCTCGCAGTGCCTCAGAACTATGCAACAGATTTTGCATGCAGCCTCACCGCACTTCAGAACTGACGCATCGCTCTGGCTGCTTGACGCATCTTCAACGTGGATCCTCACAACACTCTGCAAACCACACTTTGAAGTACTTTGTTCAGCTGGCCTAACTGGGTCCCCATGGCCATCATACACTCCATTGCTGTCAGCCTTAACTTCTAACTTTATCCTGGTCTGGCCTGTCCAGAAATCCACAGTAGGTACATTGTGCTTTTTGGCACTATTTTCACTACACTATGTAAAATTGCATATCTCTGGTTTTACTGATTGCATTTTTTCACTTTGGTCTTGTTTTATTTATTAAAAATAACTCTATTTTTCCAAGCTTGTGTGGGATTGTTTTTGTGTGATATTTCACTTTATTAATGTTTGAAGTGTTGCATAAATACTTTGCATACTACCTCTAAGTTAAGCCTGACTGCTCTGTGCCAAGCTACAAGAGGGTTGAGTACAGACTAATTTGGAGTTGGCTTGTGCCTCACCCTGACATGGATTGTGGTTGATGTGTGCCCATGGCTCATACACCAGTCACCCAACATCTCCAATTTCTGGACCAAAAGACACCAGGAGAAGATGACTTGAAACACTAAAGGTGGGGCCAAGTATCCCATGACTACCCTGTGGCTGCGGAACGGGGTCCGACACCAACATATACATATTGTATGTAAAGAGAAAGCACATCATACACCAACTAATTCCCTAATGTATTTAAACACAACCAGTATCATAAACCAACACACCCACCATCTTATGCCAACAACCCCACCATCATACATCAATAGATGTGCTAAGAAAACCTATCATCATATGCCAATGCAGCCACCTTCATACATTCACACAGGCTACATCTACAACAACCACACTACATCATACTTCAACACAAAAAACTTGAAAGTTCCAGAGAAAACATAATAGGCCAACATGTACACCACACTAAGCCAACACATCGATAATCATATGTTCACACAACTAAAATCATATGCAAACACGTCGATCATCATATGTCCACACAACTATAATCATATGCCAACACCCAAAACATCATATATTCCTAAATTATAAACTCACACACTAATATCATAAGCTAACACACTGACTTTCATATGACCATCCAGTCATTAACATTTATGTCTTACACCCATCACTACAGGTCCTCACAACGACCAATAAATGCCTATTCACATCAGTCAGACAAGGACAAAGCCACATCTTATATACTCTCACACACCAACGTACTCCATACTTACACCATCATATCAACAAGAACCACAGCACACACACCATTATATATATATATACACACACCATACAACATATCAGACAACCATGGACCTGCACTCATACACCCACATTCACCAACATGTATCCCGGTACTCATTATCCAATTCCTCTCCATGCAGGTTCATACACCCACAGTGTTGCCATCAACACATTGATCATCAGACACCCTCAGAAAAAGCATTTACCTATGCATTTCAGGGTCACTCATCAAGCTTGGTCGAATCACTAGGCATCTGCTCACAAACATATAATCAATGGTTACCTGATGTTAAGCTTTCTAAAATAATTACCAAGTTGAAATTGAAAGTCCACTTACATTAGCACGGTTGTGCATCAAGCTAAAGGTATATTTTATGACATTTTATCCGAATGAAACAAGAACGTCCCTGAATAATTAAAGATGAAAGGGATTTAGGTTGACAAATATATTTATAGAGGCGTCACCATGAATATAAATAAGTTGAGAAGGTAGTATGAGGTGAAAGTAGCACTTGGGTGTTTCTTAACTTTTTATGGTGAAGCGACCGCAAACACATTTCCAACCCTAACTCCCATTCAACATTCAAATTTAGCTGCTGGAAATATATGTACTAAAAACATGATTCGAATGAAGTTACAATACCTCCATTTCTGAACATATTAAACCACAAGACCTGAAATTCCCCTTTAAAACATTCTTAAGTCGACTATAAGGTAATGAAATAAAACCAAAAGCCCTGAAATTCGCTAGTTAAGGTCATTGTGGCTAGCTGAGCAAACCCATGTAACGGCCCCAACAGGAAATCGAGAACTTGCCCATCAAATAAATGCACTGGTCATGAGCTCAATTAATATGAAACAGATTACATTAGAAATGACTTTGAATACATCACTAGTGATTTTGCATATCACCTTACCGTTGGTATTATTATGGATGACATTACTATGGATAAAGTATACTTCCTTTGGTTATGTGCTCTCACGTAGCACAGAATGGCCACAGGGTCTTCACACCTTATTGGCACATTTTGCGAGTTCAGTTCAGGTTAAAAACACACCGAAGTTTTCTAGTTATATTTTACTGAGTTAACTACAAGTTGCACTCATGCCTCATACTGCCTATTGCCTCACATTTTACATCACTCATGACATGTTAAATGACAACATTGATGACATCACTGAATATATTAAAAGAAATAATAACAGTGATCAACCAATGTTTATGATGGTGTGCTATGGGCTTTGTGAATGAGGAATAATACAACAAACTAAACTGATGCTTGGACGCACATATTTGTATGTAATCTTTTGAAGGATGCAAAATAAACTGGATTATCAGAAGTGCAGCACTTTTGATGGAAGTCATTGTCTTTTTACTTGTATTCACCCAAAGAACAGGTACACTGGGGGAGGTCACTTGCAGAAAGCTAAAGCTGGCTGCTGAACATCATTAAACAATTGACCCTTTGGTCACTTTCATTGTGAAGGGCTGAAGGCTGAGGATGTAAAGTGTTACTTGGTCATGGAAGAGGTGGATGCAGGGCCTAGCCACAGGTGAGACACTGCAGTCAACAATCCACTGCTGAAGGCCAAAGACTGTGTGCAGTGGAGATTGACCACATGTGGATGGTTGGGAGCAGGAACTGGCCATAGGGCAAACCCACTATCCAACCCCTACTGTAAGGAGGAAGCATGGTCTGGTGTGACACCAGGCCTTGCAAACAACATCCACTATGTATATCCAAAGTGTATGCATAGTGGGGGTTGGTCAGTTGTGAAGGGGGTGGATCCAAACCTTGGCTACAAGCTACGTCCTCTGTCAAACATTCCCTAAGTATGGATGAAGATTGTGTGCAGATGAGGTTTGATGCATGCAGAGTGTGGTTTGCAGAGTCTTCCTTGAGCATAGGCATAGTCCTGATGTGGATTAAATCCTGGGTCTGGTCAGAGACTAAGACTAAGATGTCATGAGTGATGTTATGAAGGATGTCATTTAACATCCTCTGAAGCCACATCAGGGCATGTGCAGTGCACAATGGGGTGCAAGTTGCAGTTATTTCACTAAACTATAACTGGCGTATTTCAGTGCTTTTTAGGCTTTTTAACACACGCTTTTCTCTCATCCTAACCCCTAAATATAACGTCACTTTAACCATTGTTTTTTCACTTTAACCGTGATGATTTTTAACATAAGGTCTTAGCAACTATCCTATCTATAACATAACTTCAACCCTTGTATTTCATCAAATGTGTGTGTGTGTGTATATATATATATATATATATATATATATATATATATGTGTGTATATATATATATATATATATATATATATATATATATATATATATATATATATATATATATATTTGTCTATCAAAATGTTACTATATTAAAAATAGGGAGGGGTTAAGTGACTGAGAAGGTGGGTATGCTGAATAAACCAATGTATAAAGGGGATGCTGTACTTATGCAGACATCCCTCGCTTTAAATATATTTAGGCCTTTTAGAAATACATTATGCCTCAAATGACTACAAACCCACACCTTGCCTCACATTTTAACCCACTGGTTTCATAACTACATTAACATCTCATTTACTTCAGCTTGCCCCTCACAAAAGGCTTTAAATTAAACATTACCTATTCTAACCAGCGTTCTGAAGTTACCATCTATTTTTTCTTGAATACAAACTTGCTCTAGTTGTTAATTTGAACTCTGTGGGGCCCTTTCAGTTGATCCCTAGGGAGTTGACTGACAGGCTAGTGCTGATGTTGAAAGTAGAATTTTCACATTGCATGTCAGAATATTTTGCTGAAATGGAGAAGGGATGACATTTCAGAACTCATAGAAAATGTGGCCTCATTTTAGTTTTCTAGAGCACTAATCATACTTTATATGACAAAAAACCCTAATTTTGTTATTTTACTGCAGTATCTAATGTAGGAAATATCTTTCAGTTTCCAACTTTGATTCTATCAAAGTGGCATTCAGGTGTTCCACACTTTTGTTATAAATACATAAACTATGTGTCCTTTAGAACTATGGTGAAGTTCCACCTGTTCATTAGGAAGGTTACTGACAGACTGTTGCTGGTGTTGACAGCACATGTTTCAGTCTGTATATTGCAATGATTTATTGGCATTGATTAGGGATATATTTGAGATATCACAGAAAATATGTCCTCATTGTAGCTTTTTGAAGTACTAACCATAATTTCTATGACAAACGAACCCCCACATTTTTTTATTTAATGCAATATCTTGCATAGGAGATGATTTGTGTTTTACATCTTTGACTCAATCAAGCTGACGTTCAGGTGGGCCTCACTTTTGTAATAAATACAGAATGTAGGCACTTGATGCAACCATGGCATCGTGGATATTGTTGCAATGTCATTTTGAGAAGAATTCATCTGAGAACTATTGTTAGCCCTCAGGATATAAAGGAACCACACCTCTGCTGAGCCTTAGAGGGATGATTTCTGAGGTAGATAAAGCATATTAGTAAGAACCGCGCTTCAAATATAATACACTCAATTCAATATGATTAAAGTCAATAATAAGAGCTGAGTTCTGTTTTCAGATTTTATCAAAACATTAGCTCATCAATATCTTTAGCAGCAAATCTTTTAATCTCAATGAAAATTACAAAACAAGCATATAGCATGTCCCATAAAATCTAACCCCTTATGTAGCCTACTTTAAGAATAATAAAGTTCACTGGAGCCCATAAAAAGTTCGCATCGCAGATTTGAAAGCATGTATTTCTAATAACGGATCTCACTGAGGGCCTGATTTAGAGGTTGGCAGAGGGGCTACTCCATCACAAAACTGATGGATACCATTTTACAAGTTCCGTAGGCAATAATGGAATTGTAAAAAAGCCAACAGGATATCTGTCACATTTGTGACTGAGTAACCCCCTCCACCAAACTCTAAATCAGGCCCTGAGATTTTTCAGTAGAACCTCTCACCAATAGTTTCAGGAAATATGGTGTTAGTCTCAGAATGAATCCAAGACCCATCAGCAAGGAGAATAGGGCAAAAAGTGTCAGCATCAGAGTGCTCTCTGTCAGAGTGAGTAGAAGGAGCTGAGAGTCAAAAAGGTCTACATTGGCAAGTTAAGGGTTTTGCAGATGTGGTACTCCATCACAAACCTGACGGATAGCCTGTCTACGTATTACAATCCCATTAAATCCTATGGGAATCATAAAATGGCGAATGGGATATCTGTCAAGTTTGTGACAGAGTAGTCCTTCCTCCAAGCTCTAAATCAGACCCAAAGTCCCTAGTCTCTATCTCAGTCTGAGAACACATTTTAATAACATTATAAATTGCAACATGTTACAAAGCATAAGTAGATAATTTTCGGCTTTAGCCAATCAGCACTTGAAGTCTTCATGTGAACAGGACAGCTTCAGTCGACATAGCAAGTTTTAACAAAGAAAATTCTAAGTACACAATACATAACTATTACGTAAATAACAATGAAACACTAAAGTTTCTTCCCACCGGTCAGTGTCTGTGAGGGAAAAAACTGTTAGGTGGTCATGATACTTTTTTTTAATGACTTCTTTTCCATTCTCACATATCTTTTTCACAAAGCCTATTCATAAAGAAACAGTTTTAACTTTAATTTAACATTGCAGTAATTCTTGTTATATATTTTAATAGTCATGAAACAAAGCACTAACGTTCTCTCTATTCATTTATTTGTTACCATGAAACATTTGCGTCATGAAATGTTATACTTACGGCTATAGATCAAAACTAACAAAGAGAAAAAGAATGAGGTAAAGGACAGAAATAGGAATTTGTCCTTGTCAGCAGCTCAACCAAGTTGTTGTGCAAGTTTCAAACGCAAAACTCATGTTTAAATGCAATGTTTATCTAGGGCCTAGAAAATCCTTTCATACAGGTTAATAATATAATGTTTTTAGTAAATCAAAGACTCTCTCTCACTTCACCCATCTGATTGTTTGGAATGATTGCAAAATTTCATTCACAGATGTATTCAGAGTTCACTCTCATCTTCTTCTGCAGAACCTCTCCTTTTCCTTTTTAGATTTTGGGCCTGATTATGACCTTGGTGAATGGGATACTCTGTCACAAACGTGACAGAAATCCCGTCCGCCAATTACAAGTTCCATTATATCCCATGTAAACTATAAAATGGTGGGCGGGATATCCATCACGTTTGTAATGGAGCATCCCATCCGCCAAGGTCGCAATCACACCCTTACTCTTTCTTATAGTCTGTTATACTTTTTGTTAATACACTCACTCAATTCAACATCTTTCTTCATTCTTTTAATGATTTCTCTATTTTTTTTCTTCATTAACAACATCTTTATTGTCTTGTAAATTGCTAGTATAGATAGAAAACAGACAACTACTATTAGTACAGGAACCAAGATAGCCTTAAGGATTCCTCCTCCTCCTGCTTTTATCCAATCACCTTTTGAAGAATCTCCTTTAGTAAAGCTTTGCACTATGCTGTTAGATTTTAAAGTTCTAAATTAAGGGTCAAGTCAGAAATATTCTTTGAACAATCCATAATCTTCTTGGTTTTGTCCGGTATATACGTACAACAATTCTCAATTTTCAGCATTTTGCAGACTCTGCCCTATCTATGAGTAAAATATCTAAAGCAGAACAGTTTTGAAGTACAATTGATCTGATTCCTACTAATTCTGCGTTTTCAACTAATAAAGCTCCGGAAGCATTAGTTGCTAATTTGTCTACAACTGTTGAAAGCTTCCTAACCTTTTCATCAAGTAATGCTATTCAATCTCTTGGCATAATAGCTCCAAATATATCTACCACTAATTGTGTTCCATCATTAACACAACATGAATATCTATGTGCAGGTGTCTTTCTTAAAACATCTAAACTCTGTACATGATACATCTTTGGAAAAAGCAAACCTTAGTAGCAAATTCCCTCCCAATCAGCTGACAATCTGAAATAGCATTTTCTCTACAAATAGAATATACTCCAGGTATAGCTGGATCACCCTGTTGCAAAATTTGCCATTTTCCCCCTGACAATTCCAAAACATGTTTCCCAATATTATTCCGTACTGAATAATTGAATAATTCTTTTAAACATACATACTTTCACTTTGTTTCTCTTATCTAATTTTAATCTCAGAACTGACTTTATCTTTCTATATTCATCTTCTTTTCTTCTCCAGGCATTTGTCAGGACAGCTTCCTGTTTACATGTATTTCTTGTAAATTGTGCATTTCTCTCTTCCAGCATTAAAATACAAGTTTTTCTAGTTGGTTCATTAAGCAAGTTAGGTTATTTCCATGTGGCTTAACAGTGTTTACAGGAAGATAAGGTCTATAGTAATACCAAGCTGTCTCCACCTCTTTTGCTTGAGTGAAACTTTCGAAAGAACCATGTCAAAGTTAGGAAACGTGGCCCATATTTGAGAAAAAGTGGTGCATCTGCTCTGATGCTCCACAGTTTCTCAGCCCCCCTACCGGCACCTAATGACACAATGGTTGTGCTGTATTTAAAATATGGTGCACCATGGCGGTCGTTAGAACAATAGCGTCAAAATGTTTGACCCTATTGTGGCACTTTGCTACACTAGCATAGGAAATGTTGACGTTAGTGTAGTAAAGTACAAGGAGGCCTGTTGATTTTAATGGGTGCATCATTTTAACGCCTGTTCTAATCAGGCGTTAAAAATTAAGGAAAACATGGTGCAGTGAAATCTGTTAAATTTCACTGCGCCATTTTTTTTGGGCCTCCGAGTGCCAGAACGCCCCCCTTGCATATATTATGCCTGACGCAGGGATAATGCGGCAAAAGGGTTTACAAAGTGGCGCAATGCAAGCATTGCGCCACTTTGTAAATATGGCACTGGAGAAATGCCACCTTAGCGCCACATTTGCATTTTTAAAAATGGTGCAAATGTGGCATAAGGTGGAGCTAGGGGTTTCTTAAATATGCCCCCAAGTACTCAAAGTGTCTCTGACTATATACTAAGCTAAGCAATATACTGCATGATATAGCATAGGAAAGAGGAATGTGATGATAAGCTAATTGTTCGTAAGCTGAAGAAGGTCTATGTGCTCATACATAGCAGTCCTTTGCATCAGTAGGTCTTGTATATTCTTCTGCCAATTTAGAATAAACATTTCTTGAATAATCTTTCTTTATGTAATCTACAAAAGATGCCTTTAAATCATCTACATTATTATCTGGTCTAGATGTGAGTGAACGTACCTACAGAGAGACAGAGGTCTCTGCTGTAAAATGTATTACTAGTAATATGGCAACTGCTAATAAAACTATTAATAAAAATATAATCCTGTTGGAAAGTATATTATTGGTAAGGGCAGGTAAGTACCTACATTTAGCAATAGATCACTAACCTCCACTTAGGTCCAGTTAAGCCTCAATAAATTAAACCTAGCTCAATCCTAGGTAGCTTGGCAACAAGCAACAAGGCTTAACTTAGAAGACAAGTGTGTAAAGCATTTAAAAATCATAAAACAGTGAATAAGTAAAACACAACACACAATAAAAATCCAACACCAATTTATAAAAATAGATTATATTTTTATCTTTAAAATGACACCAAAAACGGGGGCATGGCTTCCGCGCACAGGAGAATGGTGGCTCTTCCGTAAGCTCCGTATAGCCTACAACTTATTTGCCGGTTCTTATGATCCCAGGTGGCTGACCTAGGCTTTTCTTTCGGCGGCCAGGAAGTGGGATACTTTGGTTGCTGTAAAGATGCGAGCTGGTGACAATAATTTAAAGCATTTTTAATCAATATTCGGTCCGTGCTTGCATCTTCTAAAATGGCGACGTTCTGTTTCTCCTCCGTATCATTTCGATGCTGTGGTGGTGGCAGTGCACTGGAAGAATTACAGCAAGGCGTAAATAATTTTATCTTCTGGAGCCTGGGAGTAATTTTTTTTGTCCTAATTTAGATGACTGGAAACAGTAGCAGTGTTTTTCTATTTTCAAAGTGACAATTCCATTTAACAGATGTACTTTCTTTGATCTGCTTCTGAGCTCTGCGTGTATTGCTGTTTGTGAGCCCTCTGAAGCCATATGTTACTTTTGATTTCATATATACAAGATATTTCCTTATATTTTGCAAAATTTGATATTGGTATTAGCTGATCTGGCTTAGTGAAAGGTATGTCAAAGGTTACTTCAGACAGCCAGCTTTTGCTTCTTATAATCTCCATAACTTAATAACAGGCTTTTGATATAAAGAAATATTAGGTGGTGCACATAAATTAAAGGAATATATTTAGTCCAACCAACCAAGTCTCTTTAAGATATCAAATAATAGTCTCACAACATGGCAGACAACAAGGATAGCAGTACAAAACAAAGAGAAACTAAAGCCAACCTGAAACAGTCTAAGCACTCACCTCCGATTCTTGAATCTCCAGGGAAGGGTAGCCCTGAGCCGGCTTCCACCCTTGAGGTGATACTTATCAATCTTAGGGCCAGATGTAGTAAGATATTATTTTGCGATTTGGAAATTGCGAGTCGGTGTGACTCGCAATTTCCAAGTCGCAAAATCATAATCAGAATGGTGTCCCAGACACCTTCTGCGAATTGCAAGGGGGTCGCAAAGACCCACCTCATTAATATTAATGAGGTGGGTCGCAATTTGCGACCCCCTTGCAATTCCCTGCACTCACAGGGATGGTGGCCTGCTGGAGACAGCAGACCTCTATGTCTGTGACTGCTTTTTTAATAAAGCAGTTTTTTTATTTTTTTATTGCAGCCCGTTTTGCTAAAAGGAAAACAAGTTGCAATACACAAGGAAAAATGAAACCATTTTGTTTAGTTTTTTCAGAGTAGGCAGTGGTCCATTGGACCACTGCCTGCTCTGAAAAACTATTTATGGCGACATTCACAAAGGAGAAGGGGTCCCATGGGGACCCCTTCCCTTTTGCGAATGAGTTAGCACCCACTTGACATGGGTGCTAACTGCGAATTGCTTTGGGACCGCGTTCTGGGTCACAAAGCAATTCTGCATCACGGTGCGAATCGCAAATAGGAAGGGAACACCCCTTCCTATTTGCGAATCGCATTCCCATTTTGCGAGTCGGAACCAACTCGCAAAATGGGATTGTGCTTCGCGATGCGCATTTTGCATGGCGCAAACTGCGAATTTCACAGTTTGCGCCATACAAAACACTACGTACATCTGGCCCTTAATTCGGTACATGATATAGCACAAGGCATCAAAACTAATACTGACTTGTTGCAAGTGGAGATGGCTGCTATTAGGAATTATTTTAAATATTTAACCATCCGGAGTTCTAATGCAGAGTCAAGAATTTGTATTATTGAAGATTTTGCAAATGGACAAACCAAACATCTACAATTCCTCAAGCATTTTATCACGTCCCTAAAGAGAGAATTAACTGAGCAAGAAGAGCGTAGTCAAAGGACAAATCTTCGTATTTTTGGCTTACCTGAGGGAATAGAAAACTCTGCAAAATTGCCAGCTGATTTATGAAACTCTTGGATTCCTGAAACTCTGCAAATGTCCTTCCAAAAGGACTTTGAAATAGAAAGAACCCAAAGGGTGCCAACCTTTAGATTTAAGAACACGAGTAATCCAAGACCCATGATTTTCAAACCGTTACGTCAGCATACTGAACAAATACTAGCACATATGCGAAGGATTAGAATAATTAATTGGCATGATCATAAGATTTCTATACAAAAGGATTACAATAGAGACACAGTGACCAGGAGCAAAGGGTTTCTATTAGGAATGATTTTAAATATTTAACCATCCGGAGTTCTAATGCAGAGTCAAGAATTTGTATTATAGAAGATTTTGCAAATGGACAAACCAAACATCCACAATTCCTCAAGCATTTTATCACGTCGCTAAAGAGAG
Organism: Pleurodeles waltl; assembly: GCF_031143425.1. NCBI lineage: Eukaryota > Metazoa > Chordata > Amphibia > Caudata > Salamandridae > Pleurodeles > Pleurodeles waltl. Next base: position 840,166,864 of record NC_090436.1, read on the forward strand.
AATTAACTGAGCAAGAAGAGCGTAGTCAAAGGACAAATCTTTGTATTTTTGGCTTACCTGAGGGAATAGAAAACTCTGCAAAATTGCCAGCTGATTTCTGAAACTCTTGGATTCCTGAAACTCTGCAAATGTCCTTCCAAAAGGACTTTGAAATAGAAAGAACCCAAAGAGTGCCAACCTTTAGATTTAAGAACACGAGACACAGTGACCAGGAGCAAAGGGTTTCTAAATCTCAGGAAACGTCTTATAGAAATGAAGATCCCCTTTTCATTTGTGGGTCCGCCAAAATTCAAGATTTCCTTCAAAGGTCAAACTAAGATATTTTCAGAACTCTCTCATTTGGCAATTTTTTTACACAATAAATCTAAGATACATATGGATTCAGATCAACTTCCAACTATGTCAATGAACTCTCTGCCATCAGGATCCTCTTGTACTTGAGACCTGGTTATTATTATTAATGAGTAAATAGTCACCATTTAGCCTTATTGACAGTTCACTTTTGCCCTTAAGGAGGTTCTGTTTTTCAGTATATACAATTTATTAATTTTTTACACCTAAATGTTATATTAATAGCTAAATGCCAATAATAATTGACTTAATTCTAATTTAAGTATTTATGACAATTAATATTTAAAAATGTCATTGGATCTGCATTATTTTTCTTTTTCTTTTCAGACATAGGAAATTTTTTCTATATCACTTACTAATTGATGAGATGGCTACACATGTCCGATGTCCGAAACACTCACTTTTCAGCCTTTAATAAGTCAGCTTTTTCTGAGTATACCATGTATCAGCGATTGTGTGACAGAACAACTAGGTCCTAAACAACGATAGACTAAACCACTACTGCTAAACAAATAAAAAGTCTCTACAACGAAGTACTGAACAACTACTGTCTAAACAATGATTTTGCCTGAATAAAAATTGCCTGAACAACAAATTTTAAGGTACGTGTGTGGCAGTGGGTTGGTGATAATAAGGACTATGAGGCTTGGGTGTGTGAGAATCAAGGATTTTATTTATGGTTTTTTTATGGATATGTGATTAGTTCACAAAGATATGGATGGCGTGCTCTTCCTAATAGAATGTCTCTTTTCTCTTTCTTTTCCCAGCTCCCTTCTTGACTGGCGCAGATTTCTTCTTGGGCTCCCAGGCGGACCGGAAAAGAGGAACGGAGAAAGGTAAGTTGGGATGGTATAGAAGTAGAGGTCTTTAGTGGTAGTATAGGAGAGAGGGAGATAGAGAGAGAGAGAGAGAGAGAGCGAGAGAGAGAGAGAGAGAGAGAGAGAGATCGTGTGCCCCTTTGGAAAGTGTGTTGAGTTGGAAAGTAGTGGGTGCAGAAACCGTCACCTCTTCGTGTTCTCTCAGACTTTGCTTTTGCTTCTGTGTGCTCTCTAAGATACTAAATAGTGGTCTTTCTTATCTGTGATTAACTCCTTTTGTTTAGAATGTTCTTACATTTCCCAGAGTACTTTCCTCCTTCACAATACCCTTCTTCTCCCTGCCCTCTCCAGACTCTCCTCTCCCGTCTCCCAGCCTCCACCCTCCCCTCTCCCGTCGCTATCCTTCCCCTTCGATAAGACTTTGTCCTTTAGGAAGGACTGTACCTTTGTTAGCCATGTCCCTCCGGGGATGTGGTGGAATTTGTGTCCTTCATCTCCCTTTCCGGCCTTAGGTAGGCTGTTTTCTTCCAGGATATCCTCGTTGTTCTCGGCTTTGCCCCGGTCATTCGTTCCTTCCTCCTCCTCGTCTCCATGGCGTCTTGCTTTTCCTTTGCGCCCCGCGCACAAAGTCCGTCCTCTCTTTCAATACTCTCGGGAACCCGGATATCCGGGTTCCCTAGGCAGTTTCCGGCATCAGCGTTGCCTTGACACCGGGGCAAGGCGTTGTCCCCGACATAGAATCGGGGTATTGTTTCCAATTCAGGGACGTCTGGAGCTGGGTGATCGGCAGCCGGCTACACACCCCATCCCAGGATCGGGACTGATACAGTGCCGAAGGATCCGGAAAACGAGACAGTTAGTCAGCAGGCCCCTGGAGAGAACTCGGAATATGGTGGACCTGAAAAGAGAAGGGCTGAAGTTCCATAAACCACCGAAGTATTCAGGAGTTGGAATCCTTATTGGAAGCTAACCAAGTCAAAGGAGCATGGTCTGTAAACAGCACGAAAGGGCGGCCCAGTAAATAATATCTCAGATTGTCCACAGCCCATTTGATAGCCAAACACTCACGTTCAATAATCAGATAATTACATTCTCGGGGTAGTAACTTTCTACTAATGTAAACAATGGGGTGGTCCTGCCCATTGTCGTCCGGTTGGGAGAGTACTGCCCCTAACCCCACATCCAAGGCATCAATGTGGAGATGGAAAACCTTGGAAAAGTCGGGACATCGTAAAACCGGTTCTGTAGTGAGACATGCTTTCAATTGGCGGAAACTAGTCAACTGTTTGTCAGATAGGGAAGGTATCTTTGAAGGGCAGTTTTTCTTGAGGAGATCAGTGTGAGGGGCGGCCAAGGTAGAATATTGTGGTATAAAACGACAATAATACCCAATCAACCCTAGGAAGGAGCGAAGCTCTCGCTTAGTAGCTGGTATGGGAACTTGCTGAATGGCCTCGATCTTGCTTTTCTGTGGTCGGAGCTGACCCCTCCCTATATAATACCCCAGGTATGCGATGTGGTTATATCCCAGATTGCATTTCTTTGGGTTGGCTGTGAGACCGGCCCTATGTAATGCTCAAAATATCTCATGGAGGTGGGTAAGATGGTCTTCCCAGGTGTTGCTGAATACCACAATATAATCTAAATATGCTGCAGCATATTTTTGAAAAGGTTTCAAAAGGTGGTCCATTAGTCTTTGGAATGTGGCTGGGGCCCCGTGGAGCCCGAAGGGAAGCACCGTAAAGTTGTAGAGGCCTGACTGAGTGGAGAAGGCAGTTTTCTCCTTATCAGCTGGCACGAGGGGTATTTGCCAGTACCCCTTTGTTAAATCTAGGGTCGACATATAGCGGGCTTTCCCCAACTTTTCTAGTAAGTTATCCACTCTGGGTATGGGGTATGTGTCGGAGAGGGAGATTTTGTTTAGTTTGCGGGAGTCAATACAGAATCGTATTGAACCATCGGGTTTTGGCACTATGACAACGGGGGAGCACCACGGACTGGTCGACGGTTCTATAACTTTCAATTTTAGCATAGTTTGTACTTCTTCTTCAATTAAATGTTGACGGGCTTCGGGAATACGGTAGGGTCGTAACCTTATTACTTTCCCCTCAGGGGTTCTTATATGATGTTGGACTATATTGGTTTTCCCTGGAATTCCCGAGAAAAACTGTTTATGATGGTTTAACAAGTTCTCTAGTTGGTTCTTCTGGTCTCCTGTGAGGTCGGAATTAATATGGGGATTCTCTATTTTATCCTTGGTGTCTGTAGGATACAATTCTAGGTCTAGTGGTTCTTCAAGGGTTACTAGGAAACCTGTAGCTGTTTGATTGTGTGCAATTGTAGGTTCTTCCCATTTTTTTAACAGGTTAACATGGTAAATCTGAGTTCTTTTGGGGTGCTTGGATAATTCTATCAGGTAAGTAACAGGGGATATGACTTTTAAGATGGTGTACGGGCCCTGCCATCTAGCTAGGAGCTTATTATCGGAACAAGGTCTTAATATAAGAACCTTATCGTTTGGTTGGAAATACCGCTGTTTTGTTCCTTGATCGTAATACTTCTTTTGGATACTTTGGGATTTTTCTAGATGTTTCCGCACGTCTTCCCACACGGATTGTAGGTGTGTTTTAAGTTTATGGATGTATTCTAATAGAGGTTTTTCCTCCTCTCCCTCTTCTTCCCATAACTCTGCTGCCATGTCTAACAGACTACGGGGTTGTCTCCCGAAGACCAGCTCGAAGGGGCTATGTCCTGTTGAAGCCTGTTCATGTGTTCTTATGGCATATAGGACTAGAGGGAGTTTTTGATCCCAATCGCACCCAGATTCAGAGTCTGTTTTCCGTAACAGTCTTTTTATAGTACGGTTATACCACTGAACTAACCCATCCATTTGGGGGTGATAGACGGAGGTCTTGATTTGCTTGATCCCAAGGATCTTACAGATATTATTCATAAGTGAAGACATAAAGGGTGTTCCCTGGTCAGTCAGGATTCCCTGAGGAAACCCAACTCTAGAAAAGAAAGTGATCATCGCCTGTGCTACTGTTTTAGAGGTCATACTAGAGAGGGGTATGGCCTCAGGATACCTTGTAATATAATCTACTAACACTAGAATATATGTGTGTCCCTTTGTCGAGGGTAATAGAGGACCTACCAAGTCCATACCTACCCGAGAGAAAGGGACTTCAATGATAGGGAGGGGTTGAAGTGGTGCTTTCCTTTGGAGTCCCAGATCTATTAATTGACACCAGGGACACTGGGTACAGTATTGTCTAAGTTGTGCATAAACCCCAGGCCAATAAAATCTCCTCAGTAAATATTCTTCGGTCTTTCCCCTACCATAGTGTCCCCCTCCTGGTTGGTTGTGGGCCAAAAAGAGTACCTGTAAGCGATAGGGTTCAGGTACTACTAGTTGTCTTTTCTCAATGTTATTATGTTTTACGACCCTATAAAGAAGATTTTTATGTATAATGAAGTAGTGAGGTGGGTACCTCATTAGTAGACTCAGATTTCGCTGTTCTCCAAGCATTACATAGTGATGGATCTTCTCGTTGACTGACTCTGAAGGGTGGCGGTGGAGGGACTGTAAGGTTGGCCACTACCTTCTCTATGTTCTTCCCCTTTCTAGTAGTCCAATATTGTTGCTTTATTTGTCTCTTTTCCCGTCTGGTAGGTTTTGGACGATATGGTTTTTCTTCAATATGACTATCATGAAATGGGGCTTGTGCCCACCAGGTCTATGGCCTAGTTTGCGATCTCACCCGGTTCAACAGCTCGGGGAACCGTATATAGTCCGTACCCAATATACAGTCTTCCACTAAGCGGTCCATAACCCCTACTGAAAGTAAGTCATGGTTATCTTCCCACTCTATGCTTACGAGGGACAGGGGGTAGTTGTTTTTGTCCCCGTGTATACAACAGATCGATACCCATTGGTTGGTGTTTTTTCCTGAGGGGTGTAGCACATCAGCTCTAACCACAGATTGACTACACCCCGAGTCTATAAGAGCCCGGAGCGTTCTCCCATTTATCTTAACGGTTTGTTTGTATTTAGGATCACCCCCACCGGTACACAAGACTCTTCCTCTAGTAACCCCGATCTCCATGGGTTCAGGGTTTTCCCTTTTCCGGGGGCATATTCGCGCTATATGGCCCGACTCGCCACAGCTATAACACTGTGGTTGCTGCATAGGTGGATTTTCTCAGAGTCTGGGATGTCCGGCTTCTTCTATGGGTTTCCGAGAAAAGTTCCTTAACGGCACAGGTGGGGGGTCTCGGTGATGTCTTAGGGCTTAGGTTCTTGAAATAGATTGACCTGTGGTAAGCACAAGATAAGTCCACGGCCATATCAGTATTGACATTTGGGTGCTGTCTTATCCAGCTCCGAGTGGAGGGGAGGAAGAGATTCCAAATATTGTTCTAAGATTACTGCCTTTATAATGTCCTCCCTCTCTGTACCCATAGGTCCCAGCCATTTCAACCCCAGGTCCTTGACTTTACAAGAGAATGTCCGGGGATCCTCTGTCTGTCCCCATTAAATCTTCCGGAATCGTAGACGATAGTACTCAGAGTCATGACCTACCATCTCTAATATGCTCCTTTTAACGTCTTTGTAGGGTGTGGTGCCATCCGGATTAGCGGCCTGATAAGCCGTTTGGAGGATACCGGTCAACAAGGGTGCTATATATTGCCCCCACCGGTCTTCTGGCCATTGGGCACAGAAGGCCACCCTTCCATAGTTAGTAAAAAAGCGTCGGGATCCTCTCTGTCTGGGTACTTCTGGAGAACTGAGCTAGGTACATTGGGATGGACCTTGCTTGCTGCAATGGTATCCGTGAGCTTTTGGAGGGCCATCTCATGCACTAATTGATTATTAGCCATGATGGTGGCCTGGCTTTTTAGCGCACTCTGAAGTGCCTCTCGGTCCTCCTTAGCCTCCCTTTGATGGGCCTCCCATACTAGCTGAAGGTGTTGTTGCCCTTCAGCTAGCTGCTGTATCATGTCCTCCAGAGTGGGTTTGTCCCCAATTGTCTCTTCTTTTCCCTTTATCCTTTTATCACCGTTCAAAATCCCACTTCTGACACCATTGTGGCAGTGGGTTGGTGATAATAAGGACTATGAGGCTTGGGTGTGTGAGAATCAAGGATTTTATTTATGGTTCTTTATGGATATGTGATTAGTTCACGAAGATATGGATGGCGTGCTCTTCCTAATAGAATGTCTCTTCTCTCTTTCTTTTCCCAGCTCCCCTCTTGACTGGCGCAGATTTCTTCTTGGGCTCCCAGGCGGACTGGAAAAGAGGAACGGAGAAAGGTAAGTCGGGATGCTATAGAAGTAGAGGTCTTTAGTAGTAGTATAGGAGAGAGGGAGAGAGAGAGAGAGAGAGAGAGAGAGAGAGAGAGAGAGAGAGAGAGAGAGAGAGCGTGTGCCCCTTTGGAAAGTGTGTTGAGTTGGAAAGTAGTGGGTGCAGAAACCGTCACCTCTTCGTGTTCTCTCAGACATCTCTTTTGTGTGCTCTCTAAGAATTACTAAATAGTGGTCTTTCTTATCTGTGATTATCTCCTTTTGTTTAGGATGTTCTTACATTTCCCAGAGTACTTTCCTCCTTCACAATTCTCCCTGCCCTCTCCAGACTCTCCCCTCCCGTCTCCCAGCCTCCACCCTCCCCTCTCCCGTCGTTATCCTTCCCCTTCGATAAGACTTTGTTCTTTAGGAAGGACCGTACCTTTGTAAGCCACGTCCCTCCGGGGACGTGGCAGAGTTTGTGTCCTTCGGCTCCCTTTCCGGCCTTAGGTAGGCCGTTTTCTTCCAGGATATCCTCGCTGTTCTCCGCGTTGCCCCGGTCGTTTGTTCCTTCCTCCTCCTCGTCCCCGTCGGCGTCTTGCTTTTCCTTTGCACCCCATGCGCAAAGTCCGTCCTCTCTTTAAATACTCTCGGGAACCCGGATATCCGGGTTCCCTAGGCAGTTTCCGCCATCAGCGTTGCCGTGACACTGGGGCAAAGCCTCGTCCCCGACATAAAATCGGGGTATTGTTTCCGATTCAGGGACGTCTGGAGCCGGGTGATCGGACAGCCGGCTACAACATGTTTATTTTTTTTAATGGTTTATTAGTTGTTTAGAATTCACGGGCAAGGTCCGGAACGCGGAAGCTGTGTCGCAGCGGTCCCGGTCGGGTTCGGGAAAACCCATAAAATACACAAATATTCCTCTTTATTTAAGGACAGCCAGGACACCTCCGAAGTGCCATAATTACATATGGAATTTATTCAGAAGAAATAATTTCTCCTCCAGCGCGTTTTGGCCGTAGCCTTGGTCTTTCCACTAAATAATCTGTGTGTTTTCTTCACATTTGGGATCCTCATGATTAACATGGCAACCCACACATTTAAAATACCTAGGTATTTGGTTCTGTAAAGATTTTGCAAAAAGAGTACAATTTAATGAAATACAGACACTTTAAAAAATCAAAGACTTGTTATCAGGGTGGTCAACAAAATACCTGGTGGTGTAGAGTACAAACTCTTAAAATGATGATTACTCCATTAATCAACTTCATTTTCTCTATGTTGCCACTAAATCTTTTGCAATATTTTTTCAATGAAATTGACAATATAACACCTACGTTTCTTTAAAGTGGCAAGAGAGCAAATACCTCATATAAACTGCTTAGGAAGTCATTCTCACAGGGTGGTTGTAACTTCTGAAATTGGGAATTCTATCAAATGGCCTTTTTAGCGGCACAAGGGGTTGTTTGGCCATTACCACCAAGTTTAAATACTCCCAGATGGTAAGAGATTGAACAGGAGATTTTTTTTCCCTTCAGTCCGTAGCTCTTATCACAATGACAAAAATCCCATATTTTCCTTCTCAATGGATATTCCTTGACACAATTAATGCTCTTAAAAGTTTAGCTAAAAAGCTTCCAGTGATGATAAGGATATCTAGATGGGCATCTCTTTGGAATAATATTAAACTCAAGATAGACTGTACCACACAAGCTATAATGGAACGGGCTTCCAAAGGTATTCGACTAGTCAAGGACCTATTTAATAATGTTGGGGATCCCCTTACTTTTTCAACATTAGCTGATACACATGAATTAGTGAATTTAGATTTTTATAGTTTTCTAAACTCAAGGTTAAACTGTCAAAGTCCCATTTACATATTCATCCTTCCTTACCAGCTAGACTTCAGGTATGGCATTACTCAGGTCATATTGCTTCACAAATTTACAAATATCTTTCAGAATCACAAACTCTACAAATCTCTGTATTAATAACCAATTGATCTAAACATTTGAACACAGATGCGTTTAACAATATTTCTGATGATGATTGGCAGATTATTGGTAAATGATCATTATCAAATAAAATGTCTCCAGCTTTAGCTCAGTCCAAATTTTTTACTGTTCATCTATTACATTGGACTCCACTGAGACTTTACAAATTACACTTACGTGATAGTGATGTCTATTGGAATTGGAATCTAAAGGCTGGTTCTCGTGAACATATGTTCTTTGAATGCATGCGTTTAGAGTCATATTGGAGATTGACATTTTCAATACAAATATAATCCTCACTTTTCTAATAGTGACACTAGGACCATGAGCTGCTGGAAACACTTTTATTCTCAATTTCAATGATATGGCATTACTGGACCTTTTACTTTCTATAGCAATTAAGGTCATACTTTCTGAATGGAAATCATTTAAGTCCCTCTCTTAACATACCTGGTGGGCATGGGTCTCATATCTTCAATATAAAATTCCATCCTCGCCTCATATATCACATACAATTTGGTGTTCCCTAGATAAACACATGGAAGGCTCTGATACACATGAGATACAATCCTCTTCTTCATTGCTCTCTACAACACTTATAGGTACATAATCTATACAACTTCCATTTGGTTGTTTAGACCTCTCACTCAAGATCTCCTTCCTTTCCCCTGTTCTTTCCCTTTTAATTAGGTTATTGGGTCCCACTGTGTTTTCCACTGTGTTTCTGGCAATACATTTTTTAGATATGCAGTAGCAATATGAATTATATATAGACTCATAATTTAATCAACTTACTTAGATTTCGCAATACTTTCGACATAAGCATATTTTCCAATTGTTTTATTATTTACATTGTCAACTTTGTATGTATCACTTAATCTTGATTTATAATGTTTTAGTTTTTTTTAAATGCAATAAAACTCTTTGAACACAAAAAAAATTACACCAAAACTATTAAAGTCAGATGAGGGGAATCGGAGATCTTACTTTTGAAAGAATTACTGTGTTCTAGTTCATAGAAGCAACTAGCATTCAAAGGCTTAAAAAAGGTCACACTGGACAGGGACGAAGTCCAGAGTTCAGGCCACCCACGAGGTAACACAGTTACACTTACTTTCAGAAATGTTTCTTGATTCCGGAAAGTGGTCCACAGTACCAATCAAGTGTTCAGAGGCTCTGGTTTACCTTTTGGGGTCTGGGACTACAACACCAACAGTACACCTCTTCAACTTATGGAGTTGCTCCAAACATCTCCAAATGGTGCAGGTCAGGGGCCCAGCAGGGTAGTCCTTCTTCTTCTTTGTCTTGTTCTTTGTAGAGATGTGAGGTGTGGGTGCAGCTCTGTCATATCTATCCTTGCCCCTGGGGTGGAAAGCAAGAGAGTCCTGGTTGTTCAATCACAGACAGGCTCCTTCCTCCTTTCATGGCCGCTTCTTGGGAAGTGTGGCAAAAATCAATTCCAGGTAGCAACATTCTTCAAAAATCCAACATGGCTGAAAGTGATTTTTGGAGGTTAGATCTGGCTGAGCCCACCCATTGGTGTGGCTAAAAATCCTAAACACACCCCTTTCCTGCCCTCTCTTAATCTAATCAAGAGGGCACCTAATTGTCTGGGGTTGCAGGAAATGAGGGAGGTCATGAGTGGCTCCAAATGTCATTTCCTGCCTTTGAAGACCAGTTTGGCTGCTCTCCCCCCCCCATCCTGTTTCACCATCTGCTGAGGTAGATCTCCTCCCCCAGGCACATCCTTTGTGTTCAGCCCAGGACACTTCGCACCTCGTCAAGGCAGCCTGGCCAGGCTGCCAGAAGCAGGCCAATCAGAGAAGGACACTACAGAGCTGAAGTTGGCGACTTTCAGGTAGCTTTTTAAAACTCTTTATCTGAACTAGTTATATTAAATCCAACAATGGAAAGTTGTAGGTTTTATTATAACTATTAATTTGATACCAAACTCAGTGTATCTGTCTCTTATGGGGACTTTGTTAATTAAAATAAAGTCTCCTCATGTTAGCCTATGGAGGCCCTTCACTACAGTGAGGGAAAAACAAATGCAGCTATTTTACCTCACCAGGGGTTAGAAAACAATTTTTATAATGTCTCTGCTTATAGTTACATGACACCCAACCCTAGGGACACATAGGGCACACCTTAGGGGTGACTTATATGTAAAAATACGGTAATTTAAGACTTTGGAAGTACTTTTAATTTCAAAGTTGAATTTGCATATAACTGTAGTTTAAAAGCAGCCAGTAAAGCAGGCCTGCCATCAGAATGGCACTGGGAACCTCATGGGTGCACTACCTATGCTGGCGTACCTAAACCTAGATGCCCTACCATATACTAGGGACTTAAATGTATGTTGACATAGCCAATTATAATTAGCCTAACCCCTTTTATACAGTGCACATGCCATGGGACTAGTTAGCAGTGCCCAGGACACCATCAGAGTCAGGAAAACACCAGCAAAAAGAGACAAATGGCAGCACAGAGGGGCTCTGCAATCAACCCTGTTTTCTCACAAATCCATATAATAATAATCTTACATCTATTTCTGTTTAGGTCACACATATTTATCTAAGGTCAGATCTCATAAAAACAGAAGGTTTGTAACAGCAAGGTTCATGTCTTTATTTCAATATGCAACAATTCTTGATTATCTTCTTATTATTCTTCTTGCAGCTTTAGTTACAGCAGTCTTCGTATAGTCTTCCTTAACCCTACTCCGTGTTCTTTTAAAATGTTATCCCTACTGTTCTTCTGCTGGATCCGACCTAGGTGCTCTTCTTTTCTTCTTTTAGTAACTTTATCAAAATCTTTATTTCAAACAGTTCATTTAATGATTTGATCACAACTAAATTTATGTTTTGAGGAACTTTCAAGGAGGTTCAGGCAACTCTTTATTCCAGTTGAGAAATTTTGAGATTGGGATGTTTAACACTTGGCTCACATAGTATGTCCATTCAGGTGCCGAATATGTTTGATGAGGTACATTAGCTCTTCTAGATCTTCTGAGGGTTTGTTGATATTCTTCTGTGTCACTTATACCACTGATTCTGTTTCTTCATCACTTGTTGGTGGTATGGATCCAATCGACACACTTGATTTCAACTTCTTTTGAGTGCAATACTTTGGCCATTTACCATTGTGAGTGCTTCTTTTGTCCTTGATGAACAACTTGTTACTTCTCCTGGATTTTCTTGTTGTTCTGCAGGTATTTCAACTGTCACTTCAGTTTGAGTTTCTATTTCTCCACCTTCTATATCAAGATCTCCACTGGCACTCTTTGAGACATCCAGCAATTATATTTTTTCACCTGTCTGCAGATCTTCACCCCTATCTTTTTGCTGACTCTAATCAGAAACTCTAATCCTCTTTAATCACCTTGGTAAAACTTGTGGTGGTACATTCATCTGTGTTCTTGATTCTGTTTCATAGAATGCTATTCCTTCATAAGGCTCTCTTGTTCTCTGGGTATCAAAAGCATGCAACGAGTTTGCCACTCGAGCACACTTAACAGCTGTATTTGTGATCAGGATTACCTGGTAGAGGCCTTTCCACTTTGGCTTTCACATGTTTATTGATGAGGACCCAGTTGCTTAGCCTGAGGTCATGACACTGCTTTTGATGTGGATTTACAGTGACAACTTCAACCTTTCGAGAGACAGAACACACCACATCAGCTTATTCCTTTGCAGTAATCAAGTATCATGTCATGTGTTATGTCTATACGTACATTCGCAGGAACAGCAGGTAACCTAGTTGCTCTCCCATAAGTATTTTGTGTGGAGATAAACCAGTCTTTCTTTCAGGTATACTTCACAGATTCATTAACATAAAAGATAAAGCATCAGGCCATTTCAATTAAGTTGAAGCACAAACGTTTGTCAATCAGGATTTAATGGTTCTATTGATCTTCTCAACAATCCCAGAAATGTTTGGTCAATAACTGCAGTGTAGCTTCTGTTCAACTTGTATACAGCATATAACATTTGTATCATCTCACTTTTGAAGTGAGTTCCTTAATCTGACTCCATAGAAACTGGTATGCCATACCTTGATACTAAGGGCCAGATGTATCATCACGGCCCTTTGCGGTTCTGTAATAGTGATTTTTAAGAAATAGCTATTACCGACTCGCAAAGTGCCATGTATCACATTTGCGATTCGGTAATAGCAATTTCTTAAAAATCGCAAATGCTATTACCGAATAGCAAATTGCCATACCGGCCCCATTCGCAGCTATGGGCCTGTTGGCCCATAGCTGCAAATTTTTTGCATTTCCAAAATTGCGATTTCTGAACCAGAAATCGCAATTTTGGAAATGCAAATCCCCAGGGTGCTGGGGGCCTATGGCCCCCTGTGCTGCACCCCAAAAATGTTTTGGGGGACATGTAAGGTACACACATGCCAAAAGTGCATGTGTGCTTTACATGTTCAATTTAAAAATGCATTTTAAATAAATTTTTACATTTTGCACCAGGTTACTACCTGGTTGCAGTTCATGGTATTTTGCATGTACAAAATGCCATTCTGCGAAAAATTGCAATTTGCGATTTTTTGCAGCATTTCCTTGCGACCTGGAATTTACGAATCGCAAATTGCGACTCGCAATTTCCAGGTCGCCACGCCAGAAATCGCAATTTTATCAATTTCTTATTTGTGGTCTGCGAATGCCTTTCATGCATTGCGGACAACTGTTTTGCACTCGCACACGGCCGAATTTACTGATTCGCACCGTTTGCGAGTGCAAAACTTTTTCATTCATCTGGTCCTAACTCTCTTGATAGCAACTTGGTAGGCTTTCACCCATTTAGAAAAAAATGCACATCATAAACAGGACATATCTCAGTCCATTACAAATGGGCATTTCAATAAAATCCATCTGCATTGGGTTGAAGGCTCCGCCTGTTCTTCCTACATGAATCATTGTAGCTGGAATTTGTTTCCGTACATTCATTTGTTTACATGTTACACATTGGTGACACAATTCTTCTGCATGGGCTCTAATTTGGGATTAATCCAATTCTGCCTAAATGGCCTGATGATAGCATCCCTGCCTAAATGTAAAGGCCAATGGAAATGTCTCGTCATTTGGGACAATAAACTGTCTGATAATATTGGTCTTCCATCTATCGAAATTCAAGTCTCATTTTCATCTTTTCCATATCCAGCCCTAATCCAACTCTGTTTCTCTGTTTGAGACACATTTGCTGCATGGCTTTTAAAAACTCCCAAGTGTCAGCTACTGTCATCAGCATGGAATAGGTAGCGTCTTCTTGAGATTCATCTTTGAATGTTTCATTAAATGTATATGCCACAACTGCACAATAGAGTACCACTTCGTCCACATACCTATTGTGGACCGTGACATAACCATTGTCAGTCCTGTGTGCTGCACATCTAATAACCGCAATTTCAGTTGAAAATTGTAAAGCTTCAAGCAATCGCCTCACCTGCTCCCTGTTTCTAATCGGGCACCCTGACAAGGTCATGAACCCACTTTGCGAAATAAACTGTCCAATGTCAAGGACTACACCAAAGACATACTGACCATATGTAAATATAGTCACTCTGATTTGGACTGTCAAGTTGCAAGCTCTAGTAAGAGTAATCAATTCCGCAACAAGTGCTGAGGAAACTCTTTGAAGTCACGAAGCTTCTACTATTATTTGAATGGTCCAAACTGCATATGTTACTCCCAGGGGAACCTTCGTTTGTCCTTAAGCATAACCCCTCTACAAGAAGGACATAATGAGAACTTATTAATGGCTCATTCTTTATATCAGGTCTTGGCTTGATGCATAAATCTCTGACATCACGACAGTCATGTTCAATTTAATCTGAGGCCTCACCTTCTGGCAGAGGCATGAGGATAATCGGATTTAAAATCTGGCATCGCCTCACAGTGAGGTTATCAGCAGCATGTATTTGCTGCTCACACTTAGTCAACCTTGTGCTGGTCATGTGCTGTGTTTTTGTGCTGCTAAGCAAAACTTCTACTGAATGAGGTTTAATAACAGTTTGCGGATGTCCCATCATTATGCTTTTACATTCCCCAAAACTAGCACTGGCAGCTGTTACGGCTTTAAGACAACCAGGCAATCCGGCGATTACTGAGCGGACGTTCGGCCTCCTGAAGGCCAGGTTCAGGTGCCTCCATATGACAGATGGATCCCTATTCTACTCACCAAAGAAGGTGTGCCAGATCATCGTGGCCTGTAGTATGCTTCACAACTTAGCTTTGCGACGACAGGTGCCTTTTCTGCAGGAGGATGGTCCAGATGGCGGTGTTGTTACAGCTGTGGAGCCTGTGGACAGTGAAGACGAGGAAGCAGAAGAAGAGGACATGGACAACAGGAACTCGGTGATCCTGCAATATTTCCAGTGAGACACAGGTAAGAATACAGACCTGCCTACTACATGTACTTTAACACTACTACCTCTCTACTGACTGTCGTTTTCACCCAGTGTATGGTCACTGAGTTGTCATTTTCCCTTACGATTTCACAGATGTGGGTCCCACTGTGTGACATCTGCTTTGTTTCCTCATGGACTAGAGCTGTGTGACATAGGTATATTGACATTACAATTGAAAGAGCATTTTGTCATTGTAATTGCTAATACTCTACTTCGAAATCACAGACAGACTCCAGATTGTTTTGTGCTTCAAGGGTGTTTATTTAAGTGCTCAAAATTGGAGGGTGTTGTAAAATGGTGAGGGGTGATGGTGGGGGAATGTCCATGGCAGAGTCCAGTCTATTAGTCTCACAGGTGCATTGCCCAAATGGGCATAGGAAGTGGAGCTGGGCAGTTTGAGGATGGACAGGGTGACGAAGTGGGACAGAAAGATGACATTAAGGGTGGTCTCATTTCTTGGCGGCGGTCTTGGCATCGTTCTCTGTCTTTGTCCTGGATCTCAGGGACCGTTTGCGGGGTGGTTCTACCTCTGCAAGGGGTGGGGTGCTGGTGTGGTGGTCCTGTGGCGGTGCCTCCTGTCCACTAGCACTGACGGAGGTGGTGGGCAGTACACCGTCCATGCTAGTGTCAGGGGCCCCTTGTTGTGCCACAGTGTCCCTCCTGGTGTTGAGTACTTCCTTCAGCACCCCTAGGATGGTGGGTAGGGTGGAATTGATGGTTCTGAGTTCCTCCCTGAAGCCCAAATACTGTTCCTCCTGCCGGCGCTGAGTCTCCTGAAACTTGGCCAGTACGGTTGCCATCGTCTCCTGGGAGTGGTGGTAGGCTCCCATGATGGAGGCGAGGGCCTTGTGGAGAGTGGGTTCCCTTGGCCTGTCCTCCCCCTGTCGCACAGCAGCCCTCCCAGTTCCCCTGTGTTCCTGGTCCTCCGTCCCCTGGACCGTGTGCCCACTACCACTGCCCCCAGGTCCCTGTTGTTGTTGGGGTGGTGGGTGAGCCTGGGTTCCCTGTAGTGGTGGACACACTGCTGCTTGACGTGTCCTGGAGACAGAGGTATGGGCCCGCTGGGTGGGTGCTGTGCTGGTGTTTCCAGAGGGGGGAAGGTCTGTAGTGGCCTGTGACTGTGTGAGGGGAACCGACAGTCCCGAGGTCCCCGATGGGCCGGGCTGGTCATCTAGATCCAGTTGGACAGAGCTGCTGTCATCACTGTGGGCCTCTTCTGTTGGTGGTGTGGACCCTCCTGTCTGGTGACGTTGGGTAGGGGTCCTGCAGGGGTATAAATGGATGTTTATTACATCTGTGTGTGGCATGCTGTGCAATGGGTGGGTGACCGTGTACCCTAGTGCTTGCATTCCTGTGTGGGACCTTGTGTGATGGTGGTTTAGGGGGGTGTATGGGTATGTGCAGTGGCCATGCATTGGTGATGGGTGTCCATGCTTTGTTGTTGCATGCAGGGCTTGGTGTTGGGATGGGAGGGTTGTGATAGTGGGACATTTGTGAGGACTAGGAGTGATGGGGGTGAGGGCGGGGTTATGTGATGGCATGCAGGTAGGGTGGGGGATGTAATAGTAAAGCTTTGACTTACCAGAGTCCATTTTTCCATCTACTCCTGCGAGGCCCTCAGGATGCAGAATCGCCAAGACTTGCTCCTCCCATGTTGTCAGTTGTGGGGGAGGAGGTGGGGTTCCGCCGCCAGTCCGCTGAACCGCAAGGTGGTGTCTTGAGACCATGGAACGCACCTTCCCCCGTAGGTCGTTCCACCTCTTCCTGATGTCATCCCTATTTCTTGGGTGTTGTCCCACTGCATTGACCCTGTCCACTATTCTTTGCCATAGCTCCATCTTCCTAGCTATGGAGGTGTGCTGCACCTGTGATCCGAATAGCTGTGGCTCTACCCGGACAATTTCCTCCACCATGACCCTGAGCTCCTCCTCAGAGAACCTGGGGTGTCTTTGCCGTGCCATGGGGTGGTGTGGGTGATGTGTGGGGTGGTGTGTGTAGTGATAAGTGTGGTGATATGTAGTGGTGTGTTGTGTGAGATGCGTGGAAGTTCTGTGGGTGATGGTATTGTGTGCCTGTGGATGCTTGGTAGTTGTTTGTGGTGTCTCTCTCTGGCCTTCTCTCTGTAATTGTGGTCGTAGGGGTTTGTGGGTGATGTGGGTGTGTGTTTTATATTGTATTGGGTGTGTGGGAGTGGTGTATGTGTATCAGGTGTGTGTATTTTGAATTGTCCAATGTCGCTGTGTTTTGTAAAGGTGTGTGTATTTTGAGCGTGGCGGTGTGTACCGCCAATGGAATACTGCGGTTGAAAGACCGCTGCGTGGCTTCGTGTGTCTTGATAGTGTGGGCGCATTTCTGTTGCCTTGACAGTGGAGGATTTGTTTTCGCCAGTTTATCACTGACCTTTGGTGTGGCGTACTTGTGTGGGTGTCTGAATTTTGGCAGATTCCGTGCTGTGGGTCATAATAGCTGTGGCGGAATTCCGCGGCCGCGGCGGTGTGTTCGCCGTCTTCTGCACGGCGGTAAGTAGCTTTTACCGCCAATGTTGTAATGACCGTCTTAGTGTGAGGGTACCCTGGCACTAGCCAAGGTGCCCCCACATTGTTCGGGGCAAATTCCCCGGACTTTGTGAGTGCGGGGACACCATTACACACTTGCACTACATATAGGTCAATACCTATATGTAGCGTCACAATGGTAACTCCGAACATGGCCATGTAACATGTCTAGGATCATGGAATTGTTCCCCTGAGACAGGTTTCTGCCCCCCTGGGGCCTGGGCAGCCCAGTCCCAGGAAGGCAGAACAAAGGATTTCCTCTGAGAGAGGGTGTTACACCCTCTATCTTTGGAAATAGGTGTGAAGGGCCTGAGAGGAGCACCCTCTCCTGGTCCCTGGAAATGCTTTGAAGGGCACAGATGGTGCCCCCCTTGCATAAGCCAGTCTACACCGGTTCAGGGATCCCCCCAGCCCTGCTCTGGTGCGAAACTGGACAAAGGAAAGGGGAGTGACCACTCCCCTGACCAGCACCTCCTAAGGGAAGGTGCCCAGAGCTCCTCCAGTTTGTCCCAGACCTCTGACATCTTGAATGCAGAGGTGTGAGGGCACAATGGAGACCTCTGAGTGGCCAGTGCCAGCAGGTGACGTCAGAGACCCCTCCTGATAGGTGCTTACCTTTCTCTGTAGCCAATCCTCCTCTGATGGCTATTTAGGGTATATACTGTGGGTATCTCACCAGATAACGAATGCATGGGCTCTCTGTGTTGCTGAGTGCCCCCTCTGTCTCTTCCTCTAAGGGGCTACATCGTGGTCCTTCCTGGGCGTTGGCAGCACCCAAAACCTTCAACGACGACTCTTGCAGCTAGCAAGGCTTGTTTGCGGTCTTTCTGTGTGGAAACAACTCTGCATCCTCCAGCACACAGTGGGACATCTTCTGACCAAAGGAGAAGTTCCTGGCACTTTCCGTTGTTGCAGAATCTTCAGCTTCTTACACCTAGAGGCAACCCTTTTGCACCTTCATCCGGGGTTTAGTGGGCTCCTGCCCCCCTGGACACTTGCGTGACTCTTGGACTTGGTCCCCTTCCTTTGCAGATCCTCAAGTCCAGGAATCCATCTTCAGTGCTTTGCAGTCAGTTGTTGTCTTTGCAGAATTCCCTATCCCGGCTTTACTGTCTTTCTGGGGTAGTAGGGTACCTTTACTCCTACTTTTCATTGTCTTGGGGTGGGGTATCTTGGACACCCTTAGTGTGTTCTTACATTCCCAGTTACCCTCTACACACTACACTAGGCCTCGGGTCCATTCGTGGTTCGCATTCCACTTTTGGAGTATATGGTTTGTGTTGCCCCTAGGCCTATTGTCTCCTATTGCATTATATTGTGTTCTACAGTGTTTGCACTACTTTTCTAACTGTTTACTTACCTGATTTTTTTGTGTGTGGATATTTTGTGTATATTACTTACCTCCTAAGGGAGTATATCCTCTGAGATACGTTTGGCATATTGTCACTAAAATAAAGTACCTTTATCTTTAGTAACTCTGAGTTGTGTTTCTTATGATATAGTGCTAAGTGATATAAGTGGTATGGTAGGAGCTTTGCATGTCTCCTAGTTCAGCCTAAACTGCTCTGCTATAGCTACCTCTATCGGCCTAAGCTGCTAGAACACTTCTAGTCTACTAATAAAGAATAACTGGACCTGGCACAAGGTGTAAGTACCACAAGGTACCCACTATAAGCCAGGCCAGCCTCCTACAAATATCATGCAAGAAATGCAACTAAATGTCATTGCCACAAGCAGCTTAGCTAAAACAAATAAAATATGAAATCTAAAATGAAGCTCAAAACAGGGTAACCAATTCAGATCCAAGAGGTCCTCGTCTCAATTATAGGAAATTTGAAAATAGAGTTATTGAACGAGCGACTACCGTGAATGAGCTAAGCCCTCCCATCTAGAGTGTAGGATACCTCTCTCAAGACATCATTTATAAATAGGTTCCAGTGCTGCATTTAAGAACCATATTCCTAAATATATGGAATGGGTCACAATATCCTATGGTAACTTGTAGAGAGCATATTCTCAAATGCAGTGGAATGTGGGTGCCAATAAACCACCACAAACAGCCACTGGGGGCTAGCCTTCACTTACCAGAAAAGGAGCAGGGATTAATTGCTTACCACAATTATTGTTGGTCTCTTGAAAGATATATATAATTGATATAGTTCAAATGCATTCAATACTTCACAATTTTCAACTGCCCACATGTAATAACCCTCTGGAGCTCCAGAGACCTCTCATATGCCCTTCAATTCCAGTTTGTGTCCATCTGGATCTCTGAACACACTTAGGAAAAGGCTTGTGTGACACTGAATCTGTGTCCATGTAAACATTATGCAATAGTCTTTGAAAGTTGGAGGATCATGCTAAACAGACCCCAGATACCCAGGTATCCATACCCAGTGTTGCAACAAAGCTGCCCAATCCCTTTGCCAGTTAGGCTGGTTAAACTGGTGCTGAAGGGCGCAAAAGACGATATCTGTGGTGACCTAGAAGACCACAATTTTAGCACCCTTTGCCCAAGCATAGCTGAAGCTTGATGGGACTGACCCCCTCAGCCCTAAATGCACAACACTCTGCATGAGTAAAAAAGTACAACTACATTGTCCTATGACTTACATCCTGGAACACTGCTGAAGTAAAGACGCTGCCACAGAATATCTCTCCCCAAGACCTGGGCAGGGGTGCCAGGAAATTTAGTTAAGAGGTGCCATTCTTTAAGCTGGTGAGGTTGTATCATAAATCCAATATACGAAGGTTGGGACAAGGCAAAACAAGCCAACTACAGGCTTATAGTCCTCCTTGACTCGGAGTCTAAATATTATGCATTCCTGCTTCTAGTTGATTTAACAGATTAGTCCAACAAAAAAACATCATCCCTTCAAACCAAACAGGCTTTAGAAAAGGAGTGGGCGGGCACAACAACAAATGTTTTAGTCACCACCTTCTTGGCTGATCAGTGCACATGGCGGAAGAAGAATCAGCACCTTGGCTCCAACAATTTCAAAGACGTTTTTGATTATGTCAATAGAGAACTGCTTTGGAGCATACTGAAGCACTGAGGGCTACTGGACCCACTACTGAAAGCGAGAACCTTGCTGTACGCAGACATGTGGGTCCAAATAAAAATTGGAGATGGCACAAAGCTGGCCTGAAAAATTCCAACATATCAAGGTCTAAAACAGGGCTTTGGGTTAGCCACACAACTATTTAGCATTTTTATGGCAGACCTCACGCCGATCTTGGATGCAGAAAACTCTCACCCACAGCATCTGGGCCCTCTCCAACTCACCCATTTAGTATATGCTGACCACATTGTGCTATTTAGCCAAACCAAGGTCAGCCTTCAAAAATCTGCTCAATGCACTTGCCAGCGACACAATATCAAATCACTTGGAGAACAGTGTGACCAAGACAAAAAAGTGCTATTTGGCACTTGATCAAGGCATGCTTCGAAGCTGTATTTAAATGACACCCAGCTGGAATCGTTACTGTACTGCATATATTTGGGCATATATTTTGACAGTCAAGGAAGTTTCAAGCAGCAAAAACAGTACATCAGAAAGAAGGGCTCAGCTCTAATACATGCTTTTACCACCCTGGAAAGGAAATTGAAAGGGGCCTCCTCCCCATCCGCTTCTAGTAGTCACTGCCTCAAAACTACTACCAACTCTCACCTGTGGCAGTGTGGCAAGGCGAGGCTTAGATGCCTCAACAGTAGACAAAATCCAGATTAATACATTCAGGCACATCTTTTTGACATACATTTCCAGCCCAACTTCACCTAGATTTTGGTTTAATGAGGCAAGATCTGGCCAGAAGAGCTGCATCGATTAAGACCTTGGTACAAGATTAGTAATGCCCAAGACATCTTGAATAGTGCACTCTGGACAGCCCTCCAAAACGACCAGCAATTGGCGATTAAGACTTGGTACAAGATCAGTCGTACCCAAGATATCTTGAATAGCACCCTCTGGACAGCCCTCCTAAATGACTGGCAATAGGCGTACAATATTTACTTGTACACTTCCATTAATGAACTGAGTCTGAACCAACTATGGGAGGCTGGTGTGACATACTACTTCTTAAAAAATAGAACAAATAGGGCAACACAATGAATGTCCTTTATTGAAGATAAAATCTAATTTAGCACATCCTTGCATGCAATGTTTGTCATAAAGCATTACACCACATTGGCTCCGGCTGCCTATCTTTCAATGCGTTCTCAGTGCACATGAAACATAGATTAATGGCTGACCTTAGCGAACGTACCAGAATGGAAGCACCTGGGCTCAACGCTGTGCAGGCATTGCAATGAACAGAAGGAAGATCTTATTCATATTGTTTGCATTTGCCCTCAGTTGTGGAACCTCAGGCAGCAATTCCTGAAGAGAAGCTTCTATGACAGAACCATTTGGTCATGCAGGGAAGCCCTAGTAGCATGTCTCAACCCAGGTGACCCACAGTTAAATTGTAAATTTCTAAATTTTTGGGAATTAGTGCTGACCACAACTTCTTCAACTTTGCCCATAACTCTTGAAGGGCAGCCTCAATGACAGAGCCACACAGTTATGCTAGGAAGCTCTAGCAGCATGATTAACCTAGGTGACCCACAGGTGAATTATAAAGTCTCTTTACTTTTGGTATTAGCTCTGGTTGGAACTTCCGGTGGTGAGCAGGTGGTGCACATTTCCTTATAATGTTTCATTAATGGAACATAAACACTGCCTATTAATCCAATTCCTAATAAGAAGGTAGGGCTGAGTCATAACCGTTAAGCACTTTAATTATTTTTCAATAGCCGGTGAATGATTTGTATCTGCTTACTTTGATTGGCAATTCATTTCGGACAGATTTGCGCTACTCATACCGAGAATCACACACCAGTGGCTAAGAGCCTAAAGTTCAGACAATCTCTTCTAAGCACTTTAGCATCATCTCGCACTGGTTTGAGAATGATTGTGCGGGCTTGATTTTTAATTATTATATATGGGTAGTTGTTACAAGATTATTTTATTAATTTGTTTTATGATTGCAAAGATTTTAATCAATCAAATAATAGACAATGGTACGTAATGAGCAGGTTGTGCACATTTTGTAATAATGTTTAGTTATGGAATATTAACATTATTAATGCCAACCCATTTTATAAGCTATGCAATCTTAATTAGAAAGCAGTGATTGAGTTATGATGGTAAGCACTTTGATTCCTCCTCAATAGCCGGTGAACGATCTGTATTTGCTTTGCTTTGAGTGGTAATTCATGTCTGAGTGAATGTGCTGTACAATCTGAGCAATATACAGCAATGAGCATGCAGCAGCATCACACTGACAAGAGAATAAAGGCCAGGCAATCACTATTAAGCACTTTAGCATCCTGTTCTGCTTTGCTTCAAACTAAGAGGGAACAAGGCTAAAGAATGCAAAGAATGCAGCACTCTTAGTCTGAGTAATGAATTTATTAAGGCACTTTCCAGAGATCAAAAATGATTATATGAAAATATTAACATGAACATTTAATTTGAATGCAGCAAAACATGTGCAGCTCCTAAAATAGTCACAACAGTGGGATAATAATAATCAGAGAAAATGCAATATATCAACTATGAATATGTATGCAGTTAAAAATAATAATAATAATATATATATATATATATATATATATATATATATATATATATATATATACAGGCACCAGGCATACAGTAAAGCTAAATAATTAAGAATTAAAAATGCATCACCATGGGGATCGAATCCAACACCATCCTTGTCTTTTGCCAACGTCAAGTTATGGAAGCTGGGACAGCTGAGACACGAGGAAATTCCCCAGTGAGACTCTGATTTTCCTGAGCAGTGCATCCACCCTCAGGAATGAGTTCCTTCTGCCTCAGTGCCAAGCTTTCCCACCTTATATACTTTAAACAAAACTTAAGAGAAAGGTTCTAGTAACCCCCCTCCCTTCGAGTAAGTTGTGAAATTCAACCACTGGCTGTACTGGGTCAGTGTTGTAAAACACGCAAAGAGATTGGAGAGATACCAAGATGTATTTCCAAGACCGAACCATACCATTCTCTGCTATAATCATTATCATCCTTGTACACTCTTATCAGTGTTGCATCCCCCATATTGTGTTCCCTTACCTAGTGATAGAATAGAAAACATGTTAACAAGCTGTGTGTGGAAAAATACCTGTGCCACCGATGTGATGGCATGTGAAGCTAAGCTAAGCACAAAACGGAGTCAGTGGTCAAGATGGAATAGGTAGTTAAATACAAATAGCATTACACATCCTTTTGCACATGTTTTAAGAATGATTTGATTATCCATTAACTTAAATAATTATACATGTGTACTGTTTATGAGATCATTTTATTAACTTGTTTCTTATGATTGTAATTATTTTAATTAATCAGGCAATAAGCCTGACTTGACGTATGCCATGGCTCAAGGAATTGTCATCACAAATACCATTCCAGATGACACAAAGAGCATTAAAATACTGTTATGCTCAAAAAACGTCATAGGCATAACTGTGGCAGGAAGAATATACCCCTCTAAAATACTGTGTATCCAATAGAAACAATGGTCTAAGTAATACACTACTATGGAATACTATCCCACAGAATACTGTGCTGTGGAACAAAGCCCCTTGACTATAGGGGCAATTACACACTCAACATTTACTGGGCCATAGACATTGGCCTCGGGATATTGTATCTTTTAATAATTCCTCATCAAAGTTATCCCCTGAAATAAATACAAACATATAATAACACTTGCACCATGCACGTAAATGGGCTATTCTTGCTTCCTTGAACCAGTGCTGTAAGACTTAAGGCTGGAATGTTTTGTTAAGATTATGGCCGTTTGTTTCTGTAGCCTCAGATAAAAAAGCCACCCATTGTGAAGTCAGCGTGTGACATGCTTTTACTATGTTTTGATTAAATAATGTAAATTTATCTTAATAACGAATTACACTCAAAGGTTCTGTTCATAAAACAGATGCTCATTCCGAGCTCTGTTATGAAAAAAACATTGAGATCGGTGCACCAGATAATGTCAAATGTCGGTATGAAACTTTCTTAATACATATATCTGCTCTCAGCCTTCCTTACGCAATTGTATCAGCCAGAAAATGGTCTTCATCATATCCAGGTCACACTCAAATATCTGATTCTGATAACAATAGACTTGCTCAGCACTTGTCCAGAGTCTTTCTGTTGATAACATAGGATCATTCCGAGCTCTTTTTGTAATATCTTTGTTCCCCAGAATCTTTGTGAGGAAAACACACAGATATAGCTCTGCTCTTCAAAGGACCTTGAGTCACTGTGAACAGGGCTTAAGGTTGTGGCTTGCTCCCTCCCTATTGGCAGAGATGGGCCAGAGCTAACTAGCAAAGCTTGCGCCCTTTGTCTCTTCAAATGTTCTTGTATAGTTATTTAAGGACAAAACCACCTTCAGTATTCAAAGCCCTTATAGATTAGAACCCTTACGAAGCAAATAACTTGACAGGTTGCCTCTTGTCCAGTGGTGCTTGCGAATTCTACAGCGTTTTTTTAGACTAGTAGCAAGCAAGCAGCTATTGGGGAAAAGATTAGAACCTAGCCTGACCATTCACAACCCAGGAAACGCTATGATCACCCCTATTCACAGTACTTAATCAAAGTTGGGTGATTTATGAGAAATATATAGGTGAACCCCTATCAGCATTTAATATTATTTATTCTAAAGTTGGCAAGTTGTGATCATATAATAATTGGTATTTAACCAATGCGGTTAAATTAAGAATTTGACCGCAGGAACTAATTTGTTTTTAGTTTTGTAGTTGCTGAAAGTATGTGGAGTGTGATATGTGTTTCCTACTTCTTAAACTAAATTAGGACATCTAAAAAAATATTGTTAGCAAGTTTGTATCTAAGAGTATTGAGGATGTGAGGACCAGCAGCAGAAAGCTAATAAGCAATTAAGTGTATAATAAATGTTTCAGGTTACAGATGGTTTGTGTGCCTTATGCACAGGCAAGAATAACTTAGAGGAAAAGGCTAAAACTTTTGATGAATATCTACTGCAACACTGGTAACGTAACATAGTAGGGAGATTTGCTTAGTAGCTTCAATTTATTGCTACCTTTGGAGGAACACTGTGCTCAAATCCCAATTTTGTTTTGTGACCAAACATTGTTTTCTCCTGAGCAGATCACCTTACTGTCATGTACCTAAAAATATAGATATGTGTAAAACAAATGGATGAATCAAAAAATACAGTGCTGCACATTACTGCCCTGATTAAATTACACCCATAATACTATTCTATAAACATCACTTTGTTTTTTAGACCTGGCATCCTTAGTGTTGTCCTCCTGTAATGCTTTGCCTTCAACCAACCCTCCTGCTTTGCTCACTTTGCTTTTACTGCCATTTAGGATTTTTAGGAGGCTGGCCTGGCTTATAGTGGGTACCTTGTGGTACTTACACCTTCTGCCAGGTCCAGTTATCCCTTATTAGTAGATTAGAGGTGTTCTATCAGCTTAGGCTGATAGAGGTAGCTATAGCAGAGCAGCTTAGGCTGAGCTAGGAGACATGCAAAGCTCCTACTATAGCACTTATATCAATTAGCACCATATCATAAGAAAACACAATACTCAGAGTTACTAAAAATAAAGGTACTTTATTTTAGTGACAATATGCCAAAAGTATCTCAGAGGATATACTCCCTTAGGAGGTAAGTAATATACACAAAATATATATACACAAACCAAAACCAGGTATGTAACAGTTAGAAAAGTAGTGCAAACACTGTAGAACACAATAGAATGCAATAGTGAGAAATAGGCCTGGAGCAACACAAACCATATACTCCAAAAGTGGAATGTGAACCACGAATGGACCCCAGGATTACTGTCTGGCGTGGGGAGGCAAGGACTTACCTCCACCAAATTTGGACAGAAGGGCCACTGGACTGTCGAAGACACTTGGACCCAGCTCCTGTGTTCCAGGGACCATGCTCGTCAGGATGAGAGGGGACCCAGAGGACCGGTGATGTAGACATTTGGTGCCTGCGTTGGCAGGGGAAGATTCCGTCTACCCACCGGAGATTTCTTCTTGGCTTCTAGCGAAGGATGAAGGCAGACAGCCTTCAGAGCATGCAGCACCAGGAAACAGTCGAGAAAGCCAGCAGGATGAGGCGCTACAATGTTGCTGGTAGTCTTCTTGCTACTTTTTTGTGGTTATGCAGGTGTCCTGGAGCAATCAGCGGTTGATCCCTGGCAGAAGTCAAAGAGGGAAGTGCAGAGGAACTCTGGTGAGCTCTTGCATTCGTTATCTGGTGAGATACCCACAGGAGAGACCCTAAATAGCCCTCAGAGGAGGACTGGCTACAGAGAAAGGTAAGCACCTATCAGGAGGGGTCTCTGACGTCACCTGCTGGCATTGGCCACTCAGAGCTGTCCATTGTGCCCTCACACCTCTGCATCCAAGATGGCAGAGGTCTGAGACACACTGGAGGAGCTCTGGGCACCTCCCCTGGGAGATGCTGGTCAGGGGAGTGGTCACTCCCCTTTCCTTTGTCCAGTTTCGTGCCAGAGCAGGGCTGGGGGGATCCCTGAACCGGTGTAGACTGGCTTATGCAAGGAGGGTACCATCTATGCCCTTCAAAGCATTTCCAGAGGCCAAAAGAGGCTACTCCTCTCTGGCCCTTCACACCTATTTCCAAAGGGAGAGGGTGTAACACCCTCTCTCAGAGGAAATCCTTTGTTCTGCCTTTCTGGGACTGGGCTGCCCAAGCCCCAGCGGGGGCAGAAACCTGTCTGATGGTTGGCAGCAGCGGTAGCTGCAGAGAAAGACAATTCCATGATCCTAGACATGTTACATGGCCATGTTCGGAGTTACCATGGTGACGCTACATATAGGTATTGACCTATATGTAGGGCACGCGTGTAATGGTGTCCCCGCACTCACAAAGTCCGGGGAAATTGCCCTGAACAATGTGGGGGCACCTTGGCTAGTGCCAGGGTGCCCTCACACTAAGTAACTTTGCACCTAACCTTCACTGAGTGAGAGTTAGACATATAGGTGACTTATAAGTTACTTAAGTGCAGTGTAAAATGGCTGTGAAATAATATGGACGTTATTTCACTCAGGCTGCAGTGGCAGTCCTGTGTAAGAATTGTCTGAGCTCCCTATGGGTGGCAAAAGAAATGCTGCAGCCCATAGGGATCTCCTGGAACCCCAATACCCTGGGTACTTAGGTACCATATACTAGGGAATTATATGGTGTTCCAGTGTGCCAATCAGAATTGGTAAAATTAGTCACTAGCCTGCAGTGACAATTTTAAAAGCAGAGAGAGCATTAACACTGAGGTTCTGATACCGCAAGATTAGAAGTGTTCCGTGAAGTGCATATTGGGGGGGGGTGTAATTTTTACATGACTTAGATAATTAGCCATTGTTTTGGTTCATCCTGTGGTTGCAAATTGTACAATTTGTATCATATTTTGGAAAATAAAACCAATAAATATATTTAAAAAAAAAAACACTGAGGTTCTGGTTAGCAGAGCCTCAGTGATACAGTTAGGCACCACACAGAGAACACATATAGGCCACAAACCTATCAGCACTGGGGTCCTGGCTAGCAGGATCCCAGTGACACATATTAGACATACTGACAACATAGAGTTTTCACTATGAGCACTGGGCCCTACCTAGCAGGATCCCAGTGAGACAGTAAAAACACCCTGACATATACTCACAAACAGGCCAAAAGTGGGGGTAACAAGGCTAGAAAGAGGCTACCTTCCTACAGGACTCTGCACATTTTACAACTGCTAACTAGTGCTAAAGACCTTTTGCTCTCCTCAAAACAGTAGAATTGGCTTACACCCAATTCGACTGTTTGATTTATGTGTAGGTCCCTAGCAAAGTGGTACGAGATGTGCCCAAGACCTTTAAATTACATGTTACTAGTAGGCCTGTGTTAGAAATTGAGTTTCTGGTTGGCAGAGGTATACGTCCTGTCCATGTAGGAACCACAATCCTTGTCAGGGTAAACCACAGACACACCCTAGGTTAGCCTGTACTTACCCTCTGGTGGCTTGGCACAGAGCAGTCAGGCTCAACTTAAGAGGCAATGTGTAAAGTATTTGTGCAACACATTCAACAGTAAATCAGTGAATACACCACACAAAAAAATCCACACCTGGTTAGAAAAATAGATTTTAATTTTAGAGCCTAAACAACAAAAATTCAAGAAGTGTAATTTGAGTTACGACTTTTCCCCCAAAAATTCAAGATTAAAAGCATAAAGTGCCAACTAGGGATATCTGGTCACGCAAGACTGGGTTAAATCCAAAAGTTCAGGACAACCGCAATGGAGCGTGGGTCAGATACAGTCCCAGAAAAGTCCTGCTGAAATTTTACCTTCTCAAGAACTTGGCATGGAGTCCTATTTGGGGGGGGGGATAAGAAATTCACTGGGAGCAAGGAAACCGTCACTGGCGGTCATCTGCGAGGACAAACAGTTGTCTGGGCGTTGCAGACACTGCAAAGAGATGAACTTGTGGTGGCTCGTGCTGACTCTTCAGGCAAAAAGCGAGATTCCAGACCGAATGGGTCCATTCACAAAGAGCCCAAAGCTTGCTTTCAGGAGCAGAATACACACTTGCCAGGGCACAGGACCTGAGATGTGGCTCTTGAGGGTCAGAAGCTCATTAAATACTCGTCCAGGAGTTATAGGGTGCCTGTTATGTCCCTATGGCTCAGATCCGAAGGCCAGCAGACTAGCCTTTGGAGTCACTCTGGGGTCCTGGATTTAAGATGAAGTGCAGGTCCAGTTCTTCTTTTCAGGCAACTGCACTGTCCTCCCCAGGCCCTCTGGCTGCTGCTACTTCTGCCTCTGCCGGGACGAACTGAGAGTCTCCTGACTTTCAGTTTGAGGCCCTCCTCCACCCGCAGGCTCGTCCCTGCACCTCATCCCTGGTGGTCCAGTGGCCACCACAAGTAAGTATTTCCTTTTCTTTTCTTTTCTTTCTCTCTGTCACAACCTCCACAACCCCATCAACTGCCTGCTCCTGAACATCCACAAACACACTTCCTAACTCTGGGACCTGTTCGAGACCACCCGACCGGACATTGCCTTACTTAGTGAGACCTGGACCAACCCCACCTCGGGTCCAGACATCGCCATTGGCTTTCCCGATGATTACAGAATCCTAAGGAGGGACCAGCCTCACTACATGACAAGGCGTCACAGAAGAACACTGCACCACCATGGAACACCTTCACTCCCTGGTCCACCCCAACCACAACTTCTCCATCCGCGGCACCCTGGTATACAGGCCCCCTGGCACCCGCTCAGCTTTCATAGACGACAACGTAGACATCGCTACCCCCAGGCCCTGTTGTCAGTCGACTACTTCCTCTTTGGTGACCTGAATGTCCACCTCAGGGACAGCACCTACCGGCACACCAATGCTCTTCTCGACAACCTCGCCACCCTCTGCCTCAGACAGCTGGTCTCCACACCACACACATCGCAGGACACACACTGGACCCCATCTTCACCTCAAGCAACCGGATCACCATAGAGACCATCTCCACCCCAGACTGGACCGACCACTGCTGCATACACTTCACAATCACAGCATCCTGCAACCGCACCCGCACCTCCAGCAACCCCGACAGGAAATGGAATAAAATCACCAACGAGCAACTCACCTCATCGCTTGCCAAATCCCTTCCTCCCCCCTCTGACAACACCAACCCAGCAGCGCGCAGTCTCAACGAATGGATCACTGAATGCGCCAACACTCTAGCCACCCCTCCGGCTGACATCGACCAAAAGCATACCCACGAAAGCCAGCTCATTCACCACCGAACTCCAAGAATCAAAGCGTACCAGCAGACGTTTAAAGAAAAAATGGAGGATCAGCCAATCCAGCGAAGACCTCAATTCATTCAGAGCCGCAACTGCCGCCCACCGATGAAAAATCAAGAACTCTTCTCAGTCATCAATGAGTTCACAGATCCCCCCTCCAAAGCCGACAGCATCCCCCGTCACAGGACCTCTGTGACAAACTTGCCTCCTTTTTCCACCACAAGATCCAGGACATCTACGACAGCTTCCTCCTGGAAAATCCTGGCACTGTAACCTGTGACCAACCCACCGTCTTAGAACCCACCCAGACCATCCACGGCTGGTCCACGCTCCCCACAGAGGAAACAGTCTACATCATGAATAGCACCCACCCGGGAGCCCCCTCGGGCCCCTGCCTGCACCACATATAGGTCAGAGCCATCACATCCATTGCCCCGAGCTCCGTAACATAATCAACTGCTCCATTAGCACAGTCACCTTCCCCGAGGACTGGAAACATGCCGAAATATGCCCTCTTCTGAAGAAACCTTCAGCTGACCCATCAGAACTAAAGGACTTCCAGCCCATCTTGTTGCTACTTACCCCACCAAAGTACTAGAGAAAGCAATCAACGCACAACTACGGAATTTCATCAAGGCCAACAACTCCCTGGACAGCGCCCAGTCCGTCTTCCGCAGCAATCACAGCACAGAGACAGCACTCCTGGCAGCCACCGACAGACATCCGATTACTCCTAGACTGCGGCCACACCGCAGCACTCATATTCCTTGACCTATCAGCAGCATTCATCAACGTCTCCCACAGCACTCTGCACACCAGACTCCACGACATTGGAATCTGCAGAAGAGCTCTGGAATGGATCCACTACTTCCTCTCTGGGGGGACACAGAGGGTCAGACTCCCGCCCTACACGTCGAGACCCACAGGAATCAACTGCGGTGTCCCCCAAGTATCCTCACTGAGTCTCACACTGTTGAGCGTATACATGGCCCCTCTTCCTGCCATCGTCAGAAGCCACGGTATGAACATCGTGTCATATCCCGATGACACACAACTCATCATTTTCCTCACCGAAGACCCAGACACAGCCAAAAGGAACTTTCACTCAGGAATGGAAGTCGTTGCCACATGGATGAGAGAAAGCTGCCTCAAGCTCAACTCCGACAAGACATAGCTCATCATTTTCGGAAATGCCACCCCAGCTTGAGATGACTCCTGGTGGCTCACATCCATCAGCGCCCCCCCGCACCGACTGAGCACGCCCGCGACTTAGGAATCATGCTCGACTCCTCCATATCCATGACCTGCCAAGTAAACTCTGTTGCCTGCTCCTGCTGGCACACACTCCACAAACTTCGGAAGATCTTCAGATGGATCCCAGCAGATTGTCGCAGGACAGTCACCCACGCCTTAGTCACTAGCAAGCTCGACTACGGCAACGCACCCTATGCCGGCACCTCAACTACGAACATCAAAAAACTTAATTTCATCCAGAACGCCGCCGCCAGACTAATTCTGGACCTATCTCGCCGGGAACACATCTCCCAACATCTGAGGACCCTCCACTGGCTACTGGTCGAGAAGCGAATCACCTTCAAGCATCTCACCCACACATACAAGGCCATACACAATGCAGGACCAGCCTACCTGAAACAATGCATCTCCTTCCACACCCCCGCCAGATCCCTCCGCACTGCCCAGATGGCCCTGGCCACCATCCCTCGCATCCGCAAAACCACTGCCGGAGGATGCTCTTTCACCTACACTCCAGCAAACAGCTGGAACAACTTCCCCTTGCACTTCAGACAAAGCCCATCTCTCACCACCTTGAGGAAGAACCTCAAGATGTTGCTCTTTGGACGAGGCTCCTCCCCAACCCAGCGCCTTGAGAGCCACACGGGTGAGTAGCCGCGCTTTACAAATACTGATTGATTGATTGATTGATTTATTGAGGCAAGAGGGCAGCAGAGACAGACAGACAGCACGTCAGTACAGCAGGTCAGCAATTCCTTTTAGAGTAGTAGTCCAGCAGAGGAGCAGTCCTTGCAGCAGCACAGCAGTCCTTATTCCTGGCAGAGTATCCACAGGTCCAGAAGTGTACTGAGTTGGTGGTGTCAGAGACCCAGTACTTATATCCAGTTGTGCCATTGAAGTCGGAGAGACTTCAAAGAAAGGTCTTTGAAGTGCACATAGGTCTTCCCTTCTCCTTTTTGCTCCAGACTAACTACAGGGGAGTATGCAGCCCTTTGTGTGGGGACAGGACACTGCTTATTCAGGTGTGTCAGCCCTTCCCTACCATCCTTCCCAAGATGGCCCATCTGGCTGTGGATGGCCCATCAGTCACACCTCAGTTCTCTTTGTGTGTGGCTATCTAGAGGAGATGCACAAGCCCAGCTGTCACCCCACCCTAGACGTGTATTGAAGACAGGCAGTAGGCATCAAGTGGATAAAGTAAGAAAATGCCAACTTTCTAAAAGAGAAGCTAGGACAAGGACAGGGTGGAAGGGGATCTCTCACACCTGAGGGTGGTAGAAACCTTTTGAGGCTTCCTCTATTTCAAAGTGGGTACCAAATATACATATTGGACCCTTAGACCCAACACTTCAGTGCACTTCTGGACCTGTGGACTCTACCAGAAAGGACTGCTATGCTGCTTGAAGGACTGCCACTCTGCTGGATTGCTGCCTGGGAGGACTGCTGTCCCACTGTGCTGACCTGCTACCCTCTTGCCTGGTTGAGAAGGACTTGATCTGTAACTCTAAATCCAAGACCCCAGAGTGACTCCATGGGCTAGTTGGCTACCCTCCTGATCAGAAACCTCATGAACAGAACTGGCTCCAACTTTGAACCCAGCACCTGGTCATTTCTGAGTCTCCCCCACCCAAGTAGTGCCACCCCAGTCCTGGACCCTTGGAAGTGGGTCTGAAGCTTCTCTGCCACCCATCTTTGGATTCCGTAGAACCAGTGCATCTTCTCCATGGTGCAGCACTAGCAAATCACCTCTGCTGCAGGGACTTCCAACACACAAGGACATTGCATCACCCCTTGCACAACACTGGAATCTCCACCGAAGCGTGACACATCTTCACTCAAGAACATCATCTCCCCCAACACAGCTTATAAGAACTGCGGCTAAGCAACACATTTCCACACAAGGATATTGCATCACACTTTGCAGCTCCCCAGACACACTGCAGTGAGATGGCTTTTCTCGCCCGGACCTTGCATCACCTCTGCTGAGTGAAGCATCCTCAATGCAGGACTCTGCATCTCTTTGTAACCAGGATACTGTGTTAGCTGACCTAAATTGGATGTGTTGTGTTATCACTTTATTACTGCATACATACTTTACACATTGCCTCTAAGTTAAGCCTGACTGCTCTGTGCCATGCAACCAGAGGGTTGAGCACAGGTTAATTTGGAGTTGGCTTTTAACTTCACATTGACAAGGATTGCAGTTGCTGCTTGAGAAGGGTTTCACCCTCCTCAACCAGTATCCTAATTTCTCACATAGGGTTTGTGATGCTTCCGCTGCAATAAATATGTTCTCTGTCTAGAATACTGCAGTTGTTTGGAGAATCATTCACTCAATTTTAAATACCTAAAATAAATTGTCGATGTCAGTTCTAAAAGACAATGTCCCTGATTAAGAGTGGGTTGTTTAATTCTGACTATTCATAAACTCATGTTTACACATGGATCAGAATTACAAGATAAAAGTTATATATAATGTATATGATAATTATCGAATATGTTAAACACCTCAAACTTTGTTACATTTCAGCAGGTCAAACCTGGCGAAACCTGGCGAAATGTAAATGAGAAAATGTGTATGGTATTTACCGGACAATGCGGATTTTGATGTGGTAAACACCAAAATCGGCCTTTTATTCCCACAAGCTTGTAAATGGCCCTATTTATGACTCTTGATGAATAACGTACGCCG
The DNA here is from genome assembly GCF_031143425.1 of Pleurodeles waltl. Lineage (NCBI taxonomy): Eukaryota > Metazoa > Chordata > Amphibia > Caudata > Salamandridae > Pleurodeles > Pleurodeles waltl. The sequence continues at coordinate 840,201,098 of NC_090436.1, forward strand.
TGGTATTGTTATTTATCAGTTACGTTAAACAGCACCTACACTCGTAGCTAGGGCCAATATGTACTAAATGGCTAAAAGTCACTGTGGCTTTGGTACTGTGTGCATCATAAAATGCCTGAGAGTGCCTTAGCTTTTTTCAGACCATTTTAGAAATGCTTTACCGTACCATGCTTTGAAGCCTTGTTGGGGATAGGAATGTGCTATACACAAATGCTACAATACAATACCACATAACACTTAGAGTCACTAAGTCCCATGTATTTGTGCATCATGCATTCGTGCATCAGTTGGATTGCATTTTAATATAAATGGAAGCTGTAAACGGAAGCTAGCAAATACAGGTCTGATAGCAGTTGATTTACCACTGTGTTCCATTTAACCTCTGTCTTCCAAATCCTTGAAGAAAAAGAAACTTGAAAGGCCTTTTTACTTCTCATTCTCCTGGTAAAATATTTACAGTTTACCTGTGGGTGCTATAGCGCCTGCTGCAAGACTTCTTCCAGTGCTACTGGTACAACACACAACAATCTTGAATTCTGTTGTGATAAAATACTGAAGGGCACCTCCACTTTGATGCAGGCACAAGGGACGGCTCTTTGAAAGGCAAAGGGTACATTCCAATACTGCAAGTGTGCATCTCCGTCCAGTATTATAACATTTTCCTCCGGGTAAGGTATGGAGTAACTATTCAGGGGTATATAGCATATGCGCTGGCACAAATAACAGTAAAGCAAGCCTTGTCAATTAAAGTTTAAAAATATATGAAATGGTGAGGCTCATGTGACTGGCTTTCCTAATATGCAACTGTCAAGAAAGTTTCCTCAGGCAAGACGGATGGGATCCTGTGAACTCCCAGGATATCTAGACACAAGGTCAGTGACCAGGTTAGGGCATTACAAATAATCTCAGTGTTCACGTAGGGGTGATGTTTACGATTCCTACAAAGAAGTTGCGTGTCAGAGAGAGGACACAAGGGTACATGTGTCCCATCCACACATTAAGCTGTGGAAATATGCAGCTGATAAAAATCATGCTTGGTATGTTTTAATTCCTGTTGTGTATTAAGAAAGGAAATGTGGTTGTAAGTCGTGGACTACGCTGAATCAAGAGAATCTCTACGGAACACTTTGAAAAGGCTCTTTGGGAAATACCTCGCACTGTTCTTACAATGCCCTGAAATCTTCCGGAGGCAAGGAAGCGCAGTGAACAAAGGGCACGAGTATGTGGGAATAGCCACACTTTTTTGGGTGTTTCTATGTAATTACAACTTTTTTACTAAATGATTCCACTTGCTGGTAATTGGCACGTGGAAGCCTTTTAGTTATGTAGATATATATATTCACAAATAAGGAATCCCTATTAGGGAACCACAAAATTAGTGTAACTCTTACTTGTTCGATTTGCTTCCCCAACTTGTTTTGCGAACAGGGTTTTACAGCCCTTTCATACATTGCATCTACCGTTTTGAGCAGTCACGACCCATTCTGTGATGTGAATTCGATTTGCCAAACTTCAGCAGTTCGTAAAGCAACAAGACACCACAAAAAGCAGATAGTTTTAGAAACATTTGTGAAACCGAATGCTAGCAGGTAATCTCAGGAGCAGCTGTTAAGAACTGTTTATGTTATGGTTGGAGAGTTTTCGCTGTTCTCAGGCAGTCATATGATCTTACTGTTTAGACAGCACACACAAGTTAATGGGTCTGGAGTGAGGCCAGTGATAGGAAGGGAGAGACAAGTGTAAAAATGCAATCATAAAGTTTTGTATTTCTGGTGCTGGGTATCCCTTCTCAAGCTACATTTTTGCTATTATGACACAATGATGTGGGCTTTTGTCATCATCACTATACTGAATTCTATTTCAGGACCGGAGGCTCCGATTAGGCTATCTCCTTCTTTACTGCCCAAAACACAGCAGCCTATCAGTTAACAGTAAAGTGAAAAACTACATATCCCATGATGCTAATACATGTATTACATGCTCCAATCAACAGTCATAACCTCAGTCCATAAATCTCATGTTCCCCAACGTCACTTTATTTTTCTTTGCTGCTCCGCAGCAGATAAGTGCCTTTATTTCTTCTTCTTGCTAAGTTGTTAGATTGATATGTTTAGAGCCTGTTTTTTTACGTTAGTGCCCAGTGAAGCAATTCCGCTCACTTAATTTTAAACCTTGGTGTTTCTAGTGTGTGTTCTGTACTCGGTTTCTGCTGTCTTTTATTGCCCTTATTTGGTGGAGTGGGAGCGGGAGCATAGTGCGCGCGATGCACGCGTAGTCCCTTTTCTATGTCTATGCCCTCGTTCGCGTGTTGCGTTACGAGCCGATCCTTTCGTTTTTTCTTTTGAATGGGAGATCGGCTCGTAGCTGCGAAGCGCTGGAGGGAAAGCCCAGTATTTCCCGGTTACACAGTTTGGTGCTCCCTGATGCCCATCGTGTATAAAATAACGATTGGGTTGTAAAATTAGCAGAGGCTTTGCCTAGAGTGTAACCCAGGCTGCTCCCTCCACACTTTATTGGGCATAATTATATGCTTACATATAATTATTTTTTCTCTGGCCTGACAGGGTTTTTATTTTTTCTTTACACTCTCCCTTGTGTGGATTAACTGTTAAACTTCCACCGGTACAATGACTCACTGGAGTGAGCAAAAAGCAGGGTACTACCCTGAAGATATTGGTAATCAACTTAAAGTTAATTTAGTGGAAGCCCTTGATACCAGGGTACAGCAGTCTGTTAATGACGCCCTGGTGAGAGCCTTAGGACCCTTTTCAGGGCAGCTTTTTGATTACGCCCATTCCCAGGGCTGGCTGCATGGGCAACAACCTCCTTCTGAGGTAACTAAGACTAAATCCAAGTCTAAAAAAAAGAAATTAGAAGTAAATGAGTTTCCTTCTGGAGAACTGCATGCTGATGCATTTAAAAAATTGCGCAAAAGGTGAAATGCTGAACATAATTACAGTTCTAAAGGCCTGACAGGTTATTCCCCCTCTTCCTCAGACAAAAATTCCTCTTCCATAGACTCTGACGACTCAGAAGATCAAGGTCCAAGTAAAAAAGCAAAGAAACAGTCCCCTCCTCTGCAAGTTCTGAATTTCGATCCAAACGAGATTGTACATCCGAGATCCTCCTCTTGGATTCCTTCAGCTGAAGTTGCACAGTATGTTCACGACAATCTCAGGAAAAGTTTTGACAAGGAGGTACGCTCTCGCCTCAGAGCGGAGTGTCCCCGACCGGATTTGGAGCACAAAGTAACTGACACTCCTGATATTGATCCCACCATGGTCACTTTCATGAGAAAATTTGCTAAAGACCCTAAGAAGGGTTTGGACAGGTCTTGGCGTTTATGCCAAGATAAGCGTTTGGATCTTTTGGGTCCTTTAACCAAAATCTTAGATATGGCTTATTTGGCCAAGGAGTCCAATTCACCTATAGATAACGATGTTCTGATTGGATGGGCTCAACGTGCCATTTGTCTTATGGGCAATACTAATTGCGCTATTTCTTCTGAACGCATAAGATCTGTCCTTATGCGCATTGACCCCAAGTTAGCAGATTTATCTTCCTCTGAAGCTGGTCCATCGGCTGATAGACTTCTTTTTGGCCCCACTTTCATTTAAGAACTGGCAAAATTTTGCTCCAACTTCTCTTCCCTGGACAAGGCACTAAAGTCTCTTGAAAAAGTCTTCGGACAAGGCCTTTTGGTCAGGGCCGGTCGTTTTGGAGGACGAATGTCCGGCCGTGGTGCTTTCTAAGGTCCTCAGAACTACTACCCCAGAAGTAGAGGTGGTGGATATGGAGACCAGACGGACACCACCTTCTATCCCACTCGCTACAGAGGAGGTCGCACCAGATTCCGCATAGGACCCCATAGAGGTCAGCGGGGAGCAATTCAAGAAGCAAGTTACTCAGGTGAGCATTATCCCTCATTCTCACGTGATTCTGGTAGGCCGAGTGGGTTTGTTTCTAGAAAACTGGAAATAAGTTTTCTGGAGATCCTTGGATTCTTCAGACAGTGCTGGGTTCCATCTGGAGTTCATCGACTCTCCGACACAGCTTACTCCTCTGATTCCTATGATTTTTTCCCACGCAGAGCAGACTTTTATAGATACAGAGGTTCAAGCCTTGCTAGACAAAGGGGCAGTACGTTTTTCAGTCCTCCATTCTTCAGGATTTCTCAGTCCCATCTTTGTGGTAGACAAGAAAGGTGGGGGTCATCAATTAGTATTAAACATAAGAGATCCTGTACAAGCATTTCAAAATAGAAAGGACTCACATGTTAAGGGATATTATTTTGGAAGGAGAATGGATGATCTGTCTGGACCTAAAGGATGCGTATCTCTCGATTCCGGTGTTTCCCCCACACAGAAGATTTCTTCAGTTCCTATGGAAGGGGCGTTGTCTGGAATTCAATACTCTCCCTTTCGGTCTGTCGTCAGCCCCATGGTGCTTCAAAAAACTGTTGAGACCTGTGATGGAATGGTTGAGACCCAAGGGGGTTCGTTTGATCATTTACCTGGACGATATTTTATTGATGGCCCAGGACCCTCAATCTCTTCTGACTCATTTAGACTGGACTATCAATCTGCTCCAAGAATTGGGTTTCCTTATCAATGTTCTGAAGTCATTACTGGTTCCGACACAAGTGATAGAGTTCATACTCTGTTAATTCTTCCCTCGCAAAAGATTTGCAATATCAAGAGGGAGCTGAGAGCAGTTTTAGCCAGTCCAACTATTTCTCTGAGGAATAATGCCAGAATAGTGGGTCTTTTGGCCTCTTCTATTCAGGCAATCTTTCCAGCCCCACTTCACTACCGTGCCTTACAGAGGCTCAAGATCAGACACCTGCAACGGGGCCTGAATTATTCAGAGCTAATTCCTTTAACTCCGGAGGTCAAATCGGAGATTCTTTGGTGGCTCCAGCACATGGAAGCATGGAACGGCATAGCAATTTTTGGTTATCACCCAGAAGTAGTGATCAAATCCGACGCCAGTCGCTGGGGTTGGGGAGCTCATTGTGGGCCTCTTGTCACTGGGGGTTGTTGGTTGAAGGAGGAACAGACTCTTCACATCAATTGTCTGGAACTTCTGGCAGGATCTTTTGCGATAAAGAGTCTTTCCCCTCAGAAGACAGACTGCTGTATATTACTGAGGATGGACAACATTTCAGCAGTGAGGTATGTCAACAAGTTAGGGGGAACGAAGTCCAGAATATTGGCGGAGATTGCCAAGGATTTCTGGCACTATTGCCTCAAATATCGTCTGGTTTTTCTAGCGGAATATCTCCCAGGAGATCAGAACACAGTAGCAGACTGGAATTCGAGGTTTCTGAAGGACTCCAGCGATTGGAAAATGAACCCAGTGATTTTTCTTCAGATACTCAGAGAGTGGGGCCCTTGCGAGGTGGACCTGTTTGCATCTCGCCTCAACTCTCAGTTAGTAAACTTCTTCAGCTGACATCCGGATCCTCTTGCTCTGGCGATGGATGCATTCCTTCAAGATTGGTCTCTATTTTGGGGTTATGCCTTCCCACCTTTTCTGATGATTGCCAGGGTACTGTCTCAGGTGCGGAGACAGAAAGTAGACATTGTCTTCGTGACTCCTTTTTGGAGCGCTCAACCTTGGTTTCCAGTTGCCCTACAATTAGCCTTTGCTCGACCACTTCTCATTCCTTCTCATCAGGATCTTCTCCTGAGCCCGGAAGGGCATCAACATCCACTGATCCTATCAGGGAAACTGACTTTGATGGCCTGGTTGGTTTCCGGGAGAGATGGAACTCCCCAGGCCTTTCGTCACAGGCTTCAGAGTTAATCAAACAGGCTTGGTAATCAGGCTCACATAAACGATATTCCTCAGCATTGCGCAGATGGCATAGTTGGTGTGATTGAAGGGGTGTTAATCCCGTGGAGTCGGACGTTGAACTTGTTGTAAATTTCTAGCTGAATTGGCAGGATCAGGTCTGGCATATAGAACTGTTAATAATTTCCGATCAGCTATTTCGGCTGGTCATGTTCATATTGGTGGTAAACCGGTAGGTGAACATCCTCTGGTCTGCAAATTGTTAAGGGATATTTGTTTTTCTAATCCTCCTCAAACCAGGTACTCTGTATTATGGGATTTGTCCATTGTCTTAAAATTTTTAGACGCATGGCATTCTAATAAATATTTGTCTCGTAAGCAACTCTCAGCTAATCTGACTATGTTACCATGTTTAATTTCCTGTAAGAGAGTTTCAGATGTCAAAGCTTTAGACTTGTCTGGTAGGGTGTATTCCCCTGAAGGTGTTACTTTCAACACTTCCAGAAGAAAAAAAACTAATTGCAGGCCAGTAACTTATCCTCTTTACCCGGATAATTCAAAACGATGTGTGGTTCAATGTTTGAAGGATTATGAAGTAGCCACTGATGAATACATGCAATTTGCTAATGGCAAATTATTAATTTCCTTACAAAATCCTTTTAAACCTGTATCTTCAGCCACTCTTTCAAGATGGGTGAAATGGTTAATGAAGGAAGCAGGTATAGATACCAGTCAATTTGGTGCTCACTCTGTCAGAAGAGCTATGGCTTCAAAATCTTACTCTTTAGGATCTCGTTTAGAGGACATTATGAAAGCAGCTGACTGGTCTTCTGAAAATACGTTTCGTAAATTTTATTATAAACCTGTTGTAAATGTTGCTTCAGTTGTAATTGAACAGCTTTAAACGAGCATAATTAGAGCCTCTGGTCCTGAAATAGAATAAAAATAATTCTAGCTTTCGCATCAAGAATTTTCAATTCTATTAAGGACGTAGGAAATATTGTGGGACCTTAATATCATATACAGAATATCAGGGGGCAAAGTATTGAAAGGTATGTATGTACAGTTTTTCTATGCTTAAATCTACACACATATACTTTGATGATACATATATCTTCAAGGTGTGCAGATGCAGTTAAAAAGTGTACATTTATGCTTCCTTTATATGCACTTACCTTTCGACATTCTGTCTCTCGATATTTTGTCTGTGATACTATGAGTACACAATATTTTGTGGTCCAATTTCATATCACACATTCCATTAAGGCAACTTGCTACAAACTTTGAGGAAAGACAGCTTGGGGGACTCATTTAGACTGCAGTGTATACATTAGGTGCAAAAAAAAACCAGCACAAATTGCATTTGCACTGTGTTTGTGCAACTAGCTCACACGTTTGTAGGGAAATGAGGCAAAGCATGTGCAAATGGTCTCAGTCCAAGTTTGCTGTGCATTCATGTATTATTACCCTTATGTGTTGCGTGGCAACACTAGCTTTCACCACCTGTATATGGGTTTGATTGTAATACAATTTAAAAAATTGCGCAAGCCATTTCCACAGTGTCAGGCTCCAAATGATCACAATAGGTGTAGAGGTGGATGAGAGCATGTGGTTTGTATACAGAACCATGGATCCATCCTTCTTCTTTGCATCACAATAAGAGTGTATGCGACAATGTAGAGGAGTTGCCCTGACTCTCATTTCTACTTGTGAAGCTTCATGCTTGGGTGTTTTCACAGCCTGATCCACTTTCACATCTCTCTTTAACGAAGTCTGGTGTGAAAAGAGCATTACCCTAGGGGCAACTGTATGACCTTTTCCTCATCGAAGAAGTAGACTTAATCCATGTGTATTAGCATAATTAGCCTTAGGCTTGTAGACAAGATATAAAACAATTCACTGCTATTTCACAATGATAGAGAGGAACTGTTCTGTATATCAATGGAAAAGGGTTTGTCATCAATCATAAACTGAATAAAATTGGGCAGAGTGAATCCATGTAACTAATAGATCTGATACTGAGTTCTCAGTGTAATCGTAGGTGTGGATATGGATGGTTCTGGGAAGCTACAACACTGCATCTTCATTGAGGATGCTGTCGAGAAGGTTCTTCCAATGCGAAGTCCTGCGACAAAGATGTGTCATGCACCACCTGGTTCCTGAGAAAGTTTAGGGATTCAGATGTGGAGCACTACATCTACTGCTGCTGTAGGACTCATCCTCAAAGCAGGTCTTTGGATTGCTTTCCTCTCGTCAATACCATTCTTGACACTATTGAGGAGAGGCAAGCAATATAAAGACCTGCATTGAGGATGAGTCGTACAGCAGCAGTTCTGATGAAGTTGCGGGCTGGTTTGAGATGTATTCAAGTGTGAGTGTCAGCTCACCCCTGCTCCCTTTGTGTGTGACTGTTTTTTATTAAATATATCTTTATTAACTTTTCACTGCGGTACATTTGCAATACCATTGGTATCATCAACAGGTTTCCATTTAATGCACATTATTGATCTTTGAAAATACAACGGATTCCTGCATTCTCTAGAGCTCCCACCACATTTCTTTTTATCTTAGGAGTGTTTAGTGTCTTCAAGATTGCAGTGTGCCTAGCTTGTTTCAGTGACTTGGGTATTCATCCCTGTCCTGTGGTTGTCTGTAACCTGGATTACCTGTGTGTCTGCATAACAGTCTTCACTAATACTATCTATTATTTAAACTTGCTGGCGCTATTGCAAACAGGCGACCTTTACTGCCAAGGTGGGTGTTATTCTTTGTTTCTTTTCTTTTTTTCCCCCTCTCACTCCACTAAGGCCGAGCCAGTATCTTCCTCTGATCATTATCCCTGTCTCCTCCGTCTGAGATAGATGTGCTTTGGGGGTGAGATTATCTATGTCCTATCACGTGGGGTTCAGCCTTACTGTCACCTCCACTGTCTGCCCCAGGTGGCCCCTGTCTCCCCCTCCCTGCCCCTTCCCTCTTTTGTACTCTCCAGCCCGCCCCACTGCCCCGTGCCCTACACTACTAGTCACTCTGGCCCTTCCTCAACCACTTCCCCTTCCCTGGTCAAATTGTCCCATCTCAGAAGTATTTCTTCCCATACCAGGGCGATGGGGGTTTGGCGCATGCCCCTTGCCTCCTCGCTTTTCAACACTTGTAGTTCTGCTCGAGCCCACCTTGACACGTCCCGTCTCCATTCACTCGCTGATGGGCACCTGGGGGATTGCTAGCCCATCGTAATCTGCCTCCTACAGAGAACAAGTGCTAGATCTAGAAAGCGCCCCCTCGGGGATACCTGCTCCCAAACCCAGTAAGCATGTAGCTGGGGACAGGCCAAGCTCCACCTCCATCACTCGTGCCAAGTCAGCCAGCGCCGCAACCCAGCCCCTCTGGAGCTCTGGGCAGTTCCACACCATATGATCGAAGTCTGCGCTTACATTCCCACACCTAGGGCATGTCTTTGGAGTTTCCCCGTAGATTTGTGTCAATCTATGTGGGGTGAGGTATGTTCTATGTATATAGTTGTACTGTATATACCTCAACCGAGTGTTTCTGGATACCGTCCGGGGATATGCTAGCGCACTGCCCCACTCCGCATCTGTTAATTCCCTGCTCACTGTCTTTTCCCACTTGTCTCTCTGGGGCTGCACTGCAACCAGTGATTCCTCGTTTTGGGACCTGTAGATTTAGCAATTAAGTGAGAGTCCCCACCAGACGTTAGTAGTAAGTGTAGTACTCTGTGGGTGGGAGGTTCTGCATTAATCGTTCCCCAGTGTTCTCTAAGGGTGTGTGTTAGTTTCCTATACTGGAGAAACTGTCCCCTTGGGACTCCCATTTCTGTTAGATCCGAAAAAGACCTCAGCACCCCCTCTCGGAACAGCACCCCAACTGTCCCCACGCCTGCTTTCTTCCAGGGTCCCAGGCCCAAGCCCACCAGGCTCCTCTCATCTGTTCCTTCCCTTAGTACCGAGAGCGGTAGCTCCGGGGAGTATGGCTGTCCTACCCCTACTTTTCTTCCAGCATGCTGCTGCTACGCTCGTCATCATACTGTCCGCCTGCTTGGTCCTTTTCATATTTACCATCTGTGCAATGATTTGTTCCATTCCAATCTCTCCCTGAGCGGTGCATCTATCCAATTGTCCCCTTCCTCCCAGCCACGCAGCAATCCACTGCAATTGTGATGCTAAATAATAAAACTCAAAGTCAGGGACTCCCAGGCCCCCCAGGTTTGTCGGTCTACAAAGAGTCACCCCATATAAGCTCCCTAATCAGTGTATTAAGTTCGCGGAACCACGCCGAAGTGACCAGCAGCAGCAGATTCGCGAAGTAATAAAGTAACCGGGGCAGAACTATCATTTTAGACAATGCAACTCTGCCCATTATGGTTAACCTCAAGGAGCACCAGAACTTCACTGAGGCACGTAGGGAGCGGAGTGCCCTCCCAAGATTGCCGTCACGGAGGTCCCCCACCTCATGGAACACCTGTATTCCCAGGTACTTAAATGTCCTCGGCACCCAACCTACGTCCTCGGGGCACAAAGCGGGCCGATTGCAACCCGTCAGCATGGGGAAAACATATGTTTTGCCTCTATTGAGACGCAGTCCCGACAAGGTCCCAAAGTGCTCCAGAGCATCCAGAGCCCAGGAGAGTCCCGTCTCTCCGTCCCTGAGGTAGATAAGTATATCATCCGCGTAAAGGGAAACAATATGCTCTGATTGACCCCAGTGTATCCCTTTACCCTTGCCATCCCTTCGCAGTTGGGCTGCCAACGGCTCGATGGCCAGTGCAAATAATAGTGGCGATAAGGGGCATCCTTGCCTAGTGCCCCTGTGAATTGGGTAGGTGTCGGATACTGTCCTGCCTGTCCTTACCCTAGCCAGGGGGGACGCATATAACAAGTCCACCCATTTCACCCAACCCTCTCCCAAGTCCCTGAAGCCCAAATACTTTTCCTCCTGCAGCCACTGGGTGTCCTGAAACTTGGCCAGTACCGCTGCCATTGTCTCCTGGGAATGGTGGTAGGCTCCCATGATGTTGGAGAGGGCCTCGTGGAGAGTGGGTTCCCTGGGCCTGTCCTCCCCCTGTCGCACAGCAGCCCTCCCAGTTCCCCTGTGTTCCTGTGCCTCTGTCCCCTGAACTGTGTGTCCACTACCACTGCCCCCAGGTCCCTGGTGTTATTGGGGTGGTGGGTTAGCCTGGGTTCTCGTAGTGGTGGACACACTGCTGATTGACGTGTCCTGGGGACAGAGGTATGGGCCCGCTGGGTGGGTGCTGTGCTGGTGTTTCCAGAGGGGGGAAGCTCTGTAGTGGCCTGTGCCAGTGTGAGGGGAACCGACTGTCCCGAGGTCCCAGATGAGCCAGGCTGGTCATCTTGACCCAGTTGGACAGAGCTGCTGTCATCACTGTGGGCCTCTTCTGTGGGTGGAGTGGACATATCTGGACCCTCCTGTCCGGTGACGTTGGGTAGGGGTCCGCAGGGGTCTAAAGGCATGATTATTGCATCTGTGTGTGCCATGGTGTGCAATGGGTGGGTGACCGTGTACCCCAGTGCTTGCATTCCTGTGTAGGACCTTGTGTGATGATGGTTTAGGGGGGTGTATGGGTATGTGCGGTGGTCATGCTTTGGTGATGGGTGTCCATGCTTTGTTGTTGCATGCAGGGCTTGGGTTTGGGATGTGTGGTTTGTGATATTGGGACACCTGTGAGGAGTTGGAGTGATGTGGGTGAGGGCGAGGGTGTGGGTATGTGATGGCATGCAGGTAGGGGGGGTGAAAGTAGTTAAAGATTTGCCTTACCAGAGTCTATTCCTCCAGCTACTCTTGCGAGGCCCTCAGGATGCAGTATTGCCAAGACCTGCTCCTCCCATGTTGTTAGTTGTGGGGGAGGAGGTGGAGGTCCGCCGGCAGTTCTCTGAACCGCGATGTGGAGTCTTCCTGATGTCATCCCGTCTTCTTGGGTGCTGTCCCACTGCGTTGACTCTTTCCACGATTCTTCGCCATAGCTCCATCTTCCTAGCTATGGTGGTGTGCTGCACCTGTGATCCCAATAGCTGTGGCTCTACCCGGATGATTTCCTCCACCGTGATCCTGAGCTCCTCCTCAGAGAACCTGGGGTGTCTTTGCGGGGCCATGGGGTGGTGTGGGTGATATGTGGGCTGGTGTGTGTTGTGATGTGTGGGGTGATATTTAGAGGTGTGTTGTGTGAGGTGCTTGGATGTTGTGTGCGTGATGGTGTTGAGTGCCTGTGAATGTTAGTGTTATTTCTGGTGGTGTCTCTCTCTGGCCTTCAGTTGCAATTGTGGTCGTAAGGGTTTGTGGGTGATGTGGGTGTGTGTTTTATATTGTATTGGATGTGTGGGAGTGGTGTGTGTATGTGTATCAGGTGTGTGTATTTGGAATTGTCCAATGTGGATGTGTTTTGTAAATGTGTGTGTATTTTGAGCGCAGCAGTGTGTACCGCCAATGGAATACCGCGGTTGAAAGACCGCCAAGTGGATTCGTGGGTTGTGATATTGTGGGCATATTCCTATTGGCGTGACGGTGGAGGTTTTGTTATCGCCAGTTTATCACTGACCTTTGGTGTGGCGGACTTGTGTGGGTGTCTGGATTTTGGTGGATTCCGAGCTGTGGGTCATAATTACCGTGGCGGAATTCCACGGCCGCGGCGGTGTGTTGGCGGTCTTCTGCACGGTGGTAAGCGGCTTTTACCGCCAATGATGTAATGACCCCCATAGTGAGGACAATGATCATGAGGACTATGATTCTTTGAAAGTTTGTTTGTAACAACTATTGTCAAAGTCATCAGGTCTTTTCTTGTTTACCTATTACTTCGTATCACCACCACAAAAAGGAGCAATGATATGACTGGTCAGTCTGTAGGTGAGCAAATGTGTGAATGGTAATATTTTGTTTTTTTATGTACCGATGTAAGATGACCGATGACACCTTAGATCAGTAAATACAAAAAATAATTGTGTTTGCGCTTTTCAGATAGTTGAATAAATGGCAGCTGCTGTGCCCCCAACAAAATTAAAAAATATTTACTAAATTAAATGCCTGCGAGGGGCGGAGAAGCAATGGAGGAGCAAATGGAGAGCAAAAGCAATGGGAGGTGACAAGGCAAGGGAGCAATGAAGAGATGTGAAAGTGCTTTTTGGAATGTGCCGTTCAAAAAATAAAAATTAAATTAAAACATTAATTTCAAGGACCATGAGGGGTAGTGGAGCAACCAAGGAGAAGGTTGAGGTCGGGTGATAGGGAAGAAAAGGGGGGCAGGAATTTGAAGGGAGAGACTGCACACAAGAGAGAGTAAGAAAACATGTACTCTCATGATCAAAAAGGATAAAAAAGTTGCCTAAAAGTGAGCAGCGAAGGATACATGTCAACTAATCAAAATGATGATGAAGAAGCTATGCTTTAGGGGAAGGACCAACACAGAAAGAGGAAGGCTAGTCATTTAATAAGAAGTGAGCAATGAGAGTGAAAATAAAACCAACCTATGATAAGCAATGAGTGGGTTTTAAGCCTGTTGTAAGTATTTGGTATGGTCCACAAGTGGACTTTCACAAATAGACAGCTAAAAGTTGTCTTTCGGTGAGGCCTAACAAATGACATGTTCCACTAAGTTAATAGATGCGGATGATGAACATCAGTGGCTTAAGTTGCATGAATAAAATAGTGGAAAGGGAAAACGTCTAACTGGAAAATGCATATTAGTGTATCTTTAGCCACCATATTTATGTTTTCCAGTCTATGCTAACTGTGCATGAGCAGATGTGCTTGGCTATGAAACTTTAGATCCTCAACTTCACATCTTGTCTCACAAGATGAATAAATATTATTTACCTTTCTAAGCCAAAAACAAAGTTATACAGTATATTCTTATCACATTTGAAAGTCAAACAGCCTTTCTCATGAACTCAGGTTTCTGCACCTGCAGATTTTCTTTTTTTCCACAAGGTCATGTTCAATGGCATGTGCATCTCAATATATATATGTGGCTTCATCTTTGCATAGGGAGCCTGTTTGTTTTTTAACTTCAGGGATACCCTCTGATTCCTAGATATTTTGTTTTGTTAATTTTAGGTCTTGCTTAAAGAGAATACTAGTTGTGGACAAAACCAAAATTTACAGCAGGCTTTGTGCCAGCCTATTGCCTACTACTTTAATTTCAATGACTTTCCTTCCTCTTCTTGTGTTGCCCCCCTCCCCTGGTTCAAAGTGTATTTACCATCCTTTTTGACTAAATAATGTGTGTCCTTCCACTGCTTTACTTTCAGGAAAATAATTGTTTTCTTTTTGTTTAAGCAATAAGTGAACATGCTTCATTGTTCTCTATCTCATGTGCTGATTCTCCAATGAAATACATCCTCCACCACCACTATCTGTGTTGTCCCTCAATACCCCTCCTGGCTAGTCCTGCCCTTTTCCATTCCACATTCCCTTTTTTCACCGGGGTAATTAGATGCTCTCTCCACTGCTGTTTCTGCTCACTGCCCAAACACCCCCACATCTACTGCTCCCTCAGGCCCCACTGTGAAAGCTGAATTTTTACTAATCAATGTTCATGTGTTTGAATTATGAATCTGCATAGATTTTTACTTAATTTAGGAAATAATGTGCGATTTGGAAAATGTGCCCACTTGAGTGGCCATCAGTAATCACAAAGTATCCTTATTAAATGCTTACTAATACTAATTGATATGCTTATATTTAGATGAACATAGTAGTGTGTTATTTTAATGATTTCATATTATGTATTTGCTTTATTAAATTGTAGGCCTTAAGTTAGCGAGATCTTCGGACTAGTTTGCACAGCCTCATGTTAAACTGTACTGCTAAGATAGTGCTGTGAGAAATGTTTGCTTGAAGAAATTAATATGTGAATTGTTTTCCACTGAGTTGACCAAGCGATAGCAGAGATTGTTCTTTTCTCATGAGAACTGCTTGCTAGAATATGCTGTATTAGTTACTGTTACATTGTATAGTTTATGAGAAAGCGATGTTCCCAGGAGCTAACAATGGTTGCACTGACAGACGGACAGATAGATACAAAAAATTTACGTGACAATGGGAACAGGAGAAGAGGAGCCAATCATCAACATGTGAAAAATAGTTTAGTTATATCTTAGATTTGAAGTTCTACCTTCATTGGACTAAAGTAATAACACGATTCTTTGACCAATGGCAATGTGTGAAGTGTTTTAGGGGATTTTAACTTCGCTTGTCTGCACTGAGAGAGGCTTTTTCCCACTTTGATTTCCTCGTGAGAGGAGCTTGTCTATTTTTTTCTGAGGAGCTGAACAGTTCCTGATAACTTTATTTCTATCTTTAACCTTATTGCTTAACCATCTGATGCTGAATGCTGATCCCTTAGACATTGTTTTCCAAATGGTTCAGATGGTTTAGAGTCCCTGGTTCTGAACCATTCCCTTTCATGGTCTGATGCTGACCGAACAACTGACGAAGATAATTGCAGCTTGCTGATCCATACTGAGGAGAGGTATAACAAAATGCTATTGTACTTGTTGTAATTTGTCTTTTGTTTCTAGGTACCAACCGCTATTTTGATAGAGCCATAGTTAGATGTTTTCCAAATTCATGTTGACTGAATGAAGTCCAAACATGCTATTCTAATCAGAGGGTTAGTAAAGGAAATCCTAAAATTCGAATAGGTTGCTATAAATAAATAAATTATGTTATTCAGTTGCTGACTCTAGATGTATGCTATTTCTATTGCGCAGTTGTTCTTGCTATTGATCTGTACTGTGACTCTTGAGTTCGTAGTGATCCATGCATTAGTTAAATTGAGATTTTTTCGAAGATGTGGTCAACCAGTGTTGTTCTTGTATGTATACCATTTGATTTTGAGACTAAGTTGTGATATTAGCATTGCTAGTATAGGGAAATAAACATTCTAACTTTTTCATAATGGTATGGTTATTCATGGCCAAAGGGGTCATGGTGCATGAGATTACTGACTTATTAAAGATTATTGATATTGTTGATTGATATTTGTTGATGATATGTATTGGAATTAAGTCTTGTAGTGGGATTTACTCTGAGCGCAGTCAAAAGGTCCATCGAACCTGTAACACGTCCCCTTATAAATTAAAAATAAGAAACCAAATAAGGTCAGATGAGCTAACACCACCCCTCTGCATCCTGCAAAAAGCTGCACTTTGCTTCTGGGCCATTAATTGTACACAAAAGGCACTTTGGCATACTTTCTACGTTTTTTATTTAACTTTTCACAAATAACAGCTGTCATCTTTGAATGGTGAATAAAACAAAATGGCTAGTGGATCATGAAGCATTCATGTACATGTATGAGGACACCGGGGCCTCTAAGTGTCATGACGGATATGCGCATATGCATGATGCTGCATACACAAGTGTGCATTACCATGCTTCTTCTGCCAATGCTGAACAGCATCTCCAAAAATAGATTTGGCAAAGCCAACAGGTCTTCAAAGTCGAGACATATAGGCTTTGTCAATACTTATGTTGCTGATACCTACAACAAAAAATTCAGATCACTGGCAGAGGGAAAGCATCCAATCCAATACATTCTTACAGATACAAGTGCCACAATTCAACAAAATCTAACTCAGAATTTGCTCTTTCTCAGTCCAAGCCAGCATGTTGTGGCTCTCTTTCTCCGTTGGAAACTATAAAACAACCATGATTTCTGGCAGCTGTAAAAATCTGTCTCTTCAACTTTTTGAAGAATACACCTGTCAGTCACAAAGTGACCCACAAGGCGTAATACAGGGTGTTGCCTCTATCTCAGGGGACATGATAAGATAGAAATAAAATAAACAAAGATAGAAATAAATGGGCCGAAACGCATCAACATCATTATACCAGGAGTCCATATTACTTATTGATATTTGGATAGCAGTGGATTCCACTATCCGGTCTACAGTGAAAATAACAGCATTAGACTGTGGAAATTAGGTTTAGTCCTGGTTAGACGGACTAGTAATATTTGAAATGAAGGTGGATTTCAGCCGTCTAATAAATTATGCAAACGGGGATGTATTGTATATAATGTTTTTTAAAGATTATTTGAGATGTTTAGGTTATTGTTTCAGAGGAGTTGTTAGAGTGGGAAGTGGTTAATACTGCAAAGAGTGTACGTAGAAATAATAAAATAAGTTATATATAGGACAATATTAACTTATGTTTTATTGGTTTAAAATGATATTGTTTGCTTAATCCCTCAGGAATCAATTTTGTGTTTCATAAGGCCGACCTATGGGCAGGGTGCAGTGTATTTAAAAAGTAGGACATGTACTGGTGTGATTTACATGTCTTGCTAGTGAAATACTGCTAAATTCGTTTTTCACTCCTGCAAGGCTTATCTCTCCCATAGGATAATATGGGGATTGCCTTGAGATATGTTTTAAGTGTAATTTCCCATTCGGAGCAGATAGAGATATGGAGTGTGTGGTCTCTGAACTCACAATTTAGAGATACATCTTTTGGTGACGTTGGTTTTGAAATTTTAAGTTTTAAAATGCCACTTTTAGAAAGTGGGCATTTTTTGCTTAATCGTTCTGTGCCTCTGCCTGTCTGTGGAATGCACGTCTGGGTCAGGATGACTCTTGAGCTGTTTGTGAATTCACTTTGGACAGTCACACAAAGGGAGCTGATGTGTGACTGTCTGCATATCCTGATGGGTCTTCCTGAGTTAAGGTGGTGGGAGGAGCTGACAGTTGCACCTGAATAGGGTTGTCCCTGTCCTTACACAAGAGGTCTCCAACCCCCTGGAGTGTGTCTTGGGCCAGGGCAGGGAAAGACAGGGTCTTGTGCACTACAAAGACTTCTCTTTGAAGTTTGCCTATTTCAAAGACAGAAATGGGTATAAGTACTTGACCTCTGATCCCACATAGTTAGAACACTTCTGTACTGAGGACATTCTGCCAGGAATAGGAACTGGGTGCTATAGGAGGGGCTGCCACTATGTCAGTTGTTTTGTTGTGCTGGCCTGCTGCTTGCTGCTTCTGGCCTGGGAGTGAATGGACTGGACTTTGCTTTCTACATCCTGCTTTCTAAGAGTCTCCAAAGGCTTGAATTGTGCTTGCCTCCTATTACGAAGTCTCAGGGACTTCAAGGGCTTCATCTGCAGCACCTAGGCTCCTCTGATGACAGCCCTGTCAAGTAGTGTTAAATCCAGTCTGGGCCCCTGAAGGAGGTTTTTGGTGCTACAAGAAGAAAATCCATGTATCAACTCACAGCGTCATTTTGAACTGATGCATCAATGTAAGGATTAGACGCATCGCTGCTGCCCGCAACAGAGTGTGGTCCACACTTTACGTAATAACAACAGTTTTCAACACAGGCCCCAGCATTTCATCACAGCTCTTCATAAGAAAAACTGCTGCATGAGTTTTAAGCATCACATCCCCAAAGTCCGTGACTGTTTTGCTTTACTTTTGACTGAGCCACGATATACACACTGAAAGGAGTTGAAAAGATTCTCTGGAATGCACTTCTTAATCTGAAGAAGACGTTTATTATAGCTTTTTGCAAGGTTCGTGAAGGAAGGTTTGAATAGTAAAAAGTGTACTTTAAAAATGTGCAACGACAACGTAAGACCATGTATAAAAAATCTTCAATCTATAAACAGAAAATATATACATGCTAGCCTCTTGTACATGTCCTATACGATCAGATTTAGGTGAACTTATCACCCACTGCGTAATTGGTATCTCAGGTCTTAGAATTACATTATGACCTAGTGTTATTTGCTCAGTACCCACTAGAGCCCAATAACAGGCCAAAGCTGTTTTTCAAAAGTAGCATAGCGCTCCCCAGAGTCGGGTCGTTTTCTTGTCCAAAACCCCAGGGGCACCCTCGTCCTTCCCTGTTTTTGCCACATACTCCAATTTGCATATTGTCCCTAAACAGTTACATGTAACTCAATGTCTCCATCCTGCACTGGCCACAAGTCTAAAGCCTGTTGAATTGCTTCCTTTGCTAAATCAAAAGCACGCTGCTTCTCTTCACCCCATTCAAACTCATGTTTCTTTCTTGTCCCTTTGTACAGAGGGGCCAAAATCTGACTCATATGAGGAATGTGCTGTCTCCAAACACCAAACAATCCAGTGAATTTCTGTGTCTCCTGCTTAGTGCGGGGTGTGGCAAACTCAAAAGTCTTTTGTTTAGCTTGTGTAACACCTCTTTGTGTCCCTGATTCCACTGAATGCCTAGAAACTTCACATTTTGAGATGGTCCTTGTGTCTTATCTGTATTAATCATCCACCCCTTGCTCTGCAAGAGTACTACTACTCTCTCTAACTGAATCTGCACCTGTTCTTCTGTCCCTCCCTGAATCATCACATCTTCAATGCAAAGGGTCAGTTGCACACCCGGAATGACAGACACTTCATCCAGGGGCTCTGCCACCAGCCTGTGACAGATAGTGGGACTGTGTAAGTACCCCATGGGTAAAGATAACATCTTAAATTGTCTGCAACCATGGGAAAACAAAAATTGATCTTGGCATTCTGACGCCAATGGTATTGAGAAAAACGCATTAGCGACATCGATAGTGGCGTACCATGTCCCTGGATGCTTAGGGATCTGTTAAATCAAGTTGATGGTATCTGGGACCGTGGCTGTCAAAGGAGGTGTATATTTTTTCAGCTCATGGTAATCAGCTGTCATTCTTTACCGCCTGTCAGGTTTGCGTTCAGGGCATAGAGGATTGTTCCATTCAGTAGTAGTTGGAGCTATTACAACAGCCTCAAGTATGTCCATTATGGTTTCACTTATTTCATCCTGCCCTCCAGGAATGCGGTACTGTTTCAAATGAATTATCTTAGTTGCCAAGGGCACCTTCACTGGGGGAATTTGTAAACAGCCCACTTTCATGGCAGCCACTGAAATGTATCTTTTTATTCCAAACTGATAGCAACCATCATCCAAATATGGTCATTCCTTTCAAAATGTCAATTCCAAGTATGTATTCTAAAAAAGGCACAATCAGCACAGTATATTCTCTTTTTGCTGTTCTCCCTATTTTCATTTGTACTGTGGTTTGTACAGCAGGGGTCTGCCTTCTCCCCAAGCCTGTGATGGTGTAATGCGGTCAGTTAAACTTCTTAGGGTTCCCGTAAATCAAAGAGGCCTCCGCTCCAGTATCAACTAAGGCTTGAATGTTTTTCCCATTTTTGTGTTTCAAGGGTATTTCTAAATCAACTTGAGGTCTGTTATCTCGATGAGCCCAACATTGTACCAGAGCTTGGCCAGTTTCCTAGTCTGATTTAAACCTGTCAACTTTTGCCCAAGTGTGATCTGGATATATGCTTTCATATTTGCGAGCAGGCTCGCCCCCTTCTCTGTTCTCAGAAGTTAACCAGTCACTGTCCAGGTTTTCCTCACTCTCTCATGAGGAAATACTTTTCTCCCTTTCCTTTGCTTCCCTTGATATCTGTGACTGACTCTGCGTTTCACGCTTGTTATCTTGCTTGCTTATCTTTCTGCTGCTTTCCTTTCGATCTAAGCCCCTTTTACTGTACATTTCCCACAAGCTTTTGGTATCTATCCTATCAATCTGTTCTTTTTTGACACCATCTTTTCATAGCACCATGAACATGTCTTTCCTGGACACTCGGTTGTTATCGTTTGTGACCCTCAGGCCTTGGGGATCTCTCAGGTTTATCCCAAATTCCTAATTCACCTAACTCCCTGACTGCTTGTAGTACATCTTTCAAAGCCTGCCCTGTCTGGTTAATTAATAAAGTCATAATTACTTGCTTATAGGCAGGTGGAGCAAGGCGAATTATTTTGTTTCTTATTGGCACAGTAAGCTTTCCATCTAACAATTTGTGTGCAGTGCCCAGGTAAATAGCAGATTTCATTGCCTCTTCCTTAATTCTCTGCATTGCATCATGTAATGTATACTAGGGTTTCTCTTTGGGAGGCCACTCTGCATCCGTGGGGTACTTCAAATTACATCCCTCAACAACCAGTTGTAACAAAGTAGTCTGGTGGTTCCCTTGAAAACCCCTGAACTGTTCCTGGATCAAAACTTAGAGTACAGAACTTGCGGGAGTCACCAATATCTAACATAACACCGGAAGCACCGGTTTCAAACAGCCTCACAAGCCAAGCAAGTAGGTACTGCCCTGTTCTCTGTTTAAAACAATCCATAATGTCATTTACTTCTTGCTGAGTGTAATCTTCAAAAGCATGTAATGCAGCTCCTGCTGGATCTTGTGGTGAGTGTTGCAGTTGTCGTCTAAAAATAGGCTGCGCGCGTACCACATATTGTTCATGTAGGGTCCCCTGTTCCCCACCTTTTTCACTCGCCCCTTCACTAGAGTTTGACGGCTCACTGCCTGTCCAAACACTATCTGTCCAAGACGAATCTGGGCACCAATCCAAACCAGCATTAGCAATGACTAAATGATCCTTTTTCTGATTTATCTTTCCTCTACGTTTACGATATCTGTTTTGAGCTATTTTGATCGCAGCTTGTTCTGCACTGGTTTGATACGTGGCTGCCTTATCTTGTAATAATTTAGTTTGTCAAGACAACATGGTAACATTATTCTTTGAATCCACAAGCTGCTTTTCCAGCTGCTCATTTACCTTTTCTAACTGTTTATATTTGTCATGCATTTTTCTGTAGGCAGACAAAAGTATCCACCCTTGTCTGCCAAGAACTGAAAGATACTTCCCTTCAACCAGTACTTTCCTTAAGCAGGACAGAACATCAACTGGTTCTGCTTCATTCAAACATTCGTCCCAGCTTTCTGATAAACCAGCTGAATGTGAAAATTCACTAGCTAACTCATCATAACGTGCACAGCACCATCCAGGAATTTGAAAAACACTCTTTTCACACACGTCTTTAGAAGCAGATGCTTTAGTCTTCCTGACAAACATATTTTCACTCTATAATGTAATTTACTTTTGACTGAGCCAAGATATACACCCTGAAAGGAGTCGAAAAGACTCTCTGGAATGCACTTCTTAATCTGAAGAAGACATTTATTATAGCTTTTTGCAAGGTTCGTGAAGGAAGGTTTGAATAGTACAAAATTTACTTACAAAATGTGCAACAACAACCTAAGACCATGTATAAAATATCTTCAATCTATAAACAGCAAATATATACATGCAAAGTACCTGAGGTGCATATACATGCACCTCAGGTACTTTGCCTTAGTCAATCGCTTCATTGAATTCAAGGAACTACAATTACATTTAATCTTTTAGAAGTGATATCTTTGCTTGTGTGTGTTGAATATTTGTTGTTTTGGTCTTATTTTACCAGATAAATAATGACTATTTTTCTAAAGTGGTGTGGAGTACTTTTGTGGTGTTTTCAGTGTGTTACTGGTTGTGTGTATAAATACTTTACACATTTGAGATAGGCCTGACTGCTCGTGGCTAGCTACCAAAGGGGTGAGCAGGGATTATTTTAGCTGCAAAACTGCCTTACCATTACTAGAGTGAGGGTTCCTACTTGGACAGAGTGCAAACTACTGACAACTAAAGACTCAATTTCTAACAAACAGCAACAATATAACTAATGAATTTTCTCTGAAGCTCTCCAAGAACAGCGTGTCAACAGAAAACATCAGTAAACATTTTGCTTCGTGTGGTGGCAATGGGAAATAAAAACATGGCTTTTCCCAAATCTAAGATGGAGTTGAGGCCAAACTGAGGGTTAATTTGCTGTGTCAAGAAAACATAGTTCTGCATATCACAGCATCGTCATTGCAAATGCAAAATATTCATTTTACAAAGCAAATATTATTCAAACTGAATTAACACGCACAGGGTAATGCAGCTCCAAGGTGACACCTCAACAATTTTAGGTAGAATTATGCTGCCTGAAGTACCTATCATGTTTTTACATACCCTTTAAACATGAGTCTCATACACTCTTTAGACATGAGCATTCAGTCTAGCAGTGTTAAATTTGCTGTGATGTGACTAAACCTTAACCCACACCCAACTGCCCATATATGCCATAGTCCAATGATCCATCCGGAGAGTTAAAAGTGCTACAAAGCAAAATGAATGGCAGCTGCATGTTATAAAAATGCCAGATAACATAACATGTCACTCTTGACGTATACGTTATAACGTCATTCGGTTGCCTTTCCCTTCCTGCTTAAATTCTAAATGGCGTCAAGGAAAGTCAGTTATGGTTTTTATTAGGCAACAATTTTGTATTTGTCCACTTAATTTTAAAGTTTACGCCAGTTTTCAGTAGTAATTTTAAGCACGCAGCTAGGGAAAAGGCGCCAATTTAAAGAGACATTTGTTAATATTCAATGTCTGACTTAAGGTGTAACACTGAAAGTAGGCTACTTATTATCTGTAACTTTACAACACGCTGTGTAAATTTTCAGTTCCTTTAAAACCATACACATATTCTCGCAAACTGCTCTCATCATAAATTAGCAGGTTCTCGGATAACAAATTCGAAAAATAATTTAAAGTAATGTATTTGCTTTGGGGGTATTTACAGTTGCGTAGCAAGGGTTCTGTGGGTCCTAATGCAGGCGATGGAATTGAGGCACTTTCCACTGGCTTTTAAATTAAAAATCTAATATGGCTGTGGTGGGATCCTCACACCACGGCGCCTGGTACACTTATGTACATACTATATGTCAGGGGTCCTCAAATTGTGGGGCGGGCGCCCATAAAGGGGCCTCAAGAGGTTGGGGGATATCACCAGGCTCTGGCCAAAATAAGTATTATGCAGATACAGTGATTTATGCAGAAATTCATATATTGTGGTTTTTTTTTTTAAGTAACAGAACATAATTGCAGTGATTAAATAAATCTAGACATATTCAAACATTGCCAACTTAATAGAATTACTGTGAAAAATTCCAAGGTGGGGCTGATAATTTGTTCCCCACTGGAGGGGGCACGGCATAAAAAAGTTTAAAAACCACTGCTACATGTACTTCTACGGTTTGTTACCAGACACCTCTGTTGCTGTTTGTTAGCAGAATGAATTTGATACTTTCTTGCATAGTTACATATGTTGCTTACAGCAGCGGTACGTTGTCTTTCGATTGTAATAAAGTTCTTGGTGCATAAACCTTATTTAACAAAGAATATTCCAGAACAGTGGATTTAGCAAACAGGGCTGAGCAGCATTCTTTGTGCGTGGGCTGGGTGAGTCATTTCCTCATTAACCCTTCGCAAACTACAGCCAATCAGTGAAGCAAGAAAAGTAGACTTTAGTTACTAGGTGTGGTTTCGCGTCTGCACTATAGAAAAGGAAATCTCAAAGCAGCTCTTTTGCTTTCTACGTCCTCGACAGTAACTTCTTGCAGCTTGCAAAGGCAAGTGGTAAGTGTCGGTATAGATTTATTATCGTGCGTTACTTTAGTTTGTGATACCTGGTTAGACTTTGTAGTCGTCTCTTCTACAGCTTTTTTTTTTTTAGTTTTATTTTTTGCTTACACTCGATAGTTTCCATCGACTTGATTGCTTTCAAACCGCCATCAGGAAACATCTTGTACCTGCATTGCTTTATCTCCGGGGACGTGTGGTTTTAGAGGAGGCGTTTAATTAGTACGAAAATGCGATTTTTTTCCCTAGGTTTTGTGTTTTATAGAACGCTTACTACTCCAATGTGGGGCGCTGAAGCGTTTCATTAGTTGCAGTATTGAAACGGGTGGAGTTTCGGTTGCCAGATAGAGGGGGCGGAAGAAGTTATTCACGATTTCGGGGATTATTTATGGCGAGAAGACTGCATAGCAGACCAGGTCTGAGCCACAGGGCTCATTAGTTAGTGCACGGTCACACGGTATTGCAGACAGTCTTTACAAGGAAGGGGGTTGGGCTGCCTCCAGCCTCACTCTAGATTGCAGTCATTGTTCCTTATTTGGAAATGTTAAATTTTTGCGGTTTTGTGTCCCGTGCCAAAGTAATGTTTACACTTTCTGGAACGGGTGCGTCATCTGTAAGCCGGAAGTGCGACTGTTTTTTTTTGCCTTTGCTAGTTTGGACATGTAATGCATCGGAATAGTTCTTGTAGCCTGATTAAATTTGCACTTCGCAGTAATAGCTGGAAGGAAACCTTTACCCGCCTCACGTTTAGACCAGTTTGGGGGCCATAGCTTCGATGGGCGGAAAAATGCCACGCCTTTCAACCTGGCTGGCATTTCTTCTACTGGGAACCGGTTTTTCAGGCTACTGGACTTGGGCCTGTTACGGTAGAGACCCCGTGCATTAGGTGTGGCCAGTGATGCAATCCATTTTAAAACTGATTTGGAAATATGTGAAACCTGTGTTTCAGACAGTCCGTTTAAGCATCGTGCTGCGTTTTTGTGTTATGACATTTTCGTATTAAATGGGGCGTGCGTTTGTTGGCTACTATGTCCTTGCCCGAAGTACAAAAAATCGACACGTTTAGGGTTTGATTAGGCAAAAGCACTTGAGTGCCAAATGTATAGCTTAACTATTCTTGTATGCTGTGGAGAATATGCCCCATTCCAACTCCCTATTTCACTATTTCAACAAGCGTTGGCAAAACCAATAGGTTTCTTCTACACAAGACTTATTGGCTTTGTTTTGCCATGTTGTACACCAGTGTGGTTCCTGTTTAGCATGGCTAAAGGTTAGTGGAGTGTTTGAGTGGAGAAGTAAGGTGTTGTAGAGTGGATTTTTGGAGTGGGACGATTTAGAGTGTCTTAGAGGTGCGTAGAGGGGAGTAGAATTGAGTGGCAGTGTGGAGTGGGTTAGAGTGGATTTAGGTAGCGGGGTGGATTGAAGTAGAATGGGGTCTATTAAGGTGGCATGAGTGGGGTGGGCTGAAATGGGGTGAGGTGGACGGGATTGGGGTAGATTGGACTGGGTGGTTTGGATTGGAGTAATAGGGCTGGGTGGATTGGGGTAGGGCGTGTTGGATTGGATTGCAGTGGATTGGACTGCAGTGTATTGAATTGAGGTGGACTGCATGGAGATGGGGTGGATTGAAGTGAGCTGAACGGATTGGAGTGGAGTAGGGTGGACTGAACTGGGATAGGGTAGTGTGGATAGGATTGGTCTGAGGTGGCTTGGTGTGCGGTGGACTGAACTGGGATAGGGTGGGCTGAGTTGGAGTGGAGTGTGGTGGATTGGGGTGGGGAGTTTCAGTTTCAGTTATTGCGATGTGTTTTAGCTCCTATCGTTTTTTATTCATAAAAAAATAAACTTCTATAGAATAGAGTACTTATCAGTTGTTTCTCCAATATTTGTAAGTAAGTGCAGTGTACCTCCGGTCACATTAGCATAATATGCTATCTTCCTTGTGAAAAAGAAAGAATATCTGTTTTACTAAGTTGAGTCTATTTGGTCAAAATGAAATTTAAAGTGACTTCGAATCCCAGAGTGCACGTGACTCCTTGAACATATGTATTTGTTTAATAAACTGTCAGGATTGAAATGTGATGATCTGGAGCAATGTGGTAATTATAGTCGGGCATTAGCCTGGCACATGTTGGAAATACCAGAATGTGCTCTGGTCAAAGATGCCTGCCCATAGAAAACAAAAATAAGCATAGCAGTTCTGGCTTTGGAAGACAGCTGTCAGGACCAATTTCAGAGGCCCCTGGGAATGCAGGGGCTACTGGTCCCAACCGTGGTGGTTGAGGCCTCTTACTCCTAATGTCCTGAAGACCGACCTACTATGGAGCCTGAGCAAGTAGGTCAAGTACGTCTTCTGAACTTGACTATAAGTGGGTTCTGTGAAAGAGCAGGCCAAGGTTCCCTTGGGGGTGGGTGTGGGGAAGGGGGGTGAAATGTAGATAAAGGTTGGTGAACACAGCTTGTTATTTAAAGTGTAGTCGGCAGTGTCAGTAAATCCATGTCCAATAAAATACTTGATTTTGTATTAAAAAAACGATTTTATTTCTAACTCTACACATTCAAAGGCATAGACATTCCTAAGCAAAAGAAAATCCCCTTCAGGTCGGGGCTCTAGTGTTTTTCAGACAAATGCCTGTCCCACCATCCTTGCAACAAGATTGGGGTTATTCCCCGTTCTCTGGTGGCTGCATCCAGGAAATGTTTAGTAGTGGGCCTAATGTAAGAGTTCCCGTTTGACTCGTAGGAATACATCAGAAGTGTCTATGGTGCCATAGCACCTTCAGCAGCAAGTTCCTTTGGTCTCAACAGGCCCTTTTCAATTCTTACCAATTCATGCCGCACCGAACCAATTAGCGTTTCAGCGGGTGCCCTGACCTACAAGTTCTTGTTCTGTTCAGAAAAATCAGGCTGCTCACAGTACAAACAGCAGCAGATGCAGACTCTCTCCTGAGTGGCACTGCTGGCTTTCCTGAGTAATAAGAGATGCTCCTAGGCTTCGTAGAAACTTCTATTTTCCCCAAATGGTGGTGGAGGAATTATCTTTATGTCCCGACTGGAGCCCGATAATAGCACAATGTCCTCTGCGTTTGACGAAAGTCCTCCTTGTCATTTAGAGGCAGATCTCAATGCGCAAACCTGACCTTCCGGTCGCAACCTCTGTTTTTCCTGGGGAACGGGCTGAACTTTAGAAGACAAGTACCAACAGCCCCTCCTGGCTTACAGGGTCGATGCAGTACTTTCAAACAAATCCCAGACTCGTCCGGGCAATCCCCCACAGCACTGTGGGTCCCCTCTTAGTATATAGGGTCGGCACCAAGACACATGTGAGTCTTGGCATGCTTGATGGCACAGTTCTTCGGCGATGGCCGCTCTAGCATACAAGGCAATACGGGCTTGGTGCTTGATGCACAGCTCAGTCCATGGTGGCCCTCTCCTGGCATCCTGAAACACTCCCTACACATGGGCAATGACCCGATTGATGCACAGCTGTATTCTCGCACAGGATAGCCTCTTGGTATGGTTCCTTCTTGGATCTTGCACTTTCAAAGCTTTCCTCTTCCTCACAAGGCACACTGGTCTTGTCAGGTGGGCGCTAGTGTGCTGGGTAGCTGGTGTTGGTTTCCCTGGCTTATGTCCCTTATCCCAGTAGGGAGACTAGCAGGCCTTGGCTTCCAGTCCTGGTCACAGGCAGAAGTCTTGTAGAGCTTCCCCTTCATGCACAGCTTCCTGGCTGCTTGGCAGAAGGCAAAGTTTGGGGTCATTTCCAGACACCAAATGTGATTTACAGTCTGGATCTTTGAAGTTTTGTGTTGGGGGTACTGCTTCTTTTCAAGTGTACATGATTTTCTCTCTTCGTTGCTCTTGAAAGGCTGTATATCTCAGCAGAAGAGACTCCAAAGCCAGGCTTCGAAAAATCATAAAAATGTTACTAGACCTGCAGATCGAGTAGCTTGAATAATCTACTCGACATAACTGTAATGTTCTTGACCCGGAAACAGGTCTCAAATTATGTGATCCTAGGCAAATATTGTATTTTACAGTCTCCTTTTTCTTCATTCCCACACATGAGTGAACTTTAAAATATGTGAGTTCAGCATTTCCGCTGTGTAAAAAAAGAAATAAAAAAAATCCTCTTTTGTTTGATTTAAATACACTAAACATTTGCTCCATGTATAATAAATCTAGCCCACATATAGGGTACACATAATCCATGCATGACTTGCCTCTTAAGTTTGCTAATCGCTTTCCCATCATGGCAGGAGTGTTTCTCTGTTTAAACACTCACCTTTATTATTAAATATATAACTAACGCATGATGTGGTAGTGCACTGTCATTTAGAGACAGTAAATTTCCAAGAACCTTCCCACTAACTTGCAGCTTTACTGATAAAAATATATAGTGTATTAACAATAATCTGTGAAAATTAGGTGTCAGAAAACATTTATCATTTGCACATCACCAGTTAAAGTGTTCTGACTTCTTTTTTTAATCACACAGAAGTATAAAAAATTGGTCTTGCACAGCTATTTTGAAATGTTTGTAAAGTTGACTAAGTTATATAAATGTTGTGTGTTATGAAAAACCTGATACCATAAGCCTTTCATTTCACATAGATCTGACAGTTCACTTTACAAAATCCTGGAACACTGCAGTCACAAGGAGAAGTATTTGAATTGCAAGAAGACAAACTGATTTTTGACCTCGGTCTCTGAACACAGAGCAGATGTGACAAGAATAAGATTTAAAGGCATCTTAATTGCTAATTCAGTTTCTGACTGAACAGACTACCTCTTCTTGGTCCACTGGCCAGAAGGGTGGAGTGCAAACTAAAAATAGCTCGACCTCAGCCCTGAAAGCTGATAATCCCACAACACAGGCCATGGGAGTGACCGAGGTCACACATGGATGTCAGCCTCAGTGATATGTGCATCAAAAGGATGGATTCCCAGCTCTACTCTGATTCCCTGGTCACCCAATTGTGTTCTGTGATGCATGCAGGCCGCTTCCTTATGAGCTCTCCCATCTCACAGGAATGTAGCAATCCACAAATCTGTCTGGGGGATTCCTCTCTTCCACATGTTTTCAACAGGCAGTCCTGGGCTCCCTAAAATAGAAGTCATGGTATTCCATGTAATGTACTGTTGCATGTGCAAATGCACTCAATGTACATATACCGCACACATACTGTCCCCTTCATGTATTGTGCCTCCCCGGAGCACACGTATCCAGTACATAGTACTCTGTGCACAGTTGTGTAACTTTCTGTATTGTGCCTTGGTGTGCAGTTGGCAGATACTTACAATGCCATAACATACGCGAGCTGCATAACACTTCACCCTTCATGTATTCGCAAGCACACATGCTTTTATTGCACATGCACTGCCCAGCCCAGCCCTACATTGCTCATGTAATGTATTCCTTGCAGGCATACATGCACTCAGAACATGCCCTAACCATGTTTGTACTGCACAGCACTACCCTGTACTGTAACCTTCCAAGGCACGCATACAACCAGTGTAGTCATTACTCCTGCATTACGCAGCCGTCTACATCTACCTGATGGTAGGCCAAGGGTGAGTTGAGCACACATTTGCGAATCTTTAAAAATGTGAGTGAGCCTGTAGACCTTACTCCAATGATGGAGTAAAAAGGACTTGCTCACTTCACAGTATGTTACCAAGCTGCACTTGTGCCCCTTACATCTTGGTGAGGGCAATAGCTTTCCCACTACTATAAGAGTAATGCTTTGGGAACCACTTCTGGTCCAATATGACCACAAACTGTGCCCTTGTCATCGTGCACACACATGATCTGTGTTTGTGTATGACAAGAATCGGCATTAGGGATCCAGACAGCAGTACAGTTGCGTACTCTGGGCCTGGGTGCACGTTGTTTACCATGCAGAAGACTCTTTTGTACCAGCCCTTTAGCTTTGTCTGTGCTGGTCATAATTATTTAAATGTTTATGGTTTGGGAGATGCTTTAAACAATTCTTTAAAAAAAAAAATAAGACCTAACTCAAAGCTACTTTATTGTCTCAGAAAGCACGCACTGCCATTGTAGAATCTGGCTCTTAAGGAAACCACTGTGTGTGTGGCTTTTCTTCTTGGGTATCAGAATCTCATGACTCACTGTGAAGTTAGCCAGTGGTTGAAGTGGGCTGACCTGTTGCTTTACCCAGCAGTGCTGTTTGCTAGTGGACAGAAGACCAGCATTTGCAATGCAGTAGGTCTAGCATTTGCTTGAGTTGGAGCTATTGGCATTGTAAATTCAGAACTGGACTTTTCTTGGCAGATAAATTGGTCAACCCTGCCTCATAATTTCGTCTTATTCTGCCATATAATTCCAGTGGCCCTGCATATAGCTAAAGCACTTCCATTTAGTAACACACATATCATTTGTAAGAAACATGGTCATGTAATCATATTGTTAGTCCCTAGAAAGCATAACCCCATGAAAAAAACAAGAGAAAGTAATGCAGTTTAACAATATAATTAGCTCCTAGAGGGTGTTTTAATGGTAGCAGGCCTACTGCAATTATATTAATACAAGACCTCTAAAACAAAAGGTTTCCTTGCTGTAAAATAAAAGTTATAGCCATGGGAAAGGTTAAAAGATGTATGGTGGGATGGGTTATTAGTTAGGAGTCCCCACTAACATAATGTGGGGACCCAGAGATGATGTAGACAGAGCACATTTTGGTCAATGTTTTGAAGGTGATCCTTTTGGCCTAGGACCACCTCAGGCTGAGTTATGATCAATATTGTTTTGTAAAAGTAATGCCTTGCCTTGCAAAGCATTATGGGGTAAGTTTCTGTGCCATGAGTATTTTCATATGTTGATATGTCTGTAATGCTTAGAACAGCCCCTTGAGGACACCACAATGAAAATAGAATTTGTAAGAAACATGGTCATGTACTGTATAGTTAGCCCCTAAAGGGCATAACCACACGAAGTAGCAAT
The DNA here is from genome assembly GCF_031143425.1 of Pleurodeles waltl. NCBI lineage: Eukaryota > Metazoa > Chordata > Amphibia > Caudata > Salamandridae > Pleurodeles > Pleurodeles waltl. The sequence goes on from NC_090436.1 coordinate 840,232,188, forward strand.
AACTAATAGTGTGGGGACCCAAATATGACTTGGGCAGAAAGCGCAAGTCATACTGAACTTTTTTATGGTGGTCCCATTGCCGTCCTAGGACCACCACAGACTACGTTTTATGGGCAAAAATATTGTAAAAAAGAATGCTTGCAAACCATTATGGGTCGAGTTTTCCTGAGCACAGTGAATATTCTAGTATCTGCTCTCCTGCTGTGCCAGGAGATCGCTTTTGCTTTGAGAATTTGTGTTTTATGTAAAGTGTTTACCAATTTCAAGTCTTTTAAGGGGAGAGCCACAAGAAATTACTTTGATTAGGTAACTGTGAACAATATGACCAGCTCCTCACTACCGCTGATCGAATTTACCCTGTTGTGCCTGTTTGCTCTGTGAACGGCATGGCCGCCATGCAGTACGAAGGTGAGACAAAAAAAGTAGTTTGCCCACGCTTAAGCATATCGGAAATTCGACAATAATCCATGCAACAGGTGACAAAAACAGCCTCAGGGCTGGACAAACATAAAGCAACTACCAATGATCACACAGGATCTTTGAAAGGCAAGCCTACAAACAAGTGAAAGTGATAGGTGTGAGGTGGGTGTGGTTAAAAGCCCACAATACTTACAACAGGTCAAATCGCTTGTGCGCTCGACCTAAAAAACATGAATGACACAATAAAAGACCAATGGATGAAGACAGTTGACGGAAAGCCCCCTATAAGTAAATATGTTATGTATATATTTCGTTTTAATAAAATGAAAAGCTCTTGGTGAATGTTAGACCTTAAAATAGTGTTTTTTTTATCTTATCATTTGGTTACACAGTCATTGAGTAAGATTGACTGATCCTAAATAGTGCTAGAGAAATCTTCACATGCTTTATGCTTATTTGGCTTGAACAAAAGATGGAGACAATATATATATATATATATATATATATATATCTATCTATCCTCCATTCCGCCTGTAAAGATTAGCAGTAGAGATAGGCTTGGAATCACTGAACCACAGTAACAATTGGAGTATAGGTATTTTTTCTTTTGGTGAACGTCATGCTCTATAACACCATGAAATGTATTGAAATTCCGTCTTGGTTGAACTGCACATAAAGAGCAATGCCACAGTACTCCCTTCCTTAGTACTGTGTGAAGAGTTCTGGTGTGACAAGTTTTCAGATTTTTTGGATTTCTCATTCAACAGCCATATTTTATACTTTTGGTCCATCGTGTTATTGTTTTAAAATAAACCTTAACTTTCATGTGTGAGATTCCACTAACCTGTATGGCGGTGGGGGCAATAGAGACTGTTCCTTGGCTTGAGATTTATTCTACTTTTTTTCTTGTATGAAGTGCTCTGGTTACAGTATGACTAATTGAGAGCAGAGGGGAGAGAATAACCGTGACAGCGTGAAACAAAAGTTCAGTCCTCTTCTTAAAGTCATAGTGCGGCTCCAGGTTCAGATGCAGCAAGGCTTTTTTCTGGTGTCTTGACTCTAGCAAATCCTGAACATGGTCTGGTAATTTTTGCAAATTTTGGCGGAAAATCTCTTTTGCAAAGGTGGCATGTGGAACAACAAAAAATGGTGAGAGTACACTGCATATAGGTAATACTATGCTGGTATGCATGTAGGCCAAACATAGCTTAAATGGTTGCTTCTTTGAAGTAGGAAATGATCAGGCAGATAATGAGGTTTGTGATGGCAAGTTGCTGTGTATAGCAGATATTGATAACCTGGCAAGGCAATTGAATCTCCCTTGAGGGAGTTCTCAAAGGAGCGAATGCTGCATCTACAGAACTTGGTTTTCAGTGCAGTCTGCCCTCAGCATCATACAGAAGGAGCCAGCGGGTTAGCCTCCACTAACTTAAGCCATTGGTTCGATTCGCTGTGAGTCATGGTATTTTGTGCATGCACTCTCTTAAAAAAGTAGTTCTCTTCACTCCCAGAACTGGCCAGTTATTCCTTTTATTTATTTATTTATTTATTTATTTATTTATTTATTTATATATATATATACACTTTTTTGGTTTTGCCTTGGTTTAATCTTATTGTGCAGGCCTAGCAGCTTTCCACACACTATTGCCAGTTTGTTAATTTGCTATGCTGCTGCTTACTGTGCGCCAAGACCTGCATGGACACTGCTTCTACAGATGGTCATTTTTATTTCAATGGTTTTGGGATACCTTTTTACTGTTTAACCATCCAGAATGGCTGATGTGTTTCTTTTATATGTGATGGCAGTGTTGGCATCGTAATTAAATGAAAGTATACCAAAACCATTTTCATTTTTACTTATTTTTAGCAAAGCCTGTGAGCCTCTACTTGGTGCTACTGGAACTTTTACAAGTGTTTGAATTCTTCTCTCCCCCTCTTCTAAAAACCAAAACTACTGCTTTTTGGGAGTGGCTGCTGGCATATTCTGCCTTCAACATTGTCTGTCAAAACTTTTGTTTTGTGAGGCATAAGCTGCCTTTGACAAACCTGTCATATACTACTACATTTAATCTTTCACCTGTTGGTTTTGCTAGTGCTCAAGTTTAGATGATTTGAAAGGTGAGCATGATAAGAGGAAACGAGGCAGGAAGTGGCTGTTAAGGAGTTCTAGGAAGGGAATTGAATATGTGTTTTTTCGAATATGCTTGTTTACTTTCTTACTTACTGCCTTTTATGCCAACTGTCCTGTAGGGCAGCAACATAGGACTAGGATAGTTGGAATTTGACTCTACGAAATTACATTATAATTACATGAGACTCTGCAGAATTCTGTGACTGGGCAGAGTGGGGGTTTGGCACTATTTTCTTAGCGCAAAATGCGCCATGCCTTCAGAAATGAATGCAGTGATGTATTTTACGCTAAGAAATAGCGCTGCCAAATACCAAGTGCAGTGCACACCCATTGGTGCCCTTACTCTGCAGTAATCACTGGAGATTATTTAATGGCAATGAGGGTATGCACTACCCCCTCAAATGCATACAGTGGTTACTAAACAAGGGCAGAAGAGGGAGATGTCCCTCTATGTTTAAAACTAAGTGCAGATCAAACTTTAAACATTGACAGACTGCTCCCTCTTCCAGCCCAGTTTTAAAACCAAACAATGAAGATTAATTCCCCAGGCAGAATGGTGGCATTAATTGGTAATTCTCCACTACAGGGGAGTAATGAGGAATTACAAAATTCCTGCGATTCTGCTGGTGAAATTGATGATTTTTCACAGGCCTACAGTGGACCTCCACTTCTGTCTGTCTTGGGCACATTTCTGTACGGTGCCTCAGCTTTGGTTCAGGGTCTTCATTTCTGTTTCCACAGTTTGTGTCTAGAAATATTTTGGCCAGCCCCTCTTACAATTACCTTCTGGCGTCCACTGGAGAGCAGTTTTTGCAATGGAGTCTTCTCTTCTAAAAAGTGTGTCCACCGTTATCACTTAATGATGGTGTCTATGCTTTCTTGCATCTGGTGAGCAGTTCCTGGTTGGAGATGGTTCACAGATCATCTTTGCAGGGCCATATTAATGTTATGTTCGAAGTCTTTCTATAGTTCAGGCATCCGGACATGGCCATTTTTGCAGGGCCATATTAATGTTATGTTCGAAGTCTTTCTATAGTTCAGGCATCTGGACATGGCCATTTGCTAATGGTTTAATTGTAAAATAACTACTATGGGCACCTACATGCACCATAACGCTCTGAATGCCACTTTGTTTTTTTTTGTTTTTTTTAACTCTTCCTTTGCAACATAGCTGTCATCCACATTGAAAGAGTAAACTTTTTTTTTTTTTTTTTAAAGTGTGCAGATTGCCACTGCTGATCTACAAGAATCTGTCTCCTAAAGGAATGATCTGATGAATTTGGCAGTACTTGCTATGTATCTTTTTGGTACCTCAGCTTCCAACAAAGGACTAGAGCATTCTGTCTCTCTGGGGATAGGTTAGCATGATCTCTCAAGCTGTTTATAAAAGTAGGGCCTATGTGCCATATAAATGGTTGTAATCCAATGTGTGTGTGGTCAGCCACTTCAGTGGATTTCTCGTAAATCCTCACTAGCCCCTAAATATAGTGCAACGTGACATGTCTCGTGTTTACTTGAAAATCCATTTCATGATCTTGGGAGTTCAGAGGCTTATCTTTATAATGCATAGTCACTTTAAACACTTGTTGATGGGATACAGCTTGTCGTTCTGAAGAAACCTTTATTGTTCTAGTCCGCTTTGCTATAGTCACTTGTTTGCCTGCATTTCTCCATTAGTGAAGTTTTCCCGGCAGCAGTTTAAGGCTAGACATTGAATTAAGTTCAACCACCAGCTGACTCCAGATAATCCAATTGGAAAATGTTAGATAAGAGCTTCCACAGTCTTTCTAATCCTTTAAGGCTTTGCCGCAAAGCCTTCAGTAGACCTAAGGTTTGCTCATTTCTTGTACACAGAGACCCATTTTTCTGAGACAACTGTAGCAAATTTGCTATACCCTACAACATTATATAAAGTTTAGGGATATTAGTATGGGTGCTTTTGTTTAGCCCTTGGGAGACCCAAATCGGACAACCAAATTTATCTTGGTCAGGGCAGGTAATATATAAAGCAAAATATTCTGGTGCTTAAACTTTCCTCTCAGAGCTGGGAGTTATGAGAGGCAGTGAGACAGGAGAGCAGATTCAGTGATTAAACTACACTAAATAAAATTGGCAGATGAAATATCTCAGCCAAAATTTCAGCACTGAGGAGGACAACATGGCAGGGTAGAAGGCTGTCAAACAACACCCTGTTGAAAATGGCCTTCTTTGCAGTGACTTCTTCAATCGTTTTGTGTTTTACGGTCAACTTTGTGCTGAATTTGTTTTTGTTGGCCTTAAGACTATGCACTTTACCACTGCTAACCAGTGCTAAAGTGCTTGTATTCTCTCCCTAAAACATGTTTACATTGCCTTATACCCACTCTGCATATCTCATCTACTTGCAAGTCCCATGTAGAGTGGTATTCCATATACCCAGGGTCTGTAAATTTAAATTGCACCAGTGGCCCTGGACCCCTTATTGTGCCAACCACAAACGTAGCCCTTTAAAACTTGTCTCATGCCTGCCATTGCAACCTGAATGCAGGATCACACTGCCATGACGACTTGGTGTTTAAACCTTGCCAAAACCTAAACACCACTTTTATTACATACATTATCCCCTAAGGTAGGCCCTAGGTAGCCCAAAAGGTAGGGTGCTGTGTAATTAAAAGGTTGGACATGTACTTTAAAATTTTATATGACCTGCTAAGGGAAAAACTCCCAAATTTGTATTCCACTGCTGTGAACTTTAACCCTCCCTTAGGTTAACATTGGGGATTCTTTTTTTTAAAAATAAGATGTAATTCATAATTGAATAGAGGTTGATATCACATGCTTGGTATCTATGGAATTGTAATGATAAGCCCTCTTAAATGGTAAAGTTGGATTTTTAATTACAATTTTAAAAATTGTCCTTTTCCTGCCCTTACTATCCCTTTGTGCCTTCAGCCTCTCTTCGGTTACAGGGTTAAGCACAGGTTAATTCAGTGACTTTTTATGGTTAACCCTGCAAGGGACTGTGGCTGTTGCTTGATCAGGGCTCACACCCAGTCAACCAGCAACCCAATTTCCCACACACCCCATGAAGCTTGGTTCTCTAAACATAAGGGCAATTGCTGTGTTGGAAGTATAGAACACTAGTAAGAACTGGAATCAACTTGACTGACATGCAGTTATTTCAGGGCAGTATCGGGAAAAGTGGTCTCACTTTTGTCTTATTAAGGAAAATCAAACGTGCAAAATAGTGCTGATTGAACTGTAAAACTTCATACTGATAAGTTATATCTCTTGCTGTTATAAATAAAAGAAGGTAAGGATGTTTTAAAAAGATGTGTGTTTGCACAAGTTGGGGTTGGCGGGTGAGCTGTTGTTTAGCTCACCGCAAGATTTCTATAATCTTTTCAAAGGAGTAACACGGAGAGATTCTTAATCCATGTCCACTTCTAATTGAAAACTCATGATGGTTCACATTTGATTTGATTTGAGATGACAAGCTGCAGAACTTTGTTTCCTTTACTACTTCATAGGTGTGTTGAATTTTAATTGGTTTAGATGGCACTCAAATGTTGTGTAGTTTTGACAGTGCCTTGTGGCATTGTAGAACTTCATATCCTCTATGGAAATCCATCATTTGTGTACACTCAGATTTCCTCTGATGGGCCTGTGCTGTTAATGTTACTTCTACATATTTTATTTCCTAGTTTAACACTAGATATCGTGAAATTGTCCCCATCTTGTTTGTGTGTCTTCCAGGGAGATACTTCAGTAAATGTATTATCGTCCTGGTCGTATTTATTGAGAGATGCATTTTATTTCAGAAATCTTGCTCAGGGTTACGTGACAGTGTTTTCTGTTAAGTGTCCTTTAAAAAAAAAAAAAAATTGTGCAGTATTTGGTCAAATCCTTTTCCCCCTAACCCAGCGACATTGATTCAATTAGCATTCTACAGTGCATATTTGAAAAAACAGTGTGTGTGATTTCTTTAGGAAATGCATTATCAGCTTAAGGCAAATAAACATGCTGCTGTAATAAATGGCTCAATGGAGATGTGGGCACCTGAAAAAAACGGTAGAGTGCACATTGATGTAATGGCAGATTGCCTGTTGGTGAACTGCATGCATTATCATGAGAGCTATAATCTGTGTGCATGATCCTCCTGGAACCCTAATGGCAGGTGGCACGACAGACTTTAAAGACTACTACCTTACTTTTTTTAAGGATAAGATTTTCTTTGGAATTTGCTTGCAAGATAATCATGCCATCAGCATTGTGAAACTTTAGTAATTATATTGTGTGTCAGATTATGAAGATAGCTCTGCTGTAGTCAATTGGATGTGTGTTCTGGGACATCCAAAGAAATGACCATGCTGACATTTTCAAAGCAAGTTAATGCCAAGTAGTCTGATGCAGGAATAAGGGACACCTATACAGCAATCCGGCCACTGCGCACTTAAAGAGCAGTCATCAAAGAAGGAAAATACAGACGTGATGGTACTCTGTATTTTCTTTATTATATGTTCTAACGTGACCACGACATTGGGAGCATGGAGTGACCTATAGATTCTCAAATAATATTCTCCGCAACCCTTTGGCCCCAAAGTGACAGACCTTGGAGATAAGTGAGAAGTGGAAGTTTCAAATTTTAAACGCATACATAATTTCAACTCTTAATTACATTTAATTTCTGGAGTCATCATTAATGAGAGTGTGAGTTACAGCTTAAAGTTTGATTAAATAACTTGTTTACCTCTTTTTGTTATCAGTTAAGTACGAATTACAGAACAGAACATAGCGTAAGCTTGTCTCATAAATCTGATCCCTAGTTTAATTTCTAAGAGAAAGAATTGTTTAGTGAAATAACTTGTGAAGAGCTCTTTCAATAACAGTCCTAGAAAGCTTAGTAACGGAATAATCGGAGTCAGAATGTTATCAAGAATGAAATTGAAAACAGAAAAAAAATGGAACAAGTGCCTAAGAGTCTGTCTAGCTGCTAAGGCTGTCCCTGGCTCAGAGTGCACATACGAATGACTGGGGCCAGTGCCTAATCTTCTCTTTCCCAGAGACACTTTTTATACATTATACAATGATGCAAAAGTTTCAGCAATTTAACAGATAAAATTCCTCTTCCATCCAAATAGGAAGCAAACCTTCCATGGGGCAAGGACAGTTGCACTTGAAGTGTTAAGTTCTAACAAAGAGCCTTCTAAAAACAAGATACATTTGACTACACTTTTAAAACTTCCAAACATTCAGTAAAGTTCTCGTCCACATGGTTTCTGAAAGGCAGAACATTTTTATGCGCAAACAGATCTTGTCTTTTCTATTCTGGCCTATTCATAAAGAAACAGGTTTTAAGATTAGTCAACCAAATTAGAAACTTTAATGCAGGTCAAGCAGGAAAGAAGAATATTTTCTTTGTTAGCATAGGAGGTTTGTGTCATACAAATTATGTGAACTGTCATGTTAGATGTAAGTAGTAAAAAAGACTTACCAACATTGGCATCTGTGAAGCGCATGTGCAATCTTTAGAAAAGACAAAATAAGCGTTTAATATGCAGCGTTTGTTTAGGGCTATAATTCGCTCATACAGGTTAGTATTTAAATGCATATTTCTATTAAAATCTCTAGCAACATCCTGAGTGCCCACTTCCAATTCCAAAAAGGAAGCTCCTATTGACCGTTTTGTCAACAAGGGACAGTTTTATGCCAAAGAGATCAGGAACCATATGTTTCAAAGGATATCTGAACTGTTCTGTATCTGTAGCAGGGCATATCTCTGGAGATAGTCTGTAACATTATGTGAGGAAAAATAATCTGATTGTGTGCTGCATCTTGAGATTTAAATCGTCAAAGAACCAGCTGGGTGTTCTTTTTTTGTTTTAGAAGCTGACCCATTCATGTTTACATAGCCCTGGAGCACAGGCTGTGCAGGTAGTAGTGTCCTGGCCTTGCCAAAACACAAGCTATCCCTCATTGATGTAGATCACTGCATGGCAGTCTATGCTGTTTAATTAGCTTCAGTGGTGTGGCCACGTTGATGTCAAACAGCATGCCAGTGGTGTGGTGTGGTGAAATCATATGTGATAAGTATTAGCTGGACCAAAATAGATGCAAGGCCACTGCTTGTGTGTAATTTTACAGAGCAGAGATGAACCAGTTGGCTACCAGCTCAGATACACTGTATCTATCAATCTCTGGATCAAGATGGAGTAGTCCACTGTTCAGATTTTGTGGCAGGCCCATCTCTTCTGTTAGCTTTCGGTTTTCAGTGACAACACATATTGGAGGGAGACCTTTCCATTTGAGATTGGTCATTTGTGTTCATCCCATATAGTGAGGAAGACAGTAGTCACTAGTTTTTCCAGAAGTTTCCCAAGTACATAGTTAGGTTATAGAATGGTAGCTTTATAAGTATCCTACTGTGCAGCTTTGCTTTTTTTTAATGGGGGGCTGACTGTTTTCCATTGATTCTGCAAAGTATTTGGTTGAAATTTCTCTTCCATTATGTAGCTCCTAATAATGGTACCAAGTGATTTCGGGAGGGAACCCAGCCAAAGACGACACTCCACATGGTTTAGCAGCTCAGTGTGAATACTTGCTTCAGCACCCTACATGGTGGTAGTAATCCTAATACAAATGCTACAATACATTCTTCAGCTCATGTACTATGATTTATACTACAGTTTGCTATCCACAGGTACCACACTATATCAGAAAGCCTCCTTCTTTTGTACTCCGAAGTCCCTCCATAAAATCTGTCCTTTCCTTTAAACTGTTGTTTCCCTCTCCTTTTATATCGAATGATCTTCCTCTTGCCTGTCATCCTCCGCATGCCTCCTCGAGAGCCAACTCCAAGTCGCATGACTGTTTGCCCTGTTCTCTATCATTGTATTTCTGCACATTGCCCACATCTTATATCATAGATCATAACATCTTCTTTGTAACTGCATCCGTGCAACCTTAAAATCCTTATTCTCTTTTGGGCTAGCTATTCTCCCCACTGACCTCTGTGTGAACTCTCATGATCCCTTCAAATGGATACACCTAACTCCTATTCATTTATTCTACCACAAAAACTGGAGTAGCTGCATGATATTGTTTTATAACATCAAATAGATTTTCCCCACTAACCCACCTTGATAAACTGGGTTGACAAGAGGAGTCTATAGACTAGGCACCTGTGGTATGGCCAGAGAGTAACAGAACACAAAATGCCATTTAAAGGATAGACTGGGGGAAGTAAGCAAAACCATAGATTACATGGCAATCAAATCTTGGAATGTAGCCTATGTAGGATGGGGAAACCCAGACTGGCTGAAAGTTATAGATACTGCCCATGTAATCTGCTTGCACGAAACCTGCTTTAAGGAAGGCTTCTGTCTAAACGGATAGGTTTCCATACTTACCCCAGCTACTCCATTGGGTTGTGGGAGAGTAAAAAGAGGTTTGGCAACACTCATTTCAAATTTAGCCCCTATTACTATTAGAAAACAATTTAATAGCTCCCCTTATTACCAGCTTGCACACTTGTCCATTGAGCTGAAAAAAAGGTTATTTTGAGGAATCTACTATGTGCATGTTTGGATTGGGATTTTTATACGAGGAAACGCCAATTTCCGGTTAGTTTAGCCTGTGGCTATGCAGACTGTTATGGGAAAGAACAATCTCATTTTCCTTACGACTCATATGGCGAGTCTATAAACAAAATGTTGTACAAGCTAAATATGGAGATAACTCAGCTAGAGCCAAACACAGTGTTGCTCCCTACATTACATGAAAATGGACAATGTTCCATTATAGACCACGATTTTGGTAGCTGAACTAAATTTGGTCAGATCATTTAAGATGGAACCTTCAGTTCTTAGTCATCACTCTGTGCTTAAACTAACACTAAATATCATCAGTCATAAGACAGAGGGCTACAAGACAAGCAATTACTATGAAATCAGTGGGTAAAAACGGGGTCAGCTTGAAATGAGCAGGTATAAACTGAAATGGGCTATTAGAAAGTGTAATTATGGATGCTTTTGATATCTGCACTGAATGAGGAGTGAATCATGAAAGGCTTCTAACAGCATTTCATAAAAATGTAACTGCAGTTGCAAACAAATTGAGAGTTCCAATAAAGTACCATAGTAAACTCAGCAAAGCCCATGACTGGTTTGATAATTACTGTACTAGTGCTAGCACTCAGTTAAGGAAAAAGCTACAGAAATGCCTGAGAAATAGGGGCCGTAGCCAAGAGTTAAGAAGGAATTATAAATTAGCCCTATCCATCTGAAAAAAGGAACTACAGGAGTAGGCTGGGGAGAAGGGAATGCGGGCAGCGACTGCCTTTTGCTTTGGAAGACCGTTAATTCCCCTTTCCTTAAAGATAACTTTATGCTTACCCTGGCATTTTCAGTTGCCCCTGAAGCATGGAAGGCTCACTTTGGTGGGATTTCAGGGATGTGGAATTCCTATTGCCCGACGCCAGAAACATATTGTTTGGGGTCAAGGGCAACAAGTTTGTTTATTTTGTCTTTGGGACAAGTAGGCCCAACCCCCTGCAGCACAAACCCTTCGGCTGCTAGTTAACAGAGAAGAGACTGTCTGCAGTTGAGGTGTCTATAAGTTAATGGTGTTTGAACTTGTATTTATGGTTAATTATTGAAAAGCTTTTATTATTAGGGTGAGTGCTGTAAAAAAAACTTTGTAAAGTTACACTGCACTACTTAAAGTATACACACATCTGAAAAGTTTGACAATATGAGACTAAGTTTAATTCTTCCAGAATGCTGTCTGACTATATGCAGATGTTTGCAGAAGCTTGCAAGCAAGAGTGATGAATATTTGCTTTCAAAATAAAATGTTCAGGAAAAAAATGCAGGTAGTTTAAAAAAAAAAAAAAAAAAAAAAAACTATTGCTACCATGAAACTTTAGGTGCTATTTCTTTGAATTGGCATTTTAGTAAAATGTGTTAATGCATGCTAGTATTTCCCAAAAATATTCCTAATGGAAAATCATTGTACCATTTTCAACAAGATTATGGGAAGCATGAAGATAAACCAGCACTGGCAAAGCCAGCCGATCCAACAGTTGTTGTGAGTTTTTTGGTTTCGTCAATGCAGGTCTTGTTTTGACGTGGCTTTTGTAACGCCTTACTGTTGTGGGAGCTGCCAGGCCATCACCATTGTATCAAACACTGGAAAAAAAACAACAAAAAAACTATTTTAGTCTCAAAAAGCACACATTGCCACTAGTGGTGTACCAAAATTCCACCAGGCCCCTTGGTGCAGGGAGACCCCTCCAAGGGACTCACTCCCTCAGCACAGCACTTACCCTGTGGAAATCTGGAGGGGGTTCTTAGTAGACGGGCCTCCTCCAGTTATGTTATGCCACAGGCCCTGGCATTGGGGAAAAAAAACTATTTTGTGTGCCAGTATTCTCCTTGTGAAACAGCAGAATGTGATTACTCTTAGTAAAGCCAGCCAATAGATAGATAGATAGAGAAATAGAAACAAAAATGTCCTGGTCAATGCCAGACCTAATTAGGGACCCAATTCGTAAAGAAAGTCACAAAAGCGCACCCATGCTAAATGTCTTTGAATTAGTGGCTTTCATGAATTCACAAGAACTTACAGCAGTTAGACAAGGAAACCGTACTCCTAGAAAATAACTGTGAACTGTATTTTAGTACAAGCACTTATGCATGTGTAGATTTGCTCATATGAAAAGCTATTGAGCGTTTACAAATTCACGTGGACTGCAACCACTTTTTTTTTGTTTCCACAAGCCTGAAAGAACTTCTACTTCTGCTATTGTCAGGAGTAAATTTCCAACCTTTTTCAATATGGGGAAAGATTAGAGTACAGCTAGTGAACATCATTAAAACATCCAAGTTAGTAGATTTGCAGACTCCAAGGCATTCCAGCCCTGGAACTATTGCTTACTGCTTCCTCTAGACCAGGTACTTAGATCTGCGCAAAGGTAGCAAAATAAAAAATTGCTATAGTAGGTATTGAAACATCAAGTATTCAAGCCCTACTGAGGTTTCTCTTTTACCCAGGCTATTATCAGAGCTCTTACAGAATGACACCACTGCCGTAATTTGTCGCCACACTACATGGTACCAAAAGTACAAGTAGATTTTTTTTTTTTACAGGACAAGTAAATTTAAGAAGCAACCTGTTCCCTGTACAAGTAGATATTTTATTAAATCCCACACCCCTGGAACTTTAATCCAAACAATTCAGTTCAGTCCTTGGTTTATTTACGTTTAGGGTTACAAAAGACATCCAGCAGGGCTGTGTCTTGGCCCGCTCCTGTTTTCACTATACATTAACTGGGTCAATGCCCTCTTTCAAAGGCTAAATGCAGACGCACCAGAAATAGATTCCTGTGTCACCCCAATATAATTATATGCAGCACTGCTATCCAGGACAGTGAATGGCCTTCAGATTTTAATTGATAATTGTGTATCCTTTATGGAGGGCAGAAATCTAAAGCTTAATTTAACCAAAACTTATACCATAGTATGTGGCAAGGGAAGAAAGAAGGATAGGTCACAGGCCAAAAGCTTTAGCAGGTAAAGATTTTTAGCTATCTGGATAGTTTATTCTCACAGGAACGGGCACTGGGGACCTCACCTAAAAACTGCATACTTAAAATTTATTAGGGCTTCTGATGCGGTTTTTAGATCTGCCAATACAATTGGAACAAAACTGATTAGAGAAATTGTGAAACTATATACGAGCAAACGTTTCCCAGTTGCTTTATATGGGGCATCAATTTGAGGCATGACAAACAGTAAATGTATCCAAATTCAGGAGAATACCTTTTTTATGTAGACTTTTAACAGTCCCACTGTCAACCCCAGCCTATATAACGCACAAAGAACTTGATGTTTTGTATAGAGAAGATTACATTCATCTCAGCAGTGTGACAAAATGGTACAGTATTTGGAGCAGTTCAGGCACTAAATTTAATAGAGACGTTATAAGGGATTGCCAAACACTTGGGCCGACTGCCATATTGCAACCCTGGTGGTTGGACCACTGGGAACATGATTCCCGATGGGCTGACTGCAGTCAATCTTGGTCAGCCATGGTGGCGCCGAGTTCAGTGCTGATCATATTTCCAGTTTCCACCAAACTTTTCATGGTGGGGACCCATCCATGAAAAGGCTGGCGGAACCACACAGATCCCTGCGGCACCCCTGCCTAGCAATCTCAGAATGTGCACTGTCTGCAGTGCACATGGTGCGCATTCCAAGGGTCCTGGTGTGCTATGGTGTTGGCCTCAGCTCCCTTAAGGGAGCCAAGACCAATACCTTAGCACTGTTCCCCTGGGGCTAACTGGCGGGAACGTCATAATACGATGTTCCTGCCGGTCAGCCCTTTGGGAACATCTTGATACAACAGGGAATGAGGCAGCCAGGTTGACAGCCACCTCATCCCCACGAGATTGGCAGTCGTCTAGCCGACTACCAAACTCCTAATGAGCACCTTGATCAGTATGAAAAATCCCCCTGGTTCCAGTTTATAAATGGTCCACTGCAGAAACTGGGCGAAAATTGATAAATAATTCAATATCCATTTCAATAACCTCCAACCTTGGGGTTTGAAGTAGCATGCCACTTGCTACAAAGCTCTTTAATAACTTGTCAGGGGTAGAAGGAACCATATAAAGGCAATTGCCGTACAATTATATATACATTGTAAGTATATGTATTCTTAGCTAGGCATGTTTATTTTTTAGACTGCAGTCTGCAGCAGTAGCCTGTAGGTTTATCCCATTTTCATTTATGGGTGACCTTGGAAAAGCATTTATCAAGGCGACTAATCAGTGATTACCCATGTTCCTCTGTCACTCTTAAATCACACCCACAGGGCATTTATCAGCGCTGCCTCTATGCAGAGCTGTTTACCCTTCACTCCCAGCTAGACCATGGCAAGGAAAGACTGTCAGTAATGTGCAAATTCTCAATAGCAAAGCGGTGGATGTCTTTTGAATGAGCATCAGGCAAAATCCTATTTGCTCTAACTGAACACACTGGTTTTATTTACACTGTTTCTACTCTAACTATAAGATTGGCTCCTGACTATCCATAACCAGTGCTTGCCTGTTCCTTGCCCCTTATGACTCTGGGTTAGTGTAGGAAAGTACCATCTTGCCTGGCATGTTACCCCCATTTTTCACTGTATATATGTTGTTTTAGTTGTATGTGTCACTGGGACCCTGGTAACCCAGGGCCCCAGTGCTCATAAGTGTGCCTGTATGTGTTACCTGTGTAGTGACTAACTGTCTCACTGAGGCTCTGCTAATCAGAACCTCAGTGGTTATGCTCTCTCATTTCTTTCCAAATTGTCACTGACAGGCTAGTGACCATTTTTACCAATTTACATTGGCTTACTGGAACACCCTTATAATCCCCTAGTATATGGTACTGAGGTACCCAGGGTATTGGGGTTCCAGGAGATCCCTATGGGCTGCAGCATTTCTTTTGCCACCCATAGGGAGCTCTGACAATTCTTACACAGGCCTGCCACTGCAGCCTGAGTGAAATAACGTCCACGTTATTTCACAGCCATTTTACACTGCACTTAAGTAACTTATAAGTCACCTATATGTCTAACCTTTACCTGGTAAAGGTTAGGTGCAAAGTTACTTAGTGTGAGGGCACCCTAGCACTAGCCAAGGTGCCCCCACATTGTTCAGAGCCAATTCACTGAACTTTGTGAGTGCGGGGACACCATTACACGCGTGCACTACATATAGGTCACTACCTATATGTAGCTTCACCATGGTAACTCCGAATATGGCCATGTAACATGTCTATGATCATGGAATTGCCCCCTCTATGCCATCCTGGCATTGTTGGTACAATTCCATAATCCCAGTGGTCTGTAGCACAGACCCTGGTACTGCCACACTGCCCTTCCTGGGGTTTCTCTGCAGCTGCTGCTGCTGCCAACCCCTCAGACAGGCATCTGCCCTCCTGGGGTCCAGCCAGGCCTGGCCCAGGATGGCAGAACAAAGAACTTCCTCTGAGAGAGGGCGTGACACCCTCTCCCTTTGGAAAATGGTGTGAAGGCAGGGGAGGAGTAGCCTCCCCCAGCCTCTGGAAATGCTTTGTTGGGCACAGAGGTGCCCAATTCTGCATAAGCCAGTCTACACCGGTTCAGGGACCCCTTAGCCCCTGCTCTGGCGCGAAACTGGACAAAGGAAAGGGGAGTGACCACTCCCCTGACCTGCACCTCCCCTGGGAGGTGTCCAGAGCTCCTCCAGTGTGCTCCAGACCTCTGCCATCTTGGAAACAGAGGTGATGCTGGCACACTGGACTGCTCTGAGTGGCCAGTGCCACCAGGTGACGTCAGAGACTCCTTGTGATAGGCTCCTTCAGGTGTTAGTAGCCTTTCCTCTCTCCTAGGTAGCCAAACCCTCTTTTCTGGCTATTTAGGGTCTCTGTCTCTGGGGAAACTTCAGATAACGAATGCATGAGCTCAGCCGAGTTCCTCTGCATCTCCCTCTTCACCTTCTGATAAGGAATCGACCGCTGACCGCGCTGGAAGCCTGCAAACCTGCAACATAGTAGCAAAGACGACTACTGCAACTCTGTAACGCTGATCCTGCCGCCTTCTCGACTGTTTTCCTGCTTGTGCATGCTGTGGGGGTAGTCTGCCTCCTCTCTGCACCAGAAGCTCCGAAGAAATCTCCCGTGGGTCGACGGAATCTTCCCCCTGCAACCGCAGGCACCAAAAAGCTGCATCTCCGGTCCCTTGGGTCTCCTCTCAGCACGACGAGCGAGGTCCCTCGAATCCAGCGACACCGTCCAAGTGACCCCCACAGTCCAGTGACTCTTCAGCCCAAGTTTGGTGGAGGTAAGTCCTTGCCTCACCTCGCTGGGCTGCATTGCTGGGAACCGCGACTTTGCAAGCTTCTCCGGCCCCTGTGCACTTCCGGCGGAAATCCTGTGTGCACAGCCAAGCCTGGGTCCACAGCACTCTAACCTGCATTGCACGACTTTCTAAGTTGGTCTCCGGCGACGTGGGACTCCTTTGTGCAACTTCGGCGAGCACCGTTTCACGCATCCTCGTAGTGCCTGTTTCTGGCACTTCTCCGGGTGCTACCTGCTTCAGTGAGGGCTCTTTGTCTTGCTCGACGTCCCCTCTCTCTGCAGGTCCAATTTGCGACCTTCTGGTCCCTCCTGGGCCCCAGCAGCGTCCAAAAACGCCAAACGCACGATTTGCGTGTAGCAAGGCTTGTTGGCGTCCATCCGGCGGGAAAACACTTCTGCACGACTCTCCAAGGCGTGGGGGATCCATCCTCCAAAGGGGAAGTCTCTAGCCCTTGTCGTTCCTGCAGTATTCACAGTTCTTCAGCCTAGAAAGAGCTTCTTTGCACCAACCGCTGGCATTTCTTGGGCATCTGCCCATCTCCGAGCTGCTTGTGACTTTTGGACTTGGTCCCCTTGTTCCACAGGTACCTTCAGACAGGAATCCATCGTTGTTGCATTGCTGATTTGTGTTTTCCTTGCATTCTCCCTCTAACACGACTATTTTGTCCTTAGGGGAACTTTGGTGCACTTTGCACTCACTTTTCAGGGTCTTGGGGAGGGTTATTTTTCTAACTCTCACTATTTTCTAATAGTCCCAGCGACCCTCTACAAGGTCACATAGGTTTGGGGTCCATTCGTGGTTCACATTCCACTTTTGGAGTATATGGTTTGTGTTGCCCCTATCCCTATGTTTCCCCATTGCATCCTATTGTAACTATACATTGTTTGCACTGTTTTCTAAGACTATACTGCATATTTTTGCTATTGTGTATATATATCTTGTGTATATTTCCTATCCTCTCACTGAGGGTACACTCTAAGATACTTTGGCATATTGTCATAAAAATAAAGTACCTTTATTTTTAGTATAACTGTGTATTGTGTTTTCTTATGATATTGTGCATATGACACTAAGTGGTACTGTAGTAGCTTCACACGTCTCCTAGTTCAGCCTGAGCTGCTTTGCTAAGCTACCATTATCTATCAGCCTAAGCTGCTAGACACCCTATACACTAATAAGGGATAACTGGGCCTGGTGCAAGGTGCAAGTACCCCTTGGTACTCACTACAAGCCAGTCCAGCCTCCTACATTGGTTGTGCAGTGGTGGGATAAGTGCTTTGAGACTACTTACCACTCTTGTCATTGTACTTTTCATAAGAGAAAAATATACAAAACAAGGTCAGTGTATATACACATAGCCAAAAAGTTTTGCATTTCCTCTTTTCACTCTTTTCTAAGTGCTGAAAAGTACTTCTAAACTTTCAAAAAGTTTAAAAAGTTTTTTCTGTCTTTCCAAAAAGTTCGGAAAACTTTTTTCTCTTTGTCTATCACTTTTACTCTCTCTAAAAAATGTCTGGCACAGGCCAAAAAGTTGAACTGTCCAAACTTGCATATGATCACCTTAGCTGGAAAGGAGCAAGGAGTCTCTGCATAGAGAGAGGTTTGAGTGTAGGGAAGAATCCTTCTTTAGAACTGTTAATTAATATGCTTAGAGTACAAGATAAGGCCATAAGTGCCCAATCTGTAGAAAAAGTAGCTAATGGTTCTCAATCTGATCCAGGGACTCCCCCAGGAAAAGGTTCAGGAAAGAAACTTCTCAGCCTGCCCATTACTAGACAGTCTAGCATAGTTGGTACAGAGGTTGAATCACATCATACTGATGATGTGCTCTCACATTATACTGGTAGCCAAGCTGTTAGGGTGCCCTCTGTAAGGGACAGGTCTCCTTCTGTTCATTCCCATCATACCTCTGTATCTAGAAATGTCCCTCCCACCCACCCTGATGACAGATTGTTAGAAAGGGAGCTCAATAGATTGAGAGTGGAGCAAACCAGACTGAAGCTCAAGAAGCAACAGCTGGATTTGGATAGACAGTCTTTAGAAATAGAGAGGGAAAGACAGAAGATGGGTTTAGATACCCATGGTGGCAGCAGCAGTATTCCCCATAGTCATCCTGCAAAAGAGCATGATTCCAGGAATCTGCATAAGATAGTTCCCCCTTACAAGGAGGGGGATGACATTAACAAGTGGTTTGCTGCACTTGAGAGGGCCTGTGCTGTACAGGATGTCCCTCAAAGGCAGTGGGCTGCTATCCTATGGCTATCATTTACTGGAAAAGGTAGGGATAGGCTCCTTACTGTAAAAGAAAATGATGCTAACAATTTCCAAGTTCTTAAGAATGCACTCCTGGATGGTTATGGCTTAACCACTGAACAGTACAGGATCAAGTTCAGAGATACCAAAAAGGAGTCTTCACAAGACTGGGTTGATTTCATTGACCAGGCAGTGAAGGCCTTGGAGGGGTGGTTACATGGCAGTAAAGTTACAGATTATGACAGCCTGTATAACTTAATCCTGAGAGAGCATATTCTTAATAATTGTGTGTCTGATTTGTTGCACCAGTACTTGGTGGACTCTGATCTGACCTCTCCCCAAGAATTGGGAAAGAAGGCAGACAAATGGGTCAGAACAAGAGTGAACAGAAAAGTTCATACAGGGGGTGACAAAGATGGCAACAAAAAGAAGGATGGTAAGTCTTCTGACAAGGGTGGGGACAAATCTAAAAATGAGTCTTCATCAGGCCCACAAAAACACTCTGGTGGGGGTGGTGGGCCCAAACCTTCCTCTAATCAGAACAAGGAAAGGAAACCATGGTGCTATTTATGTAAGATAAAAGGCCATTGGACAACAGATCCCAGTTGTCCAAAGAAAGGCACCACAGCTCCTACCACTACAACCCCTACTGCTACACCTAGTGTCCCTACTAATAGCAGTGGTGGTGGGAGCAAACCTACTAATAGCCAATCCAAGGGAGTAGCTGGGCTCACTTTTGGTAATTTAGTTGGGGTTGGTCTGATTAGGGAGACCACAGAGGCTACTTTAGTCTCTGAAGGGGCTATTGACTTAGCCACTTTGGTTGCTTGCCCCCATAACTTGGAGAAGTACAAGCAACTAACCCTAATAAATGGTGTTGAGGTCCAGGCCTACAGGGACACAGGTGCCAGTGTCACAATGGTGATTGAGAAACTGGTGCACCCTGAACAACACATACTTGGACACCAGTACCAAGTAACCGATGCTCACAACATAACACAAAGCCACCCCATGGCTGTTGTAAATCTCAACTGGGGGGGGGTATCTGGTCCAAAGAAAGTTGTGGTAGCTTCAGATTTACCTGTAGACTGTCTATTAGGGAACGATTTGGAGACATCAGCTTGGTCAGATGTGGAGTTGGAGGCCCATGCAGCAATGCTGGGCATCCCAGGGCATATTTTTGCTTTGACAAGGGCTCAGGCCAAAAAGCAAAAAGGACAGGGAAGCTTGGATCCTGGAACAATGGACCAAGTGCTCCCTAAAGCTAGGGCTAGTAGAAGCAAACCACTTCCTACTATCCCTCCCTCTACAGTGGATTCTACTTCTGAGGAAGAAGAATTCCCTCCCTGTGCAGAACCTACACCAGAGGAGCTGGAAGCAGACACTGCTGAGCTTTTGGGTGAAGGGGGGCCTGCCAGAGAGGAGCTGAGTGTGGCACAGCAAACCTGTCCCACATTAGAGGGTCTCAGACAGCAAGCTGTCAAACAGGCTAATGGGGATGTCAGTGACTCACACAGAGTTTACTGGGAGGACAACCTCTTGTACACTGAGCAAAGGGATCCTAAACCTGGAGCTGCCAGGAGATTAGTGATTCCTCAGGAGTACAGAAAGTTCCTCCTAACACTGGCACATGACATTCCCTTAGCTGGGCACCTGGGTCAAATGAAAACTTGGGACAGATTGGTACCACTGTTTCATTGGCCTAGGATGTCTGAGGACACAAAAGATTTTTGTAAGTCCTGTGAAACCTGTCAAGCCAGTGGCAAGACAGGTGGCACTCCAAAGGCACCCCTTATCCCACTGCCTGTGGTTGGGGTTCCCTTTGAAAGGGTAGGGGTTGACATAGTTGGCCCCCTTGACCCTCCTACTGCTTCAGGCAATAGGTTTATCTTGGTGGTAGTGGACCATGCCACAAGATATCCTGAAGCTATTCCTTTAAGGACCACTACAGCTCCTGCAGTGGCAAAGGCCCTCCTGGGAATATTTTCCAGGGTGGGCTTCCCAAAGGAAGTAGTATCAGACAGAGGAAGCAATTTCATGTCTGCATACTTAAAGGCCATGTGGAAGGAGTGTGGTGTAACTTACAAGTTCACAACACCCTATCATCCACAAACAAATGGACTGGTGGAGAGATTTAATAAAACTCTCAAAGGCATGATTATGGGACTCCCTGAAAAACTCCGCAGGAGATGGGATATCCTTCTACCATGCCTCCTTTTTGCCTACAGGGAGGTACCCCAGAAAGGAGTGGGCTTCAGCCCCTTTGAACTTCTTTTTGGACACCCTGTTAGGGGTCCACTCACACTTGTAAAGGAGGGTTGGGAACAACCTTTAAAAGCTCCTAAGCAGGATATTGTGGACTATGTACTTGGCCTCAGATCAAGGATGGCTGAGTACATGAAAAAGGCCAGTAAAAACCTTCAGGCCAGCCAAGAGCTCCAGAGGCAATGGCATGATCAGAAGGCTGTTTTGGTTCAGTACCAACCAGGGCAGAAAGTGTGGGTCTTGGAGCCTGTGGCCCCAAGAGCACTCCAAGATAAATGGAGTGGTCCACACACAATTGTTGAAAAGAAGGGTGAAGTCACCTACTTGGTTGACTTAGGCACTGCCAGGAGTCCCCTTAGGGTGCTCCATGTCAACCGCCTGAAACCCTACTATGACAGGGCTGATCTCACCCTGCTCATGGCAACAGATGAGGGACAGGAAGAAGACAGTGATCCTCTACCTGATCTCTTCTCTTCCACAGAACAAGATGCTCTTGTGGAAGGGGTAGTTTTGGCTGATTGTCTTACTGCTGAGCAGAAAGATAATTGCATAAATCTCCTAGGACAATTTTCAGAACTCTTCTCCATTGTGCCAGGCACCACTTCTTGGTGTGAGCACACTATAGATACTGGAGACAGTTTACCTGTCAAAAGTAAGATCTATAGGCAGCCTGACCATGTCAGGGACTGCATAAAGCAAGAAGTTCAGAAGATGTTGGAACTAGGAGTGGTTGAGCACTCTGACAGTCCATGGGCTTCTCCTGTGGTACTGGTACCAAAACCCAATTCTAAAGATGGAAAGAAGGAAATGAGGTTTTGTGTAGACTATAGAGGTCTCAACTTGGTAACCAAAACAGATGCTCACCCTATACCCAGGGCAGATGAGCTAATAGATACACTGGCATCTGCCAAGTATCTAAGCACTTTTGATTTGACTGCAGGGTATTGGCAGATCAAAATGTCAGAAGATGCTAAACCTAAGACTGCATTTTCTACCATTGGAGGACATTACCAGTTTACTGTAATGCCTTTTGGTTTGAAAAATGCACCTGCCACTTTTCAGAGGTTGGTGAACACAGTCCTGCAAGGGCTGGAAGCTTTCAGTGCAGCATATTTGGATGATATAGCTGTCTTTAGCTCCAGCTGGGATGATCACCTGGTCCACCTTTGGAAAGTTTTGGAGGCCCTGCAAAAGGCAGGCCTCACTATCAAGGCTTCAAAGTGCCAGATAGGGCAGGGTAAAGTGGTTTATCTGGGACACCTTGTTGGTGGGGAACAGATTGCACCACTTCAGGGGAAAATCCAAACTATTATTGATTGGATTCCCCCTACCACTCAGACTCAGGTGAGAGCCTTCCTAGGCCTCACTGGGTATTACAGGAGGTTCATTAAGAACTATGGCTCCATTGCAGCCCCTCTTAATGACCTCACATCCAAGAAAATGCCTAAAAAGGTATTATGGACAGCAAACTGTCAGAAAGCTTTTGAGGAGCTGAAGCAGGCCATGTGCTCTGCACCTGTCCTGAAAAGCCCTTGTTACTCTAAAAAATTCTATGTCCAAACTGATGCATCTGAATTAGGAGTAGGGGCAGTCCTATCACAACTTAATTCTGAGGGCCAGGATCAACCTGTTGCTTTTATTAGTAGAAGGTTGACCCCTAGAGAAAAGCGTTGGTCTGCCATTGAGAGGGAGGCCTTTGCTGTGGTCTGGGCTCTGAAGAAGTTGAGGCCATACCTGTTTGGCACTCACTTCATTGTTCAGACAGACCACAAACCTCTACTTTGGCTAAAACAAATGAAAGGTGAAAATCCTAAATTGTTGAGGTGGTCCATATCCCTACAGGGAATGGACTATACAGTGGAACATAGACCTGGGAGTAGCCACTCCAATGCAGATGGACTCTCCAGATATTTCCACTTAGACAATGAAGACTCATCAGGTAATGGCTAGTCTTATTGTCCTTCGTTTGGGGGGGGGTTGTGTAGGAAAGTACCATCTTGCCTGGCATGTTACCCCCATTTTTCACTGTATATATGTTGTTTTAGTTGTATGTGTCACTGGGACCCTGGTAACCCAGGGCCCCAGTGCTCATAAGTGTGCCTGTATGTGTTACCTGTGTAGTGACTAACTGTCTCACTGAGGCTCTGCTAATCAGAACCTCAGTGGTTATGCTCTCTCATTTCTTTCCAAATTGTCACTGACAGGCTAGTGACCATTTTTACCAATTTACATTGGCTTACTGGAACACCCTTATAATCCCCTAGTATATGGTACTGAGGTACCCAGGGTATTGGGGTTCCAGGAGATCCCTATGGGCTGCAGCATTTCTTTTGCCACCCATAGGGAGCTCTGACAATTCTTACACAGGCCTGCCACTGCAGCCTGAGTGAAATAACGTCCACGTTATTTCACAGCCATTTTACACTGCACTTAAGTAACTTATAAGTCACCTATATGTCTAACCTTTACCTGGTAAAGGTTAGGTGCAAAGTTACTTAGTGTGAGGGCACCCTAGCACTAGCCAAGGTGCCCCCACATTGTTCAGAGCCAATTCACTGAACTTTGTGAGTGCGGGGACACCATTACACGCGTGCACTACATATAGGTCACTACCTATATGTAGCTTCACCATGGTAACTCCGAATATGGCCATGTAACATGTCTATGATCATGGAATTGCCCCCTCTATGCCATCCTGGCATTGTTGGTACAATTCCATAATCCCAGTGGTCTGTAGCACAGACCCTGGTACTGCCACACTGCCCTTCCTGGGGTTTCTCTGCAGCTGCTGCTGCTGCCAACCCCTCAGACAGGCATCTGCCCTCCTGGGGTCCAGCCAGGCCTGGCCCAGGATGGCAGAACAAAGAACTTCCTCTGAGAGAGGGTGTGACACCCTCTCCCTTTGGAAAATGGTGTGAAGGCAGGGGAGGAGTAGCCTCCCCCAGCCTCTGGAAATGCTTTGTTGGGCACAGAGGTGCCCAATTCTGCATAAGCCAGTCTACACCGGTTCAGGGACCCCTTAGCCCCTGCTCTGGCGCGAAACTGGACAAAGGAAAGGGGAGTGACCACTCCCCTGACCTGCACCTCCCCTGGGAGGTGTCCAGAGCTCCTCCAGTGTGCTCCAGACCTCTGCCATCTTGGAAACAGAGGTGATGCTGGCACACTGGACTGCTCTGAGTGGCCAGTGCCACCAGGTGACGTCAGAGACTCCTTGTGATAGGCTCCTTCAGGTGTTAGTAGCCTTTCCTCTCTCCTAGGTAGCCAAACCCTCTTTTCTGGCTATTTAGGGTCTCTGTCTCTGGGGAAACTTCAGATAACGAATGCATGAGCTCAGCCGAGTTCCTCTGCATCTCCCTCTTCACCTTCTGATAAGGAATCGACCGCTGACCGCGCTGGAAGCCTGCAAACCTGCAACATAGTAGCAAAGACGACTACTGCAACTCTGTAACGCTGATCCTGCCGCCTTCTCGACTGTTTTCCTGCTTGTGCATGCTGTGGGGGTAGTCTGCCTCCTCTCTGCACCAGAAGCTCCGAAGAAATCTCCCGTGGGTCGACGGAATCTTCCCCCTGCAACCGCAGGCACCAAAAAGCTGCATCTCCGGTCCCTTGGGTCTCCTCTCAGCACGACGAGCGAGGTCCCTCGAATCCAGCGACACCGTCCAAGTGACCCCCACAGTCCAGTGACTCTTCAGCCCAAGTTTGGTGGAGGTAAGTCCTTGCCTCACCTCGCTGGGCTGCATTGCTGGGAACCGCGACTTTGCAAGCTTCTCCGGCCCCTGTGCACTTCCGGCGGAAATCCTGTGTGCACAGCCAAGCCTGGGTCCACAGCACTCTAACCTGCATTGCACGACTTTCTAAGTTGGTCTCCGGCGACGTGGGACTCCTTTGTGCAACTTCGGCGAGCACCGTTTCACGCATCCTCGTAGTGCCTGTTTCTGGCACTTCTCCGGGTGCTACCTGCTTCAGTGAGGGCTCTTTGTCTTGCTCGACGTCCCCTCTCTCTGCAGGTCCAATTTGCGACCTTCTGGTCCCTCCTGGGCCCCAGCAGCGTCCAAAAACGCCAAACGCACGATTTGCGTGTAGCAAGGCTTGTTGGCGTCCATCCGGCGGGAAAACACTTCTGCACGACTCTCCAAGGCGTGGGGGATCCATCCTCCAAAGGGGAAGTCTCTAGCCCTTGTCGTTCCTGCAGTATTCACAGTTCTTCAGCCTAGAAAGAGCTTCTTTGCACCAACCGCTGGCATTTCTTGGGCATCTGCCCATCTCCGAGCTGCTTGTGACTTTTGGACTTGGTCCCCTTGTTCCACAGGTACCTTCAGACAGGAATCCATCGTTGTTGCATTGCTGATTTGTGTTTTCCTTGCATTCTCCCTCTAACACGACTATTTTGTCCTTAGGGGAACTTTGGTGCACTTTGCACTCACTTTTCAGGGTCTTGGGGAGGGTTATTTTTCTAACTCTCACTATTTTCTAATAGTCCCAGCGACCCTCTACAAGGTCACATAGGTTTGGGGTCCATTCGTGGTTCACATTCCACTTTTGGAGTATATGGTTTGTGTTGCCCCTATCCCTATGTTTCCCCATTGCATCCTATTGTAACTATACATTGTTTGCACTGTTTTCTAAGACTATACTGCATATTTTTGCTATTGTGTATATATATCTTGTGTATATTTCCTATCCTCTCACTGAGGGTACACTCTAAGATACTTTGGCATATTGTCATAAAAATAAAGTACCTTTATTTTTAGTATAACTGTGTATTGTGTTTTCTTATGATATTGTGCATATGACACTAAGTGGTACTGTAGTAGCTTCACACGTCTCCTAGTTCAGCCTGAGCTGCTTTGCTAAGCTACCATTATCTATCAGCCTAAGCTGCTAGACACCCTATACACTAATAAGGGATAACTGGGCCTGGTGCAAGGTGCAAGTACCCCTTGGTACTCACTACAAGCCAGTCCAGCCTCCTACAGTTAGACTCTAATGATGTCCCTTCAGGGCATATTTTGTTCAAAAAGTGACTCCGCTTTGGCTGAACATCTATCTCCATACATACATTACCTTTCACCTCTAATGAAGAGGTGACATAGATCAGCTATGATGGCTGCCTGCTTCCAGTTCAAGCCCAGAGATGATCCCTCTCTTTGTAGACCATTTGTAAGGCATTTATGGTGGCTGCTTGTAGCTATTGTATTCATATGGGCAACTCTCCAGTAACTGCTGACCCTACAGATACTGTGTATGACTGTACCCAGTGAATTCCTACTGAGCAGCTCACTTTTGCTCCTGGATGGTTTCTAAAGAGCCCTTATTACAACAAGCCTGTGAATTCATCCTCCGCGTGCCTGCACGAATTTGAGATGCACACTGCACTCTTCTGCGTGGATAGTGTAGATGTCCACTCGATCACCTCACAATAATACTAATCTGTATCTTACCGGGTTCAGTAGGACTGAGCGATCCGCAGACCGCCCTTAAAGAAAATAGCATTCAATATTTTTTTTTTTTTCTTTAAGAAACCATATTAGGAAAACTGTGTTCTGAAATCAATACTTGGGGCACATTAAAAAGAAAGTGCATAATTCCAAACCTGATTGCCACAGGGAGGGACCAGATGTTCTCGTATGGTCTGTTAAAACATTTTTATGCTCGATATTAGCTGTTGGTACAGCCATGATCTCTTTTGAAAACCCATCCCTGGGTTTAACTTTGTAGACCATACCTTTCTCGCACTAACCCGTGTTACAATACATGCCCCCTCTTCCCCTCATAAGAAATAGATCTTCATTGTGTTAAGCACGCACAACAAATCCTTTACTACAGCAATTCATCAATAATGGATTCATGGGTCAGTCGTCATGGTAGAACGCATACATTGTATTCTGGCTGCGGATCATTATCACCTTCTTTCTGTTGGATGCCAGTCTGTTGTGCTACACACCCGCTGAACCTCTACTCCCTCTTATTCAGTATTTCTTTGGATCTTACTGAACATGAAATGACAGCCAAGCTACCTACCCAGTGTTGCCCTGCCAGAAGTCACCCCTACGTAACCACACTCCGTTGCCCACCTCTAAAGGCCAGCTTCTCCTTGAACGTACATTTGAAATATTTCAAAACAAAAGACCGAGGCAACAAACGTCTTAATGCGTACGGGCCTTTGGTTTTTAATAATTGTTTAAACGAATGTGGAGAAGTCTCTCGACCAATGTTTATATATTTGAGGGAGTGGGGTATGGATATCTATATTTTGTGAGTGTAATGTTTTTTTAATCGTACAGGGATTGTTGTTTAAGTGTGGAAATGTTTAATGGTGTTTTATTGGCGTTTGGGCCTTTAGCACGATTGCGTGGATTTGTGTATGTCTTTTTGTGTGTTTGCAGCCGCGAGGAAGCCTCTTGTTGAGGAGAAACGCGTTGGCTGCACTTATGTTTCCGGATATAGAACCTGAATTAAAGCATCAATATACCAACAGGATCTTGGATGGAGTTTTTACATTTGTACGTTTCTGTTGCCTCTCTTTTGTTTAAATGTTTCTTTATATCTTGATGGTAGTGCGCACCAAACCGCACCAGCTGCAGCCCCGCTTTTAGGATATCCAATATTTTTACATTTGAGCTTTGAAGGAAGAGAGTCACAACAGTTTTGTTTTGCAGAGAAACGTTCGTACTCCAAAAGGCATTCGATGTCCTTGACTCTAACACGTTGAGTTAGAAGTGTGAGAGCGCAAATCTCAGCAATGTTATTCATTTACGCTCACTAAAACTGTCATTCTTAAAGGGCTTTGCTCAGGCCAGGAAGCCTTCAGTGAATGTCATAAGGCAGAAGTAAACTAAAGTAAACCGAAAACTACAAATGCAAGACAGACTATGAAAGTAAAACTGAAACGCTAAATGTTGTTACAGCACAGATATCCTGTGAGATTCAAAGAAAACCACGTATCCATATTATCATAGATGTCCTGTACATATCTAACTTGGTTTCCACACTTATCCAGTGGGTTTGGCTTTCTTATCCAAGGCAATAGCCAGAAAAATAACATGCCCCTACTTTGAGCCATATTGTGCTTCATGAGTTTGAGTAACATGAAGTCCTGACCATTTAAGGAAGGTCCGCAGGAATTAATGCTCCAGTTCTTCCTTGCTTCTTTTCCTCTTTCCATCTTTCTTTCTTTAACCGCATTATTCTCTCAGATTCTCATTCGATCTGCTGCTTGCTTATTTTTTCTTTGCACTTTTTTATTCTATGTCTCTAACCATGTTTTATTCGACCATCACTTGCAGTTTTATTTATTAGCTTTTGTTTCTGTCTTGTGGCCTGCTAGTCTCATATCAAAGTTAAGAATGGTCAGTAAGAACTACTGGATAGTGCTTAATTTGAACCGATGGTCGCAGGTGGGGTCCACCGGCGCACATTTTCTGTGCACTTATTTTTCCTCCTCAGATTTTGAACCAGGACTTAGAGAGTGAAAACATAAGGGGAGAAGGAGCGAGAGAAAGACAAAAAAAATCCGTACAAAGCTGAAATCTAGAACAGTGAAATAAAGGAACATAGAGTGCCTGGTGGTGGATTAGAGAAGCATGAGGTGGAATCAAGACTACACTGCAAGGGTATTCAACATGCTAACCTTCTAAAGCGCCAGCACTGCCTCTGACAGACTGCTGGCTGAGCTTAGTATAGCTGGTTCCATGCTTTGCCCAAGATCATATCTGCAAATGATAAAATATTTGTGTCCATAAAGTAGTGGTCTCCAAATCTGAGTGTCCTGCGTAGATGGACGAACTTTAGCTTATCTAGGACAAACCAGCGCAAGAGGTTGAGTAACAAAATAAAGGCAGAATCCAGTGTGAACCTTTTCTAGCTAGCCAGCTCTACAGATCTGAGGGCCAGGAAACTCCTCTGCACGCACACAGCCTCACAAGGTGTGATTTAGTCCACAAAAGGTAATTCAGTGCTCCTAGAGGTATGGGGTGACCATCAAACGTCCTATAGCAGGAATTCATCCATACATGAAAACAGAAACCCTCAAGCGATACAAAAGTGTAGTCCCAGTTCTTCGCTGGTATTGATACTTGTTTTTTATTTATTTATTTTTTATAGCTTCACAGTTCTAGACAACACGTGTTTCGTTTTATAACAGAGTTCTTCAGGGCACATCAGTCAAGTCAATCTTCACTTAATTGGTGAACCTTGTAAAACTCAAGAAGAGTACCACCACATAATTCTAACCTTATCCTTATCCAAGTACAGCAGAAATCAGCACATAGTAATCTCTTTTCCTAAGTTGTGAATGGTACGAAGTTTATAAGGCCACAGACTTTGGCATACTACCAAACACGTAGATTGATTGCTTGGCTGGTATTGCTTTGTAGAAAAGCATTGCCAAGGATGATTGTTACTCATTCTTTTAGCAAGCGCTCTTCGCAGAGACCCGATTAAGTTTGAGATATGAAAGAGTCCATTATGAATTAGGTTTGTGAGTTCAATCATGCATATTAGATTTGAATTGGGAGTGATGATGCAGCTGAAGGTCTCAGAATGATACCCATTTTCTGATCTGACTTTGCGCAACATGCAGGGTAAATAAGTGCTTGAGATTGTTTGGAGGAGTGTAAAGTATTTACTTCTGTCTGGGATGTACCATTGTGATTCATGTATGCAAACTGTAATGGTTGCTTGTTTTAGTGGTGAACTGTGCCTTTGTAGTGATGCCCATACTAGAACATTATTTGGGATTTTGTTTAAAGTTTCTTCATCAAATAAGTTAGTAGTGGAATTATGAAGGGATGTTAATAATTCTTAAGCTTGAGTAAAATCAGACGAGCTGTTCATACTGTGGCTCTGTCTTGTTGAAGGTGGTATAAGTGAATTTTTGGGTCCAAGATTTTAGGATTTCGTAAGATGCATCAAGATGGCTACCAGTATTGACTGTGGCAAAGATGACCACTGCTTTGGGGGTGGCACTCAGTGGTGAAGAAAAACTAGTTCACCTAGCGGGGCATTTAAAAGCAAGCTTTTTTTTTAGTACGCTGTTGCTTTCATTTCAGCGCCTACATGGTGTGAGTTCAGGGCCGCAATGCAGAATTGAGTGCAAGCAAGTGTTGGTCCAAGATTGGTGATGGGAGCCAGTTGGACCACCTTTAGGAATGCTTCCGAGTGTCAGGATGAGGTGCTTCGGATGATTTAATTCATGATGGAGTTACAGCCAGGAAACCAGATAAGGCTGTGGTGGAGGTGGGTGGGTATGTTTGGAGGGAAGGGAAGAGAGTTGTGCCTCGCCTCAGGCTTGTGTTTTTTTTTTTTTTTTTCTTATTTGTTTTATTGCAGTGGAAAGGGTGGGTAAGGTGCTTTAGACTTAAAGGCTGCCGAGGTCTTTTGCAGTCTGCTGCTACGTATTCAAGCAGTTAGTTTTACTCCCAATTAGACTTCATGGATGCCAGCACGGGCCAGACAGTGTATGGGCTGAAGAGCCAAACTAGCCTCTTACTACCCAGTGCTGAGAAGATCTGTGCACCTGTTTGATCTGTGCAAGCTGTTTGTGATTTCCCCATTTCTGAAGCCTGGAGCCAAGAGAGGATGTCCTGCTGGTTATTAGTGGGAGAACTAATTTAAATTAATTTTTGCATGAGATCCCCTGCATTGCAAGTGCTACTTAATGCTTTAAAATACTGGTAAAGACCAACTCCTCTTGCGACGTTTTAAACTCCTACTGCTAGGATTTTCTTTTTGTTGCTAATTTCTTTAACACATTTGCTGGCTTGTACATCTTTGTAGAGGATCTGTCTAACAATGGAATATCAGAATGAGGGGTTATGTTATTTAACACGTGGGATGAAGCTCTAGTTAGTACTCCTCTTCCTGTGACTTGTTTTCTTTATATATATATATATATTTTATTTTGGTTTGTGTTTTACTGTAAAGTTGAGTTTGATCTGTAGATTACTGAAAGACACTGACACCTTCTAGAGTGGTATCCTCAATGGGATCCTGTGGGGTCCAGGGCGTGGGGGCCCTGCCCCAGGCCTTTAGGTTGTTTGGTGATCTTCCTGCCTTGTTGATGATAGGAGGCACTGCTGGTATCCCACTTTTCCTATTGCTGTCTTAATGCATGTGCTACATGGTGGGAAGTTTTGATCGAAAAAATGCCTTTAAATTAGCAATTTCATAAGGGACCTTTGAGCTTAAGAGTGTATTGTTTAGTGGCTATTGGGGGCAGTTACACTTGCATGTTCAGCAAAGGTACTGTGACCGTTTCCATGAAAATGCTGTTATCACATATATGTTTACCTGACCTATCAACAGGGAGGTCTTTAAGATGAGATATTGTTACTTGGTCCATATGTTGAAAGAGTGGTGGAGGAGTGGTTGGGGGCCATCCAATAGCCCTGTTATCATTGCAACCATGGCAGGTAGTGGTGAGTCACTGCTTACCTCTCCTGTATACAGGTCATAGTTTGAATCTCGGCAAGGCCAATCCAGATTTCATTGTTAAAACATTGATAACCAGAAGAGTACCATTAACGTTGTATAAGAACACCGGCTATTTACATTAGTTAGCAAACTGGGATGAAGTGCTGTTCAAAGGTAAATATATCTATATGTACTTAGATGTACTGTAGCAGAACGGTATAGGCAGTTGTTGGATTTGTGAGGGTTTTTTATGCAAAAGATCTGAGAATTTTGTCTTTTCTTATTTTCACTTATTTGGGATCTCAGTGGCACATTGCATTCCTTCAGAGGCAGCTATCACCTCATCCATCAAAATAGGTGTGTGCCCTGAGTGGCTCGTGTTAGTGACATAGTTTGAACCAGTAGAAAATAATTGCTGACTAATCCTAAATGATTATACTCTCATCCATCTGCTATATTTAATCTTAAAGTACACATTAAGCGAGAGGCCTCCAGCACGGAAAGAAGAGTTTCTCATCCATGCCAAATGGATATCCACATGTAACTTGTGTAAAGTCCATTTATCCATGCATCATCAGCCATTGGACCCAAGTCACGCACACGTATGAGAAGATTGCTGACTGATATCTCATTCTTAAAGGAATATATTGTCCCTTTCCTGAAAGGGGTGGTTGGTGGCGTCCACCAAGGATGGCCAGGTGTAGGCCTGTAGTGAAATGTGTTTTGACCACTGACTTTGTGTTTCACAACTTTGCACCTGAATTAGCTGTCCAGTGTTCACCAGTTACAGACTCCATTTTGTATTCAGTTTAGCCTTAGATTCATTCTGCCTTTTGACTCCATCGTAGCATTAGACACTGCCATGTTAAAGGCTGCCCGTAATTTTCCACACTGTAAACTGTGCTTTCTGTCTTGTTTTCGTGCTTTTTCCTCACCAAGGCATTTGGGTGATAAGGATGTACTCAGATGGCAGGAAATGGCCTTGTTTTGACTTGACATCTTGGAATTGTGGCCAAATCCCAACATGTTATTTTCAAAGCATACCTAAACTAGCCAGAATGTTTGAATCGCAAAAGGAGGTTTTTTTTTTCAGAAAGCTCCTTTTGGGTTTTTTAAGATATAAAAAGATCCAGTGCGACAGTGAGAGATGGAGTGGCCTCAATTAGGGCTCAGAAGTCTGATGCCTGATATAGATTTCCCGTGAGGGTGGGATCTCTCTTTCTCTGTCGAACGGGGTCATCGGCTTGATGGCATGAGAAAGATGAAGCACCTGACGGGCCCTGTGGTGATGCATTTTTAATTCATTATTTGCTTTGTATTATAATAATATAGATACATTTGCTGCATGTATTGCAGTGGAGAATCATTTTGTTATGTTTTCATTTCATTGTTGTGACTATTTTTTTTAAACGTGTGCTTTCAACGTGCTAATCTCCTTTTAGGAACCTGGTGTAGTGAAATAATAAATGTATTCTTTGGACTAAGTGCATTCCAGAGGTGTTTGTCAGCTCAGTCATTAGTGAAAAGCAAAACAAGACCTTTATCTGCTTCTTGCTCTGGACCACATGTTTTGTCAGTAGAATACATTAAAAGAAAGACCAGGTGTTGGATGATCATGAATATCCCTCTCCAGTTGTCATAGATTTCTCCTGTGTTCATGAATTTGGATGGGTGGCAGGTACACACAGACTGAGTCTGGTAGTGGGACTCCTTATGATGACTGGTGTCCTTTGGTAGAAATACACTGTTGCCAATGTGTGTTTGTTGTTTGTCAACTCTACCTTAGTAATTGCTTCTTGTGCCTTGGAACTGGCTTGTGCTACATGGTGCATCTGCTTATGATCTCAGGGTAGATTCCACAGGTCTCGTGGAATCCTAACACACACACGTTATGTTCCTGCATAACCCTGCAAGGCACAGGGTAGATTCCACTGGTATCGTGGAATCCTAACACACACACACGTTATGTTCCTGCATAACCCTGCAAGGCACAGGGTAGATTCCACTGGTATCGTGGAATCCTAACACACACACACGTTATGTTCCTGCAAGGCACAAAGAGGAGTAGCCACCTTTTAGTCATAGATCATTGAAAGGTAGTTTGGAAAATGGTGACGGACGATTGCTAGGGAAGTCTTGTCGGATTTTTTTTTTAAGACATGTAACCTGTGCTGTAACATGGGGGCTCCTGATGAGCGTTTTGGAACTGTGGACTTCTGCCATTTGAATTGGGCAGCCTCCATCCTATTCTCAAGCTGATCTTGTAGTGCTTAATCAGGTAATTGATGCTTGTGCCCTATTCCACACCACAGATTCTCTCATAAACATATCCCTCATGAGTGATCTAGTGTACTGAAATAGTTTTATTGGGTTGCCAAGCATGTCTCTTCTCTTCTCTTGTTGACCAATCCTTCAATCAGCTTTGTAACCCCCAGGCTCTATTCAGGACCCTGTCTTAGCTTACTAAACCGATGAAACGTTAGTTGTTGATTTGCCAGCAGCAGAGCTTAGTTCAAGCTCCCTGTAGTGGTTTCTGTTTTCCTTTTTTAATGTGTGCTTTTCCAAACTTTACCCCATGAGTGCTCCCTAGACATCTGCTTGCTGTCTTTCTGTCACATATTTTACATTCTTGACTTTGTCAAATACTATCCTTCTTTATGGTTGGGCTGTACCTTCATACCTTGTTTGAGATTTGCCTCCAATATGGCTTTCTCAATAGCAGTTCTTACCTACACTGATCTGCCTGAATCACCTCTGATGGCCACGTAGAAATCCTTTGCCATTTTGTGGACCAGCTTGAAATCTCTAGTCAATAAATGAATCCCCTCAAACAAGGAGGTTCGTACGTTACTGAACAAAGTAATCACCCTCTTTGCTTCCAAGGCATTTTCCACACCTTTTCCTTTTCAAGATATCATAAAAAGTTTGATGGATCACTGTCCTGATGCCAGGCACAAAATCTATTTTGTCTTGTATTGAGAATGTAGTTTGTTTGCTTTGCATTCTGTCCATGCTCAATGCACAATAGTGATTATTCATTGATTGCTTAAGTTATTGTGGATAACTTGCGCCCTCATATATCGGTATCCCTATTTTATGGATAGTATTTGTGGTGGATACTTCTGGTCATAGCTTCTTCACGTTTTAAATCTTTGTCAAGCACCAGGCTAGATGTAGGAACTTTGCAATAACTGCCAGGTGGTGCGGTGCGGCTGTGGCCCTTGCCTACTCCTCCTTCTGACATGATAATATAGAACCATCCAAAGTGCCACCATACATGCTGAAATAGGCTCCTTTATTCTATGCCTTGTAACATGGCTCAGAATCTCCCAATTTGGTATTTTATCAATATAGACTTTTAAAATCTTTTGGCTGTGTACTTCAGGGTTAGGCCTCCCCACTTCCCACCCAAAGAGGTGGGCCGCAAAGGTATTTTTGAAATGTTGATTTTGGTAACCCGGGTAACCTTTTTCCCCAGGTAGTTCCTCCTCCTTGCTACACATCAGCTAAACTAAACTAAAAGTAAGCTTGAGTTGTGGAAGTGGAGATGGTGTTGCGTGTGGAGAGAGAGAAACATGTGTTGCTACATCCTTTACTCTACAAATGTCTGTCTCAACCCTATTGGCATGCTTCACTCGCATTGATTATGTTTTATATTTAAACAGTCTTTGCAACGTTTATTTCAGAAACTATTTCCATCATGATGATGCAAAGATTTCTCCAAAATGCAAGGTTTGAGGAAGAAGACGTAGACACCCTAAAGAGCACTGTGAGTTTTTCTTGGGCATGAAAATAATGTATGCTTTCGAATTAGAAAATACAATTTGAACATTGTGCTGTTTTCCACATGATGACCAGATCATAGTAACCTTTGTAAAAGTTGATGATAGTCATTCACCATGGTGTAATATTTTATGCTGAATTGCTGCCATCCTTTGAGCGCACTGTTTTGGACTGAAAACCGCTTGGTCTGTACCCGTACTTTGTGTCAAAAATTATCTTGGGGAGGGGGGATGTTATCCTGTCAACCCTCTTCAGCCGTTGCATGTTGAATGTGACATTCCCATTTTCAATCAGGTCACATCAACCATTTGTGGATAGTAACTGACATTATTATGTATGGGCTCTTTCATTGTTAAATTGGTTGCATGTATCCCTCCTAGTTCATTTGTTTTCGTCTGTTGCATAGACTGTGGAAGGCATAAAACCAAGACCGAAACAGGCTGTTCAACCCTGCCATTAATTTTACTCCTCAACCTGAGGAACAAGTCCACAACACACCCCAGGGTGAAGCTAGATAATTAAATTGAATCTTCTTCTTTAAATTGGAAGTTCTCAAACTGATCTGAACATTTCAGGATCTCAATGACCACCTTTTTAATATTTTGAAAAATACCTAAATTTACTAGACCCTATATAAAATAAAAAATTATCAAAAACCTTAAATTATGTGACGAGGTTTATGGTGTCACCTTTATATTAAAATCTTCTGCCATTCCAACATGGCTTCTTTTATTTAATCTTAGGGCATGGAAGCAATGCATATTTTCCAAGTCCTTGACTGTGCACTAGAGCATTCCTGTGTCTGAGATGGGATTATATTAGTTGCAGGTAAACCATTTTAGTACTGTTGTGTGACAGTCACCACCTCCTTCCACATGATAAAGATATGATTCTCTACACCTAACATGGTCATGATTGACGTTGTGGATTGCACGTAATAGGGGATCGTTCAGCTGCCTACAAACTCAAAGGTCCTTCAGCCATTTGTTGGATCTCACGGAGGAAAACTTTACTGTTTATTGACCATCGGCACTGCTTTAGGTTGTAAATGCTGTATGGATAAATGTGTGAGTTGGTGCATAGCAAAATGTTTTAGTGCAAAGGATTACAGTTTTGGGTTTTGGCATGTTTTTTTCTTTTTGTTAAGATGTTTAGATATTATTATTTATTATTATTATATATATATTTTTTAATTAACCGCTCCTAAATACATGATGGAAACCACCATTTTTAATTTTATTTTCTTCATATTTGAGCAGCTGCAACAACATAAGGCTAGATTCACAAAAAGCTTTTTGGAGTATGTGAAGTAGTATTTCTGTAGTAGTACTTCATGTAGTACAAAATGCAATTCACAAACCAATTGCCAGAAATCTCCATCTCTTCTGTCTGTTTTATAAGGAGAGCTCGGTCTTTGTAGTGGAGATATTTGCTAACTGAAGTATATAATTTAGTAGGAAATGTAGAGGGGCCAGCTAAAACGAAACGCACCCACATAAGAGTAAGACAATTGTTGTTCTCAAAATATAGCTCTAATTCTACTACATCCTTAATAGTTTAGAAAACGTCTTAAATGTACCCAAAATCACCCCTTGAGTAAGTCGAGAGCCACACATGGCCAGCCACTGGTACTCCAAAACACTCATAGAAATAAATGGAGGCAGGCTATAACCCCTGACGCCCTACAGAAAATAATGTAACATGAATAATACATTTAATATATATTTAAATTTAAAAAAAACATTAATTATGCTTTTTTTTAACATTTATGTAGTTTTCACAATTTTGTAACAATTGGCAAATACTTTTTAAATTAACATTTCTAAGTAGTTTAAAATAATCAACGAAAATTCTCGTTAGTTAAAACAAATAACCATAGTTGTGATATCACCTTTAATGTCTTTTTTTTTTTTTTTAAAGTAATTTATGTAAATTAATGTATAATTTAATGTAAAGTTGAATTTCGTACATAGTGTGCAGTACATTTTTCATTAAGTAGTCCTAGGTTAGTATGATTTTACATGTTTATTTTGCTTGAAATTAAAGTAATAAACTTTTAAAATTCACTTTTGCTTTTAGTGATAGCTCAACTCTGGTGATGGAGTTCACTACAAAGGTGGAAAGTTACTTACAGTAACTTTATTCTTCAAGGAGTCTCCATCCCCTCATTTGAGGGGGTGGAGATGCTTAAAACTGCCCCAAAGTTGTACATCTACCCTTTGCTGCTCATTTTCAAGAAGTTATGATTTAAGCCTAGGTGTTGGAGTAGATCTACGCATGAGCAGATTTACAAAAGTATACTTTCCTTTGTGAATTGAACCCATTCTGTTTAAAATGAATGCGTATTCTTAAGAGTCTGCCCTTTTATTGTAATTAGCTCCACATTCACTAAATCCACCCTAGATTTATTTGATTATCAAGGATTTGGAAGAAACACCAGAGTAGAGCTTAGGAAATGTGCATGGAGAAAGCAAGAAGTTTGAGACCGTGCATTGCTCCTGTGCCCCTTCTCCATCTGATGATCATTATATGCTCCTACAATGTCCCAGATGATCCAGTTTGTCTCTAACTGGATCTTCCTTATTCTACCTGTACTTGATACATCCAGGCCCTCTTTGTGACTTTGGCAGGCGGCAGAGGCCACCCACCAAAGTCCTGGGTCGGAATGACTGCATACGCAGCTGTCCTCCGCGGTACCTATTAAGAGTTTCCTGCTGGGCCAGTGGGTGGAAACTGCCTTTCTGCCCGGTGGTCCAGCGGGAAACACCACAACATTGACGCGGGCTCGTAATTGAGCCAGCAGCAGTGTTGCTGTGCGTCAGGTGTCACAGCACCGGTCATGCTTTTTGCTGCCCGTAATTCAGGCAGTGAAAAGTGTGACAGGGCTGTCCATGGGGGCACCTGCCCTGCCCATGCCAACTGCATTGGCAGTGCAGGGGGCCCCCTGCACCCTCTTTCTGCCAGCCTTTGCATGGCGGTGAGACCACCATGCAAAGGCTGGAGGAAACGCTTGTCGTAATCCGGAGACTGCTGGCACTGCCAGGCCATCGGCTGGTGGCAAGCTGGTGCGGCCGGCAGTCAGACGGTGGCGACTCCGCCACAGTCATAATATAGTGTTTGAACCAACCCTGTTGGCAGCGGTTCAAGTGCCACTATGAGTCTGGCGGTCCATGGACTGCCAGACTCCTGATGAGGTCCCCAGTATGCTCCATTCACCTTTCACCACCACCACCTGGTACTGGAATTTTCTGGTGCATCAACATAATCCTGATGCTGAGCACCTTACTTAGGAATGCAGCGCTGCATCATTCAGTGGCAGTTTTGGGCCCCAACTATTTCCCAGTGTTTTATATTGGGCACCCTAAAATTTTGGATATGAAGGAGAAAAGGACTTGTGGCTTTTCAGTAAGTGTTCATTTTTACCAACTGCATTCATTTAAATCCTATTTTTGTATATCATGTTTTCATGCATTAATTATAAAGTGGCTGTAGGAGATTTTGTCACTTTGGGAACATTTAGAAGAGAGAATACTGACAATCTGTCAAAGTTGGTAATTCTTCGTAAGGGGTATCAAACTGTGAAAGACCCACTGTCTGCTGCTTAAGGGTGTTGGCTTGTGCAGGTGAGGTGTGAAACAAATGTATGGACAGCTCATCAAACAAACTGATCTTAGAACAGAAGCACATCTAGTAATAAACTGCACATGCCTACAGTTCAAACAGTTGCCACATGTAAGTTTCTGGAGTTTTTATTTTATTGGAACCTTTATTAGAACAGTCACAGTAGTACAATGTAAACTTGTTTCATCCAAAATGACCAGAACATCTAAACCCTACAGACTTTTTTAAGGCTTAATTTTAGTAATCCAGAAGATCAAGGCAAGTTGAGGGCCTTAAAACTTCATGAGAATGAGTAGAATAAATACGGTCTTGCCCCAAACAATTTGTAGTCTTAAGTCAGTTAAATGGGAGGTGTCTTGACTCAGTTAAAGAGACCCCTTAGATGGTTAGGTAGTGCATTCCCTACAACGACCCAGGCAACTGGCTTTGGAAACTGCAAGTACAGTGGTGCTTAAAGGTAATGTAGACTGGAAAGGTAATTGCAAATCACAATAAAGCCAACTATTTTTATAGGTTAGCCAGTTACCACATGGGCATGCTTGAAGAACCTTACTTGAGAAAGTGACCTTTTTAAGTTCTTTGCGCCACTGTTAGCAAATGCATATAACGTTGCCTGCTGTGGTCCAAAGGAAGCGTTCCGAGATACCTTTCTAATATCATTGAATAACTTTGTTGAATAAATAACGTGTGTACCACAACTTTTGCTTTTATGCTTCATATGCTAGCAGTGGATTTGAGGACATTTTGGAAAATGCGACTTTGTAGTTTGTTCCTGGTAGGAAAAAAGTTTTTTTTCAGTGGCTCTGGCAGAAGTTACTTTACAAACCTTCACACTGTCTTTATTTTTCATAATCCTGATTTCAAATTAATTCTGTCATTCTAGGAGCATGGACCCACTTTGCAGGCGCACAGTGGCTTCAATCCTTCTTCAGATGCAGCAGAGCTTGACAAAGCCATCAAAGTTAAAGGTAAGAATTTTGAATGCATCTTGAATTTATGCTTTTTTTTAAGGCCATGTTTTGATCAGTCACAAAAACTTTAAAATATTGTTTTTTAAGATACGTAAGAGCTTATCTTCTTGAACTACCTTGCACTCTTATTTCATTGTACCAATCTTTGTCCACTTGCCCTTTATATGTTACTTACATTCAGAATAATACAAATCTGAAATCCATAGACAAGCCTGTTTTTACTGCCTGGCTTTTTAGACTTGTGAGATAGTTAATAAAATAAGAGTAGATTGTCCTTGTATATAATGACATGTCCGGTCTCGCAGGTCAGGAAACTGGGCAATGAAACAGAACTGTTTGCTGCTTTTACAGTTCAATCATAAAGGGAAGAAATTCCAAACATGTTAGCTCTGGGATCTAGTTTCATCTTGCCCTTGCAAGGGATTAGGTGGTTCTGTATATTTACTTTTTTCCTATGGATGTTTAGATTTGCCAGATTGTTGACTTGATTCACTTTTGTTTTCTGTGCTTTAAAGTGTGTCCCCTTGATTTTTAGCAGTTATCCAGGCATAGAAGCTTCTTGTTGGTAGGGTGACAACCTCAACCTGGATCATTGCTTATTTATGGTCCTTATGCGTATTAGTCTAATTACTTACATGGACCTCATCAAGACTATGTATAACACCTAGAATCCATTGGATTATAAGACAAAATAATCGTAGGGCTAGAAACAAGAGAAAGACTGTGTAGCTGAAACATGTCACTGACCTGAAAATAAACACTGCAATTTGCAGTTCTGAGTTTGTATTATATATACGAGGTACGCTGGTGCTGTGAAGAGATGCATATGATTTCCAAAATATAATTTTGTCTTCGTTTTCAGAAAACATTTAGATTGATTACTACACTCTTCTACAAAACAGTGATTAGGAGGCTTTGCAACACTAAAAGCAGTTACTTGGGGAAACTGTATCGCAATCGCTGCTCATTTGAATTAGAGAAGAGACTAACTAGAAGAACTCGGATACCATGTAATTTGAAAGTATATGCAATCACAAAGGCTCCCAGAAAATGTGGCACTAACTCCCAGCTGCCAAGACATTAGTTAAATCGCCCGACCCAAAGCTAAATATTATTCACAGATGAAGTTACAAGATTGTAACATTAGTAATAAAATGAGTAAACTGCTGGCCTCCAAGCTGAGGGCGAGAATATCTGACTGTAGAATTGCAGCCATTAAAAACAAAGGTGAATAGTTACAAACCAGGGACATTTCAAATAGTTTTACGACTTGTCTGCACTAGAAAAGTTGTCCACAGAAGAAATTGAGTGTCCCCGTATCAAACCTCACGTGCACACAGTTGGAGGCCATGGAGATGCTCATAGTGGCCTAAGAGGTCCTCTGCCGTATGCAGACTCAAGCAAATAAATCACCCAGCTCACATGGTTTCATAGCCCTCTTTAGATTTCGCCTGCACAGCACTTGCACTGAACTTGCAAAGTCTTTTGTATTTAAAAAAAATTCTTAAAAGGGGTTTAAAGTCTGCCTTCACTTG
Organism: Pleurodeles waltl; assembly: GCF_031143425.1. Classification (NCBI taxonomy): domain Eukaryota; kingdom Metazoa; phylum Chordata; class Amphibia; order Caudata; family Salamandridae; genus Pleurodeles; species Pleurodeles waltl. The sequence goes on from NC_090436.1 coordinate 840,273,443, forward strand.
GCATTTGTTTGTATGCTTGTCACTTTGTTTACTCTGTTTTCTATTCGTTGCAGCATGCTATTTCCTATTGTGTTCATCTTTCCCTGTGTGTTTTTTCTTATGAGTGGAGTTTGGAGCAAGTGCTCCTTCCTTTAACTTTTACTCCTTCTCTTTTGGAACCACTTTTTTCTTTGTGATTAAGCATGTTAGACGACTGCACACATGTTATTTGTGTAGCTCGGTTGTTTTCTGAACCAAAGCTTGAGTCATTTTCAAGTTAATTATTTTCTAGCAGAGTGATTTTGTCTCTGTATTTTGTGTGTGTTTGGTGACTGCATGCATGTTACCTGTGTAGCTTTGTTGTTTCTAAACTGAAGCTGGAGTCATTTTCAACTTAAGGGATTCCCATACAGTGATTTTAGCCAATTTATTTTTTTAACCATAAATGCACTTCGGCTAAATCACTTGCTTTACACAAGAAAGTAAAAAAAGAAAACGCAGCCATTCTTGAAATACTGTTACTGGCTGGCTGGCTTTTTAAAGTGACAGGATCTTATCTTGTGCTCCAACAGTTGCTAAAGTCTCGAGAGTGAAGGGGCCGTACACCGTGTGAATTACATAACATTACGATATGTTAAGCCGTCCATGTGTCCCTCACTTCTTATATTGCTTCTATTTTTTATATAAGCAGTCTTCTCCCCAGCGTGTTAACCTGTCACCCCACCAATATAATTGCTGGACCACTGTGCGATGACACAGTCGACTCCATTTTAGTAGCTGTGCAGTTAACCAAAGGATTTGCATTGCTCCGTAATGTAGTTAACGAGTTTGTCTGCAACGTGGCTCTCAAAACATTCAGGATATTGTGCATCTATGGCAGTGTTTTTAGATATTTCAATGCTCCTCTAAGTCTAGTCTTTCACCTCCATATACAAAGAAATTGGATTTAATTTTCTGGTTAATGTAAACATTGTTTGCAGAAATGCTCACAAAATTATTGTGTGCAACTTTGTGTCGCAACTGGAGTTGTTTAAGGTTTGGACAGCATTACTGCAAGTGAAGCCCTGCGGCAAAATAAAAGCGAGCCGGGATCTTGGCATCCCTACCATTTCCTTGGGATACGATTACCGCCCGAGTCTGTTAAACTTTATTTGCCATGGGCCTCATATGATGTGCACAAACACGCATGACCTGTAAGTTCAAGCAACTCTGGCATGAGGCACACAGATGTGTTTTGGTCTTCGCCATCGGATTCAGGAAGAATAAAATATTGTTTTCTAAAATTGCTCGAAATAAACTTGTTTTTGTACACATGTATTTATTGCACTCTTTGCAGGTTACTGGAATATGCGTGTACTGTTATGTCGCATGAAAGATTACTCTGCTGAAGCAAATTACCTTTAATATGTTGGTTATAGTCGGGGCTTTGCTTAACACTTTGTGATAGCAAAGGTATGTCTGGAGACATGCTGTCCCATATTGAATGGAATGTAATAGATCGTTATTGATCAGAATTATGAACTGTTCAGTAACAGTTTCTTTCCCTTGACACCGTCAGAGCCTGATAACCATACCATATCTTGATGCCAGGAATGTTTAAAAATGTTTTGCTTAATCTCACCTGTTTGCAAAATTATTTCCTATTGTTCTTAGTTTCACAAATAAGACTTATTGATTCTTGTGAACTTGGGATCATTGTACAACGTGGGTTTCTTGCCTCTGGGGCCCACATTTTATAGTAATGTTTAGTGGTATATGGCACACCATGCATCTTAACATATTATAAAAACAAATAATGCTTTGACAGGTGTGTAGTTCTGTTCCATACCAATAGTATTCATGTTACTTAAAGTTCTCCAGCCCGAAGTTTTTCATGCAAAGATTTAGCAAATATATGGATAAAACTGCAGTGTTTTTTTTTTGTTTTTTTTTACCCTGTAAAGTCGCATGACAGATTTATGCTTTTCACTCCTCACAGGATATAAGATTTATGAAAAGTGGGCATGAATCAACAGTGATATATGCTTTTCTACAGCGCACTTACTGCAACCTACTGTGTGTATCCAATTTCACAGGACAGCAGTAGGCTGTATATGATTAATGGCTGCATGTGGATCGCTGCCAGCCACTTACCAGTTTCCAGTCACTTCTCTGGAAGTTGCCAGAGAACCCAGTCTATTCCCCCATAGCGTCCTCCAATGGATTTGCCCCGGATCACAGGATATTGAGCCAACACTAAGAAGCAAATCTGGTTCCCCAGTTCCAAGTTTGGAAGCTCTGCCTTCCCTATCCATTAGCTGTGTTAACCAACCACCCCTATACTCTAAAACAGTAGTAATACAAGCATTGACAAAGACAATGGATCTTACGCAGGTGAAACCTATTGGCTTTGCCATTGCTTGTTTTACAAAAGTTTTTTTTTTTTTTTTTTTCTCTGCAGCTGTCCCCAATATCAACCCACTGGTTTCACTTCTTCACAGAAAACAGAGCAATTGCTGAATGAATGCCCCAAACCTTGATTTCATTCTTCGTAAACCAGGGAAAATAAACAAGCTCATACAAATCTGTCTGTCTTGAGCTTTTATTTACTAAACTCATTATTGCAAAATAGGCTAAGCAGAGTTATTCAAACCCTAATTGATCGAGATCCGTCCAGCTTTGTGCTGGGGAGGAAACACATTGACCATAGTAAATGATCATTTCGCTTAATAGGCAATAGCCATAGAACCAGAAAGAGTCTGTGATTGTCTCACTAGATACAGAAAAAGTTGGTCATTTTGAGATGAAACAATGAAAGCCTTTAGTTCAGGGGCTAAGTTTAGGAGCTGGGTTACCAGAAGCTGTAAAGGACTGAGTTTGAATGAACAGCTGCTCCTTTGAACAAATTAGATAGGGAGAGGAACCGGGTAAGGCTGCCTGCTCATCCTCTTGCTTTTTGCATTTTTAATTAGCATCACTAGGGGGAATCATTTGAAGCAACAGAAAAATACATGAGGTTGAGATGAGTCAGCCCATGCATTTAATGGCAATTTACGCTGATGATACAGTGGTAACAGTGACAAGCCCAGTGAACTTGATCCCAGCTGTGCTGAGGGAGTTGGAGCAATATGGCCGAGTACCAGGATTTGAAATAAACTGTCATATCAAAAAGATTAAACATCCCAATCCCCCCTGTTTAGACGGAGAAGTCCTTTGCATAGTGATTGATGTGCACCCTGGCCTTTCGTGTCCCACCTGCACTGATCCCTGGATCCCTTATGCTGAGATTTGCTGTCATAGACACACACTGATCGTGTGTGCGTTGTGATATAGGCCTGTCTCGCAGATTGTTACCTTGTTGGACCATGAGAGGCACCCTAATTGCTACTCTCAAATTGGTTTAAGGCTACTGTCTTCATGAGGAATGATGAAGCACAAGTGCGGGGGTGGCAGCACACTGTGTAGTGATCAGTAGACGTGAACAGGTTTGTTTAACCTATGCAACTGGTGTGAAGCCTGCAGGCACACTCATTTTTAAATTCTACTGCTGTATGCTTAACTCACCTTTGGCCTATATCGGTTTGGTCTGTAGTGCTGTGCAGCGCATATACGGTTTACATGTGCTAGGTGCAGATGTGCTTTTGATAGGTACAGTATAGGGATAATGCAGTACTATGCAGTGCATATATTGGGTGTACGTGTGCTTGAGAGTGGTAGAATATAAGAAGGATGTAATGCTGTGAGGTGCTTGTATGGTATATGTATGCATTGGGTGTGTGTGTGTGTGTGCCTGTTGGTGGTACAATACTGAGGTAGCACATCACTGGACAGCCTGTGTAGATTTTGTACATGTACTGGATGCTTGTGTGCCTTCAAGTAGTACGCTGCATGGAGGACCCTGGGTTCTACTTTGTGAGTCTCAGGACTGCATAGTGAAACGTAAGAAGAGGAGGTAGAGGAATCTCCCCAGACAGATAAGTGTATTGCTACATTCCTGTAAGCTGGATGGGACAGAATGGCTTCCCCTCTGTACACTTCAAAGATTGCTCTTTGTTGCAGAGAGGTCACAAGGAAAGGGCCTAGACACATCTCAAGAAGGAAATGGGGCTGATAACAGAATCATAAAGAGTGGGGCTGAGACGTGAGGCAAACTTTTTGATACCCATTTCTCTCTGGCTGACATCTAGGTGTGAACGCTAGTCCCTGCCATGGCCTGTGCTACGAGATAATCAGCTTTGGGGTCTCTCCTGATGGGACAGACACACTTTCAAGAGCAAATAAGAGAGAGAAATATGTACACTTCAAAAGAAGCGTTACCCCCACCATAAATCTTAAAGACCCAGACCCTAAATCACATTTGGTTTCTGGAAATGGACTATAAGAAAGGGAGACTGAGACCCTAAAACTTGTTAACTAACTAGTAGCCAGATGGACTATGTGAGGAGGGGAAAGTCTGCGGATCGTCTGTGACCAGAACTGTGGGACATCACCTATTAGTCTCTCAGCTGGGTGAGCGACATCATCTAGGGAATCCAAGACCACCTGCCCTGAAGAACAGTCGCCTGCCTGCTTGCTTGCCAAGATCCATGTTCCATGTAAGGGTGAGGATAGTGTTTGAGGAAACGAGGTCCAGTGGGGAGCCCTGCCAAATGGATTCCCTTTGTGAGGTGTTGGGTGACAGCTGTTTCACTGATTGGGTCATGGACTGTGTACAGAACAAGGTTGATGACTCTTGTGTGCCAGGGGTAGGCCATCATGAAGTGGGGCACGTACACTGCTGCACCGATTGGGCAAGAGCCCTTGTGCATTGAGGAGCTGGCAACCCTGTATGTCAGGAGGGTCCCCATGAGAAGATTGTTGTTCTGGGAGGGCCGGCACCCTTGTACGGTGCAGATCTGTGAACCTATAGGCAAGGGGTGGACCCTGCCAAGGAGATTATTGTGCTGATGGGGCTGGAGCCTGTGGGAGGTGAGAATACAGTGCCCCCCCTATACACCAGGTGGGGGTCACCAGGACCAGCAAGACAACTGACATGGTCGAACTCCTTGCTGGAAGAGTGAGGCCACTGTGGGGACCCCTGTGCACCTACACAGGGAAGAAGTATTCACATCTTGATTTTCGCACCACAAGTTGCCACCATGGGATGAACCAGAGACTTGTCCTGCATGGTCGCTGCAGTGGCGTGACAGCATGCGAGGAACACTCTGACCACTGAGTGCTCCCCACCCGCCCGAAACAGCTGCCTCTTGCTCAGTGGCACTGGAAGGGGTGCACTTAGCAACTCTGGTCATTGTGAGTCTGTAGATGTGGGGAAAAATGGTTTTGGGATGGTCAGCACTGGGGGAATTAACTTCCGAGATATCGTAGTGGCACTGGAACACTGACATAGTATGACTCTTAAGGGTCCCCCTTAACTCTATATATTAGTGGGGCTTACCTTCGATGTTGCTTATGGGGAATGAACTGCTATCGCCAGGATGGTGTGGGACTCTGGGAACTGCATAAGAAACACGATGGCCCTGACCTCAGGAGAACAGTTTAGTTGTGAATGCTGTATTTTACTTTTTGGTGTTAGTGTATTTGGCTTGGCTGCTGCTGTGTCCCATGTGTTGAGTTGTGAGCCTGTGTTGACCCCTTCACCTCACCCCTGAGGGAGACGTGGACTGCTTGACCAAGTTACAACTGAGAGTCCACTGCAGCAAGGGTATTTGGCCCAGTTGCTTAGAATCCATAGAAGGTTGGGTTCTTGGACATCAGGAGTATTAGTCCTCATCCACCACAGTAGGGCCCAGTAGCCCCTGCTTGCCCATTCCCTTCTGAACAGAGTTCTGACACAGCCAGGACAAATAGTACTTCTTTATGGAAGATTCCCATTCAAACAGTCTAACCGCACAATCACATGTTTAGGAGACCAGTTAGCCTTCACATTTAAAATTAACAAAATAAACTAGCTATAACATACTGATACCCACGGTCAGTTGTGAATCACAGTCACGGTATACAGAGGTGCTGTTGTAGAGTGGATTTATAATAGCTATAAAAATGACTCTGGTGTTCTGCAAATTTTGCATTTATTCCCGGCCCTCCTTGTATCAGTTACAGTATAAAACAAACTGCAGAGACAAATAGATTATTTTCTATGAGGAGTGTATGGGTTATGTCTAAGAATGTAATGCAAAAGCCGGGTCGGGGGATGGCAAAGGAATGGCAGATGGAGTGGGGTGGGGAGACGTGGTTAGGGAATTTCCCCAGCATATGAAAATATTCTCAAGAAGAACAGCTTCCTTCGGAAACAGAGGGCCATTCGTGCCTTTATGCATATACATGCATGGGGGGTTTACATAGGCCAAATTCCCTGTCTCTGAAGGAAACCGAGCATGGAGGCTGTTCTTTCCCCGTCACAAGTTATGCTGGGAGTGTTATGTAAAGTAGAGAATAGGGGGAAGTCCCCTCTACAACACTCCTTAAATCCCCCCAGTGAGGAAACTGACTTCACACCTGTCATTTAGGACCAGTGATTGGAGATGTGATGCCAGAAGGCGTTCAAGAAAACAGGAGACCTTTTCTGTAAAAATGAACTGAGACAACTCCGACATCAGCAACATTCTGATATCCTGGAGATTGAAACATCTAGGTATAGAGTCCGACGCTGGGTGATAAACACCACAATTAAACCCTTTGCTAGTAGAGCCCTAACTGAATTTGAACAATGGCTACTCTGGGGCGGAGGGGAAATGGGCCGCCCGTGAGGTGTGTGCGAGAAGGGGGTTGATGGCTTGAGATTTATGCACATTTACTTGGAATTCTGCCACCTGGCCAAAGGTCTCTAGTTTGTTCAAAAAGTCTGGGAGAGAAGTGGATGGCTCCTCCATGTGTGTAAACACTAATGTCATGCTCTTCTCCTGCCTTCTATACCCCCCAAAAAGGGATCCCTTTAATGCCAGGTTTGTGCATATTCACTATGCCAAGGACTCAATTTAGAGCGCAAGAGCATGAGTGAGAGGGGAGACCCCTGGCAAGCCCCTCTACATATGGAGAATGGGGCTGATGTCTGCCTGTTCACCCAAACGGTTGCAAATAGATGGCAAAAATTACTGTGCACCTAAGAGCAGAACCTCTCCCCTAGTCTGAAGTGTTTTAAGTGTAGCCTTTAGGTAGGGCCAGAGGACCTGATCAAAGGCTTTCTCAGTTACTACAGCCAAGAGCATTTGTTCTTGGTTTGAACTCTGTGCTTTGTCAGTTAAGTGTTTAATTATTTTCGTGTTATCGCTACATTGGCGATGGGAACAATACCCACCTGATCTGGGCCAAAGAGGTTTGATAGGAGAGGGTCTAAGCAGGCTGCCGAAATGTCAGTGAAGAACTTGAAATTGACCTTCAGCCAGCTCTGGGTCATTTGAGGATACACAAGTTCCTGAACCCGATAGATCAGATGATCTCTCTCATGTCTGCAAAGCTTGTTGTCTGCTGCAGATATAGTGATTAATTTGTCTCCAATAACTGCTTTCAGAGTTTCCCACGATGTAGAGATAGAAACTTCTGCTGTGTCATTTATTGCAAGGAAATAAACTATCGCTTTAATATGTTTTAATGACCTCCGGTCGATACAGAAGGGTTTCTTCCATCCGCCACACTCTGGATGGAGTCTGTATCAGTGGAAAAGTCAGGGTGAGGGACACCACTGGGTGGTCTGACAAGGAATCGGGCTATGTCGCCAAGCCTAGCTGAGGTTCCTAAGAAATGATCTATGCGGGCATATATTTTAAGTGTGTTAGAGTAAAATGTGTAGTCGAGTGTATGTGGGTGTAGAGTAAGTCAGATGCCCCCAAAATCCATCTGCCCCAATCAGAGTGCGCCTTCCCGAGAGGGCATCCGTTTGTCATTGGCAGTGGGCCAATCTGTCCAGGCCATTTTTAAAAATGAGATTTAAAAGCACCTGTCAACTTTACGTAATCACAACCTCCGCCACTGTGCGATGTAGGAAGTGTTTCTGTTACTTATTAGGAGTGTATATAATCCCCAGTGTGAAAGTGTAGTTGCCCAAAATCACTGAAAGAGCTAGTAATTAACATCTAATTTCAGCCTGTTTAGGGCCTATCTTGCCTCGAAAGGAACTGGACACCAGAATCATCACTTTTTAGAGGAGTTGGATGAGAAGAATTGATGTGGAAAGGCCTGTTAGCACAGTCTGTGCCAGTCACTAGTGATTATACGTGTTTCTTGGACCAGGCAGATATGTGCTCCATAGTGTTCCAAGTAAGATAATATCGCCCGGCGTTTGACAGGACTGGTAAGACCCTTCACATTAAGTGTAAGGCTCTGTAGGTTGTGGTGCATGGAGTGGAGAGCTATCTTTAGGGTTGCTTTGAAATAAAGGACAAACGATTGTGTGTCCTGCGGTGTGAAATATGGGAAGGCAAGAAACGGACATGTTGAATTAATACAATGAGACAATTGTCTGCAAGTTCCACCATAAACATATCGAACAAAAAAAGGAAACAAAATTATCAACCAGTGAAACATCATCCATTAGACTCCATGTCAATGGTCAAGGACCTAAATGTGAGGAAAATGTTGGAGTGTATAGTGGCTCAGGGGTTGTTGTCCTCCCCCTGCCCTCCACCCAGTTCAACCACCCTAAATGGTAAAGAATATGCATCATTGACGGGTTCAAGCCGTTTCTGCATCAGCAGAGTCTCCGGAGAGCGTCTCTAATATCACCTGCTGTTCTTTGGCCATAATCTCCAGGTCAGGGCCGTAGCCCTGTTGGGGCACCATCAATGCTAAGCAGCCTGCAGGTATTATTCAGGGATCAGAGTTGATGAAGTTTGCCATTCAGGTGGAAGACAATCCAAAAGGGGTGCCCCAACAAATAGGATATGCGTCGTTCTGAGGTGGGAACTAACTGGATGGAATGCCCTGCGTTTCTGGAGGGTAGAAGCAGCTAGATCTTAGTAAGCATCAGCTTTTAACCTTTGAACTGTATTGGGTGTTGGTCTCTTGCTACACGGAAGATATGTTCCTTCAGCAGGAAATCATGGGCTCACACAAATATGTCTGCCAGTGGAACAGAGTCTGGTCTCCTAGATCCATTCTGTGCTATGGCAAGCCTAATGTCAATCTCTGGTGGGGCCTCCAGGATCAAACAAAAGTATTCTGTGACAAACAGGACAACATCAGTGTCTTCCGCTCCCGAAAGTATTCTTTAATACATACAGCCTCAAGCGATTTCCTAAGTCTCCACGTGAGCTTGCAGATCAAGCTGTTGGTCCCAGGGTCAAATGAGTTCTTGCTGCAGCTGTTTGATCTCCTCATTGCGGCTTGTTTCGTGGTCCTCTAGTGGGGGTACTCTAGCCCCCAGGTTCTCGTGGTCCTGGTGGATCTCCTTAGGTTTATTGAAGAGATCTTTAAGGATCTGAATATCCGTAGAGAAGCAAAGCGTGTCTCCAAGAAGGGACGGGTCACTGGGGCATCTGCTTCCTGGTTGTCTATCGCTGGCCCGATCCAAAAGGTGTTGGGATATTAATGAGTCTGACTTTAAGCGTGCAGTCTTTCTTCCCACTTCCGGTGGCCTTAGTTCCCAGTGTCAATGCAGCACTGGTCGAGAGGGTTAAGTCTGCCAAAACTTCCAGTCCTATAGGGCCTCTACCAAGGAGGAGGCCTGATATGGTCGGTTGGATGTACAGCTACAAAACTGCTGCTTTGTAGTCACCAGCTCGTGGGGTTCTCTGGTTTTGTGGCTAGTAGAACTCACCCTGTCAAGCTGCGGCAAAACACCCCGTCGCGTTGCAGGGGCCCCACTTTGTGGTGGGAGCACCAGATATCAAGAGAAGACTTTGCGGAGTGCAGAATCACTGCTGTGTGTGGGCTTAAGCCCCTCCCACTGCAAAAGCGAGTTGATGGGCGAAGGTGGTGTCTCAGCTCATGGCTGGGGGTGGCAGGATCCACGCCATTTGAGGTATGTAGGGCCCGGTTGCTCCTAGCTGGCCCATCCATTGGTGCCCGACCGTACACTGAGAAGTGGCTGCATCTCCAGCGATTCCAGAGTCTGACCTCCGGGACCTTCCCTGGAGCTAGGTGATCTAAGGCAAGCACTGAGCTTGGACTGCCAGAGGGTTATCCTTGAGGCCTCCAGCCGGGTATGGTCTGACCCTGGTGAGTACAGTTCATTTGTGCCTCTAAGCAGGGTAGACCAGAGATTTGGCTCACTCTAGCTGTCTAGCTCGAGAGGGGGCCAAATGGATCTCTGTGGTTGTACATCTCCCAGGTGGGCCCTCCCAGGTGATTCGCTGCCAGTCGGTAATGTGCTATTAGCCCTCTGGATCCCGGGCCCCTACTCAGCGGAGACAGCCTTCCACTGTCAGCCCTACTGGAAGGTCCAGAGCAGAGCTGTTTGAAGCCGTCACGTGTCTCCGATGCCTGCAGGGCACCTGAGGCAGGGATTCTGTGTAGAGGTGGCCTCCGAGTCCAGGTTGTTCTCGGGAGGACACAAGTACCACACAGGTACTGTTTGCGGCTCGTACCAGGCCGCAGCGCTACCAGTTTGTCTCGGGTCATGCTCCTCTCAGCTTGTACCTCGGGCCCAGAGACAGCTTGAGGGATCAGCTCGCCTCCATGCCCGTCCTACCTAAGTTAAATAGCGTGTTACGTGTGCCAAATGTCGGAGAAGAGATTGGAATAAGACACAAGAAGGAAACCCTAGAAAGTGCTTGGTTACTGCCACAGTGAAGCCTTTTTAATACATATACTGTGGCAGTGCAGAAAACTACAACCTAGTGCAAATAATTTCTTGACACAGTTGATGCTTCAAACCACAATGCCATGACTCCCAGCATATGTTATTCTTGGTTTCGCCAAAAGACAAACATACCTGCTATACCCCACGAAAGGTAACTTGTCACTAACACTGTGTTGGGCAAAGAAAGCTCTGGGGCAGACGTGTAGATTACCAGATATGCAAGATTGGTTGTATAGCATTTGACAGATATTGGCATTGAAGGAATTAGTTCTATTATTGGTAGACCAGAGCAGAACTATGAAATTAAGTGCATCCCTTCCTAATCGTTTTTATCCATGGAAAGAAGGGAGCTTACGTGCCTCAGGTACTTGAGAGGAAGTGGGATGACTGTTTACAACATAACCTTTCCCAAAAAAAAAAGCACAAGGACCAGCTTAATTCCCAAACAATGAAGAGAGGTGGTTAAGGGGAAAAGCATTATTGCCCTTGTCTGACTTTGGGTGCAGGTACAAGTTTGTGTAATTATTTCCCAGCTTAAACATTTAACAAATTTGAACTATACAAATTGATCATTTAATTACAGTTGACTAAAAGTAGGTTAAAAACTATCATTTTTTAGTGTTCTTGTGGCGCAGGAGTGTGGTGTGTGTTTTTTTTTTTTTTTTAAATAAATAATGTGAAATTGTGCTTTAATTTCTTTTGGCACAGTAAAGTGTGGTTATTTATAATATTGACTTCGGGTTTCCATAGCCTATTTATAAATAAATTTATTTCAACAACTATATGTACTGTTTGTTAATGGGACACCAGCTAATACAATACTTCAGGAGAAAGTAGTGTGAGCAGGCAGCTTTTCTTATTACCGTTTGAGCTTCCCAGTAACTCCATTTCATAAGGCTCTTATTGTACCTTTTTGACTATACAGCAGCCAGGAGGGGAGTGGGGCTCTTCATCCTGGTATAGTGGGAGGAGGAGTTGCATTAAATAATGAGACTGCAGCGGACCTTAAGGCACTCAATACTGACTGAATTAAGTGTCCTCTAAGATGGTGACCACGGCAGTCTCCATATCCTGTTGTGCCCCTAGCTCTTTTTGAGCCGGGTGAAGTGACTTTGCTCCTTTCTGAAAAGGTGCCTGATGCATGATGTATTTTAATAAAAAACAAAAATTGGAAAAAGTAGCAAATATAGGTTAGTAGTTTCATAGGTTTGTGGTATAGCATTTTTTATCAGTAGCAGATGGATAATAGTTACTTTGAAAACATTGTCTACTGAGTAATGAATCTCAAGACTTAGCAAAAAGAGTGGCTATTATCAAATCAGACTAGTTTTAATGTTTAATGATGTTATGGTTACAAAGTACTAGTCTGTGGTTAACAGCTTGAAAGCATTGTTTGGCTGAATGTTTGGTTTCAGCCATCACTGCAGTTCAGTTCTCGATTTAAAACCAGGGAGAAGTTGCTTCTATCGGGTTGTCACTGAGCAATCCACAGAGTTGATTACAGAGAGCTTTTGTGGGTTGTAGTATGAGCTTCAGCACAGTTGGGCTGCTCGCAACACTTGGGAGGGAAGGGGCATCCCTTGAGGTAATACAAAGGCATGAGAGTGACCACACTACCCTGCTGGTTGGCTTAGATGCTTCAGCCAGCACCGCCGCCACCTACACCCACTAGAGAACACCAAAGGTGAAGAACATTATAAACTTGCACAGAGGATCAAATGGTCTGCTGTGACCAAAGAGAAGATTGACGCTTGGAAATCAGTTTGTGGCGGATGGCCTATTAGGCCCCAAAACTCTGCAATAATTGAGCGCCAGGCCAGTCTGTCTTCCAATCTGTGCACACAACTTCAGGGAAACGTATGACATTTGCATCCAACAATACCACTTACATGCCATGCCTAATCACAGAGGTAAAAAAAAAAAAAGCAGACCACAGTTAAGGGCCAAACAAAGACCGCGCAAGTCTTTGAATATACATCACTCAAAGGAGCAGCTTAGATCAGCAGCCAGAAAACACAAACACCTGGTAAGAGAGCACAGGAGGAAAGAACAGGATCCAAAGTGGTCTGAAATCTTTGACCTAATAACCGCAAACAAACAATAGCAGTTCTGGCAATATCTCAACACCATATTAAATGGAGCCAACACTAGAGGAAACACCGTCCCCCCTGTACTGTGAACATCAGGACAAACTTGGCCCTGCCAATTCATTCACCAAAAAAGGAGAGACAAATCAATCAAGGGATAACCTGCACTGAGTGAATCTGCAAAGTATTCAAGAGAATCAGAAAGGATGGTGCCCCGGGCCCTAATGGCTTTCCTTGGTCACTAGTTGGCCTCGACGCTGGCTCTGTTTACTCCGAATGTAGGTTCCTCGAAGATGTCCCAGATTCATGAAGGGGATCACCTCTCAAGCCTATCTATACGAAGGGCCTGAATACTGACCCAAGAAATGATCGCCTAATAGCTTTATTGGACATTGATATCAAACCCTTCGCCACCATCCTGCTCCAGGAGATTGTGTAATGGGCTGGATTAGAAGGTCTACTCCCCTTCTGTCAAGCAGGGTTCCACGCAGGAGGGTCCACGTGGACATCATCATCATCATCATCATCATCATCATCATCATCTCAGACCTGGCCGAAAAAGCAACAACTTGCAGGTCTCTCCCAGTCTTTGCCTGTTTTATCAACTTCTCAGCCACTTTCATGGGAGTTGTGTGGAATATCCTGTGGCAGAAGCTTGCGAGATAGAACATTTGTCCCAAACTGCTGTGAGCTATTATGTCCCTGTACACCAGGACCTGGGTAAGATTAAGTGCACCGAGGACACAGCCACCACTAAGATCTACACTGATTGTGGACTAAAACAGGGCTGCGTGCTGGCCCCGCTTCTGTTTAATCTCCATAAAGCAGATTTGGGCCCAGCCCTATCTGGTGCAACTTTACTCACTTTAAGAATTGGTGACAAGAGAATCCAACTCCTGCAAAATGCAGACTACTTAGTGCTGCTAGACCACACGAAAATTGGCTTGCCAAAACCCTCTATGCCCTGAACAAGTACAACCTGAGGAATGAGTTAGTAGCCAACGGGATTAAAACAAAGGTAGTGATCTTCAGCACACACCAAAAGAAGAGATCCACAAGATTGTGGCTGGGGACACAGAGGCTAGAGTGTGCACGTCATTACAACTACCTGGGAGTATGGGTATGTGAAACAGGCAAACTTACAGTGCATAGTCAAAAAATTCAAAGCAAGGATGGTTACCTATGCCGTGGCAAACCAAATGCTACCCTCGACAGCCCAACATCAATGCAATATGAAGGGTGGCTCGTGGCAAACTGCTCCCAGACGTTAATTACGCACAGCTGTCTTTCCCAGGTATGTTGACGAGTGACCTAGAAACAATACTGTGCGCAGCCTACAAGAAATTATTCCATCTCCCACCTTACACAAGGAATTCACTAATTAGGTCCGAATTTGGGCTCGTTAATCAAAAACTTGAAAACATGGCAGCTCTCGCTAAATATTTCTTTCAGGCTGTGGCTGAACCTGCTAACTCATTGAAGCCCCTAATAAAAACTATATTCACAAGTGCCAATAACTTCTAGGCCACATATCACAGTCAAGGAAAACTTGCAAACAGTGGTGGGTAACAGATACAAACACGATCAGCTACACAAGCATCAAATCAGCAATAAACAATTGCAATACCGCTCACAAGAATTGCATATGGAAGTGCTCCAAGCCAAGGCCCCACGTTAGACAGTAATTGCACCACAGCTGTGTAATCCAGCTAAGCCTCATCGGAACCAGGTATTGGGCAAATACGCACCAAGTCAAATTTTATCCCAAGCAAGACTACTGCCGCTACCAATAAAATAACTTCATCCAACCTGGAGGTCCCTTGAAAGGACCACCCACAGCCATTTGTGTAACTGTAGAAGGGGAATCCCTTGCACATCTACTTCTTTGTTGCCCGGTGGTGCTACATGCTCATCGTGTTCTACTGTGGCTTTAAAAAAAAAAAAAAAAAAAAAATTATGTTTAGTGCTCAAGCGATTTGACGTGTTATCTGCCTGTGGGCTTTAACCGCGTTCACCTCATGCCCATCACTATCATTCGTTCACGGGCTTGCCTTCTAAAAATCCTTTATCATTTGTAAGTGCTTTACGTTTGTTCCTCCTTTGGGCAATTTTGTTACCACCTTGGCCACTGACGCTGTTACATGGATAATTGCATGTTTGCTGCTACGTTAGACTGTGAGTGAACTTGTTTTTCCTTTGTGTATCTTCTTCTCGCTCACGGCGGCTGTGGCATTTTGAATTGGCTTGCTTATGTCAACTGTTTTACTTTTCATTTTCAGTTTGTGGCAAGAAAAGGCCAATTAGGAATTGACAATGCTAATATCTCGAACGCGAGCAAGCAGGAGACTCATTGCATTGCAAATGCTTGTGTTTTTTTATTTTTTTTATTTTAACACCTACTAGTAAATGTAATTTTTGCCCCCATTCTTCAATCGCAAATTCGATGCTCCCATCCCGTGCAAGCCCTTAACCAATATTATCCCAACCTCATATCACCTCCAGTGCTTTACTAGACACACACGTATATTTTTAACAGATTATTTTTACCAACAACTTGTTTCCGGACTCTCACATTCGGACTCTTACAAAATTGGAAAAATTTCACTTCTGCTAGCAACTGCTCACGAATCACTTATCTGCATGTGCCAGCACTCTTCATTTCTTTTTATATCACTTGACACCTTCAACGAAACTACTTTTTATGATACTTTGTAGCCTCGCAAATCTTGCAATGATTTTAAGTAATCACACATTAAAACCTGTCATTGACATTGGCAGCGACCTTTGTCTTGTGACTCAAGAGTGCATATTCTCCAGTGAAGGAACAAACTCCTCAGCCTTTTAGACGAAAAGATCTCAAATCTATGTAGAATTGATTAATTCTCCAATTAAGAGGTTTGCCACCCAGGGAAATAGCTTTTGCGCACCAAAAGAGTTGAGTTGAGCTAGATTAACGTGTATTTAATCCATTACTACTTTTAGTGTCTCAGTTTGATTTTAACAACTTGTATGGCTTGTCCATCTGCTACAGGAGAGTTAATACATTCATATGATCACTATCTTTTTTTTTTTTTTTTTGGTATACCTATACATGTTTTTGTGGATGTAAAAACTATAGAATATAAATCAGTTGCATGTTTGCACAAAATGTTCCCTCCAAGCAGGAAAATGGCGTGTTATGACTTTGAACCTCTGGTTTTTAAGACTACTTCACCCTTAACTATTGCCCTGAAAATCTCTGTACGGCTCGGTGTGTCAGCTCACGACGTGTCATTGAATTATGCCGACAATACAATCATAAATATTTTTTTTATTATATTATGTTTGTAAAGCGCAACATATGCCCATAGGCTACTTGGCGCTGCCATCTAAGTGGAGGATAAGAAACCGACTTAGTTCAGAGAAACAATGGGAAGAGTAGCCAGGTTTTAAGATGTTTCCTAAAGATCCATCCATAGGTTAGGCTGGTTCCCCAAAAGCCATGGCATGTGATTCCAGAGCCGACAAGTGGTATAAGAGATACTTCTGCCACCCCAGGAAGCTTTAAAACATTTGGGGATTTTTTTTTGGATCCATCAGCTTCTTAGCTGTGGCTAAGTGAAGGTTTTTATGTGGAATGTACCATGCAGTTTTGTTTTTAAGAGAGACCGGAGTAGAAGAGCGCTTTTCTATGCACTGCAGAAAACTTTAAAAGCCACTCTCTTATTCTTAGGGAGCAAGTGTAAAACTTCTCTCACATTCAAAACTGATTGAAACTTCCTAATGTTCATAAGGAGCTGGACTGCAGCATTTTGGAGTCATTGAAGATCTGTAGAATGCCTAAGTGTGCCCCAGTGTATAAGCCATTGCAATAGTCCCCCTTTGAGAGAACCAGAGAAATGATGACTTGTTTTCTGCAAATCAAGAGGTAAGAAAGGGAGAATTATTTTCCCTGTTCTTAGAGTGAGTAAATAGGACAGCGTTAATTGATTTGTCTGCTCAGTAAGAGAGGATCTTGATTCCTCACTTTTGATACTGGAGTAGGAGGCGTACCTAGAGGTATTCCAAAAGGACGTATCCCACCCAAAAGGGGAGTACCTCTGTCTTCCGACATATATTTGACATTTACTTTGCTGTTTTCCAGTCTACGCATCTGGCTCTAAGCCACTCAAGCCTGGCCGAGCCCAATTGCTGACTCCTAAATTTTGATTTATCTAGCTTGTACTTCAGCCCTTTTTTCCCACTGAGTAGTCCTTTTGGTCGTGGCTGGCATTAAAGATTGCCGTAGATATTTATTAATATGGGTTTTGTTTTATTAGTCTGTTCAAGATGCTGTAAAATATATCATTGATTGGTATTGAATAGCAATCTTTTATACATTACACATAGAGGTTAATAGCCTGCATCCTTGCAGAAGCCGTAAAGGGGCCAGACTCCAAAGTGAGAACCTATCACACCCTTTTGTATCCTACTGTGAAGAAAGAATGCTTGGCAGGCTCAGCTGCTCTAGAATGTTTGCTGAATGCCTGTCATACCCTCTGTTACAAGAACAGTAACATGTCTGCCTCCCGAAGCATTTGACCAACACTAGTGGCCTTAAGCAGGTGGCTGTGAAATTGTTGAATCCTGCTGTCATGCCATGCACACCGCCAAGTGTGCTGGTGATCTATGGTTTCAATCAACCCACAAAGAGGCTGACCTTAGAGCAACATGGACCGCTATTATAATGCCTTCGCTTCCTGGGACCTCTAATTCAGTCTCCATGTCTGTCGGTTAGATTGAACACCATGTACCCTGGATTAGTACCTAGCCACAAATACCTCTAAAACTGCAGGACATCAATCCTGATAACGACCCCTCCACAGCTGCACACACTGATTTTAAGGGTTGAAACACCAACATAAAGGTGGACCATTATGTTTATTCCATTGAGTAGTCCGAGCTTTCATAATTACTTTGTACCAAAAGGCTGTTGCTGAACTCTGCCAGGTACGCTTTTTGGAATAATCCTAAAATAATATATTCTCTGGAACCAGGCTAAGTACTGAAAAATGCATATCCTTAAACGCTTGGCAATTCTGCTTTGGGTCGGCTTTGCCCCCAAGAAATATTGTAATTATGATAATGTGCTGATAGTGTCTTTCTGTTTTTCATTTGACATGTGATAGCACTTAACCATATTTAATGTTCCTCTACTATTGCACTATTGTGTTTTTTATTTGTTGTTATTATTATAATTTTTTAATTATATATTTTTTTATAAATGCTTCAGTGTGACCAAAACAATTTGTAAGTTTATGTAAAGGATTATGTCATGTATTAGTACACAGACGTGTGTTTACCATGATCTCCTTTAGCAAATTACACCTGTCTATGTTAAGGGGGTAAACTAGTTTACGTTTTTACGTGCCGGGGTCGGAGTGCCATCTGTTTCGTAATTGAGACCCTGCTCCTCCACATTTATACATATTTTGCCCTCAAGGCAGTACAGCAACAAGCTATAGTTATTTACATGGTTGCTGATGGACATCATGACGTTTTTGATACAAACCCTTTATCTGACTTATATAAATGACCCGCTACACTTACAGCATGAGTATATAAACAGGTTAAAAGCCTTCCTTGGTATAGTATCAGGTGTTTGCTTTTTAAAAAAAAAATTAGGTCTGGAAAGTTTGTGTCTTGTGCTGTATTTGGCCAGGATGACCATTATTTTTGGCCTGTATATTTGTTTAGCGCCACCGTGTTTTGACAATACACTCTGACCACCTATTTGATAATGAGGCAAGAATACTACAGAGAAAATAAAAAAAATATATGGTGTACCTTCATGGTGAGTTTGATGTACCTGTACCATTTGTGCTTGCCCTGCCTTTTGCACAACCGTTTCATAAGCATTCCTTTACCATTTGGGATGCAATTTAGAATTCTTCTACAAGGTAATGAATTATTTACGATGTTTGCAAGCTCACACATGGGAACATGCAGAGTTGTGCATAGTGGGGGTTCCTTTGTTCGGGTTTCATCTTTCGCAGGAAGGCTTCCATTATGGCCTCACTTACAACCAGATTCGGCCCTGTGAAGGTGTGTAGGGGACAGGTTTTTGAAGTGCCCGAAGTACCATAAAGTGAATTTGTTCTGCTTGTAATGACAAAAGCTTGTTTTTTAATCTACAGGGAAAGATTATTGCTTTCCGAAATCAGAACTCTAAATAATTTTCAATGTTGTTGTTCTGCCTTTCAGGAGTTGATGAAGCAACCATCATTGATATCCTGACTAAAAGAAACAATGCACAGCGCCAAGAAATCAAAGCTGCCTACCAATCGCTGACTGGGAAGGTAAGTAAATCTGGCATTTACAGAGAGAACATTTTTAAATATCATCTCACCGAAGACAAGATTGATTTAATTGGACAAAAATGATTACATAGTCTGTGAGTTGTTTCATGAAATGAAAGTTCATAGTCTGAATTGTGAGCTGCTTTTGGCTGTTGGACAATGGTGCAGTACTGATCTTTTGCCAGATTGCCCATGTATACCTGGCAAGTGAATATGTATTATTGGAGATTGTCAAGCCAGAGAATTAAGGGGAGAGAAGGCCAATGGCTGAGGCAGAGGTCTAGCTTCTCCTGAGCCCCAAAGCACAAATCGGCCATAAAGAATATTGTCATGTGAATCCTGCGAAAACATTTTTGCAAATCACTGATATTGTATAATATAAATTGTACGAAGTATAGCATTTCAAAAGAAGAGTACTGAGGAAAAATTATGTAAACTTTAAATGACCAAGACACGCTAACATGTTTTGCAACTTTAGATAATTATTTCTGTTGCTTCATCAGGACAGCTAGATTGCTTAAGTTTGTATTCAGTTCTAATATTGTGCACAGACAACTAGAGTATCCATAATCAAAACCTAATCTTACCATGACATGAATTAAAACAAGCGAAGGTTGACACACAGACAAACAAAAAGAAAGGGACCATCTTTTTCAAAAGTCTTTCCTTTTAAAGGAATAGCTCAAACATTTTCTTTAGCTTCTCCTCGATTCAGTAATACTTACAAATTAGGTGACATGATTTTAAAAAGAAATATAATGTATTACTCCATATGTCAATCTACTTAATATTAATGCAGGGTTGGCAAAAGCACTGATGTTGATTGAGTTCAGTGGCTGCTTAAAAATATTACATTATGTTGACCAGATTTTGAAGTACTCTTTAGATAGTCAAAGACTGAAATAACATCAATTTTATCAGTCACACCAAACAAGCCGAATACCTTTCTCTTGGCCGCCATATTTGATTCATGGGCCTTAGTTAGTACCTTGGAGGGATAATACTGTTAAAGACATCGGTGATCCAAAAGCACTAATAATTGTAGCTTTCAAGGATCCAGTAACCCACAATAGTGAAATCATGTGAAGCATGACGTTTTCCAAAATAAGATCTTCTCAGTACGTTATCACACACTAATTGTTAAAGCTGCACAACCACCGAACATTATTTTTACTTATCCCCAAAAAGGGAACTGATATTCAGTCTAAAACACTCCAGTTGTGGCTCGTTCCCCATTCCCTAACTAGTATGTGGTTACTTTACAGTCCTCTGCTGACTCCTGGCCTCACTCCTGATTCTAACTGAACAAGGCATCCATTGTGATATGTTTACTGTGCTGCTGTGACTGATAATGTTTTTTTCAATTTTGATACTATAAGGACAAAAGGAGTACCAAGGTTGCGATAAGTAAAGTTCTTACTGTTTCCTTGTTGTTTTTGCAGCCCCTGGATGCTGCTCTGAAGAAGGCACTCTCAAGTCATCTTGAAGAGGTTGTTTTGGCTTTGTTAAAAACTCCTGCTCTTTTTGATGCTGAGGAACTGAAAAGCTCCACAAAGGTAAATTAATCACCCAGTTTCATATTGAAAACTACCTTACTCAATATGCAGAAACATGGAATGAATATGGGTCTTTGGTTTAGAAGTTATTCACAAATCAAGTTTTTTAAAAATATATAATTGAATTTTAATGTAAATTATTTACGTCTTTTATGACTCAGTTGTCATTTGTTTTATGATTCGTTATATAAATAAAATAGGGACACCAGGTAAGGGGCATGTAGGCTGTGTTATCGATGCAGGCGTAAATCCGATTTTGTGAACTCCACAGCTCTCAGTGAAGGGAGATAAACAAGCCTACGTTACATTATGTGAGCACATTTTCTTTTGTTTCTAAACTACAGGGTTGGTGGTTGGAAGATGGATATATCCGTATGTCCCTCAGTAGTTTTTAATTTGCAGAATGGATATCCCTTGAAACCCAATTCAGTTAATGCCGAACTGCGGTGTGCTCCATCAGTCATTTGTCAGGAAGGAGAGAAGATGTGGCTACGCAGGTTGACAGGCTGGTCTTCTTGTCTCTTACAGAAGAGTCTGGCAGTAGAAGAGCATCAGAGCAATGTACAAACGTTCACTGGGCATGCAGGTGTTGATGCTTAAATTGTTCTCCAGTCTTTCATGCCATCCTCACCCCTGTGATCTGCTTTATGCTGGTTATCTGGCTCATCTGTGTTCAGAAACCAGAAGAGCTGCTGATGGTATTTTCACAGCTCCTGAAAGCCGAGGTTGCCTAGTACCATGGTAAATAGACCTTGGGGCTCAAAAAATGAATATTTTCACCATTTTGTAGCTGCTG
This sequence comes from Pleurodeles waltl, assembly GCF_031143425.1. NCBI lineage: Eukaryota > Metazoa > Chordata > Amphibia > Caudata > Salamandridae > Pleurodeles > Pleurodeles waltl. Next base: position 840,294,895 of record NC_090436.1, read on the forward strand.
CCTGCATGGAGAAGAGCTAACAGGAAAGTATTGTGGAGCCAAGGGCTCCAAGATCAGTAGCACCTCTGGAAACCTTTTTGTTCAAAGAACTTATTCAGAGCTGAAATGTAGCTAGAAACAGTTCCATTTGTGCCACATCTTGACCATGACATAAGAATGAAATTATGATGCTTTTCTGCAAAATGTTTGCTACTTTGTTTTCCTTTTAAAACTGCACTAAAAATAAAGCTAGTAAAACTCTCTCCCATTCTCCTGGCATATGATTGTTCTACCATTACTGATCATAATCTTGTAAGTTAACAAACTGGTCTCACCCCCCAAGCAAGTGTTCAATCCCTAGCACGTTATTATACATATGGTTATAGTACCAATTATGCTCTTGTTCCTTGCTGAATGAATGGGAATGCACCCCCATACAATAACAAATTGTGCACGACTTGTATTGCATTTTTATGTATTAGTGTGTTCATTTATCAAATGCATTCTGCTTACCTTGTAATAAGGGGCTTGGAACAGATGAAGATACCTTAATTGAGATCATGGTCTCAAGAGACAACAAAGAGATGCGGGAAATCAACAAAGTATACAAAGAAGGTACAGTATTCACGTTCTAATAAATCTTACTATATACCCTTCATTAAAATATATGAAACAATGATTTTACTATTCTAAATTTTTTTGGTACAGCACGCAATGTTCAGTGGGACTAAACAATACTTTTTCCAGACCTCAGTCGAATTTGGAACTATGTTGGAATTCATTAATGCAGTGGAAATGAGCGCATACAATTTTTGTTGCTTTTTAATAGTATGCATTGGTGCTGGCAGTGATTTCCATTTTTTTTTTTTTTTAATTTTTTTTTTTTTAATTTGCACTGCACACCTCTTTTGCCAAACCTGTCTATATTGATAGGATTTCTCCATGGTAGACGACACTGACTTGGTAATGCTGAGTATGAGTAATGCTATGAGCTAAGTTATGGTTCTCAAAATAGTATTTCCTTAATACAGCCATATGCATAATAATTCAAGGGCAAAAGTAACAATGTATGTGTTACACATTTAAGAATTATAATCACAATGGATGGACACTGTTGGTCCTGGCTCTTTTCGCAGGGTTATCCCTAAACCTTTTGCCTTTTTCCTCCCATTGTTTTCTGACCTCTTTTAGTTGGCTTTAGGACTCTTGGCACTTCACCACTGCTGGCCAGTGCTAAAGTGCAAATGCTATGTGCCTGAATTGTATTAGTGATTGGTTTATTCATGATTGGCATATTTGATTTACTAGTAAACCCTTCATATAGTGCACCATATGCATCACTGGAAGGATTTGACGCGGCGCTGCTGTCTACACCATAGTGTGGACCCAGCTTGACGCAACAATCAGTTTTTAGTGCAGGCCCCAGCTTTCCAACACAGCCCGTTAAAAGAACTACTGCTCCATGAGTTTTGCATCACTGAAGTATGTGAATCACCGCCCTGACTCCGAAGCAGCACCTGCTTCATCGCTGTGAGACTAATGCATCACAGCTTGACTTATGCGGCATCACCAATGCATCGTTCATTCCTGGACCCCATTTTCTTCAACACTGCAGTAAGCAACCAACCAATGCATCACCTTCCCTGTCTGGTAGTAAGGAACTGATGTGTCACCTCCCCTGCGACAGTAAGGAACCAATGTATCTCTGGCTCTTTCGATGCATCATCTCCCCTGCGGCACGCATAGTCATTGTTTTTTACGCATCTCCGGTACTTTGCCTCAGTCAAGTGCTTCATTGATTTCATGGAACTACAATTTCATTTAATCTTTTAAAAGTGATATCTTTGCTTGCAAACATTGCATTTTTGTTGTTGTTTTGGTCTTGTTTTACTCAGATAAATGTTTGCTATTGTTCTAAACTGGTGTGGAGTACTTTTGTGGTGTTTCACTGTAAGTGTTTCACTGTTTGTGTGTGTGTGTGTGTACACAGATAGGCTTATCTCAGAGGTAATGTGTAAACTGACTGCTCATGCCAAGCTACGAAGAGGTGGTGAGCAGCGGTTATCTTAGCTGTGTGATTCCCTGACTAGAGTGCGGGTCCCTGCTTGGACAGTGTGCAAACCACTGCCAACTAAAAACCCCATTTCTAACAGACAAAACTGGTGCATTCTTGACGACTGAAACATTTGGTTTGACAAATCCAGTATGCCTCATCAAACACAAATCACTACACCCAAGACCACCTTACATACATCCACCTTTCGACCATGGAACAAACTCAACTTTGAATACTTAGAAACACAACTGACAACCAACACAGATCTAGACAAAATAAATTATTTACGGGTGTCTACAGGAAGCTTTTGATATTCTAATACAACTCAGAAAAACAAAATAGGACAAAAGAAAACAAGCAGCTTGGAGAAATACAGAACTGAAAAAGATATAACAAATCAGAAGGCTGCAACAAACCTAGCTGAAAACAAACATTCAAGACCAGATTCCTCTATGCAACTTAAGAAAATATACAAACATCAATCCGAAAATCTTAAAAAAAAAAAAAAAAAAAAGTACTACTCGGACAAAATTCAAAATGCTATACCCGCAAATGGAGAATTTTTCTAAAATTCCCATCAAATTTAGAAAAGCTAAATGCGTGAAAAGAGCTCATCCCATTTCTCGAGAATTTATGGACAAACTGGCTAATTGTTACACAACCAAGGCAAGCACATTGGAACCCTATTTAAAACAAAGTATCACCACCAGCCAGTTTCCAAAAATCCTCCAACAATAAGCCTACCCTGCCTCTCCACTCCTTCAAAAACAAATCACTAAGTGAATTTCTATATCTTGTCACAGCATGCATGTCCTCCTGCTGCCTTCTGACCCTTGTCCACCACACACCTTCAAGAACATTCTTTTATCTACCTCTGCAGTCACATCAAAAGGAATCATCATCATCAATAATTCTTTCACTACAGGAATCTTTCCTGAAGACGTTAAAAAGGCATACATGTGCCCATTATTGAAGAAAACCAACCTGGACCTGCATGACCCCAAAAATTACAAATGGACCTTTTTCGTAGGCAAACTGATAGAAGAAGCAGCTTTTTCCCAAATGTCACAATTCATTGACGATAACTCCATACTTTCAGACTACCAAACTGGATTTCACCCAGAATGGGGCACTGGATCTGTCCTCATTGCCATCTGGGATGATCTTAAAAACACAAACCACAATGTAGTTTCTGCACTACTTCTCCTGGACCTCTCCTTTGCCTTTGACAGAGATGACCATGACACCCTAATACAACAACTCTACGAAGTCGGCATAGAGGGGACTGGTTTCAACTGGACCACATCCTACCTTCAAAGCAGAACAAGTCATCCATTCTCCATTGTTCACAAAAGCAGGTGTCCCTCATGGCTTCATCATCTCATCGATGCTTCTCAACATTTACATGATGTCCTTACAGACAATGATAAATGCATTTCAACTTGCATGCTACAACTATGCAGATGACGCAAATTCTCCTTAAACTGGAATGCCCCAAAGAAACTGGAAACTCAAGTATTCAGTTGCCTCAGAGCTGTTGATCAGTGGATGACATGGAGCCATCTCAGAAATGCTTCCAAAATGGAAATACTTGCAAGTGGCGATGGGAAAATTGATAGCCCACTCCGTCCCTTGCCCGAAGATCTGGGCCCACCCCTAAAGTATCTAAGGAAGTAAGAAACAATGGAATTATGATGGATTCCAAGTTAACAATGAAAGCTCAAGTGGACAAATTAACAAGATCAAGCTTCATCACCATGAAAAATCTTCCCTCACAAGGTGCAGGCTACAGTTTCTCTTGTACTATCTAAACTGGATTACGCCAAAGGCCTCTACCATGGATCATCTCCATCTACTATAAAACTGCACTGCATTCAGAACTCTGCTGCCAAACTACTTCTACATGTAAAGCCACAAGCCCACATCCCACATCCCCCATCCCCCATGCATTGGTTACCGGTTGCCAGAAGATCCATCTTGAAGCTGCTTTCTATCGCCCACACAGCAATACATGCAACAGGACCGCTTTTCATCATGAATAAAATCTCAAAATAAAATCCGCAAAGCAATCGCTGCTAAATATTGGCACCCCGCCTCAAAACAGCACCATAAAGGAAAAAGACAATAGGTGGTACATCTTTCTCTGTTCAAGCAGCCAAACCATGGAGTTCATTACCCCCAGATATAAGATCTACGGATAACTATCTTATCAGAAGGCTACTCTTTCCTAACATAACCAACACACTCAAACAGTAATGGACTGCATATCCCTGTGTAAGTAAACATTTATAATTTTTTTTTTCTTATATATATATATATCTCTAGATGTGTTTTTTTGGACAAAATGGTATAATAACTACCTGATCTTAAAATATACGCATATTCCTTAAACCTTCTTCTTTTTTTTTTTTTTTTTTTTTTTACAGATGTATATTTTACTTATGGTCAAATGTATATATCTGTATAGGTGTATGTATGACTGTATGTGTGTATTCTATGCTTAACATCTTAATGTTATTGCATAATTTCTATATAAGTTGTTTGATTAGATGCTTAAGAGTCTGTTTTTATCTATCGCCATAAATAAATATTCATATTAACTTTTTACCTACACGTTCAATATTGAGGCAAGATAAAATGTTGTAAAAGTACACAAATTAACTTCAAATAGTGCAACTCTTGAAAGGCTGTTTATACACCTTAGAACTCAATATATTATGTTCCTTAGACATATATTACCTTTCTATGTAAGCATGTATTTATTACTTTAGACCTACTGTACAAGTGGAACAAACTACTCTCTTGAAAGCTTTACCATGTCTCACCATCACCCTATACCTCTATCAGTCTTATATCCTCTCTCTCCACTCTTGACTCATCCCAAACCCATACTATTACTGTGATCCCCAAAATAACCCTTCCTATATTCTTCCCTCCTCTACCCATTCTGGCTCACCCCAAACCTCAGTCTTCTATGATCTCCCAAACAACACTACTAAATTCCCCCTCATTTCTTTCTCCTTTAACTCATTCCAAACCCCATTTTACTACTATGATCTCCCAGTCCCATTCTACAGACTCTTCCGTCCTCCATCTCTCATTTTACTCATCCCAAACCTCATCTTACTACTAAAATCTCCCAATTAACACTTCAGGATTCTTCCCTCCTCTACCCCTCCATTATTCTAATCAAGACAGCTGACAGACTCACATGTCCTCTGCTCAAATTAAATCATACCTCCCTGTATTAATAGTATACTCTTATTCCTCTGTACTAATCCACCACTAATCATTTTGCGTTCCAAAGTAGCATGTTACTTGCCGAAAAGCACTTTGATGCCTCATCAGGGGTAGTAAGCCTATATAAATAAAATTACAATATTGAAGGACACCTAAACTTGATATTTGATTCACACTTCAGTTATTAACAGTAAAGCAAAGATTTATAGTTTTTTGGGGGGGTTTGGTTATTGCTCATGTATGGTTAAGATGTTTTGTTCACATAATTTGCAGATTTCGTGCACAGCATTAATTGTTTTGGTTCTTATCGTAGAGTGTTGTAGCTAACATGCTAAATGAATAATATTCCCGACCATGGCTTAATAACATGGATTGCATACACTTATAAATTGGGTTGTGTTCAGAATTGTCTTTCTTAAATCTGTACTCTTCTATTGAACTACCAACTATTTTATCCTTTCTGAATTGTAACATATTGCTTGCATCACAAAATAATATGCTTGCTGATAAAATCAGTGGTTGTATACAACCATAATTTGGATTGTTATATTAGTAGTCCTAAAGATTTTGGATTAACAATCCGTTTTTGCTCAAATGTAATTTATGTTCCATATTGCCATCTACAGTTGTAATTTCTTGCTAGTTCTTTAATTGACAAAATTAGCAGCAGTTTGTCTTGTGGCGGGAAAGGAGTGTTAGTAATGTAAAATGCATAGATTATCCATGATGTTGAAAATGAAGCATACATTTTATACTGCAATATCCACTCAGTTTTAAATGTATTTGGAAGAAAGTCTGGAGTGGGAGTATTTGTAGGATCTCACTAGAAAGGGGACACATGCCAAATGTACATACATTCAGACGAAGGGGTTTCTCCATCAGGAACATTTTGCTGGAGGGGAGAAAAATAAACATCTGCAACAGAAGTTTTTATTTTAAGAGGCACATACATAGTGTTGAAATAACCAGATGGTTGCTTTTTTGTGTTCTAGTCTCATGAGTCCCCTCCCCCCTGGCCATCTTGCCAAAGTGGAACATGAATTGTGGCTGAAATGTGACATCCCTCTTTGTGCAAACATGCCTCTGCCAAGATGAGGATTTAAGTGTTTATGAATGTCCTCTACCGGTCTAGCTATGTTATGATGTGGTCCTGTTTCAGCATGAGTATTTCAAGATATTCTTTCAGCACAATAGTTGTTCTGTAATACTTTGAGATTGTCAATACAGGTCAGTAAACACTATTCCTAACTCAAAGTGCAAACAGTACAACAATAAATCAATATTCAGCTAAATAGTTGCTTTTATCAGAACAAGTAGCATTTTATTTCTAACTCTACACATCCAAAGAAATACAACACAATCCCGCTTGAGCTCAGGGCTCTGGTAGTTGTCAGGCAAATACCTGTATCGCCCTCCTTCGTGCAACGTGTATGGGTTTTCCCCCATTTATTGGTGGCTTCATCCAAAGAATGCACACTATTTAGAGTGTACTCAAGAGTTCCTTTTGACTCTTCAGGAATTTACTCTAAAGTATCTGTGGTGCTGCAGCACCTTCAGCAGCAAATCCCCTGGGGCCCACAGGCCCTAGTTCAAGTCTTATCTGCTCCTGCAGAATGGAAGTGTTGGGCGTTACAGCAGGTGCCCTTAGCACAGACACTTGTGAGACCAGATCCTTCTTGGAGAAGTCATGCTGCTAGGGCTACACGCGGCAGTGTCTTGCGGGTGGAGGCTCCCTATCCAGGGCAGCACTTCGCAGTGAGCTGAGCACCTTCCAACTCTCATAGGTGCGGTAAGTCAAGTTCTCCTCTGCAGGGGAAATTCAGCCCTTTAGCTCCAGAATGGAGTCTCACAAGGGTGCGTCATCGTCAGGGAAGATCCTTTGGTACAGCTAGACCCACTAGTCATATCTTCACTCCAGCTCAGGAGGACATCTAAAAGTCTTTGACTTGTTCCCTGCAGCACCTCCTGGCACACTGGGTCACCATTTAGGCATTTACAAGTCCTGGCACCCTGGTCATACAAATTCAGTACCATACGGGATCAATGCTACAAGGCAGTGTGGGCGACAGACCAATTAGTGCAGAGGCAAATACTCACACAGGGAGTCCTCACAGTGTGGCTCCCTCCTCGACCTCGGTCCTTTTTTTTTTTTTTTTTTCTTTACCCCCCACACACTCCTCTGGGCTTGGCAAGCAGCCAGGTGCTACTGTTCCAGGCCCCATGGCAGATGGTCTTCATTTCCCGGAGTGATGTGCCCTTACCCTGCATGGAGACTAGCAGGCCTTGTTCCCCCAGTCCTGTTCACAGGATGAATCTTGCAGCGCTTCACTTTCTCATACACTCATCCGGCTCCTTGGTATATGACAAATATTTGGGGACTCATCCTCCCCTTCTCAGTCTTCTTCCAAATGTTATTTAGGGTCTGAGTCTTTGAAGTTTTATGTTGTGGTGGTGCTTCTTTTTGATGAGGACACTTCTCTCTGTATTTTCCTATGAAAGTTGTCTGGCACAGCACGTATGACTCCAAAAGTGACTTGATTTGACAGCACAAGTCATGGGAGTGACCAGATTTCACAGCTGGATGTCAGCCACAGTGATGTGTATCCAAAGATTAATATCCGGCTACCAGCCATACGGATTCCCTTATCAGCCCCATCTCCCTTCCTGAGATGTGTCTAGGCTCCTTCCTTGTTATCCATCACTGAACCAAAGAGCAATCTCTTGGAGTGCAAAGGAACTTCCCCCTTTCCTTCATTGTGTGCCTCACAGCTCACAATAATGCACCAATCAACAAATGTCTGGACAGGATTCATCTCCTATCCATGCCTTCACCTGGCAGGTCTGGGCTTCTCAAAATGGAACCCAGGGTCTTCTATATAATGCATCCTTGCAAGAATATGTACTCCGTGTACACCCACAGCAAGCCTAATGTCCAGCACAAATTTTGTATGCATTGTACTTTTGGATGCACACATACATTCAGCACACACATTGTCTGGGAATACTGTCCAGTACTGAAGCTTTCTTTCATTCAAACAGGTTGTGCTTATTTTAAAACATGCGTTCCATTAGCACACACTCGGCAAATGTCTGCTGCACAACACTTCCTTTCAAGTATTGTACCTCACTCAAGTACACATACCCCTAGTACATGCTTTTATTGCACATGCACAGCACATCACTGCATCTTTTGTGTCCTGTATTCCCCACATGCATACGTATGCTCTGCACATGCACCAATCTCACATGTACTGCTCTAGTCCTACACTGTCCTTTCCAGGCACACATACAATCACGCAGTCACTACTCTAGCACTGTGGAGCACTCCACATTTGCCAAATGTTGACCACGGATGAGTTAAGCATACAGCAGCTGAACTTTTAAAAAGGTGAGTGAGCCTGTAGGTCTCACTTCAGTGATATAGGGTAAAAAGGTCCTTATCACTACTAATGATCACTACCAGTAAGCTGCCACTATTGTGCTCATGCTGCATCAATCTTAGTGAAGATAATAGCCGTACACTACTATTAGGGTAGCACTTTGGGCACCCCTCCTGGTCCAACAAGACCGCAGTCCGTGAGACAGGCCTATTTCATGATGCAGATGCATGATCAGTGTTAGCTTGTGCCAAAAAAATCAGCACTGGGGATCCTGACAACAGTACAGCTGGATGGGCAGGGGTTCATGTCTCGTACCATGTGGAAGACGTTTCCGTCCAAACAGTACATGATTCAGGAACCATTTATTCTGCACTTGTTCTAAAGATTTTTATACTTCTAGAATATAAACTATTTTTATCCCGTCACTGCAGTACAGGCAGGTGATTGCAGAGGAGTAATTTATTTGAACAAGTGAATGACGCTTGATTTCATTCCATGTGTGGTAGTTGACAACTCTACCTATAGTATATGGGATTGTACAATCCCTGTATACAAGTGTGTCTAATTTCTTTATAATTGGTGACTTGTGATGCATGTTGCCGATGTAACTCTGCAGTGTCAAGTAGAAAGATATTTGTAGAAACATGTTTATTTTTGCACACCTTAGGAAATTATAAATAAGTTAGTCTGCAGGTTTCTGCAGCACTTAAAAAAGGAATTTTATCCAACTGCTAACAACTTTATTTGATTATTTTTGCACTAGTTATCCTAATTTTATTTTTCGTGTTTGCAAACATGCTTTTCTCTTTCATGTGAAAAAACACACCAATGATTTATATAGTTTGTGGACAAGTGATGGTGTGACCTTGTATTATAATTGACAACTTAACCCCCTGTTGGGATATTGTAACTCATCTTGGAGTGCGACAATCTTACAAAGGGCTTGTTCCGTATATGGCCATCAAACTCTTCGGTTATTTGCAGTATTTTTCTAACGTACAGCAAAGGGTACTTTATTCCTTATATAATTGCCGACTTGTGGCGCACTCCGTAGCCAACTATAAAGAAAAGGAGTCCAAGCTCAAATGTAACACGTTCTAGTCTGGTTCTGACATCACCATGTCTGCTGCCAGAGCCAGTGGCTGATGTGAAAAAGCAAGTGAGGCCACAGAGCAGCTGTTCAAAGCAACAAAAATGAAATGTTGTTTTTCTTCCTTTACTATTATTGTAGCTTACAGCGACAAGCATAGAGAACATGTTTATTTGTTGCATTCCTTAGATAATTTTAGAAAAGCTAAAATCTTTCTGAATGTTTCTTCACATGCCAAACTACTTCAATGATATATATATATATATATATATATATATATATATATATATATATATATATATATATGATACTGACTTGTATTGAACTTTCTAATATCCTTTTTTCGATTTTGCACTTGAGGTTCTATTTTTATTCATGTTTGCAAACATGCTCTTTCACATGAAAGGGCTACGTGCCAAGTTTGTAAGTGTGTTTTAGGAAAGATGATGGTGTGACCATGTATTGTTATATGGGATAACGTACCCCTGCCATGCATGATGAGGAAATTGCAGGTCACAGTTGAGTTCCGTAACTTTATAAAAGAACTCAACCTTAAGCTTTGTTCCTCTGTATGGTTATTCAACTCCTCGGTGACTGGCTTGCAGTATCATTGTAATGTACAGTAGGGTGTACTTTATTTCTTATATACACATTACTACTCCAATAAAACTCTGTCCTTATTTGGATTTTGGAGGACTGGGTAGTCTGTCACAAATGTGGTGGCTGCACTAGAAGTACATTGTAGCTGTCACACTTGTAATACATCAGATGGAATATCGCCACCTTTTCATAAAATATTATGTCCACCAAACTCTAAGCCATAGGTGTTCTGCCGAAATCCGCTTTTCACTAAACAATTGCAGTCATTTGCCCTTTTAGCAACCATTTTTTTTCTCTACTTGCCCAGGATTGTAAATAACATCAAGTTCTGTTATGTAGTAATGGTTTTCATATTTACTTTGATCACGTTTTACCTATAAATTCTAATCCGATCTGTAACGTGCCCTGTGGTAAAATTACTGCAGTCCCCAATATTATTTTTATGATAAATGTGTGTTCGATGGCATCTGTCGCTGTAGATACACATGTTCTGCATAGCTCGCCATCTGGTGTTGGGTCGGAGTGTTACAAGTTGTTTTTCTTCGAAGAAGTCTTTCGAGTCACGGGACCGAGTGACTCCTCCTTCTGTCTCCATTGCGCATGGGCGTCGACTCCATCTTCGATTGCTTTCTTTCCGCCATCGGGTTCGGACGTGTTCCTGTCGCTCCGAGTTTCGGAACGGAAAGTTAGTTAATATCGGAAGATTTTCGTCGGTATTGTTGCGTTCGGGATCGGCGTAGTTAGATTCAACACTGCATCGAAGATCGACGCGCTCCGGTGCCCTTCGGGGTAGTTTTCGATCCCCCGTCGGGGCCTGGTCGGCCCGACCGCGTGTCGAACAACATCGATGGAACGGACCCCGTTCGGTTTTTGTCCCAAATGCCACAACAAATACCCGTATACAGACCAACATTTGGTCTGTTACCTGTGCCTGTCACCTGAGCACAGTGAAGAGACTTGCGAGGCCTGTCGTGCGTTCTGTTCCCGAAAGACACTCCGTGACCGTCGAGCCAGGAGACTTCAGATGGCGTCCACGCCGACAGCGCCCCGAGAGTTCGAGGAACAAGAGGAAGAAGGAACCTTTTCGATCCACGAATCGGACTCCGAGGAATTCGACGATCAAAGAACCGTGAGTAAGACGTCGAAAACAACACAGAAGAAAAGTGACAAGGCCCAGGGGACGCCACTGCCACCAGGCCATGGCTCCACCCATAAATTCGGTGACCGACCATCGGCACCGAAAAAGGCCAAAACAGTGCCGAGATCGTCCGACTCCGGTCGAGACACCGGCACGCAGCCTTTTCGGGATCGAGAAAGTGCTGGAGAAAAGCAACAACACCGAGATAGCGGTGTAGAAGCGGCTCGACGCCGAGACAGTGGCACCGACGAAGATCGACGCCGAGAGGTTTCGACTCCAAAAAAGAAAAAAGCCACCTCTGAGCCGAAAAGAGATACAGGCAGGGTTTCGGTGCCGAAACAACCCGGAACCGACCCAGGTCCAGGCTCTTATACAGAGGAACAATCACTGTCCTCTCAGATGCGAAAGCATAGGTTTGAGGAAGAGCTGCAATCCACCGAAGTGGACCAAACGCAAAAACGTATTTTCATACAGCAGGGAACGGGAAGAATAAGCACCCTTCCCCCTATTAGGAGAAAAAGGAGACTGGAGTTTCAAACAGACCAGGCGCCACAAACAAAAATGGTGAAAAAGGTGACTCCGCCACCCTCTCCTCCACCTGTAATTAACGTCTCACCAGCGCAAACTCCGTCACATTCCCCGGCTCACACCACCATGAGCCAAGGTGACCAGGATCAAGACGCTCGGGACTTATATGACGCCCCAGTGTCGGACAACAGTCCGGAGGCATATCCAACAAAGCCCTCACCACCAGAAGACAGCTCAGCATACTCTCAAGTGGTGGCTAGAGCAGCACAATTCCACAACGTAAACCTCCACTCAGAACAAGTCGCGGATGACTTTTTATTCAACACCCTCTCCTCCACCCACAGCTCCTACCAAAGCCTGCCTATGCTGCCAGGTATGCTTCGGAACGCAAAGGAAATATTCAAGGAGCCGGTCAAAAGTAGGGCAATAACGCCAAGGGTGGAAAAGAAGTATAAGGCACCTCCTACAGACCCTGTTTTCATCACCACACAGCTGCCACCGGATTCCGTCGTAGTAGGAGCAGCTCGAAAAAGAGCCAACTCCCACACATCTGGGGATGCACCACCCCCAGATAAAGAGAGCCGCAAGTTCGATGCAGCTGGAAAAAGAGTCGCATCGCTAACTCTCAAGCACTACTTGCGCGCTATGACCGAGCCCATTGGGATGAGATGCAACACCTCATCGAGCATCTTCCCAAGGAATTACAAAAGAGGGCAAAGCAGGTGGTTGAGGAAGGACAGAACGTATCAAATAACCAGATACGATCTTCTATGGATGCAGCAGACACCGCTGCAAGAACAATTAATACATCTGTGACCATTGGAAGGCACGCATGGCTAAGAACGTCTGGGTTCAAACCAGAGATACAGCAGGCAGTGCTCAATATGCCATTCAACGAAAAACAACTGTTCGGACCAGAAGTGGACACGGCAATCGAAAAACTAAAAAAAGACACTGACACTGCTAAAGCCATGGGCGCACTCTACTCCCCGCAGAGCAGAGGAACCTACAGCACCTTCTGCAAGACACCCTTTAGAGGGGGGTTTCGGGGTCAGGCCACACAAGCCAGCACCTCGCAGGCAACACCGTCCAGCTACCAGGGACAGTACAGGGGAGGCTTTCGGGGCCAATACAGAGGAGGGCAATTCCCTAGGAATAGAGGAAAATTTCAAAGCCCCAAAACCCCTACAACCAAGCAGTGACTCAGATGTCACTCACCCCCTCCACACAACACCAGTGGGGGGAAGAATAGGTCATTATTACAAATCATGGGAGGAAATAACTACAGACACTTGGGTCTTAGCAATTATCCAACATGGTTATTGCATAGAATTCCTACAATTCCCTCCAAACATACCACCAAAAGCACAGAATTTATCAAAACAACATTCCGAACTTCTGGAAATAGAAGTTCAAGCACTATTGCAAAAGAATGCAATCGAATTAGTACCAAACACACAAACAAAAACAGGAGTCTATTCACTGTACTTCTTAATACCAAAAAAGGACAAAACACTGAGACCAATCCTAGACCTCAGAATACTAAACACCTACATCAAATCAGACCACTTTCACATGGTCACGCTACAAGAAGTGTTACCATTGCTAAAACTACAGGACTACATGACAACCTTAGACCTCAAAGACGCGTATTTCCATACACCAATACATCCGTCGCACAGGAAATTCCTACGGTTCGTATTCAAAGGAATACATTACCAATTCAAAGTATTGCCTTTTGGTTTAACAACCGCACCAAGAGTCTTTACAAAATGTCTAGCAGTAGTGGCTGCACACATCAGAAGGCAGAAAATACATGTATTCCCGTATCTAGACAACTGGCTAATCAAAACCAATTCACTAACAAAGTGCTTACAACACACAAATCAAATCATACAAACCCTCTACAAACTAGGGTTCACCGTCAACTTTGCAAAATCCACCATTTTGCCGTGCAAAGTACAACAATACCTGGGAGCCATAATAGACACAACAAAAGGAGTAGCCACTCCAAGTCCACAAAGAATTCAAAATTTCAACAAGATCATACAACGCATGTATCCAACACAAACAATACAAGCAAAGATGATATTACAACTCCTAGGCATGATGTCTTCATGCATAGCCATTGTCCCGAACGCAAGACTACACATGAGGCCCTTACAACAGTGCCTAGCATCACAATGGTCACAAGCACAGGGTCACCTTCTAGATCTGGTGTTAATAGACCGCCAAACTTACCTCTCGCTTCTATGGTGGAACAGTATAAATTTAAACAAAGGGCGGCCATTCCAAGACCCAGTGCCACAATGCGTAATAACAACAGATGCTTCCATGACAGGGTGGGGAGCACACCTCGATCAACACAGCATACAAGGACAATGGAACGTACATCAAACAAAACTGCATATAAATCACCTAGAAATGCTAGCAGTTTTTCAAGCATTAAGGGCTTTCCAACCAATTATAACTCACAAATACATTCTTGTCAAAACGGACAACATGACAACAATGTATTATCTAAACAAACAGGGGGGGGACACACTCAACGCAGTTGAGCCTTCTAGCACAGAAGATATGGCGATGGGCAATTCACAACCACATTCGCCTAATAGCGCAGTTTATTCCAGGGATCCAGAATCAACTTGCAGACAATCTCTCTCGATCACCAACAGGTCCACGAATGGGAAATTCACCCCCAAATTCTAAACACTTACTTCAGACTCTGGGGAACACCTCAAATAGACTTGTTTGCAACAAGAGAGAACGCAAAATGACAAAACTTCGCATCCAGATACCCACACAGGCAGTCCCAAGGCAATGCCCTATGGATGAACTGGTCAGGGATATTTGCCTACGCTTTTCCTCCTCTCCCTCTCCTTCCTTATCTGGTAAACAAATTGAGTCAAAACAAACTCAAACTCATTTTAATAGCACCAACTTGGGCAAGGCAACCCTGGTACACAACACTGCTAGACCTATCAGTAGTACCCCACATCAAATTGCCCAACAGGCCGGATCTGTTAACACAACACAACCAACAGATCAGACATCCAGATCCAGCATCGCTGAATCTAGCAATCTGGCTCCTGAAATCCTAGAATTCGGACACTTACAACTTACCCAAGAATGTATGGACGTCATAAAGCAAGCCAGAAGGCCGTCCACTAGGCACTGCTATGCAAGTAAATGGAAGAGGTTTGTCTGCTACTGCCATCATAATCAGATCCAACCTTTACACGCAACTCCAAAGGACGTAGTGGGTTACTTGCTTCACTTACAAAAATCTAACCTAGCCTTCTTTTCCATTAAAATACACCTTGCGGCAATATCTGCATACCTGCAGACTACCTATTCAACTTCCCTATATAGGATACCAGTCATTAAAGCATTCATGAAAGGCCTTAAAAAAATTATACCACCAAGAACACCACCTGTTCCTTCATGGAACTTGAATGTTGTCTTAACAAGACTCATGGGTCCACCTTTTGAACCCATGCACTCTTGCGAAATACAGTTCCTAACCTGGAAGGTTGCATTTCTCATCGCCATTACATCTCTAAGAAGAGTAAGCGAAATTCAGGCGTTTACAATACAAGAACCTTTTATACAACTACACAAAAATAAAGTCGTCCTAAGGACTAATCCTAAATTTTTACCAAAGGTTATTTCACCGTTCCACCTAAATCAAACAGTGGAACTACCAGTGTTCTTCCCACAGCCAGATTCCGTAGCTGAGAGGGCACTACATACATTAGATGTCAAAAGAGCATTAATGTACTACATTGACAGAACGAAAAACATGAGAAAGACTAAACAACTATTTATTGCATTCCAAAAACCTCATGCAGGAAACCCAATATCAAAACAAGGTATAGCCAGATGGATAGTTAAATGCATCCAAATATGCTACCTTAAAGCAAAACGACAACTGCCCATTACACCCAGGGCACACTCAACCAGAAAAAAGGTGCTACCATGGCCTTTCTAGGAAACATCCCAATGCAAGAAATATGTAAGGCAGCCACATGGTCTACGCCACACACGTTCACCAAGCACTACTGTGTAGACGTGTTATCCGCACAGCAAGCCACAGTAGGTCAAGCCGTGTTAAGAACATTATTTCAAACCACTTCCATTCCTACAGGCTGAGCCACCGCTTTTGGGGAGATAACTGCTTACTAGTCTATGCAGAACATGTGTATCTACAGCGACAGATGCCATCGAACTGAAAATGTCACTTACCCAGTGTACATCTGTTCGTGGCATCAGTCGCTGGAGATTCACATGTGCCCACCCACCTCCCCGGGAGCCTGTAGCAGTTTGGAAGTTAGCTTCAACTTTGTACATTTGTATATATATTATTTTAACCTTAAATAGGTACATACTTAGTCACTCCATTGCATGGGCACTATTACTACAACACAACTCCTACCTCACCCTCTGCGGGGAAAACAATCGAAGATGGAGTCGACGCCCATGCGCAATGGAGACAGAAGGAGTCACCACTCGGTCCCGTGACTCGAAAGACTTCTTCGAAGAAAAACAACTTGTAACACTCCGACCCAACACCAGATGGCGAGCTATGCAGAACATGTGAATCTCCAGCGACTGATGCCACGAACAGATGTACACTGGGTAAGTGACATTTTCATTTCTGCTTCTTATTTCTTAGGTTGTTTAAAAAAAAAAAAACTGCTTTTCCCGGTCTAAAAGTGCACTACAATTGTATTCTGAGTTTGTCTATTTGATTATTGAATTTTGACAATGATGGTAGTCCAGGATGTTGTATCTCCTTTGTATTTTTTGAGACAGTCCGAAGAAAAATATATGTAGCCACAAATCTGCGGCTGAAGTTCCTCAATCTGACACATATATTGGATGACTAATGTCCAAGTTACAACAACCTTGACTGCTTTTAGGAAAAAGTTTTCTAAAAACATTTCAATCCGTTGTTAAAACTCAATAGTGGCTAAAAGCTATGTATTAAAATTACCTCTGCAGACCCTACGAATGCTTGTTGAAAAGGCACCAGGAAGGAAGTACTGACCACACTCAATATAAAAGGGCATTGCCGTTTTAACTTGTGACAAACAGATGAGCCGCACCTTCTTGTGTTCTACACTTGCCTATTGTGTTAAAAGAAAACCTACATACTAATAGATTTATTCAGTTCTTAATCCCACTGAAAACACTGATTGTAAATCTGAATAGTCGCCAACCAGCTGGACGAAGGAAAGGGTTTTATGTCAGTAGTTTAATATACATCGGCTTGCCCAAGTCTGCCTGCGTCAATGTCTATTTTTCTTAATCTAATCGAGTATTGAGGTGCTTTCTTTCAATATAGAAAATGGATACCTGAAAATGCCTTTTTGTGTGTACTCTGCTTCCAACTTTTATTGAGGTTACATTTTCAACTCTGTCATCTAGAGAAGGGTCAGAGGAAAGAGATGCAAATGTCCTTGACAAGACAAGCATCTTTTTGGGAAGTTGGCGGCTTTTCTTTGTCCAAACCCAAATATTTAATTTTATTACAGACCAAATGGCACAAATTCCCCAGAGAGGTCAGTGTACTAGTTAAAAACAAGAAAAAAAACACTGTTTCAATTGCTCCTATGCAATAATTACGTATGAAGCCTTTATTGTTTACACACATTTATTAATCCTGTATGTATTCCACATAACAATATTTCTTTTCATTTCAGCATTTAAAAAGGAGTTGGCTAAGGATATTGCATCTGATACCTCTGGAGATTTTCAAAAAGTCCTACTCGCTCTTGCTAAGGTACAAATGGGTTTAATGCTTGTGAGTTTGTGTATAATATCATTGTTTTGTGATGCACTGTATTTTCCCTTGTAGTGATACAACATGCCTGACATATTAAAATACCATTAAACCCACAAAAAATATTGATGGAAACTAAAGTATTTCGCTCCCTAATTTTCCCAACAATGCATTAAATGTGGGATCTTGATACATGCATACATAAAAATTTGATTTTGCAAAAGTGATTGTTTATTTAGTGTAGGTCTAGACAACCTACTAAAATACAGGCTCAATCAACCTATTTGAGAAAACTAAACACATTTATTATAGACTATATGGACATATATGTAAACTTTAGCAACACAAAAGGATGATGGACAGAGTGTTGAACAATGCGAACACCAGTCATAGATCTGAGTTTAATCCATTGTTCTTTTGCTCACAATACCACCCCAGTTTGGACCCAGACATAGGCAAATCAATTTTGACCCTGTTCCTCATGGCAACGGTCCAGCCTGAACTGCCAAGCCAGGTCCTCCCTGGACCAGAAACAAGCATCCTGGGACTGGTTTCAGGGTATCACCCTTCATCAGTCAGGCTAGCTTGACTCAAGTGGCACAGTGAGCAAGGGACCCACGTCTGGGCATTCACTTCCCACTTACAGCAACTTTAGCAACACAAAAGGATGATGGATGGAGTGCTGAACAATGCAAACTTACCTGAGAGGTAAACGAGGACTGCACTGGAAAAAGGCAAAAGAAATGTCAATGACATAGGAGTAGATGGGAGGAACGGAATGCTGCATTAAAACGCAGGTAGCTATTTGCCTACAACATCCACAGTGAAAGGGGAGCACCAAAAGAGTAACACAAATAGTCTGTGTAGGAAGTTGGCTCTGTATATACTATTTCAAAGTAAGAAATAGTGTGCACAGAGTCCAAGGGTTCCCCCTTAGAGGTAAGATAGTGGCAAAATTAGATCATTCTAATGCTCTATTCTGTGGTAGTGTGGTTGAGCAGTAGGCTTATCAAAGGGTTGTGTTAAGCAATCGTTGTACACACACAGGCAATAAATGAGGAGCACAAACTCAGAATTACTCCATGCCAATATGTTTTATATAGAAATTATCATTTCTTAGTTTATTTTAAGAACCACAGGTTCAAGATTTGAAGTAAATGCATAAAATGCAAGGGTACTCCACACAGGTAAGTTAGGAACTTTGAATTGGAGCAATAACATATACAGTCTTTGATAAAATGGCAATAAGCTATTTTAAAAGTGGACATAGTGCAAAAGTCAACAGTTCCTGGGGAGGTAAGTAAAGGTTAGATTGTGAGGTAAGTAAAACACTTACAAGTCTCAGTTCCTGGGCATAGGCAGCCCACCATTGGGGGTTCAATGTAGACCTAAAGTTAGCACACCAGCAGCTCAGGGCCGGTCAGGTGCAGAGGTCAAAGAGGTGCCCAAAACACATAGGCACCTATGGAGAACAGGGGTGCTCCAGTTCCAGTCTGCCAGCAGGTAAGTACCCGCGTGCTCAGGGGGCAGACCAAGGTGGTTTTGGAGAGTACAGGGGGGGGGACACAAGTAGGCACACAAAACACACCCTCAGCGGCACAGGGGCGGCCGGGTGCAGTGTGCAAAGCAGGCATCGGGTTTTAGATAGGAAACAATGGAAGGATCCGGGGGTCACTCACCAGGTGCAGGCAGGCATGGGGAGGGGGGCTTCTTGGGACAGACACCACCTGGCCTAGGCAGAGGGTCACCTGGGGTTCACTCCTGCACTGAGGTTCGGTTCCTAAAGGTCCTGCGGGTGCAGTGCTTGGTCCAGGTGTCGGGTTCCTTGTTACAGGCAGTCGCAGTCAGGGGATAGCCTCTAGATTCTCTCTGCAGGCATCGCTGTGGGGGTCCAAGGGGATGGTCCAGGGGGGTCGGCTCGGGCTACCCACATGGTTGCAGTCCCTGGGGAGTCCTCCCTGTGGTGTTGGTTCTCTGGATCTTGAGCCGGTGGCGTCTGGTGCAGAGTGTGAAGTCTCACGCTTCCGGCGGGAAGGGTAAAGTTCTTTAAAGTTGCAGAGTTGTGGTTGAAATTGAGCAGAGCTGTTGCTCACTGGAGTTTCTTGGTCCTTTAGTCCAGGGAAGTCCTCTGAGGCTTCAGAGGTTGCCGGTCCCTGTCTGATGCGTCACTGGTTGTAGGTTTTCGAGTCCGGAGACAGGACGGTAGGGCTGGGGCCAAAGCAGTTGTCTTCTCTGCATGGCTTGTAGGTCAGCAGTCCTTCTTGTTTATTCAGGTTGCAGGAATCTTATTTCCTGGGATCTGGGGTGCCCCTAAATACTAGATTTAGGGGTGTGTTTAGGTCTGGAGGGCAGTAGCCAATGGCTACTGTCCTGGAGGGTGGCTACACCCTCTTTCGGCTTCCTCCCTGTGGGGATGAGGGCACATCCCTAATCCTATTGGGGGGGAATCCTCGAAAACTAAGATGGAGGATTTCTAAAGGCAGGGGTCACTCAGCTCAGGGCACCTTAGGGGCTGTCCTGACTGGTGGGTGATTACTCCTTGTTTTTTTTTGTTTTAATTATCTCCTCCAGCCTTGCCACCAAAAGTGGGGGCAGTGGCTGGAGGGGCGGGCATCTCCACTAGCTGGGATGCCCTGGGGTGCTGTAACAAAGGGGGTGCTGTTCCTGCAGGGGGAGGTGTGAAGCACCCAGTGCAGGCTTCACTCCTGGACACGGAGTGACCAAGGCACTCTCCCCATGTTGCCAGCAACTCGTCTGGTTGTGGCAGGCTGGCAGAAACTGGTCAGTGCCACACTAGAAGTCGGATTGGTATTCAAGTGGCATCTCTAAGATGCCCTCTGGGTGCATGATAGAAAAAATTGCACACTGGCATCCGTGTGCATTTATTGTGCTGAGAAGTTTGATACCAAACGTCCCCTATTTCAGTGTAGCCATTATGGAACTATGGAGTTCGTGTTTGACAAACTCCCAGACCATATACTCTTATGGCTACCCTGCACTTACAATGTCTAAGGTTTTGCTTAGGCACTGTAGGGGCATAGTGCTCATGCGCATATGCCCTCACCTGTGGTATAGTGCACCCTGCCTTACGGCTGTAAGGCCTGCTAGAGGGGTGACTTACCTATGCCACAGGCAGTGTGAGGTTGGCATGGCACCCTGAGGGGAGTGCCATGTCGACTTAGTCATTTTCTCTCCACCAGCACACACAAGCTATGAGGCAGTGTGCATGTGCGGCGTGAGGGGTCCCCTGGGTGGCATAAGGCATGCTGCAGCCCTTAGAGACATTACCTGTCATCAGGGCTCTTGGTACCAGGGATACCAGTTACAAGGAACTTATCTGAGGGCCAGGGCTGTGCCAATTGGGGAAGCAACGGTACAGTTTAGGGAAAGAACACTGGTGCTGGGGCCTGGTTAGCAGGGTCCCAGAACACTTTCAATCAAAACTTAGCATCAGCAAAGGCAAAACGTTAGGTGATAACCATGCCAAAGAGGCATTTCCTTACAGTCTGTCACAGCAACAGATAAAGAAACCAAAGTGGAATAATATAGCAGTTAGTCACTGCTTTGACGGCAGAACTGACCATTAGCGAGCAAGAATTTTTAAAGGACACTGCAACCAACAAATGGAATCCCTTTAAGCCATAAGAGGTATACTAAAAGTATACACAAGATCAAACGCTTAGGCTTGACCTAAAAATTATTGGCTCCAATTTCATCCAGTTACAGTAGAGCCCGCTCCACTACATCCAGTTGTGCTAGCTCCACTGAATGGGCGTATATAATGGTATGGACTCATATAATGTATTGCCGTCAATAGTACATAGCCACCAATCAAAAATGTTGTGTGGGTAAATGCATGATCATGTTTAAAAAAAGCTGTGGTGTCCTTAATGTAAGTTTGCCATTGTACAAAAGGCTGAAGAAAATGATCTAAATAACACCCTGTGGATTCATGATTGATCCACATGCTAAAACAATCGGTCTGAATGGTGGATCATGAAGATTTTTATGTATCTTCGGCGCACATACAGTTTGCATCTCCTCAGGTATTTAGTGAACAGGTAAGCCGTAATGCGTTCGCTGATCTGATCCATGTCAACTTGTTTGAGAAGAATCTCCTTCAGGATCACTTAAAACTTTTCTATGGGATCTGAATCTAATGGAATATAAACATTGATGTAGTTGACATGAGTAGTAACTTTTTCCACGTAGTATTCAGTATCCATCATCACTAATGCCTCCCTTTATCAGCATATTGTAACAATATCCTGGAATTATTTACCAGTGACCATAAAGTGCTCCATTCATTGAGTGATAGGTTCAGTAGGACTCTTGCATTTAAAATTCAACCGTTTCATGTTATTTTTCACAGGCCTTTCAAACGAATCCAAGGTATTATACAAAACAGGAGGCATGATGTGTTTGTATTGCTAGTTCAATGATGCTGAAAAAATATTTCAATCAAAGGTTCTCATGAACTTAAAAAAAATATCTCACATCCTGTTATGTTACTCCGGTACTTTGGCACACACAGAGTTAAACGTACAGATGATATATCCATGACTAATTCTTCTTGCTATGCAGGTCCATTTTTTTCTTTTTCTTTTTCTTTTGACTTGACTTCTGTTTTTTTCCTTGTGCTTTTTCGGGTTGACTGTTGGCTGCAGGACTGATGGCTAAAAATGCCAGTTTCACAGGTTTCTGGGAGACATCATACCTTCATGGATCTGCCCTTGGTGGTACTTTACTATGAATTGATGGCCGGTCTGAAGCAGTATTGCTTTCAACTAAGAGCATTTGTTCAAAATCTAAGACCATTTCTCCATGAATTGTTAGATTTGAACAGAATTGGTCTTAAAGCAATAAATCACCCTCCAGGATTTTTTTGTTTTGCTCTATGATACTGGATTAATATAGTTGAGTGCAAACTTTGATCTCTTTTCAGCATTAAATATTCTAGTTGTCTTAAGAGTTTTGAAGAATTCTTGAAGAATGAATGTACAAGATAATTAATAATAAAGCTCACTATGATTTTTTGGATACCTATTCATTGAACAGGTTAAAGCGAAGAAAAAAAAAAAAAACTCCGGTTTGAAGTAAAGTGTGTTTGGGTGCTGGAAAAGAGGTCTCCACTGCCATTACGGGTTGATCTCCCAGTGGGCCACCAGAAGTGTCTACTAGTCAATTCTGTTGTTTCGGCACATCCTGGGTGTCCTGTACGTGATGGCTAGCCTGGCTCTATGTGCTGGCCAATAGCCAGCAGATGGGAGGTTAGGGAATCTTTGCCAGGTTTCCAGTTACAGTGGTACGGGTGTAGTCAAGGAACCAAGAGTCTATTGTCAACCTTTTAAGCCTGTGGATAATGGTACCTATAAATGTGTGGGAGACTCTGTTGCTGACAGGCCTAAATCTACCAATATTGTCTGGTATCCAAGCTACATCCTGCTGCATCTAGGGAGGGCGGAGAAGCCATTAAAAACAAGGCAATTCATTGGATACGTCACAGGAGGAGAGGTTGTCATTCTGTGATCCGTGAGGACATAATTAGAGCAGTCAGGAGACCAGATCTTTCTACACTCTGACATGATTGAGTTGACATTCAGGAAGAAGGGTATGGTAGATAATCCTGGTGGCTTTAGATGCTAGAACATTTCTGTAATCAGTTCAAATACCCTGGGTTCTCTATGCACCATAATGCTGGACCTCTCCCTTGCCCAGGGGGTAGTTAATCAGGTTTAAATGATAATGACTGACTCAGTGCATCATCTGAGATCTTTTTAGCTTATTCACCATTGGTTCCTGCTTTGCATGATGTAGCTGGTTCTGGCATTAGTGTTTCCCTGCTCCTGTCCCTGAGTCTATTAGTTCTTCTACCTCTGACAGCTCTTGCCAGGTATTTCAAAAGCAGTTAGTTAATTGCCCACCCAATGGTGCCACTATCACATCTACATTGCACCCGGCATCATATAATGATGGGGTACGTCTCGCCTCTTGGGAGTGTGGCAGGTTTAAGATACACTGCCTCCTTGCCAGCTTTTGATCAGTTTGAGGGTTATGATATCTTCCTCTTCCAGGAAACCTGGGCAGTGGGTCTGTTTTTTTGGTCTGTTTTTCTTAATTTTTATAATCCAGCACTTCCTAGCAAGAGTGGTAGACCCTCCGGTGGATTAACTACATGGGTCAGAGCATCAGTAAACTGAATAATATGTCAGGACAGTCAATGGGTGACTGTAATAAACAATATTCAGTAATCATTTTGGTGGAAGTCCAGAGGAATCATTATTAATATTTATGCAAGAGGAGTTGTGGGAAGGGGCCTGTCCCCCGGTACGCTCTTCGTGTTGGAAGCGTTTCTTAGGCAGTGTCCTCAGTATTTCAAAATCATTGTAGCAGGCAAATACAGTGTCACTTTCGAGCCTTTAGACTGGGACGATCTTGGCTCCACGTATGAGGAGGATCAAATGTGGTCTGTTCCATCCTTAGACATCATTCCCATCAATAGATGGTCGCAAGTAGCTGTGCAGTTGAAAGCCTTGACTATGGAGTTTGGGCTTAGAGCACTTACTGGCAGAACTAAATCAGCTGCTACGGGCTGTCATACATATAATAAAATCAATCACACAAGCAGAATTGACTACTACTTAGTTGATTTGTGATTGTGGTCTCTGGTTGTTGACATGAGTTATTGAGAGGATGGAGATTGATCATACCCCACTTTCTGTTCAAATTAATGCCTATATAATCAATTGTCTATGTCTAGCATTCCCACTATACCGTTAACTGATATCAGTAAGACCAACAACAAAACACATTTGAAGTGGCATCAACTAGGAGCCCAGCCTGATATATTAAGTTCTGTCAACGCTGTTTTGAGATCTTTGTTGGCACAACTAGAGTTGGGCTCCTTAACCAATAATGCGCAACTGATTGCATCTCATTCTATGTTTTGAAAGCATTGTGGCCTGTTTCATGGTAGGTGGTAATTTTGGTGGTAAATGACTCAAAGGGAAACATCCTTGGTATAATAAGGACCGTCGGGCTTCAAACAAATTACTGCTTAAAGCTATCAAAATCAAGGATATTGCCTCTTAGTTGAATAGACAGGAAGTCTTACAAGGCTGCTAGCTGTAAAGCCAAGCGCATCCAAGATGAGAAATGGTGGTCTGCACTGAATGAAGCTGCATCTGATAAGTGTAAAATTTTGGGCCTTGGCAGCACGCGGCCCCAATAATGGTGAATTGTGTGTAAAAACAAGCATTCCCCCATCAGAGTGGATTAATTATACTCCACTGATTGCCTTAGTGTGATGTATGAGCATACCTGGGCTCTTCATGCTATTACTGATCAAACGGCCAACTTTCCAACTTCACAACTGTTCACTCTCTGTTGTTCACTCATTGGGCACACTTAAGTGTGGTAGGGTGTTTGGCCAGGCCGAAATTCCAGCTGACTTGTTTTTGACTGGCATAGATGCCTGGTCTAGAGGCATCCTTATTATAGCTAATGTAATAAGGGCGGAGCAGCAATTCCCAATTCATGGAAGGGTGCTGTTATACCACTCATAAAAAGGGCGATAGACCTATAGTTACAGGGCAAGGATCTATCAGCTTATTAGACTGTGTACAAAACATTTTCTGCCACTGTCTCTTGGGAAAGATCCAGGATTGTATATCTGAACATGACATTCTTAGCCCACTGCAAGCTGGTTTTCGTATAAAGATTTCCACTACCGATTACGTTTTTAGATTCTTGCTTCTATATTGGAAAATGGTCTTAATTGGCAAAGGAAATCTTTGTTGCTTTTGTGGATTTAAAATCTGCATTTGACTTAGTACCTCGCAAAGCGTTTTCAGAAGTTCTTTCTGACTTGGCAATGCCTCCCCACATTGTTTCCTTACTAGTGCACCTTCATGAGGACACCTAGGCACGTGTCAGGTGGGGTGATCAGGGGCAGCTTACTGATCAAATCCCAGTGCAAAGGAGAGTACAACAAGAATGCGTCCTTGCTTT
Organism: Pleurodeles waltl; assembly: GCF_031143425.1. NCBI lineage: Eukaryota > Metazoa > Chordata > Amphibia > Caudata > Salamandridae > Pleurodeles > Pleurodeles waltl. The sequence goes on from NC_090436.1 coordinate 840,320,701, forward strand.
AACTTTATTTTCAGTGTCAATCAATGATATTCTCCCTTTATTTTTTATTTTTTTGCCCAGGGTGGAAGCAGACGCACCATGTATAGGTGCCTGTAAAGTCCATGTATTGTTTTTTGCGGATGACACTCTTGATCTCCAAGACCCGAGTGGTCTACAGAAACTCCTAAAGTGATTTGAGGAGTTCTGTCTTTCTCGGGGACTGGAGATCAATACCTCCAAAACTAAACTGAGTTGGTCATCTGATGGGACTGCTGTCTGTCAAGCTTGTAATGCCCCTATTGTAAATCTGCCCCCTGTATTATTATTTGTCTGTTCTGCTCAGCCAATTCCTCGCAGGAAGTGGCTTGCTCCTGCCTGCAGACTGCTGGGTGTCCACAAGACTGCTATAGCTCTCTGGATTATTAGATCAGACACCCATTATGTCTTGGTTACTGCTGTCACTAAATTTCTGGGAGCTATGTGGACCAATATAGCAAAGATTTTATCTTCATTTATGTGAGGTAGAAAGACACCTATGGCAGTATCAGAGGCATCCACCTCAACAATAAATGGTTGTTCGGTGTTGGAGTGTTTCAGGACTGGTGCAGTGGTAAATGCATTCTTAAGCTTGAGTAATGATTGATCAGTTTCTTGACTCCACTGAAATGGTACACCCTTGTGGAGGAGTTTAGTCAGTGGGTTCCCCTTGAAGGAAAAATGTTCTATTAACCTCCGGTAAAATTTTCTAAGAACTGAAAGCGTTGTATGTCCTTGATATTTAGGAGGCTTGGCCAGTCAGTGATTGCCAGGATTTTACATTCTGCTATTTTTGTGTCCTGAGGTGTAAGCATGAAACCTAGGAATTCCACCTCAGTAGCGTGAAAACACATTTAGACAGTTTGCAAAACAATCTGTTTTGGCGTAGAGCATTTAAGGTGATTTTGACGTGTTCCACGTGTTCTTCCATGGATGTTGAGTAAATGAGAATATTGCCAGTGTAAACCAAGACAAACCTGTGTATTCATGGAGGAAGTCATTCACCAGGAATTAAAATGGCGCATGGGTATTGCACAACCTGAAAGGCATTATGTTCTACTCAAACATGCCAAGGCTGGTGCAGATAGCAATGTTCATCTCCTGCTCAAATGCGTGCCAGGTGGTATGCACCTCTAAGATCTAATTTGCTGTTCTCACTTGGTTGAGCAGGACCGGAATGAGCAGCAGTGGGTAACGTTTATTTGTGGAAATATTGTTCAAGGCCCTATAACCAATACATGTGCGCAATTTACTATTGCTTTGGGCACAAAAGAGTGGTGTCCCAGCTGGAGACATTAAAGTTTAATAAGTACATTTTTTGAGTATTTTTCCAAGTAGTCTTGTAAGTGTTGATTTTCGTACTCAGAGTGTAAATTTTCCTGCATGATATTTTAGGACTAGGTATAAGCTCGATTTGGCAGTCATACTCTTTATGTGGTGTTAAGGTTTCTGCTTTTGAGCATTAAACACATCTTGAAATGCTTTATACTGTTTTGGTAGTTGTCTTGCCCAGCTGCCCTGGCAGTTTAGTGTATGGTAGTCTGTTCTGAACATTTGAGATCTGGGTACCAAGCACATTTGGGCACATCTCTCTACAACAAACTGTAAGCTTTTTTCGTGCCCAGTCGATTCGCGATTTGTGCTCCTTTAGTTAGGGCAAACCCATGATAATTCTGAATTGGGAAGCATCTATAATATCAAAACCTATTAGTTCTCTGTGTGTCTCTGAAGCTTGGTCCAGGTTAATTCCACATTAACTGTGTGATGTGTTACCAGACCAGAGAACATTGTCCCATCCACAGCTCTTAATGCTTCAGGCTCCCCTTTCTTTTGAATGGGGGATGTTCAACTTAGAGCAATACCTACTGATATCTGAGCATGGAGAGAGAGGGGTGGAGATGATTTCTGCAGAGTTTTTGTGATAGATTGGTCAACAGCCACATGTTTAAGCTCAAAGGGTTCTCCTGTTAGTCTCTTGAGATTTCTGCCTGTGTGTTTGCTGTTTTGTACTGACTTGGACCTACAGTCTTTTTGGTGAGTCAGAATTTTTGTACATAGTGGCCTTTTTTGCTGCATTACAGGCCCTGGCCATTCTTGTGTCTCTGATCCTTTTCTTCTTGCGTGAGTGGTCTCCTAACACCACTTATTTCCATTGGTTCGCTATCATGACTACAAAGGTGGGTCTACTGTCTTTTTCGGTCACCCTTACAATATGACAGACTGTGGTCTATGTGCAAGGTAAGACCTGTGACGTCTTCACAAGTGTCCGGATGTTGATCAGTCGGGAAACACCCGAGAGCACGACTCTGGAACAACAAATTTGTGAACAGCGCTAGCAGAACCACGCTTGCGTGAACAATGACTTAGTTTTTCTGTGCCTTAACCACACATGGGCTGAACAACGCACATGCGTGGTTAAGGCACAGAAAAAGGGAGTCCGCATTGGGAGAGGACGCGGTCGGGGAAGTGGGGCAGGGATGGGGGCAGTTTGGTTTTAGGGGTAGGGTTGGGGGTTGTTTTAGTTTTTATGGGGGGGGTGAGGGGTTGTGGTTTTAGTTTTAGGGGTGGGGTGGAGAGTCAGAGTAGTTTTAGGGGTGGAGTTGGGGTTTTAGTTTTTAGGGGTGAGGGTTCGGGTTGTTTTAGTTTGAGGGGTGGGGTACTTCTGGGTGTTAGGGCAGGTGGGAAGTCGCATGCTAGAACCATTCAGGCCGTCTCACATGCCTTTACTAGGCATGGCTTTACAACAAAAAATCATTGTTAAGGCATGCGCAGTAAAGGCATTCTTGGTAACAATGTGGTCGTTGTTACAACCTTGTTGGCATGCGTGGTTCCATCATATATTCAGATCAGCCTGTGCTATGAGATCTTTCATTTTGTCCTTTACCCCTTGATAATAAAGGGCTTCTCTTTTGTCTCTAGGCCAATTAGTTTCTGCAGTTAATCGATTGAACTACATGAGATAATGCACCAGGTCTTTGTTACCCTGTTTAAGTTCCAATAATTTAGCCAGCTGATCTTGTGATGGCACATCTATCAAAAGTTTTCTCAAATTCTTCCTTGAAATTTCTCCAGTTATGTAGTAAACAATCATCTGAATTACCAAATCTCATCACCCACATGGCAGTCTCCCCACTAATTTAAGAAATTAAAAAGGCGATTATTGACTGTGCATCAAGGAAGGCAGTGGGGCGGAACATGAAGTGCGATTTCACTTGTGTGAGAAAGGTCTGGACATGGGACAGAGCTCCACGGAAGCACTCTGGAGGTACTTACGGGTACTGGTGTTGGGACAGTCACTGATATAATAGGAGTAGATGGGTTCCTGGAAGTCTGTATGGGTAGAAAGTGCACTGGCGTCTCATGACCACCTGCCAGTTGTCTGTAGATGAGCTACTGGACAGTCCAACTAGGCTGTTTCCATCCACACCACAGCCGTATATTTTTACATTGCTGTCAGTATATTTTAAACAAATGATCTAAGGAAGACATTGAGAGGAACATAATTGTACAGGCTCGTAATTCTATTGGGGAGCCATTGGTTACTCTGGAGCAGTACCCTTAATATTCCCACCTTCCAGCAGCTCAGGTTCTGTATCAAGAAAATAGAAGTTCTGAGTGGCCAGATGAGCAGATGTGTTTTAAGGGGGTTACGGTGAGGGGGAAATCCTGGATGGGATCCAGATTAGGCAACCTAGCTTACGGATGTGTCACTGTAGTAATAATGATCACAATACAAGGTGCTCAGTATAATGCTGATTCTTACCCGTGGGGGAAAGAAAAGTACAATGCTGTCTACTGCACAGTTCCAATCACTATTACAGATATTGTCCACAATAATGTGTTCTTTCTCAGTTCAAAGTACCATTGGTTTATTATAACAAACTTGGACCATATGGTTTTTGCACAACTATTCTTTTGATTAGTCTGTATGGACTTGATACTCACAAACCGGAATCCTAGCTTTACATAAATAGCTGCACAATATAATCAGTAATATTTCCAAGACACTATTCAAATAATCATTACTGGCTTGCAGAAGTGGAAGAACAAATGCAAATCTAGCCTTCAGGAGCTTTGGTAAGTAAAAGGTAATGTTCTCAAAGTTTCTTTTACCTAATAATTATTAAAATCCAACTTCACTATTGAATTCGATGTTTCATAACTATTAAAAACAATAGTTATTTATTTTTCTAGCTAGTCCCATTTCCAAGATATAGTACTAGGATTTAAATCTGTACCCTGGTTTTCTACAGTGGAATGCTAGGTCTGCCAGAGTGTGGGGGGAGGGGGTTGTAGGGATGCTGGTCGCTGTAAGATGTGTTAACATTAACTTTCTATCCCCTACTTTTAAATACATTGCACCCTGCCTTGTGGATAACCGGCCTCCATAGGGGTGACATTAATATTTGAAAGGATAGTTTTGACCTGTCAAAGGGGTTCAGTTTGATTGTGTACAATTGCTGTAGTGGATGGCACACTAGGTGTTGCAGTCCATTAGTGACTTTTAACTTTGTCCCTGGGTATACTTAGGTATATTTAGCTCACTATAGATCCCTAGTATAAGTCCAATTAGGAATGTGCTGATTTGACTGTGTTTCAAGAGGGAGCATGGGCACTTACTACTGGTTAGCAGGAGAAAGGTACACAGGGTTCTAAAATCAAAAAGAATCTAGGGTCTAATACCGGATGAAAAAGTGAGGGTGACCAGCCTTAAAAACTTATTTCCTACAACATTCATTACACGTGCTTTAAAAATTCATTAAACTGTAACTGCTTCATGAAAGTAAGAAACCCTGTACAACATTTTTTGATGACAATTGAAATGTACTCGTTAGTAACTAAATTGGGCAAAAGGAGATTATGAATTTATGTAGCTTCTCGTTTATGCCCTTGTGCATGAATTGGTTGTAGTTGGAAATGGTTTAATAGTTTTTAAATTCGCTTAATTACACTGGTTAATCCAGCCGCATGCTATAAAAGTAACGCTTGTGGATAATTGGATATTCCTCATTTATATTTAACTTTGTAAACGCTGTAAATTGTTAAAAATAAGCACTCCGCTAGTAGTCTATTGAAGCACAATTTGTGGACATCCTGTTGATGTAGGAAGTGGATTTGCTTGTAGTTGATGCTATGGTAAAAAAAAACTGAATTATTTTCAGTCAGTAACCAGTGAATGATATCTACATGCTTCAGAATGGTTATTGGTTATTTCTTCTTTCCTCTTTAGTATTGCTTTCAAAATGGCAAATTCATTTATCTTGATAACAAAGAAATTTTAATAACAGTATTTAATCTAATGCAGTGTATGATAGTGTTCATAAGAGTAGTGGAAAATAACCATCTAAAATGAGCTTTTCACTGGTTAATAAAATGAAGAGTTCCTTGCCAAGATTTTCTTTGATTTATAAATGTGTATAATGTTTTGCTTCTGTAGGGTGAAAGGAACGAATCTGCTCCTGTCACTGATGATCTTGCTGATAACGATGCAAGGGTAAGCTTTGTCCGAACTACCAGACTTCGTTCATATGCATGTATTGTCTTAGTTGTAGAAAATATAAACGTATAGAATGCCTGTGTCCAACACTCAGGAAAGGCAGATTGTGAGCACGCCTTTTTCAGCCTGGTTCAAGCACAGCGAAGCAGCAGGCCGTCACCCATTGCGCTGCTGTGCATTGGGTTCTGTGAGGTATCTAAAAATGCAGTGGGGTATGGTGGGATGGTGGAGTAAAGAATATTCAAAGCAGGCCGGCCACACTTCTGTCTCCTGATACTTTTTGCTTTTCCCTGAGGCAGTCCAGAACAAAGCACTGTTGCAATGCAAAGACAACTCTTACAGGTCTGTTTTCTTTTTTAAGCATGCCTATGGAAATGAAAACTTGGCACAGAAAGTGAATTCCAACCATAGTGCATTGGACAAGAAATACATCTAACCATGAGGGCAAGGCTATGTATCCAAAGGGAAATCCAAGAAAACTGCAAACCTAAATACACCTGGGACCTGGAGCCACATGACACTATTGTTAAATTTTCCAGACGCATTGGTGGGATCTTTGGCGCACTTGTAGGCTCTGCCAGATTTAAGGCATCCTTAAATGAAGAAGAGCCAGATGACCGCCACATTTGCAGTCCTTACTCTGTGATGGTCAGATATATCTGCCCCAGGTCCAGACTCGTATCATTGGAAGAATGCCACCCTCCAAAAAAACCATAGTGGTGGGCAACTCTAATTACGACTAATCTGCATCACAATATCCTTACACCCCATATTACACAGACTTCTTAGGTGTGTTCAGTGGGCGGGGCTGCGCCTGACCCCAGACACATTTCGGGGGCAGGGCTTGCCATGAAACCACACCTTTAACAAAGTGACCTGGTAGTCTATATTCTCTTCACACACCCGTGTTCTTCTCATCAATGTTACAGTATTATTGGTGTTGATATAGTAATATAGGGTCAGTGAATATACTGTGCACAATAGTATGCAGGTTATGATTTTTACAGTTTTAGGACTACAATATAAAGTTACTACTATAAAATATTTCTTTAAAACACTTCGAAACGTTATAAAGCATAGCTACAATGTCAATAACAATTTTATGTTTTAAACAAAAAACAAGCCATTTCACCACTGATAAAAGCTATTAATAGATTCTTCTTCAGCCTCCAAGTTTCCTGGCAGTGCCCCAGTACAGGTGTACATCTCTTCAATTTCTACTTGGATTATCTCCTTCGACTAGTTCTTTTGCAAACCACCTCATATTCCTCAAACTTAGAGAACTTAGCATAGCTTCAGAATCTCTAGCATAGATTGGGGTACTGAACAGGCTTTGCCAAAAGAAATTGAGTCGGCAGGTGCAGCGGTTCCAAGCAGTGCGGACAACATCTGACCTAACATGCAAACACTCACACAAATTGTATGTTGAGAATGCAGATCTGAGAGACTGATCTAGTAATTCAATTTGGCCTTGATTTACTTTCACAATTGTATTTACCACATTGTTGGGTGTGTGGCGGCAAGAACATAAAGCCCTGTCAATAAATGAAATGCAGCCTCTTAGGAAATCTCAATACTTTTTAGACATCCTGACAAATTTGTGAATTGCATTGTAGGGCTTTCTTTCAGTTCGGAAGCACTGCGTTTGAAATTCAGGTAACCCAATGAAAATGTTGAATTGTCCTTTTTGACTGGGCGAACAGATTGTTTAAACCTTTTCTATACAGTTATGTACCAAGTCATGTTTACAGCATCTGTAGGCACATGACCTGGAAAGGTCCAGGTACTGTATTTGGTTGATAAGCACACACTACGCACTTTCCTCCGAGTCCTTCAGGTGCTGATAGTTCCGGAAATGGAAAAACGTTTGTTGAAAGCCATATGATGTGGGTCAAGTCTGAACTAAAACACAAGTTGTCTTGGTCATTTGTCTACATAAAATATGGTGTGGTAATGAATATGGCTTAAAAGAATGTCTGGATATTTATCCTACTATTCATTGTTGCTTCTCTTATTAGGCCTTGTACGAAGCTGGAGAGAAGAGAAAAGGAACAGATGTGTCCGCGTTCATTAACATTCTCACTACAAGAAGTTTCCCACATCTTCGGGCGGGTAGGTTGTAGTTCTGCAGAAACTAATTTCTTTAATGTGTGTCCTTTTTTAGTGGTTATGGTTGTTCAGTGCATATGGTCGACTCCCTGAAGAATGCTTTTATCTTTTATGGAAATCAGTCAGTGATTGCCATCTTAGATCTAATTGAATGCTGTAATACATTTTGCGATGTAACCCAAGAAGAAAATCATATTTTCCCTAGTGCACTTCTCTACGGACAACCGTCCACATGACTTAGTTTACAATGTTACAGGACACAAGTTGGCTGTGTAAATACATCTTGGGACAATACCTTACGTCAGCATCAAAACCCTTGGTGAAGGGAGATTTTTGTAGAGGTATCAGAAATGTCAGTTCAGACTTAACTCTACTGTAATAGTTTTGCAGGTTTATGTAAAGATACAGTAGTGTGAAACAGTTTTGATTTAGTTTCTACACCAAAACGTATGCTTCTGTTTCATTGTTGGACTCTCACTACGCAAATGATATCATGATGCCATTAACAACAAGAATAATAATATGCAAACACGTTATCAGTCAAAAATGTATTCTGATTTAACCTGGAGGCATCACTCATGTGATTAGTCTGATTCCAACATATTTTAGGGATAAACCTAGATATGCAACTGAAGGAGATATGCTCAGCAGTGATCTTGGTCTCCTGATTACATCGCGTGCAAAACATTTGTCTAATGGTGGTATGGCATTTTTCTAACAAGACGCATGCTTTTTGGATTCACTCCCTACACCCCTCTTGCTCAAGTTTTCAAGGTGAAACCAAACTTGTCTAGGGTTTCAAGTAACGCCAACAGATCCATTTCTTTGATGTCTTGATATATTTGTTGCGTGGGACTTACATATATTGCAGTGCATAAATTGTCAGATATGTTTTCTATCGAATCTCATTCTAAATTGTTCTTAACTCCAGGTTTCGTGCGTGCATCATTGCAGCTATGTTTTTGCAATAGTTATTCGGAGGCTGTGATTATATATTTTTTTAATTTGTGACCACCATATTTTCTATCTGTAGTTCGTAATTGCTTGTGTTGGCATCCTCTAGACAGTTGGGATTGTCCAGAAGGCGATGAAATTTATTTTGGTGTAGCACAGTTCAATTCAATGTAGTTACTTCAGTTTTGAAGCTTGCAGTAAAACTGGGAGGGGGGCTTTCTGTACTTCGCTACCTGGCAGATTGGCTTCAGTCACTACATAATATGCAGGTCTCACATCTACCCAAGTGCATTTGCAATCTTGCCTTTGCTGGCTTGGGGTTCATAGCTTTCTCTTGTGGGATGTAAAATTAAAGCTGCCCCTAGTCTTCCTAAAGTTTTAGGGGCTGTAGCGTTCTCATTTCTTGCACTAGTCCCGTTTACAGTTTTAATCATTTTATTCAGTACAGTGGATTGAGAATACTGTTAAGATGGTCATTGGAAGTGAATTTACTAATTGCGTTCTTGCAGTGTTAATTATTAGTTTCTTCATTATGTTGAATTAAGTTTTTCTTAAAGCTTTTGTCATTAGAGAAGCACCACTGGATAATTATAGTTAGGTCAGCATTTTCATTGGAAATTAATATGTTGTGTTGCTAATAACTTTGCCACCGCTTACAGAATCTCCACAAAACTTTAGATTTTTTTGTTGTTTTGTGTCTAGTTTGTATGTGGAAACTTTTGAGACTGATCCATCAAGCTGGGGCCTGAGGGGGAAAAAAGGGAGTCCCAAAACACACAATCCTCATGCATTTTCTAAAGACTTCTTTAAGAAGCACTACCCCAAACACTGCTTAAGTAGATTAAACCAAATTTGGCAGGAAGCTAGACATTGGGTCGCAGACCATGCTTTTTGTGGGGTGTTTTTCTTTTCTTTTTGTTTTTCTTTTTTTTAAATAGCTTTATTTCGTTTTCTTAACATTTTAAATTTCATCAAACTTGCAAATCTGATACAGTCTTCTGGTTGTGGATTCCTTACCTTAGAACTTCCCCCAGGCATCTGACTGGATCCAGAGATTTTTCTTTGAGCAGTACCCTTGAGCAGTGTCGGGTTGCGTGGATCGACTCCACGTTCATTGTTGGTGTTGTGGTTGCCGTGATGATGTCACAGTTGTATATATTCGGCACTGATGTCTGTTCTTTTCTTTCCACGCCACATGCAGATCCTAACAAGAGCTACCCTTAGTCTTTTTTTTTCCCTTCAAGGGAGCTGTCCCTGAAGCTCATGGTGGCCTGGCGCTTGACTCTGCATCGCTCCTGGTCTTGTTCAAGAGGAAGGTCTTGAGACTGCCCGCGGAGTCATCATCACTTTGTCGTCCCATTCTAAATCTTTTGGACACTCTGGTCATAGGAAGAAGTCGATAACCCGTCACTCGACCGATTCGACGCAGGAAGAGCGATTACGCTCCAGGCCTCTGTCAGCGAAGCCTACTTCTGTGTCTGCTCAGCGCCTCCCTGAATTCCTAGGAGCCGGAGCCACCTCTGCCCAGCTACAAGAGTTTTACAAGGCCATGCGCTTCATCTTAGGGCCTGGGGGATCGAATAGGAGCCCCTTGGGTTCAGTGCCAGAGACTTTGGCTCCGGTCACTATGGGTCCATTGTCGGATCCGTGCCAACGAGACCCTCCTCAGCATTGGCAAAGACGCCTATGGTCCAGACGCCAGTTGGGCCTACAATGGCCGTTGACCCAATCGTTATCCACGGTTGAGCCAGAACAACGTCGCTCAGCACCAGATCAGACTTCTATGGGGTCTTCCCAACCCAGGCTGGATTCTGACCAGTTTTACTTTGGGTATGAATACGGGGAAGGTTTAGAGGGGTTGCTGGACCCTCTGGAATACCAGATTGACCACCTAGACGTGGACTGGACACAGGAATTGGGAAAGGCTTGTGGTCTGGATCCTTTTCCAGGTATTGGCATGCTTTCTTCCCTTACTGTGGCTATGGTGGAGGCAGTGTCATATTCTGTGGTGATCAGTAGGGTAGCCAAAGTCCTAGGCCTTGAGCTTCCTTCAGTGGGGGTCAGGACTGAGGTGTTTCAGCCTGTGGCTTCTGCTTTGGACCCTCTTTTATCCTTCAACGAAGCCCTCACGGATGTCCTTCTGGGTACCTGGTCCAGACATAGCACGTGGGCTCCTGTGAATAGGACAGTCGCCCACTGTCATCGGCCTGCGCTGAACTACCCTAAATTCCTGCCCCAACACCATACACCTGAAAGCCGCCTTTTTCCTCTGGCGCATTCCCAGCCGCCTCCCCGGATAGGAAAACAAAAAAGACTTCTTCAACTTGGGAAGAAAATAGTTTCTTCTTCAGTCTGGCGTTGCAGTCCTTGAATACCACGTGCATTTTGGGATGCTACACCCATTCATTATGGGATATGGTCGCACAGGTATTGCAGCAGGTCCCAGAGGAGGTCCGGGCCATCATCTCCAAAGCTGTTGCTGATGGGAGGGATGTGGCTAAGTTCACGATTTGTTGAGCGCTGCGAGGCCCTTGGGCAGTAATGCGCTATATAAATACCTATAACATAACATAGGCTGGACACGACTGACTCACTGGGCAGATCGGTTGCGTTTACTGTGGCCTTGAGGCGCCACTCCTGTTTGAGGTCACCTGGTTTTTCGGGGGATGTCTTAACAGTCTCTCATGGACATGATCTTCAATGGCACCCGTCTCCTCAGAAACAAAGCAGACTCTGCGCTCAAGAAGTTAAAGGAGTCTCAGCCTACGGCACAGTCCCTTGGGCTCACGGCTGCCCCTCACCCAACACAGTCTACTTTTTACCCCTTCAGTGGTCACGGAAGGGGCTCCCTGTCGCAACCTTTCCCTCCCAGTTACTAAGCTGCGCATGCTACTCTGCCACTACGCGGCCCGGGATGCAGAATCCCAGGGGCTTGTGGGAGAGGTCCCCAGAGATCTGCCCAGTCCACCCCTGCTGCATCCTCCAAACCCTCCTAGTCCATCCCACTGTCTCCAATCAGGTGAGGACAGAATCCACCATCACCTGTCCCACTGGGAATCCATCACACCGGACAGGTGGGTTTTTGCAGATAGTCAGAAAGGGGCTACTCCCGCCCCTTCAAGACTGCCCCTCCAGCCATGCCGCCAGCTTATGGCCACTTACCGGGGGGGATCATCTAGCAGTTCTTTGTAATGAAGTTGGAGTTCTTTTGGCTAAGGGAGCCATAAAGAGAGGATCCCTACGCCAGAAGTAGGTTGTGGTTGTTATTCCCGCTACATTTTGGTGCCCAAAAAGGACAAGGGCCTATATCCTTTCCTAGGTCTTCAGGACCTTAATCCCTTCCTCAAGAAGTAGTTCAAAATGCTCACTCTGGCTCAGGTTCTGTCTTTATTGGACCGAGGAGAATGGAATTTCAGAACACTTACTTCCAAATACCCGTCTTGTCTGGCCACAGGCGCTACTTGCGATTCGTGGTATGTCACAAACACTTTCAATTTATCGTGCTTCCCTCCAGCCTTACCAGCACCCCTCAGGTGTTCACAAAAGTCATGGCGGTGGTTGGAGCTCATCTGCACAGGTTAGGTGTTTGTCTTCCCCTACATCGACAACTGGCTGTTGAATGCGAACACGCCCCAGAAAGTCATCTCCCACCTTCAGACTACGACAAACCTTCTGCACTCACTGAGGTTCACTATAAACATGTCAAAGTCACACCTTATTCCTTCTCAGACACTCCTTTTTATCTGAGTTGTTCTGGACACAGTGCAGTTTCGGCCCTATCCTCCCGAAAAGAGAGTTGACGATATTCAGGCTATGATTCTGATGTTTTAGCCTCTATCCTGGGTTTTGGTGAGAATGACTAACTTTGAGGCTGCTGGGCCTCATGGCCTCCTGTATCCTGCTGGTGGCACATGCCAAATGGCATATGCAGGCTCTGCAGTGAGGCCTGAAGTTCCAGGGGGCTCGGCATCGGGGAAATTTCCCCAACGTGGTCCAGATCTTGGAGGGAACTGCGAAAGACCTGTAGTGGTGGCTTTCAAATCACAATTTGGTCCAGGGCAGATCCCTCTCCCTTCCCCAACCAGGCCTTACAGTAGTGACAGATGTGTCACTCCTGGGATGGGGTGGCCACATGGGAAAGGCATAGATCAGAGGTCTTCAGTCTCCTGCGGAGTCCGAACTCTACATAATTCTTTGGGAGCTCTGGGCGATCAAGCTTGCATTGAAAGCATTCGTTCCCTCTCTAACAGGGAAAGTGGTGCAAGTGTTCAGACAACTCTACTGCCATGTGGTACTGCAATGAGCGGAGTGGGGTTGTGGGCTCTGTACCCCCGGACCTGGCTGGTACATCAGGGCATAATCCTGGTGGTTTAACATCTGGCGGGCTCTCGGAACTCCAGAGCAGACTAACTCAGCTGTCTATGCATAGTCAATCATGAATGGCATCTCCATCCCGAGGTGGCGCAAGGCCTCTTAAAGCAGTGGGAAGAGCCTTAGTTAGATATGTTCACCTCCACAGAGAACACGCAATGTCAGCTGTTTTGCACATTCGAGTTTCCAATCTCGAGTAGATCTCAGGCCTCCTTTACGCCTTCCCGCCTATATCACTTCTGTCTAGACTGGGCATGAAGATTATGGTATCCAGAGCCACTGAGCATGGCTATGGATCCTCCAATCAGACTGCCCCTTTGGAGGATCTTCTGTCACAGCAGCAGGGGACGGTTCTCCACCCGAACCTGTCCAGTCTCCGCCTTTGTGTGTGTTTGTGTAGATTGAGCGTTCGCAGTTGACAGCGTTCGACCTTCAGCCCAAAGTCTGTGATGTTAGTCTGGCAGACAGGTGTTCCACCAAAACAGTATACACCTGTTGGCATAAAATTGTGGCATGGTGTGCCAACAAGTCTATTGATCCCCTTTCTGCGCCTTTTTCTGAGATTCTCTTGTTCATTCTTTCTTTGGGCCAGCAGGGCTCTGCTTTGGACACTCTTAAAGGTTACTTATCAGCTATTTCAGCCTTTCTTAGATTGCCACATCAACCTTCCTTAACGTCTCCCATTGTTGGAAGGTCCCTTAAGGGACTCGCCCATTTGTTCCCTCCGACCCCGTTCATTATGCCCCCGTGGGACTTGAACCTGGTCCTAACTTACCTTATGTGTGCCCCTTTTGAGCTGCTTCACAATTGTTCCCTGCAGCGCTTTAAAATCAAGACTGCTTTTCTTGTTGCCATCACCTCTGTTCGGAGAGTACGTGAGCTTCAAGCTCTTACTTCCAATCCACCATTTTTGTCTGTCCACCCTGGCAAAATGATGCTCTGTACAAGGGCCTCCTTCCTTCCTAAGGTTGTTGCGCTTTTTCACATAGGCCAATCCATCACTTTGCCTTCTTGTTACACACCTCCACATTCCTCTCATGAAGAGGAGACTCCACTGTCTAGATTCAAAAAGAGTGTTGACGTTCTACCTCCATTGTACTAATGATTTCTGGGTGGATGATCAACTCTTTGGCTATGTGGGTACGAAGAAAGGGAAGGCGGTGCAGAAGCGAGCCATCTCTAGATGGGTACAGCTCTGTATCAAAATGTGCTACGCTTTGACAAAGAAGCACTTCACCAGAGCAATTGTTGCCAGCACAGAGGTAGCACGCAGAGTTTCTGTCCTGGATATATCAGGCAGCAGTGTGGGCATCCTTTCACATGTTCATTAAACATTACTGCCCGGACAGTCTGGTCCGCAGAGACTGCCCTGCAGGACTTTCTAGTATGATCTTGGTTCGCAGCCCACCACAGTGGATGGTATTACTTGAGTATCTAATCTAAGATAGGAAATCTGCAACTAGAAGTCTCTATGAGATGAACAAGTTACTTACTTTTGGTAGCGATTTATCTGGAGGCATATTCTAGTTGCAGATTCCATACCGACCCACCCATCCTCCCCACTCTGCAAACTGATTTTCTAGGGACAGGGATTCCCTTTTCAGGACCCTAGTTCTTGCTCACCATTCTCAGTGTTCTTCTTGGCTTCTCACTACTGACGTGGAAAGTCATGAAAAAGTGACGTCCACGTGCCGGGTTGGCACCTATATACGACCGCAACATCATTGCGTTGACCACGAAGCCAATGACGCACGCAGAGTTGACCGACGCCACATGACTGCCCGAAGGGTACTGCTCGAAGAAAAATCTTTGGATCCAGTCTGACGCCGGGGGGGGATTCTAAGGTAAGGAATCTGCAACTAGAATATGTCTCTACCAGATAAATCATTATCAACGGTAAGTTACTTGTTCATTAGGGTGCGAACCTGCATGCAAAACAGATTCAGAACATTAGAGGAGGCATGAATATACACCTCCGCTGGCATGGATCAAACATGTAGCCACAAGGTGCATCGCTGGACTGGATGAAACTAGGACAGCCCCACGGTACCCATAGGAATGGTAGTTCATGTTGAGGGCGCAGCAACATCCATTGGGAGGTTTAAGTAACAATATCTTCACCATCAGACCCAGTCCTTGTAAAATTTGTGTTGGCACTGTACTGTTATGTGACCTTCTTTGCTGCCATATATAGGTCCATCCCATTTCTCCATTCTCCCCGAGTCAAGACCTCGGGCGCATCCCAGTGACATGCCAAGTCTCACATGGCCACTACAAGCCCCAGATGGCAAAGGAGGATTTTCGTCGTGTGGACGTCTAGATCTTCTGGGACACCCAGCATGCCTTATATGATTTGGTGTCCATCCTGTCAGTTTTTGAGAAATTAAGGTTAAAAAGTAATTGTAAATCTGTATGGTTGGGTTTGAGGGTCTCTCCAACAGTCTCCGACTCAATTTTGAAAACCGAGTTCTGAGTAGCCGTAAGAGCTTTTTTCCCTTGGGCAGTCTTGCACCTCCAAGAGTCACTCCTGCCGGAGCAAATGCTCTGATTGGCTGCCAGCAACCTCAGAAAAGTATTGCTGGCAGCCATTACAGGACACCAAACATGAACAAAGAGAAAGTCTGCTCCCAGTGGGTGTGAGTTTAAACATTCTCCCGCCAGCTGGGAGCAGACGTGCGATCTGTTTCCCTATCTGCACTGATGCATCTAGGGAAACATCAACAGATTGCTCCCGCCTGAAGGAAGGCAGTATGAATAGCTGCTCTCTCTGGGTGAGAGCAATGCTGGCTCCCACACCATGCATGAAGCTGGCTGGGGTAAGAAACTATAACTTGTGTCCTTAGGTAACTATAACTCACACCCTCACCATGCACTTCTAATTACTCCACATATCACATCAGTCATGACATCATTGATACATTGATAATATCACTGCAACATTGGCGATAACATTGTTGATGAGAAAACTGTGCATGGCAGGGGCGCGTGTTCTAGTTAAGGCACAAGTTGGGGAAGAGCTTCCAGAGCAGCCTGAGAATTATGTTTTTTTAAATGTATGAAATGACGATCAACGCATGGAGCACAATGATGTTATTTCATACAAAAGTGAAAGTAAAATGATCCCTGAATCAGTGCCCCGGGCTGGGGGGGGGGGATGAAGATATATACCTCAACCACCCCTTTCTAATGGCACCTCTTTCCAGTGGACTCCTGCCTGGGGATTGCCACAATTGTTTTCATATGAGGCTTTCTGCCACCCCAGACCAACATCCATCCCCTTGCCTGGGGTGCGGATGAGGGCAGTTTTATCATTTTCATAAGAGAGGGGTGGAGGCTTCCTAGAATGACAACAGCCATGCCCCCTACCCACCCCTAATTAAAGTTAAACAGTCTTTTAGCACCACACTGGGGGGCAGGAACAACAGATCAATCAGAGGTCAGTGGGAGTCCCCATGCAAGGCACCCATTGTTGTACATTTGATCTGTTCCTGTCATGGGCACTAGGCCAGCCACAAAAGTGGGGCAGCATTTTTATTGGCACACGTGGGGTAATGCTGGGTGGTAGGAATTTTATGGATTCCTGTGAGCTCTGGAAGATTCACAGAAATGTAAAGAAAATGTGTGATTTCAGGTTAAGTTTGAGGTTTGCAGGGCCTTGTGGGTAGGAAAAAACATCTTAAGATCTATCCTGGATTCACCTAGGGGTCTAGTTTTTAAAAATGTGCAGCTTTTTTAGGTTTCCCTATGTTCTGAGTTAGTTAGGACCCAAAATACACAGCTACTCAATTTGCAAAAAAACTGGTCAGTTTTGATTGGGAAAACTGTGATGTGCCAGTGTTGTGTTTTGGGCCGTTTCCTGTTGTGGGCGTTAGGCCTATACACATGTGGAAGCATAGTATAGTGGGATATATTTTATTACCAATTGGGTTTTGCTGCATTTGTGCCTTCCAAATGTAGGCCATTGTGTAAGAAAGAAGACATTTTGGTAAATACACTCTAAACCATGTGCCCTTAAGGGTACCCTCAAATTCAGAGATGTACAAATAACCACTGCTCCTAAGTTCCATATCTTGTGCCCATTTCAGAAATACATAGGTTATCTTGATACTTATTTTTCAATCTGCATATTTCACCATATGAATTGGTCTATACGTAGTACACAATGAAAAAACCATTGTACGGTGCAGCTCATTTGTTGGCTCTGCGTATCTCCGGTTCTTGGAGAAACCACAAACCTATATGTCCCCACAACCAAAAGTGTCTGGCAAACGTAACAATACTTTGCTTTTGTAAGTCACCTATTGTGACAAAAAGTTAAAGAAGAAAACGTCCCTAACGGCTGCTTTTTTTCTTTTTTCTTTTTTGTTTTTAGTTTTTTTTGTTTTTTTCACACAGTTGCCAATATTTATTTCGGCAGTTTCTTTGGAAAAAACGTAACGGATCGGCACATATGACCCCTTGCCGAAATTGGAATTTTGTCCTCTTTTCAGAAATATTAAGCTTTCCTGGGTTATCTATGGTTATATCACACTTGTTTACACCACCATTATCCGGTAGTAGGTTGAAAGCACAAAAAAAATAAAACCAGGCTGCCTCTTCGAAAAATACCAACACTGTGATTAATAAAAGAAAATAGGTTCCTTGATTCAGCTCTGCATGTTCCTGGAAAAAAAGAAACTTTGATCAAACACTTTTTCCAAATAAATTAAAAATGTAACAATATTTTGGCTATTTCCTCAGGCCCCTCCAGTAAAATTGACAACCCCTAGATAATTTTAGAATTCCCAGAAAGTTGGGTGAAAAAAAAGTACATACATTTGCTGTGGATACCTTCTGTTGACACTCTTATGGAGGCCTAAGCACAAACTATCGCAAATAGCCAAAAAAGGGCTCAGCACTGGGGGTGGGGAGGGTGGTGTTAAGAAGGAATTGGGGCTTAATTTTGGCAGAGGTTTTCTGATCCTAAAGTGGAAATCTCTAAAGTCAGATCATTAGGAATAATCCAGGAAGCCACCAAAACACAAGTTGCCCTATCAATGTCTGCCTAGATAACCCCTGATCTTTTCAACAATAATTCAGCTCATAGCGGAGATCTTGTGATGAAGGAATATTCACTGTGACGCATTCTATAGAGGATAATTCATGTACAGTTTTGAACACCTTCTTCTGAATGATCACGGCACTAGTGATCTTGCTATACATTCTGCTTTATTCTTTGAGTTTATAGTCTGAGAGCCTTTAAATAATCATTAATGCTCTTTCAAGTAATGCCTAATACTACTTCCTTTCCAAGCGACGGAGTTGCAATTAGGCAGAGGAAAGCTCCACATTAAACCAGAGAGCAGGTTTTCTCTTAGCTTTGAATTGTCTGAGATTATGGAATGAATTACTGGCTTACTGCATGCTGGATCCATTTAGAAAATAGCGTATGTCTATCATGAAATGAGGTGGGAGGCTCACATAGTGTGTCAGATAGTGTTTTCAATGCCAGTGCCTGATAAAATTTGTTTGATTTTGTGTGATTTCTTAATATGGATAACATGCTTATTAAATTTCACAGCATTAGGGAGAATGAACAAATAAGAGTGATCAGACCAGACACATTTAGAATGGAAAGGGTCTCCATGTTGTTTTTCTGAGTCCATAAAAGATTCAGTATTTGTCCTGACTCATGCAAGTTTGGGTAACTTGATAATACTGTAAAAAAATAAAATAATAAGAAATGGAGTTTAAAAATTCTTCATCTTTGGGTCTTTGTAACGAAATGGCTCCCTGTTGCAATTACCCCCCACTTTTTGCCTGATACTGATGCTGACTTGACTGAGAAGTGTGCTGGGACCCTGCTAACCAGGCCCCAGCACCAGTGTTCTTTCACCTAAAATGTACCATTGTCTCCACAATTGGCACAACCCTGGCACCCAGGTAAGTCCCTTGTAACTGATACCCCTGGTACCAAGGACCCTGATGCCAGGGAAGGTCTCTAAGGGCTGCAGCATGTCTTATGCTACCCTAGGGACCCCTCACTCAGCACAGACCCACTGCTTGCCAGCTTGTGTGTGCTGGTGGGGAGAAAATGACTAAGTCAACATGGCATTCCCCTCAGGGTGCCATGCCAAACTCACACTGCCTATGGCATAGGTAAGTCACCCCTCTAACAGGCCTTACAGCCCTAAGGCAGGGTGCACTATACCACAGGTGTGGGCATAGGTGCATGAGCACTATGCCCCTACAGTGTCTAAGCAAAACCTTAGACATTGTAAGTGCAGGGTAGCCATAAGAGTCTGGGAGTCTGTCAAAAACTAACTCCACAGCTCCATAATGGCTACACTGAATACTGGGAAGTTTAGAATCAAACTTCTCAGAATAATAAACCCACACTGATGCCAGAAAGTACACCATCAGCGGCACAGGGGCGCCTGGGTGCAGTGTGCAAACAAGGGTCGGGTTTTCAATGGGAGACCAAGGGGTCCCTTCAGCGATGCAGGCACGCAAGGGGGGGGGGGCTCCTTGGGGTAGCCACCACCTGGGCAAGGGAGAGGGCCACCTGGGGGTCGCTCCTGCACTGGAGGTCTGATCCTTCAGGTCCTGGGGGCTGCGGATGCTGTGCCTTTACCAGGTGTTGGGTCTTTGAAGCAGGCAGTCGCGGTCAGGGGGAGCCTCGGGATTCCCTCTGAAGGCGTCGCTGTGGAGGCTTAGGGGGGTCAACTCTGGCTTCTCGCAGTCGCCGGGGAGTCCTCCCTGAAGTGATTGTTCTCCACAAGTCGAGCCGGGGGCGTCGGGTGCAGAGTGCCAAGTCTCACGCTTCCGGCGGGAAACGCGTGTTGTTTCAAAGTTGCTTCTTTGTTGCAAAGTTGCAGTCTTTGGTGAACAGAGCTGCTGTCCTCAGGAGTTCTTGGTCCTTCTAGATGCAGGGCAGTCCTCTGAGGCTTCAGAGGTCGCTGGTCCCTGTGGAAAGCGTTGCTGGAGCAGTGTCTTTAGAAGTGGGGAGACAGGCCGGTAGAGCTGGGGCCAAAGCAGTTGGTGTCTCCGTCTTCTCCTGCAGGGTTTTTCAGCTTAATAGTCCTCTTCTTAGGTTGCAGAAATCTAGTTTCCTAGGTTCTGGGGAGCCCTTAAATACTAAATTTAAGGGTGTGTTTAGGTCTGGGAGGGCAGTAGCCAATGGCTACTGTCCTTGAGGGTGGCTACACACTCTTTGTGTCTCCTCCCTGAGGGGAGGGGGGAACATCCCTAATCCTATTGGGGGAATCCTCCCTCTGCAAGATGGAGGATTTCTAAAAGTCAGAGTCACCTCGGCTCAGTCCTGACTGGCCAGTGACTCCTCCTTGTTTTTCTCATTATCTCTCCTGGACTTGCCGGCAAAAGTGGGGGCTGTGTCCAGGGGGCGGGTATCTCCACTAGCTGGAGTGCCCTGGAGCATTGTAACACGAAGCCTGAGCCTTTGAGGCTCACTGCTAGGTGTTACAGTTCCTGCAGGGGGGAGGTGTGAAGCACCTCCACCCAGAGCAGGCTTTTGTTTCTGTCCTCAGAGAGCACAAAGGCCCTCACCACATGGGGTCAGAAACTCTTCTCAGCAGCAGGCAGGCTGGCACAGACCAGTCAGTCCTGCACTGAACAATTGGGTAAAATACAGGGGGCATCTCTAAGATCCAAGGAATGATGGCATCCTGCATAGGAATAGTACCACATGCAAGACTCCACATGAGGCCTTTACAAAAATTACTCTCACAACAATGGTCTCAGGCACACAGTCAGTTGCAAGATCTAGTGTTGGTAGACCGCCAAACGCACATGTCCCTTCAATGGTGGAATCTCAGCAGTCTAATGAAGGGGCGGTCATTTCAAGACCCTGTGCCTCAGACCACAATAACACATGCATCAATAATAGGTTGTGGAGCCCATCTCGACAACCATACCATTCAAGGGGAATGGGATTCTAATCAGAAAGAATTTCACATAAACCATTTAGAAATATTAGCTGTGTTTCCTGCCCTAAAAGCATTTTAACCGCTTCTCAAACACAAGATTGTTCTGATAAAAACAGACAACATGACGACCATGTATTACCTCAAAAAACAAGGCGGGGTACATTCATCTCAACTGTCCCTATTAGCCTAGACCATAAGAAAATGGGCAATTCACAGTCACATTAATCTGTTAGCAGAATATATTCCAGGATTACACAACCAGCTGGCAGATCTCCTAAGCTGAAATCAACAACAAACACACGAATGGGAGATTCACTTCCAAGTCCTTCAAAGGTACTTTCAAAAATGGGGAACACCAAAAATAGACCTATTTGCAACAAGCAAACTCAAAATGCAAAAACATCCATACACCCACATCCCTTATCCAAGGGCAATAATCTTTGGATCAATTGGTCAGGGATATTTGCTTACTCTTTTTCCCCCCTCTACCAGTCCTACCCTTTCTGGTCAACAAACCACGTCAGACTTCTCTCACCATGATACTCATAGCATCAACGTGGGCACGACAACATTGGTACACAACACTCCTAGACTTGTCTGTAGTATCTCATTCTAACTCCCAAACAGACCAATTTGTTAACACAAAACAAAAGTCAAATCAGGCACCCACACCGCAGTGCTCTCAATTTAGCGTTTTGGCTCCTGAAGTCATCAAATTTGGTTACCTAAAACTTCCCTCAGAATGTATGGAAGTGCTTAAGCAGTCACATAAACCTACTACCAGACAATGCTATGCTAACAAATGGAAAAGATTTGTTTACTACTGTCAATCTAAAAACACTGATCCACTTACAGCATCAATACAAGATATTGTATGCTACGCACTTCATTTGCAAAAATCTAATTTGGCTTTTTCATCCATCAAAATTCACCTTACTGTAGTATCTGCATACTTAGACTATTCAGCACACTTCTCTATTGAGAGTTCCTGTTAGTATATCCTTCACAGAAGGATTAAAATGCAATATTCCACCTATGTAAGGAAATGCCTCCTTGGCATGGTTGCCCCCTGACTTTTTGCCTTTGCTGATGCTATGTTTACAATTGAAAGTGTGCTGAGGCCTGCTAACCAGGCCCCAGCACCAGTGTTCTTTCCCTAACCTGTACTTTTGTATCCACAATTGGCAGACCCTGGCATCCAGATAAGTCCCTTGTAACTGGTACTTCTAGTACCAAGGGCCCTGATGCCAAGGAAGGTCTCTAAGGGCTGCAGCATGTCTTATGCCACCCGGGAGACCTCTCACTCAGCACAGACACACTGCTTGCCAGCTTGTGTGTGCTAGTGAGGACAAAACGAGTAAGTCGACATGGCACTCCCCTCAGGGTGCCATGCCAGCCTCTCACTGCCTAGGCAGTATAGGTAAGACACCCCTCTAGCAGGCCTTACAGCCCTAAGGCAGGGTGCACTATACCATAGGTGAGGGTACCAGTGCATGAGCATGGTACCCCTACAGTGTCTAAACAAAACCTTAGACATTGTAAGTGCAGGGTAGCCATAAGAGTATATGGTCTGGGAGTTTGTCAAACACGAACTCCACAGCACCATAATGGCTACACTGAAAACTGGGAAGTTTGGTATCAAACTTCTCAGCACAATAAATGCACACTGATGCCAGTGTACATTTTATTGTAAAATACACCCCAGAGGGCACCTTAGAGGTGCCCCCTGAAACTTAACCGACTGTCTGTGTAGGCTGACTAGTTTTAGCAGCCTGCCACAAACCGAGACATGTTGCTGGCCCCATGGGGAGAGTGCCTTTGTCACTCTGAGGCCAGTAACAAAGCCTGCACTGGGTGGAGATGCTAACACCTTCCCCAGGCA
The DNA here is from genome assembly GCF_031143425.1 of Pleurodeles waltl. Taxonomy (NCBI): domain Eukaryota; kingdom Metazoa; phylum Chordata; class Amphibia; order Caudata; family Salamandridae; genus Pleurodeles; species Pleurodeles waltl. The sequence goes on from NC_090436.1 coordinate 840,343,454, forward strand.
GGAATTGTCACACCTGGCGGTGAGCCTCAAAGGCTCACCTCCTTTGTGCCAACCCAGCAGGACACTCCAGCTAGTGGAGTTGCCCGCCCCCTCCGGCCAGGCCCCACTTTTGGCGGCAAGGCCGGAGAAAATAATGAGAAAAACAAGGAGGAGTCACTGGCCAGTCAGGACAGCCCCTAAGGTGTCCTGAGCTGAGGTGACTCTGACTTTTAGAAATCCTCCATCTTGCAGATGGAGGATTCCCCCAATAGGGTTAGGATTGTGACCCCCTCCCCTTGGGAGGAGGCACAAAGAGGGTGTACCCACCCTCAGGGCTAGTAGCCATTGGCTACTAACCCCCCAGACCTAAACACGCCCTTAAATTTAGTATTTAAGGGCTACCCTGAACCCTAGAAAATTAGATTCCTGCAACTACAAGAAGAAGGACTGCCTAGCTGAAAACCCCTGCAGAGGAAGACCAGAAGACGACAACTGCCTTGGCTCCAGAAACTCACCGGCCTGTCTCCTGCCTTCCAAAGATCCTGCTCCAGCGACGCCTTCCAAAGGGACCAGCGACCTCGACATCCTCTGAGGACTGCCCCTGCTTCGAAAAGACAAGAAACTCCCGAGGACAGCGGACCTGCTCCAAGAAAGGCTGCAACTTTGTTTCCAGCAGCCTTGAAAGAACCCTGCAAGCTCCCCGCAAGAAGCGTGAGACTTGCAACACTGCACCCGGCGACCGCGACTCGGCTGGTGGAGATCCAACACCTCAGGAGGGACCCCAGGACTACTCTGATACTGTGAGTACCAAAACCTGTCCCCCCTGACCCCACAGCGCCGCCTGCAGAGGGAATCCCGAGGCTTCCCCTGACCGCGACTCTTTGAATCCTAAGTCCCGACACCTGGGAGAGACCCTGCACCCGCAGCCCCCAGGACCTGAAGGACCGGACTTTCACTGGAGGAGTGACCCCCAGGAGTCCCTCTCCCTTGACCAAGTGGAGGTTTCCCCGAGGAACCCCCCCCTTGCCTGCCTGCAGCGCTGAAGAGATCCCTAGATCTCCCATTGACTTCCGTTACAAACCCGACGCTTGTTTCTACACTGCACCCGGCCGCCCCCGCGCTGCTGAGGGTGAAATTTCTGTGTGGGCTTGTGTCCCCCCCAGTGCCCTACAAAACCCCCCTGGTCTGCCCTCCGAAGACGCGGGTACTTACCTGCAAGCAGACCGGAACCGGGGCACCCCCTTCTCTCCATTCTAGCCTATGTGTTTTGGGCACCACTTTGAACTCTGCACCTGACTGGCCCTGAGCTGCTGGTGTGGTGACTTTGGGGTTGCTCTGAACCCCCAACGGTGGGCTACCTTGGACCAAGAACTAAGCCCTGTAAGTGTCTTACTTACCTGGTTAACCTAACAAATACTTACCTCCCCTAGGAACTGTGAAAATTGCACTAAGTGTCCACTTTTAAAACAGCTATTTGTGAATAACTTGAAAAGTATACATGCAATTTTGATGATTTGAAGTTCCTAAAGTACTTACCTGCAATACCTTTCGAATGAGATATTACATGTAGAATTTGAACCTGTGGTTCTTAAAATAAACTAAGAAAAGATATTTTTCTATATAAAAACCTATTGGCTGGATTTGTCTCTGAGTGTGTGTACCTCATTTATTGTCTATGTGTATGTACAACAAATGCTTAACACTACTCCTTGGATAAGCCTACTGCTCGACCACACTACCACAAAATAGAGCATTAGTATTATCTATTTTTACCACTATTTTACCTCTAAGGGGAACCCTTGGACTCTGTGCATGCTATTCCTTACTTTGAAATAGCACATACAGAGCCAACTTCCTACATTGGTGGATCAGCGGTGGGGTACAAGACTTTGCATTTGCTGGACTACTCTGCCAATACCTGATCACACGACAAATTCCAAAATTGTCATTAGAAATTGATTTTTGCAATTTGAAAAGTTTTCTAAATTCTTAAAAGACCTGCTAGGGCCTTGTGTTAGATCCTGTTTAGCATTTCTTTTAGAGTTTAAAAGTTTGTAAAAGTTTGAATTAGATTCTAGAACCAGTTGTAGATTCTTAAAAAGTATTCCAACTTTTAGAAGCAAAATGTCTAGCACAGATGTGACTGTGGTGGAACTCGACACCACACCTTACCTCCATCTTAAGATGAGGGAGCTAAGGTCACTCTGTAAAATAAAGAAAATAACAATGGGCCCCAAACCTACCAAAATACAGCTCCAGGAGCTTTTGGCAGAGTTTGAAAAGGCCAACCCCTCTGAGGGTGGCAACTCAGAGGAAGAGGATAGTGACCAGGAGGAAAATTCCCCCCTACCAGTCCTATCTAGGGAGAACAGGGTCCCTCAAACCCTGACTCCAAAAATAATAGTCAGAGATGCTGGTTCCCTCACAGGAGAGACCAACACCTCTGAAATCACTGAGGATAACCCCAGTGAAGAGGACATCCAGTTAGCCAGGATGGCCAAAAGATTGGCTTTGGAAAGACAGCTCCTAGCCATAGAGAGGGAAAGACAAGAGATGGGCCTAGGACCCATCAATGGTGGCAGCAACATAAATAGGGTCAGAGATTCTCCTGACATGTTGAAAATCCCCAAAGGGATTGTAACTAAATATGAAGATGGTGATGACATCACCAAATGGTTCACAGCTTTTGAGAGGGCTTGTGTAACCAGAAAAGTGAACAAATCTCACTGGGGTGCTCTCCTTTGGGAAATGTTCACAGGAAAGTGTAGGGATAGACTCCTCACACTCTCTGGACAAGATGCAGAATCCTATGACCTCATGAAGGGTACCCTGATTGAGGGCTTTGGATTCTCCACTGAGGAGTATAGGATTAGATTCAGGGGGGCTCAAAAATCCTCGAGCCAGACCTGGGTTGACTTTGTAGACTACTCAGTGAAAACACTAGATGGTTGGATTCAAGGCAGTGGTGTAAGTAATTATGATGGGCTGTACAATTTATTTGTGAAAGAACACCTGTTAAGTAATTGTTTCAATGATAAACTGCATCAGCATCTGGTAGACTTAGGACCAATTTCTCCCCAAGAATTGGGAAAGAAGGCGGACCATTGGGTCAAGACAAGGGTGTCCAAGACTTCAACAGGGGGTGACCAAAAGAAAGGGGTCACAAAGACTCCCCAGGGGAAGGGTGATGAGACAACCAAAACTAAAAATAGTAAAGAGTCTTCTACAGGCCCCCAAAAACCTGCACAGGAGGGTGGGCCCAGAGCCTCTTCACAAACCAATCCTGGGTACAAGGGTAAAAACTTTGATCCCAAAAAGGCCTGGTGTCATAGCTGTAAACAGCATGGACACCAAACTGGAGACAAGGCCTGTCCCAAGAAAGGTTCCACTCCAAACTCCCATCCAGGTAACACTGGTATGGCTAGTCTCCAAGTGGGATCAACAGTGTGCCCAGAGCAAATCAGGGTCCACACTGAAGCTACTCTAGTTTCTGAGGGTGGGGTGGATTTAGCCACACTAGCTGTCTGGCCGCCTAACATGCAAAAATACAGACAACAACTCTTAATTAATGGGACTAGAATAGAGGGCCTGAGGGATACAGGTGCCAGTGTCACCATGGTGACAGAGAAACTGGTTTCCCCTGGCCAATACCTGACTGGAAAAACTTACACAGTCACCAACGCTGACAATCAGAGAAAAGTACATCCCATGGCAATGGTTACTTTAGAATGGGTAGGGGTCAATGGCCTGAAGCAGGTGGTGGTCTCCTCAAATATCCCAGTGGACTGTCTGCTTGGAAATGACCTGGAGTCCTCAGCGTGGGCTGAGGTAGAACTAAAAACCCATGCAGCAATGCTGGGTATCCCTGAACTGGTGTGTGTGAAAACAAGAGCACAGTGCAAGGCACAGGGTGAAAAAGTAGAGCTGGAGTCTGGAAAAATGGCCCAGCCTACCAAGAGAACAGGAAAGTCAGTTGGGAAACCAACTGCAACACAGCAAAAGAAAGGGAACCTCTCTTCTCAGGAAGGAGTTCTGCCCTCTGAGGGAACTGAGCCTTTGGAGCTTGAACCTTATCAGGTTGAGCTCTTAGGCCCAGGGGGACCCTCAAGGGAGGAGCTGTGTAAGGGACAAGAAACCTGTCCCTCTCTTGAAGGCCTTAGGCAGCAAGCTGCTGAAGAGTCCAAGGGCAAGAAAAATGGAACACATAGGGTCTATTGGGAAGATGGACTCCTGTACACTGAGGCCAGAGACCCCAAACCTGGTGCCACTAGGAGAGTGGTAGTGCCTCAGCTGTTCAGAGAGTTCATCCTAACATTGGCCCATGACATTCCCCTTGCTGGACATTTGGGACAAACCAAGACGTGGGAGAGGCTAGTCAACCACTTCTACTGGCCCAATATGTCCAACATGGTTAAGGAGTTTTGCCTCTCCTGCCCCACCTGTCAAGCCAGTGGTAAGACAGGTGGGCACCCAAAGGCCCCCCTCATTCCACTTCCAGTGGTGGGGGTCCCCTTTGAAAGAGTGGGTGTGGACATAGTTGGTCCACTAGAACCTCCCACAGCCTCAGGAAATATGTATATCCTGGTAGTAGTGGATCATGCTACCAGGTATCCTGAAGCTATTCCCCTTAGGTCGACTACTGCCCCTGCAGTAGCCAAGGCCCTCATTGGTATCTTTACCAGAGTGGGTTTTCCTAAGGAGGTGGTGTCTGACAGAGGTACCAACTTCATGTCAGCATACCTGAAACATATGTGGAATGAGTGTGGAGTGACTTATAAATTCACTACACCTTACCATTCACAAACTAATGGCTTAGTTGAGAGATTCAACAAGACATTAAAGGGCATGATCATGGGGCTCCCAGAAAAACTCAAAAGGAGATGGGATGTCCTCCTGCCATGTCTGCTTTTCGCTTACAGGGAGGTACCACAGAAGGGAGTAGGGTTCTCACCCTTTGAACTTCTGTTTGGTCATCCTGTAAGGGGACCACTTGCCCTTGTTAAAGAAGGCTGGGAGAGACCTCTCCATGAGCCTAAACAAGACATAGTGGACTATGTACTTGGCCTTCGCTCTAGAATGGCAGAGTACATGGAAAAGGCAACCAAAAACCTTGAGGCCAGCCAACAGCTCCAGAAGTTTTGGTATGACCAAAAGGCTGCACTGGTTGAGTTCCAACCAGGGCAGAAAGTCTGGGTTCTGGAGCCTGTGGCTCCCAGGGCACTCCAGGACAAATGGAGTGGCCCTTACCCAGTGCTAGAAAGGAAGAGTCAGGTCACCTACCTGGTGGACCTGGGCACAAGCAGGAGCCCCAAGAGGGTGATCCATGTGAACCGCCTTAAGCTCTTCCATGACAGGGCTGATGTGAATCTGTTGATGGTAACAGATGAGGATCAGGAGGCAGAGAGTGAACCTCTCCCTGATCTTCTGTCATCAGACCCAAAAGATGGCACAGTAGATGGAGTGATCTACTCAGACACCCTCTCTGGCCAACAGCAAGCTGATTGTAGGAGAGTCCTACAACAGTTTCCTGAACTCTTCTCCTTAACCCCTGGTCAGACACACCTGTGTACCCATGATGTGGACACAGGAGACAGCATGCCTGTCAAAAACAAAATCTTTAGACAGTCTGACCATGTTAAGGAAAGCATCAAGGTGGAAGTCCACAAGATGCTGGAATTGGGAGTAATTGAGCGCTCTGACAGCCCCTGGGCTAGCCCAGTGGTCTTAGTCCCCAAACCTCACACCAAAGATGGAAAGAAAGAGATGAGGTTTTGTGTGGACTACAGAGGGCTCAATTCTGTCACCAAGACAGATGCCCATCCAATTCCAAGAGCTGATGAGCTCATTGATAAATTAGGTGCTGCCAAATTTCTAAGTACCTTTGACTTGACAGCAGGGTACTGGCAAATAAAAATGGCACCTGGAGCAAAAGAAAAGACAGCATTCTCCACACCTGATGGGCATTATCAGTTTACTGTTATGCCCTTTGGTTTAAAGAATGCCCCTGCCACCTTCCAAAGGTTGGTGAATCAAGTCCTTGCTGGCTTGGAGTCCTTTAGCACAGCTTATCTTGATGATATTGCTGTCTTTAGCTCCACCTGGCAGGATCACCTGGTCCACCTGAAGAAGGTTTTGAAGGCTCTGCAATCTGCAGGCCTCTCTATCAAGGCATCCAAATGCCAGATAGGGCAGGGAACTGTGGTTTACTTGGGCCACCTTGTAGGTGGAGGCCAAGTTCAGCCACTCCAACCCAAGATCCAGACTATTCTGGACTGGGTAGCTCCAAAAACCCAGACTCAAGTCAGGGCATTCCTTGGCTTGACTGGGTATTACAGGAGGTTTGTGAAGGGATATGGATCCATTGTGACAGCCCTCACTGAACTCACCTCCAAGACAATGCCCAAGAAAGTGAACTGGACTGTGGAATGCCAACAGGCCTTTGACACCCTGAAACAAGCAATGTGCTCAGCACCAGTTCTCAAAGCTCCAGATTATTCTAAGCAGTTCATTGTGCAGACTGATGCCTCTGAACATGGGATAGGGGCAGTTTTGTCCCAAACAAATGATGATGGCCTTGACCAGCCTGTTGCTTTCATTAGCAGGAGGTTACTCCCCAGGGAGCAGCGTTGGAGTGCCATTGAGAGGGAGGCCTTTGCTGTGGTTTGGTCCCTGAAGAAGCTGAGACCATACCTCTTTGGGACTCACTTCCTAGTTCAAACTGACCACAGACCTCTCAAATGGCTGATGCAAATGAAAGGTGAAAATCCTAAACTGTTGAGGTGGTCCATCTCCCTACAGGGAATGGACTTTATAGTGGAACACAGACCTGGGACTGCCCATGCCAATGCAGATGGCCTTTCCAGGTTCTTCCACTTAGAAAATGAAGACTCTCTTGGGAAAGGTTAGTCTCATCCTCTTTCGTTTGGGGGGGGGGGTTGTGTAAGGAAATGCCTCCTTGGCATGGTTGCCCCCTGACTTTTTGCCTTTGCTGATGCTATGTTTACAATTGAAAGTGTGCTGAGGCCTGCTAACCAGGCCCCAGCACCAGTGTTCTTTCCCTAACCTGTACTTTTGTATCCACAATTGGCAGACCCTGGCATCCAGATAAGTCCCTTGTAACTGGTACTTCTAGTACCAAGGGCCCTGATGCCAAGGAAGGTCTCTAAGGGCTGCAGCATGTCTTATGCCACCCGGGAGACCTCTCACTCAGCACAGACACACTGCTTGCCAGCTTGTGTGTGCTAGTGAGGACAAAACGAGTAAGTCGACATGGCACTCCCCTCAGGGTGCCATGCCAGCCTCTCACTGCCTAGGCAGTATAGGTAAGACACCCCTCTAGCAGGCCTTACAGCCCTAAGGCAGGGTGCACTATACCATAGGTGAGGGTACCAGTGCATGAGCATGGTACCCCTACAGTGTCTAAACAAAACCTTAGACATTGTAAGTGCAGGGTAGCCATAAGAGTATATGGTCTGGGAGTTTGTCAAACACGAACTCCACAGCACCATAATGGCTACACTGAAAACTGGGAAGTTTGGTATCAAACTTCTCAGCACAATAAATGCACACTGATGCCAGTGTACATTTTATTGTAAAATACACCCCAGAGGGCACCTTAGAGGTGCCCCCTGAAACTTAACCGACTGTCTGTGTAGGCTGACTAGTTTTAGCAGCCTGCCACAAACCGAGACATGTTGCTGGCCCCATGGGGAGAGTGCCTTTGTCACTCTGAGGCCAGTAACAAAGCCTGCACTGGGTGGAGATGCTAACACCTCCCCCAGGCAGGAATTGTCACACCTGGCGGTGAGCCTCAAAGGCTCACCTCCTTTGTGCCAACCCAGCAGGACACTCCAGCTAGTGGAGTTGCCCGCCCCCTCCGGCCAGGCCCCACTTTTGGCGGAGAAAATAATGAGAAAAACAAGGAGGAGTCACTGGCCAGTCAGGACAGCCCCTAAGGTGTCCTGAGCTGAGGTGACTCTGACTTTTAGAAATCCTCCATCTTGCAGATGGAGGATTCCCCCAATAGGGTTAGGATTGTGACCCCCTCCCCTTGGGAGGAGGCACAAAGAGGGTGTACCCACCCTCAGGGCTAGTAGCCATTGGCTACTAACCCCCCAGACCTAAACACGCCCTTAAATTTAGTATTTAAGGGCTACCCTGAACCCTAGAAAATTAGATTCCTGCAACTACAAGAAGAAGGACTGCCTAGCTGAAAACCCCTGCAGAGGAAGACCAGAAGACGACAACTGCCTTGGCTCCAGAAACTCACCGGCCTGTCTCCTGCCTTCCAAAGATCCTGCTCCAGCGACGCCTTCCAAAGGGACCAGCGACCTCGACATCCTCTGAGGACTGCCCCTGCTTCGAAAAGACAAGAAACTCCCGAGGACAGCGGACCTGCTCCAAGAAAGGCTGCAACTTTGTTTCCAGCAGCCTTGAAAGAACCCTGCAAGCTCCCCGCAAGAAGCGTGAGACTTGCAACACTGCACCCGGCGACCGCGACTCGGCTGGTGGAGATCCAACACCTCAGGAGGGACCCCAGGACTACTCTGATACTGTGAGTACCAAAACCTGTCCCCCCTGACCCCACAGCGCCGCCTGCAGAGGGAATCCCGAGGCTTCCCCTGACCGCGACTCTTTGAATCCTAAGTCCCGACACCTGGGAGAGACCCTGCACCCGCAGCCCCCAGGACCTGAAGGACCGGACTTTCACTGGAGCAGTGACCCCCAGGAGTCCCTCTCCCTTGACCAAGTGGAGGTTTCCCCGAGGAACCCCCCCCTTGCCTGCCTGCAGCGCTGAAGAGATCCCTAGATCTCCCATTGACTTCCATTACAAACCCGACGCTTGTTTCTACACTGCACCCGGCCGCCCCCGCGCTGCTGAGGGTGAAATTTCTGTGTGGGCTTGTGTCCCCCCCGGTGCCCTACAAAACCCCCCTGGTCTGCCCTCCGAAGACGCGGGTACTTACCTGCAAGCAGACCGGAACCGGGGCACCCCCTTCTCTCCATTCTAGCCTATGTGTTTTGGGCACCACTTTGAACTCTGCACCTGACCGGCCCTGAGCTGCTGGTGTGGTGACTTTGGGGTTGCTCTGAACCCCCAACGGTGGGCTATCTTGGACCAAGAACTAAGCCCTGTAAGTGTCTTACTTACCTGGTTAACCTAACAAATACTTACCTCCCCTAGGAACTGTGAAAATTGCACTAAGTGTCCACTTTTAAAACAGCTATTTGTGAATAACTTGAAAAGTATACATGCAATTTTGATGATTTGAAGTTCCTAAAGTACTTACCTGCAATACCTTTCGAATGAGATATTACATGTAGAATTTGAACCTGTGGTTCTTAAAATAAACTAAGAAAAGATATTTTTCTATATAAAAACCTATTGGCTGGATTTGTCTCTGAGTGTGTGTACCTCATTTATTGTCTATGTGTATGTACAACAAATGCTTAACACTACTCCTTGGATAAGCCTACTGCTCGACCACACTACCACAAAATAGAGCATTAGTATTATCTATTTTTACCACTATTTTACCTCTAAGGGGAACCCTTGGACTCTGTGCATGCTATTCCTTACTTTGAAATAGCACATACAGAGCCAACTTCCTACAACCTAGAACACCACCTTTCCCTTCTTGGAATCTAAATATCGTACTTACCAGACTCATGGGCCCACCTTTTGAACCCATGCACTCTTGTCAAATTCAATTTTTAACATGGAAGGTTGCCATCCTCGTATTATCACTTCATCACGAAGAGTTAGTGAAATACTAGAATTTACTCTTGAGGAACCTTTTTTCCAAGTACACAAACATAAAGTTGTACTTTGAACAAATCCTAAATTTCTCCCAAAAGTCGTATCTCCTTTTCACATCAACCAAACAGTGGAATTGCCGGTCTTCTTTCCATAGCCTGACTCAGTTGCCAAAAGAGCTCTTCATACTCTAGATCAGTGATACTCAAAGTGCGGCCCTTTGACCTTTACATGTGGCCCCCAGGGCAGCAGTAGGACTAGGCTGCTGTTTATTCGACTTAACAGGCAATACTTTATTTAAACACTATTGAAGATAAAGAAAGGAATTTGTCCTGAACGGCTTAACTGCAGGAACACTTTCATTTTTAATAAAGCTTGCAGCAAATGTCTGCAACTATGATAAAGGTTCTTAAAAATTAAAGTGTATTTCATTTACACGAAGGTCCATTTCATTTTACTACATCAGATTATATCAGTGCATGGAGAAGTATTTCCTTTTAGGAACAATAGATTTCAAACATAAATTCAGAAACATTCATTCCTACCCCCACCTTGATAACGATGCCAATGTGAATTAAGAGGCAATTGCGTTATCTGCACTCTTTGATTGGCCTGATTTGGTATTACACATGAACAACTTCATAGTTTATTAAATCAAACACAGGAGAAGGGTTCGCACAGCGCACGTCCTGAAGTCATGCATTGTGAAGTCCTCCTAGATACAATAATGAAGAAAATGAAGGCAACGTGAAATAAAACAATTGCCTAGGATCACACAATTTGGTAAAGTGGGGAAGCTGGGATTAATGCCATGTTTTCCGGTTTCACATTGAGTGATTCAGCCACTAGATCTATATGCCTTGCTGCCACCTACACTCACCATAACACCACAACCATCCACCCCACCCACCCCCCAATCCACAGCCCTCCCCTACCTTTGATCGCTACGCTGCTAGCATCAGTGCGGCCCTCGGTCACACCACAGATCAAACTTTGTGGCCCCTGGAAAAATATTTGTGAGTACCCATGCCCTAGATCGCAAGAGCTCTTTTGTACTATATAGCTAGAACTAAAGATTTTAGAAAAACAAAAGAACTTCTCGTTGCTTTTCAACAACCACATAAAGGCAATCCTATCTCTAAACAAGGGTTAGCAAGCTGGATTGTTAGATGCATACAAACATGTTTCATTAAGGCAAAAAACAACTTTTGATCACACTCAGTTTGGTATGAAACTTAAGTTCTGACTAGATTGCTTAAACCTCAGATTGCGTAAACCTAGCAGTAAACTTTTCCCAAAGGCTGGATACTTAAGTGGTTATTTGCAGTGCCTAATTTCTTTTACAAAAGAATTTGTAATTTTTGTGTTCTATAGACTTGGGACTTTTGGGTTGCACCTTTAGAGCGGCTGTTACTTTGGTTGGGAGCACAATGCTATTAAATAGTTTGGACAAGGGGGAGGTCCGTTTGGATGAATTGGCTGCTCTGTCTTGGTAATGTATTGGTACAAAAATGACATTGTAGCATATTTGTTATCTGTTTAGTTTTTCAGAAATACAGCAAATACAGCAAGAATGATATGAACAAGGCCATCGATCTAGAACTTAAGGGCGATATTGAAAAATGCCTAATGTCTCTTGGTAAGTAATCTTATTCGTAACCGATAAACACTGCATACTCGTGTAGCAAGGAGATTTGACATGTTGCATTTTCAGTTGAAAGCATTGTATTGCGGTGCTCAACATGATTAATGTTGTGCACCTTTGTACTTATCATAATTTAAAAGTTTCTTCGGAAACTTGGACATGAGGCTAGAGCTCACTCAAAAATTGCTGCAGTTACTGGCGATTTTGCTCCTTGAGCGTTTTACAACTTGGAAGGACAGTAATGTTTGTAAATAACCACCACGCAAGCCTTTTATGACTGGCCATGCTTATGAAAAGTCTTAAATGAAATTTGTCCATTGTCCCTATATTTGTTCACACATAATTGTGATGTGAATTACTAATACATATTACAATTTTCTCTCTCAATTCCCATACAGTGAGTGTTGCCAACTCCAAACCAGCCTACTTTGCTGAAAGATTCCATTTAGCTATGAAGGTATTGCATTCACATTTTCATTTATTTGTGTTTGTACATCTTTAAGGTGGCTTTGTTTAACAGAACAAAGGTTTTTTTTTTCCCTTCAAATTAATGTTAGGGAAAATGAAGGATTTTAAGAGTCAAGCTGAAATTTGAGGCAAGTCAAAAAGCTTTTTATGTGCCTTTTACCACCAGTAATGTCCATCCCCTTTCTGTAAGCAGTGTTATGAAACTGGCCACAGTTGGTAACCTGAAAGTGTCTTTTGCTGTTCCTCTTTTTCCCTATTTCAGCTTGCTCACAATCTGAACTATGCCCAAGGATGAACTTCAGCAGTCGCAGACCTTGCATGAGTGAATTATGCATATTTGTTGGCCTGACAGTCAACACCACTAAGAGGCAAGGCAAGTGCCTGCTTCTAAGAATGTTGTCCGCTCCGGTCCGATTTGAAAATATGATGGACCACTCCCTCAATTACTACCATGTTTGGAGGGTCAGCAGTGTACCCACCTACACATGTACAATCATTTAATCTCTCCATAAATATCCTTGAGGCATCTGGTGTACAGAAAATGGTTTGTCACAAAGCTGTAACTTGAGGAACCTCCAGATAGCCTCATTCGAGTGAGCGTTACCTGAGGAAAGTCCGTGGGGTTCCCACCAAGTATCCTCTAAGTGGTTGTAATGCCCAGTCACCAATCTACAATGTTTAAATTATTTACTGGTAATCCTATCAACTCTGAGCCCAATTATCCTTTTTTCTTTCATTACATGCAAGGCCTGTCTGCCTCTTCCCAGACATGACTTGCCCCCACAGACTTCTACTCCAAACAGATTCAATTAGAAACCTCTCTTTCCCTCCTCGTCCTGTTTTAGACAAGCTAAAAGATGAATCATAATCGTTTCAACCTCAAGTTTGCCTCAAACCGCAGCATGGAGGGAGAGTGTAATGAATATAACAAGGAATATTAGACTCCGTATTGAAATTACTGGTTAATAATTAACATCTAGTTAGTCGTTTAAGTCCTTACATGTGAGGCATACTTAAGCTAAAACAGGATGACCTGTAGAACAATGCCCAACATGTCATATAATTAAGCAAACATCCTATTTTACACATTCGAGCATTGGTGAGAGAACTTTTGAACCAAAAGACCAAAACCGTCTGGTAGATTCATAATTACAAAATAGTTGCCCAGGTAGCTGCCCACACATTTCTGAAAAAGTTTCCACTCAAGCAGCTGGCATTCCTCTTGTGGATCTCATTTGAATTCTCTGAGAACAAAGCACTCCTGATATGGTAAGGAGATCAAAGATCTAATCCAGCCACATAGTCTTGGTTGAAGGTTTTACCATCCCTGTTCTCTTGACGAAGTTTAAAAAACGATTCACCAAAGAGTCGCCATCTAGATTATTACTCCATTATTTTTTAAAGGTTTTTAAGACAGTCCATTGAACCCTGTCTGAGGGAAGCTAAATAGAAATTTTCCTGTTGAAAAATCTAAATGTGAATGTTATTTCTTTCACAGAATGTACCTCCTTTCTTTCACGTGTAATCCTGAACGCGTTCCAATTATGTGAGTAATAATTCAAAGTAGAACTTGTCTGGAAGCCTGCACCCCAAAGCCTATGTCTTAGACCTTTTCTCATCAAACCCACTAGTTCCCTCCGCAAGCTGCTATTGGCGACATTTCAATGTTTGCTGAAGAACCAGTAATCTTGAGAAGAGAAGGGACTGAAGGAGGCACTGTATCTGGGCATGACTTTACAAAAATTTGGAGAGGATATCCGGATGAGTGGGGTTATGCCAGAGCAGGCAGAGTATCAGATGCTTTCTCACTTGAATCATGAATGTTAAAATTGGAGAGAGCGATGGCAATGCAAACTGGAGATCTAGAGGCCACAGGCCAGAAATCTTGAGGAACATTTGAAGGTGTTAGTCTTGTTTATTTAGGGTTGTGCAGTCTTATTGCTTTTTCAGATGAGTACTGTCTTGCCTACCAAATGAAAGAAGAACCCTATCAAAGCCAGACAAATCGCTTCTAGTTCCTTTCACTTGGAACAAGCATTTGCAGGGCAATAGGTCTCGCATATTTCGAACAAGTTATCATCTTTTGACAACAGCACCCATAAGCAAAAAAACTAAACAAAAAAAACTGCAAACAAAGACGACTTAACAAAATAAAGTTAGCTTTAAAAAATAAAACATTGCAATTTTGTTTGGCAAAAACATGCCCAGCAGGACAATCACAAGCGGCCTGTTGGCGTGGCACTGGAAGTTAAAACAAAATAATACCTCAATGAAGTGGGGAGCAGCAGACGGCCACTAATTAAATTTAAATCAATTAGTGCTTGATCCCTGCTCCACACAGAGGAACAAAAATGATGCTGTACATGCCTCTGTGGATTACGAGGCTGTTAAAAAAAAAAAAAAAAAAAAAAAAAGCCACGCAAACCAACAAATGGTGATCAGAATCCAAGCCCTTTACTGAACACAACAGTGCCTCGCATACGAGACACTCGGCGCATGCACTCGCAGGCTGGAACCTAAAAATAGAATTTCTGGAGAAAAAATTCCTTCCTCTGCAGGACACGATCCACCATTCTCTGCCTATCTCTACTTGATCCCTCGGCAGTGTACAACTTTCACCTTGCATTCCTACCTCTTTGCTGTTATTCCTTTAGCCCTCCAAACGTTGGGCCTCATTACAAGTTTGGTGGAGGGGATTACTGTGTCACGAACGTAACGGATATCCCACCTGCTGTATTGCAAGTTCCATAGGATATAATGCAACTTGTAATATGGCGGATGGGTATCCATTACATTTGTAACGGAGTAATCCCCTCTGCCAAACTGGGAATGAGGTCCTTTCTCACTGCTTTCCTCCACCACTCTCTCATACTTGAATTTTCTTTCTGTTTTATTGAATAAACCACTTTATTACTCCTCCCCTGCCCCCATCCAGTGTTGCAACCAGCCACATTCTTATTTTCTTCTAAATTTTATTTTTATATTTTGGAGAGTGTGGCAGCTGTAACTTGCTGCTTAAATAGTCCTAACTTTAAAAACAAATGTGCAGCAGTATACTTCTGCTAAATGTTTGTTTCCACTTGCCAGTATATCATTATGATCCACGTGTGTGCAAATGTGATGATAAATTTGCATTGTCATCCATTTTGCTGGTGTACACCAGTTTGGCAGATGGCACTGAGAGGCGAGACTTATTAACTTTGCCAGTGTTTGTTGTGGTTGATGCTTTATGCACTAACTGTGTTTTTACAAAAGGCACTTAACTCGCAGATAGAAAAGAAACCACAGAACTCTTAATTCTTCACTGATGCTCATCTCTGAATATATTAACGCTTACATACCAGGAAATTGCTTATGTAAGACTGTTATGCATTTGTGAAATTTCTGGGCAACATCATGTAGGAAGTTGGCTCTGTATGCACAGAGTCCAAGGGTTCCCCTTAGAGGTAAGATAGTGGCAAAAAGAGATAATACTAATGCTCTATTTTGTGGTAGTGTGGTCGAGCAGTAGGCTTATTAAAGGAGTAGTGTTAAGCATTTGTTGTACATACACGCAGGCAATAAATGAGAAACACACACTCCGAGACAATTCCAGCCAATAGGTTTTTGTATAGAAAAATATATTTTCTTAGTTTATTTTAAGAACCACAGGTTCAAATTCTACATGTAATATCTCATTTGAAAGGTATTGCAGGTAAGTACTTTAGGAACTTTGAATAATCACAATAGCATATATACTTGTTACATAAAACACATATAGCTATTTTAAAAGTGGACACTGCAATTTTCAACAGTTCCTGGGGGAGGTAAAGTAATGTTAGGTTCGATGGCATCTGTCGCTGTAGATACACATGGTATGCATGAGCTCGCCATCTGGTGTTGGGTCGGAGTGTTACAAGTTGTTTTTCTTCGAAGAAGTGTTTTCGAGTCACGGGACCGAGTGACTCCTCCTTCTGTGCTCATTGCGCATGGGCGTCGACTCCATCTTCGATTGTTTTCTTTCCGCCATCGGGTTCGGACGTGTTCCTGTCGCTCCGGGTTTCGGAACGGAAAGATAGCTGAAAATGGAAGATTTTCGACGGTATCGTTGCGATCCGGTTCGAGATAGACACATACGACGACGCGTTGAACATCGAAGCGCTTCGGTGCCCTTCGGGGTAGATTTCGGCACCCCGTTGGGGCCTAGTCGGCCCGACCGCGTGGAGAACAACGCCGATGGAACGGACCCCGTTTCGATTCTGCCCCGAATGCCACAACAAATATCCTTATACGGACCTACACTCGGTCTGTAACCTGTGCCTGTCACCCGAGCACAGCGAAGAATCCTGTGAGGCCTGTCGGGCGTTCCGGTCCCGAAAAACTCTGCGCGACCGTCGAGCGAGGAGACTGCAGATGGCGTCCACGCCAAAGGAGCGTCGACAGTTCGAGACAGAAGAGGAACAGGAGGAATCCTTTTCCATCCAGGATTCAGACTCCGACGAGCTAGACTCTACAAAAACTGTGAGTAAGACGTCGAGATCAGAACTTAAAAAAGGAAAGAAGGCCCAGGGGACGCCACTGCCAACCGGCCATGGCTCCACCCAAATTCTCGGTGACCAACAATCGGCACCGAAAAAGGCCCATTCAGTGTCGAGATCGTCCGACTTCGGTCGAGACACCGGCACGCAGCCTCCTCGGGACCGAGAGAGTGCTAAACAGAAGCATCGACACCGAGAGTTCGGTGTCGACACGGATCGACGCCGAGACAGTGGCGCCGAAGACCATAGAGGCCAAGAATTTTCGGCCCAGAAAAAGAGGAAGGTTACCTCGGAGCCGAAAAAACAATCAACAGGGTTTTCGGAGCCGAAAAAAGCGACATCAGACCCTGTTTCAGACTCCTATACTGAAGAGCATTCTATGTCTTCACAAATGAAGAAACATAGATTTGAACAAGAACTGCAATCCACTGACGTGGATCACACGCAAAAGCGTATCTTTATTCAGCAGGGGACTGGGAAGATCAGTACCCTTCCACCTGTCAAACGAAAGAGAACACTTCAGTTTACTCCTCAGCAACAAACAGCACAAAAGGTAACACCTCCTCCCTCGCCTCCACCTGTAACTCCTGCTTCGCCAACTTACACCCCGTCACATTCGCCAGCTCACACCGCCATGAGCCACGATGACCAAGATCAGGATGCGTGGGACTTGTACGACGCACCAGTGTCTGATAACAGCCCAGACACATACCCAACTAGGCCATCACCACCGGAAGACAGCACAGCCTACTCACAAGTGGTGGCTAGAGCAGCACTATTCCATAATGTGGAACTACACTCGGAACAAGTAGAGGATGATTTTTTATTTAACACCCTCTCTTCAACCCACAGCTCCTACCAAAGCCTGACGATGCTCCCAGGCATGCTACGCCATGCAAAGGACATTTTCAAGGAGCCAGTTAAAAGTAGGGCAGTGACGCCTAGGGTGGACAAAAAGTATAAGGCGCCTCCTACGGACCCTGTATTCATCACCTCTCAGTTGCCACCAGATTCTGTGGTGGTAGGGGCTGCCAGAAAACGGGCAAATTCACACACTTCTGGGGATGCACCTCCCCCAGATAAAGAAAGCAGGAAGTTCGATGCAGCCGGGAAGAGGGTTGCTGTCCAAGCAGCAAACCAGTGGCGCATCGCAAATTCACAAGCGCTGCTAGCGCGATACGACAGAGCCCACTGGGATGAGATGCAGCATCTCATTGAACATCTCCCAAAAGATCTGCAAAAAAGAGCAAAACAGGTTGTTGAGGAGGGTCAAAACATTTCCAACAATCAAATACGCTCCTCCATGGATGCAGCAGACACGGCCGCAAGGACCATTAATACGTCGGTTACCATCCGTAGGCACGCATGGCTCAGAACGTCTGGATTCAAGGCAGAAATTCAGCAGGCAGTGCTTAACATGCCAGTAAACGAAAAACTTCTGTTCGGTCCGGAGGTCGACACAGCCATAGAAAAGCTCAAGAAGGACACTGACACTGCCAAGGCCATGGGCGCACTCTACTCCCCGCAGAGCAGAGGATCTTATAACACCTTCCGCAAAACACCTTTTAGAGGAGGGTTTCGGGGTCAGGCCACACAAGCTAGCACCTCACAGTCCGCACCGCCCACCTACCAGGGACAGTACAGGGGAGGTTTTCGGGGCCAGTATAGAGGGGGGCAATTCCCTAGGAATAGAGGAAGATTTCAAAGCCCCAAAACCACTACCAACAAGCAGTGACTCACACGTCACTCACCCCTCCCACACAACACCAGTGGGGGGGAGGATACGTCAATATTACGAAGCATGGGACAAAATAACTACAGACACATGGGTCCTAGCAATTATCCAACATGGTTATTGCATAGAATTCCTGCAATTCCCTCCAGACATACCACCAAAATCACAAAATTTATCAAAATACCATTCACAGCTTCTAGAGATAGAAGTTCAAGCACTACTGCAAAAAAATGCAATAGAATTAGTACCAAGCACACAAATAAACACAGGAGTTTATTCACTGTACTTCTTGATACCAAAAAAGGACGAAACACTGAGACCAATTCTAGACCTCAGAGTAGTAAACACATTCATCAAATCAGACCACTTTCACATGGTCACACTACAAGAAGTGTTACCATTGCTCAAAAAACACAACTACATGACAACCCTAGACCTCAAGGACGCATATTTCCATATACCAATACATCAATCACACAGGAAATATCTAAGGTTTGTATTCAAAGGAATACATTACCAATTCAAAGTATTGCCTTTTGGTTTAACAACCGCTCCAAGAGTATTCACAAAATGCCTAGCAGTAGTCGCTGCACACATCAGAAGGCAGCAAATACATGTGTTCCCGTATCTAGACGACTGGCTAATCAAAACCAGTTCGCTCACACAATGCTCAAACCACACAAATCAAGTCATACAAACCCTCTACAAACTAGGGTTCACCGTCAACTTTGCAAAATCAAACATTCTGCCAAGCAAAGTACAGCAATATCTAGGAGCCATAATAGACACGACAAAAGGAGTAGCAACGCCAACTCCACAAAGGATCCACAATTTCAACAGTCATTCAACACATGTCTCCAAACCAAACAATACAAGCAAGAACAATACTACAGCTCCTAGGCATGATGTCCTCATGCATAGCCATTGTCCCAAACGCAAGACTGCACATGAGGCCCTTACAACAGTGCCTAGCCTCACAGTGGTCTCAAGCACAGGGTCACCTTCTAGATCTGGTGTTGCTAAACCGCCAAACTTACCTCTCGCTTCTATGGTGGAACAGTATAAATTTAAACATAGGGCGGCCTTTCCAAGACCCAGTGCCACAGTACGTAATAACAACAGATGCTTCCATGACAGGGTGGGGAGCACATCTCAATCAACACAACATAAGAGGACAATGGAACATACATCAAACAAAACTGCATATAAATCATCTAGAATTATTAGCAGTTTTTCAAGCACTAAAAGCTTTCCAACCAATCGTAACCCACAAATACATCCTTGTCAAAACGGACAACATGACAACGATGTATTATCTAAACAAACAAGGAGGAACACATTCAACGCAGTTAAGCTTGTTAGCTCAAAAAATATGGAAGTGGGCAATCCACCATCAAATTGGTCTAATAGCACAGTTTATTCCGGGGATCCAGAATCAGCTGGCAGACAATCTCTCTCGAGATCACCAGCAAGTCCACGAATGGGAAATCCACCCACAGATTCTGAACACCTACTTCACACTCTGGGGAACACCACAAATAGACTTATTTGCAACAAAAGAGAACGCAAAATGCCAAAACTTCGCGTCCAGATACCCACACAAGCAATCCCAAGGCAATGCCCTATGGATGAACTGGTCAGTAATATTTGCTTACGCTTTTCCTCCTCTCCCTCTCCTTCCTTACCTAGTAAACAAATTGAGTCAAAACAAACTCAAACTCATTTTAATAGCACCAACTTGGGCAAGACAACCCTGGTACACAACACTGCTAGATCTGTCTGTAGTACCACACATCAAACTGCCCAACAAACCAGATCTGTTAACGCAACACAACCAACAGATCAGACACCCGGACCCAGCATCGCTGAATCTAGCAATCTGGCTCCTGAAATCCTAGAATTCGGACACTTACAACTTAGCCAAGAGTGTATGGAAGTCATAAAGCAGGCCAGAAGGCCATCCACTAGACACTGCTACCCAAGTAAGTGGAAAAGATTTGTTTGGTACTGCCATCATAATCAGATACAACCACTAGACGCAACTCCAAAACATATAGTAAATTACTTGATCCATTTACAAAAAGCGAAGCTAGCCGTTCGATGGCATATGTTGCTGCAGATACACATGTTTGGCACAGTCCGCTGCCTGGTGTTGGGCTCGGAGTATTACAAGTTGTTTTTCTTCGAAGAAGTCTTTTTGGTCACGGGACCGAAGGACTCCTCCCTCCTCGGCTCCATTGCGCATGGGCGTCGACTCCATCTTAGATTGTTTTTTTCCGCTGTCGGGTTCGGACGTATTCCTTTTCGCTCCGTGTTTCGGTTCGGAAAGTTAGTCAGAATCTCGGAAGAAAGCGTCGGTATTGTTCCGTTCGGTATCGGGATAGTTAGGTACATCGACACCGATTATCGGAAGACTTTGGGGTAGTTTCGATCCCCCATCGGGGCCTGGTCGGCCCGACCGCGTGCGACATCGAAGCCGATGGAACGGACCCCGTTTCGTTTCTGCCCAAAATGTCACAGTAAGTATCCTTATACAGATCAGCACTTGGTCTGTAACTTGTGCTTGTCCCCCGAGCACAAGGAGGATACCTGTGAAGCCTGTCGAGCCTTCCGGTCCAGAAAAACACTCCGGGACCGAAGAGCCAGGCGTCAACAAATGGCGTCCACGTCGACAAAACAACGTTTCGACGAGGAAGAGGAAACATTCTCGGTTCCGGAATCAGAATCCGGAGACTCCGACGTCGAACAACAGCAACAAACTGTGAGTAAGACGTCGAAAAGTAAATCCATCAACAAACCGAAAGCCCAGGGGACGCCACTGCCAACAGGCCATGGCTCGACCCATAAAACAGGTGACCCGTCGAAGGCGCCGAAAAAGGGCACGCCCATAGCGAAGACACCCGACTCCGGTCGAGGGACCGCCATGGAGCAACCTCGGAGCCAAGAAAGCGGCTCCGAGAGACAAAAACAAGATACCGGCACCGAAAAACATCGGCACCGAGAATGCATGCCGAAAGGAACAAAAATTCTATCGGTGCCGAAACCGAAAAAAGATTCTCTCTCGGCGCCGAAAAATACCACACCTTCATCCTACTCAGAGGAACAAGGAATAAGTGGCCAAATGCACAGATTTGGACAAGAGCTCCAAAGTGTAGAATCGGACTACACACAAAAGAGACTGTACATCCAGCACGACACAGGGAAGATATCAACCCTTCCCCCAATCATGAGGAAAAGAAGGATCGGACTTCCAAAGGATGACGCACAACCACAAGCCAAAGTGGTTAAAAAAGTCACGCCTCCGCCCTCTCCACCACAGGCATCGCCGGCACAAACACCGCCACAAATGCACTCACCAGCGCAAACTACCATAAGTCATGACGATCAGGATCAAGACGCTTGGGACCTGTATGACACCCCAGTGCCGGACAATGATCCCGAGTCATACCCCACAAAGCCGTCACCGCCAGAGGACAGTACCTCATACTCGCAACTGGTGGCTAGGGCAGCAGAATTCCACAATGTCCAACTGCATTCCGATCCTATAGAGGATGATTTTTTATTTAACACCCTCTCGGCTACACACAGCCAATATCAATGTCTCCCAATGCTACCAGGGATGTTACGGCACGCAAAACAAATTTTTGAAGAGCCCGTAAAATCAAGAGCCATCACCCCAAGGGTGGATAAGAAATACAAACCACCACCCACAGACCCAGTGTTTATTACTTCGCAGTTACCACCTGACTCCGTGGTAGTAGGGGCAGCTCGCAAGAGAGCAAATTCACATACATCTGGCGACGCCCCACCTCCGGACAAAGAAAGCCGAAAATTTGATGCGGCAGGGAAAAGAGTAGCATCACAGGCAGCCAACCAGTGGCGCATCGCAAATTCACAAGCGCTGCTGGCCAGATATGACCGCGCACACTGGGACGAGATGCAACTTCTCGTAGACCATCTTCCCCAGGAATACCAAAAAAGGGTGCAGCAAATAGTGGAAGAGGGACAAACGATCTCAAACAATCAAATCCGCTCTTCACTAGACGCAGCCGATACTGCAGCAAGAACAGTCAACACTGCTGTCACCATAAGGAGACACGCTTGGCTACGCACTTCAGGCTTCAAACCTGAAATCCAGCAGGCTGTCCTTAATATGCCCTTCAACGAGAAACAACTTTTTGGCTCTGAAGTGGATACAGCCATTGAAAAAATTAAAAAGGACACAGACACGGCCAAGGCCATGGGCGCACTCTACTCCCCGCAGAGCAGAGGCTCTTTCAGAAAAACTCCATTTAGAGGGGGGTTTCGTGGCCAACCCACAGACACCACCAGCCAACAAACAAGAACCACACCATATCAGGGTTCCTTCCAAAGGGGAGGTTTCAGGGGATATCGGGGGGGGTCAATTCCCAAGGAGTAGGGGAAGATTCCAGACTCCAAAAACACCTCCACCTAAACAGTGACTTTCAAGTCACGCAACCCCTTCACTCAACACCAGTGGGGGGAAAGACTAAGCCAATTCTACCAAACTTGGCAACAGATTACAACAGACAATTGGGTATTAGCAATAATCCAACATGGCTATTGCATAGAATTCCACAACTTCCCACCAAACATCCCCCCCAAAACACGCAAAATGTCACCACAACATTTAGAACTTTTAGGACTAGAAGTTCAAGCACTACTGCAAAAAGATGCAATAGAGTTAGTACCAGTACAACAAAAAAACACAGGAGTTTACTCCCTGTACTTTCTAATTCCAAAAAAAAGGCAAAACATTAAGACCAATATTAGATCTCAGGACACTAAATACCTACATCATATCGGACCATTTTCACATGGTCACACTACAAGACATCATTCCACTGCTCAAACAGCAAGATTACATGACCACATTAGACCTAAAGGATGCGTACTTTCATATACCAATACACCCTTCTCACAGAAAGTACCTACGGTTCGTATTCAAAGGAATACAATACCAATTCAAGGTGTTGCCATTCGGAATAACAACTGCACCAAGAGTGTTCACAAAATGTCTAGCAGTAGTAGCAGCACACATCAGGAGACAACAGATACATGTGTTCCCTTACCTAGACGATTGGCTAATCAAGACCAACACAGTAAAAAAATGCGCAAACGACACCACATTTGTCATACAAACCCTTCACAAACTGGGGTTTTCCATCAACTATACAAAATCACACCTAGAACCGTGTCAAACACAACAATATCTAGGAGCAACCATCAACACATCAAAAGGAATTGCCACTCCAAGTCCACAAAGAGTGCAGGCATTCCACAAGGTAATAAGTGCTATGTTTCCAAACCAAAAGATACAAGCAAAACATGTGCTAAAACTTCTAGGCATGATGTCATCATGCATAGCCATTGTCCCAAACGCAAGACTACACATGCGACCCTTACAACAGTGTCTAGCATCACAATGGTCACAGGCACAGGGTCAACTTCAAAATCTGGTGTTGGTAGACCGCCAAACATACCTCTCGCTTCTATGGTGGAACAGCAAAAATTTAAACAAAGGGCGGACATTTCAGGACCCAGTGCCTCAATACGTTATAACAACAGATGCATCCATGACAGGGTGGGGAGCACACCTCAATCACCACAGCATTCAAGGACAATGGGATATACACGAAACAAAATTTCATATCAATTACCTAGAACTGTTAGCAGTATTTCTAGCGTTAAAAGCCTTCCAACCCATAATAACACACAAATACATTCTTGTCAAAACAGACAACATGACAACAATGTATTATTTAAACAAACAAGGAGGAACACACTCAACACAATTGTGCCTCCTAACACAAAAAATTTGGCAGTGGGCGATTCACAACAACATTCGCCTAATAGCACAATTTATTCCAGGAATACAAAACCAACTAGCAGACAACCTTTCGCGAGACCACCAACAAGTCCACGAATGGGAAATTCACCCCCAAGTTCTGAACAAGTACTTTCAAATTTGGGGAACACCCCAGATAGATTTGTTCGCAACAAAAGAAAACTCAAAATGCCAAAACTTCGCATCCAGGTACCCACACCGCGAATCACAAGGCAATGCTCTATGGATGAGTTGGTCAGGGATATTTGCGTACGCTTTTCCCCCCTCTCCCTCTCCTTCCATATCTAGTAAACAAGTTGAGTCAAAACCAACTCAAACTCATACTGATAGCACCCACATGGGCAAGACAACCTTGGTATACAACTCTACTAGACCTTTCACTAGTACCGCATGTCAAACTACCCAACAGGCCAGATCTGTTAACACAACACAAACAACAGATCAGGCATCCAAACCCAGCATCATTGAATCTGGCAATTTGGCTCCTGAAATCCTAGAATTCTGACACTTAGACCTCACACAAGAATGCATGGAGGTCATAAAACAAGCTAGAAAACCTTCCACTAGACACTGCTATGCATCTAAGTGGAAAAGATTTGTTTACTACTGCCATGCCAATCAAATTCAACCATTACATGCCTCTACTAAAGACATAGTAGGATTCTTACTACATTTGCAAAAAGCAAATCTCGCTTTTTCATCTATAAAAATACACCTCGCAGCAATATCTGCTTACCTACAAACTACTCATTCATCGTCTCTATTTAGAATATCAGTTATTAAAGCATTCATGGAAGGGCTAAAAAGAATTATACCACCAAGAACACCACCAGTTCCTTCATGGAATCTTAACATCGTCTTAACAAGACTCATGGGTCCACCTTTCGAACCCATGCATTCCTGTGAAATGCAATATCTAACCTGGAAGGTCGCATTTCTCATTGCAATCACATCCCTCAGAAGAGTAAGTGAAATACAGGCATTTACCATACAAGAACCATTTATTCAAATACACAACAATAAAATAGTTCTAAGAACAAATCCAAAATTTCTGCCAAAAGTAATCTCACCATTCCATTTAAATCAAACAGTAGAATTGCCAGTGTTCTTCCCACAACCAAATTCTGTGGCTGAAAGGGCACTACATACATTAGACATCAAAAGAGCACTAATGTATTACATTGACAGAACAAAGCTAATCAGGAAAACAAAACAACTGTTCATAGCTTTTCAAAAACCACACATAGGAAATCCAATCTCTAAACAAGGCATTGCTAGATGGATAGTCAGATGCATTCAAACATGCTATCTTAAAGCCAAAAGAGAATTGCCTATTACACCAAAGGCACACTCAACCAGAAAGAAAGGTGCTACAATGGCCTTTCTAGGAAACATTCCTATGAGCGAAATATGTAAGGCTGCAACCTGGTCTACGCCTCATACGTTTACTAAACACTACTGTGTAGACGTACTAAATGCACAACAAGCTACAGTGGGCCAAGCTGTACTAAGAACATTATTCCAAACTACTTCAACTCCTACAGGCTAAACCACCGCTTTTAGGGGAGGTAACTGCTTTATAGTCTATGCCAAACATGTGTATCTGCAGCAACATATGCCATCGAACTGAAAATGTCACTTACCCAGTGTACATCTGTTCGTGGCATTAGTCGCTGCAGATTCACATGTACCCTCCCACCTCCCCGGGAAGCCTGTAGCCGTTTAGAAGTAGATCATAAATCTTAAACATCTGAACATTTGTAAATAATTATTAGAAACTCTTAACGTACATACATATTCACTCCATTGCATGGGCACTATTTATACCAAGCAACTCCATCCTCACCCTCTGCGGGGAAAACAATCTAAGATGGAGTCGACGCCCATGCGCAATGGAGCCGAGGAGGGAGGAGTCCTTCGGTCCCGTGACCAAAAAGACTTCTTCGAAGAAAAACAACTTGTAATACTCCGAGCCCAACACCAGGCAGCGGACTGTGCCAAACATGTGAATCTGCAGCGACTAATGCCACGAACAGATGTACACTGGGTAAGTGACATTTTCATTCTCTTCTATTAAAATACACCTTGCAGCAATATCTGCATACCTGCAAACTACCTATTCAACTTCCTTGTATAAAATACCAGTTATCAAAGCATTTATAGAAGGGCTTAAAAGAATTATACCACCAAGAACACCACCTGTTCCTTCATGGAACCTAAACGTGGTTCTAACAAGACTCATGGGCCCACCTTTCGAACCCATGCACTCTTGCGGAATACAATTCCTAACATGGAAAGTTGCCTTTCTCATCGCCATTACATCTCTAAGAAGAGTAAGTGAAATTCAAGCGTTCACAACACAAGAGCCTTTTATACAAATACATAAAAATAAGGTCGTCCTACGACCTAATCCAAAAGTTATTTCACCATTCCATCTAAATCAAACGGTAGAACTACCAGTTTTTTTCCCACAGCCAGATTCTGTGGCTGAAAGAGCACTACATACATTAGATGTCAAAAGAGCATTAATGTACTACATTGATAGAACAAAAAACATCAGAAAAACTAAACAGCTATTTATTGCATTCCAAAAACCTCATGTAGGTAACCCAATATCAAAACAAGGTATAGCCAGATGGATAGTTAAATGCATCCAAATCTGCTACCTTAAAGCAAAAAGACAACTGCCCATTACTCCCAGGGCACATTCAACAAGGAAAAAAGGTGCTTCAATGGCCTTTTTAGGAAACATCCCAATGCAGGAAATATGTAAGGCAGCCACTTGGTCTACGCCTCACACATTCACCAAACACTACTGTATAGATGTGCTATCCGCACAACAAGCTACAGTAGGTCAAGCTGTATTAAGAACTCTATTTCACACAACTTCTACTCCTACAGGCTAAACCACCGCTTATGGGGAACTAACTGCTTACTAGTCTATGCATACCATGTGTATCTACAGCGACAGATGCCATCGAACTGAAAATGTCACTTACCCAGTGTACATCTGTTCGTGGCATCAGTCGCTGAGATTCACATGGACCCACCCACCTCCCCGGAAGCCTGTAGCAGTTCAGAAGTTACCTTCAATTTTGTACATTTGTATATATATTATTTAATCCTTTAATAGGTACATACTTACATTTTTCATTGCGCGGGCACTATTACTATAGTACAACTCCTACCTCACCCTCTGCGGGGAAAACAATCGAAGATGGAGTCGACGCCCATGCGCAATGAGCACAGAGGGAGGAGTCACTCGGTCCCGTGACTCGAAAACACTTCTTCGAAGAAAAACAACTTGTAACACTCCGACCCAACACCAGATGGCGAGCTCATGCATACCATGTGAATCTCAGCGACTGATGCCACGAACAGATGTACACTGGGTAAGTGACATTTTCATTCTTGCAGGTAAGTAAACCACCTATGGGGTTCAAATTGGGGTCCAAGGTAGCCCACCGTTGGGGGTTCAGAGCAACCCCAAAGTTACCACACCAGCAGCTCAGGGCCGGTCAGGTGCAGAGGTCAAAGTGGTGCCCAAAACGCATAGGCTTCAATGGAGAAGGGGGTGCCCCGGTTCCAGTCTGCCAGCAGGTAAGTACCCGCGTCTTCGGAGGGCAGACCAGGGGGGTTTTGTAGGGCACCGGGGGGGACACAAGTCAGCACAAAAAGTACACCCACAGCAGCACGGGGGCGGCCGGGTGCAGTGTGCAAACACGCGTCAGGTTTGTAATGGTTTTCAATGAGAGACCAAGGGGTCTCTTCAGCGGTGCAGGCAGGTAAGGGGGGGGCTCCTCTGGGTAGCCACCACCTGGGCAAGGGAGAGGGCCTCCTGGGGGTCACTCCTGCACTGGAGTTCCGGTCCTGGGGGCTGCGGGTGCAGGGTCTCCTCCAGGCGTTGGGATTTCAGAGTCAGACAGTCGCGGTCAGGGGGAGCCTCGGGATTCCCTCTGCAGGCGTCGCTGTGGGGGCTCAGGGGAGACCACTTTGGTTACTCAGTCTTGGAGTCGCCGGGGGGTCCTCCCTGTAGCATTATTTCTCCACCAGTCGAGTCGGGGTCGCTGGGTGCAGTGTTGGAAGTCTCACACTTCTGGCGGGGATTGCAGGGGTCTTTAAATCTGCTCCTCTGGGAACAAAGTTGCAGTCTTTGTTGAACAGGGCCGCTGTTCTCGGGAGTTTCTTGGTCTTTCTTGATGCAGGGCAGTCCTCTGAGGATTCAGAGGTCGCTGGTCCTGGGGAAAGCGTTGCTGGAGCAGGTTTCTTTAGAAGGTAGGAGACAGGCCGGTAAGACTGGGGCCAAAGCAGTTGGTGTCTTCTTTCTTCTTCGTCTGTAGGGGTTTTTCAGCTCAGCAGTCCTCTTCTTCTTGTAAGTTGCAGGAATCTGAGTTCCTAGGTTCAGGGGAGCCCCTAAATACAGAATTTAGGGGTGTGTTTAGGTCAGGGAGGGCAGTAGCCAATGGCTACTAGCCCTGAGTGTGGCTACACCCTCTTTGTGCCTCCTCCCAAGGGGAGGGGGTCACATTCCTATCCCTATTGGGGGGGATCCTCCATCTGCAAGATGGAGTATTCCTAAAAGTCAGAGTCACTTCAGCTCAGGTTGCCTTAGGGGCTGTCCTGACTGGTCAGTGACTCCTCCTTGTTTTTCTCATTATCTCTCCTGGACTTGCCGCCAAAAGTGGGGGCTGTGTCCAGGGGGCGGGTATCTCCACTAGCTGGAGTGCCCTGGGGCATTGTAACACAAAGCCTGAGCCTTTGAGGCTCACTGCTAGGTGTTGCAGTTCCTGCAGGGGGGAGGTGTGAAGCACCTCCACCCAGAGCAGGCTTTTGTTTCTGTCCCCAGAGAGCACAAAGGCTCTCACCACATGGGGTCAGAAACTCGTCTCTCAGCAGCAGGCTGGCACAGACCAGTCAGTCCTGCACTGAACAATTGGGTAAAATACAGGGGGTATCTCTAAGATGCCCTCTGTGTGCCTTTTTTATAAATCCAACACTGGCATCAGTGTGGGTTTATTGTTCTGAGAAGTTTGATACTAAACTTCCCAGTATTCAGTGTAGCCATTATGGAGCTGTGGAGTTCGTTTTTGACAGACTCCCAGACCATATTCTCTTATGGCTACCCTGCACTTACAATGTCTAAGGTTTTGCTTAGACACTGTAGGGGCATAGTGCTCATGCACCTATGCCCTCACCTGTGGTATAGTGCACCCTGCCTTAGGGCTGTAAGGCCTGCTAGAGGGGTGACTTACCTATGCCACAGGCAGTGTGAGGTTGGCATGGCACCCTGAGGGGAATGCCATGTCGACTTAGTCATTTTCTCCCCACCAGCACACACAAGCTGGCAAGCAGTGTGTTTGTGCTGAGTGAGGGGTCCCTAGGGTGGCATAAGACATGCTGCAGCCCTGAGAGACCTTCCCTGGCATCAGGGCCCTGGGTACCAGGGGTACCAGTTACAAGGGACTTACCTGGGTGCCAGGGTTGTGCCAATTGTGGAAACAATGGTACATTTTAGGTGAAAGAACACGTGCTGGGGCCTGGTTAGCAGGGTCCCAGCACACTTCTCAGTCAAGTCAGCATCAGTATCAGGCAAAAAGTGGGGGGTAACTGCAACAGGGAGCCATTTCTTTACACATCACAAAATAAGAAGAAAAATAAAATGATGGACTGAGTGTTGAAACGTTTCAACCACTCACCCCCAGTCACAGATCTGGGTTTAATCCATTGTTATTTTGCTTGCCACGTTACCCCAGTTTGGACCCAGCCATATGCCAATCAGTCTTGACCTTGCTCACAATGCCACTGGATTCAAGCTAGCCTGGCTGATGAAGGGTGATATCCTGAAACCGGTCCCAGGATGCTTATTTCTGGTCCATGGAGGAGCTAGTCTGGCAATTCGGGCAGGACTGTTTCCATGGGGAACAGGGTCAAGACTGATCTGCATATGGCTGGGTCCAAACTGGGGTGGCATGGTGAGCAAAAGAATGATGGATTAAACCAAGCTCTGTGACTGGGGGTGAGTGCTTGAAAAATTTCAGCACTCCGTCCTTCATCCTTTTGTGTTGCTAAAGTTGCCTTAAGTGGCAAGGGTATGCCCAGGCGTGGATCCCTTGCTCACTGTGCCACTGCGTTCAGGCTAGCCTGGCTGATGAAGGGTGATACCCTGAAACCAGTCCCAGGATGCTTATTTCCGGTCCAGGGAGGACCTGGCCTGGCAGTTCAGGCTGGACTGTTCCAGACTGATTTGCATAAGGCTGGGTCCAAATGGGGGTGGCGTGGTGATCAAAAGAACAATGGATTAAACCCAGATCTGGGTGTGAGTAGTTGATAACTTTCAGCACTCCATCAATCATACTTTTGTGTTGCTAAAATATGTGAAATCGCTGACATTTCCTGGTGTAAGCACTCTAAAACTACCTACTTGAAGTAAATGCTGAAAGGTAGGCACACAAAGGTTGGGAACATTTAGTACAGGTATTTGAGCTCAGATTAAATGCACTTTAAAAAAAACGAAATGGCAAAGGCCTACTTTTTTCAAATGATAGTTTACTTTATTGAATTCAGTATATCATAGAGATTAATGTATTTATGTCAGGAGTTTTTTGGTGTATTGTTAATCCAGGTTTTTGTGAGCACCTGTATGGGATGGAGTTTATAGGTAATCCGAACATGGGTTAAAAGCTGCATATCATTGTGCTATGATCTCTTGTAATAGTTTGTTCTTTGTTCATACAGGGCTCCGGAACCCGCCACAAAGCACTGATTAGAAACCTCGTTTCTCGATCTGAGATTGACTTAACGGAGATCAAAGTTCATTACAAGCGAATGTATGGCAAGTCACTCTACCAAGCTATTAAGGTATGTAACACACTAGATAGAAGTCAATGGGCCTTATTTAGACTTTGATAGACTGCTACTCATTCACGAACATGACAGATATCCCTCCCACCTTATTACAAGTGCATTGATACCTATCCTTTAGAGAAATTATAAGTGGGTCTTCATAGTGCAGTAAGTAACTCTTGGCTTTGAATATTTAAACATTGTTCTGATCTGTGACATCTGACAAGAGCCTGGGACAGAAGAGATTGGAGAATTAACTGGGCATGGAACCAAGAAAAGTGCCTTCCAATCAGGTTTCAATAGTTTATTGTTGTAGTTGGGATGCAGTCCACTATCAAAATTACTAGTAAACTACTTATAGTTAACCTCTTCTTGACAAACATATTGCACCATTTAAGTGTAATCCTCGAATGCTGGTGTGGCCAAGGAGATGCATGCTGCCTTCTTTATATTTAAAAAAAAAAAAAAAAAAAAAAAAAAAAATGGGCTCACAGTGCCTGTCTGATCTAATTCGCACTCTAACGAATTGTACACCTTGCATCGACCAGGACAACTTTCCATGTTATATGCATAAAATAATGTTTCATCCACTATGTGTCTCATAACACCAGCAAACGAGCACCCATCCACACAATTTGGGGTTTACTTCAGGTACCGCTGGCCAACCATTCGAGGGTGGTCAGTCAAGCTTTGGAACACCATCTCCCCACCATTCTCCTCTGCAGAGGTACGCAGTATTTGACTGCAGACCTTTGTCGTGAGGGTAGGGGGAGGGGCCTCGGGGTTGACCCAGGGGAATGTGCTTGCCCCTTCCCTAAGGGTTCCTATGAAAGAGGGGCGCACTCATTACATTTGACATACAAATGCTCTTTGTGGGAGGTTTTCAAATATATTGAATTATGTGACCAACAAATGCTTCTTACAAGGCAGTCAATCTCCCATGGCAGCCGAAATGACTAGTGCCAGACTACAAGAAACACACATTTACGCTTTCCTTTATGATAGCATCTTTCAGTAATCTTGAGTATTTTTTTTTTTATTTTTTTACTTGCCTGTAGTAGATTATGGATATTTCTTTTACAATATTTTACATTTTTCTTTTGATACGCAGGAGGAGAAATGCAAAGGCGACTATGAACTCATTCTGCTGGCACTCTGTGGACCCGACAACTAGATTTCACATTCTTCTCCTGTGGTGCAAATATTTGCCATTAAGGGGAATAGATCTAATATTCGATGTTGTCCAGCATCAAAAGATGGAGGTGATGCATTGGATTTGTTCTATGACCCGCACACATGATTTTCCCCGTGTCGTGATGAGTCGAAGTAGTTCACTCTGAAACTTGCCACCACAAGGTTAAAGCTCGTATTGAGCAAAATCCCAGCATCATGAAACCTGTTCGTATTCTGCTATAGTAAATCATGATTAACCACTTTTACAGTATTTCTCTCACGAAGTCTTGTTCGTTACTTTTTCACAAGTAAAAGCAATTGTTTGTATAAAGATTATGCCGTCTCAAAATATTTTTTTACTACAGTATTTCTTGGCAATCAAGTTGTACGTTGAATTAACAATCTGAAGCAGAGCCCCCTCCTACAATGACAATATTTTCCATATAAACAGTTAATAGTAGCTGCCGATTGCTAAATTACTAGGTTTATTTTCAACTGGCCTTTTGATCTTCGTCTTCACAAAAACAGAAATGCAATATGGAAAAAACACTGGCCTTCCAGTGCATGCTGTTTACATTCCTGCACTTTTGTGTGAAGGCCTAGCGCGTTATGGGAGTTGTGCTCTTGTTTCGTTTTTCTTTGAACTCGTTAGACTAATGAACCTTAAATCACTGATTGTAGGTGAAAAATTGGGGACTGAACCGTCACCCTTCTTAGTGGTGCCAGTAGGCGGTTCGATACCTCTGGAGAGTAAAACATGACACACTGAGTTTGTGAACAAGGCAAGATTGTACTTTTCGCTCACAGGTAAACTGTGCCTCCAGCAAAATAATACTCTGTTTACTACATTAGAACATATTTTCCTCCACAAGGAGAAGCACACACTGGGTGAGGGAAACAGATACAATGGCAAAAAAACTCAGGTGAAGGAGGGAAAATACTGAAATAAAGCAATGCAGCACTCGGGGTCATAATTCCAAACTGTTGTAAACCATTGTACTAATTTTTCCACTTAAACGCATCATTTGAAGGTGCTCCTTTTCCAGCAAAAATCTGCAAAAGCCCCAGTACCCTTTATGTATTTATCACCCGCATCAGATAAACCTGCGTGTATATCCACTTCACAGACCACACGATTCAAGCCTCACTATTGCACAGAAATACATCCTTTTTTCACCTTTGCAGGGTACATAGTATTTTAGTACTTAAAATATCCATTCTGGAAAGGTTTAAGGGGCTTCACCAGTCGCGCTTTCTTAGACTCTTACATTACTTTTTGATTTTGGCCGCAGTGCTGTATATATTTCACCAAATGTTTCCCTGACCTCATTTATCACTTTGTTCAGATTGAATTATAATCTGGTTTTACATATTGTACTACCACCCAGAGGTCTCCTGGTGCTAGTTCTGACTAAGTAGTTGGTAAGTATGATGCCAAAGAAAACAGCCACGTTTTAAAGTATTTTCTGAAATTGGTTGTGGTTTTCAGTTTGCGAGGAAACTGATTCTAGATGTTAAGTGGCTTGGGCAGAGAGGGCCCAGCCACCCAATCGTTATCCGTGAAAATGAGGAATAATCAAGGAGACAAATGATACAGACCAGAAGGTCCTAATAGGAGTATATGTTGTGTTTCTTCTTCATGTATACAGGTGCTTTGCCATGAAAAGAGAGGTTGATAAACAGAATGTCATGAATTGCCACTGGCTACACACAGGTCGGCAGCTTAATTTATTCAAAATCATTTTAGCTTGACAATGGCAAAGAGTGCCAAGTACCATTGTAGCTGCATGATTTTGTATCGCTAAGGAGCCTGGTTTGTAGGATGTTTTTAATGGGAAATATTGGCTGTTGCAGAAGTCTTAATTAAGAGCCTATAATGGGCGCAATTCAAATCAATCTACCGTCATAATAATTGTAGGGAGTAGAGGTCGAAGATGACAGAGATGGGATGTACAAGAAGATGCAATGGCACAAAACTGTCAATCCATCTGGAGCAGGACGTACACTTTGACTCCTAAACTCTTCCTACTGGTGGCTGAGAAGGTCATACACAAAAATCAAGAGACCAAAAGGTGGACTGCAAGAGGATATGCTTTTCCTTGTTGATTAAGATTTTTGTCTTGTCTGTGTTCCAATTAGTAAGAATCTCATCCACTTGCAGTCCGCAGAAAGTCTGTTACATAACACCAAGCCCATTCCTGGGTGCGTTACCTTGTGTCAACAAAAGTTTGGTTTCGCCTGCCTAACTGTTTTCACGATATGTAACTGTAGATACATATGGCATGCATACGCCTACAGTCTAGTGTTGAGCGCGTATGCTGCAATTTGTTTTTCTTTGAGGAAGTCATTTAAGTCACAACGTTTTGGTGACTCCTCTGTGGGTAGACGTGTATGGTCAACTACTCCATTGTTTTATTTTGTTCTCCAACATCTGTTTCGAACATGTGCTTTTTCTCGACAAGCTTGTCAGTTCCTGTTGTGGTCTTGAGCTTGCTTACCTCCACCATGTAATGAATACAAACTTTAAGGCACCACTCCCTGCATGCAAGTCTGTCTCATCAACATATATGTGGGCCACCCATTGCTCAGGGCCCTTTGAGCCACCATGTGCCTGGGCCTCCCTTCAGAAAAAGGCAACATTTTCTAGGTGGAAGAATCAACACCTTTCAAGAGATGCCCTCAGTGCAACTGTATATATCCCTGAGCCAACCTCCATGACATGTACAACTTTATGCCTCGTGCTGGACCATGATGAAAGCTGCTGCATCCACTTTATAGACACCTGATGTCTTTGGGGAGGCACACCCTCTAGCTGCTGAAGAAGAGCAGGAACAGGACACTGGTGAGTCACTAGAGCTCCTACCACCACGCCACCCCCCAAAACTGGTGTTTGGTGAAGAATCCTTCTTGGAGGGGGAAGATGATGCCACTGAGGGTGATCCATCTACCTTGTTGGGTTTCGGTGCCTGCGTCAAGACAAAACTACAGGAGTAGTGAAACGGACAACTGCCACTGAAATCTTGACCTGCACCACTGCCCTTCGACACTGGTCGCACCTGAAGCCAGATCTTGGAGCTGAGTATCGACTCTGCTAAAGCCCATGATTCTCTAGCAGATCCAGCCCCATCTGCTATCAAAGTCAACCTAGGCACCAAAAGTATTGTTGGCATTTAAACCACCTTCGGCATTGAAGGCTCACATGCATGACATCAAGGAATGTCCAAGCCTCCAGAGATTTTAGGAGGAGATGGACGTCTGACACAGAATAGTCATCTATCCATGCACTGGAAAGATTGCAGCCTCTGAGTTGCTTCTACTTCAGAAATGCATCCCTGCTCCCAAGGAGGCTGAATGACTGGATGTTCATCACCCTCCCAAATGGCCCAGGTGGTATCCTTCTACCCCCTCTTGATCTTCCCAACCTCCTTATCCACCCTCATCATCGCCACCTCTTCCATATTCACCTCCACTCCTGTGCACTCCACCGTAGGACCCCAGAATCTTATTCCAACACCAGTAACCTAATCCCATATTCACCAGCATAAGATTTTGCTCCTGCGTGCCATGATATTTCTGTTGACCCTTGGGAGGACTAAGATGTGGAATCCCACAGACCCAGACTTGGAGCACATCCCAGTAAGGGCTCCAATGGACTTATACAGTGCCCCAGAAGAAGATGACTCTCCTGGAGCCCCCCTCCAAGACTGAGCTCTTTGTGCAATACCTCCCATTGCTCCAGGGAGTGGTACAATCTGCTTCTTATATTTTTAAAGAGCCTGTAAAATGTCACATGATTACCCCACACATTGAGAAAAAATATAAGCCAGCTCCCTAAACCCACTGTACGTCAGGGCCATGTCTGTTGTTATTACCTGGTGGTCGCCACTGCTTGAATCGAGCAGCAGCCCAAGTTACTGGAGACACTTCACATCCTGACCAGAGTAAGCGCATAGATGCTGTATGGACACAAGTAGCAGTAGGTCCAGTTACTCATTTCCGGATTACTAATTCAGTAGTATGTATTTATGGCAGGGCCCATTGGGAGGAACAAGGGGTTCTTGCTGCACGTCCCACAACAATACTCTTCTACAGGAAGCAAGGCAATCTCTTACGCCAACATTAAATGTTCCTTAGGTGCTGCTCATAATGCTGTAAGGAGAGTGCAACCTTCCATCATCTTGCAGCACCCTTTCTGGCTCCACATGTCCGATTTCAAGCCTCTGGTGCAACAGCACCATATCAACTTGCAATTCTATGGGTAGGACCTCTTTGGGCCTTAAGTTGGCACAGTGCTTGAAGATTAAAAAAAAAAGACACAGACACTGTAAAGGCCTGGTGTTGGGTTTCTTTTTGTGTGTGTAGCCACGTTTTTGTAATGTTTAATCAGGGCCAGGGTATTCCTCCTCTCTAGCCATCTTGTCAGGAATACCCACTCCCTCTACACCCATGAACCTGTGTCTAGAAGGAATACACATCACACCACAGGAGAGCAATTAACAGTCATGGGACACTGGAAGAAAGACACACTTGGTTTAGAGAGAAAAAGGCAATCTTTCTAAAATTGGTATGTACAAAATAG
Organism: Pleurodeles waltl; assembly: GCF_031143425.1. Lineage (NCBI taxonomy): Eukaryota > Metazoa > Chordata > Amphibia > Caudata > Salamandridae > Pleurodeles > Pleurodeles waltl. The sequence continues at coordinate 840,380,019 of NC_090436.1, forward strand.
AAATTCTAAATCTTTCCTATAAAAAAATAGTTCAATCTTCAATTCAAATGTGTGCAATAAGTATTACTCAAGGTATTGCTATACGGAAGTTATCTCTTATCAAATGTAATAAGGTAGTTACTTTATTCTGGTGAGGGTTAGCATTGCCACACACAAAACAACTTTGGAGGTTTTTCTGCTGTCAAAACATGAAAATCTTAAGAGCACATGTTGTATGTTTTAAATACTCTACACCCTTCTCTATGAGCTGCTCTCAACATTTTGCCAAATTAAAATGGCAGTTTTAAAACCGCACAACAGGATGCAGTGGTAGGCCTGCAACATTTTACAGTGCTACTTTAGTAGGTGGCACGAATGCTGCAGTCCACTAGTAGTATTTAATTTACAGGCCCTGAGGACATGTAGTACTCTGTCAGAGACTTAAAAGTAAATTAAATGTGCAAATTGGTATACAGCCAATTTTACCATGTTTGGAAGGGTAAGCACAAGCATATGACCACTCGGTAGCAGGATTAAAGTTTGTAGTGTCCTAGTGTAAACAAATATGGTTTCAGTTACAGAAGGCAAACAATCTGGGGTGCCCCTGCAGCAGCCTTCCCTACGCAAAAGGGTGTCTTTGCATTGACAGAGCCAGCTTGTCTGTGCCAGAAAGGAAGTCTGACATTGAGAACTGTGCTCAAATCTTTGGGTATGATTGCATCATGAATCCCACTTGCCAGACTCCACGAGACAAATCCAAGAAAGGCTTCTGACAATGGTCAAGGACCATGGGGGACTAAAATAATCTAGTGATTAAAACAAATATCTAGAGATACAAAGGTAGAAGGAAGTAAACAACACAATAGGCAGGCCATTTTAAAGAGCAGTCGCATCCTGTGTCTCAGAACAGATGCATTCCACAAGCTACCTGCTGCAAACAAGGGGAAATTCAGCATCAGAAGCCAATGCAACTCTCAGGTAGGAGTGGAACAAATGTGCCAGAATTCAGGACAGTCTTCCTGGCATTAATTGCCTTCCACATACATATAAAGTAAAAACAATTGAGTTACAAACAGACAACACAACAACAATGTTCTACCTTAACAAATGAGGAGTGATGAGATCCTGTATCCAAAGTAGTACAAGAAATATGGAAATAGTCAGTACAAAGAAAAATAACATTAATAGCCATATACCTGTGATGTGTTCAAAAAGTTGAAGCAGACTGGTTATGCCAGAAAGAGGGCAACTCACAAATAGACTTGTTTGCAGCACATGTAAATACAAAATGGGAAGAATCCATGTTCACCTTTCCCAACAGAATTTCCTATTGATTTACTGGTCACGGAGGTTTGAGTAGGCTTTTCCATCAGTTCCACTAGAAAATCAATGCAAACAACCATCCTTAATGATCGCCTTACAGCTGTCCAGACAAACATAGCACAATGGTTAAAATCCTCCTGCCTTGCAGGAGATGATCACAATATAAAAGCGGGAAGCATTTGTCTGAAGCCAGCCAGCCTCAGTCTGGTAGCTTGGCTTCTACGTAGCTAGAATTTGGGCACCTGAGACTACTTAAAAGATGAGTGGAAGTCCTGACGAAGGGTAGGAGACCATAAACATGCAGATGTTGCACAATAAAGTAGGAGAGATCTGTCCACTGTTGCAAAAGAGAAAGAATAACTAAATCCAACAGGGACACAACCATAATCAGCTGCCTAACAGAACAAAAAAGGCTATCATACGCATCAATCCAGGAATGCTGATTAGCTCTAATTTCACATACAAGAGGCAACGTTAGAACTTCCATAGCACTCCAGTCATCAAAAGATTCTTGGAGGCCTGCGAAGGTTATTTCAATGCCAGTGTGAAATCTTAACCTGGTAATAACAGCTAATGAGAGCACCATTTGAGCCCATGACTGAAGCAGCACTCAAATTCCTAACAATGAAGCTGGCATTTTTGATTGCCATCACATCCCTGAGAAGAGTATGTCAATAAAAAGTACTCCCAGCAAAGTAACCTAATCTACATATACCCAAAGGCAGGGTGGTCAGGACAACAAATCTACATTTTCCTACCACAGTTGACATTTCCACAATGATTCAGCAATATAATTATTAGCCTTTTCCAACAACCAAAACACTAGCAAAAATGGTCCTCCACACACTAGGTCACATGAGCAGTAATTTATTATCTGCAGGAAACATGTTCCGAAAGGGGGCAATTCTTCGTCTACCTTGAATTAGCAAATTCAAGTTAGCTAGTCAGAAAGGGGACCATCACAAGATGGATAGTGCAGACCTTTCAAATATGCTAAAGAGTGGCAGGGATGGCACCACACCCAAACACCCACTTGCCTAGAAAAAGGAGAGTCATGTTAGCCTTCATACGAGGTTAGAAGGGGATGGCTATACCAACCTTTTGGTTGAAAGGAAAAAAGATCAAAAGGGAAAAGAACAATACTTCTGGTCCCAATCTCGAAATGATGCAATATTGCACAGCATGTGAATCCAGAAAATCTTCATTCTGCTAAACTAATCCTATTAGTAAATAATCTATTTGTTTCTAATGGTGCATAATGAGGAAGGTGGATAATGAATTCTGAAAGTAAAAAAAAAAATTAAAGATGCCATAACTCCTAGCGAAGTCAACAAATGATTGTTGTAGTGAGGTTTCACATTGCCCCTTGATCCGCGTCGACTGGGTTGCCGAAAAATATGAATGCCGAAACCACGGACAAATGGATGAAGTGCGGCTGAAACCCCTTATAAGTAACAATGTCTTTAGGAAGCTGGCTCTGTATATATTATATCAAAATGAGATAGTGTGCACAGAGTCCAGGGATTCTCCAGAGGCTTAACAGAGGCTAAAGTAGATAATACTAATGCTCTTTTTTTGTTGTAGTGTGGTCGAGCAGTTAGTCTTATTAGAGGGTAGTGCAAAGCATTTGTTGTACACACACAGGCAATACATGAAGCACTTATGTCTATAACTAAATTCCTGCTTGTTATTAGAAGGTAATTGTGTCATGTAAAACGTGATGAGATAATAGGAAAGGTTGCTGCTGTTTTAGAATGTTATGACTTGAAAGACAGGTCGTTGCCAGTGAGTGAGCAGATGTGTTGGCCTACTGAATGAATACTTACAAATAAAGAAGATTCAACCACTCTCTGCGTGAAGATTATCTAACAACATACACTCAATGACTAACTCCAGGCCAATGGTTTTTATATAGGTTTTTATATAGCAAAAATATATTTTATTACTTTATTTCTAGAACCACAAGACTCAGTTTGCAGTTAAGTACATGTGCAAGTAAGTATCCAACATATGTATCAATACTACTTTGTTTCAAATTGGCAAGTTATATGTTTTTTTAATAAATAGCAATAATATGTTTTATAAGTTGACAGTGCAATTTTCAGAAACAGTTCTGGTGGAAGAAACCCAGGGTGGACACTAGATCAGAATCACCTGGGAACCAGCTAATTAGTTGGGCCACCTGGGCACAGGCCTTGGGCGTTGGGTGCAGAGTGGGCAGGACTTGTGGATCCGGGGCAGTTCTGCAGTCCTTTACTGGTGTTTCCTTCCGGACAGGTCCACTGCCCATGGGAGATATTGGTCCTCTTGAGGCTTTTAAGAAGCATCTGGTAGAAATCCCTCTGATAACCCTGTCTGTGTGAAATGTATTTATACAGTTCTTGTAGGACCCCTGATGCAGGTATGTTTCCAAACAATAGATAAGAAGGCATGCTTCGGGCGGAATTATATAAACAATTCCCTGAAAAGGTACATTATGTTACTGTTGCACATAAGTGGCAAAGTACATGATGTGAATACCTATGTGTTCGATGGCATCTGTCGCTGTAGATACGCATGTTCTGCAATAGCTCGCCATCTGGTGTTGGGCCGGAGTGTTACAAGTTGTTTTTCTTCGAAGAAGTCTTTCGAGTCACGGGACCGAGTGACTCCTCCTTTTGTCTCCATTGCGCATGGGCGTCGACTCCATCTTCGATTGTTTTTTTTCCGCCATCGGGTTCGGACGTGTTCCTGTCGCTCCGAGTTTCGGAACGGAAAATTAGCTAATTTCGGAAGATTTTCGTCGGTATTGTTGCGTTCGGGATCGGCGTACTTAGATTCCACACCGCATCGAAGATCGAAGAGCTCCGGTGCCCTTCGGGGTAGTTTTTCGATCCTCCGTCGGGGCCTGGTCGGCCCGACCGCGTGCTGAAGAACGCCGATGGAACGGACCCCGTTTCGTTTCTGCCCCAAATGCCACAATAAATACCCCTACACAGACCAACACTTGGTCTGCAACCTGTGCCTGTCACCTGAGCACAGCGAAGACACCTGCGAGGCCTGTCGTGCGTTCCGGTCCCGAAAAACACTCCGAGACCGTCGAGCCAGAAGACTTCAAATGGCGTCCGCACCGACAGCCCAACGGGAGTTCGAGGAACAGGAAGAAGAAGGTACCTTCTCGATCCAAGACTCAGACTCCGAAGGATTCGACGATACACAAACCGTGAGTAAGACGTCGAAAACCACACAGAGAAACATTTACAAGGCCCAGGGGACGCCACTGCCACCAGGCCATGGCTCGACCCATAAATTCGGTGACCGACCGTCGGCACCGAAAAAGGCCAAAACAGTGCCGAGATCGTCCGACTCCGGTCGAGACACCGGCACGCAGCCTTCTCGGGACCGAGAAAGTGCTGGAGACAAGCCTCGACACCGAGATGCCGGTGTGGACACGGCTCGACGCCGAGACAGCGGCACCGAAACAGATCGACGCCGAGAGGTTTCGGCCCCGAAAAGGAAAAAAGTCACCTCGGAGCCGAAAAAACACGCAGACAAAGTTTCAACGCCGAAACAAACTGCAAGCGACCCAGCTTCAGGCTCTTATACAGAAGAGCACTCGCTAACCTCCCAAATGCAAAAGCATAGGTTTGAGGAAGAGCTACAAGCAACTGATGTGGACCATACGCAAAAGCGTATCTTCATTCAGCAGGGGACAGGAAAAATAAGCACCCTTCCCCCCATTAGGAGAAAGAGAAGGTTGGAGTTCCAGACGGAACAAGCACCACAACCAAAAGTGGTTAAAAGAATTACACCACCACCCTCTCCTCCGCCCGTGATTAACGTTTCACCAGCACAAACTCCATCTCACTCCCCAGCTCACACCACCATGAGCCAGGGTGACCAAGATCAGGACGCATGGGACCTATACGACGCCCCAGTGTCAGATAACAGCCCGGAGGCCTACCCTACAAAGCCATCTCCACCAGAAGACAGCACCGCGTACTCTCAGGTGGTGGCTAGAGCAGCACAATTTCATAACGTAAGCCTCCACTCAGAACAGGTCGAGGATGATTTCTTGTTCAACACACTCTCCTCCACCCACAGCTCCTACCAAAGCCTGCCTATGCTCCCTGGTATGCTCCGGCACGCAAAAGACATATTTAAGGAGCCGGTCAAAAGTAGGGCAATCACACCAAGGGTGGAAAAGAAGTATAAGCCGCCTCCTACGGACCCGGTTTTCATCACTACACAGCTGCCACCAGACTCTGTTGTTGTAGGAGCAGCTAGGAAAAGGGCCAACTCTCTCACATCTGGAGATGCACCACCCCCAGATAAAGAAAGCCGCAAGTTCGATGCAGCTGGTAAAAGAGTCGCAGCACAAGCTGCAAACCAGTGGCGCATCGCGAACTCCCAGGCACTACTTGCGCGCTATGACAGAGCCCACTGGGACGAGATGCAACATCTCATTGAACATCTGCCCAAGGACTTCCAAAATAGGGCGAAACAAGTGGTTGAGGAGGGACAGACCATCTCCAACAACCAGATACGTTCCTCCATGGACGCTGCAGATACAGCTGCACGGACAATTAATACATCTGTAACTATCAGACGGCATGCATGGCTCCGAACGTCTGGATTTAAACCAGAGATTCAACAAGCAGTTCTCAATATGCCTTTTAATGAAAAAGAACTGTTCGGTCCGGAAGTGGACACAGCGATTGAGAAACTCAAAAAAGATACGGACACTGCCAAAGCCATGGGCGCACTCTACTCCCCGCAGAGCAGAGGGAATTACAGCACATTCCGTAAAACGCCCTTTCGAGGGGGGTTTCGGGGTCAAAGCACACAAGCCAGCACCTCACAAGCAACACCGTCCACTTACCAGGGACAGTATAGAGGAGGTTTTCGGGGACAATATAGAGGAGGGCAATTCCCTAGAAATAGAGGGAGATTTCAAAGCCCCAAAACCCCTACTACTAAACAATGACTCACATGTCACTCACCCCCTCCACACAACACCAGTGGGGGGAAGAATAGGTCATTATTACAAAGCATGGGAGGAAATCACTACAGACACTTGGGTTCTAGCAATTATCCAACATGGTTATTGCATAGAATTTCTACAATTCCCTCCAAACATACCACCAAAAGCACAAAATTTAACAACACACCATTCCAATCTCCTGGAGATAGAAGTGCAGGCACTATTGCAAAAGAATGCAATCGAATTAGTGCCAAACACACAAATAAACACAGGAGTTTACTCACTGTACTTTCTGATACCAAAGAAGGACAAAACGCTGAGACCAATCCTAGACCTCAGAGTAGTGAACACTTTCATCAAATCAGACCACTTCCACATGGTCACACTACAAGAAGTATTGCCATTGCTAAAACTACACGACTACATGGCAACTTTAGACCTCAAGGATGCTTATTTCCATATACCAATACACCCATCTCACAGGAAATACCTAAGGTTTGTATTCAAAGGAATACATTACCAATTCAAGGTACTGCCTTTCGGATTAACAACCGCACCAAGAGTCTTTACCAAATGTCTAGCGGTAGTCGCTGCACACATAAGAAGGCAGCAAATACATGTGTTCCCATATTTGGACGACTGGCTAATCAAGGCCCATTCGTTCATACAGTGCTCAAATCACACAAATCAGATCATACAAACCCTCTTCAAACTCGGGTTCACCGTCAATTTCACAAAATCCAAAATTCTGCCACGCAAGGTACAACAATACCTGGGAGCCATAATAGACACATCAAAGGGAGTAGCCACTCCAAGTCCACAAAGAATTCAAAATTTCAACACCATCATACAACGCATGTATCCAACACAAAAGATACAGGCAAAGATGGTATTACAACTCCTAGGCATGATGTCATCATGCATAGCCATTGTCCCAAACGCAAGACTGCACATGAGGCCCTTACAACAATGCCTAGCATCACAGTGGTCTCAAGCACAGGGTCACCTTCTAGATCTGGTGTTAATAGACCGCCAAACTTACCTCTCGCTTCTGTGGTGGAACAACATAAATTTAAACAAGGGGCGGCCTTTCCAAGACCCAGTGCCACAATACGTAATAACAACAGATGCTTCCATGACAGGGTGGGGAGCACACCTCGATCAACACAGCATACAAGGACAATGGAACGTACATCAAACAAAACTGCATATCAATCACCTAGAACTTCTAGCAGTTTTTCAAGCACTAAAAGCTTTCCAACCAATAATAGTTCACAAATACATTCTCGTCAAAACAGACAACATGACAACAATGTATTATCTAAACAAGCAGGGAGGGACGCACTCCACGCAGTTAAGCCTGCTAGCACAAAAAATTTGGCATTGGGCAATTCACAACCAAATTCGCCTAATTGCACAGTTTATACCAGGGATACAAAATCAACTCGCAGACAATCTCTCTCGAGATCACCAACAGGTCCGCGAATGGGAAATTCACCCCCAAATTCTGAACACTTATTTCAAACTCTGGGGAACACCTCAGATAGACTTGTTTGCGACAAGGGAGAACGCAAAATGCCAAAACTTCGCATCCAGGTACCCACACAAACAATCCCAAGGCAATGCCCTATGGATGAACTGGTCAGGGATATTTGCTTACGCTTTTCCTCCTCTCCCTCTCCTTCCTTACCTGGTAAACAAACTCAGTCAAAGCAAACTCAAACTCATATTGATAGCACCAACTTGGGCAAGGCAACCCTGGTACACAACGCTGCTAGACCTATCAGTGGTACCCTGCATCAAATTGCCCAACAGGCCAGATCTGTTGACACAGCACAACCAAAAGATCAGACACCCAGATCCAGCATCGCTGAATCTAGCAATCTGGCTCCTGAAATCCTAGAATTCGGGCACTTACAACTTACCCAAGAATGTATGGAAGTCATAAAACAAGCAAGAAGGCCATCCACCAGGCACTGCTATGCAAGTAAATGGAAGAGGTTTGTTTGCTACTGCCATATTAATCAAATACAACCATTACACACAACTCCAGAACATGTAGTGGGTTACTTGCTTCACTTACAAAAATCTAACCTAGCTTTCTCTTCCATTAAGATTCACCTTGCAGCAATATCTGCATACCTGCAGACTACCTATTCAACTTCCCTATATAAAATACCAGTCATTAAAGCATTCATGGAGGGCCTTAGGAGAATTATACCACCAAGAACACCACCTGTTCCTTCATGGAACCTAAATGTTGTCCTAACTAGACTTATGGGTCCACCTTTTGAACCCATGCACTCCTGCGACATACAGTTCCTAACCTGGAAGGTGGCATTTCTCATCGCCATTACTTCCCTGAGAAGAGTAAGCGAGATTCAGGTGTTTACTATACAGGAACCTTTTATACAACTACACAAAAATAAAGTCGTCCTAAGGACCAATCCTAAATTTTTGCCAAAGGTTATTTCACCGTTCCATCTAAATCAAACAGTGGAACTTCCAGTGTTCTTTCCACAGCCAGATACCGTAGCTGAAAGGGCACTACATACATTAGATGTCAAAAGAGCATTAATGTATTACATTGACAGAACAAAAAACATCAGAAAGACTAAACAACTCTTTATTGCATTTCAAAAACCTCATGCAGGAAACCCAATATCAAAACAAGGTATAGCCAGATGGATAGTTAAATGCATCCAAATCTGCTACCTTAAAGCTAAACGACAGCTGCCCATTACACCAAGGGCACACTCAACCAGAAAGAAAGGTGCTACCATGGCCTTTCTAGGAAACATCCCAATGCAAGAAATATGTAAGGCAGCCACATGGTCTACGCCTCACACATTCACCAAGCACTACTGTGTAGACGTGTTATCCGCACAACAAGCCACAGTAGGTCAAGCCGTATTAAGGACATTATTTCAGACTACTTCCACTCCTACAGGCTGATCCACCGCTTTTGGGGAAATAACTGCTTACTAGTCTATGCAGAACATGCGTATCTACAGCGACAGATGCCATCGAACTGAAAATGTCACTTACCCAGTGTACATCTGTTCGTGGCATCAGTCGCAGTAGATTCGCATGTGCCCACCCGCCTCCCCGGGAGCCTGTAGCAGTTTGGAAGTTACCTTCAATTATTTCTATATGTATCATCTCAACCTTAAATAAGTGCATACTTAGTCACTCCATTGCATGGGCACTATTACTACAATTCAACTCCTACCTCACCCTCTGCGGGGGAAAAACAATCGAAGATGGAGTCGACGCCCATGCGCAATGGAGACAAAAGGAGGAGTCACTCGGTCCCGTGACTCGAAAGACTTCTTCGAAGAAAAACAACTTGTAACACTCCGGCCCAACACCAGATGGCGAGCTATTGCAGAACATGCGAATCTACTGCGACTGATGCCACGAACAGATGTACACTGGGTAAGTGACATTTTCAATATCACTTATCTTTGACGCGGATAGTGACGCCTTCACAGAGTGGCACTATCACCGTGAAATCGTCTTCCTAATTATAAAAATAAATAAATGTGCTAAAACAAAGCAGACTAAGTAGGTTAAAAGTCACTAGGTGATGGGGGCACAGGCCTGAAAGCCGAAAGGCTAAGCTATCTCCTGATTCCCATTAAAACTAAATAAGATCCACTACACACTCCCCGTTGCTGAAACAAGAATGACTCCATATTGTTGACACCAGAGAAAGTGAATGAACCCAAACTAAAATGCTCTGGACTAAAACAAGCTAAAAGCATATTAAAATATAACTAAAATCCAATTAAAACGTGTTAAAAATAGCTAAAACATACAAAGAGACAAATGTCGATCATGACAAACACAAAAAGTTAAAGACAATGTTGGCAAAACTTTGAAACTTTAGAATATGCCAATCTTCAAATTCACTTAATAGTAGTCATGATCTTGAAGAATGTCTTCGAAGCCATCAAAAGGAAGGGCCTTCAGGATGGAAACAACATTGTCAGATGTTAGATCGATGACAGGATTGGCAAACAGATCCACAGAGCAGTAATGCTCAGCAGCTTCAGGCGCAGGATTACCCGTGAGGGCAGCACCATCCAAAGTGCCTAAAGGAGCCAGATAGTCCACCAAGGGCAGCTCGTAAGTGGCCTCACGAATCAGCCGCAGTCTATTGGGGCACGACCGTGAATGAACAGTTCTTTGCACATAGGAGGCACTGGCAGTACAGCAAGACACACCGAAGGTAGATGTTCAAAGAGGTACCAGGTGCAATGGAAGACTGGATGCACACACCATAAGACTGGTCGGAATGATAGTGACCAATCAAGCTCCAGTTCTTCCAGCAACGAAGCACCAAAGAACTGCACCATGCGATCACAGCACAGCTGGGTCGCTGGTAGTAGCTCCATTACTCTGCTTAGCTGGGAAGGCACAACCACTGCATATCAGGAACAGCAGCAGCAGTATTGAGCTGATCAATGCCAAAGTCACAGGAAAGGAGCCAAACACACTTGAAACGAGTGGATGGCTGAAGGAATGATTCCGAAGATAGTCTGGAAGATGGACCTTAATCCAGTCCTGACAGCCTTAAAAGAAGTGCGCAATCCCTGTAGTGCTCGAAGCGTTGAATATTCCAGCTCTCCAAAGTGCTTGGGGGAAGTTTGTATTTAATAAGGATTGTATCTCGGCTGATGATCTTACTATCTGGAAAGCAACGTCTCTCTAGCCAATGTCAGCGAAACTTGTTTTTGGAACAGTAGCGCCTTTAGTCTGCTCAGCTTGTCATAATTTACATTAGTAGTATCATTGTGAGGCCACATTTCTGCTACTCTTATCTCTTCTGTGTGGTGGAATTAAACCTGTCCGCAACACGTTACAATCTTAGAGACTAAAATTACGTAGGCAATTCCTGGTCTCATACCGCAAAAGCTTTTTTTGTTCAGGACGACATACTTTCCATTTTATAAAATGCTGGACGAATCAAAGGGACGGGAGTACCCGTCAGAAAACTGGCCAACTTCGCTACTCCTGCATTGCAAAGGCCATGAAGGGACACCTGTTTCCAAATCATTGAATGACTAACAGTAGTCTCACATTCGCTTCTGCTGAAAAAAACCTCTTTCATCGTTCAGACATTTATATTCAAAGGGCAACTCAGAACTCTTTAATATAGCTATCGCCTAGCCACTCGTATGTGCCCATGGCAAGATGTTTCAAGCATTTCAAAAAACAAAAGGTGGGAATGGACAGATTTATAATGCCATGCACAAGACATACTCTTGATGGACTTTCTGTGACTGTGAAAGGCAACTTTTCTAACTTTTCTCTATGAAGCATGGTGACGCTCCCTTCCTTTTTAGCCATTGTCTGTGGTTACCTAGATAAATTAAAAGCAGCAAACGGATCACTGCTGTTAATGTATTTCCATGGAACGCAGCCATTTTTCAAAATCTGTAGTGTCCATCCCAATGGCATTATGGAACGCAGTTGACCTTGTTCATGGTGTAAAAATGACATGTCATTCTGAATGATGTCAATTGCAGATGACAGTATGTTATTAAAGGAGTATATCCTGTTGGACAGAGAGTTCATGCCATTATCGACACCAGCTAAAGCCTTTTCCAAATTTTCTTTATCTATCTGCCTTAAACACACAGCTGCTGCTGCTTCCATTTGAGAAAGCTCCCAGATGTCATTGTATATGGCAGAGATAAGCTTTAACTGCTGCTAAGGTGTTAGTCTGCAACCATTTGTGGGCACAGTGTAGTCACACTGTATGTAGTAACTATACCTGAGTGTTGACCCGAGACAAAGTGAGGGTCCGACCAGCTAATTGTTTAACCCCCTGGGGAATTCATAAAACAGGCTTGACGCCCATTTGTGTCTACTGGCCACAATAACCACACGCCGGGACTGGAAAGTGAAGAATTATAGGTACCAGCCTGAACCTTTGCATCTATTTCTTCCTCTGTTACGTTCAGGAAGGACTACAAATTATTGAATTTCACCGGTGTGGGGATTCTGGGCGCATTCATTTCTTTTATTTTTGCTAACCCCAGACAAGATGTCTGTTGTATTGTCATTCAAAAAAAGATAATTTGGATAGGAATAAGGCGCACACTAAATAAAGCTTCCCTACCCTGGATTTGCTAATCTTGTGTTCATCATATACTCTTTACATCAATAGGGCCTGATTCTAACTTTGGAGGACGGTGTTAAACCGTCCCAAAAGTGGCGGATATAACACCTACCGTATTACGAGTTCCATAGGATATAATGGACTCGTAATACGGTAGGTGGTATATCCGCCACTTTTGGGACGGTTTAACACCGTCCTCCAAAGTTAGAATCAGGCCCATAGTGTCTTGTAGTATTTGTATCCTTCAACTGCAAGTCGGGAAACAAAGGAATCTGAATAAATCAATTTTGTTTGTTGGCAAATCTTTCCTAATTTTAGAAGGTGATAGTATGAGTCTGCAGTCTTAATGTCATGCCCAGAAAAATATGTGAATCTGAATAATGCTTTTGGCTCCCCACAGGTAGAGTTGGACAGTGTTCCCAATGTGTGTAATTAAATACTGATCTGTGTCTAGTTGCACAGTGCAGGTAGAAATGTCCTCAGTTATTATAACAGAATATCCCCCCATAATTCTTTGTGTTAGTGCACACATCATCACTTTCAAATAGAGTATAGCCCTTCAATTCAGCTAGCATGGAATCAACTGTTTCAACATCCCAGTCATCGGAAACAATACCAAGTGTAATTACATCAGTTATTGAACATTTGAAACGTGTTAGAAGTGGGATCTCTAGTTGGCAGAGCTATTCACCTTTGTCCAAATAGGGACCACAATCCTAGTCAGTCAGTCACACAATCCAAATTATCCTGTGCCCACCCTCTGGTAGCTTGGCACAGAGCAGCCAGGCTTAACTTAGATGGGAATGTGTAAAGTATTTGTGCACTATATCATGCAATCACACAGTGAAAACACCGCAAAAATACACCACACAGTTTAACCAGATAAATATCTTATATTTTTCTAAACCTAAGGTCAAAATGATCAAGATTCAATAAGCACAAGTTGAGATATCACTTTTGCAAGTTTAAAAAGTCTTAGATCTTAAAAATCAACAGTTGTCTCTTGTTTGCACAAAATACCTGGTTCAATCAATCAATCAAGGGCTTGAAGAGCACAGCTATTTACCCTTGAGGGTCTCAAGGTGCTGGAGAGGAAAGAGGGGGTAATGAGGATCAGTCGAAGAGCCAGGTCTTGAGGTCCTTCCTGAACTGAGACAGGGTGGGAGATTGCATAAGGTGGATGGGGAGGGTGTTCCAGGTCTTGGTGGTGATGTGGGAGAAGGGTCTACCTCCGGCTGTGGCTTTTCGGATGGGGTGGACCTTGGCGAGGGTCTGGTCGGTGGAGCAGAGTTGTCTGGTGGGAGTGTAGAAGGAGAGTCTGTGGTTGAGGTAGGCTGGTTCGGTGTTGTGTAGGGCCTTGTAGGCGTGGGTCAAGAGCTTGAAGGAGATTCTCTTGTCGATAGGCATCCAGTGTAGGTCTCTTATGAGGGTGGAGGTATGGCATTTCTAAAATAGTAATATAAAATCCAACTTCACTAATGAGCAGGATTTTTCTATTACCATTCTGGCCATACTAAATATGACCTGATTACCCCTTTCTGATCAGAACCACTCAAACAGTGTATGAGGGTAGCCCTAATGTTATACTATGAAAGGAGCATACCTCACAGTAGTGGAAAACAAATTTAGGAGTTTTCCACTGCCTGGACATATAAAACACAAGTCCTGCATGTCCTGCCTTTTACCTACATAGCAACCTGCCCTATGGCTTAGTTTAGGGGTGACATATGTAGAAAAAGGGGAGTTTAAATCAAGTACTTTTAAATGGCAAGTCGAAGTGGTAGTGAAACTGTATACACAGGTGTTGCAATGGAGGGCTGGAACATGGTTATGGGGCTACTTACATGGGTTGCACAACCAGTGCTGCAGACCCACTAGCAGCATTCAATCTACAGGCCCTGGGCCCATGTAGTACACTTTACTAGGGACTTCCAAATAGATCAAATATGCCAATTGGGTAGAGCCTATGCACTTTAGCACTGGTAAAGTTTGCAGAGTCCTAAAACCAGCAAAAACTGTGTCAGAAAAGTGGAGGGAGGCAGGCAAAAAGTTGGATGACCACCCTGAGGCTGTCAAGACTAACTATGGAATTTGAATGAACTCAGTAGGACCATATATATCAAATGGAACTTTATCCCAAACAAACCCATCAGGAATTGGTACTGCTGAAATGTTCACACACGACAAGTCTCTTCGGACCTTATGTGAGGAAAGATTTCATCCACAGGCTCAACAGAAGAGCGTTCAGGAAAATAATGACCATGTTCGATGGCATCTGTCGCTGTAGATACACATGTTCTGCATAGCTCGCCATCTGGTGTTGGGTCGGAGTGTTACAAGTTGTTTTTCTTCGAAGAAGTCTTTCGAGTCACGGGACCGAGTGACTCCTCCTTCTGTCTCCATTGCGCATGGGCGTCGACTCCATCTTCGATTTGTTTTCTTTCTGCCATCGGGTTCGGACGTGTTCCTGTCGCTCCGAGTTTCGGAACGGAAAGTTAGTAAATTTTGGAAGATTTTCGTCGGTATTGTTGCGTTCGGGATCGGCATAGTTAGATTCAACACCGCATCGAAGGTCGACACGCTCCGGTGCCCTTCGGGGTAGCTTTCGATCCCCCGTCGGGGCCTGGTCGGCCCGACCACGTGTAGAACAACGCCGATGGAACGGACCCCGTTCCGTTTTTGTCCCAAATGCCACAACAAATACCCGTATACAGACCAACATTTGGTCTGTAACCTGTGCCTGTCACCTGAGCACAGTGAGGAGACTTGCGAGGCCTGTCGCGCGTTCCGGTCCCGAAAGACACTCCGTGACCGTCGAGCCAGGAGACTTCAGATGGCGTCCACGCCGACAGCGCACCGAGAGTTCGAGGAACAAGAGGAAGAAGAAACCTTTTCGATCCACGAATCGGACTCCGAGGAATTCGACGATCAAAGAACCGTGAGTAAGACGTCGAAAACAACACATGAGAAAAGTGACAAGGCCCAGGGGACGCCACTGCCACCAGGCCATGGCTCCACCCATAAATTCGGTGACCGACCATCGGCACCGAAAAAGGCCCAAACAGTGCAGAGATTGTCCGACTCCGGTCGAGACACCGGCACGCAGCCTTCTCTGGATCGAGAAAGTGCTGGAGAAAAGCAACGACACCGAGATAGCGGTGTAGAAACGGCTCGACGCCGAGACAGCAGCACCGACGAAGATCGACGCCGAGAGGTTTCGACTCCAAAAAAGAAAAAAGCCACCTCGGAGCCGAAGAAACATACAGACAGGGTTTCGGTGCCGAAACAACCCGTAACCGACCCAGGTCCAGGCTCTTATACAGAGGAGCAATCACTGTCCTCTCAGATGCGAAAGCATAGGTTTGAGGAAGAGCTGCAATCCACCGAAGTGGACCATACGCAAAAATGTATTTTCATACAGCAGGTGTAGGAAGTTGGCTCTGTATGTGCTATTTCAAAGTAAGGAATAGCATGCACAGAGTCCAAGGGTTCCCCTTAGAGGTAAAATAGTGGTAAAAATAGATAATACTAATGCTCTATTTTGTGGTAGTGTGGTCGAGCAGTAGGCTTATCCAAGGAGTAGTGTTAAGCATTTGTTGTACATACACATAGACAATAAATGAGGTACACACACTCAGAGACAAATCCAGCCAATAGGTTTTGTTATAGAAAAATATCTTTTCTTAGTTTATTTTAAGAACCACAGGTTCAAATTCTACATGTGATATCTCATTCGAAAGGTATTGCAGGTAAGTACTTTAGGAACTTCAAATCATCAAAATTGCATGTATACTTTTCAAGATATTCACAAATAGCTGTTTTAAAAGTGGACACAGTGCAATTTTCACAGTTCCTAGGGGAGGTAAGTATTTGTTAGGTTAACCAGGTAAGTAAGACACTTACAGGGCTTAGTTCTTGGTCCAAGGTAGCCCACCGTTGGGGGTTCAGAGCAACCCCAAAGTCACCACACCAGCAGCTCAGGGCCGGTCAGGTGCAGAGTTCAAAGTGGTGCCCAAAACACATAGGCTAGAATGGAGAGAAGGGGGTGCCCCGGTTCCGGTCTGCTTGCAGGTAAGTACCCGCGTCTTCGGAGGGCAGGCCAGGGGGGTTTTGTAGGGCACCGGGGGGGGACACAAGTCCACACAGAAATTTCACCCTCAGCAGCGCGGGGGCGGCCGGGTGCAGTGTCGAAACAAGCGTCGGGTTCGCAATGTTAGTCTATGAGAGATCTCGGGATCTCTTCAGCGCTGCAGGCAGGCCAGGGGGGGGTTCCTCGGGGAAACCTCCACTTGGGCAAGGGAGAGGGACTCCTGGGGGTCACTTCTCCAGTGAAAGTCCGGTCCTTCAGGTCCTGGGGGCTGCGGGTGCAGGGTCTCTCCCAGGCGTCGGGACTTTAGGTTCAAAGAGTCGCGGTCAGGGGAAGCCTCGGGATTCCCTCTGCAGGCGGCGCTGTGGGGGCTCAGGGGGGACAGGTTTTGGTACTCACAGTATCAGAGTAGTCCTGGGGTCCCTCCTGAGGTGTCGGATCTCCACCAGCCGAGTCGGGGTCGCCGGGTGCAGTGTTGCAAGTCTCACGCTTCTTGCGGGGAGCTTGCAGGGTTCTTTAAAGCTGCTGGAAACAAAGTTGCAGCCTTTCTTGGAGCAGGTCCGCTGTCCTCGGGAGTTTCTTGTCTTTTCGAAGCAGGGGCAGTCCTCAGAGGAGGTCGAGGTCGCTGGTCCCTTCGGAAGGCGTCGCTGGAGCAGGATCTTTGGAAGGCAGGAGACAGGCCGGTGAGTTTCTGGAGCCAAGGCAGTTGTCGTCTTCTGGTCTTCCGCTGCAGGGGTTTTCAGCTGGGCAGTCCTTCTTCTTGTAGTTGCAGGAATCTGATTTTCTAGGGTTCAGGGTAGCCCTTAAATACTAAATTTAAGGGCGTGTTTAGGTCTGGGGGGTTAGTAGCCAATGGCTACTAGCCCTGAGGGTGGGTACACCCTCTTTGTGCCTCCTCCCAAGGGGAGGGGGTCACAATCCTAACCCTATTGGGGGAATCCTCCATCTGCAAGATGGAGGATTTCTAAAAGTTAGAGTCACTTCAGCTCAGGACACCTTAGGGGCTGTCCTGACTGGCCAGTGACTCCTCCTTGTTTTTCTCATTATTTTCTCCGGCCTTGCCGCCAAAAGTGGGGCCTGGCCGGAGGGGGCGGGCAACTCCACAAGCTGGAGTGTCCTGCTGGGTTGGCACAAAGGAGGTGAGCCTTTGAGGCTCACCGCCAGGTGTGACAATTCCTGCCTGGGGGAGGTGTTAGCATCTCCACCCAGTGCAGGCTTTGTTACTGGCCTCAGAGTGACAAAGGCACTCTCCCCATGGGGCCAGCAACATGTCTCGGTTTGTGGCAGGCTGCTAAAACTAGTCAGCCTACACAGATAGTCGGTTAAGTTTCAGGGGGCACCTCTAAGGTGCCCTCTGGGGTGTATTTTACAATAAAATGTACACTGGCATCAGTGTGCATTTATTGTGCTCAGAAGTTTGATACCAAACTTCTCAGTTTTCAGTGTAGCCATTATGGTGCTGTGGAGTTCGTGTAAAACAGACTCCCAGACCATATACTCTTATGGCTACCCTGCACTTACAATGTCTAAGGTTTTGCTTAGACACTGTAGGGGCACAGTGCTCATGCACTGGTACCCTCACCTATGGTATAGTGCACCCTGCCTTAGGGCTGTAAGGCCTGCTAGAGGGGTGTCTTACCTATACTGCATAGGCAGTGAGAGGCTGGCATGGCACCCTGAGGGGAGTGCCATGTCGACTTACTCATTTTGTTCTCACTAGCACACACAAGCTGGTAAGCAGTGTGTCTGTGCTGAGTGAGGGGTCTCTAGGGTGGCATAAGACATGCTGCAGCCCTTAGAGACCTTCCTTGGCATCAGGGCCCTTGGTACTAGTAGTACCAGTTACAAGGGACTTATCTGAAGGCCAGGGTGTGCCAATTGTGGATACAATGGTACATTTTAGGTGAAGGAACACTGGTGCTGGGGCCTGGTTAGCAGGGTCCCAGCACACTTCTCAGTCAAGTCAGCATCAGTATCAGGCAAAAAGTGGGGGGTAACTGCAACAGGGAGCCATTTCGTTACAGCAGGGAACAGGAAAAATAAGCACCCTTCCCCCTATTAGGAGAAAAAGGAGACTGGAGTTTCAAACAGACCAGGCGCCACAAACCAAGATGGTGAAAAAGGTGACTCCGCCACCCTCTCCTCCACCTGTAATTAAGGTCTCACCAGCACAAACTCCGTCACATTCCCCGGCTCACACCACCATGAGCCAAGGTGACCAGGATCAAGACGCTTGGGACTTATATGACGCCCCAGTGTCGGACAACAGTCCGGAGGCATATCCAACAAAGCCCTCACCACCAGAAGACAGCACAGCATATTCTCAAGTGGTGGCTAGAGCGGCACAATTCCACAACGTAAACCTCCACTCAGAACAAGTCGAGGATGACTTTTTATTCAACACCCTCTCCTCCACCCACAGCTCCTACCAAAGCCTGCCTATGCTGCCAGGTATGCTTCGGCACGCAAAGGAAATCTTCAAGGAGGCGGTCAAAAGTAGGGCAATAACGCCAAGGGTGGAAAAGAAATATAAGGCACCTCCTACAGACCCTGTTTTCATCACCACACAGCTGCCACCAGATTCCGTCGTAGTAGGAGCAGCTCGGAAAAGACCCAACTCCCACACATCTGGGGATGCACCGCCCCCAGATAAAGAGAGCCGCAAGTTCGATGCAGCTGGGAAAAGAGTCGCAGCACAAGCTGCAAACCAGTGGCGCATCGCTAACTCTCAAGCACTACTTGCGCGCTATGACAGAGCCCATTGGGATGAGATGCAACACCTCATCGAGCATCTACCCAAGGAACTACAAAAGAGGGCAAAGCAGGTGGTTGAGGAAGGTCAGAACATATCAAATAACCAGATACGGTCCTCTATGGACGCAGCAGACACAGCTGCAAGAACAATTAATACATCTGTGACCATTAGAAGGCACGCATGGCTAAGAACGTCTGGGTTCAAACCAGAGATACAGCAGGCAGTGCTTAATATGCCATTCAACGAAAAACAACTGTTCGGACCAGAAGTGGACACGGCAATCGAAAAACTAAAAAAAGACACTGACACTGCTAAAGCCATGGGCGCACTCTACTCCCCGCAGAGCAGAGGAACCTACAGCACCTTCCGCAAGACACCCTTTAGAGGGGGGTTTCGGGGTCAGGCCACACAAGCCAGCACCTCGCAGGCAACACTGTCCAGCTACCAGGGACAGTACAGGGGAGGCTTTCGGGGTCAATACAGAGGAGGGCAATTCCCTAGGAATAGAGGAAAATTTCAAAGCCCCAAAACCCCTACAACCAAGCAGTGACTCAGATGTCACTCACCCCCTCCACACAACACCAGTGGGGGGAAGAATAGGTCATTATTACAAAGCATGGGAGGAAATAACTACAGACACTTGGGTCTTAGCAATTATCCAACATGGTTATTGCATAGAATTCCTAAAATTCCCTCCAAATATACCACCAAAAGCACAGAATTTATCAAAACAACATTCCGAACTTCTGGAAATAGAAGTTCAAGCACTATTGCAAAAGAATGCAATCGAATTGGTACCAAACACACAAACAAACACAGGAGTCTATTCACTGTACTTCTTAATACCAAAAAAGGACAAAACACTGAGACCAATCCTAGACCTCAGAATACTAAACACCTACATCAAATCAGACCACTTTCACATGGTCACGCTACAAGAAGTGTTACCATTGCTAAAACTACAGGACTACATGACAACCCTAGACCTCAAAGACGCGTATTTCCATATACCAATACATCCATCGCACAGAAAATACCTACGGTTCGTATTCAAAGGAATACATTACCAATTCAAGGTATTGCCTTTTGGTTTAACAACCGCACCAAGAGTCTTTACCAAATGTCTAGCAGTAGTGGCTGCACACATCAGAAGGCAGCAAATACATGTATTCCCGTATCTAGACGACTGGCTAATCAAAACCAATTCACTAACAAAGTGCTTACACCACACAAATCAAATCATACAAACCCTCTACAAACTAGGTTTCACCGTCAACTTTGCAAAATCCAACATTTTACCGTGCAAGGTACAACAATACCTGGGAGCCATAATAGACACAACAAAAGGAGTAGCCGCTCCAAGTCCACAAAGAATTCAAAATTTCAACAAGATCATACAACGCATGTATCCAACACAAACAATACAAGCAAAGATGATATTACAACTCCTAGGCATGATGTCCTCATGCATAGCCATTGCCCGAACGCAAGACTGCACATGAGGCCCTTACAACAGTGCCTAGCATCACAATGGTCACAAGCACAGGGTCACCTTCTAGATCTGGGGTTGATAGACCGCCTAACATACCTCTCGCTTCTATGGTGGAACAATATAAATTTAAACAAAGGGCAGCCTTTCCAAGACCCAGTGCCACAATACGTAATAACAGATGCTTCCATGACAGGGTGGGGAGCACACCTCGATCAACACAGCATACAAGGACAATGGAACGTACATCAAACAAAACTGCATATCAATCACCTAGAAATGCTAGCAGTTTTTCAAGCATTAAGGGCTTTCCAACCAATTATAACTCACAAATACATTCTTGTCAAAACAGACAACATGACAACAATGTATTATCTAAACAAACAAGGGGGGACACACTCCACGCAGTTGAGCCTGCTGGCACAAAAGATATGGCGATGGGCAATTCACAACCACATTCGCCTAATAGCACAGTTTATTCCAGGGATCCAGAATCAACTTGCAGACAATCTCTCTTGAGATCACCAACAGGTCCACGAATGGGAAATTCACCCCCAAATTCTAAACACTTACTTCAGGCTCTGGGGGACACCTCAAATAGACTTGTTTGCAACAAAAGAGAACGCAAAATGCCAAAACTTCGCGTCCAGATACCCACACAGGCAGTCCCAAGGCAATGCCCTATGGATGAACTGGTCAGGGATATTTGCCTACGCTTTTCCTCCTCTCCCTCTCCTTCCTTTTCTGGTAAACAAATTGAGTCAAAACAAACTCAAACTCATATTAATAGCACCAACTTGGGCAAGGCAACCCTGGTACACAACACTGCTAGACCTATCAGTAGTACCCCACATCAAATTGCCCAACAGGCCGGATCTGTTAACACAACACAACCAACACATCAGACATCCAGATCCAGCATCGCTGAATCTAGCAATCTGGCTCCTGAAATCCTAGAATTCGGACACTTACATCTTACCCAAGAATGTATGGAAGTCATAAAGCAAGCCAGAAGGCCGTCCACTAGGCACTGCTATGCAAGTAAATGGAAGAGGTTTGTTTGCTACTGCCATCATAATCAGATCCAACCTTTACACGCAACTCCAAAGGATGTAGTGGGTTACTTGCTTCACTTACAAAAATCTAACCTAGCCTTCTCTTCCATTAAAATACACCTTGCAGCAATATCTGCATACCTGCAGACTACCTATTCAACTTCCCTATATAGGATACCAGTCATTAAAGCATTCATGGAAGGCCTTAAAAGAATTATACCACCAAGAACACCACCTGTTCCTTCATGGAACTTAAATGTTGTCTTAACAAGACTCATGGGTCCACCTTTTGAACCCATGCACTCTTGCGAAATACAGTTCCTAACCTGGAAGGTTGCATTTCTCATCGCCATTACATCTCTAAGAAGAGTAAGCGAAATTCAGGCGTTTAAAATACAAGAACCTTTTATACAACTACACAAAAATAAAGTCGTCCTAAGGACTAATCCTAAATTTTTACCAAAGGTTATTTCACCGTTCCACCTAAATCAAACAGTGGAACTACCAGTGTTCTTCCCACAGCCAGATTCCGTAGCTGAGAGGGCACTACATACCTTAGATGTCAAAAGAGCATTAATGTACTACATTGACAGAACGAAGAACATCAGAAGGACTAAACAACTATTTATTGCATTCCAAAAACCTCATGCAGGAAACCCAATATCAAAACAAGGTATAGCCAGATGGATAGTTAAATGCATCCAAATCTGCTACCTTAAAGCAAAACGACAACTGCCCATTACACCAAGGGCACACTCAACCAGAAAAAAAGGTGCTACCATGGCCTTTCTAGGGAACATCCCAATGCAAGAAATATGTAAGGCAGCCGCATGGTCTACGCCACACACGTTCACCAAGCACTACTGTGTAGACGTGCTATCTGCACAGCAATCCACAGTAGGTCAAGCCGTGTTAAGAACATTATTTCAGACCACTTCCATTCCTACAGGCTGAGCCACCGCTTATGGGGAGATAACTGCTTACTAGTCTATGCAGAACATGTGTATCTACAGCGACAGATGCCATCGAACTGAAAATGACACTTACCCAGTGTACATCTGTTCGTGGCATCAGTCGCTGGAGATTCACATGTGCCCACCCGCCTCCCCGGGAGCCTGTAGCAGTTCGGAAGTTAGCTTCAACTTTGTACATTTGTATATATTATTTTCACCTTAAATAGGTACATACTTAGTCACTCCATTGCATGGGCACTATTACTACAACACAACTCCTACCTCACCCTCTGCGGGGAAAACAATCGAAGATGGAGTCGACGCCCATGCGCAATGGAGACAGAAGGAGGAGTCACTCGGTCCCGTGACTCGAAAGACTTCTTCGAAGAAAAACAACTTGTAACACTCCGACCCAACACCAGATGGCGAGCTATGCAGAACATGTGAATCTCCAGCGACTGATGCCACGAACAGATGTACACTGGGTAAGTGACATTTTCATTATATGGAGAAAAGCAACAGTCACAAAACCAATCCATAATAGAAAGGCAAGCAATGTCAGAAATATCCACAGATAGTTCCATGGATAAATTAGATAGTTATTTTTAAGACACATGTACAGCTTACGTGTCTTTGAAACAGTTTCAGTTGCAGTTGCAGATGTGGATGAAGTCGGGGAAAAGTCAAAGTTGATGAAATAACCAAAAGCAGACTCTGCAACACAGGAGCTGGTGCATTACTGGTAGATGGATCCACTTCGCCTGGAGTTCCTAATAGACTATATTGTCTGTTTGTTTTGAGCTGAAGTAGAAGACAGGCACATCTTGAACAGGTGTTGTCATTGAGGTGGCAACAAGAATCAGCAGAGGCTCATTTTCTGCCCTCCCCATGCTCAAGAAGGCATTAGTAGGATTGTTGTGCATGCTGTTGTAGTCAGAAGTGTTCTTTCTTCTTTGAAGAAGGATGTTCTGTTGGGTAGTGAGAGGGGACCAGGAGCTACCCAAGGAACCGCTGGGTCTACTGTGCATGATTGGCCACATGATGTAGTTTGATGTTGTCAATGAAGACACATCTGTTCACTTTGGAACCAGGCAGCGGTGGTATGATGACAGTTCTGGTACCTTGTATTCCCAGGACTTGGAACGGTGCTCTGTAGGATGGGCTGAATTCTTTCTTCACAGCAATCTTCTCACAAACCAGATCCCCGATCCAGCCAGTAGAAGTTGTTGGCAAATCCCTTATTCCTAAAGTGGCAGCACTGGCAGATGATTTATCATCACAAAATTGCTGAAGCTCCTTAAGACAGTGAGACGTTCATTTATGTCAAAAGGGGTATCTGCTGCCATCAAACCAGGGCCATCTAGATCTGGGAAATACATAGGTATCCCAAAGAGAACCTCATCAGGAGTGTGTCCTCCTAAGGACCATCTTGGCAGATTATTCAGAGCTCTCTGGGCCTCATATAGGTGATGAAGCCAGCGGCAGCCAGAACCTAATACTCTAGCTGTTACGGACTGCTTTAGATCTCAATTCCTCCTCTCCACAACCAAATTTCTGCCTCAGGATGGTATGGTGAGGAGTAATGGAGTTCAACACCTAGTCCCTGATTGCCTTAGAGATAAAGGCAGGGCCCTGGTCCGAATGGAATGCTGCAACCACATATGTACAGATATAGATCAAGTCTTTTATAACAGTTTGAACTCCAGCCAACCACTGAGGCCATACCCACAGGAATCTAGAACATGAATCTGCAGTGACTAAGATGTATTTTTATGCACCATCAGGTTGTAGAGGACCACAATGGTCCAGGCACATACATTGTAGTAGCCTACTGGACACTAAGAGGGATGTCTGCGGTGGGTGTTTGATGTTTGAGTCCTTTATCTGCTGGCAAATGTCAGAGCAAAGGACATATTGCTTGGACTGTTTGTATAGACCTGGCCACCAGAAGTGTTTATGTAAGAATGTTATTGTGACTGCAACACCAGCACCAGCATGTGCATCAGCGATACCCTCATGCACTGCTTTGAATAACTCTAATCTCTGGTCTTGGTTGGGGATCACTTGATCGCCAACCCCAGGAAGTGCAGCATAGGCACCATTCTGTTCAATGATGTGGTAAGAGTATTTTGTAGAGTATGCTTTTAGGAGAGGCTTGCCTTCTGCCGAAGATTTCAAGGTAGCCAAAATGGAATTATCCAGTCTTGTCTGGGAACGAGTGAGTGCAGCCACAGAAGCCGTAGTTACTGCAGATTTGACTGCTTCATCAGCCAGTGCTGCCAATAATGTGTACTCCTACACATTGGTGGCACTAAGCACTCAGTAGCTAATACAGCCACCCTCCCCACAGAGTTATGTGTTTTATGATGTTCCCCTTTGAGTCGCTGAACCCGTTCATTCGCCAATGACTAAGATAATCACTGTAAGACTGGACACAGTAGTACGAATCACAGTGGATCAACATGAGTTGTCTTGGATCCGTACATTCTAGCGCTAGAATAAGGGCTTTCAGTTCAGCCAGCTGAGCTGTACAGTCCCCAAGGGTTTGCGTGTAGGTATTGTGAGGGTGGAATATACCATCCTTCATCTCTCGCTCACAGCTGTGCAAGCGGCTGAATACTGATGTTTAGTACCTACAGCTGGTTATGCTGACCCATCAGTGTAAAAGGCAGTATGGTATCTGTCAAGCGGCAAGATGTCTAGAGGTGTCGGGTATTCCTGTTCATATTGGAGGAATTCTTGTGTTTTAAGTTTTGGATCAAAGATGTAATCAACATTGGTGGCAATCAGGTAGGTTTCCCACTGAATCCAATGTGGATGTAATGCTTTAGCGTTAGGAACGCTAGCTTTGGTGATGGCCTCTAAGGCTGGTACCAGGTAATGACAATAAAGCATTTCCCTTGGGCAAGTGACCTCTCCTTAATGACAGCCTACTGTACTGCAGTTCGATTTTTTTCTGAGGGGGCTAAGCGTTGTTCTGCATTGGAATATAAATGTGATTCATATGCTATGGGTACTGTGCTGCCTTTGCTAAAAGTGATCCCAATTGCACCAGCAATTATTCTGATGACCAAATTTGTTTTGTTAACACGGGTGTGTAAGTGCTTAGCTTCTAGCATGTCCTGTTGCAATCCTCTAAGGATGCATGTGTGTTCTACTGTCCAGTGTCTGATAGAAAAATCTTGGTGTATTAAGTCATAAAGTGGTTTGATGCGTTGTGCATAGTCAGGAATGTATGTTCTGCCAAAGTTGAAGAAACCTGGTAAAGACTGTAGTTTCTTAATAGTATTTGGTGGCTGGAGTTGAGCACACTTCTCTAAACAGTGAGGGGCCAGGCTCTTGCCCTCGATTGATAGCTCATATCCCAGGAACAATACAATGAGAAAGGCTACTTTAGTTTTCCTAAAATTTCATTTGTATCCAAGGGCTGCGAATCCCAGAAGAATCGATTGACCCTGGCAAGATGAATGTTGAGGTCGTCATGAGTGAGATAGATGTGATCCACATAGGACAATGCCTCAGGATCAATAGTTTTGGCAGAAAAAAACAATAGAGATATCCAAGGTTGTGTTATATTTTTTTACGTACTATTTTGTTAATTAGTGCTGTGCTGTGTGAATTTTGTATTGTATATGTGTGTGTATTGTCGTAATTTGGACTTTTTCTCTGGGCAAGACTGCTGGTTTAAGGATGACAGTACTTATGTTTGTAGGCAACTATGCCTATCCTACAAGTCGCAACTGTCGTCCCAACCCTTCCAGCTCACAAGCAGTACCTCACCAAAAACCCAAAATAGTAAGAGGTGATTTGTGGCAGCCTTCACGCATGGACTCGAGAGTGACATCTCAGAGGAGTTGTGGTTTAATGGAGATTACCCTTTTCTCACATGAGCAACACGTCTCAGTCACACACAGGCAAGGAAGGAGATGCAGTAACGTTTTCAATAGGTTTTATTAACAAGACTGCAATCTATCATAAATTGCATGGGCTGCAATGAATATGATAATGAACAATGCAAGAAACCGAATTGTAAAAACGAGAGTCATGAATACGAAGACCTTCACCATTTTGCAATAACATAAAATATGACATAGGCCCTAATACCCTAGCATGATGAACCTACTCTCTAACGTAAAGAGAGCTAGGTATGTTCAACCTAATCTGCCATACCATGTCCATGAGAACAGCTCCCCCAATCCTCGTTACCTTGGAATGAGGTCTCTGGCTCAGACACTGTGGGGACATGAAGGCTGGATCTGCATCAAGGTGACATGTAGCATAGATAGCATTGATTGCATGTGGTAGGAATCCCTCTGATAACCCTGTCTGCATGAGATGTGCGTATACTGATCTTGTAGGACCCCTGATGCAGGTATGTTCAAAACCGTAGATAAGAAGACATGCTTGTGGCGGCAATTATATAAACAATTCCCTGAAAAGGTACATGATGTTATTATCACACGGAAGTGGGGAAGTACATGATGTGAATACCTACGTATATCACTTATCTTTGACGCTGATAGTGACGCCTTCACAGAGTGGCACTGATAACGTGAAATTAAAACATCTTTCTAACGCTAAACATAGCAGCCATTTCAGAAGAAATAATTAAATAAATGTGCTAAAACCGAGCAGGCTAAGTAGGCTAAAAGTTACTAGGTGACGGGGGCACAGGCCTGCAAGCCTAAAGGCTAAGCTATCTCCTGATTCCCGTTAAAACTAAATAGGATCCACTACAGGCTTATCAGTCCTTGTATTGTATTGTATTGTATTGAGTTATTTGTAGAGAGCATTCCGGCAAAAGCATTGAAGTGCTAGTCAGACCAGAGATACAGGAAAAAGGAATACAAGCTACCCAAAGAATCTAATTAGCGAAGAGCCAGGTTTTGAGACTTTTCCTAAAGGAGAAATGAGTCGTTATTTGACGCAGTGAAAGGGGCAGGCTATTCCTTCGTCTTTTCTTCTTTCTTCTTCTGGATGTCACCAGGAATCTGATGAGCTAAATTCAGGGGAGCCCTTAAATCCTGGATTAGGGTCTTACAGGGGTCAGAGGGCAGTAGTCAATGGCTACTGTCCCTGAGGGTGACTACACCCTTCCATTGTCCACTTTCTTTGGGGAGGGGGTCACAGACCTAACCATATTAGTCCCTGTCCTCCAAACCAAGATGGAGGACTTTGCAAGTAGGGGGGTCTCTTTAGCTCTTGATACCTTAGGGGTGGTTCCAGCTGAAGTGGTCACTCCTTGTTTTCCTTAATTTTTCTGCTGCACTTACTGCCAAAAGTGGGGCTCTGTCCGGGGGCGGGCATCTCCAGTGGCTGGAGTGCCCTGGAGCACTGTAACAAGATGCCTGAGCCTTTGAGGCTCACCACCAGGTGTTACAGTTCCTGGCAGTGGGAGGTGTGAAGCACTTCCACCCAGTGCAGGCTTTGTTTCTGGCCTCCGAGAGCACAAAGACTCTCACCCCATGTGTTCAGGAACTCGTCTGGAAGTGGCAGGCTGGCAGGGACTGGTCAGTCCTGCACTAGAAGTTTGGCTAAAATAAAGTGGGCATCTCTAAGATGCCCACTGGGTGCATTTTTCAATAAATCCAACACTGACATCAGTGTGGGTTTATTGTGCTGGGACGTTTGACTAATCTTCCCAGTCTTTGGTGAAGCTATTATGGAGCTATGGAGTTCGTAATGACAAACTCCCAGCCCACATACTTTTTATGGCCACACTGCACTTATAGTGTCTAAGAAAGGACTTAGACACTGTAGGGGCAAATTGCTCATGCAGCTATGCCTTCACTTGTGGTATAGTGCACACACAGAAAGACACAAAGCAAGAAGGAATCAAAACAAGAAATAAGCAGGAATGAAAATAACAAAGACAAAAAAATGGAAGCAAGAAAGAAGGAAGACAGGCAAGAGTGAAGGAAGGAAAGAAAGAAAAGCAAGAAAAGGTAAATGAAAGAAAAAAGTAAAGAATTAATAAAATAATGGAAAGTAAGAATGAATAAAAAAATTGATAAAAGAATGAGGGAAAGCAAGAAAGAAGGCTGTAAAGAAATTAAGACAGAACAAAACAAAAGCCAATAAAAAAGGTGTTACAAGTGCTGCAAATTAAACACAATAAAGGCTGTTTTTCTTCCGGGGCAAAGGATTTTTTTTAAAGAAACATTGGTGAAACTGAGTCTAGAATAAATGTGTTCTGAAGCATTGTCCGCTTACGAATTCACAGGCATAATATTGAAGCTTCCAATAACTTAATACACAACAGTTTCAAATGGATACAATCTGTTATGCTGTGACATAGCAACAGTGAAACAGTAAACAAAGCACATTCCAAAATGAATTTACAACCGCATTGATAAGAGAAGGGAAGTAATAAAGCTTGGAATGAGGCCTGTGCTCACATGTGGTATAAAGCATACTGCTGTCACATTTGACTATAAACACAAACACAACATCAAAATAATACATTGACAAACAATTTACACAAAAGGGAACTAGCTTCTGTGCAGATGTTCTCCTTGTGAAAGAGCAAAATGCAATCACTCAAAGTGAAGTTATTCAGTGGTTGAAGTAGGCTGACCCCCTGCACCATGCTTTATGCTGGAGAGGGCAGTAGCAAAATGTGAATGACACACCAACAGATAAGAAACTCTGTCTGAAAACTCCTTTAAATAAGTATGTTGTACATATATTTAAAAAAATCAAATGGTCTTGGCTAATGTCATACCTAAAAACATTGATATAAATAAGTGTGTTAAACCCATTTAAAAAAGTGTAAGTGTGTGTGTGTGTGTGTGTATATATATTTATATATATTTATATATATATGTATATATATATATAATAATTACTCAGGGTGGTCATCACTGTGTAGTTATAGTTAGGTAAGAGTTTCGATGGGAAACGGAACATATTTTATTTTCCTAATAACTTTGTGCATTGTGAAGAATCTGCATGAAGCTTTAGAAATAAAAAAGTCCATCCACCACTACTCCTCCCTGGAAAATTGTGTGCCGACCAATCAAGGAAGGCCCCAAAATGTTGATTTCCCATGTTAACTCTCATAGTAAAATTCTATTGCAGCTACAGAAAATAATGTCTGCACTGAATTACACCAATTTTGGCAAAAAAGGTAGAACTTTACTCGTAAAATGTGCTTTTTATGATTTGGTGTAAATACATTCAGTCATTTTTGAGAAATTTGTTTTTAAAGAGGTGCTGCTCAGGGTGGGCTTGAAAGGGTTAAGAAATAGGCAATTATGGACTCGTGGTGTTCAGATATGGTCTGATTGGCCACTTTAAAGGGGTCTAATCAATTGTGATTGGCTGGCTAACACCTGAAAAATATGTTGTGGCAGCCATTACACGATGCTAGGATATGGTCCCTTCATTCTGAAATTGAATTAATAACCAATATAAGGGAGACAAGTGAGCACACATTGACCTCAAGGAGAATTTGTTGGTGGGCGGAGGACTCCCCAATGGGTCCCCTAACTTGATTGGCTAACTCCAGCATGGACATGTTGCAGTAGTTGTTACAGGACTTGGAGAAATGGTCCCCATTGAAACTCATTGTAGTGCAAGCCTGTGTTTGTGGGTCACAAAAAGGAGCACACATACGTGGTAATAACATTTCTTTCACAATATAAATCAGTTGTTTGTGGTATCATACTAATCCTAAAGTTATTAAGTGATTTTACCCTGTGAAAAATGCTGAACCTCTGCTGGAATTTGATGACTCATGTTTGAGAGTGTTGTAGCTATTTTTTGATAAGACATATTTGCCCATTAACATGACTCTTTTGCAATTAAAGCAATAATGCGGTGAAGCAGAGAACTATGTTCTCCTGGCAAACAGGCCTCAACTGAGCCCTGACTTAATTTTTTTTCTTGGAGCACTCAAACTATTTGTTTGTTTCTCATTGACACTGCACGCAACAAAATGTGCACTGACATTTTGTGATGACATGTTCTCAAAGTTATCCGGAGGAAACCTTTAATTCCTTTTTATGGCCCTTCCTGCTTGCTCACTGTAGGCTATGCATTTATGTCTCTTTTAATTGTGTCTGTAACCAGACTTGCTCTGACACTTCTGATGACATTTGGTCAGAAGAAAGTATATTCTTATTCATTTAAGGGGCGTGAGGCTAGTATGGTGGTATTATATGACGTTTTATCTATTTGGGGTAGTTTGTGCTTAGGCCTCCATAACTTTTCTTACACACAAGGTATCTGTAAAATTTATGTTCTAATTTCCAAAATATATAAGAGATAGCTAACATTTTGTTTTTGGGGAAAACATGGGACAGAAGTGCTCCACAAAGAAAGTGTCTGTTTTTGTTCTTAAAAATTGCATCAACAAAATGTTTTCCACGCTAAAGTCACCATCTTTCCACCTTTTAGGACCATACAGAGCTGAATCAAAAATATTGATATTGTTTTTTTAAAATATATTTTTATTGATTTTTCAAAACAAAAGCCATACATTTCTTGCATATACAGACATTAATAACGATTTGTCATTGGTTACAGTTTGCCGTCTGGCTTTCCCGTATTAAGAACGATATATATAACAAAACTCCTAAGAACTTGTGTGCACTACCCGGTATGTTTATTCTGCCCATCACTTCCGAAGTTGCCGCCGCATAAGTTCAATTTCAATGTGGTTCTATTGCCACTGGTGACAGGGGCCCGCATCGCCACCCGTCGAGGGCGGGGGGGTCAGAGGAGCTTAGGGAGGGGGAGAGGGGGGGGGCAAGGGGAGGGGAATGGCACAGTGGAGCGTAGCGCTGGTGACTATTGGTTGAGTGTGCAGGCTTCTTAGTGCTGTGGCATGCATGCATTGGGAGGGGGGGCTGCTGTGCTATCCATGTTGGCGAGGCATTAATGATGGATATATATGCTTCCCCAGATGTGGTGATGTCTTTCTGCCGGGGGGTGGGCCCACAGCCTTCCAGGTGGGTGCAAAATATCTATATTTGTTTACCTCAGTTTTAACATTTTTCAAAGAGGTAGCTTCTGTTTCCCAATTATTGTGCTTTCAGCCTGCTTCCAGTTTTTGGTGGAAACGGTGAGAAACCCATGGGTGCACCTGGAAGGCTATTGATTTCTGAAATGTAGATACAATTTCTGAATTCAGCAAAGGGTGATTTGTGTAGACCCCTCAAGGTTTTCTCAAAGAAACTAACTGTTGAAATAAAAACAAATATTGCAAATGAGTGGAAAAAATGGCCATTTCTGACGTTTTCATTTTGTAATTTCATGTAACAATGGGCAATTTACAAAAGCAGTATACGATTACGCCCACTAGACTCTTCTGGTTGCAGGGTCATATAGGGTTTGTAGGTTTTCCAGGTACTTGGGGCCAACAACTGAGCTGCACCTTACAATGTTTTTTCATTGTGTTCTTTCATTGTGTAATTGTGTAATGAATTGTGCAATTCATATGCTAAAATATAAAGAGTGAATAATGGGCATCAAGAAAACTTATGCATTTCTGAAATGGACACCAGATATATAGTTTAGGAGCAGTGTTTATTTGTGCATCTCTGAATTTGTGGTTATCCGTACTAGCATGTGATTCAAAGGGCATTTTTCAAAACATCTTTCTTATACACTGGCTTACATTTGGAAGGTACAAATGCAGCAAAATATAGTTAGTAATACCAGATGTTCTGCTGTTCTTTATTCTTGCATGTCTCCTGATGAAAGTTGTACCTCACTTGTGTGGGTAGGCCTCATGCCTGTGTTGCAAGAGTATTTCTTCCAAATAAAAAAATCTTCAAAGTCACTGAACTGATGTGCAGATCTTTATTTAAGTTGGAAAGAAACAGAGCTTACAAAAAGCATGACTGGTGCATCGGAGAGTCAGAGGAAACTGCCTTAACCGATGCTAATATCATTAGAGGTAAGTTTTACTTAAACCTAAACACATAATATTCGAAATGCGACAACACTTTGAAAGGCAACATATTCTAAATGGGAATGTTTATAAAGACTGGAATAGTTAAGGATTGAGCCTCGTGAAAACGTACAGAAGGCGCCCGCTGAGGCATGCGCAAATTACATACAAAACGTGTATATACAACAGCCTTCAATAGGAAAGGGCCCAAACCACAACATGAACATATCACATTTTTTTCACTGAAAACTTTCAATGTGGGTAGTTGTGCCCTAGCTCAGCAGACACCTAAAGGACCCTAGCAAAACCTAGCAAACCTGCACATTTTTCAAACCTAGACACCTGGGAGAATCCAGGGTGGTGTGACTTGTATGACTCTCACCAGATTCTCTTACCCAGAATCGCTTCCAAACCTCAAACTTTGACTAAAAAAAAAAAACACATTTGTGACCCGCTGGGCACCATTCTTGACCTCATATATTACACTCCACAGGAGATGTTAAATGACATTTAAGTGCAGCTTTTCAAAATTTAGTTTTCTTTTTAGAAGAAGAGATTTGCTAGGCTCTTGCAGAACACTGTCTTTTTTTGCTTCTCATGCATGCTCTCTTTTTGTCAGTGTATACCATCCATTCTAGATGTCATTTCCTGTACTTGTGTTGCTTCTCCGAATCAAGGTAAGGATGCCAGCCTAATTTTTAGCCTTCAGTTGATATTCCTTCACATTTACAGAACATCTTAGATGTTTGGCATTTAATTTTGCTTTTTTTATGTGCATGCACTTTATTAATCTGCTCATATTTAATTTGCTTATTGCTCTTGGCCTAATCATGACATTGGTGGTTGGACCAGCCGACAGCCAATGCCGCAGGGAGGATGCCACCATCATACTGGTGGAACCACCCTGCCCAATTACAATGTTCCCACCGGTCTGTGGTCCCCAGCACACCCTTACCGCCAGCCTTTCCATGGTGGTCAGACCATCGAAAAGCTGGAGGTAAGGGGAGTTCTAATCAGCCAGGCAGCATTGAGTTCAGAGCTGTCCTGACTGAGTACAACTCAGACCGCCGTCATGCTGCTGTGAACCATGTTCCTGGTGGGGACGGTGGTCTCACCACCAGTGCTGTAATGTGGCAGTTGGACCACCAAAGTAGCGGCGGTCCAATGGTCACTGCGAGTGTGGCGGTTCTTGGACTGCCAGACTCTTAATGAGGTCCTCTGTAGGTGTTGCAGACCCAGGT
Organism: Pleurodeles waltl; assembly: GCF_031143425.1. NCBI lineage: Eukaryota > Metazoa > Chordata > Amphibia > Caudata > Salamandridae > Pleurodeles > Pleurodeles waltl. Next base: position 840,413,892 of record NC_090436.1, read on the forward strand.
TTAAGAACTGCTAGCATATATTGTTCACCTCTCTGGAAGTCAGTGATGACCACAGAGGGTTTTTTCTCAATCTTTCCCTTTACAGTGCAGAGCATGCTCTGTCTTCAGCATTGCTCACCATTTACTCTGCTTGCCCACTGAGCTGAAAACAATTTGAAGTGTAGCCTGTGTCTTTGTGCATTCTGGACCAAGGGTGGAACCATAGAAGGTCTTGTGACTCAAATCTCTTGAAAGAAAGACAAGTTGCAAACATCCAAGCCCAACACTAGATGGCAGGATTATGCAGAGCATCTAAATCTACAGCACTAAACAGTATGACCAGATGGTTTCAGGATAATTAACATTTTCCCTACACACACTGTGGACCTGATCCACAAAAGTAAACTTACACTTTTGCGTACGTTTATATATTTTATTTATTTATTTATGTGTTTGGTATTCACAAACTACAATTTAATCGTACCTTTATGGCTCTGGAGACTCCGCAGTCATGGCAGAGAACTCCTCACATCATAAAGTAGTGTGGTTGCATAGTTAAATACATTGTGTATGGAGGTGTGGGAGTTATAATAATTTGAAGGTGTTGCATAAATTATAAATTAAAGATACGTTTTAAATGTGTTTACCTTAACTTTTGTAATTAAAGAATAAATAAGGATATATAAATCTAAAGGTGGTGCGTAATTTATACATTTAATGTATAATTACAACTGTAGAATTTCTGTGTGTATTTTAAATTTGGTTTGTCAAGAAAGAATAATCAAAGTTTTCCTAACTAAAAAAAAAGTTTAACCTTTGAATTTTTTTTACATTTGTAATAACAATGTTTTTGAAACCGTGGAGCTAATGGTCATTAAGTGGGGTGTTAGTAAGTGTACTGTAGTACAGTACACTAGAGGAGAGTATTGTAAAGTATACTGTCTTACAGTATAGTGTCATAAAGTGGAATGTGATACATTGGAATGGCATACATTGGAATGGTGTTGAGTGGAGTGGCTTAGAGTGGATTGTTGTACGCTGCAGTGCGGTAGAGTGGAGTGGGATAGCATTGAGTGGAATGTTGGAATGTTGAAGTGTGGAGTAGTGTACAGTACAATAGCAGATAGTGGTGTGGCAAAGAGTGGAGTAACATACAGTGTAGTGTGGTAGACCTATCGCACACAGTGGAGTAGTGTAGAGTGCAGTGGTAAAGAGGAGAGAGTGGGGTAGAGTGGAGTGAGGTACAGTGTAATGGCATAAAGTACTATAGCGTGGAGTGACAGAGTGGAATAGCGTATAGTGGAGTTCTGTACAGAGGAGTAGTGTAGAGTGGAGTGGCATAGAGGGGACTAGTATAGAGTCCTGTAGCATAGTGGAGTGGCATAGACTGCATTGGCGTACAGTGGAGTGGTGTACAGTGGAATACTGTATATTAGAGTACCATACAGTGGTTTGGAATAAAGAGGAACAGCATAGAGTATATTGCCATACAGTAGAGTTGAGTGCAGTGGAATAGTGTAGAGTGGATTGGCATAGCATGTAGTGGTGTACAGTGCAGTGGCATACAGTGGAACAATGAAGAGTGGAGTGACATAGGCAACAGTGGTATACAGTAGAATAGTGTACAGTGAAGTTGTCGCGTTGGCTCTCATTATCCTAAATGAGACTACTGGATTTCTAGGTAGCAGGGTCGTTCCTGGTGTGGGGGACTGAGTCATTTAAGAAAATCATTTGGACAGGAATGATACATGCCCTAAACAATGTTTCTCTACCCCGCATTTGCAAATGTTTTGTTCCCCAAACACTTTTTAAATCAACATTCTTGGACCAATATTCATATCCTTCAATAGACAGTTGCATGCGGAGTTATCTTAAAATAATATGACTTAGCACTTCTTTGAGGATGCCCAGAAAAATATGCAAATTTGTCAGAATATGTTTTAGAACTCCCCTGCGGAGGAGTTGGGCAGTGTTCCCATTGCATATAGTCAAATATCGTTTTAGGGCTACTGGCTTTATGAATAAAGTGGTGTCCATAATAATTGTAACAAAACATGTCACCGTAATTCTCTCTAAACTGGTAAGCATCTTCATTTTCATAGACAGTATAATACTGCAATTCCGTCAACATAGAATGAACTGTCTTCACATCCCAATCATCAGATACAATGCCTGGTATAACTATATCATTCATTGATAACTTTAGAACATACGGTATCTGAATTATCTCAGTGGGACCATATATATCAAACATTACTCTATCCCACACAATCCCATCTGGAATAGGTACAGCGGAAATGTTCACAAAGGACAAGTCTCTTCAAACCTTATGCGATGAAAAATGTGGCTTCAACACCACCTCCACCTGCTCAACCTCTGATCTTTCAGGAAGAAAATCACCATGTATCACAAGAAAAAAGGTAACAACAAACCCTATCCACAGAAAAAAAGCCATCAGAGTCATGAAAAGCCACAGATAGTTCCAAGGAAAAACAAAATACGTATCTTTAAGCCAATACATCAGCTTACGTGGACCCGGGTCTGGTGTTGAAGAGGACAAAGAGTCCGACATACCATCATCATTGGTATTAAAGCATCCGGAGGCAGTTCTTGTAAAAGGTGCCACCGTAAACAAAGGGGTAGCAGGCATCTCTCACCGTGGTACGCTGTAGATAACACCCTCAGCAACATCATTAGTCACAGCGACTTGATCAAAAGAGTCCAAATTATTTGCCGTCAGTGGAACAATCATAAGATCAGCTTCCACCCTCCCCAAGCTCGGAGAGGAAACAGCATTGGTGAAAATCACCTGCATCGGAACATCTTCCCCAGTAGTGAGAGGGATTCGGGAACTACTGGGCGTTCCTCTTGGTCTGCTGTGCAGAATCGGCCACATGTTGTAACTTGACATTGTCAATGGAGACAAAGCGATTTCCCTTGGCACCTTGCAACGACGGCAAAATCACAGTTCTTGTTCCGTGGATTCCCAGTACAGGGACTGGCGCTCGATACGAAGGGCCAAATTCTTTTTTCATTGTGACCTTTTCACGCACAAGATCCCCAACTCTGGGAATCCAACCAGTAGGCGTTACTGGCTCATCCTTAATTCCTGTGGAGGCAGCACTGGCAGAAGAGTTATCTTCACGGAATTGTTGTAAATCCTGCAAAACAGTGACACGGTCATTTATGTCAAAAGGCGTTTCCGCCGCCTCCACACCAGGACCATCTAGATCTGGAACAAACATTTGTGTTCCGAACAGGCACTCATATGAAGTACGACCCCCCAGGGACCTTCTAGGCAAGTTATTCAGTGCTCTCTGTACTCCATACAGGTGGGTTAGCCAACTATGACCCGTACCTATAACTCTAGCCGTTAAGGATTGCTTTAAATCGTGATTTAAACACTCCACTACAGAATTTCCCTCGGGATGAAATGGAGACGAGAACTGGAGCTGGACCCCCAACGAAGCCATGGCGTCCCTGAATGCCTTAGAGGCAAAAGCAGGGCCCTGGTCCGAATGGAAAGCCGCAACTGCATATGTACCGACAAAGATGCGCAAATCTTTAATAACAGTTCGAGCGTCAGCCGAGCGCTGTGGCCACACCCACACAAATCTGGAGCACGAATCGACAGCTACCAAAATATATTTGTATACACTATCTGGTGTCAGCGGACCACAATGATCCAAATACACACACTGTAATGGTTTATTTGATATTAGAAGGGGCGTCTGCTGCGGGCGCTTAGCCGTTGAAACTTTAATTTGTTGACAGATGTCACAACAAAGGACATATTGCTTCGTCTCTTTATAGAGACCAGGCCTCCAGTAACGGGCCTGTAACAGTGAAATTGTGGCAGCCACGCCAGCATGTGCAGATGCCGCCCCCTCATGTGCTGCAGTAATTAATTGAGGTCGCACACTTTTATTGGGCATGTCGCGTACACCAACGTCTGGAATCTTAACTTCAGCGTTCAGCATACCACCCATTGAGTAATGATATTTAGACTGAAATCCACTAGGATATGGTGTGCCATCAGCCGTAGCTTTTATGGCTGCCAAAATCTCTGTGTCTGGTTTGGAACTCGAACGAGTTACTGCGGCCAAAGTGGCAACTGCCACTGCCGATTTGGCGGCGTCATCAGCCAAAGTATTTCCAGCAACGTGTTTTGCAACGCGCTGGTGTCCAAGTGTATGCACAACATGGACCTTAGGAAGCGTCTCCTTCAGATCCGCTACCTTCCCCCACAGTAACCTGTGTTTTATGGTGTTACCCTTGGAATCTCTGAACCCATTTAACCTCCAGTAATGCAAATATTCATTGAAAGACTGAACACAGTAATAGGAATCACAAACAAGCAGTGTAAACTGTGCTGGATCCGTATGTTCCAAGGCTAACAACAGAGCTTTCAGCTCAGCCAACTGTGCCGTACAGTCTCCCAATGTCTGTGTATAAGTATGTTGGGGGCAGAACTTCTCCCCCTCCATATAGCCGCTCACTACCGCACATGCAGCAGAATATTGATGTTTAGTTCCCACCGCGGGTTGCGCAGAGCCATTTGTGTACATGACCACCTGATATTGATCAATAGGCAACGTGCCAGCGGGAACCGAGTATTCTATTTCATATTGGAGAAATTCCTGTGTCTGCAGTTTTGGGTCAAAAATGTAATCTACATCAGTGGCTGTCAAAGACGTAGCCCATTGTATCCATCGCGGGTGTAATGCTTTTGCATTAGGGACACTCGCCATTGTAACAGCCTCTAGGGCTGGAATCGGGGAAACAACAATGATGCGTTTGCCCTGGGCAAGAGGTCGTTCTTTAATCACAGCCATCTGTACAGAATGAGAATTTTCTCTGTTTGTGCAAAACGCTGTTCTGCAGTAGAATACAAGTGAGACTTTTATCCTATCGGTACTGTCTCACCTTCATTAAAGGTGACATACGTAAACCCAACGGCCCCAGCTATAACCCTGATGACCAGATGTGTCTTATTGTCCCGTGTGTGTAAATGCTTTGCAGCTGGAGATCATTTTGCAAGTCTCGAAGAATATGTGTATGCTCAATCGTCCAAAATCTACTCAAAAAATCTGGGCGAATCAATTCGTACAATGGTTTTATACGCGTAGCATAATCAGGAATGTAAGTTCTGCCAAAATTTATAAATCCCAACAACGATTGGAGTTTCTTAATCGTATTAGGAGGTTGCAATTGTGCAAATTTTTCTAAAAAGTGTGGCGCTAAGCTCTTACCCTCGTTCGACAGCTCATATCCCAGGAAAATGACGCTGAGGAAGGCAATTTTTGATTTTTTTAAAGTTAAATTTGTAGCCAATTTCGGCAAATCCCACAACAATGCGGGCTACCCGCCTTAAATGTTGTAGTAACTCGTCATTTGTGAGATATACATCATCAACATATGACAATGCTTCAGGGTCCAACTCGTGCATAATTTCAGTCACACGAGCCGAAAACAGTCCTGGGCTATTCTTATACCCCTGAGGCAAACAACACATTTTTTTCTGAGAGCCAAATGCACTAAAGCTCGTAAAATCCCTGCTTTCGGGTGCTATATTCTGGCAGAAGAAACCATTCGAGATATCTAAAGTGGTTTTATATTTTTTACGCCCAATATTATTCATGAGTGCTGTGCTATGCGAATTTTGTATAGCATATGTGCGTGCATGTCCGTTCAAATGTCTGTAGTCCACCACTATTCTATAAGAATGGTCCAGTTTAGCTACAGGGAATAAGGGATTATTCATCGGCGAGACACAGGGTTCAATAACTCCCTGGTACTCCAGTTGTGTAATTATGTTTCTTACCGATGCCCTTGCTTCAAATTTTATAGGATATTGCGGTTGTGGCTGAGGTTCGCCCTTAATCGGAATTACATGATAAGGAGAATCCCTATCCCACCCCACATGATTTCTATATAAGGCGGGTGCTTGTGCCAGAGCCCATTTAATACTATAGGACTCTGCGAGTTCTCCCGGAACAAGTGGTGAGAACGAAGGCGTAATAACCTCCTCCCCAACTGGACAGTCGCGAACAAAGTCAGGGGGCCAATCCTGTTCGGCCAGCAAAATATCATATATCTTGACTACACGATCCCAAAAGATGGCGTTTATAGTGCGCTCAATGTCCCCTTCTAATTGTAAAGTTACTGTATAAACTCTATCGGGATCAGAGACACGCATATCTGCTGTTTCGACTTGTATGAAGTCATCAGTTGCTTTCACATCCAGATGCTCTAGAAGATTCCGGCGAACTACTGTGACCTCTGCCGCGCTGTCTAACAGTGCTAGTGCCCATGTCTTGTTCTTCAAGAGAACTCTCTTCTTGTGTGGCATGTCTAACTGAGACTGCCGCCACTTTTTTCTTTTTAAACTGTTGTTTTTGTTGGATCGGTTTCTCTTCCTTCTTGACAGAAACCTCCGATGAGCGTTGTGAATGCTGTCTTGGCTTCACGTACTCTGTTCTCCTCTCTGATCGCCCACCTCTCTCATTTCTCTTTTCCGATGAATCCTGAAAGGAACGAGATTGGCGTATATCAGTATATTGGTATCTATCAGGCGTCTTCAAATTATCCCTATTTCTGAGATTATACCTTGTCTGCGGGGTCTCCGGTCTCGGAGATTCTCCCCTTTCTTTTTTAGGTGTTTGTTGTTTTTTCTCCCAGCACTTTTTATTACCCTCAGGTTGCTGTTGTTTAGTAGTATCTTTACTACCCTTACCCTGAAACTGTGGTTTCTGCGGTCTAGCCCCAAGGCTATCACGACCTATACTAGAATATGTTTCTGCTATTATTCTCGGCAGCTCCCGTTCCTGATCTAGTTGCCGGACGTCACGAAGACGCATACGAACCGCCAGTGCTACTGCCTCCCCTTTTAGATTACTCAATATGATGGAAGAAACCGTGGCAAAATTGCCTATCAGTTGCATCCCCAAATCTAAGGCCGGGGCAGCCCCATATTCATCTTGAATTTGTTTAAGCACTTCCGGTAAGTTAGCCAATGTTGGTGTACCGTGTGCTGTAGTGTAGAGTGCGGCAAACACTGTGCCCTATGTATTACAATGGTCCACTGTAGGAACCATACCAAACGGTAAACACATCGTTAATATTCTATGTTTATCCTGAGGTCCCGTATGGGGAAATACTGCCTCCAGTGTATAAATTTTTTGCGCCAGCCAAAATGGAGTTTCCTCTCGTTTAGCCAGTACTTTGCCCATTACAGAGTGCACAGTTGCCAGATTGATACCCGGAACTACTGCATGTGGTTGAGCTGGAGCAGCACACGCTGGGTTTGTGTTTAGTGTCTGCATCACAAATTGTACTAAGCGTCTATATATAGCCGTTAATTCTGTATATAAACGACGAACTTCAGCCACCGTCAACTGAGCAACCGCTGGATGTGGTGTATATGTAGCCAATAAAGGCCAGGTAGGACCATCGTTACTTAGTGGACCTAGCCTAACAGGTGCTATGGTGTGGGGTAGGGCGCCATCAAGCCAATTATTATGTTCTTGATAAGATAGAGGTATTTCTAAATATGCATATGCCCTGTATTGTCCAGGGACATTCGCAAAAGTGTAATTGTGAAATGTGTTTGAATTCCCATCAACTGCTGGAAATATGACCCAAGAATAAAAAAGTTCTGTTCTATAGGCTGCATAGGCGTCCACCATAAACGTGACTGGACCCCCCTGGTTTGTTAGACCATGTGCTAACAAATGAACCGTGAGCGGTTGTCACATATTAACTGCTATTTGCATCACTTGGGGATTCGCCACTTTGAAAATAGCTCTAGTTCAGAGAAGGCACACCAATATCGTGGTTTTCCTTTCAGAGTTCAAGATTGAACAACCAACCGCTATAATTAGGATCTACCTATATCGCAGTGGCGGAAGTCCTCAGTGCCACGGACGTCTCCGTTAATGGAACCGAGGAGTCAATTTATATATGAGACCGAGAGAGTCAGCCGGACCCGAAAATTAGAGCCAGACCAAACGTTGGGCGCCATGTCGCGTTGGCTCTCATTATCCTAAATGAGACTACTGGATTTCTAGGTAGCAGGGTCGTTCCTGGTGTGGGGGACTGAGTCTTACCCACTAAGAAGGACCTCTGTCACCTTCAATCCGGTTTTGCTCCGGCTAACTAGCAGTGCCTCATCTCTCCCAAGGGGAAGGGATGATTGGGCAGCCGAGCGCATGACATCTTTAGAACTTCTCAGGGAAGTCGTGGTCGCTCAGATCCCAACCAGCTCTCTCATTTACGGTATGATCTCATATACAAATGACAAAGGCAGTTTAAGTTTTATAGATTGATTTTAATAAAACGACTTCATTTTAGATAATAAGGCGTGAGCCGCAATAACCAGAACCATACAACACAGTAGGATTGAAATAGTCACGAGGAGAGTGAAACATAAGAATAACGCTATCATAGTGTAAATAGATTCCGTTCTCTCTAATTAAGTTCTATTTCGAGCACAGCATGTTAAGCTCTAAGCTTGCCTTTCAGATTCCCTGGGAATACATCAACCCTCATACCTGAGCAAAGGCCTATGATCTGGATCAGCATCTGCAACAAGGCAGTCAGCGTCTAGTTGTGGTTCCCTGGTCGGAATCTCCCTCTTGCGTGTATTAGGACAAGGAAGTGTTTTTATAACTAACATGTCGATGTGGTAACAAAACGTCCCTACGCAAGAATGTATATCTGCAACCCAAAGACTAAACTCCTACCACGTCTATCGGCAATGTACCAGATTGTATCCTTGACTGAAGCACAGAGTGAGCAAGAATGTGTTATTGAGAACTCCAGTGCTGAAGTAGGCTAAACAGTGCGATATAAAAAATAAAACAAGACCGTAGAACTGGCTATTTGAAAAATAACAGTACGAAGCTGAATAAAATGCATTTAGAGCAAAGTGCACAGAGGCCTAACGCCTGAAGCAAACGCGCAAAGGGTATATAAAAATGACCACACTACAAAGTGACATGAAGTGGTGTAGAGTAGTGTAGAATAGAGTGGTATGGAGTGAGGTACAGTGTGGTGGCATACAGTGGAATGCAGTGGAGTGGTGTACAGTGTAGTGGTGTAGAGTGGAGTATTGTGGAGTGGAATAGCATACAGTGGAGTTGGGTAGAGTATAGTTATTTAATATTATATGGTATGTGAGCTTCACTCAGTGAAAGAGGGATCTGAAATGCAGGCAAAAACAAGAGTGACACTCTGAATCTGCTCACCTCAAATGTCTGTTTTTCTAGGAAGCTTTAGACATAAGATTGCACAGCACCATCCACACCGAGCTAGAAAGTGACAGTATTTTGCCATTTTACAGAAAAGTCTTTAAGTATAGGATAAGCTAGTGCCATCCATGCGGAGCTGAAGAATCCAAAAGCCTTTTACCACTCTTGGCATAATATTACAGCTTTGGGTTGATAAGATACCATCCAAACCAACCTGGAATTAATAAAAGCAACCCTTGATATGTGTTTTGCTCTTGATATGAGCTCTTCAGAAAGGTACAGCTTGTCAAGACACAAGGGAGCAGACAGTATAAGTCAAAACAATACCCATTCAGACTTAAACTACTGTATAACTTATGGACAAAAAGAAGCAAGCCACACTGGGTAGTTCCCTTGTTTAGGTGGAGAGCAGCTCCTACATAGAATATGTTTTCTAGCAAAGTTTTAGGCATGAGAGTAGTTCAATGCCGTTCACTCCGAGTGAGAAAGGGACAAAGGGTCTGATTTAGATCTCGGCGGATGGAATACTGAGTCACATACATGACGGTTATCCCATCTGCCGTATTGCGATCTCCATAGGATATAATGAGATTGTAAAACAGCGGACGGTAAGTCTATCACATTGTGATGGAGTATTCCCTTCTGCCAAGATCTAAATCAGGCCTAAAGTCTTTTGCCATTTTTACAGCAAAGCCTTTAAGCATAGGATTTTATACATATATTACCTACTGCCAGTTGTAGATATGTAGTTATAGATAGGTCTGTTTTTTCATGGATGAAGTGTTTTTTAGTTTGCTAATAATTTTGACCCTGTTTAATCAATCTTCATGAAACCTTCCACAAAAAAAAAAAGGTCATCCACCTCATATCCTTCCTGGAAAGCTTTGGGGTGATCTGTCAAGCAGAAACTGAGAAAAAAGGGGGTCTCAAAACCTAAAATTGTCATGCATTTTCCATGGACTTCTTTAGACAAGGCTACAACAAGAATCGCTGAACACAATTACACCACATTTGTCTAGAAGCTAGATCTTGGTACACAGATTGTGCTATTTTGAATTGGTGTAAATCCGTATAGTAGTTTATGAGAAATTAAGGGTCGAATATAATTGTATATCTGAACTGTTGAGCTCACAAGAGTCTTGCAAGCCTCCCACAAGAGCACAAATTTGAAAAAGGATCTCTGTGACTGGTCGAGAGGCCAGTTTTTCCCATGAGCCTTCACACTCCTATGGGATTGAGAGGCTCCTGCGAGCGCTCTGATTGGCTGGCTGTTGAAATGTTAGAAATGAAATGGTGGCCATTACGCTTTACTATAGAAAATTGGAGGTGTTGTGGAAATGAAGTAAAAAAGCTCTATAAGGGGGCAGCAGAAGAGCATGCTGTCCAGCTAGATTGAGAGAGGAGGTGTCTAAGAGGTAAGTACTCTGAAGAGTGTGTATTTTTTTAACCAAATTTCATGATCTTGTGAGACTCTAGCATGATCGTGAATAGGAAAAAGGAGAAGATGACTTCACAATACATTTATTAGTAGGAATGGATATTATGGTGCTTGACTTTGAGAGAAAGTGCGTAAGACATAAGTACTGTGAAGAGTAGATAGTTCTTATTTTTAAAAAAATGATACGACTTTGCAAGTCTTTTGCAAGACTCGCATGGAAAATGGCTGAGCCTGCCTTAAGGTGTTTACGATACTGTCTGTGTCTCGTGAGACTCACATGGAAAATGTTTGGGCCTGCCGTGAAGTGTTTTCAGGCCCGTGAGTCTCATGAGATCAATTCAATTCAACTTTGCTTTCAGCCAAATCGGCCATAACAATTAATATTACTACATTATGCATTTTAAAACATGGTATCATTACAGAGGCCAGGGTAATTCTTAAAATTCCTCAATTTAAAATTATGCAATGCAATCGACAATCAATAAAAAGACAGTTACTTTTTGGCCATTTGACCAGATTGTGATTCAACAGATAAAAGCATTGATTCCCAGGTCAAGCGAATTAATCTCGGCTAGTGCATATTCAGTGTTTAAACAGAAAGTACTGGAGCTAGATCAATGTTAAAAAGGTATGACAGACTAGCACTATAAAGTGCACTAGGCATAAAGTGCAAGGAGTATTAAAATGAGGTCAACAGAATATAGCTGACTGTCATTCCAAAATGCTCCAAGCATAAAGTGCCAGTGCCAGTGATGGGCCCAATTGCAGCTTTCGCAAAACATGATTTTAGTGTGCATGGGGCGTAAAGTGCTGGTACATTTGCCCATCCTCCAGCAATAAGCCCAATAGCAGCCGCCAAACAAAACAAGTTTTCAGCCCACCTTAATGTTGGAAATACCACAAGAAGAACATAATTTCAACAGTCAGAATCTGCTTAATGGTGTGCCCTACATAGATTACCAATACATTTAAAAGGTCATAAAGTACATTTAAGGCAACCTGATTACCACCTGAATCAAATATAACATATCAACTTTTAATGCCCCATCAGTATGTTTCAACTAATCTTTAAAATATGTTATGAAAGTGCATTTGTGCTGCCTACTTGTTGTTGAAATCATGCTAGGGTGGTTGCTGGAAAAATGAACCAGAGTTCAGTATTCAGACCACAGGAAGGACACAATGGCATCATTTCTTATGATCTTGACTGGAAGCCAAGCCAAGCAAAGGCTGGGAAGCTTTAGTAGCCACCACTTTATAAGCGTTATCTATTTATGTGCAACATTATATGCGCTTCTGCTCTTTGCTTACATGCGGCATAGACATAGGATGAAACAACTAGCACAATGTCTTTCATCCAATCTCATGCTCAAAGTCTCAGCCTTGTTGCACTTTCTGACCTTGAACTTTAAGAAAAGTGGACGTAGATATTGCTTACAAAGGCAAAGCGTGATGTGACACAACAGGAGGAAGTGGGATATAGTTTCTCGACCGCCCAAATAACACAGACAATGATCCATCCCCCACATCAGAATTTAAGGACCATCTTTTGGTAACTGGAGCCACCAAGAATGTTCCCAATCAAAATTTAAATAAATGGATCTTTTTTCCACTCGGTAGATGTCATCAATGAAAGCTACAGGAGCCCACTCTTGATTTGGTGACAAATAGCATTTTTACAGGGGGCCTGTTGGTTATACTGCTCTTGATTACTATGATCCAGGTATGCCTTTATGGCCACATCAAGACTGTCATTCGTAATTGTTTCAGGATGAAGGCAGAATCCTTTTAGGCCGATATTAATTAAGACCTTTGACAGATGAGAGAACCATGGTGACTTGTGGTAATCGCATAGCTTCATAATGTTTATTAATGTGGATCTAAATGATACGAGGTCCCTCTTAGACCAAATACAAAGCCAATATTTTAATGTTGTCAATGCAATGTAATTCTCGATTTGTGCAATATCTAATTCAATGGGTGTTTAATGGCCCAGGCAAAGTAACCATTGTATGAAGTTATTTTCTGTGATTTGTAGTACTGGAGTCTTCTTATGTCCCCAAATCTCAGCGCCATATAAACCTGGTGCCCTAGCTGTCATTTTATAGGCCAGGATTGCTGACCTCACTGAGTGATTACAGTAGAATTTTGCAAATCTCAGCACTGCTCCAGCTTGTTGGGCCAGAATAGTATTGCTTTTGGATAACTGCAGGGTCCACTAAAGTTTGCCATCCATACGAGTGCCCAGATAGTCATATGTAGATACTTGATCCAAAGATTTATTATAAATCTTCAAAGTGACTTGCAGTTTCTGCTTTTGATTGAGGACCATATATTTTGTTTTCCTGGCTTTGATGGTCAGTCTTCTGGGGTTGCAAAAAGACTTGAACCCTTCAAGCAAACTCTGCATCAATATCTCTGCTCTGGCCAACAGCACCACTTCATCAGGGAAAAACAATATTGTTATACATTCATTTCTTAACTTAAGCACATCAAGATTGAGATCCTTCAGAATGTTTTTGACATCATAAATACCAGTTGAAGAGGGTTGGTTCTAAGATGCAACCTTGTTTGATGCCTTGCTGAATTGGGTTCTCTGTTGTGTATTCGCCTCTAGTGCCGTATCTGACTCTAGCGGTGTTGCCCGAGTGCAATTGGATTAGTAGCTTCAGAGTCTTTTCTGGGACTCCCATGTCCCTTAAAATTTGCCATAGTGTGGGGCGGTCAATGCTGTTGGATGCTGTTTGTAGATTAACAAATACCAAATATACTGATTACTTTTTTTAACAGACATATTTTGAATACTTGGTCTACTGTGCTCTGACCCCTCCTGAAAACTGATTGGTATGATATTAGATCTCTTTCTTCCAGCCACAGGTCCAAGCGGGATTAGCAACAGTTTTCCAAAATATTGTGCCCACACCATCAAGCAGTGAAATCGGCTGATAATTGGACACAAGGTCCCCGGAGGAGTCTCATGAGATCGTACAGGGGAGTAAAAAAAAAAAAAAAAGGCCCAAAGCTGAACCAATAGTTACCATTCTTATTACATAGTTGAATACTATGATGTGATGAGCTGCAGAACCAGATATAGCTCAGTTTGTCCTTGGTACTTTGGAAGTGTTAGGGTTTGTACACAGCAAAGAGCATGTCCCCTCTCACTGCACTAGTGGGTTCTGTAATAACTCCCTTTTAAAACTTACTATTGAAAGCCTTTCTTGTTATCTCACCTTCCCACTCCCCCCCCCCCCAGGCTTCTGTGTATGTTGTTTAATGTGCTGTTTTGTTTACACATTGGGCCTTGCTTTTACCAAGGCTTCTTTAAAACACTCCTCCCTAGGCCATGTGTTAATCCAACTCATTTGCATAATAACTGAAACTCTGCACACCTTTCAAGAACATGTGCAGCATGTGAGGACCACACCCAGCTCTTCAAACCACACCCAGCTCTGCACACCTTCCAAGAACATGTGCAGCATGTGAGGACCACACCCAGCCCTTCAAACCACACCCAGCCCTGTCTATAAAAGGCATCCCCCGAGCCTCACCCAGTGCTTGTGCTCGTCTACCTCCCGCTTACCTGAGAACAGATCCCTCGGCGCTGGCACTCCTGCTCTTTACAGACTTTCATTGACTTCAATGGGCGCAGCTTCTGGCTCTTCCTTCTTCCGGTTTCCGGTTCCTCCTTGCTTCAGCCTCTCTCCTATGAGTAACCTGCAAAAGAGAAAGAAGACAAGGTTAGACTGATCAGTATCTCTTGCCAGCAACAAGTAAGTGCAAAACTTTTTATTACCTGAAAGAACTTTGACAACAATTTCTGGATTCGTGTATAGACAATTTGAAACGAAATACCTTCCACGAACATTGTGATTCAAACTCTTTGTTACAAGAATATTTTGCAGAACTTTGTGAAGCAAACATTGTTTTTTCTCATGGAACTTTTAAGAATCGAACAGTGGAAACCATTAACAGCAAGGCAAACAGTAAATCAAGGACTTGCACAAATTACATGCTGTATTTTGATGTAAAAGTACAGTATTTGTTTTATAAAAGATTCTGGAAATATGGGAAAAGTGAGTCTGCTATTGGGAATTTAGGCTTTAGTTATATTATGATGAATGTTTGATATTGGTAATTCTGATAACGGTATTTGTTTAATGTTTTAGAAGCTTTACAGTAATAGAAAACACATCCCAGAACAGTAACACATTCCAAACCTGGAAACTAGAGACCAGGATCCAAGAGGTACTTTTAGAAGAGAATTTCTAATAAATAAAGGGATAGTCAGGAACCCATTTAGGAATAGGTTGCACTTATCTGTTCTTTGTTTATGTTTCATTAGGCACCAGTTTCTACAGAAGTCAGAAAGGGCCGCAGATTTGTGCAGCACTTCTACAGTGGAAACGCAAGAACGGTGTTGTCTCTCTTTTTTATTTTATCCACTTCCCCCCTTCCCTTGAGCTTCTGTTCTTAGTGCACTGTTTTAAAAACTAGTGTGCTGGAACAAGCAGTTTCAGGGTGGGGTCGGATTGTCTTCAACCTCCATCAGAACTGAACAAGAACTCAGGTGAGCTGGGCTTTGACAGGAAGAGAAGGAGGTCTGTTTGAGTTGTGCTCAGCAGACATGAATTTATGTGGATCTGAAAGACTAGTGTCTTCATCTGCATTTAAGAAATAACTTTAAGATCTCCTATTTAATAATATATTTTATAAACTTAGTTGTGAAGTTCCAGTAAGTGTACTAATGTTGGTAAACATATTCTACACTATGTTTACAGAGTGAAACACTGTTTAGGGAAGTGTAGATGTGTTGATATAGCTTTTGAGAGGTGCACATTATGATGTAGAGAGAAGTGAGCAAAGGTTACAAATTGCGATAAAAAATATGTTTTCCAACTGTATATACTGGTCAGTAAAGGAAGTGCTGTTTCTTAAATTATAAAAGCAAGAGAACCCCAGTTGTATATATATTTTAGCACTATGAGATGTTTGAGCAGTGATATTGCTAATTCTAGAGTGAAACACTGTGGTGAGTGTTAGCAGATGTGTTTCAAGATGATTGTGTTACTTTAGAATTGGAAGCAGCATTCATGGCATGTTCTAATTTAATTGCAAAAATATGAAAATAGACTAGTTGAGGGTGTGGTATTTTTCAAGAGTAAGGAATACGTCACTGGTGCACTAAATATATGTAATTGTGAGTGGAAATATAGTAAAGATTAGACAACATTGTGATGTATCACTGTTATGAACTGTTTATCAGTATGTCATTTTTATCTTTTTTGTTATTTTGTGTTTAGGAGGAAAATGGAAACTTGTTTCCAAGGGAATAAGTATCGGCTTACATGAGCAGCAAAAAAGAGCCTTGTTAACAAGCAACATTATTGTGTTGTTCAGTAACAACTACCTCTTTAGGCACAGTGTATTCAGGTTGAAAGGATGTGGCAGTGACTGGAAAGTTGTGCAGTCCAGAAGCACATGCTAATTCTCCCTGATCTAGGCTTTGTGAACTATAACTCATAGACCTAATGCTTCACTGACATTTTCTTGCCACCTCGCCTGCTAATATATATCCGGGAAGTGACACTGGCGATGTAAGGTGGCTAAGAGACTGGAAAAGAAATGCTCCGTCAATCAAAGTCCAATAGGCAAATAAAACAAAAAAAAGGGGAGAGACATTCGCACCAGCAGATGAGTTTCGAAAAATATGTCCATAATTATATAATTGTTTGTTATGTTTGTTTAATCATTATTTATATGGTTGTTGTAGTTGTATATTGTTACACTTTTTGGGTGTAATGAACTGTGAAGTTACTTATGATTTATGTGCCTAATACTTTTTATAAATATCAATTTCATTATATCATTGCAGTATTCACCAAATCGGTCAGCTCAGTCATAAGGGATTGTAAATCTGCTAAAGCATGTATATGTACTTTTATGTAAGAATGCACATCTTTTATTCTATAGATACTTGGTAATGGAGAAGCTAATTATTTTGTTATGCAGCTATGATGACTTGTCATGCAACAGTGAGGCGTTAGTAGAGAGATCAGTCCTTGTCCACACTGTATTATAAGGACCTCTGCTACAAGACAGAGGTATTGGTATAGAGCAGTGATACTCAAAGTACGGCCCGGGGGCTGCATGCGGCCCTTTTGACCTTTACATGCAGCCCCCAGGGCAGCAGTGGCACTAGGCTGCTGTTTACTCGATTTAACAGGGGACACATTATTTAAACATGATTGAAGATAAAGAAAGGAAGTAAGGAATTTGTCCTGCACCGATTTAACTGCAGGAACACTTTCATTCTTTAAGAAATCTTGCAGCAAATGGCTACAACTATGATAAGTGTTCTTAAAAATTCAAAAGGTTTATTTCGTTTACACACAGAACCATTTAATCTAAGTACATAAGATTGTATCAGTGCATGGAGAAGTATTTTTTTTAAACAAGAGATTTCAAACATAAATTCAGAAACTTTCATTTTTTCCCCCAGCTTGATAACAATGCCAGTAGTGAACTAAGAGGCAAGTCAGTTGTTATCTGCACTCTTTGATTGGCCTGATTTGCTATTATACATGATACACTTTATTAAATCAAACACAGGAGAAAAATTTGCACAGCGCACATACCAAAGTCATGCATTGTGAGGTCCTCTTACATACAATAATGAAGAAAAAGAAGGGAATGTGAAATAAAACAATTGCCTAGGATCACACAGTTTGGTAAAGCGGGGAAGCTGGGATGAATGCCAGGCTTTCTGGTTTCACATTGTGCGATTTAGACACTAGATCTATATGCTTTGCTTCCCTCTATCACCACCATAACGCCACAAACCCTCCCCAACAAGAGCCCCCTCCTCCCTTTGATAGGCATGCTGCTAGCATCAATGCGGCCCTCGGTTGCACCACAGATCAAACTTTGTGGCCCCTAGGAAAATGTTTGCGTATAGAGAGTACTGCATCTTTATACTCATACGCACTCCTATCACCTGCTGTGCACACAATATTAAGTATAGCTATCACCATTGAGAGATGTCTGAAAGTGAGGTGAGTATGTTCCTACAATATACTGTGGAGTCCAGTTGTGGAAGACACAGTTTTCAACAGAGACTATACACCATTTTATTCTCTACTAGGACATTCATCACAATGAAGAGAGGTATGCACAGTCCTTACCCACAGTCTACTTTCCACATATGTTATTCTGGGGAGATGTGTCAGTTGACAGGGTAGTGTGTTTCCATGCCATAGTCTTAATTGTTGTTATGCAAGACAGACTTCTCAGCATAGAGGTAATCTCATCTCTACACTTTACTTGCACATCTGTCATCCTGGACAGAGCTGTGACCAGTGAGCTAAGCCACTTTTCACAGTCGAATTTGGATACCCACTGTCCAAGAGACTGGTCACAGGACAGGAGAGTAGCCAGTTTCACCTGACACTGTTTTAGGGAGACATGATGCAAGAGAGATCTGTCAGCAAACAGGGCAGTTTTTCCTCATAGCCTATTTATACCTGTCACCATATACCTGGGAAAAGGTCTCAGTGGAGAGGCCAGTACTTGTTATAATTGTTATGTAATAATAAGGACTTACATCTGAGGTGAGTGCCTTCCTCTCTCTACCATATGTATGAGTGAAAGTGGGAAAAGGTGTAAGTGGTGGCAGTATCTTTTTATAGTGTACACCACACACTGGTTACCTTCATAGGTGGTGTCAGTGAACAGGCCAGTCTCTCCCAATACTCTACTATACACAGTTGATAGACTATAGAGAGGTGTCACTGAGATTGCAGTGTCTACTTACATCCTACTATGCACTGTTGTCATACTGTGAAAAGGTCTCATTGGAGAGTCTACTTTCTCTCCACACCCTACTAATGAAGACTATAAGGGATAAGCACTCCAATAAATGAAAGTGTTACGTTTTCCTCTAAGTAAAGTTTATGATTTTGTGAGACTCTCGCGAGATCATAAAAAAAGTAGTGGGGTACACAAAATCTTAATGTAAGATGCTACTGGAGAGACTGTCTCTCCCCACACCCTACTATACACGCTTGTAGGTCAGGGTGTTAGTGAAGAATTCACACTCTTCTCACATTCTACTGTGCACTGCTGTTATAGTGTGAGAAGTATCAGTGAAGGGCCACATTTTCCCCACACCCTACTAGTGGGGACAATCAGACATATGTACTTTTATGAAGGCAGATGTAAATTTTTCCACAAAAAATGTTTATGATCTTGTGGACCATATAAAAAGGAAACAAATAGTCGGGTATAGAAAATATTTCTCAAGAGATTGAATACAGTATAGAGGCTTGTGTGTTGCACAGTCTAATACTTGTGCCCTATGATACAGAGGTATTATACATTAAATATAGTTTGAATGTTTGAGCTTGCAAGACTCTTGTGAGAGCTGGACAAGTATATACGAATTAGAGCAGGCGTTTGTGTGCTCCTGGTCTCGCGAGAATCTTGCAGGTGTCAGTATTAAAAAAAAAAAAGGGATGTATACCATAAAAAAATAATCACACAATGTTGCAATAGGTTGGCTCTGACAAAGTCTTTGTGTTTATAGTGTGTAATGTTCGGTTAAACATAAAACTGGATGCATTCATTGATATTATTTAGTAAGATACTGTTCCCTTCTGCAGTGAAATGCGCTTTATCTCATCTATAGAAACCTGGCATATGAAACTGGATGTTGCTATGATATATAGAGCCCATGCCATGGCCACTGTTTTATTGGCATGCATCTGGGATTTCTTAGTTATAGGACAACCCTTTTTTGACCATTGCCATTTTTGCCTTTGAGATATATTATAATAGACAAATGCAGGTTGAGGAAAGAAAGACATAAACTGTGAAAAGGTCTCATTCATTTGGACTCCAAGCTCAGCACCTGTCATTGTGCCGAAGTCATCGCCACCACAGTGCACTATTATCAGGTCTGGGTTCTCACAATCCAAAATGCTCTCAACCATTGATAACAATTTATGTCACTTCATACCTGTATGGCCAATCCAAGTTAGGAAATCCAAGATTTTTCTCAATACCATAGCTAATGGCATGTTCTCTAGCCCAGTGGATGAAGATGTGTCTTAAGATCCAGAGGCAAACCATGAATCTGTATGGAACTCTCAGTCACAATAGCAGTGCTGAACACAATGAGTAAGCTTCAGGAGCTATGTGGAGTTATATGAGGAGGGAAAAATTGAAAGTTGGCAAAACTATAAATGTAATTGGTAGGTGTTTGGCAGTTACAAAAGTAAGCTAGGTTGTGACCAACTGCTGTGTGTATGGTGCAGTTACTTGATAAACACACTTACTTGATAAACAGTATGTGCTATCTATTGGCTGACTTTAAATTTTGATAAGATTTCATGAGAGGCTCGCAAGAGAAAAACAGAAAGCACTGCTCCCTTTGACTGAATGCAAGGGATTGCCTCCCTTGCTCTCGCGAGAGACTCACAAGAGATTTTAAGAAGGGAAAAGAATGAAAGCAGTGGAAATAACATAGATAAAACTAGAGGTAGCTCTAAAAAGAGCAGTTTGTAACAGCTATAAACTTTGTGTTTTTAAACATTTTTAGTTTTTTTAAAGGCTACAACAACAAAAACAACTTGAGTGATAAACACCAACAGCATCTCCTTAACCCCTTTGCTGCCAGGCCTTTTCTCCCTCCTGTGCCAAGCCTTTTTTTTAGCTATTTGGGGTAGTTCGTGCTTAGGCTCTCATAACTTTTTGTTCACATATGCTACCCATGCCAAATTGTGTCCTTTTTTTTACAACATCCTAGGGATTCTAGAGGTACCCACAGTATGTGGGTTCTCCTGGCAGAGACCAATAAATTAGCCAAAATACAGTTAGAAATTTAATTGTTTTTCAAACCAATGAGAAAAAAGGGCTGCAGAAGAAAGCATGTGTTTTTTTTCCTGAAAATGGCACCAACAAAGGGTTTGTGGTACTAAAATTACCATCTTCTGAGCTTTCAGGAACAGGCAGACTTGAATCAGAAAACCACATTTTTCAACACAATTATGGCATTTTTATTGGGACATACCCATTTTTACTATTTTGTGTGTTTTCAGCCTCCTTCCAGTTAGTGACAGAAATGGGTGTGAAAACCATGCTGGATCCCAGACAGCTAAACATTTCTCAAAATTCAGAATTCAGCAAGGGGTCATTTGTGTAGATCTTTCAAGGTTTTCCTACAGAAAGTTACAGCTAAAAAAATATTGAAATTGAGGTAAGAAAAGAGTCATATCTGTCCACATTTTCTTCTATAACTTTTTCCAGCTATGGCAGATTTTTGAAAGCAATACACCATCACGTCTGCTGGACTCTTCTGGTTTCCGGAATATATAGGGCTTGTAGGTTACCCTTGTAGGAATCCTAGGTACCCAGAGCCAATAAATCAGCTGCACCTTGCAATGGGTTTTCATTGTATACCAGGTATACAGCAATTCATATGGTGAAATATAAATAGTGAAAAATAGGTATCTAGGAAACGTTTGGGCAAAAGATAAGGTGTTGAGAAGCAGTGGTTATTTACACAGCTCTGAATTCCAGGGTTCCCATACTAGCATGTGAATTACAAGGCATTTCTCAAATAGACTTCTTTTTTACACACTGTCTTACATTTGGATGGAACAAATGTAGAGAAATACAAGGGACAATAACACTTCAACTTCTATTCTGTGTTCTCCCAAGTCTCCCGATAAAAATGGTACCTGACTTGTGTGGGTATGCCTAGTGCCCGCGACAGGAAATGCAACATGAAAACATCACATTTTTTACATTAAAATCTGACGTGTTTTTTGGAAAGCGTCTAGCTCAGCCGGCGCCTAGGGAAACCCACAAGGCCTGTGCATTTTTTAAAACTAGACACCTAGGAAAATTCAGAATGGGGTGCCTTGTGGGGGCTCTCACCAGGTTCTGTTACCTAGAACCCTTTGCAAACCTCAAAATTTGGCAAAAAACTTTTTTTCCCCTCACATTTTGGTGATAGAAAGTTCTGAAATCTGAGAGGAGCCACAAACTTCCTTCTACCCAGCATTGCCCCACATCTTCCGATTAAAAATGGTACCTCACTTGTGTGGGTAGGCCTAGTGCCCGCGATAGGAAATGCCCCAAAACACTATGTGGACACATAAAAATTATCAATTTCAAAACAACCTGTTTTTGCGTGGGCACCTGTGTTTTTGGTCCTGGGCTCTGCAGCCATCTAGGGAAACCTACCAAACTCAGACATTGCTGAAAAGTAGACAACCTAAGGAGTCCAGGGAAGAGTGACCTGCGTGGATCCCCTGATGTTTTCTTATCCAGAATCCTCAAATTTAGCTAATAAATCAAATTTCTGTGTGGAATCACCGCACCGGCACAAATTTCCTACCACCCAACGTTCCCCTTAGTCTCCGAAAAAATGATAACTCTCTTGTGTAGGTGGGCCAAGTGCCTGTGACAGGGAAGAGCCAAAAACATGTCAAAATTGAGGGGTGAACCAAAGCGGGTCCAAAAGGGCATTTTGAGAAAAAAACGTTTTTAGGCTGACAAGTGGAGCAGAATTTTTATTGGTATGGATGCAATATTGCTGGATGGTAGGAATTTTGTGGATTTCTCCAGATTCCGGAAGGTTCTAACACACACAAAAATGGGGGAAAATATGTGATTTCAAGCAAAGTTGGAGGTTTGCAGGGCATTGTGGTTAAGAAAATGGTGCGGGGTGCATGTGAAACACACCACCCTGGACTCACGCAGATATTTAGTTTTCAGATGTGTCCACGTCTCGTAGATTTTTCTAGATGGCAGTGTCCCAAAATCCAAAAAGTGCAGACCTCAACATTCCAAGTGGGACAATTTTGAGAGTTAGCCAAGCTCTCATGGCCCAAATGTAAAACCAGAACCCAATATAATCAAATGTTCTCTTGCTTGCTGTTGGAATAAGATCTTTTAGTGTGCAGGGGGGGTGGGGAGCTGAAAGACTGTTACCCCCTTCAGTTGGGGTGGGGCCATTCCCATTCTGGTTATTAGCTACCACCCCACTATTACGTTTTCTTCTATTCACTGGCATCTAGAATGCTTTCTGCCCCCCTGGGTAGTGGATCGGGGGTAATTGCCCCATCTGCCAACCGGTGGGCAGAACAACTTTGTCCTCATTTATTTGGGGTGGGACTATGGCATACCCCTATCCTCTTCTTTTGAAAAACAAATCCTCCCTGGTATCTAGTAGGCTTTCTGCCCCCACTGGGGGCAGACGGGCCTTACACAAATAGGCCAACAGGAATGTGCCCCCATGGGGAGTGACCCTTGTCCAATGGGCTGCCCCCCAAAACAAAACACACACACACATAGTCCCTGGTGCTTAAGTGGTTTCTGCCCCCCTTGGGGCATATGGGCCTAATAGAAATAGGCCAATCTGTCCCCAAGGGGTCAGAAATGGCCTAAAATAAAAATGCCCCCCAGTAGAGTGACCCTTGCCTAAGTAGTCGCTCCCCATCTGTAAAAAAATGATTTTAGTAATCCCTGGTGTCCAGTGGTTTCTGCCCCCCTTGGGGGCAGATGGGCCTAATAGAAATAGGCCAATCTGCCCACAAGGGGGGCAGAAATGGCCTAAAATAAATTTGGCTCCCGGAGGAGCGACCCTTGCCTAAGGGGTTGCTCCCCTCTTGTAAAAAATAAATAAAATAAAAGTAAATAAGATCCCTAGTGCCTAGTGTTTCTGCCCCCTTCAGCCTAAGTAAAATATGCCAATCTGCCCCCAAGGGGGCAGAAATGGCCTAATAACAAAATGTTGTCCAAGGTGCCGCTGCCCTGGTTTGTTTACTAAAAGTAAACAAACTCCCTAGTGTCCAGTGGGCATTCCTGCAGCACGATCGCATAATGCTCAGAAAGACATGAAAGGAAAGGAAAAACATTTCCTTTCCTTTGATGCCTCTGTGATCTCTCCAACCCCCCCGATTGCAAGAGAAATGCAAGCATTTCTCATTTGATCGTGCTGGAAGCTGAGCTTTCAGAGCAATGGGGCAACCTCTGATGAGGTCACTGAGGGGGGTCATGGTGGAAGGGGAAGTGATTCCCTTTCCATCCCTGCCCAGGGGAGGGAGGTGGAGGCCCATGGGGAGCGCTATAAAAAATGACCCAAAAATGTTCAACAAAACCTACTACCTCGGGGAGCACTACTATTGAGCAAGCTTGTCCATGGTAGACCTGCTTGTCGCTGATGGAAAAGATGATCTTCTTGCACAAACAGCAAAATTGTGCTTTCTTCAAAATATCAGTTTTGTCCACCTGTGTACTTATAATCTGTGCAGGCACATTATCTCCCAAAGCAAATCATGTTGAAGTCCGGTTAGAGTTGTCAACCTCCCCAGCACGTACCAGCTTTGCCTGTACAAGCCTATGCAAATGCCTCAGGTGTCTCCACATCCCCATGGTACTCACACTATATTGCTTATTTGCGCACCCCTGGCTAAACTCTTTGCTGCAAAAATTACAGGTGACGTACTTTGCTGAAATCTTCGTGCCTCATTTAAAAAAACTGCTACACCAAGAATTCCTTGGGTGGCTGAGGAGCCTCGGCTGGTGCAGAAACCCCTTGCTGTTCATGTGCATTAGATGACAACATCTTTTTGTTCAAAGCCAAACAGGAAAGGAGAGCAAGTCAACTATGTGTGCAGACACAAAAGTGAAATTAAGCAAAAAGTATGGAATATTCTTCTAAATCAAGACATCCATATTAACCAATTAGAATCCTTCATTAGGGTGTGCTTACTCTCCCGGGCCTCTCACGTGTGTCTCATAGGCATCTTGTGAGACGGTAAGAAAAAATACTTCCTGTATATAT
This sequence comes from Pleurodeles waltl, assembly GCF_031143425.1. Classification (NCBI taxonomy): domain Eukaryota; kingdom Metazoa; phylum Chordata; class Amphibia; order Caudata; family Salamandridae; genus Pleurodeles; species Pleurodeles waltl. Next base: position 840,438,409 of record NC_090436.1, read on the forward strand.
TCTATAGAACAGTACACAATAAATTTTTGCACCTTAAAAAACATGTCTTATGTTCTATTTTGTTGAAAATAACACAAAAATGCTGCAAATAACTTAATTCTAAATATCCAATCTCATAAGTGGGTTGCCAGAGCCAAACAGGAAGTACAGCCCCCTCGGAGTCCACGCAGGGGATTGTGTGTCCTGCTCCCATGAGCACCTGGTAACAGCTATCACTTTAAAAAAACAATACAGTAATCCAACCACCCTTTATTCACTACACTATTTCTACATTAGCATTGTATACTAACTGATCACATGATAAAGAACAATAAAGAATAGAGGATAACAAAATTTGGAAGTTTACAATCTCACAAACCTCCTGCAAGCTTCTCGTGATCCTCTTGAGAAAGCATTGACACCTGAAAAAAAAGGTTGCTGGTGACATGTTTTGTTATGAGTGTTACAATAACAAAGCAAATAAATAATTTTTATTAATTTTTTTGTTTAATATTCACACAAATTTTCCAAAGAATTTTGCAAACTGTCAACCATATGCTAATTTGTGATATTATTTTTTTTTTAAACTAAAATAATATCTAAACACAACATACATTATAAGGTCATTCTGTCATACATGCACTTACAAAAATAATTAATTTACTTTAAAAAAAAAAAACCTTAGAAATTCCCTAAAAAAAACAAAGGTTAAAGTAACATTATAGTTAAGTGCATTTCTCGTTGCAAATGTGAACTTTTTTTTAACTAAAAAGAAAATCACCAGTTTTAGTTACCAGTGCTAACTGAAACTTGCATCCCCGCCATGCACTGTTTATGACCTCACATTTATGACATCACTGATGACATCTCAAATGACATCTTTGATGACATTGATTACGTCACCCAATGAATGTGCTAGTTGTTTTATTGTGTAAGTTAGTAGCTAGTAACTACCATATCAATTATCTGTAATTTTGTACATAGGTATGGAGAGGTATAGAACACATTATAAATGTTTGCATTCAACAGTAGCTCCATGTGCAAATGACAGTTGACTTGTATTCATTATACTCCACACAACCTTGTGGTTTGGCAGATAAAGTTTCCAACAGAAGAAAGATTCTATGTAGTAGATACTAAGGCCCATATTTATACTTTTTTAGCGCCGCATTTGCACAATTTTTTTACGCAAAAGCGCCGCAAACTTACTAAATGCAATTGTGTTTTGTAAGTTTGCGCCGCTTGTGCGTCAAAAATCGGCGCTAAAAAAAGTATAATTATGGGCACAAGTTTTGTAAGCATTCTTGAGATATTAGAATCATGTCAGCATAAAAGTTTCTGAAGAGTGTTTGCACTAGGTACTAGCCTGTGCACAGAATGCACAGAATGTACACTGTTGTTAGTAGTTTCTTTTCAATACCCTGTGGTGTATTTCTCATGAGACTTTCACTGTTTGGAAACAATGTGGTATAGAATAAACTCTCTCCATACAGTAAACATTGTTTACAATTCTCTACTGATAGCAACTTTTTTTCTTAATGTAGGCTTGGTGTGTGTCAGAGGTTTCATACAGATAAAAGCTGCCTGTAATAGGGAAGTTGTTTTTTGATTGGCATTCACTATTTTGGGATTCTCTGAACAGGTGTATACAGATTGAACACCATGCTCAATGAGGGATTCCCGTATATAAGTAGTTGATTGTTCATGTGAATTATGCTATGTGTAATACCAAAGCAAATTATACAGCTGTATGGGTGAAAACCAGACGTGGATGATGTCATCAGTGATGTCAATAATTATGTCATAGAAAGTTCAAAAATATGCCCTTCCAGTAAAACATCTGTGGTGTAACTGGTGCAGTGGGTGACAGAATTTCACATTTCCCACACAATGACTACTGGAAAGACTTTCATTCTTTAATCTTTAAGTGTGACCTTATATTACTGGAGAGTAGATGTATGGATGATAATAAACGGATCCCCTCTTTTATTGGTGGAGATGCCCACACTACCGTTGGTCATCTTCTGATATCTTCCAATGTTAGTAAATTGGACTGTAACTCTAGAATTATTCTGACAGCTGTAAGTGACCACAACTCACTATTTCTATCAATGTCTTTTCGGCACAAAGTGTTAAAGAAACAACAAGTGTTACCAATGTCACCCGAGTTCGGCCTAATAGTGTCCATTTTAAATGGGAAAGGGTTGATCCCTGTTGTGTGCTGCAAAGATTCTCAAATATGAACTCAGCTGAATTCAGTTATTGTCTGGGCAAGGAGGTAGACCGTGATAGGTTATTGTATGCCTTTGGATATATCACTAGGTCCGTCAGTGCATTACTTACATGACCTCTTAGACCAAGTAGAACAAACAATTGTGGTTGGTTTGATCATTCATGTATCCAGGCATCCGAACCTCTACAGACTGCCTCTCACAGCTGCACCAGGGATTATTCAGCCATTAGGCAATTACAAAAGAACTACAAACTGTACTAGCTGCTAGAAATAGGGTGCTAAAAGCAGAGGCTTAGTCAAATGATGCCTCGGCTGCTGAGACAAATTGTGTGACTCTGTTCTAGAGCACAGTAAATTCTCCTTTTAAAAAAGTGATGCATCCCCTGAACTCACTTCTTTTGTTTTTCTCAAAGAGTTGGGTCACCCTCTTTTTGAGTATTTTTCAGTCAACCAAGGAGGATGCTCCAGCGGTAGTGGAACAGAGTGAGAATTGCATGCATCAGAGCCCTTTGACTAATACCCTGGATGAAGTTCTCCTTGCTTTAGAACAGAGGGGGAAGGCACCATTCCCTAACTGGTTACCAGTCAATTGTGTTTCAAGCAACAGAGGAACTGTGGGCTCCCATCTTGACCCAGTTGTTCAATGCGAATGCTGAGGGTATGATCCCCTCTTCTTGGGCTGTATCAATCATAGTGCCTTTTTTAAGAAAAGGGGGATAAGTCTAACACTAAATGTTACCGTCCCATTTCCCTCCTGGACTTTTCAGCTAAATTGAGGGTAAGGTTCTTTTACAGCGATTAGAGGAGTGGGCAGTGGGTAAATCTTTCTTGTTGGAGGCACAGTTTGGATTTAGGAAGAGGCTGGGGACAGTGGATCAGTGTGTGAATGTTGATCTGCTCATTAGGAAGTACACTAAAACTAAGTTAGGGTCTCTTAATGTATGTTTTGCTGACCTTGGTTTCTATTTTGATTTGGTAGACCATTTGATCATTTGGTCTACTCTGATTTCCCTTAGTGCCCCAGCGAATAGTCTCCTTCCTTTCACGCCTGTATGAAAACTTGTCCACAAAGGTTCAGTATAGCCCTAAAGGGGAATGTCTTCTTCATTCAAAATTAAAAGGGAAAATTAACGGTTGCGTTTTGGCACCTTTTATGTTCTCGCTTTTTATTAATTAACTGTGTTGTATGCCGAATATGCCATTTTGCTATCAAGGACGCCAGTTGGTCTACTGAAACTGATGGACTCATTTGGCAACCTTATGGAGGGAAATGAAGATCAACAAGTCAAAAACATACACAATGGTCTGTGGGGAAAGACATGCAAAAGTAGAGGACCTTTTAAAGTGGGGGTTCCCCAATTGTGAGGGTAAATTAATTATGTTATGTGGGGATTTTATTTTCTAACAATGGCACATGGCCCTAACAGATTCAAAATGCCTGCTCAAAAATGAGCTGAGTATATGAAGGAGTGTTTGTTTTCATGCAAGGTTGGCATCCACCCAGTCAAGGAAATTACTGATATATATTTAAGGCGAGAAGGCTGTCGACTGTCGACTGCCACGTTTAGTGGAGGCCTGTGGGGCTATACATGTAATTGCCCCCTTCAGGCTGAGGAGAACTCTTTTCTTAGGCACATGTGATGTACATCAGCCTCTAAGTCATCTTTTATTGTTCACAAGGAGGCAGGGTTAAGCTATCTGGAAGAATCACTCCTATTTAATCCTTTACTACTTTGGTATTCTATCTGTGCAAAAGCTGAAATGTTTTCCTAAATCAATTATTTTAGATTGCCTAACATTAACAACCCTTTTTTTTTTAAATTCCCTGACGCTCCTATATAAATTAATCTCTTAAACTGCTGTTTAATATGCCAGTGTTGCTTGACTCACATGGGATTATAGCCTTTGACAAGAGCATAATTAAGGCTTCTTTCTTAAATTATAGACAGGAAAGTAGAGCCCATGAAGAATCAAGGGTGCCTATGGTCACTCCATATATACTGAACATTTCTCACGAGGGATTTCAACTTTAGCTGTCTTTGGTGATTAAGCCCCAGCATTGTTTTCATTTAACTAGGCTGCAGCTGGCCATAGTACACCATCTAGTTGCATTTCCTGAAATTAATCAACAGCCTTTAGATATGATACCTTGCCTATGTAAAGGCACCTTGAAGCAAAGCACTTTATTTTATTTGTCGTTTTTTATCAGGTTTTAAGTAAATCTTACCTAAAACCGATCTTTCTTGCACAGAATACCAGGGATCATAAAATTGCTCTGTGACATTTACATGCACTTGGGAATCCATATATGCTTTAACGCTGAGCTCTTTTTACGGGGGCAATTTGTCCTAGGAAAACTATTGCATTTTAGTAGCCAGCAAGAGAGAGAGGCTGGGAAGTTTTTATATGCACTGTTTTAACTATATATACTGTATATTGTTTTTGATGTCTTTTATTTATTTATGATGTTTCTTATGTACTTTTATGGCCACTATGATTGTGCTGATTAAAGATTTTGAATCAAATCAATATCACAGAACATGTCATCAGTAATTTCATAAGTGAGGCCATAAGCAGTACATGGCGGGGCGCAAGTTATATTTAGTGCTGCTAACTATAACTGGTGAATTTCTGTGCTTTTTTTTCTTAGTTCAAGACATTAACGTTACTGAGAAATTCACATAACTATAACATTACTTTAACCTTTGTTTTTTCAGTGAATTACTAAGGTTTTTTTTTTTTTAACAAAAACAAATATTTTTTTATATATATATTTACAATGTTCATACAAAAAAAAAAAATATAAATATATATTGGAAGCTTACCTGCGAAGTTGCAACCTAAAGGTACTCCTGATGTAGTGGTCATGATCAAATGACTTTCAAAATACTTACCTATGATGTAATGATATGCAACCTTCCAGGTCTCCGTAGTACAATGCCTCTCATAGATTACACTTATTTTTCTCCTTCCAGTGCTTTCCTACTAGGCCTGATTAATATAGAGCCTAATTACAGCTAAATTAAATCTCTTCACAAGCTTTCCTCCAGCTAAAAATAGCCCCTTGCTGGACCAAGGGCTCTATTTGCATCACAAGGAGACTGTGGCGATCATTCGGACAAGCAACTCTTATATTTTCCAAACTAGGCATGCATTTACATGTTATATTTGCCAGTTCCCAAAATCCATGTGTCAATTACTACTTGCCTATAAATACATTTACGAGGCGTTTGCGATTCCTGTGTAAAGTGAACAGTTCCCTCTAAAGAAAAAACTTTACGTGATCCACAATCCAACAAAGCATGAGTTTTCTAGCTCAGCCATTGGAAAAATGATCCTGGCCTCTCACAACTTGAAGCACAGGCCATCATCCTTTCCATCAACTCCCTTGGCAGCCGAGCATCAGAGAGTTGCTTGTACGTAGGCATGTAACACTTATGCAAATATCAGTAGTGAATGGTGTGTTTTTTGTAGAAATGTGCCGAACAGATTTCCACTTTAGTACCTGTCAACAAATTAGAATAGAATCAAAGGAGCACACTTTAACAGGTTTTGTTTGGAGATATATATCTATCTCTGTATAACTGTTTAGGCCATTACTTCATGCCCTTATCTTTAGACCAGTCCTATCATTTTTCTTCTAAGTGTCATATACTTCTGTACAACCTCAACGTCCATACTCTTCTGCCCCTAGAGTTAGGTTCATTAAACTATATTCCTGTTTTGGGGGAAAATATGTAATCGTAGATTGTTTTAGATACACATCCCCTGCATACCCCTGCTACCTTTTGTTGGCCTCAGGTGTTGGAAGTTGTTTCTGGTGTTCCATTCATTGGAAATGCACACTGGTACCGCCTCAATTGCTACATTTTTTCTCTGCCTTTGAGTTCCGACGTGTCCCAACTCAGTTCCTGGACTCAACGCATTCCACCCTCTTGACTCTGGTCCTTCCGGTTCAGCCTTCCACTCCTGCCTTCAAAAAAGACTTTTTGACACCTGTGATCGGCTTCTATTTTCCCCCCTTTCATGGGGTCCCCAGTCCTCCAGGGCCTTTCCCTTCAAGAGGCCTGTGCTCTCTCATCATTCTTTGATGTTAGAGAATGTGAAGGCAGGCATAAAGGGTGATGGAACAGATGCCCTTCAGGAAATGACCTTGGTGCCATACTAAGTGTCCTTGGGCTGGGCACTTCAGAATCTGGAATCTTTGCCTCTCTCCAGATCACCATGATGCACCATGTCTTGCGTTCCATTGAAAGAAAACCCTTCACTATCGGGTTGACAGGCACTGGACCCAAATCAGGATGTAGCGACAGCCAACAAAAGAAGCCCAGATCATCTTTGGGGAATCCAGCCCCTTGGTGCTGAGGAACAAGAGAACATTAAATCCTCAGGTGTCCCACCTCACCAACCCAGCCCAGAGGTCATTGACTGCAGCGTCTGTGATGCTGAGGAAGAGGACAAGAAGGAGCTCTGTCAACCTTCACCAGCAATGGCTCTGCACAAAGTTGACACCCAGCACAGTGAGTATGCTCAAAGTCGAAACTCACCATAATCCCCATAAAAGGCCACACACAGAGGCAGAGCATGACTCTTGAGAGAGTCCAGTGTACAGTCCTGAGCACAAAAAACTGCCTCCTACATGTTCTCTGCCACCAGCTCTGGTTGGCACTGAGAAATGGCATTGGAGCCAGACCAAAATCTGACAAAGGGCACCCACCCTTATTGGTCATCCAGCCCCAAGAGACTTTTCATCGCTGACAAGCCCAACACCCTTTGAAGCTGAAGGCGCTATTGCCACCTGACTCTTTTTCCATGCCAAAGTCTGTGTCAACACCAAGAGATCCTTCCTCAGCTGCATCTGGCCATCCTAAAAGCCGAATTCTCAAAATGCCGCAGGAGGAGCTGAATGTGAGATAGAAGTGGATATCATTCACCCTCGTACAGGGAAAATCTCTACCTGAGCATCTCCACCAAAGACTACAGGGCCTTTTGAAAGCAAGAGTGGGCTGACTTTTGAAGAAGAACCTACAGCAGACCCCCTTTCTGAGCTCACACCAATACTCAAAAGTCTCTGAGACATGGCTACCCACCCTCCTCCTTACATTCCACCTCCCTCATCACTTCCACAATACCACTCCCAAAGTTCACCACATTCTGTCCATACTCTGGCAGCCCTTATTCCCTCTGAATAACACTGAAGCCCTCTTCCACGACCAGCCTCCAGAGGATCCCTGGGAAGATTACGATATTGGTTCACCAGGGGATCCTCTCTCAGGTGCTACAGCTACATATACCATGGGGTTATCCAATCTGGGTTGCCTGTCACATGTGATGCCTGAGGAGGAAGATTTCCGATTAGAGACACTCTCCAAATCAGATCAGTCCATGCAGTTCATTTCTATGTTGAAGCAAATGCTTAAATCTTCCCCCGAGCCTGTCAATGCTAGGGTACTTATATCCAGAATATCGAAAAAAAGTTTAAACCCTCTCAATCTGATGCTGCCTACATTAAGGTTCATGGCCCCCCCTTGTCTGTTTTATATACTGCCTGTTGATCACACAGGCAACACTCCATGGCCTGACAAAGTAAGCAAATCGATGCTCTGTGCAAGAGGGCAGCAGCTGGGGCAACTAATGCCAATTCTGTAGGTCTCCTTTCATGACATGATAGAACTCAGTGAGAGGCTATGGAGGAGCTCATCCAACATTTGACTGAAGTGAGGAAATAATTGCAGAGGGGAAAATAATGTGTATAGCATGTGTGGCTGTATATACACACATGCTGTCTAGTTCTGTCATCTGGGCTTGGCTGTTGGAAGTTGTTTTGGTGCGAAAAAGTCTTTTTGAGTCACCCTTTGACTCCTTCCTTAGATGTGAATTAGAACCGACTCCATTGTTAGATTGTTTTGCTCTGCCAATAAATGCGTAATGGCGGGATGCATGTTCGCTGCTTTGGGCCTACACAGTGGATCTTTCACTCCCATCATTGAGAAAGACTTCTTGGGCAGCTGTGTTTTGTTTTCTCTCTCCTTTTGACGATTAGAAGACATCGCAGAAGACCGGACCCCAGCGTCTCGGGCCACTCGTGGCCTTTTGGTGTTCCACGTTCCTTCTCTCTGTTGACTCCTGAGAATGAAGGGACATAGAGAATGACTTCTTTTAAAAAGTGCCCTCAATGCAATAAAAAAAAAAAAACAGGGGCCAACCTCTACAGTGTGTTTAAACTCTACCTCTCTCTGGACCAAAAAGATATTGAGTGCACCTTCTGCCTAAATGTTTGGTGCACAAAGACCCTTCAACAATGCAGAGAGAGACACTGGGCACATATTAGCAGGCAGCAGCAGTCAGCAGACACCTGACTGGGCATTTTCAGTTAAGTGGACCAGCTTTCCACCAAGAAAATGTAAGAGAAGGATGTTGAATCTCATGGCCTCAAAGGATCCATCGGTGTCTGCATGCTTTTTGGCAGAGATTGCTGCTGGTGTGGGGACCATCCTTTACGGCAAGCAACAATGACTCAGAGAATGATCCTACAAACATTTCAGTGGGAACATGATGAAAGACAAAACCATATTTTGTTTCATCCTCATATGGGGAAGATTTCATCTAAGTATTGAATACTTCAGAACCTCACCCCAGGAAGAGGAGGTTGGCTTTCAAGGAGGAGTCCATCTCAGACCCTCCTTCATAGCCCGAACCACAATCCAGTCAGTTCAAGGATGCAAATAAAAGACCCCTCCACAAATTCCCCTTCCTCTTTTCCACCACTTCCTCTCGTGCACAATTTCCAAGCACATTCTCAGATACAGACGACCCAGTCCCTATAACCTCTGAGAGCATTATGAGGCCCCATTCTACCCTTATCCCACAGAGGACCCATGGAAAATTTTGAGGTACACCCTCCAGGTGATCGAGATCTTAAACTCAGTCCCAGTCAGGGCCCCCACATATGATAAAGTTACATATCACAGGATTACCAAATGGCAGGGTCATACTATAAGCTAGGCATGCATACCATCCCTGAGGAAGATAATTTCCTCAAAGTCTGAAAGTGCAATGCACTGCCTCCTTATGCCCAGCTCTGCTACCGACCCTCTCAAAGAGCCCATCAGGGCCCAGGTAGTTACTTCTAAAGTGGATAAAAAGTTTAAACCTACTGCACGACCCCACTCATATTAAGGAACACGTCCCTCCAGAATTCCCTGACAGCGCACACTGCTTATAAACAGGGTGCTAGTGATGCCCTCCCCTGCTGGCTAATGAGCATTACAGGTTAGATACTGCAGGCAAGAGGGGTGCAGTGTGGGGAACCACACATTGGCAGATTGCTAAATCCACGTACCTCCTCTCACAGTATGATAGAGTTCAATGGAAGGAATTGTATTGTTTGTGAAAGCACCTCCTGATGTCCTTGAGCAATTTAGGAAAAAGTGGTATTGTTTCCAATGCCTCTAAACGATGTGCATTGAATGCCACTGATACAGTGGCTTGCACTGTCATTTCTGGCTTTGCATTTCTGGCTTTAACCAAAAGATTCAATAACACCTCAATACCTATGATAGCTAGCTTCTCTTCTGCCCCCTAGTAGATGAGAGGCTAGAAAAAATTAAAAAATATACAAAGATAGCCAAAAGTATGAGAGACCTTCAAAGACCACCCATTAGTGGCTCCTTTCATTGGGAGCAATGGGGGGAGGAAGCAAATACCAACTTTCCTGAACAGTCGAAGTCATACCAATGACTGCAGCAGGAGGTATAGGTTATATATGAGGGACATTCTGGGATAATTACTCCAACAAAGACCGAGGCAGAGGCACATCCACCAAGCGAGCCTTTACCTCAAAGCATTAACTTACCACCCACCCATCCTGAACATTTGTCTAAGGGAGGTTGCAGGGATTTCTTCCACTTTGAGAGAAAGTCACCTGACATTGTTTGGTTCTAGGTATGATTCAAGATGGGGATAGCCTGGAGCGCCTCTCAACCCCACCAAGCAATACATCCCATGCTCTCACCCTAAGCACAGAACAACTCTGCCTTCTCCAAGAGGTGGTGTGTGTACTCCATCTCAAAGGGACCATAGAGTCAGTGCCCTTACAACACCAGGGCACAGGGGCTTACTCTCTATACTTCTTAATCCCCCAGAAAGTATGGCTCCCTCACACCAACTCTCGACCTGAGGCCCCCCAACAAATACATACTCTCTGAACATTGTCATATGACAAACCTTAAGGATATTATCCCTCTGTCGCAGCAAGGTAACTTGATGACTGAAAAAAATAGGAAGGGAGCACCCTGCTCACACTCCAGCATACAGTCAGGCCCAGTGCAACATGGTAAATGCAGTACAAGTTAGTTTTTTATCCATGAAATAAACTAAAGTTTTTCACCTTAGTAGGTGCAGCAAGTGCTGTAAATTTCTGGACACGTGTTTCTAGGTAAGCTATTCATCAGCAGAGAGCAGCTTTGTCTGTGGGGTTGCTGGAAATGCTGCCAAAAGGCCTCTCAGGTTTCCGTACCACTCACTGGCACGCAGGTGCTTCAACCAGAGTTCGTCAGCTCGTTGGCTCAAGGGAGCCTTCTTAAACAGAAAAAAAACAGAAAGGGAGCACCCTGCTCACACTCCAGCACACAGTCAGCCCCCGTGCATCATGGTAAATGCAGTACAAGTTTGTTTTTTATCCATGAAGTAAACTAAAGTTTTTCACCTTAGTAGGTGCAGCAAGTGCTGTAAATTTCTGGACACGTGTTTCTGGGTAAACCCTTCATCAGCAGAGAGCAGCTTAGTCTGTGGGGTTGCTGGAAATGCTGCCAAAAGTCCTCTCCGGTTTCTGTACCACTCACTGGCACGCAGGTGCTTCAATAAGAGCTTGTCAGCTCGTTGGCTTAACTGAGCCTTCTTAAACAGAAAAAAACAGAAAGGGAGCACCCTGCTCACACTCCAGCAAACAATCAGCCCCAGTGCATCATGGTAAATGCAGAACAAGTTTGTTTTTGTTCCATGAAGTAAACTAAAGTTTTTCACCATAGTAGGTGCAGCAAGTGCTGTAAATCTCTGATGACTGATCTAGATCTAAAGGACGCCTAGTTTCACATACTCAGAAATTTGTCTCATTGGCACTACCTTCAATTCATGGGTTGTGCACAACATTGCCAAATCAAAGTACTCCCCTTCGGGTCGACACAGCCCTAAGGATTTTCACAAAACACCTAGTGGTCATGGCCACCTACCTCCAGAAGGGGAAGCACACATGTTTTACCTCAGCTAGATGATTGGCTGATGAAGAAGAAGAGCAGGCAGCAATTACTAGCACACACTTAAGCTGTCATGTTCCTGCTCCACAGATTGGGATTTACAATAAACACTACCAAGCCCCATCTTCAGCCTCCACAAATTCAACTCTTTCTAGGGTCAAGCCACCACTGACAAGTGCTAGCTTTTCAGCTGCTACTGCCTCTTTTGCACCCAAATCATTGTCTCAAAGTCAGAACAATGGTGCACCTATTAGGGATGGGTACTTATTGTATCACCATAGTTCCCCACACAAGATGCGACGTGCTGATTGCAGGAGTGGCTGTCAGCACAATGGCTGTAAGTTCCGGGTCATCCACAGGGTCTAGTGTTGGTCTGGGTAGGAACCTGTATGTCTCTGCATGGGTGGGAGCGCAACAATCAGATGCAGGGGAGAGCCTTCACAGACCCTGTTCCATAAGTGATCATCACCCTGGATGTATATCTCTATGGCTGCATGGGTATCTCCACAGCACTTATGGGTGGGGGTCTCTAGTCATACTAACAACAGGGGTTTCATATTAACTACCTCAAACGTCTTGGAAATTGCTCAGCCTTCAAAGCCTTCTTTCAGAACATTCAGAGTAAGATAGTATTGATAGAAACTGACAGTATAAATGCCATATAATACCTACAGAAACACCATAGCACTGGCACAGAAGATTCGGCATTGGGGGATTCACCATCACAGCTACCTCCTAGCAGGGTACCTTCCAGGAGTGGGCAGCGAAATTGCAGACATGTTCAGTAGGACATATCAACAAGCCCACAAGTGGGAACTCCACCCACAATTTGTTCTCCCGTACTTCCAACACTGGAGATTCCCTCAAAAAGGCCTATTCCCCAATCGCGAAAATGTGAAATGCTGAAACCTCTTCTCCAGGTTTCTCCACACCTTTAGTCCATGGGCAATGCTATATGAATGAACTGGTCAGGAATATTTGCCTATGTTTTTCTTTCTCTCCCACTCCTTCCATATGTGGCAAACATCTCTCACCCTTATCCTGATGGCTCACGCTTGGGCCAGACTACCATGGTTCTCATAAGAAACTCCCCAATAAGTTGAAGCATCTCATATAGGAGGAGGGCAAGATCAGGTATCCCAGGCAACTTAATCTAGCAATTTGGTACCTGAGGTCTCCGAGTCTGGTTATTTAACTCTCCCAATGGAGAGCATGGATATCCTAATATAATCTTGCAGGTCTACTACCAGAGCCTGCTATGCAGCAAAGTGGAAAGTTTTTGTCCACTAAATTGTTATTTACTTCATCTAAAAAAATCAGGGTTAACTTTTACTTCCATACGCCTACACCTTGCAGTTATTGCCACAAACATTCAAACCTCTTTTTTAAATATCCAGTCATTAAACCCTTTATCTAAGTCATCCCACCCATAGTTCTACCTGCCCCTCTATAAAATCTCAAAATAGTACTCACAAGATTCATGGGTGACACATTTGAGCTACTGCACCCCTGTCCTTTGTAGTTTGTCGTGTGGAAAATAGCTTTCGTCATAGATAGTACCTCCCTAAGGCTTATAAATTAACTACAGGGCCTCACTTTACAAGAACATTTAATCCTGCTTCATACAGATGGGGTGTTCTTAGAACTGACCCTAAATTCCTCTGCAAGGTGGTCTCTTCTTGCGACCTTAACCAGAAAATTTTGTTACCAGTCTTCTTTACTCAACCAGACTCAGCTGCAGATAGGGTCCTTCACACCTTAGACATTAAGGTGGTCATTATGACCCTGGCGGTCAGAGACCGCCAGGGGTAATGTGGCGTCCGTACCGCCAACAGGCTGGAGGGACGGAGGCCCTTATTACGACCGCAGCGGTAGCGCCGCGGTCGCACCGCCAGGGCCGGCGGTTTACCGCCGTTTTAGCCCCGGGGGTGATAATCCGCCAGGGCAGCGCTGCAAGCAGCGCTGCCCTGGGGATAATGACCCCCCTTCCGCCAGCCTGTTTCTGGTGATTTGCACCGCCAGGAAGAGGGTGGTGGTAAGGGGTGTCCTGGGGCCACTGGCATGGGCAGTGCAGGGGCCCCCTAACAGGGCCCCGGCCAGATTTGCACTGTCTGCATAGCAGACAGTGAAAAGCGCGACGGGTGCAACTGCACCCGTCGCACGGCCGCAACACCGCCGGCTCCATTAGGAGCCGGCTCCTATGTTGCAGCCTCATTCCCGCTGGGCTGGCGGGCACAAACTTGGTTTGCGCCCGCTGGCCCAGCGGGAATGTCATAATGGGGGCCGCGTGAGTGCGGCCGCATTGGCGGCCGCACGGCGGTTACCGCCTCCGCCCGCCAAGGTCGTAATGACCCCCTAAGAGAGCTCTACTGTTCTACACTGATAGAACTAAAAAGCTTTTTGTCATTTTCACTAAACCTCATAAACGCCACCCAGTATCAGAAACTGGCATAGCTAGATGGATTGCTAAATGTATCCAAATATTCTACTTTAAAAGCAAAAGTTTTCTCCACCTCATCAACACTCTACCTGGAAGAAGGGGGTAACAGTGTGTTTTTAGGGAAGATTCCCATAGGTGACATATGTAAAGCAACTACGTGGTCAGCTCAACACATTTTCACTAAGCACTGCTGTGTAGATATTCTTGCCCATCTGCATAATAGCCACCGTTTTGGGGAATACTGCCTTACAGTCTATTCAGAGCTTGTGTATCTACAGCCACATGCTACAAATGGAAATTGTTACTTCCCCTGCAAGCATCTGTTCATATCTTGTAGTTTTGTAGGTAAATATATGCTCACCTCCCTTTACAAAGCCAGTGTCTTCCTGCACAGTTCTATAAAATTAACATCTATTACTCTTAAACGCCATTCATATGGTCACGATATTCTCACTACTCCATACTTAAGTTAACCCAAAGTGAGAAAAACAATCTAAGAATGGAGTCAATGCCCATGCACATTGTCAACTAAAAGAAGATTCAAATGGTACCTCCTGACTTGAAAAGACTTCTTCGAACAGAAACATATTGCACCATCCAAGGCCAGCACTAGATAACAGAAGTGTGCAAAGCATGGAAATCTACAGTCCTGCCAGCTACAAACAAATGCTTAAATGGTAATAGTTTCCTTGTAATTATACCATACACTGCGCTAATGATTCTGATGACATAGCGGCTAAGAGATGTTAGACCTCCATCATTCTCTGTTGTCACTCTTTGCTTCTTATACCAGGTTTTAAATCTAGTAATTTCCCAACAACTTGCCATTCAATAAGGAAAACCTCTTTAGACTTTAGGTGATGATGAGATGCTAGAAAAGATTAAGTAGGGCACTGACATTGCAAATCTCTGGGTGTCCTGCATGTCCCTGCTGGAGGAGTTTCCCTTTGAAAACAGCAGTATAGCATAGGAACCAAAACTACTTCCCCTTACCAGGCACAATTACAGCAAAGACCACAACAATCATACCACATGCAGGGCTGTAGGAGCTGTGGGCAAGGAGAGTATAGGGGGCAATACCTCCAATAAGGTTAGTGGTTGAGGAGGATCTGGTAAAGGGCCTCTGCCTCCAAACACTGATTTCCCCCCCGACACAGAGCACCTGTTTCAGGGGTGGGGGGTCTGGTTGCAGAATTTCCATTCACAATGGGATGAAATCCCTCCAGACTGGTGGATTCTGCTAATCATCCAGTACTTGCATTGTCTAGCATTTCTTTCAGCTCCACCAAATATCCCACCCCAGGCACATTCCTAAGCTCAGAACATCTCTGCCTTCTCCAGGAAGAGGTTCAGGCCCCTCTCTTCAAGGGAAAATCGAGCCAGTGCCATATCAACCCCAGGGAAAGGTAGTTTTCTCCCTATATGTCCTCATCCCCAGAAATGACACAGGAATCTTTGACCTCAGGCCCCAAATACCTCCACTCAGAATATTTCCTCGTGACAACTCTGCAGAATGTTATCCCACTGCTGCGTCAAAATTATTTTAAGATGGTGCTAGACCTCAAGGATGCCTACTTTCACATACTCACCCACCCTGCTCATTGGTGCTACCTCCACTTTGTAGTAAGCAGAATATCAATGTACTTATAATTCCACACTTTGAAAATAAAATCAGCAAACAGATTACAGAAAAGTGATGGGTCATAAGATTAAAAAAAAGCAAAACACTTGAAAATGACATGCATAAAGGATCCACTGATATTGAAAGTGACTCAAATGCTGTAACTCAGATATCAGAGGGAACAATAAAAGAAAGGCGTCAAGATCTCATAAACAGACAAAGAGAACTTAAAATCACAAACTTTTAAGATTTGGATGACAGTTTATCAGAAGTGCAAAAATATTCTAAACATTTGCAACATCTTGATGCTGGTATAGAATTGATGGAAGAAACTGCGATTTTTATCACAGAAAATTCCAACGATGTCCATCCAAAACCAGCCAACCAAAATCAAAATGAAACCCCTAATAAAGATGGCATTCAGCCTCTGAGAATTAATCAAGAGGAGAATTAAACTGATTCAGTCCAAAGTAACATACCCAAGAAAAAAGGAAAGTTCAATAAAAAAACTTAAGAAAAGATGTACAATATCAAAAGGACATTTTATACAATATATGGCAATGTTCAAGAAAGATCAAAAGAAAATTACCACAATAATTACTAATGGGATAGAAAATGCTATTTGGAAGATCAATGTTTATGATATCAATAGAACAAAGATATCATTGAAAAAGAAAATAAGAAAAACTGAACATTTGTACCAACTGAGAAAATCCCAGAGGAATGGGGCCACAAACATCTGTGTAAAGAAATCACTATTCTTGAAATGACAGCTGCATTTGAGGAAGACAACTTAATGCCAAGCAGTGGGTCTGTACAATAGTGGCTCAAATGGTTTATACAATGTTCACAAAAAAGAACCACATTTTCCACCCAGAATATTATGAACTTGGTTAGAAATGATAACAGTCCCTAAACGTATAAAAAATAACTGATTGGTATTAATTCTTAAAAACATACCTGTAAATGGGTTAAACAAACTAAGTAATGGGAGACTGATTACAATTGTTACAGCATTCATAAAGGTCCTAAGAAAAATATTGACTGTGAGCTTGCTAGTTTCATAAATAAGAAATAAAAAAGGCTTCATAAAAGTGAGAGGATGTATAGAAAATCTTCACACTCCTACAGAATATCATAAAGGGGCACCCAAGAATAAGTACTCGCTTGAGTGGTAGTCATAAACATTTCAAAAGAATTTGACTTTGTCAGCCACTGTCACATCATACGGAGTCTTAAAAAACAAGGATTTCTGTCATATATCTGAGATCTAAAAAGAAGCATATACATAGATACACCTACATATTCTAATGGAAAATTCAATTAATCCAACCCCAGAAATAATGGTGAAGTCTGGGGTGAAACAAGGTAACTCACTATCCTTACTGACTCAGGTGGCCTTATTGAACAAATCACCGCTTATGCTTCTGCAGATGATATAGCAGTACTCAGTAACATGCAGGAAGGAATGAGAACTAACGTAAAGATCATTGACTAATTCAGTAAAACATCAGGCTTAAAACTAATTGTCAAAAGACACATGGGTTTTTCATAAGTGAGCATGAAGACAAAATTTGGTGAATATTTGTAAACCATAGAAATTTGAAAAACTGATAACAAACATATAGGTGACAGTAAGAGGAACTTCAGATTGAACTTTGATCCTCACATGCCATAATAAAAGCAGCAAAATACATGAGGTAATAACGGAATGGGCTAAAAACTCAACAGTCCACTAATCAAACCCACACAAAAGGTTGACATACTCTATCAATACCTGGCTCCTAAGCTGTCATTCAAACTCGAAATGGCAGGCACAGAAGCAAAAATGTAGAAGTAGACCAGACAGCAAAGACAGTAAAGAAATATGTCAAGAAATATCCACATCTACCTGCTTACACATGCCATGGTTGGTTGTACTCTAAAGGATAAAATGATGGTTTAGGAATACAAAGGCTCCTGTGTACAGCTATAACAATCAGTAAAGTACACAGTCTGTTGTATCTCAGAAAAACTCCAGACTTGTTCATTAGTCACTTTTGCATGTATGCAGGAGATAGAATAAGCAATAGAAATGCTCACATCATCAAAACTCACAATCTAAAGCTGTTGGATACTTTGGATTACAAAGCTCATAAAACTAAAGGAAAATCACTACATAGTCCCACTTATTCTGGGAGCACATGTCATGAACACTAGAGAAACAATATCCTGAGGAAAAGAGTGATCATTTGCTACTTGCACGTGATGCAAAGATGAAATGATTGTACATGTGTCAGGTGCATGTCTTAAAACAAAGGACATGAAAACTGAAGACACAACAAGATTCTTGAGCTACTCATTAATAGAGTAAAATGATGTGGTTGGCTAGAAAAGAGAGAACCTCATTTAAAGAATACTGAAGTTGAATTAAGGAAACCTGATGTGGTATTCACCAAAGGTGGATCTGCTACTGCGATTGATGTTTCAATCCATTATTAAAACTCAGAGAATTCCCCGGAATAAGGGTATGAAAATAAAGTCAATTATAACAGTGAACTAGCTCAAGAAATCAAAACTCTTTCAAACTGTTTCACTGTGAAATTTTGTAGTTGTTGGGGAATGTGGCCTCTGGTAATGATATGGTTCTAATTGATCAGGGCTGCAAATAAAATTCCCCTTCAAGAAAAATGTATGCCTTACTACTATGTTGGACACTTTAAAAATGTACCCAGTTTTCATAGATACCAGGTAGATTAGCAAAACTCAATAAATGTGTACTGTAATTGTGTGTTGTGTTTCAACAGAAGTTTTAATGTTAGAAAGTTGAAACATATCTAGTATTGAAATTTAGTGTGAATTTAGAAAATGTTATTAAATATTAGGGTTTGATAATGTATAAAAGTGATATTGAAACATCGTATTCGAATTAGTTGAAAGTTGCTGTTATGGTTGATAGGATTTGTTGATAAAGTTATGTGTGAATTTAGATTAGCGAAGACATAATTTAAATCTTCACTACATGAAAGAGTTAGAATGAATCATAATCTATAAACACATAATCAATCTAGTTCACATTATACTATGCTAATCATCTGCAAGACAACCCTTACTGAGAACAGGACATTTGTAATCTGAATATCCAGAAGTGCAGTAAGAAATAGGGAGTACTGATTGCTGGGGAAGTACTGAAGAGTGTACTGTCTATCCATTATGTAATTTATGTTTCTGTGAGGGAAATGTGAAGTGTAATTGCAGTCCGGAACAATATTTGTGTTGTTGGAAGCAAGACTGATTTGACACTGATGGGCAGCAATATTGACACAGAATTAAATGTTGTACAAGAATAGCAAGATGCTTGTCTTCTAATTAGTGACATGCATGAATGGGTACAAGAACCACAGCCAGCAGAACAGGCTTAGCAGAATTAGCAGAGAAAGAAGGAGCTTTACTAACATTATGAAGAGACGCAAGAAGGGTAGAATAAGTGAGAAGTCCTCTGGCAACAGGTCAAATAAAACTACAGTTATAGTTCACTCACTTATCCGGTGAGGCGGTGGGTAGAGCCCCATGGTTCTCTCACTTCTGGCTCCAAGCGACTATGATTTGCTGGGTGCAACTCACTCTGGGGACAGTGGTAGGATGGGAGCTTGACTAGGGTGGCAGAAGGGCAAACTTCTGCTTCATATAAATTTTCAGTACGACTACAGACCAAGTGGGGCTTCATGATCCTTCTGAATTTTTGAATTTCAAGCAGATGGCATATACAGTTACCACAGAAATAACTGGCTGGTGATGTCCAGGCATTTATAGCAACGTCGCTTTTTGATCCATCGATGTCAGCTCTTCCTGTCATTGTGAACCAGAATTCACCAAGCATTGGATTGTTTACCCACTAATATTGAATGTGAGCTAGGTTTAGACTGTTGTGAGACAGGTTAGTTTTGCTCTATTGATGTGTTGTTGAAATAGTAATTCTGCTCAGTATGAGAGGTTTAGACATTTGTTGGATGTGCTCAGCTAAGGAGCCAATGGGGTGAAGCTACCATCTGCGGGGTTATGAATGAACGTCTACGTTAAAATCTCCCCAAACCACAATGATGCGGCAGTACTATGGTGCCCTGGGTGGCCTGCTTTAACCTGCCTCTGGGCCAGTGCAAAGAGCCTCTCACTTGGGGACTGGTGCACAGATAGAAGAGAGCTGCCTCTATTGCCCTTAATGCATCCCACATTCATGGGGCACCTGGTGCTAAATCATTCATGTATGATCTGATTCTGGGTCAGAGTTTCATATGTAGCAGAGCAGCTACCTCACTGCAATCTATTGAAGGTCATCCTCTGAGCCAAGCTTTTATTTCTGTTTGTGGCCAAAGTACCCCAGTGGGATCTCACTGCCACTGGGAGAGGGACAGGGACAGGGTGTGGGCCCATGGGAGGCTGCCTTCCCCATGTGCTGCATGGCATGGAGGCTATCCGCAGTTTGCCTTGTGCTGCAGGGACAGGGGCATGATCTCTGCAACATGACCAGATGGGCAAAGTGGGCACCATCAGAGCCACCTGGAGGCAAGAAGATGATGAGTGGCTCTCGAAAGGAGCCTTCTGAGTCCTGACCACTATGCTCATCGTTTGATGGCATGGGCCAGATGACTGAAGGGCCGGCCACCTCAGATAACTCTGACTTGTCTCCCTCTTCCCCCGTCAAACAGATCTATGAGCTGTCACTTTGTGGGGGCTTAATAGTCAAGGAAAAGCAGCTTTCTAGGCAGGCCTGAGGGGAGAGGGGAGGGGTTGGCTGGGGGCTTAACCCTCCATGACACTCCAGGCCAGGGCTACAGAAAGCTGGAAGGCACTGACCCAGAGCACCATGAGCAGATAGACTGGGTTGACAGTCACTAAATAGGCATGGTGGATGCAGACTGATGACTCTTTTGTTTCTCGTGGCTGTGAAGCAAAGACAGGGTCCCAGTGAAAGCCCAGCCACCGAACAGATCCCAGAGCAGGGTGGTGTCTGACAGGGGTGAAGTCTGGGGCTCCTGCAGGTAGAACAGTTCCAGCAATCTGTATTGAGAGGTGAGTGAAACCCTGTCTTTTACCTGGGAGGCCTGGTCCCTGTAGGCCAGGACTCCAGGCTTCAAACAGGGCCACCTTCCCTACCTGGGGCATGGTGGCATCTGACAAGGGAGATGTTTGGGGCTCCTACGGTCTGGACAACTTCTGTAATCACCTGTAAGAGGCTGCAAAGCCCTGGCTTTCACCTGGAAGCCCTTCAGAGTAGTGGGGCCAGCCAGCAGGCAGAAGCTCCTAGCCTTCCCAGGATCGGGTGGTGTTCACCTGCAATGGTTTGCCAGGTTCCAAGATGGCCACCAGTTCGCTTTTGGGTTTTGTGTTTGCAAAAATGTGACCATTGTTGTTTCATTGTCAAGGTTGATTCAGCCAATGCACAAGTATGGGTGTGCCAATTTAGTCAACCATGTTACCAACCAAGCAGGCCTAATTTGAATTACACCCAGGCCTAATAATTATCGGAAGGGACATCACACTCCTTTTGTCCCTTGTGACATCACTTGAAGTAACATCATATGATCTCAGGCCCCAGACCATCAATTAAAGTGATGTTAAATGATCTTTAAATTTAACAGTACCAGGGAAAGTAATACCCCAAAATCTTAGTGTAATATAAAAACAAATAGCTATTAAGACGGATAACGGCCTACTTCAATTACCCGAGAAAAACTAGGGTGTTGCAATGAAATGCCAGGACTACAGTTGTCATGGTCATATAAATATGGATTCATGAAGCCATCACACATCAATATATGGTCACTGTATGACAAAGCACAACATAATATGCCTAACTATGCTTCTTAAAAGTTGGCTATCTCTCATAATACACTGGAACTGTCACATAGGCACGACCATAATATGCTCAGACAGTGCCTTAAATGCAAAGGCAAATCCACATAAAATATCAGCCACAAGTACCATGTGTCCTGTGTCGTATCAGATAGCCTTGCGCAGCCTCCAGTGCACAATTACTCCTCAAACCACCCATTAAGTGCTTTATTCATTTGTTCAAGAATGACATATTCTTCCAAGGGATGTTTGTATCAGTATACAAGGTTCTTCGGCCATATATTTAGGAAGTGCAATGTCGTTGGTCATCTGTAAGCCCCCTTGCCCTGGCAGCAGTTGTGTGCGAAATTTATCAATCACATCCAGGGGAGAGAGAGAGATAGAGAGAGAGAGAGCACAAGCTCATATTCCCTTGTACCTCAACCTTGTGCTGAAGCTTTGGGAGTCAGTGAGGAAACCACACAACAGAAAGCCCTCCTATGTTTGTTCTAACCACACAGCAGGCAGTCCTCCTATGTTTGTTCTTGGCAACCTATGGAGACAAAGTAATGCATCTTCTCTACCATATCATTGCTTTCTCCCCCACACCCAAATGTGAAGAGGTAAAATAAAAGTGTCCCCTCACCCTTCCTGGGTGTCTCAGTGACTAATAGGCTACAGAGATGTGTAGGAAAGAGCAATGTGTGAGAACGTTGCAAAGAATGCAATGTTTGAGATGCAAGGCTTTTTTGTTTGATTACAAATGCTAGAAGAAGATTTATGGGCAGCTGGAGTATTTTAGTTCATACTATCTGTTACTCCTTTACCATCATAAGGGGCATAGCTTGGTCAGTATTACGTGGGGGGGGGGGGGTGAGTGGTGAGCTTCAGATTGTTCGACAGCCTCGCTCGCATAGCATGATAATCATCATATAAGAAGCAGTGCATGGGGGGGCTTAAGCATCAGTGGAAAGGAGTGCAGATTGTCAGGGGGTACTTGACACAGTAGTTTGCACATGGTATATGGAGGGGGCCCCCCTTCTGGATTCAATCAGGACCTCTCAAGCCAGTGTACTGTGCTGAGGGGTCCCCCTGGAGCTTGAAGCCCCCTTGCACTGTGGGGGCCTTTGTTACACCATTGGTTTTAAGACTTTCAAAACAGAGACAAAAGTGTGTGGGTTTGTTTGTCTGAGTATGTAAAAATCTGAGGTGAAATCTGATACCTTAACATACCTTCCTGAAAGCTCCTATACCCAACTATTTATTAAATAATTACATTTGTTAGGAGTTGCAACACACCAAACATCCCGTTCCCCGAAGCTGTGCCCCTGACCACGATATGAAATAGTTATTTTCTAATGGCTACGTTTCAGAATTTTCTTCTTTTATTCTATATCAAAAAAGGATGTTTGATTCTATTAAACAATAGAAATAGTAATCTCTTTTTGATATACAATAAAGAAAGGAACCTTTCATCTTTACAGTATTTGACTGAATATTGTAGGTTACAAAAGATCTGATGAGTTTGCTCCACCAATCTCTTATAATACTTGAGACAAACCAACTTTGATCCTATTAGAACTTTTCATTGCAACAAATTAACATGGATGAACATATCGGAGGTTGTAAGAGAAATCTGCTCATTCTTCGACTGAAATGAATTGAGATGAGGCATTTTGGCAAATAAGATGAAAATCCAGGATCTGGGTTAAATAAAAAAATATACTGCCAGTCCATTAAATACCCCTATTTATAGTTGCAAATAGTACTATTTTTTTCTTTCACCGAACTTGCATTCTCTGCTACACAACCAGCATTTACACTGAAATGGGATTTGTTTAGTATGACTCCTTAGGAGAGTTGGGGACTCCATATATACAAAAGCATAAGGTGAAAAGATAAACGAAGGGCATGAGCATCCAGCTTCTTTCTTCACCATAGTTGTTTTTGTATTTGTACCTCTTACACATTCCCAGATGTTTCTGCCAGGTAGATGTAATCCACACAGCACAGCTGCTGCTTTGTGTGGGCATGACCTTGCCTCAGGGTCCACTGATGGTTCAATTATCTTTGCTGCTCTGAAACCAGATTTTGAATCCTGATCCACACAGATATGTTGATGAAGCAAGATGGAACTTTACTCCTTCCCCCACTTATCTGGATATGTAGATGATCAGAGTGAAGGATCTGCTGAACTCTGTTAAGCGGCGTGGTACCCTCTTGGGCCCATCTGAGCTTAGTTAATCACATGTTTCATCTCACCCAAAACCTCATGGCACCATTCCACTCAACACAAGGGCTTTTCATCTCCCCCACATAGGACTGCAGATTGCACCACTGCAAGGACTCAGATTCTCACTCACCTCCAAGGCTTACCAATACATTCACCCTAGAGTACATCATATCACCAAAAAATCCAGTGGCTCATCATCTTACCCACCAAAGAACTGTTGTCTGAATAACCATTTCAGCTTCTTCCCAAATGTATATGCAGGATCCTAACAAAATCTTTGACTTTTCTTAGTGGCCTCATCTTGTTCTCATCTTTCCAATCTTGAGAAGTCATATCCATCTTACCATGCCTACCCCAGTTACTCTATCTCAGAAATAAAGCCAAAAGTTGTGTCAGGCTGTTTTATTGTTTTAATCATTGCTCTGGAAGTACTTTTTGTTCTATTTTATGTTGTTGCAATTGTTAGTTCCTCTATGGTGGATAGTCAGTGAGCCAGCCTGTGTGTGATTATCCAGATGAACAGTCATCTTATTGCTCCATTCAGCTTCTACAAAATCTCTGCACCAAAGTTACTTTTTAACCACTTACTCAATTCTGTTTGGGTTCCTGCTTCCCTTTTCTTCCCTCAAGAGCTGAGAGTAATCCTCTACATCCACTGTCAGGTCAGCAGGATCTCCTTTCTATGTTGCAGGTGAGGGTGAAAACATAGGAACTTGCTTATATCCTGTACTGAACTACTGATCTCCTCAAATGGAGTAAGGGTGGGGGGAGGTGTTGCAGCATCAGGGAAAAGGAGATTGGATGCTGCCTCCCAACGTCTGTGATCATGGTTGGTGCGGAGTGCAGATGAGGAGCAATAGAAATGATAGAGGCATAGGTGGAGTTTGGTACTTCTATAGGTTATATCAAATTTGCAAACTGCCTTGCTAGGATATTCTTTCTTTATCTATGCAAGTTAGATGATACGCATTGCATCTTGAACAAAAAATACATTTTACTTTCGACACCATTGATCAGATAAGTTTACCCTACCCTGGAAAATGTCATGGCAAGTGACATGTTATCATATTTCAAAGCAGCCGGTCATGTTTCGTGAAGACTGGAGACATTCACACTGAGCTGCAGTCCGTTGTGGCATACCTTAACATTTCATTCTAGAGTCTACTATGTTCAGTTTGATCTAGCCCCATTTAGCTCAATGTTCGAAGGGTCAGGTATCTCAATACAGCAATATGTTGGTGATACCTAATTTGATGTAAAAAAAACATCCTGTATGGATTATTCACTCACCTTATGCATTTGATTCACAAAACTCCAGATTGTAGGTGGATATCTTCCTGATGCTGAATCCAGGAAAACTGTTTTTTTCTGATTATGCCTTACATAAAAACATATTTGATTGAGTACTTCTTGATAAACTAAAACATAATAACTCCTCCATTCTCCCAACAGTAAAATCACTTGGCTTTAAACTGGGCTCCGTGCTTATCTGGCTCCACACACCAAAAGAAGAATTCTGGCATGGTGAGAATGGGCAGAATTGTGCATTCTGGAAAAGATAGGTGCCACATTTTGCAGGAAGTCATCATTAGATTGGAGTGGCCCTGGTAGCCCATTAGCTGGTTAGTCTCCACATCCCCCTACATGGGAAATGGGCAAAAAGGAGGCACCCCTGGCACCCATATCACATCTGTACTGTAGAAATGACTGAAGAAGGTATGTCCTGCTGTTATCAGCACCTGGCAAAGAGAGGCTGCAGCATAGGCTGGACTGCACCTGCTGCCTCTTGGGCTACAAAAGAAAGTGTTGTGCCTGTGGTGTCCTGATAAAGGGAAAGTCACCCCAAGGGTCAGTTGGCTGGCTCCCTATTACAGCCACAGGGCCAAAAAAGCTGAGAAGACTGCTCCTTTGAGAGCCCAGCACCAAACTGCCTGATTGCCACTGAATGCCAATATGCAGCCTGAAAGACAGTGTCCCGACATTTAAAAGCTGTAACCCTGGCCCTGGAGATTAGTCTGAGTGCAATTTGGTTCCTCAGCACGGAAGATACTGCAAGTTAAAAGGAACCTCTTGTTTTGCCAGACCAGTGGTAACTAGTTTTGTGCTGGACTTCGTGGAACATCAACCCCCATGTTCGTGGCCCAACGGGTGGACACAGGAAGACCTCAGGCACCGGCTCAGCATCCATAGCATCCGTGAGTATCTTCAGCATCTTGACTCCTTTGAATCAGGACCACTCAATTGATGTATATAGCAGATTGCCAATAGGACCTGGAACTGGAGGCTACTTTAAATATAAAGTAACTGTTCAACTGGAACCTTTTGACGCATATCACTGGCTCTATGTTTGAGTTGGTCCCTACAGGAGTGCCCTTAAAGACTTTTTAAAGTTTCTTCTTGTATCGAATCCTAAACTGTGGGTCACAATAGATTTCAATGATTTATTGCTTTGAGTGAAAAACTGGGATTTATTTTTTCTTTAAAAATTCATACCTCCAGAACCCTCTGGTGGATTTTTGTCATGAAGGTATCTATTTAAAGATACAAATACAATCTAGTTTTATAAATTGGTATTGGATTTTCATTATGTTGTGTTTTCCTATTTAACTGTTTTGATACTTCTTAATGCTTTACATTTGTTCTTTAGTTAAAGCCTGATTGTCTGAGCCACAGCCACTCAGGACTGGGTTACAGTTTTACAATCAAACCTGACTGCATCTGGTACAGAAATATGTCCTATTACATGGTGAGGTTGCACAGCCATACCATATAATAAACCACTTTCCTCACAGACATGAACAGATACAATGTTTAATGGCTTTATATGTGATTCATTAGCCAATATTCTTAAAGTTTAAGGTGAGTTATTTATGTTTAGATTTATTTATTTATTTGTTTACATTTATACAACCCTTTGTTCACTATCCAGGAGTCTCTTAACCGTAAGAGGACATGCTAGAGTAGCAAATTGTTGATTAACTAGCAGATTAATTTATTAATTAATTGATCGATGGAAAAAAAAGAGGTGGAATGGCTATAAGCTGCTATCTTTAGATTCAAAATAGACAGAGTCTCTCTTTTTCCCGAAAGTAATGAGGGTTGGTTCAGAGCAGATGTCCAAGGATTGCTGCTTCAATAACTCAGCTGCAGTTACACCAAAGTCTCTTCTCCTGAATGTCTTATGCAGTGGTGTAACAAAGCCCCCACAGGACCTCTGGTGCGTGGGCACCCATGCTCCAGGGAGCCCAAGGGGGCCCCCTCAGCACAGTACGCCTGACAGTTGGGAGGGGGCCTCCTTCAGGTACCTTGCAGGGCTGCCACCACAAGTTTCTTTACACCACTGGTCTTATACATAGTTTTTGGAATGCTGAAAATGGCGTGAGAATGAGATTGCAGATCGTGCAAGAACGTATTAATCAACAACTAAGGGTCAAAGTTCCTGTAGACTTTGTAGGTCATGCATGCAGCTTTAAAAGTGATCTTTTTGTGGACTGGCAGCCAGTGGAGTTGTTTAAGATAAAGGGAGGCACTATCCATTTCCCGAAGGTTTATCAGTAGCATCAAAATGGCATTCTGTATTCTTCACAGTCTGGGTGATATGGCCAGTGAGGCTTGGACACTCGCTCTGACGTTATTTTTAGGCAGAAAATGTTCAATACAAACATAATGGGATATCAAGCAAGTTAGCTTGATGTCATTAGCCAAACACAGTTATGGATATTTCTCACTCTGCAAATGTACAAAATGGCTTCCATTTAATTCAGTTGAATCACCAGCATGGGAAACCTTTGACACCCTCCAAAATGAATTTGCCATTGTACATTGCAATCTGTCCTACCCACACATATTTGTGGAACCTATAGGTAAATTATATAGGTGTAAAGCTATGTTAATATTCTATGATGTAGTTAAATGGATAATGGGATGAGGTCCTCAAAGAATGCAAGTTGCCTGTGCCGAAAAGGAGAGAAAATGGAGTGATATTGCAGTGTGGGAACGTCAAAACACTATGACTGTATTTGTGAAAATGTAGCTTGCCTGTGTTAGCGCGTCGTTCCTTAATAAGTAAACTTATAAGGGGACGCGTATAGGTGGATCAACTTTTTGACGTGTTAAAAATTTTCTTACCATAGCTCCAGAACAGAATTAATAATCAATACGCAATAATCAATAATCATTAATCATTAGTCTAATCAATAATTATTAGAATCAGTAATTGTCACACACCATGACTTTTAACCAGAATAACCACACCTTTAGTAAAAGTTTAGTAAGTTTATTTCCCTTATATTAACAATGCTAAAGTCATATAAATTTTCTCAAAATCAAGTCAGAACACATATAAGAATAATATTGATTAACCAAAAAGACGCAAGAAACACAACATAATTAAAGCTTGAATCACAATACACTCTAAAGCATCAGTGCAAATCATCAGCAAAGTTAGCTTCAATAATACTACATAATCTATACAGTTCAGCAAAATAGTTTGTCAACCATTTGTCTCTGCAATTTGTCAGTCGTCATGTAGATACCCTCAACTAATCCAGATTAGCATCAGCATGTGAGGCTTCATGCAAAACAATTTAGAACACAAATTTAGGAAACATCTAGCTGAGGAAAACTAATCAAAACAGTGCAGTTGGTACCTAGAAAGAAAAGGCATAAAAGTTCATTTCAGTCATATTGTCATATCTACCTATCCAAGGTATGGGTCAGCAAACAGAATCAGTCATTGTCCTCTGGTCATCAATCGATCAGCAACACTTCAGGCTCTCAGTCAGAGAGTATGAGCCCAATGACATGATCTTGAGTCTCTTCTTTTCAGTACCGCATCTCATAACCGGGTAAGATCTGAAGTCTTTTTCCTCTGTCACGTTGTTATATCAAGGTCACCCAAACTATCCTCTAATTCCCAATTGGTCAATTAATCGTACGTTATTACTCTACCCAATAGTGATTCTATACCAAATCTATGAATTCTAATATTTCGCCTTTCACACGTTGTTCATTGGTCTGCTTTACGATGTTCTCATCATCCGGCTCATCGGGTATCGAATTTGTTGCATCTTCTTCTCCAGTCAGTGTCTTCATTGTTTGCATCCTGGTAAAGAACCTCTAGCACACATTACATACAGTAAGATACATTTTAAAGACACTGTGGCCCTGATTCTGACCTTGGCGGACGGCGGAGGCCGTCCGCCAAGGTACCGCCGCCAAATGACCGCACCGCGGTCAGAAGACCGCGGCGGCCATTCAGACATTTCCTCTGGGCCGGCGGGCGCTCTCCAAAAGAGCGCCCGCCGGCCCAGAGGAAATGCCCCTGCAACGAGGACGCCGGCTCAGAATTGAGCCGGCGTAGTTGCAGGGGTGCGACGGGTGCAGTTGCACCCGTCGCGTATTTCAGTGTCTGCAAGGCAGACACTGAAATACTTTGCGGGCCCTCTTACGGGGGCCCCTGCAGTGCCCATGCCATTGGCATGGGCACTGCAGGGGCCCGCAGGGGCCCCGCGGCACCCCCTACCGCCATCCTGTTCATGGCGGGTTTCCCGCCATGAACAGGATGGCGGTAGGGGGTGTCTGAATCCCCATGGCGGCGGAGCGCGCTCCGCCGCCATGGAGGATTCCCCCGAGCAGCGGAAAGTCGGCGGGAGACCGCCGACTTTCCGCTTCTGATCGCGGCTGAACCGCCGCGGTCAGAATGCTCGTGGGAGCACCGCCAGCCTGTTGGCGGTGCTCCCGTGGTCGGTGGCCCTGCCGGCAGGTGTCTCCTGTTAGTCGGTTCTCATGGAAAGGTTCTGCTAAGCATTTTATTAAACAATGAACATTTCACAGTTAGTTCACTTTGTCAGCATTTTCTATTAAACGCTAAGAAATAGAGCTTCTGCATGAGGCCTGGCAAACCTAGGCCAAGACACTTGCTAAGTTAAGGCCTACAATTAATAAGCTAAAACATACTTCATAACCCTTAATATGACATACTACTACATTAATCTAATACATTTTCAATATTTCGTAAGTATGAATCATTAATTAATACATTTCGTGAAAAATAGTGGCCATTTTTCGTGGTCACTATTTTAAACGTGAATATTATTTTTCTCTGTGTTATTCATTTTTCTACAAAATTAATTATTCAAAATACATAAATATTCATTAATAATTTCTAATTAAGACATCTGCTTAAGCAATCCCTCCTCTGATGACTAAATGTGCCATCACATCAAATTTATCACCCACAATTTTATAATTATATTTCTTCAACATTTTGTCTTCTCCTTGAATTTTCCCCATAAATTCTTTCCCTTTTCCTTTCTTCCCTCCTCTGATTATTTTTAGACTTTTCAATTTCATTATTTTACATAATTTGCAAAATCCCCATATTCCTAACAGAGAACCCACAACAATTAATATTCCCTGTACGATTTTCAACAGCACCCCATTCCAAATACTACTAAGCCAATTTCCCACTGAAGCAAATCCCTAACCACCCTTTTCCCAAACACCTGGTTCTTTTAACTCCTTCAAATCACTACTTGCGTTAGTCAGATTAGTAAGTAAGGGCCAGATGTATCAAGCTTTTTTGTATTCGCAAACGGTGCGAATTGCAAAATTCGGCCGTTTGTGTCTGCAAAAATGCCTTTCACAATATATGAAAGGCATTCGCAGTGCAATTTTAAGGAACCGCTAAAATAGCGATTCCTTACCCTTAAAATTGCGACCCCATTTAGAGAATAGCAAATTGCGATTCTCTAAATTGGAAATCGCAAATAGAGAATTCCCATTTGCGATTTCCAAATCAAATGTATCAAGCATTTCCTAAATGCGAAATGGGCATTTAGGAAATGCAATTACCATAATTAAAAGTTTGGTGGTAAGCATTTGCGAATTTTAAAAATGCATTATACATCCATTTTTAAAATTGACATGTAGCGCACACATGTCCCTGAGGCATGTGTGTGCTTCACATTTCCGTAAAAATATTTTTGAGGTGCAGCAGAGGGGGCCTTAGTCCCCCGGCACCCTGGGATTTGCATTTCCTAATTTGCGAATTCCTAACTGGAATTTGCAATTTGGGAAATGCAAAAACATTCGCAACAGGCCCATAGGTGCGAATGGGTTCGGATTCTCTATTTGCGATTCGGTAATAGCATTTGCGATTTTTAAGAAATCGCTATTACCGAATCGCAAAAATCATACATACCATTTTGCATTTCTTAAATAGCGATTTCTTAACATTTGCTATTTAAGAAACGTAAATCGTTTTTTTGATACATCTGGCCCCAAGTCTCTTATCTCTTTCGTATTGTTAGGTATGTAAGAACAGTGCCTAGAGTTAATCATTTTACAGACTCCACCATCCTTCACTAAAAGAATGTCTAAAGCAAGACGATTTTGAAGAGTCATAGCTCTATCTGCAGCTAATTCAGTATCTATCAGGAGTATAGCCCCTGAAACATTTGTCAGTATTTTATCCACAATAGTAGACAACTTTCTAATTTTGATTGAATTCAGGATGACTCCCACTGAAGGAATCACCGCACCAAATATATCTCCCATTATCGCAGAAGAGGACTCCCTCCTCTATATCTTATGATGTAATTCTGTCATTTTCGGGAACTTTTATAAATCCTCCATCCGGTAAATCTTTGGGAATACTATCCCCAAATATCATGTCCCATACCATCCTCTTAGAAGACAGTAATAAGCATTAAGTCCACGAATATAATATATCCCCGGAATTGCAGGGTCCTGCTCATTCAACATAAATATCCATTTACTCTGAAACAAAAACACATGTCTACATTCACTCGTACCTACAAGTAAAGTGTCAATGCGCGGCTTAGACTTCCCTGGGTGTAAAGCATCTAAAGCTAATATCTCTTGCGTTTTAATTGCACTACAAGCATAATCATTCTTGTAAGTACTTTTCTCTAAACCTTTTTGTAATTTCTCTTTCAGTGCTTTTCTCCTGTCATCAGTATGATCTAAGAAGCTCTTCTCTAAAGGTGTAAGCAAGTATCTGAGGTTATTTTTGTGCGTATAAGCTGTACCAAACGATAGTGTAGGCTCAAAGAATCCTCTAACTAAGACTGTCATTATCCTTAGCTATTCTACTCAAATACCTAATAATAGGAACAAAAGAAAACACAAGGTCATGATGGGAGTAGAAGTACTGAATGTACTCCTGGTTATAGAACCTTATTAGTAATGGACTACAACTTATCCTGTATGTTAATGGAAGACTATAGTAAGTGACTCCTTCCTCGACTGATGAAGGAATCTGCGTAAATACAAGACAGTCCTTTGCATCCATCGTTTCAACATACTCACTCAACAAGCAATAGAAAACGTTAGAAGAAAGTTCTCCTTGTGCATTAGTAAAGTCATGCAAATATTTCTCATCTAGCTTAAACCTCTTTAAAGCTGTTAGCGTAGAAGTCTCAGAAGCAGAAGTATGGTTGGCTCCTTTCGCATCAAGAACAGACATACCCATAATCAACACCATAAACAAAATCCCACACATAATTGCCAAACCAATGCTCATATATTTACAGCGCCCAGCATCCTTAATCTGCTTATCAAAATCAGCCATGATCTCTAAAGAATCAGAAAGCAGAAGTAACTTAGAAAACGTGCAGCACAAATCAGAAATAGACAATTCTTCTTTCAACAGTTCAGTTTCACTTCCAGGAACCCTTCTCCCTTGTCAAAAATCGGTTAGCAGCTTGTCAAAATCAGGTTTCAAAAAGTCAAATCGGGTTATCAATGTCTTTTCCAGTTACTCAACCTAACTAAACAGTTCCTTTCTCAAAAATATTTCTCAAATTGTTTCAACAGTTCAACTCCTTGATCTTCTTCAGGTCACCTCAAAATATTGACTCGGAACTTCAATATCAAAACAAAAAGACATACACTCTTGTTGCCATTTGTTTGTAGTTACATATGCCCATTCAGGACCTACGTATTTTTGACTTGCTATCCTCTTTCTTTTCAAGTTTCGATCACCATTCAACTCTCTTTCACTTAGTTCCTC
The DNA here is from genome assembly GCF_031143425.1 of Pleurodeles waltl. NCBI lineage: Eukaryota > Metazoa > Chordata > Amphibia > Caudata > Salamandridae > Pleurodeles > Pleurodeles waltl. Next base: position 840,471,017 of record NC_090436.1, read on the forward strand.
TTTTCTCGTAGTATCTACTTCTTCCTCTATTGTTTGTTCGACAATCACCTCTTTCCTTTTTTCCACTTGCGAATTCGGCCACTTATCTCCTTTTTGTGAACCTTCTGTCAATATTCTCTTCAGGACTGAACTTGAATCCGTTTCTTTCTCTGTGGTGTTTTCTCTTGACGGACCTGCAACAGTTTCAGGAGGAGTCAGGTCACTTTGACTTTGATCCAGCTCAACTCCTTCCCCTTCTTGGTCTGGCACTGGCTCTGTTTGTCTCTCGGAATCATCTGTATCTGGGAGAGCTCCCTCTGTACTAGGCTCTCCTGCTGATTCAATTGAGACAGGTTCCCCAGCACCTTCCTGGAGAGCTCCACCTTCGTGTCTCACAGGGGTGATGGAACCGTCCTCAACGAGCTCAGGTTCAGCCTCAGTTCTTCCTTGCTCCTTTTCCGGTGCAGTCATTTGTCTCACAGTTGTTGGTACTCTCAACAACGCTTCTTCATGATCCAGTGGACATGCCACTTTCTTCGTGTGACTTGCATGAATCCAGTTTGGGATCCCAGCACACTTCACAGCTGTCGTAGTCATTAGAACGACTTGATATGGACCCTTCCAACGAAGCTCCAAACACGTCTTGAGCACATGTTTTTGAACAACAACCCAGTCACCAGCTCTCAGGTTGTGCCCTGGATTTTGGATCGGCGCAGGGTGGTGGCCTCCACCTGCTGAGAGAAAGAGCGGACTAGACCCTTGCAGTATTCCAATACCATATCATCTGTAATATTGACAAGTGCATTTGCTGGAACTGCTGGCAACCCCATTGGTCTACCCATGAGGATCTCATGGGGAGACAATCCTGTCTTCCTGTCAGGTGTGTTTCTCATTGACATCAACACCAAAGGCAATGCATCAGGCCATTTCAAATTTGTAGCTGCACACATTTTTGCAATTCGTGACTTTAAGGTACTTTTCATGTGCTCCACTAGTCCTGATGCTTCAGGACGATAACTACAATGCAACTTCTGCTCAATGTTCAGTGCTGCACACAATAGCTTAATCCCCTCTTTATTGAAGTGTGTTCCCTTATCGAGATTCTAAAGAGATCGGAAATACGAAGCGCGGTATCAGTTCCCTAAGCAGCAATTTTGCTGCAGTGAGGCTATAATTTCTCCGTGTGGGGTACGCTTCAATCCAATGACTAAAGATGCACACAACCACCAACACATATCTCAAACCTCCACACACAGGCATCTCAATTAAATCCAATTGCATTCTGCTGAATGGACCTGCTCTTCCAATGTGGCTCAAATTAACCACTGTCCCTTTCCCCGCATTTAATTGCTGACAAATGACACAACAATGACATACTGCTTCAGCTGCTTGCCTGAACTTGGGGGTTCAACCAATCAATTTTGAAGAGACGAACCGTGCAATTACTCCCAATGTGTGCCTGACCATGATAGTACCTCACCATCTGAGACAACAGACTATTTGGCAATACCATCTGCCCCTCCTCAGACACCCACAAGTCATCCTGTCTTTGAACACATTTCATTTTGCTCCATGACCGTTCCTCCTCTTTGTCGAAATTACTCTGCAGAGTTTTTAACTCTTCTAATTTGTCAATCACTTTTAATGCAAAGCTCGTACATGTAGTGTCTTCTTCAGGCAACAATTCCCACTTGTCTTTGAACGATATACAGTTCAATGAGCAAAACCTTGCGACTTGATCCGCATATCCATTGCCCAGTGATACGTAGTCCTGCGATTTTAGATGTGTACTGCATTTCACCACGGCAATTTCTTCAGGGAGTTGAATCGCATTCGACTCCTTTAGTCTCTCACCATTTCTCACTGGTGATCCAGTAGAGGTCAAAAAACCTCCCTGCGACCACAATTGACCAAAATCATGAACTATTCCAAATCCGTATCGACTATCTGTATAGATAGTGACTCTCAATCGAACAGAAACATGGCACGCTCTAGTAAGAGCGACCAATTCTGCTACCTGAGCAGAATACTCTCTTCGAAGTCAGGAAGCTTCTAAGGTACATGTAATTGTGCACACAGCATATCCCGCTCTCAATGTTCCTATGTTGTCGCTTAGGCAAGACACATCAACAAAAACAATTTGGTCATTTTCTTCCAATCGGGTGTCTCTAGTGTCAGGTCTCGGTTTTATGCATAACTCAGTTACTTTGAGACAATCCTGTTCATCATCTTCCTCTTTCTCAATTTCAGTAGTATCGCTTGGAAATAAGGTTGCCGGGTTCAGCACTGTACATCTTTTCAGTGTCACATTTGGTGCACCCAGAATACTCGTCTCATATCTAGTGAACCTAGCACCAGTCAATATTGGGTTTTCAGCCTTGTCATTAAAAATTAAATTGAGTGAGGGACCATTACAGTCAGGGGATATCCCATCACTACTCCTTCACACTGTTAAATACTCTGACCAACTGCGACAACTGCATGCAAACAACCTTGTAAGGCTGCTGCAACTGGGTCAAAGGTAGCTGAAAAACACGCTACTGGGCGATGAGCACCTCCATGGACCTATGTTAAGACAGACAATGAACATGCATCACCCCATGACAAAACAATGTGAAAGTTTTCGTGTAGTCAGGCATACCCAGCGCTGGAGCTCTACACAAACTCTCTCTCAACTCAGTGAATGCTTTCATCTCATCCTGGTCTAACACTATGGGATCGGTGACATCCTTATGAGTCAACTTCTGCAATGGTTTTAAAATCTCTGAAAAATTCAGAATCCATTGGCGACAATAGCCCACCATTCCCATGAACATCCTAACATCTCTCTGTGAAGTCGGGGGACTTATCTGCAGTATCATGGTAATCCATTTTCTGGATATCTTCCTCGACCCTTTCTAAGTTTGGTGACCCAAGTACTTTACTACCTTCTGACAGCACTGTAGTTTCAGTGGTGACACTTTATGACCATACTTTCCCAAATGATTCAACAGGGCAATCAAGTCTTAGATGCAATCAATAAATCATCAATGTACTGTACCAGAGTCGATTGGAAAGGCAATTCTAACGACTCCAAATTATGTTTCAAGATCTGGTTAAACAAGGAAGGTGACTCTGTGTACCCTTGGGGAAGTCTACACCAGCAGTAGACTCGATCTAAGAATTTGAAACCAAAGAGAAATTGACTATCCTCATGAAGAGGCACAGAAAAGAACCCCTGAGACAAATCAACCGTTGTGAACCATTCTGCATCGCATGGAATCTGAAACATTATTACAGCTGGATTGGGCACTACAAGACAACATTTGACCACAATGTCATTTATTTTTCTCAAATCCTGAACAATTCGAACCTTTCCACATGGTTTCTTCAAACCCATTATTGGTGAATAACATGGACTGCTCAACACCTCCTTCAAAACTCCCTGCTTTACAAAGTCTGCAATTATCTGAGCCACGTTCATCAGGACATCGTGTGGCGTGTTATAGTGTAGAAGCTGAGGAAACACTGCATTCGGCTTCAAAGTAATCTTAATCGGCTCCACTCCCCTGATCAAACCCACTTCTTTCCTTGTCAGATCCCACACGTTCTCTTGCACTGTTCCCTGCAAATCAGAATGAAGCTGTCTCAGGAAAAACTCAATCAAAGGATACTCCTCATTTGTAGTTGTAGTTTCACACTCGTTTCTGGAGCTGGATCTTCCTCATCATCACTATTTGTCTGGATCTGAATTCCATAATTTGAACAAGTAATCAAACACTTTGTTTTACACAACAAGTCCCTTCCCAGTAGGGATACCGGACTCAAATCGCAGACCACAAACTTATGCAGTGCCTGGAAATTGTAAATCTTGACCTGCACTGGGTCTGTGATCAGATTTGTCAGAAACTGATTCGCTACCCTCACGACGTGAACTGTCGTTCCTGAAAGGGGCAAATTCGGAACTTCCGCACTTCTCACAGTAGAGCGTGTAGCTCCTTTGTCCACCAAGAATGAAACTCTGTGACCCATCACTTTTCCTCTCACATAGGGTCCCCTCTGATCTACTTCTAAAGAAGTTGCAAGCACACATGGCTTCTCATCTGAACTGTCACTCATCCATTCACTATTTCTTTCATTCTCAATGTGTAATGGGGATGGGTGCACTGCGTTACTACTTCTGCTTGTCTCTGACCTGTTGAGAAAGCATCATCTGTTGCTGCTCCATAGGGGCTTGAGGTATCTGCATTTGCTGTCTAGGTACCATGGGAACCTTGCGGCTGCATCAGCTGCAACTATGGCACTTTTGCATGGGGGATTTGCACCTGTTGTATGGGCTGGAAATTTTGCATCTGATTCGCATTATTCTGAATATATGGATTGGGGCCCCTTTATCTTGGTCCTTTCACATTCTGAAATGTGTTGACATCATTACCTTGCTGCACATCACCCTCTTGCACCATCATCAGACACTCCCGCTTCCAGTGTCCCACAGCTCAGCAAATGTGACATGGTAGCAACTTCTTCATTCCCTGTACGTCATTTTGAACCACTACAGTATTCAAATCCGGTCCACGATTCATATTACCTCCATGACCTCTACCTCTCATCTGAGGCTGAAACATGACATTTCCCTGCTGCTGTGGTATCTGCTGCACAAAAGTTCCCTGCACTCCTGTTTGAGCTGCCTTAATCTGAACACCATTGCCTTCTCTTTCAACTTTTTCTGCTTCAATTAAATTTCATCACTACAGTATTTCGCATACTGCAACATCTCATCAATCAGCTTTGCTTGCGAACAAATTACTCTTAATCATCTGACCTATCTCAGGTCTCAATCCTTCCACAAATCTGAACACAAAATGCAGCATGTCTTTCATCTCAATCACTTCTTTTCCACTGTAGTCCTTGAACGCCTTCAACAATCTCTCATAATATGCATGTATCGACTCTTTTGCTTCCTGCACTGTCCTGTCAATCCTCTGCCAATCAATATTCTTGGGCGCAATCATCGTTTTCAGAAACTCAATCACCTTATAGTTATATTTCACTACCTCAGGAGATGGTGCACCTGTACTCTTATCTCTCTCGGGTTCATTTGTTGGCCAATCTACAGCTCTCTTACACTCAACCCACAAGTCAGCCATTATCTCCAGTAATGTGTTCAGGTCTTCCCACAAACACTTCGTGAGCTTCACAAACCTGTCTGTCTGCTGATACCACTCTACTGGATTTTCCCTCAATTTTGGATGATCATTCATAAATGATAGAATATCACTTCTACTCCAAGGGACATGAACAAAATTTCTCCCTGGGATTTCGCTCATGGGTAAAATCTTTACCGGATCCTTGTCCTGTTGTATAATTTCGGTCACTTCCAAAGAATTTCATTTCCTTTTGTCCCTTTTCTTTACTCATCTGCCTTCCCACTTCTCTAATGCTCCCCAAACCTGAGGACTCTGCAATAATTCCTTAAGGTGCGCCTTCCTTCTGGCAGACCTCATTTGTTAAAAATCCTTTGCCTCAAAATCTAATCTGTAACTTCTCTTCAAATGCTTCGTTTTCTTTATTTCTATGCCATGTTTTTCTGCCACTCTCTGGTGTACCTTGTCCGCCTCTCTTGTGATCCTTGGGCATAAATATCTCAACTCTGCTCCTGTGTAGGGTTCTAATCTATTCACCCCCATTGTTCCCTCAACTAATTCACCCGCTGCCATGCTCAATCTGACACAATTGATCTGCTCCTCACCCTCGGAAGCATTCTGTGGGGTATTCAACTTGTCTAACCATTCAGTCAACTGCTGCGCTGTCAATCCTTGTAATGAAATGTTACTCGCGTGCACCGGTGGCACCTGTTGTACCACTGCATTCGGTGTCTGCGGTGTCAATAACTTCAAGCTCTGACCTGCACTAGGTTCATTCACGGTATCTGGAAGTGCAACAAGTGGACTAAGGTCCAACAACGTCCTCGATCTATCAAAGGTCTGACCCATGGAAGAGACTACTTGAACTTGCTCATTTGGTCCCCTCCTCATTAAACTCTGAGGCATCTCTCCCTGTTCATCCATGATTGGCTTCTTTTGCGCAAATAATGGTACAGCTGGACCAACAGTAATTGGCAGCGATATCGCATCTGCGGCTGCTCTGGCACCTGTACACTGTGGGAGAGTAACTCCCATATTCTGATTCATAACTGGTGTCAAGTCTGACTGTGTCCCTGTCATTGGCGTAAACCTCGGCATCCCCTACGGCTGCACTTGGGGGAACAAAATCGGAGTTGGCTCAGTCTGAACTAACAGTGGTCTCGGAACCAGTTGCTCCGTAGGCACAACTAAGTTCGAAGTCATCTCCAAAATAGGGACGTCAGGATAGATTCTCAGTATGGGTGGCAGATGCATCTGTGCCTGAACTACTGGAGTAGTCAGTACATTAGGATTACCTTGCACCACATCCTGTGTCTGGCTAGTATTAACCTGTACCGACTCACTGTCCCCATTGCCTGTGCTGGGGCTGTTGGATCAGCACTAGTACTCGGGCCACCCTCATGCACTGCATACAGTGGTGGTCGATCTCTCAATATCTGTGTACCAAGATCCTCAGCATTTGATTCTTCCTACACTATTGAAGACTTTCTTGCTTCCTTACTCTCGGACGGACATTTATTATTCTTTTTAGTTGCTGTCTTTCCTTCTATCTCATCTCCCGCATAATTGCTAGAAACACTTTAACATCCTGAAATGTCACTGATCTCCACTTCTTCTGTTCCAATCCCATCTCGCTTCTACTAAAGACTTCTCTACTTTTCTTACTCTCCTCTCGAATTTCATTTGCTGTTGTTGCCTAGCTACCAGCTCCCAAACTGCTAATGCCTCAAACTGTGCTTGCCTCGGAAGGGGCTTCGAATCATATAGTGCCATCCACAATTGTTCCAAAATTCTCAAATTGAACATCCCATTCTCAGGAAACGGTAAGCTCCCATTTTTCTCTGTCAACTTGCACCATTACTTTAACCAAAGACATGGCGCGACACCCCGCTCCTCCATTACAATGTAAGCCGGTCATTTTCTAGCGGTGTAGGCTCCCCTACATTCAATCTAATGTATGTATCTCCCCTTAGGGTGCTCTTCAATGCCTTGAAAAACTTCAACTTTTCTACCTTTTGTTATTCAAAATCTAATCACAAAATGACTTTTACTCCCATGATTCCTTTCACCACGTTCTCAACCAATTGCCTCTCACAGACGGCTGTCAATCCGTGCGTGACTCATCTCACTAACCGACCTATCCCAGCACGGCTCCAATGACGTCACACTCACACGTACTGCAGCTGACAAAGTCTTGCGGCTCGTCCTCTTAAACTCCAATCCACACAAAACTAATGTGAAATATCGCGAGCACTAATCAAAAACCAAACCCAAAAACAAATCTGCTGGTTTACTACAGGAAGGTAACACAATTGCTTCAGAAACCTTACGGATTTTCACTGATGGCCATTTCACTCATGCAGCTATTCCTCTTTCTTGATATCCCAGATTCACAAGTAAAATTTGACCCGCACATTTTACTCTCAACTGATCAATGGGTCTGTCCTGGTGCACATAGGACTCGCCAAATCTCAGTCGAAATTTTCTCTCACCCACTTTACCCGTGCACTGACTTGTTGACCATGCCCGATCAACCTACTAAATCAGACAGATTACAAAATATAGCCTAGTTTCTCAAACACTTTTCAATATACTCTGTAGTCTTAAACCACGCAGGGTCTGAACATCAACAACCACTTGGACAATTTTTTAGCACAAAGCACAACACTTGTGAATTTCAATGACTTCCCTACTCTCATACTGCGGAGTACGCACACTCCTACTAAAACTTATTTTGGAGTACGCAAACTCCCTAAATCCTCACATACGTCACAATTCATGTGCGATTTGCACAAGCTGTGCAAGCGCAACCTATCTCTCTCAGTCTATCACTAGAACGCCAGGAACATACCCAACACTACTAGCAGGTTCCAGGATCTGGGAAAGTCATTTCTGGACGTAAGGGAACATCATTTTCTCTCCAATGATCATTTTGAAAAATAAAATCCAAATCTCAAAAATACTGAATTCTCAATGACTGTCAACACCTGTCATTTAAAGAGAAGAACCATCAATCTCTTTACTACAATTGTTAACACCCTATACCGAACGCTAATGGCAAGCTCTTAAAGAGACAAACCATTGGTCCCTACGCCATAACTATTAACACCTGTCACGTTCTAGACACCTATGGCAAGCTCTCAAAGAGACCTAACCATAAGTCTGCTACCATAACTGTTAGCGCTTCGGTCCTTAATAAGTAAACTTACAAGGGGACGCGCATAGGTCGATGAACCTTTTGACTCGTTTAAGATGTTCTTACCATAGCTCCAGCACAGAATTAATAATCAATATGCAATAATCATTAGTCAAATCAAAAATCAATAGTCAGTAATTGCAACACACCATGACTTTTCAGCCATGAATAACCACACCTTTAGTAAAAGTTTAGTACGTTTATTTCCCTTATAATAACAATGCTAAAGTCATGTAGATTATCTCGAAATCAAGTTAGAACGCATATGAGAATAATATTGATTAACAAAAAAGATGCAAGAAACACAACCTAATTAAAACTTGAATCACAATACACTCTAAAGCATCAGTGCAAATCATCAGCAAAGTTAGCTTCAATAATGCTACATAATGCATACAGTTCACCAAAATACTTTATCAACTATTTGTCTCTGTGATTTGTCAGTTGTCATGTAGGTACCCTCAACTAATCCAGATTAGCATTAGCATGTGGGGCTTTATGCAAAACAATTTAGAACACAAATTTAGGAAACATCTAGCTAAGGAAAACTAATCAAATCAGCGCAGTTGGTACCTAGAAAGAAAAGGCATAAAATAAATTTCAGTCATATTGTCATTTCTACCTATCCAAGATATGGGTCAGCAAACAGAATCAGTCTTTGTCCTCAGGTCATTATTCGATCAGCAACACATCAGGCTCTCAAGCAGAGAGTATGAGCCCAATGACATAATCTCGAGCCTCTTCTTTTCAGTATCACATCTCATAAAGGAGTAAGATCTGAAGTCTATTCCCTCTGTCACGTTGTTATATCAAAGTCACCCAAACTATCCCCTAATTCCCAATTGGTCAATTAATCATACGTAATTACTCTACACAATAGTGATTCTATACCAAATCTATGAATTCTAATATTTCACCATTCACACGTTGTTGATTGGTCTGCTTTACAATGTTTTCATCATCTGGCTCATCAGGTATCAAATTTGTTGAATCTTCTTCTCCATTCAGTGTCTCATTGTTTGTGTCCTGGTAAGGAACCTCTAGCACACATTACATACAGTCCGATACATTTTGAGGACACTGTCTCCTGTTAGTCCATTCTCATGGAAAGCTTCTGCTAAGAATTTGATTAAACAATGAACATTTCACAGTTAGTTCACTCTGTCAGCATTTTCTATTAAATGCTAAGGAAAACAGCTTCTGCATGAGGCCTGGCAAACCTAGGCCAAGACACTTGCTAATTAAAGGCCTACAATTAATAAGCTAAAATATACTTCATAACCCTTAATATGACATACTACTACATTAATCTAATACATTTTCAATATTTCATATGTATGAATCATCAATTAGTACATTTCGTGAACACAGATGGCCATTTTCGAGGTCACTATTTCAAACGTGCACATTATTTTTCTCTACGTTATTCATTTTTCTACAAAATTCATGATTCAAAATACATAAACACTCATTAATAATTTCTAATTAAGACATCTGCTTCAGCACCTGTCTGCCTAGTATGTGACATGAGAGGAATGGAAATGTCTTCAGTATGTAACAGGTTCCTGTTGCTCTTTCTCCTGCATATGGGCATAAAGTTAAATAAAGATAGTAGGTCACTGCAAGCATGTGTCATACCCTTCCCAGCAAGTCAAGGTCTTTCAAGTCAGTTGACTGTTTCTTCACTTACAGGACATTCATTGTTTGAACATCCACCATAGTCCAGTGATGTACTTCTTCTTTCCTCTGCTGCCAAGCTGTTCATCTGGCCTCCCAATAATGCTGAGATTGTTATTGATGATCACCTTTCATATCTCTTCTGAGATGAAGTTGGGAGACACTTCTGACCTTCCTTTAGCCATTATTATTGTTAGATCGTCTTAACTGCATCTGTATGGATGTGGATTGCTCATTGTTGAAGGGTACTCAGAAAGTACTCAGTTCTCTGTACCTCACATCCAAGCATGTATCAGGATTTTGCACACTTTGATCATGTATGCATATACATTTAGGTATGTAACATTTCAAATTTAGCTAATTGGCAGCAGAGTGCTGTACAGTGTCAAAAGCAAAGATAAGGTGAAAGAGTCATATGAGGCCCAGCTGAGATCTAAGAGCAGAAGTGTATTCCTAATGTGTTGTGTTGTAGTGTTTTTTAAAGAGGTGGGTTGTTAGAAATCGGGTTGTTGATTTGCTGGGGTATGAGCCTTGGTCAAGCACCAACCACAATCCTAGTCATGGTAAGTGTCAGGCAAACCCTAAATTAACCTGTGCTCACCCTCTGGTAGCTCGGTACAGAGCAGCCAGGCTGAACTTAGGGGCTCATTATGAGTGTGGCGGTCCAAGGACCTCCCCACTTGTGGTAAAGGTTAGACCACCATAACTTTGGCAGTCCGACCACCTCATTAAGACCCTGGCAGTGTGACCACTGTCCCTGCTGGGAACATGGTCCCAACAGCATGACGGCAATCTGAGTTGTACTCAGACAGGGCAGCACTGAACTCAGTGCCGCCTGGCTGATTACAACTCCCCTTACTACCAGCCTTACCATGGCGGTCTGACCGCCATCTAAAGGCTGAGGGTAAGGTTGTGCTGGGGGCCACAGGGGAGGCCCTTGCTCTGCATAGGCAGGGGCCCCACTGCCCAGCACCATCATAATATGCACTGTGTGCTCAGCAGACAGTGCGCATTCTGAGGAGCGATCTCTGACCCTGGTTCCCAGGCAGGTCGCTCCCCTCACCCCCACGCAGCCCCCAGTGTGACCGCTCTCGCTGCCATGCCCTGACTGCCTGTGCCTGCCTTCTGTGACCGAGCGCCAGTGTCCTCTCTGATTTTGTGCCCCGAGTGCCTGTGTCCGCTTTTTTTATTCTGTACCCCGAGTGCCTGTGTCCCTGGTATTGTTGCCCTGATTTGTTCTCCCTTACTTTTGTTGCCCTGACTGTGCTCCCTTTTACTTTCTGTTTCCCTCGTCTCGCCGCGTCACCCCCTCGCCGCCCGTTTTCCCGCCGCCGCGTCCCGGTAGCTCCGCCCCCTTGCACCCCATGGGCTGCCCCGCTCCCGCCTCCCAGCTGCTCCTCCCTCCCTCTTCCCCTCATATGGAGGCCGTGCAGCGGCGGCGCCGCTGGCGCACCAAAGGCGCGCCAAAGGCAAGCCCGTCTGCGCCCGTCCGCGCCTGGACCGCGCCCAGCGCCAGACCCCCTGGCCCCCGCCGCTGCCAGCCTACCCGCCGGACCTACGATGCCGCCACCCTCCTCGCACTCAACACCAGCCGGATCCCCGGGTGCTGCCGAGCCGCCCCAAGACGCACCCACGGACCTTCGCCTGCCAATCCTGCAAGTTCTCCTGCATCCGGACCCGCACCGCACCCGTCAAGCCAAGCACCAGCAGCAACCACCTGAAGTGCATCCTGCTCAACACCCGCTCCATCCACAGACACGCCGTGGAACTCTGGAACCTGCTCGACACCACATCTCCAGACGTCGCCTTCCTCACAGAAACCTGGATGAACGCCTCCTCAGTGCCCGCCATCGCCATCGCCATCCCGGACGGATACAAGATCACCCGGATGGACCGCGTCAACCAGATAGGAGGAGGCATCGCCATCGTCCACAAGAACACCATCCGCATCACGACCAACTCCGATGACACCCTCACAGCCGCCGAACATCTTCACTTCCAGAAACACACCGACCCCAAGACCACACTCAGAGGCACCCTCATCTACAGACCCCCAGGACCCCGCACACAATTCAGCAAAGACATCGCAGACTTCATCAGCCCACACGCCCTCCCCTCCGCTGACTACATCCTCCTAGAGGACCTCAACTTCCACCTGGAGAACAACAACGACAACAACATCACACCACCCTGCTGGACAACCTCGCCAACCTCGGACTCAAGCAACTGGTGAACACCCCCACCCACTACGCCGGACACACGCTTGACCCAGTCTTCTCCTCCAGCAAGTACATCTCCTTCAGCCACTCCACCGGACTCCACTGGACAGACCACAGCTGCGTCCACTTCAGCTTCAGAAGAACCACGACTCACCACCACCCACAACAGGCTCCCCGCAGGAGCTGGAACAAGATCACCATCGACCAGCTCTCCACATCACTGAGCCAGAACCCTCCCGCCAGCTCAGCGGACCCCAACCAAGCAGCCAACAACCTCACACAGTGGATCACCAACTGCGCTGACAACCTTGCACCTCTGAAAACCCATCCCATCAGGCCCAACAGCAAGAAAGCCTCCTGGTTCAACAACGACCTCAAGAACTCCAAGAAGAACTGCCGCACCCTCGAGAAAGCCTGGCGAAAAAACCCGACTACAGACAACATGACCGCCCTCAAGCACGCCTCCCGCAAACACCACCAGCTGATCCACACCACCAAGAAGACAGCATTCAAAGAACGACTAGACAACAACGCACACAACACCAAGGAACTCTTCAGCATCGTCAAAGAGCTCTCCAACCCCAGCGCCGGAAACAACGACATCACTCCCTCACAAGACCTCTGCGACTCACTCGCCTCGTTCTTTCACCGCAAGATCGCTGACATACACAACAGCTTCGGCGCACAGACCACGCACCCAACCACCAAACCGACGCCCCCCCAACACCACCCTCCGCTCCTGGACCCCGGTCAGCACCGAAGACACCATCCATACGATGAACACCATCCATTCCGGATCACCAACCGACCCATGCCCCCACCACGTCTTCAACAAGGCCGACTCCGTCATCGCACCCCATCTCCGGGACATCATCAACTGCTCCTTCAACACCGCCACCTTCCCGGAGAGCTGGAAGCATGCCGAACTCAGCGCCCTCCTGAAGAAACCATCAGCAGACCCCACCGACCTCAAGAACTACCGCCCCATCTCGCTCCTCCCGTTTCCGGCCAAAGTCATCGAGCAGACCGTCAACAGACAGCTAGCCGCCTTCCTCGAGACTAACGGATCCCTCGACCACTCGCAGTCCGGCTTCCGAGCCAACCACAGCACCGAGACCGCCCTCATCGCAGCCACTGACGACATCCGAGCCCTGCTCGACAACGGGGAAACAGCGGCCCTCATCCTCCTGGACATCTCCACAGCGTTCGACACTGTCTGCCACCACACCCTAGTGCAGCGCCTCAGCAACATCGGAATCCAAGAGAAGGCACTAGAGTGGATCATCTCGTTCCTCACCGGAAGAACCCAGAGAGTCCGCCTCCCCCGTTCAGATCCGAGGCCACCGAAGTCATCTGCGGCGTACCACAAGGATCATCACTCAGCCCCACCTCAACGTCTACATGAGCCCCCTCGCAGCCATCGCACGCCAACACAACCTCAACATCATCTCCTACGCCGACGACACCCAGCTGATCCTCTCCCTCACCAACGACCCAGCCACCGCCAGAACCAACCTGCACGAAGGGATGAAAGACGTAGCCGAATGGATGATGAACAGCCGCCTGAAACTGAACTCAGACAAGACGGAAGTCCTCATCCTTGGATCATCACCCTCTGCCTGGGACGACTCCTGGAGGCCCCCTGCCCTGGGCAGCGCACCCAAACCAGCAGACCACGCACGCAACCTGGGCTTCATCCTGGACTCCTCCCTCTCGATGACCAGACAAGTCAACGCCGTCTCATCATCATGCTTCAACATCCTACGCATGCTACGAAAGATCTTCCGATGGATCCCCACCGAAACCAGGAAGACGGTCACCCAGGCACTCGTCACCAGCCGACTGGACTACGGTAACACCCTCTACACCGGAACCACGGCCAAACTACAGAAAAGACTCCAACGCATCCAGAACGCCTCCGCACGCCTCATCCTTGACATCCCCCGATACAGCCACACCTCCGGACACCTGAGAGACCTGCACTGGCTCCCCGTCAGCAAGAGAATCACGTTCCGTCTCCTCACCCACGCACACAAGGCCCTCCACGACCTGGGCCCCAGGTACCTCAACAACCGCCTGACCTTCTACACTCCCACCCACCAGCTACGATCGACCATCCACGCCCTCGCCGCCGTGCCACGCATTAGAAAAGCCACCATGGGAGGAAGATCCTTCTCCTACCTGGCAGCCAAGACTTGGAACTCCCTCCCCATCCACCTCCGTCTGACCCAAGACCACCTCTCCTTCAGGAAGCAACTCAAGACCTGGCTGTTCGAGCAGTAGCGGTTCCCCCTCCCCCAGCGCCTTGAGACCCTCCGGGTGAGTAGCACGCTTTACAAATTTCTTGATTGATTGATTGATTGATTGAGGGTTCTTGTCGGCCACCTCTCTGCTACAGTATAGGACTCAACTGCATTAAGTGTGCAGCGTCCTATATCATACCACTGTTCCCGACAGACTCACAGGCAGAAACACTATTACAATGATCCCACTGGTCAGCCCGGCGGGAACATTGTAATAGGGTGGGGGGTGCCACCGGTTTGACGGTGACATCCTACCCACGGCATTGGTAGTTGACTGATCTGACCACCAATGTCATAGTGAGGCCCTTGGGAGCAATGTGTAAAGTATTTGTACAAGGACAGCACAGAGGAACTCTATTGCCTGGAGCAGGAAATCCCTCACACACCCAATAGGATGTCAAGCTTCATCACTGGGCAAGCTCCTCGTCAGCCCTGCACTGCAATGTCTGACGGGCCCCCCTTAAAAAAGGGGGGCTCTTAACCAGAGATCTTTGACCAAGTATAGTTGTGCTGAGGATGAATACAAACTATAGGCGTAGTCAGGAGAGAAGAAAAACAGAAAATAAAATTGTCTCTAAACCAAAACCATCATATTTAATAAATCAGAAATGGGCTTAGGCCAAGGTTAAAAGCAGTACAGAGAGTGCTGGTAGAGATAATGCTCATATGCACTCTCACTTTATATGAATCGAGGGGAAATGGACATTATCCTATCTCCTCTAATACTAGGTCTACATGTTTCGCGTCTTAGGGGTCACAAAGGATCCAATGACGCTTCATCAGGACCAAAAACATAAACCCAACTTCTCCTTAGGATACTACATACACCCTAATGTTAACTCAAGTTAACAAATATGCTCCAGTCACTTACTGACACCAACTGCACATCTGGTCAGTCTAGTCGAATGGTCGCCCTGTGAAGTTTAGACAAAAGCGTTGACACACGTACTATAAAATGTGATGCATACAAAATTGATTGATAGCGTGTGAAAAGCACTATAGAAATAATGTGCTCGTAAATAATCTGTGCAAGGACAGAAAAAATAAATAAATCGGCATTGGCTTACCATCCCAAAATATGATAACGGCTCCATAGGAGTGCACAAGCCCACAAACAGGTACGCAGTACTGAACGCAATATTGTGAAAATACAAAAAATACATTTTCAGTATTGAAGTTTTAAACATCCAGTAATACAACTGTAATAGCCATGATTCTTAGACATCCAGTCATCCAACTGTAATAGCCATGATTCAATCATACTGGGGGAATCATGTAGATATGTCATCTTCAAATACTAGCAGCAGTCTATCGAATCCATCAACTCTTATCAAGTCTAGAAGGACATAGAGAAGGGCCAAACCGGTCGTAGAGGAAATACCAAAATGTAACAAGGAGAAAACCACATTGTGGTGGAAACAGAGGTACATTCCCGGCAACAACATCATGTGTTAGATCCAACAGACAGCAGCCAGGCTGCCTTGCCACAAACAGCATCAGTGTGGAAACAACAGAATTTAGCAGCACAAAAATCATCTTGAAAAAGCCAGTCGCAAGAGGCTACTTACTCGCGTTTCTTCTGTCGATAACCAGAAACCTACCCGGGGGCCGCGTTCCTGCAGCAAGTGATGTAATGCAAGCAAAACGTTTTTATCGAGGAAAGGAAAGCGAACGTGGAAATAGGAAGTGTTTCCGGAGTTCCGATTGGTTGATCGTCATCATGTGACCAGGGAATAGTAAACACAGAGGACGGGTACTCGCAAGTTGCGAGGTGATAATAAACACTGAAAAAGGACACTCACATTGAACAACTTTCATGAGAGAAGGACACATTGACCTGGAGTGATATAATCAAAATGAACCTTCTGGTGCCACGAGCAAAGTTTAAGAAGGGCAAAATGAAAAAAATATACATGTAAATACAGAAATAGGTTAATACACTGAAAGCAACAGAAAAGAGTGAGCAATGGCAACAAGATGGAATATAGTGGGAATTTATTAAATATGATGGTTTTGGTTTAGAGCCAATTTTATTTTCTATTTTTCTTCTCTCCTGACTACGCCTATAGTTTGTATTCATCCTCGGCACAACTATACTTGGTAAAAGATCTCCGGTTAAGAGCCCCCCTTTTTTAAGGTGGGCCCGTCAGACATTGCAGTGCCGGTCTGACAAGGAGCTAGCCCAGTGATGAAGCTTGGCAAGGTGTGTGAGGGCTTTCCTGCTCCTGGCAATAGAGTTCCACTGTGCTGTCCCTGTGCTTCTATTCTTTATAGTGTTGGAACAGTGTACTTTATATGAGCTTCATATGTTATATTTGGGAGGTTGTACACTGGACCATTAATCTCCCTGTCCCCCTCTTTTTCGAGTTAAAGTATTTGTACAATACTTCAACAGTAAAACAGTGAAAACTCTACACAAAAACATTTCACACCAGGTTAAATAATAACTCTGATAATAATTAAAACAAGACCAAAACAAGAAAAATCCAATATGGAGAACTTGGGGCATACATTTTTAAGCATGAAACTGTTAAAAAGCTCTTAGAAGCAAGACACACCACCTAGAGATATCTGGTCACACCTGATGGGACAGTCACAAGTCCACACCAACCATGATGCATTAAAGGCCGGCTACAGGGACCTAGTTAGTTCCGCTAAATCCAATTACCTTAAATACAGGTTGCGCAAAGTTACATTGTTTCTGCACTATGCAGTGATTCATCTATTTCCTGCACGCAATGGTGGCAATGAGTCGGTTCTGAAACGTGGCAGGTTAGGGTGTGAGTTCCTGCTGTGTCAAAATTAATGATTCAGATGCCGGGACTTGCGTTTAGAAGACCAGTGTCGAGGATGCATTTTGCAGTTGAGGCGATGCATAGGTTCCTATGAGCACAGAAATTGCAATGCGGAGTTTTGTCCTTGATGTTGAGGCTGCATCAATGGGGATGCGAGGACATTGTGCTGGGAAAAATATTGCAGTGGTGGTTATGAAGGTGATGCAGTGGTTCTGTTGCATGCAACGGTGGCTATGCGTGGATTATGTTCCCGCAGTAGAGGATGTGTTGGTTCTGCTGGAGCAAACACCTTAGGTCCACTTCTAAGAGTCCAAGGCTGGGGTGGCACCACTTAGCAAGGCTGACTCGCAGTTGGCAGAGATCAGGTGCAGGGTGGTATGCAGTCTTTTATATCCCTGAGGCATCAGATCAGGTCTGGTTCTTCTCAACCAGGCTGGGGAACAGCAGTCAGCACAGCAAGGCAGCAGTCCAGCAGAGTAGCAGTCCTTCAGCACCACAGCAGTCCTTCTTCATGGCAGAGTAGTCACAGGTCCAGAAGTGTACTGAGTTGGTAGTGTCAGAGATCCAGTACTTATACCCAGTTGGGCCTTTGAAGTGGGGAAAACTTCAAAGACAGGCCTTTGAAGGGCACAGAGGTTCTGCCCTTCCTTCTCTGGATTCAGACATACTACAGGAGGTTATGCAGCTCTTTGTGTGGGGAAAGAACACAGCCTATTCAGCTGCAAGTGTCAGCTCCTGTCTCCCATCTAGCTCAGGAAGACCCATCAGCCTGGTGATGGGCCTTCAGGAAGTGAATGATTCACCTTAGCTTCCTTTGTGTGTGACTGTCTAGTGCGAATGCCCAAAGCCCAGCTGTCACCTACTCAGACGTATATTCAGAGACAGGCAGAAGGTACAGAATGGTTAAAGTAAGAAAAAGACAATTTTCTAAAAGTGGCATCTTCAGACTTACAGCTTAAAATCTGACTTTGTCATAAGTTTTGATTTTAAATTGTGAATCCAGAGACACCAAACTCTAAATATGTATCTTGCATTTATTCTCCTCGGGTTGTGCCATGCAGCACAGGTGATGCATTAGTGCTGCTGGATCCACTAATGAGCTGGCAGAGCACCATTAGGCCCACTTACAAGGGCCCAGGACTTGGGTGGCATCACTCATGTCATGTTTGGTATGGATGGAATGGTAGTGAGAAATCCTGCTTACTGGTGAAGTTGGATTTAACATTACTATTTAAGACATGCCATTTTTTTTTAGAAAGTAGGCATTTCTCTACACTTACTGCTCTCTGTGCCTTACAGCCTACCTCCACACCATGCCTGGTCTGTGCTGATTGACATCTCCCCTTGTGCATTCCACTCAAATAGCCATAAACACAGGACCCTCAGCTGTATCTGCAATCATCTGCATACTGATGGGCCTTCCTGGTCAGGAAGGATGCAGGGGCTCTCACACTTCAAAGCCTAGTGGTCTGAACACACACACACACACACACACACACACACACACACACACACACACACACACACACACACACACACACACACACACACACACACACACACACACACACACACACACACACACACACACACACACACACACACACACACACACACACACACACACACACACACACACACACACACACACACACACACACACACACACACACACACACACACACACACACACACACACACACACACACACACACACACACACACACACACACACACACACACACACACACACACACACACACACACACACACACACACACACACACACACACACACACACACCCCCCCCCCCCCCCCCCCCCCCCCCCCCCCCTCTTTGCAAACAGGACTAGGTTCAAATGGGAATTGGTGCACTTTAAAACCACTCTTTGAAGTTTCCTCCACTTCAAATGCACACTTGGGTACATATTGTAGATCTGTGACCCTCCTCAAATTACACACTTCTGGACCTACAACTGGCCTCTGTCAGAAGGAGTGCAGTGCTACGTAAATGACTCATCTGGACTGCTTTTCTGGAAGGACTGCTCTTCTGCTTGTTGCCCTGCTGCTCCTTGACTCTGCTTGAAGAACCTTGCCTTCCTCCACAAGTGATTTTCAAGGGACTGGACTGAGCTTGCCTCCTGTTAAGAAGTCAGAGGGCCATCAAAGACTTCACCAGAGAGAGAAAATCCACTGTGTTGGGAAATCAATGCAATGCTTGCACAATCTGATGCAGCTCCTGTCTTGTGGCTGAAAAATGGCTGCATCAGTTACCGCATCGATGCAGCACCTGGTTCATATTCCCAACACATTTTGGATTTTCCATGCATCATCCCTGGGTATCAAAATACCCCTGCACTGCAGCAAGGAACCAAGGCTGCGCACCCGGAAATCAATGTATCACCTTGCCTGCGAGGAAAGGTTCTCCACATCTTGTCCATGGCACAGGAAAAATCAATGCATCATTTTAATTTCCAATGCATCCCCTCCTTTGTGGCCCTCTGCATCGTTTTTTTTACGCATCCCAGGTAATGTGTGTTAAAAAGAAACAACCACTGATTCTTATGGATGAAGACTTACCTAAACTTCTAAAAAGTGCTATCTTGACTTGTGCGTATTAGATTCTTGTCATTTTGGTCTTATTTTATTCAATAAATATTGTCTATTTTGCTGAACTGGTGTGGAGTACTTTTTGTGGTGTTTTCACCATGTTATTGGATGAGTTATTGCACAATTACTTTACACATTGCCTTCTAAGTTAATCCTGCCTGCTCCGTGCCAAGCTACTGGAGGGTGAACACAGGATACTTTA
Organism: Pleurodeles waltl; assembly: GCF_031143425.1. Taxonomy (NCBI): domain Eukaryota; kingdom Metazoa; phylum Chordata; class Amphibia; order Caudata; family Salamandridae; genus Pleurodeles; species Pleurodeles waltl. The sequence goes on from NC_090436.1 coordinate 840,491,121, forward strand.
GGTTGTGTTGTGACTTACCCTGACTGAGGATTGGGCAGGATGCATACCTCTGCCAACTAGAAACCCAGTTTCTAACAGTTGTCTTGCATTTGGGCATCCACTATGCTGTGCAAGTATAGCACCTATTCTTATGGGACTAGTGTCAACTACAATCTCAGTGTGGAGCTTTGGATTAAATTGCACCATTTCTGTAGCATTTTCTTTTGTATGTTTGATTCTCTTGAAACTCTTTTCACATTCTCTAGAATATATTAAAAAAAAAAAAATTCTTTGTTAACTCTTGTAGTGGGGCGCTGACAGTGGCAAAGTCCTTCATGTATTGTGAACTGTAGCTGGCCATTCCAAGAAAAGAACGTACCATTGAAAAATCTTGTGAGGGTTAAAAATTTGTTAAAGCTTGTACTTTTGTAAGGTCAGGCTTCATGCCTCCATCAGGAAATATATGGCCAGAGAATTTCAATTTTGTTTTATTGAACTCACACTTGTGTGCTTTTAAAGTCAACTCTGTGTCACTGAATAATTGACATATTTGTGTGAGGGGTCCAAAAACCAATATATCATCTCTATAAGTTAAATGCATTCACAACAGGTTGCATGACAAGGTACATGATGTCTTGGAAAAGTTCTGCAGCCGATAACACACAGTCTATTGTATTTAAACAAACCAACATGGATAGCAAATGTTAATATATCCGCAATTTTCTTCTAGTTCCAACTGTTGATAACTTTAATTTAAATCAAGTAGAGAAAAGCACTTGACACCATTTAATTGCATAATCATGTCAGCAATGTGTGGTGCTGATGTCGCTGTCGTTCAATTGCTTTGTTTGGCGCATGGCAATGCATATGCGCAGAACTCCTTCATGGTCCTTTTTGGGCACTACTAATAAAGGACCTATGATGTTGGACCAGTAGAACATTCAATATTGTCATGCTTAAACAATGATTCAAGTTATTTTCCAACCGCTTCTTGTAAATGAAAAAAGCAACGTGTCTATGTCGCTGTGCAAATGGGTGGACATCCTTATTAATATGCAGTTTTGCTTCCCTAGGGCCTGATTTAGATCTTTGCGATAATGGTCCCGCCACCGGTTTTCCGTCTAAAAACCCGTTTGCCTTCTTGGCGGTCTGCTACCCGATTTAGATGTTGGCAGGCTGATAGACCACCAACATCTAAATCGCTGAGAAAGACCACCTGAGTCCCACGACTCCACCAAGAATCGCCAGCCACCTCGAAGGTAGCATTGGGAATAAGTGTTGATGGCAGGACTCCAGCCATCTTTACCACCGAGCAGATTTGGATGTGCCTTACCGCCAAGCCAACTGTGGGAGGTCCGACCTCCAAACCTGAGCTGGCGGATTGGAGGGGAAGTGGGGCACAAACCTACTTCTTTTCCTCATTCCACTTCTGTTTTAAACTGGACACAACTGGACAAGACCTTCTTGCTGCTGCCACTGGACCACAGAGAAAACATAACCTCCTTTCAGTGGGACTTAAAAGTAGGGAACCCGCACTGGTTGTTTACAATATGTGGTCACCACATATGAGCTTGGGACCACTGCAGTCATATACTTATCACAGCAATTTTCTAGAATTACTGTGACATGCATATGTTGGGAGCACATTTTGTGGGACATGGATGGGGACAGACAGGTATATGACACATACAACACACATACACAGGTTTCATTTTAGTGTCAGTATTCATAGTAAAATGACTGCTGGTTCCACAGTGACACTACATTCACACTTGTCGACTATGTCCATGTAGGTACATTGCAAGGGGACCTGTAACTGTGATGTTGGTCTTCCAGTTGTGTATCTGAGTCATTGCGTCTATGCGTGTGTGCCATTAGTTTGGGTGGCTGAAACAGAGGAAGCTGGAGTGAGTGACGTGGTTGTGTCTGTATGTGTGCCACTTGCATGTAGGTTCGATGATGTTGTGTATGTTTGGTTGTGTGTTGTGTTGCTCTGTGCAACATTGAGTTGAGGGTTACAGTTTTGTTATGGTCATTGTGCTTGTGTGTGAGTGTGTTTGTGTAGATGAGTGTTTAGGTGTGTTAGATGTTGTGGTTGTGTCGTGTGTGGGTGCAGTGTCAATAATGTGTGGATGTTGTGTCATGGATGTATGGCAGTGTATGTTTTTGGTATGTTTGTGTTGTGTGGTGTTCAAATGGCAATGGATTATAGTGTGTATGTGGTGTGTTGTGTAGTGTGTTGGGCTGGAAACATATGGCTAAGGTACAGTTGTGTGTATGACTTACCTCTATTCCATTGCCACTGCCATTATACGATGCCCCTTGGGTCCTGCAACAGACTTCCTTCATCAGCAGTCCTCTGCCATACACTGCCTGCAAGACTGTAACATCTACATAGGGTCGGCGGGAACCCCACCAGCCTTATGGCTAGGAAGAGCACTCCATTGTGGTGGTCTGTGGCTCAGCCACAATACAACTAAATGCTCCCAGCAGAACACTTGTCTGTATTTTTGGGTCTGTTGCTGCTGCAGATTGGCAGTAAGACTGCCAAGACCTAAATCAGGCCCATAGTCTTTAACTTTCCCAATCCATAAAACAATGAAGGGAATTGTCTTCCTATCTTGTGATGAGCATTCATGTTGTAATTCACTGAAATCAGTCTCATGTTAGCAGCCATGTTGGAATTGAGCAAACGGGTACTTGCAGCTGTACCTTGATTTGCTTGGGTCGGTGTTGGACTTTTTTTTTTCTTATGTTTCACTGTTGCTATAAACAGACCTTTACTCTTCATGGTTGTAAATGCAGCCCAAGTGCATACTTTTGTCTCTGATGATGTGACCCGTGGTACAAGAAGCAGTTCATGTACTTTTCTTCAGGCATTATATTTATAGAAGCACCACTATTGATGATGAAAGGTATTGAACATCCATTTATTTTCAGTGTACTCTTTGGACATTGTTTGTATGATTTCATTATTTTGGCATGTGGACTTTGCTTTGACTGACTTTTTTCCTCACAGGCACCAATTCCGACATGTGCATGTTTTTCTGTGGTAACCATTGAGATGGTACAATCACTTTCTTCACTTTCCATTAATATTGAGGCTGAAGAACTGTTTGACGATGATTTAGATGATGAGCGACTTCAGTTAGTATCTATTTGCCTTAACTGATGTTGATGCTTGGCCTGGGGGGCATGCATAAAATGTTGCTTCTGAAAGGTTCTGGCAGCCATTTTGTCTTTGCAGTGTGATGCACTTGCTTTTTGCTTCGCTCTGCACATTGTCACAAAATCTTCTTCTTTACCAAAACCTTTGATTATCTTACCAATTGCGGGGAACTTTCCTTCATGTGGAAACACAAATCCACATCTGAAACACAGCTTCTTTTTGCGTGTAGACATCACTTCGTGTCCTTCAAACTTTTGTTTTGAATTATTTTTCACACTCATGTCTGACTCACTCTGGGCACCTCTGGCCTCCATGTTGTCAGCTTGTTTTTCACCACATTCCTCAGCTCCAGCAGAGATCAACACTTGCTCCAGACTAAGAGTTTCAATCAGCATTCATTGTCTGAATGTATCGGACAAGCATCCATCAATCACTCTAAGACTGATAGCATCTTCATCATTAAATTAATTGAACTTACAGTGTTTGAGGAGTGTGTCAAGTTTTCCAACTAATTCATCAATTGTTTCACCAACTCTTTGACGTTCTTCACTGAAAACATTGTTCATAGTTGAAGTTTGGTAATGGATTGGACATGAGGTACAACGCATTCTTAATCTGAGGGTGTGTGTCTTTTTAGTCACTTCTTGGTATTTTCTTTATGACTTCTTTCACACTATCACCAGCATGATTTTTGAGATATTGGATAATCTTCATGTTATCCGTCTCTTCAAGTGCATCAATGAAATCTTCAAATATCTCTATCCATGCAGTTCATCTATTGCCAATATTTTGCTTTTTTGACATTGTTGAATGTTGGTGGTGGTTTGGGGAAGGTATCAGCATTGTAACCCAGGGTGGAACTTACCGATATTGAGAGTAGAGCTTTCCTTGGCCTCTCTAACTGGAAATCAGGATCAGTTCCATTCATTCCCTGGCCCTGTGATAGGCCAGCCTCGAGGTCGTCCTTTATGGGCTCTATTGGCAGAGTGGCTTTCTGCCAAGTTTCTGGCCACTGTAACTATAGATCACTCCTTTAGCGCAACTCCTGTGCTTTTTCTTGGGCCCAGTGTAAGCCGTGATGCAGCGACTCTCTTTAGCGGGTTTGATAATTCCTTTATTTTATTCCTCATATACTTCAGTTTGTATTGTTTTAAAACTGGTTGATTCACCTTTAGTGCTGTTTTATATTTGATAATTGGCTTCAACTGCGCTTTGTAAACCTGGATAAATCCGCTTTTAGTGTTAACACTCTGTATATTGTGTAACTTCATTTTGCATGGCAGTTTGGTACAGTTTTTGTAAATCTTGGTCTTAGTTTCTTGACCAACAATGCATTAACTTTTCCATGAAGCTCTTTTTCCATTCACACACTTCACACCGACTAGAGTTTTTTTTTTTAAATTGATTTTTAGTTACATATAAGAACTATACAAGCAAAAACACACCATCAGCATTGTACATATGTGTTACACACAGTACATTCATGTGACATAAGGGTTGATGCAACACTTGTCACACTATATATTACTCCACATACACCGAACAACAGTCTACAGATTGCTAGAGAGTATATCAAGGTGTTCTAGCAAATGTGCAGTGAGAGGGGATCATATATCCTTGGGGCGGGAAGAAGCTGGCAGCTCCTCTGCGCATATCTCCAGGGTGTCCCTACAGTATACAATGTCTAGCAACCATCATGTATATTTTGGAGAAGAGAGTGCTGTCCTTATAGCATGGCTACCCTTCTCTTGGCCAGCAAGAGGGCCACCTCCACAAATCTACACCCATGAGGCTGAAGCTTCCTAATCAGAACCAGCAAGCACATCTGGACAGTGCAATCGATGGAATCCATCGTTATGTCACACATAGCATTCACCACCTGTTTCCAGAGCTTCTGAACCTGAGCACATCCCCATGCAAGGTGCAGGAAATACCCATCAGTTAGCAACGTGTCCTCCCACAATCCATATCAATATAGTCTAGTGGGTTTTTAGTACATATGCTGTAGATACTTGAAATGTATGAGGCTTAAATTGCAATTGAGGGGTAGGAGCCCAGTCAGCGTACAACAGAAAGCCCATTCCTCCTGTGTTAAGGGTATGTCTAATGAAGTGTTCCACCACCCTTGCGCTTTGTTGAATAATGGCGGAGTATCTTCCTGTGCAGCATTGTAAACTTTTGTAACCAGGTGGCAGCGAGTAGGGCTATTAAGTAGCGTTTGCAGTACACATAGGCCCTCATTACAACCCTGGCGGTCGGTGATAAAGCGGCAGTAACACCGCCAACAGGCTGGCGGTAAAAAAAATAGAATCATGACCATGGCAGAAACCGCCAACACAGACAGCCACTTTAACACACCGACCGCCACGGTGGAAGCAACAAGCACCGCAGCGGTAACCACCCTCAGCCAGGCGGAAGACAATGTACCGCCTACAAGATTACAACTGGCCTATCCGCCACCTTTTCGGGGGCAGTACCAGTGCCATCAAAAGCACGGCTGAAACAGTACACAGAAGGCAAAAAACTCACCTCTGGAGACTCAAGGAACAACCATGACGCCATGGAGCCCGAACTGCAGGTGTTCCCCATGTTCGTCTATCTCCTCCTACACCAGGAATACCAACACCGGCGACGACCACCACAGTGAGTACTGCCACCTAGCACACAGGGGATGGGGGAGGAAAAAGAGAGTGACACACACACGCAACATGCAACACCCCAACAAAACAGAAACAGATGCAGTAACAATACACAGTTACCCTGTACCCCTCAGGAATAATGCAAGGACAAAATGATTGGAAGAAAGTTAGTGTAATAAGATAAAATACTAGAAATACGTATTCAAAAATCAAAACAGTATTTACAGAAATACATATGAAGCGACACTGCCCAGTCCATAATGTCCGTGGGCCACAGGGCCATATCACATAGGCCAAGGCCCCACTTGACTTCTGCCTCTATACGGATAGAACATTGCTGGGGCATCAGGTTGAAAATACTCAGACACCTCAGGGGGATGGGAAATGGAGGGGCACCTCAGCCGGAAGATGGTACACTGCCACAGCTCCAGGAGGGGGCTACATGCCCTCTGCGATGTCCTGGGGAGTGCAAGGCCACAGTCTCTCTAGTGGGTGGTTTGCCCTCTGCTTGGTCATTGGGGGTGCAAGGCCACAGTCTCTCAAGTGGATGGCTTCTCCACTGGTCCTGGAGGGGGCTACATGCCATGTGTGATGTCCTGGGGAGTGCAAGCCACAGTCTCTCTAGTGGGTGGTTTGCCCACTGCTTGGTCCTGGGGAGTGCAAGGCCACAGTCTCTCAAGTGGATGGCTTCTTCCACTGGTTCTGGAGGGGGCCTTGTGCCCAGTGTGCTTTATCTAGGCAAGGAGGGGCTGAGTGGATGGCTTCTTCCACTGGTTCTGGAGGGGGCTTTGTGCCCAGTGTGCTTCATCCTGGCAAGGAGGGGGTGAGTGGATGCCTTCTTCCACTGTTTCTGGAGGGGGCTTTGTGCCCAGTGTGCTTCATCCTGGCAAGGAGGGGGTGAGTGGATGCCTTCTTCCACAGTTTCTGGAGGGGGCTTTGTGCCCAGTGTGCTTCATCCTGGTAAAGAGGGGGTGAGTGGATGCCTTCTTCCACTGGTTCTGGAGGTGGCTTTGTGCCCTGTGATGCAGATCTTGGGGAGTGGAAGGTCACAGTCTCTCACCTGGATGTCTGATCCACGAGATTTGGTGTGGGCAGAATGCATGACACTCCATGGAGGCAGGACTACAGTCCATCCTCCGGCGGCGACAGCTGCACAGTGGTGGCAGTGCTGGTGCTGGTGGCGGTGCTGGTGTTTGTGCTGGCAGTGGTGGGGCGAGGCGAGGCTCAGCCCTTCCCCTGAAGCCTCGGACGGCTGCCTACTGGGGCTGCTGCCAGTGGTGCTGGTTGTGGTGCTGGCAGTGGTGGGGGGAGGCTCCAGCCCTTCCCCTGCAGCCTCGGACGGCTGCCTACTGGGGCTGCTGCCAGTGGTGCTGGTGGCAGTGCTGGCAGTGGTGGGGAGAGGCTCCAGCCCTTCCCCTGAAGCCTTGGACGGCTGAAGCTGCATGGTTGGTGGTGGGGGGCTCAGATCCAGTCACAGCACCAGGCCTCCTGTCCCTCCTGCCTGCAGGGGCAGGCGCTTTGCCCTTGAACTTGGCAGCTGGTGGTCCCTTCTTGCCCTTGGCTGCTGGTGGTGCCTCCTTTCTCTTGGCAGCTGGTGGTGCCTTCTTGCCCTTGGCAGCTGGTGGTGCCTCTTTGCCCTTGGCAACTGGTGGTGCCTCCTTGCCCTTGGCAGCTGGTGGTTGTTCCTTGGCAGCTAGTGCAGGCACACTGGCAGTGCTGATGGGTATCTCCTTGGAGCCTCTCACACCTGCAGTAGCTGCCGAAACTACAGTGGTCGTGTGTCAGGATACTTCAATTCGATTTCCTCAGAAGCAGAAGATAACTCCTCAGTCCCGACCCGAGCTACTCACAACGAATATCAATCCTTCGTGCTGAGTACCCCGGAGGGGCAAAGGGGAATGGGATGGTAGAGACACTGCCACAGAGATGATGAACGCCAGTACTCAGTCTGCCTCTTCACATCTAAGATTGGATACAGCACCTGCAAGAGTCACAGTCGCAATTACTAGGGACATACAACATCAGTTTTTCACTTTCTACTCTCAACACTTAATTCTCTTTAATTCTATTATTTCTTCACTCACCCTGAGTTCTCTGTAGCCTTGCTTCTCTCTATAAATGATTGCTCTTCTTAAAAAATGCTTATTACTGATTCTGGAAGAACTTCTCAACCTTTGTTAGAGATTGGTTTTATGTTGCTATATATATATATATATATATATAGTTGGTGATAATGCGTTCTTCAAATCAGCTGATGTTATTTAATTTCTCCTGTCTTATTGTGACTTCTGTCAATACTTGTATTTGTAAATGCTTGTTTATTAAAGTTCGTTTCTCCTTTCTTACTTCGACATTTGTTGATAACTTGTATTTGTAAATGCTTGTTTATTACAGTTAGTTTCTCCTTCCTTACTTCGACATCTGTCGATAACTTGTAGTTGTAAATGCTCGTTTATTTAAGTTCTTTTCTCTTTTAAACTCTATTTTGGTTTATTACCATTGAATTTGTAAATGCTTATTTGTTAACAGTTCGTTTCTCCTTTAAACTTGGCCTTTATTTATAACCTTGACATTTGTAGATACTTGCTCTTTTAAAGTTCGTTTTTTCTTTGACTTTAATATCTTAAACAAGAACCTTGTAAACATAAGGTTAATTCATACATTAACTCTGTAGCCTTGCCGACTTCCACGGGAACGGTCTACTATCAAACTCTTCGAATAAACCTTGACAATATTTATCAGTTTTCTGTAATATAATCTCCAAATGTAATTTTACCTCACAGGAGTTTCTGTTCTGAAGCGCTCTCTCTCTCCACACAGCTGATTCCTGTCAGACCTCAGTTGAAGTGCAAGGCTTCCAGCTGGAGAGCTCGTAACCTAGCAACCAACCAATTGCAAGACTAGAACTGTAACTAACCTTCAGGACTCACAGCGGCCATCTTGGATCTTCTCTTCTTGATTCTTCCTTTCAAATAAGCGCAAGATTACTCTGCAAACCTTCTTCCAGTTTGGGCTAAGCTGTCTCCACTGAGGATATCTCTTTGCTTTTCTCATGCACTTCTTTGATTTGACTTGGCAAGTTTGTGTGGTCATGACAGTACTCCCCCTCAAGGAACAGTTCTCCAATTTAGGTTTGCTTGGGTAGGTTCTATGAAAGTTTCTCACTAATCTTGAAGCATGTACATACTCGTGAGGCTCCCAGGATCGTTCCTCTGGACCATAACCTTTCCAATCAATTAGATAATAAAACTGGCCATTACGGATTTTGGAATCTAAGATTTGATTGACCTCATACTCTTCTGCAGAGCTAATCTGGATAGGAATTGGAGGGGAGTTTTGACGTAAATTTGGAGGACTGTTCTTTAACAAGGAGACATGGAAAACAGGATGTATCTTTAGATGAGCTGGCAATTTAACTGCCACTGGATTGATCATCTTGTCAACTTTGAATGGGCCTATAAATGGTGGCTGAAATTTGCGATTTCCTTTGAGACGTAAATGACGAGTGGATAACCAAACTTTGGCCCTCATTCTGACCCTGGCGGTTTGAAACCGCCAGGGCAGAGGGCCGCGGAAGCACCGCCAACAGGCTGGCAGTGGCAGAAAAGGGCAACCAGCGGTTTCCCGCCGGTTTACCCCTGGCCCAGGGAATCCTCCATGGCGGCCCTGCTTGCAGCGCCGCCATGGGGATTCCGACCCCCTTCCTGCCAGCCTGTTCCTGGCGGTTTACACCGCCAGGAAGAGGCTGTCGGGAACGGGTGTTGTGGGGCCCCTGGGGGCCCCTGCACTGCACATGCCACTGGCATGGGCAGTGCAGGGGCCCCCTAACAGGGCCCCATAATGATTTTCAGTGTCTGCTTTGCAGACACTGAAAATTGCGACGGGTGCAACTGCACCCGTCGCACCCTTGCAAATCCGCCGGCTCCATTCGGAGCCGGCTTCCTCTTTGCAGGGGCTTTCCCGCTGGGCCGGCGGGCGATCTTCTTGAGATCGCCCGCCGGCCCAGCGGGAAAGTTAGAATCACCGCGGCGGTCATTTGACTGCGGTGCGGTGTTTGGGCGGTTTCGGAATGACCCCCTTTGTCTCCTTTCGAATAAATGGGGCTCTCTCTTCTTTTTCTATCAGCCTGAGTCTTATATGAGTCTTTTGCTTGAATGATGTTTTTTCTAGCCCTAACTAACGTGGTCTGCAAATCCCTCACCATCTCTTCTACTGCAGGCACTGAATCATCTTCTTTACCCAACATTACATTAGGATGTCTACCATGGTTCAGATAAAAAGGGGGTGAACCCAGTGGTGGAATGAACAGCATTATTGTAAGCAAATTCAGCTGCCCACATCAACTCGGGCCATTCCTTCTCTTTATCGAATAAATTGAGTCTTAAATACTGTTCTAACTCTTGATTCACTCTCTCTGTTTGCCCATCGGTTTCAGGATGGTAACTGGTAGAGTAACGAGAATCAATTCTTAATCTTTTACTAAAGGCCTTCCAAAAGCGAGGAACAAATTGGGACCCCCTGTCTGAAACTAGAATTTTGGGATACCATGGGCGCGTACTATGTGTTGTGTAAACAACTGTGCAACCTGTGGGGCTCGAGGGATTTCTTTCAAAGGAATGAAATGCGCCATTTTAGTGAAAGTGTCTACAAAAACTAGGATAGTGTTAAAACCTTGGCTACTAGGGAGGTCCACTATAAGATCCATAGTAACAGTATGCCAGGCATGGGGTGCAGTGGGCAAAGGTCTTAACAGACCTTGTGAAGCTGTTCTATTTGATTTCCCTCTTTGACATTTGTCAAAAGTTGACACATATTGTCTTATCTGAGTTTTCATTTTTGGCCACCAAAATTCTCGTTGTATTAGATTTTGAGTCTTTTGAATTCCTTTGTGCCCAGCCAATTGATCGTCATGATAAGCCTGAAGAATTTTTTCTTGCAGCTCCACAGTCGGAACATACAGTGCACCTTTAAAGTATGGCAAACCTTTTTTGATTTCTCTTCCTTGGCCTTCTTTGGACCACTTCAGCATTCCTTCGAATGTTAAGTTTTCTTGAATTTCTTTGGTTAAATTTTCATACAATATGGCAGATATGAACTTCTCTTGTGGAATAATCAATTCTTTTTCTGGAGGCTCTTTAACTGCACCGGTATCAATTTGAGATAGAGCATCTGCCTTCCCATTTACTTTTCCTGGTCTGAAAATGATAACAAAATCAAAGTCTGCAAAATATAGGGACCAATACAGTTGTCTAGCTGTTAAAGTTCGAGCTGATTTTAAAAACTGTAAATTTCGGTGGTCCGTGTAAACGGTCACTTTATGCTTAGCTCCCAAAATTTAATGCCTCCACTCACAAAAAGTTTCTTTGACTGCCAATAGCTCCTTATCCGCAATTTAATAATTTATCTCTGGTGGTGTTGATTTTCGAGAGAAGTAGGCCACTAGATGTAATTGACCTGTATCTTTATGACGCTGGGAAAGGATACCTCCTATGGCAACATCTGAAGCATCTGCCTCCACATAATATGGCTTATCTGGATTGGGGTGGAGCAAGATTGGAGCTGAGACGAAGGAATTCTTCAAAAAATTAAAAGCATTTTCAGCTTCTTTTGTCCACTCAAACTTCACTCCTTTCTTCAACAATCGAGTAATGGGTGTAACTGTTTGAGAAAAATTGGATATGAATCTTCGATAAAAATTAGCGAACCCCAAGAAACTCTGGATCTCTTTGACATTGCAAGGAGAAGGTCAATGTTGCACTGTCTTTATCTTGGCAGTATCCATACTAACTCCTTCTGGTGACAAAATGAATCCTAAGAACTCAACTGGTTCCACATGAAATGCACACTTCTCCAATTTTACATAGAGATGGTTTTCTTGCAACCTTGTGAGGATGGATCGAACATGGGAAATGTGCTCCTGTAGATTGTCGGAAAAGATTAAAATGTCATCTATATAAACCACGGCAATCCGGTCGAGGAATTCTCGTAATATATCATTAACGAAATGCTGGAAGGCAGCGGGAGCATTGCATAACCCATAAGGCATCACTTGATATTCAAATAATCCGTATCGAGTCCGAAAAGCGGTTTTCCATTCATCCCCTGAAGCCACTCGAATCAAATGATATGCTCCTCGCAGGTCCAATTTGGTGTAGATTCTAGCATTCTTTACTTGATCTAATAAAACTGACACTAAAGGCAGTGGGTATCGATTCTTGATGGTAACCTGATTGAGGGCTCGATAATCAATGCAAGTTCGAAGACTCCCGTCCTTCTTTGGTATGAAAAATTGTGGGGATGACACTGGAGATTCAGAAGGACAAATAAAACCATTAGCAAGATATTGATCCAAATACTCCTTTAAATGTTGATTCTCTGCTTCGGTCAATGCGTATATTCTGCTACATGGCAATATCGCACCTGGCTCCAGTTCAATTTTGCAGTCGTAGGGTCGATGTGGTGGCAATTTCTCAGCCTCCTTTTCATCAAAAACGACGACTAAATCCTCATATTCTTTTGGGATTTCTGCTGTCTTTAGTGCACAGATCATTGAAGAGTGTGATGATAAACAGGCCGCTTGGGACTTGGTGGACACTTCCACTCCATCATGAAAGCAATTCTCTTTGCAGTAAGAGGAATTCATCTTGATCGTTCTTTTGCTCCAATCAATTTGTGGATTATGTTCTGTAAGCCAGGGCAGACCCAAAATGAGTTGAAATTGTGGAGCATCTATCAAACTAAAGATTATCTGCTCCTGATGTCCACCAAAACCTTGCATCTGAATTGGTTCGGTCTCATGGGAAATGGGTCCTGAAGAAAGATTGGTTCCATCTACAGCTCTTACTACTTCCAAAGTAGATTTCTTGATAAATCGAATACCCATTTTACGAGCGTATTTGATATCACAGAAGTTGCCCGTAGCTCCAGAGTCTATCATAACTGAGATCCCTTGAATTTCCTTCTCAAGGGTCTTAACTGATACTGTTTGTACCAAATGTGGCGCTGCGGTTTGTAAGGTATTCGCCACTCGTTGATCTAAAGGAGTTGTCTTGGGTTCTGCTTTCATCAGGGCAACTCCCTCTACTGATGAATCTGGCCTTTTCCCGACTGAAGAGCTTTGGGTTTCTTGGGACAGTTTTTAACAAAATGCCTAGATGCACCGCAATATAAACATAGTTGATTCACTCTTCTTTTCTCTTTTTCTTCCTTAGATAAAGGACCTCGGATGGAACCAATTTGCATTGGTTCTTCTATCGTTATCCCTTCTCCGGCTCTCGTATGATCATTTCTTACACAATCAATTCTCAGGGGAAATGGTCGATACTCTCTTCTCTTTTCTGCTCTTCGTTCAGTTAACCGGTGGTCAATCTGTAACACAAGATCAATTAACTCCGAAATTTCGGTGGGTCTATTTGGAACTTGTGCTAAGGCATCTTTCAATTCATCTCTCAGTCCACGATAAAATATGGCGGCTCTTTTTGACTCCGGCCAGGCAGTCTCTACAATGAGTTTATTGAAATGAGCCAGATAGGCTACTAGATCTTTATTACCTTGCCTGATTTCCAGTAGTTCATTGTCAGTGGCTTGAGCTGCAGTTCGCCGATCAAATATTCTTAAGAACTCTTCCTTGAAATTTTGGAAATTATATAAAACAGGATCATTTCTGGAAATTATTGGCATGGACCATGCGGCTGCATCTACTGTCAGATAAGACAATATAAATGCCACTTTGGACTGGTCTTCGGAAAAAATGACTGGTCTACATAAAAAATGCAATGAGCATTGGGTCAGAAAAATCTGCGCCTTATTTGGATCCCCACCGAAGCGCTCGGGTTGAGCCAAAGGAATAATAGGGGAAACCGCATGAATTACTTGAGTGGATATACCTGCAGACTGTGAAGGGCTAGGGATTTGTGAAAACACAGATTCATTTGATTTAGCGGTGTTCCCTAACTCATTTATTTGCTGTTTTATTTGGACTGTTTCTTCTATGGTGTTATTTAATTGTTTCTGTAACCTTTCCAAAATGGTGGCTAATGCTTTTATATCAATTCCTTCTGCCATTCTGCTCAGGAGGAAATCTGTTTTTTTTTTCCCCCTAAAATTAGGGTGATGGCACTTCAATCTGTCAGGATACCTCAATTCGATTTCCTCAGAAGCAGAAGATAACTCCTCAGTCCTGACCCGAGCTACTGCAAGAGTCACAGTCGCAATTATTAGGGACATACAACATCAGTTTTTCACTTTCTACTCTCAACACTTAATTCTCTTTAATTCTATTATTTCTTCACTCACCCTGAGTTCTCTTTAGCCTTGCTTCTCTCTATAAATGATTGCTCTTCTTAAAAAATGCTTATTACTGATTCTGGAAGAACTTCTCAACCTTTGTTAGAGATTGGTTTTATGTTGCTATACATATATATATATAGTTGGTGATAATGCGTTCTTCAAATCAGCTGATGTTATTTAATGTCTCCTGTCTTATTGTGACTTCTGTCAATACTTGTATTTGTAAATGCTTGTTTATTAAAGTTCGTTTCTCCTTTCTTACTTCAACATTTGTTGATAACTTGTATTTGTAAATGCTTGTTTATTACAGTTAGTTTCTCCTTCCTTACTTCGACATCTGTCGATAACTTGTAGTTGTAAATGCTTGTTTATTTAAGTTATTTTCTCTTTTAAACTCTATTTTGGTTTATTACCATTGAATTTGTAAATGCTTATTTGTTAACAGTTCGTTTCTCCTTTAAACTTGGCCTTTGTTTATAACCTTGACATTTGTAGATACTTGCTCTTTTAAAGTTCGTTTTTTCTTTGACTTTAATATCTTAAACAAGAACCTTGTAAACATAAGGTTAATTCATACATTAACTCTGTAGCCTTGCCGACTTCCACGGGAACGGTCTACTATCAAACTCTTCGAATAAACCTTGACAATATTTATCCGTTTTCTGTTATATAGTCTTCAAATGTAATTTTACCTCACAGGAGTTTCTGTTCTGAAGCGCGCTCTCTCTCCACACAGCTGATTCCTGTCAGACCTCAGTTGAAGTGCAAGGCTTCCAGCTGGAGAGCTCGTAACCTAGCAACCAACCGATTGCAAGACTAGAACTGTAACTAACCTTCAGGACTCACAGCGGCCATCTTGGATCTTCTCTTCTTGATTCTTCCTTTGAAATAAGCGCAAGATTACTCTGCAAACCTTCTTCCAGTTTGGGCTTTGCTGTCTCCACTGAGGATATCTCTTTGCTTTTCTCATGCACTTCTTTGATTTGACTTGGCAAGTTTGTGTGGTCATGACATCGTGGACTGAATGGCTGAGGTGCTGGCCTGGGTTCTGCCCACCCTGGCCCCAAGTGAGGGACGGGGGTAGGGGTAGGGAAGAGGTCAAGGGTGGAGAGGAAAAGCTTCTTAGGGACACTGGGGTGGGAAGAGGGTGAAGGTTTGGGAGTGGAGGAAGAGGGAGTGGTTGTTGGAGGTGTCTGTCTGCTCTGTTTGGGTGCAGGTGCATGGGCTGAATGCTGTTGTGAGGTAGATGGCTGTTGGGTGTCTGAGTGCTTGCGTTTGTGTACTTTGGGAGGAGGGGGCACAGACCCAGTGGGAGAGGACACAGGGGACGTGTGCATGGCTGTGGAGGTGGTGACTGCCAGTGGCGGGCATGTAGTGAGAGGCGTGATGTTGATGGAAATAGTGGATAAGGATGTAGTGCATGCAGGTGTGAGTGGAGACACTACCAAGAGGGAGGTGGACGAGGAGGAGGAGTGGGACACAGTGGAGGCAGTGGATGTTGGTGTGTCTGCTTCTGGATGGTGTTTGTGTGAATGCCTGTGGGGTGATGTGTGGTGCTTGTGTTTGCCTGAGCCACTCCGGTGTGTTGTCTTGGGTGCATGCTGGTCTGCCTGTGTGCTTGGGATAGGTTGGGGTTCAGGGGAATGGGACTGGGTAGAGGAGGTTGGAGGGGGGAGGCTAGAGACAGGGACAATGGCTGCCATCAGGAAGGAGGCCAGAGCCTAGAATGATCTATGTTGGGCCGCCACACCAGAGTGAATGCCCTCCAGGAATACATTTGTATGTTGAAAATGCCCTGCCAGGCCCTAGATGGCATTCACAATGGTTACTGCCCAACAGAGATGGATCGCAGGAGGTCAATAGCCTACTCACTCAGGGCAGCAGGGCTAACTGGGGCAGGGTTTGAGGTGCCTGGGGCGAAGGAGATGCCCACCCTCCTGGGTGAGTGGGCACGGGAAACTCGCTGAGGGGCTGCTGGGAGGGCGGTGCTGGTATGGGGGTGGTGGCTGTACCTGTAGTTGGGGTGGCCACAGAGGTGTCCGCCACCACTAGGGAGCTTCCATCGGAGGAAGTATCACTGTCAGAACTGTCCCCTCCTGTCTCCGCCGTGGTGCTCCCCTCACCCTCTGTCCCACTGGTGCCCTCACCGTCGGTGGGTTCGGCCTCCAGGGCCATGTGGGATGCAGCTCCCTCCGTCACCGGTGCCTCTGCTCCTCTGCCAGATGATGCTAATGCACAGAAGGACAGGGGGACAAAACAAAATGGGGGGGGAGAGACAGAGGATACACTTGGTCAATTCCAGCAACAACACCACCATTGGTGTACACAATACACAGGGGACAGTCCTACGCACTGGGCGATGCACTATCAGTCATAATGCTAGTCACCAGTCCATGGACAGTAATACCTAACGCCAATAGGAGCATAGCGGAGACCCACAGATCTCTGCCCAGTAGTAGATGCCCACTATCATGTTTGGGGGTAGAGTGCATAAGCCCCTGCCCAACATGGAACCTACCCTGCAATGTCCGGCCTGGCCTATGGGCACACACAGGCCCACAACCCCCACCCAGAGACCAAACCACCACGCGCAAGTAGTATATTGTGAACTGTACTCACCCCCTTGTGGCTGCTGTGATGCCCTCAAGCACCCATCCAGCTCCGGATAGGCCACTGCCAGTATGCAGAAGATCAGGGGGGTCAGGGTTCGACGGGTACCCCTTCCTCATTGGGAGGCCATCCCCACCTGGGCCTCCACCGTCGTCTTTGCCCTGCATCTCAGGTCCTCCCACCATTTGCGACAGTGGGTGCTCTGCCTGCCGTAGACACCCAGGGTCCGCACGTCCTTGGCGATGGCACGCCATATCCCCTTTTTCGGATGGGCACTGACCTGCAGAAAAATGAAAATGGAAAAGGTATCAGTCATACTGTCTGGCCTGTTACACCCATGACCCACCATATCCCTCCCATCCCCTTACCCACATACATTGCCCACCATACATGCTGGACACTGCCCAGGACCCCTCACCACCACACCCTTACACGAGGCCTTCACACACATCACACCATGCATTCATGCCCCATGCATCGTGCTCACAGTGTACTCACGTGTTGTTCTTGAGGCCCATAAAGCAATCGGTACTGGGGTAGGACTCCATCCACCAGTTTCTCCAACTCTGCAGTGGTGAAGGCAGGGGCCCTTTCCCCAGTGACTCGAGCCATGGTTGGTTCCAGACACAGGTCACAGCAGCACTTGCAGTGTAGGTCCTCTCCTGTTGAAGGTCAGGTAGCAAGTGAGTGAACAGCTAGAAAATGGTGGTCACATCCACGGCGGTGCGTACCGTCACTGCTGGTGTACATCACCTTTGGCTACTTTAACCCATAGGGCCCAGTGATAACCAATGAGGAGTTGCACATCGGTACTCAACCGCCTCCCGCAACGGCGCACAACCTCATTTCCACCTGTCCCTTCACACAGGACAGGTGTCCGCCATTTCAGGAGGGGGCAGGCCATTGCACCTTACTGCGTCTCAGCAGACATGAGCACATTTTGGGAATAAACATCGACCTACTGTTTCTGTCACAACATGCAATGCATTATACATTGTGAAAATGTTGAAAACTGACCAGATGCTAATCGTTTTACCCCCTAAAGTGCAACCGCTGAGGATGAATAGGAGCAGGAGACATCCCCCGTGTACAGGCCCCTGGTGGACTTGGCAACAATGGATTACAGGCACATTAATCCTCATCTATAGACTCGATAGGGCCACAATCCTAGAGCTGTATGCCCAATTGGAGCCAGACCTGATCTCAGCTATCCGTCAGCCCACTGGGATCCCCCTCTTGTGCAAGTCCTATCTGTGCTCCATTTCTTGGCAAGTGGCTCCTTCCAAGTGACTGTGGCCATGGCAGTAGGAATGTCTCAGCCAATGTTCTAAAACGTGCTGACCAGAGTGTTTTCTGCCCTTATTAAACACATGCGCAGCTACATTGTTTTCCCCCAGGTGGAGGATTTGGCCACAGTGAAAGCTGACTTCTATGCAATGGGACATATCCCCAACATTGTTGGGGCAATTGATGGTACAGATATTGCCTTTGTTCCCCCACCCCCGGAGAAATGAACAGGTGTTCAGAAATCAAAAAAGCTTTCATTCGATGAATGTGCAGATAGTATGCCTGGCGGACCAGTACATCTCCCATGTGAATGCAAAGTATCCTGGGTCGGTGCATGATGCCTATATCCTGAGGAATAGCAGCATCCCATATGTGATGGCACAAATCTAGAGGCACAGGGTGTGGCTAATAGGTGAGCCCATGGTCCCCACCCAGTGGATGTTGGTATATGGATGTGGGCTTGGCCCTAGTGGTGAGTGTCTGGCTAACAGGTATCCCTCGATATCTACAGGTGACTCTGGTTACCCCAACCTCTCATGGCTACTGACCCCAGTGAGGAATCCCAGGACACGGGCAGAGGAACGTTACAATGAGGCACATGGGTTAACAAGACGAATGGCTGCTGTTCCCACTACTATAGCTACTTACTGTACCCTTTGACATGTCTATTCACAGATATTTGTGCCCTACTCTGGCTCCTGGTGTATTGACTGCAGCACAGTACAGGTCATACCTATGTATACATTACTCCTGCCAGGCCCTCAAGATGCATGATTGCCAAGACTTGCTCCTCCCATGTTATTAGTTGTTGGGGAGGAGGTGGGGGTCCACCGCAGTCCTCTGAACAGCTATCTGGTGTCTTGCTACCACGGAACGCACCTTCCCCCGTAGGTCGTTCCACCTCTTCCTGATGTCATCCCTTGTTCTTGGGTGCTGTCCCAAGGCATTGACCCTGTCCACGATCCTCCGTCATAGCTCCATCTTCCTTGCAATGGATGTCTGCTGCACCTGTGATCTGAATAGTTGTGGCTCTACCCGGATTATTTCCTCCACCATGACCCTTAGCTCCTTCTCTGAGAACCTGGGGTGTCGTTGTGGTGCCATGGGTGTGGTGTGTGGGGTGATGTGTTGGGGTGTGTGCTGTAAGGTGCGTGGATGGTGTATGGGTGATGGTGTTCTGTGGCTCTGGTTGTGTGGGTGCTCTTGCTGTATCTCTCTCTAGTGGCAATTTTTGTTAGTCGTAAAGGGATGTGGGTATTGTGGGGGTGTGTTTTATATTTGTGTGAGTGTGGTGTGTGTATGTCTGTCAGGTGTGTGTGGTTTCAATTGTCCAATGTGGTGTAGTTTTGTATGTGTGTGTGCATTTTGAGCACGGCGGTATGTATCGCCAATTGTTTACCGCGGTTGAATGTCCACTGTGGTGATTCGTGGGTCATAATGCTGTGGGCGTAGTTCTGTTGGCGTAACGGTGTGGGTTTTGCTACAGCCATTTTATCACTGACCTTGGGGCTAGCGGACTTGTGTTTGTGTCTGTATAGTGACGGATTGCTATGTGTGTGTCATAATATGGGTAGCGGTAAACCGTGGCGGTATGTTGGCGGCAGTCAGCATGGCAGTAAGCGGGAGTTACCGCCAATGCCATTGTGAGGGCCATAGTGTTGGGGGGTTCCTCTGGAGAGGAAGGAAATAAAACCCTAATAGCCGATTTGAGACAATGATAATGAAATGTAAAATGTGGTGTCATATTTGTATAAATTGCAGCTCAGCAGGTGCTAAAAATCTTCCTTCTGGGTAGATATCCCCCACTGTCAAGATCCCTACTTGTTTAAAGAGGGCAAGAGCTCCCGCCTCTTGTGTAACTGAGAGAGCTGGGTGATGTCCTATTGGGAGGGCAGGGGTTTACAATGGAAATTTGCATGCTTTCAAACCTAATGCCTTCCACGCCGCTGCTGTGCAGTTCATTGTATTTTTTTCTGTCAGTTGCATATCCTTACTTGTGTGTGGCAGGATGTTATTGAGTGGAGGGGGTATGCATCCACTGCCTCAATGACTAGGTGGGGCTGGTACCAATAATGTGCATATAGAGCTTGTGCACATAAATAGCAAAGGTACAAATCTGGTGTAGCAAAGCCGCCTTTCACCTATGGTAATGTTATTATATTCCACTCCAACTGAGGCTGTTTACCTGCTCAAGTATGCCTTATAAGTTGTGTCCATATTAATTTAAAAAAAAAAAAACCTAGGAAGCACTATGGGGATATTAATAATTAAATAGGGAAAGCATGGCAAGACTATAATTTTCATTACCGCCACTCTATCTACAAGGGAGACCAGCGTCTTGATCCACCTATCCACCTGACCCTCAAGTTTCGTAATGGCTTTGCCTTAGTTTTTGTGCAGTATCACATTCGGGTTGCTGTGTAGCCACACCCCCAGATATTTCACCAGGCCGATACACCATTCTAGTGGATACTCTAGGGGATGCAGTGTTTTACATAGTGTCAGTGGAAGTATCATCAATTTTCCACAGTTTATACTATGGTCATAGTGTTGTTCAAACCAGACATATTCTCTGAGTTTAGGTGCTAGATGTGTAGTGGGATGTCTGACATATCCTACTGTGTCATCGGCATAGAGCGATATGCCAATAGGAATTTGCCGAAATTGGAGTGCCGCTGCAGCATGTCATTGTCTAATTATGCAGGCAAGTGGCTCCAGGGCTAACATGAACAGAATCAGGGAAAGGAGGCATCCTTGTCTCACACCTCTATGTATGTGTACCGGTGTAGAAGTATGCACATTGAGGTGGACCTCAGCCTCTGGATTTGTATACAGCAGTCACACCCATTGTAGAAAAGTGGCTCGTATCCCCATGTGTCCTAGGGTAGTGAACATTAAATTACACTCTATGGAGTCAAAAACCTTGACGTATCATGGAGGACGGCTGCCACCTCCAGCTCCCGATTTGCTGGTGTAAAAGCGCAAATATTGTGCGCAGGTTATGTGTTGTTGAACAAGTTGGAACAAAACCTGACTGGTCCATGAGGGCCAGATTCATCAGTAAAGGCTGAGAGGGGAAGGTATGAGTCACACTGGTCCAGCTATTTGTCTGGTTTCAGGAGTACTGTGATGAGGGCCTCACGGAGTGTTGCTGGGAGAGTCTGTTTAGTGTACACCTCTGCATACATTTCGTGGTGGTAGGGTGCCAGCAGGACAGCATATTCTTTATAGAATTCATTAGTTAGCCCATCCAGACCCGATGTCTTTCCATTTGGCAGTGTTTCTATAGCTTCATATACATCTTCTAGCTCTATAGGTTGTGATAGTATTCTCTTTGCCCCTCCGACAACCACGCCAGAGCCACATCATCTAGGTATTCTGCAATTTCCCATGCCTCAGATGTCCTGTGAAAAGCATATAGATACCCATAGAAGTCAGAAAACACTTCAGGATCCGCGGTGTCATAATAGTCGGCCCCATTACTGTTCTTTATTTTTATCAAATGTTGTGATCCCTAGGTTGGTTTTAACTTAGCAGACAGGGAGCGGCCAGGGCGTCCACCTTCCGCATACGTCCTCTCCACATGACTGTGAGACAAGTAGCTTTGTTCTCGCTCTGCTGTGGCCTGGTAGTTGGTGATATGGGCCCTCATTACAACCCTGGCGGATGGTGTTAAAGCGGCGATAAGACCGCCAACAGGCCGGCGGTAAAAAATTAGCAATTACGACCGTGGCGGAAACCGCCAACAAAGACAGCCACTTTAACACTCAGAACGCCACGGCGGTACAAACAAACAGCGCGGCGGTCACCGCCAACAGACAGGCGGGAGACAATGTACCGCCCACACTATTATGACAGGCCAATCCGCCACCTTTTCTGAGGCGGATTCACCACGGATAAAAACACGGCGGAAACAGGAATTTCGAATGGAAAACGCTCACCTCATCACACTCCACGAGGAACGAGGACACCATGGACCCGGAACTCCAAATTCTACCTGCAATAGTCTACCTGCTCCTGTACCAGGAACACGAACGCCGGCGGCGAAGACCATGGTGAGTACTGCACCTACGACACAGGGGAGGGGGGAGGAAAAAACAGGGACACACACACACGCAACACCCCCACCCCCACCCTCACCCACTACAACAAACACACTAATACATGTTGATACATAACAGTTACACCCCCCAAACCCCCTGGAAGAATGCAAAGACAAAAGGAAATGATTGTAACCATTGTAATCTATTAAAATCCAGTACTCAAAAATATATATACACTATAAACAAATATATACACCAATAATACAAGTCCAGGTATTGCACCATTTAAAGTCCGTGGACCACTGGGCCCAAAATGCATGGGCGAGGCCCACACTCGATACCAGATCAAAACAGAGAGAACACTGCAGAGGCATCAGATAGAAATACAACAGGCACCTCAGGGGGAAGGGAATGGGGGGCACCTCAGCCGGATGAGTGCACAACGCCAGATCCACGAGGGGGCTCAATGCCCACTGTTCAATCCTGGGGAGTGCAAAGCCACAGTCTCTCAAGTCTCTACAGTGGGTGGGTTGCCCACTGTTCAATCCTGGAGAGTGCAAAGCCACAGTCTCTCAAGTCTCTACAGTGGGTGGGTTGCCCACTGTTCAATCTTGGGGAGTGCAAAGCCACAGTCTCTCAAGTCTCTACAGTGGGTGGTTTGCCCACTGTTCAATCCTGGGGAGTGCAAAGCCACAGTCTCTCAAGTCTCTACAGTGGGTGGTTTGCCCACTGTTCAATCCTGGGGAGTGCAAAGCCACAGTCTCTGAAGTGGATAACAGTCTCCACTGGTTCTGGAGGGGTACTGGTGCCCAGAGTGCTTCATCCTGTGAAGGACAGAGGTAGTGGATGGATGTCTCCACTGGTTCTGGAGGGGGACTGGTGCCCAGAGTGCTTCATCCTGTGAAGGACAGAGGTATTGGATGGATGTCTCCACTGGTTCTGGAGGGGGACTGGTGCCCAGAGTGCTTCAAACTGTGAAGGAAAGAGGTAGTGGATGGATCTCTCCACTGGTTCTGGAGGGGGACTGGTGCCCAGAGTGCATCACTCACCCCGTGACGGACCCAGTTGCGTCAGTGCCCCTGCCGCTCATGGGCTAGCGGTGCTTGAGTTGGCGGTGCCCTGTTCAGCAGTGCTTGATTTGGCAGTGCCCTGTTCAGGGGTGCTTCAGTTGGCGGTGCCCTGTTCAGCGGTGCTTGATTTGGCGGTGCCCTGTTCAGCGGTGCTTGAGTTGGCGGTGCCCTGTTCAGCGGTGCTTGATTTGGCAGTGCCCTGTTCCGCGGTGCATGAGTTGGCGGTGCCCTGTTCAGCGGTGCTTGATTTGGCGGTGCCCTGTTCAGCGGTGCTTGCTCTGGCGGTCCTCCATGGCCCAGCAGGGCTTGTGCTGGCGGTCCTTCATGGCCCAGCGGTGCTTGTGCTGGTGGTCCTTCATTGCCCAGCGGGGCTTGTGCTGGTGGTCCTTCATGGCCCAGCGGGGCTTGATGTGGCGGTGCCCTGTTCAGCGATGCTTGAGTTGGCGGTGCCCTGTTCAGCGGTGCTTGATTTGGCGGTGCCCTGTTCAGCGGTGCTTGTGCTGGCGGTCCTTCATGGCCCAGCGGGGCTTGTGCTGGCGGTCCTTCATGGCCCAGCGGTGCTTGTGCTGGCGGTCCTTCATGGCCCAGCGTGGCTTGATTTGGCGGTGCCCTGTTCAGCAATGCTTGAGTTGGCGGTGCCCTGTTCAGCAGTGCTTGATTTGGCGGTGCCCTGTTCAGCGGTGCTTGAGTTGGAGGTGCCCTGTTCAGCGGTGCTTGATTTAGCGGTGCCCTGTTCAGCGGTGCTTGAGTTGGCGGTGCCCTGTTCAGTGGTGCTTGATTTGGCAGTGCCCTGTTCAGCAGTGCTTGTGCTGGCGGTCCTTCATGGCCCAGCGGGGCTTGTGCTGGCGGTCCTTCATGGCCCAGTGGTGCTTGTGCTGGCGGTCCTTCATGGCCCAGTGGGACTTGTGCTGGCGGTCCTTCATGGTCCAGCGGGGCTTGATTTGGCGGTGCCCTGTTCAGCGATGCTTGAGTTGGCGGTGCCCTGTTCAGCGGTGCTTGATTTGGCGGTGCCCTGTTCGGCGGTGCTTGAGTTGGCGGTGCCCTGTTCAGCGGTGCTTGATTTGGCGGTGCCCTGTTCAGTGGTGCTTGATTTGGCGGTGCCCTGTTCAGCGGTGCTTGTGCTGGTGGTCCTTCATGACCCAGCGGGGCTTGTGCTGGCGGTCCTTCATGGCCCAGCGGTGCTTGTGCTGGCGGTCCTTCATGGCCCAGCGGGGCTTGTGCTGGCGGTCCTTCATGGCCCAGCGGGGCTTGATTTGGCAGTGCCCTGTTCAGCGGTGCTTGAGTTGGCGGTGCCCTGTTCAGCAGTGCTTGATTTGGTGGTGCCCTGTTCAGCGGTGCTTGAGTTGGCGGTGCCCTGTTCAGCTGTGCTTGATTTGGCGGTGCCCTGTTCAGCGGTGCTTGTGCTGGCGGTCCTTCATGGCCCAGCGGGGCTTGTGCTGGCGGTCCTTCATGGCCCAGCGGTGCTTGTGCTGGCAGTCCTTCATTGCCCAGCGGGGCTTGTGCTGGCGGTCCTTCATGGCCCAGCGGGGCTTGATTTGGCGGTGCCCTGTTCAGCGGTGCTTGAGTTGGCGGTGCCCTGTTCAGCGGTGCTAGATTTGGCGGTGCCCTGTTCAGCGGTGCTTGTGCTGGCGGTCCTTCATGGCCCAGCGGTGCTTGTGCTGGCAGTCCTTCATGGCCCAGCGGGGCTTGTGCTGGCGGTCCTTCATGGCCCAGCGCGGCTTGATTTGGCGGTGCCCTGTTCAGCGGTGCTTGAGTTGGCGGTGCCCTGTTCAGCAGTGCTTGATTTGGCGGTGCCCTGTTCAGCGGTGCTTGAGTTGGCCGTGCCCTGTTCAGCGGTGCTAGATTTGGCGGTGCCCTGTTCAGCGGTGCTTGTGCTGGCGGTCCTTCATGGCCCAGCGGGGCTTGTGCTGGCGGTCCTTCATGGCCCAGCGGGGCTTGTGCTGGCAGTCCTTCATGGCCCAGCGGGGCTTGTGCTGGCATTTCCTTCATGGCCCACGGGGCTTGTGCTGGCGGTAGCCTCCTGGGCAGCTGGGCTGGGGCTGGCGGGGCCGTCTTGGGCAGCTGGGCTGGGGCTTGCGGGGACCTCCTGGGCAGCTGGGATGGGGCTGGCGGGGCCCTCCTGGGCAGCTGGAATGGGGCTGGCGGTGTCCTCCTGGGCAGCTGGGATGATGGCGGTCTTCTCCGCCGTGCTGCTCTTCCCGGACTTGCCGGGTTTCTTGTGGCCCTTCCCCTCCTTGGGAGGTGTAACAGCTGACTCCACACTCCCAACGGGACCCCTGGGAGCGGCTTTGGTGGCTGCAGTCTTCCCCCTCTCCCGCCGGGCACTGGCCAACTTCTGATGCTTCACAGGGGGGGGGGACTGGCTGTCCTGTGGCTCCGTGCCACACTGGCTGTCCTGGTGGCTGAGGTGGTGGGCAGTTCATCATCCATGCTAGTGTCAGGGGCCCCTTGGAGTGCCACAGTGTCCCTCCTGGTGTTCAGTATCTCCTTCAGCACCCCTACGATGGTGCCCAGGGCGGAGCTGATGTTTCTAAATTCCTCCCTGAGCCCCAAATACTGTTCCTCCTGCATGCGCTGGGTCTCCTGAAACTTGGCAAGGACCGTAGCCATCGTCTCCTGGGAGTGGTGGTATGCTCCCATGATGGAGGAGAGGGCCTCGTGGAGAGTGGGATCCCTTGGCCTGTCCGCCCCCTGTCGCACAGCAGCCCTCCCAGTTCCCCTGTGTTCCTGGGCCTCCGTCCCCTGGACCGTGTGCCCACTACCACTGCCCCCAGGTCCCTGTTGTTGGTGGGGTGGTGGGATATCCTGGGTTCCCTGTAGTGGTGGACACACAGCTGATTGACGTGTCCTGGGTACGGAGGTATGGGCCCGCTG
Source organism: Pleurodeles waltl (assembly GCF_031143425.1). Lineage (NCBI taxonomy): Eukaryota > Metazoa > Chordata > Amphibia > Caudata > Salamandridae > Pleurodeles > Pleurodeles waltl. The sequence continues at coordinate 840,517,081 of NC_090436.1, forward strand.
GGTGGGTGCTGTGCTGGTGTTACCAGAGGGTGGAAGGTCTGTGGTGGGCTGTGCCTGTGCGAGGGGAACCGACTGTCCCGAGGCCCACGATGGTCCGGGCTGGTCATCTGGATCCAGTTGGCCAGAGGTGCTGTCATCACTGTGGGCCTCTTCTGTGGGTGGGGTAGAGATGTATGGACCCTCCTGTCTGGTGACATTGGGTAGTGGTCTTGCAGGGGTGTAAAAGCATGATTATTGCATGTGTGTGTGTCATGGTGTGCAATGGGTGGGTGAGCGTGTACCCCGGTGCTAGCATTCCTGTGTGGGGGCTTGTGTGATGATGGTTGGGGGGGTGTTACGGGTATGTGCAGTGGGCATGCTTTAGTGAGGGGTGTCCATGCTTTGTTGTGTCATGCAGGGCTTGGTGTTGGGATGGGTGGTTTGTGTTATTAGTACATTAGTGAGGAGTTGGAGTGATAGGGGAGGGGGCGAGGGTGGGGGTCTGTGATAGCATGCAGGTAGGGTGGGGGATATGATAGTTAAGATTTGACTTACCAAAGTCCATTCCTCCACCGACTCCTCGGAGGCCCTCAGGATGCATATTGGTCAAGACCTGCTCCTCCCATGTTGTTAGTTGTGGGGGAGGAGGTGGGGGTCCGCCGCCAGTCCGCTGCACTGCCAGGTGGTGTCTTGAGACCACGGAACACACCTTCCCCCGTAGGTCGTTCCACCTCTTCCTGATGTCCTCCCGATTTCTTGGGTGTTGTCCCACTGCGTTGACCCTGTTGACCATTCTTCGCCATAGCTCCATCTTCCTAGCTATGGAGGTGTGCTGCACCTGTGCTCCAAATAGCTGTCCTGGATGATTTCCTCCACCATGACCCTGAGCTCCTCCTCGGAGAACCTGGTGTGTCTTTGCCGTGCCATGGGGTGGTGTAGGTGATGTGTGAGGTGGTGTATGTGGTGATGAGTGTGGTGATGTGTAGTGGTGTGTGGTGTTTTGTGCGTGGATGTTGTGTGGGTGATGGTGTTGTGTGCCTCTGTGTGGTGGGGTTGTCTCTGCTGTGCAGTCTCTCTGGCCTTCGTCAAAACATTTTTTGTAGGGGTTTGTGGGTGATGTGAGTGGGTGTTTTATATTGTATTGGGTGTGTGGGAGTGATGTGTGTATGTGTATCAGGTGTGTGTATTTGGAATTGTCCAATGTGGCAGTGTTTTGTATATGTGTGTGTATTTTGAGCGCGGCGGTGTGTACCGCCAATGGAATACCGCAGTTGAAAGACTGCCGCGTGGATTCGTGTGTCGTGATAGCATGGGCTTGTTTCTGTTGGCGTGATGGTGGAGGTTTTGTTTTCGCCAGTTTATCACTGACCTTTGGTGTGGCGGACTTGTGTGGGTGTCTGAATTTCGGCAGATTCCGAGATGTGGGTCATAATAGCTGTGGCGGATTTCCGTGGCCGCGGCGGTGTATTGGCGGTCTTCTGCAAGGCGGTAAGCGGCTTTTACCGCCAATGTTGTAATGAGGGCCTAAGTCTAACCCACTGCGGGTGAAACCTGTCACTCCAATCCGGCTTTTGCTCCGGCTAACTAGAAGTGCCTCATCCCCATCAAAGGATGGTAATGATTAAGCAGCTGAGCGCATGACATACTTGGCTTCTCAGGGAAGTCGTGGTCACTCAAGTCTCATCCGGTTCTCTCACTTACAATTCAGTATATAAATGACAAACAGAAGCAGTATATGTTTCAATAATGAGTTTAATAAAACAACTGCATCTTAGATAGCAAAGCGTGAGCTGCAATAACCAGGATGACACAACATGACAGTATTAAAAATGGAACAAGAAGAGTGAAGCATAAGAACAACGTTATCACATTGTCACTATTTTCGATAGACTAATCCCTACCTAGGCTAGGATAGAGCACAGCATTTTAAACTCTAATTCTGCCCTTCAGGTTCCCCTGGGAAGACATCAACCCCCATACCTGATGAAAGGCCTGCAGTGTGCGTTAGCATCTGTAGCAAAGCATTCGGCAATCAGCATACAGTTGTGGTTCTCTGGCTGGAATCTCCCTCTAACGTGTAAGGGACAAGGAAGTGTTTTTATGATAACACAGCTGATATTCCGAGAAAATGTCCCTACGTAAGGATGTGTAGTTTCTACGAATACTGAATGCACCATGCTGTATCAAGAATGTCTTGTTTGAGAACAGAGTGCTGGTCTAGGCAAAAACAGTTAGATAGACGGAAAGAAAACAAGACCGTAAAAATGGTTATTGTAACAATAATAAGTCTTGTTACCAGCAACATGCGTGGCCCAACATGACAGCCCGCTGGAGGGTAACAGTGGCATCACAGCAGGATCTGCCTTACCAGCACAACAGAACTAGTCCTTTGTGGCATCTTCGAGCACTCTGCGGCCTTGGCAGTGCGGAGTAAGCTTATTGACGCATTTTTGCACAGCTTGGGGTGTGTGGAAAACCTTTGTCTTGCCTTGGTGGTGAATCTGTAGCCTTGTCGGATAGAGCATAGCATAAGCAATTTCTGCTTTTTGTAGCCTTTTCTTGACCAGTAGGTATTCTTTTCTCACAGCTTGCACAGTTGCCGTAAAGTCCAGAAAAAAGGACACCACATTTCTTTGGTAGGTGACTTCCCTTTTCTCACATGCTCGATGAGGCACTGTGTTGCAGTCCCTGTAGTTTAAGAGTTTGGCTAATATTGGTTGCGGGGTAGCTCTCGGGGGTGGGAGCGGTGCCAGGGATCTATGAGCTTCCGCCACTACTAGGAGAGATGACAGGGTGTTGGCACCAAAAATTTCATCCAGCAGGTGCCCAACATAAACCTCCATTCTTCCAGTGTTCATCGACTCTGAGATTCCCATGACCCGTGAGTTGTTGCGCCAAGAGCGCACTTCCAAATTTAATTTTTGGCCTTGATGACAAGAACTTTTTCCATGTTGAGGAATTTACTGGTTATTGTTTGCACATTGTCCTTTGTATTGGATATCTGTTGCTTTGCTTCTGTCAGCCTAGTTGCATGCTGGTCAAGCTTAGCAGTAAGATGGTCTATTCCTAAATTGAACTAGTCAGTTTGGCTGTCTATAGTGTTTAGATTTTGCTGCTTTGCCAGCAGAGAGCTTTTCAGGGACACAGCATCTCGGCTTGGGTACCCTTGCCCGCCTCCATCACAGTCTCATGCAGACTCTTTGAGCTTTTTCCCGAATCAAATGTGAGCTTAGGTTGAGATTTCTGTGTTTTATCCATTGGGGCCAGTGATCGTCAACAGTTCCGCTCACAGTGAAGGGGAGGGTAATGTCTGTGCAGTGTCAGTTAGTGTAAGGTGTCAAAGAGGGGTGATAAATGTCACATCTGGCTTTGCATGTGCTGTGTGTTAGGGTCCATGATTCCTTTCTTTTTCCACTATGTCATTTAAGTCACACTTTGTTCTGCCCCAGGATCTCGTTTGTTGGTGGATCACAGCATCGTCCCTCTGTAGCACTTCTCGAGAAGGGTCCACTTTGTTCTCCGACCCCTCCTGAGGTCCACCCCCAAGTTCAGGTAAGGGACGGTTGGGCACCTAGATGATCTTCTTGTTGAAAAATTACACGCTGACTGCCTGCTTAGTCCCCAGTCAGGGGCTACTTGCATGTACCACGGTGTTCAATCTAGGCCAGAGATCCTGGCAGAGGCAACCTCTAGGCACAATCTTTGTGTCTGAGCGGGTTAGACAATGCCAAGGCTGGAGTGGCTGTTACTGCACTTGTTGGTCCCAGGAGTATCAGAAGCTCATATATGGCCATTATGCATTGCATTACTCACTCTCTTTGCCACTGTATAAGCTGCGCCCGATTGGATAATCCAATTACTCTCCGCAATTTATTATTGTCAGCCTATGGGTTATTTGGATGTGGTACGCCGCTAATCTTACCTGTCACCAGATCCCAGGTGCACTCATTAGTGTCTCTGCAGCCTACTAAGGCAGCCGTGTGGCATCAGTCGCTGCTCTGAGTGGCCATCTTGAAGTATGGGCCTAACAGAGCACAAGGGGTTGCACACTGGTTCTGCTTACTCACTCCTATGGGGCCTGCACAGTTTCCACTTCAGCACGGTCGAGTATCACAGTTCTACGCGCCACGTAGAGAGTTTTGTCTAACACACTCAGCGCAGGGTCACTCAAGGATGGCAAGGGGCAACGGATCCGGCCACACCACAGCTCCCTTGGGTCTCACTACAATCCCCTGTGTCTGCGCCAGCCAGGGCTACCGCAATGCCTCTATTATTTTGCCAAGTTCGTTTCTGCAGGTGCAGGGTCCTCAACAGTGCCAAATTGCAGGCCTCCTTCAGAGCAGTGCAGTGCTGTACTGGAACATAGCACCTAGTCCCTACTTCGGCACCAGACATTGCGGTGTAGAATCAGCGACCGCTTTCTTGTGAGACGCAGCTCATCTTGCCAGCTCACTGCCTCCAAGTTTTCCAGTCTCAGCACTGGCAATTTTCACTAATTGCACTTGCATAACAAGCTGCTGTGCCTCACCAACTAGTGTTCTTCGGGTGTTTAACCTAGTGCCACCAGATTGCAGGATATCTGTTGCTTTGCTTCTGTCAGCCTAGTTGCATGCTGGTCAAGCTTAGCAGTAAGATGGTCTATTCCTAAATTGAACTAGTCAGTTTGGCTGTCTATAGTGTTTAGATTTTGCTGCTTTGCCAGCAGAGAGCTTTTCAGGGACACAGCATCTCGGCTTGGGTACCCTTGCCCGCCTCCATCACAGTCTCATGCAGACTCTTTGAGCTTTTTCCCGAATCAAATGTGAGCTTAGGTTGAGATTTCTGTGTTTTATCCATTGGGGCCAGTGATCGTCAACAGTTCCGCTCACAGTGAAGGGGAGGGTAATGTCTGTGCAGTGTCAGTTAGTGTAAGGTGTCAAAGAGGGGTGATAAATGTCACATCTGGCTTTGCATGTGCTGTGTGTTAGGGTCCATGATTCCTTTCTTTTTCCACTATGTCATTTAAGTCACACTTTGTTCTGCCCCAGGATCTCGTTTGTTGGTGGATCACAGCATCGTCCCTCTGTAGCACTTCTCGAGAAGGGTCCACTTTGTTCTCCGACCCCTCCTGAGGTCCACCCCCAAGTTCAGGTAAGGGACGGTTGGGCACCTAGATGATCTCCTTGTTGAAAAATTACACGCTGACTGCCTGCTTAGTCCCCAGTCAGGGGCTACTTGCATGTACCACGGTGTTCAATCTAGGCCAGGGATCCTGGCAGAGGCAACCTCTAGGCACAATCTTTGTGTCTGTGCGGGTTAGACAATGCCAAGGCTGGAGTGGCTGTTACTGCACTTGTTGGTCCCAGGAGTATCAGAAGCTCATATATGGCCATTATGCATTGCATTACTCACTCTCTTTGCCACTGTATAAGCTGCGCCCGATTGGATAATCCAATTACTCTCCGCAATTTATTATTGTCAGCCTATGGGTTATTTGGATGTGGTACGCCGCTAATCTTACCTGTCACCAGATCCCAGGTGCACTCATTAGTGTCTCTGCAGCCTACTAAGGCAGCCGTGTGGCATCAGTCGCTGCTCTGAGTGGCCATCTTGAAGTATGGGCCTAACAGAGCACAAGGGGTTGCACACTGGTTCTGCTTACTCACTCCTATGGGGCCTGCACAGTTTCCACTTCAGCACGGTCGAGTATCACAGTTCTACGCGCCACGTAGAGAGTTTTGTCTAACACACTCAGCGCAGGGTCACTCAAGGATGGCAAGGGGCAACGGATCCGGCCACACCACAGCTCCCTTGGGTCTCACTACAATCCCCTGTGTCTGCGCCAGCCAGGGCTACCGCAATGCCTCTATTATTTTGCCAATTTCGTTTCTGCAGGTGCAGGGTCCTCAACAGTGCCAAGTTGCAGGCCTCCTTCACAGCAGTGCAGTGCTGTACTGGAACATAGCACCTAGTCCCTACTTCGGCACCAGACATTGCGGTGTAGAATCAGCGACCGCTTTCTTGTGAGACGCAGCTCATCTTGCCAGCTCACTGCCTCCAAGTTTTCCAGTCTCAGCACTGGCAATTTTCACTAATTGCACTTGCATAACAAGCTGCTGTGCCTCACCAACTAGTGTTCTTCGGGTGTTTAACCTAGTGCCACCAGATTGCAGGATATTGATGAAACAATAGATCACGGCCAGTGGAGCTACACTACAGTGCGTCCATCTTGCTGTGGGCTCTCTAGCACCCCCCTCACATTGACTGGAGTTGTGCTTTGACTCCACATACGCCAACCATTGACTCTGCACTTCAACGAAGGCACACGTGTCCCACACAAGCAGTTTGCTAGGACCATGGCAAACTCTCCAGAAGAGCACTTTTTTCTCTGGGTTACTTATCCCCTATCTTGTCGCCAGTTTTAGCGTCTTCCCCAGGCTGGCTGAATGACTAGGCCACACACAGAGTGTTAATCACACATCTTTATTCCCCTGCTTGTACCTGTGAACTCCAACATTCTAAAGTAAACTCTCATGCATTCTATTCTAGCGATTACAATACACACTAATATGGAGTCCTCGGGAAGCCATAAGGGTTTCAATATAAATCATGCAAGACACTATACTTAGCATCTCATTGAACAAATGTCACTGTGAACCACACTTTCAGGGTTTGTTAATGAAATACAAAAAAGAATTTTGACCAGCTACTGTTATATTAAGGTCAAGGCAGCATGGTGGGCATTAGAGTTTTGAGAAAGCCCTTTCTTTGGCAAAGCTCTTTTTGCCAATACAGTCTCCCCAGCAATAATACACAAATTTCTGGATACAGGTCCCATGATGAGGAACAGGAATTGCCCTCTCCGCATCACTGTCATTTGCAAACATGAGGGAAAGCATTTTTCTCTGTGTACACAAAAAATAGCAGCCACTGCATCTGGACCTGCAGCATGGTCTACCCTTCCTACTTCTCCCTACTGGGAATACAGATGTGTGATGAGTATTTTTTTGACAAGGTTACACCCATGAGATGTTCAATGACTTGTGTAGCGTCTGTGTGGTTCAGCACTTCCCTAGAATGGGTGGTGAAAGCTTTTGCAGGTTCAGAGCAGATGATCCACTAATTGGATGACTTTCTGTTTGTGGGGAGAGCAGGAAGCAGCAGAGACTGTCCAAGGCTGACGTGGCCGGCAAGTTCTGGGTCCCACTGATGGACGAAAAGACTGAAGGTCCTCCTTCATCCCTGATGTTTCTCTGGATTGAACTGGACTCTGTAGCTGTAGTCTGTAGATTGCCCAGGGACAGACTAGCCACATTGTGGGGCCTGTTGCAGGAAGTGCTGGCAAAGGACAAATTGAGTTGGGGAAGTTACAGCACATTTTAGGATATTTGAACCTTGCCTAGAAAGTGGTTACTCTGGGCAGGGTATTTTGCTAGATCACTAGTTTTGTTCATAAAGAGAACTTACAAACCTTATCACAAAGTAAAGATCACAGAAGGAGTAGGATGGATTTGCACTCCTGGCACAGATTTTAGGGTGAGTCACAATGTGGCTGGCCCCTGACCTGCATGATTGGAATGTGAGGATTTTCTTGAATGTCTCGGCGGGGTGGATTTGATGTGTACTGAAGCAGGAGATGGTGTGTTCAAAAGTAGCTAGCAGATTAAGAGGCTAGACATCACAGCATCATGTTCTTGGACTTTTGCCCATTGTGCTTTCATTACAGCTGTGGGGGGAGAAGTTGGAGGACAAGTGAGTGATGTTCATGTTTGACAACCAAGCGATGGTGCGTGTGATCAATGGACTGATAACCACTGGGAATTGCAGATAATGAGGGACCAAGGGCCTGATTACAACTTTGGAGGAGGTGTTAATCCGTCCCAAAAGTGACGGTAAAGTGACGGATATACCACCAGCCGTATTACGAGTCCATTATATCCTATGGAACTCGTAATACGGCTGGTGGTATATCCGTCACATTTGGGATGGATTAACACCTCCTCCTAAGTTGTAATCAGGCCCCAAGTCTTGAGATGTCTGAGACCTAATATTTTGTTCTGTGTGTGACAAATAACCAAGTCTGGAAAATTAAATTGTGAACAGTTTAACTCAATTTCAGTGGTCAAGGTTCTGTGGTTTGGCACCATGGGCAGAGCTTTGTGGAGATCAAGTACCAGATGAGCTGAGTCAGGGAGATAAGAGCAAGACATTTGGCAGAAGGTTTACTGGTGGCATCCTCGAAAAAAACATAGCAGAAGGCATGAACGGTGTTGATGCAGAATGGGGCACAAACGAGAAAAATGACAAGAGGATGTGGTGCTATTTGTAATGTCAGTGGTGGAGAAGGGAAATATGGTAAGGATAGCTTGGAAGTTAGCATGTATGTCCTTTCTACTGGAAATATTTTTGGGCATATGAGGAGGGTAGAATTTGTATTGCAGATCCTGGAATGTTGGGCTAGGCAGAATAGATCGACAAAGAATTGTAGAAAAGCCATTACAGTTGGTTGCTGAAAACCATCCTGTAGCAGGTGCGATTTGAGTACACTTCTAACTAGGAAGTCAACTAGTCAACGCAATTTTTACAAAAATGTTTTTGGAGACTTAAGGCAAAGGGGTACAAAGGGCTGAATGTGCAGGACTGGAGAATGCACATAGCAGGCATAGAAATTAAGGTGGCTAAGAAAAGATGGATTATCAAGGCAAAGGTGTATGGGTACTTCTGAACAGATCTGCTGTGAAAGAAATTTGGCCAGAAAAAGCTGGGGCTGAGGGGGAGAGAGACAGGCTTTTGTTTCAGCATGATAAGTGGGGCAGAGTGTAGGACAAGCAGGTATTAGGGGTGTAAAGGAACTGCTTAGTGTAGGCAGTTGGCCGATTGGGAGTTTGAAATGCACTCCTTTAGGATGGTGTGGTGATGAAGGGATTTAGAATGGGATGGTGGGAGGAGAAGATGAAGAAAATGGGAAGATGGAGATCAAACTAAATGTGGAGGCACCTAAGACCGGAAGGCACTGGGGCCGTACGCTAGGTTAAAGTTTATGGGGGTTATTCCAACTTTGGAGGAAGTGGTAATCCGTCCCAAAAGTGACAGTAAAGTGACGGATATACCACCAGCCGTATTACGAGTCCATTATATCCTATGGAACTCCTAATATGGCTGGTGGTAAATCCGTCACATTTGGGACGGATTACCACCTCCTCCAAAGTTGGAATAACCCCCTATGTCTCTTTTGCAGTTTTAGCACTGGCTGAAGGCAAGAAAGAAGACATATGGATTTGTGACCACTCCAATGTGAAGTGAGCAGGAGAACATGCACTGAATCAATGCTATGGCCAGCTATTTGGATTTCAGGAAGACAAAGTAACAGTAGCATAGAAGGGCATTGGGGAGATGAGAGGTGGCAATTATTAACAATATTGTGGGCTTTGAAGGGGAACAGTCCCAGCTGGACTTGATTGTGGTGCACTTAAGGGTGAACAACCTTGTGCAGCTTGGAACCTTTGAAATCAATGATGTCTGTGTGTATGCAGTGTGAATGACATCAGCAGCTGTATGGCCACATCACTACTGCCATTAGTACATGCGCAAAAGGCAAATCGTTTTACCCTCCACGTACAAGAACAGCTCACCTCCCACCATGGAAAATAACTGATAGAGACTGAAATTTAGTAGTGTCCCTCATATCACAAAAAGTCATCTGAATGTGACAAAATATGGCCTTTTTTATTCAGAACAGTAATAGTTTACTTTCACTGACATGCTTATGAATGTGCCTTGTTATAATGCAGAGTTCAACTTAGATGGTATTTGAATTTTATTGAATGTGATTAGAACAAAGTGTTATTAAAATAAAATTTAGACTAGACTAACAGGATATATTAAAACAATATTGAATTTCTTGTGACTAATGAATTAATAATGCATGCAAAATGAGAGAAATGCAGTTCTCTGTTATTCTTAATAAAATGCATTAACACAGTTTTATTGCTTATAGTGAAATGTATTGTTCATATTATTGAAGCATTATTAATGATGAATTTATAAGTTTGCGAATTACATTTGTATCATTGAGACATATTCATTAAAAGTATTAGTATAATTTATTGTGTTAGCATGAGTGAGGCCTGTTGAAGCTTGTAATTTGCGACCTTGATAGAATCCTGATTCTTTTTTAACGTGAACTTTTTTGTAGGTTATGTTCTCATGAGAAACTTGGCAATTTGGTAATACTCTCTACTGTTTAAGCACAGAGAGACTGTAGCATAGTGTCCTTGATGGAAGAAAATTGTGGAACATGGGCTGTCATTCTATACAATTGTTGCAAACTTGCAGGGGGTCTCACAAATTGATTTTATCGGATGATGCCTTTCAACATGACATGGACTGATACCTTTGATGAATCAGAATGCTTTGGGAATTGATGGACCTCTGAATTTCGAGCAATCCCCCGGCAGTTCTTAGCAGCTTGCAGAGAACTCCAGATGACCAGATGTCTTGCTGACCCTGATGCTTTGATTATGAAGAATTTCTGAATGCTGTGTTCATTGGAGAGGTATCTCCCTCTCTACTTGTCTCTCTAATGTGCCCTTTTAGATTTAGTAGATTTAGTAATCCTTTTATGTCCCCTTCAGAAGACTCTTGATTGAGATTCTGATATGCTGATGCTTCCCCTTTTTACCATCTTTTGTCTGAACTAGCTAGAGATCTGCAGTCTGAGTTTATCGTTTTTTCAAATTATTTTTGACCTCTTTGTGCTTTTTGTATTTTGCCCACATATGTTCCGCCCCACAGATGCACTTCCCTGATTTAGTCAGATGTAGTGTTTTCTGCTGCCCAGTCTAAATATATGACTTTGGTAAATTATATTTACAGCTGATTCCTAGTCTTGGGCAACATTGTATTTCTGTATTTCAGATGCTCCTTTTAACATTGTGTGTTGTTCTTCTTGAATGTTTAGTTTTGTTAATGTTAGTTTGACTAAACTTCTTTCGTTGCCTTGGGCAACCCCTGATGAAAACGTATGTTTATAACTTTGTACTGAGAATAACATATGTGACTTTGATTTTGAGCTTGTAATAAACATTTTAACCTTATTTCTGATCAGAGTTTCCCTTGTAAGGCCAAATGGGCCATAATGTCTAAAGATATTGAATGGTAATTGTAAGTTTCTTGATGGTACCACCACACGTTACTTAAAAAAGAAAGAGCGGGCCCCTGAGGGAAATATATAGAAGCAGCAAACCAGAGGAAATAACAACAAAAACTAATCAAAGTCAAGAACTGCTTCTAGCTAATGAAACAATAAAAAAATCTCAAAACGAATACTTACAAGTAAGCACAATAGAGCTCAAAATATATACATAAAGCAAAAGAAAAAAAATAAAGAACCCTGATTTAGTAATTGCATATACTTTCAATCATAACCGTTTTTTCTTATGCATATTACAAAAGACAATTCTCAAAAGAAATGCACCAAATAATATGTGTTCAACCAACACGTTTACAAAAGATATAATATAAAGACAAAACTCAGAAATCACACAGCAAGATAACAGTAACAAATGGTCACTCCCTCGCAACATACTAAAATGTTACACGCATCCATACCTAATCATCCCACTCATACCAAACACACAAGGCAAATTATATCTGTAAAAACTGCACAGTATCATATGCCACAAAATCTAAACAATTACAGTGTTTCGTAGGACAGTTCTGTGTGAGTGAGAGCACCATCGCAGTTCCATCGGCATGGCCTCCCCATAGTTGAACTTAATGATCACTGTTCAAGTTCCCCTACATAATTTGCATATCATCAGTATAGATGTGCTGGAATGCAATGAATTGTGATTTCTGAGTTTTTTTATTTCCATTCTTTTGCTTTATGTATAGATTTTGAGCTCCATTGTGATTATTTATCAGTATTCATTTTGAGTTGTTTTCCTTCTTTCATTAATTCAAAGTAGCTCTTAACTTTGATTGGATTTCATTCTATCACACTTTACTGCTCGGCCAAAAAGGTTGGTCAACATCCGTAAGCATTGATTCCTTCGAAGGATGAAAATGCTGCAGCAGATCTGGTAGCAGACTGATGGTTTTGTTCTACAAAAGGGGAGAGCAATATTTTTGCATAGTGTAGGGAGTTAGGATTGACCCATGCATCGTCCAGTTCTGATATTGCCCACCCTCTTTATTTGGTCTCATGGTTCATTCCGAAGATTGAGGAAGTTCAACGTTGTGCCTACAAGTGACGGATGCATGAGTATAAACAGGGTTTGCACTTGCGTTGCTTTTGGCTTGAAGACTGCAGTGAGGTGTGACATTGTGAAGTGTTTTGCAGAGTAATTGTACTCAAAGTGATTGTGGCGCTTATAGCAAAAAAGTTCTGCAACTGTTGTTGACAGGCCCGTTGTGGCCTAAGATCCCGGAATAACGCACATGTGTAGAAGACACTTGGTTAATTTATTGTCTGCACTGAAGTACTTGTCATGAAGTAATTGACTGTGCCAATAGATTTTCTTGAGTGAGTGTGAGTAGTGGTTGGCATTAAGTGAATCCTGAGTGCACATGGAGGATCTGTATCTACTGAAGAGAGAATTGCTGGTCAAGTTTTCCTTGTTGTTTGATTGTGAAAGCTTCAGTCAGAGAAGTGTGAGCTCGTACAGCTTTGAAGTGTTTCAGTTCCTGTCCATAGTGTGCAGACAGTTTGTTGATTTATGCTCGCAATATTTTACATTAGACGTGCATGAGTGTTGTATGAGAAACTTCAGTTGTTTCAGCTACAGCTGCTGAAAGAAGTGAGTGTGACGTCATTTTGTGTTGCGCTTGTACAGGTCGATTGGTGTGAAGTTGCGCTAGTGTTGGTGAACAGTATAGCATTGCTATTGGTTGAGAACACCTAGTGAAAAGGATTGTGGGGTTGAAGTTATTTTCTGATTCAATCGAACGTTATTGTGATTAATTGGACTTGAGCAAAAATGAAAATTTTCAAAGCATTTAAAAGTGTGTTAAGGGGAGATGTATGTATTCCAGTTAGAAATTGTGCAGAAGCCCCATGTGAAGGAATCCCAGCTTATTAGGTGGCATTGTTTAAAGGAGTTTCTGCATGTATATGGCTTAAACAGTGGTGTAAGATGACTGAAAAGGAACTTGCACTAGCCTTTCCTCCTTATGTAACTTTTATTTTTAGAATTTTGGATCATTTAAGACAAATGATTTATGAGTCCAAGCCATCCCCAAGACATGCGCAGTTTGAAGCCCTTAGCATTTGGGAATTTATTGCAAGAGATAAAATGACAACTAGATACAAGAACAGAATGCAGAAAGTAACTAAGACATTTTCAGAAGCTAAATGGGATGCAGAGCAGAAATGGTTCAGAGCAGATATATTAGACAGAGTATGAATGTTTCCAACTATTTCAAACGAAGAAGGTGAAAGCAGTAAACCTAAGATAAGAAGGAAATGGACAGTAGAAGTAAAGCAGACAGCTGAAGATGAGAACAATAAGACGTCACATGTGAAAGTGATTTGGGCGATGAATTCAGTCATTGGTTTTTGATGAATCATCCACCACCATATCATTCAGTTGAGGCAGGAGAAGGAGGTGGAGTAAAAAATAGTGTTGTCCCAAATATGCCAACTGCTACAGTTGGACAGACCCAGAATCAGATTGTTCGAAGTACACCTGTAAATTCAGTGACTCAACTACCCGTGGTTAATCCACTATTTCTGACTGTGAATACAGTTCAGCCTGAATAAAGTCCAGTTGTGAATCAAGGTGTTCTAAGTCCAGTTGTGAATCAGCCAGGTGTAATGGTATTTCCGTTTTGACCACTGACTCTACGTTGCACTTGGCCTAGCAGCACACCGTCACATTAGTGACCACCATCTTAATTTTGCCTATTGACTTTATTTCAGCATTAGCCACTGCCACGTTAAAAGCTGCAAGTATTTTTCCATGATACAATGTGCTTCTTGATCATGTTTGTATTCTGCATGTTCTTTCTCACCAAGGGCTTAGACTGAAATAAATGTACTAGGATGGCAGGGAAGGGTTTTGTTTTTCTAGAGGGCACCTTGGGATTTTGACCAATTCCCGATGTGTTCTTTTCAAAGCTGACCTAAAGTAACCAGCATTTTTTGAATAATAAACGTATGCAGTAGGAGGGAGTTTCTAGAATTCTCCTCTCTTGTTTGTTAAAAGTATATAAGGGACCCAGGTCGACAGTGGGGCGAGACAGAGACCTGAATCAGGATTGAGACGTCAAATACCTGATATACTGCCCATGAGGGTAGATCTCTCTTTCTCGTTGCAGTCGAACCGGGGTCAACAAATTGCTGGCATGAGAAGGACGAAGCACCAGATAGGCCCCATGGTGATGAATTCTTTACTAATTATTTGCTTTGCATTGTGTGAAGCACCAGATAGGCCCAATGGTGATGAATTCTTTACTAATTATTTGCTTTGCATTGTGTATGAATATATATGTCAATAAGTATTTGTATCTTTGCATGTATATATTAGCTGTGTATATGGCAGTGGAGAATCATTTGTACATGTTTTCATTTAATTGCTGTGACCATTTTTAAATGTGCACTTTCAGCATGCTAATCTCCTTTATGAACCTTGCGAAGTGATTTAATAAATGTCTACTTTAGACTAAGAAGCTAATTCCAGAGATTTATTTTTTGTGTTGTAATTTTTTTATTACGTATATCAGCAGGTAACATACACTATAAGGTACAGTATAACACAGTATAACACAGCCACTCTGGGCAAGTAAATACGTCGTATGCATAAGGCAAGTGTGCTTCACTCCACACACAATATGCCCAAAAAAGGAAAGAAAAAAGAAACGCAAAAATGATGCCTGAGGTAGGACAGTGAGAACATGGCATACATATCAACGTCTATGGAACCATGTATCAGGGATAGACAACAGAAAAAGGTCAAGAGGAGATAATTGTAATAAACAATAATAATAATAAGAGGAAGAATGGGGCAACCAGTGACAGGGAACGGATCGGCCAATACCAAGAAAAGAGAGGGGGGGAAGGAAACAGAAGGGTAGGGAGGTAGACGAGGGAATTATGCCCTTCAGAAACCTGTGGACAAAAGGGAAAGGACGGAGGGGAGGGAAATCGGCTGTCAAATGTAGACAGTGTTCCAAAGGGTATCCATTGCGCATGTTTCCTATGTCTCAGTACATCATCTCCTTCCCCCTATGCAATTGACGTGAGCAAATAAGCAGGTGTTTGTCACAAGCAGGGTCCATCTCTTCAGCAAAGACTGTCGGGAAGGGTGTGTATGGGGACAGGGGAAGTCTCTCCATGAAAGTTGGGCAGTGCAAAAGTAAGGATTACGAAGGTAAAAGTGGTGGGAAGGCAGGAAGTCCCAGGCCTCGCAGGATTAATTGGGAAATGCTTAGAGAGGAAAGAAGAGGAGGGCTGGGGAGAAGGGGGAAGAGTGGGGGACATTGAAGTAGAAAGAAATGGGCGGGAGGAGAGGGGTGGGGTGGGGTGGTGGGAGGGGTGGGAGCAGTCAAGTGCAGTGAACCCAGAGGTAGGAGAAGTGGGGGCATGAAAAGGGAAAAGGGAGGGGGAGGGGAGTGGGTGGATGGGAAAAAGGGGAGGGGGAAAGTAGAAGAAAGGAAAGAAAGAAAAAAAAGAGGTAGAAATAAATAAATAGGGTGTGCATGAGGTGAGCTGGGGAGTAGTAGAGGGGGCAAGGGCCTAGACTAGACTAGATGTCAGTAAGGAAAAGTGCCCATACCTGAGCAAAAATAGCAGCCTGGTCCTGGAGGTTGTAAATGACTCTCTCATGTTTGGCTATGTTTGTCAAAGCCACAATCCATTCCTCGGGCGTGGGGGGTGCCGCAGATCTCCAGTGTCGTAAAATGCATATTTTCGCAGTTGCCAAGGCTGTGTGTAAAAGTCTTTTTTGCGGTCGTGAAAGAGCTGGAAGGGAGGCGGTGTCATGCAACATGAGCAATGAAGGGGGTAAGGGGCTTGGGAGAAGCATGGAATCCGCCAGAACGTTCTCCACCGCCCTCCAAAGAGGCTGTACCGACGGACAACTACTGAGTACGTGAAGTAAATCACAGTGCGGGTCTACGCAGCGCCAACAAGTCGCATGCGGGAGAAGGCCAGCCGTATGTAGTTTCACTGGGGTCCAATACCAATCGTGGAGGACCTAAAGAGGCAGAACTTTAAGCGAGCCTTGCGTGTTCCTCTGTCTAACGCTTCCACCGCGTCTGCCCAATCCTCTCTGTCAAAAGTCTGCGGAAGGCGGGTTTACTACTGCAGACGCAGCTTGTCAAGGACCGGTCGGGAGAATAGATGACTAATAAGGACTTCATACAGGCCCGCCATAACGCCCTTATGTCTCCCCCATGTCACCAGGTAAGCTATTATAGGTGAGGGTTGTAATCCCCAACATGCAATATCTGGGTTTTGACGCATACAATGCTGAAGTTGTAGGTGCTTCCACTTCTGTGTAGAATGGAGACTGAATTTATTCCCCATACTGGAGAAAGGTTTGAGCCTATCGTTTTCCAGCACTTGGTCTAGGCGGGTTATACCGGCTTCCCTCCATTGCGGCCAATTGAGGGCTAGTCCCCCTATGCGTATACTGACGTTGTCCCACAGGGGAGTCTGGGCGTGTAGAAAGGAGTGGACCCCCAGAAGTCGGTGGGCCCTCTGCCAGGTCACGCCCGTCGCCTTCAGAATTGGGTTTGAATTGCCAGGGGGGGATGGAGGTTGTGTGGTAAAGCCCAGTAAGGCCTCCTCTGTGGGAGAGCAACCCTCTCTCCACTGACACCCACTGTGGCGACTTTGCAGGGCTAGACAGTGTGGCAGCCAGCAGCGTCAAATGGAGGGCTAGAGCGTAATGTTCCACCGAGGGGAGTCCCATTCCTCTGTGCGACCTGCGTGCTATTAGCTTGGCCAACGCCAGACGGTGGAGGGTAGATCCCCACACAAAGGCCCTGATTACAGCGTCAACCGACCGCAGCATGGAGAGGGGTATCTGGAGGGGCAGAAGTCCTAGTACATATGTGAAGCGTGGTACCGTGACCATTCGCACCACCTGCAGTCTGCCCCACATGGAGATGCTTAGTTGGGCCCATTTGTCAAAGTTGAGACTCATATGTGCGATGAGAGGATCCAGGTTGTCCGCCGTCATTCGTTCCAGGCCACGGTTGAGAAGGACCCCCAGATATTTAAGGCGCTTCGGGGTCCAACGGATTGGGAAGTCCAGGATCACTGATTTTGTCGTCCCTCGTGACAGAGGGAGAGCCTCGCTCTTGTCCCAATTCACCCGGTATCCAGAGAGGGGGGCAAAGCCATTTATAATCTCCATAAGGGCAGGCAGTGAGCGGTCCAGGTCAGTTAGGGTGAGTATGATATAATCAGCATATAAGTAAAGTTTAGAAGTGACACCACCCGGAAGGGGGATGCCCGCTTTCTCAGAGGATGCGCGGATCGCGGACGCCAGCGGCTCCAGCGCCAGCAAAAACAGGAGAGGGGAAAGAGGGCAGCCCTGCCTTGTTCCCCTGCAGATAGGAAAAGAATCTGAAAGGAAGTCCCCACAGTTTACCCGCGCCATAGGGTGATTGAATAGCAATCGTGCTTTGGAAATAAATTGGTCTCCCAGGCCGAATTTGGTTAGCGTTGCTAAGAGGGATTGCCATTCTATGGGATCAAACGCTTTTTCGGCATCAAGGGACAGGGCCAAGGTGGCCTCAGGGAGGCCCGAGCCCCCCAGAGGGCGTGGCATAGGGTACGAAGATGGTTCTGTGAGCTGCGACCAGGCACAAAGCTGACCTGTGACTGGTGTATAAGAGACGGTATGACCTTGCGGAGACGGTTCGCTAAAACACTGGCCAATATCTTAATATCGCCGTTCAAGAGAGATATGGGTCGGTAACTGCCGCAAAGCAGAGGGTCTCGGCCCGTCTTCGGTATAACAGCTATTAAGGCGGCATTAGAGATCGCACCCAGCGAGCCAGTCTGACAAGCTTTGTCCAGCGCCCCGTGCAAAACATCAAGCGTTTACTCCCCCGCCCACTTGTAGAATTCAGCTGGGAATCCATCTTCTCCAGGTGACTTGTGATATGGGAGACCGGAGACGACCTGCAGAATTTCCTGACGGGTGATGTCCCCACTCAGCAGCACACGGCCCTCATCGGAGAGTGAGGGCAAGGCGACAGTGTTGAGGAAAGCCTCTATCTGGGCAGGAGAGGACTGTGACTCTGAGGTATAAAGGCGGCGGCAGAAAGCCGCAAATTCACCCACTATATCCTGCAGGTGCGTGAGAATCTCCCCCGATTGAGCCTTGATGGCCGGTATAGCTAGGGTTGCTGCTCTCTGTCAAAGTTAAGCAGCCAGTAAACAGCCAGCCTTCTCCCCTTGCTCGTAGTGCCGTCCCTCCAGGCGCTGCAACACATATTCAGCCTGAGAAGTAAAGAGTTCATTCAAAGCCATGCGGGCTCTCTCTAACTCGCTGCGGGTGGAGAGGAAGGGGTGGGCTGTGTAGCGCCGCGTTAGACGTGCAATGTCAGTTTCTAAGGTCGTCTGCCGTGCCGCTCTATCCTTGTTTGCCAGTGCAGCATCCCGCATCATCTAACCACGTGTTGTTGCTTTAACCGCAGCCCATGTGATCCTCTTGGACGTCATTGAGCCAAGATTATCCTGGACGTATGTGGATGTGTGTGCCTTTAGCTGTGCCTTCCCCGGAGGAGTTCGGTAGCGGTGGACAGCGAATCGGACCGGGGTACACAATGCCCATCTGTATGATGAAAAGAATCGGGGAATGATCCGACAATCTCCCACTCATCATATGAGAGTCCTGCGCGTGTGCTACAAGGTTGTGTGAGATGAGAAAGTAATCCAGTCGGGATTGGGTACCATGGACTGGTGATAAGAAAGTATATTCCCTATCCCCCGGATGTGTTAGTCTCCAGAAGTCCACCAGGCCGTTGTCGCACATTATGCCATACTGAAGGGCTCTGTCTCCGTTATTGACGGTGTCCAGGCGCCCAGTCCAATCTCCGCCGATAATATACCGGGAAGCTCCTATCTCCGTCAGGAGGCAGTTAATGCGAAGGAAAAATTGTCTTTTGAGGCCTATTGGGGCATAAACGGATCCCACACAAAGCGAGGCGCCCCCCAGCTTTAGTTTGGCAAATATATACCGCCCCTCCGGGTCGGCCCATGATTTAATAAACGTAAAGGGTAGGCTCATTTGCAGCAATATCGTAACCCCGCATTTCCGCAAAGCACCACCCTGGTCGTACAACGAAGGGGTGCTACAGCTGGACAGCGCAGTCCCCACCCAGTCCCTCCGTAGCTTATCAGATTCAAGCTTGGTCAAGTTGGTTTCCTGAAGGAGAGCTATATTCACCGCTTAGTGTTGAGGTACGAGAGTATTTTCTGCCGTTTAATGAAATGGGTGAGGCCGTTGACGTTCCAAGAGACAACCCGCAACGGGGCGGGCGGGGCATATGGACGTCCAGTCATGAGAAAGAGCTAGAAGGAGCGGCAAGGGCAGAAGATGCGGAGAGGTGGGATAGAGAAATAGGGGAGGGGGTGCAAGGGGTACAGAGCACTGGATAATATAAGGCTGAGAAAATAATGAGTGGGGGGAAAATGATGTGAAGAGAGATAGGAGAGGGAAAGGGCGAGATAGGAGAGACACCAGGAGGAGGGGAAAGAAGGGGGAAGGAGAGGCGGAGGGCTAGAGGATATAGTATGAAGTGTGGGGGGGGCGGAGGGGAGGGAGAAAGGAAGCGAGAGAGAGAGAGAGAGAAGAAGCAATGAAGAGGGGTGGAGGGGGGGAAGCAAGGCAGGGGTAGGTAGAGAGACAGATGCAGCAGGGTAGAACCGGTCCCAGTCAGGGTAGGGAGAGCAATAAAGAGCAAAAAGAGAAGAGAAGAGGAAAGACCAAAGGAGAGGAGAGTCAAGAGAAAAAAGAAAGGAAGGAGGAAAGGCAAGGGAGAAGAAAAAAGAAGAAGAAAAGATGAAGATAAATAAGAAGAAGAAAGAAGAAAAGAGAATGGGAAGAGTAAGAAAAGAAAAACAGAAAGAAAAAAAAAGGAAAAATGGAGCCAACTAAGGCCCCTGGGAACCTAAACTCTAATCTGCAGGTCTATACTCGGACCTTACTCGTCCCAGCGCCAGGCAAGGCCGGCAGGGCCAAGGCCAGGAACGGGGGCGCAGCGCGGGGCCACCTTCGTCCATTGGTGCTAACTCCGGTATGATCTTTCCAGGGTCGCAGAGCCAGGCTCTCCTAGGAGGGTGTGATGCGGCGAGGTATGGTCTGGACTGGAGTCCCTCAGCGAGGGGTAAAGCAGCGCAGCGCCACACAACTGGGGAGCATACCCATCGAGGGGGAGGCCAAGGGATGTTGCAGCGGTGTCAGCAGGCCCCCCTGGGAAGAACAAAGGGGGAGGGAAGGGGGGGGAGGAGGGAGGGGAGGGAGAAAAGGGGGGTGGTGAGAGCCTCGATGGTGACAGTGGTGCTGCATACACATCAAAAAAGGGGTGGGGGAAAAAGGCAGGGGGAGGCGATGCAAAGTGCAGATAGAGAGGAGGGGAGAGGATGTGAAGAGCAACACGTGAGCCTCAAAGGGAATGCAGCAGTGATGAATAATCAGACAATCAAACAGTCAACATCGGATTAACAGTTACAACATTAGGGCAATCGCGGGGCTACTAGGCCTGAGGAACATGTATTGTCCCACATAGTCAAAGTGTCAGCGGGGGCTGGACAGACCTCAGAAATGCACTCTGCTCCCGCACCATGGCTATAAGAAAACTCTGCTTGACAAAGATAACAAAAGAAGAACAAAGCACTCAACATTATGCAGTAAAAAGAAAAATGTACTTAGCCATCCGTGGGTCAAGGAAGGGTCCGCCGTCCCCTGGATGAAAGGAGTCCGTGATCGCCAGGTGCTCGATTCCTACAGCCCAATAGCATGTGGCGAGGTTAAGTGGGCTCTGTAGAGGGCTTCAAAGGGGAGCGGGACTTGCCTCTGTCCGACGCCTGCGTATGAAGCGCCACTGCATGCAGTACCTGCCCTCTGTCATCGTGGCTGTTCAGGAGTCTCTCCAAGTCCCGTCCCCTGTGGTGGAAGAGGGGAGGAAGGTGGGCAGACCCTGACCCTCCTAGGGCAGGGTCAGGAGAGGCAGTATTCTGGTCTGCAACCGTTGCATCGCGGTGTGAAGGCGGGGTGGACGAGTCCATAACGAGAGGCCATCTAAGAAGGAACGTAGGTTGTCCGGGTTGTAGAAGTCTTTGGATGTGCCATTTATTGTTATCCACATCCGCGCCGAACAGACCATATTTCACCTCCATCTGGCAGAGCCGAGGGCGGAGGACCAGGAAGGCCCTTCGGCATTCACTGATTTTCTTGGTGAAGTCCGGCAGTATACGGATCGTGTGCCCATCCAGCTGGCAGGGACCCTGTGTGTGCACTTTCTGTATAAGTTGGCGGGCTTGTGTTTGGCGAAGAAGGCAGGCTATGATCAGTCAGGGCGGGCGGGTGTCCGCGCCCGGTCTCCTGGGGCCCAGTCTGTGAGCTCGTTGGAACTCCAAAGGTGGATCAAAGGCAGTGCCAGTTATCCTAGGCATTGCATCCCATAGGAATCTGTGACGATCTTCCCCCTCAATATTTTCAGGAAAGGCTAGGAAGTTGACGTTGTCCCTCCAGCTCCTGTCCTCCAGGTCTATCAACTTACTGCGGAGATATAGGAGTTCCTGGTCCCTATCCTGGAAGGAAGAGGCACGGGCCTCCACTGTTGACACCCGCTGTTTCAATCCCAGAACACAGGTCTGAAAGCTTGCAATTTCCATACAGATGGATTTCGTTTCTGCAGTCAATAAGACCGTTGCACTATCCATCCCCTCCAATCTGTGGCCAACAGCCAAAATTTCCTGGAGGATACAATCCATGGTGGTTTCCTGGGTTGGGTCCGTCATGTCGTGGTGTGTGGCCGGTGGTTGCGTCCCCGGCGTGGGAAGAGGGCCCTTCATCTAGAGTAAGGCCTCGGAAAAGAGCAACTGTCTCACCGGCTTGCCTGAGTTCTTGTGGGACGACCGGCCACCTGGCATCTCCGGCCTCATCGCAGAGCCTGATAGCGATGTTGCATGGGGATCGGGGGTCCCAGAGGTCCTTGCTCAAAGCTGGAATTTGTCGCACTCTGCGTGGTCGGGCAGATGGGTGGAAGGGGGGAGAGGTTGGAGGGCCCCTGGTCTCACAGCCACGTGGCCAATGTGTGTTTCAGCTCTAGTGGGGTCCGTGGTGCAATTTGTGCTCCAGGAAAGGAAAGGGCGCACCGGTTCCAAACACGTCGTATCGTGTCACAGGTCGTCTCCCGGAGGGTCCTGCATCCCTCCACACCCGACCTTGCAACAATGAAAGGAGGGAGGGGGGTGAGGCAAGGGGCACGAGTTTTAGTCCTCGCCTCAGTCTCTCGATGGCAGATCTCCAATGATCCCAGCAGGCTTCCAAGGGGGCAACTGCGAGTTCCAGATCCTGCGTAGCCCCTCCTTCGCTGTACTGGGTCCACCTGACTCTGTCAAGGCAGCTGGGTGAAAAAAGATTCCAGAAGGCGGACAGGTGAGAGTGCTACTCAACCCGCAATGGTAGGCTTCATCTCACAGCTCCCGGCACTGTGCCCGACCCCCTCAAGGGCTTCTCAAGGGTTCCCAGTTGGCTCAGGTGATGAACGAAAAAAGGGGGAGTGCAGGTGTGCCAAGGGCATCTGGCGTGGCAGTGCGCCCGGCAGTGCGAGGTGACCGGCCTGTCCGTCCGTCCTCCGGTGCGGCCCCCCGATGATCCACAGCTCCCCTCCCTGGCAGCAGGATGGGGGGGAGCAGGCAGGCGGGGAGAGAGCAGATGAACTCCTAAAAAGGGGGGGGCAAGGTCCCGCAGGGCCTCCAGCACAACACAGGTCCCTCTAGGGCATCCGGTGTTCCTCCTGTAAAGCCGAAAGGAGGAAGGGCGGTGGCAAACCCTAAATTGGGATCAGGCCACGAGGGGCTGAGGCTCTGGGCACCCACTGCAGGCTGCACTTCAGCAGGAAAATGGGGAGCTAGGCATCCTATTCGTGGCGGCGGTGGGGGGAAAGTAGCATGACTCACGGCATGGGCGAAAGTTAGGTGCCCAGGAGCGTCCGATCTGCCCCTGGGCCGCCGTCCTCAAGAGCGCCGGTCTCCGAACTATGAGAGGCCATGGCTCAGGGCCCCTCCGCAGGCCGCACACGCACGCTGCAGAGCGCCCCCAAGTCTCGGGTCCGCGGCGCCTGTCAGGGGTGTCCTTGCCACCGCGGCACCTTCCAGGCTCCTCTGTGCCCCCGGAGAAAGGCTCTGTGCCCCCGTGACGCCCCCTCCCCGGCCCAGCCGCCTCGCGGAGCTTTCCGTCTAGGTGGCCATTGTACTCTGTGGCCAGACCACGCCCCCCATTCCAGAGATTTTTGACAGTGCATGAGTGTTTCAGCTCGGCCATTAGTGAAGCAAAACATTTTGGCGGATGTCAGACTGTCTAAAGGGAGGTTGGAGGTTGAAAGTGTATGATTTAAAGGTGAAAATATGTGTGACAGAGAATAAAAGGAAGCACCGCAAACCAGTTCTGAAAATGCATGTGAGATTAAAATGCCTTATGATGTCTTGGCAAATGTGTTTTCCTGTTTATCAGGACTTTCTACATTTTGGGATGGGTGCTTGGATAAAACAGAATTATTAACTGTTCTTGTATGTTTAAAAAGGTACTTTTTGAACAGAATGATGACCCTTTTGTTCTTAGCAGAAGGAGTCAGGTACTTTTGTCTGCTTAAAGAAAAATGCATGAGAGGTGTAAGCAGATAGAATATGAAAATAAGAAATTACAGAAACAACTTCTAGACACAAGAAATACTGTAACTATGCTGTCTTGTCAGAATGCGTTATTACAAAATAAGGCTGATATCTACCAAGCCATCACAGGGAAAGCTGAATTTTCACATTCCAGTAATGAGGAGGCAAAAAAAGGTGGGGGCCAGTGTGAACTACATGAGCAGAACGTAGTTCGTGCTCAGCCAATACTTAGACGAAAAATACAGAGCAGCCCACAGAAATTGGCAGGAGTTGAAATGCATTGTTTAAAAGATTACACCCAGCAAAAAGTTGAGGATGTTAAAGATATATTCACAGAGCTTTTGCAGAGTAAAATGTGGATGATTAATTCAGACAAGACACAGGGACCATCTCAAAATGTGTAGTTTCTAGGAATTCAGTGAAATCCAGGACATAGAGAGGTGTTGCCACAGGCAAAACAAAAGATTATGGAGTTTGCCACTCCCCGCACTAATCAAGAGCAACAGCGATTCATGGGATTGTTTGATTTTTTAAGACAGCGTGACCCTTATCTGAGTACAATCTTAACCCTTTGGTACAACGTGACCAGAAATGAACATAAGTTTAAATGGGGTGAAGAGCAGCAGTGTGCTTTTGATTTGGCAAAAGAGCAATTCAACAGGCTTTAGACTTGTCGACAGAGCAGGAAGGAGACATTGTGTTGCATGTAACTATCCAGGGACACTATGTAGATTGGAGCAGGTGGCAAAAGCAGAGAAGAATAGGAGTGTCCCTGGGAGAGAGAATTTAAATGAAGCCCACCAGATTCTGAATAACAGATCATTGACAAATGCTGACACTCCCCTGATACAACCATATGTGGCCACCAACAACATTGTGTACTGGGAAATAAAACCTGGAGCGTCCGTTCCTTACAGAGTCACCCCAGAATCTGCAGGTCTTGACCTACATGCTTACAAAATTGCCCAACTTTTCATAATTCCAGTGTATGGAGGATTGGTGAGGAAGGGGACTGCCCCAGGCCTTCTGACAGTACGAGGAAAGGGAGGTTTTACTTCAACTGACAAAAAATCTGGTGCTAAGGTGTGGGTGAAATCCCCAAATGGCACCCCAGAACCTGCAGAAATTAGCCAAGGGCCCTAATAATGTCCTGCTGATCATAAAACTCGGAAAGGAAAATGGGAGCACATTTCCGCTGACAAATGTTATTTGCAAGAAAGATCATACTTGTTTCTTTTACAGATCATACTACGACTTGCCTCTGACCATGAGTGTGCTGTGTGGTCTCCCTTTATGCGTGTGCATGTGGGGTTGGGAGGGACAGCACCCCCAACCTCAACCTGACTGATCGATTAAATTGTGCAACACCCCTGCTGCTTTTGAAGGGCAATACCTATGGATCCAATTGGCGTAAGTTGTGCTTCATAGATCAAAGTCCTGCATGGGAATAATGCAGAGTACCATGGATGTCCTATCAGCCTGCTTGATTGCAAATCTAATTGAACCAACCACATGGCTTGTTATAACCTGGTGACTGCTTCCAGTCACATTACGCATTTTTTAGGTTGCCAGTTGGCTGACTATTCTTGTGTGAGAACATCACTTTTACCTACATTCCAGGAAACATTACAGGTGAACAGTGTACCTTTACATGATTAGGACTCATGATGTTTCCATCTAATTCTATACAGACTTCTTATCCTAGAGACACTATTCAGTTAAGTGGAGACTGTGATTCAATTATTATTCAATTATTATCCCAATCAGAATACATAAGCTTCAGTCACTTTTACCTACATTCCAGCAAACATTACAGGTGGACAGTGTACCTTTACATGATTAGGACTCATGATGTTTCCATCTAATTCTATACAGACTTGTTATCCTAGAAACACTATTCAATTAGGTGAAGACTGTGATTCAATTACTATCCCAATCAGAATATATAAGCTTAAGTCTCTATTGTATGTGTGCCTGGTTTAGCTGTCTATAATGTCTGAATGATAAATAAGTTAATCACACTTCTATTGCTTGATAGTGACTGCTCTTGTCATTTCATTATGTTGCTGTGTACAGTGCATACCTAATTTGCTTGTAATGTTTTTTTTAAAAGTTGATTTTAGGACTATAGGGTATATGAACCATTGGTCAAAAGGGTATAATGGTATTTGTGTTTTGACCACTGACTCCATGTTGCACTTAACCTAGCAGCACACCATCATATTAGTGACCACCAACTTCATTTAGCCTGTTGACTTTATTTTAGCATTAGCCACTGCCATGTTAAAAGTGGCAAGTATTTTCCATGATACAATGTGCTTCTTGCTCATGTTTTATTTTGCGTATTCCTTCTCTTGATGGGCTTAGGCTGATAAGAATGTACTAGGTCAGCAGGGAACGGTTTTGTTTTGATAGAGGGTACCTTGGGATTTTGTCCAATTCTCAATGTGTTCTTTTCAAAGCCGACCTAAAGTAACTAGCATTTGTTGAATAATAAACGTATGCAGTGGGAGGGAGCTTCTAGAATTCTCCTCTCTTGTTTGTTAAAAGTATATAAGAGACCCAGGTCGACGGTGGGGAGAGCCAGAGACCTAAATCAGGATTGAGACGTTGAATGCCTGATATAGTGCCCATGAGGGTAGATAGCTCTTTCTTTGCAGTCGAACTGGGGTCAACAACTTGCTGGCATGAGAAGGCTGAAGCACCAGATAGGCCCCATGGTGATGAATTTTTACTAATTATTTGCTTTGCATTGTGTATGAATATATATATCAATATAGGTATTTGTATCTTTGCATGTATATATTTGCTGTGTATATGGCAGTGGAGAATCATTTGTACATGTTTTCATTTAATTTTTAATTGCTGTGACCATTTTTATATGTGCACTTTCAGCATGTTAATCTCCTTCATGAACCTTGCGAAGTGACTTAATAAATGTCTACTTTAGACTTAGAAGCGCATTCCAGAGATTTTTGTCAGTGCATGAGTGTTTCAGCTTGGTCATCAGTGAAGCAAAACACCACGGCAAACACCTTATGTGAATACCCCTGTGCAGAACAGTGTACCACATCACCCTGTGTCAATGTTTACTCCAGTTCAGTCTATGTCAAATGTTACCCTGAGTCAAACAGTTCATAGTTACAGTACTATGTTAACAGTGCAAAGTGCTAGAATGAGAATTCCCCAAACGCAGGCAAACCTTATGGTACCTGATGCATTAACAATCTCTGTGACTTTAGGTCCAGTTGTTCCCTTGTATGCCTCTGGAATCTATGAAAGTAATACCCATCCAGTGAATGTTCCAACAGTTTTAGGAACAGCAGCTATCACTGCAGGGATATCACCAATTGGTTTGCAGAGACCAGTATATTCAAACAATTCAGAGATCGAAAGAACAGCTTCTTTTGTTCCCCCTATATGAACTGCAGAACCTAATCTGATGTTAAATCAAGCAGAACGTATTCATGATGCGAGGTCTCCACAGAGAACCTCACTTCCATATATGTCTAGACCTGATCGGATTCCAAATGTGCTCGGTAGTACTACGTAAGCAGAAGTGCCCCATAGAAATATCAGTTTGCAAGGCTTTACAGCACATCAGTTGACAGATTGGTTAAACAATTTGAGTTTTCAAAAGGTGCAGCAGGTGCGACAAATAGAAATGTTAGACCTGAAGAGACACCGGAGAGAGAAAGGATAGAGAATGTGTCTTGATTAAAATTGTAATTAAATAAATTGGTCTCATGAACATTGGACATAGCTCAATTGGAAACTTACACAGAAGATGAGTTACGGTTTATGTGCAAAGATGTTATCTAATGTGCATGACAGGCTTCTGACAGATTAACTGAAGTGGACGAGAAATAGGATGTGGATTTAGAAAAAATCCAATGCATTAAAGAGAAGTTATAGATTAGAGTTCGACACTAGAGACATTATTAACATGAGATCGCCTGGAATGATATTGCACATGTACCAGTTGGAGGTTATGTACATGTTCCTTGGTGTAGGAGTGACATATTGTCATTCACAAATGATTATCCAAGACTGAGAGAGAAACCAGTGGAGTGGTACAAGCAGACAGAGATATTTGTGAAACTTTCAAAACGCCTGTTGGAAGGTTTGAATACCTTGTTTGACATTGTGGTTTCAGCTGATATGTGGACTGAATGTAAAAGGGGTGTTGATTGGCCTAATTGTGAACATCCAAGAGATCCAGTTGTAGGTGCACTGCCTGAATATTTGATGAAAAAGTATTACAAGGTAATTGAATTTTTGAAGAACAAAGGGGGTCATTATGACCCCGGTGGTCGGCACTAATGTGAAGCCAACCCGCCAATGTACCACTCCGACTGCCATTGTGCTGCTGGCGGGATTATGTCCCTGCCTACTGCCATGGCAGTAGGCCCTATCAGTGACAGGAAATTCCTTCCCTGTCACTGATAGGAGGCCCAATCACCCCCCATACCGCTCCAAACACACCCTTACCGCCCTACATCCACACCCTCTTCACACACACACACGTAGACACACACTCATCACACATACATACAAGCATGCATTCATTCATTCATGCACACATCTGCACACACATCAAAACATACACACAGACATGCATTCCAATTTCCATACGTACATGCACTCACACTTCCATACATACATATACTCACATTTCCGTACATACATGCACTCACACACATTCATACATGCACGCACGCAACACTAAACACACACTCGCATTCACGCATACACTCACACATACATGCACACACCCCCCCCACACACACACAACATCTCCCAGCCCCATTCCCTGTCGGAGACCTGACTTACCTGGATCCAGGGGGTCTTCAGGCAGGAGACAGGATGGGGCGCTGCTACCGCCAGCAGCGCCCACCAGCAGAACACCATCAGGCCGTATCATTTTTCACAATACCGCTGGCGGCAGTCTAGTGGTGTGGCTCTGCCGGTGGTAGCAGCGCCACCTTACCGCCATTCTCCAGTATGGCCACAGCCGGATTTCCGCCCTTCTTGTGGCGGAAATCCGGCTGTGGTCATAATATGACGGACGGATGGTAGCCGCAGAGACTGTCTTTTGGTAGCCGCGGCAACTGGCAGCATTTACCGCCAATCTTAAAATGAGGGCCAAAGTGTCCCTGAAATATATTGATTGGCAGAAGATTGATAGAACAACTTAGGAAACCAAAGAGTCTATTCATGCATAACAAACCAATTGACAAGATCCTGCAGTACGCAAAACACTGCAGTGATAAGATTGAGTGGAAACAGAAGAATTTGAAGGAAAAGGCAATGGTGTTGCAATTAAATGCTGCACAGAAAGCAAATCAGACTCCACAGATGACGATGAATACAAGTTGGATGCAAGATGTGCAACAACAAGTGAACAATGTGGTTCAACCTAGAGGTATAGGATGTGATGTTCAGGTAGATCAGAGTAAGGTATTCTTGTTGTCCAGGCTTTGAAGAAGACTAATCCTTGTCATGCATACAGAAATATTGGACTTTGGCAACAAGAGTGTCCTTATAACAATGTGAAGAATTTGGTGCAGAGTCCTGGTGCTGCTCAGACTCAAGGCAATAATCAAGTCCAAATACAGAGTTCAAAGACCACAAGTGCAAAATGTGAATATGTCCCAAGGACGACAGAAGATGCTGTTGCCGCAAGCCCCTATGGCACAGCAACAACAGGTGATTGTTCCTCAGCAACAGTTGAATCAGGTTGAAAAAAAATCAAACATGAATCCAATAGCATCACAATACTCCTTGTTAGATGTGTGTGAGGATGAACTTTCAGATGTCCTCCAGCTAGAGAACTCTGACGAGGAGGATTGCATGTTGGCTGCATCCTTAGAGGTAGACCAATGTGGTCCCTATGTAAATGGAAATGTTATGGGACATGATGTATCATTCCTGGTTGACACTGGAGCTACAGGTTCAATTGTCAGAACCATGGAAAGTGCCAAACTTGCCCTTGTCAGGAAGAAGAATTCAGGTTGCAGGAGCAGCAAACCAGCAGTCAACAAATCCTGTACCAGTACATGTTTGTGTAAAAATAGGTTCAGTTGAAGATGAGCACCGATTTATGATCTGCAATTCCAGTCCAGTGAACTTGTTAGGACGTGACTTGCTGTGTAAGCTAAACTGTTCCATTAGCTGCACACCCCATGGAATTGAAATCCAAACAAATGACAAAGAGGTGCCCTGCAAAATTATAGAGCAGTACCCGAATGTTACATTGCACCCAATGGTGACATCTAATGGCTTGCCTGAAGAATTACAAGAGACTGTTACATCTGAAGTTTGGGATTATCCAGAAAGGAGATAGGACTCATAAATAACAAGCATTTGAAATGCAACAGGTCTTGCGTTTGCTCAAGTTAGAGCTATTAGAGTTGTAAATTCTTAACTGGACTTATCTTGCCACACAAACTGAAAATAAAAAGTAAACTGTTGACATAAGCAAGCAGATTCAAAGCAACACAGCTGCCATGAGCGTGAGTACGAAGGAGAGACACAAAAGGAAAAATATGTTTTCTCACAGTGAAAGTTATCGGCAGAAGTGCAATTATCCATGTAACAGGGTCAATGGCAAAGGCTGTATCAAAACCGCCCAAAGGAGGGACAAAAGTAAAGCATTTACCAACGAAAACAAAGGATTTTTCAAAGGCAAGCCTATGAACGAGTGATAGTGATAGGCGTGCAGAAGGGGAGTGGTTAACAGCCCAGATATATACTAACACATCGGAAAAACAGCGCTTGTGTGCTGCTATGCTCAACATAAAAACTGGCCCAGCAGACCACATAAAAGGCCCACAAATTGACCTGTGAAACCAGCCCCTCAGGCACTTCCTGGTTGCACTATAAGCCATGCCTACTGTGATAGCTTTGTCTTTTTTTTGCTGTTTTTATACAGCGGGAGCTCGACCCAAAAGTACTGGAGCACTTTACATGAGCACCAGTCACATTACACAAGGACGCATTCATTTTTTGTGGCACGGGGAATTAAGTGATTTGCCCAGAATCACAGGATGTTGAGCAGACACCGAGACTCAAACCGGTTTCCCAACTGCAAGGTCGGCAGCTCTGGCGGTTATGACACATCCTCTCCCACTGTGTAGTCAACATAACCATATCAGGGGTACTACAATGAGCATACGCTTGTCGGAAAGTCTGAAAAACAAGCATTGTCTCAGAGGAACCACAGGCCTTCTGCTCAATCAAATTCTGAAGGAAGATCAACGTGTGGACGGAGCCTAAGATCTCCTCTCACTAGTGCTTATTTAAGGCAAAGCTCGTTTTCTTTCCATTGGTCACATAAGGTCTAGTGACACCTGAGCTCTCAAGCAAACCTGAAAAGTAAGAAGGGGCCTGATTATCATGTACACTGCACAGTGACATCATTGAAGTGGCGTCACAGGAAGTGAGCTCACAGTAAATTTGACTGTGTCACTGAGGCCAAGAGCCAATTGCATAGGTCAAGGGTGTAACAAACAATACATTTTTTTAAGGCCCTGTGTTTGACATATAGAGTTATATATGGGGCAGGGAGGGGTCCCTGCTCTCATGATTAGCATCTCCAACTACAGCCAAATATCTGTCTAGGGTCAGCTACTCAAGACTGGACTTTGGGTTGGAATCCACTGGTGGAACTCCTTTGAGGTACAGGCCTCCAAACCCTGAATCTACTACTTGTGGTTCTGCACTCTGCTAAAGATTACAGAATTTGTCCCAAAAAATTATAAACTTTTTTTTCTCTAAGATTGTTGTTGTTAGGGTCAGCTTAAATCTTTGTTTTTGTTTTTTCGCCTACTCTCTTACCACAAGGATACATTTTAGGTGCAGGTCACAAGTACTTCACTAATTTACACCCATATTGTAACTGTTGTGTTGGATTTAGATAGCGCACAACTAGCCATTACATCATCTTCGCAGCACACCTGCTGGCCAGAGACATTCAAACCCCTAGGGTGCTGAGACTGGGCCTCTTTTACACTCAAAGCTGAGATGCAAACATTGATATATTGCTTATGAATGCATATAAATGTATACCACCCAGGAACGCCTCACAGACAAAACACACGTTCTGCTTTGGGCAATAAATCAATGTATATTTCCACCAGCGTCTAGGTGCTTCTGGATGAAAGTAACCTAGAGATACATGTATGCGTATTTAAAACTAGACCATTTGCACTGTGTGAAGTTATGAATAAATGTCTACACCTGCTCAGCCACAGAATATAACAGTAGAAGAGCAGAGTATGTACTCTCCATTTAAATTTCAAACTCATACAAAGTCAAACACAGTTTTTCGAGGTACGCTGAAATCCTTATATGCTATATCTGACCTTGATTTTATTCAGCGAGTGAGTGTGAAAGTTATATCTAGCACTGTAGAGTTAAACACTTGTTTCCATTGCTGTTCAGTGGGGGGATCCATCACTGCATCAGCACCACACAAAAAACATGAATAAAACAAGTATGTTCACAAAGAGACATGTTTAAGCATTTAGATTTCATTTGACTTCAGCGTATTCACACATATGGGGGTGGTTTAAAAGGACTTTAAGTGACAGAAGTTGGCACCCTTAGTTGTTAACATGTTTGTTTAGTGAGAGGGTGTTAAGTGAAAGGACAGAAGTGCTTCTCACGAGCGCATCTAGTAACAAGGGGAGGGAGGGTGGGGGTTTGGATGGGGACAGGTGAAATTTACAAAAAATATTTTGTTTAAACCAAGAGCGATTGCGCTGTGTAAAAACCAGCGAGATCGCACTGTGTAGGAAATAAAAAGAAAAAGTAGTCCAGAAACCATGCTCAAAACATGGAGCCTCGTATGTTTCAGTACTAGGCCTGTGCGCTTCAGGAGGGCTAAACACCAGAAAAGGCATGACGTATGCATGCCTTTCACAAATGAAATCAAGTGAATTTTAAAAGGCAAGTCCACAAACCAATAAAAGTGACAGGCATGACATGGGTGTGGTTAAAAGCCCACATAGAGATTACAACAGAGGCTCAAGAGCTTGCGTGCTCAACCCTAAAAAGGAGCTAAGCCTGTTAAAATAACAGTTTAGCAAAATGCAGTGTATCCAAAGATGCCTCCGTACAATGTGTCCCCAGAGATAATTGCAGGAATAACCCCCTGATTGATAGTCTGATTGAACAAAGAGTTTTGAAGGAGATTTTAAGGAGTTCCTGTAACTCTCCTATTTTAGGATTGGAAAAGATCAATGGAAAACACCGCATAGTCCAAGATCTGAGAAAAGTGAACAAGATTGCTATTCCATGTTATCCTGTGGTACTGAATACTGCAGTGATTTTATTCCAAATTCCCTGTGAAACTGAATGGTTCACAGTCATTGATCTTTGCCAAGCATTTTTTTTCTGTACCATTGCATGAGGAAAGCTAGTACTTATTTGCATTTAAATTTGGCAGGCGTGTTTTGATATGATGCCAAACTCCTCAAGGCTGTATGGAGTCACCATCAACCTTTAATCAAATCTTGAAAAATAATTTGGAATCCCTTAAAATGCCTTCTTATTCAGTCTTAGTGCAGAAGATCGGTGACCTGTTGGTTGCATTGAACACCCGTAAAGCATGCAGGAGAGATACTACTCTTGAGTCATTTAGGAGATAACGGACATAAGGTTTCTCCAGCAAAATACAGAACTGCAAGAAACAAGTACTTAGGTCATCACATTGAAAAGGGTGCAAGGAAAGTGTCTCAAAAAAGAATCTCAGCAAGCATGTAGATTAGTCCTCCTGTTACACAGAAGGAAGTCATGATGTTTCTGGAAATGGTTGGCTACTGCCACCAGTGGATTCCAAACTTTTTCTTTTTGTCCAAGCCTTTCCAAAGGTTGACACACAAGGATGTGTCTGATCCGGTACCATCTGACGACCACTGTATGAATACCTTCATAGAACTGCGAGCATTCCTGTGCTGAGCCCCAACTCTGGGAATGCCCGACTATAACAAATGTTTTTCTTTGTTCTGCTGTGAATTAGATGGATGTGCTCTCTCCGTTTTGGCTCAGTTACATGGAAATGGCAAAACAACTGTGGCTTATTTTTCTGCTAGACTTGATCCTGTAGCTGCACTGCTGCCTGGCTGATTAAAAGCCATCGCAGAGCTTAGCATCAGCATAGAACAGTGAGAAGGCATTGTTATTGGCCACCCCTGAATGTTTTTATTCCCCACTCGGTGGAGATATTATTGCCCATCACCGAAATGCATTACTTGACAAGTGCATGTTTGATCCCTTATGAACAAGTAATTCTTGGTTCTCCTAACATCAGTATAGAGCAATGCAACATTTTGCCAAATCATATTGGAAATACTGATGACTGCAAAGATGAGGTTGAGCATGACTCTCTCGATGTGAGTGAATTGTGCATCAAACCAAGACCCGATATTCAAGAGGTCCACTTAGACACAAATAACTGTCACATTCGTTAATGGCTCCTGTTTGAGAGATAATGATGGAAATCTGAGATCTGGTTATGCCGTTTGCACAGTCTCAGGTGTGATAGAAGCCTCATGGCTTCAAGGAGTCTTTTCTGCCCAAATAGCTGAATTGATGTCTCTTCCCAGAGCATGCTGTGTTTCTGAACAGCTTAAAGTGACAATTTTCACTGATAGCAAATATGGGTTTGGTGTTGTTCATGACTTTGGACAGTTGTGGTCCCAGAGAGGTTTCATGACCTCTTCTAGATCCCCCCATCCAAAACGGTGATAAAGTTTACCAGTTGTTGAAAGCATTGCAGGTATGTAGCTAAGTGTGCTACATTGAAAATCTAATTATTATATTTCCTTAGGTAGTACCTATTTAGACGAAGTGGCTACGTATTGTGCTCTGTGTTAGAAATAGCGCCTTTGGTTGGCAGTCAGGTTACCCCCTGTCCAAGCAAGGACCCTCACTCTAGTCAGGGTAAAGGAGACTCACCCACAGTTAACCCCCACTCACCGCCTTGGTAGCTTGGCACGAGGAGGCAGGCTCAACTTCAGGAGCAATGTGTAAAGTATTTGTACCAACACACACAGTAACTCAGTGAAAACACTAAAAAATTGACCCAACACAGGTTTAGACAAATAGATAATATTCATCTAAACAAAACAAGACCAAAACAATAAAAATCCGACATACACAAGTCAAGCTATGAATTTTTAAAAGAATAAGAGTCTTAATCCTTAGAAAACAGTGAGAATCGAAATAAAGCCACACGGGTGAGTGTGTGTCGAAAAAGGGCAGCGATGAGTCAATGTCTCTATCACAAGCGAGGTTGTGCATCGTTCCTCCTCCGGTTGGGTCGGTGTGCGTAGTTTTTTCTCTCCCCCAGGAGAGCGATGCTTCGATTTGGATGGGCACCTGGGGTCCGGGCAGACTTTGGTGGTCATTACAACCCTGGTGGTCGGTGTTAAAGCGGCGGTAAGACCGCCAACAGGCCGGCGGAAAAAAATGAAATCACGACCGTGGTGGAAACCGCCACCAAAGACAGCCACTTTAACACTCCGACCGCCACGGCGGTACAAACAAACAGCTTGGCGGTCACCGCCAACAGACAGGCTGAGGACAATATACTGCCCACAGTATCACAACCTACCAATCCGCCACCTTATCCGGGGCAGATTCACCGCGAACAAAAACACGGCGGAAACAGGACTTCTAAGGGAAAACGCTCACCTCAACACACCCCACGAGGAATCCGGACGCCATGGAACCTGAGCTCCACATCCTGCCAGCCCTTATCTTCTTGCTCCTCTACCAGGAGCACGAATGCCGGTAGCGAAGACAACGGTGAGTACTGCTCCTACGACACAGGGGAGGGAAAAAACAGGGACACACACACACAACACCTCCACGCCCACCCTCACCCACGACAACACACACACTAATACAGCATGATACATTACAGTTACACCCCACAACCCCCCTGGAAGAATGCAAGGACAAAAGGAAAGGAGTGTAACCATTGTAATATATTAAAATCCAGTACGCAAAAATATATATACACAATAAACAAATATATACACCGAGAATAGTAGTCCAGGTAGTGCTCCATTGAAGTCTGTGGAACACTGGGCCCACATGGTATGGGCGAGGCCCACACTCAATCCCCGAACATGACGGAGAGAACACTGCAGGGGCATCAGATAGCAATAAAACAGGCACCTCAGGGGGAAGGGAAAGGGGGGGCACCTCAGCCGGTGGAGTGCACAACGCCAAATCCACGAGGGGGCCACATGCCCACTGTTCCATCCTGGGGAGTGCAAAGCCACAGTCTCTCAAGTCTCTACAGTGGGTGGGTTGCCCACTGTTCAATCCTGGGGAGTGCATAGCCACAGTCTCTCAAGTCTCTACAGTGGGTGGGTTGCCCACTGTTCAATCCTGGGGAGTGCAAAGCCACAGTCTCTCAAGTCTCTACAGTGGGTGGTTTGCCCACTGTTCCATCCTGGGGAGTGCAAAGCCACAGTATCTCAAGTGGATAAGTCTCCACTGGTTCTGGAGGGGGCTTTGTGCCCAGAGTGCTTCATCCTGCCAAGGACAGAGGTAGTGGATGGGATACTCCACTGGTTCTGGAGGGGGCTTTGTGCCCAGAGTGCTTCATCCTGCCAAGGACAGAGGTAGTGGATGGGATACTCCACTGGTTCTGGAGGGGGATTTGTGCTCAGAGTGATTCATCCTGCTCGTGACGGACTCAATAGCGTCAGTGCCCTTGGCGCTCATGGGCCAGCAGTGCTTGTGGCGGCGGGGCCCTGTTCAGCGGTGCTTGTGGCGGCGGTGTCCTGTTCAGCGGTGCTTGTGGCGGCGGTGTCCTGTTCAGCAGTGTTTGTGGCGGCAGTGTCCTGTTCAGCAGTGCTTGTGGTGGCGGCGTCCTTGGCGGAGACTAGGGTGCTGGCGGTCCTGTCTGGCCCAGCGGGGCTGGTGCTGGCCGTCCTCTCTGGCCCAGCGGGGCTGGTGCTGGCGGTCCTCTCTGGCCCAGCGGGGCTGGTGCTGGCGGTCCGGGGCTGGTGCTGGCGGTCCTGTCTGACCCACTGGGGCTGGTGCTGGCGGTCCTCTCTGGCGGTCCGGGGCTGGTGCTGGTGGTCCTGTCTGGCCCAGCGGGGCTGGTGCTGGTGGTCCTTCATGGCCCAGCGGGGCTGGTGCTGTCGGTCCTGTCTGGCCCAGCGGGGCTGGTGCTGGCGGTCCTGTCTGGCCCAGCGGGGCTGGTGCTGGTGGTCCTCTCTGGCCCAGTGGGGCTGGTGCTGGCGGTCCTGTCCTGGGCAGCTGGGCTGGTGCTGGCGGTGGCCTCCTGAGCATCTGGGCTGGTGCTGGCGGTGGCCTCCTGGGCAGCTGGGCTGGTGGCCTCCTGGGCAGCTGGGCTGGTGGCCTCCTGGCCAGCAGGGATGATGGCGGTGGCCTCCTGGGCAGCTGGGCTGCTGCTGGCCTCCTGGGCAGCTGGGCTGGTGGCGGTGGCCTCCTGGGTAGCTGGGCTGGTGCTGGGGGTGGCCTCCTGGGCAGCTGGGCTGGTGGTGGTGGCCTCCTGGGCAGCTCGGCTGGTGCTGGTGGTGGCCTCCTGGGCAGTGGGGATGATGACGGTCTTCTCCGCCGTGCTGCTCTTCCCAGACTTAATGACTTTCTTGTGGCCCTTCCCCACCTTGGAAGGTGTCGCAGCTGACTTCACACTCCCACCTGTACCCCTGGGAGCGGCTTTGGTGGCTGGAGTCTTCCCCCTCTCCTGCCGGGCACTGGCCAACTTTTGATGCTTGACAGGTGGGGGACTGTCCATGCTGTGGCTCCGTGCCACACTGGCTGCCCTGGTAGCCGGTGCACTCCAGATTCCGGTGACTACAGGCACCACTGGTCCCAGAGATGTTGTGGCTGAGGTGCTAGGTTGGGACCTGGAGAGTCGGGCCCTAGGAGAATGACGAGGTGGGGGAGGTGAGGGAAAGAGGTCAAGGTTGGACAGGAAAAGTTTCTTGGGAACACTGGGACGGGTAGCTGGAGGGGGTTTAGGAGTGGGGGAAGAGGTTGTGGTTGTAGGAGGTGTTCGTTTGGTGATTTTGGGTGAAGGTGCATGAACTGGAGGCTGTCGTGAGGTGGATGGCTGTTGGGTGGGTGTGTGTCTGCATTTGTGAATCTTGGGAGGTGGCGTCACAGACACACTGGGAGAGGACACAGGGGATGTGTGAATGGTAGTGGGGGTGGTGAGTGCACGTGAGCGGGGTGTGGTGCTGTGTGTGCTGGTGATGGAAGTAGTGGCTGAAGATGTAGTGCATGCAGGTGTGAGTGGAGACGAGACTGGGAGGGAGGAGGGAGACGAGGAGGAGGGGGACACAGTGGAGGCAGTGGATGTTGGTGTGTCTGCATGTGTGTGATGCTTGCGTGAGTGCCTGTGGGATGTGTGGTGCTTATGTTTGGCAGAGCTTCCCTTGTGTGTTGACGTATGTGCATGCTGGTCTGAAGGTGTGCTTGGGATAGGCTGAGGTAGAGGGGATTGGGTCTGGGTGGAGGAAGTTGGAGGGGGGAGGCTAGAGACAGGGACAATGGCTGCCATCAGTGCTGAGGCCAGAGTCTGAAAAGCTCGCTAAAGGGCTGCCTGACCAGAATGAATGCCCTCCAGGAATGCATTGGTTTGTTGCAACTGCCTTTCTACACCCTGGATGGCATTCAAAATGGTAGACTGCCCAACAGTGCGGGACCTGAGGAGGCCAATGGCCTCCTCACTGAGGGCAGCAGGGGTGACTGGGTCAGGGGCTGAGGTGCCTGGGGCGACAGTGATGCCCACCCTCCTGGGTGAGCGGGCACGGGGCAAAGGCTGAGGGGCTGCTGGGAGGGCGGTGCTGGTAGGGGGGGTGGCGGCTGTACCTGTAGATGCGGGGGCACAGATGTTGCCGCCACCACAAGGGAGCTCCCATCAGAGGACGAGTCTGTATCACTGGTGTCAGCTCCTGTCCCCGCCGTGGAGCTCCCCTCGCCCTCCGTCCCAATGGTGAACTCCGAGTCCGTTGTCTCGCCCTCCAGGGACATGTGGGATTCAGCTCCCTCCTACTCCGGTGCCACTGCTCCTCCGCCTGGTGATGCTAATGCACACAAGAACAGGGAGACCACAAAAAGGGGGGGGACGACAGAAGAAAGACATGTTGAGTGCATGCATTACCGCTACCGCTGGCGGACACGACAGACACAGAAGCCCCCTGCACTATGCCACACACTTGGGGTCCACTGTTCAATCCCTAGGACATGGCTTACAAGGCTACGGCCGACATCTGCACACATGGATGACACAGGAGCCTGACTAGGTGTACTAGCCACTGTACACAGGTGGGATGGGGTGCCACAGGGTCTGCCAGAACAAGGGGACCTAAGTAGCACACTCGCCCTGGCCTAGGGACACCCACAGCCCACCTCCCCCACCCAGACATCTCCACTGCGCGCAAAATCAGCAGAATGAGAGTGTACTCACCCCCTTGTGGCTGCTGTTATGCCCTCAAGCGCCCATCCAGCTCCGGGTACACCACCGCCAGGATCCTGAACATCAGGGGGTTCATGGTGCGACGGGCACCCCTCCCACGTTGAGAGGCCATCCCCAGCTGGGCCTCCGCCGTCTTCTTGCTCCAGCGGCGAATGTCCTCCCATCTCTTACGGCAGTGGGTGCTCCGTCTGTGGTAGACCCCCAGGGTCCGGACGTCGTTGGCGATGGCACGCCAAATATCCTTTTTCTGGTGGGTGCTGACCTACATGAATTGTACAGGGGGCAAAGAAAAGTTATTACCAACTGCACCGTCACAGTCATTGGCCCCCATCCCTAACCTTGCCATGTGGCACATACACTCACCGTCGTTTTATGCACGCCTCAATCTCCCCCCCCATCTTTCATCCACCCCACTCCACACAGGCATAGCCCATACAGCATGCTCCCAGTGTACTTACCTGTTTGTCTGGAGGACCGTAGAGTAGCGTGTACTGGGGGAGGACCCCATCCACGAGTTTCTCCAACTCCTCCGATGTGAAGGCAGGGGCCCTTTCCCCAGACGCACAAGCCATTGTCTCTTCCAGACCGAGGTCACAGCAGCACTTGCAGTGTAGGTCCTCTCCTGTCGAAGATCAGATATCGAGTGATTGAACAGATAGAAAATGGCGGTCATGTCCGCGGCGGTGCGTACCGTCACCACCGGCGTACATCGTCATTGGCTCCTGGGACCCATAGGGTCCAATGTTAACCAATGCAGAATTGCGCCGCGGTCTCCGACCGTCTACCGCGACAGTGTACAACGCCAGCGCAGTTACCTCACATCCTATTGTCACACTTTACAGGTCAGGCAGCCGCCATTTCAGGGGCCCACATGGCTTAATTTTTAACTGCATCACACATACCTAGGCCTTGCCTCAACACTCATACAGGCCAAATTTCGGATTATGATTCGTGTTCTGTGTAAGCTGTGGGTACGTACCTCTGAGTTGGTTGACTCTGTGCTAGCTGTTGTCCTTCATAGGCATCGTCTGCTGGGACATCCTCCGGTGTACAGACAGCTGGTGGACCTGTCGACAATGGAGGAAAGACATGAGATCATCACCTACCGGCTTGATCGTACCACAATCCTGGAACTGTGTGCCCAGCTGGAGCCAGACCTGATGTCAGCTATCCACCATCCCACAGGAATCCCCCCTCAAGTGCAGGTGCTGTCAGTACTCCATTTCCTTGCAAGTGGGTCATTTCAAACAACAGTGGCCATAGCATCAGGGATGTCCCAGCCTATGTTTTCCAACGTGTTGTCCAGAGTGTTGTCTGCCCTGCTGAAACACATGCGGAGCTACATCGTTTTCCCTCAGGTGGAGGATTTGCCTAGAGTGAAAGGTGACTTCTATGCCCTGGGACATATCCCCAACATCATAGGTGCCATCGATGGGACACATGTGGCTTTGGTACCCCACGCAGGAGTGAACAGGTGTACAGAAACCGGAAGATTTATCATTCCATGAATGTGCAGATGGTGTGTTTGGCAGACCAGTACATCTCCCATGTTAATGCCAAATTCCCTGGCTCAGTGCATGACGCTTACATCCTGCGGAATAGCAGCATCCCTTATGTGATGGGTCAACTCCAGAGGCACTGTGTGTGGCTATTAGGTGTGCACCTGGAAGCAAGGGGTTGTAAAATGGTGAGGGGTGATGGTGGAGGAATGTCCATGGCTGAGTCCAGTCTATTAGTCTCACAGGTGCATTGCCCAAATGGGCATAGAAAGTGGAGCTAGGGCAGTTTGTGGATGGACAGGGTGACAAGGTGGGACAAAAGGATAACATTCAGGGTGGTCTCATTTCTTGGCGGGGGTCTTGGCATCGTTCTCTGTCTTTGTCCTGGATCTCAGGGACCGTTTGTGGGGGGTGGTTCTCCCTCTGCAGGAGGTGGGGTGCTGGTGTGGTGGTCCTGTGGCAGTGCCTCCTGTCCACTAGCGCCAGCGGAGTTGGTGGGCAGTTCATCGTCCAGGCTAGTGTCAGGGGCCCCTTGTTGTGCCACAGTGTCCCTCCTGGTGTTGAGTACTTCCTTCAGCACCCCTACGATGGTGCCCAGGGTGGAATTGATGGATCTGAGTTCCTCCCTGAAGCCCAAATACTGTTCCTCCTGTCGGCGCTGGGTCTCCTGAAACTTGGCCAGTACCGTTGCCATTGTCTCCTGGGAGTGGTGGTAGGCTCCCATGATGTTGGAGAGGGCATTGTGGAGAGTTGGTTCCCTTGGCCTGTCCTCCCCCTGTCGCACAGCAGCCCTCCCAGTTCCCCTGTGTT
The DNA here is from genome assembly GCF_031143425.1 of Pleurodeles waltl. NCBI lineage: Eukaryota > Metazoa > Chordata > Amphibia > Caudata > Salamandridae > Pleurodeles > Pleurodeles waltl. The sequence continues at coordinate 840,558,677 of NC_090436.1, forward strand.
CCTGGGCCTCCGTCTCCTGGACCGTGTGCCCACTACCACTACCCCAGGTCCCTGTTGTTGTTGGGGTGGTGGGTTAGCCTGGGTTCCCTGTAGTGGTGGACACACTGCTGATTGACGTGTCCTGGGGACAGAGGTATGGGCCCGCTGGGTGGGTGCTGTGCTGGTGTTTCCAGAGGGGGGGAAGCTCTGTGGTGGCCTGTGCCAGTGTGAGGGGAACCGACTGTCCAGAAGTCCCCTATGGGCTGGACTTGTCATCTAGATCCAGTTGGACAGAGCTGCTGTCATCACTGTGGGCCTCTTCTGTTGGTGGTGTGTACATGTGCGGACCCTCCTGTCCGGTGACGTTGGGTGGGGGTCGTGCAGGGGTATAAAAGGATGTTTATTACATCTGTGTGTGCCATGGTGTGCAATGGGTGGATGACCGTGTACCCCAGTGCTTGCATTCCTGTGTGGGTCCTTGTGTGATGGTGGTTTGGGGGGGTATGGGTATGTGCAGTGGCCATGCTTTGGTGATGGGTGTCCATGCTTTGTTGTTGCATGCAGGGCTTGGTGTTAGGATGTGTGGTTTGTGATGTTGGGACATTTGTGAGGAGTTGGAGTGACGGAGTGATGGGGGTGAGGGCGAGGGTGGGGGTATGTGATAGCATGCAAGTAGGTTGGGGGATGTAATAGTTAAGATTTGACTTACCAGAGTCCATTCCTCCATCTACTCCTGCGAGGCCCTCAGGATGCAGAATCGCCAAGACTTGCTCCTCCCATGTTGTTAGTTGTGGGGGAGGAGGTGGGGGTCCGCCGCCAGTCCGCTGAACCGCAAGGTGGTGTCTTGAGACCACGGAACGCACCTTCCCCCGTAGGTCGTTCCACCTCTTCCTGATGTCATCCCTATTTCTTGGGTGCTGTCCCACTGCGTTGACCCTGTCCACTACTCTTCACCATAGCTCCATCTTCCTAGCTATGGAGGTGTGCTGCACCTGTGATCCGAATAGCTGTGGCTCTACCCGGACGAATTCCTCCACCATGACCCTGAGCGCCTCCTCAGAGAACCTGGGGTGTCTTTGCCGTGCCCTGGGGTGGTGTGGGTGATGTGTGGAGTGGTGTGTGTAGTGATAAGTGGGGTGATATTTAGAGGTGTGTTGTGTGAGGTGCGTGGAAGTTATGTGGGTGATGGTATTGTGTGCCTGTGGATGCTTGGCAGTTGTTTTTGGTGTCTCTTTCTTGCCTTCTCTCGGTAATTTTGTCGTAGGCGTTTGTGGGTGATGTGGGTGTGTGTTTTATATTGTAATGGGTGTGTGGGAGTGATGTGTGTATGTGTATCAGGTGTGTGTATTTTGGATTGTCCAATGTGGCTGTGTTTTGTAAATGTGTGTGTATTTTGAGCACGGCGGTGTGTACCGCAAAGGGAATACCGCAGTTGAAAGACCGCCGCGTGGATTCGTGTGTCGTGATAGTGTGGGCGTATATCTGTTGGCGTGACGGTGGAGGATTTGTTTTCGCCAGTTTATCACTGACGTTTAGTGTGGCGGACTTGTGTGGGTGTCTGAATTTTGGCGGATTCCGAGCTGTGGGTCAAAATAGCTGTGGTGTATTTCCGCGGCCGCGGTGGTGTGTTGGCGGTCTTCTGCACGGCAGTAAGTGGCTTTTACCGCCAATGTTGTAATGAGAGCCTTTGTGTTGATCTTCCACCCCCAGCGATGTTGTGTTGAAATCCGGTTGCACAGTATCAAGAAAGAGTGCTGTGTGGGGGCTTGCGTCTTTAACAGCAGCTGCTGCAGGTTGGTTCTCCAGCCACATTGCATCGATCTCCCAGCCGCAATGCAGGTGGAGCATCAATTTTAGCCCTGAGGTCGGCGGCGTTTATCAGCCATGAGGCGGGTGGTATATCGAACGTTTCCCCGCTCTGCGGTCTTTGTGGGGATTTCTGTCCTTTTCCACCAGCTTCACCTTTCCAGGGCCCAGAGACAGGTTAGGGCACCCCTTACCAGGCAGGACTCTCAGCACAAAGCCCAGGTGCTGGCAGAGGGGAGTATTTGATGTCCCTGAGACTTCAACAACAGGAGGCAAGCTCAGTTCAAGCCCTGGGAGATTCTTCATCAGTGGGAAGTCACTCAAAAGTCAGTCTTTGTCCTCTCTCAGGCAGAAACAGCTACTTCAGGCCAACCCAGCAAAGCACAGTCACAGGCAAAGGGGCAATACTCCTCCTCTATCTTCCAGCTCTTCTCCTAAGCAGAGGTTCCTCTTGGTTCCAGAAGTAATCTGATTTTTAAGGATTTGGAGGGCTCTTCTTATACCCCATTCGGATGGCCCATCAGGATATGCAGGCTACACCCCAGCTCCCTTTGTGTCTCTGTCTAGAGGAGAGGTGCAAACAGCCCAACTGTGAAACTGACCCAGAGAGGGAATCCACAAACAGGCAGAGTCACAGAATCGTTTAAAGAAGAAAATGCATACTTTCTAAAAGTGGCATTTTCAAACACAAAGGGGGTGATTCTAATTCTGGCGGGCGGCGGAGGCCGCCCGCCAGAATTCCGCCCCCATAATACCGCTCCGCGGTCAGAAGACCGCGGAGGGTATTATGAGTTTTTCCCTGGGCTGGCGGGCGGTCTCCAAAAGACCGCCCGCCAGCCCAGGGAAAAACTCCCTTCCCACGAGGATGCCGGCTCGTAATCGAGCCGGCGGAGTGGGAAGGTGCGACGGGTGCAGTAGCACCCGTCGCGTATTTCAGTGTCTGCAAGGCAGACACTGAAATACCTTGCGGGGCCCTCTTACGGGGGCCCCGCGACCCCCCCTACCGCCATCCTGTTCATGGCGGCTTTCCCGCCATGAACAGGATGGCGGTAGGGGGGGTCAGAATCCTCATGGCTGCGGAGCGCGCTCCGCAGCCATGGAGGATTCAAACGAGCAGCGGAAAGTCGGCGGGAGACCGCTGACTTTCCGCTTTTGACCGCGGCTGAACCGCCGCGGTCAGAATGCTCGTTGGAGCACCGCCAGCCTGTTGGCGGTGCTCCCGTGGTCGGTGGCCCTGGTGGCCACCGGCCGCCAGGGTCAGAATGACCCCCAAAATCTAAAAACCAACTTCACTAAAAGATGTATTTTTAAATTGTGAGTTCAGAGACCCCAAACTCCACATGTCTATCCGCTCCCAAAGGGAATCTGCACTTTAAAAATATTTAAAGGCAGCCCCCATGTTAACCTATGAGAGAGATAGGCCTTACAATAGTGAAGACCGAATTTAGCAGTATTCACTGTAAGGACATATAAAACACACCACTACATGTCTCACCTTTAACATACACTGCACCCTGCCAAGGGGCTACCTAGGACCTACCTTAGGGGTGCCTTACATGTATAAAAAGGGAAGGTTTAGGCCTGGCAAGTGGGTACACTTGCCAAGTCGAATTGGCAGTTTAAAACTGCACACAGACACTGCAGTGGCAGGTCTGAGCCATGTTTACAGGGCTACTTATGTGGGTGGCACAACCAGTGCTGCAGGCCCACTAGTAGCCTTTGATTTACAGGCCCTGGCACCTCTAGTGCACTTTACTAGGGACTTACTAGTAAATCGAATATGCCAATCAGGAATAAACCAATAAATAATATAACTTACACAGAGAGCAAATGGACTTTAGCATTGGTTAGCAGAGGTAAAGTGCCCAGAGTCCTAAAGCCAACAGGACTTGCAAAAAGGGCCTGCAAAAAGAGCCAAACCCAACACTCTGAATAGCACTTTTAATTTAATGAGGAGAAGTGAGGATGAGAGAAGTCAAAATGTCTTCATGACTGCTATTGATACCTGGGAAGAAGTTAAGAAATTGCAGGAAGAGGTGACAGACGAAGAACAGCAGAGTTGGGTTAGAGCAGGATGTATTAAGAGAGATGAAGACGATGTATGGGTTTCAAGTGATGGGAAAGCAGTGTTGTCAAATAGCTTACTGTCCCCGATGGCACAACATTAGTATGGACAGGCATATATAGGCAGAGATGCAATGATTTTAACGCTCAGGCAGACATGGCACAACCCCAGATTTAGACTGATTGCAGAAGCAGCATGTCACAGATGTGTTGCGTTTCAATAAATGAATGTAGGGAAATGCACTGTTGCACTGTTGTTACTCTGAGTCACGTAGGTAGATCAGGAGGACCATTCAATGGAATGCAGCTTGATTTCATAGAATTGGCAGTGTGCAATGGGGTGAGATACATTTTAGTTGTGGTTTGTGTCTTTTTCGAATGGGTCGAAGCTTACCCCATATGGAGAAATTATAGCCTCACAGTAGCAAAGCTGTTATTGAGGGAGTTGATACCTTGATTCAGCTTCTGGACTTTTTTTAGGATCAGACCGAGGAACTCATTTCAACAGTGAGATTCTTAAATTGTTGTGTGCAGATTTACAAGTTGAGGAAAGGTTGCATTGCAGTAACAGACCAGGAGCATCAGGACTTTTAGAACAGATTAATGGAACGTTGAAGTCTAGGCTGGCGTAAGTATGAGCATCAACCACTTAGAAGTTGCCAGACACATTGCCTCTAGTCCTGATGTGTATGGACAGTACACCTGATTGAAAAACAGGATTGTCCCCGCATGAACCATCATGGGGCGCTGTGAGATTGCCAGCAGTGCCTGCAAATGCACTTGTGAATATTACAGAACACTTTGTGCTGGATTACTGAAAAGGAATGGCTGATGTAGTTTGTTCTTTGTCTCATCAGGTTGGAAAAGTCACTGCACATCTGCAGCAGGAGCTTTGCCATGACCTGAGCCCTGGAGACTGAGTGATGTTTAAAAAGTATGTGAAAAAAAACATGCTTGGAAATGCATTGGAAAGGGCCCTATCAAGTGGTTTTGGTAACCGCTACATGTGTGAAGTGTGCTGGTCTCCTGAGCTGGGTACACGTGAGCCACACTCACAAAGTTCCAGGTCCCCTTGACGAAACAGCACCCATTTCCAAAGGATCGGTTAAAGTGAGTATAAGGGATCATCAGGTTGAAGAGCAAACACGGTCCGGTGTGATCCTAAGTGAGTGAACAGCTGTTGAAGGTACAGAAGGGTTGAGACAAAGTAATTTGGCTTATGCTAGCTCAGAAGCAGTTGAAAAACCAATTGTGCCAGAGAAAAGAGTTGTACCCAGAGATCAATGGCTCGAGAAACACAGAGTGTCAACAGTAAAACTGCCTCCTACCATTGCTGAAGTGACTGAAGAGTAGAGCCAGGCCTACAGTGATACAGAAGGTCTTGCAGAGAGCAGGCCAAATAGAAAAAGAGTGCCAAGTCAAAGATTTTTGGCACCTGAATGGACATACTTTGCACCAAATGACTGGGAGAAGGAATTTGTTACCTTTTGTGCTAACTATTCAGCTCCAACTGAATATTTGGGAAATTAAAAAATTGCATTACAACTGAATTTTGAAGTCTAATTGCCACTTGATGAACAAAGACATTACGTGTTGGAAGTGTATATTATTGATTATCAGCTGCTACTTTATGAGAGATATTGGACCTTTTTAGTAACTGTGTGAATAAGTGTATTTATTTTTGATTTTTGAGAGACTATATTTGATTTTTTTTGCTCACAAATTAAAAGGACTGAAAAGAGACAGTAATAAATCAAGCTGCTTTGCATTTTGATTTTCAAATTTGTCGTTATTTGGTCTGAGTTTCAACAAGTCATGGACTCCCTTCGGAATAAGAAGAGTAAATGCAAATTTGTATGTATAAATTTAATGGTAGCATTTGTCGTTATGAGTATATTATTGATTATTGGATTGAGTTTACCCATAGAGAAGGATTGAGAGAAAATCACAGTCCCAGTTGACCGGAGTTTAGAAGGCTCTATGATAGATCACGATCCCCTGTACTGAGATGAAAGACTCTTGGATACTGATAGTTCGAAAGGAGATTTGTCATCAAATGTGTATTACAAATAACTCTACAAGTATATAGACATCATGGAAGTCCAAAATTGTTATGTGTATACACAACTCCCTTCAACAGTGCAGGATGGAATCACCGATCACAGTTTGCTATTAACATTTTGAATTTCCTGTAGCTTGTTATTAATACTGTTATATCTGCAGGATTATTTTCAATACTTTTATTCAAATTATGTCCTAGTGTTTTCAATTGTGCCCATCATGAAGCATTTAGGTAGCGCTGTGAAAGCGAAAAACATTGACACAGTGGGAGGATTCTTTGAGTCTACATTGACATTTGGAACTGTATCTGCATGCAAGAATAATTTGGCCTGCATACTTAGCCCGAAAGAATAAGAGTTCTTTAGACAAGTGGAGGAAAGAAGGAGGGCAATGAAGTCAGAAATGGAAAAGGGAATAGTTTTTTTAAATTGGAAAATAGGTATCACACATCCAGCAGTTGGAACTCAAGGTTTCTTAGCCTTAGATTGGCAACATGTAGGGAAAGTGTGTATATATGTACCTAAAGCAAATACTGACACATATTTTACAAGTACCAGTGAAGGTATACGTGTTTTTGTGTTTAAGAGAGTTTGGATCTTTATGTTAAATGGACAAGACAATACCAGGAGTTTATTTCATATGTGGGAAAATGCCTATTACAAGCTGCCGAAAGGCTGGGATGGACATCTAATCTGGGAGTAGTATTTCTGAAAATATATCTTGTGGACCATTTTAATGATCCAGTGTGGAGTGAGAAATCAAACTCCAGAGCTAAAAGAGGAGTGAGTGCTTCAAAGATAGTGGGAGATACTTTGGTGCCATAATTCCATCAGTAGGTTTGGTCTTGAATGATATCAAGATTAGGAAGCTGTCAACAATTGTAGATAAGTTATCTAAAGACACTGCATGTGCCATGTTGTTAATGGACATAGAAATGGTTGCTGTGAGACCAATGGTTTTGCAAAACTGCCTTGCGTCAGACATTCTTCTCACAAAGGAAGGCAGAGTCTGAAAAACATTACATGTGCAACATTGTTGCACATACATACCTGAAAATAGTAAGGAGATAAGGAAGTATATCTCAAACATTATTAACGTAAGATATGGCCTGAAGCGTCTAACAGTGGGTGGTGCATGGGAAGCTAAGAGTAATGGTTTTTCAACCCTTTGGTAAATGGTTTGGAAACATGGGAAAAGCACTAGTTGGAACCATGTTAAGAACCTTGTTAATTATAGCTTTGTGTGCTTTTGTTGCATTTGGAACATACAAACTATTCAAGAAATTGAAACAGAAATGGGCAAAGACTAGACAGAAGAGGGAAGAGATAGAAATGGAGACTAGGAGAATCATCTGTTATTGTAACCTCAAGAAGTTGGAGGTTTATGGTATATCTTATTGAAACAAAACATTGAGTTTTTGAATTGTCTCATTGAAATGAGAATTTGACCATTTGTGATGGCATAGTTCACCGTCACAGGAGGGACTGATGGAGAATGAAATTTAGTAGTGTCCCTCGTGTCACAAAAAGTAATCTAAATGTGACAAAATATGAGTTATTTTGAATCAGCGCACTTATGGTTTAAACGTAGAAAGTTTCACTGACATGCTTATGAATGTGCCTTGTTATAATGAGGAGTTTGAATTAAGTGGTATTAGAATTTAATTGAATGTTATTAGAACAAAAGTAGTATTAAAAGTAATGTAGACTCTAGGCTAACAGGATATGTTAAAATGATATTGAATTTCTGAAGACTAATGAATTAAAGATATGTGCAAAAATGAGACAAATGCAGTTCTCTGTTATAGTTAATGAAATGTATTAACAAAGTGTTATCATTTAAAGTGAAATGTATTCATATTATTGAAGCATTATTAATGTTGACTGTATAGGTTTGTGTATTATATGTGTATTACTGAAACGTATTAATTAAAAGTTGTTGGTTTAATTTCTTGTGTTGGCATGAATGAAGCCTGTTGAAGCTTGTTATTTGTGACCATGCTAAAAAATGCTGATTCACTTTTTAACACAAACTTTTTTGTAGGTTATATTCTTATGAGAAACTTAGCAACCTGGTAATAAGCTCTGTTGTTTAAGTATAGAGAGAAAGTAGCGTTGTGTCCTTGGCGAAAGAACAGTATGGAACACGGACTGTCATTGTATGCAATTGTTCAAACTTGCGTGCAGTCTCACGGATGGAAGATGTTACCATGACAGACCTGGGAAAGAATTAGGATGTTACAATTTGGAGTTGCATGATTGATTTTATTGGATGATGCCCCTTCAACGTTACATGGAATGATACCTTTGACGAATCAGAATGCTTTGGGAATTCTAAAATATTGATGGAATCTCTCTGCAGTTCTTAGCAACTTGCAGAGAACTCTAGATACTTATTGATGTCTTGCTGACCCTGATTTGTGGCTCATGAAAAATCCCTGAATTCTGTATTCCTTGGAGAGGTATTTCCATCTCTACTTGTCCCTTTGATGTGCCCGTTTAGATTTCGTAATCCTTCTATGTCCCCTTCAGAAGACTCTGGATCGAGCTCCTGATATGCTGATACTTTCCATTTTACCATCTTTTGTCTGAACTAGCTAGACATCTGCAGTCTGAGATTTTCTTTTTTTCAAATTATTTTTGTCCTCTTTGTGCTTTTTGTATTTTGCCTGCAAGTGTTCCACTCCAAACCTGCATTTTCATGATTTAGTCAGATGTAGGGTTTTCCGGTGCCCAGTCTAAATTTATGACCTTGTTAAATTGAATTTACAGATGATTGCTAAACCAGAGCAACATTGCATTCGTGTATTTCAGATATTACTTTTATTATTGTGTATTGTTCTTCTCAAATGTTTAGGTTTGTTAATGTTAGTTCGACTAAACTTCCTTCATTGCCTTGGGCAACCCCTGGTGATACTGTAAGTTTATAGCGTCATGCTGAGAATAACTTATGTGCCTTCGATTTTGAGCTTGCAATAAATATTTTAACCTTATTTCTTATCGGAGTTTTCCTTGTATGGCCAAATGGGCCATATTGTGTAAAGATATTGAATGGTAATTGTAAGTTGCTTGATGGTTCTATCACACTTTAGTGCTGGGTCCATAAACCTCCGTGACCATTGATTCCTACGAAGGATGAAAATACTGCAGCAGTAAATAAAGATGGAAGGTGTGGGGGCATTTTTGGAGGCAAGCAGACCATAAAGAGGGAAAGTTGTGATGAGTTTATGTTATGGTGTTCTCGATGGAAGCAAGCAAAAAGAAAAGCTCAGATCCAGGCATGGAGGGAGTTTGCTAATTTAAAAGGGAGAAACAGGAAAGATATCTGAGGAATAAGAGAGTGTTGCCACTTGGGTCAATGCTGGCAGGCGGGAGAAGAAGAAAAGGTTTGTTAATGTGCAAAACAAACAAGGTTTAGTTGGTATATTTAGATGATTATGTCATACTTAACTAGGGAGTGCGGATTCAGGTATGGCCAATGTTTGAGGGTTAGGGATGAGGTTAGAAGATTTTGTTAGCTTAGATTTTAGGATTGTTGAAAAATGTGGCTAAACTGAATGTTGTATAGGAAGATCTCTGTTTACTGCCCATAAAGCAGCCTTTCCACAAGTAAAAAAAAAAGTAATGAGTGGCCTTTTGCCAATGGGCAGGTGGGCCGCCTGTCAACCTGTAAATGATGCTGTTTGTCTGTGTTCTACTAAGGAGATAAGAAGTAGGAGAAAATAGACTGTACCTGGCCACGTCGCACGTAGGGCGACAATAGGGGGTCAGCTACCTAGCGTCGCTCCCCTGTTAGGGAGGCATATGGCCAGGAGGGGCCTCCGTACTTAGAGAGGGTGGGCCACCCCTCGTTTATGGCCCTCAAGGTGTGAGGAGGGAGGAGTGAGGCCAGGAGGTCTTTTAAGGGGTGACCTCGCTGGGCTGGGTCTCTTTGGGAGTAAGGCGAGCAACCTCCCACCCACCCCTATGACATGGCAAACAAAAGCCTTCATGCACTCATAGATGAAGAAATGGTCACATATGTGAAACATATGTTTACAACACGTTTTTCTTTACAGGAAACTCAAGCACCGTCGCAAAGCGGAGTTACAGGGTGATCCTAAAGCTTCAAATTGATTAAAAGGCCTCCAGATGGTGATTCCTGGAGCCAAAAGCTATTCCTCAGGCTACTTGGAGCCTTTACGGTGGGGCCTGGGATGACGTGACGGCGCTCCTTAATCCCGCAAGGGACAGTTGGAATCCTGAGCAACTGTGGAGACTGGCCGGGGTCTCGCTCTGACTTGTCAGGAGCATGACAAATTGATAAAGTGGTAAACCACAATAAAGGAACGAGCAGTAAGATGCTAAGAGTGTTGGTGCAGAGAACACCAGACGGAACAGCTCTAGCTTTCTCAGGATGGGTGTCGGCCAATGTTTAAGAAACTCATCTCCGACACCGGGATCGCCCGTAAGCTAACCCAACCTGTGTAAATAATAAACTTGCGACATATTATACCCACAAACGTTGTCCTAGCATTATTATGTCGCATGCATGATATTGTGATAAACGCCAATTGCACACACCCTAAAGGACTAGGGGTAGCGTACACTAAAAAGACAATAAACAGTGAAGCTACCCTTTCGTGTTTAAAGTAGAACATATTACCCAATACAATATATTTATTTTCTTTTGTGAATTATTTTCCTGCCAAAATGTCACTGGTCTCATGCATGAGCTGAAATCGATCCTCAATTGTATAATCTGATGATCTTTATTATGCTAAATCTATTCTCAAAGAAGGCCACAAGATGGCACTCTCTGCTTCCAACTTCAGCTTGTGGAATCACCGTTCCAAGATTCGGCAAATCCTTTTCCAAATACCTTCCATGTTAGCCTATCACAGGGTTTTGCCACGTGTACATGCAAGTATTTCGGGTGGAGTTCTGGAAAACTTGTTCAAGTTTCCTGCGGTCACAAAATGAAAGGTTTCGTTTAATCTTTGGATCGCAGCCCACTATCACAGACTTCTGCGCAGCACACTGTGTAGAAACAAGAAGTCAAAAGGGTGGGGCGGGGAACCAGAAAGACTGAACGTGTTGCAAATTATTGTTGAAGTTAAACTGTTCTTTTGCTGCCCCCTTGACCCTCATAGTTCCCCAGGAGAGTAACAATTTTTTCACACACAATAAAATCCCGCAGTACGTGGATATCTGATTTATTGGGCGTGATAAATAGTACCTATTATAACTGTTATCCTGATTAGGGACATAGTATGCAGATTTTTGTGGGTACCACACCAACATGTGTATGTTCTAGGAATTACGAGTCCTTTTTCCCATTGAATGTTGGCAGTTTAAACGGGATGGCGGACTTTCTCGCAACCTGTCATTACCAGGTGTGGGCAAGCCTACTTTACTTGGAATTCCAACACTGTGGAAAAAGGGTTCTGTACATTGATTGGACTTTTTCAGCATGTTCGTTATAAGGGCCTCAGGTGTTACGAACGACTTAACTCTGTCACTACATGACAACTTTTACAATGCTTAATTTGCAATACTTAAAATTGAGACCGCACCCTTATGTAGTGAAATTGTACCAATCACTCGCTGTAAATTTTTACATTGAATAGCTGAAAGTCTTTCACCAGCAAGTGAGCAGCAGGGGTTTAGCTTAGCCAGTAAGATTAGTAGGAGAGCTTCAAGATTTCCCAACAAACACGCTGGCATATCATGTTAAAATAAATTACATCAAAAGCAGGGCGCACGGAGGGCCTTAAAGGACAGCAGAAAAAGAAAGGAATGCGGTTTGTTAGGGGTGCTAAGTGAGAGAAATGTAATTTTTGTTTAAAATAACAAACATGTTTTTAGTCTTTCCAAACACAGAGAGGGAGAAAGTGTGTGTGCTTTTTCTGTCTGTGTGTAAAATTCCTGGTGAAAACCGAGAGACACCTGCCCGAAACACCTGTACCGAACTATTCATCACAAAATACATTTATTAGGAGGGTGTAACACCAAAAACCCCTGGTGAGCAGAAAATATCTAATCCCAAATACATTTATGGCAATCTGTAAATTTAACCATGTTATTTGGACCCAAACCCATAATTTAGGCTTCACTTTTAACCTACCGCTAGCAGCATCATGCGAAGGCTTGTGTAGCCCTGATTATTTTGTGACACCCATCTCTAGGGGTGGTACTTTAAGAGTTGGCACTGAACTGTACAGGAGAAAAGTGTATGAAGGAAAATAAATTGTTGTTGTCATGAAATATATATTCTCCACTAAATAGTTAATCATATCTGACCACTCCTACCACTGATGCAAGACACATGCTTCCGTCCTGGGCTGTACACTGAAAAGTGGCATACAGCTACACTATGGTGGTAGATATACAGGGGGCACAAGTGAGCTAGGGTGAGGTAAATACCTCCTAAGCACACTGAGGGTGCACATGAAACAAGCAAGCCCTGTGCCCTTGGCTAAATAACCTCGGATTACCTGACTTGGTTAAGGCTATGGCTCAGGCATTCCTAATTACCTTATCCTTTCTTCCTTCCCAAGAGTCACTGTTGATGCTTCCACTTGTGATCACTAACTGTAGCATCTGATAGAGACATTTAGTCACAGAGTCCTTATCTTAGAATTCTCCCCCAGGTGCCAGACTAGATCCGGAAAAAATTTCCCAGCAGTGCCTCTGCGCGTCAGAAGATGGCATTGTGCTACTATGAAGCGACGTCATCCACCAGATGTGACGTAAACAGAGTCCATATCACCCCCTTCTCTGACATGCTGATGTCGGTTCCTTCTTTTCCGCACTACTGTGTAGATTTGGAATACCTCAGGCCATTTTGGTCTATCTCAACTGTTAGAAATGGGGTCTCTAGTTGGTAGTGGTTTACACCCTGTCCAAGTAGGGACCCTCACTCTAGTCAGGGTAAGTGAGTCACACAGCTGAGATAATCCCTGCTCACCCACTTGGTAGCTAGCCTGAAGCAGTCAGGCTCACCTCAGAGGCAATCTGTAAAGTATTTGTACATGCAGAAACACAGTGAAAGCACTACAAAAGGACTCCACACCAGTTTATAAAAATAGCCAATAATTATCTGAGTAAAGCAAGACCAAAAATGATTAAAAGGTCCAACACGTAATACCTAGGAATCAACAGATGTACCTCTTCAGTACAAAGTAGCTCGGATGCATCAAAAACAAAGATGATAAGGGCCAAAGAGGAGGTGAGGCACCGGAAAAGCAAATTGATGTGTCAGTTCCTTACTGTGCAGGGAAGGTGATGTGTCGATTCTTTACTCGCAAGTGAGACGGTGTGTTGGTTTCTTACCTGCAGGAGATGTGATGCCTTGATTCCTTCCTCACAGGAAAGGAGATGCATCATTTTCCAGACACAAGACCTCCATTCCTTACTGCGGTGTGGGGTCATTGAAGAATTGGCGCCCATGGATGGTGCATGGAAAATCTAGACGCGCTCTGTTGATGGCACCATGATGAAACAGGTGCTGCGTCGATTCTACAGCAGCAAGGCAAGCACTGCATCAATTCTTCAGTCGTGAGATAGGCGCTCTGTAGATTTTACCAGCGTAGCACTTTGATGCGTGGATATTCTCCTTCAGGTCAACAGTTTGCACTTACAAGAGCCCAGGGACTGGAGTTGGCACCACTTGGCTAGTTAGGACTCTGGGAATCAGCAGGATGTAGTCCCTTCACTCCCAAGAAAAAAGCAGCTAGCAGCAGGCAGCAGGGCAGCACAACAAAGTAACAGGCAAAGTATCACCCCCTCCTAAGGCAACCAACGCTTCCTAGCAGAATTTCCTCAGTCCAGAAAGAGTCTAAATATGTGGTGTCACCGGTCCAGTACTTACACCATTTCCTTCTTTGAAGTAGACAAACTTTGAAGAGAAGTCTTTGTAGTGCCCAAGACCTTGCCTTTCTCTGTCTTGGCCCCTGACACACTCCAGGGGGTCAGAGCCTGCTTTGTGTAAGGACAGGCACAGCCCTGTTCAGGTGCAAGTGTCAGCTCCTCCCATCACTCTAGCTCAGGAAGACCAATCAGCCTTGTGATGGACCATCAGTATATGCAGGACACACTTCAGCTCCCTGTGTGTGACTCTCTAGAGTGAATGCACAAACAGCCCAACTGTCATCCTGGTCCAGATGTGTATTCAGCAGAAAGGCAGAGGCACAGAATGATTAAGCAAGAAAATTCCCACTTTCTAAAAGTGGCATTTTCAAACTTACAATTCAGAAACCAACTTCCCCAAATATGTATTTTTGAATAGTGAGTTGGGAAATTACACTTAAAAGATATTTCAAGGCAATCACCATGTTACCCTATGGAAGAGATATGTCTTGCAATTCTGAAAAACAAATTTAGCAGTATTTCACTATCAAGCCATGTAAAATACACCAGTACAAGTCCCACCTTTTAAATACACTCCACACTGCCCATGGGGCTGCACTGGGCCTACTTTAGGGGTGATGTAAATGTAGTAAAAGGGAAGGTTTGGGCTTGGCAAGGGGGTATACTTGCCAGGTCAAATAGCAGTTTAAAACTGCACACACATACACTGCAATGGTAGCCCTGAGACATGTTTGCAGGGCTACTTGTGTGGGTGGCACAAACAGTGCTGCAGGTCTATTAGTAGCATACGATTTACATGCCCTGGGCACACATAGTGCACTTCACTAGGATCTTACTAGTAAATCAAATGCACTAATCATGGATACACCAATACAATTTAGAGAGGGTGCACTTGCACTTTAGCACTGGTCAGCAGTGGTAAAGTGTCCAGAACCCTAAAAACAAAATGCAGCACACAGTCAAAAACAGGAGGTCAGAGGCAAAATGTTTGGGGATAACCCTGCAAAAAGGGCAATTTCCAACATCAACAAAAATCTTTTCTGTCGAAGGAACAGTATGCGCCCCTTTTTTCTCATGACCTCGAGGTTCAAACCTTGTGGATCCTGTGGCAGGCAGATGTCTGCTACAGACCTTCATACTATTTGTATGTGGTGCCTCAGGAACACCACTAATCAGAGGATTGAGGCTCTTGCTGTCACCTGCCTGAAAGCGCTGCAGGAACGGCAATTGAAGATCCTGGAGACACATCTAGTGGAGACCCTACATCATTGTTGGTCTCGATCTTGGTCCAGGGAGCGTTTGCGAGTTTGTTCCAGGAGCCTATCCCACGAGCATATGTAACCCTCGAGGTTGAAGGAGCAGACTTTGAAATGCAGGCAGTCTAAGTCGCAGCATCCACCTACATCTTGTAAGTCCTGCATTCCAGACACGCTCTCCCAAACTCTGGCTGAGGAATTGATGCATGAGTCCAAACCGCACCTCCCTGCTTTCCCTGGAGCTGGACGACTCCTGCCCAAATGCAGGATTACTACCATTCCCTGCATGCCATCTTTGGGCCCCTCCCTCCCTCTGGTGAGTTTTAAAGCCCCAAGTAGGTGAGAGGTGTCCTACCTGAATTCACTTCAATGGGTTTGCACTCAGCATCAGAGAGGCCCTCTGGATGCATACACGGATCCATACCGGCTCTAGTGCACAGCCCTTCGGGCGTTCCCCCCTGCGACGCTGGAGTTCGATCAGCTGACATCAGTGTCACCGGTTGACACTGATTACCTTCTCCGATAATGAGAAGACTTACCGATGCCGGATGGCATCAGGTGCAGCGCTACTGGTATCACCCAGCTCGGAAACCTTACCTTCTTCTTTGAAACAATTCCTTGCTGTTTTCCCTCTGGGGGAATAGGCTTTTGGGGGTGAAGGTATTGGAGTAGAGCTGGGGTTTAGCAATAGTATGAACTAGACTGTCCAGCCTTTTCTAGAGGGTAGTTGGCTGACGGAGCTGGGTGAGGCTAGTCGCCTTGAGTCCTCTCTGGCTTCAGACTCAACAGAGATGAGCTCCTCTTTCACTGAGGTGCTGAAGAGGGTAGCTACAGTCCGATATTTGCAGCTCCCCTCTGTGGAGGTGACCCGTTGAAAACAGCGCTTCACCAGGGTCAAACAGCAATAAAGCCTGTGCTCCCATATAGTGAAATACTGTCTAATCTTTTATTAGGGGCCTGGGCTAAGCCTGCTACGGCGGATCCTGAGGACTTGTCCATAGCCCATAGACACAGGCCAGCGCCTGGGGACCCAGCCTGTTTTTTCCGACATCGGACTACAAGGAGTTTTGTGGTGCAGGTGACTACGGCCTCTTCTGACCCTAGTTTCGTCCCTAATGTTCCTCCGGACAGGGAGTCCAGATGACTGCAAACTTGTGGACAAAAGATTTTCTCCTCCGCCAGCTCAGCCCTGCGTTCGATAAACAGTGCTTGTATTCTGGGCTGCTCTTTCAATGCATTGTGGGATTCAGTGGTGCACCTGCTACCTTCGCTTCTGGAAGAGAACTGGAGCGAACTTGCACAGACACTCAAGGATTGGCAAGAGGCAGCTAGGTTTGTAAGGAGATGTGGTATGGATACCACAGATTTAGTTGGCTGAGCCATGGCTGACTCTGTAATGCTGTGCCATCATGTCTGGCTAGGTCACTCTGGCTTTTTAGAGGCTGTCTGACCCACCCTGGAAGACATGCCTTTTGATGGTACCCACTTGTTTGCCACACATGCCTATTCTGCATTGCAAAGCTGTAGAGTCAGTCGGGGTGGAAAACATTCTTGAATATTTCTATTCCTATGATTACAGATGGACTCATCCCACAGTGGATTCCTGTATTTCCTGTTGTGTCCAAGTTTCAGCTCCCTTTTTTCGCTTCAGTCTAAACCATCCAAACTTCCGGTGGCATCTGGCATGGTGTTCCTGCCTTCTGCAGGCATTCTTATTTTCTGTTGAGGCTGTTAATAACAACTTTCCGTTGTTGCTATCTGGGAGGTATATTCTTTGTGGCCCTAAGAGAGATTAGCACCTATTGAAACAGGTTTTTTTTTTCTCTGAGACGGGCTTCATGCTCAAGAGATGGTTACCAGTATGGTATGTTCCCTGCTTTGCGTAGAGCATCTTTTGTATGACTTATAGGAGTTACTGGATATATTTGTGGTACTTTTCGTATCCATTATACAGAGCTTATAATTGTAACTCCTTGGGAGCTTTTGTGCATGGCCTACTGCTTGCACACATGCCTATTATGGTGGTTGCATTGTTTCTCCTGGATTTGCAATTGGTGCATTACTTATGCTTCTCTTTCTAGTGCTGTTCTTCTCATGAGAGTCTCAGGAGAGACTCTTACTTTCCTCTGTAGAGCAGTCAAGTGGTGCTGCCATTCCACATCCATCCCTTTTTGCACTTCTTTAGCGAGCTACTCCTGCTATACTTCAGCAGCCTTGGCTCTTGCCGCTGGTGTCTCCAGCACCAGTGGTACACGGGTGCAGATTCTTTCTTGTGTTTGTGAGAGTCATGCTCATGACATTCTTCTCTTGTGCTCTCAGTCTTGTTGTCCTTATACTGCTTCTACATCACAAGGAGATATGTAGTACTTACTTACTCATGTATCTTGGCTGTTACAGGCACCTCTTATGCAAGAGGCCACCAGCTCCTCGAGATGTTTACATATTTATCCTCAAGGCGCCGCCATGTAGCCATCTTCTGCGTTGATTGCTATCTTCCATCTTACGGTGGATATCTGGTAGTGACTCCACAATTTCCGTGGTCAGTTGATTTCACTCCATTCTACAGGGTATCGTAGTATTCCTAGCCCTCTGGGGGTAGCTATAACACTTCTGCGTTATTCTTAGGGTTCCTTACTTCATAAGGGGATATTCACCTCTTGCTGTGTTCCTATAGTTTGCATCTAATACTGTTGTTTCAGCTTTTACTATGTTGTTTTTAGTTTGCGGACTTCCCCTTTGTGGGGTTTTGTCACTGGACGACCTTGTATTTTAACTTTTGTCTGTTCTTCAGCCAGGTCCTCTTATGTCTGCTATCACTTACCATTGAGTTTTGATGCTAAATACCTGTTCTAGGCCTTCTGTGTGATTAGCCTCCATTTCACCTTGACTTCCAGGTCGTGGCCTTGTTTTTTCTATTCTAGCAAGGCTTTTTCACACCTGGTGTCTTGTTTTAATCTTATGATATCACTGCCCTGATTTTGGACTACTCAGTCAGTTGGCAATGGTATAAAGGCTTCAGCAGCCTTTACTTTACTGAGGTGTGTGACGTCCTCCACACTTTCCATCCTTTTATATTAATACTATCTTGCAGATTACTCAGCTCGGTCTTCATATATATTTATGACATCATCGTAGTGACGTCTTCTGTCTATAGCGTATACATATTCATATAATTCCTTTAGTCTCTACATAGGCAATTCCTTTTCTCTTCCTCTTATGAGCGTTATACATTATAATTGATCCCAGAGGTGTTAACTTTATCTCTGGCAGTTTTTTCTTAGGACAAGCGTTGTTTCTATTGAATCACTGGTCTATGCTTTCTCCATCAAAGATGAGTTCTTGGAACTCTCTTTTCTCTGTGCTTTTGCAGAGCAGGTTTGGGTAAAATAATGGCTTTCTATAGCAAAGAGCTATGGCTCAGTGGCATTGCCTGTTGACTCTGGTCCCTTAAGTACCAGACGTATGTGGGATGACATCCCACCATGGGAGCAAGTAGTTTTTATGTTCACATTGTCTGTTGTCTTCCAACTCATTTTTGTCACACTGCCATGGGCAACGCTATTCCCATGCTTTTCAATGCCTTTATGACTTTTCTTACCTGTGGTCCTTCCCACAGTTCTTTTGGTGTATCGTATGTTCTTACTCACTTAACTTCCTAAGAGCATTTGGTCTCTTTTATGTATTTCTAGACTGGCTTGTTGTAGTGAGCGACTTTTAGTAGGATCAGTCATGATCTGCATAAAAATTTGCTATGTATTGGCCAAGAAGCAACCCCCTGAGGGCTTGCGTGCCCATTCTACCAGAGTCAGGTCTGCAACCACTGCATTAGAATGAGGAGTTCCAGTCCTGGATATATACCTGGGAGCAACGTGGGTTTCCCTGCACACATTACCTAACATTACTGTCTATAAGCATAGGTCCATTGTGACGGGCATTTTGCCCATTCAGCCCTGCAGGACTTCCTTGTCTGAAACTGGTCCTCAGACCCACCTCTGGGGATGGTATTGCTTTGGTATCTAATTTCTGAGGTAAGGAATTTGCGGCTAGATGTCTCTATCAGATGAACTAGTTACTTAGCTTCAGTAGCACCATTTCTGGTTGGGACAGGATTTAGCTGCAGATCCCTTACCGACCCACACATCCTCGCCGCTTTGTAAATGCTAATTCTGAGGACAGCGACTCCTCTTATATGGGAAGCTCTGCAAACTGCTTTCTCTTTTTATCTCAAAGAATCCTTTATAGGTATTTAGTTGCCTTCTATGGGAGTTCATAATTGATTAACAAAGAGATGTCTCTTTTTGGCACACTGTTTCCATAGGTAGTTTCTATAAGTGGCTCTATGTTTTTGGCGCAGAAAACAGTCACCGAAGAAACTGACGTCATTCCATCTTCTGACGTGCAGAGGTACTGTTGGGAAAACTTTTCCGGATCCAGACTGGAGCCTGGGGGAGAATTCTAAGGAAAGGAATCTGAGGCTACAACCTGTCCCTACCAGATAAGGCATTACCAAAGGTAAGTAACTTGTTCTTCAGAAACAGTGTGCTTGCAGCAAACCCTTGGTGCATACTATGCATATTCTGTAGGGAAGACACCCATTCACGTCCTATTACTGATCTAAAGGATGCCATGTATCACTCAAGGAGGCTGCCAACTGTCCATAGCAGCCCCACCCACCAAGCATCCCACAGACCACTGGTTGTAGGAACACCCACTTTTGCTGTTAGGCACACCTTAAATGTCTCTGATAACTTGTGAGACCGCAAAGCTTAGTGACGGTTTAAGAAGATGAGTTAAAACACTATCAACATTTTAGAAAACTGGACTGTTAAAGACATCAAAACATAGCCTATATAAGTATAGTATAGTGGTTTCTGTAGTTGGGTGATTTCATGTAACAGAAAAGGGCCCCACTGACCTGTTCATCCAAATGTATGCTGCAGTGAGGTAGCCATTAGTTGGTCAGCAGTGGAACAAGGCCAATTAGACTCCAAATGGCAAGAAGATTTGCTGGTAGCATGGAATGCAACCTATTGACAGTAATGTCTGGTAGGAAGATTGGGACCTTATTCTGGCCCCTCAGCCATATTGGCTCACTAAAACATGAACTGGCTTCTGTACATACACACCAACAGAATAATAGATGCTCGTGCACAGAGGTAGCAAAACATTCAATTACCCATTTGCACTTTTATGAGCACAGTCAACCAGATACCTACAGGTCGGCACATATATGTAGCCTGCATACTTACACATATAAAGACAAATATACACATAAACAAGTGAACATAGATTCACCCATTCACAAAGAAAAACAGCCATAAGTCACCCATGGCACAAGCCAACAAATGTAAAGGTATTTATTCAAGCAAGGCACACCCACACAGCCACACAGTCCAAGAGATATTGCAATACACATAGGAACTTAACAACCACAGACAGCATAGACATAGAAAGCCATTCGCACAGACCAGTAGATATAAATATACTTGGGGGTAGGTTTTTGTTTAATTGTATTTGTGTAGTTGGGCTAAATAAGGAAGGAAACTTCCGCTGTTGTGCAGTCGGCTGTAGTTTTCCAATTCCACTAAATTGACTAGGGTTAGTACAAACACACTTCTTCCCCGCTTCACTTTCATGATTTTCTGCTTCATGGTGCTCTGTGAGCAGACCATCCTGAGCAGGAGGTAGTCAGAGCCTGCAGCCTTCTTGCTGTCACTAGGGAAGAAGTGCTTTGACAGCTATAGGGGATGATGCAGGTGCAGGGGGATGCTGGACCTTATATGGGTATCGGACCAACGTGCAGAAGTAGGCCAGGCGGACAAAGCATTGGCAGCAGCTGGAATAGTTTCCTGCTTTTCCTGCTATTTCAATAGGCTGCTTAAATGGCCTTTCATTTTTTAACAACTAAAACTATGCATGCTTTGCTCTTTGTGAACTAAACAGTTCTATGCTGGCCACAAACACCTCACAGTGCACTGGTCATGGCCTAAAGCCATCAGCCATCACATAATGGGTAGTGGCATTACTCATAGGTCAGGTCCTATTACCTTAGCATGCTGGTTACAAATCACATTTTCTCTGATCTCAGCAAATTTGGACACTTACTGTGATGACATAATCAAGGCATTAGTGGGAAGCTACGGTTGTAATGTGTACTGTAATTGGCAAATTTCCTTTTTTTTAGGTTTCACCTGCACAGTGCTTGTGCTGTGCTTGGGAAATCCATTGTATTTAATATAAATCTTAAAAGGGCCCTAATCCCGCCCTAGCTTTTTACTTGTTCCCAGGTTTGCCACGTACTTTTCCTCCTTTTCGATTGGCTGTAGCATACTATTTCCTGTTGTTTTCCTCTGAGCTTCTCTTATCAGTCTCCTGAGGCCCAAGTACTCCTTTTAATCCGCATTGGTAGTGGAACTTCTTTCATTCTGTTTCGTCTGCACTGCGTTTAGGTTTACCTATTCTCTCCCTGCCTGCAAGCATTTGAAATGTACTTGTCATCTGCATGTTTTTCATGGTGCCTGCTCTGGTATGTGAAGCCTCTCCATTTTCACATTAAACCAAATTCATTTATAGTTAGTGCATTTTAATAAATGGACACCTTCTTCTTCTTATGCATCTCTAAGCAACCCGGCGCTCAGCTGCTATCACTCACTTCATCCTCCAGTGCTTTATTTTCTGTGTTGGACTCATGGATAATTAAGTTATCCCAGACAATCTCTACAAGCAGGGCGTGGCTCATGGTGGTGGTGCTGGGGACCCAGTAGGTGACTATAGTAAACAGTTCTGTACACACTGCTCTCTCCAGCACTAATGCTGTAAGCATCACCAACCAATTGTTGGTGATGGGGCAGCCATAGCAACCGTTCTTGATTACCAGAGAAAACTGGAAGTGTAAGAGGAGCAACACTTCCTTCTGTCCGAAGCTTCTTGTCAGGACAGGCAGTGTACTAGGCAGGAAAATTGCACACAAACACAGAGGCTATCTTGGAAGACTATTTTCTCCTAAAGGTAAATCATAGGGCCACATGTACGAAGCATTTTTCAAGTCTCAAATGGCAAATCGGGCCGTTTGCGACTTGAAAAGTGCTATTTGGGAGGAACAGACCCACTTTTGCGATTCGGTGATCTATTTATCGAATCGCAAAAGGGGTATGCGAGTCGCAATTAGGAAGGGGTGTTCCCTTCCTACTTGCAATTCGCAGTCCCATGTATGATTGTTTTGTGACCGCGAATGCGGTCACAAAACAATCACAGTTAGCACCAGTTTCAAACTGGTGCTAACCCATTCGCAAACGGGAAGGGGTCCACAGGTGACCCCTTCCCTTTTGTAAATGGCAATGAAAATATTTTTTCAGAGCGGGCAGTTTTTGTTTTTGAAATGCATCTCGTTTTCCTTTAAGGAAAATAGGCTGCATTAAAAAAAAAAAAACTGCTCTATTTAAAAGCAGTCACAGACGTGGTGGTCTGCTGTCTCCAGCAGGCCACCATCCCTGTGAGGGCGGCCATTCCCAACGGGGTCGCAAATTGCGACCTACCTCATGAATATTCATGAGGTAGGTCATTTGGGACCCCATTGGGACTCACAAACAGTGTCATTGACACTGTTGTACATCAGGTTTTGCAAGTCGCTCTGACTCGCAATATGCACGTCGCAAAACCTGAATTTCGTACATGTGGCCCTCAATGCGTTGCGACTTTACACACACAATATATATTTTAAAAGTAATGTTTTTATATGAATTAATTTTTTAATATCAAATATAAATTGCAATTTTCAATCAATCAAAACCTATTTTCACTTCACTCTAGAATTCATTTGAGGAACGTAGGAAAACATGCACTAAAAGTTTCCTTTCATTGTTCTTTGTGGTGCATGAGGGACGAAAACCTCAAGAAAGCACACATTTTAGCTGTTGAGACACTGTGGATCTGCATCCCCTCCGGTCGTCTCCACTACAGTTCTACCGTGGGGACCCACTGATGCACTTCTGCTGGCAGCGCAAGCTCCACTGCACAGCTCAGGGCTTCATGTTGATGCCCGGGCAGCCACTGCTGTCTTGTCCGATGACCATGTACCTGTCCCCGCTCCATGTCTTTTCTCACTATCGGAATTGCATGGGCACATCGAAAAGAGAACACATTGTGCAATCAGTATCTAAAAAGAAAACATTTCTGCTGCCTCCCTCATTAGTATATTCAAGATCACGAATAACTGCTCTCAATATTGCAGACACGATTGATTCAGCATATGTTTATTTATGATATTCCAGCTTACATTACGTTGACGCTGTCTTTTAGCTGTACATGCTTATGGTATCAATTTTTTTTTATTGTTTTATATATAGAGAATAATTTAATTTTTCCTTTTCTGCAGTTGCTACCCAATATTTTAATTAAGTGTATATATTGATTGTTTTTGTAAGAAAGCACAGTGTCACAAACACAAACATAAAATATCGTTCCTACCCAACCTTCTCATTAGTACCACCAAACACAATTAGTTTCCCACATGCTACCATTTTGCAGGGAATGTGAACACAAAGACTCTACTGCAATGATATGTTAATAAGTAGGTCACAGGGAACTGCTCAGTGCATCGATCAATGAAATGCTCCCTGGACCTTTCATCC
Organism: Pleurodeles waltl; assembly: GCF_031143425.1. Lineage (NCBI taxonomy): Eukaryota > Metazoa > Chordata > Amphibia > Caudata > Salamandridae > Pleurodeles > Pleurodeles waltl. The sequence continues at coordinate 840,582,323 of NC_090436.1, forward strand.
CTCTCTCCATACAAGAATTGCAAAGTCCTTAGTAACTGGCTCAAGAACATAACATGTAAAGTTTGTACACATTAGCACAGAGACCCCTCTCCTTCACCACCAAGAGCTCGCCAACTCTCATGGTGCAGCAAGGTCAGAGATTTTTTATATTCTTTGATTAATGCTGAGAGCGGCAGCATGTTTGGACAGGGTAGTGACCCTGGGCATCCATTTACTCACAATTCTACACTGCCTGTCCCCTTGGAGCCATGACAACTCAAATCTGTGCGCTTCAAAAAGGAAAAATAGGGAAAACAAAAGGGGATAAACAGGATGCATTCCACATCTCACATTGTTTACACGCTGTTAAGTAGATTATTTCACTCCCCAGTCCTCACTGGTCAACAACAGACAAGCCACCTCCCCATAGAATCTGAAAGGCTTATTCAGCTGGATGTAATTCATGTTGTTTCTCTCTGCCGTGGCCAGGCCAGGCTAGCAGTTTGGCTTAAAGGCTTCATTGTGAATACCATCATAGATAGTGTCCATTATAATGATCTTGCTAATTACTGGTGTATTTTTCATATGCAGAATATACTTGGTCTAGACAACCAATCACAATTGAGTCCAGCAAGTCCTCCAACAAGGGTCAGGCTCTCTATGAAAGTGTGCTAATACTCGTGCAGCCTGAAAGGTTTCTCAATATTTGTCCTAAAGTATTCAATGGCTCTCTGATCTTCTCACACAGCTCTTCTCCAGGGCAAATAGCAGCAGCAAGGAGAGCTGGCCTGGGTTCCCAAACCCAGCCAGTTCCGGGTTGTCCAGCCTCTGGAATGTGGCAGGAGCATTCTTCAACCCAAAATACATAACATGGAACTGATAATGCCTCTCTGACATTGAGAACGCAGACCTCTCTTTTAATCCCTCGGTCAAGGCAATCTGCCCTTACCCAGACATTAGATCAAATGTGCTGAGGAACTTGGCAGTTCGCAGACGGTCAATGAGCTCATCATCTCAGGGGATGGGCTGTATCTCAATCTTGGTGATGACATTGAGCTCAAGGTAGTCAACATAGAACCTCAGTTCAGGTGTGACACCAGGTGGAGCAGCCTTGGGGACCAGGACCAATGGGCTGAACCAAGGACTGTTGGAGTGCTCAAAGACCTGTAACTCCAGCATCTTAGAGACTTCTTCTTTGGTGTTGTTCCTCACTCAATCTGTCAAACTGTAAGACTTGTGCTCAACAGGCAGGCTGTTTCCAGTGTCGATGTCATGGGTACACCACTGGGTGACTCCCGGGATGAGTGAGAACAGTGAGACGAACTGTCCCAGTAAATGGCAACAGTCCCTCTGCTGTTCTAGGGTCAGAGTAGGAGAAAGGTTCATCTCCTCAAATGGCCCAGACCAGAAGTCTTGTAAAGTATGGGGCTCTACAGGAGCCATCTCCCACATTTTCTGGCCATGCTGAAACTCAACCAGAGTGGTGTTCTGGTCATACCAGTGTTTCATGTTGACACCCAGGGACAATGCGTGGAAAATCAGTCCACACAGTGTTAGAAAACCATGCTGGGTGGGGTTTGTGTTGTTATCAGCAGCCGCAAGTTGGTGTTGCACGTCGTTTCTCCAGCCGCAATGCGTTGATCTCCTAGCCGCGATGCAGGTGGAGCATCGATTTTAGCCACAAAGCCGGTTGCGCCCCGTTTATCAGCCGCGTTGGAGATGGTGCATCGAAAATTTCCCCACACTGCGTTCTGTGTGTGGATTTTCAGCTCTTCTCCTGGCAACTTCACCTTTCAAGGGCCCAGGGACTGGATAGGGAATCACTTGGCAGGGCATGAGTCTCAGCAGAAAGACCAGATGTTAGCAGAGGAAGTCTTTGATGGCCCTGAGACTTCAAAACAGGAGGCAAGCTCAGTTTAAGCCCTTGGAGATTCTTCACAAGGAGGAATATACCACGAAGTCCAGTTTCTGCCCCTTCCACAAGCAGAAGCAGCACCTGCAGTATAACCCAACAACCACAGTCACAGGCAGGGGCAGCACTTCTCCTTAGCTCTTCAGCTCTTCTCCTTGGCAGAGGTTCCTCTTGGTTCCAGAAGTGATCTATTTTTAAGGGGTTTTGGGTCCAATAATTATACCCCTTTCTGCCTCTGAAGTAGGCATACTTCAAAGGAAAGTCTCTGTTGTGCTCAAGATCCTGCCTTGCCCAGGCCAGGCCCCAGACACACACCAGGGGGTTGTAACTGCATTTTGAGAGGGCAGGCACAGCCCATTCAGGTGAAAGGCTACACCCAGCTCCCTTAGTCTCACTGTCTAGAGGGGATTCACAAACAGTCCAACTGTCAAACTGACCCAGACAGGGAATTCACAAACAGGCAGAGTTACAGAATGGTTTAAGCAAGAAAATGCCTACTTTCTAAAAGTGCCATTTTCAAACTAACAATCTAAAAACCAACATCACTAAAAGGTGCATTTTTAAATTGTGAATTCAGAGACCCCAAATTCCACATTTCTATCTGCTCTCAAATAGTACTGTACTGTAATAATATTTAAAGGTAGTCCCCATGTTAACCTATGAGAGAGATAGGTCTTGAAAAAGCAAAGACTGAATTTAGTAGTATTTCACTGTTAGGACATGTAACACACATCAATACATGTCCCACCTTTAAAATACACTGCACCCTGCCCCTGGGGCTACCTAGGGACTACCTTAGGGGTACCTTACATGTATAAAAAGGGAAGGTTTAGACCTGGCAAGTGGGTACACTTGCCAAGTCAAATTGGCAGTTTAAAACTGCACAAACAGACACTGCAGTGGCAGGTCTGAGCCATGTTTACAGGGCTACGTATGTGGATGGCACAACCAGTGCTGCAGGCCCTCTAGCAGCATTTGATTTACAGGCCCTGGGAACCTCTATTGCACTTTACTAGGGACTTACTAGTAAATCAAATATGCCAGTAATGGATAAGCCCAAGTACACATACATTTTACATAGGAGCACTTGCACTTTAGCACTGGTTATCAGTGGTGAAGTGTCCAGAGTATCAAAAACAGCAAAATCAACAACCTGGGAATCAGAAACAAAAAGTTAGGGGAGATCATGCCAAGGATGTCAAGTCTAACACATGTCTTCCTGGCTAACTTCAAGATTCATCTGGGCGAGTGTCCAGAAGCAAGCTTCTGGTTCCTGATTCCCAGCATGTCACTGAATACATCCTGGGATGGCTTTTTAGGAACTTGCTCCCAGCCCTCCTTCACCAAACTGACAGTCTCACAGGGTACCCATTCAAAAATATAGAAACTCAAAGGGCTGAATCCAACCCCCTTATGCGGTTCCTCCCTATAGGAAAACAACAGGCATGGTAACAAGAAATTCCACTTATGCCTCATGGGTTCTGAAAGACCCATAATCTTGCCTTTCAAGGTACAGTTGAACCTTTCAACCATCCCATTGCTTTGCGAGTGGTAAAGCGTGGTGAACTTGCAAGTAATTGTAGTGAATCCTAGTTTGTTTTAATTGGACAACAGGAGTTAGCTTAGCCTCTGGCTTGCAGACTTGTGCCCCCGTCACCTAGTGACTTTTAACCAACTTAGCTCTGTCTTAGCCCATTTAATTATTTAATTAATCTAATTCATCTAAGATGCCTGCCTTGTTTATAGTTAGACCACTTGTTATAATTTGCATTATCAGTGCCACCTCGCTAAGGCGTCAAGATCAAGCAATAAAGACAAACAAACAGTAGGTGTTCACACTTAGGGATACTTTCGAGGCATTGTTTATAATAATTGTCGTCCCAAGCATGTCTTTTATCTATTGTTTGGGAACACACCTACGTCAGGGGTCCTGGTAGATCTGTATAAATACATCGCACTTTAGACAGATGATCAGAGGGATTCCGACCAGAGGGCATCGCCACCATCGCTGATACCGATGCTGCACGTCGTCTTGACGCTGACCCAGTCTTCGTGTCCCTGCAGAGTCTGAGGTAGAGACCTCATTTGAAGGTAACGAGGGTTGGGGGCTCCTCTCATGGACATGGCATTGGCAGATTAGGTTTAGCAAACCCAGCTCTCCTTTAGGTAGGAGGTTAGGCCTATCACATTAGAATATTAGGGCATATTACATCTCGTATGTCTTTTACATGGATTGCAAGATGGTGGGGGTCTTTTTAATAATGACTCTTGTCTGTTCTGTTTCTTGCATTATTCATTATCCTAATCATTGCAGCCCATGCAACATATCGCAAATTGCAGTTGCGTTAAATAAAAACTATTGAAACTTTACTGCATCTTTGTCATCACCTGTGTTTGTATGAGACATGATATATCTGTGAGAAAGGGGTAATCTCCGTTTAACCACAACAGTCCCTGAGATGTCTTATTCTCGAGTCTATGCATAAAGGCTGCCACAAATCACCTTTTACTATTGTGTTTTTGGTGAGGTGCTGCTAGTGAGCCGGTAAGGTTGGGACAACAGTTGCGACTTGTTGTAGGATAGGCATAGTCGCCTACAAACAAAAGTGCTGTCTTCCTTTAACCAGCAGTCTTGCCTAGAGCAAGAGTCCAAACTACGACATGGCACCACCAACTATGGTGTTTAGGCACTAATTTACGGATACCCCAACTATTACTGTCTCACAGACAACAGGTACCCTAAGTACCATTATACGGAGACATCCGTGGTCTTTGAGAAATTCCTCCTCAGCTGAAAAGGTAACACTTGATTAAGCTGTAGGTTGTTCGAGCTCGAACTCATAAAAGGACTTATACTCCCCATTTTGGTGTCCCGTTTTTCTAAGCAAATATGGCTGCCGCCATTGACATTTCTGAAAATGCTAGTCAAGCACTAACACAACACTTATTAGTGAATGGCCTTACAGATGAGGGTGGGGATGTTACTCTTATAATAGAAGCTAATGAGGTGTACCAAACAGAAACATTTTATTGTTGGGTCACTTTTCCCGAGGTGGACCAGAGAACACATACATTCCACACATACAAAACTGAGAAGGTACCTCAATGGTACTGAGCATACCAGTATCATGAAATATCGCTCACATACCAAAAGCACCAGAACTGGTTTGAAGGCCTCCTACCAGATGTACTACAAAGAGTGAGGCTAGGTCCCTTAAGTAATGACGGACCAACGTGGCCTATGTTTGCCACATACACACCTCACCCAGACATGCAAAATATGCAATAGCAGATCTGCAAGATTTATCTAATGAATTAGTAACATCATATAGACGATTAGTTCAGTTCGTTATGTGAACTTTGAACACCACACCAGCTCATCAAGCACCGCCAGCACCTGGTGGTTACCAATTGGCTACTGGGATTAATCCACAAACAGTGCATACTATCATGGGTAAAGTACCCACAGAACGGGAAAAAATACCGTTCTGGATTGCCCAGAAAACTAATCAGCTGGAAGCTGTGTTTCCCCATACGGGATCACAAGAAAAACATAGACTGCTCACTATGTGCTTGCCCTTTGGGATGGTTCCCTCGGTGGATGACTGCACCACATGGGGTACAGTCTTTGCCGCTATATACACTACCACACTTGGTACCCCGACACTTGCCAATTTACCTGAGGTGTTAAAGCAAATACAGAATGAGTACGGGGCTGCACCAGCCTTGGATTTGGGGATGAAATTAATGCGTAACTTTGACGCAGTTTCCTCAATAATACTCAGTAATATTAAAGGGGAAGCGGTAGCACTGGCAATACGACAGCGTCTCTGGGAAACTCTGGGAAACTCCACACCAGGAACAAGAGAGACAGCTACTGAAAATTATTTCCGATACCTATACTAGTAAAGGGCAGGATAATTTAGGAGCCAAGCCAAAGAACTTGGAGTTACAAGGTACCACTCATAAGGGGGGTACAAAGCAGGCACAAGAGGGCTCTAAGAAGCTATGGGACAAACAAAAAGATTTCAAAGAAAGAAGAAATAAGAGAGCTGATTCTCCACATCCGGAGAACTCTGAAAGGAGATACAATCTCAGAAATAGGGAGAACATTAAAACTCCAGGCAGATATACTGATTCACGTCCCTCTCATTCCTTTCAGGGCGCACCGGATAGACGTAGCGAGAGAGGGGGCCGTCCTGATCGAAGTCCTGACTACGTGAAACAAAAGAAAGACTCGCCGCAGTCTACCATTAAAAAAGAAGAAAAGACTCCTCAGCAAAAGCCACAGTTTAAAAAGAAAAAGGTGGCAGCACTGACAGCTAAAAATGCCAGTACACTTGCGAACACTGTTGAGGGACAAGACGTGGGCAGTGACTCTGTTGGACAGCGCAGCAGAGGTCACGATATGTTGCCAGAGTCTGAAAGATCATCTGGATGCGACAGCAACTAGCGATTTTACTGCAGTTGAAACTGCGGACCGCCACGTTCTCCCACCCGACAGGGTTTATGATTTAAAAATTCAAAAAGAGGGAGACGTGGAGCGCACCATTAGTGTGATATTTTGGGATGAACTTAATAGGGATATCCTACTGGCCGAAAGAGACTGGCCACCTGAAGACGTCCGTAAGCTCCCACATGGGGAAAATGTCATTTTGCCTTCTTTCTCCGATCTTGTTCCGGAAGCAGAAAAATAAGCCTATGCTGCTGAATGGGCTTTAGCACAGGCACCTGCATTATACCGCAATCATGTAGGTTGGGACAAGGAGTCTTGTTGTCATGTTATTCCCATTAGGTCTACACCCCAACCGCAGCCACAATATCCTGTCAAACATGAAGCGAAAGCTCCGGTGAGGGAGATCCTTACCCAGCTCGTGTACCAGGGAGTGATTGAGCCCTGTACATCTGCAATGAATAACTCATTATTCCCCGTTGCAAAGCCGGACCATTCATACTGATTATGTCTTTTACATGCATTGCAAGATGGTGGGCGTCTTTGTAATAATGACTCTCGTCTTCACAATTCTGTTTCTTGCATTATTCATTATCCTAATCATTGCAGCCCATGCAACATATCGCAAATTGCAGTTGTGTTAAATAAAAACTATTGAAACTTTACTGCATCTTTGTCATCGCCTGTGTTTGTATGAGACATGATATATCTGTGAGAAAGGGGTAATCTCCGTTTAACCACAACACTCCCTGAGATGTCTTATTCTCAAGTCCATGCGTAAAGGCTGCCACAAATCACCTTTTACTATTGTGTTTTTGGTGAGGTGCTGCTAGTGAGCCGGTAAGGTTGGGACAACAGTTGCGACTTGTTGTTGAATAGGCATAGTCGCCTACAAACAAAAGTGCTGTTATCCTTTAACCAGCAATCTTGCATAGAGCAAGAGTCCAAACTATGACATGGATTTCAACAACATGAAAACGGTAGCCCGGTCACATACCACCTCCTTGAGGAAACCCACATGCGTAAAGATACCCATAAGTACTGTGACCACTGTGGGTGCAGTCACTGACCTCAGAGGGATAGCTTTGGAATACCAGATGCCATGGTTCAATAAGACCAAGATAAACCTGTTGTCCGTGCCTGTCTTGGGATGCAGACAATGTCAATGCCCACCCGCTCGAAAGCGGTGCTAATGACAGGAAACAGTTGAAGAGGAGCCTTGCACCTCTTCCCAGATGTGCCACTCGCCCGGCAGGCTGGATAGCTTCAGCAGCATGCATCTGAGGCCTTCCTCATTTGGAGCCAGTAGAAGAGGGTGACAAGCCTGTCAAAGATCCTGTCCTGCCCCAAATGACCTGCCAATGACACATCATGAGCCAGAACTAGTAGGAAGGTTCTGAAACACTGGGGTAACATGCACTGCCCCAGGCTCAGCAATCTTAGGCTCACTATACAAGAAATCATTCTCCCAGTAAATGAGGTGAGATCTAGAGGCGTCAACATCTGCCTGGACCTTGGCCCATTTCCAAAAACCCTCAAGTGTGTGGAAGTCTTTCTGCACTGCACATTACTCCTCCCTGGTGGGGCCTCCTACCATCTTCCAATGGGTCAGTTCAGGTTTCTCCACTAGTTCGGTCACTTTTTCTCCTGTAGGTTCCAGTACATCGCACTTAGGTTCAGCCTCCTCTCAGACAGTGGGAATTTCAGGAGCGGATTTCCCATACTCCTTGTCCCTCCTATTCCTAGTAGGCACCTGGGCCACTGTTTCAGGCTCCAGGTCCTTCTAATCACCCTCTATTGCGGCCATGGACTATGTGGTCATGCACGCCCACTCTGGCAATCCTAATATTTCCAAGTGCGACCTGAGGTCCACCCCCTCCCAAGTGGTATGCTCCAAATTGTTCCCTAGCAGACAGTCAGCAGGCATGGATGGACTCACAGCTACCCGCAAGATACCTGTGATGTCCCCCATTCAAAGGGAACCTGAGCTACCAAGCATTGGAACTCACTGCTGTCTGCTGCTACAACCTTGAGGACCACATTAGGGATTACCTGCTCCTGATACACCAAATGACAGCAGACAGTTGTCATGCTAGCCCCTGTGTCTCTCAGAGCCTCCACCCATCTCCACTGATGGTCACCCACTGCATGTACTTATTCGTGTTGCCAGGCATGAGGGTTCTTTGAGAGTGCTTGCAGCGCTGCCCTGGCAGATTACAACCGCCGGGACCACCAGGCTGCAGGCTGGCTGCAGCCGGGCAGTGTTGGTGGTTGGACCATTGGCGGCTTCACCACGGTCAGAATGGGGCAGTCAGACTGCCCTGTGTGCAGTGGTCCATACCACCACAGCAGCCCTGGCAGTCAGAATGACCCCCCTCAGTACGGAAAGAAAAACAGTCTTAGTTGTGGGTTTGGGCGGTACTTAACATCCAACCAAGAAAAGCTGACATGGAGTTGATGTGATTACTTGAATCAGTGAGTCTTAAAAGACCTTCTTTATTTATGATTCACAATTTCCAATCTCAAATAAAGAAGAAAGAAGTTCCAGAGGAAAGAGTCCAGGTTGTGACCAGAGCTCCTGCTTTATCTCCTGTATCCATACAGATGAGACCACCATAGCAGCACCGATTGGTGGACCAAAGTGTTTTGGCTGATTGGGACAGTAAAAACAGCCTTACAAGATAATTTGTCATCCCTCTGAAGCTAATGGTGTCCAACAAAATGTATGTTGTTCAAATGTTGCTTCATAGTTTACTGAGAGTTTAGGGAGGGATTCTCGGGCGGGTGTGTTGTGGTCATGTTTCTGAACGCTCAAAATAAATGCTGGGAAACCAACAAATAAGCTATTGCAGTAATGAAGGCATGACGTTACAAGGGAGAGGATTTGGGTGATTTTCTTTGAGCAGGGAGGACAACTCAAACCACTTTTAGGAAGCGTAGATAATAGAATGCTATTTTGGGGGGCGAGTGATTGATCAGTATCCCAACTTGTGTATTTCATCCACAGGAATTTAGGTGCGCCCAGTTCCTCAGGCCATGTCAGGGAATGGATTAGGACTGATGTGTCACACAGGAGGTTTTTTTTTCACCATTCAGGTAGAGCCAGATTTTCTGGATCTACAATTGAACATGAAAAAGCCAGTGAGATAAGTTCAAAAGATTGCACGGTTCTTTAATCAGCTTGAAGCATAATGGTGCGTCATTCACCGTTGTGTGATTCCCTATCTTGTAAGACTCTAAGATGTCAACCAGGGGACCTTGCAAGCATTGAATAGCATTGATTACAGGGCATAGCAAACAACAGTGCTACTTTTGATTTAGGCTATTTCGGAGAGGAATGGGTCTACAGCTTAGCAGAAATTATTTGAAAAATTTCAGAACTATTCTGCAGATACCAGCAGATATATACAGTCTTTCAGTTAACCTATTTGTGTCAAAAGTGGTCGATATGTCTAACAGGATCAGCAACAAAGGTAGCCCTACTCCCAGATGTTTAGTAGAGTGGTCTCAGCGCTGCTGCCAGGTCTGAAACATGCCCAAGGGATGTAGCTTGGTCAGTAAGACTGGAGGATTTGAACTTCCGATTCCCAACAATCATGCTGGCATATCTTGTGTAAATACAACATATGGGAAGCAGAGAAGGAAGGGGCTTAAGGGGCAGTGTATATTGTTAGGAGTACTTAAAACACAATATTTTTCAAACTAACAAACACCTTTAAGACCTTCAAAACAGAGACAAGCAAGCGAGTATAAGTGTGCGCATGTGTGTATGTGCGTGTGTTTGTGTGTATGTGAAATTTCCAGGGGAAATCCGACACAGGCCTCGCCATACCCAACTGAAAGCACTGTACCCAACGATTTATTACAAACTACATTTTTAGGGGGGTGTAACACCCCATACACTCCCTCCCTTCCCCCTCCCCCCACCCCAGAAGTTACGCTCCGGATCTGACAGTAAGTCACATAGAAGTCATTTTAGCTATGCGGGTTATGATATCTGTAGAACCCCTTGATGGCAATATAGGCCCATAATATACAAATTACTTATTTATTTATGTTAGGATTTTATTTTGGGGGATTAGCTTGAAAAAAACTTTTTTCCGAACAGCTAAATGGTTATTGAAATAAGTTTGTGAAATACTGCACCCCACTTTTACTTGTCTATAGAAAATAGATGAGAAAATACTTAATTGTGCAGTTAAAATTTTATAAAAATATCACCCGTTGTTAAAAACCCATTATATCTGTAGAAGTCAGAAATTGCTGAAGCTGTTCTCTGCAACATGCAGCTAACTACAGTCACTGGTTTGAATTACAATCTTCTGGTTTTCTTTTCATTCAAAAGTAGAATGGCAATGAACAGCAGTAAAGGTGTGCAGAGTGATTTAGTGCTGGTATGATGATGATGATGAAACCTATATTTCACATAGAACCATGAAATATTTTCAGTATTTTAGGTTGTGATATATTTAGCACATTTTCCTGATCCATATGCCATATGTTTTTTACAACCTTTATTTATGCATTTAAATACATGTAAAAAAAGCCAACACAACACATGATGCATGTTAACGAGTGCAAGTACCATATCACGCTTTGCACTGGATTTATTGCCAGGACCATCACAGAGTCAATAACATCATGTATACCAAGTCAGCGTACAAATCATGGACATTAATATCCCAGAGCCCCATTTAGTAATCAGCTCTCTGATATAATAATATTCTGTGTAGCATCATGTCTGAGTCTCTCAGGCCTAATTCCCTATCAGAGTCTCTATGCTTCACTGAAAAAGTCTAACATTGCCTCCCGGGCTGCCAAGTCCTCTGCGACCCTTTTGTCAGTACGAGAGAGTCTCAGGTGTTGCTCCTTTGCGACTCCCCACTCTAGAACATACTTAACCCATGAGGCCTCACTTGGTATCCAGGATCCTATCCACCCAATGGTTATTCTTCGCTTAGCAAGAAGTAGCATTAATTGCAGGAGCTTATATGAGATCATGTGTCGCTTTGGCTTTGCCACTATGCCCAATAGGCATGCTCCAGATGTCATAGGGATAGTCACTCTGACTGCCTCCACAATGTGGTGCACCACCACCTCCCAGAAACTATGTACCCCTGCACATTGCCATGCCAGATGAATGAATGTGGCCCTCTCCTCCCCACAATGTGCACACCTGTACTGCCATTTGATAAAATCTTGTTTTGACCAATGACTTTGTGTTTCACCACTGCGCATATTAGTTGCTCAATGTTCACCAGTAGCACATGGTATGTTTTGTTCAGTTTAGCCACCTATTGGCTTTGACATGGCATTAGCCATTACTTTCTGTATTCAGTTGAGCCGCCTATGGGCTTTGACATTGACATTCTGTATTCTGCCTATTGGCTTTGACATGCTGTATCCAGTCTAGCCGCCTATTGGCTTTGACATTGCATTCCTATTGGCTTTGACATGATGTATTCAATTTAGCTGCCTATTGACTTTGACATGCTATTAGATATTCTGCCTATGGGCTTTGACATGATGTCATATATTACATTTTGTATTCAGCTTAACTGCCTATTGGCTTTGACATGATATTATACATTGCATTTTATATTCAGCTCAGCTGCCTATGGGCTTTGACATGATATAAGCCATTGCATTTTGTATTCAACATAGATGCCTATTGGCTTTGACATGACACTAGACATTGCATTTGATATTTAGGTTAGCTGCCTATTGCCTTTAACATGACATTGCATTTGATATCTAGGTTAGCTGCCTATTGCCTTTAACGTGGAGTTAGACATTGCAGTTGAGAATCCAAGCTGTATTTTTCCAAGCTGTGTTTTTGCACCAGAGAACCAAGATGTTTTTCTCACAGTAGACTAGACATGATAAGAGAGAGTACATGGGTGTTGTTTTTTCTTCGCTTGAGCTTGGGAACAGGAGTAGTCTTGGAGACCTGGCCAGTCTCCAAAAGGCTTGCTCAGTTTCCCAGGTCTGAGAGGAGGGGGCACACCTTTGTAACGAAGGTAACAGGCTGCAGAGGGTCAGATTCGAATCTGCCGGACCTTGTGCTGGAGCTTGGCGCAGGCTGCCAGCAATCCCGTGTGGGTAGATGAATCTCTCTTTCTCGCGGCTGACAGGGGTCATCAGCTTGCAGACCTTAGAAAGATGAAGCTGTAGATAGTTCCCACACGGTGAAGTATTTGTTTTGCTTTGCATTCAATATCTTATAAATATAACCTGCTGTGTATATTGCAAACTGATATATTTTGTTTGATTAACGCGGACTTGAAAGCTACTAATTCGTCATTCATAAATATTGTGGTTGGGGAAGAATTAACAACAATAAAAGTCTTCTTTGACCTCAGAAGTGCATTTCTGTTGTGTCATGTTAGTGCTTAGAAACTAAATAAGATAAAAAGCACTACAATTGGTACCAGGAGTGGGGTCGGTCATTAAGAGGTGATTAAGAAGGGGTTTGACGAGTTGGTAGATTTCTAAGTGCACACTTTAAAAGTGTAATTGTTTTTGTTGTTTGGAGAATTACAGAAATTGTTTTTTTTGGAGAATCACAGTAGCACGGCAGACCATGTCTGGGAATGCATGTATTGGTAAACTGCCTGATGGTGCTACGAAAAACTGTGAATTGTTTTCTGTTTGGGGAATTACAGAAGAAAATGCATGTGTAGCTAAAAGGCCTGATAATGCTTTGAGAAATAATTTCTGTTGTACATATGTAGAAAACGTGTGTTTTGGAAGTAATGATGACAGAAAGGTCTGGATACCTTTATCTGCTTACAGAGAAATGCAGGAGAAATGTAGGAAGTTGGAACATGAAAATAGGAATTTACGTGAGCAAATTAGCCCGACTGAAAGTTATAAAAGGGCTGTTTTTGAAGAATCTTTCATGTCCCATTCCAGTAATGAGGGGGTTAAGACAGCTCCGAGCTGCACAGACCAGAATGTGATTTACGAGTTACCGTTGCAAAATGCACAAGTAAAACGAAAGATTTTAGAGCAAGAGCCGACTTTCATTAGCTTGTTTGATTTTTGGAAAAAGAATATCCCTCATTTGAGTGAAATCCTAACACTTTTGTATATGGTCACTGTGAAAAATTATATGCAGCTGCGCGCTTGTGATTTGGCAAATGAAATAATGCAGACTTCAGGTTTCTGCGCAGTGCAAGAAGGAAATACTTATGTACATGTAACTCAAGAACAAGGAAAGAAAATAGTGCCCCTAGCTAGAATCATACAATGGATCTGGTACTTGCAAGACAGGGCTAGAGTACCACAGGTAAAAGAATTACCGGTGAAATTGTGTGCACCATTTGAATTCGTGTCCACTGAAGATAAAAAGCATGTTTGTTTTACCAATGATTCATTGACTGAAATGTTGTTTTCTGGCACCGTAGAAGGAACAGCGTTGTATAATGTGTGTCAGATTTTAAAGCAAGAGCTACGTGAGATGTGTCATTTTTACGCTGATTTTTGGTTCATTGCTAATGTTTTAGCACCTAACTGGTTCAATTACCTTGCAGATGTTAATGAGAAAAATTCAGAGAGAGAAGTGTACACCCAGAATTCTGCCTTAGTGGGGATGGCTAAGTGGGTGCCCCAGAAATGTGAACAGCTGAGAGAAAAGGCCACTTACAGGTGGGCAGAGATGAGAGAGATGCACATTCCCCTAGATTTGATAAAAACTGTGCAGCACGCACAAAAGCAATCTGTCATGCAAGCAGTCACAGAGCAGTTGGGGAGAGGAAAGTTACCAGATCAGAAATGGCAAATTGATCAGGTTTTAGGGAGAGTGATTGCTGCAAATTACCAAGGAAAAATCGAAATTATGCTGATACCTAGAAAAGAATCTGATTCATTCAAACAAATTGGAGACAGAATGGCCCAAATTGGCAAAAATGCAGTGAATGGAGGTTTGGTAAAGAAGGAGTCTGCCCCAGCCCTTCTGACAGTGCAAGAAAAGGGAAGCTGTGGTGCAGCAGATAAAAACCTCAGTGCTGGTGTGTGGGCTGAAGCCCCAAGTGACCCTCCAGAACCTGCAGAGAATATAACAAAGGGCCCCAAAAACGTCCTGCTGATTATAAAACAGGGAAAGAAAGAGGAAGGGTGCAGTTTAAATGAAAAATGTTATTTGCAAGAAAAGTCATACTTATTTCTTTTGCAGATCCTACCACGTTTCGCTACTGTCCCTGAGTGTGCTGTGTGGTCCCCCTTCCGGTGTGTGTGTGTGGGGTCGGGGAAGGGACCGAATCCCCAACCTGAACCTGGCTGAGTAAAGTGCCAGCACCATGGATCCATTTTGCGCAAACTGCGCCTTCAGTTCAAGTTCAACTTGTTTGATCGCATTCTTCCACTGGAACTAAGCTGTGTTTTTTTTTTTTCCCTCTCGTATGGAACTCTGACTTTTGCTTACCTTCCAGAAAACCTTTCAGGTGGACCGTGCACCTTTACATGAGTAGAACTCATGCCACATCAAATTGCTAACACTGTTGAATTAGAGACTCACTCAGAGTATAAAAATTGCCCAGTCTTTTCTGTATAGATGTATCTGATGTGAAAGGTTATGAGATCAATGTGTTAATTCACTTCTATTGCTTTACAGGGATTGCTTTGATCATAATGTTTTTTTTGTTTGTGCTGATGTTTTTTGTTTTTGTTTGAAACAGGAGATATGTGAAACAAAAATTCATTGGTCAAAGGGCGGAATGTACTGCCATTTGATAAAATTTTGTTTTGACCAATGACTTTGTGTTTCACCACTGCGCATATTAGTTGCTCAATGTTCACCAGTAGCACATGGTATGTTTTGTTCAGTTTAGCCGCCTATTGGCTTTGACATGGCATTAGCCATTACTTTCTGTATTCAGTTGAGCCGCCTATTGGCTTTGACATGCTGTATCCAGTCTAGCCGCCTATTGGCTTTGACATTGCATTCCTATTGGCTTTGACATGATGTATTCAATTTAGCTGCCTATTGACTTTGACATGCTATTAGATATTCTGCCTATGGGCTTTGACATGATATCATATATTACATTTTGTATTCAGCTTAACTGCCTATTGGCTTTGACATGATATTATACATTGCATTTTATATTCAGCTCAGCTGCCTATGGGCTTTGACATGATATAAGCCATTGCATTTTGTATTCAGCTTAGATGCCTATTGGCTTTGACATGACACTAGACATTGCATTTGATATTTAGGTTAGCTGCCTATTGCCTTTAACATGACATTGCATTTGATATCTAGGTTAGCTGCCTATTGCCTTTAACGTGGAGTTAGACATTGCAGTTGAGAATCCAAACTGTATTTTTCCAAGCTGTGTTTTTGCACCAGAGAACCAAGATGTTTTTCTCACAGTAGACTAGACATGATAAGAGAGAGTACATGGGTGTTGTTTTTTCTTCGCTTGAGCTTGGGAACAGGAGTAGTCTTGGAGACCTGGCCAGTCTCCAAAAGGCTTGCTCAGTTTCCCAGGTCTGAGAGGAGGGGGCACACCTTTGTAACGAAGGTAACAGGCTGCAGAGGGTCAGATTCGAATCTGCCGGACCTCGTGCTGGAGCTTGGCGCAGGCTGCCAGCAATCCCGTGTGGGTAGATGAATCTCTCTTTCTCGCGGCTGACAGGGGTCATCAGCTTGCAGACCTTAGAAAGATGAAGCTGTAGATAGTTCCCACACGGTGAAGTATTTGTTTTGCTTTGCATTCAATATCTTATAAATATAACCTGCTGTGTATATTGCAAACTGATATATTTTGTTTGATTAACGCGGACTTGAAAGCTACTAATTTGTCATTCATAAATATTGTGGTTGGGGAAGAATTAACAACAATAAAAGTCTTCTTTGACCTCAGAAGTGCATTTCTGTTGTGTTATGTTAGTGCTTAGAAACTAAATAAGATAAAAAGCACTACAACACCTCGCCGCCCTGTCAGGGTCAATACTGTCGAATAGGACCGGGGATATGTATATGCAGTGTAAGTGCCGGAAGTGGAGTAGTTTAAATCGGTAGTTACCGGACACCATCTTTACTAGGCTGCATGCATGACCCCAATTCGAGTCCTCAATGGGTTCCCCCCCGAACTGTCTCCCATGCTGCTTTTACTTTGTACACTCTGATCTTCAGGTACCCTTAGAAAGACCAATAGAATAGAGAGAAGAGGTATTTGCCTTCCCCCCATCTGAGCAATTCCCAAGGGTCTGAGATGGTGACGAGGCTGCCGGGTGTGTGCATCAAATTTCTTTTGCAGTGTTTTCTAATTTGGCAAATTGCAGGAAAAGGCCCCATACTATATTAAAAATGTCTTGTGCTTCCTGAAAAATGATGAAGACCTTTCCTAGGTATAAATCTCCAGCTATGAGGCATCTACCCTCTCTCCATTCCTCGATGGACATATCGAGGTCTATAAAGTGAAAGGGTTCCAGATACCACATATGTGTTTCTCTATCAAAGGGGGCTCTACCTAACACCTTTTTTTACCACCATTCCCACACATGGGTAGTATGCCAGACTAGATAGGCCATTGGATTGTCTTCCTGATCACCCCTATAGGAAAGTACCATCTTTCTTAGCATGTTACCCCCAATCTTACATGTATGTCAGTATGTTTTTGCCTGTCTCACTGGGATCCTGCTAGCCAGGATCCCAGTGCTCATAGTTTGTGGCTTAAATGTGTATGCCTGTGTAGTGCCTAACTGTGTCACTGAGGCTCTGCTAATCAGAACCTCAGTGCTCATGCTCTTTCTGCCTTTAAATTTGTCACTATAGGCTAGTGACTACATTTACCAATTCTAATTTGCATACTGGACCCCCCCTATCAGTCCCCAGTATATGGTACCTAGGTACCCAGGGCATTGGGGTTCCAGGAGATCCATATGGGTTGCAGCATTTCTTTTGCCACCCATAGGGAGCTCAGACAAACCCTTACACAGGACTGCCATTGCAGCCTGCGTGAAATAACGCACACGTTATTTCACAGCCATTTTCACTGCACTTAAGTAACTTATAAGTCACCTATATATCTAACCTTCACTTGCTGAAGGTTAGGTGCAAAGTTACCAAGTGTGAGGGCACCCTTGCACTAGCAAAGGTTCCCCCACAAAGTTCAGGGCCATTTCCCCTGACTTTGTGAGTGCGGGACGCCGTTACACGCGTGCACTACATATAGGTCAATACCTACATGTAACTTCACAATGGTAGCTCAGAAAATGGCCATGTAACATGTCTAAGATCATGGAATTGTCCCCCCCATTCCAAATCTGGTATTGGGGAGCCAATTCCATACACCCTGGGGGCCACACTATGGATCCCCAGTACTGCCAAACCAGCTCTCTGGGATTTTCTCTGCAGCTACAGTTGCTGCCACCCCACAGACATGGTAGTGCCCTCCTGGGGTCTGAGCAGCTCAGTCCCAGAAAGGCAGAACAGTGTATTTCCTTTGGCAGGAGGGTGTTACACCCTCTCCCTTTGGAAATAGGTGTTACAGGCTGGGGAGGGGTAGCCTCCCAGAGCCTCTGGAAATGCTTTGGAGGGCAAAGATGGTGCCCTCCTTGCATAAGCCAGTCTACACCTGTTTAGGGAACCCCAGTCCCTGCTCTGGCGCAAAACTTGACAAAGGAAAGGGGAGTGACCACTCCTCTGTGTAGCTCCACCCAACTGTGTCAAATGCCTCCTCAATAATGAGTGACACAAGTGCTAGATCCAGGGTTGACTCTGCAGTCTCATGTGGTACATGGGTTAGACGCCTCAAATTAAGAGCAGTTCTGTGCAAGGGCATAAAACCACATTGATCCTCATGGACCAGATCACAGATTACTCCCTGCAGCTGTTTTGCCAACATTTTGCAGAGGACTTTAACATCAGAATTGATCATGGTAAGTGGTCTGAATGAAGAGAGTTCTTCGGAGTCCCCTCCTGGATTCAGTGTAAGGCATGTTATGCCCTCACACAAAGTTGGGATCAGGATGATAGTCTTTGTGCTTCCAAGAAGACTTCCAACAGTCTCTCCCCGAAAATGGCAGAGTATGTTTGATAAAATTCAGCAGTGAAGCCGTCACCTCCCGGGACTTGATCCCTATTCAGATCCTGGAGTGCAGTTCTAAGCTCCTTCAGGGTGAGTTTTTCATTAGGTCTTGTGCACCAGCAGGGGAGAGGCAGAATAGGGTCAGCCCCACAAAAAACACAGTGGAAGATCCGGGAGGACCTCAACATCTGCTTGCTATATGACATGGAAGTGTGCAAACAGGGCCATCATTATAGCACGCTGTTGCATCACTACCTGTCCCCTTGGGTCCTGTATCCTCAAGAAGGTTGGGATATCTTGCTCTCATTTTAGTATCAATGTCAACAGTCAGCCAGAATTATCACCTTCTGTGTGTAAGTGTTGTCAATAAGATGTGAGCTTATGCCTATCTAGGGATTCCCACAGTTTCTACAAGTCACGTGGGATGTGCATAACCTCTCTCTGTAGCAACTGAGCCTTCTTCATCCCTACGAAGAGTCACTAAGCTCTGCTCTTGACCATTGATGTCTGCAACAAGTTGCCGCTGGACACTGTATGTCGCCCCAATACAGACTCCCTGTAGGAAGGTCTTAAGGGCCTCTCATTCCGTAGCTCTCGATTCTGTAGAGCCCCAGTTACTATATAAGTCATTCCAGAGTGCATCCCCCAGTGTGTCCCAGCAGGCCACGTCCGTTAGGAGATCAGGAGGCACACACCAGCGCTGCATAGCACTGGCAACAACCCCCAAGCACAGATGGAGCAACACTGGTGCATGATCAGATAAATATCTCCCCAGGTGATCCACCCTCTCCAGAGCCCCGGGGTCCAGTCCTGTGTTGAGGAGTCTGTTTAGGCAGCTCTATGTCCAGTGCATGAAAGAGTGACAAGTGTATCTATGCAATTGCAGATGAAAAGTGTGCTAGCAATTGAGCAACCCCAGATTTTGCTTACTCTGGCTAGGGACTCCGTCATCTGCAGTTTCGTGCCCAGCCATAGTGAGTGCTGATCCCAATTCCCATCCAGAATACAATTAAAGTCTCCTGCCCGTAGTATAGGGGAACCCACACTGTCTTCAAGTAACCCTTGCATCATGATATAAAACTGCCCGTCATCTACATTTGTGCCATAGGTATTCAAAATAGTAATGTCCCTGCCATATAGTGTGCCTTGCAAGAGTATCTAGCATCCCTCCATGTCTGCCTCACTATACACATGACGGAACGACAGTCTAGTGGTTCTTTAGATCACCACCCCTCTGGCATAGGAAAAGTAGGTTGCACAAAAAAGTTGACCCCTCCATTTTTTCGCTAGCTTCTGTGCCCATTAAATGCGTTTCCTGTAAACTGGCTATTTGGACCTTATGGCACTGGAGATAGGAATGGACTCTGTATCATTTTGTATAATCCATTAGACCCATGATATTCCATGTGAGAATATGTATATTGTCAGCCATAAGCATGGGTGGCCCCTATTCAAACCCAGCCCAATCCTCCCACAGGGAAAGGAGACTGCTGTATCAATCCCCCAGTAGAATCACCAATCTCCGTACCTGCACATGCACTGTAACAATAAACATTATCCCCACAAATGTTAGAGAAAGAATCAATCAATAGTGTATCCACCACACCTTGGATAAACAGCTAAGCAACAACCAAACATACTGCTCATCCATATGTACCTAAGCTGTCAGGACCTGCAGCCTAAACCCACCACCCCTAACCATGGCCTACCACTAAACATGGAGAAGACTCCACACTGCCCTACAAAATTTACATTGTCATTTCAACAATGCCTCGATGGGCAATACCAGCAGTATTTATAAATACCATTTAAACTTAGACCACCTTCCCCTCCCAGCAGCATCATTCCACCCCCGTAGGAAAAAGGTTAGAAGAGGATGTCAAAAACAGAGGATCAACACAACATGCAGAAACAAGTCCCCACTTTTACGACAGGATCTTCTGATGTTGCAGCCACCTCAGGGACCGAATCAGCCGTTCTCAGTCTGGATGCTGTCTCCAAGGAGGCTAGCGCCATGGTTCTGCCCTCCTGCACCACAATTCGCCCAGAGCCTTGGTTGTCAGGACTCCGATATCTGCCAGGTGTTGATCCCCCATTTAATCTCCAGTTTGGACTGTGCACTCCCCTATCTGTATGGGTTCCAGATCTCCATGAGCCCACTTTGTCTCTAGGGTCCTTGCCTCACATATCCAGCCATCTCCACACGTCCTCCACCGACTGAAAGCATGAGACTTGCCCCCGAGATCACCCACAATCAGGCCGGGTATAGCAGCATGTATCGGAGGCCCATGGAGTGCAGTTTGCCTTTGACAGCTTAGAATTTTTTCTGGTTGTCCTGCATCTTGTAAGTGTAGTCAGGATAAGCAGATATCTTAGGATTCACAGAGGAAGCATTATTGGTCTTTTGAGCCAAGCGCAGGATACAGTCTCTATCCTTATACTAAGGTCACACTCTGTAATGGCCCGTGGTGGTGCCCCAGGTCAGTGGAGCGGGTCCACCAACACTCGGTGCATCCGTTTAATGACAAAAAAATATGATAGCCCTGTGGGCTATGGGGTGTCCCAGATCCATTGTTGTACAAAACTCTATATCTCAGTCCCATCAGCCCACTCAGGGAACCCCAACATGCAAACATTCAATCAATAAATCAATCAATCTGTATTTGTAGAGTGTGGCTTATCACCCATGAGGGTCTCCAGGTTCTAGGATTAGTGGGGTTAGTCAAACAGCCAGGTCTTGAGTCTCTTTGTCAAGTCTGTCAGCCATGATGATGTTCTAAGGTGGAGAGGGAGGGTGTTCCATGAATTGGCAGCAAGGTGAGAGAAGAAGCAGCCTCTGCAGAGGCTCCAACAGATGCAAAGTGTGTGTGGCGGGGAGGCGAAGCAGAGGTTTCTAGATGGTTGGTGGGAGTTCAGGCGGTGGTTCATGAATGCCGGTCCTTGGTCATGTAGGGATTTGTAAGCCTGTGTGAGTAGTTTGAATCTTTATCTTTTATGGACAGGGAGCCAGTGGAAGTTCCTCAGGTTTTGGGTCTTGTGAGCCTGTGTGGGCAGGTTGACAATCAGTCTGGCTGCTTAGTTCTGAATCACCTGGAGCCATACAATGTGTTGCCATGGTCCAGGCAGCAGGTGATTAGGGCTTGTGTGACAGTTTTTCTTGTGTTTCTGGGAGGCCATTTGAAGATTATGGAAGCAGTCAGAGGACACAGACTTGATCTATTGTTTCTGTTGTTTCATTATTAATCTGCTGTCCAGGATAATGCCAAGGTTGCGGACATGGTCTTTTCGTGTAGGGGTGGATCTAAGTTCAACATGCCACCAGGTGTCATTCCAGAGGAATGCATAATTACAGAAGATCAGCACCTCGTTTTTCTGTGTTGAGCTTCAGACTGTTGTCCTTCATCCAGGCTGTGACATTTTTTATGCACCTGTGGAAGTTGATCTTGGTGGTGGTGGGGTCTGCTGAGAACAAGAGGATGAGTTGGGTATCGTTGGCATAGGATATGATGTTGATATTGTGGGTTCTGATGATGTTTGCTAGAGGTGCCATGTAGGTGCTGAAGAGGGTGGGGATGAGTGATCAGCCTTGAAGGATTCCACAAATGGTGCTCGTGGAAACTGAGGTGAAGGGGGTAGGCAGATTCTCTGTGCATCCTGTGAGGAAGGATGTAATACATCTGAGTGCATCTCCCATGATTCTGATCTCGTGCAGTGTTTTGATGAGAGAGTGGTGGGATATGGTGTCCAAGGTTGTAGAGAGGTCGAGGAGGATCAGGGCCGCCAATTCTCCTCTGTAGAGCAGGGTGCGAATGTCATCTGGGGCAGCAATCAGGGTGGTCTTGGTGCTGTGATTGGGCGGGAAACCAGATTGGGAGGAGTCTAGCAGGTTGTTTCTCTCCAGTTGTTCAATGAGCTGCTGGTTGATGTCCTTCTCCAGAAATTTGGCCTGGAGGGGGTGCAAGGAGATGGGGTGAGAACTCTGGGGTTCGCTGGGGTCTGCAGTGGGTTTCTTAAGGAGGGGTCGGACCTCAGTGTTTCCATTCATCAGGGAAGTTGGCTGTGGTGATGGATGTGTTGAGGATGTTGGTGAGTTTGTGGTTGATCTTGTTTCTTCCTAGGATGAAGAGGGAGTGGGGGCAGAGGTCGATGGGTGCTCCTGAGTAGATAGAGTTCATGATTGCTGTGGTGTCCGGTGTTGTGAGCAGTTCCCAAGCAGCGAGAAGTTGGTCAGTGAGGGTTTCCGTTGGAGTAAGGAGGCTGAGGAGGTCTGTGGTTTGGGCCTTGAAGTTCCTGTAAATCGAGGATATCTTGTTGTGGAAGTGATTTGCTAGTGCATTTTAGAGTTCCTGTGAGGGAGGGATCATGTTCTCAGTGGCTATTGGGCAGGAGAACTCTCTGAAGATGGTGAACAGCTCCTTGGTATATTTGGAGTTAGCCACTATGCAATCTTGAAGGGCATACTTTTTTTTCATCTTTGCGACGCTTGTGGTATTTTGTTGAGGGCTCTCACGAAGAAGGCTCTGTCTGTAGCATCTTTGCTGGATCGCCAATTTCTCTCCAATTATTTACAGTTGCATTTCGTTGTGCTGAGTTCCAGTGTGTACCAGCTGGCTTGTTTGGTGGATCTGCAGGTTTCGGCTAGTTTGATGGGGGCAACTCAGTCGGCTGCACTGGTGATCCATGTGTTGAAGTTCTCGACCACCTGTTTCAGGTTAGTTGAAGTGTTGAGCTGGGTAGTGTTGAGGATGTCCGTCCATTGGGCTAGTGTCACTTTCCCCCAGCTGCGGAAGGAGGTATTAGGAGGATTAGGGTTGGTGTGAGATGATCTTGCGATGGTGAAGTGTACGATGGAGTGGCTATCCAGGTGAGTTCTGTGGTATGGCTGTATATGATTTTGTTGCTAGACGTGAAGATGGGATCCAATGTATGTCCTGCTCTGTGTGTGGGGTCTGAAACCATCTTGGCGAGGCTGACGTTGTCCATTTGCTCCAGGAGGTTGGTGGAGTTCGAGTCCGTGGAATCATCTGGGTGGAAGTTGAGGTCTCCTAGGAAGATGTAGTGCTTGGAGTAGATAGTGAGTGGGGTGATGAAGTCTGAGATGGCTTCGTGGAGGATGGTGATGGGTGGTCTGTATGTAAGGGTGCCTCTGATGGTCATTTTGTCATTGGTGGAGAGTTGGAAATTCAAGTGTTCCATGATAATTGTGGTGTTATTCCTGGTGGTGGTGCAGCGGATTGATTCTTGGTGAATGATGGCAATGCTGACTCCTTGTTTGTCGGTGCGGTCTCAGTTTGTCATCTTGTAGCCAATGGGCTTCGCATTGGTGATGTCAGGGACAGAGGAGGGGTTAAAAAAGGTTTCTGTGATGAAGGTTATGTTGGGGGCTGAGGTGGAGATGGTGTCCCAAACTTCGGTGGCGTGTTTGCAGTGTGATCATGCATTGACCAGGAGGCATCGGAGAAGTCCTAGGGTGGTGGTGGTCAGCAGGGTGGGTGTGGACGGCTGGTCCTAGGGTGCAGGTGAAGAGACAGCAGTGGCAGGTGAACAGCCCTGCTGTGCAGCGGGGTGAGGCCAGCTAATAGTTGTTGTGGCGTTCGGGTTCAGTGTTCAGAGGTCTGTGGTGGAGTACCTGTGGGTGTGCGGGGGGGGCCAGGGTTCCTGATGCTGGGCACGAGTACAGGCGAGGACAGGTGCAGATGGGCTTGCCTGTGGCGTACATTTCGAGTCCCTGCTACTAACAGCTGGGATGCAGCTTCCATTAAGTAGGTCCTGGAAGGGGCACTGAGGAGGCAGGAAAATGGTGGCAGGAAGCAGGTGATAAGAACAGGGAAACAGCGTTAGGAGCAAAGGCCTGGCAGGAGCCCAAACCGGAATTGATGCAGGAAGTAATGCAGGCTAAGTAGCTTAGCGTAGGCTTCAAAGCAATGAGCAGAATCTCACTGATTGGCAGGCTGGCTAAGGCTGATTCACAGGAGTAGCCTTAGAACAGTGCAGAAAAGGTCACTGACTGTCGCTAGGGGGGAGCTGGTGAGGGCCCACATTGATACGGTGGGACTTTACCTCTACACCCTCCACCCTGGCCTCCAATGTTGCAGTGTTAGAGGTGATGGCAGCCATCCGCCTTCTGAGCATGGCAACCTCCACAGTGGACCCCTCTGCAACTCGACCTTGCCTGATACCTTCAGTAGGTCAGTACAGAGGATGTTCACTTCAAGAGCCACCATCTGAATCTTGCCCTCTAGAACTACTCAGGAACCCTGGATAGCCACCAGAATTTTCGCTCTTGTGGGCTCCTCTGCCAAATATTCTAGCACCAGATCCCAGAAGGCGCAAAGCAATAATGGTGGTTTCCCAATGTCCAGCAGAAACACTCACTGGGCATCCAGCAATGGAATGTGGTCCTACAAACAGAGCGACAAAGGGAGCTCTGGGCAGTCCAACCACCCAGAAACGATAAATGCCCCGATAGCGCATCTCTCGACCGGATTCACCAGCATGCTGTATAGGCACCTGCCTCAGACCCAACACTGGCTGTCAAGATGCACTCTTCCCTTCAAGGAAAACGCACCCCACTGCACAACAGGGATCAGCACTCCTCACACCAGCTAAATCTAGAGGCCCCCGTCAAAAGTTTATCTGCCGAGGCGGCGTGGGGGAAAGATCACCCTCCATCACAGGCTCTGACAAATCCAAGCAATGCTTCCTCCAAGGATGCCAGCCGGAGTGCAGAGGGAGACACCGCTGCGCCGTGTGTTGCACAGCCATGGTGGCGCAGCAGTGTAGCAGGTAACAGCCAGGGGGGAGTAGGGAAGAATGTCAAGTACTGGTTGCAATCGACCACCCAGGCTCACCTCTCTCCAAGTGGGCAGCAGATGTAATGTCCCACTGCAGCTGCAGGGTTCCAGCTACCAAGTCGGCCCCAGCCGTGTCACTCCTAGCAGGCCCTGCAAGGCCTCCGTTCACTGCTGCATGGTCTGCTGTCCACTGAGGGAACCTCTTGTCCATAGTAGAGCTTGCAGGAGCAGGAAGGAGTTCTGTAGTCTCTCAGTCACCAAGGAAGAGATAAAGGCAGGATTATGTAGGATAAGGTGGGGTAGCAGTGCAGCCACTCAGGAATATGTCCTGTCGGACATCTTGCATGGCAAAACCCTCGCAATATTTTTCTTTTTTTTACAAATGTAACAGCCCTGGCATTTTCATGATCTTTGTTGCAACAATACTTACTTAAAGCAATATTCTCTCAGATTGATGTTGAATATAGTGGAGTCAGTGAGCCAGAGAAAAAGCCAAAGGCCCTACTTCACCCCTTTGAATAACTACTTGAGACTACCATCCCCTTGGATTATATTCCTATTGTAAAAAAGTTACTTAAAACTTTAGTGAAATTCCCGAAATTGTTTTTCAGGTGGTGTGTTTTACATGGTACTATTTTGGTGGAAAATTACAAGTTTATACCCACTGGATTTTTTATGGTGATAAAGCTTGGCCATTTTTGTCTAACTGAAATACATTGTACATAATGTATCGTTTTGAGGTTTATAAAAGATGCATTTAAAATGGGTGAGGACAATTGTAGTCACTTTATAAATGATTTATTCGTTGTACCATACTTTGGACCATACTCAGTTCAGGAATTGTGGTGAGCTCTAAGGTGATTTCACCCAGTGAAAGTTGATGATCTCCTGCTGGGATTTCATGAATCATCTTTGAGAGAATACTGTTTTCTCTCATGTTTTTCTCATGGAAAATAGAGTTTGCATTCCAGAAGCCAAAACAAGGGCACCATTTCTATAAATTCACAATAGCATCCTTATCAATGTGACGAAAATGTCTGAAATGCTGAGATAAACATGCAACACACGCCTGTTAGTTGATTTCCCACTGTTCTACTGTAACTTCACCACAGAATCGTAATGAGCAACTACAATGATAACAGTCTATGTTCATGACAAAAGTGGGGCACTCCTGAAAGCCACATGTTGCTGCATTAGGGGTTGCTGAATTTAAAGCCTTTACTGTGGAGTAGGCTGAAATAAACGATATTGATGGTTTAATGCTGATAGGAAAACAGCTATTTCAAAATATACGAGGGGAACATGTTGTTCGTTTTTCCTCCATCTTTATTTTGTCAGCAGTTTCATCTCCCACGCATGAACTTGTAGTGTTGTCAACACAATTTATACTCTAATATAATGAAAAGGAAATGGAAAAACATGTTCAAATATATATATTTATTGTCTATAAATATTTTGCTTCTGTATTATAAAACATTACATTCAAAGGTAATAATTCAAATATATATAATATAAATATTGAAAATCAGACCGAAAAATAGGGTGGCTATTTTTAAAGTGAAAAGTGCCATGCATCACACATCACACAGTTTTTAGAAGACAAACGCATAGTGATATGTGGTTTTATGGGGCAATGATGCATGTCTCAGGTAGCCCCTGGGTAGATATTGACCAGCAAGGAACCAGTCAATATGCAGCATGTTGGTACTGTACAAATAAATGCTTTACTCTACCTCAAAACAAACTTGGTACCAAATTTTTAACTAGGTTTGACTTGTTGTCCAAAATACCTGGACAGTCGAGGAAACTTTGGAGGCCAATTTGCAATCACAAATTAAGATCCCAGTGTCCTTGTTAGTTGAGGGCACATGCAATGGACTGCAAGGATCACTGCAACAGCCTGACATCTTGCAACAGCTGCAATGGCCACAAACAAGGGTCGTTTGTAATGTTTGAGGAATTAACCTGTATTTTTTCTCCAGGGCGTGCAACCTTGTAGGAGTGAGGGGTGAACACAGAAGCTAATTCCCAAAGCCACCCAAGCATTGCCACCGTCTGAACACGGTGTTAAATGAGCCCTTTCTGAAATATTGTGTCTTTTATGTAATATCTGTTATGAACCCTTTTCATTACCTGACATCATTCAAGGAGAACATGACAAACAATGAATTGGGAATGATAGACTTATTCCTAGTAATCTTCCATCATATTTCTTAAAACAGACAATAGATGCAAGCAGGTCAGGGGTAAAATTAAATTAAAGTCTCTGAGTTCAGAAATTAGGTGAAAAGTTATTTAGAAGATTGAAAGTGTCCTTTTCTCCATGAACAACACGCTCTCTTTTACTTTTTAGGGGCTTTAAAACACCTAAAGGAGCACTTAAAAAACAGCCAGGTCGGTATATATCTCCAAGCAATACTTCCACTGCATGCTTTACCATTTCAATGTACCATCCCTCTGTTGTTAAATGCCCTTTTTCAATCTTGTTCCCACAGGTTTTTACACTGTTCCCAGATTATCAGAGATTTGGACGAAGAGCAGCAGGAGGCTTAGTGAAGAACTGTAGACATCAAACATTAACGCCACGAAGTAACAGGCATCGGAAAAGGAGATATTCCTTCAGGGAAAAAATAATTGCAGGATTTGAGTTGTTCTCGAATGCAGACTTGTACCCTGCCGTGTTTAAGAAACACCTTGTGTCCTCCATTACTCCAGTCAATCTAACAAACTCTCATATCCACGGCTCAAATAACTCATAATGATACTAAAACTGTACTCATATTTCCCTATACTAATCTACCACTAATTCTTGTTGGGTTCCAGAGTAGCGTGCCACTGGCCGAAAAGCGCTTTGACGCCTCGTCAGGGGTAGTAAGCCTATATAAATACTGTTACAATACAATACAATATGCTAACTTGATGGTGTGGTGAGACATCGCACTGGACGCGGCCACGGACGAGTAGACCGCCTCTCGTGGGGAAGAAACCCCCACGTGAGTCAAGGCTGCATTAACAATGCTACCCTGAGAACCGAAGCAGCCATGATATGGGTTCCTGGGAACGCAACTGCCGTGCATCAGCAAATGATTTTGCAACTGGAGCTGATGAAAATAATTTCAAACTGTCCACGGAGGCCTAGAATGTGAACTTTCATCAACAGCCCAGGATCTTTCATATAGTTTGAAAGAAAGAAGAGATATGACACATGGATTACACAGGGCACATGTTGTAGATCTCTACGACTCGTTACATCAAAATCTTTGTTTCAGAGTTAGATTGAAACCACTCATGAATCACTGAAAGAAAACTGACTGAAGTAATAGGACTGACACAAAACTCTGCATGCAGGAGTGGTGGTTCGCAATGGAAAGACAGTATGAGGACTACTAGGTATAGCTGAGGACGGTAGTACGAATAAAAAACTATATCCCAATGAGCAGTTACTGTCATTCAGGTGAAAAATACGCTAGCTTATGCGAATCATATAAAAAAATCTCCATTGAATGTCTACAAAAACATGTTAACACAGGCTTGGCTGGTCAGGTTTACCAAGTAGTCCAAACGTTAGTTAAGTCAGAGCAAATACACATGAATGTCCATTCCAACAACTCATACACTAATCCCTGTCATCTGTACAGTAGAACTTTTGAGACAGTCTTTGATAGTGATTGCTGTAGATGGACAACATAATTTAGGGTAGTCTTCTAGAGTTTTTTTTTGGACAAGTTATGATTAAATAATGGTTTAGAGAGAAGGTAATGTGAGTTATATTTTCTTTCAAATTGTATCCTACTTACATGATATTCATCATTGGCAGCAAATTTTTTCCCTAGTCTCAGTTATGGCTGGATACCTGGACTTGGTACCTCCAGCACACCAGTGAGTAGCACAAGGTGCTTAGAAGCTGTTTTTGAGATGGACTTCAACTTGCAAGGACATATAGAAGCTGACAGCCTCTTGTTTTTATCTAAAAATCTTGAAGAAAATTCTCCAGTGTCTTCCATTATTTGCAAGAAAATATGTGGTTCAGACTAGACTGGAATACCGCAACACTATCTTATTTGTAATGCTTCAATTCGTGAAACAAATGCTGCATGTCATTCATAATGCAGTATCTGGGTTGTCCCTCAGTCTTTAGAGATATACGTGCATCACACTTCTTTTGGCAAAGGTCATCTATTCATCCAGACTCTCTTTCACAGATTCATTCCTATTGGGCAGTAATGGTATTCCAAAGCTGACATAATTGATACTCATGAATACTGCACACAGCGAGCTAGTGCATGGTGCGTGCTTCATGGGACGCCAAGATTTGGAATGTGCTTCAATACAACCTAACAAGTATGAAAGTCATCTATGCTTTTGTAGGAAACACAGATCCTGGCTTCCTAATTATTAAGCTTTGTTGGGGGTCCCAAGACTAATGTACACATGTCTTCTAAAGATCAGTTAATACATACCTGGGTAGCACTGCACTCTATAATTAAATCAATAGCAATTATGCATTTTTTGAAAACTCCAAGAAACACATTTTGCAAAATAACATAATTTCTTATGGGTTCACATAATTAGGTGCACCTGTTTTCCCTCTGTCTCTTGTCTTTATTTAGAGCCCCCTTGTTTGAAAACGTATAAGGGAGTAGTGCTTCAGTTTTTTTTAATGACTTTGCAATTGAAATAATGCTCCATGCTGACAAGGTTTTTCTTGTGACTCAAGTTTATGACAGTGAGATGGAGAATGGATCTTAAATAGGTTCTTTGCTGTCGAGCATATCAGTCTTGATATTCCATCTTCCTGGGGTCCAGCAAACTCATTTATAAGGGGACATATTTACTAAAAGTTCTTGCAATGGAGAGCACCAGGTAAAGTTACTGCAGTGTGTTGTGTGAATAAGAGAGAGCTGACCAGTACAGTTCCCACCTAGATATGACAGTCTTCAGCGCTCTACCTGCACTGGCACACTTGAGCTGCCTAGCACCAATGCAGGCACCTTTTCACCATGGGGTAAGGATGTCTGCATCACAAATAGGATTGTTTTTGTGCATTGTTGTTCTCCTCATTATGCCATGGTCGAGGCAGCATACCATTTTGGCACAATCTCAGGTTTACTGTTTTCAGCAAATCTGTGATTGCATCAAATTCCATGTGTGGATGCATAGGAATGCCCATGCCCCAACCATGGAACATCTAACACTACGAAATGTAAAGCAAGACAGCACAAGCCTCTGTGCTGCGTTACATTTCTTTACGAAGTCACACAAGGTGGCGCACATCTCCCCTTGGGTGAGTTTGTAAATCTTAATTAAGCCTCTTCATTGCCTTTCTTCACCCTGCACAATGCAAGGACATCTCAAAGACTTAGGGCCTAATTCTGTGTTTGGTGGTCGGACTGCCAGACCGCCAAGACGGCTGTCCCAAAAAGGCTGCTGTGCCGGCGGCCTCCAGACTGCCGCATTACAATGTACACAGGCAGAACCTCTGCCCGCCAAGCCAAAGTGCAGAACATCAGCAGTGCGGCGGTCTGCTGTCGTGGCAGTTTGTGCTCCAGCGCAGTCAGTGCCGCAGCCAACCACCGAGCCTATTAAGGTCCCCTTGTGGCAGCTAGCCAATGGCAGTAACCACCGCAGTCCGTGTCCAGCAAAGTAACAAACAAGTGCACATTGGATAAATTCAAAAACAACACAATGCAGTAGATTCACCTGCAAATTAAACTTTATAACACACCCTTCACAGTCCATGATCCTTTGCCTCTCCACTGCAGAACAGCAAGACAGACACCACACCACATAAGACAGCCCATTTTGCCCATCCCATTTTTCATACATTTCTCTTTTTTTAATTATTTGTCCCAAATATCACTTGTCTTGGTTACTTTGTCACTGCCACTCACTTTATTTTCAGTTATGTCATGCACCAAAAATCCACGTTTTTCAGAGGATGAGTTCAAAGCCATGGTGGATGAGATCATAGGAGTAGAGCCACAATTGTTTGGAGCCCAAGTCCAGCACACTCCTCTCAGTAGAACAATGGAACTGTGGCAAAGGATCGTCGACAGACTGAATGCTGTAGGCACCACCTCGTGCACAAAGGAGGACAGTAGGAAGAGGTGGAACGACTTGAGGGGCAAGGTATGTTCCCTGGACACCAGGCAACAGATGGAGGCCAACAAGACTGGTGGTAGACTCCCAGTGCCCCATTACAACTCTGTCCCTGGGAGGAGAAAGTATTGGCCATCCTGAATCCTGAGGGCTTGGCAGGATTACCTGGGGTAGCAGAGTCTGGTAAGTTACAACACAAAAACTGTTGAAAAGCTGCAATGTCCTGCAAGCTTACAGTTCAGCTTTTGCCACAGTGTCATTCATTGACTCTTACAACATTCAATACCCAGAGTATCTGAGATGTAAGACTGTCAATGTGTATTGTTGGACCTTGCATCACTGCTACCAAGACCCTTCACATGCCATACATTGGAATGGTGCCTGCAAGTGTTTCAATAACAAAAATCATCCCATGACTCATGGTATGTCTCAACATGTAGATGTATGCTCCAACCTATATGCAGTATGACTACAGATATGTAATAACCAACATTTGTCAAGTGGAGGGAAGTAGAGGAAATTACCTGACTGCAACTCCAAGGAGTCCCTGTTTCTGCAACTCCAACCACTAGCCCAGTGTTCACATGCCCAAATACATCTGTTAATGAACTCTCAAATGAAGTTTACTCACCTCAGGGCATGCCATTTATCTAGTGTTGCAAAGTAGAGGGAGAGGCCTGACTGCAGCTCCCAGGTGGTCCTGTTTCTGTAACCCCAACCACCAGTCTAGTGTTCACTTTCCCAAAATACATCTGTTAGTGAACTCTCAAATGAAGTTTACCCACCTGGAAGTATACCATTTGTCAAGTGTTGGGAAGTAGAGGGAGTGACCTGACTGCAAAGCCCATTAGGCTTTGTTTCTGTAACTACAACCAGCAGTCAAGTGTTCACTTGCCAAATACATCTTTTAGTGAACTCTCAAATGAAGTTTATTCAAATGGGAGTATACCATTTGTCAAATGTTGGGAAGTAGAAGGAGTGACCTGACTGCAAAGCCCAGGAGGCCCTGTTCTTGTACCTCTAACCACCAGCCCAGTGTTTACTTGCCCAAAGACACCTGTGTGTGTACTCTCAAATCACATTTACTCACCTGGTAGTATGCCATTTGTCTAGTGTGTGAAGTAGAGGGATTGGCCTGACTTCAAAACCTAATTGGCCCTGTTTCTGTAACTCAAACACCAGCCCAGTGTTCACGTTCCCAAAGACATCTGTGTGTGAACTCTCAAAGCAATCTTACTAACCTGGGGGTATGTAATTTGTCTAGTGTGTGAAGTAGAGGGAGAGACCTGACTACAACTCCCAGGAGGCCCTGTTCCTGTAACTCCAACTACTAGCCCAGTGTTCACTTTCCCAAAGACACCTATATGTGTACTCTTAAATGACGTTTACTCACATGGGTGTATGCAATTTGTCTAGTGCAGTGTAGCCCAACCTGTGGTCCAGGGACTCCTGGGGGGTCCACAAAGCCTTTTTGGGGGATCTGCAAATGCTTGGAAAAGTAAAGCATTTTAACAGATTGGGTCCCCTGGCTTCCAGTAATGACTCAGTGGAAGTCCCCCGATTCCAGTAATGATTCAGTGGGGGTCCCCAGGTTCCAATAATGATGAAGTGGGGTCCACAGAAGTCAAAACAATGAGAACCACTGGTCCAGTGTGTGAAGTAGAGAGATTGACCTCACTGCAAAACCCATAAGGCCCTGTTCCTGTAGCTCCAACCACCAGCCCAGAGTTTACTTTCCCAAAGACACCTGTGTGTGAACTTTCAAATTAAGTTTACTCACCTGGGAGTGAGCAAAATACAGATCATGCTCAACATAGAGGTGTGTCTGCCTACCTAGCTCCATCTTGACCTGGTGACCCAAAATTAAACTAGTGAGGACAGGAATGACACCTTAACAAGTTTCTACACCAAGTATTCATAAGGTCTTAAGCTGCATCAGCAGATTGGTAGCGGCAGCAAGCACATTGACACACCACTGCACACATGTTGTCTGCAGACACAGATATAAATACAAGAAAGTTGTGTGTTTGCTTCTATCACAATCAACTACGTGTCCAAATGGTCAAATGCACATGTTGCCTCTCCACTGTGTTGGTATCACTGTTGGTAAAATGTAATTTTCATTCCCTCATCCAACCTGCAGATGATCAGCACAGCTACTCAGCTTCTTGGGTCCAATAGTCTAGCTTCACAGGTCAGGTCAAGTACTCCAATACCTTAGTAACATGGCACAATAAGCTAACCTACAACTTAAGTATGTCTAATGTCTCCACTTACTGTGACAGAATACCTTTTGAGGTAGATGCAACACTTCAGCCAATACCATTGTACTCTCTTACTCAACAGGTTGAGCTGGCATAGCCCGTGGGCAGACCTCCTCCACCGACCAGACAACTACTCCAACCCCGGATGAAGACCTCAGTGTTCACAACATCCCTGGACTTGTGGAAGTGGAGGACGGTGCTGCCACACCAGGGCAACCTGGTCAGACAACAACAGTGAGTCTCAATGTGCCAACAACTACACCTTCCAGCACTGTTGCAGTAACAAAACAGGCAACCACTTGCCCCACAACCTGTGTACCTAGCACAGTTTTTAATATCTTGTGCCCCCTATTACGGCAGCCTGAGGTCCAACCCCACGCTTCTGACACAAAGGTTCCGGGACCTAGTTGGAGAAGGCACCCTGTGCCATGGGCACAGGCTCATGGAGGTACAGTTCATGGGAGGGATGCTTTGGGCCGGCAGAGTGAGGCCACTGGGCCCCTTACAACCAAGATACCATCAGCCAAGTCTTAGGGGTCTATCAGGAGTTCCAAGACATGATGGCCTCTGACCCTGCATCCTTGCAGGCAGGTCGCTTCCTCATCACCACTGCTCCAGTAAGGGCTGCCATTGTTTTGGGCTTGTTTGGGCTTGTTTGGGCTTTTTGGCTTCTCTCCTGGAAGGTTTGCGCCGCTGCTTCCCCATGGTCCGCCCCCCTCCCTCCTCCTCGGAGCTCTTCCCGCTCCTAACTCCTGCTGCCCCCACCCCCGCACTCCCATTGGAGGTTTCCCTCCCTCCTCCCAGCTGCCACTCCCTCCCACCTCCCCTCTTATGCTGGCCGCAGCGCGAGGTTAGAAGCGACCACTGACCCTGCATCCTTGCAGGCAGGTCGCTTCCTCCTCACCACTGCTCCGGTAAGTGCTGCCATTGTTTTGGGCTTGTTTGGGCTTGTTTGGGCTTTTTGGCTTCTCCTCTCCCGGAAGGTTGGCGCCGCTGCTTCCCCGTGGCCCCGCCCCCTCCCTCCTCCTCAGAGCTCTTCCCGCTCCTGACTCCTGTTTCCCCGCCCTCTGCACTCCCATTGGAGGTTTCCCTCCCTCCTCCCAGCTGCCACTCCCTCCCACCTCCCCTCTTATGCCGGCCGCAGCGCGAGGTTAGAAGCGACCTCTGACCCTGCATCTTTGCAGGCAGGTCGCTTCCTCCTCACCACTGCTCCGGTAAGTGCTGCCAGTGTTTTGGGCTTGTTTGGGCTTCTTGGCTTCTCCTAGCCCGGAAGGTTCACGCCGATGCTTCCCCGCGGCACCACCCTCCTCCTCGGAGCTCTTCCCGCTCCTGACTGCTCCTGCCCCCGCCCCCGCACTCCCATTGGAAGTTTCCCTCCCTCCTCCCAGCTGCCACTCCCTCCTACCTCCCCTCTTATGCCGGCTGCAGCGCAAGGTTAGAAGCGACCTCTGACCCTGCATCCTTGCAGGCAGGTCGCTTCCTCCTCACCACTGCTCCGGTAAGTGCTGCCATTGTTTTGGGCTTGTTTGGGCTTGTTTGGGCTTCTTGGCTTCTCCTCTCCTGGAAGGTTTGTGCGGCTGCTTCCCCGCGGCCCGCCCCCTCCCTCCTCCTCACAGCTCTTCCCACTCCTGACTGCTGCTGCCCCCACCCCCCTGCACTCCCATTGGAGGTTTCCCTCCATCCTCTCAGATGCCACTCCCTCCCACCTCCCCTATTATGCTGGCCGCAGCGCGGACGCACACAGCGGGTGTGCTGCTGGCGCGCTAAAGGCATGCCAAAGGCAAGCCCGTCTGCACCCGTCCGCGCCAAGACCGCACCCAGCGCCAGACCCCCTGGCCAACACACCTCCGGCGCCACCGAACACCTTTACACTGCCAACGAACTCCACGCCCTTAATCCAGGATGCTCCTCCATATGCTTCCAGTCCACACCGACGCGCACCAAAGGACTCTTCTCCTACAAAGCCTGCAATTTCACCTGCAATCTAACCTCCAAACTCCAAATCAAAACAGACAACCGCCTAAGATGCATCCTACTTAACACCCGCTCCGTCCACAAACATGCAATTGAACTCTAGGACCTCCTGACCACATACTCGCCCGATGTCGCATTCCTCACCGAAACCTGGATGAATTTGGCCTCGGAACCAGACGTAGCCATAGCCATACCAGAAAACTACAAGATCACCAGAAGAGACCGAATCAACAGACCAGGAGGAGGAATCGCCATAGTCCACAAAAACACCATAAGAGTCTCCACCAACTCCCACAACAACATCAACTCCGCCGAGCACCTCCACTTCAAAATCCACATCAACGCCAACTACACACTCAGAGGAACACTGGTCTACAGACCCCCTGGACCGAGACCGCAGTTCTGCGATGACATCGCCGACGCCATCAGCTCCCAAGCCCTCGCCTCAACAACCTACATCCTCCTCGGTGACCTAAACTTCCACCTAGAAAATAACAATGATATCAACACCACCAACCTAATCGACAACCTCCCCAACTTCGGCCTCAAGCAACTCGTCACTTCACCCACCCACTCTGCAGGCCACACACTCGACCCCATCTTCTCAGGCAGCAACCACGTCTCTTTCAGCCACATCACCGAACTCAGCTGGACAGACCACCGCTGCATCCACTTCTCCTACCAGAAACCAGTCACTCACCACCACTGCACACAACCCCCCCGATGCAACTGGAGCAAAATATCAACGAATCAACTGATCTCCACTCTCACCCCGGCCCCACCCCCTGGGACCCCAGACCCCAACACAGCCACCACCAACCTGCATCGCTGGATAGAAGATTGCGCCAACACCCTCGCACAGCTCAAAAAACCCTCAAACACCTCCCACAGAATCAAGGGCAGCTGGTTCACCCCAGAACTACAGGAATCCAAACGGCTATGTCGCAGAATGGAAAAAACCTTCCACCTTGACCCTACCAAATCCAACCACATCGATTTCAAGGATGCCCTACGCAAACATCACCAACTGATCCGCACCACCAAAAGGACCCACTTCAAAAACCCCACCGACACCAACGCTCACAACAGTAAAGAGCTCTTTGGCATCATCAATGAGCTCTCCACCCCCAGGACCTGCTCCAATGAACCCCTGCCAAAACAGGAGTTCTGCAACTCACTGGCAACCCACTTCTGTCAAAAGATAGAAGAAATCCACAATAGCTTCAAACCCCATACCCACCAGCTAACTACAAACACCCAAGAACCCAACGCTCCAAGCAACACCCACCTCCTCCACACCTGGACCCCCGTCAACATAGAGGACACTGCCACCACCATGGCCTCCATCCACTCCGGATCACCATCCGACCCCTGCCCACATCATATCTTCAATAAGGCAACATCATCATCGCCCCCCACCTCTGCAAAACCATCAACAGCTCCTTCGAGTCAGCCACCTTCCCAGAAAGATGGAAGCACACAGAAATCAACGCCCTGCTGAAGAAACCAAAGGCAGACCCAGACGACCCCAAGAACTACCGTCCGATCTCCCTCCTCCCCTTCCCAGCCATGGTCATCGAAAAAATCGTAAACAGCCAACTATCCCGGTTCCTGGAAGACAGCAAGGTACTCGACACCTCCCAATCCGGATTCCGCAGAAACCACAGCACTGAGACTGCACTCATTGCTGCCACAGAGGACATTAGGACCATGCTCGACAAAGGAGAAACAGCAGCACTCATCCTCCTGGACCTCTCCACAGCTTTCGACACGGTATGTCATCACACTCTCTGCACACTCCTCCACAACGCTGGAATCCGCGACAAGGCACTCAACTTGATCTCGTCATTTCTCCCAGGCAGAACCCAGAGAGTCCGCCTCCCACCGTTCCTGTCAGAAGCCTCCAGAATCATCTGTGGCATTCCCCAAGGATCCGTGCTCAGCCCCACGCTCTTCAACATTTACAGGCCCCCCTCGCCTAGATCGCAAGAACCCACCACATCAACATAGTTTCCTACACAGACGACACTCAGCTCATCCTCTCCCTCATGAAAGACCCTACAACTGCAAAGAACAGCCGCCAGCTGGATGGAATCAAGCCACCTCAAGTTAAACACAGACAAGACAGAAATCCTCATCTTTGGCACCAACCCCTCAGCTTGGAATGACTCCTGGTGGCCCACCACCCTAGGAACCGCGCCCTCACCCACCACCCACAAACGCAACCTAGGCCTCATCTTGGACTCCACACTCAGCATGACTCAGTAGGTCAATGCCATCTCCTCTTCCTGCTACAACACTCTCCGCATGCTCCGTAAAATCTTCAAGTGGATTCCCGTCGAAACCAGGAAAACTGTCACCCACATGCAGGAATAACAACCAAACTCCTAAGAAAGCTGCAAAGAATCCAGAACGCATCCGCCCGCCTCATTCTGGACATCCCACGCCGTGACCACATTCCCCCCCACCTCAGAGACCTTCACTGGCTACCAGCATCAAAGAGGATCACCTTCAAATTCCTCATCCACGCACACAAGGCCCTCCATGACACAGGCCCAGCCTACCTCAACGACAGACTCACCTTCCACACCCCCACCCGCAATCTTCGCTCCGCCAGCCTCGCCCTTGCCTCCATCCCCCGCATCCGCCGCACCACCGCCAGAGGAAGATCCTTCTCTCACCTACCCGCCAAGACCTGGAACTCCCTACTGCTCCACCTTCGCCAGACCCAAGACCTCTTGACATTCAGGAAACACCTCAAGACATAGCTCTACGACTAGTAGCTCCCCCCCAGCTCCTTGAGACCCTAACGGGTGATTAGTGCGCTCTATAAATCCTTGATTGATTGATTGATTGATGGGTCACGTATTGACTGAACTCCGGGAAACGAAGCAGCTGCAGAGGGACATGTTTAGGGATATGTGAGAACAAATGGAGGCCCACAATCAACATGGCCTCCCTAACAGGGGTACTGAGGGTCATCCATACCACCCTGAGCAGGGCTTTTCCATCCCAATCTTCCCCTTCCTTTGGGGCAACTACATCAGGCTCAAGTACATCTGTAGCAGCCACAGGAAGATAGGCCCGGCCAGAGGCACACCACCCACAGGCACCCCAGCCTCTGTAGCAGCTAACCCCCACCCCCTCGCAAGCAGGGACATCCATGCAAGAATCCTGGAGGTACAGATGGCAAGACATCCCACAATGCCAGCAAAAAAAGTCTTCCTTATTTTCCTCATTTGTGTGGCACACATACACTCCGTAGACTGATCCTGAACCACATTCCATTTCCAATGGGAGGAGTATTCTGGACTTTGGACTTCCAATTGTGTGGCATTTATTCCAATGATTTCCTTCACCATGACTGACCTCTTCACTTTTTTGTTTATTTCTGTTACAATTTGTTTTATGTAGTAGCACTACAATAATTTCTTCCGTCACAAACTCATTGTCTGCTGTCTTCAAATTAACATTTAGCCATGTAGATATGTCAGCCCATGTAAATCATACAATGAAGATCCAAGGTACCCGTGCAAGCAGGGATCTGTTACATGCACACAGTGTCCTGTTCAGGATTACAACAATTCCACACAAACACATACATATAAGTGTCTTGTCAAAGAAGACATTTTATTTTATTGTTCAGCGCATAGTCTGTCAATATGTCTGAAACTTAGTAAATCATATACGACTGGATCGTACTGGGTAAATGATCAAATTTACAGGTACAGACCTCCAGACCATGGAGAGAACGGATTTATCAGACATTGTCCTGTGGAATAGGCAAACATTAAAGTAGTTGATGCCATCAGCTGGAGCCATAAGACCTACCACACAAAAGTAACCCAACATCATATAATGCAAGACTAAGAAAGATGGTAGTACAACAGTTTCTGCTCACAGGGTCATTACCATCCAGTGCTTCGGCATCTGGTGGCATGATGCAAACAAATGTCAGTGATGTGTTACAGGCACTTTGGCCTACAATGATGAAACACACTAACAGCTACATACAGTTCATACCAAAAGAATGTTTAGCCAATGTGAAGGGAAACTAACATAAATTTGATCTAGGACTACATAATTTCTGACCACATGACACACATGATGCATCGGGGCCACCACACAACAAGGACAAGTCCTTTGAGTTTTCCAAACTTCCATCCTATCACTGGCACTATCTTGGCAGAGGTCTTGTACAACCAAAGTCTGTGACCTACATTCCCAGGAATAATCCATGTCCACTTTGTATGTCCGCACAGCATTATATACCTGCCAATGTCACAACTCTGAAATTCCTACATGTCGTGGAGAAGGTACCTGAACAAAGAACAAAACAAAGAGCATAGTTATGAAACCATACATGACACAAGTCACGTAGCAAGGATCTGGAGAACAAAATACATTATAAAAAATCTGACACAAAGAAAGCTACATCATCAAGATGTGGATGTGTCAAAAGCTACCTCATCAAGCAACCTTATGCTGATTTGGCATGAGCATCAGCTCCCTAACTCTTTCCAATTATTAACTCCACACATTATCACAACTACCGTTTATCGTACAGTCAAAGTCATGAAATCTCATGACATACTTACACTCATGAGAAGAAGCAGTTGATGAGATCTTGTCACAAGTCAGCTCCTTCCTCTTCTCCACTATCATCTTCTATTGGCATTTCAGGATTCTCACCCAGTGGTACCACAGGCTCCGTCTCCTCCGGGATATTCCTCCGCTGGGTTATGTTATGGAGCATGCAGCATGTCACAGTGAGGTACTGGGTTTTTCAGAACCGGTACTGATCCGGTAACCCAGCTGTGCCAGGGTACACCCAAAGACCTCGGGTACTTTCCTGATTCAGACCACAGAAACTCAGAGTCTTCTAGGTGAAGTCAAACATCGAATCTATTGGCTGCAACCAAGTGACAAGCGTCCTAGAAGTACAACAGCACGGTTTGTATGTTCTCAGGAGACTGTGTGTCAATGCAAAGTCAGGTTTCCTTATATACAGTTTTTTAAGCTTCAGGCAAACATTCTTGACATTTTGGTTGGTCATTCACATGTTTTCACTACAAAGGAAAAAACAGTGTCATGATGAAACCTCATATTTCATGTCATCCAACCATAATAAATTACCCGGCAAGGCCTAGTATTTCACATCAGATAAGTGTGGACCCCCAATAAAAACGGGCACCTCCCCCTCGTAAAGTAAGAAGAAGAAAAGAGCAGGTGCAGGTGTGAGCAAGATTAGGCAGGGTGTGTGAGCGATAATAAGGGTTTTATGGCATGGTGTGCCTTGATGCTATCTGATTCGGCCACTGGGAGAGGGACTGACCAAACAGGTTTGGCCTGAGGCAATGGTTCCAGCTTGCCCAGGTCAGAGAAAAGTCAATCAAGGTGTACGTGTCCTTGGAATCAAATCTGACTGTATTATAAGCCTATGTGAGGGCAACTTTTAAAAATGGCTGCCGTGTATAAAATGGGAGCCACGAGTGCAGGACGAAAATGGCGATTTCGAGGTGAAAACGCTGCTCGAATTGAGCGAAAATGCTCATGCTTAGTGTACTAGTCATTATCGGTCTTTTGATACTAAAATCGTACTGCTGTGGCAAAGTAAATTACATGGGTCCAGAATTTTTAGAACCACAACAGTGATCTGACACACTTTCCAGGGTGAGTAGAGGAGGGCCCACCAGTGCTGTCCAGACAGCAAACTCTGGCCTTCAGGAGCCCAAAAGCCCACTCCAATGCCCTCTCTGTTCTTCCATGGGTCTCATTGAATCAGACGTCCGCTGGCATAATCGGATTACTCAGCAACATCAACAACCAAGGACGATTTAGATATGCAGAGTCTCCTGTTTAGAAATGATACATAAGTGCCACAATGAGTCACTCACTTTATGATAGTAACACCTGACATTGCACACACAAAATCAGGACAGATACGACTTCAGCTGGGTATTATGCTGTTCCTCAGTACAAAGGAATCATGGGCTGAACCTGAGAACCAGGCACAGATGTTTGAGACTTAGAGATCTGACAAGCAGACTACTTGCACGTTGATAGAATGGAAGTTCTTCCTGTTGCGATAGACTTGTTCACTGGCTTGCGGTGTGCCATCAATGGCACCCACCACATGTGGGAGGTGAGCAAAACCATAGAAGTCAGCCTTTACATGGGCTAAATCCTCACATCTTGGGAACCTGATGTAGCTGTCAATGTGTTTCATCATTGCTGACAGTACATCTCTGAACACACCATTGCCAATAGGTTAGGACATGCCACCAGATATGGCCACTGTATATTAGAATGATCGTGTGGCCCAGAGGTGTAATAGTGCCATGAGTTGAACAATGGGTGGTATGCATGTTGGATTAGTGTTTTCAGGCATCGGATCTGGCTTCAACTGACTTCATAACTCCACAAATGTTTGCCTATTCAGATGGTACTGTTTGGTGATGTGATGTTCTTCCATGGTTTGAAAGTCTGGCAATGGACGATACATTGGAGGTTGTCACCTCCCCCTCTCCCAAGGTACTTATTTGTGAAATACATGAGTTGGAGCATTATTCACTGTGTCCACACCAGCATAAATGATGAATAGCAACAAAATCATGTTACAAAGCATTTCTGACTGGAAATACATTACACCCATTACACATCACAGCTCTCAAGTACACAAGGGCCAAATGTGACCCCCATGGTTATCTACATGTGTCCACAACATGGATTTGGCCAATACCCAACTATCTGCTTTCAAATACCTCTTGAAATGTAACTGTCTATTCTGACTGCCAAAAACATTGTCAAGTACAGTGGACAGTGCACCGCCTTAATATACCCAGCAACACACTACTGATTATTCACTGTGTCCACACCAGCATAAATGATGAATAGCAACAAAATCATGTTACAAAGCATTTCTGACTGGAAATACATTACACCCATTACACATCACAGCTCTCAAGTACACAAGGGCCAAATGTGACCCCCATGGTTATCTACATGTGTCCACAACATGGATTTGGCCAATACCCAACTATCTGCTTTCAAATACCTCTTGAAATGTAACTGTCTATTCTGACTGCCAAAAACATTGTCAAGTACAGTGGACAGTGCACCGCCTTAATATACCCAGCAACACACTACACTGGTGATTGTGTAGTAGAACCTGCACAACAAGGCTGCTTTAGTATGTTTGTTATGATCAGGCACATATATTGGTGTTGTGATGCATTTATCAGGGCCCAAAACTGTATTTCTAACCACCAAAAAGGTGGATGCCTGATCTACTTCACTGGACATTAGGTACTGCCCGTGGCCGCTGGCGGAAGGTGACAGCACAGTGGGCAGTTTCAACTGCAGCAGATACAGCCATAGGCTAATGTTGTTGCTTGTGATGGTTGCAGGCCAATGGCTGTGCTCATCAGCGGTGATGACCACGTACGAGGCGTACATGTAGGCCACGTTTTACAAATTCACTCACTTGGCTCCTGACACTGCTGCCATCAACACCTCCATCACTTCAGCTGCTGTGTGCCGTCTTTGGAAACAACCATGCCAGGCCAAGCAGGCCTGCCTTCTCTCCTGGGGAGCTGGAGAGGCTCATTGAGGAGGTTCTTCCCCTGTCTGGTCAGCTCTATGGCTCACCAGAGGAGCAGCTAAGAACCTCATAGCCATATTTGACTCTGTTCAACACCATAATTTCCTTCCTCATAGGCTACAATGTGCCTCTGTGTGCCAGTTAGGTTTTTGTGTGTCTCTTGTCACATTTTGTGTGCCATACTTAACAGTCCACTTGTCTTCAGTGTGTAAGCACAAACAAAATTAAGCAATAGATCACTGTACTTGGCACTGTGTCTTCTCAAGTGATTATATTGGCATCGGTCCCCCACAGGCCACTTGCCTTCAGTGTGTCACGAGTGCTGGTGCCTCACTACTGTCTGTCATGTGAAGGTCACCATCATACACGTGTCAGAGCATATATTGCTCTTTGGGTGTAGTCACAGATCAACATTTTTTCTTGGTAAGTATTAAATGTTCAGTGACATGATTTTGGTGACATCACTGTTGCCATCATTCCTCGTGCCTACATGTTCGCATGCATACCTTTCACTTTTTCCATATCATTTTCACTGCTGATGCATGGTCTACCTGTCTCCACAGGATGATGTCTGATTGTCCACATATGTGTGCATGCCAACATGTGTTTTGAATTAGAAATATTGGATGTTGCTACAGTTCATGTGGTGCCACAGACAGGAGTGTGTCACTATTGATTGGTGGCTCACACATACCCTCACCCATCATTCCACTAATTTGGCATGTGCAATTGCAGAAGCAAAGAAGGACATGACAGGTAGGACTACAATTGTTACTCTCAATGTGCAATTCCATGCTATTGATGTAGAATAATTTAGCAAAGTGCTTAGCGCATGTTAACTGGTGAAGGTTCATTGACTAATTGTTGACATGCACCAGGGAATGACTTGCAGTAAC
Source organism: Pleurodeles waltl (assembly GCF_031143425.1). Lineage (NCBI taxonomy): Eukaryota > Metazoa > Chordata > Amphibia > Caudata > Salamandridae > Pleurodeles > Pleurodeles waltl. The sequence continues at coordinate 840,626,335 of NC_090436.1, forward strand.
GTGGGAATCATATGTGGTTGTGTACAACCGTTGATCCAATGGAATCTGTGTTTGACAAAAAGGGACAGTGATGTACCTTCCCATTGAGCAACATGTTAAGGGCCTTCTACAGGTACTTGAGAATCCCTTGGCCTCTACAACATTTAAAGGAGTATTGGCTTTTACTTATGGACTCTGAGTAGGGTATTCTCAGAAGTACCAATCAAGAGAGGTGAATTCCTTATAGCTAACCGATTCATTGTGGTGTGGATATTCATAAACAAATCTCCCTGACATTTTGCCCAATTTGTCTCAAGCGTACATTTCTGCACAAGATGTGTTAACTACCTGAGCAACATTAGTACAACCACCATGGGTCTATTTAGACAATGTACATATAGTGAAGTGACCGTTGGAGATTTTTTTCCAGCCTGACGTGTGTTTCCATGTGATCTTCTTCCAGTTACTGTACTTCTTGCTGCAACATGGATGGATTCTTTGGCTATCATTTCATCATGATGTGCTATTGGGTATATGAAGATTAGCTGGATGCATGACCTTGTGTGGGTTCTGTGAGACTGAACTTGGCATTACCATACTATTTTGTGACAACAGGTTACTGAGGGATGCCACTTAAGGCAAACCATTCAAAGTGATAAGGTCTTGTACTTGCTTCATGGATACTGTGATTGCACAACTTCACCCATGCAATTGGAGTTGTCTGTGATTCTGAATTTCCCGTGGGCAACTGTTCACAGTTCATGTACCATTCATGCGTATAGTGTTGCAAATGTTGGAGCCACTTTGCTGGTGCTTGTGACTGGGGGCTACTGTACGTATGGTAATGTTTGCTAATCACAGCTGTTGTTCAAGTGTGATTAAGCACACGTAGTTACCCTATTTGTCTTTGTAATTTCAGTATCAGCACTAACAAGTGGAGGAGACGGGGCTGATCCAAGTGGGGAAGCAGCTGGCCACAGTACATCCAGTCATGAGACATCCAACACGGAGCGACCCAGTGACCCAGAGGGGGAGAGGAGTGCATGGAGGACACAGGATCCACTCTATCATCTTCAGATTCTTCCTCCAGTGGCCACTCACTAGTGGTGATGCACCAACCAAGACCTGCTCCTATTCCATCATCGTCTGCCACTCCCAGTTCCATCACCTACCTTCCTGTTGCTCCCCACCCAGTTGGCTGTGCCAGGCTACCCAAGAAGGTTTCAACCAGGGTGTCTCCTTCGCCACAGGCACCTCAACCCCTGCCCCGATTGCCCCTGCTGCCCTGAATGAGGAGGCTACTGACCTCCTAAGGAGTATCTCTGTGGGTCAGACTGCCATTCTCAATGCCACCCAGGTGCAGGGAAGCCATCTCAAGCAGATGGTTGCATACATGGAAGGCATTCATAGTGCCATGTCTGGCCTACAGATATCTTTTCAGGCTCTGACCTTCTCACTGACAGCTGTAGGAGGCTGCCCTCTGTGTAGTGTGCAAAGCTAGCCACACTGTGCAGGGGATCCAGGCAACTACACATTGGTTTACCGAGGTAAAAACTAGACTACCTAATGTTCTAATTTTTATGGTAGCTTGGTCGAGCAGTTAGGCTAATCTTAGAGAAGCGCAAAGCATTTGTTGTACTCACAGTATCAATAAATGAGACCACACACTCAAAAGAATTACTCCAGACCAATTTACAAAAATACTTCAGATTTTTATAAGTATTTGAAGACTAAGATCATGAAAATTGGATAAGTATGCTTTATGTTATGAATTTTTGAAGTTTTAATAAAAATAGTTTTTTTGTGCTTAATTACACACCATAGGAATCAATGGAGAAAATACTTTGAAAATGCACATAAAATCAGGCAGTCTGTTTACCAATGTCTTCAAGTGGCTCTCGGTTTCAAAGGGAGCAGCTGCAGAAAGTCATTGGAACTGGTGCCAGGCCACTGCAGGGGACCACTTAGAAAAGTGCTATACAGGAGGCCTTAGGGGTCAGTCCAGTGGGTCCCCTTAGAGTGCTGAGGTTGCAAGTGGTGAGAGACCCTTACGACGCACCTGGATCTTTGGTGCAGGGCACAAGGCGGCCGGGTGCAGAGCGAATCTGTGAGCCAGGAGCTGTGCGCATGGATGCCCTTGGAAGCAGAAGGTAGGTCAATTTGAGGGCCACTTGCAGGTTAGCAGGGGTACTCTGGTGGGAGATCCTGGTGGTTTCTAAAGTCCCTTGACTGGGGCTTCATCCTGGTCCTTTTGCAGTCCGGAATTGACTGTCCTTCTTGATGTCGAACGTTAGGTGAACAGTACCAAGAGCTATTGCATGGTCTAGCCACTGTAGGGTGCAGTGCCCCCAAACTTGGCACACTTACAGGGTGTTTCCTAGCGGTCTGTCAGATGGAGTTTGGTCTGGCTGCGGTATCCGATTCCTTGGTCAGCAGCTGGTGAGTGAAGTGGCCTTCACTGGGTTTTTGGTTCCTTGTTGCAGTAGAGTGATGCCTTCACAATCGAGGGAGATCATTGGTGATTTGTGAAGGGTGGATAACCTCTGGGTGTTTGCAGAGTTTTTCCAACATCCAAGCAACTCCTCAGCAACAATTGTGCAGTCCTGGATGCAGCTGGAAGTGTTTAGCACCTTTTGACACCTTTCCTTTGTGCAGCAGGACTTCGGTTCTCAAGCTCTGGGTCTTCTTTGTGCTGTTTTTTTGTGTGCCTGGAATGTGATTTCTTGGACTAGGGGTGCCCACTACATACTGTATTTAATGGGGGTTGTATGGGGTACCTAGTAGTGACCAATGGGCCATCTACCTTAAGGTGACTATACCCACTATATGACCACTTCCTGTGAGGAGAGGTCACTTCCCTACACCCGAGTGGCTATTTTGCTCCCATGCAAGATGGAAGCAAATAAAATAGAGGGGCCACCTTACATGCAATACCTTGGTGGGGTGCAAGCCAGGACTGACTACTCCTCCTGTCCTTTGTCTGGTTTCCTGCTGTTGCTTCCACCAAAAGTGGTGGTTTGCAATAGGGGTGGCCATTTGCTGCTAGCAGCAGGCCTACAGGTCATGTTTCAAGGGCGTTAATCCCTTTGTAGCTCGCTATCACGGCAGTGCACATTCCTGAGGGAGGGGGTGTTTACACCCCCACCCAGGAAGGCCTTTGCTCTGAGTACCAGAGAGCAGGACCTCTCACTCCAGGTGCTCTGAATTTTCTCTGATGGTGGCAGGCTGGTTGTGACCGGCCAGTACCCATGGCAGGCTAGTAAACGTTTGCAGGTGGCACCTCTTCCTGGGTACATTTTGTAATAAATCCATTACTGATACCAGTTTGGATTTATCATTGAGTTGGTTCATAGCAAATAACTCAGGGTTCAGAGTGGCCATCATGTAGCTGTGAAACTCGTACTGACCAGTGTCCAGCCCATGTATTTAAAATAGCTGCTCTGGTCACTAAGTGTGTCCCAGGTTTGGCAAGGACATAGTGCGGGCTTGTTGCTCATGCAGCTATGCCCTCACATACAATATAGTGCACCCTGCCTTAGGGCTGAAAGGCCTGCCAGAGAGGTGACTTACCTACATTGCATGCAGTGTGTAGTGGACAGGGCACACATGCTGTGTGCCATGTCGAGTTTGCTTTTTAGGTCTGCACCAGGACACTCAGCCTGCAATGGCAGTGCAGGTTGCATCTGGATACATGGCCCTTGAGGGTGGCACACTCCGTGCTGCTGCCTCTGGGGTCTACCCTTTGTACACCCTGCCCTAGGTACCTAAGTGCCATCTAATATGGACTTATTGTGGCAACTGAAGGTGTTGCCAATTGTATCAATACCTTTGCAAGTTTTAGGAAATGAGCACTGGCACTGGGGACCTGGTTAGCAGGATCCCAGTGCACTCCAGTTCAAGTTGCATCCAGAAACCAGGCAAAAAGTGCGTGGGGGGGCACTGCAAAAAGGTGCCAGTTTCCCACAACGGCAGCCTTCCACCCCCCACAGTCCTACTCCCACCATCTACCTCTTCCCCATCCAATTCCCCTATTCCCCTACCTGTCCCAAGCACACAGGCACATTTGCACACACCCACCTCAACACACACAAGCAGCTCACATAAAAACAAGCACCACAAGATACACCAGCGCACGCACATTCACCAGCGCTCACACATGCCACAAAACTCACCATTCCCACAGGTACCACCCCACTTCTGCTGACCCACACATCACACCCACCATACTCACAGATACCACCCAAATGCCCACAGAGTCACACACACGGACACCATACCCCAGACACCACCCCAACACCCACAGACACTGCAACCACGCCCACCATACCCCCAGGCACCACCCCAACATCCACAGACCCAGACATCACAGACACCATACCCCCAGACACCACCCCAACACTCACAGAGACAGCCACCACACACACCATACCCCAGACGCCACCCCAACACCCACGGGCACAGCTATCACACGCACAAACACTGTACCCCCAGACACCACCCGAATACCCACAAACACAGCCACCACTCCCACATTACCTAGCACCTCTACCTCACAGCCCCCCAAGAAACACAAATGCCCACACTCACAAATGCAACAGACACCACCCAAACCCAAGCATGCCTCAGACACACACATATCAGCAGCAGCAATATCCACAGATGACATAACCACTTCCTCATCCTCTCAACCCCTAATCCCTTCTGAAGTCCCTATCCGTTTTCCCAAAGAAAGCTTCCTTTTTGACCTTGCCCTTACCCCTGTGATACCCACCGCCATCCCAAAATCACAAGGACCCCACCCATATCCCAACCCATCCATCCGCAATCAAGTCCCTGTCACAACTGCCCCCATGAAACCAGCCATACCCTTCCCATCCCAAAGAAGAAGCCCTCCCTCCAAATGTTAAGCCCACCCCTCCGACAGTTAAGTCCACCCCTCCCAAAGTCAAGCCCACCACTCACAAACCCAAATCCGACACATACAAGGATGATCCCTGAGGTGCATGCATGCCATGCCATTTGATGCCCCTTCCTGTGGAGGTTCTTTGGCAGTGTCAAGCTGATACACAGTTATTTGCAGAGATGTCCTAATAGACTGGGCAACGGCCTGTAATTCTTATTACTCTTGAGTAAATAAACACAAGGTTTTTTTGGGTACACATTTGTCCTGCAATTACTTTTCTACCTTTTTGCTGTTCTTGTGTAATTTGTGATTTGTGATGTATGCCTACAGTTGGGTGTGATTCACCCTGATTACTGTTTCATTTGTTGTGGTTGGCAAGATCTGACTTTGAGGGCAGTGCTAGTTTAAACCAGGACAAGGGTAGATGTGCACTGGATGGATACGTGGTGGTAATCCAATTAGGGTGTGATTGCACTGTGTTTTGTTTGATATGGTAAGTATTAAGGGGCATATTTATACTTTTTGATGCAAAACTCCACTAATGCTGTTTTGCACCAAAATGTTTATCACTGGCTTGCGCCATTCCTGAGCACCAGCTGGGCACCATATTAACGGAATGGCGCAAGCAGGTGCAAAGGGTGGGCTAGCATTAAATAAAATGACGATATCCGAGTGGGGCTGGCGGTATGGATGAAGGAGGTTCTGCACCAAAAAATGATGTTAGGCTGGTTAGAGTAAAAAAAGATGACTCTAACCAGTGTTGCGTCATTTTCTGATGCAAAACCATCCATACCACATGACTCCTGTCTTAGAGAAGGCATGAGTCAAGCCCACTAACCCAATGGCCAGCACAGGGGACCAGTGTCCCCTGAGCATGGCCATTGTACCCTGTGCCATGCAGGGGGGCCCAAATTGGGCCCCCGATGGCACTTTAATTAAAAAAGAAAAAATACTTACCATTACTTATGCTACTTACCTGGGATGGTTCCCCTGGAGTAGTTGCCAGCCAGGGATCTCCTGAAAGAAATGAGGAGCATGGGAAAACATGGCCTGCGTAATAAGGACTTGTGACTTTATGTGCTACAACCGCTTGAATCAAACTTGGGCTTAAAATGTTTCTTTCCATGTTTACATGAATAAAGCAATTTTTCATCAATCCGAACATGTAAGTAGATGTGCAGCCATTTTCCATGTTTCTAAAATTAACACCGGTGTAACTGTGGCTGCCTGTTCAAATGAGTAGGAGATTCAAGTCAAAAAGAATAGCCAAAGGTCAGTAGGATGTGACATTACATTTCAATATACTACAAAAGGCATAAACCCAGAAAGCAATTACATGCCTTACCATACACCGCTCTGAAGCGGGCAGGATCTATTGGAAATTACATTCCCAATCTTGTTTATTTTTTTATAAATCAGTTCCCTTACGTTTTGTTAAAAACCAACCTTTCCAGGGAAGTTATTGCCAACTTTGAGCCCCATCAGACTGAGGCAGGAGGTTGCCTGTACTGTGAATCCAAAGGAGTATCAGGCAGTGAAAGAGGAATGAAGCCTTCTTGCCACAGTGCCTGCTCCCTAAATGTAAATGTGTGCAATGAGTTAATCAGCAAATCTGAAGTCTCCTTGGGAACCAGTGTATGGCTTTATTTGAAAGAATCATTTCAGGCTTCATAGAGACAAAGAATTATTCTTTCTGAGAGGTAATGCAAGGGTGTGACCACCTGAGGTCCTATTAATGGAAACATATACAAACGGTCTGTATTAGGCAGACCAATCTTTTTGCACATTCTGCAGCAGCCAATCCTAAACTTTGTGTCATACAATTTTAAAATAATGACTTCCATATTCAAAATGTTTTTGGTCGGCCAGACTGGGGCCTCATAACACTATAAGTACACATGTGACTTTTTCTACTGTACCAACCACGTTTCAGTTCTGCGTCTGACTGGTTACACACAGTCAGCTTCAGTGACCACATTCTCCAGCAAAGCTTCATAAGGTATGAGCCCAAACCCCACTGATTACTTTAACTTGCCTTTGTTTATCGGTTAAGAAATGTGCATTATATTGGGTGTGTATTTACCTGACAGTGGAAGACCAACTACGAGCAGAAGATTTTGTTCTTTTCAGCACCGTATCTGGGCTTGCTCTACACTTTCTAACCCCACCTCCACTACGCCCAGGTTTATAGTTCCCATATTTCCTTTTATGCAATTCAACTGCTGTAGTACTTATACAATTCATATGTAAAATAATTTCACTTCAGAAATTCAAGAAATATTCTTGTATTATTAAATTCCCTCATACAAATAACCAATGCTGCTTAGTATTCACAAAACAATTACTCTATAACTTATTATCTAAAGCCACTCGCCATTTTAATCACTTTATCATTCATTTTCTCACAATATTTATTGCGTTTCTATTCAACATATCCAGCTACTTTTTTGGACAGTGTTACTCTTGACCCTTCCATTCTTTAGACATCTCATGTCATGATAACATTGAAGTTGCTGGTACAATAACAACACACAACAAATTTTCCGAAAATTGCTTTGTGGTCAGTTAATATAATGTGCCTTTTTTTAATGTTATTTCCTAATAAAATCCCTCAAATGACCTATGCACAGCAAATTTCTTGTACATGGTTGATAACTGTGGGTTTCCCCCCATTAGTGAAAGGCAGTATAAAAACAATAATGTGAAATATGTGATTATTAGGTTAAGCTACTAAACGTTCGCACCAATATTTTCGAATTACAGTGCATGCACTGGTACCAGATCAATTGTGTACTGAGGTTTGCTGCAGCATTTATACCAATCATCTGATACAGTATGACCTTTTAAGTAGGCCAGTCACTGAAAATGTAATATTGAGTCATCCGGCAGTACACATTTCAATACAAAACCTGAATTGCAATAAATACATCTGTGTGATTCGCATGAAGATCTTTAGAATTTTAAAACAAATTATTTGCAAAATCTTTGATGCAAGAACTTTAACTCAGATGAGCCACACCTGCTGAAATAAGGATTACAGATGCGACCCTTCTGCCATAAGATAAGATTGATAAATTAGAAGTGCCTGATATAGAAAAGAAAACATGGACTGTTAATTAAAACAAATTAATTATGTGTGTCTCACCTTCTGAAGTTGTTGAGGATTTGTGTTTACCAAATTAACGTTAGAGGTCTGTAAGACTTTTATAGAACGTTTTCAGCAACATTTGATATCTGCATTCACAGGGAATAAACACCCATATTTACTAGGGGCCTGATTGTGAGTTTGGCGGTCTGTGGACTGCCATGGTGGTGACGGCGATCCGGCCGTTGTCAGGTTGGCGGTCGGACCACCGAATTACGATGCACTTGGTTCCATAGACCAAAGACTGCTGCGCTCCCGTCTGCTCAGCCAGGCAGCACAGACTGCTGCAGATGCAAGACAGGCTGATGAGGCAGTAAGCCAGCGTTTCTGCCGGACAGATTATGATGTTGTCTTCCACCAAAGTGACTGTGGTGGTCCAACCACCACATCCCAGTTGGCGGAAATGGAGGCATAAAAGGCAAGAACTCATCTGTACGCAGCATCACACATGCTTTGCTGCCATGGAGCTGATCCTTTACGTTCTGCCGCAGCTGCTGCTGATTGATGGAGCCCAAAATCAACATCACCGTGGATGGAACTGACAGTAAGACAAAACACCTACCTTTGTCCCCAAACTCAACAGCAAAGCAACGCTCTGCCATCATCCTAGTATGGAGGCTGTGCTCTGTTAATCTAATATGATTTTGTGTGCCCCAGGTCAGAGTTAAACCCAACGTATAACCCAATCACAGCAACATGACGCTATTTTGGGCAGGTCATCGACACTGCACTGCCACACTCCACAAAACCAGACGTGTTCACATCCTAGTTTCAGGGAGAGTGAAGTGTACATTACATTGTATCACACAACAGCAAAACCACATCAATATCACATCAAGCTATTTGAACTGCCACCCTCACATTGCACACATGCCATGGATTGTTGACATACTGAAGACACATAAGTACAGATGTGTCAATTAACCCAAACACCCATTCCATGCAAAATCCCTGTAATGGACCCACAGATATCACCAAGATTGCAATAGAATGTAAAGTAAAAGGGATGCACAATATTTTAGGAGAAAAATATCCTAAGTTCACAATGTAAACAATACCTTTAGAATAGGGATGGCAGCATCCGTGGGACCCCAGGAAGGATGCAGCTCTGGGACACAAGTCAATTTGCACATGCCCATAAAACACTATTTGCTTAGGAACTGGGCCTTCATGTATCAGAGGGGACAGCCAATTGTGGAACCAAGTGCCATGCTTATGTGCCAGCTGTGTAAGTGCAAGTCAAGAAAGCAAATACAACAGCAACAGCATGGGTCACACATGTAGATGAAGTAGCTTGAAGCTACTACATGAAAATGGACACATGGTCAAATGTAGGAAGGTAGCACATTTGTACACCCTCCATGTCTTGACAAACAAAACTCTAGCTTGCACATATGATTTGAATGTCCAACTTACACCAGGGGGACAAATACAACACAATACATGTTGCCATTGTCCAAGCCACGATTAAGTAGCATATTTATACCCCATTTGTGCCAAATTTGCGTCATTTCTTTGATGCAAATTCAGCGCATGAACCAACTTTGCGTCAATGAGATGCAAGGTAGGCATTCCCATCTAAACAGTGGTGCTAACCTCATAGCTCCCCATGCTAAAATGACGCATGGGTGGGAGGAGGGGCTAAATAATGGTGCAAAGCTTGCTTTGCACCATTATTTAACACCTGGGTCAGAACAGGCGTTAGGAGACCTGTGGACCCATTTCCATGGTTAAACACCATGGAATGGGTCCACAGGTGCCCTCCTCAAGCCCCAGGAACACCCCCACCTACACCAGAGGGAAGAAGTAATCTTCCCTCTGTGATGTTTCTGAGTGGCTGTGTATGTCCCAGCCGGTGGCTACAGCCTATGCTGAGAGAAAGGTGGGTGGACAGTAGAGAATGTCTCAGGACAAGAGGTTTGCAAGAAATAAAGCAACACATAAATATTGCACCTTGTCCTAGTAAAACATTTATGCAGAGTAAGACAATAATGACAACTCCTGTGAAAATATACTCCTATTATAGAAATTTAAAGTGGAAGCATTAATTACTTTAATTACTTTAGCTACTAAGAAGAAAACTGGATTAGAGAAAATATATATGCACACAATTACATATTGGCTTTAAGTGAGAAGCAGTGTGGTAATTGCTCCGACGATCAGTTACTGGACAAATATTGTTAGTAGGCCCAATAACTATGATAAAGATTGGATAGCTACCCTGGTCAGGCGCAGAGAGATGGAGCAGAAGGTTCACAGTGTGTGCTGGGCAGCCTTGGGTTGCCTTGAGAACTAAGTATCAGATTCTTATATAAAGCTCCCTTTTCAGAAGAGAACTAGCCAATCTGCTGACGGTGTGATGAGATGGGAGTGTGTGTAGACAGATTGAGCAATGTTTTTGTAGTAAAAAAAGTGTAGACCTTGTAGAGTGGTGAAAAGGAGAATTGAGATAGACTTGCAAGTAATATGTTGCAGTATTCAAGCTTGCTGAGTATTAGTGATTTAATGGGTATTTTTGCTTTGTTGAAATGGAATAGAGGGCACATATTGTTTAGAGTCAATAGTTAGCATCTCACTGAAATTGATGTAGTGGCTGTGTCGAATTCCATTTTCATAAAAGGCCTGATGAGAACACCAAGGTTTATGGCCAAAGTTGCAAATTTTAGACTGTCAGGTGAAAGTAGATTGGGCTTGTTAAACAGATGACCAGCGATGAGAAGGAAAAGTACAGGTCCACAGCTTTTGCAGAATTTAGACTGAATGACTGGAGAGTCACCCTAAGACGCATTGCAGTGAGATAGTCTTAAACACGCATCAGAAGCTGTTCTGAAGATGTAGGAAATGTGAAAAGTCTGTGTGCAGTCAAAACAAAGATGGCAAGGGAACGTGCATGAGTATATAATTCCATACATCCACCGGAACTGGAGAGGATGTTGGACATCTTGGATTCCCAGGAGACTGGGAAAGACTATTGACACAGATGTTAAGCAAGCCATTTAAGAGCGATGCCTGAAATGCGTAGAGACTTAAGAGAGCATAGAAGTGTAGAATGGTCAACTGTGCAAAAGAAAGCAGTCAGGTTAAGGAGTATGAGGATTGAATACAAATATTATAATTGCCAGGTATAAGCAAGCAGCTTCTAGATCTTGGATTGCTCCTAGGATAGGCAGAGATGAACTGTGAGGCATTTTCTCTCAAGAATATGGCAGACCAGTATCTGACAGCTAGGACACAGAAATTCATAGGCCAAACAGAGATCAAGGGTTGGGACTTTCAGGGCAATATATACAACAGCTGTATTTAAGACGCTAACTTTTACTAAGAAGGTGCCGCAATTTACTAAGCTGCGTAGGCATTTTCGCTTGCCGACTTAATTTGCTCACAGTAGTTTTATCCATTACCTTTTTTGTTTTCTTTTCTTTTATGGTTTCAGTTTCTGACTATTGCCTGCTCTGAGACGTTCATTACAAACGGTGTGTTGGCTTTTTGGTTTCTCCCTGCTTACTAATTTTAACCACCTTAATTCAATGATTGCGGCCAACCTGGGTTTGTAGCATTCGTTACACTGGCTTCCACATTTATTGAGGCTTAGGTTCTCAGTGACGCACTATTTCAAATCCGGTAGGGGCAAATTCTGTTGTAATATCTGCTCAATGTGTATGCATTCATGTCGACTCGTTCTTATATTTTTTGACTAAGCCTAAACTGTCTGTGAATGCCAGCCTGTGAAAACTCCATTGCAAAAGACCTGAATCTAGAGAGAATGTGTGTGAGGAGACTGACTCTCTTTTCTCTCTCACCCCCCATTTCCTCTGAGGCCAATATTTAATTGTGCTTCTCGCATTTCATTTCATACTTGCAGAATCACATTCTATGGGGCAGGTCGGCTTTTCATCACTTGGTCGTACTTGCGAAACCAGGCAATGATGGACAATAATTATAGTGTTAAGTATATATAAAGAGCAGTTTCCGTTTAAAGCATCCTGCTGAAACCAGACTGCAGGAAGTTAACTAAGTTGTTAGTGGACAAAGAGAGTGTGAAATGTTTGAAGACCAGATATTCGTGGGTTTTGAGGGAAAGTATGAAACAAATTCATTTGTTGATAGGGGGAGTTCTGTCACAAGTGAAATATTGGAGACAGGTTATTGATTTTGCGTGCACGTTTTTGCAGGTGAGGCTGTAGTGAGGTGATTCGTTTTAAAATAATAGGGTTTAGTGTTGTTGAGGGTGACGAATCGAGGACACTTGTACTGCTCTGGGTGCAAGATGGTCGTGTGTCAATTGAATATAAAAGCTCTAAAAAAAATGTAAGATTAAAATTGTAGTGTGATACACAGGTGTGTTTGTCCATGCATGTGTGTACATCTAAATGTACATTTAAGGGCATCTATAGTATTTGTGCCAAATGTCTTGTGGCTGGCTGTTACTGTTTGCATATACGATTGTGTGTGTTTGTTGCAAAGGCGCTTATCAAGTTGGTATAACTGTGTCACATGTAATATCAACAATTTGTACAGTAATTAGCAATGTATGAGTGTGCTGTATATTATACAGTCTGTTAGAAATGGGGTTTTTGGTTGGCAGTCAGGTTACCCTCTGTCCAAGCATGAACCCTCACTCTAGTCAGGGTAAGTCACACACAATCCAAATTATCCTGTGCCCACCCTCAGGTAGCTTGGCACAAGCAGTCAGGCTTAACTTAGAAGGCAATGTGTAAAGTATTTGTGCAATAAATCATACAATAACATCATATAGCACCACAAAAATACACCACACAGTGTTTAGAAAAAAATATAGAATATTTATCTGGATATTTGTAGATCAACACAATAAAAGATGCAATAAAAATTTGTAGAAATATCACTGAAAAGTGATATAAAGTGTCTTAAGTCTTTAAAAGCAAACAAAGGGGGTTATTCTAACTTTGGAGGAGTGTTAATCCGTCCCAAAAGTGACGGTAAAGTGACGGATATACCACCAGCCGTATTACGAGTTCCATAGGATATAATGGACTCGTAATACGGCTGGTGGTAAATCCGTCACTTTTCCGTCACTTTTTGGACGGATTAACACCTCCTCCAAAGTTAGAATAACCCCCAAAGTCTCTTTCAAGAACAAAGTACCTGGTTTGGAGTGGACAATCTCCGCAGAGGGCCGCAGAGGAGGAGATGCGTGGAAAAATGGTGTGTGCGTCGGTTTCGCCCCTTTACACACGGATTTGCGTCATTATTTTTCACTCGGGGAAGACGTGCATCGTTTTCCGGCACGCGGGCCGTCTCCTTCTATGGATCGCGGGATTACCAGATGTCCCAGGGTCTGTGCGTGGATTCCTCGGCTTGTTATCCGGCTGCGCGTCGTTCCGGGAGGCTGTGCGTGGAATTTTCTTTCTCACGGCAGGCGTCGCGTCGATTTCCACTCTGGAAGTTGGGCGGTGCTGTCCATGCGAGGCTGTGCGTCGAAGTTCCGGTCGCACCGCAGGCTTCGCGTCTAGCGGCGTCTTTCTGGATCGGCGTGCAGTGCATTTTTCACAGCGGAACAAGCTGTGCGTCGAAATGTTCAGCGCACGAAGAGTCCAAATGAAAAAGAGAAGTCTTTTTGGTCCTGAGACTTCAGGGAACAGGAGGCAAGCTCTATCCAAGCCCTTGGAGAGCACCTTTACAGCCAGACAAGAGTTCAGCAAAGCAGCAGGCCAACAGCAAGGCAGCAGTCCTTTGTAGAAAGCAGACAGGTGAGTCCTTTGAGCAGCCAGGCAGTTCTTCTTGGCAGGATGTAGGTTCTGGTTCAGGTTTCTTCTCCAGCAAGTGTCTGATGAGGTAGGGCAGAGGACCTGTTTTATACCCAAATGTGCCTTTGAAGTGGGGGAGACTTCAAAGAGTGGCTAAGAAGTGCACCTGGTCCCCTTTCAGTTCAATCCTGTCTGCCAGGGTCCCAGTAGGGTGTGTGGCAGTCCTTCGTGTGAGAGCAGGCCCTCCACCCTCCCAGCCCAGGAAGACCCATTCAAAATACAGATGTATGCAAGTGAGGCTGAGTACCCTGTGTTTGGGGTGTGTCTGCATGAATGCACAAGGAGCTGTCAACTAAACCCAGCCAGACGTGGATTGTAAGGCACAGAAAGATTTAAGTGCAAAGAAATGCTCACTTTCTTAAATTTGCATTTCTAGAATAGTAATATTAAATCCAACTTCACCAGTCAGCAGGATTTTGTATTACCATTCTGGCCATACTAAATATGACCTTCCTACTCCTTTCAGATCAGCAGCTATCACTTCAATACTGTATGAGGGCAGCCCCAATGTTAGCCTATGAAGGGAGCAGGCCTCACAGTAGTGTAAAAACGAATTTAGGAGTTTTACACTACCAGGACATGTAAACTACACAGGTACATGTCCTGGCTTTCACCCACACCGCACCTTGCTCTAGGGGTTACCTAGGGCACACATTAGAGGTGACTTATATGTAGAGAAAGGGGAGGTTTAGGCTTGGCAAGTACTTTTAAATGCCAAGTCGGAGTGGCAGTGAAACTGCACACACAGGCCTTGCAATGGCACGCCTGAGACAAGGTTAAGGGGCTACTTAAGTGGGTGGCACAACCAGTGCTGCAGGCCCACTAGTAGCATTTAATCTACGGGCCCTGGGCACATAAAGTGCACATTACTAGGGACTTATAGGTAAATTAAATAGTCCAATTGGATATGATCCAATATTACCATGTTTAAAAGGAGAGAGCATATGCACTGTAGCACTGGTTAGCAGTGGTAAAGTGCACAGAGTCTAAAAGCCAGCAAAAATGAGGTCAGAAAGAGAGAAGGAGGAAGGCAAAAAGTCTGGGGATAACCCTGCACAAGGGCCATTTCCAACACAGTCTAAATAAAAAAGCATGTCCTGATATTAATTTCAGTAGAACCAAACATTCTCAGCAAGCTGAGCAGAAGGTGTAAGAGCAAGATGGTGATCCTGTACCTCAAAGTCAAAAAATGCCACTGACAAAAAGACAGAGAGTATTTATTTTCACATAACAAATGTATTTGGAAAATCACACTCACCTGTGGGTGTCTTGGCACTGAATGACACGACCCAACTCACCCACCTTCAGAGGATAATATTCTAGGTGGCACTGTCAGAATTCAAATATGCAACCATAGGGACAAGTACAGAACCCTGCAGTTGATGTATTACTCCACTGAACGATCAGATCTGGATACAAGGTCAAAGACTGTGACTGACCTGTTTCCCTTTAAACCTTCACCATATGGCTCACCTATTAACTTACATTCACCTATCCACCCATTCACTCTCTTTCAGCTTCCCTCTACCTCATTCTTTGAATTCACATTCTCCCGCCCACCCACTGTTTATTTTACTTGGTAAAAGGCTTTGATTCGGGCTGTGTTTTGCCTTTCAGTAATTTCGTGGTACTCTAACTCACTTCCCCCACCCACACTGACCCACTCACCTACTCTCATTTACGTATCTCCCCCACTGTCACCCATATTCAATGATTCACTCACCTTAACCTGACCAGCTTCATTTACCTTTGTATTCATACTCACCCACCAGTTACCCACATCTACCAGCTCACTCATATTCGCCTACCCACACATACCTTCTCATTAGCCTACCTTCTGACTCAATTCACATTCACTTACTCACTCAGTCCACCTCTACAAACGTTGACTCAGCCATTCATACATTGTATGCATACTTACCCATTAAATTATCAGCAATTTCACCATCAAAAATCACACAGTTGCTTTAAAGCTTAATTTAGCTCCATTGTAGAAGAGTATAAAGTGACGGTAGGCAGCGGGCGAAGAGAGAGAGCAACATAAAAAAACAAGAAAATAAAGGGGTGGCAGGGAGTGGAAACATTTTTTCTTTCTGTTCTACAATTGTGCTAAGAAGTTAGGCATTGGCTTACTTTTGTATATATTTTTTTTTTGGCAGTGTCCTGCTCCAATCGTGGTGTCTGTCATACAGGCATCCTAATAGATGCTGTCCAAGTCAGGAGCTCATAGACTTGTCCAAATCATAGCTTTGCTACTTTAGCTGTCACTTGAAACATGCGCATGCACCAAAAATAAAATATAAAATTGTGTGCCGCTTGAGGTCATGATCTGGCATTCCAGAGTGGGGTGTGGTCAGTGATGCTTGCTGGTTTTAAGTCATTGGCGCCACCCTGTGATGAGATGAGATAGGGTGGGGAATTTGTTGCAGAGTGGCATCCAGCAATGTAAAACCTGGACTGAGAGAGGAAATGCCCGACTTCTCCTTGTGAGGGCCATGATCAGAGAAGGAGGACTCTGGTAAGTGAGGCCACCTGTACTACATAAATACCAAGTCTGTGCATAGGTAACCCCTTTCAATGTTGTAGTAGAAGAATAAGACACATGCTTGGAAAAGTGCACTGAACCTTTCGAAAGATTACCTGACCTTCCAGAGCGAGGGTCGTATAGTCACTTATGACATTAGTGTGTGCTTTATAAATTTGCTTATTTGGAATAGCAGATTCTAAAATAAGGCTCCACAAAAGGAGGTGCACAGCCCCAAAGCTTTTAGGCACTATCCGCTCCTGCACTGGGTCAGAGAGTGCTTGATGTCACTTCAGCCCTGCCTTGAATTTTGTTGAATCTGCTCCATGATCCTATGATAAACTCTATTACTGGGACTGCAGATCAAAACCTAGGGTGGATTATGAAGACTTCTGCTCAGTACCTGGCCATATTAAAACGGTGTACTTAGTAATAATAAACCCTGATCTTGACTCCTTGCAAAGGGTACCCTTATGGTTCGTCCTGCAAATGTTTAATTTGCATGATCCTTCTCTGGTGTGCATTCTTAACCCATATCTTCAAAAGCTAGCCCGATTTTATTAGGAGACCCACCCACTTGTTCTCAAGCATCTGGATTCCTTCAGTTCTAACCAATATTCTCGAAAAGTTTTCTCATAGTTCTTCTTAGTCTTCAAAACAACTCATGAAGATCTTAATTAAGGTAGAACATCCGGTTTACTTTAACAAATCACTCCTCAATTAAAATAAATTTTTGTGATCGTTTTCTCAATCTTCCTTTAGCTGAACGAGTTCTTTCTAATGCAACGAGCAGATGTCTGGAGCTGCCTGACTTCCAAATAGAATTCTGCTTACAATGCGGAAATGGGACACACATATCTCTGTGTAGTCATGCATTCCTCTTACCCTACCCTTTCTGGTCTTCAACACTAATCCATTGTTATCCATCCAAAAAAGTGTCCATAATTTACACTGATTGGTGTCATCTAGGCACGGAAACAGCCTAAGGCTACTCATATTAGAACCAGCATGTGTTTATGTCTGTTTCTGACTTCATTTATAAGTGGGGCTCCCAATTTAATGGTACTTAAGGCCATATTTATACTTTCTGACGCAAAACTGCGCTAACGCAGTTTTGCACCAAAAAAATTAGCGCCGGCTAACGCCATTCTGAAGCGCCATGCGGGCGCCGTATTTATTGAATGGCGTTAGCCGGCGTTAGCCGACCGGCGCTGCCAGGTGTGCGTGAAAAAAAACGACGTACACCAGGCAGCGCCGGCGTAGGGAAAAATGGCGTTTGGGCGTCCCAAAATGGGGCAAGTCAGGCTGAGGCAAAAAAATCGTCTTAACCCGATTTGCGCCATTTTATTTGGGCACCCAGACGCCATTAACATGACTCCTGTCTTAGCAAAGACAGGAGTCATGCCCCCTTGCCCAATGGCCATGCCCAGGTGACTTATGTCCCCTGGGCATGGTCATTGGGCATAGTGGCATGTAGGGGGGCACAAATCAGGCCCCCCTATGCCACAAAAAAAAAATAAAAAAAAATACTTACCACAACTTACCTTTTCTTCCCTGGGATGGGTCCCTCCATCCTTGGGTGTCCTCCTGGGGTGGGCAAGGGTGGCAGGGGGTGTCCCTGGGGGCAGGGGAGGGCACCTCTGGGCTCATTCTGAGCCCACAGGTCCCTTAACGCCTGCCCTGACCCAGGCGTTAAAAAGAGGCGCAAATGCGGGGTTTTTTGCCCCGCCCACTCCCGGGCGTCATTTTTGCCCGGGAGTATAAATACCACGCACATGCCTGGGAGTCATTTTTTAAGACGGGAACGCCTACCTTGCATCTCATTAACGCAAGGAAGGTGTTCACGCAAAAAAATGACGCTAACTCCATGAACTTTGGCGCTAGACGCGTCTAACGCCAAAGTATAAATATGGAGTTAGTTTTGCGTCGAATTTGCGTCGAAAAAAACGACGCAAATTCGGCGCAAACGGAGTATAAATATGCCCCTTAGTTTATGAATATTATGTGTGTATTTATCCATATTTATTTTTGCACTTTTATTAGCATTTATTCATATTTATTGTGTTTCACAACCAGATTTGTATTTAGTTCCACATTTATTTAACTGATAAATGTGTATTCATACTTTGCTGCATCTACAGTGTTAACATCCTAAGCAGCCAAATATAATATGATAATACACCCATGTGAAAATATTATCGTTATAGTGCAAACAAAGCTCCGTGTTGTCAACCTGAACAGGTATTGACTGGCCTAGAAGTTTTGAATGGTAGTACATTGAGTCACTGACAAGAAGACCAATGTTTTCTATTATTCTGTTTCTAAAAAATAAATACAAACACGAAAAACATTATTTTCTGTCTGTATTTATCTATAAAAAGGAGTAAAGAGATAAAACCAAGAGCCTTATTGATAGGTAATAGGGGTTGAAGTGAGCGAATATTTTTGAAACAACATTTTCATTGTTGTGACCCCCTTTTAATCAGGTACACCTAGAACAAGCTGGTGATAGCTGCCTGTGCAGAAATCAGAGCAAGTGCGTTTTGTGCTTAGTTGCTAATGGCTGCAAGCTATGAAGAGAACACAGCAGCTCTTTGCTGAGAAGTAATGTGAAGAGTGCAAAGTAGCAAGTGTGGAAAGGAAGGAGGAGACTGGTTACAGGTGACACCTACTCATACCAACACCGACACACAAAATCTTTATGACAGGACAGGACATTAACTGTAATAGAGTTTGTATTTACTATTCCAGATCCATGTGCGCTTTCATACTGGGGTAGGGAATGAAGTAGACCGCAGCAAATATAACTGCAGTTTAAATTTTTGATACTGTCGCTCCAAAGTACATGAAAACACTATAAAGACAAGTCCTCATAGTGCACCAGTCCTCACAAATATAGAGTGTGTTTGTTTCTGTTAGGTTTACCAGCACTACGAGGACAGATCCGGTAGTCATTGAGTGGATTAAACATGCCAGATAGGCACATATGCACACAGTCACACATATCCACACAGGCACAAGCTGTGAAGCATAAAGGAGGCTGGTTTTCTAATGTAAGATTATGTCACTGAGTTAAAAATCTGTACATTGAAAGAAGAGCTGTCAGTACTGCAGCCAGGGGTGGCTCCTTCACAATGGCGAAGGAGCAATGCCCCCCTGGCTGAGCCAGCAGCTGAAAATTAAACAATATTTTACTATTGTTTTATTTTTCAGCTGCTGGCTCAGCCAGAAAGGGGCAGGACTGGGCAAAGGGAGGAGGAAGGGGGAGGTGGAGTGGAGTGCATTAAGTGCGCATGTCAGTTTGACCAGCCATCTTAGGCCGGCCAAACTGACATGCACACTTAGATTTCTCCAACCCGGTTGTGTTGAACAGCCGGGTTGGAGAAACTGCTCAGACCCCAGTGCACTGTCTGAGCGGCAGATGAAGCCACTCAGACCAATCATGACGCTGTTTTCATGCTAGGCATAGCATGAGAGCAGCACCAGGATTGAATATGGAGCCTGTGCTGGTGTCTCAGGGACTGCTGGGACACCAGAAGAGCAGAGGAACGAGGGGGCAGACAGCAGCGGTGGCTTTGGAACTGTAAAGTTTTTAAAATTATTATTTTATACCCCCTCTTAATCCCCCACCCTCATTCCCACCTCTCACCACTCCCCTTGAGATTTGTGGCAGCCGCTGCTGACTGTCGCTAACTTTAAGCACTGTTTAGGGAACTGATAGATAAATATTGAGGTTTCCTGTGTTTCTTTCTGTAAAGCAGCACTCCCTTTAATAAAAAATACAACAGGAAATAACATCAAGAGAGTGTCGAGGACCAGGTCAACTCCTCACACTGTGACATTATGTTATGTTCCACCCAATACATAGCCACACCACTATCTCTTTTTGGTGGCCAAGTCCTACTTGAAGTCAGACCTCCTTCAGATTATTATATTATGTACTTCTTTGCTTAGAAATAAGGAAAATCGAGGACATTCCATTAGTGACCTTTTGCAAAACATTGGCTTCTGTTTATAACTTGTGGGGTGATTACAAGATTGGCGGTCTCTTGACTGTCATGTTGGAGGTCGTATCACCAACTGGCTGGCAGAGAAGACTGCCAAATTATGACCATGGCAACAGAATACAGCCAATCTACCGCCGGCACCGCCAGTGCGGTCAGGCCACCATGGACGATGGTAGCCACCTGCAGGCCGGCAGAGACCATGTTCCTGCCAGACAGATTACGAGGCTGCACAACGCCAAGATTTCTGCTGCGGTCGCACCACCATGTAAACCTTGGCGGAAACCAACTCTATAAAAGGTGACACTCACCTTCAGGAACATATACTCGTCTGGAGCTGCCATGGAACCTGAACTACACGTCTTCCCACTGCTCCTGCTCGCCCAATGACCCCGGAACTAGCGACGATGACAGCAACCTTGAGTGCACACACTTACCTGTCACTGTTGCAAAATGCCAATGTACCTACACACACAACATACACATTTGGAATGGGTGGCGAGGGCAACACACACTTAACCTCACACTGACATGCACATTCACAGACAGCCACATACAAATACGCACATACATAGTACACACACTACTGCCATCACACACACACACACATACCAAAACACGCACCATCCCCCAGATACACAGCACCGGCACAGTCACACACAACAACATACCACACCACACCACCAAATTACACAAATACACCACAATACACACCTCCGCTTGACAAATCATACATGCAACACAATGTAACAACACCAGAGAATGAACACACAAAAATCACACATCGATATAATGAGGCATACGTCATGCACCACAAACACACATCACAATGGATCTGACATTCCAATCACCACACACACTCACACTTACACACACAGTACAGCCACACAAAGGCACACACAACTGCAAATAGCAAATGTCAACACAATCACACCACACAATACCAACACAAATACATGTCCCCAACTTATACATGCTCATCACATAATACACACCCATCACTGCGGCACAAATGCAATGCACACACCCAGACACAACTATTAGCACAACCACCACAACACAAACCTTACTCACACACAAACAAAAGCAGCCAAGACCAAAACAGCCCTAAGAAAAGAAAGGCAGGACAAAGATGTAACGTTCAAACCAACAATGGGTTGGCCTAGATATACGTAAATAAATATATATACATAACAATGTACACAGATTAAGGCCAAAGGCCGGTCTAAACAGATATGTGCAGCATGCACATATGGCATTTCCAAGTGCCCAAACTTGACTCCTGACTGCCATGTAACCTCCAGAGGTAGGGGCATCAAGGGGGCAGGCAGTCAAGGTAGGAATTAGGGGGGTGGCAGGTGGGGGGTTTAGGCTTAGGTTTGGGAGGTGGATCTTTGGGCTTGGGCTTCGGAGGGGGGCTTAGGTCAAGGCTTAGGGGAGGGCTGGGAACTCTTTGGAGGGGTTGACTTCTTGGAGGGGAGGGGCATGGATACTTGCAGGCGGGCAGGGGAAGTCTTGGGGGAGGAAGGGCTGGACATGAAGAGGGACACAGAGCGTTTTGGGGTATCACAGGGTGGGAGAGGAGTATAGAAAGGGAAGACTTCCAGAGAAAAGCATTCTTTGACACATGGAGATGGTCATGGCAAAAGGGTTTGGCAGTGGAGGGAGAGGGAGTGGGTGCAAGAGGTGTTTTTTGGATATCTTGGGTGCATGTGAGTGTGAGGTATGCTTGTGGGTGTTGGGTGTCTGTTGGCTGGGTGACTGTGGGTGTTTATGTGTCTTGAGAGAAAGGGGTGGAGTTGTTGGGAGATGCCATGGTGGATGTGCTGCATGTAGGTGTGCTTGTGGTTGTGGTGTCTGCAGATGTGGTGACTGGGGTGGATGTCTGAGGGTCTGCTATTGTGCTGACTGTGGGTAGTATAGGAGTTGAGGCGAAAACAGTGAATGTTGGTGTGGTGTCTGCAGGTGTGTACGTGTTGTGTCTGTGAGGTTGGGGCTGGTGGGGGAGTCAGTGTAGGTAGTGACTGTTGGTGTGTCTGCAGGTGGGTGTTGTTTATGTGCATGCCGGTTGTGAATCTTGTGGTGTTTGTCAGTGGTACCCTTGTTGAGGTGGATGCATGCAGTAAGGGGGTGGCGGACAAAGATGGTGATGGGGTGGTCCCAGATGGGTCCACCACCACCAGGGCGTGTCCACTGGAGGAGGATTCCGAGGAAGATGATGATGATCCTGTCTCCCGATGGCACTCCCCTCACCCTCCGGGCCACTGGGTCCCTTGCTGTCGGTGGTATCAGCACTCTGGGTTCCATGGCCAGCAGCATCCCCACTCGCCTGTGCCCCAACTCCTTTGCCTGGCAATGCTAATGCACACAAATAGAGAGAGGGGGAGGGAGAGATAGAGAGGGTCATCACATTCTTCACAGACACACAGTACAACAGGCACAACTGTAGGTATACATCTCCTGGCTAGGCAATCCCACATAGAAATTCACATATCCCACATCATGTCACAATGTGTTACTTGTATCCACCCCTTTATGTCATCTCTCTCACCAACATCATAATACATGTAAGGTAGCACAACTGGAGCATTCCATCAGATCACCTGTAAAGCTATGTCAGCATAGTCATCATGCCCTGGCTAAAGCTGAAATTCTGTTCTAATCCTGGTTATAGCTCTCCATACTCCTATCACTTTTAGGAAAAGCAGTTAACTGATCACACCATATCATGCATGTTCCGATTCAACACCTGACCAGTCCATGTCCATAAGTCATGCCCCATGCAAGTAAAGACAACTCTTGTCACAGATGACACAGCACCTGCCATTCCAATCACATGCCTAGCTGAACCTTCTGTACATATATGCCATAATGGATACAATCTCTGATTGATGAAGACACAACAAGTGGCAGTCCCATCAGGTGTTTAGAATCCACGTCTGGAGAACAGCCATATCACTACATGTACCAAATCCCAGAGGAATATCTGCAGCCACTATACACAGATACAACACATCACATCATACATGCATGTACAGTTAGTGACCTACATAGCACACATGAGACATCCACTGACAATCATAGAGAGCAGTGTAAGAACAAATAAACAAAGACCAGCCAACTAACTCATAATAGGGCACATGACATTCCACCTGACATGCAGATACAGTTCCGCGACATGACAACATGAGTAAACCAACATCACTCACACCATTCCTGACATGTGATTACCTGTACCTAAGTCCAGACAACACACATATCCCACTGAAAAGCCATGTAAATATGATGTGCACATAGCCCTACATGACTGTCATTACACTCACAACATATCCCACAACATCAACACCTGTATGACAAAAAGTAGTTCAGACAAACCATAAAACGTCTCGAAGCAAGAAGTGACCCAAAACCATTTCCTGTCCACATCAGCTAGGCAAAGGGTAGCAATGATTGTCCCACTCAACAACATCTACCCCCAAGTAACCATTGTGACATGATGTACATAGGTAATACCATATGGTGCACTAGTATTGGTAGGTCATTGGCACTTACAGCATGGGCATTGCACACTGTAAGATGACAGGACAGCCTAATCACTTATCTCTTTTAAAACAAGGGCATTGGAATAATGGTGAATCACTTACAGTTCAATGGCGTGGAAACGCATGGTTAGGCCAACTATGAACAATCAGACAGCCATAGTTGGCTGTCCTTCCGCTACAACCTTCACTTACCCCATAATATGAATATGCAGGGACAATGGGGACACCTCCACAAATCTCTATATACAGTCCTATGCTGGCCATATCTGTTGACTGATTGAGAGGCCAGCCTCACATGGAGTCAATACCTGTACCAGGACAAAAGGTAATCAGGCCCTGTACCAAATATGTCAGGCACTCAGTAGCAAATACAGGTGATCTACACAGATGTGAGTGGTCTGACAGCTTACAGCTACATATTTACATATTTAGATGTATGTGCCTGGAAATACTAGAGGGGCAGGATGATACAGCAGCTTACATACATATATATGGTTGTGTAGAGTCACACATGTGGCAATGTCAATTGTGCATCTCCACATGCAGTATTAGATATACCTTGACACAGGTGATCTAAATGTACACATGGCCAGCCCTAATGGCAGATCTCCATCTATTAGGCATGCAATGTGAGTACTATGTATTCCCACTAGTCTACAAACATGTAGCACCTACTACATTGTCACAGCTGCTAAAGTGTGACAGCAAGCACCATACTACCAGAGCCACGCACAAGGATACAGTCAGTACTTACCCCCCTTGTGGCTGTTGTGCTGACCTCAAACCGTCAGCCACCACAGGGTAGGCTACCTCCAAACTGAGGGCCATTAGGGGGGGTCAGGGTCCAATAGGCACCCCTCCCGGGTCCAATATGCACCCCTCCCTCAGTGGTCTTCCCGGCCCTGCATCTCAGGTCTCCCACCCTTTTCTATAATGGGTGCTCCACCGGCTGTGGACCCCCAGGGTCTGCACCTGCTTGGCGATGGCACGCCAAATCTCTTTCTTATGATGGGCGTTCACCTGCATGGATGACAGAGACAAAATGAGAAAGTCATGTACACATGCACCATACCAATACGATTGGTCAGTACACATCATTCACAGCAAGTAGGCACACATACCCTTCCTCCCTGCTCACACATTCACATTATGCCATCTGCATGCATCTACACCCTCACAAGTTCACATGCCCGATGCAATGTCACACACAACACATATCACACATGGCTAGGGCATTGGACTCACTTGCTCCTCTAGTGCCCCATATAGCTGTTCATACAGGGGTAGGACCTCCTCCACTAGCCTCTCAAGCTCTTTCGGGGTAAAGGCAGGGGCCCTATCACCTGCAGGATGTGGCATGATTGTTCCCAGGAGCAGTACACAGCAGCTCACGTGGTGGAGGTCTTGCTAGCAACAGTATCAGGAGTCAAGTGAGCAATACTGCAACAAATGCCAATCAGGGCTGTCACGTACAGGACCGTCACCACCGGTGGTCATGGCAATTGGCCCAAGTCCGCCGAAGGCAGCAATGTTAACCAATGGCAAGTTGCACAATGGTTGCGACCGCCTACCTCCATGACGACTTCTGCCAGCGGACATAGGTCACGTCCAACTGTTCACTACAGTGGTCAGGCACCTGCCATTTTGGGCACATGTCATCGATGGATGTGCTTACTTATCTGCATCAATCACTTACTCCCCAAAATGCTGTGTATCAATATGTAGTGCCATCTTGGTTGGGCAACATATTGTGCCAAATTTAACAAAATTATGTGTCAAGGGAGTATTTATGGTGAGAACTAAGTAAACCTACTCTGAGGTACATAGACCATGGGTAGTTATTGGTAGAATCCAAAACATGTGTGTGATTAGTACAGGACAGCTAAGTCTTATACACAAGTGCACTAACATTAGTTTCAGATGTACAATCCTATTTACATGTTAGCCAGTGTGCAGCAATGAGGCTGAATAAGTGCATATGTATATGTGTATGTATATACGCATCTTCTACAGATGTTAGGTGTCAGGTGATACACAATGTGTTAATGATGTGTGCATACTGCATAACTCATAGAATATTTTCTTTTCTCTTAGTTGTCCTGCCATGAGAAGAGTGAGACAACCACCAGTGTGCTGTCCACTAGTAGACCTGGAAGTCACGGAAGAAGGGCATGCCATCCAGACATATCATCTGAATCATAATACCATCATGCATCTTTCTACTCAGGTGGAGCCAGATCTGATGCCTGCCATTCGCAATCCCTATAGTATACCTCCCATTGTTCAAGTTTTGTCAGTGTTACACTTCCTGGCCACAGGATCCTTTCAGAATACTGCCTCCTTAACAGCAGGAATGTCTCAGCCCATGTTCAGTATGGTGTTGAAAGATGTACTATGTGCATTGTTGAAACACCTGGACAGCTACATCAGGTTTCCAAAACCACCTGATCTGGCCTATGTGAAGGCAAAATTTTATGAGATGGGACACATTCCTTATGTGGCAGGAGCCATTGATGGCGCCCATGTAGCACTGGTCTCTCCCAATGCCAATGCCAATGAACAGGTGTACATGAACAGGAAGAACTACCACTCAATCAACATACAGGTGGGGTGTCTAGCAGACCAGCACATCTCACAACTCACAGCCAAGATTCCAGGATCTGTGCATGATTCCCACATCATGCAGAATAGCAGTATCCCACATCTGAGGGCACGTCTACAGATAGAAATAGTCTGGATGCTTGCTAAGTTTGCATTGTAATGTGTGTGTGTGTTATGTCTCCTATCATCACAACATAACCAGTTGCAGGAATTATTTATGAGTTGTTCTACCATTGTGTTCACAGGTGACTCAGACTATCCAAACTGTACTTGGCTGTTGACACCAGTGAGGTACCCAGCCACACCAGGGGAACTCTATTACAGTGAGGCCCACAGGAGGACAAGGCATGTAATCGAGAAAATATTTGGACTCCTGGAGGCTAGATTCAGGTGTCTGGACCGATCTGGAGGAGTCTTCCTCTACTCGCCCCAGAAGGTATGCCAATAATCGTTGCCTGCTGCATGCTCCACAATCTAGTCCAGAGACATCAGATACCATTGGTAGCAGATGAGGAGGAGGCAGCTGGACCAGTGGCTGAAAATGATGATATGGCAAGTGATGAAGAGCCAGAGGAAAAGGAGCAGGTGACTCTAGGGCAGATCTCATCAATCCGTACTTCCACTGACATACAGGTATGTGAAGTTGACCTTTTGATTTGTTGAATGTGCACAACTTGAAGTAAATGGCTGCCATTACACCTCCTGAATTGATTAATCAGTGGGGGTGTCATGAACTCCAATGCCTATGGGTGAGCTATGGATGTAGACTGGTAGATTGTAAAGTGTACAGTACAATATGGTCTGCTACATCATGTATTGTTACATCTAATCCTAACATACACTTCGGTAATGGACTACTCAGTATTTAGGTATGTTTCTTGCATTCTCCCATCCTTTTTTCCTTCCACTTACTAAAACTGCTATTTTGTGTTTGGCTCTTCAACCTAGGCTTGTGGGATTTATTGTCAATGCCAATGGTAATTGCTGACAGACATGAGAGGTGTACCTGACAGATAACTGGCAAAATGGATATAGTTACAGTGGGATGGTACCTTGTTAGTACTTCATTCTTACAAGTGGGTTTGTGACTGCTTAGTCCTTTCCTATTACCAGTGGGGTTGGGTGGATGTGAAATTGTGTATTACATGCCAGTTGAGGTTTGTGGCCCATGTGTGATGATTGGACCATGGCCTCTGGCTTCACAATGGGTGGGGTACTTTGTGATGACCATTGGACCTAGCTGTGTTTGTATTCTGATGTTGCTGTCCAAGGTGGGGGCAACTGTACACTGACAAAGGTGAGCGACAATCCTAGAGGTATGGGGCCTATGTTAGTGTATGGTTAAAGTACTGGGTTCCTCAGTGATGTTCTTTGTGTGCTCCATGGGATATGTGTTCATGTAGCTATGGTATGGACATGTGAAAAGCCTGTACCTGGTTATATATAGGTCCTGTTGGACTTTTTTTGCTTATGCAGGATCATCCCCAATCTTTTTGCCTCCTGCCTCCTATTTTTTCTGACCTGTTGTTGTTGGCTTTTGAACTCTGAGCATTTTACCACTGCTAACCAATGCTAAAGTGCATATGCTCTCTGTGTAAATTGTATTGTTGATTGGTTTATCCATGATTGGCATATTTGATTTACCAGTAAGTCCCTAGTAAAGTTCTCTAGAGGTGCCAGGGCCTGTAAATCAAATGCTACTACTGGGCCTGCAGCACTGGTTGTGCCACCCACATACGTAGCTCTGTAATCATGTCTCGGACCTGCCACTACAGTGTCTGTGTGTGCAGTTTTAACTGTAAATTCGACTTGGCAAGTGTACCCACTTGCCAGGCCTAAACCGTTCCTTTTCTTACATGTCAGACACCCCTAAGGTAGGTCCTAGTTAGCCCCAAGGGCAGGGTGCAGTGTATGGTTAAGGTAGGAGATATAGTAATGTGTTTTATATGTCCTGACAGTGAAATATTGCTAAATTCGTTTTTCACTGTTGCAAGGCCTGTCCCTCTCATAGGTTAACATGGGGACTACCTTTAAATCTGATTAAAGTGTAGATTCCCTTTGGGAGCTGCTAGACATATGGAGTTTGGGGTCTCTGAGCTCACAATTTAAAAATACATCTTTTAGTAAAGTTGATTTTGAGATTGTGTGTTTGAAAATGCCACTTTTAGAAAGTGAGCATTTTCTTGCCTATACCATTTCTTTGACTCTGCCTGTTTGTGGATTCCCTGTCTGGGTCAGTTTGACAGTTGGGCTGGTTGCACCTCATACTAGACAGTGACACAAAGGGAGCTGGGGTGTAGTCTGCATTTCCTGATGAGCCATCTGTGCTAGGAGGGAGGAGAGGAGTGGTCATTTACACCTGAAAGGGCTGTGCCTGTCCTCACACAATGCAGTCTCCAACCCCCTGGTGAGTGTCTGGGGCCTGGCCTGGGCAAGGCTGGATTTCACATTTAAGAGAGACTGTGCTTTGAAGTAGGCCTACTTCAAAGGAGAAATTGGGTATAAGAAGGGCACCCAAAACCACAGACTGTAAAACACTTCTGGAAACAAGAGGAACCTCTGCCTGGAGAAGAGCTGAAAAGCTGAGGAAGAAGAGCTGCCCTGCCTGTGACTGTGCTTTGTGAAGCTATCCTGCATTTGCTGCTTCTGCCAGAGTAAGAGGGCAAAGACTGGACATTGTGTGCCTTTCATCCTCTCCAAAGGGCTTGATTTAGAACTCGCCTCCTGGTGTTTGAAGTCTCAGGGACAGAAAATACTTCTCTATGCCAGCACCTGGAGTCTCTGGAGAGATTCCTACTTTGCCCTGTGATGCCCATCCAGTTCTTGGAACCCTGAAAGGAGAAGCTTGCAGCCTAAGAGGAGGAACTCCATGCACAGAGTGCCGTGCGGGGAAAAGATCGACGCAACTCGGATCTACGGCTGAACAAGTGACGCGCTGCCGGCTCTGCGGCTGAAAATCGACACTCGCCAGAAATGCGACCGAAAAAGCGACACACTGAGCAGGAGAAATGATGTGCAGCATCGCTGACGGAGGCTGGGAAATCGCAACCCGCGCTGCGTGGTTTTCGGACCATCGTGCGGCTGAATTTCTGATGCAAACACCGCTGGGGGTGTAAAAACAACGCAAGGCCTGCCCGGACCCGAGAGTGTTGACCGGATCAACGCATCGCTCTCCTGCGGAGAGAAGGAACAACGTGCCGTGACCCGATGAAGGGAGAAATGACGCAAGGTCCCGCTCGTGAGTGGAATCAATGCATCGCAAGCCCTTTTTGACGCACACTCGGACGCGCGGGGTTATTTTTGATACATCCAAGGTACATTTTCACGCTAACAGTGTTAGTGTGTGTTTTAAACTACAGAAAGACTCTTTTTGCTTTTTAATTGTTTTAATTGATAACTTGACTTGTGTATTGTGGATTTTTTTTGTTTTGGTCTTGTTTAGTTTAGATAAATATTTCCTATTTTTCTAAACCTGTGTTGTGTCATTTTGTAGTGTTTTCATTAATTTACTGTGTGTGTTGGTACAAATACTTTACACCTAGCACTCGGAAGTTAAGCCTACCGCTCTACCAAGCTACCAAGGGGGTAACAGGGGTTAGCTGACGGTGATTCTCTTTTACCCTGACTAGAGTGAGGGTCCTTGCTTGAACAGGGGGTAACCTGGCTGTCAACCAAAGACCCTATTTCTAACAGGTCCCTTGCTTTGTAGGTAGTTTACCATGGACATCTGTTACCTGTATATGTGCATTGTATGTCACCATGCCTTCCATACTGATGGTACTTGCTGTCAAACTCTATTTGCAGATTGGAATACTGACTAGGCTATTGTGTTGCCCTGGATTTCAACCTTTCTGACATAATTCCTGTGGCATTTCCGTTGTCATGTGTCTCCTGCTGAGGGAGCCTCCATCTGATGACCATTACACTGGCTGTTCGATGAAGGGGGGCATGTCCAGACCACAGTTGGCAGGCATGACAATTGTTGACGTATTATTAAAGATACATATACAGTAGCTGTGTTCAATTGTGATTTATTGTGCATATCAGAATACTAAAAGTCAAAATAAAAGTGCATAAATGAAAATTAAGGTGGTGAGTGAGGTCATGGTAGATGGATTCATCAGAGTAGCTGCTACACCAGTTGGTTACACAGGTCCAGTGTCCTTGTACCATGGGAAAATTGAGTTATGTCTCAGAACAGTCTACAGGGTGTCTCAGAGGCACACAAGGGTGACAAATCAGGAGAGGTTCACTTCCTGGCAGTGGGTTTGGTCTTGGCATCTGCTCCAGCCAGATGTCTTGGTGGACATCTACGTTTGCGGGGGGAGGGTCTTCTGCTACAGAGAGAGAGGTGTCTGAGGCATGTGGGTTCCCTGACAGGTCCTCCATTCCACTAACTGTCGCAGTTGTAGATGGGCAGTTGCTAGTGGAAGGGGCCTGATGGTGTGTTGAGAAACCAATCAGGGTGGTATTGATGTCCCTCAGCACCCCTGCAATGGGAGTCATGTGGGCATTTTGTGACTGCCACAGCTGCATTACTTCCTGGTGGTGTTACCTCTGCAGCCTTTGATTTCCCCCCAACATGGCGATTATTTGGCCCATCCTGTTCTGGGAACTTTGGTATGCTCCTAGGATTTGAGAGATGGTTTCCTAGTCAGAGGAGTCCCTTTGAGTCCCCATCATCTGGCCCACAGCATCCCTTCCATGCATCCTACCCCCAGTGCGTATGCCCCTGGCATGGTGTGCCCACTCCCAGTGGTAGCAGGACCTTCATTGTCAGGGATATCAATGTTCGACTCAGGTCTCTGTACTGTGGGGCACACAATTGATTGAACAGTCCTTGGGACACAGGTTTGGGGGCAAATGGTTGTCTGTGATGTGGATGTACCAAGGGTGGAGGGGGTTTGATGTGGGCAGCGTGAGGCAGGGAGTCATTGACTGACCAGGTATCCCAGATGGGCCAGGATGTTTGTTATTGTCCACACATCCAGGTGTGTTGTCCTCACTGGGGCCTTCATCCCGAGGGGGACTGGCAGTCTCAGGTATCCTCTCCATGGTGACAATGGCAGGGTTACATGTGTAGGGAGTAAGACAGAGAGTTCAGGTTACAATGTATGTTTGGTTACCTCTTTGTGGTATGCAGACAGTGGCTTTACATGATTCCCTGAAATGAAATTGACAGATGCTGCACAGCATACCTTTGTTGTATATACAACTCTGTGACTTTATTTTCATACTCCATGTTGGAAGCTGTCATACAAGCTTGGTACAGATTGCACTGCAGATGGGCTCTGGTTTTGTCTGATAATTGACAGAACTGTTCACCTCTGTTACCTAGTGAATAGTCAGGCTTGCTAGATGTCACACATTAAAGCTACACAATCTGCAATGGTGTCCTAGTGGGAACACAGTATGTGAGTATTCAGGGGTAATACTCCTGTATCTAGATGTTGTGCATGTGCATTAATTCAGTCATCTTACTTTCCAACCCAGGGATATTTGATCTGTGACCATTAGGAATGGTCTGTAGTTTTGCTTTGTTTTCTATTGTGAGTGTGCCATTGCATTGCTGTCATTGCCATGTACTGGTCCTCACTTGAGCAATCTAGATGGGGTAGCTAGTACTTTAGTTGTACATGCATTACATGTGATTTGTTGTACAAATTCCAGGTTTTCACAATGATGGGTTAGTGCATTCTGGGGGTCATAGTGATATGCTTAGCCACTAGTTAACGTGCCAGTGCCAAGGGCTGTGAGGGCAGTTGGGCTGAGGTGAGTGGTGGCATGCAGGAGAGGGGCATTAGGTGATTAGGTGGGAGGTGTGGTGGGACATTTAGTTAATTAGGGAGTATTTGGATGGTGAGGAAGCATGCAGGACAAGACAAATGTGTGACATGACTGTTGTGGGTACTCACCAGACTCCTGTCCCCTAGGTATTCCAGTCAGGCCCTCAGGAGACAGTATTACCATGACTTTCTCCTCTCATGATGTGAACTGTGGGGACCCAACACCAGTCTTATGCACGGCTATCTGGTGGCATGGTGCCATGGAACGCACCTTCCCCCTGAGATCATTCCACCTCTTCCTGATGTCCTCCCTTATGTGTGGATAGCTAGCTACTGACCTGATCCTCTCGACTATCCTTTGCTAATACCCCATTTTCCTGGCAATCAATGTTTATTGGACCTGTGCTCCAAACAGTTGTGGCTCTACCCTGACAAGTTCATCCACCATGACCCTCAACTCGTCATCAATGAAACGCGGGTGTTTTTGTGGGGCATAGTAGTGATTATGTAGACACTGTGTGGGGCTGTGAGTGTAAGGGTTCAGTGTTGGGTAATTGGTGAGGTGTGGGTGCTGCATTGTAAGAGTGAGGTGGTTGTTGCGGATTGTGTGTGTGGTGATGTGTGTATTGTGTTAGTTGTGCTGATGTGGGGCATGTGCTGAGTGTTATGTGTATGTGAGCCTATTGTGTAAAGGTGCTAAATCTATAATATTGCCTACTCTCTGTGTATTTGAGTGGCATTTTTGTTGCAAAAGATTGTGGGTTGTGTAAGGATGTGTTATATAGTGCAGTGAGTAAGTGTGTCGGGTGTGTCGATGTGTGTCAGATATGGGGTATTCAAACTGTCCAATGTGGTGTGGTGTTCTAACTGATGTGAGTTCTGACCGTGGTGGCTCACATTTCCAATGGTTTTCCGCCATGCAAGAAACACTGTGGTGATTTGTGGCTCGTAATCTGGTGGGTTGATGCTTATTGGGCTGGGGGTTGGACCACCTCTTTCCGGCCCTCCAATGTCCTTGCGGTTTCGGATTTTTGGCTGAATATTGGCGGTCTTCACAGTGTGACTCTTTATACAGTGGTCTAATTACTGCCAACATGGTGGTCTTTTGGCGACCGTCACAGCGGCGGTCTTCCCAAAAGACCGCTAAACTTGTAATGAGGCCCTTGGTTTCTGTGTGAAATTCTTTGATTAGCAGGAATTTGAAGGTAGGAGTATCACGTTGAATGCTTCTTTTCTCTGACAAGCATAGCCAACTCGCATAAAAAGAACTTACAATTCATTATTTTGTGAAATATATTTCTACATTGTTTGTCCTAAATTTTATGCTTGAGAAATGGAGATTGGCCAATCTCTCCGGTTGAGGCTATGAAATCGTTCTTTGTTCTGAACATATTACAAAATAAAACCGCTGGCACTTGCATCACATATTAAAATACCATGCTATAAAGGAGGCGATATTTCTGCCTGCATTTCAAATAGCAAGTTAGAAACAAAATGACAAGCTTTCTGTTGGTACAGATTTTTTCACTATATATAAAATTCAAAAGTACTGTTATATTTTGGGAGTAAAAGTATAAATAAAGAATTTCAAATATTAGATTGTTGTATAAATAGTAAATATTGCATATGTTTTTCAAACACCAAAACAAAATTAAAAGTCCTATTA
Source organism: Pleurodeles waltl (assembly GCF_031143425.1). Taxonomy (NCBI): domain Eukaryota; kingdom Metazoa; phylum Chordata; class Amphibia; order Caudata; family Salamandridae; genus Pleurodeles; species Pleurodeles waltl. The sequence goes on from NC_090436.1 coordinate 840,660,271, forward strand.
GTATGACTGATATAGATTGTCCAATAAATTAAAGATACATCAATAGCTAAACGGCTTCCTGTTGAGAAAACCAACAAATAGTACTGGTATTTGCACTGAACAGCAGGGGAAAAATTCAGTTAAAAGGGAGGAGGGGCAATTTTGTGCTCTTACTACAGGGCCCTTCACATCCCCGGGCTCAATTTTAATTCTCATCAGCATAGACTCAGCCTTTTATCTTTCTCAAGCTGATAAAATGTACATCATTGAGCAATGAAGTAGTAAAAGTTACTGCATATGGACTTGGATAATCTTCTAATGTTTAACCTTATAGACAGATATTGTTATCAAGCTACCAGGCACTAAGGTGTATATGCATCCTAAGCAAATGGTTCGGTTCATGAAGCCATGCACTTACAAATTCAGATATCATCTCCCTGGCGCTGTCTCTTACATTTATAGTAGGTATACAGCTTTTGGAGGTGTATAAACATTCCTCAGAATAGTCTGCAACTTCTACAAAAGTCTGAGGAAATGATTAGCGAAGATAAGCTTACAATTGTGTGTAAGTTTACATTTGTATACTATTCATAAACTATGAGTTAGTAGTAATTTTAATACTGCAGAGGCTAAGCAGTCGGGGTGGAGAAATCCGCACATAAAAAGAGAGGGGTGTCCTGTCTTCTTATGTGCAGAGTTCTCCGCCTTGACTGCGGAGTCTCTGCAGTTGTTAAATGACTGTCAGTTTAGAAGGGGCTGAGCGAAATTACTCCAAAATTTTCCAAAAGCACAGATTTCATAGGGTTCTTTACCAGACAGCAAAACAGTGGTCTCCCTCTGATTGCATGATTTCTGTAGGAACATTAATAATAAAGTGAAAAGATCGCATCCCACCTTCATTAAAGGAATGGAAACGACAGATGAAAAATATGGCTGTATGGGAACATTGTAAATACATGGCAATGGGATGATGAAGAAAAATGGAAAAAGTTTGGAACAGCACTTTAATGAGAATCACAGAATGGCCAAAATAAAAGCATTTGTATCTTAAGAGAGAAACCGTAAATAGCAAACCCAAGACTTATACTACGTGTTGTATGACAGACCATTCACTTTATATATATTTATATATTGAATCATTACAATAGTTCCCATGTTTCGTGGTTGCCAGCTCTTGTGAGACAGCTCAGATGGCTGGGTTCCCCGCAAAAGGAACTTGGGGGCAGCCGACCACAGGGAGGTCCCCCCCGGGTGAGTTTGGGGAATGGAACAGCCCAGGGCTGCACATTGGGCTTTTTGGGCTAGCTTTGGGAAACATTGGGCGCTATAGTATATAGGTGGCCATTTTTAGGCGCATGCCACCATTTTAGGAAAATCTGTTGTCTGGCTGGCAGTAGTGTAGGAGCATTTTTTTCCTTCAGCATTTTAACGGTTGTTGCAGGCTTCAGCTTGCAGCGTGACCTATAAAGTATAGTTTAGCAGTGAAGGGAATAGAGTTCCTTACCGTGATGGCCGTGATAGGCAATGCGTGAGTGGCGCAGGCCGTGGAGCTCCTGCAGGAGGCAGGATGACTGGACCTATTTATCGGGGTCCCTGGGGAAGCAGGCCGCCCGACAAGGAAGTCGTCTGAGGGGGTAGCGGCGCTGGTGCAGACGTGTGCCCCGCTGCACCACCCTCATGCTGAGGGAAACAAGATGAGTGCACGAGGCCTCTCGCGTACACGCAGAGCGGTCTTGGCGGTGCTGGTATGCAGGCAGGGAGTGGGGTGGGGTGCGGGCCTGCCAACAGCAATGGCCAGGAGGCGCTGGGCCTCTCAGGGCCTAGAGGCAGAGTGGATGTGCGACAGGAGTCCCAAGGGGGCGGGGCCTCGTGATGGCAGAACGGCCGGGATGGCTCCCAACCGAAAAAAGCGGCAACAGATGACAAGCAGCGCCGATAACACACTGCTCACTGAAACTGAAGGCGTATGTGGACGGGGGCAGGAGTGCCTCTAGGAATATTAGGTACATGGCCCCAGAGGTAGAGTGATGGTAGGGGCAGCCAAGAGGGTGTTGCAGGAAGGAGGGACAAAGAGGGTATTTAATGTAGTGGAGGGGGAAAGTTACCGGCAGTAAGGGAGTAGGAGTGAGCATGCAGAGGGGTTTAATTTGGCAGGAGAAAGAGTGGATACAGATGCATGGGGTGGAGGCCTGCAAAGTGATGAGGAGGAGGCTGAGGAGCAGGGTGGGGTGAGCATGTTGGGTAGGGAGGGATGCCTAGCTAGGGTGCCGGGGGGAGCACCTGGCCTAAAACATATCGCAAATGCCCAGGGATACATATCCTGGCAGTGGGGTAAATGGATACATACAGGCATTGGAGTGGAGTGATGAAGAGGAAGGGGAGGAGAGGAGGAATCAGGGTATGGAAGTTGACCTTGGTGTGAGAAGAGGGAAAGACAGTGTAAGGGAAATAAAGCAGTTGAAAGTTTACGCAAAGAAGAATGCGGCGCGGCCCCATAGTTGGGAAAGAGGGGTTGATGCGATGGGTAGGGTTCTACATAGTGAGGGATTAAAGAAGGTGGCACACACTGTACACCGCAAAACGTCAGCCAGTACAACAGATCTCATACATGTTTTTCAGACACCGAAAAGCAGCGACAACAAGGACTTGGGGACACCAGGTATGGCCCAAGACCCCGAGGGGAAGAGAAGGTGCCTAGGATGGGCAGCCAGACACCAGAGATGGATGTCAATATCGCTGCCGCACGAAGGCCTAGTACGTCCTCAGCAGCGCACCAGGCCAGGAAGCAGGGTACGGCTCCTGGCCAGGTATATCACTTTGTGCCCTGGCAGGTGTCAGGGGATAGGGAGGGAGGGCATAGTAAAGCCCACCCCTATCAGGAGACAGAGAGGGAGGTGTGTTATATCCAAGGCTGCAGTGGCAGGCAGCACATTCTGACACAGTTACAACATAAAAAACGGAAAGGGACAAAGTCCATCTAGACTATCAGGAGGACAGTCTGGAGGAGGGTGAATTGGTTCGGGATGAACGACAGGAAAGGGAGGAAGAAGAAGGGTGGGCATAGGGAGGAGAAGGGAGAGGGGGCTATTTTCATGGCTCTTCAGTTCCTATGTTTCAGGGTTGACAGGCACCAGAGGCATCAACACAGGAGCATATACGGAGCACTAGAGAAAAACAAATTGCGAAGAAGAGGGCTCCAGTACGGGTACCGATTCTAATGCCAGGTAAGACCGGGGTGCCAAAATGGGCAATCATAGTTTCAGTAGGGGTGAACATGGCAGAGTGGCAAGAAGAAAAATGTAGATTGCAAAGTGGGAAGTATGTAAAAGACACAGGGGTAGGCACAGAAACACAAGACAATCAGGCGACAGAAAAAGAGGTAAAAGGTCAAGAAGACAAAATAGGTGAAGGAGTGGTGACGGGTGAGACGGGCGAAGAGCAAAGAAGCAACAGAAATGTCTCAAAACAAATTGGACGGGAGAGTCACAGAGAGACAATGGGGGACAGGAACAGAAGGATGATTTGGCAGCGCCTACAGAAAGCAAAGAGCTTAAGGTTAAAAAGCTGCCATATATGGAGGTTTCAAAGCCACTAGAGGCTCATCTCATGCAGGCGACAAAGGGAAAAATATGGAATGGGAAGTACGTGGAGATGCTGAAGCTTTTACATAGGGAAATTAGGGCAAAAGAAGGAACAAAGGAGGAGGAATATGAATTAGCCAAGCATCCAAAGGTTCCCCTGGTGTGCAGCAATTTTTAAAAATATAGACACTATCAGGAAAGCACAGATTAATTATGGGGGTTATGCCTGCGTGCAATATGATGCATTTTACGCGCCAATGGCGGCAGATCCTGATATACAATGGGAGGAGGTTGACTCCAATTTGTGGCACCACATAATGGGTCCAGCTAAGTTTGGTAAGACCATTTTCACGGCCAGGGGGTTGCCAGTCAGGTATCGGCCCTTTCAGGGTCACCCCACTCAAGAAGGGGTGGGGAACTCACCAAAGGACAGACTGAACAAGGGGTACGTGTTGGGACTTTAATAAAGGCCTCTGCACAAGGGAATACTGTAATTTTCAGCAGGAATGCTATAAGTGCGCGGGTAGACATGCCTTGGTGCACCTCTATGGTGTTGGGGGACACTTACATACAGCAACCGGAAACTGGGCACCAGCACAAGGCTCTGCTATGCATCAGCAGGATCAGCAATCCTCAGGCTTCTGGGGTAGTCGTGGGAAACAAGGACCTGTGGGGAAGAGCCCGTACACCTATTGAATTGGACAGAATGAGGGCGTGGCTATCTAACTACGACAGGATGGAAGACAGTAGGATTTTGGAAGAAGGGTTTACAGGGGTTTTTCGTTTGGGATACGAGGGGCCCAGAACAAGGAGTTGGGCAAAAAAATTGAAATCAGCAGAAGCTTTGAAGGAAGTTGTATTGGAGAAATTAATGAAGGAGGTCAGGGACAGACGTATGGCAGACCCATTTGACGATTGGCCCATGTCCGACTTGATTGGTATCTAAAAAAGAGAAGGGAAAATTCTGCAATCGGGCAATCAGTCAATGACTATATTGCAGAGGAGTTATCGTCAGTCAGCTAGTCCTCAGTTGATGTGGCATTGGCTATGGTGGGGAATGTAGGAAGGGGCGCCTTTATGGCAGAAAGTGATATTGAGTCTGCGTTTAGACTCTTGCAGGTGCACCCAGAAGACTTTCAGTTACTCAGTATACAACTTGAGGGGCAATGATACATAGATAAGGCTCTTCCGATGGGATGCTCCATATCTTGTGCTTTGTTTGAGCATTTTAGCACATTCCTACAGTGGGCTTTCACATGGACAATGGGTCAGACATGGGTGACACACTATTTGGATTACTTTTTCTTTGTGGGACAAGCAGGGACGGCTGAATGCAAGGACATGTTGGTTAACTTCCAAGAGGTCATGGGGGATCTGGGAGTCCCTTTAGCACCAGAGAAGACAGTGGGACGCCACACGGTACTGTCCTTCCTAGGTGTTGAGATTGATTCAGAAGCCACGGAGGCTCATTTGTGAACCGACAAAAAATTGATAATGAGGTTGTTCTTGGACTCTATGTTGAGCAGAGAGAAGGTGATGGTTAAAGAGGTTCAAGTGCTGCTAGGGCATCTTAATTTTGTGTGCCGGGTGGTCAGAGCTGTTGAGGACATTCTGTAGGAGACTGGGGCTAGCATTATCAGGCAAGCCTTTGCCGCATCACCATGTTCAGTTGTCAGCAGGAATTAAGGAGGACTTACGAATGAGGGGGGTCTTTTTGGATTCATTAAATGGAATACCACTATTGTCCTTAACGGACCTCAACTGAGATGCATAAGTGTACTCGGATGCCGCTATGGGGACAGGTTTTGGCCTCTACTGGCAAGGTCAATGGTGTGCAGAGGAATGGCCCAGGGAATGGAAGTGAGAGAGGAGGAGTATCCCTTTTCTAGAATTCTTTCCTTTGGTAGTGGCAGTAACATTATGGGGACATCAACTAGCACATAGAGGGTGCTGTTTCATATTGACAATATAGCAGTGGTAGAAATAGTCAATAGAAAATCTGCCAGGGAACCACAGGTATTGAAGGTAATGCGGATTTTTGTATGGCAATGTTTGAAACACAACATTACATTTAGGGCACAGCACATAGCAGGCTTAGACAATGACATTGCGGATGCTTTGTCTCACTTACAGTGGGAGAGGTTCCATGGTTGGTGTAGGAAAGTACCATCTTGCCTGGCATGTTACCCCCATGTTTTACTTGTGTGTCAGTTTGTTTTTGCGTGTCTCACTGGGATCCTGCTAGCCAGGACCACAGTGCTCATAACTGTGGCCTGAATGTGTTCCCTGTGTGGTGCCTAACTGTGTCACAAAGGCTCTGCTAACCAGAACCTCAGTGCTTATGCTCTCTCTGCTTTTAAAATTGTCACTGCAGGCTAGTGACCATTTTTACCAATTCTGATTGGCACACTGGAACACCCTTATAATTCCCTAGTATATGGTACCTAGGTACCCAGGGTATTGGGGTTCCAAGAGATCCCTATGGGCTGCAGCATTTCTTTTGCCACCCATAGGGAGCTCAGACAGTTCTTACACAGGACTGCCAATGCAGCCTGAGTGAAATAACATCCACGTTATTTCACAGCCATTTTACACTGCACTTAAGTAACTTATAAGTCACCTATATGTCTAACCCTCTCTTGGTGAAGGTTAGGTGCAAAGTTATTAAGTGTGAGGACACCCTGGCACTAGCCAAGGTGCCGCCATATAGTTCAGGGCAATTTCCCCAGACATTGTGAGTGCGGGGACATCATTACACGTGTGCACTATATATAGGTCAATACCTATATGTAGCTTCACAATGGTAACTTTGAATATGGCCATGTAACGTGTCTAAGATCATGGAATTGTCCCCCCATGCCAAATCTGGTATTGGGGTGCCAATCCCATGCATCCCCGGGGCTCCAGCATGGACCACGGGTACTGCCAAACCAGCTCTCTGGGGTTTTCACTGCAGCTACCGCTGCTGCCAAGCCACAGACAGGCTTCTGCCCTCCTGGGGTCTGGGCAGCCCAGTCCCAGGAAGGCAGAACAAAGGATTTCCTTTGAGACAGGGTGTTACACCCTCTCCTTTTGGAAATAGGTGTTAAGGGCCTGAGAGGAGTAGCCTCTCCTGGCCTCTGGAAATGCTTTGAAGGGCATAGATGGTGCCCTCCTTGCATAAAACAGTCTACAACGGTTCAGGGATCCCCCAGCCCCTGCTCTGGTGCGAAACTGGACGAAGGAAAGGGGAGTGACCACTCCCCTGTCCATCACCACCCCAGGTGTGGTGCCCAGAGCTCCTCCAGTGTGTCCCAGATCTCTGCCATCTTGAATCCAGAGGTGTGAGGGCACAATGGAGGCCTCTGAGTGACCATTGCCAGCAGGTGACGTCAGAGACCCCTCCTGATAGGTTCTTACCTGACTAGGTGGCCAATCCTCCTCTGAGGACTATTTAGGGTCTATCCTGTGGGTTTCTCATCAGATAACGAATGCAAGAGCTCGCCAGAGTTCCTCTGCATCTCCCTCTTCGACTTCTGCCAAGGATCGACCGCTGACTGCTCCAGGACGCCTGCAAAACCGCAACAAAGTAGCAAGAAGACTACCAGCAACATTGTAGCGCCTAATCCTGCCGGCTTTCTCGACTGTTTCCTGGTGGTGCATGCTCTGGGGGCTGTCTGCCTTCACCCTGCACTGGAAGCCAAGAAGAAATCTCCCGTGGGTCGATGGAATCTTCCCCCTGCTACCGCAAGCACCAAACTTCTGCTTAACCGGTCCTCTGGGTCCCCTCTCATTGTGACAAGCATGGTCCCTGGAACACAGGAGCTGGATCCAAGTGACTCCGACAGTCCAGTGGTCCATCTGTCCAAATTTGGTGGAGGTATGTTCTTGCCTCCCCACGCCAGACAGTAATCCTGTGTACTGTGTGAACTGCAGCTGCTAGGGCTTCTGTGCACTTTTGCAAGGAATCCTTCGTGCACAGCACAGCCCAGGTCCCCAGCACTCCGTTCTGCATTGCTCAACTAGCTGAGTTGACCACTGGCTTCGTGGGACCCTCCTTTTTAGTATTGAGACAACTGCCATGCTCCGTTCTCTTGAACCCGTGTTCAAGTGCTTCTGCGGGTGCTGCCTGCTTCTGCATGGGCTCTCTGTGTGGCTGAGCACCACCTCTGTCTCCTCGTCCAAGTGGCGACCTCCTGTTCCTTCCTGGGCCCGAGCAGCACCCTTTTTCTTCAACTGCGATCTTTGCAGCTAGCAAGGTTTGTTTGCGGTCTTTCTGTGTAGAAACAACTCTGCATCCTCCATCACCCTGTGGGACATCTTCTATGCAAAGGAGAAGTTCCTGGCACCTTCCGTTGTTGTAGAATCTTCAGTTTCTTCCACCCAAAGGCAGCCATTTTGCACCTTCATCTGGGGTTTAGTGGGCTCCTGCCCCCCCGGACACTTTTGTGACTCTTGGACTTGGTCCCCTTCCATGACAGATCCTCAGGTCCAGGAATCTGTCTTCAGTGCTTTGCAGTCTGTTGTGATCTTTGCAGAATCTCCTATCACAACTTTAGTGTGTTTCTGGGGAAGTAGGGTCACTTACTCCTACTTTTCAGGGTCTTGGTGTGGGGTATCTTGGTCACCCTTAGGCCCATATTTATACTTTTTTAGCACCGCATTTGCACTGCTTTTTGACGCAAAGCGGCACAAACTTATAAAATACAATTGTATTTTGTAAATTTGCGCAAAAAAATGACGCAAATGCGGCGCTTAAAAAGTATGAATATGGGCCTTAGTGTTTTCTTACACTCCCAGCGACCCTCTACACACTACACTAAGCCAGGGGCCCCTAAGTGATTTGCATTCCACTTTCTTAGTATATGGTTTGTGTTGCCCCTAGGCCTATTGCATCCTATTGTATTCTACAGTGTTTGCACTACTTTTCTAACTGTTTACTTTACCTGATTTTGGTTTGTGTATATATTTTGTGTATTTTACTTATCTCCTAAGGGAGTATATCCTCTCAGATATTTTTGGCATATTGTCACTAAAATAAAGTACCTTTATTTTTAGTAACTCTGAGTATGGTGATTCTTATGATATAGTGCTATATGATATAAGTGGTATAGTAGGAGCTTTGCATGTCTCCTAGTTCGGCCTAAGCTGCTCTGCTATAGCTACCTCTATCAGCCTAAGCTGCTAGAACACTACTAATCTACTAAAAAGGGATAACTGGACCTGGCACAAGGTGTAAGTACCATCATGTACCTACTATAAGCCAGGCCAGCCTCCTACAGTTGGACTCAGCCACAGAGAAGGTCAGGAACTGGATGCCATTCGAGCTGTGGACAGCTGGAGACAGAGGATGCTACAACTGGTCCTAGATTCCTTGGCAGCATTGACAAGACAGGTGTACAGTCAGGCTTGGCAGGAATTTTTAGGGAGCGGGGTTCAATGGAGGATGGCAGGACGGCACAGAGCTGAGGATGTAGTTCAATTTATTCTGGCATTAATTGAGAGGGGTCAGTCTCACGTGACCATTGCTGGGAAGCTGGTGGGTATTACATTCAGGGGTAAGTTATTATGGGGATATGCCCCATTAGTGGGCAAGCTTGTGCACGCATATCGGAAGGATGGGGTCAGGGGTACCAAGGTCCTAGAAGAAAACCATTGACATGGGAGTTATTTTGTGCAGTATTGAGAGGTCTGCCTACGACATTATATGATGAGGATGAGATGATTTTATTCTCCACATTGATGGTACGGATGTTCTTTGATGCATTCAGGGTGTCGGAATTGTTGGGCAATAAAAGGAACTGAGGCATCAGATGGGAAGAAGTGTCTTGGAGCAAAAGAGTGAAGAAGGTATGGTTACGCAGGTTTAAGACAGCCCAGAGAGGAGAAGGAAGGGAGGTTGTATTGCGTTCTTATCCGGCAGAAGAGGTGTATCCACTAAGATGGGTAGGTCGGCTGAGCAAGGAGGACAGCAGAAAAAGGGGGAACTTTTCATACACCTATCTGGTCCTATAGTAACAGCGTATCAGCTGTTAGCTGTTTTACAGAAGGTTTTGGCGAGTATCCGGTTGAGGCAACAGGCTATGGCATGCATTTGTTTAGGATTAGTGTGACAACGGAGTGGGGGTGGCAATATAAAAAGATTGGGGTGATAGACATCAGACTGCTTTAGGCGTTACATACGGAGGCAAGAGGATTGTCAGTAAATGATGGTTGGCTTACAGTGATTTTGTATTTTTCCGGTGCTGTCCCACGCCCGGATATGCCAGCTCTTAAGGCCCAGATCGTTGGCCATTCCTTTGTTAAATGAGCAGAAATGCAGGCGAGAGAGAGTAACCACAGTGCCAATTTAGGATTTAATTCTGCATTACTTAATTTTCTCTGGTATGGGAAAGGGGGTATGAGATGGAAAACGCTCCTACAGTGTTTAAACAAACTATTGATTCGGGGACAATGTCCTGATTTGTTGCTAATACACCTGGGAGATAATGATCTTGTGGTTGAAAAAGGGGTAGCATTGATGCAGGGGATGAAAGATGACATTTTAGAGATTAAAAAACAATGATCAGGAACGCATATAATTTTGACAGAGTCTATTGTGCGCAGAGAGTGAAGGGGGCCATAAAACCAGCCGCGATTGAAAAAACTAGGAGGAAGATAAATAAGATGAGGACTTTTGTAGGAAAAACAATGTAGAGAGAATAGAACACACAGATTTGTCATATGATGCAGTAGAGGTTTTTTTTGGGGGGGGGTGGAGTACATCTGTCATTCATTGGGATGGACTTGTACCTCTTGCACATTTGGGATGTGGTGACTCAGACATTGCGTATACGCTGGGAAGCTGACATATAGAGAAAGTGGAGTTAAGTTTTCACCTCATGCAAGCGGGTGACAGCAAGATCAAGAATGGGGGGCAGAAAAAGGGGAAGCAGAGCTTCGCTTTTTCTGGGAGGCGGTTTTCGCACAGAAATTAGCATGGTGTGGTGGGGTGAGGTATGTGGTACGGAGGACTCTGAGTCGTTCTTTAGTGAGAGTGCTTATTTATTCAGGATGTTGAAAGAAGGTGGAATGGAAATAATTAAGTTAACATAATTTTGATTGCTGTACTCCAGCGGATTCTTTCTTTAATGTCTCTTTTCTTTGTCTTTTATAGGTTCCCGGTTGACTGGCGCCGATTCGTGTGAACTCCCAGGTAAAACCGGAAAAAGGAAAAGGAACGAAAACAAAACGTAAGTTGGTTGTGGGGATATTTGCGTAGTATTAAAATTTAGACATACAGGGAGAGAGATAAAGTCCGAGAGAGAGAGAGAGAGAGAGAGAGAGAGAGAGAGAGAGAGAGAGTGAGAGAGAGACCCGGCTGTGAATGGGTGGGAGGATTAGGCACACGTGTGGTTATGAAAGAAAATAACCCTCTCCGTGCTTTCCCCAAGTGCTCTGCTAGTCTCCAGAAACAGTCTCTCTCTGGTGTCCCCTTTTTACACGCCCTCCTCAGTCCCCTCCCTTCTTGTCTCGGTCCCCTCTCCCCTGTACCCCCGTATTTGTAAAGGCTTGTGGTGTCCTTGGAACAAGGACCGTACCTTGTGAAGCCACGCCCCTCCGGGGCCGTGGCGGCATAAACTCCTCTCGTGGACTCGGGTCACCTCGGCGGACTCTCTGCCGGTTCCTAGAATCTCCTGTTGTCTGTCTTCGTCGTCTTCCGTGGTTTCTCTTGCTGTGTTTGGCTGTTCGTGGTCTTCTTCCTTTGCCGTAGCTGGCGGGGAGAACTCCTCCTCCCTGTTCCTGGTGTCCGTCCTCTCTTTCAATCCGAGTCCCAGGCGGCAGTAGGCGTACCCATGTCGCCATGGGAACTCCAAATTCCTCCAGGCCGAGGCGCGCGAAAGGCGCTAGGCGGAGGAGCTGGAAGGCGAGGTCAAAGAGACCCGCCTACACATGGGTTAGCAAAGTTTATTGTTGTTGGCAGTGGCGATCCATACAGAAAGCGAATGGGTAGGCAGGAGCACGCCTGGGTATGGCACACAGTTTAAGGGTCAGTAACAAGTTTAATTAGTTACAGAATTACTAGTTACAGTTAAACCGGATGGGGAGATGAAAGCCTTAAAGGAGGAAATTTAACCCAAAGCAGGGGGTACAGCTTTGCAGTTTAAGTTGCGGGGGAGGGACACTTGTATGGGAGGGAGGAGAGGGGGAATTAACTAATTCCACAAATGTAGCAAATACTGCATACGTTGTCGTAGGAAAACAGCTGTGACTTGGGTGCTACTAACCTCCAATAGCAAATTTTATTGGGATACAGACTCAATGCATTTCGGCTCATCTCCACCAGCCTTATTCAGGGATTGCCGCCATTTCCCTCTGTGCACATAGATACTGAGGGACGTGCCAAACATAGAAAACAGACTACATTCTTGTTTTTTTTCTCATGTATATCACAAAATGATCGCCTATTTCTCGGACCTTAATTCCGTTATACTTAATTCACAAAACCATGTACTGTGGCCTAGGCACAAAGATTGTTTTTTAGAGGCTAAATTAAAATCAAGAAAATAAAGGAGATAAATAAACACATTTTCATATTATCTTAAATATTGTTTCCCTCCAATTTGAAAAAAAATCTCACCATACATTTCATTGTTAGTAACCTATACTCCCAAAAATATCTCATCCTAATGCACATCCTCCAAAATATAATTGTCACCTCTGTTTCCATCATTACCTTGTGTTATTTAAAGTATTCATTGTCGTTGTGCAGTCTGTATTCCCAGTGAAAGTTTCCAACACAAATCACATAAACGTCTTTTCAGGAATTGCTTAGCAGAATACTAAAGATAAAAAAAGAGAACACATAAATAACTACTACAAGAATACTTAAAGAGTTTTAGGCAGAAACTTTTCATACACATAATCACAGATGTACCACTAAATCCTCATTAATATTTAATCCAGAAGCGTCACAGATTTCTAAATTCATGATATATAAAAAAAAGAGTCTGCTTGATTGTTGACATCTTCCCCCACTAAAGTGTGTCCTAACACTGTCTATGCCAATAAATAAATATTCCCAATAAAATTCACTATTGGATGTCATCAGCACCAGAGTCTCAATTGTTGTCCTACGACAATGTATGAAGTGTGTGTGTAAATATATATATATTCACAGAAACACAAATCGTGCACTCTGGAGGGCCTTCGTAATGTTTATTGGTCCATACAACACAAAACTGGCTTTGACAAATTGTGTTTTGGCGTAAAGCCCTTTTCAATGTCTTTGAGGACTGTACTATGGTCATTTAAATAAACAAAGCATTACTACTTCCTGGCAGCTTCAATAGTAGAAAGAAAGGACACACTCACATTCCTAGCTCATAATGATTGCTGATGTTATGGCAGCTATATTGAAATGCATACAATAAAAGGGTGTCCATAGTGTCAGACTCTCAATTCATATGTCATTTCAAATACAATTCATTACAATCAAAAGAGGAATATAAAAAAAAAAATCACCTGTTATTTACTTAATATGCATATGACTCAGGTCCTCCCTTTACTCCCCAATCAATATCTAATGTGCATTGTTACAATCAAGCCCTGAATGGGCAAATGAATGTTATTACAACAGCCATATTTCAACTCATACAATACATAGGTGCCCTTAATGTCAGAGTCCCATTACATGTAGAATCCAATAACCAAATCATCAAAGAAAAATATTGAAAGAAAAAGAGCAACAAAATCACTTATTATCAATATACTTCATAAACATATGACTCTGGTCTGGTACTCCTTATGAGCACAGATTAAAACCCAAAATATATTGTAAGCCTGAATGGGCATAAATGATAATTTAATCAAAGTTTAAACAACAGCTTTACTTATTTCCCCTTCACCTTAACCCTATCTGATATGGGTCTACATCTCCTCAACCATATTCACCCCTTTTGGGGTCTTAGTGTTCATGTTTATGCTGTAACATGATTCAAGGTGTCTACGTTTTAATATATGATCGCCACCTCGCTCATCTTTATGGACTTGATCTAAATAGAAAAATCACAGCAAATTTCTATTGTGCCACTTGAAAATGACGGGCCATAGAATATGTAGGGTCACCCTTGGCTGTTGCCCACATGTGCTCCAACACTCTGTTCTTGAATGGCTTCAGAATACTGCCTGCATATTTCGGGGCATATTTATACTCCGTTTGCGCCGGAATTGCGTCGTTTTTATTGACGCAATTTCGACGCAAAACTAACTCCATATTTATACTTTGGCGTTAGACGCGTCTAGCGCCAAAGTCCATGGAGTTAGCGTCATTTTTTAGCGTGGACACCTACTTTGCGTTAATTATATGCAAGGTAGGCGTTCACGTCTAAAAAATCGACTCCGAGGCATGTGCGTCGGATTTATACTCCCGGGCAAAATTCACGCCCGGGAGTGGGCGGGTCAAAAAAAATGATGTACGCCCGCTTTTGCGCCGTTTTTTAGCGCCTGCAAAAGGCAGGCGTTAAGGGACCTGTGGGCTCTGAAGGAGCCCAGAGGTGCCCTCCCAAGCCCCCAGGGACCCCCCCTGCCACCCTTGCCCACCCCAGGAGGACACCCAAGGCTGGAGGGACCCATCCCAGGGACATTAAGGTAAGTTCAGGTAAGTATTATTATTTTTTTTTTTGTGGCATAGGGGGGCCTGATTTGTGCCCCCCTACATGCCACTATGCCCAATGACCATGCCCAGGGGACAGAAGTCCCCTGGGCATGGCCATTGGGCAAGGGGGCATGACTCCTGTCTTTGCTAAGACAGGAGTCATTTCTATGGGGGTTGGGAGTGAAAAAAAAATGGCGCAAATCGGGTTGAGGCGCAAAAATTGCCTCAACCTGACTTGCCCCATTTCTTGACGCCCAAGCTCCATTTTCCCCTACGCCGGCGCTGCCTGGTGTACGTCGTTTTTTTTAACGCACACCAGACGGCGCCGGCGGCTAACGCCGGCTAACGTCATTCAATAAATATGGCGCCCGCATGGCGCTTCAGAATGGCGTTAGCCGGCGCTAATTTTTTTGACGCAAAACTGCGTTAGCGCAGTTTTGCGTCAAAAAGTATAAATATGGCCCTTCATGTCGCAGGGACAGATTAGAAAGTATACTGCATAATCAAAGTTACAGTTCAACAGTTTAGTGATAGGTTTCTTCTTACCACTCCCTGGGCGTTAATTCTCCATCACCAGTGTTGTACTCACACGCCTTACAATCCATGCAGGGGAAGAAACCAGACACTTTCAATTTTCCACTCTTATAATCTGAATAATGGCTGTGTGCTGGATATCCCTATGAGAGACGTTCCTTTTGTACGTCACCTGTGGGGGCAATGCTAAGTCTGCACCAATTATTTGATCTGTTCATAGAATTCCCCAAAGCCTTTTAAGCCTTAAATGCAGCCATGTTGCGTAGGATGAAAAATCTGTAATCAGACTTATTGTGTCATCACTATTCTTATTTCTGTGGCCAAACTGCAACAATAACTCATGCCGGTTATGAATGCTAACTCTCCCTTCATCTTGTTTCAAAATTGATTTAGTATACCCTTGTACCAAAAACTGTGACATAGGCCCTCATTACAACCCTGGTGGAAAAAGCCACCTGCCGCCGTGCTGACGACTGTCAACATACCATGACCGCCACGGGTATTATGACCCACACATAGAGATCCGCCACTATACAGACACCCACACAAGTCCGCCAGACCAAAGGTCAGTGATAAACTGGCGATAGCAAAACTCGCACCGTTATGCCAACAGGAATACGCTCACAGTATCACGACCCACGAATCAATGCGCCGCTGTGCTCAAAATACACACACGCTTACAAAACTACACCATATTGGACAATTCAAAATACACACACCTGACACACATACACACACCACACCCACACACCCACAACACTATAAAACACCCACCCACATTACCCACAACCCTTTATGACCAAAAAAAAGATTGCGAACAGAGAGAGACACAAGCCAGGAGCACCAACTCAATCTGAGCCATAGGACACCAGCACCCATACACCATCCACGCAACTCACAGCACACACCACACCACAGCACCCCACACCTCACCCCACACATCCTCACACATATCACTCACACCACATCCATGGCACCCCAAAGACACCCCAGGTTCTCAGAGGAGGAGCTAAGGGTCATGGTGGAGGAAATCATCCGGGTTGAGCTACAGCTATTTAGATCACAGGTGCAGCAGACATCTATTGCAAGGAAGATGGAGCTATGGCGGAGAATCGTGGACAGGGTCAACACTGTGGGACAGCAGCCAAGAACAAGGGATGACATCAGGAAGAGGTGGAATGACCTACAGGGGAAGGTGCGTTCCGTGGTCTCAAGACACCAGATTGCTGTACAGAAGACTGGCGGTGGACCTCCACCTCCTCCCCCACAACTAACAACATGGGAGGAGCAAGTCTTGGCGATCATGCATCCTGAGGGCCTCGCAGGAGTAGCAGGAGGACTGGACTCTGGTAAGTCAAATCTTTACTACTTTATCCCCCCCACCTGCATGCCATCACAAACTCCTACCCCAGCCCCATGACTCCACCAACTCACGTATACCCCACTAACACAACCCACCCATCCCAATACCAAGTACTGCATGCACCCCCAATGCATTGACGCCCATCACAGACCTGCATGAACACCCATCACCGCAGCATGCCCAATAGAGAGACTCACCCAGCCCACAAAATCACCACTCACACAAGTTCAAGATGACGGGGAAATCACATTCATAGAGGGAAATACAGCCATGCACAAGATGGCACACGCAGATACATTGACAATGCATTTTTCTCCCAACAGGACCCCTACCCAACGTCACCAGAGAGGAGGTGCCAGCCACATCCAGCCCCCCCCCCCAAAAAAAGGGCCCACAGTGATGACAGCAGCTCTGCATGCCTGGATCACGATGACCAACCTGGCCCATCTGGGACCTCCGGACAGTCGGTTACCCTGCCACAGTCCCAAACCACCACTGAGCCTCCCCCCTCAGGAAACACCACCACATCACCCACCCATCGGGCCCATGCCATTGTCCCCGGGACACGTCAATCAGCAGTGTATCCACCACTACAGGGACCCCAAGGGACCCTACAAACAGTGGACGATCAGGAACCTGCGGTCAGTGCCAGTGGGCACACGGTTCAGGGGACAGAGGCACAGGACAACAGGGAAGCTGGGAGGACTGCTGTGCGACAAGGGGAGTATAGGCCCAGGGAACCAACCCTCCATGAGGCACTCTCAAACATCATGGGAGCGTACCACCATTCCCAGGAGACCATGGGCCAGGAACTGGCCAAGTTGCAGGAGACCAGCGGCTGCAGGAGGGACAGTACCTGGGGATCAGGGACGACCTAACAAAAATATACACCATCCTGGTCACCATTGCAGGGGTGCTGGCTGACATGGGCAAGACCATGAGGGAGGCAGTGGCACAACAACGGGCGCCTGACACTAGCCAAACCGAGGAACAGCCTTCCACCTCCGGCGGCGCTAGTAGACAGGAGGCCCCACCACAGGACCAACAGGCCACCAGCACCCCACCACCTGCAGAAGGAGAACCACCCCGCAAACGGTCCCTGCGATCCAGGCTGAAGACAGAGAACATTGCCAAGACCCCCGCCAGGAAATAAGACCCTCCTGATTGTCACCCTTCTGTCCCACCATGTCACCCTGTCCACCTTGAACTGCCATTGCTCCACTTCCTATGTCCCCTTGGACAATGCACCTGTGATACCAATAGACTGGACTCTAACTGGGCATTCCTCCACCATCACCCAAGCCCCTTGCAAATACCCCCATACTTATTGGCACAAAAATAAACACCCTTGAAACAAATACCATATTGGAGTCAGTGTCATGAATCGATAAATGTATTAGTACAACATTATCAAAGAATTGCAATACATATGTACAGTGAAATGTACTACAGGATGACCTTTGGTGGGCAGCAGTACATATAGCAGGAGCCAGAATGGAGCACACAGATCTGAGAATAGAGAATCCAAAGGGTACAGTCAGTGTCCATAGACAGAGGGTAAGAGGCTGCCATGTACGATGTCCAAAAGATTACTGAAAAGTAAAGTTGAGCTACAGTCTCATACCTGTGTGTCACTGGAAGTACTGCTGTATAACGTTTGTTCTGTTGTCCACATCTTCTTCATCTGCCTCCTCTTCCTTACTTTCCACTGGCTCCACTGCTGCCACAAGACCATCTCCAGGCTCACCCTCCTGCAGAAAAGGCACCTGAGGTCTCAAGGCCAGGTTGTGCAACATACAGCATGCCACAATTATCTGGCACACCTTCTTGGGTGAGTAGTACAGGGATCCACCTGTCAGATGGAGGCACCGGAACCTGGCCTACAGGAGGCCTAAGGTTCTCTCAATAATCCTCCTTGTACGCCCATGTGCCTCATTGTAACATTCCTCTGCTGTCCTAGGATTCCTCACTGGGATCAGTAGCCATGACAGGTCACCTGTAAATATCGAGAGACAACTGTTAGACACGCACTAACCCTTAGGGACAACCTCATACCCAGATACCTACTTGTAGTGGGTGGGGACCTTGGGCTCACATATTAGCCACACCCGGTGCCTCGGAAGTTGGCCCAGCACATAAGGGATGCTGCTATGCCTCAAGATATAGGCATCATGCACAGAGCCAGGATATTTGGCATTCACATGGGAGATGTACTGGTCTGCCAAACACACCATCTGCACATTCATCGAATGATAGCTTTTCCTATTCCTGTAAACCTGTTCATTTCTCTGGGGGGCAACAAATGCTGCATGTGTGCCATCAATGGCACCAATGATGTTGGGGATAAGTCCCAGAGCATAGAAGTCAGCTTTCACTGTGGCCAAATCCTCCACCTGGAGGAATACGATGTAGCTGCGCATGTGTTTCAGCAGGGCAGACAACACTGTGGACAACACGTTGGAGAACACTGGCTGAAACATTCCTGATGCCAGGGCCACTGTAGTTTGAAATGAACCACTTGCCAGGAAATGCAGCACTTACAGAACCTGCACTAGAGGGGGTATTCCTGTGGGCTGGCGGATAGCTGACATCAGGTCTGGCTCCAATTGGGCACACAGCTCTTGAATTGTGGCACGATCAAGTCTGTATGTGATGATAATGTGTCTGTCCTCCATTGTCGACAAGTCCACCAGGGCTCTGTACACGGGAGGATGCTGCCATCTCATCATCTGCCTCAGCAGTTGTAGGCTATGGAGGAGAACGGTGAGCAGAAGGTCATATTTCCACACAGAATGCACAACTGTTGCTGAAGTTAGGTCACAGAAGCAGTATGTGAAGTCGAGAGTCAGTTGATGGGCCAATGTCAGCTGTGACGCAGTTAGGTGCCATGCCATGTGCCCCCCTGAAATGGCGGCTGCCTGACCTGTGAGGAAGAACAAGTGGAAATTAGGTAAGTGCGCTGGCGTTGTGCGCCGTCGCGGTAGGCGATCGATGACTGCCGCGCAACTTCGCATTGGTTATCATTGGGCCTTATGGGTTCCAGGAGCCAATGGCGATGTACGCCGGCGGTGACGGTACACACCGCCGCAGACGTGACCACCATTTTCTAACTACTCACTCACTTGCTACCTGACCGTCAACAGGAGAGGACCTACACTGTAAGTGCTGCTGTGACAGGGTAAGTCCCTTCTGTGCAGGCTCTGAAGCACTCCAAACCCAATGGTGTAAGTGGACATATACTACTGGGCATGGTCCTGTGGGTGTCAGGTGTGCAGATGCTGGTGTTAGCCATTGTACCCCATGGGCTTTTGACTACCTTAGTGACTGGTTGGGCATGGCCTAGTGCATAGGGCAGCTCCCTGTGTGTTGTGTACGCCAACGGTAGTGTTGTTGCTGGCATTGACCAAGTGTATCCTCAGTCTCTCCACCCCTTTTTGTTTTGTCGCCCTGTGCTTGTGTGCATTAGCATCATCTGGCAGAGGAGCAAAGGTACTGGTGACGGAGTGAGCTGCGTCCCACAGGGCCCATGACGTTGAATCCACTGAGGGTGGAGGCACCAGTGGGATGGCGGGCAAGGGGAGCACCACAACGGGGACAGAAGGGGAGACCAATGACAGTGACTCCTCCTCCAATGGAAGCTCCCTGGCGGTGGCGGACACCTCTGTGCCCACCCCAACAACAGGTACAGCCGTCATTCCCCCTACCAGCACTGCCCTCCCAGCAGCCCCTCAGCGTGTTTCCCATGCCCGCTCATCCAGGAGGGTGGGTATCTCCTTTGCTCCAGGCACCTCAGGCCCTGCCCCAGTCAGCCCTGCTTCCCTCAGTGAGGAGGCTATTGACCTCCTGAGATCCCTCACTGTTGGGCAGTCAACCATTCTGAATGCCATCCAGGGTATCGAGAGGCATTTGCAACAAACAAATGCATACCTGAAGGGCACTCGCTCTGGCATGGCGGCCCAACAGAGAGCATTCCAGGTTCGGGCCTCAGCACTGATGGTAGCCGTTGTCCCTGTGTCTAGCCTCCCCCTCCAACTTCCTCTACCCAGTCCCAATTCCCTCAACTCCAGCCTATCCCAAGCACACCTTCAGACCAACAATCACCCAAATCAACACACAGAAGTGGCTCAGGCAAACACAAGCACCACACTTCATCCCGCAGGCACTCACACAAGCATCACACACATGCAGACACACCATCATCCACTGGCTCCACTGTGTCCCCCTCCTCCTCCTCGTCCACCCCCTCCCAGTATCGTCTCCACTCACACCTGCATGCAGTACATCCTCATCCACTACGTCCATCACCAGCACGCCCATCACAACACACCCCTCACGAGCAGTCACCACCCCCACAACCATGCACACGTCCCCTGTGTCCTCTCCCAGTGTGTCTGTGAGCCCTCCTCCTAAAGTACACAAACGCAAGCACCCACCCACCCAACAGCCATCCACCTCACAACAGCATCCAGCCCATGCACCTTCACCCAAACTCAGCAGAAAGACACCTCCTACAACCACCCCACTTCCTCCACTCCCAAACCCTCTCCATCTTCCCATCCCAGTGTGTCTAAAAAACGTTTCCTTTCAAACTTAGACCTCTTTCTTATGCCTCCCCCTCTCTTCTTCCCCTCGGGCCAGGGTGTCTAGATCCCAGGCCAGCGCCTCAGCCACCAAGTCGGCATCTGCTGTGGTACCTGCAAGTCCCAGGGGATCAAAGGGGGCACCCGTCAGGGCTGCCAGTGTGCCAGCGACCCCTGCAAAGGATCAACCCATTCTGCCACCTGCCAAGGTGAAGAGGGTGACAGCAAGCACTTGGCCAAAAAGCACGACGACACCCAGTAAGGCCTCCTTCAAAACTGCATCTACCAGTGCCAAGGTCCCAGCACCGTCTGGCAAGGTGGGGAAGGGCAAGAAAACCCAAGGCAAGGCACTTCAGGCCTCGGAGCCTCCAGGTGAGGGACTGGTGCCCACCATAAGTACTGACAGCCCAGCAACCTGTACCGTGGAAGGCACCGCCATCTGCACCGCCACCTGCACCGCCACTGCCACAACAACAGTCAGAAGCATCATCCCCAGTGGGCAGCCATGCGAGGCTGCAGGAGACAGCCTGGTGTCTCCCTCCACTACTACCAGCACCTGCACCATGGCCTGCACTGGCAGCATCTCCGCCGCAAGCACCGCCACCTGCACCGCCATCTGCACCGCCAAATGCCTAGCCAGTGCCACTACATCTGTCATCAGCAGCATCCCCAGTGGGCAGCTGTCCGGGGATGCAGGAGGCGGCCTGAATCCTCAACCCACCACTTGAAGCACCACCACCAGCACCAGCACTACCAGCAGTTTGCAGCCTAAGTCGCCGCAGGATGGAGTGTGGCTCTGCCTCCATGGAGTATCATGCTACCTGCTCCCTGCACATCTCGTGCCTCAGACACCCAGGTGAGGGAATGGGAACTGCCACACCCCAGGTGCAACATCACTGGGCACAAGGCCCCCTCCAGAACCAGTGGAGATATGCATCCACTATCAATTTCCTTGGCAGGATGAAGCAGACTGGGCACAAGTTCCCCTCCAGAACCAGTGGAGATATGCATACACTATCACTTTGTTGGCAGGATGATGCACACTGGGCACTAAGCCCCCTCCAGAACCAGTGGAACATGTCACCCACTTGAGACTGTGGCTTTGCACTCTCCAGGACCGAGCAGTGGGCAAACCACCCACTTGAGAAACTTGAGAGAATGTGGCTTTGCACTCCCCTGGACCAAGCAGTGGGCAAACGACCCACTTAAGAGACTGTGGCTTTGCACTCCCTAGGACCAAGCAGTGGGCAAACCACCCACTTGAGAGACTGTGGCTTTGCGCTCCCCTGGACCAAGCAGGGGGCAAACCACCCACTTGACAGACTTGAGAGACTGTGGCTTTGCACTCCCCAGGACCAAGCAGTGGGCAAACCACCCACTAGAGACACTTGGAGACTGTGGCTTTGCACTCTCCAGGACCAAGCAGTGGGCAAACCACCCACTTGAGAGACTTGAAAGACTGTGGCTTTCCACTCCCCAGGACCAAGCAGTGGGCAAAGCACCCACTTGAGAGACTTGAGAGACTGTGGCTTTGCACTCCCCAGGACATTGCTGTGGGCATGTTGACCCCTCCAGGAGCAGTGGCGTAGTACCATCTTCCAGCTTATGTGCCCCTCCTCCCCTTCCCCCTGAGGTACCTGTGTGTTTTCGACCTGATGCCCCTGTAGTGTGCTCTCCGTTTTGAGGCAGGAGTCGAGTGTGGGCTTCGCCCATGTTTGTTTGCCCACTGGGCCACAGATATTTGCAAAGGACAGTGTACGTCCTTCTGTACATATTGTAAATATTTGTATGTACTGTTGTTTACAATCGTTAACTGTATGTGCATATTTCTAAATATCACTACTTGCACTCAATTCCTTTTGTCCTTGCGTTCTTCCAGGGGGTTGCGGGGTGTAAATGTAATGTTGCTGCATGTTTTTGTGTGTATGGTGTTGTGGGTGAGGGTGGGGGTGGGGATGTTGCGTGTGTGTCACTCTCTTTTTCTCCCCCATCCCCTGTGTGCTTGATGCAGTACTCACCATGGTCATCGTCGCCACCTTCTTTGATATTTCTGGTGTATTAGCAGATACACCAGCATCGGCAGGACCTGTAGTTCGGCCTCCATGGCGTCCTGGTTCTTCATTGAGTGTCGAAAGTTGAGTGGTTCCCCTTCTGTGTACTGTTTCCGCTGTGCTTTTGATGGTATTGGTACCGCCCCGGAAAAGCTGGCGGATTGGTGGGTTGTGATAGGGTGGGCGGTACATTCTCTTCAGCCTGTCTGTTGGTGGTGACCGCCGCGGTGTATGTTGCTACTGCTCTGGCGGTCTGAGTGTTAAAGTGGCTGTCTGTGTTGGCAGTTTACGCCATGGTCGTGATCCCATTTTTTCTACCAGCGGCCTGTTGGCGGTATTACTGCCGCTTTAACACCGACCGCCAGGGTTGTAATGAGGGCCATAGTCTCTTGTGCCAGCTGCATGTAATCAGTCTGAAGAGCAATTGCACCTAATGTACAGAAGCTCACCAAACAAGATACTTTTGATTAAACTACAAGGGTGCTGGCTTCTGGCATGCAAATAGAATTCCCAGCAGTGAGCTTCCTATAGAGTTTAGGGGCATATTTATACTCTGTTTGCGCCGGAATTGCATCGTTTTTTTTTACGCAATTCCGACGCAAAACTAACTCCATATTTATACTTTGGCGTTAGACGCGTCTAGCGCCAAAGTCCATGGAGTTTGCGTCATTTTTTTGCGTGGACACCTACTTTGCGTTAATGAGATGCAAGGTAGGCGTTCCCATCAAAAAAATTGACTCCGAGGCATGTGCGCCGTATTTACACTCCCGGGCAAAATTCAAGCCCGGGAGTGGGCGGGTCAAAAAAAATGACGTACGGCCGCTTTTGCGCCATTTTTTAGCGCCTGGACAAGGCAGGCGTTAAGGGACCTGTGGGCTCGGAAGGAGCCCAGAGGTGCCCTCCCATGCCCCCAGGGACACCCCCTGTCACCCTTGCCCACCCCAGGAGGACACCCAAGGCTGGAGGGACCCATCCCAGGGACATTAAGGTAAGTTCCGGTAAGTACTTTAAAAAAAAAAAAATTGGGGCATAGGGGAGCCTGATTTGTGCCCCCCTACATGCCACTATGCCCAATGACCATGCCCAGGGGACAGAAGTCCCCTGGGCCTGGCCATTGGGCAAGGGGGCATGACTCCTGTCTTTGCTAAGACAGGAGTAATTTCTATGGGGGTTGGGAGTCGAAAAAAATGGCGTAAATCGGGTTGAGGTGAAAAATTTGCCTCAGCCTGACTTGCCCCATTTTTTGGCGCCCAAGCTCCATATCCCCCTACGCCGGCGCTGCCTGGTGTACGTCGTTTTTTTTCACGCACATCAGGCAGCGCCGGCGGCTAACGCCGGCTAACGTCACTGATTAAATACGGCGCCCGCATGGCGCTTCAGAATGTCGTTAGCCGGCGCTAATTTTTTTGACGCAAAACTGCGTTAGGTGGTGAATTCTGCCCATTCTTGTAAAGGTTCTGGGTCAGGATTTTCACATGAGGGGACTGTATATATCCTTAGGTCCCAGGATATCTGATCTACCTCAAAGTATTTCTGTAAGGAAGTCACTTCCCACCACTTAGCAATCTCCTTCTCAAATGTTCTCTCTAGTTTATAAAACAAGTCTTTCAAGTTTGTTTCGAGGGTATGTTTTGCCACCGAGTGCTCCCTCTCTTGCAACACTACTTGAGGAAGTGGACCCAAAAAAGTCAGCTGTTGCCACACGGCGCTCTATTTGCTAAACATGCTCCAAACATTGTATGAACTTTGTTTCTCTCAAACACTCCTCCAAACGCTGTTGCTATGACTTATAACCATCAAAGAAAGAATAAGAATGGGATACACTTACTGTGTTCTTCTGCCTGTGACCGTGCATCCTCAAACCCAGTTCCCCCATGTCTAAAACCATGGCAGCGGTGCTCTCATCTCGTCAACTGAATGTGATCTTCTGCTGGAGTGCCCAAATATCAGGTTTCTTCTCCTTTATGATCACTCCGGCACACATGGCAAGGCAGGCGGCATGTGAATCTGTTCTGCCTCTAAGCCGTTGCTCCACTGGCACACCCGAGTCTCAATTGTTTTCCTATTACAATGTACAAAGCATATATATATATATATATATATATATATATATATATATATATAAGTACCTACTGGCGGTCCATTATAGTTAGGACCATTTTTTCCATAGAGTTTTTTGTGTTTTGCCAAACACTGGCACCAAATTTTCAAAAATTATACTTTGGTTGGTTCAGCTATTATGTTGAAAGTTTCGGGGTGATCTGTCAAGCAGGGGTAGAGAAAAAGATCCCCCATCCAAAACACTTTTCCCCCATTCTACATCAATAGGATTTTTCATATATTTTAACATAACTACAGCACGAACTGCTGGATGGAATTACACCAAATTTGGCAGAAAGCTAACTCTTGGTCCAGAAAGCGTGCTTTTGTGATTTACTGAAAATCCCTGTAGTAGGCTCGGAGAAATTAGAGTTAAAAAAACATAGATAGTCATCTAGGGACTCGGATCCTCTGCAGATCCAACAGTCCCCATGCTGCTATCTGATAGGCTGGCAACAGTTCACCCAGGAAGTGTTGACAGTCATCTTGGGACTCTGCTTCAGCACAGTCCCACAACAAAAGTAAAAAAAAAGGGGCCAGGATATAGACACCATAAGCCCCTAACCATGGTCTAGGGGTCCCGCAGGGCCTCCGGGACCCCTCCAAGGCTAAAAAGCATTTTTTTGAATGTTGGGAAAATCAGGGATCTGGATCCATGGATTTTCCTTAAACCGAAAAAAAAACGGCGGTCTCGCACCCTTTTATTTTATTAGCCTCTGGGTGGGCCAGGTCTTAGTGTCATTGGGGGCTTCAGAAATGAGGGGGTGCACTGGGACCCCTCCTTGGGCTTCTATAAGCCCCGCGGATTACCACCTCCCTGGGTCGATCACAATGTAAAAGGAGGGGGGGCTGTGTGGCCCCCTGCACCCTGGGAACCACCACCAACAAAAATGATTTAATGTGGGGGAGGCCCTATGGCCTCTTCCAGAGCCCCAGGGACGCCACCTCCCCAGTAAATATTCAATAGTGTGTGGGGGTGCGTGGCCCCCCGCAACCCCAGGGCTTTAAACAAAATGAGTGCTGGGGCCACTGGGCCCCCCAGCCCTGGGGACTTCCACCTCACCAAGGTACAATAAAAGAATGAAGGGGGTCTGCTGCGGACCCTCGCACCCTCGGGTCCTCCACCTCCCCAGGGCAAAATAATGATTTAATGTGGGGGAGGCCCTGTGGCCTCCTTCCGACCCCCAGGGACCACCACCACCCCAGGGCAAACATTCAATTGTGTGCAGGGGGGCCTCACAGCCGCCCCTGCAGCCCAGGGGACCACCACCTTCCTAGGGCGCACAGTCATAAGTTAATATATATATATATCATACATCATTTTTCATAACATTTCAATATGTACCTCTTACATTAATTACAGATGTAAAGTCTTAAAGCCATATACTTAATGATCTGTATTGATATGACATAAAAAGAAAAAGGCAGCATCTAAAAAAACTGCAAGGGCAATGTTTAGATATGCAACCAATTGAATCAGAGACTGCCATTGTTTTTGTTCGAACTTTGATGTAGCTGTAAGCAAACACATTTTAATAATTTGTGGCCACTACTGGTAACTCTATATTAGGTATAACATGGAACAACGTAGATGGGTCCATGCTGTTATTTCTGGACTGTTCTTCTGTCCCTCATTTCGAGAGAATCTAAGATATGGCCTTACTCCAAGGACAGATTTATCAGCAGGCATGTAATAGGAATGACAAACAAATAATAGCCATAGCTTTTAATAATTGTGCTATGTCTAAGGAAAGTCTGTAGGTTTGAGAGATGTCACAATGGCCTCTAAAATCTCATGTGCTATGACCACTGAAGAAAAGGGGCTTAAGGGCTATAGTAAATTAAGGTGGCAGACATGAGTTAAGTGATCTCCAAATGGCTTGTTTCAATTTCAATTCATTTAACTTTAAGCAAGGGGCAGAGGGAGTTGTACTCTGCAATTCCAAGAAGTGTTAACTTCTGAAGGAAAGATAGTGAGAGCCTTCAATTTTACTTGTGAGTGCTTTATCTGGTGCTGGCAAGTTGTAGTGAAGACAACAGTAAATGACGGTGTACAGCAGATAATTGAAGCCTAATAACTTTAAAAGAAAAGTAAGTGGTCTTTTGTTTATGGGCAATAGAAGTGGGGGAATGAAGTTGAAAGATGATGAAGAAATAGAGACCCAAGTTATTGTATATACATTTTTTTATACGAATGTGAAATACTTGGACAAGTTGGCATCCAAGGCTGGAATTTTGTTTATGCTGTTAATGAGTTATGTACACTCCTATCGATAAACCTACTAAAATAAATAAAAAGTTCTTAGCAAGTGGATCGTAGCCTTTTTAATGAAAGATAGAAGTCAACAAGTTGAATTATTTTCAAATGCATGAATTATTACATAGAATAATGGAAATTTTGAGCTTCTTCTATGTTCTGGGCTGGTGATCGGTTATAGGCAATACAGACGGACCCTCTAGACAGATAGTAAAAAGATAAGGAATTTACATCCTGCACAGTGATTTAAAGCCATAATAAGCAACAAATGTAATCTTCACATTGTCAAAATTATAACAGCTTTGGTAGTCAGTGTAACCGTTGATGTTTTGCAAAAAAGGCCTTCCTTATTCCGTCTAATTTGTTATTTTGCAGCTTCAAAACCACTTTCTATTTATAATTTTTCCAATCATTTTTTGCACACCTTAATGGAATTTTCATGGGCCAATAAGCTGATTTGTGGATGTGAGTTCTTTGATTCTGGTTCATGGTATATAGTCATTTCCACTAGAAAACTGAATTCAGAATTAGTACAATCTGCCAGCTTCGAATATTGGCAGTCATTATGAACATGGCGGTCTGGACCGCCACGCCGGCGGTGGCGGTCATTACCACCAACGGCATGGCGGTAGAGACCGCCATATTCTTCACACAGTAAGCAGCTAGTTCACTACCACTCACTTCCAGTCCAGAATCGACGTCGGGCCTACTATAGGCACATTCGACCCTTTTGTCATACCAGACATCTTGGGACCAGGGCACGGGGGAAATAAGTTCTAGAACCATCTGTGAAGGAAACCCCAAGACGTTTCTTGCACTTCAAAACTGGCACTAGGTATAAAAATAGGACACTTAGACTGACTCTTCAGTTCACTCCTGGACCTGCGGAGGACACGCAGAAGACTACCCTCTGTTTTAGACCTGCTTTGACCTTCAGATGACTGCCCTGCTGGTGCTAAGGACTGCTCTGCTACCTGAAGCCTGCCTTGAACCCTCAGAGGAGTGCTCTGCTGCATAAGGACTGACTTGCTGTTGGGACACATGACTACCAGAGTAACTTCATGCGCTAGTTGCTTTGCCTCTTGTTCTGAGCTACAGGCACATTACAAGCTCCAGCAAGTTGAACTGTGCACCTGGTCCCTGTCTGAAGTGAGTCCTGCCCTTAAAGCTGTGCCCACCGAGCCCTGGACATTTGGAAGTGGTAGTAAAGGTTCCCAAACAACCAAAATCCAAAACATTTGACTTCAAACAATTTCAGTGAAAATGATCAGTGAGAACCTACCTGCTTGCCAATCCGCCCAAATTGCATCATTGGTCGGCCTGACTTTGCAGTAGTTCCCACTATGTTCTTCTCCACAGTAGCAAATCCTTTTCCGTGGCTCCTCTTCAGAAGGGAATCCAGGGTTGTTGAGCCCTCATTGGCCACAGTTTACTGCTACATCCCCTGAAGATTTTCAACTTCCACAAAAGTGATAAAGTCTGAACGTAGAAGTCTTCACTGAGACTTTGCGCAGCAGCTCCCCGACGACAACGCCTCCTCCTCAAACACTGCCGGCTGAACTTTACCATCTCAGACATTTTTCTTCAAAATTTCTTCAGGTTCAAAGGTCAGTCAAGACTGGGCTCCATCAAGGTCGGCTATAATTTTCAACCTTGCCCACGTCTTGCATGACTAGATGTCTGCAGTTGGCGATTTGATCTTTCAGGTGCTATTTTTCACTCAAAACATTTAAAAATCATAACTCAGGTTCTACTGATTGGATTTTTTGTTGCTTCGGTCTCAAATTATTTATTAAATTTTACTCTATATGTTACTAATATGATGTAGACATTTTCTTTTCTTTGACCATTGTTTTTGCTTGAGGGCATTGGCCAGAAAGGCAACTGACTTTAAGGGGAACCTGTTCTGTTGCTTCATCAATCTTCCAAGCTGCGTTCAACTTTGTGAATCAAGAAATTTTATGGGATAAGCTGGAAAAGTTGGATATCTTGAGAAGCTTGCATTTTATTTTAAAATAATTACTCTATGGCAATTGGGCTCTAGTAGAACTTGATAAGGGTGGAATATTTAAAGAAAAAATTATGATAAGAAATGGTCTGCGCCAAGGATGTGTCTTGGCCCCAACCCTATTTGCACTTTACCTAAGGGCTTTGCTGGACACTCAAAGTGGAGAGGCGCCTTTTAATTTAAGATAGGTGGGCATCATGTTGTATGCCTGCTTTATGCAGATGCCTTGGTGATAATGGACATGACAAATTGGTCTGCAGCATAAATTAGATGCTATCAAAGGTTTTGAAAGATGCATTAATGATAAAAATTAGTACTGAAAAAACAAAAATTCTGACATTTGGGGAAAAGAAAGAAAGATCTTAAATTGTTCCTGGGAAAGGTAAGGATTGAAGAGGTATCTGCATATCACTACCTGGGCATATATTTTATATCTTAGTTAAGAGGGATGACACATTTGGTGGTAATAATAGATAATGCCCTGCCAACAATTATGGGATTAGGTACATTTATAAACAAGTTTGAAAGGCAAAATCTATACCTAGTCTAGGCAGCATTTAAGGCAATTGTTCAGTTAGGTTCAGACCTAATGGCTATATGGAGAATAGATTAGGAATTTGAATGGGGTAATCAATTGGGATAAAATTTAATGTTTAAAAAGGATATGGAATCTCCCAAAATCCGCCGTTGCTCAGGCTTTAAGGCAGGAAACTATATTATCATCATGGTCCAGCCTCTCTGAAATGGCATGATTTAGATTTTGGGATAAACCGTTAGTATCCAGTGTAGGGAAGGTATTGTTGTTGTGTTGGGATGAGATTCTGAAGAGTGAGTGGAAATGGGTTATTTGTCTAAAACACACCTCATTAAGGTTATAAAGTTTGTACTCTCCAGACTATTCTGGATGGGAACTTCCGATGAACCTGTTGAAAAAAGAAATATGTATTAAAATGGAAACTATTTCCAGGATCTGAGACCTTACATGTACATGTAAAAAGAAGTCTACCTCCCTATGTTGTGATGTCTATCATAACTGTTCCTCTTTCTTCTACATTTCGCCATTAGCAAATACCACCATAAAACAGGAAATCTTTAAATTCAGAATTGGGATTAACCCCATGTATTCTTGTGTTGAGGTGGCCAAAGGATTAAAGGAACCCAGAGGCCTTAGTAAACGTGGGCTGGTAATAAAATGTTCAAATATGCTTATTTAATTTGATTGTTTATTTTTTAGGACAGAGCATTGTAGACTTTTAAAACCTAGTATACTCAATTATGGCAGTGTGGAGTGGCAGAAAGCTCTGACGTTTTCATCCAAGATGGAATTTTTTTATATGACTTGTGGACTAGGGTTCTTTCTAATTGCAGTTAAGGAAAGTTTACTAAAAAATAAAGGTTGCATAGTTTTACAATTTAAGACATTTTTTGTATGAATTTAATTAAGGGGTTTGTATCATTTCGTTTAAGTAAGGGGGAATAGGATGTTTTAGGATAAATGATTGTATTGTTTTAACTGAATAATTGCATTCATTTGTTTAATGGGATACAGTCTAAATAAATACATGTATTTTATGACAGAAAATTAAATTATACATTTTTTTATGTTTTCACTTTATTACAGTTTGAGTGCTCTTTAAATACTTATCACATTGCCTCTAAGTTACGCCTGACTGCTTTTGTGGCAACCTGCAAGAGAGTTAAGCCCAGGATAATTTAGTGACTTTTGTGGTTTATCTTGAAAAGGATGTGGCTGTTGCTTGAGAATGGCTCACACCCCCACAACCAACAACCCAATTTCTCACAGTAGTGCAGTGAACTAAGGTCTTGAGACTGGAACAATAAGGATATTTAGTAACAGCTTACAATACAGTACCTTTGAAAAGGACTTGCGCCTGACTCAAGGAATATCTAGCATGCTTCCTGCACTACACGTTTGTGAGTCTTCAAAGTAATGTGCCTGACTCAAGGCCATAATGTAAGGGTTTGTGAACCAAACTTCAACTACTTACAATTGGTTTGTCGTGAATTCAAAATGTAGGATTCCCAAATTGTTATCACCTATTTCAAAAATGTTTGCAGATTGCAAATTGGTAATCGTAATTTGAAATGTATGAAATAAGTTGCGGCTGAGTTAGCGAGTTCACATTCATTCAGTTCACTATTTAGGGGAATGCATAAAGCGATTACCTATACAACGAATCAGCCTGCAAATAATGAATGATACTTCTGCTCCTGTCTGATGACATTACATCCAGAAAGTAATTAACCAGTGAACAGTGGAAAAGTTTGCTGCTGGAAGTTTGTGTGAGAATTGCCATCCACCCCTAAAGTTCCTGAAAATGTCAAGAAAGGATACAGAACGGGAGGCTGAAAAATGACATTTTCTGAATACGAATTGGAGGTATTTAGGGAGGAATGTGTCTCCCAACATGACAAATAATGTGGAAAAGCATCCCTTGCAGTGCCAGATTCTCAAAAACATATGGAAGGCAATACAACAGAAAATCAACGCAGTGGGAGTCACACAAAGATCCATTAAGGAAAACCGTAAAAGATTATGTGATCTCAGATCCAGGACAAAGGAAAAGGTAGCAAGCCATCTTACTGAGGCCTGAGGAACTGGAGGTGGTCCATCCACTGTCCCACCTGCCACTGCACTTGACAAACTTGTGGAAACAACTTTGGAACCAGAGTCAATGGAAGACTTCCACTCAATTGACACATCAGAGATTCCTGGTACCTCTCAAGTTAAGTTAAGTACAAGTCTCCAATAACTATACCAAATCCTTATTAGGCTTTGCATAAACACATTAAATATAGGATAGGATTGTGTAAATGTTTGTATATCTAGCACCAAATATGTAAAAGAAATAGCCTACATATAAATTGCAGTTTAACTAAATTACCCTTGCATATTCCCAGTGCATCTTGGGAGAAGCAGTACAGTCACTATAGGCTGATGCAATTTTTTTTTAAGTTTATTTTTTCAGCACAACAAAGTTAAGCACATAATACTTAGCCATAGTACAGAAAATAATACTGATTCCATTTTCAAACAGATAGCCATGCTGATGGGAGTGATTTATCCGGAGGCGAGGGACTTGATGATTCCTAAATGCAGATTGACGAGCCACTGGATGATGAGAGACATGACACAACTCCCCAATTCTAACCGGCGAGCCCCATGGTGCAAGTACACCCACAGACAGCAAATGCAGTATTTTCATGAAGCACACCTAATGTGAACCAGTAACCTGTAGTCAGGCCAAGAGAACCATTGGGGAAGACTTAGACGTCACACTCGCTGTGTGGCCAATACTCCATCCCATACAAACAGTAAAAAGAGGTCACATCTCCCATAAATTTGGCAGTGATTGGTGGCTCGGAGTCATCAATGCTCAAAGTTCAGTGCCTGCAACAGAGGGAAATAATGCTGGTCAACCAAAAATTTACACATATTGAAAACATTATCACTACGTGATTAGAAAACATTTCAACAATCCTATCTGGTAATCTACAGAACATTAATGCAAACACTGACAATCTCATTGAAGCTGGAAAGATGCTATCCATAGATATCATAACACATATGGAGAGTGGGGAAAAGTATAGGAGAAACCGGAAGAAACAACGCCGTACCTGTCTCCCCAGATTTAGAACCAAAAACACACAAGAGAGTACGGGGTTCGCAGGTTGATACAGAGCTTAAAACAAAGAATATTGAAAGCCAAAAAGCTCTTGCATATGTTAGATACATTTGGCTTTGTTAATATTTTTTTTTTGTGGATGAGAGGGGGCAAGCAACAATACGGGAGGGTGCTGCAGCGTAACACACAAAATGCGCTTTAAACGTTTGTTTCTCTGCTGAACACTGAGGCAGTTTTCCATCCTGCTAAAGAGAAGTTACAGTTGGTGCTGTTAATTTCAAAGGTTAATGCACGTTTGGCATGAAATATTAACCTGGCGTGTAAACATGGAAAAAAGTCATACAATCCAACGTACATTTTGCAAACATATTTCCTATACCGTGCTGTATAGCTTTTGAGCTAAATTCACACTTATACATACACAAGAAAGCAAACTAGGTAACTCCGGTCGTAGGCGTTATGTTAGAAACATTTGTAGAGCCCAGGGAATTAAGTGGGCTGGGTCCCTCCGGGTCTCAGAAACATTAGTAATTAAACAAGGACACTGAAAACTATCCCTATCCGGCCCTTTATTCATGTCCTTATCATTAGTCTCAAATAACACTGATCGATTTTTGAACAGCTCACGTTAAAATAGTTAAAGTAATCCATATCAGTGATTTAGTTCTTGTTTATATTTCATATGTTTTACTTAGTCTGGTATGAAATATCGGTCGGCTGGCACACCATATGGATCACAAAAAATAGTTTGCGTGTTTAAGCCACGCTCCTAATTATATAGGCCACTCCCCTTTTAGTGCTCCCCACTTTTTGTATCCCACATAAAGCCTAGGTAGAGTAATCTGGTTAACTTTAGCAACACAAAAGGATAATGGACTGAGTGCTGAACAATGAAAACACTCACCCCCAGTCACAGATCTGGGTTTAATCCATCGTTCTTTTGCTCACCATGCCACCCCAGTTTGGTCCCAGCCATATGCAAATCAGTCTTGACCCTGTTCCTCATGGGAACAGTCCAGCCTGAACTGCCAAGCCAGGTCCTCCCTGGACTGGAAACAAGCATCTTGGGACCGGTTTCAGGGTATCACCCTTCATCAGCCAGGCTAGCTTGAATCCAATGGCACGGTGAGCAAGGGACCCACGTCTGGGCATACCCTTCCCACACAGGGCAACATTAGCAACACAAAAGGATGATAGACGGAGTGCTGAACAATGCAAACACTCACCCCTAGTAACAGATCTGGGTTTAATCGTTCTTTTGCTCACCATGCCACCTTAGTTTGGACCCAGCCATATGCAAATCAGTCTTGACCCTGTTCCTCATGGGAACAGTCCAGCCCGAACTGACAAGCCACATCCTCCCTGGACTGGAAACAAGCATCCTAGGACCGGTTTCAGGGTATCACCCTTCAACAGCCAGGCTAACTTGAATCCAGTGGCACAGTGAGCAAGGGACTCACGTCTGGACATACCCTTCCCACACAGGGCAACTTTAGCAACACAAAAGGATGATGGACGGAGTGCTGAACAATGCAAACACTCACCCCCAGTCACAGATCTGGGTTTAATCCATCATTCTTTTTGCTCACCATGCCACCCCAGTTTGGACCCAGCCATATGCAAATCAGTCTTGACCCTGTTCCTCATGGGAACAGTCCAGCCTGAACTGCCAAGCCAGGTCCTCCCTGGACCGGAAACAAGCATCCTGGGACCGGTTTCAGGGTATCACCCTTCATCAGCCAGGCTGGCCTGAATCCAGTGGCACAGTGAGCAAGGGACCCACGTCTAAGCATACCCTTCCCACACAGGGCAACTTTAGCAGCACAAAAGGATGATGGACGGAGTGCTGAACAATGCAAACACTCACCCCCAGTCACAGATCTGGGTTTAATTCATTGTACTTTTGCTCACCATGCCACCCCAGTTTGGACCCAGCCATATGCAAATCAGCCTTGAGCCTGTTCCTCATGGGAACAGTCTAGCCCGAACTGCCAAGCCAGGTCCTCCCTGGACCGGAAACAAGCATCCTGGGACCAGTTTCAGGGTATCGGGTTGCCAGTCTTGAACTTTGCTTTTGCCAGTAATTAATTTCAGGTGTGCTAGTGTGATTGGCTTAACGGATTCAGACCAATCTTCTCCTATCCAGAAAGAATCGATAGCTATAGTAGGTACCAGGACTGCAAGACTGCTGCCGCTGGGGCAAAGATTCATCTGGTCACCCCAAACATTTGTATAGTGCTAACTATCGTTATTATACAATTGTACCACTTTCTCAGTGTGGGGTCAGTGGAGAGTTTGGCAAACATAATGAATTAATTTATATGACATTAGCCCAAGTCCATGGTTCCTGAGCAACAAAGTGTTCACTAAATAAGAAGAGCGCTGTAAGATAGCAGAGCTAGTTAAAACAGCCTTCACTTTTCTTTAATAGCAACAATAAGGCACACTAAGAAACCAAAGAAAATCGAGCAATCCACACCAAAGGAACACAAACAGTCCGATGGCTACTACAGAACAAGGGAAACCATGATACATTCTTTTTGTTGAGCTTAAGTGATCTAAAAACAAGGTTCCAGCAACTTAAGGGTTAAAAAGATAACAACCCAAAAGAGTACAATCTTACCGACTGACTGGACGAAGGAAACTACAAAGACTGATTCCCTCAGAGCATAAAAAAGACCTAGCACTGTACGTCTGTTTCATAAAAGAAGACATGGCTGTGCTCTTGGAAAAATAGAAGCAGAACATGCTGTCTGTCAGGCTACTTCAGAATCTATTAAAATTGCCTTTAGGGACCTGAGTCTATGAAGGATTGTTGTTTACAGTACTCCCCTTGAATCTTGCATTTTACCTGCTTACAATGTAAAAACTGCCCACCTAGAAGCTATAACAGCATGAGAAAGTGGGGGACTGGAAGCCATGGGACTTCGAGCAGCATGTTTGCTGCTGTGAAGCTGTATACCAAGGGGCATATTTATACTCTGTTTGCGCCGGAATTGCGTCGTTTTTTTTGACGCAATTCCGACGCAAAACTAACTCCATATTTATACTTTGGCGTTAGACGCGTCTAGCACCAAAGTCCATGGAGTTTGCGCCATTTTTTAGCGTGGACACCTACTTTGCGTTAATGAGATGCAAGGTAGGCGTTCCCGTCTAAAAAATTGACTCCGAGGCATGTGCGCCGTATTTACACTCCCGGGCAAAATTCACGCCCGGGAGTGGGCGGGTCAAAAAAAATGACGTACGGCCGCTTTTGCGCCGTTTTTTAGCACCTGGTCAGGGCAGGCGTTAAGGGACCTGTGGGCTCGGAAGGAGCCCAGAGGTGCCCTCCCAAGCCCCCAGGGACACCCCCTGCCACCCTTGCCCACCCCAGGAGGACACCCAAGGCTGGAGGGACCCATCCCAGGGACATTAAGGTAAGTTCAGGTAAGTTTTTATTTTTATTTTTTTTGTGGCATAGGGGGCCTGATTTGTGCCCCCCTACATGCCACTATGCCCAATGACCATGCCCAGGGGACAGAAGTCCCCTGGGCATGGCCATTGGGCAAGGGGGCATGACTCCTGTCTTTGCTAAGACAGGAGTCATTTCTATAGGGGTTGGGAGTCGGAAAAAATGGCACAAATCGGGTTGAGGTGAAAAATTTGCCTCAGCCTGACTTGCCCCATTTTTTGGCGCCCAAGCTTCATATCCCCTTACGCCGGCGCTGCCTGGTGTACGTTGTTTTTTTCCACGCACACCAGGCAGCGCCGGCGGCTAACGCCGGCTAACGTCATTGATTAAATACGGCGCCCGCATGGCGCTTCAGAATGGCGTTAGCCAGAGCTAATTTTTTTGACGCAAAACTGCGTTAGCGCAGTTTTGCGTCGAAAAGTATAAATATGGCCCCAAATTTCTTGGGAAATTCCCACATGACCTGTGGCGAAAGTGTTTTAAATGTGCCCACCTATAATTAGATTTTGTCTCCGTGGAACAGAGCACATTGCTGACATTAGGCGTTTGCAAAGTAAACTCTAGAAAACAAGCGCCGAAAGTTACATTTCGGCTTGCCGCACAAAATAATACCTGAGCCTCGTCTGGAGCAGAGGACGGGCACTTATTAAATTAAATCAATATGTGCTTGGTCCCTGCTCCACAGCAAGGAGCGGAAGTGACGTTTCAGCAGTCTTGGCAAATTAGGACAGCTGTACAGAAGAGTGAGGCAGAAGCAGACAAATGGTAAGCACCGGGCAAGCTCCAAGCCCCTTGCTGTATACAGCAGAGTCTCACAAGCAAGACACATGTGCTAGCACATGCACTCGCAGGCTCAACCTAAAAAATTTACATCTTAAGAACAAACATAAAACAAACATGAAAGACGGCTGTCAGCAAAGTCAACCAAACTTTCTGTGTAAAGGTTATTTGTGAAGCAAATTTAATCCACAACATATGTTTTACAGACACACTTATGTGAGCTAAAAAAAACAAATGCCACTCTTTGCAGCAGTGACATAATACTGTTATTTAGCATGTTTCCTACAATCATGGTGAGAGAAATTGATTATGTTTAGCATCAAACAGTTTGATCACATTGGAAGCCAGTATTTGAACTCAGCTCACAATTGAGCAATGACATTGCATCACCTTTCAAAGAGTTTGTGAAAGACCCCAGCCTTAAAACAAATTAGGTCAAGCTACTTATCTGTGACTTCTGACTAGAATCCTAGGCCCAACTAATCAAGAACCTCCATATCTTTAGAATCAGAACTCTGTATCACTTCATGGTGAAAGCGGTGATGGATGCAATAATCACCATGAATGCTTTAGTCTTTGCTCACACCAATACCACGCAATAGCCTGAAAGATTAGGGTGTAATCTGACTTCTTTCACCCTTGCTATCCTAAATAATGGCATTCTTACAGAGAATTAAGCCCCACTTACTCTCAGGTGTGCCACAATAATCCTTACGCTTAAGTAGAAGGGTCAGCCATTGTTAACTCAGTCACACAAAGACCTATCTCCTACATTCTATATAGCCAAGAAATGCATTGCTAAACAAAAATGTATCTACAAACATTGGCACAGGTGTCAATTAAGTGTGCTTCATGCCTTTCCTAAATGTATCTGTCAGGATATAGTCCCACTCAAACAGTGTGACCAGATCCAAGTACATCATTGAAAACTGGACAGTGAGGCTCAGCATTACTTTCAATGAGGGTGAACATACAGATCAAATTCACATAAACCAAGAGGAGAAATCTGTTTCTGTCTTTCCCTACATAAGCTAATGCATGCGTGCAACAATTAGTGACTAAGAGGGTGCATAGATGGAAGCATTCAATGAGTCACACATTGACGCATTCTTGTAATTACCCATCAACAATACCACATACACACGCGCACACACAGGAATACAAACTTACCAATCAACAAGAAAGCCGTTTCAGTAACAAGCCAGCCCTAATAATATTTATTGGTAATATCTAGTAGTTTGGGCTTTAAGATGACCTATTTAGCCATTGACTTGCCAGATCCTTTTGGGAATATAAGGAAACGCAGCTCATAGTGTGTAGTGTGGAACTGCTGACTTCACGTCTGCTTGAACATGAGGAGTCCAAGTGCAAGGGATCCTAAACAGAGTTTACCACATGAACCATCTTAATTTGTACACCTCCTGGTTTAAGGGTGCATTGATAGAAATAAATGCAATACTGATAAGAAAGTATTGAAGCTGGCACTCTGTTAGACAGGTTGTGTATGTTTGAGTTCAATATTAATGCAAAACATTCCTTTCAGCTTCAGCAGCTCATGCTCGCTTGGAATTAATTAATGCAAGGCATCCTCCAAGTATCCAACGAAAGGTAAACATTGTAATACAGTTTCAAATTCACGAAGACTGAAAGAAAAACAAAACATTAGCACTGCATGTAGCAACTTTCCTGCCTATTGGCAAGCTGGCGAAAACACTTTTAAATTGAAATGATCAACATTGTAAACATTAAACATAAATTCAGTGTACAAAATACACTTGATACAATTCAGGTGTACAATTTACAG
Source organism: Pleurodeles waltl (assembly GCF_031143425.1). NCBI lineage: Eukaryota > Metazoa > Chordata > Amphibia > Caudata > Salamandridae > Pleurodeles > Pleurodeles waltl. The sequence goes on from NC_090436.1 coordinate 840,699,021, forward strand.
TATGCAGACGGGATTACCAGATCACTCCATAAATGCTGCAGACGTTTGTGTTCTAGGGCTGCGTTTATAAAAATCAATCCATTCTGTGAGACACAGTGCCTGATTTAGAGTTTTGCAGATATCGAACGTAGCGTAGACATCAGTAATCTCTAAATTTGGTGAATGGGGCATCCTCCGCTTTTGGCATATGCCACATATTGTCAAATTAGCAATTCACCCCACAGTCTTTGTTTCTTTTGACCAAGATTTTATAACATTTTTCATAACAATGATTTCTAAAAGGAAAAAAAAACGTCTGGATATTCATTGATTCAAGTGGCGTTTCTTGCAGTTCTCAATGTGCCATTTGATATTCACTGAAACATACCGTTCTGGATCACAGTACACTTGCATTGAAGAGACTGGGGATGGAAAGTGAAGTGTATTCCAAAGAGGCCAAGGTTTGGATGAGCATGAAGAGTTAAGACTACATTTACATTAGTTTCCCAAATACATTGATCAGCTGTTGATGCTTAATTATTTTCATCCCCTTGTAGCAAAGTCATCATTTCATGTTCTCCCTTTTCATTTTTAGCATTTTTCTGGAACCTATTTTTCTTTAACTAGGAGGAGTCTGTATCCTGTGACAATGCTATCAGCACCATTCTGCACATAAAATGGTACTATTAAATTGGTTTCACTCAGCTTGTGTGTTGAACTCTCCACTGACACCATTTTAAGATGGCACAGAAATTGTGCCAATGGTATGGAAGTTAACAGTCTTTTGTGGACTGCACTGTGTATTTACATGATGGGACAGGAACAGATGACAGAACAAAGAACGGACTTAGTACTTTTTCTTTTGACTTGGTGACACCAAATGGGGCTGCTCCTATACATTCCCAGGCCCGTCTAAGACTTTCTGGTTCCAAATCCAGCAGGAGGGGAAAATCAGTTTAGGACCTGACAGTACCTCCTTTGGAAAGGGGAGTGGCTAGGTATCGAACACAGCTTCCTCTAGAGCAAGGAAGAGTACAGAAGGCTACTAGGAAATTATGTTGTAAACCAAAGAAGAAGTGATGAAAAGGGAGGTGTGAAGTGAGTAAGAAAATGGTTAGGATTGGATACTGGAAATTCCCAAATCACTGCTAGTGATCAAGATAATACTGGCACTTCATAGACACTTCCTCAAAACCTTCCTGGACATGTTTGAAATAATCTGGAGAAAAGCGAGCAGATTTTGCCTGACCACTGGGGAAACAAGACTGAGGCCCTCATTATGATTTTGGCGGTCTTTTCAGCAGACCGCCAAAGCCACAGGTGCTAGAAGCCCGCCAGTGCTGGTGATCTTCGGACCATCATAATACGAGTACTGCAGGATTACTCCCACAATTTGGCTGGAAATCTTCCAGTAGTTGTGCTGGTGGTGGGAGGCGCATGGGCGGTTCCCCCACCGGTCCTGCGCTGCCAAAGGACTCCACTAGACGTATTACAACCTGTAATACGGCCTGGCAGTGTCCTTATGGCGGGGTGCTGCCGGCAGTGGAAGCGCCTGTTCCTGTTCCCTGTCGGACGACCTCCTTGCTGGATAAGGTAAGTTGATCGTCCGACGGGGGGAGGTGTTGTGTGTGTGTGTGAGTGGGCGTTGTCTGCGTGTGTGAATGTAAGTGTCTATGTATGGGAGTTTGAATGCTTGTTTGAATGTGTCTGTGCATGCATGTGTGTATGAGTGTTGAAGTGAGTGTGTGTTGGAATGTTTGTGTGAATGCATGTTGAAATGTCTGTGTGAATGCATGTATGGATGCTTATGAGTGAATGTGTGTAGGTCAATGTTGGTGAATGAGTGTATGTGGGGTGCATGTGGGTGTGTGTGTGCATGTATGCGGGGTGGTTCTGGTATGGAAGGAGGTGGGGGTTCTGGTATGGAAGGGGGAAAGGGTGTGTTGGGATTGCTGGTGTGGGAGTCTGCTAGGAACAGGAAATAAATTTCCTGTCACCGTAGCCTTTCCACCAGGGTTTACGTGGCGGTGCTACCGCCACAGAAACCCTGCTGCAGAGCCGACTCTTGATATCGTCGGTGGTCTTCATTGGACCGCCGGGTCGGAGATGCTAATCTCCGGCTCGGCTGTCCAACTGCCCTGGCGGTACAGGCGAGAATGTGCGGGTTGGCAGAGGCCAACCCGCCACACTCATATTGTGGTGATCTTCACTGCTGCCTGTCGCGGTGAGACCGCCACCGTGGCCCTGGTGGTTGTCAGACCACCAGGGTCATAATGAGGGCATGAATGACTTCTACTGCCACCCGGGACTGGAAGTCTTCTCCAAGTGTCAAATAGTTGGTCTCCTATTGCAGCTTCAGGAACAGAGAAAGGAAAGGAGCTTTCTGCTCTGAAGAACGTGCAGCTGATTTTGAAGGACTGGCTCATGATACAGCACTGCCTACAGGAAGACATTGTGCCTAGATATCTGCACTGAGGTTCTGAGGCTGTATGAAGAAGAAACTTTTGAGGCTTTTGGTTAAAGCTGGAACTGGGGTCAGAGAGGCCTGCCTCCCCATGGAGGTGTGGCTGGAGCCACCTAGAAGGACAGAAGGAAGATTGCAAGTGCTGTAGTGTACCAACTTAAAAGACTCTGTCCCTGACCTTTCTACCTCTGCGAGGAAGGAAGATTTGCACTTAACTTTTCCTTATTTTAATTTCTAGTGCAAGAGAAGCATCAAGAGGCTGCTTTTGGGTTTTACCCCTACACTAAAAGTTACACTTACACCCTGATTTAAATTTCGGTGGTCTGCCCATCTTCTGATATGGCGACAAATTAAATTATTCCACTGAGGTGACAACTAACACATTTTGAAATGTCCATCGGCATGGCAGATATTTTAAGCGTTGACAGGACCTCCATCAAAGCAGTTCCTGCCAGTGCATTGTAACTTTGTTGAGTGGGTCCGTCAAGCATGAAGGAGTCGTGTGACAAAGTTAATTTTTTTTATTTATTTTCAGAAAGAAAATGCCATAGCAGGATTTTCTTTTTAAAATAAAAAACAATACTCTCGTCTCCATCTCCATTCCCATCCCCATGGAGAGGGGTCCATTTTCAGTGCCTCCTACCACCAGGTTTTTCCTGGTGGTGCAGGTATTTAAAAACAGCTATATGTCCACCCATCCAAATTAGGCAGACATATAGCCAATTTTCCAAAGGTCATTACTCCATCAAGCCATTGTAGAAGCTTGACTATGGCAGAGATAAGTATTTTCCTCTGTCTTCAAACTATGGTCAGCCTGTATTTAAATTGGGTGGGCGGACCATAGTCTTGGCAGGGAGGGAATTTCATCACCGTTGCAATGGACTTCCTTCTCTGCCAGACCTAAATCAGCCCCTTAATTTTCCATTGTGTCTATCGACATTTGTTAGCCATTTTGTCTTACAGCTATAAACTTCCACATCTCAGATTGCTGTTATCTGATTATAACCATGTTTGTGTCTTTTTGCTTATTAATATTTCCCTATTGTTCTAAATTGATTTGGAATTTTTGTGTGCTCCTTTCTTGATTTATGTCATGATCTATTACTTCAGGTTCTGTACAGAGGTTTAGGAATAGCTGCATGCCATTTTAAATAATTTGGAGCACCTTTTCACAGACAAGTTGCAAGGCAGATACAGTCTGATGAGCAGGGGAAGGTCAGTCTCACTATGCCATTTTGAGAAATGGTGATTGTCCAGAGTTTCTTTCAGATGAATAAACACTTTGTTCTCTAGATGACTAGCAATGCCAGACAGGATGGTTATTGGCCTAAATACCGAAGAAGGATTAGAGTCTAAGGACAACTTTGTTACCAGCCCACCACCACCCTTTTTAAGACTTAAAATGGCCTGACCTTGCCTTAACAATTGAGTAGTTATTTCCACAGTAAAAGTGAAATGTAGGAGGAACACAGCTTTCAAACCTATTGATGCACATTAGATAATGTAGAATCCGCAGGATTAAAACATTCAAACTAATTGAAATAGGTAATCTAGAACTTTGAGCACATTATATAGGAAAATAGTAAGCTCAAATGTAGGAGATTCTGAGGGCAAAGAAAACATTCAGACAATGTTCCTTCATAACAGGTGTGATGATTCTTGTGATCTTAAAGGCAAGTATGCCCTACAATAACAGGTGGACAACCCCCTTGGAGTCCCAACTTGAAGCAAGATGTTGCTCTCCTGTGTTTACATCCATAGCATTTGAGATGGTAAGCAACAAGGTTCTACATAATAGTCTTCACCTTGTGCCAATGAAACAGATGTCTCACTAAATGGATTAAAGGATTTTACTGAAATACAGCATGCCATACACGGACACTTGTCTTCCACGTCCAGTGTTTGTAGGTTCATCCGGGGCTCTCCCCTTTTTCTTTTTATATTCAATATTGACCTTCAACACTAATCTCATCCACTTTTATAGTGACCTCTATTAATCCTGCATTTATATGTTGAGAGAATTTGCAGAGCAATGTACTTTGACTTTTTACTGATCCAAAGACCTAGATATTTTACAGACTCTGTGTGGAAAGCAAAGGCATATTACATTCTAGTCAGCGATGGTGAGGTCAGTATTTTGCTTCTTCCCTTTTTAGCCCTTGTTGATGGAGCATAAATTGATCTTAGCATCTACTGGAAGCTACAGCACCATGCCACTTTGCCTTCTGCTGTCACATATCCTCAGGTTCTGGCCAATCATGGCACCCAGGTTTTGGAGACTAGTCTGTAACATAGCTACAGGAGCTCAGTGGACTCAATCTTGTAACAGTCTAATTATACCATAACCACAATTCGAATGGCAGGCTTCATGAAGAAATTTGAAAGTTGATTTCTTTGAAACCTGAAATGATTTGGGACACAAAGGAGACCTACACATTGACAATTACTCTCAGGTTATTTTCAATAAAGAGGGTCCACATAGATGGTATAACGACCCAAAGAATGGAGTCTTGGTTTCTGCTCTGCTTAGCACCATGGTCTCAATTGTAGCTCCATTTATCAAACATTGGGACCTCTCCTTCATGCAATAAAACACTTGGCCTTGGCCTTTGGTGACAATGGTCTTTTTATTTTTTATTTTTTATTTTTACCAGATTGGAACTGATGTGTCCATCACCTGTGTACATTTGGTTGAGAACATTGTACAGATATAAAAGTTGAGTGAAAGAGAGCACAAATATTTTCAAATAAAGACAAGTAAAGATGCCCCCTGTGGATGACTTGCTACCTTGTATTATGGTAATTCCACCAACCATATTTTAACTTGCTGATTATTGGTTGGGGAGAACAGCTCTTAAAATGCAACTCACTCCTCGAGCCTTATCAGCAAGTTGCTGTAGCCCACAATGTATTAAGCTAATGAGGTACTTGAGGACTCTATGTTTTAATTAAGGAAAAGCAATTGTTCCTCTTTAGATATCAGGCAATGTGAACTTTGAGCTTCTCCAGCAAGTCCTCCCAACTTCAGGTGATGTCCCCTCATCTCTAGGAGACCCCAGTACTGATAGCACAGCAGGTGTTCAAATACTCTTTAGTCCATGGAGTACTCCTTCCTTAGTCCAGAAGATGTGAGAACTGCAACAAAGTTGGATGGTTTGGATCCCACCTTTATACTAATTTTGCAGAAATGGGATAATGATCCACCTCATAAAGTCCTCGAGACAGTTTTTAGTGGTCCCCTTTCAGATATAATTTTATGGCTGCCATGCAGACTCAGCCGTTGTGCAAGGTGATGGCTCACGCTGGCTCCAAGAATGAGTATGGTAAAATATGGGCACAATGAAGAGTGAACACTCTGTACCTAGGTGTCATCTGGCTTCCTGAAGTAGCAATCAGAGATAGACAGAAGACCAGGCACTGCCTACAACCTTCCTCACCCTTAACAACAGATCCTCCTGACTCACTCCATTTGCCTCAACCATACTGCAAATGGCAGTGCTCGGGAGGGGTTAAACACCATCCTCTGCTAAATGGTCCTCATAAGGGTAGCACTATCTCCATCCACCCCTACTTCAATATCTGGTTCTCCTGCTCTCAGTTTTAGGAATACAGGCAATACACTTCTAGTGCCTGGGCGTTATGAGAATCACAGCCCATCAAACCCTTCATGCTCTAGCATGCATAAACATTTCTTGAAGCTGTGTGTACAAGCGCCATGTTACCATGATTGCAGGAGGCTGTGACAAGTGCGACATCATAAAGTGTATTTAGCTCTGGTAGTGTCTCTAGTTAGATTGATCCCTGGTGACATAGTGCATAATGGTGGGTGAATAATTATGATATAGACACTAATTGTAACCCTGGTGGCAGTGGTTGGCACCACTTATATGCTCATAATTATATGTATGTTCTCTTAACCGTGATGGCAGTGGTAGGCAACCAGCAGATCAGTCAGAATTGTTGCAAGTGCCTTTCCACAGCAGTGCTGTATGCAAATTCCTTCACAGAACAGTGTTTGCACATGGGCATGTGCAAACGGCAAAAATTAACATACTCACCCAATGTGTGTTATTACTAACCGTAGCAGCAGGATACAAGTCATGTTTGCCCCCACCTGCAGATGTGGTTATTTAAACTGTGCTGTGAAACATCGCACCGCTTAGCCTTGTTGGACTGTTTCAGTCACTCTACTGACTCCTCCTCAGCAGCAGTCATTGTGCGTCTCCTCCTATTCAGCTGCCAGGTTCCTCGTCGCTCCGCTGCGCCTTCTCTGCAGATGAATACCGCTGTTCCTGAAAGAGAAGCGCAGTACGAAAGAAAGTCAAGACCTGGGTGAAATCTCTCATGTGGCGCTGGCTCGCTGGACTGCAGGCTATACTAACAAGCATTTGCAATGCAACGGGTCTCGCGTTTGCTCATGTTAGAGCTGATCGCATTGTAAACTCCTAACCCGACTTTTCATCTATCGGCAAAAGTGCTTTTATGTACGTAACCCAAAAAAGTGAAATTAACTGTGTAAAGCGCTCGACTTCTGCCAAGCTAAATCGTGCTAATAAAATAGAAAAAAAGTAGTCCACGATCCGACAGAAAACAGCGAGCCTCGCATGTTTCCTGTACTTGGTCGCTGCGCTGGAGGAGGGGTAACCACCGGAAAAGGCATGACGTGTGCATGCCTTCCACTAATGAAAGCAAGCAGATTTTACTAGGCAAGCCCACGAACCAATGAAACACACTGATGTGACGTCAATAGGGCTTCGAGACCTTTTCTAATAACTAAAGTGTCTCGCTGCAATACGCATTCGCGAGCGCATGCAACGCAGGCTCGACCCTAAAAAGGTAAAAACAAGCTTTATATTATGCGCAAAGACATGCAGATATCTTCTAACATTTAATCACTCTAGTTGGCCATGAAGCAGCACAGGTTGTATTTGATGGTGGTAAACTGCACAGGAAAGACTTATTTCCTGTAGTTGCTGAAATACTAGCAATACTGGAAACTGTTTTGGGGCAAGCCAAACTGCACAGGGAAGACGTATTTCCTATAAAAGCTGCAAGACTAGCAATGCTGGAAAGTGCTGTCTTGGGACACATTGAACAGCGTCATTCAAATAGTGAAAGAAAACTAACAGCAGCAAATGTGCAGACTGAATTATTGTTCTGATTATTGGCTTAAAAATATTGATAGGCTGTATAGCCAAGTCTGTGTAATTGCAAAAACGTTGTTTTCGGTGTTATATCGCAAAATCTTGGTCTTGGTGAATTCAATTCTGTTCTACGAATATTAACAGAATTCGTCGAGGAATAGTATGTTCTTCAGAACGTTCTAACTGGTATGTTGTTTTTCTGTACCTCTTATAATGCAAATACCGTTATGAGTCTGTTAGATTTGACTCATGACTAATAAGTGTTGTTCAGTTGCAGATTGTAATACCCCTGAACAATCGAGGAATCTAACACACTCAGCACACCTGTATTTTGAATACTGTACTTGCGTCTTTCCAGAATCAGAAGTACCTGAAGATGATAAACGGCACTATTGAAGACCTAGTATTGTCCTCTTCTTCTCTCATCCCAACCCTTCTTCTCCTTGGAAACTTTCAGGAGCGAAGTGTTTATTTCATTGCTACCCGGTTAGTTCTCACTGGGATTTGGGGAAGATCATTACCCCATCGAAACAGCCTGGGTTTCAGGTGAGTGGCTCGAGACGGTGCGGGAGCTGGATCCCATCCTCCATGCTGTGCCATGTCAAACCAGCAGCTCTCCAAAATGAATCCCACTGGTCCCAACAATCAGCAATCAAATACAACACAAAGTCTTGCTACCATTCAGTCTATGCATACAAGCACTCAACACATCAATGGGATGTCAGCATAAAGGTCCAAGTGTTGCATCTAAGCAGAATTCACATGAGTAGGGCCAACAGGCCTCACTCTGCTTGAAAGAGAAAAAAGATCTGTTCAGTATCATCAAGCTACTGAAATATTGATATTTTGCTGCCACTAATTCATGTCAGGAAAACAGGACATGGACAATAGCTACTTACCATTAAAGAGGGCATGCAAGGCACACACTTCCAGATCACAGAAAATGTTCTGGACCATGAAATCAACATCCACAGGGCTAGACCTCAGAGCACATGCAAGATCAGTGTGCCGGCTGGGACAAAAAAGCAGGATTTCAGTTGCACATGCAGTCATGTCAGTCAGTGCAGGGGTACACACCAACATACTATGCAGGTAACTTGCCTGACCCAACAAGTGTGGAGGCTATATCCATTGACATCAGCACTGCAAATGTGGAAACATGAGCATGCAGATGCAGAACCATAACTTCAATCCCAGCAATACAAAATACATGGAGTTACCAAAATCAATTCAGTGCACTTATTTGAAAGAGAGAAATATGGTCGACCTTAGCATTTAGAGGGTATGGGCATACAGCAAGATCCCACCCACCAATGTGGCATGCTTCCCAAAGGATCTGTTCCTCATTGAATCCGTAGAGAAAACTGACTGGATGGGTTCTGACTGTCAAAAAGAACATTTGTGGAAATCTTTTTCAGCAATCAGTTTTGGTGTGTGGAAAGGAGATCCTCCATTTATATTGTTAAAATGACAACAACAGCACAATACATTCTGAAAAAAGATGGGCGTTTGAGGAATACAATGAGCCTCCCTTTCTACAGTCAACATGTTTTGACTTACTCTAAAGCTGCATATGAGATCTGTGTTCTTCTTCAGGACCCAGGGATCCATTTTATCACTAACCATATCCTAATCCAAAATTTATTAGGTGCATAAGGAATGGAATGTGTATGCAAGTGTGACAGTCTGAACATACTGGATGTGATGTATAAATAATTACAGATATATTGAACCGATATACTGTTTCAACTTGTGGAAATATGATAGAATAGGGCAAATAAAGATACTGGTCAACAATGACAAATTGTAATGACATTTTTAGTCAGGTATAGACAGATTCATGCATCACAATTTTAAAAGGTTGTCACCTCACTGCACCCCATGTTATAAAATCACACCAGTAATGTAGTCAGTGTACACTGGTGAACATGCATTAAAGTTCTTGAAAATCACGTGTGAGTGAAATGCTGTCTTTCCTTCTTAGGAGAGTGTTCCCTTGTGGTCACACTCTTAATATCAAATAATTACATGATGAAAACATTCCTTCAATAGTAACCATAATGATTGAAAGATGGTCCTAGGTCATCAAGAAGCTGTACCAAGTTGCTGAACCTATACTTCATGGTGTCCCAAACTCTGGTTGATCGACTAGTACCCTTAGGATGCTCATATTTACAGAACCATGCTGTGCAGATGTGGTAATAGGACAACCATGCTGCTCTCTCCACCACCCTGATTTCTGGCTCCATTCACCCAACAGTACACCCCACATTGGGCACATGGATGAACTTCAGGCAAATTTGCTACTGTTCTTGTACAGTAGAAATACTTCTCTTGGTAACCTATTGTGGTTTGGGTCTGTTCATGACACACGTTCATCTCAGGCTTCTCTTCGACATCCGTCTGTGAATTACTTAGACTGAACAAGGCATGTTTCTATGTGGCTTAGCAAATTCCCACATAGACAATAGATGCATTCTGTTTCATTTCAGCCAAATCTAAGTCTTTCTTGACCATGCCTGATGACTTTGAATGAGATATCATGTTTGTTTTCTTATCTTTTCTACCAATGGAACCAGTGTCAGCAAAATCATAACCTTAATCACAAATATTTACTCTGCACCTTATTTAAGTAGTATGCGCCTTAGTTAGAAACCTTCCTGGAACCTGATGTCAGCCAAACATTATTGATTTTCACCCCCATCATTTCTTAGAACCATGCCAGGGGAAGTATCCATTGAAGTTTGTGCTGCCTGACTCTATAATAACATCTATAATTTTCTAACAGATGAAAATAAGTAACCTTGCTTTAGGAAATATTTAACACTTTAAGAAAACACTTGATGTTTATTTAGCTGCAGTTCAATGCCAAAAGACAATTACAATCCCTTGGTTTTGCTTTATAAATAGAATCACTCACCCGCTCACTCAATGACACTCCCACTCACTCAATATTCCAAGTGTGAAGTAATATGAGGTGTCTGCATAATGTCCTGTGGAAGCCTGGTTTCTATTTCTAGGGACAACAAAATAACCTATTTAGTTTCATGAGGTTGTTAACCAAATTTCCTGGAGGATTTATCACCAATATGAACCTGGACATTATGCCTTCTAGTTCCATATACATTGATATATTGGCAGTTATCTGGCTCAAAGGCACCAACAGGATCAACCTGAACTTCAAGCATCATCATCCAAGCCTGGAGGAATATGGCATCCATTCTGGGATATGGATCAGTCCCTAGCAACTATTGGCCACTTCTCTTGAACTCACTGGAGCGCTGAGCCAAGGCCTCCCCATACCGGTGGTGCAAGGTGACTTTATGTGAACTTCCCACAGTTACAGTTTCAATAAGCTAGCTAGGCCCCAAAAGCATCTTATCCCAGCAAAACTGCAGTCTTCTTCCACTCTTAGTAGCACATCTCACACTGCTAGGTTCTGGTAAAAGCATCAGGAGGACAACCTTTCCGGTATTACGTGAAAGGAGTCAAAAACCCCATAGCTGCTTAATTTGTTACAGTGCTCACCCAAGGTAGAGAGTCTTGTTAAAATGGAGGCTCCCTTACCCATTATCTTTTCTGTCTCGCCCTCCTCCAAGCTAATATTTATTATTGTGGCTGATTAAATTGACAGATAGACAAACAGGACAGACCAGGGAACCCAGCTGCTATAGCAGATCAGTACCATTGAGTTGAATAAAGAACCATGCAAAACCAGGGATTCAATTAACATTTTGAGAAGGATAGTCACAAACTTGGGGCCTAAAATGTTCAAATCCAATTCTCATGTAAAATCTCAGAAAGTCGAATACTGCATGCACACAATTTTGGAAGCTAATTACTTTCAGGACATAACCATCCCATGTAGTTAATAGCCAGGTGAGCTGCTAAATGAAAGCTTCTGTCAGAAGTCTTCAGCATTGAGAGCCAAGCAGGGGGCAGAGGAGCCAATGGTAATTTAGAAATTACAATGTGGCCACATGTAGTTGAATGGGGGGTGTTCAGGGAGACATTCAGGTATAAGTAATTGAATTTGATTAATTTACCATTTTGTCTGAGGTGTCATCATTGGTCAAATACTGGAAACATAATTTAACTATGATACTCATCAAACAATAAACTTATATGTCACCAGATCAAAAATGAACATCAACATTTTTTACCCAGGATGAAACCTTAAAGGCTGTCCGTGACATACAGCTGCCTTATGGCTTTATTTAGAGTTTGGCTGATATGTACTGCATTACATGTGTGATGGCTATCCCGTCCGTAGTGCATTACATTCTACTAGGGCAAACTAGATATACGTCACATTTCGAAGGAGTAACTCATGCATCACACTGTAAATCAGGCCCTTAATCTAGAAACTCCAGATTCAACACACCTCAGAGTGCTGATACTATCCATTCAGTATGGCATGCTTGGCTTCTAAAGGACACAGTAAAAAACTGTTTTTTAAAGAACTTAATGACTATAATTATAACTACTTAGCACCTTAAAAAGCCTTACCTGATGGGATAAAGGGTCAAATCAAGTCAGCCGTACCTTGTAAATATTATGGACCATACTTTTAATTATATGGTATTACAGATTGTTCTACACTGAGCAAAGAGCACCATATCAAAATTTCAAAATGTGTGACACAACCGCTGGATTGTGTAATCATTTATATTAAATATTAGGTCTATTGAGGTGTTACATCGAAGGACCATCTTTGGGATAAAAATCAAAGAAATAGTGCACTTGAACACTTTTTCTAATGTTAGATATAAAACCTCGGATACTGTAGCACACATGTTGGACTGTTGCCTGAGGAGCCCAAAACCCTACATAGGAGTGCTGATAGCTTTATAATTCAGTATCTAACAACATAAGGAGCCTCATTTATGAGGCTCAAGCATCACTGGAGCATCACTTTTTGCATTGCTATGGTGGCGCTGTGCAGTGCACCATATCTACAAGGCGGCATTAAGCCACTTTTCCTGGCTTAAGGCGGCCTTGTGGATATGGGCCACCAGATGCAGTTTTCTGTGGCTACGGGGAGTGCAATGGATGTTCCTGTGGGCATACCCACGCAACACCCAGTGCTTTTTGACACTGCCTCAGATTTCGAGAAATCTTAAACCAGAGGCAGCGGCAGAAACCAGTGCCTCCACAAGGGAGGCATTAGAGTGCTGTATAGAGGAGAAATAATTTTATTTCTCCTCGTTTTTTGCTTTTTATGTGTGCTGCATTCTGCCAACATTTAAGATTGTTTTTGTGCAGGACGGTACCCCTTCCAGCACAAACACAATCTCCCCGCAACATAGCCATCGTTACACCATGGTGCAAAGGTGGCTGTGTTGGAGCTAGGCAGCTAATTTAGTGCTGATGCAGAGGGACACACAGGGATGGCGCATCCCAACATTTTTTAAAGGACACAGTTCAGCGCAGCAAGACTGCATGCAGCACCAAGTTGTGCCATTTCCTCATAGATAAGGCCCATAATTTCGAATAATGCCAGAGAAAAAAGGAAAACATGAATTCCTACAGTGAAACCTGAGCCCCTTATAGCACATCCCAGTTTCAACAATAGAATAGGAAAATAGTGATTTTCAAAGCTGGTACTAAAAAGAAAATTGAAATGTTATTAAAGACACAGAGGGCTCTGATTATGTGCTGTCTACTTTCATTATTTTTCCTTCAGCAGCAGAGTTCCATAACAGTCAAAGGACTAGTGTATTCTCTTTAATGCTGTGTTCTGCTTGTTAAGTTGTGACATCCCTCAACTAGAATTGTTAGAAATGGGGATTTTGGTTGGCAGTCAGGTTACCCTCTGTCCAAACAAAAGCCCTCACTCTAGTCAGGGTAAGTCACACACTATCCAAGATTATCCTGTGCCCACCCTCTGGTAGCTTGGCACGAGCAGTCAGGCTTAACTTAGAAGGCAATGTGTAAAGTATTTGTGCAATAAGTCATACAATACCACCATATAGCACCACAAAAATACACCACACAGTGTTTAGAAAAATATATAATATTTATCAGGATAATTGTAGGTCAAAAAGAATAAAGTTGCAATGGAAAATTGTAGAAATATCACAGGGAAGTGATATAAAGTGTCTTAAGTCTTTAGAATGTAACAAAAGTCTCTTTCAAGCACAAGTACCTGGTTAGGAGTGGAAAGATCTCCTCAGAGGGCCACAAGAGAAGAGGTGCGTGGAAAAAGGGTGTGTGTGTCGATTTCTCCCCAGCACACACGGACTTGCGTCGTTATTTTCCACGCAGGGAAGTCGGGCGTCGTTTTCCGGCGCGTGGACAGTCTCTTTCTGTGGATCGCGGGGATTACCAGATGTCCCGGGTCTGTGCGTGGATTCTCCTGCTTGTTCTCCGGCTGTGCGTCGATCTGCGGGGCTGCGCGTCGAATTTACGAACTCACGGCAGGCGTCGCGTCGATTTCTCCTCTAGACTTCGATCTACGGGGCTGCGCGTTGAAATTACGATCTCACGGCAGGCGTCGCGTCGATTTCTCCTCTAGAGGTCGGGCGGCGTTGTCCTTGCGAGGCCGTGCGTCGGATCTTCGATCGTCCCAAGAGCGTCGCGTCGATCAGCGTCGGTGTGCGGCGTTTTTCTCGCCGCGAAACAAGCTGTGCGTCGAAATTTTCGGCGCACGGAGCGTCCAAGTAAAAGAGAGAAGTCTTTTTGGTCCTGAGACTTCAGGGAACAGGAGGCAAGCTCTATCCAAGCCCTTGGAGAGCACTTTCACAGCCAGACAAGAGTTCAGCAAGGCAGCAGGGCAACAGCAAGGCAGCAGTCCTTTGTAGAAAGCAGACAGGTGAGTCCTTTGAGCAGCCAGGCAGTTCTTCTTGGCAGGATGTAGTTTCTGGTTCAGGGTCCTTCTTCAGCAAGTGTCTCATGAGGTAGGGCAGAGGCCCTGTTTTATACCCAAATGTGCCTTTGAAGTGGGGGAGACTTCAAAGAGTGGCTAAGAAGTGCACCAGGTCCCCTTTCAGTTTACTCCTGTCTGCCAGGGTCCCAGTAGGGGGTGTGGCAGTCCTTTGTGTGAGAGCAGGCCCTCCACCCTCCCAGCCCAGGAAGACCCATTCAAAATGCAGATGTATGCAAGTGAGGCTGAGTACCCTGTGTTTGGGGTGTGTCTGAGTGAATGCACAAGGAGCTGTCAACCAAGCCCAGCCAGACGTGGATTGTAAGGCACAGAAGGATTTAAGTGCAAAGAAATGCTCACTTTCTAAAAGTGGCATTTCTAGAATAGTAATATTAAATCCGACTTCACCAGTCAGTAGGACTTTGTATTACCATTCTGGCCATACTAAATATGACCTCCCTGCTCCTTTCAGATCAGCAGCTGCCACTTCAACAGTGTATGAGGGCAGCCCTAATGTTAGCCTATGAAGGGAGCAGGCCTCTCAGTAGTGTGAAAACGAATTTAGGAGTTTTACACTACCAGGACATATAACTACACAGGTACATGTCCTGCCTTTTACCTACACAGCACCCTGCCCTAGGGGTTACCTAGGGCACACCTTAAGGGTGACTTATATGTAGAAAAAGGGGAGTTCTAGGCTTGGCAAGTACTTTTCAATGCCAAGTCGAGGTGGCAGTGAAACTGCACACACAGGCCTTGCAAATGGCAGGCCTGAGACAAGGAAAAAGGGGCTACTTAAGTGGGTGGCACAACCAGTGCTGCAGGCCCACTAGTAGCATTTAATTTACCAGCCCTATGCACATAAAGTGCACCTTACTAGGGACTTATAAGTAAATTAATAGTCCAATCAGGTATGATTCCAGGTTACCATGTTTTAAGGGAGTAGCATATGCACTTTAGCACTGGTTAGCAGTGGTAAAGTGCGCAGAGTCTATAAACCAGCAAAAACAGTGTCCAAAAAATTGGAGGGAGGCAGGCAAAAAGTTAGGGGTGACTACCCTAAGGCTGTCAGGTCTAACAAGAATTATGAGGAAACTTCAAACTAAGACTTCTCCCTTCTCTCCAGTGACCAACAAAAACAACTTGTGGTGTAAAGTTAGCCTCTTCTCCAGTGATGAACTCAAAATAACTTTTAATGTAAAGTTAGCCTGAAAACTAGCCCACAATAAAGCCAAGAATTAGAACACTTAATGAAACATAATTTACCAGAAGAATGAGAATTGTAAAAATGTGTTTAACAATAGCATGTTATATACTCAATTATGAAGAACACTAATGTCTCCTACTAAGTGAAATCCTGAATGTCCTCAGCATTTTAGGGTACTTCAGGGAGAGATAAACACAGCATTCATGTCTTTAAGAAAATTCTTTACACTACCAGCTTTGAAAATCACAATTTTATCTAAAGAACAGAAACTCTGATTATGTGGTAATTCAAAGCTCTTGTACAATACATTCAGTATTATGTTCAATTGGATTCAAATAAAATGTATCAAGAGTTGCCATATTTGACTATTCATCTGAATATAAAATGTATTCAAAACATCCTCCTAAAACATATGCTTTAACAGCCATTGCTAATCTGGAAGAATGTTCTCCAAACTCACATACATGCACATCTTCCTCCTGCAAAAACACATCTAACTCATCTCACAATGGTTGCAATAGCTACTGGTTTATACGGTTTCATATACAAGATCAAACGTTGTATCTGTACCACAGGCTTTCTCATCGCAAGTTCTAATTTCATACACTGTCCTTTACCTCATCACACATAATTTAGGCTGTTCTCTATAGATGGGGTATTTTACTGCTCTGGAAGATATTTAAATCCTCCTAATCGTATATTGCACATCAGCCTCTTTGATACAGAAATCGTGTCTGAATGACACTAAATATAGCACAATTACTAGCTTCATTGACAGGAATTTCAAAAATAAATTGGTTATATAGCCAATTCTTCAAACAATGAGGAACCACACTGATGTCCCACAAA
This sequence comes from Pleurodeles waltl, assembly GCF_031143425.1. Classification (NCBI taxonomy): domain Eukaryota; kingdom Metazoa; phylum Chordata; class Amphibia; order Caudata; family Salamandridae; genus Pleurodeles; species Pleurodeles waltl. Next base: position 840,715,529 of record NC_090436.1, read on the forward strand.
ACAGAATACTTAGGTTTAGGAGGGGGGCTCTGTAGATGAATACTTTTCATACTAGACCACATCTTGCAACCTGAACTCCATACATAAGTAAATGTCCTACCAAATATAGGTGGTCATTACAACCCTGGCGGACGGTGTTAAAGCGGCGGTAAGACCGCCAACAGGCCGGCGGTAAAAAAATTGGAATTATGACCGTGGCGGAAACCGCCAATAAAGATAGCCACTTTAACACTCTGACCGCCACGGCGGTACAGACAAACAGCGCAGCAGTCACCGCCAACAGACAGGCGGAGGACAATGTACCACCCACCGTATCACAACCTACCAATCCGCCACCTTTTCCGGGGTGGATTCACCACGGATAAAAACACGGCGGAAACAGCCATTTCAAAGGGAAAACGCTCACCTCTACACACTCCACGAGGAAGGAGGGCACCATGGAGCCGGAACTCCAAATACTCCCTGTGATAGTCTTCCTGCTCCTATACGAGGATCATCAACACCGGCGGCGAAGTCAACGGTGAGTACTGCACCTACGACATAGGGGAGGGGGAGGGAAAAACACAGGGACCCACACAACCAACATCCCAACCCCCACCGACCCTCACCCACTACAACATACACACCAATGCATATCCAAACATTACAGTAACAACCCCCAACCCCCCGGAAGAATGCAAAGACCAAAGGAAATTAGTTGAACCATTGTAATATATCAAAATACAGTAACCAAATATATATATATATATATATATATATATATATATATATATATATATATATATATATATATATATATATATATATATATATATATGTATATATACACATTAAACAAAATATACACGACGATCAGTAGTGCAGGTAATGCACCATTCATTGTCCGTGGACCACTGGGCCCAAAATGCATGGGCGAGGCCCACACTAGATACCTGATCAAAACGGAGAGAACACTGCAGGGGCATCAGATAGAAATACAACAGGCACCTCAGGGGGAAGGGAAGGGGGGCTCCTCAGCCGGATGAGTGCACCACGCCAGATCCACGAGGGGGCTCCATGCCCATTGATGTATCCTGGGGAGTTCAAAGCCACAGTCTCTCAAGTCTCTACAGTGGGTGGTTGGCCCACTGTACCATCCTGGGGAGTGCAAAGCCACAGTCTCTCAAGTCTCTACAGTGGGTGGGTTGCCCACTGTACCATCCTGGGGAGTGCAAAGCCACAGTCTCTCAAGTCTCTACAGTGGGTGGTTTGCCCACTGTACCATCCTGGGGAGTGCAAAGCCACAGTTTCTCAAGTGGATGCATGTCTCCACTGGTTCTGGGGTAGGATTGGTGCCCAGAGTGCTTCATCCTGTGCAGGACAGACGGAGTGGATGCATGTCTCCACTGGTTCTGGAGGGGGACTGGTGCCCAGAGTGCTTCATCCTCTGCAGGACAGACGGAGTGGATGCATGTTTCCACTGGTTCTGGAGGGGGACTGGTGCCCAGAGTGCTTCATCCTGTGCAGGACAAACGGAGTGGATGCATGTCTCCACTGGTTCTGGAGGGGGACTGGTGCCCAGAGTGCATCACTCACCCCGTGACGGTCCCAGTTGCGTCTCTGCCCCTGCTGCTCATGGGCTAGCAGTGCTTGAGTTGGCGGTCTTTGCCCTGTTCAGCGGTGCTTGAGTTTGCAGTTTCTGACCTGTTCAGCGGTGCTTGCCCTGTTCAGCGGTGCTTGCCATGGCGGTCTTTGCCCTGTTCAGCGGTGCTTGCCCTGTTCAGCGGTGCTTGAGTTGGCAGTTTCTGACCTGTTCAGTGGTGCTTGCCCTGTTCAGCGGTGCTTGCCATGGCGGTCTTTGACCTGTTCAGCGGTGCTTGCCCTGTTCAGCAGTGCTTGCCATGGCGGTCTTTGCCCTGTTCAGCGGTGCTTGCCCTGTTTAGCGGTGCTTGAGTTGGCAGTTTCTGACCTGTTCAGAGGTGCTTGCCATGTTCAGCGGTGCTTGCCATGGTGGTCTTTGCCCTGTTCAGCAGTGCTTGCCCTGTTCAGCGGTGCTTTCCATGGCGGTCTTTGCCTTGTTCAGTGGCCTCTGGCCTGTCCAGCGGTGCTTGCCAAGGCGGTCCTTCATTGCCCAGCAGGCCTGTGGCTGGCGGTCCTTCTTGGGTCAGCTGGGCTGTGGCTTGCGGGGCCCTCCTGGCCAGCTGGGCTGTGGCTGGTGGTGGCCTCTTTGCCGGTGACGATTGGGCTGGCCTCCTGGGCAGTGACTCTGGGGATGGCCTCCTGGCCAGTGATGATTGGGCTGGCCTCCTGGGCAGTGACTCTGGCGGTGGCCTCCTGGCCAGTGACGATTGGGCTGGCGGTGGCCTCCTGGGCAGCGGGGCTGATGGCGGTCTTCTCCGCCGTGCTGCTCCTCCCAGACTTTGGAGATTTCTTCTGCCCCTTCCCCACCTTGGGAGGAGTCACAGCTGAGTCGACACTTCCCCTGGGACTCTTGTGAGTGGCTTTGCTGCCTGGAGTCTTCCCCCTCTCCTGCCGGGCACTGTCCAACTTCTGGTGCTTCACAGGGGGGGGCTGGCTGTGCTGTGGCTCCATGCCACACTGGCTGGCCTGGTGGCCGGTGCACTCCACATACCTGTAACAGGCACCACTGGTCCCGGAGATTTTTTGTCTGAAGTGCTAGTACGGGACCTATGAGTTGGAGGGGGGGGTGGGAAAGACGTCAAGCTTGGCCAGGAAAAGTTTCTTAGGAACACTGGGATGGGTAGCTGGAGGGGGTTTGGGAGTGGAGGAAGAGGTAGTGGTTGTAGGAGGTGTACGTTTGGTGACTTTGGGTGAAGGTGCATGCCCTGGAGGCTGTTGTGAGGTGGATGGCTGTTGGGTGGGTGTGTGCCTGCATTTGTGTATCTTCGGAGGGGGCGTCACAGACACACTGGGAGAGGACACAGGGGACGTGTAAATGGGAGTGGGGTGGTGACTGCACGTGAGCGGGGTGTGGTGGTGGGTGTGCTGGTGCGGGATGTAGTGGCTGTAGTGGTAGTGCATGCAGGTGAGAGTGTAGACGAGACTGGGAGGGAGGAGGGAGACGACGAGGAGGGGGACACATTGGAGGCAGTGGATGTTGGTGTGTCTGTATGTGTGTGATGCTTGCGTGAGTGCCTGTGGGATGTGTGGTACTTATGTTTGCCTGAGCTTCCCTTGTGTGGTGAGGTGTGTGCAGGCTGGCCTGATGGTGTGTTTGGGTTAGGCTGGGGTACAGGGGATTGGGTCTGGGTGGAGGATGTTGGAGGGGGGAGGCTAGACACAGGGACAATGGCTGCCATCAGTGCTGAGTCCAGAGTTTTCAGGGTTCGGTGAAGGGCAGCCTGACCAGAATGAATGCCCTCCAGGAATGCATTTGTGTGTTGCAATTCCCTTTCTACACCCTGGATGGCATTCAAAATGGTAGACTGCCCAACAGTGAGGGACCTGAGGAGATCAATGGCCTCCTCACTGAGGGCAGCAGAAGTGACAGGGGCAGGGGCTGAGGTGCCTGGGGCGAAGGTGATGCCCACCCTCCTGGGTGAGCGGGCATGGGGCGAAGGCTGAGGGGCTGCTGGGAGGGCGGTGCTGGTGGGGGGGTGGCGGCTGTACCTGTAGAAGTGGGGGGGGACAGATTTTGCCGCCACCACAAGGGAGCTCCCATCGGAGGATGAGTCCGTGAAGCTCGTTGCAGATCCTGTGACCACCGTGAAGCTCCCCTCCCCCTCCGTCCCACTGGTGTATTCTGAGCCCATGGTGTGGCCCTCCATGGCCATGTGGGATGCAGCTCCCTCATGCTCCGGTGCCACTGTACCTCCGCCTGATGATGCTGATGCACACAAGAACAGGTAGACCACAAAAAAGGGGGGACGACAGAAGAAAGACAGGTTGAGTGCATGGCTTACCGCTACCGTTGGTGGACAATACAGATACAGCAGCCCCCTGCACTACGTCACGCTGTTGGGCTCTACAGATGCAATTCCTGGGATATGTCCTACATGGCTATGGTAGACATCTGCACACATAGATGACAGAGGGGCATGTATACCTGTACTTGGCACTCTACAGAGGTGGGGTGGGGTGCCACATGGCCTGCATTACGGAGGGGTCCAGCCTACGGAACTCGCTCTGGCCTAGGGAAACCCACAGCCCTCCTCCCCCACCCAGACACCTTCACTGCGCACAAAGTCTGCTGAATGATGTTGTACTCACCCCCTTGTGTTTGCTGTGATGCCCTCAAGCACCCATCCAACTCAGGGTAGGCCACCACCAGGATCCAGAACATCAGGGGGGTCATGGTTTGACGGGCACCCCTCCCACGTTGGGAGGCCATCCCCAGCTGAGCCTCCACCATCTTCTTGCTCCAGTGGCGAATGTCCTCCCATCTTTTCCGGCAGTGGGTGCTCCGTCTGTGGTGGACCCCCAGGGTCCGGACGTCCTTGGCGATGGCACGCCAAATATCCTTCTTCTGGTGGGCGCTGACCTACATGACATGTACAGGGGAAGAAGAGAAGTCATTACCAACTGCACCGTCGAAGTGAGTGGCCCACATCCCTACCCTTGCCATGTGGTACATGCATTCACAGTCCTTTATGCACGCAGAACTGTGCCCCCTTCCTTCTTACAACCAGCCCTCTCCACACATGCATAGCCCATACAACGTGCTCCCTGTGTACTTACCTGTTGGTCTGGAGGACCGTAGAGTAGCGTGTACTGGGGGAGGACCCCGTCCACAAGCTTCTCTAACTCCTCTGCAGTGAAGGCAGGGGCCCTTTCCCCAGACGCACAAGCCATTGTCTCTTCCAGACCGAGGTCACAGCAGCACTTGCAGTGTAGGCCCTCTCCTGTCGAAGATCAGGTATCGAGTGATTGAACAGATAGAAAATGGCGGTCACGTCCGCTGCGGTCACGTCCGCGGCGGTGCGTGCCATCACCGCCGGCGTACATCGTCATTTGCTCCTGGGACCCATAGGGTCCAATGTTAACCAATGCAGCATTGCGCTGTGGTCTTCGACTGCCTACCGCTACGTTGTACAACGCCAGCACAGTTACCTCACATCCCATTGTCCCACTTTAGAGGTCAGGCAGCCGCCATTTCAGGGGCCCACATGGCCTAATTCACAACTGCTCACACAGACCTAGGTCTTGTCGCACAACACAAATATAGGCCAGATTCTGTGTATGAATGGTGTTCTGTGTAGACTGTGGGTACATACCTCTGAGTTGTTTGACTCTGTGGTCGCTGTTGTCCTTCCCAGGCACCGTCCGCTGGGACATGTGAGGAGATGGCGGAATCCTCCAGTGTACCAACCGCTGGTGGACCTGTCGACAATGGAGGAGCGACATTTGATCATCACCTACAGGTTTGACCGTGCCACAATCCAGGAACTGTGTGCCCAGTTGGAGCCAGACCTGATGTCAGCAATCCGCCATCCCACAGGGATCCCCCCTCAAGTGCAGGTGCTATCAGTACTCCATTTCCTTGCAAGTGGGTCCTTTCAAACAACAGTGGCCATGGCATCAGGGATGTCCCAGCCTGTGTTTTCCAACGTGTTGTCCAGAGTGTTGTCTGCCCTGCTGAAACACATGCGGAGCTACATCATTTTCCCTCAGGTGGAGGATTTGCCTACAGTTAAGGGTGACTTCTATGCCCTTGGACATGTCCCCAACATCATAGGTGCCATTGATGGGACCCATGTAGCTCTGGTCCTCCCTCCCCCCACAGGAGTGAACAGGTGTACAGTAACCGGAAGAGTTATCATTCCATGGATGTACAGATGGTAATTTTGGCAGACTAGTACATCTCCCAGGTAAATGCTATGTTCCCTGGCTCTGTGCATGACGCCCACATCCTGTGGAATAGCAGCATCCCTTATGTGATGGGTCAACTCCAGAGGCACCGGGTGTGGCTATTAGGGGACTCTGGTTACCCCAACCTGTCATGGCTACTGACCCCAGTGAGGAATCCCAGGACCAGGGCAGAGGAACGCTACAATGAGGCCCCGTCGGCGGACTAGGAGGGTGATCGAATGCACCTTCGGCCTCCTGAAGGCCAGGTTCAGGTGCCTCCATATGACAGGTGGTTCCCTATTCTGCTCACCAAGGAAGGTGTGCCAGATCATCGTGGCCTGCTGTATGCTTCACAACTTGGCTTTGCGACGACAGGTGCCTTTTCTGCAGGAGGATGGTCCAGATGACGGTGTTGTGGCAGCTGTGGAGCCTGTGGACAGTGATGAGGAGGAGGCAGAGGAAGAAGATATTGACAACAGGGACTCAGTTATCCAACAACATTTCCAGTGAAACACAGGTGAGAACACATTCCTGCCTACTACAAGTACTTTCACACTTCTACCTCTACCGTCGATTTCAACCAGTATATGGTAACTGAGTTGTACATTTCCATTATGGTTTCACAGGTGTGGTTTCCAACGTGTGTCATCTGCAAAGATTCCTCATGGACTTGAGATGAGTGACATAGGTATGTTGACATTACATTTGAGAACACATTTTGTCATTGTCATTGCTAATACACATTTTCGAAATCACAGACTGACTTCAGATTGTTTTGTGCTTCAAGGGTGTTTATTGCAGTGCTCAATAGTGGAGGGGGTTGTACAATGGTGAGGGGTGATGGTGGAGGAATGTCCATGGCAGAGTCCAGTCTATTAGTCTCACAGGTGCATTGCCCATATGGGCATAGGAAGTGGAGCTGGGGCAGTTTAAGTATGGACAGGGTGACAAAGTGGGACAGTAGGATGACAATCAGGGTGGTCTCATTTCTTGGCGGGGGTCTTGGCACCGTGCTCTGTCTTGTTCCTGGATCTCAGGGACCGTTTGCGGGGTGGTTCTCTGTCTGCAGGGGGTGGGGTGCTGGTGTGGTGGTCCTGTGGTGGTGCCTCCTGTCCACTAGCGCCGGCGGAGGTGGTGGGCAGTTCTTCATCCATGCTAGTGTCAGGGGCCCCTTGGAGTGCCACAGTGTCCCTCCTTGTGTTAAGTATCTCCTTCAGCACCCCTACGATGGTGCCCAGGGCGGTGCTGATGGTTCTGAGTTCCTCCCTGAACCCCAAATACTGTTCCTCCTGCAGCCGCTGGGTCTCCTGAAACTTGGCCAGGACCGTTGCCATCGTCTTCTGGGAGTGGTGGTATGCTCCCATGATGGAGGAGAGGGCCTCGTGGAGAGTGGGTTCCCTAGGCCTGTCCGCCCCCTGTCGCACAGCAGCCCTCCCAGTTCCACTGTGTTCCTGGGCCTCCGTCCCCTGGACCATGTGCCCACAACCACTGCCCCCAGGTCCCTGTTGTTGTTGGGGTGGTGGGTTATCCTGGGTTCCCTGTAGTGGTGGACACACAGCTGATTGACGTGTCCTGGGGACAGAGGTATGTGCCCGCTGGGTGGGTGCTGTGCTGGTGTTACCAGAGGGTGGAAGGTCTGTGGTGGCCAGTGATTGGGTTTGGGGAACCGACTGTCCCGAGGCCCACAATGGTCAGGGCTGGTCATCTGGATCCAGTTGGACAGAGCTGCTGTCATCACTGTGGGCCTCTTCTGTGGGTGGGGTGGAGATGTCTGGACCCTCCTGTCTGGTGACGTTGGGTAGTGGTCCTGCAGGGGTGTAAAAGCATGATTACTGCATCTGTGTGTGTCATGGTGGGCAATGGGTGGGTGACCGTGTACCCCAGTGCTAGCACTCCTGTGTGGGGGCTTGTGTGATGATGGTTGAGGGGGGTGTGATGGGTATGTGCAGTGGGCATGCTTTAGTGATGGGTGTCCATGCTTTGTTGTGTCATGCAGTGCTTGGGGTTGGGATGGGTGGTTTGTGTTATTAGTACATTTGTGAGGAGTTGGAGTGATAGGGGAGGGGGTGAGTGTGGGGGTCTGTGATAGCATTCATGTAGGGTGGGGGATATGATAGTTAAGATTTGACTTACCAGAGTCCATTCCTCCACCGACTCCTGCGAGGCCCTCAGGATGCAGAATAGTCAAGACCTGCTCCTCCCATGTTGTTAGTTGTGGGGGAGGAGGTGGGGGTCCGCCGCAATGTTGTGTCTTGAGACCACGGAACGCACCTTCCCCCGTAGGTCGTTCCACCTCTTCCTGATGTCGTCCCGATTTCTTGGGTGCTGTCCCACTGCGTTGACCCTGTCGACTATTCTTCGCCATAGCTCCATCTTCCTAGCTATGGAGGTGTGCTGCACCTGTGATCCAAATAGCTGTGGCTCTACCCAGACGATTTCCTCCACCATGACCCTGAGCTCCTCCTCCGAGAACCTGGGGCGTCTTTGCCGTGCCATGGGGTGGTGTAGGTGATGTGTGGGGTGGTGTATGTGGTGATAAGTGTGGTGATATGTAGTGGTGTGTGGTGTTTTGTGCGTGGAAGTAGTGTGGGTGATGGTGTTGTGTGCCTGTGACTACTAGTTTGTGGATGGTGGTATCTCTCTCTGGCCTTCTTCTGAATTTTTTGGTCGTAGGGGTTTGTGGATGATGTGGGTGTGTGTTTTATATAGTATTGGGTGTTTGGAAGTGGTGTGTGTATGTGTATCAGGTGTGTGTATTTCAAATTGTCCAATGTGGTAGTGTTTTGGAGATGTGTGTGTATTTTGAGCGCGGCGGTGTGCACCGCCAATGGAATACCGCGGTTGAAAGACCGCTGCGTGGATTCATGTGTCGTGATAGCATGGGCGTATTTCTATTGGCGTGACGGTGGAGGTTTTGTTTTCGCCAGTTTATCACTGACCTTTGGTGTGGCGGACTTGTGTAGGTGTCTGAATTTGGTCGGATTTCGGGATGTGGGTCATAATAGCTGTGGCGGAATTCCGTGGCCGCGGCGGTGTGTTGGCGGTCTTCTGCACGGCGGTAAGCGACTTTTACCGCCAATGTTGTGATGACCCCCATAGTGGATCTATATAACTGCCACCTATTTCAGTAGCCCTTTAAATTTGACTGAGCCCTGAAATTGCAGCGCCTTTGTGTGTAGCTTTAAACTGTCATGTCGACCAGGTAAGGTAACCCTCCAGGTGTCCAGGGTAGGCCCTGGACTGCCGCAAGGGCAGGGTAGGGTGCAGTATTATTAAAAGTTGTACATCACTCTTAATTTTACATGTCCACGTAGTGAAAAAAAACTTAACTTCATCTTTCACTAATGCAAGGCCTAGCTCTCCTATAGGTTAACATTAGGAATGCCTTATTACATTTTATAAATGTAACTTCTAGTTGGGAAAAGATGGGACCCTCAAGTTTGGTGTCTCTCAAATCACAATTTAAAATCACAACTGATGGTAAAGTTGGATTTTAAATTGTAATTCTGAAAATGCTATTTTTAGAATGTTGCCATTTCCTTACCTTAAACCATCTAGGGCTAGATGTTTCATTTATCCAAATAGCGATTACCTAATTGCAGTTATCTGAGAATCACAAATAAGTAATTGTTATTTGAATGTATGAAACTCCAGGAGTTTCATTTAGCGATTCCCAACGGTTTGAAAATTTACCTACCTCATTATTATTCATGAGGTAGATTGCATTTTGCGACCCTTTGTGAATGGCTATAATCACAGGGCTGGACCTGCTGGGCTGTGATTGCTATTAAATAAAGCTATATTTTTAAAAATGCAGCCTGTTTTCCTTAAAGGAAAACATGATGCATTTAAAAAAGATAAATGAAAAGTTGTGTTTTCATTTTTTAAGAGTAGGCAGTGGTTCGTGGGACCATTGCCTGCTCTTAAAAATGTTTTCGCATTCATTCACAAAGGAGAAAGGGTCCCTTTGGGACCCCTCCCTGTTTGCGAATGGGATACCACCTACTTGAAGTAGGTGGTAAAATGTGATGTTTTGCGACTGCATTTCAGTCACAAAACATTCCTACATACAGCTCTGATTCGGTATTAGGAAGGGACACCCTTGACACGACCTTGCAAACAAGTTACTGAATCACAAATTGGAATTCATACATACCAAAATGCATTTTTGTGATCGCAGACGTCCTGATCGGGCCATTTGTGATCGCAAAATGCATGATACATCTGGCCCCTAGTGCCTTCTGCCTTTCTCTGAATACATGTCTGGGGGCTGACAGCTGGCCTCTTATGCATTCCCTCCAGACACCTCCTCAAAAAGGGAGCTTAGGTGTGACTGATGGACCCTCAGCATCCTGATGGCCTATCCTGGGCAGGATGAGAGGCAGGACCTGACACTTACACCTGAATGGGCTGTGCCCTGATCCCACACAAAGGGCTGCATAACCCCTTGTTGTGAATCTGGAGCCAGGGCAGGGACTCTGTGAACTTCAGAGACCTCTCTTTTAAGTCTCTCTCACTTCAAAGGCATCACGGAGTATAAGAACTGGACTTCTGACCACACCAAGTCAGTACACTTCTAGACCTGAGGACATTCTGCCAGGAAGAAGGTCGGCTGTACTGCTGAAATGACTGACACACTTGTAGACTTTGCTGGACATTGCTAGACTCCTGTTGTGCTGAGCCTGCACTGCTGCCTGCTGAACCCCTTGCCTGGGAGTGAAAATGAATGGACCTGCATATCTACATCACCAGAACCAAAGTGATTCCAAGGGGTTTCTGGCTTGCCTCCTGTTCTGAAGTGTCAATGACATCAAATACTTCACTTTATCCTGCAACAGCACCTGGACTTTGCTTGCTGCAAGTCTTGCCCTGCCAACTGGTGCCAATCCAGTCCTGGGCCCTTGAAAGTGGGTGTAAAGTAAAAATCCATGCATCGCAGTTGATGCACCGGTCTGAACCAATGATCTCCTCTCGACGCCCACGCATGCCACTAACACTGAGGACAAAACATTGCATCACTTGATGCACAGCTCGACAATAACGCATCACCTACATCGCTAATGAAGGGCCCCTGATGCATCTCGGATTGCGTGGTTCCAAACCAATGCATTGCCTACACAATGGATTGCCTACATCCAGCAGGATAGGCGCTGATACATCACCACCTTTGCTCCATGCACTGGGCCTTGCCAACAGTGCAATAAGGTATTTTTTCAGTGGGACAAGGTTGGTCCTTTTATCCGACACATGCTCCATCACTCTCAGCCTGACCTTTCAGATTTCACCCGGTCTACACAACCAGATAACCTTGGTTGGCGATTTATCTTTTTAAGCAATATATTGCATTTTAACTTTTCAAAATTCATATCTAGACTTCTAATTATTGAACTTTTGCCATTTTGGTCTTGTTTAATTCCTTAAACAAAACTCTATTTTTCTAATCAGGTACAGAGTCTTTGTGTGCAATGGTTTTGCTGTTTTAATGTTTTAAGTGTTGCACAAATGCTTTAAACATTTCCTCCTAAATTAAGCTTGCATGGTCTGTGCCAAGCTACCAGAGGATGAGCAAAGGTTCATTTATGGTTTGTAACTGACTTATCCTGTCTAGGATTGTGGTTTCTGTTTGGTCAGGGTGTGTACCTCTGCCAACCAGAAATCCAATTTCTAACAGAAATTTTCGAATAAATCCTTCTTGTCCTGTGCCAAATTGTCAAGTCAAACTTATTTAATAAAGCCTACTTGCCCTGCAGATCCATACATCATTGGATGCACTTCTCACTGTTGTAAAAAAGATACCACAGTCCTTAACCCCTTCGCTGCCAGGCCTTTTCCCCCTCCTGTGCCGGGCCTTTTTTTGCCTATTTGGGGCAGTTCGCGCTTAGGCCCTCATAACTTTTTGTCCACATAAGCTAACCAAGCCAAATTTGCGTCCTTTTTTTCCAACATCCTAGGGATTCTAGAGGTACCCAGACTTTGTGGGTTCCCTTGAAGGAGGCCAAGAAATTGGCCAAAATACAGTGAAAATTTCGTTTTTTTCAAAAAAAATTGAAAAAGTGGCTGCAGAAAAAGGCTTGTGGTTTTTCCCCTGAAAATGGCATCAACAAAGGGTTTGCGGTGCTAAACTCAGCAGCTTCCCAGCTTTCAGGAACAGGCAGACTTGAATCAAAAAACCCAATTTTTCAACACAATTTTGGCATTTTACTGGGGCATACCCCATTTTTGCAGTTTTTTGTGCTTTCAGCCTCCTTCCAGTCAGTGACAGAAATGGGCATGAAACCAATGCTGGATCCCAGAAACCTAAACATTTCTGAAAAGTAGACAAAATTCTGAATTCAGCAAGGGGTCATTTGTGTAGATCCTACAAGGGTTTCCTACAGAAAATAACAACTGAAAACGAAAAATATTGAAATTGAGGTGAAAAAAACATAAATGTTTCTCTACGTTTTACTCTGTAACTTTTCCCTGCAATGTCAGATTATCGAAAGCAATATACTGTTACGTCTGCTGGACTCCTCTGGTTGCGGGGATATATAGGGCTTGTAGGTTCATCAAGAACCCAAGGAACCCAGAGCCAATAAATGAGCTGCACCCTGACGTGCGTTTTCAATCTATACCGGGTATAAAGCAATTCATTTGCTGAAATATAAAGAGTAAAAAATTGCTATCAAGAAAACCTTTGTATTTCCAAAAAGGGCACAAGATAAGGTGTTGAGGAGCAGTGGTTATTTGCACATATCTGAATTCCGGGGTGACCAAACTAGCATGTGAATTACAGGGCATTTCTCAAATAGATGTCTTTTTTACACACTCTCCTATATTTGGAAGGAAAAAATGTAGAGAAAGACAAGGGGCAATAACACTTGTTTTGCTAATCTATGTTCCCCCAAGTCTCCCGATAAAAAAGATACCTCACTTGTGTGGGTAGGCCTAGCGCCCGCGACAGGAAACGCCCCAAAGCGCAACGTGGACACATCCAAATTTTTGGAAGAAAACAGAGGTGTTTTTTGCGAAGTGCCTACCTGTAGATTTTGGCCTCTAGCTCAGCCGGCACCTATGGAAACCTACCAAACCTGTGCATTTCTGAAAACTAGAGACCTAGGGGAATCCAAGGAGGGGTGACTTGCGGGGCTCGGACCAGGTTCTGTTACCCAGAATCCTTTGCAAACCTCAAAATTTGGCTAAAAAAACACATGTTCCTCACATTTCTGTGGCAGAAAGTTCTGGAATCTGAGAGGAGCTACAAATTTCCTTCCACCCAGCGTTCCCCCAAGTCTCCCGATAAAAATGATACCTCACTTGCGTGGGTAGGCCTAGCGCCGGCGACAGGAAACACCCCAAAGCGCAACGTGGACACATCCTAAATTTTGGAAAAAAACAGAGGTGTTTTTTGCGAAGTGCCTACCTGTAGATTTTGGCCTCTAGCTCAGCCGGCACCTAGGGAAACCTACCAAACCTGTGCATTTCTGAAAACTAGAGACCTAGGGGAATCCAAGGAGGGGTGACTTGCGGGGCTCGGACCAGGTTCTGTTACCCAGAATCCTTTGCAAACCTCAAAATTTGGCTAAAAAAACACATGTCCCTCACATTTTTGTGGCAGAAAGTTCTGGAATCTGAGAGGAGCTACAAATTTCCTTCCACCCAGCGTTCCCCCAAGTCTCCCGATAAAAATGATACCTCACTTGCGTGGGTAGGCCTAGCGCCGGCGACAGGAAACACCCCAAAGCGCAACGTGGACACATCCTAAATTTTGGAAAAAAACAGAGGTGTTTTTTGCGAAGTGCCTACCTGTAGATTTTGGCCTCTAGCTCAGCCGGCACCTAGGGAAACCTACCAAACCTGTGCATTTCTGAAAACTAGAGACCTAGGGGAATCCAAGGAGGGGTGACTTGCGGGGCTCGGACCAGGTTCTGTTACCCAGAATCCTTTGCAAACCTCAAAATTTGGCTAAAAAAACACATGTCCCTCACATTTCTGTGGCAGAAAGTTCTGGAATCTGAGAGGAGCTACAAATTTCCTTCCACCCAGCGTTCCCCCAAGTCTCCCGATAAAAATGACACCTCACTTGCGTGGGTAGGCCTAGCGCCGGCGACAGGAAACACCCCAAAGCGCAACGTGGACACATCCTAAATTTTGGGAAAAAACAGAGGTGTTTTTTGCGAAGTGCCTACCTGTAGATTTTGGCCTCTAGCTCAGCCGGCACCTAGGGAAACCTACCAAACCTGTGCATTTCTGAAAACTAGAGACCTAGGGGAATCCAAGGAGGGGTGACTTGCGGGGCTCGGACCAGGTTCTGTTACCCAGAATCCTTTGCAAACCTCAAAATTTGGCTAAAAAAACACATGTCCCTCACATTTCTGTGGCTGAAAGTTCTGGAATCTGAGAGGAGCTACAAATTTCCTTCCACCCAGTGTTCCCCCAAGTCTCCCGATAAAAATGATACCTCACTTGCGTGGGTAGGCCTAGCGCCGGCGACAGGAAACACCCCAAAGCGCAACGTGGACACATCCTAAATTTTGGAAAAAAACAGAGGTGTTTTTTGCGAAGTGCCTACCTGTAGATTTTGGCCTCTAGCTCAGCCGGCACCTAGGGAAACCTACCAAACCTGTGCATTTCTGAAAACTAGAGACCTAGGGGAATCCAAGGAGGGGTGACTTGCGGGGCTCGGACCAGGTTCTGTTACCCAGAATCCTTTGCAAACCTCAAAATTTGGCTAAAAAAACACATGTCCCTCACATTTCTGTGGCAGAAAGTTCTGGAATCTGAGAGGAGCTACAAATTTCCTTCCACCCAGCGTTCCCCTGAGTCTCTCCATAAAAATGGTACCTCACTTGTGTGGGTAGGCCTAGCGTCCACAAAAGGAAATGGCCCAAAACACAACATATTTTTTCACAGAAAACAGAGGTGTTTTTTGCAAAGTGCCTACCTGTGGATTTTGGCCTCTAGCTCAGCCGGCCCCAGGGGGGGGGGGGGGGGGGAAATGCCCTAAAATAAATTTGACCCCCCACCCCCCCAAACCCCCCCGGCCCAGGTGCGACCCTTGCCTACGGGGTCGCTACCCCTGTGTGACATTGGCGCCAAAAAACAAATTCCCGGTGCCTAGTGGTTTCTGCCCCCTTGGGGGCAGATTGACCTAAAATCGACCAATCTGCCCCCAAGGGGGGCAGAAATGGTCTAAACACAGTTTGCCCCCCAGGGGAGCGACCCTTGCCTGATGGGTCGCTCCCCATCTCTAAAAAACCAAACATACAAAAAAAAAAACACACAAAAAAAATTTGCCCTGGCGCCTAGAGGTTTCTGCCCCCCCCTGGTGGCAGATCGGCCTAATAATAGGCCGATCTGCCCCCAGGGGGGGCAGAAATGGCCTAAAATAAATTTGCCCCCCGAACATCCACCCCCCGCCCCCGGAGCGACCCTTGCCTATGGGGTCGCTCCCCCTGCGTGACATTGGCGCCAAAAAACAAATCCCCGGTGCCTAGTGGTTTCTGCCCCCTTGGGGCAGATTGACCTAAAATCTACCAATCTGCCCCCAAGGGGGGCAGAAATGGTCTAAACACAATTTGCCCCCCAGGGGAGCGACCCTTGCCTGATGGGTCGCTCCCCATCTCAAAAAAAAAACAAACAAACAAAAACAAAAACACAAAAAAAAAATGTGCCCTGGCAACAAGAGGTTTCTGCCCCCCCTGGGGGCAGATCGGCCTAATAATAGGCCGATCTGCCCCCAGGGGGGGCAGAAATGGCCTAAAATAAATTTGCCCCCCGAACACCCACCCCCCCCCCCGGAGCGACCCTTGCCTACGGGGTCGCTCCCCCTGCGTGACATTGGCGCCAAAAAACAAATCCCCGGTGCCTAGTGGTTTCTGCCCCCTTGGGGCAGATTGACCTAAAATCGACCAATCTGCCCCCAAGGGGGGCAGAAATGGTCTAAACACAATTTGCCCCCCAGGGGAGCGACCCTTGCCTGATGGGTCGCTCCCCATGTCTAAAAAAAACCAAACACAAATTTTTTTTTTGCCCTGGCAACAAGAGGTTTCTGCCTCCCCTGGGGGCAGAAATGGCCTAAAATAAATTTGCCCCCTGAACCCCCCGCTCCCCCCCGGAGCGACCATTGCCTACGGGGTCGCTCCCCCTGCGTGACATTGGCGCCAAAAAACAAATCCACGGTGCCTAGTGGTTTCTGCCCCCTTGGGGCAGATTGACCTAAAATCGACCAATATGGGCTAAACACAATTTGCCCCACAGGGGAGCGACCCTTGCCTGATGGGTCGCTCCCCTCCTCTAAAAAAAACACCAAACCAATTAAAAAAACACAAAAAAAAAATTTGCCCTGGCGTCTAGAGGTTTCTGCCCCCCTGGGGGTAGACCGGCCTAATACCAATTGGATGGCCTAAAATAATTTTGCCCCCCCACCCCTACCCCCCCCCGGGGAGCGACCCTTGACTACAAGGTCGCTCCCCTTGTGTGACGGCGCAAAAAAAAGATCCCTGGTGCCTAGTGGTTTCTGCCCCCCTTGGGGGCAGATTGACCTAAAATCGGCCGATCTGCCCCCAAAGCGGGCAGAAATGGCCTAAATACATTTTGCCCCTCCAGGGGAGCGACCCTTGTCCAAGGGGGTCGCTCCCCATCTGTAAAACAGAAAAACAAAAAAATCCCTGGTGCCTAGTGGTTTCTGCCCCCCTTGGGGGCAGATCAGCCGAATCAAAATAGGCTGATCTACCCTCCCCAGGGGGGCAGAAATGGCCTAAAATAATCCCCCCCCCCCCCCCCCCCCCAGGGAGCGACCCTTGCCTAAGGGGTCGCTCCCCTTGCGTGAAATTCACACAAAAAAAAAAAAACTCCCTGGTGTCTAATGGTTTCTGCCCCCCTTGGGGGCAGATTGGCCTCATCAAAATAGGCCAATCTGCCCCCAAGGGGGGCAGAAATGGCCTAAATATAATTTGCCCCCTAGGGGAGCGACCCTTGCCTAAGGGGTCGCTCCCCACCTAAAAAAAAAAGAAAACATAACAAAAATAAAAATAAAAAAAAAAGATCCCTGGTGCCTAGAGGTTTCTGCCCCCCCTGGGGGCAGATCGGCCTAATAATAGGCCGATCTGTCCCCAGGGGGGGCAGAAAAGGCCTTCCCAAAAAATTGCCCCCCCTGGGAGCGACCCCTGCCAAAGGGGTCGCTTTGTTGCGTGACATTCGCGCGCAAAAACAAACTCCCTGGTGTCTAATGGTTTCTGCCCCCCTTGGGGGCAGATTGGCCTTATCAAAATAGGCCAATCTGCCCCCAAGGGGGGCAGAAATGGCCTAAATATAATTTGCCCCCTAGGGGAGCGACCCTTGCCTAAGGGGTCGCTCCCCACCTAAAAAAAAAAGAAAACATAACAAAAAGAAAAATAAAAAAAAAAGATCCCTGGTGCCTAGAGGTTTCTGCCCCCCCTGGGGGCAGATCGGCCTAATAATAGGCCGATCTGTCCCCAGGGGGGGCAGAAAAGGCCTTCCCAAAAAATTGCCCCCCCTGGGAGCGACCCTTGCCAAAGGGGTCGCTTTGTTGCGTGACATTCGCGCGCAGAAACAAACTCCCTGGTGTCTAATGGTTTCTGCCCCCCTTGGGGGCAGATTGGCCTTATCAAAATAGGCCAATCTGCCCCCAAGGGGGGCAGAAATGGCCTAAATATATATTGCCCCGTAGGGGAGCGACCCTTGCCTAAGGGATCGCTCCCCACCTAAAAAAAAAGAAATCATCACAAAAAAAAAAAAAAAAAAAAAAAGGTCCCTGGTGCCTAGAGGTTTCTGCCCCCCCTGGGGGCAGATTGGCCTAATAATAGGCCAATCTGCCCCCAGGGGGGGCAGAAAAGGCCTTCCTAAAAAAATGCCCCCCCTGGGAGCGACCCTTGCCCAAGGGGTCGCTCCCTTTTGCCAATTTCAAGGAAAAAAAAAAATCCCTGGTGTCTAGTGGGGTTTCAAAAGCCGGATTGCAAGCAATCCGGCTTTTGAAACCTGTGAGAGACTTCAAAGGGAAGGAAATACATTTCCTTCCCTTTGAAGCCTCTCGGGGCCTCCCCCATGGGATTGAAAAAGAAATGCAAAAGCATTTCTTTTTCAATCGCGCTGGAAGCTCTGCTTCCAGCGCGATGGGGGAGACCCTGTGACTAATCAGCGCGCGCTCGCGCGCTGACGTCACAGGGGGGGTTGGGGGAGGTCGGGGGTGGGAGGGGAAGGGCTTCCCCTTCCATCCCTGACTTGGGGGGGTGGGGGGGAACCCCACAGAGGGAGCGACAGCGCTCCCTCTGGGCTCTGTGCACAGGACGTAATGGTTACGTCCTGGGCACAGCAGCAGTGTGCCTCAGGACGTAACCATTACGTCCTGGGCACAGAAGGGGTTAACATCTTGGTATAACAACATAGAGGAAATAAAAGCCTAAAAGGCAGCCATGCCTGTGAATTGGGCTGGTAAAATAGGCATCCTTGAGATCCAAATGACCTATCCAGCCCAAAGGCCTCAGCGCATCCCTCAAAATATGAATTCCTTTCATCTTAAAATGCTGAGAAACTACTCATTGATTTAAATCATTAAGTTTATCACTGGTCCCATCTCAGCAGTTTAAATCCCTTTCCTTTTCTTTTTTACCAAAATCTAATTTTATAAAACTTGCTTGGTGTCTGCCTAACGTTTTGTTCATTCTCAATAATCTGGCTAATGGATCTGACTCTGAAAATTAACCTGAACTGGATCCTGCAAATACTCCATCTTGGCTAGTGTTTCCTTGGTCAGATTGAATGTTCTAGCAAATTTTCCAATCATTTTCAGCAACTTAACCTTACAGATACCCAGAGACTTCTCAAGTCCCTTCTGAGGATCTTGTCCTAATTTTACCATTTACCTTGCCCTCTTCTGGTCACCTTCAGAGGTATAGCACTTGCCAGCAGGAACATGATGACCTTAATAGCACCATGATCTTACCTCTGTATATATTTTACAGTGTGGTTCAAAGGTCACCAGTCTCTTGACCTAGGATAATGGGTACCCTCCAATCAAACATCTCTCCACCCTTAGGTCTTCTCAAGACATCCTTATTCTCTTCATCACTTTTCAAAATCTCCTTAAAGAGATCATATTGATCATCTGAGTCTTTTAAAGTTAAATTATCCTATAATATACCTATTATCTGACTCATTGTGTAGCTCAAAAGATACAGAGCCAGTTAAGTTTATGCAGGAATATAAGATGAGGGTTTTATTCTAGTATGGGCAAAAACAGTGTGTAAACCAATACGGTATTTGAGTGATGAGTTTATTTTAGATGAAACAAGTTGTCCAATGGTCCTTTCTTTCAGATGGCTAGTGAGTGTTGGATGTAGCCATGTGTTAGACCTGTCAGCCTTAGGGTGGTCTTTCCCTAAACTTTTTGCCTTCACACTACTATTTTGCTGAATTTGTCTTAGCTGGCCTTAGGACTCCATGCACTTTACTATTTTACCACTGCTAACCAGGGCTAGAGTGATTATGCTCACTTCGTAAAACATGGTAAAATTAGCTTACACCTGATTGGCATATTTAATTTACATATAAGTCCCTAGTAAAGTGGTATATCATATACCCAGGGCCTGTAAAATAAAACCTACTAGTGGGCCTGCAGCACTTTTTGTGCCACCCACTTAAGAAACCCCTTAAAATATGTCCCAAGCCTGCCATTGCGGTTTTAAACTGCCAGTTTGACTTGGCAATATAACCCCCTTGCCAAGCCTTCAACTCCCCTTTTATTGCATATATTTCACCTCTTAGGGAAGGGTGTGGTGTAATTTAAAAGTTAGACATGCGTTTTTAAGTTTTACATGTCCTGGTAGTGAAAAAATCCTAAATTAGTTTTTCACTACTGTTTAGCTTACCTCTCCCATTGAATAACATTGGGTTGCCATATTACATGTAATAAGTGGTAACTTTTGATTGGGAAGTGGTAAACTATTTCATATGAGGTGTCTGAGAAACTGTAATTAAAAATCCTTTTTAACTGTAAATTCTGATTTTTTAAATCTGTTTTTATAGCATAAATGATAACGCAGGCAAAGACAAATGGAGGCAGGAAAGGAGTGGGAAAAGATCCCACAATCTTGAGAAGCCATTAACAGGATACACACAATAAAACGTTGCATGTGCAGTGTATATTGTCAATCCAGATAAAACAGACATCATAATGATTAATTAAATATATGTGTCTCAAATTCACTTTGAGAGGTGTGAAGACAAGGCCAGGGGAGCCCAATATTTATATTGTAATTGGGTGAGATGACGGGGGCAGCTCCCCACTGGCAAAAGGGTACACCTGGAAGTAGTAGTGTGAAAGCAGCTGTTAGAAGTATTTCTGGTGCGAATCTTGAGTTAACAGATTTGTGGGCCTTCAATTGTTCAAGGTTTAGTATAACCTATGTGTCAGCCATAATTCATGATGATTATCTACAGTAGATGGGAGATGTGTGTGTTTGCCCATTCAGAGCAGTTTGTTATCATTTTTGGTCTCAATATTCATAACAAACACATCCCATTGTTTTCATCCCGTGCAGGCTAATCTTCTGTCTGTCAGGGAACTCAGCACACTTTCCTCAGCTCGTGCCCATTACAATAACATCTGGAGCCTTTTAGATATGTCTGGCATTGTGGGCGCTTTCCACTGCATGGCTATTTGTCTTTTGAACAATAGAAATGCAAAATCAATAAATCTATCTAAGTGCTTGTCTCCCTTGGCTTAGTGCACAGTCCGAATAGGCAGGATTCAGGAGTGTGGGATAATGAGTGTCTGGACAATTCTGATGTTAAAGTGATTATATCTCATGCTAGATATGTTGTAAGCGTATGCACTCACATACGATGTGGTAGAACCCTGCTTCCAGCTGTCCACATATTGGGCACTTTGGCGCCGATGTAGGGAACATGGCGTGATTTTTTTTATCACTCTGACATGCATATGTTAGGGAGACAATTGTGTTACACATGGCTGGGGACACACTGGCACTACACGCATATTGCACAGATATACACTGTGTGCCATCATTCATTGCCAAATGAATGCTGGTATCACAATTACTGTACAATCACACTTGTCAACAGTGTCCATGTTTGCGCATTGCAAGGGGACCTGTACTGGTAGGTATGTGCTATCTGTTGTGTATGTGAGCCAGTATGTGTGTGTGGATTGGTTGATTGAGGTGGAGGGAGCTGGAGTGACAGTGGGTGGTGTGCTTGTGTCTGTATGTGTGTCACTTGCATGTGAGATCGATGTTTTTGTATATGTTGTGTTGCCATCTGACACATTCAGTTGTGTGTTGTTTTGTGGCAGACATTGTCATGATGTGTGTAGTTGTGCTTGTTTGTGAGTTTGTGTAGATGAGTGTGTAGTTGTGCTGGTTGTGGTTGTGCCATGTGTGGGTGCAGTGTCAATGGTGTGTGTATATTGTGTCATAGATATATGTCAATGTGTGTTTTCAGCATTTATAGGCTGTGTTGGAATTGTAATGGATGATGGTGTGTTTGTGGTGTGTTGTGTAGTGTGTAGTGCAGGGGGGACACATATGGTAAAGGGACAGTGTGTGTGTGTATCACTTACCTCGATTCCATAGCCACTGCCATTGTACAAAGTCCATTGGTTCCTACTGCCATCTCCCTCCATCAGCAATCCACTGCCAGTTCATTGCTTGCAGAGCTGTAACATCTATATACGGCGGATGGAACACCGTTGACTTGACAGTCTTTTCAGGACCGCCGCTGACGCTGCTTGGCAGATACACCGTCAACATCTAAGTCCCTAAGGCCTAAGGCCCTAAGTCTGATCTGAAATCTTCACCACAATATCATCCAGAGGCTCCCCAATGGTGACTGCAACCTTGCCGCACTGAACTTCTACCCTCTCAGAAAGTTTTTGCAAAAGTCTGAAGGTAAGCACCGACCAGACCCAATCCAATTTTTGTTTCCGACTCGTGCTCCATTGCGGCAGGGCATATTTTTTAACTTTGATCCAGTCTCACGTGACTAGATATCCACGGTTGGCACTTTCACTTTTAGGCATTAGATTTTCCCTTAAACATTAAAAATTAATAACTCCAGTACTACGGATTGGATTTTTGTCATTTTGATGTCAAGTAATTTATGAAATGTACTCTATTTTTCTAATTTGTCTGCTGCACAAATACGTTATGCATTGCCTCTAAGTTAAACCTGTTTGTGTGCCATGTTACCACAGGAATTAACATAGGTTAATTTAGTAACTTTGTGGTTCACCCTGAAAACAACCAAATTTCTCACATTGAAGCTCAGAATGTTTCTCCTCCTGTAGACCTCAGAATTGAAGAAAGTATTTCACATGGGTACCCTATTCCTTGAGTACCTGTACAATGTAACCTAGTCTTTGTTTATGAATGGAAAATTAAACTTAGCCTTCTTGAGATTTTCTCTCTCCCTTTAGAAGGCCCAAGGTGTCAGCTGGTAATGAGAATCTAGTGGGGGTGGAGAAAACATTTCTCCACAAGTGTGAAGTCTAACGCAGTTTTGCGTCAAAAAAATTAGCGCCGGCTAACGCCATTCTGAAGCACCATGCGGGCGCCGTATTTATTGAATGACGTTAGCCGGCGTTAGCCGCCGGCGGCGTCTGGTGTGCGTTAAAAAAAACGACGTACACCAGGCAGCGCCGGCGTAGGGGGAAAATGGAGTATGGGCGTCCAAAAAAATCGCCTCAACCCGATTTGCGCCATTTTTTTTTCACTCCCAACCCCCATTGAAATGACTCCTGTCTTAGCAAAGACAGGAGTCATGCCCCCTTGCCCAATGGCCATGCCCAGGGGACTTCTGTCCCCTGGGCATGGTCATTGGGCATAGTGGCATGTAGGGGGGAACAAATCAGGCCCCCCTATGCCACCATTTTTTTATTTTTTTTAAGTACTTACCTGAACTTACCTTAATGTCCCTGGGGTGGGTCCCTCCATCCTTGGGTGTCCTCCTGGGGTGGGCAAGGGTGGCAGGGGGTGTCCCTGGGGGCAGGGAAGGGCACCTCTGGGCTCCTTCTGAGCCCACAGGTCCCTTAACGCCTGCCCTGACCCAGGCGTTAAAATCCGGCGCTAATGCAGGTTTTTTAGACCCGCCCACTCCCGGGCGTCATTTTTGCCTGGGAGTATAAATACGACGCATATGCATCGGAGTCATTTTTTAAGACGGGAACGCCTACCTTGCATATCATTAACGCAAGGAAGGTGTTCACGCAAAAAAATGACGCTAACTCCATGAACTTTGGCGCTAGACGCGTCTAACGCCAAAGTATAAATATGGAGTTAGTTTTGCGTCGAATTTGCGTCTAAAAAAACTACGCAAATCCGGCGCAAACGGAGTATAAATATGCCCCTTGGTGTTTACTTTTCTTTCTCTTCAAAGTGAGAGGATTTATGTGACAATCTTGCTGAATACTGGGAGTAGGAAAGTTTTTTTTTTCTAGTACACATCAACATTTAAATGAACTTTAAAAGTATGTTAGAATATATCAGAAATACAAAAGAACAAATGAAGCACATTTTTGTTGATTCTAACGATTGTCAGAAACAAGTACTTTAATACGATCAGAACAAATCAATACATAGGTGATGCAATTTCCACACGTTATTGTTATTGTATTGTGATTTATAGTTTTATTTATTAAATTGTATGTCTGTGCAAATGTAATGGTCATTTCAAGTGAAAATGTGTTGTCTGTAATTGCAATATTGTACCACACCATGCATACTCCACTCAATCACACTGCACTCTACTCTGCACCACTACACACCAGTGCACTCTGCACTACTGCACTCCACTCTGCACCACGCTACACCTCTCTGTTCCACCCCACTCTACTCTTCCCCAATGCACTCTACATTACACCACTGCACTCTTCAGCACTGCACTTTACACCTGATTTAGATCTCAGTGGAGCGGCTACTCCATCACAAACATGACGTATATCCCATCTGCTGTATTACAACCTCGATAGGATATAATGGGATCGTAATATGGCGGACTGGATACCTCTCACATTTATGATGGAGTATTCCCCTTCGCCAAGATCTAAATCAGGCCCTTAGCCTCTTACAAGGTCTTTGTTTTACACCTGGCTTCTCAGAATCTAATAATGTGAAAAACACTGTTTTTGCTTATTTTGGGTTGAAGGTACTTTCTTCTTAAGAACTTCCTTTCTATGAAGCTTTGTCAAAAAACAGCTCTCATTTCTAAGTTCTCTTTAGCAAATACACTAGTTGAAAGTAAAGAATCAATATTTGTCTTCAATATCTCCCAGGGTAATCTGTCCTAAATATCAGTCTCCTGATAAAACGACTGTCTCATGAATCACGAACCTATTCTATCACTGTCTAAAATGGCTGACACTACTGCCTTTCTCAAGATACATAAATATAGATTCCCAAATCTAAAATGTCTGCCAAAATACGAAAAGAAGTCCTGTATACTCTACTATAAACCTCCCACTCAATGTAAGAATTACTTTTGTTAAAATGCATTATTCAAAGTTTTCTTAAACAAATCGACTCAACCCTTAAAGTAAGTGCCGCCTTATGATTGACTATATCTATGGCCAAAGTTAGAAAACATACACTAATGAGAAAATCATGAGTGAAAACCATCCCATAACCCCTTAACAATCAAATAAGAGAAAATAGGCGTGCAACGTATCTCACAGGAAGCAGCATTAAAAGAGGATGCACTCCTGTAGATTTAGAATATTGTTTGTTGTTTAAACTACGTTGGTTGCTATGTGACTGTGCTGCTGAAAAAAAAAGCATCGAAGGAGGCTGTACATAAACATAATCAGTCTTTGTTCTTAACATAAAAGTATAGTGTCTGTGCTGCTTATCTCCCCAAACACATAAAATGCCTATTAAATAACTTTGAAGTTCCTGTTAAAACTGCCATGCTCGTTTCACCTACAAGATTAGATCCGCCTACCAGCCTTGATAATGTTCAGTGTGGGCGAAATATGAGTTGGCTGTTCATCTTTCTACGTGTTACGTCTTTTCAACTTCCTGTACATTCATTGAGGAAGAATAAATGAATGAATGGACATTATCCCAACTTAAAAGGGATAATGTACAAATTAATTTTATTACATTTTTATTATTTTATCATGTGCTGCAATCTTCCATATGTATGTCAATATCAATGCTTAATTTGTAAATAAAAACGTGTCGTTACCCAAAGCCCTGGTCTTAAACACGCGGCCGCCACAATTAATTGTGGAAACACGGAATACTGAGGCGGCGTAATCCGGAAGCTATCTCGGGCCTCTTCAATCCATTAATGCCACTCCCTGCCCCTTCAGCTCACTCTGGCAGCTTTCTACATTCTCCCTTTGTGACGCTTTTTCTTTTTTCCCTTCCTTCATCTTTCCCATATGTATCTTTTGCTCGCAGCAAATGCTTGAGGCAGAAGAATAAGCGCCGGCCCTCAAAAATAAGTGCTGGTGCTCAGCACCGGAAACAAGAAGCACAAATTAAGCACTGGTCAGTACTCTTGTGTCTAAGTAATAGGCATCCACACACAACATCATAGATAGCAAGGTGTGTTTTCTTAGAGCATAATACTTGCCTCTCAAGAAAAGGGAATACATCAAACTTGTTGTTGGCTCCCACCTTAACCCACACATTAATGTACCACTTAATGTAATCACCACTTAATGTAATCACTGCTGCCATTATAAAAGTCTGTCTGACTGAGACTTTGGGCCGTATTTATACTTTTTGGCGCACAACTGCACCAACGCAGTTGTGCGTCAAAACATTTAACGCCGGCTAACGCCATTCCAAAGCGCCATGCGGGCGCCTTATTTATGGAATTACGTTAGCCGGCGGAGCTGCCTGGTGTGCGTAAAAAAAAATGACTTACACCAGGCAGCGCCGGCGTAGGGGAAAATGGAGCTTGGGCGTCAAAAAATGGGGCAAGTCAGGCTGAGGCAAAATTTTCACCTCAACCCGATTTGCGCCATTTTTTTTTACTCCCAACCCCCATTTAAATGACTCCTGTCTTAGCAAAGACAGGAGCCCCCTTGCCCAATGGCCATGCCCAGGGGACTTATGTCCCCTGGGCATGGTCATTGGGCATAGTGGCATGTAGGGGGGCACAAATCAGGCCCCCCTATGCCACCCAAAAAAAAAAAAAAAAAATACTTGCCTGAACTTACCTTAAGTTCCCTGGGATGGGTCCCTCCATCCTTGGGCGTCCTCCTGGGGTGGGCAAGGGTGGCAGGGGGTGTCCCTGGGGGCATGGGAGGGCACCTCTGGGCTCCTTCCGAGCCCACAGGTCCCTTAAAGCCTGCCCTGACCAGGCGTTAAAAAATGACGCTAAAGCGGCTAGATGTCATTTTTTTTTACCCGCCCACTCCCGGGCGTCATTTTTGCCCGGGAGTGTAAATATGGCGCACATGCCTCGGAGTCATTTTTTAGAAGGGAACGCCTACCTTGCATATCATTAATGCAAGGAAGGTGTCCACGCTAAAAAATGACGCAAAGTCCAAGATCTTTGGCGCTAGACGGGTCTAACGCCAAAGTATAAATATGGAGTTAGTTTTGCGTCAGATTTGCATTAAAAAAAACGACGCAAATCCGGCGCAAACAGAGTATAAATATGCCCCTTTGATTGCCAGATCGTGATAGCTCACACTTTCCTTTAACCAGACCTAAAGAACGTAAAGGTGATCTCGACCTACACCGCTGCGCTATTATGATCTTTGTTGGAAATTGTATCTTCTGCCAACTTTTGTACCAAACTGAGGGGCCTACTTACAAGCCCCTTGCACCGCTGGTGTGTCACTTTTTCTCATTTTTGTACCCTAAACCTTTTATGTGGTCACAGTTGCAACGCTGGCAACTTCGAGGAATGGTGAACGAATGGTCACTGCCTTTCAGGAATTGGGACTTTCATTCTTTTCCTTTTGAGTCTGCAATCATTTTGCAAAATCACACATTTTTTGTACTTCTGAATCTCACGCTAAGAATTTGTTGTGACAGTGGTTTCAGAGTACACTGTATGAGAATGATTAACATATCATCAATATGCTAGCCTTGTACATTTAAGTACAGGAGGGCATTTACATTGGTGTGAGGTATTTTTTAGTAACCCACAGTCAAAAGTTTGAAAGACTTGTCTGAACCACACCAGGTTTGCGCCAGATTTGGCGACAACTAATTAGTTGAATAACTTTATGGGATGGGATAGGCAGGGATTGTGACTGACCTGATCCTCGAACCCATGCAGTCCCAACAGGAGTGGTCTTGGGCAATCAGGAGGGAAATAGTAGGGGTGGGTGGTTAAGGTCGGTTTGCGATGTGGCGAAGAGCACAAAGGGAGAGGCAGGGACACAGCAGAGGGGAAAAAAGAAGACATGCAGTGGGCTCCTGAAGGCAGTAAGCATATTATTGTAGTTCTCACTGTAGCAAAGTGAGAATTCAGAACAGAAATAGGTATAGCTTTGAATTCCAAGCAGTCTTTGTGCTCCACTAAAAGTGTTGCATCTGTGCTTCTATATATTGGTACGGAATGGTATGTCTACAAGAAACTCACCTAACTAAAATAGAGAGCCAGCTGCCTTACACAATTTGGGTTATTAACTACTGGGGGTGTCTTCTTGCCACAAACCTATGAAGGGATGGCCATACTTTCACACAATAGATCCTGGCAAATCTCTCTCTAATCGCAATGGCAGGTGGTTAATCAGAAAAGTCGGTTGCAAGGGTGGGGCCTTTGCATTATGTTCTGTATTTGGTGCAAATCAAGATTCTTCAACATTTCAAGATTGTACTTTTTGAACTAGCTACGTGGGAAGGACATTCTACTGTTTGAGGGGCTTATAATTTTACATTCAACTCACTGGTAGATTCCACAAACACATTCACTACTAGGAATATGTGCCACACTCGGGAGTTGGAATGTGCAAGAGTTTATGGCTACATTGACAGCTGGAGGTACAGTCATCCACATAATCCACGTTCCACATAGTATTTACAACCCCATACAATATGCTAGAATTGATGACCTTCTTTATTGAAACGCTGTCCCTCTTATCTCAAGTAGATTGTAGGCATGTATCTTGTTTGATCACAATCCTGTTGCGCTGTCTAGGTCTCAGACATATTTATGGGCCAAAACCAGTTTGACAAGATGGACGACAGACAGAACACCGTTTGTGTGATCATATAGTGGTTATATGTCAGATTTAAGCTGTAACTTCTTTTTGAAGAATAGTGGGTCAACTTCTCTATCAATGTTCTGAGATACAATGAAGGTAGTTGTCTTTTAGTTATACTGCAAATCAAAATAAGGACACCCAAGGTAGGACAGACACGCTTTATAATATACTCGGTATTCTAGAGGTAGAACATGCCACTGTAATAGACCAATGTTTAATTCACAAGAATCAATGGCCTTTTAACAGTATTCATAGTTAAGATGGAATTTCTAAAATTTCTGGGATAAAGCTATAAAAATGTTTCGTAATGTACATCAAAACACATCAAGTATTGTGAAAACAGTGAAAGCATTGGCTGGATATTATCCGTAGAGATAAAGGATGTCCAGCAACATGAGATCCACACTTCGTGCTACAGCATCGACTGCCTGCGGTGGCTGTCAACGCAAAACTCAACAACGAACTTCCATGACACCCAAAAGGATTTTCATGCTACAGCGACAACCGTCCATGATACCCAACCTAGTTTCTACGCTACATTGCTGATCATCTGTGACTCTTTCCCTGCTTCTAGCTGCCCCCCTCCACTGTAAATGGAACTCTTTGTGCTGGAATTTGTAATCTAACTTTTTTCAGTGGGACTAACCTGGTCCCTGTATACGGCCAGTGCTCCATCATGGCTGGCCTGAACTTGTGACTTTTAACCAGGCTTGCACGACCAGATCACCCTGAGCTGCACTTTGTGATTTTAGACTCTACACTTACTTTACATCTTTGAAATTACATAGCTCTGGTTCTAGTGATTGGATTTTTGTCATTTTGGTGTCAAGTACTTTTTTTTAATTGCTCTCTAGTTTTCTAAACTGTTGTAGGATTTTTCTTGTGCTGTAGTTTCATTTTAACACTGCTTATGTGATGCATAAATACTTTACACATTGCCTCTTAGTTAAGCTTGACTGCATTTGTGCCAAGCTACCCAAGGGTTAACCACAGGTTAATTTAGTGCCTTTCGTGGTTCAACCTGACAAGGGTTGTAATTGTTGCCTGAATGGGGTTTTCACCCCAACCCAATTTCTTACAGATAGCTAGTTGTTAAGGTATATAGATTTCACCCCAGATCAATACAAGTATTTTACTCAATTAAAGATCATTAAAAAGAAGATCAGAGCTTCACTTGCAAATTATATTGTTTCCTACTTGGATTGATGGGGCAATGCAATTTAATAAAGATGATTATTTTGCCACACTTTTTATTCTGATTGTGAACCATACCTTTATATCTTCCATGTTAGTTTTTTAGCCAAGTAGAAAAAGTGTGGAGTAAATACCTCTTGCAATGTAAATGACTATGTATAGTGTTTAATTTATTACAGCTTCCAGTGGACAAGGGTTGAGTAGTCTACCTAAACTTAGATTTCAATGTTTGCTACTTTTGTGGTTAGACTTTCAATGGTCTTATAAGTACTCGTAGTATCTCCTCCCAGTTTACATGGATACAATGATAAGATAGTGGTGGCCGCTGCAAATCTCAAGAAGAGGGTGGGAGGGAGACTCTGGATTAGGGAAATTATTTTTTAAAAAGTATCTGTCCTGCCGCCAAAGCTGCTTGACCGCCTTGCTCCTCTTCTCTCCTGCTCCTGAGAGTGTCCTAGCAGTCCCTGGGACACCATCACAGGCTCCACATGCAATCCTGGTGCTGTTCTCATGCTATGCCTAACATGAGAGCAGCACCATGATTGGTCTGAACAGCTTGGTCTGCTGCTCAGACGGTGCATGGGAGTCAGTGCTGTTTCTCCAACCCGGCTGTGCAGCACAGCTGGGTTGGAGAAACCTAAGTGCGCATGTCTGTTTGTCTGGCTTAAGACGGCCAGCCAAACTGAGATGTGCACTTTTAAGTCCACTCCAGTGACTCCACTCCACTCTTCCTCTCTCCTCTTATGGCCTTGCCCTGTCCCTCCCTGCACACTCTGGCTGAGCCAGCAGCTGAAAAATGCAACAAGATAATAAAATATTATTTTATTTTTCAGTTGCTGGTCCTGAGCCAGTGGGTCAAAGCTCCTCTGCCATTGTGGAAGAGTTGAAACTGGTTCAAGACCCTAACTGTCTATGCATGTGTCTGGCAATCTATCTCAGGGAAATTTTCAGTTCCAAAAATATAAATATGAACATCACTTTGGGTCAATCCATGCTTCATTACATTTTCACCTGATTTATTTCTGGAACATTGGTCTAAGGCAGGAGTGGAACATATTGGGCAACTTTTTGAAGAGAGCCACGTGATAACTTTAGGAAATCCATACCAAATCTGCAATATTTCATAAGGTTTTTTTAAAAAAATATTCTGATGCAGAAGACAGTCTGATGGGAACTTTGAATTATTCAGACGTCTGTTGAATAAGTAGCTTTTGCAGCCAGGTTTTTGGCTAATAAGTGGTCTAACAAGATTGAGACATACATCTCAGTATGTAGCATTAAAGAAACAGTTACAATTTGAAATATTTTTTTTAAAGTTTCAAGATGAGGTATCCATCATTATAGAGTTATTCAGGATATACCCCAAACCTTTTCATTTATTCAGCCGGGGCTGCTACAAACTTGCTATGTTTTCGTTGTAGACTCCCTTCAACTGACATCATACATATATTTGCTACTTGTCATAAAATGTGTGGATTGTGGGATGTGATTTTTGAGGAACTATGTAGAGTAACAGGCTAATACGAGAGTGTGACCTGTGAAACAATTATCCTGGGTGCTTCCTCAGTGATTCCTTTAATATACATTGGAATTGCATTTTATATGATTTTATTTGCTTGGCTATGTATTGCCAGGTCATGGCTTGATTGTAAACCTCAATGTGTCTCTTTATGGTGGTCACAGCTTTTAGATAGGCTGGACCTACCTTTCATTTGTAAAGTTCCAACATGTGCACAGGTGAGCCACACTACAGCCCCTTTATTCTAATGGTTGGAATTATTGATTAAATGGAAATATTGGCATGGACTCCAAGAAAGAGGAAACAGAGCATGCGCAACAATGCAGAAATTAGGTATTAGAAAAGCAGGACTGCCTTCTAAGAAGCAGGGATTGGAGCCAACGTGACAAAACAGAGGGAAAGCAGAGGAATGTACCCAACTAGATGGGAACGCAAGACAGACAATTTGCAACTATCCAGTGACACAGCAAGGGTGTTGTAGGCCCTACAGCAAACAAGTAAATGTTTCACCATATAATCTAGTTACATTTTCTAAGACGTAATTTAGGGAGCAGATGGTCCCCCATACACATGGTGCTGGTACCACTGCACCTGCTGCACTTCTGATAGTTATGCCCCCTACAGATGTTTACAGAATGTCTTCTGCTTCCCCATCTTGTGATCTCAAGGTATCTGGTGTGACAGAAGTAAAAACAACCCCAACATTTGAGCTCACATCAGTTTTCATTCTGTCACACTTAAAAGATCTGATGCATCGGTGAGGTAAGGCAGTGATGTGTCATAAATAATTGTGCTGCAGTAAGACAGTTCCAAATACCTTGGATACATCGTATTTATGATGCAGTGCACCAGGGCGTAAGGCCCTATGGTGCTTCAAAAAAATGACGCATCAGTAGGACAGCTGCAATAGAGAAAACTGACGCATGTGCAGCAGAAGTGACACTAGGATGCATTGCGGCACGTAAAGCAAAACAAATCAGCTTTGCCTTACATTTGAGTGTGTAATTCGTCAAACATTCAGCAAAAAGTAAGACATTTGCAAAAAAAGCATTTCCCAAATGCCTCTAAAGTGAGAGATAGAGCAGGCGATAGGCAGCAGCAGCCACGACAACATCAATAGTACCAGCCAGGATGTCCAGACAGATCCCCCAGGTGGAAGAGGAAGATGAGTTTTAGTGAGGAGGAGATTCAAATCCTGACAAATTATGAACATCAACTCTTGTCACCTCAAAATTACCATTACAGAAGAAATAGCCCATTTGGTAGTCCATAGTAGACAAGATCAACAGTGCAGGGCAAGTTAAAAGGACAGTGCTAGAGTGCAAGAAACACTGGCATGATTACAAGTGCAGGACCAGGGAGAAACTGGCCAGCAACCTGAAGGCTGCCATACGTACTGGAGGGGGAGGACCTGATGTCCTGGAGGAGACGACGTCTTTGGAGGAGCAGGTGGCATCAGTCACCCCAACAGAGTTGGTGGCAGGAGTGGAAGGACCTGACAGTGCAGTCTATGAGGACTAACAAGATTTACAGGTTAAATGGCAACAAGGGACAATATCACCAAAAACATCATGCTCTGCAGCACACCATGCCACGTTCCTGCACTGAAATGTTCTGAGTGTAAAGGAAAGAGATGTTATTGTCCACATGCCCGGTCAAACATCATAGAAATGTAAGTGAAAATGACTATTCACAAGTTGCACAGCCCAGTCCAGCTTCATCAAGTATGTCCAGTCCATGTGTGTTGTGCAGCACCAGTCCTGCTACACCTTTGTTTATTGTGACTTGTTGTGAAACATGTAACATTAGTGACTAGGACTACAAGTACCACAATATAAAGCAAAAAATCTAGACTGGAACACCCCAACATGCCAGGACGCTAGAACCCTGCTCACCCTGACTTGAATAATTCATGCCCCTTTGCACCATGAGGCTAGTGTGTCTATCTTGGGGCACTGCAGCCAAATCTGGACTGAAAAGCGATGAAATGGAATGGGCTTGTCAGAGGATAAACTCCTCCCCTGAGAGGTGGTCAGGTGTTGGACATGTGACGTACCACCACATAGGAACATGTAAAGCGTCACATCTATGGTCACTAGCATGAAACTACATTGCACACAGCTGCCCTGATGTGTGGGGTGTAGCCTGCTATGGTAGCCACCACCTTAACTCCTGTTATGTACTAAAGCTTATTGGAGCGATGCAAGTGATGCACACCAGAGACAATTGATGGTGTATGAGCCCGGTGGGCCCCTGGTAGTACTGTGCAATGTAGGTGTGGCTGAGCACATTGGACTGGCACTGTGTCTGAATGGGTGCACATTGCATAGCAAGGAGGTGAGAAGTCACGTTTGTACTGCAAGGTAGCCTGAACAATACACATGCACTGCTGTGTCTGATAGTGTCACTCTTCTAATGCAGCTGGGAAGGGAGGACATAGAAGAGGGCATAGCTGCACAACATCCTACATGTGATGTGGACCTGGGTGAAGATGTAGCATGTGTCAGGAGGGAGATGGAAGAAAAAATGTCTTACCAGGCTACATATGTCAAAGCAGGAGTATGTCAAACAGGGAACTTAGAAGTGACAGGTTGAGCTAGGTTTCCACAACTATGTGCATGATTCAGTGATGGTTGGATGCTGAGAAGTATGGGTTTAGTTTTGCACCAAACCATGATAGGTACATGTCAATGAATATTCCAACTACTAGCATGTTCGGGTACAGCTTGACACATAGCCCTCAAATACAGTCAGCATGTGCGGGTACAGCTTGAAACATAGCCCTCAAATACAGGCAGCCATGTTGGGCAATTGGAAGTGGTGACTCTTATTGTAGGGCTTGTCATCACATTAGAGTCAATGTCTGATCAGGGATCCATCTATGTGTGATAGGAAGTGGAGTCCTTGACCCTAAATGAGGATTGCCAGAGGAGTCATGCACATGTACAAGTGAGCTGGGCTGAGTCAAACGATGTGTGCTACTCTTCAGATAACCAACTCTGGCAATGATGAAATGGGATGAGCGTCAATGCTAGCAATCAACCTAGGTTGACTAGGCCGATCCCCTCAGGGTTAGACCGTTTTGAACTATGGAGCCTACCGTGTGTGTAATGAAATACCATGATTATACACAGATATCACAACCATGGTAAGTACACATTCCCGCAGTGTAGGAAGCTTGCTAGCTGTGTAGAGTAGTGTAGATAAGTGACCAATGTGAGCCCTTGGCCACATGAATGCACAATGTGCATGCAAGACAGCACAACAAGGCAAACTGCTGTGGTGTACTGTGTGTAAGGCAGACAGCAGGATCCAATTAACGACATTACCAAACCCACATCACTTTCACAGGAGCTGTGACCTGAGTAGTGGCCAAAGGGAATGCATGGCACCCTGGTGTCTTTTTACAATGTGCACAGTAGTGCTGCCAATACCTGAAACACATTCAGCATGTCCATTATGAAAAAGAAAGCTAATCTCCAAGGTAGATGTGTAGCTTACCTCAATTTACCCGCACTGGCAGGGCAGGCCAGCAAGCTGTGTGTGATGTGACACAAACAATCACCCTTGTCACAGCGGTGTGTGAACAGTGCACAGAGATGGCCATCTGAAAGTCAACTACAGTGCCACTTGGCATCAATACCTACAAGCCACACAGGTCCTACACATCACTGTTTAACTGAAAGTGAATGAGGATAAATACTGTGGGGGTCATTCTGACCTTGGCGGTAAAAGGCCCATACCGCCGGTCAGAACTCCGCCATACTACCGCCGCGGCCGCGGTAAACCGCCATGGTCATTCTGACCACCAACTGTGAATCCGCCAAAAACCCAACATCCAAGGAAGGCCGCCTCATCAGCGGGCCGCGGAAAACTGGAGATGACCAAACCTCCACCGCCACGCCAACACAAACACGCCCATGCCATTCTGACCCACCAATCCACGCGGCGGTCTTTCAACCGCGGTATTCCATTGGCGGTACACACCGCCGCGCTCAAAATACACACACACATACAAAACACTGCCACATTGGGCAATTTGAAATACACACACCTGACACACATACCAACAACACTCCCACACATCCATACAACTATAAAACACACACCCACATCACCCACAAACCCCTACGACCGAAGATCAGAGACGAAGGAGAGAGAGACACATCACAGAATAGAGAGCTACATCACACAGAGGCACACTACACCATCACACACACCACATAGAAGCACAAAGCACCACACACCAACACACTCATCACCATATACACCACCCCACACCTCATCCACACCACCCCATGGCACCCCAAAGGCACCCACGCTTTTCGGACCAAGAACTCCGGGTCATGCTGGAGGAAATCATAAGAGTTGAACCCCAGCTCTTCGGCTCACAGGTGCAGCACACCACTATAGCCAGGAAGGCGGAGCTATGGCAGCGGATCGTGGACAGGGTCAACGCGGTGGGACAGCATCCCAGAAATCGAGACGACATCCGCAAACGCTGGAACGACTTAAGGGGAAAGGTGCGCTCGATGGTCTCGCGACACAACATCGCAGTGCAGAAGACTGGCGGGGGACCCCCACCCACTCCACCCAAATTCACAGCATGGGAGCAAGAGGTACTAAACATCCTGCATCCTGATGGCCTCGCTGGAGTACACGGAGGAATGGACTCTGGTAAGTACAATCTCAACTACTTCACCCCCCCCAGCATGCTAACCCCCACCACCACCCTCACCCCCAACCCCCCATCACACATCCTCCCTGAGAATGTCTCTCCAGCACAACCCACCCAACACCAACCCCTGCATGCCACCACAAACTATGGACACCCATCACCCAAGCATGACCACTGCACATATCCCCCCCCCCAAAACACCCCCACAACACCTCCCCCAAGGGAATGGCAGCACTGGGGGACAAGGGCACCAATCAATGGGACGCAATAGCACACACAGAAACAATAACCATACTCTCTTACCCCATGCAGGACCCGAACGCCAACACACCGGCCAGGAGGGTCCAGAAATGTCCATCCCCCCCCCCCCGGAAGAGGCCCCCAGTGATGACAGCAGCTCTGTCGACCTGGAACCTGATGACCAGCCCGGACCATCGGGGACCTCTGGACAGTCGGTTCCCCACACACAGGCCACAGCAGACCCAACCCCCTCTGGGACCAACAGCACAGCTCCCACCCAGCGGGCCCATGCCTCTGTCTCTAGGACAGGTCAATCAGCGGTGTGTCTGCCACTACAGGGCACCCAGGCTAACCCACCACCCCAACAACAACAGGGACCTGGGGGCAGTGCTAGTGGGCACACCGTCCAGGGGACAGAGGCCCAGGGAAACAGGGCAACTCGGAGGGCTGCTGTGCGACAGGGGGGGGAGGAGAGGCCCAGGGAACCCACTCTCCAAGAGGCCCTCACCACCATCATGGCAGCCTACCACCACTCCCATGAGAAGATGGCGACGGTACTGGCCAGGTTCCAGGAGATCCAGTCACAGCAGGAGGAACGCTACATGGGGTTCAGCAATCAACTCACCAACATCTCTACCGCTATGGGGAGCATAGTCCAGGCCCTCAACCGGATAGAAGACACGTTGCGGGACCATGTGGCACCACACAGGGCCCCTGTCACTAGCCAGGAACAGCCTACCACCTCCGCCGGCGCTAGTGGACAGGAGGCCCCACCACAACGACAGGCCACCAGAACCCCACCTCCTGCTGAAGAACAACCACCCCGCAAGAGGAGCCTGAGATCAAAAAAATCGACAGAGTAGGATGTCAAGACCCCCGCCAGCATGAGACACCCCCTGAAGTCATCCCACTGTCCCCCATTGCCACCCTGTCCAACCTTGAACTGCCCCTGCTCCATCCTTCCACAGGCATATGGACAATGCACCTGTGAGACTGAGAACTGGACTCTGCCATGGCCATTACTCCACCCCCACCCATCACCGTGTTTATATCATGTACCATTATCTAGCACAAAAAATAAATCACTCAATGCACTGAAATCAAACAGGAGTCAGGCTGTATTATTTACAAATGTATAACACATTACCGATCAATTATGTTCTGTTAACTTTGTGCTGAACACATACCGAGATCAATAAGCATTAGTCCATGGGCTAACCAAGCAGTAGTCACGGAGTGGGTCATACAGCACTGAAAAGGGAAGGGAAAATCAAACATCAGTTTAAAAGAACTGGGGGGGTCATAGACAAAGTTGAGAAGCAGGAGGTTTGCAGGAAAAGTAAAATGGCGTGGGTGATTCTTACCTGTGTGCTACTGAAAGTACTGTTGGATAACTCTGTCCCTGTTGTCTGTGTCGTCCTCTGAGTCTTCCTCCTCTTCACTCTCCGCAGGCTCCACAGCTGCTTCAACACCACCATCTGGACCATCCTCCTGCAGGAAAGGCACCTGACGTCGCAATGCCAGATTGTGAAGCATACAGCAGGCCACGATGATCTGGCACACCTTCTTTGAGTACATCAGGGATCCCCCTGTCATATGCAGGCACCTAAATCTGGCCTTCAGGAGCCCAAAGGTCCTTTCTATGATCCTCCTAGTTCGCCCATGGGCCTCATTGTACCGTTCCTCAGCCCTGGTCCGGGGATTCCTCACTGGGGTCAATAGCCAAGGCAGGTTGGGGTAACCAGAGTCACCTATTAGCCACACACGGTGTCTCTGTAGCTGTTCCATCACATAAGGGATGCTGCTATTACGCATCACATACGCGTCATGCACTGACCCAGGGAACATGGAGATGTACTGGTCAGCCAAACAGACCACCTGGACGTTCATAGAATGGTAACTTTTCCTGTTTCTGTACACCTGCTCATCGTCTTTTGGGGGGACTAAGGCTACATGGGTCCCATCAATGGCACCAATGATGTTGGGAATATGTCCAAGGGCATAAAAATCACCCTTCACAGTGGCCAAATCAACCTCCTCAGGGAATATAATGTAACTCCGCATGTGTTTCTTCAGGGCAGACAACACTCTAGACAAAACTTTGGAAAACATAGGCTGAGACATTCCAGATGACATGGCCACTGTTGTCTGGAATGAGCCACTTGCAAGAAAATGGAGGACTGACAGAACCTGCACCAGAGGGGGAATTCCTGTGGGTTGGCGGATGGGGGACATCAGGGCTGGCTCCAGCTGGGCACACAGTTCATGGATAGTGGCACGGTCAAGTCGGTATTGTAGTATGATGTGGCGTTCTTCCATTGTAGACAGGTCCACCAGCGGTCGGTACACGCGAGGATTCATCCTTCTCCTCGCAAGTCCCAGCGGACGGTGCCTAGGAATGACAACATGGAGCACAGAGTCAAGCCAATCACTGGTACGTTCACCACAGCTTGCATAGCACACGGTTATCTATGTTTTGAAAGGCGTGTATGAGTGGCAATGCAAGGCCTAGGCCTGTGTGTCGCAGTAGAAATTATGCCATGTGGGCCCTTGAAATGGCGGCTGCCTGACCTGTGAAGTGGGACAATGGGATGTGAGGTCAATGCGCTGGCGGAGCACACCGTGGCGGTAGGCGGTCGAAGACCGCTACACGGAGCCGTATTGGTTAACATTGAAGCCTATGGGTTTCAGGAGCCAATGACGAGGTGCGCCGGCGGTAGCGGTACGCACCGCCGCGGTACGCACCGCGGCGGCCGTGACCGCCATTTTCTATCTGCCTAATCACTCGAGACCTGATCATCCACAGGAGAGGACCTATACTGCAAGTGCTGCTGTGACCTCGGTCTGGAAGTGACAATGGCTGCTGCGACTGGGGAAAGGGCCACTGCCTTCACGTCTGAAGAGTTGGAGAAGCTCGTGGATGGGGTCCTCCCCCAGTATGCGTTACTCTACGGTCCTCCAGACCAACAGGTAAGTACACCGGGTGCACATGGAATGGGCGATGCCTGTGTGGAGTGGGGTGGATGTAAGTTGGTGGGGTGGGGGGCGAATGAGGAGTGCAACGCACGACAGATGAGAGCATGTGCCATATGGCAAGGTTGGGGAGGGGGGGCCAATCACATCTAACATGCAGTAAGTTGATGAATGTTTCCTTCCCACCCTGTACATGTCACATAGGTCAGCGCCCATCAGAAAGTCGAGATTTGGCGTGCCATCGCCAAGGAAGTCCGGGCCCTGGGGGTCCACGTCAGACGGGGCACCCACTGCCGCAAGAGGTGGGAGGACATCCGCCGCGGAACCAGGAAGACCGCCGAGTCACTGCTGGGGATGGCCTCCCAACCTAGGAGGGGTGCCAGTCGTACCCTGACCCCCCTGATGTCCCGGATCCTGGCGGTGGCCTACCCTGATTTGGATGGGCGCTTGAGAGCATCACAGCAGACACAAGGGGGTGAGTATCAGCACATTCTGCTATCTTTCTGCGCAGTGGAGGCGTCTGGGTGGGGGAGGAGGGTTGTGGGTGACATTAGGCCAGGGCGCTTTCTGTAGTGTAATCCTCTCCCTTAGGCATGGCCCTGTGCTCCCGGCCCCCACCTCTGTAGGGTGACAAGTACAGCTATTGATGGTCCAGCCTCACACATCTGCGCCTTTGTCCTCTCTTGACCTGTTGTCTTAGTCAGAAGTACTGAGTAGTGTACCCCGAATGCGTGGCTTAGTGCATGAGGCTCCTGTGTCTGTCCTCTCCGCCAACGGTGTTGACATTGCATGCACTCAACCTGGTCTTCTTTTTTCTCCCCCCACCCTTCTTCTTCATCTTCTTGTGCATGTGTGCATTAGCATCATCAGGCGGAGGAGATTTGGCATCGGAGCACGAGGGAGCTGCAAGTCACAAGGCCCCGGTGGGCCCAGGAACAGACACCGAGGGCACCAGTGATCTGGAGGGCGAGGGGAGCACCACAACGGGGACCGGTGGTGAGAGCAGCGACACAGACACGTCCTCGGATGGGTGCTCCCTAGCGGTGGCGGAAACATCCGGGACCCCCGCCTCTACAGGTACAGCCGCCACCCAGCGCACCAGCACCGCCCTCCCTGCAGACTCTCAGCCTACGCTCCGTGCCCGCTCGCCCAGGAAGGCGGGCGTCTCCTTCGCCCCAGGCACCTCAGCCCCTGCCCCTGTCACCCCTGCTGCCCTCAGTGTGGAGCTCATTGACCTTGTGAGGACGCTCATTGTTGGGCAGACTACCCTTTTGAATGCCATCCAGGGGGTTGAAAGGGAGGTGCATCGGAGCAATGCCTACCTGGAGGGCATTCATTCGGGTCAGGCTGCCCATCAACGATCGTTCACTGCTCTGGCCTCAGCATTGACGGCAGCCATTGTCCCTGTTTCCAGCCTCCCTCTTCTGACTGCCTCCAGCCTGTCTCTGTCTCCTGTTCCTCAGCCTATCCCATCCACACCATCTGACCAGCCTGCACACACCTCAACACCCAAGGGCAGCTCATCCAGACACAAGCACCACAGATCCCACAAACACTCACCCAAGCAACACCCAGATGCAGACATTCCAACAGTCACTGCCACCCCTGTGTCCCCCTCCTCCTCGTCTCCCTCCTCCCTCCCTGTGACGTCTACACTCACACCTGCATGCACACCAACATCAGCCAGTGCTTCCATCACCACCACACCCTCCTGTACAGTCCGCACACGTGCAGTCACCACCCCCACTGCCATTTACACGTCCCCTGTGTCCTCTCCCACTGTGTCTGTCACCCCCTCTTCCAAGACACACAAACGCAGGCAGCCACCCACCCAACAGACATCCACCTCACGACAGCCTACAGCACCAGCACCTTCACCCAATGACAGCACACCTGACTCTCCTACAACCACATCCTCTTCCTCCACTCCCATCACCACTTCTCCTACCCTTTACCTTGGCCCTAAAAAACTTTTCCTGGCTAATCTTGACCTCTTTCCCTCCGATGACCTACCCCCTCCATCTGCAAAGAGTCCCAAGAGCACCACAGCCACCACCAGCCCAGCTTCGGGTGTCACTGTTGTGCATGGGTTCTGGAGTCCACCCTTTGCCAGCAGTGACACCTCAATCAGCAGCAAGGACACATCCAGCCCCCCCCCCGGCAAGAGGACCAGGAAACACAAGGGCCGCCGTGCGAGGACTGACACGGCTGCCCCCAAGGAGCAAACTTCGCCCACTTCACCAGCCACATCATCTAGGGGAGGCAAGGGCCCGAGAGCCCCATCTAAGGAGCGTAAGGGCAGCAGGGCGGAGAAGTCAGGCAGCAGGAGCGCGGAGCAGGTGGGCCCCACATGCCACATCCCAGTTGGAAAGGAGGACACCAAAGGGCCCAGGACTCCGTCCCCGAAGGGTCCAGAAGCATCACGGTCGGAGGGCGACTGAGCAGGGAGTCCAGGCCAGGTCTGGCTCCCTTGACCTACTGGATGTGCACCGCTGAACAGGGCCCGCCGTGGAGAAGAGCACCGCTGAACAGGGCCCGCCGTGGAGAAGAGCACCGCTGAACAGGGCCCGCCGTGGAGAAGAGCACCGCTGAACAGGGCCCGCCGTGGAGAAGAGCACCGCTGAACAGGGCCCGCCGTGAAGATAGGCACCGCTGAACAGGGCCCGCCGTGAAGATAGGCACCGCTGAACAGGGCCCGCCGTGAAGATAGGCACCGCTGAACAGGGCCCCGCCATGCAGAAGAGCACCGCTGAACAGGGCCCGCCGTGGAGAAGAGCACCGCTGAACAGGGCCCGCCGTGAAGATAGGCACCGCTGAACAGGGCCCGCCGTGAAGATAGGCACCGCTGAACAGGGCCCCGCCGTGCAGAAGAGCACCGCTGAACAGGGCCCACCGTGGAGAAGAGCACCACTGAACAGGGCCCGCCGTGGAGAAGAGCACCGCTGAACAGGGCCCGCCGTGAAGATAGGCACCGCTGAACAGGGCCCCGCCGTGCAGAAGAGCACCGCTCCGCTGGGCCCCGCCGTCTCAAGCACCGCTCCGCTGGGCCCTTCCTGTCAAGCACCGCTCCGCTGGGCCCCGCCGTCTCAAGCACCGCTCCGCTGGGCCCCGCCGTCTCAAGCACCGCTCCGCTGGGCCCTTCCTGTCAAGCACCGCTCTGCTGGGCCCTTCCTCTCAAGCACCGCTCCGCTGGGCCCCGCCGTCTCAAGCACCGCTCCGCTGGGCCCTTCCTCTCAAGCACCGCTCCGCTGGGCCCCGCCGTCTCAAGCACCGCTCCGCTGGGCCCTTCCTCTCAAGCACCGCTCCGCTGGGCCCCGCCGTCTCAAGCACCGCTCCGCTGGGCCCCGCCGTCTCAAGCACTGCTCCGCTGGGCCCTTCCTGTCAAGCACCGCTCCGCTGGGCCCCGCCGTCTCAAGCACCGCTCCGCTGGGCCCCGCCGTCTCAAGCACCGCTCCGCTGGGCCCCGCCGTCTCAAGCACCGCTCTGCTGGGCCCTTCCTGTCAAGCACCGCTCCGCTGGGCCCTTCCTCTCAAGCACCGCTCCGCTGGGCCCCGCCGTCTCAAGCACCGCTCCGCTGGGCCCTTCCTGTCAAGCACCGCTCCGCTGGGCCCTTCCTCTCAAGCACCGCTCCGCTGGGCCCCGCCGTCTCAAGCACCGCTCCGCTGGGCCCCGCCGTCTCAAGCACCGCTCCGCTGGGCCCTTCCTGTCAAGCACCGCTCCGCTGGGCCCTTCCCGTCAAGCACCGCTCCGCTGGGCCCCGCCGTCTCAAGCACCGCTCCGCTGGGCCCTTCCTGTCAAGCACCGCTCCGCTGGGCCCCGCCGTCTCAAGCACCGCTCCGCTGGGCCCGCCGTCTCAAGCACCGCTCCGCTGGGCCCTGCCGTCTCAAGCACCGCTCTGCTGGGCCCTTCCTGTCAAGCACCGCTCCGCTGGGCCCTTCCTCTCAAGCACCGCTCCGCTGGGCCCCGCCGTCTCAAGCACCGCTCCGCTGGGCCCTTCCTCTCAAGCACCGCTCCGCTGGGCCCAGCCGTCTCAAGC
This sequence comes from Pleurodeles waltl, assembly GCF_031143425.1. Classification (NCBI taxonomy): domain Eukaryota; kingdom Metazoa; phylum Chordata; class Amphibia; order Caudata; family Salamandridae; genus Pleurodeles; species Pleurodeles waltl. The sequence goes on from NC_090436.1 coordinate 840,758,145, forward strand.
ACCGCTCCGCTGGGCCCCGCCGTCTCAAGCACCGCTCCGCTGGGCCCTTCCTGTCAAGCACCGCTCCGCTGGGCCCTTCCTCTCAAGCACCGCTCCGCTGGGCCCCGCCGTCTCAAGCTCCGCTCCGCTGGGCCCTTCCTCTCAAGCACCGCTCCGCTGGGTCCCGCCGTCTCAAGCACCGCTCTGCTGGGCCCTTCCTCTCAAGTACCGCTCCGCTGGGCCCCGCCGTCTCAAGCACCGCTCCACTGGGCCCCGCCGTCTCAAGCACCGCTCCGCTGGGCCCTTCCTGTCAAGCACCGCTCCGCTGGGCCCTTCCTCTCAAGCACCGCTCCGCTGGGCCCCGTCGTCTCAAGCACCGCTCCGCTGGGCCCCGCCGTCTCAATCACCGCTCCGCTGGGCCCCGCCGTCTCAAGCAGTGCTCCGCTGGGCCCTTCCTGTCAAGCACCGCTCCGCTGGGCCCCGCCGTCTCAAGCACCGCTTCGCTGGGCCCCACCATCTCAAGCACCACTCCGCTGGGCCCTTCCTCTCAAGCACTGTTTATGGTTCACTGTGCCCACCATGCCTCCTCCTTGAGCAGTGGACACTGTCATCCACCAGATGGACTGTGGCTTTGCACTCCCCAGGATGAAGCAGTGGGCAACCCACCCACTGTAGAGACTTGAGAGACTGTGGCTTTGCACTCCCCAGGATGGTGAAGTGGGCAACCCACCCACTGTAGAGACTTGAGAGACTGTGGCTTTGCACTCCCCAGGATGAAGCAGTGGGCAACCCACCCACTGTAGAGACTTGAGAGACTGTGGCTTTGCACTCCCCAGGATGGTGAAGTGGGCAACCCACCCACTGTAGAGACTTGAGAGAATGTGGCTTTGCACTCCCCAGGATGGTGAAGTGGGCAACCCACCCACTGTAGAGACTTGAGAGACTGTGGCTTTGCACTCCCCAGGATGAAGCAGTGGGCAACCCACCAACTGTAGAGACTTGAGAGACTGTGGCTTTGCACTCCCCAGGATGAAGCTGTGGGCAACCCACCCACTGTAGAGACTTGAGAGACTGTGGCTTTGCACTCCCCAGTTTACATCAATGGGCATGGTGGCCCCTTCGTGGATCTGGCGTTGTGGACTCATGTGGCTGTGGTGCCTCCCCCTTCCCTTCCCCCTGAGGTGCCTGTAATTTTTTCATCAGATGCCCCTGCAGTGTTCTCTCCAAAGGACTCAGGTCTCCTGTGTGGGCTTTGCCCTTGTGTCGCTACACTGTAGCCCACGGACTGTTCCATTTAACTTTCATGTACAGGACTGATTGCCTCGGTTCTCCATGGCAGTGTACATAGTATCATTTTGTTATGGATATTTTGCATAGTTGATCGCTCCATATCAGAGTCTATTTTTTATTTTAAAAAATCGTCCCAATTTATTTCTGTCTTTGCATTCTTAAGGGGGGTTTGGGTGGTGTCACTGTGCATTGTTGCTCTGCATTAGTGTGTACATAGTTTGGGGGTGGGGGGGTCGCATATGTGTGTGCCGTAACCTTCCCTCCTCCCCCCTCCCGTGTGTCGTAGGTGCAGTACTCACCGTTGTCATCTGCGCCGGAGTTCGTACTCGTGGTAGATGAGAAGGTAGGCGAGAGCAGGTAGGATGTTTAATTCGGGTTCCATGCTGTCCTCCTTCCTCGTGGAGTGTGTTTTGGTGCGCGTTTTCCCGTTCGTAGTCTGTTTCCGCCGTGTTTTTATCAGCGGGGCTCCCGCCCCGGAAAAGGTGGCGGATTGGTGAGTTGTGATAGTGTGGGCGGTACATTGTCTGCCGCCTGCCTGTTGGCGGTGTCTGCCACGCTGTTTGTCTGCACCGCCGCGGCGGTCGGAGTGTTAATGTGGCGGGCTGTGTTGGCGGTTCCCGCCAGGGTCAGAATTCCATTTTTTCGACCGCCGGCCTGTTGGCGGGTTGGCCGCCGCTTTATCACCGACCGCCAGGGTTAGAATCACCCCCTGTATGTCATCCAGATTACTCATGCCATCTAGCATAGATCCCCATTGACATATCTCCATTTTATTGCAGACGGATAAACTACTCCTCCTGACCTGGTGCATGTCCTGGATGACCAACCTGCTGGCAATGACACCAGTTATTATTGGATGTGGATGGCGATGTACACAACTATACATTCACATATATGAACGAAGTTGCATCACCATTATTAGATTCCCCTGTTGTGAACTCTTCATCAACCCTGGCACACATGTACTTTGTAAGGCAGACTCCGAGACCCAACCCTGATGTTACTGACTGACAGGTTACAGGTGGGGTGACACGTAGCCAGCAGACAAATGCACACACAGGAAAGAGAAAGGAACTGCTGATTATTTTGGCTTGGCTAAATGCATGTACATTCCAGAGGAATTCAGACTGTTCATCAACACACAAGTAACAGTGGGAGGGTCCATACCCTTCTTCGCTTTGCAGACAAGCGCAAAATGCTCAAAATGCTCAAAATGATGAACAACACTGAGCTTGGCTTTAATGCAATCAAGGAAGAACTGAGAGCCATGTGCCTCATGGTGATGCAACATATGTCAGACTTGATGACTGAAATGGAGGGTGGGATATGCATGAAGATTGGTGCGTTCATACCTGGCAATGACATGGACAATGGGACTCTGACTCTTGCCATCCAAGCATTGCACTGACTACAAAAAGACATGCGTGAAGTGGGAGGTGCCCCTGAGCAGGAGTGGTTCACACATTGGTTCTCGTGGCTACTACGTTGGCTGACCAGTTTGTGCATGTTATTGTTGCCCATTTTCATTGTATTACTGTTTTTGTGTGGTTCCTTGCAAATGGGTGGCTTCCTGCAGTAAAAATGCAGTCCTCTAATTGGGTAGAATGTTAGTGACTAGGGAGGTGGCCCTCAATAATGTGACTGTCATGAGGTATGGATTAGATGGTGTAGTTGAAAATTCAACTTAAGAAGGCAATATTAATATTGGAATATTTGATGTTGATACATTCATATATAAGAACAAAGTCACATCACCATTATTAGAGTCCCCCGTCATGAACTCTCCATCCACCCTTGCACCTAGGTACATAATCCGGCAGGCCCTGAGACCTAGGCCTGATGTTACTGACAGGTCACAAGTGGGGTGACAGCCAGCAGACAATTCGCAAACAGGAAACTTAGATCAAATCCCAGAGATAGGAGCAGCGACACCACAATGGTCCCAGGAGATTGACCCCAATAGAACACACATGGCCAGAGGGGGGCGTGCATTCCCAAAACACCATAAAGTTAGATGCCACATATAGTTAGGAACACTTAGCCAATTAGAACACAGCACATGCAGCACACAAAGCGACCACGCACCCCTCAGGCCAGACACATTACAGGCTGACCCACATTGTGTCAATGCAAGGTCGAGACCCACCTACATTTGTTATCGGGACCTTATTAATGACTCCATGATAACTGTTCATATTCTTAACCAAGAAAGGAATGTTTTAATTATTTTATGGTGCTCAGAGAAAAGTATAAAACAGCACTCCAAACTGATGTACATTGGGAGACAGTCCTAATACCCAGGTTCTTTAACTGCAGTCCTGGCTGTAATGTTTAATTAAATCAACCATTCCTGTTTTGCCAAACACCTCTAGTCTTCTGTTTTTTAAGGTAAATTCACATTCAAGCAACATTTTGGTGAGCCAGATAGGAGCTGATTGATTTTGTGGACTAGACTGCCACAGTATGAAGGGGACCCCGCCCAGACGGATTCACATTTGCACAACAAGAAAGGCGAGCAGACGCCACAATTGATTGTAAGTTCTGCTGAATCTACGGGGTGGAGGTCCGTCCTGAAGCTGTCGTCAAAAGGGAAAGAGACTACATGCATTTGGCGTATGGCAAACTAGGAAAAAACGTAACCTGCGGAACTACTTTTTTTTCAATAGCACACTAGGAATGGTGAATATTGTTTGGATTTGTTTCGCTTGGACCACTGGGAGACACACAGATGGTACTCTTGTTCTCTTGGTGTAACACAGGGTTGATCGCTTGGACAGTTTGATGTGACACTGATGGTACGCCTAGGCCCTGGGTGTGATATAGGGCTGGCATCTCAATTTTTAGAAGTGTCTATTGCTTGGACTGCTGGGCATGGCACAGATGGTATGCATAGGCTCTGGGTGCGATATAGAGACCACACCTCAATCTTAGTAGGCTAAACAAATTTTCTCAGTGCTAATGGTTTCTTACCACAGTTTGTATCTGAAAGAAATGAGAGGTGTGTTTGCTTGGACTGATAGGCATGACATCGATGGTACGCATGACCCCTGGGTGTGATATAAGGTGTGATTCAGATATTAGAGAACAGAAAAAATTAGGATCTAGGAAATTAGGCATAGCTTATGTTTAGCCAAGAAGGGCCTATGGTTGTTGAAGCTATTCCTTTCTGTCTGTGCATATATTGTTCTTATCTTTGTACTGGAGCTAATATCGACAAGCTTATTAGGCTCACTTAGTCTTGAGTACTGCACTGAGCGTTCCCTAGGCATAGGATAGCAGGCGCTAGGAGCAGGCTAAGGTATTTCTAACACGGTTGTACCTTTTTTTTGTGCTTTGTCAGTTTATCTTCGTGCAACTTGAAATGGTGTTGTTTTGATATCGTGATGCTGGTAAATTAAGGTAACTGTGTTTGTGTTAAGTAATGTGTTTTGCTGATGACTTATTGTGCTATGAAGGTGTTCGTAGTTCTCAGAAATTGCCACTTCATACTAAAGTAAGCTTCGCTATTTTGATGCCAAATTTCATAAGTTTGAATTAACAACTGCACTTTCTTCTAGGTTGTGATCCTTCATATACATTGTTATTTGTATTTGTTAAATGTTTATTTTGATGCATCTGTAAATAACGTGGCACTCACTAGATCTAGCAATTCCCTTGTATATATTTCCTGATCAGATGTAGTAATTCCCATGTATACATTTCCCAACTACTAGCATAAAGCTTAAGATTCCCTAAGAACAGGAAAAGTTAGACGTGGTTAACTTAAGATCCCTTGAGGTCATGGAAGCTTGAAGTTTTATGATGGAATAACCACTAAAGCATTTGCAAACCAGGCTCCCCATATAGGTAAAAATCTTAACAAGTTTTGCGACGAATGGTTCATACACACACTAAGGCACATGCGTTCCTCTGGCCAAAGTAGTGAACCTTTGACACTAACATAATCAAACACAGGAGAACACACATACAAAAAAAATACACAGAGCAAAAGAAGGACAAAAGAGAAGAATTACTAGAATAATGGGCCATCTTCGAGTAGGCCCAGGCCCATAACACTAACCCGCAATCAGCTAGCAAGGTGTCCACATCTATCCCGCCACATGCAGGAATGGAGGTGCTCTCCTCGATGTCTGCTAGGGCCGCATTATGTTTTACCAATCTGCCGGTCGAGGGAGCCCAAGGGGCCCCGACTAAACAAGAAGCTGTGAGGTCTAAGCATGACAGACTAACAGGCCAACAAGCCCAGGAAATCGCAGCTCCACCCTAGTCCAGGGCTAGAGGTCCCAGAAGTTTGACCCCTCATCCATCGCTTTCAGGCCACTGAACCTCAGCGGTGTGGAGAACACACTGAAGTGACAGGGAGATTCATGGCAGTTCTGGACAGTGAGACAACTAGAGAGGGTTAGGAAAGGGGTCCCAGTACTCCAGGATCCCGAGTAGTTAGCCCCAGGGTACCCTCAGGTAGCTGAAGAAGCAACAGAAGATGAGTTTTAGGGAAGGTCCCTACTAAGAAGGACAGCGCATAGCTTAGAATAAAGGAGACGATCTTGGTGGAATTTAGAGAAAAGGCGTGAACTAAGGAGATAGAGAACTCACACTCTGGAAGCCAAACAAGAGTGTAGAGCAGCACGCCCTCCACCTGAGGAGAGCAGAGGTAGGTACAGAGCCCTGGTTGAGGTAGAATTAGAAGGGAGGCTTTTGACTGGGTCCGAGGCTCACCAGAGTGCTAACATAGTAAAGGGGCTGACCAGGAAATTAGAAACCAGGGTAGCCTGGCGCAAACTCAAATTATGGCACCTTTGCGTTTGCAGTAACAGAGAAGCGACTAAGGCATCCGCTGCTCCTCCCAAACAAGCAGGACAGATAACTAACCCCAAGGGAGATAATAGCTTGAGAGGAAGGCGAGATCTTTGCGCAACCACTTTGTCACCTGCTAGTTCACTGGGCTGAAGAAAGTGACCAGTATGATAGGTCCTGGCTGAAGGAGGGATCCTTGAACCAGAGGACACAACTGTTTCAGAAGACTGCAACCAGCATGGAGGGAAGATCCCTCCTCTTACATGCAGGATTGTCTAAGGAGATGGAAAATCTGTGTGGAGGAGAAACCAGTGGAGCTGCCCAAAACCAGAATGTGCCCCCCACTGCAGAAGGGCACATCAGGGAACATCTATATGCCATGGGTTCAGATGGATGAGGCAAACTGCCACCGTTGTTGGATGGGGTGGGGAAATGGATCTCATGCTTTGAGAAGAACACCAAGGGAATAACCCCACTGTTAGGCAATGTTAAATATCTGCCAAATAGTCTTATAGGATAGCAGACTAACCCTGTGTTCTCCCAAGCTCGCATCCCAGCAAGCACGCTGACAATCACTGAGCACCATGGGGCCATTTTCAATTTGTACAGGGACCAAATATGGATGGCCCTGAGGGAAATGTTGCCTCACTTCCCAGATGTAGGAGCGTTAATGGCAAAAACCATCAATCATGGGGAGACCATAACCACTTTTCTAGACAGGATGAGAGAACAGTGGGGGTAGGAGAGAAGACAGCCATGGAATGATACAGGCCCCCAGGTCATATTATTTTACAGTATCCTCAAAAAGGGGCTGCCCACTAAAATACAAAGTGGATTGGACAGTGTAGTGGGGGTAGAGTCCAAACCCAGGCGGGAGATACAAGCTCATATATTGCATTATCACAAAAGGAAACAGGGAAAGGACAGGGAAAAACAGTAGCAAGCCCTGAGAGACACCGCTAAGTTGGTCCAACACAAACTGAGGAAGACCACCCTCAAGGAGGCCACGTTGGCAGCAAGCATGCAAATAGCACCAGTTCTGAAGGGAGTGCCACTGCAAAACCCCAGAAGGTTTCAACATAGCTATAATGATAGAAACCAGGGAGTTTGGAAGCAGCCAACCCCCACAGAATGTTACTTTTGCCACAGAATGGGCAACAAGACCAACAGATGCCAGCTAAAGGCATATCATGAGCAGAAGTCAATCAGCCAGGGCCAGGCCCCACACAATTTCCATCTGCCAAACCAAGCCAGGGAAACCAGAATGCACCTTATGCTCAGCCGCATGGAAGTCAGTCCACTGCTGCACCACTGCAACAGGGGTCAGGAAGTTGGACCAACTCATGGCATCAGCCACCACAGACATGGAACCCAGTCCAAAAAGGATCAGGGCCATGTCCACAGCAGGGAGATGTAACTTTTTGAGGAAATAATGCCTTTGTGCAAACGCAGAACACAAACGTACAGTAAAACTCAATACCCCAATGCAAAGCATCAATTTCACACACACCTTAAAATTTGCTGCACTAAAACTCATTGAAGGACAAATGAGACAACATTACAGATTCAAACCTTCACTGGCGTTCTGGAAACTCAGGGCTGCTGCATGTGTTTTGCCGATTGGAAATCCTCACTAGAGTCTGCCATTCAGGGTGGCTGTGATGGCATAGGCCCCACTATGATCCCCTAGGATGGGGTTGCCTGGCCACGCCCCAGGGGGAGGGCAGTTTGACGAGGTGGGCAGGACAGCTCCATGACCACTGCTTAAAAAAACAGGCACCGAGATCCTTGCACCACAAACAAATTAGTGCAAGTTCCAATAACTAGGTCAAAAAGGACCTCAATTTAAATACTGTGACTAGGGCCTCCTTCAGGTGCCTCACTGAAATGATGAACACCCAGGAGTTCCTAGGAAATAGTTGGCAACAAAACATGTAAGGGTGCAATGTTTTCTTGAATAAGGAACCAAGCGTACTCTTATCCAACAGGTCTGCAAACGAGTCCCCAAGTGCAACACCTTTACAACAAACCATCACTTCTTGAACAACCACATCAGTAACCCCAACAAGACCACCTTTTACGACAAACTGTATTGTGAACTCTTTTGTATCTAAGTATACCACATCACAAATCCCAACAGCATCAAGAACCACAATTTTTTTTAACTATTGAAACTGCGAAACTCCAACAATCAGAGGGCTGCAGACATCTCCCCTGGATTCATCACAAGATGTTCAATCCTTTATGTATTCTTGCACGTGTACATTCTCTGTCTATTAATGGGACTGCATTGATGAGTTAAGGAACAGCCTTGTCTTCTGGAGTCCATTCAGAAGGTGTCACTGTGCTTGCATAGGGACCCCTCCCATGCTACTTATAATTACAATGAACATAACACCAGCATTCCACGTACACTACACAGTGCTCTCTTACACATGGCATCAGCACATGACCACCATGGGCTCCAGGACATCAGCAAGGTCAAGTTACGTCTGCTCGTTGATACCACATGCAGTAGGCGCAGACAGGCTTTACTTGTTGCAAGAGGTAGCCCCTGAAAAGGCAAAATGCCTTCTCCATCTATACCTATGTAGGATTAGGCCAAGATACAATTCTACAGAGTTGGGACCTACAGGGTAGTAGTAAATCTCACCTGCTATGAGACCAATCCCACAGCACTTTACCTTCTCACTGAGCTTAGCGATATCTAAACTAAGCTAGATAGGATGTGGAGAAAAGGTGCTATAGGTGAGGATACTGTTTGGCCTCGAGATTTTCCAGAAAAGAGATTCTTGAAGGTAGCAAAACCACCAAACCAGTGCACAAACACGTCCACTCCTGTTTGAATCTGTGGTCCCAGGGTGGCCCTAGGGTATCTAGGGCTTTCCTCATCAACAACAGGTGGACCCTAGACATGGAGTTTTAGTGCAGGTCCATCCACCGCGATGATATGAATGGAAATGGGTGTTGTAGGGGAGGGTTGGATAACAACTTAGATACCTTATGACAGGAAATCTGGGAAACTGAGAAAGATAGGTATACGTGGATAGAAGGGAAGGGGCAGCCCTAATTATATGTGAGATTACTCTGTATTCCTTATGTTTCAAAGGCAAAGGAACAATTCCGCTGGGTATGAATGAAATCTGTGGCACAATCCTGCACATTCATGACCTGCAATGGGGCACCTCCACCCTGATGGACACTTACTGGCAATGCGCCGAGTTTGCTTCCACTCAGCTCATCCCCGGATCATCATCATACATACACACCCCAACCCTATTCATTCTCAGAGAAGATCTGTTAGAACTATACCAACACCTGCTAAGGAAGAAGACAATTCTGTTGCATCTCGAGAGAAAAGAACTGCTAATAATTTTGGCTGGGCTCAGTACAAGGACATTCCAGAGGAATTAAGGCTGTTCATTGACCCACAAGTATCAGCGGAAGGTCCATACCCTCCTTCGCCTTGCAGACAAATGTGAATGCCTGCTGGTTGCAAATAACCAGGCAGGAAATGCTCAAAATGATGATCAGCACTGAGCGCAGCCTTAATGCAGTCAAGGAAAAACTGAGAGCAATCCGCCTCATGTTTGATGCAACATCAGTAAGTGTTGGACTTGATGACCGTAAGGAGGGTGGGGTATGAACAAAGATTGGTGCATCTTGCTGTACGTTCATACCTGGCAATGACATGGACAGTGGGACTCTGACTTTTGCCATCCAAGCATTGCACTGATTACAAAAAGACATGCATGAAGAAGGAGGTAGACCTGAGCAGGAGTGGTTCATGAACTGGTTCTCCAGGCTCTCCTAGTGTCTCACCGGTCTGTGCATGTCATTGTTGCTTGTTTTCATCATATTACTGTTTTTGTGTGGTTTACTGCAAGTAGGGGGGTTCCTGCTGTAAAGTTGCAGTCCTCAAATTGGGTAGAATGCAAGTGATTGGGGAGGTGGCCCTCAATAATGTGACTGTCATGATGTATGGATTAGATGGTGAAGTTGAAAATTCAAGTAAAGGGGGGAATGTTAATACTGGATCGATGTGGATGCACACAAAGAAACATTCATATATAAGAATTAAGTTGCATCACCATTATTAGATTCCCTCGTTGTGAACTTTCCATCAACCCTGACATGTAGGTATGTGGTCAGGGCAGCTCTGAGACCTAGACCTCAGGTTACTGAGTGACAGGTCCCAGGTGGGGTGAGACGTATCCGGCAGACAAATGCGCAAACAGGAAACTTAGATGAAATCCCACAGATAGGCGCAGCAACACCACAGTAGTCCTAGGAGATTGGCCAAAATGAAAACACACATGGCCAGAGCGGTGCATGCATTCCCCAAAACACCCTAAAGTTAGATGCCACATGTAGTTAGGAACACTTAGCCAATCAGAACACAGCCCAGACAGCATAGACAGTGACCACGCGCCTCTCAGGCGGGACATCTGGACACATTACCGCATTGTGTCCACACAAGGTCGAGGCCCACCGGCATTTGTTATCAGGACCTCATTTATGACTGTCTGACAACTGTTCACATTTTTAACCAAGAGAAAAATGTTTTCATTATGTTACGGTACTCAGAGAAATATATAAAGCACCACTCCAAATTGATGTACATTGAGAGACAAACCTCAGGCCTCAGTTCTGTAACTGCTCTCCCAATAGTATTGTTTAATTAAACAAACCATTCCTATTTTGCCAAACGCCTCTTGTCTTCTGTTTTTTAAGGTGAATTCACATTCAAGCAACATTTTGGCGAGCCAAATAGGAACTGATTGGGTCTTCGGACCTGACTGGGACCGAAGGAAGGGGACCCCGCGTGGATGGATTCACATTTGTGCAACAAAAAAGGTGAGCAGACGCCACAATTAATTGGAAGTTCTGCTGACTCCCCGTGGTGTAGGTCTGTCCTGAAGCCACTGTCAGAAGGGTAAGAGACTATGGCTCTCATTATAACATTGGCGGTAAATCCCACTTCCTGCCATGCTGACGGCCGCCAACATACCGCCACAGCGGTGGATCTTTGTTCACCATATTATGACACACACACACCAATCCGACAGAATTCAGCCACACACACAAATCAGCCAGCCCAAAGGTCAGTGATAAAGTGGCGGTCCCAAAACCCACACCGTTACGCCAACAGAACAACGTCCATCACATTATGACCCACGAATCACCATGGTGGACATTCAGCAGCGGTAAACCATTGGCATTATATACCGCTGCGCTCCCAATGGACACCCACAGACAAAACAACACCACATTGGACAATTCAAACAACACACACCTGACACCCATACACACACCACACCCTCACACCCACACCACTATAAAAACGCACACCCACATTACCCACAACCCTTTACGACTACAAATCATTGCCACCAGATGGACACCAAAACCACTGACACAACTAGAGCCACACACTACTCACACCTATACACCACTCACGCACTCCACATCACACACCCCATCACATTACCCAACACACCCTTACCAACACACATTACATAACAACCATGGCACCACAAAGACACCCCCGTTTCACAGAGGAGGAGCTAAGGGTCATGGTGGAGGAAATTGTCAGGGTAGAGCCACAGCTATTTGGAGCACAGGTGCAGCAGATATCAATAGCCAGGAAGATGGAGCTATGGCGGAGAATCGTGGCCAGGGTCAACGCCATGGGACAGCATCACACAACAAGGGATGACATCAGGAAGAGGTGGAACGACCTACGGGGGAAGGTAAGTTCCATAGCAGCAAGACACCAGCTCGCTATCCAGAGGACTGGCGGTGGACTGCCACCTCCTCCCCCACAACTCACAGCTTGGGAGGAGCAAGTCTTGGCTATACTGCATCCTGAGGGCCTGGCCGGAGTCAGAGGAGGACTGGACTCTGTTATGTCAACTCTTTACTATTATCACCCCCCTACCTACATGCCATCACATAGCCTCACCCTCACTCCCATCACTCCACTACATCCCACACACCCCACTATCACATCTCAGTCATCCCAATGCCAAGCCCTGCATGCTGTACCAACGCATGGACACCCCTCACAGCCCTGCATGGAAACTCATCACTAAAGCATGCACACCATAGAGAACTAACAATCCCACCATATACTAACTTCCACAAGTGAAAGCTGGTAGGGCAAATCCAACCATAGAGGGGAAGCCACAGATGTACAATATGTCAGACACATAAACCATAACACATCATTTACATCCCCACAGGTACCCCAGCCAATGTCAGCGGAGAGGAGGTGCCAGCACTATCCAGTCCCCCAACAGAAGAGGCCCACAGTGATGACAGTAACTCTGGTATTCAGGATCTGGATGACCTACCTGGCCCATCAGGGACCACTGGACACCTGGTTACCCAAGCCCAGTCACACACCACCACAGAGCCTCCCCCATCTGGAAACACCACCACAGCACCCACCCAGCGTACCCACACCTCTGTCCCCAGGACACATCAATCAGCAGTGTGTCCACCTCTACAGGGGCGCCAGGCCACACCTCATACCCAAGACAATCAGGGACCTGGGGTCAGTGGCAGTGGGCACACGGTTCAGGGGACAGAGGCACAGGCCAACAGGGAAACTGGGAGGACTGCTGTGTGCCAGGGGGAGGACAGGCCCAGGGAACCGACTCTCTAGGAGGCACTCTCCGAGATCCTGGGAGCCTATCAACATTCCCAGGACACGATGGGCCAGATCCTGGACAACGTGCAGGAGAACAGGTGGCTGCAGGAGCGACAGAACCAGGGGATCAGGGAGGACTTGCAGGCCATCAACAACACCATGATCTCCATAGCAGGGGTGCTGGCAGACATGGCCAACATTATGAGAGAGGCAGTCTCACACCAGCGGGCCCCTGCTACTAGCCAGAGATCTGAACAGCCTTCCACTTCAGCTGCAGCTAGTGGCCAGAAGGCCCCGCCACAGGACTCACAGGCCACCAGCACCCATCCCCCTGCAGAAGGTGAACCACCCTGCAAGCATTCCTTGTGATCCAGACAGAAGCCAGAGACACTTGCCAAGACTCCCGCCAGGAAATGAGACTCTCCTGATTGTCACCCTTGTGTCCCACTTAGTCACCCTGTCCACCTTGAACTGCCATTGCTCCCCTTCCTATGTCCCCTTGGACAATGCACCTGTGCTACAAACAGACTGGAACAATACCCTGGACTTTCCTCCCTCATCACCCCATCCCATTGCACTTACCCCCTATATGTTAGCACTTCAATAAACACCCTTAGAACAAAATCCATTTCGAGTATGGCATGTATATCAAATATGTATTCTTTGAAACAGGTACAAACATTGCAAATTAACTGTACATAGAATGAGCATAGATTAATGACCTGTTGCTGGCTGTAGTGATCACACCAGGAGTATATGTCAAGTCACCAACATCTTCAAAATGAATTGCCAGAGGGAACAGTAAGTGAGCATAGAAGTGGGAAATATCAGCAAGCCATTGCCGCACAGATTGCAACCAAAGTCATTGAAATGTAAAGTTAAACTGTCCTACCTGTGTGTCATTAGAAGTATTGTCGTATAACAGATGTTCAGTTGTCCTCATCCTCATCCTCTGCCTCCTCATCCTCACTGTCCACAGGGTCCACTGCTTCCACACGCGCATCTTCAGTCTACTCCTCCTGCAGAAAAGGGACATGGCATCTGAGGGCCAGGTTGTGCAACATGCAGCATGCCACTACTATCTGGCAGACCTTCTTGGGTGAGTAGCACAGGGATCCACCTGTTAGATGGAGGCACCGAAACTTGGCCTTCAGGAGGCCAAGGGTCCTTTCAATGATCCTTCTGGTTCACCCACGTTCCTCATTATAACTTTCTTCTGCCCTTGCCCTGGCATTCCTCACAGGGGTCAGCAGCCACGATAGGTTTGGGTAACCTGAGTCACCTGCAAATATTGAGGGACAACATTTAGCCACACACTATCCCACATGGAGCACACCATACCCATACACCAACATATACTGGGTGGGAACCAGGGCTCACCTATTAGCCACACCCTGTGCCTCTGTAGTTGGCCCATCACATTAGGGATGCTGCTATTCCTCAGGACAAAGGCATCATGCACTGACCCTGGAAAACCTAGCATTGACATGGGAGATGTACTGGTCCGTGAAGCACACCATCTGCACATTCATGGAGTGGAAACTCTTATGATTCCTGAACACATGTTCATTCTGCCGGTGGGGGGACAAATGCAATATGTGTACCATCAATCGCCCCAATTATGTTGGGGATATGCCCCATAGCATAAAACTCGGCCTTCAGAGTGGCCAAATCCTCAACCTGGGGGAAAACAATGTAACTGCACATGTGTTTTATCAGGGCAGACAACACTTTTGTCAGCACTATTGAGAACATTGGCTGTGACATTGCTGCTGCCAAGCCCACTGTCACTTGGAAAGAACCAGTTGCCAGGAAATGGAGTACAGATAGCACTTGCACAAGAGGGGGATCCCAGTGGGATGACGGATAGCAGATATCAGGTTAGGCTCCAATTGGGCACACAGGTCTGTGATCGTGGCCCTGTCAAGTCTATAGGTGAGGATAATGTGCCTGTCATCGTGTGTAGCCAAGTCCACCAGGGGTCTGTACACAGGGGTGTGCCTCCATCTCCTATTCATCTGCAGCGGTTGGTATCTAAGGGCACAAGAGTGAGGAGGCTGTCACAAACTTAACATTGGAGCCACAACAGGAGTTAGCAATCTGTAAACTTGTAATGGGTCAGTGTGATTTGTCCAGCATGTGCCTATTTCTCCTGTGATGCAGCATGAATACATAGGGCTGCCCTCCCCTGAAATGGCGTCTGCCTGTCCAGTGTGGAGGGACAGGTGGAAGCGAGGTAATTCCGCTGACGTTGTGCGCTGTGGCGGGAGGCGGCCGGGAACAACTGTGCAACTCCTCATCGGTTAATATTGGGCTCTATGGGATACAGTGGCCAATAGTGATCTACGCCGGCGGTGACGGTATGCATCGCCGCGGACGTGACCGCCATTTTCTATCATATTCATCACTTGCTACCTGACCGTCCGTAGGAGAGCACCTACACTGCATGTGCTTCTGTGAGCTGTGTCTGGAACCTACCATAGCCCGTGTGACAGGGGAAAGGGCCCCGGCCTTCACTTCGTCGGAGTTGGAGAGTCTGGTGGATGTGGTCTTACCCCAGTACGGACTGCTGTATGGGCCTCCAGAGTAACAGGTGAGTACATTGTGGTCATGATGCATGTGGCATGAATGCATGTAGTTGTGTGTGAAGGCCTTGTGTAAGGGGGTGGTTGGATGTCCTCTTTGCAGTGTACAGCTTGTGTGCTGGAAATGGGTATGTGTAACAGACTGGACTGTTTGTCTAATGGTGTTTTCCTGTGTATCTTTCCTCTGCAGGTCAGCACCCATCAAAAGAAGGGTATTTGGCGTGCCATCGCCAAGGAGGTGCAGACCCTGGGGGTCTATGGCAGGCAGAGCACCCACTGTCGCAAATGGTGGGAGGACCTGAGACGCTGGGCACAGAAGACAGCGGAAGCCCAGCTGGGGATAGCCTCCCAATGAGGAAGGGGTGCCCGTCAAACCCTGACCCACCTGATGGCCTGAATACTGGCAGAGGCCTATCCAGAGCTCAATGGGCACTTGAGGGCATCACAGCAACCACAAGGGGGTGAGTACAGGCCTGACATCGCAGCGTAGGTCCTCTGGTGGCTAGGGTTCTGAAGGGATAATCCTGCCTACCTAGCTTGTAAGCATCCACTACTGGTCAGGGCTGCGTGAGCCCCAGGTGTGCTGCAGTTGGTGGTGTGTGCCCCTCCTCATGCGATGGTGGCTAGCCATATCAGTGGTGGTGCAATGCATAGTGCGTAGGCCTGTTCCCTGTGTGTGAGGGTGCTGTGTACGCCAATGGCGGTGTTGGTGCAGTCATTGACTCAGTGTATCCTGTCTCTCTCCCCCCTTGTTTTGTCATCCAGTCCTTATGTGCATTAGCATCATCTGGCAGAGGAGCAGAGGCACCACGACTAGGGGAGCTGCATCCCACAGGATCTAGGAGGCAGAGTCCACCGACGCTGAGGGCACCAGTGGGACGGAGGGCGAGGGAAGCACCATGGCGGAGACTGGAGGGGACACTTCAGACTCAAATACCTCCTCCAATGGAAGCTCCCTGGTGGTGGCCGACACTTCTGTGACCACCCCAGCTACATGTACAACCGCCACCCCCATACCAGCACTGCCCTCCCAACAGCCCCTCATCGAGTTGCCCGTGCCCGCTCACCCAGGAGGGTGGGCATCTCCTTCGCCCCAGGCACCTCATACCCTGCCCCAGTTAGCCTTGCTTCCCTGAGTGAGGAGGCTATTGACCTCCTGAGATCCATCTCTGTAGGGCAGTCAACCATTGTGAAGGCGTCCAGGGGCTGGCAGCCCAGATGCAACAATCTAATGCATTCCTGGAGGGCATTCACTCTGGATTGGCAGCACAACAGAGATCGATCCAGGCTCTGGCCTCCTCTCTGATGGCAGCCATTGTCCCTGTTTCTACCGTCCCCCCTCCAACTTCTACTTCCCAGTCCCATTCTCCTCAACCCAAACCCATCCCAAGCATACATACACACAAGAGTGTCACATGCAAATACAAGCACCACACTTCATCCCACAGCACTCACACAAACATCATCTTGTTGCAGACACATCAATATCCACTATTTCCACTGTCTCCCCCTCCTCCTCCTCCTCCACCTCCCACCCAGTTCTGTCCACACTCACACCTGCGTGCACGACATCATCGTTCACTACCTGCATCATCACCACACCAAGCAGAACACTCACCTCACTGGCAGACACCTCCACAACATCCATGCACACGTCCCCTGTGTCCTCTCCCACTGTGTCTGTCCCCCCAAAGGACACAAATGCAAACACTCAGGCACCCAACAGCCATCCACCTTACAACAGCATACAGTCCATGCACCTGCACCCAAATCCAGCAGACAGACACCTCCAACAACCACTCCCTCATCCTCCACTCACATTCCTTCTCCCTCTTCCCACCCCAAAGTCCCTAAGAAACTTTTCCTATCCACCATTGACCTCTTCCCTATCCCTCCCCCCCGTGCTGCACGTATGGCCAGGGTATCATGAACCCAGCCAAGCACCTCAGCCACACAGTCCACGGGTCCAGTTCCATCTGCACCTACTCGTGGTGGAAAGGATTCCAGGCCACATATACTGAAGGCGAAGGAGCCTGCACCAGCCAGCCGAAAGTGGAAGGAGCCTGCACCAGCAGGCAAGAAGGGCAAGGGGCCTGCACTTGCCCCCTGAAAGGGCAAGGAGCATGAACCTGCCACCCGAAAGGGCAAGGAGCCTGCACCTGCCACCCGAAAGGGCAAGGAGCCTGCACCAGCAGGCAAGAAGGGCCAGGAGCCTGCACCAACTATGGTTGTGCATCCATCCGAGGGTGCAGGGGATGTGCAGGAGCCTCCCACCACCACAGTGCATCCATCTGAGGGTGCAGGGTATGTGCAGGAGCCTCCCACCACCACCACCACCAACACAGTGCAGCCGTCACCGCCAGTGGATGCAATGTAATCCTGCCTCCATGGGCTGCTGTGCGGCCTGTCCACTCCAGAACCGGTGGGGAAGACACCCACTCGAGAGACTGTGGCCTATCACTCCCCAGGACCAAGCACAGGGCATGTTGCCCCCTCCAGAACCCGTGGGCTATTCATCCACCTGAGAGACTGTGGCCTTGCACCTCCCAGGACCACGCACAGGGCATGTTGCCCCCTCCAGAACCAGTGGGCAAGTTACCCACTTGAGAGACTGTGGCTTTGCACTCCCCAGGACAAAGAGCAATGGGCATGTTGCCCCCTCCAGAACCAGTGGCCTTGTTTCCACTCCCGGATGAGGTGCCCCCCTAAAGGTGCCAGCCTATTTGGCAACTGATGCCCCTGCAGTGTTCTCTCTGTGTTGATGCAGGTGACAAGTGATGCCTTGGACTTTGGCCTGTGGCCATGTGGACTCGGCAGTGTCCCTTTTTCTGTACATTTGTACATATCTGTGACATTGGCTATTATTTATACTGTGTTGATATTATTAGACTCTAGTAAATTTGTTTTCTCCTTGCATTATTCAGCCGATTTAGGGGGATTAACTTGTTTTCTTGTGTATCTGGTTGTGTGTACCGGGTGTGTGTATGGGGTATGTGTGGTGCGTGTGTCTGTCACTCTCTTTTTCCTCCCCCTCTCCCTTGTGTGCTACGCGGCTGTACTCAACGTCGTCGTCTTTGCCGGCATTGGTGTTCGTGCTGGAGCAGAACGTAGAATATCATCAGAAATACATTAAGTTCGGGTTCCATGGCGGTGTGGTTCTTCCCTGTGTCTCCAATAGTCAGTCCTTTCACTTCTGGGCTCTGTTTCCTCTAGGCTTTTGATGTCATAGGTACTGCCCCGGAGAAGGTGGTGCATTGTCTGGTCTTAATATGGTGGGCGGAACTTTGACTTCCGCCTGGCTGTAGACGGCTACCGCCGTGGTGGCTGTTGTTTCCACCCTGGATGTCGGTGTGGCACATTGGCTGTCTTTCAGAGCTATGACCGCCATGGTCATAATTTGGCAGTAATTACCGCCGGCCTGTTGGCGGTATTACAGCCATTTTATCACCGACCGCCAGGGTCATAATGAGGGCCTATATGTGAGACTTTGTCCTAGCGTTTGGCGTATGGCAAATTAGGAAAAAAATGTAACCCGTGGAAGTCACCTTTTTTTTCGATAGCGCAGCAGGAAAGATGAATATATGTATATATATATATATATTTTTTTTTTTTTTTGCTTAGACCGCTGTGCGTGACACAGATGTTATGCTTCTGCCCTGGGTGTGACACAGGGTTGAAAGCTTGGACCACTGGGGGTGACACAGATGGGACGCATAGTCTCTGGGTGAGATATAGTGCTGACATCTTGATTTTGAGATGTGTCTATCACTTGCAGCACTGGGCGTGACACAGATGGTACACATATGCTCTGGGTGTGATATAGAGCCCACACTTCAATCTTATTAGGCTAAACGGTTTTTCTCAGTGCTACTGGCTTCATAACATTGTTAGTATCTGAAAGAAATGAGGGATGTGTTCTCTTGGACCACTTGGCATGACACACATAGTACGAATTACCCCAGGGTGTGATAAAGGGTGAGATTTGGACATTAGGGAACAGAAACAATTGGAATCCAGGACATTAAGCATAGCTTATGTTTTGCCAAGAAGGGCCTATGGTTGCTGAAGTTATTCCTTTCTTTCTCTGCATATATTGTTGTTATCTTTGCTCTGGACCCAATATCGACAAGATTATCAGGCTCACTTAGTCCTAAGTACTGTGCAGAGCTTCCCCTGGTCACAGAATAGCATGCACTAAGAGTGGGCTAAGTTATTTCTGACAATGTTACCCTCTGTCTTATTGTGCTTTGTCATTTTTTTCTTCACGCCAGTTGAAATGGTGGTGTTTTGATATTGTGGCACAAGTAAATTAATGTAACTGTGTCTTAAGTACTGTGTTTTTTGTTGACTTAATGTGCTATGAAGGCATTGCTAATTCTCACAAATTGCTATTTGATACCAAAGTAAGACTTGCAATTTTGATGCCAAATCAAAATTTTAAAGTTTGAATTAACAACTGTACTTTTTTCTAGGTTGTTATCCTTCATATACATTGCAATTTCTGTTTGTTAAATGTTTGTTTTGATGCATCTGTAAATAACGTTGTGCTCACTAGATCTACCATCTGCTGTGTGTAGGAAAATAGGGGGTCATTCTGACTGCGGCGGACGGCGGTCGCCGCCCGCCACGCGGTTCCCGCCGAAAGACCGCTCCGCGGTCAAAAGACCGCGGCGGTCATTCTGGCTTTCCCACTGGGCTGGCGGGCAACCGCCGAAAGTCCGCCCGCCAGCCCAGCGGGAAACACCCTTCCCAGGAGGACGCCGGCTCAGAATTGAGCCGGCGGTGTGGGAAGGTGCGACGGGTGCAGTTGCACCCGTCGCGAATTTCAGTGTCTGCCAGGCAGACACTGAAATTCTTTTTGGGGCCCTCTTACGGGGGCCCCTGCAGTGCCCATTCCATTGGCATGGGCACTGCAGGGGCCCCCAGGGGCCCCGCGGCACCCCCTACCGCCATCCTGTTCCCGGCGGGAGAACCGCCAGGAACTGGATGGCGGTAGGGGGTGTCAGAATCCCCATGGAGGATTCTCAAGGGCAGCGGGAAGTCGGCGGTACACCGCCGACTTTCCGTTTCTGGCCGCAGCTGAACCGCTGCGGTCAGAATGCCCAGCGGTGCACCGCCAGCCTGTTGGCGGTGCTACCGCCGACCTCCGCCATGGCGGTAATTACCGCCAGGGTCAGAATGACCCCGATAGTGTCTTTCTAGCATGGTTTCCCCCACTTTTGGACTGTTTGTGAGTGTGTGTCAGTGTGTTTTTACTGTGTCACTGGGATCCTGCTAGCCAGGACCCCAGTGCTCATAGACAAAAACCTATATGTCAGTATGTTTTGCCTGTCTCACTGAGACCCTGCTAGCCAGGACCCCAGTGCTCATAGTTTGTGGTCTAATGTGTATGCCTGTGTAGTGCCTAACTGTGTCACTGAGGATCTGCTAACTAGCACCTCAGTGCTTATGCTCTCTCTGCTTTTTAATTTGTCACTGTAGGCCAGTGACTTCATTTACCAATTTAAATTGGCATACTGCACCCCCCTTATAAGTCCCTAGTATATGGTACCTAGGTACCCAGGGCATTGGGGTTCCAGAGAGCATTATGGGCTGCAGCATTTCTTTTGCCACCCATAGGGAGCTCAGACAAACCCTTACACAGGACTGCCACTGCAGCCTGCGTGAAATAGTGCACATGCTATTTCACAGCCATTTTCACTGCACTTAAGTAACTTATAAGTCACCTATATGTTTAACCTTCACTTGCTGAAGGTTAGGTGCAAAGTTACTAAGTGTGAGGGCACGCTTGCACTAGCAAAGGTGCCCCCACAGAGTTCAGCACCATTTCCCCGGACTTTGTGAGTGTGGGGATGCCATTACATGCGTGCACTACATATAGGTCAATACCTAAGATCATGGAATTGTCCCCCCATTCCAAATCTGGTATTGGGGAGCCAATTCAATGCATCCTGGGGTCTTCCACCATGGACCCCCAGTACTGCCAAACCAGCTCTCTGAGGTTTCCACTGCAGCTACAGCTGCTGCCACCTCTCAGACAGGGTTCTGCCCTCCAGGGATCTGGGCAGCCCAGTCCCAGGAAGGCAGAACAAAGCATTTCCTCTGAGAGCAGGGTGTTACACCCTCTTCCTTTGGAAATAGGTGTTACAGGCTGGGGAGGGGTAGCCTCCCCCAACCTCTGGAAATGCTTTGAAGGACACAGATGGTGCCCTCCTTGCATAAACCAGTCTACACCAGTTCAGGGACCCCTTCTCCCCTGCTCTGGCGGGAAACTGGACAAAGGAAAGGGGAGTGACCACTCCCCTGTCCATCATCACCCCAGGGGTGGTGCCCAGAGCTCCTCTAGTGTGTCCCGGACTTCAGCCATCTTGCTTTGCAAGGTATGGGGGCACTCTGGAGGGCTCTGAATTGCCAGTACCAGCAGGTGACGTCAGAGACCCCTCCTGATAGGTCCAACCCTGATAAGGTAGCCAATCCCCTTCTCAGGGCTATTTAGGGTCTCTCCTGTGGGTTCTCTTCAGATTCTGCTTGCAAGTTTCCTTCAGAAATCCTCTGCAACAACTTCAGCAACCTCTGACCTCGGATCAACTGCAGCCTGCTCCAAGAAATGCTGTAACTGCAACAAAGTGTCTACAAAAGACACTTTTCTTCAGCAACCTCAGCTCCAAGATAGCAACTGCAACAGTTTCCAGGGTGTGCATGCTCCGGGGACTCCCTGTCTTCATCCTGCACCAGAAGGACCAAAGAAATCTCCTGTGGGGTGACAGAGTCACTCCCCTGCTCCAAGCAGGCACCTTCCAAGGCGACGACTGGTACCCTGGGACTCCTCTCACGGTGACGAGTGTGCTCCTAAGGACACAGTGGGTGGACATCATCAACATAGACTGTCCTGAGGTCCTGCTGACGCAAATTGGAGGAGGTAAGACCTTGCTTTCCCTGAGAAAGACAGTACCCCTGTGTTTTGTGTCTTCTGCACCTTCTGAGGCCTCTGTGCACTCTATGCAAAATTCCTGCTTGCACAGTCTGTCCCAGGTCCCCAGCACTCCACCCTCGACGCTCAACTCGCTGAGTTGTTCTCCGGCAGCGTGGGACCTTCTTTTGTTGAGCTACATCAACTGTGCTTTGCACCTCCTTTGAACCCAGATCCTGCGGCTTCTGGGGGTGCTGGCTGGCATCCTGAGGGCTCTCTAAAGTGATGAGAGCCCCTTCTTCCTCCTCACACGGAGTTGAGGCCCCCAGGTCTCTCCTGGGTCCATCCAGCGCCATTTTGATGAAAAATGCACTTTTGCCGTAGCCAAGGCTTGTTGACGCCTTCCAACACGAAATCTCATCTGCAGCGATCTTCACGCTGTGGGACATCTTTTGCAGGAACCCGCTGGCATCTTCCTAGGGTGCATTTCTGCAGTCTTCAACTAACCATGGACTCTTCTTTTGCACCCTCTTCTGGGTTGGCAGGGGCTCCTGTCCTTCCTGAAACTTCTTTCGACTTATGGACTTGGCCCCCTTCCTTTGCAGGTCTTCAGGTCCAATAATCCAGCAGTTGTTCTTTGCAGACTTGGTTGGCTGCTGCAAAATCCCAAAACTGATGTGTAGTGTGTCCTAAGGAAACATGCAGTACTTTACTCCTACTTTTCTGGGCTCTGGGGTGGGGTAATTTACTTAGCTTTACTGTATTCTTACTCTCCCAGAGATTCTGCACACACTACACTTGTCTAGGGGGGAGTTTGTGATTCACATTCCACTTTTTTAGTATATGGTTTGTGTTGCCCCAGACCTATTTTCTCCTGTTGCATTCTATAGGATTTCCTACTGTTTGCATTGTTCTATGACTATTTACTTGTCTAATTTTGGGTGTCTATTGTATATATTGTGTATAATACTTACACCCAGAAGGAGTATTGTCTCTAAGATATTTTTGGTACTGTGTCACCCAAATAAATACCTTTATTTTTGGTAACACTGAGTATTGTTTTTACTTGTGTATAAGTACTGTGTAACTATAAGTGGTATTGCATGGGCTTTGCATGTCTCCCAGTTCAGCCTAGGCTGCTCTGTTATAGCTACCTCTATCCGCCTAAGCTGCTAGAACACTACTACATTCACTAACAAGGGATAACTGGACCTGGTGTAAGGTGTAGGTACCCAAGGTACCCACTACAAACCAGGCCAACCTCCTACACTGTGTACATATTTTCACAGTACCATATCAGATCTAAACCCTGTTAATATATTTTCCTACTAGCAGAGTAAAGCTTAAGATTCCCTGAGACCAGAAAAAGTTAGACACATATAACTGAAGATTCCATGAGGTCATGAAAGGTCTAAATGTAACAGTCCTCTAAAAACTATCAATTTTATCATGGAATCACCACTAAGACATATGCAAACCAGGTTCCCCACAAGGCTAAAAAAGTTAGCAAGTTCTTCCACAAATGGTACACACACTGAGGCAAATGCTTACCCATGGCCAAAGGAGCGAACCTTTGACACTAACATAATCGAACACACGAGAACACACAGCCAAACAAAATACACAGGGCAAAAGAAGGACAAAAGAGAAGCAATACTAGAATTATGGACCATCTTCGAGGAGGCCCAGGCTGATAACACTAACCTACAATCTGCAAGCAAGGCGTCCTCACCTCCCCTGCCATATGCAAGAATGATGGAGTTCTCTCCGATGCGTGTTATCCTTGCATTAGGTTACACCAATCCGCCAGTCAAGGAAGCCCAAGGGGACACTACGAGACAACAGGCTATCAGGTCTGGGCATGACAGACTAACAGGCTAACAGACTCAAGCAATCCCAGCACCATCCCAGTCCAGTGCTAGAGCCCCCTGAAATTCAACCCCTATCCGTTGCATTCAGACTGCCAAACCCCAGCAGCATGGAGAACATGCACTCCCACTGGTTCCGGGGAACGCACCAGAGTGACAGGGAGATTCATAGCAGTTCTGAACATTGAGGCACCTAGTGAGAGTGAGGAAAGGGGTTCCAGTCCTCCCAGATCCCATGACGAGGAGGGAGCCACAGGGTAAGTTCAAGTAGCTGAAGAAACAACAGAAAGCAAGTTGGATGGCAGGTCCCAACTAAGAAGAACAGCACATATTTCAGAACAAAGGAGGCAATCTAGGTGAGATTTAGAGGAAAGGCTTGAACTAAGGAGAGAGAGAGAGAGAGAGAGGTCGCACCTTCTCGACTTGAGGGTGTTGCTGACACCATTGATGGGTCTCCAGAGGAACCACCTAGAATGGGACCTACCCCATCCTCCAGCCTAAGCCCAGCCTTGGTCTCCGAGGATTCCCAAGTTCTCTTCCAACAGCAGGCGATAGGATTCCAGCGTCAGCTGTTAGATGAGGCACAGGCAAGCCTGGAGACAGTCATGGGTACCCTAGAGGGAGTCTGTAAGTGCCTTAGTCCCACTAATGACACCTTAGAGGCAATAAGAGGCACCTACCCTCGGCTCCAGAGATTGGAACAGTCCCTGGCTGACATAGCTGGTGTCATAAGGCAGAGGCAAGAACAATAGCTCTGCAGATGTGACACAAATGATGTTGCCACCCAGCTGGGGGCTATATGCACCGTCCTTGAATCTACGGAGCGGAAGCAGGACTCCTGAATTGCAACAATGGGTGCCTTTCCCCGTTAGATGAGGCACAGGCAAGGATGGAGACTGTTATGGGTACCCTAGAGGGAGTATGTAAGTGCCTTAGTTCCAATAATGACATCTCTGAGGCAATAAGAGGCACCTCCCCTCCCCTCCAGAGATTGGAACAGTCTCTGGCTGGCTGACATAGCTGGTGTCATGAGGCAGAGGCAAGAACAATAGCCCTGCCGATGTGACACTAATGTTGCTTCCACCCAGCTTGGGGCTATACACACCATCCTTAAATCTAAGGAGATGAAGCAGGACTCCTAAACTGCAACAATGGGTGCCTTTCCCCGTCAGGTTGCTGCTGTGCTGACAAGCCAGCAGGCCCTTCTCAGCGCTGTGCTGCCTTCCTTGTTGGCACAGGCAAATGCTGCTGGGGACAGGGGAGCTACATCTTCAGCATCTGATGTGCGTGTGCCTCGGATGCCTCCTGCACAAATACCACCACCCTCAAGGGAAGCACAACACAAATCAGAGGAGGAAGATGTGAACTTCACCAGTTTTCTATGGAGAACTAGCCACTAACATTTGTCTATGGCTCTTGGGCAGTTTCCCATTGGACATGCCATGGCCCTTGTCACCTGTTTCTGTCTCCTTTGTGTTTGCCCACCTGTTAGTCGGATTCAATTGTAGACTGTCAATGAGACCTACCTTCCCTAATGGTAATTTGGACCTCCTCCTCACTGGAATACTCCTCTCTTACACATGTTACATGACATATATCCCGATGGACTCTCAACGTTGGGGTTGTTGCAGCAAGAGCTGCTACTGTGAATCAGCCTATGTACACACCTGTACATATATGCACTACCTTTAACCTGCGTGACCCAAAAGGCACTTTCTACCATGTAAAGGTAATTTTACTACAGTCCTTGTCACATTTTCTTGTTGGACAAGGTCAAGGGCAAGGTCAAGCATCATGGACCTGCCCTGCCAGGGCATCATGTGTAAAGTCTCTCTGAACTATTGAACTTCATGGTGCTAAATACGCATCAGTAACTAGAGTGGCACACAGTGAATAATCGCACACAATCTCACATTTGCATACAGGCGCAAATTGTGTCCTGTGAGGCAAATGAGCCACTAACACATTCTCATACACCAACATATGTCTTGCTCAGTAATCACAACAATGTCATCATGCATATGTCAGTCTGAATGATTACATTGGAGATCTCACATAAGTACAATATGAAATCATGCACTGAGAAAAAGCTGATACCAATCAACAAACTCCTTCTTCATTTGTATCATACCTATGCCAGTGAAGGATGTTGAAGGTCAGTGGTACACCATGGATGTCAATAAGCATGAACTGCAACAACTATGTCAATTGCTTTCTGAATCAAATGATAAATGGTGTAGTAAGGCACACTGGCATACGTATGGTCAATGTGTTACTCTGCCCCTGACAGACCTCACATGCATTGAGTGTGAGTGTAATCACACATTACATCAATATGAATACATGACACAGGGGTTGGCTCCTCCATGAGGGAGGAGGAGCGTCACCCCCCTGCCAGCAGCGGCAGCTGCAAAACATTTACAAGGAATCGTTAACAAACAGTGTTTGTTATCATTTCCTTGTAAAGGGGCTGGGCCACGGGGGTGACGTGCTCTGAGGGGGCATTCCCCTTCAGAGCACATATGTGTTTGGCCAGCTGTCTCGGGCCAGCCAAACACACATGCGCACAGGGCTCTCTCTAGTCCAGCAACACTGTTGCTGGGCTGAAGAGAGCCTGCACAGGCTCCAGTCTGTCTGGGAGCGTCCTGGCTGGGTGCTCCCAGCCACTCCTGATGCTGCTTTGAGCAGTGTCAGGATTGGCCGCAGTCAGGCTGGGAGTCTGTTGCAGCCAGCAGAGGAGGGGCACTCGGCGCGGGAGCCAAGGTAAGTTTATTCTACTTTTTTTTTTATTATTACTATTCCCCCCCGCAAACCCTCTGCCACCCCCCACGTGCACCATCCCACCAGCCCCCTTTAACACCCGCAAGCCGCGACTGAACTTAAATACATAGCAAATATTATGATCCAGGCCACAAACCCAAGGAAAAAGCTACACATGCCAAGAGGAAGAGGTAAGGTAAATCCTATGTTCCTCTAAACTAGCAAGTAGCTGCCCCAATTCATAAGCATGATGTGCCACACTTACCAAGTAGTCAAGTTTCCAGGCAGGTGGGCCAATTGCATGGATGCTAGCCAGCAAAAAACACTGGTGATACAGTAAAATGGTGCAAGGGCCAGTGTGTAATGTCTGGCATAAGTGTGTTTCCAAACACATCCATGATTTGTGAGTATGGGTCGACATATTCATCCCTACAATACATGTGGCATAACACACACACACACAATGCAAAAGTAGGTGACTAACTGGGTTGGGCTGTGTGTCCATTCACACAAAGAGGGCCATTTAGAGTGCCCAAATATGATTGAAGATCCCTTAAGTGACTCCATGCCAAAATTGTCAGACTCTTGTCCATAGGCATCTCACAAAGTTACAGATATCTACAAATACTGCAGGGATATCCTACAGCATGTGCTTGAATCAACCTAAGCATATATAACAACTCCAATGCAGTAAATCATGAAGCAGTTGTGAAAGTAGAAAACATTGTTTAATATATGTAGTATCAAATGGCAAAATCTAAAACTACCTACGCTACACTAACTAACCCTATCTAAACCAAGACTAAACTAACTTAAGCTATCCTACTCTAACTTAACTTAACTCTATCCTAACCTACCTAACCTTGTCTTACTCTGCTCTACACATATACCTCAACATACACACTAAACACAAAACCCCGCCCCTTAACACACATAGGCCCTCATTATAAACATGGCAGTCCATTCCGCACCGCCGGCGGTGGCGGCAGAAACCGCCAACAGAGGAGCGGTCCGGACCGCCAAATAATTAACCAAACGAAACTCGCGTATCCCGCGCACCACCCACCGCCAGAAAAGGATTCCTGCTGACGAAGACAGAGGCCGCCCACAGGCCGTCGGAAAGGCCCAACCTGCCCATCAAATTATGAACCACCATTCCACCGCCAGTTCTGGGGCGGGAACCACCGCCACACAAAGCCAGGCGGAAATGAAACAAATAGGAGGAAACACTCACCGGAGCTCAACAAAACGTGCAGCTGCAGCCATGGACAGAGAGCTGCTTATCATGCCAGCCTTGCTCCTTGCCATATATCTACACAACCGAGACCGCCGACGAAGACCATGACAGTAAGTACTGCAACCTACAATTTGCGACGGGGGTGGGACTTTGACTTGCGGGAGGAGGTTGGAGGGGGGTGGGTTTCTCCTTAGAAGGGGGCGGGGCTGTTTGGCACGGGCGGAGCTGGATGCCTTAGGCTCAGAGCGGGCCTTCTTCTTAAGTGGAGAAGGGGCACGGGAATGGGAAGGCTGGACCGGGGTGGGCTGCGATGTGGAAGGAGCGGAAAGGGCAAGGAGGTGGGCACCTTTCGGGACAAGACGGGGTAGGCCAGTGGGTTCGAACAGGTCTACACGGGAGAGGAAAAGTTTCTTGGGAGCAATTGGGATGGGCATGGATGAGGGCGTGGGAGTGGAGGCAGAGGGAGTTGATGTATGGGGGTGTAGGTGTGCGTGCAGTGGGTGCCAGTGACTGCTCAGTATGCTGTGGTGTGGTGGATGTCTGATGGGTGGGTGTCTTGCTGCGTTTGAGTGTTTTGGGAGGTGGGGGGTGGACACAGTGGGAAAAGACAGACAGCTAGTGTGGATGTATGTTGGGTGGGTGTCTGCAAGTCAGGTGAGTGTGCTGCATGTGTCAACTACAGTGGAGGTGGTGAGTGCAGGTGTGGTATATGGGGTGCATGTAGAGGGGACAGACAGGGAGGCGGAAGAGACGTTGTTGTGTGTGCAGGTGTATGTTGGCTGTGGGAATGCTTGTGGTGGGAGGTGTGGTGCTTGTGTTTGGAAGTGTTTTTTTGTGTGTAGAAGTGCTTGACTGCATGTCTGAATGTGTGCCTTGGACGGGTGAAGGGAGTGGGGTGCTGGGAGGGGTAGAGGTGGTTGGAGGGGGGATGGAATGGCCAGGGAAACTGGCTGCCGTCCAAGAGGAGGCCAGAGCCTGAAAAGATCTCTGTAGGGCAGACACGGCACCGTGAATGCCATCCAGATAGGCATTAGTCTGCTACACCTCTGATGCTAGCCCCTGGATGGCATTGAAGATGGTTGTCTGCCCTACAGAGATGGTTCTCAGGAGGTCAATAGCCACCTCTGTGAGGGCAGCAGGGCTGACTGGGGCAGGGAAGGAGGTGCCTGGGGCAAAGGAGACGCCCACCTTTCTGGGGCAGGCACGGCCAACTCACTGGGGAACAGAAGGGAGGGCACTGATGGTATGGGTGCTGGCAGAAGATGTCACGGTCGTGATTTGTCTGCTAGTGTCCGCCACCGCCGGAGGACCCCCATCGGAGGAGGTTTCAGAGTCACTACCACCGGTGGTAGTAGCCTTCCCCGTGGAAGTCCCCTCGCCCTCCCACCCACTGGTCCCCTGGGCGTCCGTTGTCTCTTCCTCCGAGGATACGTGGGCCGCTGTCTCCCCACTAGCCGGTGCCTCAGCTTCCTCACCTGATGTTGATGCTGTACCAGACACACAAAAGAGAACAGGGATTGGGAGACAAAACAGGAGAGACACTTGTAAGTAGCTGAATGCTGATACACAATGGCCAGACATACACCTACCCAGCAGACACACCCAACAGGCAGCACCTTGCAGTAGGCCCATGACCATGGCTCTGACTACAGATCAGTATACTGACCTACACCCATATCCTGTAATTGCATTGAATCTGAGGTAGGTTAAACTTGACAGTGACACCCCTACACCCTTTGGGGAGCACACAGTAGCCGGACACCAGTAAAAACCCTGCTCTAAGCCCCATGAGCCCTATCACACACACACACTCATCCTTCCAGGCTGAGGTATGGGCTGTGAGTACTCACCCCCTTGTGACTGCTGTGCAGCCTTCAAGCGCCCATCCAGGTCTGGGTACACCACCGCCAGGATCCTTCGCATGAGGGGGGGTCAGTGCCCGACAGGCTTCCCTATCACGTTGGGAGGACTTCCCCATCTGGGCCTCACTGATCTTCTGCGCCCAGCGCCGCAGGTCCTCCCACCTCTTCCGACAGTGGGTGCTCTGCCGGTTGTAGACCCCCAGGGGGTGTACCTCCTTGGCGATGGCATGCCAATGTGTCATCTTCTGGTGGGCGCTGACCTAGTAGGGAGACACAGAGAAGAAACACAGAGGTCTGGCACCTGCACGATGGCAATAGCTGGCTGATTGTTAGACATAGGATAGACAGTACTCCCAGACATGCAGGACAGAGGCACGCAGCATTCCATGCACCAAGCCACATCCTGGCTCACAGGAGTGCACATCTGAGCAATCCACTCCATCCATGACACACACAGTGCCCCCCAAACCCGGACTCACCTGTACCTCTGGCCGGCCGTAGAGTCTGCCGTACAGGGGCAGGACCCCTTCCACCGGTTTCTCCAGTTCTTCCTGGGTGAAGGCCGGGGCCCTTTCCCCTGCACCACGTGGAACATCCATAGCCAGAGGCAGGCCACAGCAGTACACAGAGTGGAGTACTTGTCCGCACAAGATCAGGGAGTCAAGTGAGCACACGATGACGAAGGTGCGTACCCACCGCAGCGGAATGAACCGTCACCGCCGGCGGTGATCATGATACGCCAAGATTCCCCATTGGCATCCATGTTATCCAATGAGGGTGTGAACAGCGGTAAACACCGCCGAACACTGTGACGTCAACTGCTAGCGGTCTTACGTCACTTCCACAATGAAGGGGCAGAACCACAGTGGGCAGACATTTTGCCATCACCCACGCATCTTGAAATTCAATTTAGTCACAATGCTGGGCCTACTAGCCATATGAATCAAATATGTCTCTATCCATAGAGTAGATAATCACACATGATTTACTCCGTTCCCTCTTAGTGATAACAATGTACATCTGTCAGGTTGCAGTTATTGTACAGACACTACTATGAAGAATGCAGTGAATGTGTTTAGCAAATATGCCTGTGTATGTGTGCACATGACTCCTTGTTCTTACCCCTCACAGG
The DNA here is from genome assembly GCF_031143425.1 of Pleurodeles waltl. Lineage (NCBI taxonomy): Eukaryota > Metazoa > Chordata > Amphibia > Caudata > Salamandridae > Pleurodeles > Pleurodeles waltl. The sequence continues at coordinate 840,789,220 of NC_090436.1, forward strand.
TACAGACCCTTGTGGCGAGGAAGGGCACCTTCTGTGTACAGACCACTTGTGGATATGGTGACCATGGTGGAGGGTCAGATCATTATCACTTACAGACTCACATGTGCAACTATTCAGGACCTATGTGCATTAGTGGATCCTGCACTGACTCCCGGAAATCGTAATCAGCATGCCATTCCAAATGAGGTGCAGGTGCTCTCCGCACTCCATTTCCTGGCCACAGGCTCTTTTCAAGTGACAGTGGGCATGGGTGCTGGTTTCTCACAGCCAATGTTCAGCCAGGTACTTACAAGATTTCTAAATGCATTTGTCCAAAATCTGCAATACTATGTGCGATTCCCCCAAAGTGCTGATCTCCCTGCCATCAAGTCAGACTTCTATGCCTTTGCAAACATTCCCCATGTTATTGGTGCCATCGATGGAACCCACATACCCATCATCCCCCAAGAGTGAGTGAACAGGTGCACAGAAACAGGAAGAACTTTCACTCCATGAACATCCAATTGGTATGTACAGCAGACCAGTACATATCCCATGTGAATGCCATGTTTCCTGGTTCAGTACATGATTCATTTGTTTTGAGGAGCAGTAGTGTGCCACAAAAGATGGAACAACTCCAAGAGGACAGAGGGTGGATCATAGGTAAGTGTGCCTGTCACTAACTGACACATTGCTGATAAACAGCCTGTCAGGCTAAGGACATTCCAATGACGACTCTGTATTGACCATTTCTCTAGGTGATTCTGGTTATCCAAACTTGCGTTGGCTCCTGACTCCAGTGAGGAATCCCAGGAAGGATGCAGAGAGGAAATACAATGAGGCCCATGGACGTACTAGAAGGGTAATAGAGCGTTGTAGCCGGTTATCGGATATTCCGGCTCCCAGCTTCACAGAATCGGGAACAGCCTCCCGATTTTGTTTCGTAGACGACGCCACGCCCGGATCCCATGGCGACGGGGACGCCGGAAACATCCCAGGGAACCCGGATATCCGGGTTCCCAAACAGATAGAAAAAGACAGCGGACTTCGACACGGGGCGCAGAAGATGGAGGAAACGCTGACAGAGACGAGCGGAAAGGAAACGAAGGAACGAAAGACACCAGGAGAAACCGGAACAGCGACAACATCCTGGAAGCAAGCATCCAAACTCGGACCGAAAGAAGAGCCGAAGGACGCGAACTCCGCCATGTCCCAGGAGGGACGTGGCTAACCAAGGTACGGTCCTTTATAAAGGACAAGTTCTATTGAAAAGGGGAGAGGGACGGCAGGAGAGGGGAGGGAAGAGATATTACAGGGAGACAGGAGGGGGAATCTGGAGAGGGAAGGGGGAGGAGAAAAAGGACAGTAATAAGATGAAAGAAGAGTATCAAGACATAAGACAACCATAAGGAAAAGAGTAAAATAACAGAACTAAAGAGCACTACTCACCAAGACTTAAAAAGCACCCAGGGACAGAAAACTAGCTCTAAGAGGACACTAAGAGGTGATTGTTTCCTGCAGCCGCTGATTTCAAACTCAACACACTTTCCAAAGGGGTGTCTCTCTCTCTCTCTCTCTCCCTCTCTCTCTCTCTCTCTGTGTCTCTCTCTCCTTATACTATTAATAAGACTTCTACCCCTATACCATCCTGACTTACCCATATCTCCGTTCCTCTTATTTTCAGTACATCTGGGAGCCCGAGAAGAACATCTTCGCCTGTCAAGAGGGGAGCTGGAAAAGAGAGAAGGGACATCCTATTATGAAGAGCACACCACCTATATACGCTTGAATAATTCACCGATCCTTAAAGAACTTTAAATAAAATCACTGATACTCACCCACTCAAGCAGTCTAGTCCTTATTATTGCCATACCCACTGCCACAATGGTGTCAGAAGTGGGATTTTGAAAGGTGTGATAAAAGGACCACTTAGAAAGGAGACAATGGGGGAGAAACCCACTTCGGAGGACATGATACAGCAGCTAGATGAAGGACAACAACACCTTCAGCTAGTATGGGAGGCCCATCAGATGGAGGCTAAGGAGGACCGAGAGATACTGCAGAGTGCATTAAAAAGCCAAGCCACCATCCTGGCTAATAATCAATTAGTGCACGAGACGGCCCTCCAAGAACTCACAGATACCATTGCAGCTAGCAAGGTCCACCCCAATGTACCTAGCTCAGTTCTCCAGAAGTACCAGGACGGGGAGGATCCCGACGCTTTCTTTACTAACTTTGAAAGGGTGGCCTCCTCTGCCCAATGGCCAGAAGACCGCTGGGGCCAATATATAGCGCCCTTATTGACAGGTATCCTACAAACAGCTTATCAGGCCGCTAATCCAGATGGTACCACACCCTAAAAAGACATTAAAAGGAGCATATTGGAGAGAGTGGGTCATGATTCCGAGTACTATCGGCTGTGATTCCGGAAGATCAAATGGGGACAAGCAGAGGATCCCCGGACATTTTATTATAAAGTCAAGGACCTGGGATTGAAATGGCTGGGGCCTATAGGGACAGAGAGGGAGGACATTATAAAGGCAGTGATCTTAGAACAATATCTAGAGTCCCTTCCCCCTTCCACTCGGAGTTGGATACGACAGCACCCGAATGTCAATACCAATATGGTCGTGGATTTAGCTTGTGCTTACCACCGATCCCTCGACTTCAAGAACCTTAGCTCTAAGATATCACCTAGACCCACAGCTGTACCTTTAAGAAATTTTTCCAGAAAATCCCCAGAAGAAGCAGGACATCCCAGACTCGGGGAAAACCCGCCTATGCAGCAGCCACAGTGTTATAGCTGTGGCGAATGGGGGCATATAGCTCGACTATGTCCCCAGAAAGGGGGAAAACCTGAACCCATGGAGATCGGGGTTACTAGAGGAAGAGTCTTGTGTACAGGTGGGGGTGATCCCAGATACAAACAAAAGGTTAAAATAAACGGGAAGGTGCTCCTGGCCCTTATAGACTCTGGATGTAGCCAATCTGTGATAAGAGCTAATGTGCTGAACCTCTCAGAACAAAACTCCACCCAATGAGTATCGATCTGCTGTATACACGGGGACTAAAACATCTACCCCCTTTCCCTTGTAAGCATAGAATGGGAAGATAATCATGACTTACTACCAGTAGGCGTTATGGACTGCTTAGTGGAGGACTGTATATTGGGAACGGACTATATACGCTTCCCTGAGCTGTTACAAAGGGTAAGGTCACAAACTACTTCAGAGGACTGGTGGGCAGAGGCCCCATTTTACGATAGTCATAGCGAAGACAAACCATGTCGTCCTAAACCCACTAGACGAGAGAAGATACAAATAAAACAACAATATTGGAGTTCTGAAAAGAGAAAGAACATAGGGAAGGTAGTGGCCAACATTACGTTTCCTCCTCCTTCCTTCAGAGTCAGCCAACAAGAAGATCCATTGCTATGTAATGCTTGGAGAACAGCAAAATCTGAGTCTACTACTGAGGTGGGTCCCTACTTCATTGTCCAAAACAATCTCCTTTATCGGGTCATAAAACATAATAACATCGAGAAACGACAATAGTAGTACCTGAACCCTATCGCTTACAGGTACTCTTTCTAGCCCACAACCAACCAGGAGGGGGACACTATGGTAGGGAGAAGACCGAAGAATATTTACTGAGGCGATTTTATTGGCCCGGAGTTTATGCACAACTTCGACAGTACTGCGCCCAGTGTCCCCGGTGCCAATTAATAGATCTGGGACCCCAAGGGAAAGCACCCCTTCTACCCCTTCCCATCATTGAAGTCCCTTTCTCTCGGATCGGTATGGATCTGGTAGGTCCTCTTTTGCCCTCCACAAAGGGACACACATATATTCTAGTGCTAGTGGATTACGCTACCAGGTATCTTGAGGCTATACCCCTTTCTAGTATGACCTCTAAAGCTGTAGCTCAAGCTATGATCACTTTTTTCTCTAGAGTCGGGTTTCCTCAGGAAATCCTGACTGACCAGGGAACACCTTTCATGTCTTCACTGATGAATAATATCTGTAAGATCCTTGGGATCAAGCAAATCAAGACCTCAGTCTATCACCCCCAGATGGATGGCTTGGTTGAGCGGTACAACCGCACTATAAAAACGCTTTTACGGAAAATAGTCTCTGAATCTGGACGTGATTGAGACCAAAAGCTCCCTTTAGTCCTATATGCCATAAGAACACATGAGCAGGCTTTGACAGGACACAGCCCCTTCGAGCTGGCATTCGGGCGACAACCCCGTAGTCTGTTAGACATGGCAGCGGAATTATGGGAAGAAGAGGGAGAGGAGGAAAGACCTCTATTAGAATACATAGTTAAACTTAAAGATCACCTACACTCTGTATGGGAGGACGTGTGTAAACATCTAGAAAAGTCACAAAGTATCCAAAAGAAGTATTATGATAAAGGAACAAAACCCCAATATTTTCAACCGAATGAATAAGGTCCTTATAATTAAGGCCTTGTTCCGATAATAAACTCCTTGCTAGGTGGCAGGGCCCGTACACTATCTAAAAAGCCATTTCTCCTGTTACGTACCTGATAGAATTATCCAAACACCCCAAAAGAACTCAGATTTACCATGTAAACCTGTTAAAAAAATGGGAAGAACCCCCAACAGCCCCAAACCAGTCAGCTACATGTTTCCTAATAACACCTGAGGCACCACTAGACATTGAGTTGTGTCCTACAAACACCAAGGATAAAATAGAGACCCCTCATATCAATACCGACCTCACAGAAGAACAGAGGAACCAACTAAAGAACTTGTTAAAACATCATATCCAGTTTTTCTCAGGGATTCCAGGAAGAACCCATCTAATACAACATCATATCAGAACCCCTGAGGGAAAAGTAATAAGCTTACGACCCTACCGCATTCCCGAAGCTCGCTGGCATTTAATTGAAGAAGAGGTACAGGCTATGTTAAAGTTAAAAGTAATAGAACCATCGACAAGCCCTTGGTGCTCCCCTGTTGTCATTGTCCCAAAGCCTGACGGTTCAATACGATTCTGTATTGACTTCCGCCGACTAAATGAAGTGTCCTTATTCGATACATTTCCAATACCCCGAGTAGATGACTTACTGGAAAGGCTGGGGAAAGCCCGATATATGTCAACACTCGATTTGACAAAGGGGTACTGGCAAATACCCCTTGCACCGGCTGATAAAGAGAAGACAGCGTTCTCCACTCAGTCAGGTCTCTGCCATTTTACGGTACTTCCATTTGGACTCCACGGGGCCCCAGCCACATTCCAAAGACTGATGGACCCCCTTTTGAGACCTTTCCAAAAATATGCTGCAGCATATTTAGATGATATTGTGATTTTCAGCAACACCTGGGATGACTACCTTACACACCTCCATGAAATATTCCGAGCACTACACATGGCCAATCTCACTGCCAATCCAAAGAAATGCAATGTGGGATATGACCACATTGCATACCTGGGCTATTTTATAGGAAAGGGCCAGCTCCGACCTCAAAAAAGCAAGATCAACGCCATCCAGCAAGTCCCTACACCCACTACTAAGCGGAACCTTCGCTCTTTCCTGGGGTTAATTGGGTATTATCGTCGTTTTATACCTCAGTATTCTACCTTAGCCACCCCCTCACTGATCTCCTCAAGAAAAACCTCCCTTCCAAATTTTCAGCCCTGTCTGACAAACAATTGACTAGTTTTCACCGATTGAAAGCGTGCCTCACTACAGAACCAGTCTTACGCTGTCCCGACTTTTCTAAGGTTTTCCATCTCCATACAGATGCCTCGGATGTGGGGATGGGTGCGGTGCTCTCACAACCCGGCGACGATGGGCAGGACCACCCCATTGTTTACATCAGTAGGAAGTTACTACCCAGAGAATGTAATTATCCGATTATTGAACGTGAGTGTTTGGCTATCAAGTGGGCTGTGGAAAATCTGAAATATCATCTACTGGGCAGCTCTTTCGTGCTGTTCACTGACCATGCTCCCTTGACTTGGTTGGCTTCCAATAAGGATTCCAACTCCCGAATCCTTCGGTGGTTTATGTAACTTCAACCCTTCCCTTTTCAGGTCCGTCATATTCCGGGTACTCTCCAGGGGCCTGCTGACTACCTCTCTCGCTTTCCTGGTTCTTCGGAACTGTATCAGTCCCATTCTTGGGATGGGGTGTGTAGCCGGTTATCGGATATTCCGGCTCCCAGCTTCACAGAATCGGGAACGGACTCCTGATTCTGTTTCGTAGACGATGCCACGCCTGGATCCCATGGCGACGGGGATGCCGGAAACATCCCAGGGAACCCGGATATCCGGGTTCCCAAACAGATAGAAAAAGACAGCGGACTTCACGCGCGGGGCGCAGAAGAAGGAGGAAACGCCGACAGAGACGAACGGAAAGGAAACGAAGGAACGAAAGACACCAGGAGAAACCGGAACAGCGACGACATTCTGGAAGCAAGCATCCAAACTCGGACCGAAAGAAGAGCCGAAGGACGCGAACTCCGCCACGTCCCAGGAGGGACGTGGCTAACCAAGGTACGGTCCTTTATAAAGGACAAGTTCTATTGAAAAGGGGAGAGGGACGGCAGGAGAGGGGAGGGAAGAGATATTACAAGGAGACGGGAGGGGTATCTGGAGAGGGAAGGGGAGGAGAAAAAGGGCAGTAATAAGATGAAAGAAGAGTATGAAGACATAAGACAACCATAAGGAGAAGAGTAAAAATACAGAACTAAAGAGCACCACTCACCAATACTTAAAAAGCACCCAGGGACAGAAAACTAGTTCTAAGAGGACACTAAGAGGTGATTGTTTCCTGCACCCGCTGATTTCGAACTCAACACACTTTCCAAAGGGGTCTCTCTCTCTCTCTCTCTCTCTTTCTGTGTGTCTCTCTCTCCTTATACTATTAATAAGACTTCTACCCCTATACCATCCTGACTTACCCATATCTCCGTTCCTCTTATTTTCGGTACATCTGGGAGCCCGAGAAGAACATCTTCGCCAGTCAAGAGGGGAGCTGGAAAAGAGAGAAGGGACATCCTATTATGAAGAGCACACCACCTATATAAGCTTGAATAATTCACACATCCTTAAAGAACTTTAAATAAAATCACTGATACTCACCCACTCAAGCAGTCTAGTCCTTATTATCGCCATACCCACTGCCACAAGCGTACTATAGGTCTCCTGAAGGCTAGATTTCGGTGCCTACATATCTCTGGGGGTTCCCTGACTTATGGGCCTGAAAAGGTGTGCAGGATAGTGGCGGCCTGCTGCATGCTGCACAACGTGGCAGTGAGACATTCAATCCCCCTTTTGGAGGTGGAGGGTGCTATAGGTCCTGATCTGTTACCACAGAGAGGTGAGGAGTGATGGTGAGGATGAGGAAGGGGAAGATGTAAATTCCAGAGACCAACTGATACAACTCTACTTCCAATAACTGTCTGGGACTTCAGCCTGTATATGTGGTTAGTGACTGATACTGTAAGTGTGCCATGTCAACTAGGGGGAATTGGTCATGATATGTGAGTCATGGACCTCTTTAGCATGGTACAGACAGACAATATAAGCATTCCCTTCTTGTCTATTTTGAAATACACTGTACCACCAGCATGCAAAATTTGACAATAAAGCTTATCCCTGCCTTCTGCATCATTAGTCCACTTTGTTCAACAATTAAGACAGGGGACAGTGTTACAGGTGAGATATGTTGTTTATTGGTGGAATACAGTGAAATGTGCTATGTACAGTGATGGAAGTCGTTATGGTAGGTTGTCCTCAAAACCGACTTGGTGGCAGGCCTGTTTGATTTCATTGGTGGGTCCTATTTGTAGTTCTGTTCATCATTTAGCCCTCAGCTAAGTGCAGTTTGTGAATGGGTGGGTTAGTTGCTTGGCAGTAGGAGCAGTGTCAATTGTTGGTAGGGGGCTTGTTCTTTGCTGGGTTTCCAGTGCCATGTCTTGGCCTGAGGCTACGTTTTTGCGCCTGCTGTGAAGCTACTTGGGGTGACATGGTCGGCCCTTTTGATTCCTGGGAGGGTTTTTCCTGTGCAGTTTTAGCTGCTTGGGACAACTGTTGCTGTTTGTCCAGGGCTGTTGTGGGGGCCTCTTGTCCGGTGTGGGTGTCTGAGGGTTTGTTGATCAACTGCAGCAGTGCTCCAGCAATGGTGGCCATTGTGGCATTGTGTTCTTTCCACTGCTCCATGGCCTGTTGGTGGTGTTCCAGCTGCATCCTCTGACTTTGCTCCAGGGTGGTTACAATCTGTGCCAACCTGTCTTGGGTATTTTGGTATGCCCACAATTCCTCTGCAATGACGTCCTGGGCTGCTGCATCTATCCGGTGCCCTACCCCCTGACCCACTGGGGCACTTGACCTTGCCCTGGCCCCCTGTGTCTGTGTGCCCTGCGCAGGTCTGGACGTGCCACTAGTACTGGGGCCCTCGTCTTCCTTCATGTTGGGGGTGGGAGACTGGGGCCTCTGTTGCTGTGTTCCACCTGTTTGTGTCCTGGGTCCACTGGTGTGGGCACGCCTCCCCTCGCCTGCTGGTCTTGACTGGGTGTTAGGGGTGACTGTGTTTTCCTGGGTGGGGCTGCTGCATGGTGAGCATCCAGGGCTGTGTGAGGGGCCTGCCTGCTCATCCGTGTCCAGGGATCCTTCACCAGTGTCCTGTGATGTGCCTCTGTCTCCCTGGAATGCTGTGCCACTCCTTGTCCCCTCCATTAGGGTTGCATGGGTGGTGGTGCCTGTTGGGGGACATAGAAGTGTTTGTTATATATGCAGGAGGGTCTGAGGTGGGCAGTACTGTACAACGTAGTGGTGCTGTGCCTTTCAGTGGCCTTCAGGGGTGCCTTTGTGAGGTGGACATAGCATCTAGTGGCAGTGGTGGCGTTACATTGTGGTTGGGGTTATTCTTCCATTGTGGGTACGTGCAGGGGTGTGTGTCTGTGCACAGCGGGAGTGATGTGGGCCTGGTAGTGAGTTGTGGGCGATGCAGTGTGGTGGATAATGGCTGGGAGGGGTGTTGGTCTAGGTGGGTGTGGGTGGGGTGGGGTGGTGCATGCATTCCAGGTATGGTGTATATGGGGTAAATGTAGATAACTTACCCGAGTCCATTCCTCCAGTGAGTCCCTCTGGGTGCAGGATGGTGAGTACCTTCTCCTCCCAGTCGGTGTAGTCGGGTGGTGTTGGTGGCGGCCCTCCCCCAGTCTTCTGCAAGGCGATGTGGTGCCTGGATGCCATGGTCCGGACCTTCCAGGTCGTTCCATCTCTTGCGGATGTCGTCCCTGGTGCGTGGATGGTGTCCCACTACATTCACCCTGTTGACGATGGTCTGCCACAGCTCCATTTTCCGGGCGATGGGTGTGTGCTGCACCTCGGAGCCGAATATTTGTGGCTCCACTATTAGGATCTCATCCACGTGGTCCTTAGCTCCCTTTCGGTGAATCGCTGATTTTTGGGGGGACATGGTGAGGGTGGTGGATGGCGTTGGGACTGGGGACGGTGTTTGGGTGCTCCTGTGTGGGTCTCTATGCGTGTCCTGTGTGCTGGCGTTCTCTGTCTGGCTCTGGTGCTTTCCATCTTCTGGTCGTGGTTTCCTTGCACGGGATTGTGGGGTGTGTCTGGGGGTGTTTTATGGTGTTCTGGATGTGTGTCAGGTGTGTGGGTGCTAGGCCTAGCCAATGGGTGCTGTGGTTGCTGTTGGGCCCACTTGCTGCCCGTGGCGGTCGTAGCCTCCAATGGTCGTCCGGCCTCCACTGTCCGCCGAGGTGATTTGTGCATCTCTATTTGGAGGGCGGGATGTGGGTGTGGTTGGCGGTGGCGGAGTTGGGTGGGCCGGGATTCCTGCCGACAGGGTCCTGGCGGGGAGTGGTGGTGTGGGAATGTTTGGCAGGTTCATTTTTTTGTTCATTATATGGCGGGTTTCCATTCGCCGCCGCCGGCGAGATTCTGTTCACCGCCGCCACGGCGGTCTTTACCGCCATGTTCATAATGACCGCCATAGTCACACAATAGAAACATAAACTACACCTATACACCTATACACCAACTAACTACACTTTAAAACCTAACAAATATATATTTTGTGGTATGTTTTTTTTTTCTTTCCTTTTTTTTACAAAGACTAAACATTATCCCCCACCCACTAAAACCTTACAAAAATCTAAAAATTCAAACCTATGAATATGTGTATTGTAATAGCTAACTCACGTAAAACTATACTATCTAAAACTACCTAAAAATATGCTAACTATGGAAAATATATAAAAAACATTCAGACAAGCTGGGATAACTGCTCCACAGCCTCCTCAAAATTTGTCAGGTGGGTGGCCTGCCAGCGCTGCTCCTCTATCACATTGTCACCTTTCAATTATGTTTAAGTTCCCAAATGATGGAGTACTGGAACACCGAGTCCCAAAGAGATTCCCTCCTTACTTGTGTGGTCAGATGTGTTGTTCCTGGTGGAGCCGATGGTTCCACACTTGTGCTTGCCTGTGGGTTGCTTGGGGCTGCTCTGTCCTGACTTGGCCCTGCTCTGGCCTGGCTTCGTCCTGGTCTGGGCTGATTCGGTCCTGGTGTGTGGCGGCTCAGTATTGGTCCTTCCTGGGCAGGGACTGCTGGTGTGCTTTGTCTGGCAATGTTCCATATCACCGCAGTTTTAACCCACACATACGGTTTTTGCATCTTTTTAAGTGCCTTCCTCACATTGCTGATTGAACCTTGGACAATATGTTGTTACTACATAGACATCCCCTACTACAACCAGTAAAACTGAGTCAAGTGCCATATGTGTGATTGCACAAACTGTAACAGTACTCATAATGAGATAGCTCATATATCTTACAGGCCAAATATTCACACTCATGAAGATATCCAGATCTACAAATATCACATATGGGCCTAGTTAATCAACATTGGGAGTTGGAGTTGCATCCAGCTAAAGTACAAATCATTGATCATGAACATAAGTGCAGGTGGATGAGGTGATACAGTACAACCTTCACAGGGAGTTCAGAATTAAATTTAAAAAACCACACAAAGGCACCCTGCATGGTTTTCAGTGGGCAGGCTTAATAGCTGTGTTGCCTTAACGCTCCCGAGGCCTTCCATGGCTGTTGCGGGTGTTTGCCCACACAACACCCATGGGTATGACAAAGGGTGCCTGTGTTGGCGTTTGGCAGGTTAAACTGTGCTAGCACAGGGCGAAAGGACAGGAATGTACTGTATTTCATAATTATGGTGCATTTCTGCCCTTACACTTTGGTGTAGGGTAGCACAGCAAGGTGACTGGCTGTCCTGCCCTAAGCCAAACCCCCATGAATAAGGGCCTAATTACATCTGAAGAGATATGTACTTGCTGTGAGCCGGCTTATATACACCTAAGAGTTAAAAACATAATCATTGTCCATAAGCAGTCCTAAAAACACTTTGGTCAGGTTCTGTACTGATTCACAGATTGACAGCTCATTGCTGTTAGGTGAGTGTTATCTCCCACCACACATCACATTTGATCATTTCTACATAGATCATACGCAGACACCATAATGGTACATACATATACTATTTACACTTACTGGTAGCATTTGGGTCTTGGAAAGATTGTACCTTTCCCCATGAAAATGGAAGATGGCCACCTAGAAGACACGAAGGAGGAGATAGCATTGTGAGCATTACATTTCGCGTGTTAACATAATTATTTACTATACTATGAAATCATAGTATTTATGAATTTCACACCCACATATACACATAAATGGCATTACGGCCAGCTCATTGCAAGCATCTAATCCATTTGCAGACCAGAGCAGGTGGTATGCTGGACTTCAGGGGGTACCAATAATGACATGCCTCCAGGATGATATAGAGTGACTAATGCTGAGTAGCATAATGGCAAAGTCCAGTGTACCGTAACACCTGTGACATTATTTATTCTAGGAGTACCTAAGGGGCAAGGTAATGAGTCCCTTGTACCCCACCTGCATACTTTTTGAGATGCTCCAGTGGGTCAAATCTATATATCACATATATATGAGGTGACACAAAGCCACTTTTGAAGGCTTAGTATGGCCTCATAGATATGTAGTAAGGTAATGCAGCACAAATTGCAGCATAGCCTTACTCAGCGTTAGGGATGCCTTCCATGGGCCTTGTAGGGGCTGTACCTAACCAACACCCATGTATAATGACGCCTACCCAGAATTATTATACATGTGGACTTGGGGATGTGCAAAGACAACATGGCTCCGCAGGGGTGGCACAAGCAGGAGACATTATCTGAGTTCTCCTGGTGTTTTAATGTTTGCATGAGTGCTGCATTATGCAACACACATAAATCGAGGAGAAAGGGCCACAACATTCTATTGCTATAGAATTGCACATTACTATACAAGACGAATCCTTACAAAAATACAGGCACCCTTATACAATGGTGCAAGAGTGCCTGTGTTGGTGTCGATGACATCAGCATCCCTGGATATGTCATCTGTCTGCTCTGCATTGCGGTTAAGAGAAAGGCCAGTAGTACACAGTATTTTGGCCATACATCACATCCCTGACCTCTACCCATACACTGTCACACAATGGGACATGTTTATGAGAGGCTTGCCCCATACTAGCCTAATTTTTTGTGGGGCTCCAACTTCACCAGCATCTCAACCATATGCATGAAGCCATGCAATGCCTCTCCGCATGGCTTTGCATGGCCTCACAAGTATGGAGCAAGTCAAAAGAATGGAAATTGCTGCGTTGCCTTACTCTTCACCAGAGAGGTGTTCCATGGGTTTTGCGGTTGGTGTTCACACAGAACACACATGGCTTTTTACCCAGCCCCAGATTTACTGAAACAAATAAACCTGGGTCAGTGCCAAAACCTTCTACCTCCTCACAGCAGGTGTAACAAGGAGATTGCTTTTCCTTTTTCCTCATTTTTTCATCTTTCCATGTGTGCTGCATTGTGCAGCACACATAGCAAAAGGAATATGCCTCAGGGGATTGCTTTTTTTGCAGGAAGGTGTCCTTTTATGGACAAAAGCAATCATCTTGCAGCACAGGCACCCGTGCACCATGTGCAAAGACGCCTGCATTGGCACTAGGCAACCAATTGTGTGCCAGCTCAGGGGGAAAGTAGAGGAATGTGTCATACTTCAGAAATATAATTAATTCCTGCCCTTTCATATTGGTGTAGGACAGCACACCCAGAAGACTTGCTGCTATGCCCTACACCAATTCTCCATATATATTGCCCAATGTGCGGCCTAGCACGAACACAGACACATTTGCATCACAATACTTGGGTGCCTGCTTGGCATGTGGGATTATCTTTGTGTGGGGGGGGGGGGAGGCACCTTCCTGCACAAGATGTACCCTTAGAGCCACAATTGTCTATGTATGTTTGCCACTGGCTGCAGCACACATATGAAGTGTTAGTGACTTGGATGACTTTAGTTTCCTTGTTAAACAGCACCTGAGGGACCCAATTGATTTGTCACATTCCAAAGTTAACCTGGTGTGGGAAACATGACATGCCTCATGAACCATGGGAGTCGCATAGAGACACCCCCAGAACACACATGAAACCCCTCACTTGCACACATTGACGCTTGACTACCTGCATTTTGGTCAGCGTTGCATTGCTCTGTACCTTTACACCTTTCAAAGGCACATGAAGTGGCTTTATGTGTCTTAAGCTGTGTGACTTGTGGGTTTGCATTACCCATTTACCATGATGCATGGGACATGTATGAGGCACACCAGTCAGACATATGTTCTTATGTTCGTCAGCAGTACACAGAGATAGCTATTATGTCATACTTTTGTTACTGTTAGTTGATCTGCAATGTACTTCAGTTTTGCTTACTAACAAGTAGGCCATTCCCATATTGTACATTTTGAAACCGGTCATTTATGATGGAGTGCCTGAAGATGTATGCATCATGCTCACTCCCTGGGTATCTTGCCAGTACATTTGTGAAGATCCCCTGATGGTCCACAATTGCCTGCACATTGATTGAGTATGTGTGCTTCCAGTTCTTGAACAGATTTGATGCTGCAGCAGGGGGAACCAGTTGTACATATCTACAGTCCATAGTCCACCAAGACATGGAAAGCCAGAAATTGTAAAAAGGCCTTGCCTAGTGTCCAGCTGTTGTTGTGTATTGGGGAACAGGAGGTACTGGGGTGTGGGCTGATAACTGCATCCAGGACAGAGGGGAGGAATGCAAAGAAAGATGGCTGGGGCACTCATACCACTCTGGCTGCTGTGGTCTGGCCAGCATGAGGAGGACTGCCATCAGATTGACCTGCAGAGGGATTTTGCAGAATCTCAGCCTTGGTGCAATCTGGTTCAGAAAGTGTATAATGGACTCCCTCCAAAGTCTATAATAGGTGAAGACCTCATCCTCCCTGAGGTCAATGAGAGTAATCCTCTGGCAGTTTACATGCTCCCTTCTCCTGTACTGCCAATGTAGTTGTGGTGGTGGTGGTGGGATAGAGTAGTCGTAGTCTCCTCGCTACTCCAAGCTGAAGAATTAGCACCTCCATGATGTAGTTGAGCTTGCCAAAGTGCTTTGTGTGTGTTCTGTTTATGTACCAGAGCCAATGTGCAATTTCTTATGCTTGGATTCAGATGAACAGAAATTCTGACGCATTTCCTGATCTGCGTGCCACTTGCTGATGATGTATCACTTTTACCAAAATTCGTAAATATCACTGCATCATTTTTATGTTAGAATTTACGAGGGAACACCTACTTTGCATATTTTAGGGTCAGTGTGGAACAGCCGGATCTACCACAGGTATTTTCTGATGCAGGCCTCTAAAAACTGACGCATTGGTGTAGATGTTTCGCCTTGTAAATATGGAGTACTTCCGGCACTGACAGAGCATCAAAAATAAGGACACAACAGTAGTGGAAGTAAATATGGTCCATAGTTTCCATCACAAATTCAGGGCTGTAACAGTAATTCATTTTGGAAAGAAATTGAAGATGAGCATCCAAACAGACTGAACATCTCACAAATCCAAGCATTTGCCTACAGGTTTGCTGTCCAATAGTCTTCTTAGGGTTGAAAATGTGTCTCAGGATATTTCTACTATAGATGTTACCCCTAAGAAAGTGGCTATTTCTCCAACCACTGTCCATTTAGTACATCATCTCTGTCGGTTACCCCACAGCTGGTTAGATAGTAGGTAAATAGATGAAACATCACTGTTTATCCAGCCATAGTTTAAATATTAGAGATCATGTATGTTGGACCCTGCTCTTTTTGCAGGGTCATCCTCAAACTGTTTGCCTCCTTCCTCATTTTTTCTGACCAGTTTTTGTTGGCTTTAGGATTATGGGTGCTTTACCACTGCTAACTAGTGCTAAAGTGCATATGCTCTCTGTGTAAGTTGTATTGTTGATTGGCTTTTCCATGATTGGTATATTTGATTTACTAGTAAGTCCCTAGTAAAGTACAGTAGATGTGCCCAGGGCCTATAAATCAAATGCTACTAGTGGGACTGCAGCACTGATTGTGATACCCACATGAGTAACCCTGTAAACATGGCTCAGATCTGCTACTGTAGTGTCTGTGTGTACAATTTTTAAACTGACAATTCGAATTGGCAAGTGTACCCACT
Source organism: Pleurodeles waltl (assembly GCF_031143425.1). NCBI lineage: Eukaryota > Metazoa > Chordata > Amphibia > Caudata > Salamandridae > Pleurodeles > Pleurodeles waltl. The sequence goes on from NC_090436.1 coordinate 840,804,810, forward strand.
TGCAGGCCCAAACGTTACCTTTTTATAAATGTAAGGCACCCCTAAGGTAGCCCTAAGTAGCCCCATGGGCAGGGTCCAGTGTATGTTAAAGGTGGGACATGTACTGATGTGTTTTACATGTCCTAACAGTGAAATACTGCCAAATTTGGTTTTCACTGTTGCAAGGCCTATCTCTCTCATAGGTTAACGTGGGGGCTGCCTTTAAATATTCTTAAACTGCTGTTTCCCTTTGAGAGCAGATAGAAATTTGGAGTTTGGGGTCTCTGAATTCACAATTTAAAAATACATCTGTTAGTGAAGTTGGTTTTTAGATCGTTCGTTCGAAAATGCCACTTTTATAAAGTAGGCATTTTCTTGCTCTAACCATTCTGTGACTCTGCCTGTTTGTGGATTCCCTGTCTAAGTCAGACTGACAGTTGGGCTGTTTGTGAATCTCCTCTAGACAGTGAGACAAAGGGAGCTAGGGTGTAGCCTGCATATCCTGGTGAGCCACCTGGGCTAGAGTGGAGGGAGGAGTGGTCACTTGCACCTGAATAGACTGTGCATGCCCTCACACAATGCAGTCTCCAACCCCCTAGAGTGTGTCTGGGGCCTGGCCTGGGCATGGCAGGATCTTCTAAACAACAGAGAGTTTCCTTTGAAGTTTGCCTACTTCAAAGGCAGAAAAGGGTATAGTTACTGGACTCAAACCCCCAGACTTTATTGTAGATTACTTCAAGATCACTATGGATTCAAGAGGAACTTCTGCCAAGGAGAAGAGATGAAGAGCTAAGAAGTGCTGCCCCTGACTGTGGCAGTGCTTTGTTGGGCTGTCCTGCAGTTGCTGCTTCCGCCTGTGAGAGGGAACAAAGACTAGACTTTGTTGTGCATTCCTGCTTGAGAAGAATCTCTAAGGGCTTGGACTGAGCTGGCCTCCTGTTTTGAAGTCTCAGGGTCATCAAAGACTTCCTCTGCCAGCACCTGGACTCTCTGCTGAGACTCCTGCCCTGCCAATTGGGGCCCCATCTAGTCCCTGGGCCCTTGAAAGCTGAAGTTGGCAGAACAAGGACTGAAATCCACACACAGAACACCGTGCAGGGAAACTTTTGATGCACCACTGGCAATGTGGCCAGCATGCCACCTGCTTCGTGGCAAGAATCGATCCTCCACCTGCATTGCGGCTGAGAGATCGATGAATCACGGCTGGAGCAACAACACCACACCCGCTTGCGGCTGCTGATAACAACGGAAACCCCCACACAGCGCGGTTTTCTAACACCGTGTGACCGGATTTCTCAAACATCGTCACTGAGCATCAAAGTCATTGTGAACCTGTGTGTATCCGAGGTGCCCTGTCTGGAAATCGATGCATCATTCTCTTGTGGGGGAGAAAAACGATGCATCCCCTACCTGACAAGAGCAGAAATAATGCACGGCCTCACTTGTGAGTGAGGAATCGATGCATTGCTGACTTTTCCGACGCACGCGCGCCCATGCAGCTTTATTTTTGAAGCAAATCAAGGACTTGTGTAGCAACAACGTTTCCATTTTTTTCTATGGAGTAAGAATCTTACTCTTTTGAAAATTCATATCTTTACTTGTGTATCTTGGATTTTTGTCATTTTGGTCTTGATTGATTTAGATAAATATTGGCTGTTTTTCTAAACTGGTGTGGTGTCCATTTTGTAGTGTTTTCACTGTATTACTGTGTGTGGTGGTATAAATACTTTACACACTGCCTCTGAGATAAGCCTGACTACTTGTGCCAAGCTACCAAGAGGGATAGCATGGGTTATCCTAAGTGTGTATCTCCAGTACCCTGAGTAGAGTGAGGGTCCATGCTTGGACAGAGTGCAAACTGACTGCCAACCAGAGACCCAATTTCTAACAATGTACTATTGATAGGCATCTGGATAATTAGTGTGAAGGAGGTCTTTATTAAGTTGGATGAAAGAAAATATGACATCAAACAATGGCAGAGTGGTGGCATTCTTATAATATGGGTGCAGGAAAGTGTGTTAAGCTTTCAAAAGTGGCTGCGTATACGAAATGTACTAAAGTATGTACAGAGGTAAGAGCATGGATAAAGCTAAGATGTTTACATATAAAAACAGTACAATCAATTTTAAATAAATACATTTAGGTTAATACAATATGAAAATGAGAGCTACAGGAATCACACTTCTGTTTCAGTAGATTCAGGATATGGCACACAGATATTTTGTGCTGCCGCCTGGGAGTTTTTGGCTGCCTGCAAAGAATAATGAGTGTGTTTTTAATGTATGCTTCATAAACGCTTTCTAATCTCAGGAGAATACATTATGTTTTCAATGTTTATGGTCCTCCTTTGAGGGGTGGGATCATTTTGAGCTTCTAATGGATGGCCTTGTGCTAGTTTTAGGTTTCATTTTAATGGCGGTTGTGCTTGCTTAGCGTTTCAGACCTGACAACACAACAGAAGCAGGCGGGTGGTCAGAGAAACAGGAGGTATCTGGGCCACAGGAGGGATGCACTTAAATAAGGCAATTAGAGCAAGGGGGCACAATGCTTTGAGGCACTATAGGTGAGACATAGTAATGGGGCTTCTGTGGAACATGGGAAGTGAAAACAGTCAAGTAAGGCATTAAGGTAACCCATGAGGGAGGTGTGTGTTAATTTAGCTGCCAGCTGAATAAACACACTTTTTCTCTGTATTCACCCAGCAGAGTTGGTTTCAGGCATGGACACCTATTTGGTCCCTTGCCATAAGTGGCCTCTTCAATCACACTGACATTTTAGTCACCTGCCCAATGTATCTTGAGAGTTGCAGATTTGTTTGGAATATGCTAAGCAGTAAATTAAGTGGGCTAGGTGCTGGTTTCACTGGGCAATCATTACATTCCTTGACAGTGTTGTCTCAGTAAAATAAACCTGAAAGCCAAAAACTAAGAGGCTGTGCCTCACTAAAGTAATTGTGAAGGAAACCAGGGAAAAGAAGGAGGAGGACCATTAGGAGAAGGGTGATGTTCAATAGGAGAATGAGGACCAGGAATGGACCACCAGGATGGATGGGATGGCCAGAGCCATGAGGACCAGGATGAGAAGAACCAGGATCAAGGACACCTAATCCACAAGGACCTGGGTGACCAAAGTCAGAAGGAACCAGCAACAAACAGACGAGGAGGAACAATACCAGGGGAAACAAGACTAGGGGTACCTGGGCCTGGATGAAAAAGATCAAGAGGATCAGGAGGATATGGAACAGGGGTATCAGAATCCAGTGGGCCAGGGCTAAAGGAAGAGAAGGACCAGGGGTTGGGGTGAGAAGGGCTAGGAGGTTCCAAGAGCAGTGACCAGGACCAGAAGGATGGACGCTGGTCTGGAAGATCAGGACCAGATCCATGAGGACTCAAAAGTCAGGATCATGAAATCTATGACCACAAGATCCATGAGACCATAATAACCAAGGAGGATGAGGGAGGGCCAGGACCAAGGATCCTAGGAGGGCCAGAGACAGGAGGACTTGGACCAGAGTAAGGATCAGGACCTAGATGAAACAGGTCTAGGAGTGTTGTGGGGCGGGAGCTGAACATCAGGGCAAGGACTCAGAATGCCAAGTGGAGCAAAAAGACAAGGACCTGGTGGTATCAGGACCTAGGTGAAAAAGGTAAAGAACAACAGGACAGCCAGTGTCAGGAAGACCAAGGGGACTTGGCCTCTGGGACCATAACCATAATGACCAGGCTCAGAAGGGCCCAAACAAAGAGAACCAGGATCAAGAAGGACAGTGGCAGTGGGTACCATGCCAGAAGGACCACAAGCACAAGGCAAAGGGCCAGCAAGACCAGAAAACGCCAAATGGTGAGCACAAGGTCTAAAAGGCAGGCCTGAGAAAACCAGTGCACATGAGGCCAGGTGCAACAAGGGGACCATCCAGACCAGGAGCTGAGAGACTAGGAATCAGATGAACAGGGTGCAGGAGATCAGAAGGACCATGTCAAGAGGACCAGAAAGGAACAGGTAGGGATAGGAGAAGTGGGCCTGGAAAGACCAAGATGGCTAGGAAGACTATGATTAAAATGACTAGGCAAATAAAGACCTGAACAAGGAGGAGCAAGAGGGCCATGTCAACTGGGCATAAAACCAACAATAGAGCAAGGACGGTGAGGACCAGTATTAAGAATATCGGGACTATGAGACCAGACCCGCATGAGGAAGACTAAGAGGACAGGATGTAGAGGGTCAGGAGCATGTCAAGACCGCCACAGTCAGAAGGATAAGGTCTAAGAGAATCACAGCAATGAGAATTAGTGGGACCACTACCAAGAGGACCAGGAAGATTAAGGCACAGAATCCCAGGAGGATCAAGGCTTGGCACATCATGAAAATCAGAAATGGTGAGGAGGAGAAGCAGGACCAGGTCATGGGGGATCAGTATTACAGGAGCCAGGATGACCAGCCTGGATGGCTCGGAAAAGAATGACCAGAACAAGGAGGATCAGGATTAAGAGGGTGGATTAGTTCAGAGCCAGTGTGACAAGGTGCAGGAGGATTTGAGGAGTTTCATGACCTGATGGAGGAGGACCAGGAGCAAATGGACTATGGCCTTTAGGACCAGGGATCATATAGTGGAGGATCTGCAGGAGTAGATGAATCAAGTTAAGCAGGACCATGAGCTCTGCTAGGAGGGCCAGGGGGCTAAAATCAACAGGACCAGGATCTGACATACTAATTGGACCAAAGGAGCGGGGAGACCAGGATCATGGGTTGCAGAACCAAGGTGACAAGACTCAATAGGACTAAGTGTACCAGACCAAGACCAAGGTGACCAAATCCAACCCAGGAGGACCTACTAAGGAGGACAAGGACCAGTGGACACAGTGGCAGGTGGACCAAAATGACAGGGACCAAATCCAGTAGGATCAGGATGACCCAAACCAGCAGGATTAATGCCAGACTCACTTCTATCAGATCAGCAAGATGAGGGTGGGAAAGATCAGTAGGAAGTCCAGGAAGGGCCAATACAAGAAATGGTAAGAACCAGGAAGGAGGAGGGCCAGGAACAACTAGAACAAAGATCACCTAATTCAGGAAACCAGTACCAGGGGACTAGGGCTAGGAGGACCAGAGGCAGGAGGAGGACAAGGATGACCAAAACAAATCAGTAAAGGAGGACATGAACATAGAGACGCAGGGCCAGGAGGAGGACAAAGACCAGAAGGCAAAGAAGAACCAGGAAGAGAAAGTAGAAAACTGGGAGAAGAGACCTGTGTGATTCTAGGCCACATGTTTTAGGATAACCCTTTTATAACGAGTTCCAATTCATGGTTCTTATGCTGTAAATCCTGGGAAACCTCATTCGTTTTCATCCCACTTATAGAAAGATGGTGAGTATTTGTCAGAGTCACCAGATCCTCGGGGTCTGCGCACGTTCCCAACACGTCCACCACTGAACAGCTCCAAGACTCTGATAGATAAATCACAGAGGCTAAGAGAGTTCAAGAGGGGAAGAGGGGATTAGGAAGGGAAACAGCTGGGAAGGAGACCTGTAGTAAGAAAAAGGTTAGAACACACAATATGAAAATTATATCTCATGAAATCAATACTAGACTATGATTCTAAGCATAGTCATTCTGAAAACATGAACAATCTAAGAATTAAGTTTAAAATGACTAAGTTTCAAGATGGCCGGATACCTGTAAGGGAATCAATATGGATTAAATGAAAACTTTCTTATTCAAGTACTTTCCTTTACATGAGAATCAGAAAAACATTCTGACTAAATTTTAAACCAGTCATATAAATCCTTTTTTGAGAATGCATACTAGGACCATTCAATATTGCATCTAGAAACTCTGATCTTCTGTGTACTCTTAAAATGTTTCAACACAAATTGCGCATATTGTAGATTTATATATATATATCTAGTAAACACCATAAAAGGATTGTGCACCATGAATAACACAATATGGATTCAGGAAAAAACAAATCACATAACTTGTCAACTCGAATATTACATGACAAATATCTTAGAATAGTGACATACAATAAACAACATGAATTAAACTCGAGGAGAGAATCGTGCATCTTGCCTGATTCGAGTGTCACCATGTAAAAAGCCAAGAAATGGTAGTACGCAATGAATATCAAAGTCAAATCATCATTAAACGAATCGCGCGTCTTGCCGATTCGTAAACCACGATGTAAATGCCAAGAAATAACAGCTCACAATGACTAACAAGATCAAAGTACAATGAAACGAATCGCGCGTCTTTTGACGATTCTTAAGCCACCATGTAAATGTCAAGAAATGGTAGCGCGCAATGAACAACAAAGTTAAAACACCATAAAACGAATCGCGCGTCTTGCTGATTCTTAAGCCACCATGTAAATGTCAAGAAATGGTAGCGCGCAATGAACAACAAAGTTAAAACACCATAAAACGAATTGTGCGTCTTGCCGATTCTTAAACCACCATGTAACTGTCAAGAAATGGTAGCTTGTAATATATAACAAGATTAAATTATCATGACACGAATCGCGCGTCTTGCCGATTCGCAAGTCACCCTGCAAATGTCACAAACACTCAAGCGCATATTTCACATGCGCAAAGTACTCTGTCAAATCATAAAAGAATTAGGCCCAAGAACATGAGAGTTCTCGATAACGGCATCGGGAGGCCAGCCCAACCACCGTCTTACCGCCCAGAAAAAGGATCTCCAAATGAAGAATGAAAGTCAGATGTCTGGAAGATCAAATAGAGCTGGGCTGGCTCCTTTTTATAGAGTCTTGGCCCAGCCCACAACCACACCCAGGCATTTTGCAGAGAAAGTCTCTAGAAGGCCCTGGAAAGGGACCACACCCTAACACACTCTGAAAGCCTGCAGCAATACATTGCAAATGAACAGCATTTGTAAGCACATTAAAAATAAGTCTTCAGGATTGAACTCTGCAATGCAAAAGGTTAAACAACAATATATCCGCACAATGCATAAATTACGTTGTTTTGAGAGTGCTGGGTTTTTGCATTCTAGTCGCCAATAGAGCGCGCACTGCCCTGGTGTTGACAATATTTGGTTAAAAATCAGAACATGCAAAGTGAATAAAAAGCCTGGACTGTTATACTCTGAATAATAGCAGATACTGTCTTGGCAGTTCGGGCTGGACTGTTCCCATGAGGAACAGGGTAAAGATGATTTGCATATGGCTGGGTCCAAACTGGGGTGGCATGGTGAGCAAAAGAATGATGGATTAAACCCAGATCTGTGACTGGGGGTGAGTGTTTGCATTGTTCAACACTCTGCCCATCATCCTTTTGTGTTGCTAAAGTTGCCCTAAGTTGGAAGGGTATGCCCAGACGTGGGTCCCGTGCTCACTGTGCCACTGGATTCAAGCTAGCCTGGCTGATGAAGGATGATACTGTGAAACCGGTCCCAGGATGCTTGTTTCTGGTCCAGGGAGGACCTGGCTTGGCAGTTCGGGCTGGACTGTTCCCATGAGGAACAGGGTCAAGACTGATTTGCATATGGCTGGGTCCAAATTGGGGTGGCATGGTAAGCAAAAGAACAATGGATTAAACCCAGATCTGTGACTGGGGGTGGTGTTTGCATTGTTCAGCACTCCGTCCACCATCCTTTTGTGTTGCTAAAGCAAAAGAGTGGGTCAGAGGGGTTGCAGATATAAAGGATCAGATGCCCCCAGAGGGACTTTAAGTAAAAAAAGGGCTCTGATTGTCATTTGTGTTAGTACTGAGAACCAAGGCCAGCAGTAGCAGCTTTAGTACCAGAAGAGTGATATGAGAAATTCTGAGGGCAAGTTGAAGAGTGGTTGTGGTACATATGCAGCAGAAGGGTTTGGAAGGCCAGCAAAAAGCTCCAAGTGCTAAGAGTGGTAGAGCAGTCTGTGAAACTCTTGGTTGTCAAACTAAGTTGAGGATTGTTGATAGGGTTTCAAGGCTAAAACATGGTTGGAAGTCCTGTGAGGCCAGTAGAGATCATGCAGAGATTATCCGGGGGCTGACAGATGCCTGATGCCTGCTTCAGGAAGGCTGATGAAAGCTAGGTGCAGAGATTTCACACTTTATTGTTCCCTTGTTTTGCATACTCCTACCTGAGGTAATCCCCTTTACTACCTGATTTGACAGGCTTCACCTTGCACAAAGGTTGCATCTGAACTACAGCCAGAAAATTACATTTGGAAGAGAACCACCCCAAACCAGTTCTGAGACCTTAGAGAGTAGCTGCACAAGCAAAGTGAGATTTACTATACTATGCAGTGTCTCTCCATGGTATAGTAAATCTGAAATAACACAATTGAGCGCAAGTCTCTACCTTGCAATACTATGCCCTGGGAAGCTTTCTATGGGTGAAGCAATGCAGGAGGTCTATTGCAGGAATTTACTGTGGATAGAGCCAAGCTTTGAGCATTTTCCTGAAATGGGATTCATCATCCAGAAGTCTCAACTGAGGGGGCAGTGAATTCCAAAGTTTGCAAACCAGGTATGTGAATGAGCTGCCTCCCCATCTGGCCTTATGGATTCTTGGAATCCTCAATAAGCAGCTGTGGGTGGAGCGTAGGGATCTAGTCAGTAAGAATGGGGAGAGGAGTCTTCCAATCTTGGGTATGCCCTTGAGGTTGAGAACTTTATGTGCCAAACATAGAGATTTATATTTAATTTGTGAATCAATAGGCAGCCAATGTAGCATTCTCATGGCCTCTTTCACTGAGTCACATATTGCAATTTTAAGAAGAATTCTGGTGGCAGCATTTTGGAATACCTGAATTTTTTCATGACATACTTTGGTTGTGCAAGCTGCAGTGGCCTTCTGACGGGGGCCCTCACATTTTGTTTTTACAAATTAAGTACTGGGGGAGAGGCAATGAGAAGAAATATATTTCTCCTTATTTTTACCTCTTTCTAAAAAGAGGAAAAAGCCTAAAAGGATTGTTTTGTGCAAGTGGATATTCCTTCCTGTGCAAAAACAATCCTGCCTGCCAAGCAGGCACCCTTGACCATGGTGCATGGGTGCCTGCATTGGCACTAAACTGCACTGTGTGTGACAGCACATAGAGTGAGCAGGAATGTGCCATATCCTAATAGAAATGGCAAATTCCTGCCATTTCCATGTGATGCCATGCAGCACAGCAAGTTGTCTTTGTCAATCTGGTCCGCCTTGAGATTAGAATGAAGCCTCTCAAATATACTTCATTGGTGGCTTGCATATAGGGCTCTGTGCACGCAGACAAGACTGAAGTGGTCTACTTTGGGAAAGACACCTTCTTCTTGTCAGCAGCCTAGTGGCCCTTAGAACTAGGACCAACTTCCACCCTGTCAAACTCTGCAAGGACCCCAAGGATATTGATCAAAAATCATATCTCAATGTTTGAGCATGTCAACACGTTCACCTCCATCTGCTTCCACTCCCTCAAACGCATCAACAAAGTCTTCAGATTACTTCAGATGGCTCCCACTAAGCACTTGGAGATCTGTCACTCAAGCACTAATTACTAGCTACCTGGACTGTGGAAACCCCCACAACGTTGGAATCACCTTGCAGCTCGCCAACTGACCCCAGGTAATCCAGAACGCAGTAGCCAGATTTATGCTCTATCTCCCAAACTCACACACATATATCCAAACACCTGAGTGACTTCCACTTGCTTCCCATACACAAACATGCCTGATTTAAAAAATCCTCACTCACACCTACAGGTCGTTACAGAAGCAAAGCCCTTGCCTAGTTCAACTCTTGCATCAAATTCCACATCTTGAGTGTTGGATCCGGCTCTTTCTGCAGGGTCATCCCAGATTTCTGCTATCCTTTGATGTTTTTTGCTGAACCTAGTTTAGTTTTTTCTTCTACACAGTGGTAAAGTGCTTCAGTTCTCCCTTCTATTCGTGGTATTATTGGCTTACACCTGATTGATAAATTAAATTTACTTGCAAGTCCCTAGTACATGGTAACCAGGGGCTGTAAAATGCTACCAGGGGGGCAGCAGGACTTGCTGTGCCACCCATGGTAGCCCTTTAAAACCATGATGCAAGCCTTTCATTGCAGCCTGTGTGTGCAGTTTTAAAATGCCATTTTAACCTGGGAAAATAAACCCAACCCTTCCTTTATATTCCTGATAATTTATCCCTAGGGTAGGCCTTAAACAACTCATAGGCTACATTGTATTTAAAACGTTGGACGTGTACTTTTAAGTTGTGCATGTCCTGGTAGTAAAAACACTCTCAAATTTGTTTTTCACTATTGCATGGCCTGTCGTTCCCATAGGATAACATTGGGCAGCCTTAGTACATTTAATAAGTGCTAACTTTTGCATGGGAGCAGGTTGGAATGTCATGTTTGGTGTCTGAGGAATTGAAATTTAAATCCTTCTTTAATTGTAAAGTCGGATTCTAACATTTCAGGAGTGTACACCTTGGGATTGTTGAGCCTAATCAGGTCAACATTTTGGTATCAATTTTGTGCATGGTTTGGGCAGAACATGAACTTGGAGCTGCACAGACATGTCTGATTTGGAGCATGTTAAAAAAGGTTAAAGCTGTTGGAAAACTGGGTGTGCCGTATATCACTCACTTTATCCAAGTCAGATTCTAAGTAACAATTCTGAAAATGCCACTTTTAGAAAGTTGGCATTTTCTTGTCCTAGCCATTTGGGGCCTGTTTCATAGGTGTAGTAGACAGTTAGCCTATGTGCATTCCTCCCAGACAGCATCACAATAGCGGATCTGGATGCTGGCAGAATGGGCCATCCTGGCTTGATGGGGGCGGAGCTGTCATCTACTACACTTGCACTTTGAAGGCACTGACCCAGCTTACACACAACGGACATCACGCTAGCCTATTGTGCCCCCAGACAGCATGGGAGAAAAGCATGGAAGCAGGAAATCCCAGACACCTCTGTGGGGGGGGAGGATCCAGAAGCTATAAAAATTAGACCCTCAGACACACTCTTCAGTATATTGCCGGACCAATAAATACTACAGAAAAAGGATTGCCCTGCTGTTGAGGCCTGCCCTGCTGCATTAAAAGGAAGACTGGACCTGCACCCTTGATCCCAGGCTGAAGTGATTCATAGGATCAGCTAGCCTACCTCTGTTCTGTGAAACAGAGTCACAACAAACTCCAGATGTCTCCCTGCAACTGCCCTGCTGACCTGCTTCAACTGGGCCAGCCTGGACCTGAAACTGGACCTGCCTGATCCCTGCTGTCCCCTGAGGAGTTGGAAGGTAGGAGAGCTGAAAGGGAATTCAGAATACAGCTAGCTAAACTGAAATTGGCTGCAGAGGAGAGAAAGGCTGAGGCGCAAATGACCCTGGAGGACAGAAGGTTGGCTCTCTGGGAGAAAAAGAATGAGGCAGGGGGAGCCTTAGAAAAGGAAAAGGATGAGGAAGAGAGAGCCTTAACAAAGGAGAAGGGGAAGACTGAGAGGGCCTTGGAAGAAACAAACATATTTCTGGCTCATGGGATGAGTCAGAAGGAGCTGGGCCTAAAAGCCAAACCACTCTCAGGGTCCAGCATTAACTGTGGCAGCTTCAACACATTGCCAAATAGTGATAAGAGGGTCCACATACCCAAGGATCTGTCACAGATCTTTGTGGTGGGGGCTTATATAGTCCCTGAAGAGGAATGGGGAACCAGTCTATCGAGACTTATTCCCACAGAGGAAAGGGAATCACTGTTGAACCTAGGGAAGGGTGACAGGATGAAGTACTCATTCATGAAGGAAGCCTTTGTCAGGAAAATCATCTCACCACTGAGAAGGACTGGTTGAAGTTTAGAGACAGGAAGAAGCTGTCAAGCCAGTACTAGGTGGATTTTACAAAGCACATATGTTACACAAATATTTTCCAGAGTTGTGCCAACACTTGATAGACTCCAAGCTCACTGACCTGAGGGAGCTTGCAATGGAGGCAGAACCCTGCCTCAGCACCAGAGTCGAAACGATGGTACTGGAGTGTGACCCCAATTGGTTTAAGTCCCCCAGCAGAGTGAGGTGGAGTTCCATTGTGACACAGACAGGTCCCAAAATAAGATGGAGGGATAAGGTTTCCATACCATTTTTGAGAAACATTGGGGAGGTTCTGTGGGGTGTGGCCCAGGCCACCACATTTCCAACCCCAGTGCTTTGATCGTTCCCAGTTAGGATAGAAGGAGGGGCACCCTATATGTACTGTGAAACCAACCAATTGTTGGAACTCTATAGGGTTGGCCAGTGTGGCTTTAGGGGGTAGTACTGCACAGGAGCAGAGGCTGGAACATGCCCTAGTCTCCCTTAACTGGTAGAAATGCTCAGAGGGTAGGTTTGCAATCCTTGAGAGTGGGAGTCATCACTTCCACCAGATTACAGTAAATGGGATCACTGCAGGCAGGAATACTGGTGCCAGTCAGACCACGGTGGTGCAAAGGCTGGTTTCCCCACATCTGTACATGGACATGTGTGTAGGGTAGCCCAGGCTCAGGTGCTGGACATTTGTCTGCCCTATGGTTCTGTTTTTTCGGGAAGGGGGTGGGGAAGTGGCCCAGAGGAGGGTCATAATCAGTCACCAGATACCTATTGACTGCATCCTGGGAAATGAGTTACCACAGTAATAAAAGAGCTAGGAGAGGTGGCTGAATCTGGGGAGTTGGATACAGTCCACAGTGGGAGGACCAGTGGATGAGGGAAAGGCCCTTCTGACCTAGAGATGCTGCCTGTGCTGTCATAGAGACAGAGGATAGAAGACCTGCAGTCTTGCATGAGACAGACAGAGTGTGTCACCATTAAATTCCCCCCTGGAAGTCTTAGTTTTCCAGGCAACTGTGCAGCGTCAGGGTGCAGATCCTGGGCTTAGAGGATACCAGGATACCATCTGTGAGTTGGCTAAGAAATAGAGTGGACATAGAGTGCCTAACACCTAGGGCTTTTGACCTCTAATCTGAGCAACCTAAAACATTTGGAAAAAATCTGGAGAAGGAAGTAAACTCCTTGCCACCCCCAAAGCTGGAAGTAAGGTCTGCCTAGGATCCCTGATTGACACCTCCACCTGGCAGTGGATGGCCTAGGGTCTGGCTCTTGACACTGACAGCTACACTGACAACTGTCAGTGGCCTCTGTTGGTTGTTGACCCTTTAGGCAGTGTTTCCCTTTGTTTGGGGACAGAAGTCTGATCCCAGGGACAGAATAGGCCACATCAGTGTGTTGGCCTTAGTGTTACTCTCTGCCTACTGGGATGCATTTGTGAGCAAACTAAGGTTAGGAATCTCACCGATGAGGGTCCACTGATAAGGAGAAGGGTCCCAATGGGTCAGTCCAGTGGCTCAGGAGAGTGTCGTCAGAGAGTTCCAACTAGGTTTAGAAGGGCATAAAACCAGTGCCTCTGCAGAAAAGGGCGATAGCCCATATTTATCACCTGACATGAGGTGCATCAAGGAATTGATTAGTCTACCCTAGCTTTTTCCCTGGAAGAGAGTCATATTGGATCTGACCCTTTACACTTGCTCCAGATTTCTGCCTTTCTTTGTTGAACAAGTTATTGTTGGCTTTTAAGACTCTGTGCCCTTTTCCCCTACTAAACAATGGTAAAGTGTGTGTGCTCTCCCTTCTTCAGCTGTTTCAGTTGGCCTACACCTGATTGCTATATTTAATTTACTTGTACATCCCTGGTGTATGGTACTACAGGTACCCAGAGTCTGTAAACTAAATACTACTAGTGGGCTTCAGCACTCATTGTGCGACCCACTAAATTAGTCTTTTAAAACATGCCTCAGGCCTGCCACTGCAGCCTGAAGTGCAGTTTTAAACTGTCATTTCGACCTTGCAAAATGAATATTTTGCCAGGCCTAAACCTTCTTTTTAAATATGTATAAGTCACCCCTAAGACAGGCCCTAAATGCTCACAGGGCATTGTATTTAAAAAATTGGACATGCAGGTTTAAGTATTACATGCCCTGGCAAGGAAAAACTCACAAAGGCGTTTTTCGCTGCCATAAGGTTAGTTCTCCCAGACTAACACTGGGGGTTACACTTAATAGGTGCAATCTTCAGTTTGGGACAGCACAGAGATATGCTGTTTGAGCTCAAATGTACTGTAATTTCAAACTCTCTTTAATGGTGAAGTCAGATTTTAAGTTACTATACTGAAATTGCCACTTTTAGAAAGTTGGCTTTTTGAATACCGTAAACCAAATGTGTCTTTTTGCCTGTGTCCAGAGTCACATGACTTTGAATGGCTCAACGAATAAATATTGCTTCCAGACAGTGAGACGAAAAAGGCATACGAATGGAGGGAGCGGGTTTTCCTGACAGGATGGCTGGGGAGGAGTTGTGCCCAGCCCTGTTAACACTTTTAAAGGGCACTGCCTGTAGCACACACAGGAACTTAGGCCTTCCTTTGCCTTTGTCACTCTAATCAGTTTTGATCCAGAACCTGGGGGAGGGTAAGAGTAAGAACTGACCAGAACTAGATTTGTGGCAGACTAGGAAATTCCTCTTTACAAAGACTGGAAAATACAAATGGGACCTTCGGAGCCCCTCACCAGAACACTCATGGACCTGAGAAATATTCAGAAGTACTGCCCTGCTCTCTGAGGAAGATGGAATGTCTGCTGACTGAAGAAGGAAGATTGGATCTGCTTGCCTTGAACCCGAGTTATGCAGAGTGGCTCCAAGTGTCAGATGGTTGGCCACCTGTGTGAGCTACAGGGACACAACAAGCTACAAGAGGCCTCTCTCTAACCACTCAGCTGACCAGCACCAACTGGATATGCCTTGAGTCTGCATGAACCCTGCTGTTGGCCTCTGCTGAAGTGAGTCCTGATCTCCAAAAGGTGCTGCCCTGCTCTTGGACACTTGGCTAGGATAAGTGTAAACTACTCCTAAAAAAGGTGAAGATACAGAAGTTTTGTGCTTCTTGCCACCACAAAGTGACCACTCTGTGCTGAGAATTGACTAACTGAGACGAGGTCCAATGCGAAGCCTCAGCAGGACAAACTGCCCATGCCAACACTGACCATCTGGGATGACCGGCATCAAGAGACCTGCACTTCGCACCTGCCCACGATGATTGCCTGCGATGATTGCCAACGCGAAGCTTGAGCGACATTTGGCTCTTCATGCTACAGTAACAACTGTCAGCGACACTTGACCTTCTGACGGCCCTAATCAATGAGAAAGGCACACTTTGTGGCCAGTGGTGGCCCGTCCTTTGCCCCCCATGAAGAGTGTCTGTCAGGCTGAACAAAGGTCTTCATGTTCAGGTCAGGCAGCCAGGAGCAGACATGCGCGATTTGCGCAGACTCCTGGCTGCCTGAGCTGAACTTTGCTTGGCTGAGCAGATCACAGCTCCTATGGGCGAGACCTCCTCAGCCCAGCAAAGGTGCCTTGAGGCCCTCCCCTGGGTGACGAGGAAAGCGTCACCAATTGACACTATCCCTGGGTGCTTCAGGTTTAAGCCCTGAAGCGCCCAGGGCGAGTGTCAATCAGTGACACTTCGTTACAGAGTGGGGTGGGGTCACCAGTCTCACTGACCCCATCCCAATCTGTGACGAGGCTGGGACTGCTGTCTTCCCTCATTGGCTAACCTAAGGTCAGCCAATGAGGGAAGGCAGCAGTCCCAACCCTCCTGGGACCTGGAGGCCAAAGGTAAGTGTGTGTGTGTGTGTGTGTGTATGTGTGTGATGTTTCAAATTGAATGTTTGGTGCGTGCGTGCATGTTTGAATGGTATGAATGTTGTTAATGGATGTGCGTGCATGTGTGAAAGAATGAGTGTGTGTGATTTTTCAAAATTAATGTTTGGTGAGTGCGTGCATGTTTGAATGGTATGAGTGTTGTTAATGGATGTGTGTGCGTGCGTGCGTGTCTGTGTGTGAAAGAATGAGTGTGTGTGTGTGTGTGTGTGCCCTGCCCGCCCGCCCCTCTCCCTCCTAAAGCTGCTGCCCACCACTGTTTGTGGCAGACTTGAGAAACTTCCAGAGAAACTGCCAGAAAGCTTCACCTGGACTAACCCAGTTCTGTGTATCTGACCTTCGCTCCATCACAGTTGGTGTGAACTTGTGGCTTTTTCCCGGTCTAGCGTCGACCACATAACTGCGAGTGGGGCTTCATGCTTTTTGGTGCTATTTTCACCTAAAACTTTAAAAGCTCATATCTCCTGTTCTACTTTTTAGATTTTTGTCCTATTGGTATTGTTTTATTAAGTAAAATGCACACTATTTATTCAAATTAGTTTGAGTTTTTTCTTGTGCTGTTTTCAACATTACTGTTTTAGTATTGCATAAATACTTTACACGTTGCTTCTAAGTTCACCTGACTACTTTTGTGCCAGGCTACTTGGGGGTAAAGCATGGGTTTAGTTAGTGGCTTTTGTGGTTTACCCTTGGAAAGTATTGTGTTTTTTATTTGAGAGGGGCTTCTACCTCTCTCAACTAATGGCCCAATTTCTTGCACTCCACTCTGCCAGCTTCCTGCTTGCTCATGTCCTCAGCATCTGTAGAGCCGGAGGTCACACATTTTCTTACCTGGCTCCCAAAGCATGGCCAACCTCCTGTTACACATCAAATTTACCACCTCTATACAAGCATTTTTAAAATAAGCTTTTTCTTCCAATACTTTAGCAGTCAGGGCAGCTGCACTCACCTGCCCCGCCCTTCTTAGGCACTAGAATACACCCGGTTGCTATGTGTAACCTACAAATCTTCATAACATAACAACTGAATAAACAGACACATTTATCTGCATGGCCACCAGAAAATAGGGCAAAATTTCTGCTTACTAGCCATCTGCCACGTCAATAATTCCGCTTATTTGCTATCTGCAAGACCAGTGCCAAATAGTACATAATGTGAGCTATTTCACAAGGAGTCAGGTAATGCCCAATGTTTGCCATGTAGCCTCTGGCAGAATGCATAGTAAAAGGTCTATGCTATTTGCTCGACCGGTGCCAAACAGTGCATAACATATGCTATTTAGCCACAGGCCACGTAATGGTACATTTTTTTTTTGTCATGTGCATGGCTGCCGGCCAAATAGTACATAATATCCGGTATTTAGGCAAAAGCCGGGTAAAGAGAGCTGTTTCCTTTCTATTTGTACAGTTGCCTGCCAAACTGAGTATTTGGACTCTTTTGTAACAAGCAGCGGGATAAATAGTAAAGTGTCACTGCTGTTTGCAAGGCCATTGTTCAGAGTGTTTGGGAATGGCTCAGGTAAATAGTAAATAAAATTCACTATTTACCCGGTTACCGGTTATATAGCAGCCACCTTTCCTTAATTATGTTTCTGTATCGTTGTGCGAACAAAAGTGTTGCTAAATGAGAATTTCAAGAGCCATCCGTTTCTTGGGGCGGAGAGGAGGTTGTCTGAGACATAAGGACCAATCACTGATGCACAGGAAATAGTCTTCCGTCGCTAGGTGTGGTTTTGCCTGGCTACATAAACACCCTAAGCCGGAGCTCCTCTCTTCTGACTCAGAGCTTGCAGTGAAGAAGGTATCCTTCAGCAACAAAGGAAGTAAGTTCTTCATTTTGCTACCTGGTTTGATTTACCGATTAGAAATCGGAGCATGTTGTTCATGCTTAAACACTTTTCAGGTTCATGGGCGGGAGCGAGTAAACAGTCAAAAACTTGGGCGTAAAACAGTGGGTACAACACAGCTGTTACATTGTTTTAACACGGTGTGTTAATCTTGCAACAAAATCTGGAAGTATACGATCCATTAATTTAATTTGAAAAGACACTCATTTCGGAAAAATAGTATTTTTTTTTATGGTTGCACCACCGGGAGAACTGCAGCTGTTAAACTGTGAGTCACAGGGAGTGATTGTTTAATTTCGCAAAAAAAAGTAAGAAAATGGCCGACTGTGTGCTTAATTAAGAGCGTGGTAGGGGAAGACAGTCCTTTCAGAAGCACTCGAAGTGAGTTTGTGAGTGGCAGAGCTGCAAACCCATTGGCATGTAAACTACTCTGCGGTATGGGCTGCGGCTACTCTGCAGATATTGTACACCTTTCGTTCCCGCCCCTTCCCGAGCAACCCGTTATAGAGTGACGATGATCGAAGCTCACGGTCAAGGACTTTAGAGAAATTGTGAAGAAGAAGGGTGTGGTTTTTAAGATTCGTTTGTTTCCCAGTCATTCGGGAACGGGTGTTTCAAGTTCAAAGAGTGCAGCAAAGCATTAAGTAATTTTGGCTTCTTGACAGTGTCTACAAATGGGATTTTACATGCACCAGCAAACCAAGACCTGCCAGCATTTACTCTGGCTGTGCATGTATAGGAGAAACCGCGGAATGGAGCAAGAGAAGGCGCAAGCAACTTGTTCTCATGTTCGTATAATGGAGAAACGTAGTATGGAAACTCGTTTGCAGCACTTCGCAGTGGCGTAACTAAATGATGGAGCCTTCAGTCCGGGAGTGTGGCGAAGAAGCCTGGGCTGGTCATTAAGATAACGGGGAAAATAACCAAAATATTATTTGGACCCGATTCTAGAGGCTCTGACATAATCTGTCCAATAAGGACATCTCTATAAAGCACAAGTAACACATATTTAGTAATGCTGGATCTAGTGGGTCGACCTGTGGTCACGCCCATAATCTACTTTTCAATCTATGATTATAAACTACCTTTAACGAGAGCTTGCATTACATTTGTTCCACTTACTACAGTGTCACTCGTCACAAGTTGAGAGCATTTAAAAACATTTTTACATAGGGTCAGGAGTTCATTTTCTGGCCTACTTTGGTACATTCTTGGTGATTCGTGAAAGTCGTAAATCTGCACTAATGCAAGAACATATACCAAGGGTGATTTTTTTTTAGTGACTTCTTTAAAAATTTGGGTCCCTAATTAGGTCTGGTGTTAACCAAGACCTTTTTGTGTTCATTAAAATCTCTTCCTCTTTTTCTCTTTCTCTGTCTCTCCTTTTCACTATGAGTGACAGCAGTGTGGTCTTTCACAAGGAGCATACTGGCACATAAAGTAGTTTTGTTCAGTCCCAGGAAATACTGTGTCAATGTGTGCTTTTTGAGACCAGAAATACTTTTACATTTTACAAGTATTTTTGTAATTGTGAAATTGTAAATCTCCCACAACAATAAAGTTTTACAAAAACCATGTCAAAGCAAGACATGCATTAACAAAACCAAAAGGCTGACTACCAGTGTCGAACCTACGGGCTTTGCCAATGCTTGTTCATTTTCATGTTTCCCATAATCTTGTTGAAACTAGTTACACAGATTTTTTTTTTTTTTTTTTTTTTTTTTTTAAATAATGGGTATATTTTTGGGAAGTACTAGCATGCATCAACACATTTTGCTAAATGATTCTTCAAAGAAACAGTCTTTTAATATTTCTTATTAGTTAAGCAAAATGTTTTTTTTCCTAGTTGTATATTTGTTAGATGAATATTTTCATTTTGAAAGCAAAGAATCCTCAATTTTGCTTTCAAGCTTCTGTAAATATTTGCTTCTAATCAGAGCGCATTCTGGAATCATTATACATAGCCTCATATTGTTCAACTTTGCAAACGTGTGCACACTTTATATATATATATATATATATATATATATATTTTACTGGAACTACTAACAGTAGTGCCGTCCAAGCTTACCACAATTTCTTAGCACACTCACCCTAATAGTAAAGTCTTTGAATTAATAAATGATAAAAACAAATGTTACTTTAACTCTAGGCAATGCCCTTCTCTGATCCACAATGTGATTTTAACTGGCAGCCGAAGGGTTTGTGCTGCGGGGGTTGGGCCTACTTGTCCCAAAGACAAAATACATTTTAAAACTTGTTGTCCTTGACCCCAAACAATGCCTGGGCATCAGGCTATAGGAATTCCACACCCCTGATTAGTTTGTAAGCTGTGAACATAAAAGGCAAACACATATAACAAATATTGCATTGTAGATAATTTTGTTAAATACATTTCTTTCCTATGAAAGCTTATATGCACCCACTTTGTGAACAAAAAAAACAGTAACTCCACAAGTTATCATGACAGCAAAATAAAACAAAAACACAGAGACATTTAGAGAATAGCCCTGTGTGTCTTTGACAAGTAGAGGCACCCAAAACAATATTCCAAAATAAAAAAATCTATAAACCAGTATTTTCAGTGTTATTGTGTAGGAGTAATAGATATATAATCTCAGCTACACACATCCTGTCACAAATGGTCTATTTGGTGTCTCATCACCAGACCTGAGTGAGAGTGCAAAAGGGACCATCCACAATATACCATAGTTTTGATGGACGTCCCACTGAAGCAATGACAAACCATGCAAACAAATACTTGTAAACCAGTGACCGAAGGGTTGTTCTAAAGCCTTTTCTATTTTTGTATAACATACTGTTCTTTTTGAAGAAGTGATGACATGACATTCTTTTAGCTAAATCTGACTATAGCCAGACTTAAAAAGTGCTTCAATAGTGAGTTAATAGCCCTTCTATAAAAATATCAAGAGCAACTTCCTTTCTTTTATAGTTGTGTGTTTTTTTTTTTTTTTTTTTTTTTTTTCCTTTCTTCTTTTCCTGGACTAATACCTTGTGAAACTAAAGTCCAGGAGGTAATTGAATTCGGCTGGTTCCCCAATCCTACTACATTCATTATGATTGAAGATATTCCATTAAAAACCTCAATTTTCTATGTATCTTGTTTAATAATTCACTTTATATCCGATGCAGATTTATCTTAAACTAAACTGAGGCCATGTCTTGAAGGAGCCTTTCCAGGAATGCTATCCCCCATGTCAGAACCTCTGGTGATCGTGCCATTCAGTGTATTCAACTATTTCTCGCCATTATTGGATTACTACCACTAATTTGATTAGGTGTGATCAAATGTATGCCTCACGTGTGAGAGAAAGTTGGTCCCTAATTAAGGATTAAAGGATCATGGTTTTCTCTTTCCAGTAACAGAGAGACCATATGTCCCGGATTTACTTTGACTGTCTAACACCACAGAAGAGGGTCTGAGCAAGCTTTAGGTCCCTTCCAACGTGGTTCACAGAGTGCTGTAAGCATATATTTAAGGAGCCCACAATGAAGTGCTTCCAACTGGAATAGAGCCAGATGTACCAACCACAATGCATGGTGTTTCAAGATAAGTGAATTTCTGTGAAATGCATAGCTAGACAGCAATGTGGTAATTTGCTGTTGCTAGACTATTATCTAGGAGAAGATCAGATAGGAAGGAAATAGTGTTTTTGTCTATGATGAACATAAGTTCCTTTTCTATATCGTATCAATGCATTACATCTTTGACATCTTGGGCACCACTGAAAGCTAAAATGTAAAGTTAGTACGTGAAGATTTTTGTTCTGTTTTGAAATGTGAAAATAAATCATGAGTATTTACTATATTTCATACAGAAATGAGCATCGTATCTACTTTTCTTCGGGAAGCTTGCTTTCTGGATCATCATGCAGAAATGGTTAAACGTGTAAGTATAATTATTTGCATGTGGCTAAATAAGTTTGTTTTATTCCTTGTTTCGGTGTGGTAAAATTAAATAATGCATTTGTAGAGGATACTATTCAACAAGGTTAATACCCATTGATTTATGCATGCCATGTATACTAGCTTCAGTTGTCTGAGTTGGGTTTGGATCATAACTTACAATGCAGTAGGGCACATAGTACCATGAGCGTCATTTTTCACAGCAAGAAAACAGATAAAAATATGTGACAGACAGGGCGTCATGATATTCAGGGTTCATTTTTCCTGTACCAAAGAACACCTTTTCAAAATTCTCAGTCTCTCTCTTTAGTATAATGGCTAATAGTCAAAGTCCTTATTCCCACATAAAAGTAAAGATCTTCCATGGGTTCTAGTGTTCACAAATAAATAAATTAAACCATTAATCCACAGTCTTCAGTTTTCTCCTCTGAAATAGGGTTTAATATTTTCCAATCTAACTCTGTGCTTTCTATTTACTGGCTCAATGGATGAGGGCTCTGGCTAACTTCTGTGGCCTGCAAAGAGAGAAGGTAGATGCACCAGCATAGGTATCTGAGTTCTATTGTGTCGTGCATCTAACTTCCCTTTCTAAATTTCCCCGGTTCCTACTTGTCTGTTAAGGGACAAGGTGCATGTGTCACGATGGGTATTGGGGATCGATTGCGTCCCATTCTGCCTGAAGGATGGGATATTATATAGAGGAACAAGGAAATCACTCCTCTCCCAGTCCCTCTTCCCAGGGTTCCAATTGGTTTCGACCCTCCTCCAAATACTTAAGTTGGCTGACAACAGCCTCACCCTCCTTTTGAAGGTGCACCCCACCCCTCCTGTTGTGGTGTTAGCCAACATGGCTACATTTTGGTCCAGTGATTCTCCAGTCACTGGGACTGGCAGTATCAAGGCATTTCTACCTTACCTCAAGGTGCAGAGAACTGCATCTCTGAGCCCCACATTGAGGTTATAGGGTGAAAGAAGCAGATTTTGACAAGTCCTTTTGGCACAGTTGGTCTCCTTCCAAACTGAAGAGTGTCACACTACCATCCTTGGAGACTTCATTTGGTCTTGTACCCAAAGTGGTCAAGCGATGTGAGTGACCTAAACCAACATACAGCCAATCTCATAGGGATGTGAGTTACTTTAAATCACATAGCCTCCCAATATTTCATATTCTTAAAGGGGTGTCCTAGTTTAAAGAGACCTTTTCAGGAAGTTTGATTTGGAAATTTGTATTTGGGATGTACTTGGACAAACTGCAACCTGGATGGTGGTATAGATGTATCGACTTACACTGCTCATAAAAGGTGTTAATTGTAGTGACCAGTCAAGTGTAGAATATTTATAGTGGCCGAATATTAACAAATCTTTGTGTAAAAAAAAAAATTATATATATATATATCTGATGTCTGCTTAGATGGATGGTGGAATAGTGGGGCAGAAAGCCTACTAGACACTAGAAGTCTCCCAGATTAAGGTTGGAACCCCAGTGTGTCCTTCTCCCCATGTAGAAAGCCAACTAGGTGCCGTGGAAAAAGGAAAAAAAGCTGTGGTGGCCCACCCAGGCATTTCCCTAACCCTAGAACTGACCAAACTATCTTTCTGATTCCAGCCAACCACACACACCCCTAGGGAGTGGATTGAGGAGGTTTCCACTTTACTTTCCTCTAGGGGCTGAAAAACCATTAGCCTCCAAAGAGAAAAGGTCCAAAATAAAATGCCATGCTCTCCTGAATAGGCCCAACCTGGGGCCTGGAGCACCCCTAGCCCGATGGCAAGTGACAGGAAATCTGGATTTTTTGTGTGTGTAGTTTTGACATATGAGCTAGAAGAAAGGGGATACATCCAAATTTCCTCTCACTTGCCACAGTGAATGATTGCACTATTCAGGCTCCAGATCGGCTGCCCATTGGAAAACACTATGGACGCTGGGCTCTTTTGCAATTTAGAGACCCAGATACATTCATGGTGGTTGCTCTTCTGGATCCCTCTGTTTTCTTACTTAGAATGCCCTGCAAACATACTTTGGGTAAAACATGCATTTTCCTCAAATTTCAGTGAAGGAAAGTTCCAGAATTTGCTCTCATCTTATAGGAACTGGTGAAAATGTATTACCCACTAACCATACCATATGAAAAACGTTTTTCACCTGTTGGATGATGGCCTGGATGCAGCTGAACCAATCTGAAGTGTAGCCTGGACTCTGCAGACACTTGTTCTTGGTCTAAAATTCAACTGTCATTGTGCTGTGGTCTGCACTGGTTTTTCGAGAGATGTGCAAGCTACACTCACGGATATGCCTTTTTGAAGGTGAGTGACTTTGATGGGATGGCTTATTCCTCCTTAAAACACTTTAAGAACAGCAGGGCTAAGGCTTGTGCCGTGGGAAAGGCATCCTCAGTATGACAATCCCACCAACCATATTGGGAAGGCTGTTCAGCCTTGTCAAAGGCAGTCCGTTCAAATGTCACAGCAGCTATATTTTTCCTTTTGGGGCATGAGTGAATTAAGGGGGCATCACCAGTAGCGGTAGATCTAGTCCCTACTGTTGGACTTTTTTGCTTATGCAGGGTCATCCTCCATCTATTTGCCTCCTGCCTCCTATTTTTTCTGACCTGTTTCTGTTGGCTTTTGAACTCTGAGCACTTTACCACTGCTAACCAGTGCTAAAGTGCATATGCTCTCTGTAAATTGTATTGTTGATTGGTTTATCCATGATTGGCATATTTGGTTTACTAGTAAGTCCCTAGTAAAGTGCACTAGAGGTGCCAGGGCCTGTAAATCAAATGCTACTAGTGGGCCTGCAGCACTGGTTGTGCCACCCACATAAGTAGCTCTGTAATCATGTCCCAGACCTGTCACTGCAGTGTCTGTGTTTGCAGTTTTAACTGTAAATTCGACTTGGCAAGTGTACCCACTTGCCAGGCCTAAACCTTCCCTTTTCTTACATGTCAGTCACCCCTAAGGTAGGCCCTAGGTAGCCCCAAAGGCAGGGTGCAGTGTATGGTTAAGGTAGGACATATAGTAATGTGGTTTATATGTCCTGACAGTGAAATATTGCTACATTCATTTTTCACTGTTGCAAGGCCTATCCCTCTCATAGGTTAACATGGGGGCTACCTTTAAATCTGATTAAAGTGTAGATTCCCTTTGGGAGTGGATGGACATGTGGAGTTTAGGGTCTCTGAGCTCACAATTTAAAAATACATCTTTTAGTAAAGTTGATTTTGAGATTGTGCAATTGAAAATGCCACTTTTGGAAAGTGAGCATTGTCTTGCTTATACTATTTCTGTGACTCTGCCTGTTTGTGGATTCCCTGTCTGGGTCAGTTTGACAGTTGGGCTGGTAGCACCTCACACTAGACAGTGACACAGAAGGAGCTGGGGTTTAGTCTGCATTTCCTGATGAGCCATCTGTGCTAGGAGACAGGGGAGGAGTGGTCACTTACACCTGAAAGGGCTGTGCCTGTCCTCACACAATGCAGTCTCCAACCCCCTGGTGAGTGTCTGGGGCCTGGCGAGGGCAAGGCAGGATTTCACATTCAAAAGAGACTTTACTTTGAAGTAGGCCTACTTCAAAGGAGAAATTGGGTATAAGAAGGGCACCCAAAACCACAGACTTCAGAAACACTTCTGGAACCAAGAGGAACCTCTGCCTGGAGAAGAGCTGAATAGCTGAGGAAGAAGTGCTGCCCTGCCTGTGACTGTGCTTTGTGGAGCTTTCCTGCAGTGCTGCTTCTTCCAGAGTAAGAGGGCAAAGACTGGACTTTGTGTGCCTTCCATCTTGTGAAGAAATCTCCAAGGGCTTGATTTAGAGCTTGCCTCCTGTTTGAAGTCTCAGGGACAACAAAGACTTCTCTCTGCCAGCACCTCGAGTCTCTGGAGAGACTCCTGCTCTAAGTGGTGCCCTATCCAGTCCCTGGGCCCTTGAATGGAAAGCTGGTGGAAATCGACTTCGGACCGACGCCGCTGCTGAATCCGGTGACACTGCCTGCACCCGACACTGTGACATTCGCTGGAACGCGTCGTTCTTCTCAGGCCCGATGCCGCTGCAGCCTCGCTGAAGTCCGCGACTCTGTGGAAGTCGCCGCACCACGTCGTGACCGACGCCGCTCGAAGTGCGCGGATTCAACGTTTCGCACAGACGCCGTGATCCCCGACTTCGCGCATCGGCTTGTTTTCACTCTTCACCAAAGGTACTGTACTTGGGGGTCTACGTGACTCCGTGTCCGGCGCCGCTGGTGTCGGCTTGTTGGGAACGACTCCGTCACGACGCCGTGTTATCACTTCATCGAAACATTTTTGTTTCTAAGCGCTATTTTTGAGTTTAATCTTTAAAAATTCATAACGTGACTTGTGTATGTTGGATTTTTGTCGTTTTGGTCTTGTTTTGTTTAGATAAATATTTCCTGTTTTTCTAAACTGGTGTTGTGTCATTTTGTAGTGTTTCCATTGAATTACTGTGTGTGTTGGTACAAATACTTTACACCTAGCACTCTGAAGTTAAGCCTACTGCTCTGCCAAGCTACCAAGGGCGTAAGCAGGGGTTAGCTGAGGGTGATTCTCTTTTACTCTGACTAGACTGAGGGTCCTTGCTTGAACAGGGGGTAACCTGACTGTCAGCCAAAGACCCCATTTCTAACACCTACCATCCACCCAGCTCTGCTACTTCCAAGGCTCCCTGACATCTCCACCCATTACATTATCTTCCAGTTTTCCATACTTGGGTAGTAAATCATGAGAGGCAGCTGAATCATCTGGGTGATCTACAGAGGCTATTCCTTTCATTACTGTAGGAAGTTGGCTCTGTATGTGCTATTTCAAAGTAAGGAATAGCATGAACAGAGTCCAAGGGTTCCCCTTAGAGGTAAAATAGTGGTAAAAATAGATAATACTAATGCTCTATTTTGTGGTAGTGTGGTCGAGCAGTAGGCTTATCCAAGGAGTAGTGTTAAGCATTTGTTGTACATACACATAGACAATAAATGAGGTACACACACTCAGAGACAAATCCAGCCAATAGGTTTTGTATAGAAAAATATATTTTCTTAGTTTATTTTAAGAACCACAGGTTCAAATTTAACATGTAATATCTTGTTTGAAAGGTATTGCAGGTAAGTACATTAGGAACTTTGAATCCTTTCAATTGCATGTATACTTTTCAAGTTATTGACAAATAGCTACTTTAAAAGTGGACACAGTGCAATTTTCACAGTTCCTGGGGGAGGTAAGTTTTTGTTAGTTTTACCAGGTAAGTAAGACACTTACAGGGTTCAGTTCTTGGTCCAAGGTAGCCCACCGTTGGGGGTTCAGAGCAACCCCAAAGTCACCACACCAGCAGCTCAGGGCCGGTCAGGTGCAGAGTTCAAAGTGGTGCCCAAAACGCATAGGCTAGAATGGAGAGAAGGGGGTGCCCCGGTTCCGGTCTGCTTGCAGGTAAGTACCCGCGTCTTCGGAGGGCAGACCAGGGGGGTTTTGTAGGGCACCGGGGGGGACACAAGCCCACACAGAAATTTCACCCTCAGCAGCGCGGGGGCGGCCGGGTGCAGTGTAGAAACAAGCGTCGGGTTTTCAATGTTAGTCTATGAGAGATCAACGGATCTCTTCAGCGCTGCAGGCAAGGGGGGGCTTCCTCGGGGAAACCTCCACTTGGGCAAGGGAGAGGGACTCCTGGGGGTCACTTCTCCAGTGAAAGTCCGGTCCTTCAGGTCCTGGGGGCTGCGGGTGCAGGGTCTTTTCCAGGCGTCGGGACTTAGGTTTCAGAGAGTCGCGGTCAGGGGAAGCCTCGGGATTCCCTCTGCAGGCGGCGCTGTGGGGGCTCAGGGGGGACAGGTTTTGGTACTCAGTCGTAGAGTAGTCCGGGGGTCCTCCTTGAGGTGTTGGTTCTCCACCAGCCGAGTCGGGGTCGCCGGGTGCAGTGTTGCAAGTCTCACGCTTCTTGCGGGGAGATTGCAGGGTCTTTAAAGCTGCTCCTTGAAACAAAGTTGCAGTCTTTTTGGAGCAGGTCCGCTGTCCTCTGGAGTTTCTTGTCTTTTTCGAAGCAGGGCAGTCCTCAGAGGATTCAGAGGTCGCTGGTCCCTTGGAAGGCGTCGCTGGAGCAGAGTTCTTTGGAAGGCAGGAGACAGGCCGGTGAGTTTCTGGAGCCAAGGCAGTTGTCGTCTTCTGGTCTTCCTCTGCAGGGGTTTTCAGCTAGGCAGTCCTTCTTGTAGTTTGCAGGAATCAAATTTTCTAGGGTTCAGGGTAGCCCTTAAATACTAAATTTAAGGGCGTGTTTAGGTCTGGGGGGTTAGTAGCCAATGGCTACTAGCCCTGAGGGTGGGTACACCCTCTTTGTGCCTCCTCCCAAGGGGAGGGGGTCACAATCCTAACCCTATTGGGGGAATCCTCCATCTGCAAGATGGAGGATTTCTAAAAGTTAGTCACCTTAGCTCAGGACACCTTAGGGGCTGTCCTGACTGGCCAGTGACTCCTCCTTGTTGCTTTCTTTGTTCCCTCCAGCCTTGCCGCCAAAAGTGGGGGCCGTGGCCGGAGGGGGCGGGCAACTCCACTAAGCTGGAGGGCCCTGCTGGGCTGTGACAAAGGGGTGAGCCTTTGAGGCTCACCGCCAGGTGTTACAGCTCCTGCCTGGGGGAGGTGTTAGCATCTCCACCCAGTGCAGGCTTTGTTACTGGCCTCAGAGTGACAAAGGCACTCTCCCCATGGGGCCAGCAACATGTCTCTAATGTGGCAGGCTGCTGGAACTAGTCAGCCTACACAGACAGTCGGTTAAGTTTCAGGGGGCACCTCTAAGGTGCCCTCTGTGGTGTATTTTACAATAAAATGTACACTGGCATCAGTGTGCATTTATTGTGCTGAGAAGTTTGATACCAAACTTCCCAGTTTTCAGTGTAGCCATTATGGTGCTGTGGAGTTCGTGTTTGACAAACTCCCAGACCATATACTCTTATGGCTACCCTGCACTTACAATGTCTAAGGTTTTGTTTAGACACTGTAGGGGTACCATGCTCATGCACTGGTACCCTCACCTATGGTATAGTGCACCCTGCCTTAGGGCTGTAAGGCCTGCTAGAGGGGTGGCTGACCTATACTTGCATAGGCAGTGAGAGGCTGGCATGGCACCCTGAGGGGAGTGCCATGTCGACTTACTCGTTTTGTTCTCACTAGCACACACAAGCTGGCAAGCAGTGTCTGTGCTGAGTGAGAGGTCTCTAGGGTGGCATAATACATGCTGCAGCCCTTAGAGACCTTCCTTGGCATCAGGGCCCTTGGTACTAGAAGTACCAGTTACAAGGGACTTATCTGGATGCCAGGGTCTGCCAATTGTGGATACAAAAGTACAGGTTAGGGAAAGAACACTGGTGCTGGGGCCTGGTTAGCAGGCCTCAGCACACTTTCAATTGTAAACATAGCATCAGCAAAGGCAAAAAGTCAGGGGGCAACCATGCCAAGGAGGCATTTCCTTACAATTACCTATCCTCCAGACCAACATTCTTTCCTTCAGAGCGTGCTCACTGGCTCATACCTCTTATCTTGAGGCAGACGTTGTTCCATTGCTGAACAAGAGGGCCATAGAAGTCATACCTCTGGAAGGCAACTGACTGGTGAAGACAGTCATTTGCACTGGTCCAGAACCACTCCAGTGGACAGTGACTCTTCTCACAGCCTAGACTTTACGATCAGGGCCCAGAAGTCTCACCTCGGTCCCACACAGTCAGACTGTTATTGGTGTTGTGCTACAACCCTCATTAAGCCTTTTCCTACTCCTTAGATGATCGAGGATGGGTGATAATTTGTGTGTCACACTCCAATCCAGATCCCATTCCTACAGGTACTGAGACTGCTAACCCTTGTGACCTTGTGTATCCAGTTGGAGGATGAAATAACTGAGAAGGCAGTAGCTGTACCACATAGGTATTATCTTGGCTTGGGTGTGGATCTTCCACTCGGTGCACAAGGGAGCTTCATCGGTTAATGCACCTCTTCAACCTTCTGAAGAATGGTCTACTCAGCACTCCACATGCTCAGGCAATCATGGTGACAGATGCCTCCTCGTGGGCTGCGGCGTTCATCTGGGCAATGTGACCACATGGGCCCTTTGGTTGGTGTCGGAGCAGCACATAAGTTTGCTAGAGCTATAGGTGGTCTGTGTTGTCCGCAACACCTGCTACCCGAGATGGAAGGGATACGCCATCTAGATTCAGATTTTATAACACCACTGACCTCCATTATATCAGCAACTTGGGTGGTGGACCCTGTGTTGGGTACTGATTCACCTATGGACATGGGCGCATTGACTGGGAGTCTTTCCTGTAGTGGCCCATCAAGCGGACATGCTCAATGTGATAGTAGATGCTTTCAGTCTTGTCTTACTTGAGGACCACTAATGGGAGCTACACCTTGTAGTGAGGAAGGTGTTATTCTCCAGATTGGGATTTCCTTATGTTGATCTTTGTCACCACCCAGAGCAGGAAGCGTACTCCGTTTGGTGTGATACTTCCCTCTCAAAGATTTGCTGAGGGAATGCCTTCAAGTTGGCCTTGGGAATTGCTGCATGCTTTTCTGCCTATTCTGCTTCTATTCAGACTTTTGTGAAAAGTTAAGAAAGATCACACAGTTTGATCCCAACTGAGCAATAAGGATCTGGGATGCTGATATTCTGCACTCAACATTTAGCCTTCTGTTACTTTCCACTCAAAGCAAACTTGCTCTTTCAACAGGATTGAAGGGCCCTCTTCTCTAATCCCTTGATGCATTTGCTACATGTGGTGATTGAGCAGTGCCTGCTAGAATCATTTTTCCTTCCTGGTGAAGTTATAGATGTCGTCTTTGGTCCATGAAACCTGCCCGAAATCGATGTGCACTGGCCGTTGGAGCAGATTTGTGCAAATTTGTGACCGAAATCTTTAGTGCTCCTACATCTTCCCTCTCCAATGCTTGCGTTCTGCATTGTCCCTTGCACAACAGGCTCTGACGGTAGCTACAGTTAAATGCTCTTAACTGTAGCAGATCTGTCTCTGTCTTTCTGAACAACCTTCCCTATTTAAGTTGCCACGAGTGGCAAATTTTCTGAAAGGTTTACTTTACTTGTTTCCTTCTACTCAGTTTTTTTTTTTTTTTTAACTTGGCTTTCTTCATTACATCTCTTTTCCAGCCTATGACCAGTTGCCCAGTTCAACATTGTACGCTAAAAACAGTTCTGCTAGAAGTGATGGTTTCTGCTTGGAGTACCTCAGGTCTTTTTGGTTTGTCCCTTGTTCATTTTTTTTATTTTTTTTTATCCGGATATGTTGGTCCTTTGCACCAGGCCATACTTGTCCAAAGTAGTTTCCCCATTTCATACAAGCCAGTATCTTACCCTTCCAACTTTCTTCCTCTAGCAAAGGACGAGGAATGTCTGCATAGACCCCTATACTCTGGAGGGCATTCATGTTCATTTCACCAGCGTTGTGGTGGCTTACAAGGCTCTTTCCCGTGGCATCTCAGGTGTTGACTGCTGCTTGACAGGTACGTGGTTATCCTTGCGTACCTATCCAAAGCTCTACTGCTTCATGCTGCAGGCACACAAAGACTGGTACTTTGTCTGAGCTTTGATGTATGATTTCTTCGGATAAACAGCACGATTTAATCCCACATATCTGGGAGGTACTGATTTGAAACTCCTTAAAACGGTGAGGAATCTGCAGGAAGATGTACCCATCAGAACAAAACGTTGTTTACCTTCAGTAATCATGTTTCTGGTGGATACATGAGGTTACTGTTCATTCCTCACTGGGCAGTCCTTCCTTTCCCATGAATTAGTGTCTTGATTAATAAGATTCCGAGTAAGCAAACGTATATTGTATTGTCATTTTCACTGTTGTGGCTTTCCTTCACGCCGTAATCCTTGATGGGGCACAGAAAGGAAATGGCTGTTAGCATAAACATTGGTACCTGATTTACCCCACTGATGTCATGTTAGGAAGCGGCGTCGCAGCTAAAGCCGCCTTGCATTGCAAGTGAGTCGTTGCTGGGTAAGACATTTTCTGGACAAATAGGATTGTGGAAGGAGTAGTGATAGGGTGAGGAGTATGCGAGAAGATGCTTCCACCAGAAATATTGTTCCCGAAGGTAAATAACTTTTTTTTTTTTTTTTTTTTTTTCTGTAGATCTTCGTTTTAAAAAATGTTCACTATATTTTTTCATCTTTTTAAACCAGCGACAACAGCAGAGAACTTTAATTTCATGAATTGTAGTAATTGTCTATATCCTTTTCTGCATCATAGTTTGCATCTTAGTTATCTTGTGACTTTAAGGTATACGAGGAACTTAATCTGAACAGTTTTTCATGTTCTTTGTTTGATCCTACTTGCGATAGCACATATCCGAGCGAAAGGAAAATGTTACACCTCTTACTGGATACTCTTTGCTCGAATGTTCTCCTTTACATAGAACTTCACTGGGATTTTACTATGCTGGATTCTTTTCAGATTCAACCTGAATGGATCTTGAGCAAATATTCAGTTTTCTCTCTCTAAATCAGTATTGCCAGTTGCTTTCAAGTCTGTCATTCTGAAGACCTATAATAAACGATTTAACGTTTCAAAGGACACAGTGGAAGATTTTGGGTAATTTATTTGAATATTGCAATCATAACCTGTTGTTGATAGGAAAGTTGCCAGCAAACTTATAGTGTTAGTTCATATATACTATTATATGCTATTATATTTTTAGGATGATGCTGCAACAGTTAAAACAACCCCTGGCTTCAGTGCTGCTACTGATGCTGCAACTCTGGAGAAAGCAATAAAAACTAAAGGTAAATTTGAATGAAGATAAGATTGATTATTTGTATTTTTTATGGATTTCCTGCTTACAGTGTGACTTTAGACTGCTGTTCAATTTAGACAAAGCTACAAACCCTCTAGCACGTAGTTGTACATTTTTCAAGTGTAACTCCGACTTTCAATACACTTAATGATCCAAACAGTTTCCGCTTTTTGCCTGGTTATTCACTTTACGCCTGTATACTGTCCATGTCATTTTATTTGAGCCGTTAGTTGTATCTACAAACAAGATCATGGCTTCTTTAGTTAAGCTCTACTTTTTCAAGAGCTGCAGCAATGAGAGGACATTTTAATTGGTTTTCTAAGCTGAGGCTATCATGTGATAATGTTAAAATGAACTTAACTTTGCTGAGCCATGTAGTGTCTCTGCCCTCCATTGTTGGATCAACAGTTGACTACGTTCATAGTTGATTGATGATGAGCCCAGCATAGTTGCACTCAAGTTGCAGAAACACTTTGTTCTGAATTTCCCTAAGACGTCTTCCTGATTTGTTAAGGGGTTGGCCTGAGTTGCAAAGATGCATAGATAATAACAGATAAGAACAACCAGCACAGCTTTCTAGTCTACACTCATCAATGCCTATAGAATTGTTACAGAACAGATTTCTGTTCCGCGTCATGCTTCTTTTCTTTCACAATGCAGTTATCCACCTGTCTATCAAAGTCCTTTGATATTGATTTTAATTATTTGACTATTACTACTGTTAAAAATTAAATCTGGTTACTACCTTTTCTGAGGAAGAATATCTCCTTATTCTTCAGTAGCTATTTACTAGTTTGAGTCCGTCTCCCTTTGATGTCTATGGGTGTCTTTTTGTTTTATGTTTTCCAAGTGGCAGCGGTGCAAAGAAATGACCACGTGAGATGAATTACAGATTATGGTTTTACTTGGCACAAACCCAAATTTCTCTGGGGCAAATTTATCAAATTAGTAATCTAAGAATGAATCCAATATGGTAATTATTATGTGCCAGTTGCCAAAATAGTACTACAAAGTCTTCACCAATTGATACTGTTGTGATGAAAATCTCTGATAACACATTTGCTAATACTAATTAATGTCCATATTGTCCGGGGCTGGGTGGTGGAACAGCATGCAGCAGTATGTTGCATTAGGTGAAGAACAATGTAATTTGCAAGTCCAAAGCACAGCTATGTTCTCATACATAGCGGGGCAGTGCATTGCCTGTGCCTTATCAGACATGCAAAAATTAAAGAAAGGGTCTAGTAGAGTTTTATCCCACACCCCAATGAAGAACAACACTAATGTGTCATGAAGCCAGTTTATGAATGCTCCATTACAGAGGAGGATAATATGGCACAAGTGACCTTTCAGTTTTAGTGTGTGGAAGAAAGACTTGATGTGCACTATCCCACTCTGCAATAAGTAAGGTCTGCTGGGTTTCTAGCAGAGGAGGAAGTGTTGTGATATCAAGAACACAAAGGCGAGGCTGGTAGGGATGGGGAATATAGCTGTATGGTTTATCCTCAGTTAAGGAACGGAGGGTGTTGTTTACCTCCGCCTGGAAAAAACACAGAGGCCACTTGTCAAAATTGAATTGCTTAGAATGGATTTATCAGTGATGGGATTATCTGGATGTTGACATTAAAAATTGAACATTACCACTTGTGGAATGGTGCATTATACTTAACCTTTAACAGAGCTTGTCAAGACAGTGGCTGAGATGGAACAGCAGTGGTGGTGCCACACCTTGAACACATTCACTACTTCATTATGACCTTATAAGAGGTCACAAGTTTAATTTGATGTGCACGCAAGGCTTCTCCAACTCCATTTTATGGTAGACACAGACATTTTCCTACAGCTAAAAGTACAAACCGGGCAGGGGCTCCTACATAAATTGTGGCCAATTTGCAACTTTGGTAAAGCTTCAAGCTGGGAATGTAGATGGTCTGATTTGTTCCTTTTGAGTATTAGTCTAGCTGCGCCATGCCACTTCTTTTCCAGCGTTAGTGCAGTTTATGCATCCATTTGCCATAAGGCACTGTTTCCATTGGCCTGAGGAGGCCGGATTTGTTAAGGCCGAAACGCGTCGACTGTAATCTCAGAGGAGTGACTCTTGGAATTTCTGAACTTTTGGATTTACTAATTTTTGGACTGTATTGAACACTTATTCCAGTGATTGACTTCTCTCACTGATGGAAGATACTTTCCTTGTACAACTATCATTACCTCCCACTGTGTCTGCCTGCCACTGGATGGCCAAGCAGCCTTTGCTTGATGTACTACGGTCCCCTAAGAAATTGTTTATGTATCATGCATACTGTTGAAAACGTTTACAAAAAGCCATAGACTAGACAAGTGGACATTGACAATAGTAGAAGGAACGAGAGGGAGCAAAAAGTTGAAAAAGGAAACTGAAAGTGTGTACAGGGTGAAAAAGAATACTGCATGTGAAGTGTGGTAGCAACGTAATAAGGGTGAGCACAGATTGGGAGAAAAGGCACATACTGGGAGGGAAACATGAGCAGACAGAGAAAGGTGTGCAGGTTCTTCAAGGTCTGCAGACAGGCCAGTAGGGCTGGGGCAAGTCAGTTGAAGTCCGCAGTCTTCTCTGATGGTGCATTTTTGGTGGCATCCAGCTCTTCTTAGGTCATCAGGAATCTAAAGTTCTGGTCAGAGGGTGCCACCTAAATACTGTATTTAGGGGGATACATGGTAGTAACCAATGGGCTGCCTACCTTAGGGTGGCTACACCCATTATGTGACCACTTCCTTTAAGATGAGGACACAACCCTGACCCTAATTGGCTATTTTTCCTTCCATCCAAGATGGAGGAAAATGAAATGGAGGGGCCACCTCGCCTGACACACCTGAGGGGTGGTGCTGGCTGAGGGTGGCCACTCCTCCTATCTTTCCTAGTTTTCCCACCTAAAGTGGGGGCTGAACTGGGGTGGTTGCCTTCTGCTGGTAGGCCACAGATTGTGGAGAGAGCACAAATAACAAACACCTAGTTAGGCGTAACAGGAGAGGAGAGAGTGTGCCGAGTGGGAGTGCAGATTAGTGAGAGAAGGAACACTCAGGGCTGAAGTTACTGGGTGAACCAGCACATATAGAGAAACCAAAAGTACAGACAATGAGAGGATCACTAAGCCTCTGGATACAGACTGTGACTGACACAATGAAACAGGCCAGGCACTAATATATTTGTAGTGCAAAATATTAAAGTGTTATTGGTAATGCAGAAGATTTGTTTAAAAAAACACTGCTTATACTGAAACAGAATAATTCCAATGGTTTTACTAACCTGTCTCGCTCTAGTGAAATCAAATCTTCACACACTAAAAGGTTGTCATCTGAAAAGTCTTACGCTCCACTTCTCTGTACAACACATGCCGCCACGATAACCTTATCCTAATCTACTAATTTTGATGGGACACTTTACTAGAAGCAAATTGCTTTTGAATGGACAAGATCCACAGATGTGACTGAGGAAAAACCCTTGAATCAAGTCTGAATTTGTGGTGATTGAATGAAAACCATGCCCAGATATATTAGAGAAACAGTGCAAAGTAGTCCCTTAGCCACTTTGCCAAGCTTCAGACGTAAGCATTCAAGCCTCTTATATTTCCCATACTTCAAATCAGAGCAGCTGTGTAGACTCGTACTGGAGAGGCTGTTACTGTCTACATGCGTCCATCTTCAAAGATGGTGTTAGAGCTAGGCTTACTAGTTGGCAGAGGTATACACCCTTGTCCAAGTAGGGACAACAGTCCTAGTCCGGGTAAGTCACAACACAACTTAATTATCCTGTGCTAACCCTCTGGTAGCTTGGCACGGAGCAGGCAGGCTTATCTTAAAAGGCAATGTGTAAAGTATTTGTGCAATAACTCACACAGTAACAGTGCAAACACCACAAAAATACATCACACAGGTTTAGAAAAAAAGGTAATGTTTATCTGAAAAAAATAAGGTAAAAACAACAATAATCCAATAGGCATATGTTGAAATATCACTTTTTAAAGATTTAAAATTCTCAATCCTTAAGAATCAGTTGTTGTTTTTTTGTAACACAGTACCTGGGATGTGTCAAAAATAACTATGTATGGGGACCACAGAGGAGGAGATGTGTGAAAAAATAAGGTGTTGCGTTGAATTTTCTGGCACGGCACCGATGATGCGTTGTTTTTTTCCATGCTGCAAGGTGATGCGTCGATTTCCAGGAGCTCGGCCTTGGTTCCATACTGCGATACGGGGATATTTTGACATCCAGGGGTGATGCGTTGAAAATCCCTGACGCACTGGGTGAAGGGAGCAGGTGCTGTGTTCCGGTTGGCGATACAGTGAAACTTCAGCCGCGAGGCAGAAGCTGCATCGGATTTCAGGTTATCGCTGTCATTCCGGTTGGAGGTGCAGCGATTTGCTAGCTGCAATGCAGTTGCAGTGTTGATTTTGGCAGGTGTTGTGTGGATTTTTCGACACACAAGGATTTCTTGAAGAGGGAAAGTCTTTGTTGTCCCTGAGACTTCAGAAACAGGAGGCAAGCTCAATCAAAGCCCTTGGAGAGCACTTTAGGAGGAAGGCAGAGTCAGGACTACCAAGCAGCAGTGC
Source organism: Pleurodeles waltl (assembly GCF_031143425.1). Taxonomy (NCBI): domain Eukaryota; kingdom Metazoa; phylum Chordata; class Amphibia; order Caudata; family Salamandridae; genus Pleurodeles; species Pleurodeles waltl. Next base: position 840,841,606 of record NC_090436.1, read on the forward strand.
AGGAAGCAGTCCAGATGAGTCCTTTGGGCGGCCAGGCAGTCTCTAACAGTGCAGGTGTAGGTCCAGAAGTGTCTCATTTGGTGGGTCAGAGTAATACCATAGAAACTCAATTTGAGGCCGCTCTAAAATAAACACTAGCTGTACTGATGGACTGAAAACCTGCTGCTTTTCATCTAACTCCCTGTTTGTTTAGCTAGACACAGATCTCCCCATGAAAACGCACATTGATTGAATGGTAAAATCCACCAGTCGTATGTTGTTGACTTTGAAGTGTCTTAAACTGCTAATAAACTAAACTTGCATATTGTCTTAAAATCTATTGCCATTTTTAAGAATGATTATGGAAATCCACTACTCCAAGAAACTCCTTAAAACTACTTGGTGATTATAAAAGCTCTACTGCACTGAGATGAAAGACCGGCTATAGGTTCCAAATATTTGATGGCATAACACCAGTCTTGAGTGACCTGCTTAGGCCACCAGAGGAGGTGAAACTGAGGCATGCAAGCCTAATTTTAAAGTGCTAAAGCTACACCTACCATCTTATCTACACTCCTCCCTTCCAAAAAATGTCTCTGACGAAAGGAGATCTTTAGGTTTGAGACAAAATAGTCAACATTAACTCTGCCAATTGAACTCCATTTTCTGGGGTGCCCCGTGTTTATAGAACTCTTCCCCTGAAAATCCAAGACGTCAAAATAATAGCTGTGAATTCAGAAAAAAAAACTAAAAATGCATACATTTAGAACTCAGATGTGCAGTTCTCTTGTGATCTCAATTCAGTGTGAAAAGGCTCACACCTGTCTTTTTCCTCTTGACCTACCTCCCCCCTCAATTGCTCTACTATCCTTCACTCGTCTCTTGGCAACTTTATCTTTCTCAGCTCTTGTTTAAAAGTTTACAGTTGTTAGTTTGCTTATAGTTAAATAAATGTACATCTGGGGCCCTTTTCCTTGTGGACAACTGTACCCGTAAAGCACAGAGATATTCCACTGAGTAGAATAGTGCTACGTAAAAATCTAAATAAATAATAGCTGTTTTCATTTAAATACATATTTGAAGAGCTCTAGACCCTGCATGGTTGATGCCCGTTATTGTAGATCTGCATGCATTGGAGAATTATGTAGATTCTGGCTTAAAGGGACTATGTATTTCTTAACCAGCAAAGGCCATCATTAGTCCTGATAAATTCGGTAGTCGTGAACTCAGTGTTGGATACTACGTGCAACTGAACAAGGACAGAGTAGGGTACAACAAGTAGCATGGACATGGTGTCTTAGGCTGCCCTCGGGTTTTGTCCCTTGTGCAACCCAGCACATTGAACAGGAGCTCTGAAGACTAACTATGAAGGCCGTCAAAGATCAAAGTGGTGGCTATGCTCTACGATCACACATCTATATATAAGCAAGAGTGTAGGGGTGTCATCATGAGCCAATAAAAAGATATTCCGTAGGCTGGTGCTCACATGGTGCAATCACTCTGCCACCAAGAGTGAAATATCCGCCCTGGAACAGCTGATCCAGAGCAGAAAAGTTATGAATACTAGTACCGAAGCGCACATGAGCATAGCCATCAAGTATAATGTAAGTCCAGAAACAAATTTCAGTCCATTGAAGTGATTTAGACGTCTTTTATTTTCAAATCTAAATGTTTATCCATTCTTGAAAGCACAGATAAGAAGGATATTAAAGTACATACAGCGTCCTTTAATTTTTTACATAATCTCCGCCTGGAAAAAGTCTAGTTGACGAAACACGTGCCGGCTGCCTTCTGTATTTCGCACACCTCTTTCTCGTCTGTACTTTTAAGAATGAATGAACATAAGAAGTCTAAGTGAATTCAATGGTCTGAAATTTGTCTCTGGACTTACATTATACTTGATTGCTATCTTCATGTGTGCTTTGGTGCAAGTGTTTAGAACTATGCAGGGCACTCAACCTGCACTCTGATCAGTGTCCACAGCAGCATGATGGTGAATACTACATCAACTACAGTGTTTGGAAAAAGGAAGGGATATATTTGCGACTTTGAAAATTAAAATGGAGAGTCAAATTCTTAAAACTGGGGGTTATCTGCACTTCCAGGTTTCCTACGACGCATAGTTGCAGGTAAGTAATTTTTGCTAAGTTTTTCAAGGTTTCGCATGATAAAGTGCAGCTTTCAAGGCATAAACCTGAAAATGCTTTGTGAATTCCCATCTATTTTTGTACATAAAGATGCATATGTATATTTATGCTTTTGAGAAAAAGCAATTGCATATTCACAGGGAATTCTCCTTTTCCCAACCATTTGGCCAAAAATCCATTTAATAGCACAAACAGTTTTGAGATACATATGCTGCTACTTAGCCATAATTCCGGCTTAGCCGTTATGAAATATTCCAATAATGTTATGATAAGCAAATCCATGGTCCCTCTTCTCAAAATGATTAAGAAGTTGGTGGCAAGTTTTCACCATAACTCACTAAAATGGCTCAAAATACAGATGTCCGTGATGAAACTGGTTCACATTATAGTGTTGTTGGTAAAGGTGATGACACGTTGCTTTCACTACAGTGCCATTGATTAGAATACAGACAAGCAAAAATGTTGTTTTCCTAAACAAAAATTCTTCTTTTCCAGAAGTAACATTTTCATTTTAAGTAAATCCTCATTTTGATCCAAATTTGCGCTTGTTGGTCTCATTCTTATTCACACTTAATACTGTTACACATGGATGGATTGTGCATTACATGCCTATGAATCACAACTGATGTAAGCAATATGAAATCTATACCAAGAATTTTACCTGGAGCGCATCACTATGCAAAGACTCCCATAATCTGTCATGCATTACCGGCAAAAAGCCAGTTCCAGTATCATGCCAGGCATGAGAACTAACATGGTAATATTGCAAAAATTACCATGATTGTGACATAGCAAGCTTGATACCAGGGCTGGCACTACACATACATTGCCATAACATGGCAACAATTACCATTATTGCGCTGGCGGTGGGACACAGACGGTCCTGTGTTTGATACCAGATGTAATTTGTGGTTGTGAGGTTAGAGTGTGGAAGATATCGGGACTCCTAAGACACACATGCTGAATCTGACACTCCTACTCTGAAACATACATTTAATCAAAACCTCTTTCTACCTCTTGGACGATCATGCAGCGTCTCTGCCTCCTGTTCTGTGCTCGGGTACAGATCCTCCAATCTGCACCCATTTACTGTCGCTCACCCCATGACGGAGGCAGAGGATGCACCGACCGCATGATTAACTAGAAATTGAAGTTCTCGTATGCCATTCATCATGAGGTGGGATTGATGGGTGTGTGATAGTTTGCCACTTCCTTGATGATGGCTTACTTTTCTGTGTGAAGCACATTTACAAATATTCCACACTCCTGCATGAATGTGCCAAAATATTTATGAATTATAATCATTACATTATTAATCAAGTGTCATAGCAACACATACAACTCAAAACCTATACCAACAAAACTACATATTTTAGTGCCAGTTACATACCCAATACCCCCAAAGAGCACGACAGATTGATTTTATGACTTTAAGAACACTATAGGCCATTACGTAGGTAAAAATGGACCTTTGACTATAAATATGTATAGATGTTTATAGTATAGGTCGTCAGAGTGATTTGCTTACCCATACCACAATTTACTTCTCAAATGTTTTTTACACTTTCTTCAGGTGTTGATGAAGCAACCATTACTGATATCTTGACAAAGCGAAACAACGAAGAAAGGCAGCAGATTAAAGCTGCATACCAGCACGCCACTGGAAAGGTAAGTAATCTTTTATTTTCCCTTTTAAAATGTAACCTTATTGAAAGCATACTTTCTTTGTATTCACTGAAAAGCATTCTTGAATATGTTATAATTGTTCATATTACATTAACATTTGTTTAAAAGTGTTCACATTTTGAAACCTAAAACACCAGTTATCTTAATCTTTAAATATTGTAATTTTATGTTCGATGGCATCTGTCGCTGTAGATACGCATGTTCTGCAATAGCTCGCCATCTGGTGTTGGGCCGGAGTGTTAGAAGTTGTTTTTCTTCGAAGAAGTCTTTCGAGTCACGGGACCGAGTGACTCCTCCTTTTGTCTCCATTGCGCATGGGCGTCGACTCCATCTTCGATTGTTTTTTTTCCGCCATCGGGTTCGGACGTGTTCCTGTCGCTCCGAGTTTCGGAACGGAAAATTAGCTAATTTCGGAAGATTTTCGTCGGGATTGTTGCGTTCGGGATCGGCGTACTTAGATTTCACACCGCATCAAAGATCGAAGAGCTCCGGTGCCCTTCGGGGTAGTTTTTCGATCCTCCGTCGGGGGCCTGGTCGGCCCGACCGCGTGCTGAAGAACGCCGATGGAACGGACCCCGTTTCGTTTCTGCCCCAAATGCCACAATAAATACCCCTACACAGACCAACACTTGGTCTGCAACCTGTGCCTGTCACCTGAGCACAGCGAAAACACCTGCGAGGCCTGTCGTGCGTTCCGGTCCCGAAAAACACTCCGAGACCGTCGAGCCAGAAGACTTCAAATGGCGTCCGCACCGACAGCCCAACGGGAGTTCGAGGAACAGGAAGAAGAAGGTACCTTCTCGATCCAAGACTCAGACTCCGAAGGATTCGACGACACACAAACCGTGAGTAAGACGTCGAAAACCACACAAAGAAACATTTACAAGGCCCAGGGGACGCCACTGCCACCAGGCCATGGCTCCACCCATAAATTCGGTGACCGACCGTCGGCACCGAAAAAGGCCAAAACAGTGCCGAGATCGTCCGACTCCGGTCGAGACACCGGCACGCAGCCTTCTCGGGACCGAGAAAGTGCTGGAGACAAGCCTCGACACCGAGATGCCGGTGTGGACACGGCTCGACGCCGAGACAGCGGCACCGAAACAGATCGACGCCGAGAGGTTTCGGCCCCGAAAAGGAAAAAAGTCACCTCGGAGCCGAAAAAACACGCAGACAAAGTTTCAACGCCGAAACAAACTGCAAGCGACCCAGCTTCAGGCTCTTATACAGAAGAGCACTCGCTAACCTCCCAAATGCAGAAGCATAGGTTTGAGGAAGAGCTACAAGCAACTGATGTGGACCATACGCAAAAGCGTATCTTCATTCAGCAGGGGACAGGAAAAATAAGCACCCTTCCCCCCATTAGGAGAAAGAGAAGGTTGGAGTTCCAGACGGAACAAGCACCACAACCAAAAGTGGTTAAAAGAATTACACCACCACCCTCTCCTCCGCCCGTGATTAACGTTTCACCAGCACAAACTCCATCTCACTCCCCAGCTCACACCACCATGAGCCAGGGTGACCAAGATCAGGACGCATGGGACCTATACGACGCCCCAGTGTCAGATAACAGCCCGGAGGCCTACCCTACAAAGCCATCTCCACCAGAAGACAGCACCGCGTACTCTCAGGTGGTGGCTAGAGCAGCACAATTTCATAACGTAAGCCTCCACTCAGAACAGGTCGAGGATGATTTCTTGTTCAACACACTCTCCTCCACCCACAGCTCCTACCAAAGCCTGCCTATGCTCCCTGGTATGCTCCGGCACGCAAAAGACATATTTAAGGAGCCGGTCAAAAGTAGGGCAATCACACCAAGGGTGGAAAAGAAGTATAAGCCGCCTCCTACGGACCCGGCTTTCATCACTACACAGCTGCCACCAGACTCTGTTGTTGTAGGAGCAGCTAGGAAAAGGGCCAACTCTCACACATCTGGAGATGCACCACCCCCAGATAAAGAAAGCCGCAAGTTCGATGCAGCTGGTAAAAGAGTCGCAGCACAAGCTGCAAACCAGTGGCGCATCGCGAACTCCCAGGCACTACTTGCGCGCTATGACAGAGCCCACTGGGACGAGATGCAACATCTCATTGAACATCTGCCCAAGGACTTCCAAAATAGGGCGAAACAAGTGGTTGAGGAGGGACAGACCATCTCCAACAACCAGATACGTTCCTCCATGGACGCTGCAGATACAGCTGCACGGACAATTAATACATCTGTAACTATCAGACGGCATGCATGGCTCCGAACGTCTGGATTTAAACCAGAGATTCAACAAGCAGTTCTCAATATGCCTTTTAATGAAAAAGAACTGTTCGGTCCAGAAGTGGACACAGCGATTGAGAAACTCAAAAAAGATACGGACACTGCCAAAGCCATGGGCGCACTCTACTCCCCGCAGAGCAGAGGGAATTACAGCACATTCCGTAAAACGCCCTTTCGAGGGGGGTTTCGGGGTCAAAGCACACAAGCCAGCACCTCACAAGCAACACCGTCCACTTACCAGGGACAGTATAGAGGAGGTTTTCGGGGACAATATAGAGGAGGGCAATTCCCTAGAAATAGAGGGAGATTTCAAAGCCCCAAAACCCCTACTACTAAACAATGACTCACATGTCACTCACCCCCTCCACACAACACCAGTAGGGGGAAGAATAGGTTATTATTACAAAGCATGGGAGGAAATCACTACAGACACTTGGGTTCTAGCAATTATCCAACATGGTTATTGCATAGAATTTCTACAATTCCCTCCAAACATACCACCAAAAGCACAAAATTTAACAACACACCATTCCAATCTCCTGGAGATAGAAGTGCAGGCACTATTGCAAAAGAATGCAATCGAATTAGTGCCAAACACGCAAATAAACACAGGAGTTTACTCACTGTACTTTCTGATACCAAAGAAGGACAAAACGCTGAGACCAATCCTAGACCTCAGAGTAGTGAACACTTTCATCAAATCAGACCACTTCCACATGGTCACACTACAAGAAGTATTGCCATTGCTAAAACTACACGACTACATGGCAACTTTAGACCTCAAGGATGCTTATTTCCATATACCAATACACCCATCGCACAGGAAATACCTAAGGTTTGTATTCAAAGGAATACATTACCAATTCAAGGTACTGCCTTTCGGATTAACAACCGCACCAAGAGTCTTTACCAAATGTCTAGCGGTAGTCGCTGCACACATAAGAAGGCAGCAAATACATGTGTTCCCATATTTGGACGACTGGCTAATCAAGGCCCATTCGTTCATACAGTGCTCAAATCACACATCAGATCATACAAACCCTCTTCAAACTCGGGTTCACCGTCAATTTCACAAAATCCAAAATTCTGCCACGCAAGGTACAACAATACCTGGGAGCCATAATAGACACATCAAAGGGAGTAGCCACTCCAAGTCCACAAAGAATTCAAAATTTCAACACCATCATACAACGCATGTATCCAACACAAAAAATACAGGCAAAGATGGTATTACAACTCCTAGGCATGATGTCATCATGCATAGCCATTGTCCCAAACGCAAGACTGCACATGAGGCCCTTACAACAGTGCCTAGCATCACAGTGGTCTCAAGCACAGGGTCACCTTCTAGATCTGGTGTTAATAGACCACCAAACTTACCTCTCGCTTCTGTGGTGGAACAACATAAATTTAAACAAGGGGCGGCCTTTCCAAGACCCAGTGCCACAATACGTAATAACAACAGATGCTTCCATGACAGGGTGGGGAGCACACCTCGATCAACACAGCATACAAGGACAATGGAACGTACATCAAACAAAACTGCATATCAATCACCTAGAACTTCTAGCAGTTTTTCAAGCACTAAAAGCTTTCCAACCAATAATAGTTCACAAATACATTCTCGTCAAAACACACAACATGACAACAATGTATTATCTAAACAAGCAGGGAGGGACGCACTCCACGCAGTTAAGCCTGCTAGCACAAAAAATTTGGCATTGGGCAATTCACAACCAAATTCGCCTAATTGCACAGTTTATACCAGGGATACAAAATCAACTCGCAGACAATCTCTCTCGAGATCACCAACAGGTCCACGAATGGGAAATTCACCCCCAAATTCTGAACACTTATTTCCAACTCTGGGGAACACCTCAGATAGACTTGTTTGCGACAAGGGAGAACGCAAAATGCCAAAACTTCGCATCCAGGTACCCACACAAACAATCCCAAGGCAATGCCCTATGGATGAACTGGTCAGGGATATTTGCTTACACTTTTCCTCCTCTCCCTCTCCTTCCTTACCTGGTAAACAAACTCAGTCAAAGCAAACTCAAACTCATATTGATAGCACCAACTTGGGCAAGGCAACCCTGGTACACAACGCTGCTAGACCTATCAGTGGTACCCTGCATCAAATTGCCCAACAGGCCAGATCTGTTGACACAGCACAACCAAAAGATCAGACACCCAGATCCAGCATCGCTCAATCTAGCAATCTGGCTCCTGAAATCCTAGAATTCGGGCACTTACAACTTACCCAAGAATGTATGGAAGTCATAAAACAAGCAAGAAGGCCATCCACCAGGCACTGCTATGCAAGTAAATGGAAGAGGTTTGTTTGCTACTGCCATATTAATCAAATACAACCATTACACACAACTCCAGAACATGTAGTGGGTTACTTGCTTCACTTACAAAAATCTAACCTAGCTTTCTCTTCCATTAAGATTCACCTTGCAGCAATATCTGCATACCTGCAGACTACCTATTCAACTTCCCTATATAAAATACCAGTCATTAAAGCATTCATGGAGGGCCTTAGGAGAATTATACCACCAAGAACACCACCTGTTCCTTCATGGAACCTAAATGTTGTCCTAACTAGACTTATGGGTCCACCTTTTGAACCCATGCACTCCTGCGACATACAGTTCCTAACCTGGAAGGTGGCATTTCTCATCGCCATTACTTCCCTGAGAAGAGTAAGCGAGATTCAGGCGTTTACTATACAGGAACCTTTTATACAACTACACAAAAATAAAGTCGTCCTAAGGACCAATCCTAAATTTTTGCCAAAGGTTATTTCACCGTTCCATCTAAATCAAACAGTGGAACTTCCAGTGTTCTTTCCACAGCCAGATACCGTAGCTGAAAGGGCACTACATACATTAGATGTCAAAAGAGCATTGATGTATTACATTGACAGAACAAAAAACATCAGAAAGACTAAACAACTCTTTATTGCATTTCAAAAACCTCATGCAGGAAACCCAATTTCAAAACAAGGTATAGCCAGATGGATAGTTAAATGCATCCAAATCTGCTACCTTAAAGCTAAACGACAGCTGCCCATTACACCAAGGGCACACTCAACCAGAAAAAAAGGTGCTACCATGGCCTTTCTAGGAAACATCCCAATGCAAGAAATATGTAAGGCAGCCACATGGTCTACGCCTCACACATTCACCAAGCACTACTGTGTAGACGTGTTATCCGCACAACAAGCCACAGTAGGTCAAGCCGTATTAAGAACATTATTTCAGACTACTTCCACTCCTACAGGCTGATCCACCGCTTTTGGGGAAATAACTGCTTACTAGTCTATGCAGAACATGCGTATCTACAGCGACAGATGCCATCGAACTGAAAATGTCACTTACCCAGTGTACATCTGTTCGTGGCATCAGTCGCAGTAGATTCGCATGTGCCCACCCGCCTCCCCGGGAGCCTGTAGCAGTTTGGAAGTTACCTTCAATTATTTATATATGTATCATCTCAACCTTAAATAGGTGCATACTTAGTCACTCCATTGCATGGGCACTATTACTACAATTCAACTCCTACCTCACCCTCTGCGGGGAAAAACAATCGAAGATGGAGTCGACGCCCATGCGCAATGGAGACAAAAGGAGGAGTCACTCGGTCCCGTGACTCGAAAGACTTCTTCGAAGAAAAACAACTTGTAACACTCCGGCCCAACACCAGATGGCGAGCTATTGCAGAACATGCGAATCTACTGCGACTGATGCCACGAACAGATGTACACTGGGTAAGTGACATTTTCATTCCTGCGTGCACTGCCTGTGACCTCACTGATCTCTAAAATATACATGCTTGATATTACCAGTGATAATATCAACAGTGCAGAACAAGGATATTGAGGCACAGTGCGTGCTCAGTCAAGCACACATAGGGACATAAACCATTCCTGTGTGGATACTGACTGTGCACACCCTTGAGCTCTGCACACTAGCGGTTTGGCCCAGGCCTAGTCAAAAGCCAAGCCCTGTGCCCATCCTTTTCCTTGGGTTTGAAATCGCGGTTTGGCTCCTTGACAAACACTGCACCCATGTGCGGTTAGAAGTCACTGCACACAACCGTTGGCCCCCTGCATCTGTCCAAATATTAGTTTTTTTTTCCTCATTAACCCTCAAATGGTTTCATGAGTGATGTCACACATGAAGTCATGAGCAGCATGCTACCTGGCCTGTTATACTTGGCACGGCTTACTACAAATGGTGAACTTACGTGTTTGTTAGGTTTTGCATTATAACCATAAGATCACTTAAACTGTGTTTATTTTTTTAACAAACATTAATTTAACGTGATCAACTTTAACAAAGTTTTATCATTTACAGTTTTATTTTTGATATACTTGCAACATGCCCCATTCCATCCATGCTCTTAAGAGCATTGACTTTGCCAACCTCAACCAATCCAATGATACCGCACAGGAGTTTGTATATGTGCAGCAGCTCTGAGCAAAGGACCTGTCCATTGTTCCCAGGCTGCACTGGCTCCCAACACACCCAAACTAGGTATGAATCGTCTTTGGCTGTGTGCAGAGTGCTTTGGACGCAGGGCAGGCCCCATCCTTGTTCCACCCCAGTTCTACTGGGGACGATCTCCAGACCTGTACAGTGGGTTCTCAGCTCCGGGCCTAGTCTACTACAAGGCCCTGACCTTAAGCCATATTTTACTGAACTAATTGTGCCTGGGCTTTGCATCCTTTGAGCACAATCGCATCACGTTAGAAGATCCTTCTGGGAAACGCTAATGACAAGAACGATTGGCCTTTGGATCACCTGCTTGCAAACTGTCCTACAGTACCAGCTGCCGTTTACACAACCAAAATCTTTCATGACTATTGAACTTGCAGCTAACTATTTTTAATGAAGTGCCATTGTCTAAATAGCAACTTCTAAGGCATTAAGTTTAAGTATCGCTTACTGTGTAAATTCTTAATAAATTGAGAAAAAATATTGGATTATATGGGGAAAGAAACATTGAGTTCAGTTGAGCAGTTATTGTATCTTAATAAATATAAAGTAAATTATTCGAATATAATGAAAATAGTAGCTTTTGTGTTAAAAAAAATAAATAAATTAAGAAATCATTTTTTTTTTTTTTCTATTTCAGACCTTGTGTATCTTGGGACAAAGGCCAGATGTGCATTAACTATGTTAAAATAGGGAAGGTAGTGTTCCATAGAACTAATCTGCTTCTTACTCTGCCATTGTCAGCTACCTAACTGCTCGCTTGACACTGGTGGCAGTCTTTCCCAGGATCGCTAAGCAAACCCTGGTTGTTCCAGACAGACAAAATTCAAAATGACCACCATTCAATGGAAGAGATCCAAAAATGTGGGTGTAGCGAATCTGCCTTTTCTGTCTGGTCACCCCAAGTAGTTCACATTTTGCTAGATCCTTTATTTTTGCTTGCTTTTGGACCCCTGTGAACTTTACACCTGCTAAACAGCAGTAAATTCCCTGTGCTCCCCGTTTGAACATGGTCAAACTGGCATATTTCTAATTGCTATAATTAATTTGCCTACTCATTTCTAGTATATGGTACAAAGCATACCAAGGGTCTGGAAGTTAAATGCCACTAGAGGACTGCAGCATGTATTTTGCCATCCCCTACCGTGGCAGTGTAAGCATGGATGTAGCAGTGTGAAAACTGCAATTCGACCTGCCAAAATAGACTCTTTTGACAGGTCAAAACCTCCCTTCTAAATATTGATAAGTTACCCCTATATAGGCCTTGTGACTCACAAAGCAGGGTGCTTTGTATGTGAAAGTAGAACATGTAGAAATTGAATTTCAACCGGTGCATACAGTGACTAGCATCCAAAAACTGTTTTTTACTGAGGCAGGTCTATCTGCCCTAATGTAGAAAAACGCAGCATCAGTATTTTAATCTGTACTTTATTTCTGTAATGGTACTAGCTAGAAAAATAATTAAACAACTATTTTAGATCATCTGAGAAACAAGGAAGGCCTCCGGCAGCAGGGCAGGCCTTTGAGTTACAAGGCAATCCTTCTGTGTTCCTCTGCGGGCCCAGGACTATACTAAAAAGTTGCTCTGAGGGCCAATATTTATTTCTGGTGCCAGCTTTGAAGTGGAAGAAACTTTTAGACTTCCCCTGTGCTGGGTGGGTGTGGGTGTGTGTGTGTGTGTGTGTGTGTGTGTGGGGGGGGTGTGTGTGTGTGTGTGTGCGCTGGGGCAGCTCCTTTGATGTACAAATATGTTAGATGACAGCTCTGCCCCTCCCATCAGATCAGTATGGCCTATCCTGCGAACACCCATTTCCCCTTTGTGATCCTGTGTGGGAGGAATACTCGTCAGCTACACATAGTCATGTAACCAAGGAAACAGGCTGCAGGAACCAAGGACTAGATGTATCAAGCTCCCGGTTTGTATTTCTTAAATAGCGAATTTTAAGAAATCGATATTTATGGAATGCAAAATGGGATATATGAAAATTATAGCGATTTCTTAATCGCAATTAAGGAATGGGACTCCATTCATCCCTATGACCATAGGTGCCAGTGGTTTTGCATTTCCTAATTTGCTAATGCCAGTTAGGAATTCGCAAATTAGGTAATGCAAACCCCAGGGTGCTGGGGGCCTAAGGCCACCTTTGATGCACCCCAAAAAAAATATTTGCGGACATTTGAACTGCACACATGCCCTACGGGCATGTGTGCACTACAGGTCATTTAAAAAAATGCATTTATAATGCATTTTTTAAAATTGCACATGCTTACCACCAAATTAGATTTGGTGGTAATTGCATTTCCTACATGCCCAATTCACATTTCGGAAATGCTTGATACATGTGTTTAATATCGAAAATAGGAATTCACTTTTTGTGATTTCCTATTTAGAGAATCACAATTTGCGATTCTCTAAATAGGGTCGCAATTTTAAGGAATCGCTATTTTTGCTATTCCTTAAAATTGCACAGCGAATGCCTTTCATACATCTTGAAAGGCATTTTTGCATTCGCAAACGGCTGAATTTTGCGATTCACACCATTTCCTAATGCAAAATTGCTAGATACATCTCACCAAATGATTAGGACAAGAAAATGGCAACTTTCTAAATGGGACATTTTCAGAATTGTGACGTAAAATCAGACTTTACCATTGAAGAGGGTTTTAAATGACAATTCATTTGAGACCGAACTTGATGTTCCTACCTGTTACTGATCAAAAGTTATTGCTTATTAACCCCATAAACCTAAAGCAAAATGCATTGTAAGATGTTTACAAAAGGATACAGGCTCTAGGACACAGTTGGTCTATAAACCATTATCCTGCTTAAAGTGACATAACAAAACGCAATTTGGACTGTAAGCAGTAACTTTTAAACATCCTCTGGTCAACAAAAATATATTAGTGGGTAATAATTGAAGAAGTAGTGTAAGGAAATGCCTCCTTGGCATGGTTGCCCCCTGACTTTTTGCCTTTGCTGATGCTATGTTTACAATTGAAAGTGTGCTGAGGCCTGCTAACCAGGCCCCAGCACCAGTGTTCTTTCCCTAACCTGTACTTTTGTATCCACAATTGGCAGACCCTGGCATCCAGATAAGTCCCTTGTAACTGGTACTTCTAGTACCAAGGGCCCTGATGCCAAGGAAGGTCTCTAAGGGCTGCAGCATGTCTTATGCCACCCTGGAGACCTCTCACTCTGCACAGACACACTGCTTGCCAGCTTGTGTGTGCTAGTGAGGACAAAACGAGTAAGTCGACATGGCACTCCCCTCAGGGTGCCATGCCAGCCTCTCACTGCCTATGCAGTATAGGTAAGACACCCCTCTAGCAGGCCTTACAGCCCTAAGGCAGGGTGCACTATACCATAGGTGAGGGTACCAGTGCATGAGCATGGTACCCCTACAGTGTCTAAATAAAACCTTAGACATTGTAAGTGCAGGGTAGCCATAAGAGTATATGGTCTGGGAGTCTGGCAAACACGAACTCCACAGCACCATAATGGCTACACTGAAAACTGGGAAGTTTGGTATCAAACTTCTCAGCACAATAAATGCACACTGATGCCAGTGTACATTTTATTGTAAAATACACCACAGAGGGCACCTTAGAGGTGCCCCCTGAAACTTAACCGACTATCTGTGTAGGCTGACTAGTTTTAGCAGCCTGCCACAAACCGAGACATGTTGCTGGCCCCATGGGGAGAGTGCCTTTGTCACTCTGAGGCCAGTAACAAAGCCTGCACTGGGTGGAGATGCTAACACCTCTCCCAGGCAGGAATTGTCACACCTGGCGGTGGGCCTCAAAGGCTCACCTCCTTTGTGCCAACCCAGCAGGACACTCCAGCTAGTGGAGTTGCCCGCCCCCTCCGGCCAGGCCCCACTTTTGGCGGCAAGGCCGGAGAAAATAATGAGAATAACAAGGAGGAGTCACTGGCCAGTCAGGACAGCCCCTAAGGTGTCCTGAGCTGAGGTGACTCTAACTTTTAGAAATCCTCCATCTTGCAGATGGAGGATTCCCCCAATAGGGTTAGGATTGTGACCCCCTCCCCTTGGGAGGAGGCACAAAGAGGGTGTACCCACCCTCAGGGCTAGTAGCCATTGGCGACTAACCCCCCAGACCTAAACACGCCCTTAAATTTAGTATTTAAGGGCTGCCCTGAACCCTAGAAAATTAGATTCCTGCAACAAGAAGGACTGCCCAGCTGAAAACCCCTGCAGCGGAAGACCAGAAGACGACAACTGCCTTGGCTCCAGAAACTCACCGGCCTGTCTCCTGCCTTCCAAAGATCCTGCTCCAGCGACGCCTTCCGAAGGGACCAGCGACCTCGACATCCTCTGAGGACTGCCCCTGCTTCGAAAAGACAAGAAACTCCCGAGGACAGCGGACCTGCTCCAAGAAAAGCTGCAACTTTGTTTCCAGCAACTTTAAAGATCCCTGCAAGCTCCCCGCAAGAAGCGTGAGACTTGCAACACTGCACCCGGCGACCCCGACTCGGCTGGTGGCGATCCAACACCTCAGGAGGGACCCCAGGACTACTCTAAGACTGTGAGTACAAAAACCTGTCCCCCCTGAGCCCCCACAGCGCCGCCTGCAGAGGGAATCCCGAGGCTTCCCCTGACCGCGACTCTTTGAACCTAAAGTCCCGACGCCTGGGAGAGACCCTGCACCCGCAGCCCCCAGGACCTGACGGACCGGACTTTCACTGGAGAAGTGACCCCCAGGAGTCCCTCTCCCTTGCCCAAGTGGAGGTTTCCCCGAGGAATTCCCCCCTTGCCTGCCTGCAGCGCTGAAGAGATCCCGAGATCTCTCATAGACTAACATTGCGAACCCGACGCCTGTTCCTACACTGCACCCGGCCGCCCCCGCGCCGCTGAGGGTGAAATTTCTGTGTGGACTTGTGTCCCCCCCGGTGCCCTACAAAACCCCCCTGGTCTGCCCTCCGAAGACGCGGGTACTTACCTGCAAGCAGACCGGAACCGGGGCACCCCCTTCTCTCCATTCTAGCCTATGTGTTTTGGGCACCACTTTGAACTCTGCACCTGACCGGCCCTGAGCTGCTGGTGTGGTGACTTTGGGGTTGCTCTGAACCCCCAACGGTGGGCTACCTTGGACCAAGAACTGAACCCTGTAAGTGTCTTACTTACCTGGTAAAACTAACAAATACTTACCTCCCCTAGGAACTGTGAAAATTGCACTAAGTGTCCACTTTTAAAACAGCTATTTGTCAATAACTTGAAAAGTATACATGCAATTTTGATGATTTGAAGTTCCTAAAGTACTTACCTGCAATACCTTTCGAATGAGCTATTACATGTAGAACTTGAACCGGTGGTTCTTAAAATAAACTAAGAAAAGATATTTTTCTATATAAAAACCTATTGGCTGGATTTGTCTCTGAGTGTGTGTACCTCATTTATTGTCTATGGGTATGTACAACAAATGCTTAACACTACTCCTTGGATAAGCCTACTGCTCGACCACACTACCACAAAATAGAGCATTAGTATTATCTATTTTTTACCACTATTTTACCTCTAAGGGGAACCCTTGGACTCTGTGCATGCTATTCCTTACTTTGAAATAGCACATACAGAGCCAACTTCCTACATTGGTGGATCAGCGGTGGGGTACAAGACTTTGCATTTGCTGGACTACTCAGCCAATACCTGATCACACGACAAATTCCAAAATTGTCATTAGAAATTGATTTTTGCAATTTGAAAAGTTTTCTAAATTCTTAAAAGTCCTGCTAGGGCCTTATGTGTTAAGTCCCTGTTAAGCATTTCTTTTAGAGTTTAAAAGTTTGTAAAAGTTTGAATTAGATTCTAGAACCAGTTTTAGTTTCTTAAAAAGTATTCCAACTTTTAGAAGCATAATGTCTAGCACAGATGTGAATGTGGTGGAACTCGACACCACACCTTACCTCCATCTACAGATGAGAGAGCTAAGGTCACTCTGTAAACTAAAGAAAATAGCAATGGGCCCCAAACCTACCAAAGTACAGCTCCAGGAGCTTTTGGCAGAGTTTGAAAAGGCCAACCCCTCTGAGGATGGCAACTCAGAGGATGAAGATAGTGACTTGGAGGGAAATTCCCCCCCTCCAGTCCTACTTAGGGAGAGCAGGGCTTCTCAAGCCCTGACTCCACAAATAATAGTCAGAGATGCTGGTTCCCTCACAGGAGGGACCAACAACTCTGAAATCACTGAGGATAACTCCAGTGAAGAGGACATCCAGTTAGCCAGGATGGCCAAAAGATTGGCTTTGGAAAGACAGATCCTAGCCATAGAGAGGGAAAGACAAGAGATGGGCCTAGGACCCATCAATGGTGGCAGCAACATAAATAGGGTCAGAGATTCTCCTGACATGTTGAAAATCCCTAAAGGGATTGTAACTAAATATGAAGATGGTGATGACATCACCAAATGGTTCACAGCTTTTGAGAGGGCTTGTGTAACCAGAAAAGTGAACAGATCTCACTGGGGTGCTCTCCTTTGGGAAATGTTCACAGGAAAGTGTAGGGATAGACTCCTCACACTCTCTGGACAAGATGCAGAATCTTATGACCTCATGAAGGGTACCCTGATTGAGGGCTTTGGATTCTCCACTGAGGAGTACAGGATTAGGTTCAGGGGGGCTCAAAAATCCTCGAGCCAGACCTGGGTTGACTTTGTTGACTACTCAGTGAAAACACTAGATGGTTGGATTCAAGGCAGTGGTGTAAGTAATTATGATGGGCTGTACAATTTATTTGTGAAAGAACACCTGTTAAGTAATTGTTTCAATGATAAACTGCATCAGCATCTGGTAGACCTAGGACCAATTTCTCCCCAAGAATTGGGAAAGAAGGCGGACCATTGGGTCAAGACAAGGGTGTCCAAGACTTCAACAGGGGGTGACCAAAAGAAAGGGGTCACAAAGACTCCCCAGCAGAAGGGTGATGAGACAACCAAAACTAAAAATAGTAAAGAGTCTTCTACAGGCCCCCAAAAACCTGCACAGGAGGGTGGGCCCAGAGCCTCTTCACAAAACAATGGGTACAAGGGTAAAAACTTTGATCCCAAAAAGGCCTGGTGTCATAGCTGTAAACAGCATGGACACCAAACTGGAGACAAGGCCTGTCCCAAGAAAGGTTCCACTCCAAACTCCCATCCAGGTAACACTGGTATGGCTAGTCTCCAAGTGGGATCAACAGTGTGCCCAGAGCAAATCAGGGTCCACACTGAAGCTACTCTAGTTTCTGAGGGTGGGGTGGATTTAGCCACACTAGCTGTCTGGCCGCCTAACATGCAAAAATACAGACAGCAACTCTTAATTAATGGGACTAGAATAGAGGGCCTGAGGGATACAGGTGCCAGTGTCACCATGGTGACAGAGAAACTGGTTTCCCCTGGCCAATACCTGACTGGAAAAACTTACACAGTCACCAACGCTGACAATCAGAGAAAAGTACATCCCATGGCAATGGTTACTTTAGAATGGGGAGGGGTCAATGGCCTGAAACAGGTGGTGGTCTCCTCAAATATCCCAGTGGACTGTCTGCTTGGAAATGACCTGGAGTCCTCAGCATGGGCTGAGGTAGAACTAAAAACCCATGCAGCAATGCTGGGTATCCCTGAACTGGTGTGTGTGAAAACAAGAGCACAATGCAAGGCACAGGGTGAAAAAGTAGAGCTGGAGTCTGGAAAAATGGCCCAACCTACCAAGAGAACAGGAAAGTCAGTTGGGAAACCAACTGCAACACAGCAAAAGAAAGGGAACCTCTCTTCTCAGGAAGAAGTTCTGCCCTCTGAGGGAACTGAGCCTTTGGAACTTGAACCTTATCAGGTTGAGCTCTTAGGCCCAGGGGGACCCTCAAGGGAAGAGCTGTGTAAGGGACAAGAAACCTGTCCCTCTCTTGAAGGCCTTAGGCAGCAAGCTGCTGAAGAGTCCAAAGGCAAGAAAAATGGAACACATAGGGTCTATTGGGAAGATGGGCTCCTGTACACTGAGGCCAGAGACCCCAAACCTGGTGCCACTAGGAGAGTGGTAGTGCCTCAGCTGTTCAGAGAGTTCATCCTAACATTGGCCCATGACATTCCCCTTGCTGGACATTTGGGACAAACCAAGACGTGGGAGAGGTTAGTCAACCACTTCTACTGGCCCAATATGTCCAACATGGTTAAGGAGTTTTGCCTCTCCTGCCCCACCTGTCAAGCCAGTGGTAAGACAGGTGGGCATCCAAAGGCCCCCCTCATTCCACTTCCTGTGGTGGGGGTGCCCTTTGAAAGAGTGGGTGTGGACATAGTTGGTCCACTGGAACCTCCCACAGCCTCAGGAAATATGTATATCCTGGTAGTAGTGGATCATGCTACCAGGTATCCTGAAGCTATTCCCCTTAGGTCGACTACTGCCCCTGCAGTAGCCAAGGCCCTCATTGGTATCTTTACCAGAGTGGGTTTCCCTAAGGAGGTGGTGTCTGACAGAGGTACCAACTTCATGTCAGCATACCTAAAGCACATGTGGAATGAGTGTGGAGTGACTTATAAATTCACTACACCTTACCATCCACAAACTAATGGCTTAGTTGAGAGATTCAACAAGACATTAAAGGGCATGATCATGGGGCTCCCAGAAAAACTCAAAAGGAGATGGGATGTCCTCCTGCCATGTCTGCTTTTCGCTTACAGGGAGGTACCACAGAAGGGAGTAGGGTTCTCACCCTTTGAACTTCTGTTTGGTCATCCTGTAAGGGGACCACTTGCCCTTGTTAAAGAAGGCTGGGAGAGACCTCTCCATGAGCCTAAACAGGACATAGTGGACTATGTACTTGGCCTTCGCTCTAGAATGGCAGAGTACATGGAAAAGGCAACCAAAAACCTTGAGGCCAGCCAACAACTCCAGAAGTTTTGGTATGACCAAAAGGCTGCACTGGTTGAGTTCCAACCAGGGCAGAAAGTCTGGGTTCTGGAGCCTGTGGCTCCCAGGGCACTCCAGGACAAATGGAGTGGCCCTTACCCAGTACTAGAGAGGAAGAGTCAGGTCACCTACTTGGTGGACCTGGGCACAAGCAGGAGCCCCAAAAGGGTGATCCATGTAAACCGCCTTAAGCTCTTCCACGACAGGGCTGATGTCAATCTGTTGATGGTAACAGATGAGGATCAGGAGGCAGAGAGTGAACCTCTCCCTGATCTTCTGTCATCAGACCCAAAAGATGGTACAGTAGATGGAGTGATCTACTCAGACACCCTCTCTGGCCAACAGCAAGCTGATTGTAGGAGAGTCCTACAACAGTTTCCTGAACTCTTCTCCTTAACCCCTGGTCAGACACACCTGTGTACCCATGATGTGGACACAGGAGACAGCATGCCTGTCAAGAACAAAATCTTTAGACAGTCTGACCATGTTAAGGAAAGCATCAAGGTGGAAGTCCACAAGATGCTGGAATTGGGAGTCATTGAGCGCTCTGACAGCCCCTGGGCTAGCCCAGTGGTCTTAGTCCCCAAACCTCACACCACAGATGGAAAGAAAGAGATGAGGTTTTGTGTGGACTACAGAGGGCTCAATTCTGTCACCAAGACAGATGCTCATCCAATTCCAAGAGCTGATGAGCTCATTGATAAATTAGGTGCTGCCAAATTTCTAAGTACCTTTGACTTAACAGCAGGGTACTGGCAAATAAAAATGGCACCTGGAGCAAAAGAAAAGACAGCATTCTCCACACCTGATGGGCATTATCAGTTTACTGTTATGCCCTTTGGTTTAAAGAATGCCCCTGCCACCTTCCAAAGGTTGGTGAATCAAGTCCTTGCTGGCTTGGAGTCCTTTAGCACAGCTTATCTTGATGATATTGCTGTCTTTAGCTCCACCTGGCAGGATCACCTGGTCCACCTGAGGAAGGTTTTGAAGGCTCTGCAATCTGCAGGCCTCTCTATCAAGGCATCCAAATGCCAGATAGGGCAGGGAACTGTGGTTTACTTGGGACACCTTGTAGGTGGAGGCCAAGTTCAACCACTCCAACCCAAGATCCAGACTATTCTGGACTGGGTAGCTCCAAAAACCCAGACTCAAGTCAGGGCATTCCTTGGCTTGACTGGGTACTACAGGAGGTTTGTGAAGGGGTATGGATCCATTGTGACAGCCCTCACTGAGCTCACCTCCAAGAAAATGCCCAAGAAAGTGAACTGGACTGTGGACTGCCAACAGGCCTTTGACACCCTGAAACAGGCAATGTGCTCAGCACCAGTTCTCAAAGCTCCAGATTATTCTAAGCAGTTCATTGTGCAGACTGATGCCTCTGAACATGGGATAGGGGCAGTTTTGTCCCAAACAAATGATGATGGCCTTGACCAGCCTGTTGCTTTCATTAGCAGGAGGTTACTCCCCAGGGAGCAGCGTTGGAGTGCCATTGAGAGGGAGGCCTTTGCTGTGGTCTGGTCCCTGAAGAAGCTGAGACCATACCTCTTTGGGACTCACTTCCTAGTTCAAACTGACCACAGACCTCTCAAATGGCTGATGCAAATGAAAGGTGAAAATCCTAAACTGTTGAGGTGGTCCATCTCCCTACAGGGAATGGACTTTATAGTGGAACACAGACCTGGGACTGCCCATGCCAATGCAGATGGCCTTTCCAGGTTCTTCCACTTAGAAAATGAAGACTCTCTTGGGAAAGGTTAGTCTCATCCTCTTTCGTTTGGGGGGGGGTTGTGTAAGGAAATGCCTCCTTGGCATGGTTGCCCCCTGACTTTTTGCCTTTGCTGATGCTATGTTTACAATTGAAAGTGTGCTGAGGCCTGCTAACCAGGCCCCAGCACCAGTGTTCTTTCCCTAACCTGTACTTTTGTATCCACAATTGGCAGACCCTGGCATCCAGATAAGTCCCTTGTAACTGGTACTTCTAGTACCAAGGGCCCTGATGCCAAGGAAGGTCTCTAAGGGCTGCAGCATGTCTTATGCCACCCTGGAGACCTCTCACTCTGCACAGACACACTGCTTGCCAGCTTGTGTGTGCTAGTGAGGACAAAACGAGTAAGTCGACATGGCACTCCCCTCAGGGTGCCATGCCAGCCTCTCACTGCCTATGCAGTATAGGTAAGACACCCCTCTAGCAGGCCTTACAGCCCTAAGGCAGGGTGCACTATACCATAGGTGAGGGTACCAGTGCATGAGCATGGTACCCCTACAGTGTCTAAATAAAACCTTAGACATTGTAAGTGCAGGGTAGCCATAAGAGTATATGGTCTGGGAGTCTGGCAAACACGAACTCCACAGCACCATAATGGCTACACTGAAAACTGGGAAGTTTGGTATCAAACTTCTCAGCACAATAAATGCACACTGATGCCAGTGTACATTTTATTGTAAAATACACCACAGAGGGCACCTTAGAGGTGCCCCCTGAAACTTAACCGACTATCTGTGTAGGCTGACTAGTTTTAGCAGCCTGCCACAAACCGAGACATGTTGCTGGCCCCATGGGGAGAGTGCCTTTGTCACTCTGAGGCCAGTAACAAAGCCTGCACTGGGTGGAGATGCTAACACCTCTCCCAGGCAGGAATTGTCACACCTGGCGGTGGGCCTCAAAGGCTCACCTCCTTTGTGCCAACCCAGCAGGACACTCCAGCTAGTGGAGTTGCCCGCCCCCTCCGGCCAGGCCCCACTTTTGGCGGCAAGGCCGGAGAAAATAATGAGAATAACAAGGAGGAGTCACTGGCCAGTCAGGACAGCCCCTAAGGTGTCCTGAGCTGAGGTGACTCTAACTTTTAGAAATCCTCCATCTTGCAGATGGAGGATTCCCCCAATAGGGTTAGGATTGTGACCCCCTCCCCTTGGGAGGAGGCACAAAGAGGGTGTACCCACCCTCAGGGCTAGTAGCCATTGGCGACTAACCCCCCAGACCTAAACACGCCCTTAAATTTAGTATTTAAGGGCTGCCCTGAACCCTAGAAAATTAGATTCCTGCAACAAGAAGAAGGACTGCCCAGCTGAAAACCCCTGCAGCGGAAGACCAGAAGACGACAACTGCCTTGGCTCCAGAAACTCACCGGCCTGTCTCCTGCCTTCCAAAGATCCTGCTCCAGCGACGCCTTCCGAAGGGACCAGCGACCTCGACATCCTCTGAGGACTGCCCCTGCTTCGAAAAGACAAGAAACTCCCGAGGACAGCGGACCTGCTCCAAGAAAAGCTGCAACTTTGTTTCCAGCAACTTTAAAGATCCCTGCAAGCTCCCCGCAAGAAGCGTGAGACTTGCAACACTGCACCCGGCGACCCCGACTCGGCTGGTGGCGATCCAACACCTCAGGAGGGACCCCAGGACTACTCTAAGACTGTGAGTACAAAAACCTGTCCCCCCTGAGCCCCCACAGCGCCGCCTGCAGAGGGAATCCCGAGGCTTCCCCTGACCGCGACTCTTTGAACCTAAAGTCCCGACGCCTGGGAGAGACCCTGCACCCGCAGCCCCCAGGACCTGACGGACCGGACTTTCACTGGAGAAGTGACCCCCAGGAGTCCCTCTCCCTTGCCCAAGTGGAGGTTTCCCCGAGGAATTCCCCCCTTGCCTGCCTGCAGCGCTGAAGAGATCCCGAGATCTCTCATAGACTAACATTGCGAACCCGACGCCTGTTCCTACACTGCACCCGGCCGCCCCCGCGCCGCTGAGGGTGAAATTTCTGTGTGGACTTGTGTCCCCCCCGGTGCCCTACAAAACCCCCCTGGTCTGCCCTCCGAAGACGCGGGTACTTACCTGCAAGCAGACCGGAACCGGGGCACCCCCTTCTCTCCATTCTAGCCTATGTGTTTTGGGCACCACTTTGAACTCTGCACCTGACCGGCCCTGAGCTGCTGGTGTGGTGACTTTGGGGTTGCTCTGAACCCCCAACGGTGGGCTACCTTGGACCAAGAACTGAACCCTGTAAGTGTCTTACTTACCTGGTAAAACTAACAAATACTTACCTCCCCTAGGAACTGTGAAAATTGCACTAAGTGTCCACTTTTAAAACCGCTATTTGTCAATAACTTGAAAAGTATACATGCAATTTTGATGATTTGAAGTTCCTAAAGTACTTACCTGCAATACCTTTCGAATGAGCTATTACATGTAGAACTTGAACCGGTGGTTCTTAAAATAAACTAAGAAAAGATATTTTTCTATATAAAAACCTATTGGCTGGATTTGTCTCTGAGTGTGTGTACCTCATTTATTGTCTATGGGTATGTACAACAAATGCTTAACACTACTCCTTGGATAAGCCTACTGCTCGACCACACTACCACAAAATAGAGCATTAGTATTATCTATTTTTTACCACTATTTTACCTCTAAGGGGAACCCTTGGACTCTGTGCATGCTATTCCTTACTTTGAAATAGCACATACAGAGCCAACTTCCTACAAGTAGTTAATGTGTTTAAAAGCAGCAGACGTTCCAGATGTGTAGAGTTAGCAGTGTGCAGTCATGCTTCTGTCTCATTGAGATTGCAGTCAGCCATTAAGGGCTACGCATTGTGCCCACCATAAGGATCTCAGGATGAATTTTATTTTGCTGGCATTGCTTAAAATGCATAAGGATTTCCTTCCCACTAACATCCTCTACCTCTCCGCAGAAAACGCTGAAAAAGTTAACTATAGCGGAGGCAGTGTCCAAGGACCGCTGATTCCATCAGATCTGCTACAGCCACCAAACTGCCAAAACATTCCTTTTTAACGTCTCAACCTACCAGACAGCGCAGCTGTCTGGTTTGCTAAAGACATCTTAGGGATATTCAGAAAGTTGACCTAGGAATGCATTCTGCCTGTTGCTTGCCATTGGCTTTCTGGTTTGTAACTCACATTTTCTTGCTTTACATTTGCTTGTTTTTTTGTTTTAGGCTGTCCAGCTTGAGTTCGGTCCTTCCCTTGTCAAAACCTTATTTACAGCATCCTTCTGACTGCTCCCTTTCTGTAAATAGGCCTGTAAATTTGGTTTTGATCTTGTCACAGTTGCTGTGCATTCAGAGATCGAGGTCAATCGTCAGGCACTGCCTTCATAGGGCGCTTGTTTACTTTCTTTTTCTGACTTCAAAGTGAGAGGATTTAGGTGACAATCTTGCTGGATACTAGGGGTAGGAAAGAGGTTTTTTTCTAGCACATGACACCATTTAAACTAACTGTATTTCAGAACTAGGAACACAATTAAACAATTGTTCTTGTTATTTATGAAGTGTATTGGAAACCAATACTTTAATATGATCAAAACAAATCATCACCCTAAGTGATGTAAATTCCACACATATTCTTCTGTTCACTGTATAGAATGTTTAGTAAAACTGTATGTCTGTGCAAATGTAATGGTCTGTTCAATTGAAAATATGTTGTCTGTAGTGCCAGTGTGCTACCACACCAGGAATAATCCACTCAACTCGACTCTACACCATTGCACTCTACTCTGCACCACTCTACGCCACTTCACACTATGTCTCTCTTCTCTACCGTGTACCACTCTGTCAATGTTCTCTTCGACACTCTATTCTACACCACTGCACTTTTTGCCACTATACTCTACACCACTCTAGGCCACACCAACCTACTCTGCACAACTCTACGCTGCTGTACTCTGACACGCTGCAACACTGCACTCTGTGCCGTGCCACTCCACTCTACACCACTTTACATCATTACACTCTGCCACTCTACGTAACTACACTCTGTCCTACACCACTCCACTCTGCCACTTCGCTCTACTCTGAAACAATCTACTATACGCCTCTGCACTCTCAACAACTGCACTCTGTGCCACTACACTCTACTCTGCATCACTGTACTCTATGCCACTCTACTCTGCAACACTGAACTCACACCACTCTACTATGCACTACTCCACTCAATGCTACGTCACTCTGTACCTCTGTGCTACTGCACTGTACAGCACTGCACTCTAAGGTACTCTGTGCTGCTCCTTCGCCACGCCATTCTCCTCTAATCTACGTCACTGCTTTCTATGACACTGCATTGCAGGCTGCTGAATTCAATGCCACTGCACTCTATGCCACTGTACTCTGCCACACTCTGCCAATGCACTCTACACCAGTCCACTCTACTCTGCCACTCCAGTGTATACCACTCTGTGACTCCACACTATACCACTCCAATACATGACACCGTCTGCTTCTCCACTGTGCAGCTCTCTGATCTACTCCACTCTTTGCCATTCCACACTGTGCCACTCCTCATGACTCTTCTTGATGCCACTGATTTTTAGCCATGGTGAGCAGCAGCCACGGTAGTGTACAACATGGCTAAAACACCAAAGCTGGCAAAGGCAATATCTCTTGCATAGGTGAGACCTATTAGCTTTTCCAGTGCTTGTTCTGCTGTTCCAGCATCTGTTCCAAGTTTGTCCACATCGCACCTATAACTTAACAAATGCGCTCGATTGTGTGTGGAGCCTTGTGTGCATGGGCAGTGTCAACATTATTTGAATTCCCTTCATGTCTGCGTGAGAGGGAGAGACAAGCCTTTTAAGAGCTGACTAATGGGGCGTGATGTGAATTCACAGGGTTTTTTGTGCAGCTGGAGATGTGTAGACCCGCTCAGCAGGGAGTGCCAGAGAATCTGGCTTCCTGCCAGACCTGGAGGTTTTTTTTTTTTTTTTTTTTTTTTTTTTTTTTTTTAGCACTAAATGGTTACCAGCAGCCACAATGCAGTAGATCTGTCTGCATTTAAAAACATTGAATAGGACATAAGTAAATAAACCATTATTTTAGGCCCCTTCTTGGTGTGTTTTTTTTTTTTTTTTTTTTTTTCAAGGTTCGAGCCTGCGAGTGCATGCGTCTTGTTTGCAAGACTGTTGTGTTCAGTAAAGGGTTTCGAGCTGGCCTGTCTCTCACCACTGGTTGGTTTGCATGGCACTCTTCTTTAAAGCCTAGTAATTCATCAAGGCAGGTCTGGCTTCATTTCCATTCCTCTGTGTAATGCAGGGATGACGCTCTAATTGATTCAACTTAATTAGTGCCCATGTGCTGCCCCTGATGTAATCCAGGTACTATTTAGTTATTTTTAACTTCCGGTGCTCCACAAATAAAAAGCTTGTGACTGGCAAAAAACGTGCACAGCAGGACAAACAAAATTGCAAAGTGTTTTTCATTTTTTAAAGCTAGCTTGCTTTTATATTGCCAAGTAGTCTTTTCTCACTTTCCACTCAAGTTTTCTTTTGTTTTTGCTCGTGGGCACTGTTCTCAAAGAGAAATATTGCAAAGCTGTGGTGTTTCTTTATTATGTGTAATCTCTGAAATGATGCTTTAACACATAATCATGCAGTACACCCCAATCAACCCCACTCAAATCTGCCCTACTATTATCTACCCCAATCCAACCCACTTTACCCCACCCCTACCCAGTCCACTCTAACCCACCCCACATCAGTTCTCCAAACCCACCCCAATCTAATCTGCCCCAATCTATTTTGCTCCATTTTATCAAAAACAATTGCACCACTCTGAAGCAGTCTGCCACACTCCAATCCAAAACAGTCTGCCCCACTGCGATCTGTTGCACTCCAAAACAATCTGCCTCACTCCAATTTGTCCCACTGCAATCCAAAACAACCTGCCCCACTCTAATCAGCCCCACCCCCATCTGCCCCAATCCAGTTCAAAACAATATGCCCCATTCCACCTCACCCCAATCCAACCCCCCACTCAATCTAAATTCACCCCACTCCCATCCAGTCAACCCACCCCTTTTCATTCCACCCTAATTCAATTCTGCCCCATTCCAATCTAAAACAATCTGCCCTGCTCCAATCCAAAACAATCTCCACCACTTCAATCAGTAACAGCCTGCTCCACTCCCATCCATTTCAATCTGCCCCTCTCCAGTTTGTCCCAGTTTAATCCAAAACAACCTGCCTCATTACAGTGCCAAAAACCCACTCCAATCCAAAACAATCTGCCCCAATCCAGTCCACCTCACCCCAGTCCAACCCACTCCATCCCAATTCCCCCCCCCCTCCAATTCACCCCACTACAACCCAGATGACCCCACTCCACACCAATCCAGCCCACCGAACTCCAATCCACTGCAGTCCAACCTACGCCACTCCAGGCCAATAAATCTCACCCCAATTGGTCACTTCCACTCCAGTCCACCCCACTCTACCCGTTACAGTCTGATCCACCCTACTCCAATCCAGTCCACTACAATCCACACCACTCCAATCATCCCACTTTCTCCAGTCATTCCACCCCTGTCCAATCCAGCCCTCACTACTCCAGTCCAAACCGCCCCACTCCAGTCAAGTCCACCTCACTCCAATAAAGTCCACTCCAATACAGTCCACTTTAATCCACCCCACTCAGTCCAATCTAGTCCACATTAATCCACCCTTCTCCAGTTGAATCCACGCCACTCCAAACACCCTTAATCTACCTCTCTTCAATCCAGTACACCACTCTCCAGTCCACCCCACCCAATCCAATCCACCACACTCAATCCAATTCACCCCATAACACCCTAATCCACCCCACTCAGACCAATCCACCACACTCTACCCCAATCCAGCTCACCCCATGCCAGTTCAGTCCACCGTACTCCAATCAATCCACCCCACCACACTCCAATTCACCCCACTCCAGTCCACTCAAATCCAGTCCACCCCACTGCAGCCCTATCCCTGCAAACCAAACCTCCCACCTAATCCACACTACTTGAATCCAGACCAATCCCATCCAACTCACTCCAATCGACCCCACTACGTCAATCCACTCCACTCAATTCCACTCTACAATTCTCTGCCACTGAATCCTACTCCCCCTCTACTCAACTCTACAACTCTCTAATCCTCCTACTCTATTCTACCTCCAGACAGATCCACTCCTCTCTACTCCTCCACTCTGACACTCCATACCACTAACCATTAGCCATGCTGGATAGGAGCCTCAGTAATGTACAACAGGGCACAACAAAACCAATAGATCTTGTATAGGCGAGACCTATTGGCTTTGCCGATCCTTGTTTAATACTGGTAGCTCTTGTCTTACACTTTCTTTGCTCTTTCATAATCAAGGCCTCCTTTTTTGTAGCCTTACGTTTGCATACTTGGTTTTCAGCCTTTGGCGCAATAGTGCGGAACAACTCCAATTCCCTCCCCCTTTTCATCTTATCCATCACGGTTTCTAGGTCCCTTCAGATGGGAAAGGTTAGGCCAGTGTTCACTCACCAGCTGCATTTCACTTGTTCTGTTCTATTTTACTCTGGCAGCAGATACTTTTGTCAGTTCCCACGTAGTGCAACATCAAGGCAGCTCCTTGAGCGTTTACATAGCTTCGTATGTCAAGAAAGCCTTATGAAGGATACAATCGATAAGTGGCTTGTGAAGAGACACTTTGAGTCAAGTAATATGATCACAATGGTGGATGCTTGGAGTGCAACCTCGTGGCCGAGTGTACTGAACTGCATATACAAAGGCAAACAGGATTTTGTGAGACTTGTTGGGATGGTATCCTGAAGTCCACAACTCCGATTCAAATTATCTTTATTCGGTTAACTGCATTCATAAACCATAAAAGCACACATCTAGAAACATTCCATCATAATACAGCTGGTACATATATTAAGTCAAGATTTAGGACCCACATGATACTCCTCTGGAAATAAAACTAAATGTGTTCCTTGTTAAAATTAAAATAAGTAAAAAACAGTCTTGTTATTATTAAGAAGTATCCAATTCCATAAATACTATAGTAGCTTGAAAGAATATAAACGGTGAGAAAACACCACATCCCAAAAGCATCGATTAGTTACATCCTCAAGTCCGGAGAGTGCACCTGCTAATTTCTGTTTCTCGGATGGAATTTTCAAATAATAAAGAGGATGGTTAATCACAATAGATATCGTTTGACCACTTTCTTAAAGAAACTAAGGTGCACAGTGCTAAGAAAAGTCAGGTACATCTATCAGTGAAGCACTATGGTGGTGTAGGAAGTTGGCTCTGTATGCACTATTTCAAAGTAAGGAATAGTATGCACAGAGTCCAAGGGTTCCCCTTAGAGGTAAAATAGTGGCAAAAAGAGAATTCTAATGCTCTATTTTGTGGTAGTGTGGTCGAGCAGTAGGCTTATCAGAGGGTAGTGTTAAGCATTTGTTGTACACACACAGGCAATAAATGAGGAACACACACTCGGAGACAATTCCAGGCCAATAGGTTTTGTATAGAAAAATATATTTTCTTAGTTTATTTTAAGAACCACAGGTTCAAGATTTATAAGTAATACTTCAATTGAAAGGTATTTCAGGTAGGTACTTTAGGAACTTTGAATTAGCAAAATAGCATATACAGTTGTCACATAAATGACATATAGCTATTTTAAACTAGACACAATGCAATTTTCAACAGTTCCTGGGGGAGGTAAGTGTTTGTTAGTTTTTGCAGGTAAGTAAACCACCTACAGGGTTCAAGTTTGGGTCCAAGGTAGCCCACCGTTGGGGGTTCAGAGCAACCCCAAAGTTACCACACCAGCAGCTCAGGGCCGGTCAGGTGCAGAGGTCAAAGTGGTGCCCAAAATGCATAGGCTTCAATGGAGAAGGGGGTGCCCCGGTTCCAGTCTGCCAGCAGGTAAGTACCCGCGTCTTCGGAGGGCGGACCAGGGGGGTTTTGTAGGGCACCGGGGGGGACACAAGTCCACACAGAAATTACACCCTCAGCGGCGCGGGGGCGGCCGGGTGCAGTGTGTAAACAAGCGTCAGGTTTTCAATAGAAAGCAATGGGAGACCAAGGAGTCTCTTCAGCGATGCAGGCAAGGGGGGGGCTCCTCGGGGTAGCCACCACCTGGGCAAGGGAGAGGGCCACCTGGGGGTCGCTCCTGCACTGGAGGTCGGATCCTTCAGGTCCTGGGGGCTGCGGGTGCAGAGTCTTTACCAGGCGTCAGGTCTTTGAAGCAGGCAGTCGCGGTCAGGGGGAGCCTCGGGATTCCCTCTGCAGGCGTCACTGTTGGGGGGGTCAGGGGGGGGTCAACTCTGGCTACTCACTGTCTCGTAGTCACCGAGGAGTCCTCCCTGTGGTGTTTGTTCTCCACAAGTGGGGCCGGGGGCGTCGGGTGCAGAGTGCCAAATCGCACGCTTCCGGCGGGAAACTTGTGTTTTTCAAAGTTGCTTCTTTGTTGCAAAGTTGCAGTCTTTGGGGAACAGAGCTGATGTCCTCGGGAGTTCTTGGTCCTTCTAGATGCAGGGTAGTCCTCTGAGGCTTCAGAGGTTGCTGGACCCTGGGAACGCGTCGCTGGAGCAGTGTCTTTAGAAGTGGGGGAGACAGGCCGGTAGAGCTGGGGCCAAAGCAGTTTGTGTCTCCGTCTTCTCTGCAGGTTTTCAGTTCAGCAGTCCTCTTCTTCTTAGGTTGCAGGAATCTCCGTTCCTAGGTTCTGGGGAGCCCCTAAATACTGAATTTAGGGGTGTGTTTAGGTCTGGGGAGTTAGTAGCCAATGGCTACTAGCCCTGAGGGTGGCTACACCCTCTTTGTGCCTCCTCCCTGAGGGGAGGGGGGCACATCCCTAATCCTATTGGGGAAATCCTCCATCTGCAAGATGGAGGATTTCTAAAAGTTAGTCCCCTCAGCTCAGGACACCTTAGAGGCTGTCCTGACTGGCCAGTGACTCCTCCTTGTTGTTCTCATTATTTCCTCCGACCTTGCCGCCAAAAGTGGGGGCGTGGCCGGAGGGGGCGGGCATCTCCACTAGCTGGAGTGCCCTGGGGTGCTGTAACAAAGGGGGTGAGCCTTTGAGGCTCACCGCCAGGTGTTACCGTTCCTGCAGGGGGAGGTGTGAAGCACCTCCACCCACTACAGACTTTGTTACTAGCCACAGAGTGACAAAGGCACTCTCCCCATGTGGCCAGCAACATGTCTGGAGTGTGGCAGGCTTCTAAAACCAGTCAGCCTACACGGGTAGTTGGTTAAGGTTTCAGGGGGCACCTCTAAGGTGCCCTCTGGGGTGTATGTTACAATAAAATGTACACTGGCATCAGTGTGCATTTACTGTGCTGAGAAGTTTGATAACAAACTTCACAGTTTTCAGTGTAGCCATTATGGTGCTGTGAAGTTTGTGCATGACAGACTCCCAGACCACATACACTTATGGCTACCCTGCACTTACAATGTCTAAGGTTTTGCTTAGACACTGTAGGGGCATAGTGCTCATGCACTTATGCCCTCACCTGTGGTATAGTGCACCCTGCCTTAGGGCTGTAAGGCCTGCTAGAGGGGTGACTTATCTATACCTGTAGGCAGTGTGAGGTTGGCATGGCACCCTGAGGGGAGTGCCATGTCGACTTATTCGTTTTGTCCTCGCTAGCACACACAAGCTGGCAAGCAGTGTGTCTGTGCTGAATGAGGGGTCCCCAGTGTGGCATAAGACATGCTGCAGCCCTTAGAGACCTTCCCTGGCATCAGGGACCTTGGTACCAGGGGTACCAGTTACAAGGGACTTACCTGGATGCCAGGGTGTGCCAATTGTGGCAACAAAAGTACAGGTTAGGGAAAGAACACTGGTGCTGGGGCCTGATTAGCAGGCCTCAGCACACTTTCAAATCAAAACTTGGCATCAGCAAAGGCAAAAAGTCAGGGGGTAACCATGCCAAGGAGGCATTTCCTTACAGGTGGTCATGAGTTTGGCAGTCCTGCTCCGCCACGCCGGTGGTGGCGATAACACTGCTGACAGCCTGGCAGAGCAGGACCGCCAAATCATGACCACAGCGGTGAATTGGCTACAAAGCAGCCAGTTCACTGCCTGTACCACCAGGGTGGTGGGACCACTGGGCCAAAGGTGTACCACCTTCGGCCCGGTGGTCCACCTTATACCTCCTTTCTGCCAGGGATTTCCTGGGGGCAACCTCCACCCCCCGTTGGTCCACGTCCCCTGTTGGTCTCAGCAGTAAGTAACTCCTGACACTGCACACCGGGCATAGGCTGTTATCAACCATGCACCTCAGTTCCACCTTGGCTCCTGTATCCAGGTGGTCCATCTTGGATCTCCTCAATAGCACTTGCATCTACCCTGTGCCTTTATCTATGTCCTGGCTCTGTAGGCATGCCTCAGATCTCCCCCCCCCCCCCCCCCCCCCCCAGCTTTGAAGGGGCCACTAGTTTGCCTACACAAAATGCCCCAAAAACAGTACTAGCGTAAATGCTGCTTTGAACAGCGTGGTCTCAAAGGTGTCTGTGCACACAGACACCAGCAGTTTCAGTGTGTGTAATTCAATCAGGCACCTTGTATCCTGTGTGGTACCTTTCAGCCTTTGCCACCCTTGTGGCATCCCTCCCTGTTACTATTCACCTAAAATGCGCCACTGCTGTTAGATGCACCTGTGCCCATGACTTTGACTTCTTTTGTTAGGAAGCCCACAGTATGAGCCCCTCCTTTGCCCTGCTTGTTGCCTTGTGATTATCAAAAGCTGTCGGCCCTGTTATCTTCTTGACTGTTTGTGCATATTTTGTGTAGCATTTGGATGCCTTGGGGGCTAACGCATTCTCTATTAGGTGGGACAGGTCACTTCTACCAATCCCCACAAGCTTCCGGCACCAGTCTCCTGAATTTCTTCATCTGGAAGCGAGAGAGTGCATCTGTTTTAACATTATTTACTTCGGGGACATGCCTCGCCCTGATATCTAAATTGCTTGCTAGCTGCGTTTTAACCAAGTACTGAAGCAGACTCAATACTCGTGGGTACTGGGCTGCCCCTTTGTTAAATGCTTGGATTATCTGACCATAGCTTGATATTCATGTTCATCAGCTGTTCTTGCCATTTTGTCAGGGCCACCACTATGGGGAATAGCTCCAGGAGTGTGATGTTTTTGGTGAGACCCACCCTAGCCCATTCTTTGGCACACCACCTGTTCTTAGGTATCACCCCAAAATCTAGGCTGCCGGATGCATCGGTGTATAGCTCTATCTGTTTTGCTGAAACCAAGCCTTCTCTACTGGTGAGAGTCCAGTTAAATTCTTCCAGAAATGTTAGACAGGTTTGTAGGTCCCGCTTCACACCTGAGCCCAGTCTCGTGTGGTGATGCTTGTTCTGAAGCCCCCTTGTCAAGTGTATGAGCCTTCTAGCGAACACCCTCCCTCTTGAGATGATACTGGCTGCAAAATTTAACTTCTCAGTTAGCTCCTGCAGTTCCCAAGGGTGCCTTTCTGTTTACCCAAAACCTTTTGTATGTCGTTCCTCATATCCTGTACTTTGTCCTGGGGCATGCTGGATGTGCCTGCTTCAGAGTCCAACTATGTGCCTAAGAATACCAACTTTGTAGTGGGTTCCACTGTTTTGTATTCTCCAGCGACACTCTTATTTCTGCTAGTAGGGTTTGGAACGCCTTTAGCAGTTCTCCCCACTCTGGTCTATCAGGCTTACCTACACATAGAAAATCATCTAGGTAGTGCAGCTTTCCACCCTCTGGGTGTCACCTATGTAGGGTCCACTCTAGGAAGGTGCTGAAGAGCTCAAAGTAGGCATGAGATAGAGCACCCCATGGGCAGCGGTTTGTCAAAATGTGTTTTCCCCCCTCAAATTTGAAATCCAGGAGGTGATGGCTCTCTGGATCACTGGCAGTAGCCTAAAGGGGGATTCAATATCTGCTTTCACCATCCGAGCCGCCCCTCGGCCCATTGAGGGCACTATTTCTACTGCATCCTCGACTGATGCAAACCACACTGCACAGTCTTCAGGGGCTGGTCCATCATTCACTGATTTGCCTCCTGGAAACAAAAGGTGATGGATCAGTCTGAACTGGCCTTGTTCTTTCTTGGGCACCAAACCGAGGGGTGAGACCAAGCCAGGGGAGGCACTGTTTTTCAGAGGGCCTTCCGCCCTCCTTAGCTCCATTTCCCTGTTGATTTTCTTCCTGACTGTTTCTGGGTGCTCGCTTGCCGAGCAGATGTTCCTTGGTTCTGTCCTTAGGACTCTCCCTTGGATGAGATTCTAAATCGTTGCTCAAAGCCATCACACAGTAATTTGCTGTTGATCTTTGTTATTGTATTCGTGGGCTAGCTTCCTTAGCCTGCATCTTTTCACAAGGGACCGAGCCAACTCCACTTTCTCCGCTGACCAGGCTTTGCATTTGCTAGGGCTATTTCTTCTTCACCGCTTGTGACTGACTCCCCTTCCTTTCTTGCACTCAGCTGCAGGGTGCCCGCCCCTGCATATGGAGCATACATGCTTGAATTTGCATGCTGCCCCACAGGTACATTCGTCCTTGTCATATTTAAAACTAATGGACAATGCACCTTTCCCTGACTGTGTTCCCTTCCAGCTTGTGTAGTGGGGCTGCTTGTAGTAGGGCTTCTGCATCTCATGCTTCCCTTTTTGATAGCTCCCACAAAAGGGCTGGTCACGTTTCCCAGACCAGCTCATGGCCTCCATTGCTATCATCTTGTGCATGTACCTCCCACGTCTTCCTCATCCCATTCCATTTCTGGATGAGCTTGTATTTTTAGCCTGAATCCTTTATCATAATCTAGCCATGCATATCCCACGCACTGCCTCTGTGCCTCATGTATCTTTGACTCATATAGCCAAAGATCTTTTGCACAGTGCGGGAACTTCTCAACTATGATACAGGCCATGATCCTAAAGACATCAAGCCAGTTATCAAAGTTCCTCTCCTTTTTTTTTTTTTTCATCCTGTTCCTCTCTTCTTCTCCTCCCCTTTTTTTATTTTTTTTAATTATTTTTATTTATTTACCGTGGTCAAATCAAGGCCCTCTACCTTTATCTCTAGAAGTGGGAATGTCCATGAATTCCCTGCACCAAATGCACTCTTTGACCGCCAGCTGTATCATGCTTGCTAAACCAGGGGCCCTGGTGACCATATAAGGCCTCCCTAGGCTGCCCCCTATGTATGCTTCTGGGGCCAAACCTTCTCCTGTGGCTCCGTTGGCCTGCCTTTTCCCTTTAACTCCTGGTTCTGTGCCCCATACTTGTGTGGGCAGTGCCTCAGTGCTTGTTGCTGCCGTCTCATCTTCTACCCTCTTTGGTGATGGGCACCCTTGATTGTGATCCTCAGCGATGGAGCCCTACTACTAGGGGAGCCTGGTGTGTTCCTGGCCTCTGAGTGATTCATCCTCAGTCCTACCTGTTGTGACCAAGCCCCCTTTACTTGCAAACAGCAGTGGCGCAAATGAGTAAGCATTCTTGTACTATTGTCCTGATTTGCTCACCATAATTTGCCTTTGCCCACTTGCTAGGTCCTGGGAACCCCAATGCTGCTACTGCATCTCCTGTGTCCTTCTTTTCTCCTTTCTTGCTGCCTCTGCTTGGATTCCAATGCTGCGTCTTTGGCTTCTCTGGCTGCCGTCTCTTCCCTGGCTATTTCTGTGTTGCCCACGTCGCTGGGCGCTTCTTGCGCAGGCTGCCCCCTTGGTCCCTTTCCCCTGATTTGCCTGAGGATCCACTCTTTGCTCTGTCACTGCAGCCTCCCTTTCTGCCTTGATTATCTCCTCCAGATTGGAATTTTTACTGGTACCTTGGCTGTCCATGTTCAAGTTGGGAGGAGGAGGTATGGTTTGAAGTTACTGCTCTCATGGCCGTTGGGTTGAGTTGCCTCAGTAGGCTGTCCCCAGCTGCCTGCTACTCAGTGGATTGCAACCGGGTCACGTCGCCCCTGCGGTCAGTTCCTGACTATCCTTTATAATAGCCCATTCTCTGGTCAGCTCAGGTCGCGTAGGTTACCTCTGTTGCTTCTTGGCTGCTTCTGCAGCCAGCTCACATCACCCAGAAGCAGTCCCTGGCCACCCCTTTTGTTTGCTTGCCTTCTCTGCAGTTGTTGTTGCCCTTTTTGCCTATGCCCAGCTGCTGAGGGGCTTATTGCCTCCCCCACTCAATGTGTTTTGCAATATCTGCTATAAGTACTCCACAGCCGGTTGCCCCAGTTTGCTAGCATGGACAGAAAAACTTGAAATGCCCACGGAACGCATTCGCTATGGGCGGGGCTCAGGCCGGTTGCTCCGACTGTGCCTTCCGGCTCCATTGCTGTCTGACCTGGCTTGCTGGATCTGCCGCTTGCACCGTCTTGGTACTACCAGAGACCTGGATCACCCTGCTTTCATCCTTCGCTTGGCCTGCGTTGGTGACCTCACTCCTTTGATGGCTGCTGACTGCTCCTCCTGTGTGTTAAATGGCTGACTCGCTATGGTGCTTCCGGTGACCTGGATCACCGTACTGTCTTCCTTCGCTGGGTCCTCAGCTGTGGTGGTGTCCTCGCTTTCTCAATGGCCGCTGGCCACTCTTCCTGTGCTGAGGCAAAAGCTAGGGTACTCCTTGGCACCCCCTTGGGTTGCAGGGTGTAAGATGGGTTCTCCTGATGACCATGAAGCAGACGAGCGCTCCCAGGAAAGGGGTCCTCTTCTCTGTGCATTTCTGTGGTGCACGGAGGTGAGACTAGCATAACATCTTGGTTTTCTTCTTAAATTGCTGCCCGCCTGCCCTGCTAAAAGAAGGGATCCCAGCCACGGCAGCCCCCTTTTAAGAGTCTCACTACCCTCAAGGTGTGAAGGGAAAAATTCAAATCCAAACAAGTCCTACCATTGGCCCTTTAAACTTTGCACCCTTTTGTCCGGCGTGCCTTTCCGCTCCAGCCCCTCTAGCACCCTCTGGTTGCGGGCTATTGCACTGTCTACAGTTCGTACTAATAACTTGGGATTTCTTAAGAGTTCATGCATGAACTTTAGACAGAAAAAGTGGAAACCATGACAGACCATCGCTACTTTCTTTTTCTGACTTGTGCTGTCTGAATTTCATGTGCTAACTCTGAGAATCTTTAAGTTATGTGTATGAACTATATTCATCTCACAGGAAAAGAGGAGCACAGCTCTGTGCTGCACCAGCACAGCTCTTCATGAGTCAGCCCTAGAGGTACAGGGGCTGTATCATGATCAGCTGCACTTGCTTGCCCAGAGCTAAGGGCCTGTTTTCATATGCTTTCACCTTCTAAAGTACATTCATTTAACCAGAGATTTAACTGAACTGGTGCATGATTATCAGACCAACCAGAAAGAGGCATTACCCACTGTTTGGAAGCTGTGCCATCTGAACATCCTGCTTTAATTTGGAGAAATATCCTGCTAAATGAATGCAATTTAGACTGGTCAAGCAGGTGCTCATGATACAGCCCCAGGTGTAATCCTTACACCCAGGCAGGATGCTGCACACCTCAGTGACCTCTGCCCAACACATTGAAGGCCCGATTTAGAGCTTGGCAGACGAGTTACTCCGTCGCAACCATAACGGATATCCTGTCTGCCGAAATAAAAATCCCATTATATGCTATGGGATTTATATTTCAACGGACCGGGTATCCATCACCACTGTGATGGAGTAACCCGTCAGCCAAGAACTAAATCGGGCCCTAAATGTTTACCTAGGTTCTCTCCTCGCTAGCGCTGGGTTCAAACCTCCACTCCAATTTACTATAGTTTCAGTTCTTCAACGCCTGCAAGCCTATAATGTTTTTAGTGCTGAGATGACAGCATGAGGATATTGATATTTATATAGGGGTCACCATCATCTTGAGTGTCGAGGGGTGACTGGTGATTGTCATTGGTGTTACCAAACCTTGAGAACTTTTTATAAACCTCAAAAGATTGAAAGTCTGAGTTGTACCACCCAGGATTCAAGCCTGAAATCTGCAGGTCTTGCATGCAATCCACTTGCTGAGCTATTTCTCTTACACGTTTGTGTAAGGACAGAACTTTAGGTATTCACAGTGCAGCAAGATGACAACTCTGTTGTAGATTGTTGGCAACAATGCAGAAAGTGTAAAACCCCAAAATCATTAGTTTTGAAAATGAAATGACAAAAACGAATGGTATAAAAAAATATGTCAAGTGAAACACACTTCAATGAGTTTGAAAGAATAATACGGTTACAAAGGCAATAGCACTAAACATGCTGCCATCCACTGGCTTAAAAAAAATTAAGCATTGAGGAAAAAAAAGAATGAGTTACCTGGGAACGATCTGAGCGAAGATTCTCAAGGAATTTCCTATGTGTAAGAACCTACCATCAATAGAATGCATGTCTAGAATATTTTACGGAAAGTCACACACTAACCTGGGTGTCATGCTTCATTACAGGGTCTTCTCATCCGTGCAACAGTTTAGGGGGTGGGAGTTGGATGGTCTCATCAAATGTCTTCAAGAGCACTTTGGATGCTTCTTTAATGACATTTGCCCATCTGTGTTACCTTCCCTCAGTCCCTGGAAGAAGCTCTGAAGAAAGCTTGTTCTGGTCACTATGAAGAAGTTGTTCTGGCCTTGCTGAAGACCCCTGCTCAATTTGATGCCCAGGAGCTGAAGCAAGCCACTAAGGTAAGACTACATACTAATATCACAAACTGTTTCTTGGAAGAACAAATGGTGCTTTGATGCTTACTTAATTTTCTTCAGGTCTAATGCACATGTTAAATCTGTGTGTGTATGTATATTTATGTGTGAGTATATATATGTATGTATATATATGTATAATAATATAATGTTTGATGGCCTGTGTAGCTGCAGATACACATGCTGTGCATTATCCTGCCATCTAGTGTTCGGCTCGGAGTGTTACAAGTTGTTTTTCTTCGAAGAAGTCTTTTCGAGTCACGGGACCGAGTGACTCCTCCCTTTTGGCTCCATTGCGCATGAGCATCGACTCCATCTTAGATTGTTTTCTTTCCGCCATCGGGTTCGGTCGTGTGCCTCTTCGCTCCGTGATTCGAATCGGGAAAGTATAAAAATCATCGAAAATCTGTCGGTATTGTTGCATTCGGGAAAGATCTTCTATCGATACATCGGCACCGACGAGACAACCGCTTCGGTGGCCCTTCGGGGCTTCTGCGCCCATTCGAGGCCTGGTCGGCCCGACAATACCCGTCGCCGAAGCCTCATGGACCGGACCCCCTTCCGTTTCTGTCCGACGTGCCACACTAAGTATCCTTACACAGACCAGCATCGGGTCTGTAATCTGTGTCTGTCACCGGATCACAGAGAGGATACCTGCGAGGCCTGCAAGGCCTTTCGGTCGAAAAAGACCTTAAGAGATCAGAGGGCAAGGCGCTTACAGATGGCGTCGAAATCGTCGATACACCTCGAAGTCGAAGAGGAGGAGATGGCTATCTCCATCCAGGGATCGGACTCGGACGACTCCAACGGAGACCGACCACCGACAGCGGGCCAAAATGAGTACGCCTGCCCCAACCCATCCCCAAAGTCAGCTGAAAAAACAAAAGGCCTCGGGGGCACCACTGCCTGAAGGCCATGGCTTGACCCATAAAAAAAGCCGTGACCAAGCAACACCTTCAGCACCGAAGAAGGCCAAAATCATGCCGAAGTCTTCCGACTCGAGTTGAGAAACCGGTGTTGAAAAAAGTCGACATCGCTTGATCTAAGCCACTAAGCCTCGAAAGAGCCTTTCGGAGCCGAGGCAAACCATTTCCATGGGCATTTCGGTGCCGAGAAAACCGGCTTCGGAACCTAAAAAGGCCTCTTACACAGAGGAACAGGGGCTCTCCAAACAACTGAAAGGGAGGCACAGGTTTGAAGAGGAGCTGGATGTTGAAGAGTTTGATCAAAATCAACGAAGAATACAGATCCAGAAGGATACTGGAAGGATTCAAACTGTCCCTCCTCTCAAATTTAAGAGAAAATTGGCTTTTCAAACAGACAGAGACTGAAACTGATCAGCCAAGAGCAAAAGTGGCTAGAGAGAAATCGCCAACCAGCCATTTCTCCCCAGAAATATCGCCAGCACATTCGCCACAAAGGACAGGGTCACCATTTGGCACGCCAACTGCACAGTCACCCACATATACTGTGCAAACACAGGATGAGGTAGATCCCTGGGACCTCTACGATCCCCCGGTTTCCGACAATAGCTTTGAGTGCTACCCCTCAGAACCATCCCCTCCAGAGGATAGCACCTCTTATACCCAAGTCTTGGCCAGGGCTGCAACATTCCATAATGTCACTATGTACTCGGAACCATTGGTGGATGACTTCCTTTTCAATATCCTGGCTTCCACGCATGCGTCATACCAAAGCCTGCCAATGCTACCAGGCATGCTTAAGCATGCATAGCAAGTCTTTCAAGAGCCGGTCAAAGGAAGAGCCATCACACCCCGGGTGGAAAAAAGTACAAACCACCCCCATCGGACCCTGTGTTCATTACGCAGCAGCTCCCACCGGACTCTGTAGTGGTTGGGGCCGCAAGGAAATGTGCAAACTCGCAATCATCGGGAAATGCACCACCTCCTGATAAAGAAAGCCGCAAGTTTGACGCAGCGGGAAAGAGGGTGGCAGCGCAAGCTGCCAACCAATGGCGTATTGCTAATTCACAGGCCCTCTTTGCCCATTACGACCAAGCTCACTGGGATGAAATGAATGATATCATTCAGCATCTACCTAAGGAGTATCCGAAACGGGCTCAACAGGTAGTAGAGGAAGGGCAAGTCATCTCCAACAACCATATTCGTTATGCACTGGACTCCGCTGACACTGCCGCAAGAACTGTAAACACGGCAGTCACAATCAGGAGACATGCTTGGTTACGAAGCTCCGGATTCAAACCTAAAATACAGCAGGCAGTATTAAAGATGCCGTTTAACCAGCAACAACTATTTGGGCCAGAAGTGGACACAGCCATCGAAAAGATGAAGGACACTTACACGGCCAAAGCCATGGGCGCGCTCTACTCTTCCCAGTATAGAGGGACATTTAGAAAACCACAATTTAGGGGAGGTTTTAGACAGCAACCTTCAGAGGCATCCACCTCTCAAGCAAAACCCACCTACCAGTCCCAATACCAGAGAGGGGGGGTTTCGCGGAACATTCAGGCGACAATTCCCAAGATCAAGGGGAAAGTTTCAGCCTACCAAGCAGGCCCCCAGCAACAAACAGTGACTCCAATGTCACACTTCCCCAACACACATCACCAGTAGAGGGAAGATTAACACTTTACCACAAAAACTGGTCAGACATAACCATGGACACATGGGTCCTATCAGTTATCCAACATGGTTACTGCATAGAGTTCACACATTTCCCTCCAGATGTCCCCCCCCCCCCCCCCAAAACGCACAAACTGTTGGCA
Organism: Pleurodeles waltl; assembly: GCF_031143425.1. Classification (NCBI taxonomy): domain Eukaryota; kingdom Metazoa; phylum Chordata; class Amphibia; order Caudata; family Salamandridae; genus Pleurodeles; species Pleurodeles waltl. Next base: position 840,883,246 of record NC_090436.1, read on the forward strand.
CAACATATACAACTATTACAAATAGAGGTAAAGCTATAGAACTAGTACCTCACCACCAAAAAGGAACAGGGGGTTATTCGCTATATTTCCTTATTCCCAAAAAAGACAAAACACTAAGACCAATATTAGATCTCAGGACATTAAACCTCTTCATCAAATCAGAACATTTCCACATGGTCACGTTACAAGGTGTAGTTCCGTTACTGAAACATGGAGAATACATGGCAACATTGGATCTAAAAGATGCGTATTTCCATATACCCATCCATCCATCTCACAGAAAATACCTCCGATTTTGTCATACAGGGCAAACACTAACAATTCAAGGTACTGCCATTTGGGATAACAACAGCACCCAGAGTATTTACAAAATGCCTTGCTGTAGTAGCAGCTCATATAAGGAGACATCACATGCACGTATTCCCATATCTCGATGATTGGCTAATAAAAGCCAACACTCGACACCGGTGTCAAAATCATACACCGCATGTAATAGATACCCTACACAGACTAGGCTTCTCAATAAATTACCAAAAATCTCACTTGCAACCATCCCAGCTACAACAATACTTGGGAGCAACACTCAACACAAAAAAAGCAATTGCCTCTCCAAGCCCACAGAGTTCAATCATTTCAAACTATGGTGTCAAATATACAACCAAATCACCAGTACATAGTCAGATTTGTCATGAGAATCTTAGGCATGATGGCATCATGCATCGCTATTGTCCGAAACGCATGGCTACACATGCGGCCTTTACAGCAATGCCTAGCAAAACAATGGACGCAGGCACAGGGTCAACTTCAGGATCTTGTGTTGATAGACTGCCAGACACACTTTTTGCTTCAATGGTGGAACCCTGTAAATTTAAACAAAGGGCGGCCATTTCAAGACCCAGTGCTTCACGCCATTCTCACAACAGACGCTTCAATGATCGGGTGGGGAGCACACCTCAACAATCACAATATACAAGGACAATGGGACAATCAACAAAAACAGCTACACATAAATCACTTAGAACTGCTAGCGGTCTCCCTAGCACTAAAAGCCTTTCAACCCCTTCTAGTCCACAAACACATTCTTGTCAAAACAGACAATATGACAACAATGTACTATCTAAACAAAGGGGGGGGGGGGGGAACACACTCATCACAACTATGCCTTCTAGCACAAAAAATTTGGCATTGGGCAATTCACAACAACATTCGCCTGATAGCGCATTATATACCAGGCATTCACAATCAGTTAGCCGACAATCTCAGTCGAGATTACCAGCAAACTCACGAATGGGAAATACATCCCCAGATTCTACAAGAATACTTTTACTGCTGGGGAACACCAGACCTAGATCTGTTCGCAACAAAACTCAAAATGTCCAAACTTCTCATCCAGGTACCCACACCCTCAGTCCAAGGGCAATGCTCTGTGGATCAATTGGTCAGGGATATTTGCTTACGCTTTCCCCCTCTCCCACTCATTCCTTTCATAGTCAACAAACTGAGTCAAAACAAACTCAAACTAATACTCCTAGCACCAACGTGGGCTTACCAACCGTGGTACACCACACTGTTGGACTTCTCAGTAGTACCTCACATCAAACTCCCAAACAGACCAGATCTGTTAACACAACACAAATAACAAATCAGACACCCCAATCCAGCATTGCTCAACCTAGCAATCTGGCTCCTGAAGTCTTAGAATCTAAACCTTTCAAATGACTGTATGGAAGTGTAAGGAAATGCCTCCTTGGCATGGTGTTACCCCCTGACTTTTTGCCTTTGCTGATGCCAAGTTATGATTTGAAAGTGTGCTGAGGCCTGCTAATCAGGCCCCAGCACCAGTGTTCTTTCCCTAACCTGTACCTTTGTTTCCACAATTGGCACACCCTGGCATCCAGGTAAGTCCCTTGTAACTGGTACCTCTGGTACCAAGGGCCCTGATGCCAGGGAATGTCTCTAAGGGCTGCAGCATGTCTTATGCCACCCTGGGGACCCCTCACTCAGCACAGACACACTGCTTGCCAGCTTGTGTGTGCTAGTGGGGATAAAACGACTAAGTCCACATGGCACTCGCCTCAGGGTGCCATGCCAACCTCACACTGCCTATAAGTATAGATGAGTCACCCCTCTAGCAGGCCTTACAGCCCTAAGGCAGGGTGCACTATACCATAGGTGAGGGCCTCAGTGCATGAGCACTATGCCCCTACAGTGTCTAAGCCAAACCTTAGACATTGTAAGTGCAGGGTAGCCATAAGAGTATATGGTCTGGGAGTCTGTCATGCACAAACTCCACAGCACCATAATGGCTACACTGAAAACTGTGAAGTTTGGTATCAAACTTCTCAGCACAATAAATACACACTGATGCCAGTGTACATTTTATTGTACCATACACCCCAGAGGGCACCTTAGAGGTGCCCCCTGAAACCTTAACCGACTATCCGGGTAGGCTGACTAGTTTTAGCAGCCTGCCACACACCACACATGTTGCTGGCCACATGGGGAGAGTGCCTTTGTCACTCTGTGGCTAGTAACAAAGCCTGTACTGGGTGGAGGTGCTTCACACCTCCCCCTGCAGGAACTGTAACACCTGGCGGTGAGGCTCAAAGGCTCACCCCCTTTGTTAGAGCACCCCAGCTAGTGGAGATGCCCGCCACGGCCCCACTTTTGGCGGCAAGGCCGGAGGAGATAATGAGAAAAACAAGGAGGAGTCACTGGCCAGTCAGGACAGCCCCTAAGGTGTCCTGAGCTGAGGTGACTCTGACTTTTAGAAATCCTCCATCTTGCAGATGGAGGATTCCCCCAATAGGGATAGGAATGTGCCCCCCTCCCCTCAGGGAGGAGGTACAAAGAGGGTGTAGCCACCCTCCGGGCTAGTAGCCATTGGCTACTAACCCCCCAGACCTAAACACACCCCTAAATTCAGTATTTAGGGGCTCCCCAGAACCTAGGAACTCGGATTCCTGCAACCTAAGAAGAAGAGGACTGCTGAACTGAAAAACCTGCAGAGAAGACGGAGACACCAACTGCTTTGGCCCCAGCACTACCGGCCTGTCTTCCCCCCCCCCCCCCCCCCCCCCTCTAAAGACACTGCTCCAGCGACGCGTTCCCAGGGTCCAGCAACCTCTGAAGCCTCAGAGGACTACCCTGCATCTAGAAGGACCAAGAACTCCCGAGGACAGCGGCTCTGTTCCCAAAGACTGCAACTTTGCAACAAAGAAGCAACTTTGAAACAGCACACGTTTCCCGCCGGAAGCGTGAGACTTTACACACTGCACCCGACGCCCCCGGCTCGACTTGTGGAGAACAAACACCACAGGGAGGACTCCCCAGCGACTACGAGACCGTGAGTAGCCAGAGTTGACCCCCCTGACCCCTCACAGCGACGCCTGCAGAGGGAATCCCGAGGCTCCCCCTGACCGCGACTGCCTGCTTCAAAGACCTGACGCCTGGTAAAGACTCTGCACCCGCAGCCCCCAGGACCTGAAGGATCCGACCTCCAGTGCAGGAGCGACCCCCAGGTGGCCCTCTCCCTTGCCCAGGTGGTGGCTACCCCGAGGAGCCCCCCCTTTGCCTGCCTGCATCGCTGAAGAGACTCCTTGGTCTCCCATTGCTTTCTATTGAAAACCTGACGCTTGTTTACACACTGCACCCAGCCGCCCCCGTGCCGCTGAGGGTGTAATTTCTGTGTGGACTTGTGTTCCCCCCCCCCCGGTGCCCTACAAAACCCTCCTGGTCTGCCCTCCGAAGACGTGGGTACTTACCTGCTGGCAGACTGGAACCGGGGCATCCCCTTCTCCATTGAAGCCTATGCGTTTTGGGCACCACTTTGACCTCTGCACCTGACCGGCCCTGAGCTGCTGGTGTGGTAACTTTGGGGTTGCTCTGAACCCCCAACGGTGGGCTACCTTGGACCCAAACTTGAACCCCGTAGGTGGTTTACTTACCTGCAAAAACTAACAAACACTTACCTCCCCCAGGAACTGTTGAAAATTGCACTGTCTAGTTTTAAAATAGCTATATGTCATTTATGTGAAAACTGTATATGCTATTTTGCTAATTCAAAGTTCCTAAAGTTCCTACCTGAAATACCTTTCATTTGAAGTATTACTTGTAAATCTTGAACCTGTGGTTCTTAAAATAAACTAAGAAAAGATATTTTTCTATACAAAAAAAACCTATTGGCCTGGAATTGTCTCTGAGGGTGTGTTCCTCATTTATTGCCTGTGTGTGTACAACAAATGCTTAACACTACCCTCTGATAAGCCTACTGCTCGACCACACTACCACAAAATAGAGCATTAGAATTATCTCTTTTTGCCACTATCTTACCTCTAAGGGGAACCCTTGGACTCTGTGCATGCTATTTCTTACTTTGAAATAGTACATACAGAGCCAACTTCCTACAGGAAGTCATTAAACAGGCAAGAAAACCGACGACAAGGCATTGCTATGCTAATAAATGGAAAAGGTTTGTTTTCTACTGCCAACCAAACCAAATCACACCGTTAGATGCCTCCATACAAAACATTGTGAGTTATTTACTACACCTATTAAAAAAAAAAAAGCAAATCTCGCTTTCTCATCCATCAAAATCCATCTCACTGCAATGTCTGCTTACCTGCAGATTAAACATACAAAGTCACTTTTTAGAATCCCAGTTATTAAAACCTTTTATGGAGGGACTAAAAAGGATCATACCTCCAAGAACCCCACCAGTACCCTCGTGGAATCTGAATACTGTACTTACACGACTCATGGGTCCACCTTTTGAGCCCATGCATTCTTGCCAAATCCAATTCTTAACTTGGAAGGTAGCATTTCTAATAGCCATCACTTCACCACAAAGAGTTAGCGAAATACAGGCGTTCACTCTCGAAGAACCATTTATACACGTACACAAACCTAAAGTGGTTCACCGCACAAATCCAACATTTCTGCCAAAAGTTATTTCACCGTTTCATCTAAACCAAACTGTGGAGCTTCCAGTCTTCTTTCCACAGCCAGACTCAGTAGCAGAAAGAGCACTACATACATTATACATAAAAAGAGCACTAATGTATTATTTAGACAGAACAAAACCATTTTGGAAAACTAAGCAATTTTTTTTTGCTTTTCAAGAACCCCATGCTGGTAACCCTATATCCAAACAGGGCATAGCCAGATGGATAGTCAAATGCATACAAACCTGTTACCTCAAAGCTAAAAGAGTTACCCATTACACCAAAGGCACACTCCACTAGAAAGAAAGGAGCAGAAACAATGGCCTTTCTAGGTAACATACCAATGACAGAGATTTGTAAGGCAGCCACTTTGTCTACACCTCATACGTTTACCAAACACTACTGTGTAGATGTGTTAGCAACACAACAAGCCACAGTAGGACAGGCTGTACTAAGAACATTATTTCAAACGACTTCAACTCCTAAAGGCTGACCACCACTTTGGGGAGGATTACTGCTTTGTAGTCTATGCACAGCATGTGTATCTGCAGCTACACATGCCATCGAACGGAAAATGTCACTTACCCAGTGTACATCTGTTCATGGCATGTTCCGCTGCAGATTTACATGCGCCCTCCCAACTCCCCGGGAGCCTGTAGCTGTTTAAGTTGCAATTAAAAATTGTATATATGTAAATATACATTCCTTTAGCACAAACTATGTACATACATATCTATTCTATTGCATGGACATCTTTAGTATTCTCATTCTACCACTCCTACCTCACCCTATGTGGGAAAACAATCTAAGATGGAGTCGATGCCCATGCGCAGTGGAGCCAAAGGGAGGAGTCACTCGGTCCTGTGAGTCTAAAAGACTTCTTCAAAGAAAAACAACTTGTAACACTCCGAGCCCAACACTAGATGGCAGGAACAGTGCACAGCATGTGCATCTGTAGCGGAACATGCCACGAACAGATGTACACTGGGTAAGTGACATTTTCCATATATATATATATATATATATATATATATATTCGATGGCATCTGTCGCTGTAGATACGCATGTTTTGCATAGCTCGCCATCTGGTGTTGGGCCGGAGTGTTACAAGTTGTTGTTCTTCGAAGAAGTCTTTCGAGTCACGGGACCGAGTGACTCCTCCTTTTGTCTCCATTGCGCATGGGCGTCGACTCCATCTTCGATTTGTTTTTTTTCTGCCATCGGGTTCGGACGTGTTCCTGTCGCTCCGAGTTTCGGAACGGAAAGATAGCTAATTTCGGAATATTTTCGTCGGTATTGTTGCATTCGGGATCGGCGTAGTTGGATTCAACACCGCGTCTAAGATTGAAGAGCTCCGGTGCCCTTCGGGGTAATTTTTCCGATCCCCCGTCGGGGCCTGGTCGGCCCGACCACGTGCAGAAGAACGCCGATGGAACGGACCCCGTTCCGTTTCTGTCCCAAATGCCACAATAAATACCCGTATACAGACCAACACTTGGTCTGCAACCTGTGCCTGTCACCTGAGCACAGTGAAGACACCTGCGAGGCCTGTTGTGCGTTCCGGTCCCGAAAAACACTCCGAGACCGTCGAGCCAGAAGACTTCAGATGGCGTCCGCGCCGACAGCCCACCGGGAGTTCGAGGAACAAGAAGAGGAGGGAACCTTTTCGATCCAAGAATCGGACTCCGAAGGATTCGACGATACACAAACCGTGAGTAAGACGTCGAAAACCACTCAGAAGAAGATTTACAAGGCCCAGGGGACGCCACTGCCACCAGGCCATGGCTCGACCCATAAATTCGGTGACCGACCGTCTGCACCGAAAAAGGCCCAAACAGTGCCGAGATCGTCCGACTCCGGTCGAGACACCGGCACGCAGCCTTCTCGGGACCGAGAAAGTGCTGGAGACAAGCATCGACACCGAGATGCCGGTGTAGACACGGCTCAACGCCGAGACAGCGGCACCGAAGAAGATCGACGCCGAGAGGTTTCGGCCCCGAAAAAGAAAAAAGTCACCTCGGAGCCGAAAAGATGCAGACAGGGTTTCGGTGCCAAAACAAACTGCAACCGACCCAGTTTCAGGCTCTTATACAGAAGAGCACTCGCTAACCTCCCAAATGCAAAAGCATAGGTTTGAGGAAGAGCTACACTCAACTGATGTAGACCATACGCAAAAGCGTATTTTCATACAGCAGGGGACAGGAAAAATAAGCACCCTTCCCCCTATTAGAAGAAAGAGAAGATTGGAGTTCCAAACTGAACAAACACCACAATACAAAAGTGGTGAAAAGTTACCCCACCACCCTCTCCTCCACCTGTGATTAACGTCTCACCAGCACAAACTCCATCACATTCCCCAGCTCACACCACCATGAGCCAGGGTGACCAAGATCAAGACGCATGGGACTTATACGACGCCCCAGTGTCAGATAACAGTCCGGAGGCATACCCTACGAAGCCATCTCCACCAGAGGACAGCACTGCGTATTCTCAAGTGGTGGCTAGAGCAGCACAATTTCACAATGTAAGCCTCCACTCAGAACAGGTCGAGGATGACTTTTTATTCAACACACTCTCCTCCACCCACAGCTCCTACCAAAGCCTGCCTATGCTCCCTGGTATGCTCCGGCACGCAAAAGAAATCTTTAAGGAGCCTGTCAAAAGTAGGGCAATCACACCAAGAGTGGAAAAAAAGTATAAGGCGCCTCCTACAGACCCGGTTTTCATCACTACACAGCTGCCACCAGACTCTGTCGTTGTAGGAGCAGCTAGGAAAAGGGCCAACTCCCACACATCTGGAGATGCACCACCCCAGATAAAGAAAGCCGCAAGTTCGATGCAGCTGGTAAGAGTCGCAGCACAAGCTGCAAACCAGTGGCGCATCGCTAACTCCCAGGCACTACTTGCGCGCTATGACAGAGCCCATTGGGATGAGATTGACCATCTGCCCAAGGACCTACAAAATAGGGCAAAACAAGTGGTTGAGGAGGGACAGACCATTTCCAACAACCAAATCCGCTCCTCCATGGACGCTGCAGATACAGCTGCACGGACAATTAATACATCTGTAACTATCAGAAGGCATGCATGGCTCCGAACGTCTGGATTTAAACCAGAGATTCAGCAAGCAGTTCTCAATATGCCTTTTAACGAAAAAGAACTGTTGGGTCCAGAAGTGGACACAGCGATTGAGAAACTCAAAAAAGACACGGACACTGCTAAAGCCATGGGCGCACTCTACTCCCCGCAGAGCAGAGGGAATTACAGCACATTCCGTAAAACACCCTTTAGAGGGGGGTTTCGGGGTCAGAGCACACAAGCCAGCACCTCACAGGCAACACCGTCCAGTTACCAGGGACAGTACAGAGGAGGTTTTCGGGGACAATATAGAGGAGGGCAATTCCCTAGGAATAGAGGAAAATTTCAAAGCCCCAAAACCCCTACTACTAAGCAGTGACTCACATGTCACTCACCCCCTCCACACAACACCAGTGGGGGGAAGAATAAGTCATTATTACAAAGTATGGGAGGAAATCACTACAGACACTTGGGTTCTAGCAATTATCCAACATGGTTATTGCATAGAATTTCTACAATTCCCTCCAAACATACCACCAAAAGCACAAAATTTGACAAAACATCATTCCAATCTCCTGGAGATAGAAGTGCAGGCACTATTGCAAAAGAATGCAATCGAATTAGTGCCAAACACACAAATAAACACAGGAGTTTACTCACTGTACTTTCTGATACCAAAGAAGGACAAAACGCTGAGACCAATCCTAGACCTCAGAATAGTGAACACATTCATCAAATCAGACCACTTTCACATGGTCACACTAAAAGAAGTATTACCATTGCTAAAACTACACGACTACATGACCACTTTAGACCTCAAGGACGCGTATTTCCATATACCAATACACCCATCGCACAGGAAATACCTAAGGTTTGTATTCAAAGGAATACATTACCAATTCAAGGTACTGCCTTTCGGATTAACAACCGCACCAAGAGTCTTTACCAAATGTCTAGCGGTAGTCGCTGCACACATCAGAAGGCAGCAAATACATGTGTTCCCATATCTAGACGACTGGCTAATCAAGGCCCATTCGTTAATAGAGTGCTCAAATCACACAAATCAGATCATACAAACCCTCTTCAAACTAGGGTTCACCGTCAACTTCACGAAATCCAACATTCTGCCGTGCAAGGTACAACAATACCTAGGAGCCATAATAGACACAACAAAAGGAGTAGCCACTCCAAGTCCCCAAAGAATTCAAAATTTCAACACCATCATACAACGCATGTATCCAACACAAAAGATACAAGCAAAGATGATATTGCAACTCCTAGGCATGATGTCTTCATGCATAGCCATTGTCCCAAACGCAAGACTGCACACGAGGCCCTTACAACAGTGCCTAGCATCACAGTGGTCTCAAGCACAGGGTCATCTTCTAGATCTGGTGTTAATAGACCGCCAAACTTACCTCTCGCTTCTGTGGTGGAACAACATAAATTTAAACAAAGGGCGGCCTTTCCAAGACCCAGTGCCACAATACGTAATAACAACAGATGCTTCCATGACAGGGTGGGGAGCACACCTCGATCAACACAGCATACAAGGACAATGGAACGTACATCAAACAAAACTGCATATAAATCACCTAGAACTTCTAGCAGTTTTTCAAGCACTAAAAGCTTTCCAACCAATAATAGTTCACAAATACATTCTCGTCAAGACAGACAACATGACAACAATGTATTATCTAAACAAGCAAGGGGGGACGCACTCCATGCAGTTAAGCCTGCTAGCACAAAAAATTTGGCGTTGGGCAATTCACAACCAAATTCGCCTAATAGCACAATTTATACCAGGGATCCAAAATCAACTCGCAGACAATCTCTCTCGATCACCAACAGGTCCACGAATGGGGAAATTCACCCCCAAATTCTGAACACCTATTTCAAACTCTGGGGAACACCTCAAATAGACTTGTTTGCGACGAAGGAGAACGCAAAATGCCAAAACTTCGCATCCAGATACCCACACAAACAGTCCCAAGGCAATGCCCTATGGATGAACTGGTCAGGGATATTTGCTTACGCTTTTCCTCCTCTCCCTCTCCTTCCTTACCTGGTAAACAAACTCAGTCAAAACAAACTCAAACTCGTATTAATAGCACCAACTTGGGCAAGGCAACCCTGGTACACAACGCTGCTAGACCTATCAGTAGTACCCTACATCAAATTGCCCAACAGGCCACATCTGTTGACACAACACAACCAAAAGATCAGACACCCAGATCCAGCATCGCTGAATCTAGCAATCTGGCTCCTGAAATCCTAGAATTCGGGCACTTACAACTTACCCAAGAATGTATGGAAGTCATAAAGCAAGCCAGAAGGCCATCCACCAGGCACTGCTATGCAAGTAAATGGAAGAGGTTTGTTTGCTACTGCCATATTAATCAAATGCAACCATTACACACAACTCCAGAACATGTAGTGGGTTACTAACTTCACTTACAAAAATCTAACCTAGCTTTCTCTTCCATTAAAATACACCTTGCAGCAATATCTGCATACCTGCAGACTACCTATTCAACTTCCCTTTATAAGATACCAGTCATTAAAGCATTCATGGAGGGCCTTAGGAGAATTATACCACCAAGAACACCACCTGTTCCTTCATGGAACCTAAATGTTGTCCTAACTAGACTTATGGGTCCACCTTTTGAACCCATGCACTCCTGCGAAATACAGTTCCTAACCTGGAAGGTTGCATTTCTCATCGCCATTACTTCCCTAAGAAGAGTAAGCGAGATTCAGGCGTTTACAATACAAGAACCTTTTTATACAACTACACAAGAATAAGGTCGTCCTAAGGACTAATCCTAAATTTTTGCCAAAGGTGATTTCACCGTTCCATCTAAATCAAACAGTGGAACTTCCAGTGTTCTTTCCACAGCCAGATACCGTAGCTGAAAGGGCACTACATACATTAGATGTCAAAAGAGCATGAATGTATTACATTGACAGAACAAAGAACATCAGAAAGACTAAACAACTATTTATTGCATTTCAAAAACCTCATGCAGGAAACCCAATATCAAAACAAGGTATAGCCAGATGGATAGTTAAATGCATCCAAATCTGCTACCTTAAAGCTAAACGACAGCTGCCCATTACACCAAGGGCACACTCAACCAGAAAGAAAGATGCTACCATGGCCTTTCTAGGAAACATCCCAATGCAAGAAATATGTAAGGCAGCCACATGGTCTACGCCTCACACATTCACCAAGCACTACTGTGTAGACGTGTTATCCGCACAACAAGCCACAGTAGGTCAAGCCGTATTAAGAACATTATTTCAAACTACTTCCACTCCTACAGGCTGAGCCACCGCTTTTGGGGAGATAACTGCTTACTAGTCTATGCAAAACATGCGTATCTACAGCGACAGATGCCATCGAACTGAAAATGTCACTTATCCAGTGTACATCTGTTCGTGGCATCAGTCGCTGTAGATTCGCATGTGCCCACCCGCCTCCCCGGGAGCCTGTAGCAGTTTGGAAGTTACCTTCAACTATTTGTATATGTATCATCTCAACCTTAAATAGGTACATACTTAGTCACTCCATTGCATGGGCACTATTACTACAATTCAACTCCTACCTCACCCTCTGCGGGGAAAAACAATCGAAGATGGAGTCGACGCCCATGCGCAATGGAGACAAAAGGAGGAGTCACTCGGTCCCGTGACTCGAAAGACTTCTTCGAAGAAAAACAACTTGTAACACTCCGGCCCAACACCAGATGGTGAGCTATGCAAAACATGCGAATCTACAGAGACTGATGCCACGAACAGATGTACACTGGGTAAGTGACATTTTCTATATATATATATATAAATAAATATCTTACCTACTGACAGTCGCCAGTAGATTGTTATAGTTAGGACCTAGTTTCTATAGATAAAGCTGCTTTTTGCTTGCCTATATCTTTGGTGCCGTTTGACGAATCTTCACAAAATTTTCCCAAGAAATTCGACAGTCACGTGAGCTGCTGTCTGGAAAATGTCAGGGTGATCCATCAAGCAGGGGCTGAGATAAAGAGTTGGGGAAATTTAGAGCTTTTCCAGTGTTAATTCCCATAGGAAAAATTGAACAGCGATCGCTGGATTGAATGACACCAAATTTGACAGAAAGGTAGCTCTTGGTCCAGAAATGGCCCTTTTTGTTTTTTGGTGTAAATCCGTTGAGTAGTTTTTGGGAAATTTAAAGAAATCCAGTTCTGTGTGTATATATAGGGATGCAAAGGATTCGTGACCCCTAACGATCTTGTGCAGAGATCTGATTGGCTGATAACACTTCAGCAATAGAAGTGTGGTAAGCCATCATGGGACTCTGCTGAAGCGGAGTCACCATTAGGTAGTTAAAGTTAGGACCTAGTTTCCATAGGAAAAGTGTTTTTTGTTTTGCCAATAACTTTGACGCTGTTTGATAAATCTTCACGAAATTTTCAGAACTAGTATGACAGTCAGTTCCGCTGCTGTGGGATTTCTGGGTGATTTGTCAAGCTGGGGCCAAGGAAAAAAGTGTGGGGGGGGGGGCCCAAAACACTTTTCCCCATGCAATTTCCATAAAGATTTTTAGACACTACAACAGCCTAAACCGCTGGACTGAATTGCACCAAATTTGGCAGAAAGGTAGCTTTTGTTTCAGAAAGTGCAGTTTTTGTGATTTTTGTGGGAATCTGTTCAGTAGATTTTGAGGTATTAAGGGAAAAAGAAATGTGCATATCTGGGTGGAGCCTAAGCACAGATCTCATGGTAAAATCTGATTGTCTGTCAGCTCTTCAACCAGGAAGTGCTGGCAGCCATCTTGAGACCAATATATATATGATAGCACCCCATTGAAATGCATTGTAGTGAATGGTGGGTTTTGAGGGCCACAAAAAGAACGTGTGAAGGGTGATAACAGATTTTAGCTACAACATATATCATTTTTTGATGGTACCATTCTAATTTTAGGAATTGTGGTGTGTACTAAGGTGATTTTACTCTGTGTAAAAGCCTTCTCCTAGGATTTCTGAATTCAGTTTGAGAGAACCGTTTTCTCGTGATATTCCCATAGAGGTTATGGGAGGTGCTCCAGAACCAAAAATGAGAGCTTATTTTGTGTAAAATCACTCTATCTTTCTTAACCATATGAGAATGAAGTCTGACATTTTCAGTAAAACATGTACGTCAAACAGGACAGGAACTGCTTGTCAGTTGATTTCCTTGTGTTGTACTATAGCCTCCCAGTGTTCTAAAAAACAACTAAAGTGCTAACAGTTTTACTTATGTCAAAAGTGTGGCACACCTGAAGTCTTCTTGATTAAATGTTTTAAGTTTTACCAGTGTGATTCAATCTAGAAAGGAACAAAATGAAAGGGTTCATTTTGTCATAGAAATGATGGCTAGTGCTGTAGAAAGACAAATTAGGACATGTTTTAAGCGAGTTCAGAAACATCTTCCTCTTCTATTTCATTAAAACATTCTGACATGCAGACTGAAACATGCACTATCAACACCAGCAGCAGACTGCCATTTAACTCCCTGGTGATCTGCAGCTCTACTACAGTGTTTTAATGAGCAACTAGATTGGTAACATTCTGAATTTATGCCAAAATGTGGCCATCTTAATGGAATCGAAGTAGATACCTGAAAGCACTTTCTACTGATAGCCACCAGAGGAAAAAAAGAGCCCAAATGTAGCGCACATACCACCCAAATATAGCCCAATAAAAGAAGTGTGCAAAACAATTATTATTATTTTATTTTTTTGCAGTTTTGCATAGCACAGATTTGACCGGAAGGTATTGGAGTGCTTTACATGAACATCAGTTACATTACACAAGGACACATTCATTTTGGTTTTAAGCATGGGGGCGGTCGATTAAGTGATTTGCCCTGAATCCCAGGATGTCTAGCTGACGCTGAAACTCTAACCTGGTTCCCCAGTTGTAGAGTCTGCAGCTCTGGCCAGAACACCACATCCTCTTCCCCGAGTGTAACATATAATCAAGTGCTCAACTGGATAAAAAAACATAAAGATAGCAAATAAGAAAAGTGCCTTGTCACTGTTTGAGAACTAGAACAATATGTCCTCATTTTAGATTTTTTGAGTACTAACCATAACTTCTATGGGAATAAGACCCTCTCACTTTTATAATTTTAAAGAAAATGATTTAGGTATTACAGATCTGTAATACCTAATGTGGCACATTAAGATGACGCCAGGTGTGCTACACTTTTGTAATAAATATAGAATGTTAGCAATCTAGTTGTTCATTAGAATACTGTGAGGAGGCAGAGGGCAGGGAGGAGGGTGCAGAGGCAACAGGTTGACCATGCTAGGCAGACTGGAGGGCCAGCACAACGGATCATGGACGGCAAGAGGGATAAGGGCAACAAACGAACCATGCAGGACAGGCAAGAGAGGCTGCGGCTATATAACAGACCACTGAGGGCAGAAAGAAGAGGCAGTGACAGTGACATACATGCTAACAGACTTGGTTCAGGCAGGAGACTCCTGATGTTGTAAACCCAAAAGGGCTTTATTTTATCGGCCCCCTGCCTAAAAGCACCTCTTTTTCAATTTAAGTCTATGGGGAAAATCAACTCCCCAGGTTCCCCCCTCACCCCCTTAACAAGTTCTAAATGTTGGCAAGCATGGTACATCATGGAGGGCAGGAGGAATGTGGTACGGATATGGACTTTGATAACAGAAGGCAGGAGAGAGATGGGAAAGGGCACCAAACTGATCTTACAGGGCAAGCGTGGGGGGGGGGGGGGGTGTCAGCAGTACAATACACAACACAGGCATGCTGGACGGTAGTGCAGCACAACGGACCATGGAAAGCAATAGGGAGGAGACAAGGCCATGCACATGGACAACAGAGCAGAGGGGAAAGAGGCAAGGGCAGCAGGCTGACTATACCGTGCCGGCAGGAGGGACAGCTGCAGCATAACTGACCAAACCAGGCAGGAGGGAGGGGATAGGGGTCTGCACATGGAAAACAGGGAGCAAGGGGGGCAGGGCAGGAGCAGCAAGCTGACCATGGAGGGCAGGTGGAATGGGCACTGGAAGCACAACACACCATGAAGGGCAACAGACTATAATGGCATACACACAGACAACAGTGGGAAGTTGGGAGGGAATCAGGGGCAGCAAGCTGATCACACAGGGCAGGTTTGAGGGGCTGTGGCAGCACAAAAGACCATGTATGGCAAGCAGGAGGGTTAGTAGCAGCACAACAGCCATGGTGGGTAAGAGGGAGGGGGCAGGGGTATGCACAGGGGACCATGGAGGACAGAAAGGAGGGGTAGGGGCTGGACATAGACAAGAGAGGACAGGGGAAGGGGCTTCACAACAGACCACGTAGAGCAGGCAGGAGGGGCAGTTGCAGCGCAACAGAGCATGGAGGGCAGAAGGGAGTGGCAGAAAAATGGACAATGGAGAACAGGAATTCTGATTTTCCTTGCACAAAACCAGGGAAATTTAGCAGTTATAGTTGGCGGTATTTCAAGTAACTATAACTTGCAGCCTAAGGTAACTATAAATCGTACCCCAGGATTTTTTTTCTTTAATAATTTGACTTCTAATGTTCAGTGATATTTTTATTGACGTTATAAAAGTTGTCATGAGTGCTGTAATATCTGGGGTAATTAGCAGTGCATGGTGAGGGCGTGAGTTATAGTTACCTTAGGCCATGAGTTATAGTTACTTGAAATAACTTCAACTATAACTGCTAAATTTCTGTTTTGTTGCGAGTAAACTAGCCTTCTCTCTGTGAGGGCATTTGTTTCCTCTGTATCCTTGCCTGCAAAGATGAAGGCAAAGAGACAGAGGAAACCTCTGCTCCGCTCTGATGAAGGGAGAGCTTTTTGACCTCCAACGAATCACGCCCTGGTTTTGGGAATACTGTTATTATGGCCTCTCTCCTGGAGTCTGAAGCAATACGTACCCGAAGTCTGGCCGTCTGCTGTATAGCAATTTGACCTCCTCAAGAGACAGTGGAGTGTTCAATCCCCATTTCTGTAGGGGGGTCGAGGATCCAATAGTACTCAGATAAGCTGCTATCGACCCCTGGTCCGAGTCCCCAAAGACCCTGTAAAATGCCCTATAGTAGTTATCAAACTTCCCATAGATACTGAACTGCAAGTTCACCATGAGGCCTTCGGAGGTGTGGATTGCCCCATGGGGGCGCTTGGTACCTCTGACTGTAAGCACCAAGCTAGCAGGCTACTGGCCTTATCGCCCAGCTCATGTTTAACATATTCTTTGTAGTCAAATGCAGACCACTGCTGTAGCATTTCCTTGTATTCAGCTCTGACGCCCTTTAATGGTGCAAACAACTCCAGTTTGGCAACCCACTCCCTCTCTATGGTTGTCAATCAATCCTCTAGCTCCAAAACCTCCCTCTTAAGCTCACGCTTAATGCCATATTGTGTTGTCATGGAAACCCCCTGATTACCATCTTGGATGCATCCCATTCCACCACTGCATCAAACAGACACTCATTGTCAGCAAAATAATGGGTAATGTGCTCACCCACATGTGTGCTGAATGGCCCATCCTTCAACGCCAGAGGCTATAAGTGCCAGGTGGGAATCACTGGACACATCGGCAATGGTCCAAAGGTGACTTGCCCAGGTGTTCAGCATGCATACACTTACTGATCAAGGCCCCACTGCCATATATCACATCAATTTGTGTGTGTAGGGCATGCAGTGCAGAGTAGTGTGAATAGCCCTGCAGGCACAGATGAAGAGCTCCATCTATCACTCACAAGATCCAGAACACAATTAAAGTTCCTACACCAGAAAACTAGAGCAAGTGCAGAGCACCAGAGCAGGTGTTAGGAAGGCAGAGGAGGTTGCACCATTTTGGTCGTATAGTGTGACCAGTGTAAGAGGCTCCCCATCCTGGGTACCTTCCAGAATAACATAGCGACCCTCAGTGTCTACTATGAAATGCTCCACAACAAACTGAACTCCAGGAGTCACCCATACCACAAACCCCCTGGCTTAGGCCGAGTAGGCGGTGCTGTAGAGTGCTCCCTGCCAGTGTTTGAGTAGCTTGCCCAGTTCCCCAGTTGTTAAGTGTGTGTCTTGGATACCTGCAAACTGTACCTCATGGTGTTGCAGGTATGAATGAATTTGATAGCGCTTGCCACAAGAGCCTGGATAAGGGGGGTGACCCAGTTCTCTGTGAGCCCGTTCTACCGATAAGAAGGTTGGCGTCTTGCCCCTCAAAACATTTTCGGTCAACCAAGTCTCTAGATACAGGTCCATGCTCAGGCTCTCCACCCTGATATCGCTCCTCCTGGAGCGACCTTCCCATGTCATCCACCCTGCATGCAACACCGCTACCTCTTTCTGGAGTGACACTGTGTTGATCATGATCAGCTACAGAGGGGCGCATGGTCGCCATTTCCCACTCCGCATGCTTCACTCTTTCAGTTTTTTGTGGTCTTCATGCAGAAACCCTGCTTCCAACATCAGTGTGTCCAGCTTAGGTTCCAGTGAGGTTTTAAGATTACCCACAATGGCTAGGAACTCAGAAAATTTCTCTCAGTGGTCATGTAGCAGGCACTGCACCACTGACCCCTCAGTCAGATACCCATGTTCAACTGTAGGATGCAGTATTATTGCGGTCCATTCACCAGTCCTACCAGCCTTCACTTTGGCCATGATGATATTCAGGTGCCAGACCAGCATGAGTCTGTCTGGGAGGAACAGGTAGTTTCATCGGGTGCAGAGCAAACAGTCCACATTGGGGAAATTGAAGATCAAATCCCCTGAGGAGGAACAGCCGCCAATCACTCAGAACAGGTATGGCGAGGGGAGGCAATCAGTAAGTTTAGGCAGCCAGTCCTATCTGTTGGTGGCCTGCTGAATGGAGAGATGGAATCCAAAGTCCCCTATTTCTCCTTTCTCGCCAAAGAAAACACACCAGTGGGTCAGTCCCTCCTGGTGAGCAGTGTCTTACTTTCAGTCCTCCTAGCGATCAAGTGCGTGGATTGTGCTGACGCTCCCCACAGAGACCATCTGAGATCTAGTGTGATTTGTAATGGGGAGGGGTGTGCATTCACTGTTGGTGGACCCTCCCTTGGACCGGCCCTCTTCCGTGGCACCAGCAAAACATCCAGCGGTCCTCTGATCAAACCTTGGGAGCAGTGGGCAGGTCGCAAGCTCTTCCACTGATGGGAGTACCCAAAATGCCCCCTGCAGCGTGATTATGGCTAGTATTGGATGTGCGTAGGCATACCGTCCGACCTCACATCGCTCGATTGGACATAATTGATCTTGCATCTCCGCTCCTGTTGCCTCTTTACCAGTGCCCAGCAAGGTCGTCTCCACTTCTCCTGGTTGAGTAAGAGATGGCGGCCACTGGATGCAGTGTTGCCCATGTGTCCCCCCTCAGGGCCCATGGCTGGGTCCCTTATGTGCCGCCTCTGGGGGGTGCATGTTCGCTAATCCACGTTACCTGCCATTGCTCAGATCCATCCTCTGGATGTCAGGAACAGGTGGCTAGCCTGAGCTCACGTTTAGGCAACTGTCCTGGCCGCCATCTTGGCCATGCCCCCCCACCCCCCCCATTGTCAAGCTTCTTTTTGTGGTTCAGACCCAAAGACCTGGATGGGAATTGCAATTTATGAATACCCAAAAGTGCTTAACATCCAATGGCCCAGTCTACTACCTTATCACATGTACCTGCACAG
This sequence comes from Pleurodeles waltl, assembly GCF_031143425.1. NCBI lineage: Eukaryota > Metazoa > Chordata > Amphibia > Caudata > Salamandridae > Pleurodeles > Pleurodeles waltl. Next base: position 840,901,973 of record NC_090436.1, read on the forward strand.
GTTATGCTAACCTGTACTCTCGCCACTACCACACGTGATTTGCATACTGTTGTACTGACTTGTTGGTACAATATAAACAAACTATCACTGGGGAACATTTCCAAGGGATTCCTTTTTCATTAAACATGTTAAGGAAAATGGCAATTCTGGTAGCTTCGGGCATGCCCAGTAGCCCAAACAAGTTTTTTTTTGCATCCACATGCCATAGAGAGTGAGTTTTTTCCCAGTTCTGACAGTCTTTCTAATTTATACTTAGCTGACTAGATGCATTTTGAAATTCTGTGGTAAATGTGCTGTATTTCAGTATTTTATGTTTTAGGGGAAGGAAGTAACTGTCCGATCTGCTCTTCCTTCCTGTTGTAATGCCAGATGGTACAGTATTCTGCTAACCGTTAAATTAACTATGTTTCAACATAGGGCCTGGGAACAGATGAAGACACCCTCATTGAAATCCTCGCGTCGAGGAACAACAAAGAGATAAGGGAGATCAATAGGTGTTACAGAGAAGGTAAACCTTAAATCACATTTTCCTAAATGGAAGTGCTAATTTTTCCATATCATTGGTATGAACTTCCTCTATGAACTTCCAGAGGCCCAAGAAAGTCATCATGGTAAAAATATTGATCAATATACAATTTAAAATGTGTTTGTACAAAACTAGGAGAACTGTCAAATTAATGCACTTGAGCTAGTAAGGCCACTGTCCATATTAGCCAAACACTGAAAAAAATCTGAATTTCAAGACTCTGCACGTCTTCCTAAAGAGTTTTTGTGTTGTGCAACAGCCTGTAAATGTTACAACATGGAATTTGCATTTTTACTTGGGCAGCTCATTAGTTTCGCACACATCATTTAGTTACTAAAGGCACCAGAGTTCAGTGGGGTCCGTGAAATAAGATTGAGTATACTGCACTAACATTAAAAAAAAACCTCCCCATTTGATTAGTGTGTGTTGTACAACATGCAGCTAAAGTTATTAACCTAGAGTAGTTGGAGCATTGGGGCTCATCCCAAAACATTCTGACACGTGTTCAGCCAATAACCACCAGACAATGTCCCCTCACTTGATCAATATTGATGGAATAGTGACAATGGAGAGGCTGCCCTGTGTGAAAATAACACTTTACTAGACAACATTGTAAGTCCTTTTTACATGATAGATACTTGTTTTCTTAGGAAGAACATTGGCTAGTACAGAAAACAAAACAGTTGGGTCCTTTAAATAGACTCTTAATTACGGTTTCTTTCCATTGATCACATTTCAACCGCTTTGACCCAGGCTACGTATGCAGAAGAAAGCGTGTGCAGGCTGTGCGAGGGTGCATCTTATTACTAGTGGGTGTGGCTGCTGTCTGTGCTTCTAACACTGTAGAGTTTGAGTTTCACTGAGTAAAACTAGTGGCAGTCGTCTTTGGTGTGCCAGCCTGAGCAGCAAGACAGTCCATTTAGAAAATGCAATGTTTTGTGCAACACACCAATTTTAAGAATAAAAAATAGAATAAGTCAGACAAAAATAAGGAAAACCAGGTGTTCAAAAGCAAAGTAAAGCAGAGAAAATAACTGAATACAAGTGCAAAAATGTTCTTGCATTAATAATGGTGGCTAGTGACTTTTCAGAGTGGTGTGGCATAAATGATAGGGGCAAGTTTGACTTAGTGAGCGAGAATAGGGAGTGAGGCTGATGGGCATTAGGGAGATTCAAGGTGGGAGGTTATCCTCCACAAAACATTTGGAAAAAATAGCGCACTTCAAAGCTAGCATTGCCATCTTTGCATCTACACTAAACCTCCACCCCTAGAATTCACATCTTGGCTACCCCATCAGATATTCACTGGGCCATCACCCACAGAATGCCTCTTTGTTTTATCATCTCTTGTCTGGACCAACACACCTAACTGCCCTATTGCATGCCATTTTGGGTCTACATTGGATATTCATCCATTCAGTGCCCCTCCTGTGCGCTCTCTGGTCTAGCACTCCTAGAATGCCCAACTGGTATACCCTCCCAGGACTCTACTGGTGCATCACTTTTGTGAGGCACGCCTGTTACGTTCTCTCTGGTCTGCACTCACAGTAGGCCCAATTAGGATGCAACTCGACCACCTCTCATAGACTGAAGTTCCATCAAGTCCACATCCCTCTGCTGTCATTGGAGATCAGGTAGAATAGGGCTCTAGTTATAGAGAACTCTCAAGTGGGCAAGTGCAGAAATTTTAATTTTGATTCTTCGGTTATAATCTTGTTTCTCTTTTTGGGGGTAGAGTGAGGGTGCTTTTCAGCTATAGATGCAAAGACGGTATTTTATTATGATGGATTTACCAGTTACAGTGTAAAATGAATGAATTTAACCTATTTCAATAAAGTTTGATTTTGTTTAGAGCTAGGGTATTTAACTGATAAACATGCCATTCCCAAATTCGAGTAAAAATAAAGAGCAAAAGTTAGTCTATTTTCCTCTTTATCTCTTGTTGTGATAGTGACTCCTTGCACTGCTGCCATGGGCACATGTATATAACAGTGCTCATGTGTACAGGCCTGCATGCACTGCTGCCTTCAGCACACATGCATAACAGCACACAGTGCAATGAATCCTCTGCAGGTCTCCATGCACTGCTACCACCGGTATCCATACATAAAAGCATGCAATGTAACATAATGTGCTTTTCCAGCCCTCCATCCATCCTGAGGCAGGCCAAGGGCAAACGAAGAACACAGCAATAGCTGTTGAGTGGGCCAGTAGGCGCATGGCAGAGATAAACCAGCCTGGCCATGCTACTGATTATTCATTGAAAAAGGTATGTTGTCACCACCCTGCTCAGGCTACTTAGCTCTTTTTACGGGCTGTAGCCCTTCACCACTATATGGGTAGCGCATTGTACGCTCCTCCCAGTCTAACCAGTCCGCAATCCATGAGATGGGCTTAGGTCATGGTCCATGTTGACCCGACAATAATTTTGTATTGGTGCAGCAGAGAACTGGATGCTACCCTTGGTTTTATAATGTTGATTTATATGTAACCATCATGAACCCATAACCTGTTAATTAATGTTACACTAACATAAAGTGGTGCACTTGAAGTCAATACTAAGTGCATTCACTGTAGGGTTGGAGAAAGGACATGTACTGTGTGATCTGACATTACTAATTGAAATGTGATCATCGAGTACATTATATTAACCATCCTCACTTTATTTCAGAGTAATTTCAGTCAAGATAACAGTTTTAAGTGATGTGTGCCCTAATGCTAAAGGTTAACGTTGAAAAATGTAGTTCCCCATCATAATTGAATAGATAAGTTAACAATTTCATTGTGCTTTAATGAATTATAACAAGAAGTTTAAAATGAAAGCGTAACCAACATTATATTGATGCAGGTTTAAGCGTGTGCATATCATAACATACATTTAAATGTTTTCTTAATGTTAGCTGTACTAGGCCTGAATTTCCTTAACATGAGAAACTGTTTTCCATTTCTGCTAATGTACCATTTCATTGCAGGTATTTCTCCTGAATTTGTTAGTTTAAAAATTGATGTGCTATTGTCTTATTCATAGAGGGTCTGAGAGAACAACCTTGGAGAAGGTACATGGAGAGGTCGAGAAAGAGGTGATTGTCCCTACTCATACATGTTGCTAGTGTTGAACAGAAAACCAAGGACCACAACCTTCCCAGAGTTGCTGTGGGACCTAATCCCAGTGTTGCAAGTTACACCATGTGATGGGAGCAGAATGACGCATATGATGGGGTGATCCAGAGGCGTTACCTGATCAAGATGTGCAGTATTAACTAGAACTTTCCCTAACTAAGAGTAGGAGAGATTCCCCTAGACTTTGAGAGGTACAGACCTCTGACTTTCCCTTTTGCCACATGCTTAGTGAGTGTGGCTTACACTTAACCCCCTAAGAGGACTCTTGACCGAGCTTCTGAAATGCGGACCCCTTTCATTTCCCCACACGCCTTTCTTTTAATATCCATTTCCATTTTCCCAAATTCTGTTTGTCATAATTTTGCACTTCACTTTGTAGCTTAGGTTCTAGAGAAAGTTCCTTAGTTAACATAACTAGATTCTTCGGACTTGCACTAATGTGTAAGAGAAATGGCCAGTAATTATTTTTTAGACACCAGATTCTGTTGTTAAAATTCTGTACTGCGGTTACAGAGTATTTGGTTTCTCACGTTAACTTGACTTAATTTCTTTGGACTGTTCGGTTACCCTATGGTTATATTGTAGCTTTACAGTATCTTCTTGAGATTTTGTTTTCATTAACCTCAGTGGTAATTTGTAATAAAAACCCTTTAACTTTATTTCCAATTTGTGTTTTTATTGTGTGGCCAAATGGGTTACACTGTAAATGTTGATTGACTTTGGAACCATGCATAATGGGTAACTAGGGAATCAGGCAAAGGTTCATCCGCCTCGAATTAGAGCATACAAAATGGTCCTTCGGTCTGAAGGATCCAGATATCGCTGCATCTGTGCTGAATATAGAATAGTAGACATGAATGTGAACAAAAATGTTTCATCAGCCACATAAATGAGGGCCTGAAATAAAGGAAATCTTTCACTTCTTTGAAGAAATGTGCAAGCCTGAAGTACTGAAGAACATTCCCCGCACTTTTCAGCTATACTTCTTTGATCCTAAGAGTTCAAATATTTGATTCTGTCCAACGATGCACAGTCCCCTGACTTCACTAGTCCTCCACCTTTCAACTCACCATTCACCTCATTAAAACAATGACCAAGGAGGAAGCCTCTAAACTATATGAAAATCAAATTGTTGAGCCTGTCTTTGGAAACATGGCTATCCGCCTGTGTGCAAAATGTTCCCACAAAACTCAGATGGCATTATGAGTAAGAGGCATAGCTGCCTTTTTACTAAAACATGCTATCTTCAGCTCCTGCGTTATAAATAAGCCCTGAGTGCTGACTAATTATTAATCCATTCCCTTTTACAAGCAAAATGTTGAAAAGGGAAGTTACAAGCTAATTTGCAAGAGAGTATGTAGAGCGGAACCTCATCTTGAATTTGGGCTGGCTTCTATTTGGAGTTGAGCCAGCCTTAAAACCAGGTGCCAGCAAATTTGAATAGCATGTACTTTTTAATATTCCCCCAAAGTGCAATGGGGACAACCACCATGTATCTGTTTTCCTCAACTCTTCAACAAAGACATGCTTTTTTCTGGTGCATCTACTAGTCAATGTAGGTGCAATTCCAGATGTACACAAATGGTACACATATATATATATATATATATATATATATATATATATATATATATATATATATATATATATATATATATATATATATGTTTGTCTGGAGAACAAAGAAAATGGGGAAACATGCGTGTACTCACCCCGCCAAATTGACTGTTGGATGATAAAGTGCCTACCCCCAACCCACACAAGTATCTATTGCAGATGTGTGATTAATTATAAACTTGGCAATTTATTTTGGATATGTGACTGTTAGCCCAAGCTTTTCCCAACGTAATGTAATAGCTTGTCTGTTAAATGCCATGTCCCAGAAGCTTAGGTAGTTCTCTGGCTAAGGGCTATTGTCAGAAAGTGAATGCTTTCTGATGTGTTATTCCAAAATGGAAGTCTTGCGTTTTGCTCCTTCTGCCAAAGTTTGGAAAAGGACCCAGTTGCAGGTTTACTTAACCTCATCTTTGAGTATCCTTATATATATTTATTTTTTTGTCCTCATCCCTATTCCCGAGAGCAAATGATTTGCGGTGTGTGTGTTTTTTTTTTTTTTTTGGGTGCCTTTTAAGCTCTACATAAACAAGAGTGGTATGTAAAACTGCTGTCAAATCATAATCTATGCAAGGAAAGGCCAAGATCTCCTTTTTAAAAACAATTTTTTTAATGCATCCAGCTTAATCTTAATTAAAAATAGTCGCTCTGTCTTAGTCCCAATTTGGGGATCATTGAAGCTGTTTTATAATTGGAATGTGTTGCAGCTAGTTTCTTAGTCTTAAAGATAAAAATGGGGTTCAATCCCTCTTTTTGCTAAAGTTTGTAACTGATTCTCTTTTACTTTATGCAGCATATAAGTCTGAGCTCGCCAAAGACCTTGCTGGTGACACAAGTGGAGATTTCCAGAAGGTCCTGTTGGAACTAGCCAAGGTATAGTTTTCAAACCTCGAACCTATACATATGATCCTCAATTTTGTAAATGTTTTCTGCTGTCTTCGTAGATTGACAGCATGCAATTCTCTTCCACTTAATATTGTTTTTCTCCATGCGTAATTACATTCGAAGTATTTAGTAGTGCTCTCACCTGAGAATTGTTTTAATGTAAAGCTGTTAGCCTTTTTGGTCCTTTTCTGCAATACCTCCTAAATAGGTAATAACCAATGATTTTGATCTTTACCAAATGTTTTAATTTTGACCTGACCACTAGCATCGTAGGTGTTTTCGGACAGTTATTTGGACTACTGAATCACTCGCTGTCAAAATTAGTGAACATGGTTAACTTTCACCAATAAAGTGTCTCCTTGTTTACTTTTCTACCCGTTATTTCCCGCTAGTCGTTTTTGTAACAATCATTTTTGCCTTCTAACAATGTATCCTTATATTTTAGGGTGAAAGAAGTGAAGATAATCGTGTGAATGATGAACTAGTTGATAATGATGCAAGGGTAAGGACTAAATGAGTTTGTCCATTTGCCTTTCTCCCAAAAACTTTGAATATCTATTTTACAAAAGCTTTGCCTTGGTTAAAAAATTTAATTTTTTTACTATGAGTCCTATAGCATTCTAGTATACTTGAAGTAGGTGCAGGGTAAATGGCTACAGTGTTCCTTACCGTACTGCTGATGATTGTTTCTATTCTGCTGGCAAAAATCTCTGTTAAAATGTGAAATCATAGTATACAACCTTGGCATTAGTGCACCAAAATCAATTTGCTCCATTGTTGCAACCATAATACAGTATCGAGTTAATGGCGTTTTTACCAGAGCAAAATATGAACCAAATTAACTTTTTTGTAGATTACATAAAATACACTTCCTCTGCTTTTAAAATATAAAATGTAAGGTTAAGGCAAAATCAGTTTGTTCCATTTTTGTTGTTGTATAGATTGCAAAAAAGGTGCCAAATTATTCACGATTAGGTGTTCTTTGTCAAAAACGCTCCCCCTCAAAATAATCTGTTCTCAATCAGCTGGTAAGGCAAGAGCTGTTTTGTAACAATTACCAGAGTAAAACCTGTTCGCACAATCCCTTACTACAGAAACACCAAAATAGTGCAAAATAGATTAGATTAGCTCTGCTTTGCCTCGATGCAATATATTTGTGAAAAGACTACTGCTTGTTAAAGCACATGGCAGTGTAGTCCATAGTACAGCAATAGTTTCTACACGGCCAAATGGATTGTGGAACTATTGCTACCAACTAAGTATGTAACACTTTTTTTTTTTTTTTAAACCATTGTCTTTAAAAGTATAGCCTGGCGATGTTGCTCTATTTATGGTATACTTCTGTATTGAGTAAAGAGGTGGACTGAAAATACAGTACCAATAGTATGCAATTAGTTTGCCCAGAGACCAGTCTTTGTGTTGTACTGACTCAGTTTCTCAGTTTGATGTTAAATAAGCAACCACACTGGCAGAACTACACTTACCCCTTCTTTCACTCATACAAAGTTCCTATATCTCTGCCTCAGGCTATACAGTCCTCAGGATCATATTTTAAAATGATAGCAGGTCTGCATCAAGTGTTCGTCTTTCCATTGATGGTGCAAAATAGTGTTTAAATATTGGAAAGCCTCTGCAATGAATCCAGCTGTCCAATTATGTATGTGCTATTTGTACAGTACAAACCTAGCCAAAAAGGCAGTGGAGAGCTTTACAGGCTAAGAGGCAAGCACACAGTCAACAAGTGGAAGACGTAGTTGGCTACTGGAATGTTACTGCATTATGGTAGTGTTCTTTAAATAGACATGCCTTCAGCTCCTTCTTAAATTAGAGCAACGTTGAAACAGTCCTTATAGATACAAGGGTGCTGTTCCAGATCCTCTGTGCATAGATGGAGAAGGCCTGCTGTCTTGTGTTTTTGTTTTTTACACTTCTTGGTCTGCAGTCTGAAGGTGACTTGCAGCAGAAAGCCACCAGAGATAGTGAGCATGTCAATATAAGTGGGGCGGTGATCATGGTGGCTCTGTAAATGATATGTACGTAAGTATGTGATTAATGATTAAAAATGTTAATTGTTCGGATCTACCATCTCAATATGAAGCCCCATTACAAAGGTTCTGTTCACTGTAATTATTGTGTTCGCTGTAAATAGTGACTTTATATAAGTGCATGACTTCACATTGGAAAGCTTGCTCCTTTGTGTGGGCTTTGAGAAGGTTGAAATATTCTGCATATGTCACTAGCCAGACCTATTTGATTCCACTGATGTTTGGTGCTCTTTGTTCGATGAAGTTCCTTTTAGGTGATATCATACACTTAACGCAATTTTATCAAGATCACGGAGACAAACATCTTAAAATATTTCAAGTTACTTGCAATGTAAAAGCTACATCTAGATCTAGAGCTCAGTATTGGAGCAATATGGGGTTTCATTGATCCTGGGAGTTGGACCTTTGAATTCCAGTGATGTTTTTCATATTGTGCTCTAGCCCACATTTATGGCATCATAGGCAAAAGAAAGAAATCTTGTTGTATAATGCTTTGTTGCTTTCTGCATTGCCATTGAGATGTGAATGACTCCTTGCATGGATATTTAAGCAATCACTTCTGCCATGAAATAGCTTTTTTTTCTTTCTTTGGCTTCTACACATAATGACAATTGCACTTACATGGTGAGGACAACTAAGTTATGAATTGAGACCCAGAGCAAGCCTCCGTGGTCAGGAGGAGTGCACTATCCATGCCCTCCATAGTGAGCATGATTACTGTCTGTTCCTGTGTATTGCCCTAGATGGTCCTGATGGTACTGGCGTGTATATTTATATTGGCAAGGCAGGCTTTTTTGTCTGTTCCCTGCATCGGCTGGTGGTTGGCTTACTGGCCCTGCCTGATAAAAAATGGTCCTGTCCATTCTTTTGAAACACATTGTTTTTCAGCAGGTCCACATATGTGTACCTTACATCTGTGAAGCAGGATGAGGCGGGAGTTTTTGTGTGTCAAGAATAGCTGTGGTCACAGTTGAATCCATTTTAAATTTCCACTCTTGAAAATGGTGTACAAAATGTAGCTTGAAGGTAGCATCACAGACTAGTTTGTTTATCCCTGCCCCTCCTGATGCACGCGAGAGTCCCCAGACTAGAGGGTGTGGATGGAATGTGGTGTATGTGGAATATGGTGTCATTAGACATGCAAGGGATAGTGTTTTGTGAGATCCTGCCCCTTTATTTTCATCAGGTGTCACCTTTGTCGGGTTGCTGGGAGATGTGGGACGAAAGGAGATAGAGGTTTCTTAACATGTGCAGAGTCAGGCAGGTGGTGTCATTTGCCAGTATAGTGGTGGTCATTACCTTAGCATTTCTGGCAGACTATCACCCACCATATTTAGTGGTGGTTCCCCTGAAAGCACTATGTTTAATCAGCGTCCATCATGTTTCATGTGGCTTCCTAGCAAACTTTGATGTGTAGCACAAACTCATAAAGCTGTTTTTGTAAAACAAAATACTAATAACCCTAGAAATCTTTGGGTCTACTTTCACAGTGTAGAGGTATGTTTTCATATTTCTTTTCAGGACAGCTAGGCTTTCCCTGAAAAAGTGAATTGCATCAGACCATCTGCTCTAAATAGGGCAGACAGTCTGAGGTACTTACACCAATGGCCCCAATTCCATTAGGCTGCAAAGTTTCTGATGGTGGAGGAAGTTGAGGCACCGCAGGCAAAAACAAATATCCTTCAAATCCAAATAGAACAGGTGGACCATTAATTTGGCAGGCAGTGTACTCTGCCAAATTTGGGGTAGATTACCTTATCCACTAAATATCCCCCTTAGTTTGTGACCTTCACCTGCCCTTTTGTACACCTGTAGAAGTTGGTCCCAAAAGGTTGAAGAGAATAAGGTGTGACATTTCTCTCCTTTTTGTGCCCATGTTTTTATTGTCTAAGTAGGAAATTCCCAGCTCCATCCCTTTTTCCTGCTGCCACTTGAAAACACTGGATATCCCATCTAGTGATGAATAAATAATGTGAAAGAACTGTTTTAAACCTGTCCCGGAACTGTGCCATGGAAATACACAAGCTGTATGCAAAAGTGGTATAATAGGATAAATCTCAAGTCAGTGTAACAAGAATCTTGCTGACTGGTGTAGATAAGAATCTTCTGAGATTCAGAACAGGCTTTCTTAACAGCCACCTTCCCAGTCAAGTGTGGGGACACTAGCTGAGAAGTCTGCAACTTCCTGCTAGAGGTGCAGTGGATTGGGCTTTGAGGAGCTTACCTTGCTGCTGTAAGGGGTACTGGAGGTGTCCCTTGAGCAGGAGTCTGCCCAGAGGAGAAGGCAGTCATGACTACCTAGTGGAGGAGTTGCCCAGAGTGAGGCGAGACTGCACAGTAGAGTACAGGGGATCACTGCATTGCAAACTCCTAGTACGAGAATGGTGCAAGGATCTGTGGTGAGCCCCTTTGCTACTGGCTGCTAAAGTTCGTGTGCCTCATGCCCTCAGCTGAGCCTTGAGTGACTTAGCCCTCATTCCTGTGAGAATTTAGTGGAGGGGCCAGATTCAAATGGCATCAATAAACCAATTAAGGAGCTCTGACTCCAGAACTCTCATGTCTCCTTGGTCTTGTTTTGTGCTAAATAAATATTTTAAAAAACAAAACTCAATTGGGGGCTAATTCATGAGTTTCCCGGTTCTGAGCCTGAAACCCTACTCCACCTCCTCAGTAAATCTTGGACTACTCTTCTTGCTACCCTGATACTCAAGTGCTGAAGGAGTGTAATGGTGTTCAGTTTTCAAGGCCATTGTAAATCAGCATCAGGACCTCAGAGGCAAACCTACCCAATCACCACAATGGAGGCCTATTAACCCACGAATTGGCCTGCGGTTTGGAACTTGCCTCCCTGCAAAAGAGAGCATTTTCCCTGGGTTAAACATCTAAAAACCTAGTGTTTTACTTCTTACATATTTAACTGAATCCCTATCATGATTACTATAATTGACATTGTACCAAAAAAACAAAAAAAATCCGGTTACTCGCTTTTTCCTAAATAGGACAATTTAATTGCTTTTTGTAGCAGTTGGGTAGAAGTGTTCAATCAATTAGATACACAGGTGAACGAACGAATGCATTTCTGAAAACCCATACTGGCTGAAATATTTTTCTCATTCTGTTTTTCACCAGGCCTTGTATGAAGCAGGAGAAAGGAGAAAAGGAACCGATGTTAAGGTGTTCATCAACATTCTTACTACAAGAAGCTATGCACACCTTCGTAAGGGTAGGTGTCACTGACCAATTTCGCACATAAACGTAGTTCAGAATTTTGGTTAAACATTAATGAAAGAATCTCAACTTCTAAATAGTGAATGATCGGGTTGAGTAGGAAACTTGCATAATCAAGATTTCTTCGTAGTGTTGCACTTAATGCTTAGCAAAACAATGGATTATTTCCATCATTAGTCTCAAAAAAGTCTTTAAAGCCTTGCACCACTGTTTTGCATATATTTCTGACTGTTTTAAGTGTCAAAGAACTTCAGGAACACTGCCAGGAACCAGCGAATTTAACAGATTCCTAGGAATATGCAAATGCATGACATTTAATTCTCACACTAAAGTGCATTTGTACCTGGAGGAATTATGTACACACTTAAATTTCTATCAGAGGTTAAACATATGTATTGTTGTTACTTGTGTTAAGGAAATCTATAGCACTAAAAAAGTGCAACAGAAGAATTGAGCACATAACAGAAAAAAATACATGGTGTGAATAGTTAACAAAAGTTACATGAAAGCATATTATGCCACATTCTGGAGTGGTCATTACTCTAGGGCGTGAGCTATAATTCTAGCGAGAAAGTTATGTGAAATAAAACACTTTGCCCTTTGACTTCAAGTTTGTTAACTTCACCTGCACAAGAAGTACCCTGATCAAAAATGATGGAAAAAAAGTGCAGGGTATTTTCTTACACTGTGTTTTGTTTCGTTTTTTCTACCTGGATACATATCATGAACTGGGTAGAGAACCTACACCGGTTTAAAAATAATAACTTTTAAATCTTACAGAAGCTTTTGTCTAAATTCGTCAATGGAATCTTCCGAAGGAGGACTGCGGTAGGGAGGGTTTGGATGTGGATGATCATAGGTAATTTTCTTTTGCACATGCAGCTTTTAGTTCAGGGAAATCCAACAGTAGGAGCTAAGACTAGATTGCCATTTACTGTATATCTTTTTAGGTCTAGCTTGACAGCAGAGCTGTATAACCTTATATGATTAACAGAAAAGGAGCTTTCAAAGGTACTACTAAGAAGAAGACTTTGGCTGTGCCCACCTGTTGATTTTCTTGAGTACATCATTTGATTGGGTAGAATCAGTGGCGGCCTCTTGTCAAAGAGGGTGGCGGGCAGGGAAGGGTATTAAAAAAATAAATTAATAAACACAAAAAAAACGTACCTCTGTGTTGTGAGAGACGGTGTCCTCCTCAGGCTCCCAGAAGGACAAAGCTTCCAGTCTCCCCTCCCGTCACAACGATGCACTCAACAGCATGACAGCAGCATCGTGATTGGTCTGAGCGCCTGCTTTGGTGCTCAAACAGGGAGTAGGGCTCTGTGCACTTTCTCCTTCCGGCTGTTCAGTACAGCCAGATGGAGGAATGCAAAATGTGCATGACTGTTTAGCCGGCCAAAGCGTCAAGCGCACTTATGTGCACTCACCACTACCCCTCCAGCCCTCCTCCTCCAGCCCCACCCTGCCCTAACCTGGCTCCCATGGGAAAAATAAAATGATAATAACTTTACGCGTTATTATCATTTTATTTTTCCCTTTGTCTACTGCAAACAGCGCTAAGGCGGAGGAGCCGCTGTTGTGTAGAATCTGTTCACTTCTACTGAGAATGTGTTCCACTGTCTGTAATGCATGTTTTGCCTTGTGAGAACACTTATGTTTAATATGGCAGGATTGAGTTTATGGCAAGAGGTCAGTGATTGCAGCTATAGGCCCGGTCTGTTTATTACGAAAATGTATGCAGTAGACCCTATATTTTAATTGTAAAAAACATATTTAAGGATGGATTGTTATTACTTTGTATGAATTCCTGCCGAGAGGTATTTTGTTCAATGGAATTTCACAGATTACGTAGTGGGCAAGGGTTTTAGTGATGCTCACCACCTCAGGCAAACCCTGGGGTTAGAATAATTTCACTGCTATAATCCTTGTTACTACTTTTGAGTGGAGTTGTGTATTCTTTTGCCAATTGTAATTTTTTTACATACTTGCAGTGTTTCAACTGTATGCTTGATGGATCTCGAACATATTTGCAGTTCAGTAGGCCTATGTTAATTGTGAGAAGTCCATGATAAAGGCTACCAGCCTTACTGGTTTCTTGGGAAACGTTATGCCATATGCTATAGTTTTGATCTGTTTTCCATAAACAAGATATGACAATGCCAGTAGGCCTGATTTTACTTATTGAGTAGAGCATGTATAAAAGGCAATAGATTTTTAAAGGTGGGTTGTTTTTACACTTTGCTAAAGCCTATCGGCAGGTGTTTTGTAACAAACAATCTCACTGATTACCATAGTAGGTAAGGTTTTAGTGTTTGTGACCTACTGGAACAAATCATGCACACAGAATATTTGCACTATGATTATTCTTTTTAGGCCCTATTATGAGAGATTTTATATTATATTATTTTGTCAACTGTTAAGTTATGGTTTCTTGTACCCTATGCAACTCACCGAGTGTGGGTATCCTGACCCTTTAGGAGAAAGGGTAGTTTCCCCATTTAGGGCCATATGTACGAACACTTTTTCCCATAGACACAGAATGGGTAAACTTTTCCCAATAGGCACTAGGGGCCATATGTAGCAAAGTCCGGTTTTCAGTTTCTTTCAGAATTCTAGGACTGAGAGGGAAGGCTGTACAGGCTTCAAGAGCCAGGTAAGAAAAGGCACGTGCGCCAGCTCTGGCTCTTCAGATGTAAAGGACCGAGACCAGCAGAAGGCTGGCCGAGTGAAGGTGCCTTGCAAGTGTGTGAAAGCTGATGTGGCTGTTCAGATACACTGTCCTAACTTGTTCATTGCTTTGTGTCCATGAGTAGTTTGACAAGGGTGCATTTGTGGACGCACAGCCAATGGAGGTCCTGGAGTTTAATGGAAACATGAATGCTGAGTGAAAGGTTGAGTGAATGTTTAGCTATTGCATTCTGGATGACCTGGAGCCTCTTGGTGAGTTTAACAGAGATAGTAAAGTTTTCTGTAGTTTAGCTGGCTGGTTGTTAGAGCTTGGGGGATTGTATGACCGGTGTTGAGAGGAGGCCATCTGAACATTTTCTTAGAAGCTTGAGGGTGTGGAAAAAGGAGGAGGCAATCGAAGTTAATGTGGCTGGACATTGAGCTATATCGATCAATCACAATCCCTAGATTCCTAGGTTAGGTAGATGAGATCGGGTGGGGTCCTAGTTCTGATGGCCACAAGGCTGAGAACTAGAGAGATGTCCTTTCTGAAGAATACCACCTTACTTTCCTCCGGAGAGGATGATCTATGTGCCATCGGCGTACCAGATGAGGCCATGGGTATGGAAGATGTTGGTGAGCGGGGCCATATAAATATTGAAGACCATGGGGCTGAGAGGTGAGCTTTAGGGGAGTTCCGATTGGATGGTTGAGATGTATGGGGCCAGGCTGACAGCCTGCATGCGGCCTGCGAGGATGGAGCTGGCTCACTGAAGAGCTGGTCCACTTTTCTGTCTCGTGGTGGTGTTTGAGGATCAGGTAGGAGACTGTTTTGAAGGCTGTGAAGAGGTTGTGAAGGTGTTGCTCTAGTCCATGATGGGACAAATGTTGTTGATAACAGTAATGGCAGTTTCAGTGCTGTGGCTTGGTCTGAATCATGATTGGGTTGAGTCCCAAGAGGTTGTTGGTGTTTAGGTGTTCGGCTGTCCCTTGTTGATGAGTTTCTCTGGGTAGGGTAGCAGGGACATGGGTCTGTGCTTTACTGTGTTTAGATCAGCTGTAGTTTTTTTTCATTAGCAGCAGGATGAAGGTGTTTTTCATGTGTCTGGAAAGGTAGCAGTAGTGAGTTGTTGAGGATCATGGTGATGGTGGTGCTGATGGGTTTGAGTTCTTTGGTGCAGGTAAAGTGCGGACAGGGGTTCAAAGGAGCTCCTGAATGGATAGAATGGATGGTGACTGTTTCCTTGGGGGCGATGGTGCTCCAGCAGGCCAGGGCAGTTTCTGGTGTGTTCTCATAGTCTCATTGGAGGGCTGCAGAGGAGAGTGGTCGTTTTTGTGTGCAAAGTTGTCCGCTGGAAGCAGTGTGTGGGTAATTAATTCTTTCACTGTGGAGAAGATTTCCTTTGAGTTATTTGTCTTGTCAGTCAGTTTAGTCAGGACTGAGTACTTAGTGGCTGTGAGCTGCAGGGGTTAGTGTGGGAGGGCTGATATATAGGTCTATTATTTTAGGTGAGTTTCTGTCTGTGCCCCAGTGTATGCAGTGGTGCATGGTAAGAAGCACCTTGTCAGAATACCAGCTTGCTTAGGGTCTGGTTTGAGAAGTGTTACTGGTTTTGAGCTGGGCCAGGGTGTTTGCACAGGAGGCAAGCCAGTTGTCAATGGATTGGGTGAGGCCTCCTTGGTGCTTCAGGCAATGAGTTTGGAGTTCTGTGATCTGTTTTATCAGAAATTGTGTTCTAGTTGTGTCAGTTGGTTTTGGTCGGAGCAGTTATTTGCTTGTAAGTTAGATGAAGATCAAGTCCGATGAGAGAGTGGTTTGTCCAGGGCAAGGGTTGGGCTTGTCCACTGTGATGTCACAGAAGTTGATGAAGGTTGAACAGAGATATCTGGCAGTGTGGGTGGGATCCTTTATTAGTTGGGTGAGTCCAAATATGTTCAGGGTTTCTAGGAGGCTGGCAATGTTGGGTCGGTGGCATCCTCCTGGTGGAAATTGAGATTATCAAGGAGGATGAAGGTGCTGGAGTTGTGCGTAGAAGTATAGATCACAGAACTCCAAACTCACTGCCTGAAGCACCAAGGAGGCTTCTCCCATACCCTGCATTTGGAGACTTCACTAGGTTTATTGGCAGGAAAGGATCCTTGATGAGTGTTTGACTGCAAGGCCGGTCCTCCACCAGTACTACCCTATGGGGCTCGTTACGCACTCAAGTTTGGGTGCCTTTTAAAGGGCTCTAAGTCTAAGACGCATGAATGTCTGTTTTCTTTCAAGATTTGTAATAACGTTAATTGGCAAATCAGCAGACACGTCCCATTTAAGAACGGTTGTTTGACAGGCTATGTTAACTTGCGGTCCTGAAGAAAGCCAGAAGACCCGGTGAGTGCTAAGATACCTGAAACATGTCAACCAAGATTTGTTTGATGCATGGGGGGAATCTTAATTTGCGTCATTAGCCAAACATTTGTTTTTAACCTTATCATAGTACCAGTTGTCAATTAAAGAATCCTTCCTTTTGAGTACTAGGTGTAATTTTAAATACACACGGATCCTGATAAGGATGTTATCCTTAGAGCGCCCTTCTTTTAGTGGGCTAGCCCATCCGGGCACATAATATGCTTTGGATGTGAACTTGATGATGAAGCATGCCACGAAAGCTAACTCCAGTGAGTGAGAGTCCTTTTAAAAATTTCTTAGGATATCCAGGATAGGAAAGGTGCCATAGTGACACCACTCCTCTCTAATTAGTTCTATATATTCTTGAAAGTTGAGTGGTCTCACTCTGTTTACTTCTTACTCCCTCCCACCCCCTGTTGTTTTGATATAGGAGGCTGACATCTCCAGTGTTCTCCTTTGAGTTCAAGGAGCTCTGCATTCTGCTGCAGAGAAAGGTGAGAACCGGAGGTGGAAATCTTGTCTGACTTCCTGTAGGGATAAGAACTATACAGCAAGGACTGATAAAGAACCTCTGCTGCCCCTTAACGACCCAGGAGGTGCCTTGTAAAGCACCTGTCCTGCATAGTCTGAGCTGAAGTTCAACATTCAGCATCTTCTGTGAGGAAGTTAGAGACACTGACTAGACTGAGAACATGAAGCCACTGTCCTGGCTAACCTGCCTTCTCCCCATGTGTTGTCCCCAAAGCTTGCATGTTTCATCCTGCTGCTACTCCATGGCAGCTTCTTCTGTGATTAATTTCCAAGGCTTGGTGAGCCCACACACTGCTTTTAGTGCACTTCTACACTGATTGATGATCGTTTCATATGTGCTGTGCATTTAGCCTGCATTTTCTACTGTGCCTGATGCCTGCGAATTCATGTAGTGCACCCTGCATTGCCTCAAATGTATTTGCAGCCAAGGACTGTGTGAGCCAGTGTGCTAAATTCGGCATTGCGTATCAATTTTTCTGCAAGTGATGATATGTGAGCTCCTGAGATTCACCCTGCAAGGCTGCTTGTCTTCTGTTTCACATGCTGATCATGTGAGCCTATGCACTACACCTTGCATCTGCTACTAAAGAACTGTTCTCCGACTCCTAATAACTACTGGTTGCAACTGGTGTGCCTGTATGCCCGCTGTGACTGCTGGTAATTATTCATGGTTGGCTTCGACTAAGGCTTGCTGAATAACCCACAAATGGTACACTCAAATTGTGTGACCGCCGCCAAGCAGCGTTATTGCCATACATGTCTTACCATAAGCAGTCCTATAACTCTTTGCTATAAAAAGAGTGAGGAATTGAACTGTGCACTGGAAGAATACACAGAAGTGGGTGCTGCACTTTGCTGTAAAGTGGGAATTAGTTACCTTAATATTAATATAATTCGTTTATACAAACAGCCGTGCTTACATTATATTTGTGAGTGGTACGTGTGCTGCATGCAATAGAGGCTCTGCCACCTCTACTCTCCAAGAGTAAGCTTTGACTGTCACTTGGCTACTCCCTGTCGTATTTAGAGCGCTGGCACTATTGTCTGGGTTCTGTGTTTCCAACCACATCAGCAGTACTTACAAAAATTGTCTATTTGCCCTTTAGAAACAACTGGCACTGAAAATCGTGACTGCCACTGTTCTGTTTTCCTAGTCAGATGTCTTCTTTATGTATTTTGACTTCAAGCGCACAGTCCACCACAAGAAACTGTGGAATCCACAAACTTCTCTCGATTTGAGCTGATGGTTCTTCTCATTGTTAAGCTAATTCTTCCTATCACCACTGGGCATGTATAGGTGATGATTCTCACTCATTCACTCTTCAAGGAAAACAACACTTCAAAGTACATACAGTAAAGCTATGCATACTAATCTGACTTCCGAGCAGACAATCTAGTACCCAATAGGCATACTGTTCATATATTCTTCACGTAAATCCAAAGTAATCCACACCTCTGTCATCTATGAAAAAGATGGCACTGCATGGAGTGTGATTTAAGAGCGTTCCTTTTCTTGAACTAACCAACTCATATTTGATTAGTCTTTCAGAGGTATACCAGCTACAGCAAGCATGACATGAACAAGGCCCTGGATCTCGAGCTAAAGGGTGATATTGAAAAATGCCTGACAGCTATTGGTATGTAACTTTATTTCAACTAGAACGCATGCTTCAAGGTTTTCTTCATTAGGCTGGTAGGTCTGTATTGATAGTAATCTTGCTGCTCTAGTGTTCATCTATGGAATATAAATATTGTTCATTCATATATTGCTGGGATGTCATTTTAACTTACCATAATTAATTAAAAATATTGTTGCTATACTTTGTATAGTTAAAAATATAGTACTTTTACAATACGGACAATGTGTTTTGACTTGCAGGACAGAAGTCTTAATCCTGATCTATCCAACTCCGCTTTTTTCCATTTGTTATTAGGAATTGAGTACCATGAAATGGCTTAATAGTCTCTCCAGTTAGTTACTACTCTACTACAGAGCAAAACAGTGGTAGCAATTGCTATGTAGAAGATTATTATTCTGGAATGCAAGGTAGCATCCATTAGTCAAATAACTTGTTTAACCGTGATGTTCCTGCTTTTCAGACATTACTCCTTCACAACCATATTTTATTGACAGATCTTGACAGCTTCTTTACATATTTTGTTTAGGAAGGTGTTTTGGAAAATTAATACAGACTTGAAAAGTGGTAGAGTTGAACGGTGGAACTTTGTTACGGCTCGGTTGATGGAAATCTTTCTCCAATGGAGTAGGTGGGCATGGAAAGAAGGACATTACACTGCCAGGACTATTTAATGTGGAAGGTGTAATGTATTTTCTTTTCTGTTAGTCACCACCATAAAAATCTTGGCAGTATGGCAGGAAAAAAAAATCTAAACACCTTGGGAGAGAAACACCAGGGTTTGGCGGTCATTAGTTTCTTGAATATTAAGGAGTTTGTTTCGGAAAAATAAAATCATTGAAAAAGTTGTCAAAACCTACAGAGGCTATTCACCAAATATTTGTAGTTTGAAGGGAACCACTGTGACAGCGGCTTCCCTCAAGTTATGGAGATGACCTCTGGGCACGTAGTCCTCTCTAAATTTGATGGAGGGTGTTCCATCAGGACTGCAGAGTTATGTTTATCCACCAGCGTGACAGAGTAACATCAGTCAAACCTTAAGTCAGGCCCCTAACGTTGTTTTCTTGACAACCTAATTTTATTAGATGGATTCTCTTATCAATGATGAAATGTAATATACTATTATGATTTGAAAATAATAATATTCCTATTTGTAAAACATTTTTAATTGGCTAATGACATTGAAGTTATTGAACTGTTTTAGTATTACCTGTATTAATTTTTGCAATTATTTTAATGTATTAATAATTTAATTTTGCAGTGCAATGTGCAGTAAGCAAGCCATCTTACTTTGCTGAACGACTGTACTTGTCTATGAAGGTAATTACATTACTCTTAACACTATTACCTCTGTCTGCCTGCAGACCATGACCCAAAGTAGACCCTCAACCCTGTAATTTAAAATATAAGTCAGTTTATGAACTCTCAGAATGTTAGGTTCTCTGCCAGGACTCTGGGCTGGTGAATGATCGTTCTATGAGACTGCCATCCACCCACTACAGGTTCCCAAGTGTAAGGGTACCTGACGAAGAATTCCCTTCAAATGAGCATAGTAACTATCAAAGAAGTCATTTTTGGATGCCGAAAGAGGCCATCTGGACTGATCAATCTTTAGCCAAGCACCACACGGAGTTCAAAACTAACGTGATACAAACATGACGAACCACAGTTTAGATTAGGAGAACTCTATTTCGGTTTATTAGCGAGTACAGAATTGAATGGGGAATCATTTAAGTACTGGATGAAGAAATGAAAAAAACATGTTAAAGTATATCTCATTCTGGTACTGTAAGCGGGAGGAGAAAAGCGTACCTCTTTGGTGTACGAGGGTGTTATTTAGTATATGTCTTGATCATATGTTGTGACGTGCCTTCAGTAAACAAGTGCATATATGCTGCTTTGAAAATAATTATTTTGATTGTAAAACTTAGTGTAATTGCTGTAGCCATAGATATATGATCACACTGTCTCAGCTCTATCAGTGTACTTACTGTATCATTATGACAGTTCTTACTGTTACTATGTAAAACTACTAAATAAGTGAGAGGTTATGGATCTAAAGTTAAGAATTCCACTAATAGCTTTTTGCCAAAGGAATTACAGCGAGTTTCTATTGAAAGGGATGAGAAGTACCTTGTTTTGAGTTGTCTGCCAAGATGTTGTAATAACTGTCCAGGGCAATCTGCTGGCAAGATAGTTGGTAGTCTGATTATAACCATTGTATAGAGATTAGAAGCACATGGCTGCTTTGTAGTTCCCTGTGTTAAAGGCGTATTCAGTTTAATTGAAAAGAACTCTCAACATTTCTGGTCTCCTGCTTTTCATTTGTTCCAACACTGGGGCATGCAATTGACAGCTAAATTATGGAACATTGACAAATTAAAATGCCTAATTTTTTGGAGGTTGCAAGCAATGCCTGCTTCTTAAGGGGATGGGATTGTGGTAGGACCTGCCAGCTCTTGCGTGTGATAGCTCAGTTCCCGTCTCCAGGACTTGCAGAGATCCTGAGAGTTTTCATTCACCTGCTGCATCAGCTGCAGGCTTGTTTTTTAGGGAGAAAAAGGGGGACTCTAGTAATAATTATGGGGCACATAGCTGCCTCCTGCAACAGTGTAATTCTGGGTATTCCCTTCGCCAGTCCCATCACTGTAATTAGTAGGCAAATTCACCATCTGATGTGGCAGCAGACTGGTAAGTTGGTCTTGAAGTTCATACCTGGGTGGATGAGGGTCCTCAAACCAGATCTAAATAGGGTCCATGATTTTAGGTGAAAATTAGATGATCCTGCCACTAAGTGAGTGGAAATGGTACAGGAATCGTACCAAGAATATGCATTGATGTGATAGATAGCTAACAAAGAATGCCTACACTCCAAACAGGGATCTGGAACTCGTGACAAGCAATTAATTAGAATCATGGTTTCCCGATCCGGAATTGATATGGATGAGATCAAGGTGCATTACAAGCGAAAGTATGGCATACCACTCCGCCAGGCTATTTTGGTAAGTACTTTGTCTTCATTCTCTACAGTAAAACTGTTTGGCAAAAAAAAAAGGTTTCTGCGAATTATCAGCATCAGTGACTAAGCTTTAGATCCTCTAACACATGAAAGGTAGTAGGCTACATGCCGCGTATTTAGTTTTGCTTTTCTGCATTATTTTTTCTTGCCTGTCAAAAATTCTTGGGGCGTTAATGTCATGCCCATGGAATGTATGTTAACTATAATTCTCATCTTATTACTAGTAGTTCACAACTTGTAATTACTAGTCCACAATACTATTTCACTTCTCTTCTCCTATAAATCAAATTATTCATTACTTAATATCAAATAGCCATGAACCAAGTTGATGTAAAATATTTTAACTAATGCTTCATGCAAGTAGGTCTCTATCTACTGCTGTCTCAACAAAACCCCATATCATTGCTAACCTCGCATTTTCATTTTCTACTACGATATGCCCCTCTGAACTGATCACAGCTACACACATGACTTGCTCTCACTTCAGAATCGCGTCATACTTGACCAGTTAGACTTACAACCCTAAATGACCAATCCATTGTAGGAAACATGGCATAAACTCCTGAAATCTTTTAAATACTTCCTATACTCTTCATCACCAGATCTGATCCACGTATAGTGAAAATATGGATCAACAGTTTATGACCAGTTTTCTCTTTATACAGTACTCATTGCAAACAGTGTCTTCATTCCCAAAACCTATCTTTCTTCAATCTCTCACATTTCTAGAACTCCAGTTTCCTTCCCATTCCTGGCTACACCCTACACCAACGGTATCAGTTGTTATTCTGTGAGATTTGTGTGTTAAACAGGAGCTGGACTTGCACATAACTTAAAATCCTAACTCGGCACTCTTATGGCCTGATTTAAACTTTGGCAGACGGGTTACTCCGTCACAAATTTGAAGGATATCCTGGCCACCATATTACGATGTATGTAGGATAAAAAGGATTGTAAAACGGCAGAAGGGATATCCGTCATGTTTGTGAGAGTAACCGTCCACTAAACTCTAAATGAGGCTTTTAGTCTTTTACGTCCCTCCCTACCATGGCTTTGATACAAAATTAGCTACAACGGGAAATGGTGTTTCACTGATCATTTTGGAGGTATTTTCTGGGAGGAGCAACACTTTCAAAATTGTTTCCACAATTGATATTCTGATCTAAAAATTGTGCGCAGGGAGGCTGAGTGCACTTGCTATCAATTGCCTAAATCCAGCACACCCAAGCAGTCTCAACTTTGCCTGATTTTGAGTGAAATACCTTTAGGAGAGGGTACAGAGAAATGGCAACACTAGCTTAGACTCAAGACTGCGAGTACATCATGTTAGCAGATTGAATCCACTCTCCAAGCACTGACCTTTGTCCACCATTGTGCACGCTCTAACAAGCCATGTGTCCTGTCAGAGTGATGCACATGACTCGTTGATTTCCTTACAAATGCAATTACTATTGCGGCAACTCCAGAGAACACCTATATCAAACAATTGTGACAATTCACTGAGGCATCAAAATTTGGAGAGCAGTAAGCCAATCAGCATAATTCATACATCCCATCCTGCTGTCCTCTACAGATCTACCATAAGGCCCCTGTTGAGCCCATTCCTTATTCGGTAGAACGGTCACTCTTTAACATTCGAGGCAATAATCAGATGGGCTAGTGTACTGATTTTATAAGCACTGAAAGTCTAGTCTCCAGTCAGTGGTGGGTGATCTGTAGAACTGTCCTCATAAGCCACCTCTACATCCTAACCCTGTTTATTTATGAAAACTGACTACCACTACCTTCACATATAAGGTCCTGTGAAGAATCTTTTGAATCCATGAGGATACATACAAATGTACATTTCTTATTACCTGCTCCTTCAGATATTGTCAGTGCTTTGTTAGTGTTGTGGCTATTTCTGTTTATGGGCTAAAACTGATTTAAAATGGATGCCAACTAACTAAAGTTATCCCTGGACTTGTGCCTTACTTTGTTTTGTATGTTTTTATTTTTTCAATTGTATTTGTTTTTATGGCTGGCCTAAAGACAATGTTGCTAGCCTGATATACTAAAGAGAATCATAAATAGAAAAATATGTATAAATATGGGCATCGGGTCAGCTGTCTTCATCAATTTCTTTGTTCAACTGTCATTTTGCCTCCACCCACCAAAAATACAGTATGAGACAGCCCCCTTCAGCGGTTAGCTGTCATGCACTGTGCCTTATCCCATGTGTAAATCTACCTTTTAAAAGATCCAGTTCAGTTCTTTGTGCTTTCACTTGTTCATCGTTTTTGTCATCCATGTGGTCAGGTTACAGTAATTCAATGTTAATAGTACCTTTTGTTCAAGCTTATGAGGATCTTATTTTCCAGGCATGTGTATTAAAACTAACCGGTTTCTCTACCTGTTTTAAGTACATTTGCCTGCTATGAAACACCAAACTTGTGTATTATAATATGTGACTGTTATTTGTTTTATTTAAACTTTATATTGCAGTCAGATGGTTGCCACGTTCAGGTGGCAGCATTTTTTTTTCTTTGTGGCACATGCTTGCAATAAAAAATAAAAAAGTGACTACTCAGCTCTTGTGCTAGCCTGCCAAGGCCAGTCCTATTAGTTGTCCTAATTCTTGCATACCAGGTTTTGTAAAGATATCCAAAAGCACACCAGTACCAAGGGCCTTGATTACAAGTTAAGGCATTATTTGTCGCCCCTGATAAATAGCAATACCAAGGGGGATGTTATTTATCAGGTGCCATAAATAGCACCCATTAGGAGTATATGGGGAATGATATGTGGATTTTGTCGGTAAAGCACTACAATCCGCATGATACAATAAATACTGTATATTTTCCTCTGTTAAATACTGGTATGCTTGACCTACTGAAATTTAACAACAGTTGAACTGTTTAACGCATCTGATAATTAATAAAGTCAAACTCGTAATTTCATCATGTGCGTAAACAGGGCTTTACGCATGGGACAGAAGTAAGCACCCAACTTGCAATCAGGCCCTATGTGGGGCAGTTTGTAAAACAGCCTGGGAGCAGAACCTTGATGTGGAATAAGTAAAAGGGAAAACATCAACATCATTGTGGCAAAATTAAAGTACTAGGAGCAGCGAATAAGAGGAAACTAGAGTTGCCCGTGGCAAACTATTGGGGATAGTAGAATCTCGGGGATTCACAAATAAGGATATTGATGCAGTCATCTTTCAGCACTGAATTTAAATAAAACCATTTTTTGTGGCATTCTCTGGGTGATTACTTTACCTCTCAGTTGTCGTAGCGTTACTCATTTCTCATAGCAAACTACATTTTCCTATTTACTCTTCTTGAGGCAGTCACCTATTTTTCTTGAATGTTTAGAAAAGCAGATTTGAGTTACATCTTTTGAATGATCTGTTATAGCACTATGACAAGTCTGGCAAAATAACTTGAGCTGTACTATTGAAATTGTGGTCTGAAGGATTTGAATTCAGTCAAAGCAAACAACTTTTTGCAACTGCATGTAATTGATGAATGCAATATTTACAATGTAGAACTGACTACTTCCTGTGTCATAATAGAAAGTATTAACTAACATGATTATTGGCATGTGTAGTTGCAGATACACATGCTATGCATTATTCCACCATCTAGTGTTGGGCTCGGAGTGTTACAAGGTGTTTTTCTTTGAAAAAGTGTTTTCGGAGTCACGGGATCGAGTGACTCCTCCTCTTTGTCAGACTGTGCATAGGCATCGACTCCATTGTTAGATTGTTTTCTTTCCGCTGTCTGGTTCAGATGTGTTTCCTCTCTCTCTCAGAGATTTTGAATCAAACTTTCGAAAACTCCCTTAATCGTCGGTATTGTTTTGATCACGTTTCCACCTAGCCTCAAAAGGATAGTACGCTTAAACTAAATTTTGCCCTTCTGGGCGCGTGCGCCTTATTCGGGCCTGCCGCGTCGAAACCTGATGGATCGGGCTCCATTTCGATTTTGTCCTCCATGCCACGCAAAATTTCTGTACACAGACCAACACCTTGTATGTAATCTGTTTCTTTCTCCTGATCACAAAGAAGAGGATTGCGAGGCCTGTCTATTGTTTCAATTCAAGAAGACCCTGTCTGATCAAACAGCCAGAAGATTGGAAATGGCGCTGAAGAGTATGGAGCATCTCAACACCATGGAAGAAGAACAGGCGCAGACGGCGGTTTCCATCAGAGACGCCGAAGAAGAATCGGAAGACGATAGGCCCATCACTGCTGGTCAGCATGTGAGTACGTCTGCCCCACGCCTACTTATATAAAGTCCTCAAAGGCCTTGGGTACACCACTGCCAGAGAGCCATGGTTCGACCCGAAAAAAGATTCTCGTCAACCGACTTTCGGGTTCGGTGTCGAAAAAGGACACTTCTCCATCAGTATCGCAGTCGAGTAAGTCCATCAAAAGTTCAGCTTTCGACTAGAGCAAGCATCCTCCCTCCTCGGAGTCGAAGCCTCGACGCCCTGCTTCTGAGCCGAAACAACCGACTGTATTTTTGGGCCTGAAAAAACTACGGTCTTTGGAGCCGAAAAAGTCTTCTTATTCAGACGAGCAAGCACTTTCGAGTCCTCTCAAACTGAGCTCAAAATCACTGGATGAAAAGTCTTATAAACCTTCTCATGTTTCTGAGGACACTGAAATCCAACCTGTACTTCAGATCCTGGATGAAAGACAATCAAGAATTCACATCCATAAAGAGACTGGCAGAATAATTACTACACCTCCTCTACAGACCAAGAGAAAGTTGGCCTTTCAAGAACATTTAGACACTGCTCAACCACCAGCAAAGATTTATAAACGGAAGGAGAAGCCATGACCCATCCATACTTCTCCCCCCTCATTCACCACAACTTTCTTTTTTGCCACCAGCCCACCACCTTTGCCTTCACCAACTCATTCACAATACTCATGGTGATACAATTGATCTTTGGGATCTCTACGATCCAGATCCTATTCCTTACAATGACAAAGACTTATATCCTTCTAAGCCTTCTCCTCCAGAAGACACTACTGCATACTCGCAGGTTATTCCGAGGGCGGCAGGGTACCATGGGGTGCTTAAGCACACTGAACCCCCTAGAAGATTTTCTCTTTAACACATTATCCTCCACGCACTCAAAATATCAATGCCTGGCATGATTAAACATGCAGATCAAATATTCAATGAGCCAGTCAAAGCTAGGGTTATAACACCATACATTGATAAAAAATATAAACCTGCTCCTACAGACCCTGATTATATTACCCACCAATTTCCTCCAGACTCCGTGGTAGTGAATGGTGCTAGAAAGAAGGCTAATAGCCAGTCATCAGAGGAAGCTCCTCCCCCTGACAAGGAGAGCAGAAAATTCGATGCTGCTGGCAAGAGGATAGCAACACAGGCTGCCAACCAGTGGTGAATTGCAAACTCGTAAGCCTTGATAGCAAGGTAAAAAGATTCAGCCCACTGGGACGAGATGCAGGAACTCCTACAACACCTCCCAAAGGAACACCAAAAAAGGGCACAACAAATTGTGGAAGGGGGTCAGACCATAAGCAACAATCAAATACGGTCTGCCCGTGATGCTGCAGATACAGCAGCTCTAGAAGCATGAATACTGCCATTACTATACATTCATCTGGTTTCAAACCAGAAATACAGCAGGTAGTGGTCAATATGTCTTTTAATAAAAAACACCTGTTTGGCCCTGAAGTCGACATGGCCATAGAAAAACTGAGAAAAGACTCAGACACTGCCAAAGCAATGGGAGCCTTATACAAAACACCCTATAGAGCCTCCTTTCACAGACAACAGTTCAGAGGAGGATTCAAACAACAATCCACAGAGGTTTCTACCTCCCAGGCAAAACAAGGGCAACAACAACAGCAGTACCAGAGAGGGGGATTTAGAGGGTCTTTTATAGAGGTCAATACTTTAGAACTAGAGGCAAGTTCCAGACTTCAAAACAACCCACTACTCCAGCTAAACAGTGACTTATTTACCATCCCTCAACCCCACACCTCTCCTGTGGGGAGCAGACTGCAGCAATTCCACTCCCATTGGCAAAATATCACCACAGATCATTGGGTATTGTCAATTGTGTGCAATGGCTATTGCCTAGAAATTATTTCTACCCCTCCAAACATTCCTCACATTACCACAAGCTGTCCCCAGAACACAATGTTATATTACAGCAAGAAGTACAATTGCTACTACTAAAACAGGTAATAGAATTGGTCCCACACTCGCAACAAGGAACAGAAGTATACTCGCTATACCTCCTCATTCCCAAAAAGGATGGCACTCTTAGGCCCATCCTAGACCTCAGTCCCTAAATCTACATATCCTGTCAGAACACTTTCACATGGTAACCCTGCAGGATGTCATCCCACTCTCTCATGAACTGAAAAAACTTCTTCAAAGAAAAACAACTTGTAACACTCCGAGACCAACACTAGATGGCAGGATAATGCACAGCATGTGATCCTGCAGCGGAACATGCCACAAACAGATGTACACTGGGTAAGTGACATTTTCCATACCCATCCATCCAGCTCACAGAAAATATCTAAGGTTTGTGATGGCAGGAAAATATTATCAATTCAAAGTTCTACCATTCGGCATAACCACAGCTCCAAGGGTATTCACAAAATGTCTAGCAGTAGTAGCAGCCTACCTAAGAAGGCAACACATACATCTCTATCCATATCTAGACGATTGGCTAATAAAATCAATCAATTTTATACAATGCCAACAACACACTCAATACGTAATAGAGACCCTACATACACTAGGGCTCACTCAACTACCAAAACTCCCATCTTCAGTCACACATGTACAACCTTACCTAGGTGCTATTTTAAATACACAAACAGCCTTAGCTTATCCAAATACACAAAGGATACAAGCGTTCAAAAATCTCATACCATAAATGCAGCCAAATCAACAATACACTGTAAGATTTATCATGAACCATTAGGAATGATGGCATCCTGCATAGCAATAGTACTGCATGCAAGACTAAACAAGAGGTCACTACAACAGTGCCTCTCACAACAATGGTCTCGAGCACAGGGCCAATTGCAAGATCTAGTGTTGTTGGACCGCCAAACACACAAGTCCCTTCAAGAGTGAAATGTCAGCAATTTAATGAAGGGGCAGATATTTCAAGACCTTGTGCCTCAGACCACAATAACAACAGATGCATCAGTGACAGGTTGGGGAGCTCATCTCCACAACCTTACCATTCAAGAGGAATGAGATTCAAAATAGCAAAATGTTCACGTAAAACATTTAGAATTATTAGCTGTGTTCCTTGCCCTAAAAGCGTTTCAACCCCTTCTCAAAAAAAAGATTGTTCTGATAAAAACAGACAATATGACCACCATGTATTACCTGAAGAAACAAGGTGGAACACATTCATCTCAACTGTCCCTTCTAACCCAAACAATATGGAAATGGGCAATTCACAATGACATTCATCTATTAGCAGAATACGTTCCAGGAATACACAATCAGCTAGCGGATCTCCTAAGCAGGACACACCAACAGACACACGAATGGGAAATTCACATTCAGGTACTTCACCAGTACTTTCAAAAGTGGGGAACACCAGAAATAAACCTATTTGCAACAAGCGAAAACGCAAAACGCCAAAACTTTGCATCCAGACACCCACATCACATCCTCTATCCAAGGGCAATTTTCTATGGATCAACTGGTCAGGAATATTTGCTTACACTTTTCCCCCTCCCACTACTTCCCATTCTAGTCAACAAACTACGTCATACCTCTATCACCATGATACTCATAGCTCCAACTTGGGCACAGCAACATTGGTACACAACACTCCTAGACCTGTCAGTAGTACCTCACTCCAAACTTCCAAACAGCCCGGATTTGTTAACACAAAACAAAGGATAAATCAGACATCCAAATCCCAGTGCTCTCAACTTAGTGATTTGGCTCCTGAAATCATAGTTTGGATACTTAAAACTTGCATTAGAATGCATGGAACTTCTCAAACAAGCATGTGAGCCTCCAACTAGGAAATGCTATGCTAACAAATGGAAAAGATTTGTTTACTGCTGTCAATCTAAAAATACTGATCCACTTACAGCATCAATACAAGATATTGTATGCTATCTACTTCATTTGCAGAAGTCAAATCTAGCTTTCTCATCCATTAAAATCCATCTTACTGCAATATCAGTATACTTGCAAACTATTCAACATACCTCTCTCTTTAGAGTCTCAGTTATAAAAGCCTTCATGGAAGGACTAAAAGGTATTTTTCCCCCCTAGAACACCACCTGTTCCTACTTGGAATCTAAATATTGTACTCACCAGACTGATGGACACACCTTTTGAACCCATGCATTCTTGTGAGATTCAATTCTTAACATGGAAAGTTACGTCCTAGTGGCCATTACTTCATTGCGAAGAGTTAGTGAAATACAAGCATTCACTATTGAAGAACCTTTCTACCAAGTACACAAACATAAAGTTGTACTTGGAACAAATACCAAATTTCTGCCAAAAGTGGTATCACCTTTTCACATAAACCAAACAGTGGAGTTGCCAGTCTTCTTTCCACAGCCAAATTCAGTTGCCAAAAGAGCTCTTGACACCCTTGATGTCAAAAGAGCTCTCATGTATTTCATTGATAGAACAAAAGACTTCAGAAAATCTAAGCAACTTTTTGTAGCTTTTCAGCAACCCCATAAGGGTAATCCTATTTCAAATCAGGGATTAGCAGGTTTGAAT
Organism: Pleurodeles waltl; assembly: GCF_031143425.1. NCBI lineage: Eukaryota > Metazoa > Chordata > Amphibia > Caudata > Salamandridae > Pleurodeles > Pleurodeles waltl. The sequence continues at coordinate 840,932,396 of NC_090436.1, forward strand.
ACACTTTACTATCCATCTAGCTATTTTAAAGCTAAAAGACAGCTGTTAGTAACTCCTTAGAACTTTCTACTAGAAAGAAAGGAGCTTCAATTACATTATTGGGAAATATACCAATGGCAGACATATGCAAAGCAGCCACATGGTCCACACCACACACATTTACTAACAATACTGTGTGGATGTGTATCTTGCCAACGGGCAAATGTTGGTCAAGCAGTGCTTTAAACACTATTTCAAGCTACTCCAACTCCTAAAGGCTTGCCACCTCTTTCTTTAGGAGGGGACTGCTTTTCAGTTTATGTAAAGCATGTGTACTTGCAGCTACACATGCTATTGAACGGAAGATGTCACTTAACCAGTAGACATCTGATTGTGGCATGTAGTGCTGCAGATACACATGCGCCCTCCCTCCTCCCTGGAAGCCTGTGGCCGTTGTAGTACTTTCTTTATGTAAATATGTATATACATTGCATGGGCATCTTCTTTTCTTAATAAATATATAATGTTTGATGGCATGTGTAGCTGCAGATACACATGCTGTGCATATACTTCTGCCATCTAGTGTTGGGTTCGGAGTGTTACAAGTTGTTTTTCTTCGAAGAAGTGTTTTTAAGTCACGGGATCAAGTGACTCCTCTTCTTCGGCTCCATTGCGCATGGGCATCGACTCCATGTTAGACTGTTTTCTTTCTGCCGTCTGGTTCGGACGGGTTTCCTTTTGCTTCGATATTTCGATCCGGAAAACTTTGAAAACGCTTTATTACTCATCAGTATTGTTCGATCGCGTTACATCTTCTATCGACACTTCGGTACCGTCGGAACAAACATCTCTACTCGCCCTTTGGGGTCCGTGCGCCCAACTCGGGCCTGGTCGGGCCGACTGCGTGCAAGCATCATGGATCAGATTCCATTTTGATTCTGTCCTCGGTGCCACGCTAAATTCTCTTATACAGACCAACACCTCGTCTGTAATATTTGCCTTTCCCCAGATCATCAGGAAGAAAATTGCGAGGCCTGCCAATCCTTCCAATCAAAAAAGACACTTCGGGACAGAGAAGCACGAAGGCTCGAGATGGCGTCAAAGAGCTCCGAACATCTCGACGTCGAAGAGGAAGAGATTATGCAGACCGCAGTCTCCATTTGAGGATCCGACTCCGACCAGGATTCCGAGGAGGACAGACCGGTCACGGCAGGACAGCACGGGAGTACGCCTGCCCCTGTGCCATCTAAACCGAAATATAAGGCTTTGGGGACGCCACTGCCGGAAGGCCCTGGCTGGACCCGAAAGAAGACACCCGGTGACCAAACCCCCAGTTCGGCAACGGAAAAGGCCACTCCTCCGAAGCCATCTGAGTCGACCAAAAGCTCCATCTCCGACTCAAGCAAACACTGCTCTTCCGAGTTGAAATTTTGAAAAAAACCTTTCGGAGCCGAGACCATCCACGCCACCATCTTTTTCAATACTGAAAAAGCCAGCTTTGGAGCCGAAAACAGCAGGTTACACTGAGGAGCATGTACTTTCTTAAACACTCAAAGAAAGCCATAAAACTACTCAGGAGGACTCTCTCCCAAATACAGCCAATACTGGAAGTAATGGATGAAGGACAAGCCAGGATTCATATCCATAAATGAACTGGCAGGATTTTAACAGCACCTCCTCTAAAACCTAAGAGGAAATTAGCCTTTCAGGAGGAATTGGACACTACACAGCCTCCAGCTAAAGTGCCAAAGACAAAGGAGAGACCTCCACTTCCTCAATTTTCTCCTCCTCACTCTACACCTGCATATCTCTCCTACTACCAGTCCTAAACCAAAGCAGTCACCATCACATTCATTTGACTCGCAGCAAGACAATGTGGACCCATGGAATCTCTATGATCCAGACCCTGTTCCCGACAATGACCCTGATTGCTATCCCTCTAAGCCTTCACCATCTAAGGATAGTACAGTATACAATCAAGTGTTAGCTAGGGCTGCAGCATACCATAGTGTCACCATGCACACTGAACCATTGGAGGATGATTTTTTTGTTTAATACACTCTCCTCCACGCATACAACATACCAGTCACTCCCTTTGCTCCCGGGCATGCTAAAACATGCTGATCAAATATTTAGCGAGCCTGTCAAAGCAAGAATAATGACACTTAAAGTATGAAAAAAATACAAGCCACCTCCCTCTGATGCTGTCTATATAACTCGGCAACTCCCTCCAGACTCAGTAGTAAGTGCTGCCAGGAAGAGGGCAAACTCAGTCGTCAGGTGATGCACCCCCACCAGACAAAGAGTTGAATATTTGATGCTGCAGGGAAGAGTGTGGCATCCCAGGCAGCCAACCAATGGAGAATAGCCAACTCGCAGGCGTTGTTGGCTAGATATGACAGGGCCCATTGGAACGAGGTGAAAGATATAATTCTGCATCTCCCCAAGGAACATCAAAAGAGGGCACAGCAGATTGTTGGTGATGGCTTGCCCTTCCTCCACTATCAGATTAGGTCTGCCCTAGACTCAGCAGATACAGCGGCCAGGAGCATCAACACTGCTGTAACAATTAGGAGGCATGCATGGCACAGGTCCTTAGGGTTAAAACCCCAAATCCAACAAGAGGTGTTGACTATGCCGTTCGGCAAAAAACAGCTTTTTGGTCCAAAGGTGGACACTGCAATTGAAAAAATGCGTAAGGATTGTGACCCCGCAAAAGCGACGGGTACACTATACACCACACAATACAGGGGATCCTTTTGGAAACACCAGTTTAGAGGTGGATTTAGGGCTCAAACTGCAGAGGCATCCACATCGCAGCCAAAACCGGCCTTCCAACCTCAATACCAACGAGGTGGTTTTAAGAGCACATATAGATGCCAGTACCCCAGAGGTAGAGGGAAATATCAAACACCTAAACAAGCCTCACAACACAGTAAACAGTGACTTGTTTCTTTCCCTTCCACTCCACACCTCCCCTGTGGGAGGGAGACTGCAAAAGTTCCTCACCAATTGGCAAAACATTACCACAGGCAATTGGGTATGATCAATTATCCGCAAAGGCTATTGCATAGAATTGATACAAACTCCTAAACATTCCACCAAAACCACACAAACTATCCACAGAACACATCACTCTGTTACAGGAAGAAGTCAAATGTCTATTACTCAAACAAGCAATAGAACCCGTGCCACAAAATCAAGAAGGGGACTGGAGTTTACTCACAATATTTCCTCATTCCAAAAAAGGATGGCACCGTAAGGCCAATATTAGATCTCAGGACCCTCCATCTTTACATCATGTCAGAACACTTTCACATGGTAACCCTCCAGGATGTTATCTTACTACTCCAGAAACATGATTTCATGGCAACATTAGACCTCAAGGATGCGTATTTTCATATACCCATCCATCCGGCGCACAGAAAATATCTCAAGTTTGTCATTCAAGGAAAAGCACTATCAGTTCAAAGTGTTACCCTTTGGAATAACAGCTCCAAGGGTATTCACAAAGTGCCTAGCGGTAGTCGCAGCCTACCTAAGATGACAACATATACAACAAATACATGTCTTTCCACATCTAGACGATTGGCTGATAAAATCAAACAGTCATACAGTGTCAAAACCATGCGCATTACGTAATACAAACCCTGCACACGCTAGGGTTCTCAATAAATTACCAAAAGTCGCAACTACAACCTGCGGAAATACAACAGTATTTAGGGGCAATACTAAATACTTAAAAAGGGCTAGCAAGTCCAAATACACAGAGAATGCAAGCATTCCAAAATATAATTGCACACATACAGACAGGTCAACAGTACACTGTCAAATTTGTCATGAAAATGTTAGGAATGATGGCATCATATATTGCAATTGTTCCACATGCAAGACCAAACATGCAGCCCTTACAATGGTGCCTTGCACAATAATGGTCACAAGCACAGGGTCAACTTCAAGATCTAGTGTTGATAGACCGCCAAACATACATGTCCCTTCCGTGGTGGAATTCCACAAATCTAAACAAAGTGCGGCCATTTCAAGACCCTGTGCCTCAGACCATAATTACAACAGACGCATCAATGATTGGCTGGGGGCTCACCTCAACAATCACAACATCCATGGACAATTGGATGCCCAACACAAACAGCTACACATTAATCGCTTAGAGTTGTTAGCTGTCTTCCTAGCACTCAAAGCCTTTCAGCCTCTTCTCACTCACAAGAATGTCCTGATCAAAACAGACAACATGACCACTATGTATTACCTAAACAAGCATGGAGGGACACATTTGTCCCAGCTATCCCTCCTAGCTCAAATGTTGAAATAGGCAATACACAACCAAATTCGCCTGGTAGCACAATACATTCCAGAGATACACAACCAATTGGCAGATGTTCTCAGCAGAAATCAAGAAACACACGGGTGGGAGAGTCACCCTCAAGTACTTCAAAAATACTTTCAACAATGGGGAACACCAAACACAGATCTGTTTGCCACAGCGAAAACGCTAAATGCCAAGACTTCGCATCCAGACACCCACATCCCCTATCCAAGGGCAATGCTTTATGGATCAATTGGTCTGGGATATTTGCTTACACTTTCCCCCTCTCCCACTCATTCCATTTCTAGTCAACAAATTGCGTCAAAACACACTCAATGTGATACTCATAGCACCAACGTGGGCATGTCAACCGTGGTACACAACATTTTTAGACCTGTCAGTAGTACCACACTCCAAACTCCCAAACAGACCAGACCTGTTGACGCAAAACCAAGGGCAGATCAGGCACCCAAAAACCCAACACACTCAATCTGGTGATTTGGCTCCTGAGGTCATAGAATTTGGGTATGAATGTATGGAAGTGATTAAGCAAGCAAGAAAATTCATTACTAGACAGTGCTACGCTAACAAATGGAAAAGATTTGTATATTACTGTCAAACAGATTGCCCCTCTTACAGCATCAATACAAAATATTGTATGCTATTTACTTCATTTACAAAAATCAAATTTAGCATTCTCTTCCACAAAGATACATCTTACTGCAGTTTTCTGCATATTTGCAAAATATACAGCACAGCTCTTTATTTAGAGTTCCTGTTATCAAATCCTTTATGGAAGGCTTAAAACGCATCATTCTACCCAGAACATCTCCAGTTCCTTTGTGGAACTTAACTATAGTGCTTACACGACTTATGGGCCCACCATTTGAACATATGCACTCATGTCAAATGCAATTCTTAACATGGAAGGTTGCCTTCCTAGTCACAATTACATCATTGCGAAGAGTTAGCGAAATTCAAGCTTTCACTATTAAAGAACCGTTCATATAAGTAGATAAATATAAAGTCTTACTATGAACTAACCCTAAATTTCTTCCTAAAGCAGTATCACCTTTTCATAACAATCAAACAGTGGAACTACCAGTCTTCTTCCCACAGCCAGATTCTGTCACAGAAAGAGCTCTACATACCTTAGACATTAAAAGGGCACTAATGTACTATATAGATAGAACAAAACCATTCAGAAAAACTAAACAGCTGTTTGTAGCTTTCCAAAAACCCCATACTGGTAATCCCATTTCAAAACAAGGTTTAGCAAGATGGATAGTAAGATGCATCCAAACATGCTATGTTAAAGGCAGAAGACCACTCTTAGTCACTCCTAAAGCACATTCCACAAGGACGAAAGGTGCTACAATGGCCTTTTTAGGAAACATACCAATGGCTGGAATATGTAAAGCAGCTACTTGGTCAACACCACATACATTTACTAAACACTATTGTGTAGATGTTTTAGCAACACAGCAAGCCACAGTAGGTCAAGCTGTACTTAGAACATTATTTCAAACAACTTCAACTCCTAAAGGCTAACCACCGCTTTTATGGGAGGACTAACTGCTTTCTAGTCTATGCACAGCATGTGTATATGCAGCTACACATGCCATCGAATGGAAAATGTCACTTACCCAGTGTACATCTGTTCGTGGCATGTTCCACTGCAGATTCACATGCATCCTTCCACCTCCCTGGCAGCCTATAGTCATTTAAGTTAACACCATTTGTACATATGCAGATATATATATATATATGTATGTTTGGCATGTGTAGCTGCAGATACACACGCTGTGCACTGTTCCTGCCATCTAGTGTTGGGCTCGGCGCCTTACAAGTTGTTTTTCTTTGAAGAAGTCTTTTCGATTCACAGGACCGAGTGACTCCTCCCTTTCGGCTAGATTGCGCATGGGCATCGATTCCATCTTAGATAGTTTTCTTTCCGCCATCGAGTTTGGACGTAATCCTCTTATTTAACATTCTATTAGCATGGACATCTCTTTTCTTTATGATCACTCCTACCTTACCCTCTGCGGGAAAACAATCTAACATGGAGTCGATGCCCATGTGCAATGGAGCCGAAGAGGAGGAGTCACTTGATCCTGTGACTCAAACACTTCTTCGAAGAAAAACAACTTGTAACACTCCGAGCCCAACCCTAGATGGTGGACTTATGCAAATCTGCAGCACTACATGCCACCAACAGATGTCTACTGAGTAAGTGACATTTTCCATATATATTTATATGTATGTTCGATGGCATGTGTAGCTGCAGATACACATGCTATGCATTATCCTGCCATCTAGTGTTGGGCTCGGAGTGTTACAAGTTGTTTTTCGTCGAAGTCTTTTCGAGTCACGAGACCGAGGGACTCCTCCCTTTCGGCTCCATTGCGCATGGGCGTCGACTCCATCTTAGATTGTTTTCCGCCATCGGGTTCAGACGTGTTCCTCTTCGCTCCGTATTTTGAATTGGGAAAGTTAGGTAAATATCGAAAATTCGACGGTACTGTTCTCGTTGGGTACCGGGTTAGTGTTATTCTATCGGCACCGACTGCAGGAGCTCTCCAGCGGCCCTTCAGGGCTTCCGTTCTTCAGCGAGGCCTGGTCGGCCCGACCACATCCATCATCGAAAACTAATGAACGGGACCCCCTTCTGCTTCTGTCCGAAGTGCGATTCCAAGTATCCCTATACAGAACAGCACCTGGTCTGTAATCTGTGTTTATCACCAGAACACAGGGAGGATACTTGCGAAGCTTGTCGAGCGCTTCGATCTAAAAAGACCCTACGTGATCGACGAGTGAGAAGACTACAAATGGCGTCGACACCGAGAGAGCAACTAGACGTCGGAGAGGAGGAAAGAATTTCCATCCAGGGATCGGACTCGGACAAATCCAAAAGTGACCGAACCTCGACGGTGCAGTGAACAGTGAGTAAACCTGCCCCGTCCAAAACTCACACAAAGATTTTCAAGGCCAAGGGGACGCCACTGCCAGCAGGCCATGGCTTACCCATCAAAAAGAAGGTGAACAAACATCGGCACTGAAAAAGGCCAGAGATTTGCCAAAGACTTCCGACTCCGGTCGAGATTCCGGCACCGAACGATCTCGACACCGAGAGTTCGACTCACCCAAAGTGAGAAAAACAGCATCGGAACCGAAAAAGAAATTTTCGGAAACATCGGTACCGAAAAAAAGTGGCTTCGGAGCTGAAAAGAAGCTCTTACACAGAAGAGCAAGGACTTTCCAGCCAAATGAAGGAAAGACATAGGTTTGAGCAGAAAATAAGTATGGACAAACCGGACCATACACAGAGGAGATTACCTATCCAGAAAGAGACTGGGAAAATAAAAACTCTCCCAATTAAGACCAAAAGGAAACTGGCATTTCAGGAGACAGAAATGCAGGCGAAGGTGGCTAGAGAAAAATACCCACACCAAGGTTTTCACCACCACACTCACCACAACTGTCGCCAGTGGGAACACCTCCAATGCAGCCACCCACACATACAGGGATGACACAGGATGATCCTGATGCATGGGACTTATATGATGCACCAGTATCAGATAACAGTCCAGATTGTTACCCAACAAAACCGTCACCTCCAGAGGACAGTACTGCATATACACAGGTACTATCAGGGCAGCTACGTTCCACAACGTAGCAATGCATTCTGAGCCAATAGAGGATGATTTCCTGTTCAACACCTTGGCATCCACCCATGCTTCCTACCAGAGTGTGCTAATGCTCCCGGGTATGCTCAAACACGCAAAACAAGTATTCCAGGAGCCAGTTAAAGGAAGGGCTATCACGCCTAGGATGGAGAAGTACAAGCCTCCCCCAACGGATCCTGTGTTCATAACACAACAACTTACACCGGACACAGTGGTTGTAGGAGCAGCAAGAAAGAGAGCAAACTCTCAATCAGGAGACGCACCACCGCCTGACAAAGAGTAGAAAGTTTGGCGCAGCGGGTAAACGAGTGGCAGCACAGGCAGCTAATCAATGGCGGATCGCTAATTCGCAAGCCCTACTTGCTCGCTACGACAGGGCACACTGGGACGAGATGCAACACATTATACAACACTTGCCGAAAGAACACCAGAAACGTGCCCAGCAGGTTGTGGAAGAAGGACAGGCAATATCCAACAACCAAAAAGGTCCGCAATAGACTCGGCAGACACAGCAGCACGAACGGTCAACACTGCAGTAACCATTCACAGGCATGCATGGTTAAACTCTGGATTCAAGCCAGAAATACAACAAGCGGTGTTGAACATGCCATTTAACCAAGAACAATTGTTTTGGCCGGAAGTGGACACAGCAATTGAAAAGTTGAAAAAAGACACGGACACAGCCAAAGCCACAAGTCAGAGGCACATTTAGGAAGCTACAATTTAGAGGAGGTTTTCGAATGCAAACATCAGCGCCTTCCACCTCTCAAACCAGACCCACCTATCAGGCACAATACCAAACGGGAGGGTTGCGTGGCTCCTATAGAGGAGGACAATTTCCAAGAGGAAGGGGAAAGTTCCAGACACCCAAAATAAGCCAGACCAAACAGTGACTTCAATGTCCCAAAACCCCAACACTTATCACCAGTGGGGGGGGGGGGAGACTGACCGCATACTATCAAAACTGGACACACATTACCACAGACGCATGGGTCCTAGCCATTATCCAAAATGGTTATTGCATAGAATTCACTAATGTCCCGCCAGATGTGCCACCAAGAGCACACAATCTGTCCAAACAACACTTAGACCTATTACAAATAGAAGTACAAGAACTATTACAAAAACAAGCAATAGAGCTAGTACCCAACCATCAGAAAGGAACAGGCGTCTACTCACTATATTTCCTAATTCCAAAAAAGGACAAAACGTTACGACCTATCTTAGATCTCAGAACACTGAATCTCTTCATCAAATCAGACCACTACTACATGGTAACACTTCAAGACGTGGTTCCCTTACTAAAAAAGGAGGACTACATGTCAACATTGGATCTCAAGGATGCATACTTTCACATACCCATCCATCCTTCTCACAGAAAATACTTAAGGTTTGTAATTCACGGCATACACTATCAATTCAAAGTGTTACCGTTCGGAATAACGGCCCCAAGGGTATTCACAAAATGCCTAGCAGTAGTAGCTGCTCACGTAAGGAGACAGCACATGCACGTATTCCCATATTTAGACGACTGGCTTACATCTGCAACCATCCCAAATACAACAATACTTGGGAGCAACACTCAACACACAAAGGGCAATTGCCACTCCAAGCCCACAAAGGGTCCAAGCGTTCCAAACTAGAACATCAAGCATACAGTCGAACCAACACTACCCAGTAAGGTTTGTAATGAAACTTCTAGGCATGATGTCTTCATGCATAGCCATTGTCCCAAATGCAAGATTACACATGCGGCCCTTACAACCGTGCCTAGCAAAACAATGGACACAAGCACAGGGTCAACTTCAAGATCTAGTGTTGATAGACTGCCAAACACACTTCTCGCTTCAATGGTGGAACCCTATAAATTTAAACAAAGGGCGGCCATTCCAAGACCCAGTGCCTCAAGCTGTTATCACAACCGGTGCTTCCATGATAGGGTGGGGAGCACACCTCAACAAGCACAGCATACAGGGTCAATGGGACAATCAACAAAAACAACTTCACATAAATCATTTGGAACTGCTAGCAGTGTTTCTAGCATTAAAAGCATTTCAACCACTGATAGCTCGCAAACACATTCTTGTCAAAACAGACAACATGACAACAATGTATTATATCAACAAACAAGGGGGGGACACACTTGTCACAACTGTGTCTCTTAGCACAATAGATTTGGCATTGGGCAATTCACAATCACATTCGCCTGATGGCACAATACATACCAGGCATTCAGAACCAGTTGGCCGACCATCTCAGTCGAGGTCACCAGCAAACTCACGAATGGGAAATTCATCCCCAGATCCTACAGGATCCCTTCCTCCGCTGGGGAACACCAAATATAGACCTATTTGCAACAAAAGAAAAGGCAAAATGCCAAAACTTCACGTTCAGGTCCTCACACCCTCAATCCAAGGGCAATGCACTATGGATCAGTTGGTCAGGGATATTTGCTTACGCTTTTCCCCCTCTCCCACTCATTCCTTATCTGGTCAACAAACTAAGTCAAAACAAACTCAAACTAATACTCATAGCACCCACCTGGGCTCGCCAACCGTGGTACATAACACTGTTGGACTTATCAGTAGTACCTCACATCAAATGACCAAACATACCAGATCTGTTAACACAACACAAACAGATCAGACACCCCAATCCAGCATCGCTCAATCTAGCAATCTGGCTCCTGAAGGTTTAGAATTCTGACATTTAAACCTTACACAAGAGTGTATGGAGGTCATTAAACAAGCTAGAAAAGCTTCAACAAGACATTGTTACGTAAACAAATGGAAAAGATTTGTTTGCTACTGCCACACTAATCAAATTCAACTACTACATGCCTCCACAAAGGACACTGTAAGCTACTTATTACACTTACAAAAGTCTAATCTAGCATTCTCTTCCATTAAAATACATCTCACTGCAATATCTGCCTATCTGCAGATTACACATACAAAATCGCTTTTTAGAATCCCAGTCATTCAAGCATTTATGGAGGGACTGAAACGAATCATATCTCCAAGGACACCACCAGTACCTTCGTGGAACCTTAATATTGTATTAACACGACTCATGGGACCACCACTCGAACCCGTGCACTCTTGTGAAATACAATACTTAACTTGGAAAGTAGCCTTTCTAATAGCTATCACATCACTTAGAAGATACAAGCATTTACTATTCAAGAACCCTTTATACAAATACATAAACATAAAGTGGTTCTCCGTACAAATCCCAATTTCTTACCAAAGGTCATATCACCATTCCACCTAAACCAAATGGTGGAACTCACAGTCTTCTTTCCCCAACCAGACTCAGTAGCCGAAAGAGCCTTACATACATTAGACATAAAAAGAGCACTAATGTATTACACTGACAGAACAAAACAGTTTCGCAAATCAAAACAATTGTTTGTAGCCTTCCAAAAACCTCATGCAGGAAATTCTATATCCAGGCAAGGCATTGCAGATGGATAGTGAAATGTATTCAAACTTGCTATATTAAAGCAAAAAGAGATCTACCTATTACACCAAGAGCGCATCCCACTAGGAAAAAAGGCACCACAATGGCTTTTCTAGGAAATATACCAATGACAGAAATTTGTAAGGCAGCCACATGGTCTACGCCTCATACATTCACAAAACATTACTGTGTAGATGTGTTAACAACACAACAAGCCACAGTAGGTCAGGCTGCAGTTACACATGCCATCGAACGGAAAATGTCACTTACCCAGTGTACATCTGTTCGTGGCTTGAGACGCTGCAGGTTCACATGCGCCCTTCCACCTCCCCGGGAGCCTGTAGCCGTTATAAGTTGAATGAAAATTGAAAATTTGTAAATAAATACTATTTTAATACACATTATGTACATACATATTTACTCCATTGCATGGTCACATTTACTATATTCACAACTCCTACCTCACTCTCTGTGGGGAAAACAATCTAAGATGGAGTTGACGCCCATGCACAATGGAGCTGAAAGGGAGGAGTCCCTCGGTCTCGTGACTCAAAGACTTCTTCGAAGAAAAACAACTTGTAACACTCTGAGCCCAACACTAGATGGCAGGATAATGCACAGCATGTGAATCTGCAGCGTCTCATGCCACGAACAGAAGTACACTGGGTAAGTGACATTTTCCATATATATACACACACAGATTAATAAATCAGATGACTTTCCAATTGTTTGACATATAGGATAGCCTACAGGAGCGTTCCTATGACAGTTAAACTAGAACATGCCTTTAAATTAAATTGTACCTTTCATTTGCTCTTTTCTTTAGATTGGAGCTTGTTTAAGTAAATCATGATACTAGTTAGAATTTGAAAGGTAAGACTTGTAGCGTGCATCTATCATAGCAAAACCAATTGCAGCTGGGAAACCCTCACCCAAAAATCACTTTTTTTTTTTTTGCAGCACACTATCCTGGAAAAACAATTTCCTCCTTCATTTAGTTATTTTGTATTACTCATACAAAGCATATGTTGCCTCTAGTTAAACATTTTGGAAGTGATTTTATTTAATTTTTTCACTCTGCAATATTGACGAACCTTAAAATCATTACAGACTGTGTAATACAGTTAAAGTTGCATTGAGTTGTTTGCAGTGCCTGCCGTCAAGGCATTGGAAGACAGTGTTACTATATTAAACCTGCCCTACTGCAAGCTTGTAGGTGTATGTATTTTTGATCTAGGAGGGTCACCTTTATGCATTTTGTTCATGATCCTTTGAAAATGTCTAACAAACAGAACACATATTGGGAGCAGCACTAGCAAAGCTGAAGGAAAAGGAGGGCTTGTAACATAGTGTTCTATCTGAGCCAAATGCATTATTAGGGTAGACTGGTAATGAAACTCGTATACCATGCAGGGGAGTAGAGAGCTCAGAGAGAACCACCCTTAAAGTGCTAAAAGGCTATAAAACGGTTTCATAAATTGAATATTATTTCATCAAAGAAGGGTTTGAAGGTAGTCATTGAAGAGCAATTGAAGCTCAAAGTAAATAGATTTTGAAGGCATGACAACAATGCATCTATCTGTTTTCCAACCGCAGCTCGCTGCGCTCACAAGGGATGGGTGCGGTGTGCAGGGGTGTGGGTTTGTCGCAGGGGGTAACATGTAAATAAAGCTTACCAGATCCATCGATGTGCCCCTCTTTCTCCTGTCCTGCGGCCAATCCCAGTGCTGCTCAGAGCAGCATCAGGATTGGCTGGGAGCACAGAGCTAGAGAGCTCCCAGGCAGACTGGGAGCCTGTGCCTTCTGTCTCCAACAACACAGTGCTTGGCTGGAGAGAGCACACTGCGCATGTGTGTTTGGCCAGCCCGAGACGGCCTGACAAACATGCATGCGCTCTGAGGGTAGTGGAGAGTGCACTCCCCTCATTCCTGTCATCCCCCAATGCCCCGCCCCTTTCATAACGAAAGGTTGACAAACCGTTTATTTTTCTTTGGTTGTGAAAGGTTTTGCAGCTTCTGCTGGTGGGTGGTGAGGGGGCAATGCTCCTCCGCCCTAACGGAGGAGCTGCCACTGCTTTTTTCTGATGGCGATCGGCGTGATATAATTAAATGCAAAATTTTAGATTACAAAGACGTGTCGGATCATCTTTAATTTTATGTGCAGTCTTAGTTCAATTTGTAAATCTTTACCTTCCTGATGGTCCTAATTGGCATTTTTGAGAGACCACTGCAAATTGACTGGTCGCGTGGAAGCAAAGCAGTAGATATGTGCCGCTTTATATTTAACTTGTTTTACTTTTACTGAAAATCTTGAGGAATTTGTCTGGATAACGACATGCAAGCTTGTGATAAAGGCGATTCAAAGAACACCCTGAAGGGATGAATTGAAATGCCTCTAGGATTTAACCTGTTTTATGAAAGATATAAATGGAGAGGATAAGCCAAAAGGAATAAGGATCCATTACAGGGGCGGCTTGGGTACAGAAAGGCACACACATTGCAGCAGAAAGTGAATTCTCAGAACTAAAATTAGACTAGACGCAGGATGGCCAACTCTGATGTTTAAGTATATGCATATATCTATATAAATAATCTCTAGGGAAAAAAATCCTATATTGGTACAGTCTGGCAAATCAATCATAAAGGAAAAGCTGGAGAATAGTTAACATCCATAATGTAAGGATAGTGATGGTCAAAGAAGATAGTCCCTTTTATTTGTTTTTATATTGTATTTTTCAGACAGCACAAACTAAAAGCAGTTCAGTTGGTTGGCCTTTGGCCATCATAAGCCATCAAATTCTGTTTGCTATGCTTGTTTAGCGGCTCTAATTTGTTTCTTTTATGCTTAAATTCACAGGATGAAACCAAAGGCGATTATGAAACTATTCTCGTGGCTCTGTGTGGCTTTGACAGTTAAATGGCCTGCTTCCATCTGGTGGACTTCTAGCTGACCAAAGAATTTTGCTGCCTCTTGCTTAGGCTGTGCTCAACTAGCAATCGAAACCCAGCATTTATTCCATTAACTCTTTGTTCGGATTTGACCTGTGTGCATGTAATCCAAAAAAGGCCTCAGATTTTCTGTTTTCTAAGCCATGCATTCTATTTAGCAGAAGTTGTGATTAAACTTCAATGTAAACACTTAGTTCACTTGAATTATTGCATGAATGCCTGAGATACAGCATGTGCTTGGTTTATGTTGCAGCAACTGCTTGAAGCACTGCACAGCTCTTGTTACCGGCAAGGAACATGGATGCCATAAATGGCACTGGACACAATTTATATCATGCTTGTTTGTTTCACTGTTATTTTTTTTAATAAAATAAAACACTTGCTTAACTAGTTTGGAATATTTATTTTCCTGTGGTCACTCACTCATACCAAAATAATATTGTTTATATATTTTTAAACAATAGCCTATAGTTGACTCATTTTCAGTTCAGTTTGTAAAGATGCTCTCCATTTTCAAGTGACTATTGTAATTCCGTTGCTTTAGCAGTCTCAAGGTGAGTTGTATCCGCAATGTATTTTTTCTTTTTGCAGGAAAGATGCAAATAAACTATGCAGCTGACTCCTGTCAACCAGTATTCATTTACACTTTAATTACATAATCCTGAAAAACAATTGTTTTCCCCCGTCAAATGTATTCAGTACTTTTGGACAGCTTGGTGATGTCTTAGTTGCTTTGTCTAGCAATGAGCTCACAGCCACAATGTCTAGTTGCCTCAATAATTCAAATAGGGATTGGTTCTCAATGGAAAGCTTATGTAATTTTCATAGAGCTAGCTCCAGTGTATCTGCAAATGAATTTGTTCATACAGTGGTTCCCATATATGACAAACGTTGACAAAGTTTGTCATGTCTTGGAACCATTATATACCTGTCAAACTTTGTACCTGTAGCTTTAATCTCAGGAACCACTCTGTTGTCCTTTACATCACAGGGCACTAGATATGTCTGTGATTGAGAGCTGGCCTACCAAGTTTCTTTGACTGTCTATGGTAACTTTGTAACAAGTCAAGACCTAGCTCAAAGGCAGTGTTGTGAAGGTCAAAAATTGATACAGTATAACGTTTATAGTAGATTTATGAGGTAACGCCATGTGTGGTTGTGTGGTACCACCTCGCCCCCACCCTAAAATATACCCTGTACAATAAACTACCCCACCCTTGTCTTAAAAAAACTACCCGACCTAATCCCTAAAACCTAACCTGTCCTAAAAACTACCCTGACCCCCCCCCCCCACCTTGGAACCTAAACCTACCCCAACCCTCTAAACCCTAAAACCCACCATGTCCTAAAAACTACCCTGCCCTGTCCTAAAAACTACCCCATCATCCTACCCTAAACCCTACCCTGTCCTGTACTAAAAACTACCCTTACCCCGCTGTAACCCCTAAAAACTATCCCTGCCCGCTCTAAACCCTACCCTGTTGGGAAAAAAAACGACCCCACCCAGAAATCTAAAACCTACCCTGACTCCACTAGCCATAAACCCTATCCTGTCCTAAAAACTACCCTAAAATCCGCCCTGTCCTAAAAACTACACTGGCCCTTACCCTAAAACCTATCCCACCATGTCCTAAAAACCACCCTGACCCACCCCTGCCCTGAACTATAAAACCTACCCCGTCCTGTCCTAAAAACTACCACATCCTGAAAACTACCCCAATCCCCCACCCTAAAACCTACCCTGCCCTAAAAACTACACCACTCTGTCCTAGAAGATACCCTGACCCCTAAAACCTACCCCACCCTGTCCTAAAAATTACCCCGATGCCCCTGCCGTAAACCTAAAACCTACCCTGTCCTAAAAACTACACCACTCTGTCCTAAAACCTACCCATCGTAAAAGCTACCTTGACCCCCACCCTAAAACCTACCCTGCCCTAAAAACTACACCACTCTGTCCTAAAACCTACCCGCCATAAAAACTACCTTGACCCCCACCCTAATACCTACCACATCCTGTCCTAAAAAGTACCCCTCTCTGTCCTAAAACCGACCCTCACCCTGTCCTAAAAATTACCCCACCTGTCCCAGCCCCACTTACCTGGCGACCTCGTTCCTCTTCTAGCTGTTCTTGCTGCGTGCCTGAACCACGCATATGCATGGTGCCTTAACCGCGCATTTGCATGGTTCAGGTAAGCATGGTAATGCTATGAGTTGATCCGGCTGCATATAAAAGGCAGTTTCCAATTATAGTAACAATACAGATAAAATATTAATCCAGGATTTCACTACTAAAAATAAAAGGGAACCGATATACACAGTAAAAAAAATGAACCAACCAGTAGAAACTACAGAATTCAATAATGCAACAAAATATCACCAATAAAGTAAGTGGAAGGCAAATGCAGCATACAACCTGAGGAGGCATAGTGGGTGAAAAAGGATGGACTGGGACACTGCCCAAGCGATTGCTAGTGGCCTCGATTAATTCAATCCTTCCATTCATCACATTGTTTGCAGTTGACAGCCTAAGTGTGGTGGGTATGCACAAACATAGGTCCTGTGCTCACTGTGCCACTGGCAAATAATCCCTAATCAAAGAGAAACTGGTCCTAGGTTCTTGTGTTCCAATTCTGAGAGGGCCTGGCAGTTCAGGCTGGACAGTTCTCATTTGAGAAGGGTCAAGACTGATTTCCATATGGCTGGGTCCAAACTGAGGTGGCATGGTTGGTGAAAAACTGAAATGGGATGTGGCCCGAGCAATTGCCAGTGGCTGAAATAGATTCAAGCATTCCATCCATCACCTTGTTGTCACAATAAATATACATTCGTCTTCTATACCTACTTTGTCTTTTAGCTTACGAATAAGCTTAAGAATAATTTTGGACAGCAAATTTAACATTGAGCACCTCCAACTAAAATGTTCTTGCAATATCAGATCAATGGCACTGATCATGTACATGTATGATTCTTTGTGTGTATGTATATGTATGTGTGTGTGTGTGTATATATATATATACATGATGTAACGTGGTACAGCACCCTACACTGGTGTAAGAGGCACTATAAAACAACTGAAATACATAGGAGGGAGGGGCTAGGGACACTGAGGAGGGTGAGAGGCTGTAGGAGGGTGATAGTGAGGGAATTGTTGAAGAGCCTCAACAAAAACTGTTGTTTACTGGTGCACTATAAGGTCAGCATTTGCTATGCTTTAAAAGTGAATATATAACGAAATACGGGTTGTAGAATGCACCATATTAACAATTTATTTTATTTTTTTATATTTTTTTGGGGGGGGGGGGGGGGTTGGGGGGGTGCTGGGCCTCTCCAAACATCCCTTGTAGCAAAGAAGCTTGCTCTGCTCTGAACAGGGTCTGGTCTGACGGAATTTGCCAGATCTGCTTTGGGTTCCCAGAGTGGAGTGGAGTGGAGACCTTGCATCTCACGACAAACCTGTAAGCAATGAACAAAGAGTTGGACATCCTAAGCAGTTTTGTGCTCTCCAAATAAAGCAGAAGAGCTGACATCTAGACTGGAATGGAGCATAGAGGAAGAATCCACCAAAAAACGGAGACTGACCTCCTGAGCCAAATGAAAGGAAGAAGCTACCTCAGGAATAAACTTAGGGGCCAGGCAAAGCACCACACGGTCAGGAAAAACTTCAGATAAATGGAAAAGTGCCATGAGAGCCCCAATCTCCCCAAGGCATCTAGCAGAAGTAATGGCCATCAAGAAGATCCTCTTAACAGAGAACCACACCAACTCCACCTCTTTAAAAGGTTCAAAAAGAGCCCCCTACAACTCTTAAAGAACAAGTGCCAAGAAGGAACCTCCTTCCAAACAGAGAGGTGCTACAGCTAGAGACTCCTAAGCAATCGGTAAACCAAAGGAGAAATGGTAGAGAAAATATCAAAAGGACTGGAATGCCTTATTCGCTCCCACTGAGCAGAAATAGTATTAGGAGTCAGCCCGTTGAGAGACCCATTATGCAAAAAGTCAAGAATGTGAAAGAAGTCAATGGCTGTAGGAACTTTTAGACTGGGAGAAACACCACTTGGAAAAATAAGCCCAGTGGTTTTTTTTTTGGATTTAAGTGTAGACTGCCTACGAGACGACTCGATCTCCAAAGCCACCTGAGAGGAACAACCCAGAGAATCCAACCCTAAGCTCAAGTGCCAATCTGTCAGACTCAACCTGTGGAGCATCTTGAGAGACAGAACATGGAAACTGAAGAGGAGAGGGCCTGCAAGGAAGATGAAGGATCCAACCCTAGGAGAAAGCCAGAAGGAGAGGAAACCAGATGTCTGGGACAGTGAAGATCACCTGAACCTCCCCCGTCTGATCTTCTGCAGGGCGTGTGGAAGGTGGGAAATCTGAAGGAAAGCATACAGCATCCCCTGAGGCCATAGGACTGACAGGGCATCAACACCTCCCACCCGTATGCCAGAGGAGATGGAATCTGTACAAAAAGCTGGGTACAGAGTACTTCTGACAGACAAGAAAGGGGGAAGAGGCAGATGGTACTTCACTGAGGAAGGGATGTTCCTGCTGAGGTGGTTGCCCAAAATTTAAACTCCCCTGAATGTACACTGCAGTCAGCCCCAGAACTTACTCTTCTGCCCAGTGAAAGATCGGGGACGCAATCTGATTTAGGGAGCCGTACTATGTGCCTTGCTGGCTCTTCAAGTATGCCCTTGGCGCTTAATTGTTGGTGGGGAATACAGCATTGTTGCCCCGTAGACTAACCTGGAACTCCACCAATGCATTAAGGACAGCCATCAATTCCCTCCAGTTCGAGGACTGTTACTCTCCCACCTGGACCAAGGGGCACTCAGTTCCTGGAGACCCAACACTGCCCCACATGCTGGCATCTGTTGTCACTAGAGCAGGAGTTAGCAGCTGGAAATAAACCTCTTTCAACAAGTTGGCCCAATCGAGCCACCATGACAGGGTCGGCACAGCCTTATCCAACATGGGAATTCACACATTGTAGTGCTGTGAGGGGAGATCCTAATGGGGGAGGATGTGGTTGGCAATGAGATTTAAATAAAAATGTGCCAACCCGACCACTGCAGTTGACGCCGCCGAGACCCTGTCCCGCAACCAACACTTTGACGAATTGTGTCCGTACCCCCGACTAGAGGGGAAGAAGCCTGTCTTCTGGGAGAAAAGCTGCACCCACTCGAATGTCCAGATAAGCACCGATGAAAGTCTGTTCCTGAGAGGGTATGAAATGTGACTTGGACACATTCATCAGAAGACCGACGTACTGCAGAGTAGAGAGGACTAGATCCACATCTTGAATTGCTTTGGAAAAAGAACGCGCAGACATCAACCAGTCGTCAAGATAAGGATACAAAACAATACACTGAAAATGCAACAAACAAGCAGATCCAAAAGCTGAGTGAAGACACAGGGACATCTGGCCAGACCAAAGTTCAGAACTTAAAACTAGTAATGAAGCATACCGGAGCCACTGAAGCTATCGGGAGTATGGTAGAATGGAGGGGTGGTTCACGCACAGAGCGGAAATGGGATATGGTTTTCTAAAAATGATATGGTGTCTGCAAATAATTCATTATTATATTTTATTGTGGGTATATAGCTGCATGTTAATACAGGTATTTATAGTTTCACTGTGCCTCTGGTTGTAATTTTATTTGCACCCTATTTGTGTGCAGTGTATTTTATATTACGCACCAAGATAACTCAAAATTGTTGTACCAAGAATGTATAGTTTTGCCGAGGTTACATTTGGAACAGTCTGCGTCTTCAATATTTTTAAATAAATTGCTGCAAATAGGGACCATGTAACTTGTTTTAAAATAGAATAGCATGTCTGTCTTAAACATAAGTAGTGATTTATTTTTCTCTTTATTTAAACCCATTCACATTTTATTTAGGTTTATATTTCGATCTTTCCACCAGGAGAGGTGGATCCTCCCTCCACTACTTGGTTTCTCAGCATTACACACAGTATTTCCCAAACTGTTTGAAAGCTTCGTCCCCTACCCCTTCCCCAAGCACCCCCAGCAACTGTAAACACACAACTATGTGTGCAAGTGAAGTAGGTTTTCTGTAGTCATCCAACGATTATTCCTCATACATAGGTTAAGTGACAAGTCGCTGTTCGCAAGTCCTTAGCCACAGATAACTATCCGTCGAAATCGTAGGGATTCTTGTATGTTCTAAATAGGTTCTCCCACTAATTGTCTAATGGCCACCAGTGTATTCAGTGGAAAGAGTACCCTGTTCTGTACTTGAAAGTATTGCCTACAATCGTTTTTGTTTAAGCGGTATTCTAAATTCACATACCACTCTGCATTTGCCCATTTCACAAAGGCATTCCCAATATGCACAAAAAGAAATAGAAGCTGCCAAACAGTGATATAAACGGGGAGGGGAATGAGGTCAGGCTTTGGATTCAAGTGAAGGAATCCCATATGTCCTTGTTAGGTCTAATCATCTCTGAGCAGTAACAGACTGGTGGTCCTGCATGTCTAGGGAGAGCCAGGGGATTGGCTGTGTGGCGCAGCCCATCACCCCTGCAGCCATATGGATTCAGTGAAGGTCAGTCTTGATAATTGACCATTTGAATGGGATTCTCAATTGGGCTGCCTGGTAAGATTTTTTATTTTGTGGGAGACCCAACTGTCCTAGGAGCTCTTGACACACTTGTGGACACTCTTGCCCACTTTCCTGTCCAAATAAGTTAGTTGGTAGCCTATTGGAGATTGCAAATATGTTTCTCGGGTAGCTTTACAGGCAGGGCCTGGAAAATGTAAATTAGTCAAGAAAGTACATATTTTTAATCACTGGGGCACTATCTAAAGGTTCCTCCACCTGGCCAAATCTGCTTTAATAGCAATAAGCAAGCAGGGGTAGTTTGCAGTATAGAACTGCCTATGTTGTGGGGTGATATATATGCGTAGATCTTTCAGCTTTTGTTTGAGTCCAGGATTTAAACCTATTCTGAGCACCTAAGACTTATCATTAATTCACTTTAAATCCTGAGACACTGTTGTAGGAATCCAGGATTACCACAATTTTCTGGATGATACTAAGTAGGCCAGTCACCATTAGCAGTATGTCATTGACAAATGGGTGGATTTTGTGCTATTCTTTCTGAAGGGCACACTGCAATCTTCGCCTGCTGGTGAATAATCACTGCAAGAGGTTCCACTGGAAGGGCAAATAGGAAGCGGGAGAATAGACAGCCATTGGTGTGGGTCACTATGTCGCAGGATCTTGCCTGATTTGTCTCCATTGTGAGCATAGCTAACAGCCAGCCAGGCTGGCATCGGTGGCTCCAGCCCTATTGCTTCAAGCGTTCTAGATAGGAAACTCCAATCAACCCTATTGAACACCTTTTCACCGTCTACAGACAGAATTAATGTGGGTATCCCATTGTGGTTGGCTTTTTCGATTAAATTAAGAAACTTCCTAATATTATCCACTGCCTGTCTCTGTGGGAGAAAGCCCGACCGATGTAGGTCCATGAGGATTTTTGTGAAGATTGTGACATCGGTATTTAGCAGGGCTATCGGACAGTAAGCCTCACACCCATCAGGAGGCCTACCCAGTTTATGTATGAGAATAATGTTGGCATCTGCCATTGTCAGTCAAATTGCAAGATGGTAAAAATGAAATAGGTCTGCTAAATATAGAATCAGTACAAGTTTAAAGTGCTTTTAGAAGACATATGTTAACCCATCCAGACCCGGAGATTTATCAACGTGTAACTCCTTGATAGCATTGATGAACACCTCTGTAATAAGTTCCCCCAGCATGTCCATATTAGTCCTGCTTAGAACTAGCACATGGACTGCCACTATAAAAACATCTACCAGTGATGTATAATAGTCTTCAAAAGCCTTAAACGTATTAGTATTCTGTTTTGCCCAACAGATCCCAACAAAACACTGATGGACAATTGTGTCAGTGTGTGAGCTGTTAGCTGAAAGAAGTGACCCTTTTAGAGTAACCTGTTCGTAAAACCACTTTTGCAATTCACAGCAGCGCTTTTCTGATTTTCTTTCTTTCTTTTTTTTTTTTTTTTTCCTTTCTGTTGCCCGGAGAGTGATCTGACCTTTCAGGGAGATGGCTTCTAGTCGATTCTTCATGGAACCCGTGCGTTGATGATGCTGTGATGCTGCCTTCCGGTCTGACTTTAGGGAACGTCTAGTTAGTGTTGCTGGGGCTCTCCTTTAGCAATACATCACCCATGAATAACCGCATTGAAAGCATCCCACAATGTGTTTAGGGATGTATTGTAGAATAATTTGTCTCAAAATACTGGCTAATTACTCTGCCGAACTCTGGTCTCACTGGTCCGTCTTTCAACAGGGATTTGTCATATCTCCAGTCTGGCCTAACTTTTTAGTTCAATTTTCTCTATCTTCCCAAATAATAAAAGCATGGTTGGATAAAGCTATCGTGTTATGGGTAGTAGACGAGGTAGCTTCCAACATTAGGGTGTTTGCTGCACCATAGGTTTACCAAGCCTAGCTCCTTAATCTCCCTTAACAGGGTTGATGAAATTGTGCTATGCAAATAGCTACCTGAAGGGGGTCTATCCATTAGGGCATCAGGGGGCACTCAGCAAGCTAGTCGGGTCTCAATCTCCAAACAAGGTCAACACACGGGCCAGGAATTGTTCCTGTCCATGGTTGTGGGCAATGCAGGGAAGTCCCTGGTATCTCCTGCACTAAGTAAATAAGCACACCCTTTTTAGTATCCCTGATCGCTCCAGTTTCCTCAAGTTGCAAGTCCCTATGGATCCCAATAGAAAGTATTGTGTGGGGTAGAGTTTGTGCATCATCAGGTGGGTGTCTGTAGTTTCCAAGTGTGTTTCCTACTGGCATATGATATCTGGGTGTAATTGCTCACCCCCCTCCAGATTTTGTGATGCTTAATGGGCGAGTTCAGACCGTTTAGATTCTATGAGATAACTCTGATCATATTCCTAGTAATATGTGAGTGCAACTTTGGACAAAAACATTCTGAACCTGACTTGCCATGCACACGTTCTTATTTACAAGGTTATGCTTAATGTGACTCTATCTGTGCTCTCTCTGACCCTTGTTTGGTCTCACCTCGTACTCTCCTTCCCTCCCAGCTCCCCACTTCTATCCAGTCCCCCCCTCCAAATAACTTCTGACATCCTCCTCCAGGTGAGATTGGGTCAGATACATCCCTAACACAAGGATGAGTCGTGTTGTAATCCGCTGTAAAGTTTGTCTGCACATCATGTGGCAATTTTTTCAGAAGCTACTTCAGGAAAACACACATGGGGTAGTTCACTATTATAATGCCTGTATGATTCCTGTATCCATAAGCCTCCTTACCTCTGAATAGTCAAGCGTGGTGGTTTGCGTTTTCCCCCATTTATCCCCTTGGACCCCATCTCGAGTTGTGTTCCTCTTTTACTGGGGATTACAGGTGTTCCAAGGACAGGCCCAAGATCTCCTGAACCTTTCCCAGAGTGCGCACCATGTGGATTTTCTTGTGTAGCTGAAATCCGAGAACAAACAGGTAGACCCAACTCTAGTGAATCTGTCGTTTGTGCATCTCCGCTTACACAGAGGCTAGTGTTTGTCTCTTGTTCAAGGTAGCCTTGCATCGATCCTGATACAAGTTCATGTTTTGGTCCTGGTAGGTGAGCTCGTCAACTTGGCTTCTCACATTATTCTGTCACCTCTGCAAGAAGCCCACAGTTTCTTTTTGCAATAAGGTCTTTTGGTCTTGTTCTGGCTGCAGGTCTAGGGGCTCCCACTCTGTGGGCTTGACAATTGGGATCTCAAGGTCAAAAATACGTTTATTCAGTCTAACAAGACCATAACATTACATAGAGCATAGTTATATACATCAATTAATTAAACAAAATAAACCATATCCACAAGAGAAAAATTAGTAAAAAAAAACGATAGCAAAACTTAAGTCCTACTCAAAGTGCATCTCAACAGTAATCACCATGCACAATTAAAAACTGACGAGGAACATATTATACAAAGTGGGGGGGGGGGGGGCTATAATAACCATTTGAAACAGTCCTACTTAAAACAATGAATCCTTTAGCAACCCTAGAAACCATACTGTACAGACAACAGTCACAGTATAAAATACCACCACATTTAAGTCCAGCTAAATATGTTTCAAGTAGACATTGTGCAAATAAGGCAAACAAATAAACATACCAGATGGTTGAAAAGCATACTAACGTAACCAAAAACAATGAGGCATGATAAAGTGCATTATATGAAAAGCTGACTCCCCCTGTAATGCATAAGATGATCAGGTAAGATTTCTGGGCCCCTCTTCGAACGTCTTTCTCAACCTCAGCGATGAGGCCAGAAAGAAGGCTACAGCATGTTATACATACATCCGGGAGTAACTGTAAGTGCATAAGAGTGGGCTGAACCTGAACAAAGTGTAGAGATTTCAACAAATGCAATAAAAATGTTCTTTGAGGGATGTCATAAAAAGCACAAAAAAATACAAAATGCAAAAGGCCCTGAGAAGAAATTGTCACAAGTGCAAGAGCTCGACTCCATACTCTAGGCTCCAGGCTTAACAAAAACCAGCAACATGTGAAACTGGTTGAACCTAAACCTGTTAAGGAGGAATCAATGATGAACTTCAAGAATACTAAGCAAGTAAGGTTCAGTGGCAGGACCTGTTAGAATGATTGGATATCCTCGGACCAAGAGTTTCACCAGCTCCGTACTCACTCTCAGATGTCCTTCATAGTGGAAAATTGTCCCTAGTCCAAGGAATATCTGCTTTCAAAAGAGTAGATGGTGAGTCAAACAGGGCAGGTCTACTTAACTTGACAAAAGTGTCCTGAATATATGTCAGCCATTTGATTGACTTCCATCCATCCAACTTCAAGCAATCTTTTCCTATTTTCCTACTTAGATGGTTCTTCGGATGTCTCCAGATAGTAAGCCTCCTAATCAGGGATCATAGGGCAATGAGATCTGACATATAAGGCAGCCCAAGCGCCTTGTGGACCATGAAAGCAGGGGTAGAAGCGGGAGTGGCGCACAGATGCCTACAAAACCCAGTCTCCTTCAGTTGGAGGTCCCTTGAGTTTACATATCCCCATACATCACTACCATAGGTAGCTACCAAAACAGATTTGGCCTGACAAATCTTAATCAGAGTACCTAGTGGTTTGCTACCAATTCTAGTGGAGAAGGAGTGAAGTGCACTTATAGATGTATACAAGGCCATTCTCTTAGATTCTTTTTTTGAAGGGGCCTATATGAACCGACCATCAAAAATGACCCCTAAATAAGTAAAGGTCAGGACCCTGGACAACCTATTGCCCTGAACATGAAAAGATCTCGACTTTGTCCTTTTAGGTCCCAGAACCATGAGCTGTGATTTGCTATAACTGGGAGAAAGGTCGAGGCTATTCATATATGATAGAAAACCATTGAGCAGTTTCTGGTTGTTTACCTAGTAACCTGGCCCCCAGGTTGTTCACATACAAAGTGAACAAGAAAGGGGCCATTATATAACCCTGTCTTACTCCACTCTTCAGACAAAAGGAGCTGATACAAGACCTGTCCATCTTTTAATGGACAACCACCCTCAAGTCCCTGTTTAACTCGCTAAGGAAATAAACAATTATATCCAACAGGATCTGCCACAATTTGGATCTGTTCACCTTATCAAAGGCAGAAGATCCATTAATGCAATGAAAAATGACTCTGGTTTAGCAACAATCTACTTGTTGATCAACAAAAAAAGGTTTAAGCACTGGTCACACGTGTCCAGACTTGGTCAAAACCCATACTTCAAATCTGAAAGAATGGACTGGTCCCCCTCCCATGAAATGGTCCTCTCTAGAATCACCCTGCCCATCACCTTGACTACTGAATCTGTCAAAGAGGTGGGCCTATAACAACAAGTGAGATCTCTAGAACTCTTTTTATATACACCGATAGTAATTGACTGGGACCATGAGTGCAGAAGTCAAAATGTGCACAACCAGATTAAATAGTCAACCTAATATCAGGGCTCGCAAACTAGATGACATCTTCAACAAATCAGCAGGAATCGCATTGGGACAGGGGCCTTGTGACCTGTAATGCATTCAATTGTTAACATAACCTTGTCCACTTCAAATGTTAAATTACACTGATGTTTTGTTAGTGCCAGGGGCTCATGAGAGACATCACAATCGAAAGAACTGTAAATGACCTCAAAATGTTCACTCCACTTCTCAGGAAGGATATGGGAAGAAATGGCATTGGCCCACTGTCATTAAATAATGGGCGATTATCTATCTCCCAAAGTCGGCTGATGTAAGCCTTGGTTAAGCCTTCCATAAGATCATACCAATCATCCTCTTTAAGTTCCCTCTTTCTCCCCTCAAGAGCTTTATTGTAAGTAATGCGTCTAGAAGATATTAGGTGCCGATGATTGGCCTGAGCTTTGGATGCAGATGTTAACAATTTATTGACAGTCTTTTATTGACCATCAAGGTTTGTTATTAACCACCAATTTAGGTGGAAGGATACTCTAGCTTTAATATACACCCCAAATATCAGCGTAAGCATTCAGAAATGCATTATAATCTACAGGTCCCCTAAGCACAAGTTAAATTCCCTGCCCTTAGCAACAACAAGACACTTCCGAAAATCCTCAGGAATGATCTTAGACAACCTTACTCCTCTTCCCTGATTGGTTACCTTACAACCAGTGGATTATGGCACTATGTATTGGGGCTCGTACAAACAGGTCATCGACACAAACAGGAATGCAGTAGTGGTCAGTGAAACCAGAGACCCTTATATCAAAATGGCGTAACAAATTCTACTAAAATACAGAAACAAAAATAAAATCTATTGTAGAATTCATACAGACGTGGGAGGAAAAGTACTATATGAACTTTGAGATGCTTTAGTCATAACATTCCAAATTAATCTCTGCCGGGATATTATTAAAAAAAACAACTCCAGCTTGGCTATGCTCAAGGTGCAAAGTATCTTCACTATTTATATGATCCCAAACGGTCCTTAAGGGCGGAAAGTGCATTACAAAAAGTAGGACCATTGGTTGCATTGTAAAAATTCAGCACAACAAAACTACTGACAACTGGTGAGGAAAACAGAATGACTTGCACAGAAGGTGAAATTATAGCCGAATGTTCCAACCTGCAGTTTAAAGAGAGTGAGACCAGAATTAACCAGCCACCTTTTAAGCATCCATTTGTAGAGGGCACAGCAGGATTAGAAAAAGACATATAGCCATCCAGAAAAAGGGATCCCTCAACCTCCCCCATCTCCTGTAGACAAATTGTGGCAAATGATTTAAGGTATTCCAACCAATCTGGGTGATATCTTTTGCTATTACTCATGCCACTTTCCAGGAAGCCAACCTAGGGACACTGACAGCGTACTACCATTAGGTAATATTTGGCCTCTGTAATGTTGGTAGTGCTGGAGACCTCGTTCATAATACAGGGAGCCAGCCCAGAGGGACTTGCATTGGTGATACCGTTAATAACATGACTCCCTCTGAAACTAGTCGAGCTACAGGCAACATATGTGTCCATGCCGAGAGATCCACTCAAGTGAACCCCAATACAAGATAGGTAATTTCCATTCACCTGGGATGAGTGACTTACACCAGTTCCCCACAACGAGTGCCTTCACAGGCTGGTCACTGGAGCTACCCTCAGTTTGTATACAAAGCCCACTAACATCCTGCATCAAAGAACATGATGGTCTCATCACAGAAGCACCATTCACCTTAGGTAACAGGGCCCCAGGATCTAGCAACTGAGTTAACGCCCTACTGGACCCAATCACAGGCCCTACCCCCCCTGAATGAACTGTATTTTTGGGGAAAGTGATTCAATCCAGTGCGTCAGCTCCCAAGGTCTCAAACCTGTTCTACCTTTTCAAGACAAAGTTAGCCTCATGTTGTCTCATGTTCCTAATATTGTGGCGTTTGGTGCTTACACTGGATCCCGATGGATTGAGGCAGTCGTTGGCCGGTAAAAATATCTCAAGGGCCGGCCTTGATGGTAAATGAAGTCATCAGACTGGCAAGATCCAAAACTGTGGGTAAAACTCCATAGCAACCAAAGTTGACAACAACACAGTCCCCAATGAGGGCTTGGGGGAGTGGGGTGGTGGTGGTGGAGGTGGAGGGCCCACCCAATCAACCCCCCGGGCCATGATGAGCCTGTTCGCCAAATTGTGACCTTCATTGCCTAAAAGGGACAAACAATGATCTTTTATTCCTTAGGCCCTGATAATCTTTCCTGGTTCTGTGTTTTAAAATAGGAACCCCAGTAAGTACCACAACATAAGGTGCCAAGATGGGTGGGAAGTTTAAAACTAATGAGGAGGTATTGGGCCATCTTTGTTACTTACAGCACCTAACCCCCTGTGAGGGCTTAGCAGCTTTACTATACCAAGGGTCCATCAGATGTGCTAACAATTCAGGGTGCCTATAGGTGCCAGGCCACCTGATTTGAGTCTTTAAATGTTCCTGTCTGGTGGGTCAGTAGGGGACATTAATGCACCATGTTTAATTGAACAATGTATACCTGTAGAGCACAATACCGCCTCCATCACAGTCTTTGCACCCACCTACCGCAACTCTTCATGGGGTAAGACTGTCAGTGTCTAAAATTGGTTCTTGGGCAAATTGGTTTTAGAGATCTGTATTAATCTATCTAAACTGGCCTCAATTGATGAAAGTTTGTCTAAGCATTTACTGACCGCTGCCTCTATCATGGACTGCATCATTGGGGAAAACTCACTAAGATTGGTATTTGCAATGCGGTCGCTGCACAGTTTCTGGCCGTTACGCTCTGCGAATGACTGCTGAACTAGCCTGCCACTGGTCTTAGTTTCAGTTCGTGCAGTAGCTATTTCTGCCCATTTGCTTTTTTTATGTTTCTGTGTTGAGGGCCGACAGTCCACAAGGGAATCTCTGGTCCCAACCTCCGCCTCCCATTGATAAATATCAGCAATAAGAGTTGTGGCAGTTGCTGGCTGGGAATACTTAGACCGTCCTTCAACGCTTTGGATCGTGACATCAAGGCCCATTGTGGGAGCTTCCACAGGAATAAATTCGGAAGTTAAACTGATACAGTTGGGGCAAATGGGATACCCAACCTCTCCTCACATGTGCTAATTTCGTCATTAATTGCCCCCCACCACTGTAGTTAGGTAGGAAAGTATTATTGACTTGAAGAGGCCTTTGGGGCTGAGTCCTTCTGGGCTACATCTGATGCTCAACTCCCAGTGTCTGCAGAGATACTTTTCCATTTGCTCATCTTGTGGCAAAAAGTTAAAAGCAGAATCCAAGAATAATGGCTGAATTCCACGTGCTAATGCAGTAGTTGCAGCTTTAGCTGGGGCAGAATGAGCACACAAACCCTCAAGAATTAGCTTTTTGGCCAGTGCATGGCAGACCTTCATTCAGAGTATGACGTATTTGAAAATGGTCCGCTTCTGTACCTCCCGATCTTTCTTCGCACCCATGTAACCTACGAAGAGTTGGTCATCCACCAGGAACTCTTTCGTGTAATCAAGGTAAAATGCAAGTGCTCCTTTTGGGTCCAGGTGGTGGAGTCTCTCCTCTTCCTTTTAAGGATGTGGGGGTGCATAAAAAGTAAGCAAGGTGATGAATGGGCCTGTTTAAAAGGGCGTAACCACTTTTGGCAGAAAGGAGGCCCTATTATGAAGCACCACTTTGTAGGATAGATGGAAAGGTAGGGCAGCTTACATGACAATTCCTGCAATTCACTCACCCTGCAGGCAGAGGTAATGGCTACAAGGAAGCAGTGGAGTTGTCTGTGAATACCTGCACCATCTTTCCCTTAGTAAAGGGAAGAAATGCTTTCAATGCCAGTCAGATCGCATGGAGCTCTAACAGGCTGACATGGAGTCTGAATTGCACCAGATACCATATGCGTCTGATCACCACCTCCCCCAAGTAGCCACCCCATCCCAGCAGTGATGCCTCAGTCACTACTGTCAGAACTTCTTGGGGAAGAGGGAGGGATCTGCCTCTGACCCAATTGTGATTCGTTAACCACCACTGCAGATCTTTTTCAGTTCCCTCTGAAATCGGGACCTTATCAGACAGATTTCCCTGATGCTGTTCCCACTAGAACCTCAGGTCCCACTGCAGAGCCCACATATGCCATCTGGCATCTGTCACCAGCAGGATGCAGGAGGCCATGAAGCCCAGCAGCCTTAGAGTCATTCTCACCAAAATCCAGGATAGAGCTGAAACATCAGTATCATGCTTGAATATCCCAGACTCACCTCTTGGGAGGATAGGCCCGAAACTGCACTGTGGCCAGAACAACTCTGATAAAATGGAGCATCTGAGAGGGAGTAAGGTATGACTTCAGCACATTTATAGTGAACCCCAGCGAATGCAGGAGGTCCGCCGTAGTCTGGAGGAGGGAGGTGACAGCCTGAATTGAGCCCATCTTCAACATCCAGTTGTTGATATAGGAAACAACTGAAACCCCTGATCTCTGCAGATGAGCATCACCTTGGTGAACACCCGAAGGGCACTGGTAAGGCCAAAGGGAAGCACAGTGAACTCAAAGGTCTCATAACCTATTGTGAACCGCCAGTCACGTCTGTGGGCAGGCAATATGGGTGTAAAGAAATGGCTCCCTGTTGCAGTTACCCCCCACTTTTTGCCTGATACTGATGCTGACTTGACTGAGAAGTGTGCTGGGACCCTGCTAACCAGGCCCCAGCACCAGTGTTCCTTCACCTAAAATGTACCATTGTATCCACAATTGGCACACCCTGGCATTCAGATAAGTCCCTTGTAACTGGTACTTCTAGTACCAAGGGCCCTGATGCCAAGAAAGGTCTCTAAGGGATGCAGCATGTCTTATGCCACCCTAGAGACCCCTCACTCAGCACAGACACACTGCTTACAAGCCTGTGTGTGCTAGTGAGAACAAAATGAGTAAGTCGACATGGCACTCCCCTCAGGGTGCCATGCCAGCCTCTCACTGCCTATGCAGTATAGGTAAGACACCCCTCTAGCAGGCCTTACAGCCCTAAGGCAGGGTGCACTATACCATAGGTGAGGGTACCAGTGCATGAGCACTGTGCCCCTACAGTGTCTAAACAAAACCTTAGACATTGTAAATGCAGGGTAGCCATAAGAGTATATGGTCTGGGAGTCTGTTTTACTCGAACTCCACAGCACCATAATGGCTACACTGAAAACTGGGAAGTTTGGTATCAAACTTCTCAGCACAATAAATGCACACTGAAACCAGTGTACATTTTATTGTAAAATACACCACAGAGGGCACCTTAGAGGTGCCCCCTGAAACTTAACCAACTATCTGTGTAGGCTGACTGGTTCCAGCAGCCTGCCACACTAGAGACATGTTGCTGGCCCCATGGGGAGAGTGCCTTTGTCACTCTGAGGCCAGTAACAAAGCCTGCACTGGGTGGAGATGCTAACACCTCCCCCAGGCAGGAGCTGTGACACCTGGCGGTGAGCCTCAAAGGCTCACCCCTTTGTCACAGCCCAGCAGGGCACTCCAGCTTAGTGGAGTTGCCCGCCCCCTCCGGCCACGGCCCCCACTTTTGGCGGCAAGGCTGGAGGGAACAAAGAAAGCAACAAGGAGGAGTCACTGGCCAGTCAGGACAGCCCCTAAGGTGTCCTGAGCTGAAGTGACTCTAACTTTTAGAAATCCTCCATCTTGCAGATGGAGGATTCCCCCAATAGGGTTAGGATTGTGACCCCCTCCCCTTGGGAGGAGGCACAAAGAGGGTGTACCCACCCTCAGGGCTAGTAGCCATTGGCTACTAACCCCCCAGACCTAAACACGCCCTTAAATTTAGTATTTAAGGGCTACCCTGAACCCTAGAAAATTAGATTCCTGCAACAAGAAGAAGGACTGCCCAGCTGAAAACCCCTGCAGCGGAAGACCAGAAGACGACAACTGCCTTGGCTCCAGAAACTCACCGGCCTGTCTCCTGCCTTCCAAAGACCCTGCTCCAGCGACGCCTTCCGAAGGGACCAGCGACCTCGACATCCTCTGAGGACTGCCCCTGCTTCGAAAAGACAAGAAACTCCCGAGGACAGCGGACCTGCTCCAAGAAAAGCTGCAACTTTGTTTCCAGCAGCTTTAAAGAACCCTGCAAGCTCCCCGCAAGAAGCGTGAGACTTGCAACCCTGCACCCGGCGACCCCGACTCGGCTGGTGGCGAGCCAACACCTCAGGAGGGACCCCAGGACTACTCTGATACTGTGAGTACCAAAACCTGTCCCCCCTGAGCCCCCACAGCGCCGCCTGCAGAGGGAATCCCGAGGCTTCCCCTGACCGCGACTCTTGGAATCCCAAGTCCCGACGCCTGGGAGAGACCCTGCACCCGCAGCCCCCAGGACCTGAAGGACCGGACTTTCACTGGAGAAGTGACCCCCAGGAGTCCCTCTCCCTTGCCCAAGTGGAGGTTTCCCCGAGGAATCCCCCCCTTGCCTGCCTGCAGCGCTGAAGAGATCCCGAGATCTCTCATAGACTAACATTGAAAACCCGACGCTTGTTTCTACACTGCACCCGGCCGCCCCCGCGCCGCTGAGGGTGAAATTTCTGTGTGGACTTGTGTCCCCCCCGGTGCCCTACAAAACCCCCCTGGTCTGCCCTCCGAAGACGCGGGTACTTACCTGCAAGCAGACCGGAACCGGGGCACCCCCTTCTCTCCATTCTAGCCTATGTGTTTTGGGCACCACTTTGAACTCTGCACCTGACCGGCCCTGAGCTGCTGGTGTGGTGACTTTGGGGTTGCTCTGAACCCCCAACGGTGGGCTACCTTGGACCAAGAACTGAACCCTGTAAGTGTCTTACTTACCTGGTAAAACTAACAAATACTTACCTCCCCTAGGAACTGTGAAAATTGCACTAAGTGTCCACTTTTAAAACAGCTATTTGTGAATAACTTGAAAAGTATACATGCAATTTTTATGATTTGAAGTTCCTAAAGTACTTACCTGCAATACCTTTCGAATAAGATATTACATGTAGAATTTGAACCTGTGGTTCTTAAAATAAACTAAGAAAAGATATTTTTCTATACAAAACCTATTGGCTGGATTTGTCTCTGAGTGTGTGTACCTCATTTATTGTCTATGTGTATGTACAACAAATGCTTAACACTACTCCTTGGATAAGCCTACTGCTCGACCACACTACCACAAAATAGAGCATTAGTATTATCTATTTTTACCACTATTTTACCTCTAAGGGGAACCCTTGGACTCTGTGCATGCTATTCCTTACTTTGAAATAGCACATACAGAGCCAACTTCCTACATTGGTGGATCAGCGGTGGGGTACAAGACTTTGCATTTGCTGGACTACTCAGCCAATACCTGATCACACGACAAATTCCAAAATTGTCATTAGAAATTCATTTTTGCAATTTGAAAAGTTTTCTAAATTCTTAAAAGACCTGCTAGGGCCTTGTGTTAGATCCTGTTTAGCATTTCTTTTAGAGTTTAAAAGTTTGTAAAAGTTTGAATTAGATTCTAGAACCAGTTGTAGATTCTTAAAAAGTATTCCAACTTTTAGAAGCAAAATGTCTAGCACAGATGTGACTGTGGTGGAACTCGACACCACACCTTACCTCCATCTTAAGATGAGGGAGCTAAGGTCACTCTGTAAAATAAAGAAAATAACAATGGGCCCCAAACCTACCAAAATACAGCTCCAGGAGCTTTTGGCAGAGTTTGAAAAGGCCAACCCCTCTGAGGGTGGCAACTCAGAGGAAGAGGATAGTGACTTGGAGGAAAATTCCCCCCTACCAGTCCTATCTAGGGAGAACAGGGTCCCTCAAACCCTGACTCCAAAAATAATAGTCAGAGATGCTGGTTCCCTCACAGGAGAGACCAACACCTCTGAAATCACTGAGGATAACTCCAGTGAAGATGACCCCCTGTTAGCCAGGATGGTCAAAAGATTGGCTTTGGAAAAGCAGCTCCTAGCCATAGAAAGGGAAAGAAAAGAGATGGGCCTAGGTCCCATCGATGGTGGCAGCAACTTAAATAGGGTCAGAGATTCTCCTGACATCCTAAAAATCCCCAAAGGGATTGTAACAAAATATGAAGATGGTGATGACATCACCAAATGGTTCACAGCTTTTGAGAGGGCTTGTGTAACCAGAAAAGTAAACAGATCTCACTGGGGTGCTCTCCTTTGGGAAATGTTCACTGGAAAGTGTAGGGATAGACTCCTCACACTCTCTGGAAAAGATGCGGAATCTTATGACCTCATGAAGGGTACCCTGATTGAGGGCTTTGGATTCTCCACTGAGGAGTATAGAATTAGATTCAGGGGGGCTCAAAAATCCTCGAGCCAGACCTGGGTTGATTTTGTAGACTACTCAGTAAAAACACTAGATGGTTGGTTAACTGGAAATGAAGTGTGTGACTATGTTGGGCTTTATAATTTGTTTATGAAAGAACACATTTTAAGTAACTGCTTCAATGAAAAGTTGCATCAGTATCTGGTAGACCTAGGTCCAATTTCTCCCCAAGAATTGGGAAAGAAGGCAGACCACTGGGTCAAGACTAGGGTAACCAAAACTTCCACTGGGGGTGACCGAAAGAAAGGGGTTACAAAAACTCCCCAGGAGAAAGTGGGTGACACTAGAAACAAAGAAAAAGAGTCCTCTGTAGGCCCCCAAAAACCAGAACAGGTGGGTGGGCCCCAAGACACAACCCAAAACAAAGGTGGGTACCAGGGTAAGAACTGGGATGCCACTAAGGCATGGTGCCACAACTGTAAACAGTCTGGGCACCACACCAAGGACACTTCTTGTCCCAAAAACAAACCCCAGAACAAAATTCCAGGGGTAACCAGTGTAGCCATGGGAGATGACTCCTCAGATGAGGAGGTCTTCATAGCCTTCAACTGGAAACAGGGCCCAACAGGTGAGTTGGAGATTCCAGAGGGAAGTAGACACTTCCACCACCTACTGGTGAATGGAATCCCAACCACTGCCCTGAGAGACACTTGTGCCAGTCACACTATTGTGCATGACAGGCTGGTGCTCTCAAACCAGTACATCCCAGGTGAGACTGCCAGGGTAAGAGTTAGCCTAGACAGGGTCACTAAGAGGCCTGTGGCTTTAGTACCCATAGAAGTGGGTGGCACTCTTAGCTGGAGAAGGGTAGTAGTCAGTACAGACCTCCCCCTTGATTGTCTCCTTGGAAATGACTACCCAGAGGTTAGTCAGAGCCCAAGAGAGGAACTGGTCCAGTGCCAGTCCTCTCCCAAGGATTCTGGAAGTCCTGCCTCTGCAGTAAATGCAAGCAGGCCCCAGAAGAAGAAGAAAAGAAAACAGAGTAGGAAGGGTGGACAACCTTTAGCCAAGGTTACAGCAAGCCAAGGAGATTCTGCTCCAGTAGGGGAGAACTCCAAAAATGGCCCTGATAAAGTCCAACCTGACCCACAAGAAGTCCTGGCTAGTCAGGCAACT
Organism: Pleurodeles waltl; assembly: GCF_031143425.1. Taxonomy (NCBI): domain Eukaryota; kingdom Metazoa; phylum Chordata; class Amphibia; order Caudata; family Salamandridae; genus Pleurodeles; species Pleurodeles waltl. The sequence goes on from NC_090436.1 coordinate 840,968,294, forward strand.
GTTAAACCTGAGTGGGTGGCTCCTCAGCTAACAGAAGAAAGAGTGGAAGAAGGGTGTTTACTACAAGATGTGGTAACCCCCCACTCTAATACAGCAGACAGGCAGCCTGAACCCAAAGAGGCCTGTAACTTAGCCCCTTCCCTTTTAGGTGAAGAGCTAAAGGTGTGGTTCTGGGCACTGACAGCTGTCAGTGGCCTCTGCTGGGTGTTAGCCTTTATGGCTGCACTATCCTTGGCATGGTGGTCAGACCCCATGCCAAATAGCAAGTTAGGCCCCCTGACCCTGTTGGTCATGGTGGGGTTACTCCAGCTCTGGGTAACCTCTTTGGGTAAGCTAGGGATGACCCTGGCTAAGATAAGATTAGCAGAGGTGGATACCTCTAAACCCAAAATAAAAAGAATGGGTGGAGACATTGAAGAGGCAGACAAGAGGCAATTCAGACTAGGTCCTATCACTGTGGAAGTGGGTCAGTTCCCCAAAGGGAATGACCTGAACAGAAGGATGTAAGGCAGAGTAGGCCCTGCAACTAACCAGCCTATTTCTCCTACTCTTCCTCGCCTGACAGACTAGGAAGACTCTCCCAGCTTGGGCTGAGTCTCCTGGCCTGTGGGCTGGGGGGGGCTTGTGTAAAGAAATGGCTCCCTGTTGCAGTTACCCCCCACTTTTTGCCTGATACTGATGCTGACTTGACTGAGAAGTGTGCTGGGACCCTGCTAACCAGGCCCCAGCACCAGTGTTCCTTCACCTAAAATGTACCATTGTATCCACAATTGGCACACCCTGGCATTCAGATAAGTCCCTTGTAACTGGTACTTCTAGTACCAAGGGCCCTGATGCCAAGAAAGGTCTCTAAGGGCTGCAGCATGTCTTATGCCACCCTAGAGACCCCTCACTCAGCACAGACACACTGCTTACAAGCCTGTGTGTGCTAGTGAGAACAAAATGAGTAAGTCGACATGGCACTCCCCTCAGGGTGCCATGCCAGCCTCTCACTGCCTATGCAGTATAGGTAAGACACCCCTCTAGCAGGCCTTACAGCCCTAAGGCAGGGTGCACTATACCATAGGTGAGGGTACCAGTGCATGAGCACTGTGCCCCTACAGTGTCTAAACAAAACCTTAGACATTGTAAATGCAGGGTAGCCATAAGAGTATATGGTCTGGGAGTCTGTTTTACTCGAACTCCACAGCACCATAATGGCTACACTGAAAACTGGGAAGTTTGGTATCAAACTTCTCAGCACAATAAATGCACACTGAAACCAGTGTACATTTTATTGTAAAATACACCACAGAGGGCACCTTAGAGGTGCCCCCTGAAACTTAACCAACTATCTGTGTAGGCTGACTGGTTCCAGCAGCCTGCCACACTAGAGACATGTTGCTGGCCCCATGGGGAGAGTGCCTTTGTCACTCTGAGGCCAGTAACAAAGCCTGCACTGGGTGGAGATGCTAACACCTCCCCCAGGCAGGAGCTGTGACACCTGGCGGTGAGCCTCAAAGGCTCACCCCTTTGTCACAGCCCAGCAGGGCACTCCAGCTTAGTGGAGTTGCCCGCCCCCTCCGGCCACGGCCCCCACTTTTGGCGGCAAGGCTGGAGGGAACAAAGAAAGCAACAAGGAGGAGTCACTGGCCAGTCAGGACAGCCCCTAAGGTGTCCTGAGCTGAAGTGACTCTAACTTTTAGAAATCCTCCATCTTGCAGATGGAGGATTCCCCCAATAGGGTTAGGATTGTGACCCCCTCCCCTTGGGAGGAGGCACAAAGAGGGTGTACCCACCCTCAGGGCTAGTAGCCATTGGCTACTAACCCCCCAGACCTAAACACGCCCTTAAATTTAGTATTTAAGGGCTACCCTGAACCCTAGAAAATTAGATTCCTGCAACAAGAAGAAGGACTGCCCAGCTGAAAACCCCTGCAGCGGAAGACCAGAAGACGACAACTGCCTTGGCTCCAGAAACTCACCGGCCTGTCTCCTGCCTTCCAAAGACCCTGCTCCAGCGACGCCTTCCGAAGGGACCAGCGACCTCGACATCCTCTGAGGACTGCCCCTGCTTCGAAAAGACAAGAAACTCCCGAGGACAGCGGACCTGCTCCAAGAAAAGCTGCAACTTTGTTTCCAGCAGCTTTAAAGAACCCTGCAAGCTCCCCGCAAGAAGCGTGAGACTTGCAACCCTGCACCCGGCGACCCCGACTCGGCTGGTGGCGAGCCAACACCTCAGGAGGGACCCCAGGACTACTCTGATACTGTGAGTACCAAAACCTGTCCCCCCTGAGCCCCCACAGCGCCGCCTGCAGAGGGAATCCCGAGGCTTCCCCTGACCGCGACTCTTGGAATCCCAAGTCCCGACGCCTGGGAGAGACCCTGCACCCGCAGCCCCCAGGACCTGAAGGACCGGACTTTCACTGGAGAAGTGACCCCCAGGAGTCCCTCTCCCTTGCCCAAGTGGAGGTTTCCCCGAGGAATCCCCCCCTTGCCTGCCTGCAGCGCTGAAGAGATCCCGAGATCTCTCATAGACTAACATTGAAAACCCGACGCTTGTTTCTACACTGCACCCGGCCGCCCCCGCGCCGCTGAGGGTGAAATTTCTGTGTGGACTTGTGTCCCCCCCGGTGCCCTACAAAACCCCCCTGGTCTGCCCTCCGAAGACGCGGGTACTTACCTGCAAGCAGACCGGAACCGGGGCACCCCCTTCTCTCCATTCTAGCCTATGTGTTTTGGGCACCACTTTGAACTCTGCACCTGACCGGCCCTGAGCTGCTGGTGTGGTGACTTTGGGGTTGCTCTGAACCCCCAACGGTGGGCTACCTTGGACCAAGAACTGAACCCTGTAAGTGTCTTACTTACCTGGTAAAACTAACAAATACTTACCTCCCCTAGGAACTGTGAAAATTGCACTAAGTGTCCACTTTTAAAACAGCTATTTGTGAATAACTTGAAAAGTATACATGCAATTTTTATGATTTGAAGTTCCTAAAGTACTTACCTGCAATACCTTTCGAATAAGATATTACATGTAGAATTTGAACCTGTGGTTCTTAAAATAAACTAAGAAAAGATATTTTTCTATACAAAACCTATTGGCTGGATTTGTCTCTGAGTGTGTGTACCTCATTTATTGTCTATGTGTATGTACAACAAATGCTTAACACTACTCCTTGGATAAGCCTACTGCTCGACCACACTACCACAAAATAGAGCATTAGTATTATCTATTTTTACCACTATTTTACCTCTAAGGGGAACCCTTGGACTCTGTGCATGCTATTCCTTACTTTGAAATAGCACATACAGAGCCAACTTCCTACAATGGGTATATGGAAATACGCATCCTGCAAGTCTAACTTTACCATACAATCTCCTGGGTCCAGGGCAGATAGAACCTGAGCCAGGGTGAGCATCTTGAACTTCTTTTTCTTGAGGAAGAGATTGAGGGATTGAAGGTCTAGGATAGGGTGGGGGCCCTTGTCCTTTTTGGGGACCAGAAAGTAGTGGGAATAACAACCACAACCTACTTCTGGCAAGGGGAACCCTGTCTATGACTTCCTTGGCCAAGAGAGCCATAAATGTCTCCCGGAGAAGGGACAAGTGATCCTCCATCAATCAATTGCAGGATGGTGGCATGGATGGAGAGGTAGTCTTGAAGGGGAGAGAGTAGCACATTTGGACTATCAGCAAAACCCATCTGTCTGACGTGAGAGATTGCCAGCAGAGCAGGTGATTGTGAATCCGTCCTCCAACTGGCCCTTGGTGGGGGTAGAGTCAGACCAGGAAAGTTTAGAGGCTGCTGCAGAAGGTGGGGAGGTAGACTGTCGAGATTGCTGATCACCTGGTCCACAAGGTCGATGGATCCCATGCCATCAGCCATGCAAAGGCTGGGCAATATGCGTACCACAGTGGCTGGCTGGTATGGATGTGCTTGGAGACCCTTTCCATAGCCACAAAAGGGGGAAAAGGTAGACTGGGGGGATGTGGTGCAGTCATGATGACCAAGGACCAGGCCGTAGCCCGGGAATCCTTGAAGTACTCAAGCACAGAGTCCGCCTTGTCTTGGAAGAGAAGAGTGCCATCAAAGGGCATGTCCGTCAAGGAAGCTCAGACATCCCCTGAAAAGCCAGACATTCTCAGCCAGGTGTGGCACCTCAGGACTACTGTTGATGAAACCGCTCTGCCCAGTGATTCGGCCATGTCTAGTCTGCAATGGAGTGTCATCATCGCTGCGTCTCTCCTATATGCAACAGCCTGCAAGAGTACAGCCCGGCCTCCTCTGGGATCTGTGGCAGCATTTGCAAAATTGTATCCCACATTGTGTGGGAATAATGTCCCAAAAGGCATGTGGTGTTCACGGACCACAATGCAAGTCTAACAAAAGAATACAATCTTCTTCCCAAGTGAGTCCAATATTTTGGATTCCCTATTCAGATGAGCAGAGGGCATAAGAAAAGGACTCAGGATCCGACCTAGGAGGCAAGGCTCCTGTCACTGTTGGAGTCGGCGTTGCATGATGTCTATCTGACTCTGTATCAGAGTTGGCGATGACAATGGGTGTGACGCCGCCATCCGTGGGTGCAAACGGTGCTAGGAGCATTGGCATCAGGACTGACAGAAAGGTCAGAGTGGTACAACTGATGCCATTCCAGATTCAGGAAATGGATCCTTGGGTGCCTCTCGTGCCAAGGTCACAGATGCTAGCGCGGAACCTGAACGGGTCTCTTCAGTCTCCAGAGGCCCAAAGGTGCTCCAGATGTATCGGGCTGCTAAAAAATGAGGCACATGACCTTGTAAGAGTCTATGAGCTGGGCAGGGGTCGCTCTGGCTCCCAAAAACTCAGGGAGACGTGGAGTTGGCCCAGGTGCAGGTTCTACAAAATGAGACCTAGATCGTCAATGCTCCCTCATCTCATTGGCCGACAGGTGAGGAGAAGTCGAAGAGTGTTTCAACTTCTTGGGATTTTTGTGCCTCGACTTACACGATATCCCCAAGGACTTGGAGTGGGACGAGGACAATGGAGGACTCCCCGACCAATCCCGGGACCTTCCTCTCCACTTAGATCTCGACTTGTGCAGAGTTGAGCATTGGGCCGCCATCTGCCTCAGTGACTGCTCCCTCAAAGCCTTTGGATTTATGTCCCAACACTTGGGGCATGATTTCTGGTCATGGTCATGCTCTAGGCACCAATGACATATCCGGTGCGGATCACCCAATGACAGGATCCACAGGGCTTTGAGACAGTCTTTCTAGAGGACATCCTCGACCCACCAGGAGTAAAACACTTGAAAAACACTTGACAAAAAGTTGGAGAAAAAAAACTGTAAAAAATTGACTGAGGGGTAGCTCTATTTGGATCAGCACTTGGTGTGGGAAGAAAAGAACTGACTTCAGAACGCCTGGGTAGCTCTAATATAGGAACCACTGCAACATACCTGGTGCAGACGATGCCGATGATGGATGCAGAGCCAATTGACCCCACCTAATGGAGTTTAGGGGTACTGCTCATGAAAATCTTCCAGAGCCAGTCTGACCCTTGGGTAGAATTCAAAGGTAAGGTATCTGCAACTAGAAATCGCTATCAGATAACCTCATTCAGGGACATACCAGCAAAGATTAGAGGACAGTGTAGGTCTGTGTTGTGGAAGCCCATAGCATGAGGAATGATTACTTGATGTAGTTGTATTTTCATTACTCTGATTTTTCATCCTTAGCCGACTCCTCCCGTATATCGTGAGGTGTGAAAAAAACTCTGAAAACAGGCAGTGGCTGCCTACCGAAAAAAAACTCTTCTCCATTTAGCTGTACCTAGAAAGCAACCAAAGCAGTCCAATAGCCAACTGCTGTCATAAATTGAATCCGGTGTATTACATTTAATATTGTCCCGAAGGTATACATTTAAATAATTTGGCTAGGTTTACTTTTACATGGCATAATATTTACTCGAGAAAAGTAATCTTACCTTTTTACCCTATGCCGGAGCTCGTTAGTTCCCAGAGACATGCATTAATTAAGTGCAAAGCAAAATTATATTTTTTTGTCCTCAAATAGAAACACATTGTAGCCTTAGTGTCTTACATCGATTCAGAATCTTACTTGGAATCAGTAAAGAAGGCACACACTAGTGAAAGAAGATTGAAGTGCGGTATAGGGCCAGGGATTTGTAAGGGTAACCTTGAAGTGGGATCCTTAATTTGTGTGAAAGTTTGTTAATGTTGGATATGGCAGGTGATTTTCAAGTTTTGTCATTGCAGGGAAGTTACGTCCAAGGAGCTGACCACCAAGTACCTATGTGGAGAATTCTATGCAGTTAGGCTCTGTAAGGAAATGCCTCCTTGGCATGGTTGCCCCCTGACTTTTTGCCTTTGCTGATGCTATGTTTACAATTGAAAGTGTGCTGAGGCCTGCTAACCAGGCCCCAGCACCAGTGTTCTTTCCCTAACCTGTACTTTTGTATCCACAATTGGCAGACCCTGGCATCCAGATAAGTCCCTTGTAACTGGTACTTCTAGTACCAAGGGCCCTGATGCCAAGGAAGGTCTCTAAGGGCTGCAGCATGTCTTATGCCACCCTGGAGACCTCTCACTCAGCACAGACACACTGCTTGCCAGCTTGTGTGTGCTAGGGAGAACAAAACGAGTAAGTTGACATGGCACTCCCCTCAGGGTGCCATGCCAGCCTCTCACTGCCTATGCAAGTATAGGTCAGTCACCCCTCTAGCAGGCCTTACAGCCCTAAGGCAGGGTGCACTATACCATAGGTGAGGGTACCAGTGCATGAGCATGGTACCCCTACAGTGTCTAAACAAAACCTTAGACATTGTAAGTGCAGGGTAGCCATAAGAGTATATGGTCTGGGAGTTTGTCAAACACGAACTCCACAGCACCATAATGGCTACACTGAAAACTGGGAAGTTTGGTATCAAACTTCTCAGCACAATAAATGCACACTGATGCCAGTGTACATTTTATTGCAAAATACACCCCAGAGGGCACCTTAGAGGTGCCCCCTGAAACTTAACCGACTGTCTGTGTAGGCTGACTAGTTCCAGCAGCCTGCCACACTAGAGACATGTTGTTGGCCCCATGGGGAGAGTGCCTTTGTCACTCTGAGGCCAGTAACAAAGCCTGCACTGGGTGGAGATGCTAACACCTCCCCCAGGCAGGAGCTGTAACACCTGGCGGTGAGCCTCAAAGGCTCAACCCTTTTTCACAGCACAGCAGGGCACTCCAGCTTAGTGGAGTTGCCCGCCCCCTCCGGCCACGGCCCCCACTTTTGGCGGCAAGGCTGGAGGGAACAAAGAAAGCAACAAGGAGGAGTCACTGGCCAGTCAGGACAGCCCCTAAGGTGTCCTGAGCTGAGGTGACTCTAACTTTTAGAAATCCTCCATCTTGAAGATGGAGGATTCCCCCAATAGGGTTAGGATTGTGACCCCCTCCCCTTGGGAGGAGGCACCAAGAGGGTGTACCCACCCTCAGGGCTAGTAGCCATTGGCTACTAACCCCCCAGACCTAAATACGCCCTTAAATTTAGTATTTAAGGGCTACCCTGAACCCTAGAAAATTAGATTCCTGCAACAACAAGAAGAAGGACTGCCTAGCTGAAAACCCCTGCAGAGGAAGACCAGAAGACAACAACTGCCTTGGCTCCAGAAACTCACCGGCCTGTCTCCTGCCTTCCAAAGAACTCTGCTCCAGCGACGCCTTCCAAAGGGACCAGCGACCTCTGAATCCTCTGAGGACTGCCCTGCTTCGACGACGCCAAGAAACTCCCGAGGACAGCGGACCTGCTCCAAAAAGACTGCAACTTTGTTTCAAGAAGCAGCTTTAAAGAACCCTGCAACTCCCCGCAAGAAGCGTGAGACTTGCAACACTGCACCCGGCGACCCCGACTCGGCTGGTGGAGAACCAACACCTCAGGGAGGACCCCCGGACTACTCTACGACTGTGAGTACCAAAACCTGTCCCCCCTGAGCCCCCACAGCGCCACCTGCAGAGGGAATCCCGAGGCTTCCCCTGACCGCGACTCTCTGAAACCTAAGTCCCGACGCCTGGAAAAGGCCCTGCACCCGCAGCCCCCAGGATCTGAAGGACCGGACTTTCACTGCAGAAGTGACCCCCAGGAGTCCCTCTCCCTTGCCCAAGTGGAGGTTTCCCCGAGGAAGCCCCCCCTTGCCTGCCTGCAGCGCTGAAGAGATCCCTTGATCTCTCATTGACTAACATTGCGAACCCGACGCTTGTTCTAACACTGCACCCGGCCGCCCCCGCGCCGCTGAGGGTGAAATTTCTGTGTGGGCTTGTGTCCCCCCCGGTGCCCTACAAAACCCCCCTGGTCTGCCCTCCGAAGACGCGGGTACTTACCTGCAAGCAGACCGGAACCGGGGCACCCCCTTCTCTCCATTATAGCCTATGCGTTTTGGGCACCACTTTGAACTCTGCACCTGGCCGGCCCTGAGCTGCTGGTGTGGTGACTTTGGGGTTGCTCTGAACCCCCAACGGTGGGCTACCTTGGACCAAGAACTGAACCCTGTAAGTGTCTTACTTACCTGGTAAAACTAACAAAAACTTACCTCCCCCAGGAACTGTGAAAATTGCACTGTGTCCACTTTTGAAATAGCTATTTGTGAATAACTTGAAAAGTATACATGCAATTGAAATGATTCAAAGTTCCTAATGTACTTACCTGCAATACCTTTCAAACAAGATATTACATGTTAAATTTGAACCTGTGGTTCTTAAAATAAACTAAGAAAAGATATTTTTCTATAACACAACCTATTGGCTGGATTTGTCTCTGAGTGTGTGTACCTCATTTATTGCCTATGTGTATGTACAACAAATGCTTAACACTACTCCTTGGATAAGCCTACTGCTCGACCACACTACCACAAAATAGAGCATTAGTATTATCTCTTTTTACCACTATTTTACCTCTAAGGGGAACCCTTGGACTCTGTGCATGCTATTCCTTACTTTGAAATAGCACATACAGAGCCAACTTCCTACATTGGTGGATCAGCGGTGGGGTACAAGACTTTGCATTTGCTGGACTACTCAGCCAATACCTGATCACACGACAAATTCCAAAATTGTCATTAGAAATTGATTTTTGCAATTTGAAAAGTTTTCTAAATTCTTAAAAGACCTGCTAGGGCCTTGTGTTAGATCCTGTTTAGCATTTCTTTTAGAGTTTAAAAGTTTGTAAAAGTTTGAATTAGATTCTAGAACCAGTTTTAGATTCTTAAAAAGTATTCCAACTTTTAGAAGCAAAATGTCTAGCACAGATGTGACTGTGGTGGAACTCGACACCACACCTTACCTCCATCTACAGATGAGAGAGCTAAGGTCACTCTGTAAACTAAAGAAAATAGCAATGGGCCCCAAACCTACCAAAATACAGCTCCAGGAGCTTTTGGCAGAGTTTGAAAAGGCCAACCCCTCTGAGGGTGGAAACTCAGAGGATGAAGATAGTGACTTGGAGGTAAATTCCCCCCCTCCAGTCCTACTTAGGGAGAGCAGGGCTACTCAAGCCCTGACTCCACAAATAATAGTCAGAGATGCTGGTTCCCTCACAGGAGGGACCAACAACTCTGAAATCACTGAGGATAACTCCAGTGAAGAGGACATCCAGTTAGCCAGGATGGCCAAAAGATTGGCTTTGGAAAGACAGATCCTAGCCATAGAGAGGGAAAGACAAGAGATGGGCCTAGGACCCATCAATGGTGGCAGCAACATAAATAGGGTCAGAGATTCTCCTGACATGTTGAAAATCCCTAAAGGGATTGTAACTAAATATGAAGATGGTGATGACATCACCAAATGGTTCACAGCTTTTGAGAGGGCTTGTGTAACCAGAAAAGTGAACAGATCTCACTGGGGTGCTCTCCTTTGGGAAATGTTCACAGGAAAGTGTAGGGATAGACTCCTCACACTCTCTGGAAAAGATGCAGAATCTTATGACCTCATGAAGGGTACCCTGATTGAGGGCTTTGGATTCTCCACTGAGGAGTATAGGATTAGATTCAGGGGGGCTCAAAAATCCTCGAGCCAGACCTGGGTTGACTTTGTAGACTACTCAGTAAAAACACTAGATGGTTGGATTCAAGGCAGTGGTGTAAGTAATTATGATGGGCTGTACAATTTATTTGTGAAAGAACACCTGTTAAGTAATTGTTTCAATGATAAACTGCATCAGCATCTGGTAGACCTAGGACCAATTTCTCCCCAAGAATCGGGAAAGAAGGCGGACCATTGGGTCAAGACTAGGGTGTCCAAAACTTCCACAGGGGGTGACCAAAAGAAAGGGGTCACAAAACCTCCCCAGGGGAAAGGTGGTGAGACAGCCAAAAATAAAAATAGTAAAGAGTCTTCTACAGGCCCCCAAAAACCTGCACAGGAGGGTGGGCCCAGAGCCTCTTCACAAACCAATCCTGGGTACAAGGGTAAAAACTTTGATCCCAAAAAGGCCTGGTGTCGAAACTGTAGTCAGTCTGGACACCAAACTGGAGACAAGGCCTGTCCCAAGAAAAGTTCCACTCCAAACTCCAATCCAGGTAACACTGGAATGGCTAGTCTCCAAGTGGGATCAACAATGTGCCCAGAGCAAATCAGGGTCCACACTGAAGCTACTCTAGTCTCTGAAGGTGGGGTGGATTTAGCCACACTAGCTGCCTGGCCGCCTAACATGCAAAAATACAGGCAGCAGCTCTTTATTAATGGGACAAGTGTAGAGGGCCTGAGGGATACAGGTGCCAGTGTCACCATGGTGACAGAGAAACTGGTTTCCCCTGGCCAATACCTGACTGGAAAAACTTATACAGTCACCAACGCTGACAATCAGACTAAAGCACATCCCATGGCAATGGTAACTTTAGAATGGGGAGGGGTCCATGGCCTGAAACAGGTGGTGGTCTCCTCAAACATCCCAGTAGACTGTCTGCTTGGAAATGACCTGGAGTCCTCAGCATGGGCTGAGGTAGAACTAAAAACCCATGCAGCCATGCTGGGTATCCCTGAACTGGTGTGTGTAAAAACAAGAGCACAATGCAAGGCACAGGGTGAAAAAGTAGAGCTGGAGTCTGGAAGAAAGGCCCAGCCTACCAAGAGAAAAGGAAAGTCAGTTGGGAAACCAACTGCAACACAGTCAGAAAAAGAGAACCTCTCTTCTCAGGAAGAAGTTCTGCCCTCTGAGGGAACTGAGCCTTTGGAGCTTGAACCTTATCAGGTTGAGCTCTTAGGCCCAGGGGGACCCTCAAGGGAGGAGCCGTGTAAGGGACAAGAAACCTGTCCCTCTCTTGAAGGCCTTAGGCAGCAAGCTGCTGAAGAGTCCAAGGGCAAGAAAAATGGAACACATAGGGTCTATTGGGAAGATGGACTCCTGTACACTGAGGCCAGAGACCCCAAACCTGGTGCCACTAGGAGAGTGGTAGTGCCTCAGTCGTTCAGAGAGTTTATTCTGACCTTAGCCCATGATATTCCCCTTGCTGGGCATTTGGGACAAACCAAGACGTGGGAGAGGTTAGTCAACCACTTCTACTGGCCCAATATGTCCCAGAAGGTTAAGGAGTTTTGCCTCTCCTGCCCCACCTGTCAATCCAGGGGTAAGACAGATGGGCACCCAAAGGCCCCCCTCATTCCACTTCCAGTGGTGGGGGTCCCCTTTGAAAGAGTGGGTGTGGACATAGTTGGTCCACTGGAACCTCCCACAGCCTCAGGAAATATGTACATCCTAGTAGTAGTGGATCATGCTACTAGGTATCCTGAAGCTATTCCCCTTAGGTCGACTACTGCCCCTGCAGTAGCCAAGGCCCTCATTGGTATCTTTACCAGAGTGGGTTTCCCTAAGGAGGTGGTGTCTGACAGAGGTACCAACTTCATGTCAGCATACCTAAAACACATGTGGAATGAGTGTGGAGTGACTTATAAATTCACTACACCATACCATCCACAAACTAATGGCTTAGTTGAGAGATTCAACAAGACATTAAAAGGCATGATCATGGGGCTCCCAGAAAAGCTCAAAAGGAGATGGGATGTCCTCTTGCCATGTCTGCTTTTCGCTTACAGAGAGGTGCCACAGAAGGGAGTAGGATTCTCACCCTTTGAATTTCTGTTTGGTCACCCTGTAAGGGGACCACTTGCTCTTGTTAAAGAAGGCTGGGAGAGACCTCTTCATGAGCCTAAACAAGACATAGTGGACTATGTACTTGGCCTTCGCTCTAGACTGGCAGAGTACATGGAAAAGGCAACCAAAAACCTTGAGGCCAGCCAACAGCTCCAGAAGTTTTGGTATGACCAAAAGGCTGCACTGGTTGAGTTCCAACCAGGGCAGAAAGTCTGGGTTCTGGAGCCTGTGGCTCCCAGGGCACTCCAGGACAAATGGAGTGGCCCTTACCCAGTGCTAGAAAGGAAGAGTCAGGTCACCTACCTGGTGGACCTGGGCACAAGCAGGAGCCCCAAGAGGGTGATCCATGTGAACCGCCTTAAGCTCTTCCATGACAGGGCGGATGTGAATCTGTTGATGGTAACAGATGAGGATCAGGAGGCAGAGAGTGAACCTCTCCCTGATCTTCTGTCATCAGACCCAAAAGATGGCTCAGTAGATGGAGTGATCTACTCAGACACCCTCTCTGGCCAACAGCAAGCTGATTTTAGGAGAGTCCTACAACAGTTTCCTGAACTCTTCTCCCTAACCCCTGGTCAGACACACCTGTGTACCCATGATGTGGACACAGGAGACAGCATGCCTGTCAAAAACAAAATCTTCAGACAGTCTGACCATGTTAAGGAAAGCATTAAGGTGGAAGTCCACAAGATGCTGGAATTGGGAGTAATTGAGCGCTCTGACAGCCCCTGGGCTAGCCCAGTGGTCTTAGTCCCCAAACCTCACACCAAAGATGGAAAGAAAGAGATGAGGTTTTGTGTGGACTACAGAGGGCTCAATTCTGTCACCAAGACAGATGCTCATCCAATTCCTAGAGCTGATGAGCTCATAGATAAATTAGGTGCTGCCAAATTCTTAAGTACCTTTGACTTGACAGCAGGGTACTGGCAAATAAAAATGGCACCTGGAGCAAAAGAGAAAACAGCATTCTCCACACCTGATGGGCATTATCAGTTTACTGTTATGCCCTTTGGTTTAAAGAATGCCCCTGCCACCTTCCAAAGGTTGGTGAATCAAGTCCTTGCTGGCTTGGAGTCCTTTAGCACAGCTTATCTTGATGATATTGCTGTCTTTAGCTCCACCTGGCAGGATCACCTGGTCCACCTGAAGAAGGTTTTGAAGGCTCTGCAATCTGCAGGCCTCTCTATCAAGGCATCCAAATGCCAGATAGGGCAGGGAACTGTGGTTTACTTGGGCCACCTTGTAGGTGGAGGCCAAGTTCAGCCACTCCAACCCAAGATCCAGACTATTCTGGACTGGGTAGCTCCAAAAACCCAGACTCAAGTCAGGGCATTCCTTGGCTTGACTGGGTATTACAGGAGGTTTGTGAAGGGATATGGAGCCATTGTGACAGCCCTCACTGAACTCACCTCCAAGAAAATGCCCAAGAAAGTGAACTGGACTGTGGAATGCCAACAGGCCTTTGACACCCTGAAACAAGCAATGTGCTCAGCACCAGTTCTCAAAGCTCCAGATTATTCTAAGCAGTTCATTGTGCAGACAGATGCCTCTGAACATGGGATAGGGGCAGTTTTGTCCCAAACAAATGATGATGGCCTTGACCAGCCTGTTGCTTTCATTAGCAGGAGGTTACTCCCCAGAGAGCAGCGTTGGAGTGCCATTGAGAGGGAGGCCTTTGCTGTGGTTTGGTCCCTGAAGAAGCTGAGACCATACCTCTTTGGGACTCACTTCCTAGTTCAAACTGACCACAGACCTCTCAAATGGCTGATGCAAATGAAAGGTGAAAATCCTAAACTGTTGAGGTGGTCCATCTCCCTACAGGGAATGGACTTTATAGTGGAACACAGACCTGGGACTGCCCATGCCAATGCAGATGGCCTTTCCAGGTTCTTCCACTTAGAAAATGAAGACTCTCTTGGGAAAGGTTAGTCTCATCCTCTTTCGTTTGGGGGGGGGGTTGTGTAAGGAAATGCCTCCTTGGCATGGTTGCCCCCTGACTTTTTGCCTTTGCTGATGCTATGTTTACAATTGAAAGTGTGCTGAGGCCTGCTAACCAGGCCCCAGCACCAGTGTTCTTTCCCTAACCTGTACTTTTGTATCCACAATTGGCAGACCCTGGCATCCAGATAAGTCCCTTGTAACTGGTACTTCTAGTACCAAGGGCCCTGATGCCAAGGAAGGTCTCTAAGGGCTGCAGCATGTCTTATGCCACCCTGGAGACCTCTCACTCAGCACAGACACACTGCTTGCCAGCTTGTGTGTGCTAGGGAGAACAAAACGAGTAAGTCGACATGGCACTCCCCTCAGGGTGCCATGCCAGCCTCTCACTGCCTATGCAAGTATAGGTCAGTCACCCCTCTAGCAGGCCTTACAGCCTAAAGGCAGGGTGCACTATACCATAGGTGAGGGTACCAGTGCATGAGCATGGTACCCCTACAGTGTCTAAACAAAACCTTAGACATTGTAAGTGCAGGGTAGCCATAAGAGTATATGGTCTGGGAGTTTGTCAAACACGAACTCCACAGCACCATAATGGCTACACTGAAAACTGGGAAGTTTGGTATCAAACTTCTCAGCACAATAAATGCACACTGATGCCAGTGTACATTTTATTGCAAAATACACCCCAGAGGGCACCTTAGAGGTGCCCCCTGAAACTTAACCGACTGTCTGTGTAGGCTGACTAGTTCCAGCAGCCTGCCACACTAGAGACATGTTGCTGGCCCCATGGGGAGAGTGCATTTGTCACTCTGAGGCCAGTAACAAAGCCTGCACTGGGTGGAGATGCTAACACCTCCCCCAGGCAGGAGCTGTAACACCTGGCGGTGAGCCTCAAAGGCTCACCCCTTTGTCACAGCACAGCAGGGCACTCCAGCTTAGTGGAGTTGCCCGCCCCCTCCGGCCACGGCCCCCACTTTTGGCGGCAAGGCTGGAGGGAACAAAGAAAGCAACAAGGAGGAGTCACTGGCCAGTCAGGACAGCCCCTAAGGTGTCCTGAGCTGAGGTGACTCTAACTTTTAGAAATCCTCCATCTTGCAGATGGAGGATTCCCCCAATAGGGTTAGGATTGTGACCCCCTCCCCTTGGGAGGAGGCACAAAGAGGGTGTACCCACCCTCAGGGCTAGTAGCCATTGGCTACTAACCCCCCAGACCTAAACACGCCCTTAAATTTAGTATTTAAGGGCTACCCTGAACCCTAGAAAATTAGATTCCTGCAACAACAAGAAGAAGGACTGCCTAGCTGAAAACCCCTGCAGAGGAAGACCAGAAGACAACAACTGCCTTGGCTCCAGAAACTCACCGGCCTGTCTCCTGCCTTCCAAAGAACTCTGCTCCAGCGACGCCTTCCAAAGGGACCAGCGACCTCTGAATCCTCTGAGGACTGCCCTGCTTCGACGATGCCAAGAAACTCCCGAGGACAGCGGACCTGCTCCAAAAAGACTGCAACTTTGTTTCAAGAAGCAGCTTTAAAGAACCCTGCAACTCCCCGCAAGAAGCATGAGACTTGCAACACTGCACCCGGCGACCCCGACTCGGCTGGTGGAAAACCAACACCTCAGGGAGGACCCCCGGACTACTCTACGACTGTGAGTACCAAAACCTGTCCCCCCTGAGCCCCCACAGCGCCGCCTGCAGAGGGAATCCCGAGGCTTCCCCTGACCGCGACTCTCTGAAACCTAAGTCCCGACGCCTGGAAAAGGCCCTGCACCCGCAGCCCCCAGGACCTGAAGGACCGGACTTTCACTGCAGAAGTGACCCCCAGGAGTCCCTCTCCCTTGCCCAAGTGGAGGTTTCCCTGAGGAAGCCCCCCCTTGCCTGCCTGCAGCGCTGAAGAGATCCCTTGATCTCTCATTGACTAACATTGCGAACCCGACGCTTGTTCTAACACTGCACCCGGCCGCCCCCGCGCCGCTGAGGGTGAAATTTCTGTGTGGGCTTGTGTCCCCCCCGGTGCCCTACAAAACCCCCCTGGTCTGCCCTCCGAAGACGCGGGTACTTACCTGCAAGCAGACCGGAACCGGGGCACCCCCTTCTCTCCATTATAGCCTATGCGTTTTGGGCACCACTTTGAACTCTGCACCTGGCCGGCCCTGAGCTGCTGGTGTGGTGACTTTGGGGTTGCTCTGAACCCCCAACGGTGGGCTACCTTGGACCAAGAACTGAACCCTGTAAGTGTCTTACTTACCTGGTAAAACTAACAAAAACTTACCTCCCCCAGGAACTGTGAAAATTGCACTAAGTGTCCACTTTTGAAATAGCTATTTGTGAATAACTTGAAAAGTATACACGCAATTGAAATGATTTAAAGTTCCTAATGTACTTACCTGCAATACCTTTCAAACAAGATATTACATGTTAAATTTGAACCTGTGGTTCTTAAAATAAACTAAGAAAATATATTTTTCAATAACAAAACCTATTGGCTGGATTTGTCTCTGAGTGTGTGTACCTCATTTATTGCCTATGTGTATGTACAACAAATGCTTAACACTACTCCTTGGATAAGCCTACTGCTCGACCACACTACCACAAAATAGAGCATTAGTATTATCTCTTTTTACCACTATTTTACCTCTAAGGGGAACCCTTGGACTCTGTGCATGCTATTCCTTACTTTGAAATAGCACATACAGAGCCAACTTCCTACAGGCTCTCAGTAAGAGCTGCCTGGAATTTCCATTGTATTTCACCCGAAGCTGGAACTACAATTAGTTCTACTGCACTTGATTATAAGTATTAAGAAGTGTGGTAATGGCCTCATTTCTAGTTGGATGGTTAATTGAGGTGGTGATACTAGCCCAGTATCACCATTACTAGGTGGGACTAGTCCCTATTTACTGGGAAATGTAATGTGAGGCCCAACAAGCGAACAACTTACAGGACCTTGTATTACTGAGCTACATACTGTGTGCTATTCTTAAATTCTATGCCATATTCGGCACGAAAATTCCACCTGCTCCGAGTAGATGGAATTTGTGATGGGAAAAACAAGTAATAACAGATGCAGTATCCACAGACTTTTTTTTTCTATTTCTGGCTTAAATACGGCTTATATTGTGCTTTTTCTGGGTTCACATGTTGGACCCATTTGAAAAGAAAGTCCAAAGCCTGTAACGTCGGAATTCACAAAGATGTCCAGGAGTACTTCTACGAATCTGTCTGTGTCTGTCCTAGCTTGCCAGGAGTACTCACAAGCCTAATCCTTGTATTTTAATGTTTCATTTGTATGGTGTTTACTACCCCTAAGTGGGGGGATTATCCAAATGTATATCAAGCTACACTGCTTAGGGTGTATGGTTGGCAGGGCATTGTTTTTGTTTTGAGCCTATGAAGGGAAATGTTTTCAAGTTGTGTTGATGACCACTGAGGTACAGTTATCGTGTTATGGGACCCAGCATATGGTGGTGTGATGGGTAAGGTTCTCCGAAAGGCTGTTAAACCTGACAGCCTTAAGTTGGGCTTCCCCAGATTTATGATGGAGAGAATGCTGAACAATGTCAAACACTTACCCTTAGTCAGAGATCTGGGCCTAACTCCATCGGTTCTTGGCCTACCATACCACCTCAGTTTGGGCTCAGCCATATGCAAATCATTCTTGACCCTGTTTCCCATGGAAACAGTCCAACCTGAACTGCCAGGCCAGGTTCTCCTTTGACCGTAAACAAGTATCCCAGTACTAGTTCTGGGGTATTATTCCTCATCAGGAAGGCTAGCTTGAATCCAGTGGCACAGTGTGCCCCTGACACACCTCTGGGCATACTGAATGCACTTAGGTTGACAAATGCAAAAAGAACAGATGACAGATTGAATGCTGAGCAATGTCAAACACTCATCCCCAGTCAGAGATCTGGGCCTAAATAGATCATTTTTTGCCCACCAAGCCACCCCAGTTTGAACCCAGCCATATGCAACTCAGTCTTGACTCTTCTCCCCATTGGAACCTCCCAGCCCAAATTGCCAGGTCAGGTCCTCCCTGGACCAGAAACACCGATCCTAGGACCGGTTTCAGGGTATCATCCCTCACCTACCAGACTAGCTTGAATCCAGTGGCACAGTGAGCCTTGGGAGCCACGTCTGGGCACACCTGATGCACCAAGGTTGACAAATGCAAAAAGGACAGATGATGGTTAGAAAGCTGAACAATGTCAAACACTCACCCCAGTCAGAGGTTTGGGCCCAGATCCATTGTTTTTTTGCCCACCATGACACCCCAGTTTGGACCCACCCATATGCAAATCAGTCTTGACCCTGCTCCCTATAGGAGCAGTACAGCCTGGATGATAGATTTAGCCCAGATCTGCGACTGGGGGTGAGTGTTGGACAATGTTCAGCATTCCGTCCATATTTTTGTGTTGCTGTAGTTGCCCTAAGTGGAAAGGTGATGCCCATACGTGGGTCTCATGCTCACTGTGCCACTGGATGCAAGCTTACCAGGCCCAGAATGCTTGTTTTCGGTCCAGTGAGGACCTGGCCTGGACTGTTCATATGGGGAGCAGGGTCAAGAGTGATTTGCCTATGGCTGTGTCTCAACTGGGGTGGCATTGTGACCAAAAAAACGATGGATTTAACTCAGATCTGTGACTGGGGGTGAGCATTTGACAATAATCAGCATTCAGTCCATACATCATCTTTTTGTGCCATTTAAAAACCCCTACCAAGCCTTATACTCTCTTTTTATTACATGTAAGTGACCCCTAAGGTAGGCTGTAGGTAGCCCATAGGGCACGGTGTTATGTCAGTAAAAATCAGGACATATACTTTTAAGTTTTACATGTCCTGGTTGTGAAAAACTCTCAAATTCATTTTTCACTACTGTGAGGCCTACCCTCCTTATAGGATAACATTGGGGATTCCTTATTACACTTAACAAGTTGTAATTCCTGATGAGAGAAGGAGTAGACCTAGCATGTTTAGTACCTATGGAATTGTACTGACAAATCCTCTTTAATGGTAAAGACAGATTTAATATTACAAATTTGAAAATGCCTCTTTTAGAAAGATGACATTTTCTTGCTCTTGGCCCTGTGTACCTTCAGCGTGTCTCTAATACACGTCTGGGTGGGGTGGCAGCTGGACTTGTGCATTGCCTCTAGACAGCCACACACAAAAAGAGCTTAGGTGTGATTGATCCTGATGGGTCATTCTGTGCAAGATGGGAGGAAGGGACTAATACACCTGAATAAGCAGTGTCCAGTCCCAACACAAAGGATTTCAGACCTCCCTCTAGTGAGTCTGGAGCCAGGGCAGGAAGAGAGGCCCTCTGTGCACTTCAAAGCCCTTCTTTGAAGTCTCCCACACCTCAAAGGCACCACTCGGTATAAGATCTGGGCTTCTGACCCTACCAGCTCAGTACTCTTTGAGATGTTTTGTGTTAGTCCTCACCTACTGCACTTGCTACACAGCACTAATACCAAGAATAAGGCTTATCATAGCCTTGCCATATAGTTTATTCTATGAAGAATAACGGAACTCTATCTCCGAAGTCACAACAACTACATACCACAGACCCTTTATTATCTTCGTTTGACTACAAATACAGACCTACCTGATTACCGAGGTTTTGAACACCATCAGCCAACTGCCTATCATTGGCCCTGAAGAAGCCCTTTTGTTGATGGGTGTTGGACTTTTGCTTATGCAGGGTCATCCCCAGTCTTTTTGCCTCCTGCCTCCTATTTTTTTCTGACCTGTTGCTGTTGGCTTTTCAACTCTGAGCACTTTACCACTGCTAACCAGTGCTAAAGTGCATATGCTCTCCGTGTAAATTGTATGTAATTGGTTTATCCATGATTGGCATATTTGATTTACTAGTAAGTCCCTAGTAAGGTGCACTAGAGGTGCCAGGGCCTGTAAATCAAATGCTACTAGTGGGCCTGCAGCACTGGTTGTGCCACCCACATAAGTAGCTCTGTAATCATGTCTCAGACCTGCCATTGCAGTGTCTGTGTGCTCAGTTTTAACTGTAAATTCGACTTTGCAAGTGTACCCACTTGCCAGGCCTAAACCTTCCCTTTTCTTACATATAAGTCACCCCTAAGGTAGGCCCTAGGTAGCCCCAAGGGCAGGGTGCAGTGTATGGATAAGGTAGGACATATAGTAATGTGGTTTATATGTCCTGACAGTGAAATACTGCCAACTTCGTTTTTCACTATTGCAAGGCCTGTCTCTCTCATAGGATAATATGGGGGCTACCTTTAAATATGATTAAAGCGTAGATTCCCCTAGAGAGTAGATGGACATGTGGAGTTTGGGGTCCCTGAACTCACAATTGAAAAATACATCTTTTAGTAAAGTTGATTTTGAGATTGTGAGTTTGAAAATGCCACTTTTAGAAAGTGAGCATTTTCTTGCTTAAACCATTTTGTGACTCTGCCTTGTTTGTGGATTCCCTGTCTGGGTCAGTTTGACAGTTGGGTTGTTTTTCACCTCGCACTAGACAGTGACACAAAGGGGGCTGGGGTGTAACCTGCATTTCCTGATTAGCCATCTCTGCTAGGAGGGAGGGGTGGAGTGGTCACTCTCATCTGAAAGGACTGTGCCTGCCTCTGACAATGCCGGCTCCAACCCCCGGCTGTGTGTCTGATGCCTTGCCTGGGCAAGGCAGGATTTTACAATTAGGTGTGAGTCCCCTTTGAAGAAAGGTGACTTCAAAGACTAAAATGGGTATAAGAAGGGCACCCAAATCTACAGACTAGAGAAACACTTCTGGAACCAAGAGGAACCTCTGCCTGGAGAAGAGCAGATAGCTGAGGAAGAAGTGCTTCCCTGCCTGTGACTGTGCTTTGTGGAGCTTTCCTGCAGTGCTGCATCTGCCAGAGTAAGAGGGCAAAGACTGGACTTTGTGTGCCTTCCATCTTGTGAAGAAATCTCCAAGGGCTTGAATTAGAGCTTGCCTCCTGTTGTTTGAAGTCTCAGGGACAGCAAAGACTTCTCTCTGCCAGCACCTGGAGTCTCTGGAGAGACTCCTGCTCTGACAAGTGGTGCCCGATTCAGTCCCTGGGCCTTTGAAAGAAAAGCTGGTGGAAATCCAAGAAAATCGACTTCGGACGACTCCGGACCGACGCCGCTGCTGAATCCGGTAACGCCGCCTGCACCTGACGCCGTGACCTTCTCTGGAACGCAATGCTCTTCTCAGGCCCGACGCCGCAGCAGCCCCGCTGAAGTCAGCGACTCCGTTGAAGTCGCCGCACCACGTCGTGACCGATGCCGCTCGAAGTGCACGGATTCAACGTTTTGCACAGACGCCGCGATCCCCGACTTCGCGCATCGGCTTGTTTTCACTCTTCAACAAAGGTACTGTACTTGGGGGTCTACACGACTCCGTGTCCGGCGCCGCTGGTGTCGGCTTGTTGGGAACAACTCCGTCACGATGCCGTGTTAACATCTCATCGAATCATTTTTGTTTCTAAGCGCTATTTTTTAGTTTAATCTTTAAAAATTAATAACTTGACTTGTGTATGTCGGATTTTTGTCGTTTTGGTCTTGTTTTGTTTAGATAAATGTTTCCTATTTTTCTAAGCTGGTGTTGTGTCATTTTGTAGTGTTTTCATTAAGTTACTGTGTGTGTTGGTACAAATACTTTACACCTAGCGCTCTGAAGGTAAGCCTACTGCTCTGCCAAGCTACCAATGGGGTAAGCAGGGGTTAGCTGAGGGTGATTCTCTTTTACCCTGACTAGAGTGAGGGTCCTTGCTTGAACAGGGGGTAATCTGACTGTCAACCAAAGACCCCATTTCTAACAATGGGCGAAAGGCGTTGGCTGTCAATTTTCTGTACCTTATGCCGCAATCAGAGAACTGTGCGAATATCAAAAATTTAAATTAAAAAGAATTAAATGGAAGATTTGCTTTATCACTATTACTGGTGTATTGGACTCTCTTTTTTCTGTATTTAATGGTTTGCTTTTCTAGTGGTGCACCGCCTGTTTGAGTTTATTTTATTGGGGCTATTTTTGCCTCTCAGGCTCTCTATGCAGCAGGGGCCTTGGTGGAGTTGCACGCCTTCTGATAATAGAAATAATCATTCCTTTACATAGTATTGTGGACAACCAGGCACTCATAGGGATTTGTGCGTTACCTACGAGCGTGCTGCATGGTGTTTTTTTGTTTGCCACTATCTTGCAGCAGTTAAAAAGCAACATTACCGGCTTAGTAGGTCACCAAACTGGGACGAGGAATTATGGGAACTCCACCGAAACGTTCCGGACTTAAAAGATAGGAGCAAGTGGGACAATGTAAAGATTTCATTTGTTCCTGAAAATGCTATGGGCACAGATATCGTGACTTTTCTGCGAACCTTTCACCCCACTCTAGTGGGCAAAATCGTCTCACCTCCAATTAAATCTCAAGGAGGCCATAGCGTTTGGACCAGACTCTCCACAAAAAACAGTATGCAGAGATCCATTCTTTTCAGTTTTCTCAAATACCTGCAGGGTTGACAAATCATGATGGCTGTCAAATTATTTTCTTTATGAGAACCACAATATTTTATTTTTGGCAGACTGTTCACATTATTTGAACATTAAACAAAATACATTTCTGATTTTCTTTTACCAATGTGACATCAAATATGGTCTAATATAACCTGCTACAATGCTAATCACAGTGCATGGTAGAAACAAGGAATTCTGTGAGCCTGAGAATCTAGATGCTGGATGCTCGACTGGATATAATTGGTTATGAAGGGATGACCACTCTGAGTAACAGGCAACAAGAGGAAAAAGGTATAACAACAATTATTGGGACTGTTTAATTGAGAGTTCCACAAATCCTCCTACAAGATTGTGTGTCTCTACACAATATACCCTGTGAGGTAGAATCTTACTGTTTGATGGAACCTCGTACAGATATCCTGAAGGTGAGGCAATTGTATGGAGTCCTCAGAATTATGGTGGAGCTCGAGGTAGAACATTTGACTGTGTAAGAACAGTACACATTTTCTCCTTTTAATAGTAGATTTGCTGTCTATGCAAATTACTAGCTTTTATACCCTATCTCCTCTCTCTTCCTACATTTCCTGCTCTTTATACTTTCCATTACAGTATGTTGCTCATATGTGTTTAAGTCTGGAAGCCAGGAAGGTTGAGACTGTGAGAGTGTGAGTTTTCTAATATGTTTATTAATAATTTCCATACTAAAATGTGTAATGAATTAACGTGTAAAACAAGTAACTTTAAAAAAATGATTATTAATGTTTGTTTCCTGTCCCTAACTGAGCAAAATTCTAACTAAATGTGATGGTTATTTTCCATAATTCAAAGCTTACATAAAAGTGTTTTCGAAGTTTGTGTTGATGTGCCCAAAGCTACCCCTAGTGGGTTGCTGCATTATGTCTTACAAGGTCATGTTTTAACCGAGCATTGCATAAGTTGAAATGTCCTATTGTTTGAGAATGTTACTAATGTTTGGTCTTTCCTCGAGGATGGAAGTAAAGAGAAACTGTAAGTTTCTTCCTGAGATGAGGCATTTGAGAAGCAATGAAACAATGGAGCTACAGGTGAGACAGAAGAGGAAATGCTACTGTTGAAGAAAAATGTTCTTCTTAATGTAGAATTGTTGTGTTCTAGGTCATCAATTTAGTTGTTGATTGGCTGAAACGTAACCACCCCATAAATTGACCAACCATAAGCTTATTAGGATTTGGTATAACAAACGATGGTGGGCAGAAGAAGACTAGAGCAATCCTATGCCTGAGATGAAGAGAAATTCCATGTTAGAGACTTGAGAGGAGGATTCCGATGGTTCGAGTTTAGCTCAGTGGGTTTAGCTGTTGTTAGGCCCAAATCTTCTGATGATACAACTGATGGTGTCCCCTGGCGAAGCAAGCTATTAGCTGTTCATTACTGGTAATGTATGTCATTGTATTGTATGATGTGTCTCTTTTGCTTTTCAGGTACCAGCTGCAACTAATGATTAAACTGCTGCACATTAATAATATTTTTTATTAATGAAGTTAAAAGTTTTCTATGTTTGTGTTACTAAATTCTTTTCACATGAAGCCCAACATGTTGATGCTATTTTGTAGTTAGTGAGGGAACTCATTTGGAATGCTCATGACTTATCTTGAAATCATTTTAATGCTGAACTAATGTATACATTGCCATTATTACCGTTTTTTGTATTATTAATAAGCATGATACTTTTGGAGATAATTTGGTTGTTTTAATTAGATTGAGATATACAAGATGCTTTAATCAACTGCTATTAGTCTTATATGCTTATCATTTGTGTTTGAGAGTTATTTTCGTGACATTAGCATTGTTAATATAGGGAAATACACTGGTGTGGTTATTGAGTAAGGTTTAGTATTATTGATTATGTTGACAATTGTTGATGCTCATAATACTCATTGATGACATCCCCTCAAAACCTATGTCGCTTCGATCCATCGTCCTCTAGCACAGAATCCCCTATTTGGTGAAAATAATATCTAGGATTCCATGGCGCTGCAGCAGGACCAAATGTTTAAGCCTCCTGTTCAAAGTTTAAGGTTTAAAAGTTGAAATCTGAGAAATTCTTCCTGGTTCATAACCATGATCACACAGACATTTGTTTGCTGAGGGCCCACCTTAACCTTTTTCGATCAACACTATATTATTATTTCCTCTATCAGCTGGGTGACCCATTCCCTTCTTGTACTTTTTAATTCCACTCTTTTTCCTCCATATCATCCACTACATTGTAGAGGGCCCTGTTTTTGTTGCGTTTTGCTCTATCTGGTACCATGGCACACAAGTTCTTTACAAGGGGTTACCTTCATGCCTGGCCCTGCTGTGAACAGTTATTAATTCTCCATCTTTATATTTTGCATACCTCGTACACCTTTATCGTATTGCCCTTTGGTACTCTACTATCACAAGTGCCATGTCCTATAGCCCGGAGCCAGAGGTTCAAACCCCTGCAGTCAAAACTGCTATGGCACTCGCGGAGGTCTTTTTCCTGTCTCAGGTTCAAAAACCGTATGCGATCTGGTGAGATGTCACGACTTATTGCACCTACACTAGAGGCCGAACAGATCTTTGGACTCAGTGAGCAGTGTGGTAATCAAATTTATTGAACACAATTGATAACATGAGAAAAATAAACAAATTTAAACACTATGACCAATTTCAATACAAAATGAGACTTCAAATTGAATAAAGTTTCAAAGCTTTATTACAACCACAACGCCAATGTAACGTAAATGGTGGGCAAAACAAGTTACAAACATGCATGTTAACCATAGGCTGACCAAAATGTCTGGAAAGATTGTCTACTGAATATCAATACTATTAAACACTCAAAGAGGATAGCACAAATCAACAGAACTATAATATCCACATTAAAATCAGATTTCAAAGCAGATGATGGTGACATGAGTAAATCATAAAAATTCAGATAACCACAATCAGTTTTCAGAGCTGGGCCATCCTTCTCTCTAGTACGAATTTAGACTTGCATGTGTGGGTCGGGCTAATACATGCAGGCAAAACCAAAAGAAAGACAAAAATATTTTGGAAAATCATCTAACTAGAGTAACTTACTATAAAAGTACACTGGTGTAATCATCTAAGCTGAAAAAGAAACAAGAAACCACATTATAAATTAGACTTCTCCTCATGGGGCAGCAGACAGGAAAGATCAGTTGAAAAGAGGGTTTGCAGCTTCTCAGCATAAGTAGACTGCAGCATCAAGGACAGTGCAGAACATGGGCTGCACTTAGGGCAGGTCAGCAGTTTAGAATTTATATGGCATATCAGTACTGAACAGTATAAGCAAGCAGGCAATTTGAAACAATGACTTTAATTCTTCAGAACACATCTAAGGCCCGTAAGGATTCAGGAGAAGAGAGAGAGAGAACAGCCCCACATCCAGTAACTTGACTCGACTCCTAAACGTTTCAAAAGTCCCTCCCTAACTAGAAATGTCTTCAAGTTTCTGATTGGTTGATTATGTGGGCCCATTTTGCACAGATCAATCAATAACCAATGGACATTTTTTTACGACATCAAGTTTGCAGCTATTGTGGATTTTCTCAGGGAAGATGCAAAGTCATCTCGAGGAATTCATACAGTTTCACCAAAATATAACATTTATTCGCCAATCGCTGCTTTACAATTATTTCCCACAGCACACTGGCTTATTCTAGGAGTTCTCAGGCAAAATGAATAAGGCTTCCTGTCTTGTTCGACAGCTAGAACAAATACTGTTACCTTTGGTAACATAACCATGGATTCCGACATTAATACAATAGGACCTTCTCTAACACATCACCAATCTGAGGAAATAATTTAGGTCAGGGAGAACAAAATGATTTAGCAGTTTTCCTCTACAGCTGCAAAATGAATTTCAGGCCTGATGTAGCCAAGAAAGCCTAAATACATGTTAATACAATTAATACATATAAATCCTATTGCACACCTTGCAATTTAAATCAAATATGCAAATCCAATTACAAACATGTTTTACTATATTAAAAATGTTTAATCATGAATTAATTTTCTGCACACATATAACTTACAATAATAAATCCATTTAAATCAGTAAAAGTATAATTAATCCATGTTCGTTGAGTACTCATAATATACTTCATTTCTACTATTCTTCTAAAAATAATACTTTTCGTAATAATTTATGTCAGTAGATCACTCAAATATAAATGCCCTATATCTTTCATTACAAAACATGATGTCAAATATGAATGGAGGTCACATTGTTCACCATGATTCAAACATGCACATTTTTAATTTTGCATTAATTTATCTGTTAGGCATTTAAATGAAGGTTTATAAGTCGCCATATACTAACTGCTATGCCACTGATGCCTTAGTATAATTTAATTGTTCACATAGCCATCTCTGGGCTGGCGACAAAAGATTGTTGAATGTTAATGGGCTGACACTTTAACTGAACTTTAGAAAATTCTGTTGTTTCTTTTCTTCAAAACACCTAACATTGTTTTATTGAGAGATGCATCTTTCACCCACTGATGGGGTGACATTTAAAAGGGACTGAGTGGGCAGGCTTCTTTTGCCTATAATTAAGGTCACAATGGGTCAGAGTGTTACTGGAATGAGAATTTACTTTAAAAAACAAAAGGCATGAGGTGTCTGGCAAAACAGGAACGGCTTGCATCCCCCTCTGGCTTGGTCCGTTACGCCTTCCCCACCTTTCCTATGCCGACAACATTGTGCCATTTAGCATGATGAAATGCGCCTGCAAAGATTACTTAATGCACTGGCTGTTTATGTCAACACAAATCACTTAGAGGTTAACACAACAAAATCGAAAACAATGTCAAGCTCGAACCCCTCCGGGAGCAGGGCTATGGCTTGGATAAATTACTCCGCTCTGGAAGTAGTAGATACCTACATGTATCTTGGCATGTATTTGGCTTCAAATGGCAGTTTCTTACACCAAAAAAAGTAGATGGTTGTTGGACTTTTGCTTATGCAGGGTCATCCCCAGTCTTTTTGCCTCCTGCCTCCTATTTTTTTCTGACCTGTTGCTGTTGGCTTTTCAACTCTGAGCACTTTACCACTGCTAACCAGTGCTAAAGTGCATATGCTCTCCGTGTAAATTGTATGTAATTGGTTCTCCATGATTGGCATATTTGTTTTACTGTTAAGTCCCTAGTAAAGTGCACTAGAGGTGCCCAGGGCCTGTAAATCAAATGCTACTAGTGGGCCTGCAGCACTGGTTGTGCCACCCACATAAGTAGCTCTGTAATCATGTCTCAGACCTGCCACTGCAGTGTCTGTGTGTGTATTTTTACACTGTAAATTCGACTTGGCAAGTGTACCCACTTGCCAAGCCTCAACCTTCCCTTTTCTTACATGTAAGGCACCCCTAAGGTAGGCCCTAGGTAGCCCCAAGGGCAGGGTGCAGTGTATGGATAAGGTAGGACATATAGTAATGTGGTTTATATGTCCTGACAGTGAAATACTGCCAATTTCGTTTTTCACTGTTGCAAAGCCTGTCTCTCTCATAGGATAATATGGGGGCTACCTTTAAATATGATTAAAGTGTAGATTTCCCTAGAGAGTAGATGGACATGTGGAGTTTGGGGTCCCTGAACTCACAATTTAAAAATACATCTTTTAGTAAAGTTGATTTTAAGATTGTGCGTTTGAAAATGCCACTTTTAGAAAGTGAGCATTTTCTTGCTTAAACCATTCTGTGACTCTGCCTTGTTTGTGGATTCCCTGTCTGGGTCAGTTTGACAGTTGGTTGTTTTTCACCTCACACCAGACAGTGACACAAAGGGGGCTGGGGTGTAACCTGCATTTCCTGATTAGCCATCTCTGCTAGGAGGGAGGGGTGGAGTGGTCACTCTCATCTGAAAGGACTGTGCCTGCCTCTGACAATGCCGGCTCCAACCCCCTGCTGTGTGTCTGATGACTTGCCTGGGCAAGGCAGGATTTCACAAGTAGGTGTGAGTCCCCTTTGAAGAAAGGTGACTTCAAAGACTAAAATGGGTATAAGAAGGGCACCCAAATCTACAGACTTTAGAAACACTTCTGGAACCAAGAGGAACCTCTGCCTGGAGAAGAGCTGATAGCTGAGGAAGACGTGCTGCCCTGCCTGTGACTGTGCTTTGTGGAGCTTTCCTGCAGTGCTGCTTCTGCCAGAGTAAGAGGGCAAAGACTGGACTTTGTGTGCCTTCCATCTTGTGAAGAAATCTCCAAGGGCTTGATTTAGAGCTTGCCTCCTGTTGTTTGAAGTCTCAGGGACAGCAAAGACTTCTCTCTACCAGCACCTGGAGTCTCTGAAGAGACTCCTGCTCTGACAAGTGGTGCCCTACCCAGTCCCTGGGCCCTTGAAAGGAAAGCTGCTGGAAATCCAAGGAAATCGACTTCGGACCGACGCGGCTGCTGAATCCGGTAACGCCGCCTGCACCTGACGCCGTGACCTTCGCTGGAACGCGACACTCTTCGCAGGCCCGTCGCTGCAGCAGCCCCGCTGAAGTCCGCGACTCCGTGGAAGTCGCCGCACCACGTCGTGACTGACGCCGCTTGAAGTGCACGGATTCAACGTTTTGCACAGACGCCGCAATACCTGACTTCGCGCCTCGGCTTGTTTTCACTCTACACCAAAGGTACTGTACTTGGGGGTCTACACGACTCTGTGTCCGGCGCCGCTGGTGTCGGCTTGTTGGGAACGACTCCGTCACGACGCCGTGTTAACATCTCATTGAAGCATTTTTGTTTCTAAGCGCTATTTTTGAGTTTAATCTTTAAAAATTCATAACTTGACTTGTGTATGTCGGATTTTTGTAGTTTTGGTCTTGTTTTGTTTAGATAAATATTTCCTATTTTTCTAAACCGGTGTTGTGTCATTTTGTAGTGTTTTCATTAAGTTGCTGTGTGTGTTGGTACAAATACTTTACACCTAGCACTCTGAAGTTAAGCCTACTGCTCTGCCAAGCTACCAAGGGGGTAAGCAGGGGTTAGCTGAGGGTGATTCTCTTTTACCCTGACTAGAGTGAGGGTCCTTGCTTGAACAGGGGGTAACCTGACTGTCAACCAAAGACCCCATTTCTAACATTGGTGATCAGCGGTTGGGATTTGGACTTGTATTTGTACTTGACATACAGTGATTAAGTGTACACTACTGTTTGAGTTCAGACCACTACGTGACCACATACTACTTGTTTGGTGATCTTTTGCTTTTTCTCTTAAGGACTCCTTTTTGTTTTACTTCCATGATTTTGCTGATCCCTTGACTGATTCTTTTTACTTCATTGGGAACTTATTTTCTGCCTTTGGAACTTTGCACTTGTGACCATCATGTCTCAATCTGGAGATGCAACAGCTGGAGCTGTGTTTGAAATGGAGAAACTGAAGGAGTACTCAGTTGCTCAATTGAAACAGTTCCTTAAAGATCTTGACTGTCCCACTGAGAGCTCCACCAGGGAGGGGGAGCTGCAAAAGGCACAGAGGGCCTGGGTGACAATCAAGAAGGCTGGAGGGCACACAGAGGAGGAGAATGTGGGTGGGGAAGTGCAGAGGATACACAGTGGTGTAGTGGAGGTACCTGTTACGCCTGGGGGGAGGGTCCCCAGGAGGGGTAGCAGGGTGTCGTCCAAGGGTCTGACTCCTGAAGAGTTACAGGACAGACAGGCAGAGAGGGCTCGCCGGTTCAAGGAGTTGAGGATGCAAAGGGAGAAGGATTTGGAAGAAAGGAGGAGGGACTTAGAGATCAAAAAGAGGATTTGGGCTTATGAGCTCAAAATGAAGGAGCTGGAAGTCATGAGGGCTGAATCCAGCTGGAATGGGGGCAGCAACAATTTTTTATCTAGTGCTGCTGAAGAAGTGCACATGCCCAGAGATGTGGTGCCCTACTTGAAGGAGGGAGTTAACACACACCAGGAGGTTCAGGGGTATGAGGTAGCTCCAGTGATGCACAGAGTCCCTGAGGTGGATTGGGGAACTGGCATGGGGAGTCATATTCCTACTGGTGGGAGGGACACTCTACTGACTCTAGGTGAGAGTGACAGGGAGAGGGGTTCCCCCCAGGTAGAAGTCCTGGTTATGGAGTGTGAAGACATCCCAGAAGAGTGTGGGTTGAGTGTCAGGGACAGTCGGGTACTGTCTCACCAGTCTCAGGAGGGTGATGTGGGGTGCTTTTTCAAAGCAGAGTCACTGGATGGTTGGGTGAAGGGTACTTTGGTTAATTCATGTAAGGAGCTGAGTGATGTAATTGCTGGAGAGCATATGTCTAGTCCTTATTTTCCAGAGCTACGCCAACACCAGGTGGAGTGTGAGTTCTCTGACCCCAGGGAGCTTACAATAGAGGCAGACCTCTTGGTGAGTACCAGAGAGTCTGAAGAGGCATTTGGGGGGGCTCCTGAGAGGAGTGGTCTAGGTATTTCCCAACCAGGTGAGGTAGAGAAGGATTGTAGTGTCCCAGGTAGGTCCCCGTGTAGTGGGATGGGTGAGGGACCCCATGTCCAGTCTCTGAGGAGAGGGAATGGGGATGGGCTGAGGTCCAAGGTGCCCGAGATCCGGTCCCAGGTCCTGGAGGGTTCCATGAGGGAACACCAGGAGGGGAGCCTAGCCTGTACCATAGGGCCATCTGTTGAGGGAGATCCCACAGTGTCAGGAGAACTTGGGGGGGCGGCTGTAGCCAGCGTCCCACCAGTTCTGGTGTCTGGCAGTACCACTCCTAGTGAGGGGGTGCAGAAGTCCAGACAGAGGGTTGAGAGGGGGTTGCGGACCCCAGTGGAGAACCTGGAGGGTCAGGGGTCAGCTCTGAGAGCAGAGTCCCCCATGAATGACCTTGGTGAGACCATTTCTGGGTTGGGAGGAATCCAGGCTCTGTCAGATGGGCAGAGGTCAGGAGACCTGCGCCAGCCAGACTCTTGTGTGGCCCTTCGGGACAGTGTGTCCCTTGAGGGGGGTAAGTGTGCCCCCCTGGAAGTCCTGGTGTGCCAGGCAATGGTTCAACCGCAGGGTGGTGACTCTGGGTTGAATGATCAGGTTCAGGGGCTAAACTCTGACCTGATGGGGGGTAAGTGTGCTCCCAAGGAAGTCCTGGTGCGCCAGACAGTGGTTCAACCGCAGGGTGGTGACCCTGGGTTGGATGACCAGGTTCAGAGGGTAAACTCTGACCTGGTGGGGGGTAGGTATGCCCCCCAGGAATTCCTGGGTTGCCAGGTAGTGGTCCAGTCTGTGGGTACAGACTCTGGACTGGAAGGCCAGGTTCAGGGTGTCCCCCCTGACCTGGAGGAAGGGGCTACTGCTAACAGTGCCCATCCCATGTTGTCTTCTGAGGTGGCCACTCCTAGTTGGGGGGTGCAGGACCCCAGAAGGGAGGGCAGGGGGAGGGAAGCCTCACCCCTGGCCCTGGTCCAACCTGAAGGTACAGACCCCAGGTTGGCGGACCAGTTGCAGGTTAACAGCCCTGCACTGGTGGAAGAATTGTGCAGAACTGCTTCTACAAGCACCCTGACAGTTTTTGACTCTGGGGGTGCCGCTTCTGCAGGGAGGGTACAGAGCCCCAAAGGGGAGGACCAGGGTCAGGTTGTCATCCCTGACCTGGTGGAAGAGAGAGTGGTCAAAGGGTGCCAGGCACCTGGGGCTACCGCCCCCCACTCTCCGCAGTCACAGTGGTTGGAGAGGCCTGAGGTCGAGCTCTCATCCCTGACAGTTGTCCGGGGCCACCGTGGCTTGCTGTCCTGGTGGACAGAGTTGCCCCTGGGGGGGGGGACGAGAGTCACACCCCGGGGGTGGAGTGGGCAACACCACTGTGTTGGCCCTGGTGGTACTATCTGCCCATTGCAATACATCTGTGAGCAAAGTAAAGTTAGGTGCTGCACAGATGGTGTCTGTAGATGTGGAGAAGGGTTCTCCATGGGTTAGCTTAGTGGGCCCTGAGAGTATGGACAGAGGGATCCAACTGGAGTCAGGAAGGCGTAGAACTGGAACATGCCCCTGCTGTTGTGGGCCTGGGTCCTTGTTCTATCGCCCCAATCAGGGAAGTACATCAAGGTATTGATTGTTCTCCCCTGGCTTTAGGCTGGTAGGGGGTCGTGTTGGACTTTTGCTTATGCAGGGTCATCCCCAGTCTTTTTGCCTCCTGCCTCCTATTTTTTTCTGACCTGTTGCTGTTGGCTTTTCAACTCTGAGCACTTTACCACTGCTAACCAGTGCTAAAGTGCATATGCTCTCCGTGTAAATTGTATGTAATTGGTTCTCCATGATTGGCATATTTGTTTTACTGTTAAGTCCCTAGTAAAGTGCACTAGAGGTGCCCAGGGCCTGTAAATCAAATGCTACTAGTGGGCCTGCAGCACTGGTTGTGCCACCCCCATAAGTAGCTCTGTAATCATGTCTCAGACCTGCCACTGCAGTGTCTGTGTGTGTATTTTTACACTGTAAATTCGACTTGGCAAGTGTACCCACTTGCCAAGCCTCAACCTTCCCTTTTCTTACATGTAAGGCACCCCTAAGGTAGGCCCTAGGCAGCCCCAAGGGCAGGGTGCAGTGTATGGATAAGGTAGGACATATAGTAATGTGGTTTATATGTCCTGACAGTGAAATACTGCCAATTTCGTTTTTCACTGTTGCAAAGCCTGTCTCTCTCATAGGATAATATGGGGGCTACCTTTAAATATGATTAAAGTGTAGATTCCCCTAGAGAGTAGATGGACATGTGGAGTTTGGGGTCCCTGAACTCACAATTTAAAAATACATCTTTTAGTAAAGTTGATTTTAAGATTGTGCGTTTGAAAATGCCACTTTTAGAAAGTGAGCATTTTCTTGCTTAAACCATTCTGTGACTCTGCCTTGTTTGTGGATGCCCTGTCTGGGTCAGTTTGACAGTTGGTTGTTTTTCACCTCACACCAGACAGTGACACAAAGGGGGCTGGGGTGTAACCTGCATTTCCTGATTAGCCATCTCTGCTAGGAGGGAGGGGTGGAGTGGTCACTCTCATCTGAAAGGACTGTGCCTGCCTCTGACAATGCCGGCTCCAACCCCCTGCTGTGTGTCTGATGACTTGCCTGGGCAAGGCAGGATTTCACAAGTAGGTGTGAGTCCCCTTTGAAGAAAGGTGACTTCAAAGACTAAAATGGGTATAAGAAGGGCACCCAAATCTACAGACTTTAGAAACACTTCTGGAACCAAGAGGAACCTCTGCCTGGAGAAGAGCTGATAGCTGAGGAAGACGTGCTGCCCTGCCTGTGACTGTGCTTTGTGGAGCTTTCCTGCAGTGCTGCTTCTGCCAGAGTAAGAGGGCAAAGACTGGACTTTGTGTGCCTTCCATCTTGTGAAGAAATCTCCAAGGGCTTGATTTAGAGCTTGCCTCCTGTTGTTTGAAGTCTCAGGGACAGCAAAGACTTCTCTCCACCAGCACCTGGAGTCTCTGAAGAGACTCCTGCTCTGACAAGTGGTGCCCTACCCAGTCCCTGGGCCCTTGAAAGGAAAGCTGGTGGAAATCCAAGGAAATCGACTTCGGACCGACGCCGCTGCTGAATCCGGTAACGCCGCCTGCACCTCACGCCGTGACCTTCGCTGGAACGCGACACTCTTCGCAGGCCCGTCGCTGCAGCAGCCCCGCTGAAGTCCGCGACTCCGTGGAAGTCGCCGCACCACGTCGTGACTGACGCCGCTTGAAGTGCACGGATTCAACGTTTTGCACAGACGCCGCGATACCTGACTTCGCGCCTCGGCTTGTTTTCACTCTACACCAAAGGTACTGTACTTGGGGGTCTACACGACTCTGTGTCCGGCGCCGCTGGTGTCGGCTTGTTGGGAACGACTCCGTCACGACGCCGTGTTAAAATCTCATTGAAGCATTTTTGTTTCTAAGCGCTATTTTTGAGTTTAATCTTTATAAATTCATAACTTGACTTGTGTATGTCGGATTTTTGTAGTTATGGTCTTGTTTTGTTTAGATAAATATTTCCTATTTTTCTAAACCGGTGTTGTGTCATTTTGAAGTGTTTTCATTAAGTTGCTGTGTGTGTTGGTACAAATACTTTACACCTAGCACTCTGAGGTTAAGCCTACTGCTCTGCCAAGCTACCAAGGGGGTAAGCAGGTGTTAGCTTAGGGTGATTCTCTTTTACCCTGACTAGAGTGAGGGTCCTTGCTTGAACAGGGGGTAACCTGACTGTCAACCAAAGACCCCATTTCTAACAATGGTGCATAAAGAGAAGGCACTAACTAATGCTTTTAGTTTACTATGTCAAAAGCTGATCGACCCTTCGCTCCAACCATTATTGGCAGTTATATCAGCAAAACTGCTCCCCACCCTCACCTATGCAAGTGCAGCCCTATGAGGCCAAGATACAGCACGGCTGGATAAACTGCAGATCCTCACCTACAGGAAAGCATTTTCCTTGCCACATACTTCATCACCAGCACAAGTTTGACTTGAGTTCAGAGTTAGGAACCAAGATCTGGATAGAAGACCAACTACTATAAAAATCTGGCTAAAAATATGACAAGCACAGGATATTCCATTAAACCGCACTTTATGGACACCCATGCTAAGATCCAAAGTTGGCTTACCACGACTACTCAGAAAAATCCATAAAAAAGCTGTCCTTATTGGAATTATGGACCTTGAATCCAAAGTGTGCTTTTTTTAAAAGGGCAGTAAATAAAATAGTGAAAGTTCACTCATGCCTGACATATAAAATCGCCCTTGGTGCCAGATATCATGCTTGGACAGTGATCAATAGCTATGGTATCTTGAAACCAGCAGCGTATCTTGGTACCCCCTACCCAGCTTACATAAAACATTAATTAATGTCTATTTGTTTTGGATGCACCCTGGCAATGGCAAGTCAGCCAAAATGGGAGTACTCCAGATCGCTGGAATGCAGATATTGCACAGCTAAAAAAGTGGACCTTATTCATCCTCTATGCATCCGTCCCATTCTGCGCCCTCTCTGTGTAGAACTTTAAAAAAAGGGGCTTAGTGACAGAAACATCCGCACATGCAGAAGCGCCATAATAGTGAGCCTTAAATTGTAAATTGGTCAAGTTGTACTTGGCGCATGTTTGATCATCCCACCATAAAGTCATCTACACTGCCTTGGAACCACATGTGCTGAACTGGCAGACAGACACCAGAGGCTGGTTTCACCCCACGTGATAAGTTCTGAAGCAGCCACAGTGGTTAGTGTGCATGGGTCAGCATTCACACAATTGACATGCAAATTCCCAAGTTTCTTCCCTTCTCCACCTTTCCATCTTGATGTTCTCTTTTTACTTCTTTTTATTCTTAATAACTTTATTTTATTTTAAAAGAACACTCATTGATTTATTTTAAGAAAGTTTTTGATTGTGTTGCAAATATTGTTATTGTTTTAACTCATTAAAACAATAAACGTATTAATTCATTCACTCAGGAATGGTTCATTTAATTAAACATTACGGCCAGGAGAGCAGTTACGGAACCAGGGTCTGAGGACTGTCTCTCAATGTACATTGAATTGAAGCTGGTTTTTATACATTTCTCTGAGTACCAAAAAATCCACAAAAATAATTTATTTCTGGTAAAAATGTGTGCAGTTGCCATGGAGTCATAAATACAATTCCAGATAGGGAATGCAAATGGGCCTCAACTTGGCGTTGACACAATGAGGGTCAGCGAGTATGTGTCCTGATGTTTGGCCTTAGGGACGTGCGGTCACTGCATGTACTGCGTGTGCTGTGTCCTGATTGGCAAAGCGTTCCTAACTATATGTGGCATCTAACATTATGGTGTTTTTGGGAATGCACACATCTCTCTGGCCATGTGTGCGCTATTAGGAACAATCTCCGGGGGCCATTGTAGTATTGCTGCCTATCTGTGGGATCTGATCGAAGTTTTCCTGTTTGTGCATTTTCCTGCTGGCTAAGTGTTATCCCACCTGTGACCTGTCAGTCGTTAATCTCAGGCTTAGGTCTCAGAGCCTGTCTGATCACATACCTATGCTAGCACTCCTTGTCCTTAGTAAGTAAACTTACAAGGGAACGCGTATAGGTCAATGAACCTTTTGAATCGCTTGGAGTATTGTAGTCATGCAGTAACTACTGAATCGATAGCTAACATCAATACTCAAGGAACATTCTATGGAAAACAGCTTTACACCATAATACTCAAGAATAACCACTACACAGGAAGGAGTTAACAATTTTTATTCCCTATTGATTACAATTCTAGATCATCAGTTAGTTCAATCTTTATTCAAATCAATATTTTATCACTCAATTATAAAGACATACATTTTTAAAGAAAGCTTATACGACAATGCAATACCACAAACTAAGATTACCAGCATTAGTAGTGAAATTCAGCAATTAAGTTTGTCAGTCATTTGTCACTGTCAGCGTCACCCTAACAACCTACCTAACCAAGATTAACATTAGCATGGGGGTCTTCATGGGAAAACAATTTAGAGAAAACATCAATTTGGAAATAATCTACCTAAGTGAGAATCTTTAAAACACAGTGCAGTTGGTACCTAGAAGAAAAGGCACAAAAATAATCGGTCACATTTTCATAGCTACCCATCCAGGATGGATCAGCAACAAGTCAGTCTTCGTCCTCAGGTCATCTATCAGTCAGCTACGGATCAGGCTCACAGACCATGAGCCCAATATCAGCACCTCGGACAGCGTCATCAACTCTCATTTCTTGCCCCGTGTCATGACTTTTTATTAGGGTCTCCCAGTCCATCCCCCTAATTGCTAATTGGTCAGTCAGTCGGCAGATATGATTTTAACCTATAGTTTTTGTTTACCAAATCTACTAATTTTCATATGTCTCTGTTCACAAGAAGCGGATTGGTTTTTCATATGATGTCCTCATCCTCCGGCCCTTCAGGTATCAAAATTGTTGCATATCCTTCTTCAGTCAGTGCTCCTATTGCTCAAGTCCTGGGAACGTACATTTAGCCTGCTCTACACATAATTGTATCAAATTGTCTTCATCGTCTCCTGTCAGCCGGTATATTGCAGAACGTTCTAGCTACTTGAACTTCGAACGGGTCAAGGTTGGTTATAGCGGTTCCCAGTCCTTTGCAAAGCTCTCAGTATTTCATACTTTCAGAGTGTGCGAGGCCCAGTGGAACTAGGCCCTTAGTCCAGCTTACTTAATACTACAAGTTAATATAAAGCATAGGTTATAAATCCCATTATGACATATTATTACATTTTTCTCACATATTTTCATTATTTCAGACAATTTCAGCCATTTTAGTACACATGGTGATCATTACCAGAGGGCACATTTTCAAACGTGCATATTATTTTTCTATGATTAATTTCTCTACACATTTTCTCAATAGTAATTACATATACATCATTAATAATTTTCTCAATTAGCATATCTGCTTCAACACCTATGTGCCGGGGTTGACGAAGAGTTCACAAAGGGGGAATCTAATAATGGTGATGGGACTTTGTTTGTGTATAGAAATGTATCTCTGTGTGCATCAACATCAGTTGATCCAATATTAACAAGAGGAACCTAATACGACTACGTACAGAAAGTGTGTGGTGGACACCCTTTTTAGGTGTGTAGGGATAATGAAGGACATTATGTTGTTGCCTTTCTGTTCAGAGTAAGACACTGATATTGAGCTCAATTTATGCACCTTCTGAGTACAAAGCACCCTTCTTCTCCCATCTGTCTAGAACAATAGCAAAGTTTGCATGATACAAGGCTCCCATGGGAGATGACTGGAGTGGAATATGACGTTTAAACCAGATCTGGACTGATTAGGTAGACCTGAGAAGAACCGCAATGGGGACTGGGTTCTCCTGTTTGACTTACCACAGGGAGAGTGACTTGAGGACATTTGAAGATACTTACATTCTAGAGACAAGGCATATGCATTTGTGTCCTGCGTCCATGGTATGTGCACTCATATCAAATTTTACCTTGCTTCCACCATACTCCGGCAACACATCACTAAACACACAATTCTCAATGGGGTTGGTATCTGAGACTACAGCCTGGTACTCTTTAGGCTTTACTGGGCCTCGTAGTGATGCCTCTGTGCAGATAGCACATGAATGCTCTTTTAGAAATCAACAGACAAAAAGAAAAAGCTGCACTCTCACTTCAAAAACTTTCTTCTAAATAATGAAGTTTCGGAACCCACAGACCAAACATTGTGGTTGACCATAAAGCCCATTTTAAGGGACTTCTATCGAGGAATTCGGCACTGGTTAAGCGGAAATGCTGAGAAGTCCAGGGTGCTTTTAAAGCCTCTCTCCACGGCCCTTTCAGATGCTATTATTACTCAGAATCGGACTTACTCTGACCAAGATTAAATTTGAGCTTAATGTGCTTTTCAAGACTCCAGTCAAAATGTAATTTCCATAGACTAAAGAGTAGGCACTTTGAACAGGGAGAAGGCTGTGAGGCTTTTGGCACTACATTTACGCAGGGGTGGGGGGAATACCTGACATCCAGGCGATATAGGCCTCTTAGGGAGTGCTCCTTACACTCCTTTTACATATGCCTGAGAAGTTCCAACTTTTTTCCACATTTGTATCTCGGGTCATGACTCACCTCCAATCTGGCCTTGCCGACGTTATCTCTTAATGTTTCAATGAAGAGCAGGTTGCATTTTTGTATGGGAGTACTTCGACACATGAGATGGGGACAACCATAGATGACATGAGAACTGGAAAGGCACCTGGAAAATACAAATGTCTTATCAAATTCTATCAAATTACTAAGAGACCAAGAGGCATCTGAAACTCAAACTTAACAGGGCAATTATATGTTTGATTCTGAAACCTGCCAAGGGCCCACATAGGTGCACTAGTTAGCAGCTAATTAAACTGCTGCCTTCACTGATTCATATTTTTTTCCCTGCAGATACCGGAATATGACATGCAGACACTCCTACAGTTGCTCTGGAAGGTCCAGGATGATGCAGATGAGAGGAGACGGCTCTCCCTCTCGGATCTGAGAAAGCCTTTGATCGAGTGGAGTAGGGTTACCTCCTCAGAATGTTGGAAAGGGTCAGTCTATGACCAGTGTTCATAAACAAAGTTCGATGACTGTATACTTCCCCAGTAGCGCAGATAACCTTTAACGGCTTATATCTTACGCATTCCCTATTAAGAGGGGCACCCACCAGGGTTGCCACTATTGCCCCTTTTATTTCTCATGGAACTGGAATATCTGGCAACACGATTTTTCAGTCACCCAAATTCAAAGTGATTATTGCACCAGCAGTCTTGAGGAAAGTCCTAAATGTACTAATTGGACTAAGAGTGAGGCTTTCACAATTTTTAAGGCTACAAATAATTCAGGTCTGGGTCCTCAACCTTTTCACTGTGCACTGTCCAGCCTGAAATCTCTGTTCATCTTGAACAATTGAAGGCTCAGGAATATGGTGCAAGACAACTTTCAGCCATTGTTGATGAAAACGTTGGCTGATTTGTTTAAATTGCAAGCCTCCAATAGAC
Source organism: Pleurodeles waltl (assembly GCF_031143425.1). NCBI lineage: Eukaryota > Metazoa > Chordata > Amphibia > Caudata > Salamandridae > Pleurodeles > Pleurodeles waltl. The sequence continues at coordinate 841,008,310 of NC_090436.1, forward strand.
CCTATGTGGCAGAGTCGAGGCATTTAAGATGTGATGAAACCGAAATGTAACCGTTTTTTCAATGCTTCCCATACCTATTTCAAACTTTGTTTGGCTGGAAATTGGCAGTCATTAAGAAATTAATTTGGGTCTCGGCGTGACCAAGACTCAAACCTTCCAAACTTACATAGGTCCACAGCGCATTATGGACTTTTACCGCACATCAAAACATGCTATCTAATGGACGAACTTGCTCATTTTTTGCTACTATTAACAATTAGCATTAATATTGCAGTACGGGCTCAAATTGAAAAGATACTACTTTTTGCAAGAGAGAAATTAGGCATGGTATATCGAGACCCATTAAAAATATAGAAGGGAATCAATATCATTCATGTCATCGCCAGTGCATGGCACGACGCTCCTAAGATTGAGTAGATAGACCTTTAGATCCATTTGGATGCCCTCTATGTGGTACTATGAGACTGCAGTGAAATGAGAAGATACTTTGTTCCCAGGTCTGAGATGAGACTGTTTTTCTCACCCAAAGCAATCTCATACATGACGGAATGCTGAAGCATTTGCCACTCTCCACAGAGAATTCACGTGCAGGTCTCTCAGGCAAGGAAGTAGAACCAACGATGCCATTTTATCATGAACAAACTGGGGCCCCTCCTTACTGTCTCTCTACAACCTTTATCCAGAATTATTTCATGGTCTGGCAACAACACACACTGGCTGTCTCCAGTTTGTATGACACATTGATTCATTCCGCTGCACCAACATTGGCCACACTTCGAATCAAATGTCAAGAGAAACCTAGGTACAGTGCTTAATTTGAGCTGGTGATTGCCAGTGCGGAGCACCAGCACTTATTTTTGGGAACCTGCACTTATTTCCCCACATCAGATATTCATCCAGTGCAACAGCACAGATCTGAAATACGGAGGAAGGAAAAAAAACAAAATCATCACAAAGGGAGAACGCAGTAACCTTCAAGAGTGAGAAAAAGGGCAAGACGTTTTCCTGCAGTGGATTAAAGACTACCTGCATTGGTATTTAGGATAGCAACTTTGAATTGCACTGGCTGCTGGCTTCTGAGCAGAGCTTCAGGAACTAGCACTCTTTCTTTCATAGATTAAGCGCTGCCTAGATACAATTTGAAGATGGCATATTGACTAATATCCAAGTCTATTAAGAATCAAGGGTTTGAGAGGCAAGACTTTACTTTCACATGAATGGTACTGCTACCCACAATGACTGAATTAGGCACCTATGCATTTTGAATGAAAGTGTTAGAGGTGTAACCATGCAGATTGGGATACCATGCACATTCTACAGGCCTGCCTCACAATCACCCAATACTGGTCACTGGTATGAGAGTCGTTACCAAGATCCTATCGCCAAGAATTAATTCACAAGGCTACTCTGCAAACTATATCGGATATTCTGGGTTTGACAATGTAAAACCTTTTTTGATTTGGGTTACAAATTATGTGTGCAAATTGGAATTTGTAATGGTGCCTATGACAGGGATGAGGAATTAACGATTTTTCTCTTAAAATAATAGGATTATCTCATTTATAACTATGAATAATAATGTGGTATATTTATGCCATATTTTCATGTTCGACTGGAGGATGTCGCTCTAAAGGCGCCTCTTGGTTTTCTCCCCATCTCCACCAACTTAAATGAGAATGCAGCCGGTTGGAAAGGAGATGGAGAAAAACCTATGATGACTCTTTAAAACAGGACTATAGCAAAGCCATTAGTTTATTCCACTTTGAAATTAAATCAGCCGTATCCATTTATTTTGCCTCTAGAATTGAGCAGGCGTCTAACTCCCCTAAAGAGCTCCTTTATGTGCTTAAAGAAATTGTACAGCCACACTCTCACACAGACTTTATGGATGCTTCCTAAGAACACAGTAACAACCTCGCACTATTTTTTCAACAAAAAATATTAAATATCTATTCGACCTTTCCAGCAACCTCCCCTCAGGCTTCTGAGTTGATAGGTCAGTAGACATTGTACCCCATCTCCCTTTTGCTATTTTTTCTCCTCTCCGAGGACATGGCCATGAAATCACTTGCTACTCTTAAGTCAGGCTCTCCCTTTGATCCGGCACCTCCCCATGTGCTGTCTCTAGGTGACCCGTTATCACACCTACCATTACTAATCTTCTGAACTCCTTACTTTCTAGGAGCTCTGTTCCGGACCAGTGGAAACATGCCATTGTCAAACCCCTGTTGAAAAAGCCTAATCTAGACGCATCCCTGCTTAGTAATTATAGGCCCATCTCTCTGTTGCCTGCCCTGTCTAAAATAATTGAAAAGCATGTCAATGTCCAACTTTCGCGCTTTCTGGAAGATAATAACATCCTTCATCCTACTCAAATGGGTTTCAGACCTCTCACACCACAGAATTAGCTCCGATTGCAGTCACAGAAGAGGCTAGAAGGCATCTTGATCAGGGTACTGTGACGGCCATTATACAGCTGGGCCTCAGTGCTGCCTTTGATACCGTTGATTATGATATATTACTTATGAGAATGAGAGATGTCAGAATCTTGGGTGGTGCCCTGAGATGGCTCTCCTCCTTTCTGGAGGGGAGATCATTTCAGGTCCTCGACTGGTCTTTTCTCTATAGCTATTTTAAGAGCAGTTGTGGAGTGCCACAGCCTATGTTGTTTTACATTTATATGTCTCCTTTAGCAGAGATTGTTAAGCCTCACGGGCTCTCGCTGGTGTTGTATGCAGATGACACTCAGTTGGTAGTCTCAATATCCACAAACACCAGCACAAACTGTCCGTCACTCACCCCCTGCCTTCAAGCGGTGGCCGGATGGATGTCTCAATGTAGGCTTAAACTCAACGATAACAAGACCTATGTAATGATACTAGGACACCATCCCCATCTGGATTACAATCCTTCTATTCTGGAACCCTTGGGAAATCTCCCTCCTCCTAAAGTATTTATTAAGAGCTTGGGAGTATGGTTGGGCCCTCAGCCTACTATGGCACACCATGACAAGAAGGTTTCCGCCACATCTTTTGGTCTGCTTAGGCTTCTGAGGAAGGTTTACAAAATCCTCCCATTTGTTGCAAAGAGACTTATTGTCCGGGCCCTTATCATTTTACGCCTGGATTATGGTAATGCATTGTACCTTGGGGCCCCGAAATATATGATCAGGAAGTTGCAGGTGGTGCAGAATGCCTCTGCCTGTCTGCTCCTAAATATACCGAGACATGTATCAGCTTAATCAGCTATTTCTTCACTCCACTGGCTCCCAGTTGAGCATCACATAACGTTTGTAACCTTGTGTTATGTTTACAGGTCTCTGCACAATAGAGGTCCTTCTCTGCTTAGGACATTAGCTTCCTTCCATATGCCAGTTAGACCGCTCAGGTCCTCTTCAGCAGCTTTAGCCTTCGTCCCTAGAGTAAAGAAGTCTAGATGGGGTAGAAGTTCCCTAGCGTACCTCGGAGCCAAGTTATGGAACTCTCTACTTCTCAGTCGTCGCCTTACTAGTCCTGAACTTTCCTTTCAGTGAGCACTAAAAACTTGGCTATTTAGAGTGTAACCCCTCAGACTATCTCTCTGAGTCCTTTCTCAGTGCTGGGAGGCCTTCGGGTAGCCATGCGCTCTATAAAAGACTTAATATAACATAACTTAATTATTTTAAAATTAATTGAACTTCTGGTATTCTGCTCACCCTACTCCTGCTCATTCCTCTCCCAATTATCTAGCCGCTGCGAGTGTCTGGAGGAACACGGAAAGCAAGATGGACACACAGACAACAATGATGTAAATGGACTGCAGTGTTAGAAAGCATGTATTGTGAATGAACATTTCCATTGTGTATTCCAATGGATCATTTTGAAGTACTTTCACTGTTAGTTGTGTTGCAGGTGTGTAGAAGAACATAATTCTATGAGCAACTGTTAAGAGAATGTTAAGAAATATATCGTACATCTCTGGAGTGCAGCTCGTGAGAAAGGAAGCAGAAGATTTCTTTTACCTTAAGAAATGGGATTAATATTAAGAACCTTCCAGTTTTCCAAATTTGTTTTTGAATGCCATTTTGACCTAACCATGATCATATCATGCTGAGTTTGTAGTTTTATCGATAAATATGCATATATTATGTATACAAGCTCCTGGTTTTGAAGGATGGAGGCAACATTCCATTTTCCTCCTGAGAATCTGTCCAATTATTTTGAGATTTCCCCACTTAGGATGATGTCAGTACTCTTTACGAGTTTGACACTTAGGCACATATTTATGAAAAAGTGTGGCATTGAAGCTGATGCACCACTTTTTCTGCAACCTCTCCCCCCCACTGGCACGTAACAGCACTATGGTTGTGCTGTATTTATAATACGGCGCACAATGGCGGTCATTATAACTATAGCATCAACATTTTTATGCTATTTTGTGACTTTGCTACACTAACATCAAAAATGTTGATGCTAGTGTAGCAAAGTGCAAGGAGGCCCATCAGTTTCTATGTGTGCATCATTTTAACACCTGCTCTGTGCAAGCATTAAAAATGATACCAAAAATGGTGCAGTCAAATCTATTAAATTTTACTGTACCATTTTTGTGGGCCTCCTACTGCCTTATGCCCCCCCTTGCATACATTATGCCTTGCACAGGCATAATGTGGTTCAAGGGGTTACAAAGTGGTGCAATGCAAGCATTGCACCACTTTGTAAATATGGTGTGAGGAAAAGGTCACCTTAACCCTGCCTTAGCATTAAAAAAATTATGCTAAGGCGGTGTTAAGACGATGCAAGGGGCTCTTAAATATGCCCTTTAGAATTCAAAGAGATTTTACGGACTAACTAGAGTTTCAGTCATGTCCTGTGATTCTGTATGTGAGGCTTCACGACAAAATATGCAAATTTCTCTGTAATGCTTAATTTGACAATTCTGTATCAAACCTTTTAGCCTTCATTTTGAAATCTGGGGTCCATTTAAATAGCGGTACAGAAAGTTATTGGGTTCATTTCATACAACATCGCCATGACCCCAGCTATCAGAAGTCCCCACACACTTGAACTGGTTAAAAAATTATTACCATGGCCAAGCATGAAAGCATAATTTATGCACTTAGGGACAGAATTATTAAGAGGTTGTGCATTGGTCATGCCTTGAATTGGTGCCAGAACAGGCTGCCTAGTGCCACACACATTCCTTTGCATCATAGGGGAACGGTTTGTGGGTGATGTCTAGCTTAGCTTTTTGTGATGGAAGGTTAGACTTTCCGTACAAAAGAAGTATGTTAAAACATACATTAAACTTTTTCAAACATTGTAGGTATGATGTTCCATGCAGCCGACCACCAAAGTTTTAATGTATGGAGAAATAATAAAATTTCTCCAAGTTAACACCGGCCTCACAGAGGTGTTATTGTTTGGCACAAATCCCTGTCAGTCAAGTCAAATAAACTTTATTTTGGCTACAAAAGCCATAAAAGCGCATAGCTGCAATAAATACAAATAAATACACAAGGTAATAAATATAACAATACATAAAATGATAAAAATGGAATAAAGATGAAATACACTCACACAGTGCGATGGGACAGTCTAGTTGGAATCATTAAACAGATAAGAATTTCCCTCTGACAAACCAGCTAGCTCTGAGGAACTTGGCAATGGCGATCACTAGCGTTGGCCTAGTGTCTGAGGATTCGCAGGGCTATTTCAGAGCTGTGGACACCCAGCAGTCTACATGCCGGGGCCAGCCATTTCCTACGTGAGGCGGTGTACGCGGGGCAGACAAAAAGGACATGAGGGAGATTCTCGACGGGGGCTTTGCAGGCTGGACAGGCGGTTGATTCATTGTGTGACCAGCGGCTGGTGAAAAGTCTTAATGGTAATGTTCCAATGCGGAGCTGAAAGTACAGTTTCCTTTCCCTTGGGACCGTGATTATGTCCCAAAAAGACTCATACTTGGATGTCTCTTTTAAGTTAACAAAGTCACAGGATAATGTAGCGTGAAGTGCAGCTCCTATATCTTCGTGATCTGCCATTTGCCAATATAGTTTCTTTAATTCGCTTTTCGAGGGAAAGACGGAGGTGGTTGGTGAATTCCAGAGTTCACTGAGCCCGATTGAGTAGAATGACCCCTTGATGTATCGTAGCCAGGGAATTCTGTGAAGATGATCAGCTTTTAAAATAACCTGCAGGGCTTCAGTAAAGGTTTCAAGCTCTGGAGTAGTCCAGAGACGCCGCCAGTACAGCAGAGGGCGTAGGCGGGCTTTATGACCAATGCGTTTTATGCCAAGATCTTTAAAAAGGGGGAACAGTGGAGTGCTTGGCGGAAGGGACACAAGGTTTCTCGGGAAGTTGTTCTCTGCGATGGTTATGTCTTGGATTTTAGCATAACCCCATAGTTCGGCCCCATAAAGTGCTGAGGTCACAGCCTGGGCTTCGTATATCTGTATTGCTGGGCGAATTGGTTTTGTGTGTGAAAGGTGAAAGTTTTTTGATAGTACCCCTGTTGTTTGCTTTAGTTTTAAGGCTTGCTTTCCTATGTGTGATTTCCAAGACATGTTGTCAGTCAATGTTATACCCAGGTAGCTGAAAATGCCCACCTTCTCAAGTGTGGTGCCCTCTAGTGTAAACTTCCCTCTGAAAGATCTATGGGGATTAAGGGTCATTAGTTTTGTTTTAGAGGCATTGATTTCAAGTCCCTGCATTGAGCAGAATTTCTCAAAACACGTTAGGAGTTTCCTTAGTCCACTAGGGGTCTTGGATATCAAGAGAGTATCATCTGCAAAGAGCAAGACCGGGATTTTTTGTGTGCCAAGAGATGGTGCGTCAGCCTCCACTCTAAGCAGGGAAGGGACGATTTCATTGATATACAGAGAGAAGAGGGTTGGGTGAGGACACACCCTTGCCACACACCCCTTGATACATGGATTCTGTCAGTTAGTTGACCCTTGTTGTCCCACCTAACTCGTGCGTGGTTGTCCTCGTGGAGCCGTATCAATATTGCTAGGATATACTCCTTGATTCCCATTCGGGAGAGAGTGTCCCCTAGTTTGTTGCGAGGTACTAGGTCAAAAGCAGACTTTAGATCCACAAAAGCTACATAAAGGCTCCCTTTGCCAATAAGCACTGTTTTCCAGTATAGAAATAGGAACCTGAGAGCTTGCTCAGTGATAGATATTTTCTTCCGGAAACCGGCTTGGAGAGGACTAAGGATATCATGTTCGGTCATCCAGTCTTCGATCTTTCCCAAGAGGCAGTGGCAGAAGACTTTTTGCACACAGTCAATTAGACTAATTGGTCTATAGTTGCAGGGAAGTGATCTGTCGCCCTGTTTAAAGATTGGGATAACAATAGCCCCTTTCCAGGTCTCTGGGATAGGCGCCCCAGATGCTATAGCGCTCACTATGATGGTGAGGTATCTTGACCAGGATGCTATGTCGGCTGAGAACAGGTCTGCTGGGACACCATCCGAGCCAGGCGCCCTGCCGCGTTTTATGGTGCCTAGGGACTAAGTTATGTCACTTTGTGAGAACAACTGGGGTACTTGAGTGGTGGGTGCTAAAGAAGTATTTAGGCAGGGTTCCATGGGAACAGGAGTGGGGCTATCATGGGCATGGGAGTACAGCCTGCTAAAATGGTCTACCCAGTCCTTCGGGGCAATGTTGGTTGTAATGTCCAATCTTCTGCTTTCTGGGCCTCGCGCTGCCAGGGACCAGAACAGACTACAGTTCCTCTCGCGGACAGCGTCACTAAGTGCTGTCCACCACTTGTCATCTTGGTCACGCTTGGCTTTGCGTATGGCTGACTTGTAGGACTTTCTAGCTAGGCGGATGGCAGTGGCATTCTTGGATTTAATAGCTTGGATTAAGCGCTTATTTTCGGGACCGACACATTTTATTAAACCAGCGGTGTCTACCTATGGGTCTCTTGCCATCATGGGCTGGGGATACTAAGAAGTGGGCTGCGATATCCCTGAAGCATGATGTGTGGATTAAACTTTTTTCCTTATAGTGGATTGCAGGACCCACCTCTAGGTTCATTAATGTAGTCTTTATGGTGTTATTGGCTGCGTTGATGAGTGTGTGCAAGGCCACAATCTTGTCCCACTTTAGGTGTCGTTTGACGTTAGCCAGGCTGATACCCTGTGGTGCTGCTACCGAGGAGTTAATCATGGGCGAGAGGTCGCCCAAAGCTAACGTGTGAACAGAGAGAGGATTATGATCACTTTCAGTTCTTTCAACAATCGTCATATCGATGACTAGGGGCCATAATCGTATGTCAAATAGACAGTAGTCGATTCTGCTGCTGTGGTTGGTTTTGTTGAATGTGTGATGGCCTTTGGTGTCTGATTTGGTTCAGCCATTTAATGCTCTGAGCCCAAATTCCATGGTCAGTGACTTAACTTAGACAGCAACCTGCGTCCATCTCTTGATGGGTGGAATGGACAGGGCGGGGATAGACCAAGCTTGATCCTCCTTGTCTGTGGACCTAAGAACATCCCAGTCTAGAGGTTCGAATGTGACATCAAAGTCACCTGCCACAATGGTTTTATGATGGCGGGGGCAGTTTTGCAAAAGGGCTGCCAGGTCACAAAGGGTTTTGGAGACTTGACCCCCCCTGACCCCTTGGGTGTAGATATTGACACACAAATCCCTGTCTACAAATGTTAGTAGGTCGGGTGTTGGGTCAAATATCAAGAGTGGTAACCTTGGAAACACCAAGATGCTCCCTTGACTGAAAATAAGGCAAAGTACTAATTTGCATTACTTTTAGTAAACTTTCCAGTGAAAATAAAGTTTTGCACTAGAAAATAAATGAGACCTCAACACTGTGCCGTGTTTTGTGTCTCTTGTGGGGATTTTACAGTGGCACCAAGTGTTGATAGATTTGCTCCTAAGCCACTATTTTTAAGTTAGTATGGGGACATTTTGTGAAAACCACATTATGTGAAATCGAACCATTAGATTAACAAGCCCATCATAGCAACAGTGGGATAGTATATGTGGATCTTTAACCCAACACTTCACCTGTAAACTCAGGGCCATATTTATACTTTTTGACGCAAAACTGCGCCAATGAAAGTTTTGAGTCAAAAAGTTTAACGCCATTTCTTTGCACCACCCGGGCGTCAAATTTTTACTCTAACCATTGCGCCACCTCGTAAAGCAAAATGACGTTAACGTGGGGAAAATGACTTTAATCCAGTTTACAACGTCGCATACCGGATAGGTGCCATTTTTCTCCGCAATACCGTCAAAAAGCGGCGCAAACACAGCAAAATGTGCAAAGGAACCCCAACATGGGTCCCAGAACCCAGGGGAGACCCCAGGAAGACCCCATCGACCAGGAACCAGCCAGGAGGACCCAGACAAGAACCAGGAGAGGGAGAAGAAGAAAGGGAAGTGTTGTTTCAGTGTAGAGGAGCACGAAATACTGGTGAAAGAGGTGACGGAACACCAGCATTAACTTTTTGTCACCTCAAAATTGTGAGGAGAGAGGCAATTTGGCAACCAATTGTGGACAAGATAAACAGTGTGGCAGAAGTACGGAGAACAGTCACTGAGTGCAAGAAACGCTGGCATGACTGCAAGCGCAGGACCAAGAAAAAAATGGCAAGGAACAGGAAGGCAGCACTGCAGCCTGGAGGTGGGACTCCAGCACCGCAGAAGGCCCTGGACCAGATGGAGGAGATGGTGGCACCCATCATCCCAGAGGAGATCGTCACAGGGATTCAAGGATGGGACAGCGCAGACTACCAGGAAAGAACACAGATGTAGGGTAAGTTGCATGGGGTACAAAAATGCCTAAATGTTAACTGCAAGCAGGGAGAGGGACATACCTACTACATAATGCATGTCAGCCCTGAAAATCAGGCAGTGGACAGGGCAAAGGGACACGGCACAGGTGCATGGGCTGTGCATGGGAAACCAGGGGTACAGCACAACACAAAACCAACAACCTTTGCATGGGGGTACTTTGCCATGCCAAGGATGTTGGAAAAGCAAAGCCGGGCCAGGAGGGTAGGGTGCAATGCAAAACTGGCCTGCTGTCACACGACAGCTGGTATTGTCACAACATGAACTAGGGCTCAGTTTCCAGTCTCAGGCCATATCCGCAGGTGGCATTTACCATTAACAACAGTTACCACTACCAGCTGTGCTGTGTGTGCAGGTCAAGTAGCAAATGGCAGTTAGGTGCCCATGGATCAAACACACCCAAAATAGAGGCATCAGGATGACGACGTTATCAATCCCATGTAATTCCTAACAAAGTGTAAATCCTGTCAAATGCTCATGTCCATATGTGCAATAAACATAATGTATTGTTACGTACATTATGAAGTACACAGCAGTAATGTCATGCCCATGCTGCACATTATAGGATCCACCCCGTTCCTGTGTTACAACAGCTGCAATGCCACATTTCAACATCCCAACTGTCATACTGCTAAGACAACAGCATTGAGGGGGAGGACATATGCGTCTAGCAAGTTAAACACACCTGCACAGTCATAAGAGGAAATTGAACACTGCCAGGCACATTAGTGCAATCCAATGTAGCACACATTCCCCAACATCAACATGACACACTACCAATGCTGACACCTGTATCATTGCCATGCCAATGCTATACAAAGTATGTGCTTGGTCTCAGCAACATAGAGGTGTATGTGAAATATCAGAGACTGGGTCAGTCCCATATTGTTAAGTGTGGTGCAAGTGGCATCAGAACACCCACAGTCCTTTCCAAGGCCTCACCATGCTAATGGAAGTAGACGGAGGGTTGAGTAGGACAAGAAACATACAATTTAGACAGAACCTACACCTAGAGGATGTGACACAGATAATTCCCCAAACTGCCCACACTACATGTGACATGCAGGTGGGGCATTGGCCTGTGAGAATGCTAATATTAATGAGAGGAACAATGAACAGGGACCAAGATTACAATGTCTCACTAACAGGAAGTCAGTAACGTCACATTACAACTGCCACAACACAGACACACTAATTGTACAATATCTCATTGCAGAGGACGATGGCTCTCCTGTGGATATGCCTGTCCTGGACTTCCCTGATGACATGGATGACGAGCTGACAAACATTAGCCAGCAGACCCTCCAAGATGTACTTGGAACCCTCCTGACCCGACCCTCAGTCGCAAGTAAGAGTACAGATGGAGCAGCCATCACAAAGGACCCACCCACCACCCCAATAGTATGACCTACCAGCTCCAACCCAGCTGAGGACTCTGAGGACACTGGTACCACCTTTGAGAGGACGGTAGTGGGAGTAGAGCGGGAGCTGGCCAAAGAGGTGCGGGTAGGGATGCAAAATATGGCAGCCAGCCTTGAGGGGATGCGCACATGCATGATGTCATATGCAGAACAGGCAGCAGCCAAGCAATTGCTACCATCCCTCCTCCAAGGACTACAACAATGTGTGAGGGATTTCACCACAGCACTTAGAGAGTTGCCACAACACCTGGCATCCCAAACATTGCACTGCATCCACAAATGCAATCATGACCCCCCTCAGGGCCGACCTGGCTGCCTATCACAGTGATGTAGTTGCTATACTCAAGAACCAGCAGCTCCTCCTTGCTGCAGTAATGCCCTTTATAGCCCCATAGTTGGCAGCTACTGGGAATTCTGACTCCACATCTTCCAACACTGAAGTGTGTGGTGCCCCTTCAAACCCACCACCACCAAGGGCAGAGGAGACGACACACACATCAGAAGAAGACGCGGAACAGATCACCTTCACCCGTAGGAGTACCCAGTAGCACAAGTTCATGCCAAATGGGCACTGATTTCCTAGGTTCTATGCTTGTTAACATGCAAGTCTTGCTACAGTTAGTAACATGCACTGTTTTCCAGCACACTGTTCACCTTACCACTATGCACTACAATTGTTTCTCACTACCTCATTGGCAATTCATGTTCCTCTGCACTGAATGACACTTCACCCCAGCATGTCCAATGATGTGTCCCTCACCGTTGCACTTGTGTTTCGTCACAATAGAAGGTGTCACACTAATGCACTTACAATCCTGGACTATGTCAATATTGCACTACAGCACCTTAAAATAAATAGCTCTTACACAACCACTTTGTCTCTGTGTAATGTGACACATCAACTGTGTAGGAGATTTGTGATGTATGTAACATGTCAATAGCCATAGAAGGTCAATACAACAGTGTAGAAAGAATGTGGGCTGATAACTATGCACTGGGGTCTGGATTTTATCATCATCCTTTGGCTTATTTCTGAAGTTGAATGAGAACAAACAGTATAATGCTGTGTAGAACTGAAAAAGTCTGCTCCAAATTATGTATAAGGTGAAACTCAATATGGCCAACATTCCCTTCAAGACAATCTTTAGGTATGTGACATCTGACTATAAACTTTAATCACACACACACACCACACAGCAGGAATGGATGTGTACGAGTGTATGGGCAATTATGTAACCTGAGAGTACAATGTAAGAAATGATACGTGTCAGTTATGTATACCGAACTTCATAAGAGTATGACATCACTCAGCTTATCATGGTTCACATGAACATCAGGCTGCAGGCAGACGTCCCACAGTGGCCAAGATTCCAATTCAGGACTCAAATGATGACAGATTTAATAACACACCAACCTTTACAACAAATTGGGAACCATAATAACCTTGAGTGGTGGGTGCAATGGATGGCAGATGCATAGAAAAGTAGCTTTGTTGTAGCTGCCAATGTGACAGCTCAGTTGAAAGTGGGAATAACCATGTCAATAATGGGATTCTGATGCAGGATGGAACACAAATGCAAATACTAAATTGACACTTCAAACTCATGCCAAGGCCCTGATCCCCAAGCATATGACACATACTGTAACGGAGTACCTAAAACTTTCTTTTTTAGTAATAAAGGAAACTTAAACTAGGGGAAACACCTTAACTAACCTAACTTATCCTAACTATACATTACCCACAACTGGCCCTAACTACCCTAAGCTAAACTTACTTACCACATTTAACTAAACACTCTAAACATCAAATCTCCATCCCCCTTATATGACGGGGCACATGTAGGACAACATGTTCTAACCTAAATACATACTAACTTATCCAAGACAAATGTATGTTTTTTTGTATTTTTTTATATTATATATTTGTTTGTATTTTTTTTAAATATACTCAGAAACCCCAACGTCATCCCCCACCCAACCACCCAGAAAAATTACATGTAATAATATAACACCCTCTACCCCCAACCCAAGTATACTAACTAAACTAACAGCCTACTCTAACCTAACACTAAGCCCCCTATAGCCACTAAAGAAAAGAACGAGGAAAGAGGAGGGAGGGGAGGGAATCATGAGTGAGGATCCATAATTTACAAATTGGCCCTTTGCAGGATCTTTTTGATACCCCGCAGTCTCCTGCTATTGCTGGACACCTCCTGCTGCAGTCTGTCTATCCTGCACAACATTCATTGTATGTCACGTTTCAGTGTCTGTAAGTCCTGATTGTCTATCACACCAGCTGGGGTTGTCTGGGTACCACTTGTAGATGACATTGCTGGTGCCAGTGCTGTGGTTGGAGGGGGAAGCACAGGAGGTGCTGCTTGTGGGCCCAGAGTGCTACAGTGGCTGTCATCCTTGGGGCCACTGTGGTCTGAATTGTGATGGTGGCTGTTATGGGCAATGCTGGCCCTCCTTGGGCAAATGCACTCCATACCCCGGTGTCTCTCTCATGGCGATATCGACGTGCCATATTGCGGAACCCAGCCTTCACATCTAGTATGTGCGGTAACGCACTGCCCGCCTCTGGAATTCCGGTATCTCCTGGCCATTCATGTTGGCAGCTGTAAAAATAGAGAAAGCCAAACATTACTGACATCATTGTGTGATACATCTACAGATGATATTCTAACACTTCTTCAAAAATAGCACATACAGTCCAAATCACAGTACAGATGATAGAATGTCCCTGAGGAATGACATGCCAACGCAGCCTACTGATCAACTATCTAACAGCACAGCAATGCACAACAAGGTGTACACTTAATTAAATGATCTGTGCATCTTTGTACTGCTATTAGTCACATAACAAATGCTGCAAGTACTCCACATGTGCCAGGCCAACTAATAACTATCTTTTGAATGATAGTCAAGGCCTACAAGACCTGGGATTTGTAAATGGAATGGGCTGGACGGTATGCAGTAGGTAATCATGAAGGTGCATTGTAGTTGGGAACACATGAATGTTTGAATTACATGTGTGTCTTCTACACGGGGATCATTACACCTAGGTACACATATTTTCTAGCCCTAACCCTGTGCCTCGGGGCGGATGGACATGCAACACATACTTTCAAACATCAAGGACAGCCAGGAAGCTTTGGACAGCTGTCCATGGGTTTAGTCAGTCCACCACAGGTAAGGAGCGCTGCCAACTAGGATTGACTCAAACATTGGACAATCACATCAACACAAATTTTCTCAATGTGGACAATTGTCAACATCATTACATCTCACTGACACTTTTCCAACATTAAGCACATTGATGCAAGCACCCATCTGGCCTTGACCTGTATGCACGCCTATGGCATTTACTCAAGTGCCACATAAATACAGTACAACATGTGGAGCTAGATGCTGCCAGAAAGTCAACCATACAGTCCTACATGTTCATTACTTAACAGGGATGCTCAAGTCTGTGGGTAAAACTTCTGCATCACTGGTCTGTGTGAATCAGGGTATGACTTGCTGACCAAATCATGACACTGGCCACCTCCAAATTAATCATTGGCATACATGTTGCAACAAACCTCCCTGTTCACCTGCCCATGCCTCTAGCTCAGCACTTGACTCCCAATATATGACTCTCTGCCACTGAATGTCCAACTCGAACATGGAACAAAATGTCAACCTCCAGTCAAGTCACATATCAGATCATGGGCCAGCACATCATACCTTGCAATGAGTCCAACACACAGGAGTCAATCACAGAACAGCTGCAAACACAGGACAAACATATTAACACTTACTGGATACGTCTGGGTCCACAAATCGATCCACTTCACCAATTGTACATGGGGCGGGTCCACCTGTAAAACATGGAAGGGTGATATGTACTCAATGTCTGCTCACTCTACAAAACTTGGATCAACAAATTACTGTGTGTGACGTTTTATATGAAAGAGCAGCACATCAGACATGACCCCCCACCCCCACCCTGACTCCCTCCCCTACACCCCCACCACCCTGCCACCCCCCAAAGGTGGCAGGACCCCCCTCCCCACCCCGACCCCAAACATCACAGCACTCACTCACACACGACATGCACGCAGGCACCACCAACACACACACGCACACACACTGACATACATGCCAACATCCACACACACAGTCTGACACACACACCCACATTCAAACATACATGCACACATCCATACAGATATGCCCACAGACATACACGCACTCATTCCCAATCACACAACACCCCGCAAGCATAAACGCACTCACACACCCCCTCTACATACACACACGCACACCCCCATGCACGCACACAACACCCCCCACCCCCCTCCCCTAACAGACGATCGACTTACCTTGTCTGTCAATCCTCCGGGAGGGGACGGGATCCATGGGGGCTGCTCCGCCGACACCACACCACCAACAGAACACCGCCATACCGAATCACAGGACGTGATTCGGTGGGCGGTGTTCTGTTGGCGTGGCGGTGGAGGTGGAGCAACCTCCACTTCCCCGCCTCCCGCCAGTATGGCTGTTGGAGGCTCTCCGTCCGAAAAAGGACAGAGAGCTGCCAACAGTCATAATACGGCGAGCGGAAAACCGCTACCACTGGCAGTCTTCTGCATGGCGGTCCCTCAGCGGTCTTGAGAAAAGACCGCTGAGGTCAAAATTACCCCCATAGTCATGCAAACATGCATTGACACTGTCACTTCAGTGAGTGATAGACACACATATTCACACATGCACTGGCCCTAACAATCATGTGGTGCCAAACAGGATTACTCAATTTTGTGCTTAATGAATTCTAGCGGGTACTCCATTTCGTCATTTGTTATTATGAGAGACATGCAATGCCACATTCCTGGTGCAGTGCAATACCAGTGACTCAGGTATTGTGGCTTGTGCAGTTACTGTGTGATGCTCATGTGGGTTGAGTTTCGTTCAGGAATTATTGTGCTTTCAAATGTCCATTATATGTGTGCAAGTGTTGTATGTAGGGTAAATATGCCATATTGGCAGTGTACCCAGAGGCGTATATGCCCCCTATGACAGCATGATGGCAGGGATCCTGTGTGTTACTTGACAATGTTACGCTAAACATGGATTGGCCATTTATCTGATTCAAAACAACAAAAAGATGTATGCTGACAGTGTCTAAATTGAGCATTCGTGACAGAATGCATGGGCACAGGTGTAGTGTAGTCATTGCACCTGAAATGTGATACTCTGGGCCCTGTGTACCTATATCAAGTATTGTAAATCACATTTTGCCACATTCATTAACTTAGATTTGCCAATTTGGGTGATCTGTGATAATACAACTGAACTGACACTGTGCGCTAATTAAAACATGGGTTAGCAAATGTCCTACTTCTGCAATCTTGATGAGGTAGGTCTCTATTTGAAAGCACCTTGGGAATTGCGGCACTCACAGGAATGCAGGCCGGCTGATCTTAGCATACCACCATGTCTGTGATAGCCTTCACACTGATAAGTTAATAATTGTACATATGCTGCACTATATCAGCAGGGGTGTACCAAACATAAAATAACAAACTATTTCATCACTTAAAATGAATAATGGAAGCAGTCAGTGGTCCCTTGCACAACATCATGCAAATAAATAGTTTATGACCATGCATTCACAAAGAGCAGGGATCCCATGATGACCCATTCACTTTAGAAAATTGTTTGGCTATAAAGTGACACAGATGGTAACTGCAAAAGCTCTGTACCAGCAACTGTGCCCAAGGCAAAAATGTTGTTGGGCCATTGTACTCATTGATAGGATTTCAACGCCTACTCCGAAAAGCCACGAAATGAACCTGTTTTGTGCTACTGGAATCTGGTAGCATCCGGGCACAATTAGGTTTGGCCATGTGAAAGATTTTCTGTCCAGACGTAAACACACAGAAACAATTAACTTAGGGCCAGATGTTTTTGTTTTTTTATGTGTAGCCTTTGCTTCATTTGTTTACGCTGCAGCTATGGAAAGAAGCACAAAAACGTTTGATAGTGGCAAGTGTGCTATACTTTGGCATCCAGAAATAATGCAAATGCTGCACAAATAAAGTAGAAATATTGGCCTAAGATATTAGCAGAGGTTAGGAAGATCTTTGTACGTATGGTCATGAATACTGTTCAGAAATGGTTTAAAAAAATGGGGACTACATTGGTTTGTTGTATTTGCATGTGAAATACATCCCATTCCTGGAACACTCACAGGCCCTGAATCAGAACTTGGTTTGTGCCGCATTACCATCATCTATTGACGCCAAAGCAGCAGTAATTTACAAGATAAAGTTGTCTTTTGTAAGTTTGTGCAGCTTTTGCGTCAATAAATGATGGTAATGCGTAGCGAAAATTTGATAAATCAGGGACACTGTTTGTTCAACTTGCATTCCACATGTCAACAAACATTGCATGCAGCATGTCACAAAATCTGCTACTGTCACTCCAGAGCATTGTACTGTACACATTAGTCTAATTTGTACTCACCAACAGGGCCACCAATCACCACATCTAGGTGGTCTAGCAGGTCCTGCTCTTGGGCCACCAGGTCAGCCCAGAGATGTTTCAATTGGTGGTTGTTGTGCTGGCTGTTGAAGAGGTTTCTTAGGTGGAACAGCACCTTTGCCCAACTGAGCCTCCTTGCCTCCGTGTGATACCCCTGTGTCACCCGGCCCCCAGCCTCCAACATCAGGGGGAGGAAGTGGCACACCAGCCACACGAAAGCCCCCAGCTCCTCCTCACCCATTCTCCCCAGACGTGGCATTCCCAACATCTCATAAACAATTAGGATAGAAAAGGGTGAAGAGGGAAAAACAGGGAAAGGAGGTATGGAAAGGAAACTTAAATAACCCACAGACAGCCCAACAATACCCCAACTAACAATACCCACAAACACACTTCCAACAGTACAAAGACAAATCTAATTACAATAAATGGCAAAAACACACTTACACTGATTAACACAGACACTTACCAAAAAACAGAATACAATACCAATAGCACACAGGAGACAAAAGCACAATATTCACAGAGACAACTCAATACACAGCCACACAGTCTAGAATAATCACAGACTGCAAAGTGAAAGTGAAAGTACACCCACTGTACCATTTCTGTAAACAGGACATCCTATTACATCACTTCCTGTCTCAATTGCTGGGCTTTTTTTGATATTGCGTGAAAATTTATGATGCATATGGGGTTTGTGTCAATACTTTTTGATGCATATGTATGAAAATTCCACTGCATTCAAGGATCAATACATTTTTAATGGTTAACTGATTTTCTGGGGTTCGATGTTGGAATTAACGCTAGGGACCAATCAATGTATTATGGGTGTGAGCGTAATTTTTTAACGCATATGTGTTATATTTTTATGCATATGTGTTATATTTTGATGCATATGCGTCTTGTTTGACGTTTTTGCATCAACAAATATGTCTTTAACTGTGTTTGTGTCATTTTTCATTTTTTAACATGCATGCCGCCTATAACTATACAAAGATAGGATGGTATGATCTGCAGTGTGTGTTCTAGTGTTTGGGCACATGTGGCAGACCACATTACTGCGGACCATAATACTCATGTTGTGGTGCCGGATTAGCTCTCATAACAGCAATATAAACTTTTGGAAGAAAATTGGTATTTCCTAGTTTGAGCAGGTGTTGCATCAATAGAGGATAGCAAGGCTACGCAACTAAACAAATAGACTCCTGGCCTGTGTGCTTATGTCTGTGAATTGGCTATTTCATTTGTTGTTGTGCCTCTGTGTGAATGTCACAAGACAATTTCTGTGTTATGTGCATGTATGATTGTGTTATATTTGTGAATAACCATCAGATGCCATTCATTGAGGTACATCAGTCATGATATGTGTTTGTTATATCTGTTGTGTCTTATGCTGTGTGTACTTCTTTGACTTTGGGGACAAAACATTTCCCAGGATGAACTAAATACAGGATAGATAGAGGATGGTTGATAATAGCTATGTCAGATATGTAACCTATCACATTTAATGAAATGTTGAAAACCACCTCATGGTCACTCGTGTATATACTACCCATGAGTCAGGCATTTGAACATGCTAGGTAGGTACAGTGTTTGTGACACAGAGGGGGTTATTCCAACTTTGGAGGAGGTGGTAATCCGTCCCAAATGTGACGGATTTACCACCAGCCGTATTACGAGTTCCATAGGATATAATGGACTCGTAATACGGCTGGTGGTATATCCGTCACTTTACCGTCACTTTTGGGACGGATTACCACTTCCTCCAAAGTTGGAATAACCCCCAGAGTCTCAAATCCAATCCTAAAATTGTTATGTACTCCACAGTTTGAGTCGTGTAAATGACCTATGTTTCTCCTGTGGCTGTGGAGGACCAGCAGACCATGCTGCATGTGTTCACATATTTCCAGTGGTTCATTGAACAAAGGTGTCCAGTTCAAGTGTGTGGCCATGTGTACCCTGTGTCAGTACTGACCTCCATGTTGTCACAGTTACGTGCAGGTCTAATCATGAGTCTGTGGAGCCAATCCCTGAATTAACAGAGTATCTTTCAAAGCAGATTTGACCTAGAGCCAAAGATCAACTAATGACACACATGGAGATAGTCCAGCTACTTTAATAAGGCTGACGACAGGGCAACCTTGGTGTGCTTAAAAACTTTATGGATCAGTAATAGGAAACAGGCAGCTTTCATCACAACATATGTTCACAGGGTGGGCTCCAAAATTCCCACTGTAACAGGGAACATCAGTGCCTCAGTGCTGACTAATTTCAAAGCTAGTCACCACGCAAGCACCATCAAAAGGTGGCAGCAGAAGTGAATATGTGTGTGGACCGTCAGGGCACAAACATGTTTTGTCCTTACATACACATTAGCAACCCTTGTTTGTTGTGCTGGAGGCACCGTACCGAATCCATGCATACAGACATAGCACACTGTCACTGTTTGGCACTAATGAATACATGCAAAGCCAGACAAGGGCTGGATTAGGCCATTTGAATACATGTCCCAGAACAGAATACGATAAGTAAACTGATTAAACTACACTATAGATTTGAGGATTCATCGTAGATCTACCAGACACAATAACCCAGGAGGAAAGAGAGGGCATGGAAAGCAACTATGAGACAAAGGTAGCCACAGGGAACCTCTATGGTTTATGCAAAGGCAGGAACCAGTCAGGCTAACAGGATGCAGGCTCTGTCAGGAACAAACATGAACAAGGCAAATACACAGTGAGCAGACACTGACTGGGAAAAGCAGGAACACCACTGTGGGAACAAAAAAATAAATGTGCTGTGATCTGCCAAGGGCTCTGGTACACAAGTGATTTGTATGCCAATGCAAAACAAGGAGATTCAGAAAATGGCAGCTTCTAAGCAGTACCAGGCAGCAGCAAGGCCAGTGCAGGTTCAAATGGCTGGTCTGCATGGAAGTGCTCACAGATGTGTGCACCTTCAGTCTCTCACAAGTCCTGGAGTTGAGAATCTAGTTCAAAGGGCCAACTGGACTTTTCACATGGGAAGCAATGGACAGTTGATTACAGGTCCTACCGAGTACCAGGCAGTGCATTATCCGACCTGAAGTCCATGCAGACTAATGAACTATGACTATGGCATGCCATACTGAAGAGGGAAGCACACAGGAGTCAGAATGGCAGTCTGGGTGTGTGTAGATGAAGATTCTCAGGATACAGACAGTCCATTTACAGAGCCCCCTAAAAAAGGGAGGGCAGAGACTGAAAACATGGCAGTGGCAGGACTTATTACCTGGGATGGACTGCGCAGGGCATGTCTTGTGAGCAATACGTGTCATACTTGACATCCATTTTCAGCTTAGATGGACTTCTTGTCACACATGTTCATTGAAGAGATAGCTGATGTCACACTTACTGCTGTCAAGGGTCTGGTCATACATTCCTTTTACCAATGCAATAGCACATCCACTGCCTCATGTATGAAACTGTTTTTTACCTTATGATTGATGGTGTCTTAGTTGTGTGTAATTTTTTTCAATGGACCATGTTGGCAACATGGATGTGTCTCATAGCTGTGGCCTCCGATATTGCCCTTCAATTGTGAAATAGAGAGGATATATGTCATTTACACTGTGTGTGATGTTTGCTGTACATTCATACCCATCAAATGTGATGTGTTTTTTTTAGTATCCTAATCTGTATTCCTGAAATGCTCCATGAGGCTAAACTCTGGTTATGATTCCTAGGGATCATGCGATGCATAAATAATTACCCAGAGCATGATTTAGTGATGAAGCGAAGGGTTTAATTACATATGATAATAAAGTGTTGATGGTGACTATAGTTAGAAGAAATTTTGTATGATGTGTTGTCTCCTACGCAATCCTGCAGCTGTGTTTGGATGTTCACCCTCATTTTCACGGGTAGCATCTTCCTCTTCCTCCTCTTCAGGCATTTGTGGATCTGGTTCATAGAGGGGAATGTTCCTCCTCACACAAATGTTGTGCAGGATGGCACAGGTCAAAATTATCTTGCAGACCATTTCAGGGGAATATAGGAGGCTGCCTCCAGTAATGTCCAGGCACCTGAATCTGGACTTCAGGGTGCCAAAAGTCCTCTCAACTATGGTGCGTGTCTTACGATATGCGTCATTATACGCACCCTCTGCTGCTGTGCTTGGGTTGGGAATTGGGGTCATGATCCATGTCTGGATCCCGTAACCCTGATCAGCTGAAAGAGAAAATGAGGGCAAGTATTTGGTTGTTGGTTGCACCATGATTATCACTTTGCATGGCAATTGTTATCTTGTGTCGTCTGTGACTCATCAGTGTTTGTGGTATTGTGTGGGATCCTAGGCTTCTGTGATGTTCTTTCTGCATTGGCTTCTTTAACTATCACAACTGGTGTTTGGCTGATTGACATGACATCAGTGGTATATTTAGAAACTTGCAGTTCAGTGTGTATCTCCCATACGTTATGTAATGTGAAAGAAGTATCTGTGTGCCTACACTGGAGGTGACATGATACTTCCACACACACAATCGATTCCACTGTGGTGGTAACACGGTTACACTATATGCCCTGAACATCCCATCCAATTTGACATATATGATTTCAGATGAAATGCAACAGTCAGGCCCTTTGATTTGGCTAGGTGACAATGCACAACTCATCTCCATAAGTTGGCAGCACTGAAGTGTTCACAATTGACAATGCACAATTATCTCATGTGTGACACGTTCTATGCAAACCTATTTTTGTACCCTCACTGAGTTGCCTCATGTGCAAACGTGTACCTACACTAGTGAACCTGCTCCAGGTAAGCTGGCTAACTTGGTTGTGGGGGTTGAGGTTTTAGTGTCAGAAGGTCCATCTGCCTGTACATCTGTTATGCACATTGGAATTGTCTCAATCCGTATGTGTAGCAGTGTGCACTTTGCATTAGTGTCACATCCACATGTTTTCATGCCACAGTCCACTTCCTTATTGCTAGCTGGCAATGTCACCCCCGGAGTGATGTGAGATGTTGGTACTGCCTCAATTATTCCATGTCACCTTCATTAGAGTCAGCATCATCATGCTATGTGTCTCATGCTGTTTGACCTGCAGCAAAACATATTACACACCCCTTACACAGGACGTATTGCTTGGAAGGGTGTGGGATTGAGTGTTATTGATGTGAAATTGAAAGATTCATCTTCCAAGTTGTACTGCCAATTAAGGCCATGTCATTGTCACTGTGTGTTTTAAATAGGTCCTGTGTGGCTCTGAAGAGGCATCTCTTGTTATTTGCATCTGTCATTTGTCCATGGGTGCGTACCCCATTGGGTCAGGATATCAAACATGACTACCAGTGTCACAACCTCAGTGTCTTCCTGGCCACGTGTCAATGTAGTGGTGTATGTGTTGGGTGCCCTACAGGGTTGCTGTGCTGTGTGTAAATAACTAGGTTTCTGTACTTACCAACAAGCAGGCCATTGCCACATCGCCCATCCTGGAAGTGCTGATTGATGGTGCTGTGGCAGAAGATGAATGAATCATGTACACTCCCAGGATACTTTGCCATGATGTTGGTGAACAATCCATGGTGATCCATAATGGCCTGCACTTTGGTGGTGTGTGTGTGCTTCCTGTTGCAGTATAGATGCTCCATTGCAGCAGGTGGCACAATCCGTACATGTGCGCAGTCAATGGCACCAAGCACATGCAGGAAGCCATTAATTTGATAAAACCCCTGTTTGGTCTCCTGCTGCTTCTGCTGTGTGTTGGGGAAGCTGATGTGGTGGGGTGTGAGGGAGATGATGGCATCAAGTACCTTGGGAAGGAAGGCAGAAAATGAGGGCTGTGAGATCACGGCAACCAGGGCACCATTGGTTTGAAAAGAGCCACTTGCCAACGTTTACAGGACAGCTAGCAGCTTGGTCTCCAGTGGAATGATGTGGGGTGTCTGCAAGCTGGCTGCCAACTGTGGCTCAATGTGGCGCAGCTGCTGTATGGCTTGCCAGTTTAGTCTGTACCTCTGGATGATGTCATGTTCCCTGAGGCCCTGAAGGGTTGTCCTGGTCCTGAATATCCTCTCCTGCCTTCTGCGTTGCCTTTGGGGTCCCTGTTGGTGTGGTGGTAGCTGCTGCTGTTGCTCCTGTGCCCTGCGTCTTCGTGCATGCTGGATGAATAGCACCTCCATGTCTTCCTTTTTGAGCTCTAATGCAGCCTCAGTGAGTTTTCGTTAAGTAGTGGGGTATTTGCCCCAATTTAAATCAGGATTTGCACCATTTTCCGACTCCGCCTACCAGATGTGCATCTATTTTGTGCGGTTGGATAAATATGGGCACGGGTGTTTAAGTCATTTTTTGGAAGGGAACGCCTACCTTACATCTCATTGGCGCAAGGCGGTTTCACGCATCCAGGAAATGGCGCACACTGTTTTTTTTTTTACATTAGACGGGTCTAGCGTTAAACTATAAATATGGTGTTAAGTTTGCACCAAATTAGCGTAAAAAATGACGCAAATCTGGTGCAAAGGGAGTATAAATAAGGGCCTCAGTGCTTTTCCCAATCACTTCCCACCTCACTAGGAGCGGCAAAACATGGTCATAGTCAGCACACATGGGATTCTGGAACATAAAGCACCCAGAAGCACAAACCTTGGCATAGCTATTGCAATTCAATAAGCTCCCTATCTGCATGTAGATGAGTTTCTGCACTGCTTTTATACAGTGGAAATAGGTGAATCCAATAAACACTTTTATGTGAAAATTGTTGCTGTATTAATTTATTTACAAACTTTTGTAGCACCCTTACAATACAACAAATGTTCTTTTCAACTATTATTCTTATGACACATTTATTGGAAATGAAAATATATTCATCATAATGTAAACACATCCACAATGAGCTTTGGACATAGTCCTTCATCAGGGGATATTCATGTCTCTAAATCACATTTTCACTTTGGACCCGAAGAGATGCAGTGATTCTATCAGGAAACCAAGTACAACTGGACGCCTTTTATCAATTATGACTCCTTACATATAATGCCTCATAATCCACCGGGACTTGCAACCGATGAACAACATCCAGTTCTTCTACCACATCTGTCAGACTGGGATTTCTGAGTAGCGAAGGAGGTACCTGGTCAGTCTGGCAAGATGTACACCCTATCCAAATCCAGGTTCACTAGCTTGGTAGAAGTAGTGGCACTATTGAACGATATAGTCGTGACATATAGACATTTACAATATGTATTAAGGACTTTGAGTAGTAGGCAGGTTCCAGTAGGACCTCTAGCAGAGGGACAAACTACCATTCAGGCAAAAGGCCAAAGACAAAAAATGATATGATGGAGAAAGAGCCCAGGATGCATGACGATAATGAGCCTAGACCTCAGTGATCAATAACGTTTCCTGGAATCATAGAGACCTTTGATGTGCACAGAGGATGCTCTGCTCCCCTTCCTCCAATGTGCATGTTCTAATCCGAGCCATCAGTAATGTCAGCAATCCACATCATTAGCCTAGAGTATGCAGCCCTCACCTCCGGTAGCCTTGCCAGGCACAGGCCTCCATGTTATGCACCATCCACAGGCCCACACACCTCCCAGTATGTACATGCAAGTATCATGCTCTGTCCAGCGCTACAAACAATCCATGTAGACCAAGAGTAAGTTAAGTACAGAGCCAAAAATCTTTACATGAGTGGGCAGGAAGGAACTATTCCAGAGATACCCAGATAAAAACGCCCATTCACACTACGATCACCACAGTGATTCTGTCACTTAAATCCAGGTAAGGGCAGCAGCACTCTACTACTCTAAGGGTAGTTCTTGGTGCATCCCTCCCAGTCTAAGAAGACTGCAGGACTATGAGAAAGGCCTAGGCCATGGCACATGGTCTGTGTCCATCTATGACCACAAATCGGTACCAGGATCCAGATATCCGTGTGGTTGGGGTACTCAGGGCAGGGGTGCACAGCCGTCATTCTGAAGAGGACTTCTGCATCCCAATAAATGATATCTACATGTTTTGATTTTTGAGGCTGTAAAAATATTAAGCTGGATAAAATATGAACCAAGTATATGCACACAGCATCAGAATAAATGCCATATTGAACTAAAAGTGTGTGACAAACTGGCTTTCATTTTTTTATTGTTGTGATTGGACAGATTGTTTTTTACATTATCTTCCACTGTCTGTCTCTATTTGGATGGCTCTTAAGGGGCCTTCCCTATTGATGCCACGTCTATAGAGAGTTATGTTATGCCATGTTATGTTATGTTATGTTATGTATATTTATTCGTACAATATCATCCACAAGGGTATCTTGGTGCTGATCAGGTGTGTGTACCTAACCATGCCTATGGTAGGTTGGTTTATTGAAGAGCCAGGTCTTCAGCTTCTTGTGAAATGCAAGAAGAGAGAAGGAGGCTCTGATGTGGAGTGGGTGGCCGGTCAACACTTTAGGAGTGATGTAATTAAATACCTGTCCTCCTGATCTGATTCTGTATCTGTGTGGGATGTGTGTGAGTAGGAGTCCTGCAGAGCAGAGGTGTTTGGGTGGTTGGTGGGAGATACAACTGTTAAGGTAGATGGGGTCTAAGTTGTGTAATGCCTTGAACGCTTGTGTGAGGAGTCTGAAATGAATGCCTTTGTGCAGTGGGAGACAGTGGCGCTCCCTGAGGTCTGGGGGATGTGAGTTCTGTGTGGGAGGTTGAGGATGAGTCTGGCTGCTGAGTTCCGGGTGGTTCATAGTCTTTTATTAAGTTGCTTGGTGATCCTAGCACAAATGGTGCTCTCTTAGACCAACTGGTAGTGATAGCCTTTCTAGTGTTACTTGGAAGCCATTTGAAGATATTCCTTAGCATCTTCAGGGTGTGGACGCATGATGCAGTCACTGCATTGACGTGCGACCATGTCCAGTTTGATGTCAATGATTACTTCAAGATTTCTAGCATTATTGCTGGGTGTGCGTTCTAGTTATGCTGGCCATCTACTGGAGTCCCATGGTGAGGTGTTCTTGTTGAAGATCACTACTTAGGTCTTGTCAGTGTTGAGTTTGAGACAGTTGTCTTTCATCTAGTTAGCAACTTCGATTATGCAGGTAGTGAACTTGTTTCTTTTATTGTAGGTCTAATGTAAGAGGGAGAGTATGAGTTGCATGTTGTTGGCTTAGAAGAAGATGTTGATGTTGTGTGTGCAGTTGATAATGGCCAGAGGGATCATGTATGCCTTGAAGAGGGTTGGAAGGAGCGATGGACTATGAGGCACTCCAAAGATGGGTTTGCGGGCTTCTAAGGTGTAAAGTGCCAGGCTGACAGATTGTTTTCTATCTGTTAAGAAGGTGAAGATCCAATGGAAAGAGGTTCCTTGGATGCCAAGTTTGCACTGGCATCTGATGAGGATTGGGTCTGAAACTGTGTCAAAGGCTGTAGAGAGGCCCAGGAGAATGAGGGCTGCCATGGCTCCTCTGTCAGGGATCATGTGGATGTCATCTGAGGTTGCAACATTGAAAGGAAAAAAACTCTCCCTCTGGGTTGTCTCTTTGGGTTTTCTCTCAGCAGTGTGTCGGGGTCAGTTTTGTTAATGTGGTAAGCTTTCCACACAAGATGGGCCATTAATTCATACATAAAAACACATGTTACATTTTCAGTTCCTGCATTTAAAATATCAAAGGAAAGAGTCCTGTAAGTAATTGGATTATTTGTTGAGGGGGTGAAAACACCACTCAGCCAACAACCACAATCCTTGTCAGGGCGAACAACAAAAATGACTTAATTAACCTGTGCTTAACCTTCTGGTAGCTCAGCAAGAATCTGTGAGGCTATGTGTAAAGTATTTATGCACCACACGACCAGTAATAAAGTGTAAACACAACAGAAGAAAAGAACCTGAACTGATTTAGAAACAGAGAGTAAAATTATACCAGAATGATAGAAATCCAATTAAAGCACTGGAGATATTCAATTTTACATTTTCTAGAGGAATCAGGGGCTAAACTCACAAAGCTCGGTTGTATACAGGGACAAGATTTGTCCCACTTCAAAGACTAGAGCAAAGAGATCTATTTGCATTGGAGGAGATCGTGAGGAGCAGGATGGCTGTCACAGATGGCAGAGTCTAGGTGCAAGCCAGCCTGTTCACAGATGCAACGAGCCCAAACTTCACCATTTCACCTTTTCTTCTGTAGAGAAGCTCAAACTAATGCTAGCCAAGGGCTGAGGACCTAGGGGCACCTCTTGGGGATAAGGAACTCACTCCAGCACAAGCCAGCAGGGCTCAGACAGGTCTATCTATTTGCAGGTCCAGGTGGGTCTAGTTGCAGTAGGTCAGCTGGGCAGGCCTCTGGAGCTTGCTGTGTCCCTTTAACTTATACATGAGGTCAGCCAACTGATCCTTAGACTCACTCTGTCTTAGCCTGTGATGAAGGTAAGCAGGTCCAGTCTTCCTTCTCCGACAATGAGGGTGTCCTTCAACAGCCAGGCACTTATTTGGCTGCAGAGCAGTCCTTCTTCTGTAACATCCACAAGTGCTTGAGTGTTCTCAAGAATGTTTTTGGAGGTCCAATATTTATACCTGGGGCCAGCCTTTGTATAGAGGGACTCTCTTTATCACCCCCACATCTGATTCTGAAAAGTTCTTCCCCTTCTTCTGTCAAGGCTCCAAACTGCCTGGGGGGTAACAAAAGGCAGACAGGCCTGGTGTCAGATTCCTTTATGTGTGTGTGAGTCAGAACCCTTTGACCTGTAAGTGGGGCTGATTATAGCTCCTCCCCAGTCATCCTGCCAAGATGCCCCATCCTGTCCACACCTAAGCCCCCTCTTCATCACTGTCTGGAAGGAATCCACAAACTCCAATAGCAGAGCCACTCACAGCCATGTGACTATGGATAATGTCAGAAGGTAAAAATGGTTGGGAAAAGAAAATGATGAGTTTCTAAAAGGGGCATTTTCAGAGCTGCGACTTAAAATCTGGCTTTACCATTAATAAGCATTTTAAATTACATCTTATTTAAGTGTAAAAACATATTTCTATCTGCTCCCAATCCAAAGTTATCACTTATTAAAGGTAATAAAATAACTCAGTATTAGCCAATGGAAGAGATAAGCCTTACAACAGTGACAAATGACTTTAGGAGTTTTTCACTCTCAGGACATGTAAAACTTAAACACACATTCCCTGATTTTTAAATACAATGTACCATGCCCTACTAGCCCTTCAAACCTACCTTAGGGGTGATAGAAGTATTAAAAAGAAAGGTTTGGGCTTTGGAAAAAGTTTTTTTTGCCAGGTTGAAATAGCAGTTTAAAGCTGTACTACCGCCTTCAGTAGCTGGCTGAGGTGTGTTTCTAAAGGTTACTTTAGTGGGTGGAACAATGAGTGCTGCAGGCTCACTAGTAGCATTTAATATACAGGCCCTTGTACAGCTAGTACCTTCTACTAGAGACTTCTATGTAAATCAAGTGTGCAAATTAGATGTAGTTCAATTTTACCACATTTGAAGGTGAGAGCACAAGCACACTAGCACAAGTTAGCAGGTGTAAAGTGCACAGAGTCCTAATGGCAACAAACATAAATTCAGCCAAACAGGAGGAGTGAAAGCAAAGTGTTTAGGGTAATGTCACTCCAACGATGAACAGGACTAACAGGACCCTACTATAAATATTTACAATTGCACAATGTAATTCCACTTTTATACCAATTCCTCATTGTTGAATAGATAACATTTCTACAAATTTTAGAAAATGTAAAAATTGCTGTTGATTAATGTAAATAAATATTCATAATAATCTACCATTATCATTTTGTTCAGTTATTATTTTTAATGAGTATCATGTTTATACTTTCTAAATGTGAAGAAGTTAGGTATCTGATGAAGCTGCATTGACATGGAATTCTGAAGCTGAGGACATATTGAGAATATTAGTGGCTGCACCAATTTCCAAAGTTTATACAGTATTATCTGCTATTGTCTCCCTTTCTTTTATTGACTCCTGACGAATATTCTCGTTTTGTTGGTCTCGATACCTTAAGGAATTTGGGGGGCATATTTACAAGAAAGTGGCGCATCATAGATGATGCACCACTTTTCTTGCGCTCCCCTACCGGCACCTAACGACACCATGGTTTCACCGTATTTACAATGTGGCACACTATGGCAGTCATTAGTGCAAGATCATCAAAAATGTTGACACTATTGTGGTGCTTTGCTACACTAGCATCAAAAATGTTGATGCTAGTGCGGCAAAGCACAAGGAGGACCATTGACTACAATGGGTGCATCATTTTAACGCCCGGTCTGAGCAGGCGTTAAAAATTATGGAAAAATGGCACAGTGAAATGTAAATTTCACTGCACCATTTTTTAAGGTCCCTTGCACCAGAATGCCTCCTTTGCATACATTATGCCTGACATAGGAATAATGTGGTGCAAAGGGTGGCAAAGTAACACAATGCAAGCATTGCACCACTTTGTAAATATGGTGTGGCAGTGAAGCCACCTTAGCGCTGCCTTAGCATCAAAAAATTATGCTGTGGTGGCACTAAGGTGGCGCAAGGGGCTTGTAAATATGCCACCTAAGTGTTGGACAAAGAGGCCCATCTTTGGTGGTCCCTTTGAGTATCAAAACAGTGTGTCAAGGTTGTTGTGTTCTTATTGTTTGTATGTCTTATAGCTTGAGGATGGCCTTTCTTTGTAGAATGTGATCTCCGTTGTGTGTAGATGACATCCTTATGAAACATATCATGGAGTTGTTACAGGGATGAAAAAGGTTGGTGTTTTGTACTTTTCCCTCCTTTGTGTTCTCAATTTAATTTTAGTTTATTGTATTCAGTCTAATGAGACCCTTGCATACCAAGGTTAACAGCCTTTTTATGCATATGTAATATTGATGGGGAAAATGACTGAGTGTTCTATTGTGTTGAATGCATGCAGACTTTGGAACTGAGTGTGGTGAGACATTATCCTTCACTATGCAAAGTTTAATATTAAACCACGTGTGGCCTAGCAGCTCTGGAAGGGTCTAGGCTGTGGAGAATATAGCACCTGGCGATGTGGGTGGGAAAGCCACCCGAAACCATCCCATCCCAAACACTACCCTTAGCTGTTCTTCAAACTCAAACTTTCCCACCTCATTCAACCAGGGCATCTTTTGCATCACTCTTCTTGAGAAAACACACTTTCAAGAGAATGGAGGACCACATGAGTGGCCCATCGGGATGCAACAGCATCAATGGATCTAGGTAGCAAGGTGTTTTCTGCTCAAATTGAGAGGAGTGAAGAAAAAGAGCAAGGAAACATTGGCAGGGACCTGAGTGTCTCTTCCATGGAAGTAGGATCCAGGGCAACGTGGAGAGGCAGTCCAGATTGGAAGAAAATGAACTCAAATAGGACACACCAGAATTTGTGTAGGAGAGTAAGTAGGGGAAGCATCAGAAGTGATAGAGAAGTGGGAAATGGGAAGCAACAATTTGAGGAACCCCACGGAGTAGGGTGTGGATGAAACAGACAGTAAACAGTTTGCTTGGGGCTTTGAGCAACTAGTGAGCAGAGCAGGGAAGATTCATGAGGTGAAGCCTACAAAGTGGAGTACATTAGGGGCCTTAATGAGTTATCCAGAGATCTCATGATCATAGTGATGGAGGGACCAAATGAAGCTAGAGGCGAACAAACAGGAAGGGTCAAAGCATCGGCAGAGAGTTGAAATTCAAGTCTGTTTTGTATTACGTGATGGAGCAAGTGAGGTTAGGGTGGAGAAAGGGGAGATATGCAGTGAGGACTGATGTGCAACATGGGGAATGATCGTAAGGCTGGAATGGAGAAAATGGAATTGATGAATGGCCCTTAATATTGCACAGAACCTGTGCTAACAGAGGCTGTGATACCACAAAGGGGAAATAAAGGTGGAAGTTCAAAGGCCAAAAGTTATTTAAAGCATGGAAAATGCAGTGCTAAAAACATGGCAATTAAGGTGAATTAAGCAATGTATGGGCATGAGGCGGGACCTAGCAGGCTGGATTATATGTTAGAATATTGTGAACAACAACATTGTGACACCAGAATATCATGTTAAAAAGGTTGTGGAACAGAATATTGTTGAATAAGGTAAGTATAACAACATTTTAATTTATATAGCATTATAAGTAAAAAAGGATGTATAAACGAAATAAAATGTTTAAACAACTAATGTTAATAAAGTGTTTATTTATATTTACATTAAAACTATAAAAAATGAATTCGACAACTTTCAAATTACATTAGATGAAACATATTAACAATAACTTAAAAGCAAAACATAGCTAACATATACATAACCAAAACATGTATGCAACTGAATTATAATATTAGAATGAGTCTAAAACTTTAGTTTTAATTAGTACCGTGAACTAAGTAAATAATATATGCATTATATTGTTCATATATATTTACAAAAATGTAATTGTCTAAAAATATATCAAATTAATAATAGTAATGATAATTTAAACAATACAATTAAAACATTATTTTAACAATAACATATATCACAATGAATTAAAAGAATAAACATAAAATAAAAAGAAAGATTTAAAAAGCATAATAGCTTAAATAATATAGACTTAAAAATATGAAATATTCAAAAAAATAACAACTATTAAAAATAAATAATACTAGTAAAAATGTTAGACTCATGTGATTATCAGGTTAGCTGATCTAACTTAAATGTAAGCAAAAAAAGAAAACTGGTAACCTTTGGAATGGTTACATTTACTATTGCCATTTCAATTGTAACAGAAGCATGAAGTGTTTACCTTTGGTAGAGGTTAGATTTATTATTCGCCTTCAAATCTAAGGAAAAGCTTGGGAGTGCCTGACTTTGGTCAGGTTAGATTTATTATTGTTACTTTATCTAAACAACAATAGGGACAGTGTTCGACTTACTTTAATATTCCTATCTGAATATAAGTAAAAACATTGAATGTTTTTGAATTGTAAAAGATCGAGACTCTCTGACGCTGTGGATGGATGTTACTCAACCCTATGCAATTAAACTACTGCAGGGTTTGAATGATATTTCTTTATTGGATTCTAAATGAATACTACACAGATAAATTGATATAAAAAAGATAGAGGGGGTCATTCTGACCCTGGCGGTAAAATCCGCCAGGGCCAACGACCGTGGGAGCACCGCCAACAGCCTGGCGGTGCTCCCATGGGCATTCGGACCGCGGCGGTACAGCCGCGGTCAGAAACGGAAAACCGGCGGTGTACCGCCGTTTTCCCGCTGCCCTGGGGAATCCTCCATGGCGGCGCAGCTTGCTGCGCCGCCATGGGGATTCCGACCCCCATACCGCCATCCTGTTCCTGGTGGTTTTGGCCGCCAGGAACAGGATGGCGGTAAGGGGTGTCGTGGGGCCCCCGTAACAGGGCCCCACCAAGATTTTCACTGAAAATCGCGACGGGTGCAACTGCACCCGTCGCACCCCTTCCACTCCGCCGGCTCCATTCGGATCCGGCATCCTCATGGAAGGGTGATTCCCGCTGGGCTGGCGGGCGGCCTTCTGGCGGTCGCCCACCAGCCCATCGGGAAACTCAGAATAACCGCGGCGGTCTTTTGACCGCGCAGCGGTATTCTGGCGGCTCCTGCCGGCCCTGCGGTTACCGCGGCCGGCGGGAGTCAGAATGACCCCCAGAATGTTGTATTTCAGCCCTAAGGAAACACCATGATAGTTGTGAAACATGTTTTGGCCTTTTTATGTGTTGTTTCAACAGACGCAAGTCCGTCTGCGCCCGTCCGCGCCTGGACCGCGCCCAGCGCCACTCCCCCTGGTCCGCACGCCCCCGCACCACCATACGTCGCTACTCGGCCAGCGAACCCTTCACCCTCAACCCCGATCCCTCCACAGCTTGCTTCCAGGCCACACCGAAGCACACCAAAGGTCCCTTCTCCTGCCGCACCTGCAACTTCACCTGCAACAGAAAAAGGAAGCCTGAAACAACCAACACCAACCACCTCCACTGCATACTCCTCAACACACGCTCCGCATGAAAGCACGCCATCCAGCTCTGGGACCTTCTCGACACCACCGCCCCAGATGTAGCCTTCTTGACCGAAACCTGGTGGAACGACTCCTCAGCCCCTGACATCGCCATAGCCATCTCTGACGGCGACAAGATCACCAGAAGAGATCGCACCAACGGAATCGGAGGAGGAATAGCCATCGCCCACAAATCCACCCTCAAAATCCACACCCACACAGATGACACCCTCAAGACAGCTGAACACCTACACTTCCAGATCCACACTGACCCCAACACCACCCTCAGGGGAACGCTCGTCTACCGAGCCCCAGGACCACGAGCCCCCTTCAGCGACACCATTGCTGACCTCACGAGCACCCACGCCCTCGCCTCTTCGGACTACATCCTCCTTGGAGACCTCAATTTCCACCTGGAGAACAACAACGACGCCAACACCGCATCGCTGACCGACAACCTCTCCAACCTCGCACCCAGACAACTAGTCAACACACCCACCCACATCGCTGGCCACACCCTCGATCCTATCTTCTCTGCAAGCAACCACGTCACCTTCAGCCACACCACCGAACTCCACTGGACCGACCACCACTGCGTCCACTTCACATTCAAGAAACACACCGAACACCACCGCACCCCACTACCTCCTCACCGCTGCTGGAGCAAAGTCACCGAAGACCAACTGACCAGCACCCTCGCCCAGAACCTGCCTACCGACCCCACCGATTTAGATGCCACCGCCATCAACCTACGACGGTGGATCTACGGCTGCGCCAACACCCTCGCACCACTCAAGAGACCCACTGTCAACCAAGAAAAGAAAAAAGCCGCCTGGTTCACAGACGAACTCATCACCTCCAAACGCAGCTGCCAGAAACTAAAGAAGAAATGGCTCCTCGAACACACACCCAACAGCCTGGCAACCCACAAGGAAGCCACCCGCAAGCACCACCAACTAATCCGACTCGCCAAACGCTCCCACTTCACAGAACGCCTAAACAACAACGCACACGACAGCAAAGAACTCTTCTGCATCGTGAAATAGCTCTCCAACCCCAGCGCCAACGTCAACGACATCCCACCATCCCAAGAACTCTGCGACACCCTGTCCACCTTCTTCCATCAGAAGATCGCCGACATCCACGACAACCTCAACACCACGCCTCCGCCAAACTCACCCCCGACAACTCCTCCTGCGCCAACCGCCTTACCGCCTGGACCCAGGTAGACGACGCCGAAACTTGCAAGACCATGAACTCCATCCACTCAGGATCCCCTTCAGACCCATGCCCACACCACGTATACAACAAAGCCGACTCTACCATCGCACCCCAACTTCGAAAGGTCATCAACTTATCCTTCGAAACTGCGATTTTCCCAGACAGCTGGAAGCACGCCGAAATCCATGCCCTCCTCAAGAAACCCAAGGCAGACCCCAACGACCTCAAAAACTTCCGCCCGATCTACATCCCGATCTACATCCTCCCCTTCCCGGCGAAGGTCATCAAGAAGATTGCCAACGCTCAGCTCACCCACCACCTCGAGGACAACTCCATCCTGGACCCCTCCTAGTCCGGCTTCAGACGCAACCACAGCACCGAGACTGCTCTCCTCGCCGCCACAGATGACATCAGACAACAAATGGACAACGGCGGAGATCCTTCTCCTACCTCGCCGCCAAAACCTGGAACACCCTCCCGACCCCCCCTGCGGCAGACCCACGACCTTCTAGCCTTCAGGAGACTTCTCAAGACCTGGCTCTTCGACCACTAGCAGCACACCTAGCCCCCCTCCCCCCGAGCGCCTTGAAACCCTCACGGGTACGTAGCGCGCTTTATAAATATCGTAATTGATTGATTGATTGATTTCGTCTTTATTTAAAGGAACTAACTTTTTCAAGAATTGGACGGTGTTGCGAACTCTAATTTATGTTACTGACTTATAGTAAAGGTTACATATATAAATATAAATCCTAGTGATTATAAACAAACATTTGAATACCTAAGAACATAAAATTATTTAAAAAATAAAAAATATATACTATGTAGACCATTGAAACTAAATGTAAAAAAAATATTTATACAAACAAAATAATTTAACAAATGAAAAAGGAATTAACAATAAATGCACTTCCTTCCTTAATACCAAAAAAAACAACTCCCCACAAATCTTATGATAAATTCTAAATAAATCTGTAATAACTTTATAATATTATTAAAATGAAATAACTAAAATTAATACCAATGATAAAAATAAAATACATTTAAAAAAAATATTTATTAAATGCACTTAACAAGAAACATACCCAATAATTTACATACCAAATAATTAATTAACATGTTTACATAATTAAGTACCAATTAAATATTTAATTAAAATGTATACATAATTCGAATGTAAAGATAGATAGATAGATAGATAGATAGATAGATAGGTAGATGGACCGAGCTCCCCATTCAAAACCAACAACTCACAATGAATATATGAATTACTAATATTACTATTATACTATAACAAATTAACATGTATATTAAAAATCACAAAAAAACACCAAAGATATAAAATATCAATTAATCATATGAACCATGTATACAATTAATCACCAATGAAGTGTTTAATTAACAAAAAAATAATTACATATAAAGAACAATAATTTATAATTCAAATAACTTCTTTCCCTATCACCAACAACCTGCTACTAAATCATAAATTACTAATTACATGTGAAAAATGTAATTTCACAGTAAAATTTACAAATTATACTCAAAAAATTAAAACAATTACAATATGACATCCAATATATATTATATTATTTCAAATATATTTACTACGGCTATATTATAGTGAACAATATTATATATTTTGATATGTTTAAAAAACAATATTATATAAATAAAAAATTATATTCCTATCTTATATATTCTGTTCCCCGATGTTTTTGTAGTGACAAAATTTTTGACATAATGTTCATATCACTCCATATTTTTGATTCAATATTTTTGTTGTTTGTTGCAGGCTGAAAAGTATTCAAGACAAGTTCAAAGCAGAGAGACGTTTGAAGCCACCTAAAGACCATTATATGCAGATGTCTGTCAATGGTTTAGAAGCACACTTTTGATCAGTTTCTGGATTTTTGGGATCCGATGAATCTTTTGAGGAGTTTTGAGAGGTAAGGTGAAACAACAATATTACCATCAATTTACAGTGTAACCCAATTTCCGACACACTGTGTTTCAGAGAAAGTAATGAAAGTTACAGAGTTTTATTACAAATTCAAAGCTAGCGTGATGTATATGAGTCTCAGAAGCATACTATATAAGTACAAAATCACTAAAGTGAATAAAAGCTTCTGATCAGATTAATTGTACTAGCATACGACATACAATCTTTCAGAGTTAGCAATACACGAGATGAGAAAAAGCACTGGATGGTCTGAATCCAGATTAAGGAAGGGTGGTGAACTCCACTCTTCTGGGGAGGTCCAAAGAGCTTTGGCACTCTGTGCCCTAAGCAGAGCGGGGAGTTTTGAAAAAACTCCTCCAGCCGCCGGTGGGGTAAAGTTCACCGGTGCACTCATCCATTCAGCTGAACAAGACATCAAATGGGCGTCAGGCATTCCATAGTCTGTGTCACATTATGAGTAATGGTGCTAACTTGTGGTGTCCATGTTAGAGTCAGGCCTATCCCTACCCTGTGGCCGTGACGTTATCAGTCCTAGCCAGTAGCATGATGTCTAGTTTAGTAATGTCACCAAAGTTTATTGTCTAGGCTTTCTCTAGTAGATATTCACTAACTGTCCTCACAGACATATTTGCTCTGCTTCTCACACCTCGAAAGGGTGTCTGCGCTGGTTCCTTCTTGCAGACATTCACCCCGTTTCCCTCAGTGAAATGGCTGTCTTGGTTTTGTTCCCCTCACAGAGAGGGAAGCCCTGCTCCTTGCCCCTCACAGACCCGACGACCTCAGCTCCTTTGCTCAGTGACATACACCCCCCCACCTACCCCTCACAGACATGGCCTTGTCTGATTTTTTTGACCACCATGATTACAGTTTTGAATCCTGTGGAGTCTGCACAACTTTTAGCCTCCAGGACTTGACATTGCTGAGTCTTCACTGTGAGGGGAATCCAGGGGGCACTGGATGCTGCCAGCCAGAAGGGAAAGAGGTGATGTAAGAGGAGGAAGAAGGATGGTGGCACAGACTGATCTCTGAGAGGTGAGTGCAGTGCAGGTGGCTGCTCCTGCGATGCGAAGGGGGCAGTAGCGGAGGTAACATGGGGTTGGGGGCAGCTCTGTCATAACAGCACCAGGCATAAAAGCACTGTGGATGTGATCGACGATGTCAACTGCTGCGATTTGTTTATGTTATTGTACTTAAACGTGTGTGTACCTGCGTGCAATGCATATGTCTTCAGTAATTTGTCTATAACACACCCCTTCCTTGAGAGCTCTCCTGTCATTGATTCAATGCAGAACGAAGGAAGCGCTTGCAGATTTGTCAATAGCCTACCTTTCTGAAAACAGCCTGGTTGATTTGTCCATATATTGTTCTTTGACAGTGGATATCTTGTGCCTTATGCCATACTCCCTGCATCCTCTTTCTAGCAATTCTGGGTGATTTGTGTGGAGTGCTAGATAAGGTTCAAGGGAAAAGCAGGGTTTGTTGGTAACGCTAGAGCATGTGTAAAGAATGTTACTGCTGTCAAATATCCCTGTGCGTGCCTCAAGGTCTCTGGGGCATGCCTAAAAGTTAGTTTCACTCATGATGTGTATCAGTGTATTACTGTCTGGGAACCCGGGAGCCAGACAGCCATGTTCAGAATCAAGAAGTATAACAAAAACTAGGCCACAGTAGTCTAGGCATGGTAGAGGCCGCCTCCTTGCTATATGATTGTGACTCTCAGCAGAACTCCTGCCGAGAAATCAATAATGCAGGCACCCCCACTCCCCTGTGCTACAACAAGGGCTTGTTCACTGAGAACAGGACAGAGGTGGTGGGGGTGGGGGTGACCCCTGCACTGATGGGAGGTGTTTTGGAGATGTGCTGCCTTCCTTCCCTTGTCACAGGCATAGCGCAATCCGCCACTTTACTTCAGTGCTGGATGTTATCTGGGTAACAATGATCATGGTGACAACGGAGTGCAGGAAAGGCAGGTGGAGTGCAAGGCTGAAGTCCGCCTCTTAGGCAGTGCAGATCAGAGGAGATACCATCTGCAGAGGGTTATAAGGTTACATTGACACCCAAACACAGCACTCAACAACCAGTCCTGATTTACAGTGCCATCTGCTGCCCCAGGCTGCAGTCAGCCTGTTGATATATAGGAATAAAAACATTGAGCTCCACATGCCGTCCGATAGGAAGGACAGCTCCCAGAAGATGCTATTTATCTCACGAGAGCCACTTAGCCTTCTTGACACTTTCTACACAGTGCTCACCCTGGTAATGCCATTTTTCTCAGTCTGCAAGTATTGGCAAGTTTTCTGTGTGCTTCACGCCCTTTAGCTGACACAATCACATGATCATGTGAACATCCACATTAGTATTAGGACCGGGCGGCATTCTGCCACATTCGGAGCTCCATGGAATTTCAAGATACCTTCCTTGGAGTTCTGTGGAATAGAACTCTGCATGCTCCTCTCACCCCTAGTCCAGATTATGATTCTCCTGCCTACACAATGAATCTGAATACTCTATCTGTTCTAATAGAGTAAAAAGGGTCCCCTAAGAATTCTCTGAATTAAGGGAATTGGAAATTAATCAAAAGTGTCAGCATCACAGAAACCTCAGTAGAAGTTCTGCAAGACAGAGGTGCGTAGCATAAAGCCACTAAAGAAGGGAGGTTTTTACCTCTCTAAGGGCCACATTACAAGTTTGGCGGGTGGACTGCCAGACTTCCATAGTGGCGGCTGACAAAAGACCACCATATTGGCAGTCATATAGACAAAAAAGCCACACTGCCACACAGCCCGTCGACCAACCACGAACCATATTACAAGTTGAAAGTCACATTGGCAGTTCAGCCATGGCAGTCTACCAATGGCAGTCTGAACCACGATGGTTCGTGGTCACCACAGTAAAAAAGAACACCACATTGGATGGATTTGAAAACAACACAGCTGACACAAATTGCTACACTAGACACACCTGCAAAGCACACTATATAACAAACCTCTTAACACAACACAAGCCTTTGCATCTACAACACCAAACACAGTAGCTACAGTGAACAATAGAAAAAAAAATAGAATAGGCACCCTTGCAATTCTCCAACATCACGCACCACACCATTCACACCTCATTTTTCCAGGCAAATCCATTTGCACTTCCCAACTTCACAAACTCACCATCACCTGATAATTTCAATCCTTTCCCATAGCACCACCATATCACCCCAGAAAAATCCCTGTTTCCTGATGATGAGTTAAGAGTCATGGTGGATCAAATCATAAGAGTAGAGCCTCAATTATTTGTAGAACAAGTCCAGCACAATACTATCGCTAGGAAATGGAAATGTGGCAAAGGATGGTCAACAGAGGGAATTCTGTAAGCCCCACCCCACGCACAAGGGACAACATCAGAAGAGGTGGAACGACCTGAGGGGGAAGGTACATTCCATTGCATCCAGGCACCAGCTGTAGGTCCTTAAGACTGGCGGTGGTTCCCCATCTCCTCAATTACAACTCAGATCCTGGGAGAAGAAGGTCTTGGCCATCCTGCATCCCGAGGGCTTGACCGGAATACCTGGTGGAGTGGAGTCAGGTAAGTCACAACACTAAAATATCTCACAAAAAATGTATTGTCATGCATGCTCAATGCTCACTTTTGGCCACCTACACTGTCACCTCACTCAGCAGCCCAGTGTCCACCTGTCCATAGACCAGTGTCGGGCATATCACATGTGAACTGGACTCACCTGGGTGACCAATAGCTGTGTACTTTGTGTGTAGTACAGGGATAGACAGCACTACAATTTCCAGCAGGCACTGTTCTACAATTACAAAAACCAGAACAGTGTATCATACTCAAATATACCTTGTTTGGCAAATCCCTAGTGAAGTGTACCCACCTAAGAGGATGACATTTGTGTAGTGTGTGGGTAGGACAGGCACTGACAGACTGCTAAGGCCAGGAGGCACTGCTACTGTCACTCCATCCAGCCACCACAGTGTCCTCTGCTCCAATGACCCTTGTTCCTGAACTCACCATTGAAGGGTACCCACCTGAGAGGTTGATATCTGTATAGGGTAGTACAAGCACTGACAGGACTGCTAAGGCTAAGGCCTGGAGGCACGGCAACTGTCACTACAAACACCAGAACAGTGCCCCCTTCCCTGAAGACAACAGCATGTCAAAGCTCATGTGTTGTGTACACACTGGGGTAGTTGTCAGTTATTGTGAAGCAGTGAGAGTGATAGGACTGCAACTCACAGCAGGCACTGCTCCCTCTAATCAATACTCCAAAACGGTGTCCTCTCCTAAAATACCCCTATGTACCAAATCATCACAGAAGTGTACTCACCTGGGAGGAAACAAACATTATAGTGTGTGTAATACATGGAGTTACATAGCTGCAACTCACATGAGGTTCCCTTACTGTCCCTCCAAACACTAGTCCAGTGTCTACTTGCCTAAATACCCTTCTTTGAGAATTCACACATGAAGTGCACTCATTTTGGGGGCTGACATATAACAACTGCATGAAGTACAGAGAGTGACAGGACTGCTAAGGCCAGGAGGCTCTGTCTCACAAAATCCAAACACAAGCCCAGTGTCCATCTGTCCTAATATCCTTGTTTGTGAACTTGCAATTGAAGTGTACTCACCTAGGAGGATAACTTATTTATTCTGTGTAGTACTTGGAGTAACATTGCTGTAAATTTGGGGAGGGCCAGTCCATGTAACTCCAATCACCAGGACACTGTACATCTGTCACAATGCATCTGTTTGTGAACACACAAATGAACTTTACTCACCTGGGAGGGACCAAGAGACAGATCATGGTACACTCTGTGATGTGGCCAAATGCCTAGATCCATCTTGAGCAGTTAAGCCAAGACAAAATTATTGTGGACAGGAAGGACAGCTCAACCTGTGTGCACCCAAAAAAACATAAGTCAAAGGGGTCAGGATGCATCACATGAATGGTATTGGCAGCAGACACATTCACGATGCACTGACCACATGATGACTACAATCACATATAAAACAATGTCCAACGTCTGCCTGTACAACAGTCTACTAGGAATTAAAAGGATTAAAGCCACATCCTGCCCAGTCACTGTTTTGCAAGATGTATGTCACACATTCTGCAGCTGGTTGAATGAAATTGAATTAGTATATCTCACAATTGTCAGGTCTGTACAATAGACAGGATGTGTACCAGTCACATAAGGAAAACCTGTCAATCCAATGTGTACACGGCCTTGGCTAAATGTCACTGTAAACTATTGGAGGCAGATATCACAATACAACCTGTAACATTGTATCTCTAACATCAACAGGTGGAGCTGCCACTAAAACACTGAGACAGCAGAAGAGACTGCCACCACCCACATGGATGAAGCTCTCAGTGATGACAACACTCTTGCATATCTGGACATTGAGAACAGCTCTGGCTCATGAGGGCAACCCGGTCAGACGATAACAGGGAGCCTCACCATGACCACACTGGCTCCTCCGAGCCTGGAAGTATCTACTTCTCAGGCAGCCATTTGCACCCGAACCTGTGTCCCGAGGACAGTGAATACCATCTTGTGCCCCCCAATCCAGGATCCTGAGTCACCGCAACATACCTCTGACAATGATGGCCCTGGAACTAGTGGTAGGGGGCAAGTTGTGCCAAGGGTTCAGACATGTGGGGATAGGGTGCATGGGAGGGATGTTGTGGGCCAGCAGCATGAAGTCACTGGGGATGGTCCTGGCCAGGACTCCATCAGCCAAGTCCTTGGAGCCTATCAACAGTCCCAAGGCGCAATGGGCCAGGTACTTACCAAACTCAAGGAAATCAAGCAGCTGCAGATCAACTTCCATCAAAAGTCATTGAAAAGTGGGAGGCCACAAACACAATCCTAACCTCCCTGTAGGGCTTGTTCAGGGAGATTAGCAGTATCCTGTACAGGGGCCATGAACAAAACTACACCCCATCCTTTGATTCAGCAAAACCACGGTTCTTCTACATCGGTGGCAGCCACAGGAAGGAAGGCCCTGTCAGGGGAAGCACCTGCCCCAGACACCCCTGCCTCTATAGCTGCAGAATCCCCCTGCAAGCAGAAATGCCCACCCAAGGCTTTAGGAGGTGCAGATGGCAAGACACCAACCACTGCCAGCAAGTGAATTCTTCCTGATTTCACTCCTTCTTGTGCCAGTTATTCACTCTGTTTATTGTTCTCCAACCACATTCCATATTCCATGGTAGTAGGACACTGGACTTTGGACTCCAAATGTTAGGCATCTACTAATATGATTTCATCCACCATGACTGATCCCCTCAATTTCATCTTCTGTAGCATCAGATTTTCATTTCCTGCACCCATGCAAATAAACTCCCCAATCAGAAAAACATTGCCGCTTTCTTCTGTTCCACATGTTGAAATGTTGAGATGTAAGCCCTTGTGATGCACATGAGGAAGACACAAGATTTTAATTAAAGGAGGGGTATGTCCCAGGTAGCATCATGCTGAGGATTAATAGCAACACAGTGATACTGGTCACACCAAACATTTTATTGCACTGTACAGTACATAAGCTGTCAAAATATCTGGACTGTTATACTCAAGAATGTCTGAAGCAAAATAAATCAGACTAAATATGCCAAAGTGCCAT
Source organism: Pleurodeles waltl (assembly GCF_031143425.1). Taxonomy (NCBI): domain Eukaryota; kingdom Metazoa; phylum Chordata; class Amphibia; order Caudata; family Salamandridae; genus Pleurodeles; species Pleurodeles waltl. Next base: position 841,051,868 of record NC_090436.1, read on the forward strand.
ACCCCAGACCACAGAAGAGAGGGCTTTGTCAGACTTTGTCCTGTAGAATAGGCTAACAGATTAGTGGATGTTCTCACCCGCTTGAGCTCATCAGATACCAAAACAAGGTTTGCCAACATTACATAAGCCATGGCAGAGGGCAATACACCAGTCCCTGGTCATACGTCCATCCTGATACAATGGCAAATCATCTGTGCGTGTGATACAACCTATCTCAGTGTTGTGGCACAGGCACTTTGGCCTGCAATGAGGAAACACATCTACAGCTACAAATAGGTTATACAGGATCATTGTCAACACATTGTGAAGGGAAAAAGCAATGACTGCACTTGATTGGAATTATCTAAGGCCATATGATTGCACACATGTGAAAACTGGACCAATACACCCCATCAAACCAGTGTATACTGCACTTCAGATTTCCCCACTCACCCAAGCTACCTTGGCACAGGACTCATACACCCTAAATATGTGACCAACATTACCTAGATCAATCCATGTCCTCTTCTTATGTCAGAACAGCATAGAGATACCAGCCAAGGTCACAACTCTGAAATGTCCACATGAGGATGGCATGGTGAAGGTACCTTGATAATGAATAATACAAGGAGTTCGGATTGGGAATTTATACCTATGACCTTAAGCTCATAGCAAACATCAGTGGATACACTTACATTAAAATGAGACTGACACACACCCTTCAGATAATCAAGGTAGTGAAATGTTCAAGTCTGACTTAGGCAGAAATGCTTGAATGTATACGGAAAAGCATACCATCCACAATCTGTAGGGAAAAACACCCTACTCCACACATCCTGACAATTACAGTTCCTCATACAGTTACAGTGATAACATAGCAATACTTACGTACGCTCAGGTAAAGTAATGATTGATGAGATCTGCCTGCAAGCCTTCACCTTCCTCCTCATCACTGTCATCCTCACTTGGCATTTAAGGATTCTCAGCCGGTGGCACTGCTGGCTCTCCCTCATCTGGAATGTATGGGATATTCCTTCACAGGGCAATGTTGTGGAGCATGCAGTAGGCCACAATGATCTTACACTCATTTTTGGGTGAGTAGAGAAGGGCTCCAACTGTCTTGTCCAGACACCTAAATCTGGCTTCCAGGAGCCCAAAAGCCCACTCCACAACCCGCCATGTTCTTCCTTGGGCCTCATTGAATCATTGAAGCGTATTTCCCCTTGCGTAGTTGGGTTCCTCATCAGCGTCAACAACAATGAATGGTTTGGGTATGCAGAGTCCACTGTTATGGAATTTAACATATGTGCAACTATTAGTCCCTCTTATTGGATTTGTTGCAGCAGACATTGTACATACACAAACAGGAAAGATTTGACTTACCAACCAGTCAGCCCAACTCTGGGTACAGTTGGGACATCAGTTGAGGGATTGTGCTGTTCCGCATAATGAAGGCATCATGGACTGAACCTAGGAAACAGGCACAGACTTGTGAAAGGTGGAGATCTCCCAAACAAGCCACTTGGACATTGATGGAATGGTACCTCTTTCTGTGTCAATTCACTTGTTCATTGCAATGCGGTGGGACCAAGGCAACATGTCTACCGTCAATGGTTCCCACCACATGTGGAATGCGTCCCAAACCATAGAAGTCAGCCTTCACATGGGTCAAATCCTCACGTTAAGGAAAGCAGATATAGCTGTCCAGGTGTTTCAACATTGCTGATAAAACCAGTCTGAACATAGGCTACAACATCCCAGCAGATAGGGCCACTTTATTTTGGAAGGACTCTGTGGCCAGGACCTGCAGAACTACCATAACTTGCACAATAGGTGGTATGCTAGTTGAATGATAAATGGCTGGCATCAGATCTTGCTCCAACTGACGACATAGGTCCGCAATTGTTAGCTGATTCAGATGGTGAATCTTGATCATATGGCGTTCTTTCATGGTCTGAAGATATGGCAGTGGACGATAGACAGGAGAATGTCTGATCCTTCACCTCCCTGGGGACCTAGGTATGACATGTGAATTGCCAGTATTAAATGTGTCCCTTGTATCAAATCACTATATATGCCTAGCAATGTACAACAATGGTTTCTGAGTAGAAGGAGCTGCGTGACAGGAAAAGACAAGCATTTAATGATGCAAAAGCCAACTATTTCAGAGGTGTGACACATTTTTCAGAGCCATATAACACGTTTCTGGCCTCTAAAATGGTGGATGCCTGACCTACTCCACAAGACATTAGGAACAGCCTGTGACCACCCGCTGGAAATTGTCATGGTGGTTGCAACTGCGGCAGACACAGACATAGGCCAATGGCTGTGTCCGCTGGCAGTGACGGCCACGTACGTGGCAGATGTAACCACCATGTTCTGCAAAATCCCTCGCTTGGCTCCTGACACTGCTGCCAGCAAGACCTCCACTACCTGAGCTTCAGTGTACCACCTCTAGTAGCAATCATGCCACATCCAGCAGGTGATAGGGCCCCAGCCTTCTCACCAGAGGATATGGATAAGCTTGTGCCGGAGGTCCTACCCTTGTATGAACAGCTCCATGGTGCACCAGAGGAGCATGTAAGTGCCTCATGTGCACAGGTTTCTCTTTACTTCAACATATATTCCCCCCCCACAATCTAGAGTGTCACCGTGTGTGGCAGAATGTGAACTCAAAGCCCTGTAGGTGCAGCCAGTGTGCATCAATGGGCGAGTCAATGCGCATGTATTTGTGTTAAGTGCCAGGTGTTGACTCCTGATACATTGCGGTGCGTGTGCATTGAGTGTTCCCTGATCCACCTTGTGTTGGATGAACATAACTAGGTGAGGTGAAATAAAAGCCATCCCCAGACATCTCTCAACTCATTGATGTTATCAATTTTAGAGCACATGTATTTTCATGACAGCGTGAGCTGTGTATGCATGTTGTATGTGCCAGTTGTGTGTAATGTGAGCTATGTGTATGGTACCACAGACATTTCAAACCATATCTGCTCTTGCTAAGCTGTTGTTTGGAAGGCATATCCTGACTTACTCTGCCCCTCTGGTTGGCACAAGAACACCACATGCCAATTGGCTGTTGGCACCATGATGTACTGTCATGCATGGAAGTGTTGGGAATGGAGTTTCATGTAGGTCTGTCTGCTCAGCCTGCAGGGACCAGGGCCTGCCAAATGTATCTCACTGTATTTGTTCAAGTCTGGGCTGGTATTGAATCAATGTTGTTGTGCAACTGTGGCACTGTGCCTACTCCCTGTCTCCCAGCACATTATGTTATGAGGCCACATATTGCTTCTGTGCTGATATCCAGCATATTGAGGCTCTCTCCTCTGACAACAATATACATGGTATTAGGGGAGGGCTGATGATCTGTGACTGAGGTGCACTTGGCATCTTTGTCAATGTGTGTTTCAGAGGCTTGACTGGTCCCTTGATCTCACAGCCCTGTTGTCACTTTCCTACAGGTCACGTGTCTTCTATGCAGGCTCATTGCATTGCTGACATTGCATTAGTGCAAACAGTGTGTTATTTACTAATGACCCATGATATGTGACTCAGTTGTCTGGTCACATTAAAGAAAATGCACAATGCATACCTATTTTATTGTGAAGGTAATCTATGTATTATGACATATATGTAAAAATGTGTGTTTTTTGTTGATGAGACACACAGACCCCCACCCCCTTAAGAGGCATGAGTATGCATCTGTATTTGCACATGTCCACACGTGGACAGACTAGATTCTTTCTGTGCTCACCATGCCAATCCCTTCATTGTTACCCGTGTGTGAGTTTGTACCCTGGCTGTTGCCTGAGGGACTGTATGCAGAGGATTATTCTCACAGATTGGGAGTGTTTTGATGCATTCATGGCATGATGTGTCTCATAGTGTCTCTGATCTCTTTCAGATTGCTAGATCATGTCCCACAAGATGTCAGTTGACCTACCTAGTCAGTGTAGGGCCTGAGCTAAGTGGTGGGTAGGGCTGCATATTAGGAAGTGTTTGGAGTCATTTCCCTGTATTCAATGACAGTTATGTGCCACACGTGTCGGTATGGGCAAGACAGGAGGTTCTTATATTGGTAAACCGACATGTATGTGACTCAACCATTTTTGATGGGACTTGACATAATTTCTAGTCTTGTCATTTGCATCCATGCAGGTCAACGCCCATCAGAAGAAAGGGTTTTTGAGAGTCATTGCCAAAAAGATGCGGACCCTGGGGGTCGACAGCCGGCGGGGCGCCTGCTGTCCCAAGAGGTGGGAGGTGTTGCAGGAGATATGCTAATATGAGAATATGCTAATGAGTTACGCATAATAACTAATGAGAAAATTTGACATTTGATTAACAGTAATTGAAAATAACATGTAATGTGCAAAATGTGCCCACGGGGAGTGGTCACCATCTGTGTTAACAGTACTAAATAATGTGAATGTTTAATAATTGTACTAATGTGTTATAATGAGAGATATAAATTTGTTATGATATTTCATATCCTTAAATTAGCTATACCAGAGGCCTAGTCGGCACTGGGCCTTGCTTGCTTAAACGTGGAGACGTGATGAGCTGCCGCAGACTGGAACTGGAGAAAAGAGTCCTTGAACTGTACAGAGTTCACCATGAAACACTACTAGAAAAATCTGCAAACTTACCAGCGGACAGGAGACGATCAGAACAAATTGATACAATTATGTGTAGAGTAGGCTAAATGTACTTTCCCAAGACTCGACCAATAGAGCTACAGACTAAGAGTTGGGAGACACAATTTTGTTACCTGAAGAAAACGGATGATGTACTCATCAACAAGAGGACCTCTCATGTTAATGGAACTTGACTCTCAAAATAACGTAGACAAGTGGTAAACAAAAATTATAGGTTAGAGTCATAAACCCTGATAAGGTTGACCAATGGGCAATTGTGGGACGGCCTGAGAGACCCTGATAAAAAGTCATGACATGAGAGGAAAAATCAGAACGGAGAGGTGAAAGTTGATGACATCAGGAGACGCTGTCCGAAGTGCTGAAACTTGGGATTGCCACCTGTGAGCCCGAGTCTTTTTGATGACTGATGACATGGAGACAAAGTCTGACTCGTTGCTGATCTATCTTGGATAGGTAGCTATAACTTGACTGACTAATGAATGCTTTTTTTTCTACCAACTGCGCTGTTTTAAAATGTTTTTCTCTTCTAGTTAGATTTCCCAAATTAATGATTTTTGACTAAATTGTTTTAGCATGAAGACCCACATGCTGATGCTAATTTTGAGATAGGTAGACTGACAAGGGTGACTTAGACTGACTGACTTATATTGCTGAATTATTTGATTGCTCATGAATTGCTATGCTTTGTTTAACGTTGGTTGCATATTAATAATGTGCTGAGAATTAATTGCTTATGTTGCTAATATAGTTTGGTAATCATGATATTGTTGAATAAAGGTTTATGATTAGAACTGTAACTAATAGGGAATAAAACAAACTAACTTTCATATGAGTGATAGTGGTTTTTCTGATTAGATTAGTTCATGGTATTTTAAGTTGATTGGATTGATTTGTTGAAACTGTCTTTTACTTCCTATATTTGACTAGGATACCCTATGCGATCCAAAAGGTTCATCAACCTATACGCGTCCCCTTGTAAATTTACTTACTAGGGAGAAGGCGCGCTAGCATAGGACCAGAGATGCTGAGCCTGGATGATTGTGGAGGCCCAGCAGGGGCTGTCCTTCTAACGTGGGCTGGGTGCCCGTCGGACAATGACCCCCCCAATGGCCCACATTCTGGCAGTGACCTACTCAGAGCTGGATGAGTGTTTGTGGGCAGCACAGCAACCACAAGGGGGTGAGTACACTGCAAATTCCTTCTTGTGCCATTGCCAGGTGATTAGGTGAGGTAATAACTGCTCCTGCTGACAATGAGGGATGAACCATGTGTCACACAGTAAATGGGAAATTGTTTGTGTTAACATGTCATGTGTTTCAAACTGGTGTGCCTTGCCTTTTGGACCTGGGACCTAGGATAGAACTGGTGGTAATCCTCAGACCATTTGCTCAACACGGACCACAAATAGTTATGCTCAGTGATCCTTTATTTACTGGCTGTTGTTCTATTGAGTGTAGATCACTCTTCCTAAATTTTACAGGCTAAAGGTAAGTGCAGGTGTCCATCGTATATATGACATGGCTTACATAGCTATTTGTTTGCATTCCCTTGGTAAGTGGGGAATATCTATTGACATGAATGATGTGTCATCACTGTTGCCAACACTCCTTGTGCCTACATGTCAGCATATGTCATTTTCTCTTCAGGAAACATGATTATGTTGCAGTTCCATGCATGTTTTACCTATGTTGATGGGATTAAATCTGTATTCCCTCACATGTATGTGCATGGAAAACTCTTAATAGAATAGTAAATCAGCAATGGGCATCCATTTCATGATGTGCCACAGACAGGAGTGTGTCACCATTGTTCATTGTTTGACATGTACCTTCATGCGTCATAGCATGTTATTTGACATGTAGAACTGCAGTAACTATGAGAGAGGTGACAGGTAGGAACAGAGTGTGGAAACACTTTGTGCTTATCTATGCCCTTGATGTGGAATCATGTGGAAGAGTGAACTGCACATGTGTAATGATTGAGGATTGTGCCTTGACTGTTGGCATGCATCATGGTGTGAATTGCAGTGATGTTGACATCACATGTGTTTGGGTACAGGCATCCATCCACAGGTAAACACCATGATTGACATGTCCAAGATGTGGTTAGTGATGTTGGTGCTCATTGGGCACCAGCTTGAGGGCCTTCTAATATTTTCATATAAAGTTCTGTGTCACTCCATCATGCAAAGGACAGATGTCTACAACAGAAACACTCAGAGGATGTCATTGTAATGGGTGACAGACAATAGTGGTGACTATCCTGGGCTTTGCTAATTCATTGTTTTGTTTTTTCTGGGGACATCTCTCCCTGACATATTGAACCTGACGTGAACAGTGTTAATTTCAATGCCACATGTGAGACCTATCTGACTTACATTGATACTACCTCCTTGACTCTTTTGTGACAGATGTCACTTGGTGAAGAGTACATTGTCGAAATGTTTCCTGTGTGACATGGTTATTTCCATGTAACCTACTGCAGGATATTGAACTGCAGAACATCATTTCAAAATGGTGGTTAATTATGTATGTGCTATATAGATGTTTGCATAACCTTTTGTCGGATATGTGGGAATGGAATTTACAATGGGATACTGTTGATTGCCATTATTTGACTGAGATCTGTAGCATGTGGCTCAGCTTTGAGGATGAAGAGGACTCCTAGTTGTTGAATGTTTAGTGTGGTTCCAAGACTTCACCCATGCAATTGTAGTCATCTGAGTTCCTGATTTTACTGTGGGCCACTGTAGTAAATACAGATGGCATGCATGCAAATGTCATGGCACATGTATGCACCACTCAGGTGAGTAGTTTTGCTGGGGCCTATTTGACCTTATGGTATTGTTAGTCAATCTGAGTTGTGGTTGAGGTGTTATCATGGACATGTGATGACCATATTCCTCTTTTACCTTGCAGCATCAGCACAGGAAAAGTAGAGGAGACGGGGTTGAGACAAGTGGGGATGCATCTGGCCTTGGGACCTTGGGTCTAGAGATAACTGACACAGAGGGACCCAGTGGCCCGGAGTGCGAGGGGAGTGCCACGGGAGAGTCTGGATCTGCATCCCCATCATCCTCGGATTCCTGTTCCAGTGGCCACTCCCGAGTGTTGGCAGAGCCATTGGGGCATCCCCCAGCACCATCTTTGTCTGCCACCCCCTGTTCTATCACCTCCCTTCCTGTTGGTCCCCATCCAGTTGGGCGTGGCCCTTCACCCAAGAGAGTCAGCGTCTCCTTTGCCACAGGTACCTTCACCACATCTCCTGTTACTGCTGCTGCCCTCAGTGAGGAAGCTATTGACCGTCGGAGAGGTATCTCTTTGGGTCAGTCAGCCAATGTGAATGTCATCCAGGGACTAGCGACCGAATTGCAACAAACAAACCAGTTCGAGGAAGGCATTCATGGTGCAATGGCTGGCTTACAGAGATTTATTCAGGCTCTGGCTTCCACACTAACAGCAACCAGTCACCCCCCACCTTCTGTCCCCCCTCTACCTACCTCTTCCCAGTCCAAAACCCCACTTCCCCTACCTACCCAAAGCACACAAACAGATCTGCAGACATCCACCTCAACAGACAAACAGAGTGCACACAAACACAAGCACCCCACGAAACACTGGCATACACACAAACAATATCCACCTACAGACATGACAACAGCACAACTTTCCTTTACACCCACACCACCCTCAGCATCACACACACAACATCAAGCATACCTACAGACACCACCACAACAGTCACTGACACAGCCACCATACCCGTCCTACCTGCAGACACCACCCCAGCAGACCTGCAGACATCCACCACAAACATCACACCTGCAGACACCACAATTACAGACACACATACATCCACCACATCCACCATACCTGCAGTCACCACCTCAACAGACAGCCACCCACACACCACTGGATCCCTTAGCACCTCCATCCCCCCAAGCCCAAGACACATAAACTCCCTCACTTACCCACCCAACAGACACCAACCACACACAGGCATACCTCACATAAGCACATACCCATGACATCCACACTTACACTGCCTACAACCACTCCCTCAATCTCCAAATCCCAACCCCCTTCTTATGACCGTCCTGTGTAGCTAAAAAATGGTTCCTTTGTGAACTTGACCTTTCCCCTGTTCTCCCTACCATACCACACCCAAAAGGACTCCACCCAGATCCAAGGCCGTCCATACTACCTCCAAGGCCTCCCCTGCCCCCATGCAAGCACCCATATCCCTCACCACCAAGAAGAAGCCCAACCCTCCCAAGAAGAATACCACACCTCACAAGAAGACCACCCCTCCCAAGCCCAACCCCCTCCTCCAAAATCTGATCATCTGACCCACCCCACCTCTGGATAATCCCTCAGGTGCCTGCCTGCCCCCTTGATGCCCCTTCCTGTGAAGGTTCCCTGGTAGTTAGGAGTCCAGTGTTGTTGGCACATTACTGTGCTATTATGGACCATAAGATGGACTGACCAATGGCCTTTATTCATATTCATTTTTTAATAATAAACCCAAACAGTTGTTGTTTTTGGGGTACATCTTTGTCCTGCAATTCCTTTTCTGGGTTGATGTCGTTCCTGAGTGGCTTTGGTTGTGTGCCTGCTATTGTGTGTGTTTGATCCTGGTTGTTGCCCCATGTGCTGTTGTTTGCAGTATGTGAGTTTGTGGGCAGTGCTGGTGTCCCCCGAGAGAAGGGTATATGTTGTGTGTATAGGTATGTGTGTGGAAATGCAAAGCTTGTGTCATGGCCCAAAACGCTATTTTTAAGGTTAATGATGCAGGTAGGTGTTTGTACTTATGGTTGTTGGCGTCCACATCTGCGCGGATTTCATTGTCTTTGGATGAACAAGACCAGCAGCATGACATTTGTGAAGGGCTCCATAGCAGCACTGGACATGTAAGTCGGCCTGCAGGTGAGTGTCTTCCTTTATACTGTCCGTTTCTGCCTTCTGATATATGGTGGTTGGACCTCCATGGTCACATTGGTGGTGTGAGACCTCATGATAAGTCTAGGGGTTACACAGGCTCTGCTGACCTGTTTGTGCTTCCTTGTGACTGTGGTGGTTTGTGCTACCTGGCAGTGCCAGCAGACAGCTGGCGGTCTTTTGTTAGTATGGCTACCATACTCATAATACAGTCCAACCACCAGATCAATGGCGGTGCGACTGCAACCACCTCCATGGTGGTCCACGGCCCACCAAACTCGTAATGACCCCCTAAATGTCTATGGGCCCGCTCTAGTCAAAGGACAAAAGGAATCTGAATCTCTAAGTAACTAAACATCACTCTAAACCTTGCAACCATTAAAGAGCTGACGTCATTATCGCCTCTAACATTCCACCTTGCACACACAAATTGGGAAGCCTATTAGGCTTTCATCTCACAAACTGAACATCGGAATGACCATGGATGCCTCTAGTGTCCAGGAACTTGGAAGGGAGTTCATCTTCACATTCTCCTTGTTAGCGCTTCTTGTCCTTGGCAACACATTGGGGGTTATTCTAACTTTGGAGGAGGTGTTAATCCGTCCCAAAAGTGACGGAAAAGTGACGGATTTACCACCAGCCGTATTACGAGTCCATTATATCCTATGGAACTCGTAATACGGCTGGTGGTATATCCGTCACTTTACCGTCACTTTAGGGACGGATTAACACTCCTCCAAAGTTAGAATAACCCCCATTGTCTAGTATCCCTTAACTACTAACAATAAACTCTTCATTTACTGGAGACGTGCAGATGCACCTGCAAATAAATATGTAGCAAGAGCAAAACTCCACATTGAAGGTTAAACAGAGAAAAACATTTTAGGCCTTAACTCTAGCCAACTTAACATAGGACTCAATGCCCATTCGAATACATGACTATGGGGGTCATTCCAACCCTGGAGGTCGGTGTTAAAGCGGCAGCAAAACCGGCAACAGTTTGGCGGGAAAAAAAATTGAATTCCGACCCTGGCGGAAACCGCCAACAGAGACCGCCACATTAACACACCGCCCGCCACGGCGGTACAAACAAACAGCGCGGCGGTCACCGCCAACAGACAGGCGGTAGACAATGTACCGCCCACTGTATCACAACACACCAATCCGCCACCTTTTCCGGGGCGGTAGCCCCGCCGATAAAAACACGGCGGAAACAGCCATTTAGAAGGGAAAACGCTCACCTTCATACACCCCACGAGGAATCAGGACAGCATGGAACCTGAACTCCACATACTCCCAGCGATAGTCTTCCTGCTCCTCTACCAGGAGCACGAACGCCGGCGCAGAAGACAACGGTGAGTACTGCACCTACGACACAGGGGAGGGGGGAGGGGAAAATATTACGGGTACACACATACGCGACACACCCACCCTCACCCTCACCCACTACAACACACACATCAATGCATAGCAACACATCAGAGTTACACCCCCCAAACCCCCCGGAAGAATGCAAATACAAAAGGAAATGATTCTAAACATTGGAATATATTGTATTACTGCCCAAAAAATATATATACACATCAAAAACTCTTATATACATAAATGTACAAGTCCGAGCATTGTAGCAGGCATTCTTCGTGGACCACTGGGCCTAAATCACATGGGCAAAGCCCACACAGGATACCTGACTCCAACGGAGAGAACATTGCAGGGGCATCAGATAGCAAAACTACAGGCACCTCAGGGGGAAGGGAAGGGGGGGCACCTCAGCCAGATGAGTGCACGACGCCAGATCCATGAGGGGCCTCCATGGCCACTGTTCAATCCTGGGGAGTGCAAAGCCACAGTCTCACAAGTCCAGACAGTGGGTGGGCTGCCCACTGTTACATCCTGGGGAGTGCAAAGCCACAGTCTCTCAAGTCCAGACAGTGGGTGGGCTGCCCACTGTTACATCCTGGGGAGTGCAAAGCCACAGTCTCTCAAGTCCAGACAGTGGGTGGGCTGCCCACTGTTACATCCTGGGGAGTGCAAAGCCACAGTCTCACAAGTCCAGACAGTGGGTGGGCTGCCCACTGTTACATCCTGGGGAGTGCAAAGCCACAGTCTCACAAGTCCAGACAGTGGGTGGGCTGCCCACTGTTACATCCTGGGGAGTGCAAAGCCACAGTCTCACAAGTGTCCACTGGTTCTGGAGGGGGCCTGGTGCCCAGTGCAGCGGTGCTTGAGATGAAGAGCCCAGTTCAGCGGTGCTTGAGACGGCGGTGCACAGTGCAGCGGTGCTTGAGATGAAGGGCCCAGTTCAGCGGTGCTTGAGACGGCGGTGCCCAGTGCAGCGGTGCTTGAGATGAAGGGCCCTGTTCAGTGGTGCTTGAGACGGCGGTGCCCAGTGCAGCGGTGCTTGAGATGAAGGGCCCAGTTCAGCGGTGATTGAGATGAAGGGCCCTGTTCAGCGGTGCTTGAGACGGTGGTGCGTAGTAGAGCGGTGCTTGAGATGAAGGGCCCTGTTCAGCGGTGCTTGAGATGAAGGGCCCAGTTCAGCGGTGCTTGTGACGGCGGTGCCCAGTCCAGCGGTGCTTGAGATGAAGGGCCCTGTTCAGCGGTGCTTGAGACGGCGGTGCCCAGTGCAGCGGTGCTTGAGATGAAGGGCCCAGTTCAGCGGTGCTTGAGACGGCGGTGCCCAGTGCAGCGGTGCTTGAGATGAAGGGCCCAGTTCAGCGGTGCTTGAGACGGCAGTGCCCAGTGCAGAGGTGCTTGAGATGAAGGGCCCTGTTTAGCGGTGCTTGAGACGGCGGTGCCCAGTGCAGCGGTGCTTGATATGAAGGGCCCAGTTCAGCGTGCTTGAGATGAAGGGCCCTGTTCAGCGGTGCTTGAGATGAAGGGCCCAGTTCAGCGGTGCTTGAGATGAAGGGCCCTGTTCAGCGGTGCTTGAGACGGCGGTGCCCAGTGCAGCGGTGCTTGAGATGAAGGGCCCTGTTCAGCGGTGCTTGAGATAAAGGGCCCAGTTCAGCGGTGCTTGAAACGGCGGTGCCCAGTGCAGCGGTGCTTGAGATGAAGGGCCCAGTTCAGCGGTGCTTGAGGCGGCGGTGCCCAGTGCAGCGGTGCTTGAGATGAAGGGCCCAGTTCAGCGGTGCTTGAGGCGGCGGTGCCCAATGCAGCGGTGCTTGAGATGAAGGGCCCTGTTCAGCGGTGCTTGAGACGGCGGTGCCCAGTGCAGAGGTGCTTGAGATGAAGGGCCCAGTTCAGCGGTGCTTGAGACGGCGGTGCCCAGTGCAGCGGTGCTTGAGATGAAGGGCCCTGTTCAGCGGTGCTTGAGACGGCGGTGCCCAGTGCAGCGGTGCTTGAGATGAAGGGCCCAGTTCAGCGGTGCTTGAGATGAAGGGACCTGTTCAGCGGTGCTTGAGACGGCGGTGTCCAGTGCAGCGGTGCTTGAGATGAAGGGCCCTGTTCAGCGGTGCTTGAGATGAAGGGCCCTGTTCAGCGGTGCTTGAGGTAAAGGGCCCAGTTCAGCGGTGCTTGAGACGGCGGTGCCCAGTGCAGCGGTGCTTGAGATGAAGGGCCCAGTTCAGCGGTGCTTGAGACGGCGGTGCCCAGTGCAGCGGTGCTTGAGATGAATGACCCTGTTCAGCGGTGCTTGAGACGGCGGTGCCCAGTGCAGCGGTGCTTGAGATGAAGGGCCCAGTTCAGCGGTGCTTGAGATGGCGGTGCCCAGTGCAGCGGTGCTTGAGATGAAGGTCCCAGTTCAGCGGTGCTTGCGACGGCGGTGCCCAGTGCAGCGGTGCTTGAGATGAAGGGCCCTGTTCAGCGGTGCTTGAGACGGCGGTGCCCAGTGCAGCGGTGCTTGAGATGAAGGGCCCAGTTCAGCGGTGCTTGAGACGGCGGTGCCCAGTGCAGCGGTGCTTGAGATGAAGGGCCCTGTTCAGCGGTGCTTGAGACGGCGGTGCCCAGTGCAGCGGTGCTTGAGATGAAGGGCCCAGTTCAGCGGTGCTTGAGATGAAGGGCCCTGTTCAGCGGTGCTTGAGATGAAGGGCCCAGTAAAGCGGTGCTTGAGATGAAGGGCCCTGTTCAGCGGTGCTTGAGACAGCGGTGCCCAGTGCAGCGGTGCTTGAGATGAAGGGCCCTGTTCAGCGGTGCTTGAGATAAAGGGCCCAGTTCAGCTGTGCTTGAGACGGCGGTGCCCAGTGCAGCGGTGCTTGAGATGAAGGGCCCAGTTCAGCGGTGCTTGAGACGGCGGTGCCCAGTGCAGCGGTGCTTGAGATGAAGGGCCCTGTTCAGCGATGCTTGAGACGGCGGTGCCCAGTGCAGCGGTGCTTGAGATGAAGGGCCCTGTTCAGCGGTGCTTGAGACGGCGGTGCCCAGTGCAGCGGTGCTTGAGATGAAGGGCCCAGTTCAGCGGTGCTTGAGACGGCGGTGCAGCGGTGCTTGAGATGAAGGGCCCTGTTCAGCAGTGCTTGAGACGGCGGCGCCCAGTGCAGCGGTGCTTGAGATGAAGGGCCCAGTTCAGCGGTGCTTGAGATGAAGGGCCCTGTTCAGCGGTTCTTGAGACGGCGGTGCCCAGTGCAGCGGTGCTTGAGATGAAGGGTCGTGTTCAGCGGTGCTTGAGATAAAGGGCCCAGTTCAGCGGTGCTTGAGATGGTGGTGCCCAGTGCAGCGGTGCTTGAGATGAAGGGCCCAGTTCAGCGGTGCTTGAGACAGCGGTGCCCAGTGCAGCGGTGCTTGAGATGAAGGGCCCTGTTCAGCAGTGCTTGTCACGGCGGTGCCCAGTGCAGCGGTGCTTGAGATGAAGGGCCCAGTTCAGCGGTGCTTGAGACGGCGGTGCCCAGTGCAGCGGTGCTTGAGATGAAGGGCCCTGTTCAGCGGTGCTTGAGGTAAAGGGCCCAGTTCAGCGGTTCCGGCCATGGTGGGGAGGTCATTTGCCACCTGTCCTGTGGCTGGCGGGGCCCTCCTGCCCATCTGTCCTGTGGCTGGCAGGGCCCTCCTGGGCAGCTGTGCCGGGGCTGTTGGTGGCCTCCTGCCCACCTGGGATGGGGCTGGCGGGCCCTCCTGGCCAGCTGGGCTGATGGCAGTGTTGTCGGGCGTGCTGCCCTTCCCAGCCTTCCCTGATCGCCTGTGGCCCTTCCCCACCTTGGGCGGTGTGCCAGCTGTCTCTACACTTCCTGCCGGAGCCATTGTAAGGGTTTTAGTCCCTGGTGTTTTCACCCTCTCGTGCCGGCCACTGCCTATCTTGGGATGTTTCTCCGGGGGTGGGCTGCCCGTGCCTTGGCTTGGCACCAAACTGGCTGCCCTGGAGGGTGGGGCACTCCACAGTCCATGGCGGACTGTGATGACAGGGGCCGGTTTTGTCGTGGCTGAGGTGCTGACTGTAGTCCTATGACATGGACGGTGTGGGGGAGTTGGTGGAAAGAGGTTGAGTTTAGACAGGAAAAGCTTTTTAGGAGCAGTGGGACGGGTAGGTGTAGTGGGTATGGGAGTGGAGGAAGAGGTTGTGGTTGTAGGAGTTGTAAGTCTGGTGTCTTTGGGTGCAGGTGCTTGGGCTGGAGGCTGTCGTGAGGTGGATGGATGTTGGGTGGGTGGCTGCCTGCGTTTGTGTATCTTGGAAGAGGGGGTCACAGACACACTGGGAGAGGACACAGTGGACGTGTAAAGGGCAGTGGGGGTTGTGACTGCACGTGTGCGGGGGTTCTGGTGTGTGTGCTGCTGAGGGACGTAGTGGCTGAAGATGTTGTGCATGCAGGTGTGAGTGGAGACGTGACAGGGAGGGAGGAGGGAGACGAGGAGGAGGGGGACACAGTGGAGGCAGTGGGTGTTGGTATGTCTCTATGGGGATGTTGCTTGTGTGAATGCCTGTGTGATATGTGGTGCTTATGTCTGGCTGAGCTTCCCTTGGGTGTTGAGGTGTGTGCAGGCTGGTCTGATGGTGTGTCTGGGATAGGCAGAGGTACAGGTGATAGGGTATGGGTGGAGGAAGTTGGAGGGGGAGGCTAGAGACAGGGACAATGGCTGCCATCAGTGCTGAGGCCAGAGTCTGGAACGATCGCTGAAGGGCAGCCTGACCAGAATGAATGCCCTCCAGGTATGCATTACTCTGGTGCACCTCCCTTTCTACGCCCTGGATGGCATTCAAAATGGTAGACTGCCCAACAGTGAGCGTCCTCAGGAGGTCAATGACCTCACTGAGGGCAGCAGGGGTGACTGGGGCAGGGCCTGAGGTGCCTGGGGCGAAGGAGATGCCCACCTTCCTGGGTGAGCGGGCACGGGCCAAACGCTGAGGGGCTGCTGGGAGGGCGGTGCTGGTGCGGTGGGTGGCAGCTGTACCTGTTGTTGCGGGGGGCACAGATGTTGCCGCCACCACAAGGGAGCTCCCTTCAGAGGACGAGTCGGTGTCACTGATGTCTGCCCGAGTCCCCGCTGTGGAGCTCATCTCGCCCTCCGTCCCACTGGTGAATTCGGAGTCCGTTGCGTGGCCCTCCATGGCCATGTGGGATGCAGCTCCCTCGTGCTCCGATGCCACTTCTCCTCCGCCTGATGATGCTAATGCATACATGAACAGGAAGACCACAAAAAAGGTGGGGGGGGAGAATAAAGACATGTTGAGTGCATGCATTGGGGACACCGTTGGCGGACAGGACAGACACAGAAGCCCCTTGCACTACGCCGCGCACTTTGGGTCGACTACTCAATCCGTGGGACATGGCCTACAAGCCTATGGACGACATCTGCACACATAGATGACACAGGGCCATGAATAGCTGTACTTGGCACCCTACAGAGGTGGGGGGCGGGGGCACAGGGCCATGCCTTACGGAGGGGCCTAGCCTACATAAATCGCCCTGGCCTAGGGATACCCACAGCCCTCCTTCCCCACCCAGACACCTCCACTGCGCGCAGTCATCAGAATGAGAGTGTACTCACCCCCTTGTGTCTGCTGTGATGTCCTCACGCGCCCATCCAAATCGGGGTAGGCCACCGCCAGGATCCGGGACATCAGGGGGGTCAAAGTCCGACTGGCACCCCTCCCACGTTGGGAGGCTATCCCCAGCTGAGCCTCCGCCATCTTCTTGATCCAGCGGCGGATGTCCTCCCATCTCTTCCGGCAGTGGGTGCCCCGTCTGTGGTGGACCCCCAGGGTCCGGACGTCCTTGGCGATGGCACGCCAAATATCGATCTTCTGGTGGGCGCTGACCTATGTGAAATGTACAGGGGGAGAAGAATAGTCATCACCTTCTGCACCCTCAATGTGAGTGGCCCCCCATCCCTACCCTTGCCATGTGGCACATGCTCTCACCGTCGTTTGATGCATGCCTCAATCGCTCCCCTCCCCACCATCTTTCATCCACCCCACTCAACACAGGCATAGCCCATAAAGCATGCTCCCAGTGTATTTACCTGTTTGTCTGGAGGACCGTAGAGTAGTGCGTACTGGGGGAGGACCCCATCCACAAGTTTATCCAACCCCTGAGCAGTGAAGGCAGGGGCCCTTTCCCCAGTCGCATGAGCCATTGTCTCTTCCAGACCGAGGTCACAGCAGCACTTGCAGTGTAGGTCCTCTCCTGTCGAAGATCAGGTATCGAGTGATTAAGCAGATAGAAAATGACGGTCACGCCCGCGGCGGTGTGTACCGCGGCGGTGCATACCGCGACCGCCGGCGCACATCGTCATTGGCTCCTGAGACCCATAGGGTTCAATGTTAACCAATGCTGCTTTGCGCCGCGGTCTTCGACTGCCTACCGCCACGGTGTGCCACGCCAGCGCATTTACCTCACATCCCATAGTCGCACTTTACAGGTCAGGCAGCCGCCATTTCAGGGGCCCACATGGCTTACTTTTTACTGCGTCACACATACCTAGGCCTTGCATCAACAGTCATACAAACCATTCAATGGATTGAGAATCGTGTTATGTGCAAGCTGTGGTTACGTACCTGTGGGTTGATTGACTCTGTGCTTGCTGTTGTCCTTAATAGGCACCGTCCGCTGGGACATGCGAGGAGATGGAGGAATCCTCCGGTGTACAGACCGCTGGTGGACCTGTCGACAATGGAGGAAAGACATGTCATACTGACATACAGGCTTGACCGAGCCACTATTCATGAAATGTGTGCCCAGCTGGAGCCAGACCTGATGTCACCAATTCGCCAACCCACAGGGATCCCCCCTCTAGTGCAGGTGCTGTCAGTGCTCCATTTCCTAGCAAGTGGGTCATTTCAAACAACAGTGGCCATATCAGCAGGGATGTCCCAGCCTATGTTTTCCAAGGTGTTGTCCAGAGTGTTGTCTGCCCTGCTGAAATACATGCGCAGCTACATCGTTTTCCCTGAGGTGGGGGATTTGCCTACAGTGAAGGGTGATTTCTATACCCTTGGACATATCCCCAACATCATAGGTGCCATTGATGGAACCCATGTAGCTTTGGTACCCCCCCACAGGAGTGAACAGGTGTACAGAAACAGGAAGAGTTATCATTCGATGAATGTGCAAATGGTGTGTTTGGCAGACCAGTACATCTCCCATGTTAATGCCAAGTACCCTGGCTCAGTGCATGACGCGTACATCATGCGGAATAGCAGCATCCCTTACGTGATGGGTCAACTCCAGAGGCACCGTGTGTGGCTAATTGGTGACTCTGGTTACCCCAACCTGTCATGGCTACTGACCCCAGTGAGGAATCCCAGGACAAGGGCAGAGGAACGCTACAATGAGGCCCATGGGCGGACCAGGAGGGTGATCGAACGCACCTTCGGCCTCCTGAAGGCCAGGTTCCGCTGCCTCCATATGACAGGTGGATCCCTATTCTACTCACCAAAGAAGGTGTGCCAGATCATCGTGGCCTGCTGTATGCTTCACAACCTGGCTTTGCGACGACAGGTGCCTTTTCTGCAGGAGGATTGTCCAGATGGTGGTGTTGTAGCAGCTGTGGAGCCTGTGGAGAGTGAAGACGAGGAAGCCGAAGAAGACGACATAGACAACAGGAACACAGTAATACAGCAGTATTTCCAATGACACACAGGTAAAAATACACACCGGCATATTACATATACTTAAACACTACTACCTCTCTACTGTCTGTCCTTTTCACCCAGTGTATGTTAACTGAGTTGTGACTTTCCCTTCCGATTTCAGAGATGTGGGCCCCACTGTGTGACATCTGCTTTGTTTCCCCATGGACTACAGCTGTGTGACATTGGTATGTTGGCATCACAATGTAAATAAGCATTTTGGCACGGTAATGTCTAATACATTTCTTCAAAATCACAGCCAGTTGCAAATCAGTGAGGGGTGATGGTGGAGGAATGTCCATGGCAGAGTCCAGACTATTTGTATCACAGGTGCATTGTCCAAATGCCTGTGGAAAGTGGAGCTGGGGCAGTTTAAGGATGGACAGGGTGACAATGTGGGACAGTGGGATGACAATCAGGGAGGTATCCTTTCCTGGCGGGGGTCTTGGCATCTTACTCTGTCTTCTTCCTGGATGTCAGGGACCGCTTGCGGGGTGGTTCTCCTTCTGCAGGGGGTGGGGTGCTGGTGGCCTGTTGGTCCTGTGGCGGGGCCTCCTGTCCACTAGCGCCGGCAGAGGTGGTAGGCAGTTCTTGGTCCATGCTAGTGTCAGGGGCCCTTTGTGGTGCCACAGTGTCCCGCAATGTGGTGACTACCAGATTCAGAGCCGCTACAATGGTGCCCAGGGCAGAACTGATGGTTTGTAGTTCCTCCCTGAAGCCCAAATACTGTTCCTCCTGCAGGAGCTGGATCTCCTGAAACCTGACCAGTACCGTCGCCATTGTCTCCTGGGAATGATGGTAGGCTCCCATGATGGAGGAGAGGGCCTCGTGGAGAGTGGGTTCCCTGGGCCTGTCCCCCCCCGTCGCACAGCAGCCCTCCCAGTTCCCCTGTTTCCCTGGGCCTCTGTCCCCTGGACCGTGTGCCCACTACCACTGCCCCCAGGTCCCTGTTGTTGTTGGGGTGGTGGGTTAACCTGGGTGCCCTGTAGTGGTGGACACACCGCTGATTGACGTGTCCTGGGGACAGAGGGATGGGCCCGCTGGGTGGGTGCTGTGCTGGTGTTCCCAGAGGGGGGAAGGTCTACTGTGGCCTGTGGCTGTCTGATGGGAACCGACTGTCCCGAGGTCCCCGATGGGCCGGGCTGGTCATCTAGATCCAGGTCGACAGAGGTGCTGTCATCACTGTGGGCCTCTTCTGGGGGTGGAGTGGAAATGTGTGGACCCTCCTGTGCGGTGACGTGGCGTTCGGGTCCTGCAGGGGTATTAAACCATGATTATTGCATCTGTGTGTGCCATAGTGTGCAATGGGTGGGTGCCCGTGTACCCCAGTGCTTGCATTCCTGTGTGGGGGCTTTTGTGATGGTGGTTTGGGGGGGGGGGGGATGTGCAGTGGGCATGCTTTGGTGATGGGTGTCCATGCTTTGTGGTCGCATGCAGGGCTTGGGGTTGAGATGGGTGGGTTGTGATGGTGAGACATTTGCAAGGAGTAGGTGTGATGGGGGTGAGGGTGAGGGTGGGGGTATGAGTTGGCATGCCGGTGGGGGATGAAGTAGTGAAGATGAGACTTACCAGAGTCCATTCCTCCAGATACTCCTGCGAGGCCCTCAGGATGCAGGATCGCCAAGACCTGCTCCTCCCATGTTGTAAATTCTGGGGGAGGAGGTGGTGGTCCGCCGCCAGTCCGCTGAACCGCAATGTTGTACCTGGATACCGTTGAACGCTCCTTCCCCCGTAGGTCGTTCCACCGCTTCCTGATGTCATCCCTATTTCTTGGGTGCTGTCCCACAGCGTTGACCCTGTCGACTATTCTGATCCATAGCTCCATCTTCCTGGCAATGGAGGTGTGCTGCACCTGTGTTCCGAAGAGCTGTGGCTCTACCCGTACGATTTCCTCCACCATGACCCTGAGTTCATCCTCAGAAAACCTGGGGTGTCTTTGTGGTGCCGCCATGGGGTGGTGTGGGTGATGTGTGGGGTGGATTGTGTGGTGCTAAGTGTGTTGATGTGTATTGGTGTGTTGTGTGAAGTGCGTGGTAATATTGCTGGGTGATGGTATGATGCGCGTCTGGGTGCTCGGATCTCTATTTCTCTGTGCGTGGTCCCGATTCCCGAAGAAACCAAATCCATCATGAACTCTATCCACTCCTGCGCCCCTTCGGACCCCTGCCCGCACTTCATCTTTAACAAAGCCGACGACATCATCGCCCCGCACCTCCAGACCGTCATCAACTCTTCTTTTTCTTCTGCTACCTTCCCCGAATGCTGGAAACATGCCGAAGTCAACGCCCTACTAAAGAAACCTACGGCTGACCCGAGCGACCTGAAAAACTTCCGCCCCATCTCTCTTCTGCCTTTCCCAGCCAAAGTAATAGAGAAGACCGTCAACAAACAGCTGACCACCTTCCTGGAAGACAACAACCTGCTCGACCCCTCACAAACCGGATTCCGAACCAACCACAGCACTGAAACCGCCCTCATCTCAGTCACTGATGACATCAGAACCCTGATGGACAACGGTGAAACAGTCTCCCTCATTCTGCTCGACCTCTCGGCTGCCTTTGACACCGTCTATCACCGCACCCTAATCCCCCGCCTCCGCTCCACCAGAATCCAAGGCCAGGCCCTGGACTGGATCGCCTCCTTCCTCTCAAACCGTTCCCAAAGAGTTTACCTCCCTCCGCTTCGCTCAGAACCCACCGAGATCATCTGCGGCGTACCCCAAGGCTCATCACTCAGCCCGACACTCTTCAATGTCTACATGAGCCCCCTCGCCAACATCGTACGCAAGCACGACATCATCATCACCTCCTACGCCGACGACACGCAACTTATACTCTCCCTCACCAAGGACCCCGTCAGCGCCAAGACCAACCTACAAGAGGGTATGAAGGACGTCGCAGATTGGATGAGGCTCAGCCGCCTAAAGCTGAACTCTGAAAAAACGGAAGTCCTCATCCTCGGCAACACCCCGTCCGTCTGGGACGACTCCTGGTGGCCCACAGCCCTCGGCACCGCACCGACCCCCACAGACCACGCCCGCAACCTCGGCTTCATCTTGGACCCTCTTCTCACCATGACCAAGCAAGTCAACGCCGTGTCCTCCGCCTGCTTCCTCACCCTCCGCATGCTCCGCAAGATCTTCCGCTGGATCCCCGCCGACACCAGAAAAACCGTGACCCACGCCCTCGACACGAGCCGCCTGGACTATGGCAACACCCTCTACGCCGGGACCACAGCCAAACTCCAAAATCGCCTGCAACGCATTGAAAATGCCTCGGCCCGCCTCATCCTCGACATACCCCGCAGCAGCCACATCTCCGCACACCTGAGACACCTGCACTGGCTCCCAGTCAGCAAAAGGATCACCTTCCGACTTCTCACCCACGCACACAAAGCCCTCCACGACAAGGGACCGGAATACCTCAACAGACGCCTCAGCTTCTACGTCCCCACCCGCCTCCTCCGCTCCTCTGGCCTCGCACTCGCTGCTGTCCCTCGCATCCGCCGCTCCACGGCGGGTGGGAGATCTTTCTCCTTCCTGGCGGCCAAGACCTGGAACTCCCTCCCCACCAGCCTCAGGACCACCCAGGACCACTCCGCTTTCCGGAGACTCCTAAAGACCTGGCTGTTCGAGCAGCGATAACCCCCCCTTTTTCCCCTAGCGCCTTGAGACCCGCACGGGTGAGTAGCGCGCTTTATAAATGTTAATGATTTGATTTGATTTGATTTCTCTAGGAGTGGAGGTTTTTGTGTGATGTGGGTGTGTGTTTTATAGTGTATTGGGTGTGTGGGTGTGGTGTGTGTATGTGTATCAGGTGTGTGTATTTTGAATTGTCCAATGTGGCTGTGTGTTGTAAGTGTGTGTGTATTTTGAGCGCGGCGGTGTGTACCACTAATAGAATACCGCGGTTCTAAGACCGACGCGTGGATTCGTGTGTCGTGATAGTGTGGGCGTATTTCTGTTGGCGTGACGGTGTCGGTTTGGTTATCGCCAGTTTCTCGCTGGCCTTTGGTGTGGCGGACTTTTGTGGATGTCTGTATTTTGGCGGTTAGCGTGTTGTGGGTCAGAATGACCGTGGCGGTTTACCGCGGCCGCAGCGGTATGTTGGCGGTCTTCTGACAGCGGTATGCGCCTTTTAACGCCAAGGTTGTAATGACCCCCTATATGTGCATTTCTCATTAGCATAATAAATGAAGGATAATTATGAAAATATCATTTCATTAGGATATCATAATACCAATACATTTGAATAGAGTTGCATAAATATGACTTGTGTATGACTTTTCTACATTTCTTCTTATAAGTGAACCTCAATTATATAGCTTCCAGTGCACCACATTTACATGTAATCCGTTTGAACACACAATATGTATTGTTGTGATAATTTTCATTGACATTTCTGAAACACATATGCAGCTTTGCTCCTTCAACAGCCCCTATTTGACTATCTTAAGCTTGAGCCTACACCGAGTCCTTACCTTTAGAATTCAAGATATGAATGCTCAAAGCCCATTCCATGTTGATTAGCTTCTGTGCTTGCAGCAACTGCGCTACATCTGCCTTATTCATCCTACTTAGAGTTAGCACCACCCTCCACACAGTCAAGCAGATGGAAATGATAGCTTAAAGTATCATCACTAGCGTGACATGCAGGGCTTGCTGGATATCGGAGTCTGGCAGCAGTGACGGCATGTAATCTCTGAAACATGTAGACTTCCTGAAAGCTAGTGCCTGCCATGACGTGATGCTTCAGTTTCCTTTTGGAGCAAACCTGGACCTCAGTATTGTTCAACATATGAACCTTGAACGTTAATAAATAATGTCATAACTGTTAATTTAGGAATCATGCAGGGAAATAAAATATAGATTTCACATTTCATTTAATTATGGGTGCAATACAACAATCTTATTGATTAGTATCATGTACTCTTGCATGCTTGAAAGAATAACTAAAATGACCATCATGTAGTTGGATAACAACATTGACCTTACTACTGCTCTGTTCAAAGGCACTGAGCCACTAGAGAACTCCTTTGTTAAGGGCAAGCTTCCCCAACCATTAGCATGTCTGGGTAAATATGTTTATGAGTCCCACTTTGAATGACTGACTGATCAAGCTGTTGAATTATAAGATGAATCCAGCAGCTCCAGAATAGTGTAAATGCATTGTGAAGGGAATTTCATCGTTGAGAGGAGTATCACATCATCACATTCCAGTGCTTGCCATTTTTCATGAGGGAAATCTACTCACAACAGTTAGTGGTCTACGTTTTTTCATATGTCTTGGTGGGCAGAACTTGTGGAGTTTCACTCCACTGAATTCCGTGGAGTTACATGAAAACTCCACAAGATGCTATGGACTTCCGTGAATGAGAGGAAATCATGATCCTGCGCTGCTCGCACTGATTTTTAACTCTGGGAGCTCATTCTGCACTGAGCACCATGAAGCATGCCAGAGGGCGGTGCTGCTTAAGATGGTTTTTGTGTTGATTTTGCTGCCACTCGAGTAGATTTTCTACTTGAGCAGCAATTTTCTCAAAGTGAACGGTTGGGACCACCAGCAACCACCTGTTTTGGGAAAATCTCACTGGGTGCCCTCCTAGCACCCAAAAATCATGCTAGGGAAAGCCAATTCTCGCTCTCTCTTGCCAACTTACCATTGGCGAGCTGCGTGCAAGAAAAAACTCTGCCATGTGGTGGTTGGCAGAATTTGGCTGGAACTCTGCATTGTAAGGCAAATGGAGTGGAATTTATTGCCCACCCCTGTTGAGCACTCACCCACCGCTCTGGTAGCTCACTCCTCTGCAGCATCCATACATCAGAATGAGGGACTCCAGAACTATTAAGAGCAATATTTTACATGCTTTTGGTGCCCAAAGGCAACTTATCAGCTGTGGTGTTGGACATGGAGTCCTTTGTGAATCATCCCCGCAAAATGTAAAACTATTTGCAATGCTCCTGGTAACTCGAATGTGGAAAATATATCCTAAGTCAAAGTGACCAATGGCTGATAGGGACTGACCTAAATACCATCTTGATGTATGTTTGCTGCTGCTGTTAACATGAACTCTTGTTAGATAGCTGCAGCTGTCTTCACTTGTTGGAAGACTTTGCCAGGATACCAATGGGCCGTTTATAATTTAGGTTCCTACTCTGAAGTAAGCACGACATTCCGGCAAAAAACAGCACTTTAGAAGAATGCTTCAGATTTTAGCCGCCGTAAAAATAAAATACCATGGCTATAGCTGCTTAAAAGGTGATGGAAATATCTGAGAACTGAAAAAGCTGACTTCTAGTCTTTGGGACGGTGAAGCGTATAATGTAACTGGTTGATAGTGAGAGAATGTCCTTTTGCATGACTGGGCATACAACATATTCTTTGTTCAGGCTCTATGTTGTAGGCTAGAACAGAATTCTAAGTATTACAAGTCATCTATGATTCTGGGGGCGGGGTTACTTATTTAAATCTTCTGACAGCCAGTGTCCAACCACTGATGCAGAAGACACATTCCTCTGTTTCTAGGTGTGGTTCTCCAGACTACATAAGCAGCCCTTGCTCAAGGCTACGCTCTTCTCATACGGAGCTTTTAGTGCTGAGAAGAAGTCCTCTCTTTTGAAGCCAGTAAGTTTATTTCTTCTATTTGGTTGGAAAGTTGTTTCTCATTTGAAAAGATGTGCATACTAGCTTGCAAACGTAGTATGCTTCTAGCCGTGACGGTGTGGTGCTGGAGGGAGGTTTAATATGTTTAAACTTGTGTGGGGCGTGGAACGGATAAAACTAGTGTTAACTGGGTTCCGTTAGTAAATTATAGTAGTTGCTATAAATCTATTACAATACCTGGCACTTAAATGCTGTGTTTCTTAATTAGATTTAAACGTACAAATGCAACGACGAACGTAAAAAAAGAAAAAAACCTGAAACTGCCTTTTTTGCTCTTTTGGCTGCCTTTCATGGAAAACTGCAGAGCGAATCTTGCAGCGTGAGTCACTGGAAACGAATGATTCAGTTCTTGAAAAATGTGGGCACAAACAGCTCTTCTTCCTGGGCGTGTCATGTGAAGGCAAGCATCATTCCTGAATACAGTAGACGTGGAACTGTTCAGTGTGTCCTTAATGAACTTTCTTGGGTTTGGTGGCTGTGAAATCATTCGCTGCGCCTCAGAGGTGTGCTATGCAGAACACCCCCCCCCCCCCCCAAAATAATCATTGTATCAAAAAGAATCAGTTTAGCCTGCATCCAACACATTCTATTCTCTTTGAGCGGTTTTAATAGATTTAGGAAAAGTGCTAGCAATTCGTGAGGGTTTAACAATGAATCGGGTGCGGCTCTGGTACCGTCGCTGAGTTTTCTAGTCTGCTATAAACTTGCACTACAGGTTTTCTGTTCTATTCTGTGCGAGAACAAGGGTGTTTGCTTTCTTGGCTGGAGTACAAATCCTGCACTGCAAATCCAGGCATGCTGACTTGTACAGCTCAGTAGGAAAATATTCCAAAATCATATAGTGACATAAACAAGCTCCTTGCCACTAGGTAAGGACTGTTCGGGGTGGGCGAGGGAGAGGGTGTGCCCCACTCATAAGAAGTACTTTACATGTGGGAAAGGGGGGAGATATGCTTCAGTGCCATCTCCTGCAGTTACACAAAGAATGGAACGTATCTATAGTGGTGCTCAAATTAATGTGCTCAAAATAATGTAATACCCTCTTCCCCCAGAGGTTTTGTTTATATTATTTCAATGTAAACATCCCTTCTTTGATCTTTAACCCCTTAGCTGCTGGGCCTTTTCCCCCCCAGTGCTGAGCCCTTTTTTGGCTATTTGGGGTAGTTCGCGCTTAGGGCTTCATAACTTTTTGTCCACATAAGCTAACCACGCCAAATTTGCGTCCTTTTTTTCCAACATCCTAGGGATTCTAATGGTACCCAGAGTTTGTGGTTTACCCTGGAGGAGACCAAGAAAATAGCCAAAATACAGTGAAAATTTAGTTTTTTCCAAAAAAATGGGAAAAAAGGGCAGCCGAAGAAGGCTTGTGGTTTTTTCCCTGAAAATGCCATCAACAAAGGGTTTCTGGTGCTGAAATCACTATCTCCCCACCTTTCAGGAACGGGCAGACTTGAATCAGAAAACCACATTTTCCAACACAAATTTGGCATTTTACTGGGACATACCCCATTTTTACTATTTTTGGTGCTTTCAACCTCCTTCCAGTTAGTGACAGGAATGGGTGTGAAACCAATGCTGGATCCCGGAAAGCTAAACATTTCTGAAAACTAGACAAAATTCTGAATTCAGCAAGGGGTCATTTGTGTAGATCCTACAAGGTTTTCCTACAGAAAATAACAGCTGAAATAAAAAAATATTGAAATTGAGCTGAAAACAACAGCCATTTTTCTTTATGTTTTACTCTGTAACTTTTTCCTGCGATGTCAGATTTCTGAAAGCAATATACCGTTTTGTCTGCTGGACTCTTCTGGTTGCGGGGATATAAAGGGCTTATAGGTTCATCAAGAACCCTAGGTACCCAGAGCCAATAAATGAGGTGCACTCTGCAGTTGGTTTTCATTCTATACTGGGTATACAGCAATTCATTTGCTGAAATATGAGGAGTGAAAAAGAGGTATCAAGAAAACCTTTGCATTTCCAAAATGGGATCAAGATAAGGTTTTGAGGAGCAGTGGTTATTTGCACATCTTTGAATTCCGAGGTGCCCATACTAGCATGTGAATTGCAGGGCATTTCTCAAATAGACGTCTTTTTTACACACTCTCTTATATTTGGAAGGAAAAAATGTAGAGAAAGATAAGGGGCAATAACACTTGTTTTGCTATTCTATGTTCCCCCAAGTCTCCCGAAAAAAATGATACCTCACTTGTGTGGGTAGGCCTAGCGCCCGCGACAGGAAATGCCCCAAAACACAACGTGGACACATCCCATTTTTTCACAAAATACAGAGCTGTTTTTTTGCAAAGTGCCTACCTGTGGATTATGGCCTCTAGCTCAGCCGGCACATAGGGAAACCTACCAAACCTGTACATTTTTGAAAACTAGAGACCTAGGGGAATCCAAGATGGGGTGACTCGCGGGGCTCTGACCAGGTTCTGTTACCCAGAATCCTTTGCAAACCTCAAAAAGTGGCTAAAAAAACAAGTTTTCCTCACATTTCGGTGACAGAAAGTTCTGGAATCTGAGAGGAGCCTCAAATTTCCTTCCACCCAGCGTCCCCCCAAGTCTCCCGATAAAAATGATACCTCACTTGTGTGGGTAGGCCTAGCGCCCGCGACAGGAAATGCCCCAAAACACAACGTGGACACATCACAGAAAACAGAGCTGTTTTTTGCAAAGTGCCTACCTGTAGATTTTGGCCTCTAGCTCAGCCGGCACCTAGGGAAACCTACCAAACCTGTAAATTTTTGAAAACTAGAGACCTAGGGGAATCCAAGATGGGGTGACTCGCGGGGCTCTGACCAGGTTCTGTTACGCAGAATCCTTTGCAAACCTCAAAAGTGGCTGAAAAAACAAGTTTTCCTCACATTTCGGTGGCAGAAAGTTCTGGAATCGAAGAGGAGCCTCAAATTTCCTTCCACCCAGCGTCCCCCCAAGTCTCCCGATAAAAATGATACCTCACTTGTGTGGGTAGGCCTAGCGCCCGCGACAGGAAATGCCCCAAAACACAACGTGGACACATCACAGAAAACAGAGCTGTTTTTTGCAAAGTGCCTACCTGTAGATTTTGGCCTCTAGCTCAGCCGGCACCTAGGGAAACCTACCAAACCTGTACATTTCTGAAAACTAGAGACCTAGGGGAATCCAAGATGGGGTGACTCGCGGGGCTCGGACCAGGTTCTGTTACCCAGAATCCTTTGCAAACCTCAAAAAGTGGCTAAAAAAACAAGTTTTCCTCACATTTCGGTGACAGAAAGTTCTGGAATCTGAGAGGAGCCTCAAATTTCCTTCCACCCAGCGTCCCCCCAAGTCTCCCGATAAAAATGATACCTCACTTGTGTGGGTAGGCCTAGCGCCCGCGACAGGAAATGCCCCAAAACACAACGTGGACACATCACAGAAAACAGAGCTGTTTTTTGCAAAGTGCCTACCTGTAGATTTTGGCCTCTAGCTCAGCCGGCACCTAGGGAAACCTACCAAACCTGTGCATTTCTGAAAACTAGAGACCTAGGGGAATCCAAGGAGGGGTGACTTGCGGGGCTCGGACCAGGTTCTGTTACCCAGAATCCTTTGCAAACCTCAAAAAGTGGCTAAAAAAACAAGTTTTCCTCACATTTCGGTGACAGAAAGTTCTGGAATCTGAGAGGAGCCACAAATTTCCTTCCACCCAGCGTTCCCCCAAGCCTCCCGATAAAAATGATACCTCACTTGTGTGGTTAGGCCTGGTGCCTGCGACAGGAATAGATCACACAAAGGTCAATGTTGGTCCTTACGTGAGGCAGCTGTTGACCCTGGGGTGATCCATTCCTGACACAGACACTAGGTGTAGGCACTCAAGTGGGGTAGTGTTTTTATCAGGACAGGTGAGGAGTCACTGGGTGGTAGGAATATTGTGGATCCCAGCATATTCCTGTAGTTTGTGTGACAGAAATGCGAGAAAAATCGAGTTTTTTTTCAACATTTCAGCTTTGCAGGGTATTCTGGGTAAGAAAACTTTGGGGAAGCCACACAAGTCACACCTCTGTGGACTCCCCCGAATGTCTAGTTTCCAGAAATGTTTGGGTTTAGTGTGTTTCTCTATATGGCCGCCGAATCCAGGACCAATAAACAGGTGCCTGCCTTACAAAACCAGTTTGTTTTGCCATGGATAATTTTGATGTCTCCACAATATGATTTGGGTGGTGGAATTTGGGGCTGAACTAAATTGGGGAGCTCCCAAGAGAGCACTCTCTCTCTGCTTGCCGCCGCATTCACCTGCTCTCTGGGTTGACCTAACCCACTATTACCCAGTTGCACAAACAGCTTGCGAAGGGACAGCAGGACTGTCCTCATCACCTCCCTCATAATGTACTGGAAGAGGAGTTATCGAATGGGACTCCTCTGACTGAAAAATCACTCCCAGAGTCTGCGCCATTGTCCTATCCCTCAGATGCTGTCTCAGTATCTGATGTCTCAGTCTCTGATCCTATGTCAGAGCGGTCCTCTATAACCCGAGTGTAGGCAGCAGTCATCCATCAAGATGCCATCTCTGCTATTGGCTAAACTGTTGCTCTAAAACACTAGCCTACGTAGACAGTCACAAAATCGATGGTGTGTGAGATACGTGCAACAGTAGAGGCCACCTTACCTGCGCTTCTTCCCTCAATCAGCACGTACTTTCAAGACACTCAAAAAACACCTTGTCACATACCATTCGTCACAGTCTTTAGCACCTCCTGCGCCCAGTCCAACAATCATTATTGGTGCTCCCACTCCCTCCTCCTCGGATTCCCTCATTACCACCCAGCAAAAGTGCCCTTCATCTCTCCATAGACTTTGCTAATGTACTCAGCTATTTACATAAAATACAGATTTGCTCTTTGCAGTAGGCATATAAACCTTCTGCGCTTCTTTATGGCACTAAAACTGCCACTAGACAAGTCGGACCCTTTTCCCCCCAGGGAAACCACACACATATTGACAAAAGTGATATATATATGACAGCCAGTCACCTGAAACTCAACTCAAGCAAAACCGAAATAATCCTCTTTGGCCCACACAAAAACACCTGGGACCCCTCATGGTGGCCCACCACGCTAGGCCCTGCACCCACCCCCGCCAACCACGCACGCAACCTCAGCATCATCCTAGACTCCTCCCTCTCGATGACCCAACAAATCAACGCTCTCACCTCCTCATGCTTCAACACACTCCGTATACTGAAAAACATTCAAATGGATCCCCACAGAGACCAGAAAAACTGTCACTCACGCACACATCAGCAGCAGGCTTGATTACGGAAACGCCCTCTACGCCGGCACCACTCTAAAACTCAAGCGCAAACTACACGCATCTAGAACTCAGCAGCACGACTCATCCTCGACCTCCGCCGACACAAACACATCTCTCCACACCTCAAATCCCTCCACTGGCTCCCCATTGACAAAAGGATCACCTTCAAGATCCTCATCCTCGCACACAAATCACTCCACAACACAGGCCCTGCCTACCTCAACGAGAGTCACCTTCCACACCCCCACATGAAACGTCCGCTCAGCTGACCTCTCTCTCGCCTCTGTCCCCCGCATCAAACACACCACCACCGGGGGCAGATCCTTCTCCTACCTTGCACCCAAAACCTGGAACGCCCTCACAACCCACCTTCGCAAGACCCAAAACCTACTTCTTTTGAGGAAGGGCCTCAAAACCTGGCTTTTCGAACAGTGAACCTCCCAGCCCCTTTCCCTCCCCCACCCCCCCCCAAGCGCCTTGAGACCCTCACAGGTGAGTAGCACACTTTATAAATCTCTTTGGTATATATAGATCTACCTCTATATATATATATATATCTATGTACATAGATATATCTATAGATATATCCATGTACATAGATATATCTATCTACATAGATATATAAATATAGATCTATATATAGATCTATTTTTTTTAGTTGTTGTATGGTTTCCTTGGGGGCCAAAATGGCCCCCAGGGAAACCCTACAACATCTAAAAAAAAAATTGCCCCCACAGGGGGTCACCCTGCCCACGGACGACCCCCTGTCATTTTTTTTTTTTTTTTAATTATTTAAAAAAAAAAAAAAAAAAACAATCCCCTGGGGGGAAAAGGTAGGTGCCCCCCCAGGGGGCACCTACCTTTTTTTTTTTTATTAATTATGCCCCCGGGGGGGGCGGCCCGTTTTCCGAGGGGGCCGCCCCCCCAAAGTGAAATCCCTGGCGTCTAGTGGTGTTTCCTGGCCCCCGATCGCAGCTGTGCTGCGATCGGGGGCCAGGAAACACTTTGAGAAGGCCTCGTAAGAAAGGGGAGACTCTCCCCCTTTCTTACGAGGCCTTCTCAAAAAAAAAAAAATCCTCGGGTGATACCCTTCCTGGTGTCGGCCACTGGTCGTGACCCGCACCAGGGAGGGTGTGTGGGCGTCGGCCAGTGGCCGACGCCCGCACCTAACAGGTTAAGCACATGGATTTCATTTTATGTAAAGGCGAGAGTTTCATTAATTGAAGATGATTGGCATCGTTCAGCAATTTAAATATGAAAGTTAGTTATGTTTTCTGAATACAAATTCTATGTTAAGCTATTGAGATTTCGAGGAACTGAATTCCAGGTTGAAAAAGCTCAGGTCAGATGGCGGCTGGTGTCTCATAACACAAGGAACCAAATTTAGAGCACTCTGCGCTGGTTTTTGTTACAAAAATGATACAAACCGGTGGAAAGCGTTGATTTATGTATTTACGTTTTGTGCAGGAAAGAAGTCCGAAAGTTACGCCAAATAGCACCTTGTGCTAGCTTACGTCAAGAGGACATACCATAGGTGGTGAACGAGTGTTCCACCACACATGGGGGTTTAGCTAAAATCCCTACTGCTCTACTGCTATCATTGGATGACAGGGATATCTGCCATCGTATAACCCCCCCCCCCCCTGACAGGAATAGCGTTAGAGATACATTTTCTTTGCTAATTTATTTTTTAACTTTACAAGTGTGCTGTTCTGTCCAGCACATATATACAGTTATAAAAGTGTTAAACTATGTCAGAGCATAATATTTTGTACAGGAAGGGTTTGCATATCTTCACTCAAACAACCTTGCTCTATAATGCAAGGCATCCTAAAGTGCACCTTGGCAGATAGAGAGAAAAACAGTGCAATAACTTTGTAGTTATGTTGCTGTAATGCTCTCTTACTTTCATGGAGTGCAGCACAGCAAACTATGCTGTACTGCCTTGTGTGAATTCTTTGTAAAATTTCCTCCATATGTAGGCAAGGCATAGCACGTGAGAGCTCCGAGGTGATAAATCTGTTTGAATAGAAGGAGCCACTGGACAGTATTTAGGGTTCAGAGAGTTTGTTATTGGGGGTATCCATTTAAGTGGGGTGTGAAAAGTGGGGCATCTTGGCGCCAAAGGCCAGGACCACTCAGGGAGTACGAAACGGTTAATGTTTTAGCATATGCTCAATGTCACTACTAAAATAGGACTCCCAATAAAATATTAACTGACGAGCCCCAAAACACCTTGCACCTACCTTCTGAAGACTTTTCCAACTTTTACTCCCTTTCATAACTCAATAGCATAAAAATCGCCTTTGTCACAATTCCCAGACACAACACACAAGGGCTGTATCATACAAAAGTGTAGTAGTAGTATAGATGTGGGCGCAGAGACAAGGAAGCTGTCAGAAGGTCCACTAACAACGTGCCACCTAAAAGGTGGTGCACTGTTGGTGCGCCCCCTGAAGGCAGCCCTCTGCAGGGGGGAAGGATTCCTATGGACTCCCCCAGGCATCTCCTTACAGGCCAGTGCAGTCACTCACTGAACCCGATTGCAAGGGGGTCTCTAATCCCTCCTAAAAGTGCAGGTGGGTTGTCAACTGCACAGTGAAACAAGGAGTACAACAGGCATGTGCACCTGATTTGTGAGCCCCAAGGGCACTTTGGTAATACAGAAAGGGCCACAGATGTTTGCGCATCCCTTTCTGTAATACAGATAGCACTGGTGCACATATAGCGACAGCTCTACCCCCAGAGAGTGTTCCCTCATTTGTATGGGAGTGTGGCCCCATGCAAATGAGGGAATCCCTTTGCCTCTGCACCTGTGCCGTATTATAGATGCGGGTGCAGAAGCAAGGAAGCTGTAAATTGGCACACTTACAGTGTGCCACCTAAAATGTGGCGCGGTCAATGTGCCTCCTAATGGCAGCCTTCTGGAGGGGAAAAAGGGGTCCTATAGACCCCACAGACATCCCCTTACAGGAAGGTGCAGTCACTCACCTCACCCGCCTGTAAGGGGATCTCTCCTTCCTCTTAGAAGTACAGGTGGGTTGCCACCTTCACAATGAAACATGGAGGGCTGCATCAAAGCTGCTCCATTTTTCACTTGGATGCTAGGCCCCCAGGGCAGCGCAAGTTTGCGGCTGCACTGGGTTAGCACATTCAATGTAAAAGGGTGCACTTTCTCTGTTTGCACTCGGCGCACCTGTTTTAAGGTGCGCCGTTGTGCAAACAGAGGAAGTGCGCCCTATGTGTATTATACCCCAGGTGAAACTTGAAGTCATATTAGAAAATCATCTGATAAAGAAACAACAGTTTTAACTCACAAGAAGGTGCTGCATGCTGTTGGAAAAGGACTAAGGGCCAGATGTACAAAGCATTTTTCTAGTTGCAAACGGGCCAATTCGCAGAAGCGGCCCGTTTCGACTAGAAAAATGCTTTTCGGGATGTACAAAGCCGAAACTGCAATTCGGTAACTTGTTACCGAATCGCAGTTTGGGTTTTGCGATTCGGTATTAGAAAGGGGCATGTCAAGGGCATCCCTTCCTAATACCTAATCTAAATGGTATGTATGATTGTTTTGTGACCGTGAATGCGGTCGCAAAACAATCGCAGTTAGCACCAATTTCAAATTGGTGCTAACCCATTCGCAAAGGGGAATGTGAATGTATGCGTAAGCATTTTTCCAACGGACCACTGCCTGCTCTGAAAAAAGGAAAAGCAAACTTTTTCTTTTTCTTTTTGAAATGCATTCCATTTTCCTTTAAGGAAAATGGGCTTTATTTAAAATCAGTCACAGACATAGTGGTCTACTGTTCTCAGCTGGCCACCATCCCTGTGAGTGCGGCCATTCCCAATGGGGTCGCAAATTGAGACCTTCCTCATGAATATTCATGAGGTAGGTCATTTGCGAACCCATTGCGAATCACAAACAGTGTCATTGACACTGTTGTACATCCGGTTTTGTGAGTCGCAAAACGAATCTTTGTACATGTGGCCCTTAATATTGCTGTTTTTTATCACATATAATTGCAAGAACAATATTTTTTCTTGGCCTTATGTTGTTACATAAGGTGATATGACATATGAGATTTCTCGAGATTCCCCGTTCCTTGAGTGAGTTTTACAACCTGCCCAAACATTTTTTCTGAATTCTGGAACTTCTAGTCTCGATTTTATAATAGGTTAAACCAAAATGGCGGCTACACATCCCAACATGCAATGTAAAAGAATGGGCTGGTTAAACCACTCAAGAATGAAACTGAGAAGCTTGAAAGCTCGGAGAGAGGTGTTTCATTCTGCCATTACCTGTTGATGTGTTGGAGCGTGTCCCAGGCCTGTTGGCTCTTTTCTGTTAGTGTTGGCCGCATGCATGAGAGCCACCGCCCTAGCCACCGCGTTCCATTGTATCTTTGACCTTCCACTGATGAGCCAACTTATAGAGTTTGTGTGGTGCTGCGCTGAATATATGACACATTATAAAACAGGCGTATAAAAAACACTTAATTCCAAGTACTGTTAGTGCTAGCTATGCTAATTATTTTAATTCAACTCTAAAGACAGACGGGCGTGGCTTCACTGAAGGAAATAACAATCTCTGGATATACATATTATATGTAGGTTTTTTTCTTTTATACTGAACAGTGGATTATTGAATATACAGAAATTTACAATACCTGCAGGGTGCAGGATTCTAATTTGTGGAAACAAAATCATCGGTTCCTGTTGGGCTCTCAAGATATTTGGGTGATATGACACTGTGGGGCATATCACACGAAAACGTCATAGGAAACCTTGGTCAGTGTAATGGAGTGTCTCAGCAGATGATGTTGAATGCAACTAGGGCTGTGAGTGACATTATAAAGTGAAGAGTATGGTGTGCCGCCCCACTCGCCACCTCCACACTTTGACGGCGCAAGGCACAGAAGTTGGACTATGAAAGTATGTTACAGGCCGCCTCGGCCTTTCAAGGGGGATGTGAGGGGCCCCTCAAAGTTAAATTCAGTCCCTGACTGTACATACCTTTAAACTGGCCCTGATCTCCGTAAATTACAAGTGCAGGCGAAAATACAAAAATCCCTTACCACAACCTTAACTGCAATAACAAGGGTTTGAGATGAGCACCCAGACCGCACTTACAAAGCGGACAGTGATCCTTCCCACTCGAGTAGAATGCTATCCTTGCCTGACCCTCAATGGGGCTAGGAGGCGCACTACACTGTCTGTGAAGCATAAAATCCTCATGTCCGTCTAGGTTGGTACTTGGGGGCATTTTACAAGCCCCTAGCGCCTTCCTGCGTCACTTTAGCTTTTTTTTTTTTTACGCTAATGTGGCGTTAGGAAGGCTTTTTTGCTGCACCTTATTTACAAAGTGACACAGTGCTCGCATTGCGCCACTTTGCACCCCCTTGCACCACATTATGCCTGCGCCAGGCATAATGTATGCAAGGGGAGCGTTCCGACGCTAGGAGGTCTGCAAATATGTCGCAGTGAAATCTGCAAAATTGCTGCTCAAAGCAGGTGCTAAAATGATGCACCCATAGAAAGCTATGGGCCTCCTTGCACTTTGCTGCACTAGCGTTAAAAAATTTTATGCTAGTGCAGCAAAGCGCCACAATAGCCTCAAAAACTTTGACGCTAGTGGTCTAACGACCGCCATGGTGCACTGTATTGTAAATAGGGTGCACCCATGGTGTAGTTAGGTGGGGCAGGGGTGACGCAAGAAAACTGGCACATCAGCACTGATGCGCCAGTTTCTTGTAAATATGCCCCTTGGAGTCCTCTACTGATGAAGGGCTTTCAGCATACATCCCAGGGGCAGGCGCTTCACTGTTCATCAAAGGAGTTTGCAAATGGGATTCTTTCAGTTGCATGCAGCATGCCCCCATGTACATGAGGGAACCATTCTGCACGATTGCACCACCACAAACGTAACGCTCATGTAAAGAGTACTACTGCTACAGAAGGGGATATGAGTAAACCTTTAACCCCCTTCTGCACCATAAAATTACATAGAATGCACAGCTAGCTTTATTAGCAAGTTACGGTTGTAGCACAGTTTTGGTAATAGAGCCGCAGCTGAGACTTTCCACCTGGTGATAGTTTGTGATGGGTGCAGATGGAAATTGGTTGCACATCGACCACAGAGTCTGCTACTCTGGTTGGAATGCAGTCATCTTGGCAAAATGGTGCTTTGCCAATTTGAATACTTCCAACGCATTGCAAAAAGGCATTTTTCTCAGCTTTTTGTAGTAACTTGACGTTTCCACTAGGTGGTGTCTTTCCTCACTTTATAAAAGTTCTGGCCATGACCGTAAGAGACTGAAGGGGCCTTGCAGCTTATAGTATGATATCCCAGTGCAAAGTGTACTATTTTCATATGTTTACATAGATTTTTAGACCCGGACAAGATGGAGAGACCTCAGGAGCCACCTGTGTATATGGCAATTATGGAAAGATTCCTAGGAGAGAATTTATGCTCCACAATAAATATGCATTTTCTCCAAACTCACAAATTAGAGGCGCCTCTGAAAGGAGAATGTAGAAGAAAGTGCGTCTGCATGTAACCAGGATGTTGCCGTGCTCTGGTGTTTTTCACTACGAACTTCAATGCTGTCTGCACCTCTGTTTCGATAAGACTTGTTTTCAGAAGTCCGTTCCGTGGTAGACTGACAGCTACTGTATTATTTCTGATATTTCAGGTTTTTATGCCAGTGGAAGTTTCCTGCAGATCATTGCGGATTTGCTGTTCAATGCTATACATTTGGGCATATTTAGGGAAAATGTGGTGAAAGTCAGCGCAGCACGTTTCCTTGCTCCGCTGCCCTGCACCACAGGAAAAGGGTAGGAATGCACCTTATCTATGAATCACAGCCCATTCCTATCCTTTCCCCTTGCTCTGGCACCATTTTATCAGCCTAGCACCAAAGGAAGCACCCTTGCACCATTGTGCAAGGGTTCCTCCATTGCACACAGGATTGTTTTTGTACAGGAAAGGGCACCATCTTGCACAAAAACAATCCATAGATGTGCTTCCCTCTTTCTATGTGTGATGCAGAATGCAGCACCTATAGAATGAGGAAAATACAAGGAGAAATACATTTCTCCTCGTTATGCCTGCCCTAGGAGTGCAAGATTTTGAGGCATTCCCAAGTGCATGAGTCCTTCTAAACCAGGGAATGAGTTACTACCCATGGGTGTTGCGTGTGTGAAAAACCCACTGAAACACCCATAGAATGCCACTGTGATGGAGAGTAAGGTAACGCAGTGACTTGCACTGCTTTGCCTTACTCCATATCTTTGGGGCCATGAAAAGCCATGCAAGAGGCTTTGCATGGACTCATAGATATGGGTCTGCAGTCTGCGCCACCAGAGCATAAAAAAAAGTGATGCTCCTGTAGCGTACAGGGCTTGTAAATATGCCCCAGAGTAAGCAATATAATTTTGCTGTTGGTGAAAACAACATTAGCTTGCTCCTATGTGGTTCTCTGTAGACGTACACTGTTAGAACACAGAGCTATTGTAGCAGAATACATAGGGAGGCTTTGAGAAATGTTATGCAGATGCAGGGCTACCAGACATGCACAGAACCAAGTCATCTTGTGAGATACAGTCATGCTTCACTTTCTTCTTACCGTCTGGCAACGATGAACTACCAATCTTTGCTAGCTTACTCGGGCAGGACAGCTGCTAAAGATGTGGTTCTATTTTTAATTGACTTAGATTAATTTAAATTGATGACGGCAAACATTTTTTTTCTTAAATTAATAAAGGCGACTTAGGAATGTCTAGTGGACCATTAACATCTGTCACTTTACACTAGTGTATGGCTTCTGGTCGTCTTCAAGAAATGTTTGGGAAATTAAGGGTGGTTGGGGAATTAAAGAACAGTAAACTTCTACGGAAACTCTGTGTGGCTTCTTACCACAATACACATAGGGGGTGATTCTGACCTTGGCGGTCTTTTCGCAAGACCGCCGAGTTACCGCCGCGGTAAAGACCGCCGACCGCGGCGGTATGCCGCGGCGCGTATTCCGACCGCTGGGAGCGTTCCGCCGGAAAACCGCCAGCAGCCACACTGGCGGTCGGCGGGAAAGTGGAGACTGGTCAACCTCCACCGCCACGCCAGCAGAACACCGCCCACAGAATTACGACCCACATTTCTGTGTGGCGGTCTTCTGTTGGCGGTCTTCTGTTGGCGGTCACGTCCCTATGGCTCCCGTCGCCTCCCGGAGGACCAACGCAAGGTAAGTTGATCGTCCGTGAGGGAAGGGGGTGGGGGGGGTGTTGTGTGATGTGTGCGTGCATGGGGGTGTGTAGAGGGGGTGTGTGAGTGCGTGCATGCGGGCGGGGGGTGCTGCTGTGCCTATGGGCAATGTGTGTAGTTCGGCGGGTGCGCATGTTGGCATGTATGTGTGCGGGTATGTGCCCCCGTTGTGTATGTGTGTGTGTAGGGGGTGTGCATATGTGCATGTTGGGGGTGCGTGCATGTCGGGGTGCGTGTATGTGCATGTCGGGGTGGGGGGGGCAGGGGGTTTGTAACATCTCTGGGGGGTGGCACGGGGTGGGGGGTGTGGGGGGGGACTCGTGGGGGGTAGTGGGGGGTGGGGGAGACCCCTATCAGTGCCAGGGATGGAATTCCCTGGCCCCGATAGTGCCTACCGCCATGGTTCGCATGGCGGTTCCCGACCGCCAAAAACCGCGGCGGTAAGCAGGGTCATGATGCGGTTGGCGGTCTTGGGTCGACCGCCGGGCCGGAGTGCGCAAACTCCAGCCCGTCGGTCATGACCGCCGTGGCGGTCGGAGTGGGAAAGTGGCGGTCGATCGCGGCGGTGACCGCCGCGGTCAGAATGCCATTTTTTGGACCGCCGGTCTGTTCGCGGTCCGACCGCCGCCTCTCCGCCGACCGCCGGGGTTAGAATCACCCCCATAGTCCTTTGAATGAAAACAAATGCACCAGGGTGGACCAGTTAACCTCTGTTGTGGCACATGTGGTGTACCTTCTGCTGCAGGGTGAACAGGAAGGCTACGATCAACCCCAGAGTGTGTGTCAGGCTTGAGTTAGAATGGCAGATGGTATCAGAGGAGACTGTTAATCTGGGTTGTTGTGGAGGCACAAAAAATATTAAAGTACTTCCAAACTGGTCACTGTACTTGATGTGTTCGCAGAAAGCTGCCCTATGAATATGTTTCCACTTATGTTTGTCTTGGTGCTGTCTGTAAGATATTGGACTATTATTTGGGGTGGATGACTGCCCTACACAAAGACTGCAACCTTTGTCAGGGTGTATCCTGAAAGTCACTAAATTAACTTCAGCTCCACCCACTGGTAGCTACGGCAAAGAGCAGACATCCTTAACTTTGGGCAGTGTGTAATATACTTAGTATTCATGCAGTGCCATAGCAGTGCTAAAGTAAATACAAAAATAAATAAATCCCAAACCGAAATACAAAATAAGAGGACAATTTGATGAAAATAGTGACACCAAGATTAGAATTTTTAAAGGTTTAAGTGAAAATATCTCTGGAAAACAAAGTACCGGTGGTACTCAATGGTCACTGTAGACTGGGAGCTAGGCACGATTTGAGGCAAACTACAATGGTGCCCTTTTTGTATACATAATGTGGATTGGTCCTGGTGAATGTGAGGAAGTCAAAAAGTTTGACAAAGTTTCAAAGTCCTAAGAGAAACTGGGAATTAAAGAAAAAACTGTCTCTCGCAGGACAAATCTGAATTATGGTCGCTACCATGGAACTTCTTGTCAGATACCTGCCACAGGTTGGTCATTTGGAGTGTTTGAGATTTCAGCTTCAAAACGTTTCTAATCTCCCAAATAGAAAGGAACGTATTCACTTTTTTCAGAGATGCTGGAGCCTTTCAGAGGGAAAAATCTGAATATCCAACTGATGCCTTGGAATTACTAGTCGGGTACTTCTTGGGGTAGGTCTCTTGGCTCTGGGGGTCTAGTGTCAAAGGGGGTCATTACAACCTCTGCGGTCTTGCAAGAAGACCGACGAGGTTGCGGGAGACAGAATACCGCCATTGCCGGCAGTATTCCTGGCTCCCTATTATGACATTTCCGCTGGGCCAGCGGACGGTAACAGTGTTACCATCCGCTGGCCCAGCGGAAATGTCACATCAACATTGCTGCCGGCTCGTAATAGAGCCGGCGGCAATGCTGATGTGCAGCGGGTGCAGTAGCACCCGTCGCGCATTTCACTGCCCGAAATTCGGGCAGTGAAATGTGCGACGGGGCTATGCCTGGGGGCCCCTGCACTGCCCATGCCAAGTGCATGGGCAGTGCAGGGGCCCCCAGGGGCACCCCAAGTCCCTTTACCACCAGCCTTTCCATGGCGGTGTTTACCGCCACGGACAGGCTGGCGGTCGGGAACTCATAATCCCCAGGGCAGCGGTGCTTGCACCGCTGCCCTAGGGATTATGACCACCAGGCTGAAGCCTGGCGGTATGTTGGAGGGGCCGGCGGTATGGCCGTGGCTATTGCGCCACAGTCATAATTGCTGGCGGAACACCGCCAGCCTGTTGGCGGTGTTACCGCCACCTTACCGCCAGCCGCCAGGGTCGTAATGACCCCCAAAGTTTTCAAAAGTGTCTAAACTTGTCCTGTTGCCAAAGCAACCACAGGACCCCAGGGAAGTACCTAAAACTCTTATAGTGCCAAGCAGAGACCACCAGAAAAATCCAGTCCAAGTTACAGTTGTCACTGGCCTGCTGAGAATTGCAGTGCAAAAGCAGATTTTTGTGTCTCTGTAGCCGCTTAGGAGACCAGCCAACTGACCCTTTTAGTTAATTTCTTTGTCCTGGATACAAGAGAGGGCAGGTCAAGAGCTCCTCACTGGTCACACACAGCAGGTCTGGTCCTCTTCTGTTCTTTTGTGTTCTGATGGGGAGCTTTAGGGTGTCACATTTATGACTGCCACTAGTTAGCAGGTGGGGTGACCCCTGTGCACTCCTTAACTAATGGGATAAAAGTTCTGGGGGCAGCCTCATCCACTTTGCTCCTGAATGCCTTACTATAAACAGTCCCAAAATGCTATGTCTCAGGGCATTTTCAAGATGGCAAAGTCTTTGGTCACACTAAACTTGGATTCTGTGGCTTGTGGACATGTATGGGAGTGCACTATGTTAATCACTACTGTACTCCCTCATCTAACACTAAGATCCAGCTTGAAGCAGGCACCATACCCGCAACAATTCTATAGGCAGAATTCTAGGAGGACACAAGCTATGTCCTTCAGCAACCAGACAGGGGATAAACAGGAACTGTCCTGGCATCCTGCTCTCTCCTTCTCAAGTGCACATATTTGTTACATGTGGGTTAACAGGACTGTCATTTGATGTTGTGATGTCAACAGAATGCCTTTAACCCTCACCAGGCTTATTGTATTGAGCTCAGAGCAGTCATCTCTGCCCATTCATGTCCACTTTCCTGGGAGAAATTTCACACTCTTGCTCACCTCTTCCTGGGCTGAGCACAAGCTGGGAATTGCTGGAGAGGTAATGCAGATTACCTTCCGGGAATTTGGGGCATGGAAAAGATACCTTTCTAAAAGTTTGTTGTCCTTAATATTCATTAAAAATACACATTTGAATTGGATTTTTAATTATTAAAAGTATTTTATTTAATTGTTTTTCTAACTGGTCTTATTTCCAAAATACTCTATTAGTATTTTAATCTGTACTCTGATTTTCTACATAGTGCTGCTAAGCCCTCAACCATGTAGACAGCTTTTCTGGCCTTGCTCCTGTAGGGTCATTGTAATTTTAATACACTACCTGTCCCATCATCAACTACCATGGGCCCTTGCTTGTGGGCTACAAGGCCTACATAGGGGGGACTTACTAATATTTTAAAGGGAATTCTTTATCTGACAAAAAACATTATTTTGACAGGTCACACTGCACGTTTTACATTGTATCAGTCAAGCTACACAAGGTAGGCCTGTAGCTGTGTTTGTACTGCCACTGTAGTGAATGGCACAATTGATGCTTCAGTCCAAATGTGACATTTAATGTACAGAC
Source organism: Pleurodeles waltl (assembly GCF_031143425.1). Lineage (NCBI taxonomy): Eukaryota > Metazoa > Chordata > Amphibia > Caudata > Salamandridae > Pleurodeles > Pleurodeles waltl. The sequence continues at coordinate 841,094,404 of NC_090436.1, forward strand.
AATGGGTGCACTTTCTACTCCATATACTAGGGACCTAGCAAGTTAAATGTGCCAACTTAGAATAAGCCCAATAAACCATGTTTAAAAGGGGATCACAGGCAATTTACTGTTTTTTATCAGGGTGAAGTGCACAGAAGTCTAAAGCAAGCAAAAATAGGACCTACAAAAAGGTGAAAAATCTTTGGCAACAACATAGAAAAGGCAGATTTCCTACACTGTTCCACTACTTTCCAGTGGCTGGGATCTGTTGCTGGTGTACCTTTCCTTACTGCTAGCGCTATATTGACAGGATCATTTCAATATTTAGCTGCATGTTTGTAGTGAGACTGTCCGGGTGATGCTAGAGCCCATGTTTTTTCAAGTTAAATCTTGTGTCTCATATGTGACAAAAATGAGCAACTGATACAGGAATGTTTTTCCAGGGATAAAATACCAGGGTACCCGCTAAAAACTGTTCATGAAAACATTGCACAAAAAAAAGTGATGGTTCCAATGCCTTGGCCTAATTCAGATACTTGCTTGTCAAAAAGTACAAGATCTTTGAAGGCAATATAGATAATCTGTCCAAATGCCTACTAAGAAAGAGAAATAAAATGACTGTGTCCTGAGTAGGAGATGGTATTTACACAGGCAACATCAGATATGCTGACTGAAAATTGAAGTACGCAAACAGTATATCAGTGCTATGAAGGATTGTCCAAAAAACAATAGTGGGCATATTTTGGGTCTGACCAAAAACACGGAAAGAGAAGCCATGGAAGTGGAAAAACATATTCATTGATGGACCAGCAGTTAAAGACACTCCAAGAGTGAATGTATCAGGGAGAGATATCTGGAGAGTTTAGTTTTGGATAATAATGTGATAAGATTATGCATAGGATACCAAGCCAGCAATCTGTTTGCATCTTTTTTGTAAAGAAATATAAAGCAATTCTAAGCACCAAAAATGTCAAATTTGTTGTTTCGTTTTTCAAATATCTAGGAAGAACTAATGTTACAATTCTAAAATCTTCCGAAACCACTAATTAAGTTTTATTTAGTCTCTTTTCTCAGATAACACACTCCTTGGGCTATTATCTTTTCTTGAAAACGAAGAGGAAGGAAAGAAAGATAAATAATACTTTTTTCTGGACTTTTTCATGGGTCTGAAAAGACTAAGGGCCAGATGTAGGAAGCAGTTTGCACGTCGCAAACAGCGAATTTCGCTGTTTGCGACGTGCAAAATGCACTTTGCAATACACAAAACCAGTTTTGCGATTCGGTAACCTGGTTACCGAATCGCAAAACGGGTTTGCGAGTCACAATTAGGAAGGGTTGTCCCCTTCCTAATCGCGAGTCTCAGTCCATAGCAGGATTGCTTTGTGACCGTAAACGCCATTCTTATTCCTGGGAGGGCACGATGTCTGCAGCACACACTTTTCACCATGGACACCGGCGGTCTGATCCAAATTGTCTGCCTACATGAGTATTTGGAGCCGTGTGCTCCTCTTATGTGTTTCAAGATTGTGCATCGAGACCTGTGTGGAGAATGGGAACTGGGCTTTGGATCAGATGTTTGGCCTGTTTGCCTTATGCGTGTAAGAGGATGTTGTAAGCACTTCTGAGAGGAGCCGGGGAGGAGGAGGCTGGGTGTCCTGGCCCTATCCCCTCGCAGAGGTGGCCCGATATGGAGGTGTGTGAGTAGCAAGGAATGCATCGACCTTCTTTGAGCTAGGTCAGTGCCAGCCTAGGCTTCAAATCACCCCTCTAGGTGCTGTAGATCCCACTGGGTGGCCTTCTCAAGCTCTTCTGCACCTCAACGGTGCCAGGGTGGAAGTGTGTGCCCAGTCTCAGGCCTCGGAGTGATCTATAGGGAGTTGACAATCCCGAATGTGGGACCTATGCATGTAACAGAATTTTCTTCTCATGGAGACAATTTGCTCTCACCGTGCCGATATACTTGAACTGATTGTTGCCCAGTGTGTGTGATGGTGAGATATGCATATTGGCGGCCCTTGCCTATGCAACATTTATGACCATTTTGAACTCTCCTTGCTCTGCTCAATTAGCATACACTGAGTTAATGAATCTTCACTGAACACTGGGCCTGCATTTGTGGAAGTCAACTCACCAATGTACCACTCCGACCGCCATGGCGGTTGCAACCGCTGTGCTGGAGATAAGAATCTCCAGCCCGGCGGCCGCCATTGTGCCACCAGAGGTATAATGACCCTGCCTATCACCATGGCGGTAGGCCCTATCAGTGACATGGAATTCCTTCCATGCCACTGATAGGGGGCCCCCTCACCCCCAAACCTCTTCAAACACCCCCCACCCTACATCCATGCCCACGCAGACACACACTCATCCACACATACATACACATGCATTCATTCATTCACGTGCACATCCGCACACACATCAAAACATACACGCAGGCACGCATTCACATTTCTATACATACACACACTCACACACATTCATACACACATGCAAACAACACTAAACACACACTTGCATTCACCAACACACTCACACATACATGCACACACCCCCACACACACACACAACACCCTCCTCCCACCTCCCCCATCGGAGCCTCGACTTACCTGTATCCAGGAGGCCTTCCGGCAGGGGACGGGACAGGGCGTTGCTACCGCCAGCAGCGCCCACCAGCAGAACACCGTCAGGCCGTATTTTTTGTCATAATACGGCTGGTGGCGGTCTATTCGCATGGCACTGCTGGTGGTAGCAGCGCCACCTAACCACCATCTGCCAGTATGGAAACAGCCGGATTAACACCCTTCTTGTGACTGAAATCCGGCTGTGGTCATATTATGGCGGACGGATGGTATGCGCGTCAACGGTCTTTTGGTGGCCGTCGCCGTTGCGGTAGGCGGTTTTTACCATCCATTGTCATAATGGGGGCCTATGTGTCCCATTAAGACTTCCTGATGAGGTAAATGATCCCCAGAGGTGATATAACTTAATCCAAGTGGGAATGCAAAATAAACATTACTTGTTAGTCAATGTATATGTCCTCAACTTTGACAGCCCTGCCTTTTCACAGCAAATGTGGTATATCTGTGAAGATATGATGCTGCAGACTATTCTCGGGTGTGGACATTTTAGTCTAGTGCCTAATAAGGCCCTGGACTGCCCTCACCCATAGGCCACACCCATGAGGGACCCGCAAATTCATTACTTGACATTATGGACACACGTCCTGGTCAATATCTGGAGGGACAGGCAATCCTCACTCTTAGGAGGGCAACAACATGTCCTCAGCATATGGCTCTTGGGCTAGACTGCTTGATTGGTATGTGAGACGTGTGTGCCTGGGCTAAATCCATTATACGCATGACTCCCACTTTGTTAGATTACTCGCCGGTTTGGTTGATGAATGAAGTACTTGCCTCACAACACCATTCCCTCAGTTGATGACTATCACCCTGAGAGGAGAGGAAATCTGGGATCTTCAAACTATTTTCAACTTAATGACAATTCTGTGAGTTGTGTGGACACACAATTAGGAGGGCTTTAATATCTACATGCTAGAGGTATGTATTGCTAAGCAGCATGGCATATGTAGGGCTCTCTTGGGTTGCATTGACAAACTGGGAGAGGAATTACATACACCACAGGCACTTTACAAGTAATACAATATGGCCCAGACAGTGGTGGATTTAAAAAATACAAGCTTGTTTGGTGTAATGAGGTAGTTGACCAGGAAGTGAACTATCTACACAACCACAATACAGCAAGGGCCTATAGGGAGGGCGAGAAACCGGGTAGGACCTTGGACACACTAATGCGCTTTCCTAGGTCAATTTAGGCTATAGTGCAGATTGAAGGAACACATTGTGAGATGCTTTATGAAGCAGGCCACATCTTGTTGGAGTTTACCACACACTACACCAGCCACTATACTCTTCTATCTCTCACAGTGAATTCAAATCATACTTTGACTATATTATGCTGGTTTGGCTAGCTGATGCAAGCCAACAATTTCTTGATACTCTCATAACCCTGGAGAAGGTAGCTACTGTTATCTCTGGTATGTGTACTTATTAGGCCCCAGGTAGTGTTGGTACCCTAGGGGAGTTTTACAGACATTTTTCACACTTACTTGCTCCCAGACTGTTGTAGGTATTCAAATAGGAGCTTGTGTCTGGTGTGCTCCATCACTCAGTGAGACAATACTCATAATGCTTTTAAAGCCAGTCAAACCTTCTACGCACTGTCACTCTTACTGGCCCCTTTATCTCATCAACATAGATTCAAGCATTTTAGACAATGTCCTAGAGAGAATATATTTCTTTTACTGTTGCCAGAATTTGTCCTGCCAGATCAGGAGGGATTTATTTTGGGAAATTGACTACCTATAACTTGAGGACCCTATATTTATTGCTGCACCAGCTCAACCGAGATATGGCAGCTGTGGTGGTATTTCTGGACATCACAGGCTTTTTTTCTCTCTCAAGTGGGATTTCCTATTTGCTGTGCTAGGGAGATTAGGATTCCTGTTGAGTTCTATAGAATGGATCTGATTGTTGTATATGGTGACTATGAAAAATTGGATTATTAGTTAAACGGTTGAGCCCTTTCTTAAGCAACAACCACAATCCTTGTCAGAGTGAACTGCAAAAGTCACTAAATTACACTACACTCTGGTAGCTTGGCACAAAGCAGTTAGGCTTAACTTGAAGGCTATATGTAAAGTACGTTTGCAGCACACAAGGAGTAATAAAGTGAAACCACAGCTCAAAAAACCCTGGTAAATTTAGAAAAATTGAGTAAAATGTAATAAATTATTTGACACCAAATTAGCAAATATCCAACAAGTAGAATTGGATATACACAATTTCAAAGATTTAAGTTAAGTATAGCACCTAAAAGCACAAAGCACTTGTGGTCATTTGATTGTGCTAGACCAGGGGAAAGTCCAACTGCAATGGAAAATGGGCTGGATACAGGGACCAGGTTAGTCCTGCAGAAAAGGTCACCTTCTCAAACTCCGGCTCAAGGATTCCAGTTGGCTGTGGAGAAGGTCTCAAGGAGCAGGGAGAGCATCGTAGACAGTCAGCACTGTAGCGCAAAGAGCAGGTAGGCGTAGCAAATGGTTACCATTGCAGCATAATGATCTGGTTGGCATAGCAGACATCGTTGTTGGAAATGTGCATTAGCAGTCACGATGGGCTGTCAATACTGTAGCGTGAAGGGCATATCTCACATCGCCGGTCATCGTTCACTGAAGTTTTTCATTGTTGATCAATGCGCCGGCAAGATCGTGGCATGAATGGGTCCGATTAGTGGCAGCGAAGATCACAACATTTCAGAATTTCTCCTTTGTGGTCAGAGGAGTGCACCTTGTTGCCATCCAAGGGCCCAGGATCTCTGGTGGCACCTATTGGGCCTTAGAGACTCACTATTGCAGAGTCCAGCAGGGCTTAGGCAGGTTCAGTTGCAGTAGGCCAGCTGAGTAGTTGCAGGGAGGCCTATGGAGATTGTTATGCCCCTGTAACTCTGGATAGGGGGTCAGTCAGCTGAAACTTGAAGCCACTCAGGTAGCCTAGGATGAAGGGAGGCGATCCAGTCTTCATTGTCATACAGCAAAGCTGGTCTAAAGCAGCAGGACAGTCCTCTGGCAACTGGATAGTCCTTCTTCTGCAGTATTCACAAGCCCAGGAATTTAATGAAGAGTGGGTCTTAGGGTACTATTTTCATAAGTGGTGCCAGATTTGAAGTGGAAGACTCTTCTGGAATTTCCAACCTTTCTGTCCAGGCTCCACTGTGATTAGTGTGAAGATCTTTGTGTGTGCACTGAGGCAGCTACTCTGAAGTGGTGGGGCTGTGCACAGCTCCACCCTCCTCCCATTAAGATAACCCTTCCTGCCAACATACAGGCCCCACCATTGTGCGGCTGTTTGGGAGGAATACACAAAAGCCAACTACAACTCACACCTAGTTAACTGACCCAAGATACAGGCTGCAGGCACCAAATGGGTAGGGCAAAAAAATGTCAACTTTCTAAAAGTATCATTTCCAGAATTGTGACATAAAATCCGACTTTACTATTAAAGAGGATTTTATATTACAAATTACTAGACACCAAATAGGACATTTCTACCTACTCCCAAAGAAAAGTTATCACTCATTAAATGTAATAAGGTAACCCAATGTTATTCTATGGGAAAGGTAGGCCTCATAGTAGTACAAAATGAATTTAGGAATTTTCCACTACCAGGACTTGTGAAACTTTAAAAGTATATGTCCAGATTTATAAATGCAATACACCCTGCCCTGTGAGCTGTTTAGGACCTACCCTGGGGGTGTCATATATGTGTGAAAAAAGGGATTTTTAGGTCTGGCAAGAGATTTAGTTTGCTAAATCGAATTGGCAGTTTAGTTCTGCCCACAGGTGGCTGCAAATAGCAGGCCTGAGACATGTTGAGAAGGGCTACGTAAGTAGGTGGCACAATAAGTGCTGCAGGACCACTAGTACCATTAATATTTGGCTCTTGGTATATGGTATACCACATTTCTAGAGACTTATAAATATATTAAATATGCCTATAAGGTGTAAGCCAGTTTTACTGTGTTTTAGGGAGAGAGCACAAGCACTTTCACACTGGTTAGCAGTGATAAAGTGCACAGAGTCCTAATGCCAACAAAAACAAATTAAGCAAAACAGGAGGGGAGAAGGTAAAATGTTTGGGGGAAGACCACCCTAAGACTGACAGGTCTACCAGTGCCTACAACTCGAATTCGGTTAAACGGCTTCCTCTCAGATTCTATTAATATTGGAAGAGGCACCCGACAGGGTTACCCTCCTCTTTCTTTACTTTACCCACTACCATTGGAGCCATTGGCATGTGCGCTTAAACAGCTTCATGACAACAGAGGTCCCAGCTTTACAGCACACAACATTCTCATATGCCTATACGCTGATGCCATCACATTATATCTACTTGACTCGGGTAGAAATCGCAGTCCTTTCGTCAGAGAATTTACTGTTTTCAAGTCCTTGTCACAGATATCAATAAACTGGAATAATAATATTCGCTAACCCCAGGCGCATATGTCTGTACATTTGACTAGACATTTTCCTGTGGAGGGTCCTTCATTACATATCCAGGCATGTGAATTAGTGAGGATAAAACAACAGCCATTGTGGAAAGTTACAGAGTTACAGTGGCTACGATTGAAGACCAAATGAACCATTGAAGTTGTCTCCCTCAGTCGTTGATGGGCAGGCTTGGTCTAATGAAAATGGTTATCCTCCACATTCTGCTGTATTTGTTTTACAATATTCCTGTTCCACTCAATAAACAATTCTTTTAGACATGAGATCTCTCATGATCACACTTGCTTGGGCCAGCAAAAAGTCCAGGATTCGGTGGGGAATCCTAAATCTGCAATGTGAGCAGGGAGAATTAGCAGCACCTGATTACACATATATTATCACTGCACAAAAGCACAGTTCACACACTTTTAGTTGCACCCCCCTATGAATGGCCCACCTTGCTATTGAATGAGACATTGCACATACAATCCAATTAAGGGTCAGATGTAGAAACATTGGGAATACCAATTCCTAATCTATGAAACTCATTGAGTTTCATTTAGGGATTTCTTTTGGGTAGCAAATTGACCTACCTCATGAATATTAATTAAGTAGGCCACAGTTTCCAACCCATTAGGAATCACAGCCATCACAAGGATGGTTACCTGCTGAGGTTAACAGACCACCATGTCTGTGATTGCTTTTTAAGCATGGTTGCCTGCTGAGGTTAACAGAGCACCATGTCTGTGATTGCTTTTCAAGCAGTTTTTTTTAAATGCAGCCTGTTTTTTTTCGTAAAGGAAAACGGGATGCATTTAAAAAGCAAAACAATGAAACCTTCCAGTTTCATTTTTTAAGAGTAGGCAGTGTTCCATTGAACCACTGCCATTCTCTTCAAAAATGGTAAAGTATTACTGTTTTGTGACCAGAATTTGGTTGCAAAATATTAATACATTTCTTATCAATTTGGTATTTGGAAGGGACACCCAAAATATGCCCCTTCCATATACCAAATCGTAAATGCAAATTGAGATTCGGTAACGAGTTACTGAATTGCATTTTGTACATTAGAAAAATATTTTTTCCGGTTGCAAACGGCCTGATTCTGTGAATCAGGCCATTTGCGACTGGAGAAATGCTTTCTACATCTGGCCCAAAGTGTCTTAATAGGTCTTAAGATTCACCATACCAAGATCAAAATCAACTCTGTCCTCAGTACCCAGTAAGCTTTGGAGGGGTTAAGGAGAAGACTGTCTTGCCAAATTCTTAGTGCCCCTGAACACTCACTGACCCTTCAATTCTTTATCAGCTTTCTATGAAAATACCTCTCCTACATCAATTCCAAAGTTAGGTATTAACTTCAATTGGTCACATATTCCCTGAGAGCAAAATCCTTGTTAGTTCACACATCATTGCCAGGGATGACTCTTCCATATTGCAGACGTTCACATATTACCAGCTTCAGGCATTATACAAAGCAAACTAGCCTTCATTTCCCCAGGAACCCAAGCCTTGTAAGGGATTATCTCAGATTTTCTTTATCTCCTTGAGCAAATATATAGTTACTAAGCTCTATATAGTGATGCAAAGCAAGGTTCTTATGGTTTTGCTCAAGGCCAGGTCGGATTTGGAGACTATTCTTGCTTGTGCTATATTAACTAAAGAATGGCATTACTTTTGTAATCAGAAAGTGGTCTTGACTCCAAAAGGAAGGCTAAGACTAATTCCATTTCAAATCACTGTGCCAAATATATTGTACTAAACTCAAGTCTGTTACATACATGTTCATTGCATAAGATGTCATGTGCACAACGTAGATTTTACCTGTCTGGTATGATGTTGCTCGAAGATCAGCAATGTTGGAGCCAAATTTGCACTCTACTTTCTTCCAAGACTGAGGAAAATTTAAAGCCTTCACCTACACTGGCTCTTTTTGGGTGCACCATCAATACATCCCCGTATGTGCACCGATTTATCTCTGTATCCCTACTACTGTCACAATCTGAACTTCTCTTTTCAACTTTGATGTGCTGGGACAGTTCCTGACTTTGGTTCTTGAAGGTTCTGGTCTGTCTGAGGTAAGGTCGACCCTTTCTGGTAGCCATGGTGCTGCTGACAGTGTAAAACAAGAGCAGACTGTGCCTTCCAGAAGGAGTCCCAAAGAGGTAAAACCCCCGAAGGGATAAAACCTCTTTCTACAAGTGGAAACTCCAAGAAAGAAAGAGAGGTAAAGGAGAAGTCCAGGGAATAGCCGGGAAGTCAGAAAACTCCAGGCAAGAGCAGAAGGCCCCAAGGATTCCAAATAGGAACAGGAAGCGACAACAAGATATGAAGGTACACCAGACAGGAGCAAGGACACACCAGTAGGGAGTGTTGCAACGCAAGGAAATGAAACATTTAGCCCCTCATATACCCATTGACAGGAAGTCATGCAACAGGAAGTAAAGAGCCTCCATCTTGAATAGGGAAACAGTAATGAAAGAGATAGGAAAGTTGCCATGTTAGACTGGTACAACAAAACCCTTCCCTAGGCATTCTGTGAACAAGACTGTGGTTTATGGGATTATGGGAAGAAGACGTGCAAGAATATGGCCCCCAGGCAGGAGAATGGCTACTAGCCAGTTTGTAACATTTGCTCTCCAAACATAAGGTAGGTGTGTCAGGGCCCCAGCAGAGTGTTGAATTGGAAGTCGCGGTTCCAAGACTGGAACTGCAGCATTCCTGAAATGCCAAAGACAAAACAACGGGCCGCCAAATGGACCAGTGGTGCACCTGACATAAAAAAGAAGGTGGTGTTGTGGAATGCACCCACAACACCAAAACATTAACAGCAGGCTGCAGCATTAAACGGCGGCATGCCCAAGAAAAAGAGGGAGGCGTTTCGACAGCGCCACAGCTGATGTTGGTGAAGATGGTAATGTCACAGACTGGACTACAGCCCACGGCGCACCAACTACTGGCAAACATAAGAGTTGTCTGCATTTGGGGGAGCACCCTTGAAGGGTGTCCTAAGCTTCCACCCTGGCCTTCTAGCCAGGATGATTACCCAGCCTCCAGTGGTCAGGTTTGTGAAGGGCTGCACATCGCCTCTTGTTGGCTTGGGTATTGGTCCTCTGTCTTCTTGCTTGGGCTGCCCCACTGTCATGCTGTGGTGGTACCCACCTGAGACATGTGGGTATGGTGTCTCGGTGCACCCTTGTTAACATGAGTGACCATGGAGGCTCTTGTGTGGTGCAGTGTGGGCCCCTCAGTACTTCCTGAGGAATTGCTGTAGGCTGCTCTCTGGGTTGGTGTCTTCCACCATGGCTATCCGGAGTGTTTTGTTCAGGTGTGCATGAAGTGCTAGATTTCCCCATTGGCCTGTGGCCACTTTGAGGTGATGCATCTGTGCTTGATCCCCAGCGGTCCCAGGAGTTCCTTGAACTCAGCCCCTTAGAAATGGGGCCCATTGTGGGTCTTCACTTCTTCTGGGAAGCCAAACATAGCAAAGGTTTTTTCTAGTACCTGTGCCACATTTACAAAGGCAGTCGACTCCACAACTTCTACAATGGGGTAGTTGGAGTAGCGGTCTATTATTACGAGGGTCTCCCTCCCGTCAAGGAAGCTGGCAAAGTCAATATTGATTTTGGACCAAGGTGCCTCACAGGGTCCTTCAGTTATGATGGGGACTGGAGTTTCACTGGTGCTTGTCAGTTGGCATAGTGAGCATTGCTTCACATGTTCATCCACCATCTAATCGAGAACATGTAACCATTCCTTTTCCCGCATCAGCAATTTAATCCTTGCGGTGCCTTGGTGCCCCCCTGTGCTGGAGTGATGGTTCTTTGTTGGAGCCTGGCAGGAATTAATATTCAGTGGTCTTTTAGCACCGGGGCCTTGGGTATGGTGCTTAGTTCATTACAGACTCTCCACCTCTTGACTAGCCACTCTCTTTCGGATTCAGCCCGGTTGGAAGCGTCTGTGAGGAATCCTTCCCACAATTCACCTGACATGTCTTATAGAGTAAGTGCTTTGGGGCAGACAACTAGTGCATCTTCTTGGTTCGGTGGATGGTACAACAAAAAGTCTGCTGGGTTCCTGGAGCCAGCGCGGTATGTGACTTTCATCTGGTAATGCTGCTGCTGCATTGCCATTCATTATAATCTTGGAGGGGGATGTGGTGCCATACCCTTGAAAAGCGAGACAGGGGACTAATGGTCTGTGAGTACCTTAAATGCTCTTCCACTGAGGTAGAGGTGGAAATGCTCACAGGCCCACCTGATGGCAAGGGCCTCTCGTTCTATCTGGGCATATCATTTCTCAGTGGCTGTCAGCACCTTGCTGGTGAATGCCAGCGGGGTCCACTTTCCAGGCTAGATTTCTTGGGTAAGCATGGCTCGGAGGCCAACTGGGCTTGCATCCACCACTAGTTTGGTACTCTTCTTCGGGTCGAAGTAGGACTCTTTCTTTGTGCAGCTAGAAGTGGCTCTGAAATGGTGGCAAGAGGCTCTGCAACTGTGTTGAGATTCAGTATGAACCAGCTATAGTATGTGGCCATTCCCAAGAAACTGTGCACTTCTCCCACTGTGGTCGGTGCAGAGGCTTCTTTGATTGCTTGGGATTTTTGTGGGTCGACTTGGGCTCTGTCTTGACCAAAGATGTATCCAAAGAACTTGATGGATGTTTGGACAAAAAAAGCACTTCTCTCTGTGGAGGGTCAGGCCATGGTCTGAGAGGTGTTGCATCATGGCCTGGAGATGCTGGCGATGTTCTTTGGCTGTGCTGGAAAAAATGAGGATGTCATCGCTGATGTTCATCACCCCAGGCAAGCCAGAGAGCGTCTCCCAGATAGCATCTTGGAACACTTCAGTAGGTGAGGATATGCCACAATTCAGTCGTTTGCACCGGCGGAGCCCTAAATGAGTGTTACCTGCTCTATTCCACTAGCCACAACTGGTGATATCTGGCATTTAATTCTTGCTTCGTTTAGGTCTGTGATGATGTCATCAATGGTCAGTGTTATATGCCTCTCCAGTTTGATTGCTTGTTTGGGGAGACTTATATCAATGCACAGGCGTATCTTCCCAGGTTGTTTGTGCTTTTTTGCGATCAACATGGGTGACACCTTTTCAATGACACTCTGTTCTTCAAGCATTTGCAGTTCTTCCACTAATGGGTGTAGGTGGAAGGGGACTCGTTGGTGACACAGGGTGGTAGGACATATGGCTTTGTCAACATGTAGCTGGATAGAGGGGGCCTTCAGGCATCCTAGGCCTGTGAACAGTGCAGGAAGTTGTCTTAGCAGGTTGTTGAGTTTGATAAGATCTCATGCTGCGCGTGAATAAGACTAGTCCAACGTCTTCGGCCAGGTGACTGCCAAGCATTGTGTCTGCTTCTTTGTCCACGATGTGGAAGGTGGTTTGTAGTTTCCTATCATCCGACTTGACTCGCACGGTTATTTTTCCACATAAAAAGTTAAAAGGTAGTGGTTTGTGACTGCCTTAGGTGAAGATCTTCATGTGGGATGGCACCAGCTGGGGGCGCGGTCCGAAGGGTCGATAATGCTGGATGCCCATGGCATTTACGGAGACATCTGTGTCAATCAGTGTTTTGACTTGGGACCCTGCAATGTCAACCACACAAGTTGGTTGGGGCCTTAAGTTCCTTTTGCTGTCATTGGTGAAGGATATGAGAAATATCTCCTCTTCATCTGGGGATAAGTCTTCTGGTTTATGTCCCCATTCTCCATCTGTCTGGTTTCGGTCTTGAGACCCTGAGCCTTCCATGGACATGTGCCTCATGGTTCTTGTGGCTGGGTGCCTCCCTCTCATGTTTCTGGTGCTTCTGCGGGATACAGCTGTAAGTGGTTCATCTTTCCACAGTTGGAGCACTGCCATCCTTGGGTGGGGCAGGACATGTTCCTTATGACCACAGTGTCTACAGTGTGACCCTTGCCTGGTTGGGGCTGTTGCCCGGGGTTTCCCTTTGAGTTGTGCTCCTAGCATTGCACCTACACATTCCATTTTGACAATGAGAGCTTTTTCTGATATTTAGGTAATTCCAGCTTTCATCTCGGTGGCCCTGGCTGATGAGAGGTCGTGTGACCTTGCCATTATGAGAATATCTTCAAGGTTAATTCTCAGTTGACTTAGGATGAGCCCTCGCAGTGTCTTATTGCAACAGTCTTGGATGATTTGGGCATAGATTTCTTTGGGTTGATTATCCTCCGTGCAGGTGCTGGCCAGTTCTTGTAGTCATAAATACAGATTTGCTTTCTCGTTGTCGTGCCTGGCACAGTTTAAATCTCTCAAAATCAGGTTGAGATGTAGGTCAAAATGATCATTGAGTGTTTTTACTGCTGCATCAAAGTCATCTACCTCACCTGGGTTGGGAAGATGCTTCAACAGCTTATATATCTCATCACCACCAAAGTAAAGCAATAATGACCTTTTGACAGCTCCATCTCACTCTCTGGTGGAGATGAAGTAGTTCTTGAGTCTCCCAACCCATATTTTCTATTGTGGGGAGGCTGTCACAGGGACAGCTAGCTTACTGAAGGGGGGTAGCGCTTCCACCATGGTGTGTTGCTGTATAACTTATGCAATGTTGGTTAGTACTGCCCGGTTGTCTGGCATGATTGTTACATTGAGGGGCAGGCACCTTGGCAATTAGAACTTGTAATGTATTTTATTTTGACCAGTGGATGATGTCTTTATTTTCACTAACTATGCTTTCAGTTGTTTCCTTTATCAAGTATTTGTTTATTTATGTTTTGAAATGTAGCAGCACAGTATGTGCACTTGAATGTGCTGTTGAATCAGTGCATTTTCAGGGCATTAGAGCAGTGCGGCCTCAGGGGCTGAGCAGTAGGTTCCTCCCAGAGAAAGTGCCTGGCCTTTTCAATATCCATACCTGGTTGCGACACACCGTGGTGGGTGGGAAGAGCTGCTGTGGTAGGCTGCGGCAACACAGGAGGGCTCTGGGCCTCAAGAAGCACTGTGCAATTTTCAACAGATTCTCTGGCACTGGAAACCAGGGCATGGCAGTGCTGGTGTGCGAGGACCAGGAGAAGAACTTAGGGAGGCTCGGGACACTCTGCATGCCTGTGAGCAAGAACGCTGTGCAGCTCGGGGTCAGGATGAGACAGTTAGCAGGTGTTCTCCAGGGTACACGGGCAGTGCATGAGGCAGTAGACAAAGATCCCACTGTACTTTGATCATACCTGGAGGGGGTCTCAGAGGGTTAGAGCTGCTTGCAAATACTGCCGGCAGGTGCAGGGCTTCAGCTCCGATGTAGAGGCTGGGTCAGAGTCACTGTGGGCTGACAAGGAGACAGGATACAGTGGGCCCAGTGGATATATTGAGGTAGTTGGGGCAGTACTGGCAGACTTTCCTTGTCATCTGTGTAATGGCCCATGCAGGGCCTGTAATACATGCCTTACACGCACTTGCAGTGACAGAGTTCACATGTGCACTTATAGTTGGGATCAAAGACCATGTGCGGTCTTGTCCCACTTACTCTATATCCTCTGCCCATGCTGGGCCAGAGGGTGGTGCAGACTCTTTCTGGTGTCACAGCAAACTCCTAGCAACTAGACCGGCATTGCACAGTTTGTTACATGTGGCACTACTTTAAATACAAGGGCCCTATAAGTTGTGCATTATCAGATTTTCTAAATTTTCCTCACCAGAAAGGCATGTCGAGAAACACACATGCTAACTTGGCATTCCCGCACCCTGCACCCACCGTCTCAGATTAGTTATGCACGTCTAATTCTAATAAGGTGCACGCACTCTCAACTTGTAATCGAGTAACTAAACATAACAAGCAAGTGTTATATTAAAGTGATTTGTTTTGTATGATTCATGGCTGTTCTGAATTTGGTGCTAGGTCCTTGGCCAGAATTTGTGAAGTGCGGTCTGGTGATGGTAACTAGGGATGTTGCATATCAAGCATTGTGTTTATGGCTGCATCAAAAGTAGCTGCTGAACCGGCTCCATGTACAATTTTTTTGAAACTTTCACGCTTCCTTTTCGGTCTGGCTAAGCAACAGCTTCAGCAGTTTAACAGCCTGAAATGTTCTTAATAAAGCAAAGTAATGCATAATTATATACATTGAGAAAACGGGATTTGGGTCAGCTTGCTTTGTAATTGGTTAGCTTGAAAATTAAAATTTGGGTCAGACTCGAGCACTACTGATGAAATATGGGAATGGGTCCGTTCCACTTGCCACTGGCTTTTTTTCACTGTGTCAGCTTTATTTTTCAATTGTGTTAACACAACAGCCATTGGGTAATTTCCTCGTCAGCTGAGTGACTGTATTTTGCCTATACACATGAGAGGCGTAGTTAATTAGATGACGGTATGTGTTCTTGCCTGTGATCCCCGGGAGTATTTTTTATTGTTCTTTTCGATCCTTGTATTTTGTTTTTAACTTGTACTAGAATGTTTTGTCTGAGCAGTTGTTAAATGAAATATTTCAGCATAATTGTTTCAACTGCATTTCTTTCATATGATAGTGTTTTGTCAATTTCTGAACATTTTTTGTGGAGTTCTGACCTCAGGTTGCACTTTTAGTTACTGGGTATTTTAATCTATCTATCTATCTATCTATCTATCTATCTATCTATCTATCTATCTATCTATCTATCTATCTATCTATCTATCTATCTATCTATCTATCTATCTATCTATCTATCTATCTATCTATCTATCTATCTATCTATCCATCTATCCACCTATCCATCTATCTATCTATCTATCTATCTATCTATCTATCTATCTATCTATCTATCTATCTATCTATCTATCTCTCTATCTATCTCCTCCTTGGTGCTTCTAAAATGTTTTACATATGAGATGTGCATGCTTTATCTTTAGAAAAAATCTTGGATAGGCATAGTGGGCAGATATTAACTGTTTATGGGCCGCTAAGCAAGTGGAGTTAAACCATCTATAAAGTCTAGCCTCAAAGGAGACTGACTTAGTGACATTGTCGAGATTGCAGAGCATATGCTTTTAAAACTTTCTTGTATACCACAGGGGCCAATCTCACAGGACAAACATGTTAAGAAGGCATCCTTGTTCTCAACAGTGAGTTTCCTAATAAAAGTATCTGGGCCAATCTTATCCCTTCTTCTAAGCCTCTAAACTTAGATTACTCAGAAGTGGGGAACTTTCTCAAGGAATCTGCCTTGTTTAGACTTAGGGCCTCTTTATGAGTTTGGCGGTTCACGGACCGCCAAACTTGCGTTGGCAGTCAGACCGCCGCACTCCTGGTAGCCTGACTGCCAGATTATGAGCGTGGCAGTTGGACTGCCAAGAGACCGCCACCATTGCTGGGATCACGGATCCCGACAGGTTGGCAGAAGTCAAGTCATAGTCAGCCACAGCAGTGCTGCCTGACACAACTTCACTTTCCACCAGCCTTTTCATGGCGGGATCCCCACCATGAAAAGGCTGGCAGAAAGGAATTTCTGGTGGCCACAGGGGAGCCCCTGCACTGCCCATGACTATGTTGTGGGCACTGCAGGTGCCCCCCCCTGTCCGCACCCTCAGAATGTGCACTATCTGCTTTGCAGATAGTGCGCATTCCGAGGGTGCTAGTGTGCAACGACATTGGCATCAGTTCCCTAAGGGGGATTTCCATTGGACTGACCAGCGGAAACATTGTAATACGGCATTTTCACCAGTTAGCCTGGTGGAAACCATCGTATTATGATGGGGGTGAGGCTGCTGCCTTGATGGTAGCCCCACCCCGCTGTGTTGAGGGTCCCAGCAGCAATGTCACTGAGATCGTATTTAAGCTCTTAAAGTACCAACAATTCGGGAACATTCTCAAGGAACCGGCTTTGTTTACAGTTATATTCCAAAATACAGTATGGTGGTTAGGATTGCTACTGCAATTACTAACTATTTAGAACCCTTTAAGAATTAGACAGAGGTCATTTCAAGACAATATAAAATCCATTGTACTCCGTTTCAAGTTTCTATTAATAGTGAATATTTGGAATTTAGCCTTATCAGTCATCTCATTTAGAAGGGTTCAGTCACATTTCATAAATGTCATTGTCATATCTACAAGAGGACCAATTACAGATGCTGCACTATTAATGTGAAGAAAAATCTATGACCTTTCCACTGAACTTCTGCACCTCATCCACCAATGACTAAAGGTATCACATTTCACGTGTTGTATTGATAATTGTAAACTTCCTTCATGGTATAATATAATGTCTTTTATGCATTTTAGACATGTCCTTTGTGTCAGAATTCTTGAAAGGAGCTTACTTCCTAAACAACCATGACGATGTAGTCAAATCCGTAAGTTAACCTTTTGTTCAAATTATAATTGTGTTTTATGTTTTTGAATCAGTCATAAAGAAGACGCCAGTAGTACAAGTTTGTAAAGGGCATCCTCTAACATAAATGGTGATTCTACCCTTACATTTCCTGCAAACGTCTTCTAGGTCTGCTGATACAAAGTTTGAATCTTGATGACTTTGTCTTTAATTCTTCAAAAAGCAACATATTAATCAGTGTGTTAGGTTGTAGATATAAAAAACATTTTGAAAAGTGTTGTTACACAAGTGAGTGTCTGCTGTGAGCTATTGTCTTCCAATTTTCCTGAAAATGGTGATCTATTTGGATGACATTCTCATATACTTAAAATGCAGTATCATGTTCATGTAACAAAAATTCTAGATTGACTAAGCAAGCGCTCTTTGTATGCCAAAACCGAAAATATTTACTCAAAATGTTCAGCATTACTTTCTTGGGGTTTGAAATCTCCAGGCAAGAAATCAGTATGGACTCCTCCTAGGTGAAAGCAGTTATAGAATTGCCCACTCTTTCATTTAATAAAGGAAGTGTGAAGGTTCATAGCTTTTGCTAACTTTTATTAGCAGTGTATACAAAACATCTCTACTCTCATTGAGCCTGCCGTCCATTTGACAAAGAAAGGAATTCAGTTTACTCGGGTAGAAGAGCAAGAACATGCCTTCTTAAGACTAAAGGCCACATATACATCTGCAGCAATATTGGAATGTCCTTATGTGCTTCAGTTTTTGTCATAGAAACAGATGCCTCATCTTTTGAAAGCGGAGCACAGTTATCACACACTGACCCCAAGGCATTGAAACTGCATCCTGTTGCTAATTATTCTGTAGCTACATATTCCAAACCTTTTTAAATTTACAATGTGTGATAGGGAATTACTAGTAATTACAAAACCTATATCTTACTTGAGACATTACCATGAAGGATCTCATCATGATATCACTGTGTTAATGTATCATAAGGACCTATTTTACCTAACCTTAATGAAGTGTACGAATGCCTGCCATGCTGATTGACTCTTCTGTTCTAGGTTAAACTATGTCATTATCTACAGACCTGAAAATAGATATGGCAAATCAGATGCTCTCTCACAACACACTGAAAACACAAAAATAATCATCACCATTCCTTACATCCTTACTTATCAATAGAGGTTCCCTCTCGTTTCTTTGATCTATTCATGAAAACATTGCAAACCAGTGAGTCTCAGCAATAGATTCTGAAAGAAACTAAACATAGTTCATGACAGAGAGAGTAGCTATATTGAGGGGAAGCTGTATTCTTTTTGGAAATCTACACAGCAAGCTGTCATGAAATGGTGTCATCACTCCAGTGGCTGGCTTCCAGGACAGAGAAAGATATTGGAGATGGCTCTCAGAGCAGATAAATCTTTCATTCTGAAATGGTCAGGTTCCATATGCCTTTGTTGTTCCCTTACTTAAAAAGAAGGATTGTGAGCCTATTGCCTCACCAAATGGAGGCTTATTTCACTACTGCTGTTTGCAAATAAAGGTATGGAGATTATAGCTAATATACAATTATCTGTGTGTTTGGAAAAAACAAATTATTTGACTCAACACAATCAGACATTAGATCAGAACATACCACAGAGTCGGTCTTGAAGAATGTACTAGACAATCAATCAGTATCTGACTATTGACAAATAAGTCCTGTTTTCCTTATTCGGCTTGATTTATCTGCTGGTCTCAACCCAGTCTCTCACCCAGCGTTGTGCTGATTGAGGCAGATGGGCCAGTGTCTTAGGAGGTTCAGTTTTTTGATGTAGAACAGATCACAGTCTGTACTTTTTGGCAGATTTCCATCCTCAGCCTAAAAGGTGGTTGAGCTTTTAGAAATGTCTACAGTGGCAAACTGGATAATTCAAAACAAGCTTCAGCTTCACATGGCTAAGACTGAAGAGCTGGTTGGAATAGCTAGGCTAATGACTGATATCCAAACAATCCAGAGCCAACGCCCAAACTCTCCAAAAATGAGAATTCTGTAGCATTTGTAATTCTAAGTTAAGGCTAGCCCCACAAATCATTATGAAATATACTGCACCTTGTTTCAGGATGTTAAAGATCCTGAAAAATCCTTCTTGTTTGCCCACTGATTGCAAGGAGAAACCATGGTTCAGGTATTGATTATGTCCCACTTGGATTACAGGAATTCTCTTTATGTGCGGCTACCTACAAATTGCTTAGGAAGACTGAAGATAGTCCGGAGCATGGCTGTTAGACTTATTGCAGGTTCTACCAGGAAAGATTCAGTATGGCATCCTCACTCGAGGCTTTATGTGCACCTCATTACAAATGTGTGATATTCAATTGTCTTTGTATGGCTCACTGGGTATTTCATGGCACAGGGTCAGTCTTTTGTCACAGAATAAATTAAAAAATATACCCCTGTCTGATATGTGAGATCCAAAACATTGCTTCTTTTAAACGTCCCCAAAACCAGGACGATTTGGTTGAAGGCAAGGCATTTTATGTCTGCACAATGAAATATTGGAACCGTCCTTTTGCACTGACCAAGGAAGATGTCTCCCACACCAAGCGTAAGATGCAGTTGAGGACTTATTTATTTAGTCAATCTTTTTTATTTCATAATTGTTCTTCTCTAGTTTCTTCCAGGTTGATATTCTCTTCCTATTCCTAGTTCCTGCACATCACAAACTTTGCTGAGCTGTTCATTGGGCCTGTTATGCTGCTGCATTGCCATCCATCATGCATCAATGTTTGCAGATGTGTGACAGAAATCTCCAGTCAGGCAGAAGCTCTATTTAGAACAGAAGTTTTAGTTGGGAGTCATAGCTCAGGACCTACATCTCCAGCAATGCAGATTCCTGAGGGTTAGGCTTTTCTGCCGCCTGTCATCTTTGCCTTGCACTGGTGACATTTATTTTAAAAAGCAGTTTTGGCACCCACTCACATTTTTATGAAACTGCCTTTGTTCAGAGCAGGCATTAAAATGACACTCCCATAAAACCTATGCGGCTCCCTGCACTTGCTACACTAGCTGCAACATTTTTGACGCTAGTGTAGCAAAGCACCATAGTAGCATAAAAATATTTGTCGCTATTTTTCTACCTAACGACCGCCATGGTGCACCATATTATAAATACGGTGCAACCATGGTGTTGTTAGGGGCCGGTAGGGGGCCACAGAAAAAGTGATGTATCAGCTCCGAGCAGTTTTGCTCAGAGATAGACATAATGACAGGGCGCCTATTCCTCAGTGCTCAGTCCACAGCTCGTGCCCAACTGTACAGTCTGAAAGTGATTAATCCTATTTCCCAAATCCTATATCATGTCTGAGGAGTGTGGCCCATCTTTTTGCTGCTGGCGACTGACCTTTCTTGTCTTTTCCTCCCAAGGTATTATGTTATTTAGGCCCATATTTATACTTTGTTAGCGCCGCATTTGCATCATTTTTTTACTCAAAAGCTGAGCAAACTTACAAAATACAATTGTATTTTGTAAGTTTGCACTGCTTTTGCGTCAAAAAATGACGCAAATGCGGCGCTAAAAAAGTATAAATATGGGCCTTAGTGTGGGTGTGTGACATTAGTTGGTAAATCCAATTCAGTTGAAGATGAGCTGTACTTATGTGGCCACGTGACTGCTATCTTTCACAATTTCAGGATTCTGCGCCATCTTAAGGGCCAAGTACCACCCTTGTTTGTATTTTCCCTTCCTCCTCAGCTCACCTGTGCCTATTCATCCAAGCCTGTTCAAACAGTAAAAAAAAAAGCTGATTATATGATTTATATATGAGTCGAGGATACCCACAAAAATAATGCTGTAAAGTACCGGCGTTAGTTCTGGATTAAAGGTTTCACTTCAAAGAGTCTCGTTATTCTAAACAAATGTATTGCTTATAGGATGACGCATCACGCGTTAAAGGAACTCCAGGCTTCAACGCTGCCACTGATGCTGCAAACCTGGATAGAGCAATCAAGGCCAAAGGTAAGTTTAAAAGCTCAAGAGACTGGATTGAGTATGCAAATGTATAATTCCGGGGGTTAGTCGCATACAATGAGATCTAAAATGCCCAGGTCCAACTCTCCAGACATTATCATTTACAGCTGTTCTCTTTTGGAGCAGTGCCTGGCCCAGCCTTTTACTGCTGTTTGTACTGTTGACAATTATTAGTTTAGTCATGCAATAAGTACTTTGAACTGAGCTCTCGGACACTTTCTTGAAGGATCTAGTATGTAGCAGTGTGCACCCCTCTACTTCAACTACAGTAAATTGGCGTATTACCAAATTGGCCCCACTTCATCAACACTTTTAGAGTAAAGGTAAGAATTAGGGTTAGATTTTGTGGTAGCACTAGGGTAAGAGTAAACAGCCGGGTCAGACTTAGGGTCGTGTTCACGTTAGAGGGCCCATCTCTAATTGTTCGTAGCTTTAATTAATTTTATTTGCCAGTCTTACTTTCCTTTGGCCCGTTTTTTCGCTGCCTAACTTGTGCCTGTTCCTATGGTCAGGAGCATAAGCCGGTGTTTGTTTCTGCTCTCCAAGGTGCCGCCTCCCCTGTCTCGGGGGTGATACATTATGGCACCCACAGCATGGCTCTACACCTGTCCTTGCCCGGAACACACATAGTGCTGGGGATTCTTGAATGGCATGAATTCATTATGTACATATTAGGCACTAAGAAATTTCCCACCCTATGTGATGCTCTCATTTACAGACCCGGCCCTAGGAAATATTTAAATTCTAAAATTACTGAATTGGTTTAAAATTTCAGACCCTGCTAGTTCTACGTGACTTCACCCTTCACATGGATAACATTCATAATCAAGATTCGTGTGTGCTTCTGGATGACACACCACTGCTTAAAATGTTGCAAAGTTAAAACATAAAATAATAATAAAATTAATTTATTAGCATTTTGTTTTTTTTGCTGCTCCCAGCCTGAGCTGAGACTGAAGGTCGGGCTGGGCCTTTGCTGCTGATTGGCAGCAGGGGAGAATTGGTACCCACTCCATTTTAATGAGTGCATGTCACTTTGGCCAACTATCTTGCAATGGCTAGCCTGACATGTGCACTTTAAACCTCTCCAACCCAATATATCTCCTACAGCTGGGTGTAGGGCAAGCAAAGGCCTACAGGGCCTGATGGAGCCGTGCCAGCCTGCTCCAACCAATCCTGATGCTTCTCTCATGCTACTTAAAATTATCAGCAGCATGAGAGCAGTATGTGTAGTGGTTAGGGGAGTTGGCTCTGAAACCGAGGAGAACTGATTTGCATATGGCGGGCCCAAACTGGGATGGTGTGGTGAGCAAAAAGATTGATTTAAACCAGATCCTTGTGACTGGGGGTGAGTGTTTGCATTTGTTCAGCATTCCGTTCATCATCTGTTCTTTTTGCATTTGTCACCCCAGGTGGGAAGGATATGCCCAGATGTGGGTCCCATGGGGACTGTGCCACTGGATTCAGGCTAGCCTGGCTAGTGAAATTTGATATCCTGAAACCGGTCCTAGGATGATTGTTTCTGGTCCAGGGAGGACCTGGCTTTGCAGTTCAGGCTGAACTGTTCCCATGGGGAACAGGGTCAAGACTGTTTTGCATGTGGCTGGGTCCAAGCTGGGGTGACGTGGTGAGCAAAAAAACAATGGATTAAACCCAGATCTTTGTGACTGGGGTGGGAGTGTTTGCATTTTTCAGCATTCTGTCCATAAGCTGTCTTTTTGCATTTGTTGTCCTAAGTGGGAAGGGTATGCCAGATGTGGGTCCCTGGGTCTCTGCACCACTAGATTCAGGCTAGCCAGGCTTATACCCTAAAACCGTTCCTAGGATGCTTGTTTCCGGTCCCGAGAGGACCTGGCTTAGCAATTCAAGCTGGAATGTTCCCATGGGGAGCAGAGTCAAGTCTAACTTGCATTTGGCTGGGCCCAAATTGGGGTGGCGTGGTGAGCAAAAACATGATGGATTTAACCCAGATCTTTGTGAATGGGGATGAGTGTTTGCATTGTTCAGCATTCCGTCCATCATCTGTACTTTTTGCACTTGTCACCCTAAGTGGGAACGGTGTGCCCAGACTTGGGTCCCATGCTCACTGTGCCACTGGATTCAGGCTAGCCTGGCTGATGAAAGGTGATACCCTGAAACCGGTCCTAGGATGCTTGTTTCGGTCCAGAGAGGACCTGGCTTGGCAGTTCGGACTGGACTGCTGCCATGGGGACCAGGATCAAGACTGATTTACATAAATCTGGGTCCAAACTAAGGTGGCGTGGTGAGCAAGCAACAAAAAAAAAGGATTAAACCCAGATCTTTGTGACTGGGGGTGAGTGTTTGCGTTGTTCAGCATTCAGTCCATCATCTGTTCTTTTTGCATTTGTCGCCCTAAGTGGTAAGGGTATGCCCAGATGTGGGTCCCGTGCTCACTGCACCACTGGATTCAGCCTAGCATGGCTGATGAAGGGTGATACCCTGAAACCGGTCGTTAGATGTTTGTTTCCGGTCCATGGAGGACCTGGCTTGGCAGCTCGGGCTGGACTGTTTCCATGGGAACAGGGTCAAGACTGATTTGCAGATGGCTGGGCCCAAATTGGGGTGGCTTGGTGAGCATAAAAATAAATAAATGATGGCCTAAACCCAGATCCTTGTGACTGGTGGTGAGTGTTTGCATTGTTCAGCATTCCGTCCATCATCTGTTCTTTTTGCTTTAAATTGGACTTGGGCATCTGGTTTAATGCAACAATTAATTTGATACTTTGAAATACCTGTTTTAGTAGTTCCATTGAGAAGTTAGCTGGACTGAGAGGTCAACCGGTAACTCAGTGTTGGCCAATGGGGTTACTAACTTTTCAACAACAAAAATGATGATTTGGAAGTTTTGCTGTTAGAAAATATGTTATAAGTATATGCCCTACTAACAAAAAAACAGCTCCTTCTTTAGGGCTCTGTATGCCATCCTTATGGGAGACTTGTGTATATTGTTAAGGGAAGTGGGGGGCTTTGCCATTGGCTTACAACTGCTCTTCCAGGCTGCAGTGGCAGATCCATTTTGTACTTTGTTACACACGGGTTGAGACAATCAGAGTTGCAGCCCTTTACTTGCCCTTGGTACCCCCTAGAACACTGGCACTGAGGTCTGGTTAGCAGACCTCAGTGCACTCTCAGAGTAAAAACATACAGCAGCATTAGTCCAAAACCTTGGGGGTGTTCATGCAAAAGGAGGCATTTCCTTGCACTGTACAATGCAGATGGTTGATTGGGTACGTATCAGGTGCTTGAAACTCAATACCAACAAAATTCAGAGTGTGTTGTTTGGTAAAGTAACACCCTACTGGGCAGATGGTTAGGTACCTAGGGAACTAGGAACACCCCTCGGCCTACCAACACTGCCACAAATCTCAGCATCATTCTTGATACTTACTTATACAGCACTCTTAAAACTGCTTTACCACACTCATAGAGCTCTACATAATTTTGGCCCAGGCTCTCTCACATTAGACTCTCCTTTCTTCAGACCACTCCACTACTGCATTTCCCTCTGCAGCAGCAAACAGCGGTCCCCCAAATCTGACTCTCAAGATCCAGTGTACATTCTTTTTTTCTATCTAGTTACTTCGAGCTGGAAGTAATTGCCTCTTTCACCACCAATGATGCGTTAATTAACCATCTTAAAAAAACAAAGCTTAAATCTTGACTATTCTGAACTTGGAAGCTGTACAATTGCAACCTGGTAGTTTTTGAGCTAGGATACTCTTTCTGGGTGTGCGAGCGTGCCAAAATTGATACAAATCGTCCCAAAATACATAACATACCATCACAGTGGCTAGTGATGATAGGTGATAGTTGAGGCACTTCCATCTGGAAAATTTATGTCACTCAGACAGCATCAGCAGGTGCCCAGCAGTTGTGCTGCCAGTGATGACAGTGTTTTACCACTACAAACATTTTTAGGTAGTGCAATTTGTACTTTATCCCTCTCAATAATAGGGAATATCTTGTGGAACCTCTTCATAATCGTCAGGACTATCATAATCTTTGGTAGTCAGTCCACAGTTGCCCATCTTCTTGGACTGCCAGTATTCTGAAATCATTCAGCTCTATTTACCACATTTGAGCACTAATTGAATTAGCACGAGAGCTACAAAGGAGTTAGTTACAGGCACCCTTGGGGGCTTGGAAATGTTTGGGGACAGGGAGAAACTCACCCTTCTCAACCCCCAAGCCTCCTCGATCCAGTTGTAGTTCTTGTTTCTGCTGGTCATGTGGGTTGGGGTTGAGCTTGTAAATCCTAGACTGTCTTGCTTCCTCAATGTCCTTACGGTCTTTCCAACTGCATTGAGCTTTTTTTCTATTGATCAGGCCCTTCCTCCAAGCAGGTACAGACCTGATTCTGGTTCAGGCAGGTAGTTTTTCCTTCTCATCCAGGTCAAGTAGCACTGTGATCCTGGAGGCTTCTCAGCTTTAAATATAGTCTGGAAGAATAATGGCAACCATACAGAGTGTGCTTTCTACATTACACAGGTGCATACGCCTCTGACATGTCTCGTGAGCAGTGATGAGCCAAATACCAGCTTTCACAGTCAGTACTTACAATTCTTGGATGACCACTGGTAATCTGCTAAAACCAATCACAGGGCTGCAGTGTTTAAAAGTTCCAAGGTTCCTGCGATCCTGGTCAACCTTTTTTCCACTGTACCTGGCTAAATGTGTGCTTCCTGCTCTGGTGTCCACACTGAAACCAATTTGGACATTCATCATTACATATTCACATTTTCTGGAGGCTTCGTTGTCAGGTGAGATGGCCACAACACAGGAAATGGGGGAGGGCTGGGTTTTCACAGATGTATGATGGTAAAACACATGCATGACTGCGTTGTTTCCACGAATGCCTTTAGTACTCATGCCCTTACAGCGATTTTTCATTGTAAAGGCATGTCTAGTAAAGGCATGGGTGGAATGGCAAGCGTGGTTTTCGCATGCCATCCGCCTCACCCACCCTAAAAATACAACTTAAATGTAAAACTACCCCGACCACCCACCCGACCCTAAAAACTACTGCTATATCCCCCACCCACCCTGAGCCCTAAAACCGACCCCAACCCCCCACCTGCCCTAAAAGCAACTGACCCCACCCCAAAAATAAAACTACCCATCCCGTAAAAACAAAATTACCCCAACCCCCACCCTAAAAATAAAACTTCCCCCAACTGCCCTAAAAATAAAAAAATAAAACTACCCCTATGCCCACCCACAAAATAAAACTACCCGACCACCCACCCACCCCAAAAATAAAACTACCCTGACCCCCAACCCTCCCCTAAAAACTACCCATATACCATCCAACCACCCTGAGCCTTAAAACCTACCCCAACCCTCCACTCACCCTACAAACAACCGACCCCAACCCAAAAATAAAACAACCCCACCCCTAAAAACAAAATTACCCTGACGCCCCACCCCTACTCCTGAAATCCCACCCTAAAAACTAAATTACCCCGACCCCCCCACCCCGCCCTAAAATCCATAGTACCCTGACCCTCTACCCCCACCCTAAAACCCATAGACCCCCGACCCCCCACCACGGCTCCTTAAAAAAAATAACCCAACCAACCCCCAACACTAAAAACTAACCCCAACTCTCTCCCAGCCCCACATACCTGACCGTGTCCTACCCCAACCCCTGCCTTAAATACAAAATTACCCCCACCCTTAAAACCTGAGCCCCACCTGTCCTAAATAGAAAATTACCATGACCCCCAACCACCGCCTCTAAAACCCACCCCCACCTGCACTAAATACAAAATACGCCGACCCCCCACTCTGCCTTTAAAAACCCAACCCCCCCCTCTGCCCTAAATACAAAAATACCCCTTCCCCTTAAAACAAAATTACCCTGACCCCAGCTCTACATCAAAAACAAAACTACCCCCCAGCCCCACTTACCTGACTTACCAATGCTGACTCCCTATTTCTCTGCCTTAACCACGCATGTGTGTTGTTCAGCACGTGCGTGGATAAGGCAGAGAAAAAGGGAGTTGTTGTTAGTGCAAGTGCAGTTCTGCTTCTGTTAACAACTTTGCCATGGATTCTGGTGTTGTTGTTCCGGATGTTTACCGGGTTTCACTCTCGCAGGGGAACAGACTTAACCAAATAAACCAGTCTGACTACCTTCCCCATTTCCCCCTCAACCCTCCTGGGTACTCCACTTTTGTGGAAGTGGGTTGGAGAATGTGTCTATGCAGACTATGGTTGCCAAGATGGACATCATCAGCCCATCTCATCGAAGATCACCACCTTGGGAGGCAGACACCCACATGACACATGTCCAGTTGTATACAAACTCTCACTCTCTCTCCCCACCCAAGCATCCTTGATTCATGATGACCAGTGGTAGGCAGCTTCCCCACAGGAGTGGAGATAAAAAAACAACTTTGCCCCTAATTATAAACAGTAGCAGTATAGTCTTGGTTGGCAGGGCAAAACCCACTCTTGCACACATCAGAGTACAGTAAAAGTGGGAAAAACACACGTCTCTCCTGAATTACACACAAGAGTTTTTTGCTGATGATATTTGCCAGAATAGAATATATAATTAGTGAGGAACTATTGTTGTGTAGGTTCTCATTATCATAATAAGGCTACTGGATTTGGGGGACAGGATCACTTGGATTGTGGGTACTAAGTATGATTCCACACCACATGACACCCTTCAGCCTTATCCGGGTTCTCTGGCTAACTAATCTCTGGCCAAGATGTTTGTGGCAACCGGGCGCATGACAAGAAGGACTCCTCAGGGGAATCGTGGTCAATCAGATCCCTTCCCTTTCTCTCAGTTACCAATGGGTCTCATACAGGCAAAGACAACAGAGGCAGAAGATGGTTCAATACAAATTTATTGAAACAACTGCATCTTAGATAAAAAGGCATGTATTGTAATAACTAGGATGATAAAACACAATAAAAACAAACAGGTGACTAACAGAGTAAAACACAAGAATAGTCCTACCATACTGTCACTAGGAGTGATGTATATATTTCTCCTACCTATACTATGTCTGAGCACAGTGTTATAAGCCTAATCTGCCCCTCAGGTTTCCCCCTTGTGGGTACATCATCCCTCATACCTGAAGGAAGAAACCCGTAGTCTAGAGAGACACCGTCCCCATGTGGACCAGGGGTTCAGCCGTCTAAGCAAGTAGCTGCAGCAAAGCAGTCAGCAATCAGCAGGCAGTCCTGTTCATCTGGCTGGAATCTCCCTCTAACATGTCAGGGACAAAAGGGGTATTTTTATAATAAAATAGCTGGCATTCTAAGAAATAGTCCCCACATATGAATAAGTGTTTTCTGTGAATGTTGGAGACACAGCATACCACATTTGTCGGCAACCCTATCTGACTGAAAGCACAAAGTGAAATAGATGTCCTACTAAGAATGTAATGCTTTCCTAGGCAAAAGTACAATGTGATAAAGAAAATAAAACAGCACCACAAATGTTGCTATTGCTAGAAAAATAAAGCATTGCTGAATAAAATATAACAGGGTTAAAGTGCACAGCGGCAGGCCTAGATTAGCTTAAAACAACGTGTCTAAAATATGGCTAAAATAGCTATACAACACTATCAAATTGCCCCCAATAATAAAGCTGCTGGGGTAGATAGCCTATGCTAAGAATTTTAGATCTTAAAGAGGAGCTTGTAGTGATATTGTTCTTTTAGTATATTTTATGCAGTTTAAATGTAGGCCACTGCAGAGTTAGTAAAATACTACAGTGAAGGTGTCCCCTAAACAAGGAAGGATCACCAGCAGTTAGGATCTCTTTGTTAAATAAAGCGAAGAAATGATGAATGCAAGCTGTATTCAAAGATTTTTGTTGCACATGCCACACTAGCAATAGTTCATAGTGATCAACAAGGGTTTGTTCCAGGATGAGATTGTTAGACTTTTCATCCTTGGCATGGACTCCCCTAACTTTTTGCCTCTGTTTCCCAGGTTGTTGATGTGCGCTAGACTCTGTTTTTGCTGTTTGTGTTACTCTGGGCACTTTACCATTGCTATCCAGTGCTAAAGTGCAAGTGCTCCTGTATAAAATGTGTATGTAATTGGCTTTCCATGATTGGCATTTTTGATTTACTGGGAATTCCCTATTACAGTGCACTAGAGGTGCCCAGGGCCGTAAATCAAATGATGCTAGTGGGCCTGCAGTACTGGTTGTGGTACCCAAAATAGTAGCTCTGTAAACATGGCTCAGATCTGCCACTGCAGTGTCTGTGTGTGTAGTTTTAAACTGCCAATTCGACTTGGCAAGTGTACCCACTTGCTAGGTGTAAACCTTCCCTTTTCTTACATGTAAGACACCCCTAAGGTAGTCCCTAGGTAGACCCATGGGCAGGGTGCAGTGTATGTTTAAGGTAGGACATATAATCATATGTTTTATATGTCCTAACAGTGAAATACTGCTAAATTCGGTTTTCACTATTGCAAGGCCTATCCCTCTCATAGGTTAACATGGGGGCTGTCTTTAAATATGATTAAAGCGTAGATTCCCTTTGGGAGCGGATGGACATATGGAGTTTGGGGTATCTGAGCTCACAATTTAAAAATACATCTTTTAGTAAAGTTGATTTTCAGATTATGTATTTGAAAATGCCACTTTAGAAAGCGAGCATGTTCTTGCTTAAACCATTCTGTGACTTTGCCTGTTTGTGGATTCCCTGTATGGGTCAGTTTGACAGTTGGGCTGTTTGCACCTCTCTTTAGACAGTGACACAAAGGGAGCTGGGGTGCAGCCTGCATATTCTGATGAGACATCTGTGCTAGGTAGGAGGGGAGGAGTGGTCACTTACACCTGAAAGGATTGTGCCTGCCCTCGCACAATGCAGTCTCCAACCCCCTAGTGTGTGTCTGGGCCTAGCCTGGACAAGGCAGGATTCACAAACAAGAGATACTCTCCCTTGAAGTAGGCCTACTTCAAAGGCCAACATAGGTATAGGAAGAGCACCCAAAATTACAGATTTTAGATCGCTTCTGGACATCAAAGGGAACTTCTGCCTGGAGAAGAGCTGAAGAGCTGGGGAGAAGTGCTGCAATGCCTGGGACTGTGATCTGTGGATCTATCCTGCAGTTGCTGCTTCTTCCTGTGCCAGGGGACAAAGACTGGACTTTGTATGCATTCCTGCTTGTGAAGAAATCTCCAAGGGCTTGTCCTGAGCTTGCCTCCTGTTGTTGAAGTCTCAGGTCCAAAGACTTCTCCTGCCAGCACCTGGACTCTCTGCTGAGACTCCTGCCCTTCCAAGTGGTGCCCTATCCAGTTCCTGGGGCCTTGGAAAGTGAAGCTGGCAGACCAAGACTGAAAATCCACGAACAGACTGCCATGCGGGCAAAATATCGACGCACCTTCCCAGACGTGGCTGAAAAAAGATGCCGGCTTCGTGGCAGAAATTGACGCATCGAGGCTGGAAAATCGACGCACCTAGCTGGAAGAACAACACGCAACAGCCACTGACAGAGGGTGATAACGTCGCAACCCACATATCGTGGTTTTGCTGATACCGTGGGACAGGATTTTCGATGCAAACCTTGCTGGGCGCAGAAAAACAATGCAACACCTGCTGCTGCCCTGATCGAAGGATCCCTCCCCTGCAGGGAGGAACAGCGATGCACGCCAACCTGACCGGAGAAGTAGAAACGATGCATGGTCTCCCTTGCTGGTGAGAAATCGATGCACTGCTTACCTTTTTCGGTGCACACTCACCCGTGCATGCCATTTTGACGCTACCCAGGTACTTTTCAACACTAACAGTGTTTTTACTGTTTTCCCAAGGATTTAAGACTCTTTTGCTTTCAAAATTAAAAACTTGACTTGAGTATGTTGGATTTTTACAGTTTTGGTCTTGTTTTGTTTAGAGAAATATTTTCTATTTTTCTAAACCTGTGTTGTGTCATTTTGTAATGTTTTCACTGAGTTACTGTGTGTGTTGGTACAAATAATTTACACCTAGAACTCTAAAGTTAAGCCTGCCTGCTTGTGCCAAGCTACCAAGAGGGTGAGTGGGGGTTAACTGAGGGTGATTCTCCTTTACCCTGTCTAGAGTTAGGGCCCTTGCTTGGACAAGGGGTAACCTGACTGCCAACCAAAGAACCCATTTCTAACAGAGATCATTATATACATGCACATAACATAGGCTCCATCTTGGTAATCTGTCTAGGTGCCAACCATGTTGAATGAGACTTCCTGTGGTATTCAGTGGTGAAATTTCAGTTCGGAACAAGGTAAATTAAGGCACTCCAAGACTTGTATGTATCCCCACGCCAGTCGAGTAATGAATCAAATTCAACTTGCTCCTATGCAGACTTGTCAGGATGCAAGACATGACTGCACTTTCTGACCTCTTTTTATTGTACTGTATATTGAACCACTAATCACAGGACACTGTTCAGGAATACAGGTTTAAGCAAAACAATGGAGGTGTATTGCCGCCATTCCTCGATGCCAGCCGGACGTCATAATTAAGGAATGATGCTAGCCGGCGCTAAGGCCCGGTTAGCGTCAAAATAAATGATGCTAACCGGGTGGGGGAGGCGTAGGGGAAACAGGAGGTTGTGCGTCAAAGAATAACGCTAGTCAGGTTAGAGTCAGAAAAATTACACACTTTTTGATGCACAACCCCCATGGACATGACTCCTGTCTTAGTAGAGGCAGGAGTCATGCCCCCCGGCCCAGTGGCCCTGCCCAGGAGACTTATGCACAGTGCCATGTGAGGGGGCCCAGGTCAGCCCCCCGGCACTTTAAAAAAACAATTAAAACTTACCTGGACTTACCTGGGATGGGTCCCCCATCCTTTGGTGTCCTCCAGGTGTCGTGAGGGTGGCTGGGGGTGTCCCTGGGGGCAGGGAAGGGCACCTGTGGATTGCTTCCATGGTCTCTGACCATGGAAATGAGCCCACAGGTCCCCTAATGCCTGCCCTGACCAAGGCGTTAAATATTGGCGCTAACCAGGCTTAGCACCATTATTTAAGGCCCTCCTCTTCCTGTGTGTGACTTTTGCAAGGGAGGATAAATAAGGCTCAAAGGCCTTAGAGTCATTGTTTTCCCTGTAACTCCTACCTTGCATCTCATTGACGCAAGGTAGGTTTTCACTGTAAAAAAATGACGTTAACTCCAATATTTCGACGTTAGATGTGTCTAGGGTTGAAATATAAATATGGAGTTAAGTTTGCGCTGGATTTGTGTAAAAAAAATGACGCACATCTGCACAGAGTACAAATATGCCTCTGAATGTATTACCAACCCTAAAACTATGATACTTCCTCAAATATTGTTTTTATTTTACACCCAATTGGCATTCCCGGTTTTTGACATTAAAACAACTGCATGATTGAATTTAACTGGAATAATAATAAAAAACAGCCGCTTTGCCTTTCAGTGCAAGGGGACCGACCGGCTCTTGCAGAGGAAGTAGTGATCGGCAAGTGGGTGTAGTGTGTGACTGCACCCACCTGCATGAGGATGCCCAGAGATTTCTTAGGCCCCTTTAATCTCTCCCAAGGGGTGTCCCCAGAAGGCGTACTCCTGTGCGCCACTTCATACACAGCGCACAGTCAGTATACTGCATGATGGCCTGTTTGCCCCTAAGCTGGTTCAGGAGCAAAGACGTTCTCTGCAAATGAGGGAAGCCCTTTTGGGATTGAGCTGGGAAAAATGTACACTGGTGTATTCCATGTTACAAATGGGGCCATACAAGTATGACCTGCCCCTTCTCTATTACCAAAGTGCCACAGGGGAAAAACTAAAGTGCTAAAATGCCCCATGCGCACCAGACGCTTTCTGTAATATGGCGGCAGGTGTGAAATAGCAGCTTATATCCAGTGCTGTTCAGATATCTTACTGACTGAATGACTGAGAGTAAATAAGGATGGGCAGATTTAGCAGTTCAGTTGCATGGGCGCAAATAGATCTAAGGCATGTTTTTTAAAAGGATCTTTACTGAAAATGAAGAATTAACGTGTTGTCAAACCATGATCAGCAAAGCACAAACATCAGGCTATTACAATCTGAAAAAGGTACATTCCTGTTCATGTTTAAAGTCACATTGGTTAAATCAGAGGATTATGGCTCGTATTTATGGAAAATGGTGCACAACTGCGCTAGCGCAGTTGTGCGTCAAACAATTTACCACAAGCTACTGTTATTCCCTGGCGCCATTCGTGTGCCATATTTAAAAAAGACACACAATGGCACTAAGGAATGGTTAGCGTAAAAAAAAGACGCTAGCCGGGTATGGATGGCCTTAGAAAAAATGGCGCTAGTGGGCCTAGAATGACGCTAGACTGATTAGCGGCAAAAATCTGCCGCTCGTCAGCCTAGCATAATTTTTTGCCCGCACAAGCAGCCAAAAAAGTGACGCCTTTCTAATTATAGACAGGAGACATTACCACAACCCCAATGTCCACCACATGGGACCAGTGTCCCTAGGACAACCCAACAGACCCAGTGCCAGCGAGGGGGGCCCATGTACGTGGCCCCCAGTGGCACACAACAGACAAGCATGTATACTTACCTGGGATGGGATCCCTCTACCTGTAGTGTTCCTGTGGTGTGGGTGGTGCTGATGCTGGCGGTTGAGGTGGACATCTATGTGCCCAATATGGTGACACCAGTGTGGACTCCATGATTTTTTCCATAGACATGTGCTTAACATCACTTTAACACCTGGTCTGACCCGGTGTTAAATTTTGATGCTAATCGGCCTTAGCATCCTTTTTTGGGTCCACTACCTAAGTGTGCGTCATTTGTGTTACTGGAGGTAAGTGTGACGATGGGGGCACCTACCTTTCATATCATTGTCGCAATTCGGCACAAGGTGGCTTGGCGCTTCAAATAAATGCAGCTAACTCAGATGTTTTTATGCTAGACGGGTCTAGCTTCAAAATATAAATATTTAGTTAAGTTAGTGCCCCTTTAGCGTAAACAAAAAATAAATGATGCTAAGGCAGTGCAAACTTTCCATAAATGTAGGCCTAAGTTCCAAGGAGTTCCATGTAGTAACTAAAACTTTGCAATTGCTATACATGGATCACTTTGAATGATACCACGGTTGATTGTGTGCATCTGACAGTACTGATCCTAGTTTTCTTAATCCAGAAAGGTCCGTGGCTCACAATTATTTTACCTTGACTAAAAGCTGGCACTATTACACAGAGAAAGGGAATGCCATGTGAGGGATACTGTTTATTCGTAATCTGACTGCACTGACCAAATACCGATTTGGTTAAATAAAGCGGAAGTTCCAAAAATTGATTGAGGCAGAAGGGCACAGGTATCATCAGTGTTATAGTTTGGAGAACCTACTAAGGAACCTGGCTTTCCAAATAATTGTCTCAAATGAAGGTGGCACAAACTTCATGCCTCGATTTGAGGGCACATCTGGTGAATCACTCCTGTCGCACTCACTTGAAATGCCAGCTTAGCCACCAGAAAATTGTGGGGTCTATACAGAAACTAATTAACGCTTTTGTCAAAGGAAGGCTTAACCATATGATTTTCGTAGTTACTTAATCCTTGAATCCATATAACATGCCAAACCTACTTTGACGAATTTTCCACTCATAGAATAATCACTGGTTTACAATTGCATTCAAGGTGCAATGTGTCTTTCCTTTTTTAACACCCTGATTTTTTGGTGTGAACTTCACATGCATATTCAATGTTTTCTAGAGATAAGTTGTACTTAGGTGCTTAAAATGGTATGCGAATCTGACTCTTCTTCCATATCTATATCTATATCTCTATTTATCTATCTACCTCTCTCTCTCTCCCTATATATATATATATATATATGTATATATACATCTATATTTCTATTTCTATTTTATATATATATATATATATATATATATATATATATATATATATACATATATATATATTCACTTAAAAAACAAAGGTTACAGGGGTGTTATAGTTAGGCTCACATATTAAATGCGCAAAACCTTAGAAATTCAGCAGTTATAGTTAGAGATATCTCAAGTAACTATAACTCGTGCCCTTAGGTAACTATAACTCGCACCCTCATCATGCACTGCTAATTATCACACAAATTACAGCACTCATGACATCTTTGATAACACCATTAATAATATCAATGAAATATTTGCAGTAACATCTCTGACGAACTGTGTATAGTGGGGCTGTCAGTTATAGTTACCTTGGGGCACAAGTCATGCAGGCCATGCAGAAACCCCCCCTTATCAACCCACCCCTGCTGCGCACACGGCCATTGGCCGTGTGCCTCAGAGTTTGGCCAAAGGGCCTTGCCACAGCCAACCACTATAGGCACCCAGCTGAGCACCATGCATGGCCTTTGGCTGTGCACAGCGGGGTTGGCAGCAGCTAAACCCCTATATCTACCCAGAGAGAAATTGAGAGATGGAGAGAGAGAGAGCTTTTTCAGGCTTTGATGAATGATATACTTAGAATGAGATATTTTCAGACAAATTGAAAAAAAATCATTTGGTAAGTAAGTAGAGTGAGATCACCTTTCGGTATGTACCTTAAATATTTGAAATAAAAAAAAAAATGTCACTTGGAAATGTCGATAGTCACACTTAGACAGTCAAAGACCTTAACAACTATGTTACAGGTGATTTTGTAAATAACGAAACATATCAAGACTTGAGCCTTCAACCTACTGTATGAGGGTCTAATAGCTGTCCCAGTACTAGTACTTTCAGGACCGCCGGGTGAGCCTGAAAGCCCCCGGTGCCCTATCCTGCTCCTGACTCCTGCGGGAGCCGGCATTGCTCCTGCATGCGGGAAACAGATGAAAACTCTGCTTTCTGCCAATGGGAGCTGTTTGACAGCTTCCACTGGCAGAAAGCAGAATTTGTTTGCTTTTGCTGTCAGCTCACACCAATCAAAAGCAAACAGCTATGTCCCACGGTGGCCACCCCAGGACATAGCAGGAGCCGGCCCTGGGGGGTGGCGGTCCCCAGGGCAATCACTGGTTCCTTGAGGGGGGCTGCATGACCCCTTTCCAACATGTATTGCTCCGGGAAGGTAGTAGTCCCCAGGGCTAGGCGTCTGCAACAGAACCCCCTCATTTTTTTATTTTAGCCCTGGGAAGGTGGTGGTCCCGAGGCTCTGGTGGGGGAGCATTTGGTTCCCCTCATACATAATTAGTTTTGCCCCAGGGAGGTGGTGGTCCCCAGGGCAGTGGAGGGGCCACATGGTACCCGCATATAATTTCACATTAACCCAAAGGAGGTGGCTATCCCTAGGGCTGCAGGGGGAAGCGTGCGCCCCCCTGCATATATGATTTGCTTAGCCCCGGGGAGGTGGCGGTCCCCGGGGCTGCAGGAGGGGCCATGTGTCATCCACATACCTAAACAGTTTAACCCCTCAGAGGTGGAGATCCCCTGGGAATAAAACTGCCCTAGGACGGGACCCCCCTGCACCCCCTCCCTAAATGTTACATCCTCCGGGACCTGGACCACCAGGGGCCTTCTTAAAAACAAGCGCCGGAGCCCATGTTTGGTTTTCTTTTAATGTTTTCCATGAATTTGCAACCTTGTTGCAAATTTGTAGCAAAAATATAAAAAAGAAAGCACTTTTTAGCACTGGCGGTGTCCCTCTGGGTCCCCAGCACCAGCGCTAAGGGGTCAGGGTGACTCTACCTTGGCCTCTTTTCTTTTTTTTCCTTTTTTTGTAGGACTCGGCTGAAGCTAAGTCCCAAGATGGCTGCCAACACTTCCTGGTTGAAGTGTTGGCAGCCAATCAGAGCCCTGCAGGTTTCTGCATGTGCTTCTTATTATTCACGAAGTTGTAGCAGCCATAGATACACAGATTTGGATTTCCTTTAATTTCTCAACAACTACTGAACGAATTTAGACCAAATAACAAAATGCACAATCTGTGTACCATAAGCTACCTTGCTGCCAAATTTGGTGTAATTGTGTCCAGTGTTTTGAGCTGTAGTCGTGTTCCATACCCCTATGGGAATTACCATTGAAAGCACATGTTTTTTGACCCTCCTTTTTCTCAACCCCTGCTTGATGGATCACCCCAAAACATTCAGTGCACAACAAGAATCACCGGAACACTTTTTGAGGAAAAGTTTGTGAAGATTTTTCAAATGGTGCTAAAGATATAGGCAAGTCAGAAAATGCTTTTTCTATGGCAACATGGTCCTAACTATAACTACCTACTGGTGGCCAGTAGTAAGTACTATATATATATATATATATATATATATATATATATATATATATATATATATATATATATATATACACATATATATATATATATATATATATATATATATACGTATATATATATATATATATATATATATATATACATATATATATATGTATGTATATGTATATATATATATATGTGTGTGTGTGTGTTTACATATAGGTATACATATATATCACATTCTTGTTATTTAGTTAGATGCAATAAGATAAGTTCACAACACCATCCCCCCAAAAATAATTTATTTCTGCCAAAAAATGTTTCTCTTTTAGGTGTAGATGAAGCATCGATTATAGACATTTTGACAAAGCGAAACAATGCAGAACGACAGCAGATCAAAGGTGCTTTCCAGCAGGCTGCAGGAAAGGTAAATATGTTTATATATTTCATTTAACTCTTCACACTTACATGATCTATTTACAAAAACTCTCTGATTGATTCTCTTTAATGTGCACCTTCTGACAATGAGAGGGAAGGAACTGACTCTGCATCCATAAAAGTTAAACCTTTATAGGTATAGTGGAGAATCTCAGAAATGGAAGTATGGAGGCTGCAGAGCTGTATCACTGTTGGTACTACCCAAGTATGCAAAATAGTGGCCATCCTGTCTACATCAAGGCTGGTTTGCTTTTGATGTACCATGTATTCCTTGAATAGAAGTAGAAATGCCCCATTCCCAAACTGTCTAAAGTAGTCTCTACTGATTGCCTTTGAACTGTTCTTTTTCATTGGTCTATAGCACCAGTGTGCTTTCCTTCACAGGGGCAGCATTAAACAATTATTCGGTTTTCCCTTCTGTCATTTATTTGTCTTTCTCTGTCCAGGTCTTCAGTCAATTCTTTTGTGCTCATTCCCTTTAGATTTTACCGCTAGCTCTCTTTCCTAAGAAGAAAAGTAATTCCTTTACTGGGCATGTACAGTAGCTTAGCTCAAAATGATGGGCAAAATCTTCACACTGGGTGGGGGCTAGTGCGACTCCATTGCAAGACCCGGAAGAAGTCATATTATACCCCCATTTGCCATTCAGCAGCTTCTGGAAACGAATAATCATTTGTTTTTACATAGTTCTTCACAAAGTGTTCCTTTATCCAATATCTATAAAGAGCTGTTACTACTACTCCTACAATTTAGTGGGACTCAATTGGTAACCTCGGGATTAGACGTCGAGTTGCCTTTGTTGGGATTTAAACTTGCAGCATGCAAGTCTAAGCAGATATCTATGTCAAGTGTTTTATGCACTGAACCGCCTTGTCATTGTGGTTTAAATCAAATGTCAGGACGTGGCACTGCTGTTACTATCAGCAAAGCACTGTTTAGAGCTTGTTTCAGTTGTAACAATACCTTTTCTTCACTCTTCCTTCTTTGTTGTCGATGAGTAGGAGCCACAGAGCAACCGCAGGATAGGTGCAGGGAGAGTGGAATGAGACAGGTCACAGGTATGGGAAGACCACAGGAGACACCACAGTGTGTGCTCACCGAGTATGCAACCACTCCTTATCGCTTGCACTGCCTTGGAAGGCTCAACAATGGTGCTACTTCTGGCAACATGTTGGAGTGGAAAGACCATAAGTAGGCACTATACTTTTTGATATAAAACTGCACTAGAGTAGTTTTGCATCAAAATGTTTAGCACTGGCTTGCGCCATTCATTAGCACCAGCTGTCCGCCATATTTATGGAATGGTGCAAGCCGATGCAAAGGGTGGGCTAGCGTAAAGAAATGGGTTAGCCGGGTGGGTGTGGAGGTATGGGAAAAGGGGGTTTTGCTAAAAAAAATGACGTTAGGCTGGTTAGAGGCAAAAAAATGCCTCCAACCAGCCTACTGTCATTTTCTGATGCAAAACCATCCATACCACATGACTCCTGTTTTAGAAAAGACAGGAGTCATACCCACCACCCCAATTGCCAGCACAGAGGACCAGTGTCCCCTGGACATGGCCATTGCACCCTGTGCCATGCAGGGGGGGACCAAGTTGGGCCCCCATTGGCACTCACTTAAAAAATAATACTTACCTATACTTACCCTATTACCTGGGATGGGGTCCCCCATCCTCCGGCGTCCCACTGATATGGGTGGGTGTGTTCCTGGGGCTTGAGGAGGGCACCTGTGGACCCATTCATGGTGTTTAGCCATGGAAATTGGTCCACAGGTCCCCTAAAGCCTGGTCTGACCCAGGTGTTAAATAGTGGTGCAAAGCAAGCTTTGTACCATTATTTAGGCCCTCCTCCCACCCATGCATCATTCCAGCATGGGGGAATAAATATGGGGCTACGGGGTTAGCACCATTTTTTAGATTTTGACGTCTACCTTGCATCTCATTGATACAAGGTAGGTTCAAGCATCTAAAACATTGTCCAAACTCCAATATTTTGACATTAGACATGTCTAATGTCAAAATATAAATATGGAGTTAGTTTTGCGCCAAACTTGTGTAAAAAAATGACGCAAATTCCACGCAAATGGAGTATAAATATGCCCCAAAATGTCTCAACATACATGAGTTTTCAACTAGGATTGCAAAGCATTTATTGTAACCTTTGATTCTCAGGTTCCATACTACATTTATGATTTTGTAGTGTACATGTAAGCAGGCTGCAATGTTCCATTTCTGTGTTGAGTCTGGTTAATGTTTTGCTTTCTTTGATAGAATGTTTTATTTTGTTTCCATGCTCTAAATGAAATTATTTTTAAGCTATGTTTAGGCATTACTATTCAGCTACACATCTTAAAATTACATTTTGCCTCTTTGGAATGATTTCCTAACAGTCTCTGGAGGATGCTCTGAAGAAAGCCCTCTCTGGCCGTTTTGAGGAGGTTGTCCTGGCTTTGCTTAAAACTCCAGCCCAATTTGATGCCCATGAACTGAAGTATGCCACCAAGGTAGGACAATACTAAATATCCAGTTATACCATCTGAACTGTAAGTACGTATTCATCCAAACCATCAGTTGCTGCAGAAATCCACCATGTTTGATTTAATAATGTCATACACTGAGTAATAAAACCACAACAGCCATGCATAGACCATTTCAAATACTCTCATAAAAATAAATAAAAGCACATTTTAAATAAGAGGCAGGCCTGGGGGAATCTGGGAGCAGGGGGAGAGAGGACTCATGATAGGGCAGAGGAACAAGAGGGGAAGAGAGCAAGAGAGCAAGGCAAAACATGCAGTGCCATGGAGTGCTCAGTGGCTCTAAAAGATGGTGCTGTTGGCTTTGCCATTGCTTTTTTGCAATTGAACACATGCATGTCAGGTGATCTTGAAATGGATTTTGTTTTAAAGAAAACCCATTGGCTGCTAAAAAGCACACATGAATTGAGACACATGCAAACAACATGTGTGGACATGCATCATGATGCACAGTGACATGGATGTCAATTTACCAAAATTCCAGGGGTAGCGGATGTTACATCACACACCAATTCATCTTCACTTTTAATCACACACACATGCTTTCACATACACACACATTCACTTATACATACACTCTGTTTTACATAAACACAATCTCACCCGCAAACATGCACACAGCATACACTATTAATGTAATAAAAAACTGATTGAAAACAAGGAAATGGAGCCTAAAGCAACGTCAAGGACAAGCTCCTCTAGTGTTCCTGTCACTGATTTTGCCACCTCTGAGGTCAGGGGTCGCAATGGCAGTACCAGGGGTTGCAAACGGCAAGCTGGGGATCGCAGCTGTGAACTATGGCAACCCCTAAATGATGTCTATGCACAGTAACCAGTATTCATTTTCGGTTCCAACATGGCAGCCAGTCATGTTAGAATGATAAATTAAATGCTGTGTCTGAAGGGAAGAAAAAGGTAGCCAGTTGCTAGGCAGCACGTCACAACTGCTGGGCCCTCATAATAAAAACACAACAAATTCAAAACTTAAAACACACAGTGTGACAGGAACAAGGATGTGGAGCTGGATGGGTAGAATCTGAAAGGAAGGTGGGAGGAAGAAAAGGAGCTCTAGAAAAAAATAATAAAACAATAATTGCCAAGTTATGTATTGTTGTGTGAATGTTGAGTGGGTGTTAGAAATTAGGTCTCTGGTTGGTAATCAGTTTGCACTGTGTCCAAGCAGGGACCCTCACTCTAGTCAGGGAGATACACACCTAGGATAACCCCTTCTCACCCCCTTGGTAGCTTGGCACAAGCAGTCAGGGTTATCTCAGAGGCAATGTGTAAAGTATTTGTTCAATCACACACAGTAACACAGTGAAAACACCACAAAAGTTCTGAACACCAGTTTAGAAAAATAGCCAATACTTGTGAGTGAACAAGACCAAAATGCCCAAACTCCAACATACACAAGCAAAGTTAGGAATTTTCAAAGATTAAACTTCATTATCACGCTTACAAACACAAATGCTTCAATTTGGTGTTATCACGGCGTTGTGACGGAGTCATTCCCAACAGTCCAATGGCACCGGTAATGGAGTCAAACAGACCTCCAGGTACAGTACTTTGTGAAAGTAAGGAAACTAACCGGTGCACGGAGATGGGGAAGAGAGGTGTGGCTGTATCCGGTGTGGCGTTGGTTCCAGTGCTGCGGAGCAGTGGAGTGTGGGCGTCTGTGCAAAGCGTAGGGTCCTTGCTGTGGAGCAGTGGAGATGAGGTGGCGTCAGTGCAAAGCATCAGTTCCTTACACTCCAGCGGGGTTGATGTCTGGTAGGTCAAGATGCAGTGGGACGACCCACGGGGTTGCAGGTGCCATGTCGGAGTTGGGTGTCACGAACTTCAATGGCCCGTCACTCGGGACTCATGGAGTCACGGGACAACAGTAGGTTGCGGCGGCATTAGGCCTGCGATGTCAGACGGGGTTGTCGCAGTCCAGTGAAGACCACAGCTTCGGTTGCTGTCGGCATTGCGGGGTCAGGCAGCAGCGTCAGTCCGGGTGTCATCTGGCATCAGTGCACTTGGTTTTTCTTGGTTTTGAACCAGTTTTCACTGCCAGGGGTCCAGACCTGGAATAGGCACCACCTGACGAGTTAGGGTCCACAGCAAATGAACCCAAAGGATGGTAGGTGAAGTCTTTGCTGTCCCTGAGAGTTCCTAACAGGAGGCAAGCTCATTCTAAGCCCTTGGAGAAACTTTACAAGGAGGATACACAGCAAAGTCCAGTTTTTGTCCTCCTTAAGGCAGAAGCAGCAACTGCAGGCCAACCCAGCAAAGCACACATAGCAAAGGGGCAGTACTCCTCCTTCAG
This sequence comes from Pleurodeles waltl, assembly GCF_031143425.1. Lineage (NCBI taxonomy): Eukaryota > Metazoa > Chordata > Amphibia > Caudata > Salamandridae > Pleurodeles > Pleurodeles waltl. The sequence goes on from NC_090436.1 coordinate 841,137,212, forward strand.
CTTTTCTCCTTGGCAGAGGTTCCTCTTGATCCAGAAGTTTTCTAAAAGTCTGGGGTTTTGGGTACACAAATTATACCCATTTCTGCCTTTGAAGTAGGCAAACCTCAAAGGAAAGTGTCTGTTGTTTACAAGATCCTGCCTTGCCCAGACCTGGCCCCAGATATACACCAGGGGGTCAGGGACTGCATTGTGTGAGGATAGGCACAGCCTTTTCAGGTGCAGGTGTCAGCTCCTTCCTCCCCAACTCTAGCCAAGGGACTCATCAGGATGTGCAGGACACTTCCCAGCTCCGTTTATGTCACTGTCTAGAGGGAATTCACAAAGAGCCCAACTGTCAGTCTGATCCAGACGTGGTTTCCACAGGCAGGCAGAGGCACAGAATGATTAGGCAAGAAAAAGCCCACTTTCTAAAAGTTGCATTTTCAAACTGACAATCCAAAAACCAACTCTACCAAAAGGTGTGTTTTCAAATTGTGAGTTCAGAGACCCCAAGTCCCATATCTCTATCTGCCCCCAATGTGAAACTACCCATAAAAGATATTTAAAGACAGTCTCCATGTTAATCTATGGGAGGGATAGGCCTTGCAATAGTGAAAAACGAAGTTTGCCGTATTTTACTATCAGGATATGTAAACCACATGAGTACATGTCCTACCTTTAAAATACACTGCACCCTGCCCATGCTACCTAGGGCCTACCTTAGTGGTGACATGTGTACAAAAAAGGAAGGTTTGGGCCTCGCACGTGGATACACCTGCCAGGTCGAATTGGCAGTTTAAAACTGGACACACAGGCACTGCAGTGGCAGGTTTGAGCCATGTTTACAGGGCTACTCATGTGGGTGGCACAATCAGTGATGGAGGTGCACTAGTAGCATTTGATTTAGAGGCCAAGGACACCTCTAGTGCACTTTACTAGGGGCTTGCTAGTAAATAAAGTATGCCAATCATGGAAAAGCTAATCACCAATACAATTTACATAGAGAGCACTTGCACCTTAGCTCTGATCAGCAGTGGAAAAGTGCCCAAAGTACCAAAAATAGCAAAAGAAAAGTCCAGCACACATTCAGAAATAGAGGAAGCAGAGGCAAAAATATAGGGGAAACCATGCCAAGGATGCCAGGTCTAACACTGGGTGTCTGTGAGAAGAGTCCAGTGGATGTTAAAAAGGCTAGGCGAGAGTACCAGTCTTTTGGGGAGGAAAGGAAGAGGTCAATAAGGTTAATAAGGGAGGAGCCTTGGTCCCATTGTTAATGGACAGTGCCAGGTTGGGCCAACATAAATCATTCTTTCTTCTCTTAGTGCGACACACCTAATCTGGAAGTTACAATCCCGGAAGCCCAGTGAGTGACACATTTCACTAGCGCATTTCAACCTATAGAAAGCGACCTGCCTCCAAATAGGGTTTTAAATTGCTTCCTCCAGTCAAACCCACTATGAGTACATGGAAGGCTTGGACCTGAAAGTGAATTATTTAAAATCGTACAACATGATATGTGGGCCACTAGGCATGAAATCCACACATTTTAAAATGGGGGGGGTGGCACCATCCTAAAATGAAGAAATTATTTTATCTATTTAGGTATTGTTTTTAGCTCATCCTTAGGTTGGAAAACACACAGTCTTATGAAAGCCCAACAACTGGGAAAGAATGTGGAGAGCATTTTTCGCTTTGTAAAGTCATTAGGTCACAAACCTTTAGTAAAGATGATTGCCCTGTATAAACCCAAATGTATCGCCGTCGCAACTTATGAAGCAGGGGCTTGGGGATACCAAAATCAGATAGACTTCAATATATCGAGAATGCCATTACTAGCAGACTGCTTGCAGTTTCAAAAAATATGGCTAATTTTATAAGTCACAAGGAGCTGGGCCTCCCTACATAGACAATCAAACAAAAATTTCACTACTTCTTTTAGGGATCAAGTGCTGGGAAACCCCACAGGCAGCCTTGGTCAGAGCTTGCATGTCAGACTGTTATGCCTTAGAAAATATGAATAAGATACCTTGGTTGATGTATGTAAAATCAGATTTTCTCAAATTTGGCTTAATAGAAATGTTCAAATCTCCTACCTATCTTCCACCAAACGCTAAGTCAATTGTGAAATCCACATATGCCAACTGTTGTGTGGAGGAAAGGTTACAACGTATGTTGGACATGAAAACAATTGAACATGATTTGCAGATTGTCACAGGCAAATCATTTGAACCATATCTGGGATGGGTTGAGATTGCAAAGCACCGGCTCCTTTTAACATACTTCAGATTTAATTCATTTTAAAGTGGCTTTTCTTTTACAATGCACTTAGCAGCGGGAATTACCCCCATGGCACTGTGATAATGCCACCAAACAAAGCACGTCACATTATCTTATTTTGTCCACTTTATGCAGGCCCAAGAAGTACCTTTCTGATTCCTTTGTTGCGACAGGTCGAGATCAGGAATACTGACCTGCAATGGAATTTTTACAAAAAATAATCATCAAAAAAATAATCATCAAAAGACATGTGCCATTCAGTGCTAAATTTAATTAGGAGTGCAAACCGGATTAGAAACCGCTATGAGTTTGTTAATTTAAACTGAGGTATTGTTCTAAATGAGTATGAACTTTTTTTCAAATTTCAGAACAGTATTGAATGTAATTATGTGTTTTATTGATCACTTCTGCCTTTTATGTTGAATTTCATTTATGCTATGTGTTACATGCTTTTTATGGCACATCGTCGAAATAAAGATGCAATGACTGACTGACTGACTGAGTTACTGGTTGGATGGATCCGTGAGTGAGTAAATGGCTATGCAGATGAATGTGTTCATGGATAAACAGTTGAGAGTAGAAGTGAATGGTGGAATGGATGGATTGTTGAACACATAACACTAAAGTTACAGGCTAAGGGCTTGAGCAGCACTAGTGTTAATTTTATAAAGATCCCCAAACTTCTCACTATTATCCCAATGCTAACCATACACAAACGACAGGCACCATCATGGTAAGTAGGCCCACATTATATACAGAATTGTATTATATGCCAATGCAAGACTTATGAAGGAGTGGGCACCACCGTGCCAAGAAAGCATACAATATGTAAAGAATTGCCACTTGTTTGCGTTTTAAGATTTGCCCCATCATTCAGTAATTTTTAGTGTGTTCAGATTTACACCAGCACTCATTACTCCTTAGTGAATGTTCAGAGTTTCACCATCACTCACTGAATATTGGTGTATGCTGTATGCTGCTCTGCACCACCTTTCACTATTTACAAGCAATGAATGATGGAGGAAAAACCCTGGACATATATCACTGATGTCCATCTGAGGGCTGCTGTAAAGTAGAAACCAAAGCAAAGGTTTCTCTCAATGTAAAGTTGCATCATAGATGTAGAAGCACACTTGGTTACAGCTCTTTCAAAAAATTACAGGTTATCCAGAGCCCAATTTAGGGCAGCCATTTTGCTTAGCATTTTCAGAAAACAGCAGTTGTTCACAGACTCCCAACATGGCTATACCATTGTGACATGGTAGGCACAGCGCTTAATTTGAGCTGGTAGTTTTCAGTGGGTGGCATCAGCACTTATTTTTGAGGGCCGCTACTTATTTATCTGCATCAGGCATTTACTACAAGCAAAAGAAACATTGGAAAGACGGAAGTAGAGAAAAAAGAAAAAGCGTCATAAAGGGAGAAATCAGAAAGCTGCAAGAGTGAAATGAAGAGGCAGGGAGTGCCTGTAAATGGATTACAGAGGACAGAGATGGCTTTAGTATAACACTGCCTCAGTATTCTGTGCTCCCGTATTTAATTGCAGTAGCCGTGTGTTTCAAAGAAGAGATTTGGGCACCAGCATGTTTTTATGGGCAAATTAAGCACTGGGTAGGGATCTGCAAGTATGGAAATCTAGTCAATGAAAACGAGAATACAGGACAAATAAAATCGGTCGTTAAAAAAAAAAGTTGACTAAAGACGAGATAAATTTGAAGTGGGAGTTTACCTAGCCTATAAAAAGTAGATTTCATTGTGTAGAAGCAGTGGCAGCTATGCTCTTTCAACTCTCTCAGTCCAAAAAGCTCCCCAAAATAAAAGCAGAGTCTGGGTTCCTCTCTCTGTCTGTGCACTCTTACTAACTCACAGAGTAGCGACTGCACAGAGGAGAGGCGGGCATTCAGAGTTCAGCTCCTGGTAGCAGATTCTCTGCAGGGCAACACTTGCCTCCAGTCTCTGACAACAATCAGTATGATATTTAGGTCTCAATCCCACCAACGGAACACAAAAAATGACATAATATGAGCTTTGGCTAGGCAATGAGATCACATGCCATGAAATACGATTCAGGCCAGAACAAATGATAAGGCGGCGATAAGGTGGCTTTTGACTCATGTAACTTCATAAAATACAAATCAAAGGCATCATACACAAAATGCGTTGGCAGTTACAAACCCTCAGACTCAGTAGATCTCAAGGTTTGCAACAACTAAAACAGTTTTTTGAAATGTAGTAAACCCAATTAATGATTCAGAAAAGGTTTTCCAAATCGTTAAAGGAAACAACGTGGAATCAGTATTAGGAATGGGTGTGTTTAGGGCATTCCTTCCAGATATTGATTTCTTATAGTATCTGTGAGTGTTTTGTAACCGAGAATCTGGCCCAAAAACAAAAATAATTTACCACCAACGAAAAGGAAATGCTAAAATAATAATCTCAAAGGGACCACCTCTCCTTTTTTAAATGTTAGCAGTTTTTTATTGTTAATGAAATATTTTTCAGGAGTAGGCATTGATTACAACCGGAAACACTGCCTACTCCTAACACAAGTTTGTGTTTTTAAAGATTACTTTTTCAAAAGCAATTAAAGACATGGTGGTCTGCTGGCCAATCTTAGCGGGTCACAATTTGCGCCCGTCTTCATGAATATTGATGAGGTAGGTTGAATAAGCAACCCACTACCATTCTGTGTTTTGTGAATTAACCTATTAGTAAAAATGTCAGTTTGAAAAATGTAAAACCATCTGGTAAACGTTGCTGCACAATTTGCAACCACTTATACCCATTTGATTCTTTGTACACGAGGCCCCAAATGAACTTTGATAGCTAGGGCCAGCTTCATCCTTACAAGATCTGTACAACTGGCATGACCAAAAAGGGGTTGCCTCACAAAATCACACTCTCACTTTGATTGCAAATGCTAAAATGCTGTTATGGTATCACTCACACCCTCACTGAGTAAAATTATGGAAAAGCATTTGATTTCCTTACTTTTATTCCCGTACAGGGCCTGGGAACAGATGAAGATACCCTCATTGAAATTCTTGCTTCAAGAGAAAATAGAGAAATCAAGGAAATCAATAGGAGCTACAGAGAAGGTAATTCTTGATTGACTTTCATATAACATTAAAGTCCTACTCAATGAATAACAGTGGCATAAATTGTCTGGCAGGCATCTGTGTTGATAAGAGAGAGGAATGTATGGAGAACGTTTTGTGCATGCAGAGGAACGAAACGAATACTGAAAGACAAGAAAGAAGCCTATGGTACAGACAGCTCACAGGAATTCCACAAGCTCATTCACCTTACCAAAAGGAGCCAGCATGACTTTCTTAAGCAACATCCCACTCCTTGATATTTGCAAAGTAGTAACATGGCCATTCATACATATTTTAAAGAACTTTACTGTTAAAAAGGCCAAATATGTTTACAACATAACTTACTACAAGTTCCTCTTATATAGGCTCATATTAAAGCTAACTCGACGAGACACTGCCATTAAGTTTGCACACATCAAGTGATATCTAAACTGCTTCAAACAGAGTGTTACTTACCTGTAACCAACTGCAGCTTGTCTTGTTGCAAATTAACATACATGACCAGCCACTACTCTTGTGCATGTAAAGCATGAAATAAGTCATGATGTCACTAGTGAGTTGACTCAGTTGGTGACCCCTCAATTCCAGCGTCATTGTAACTTAGGCATGTTGTTCAGTATATCTGTGAAATAAACTATTACACACAGATCAGAGCTGTGTATCATAAAACACGTTACTGAGGAATCTAATTTTTTTATTTTCTATTTTTCCCCAGAGTTCAAGACTGAGCTCTCCAAAGACCTTGCTGGTGACACAGGAGGAGATTTACAAAAGGCGTTGCTGGCTCTAGCCAAGGTACAGTATACACTAGTTTCTTACATTCAGATGATTTTCAAACAAAGGATTATCGAATTAGATCCTGCTGTAATGTTGATTCAAACACGCACTCGGATCATTCTCCAGTTACTTGTCTTAGGGCCTCATTACGCCAGACTCTTGGTGATGGTTGGAGTGCCACACTCCCGGTGATCCTACAGCCATATTATGAACCTGATGGTCGTACTGCCAGGGGACTGCAGTCACTGCCGAGAACAAGGTTCCTGATGGACTGACGGCGGTCAGACTCATGGTCAGCCACGGTTCCACTGAACTCAGCACGGCTTTGCTGATCATGAATCCTGTTTCTGCCAGCCTTTCCATGGCGAACACACCGCCATGGAAAGGCTGGTGGAAATAGATTGCTAGGTGACACGGGGGGGCCTTGTACTGCCTATGCCAATGGCATGGGCAGTTCAGGGGTGCCTCTGCCCAACACCCTTGGAATGCACACTGCCTAGTGTGTATTCCGAGGTCCTCTGTGGGACGGCATTGACCTTGGCTCTATTAAGAGCCAAGGCCAATGCCGCTGCAGGGTTTCCACTGGGCTGATCGGCAGAAATATTTGTTTTCTGAGATTTCCACTGGTCAGCCCAGTGGAAACTTCATAATGTGCCCAGGGAAGGGGGAGTGTGTGGGGGGTGCCAGCACCGCTGTGGTCTGCTCTTCATACGGCGGTCGGCCCGACCGTCGGCCTGCCAGCCTCGTAATGAGGTCCTTAATCTTTAATTCTGTGAGCATGTAATGTTTACTAAATGTCTACTCTTATTCATATTTAATCATTAACAAATGCACATCTTTAAACTATCTTGGTTGTGTTTTCTCTGTAAATGTAACAGTATTTTAGATGGTTTTCATTTTTGATAGAGGACTTGGTGACTGTTGACTTCCGTTGTTCCAGTAAATTTATTTGTTGATAAAATTCAATTTGTACATAAAAATAAATGTGATCATTTTAAATGCTTATTTTCCGAAATGCTTTTCATCTTTGTATCCTGCAGTGACTACCAAAGTTTAGTCCTGAAGACCCTAGAAAATCCATGAGTTTATGAACTGAAAAAAGCAAAAATAAGACTTTCAGTCCTCTTGTAAATGCACATTTGGATTGTATGTTGTGCAGCTACTAAAATTGAAAAAGTGGGTGCCACATTCCTGTTATTAGAATCACCCAATAAAGTTAGACTCACCAAAACAGAAATGATTTGGTTTTCCTGGTTTAAACTGAAAAGTCCAGGCAAGGTCATATATATTTCTATGGAAGTAAACTAGAGTTGGGCAAATATATGAGATTTGAAGTGGGAGTGGGGAAATTAAAGGGTATGGTGGTGGGAGGCATGCAGAAGGGGTTTTATTTTATATTAAATGTGATTGATCGTATGCAATAGCATATAAACAAGATGTATTGGTCAGGTTCCTATCACTGTAAATTCATGACCCCAGTAGAGTTATATGTTTATAAACTTCAAAGCCAAGTAAGCTGACTAGCACTTGCTTTGTGAGGGTTTCAGACTTTGTCTTCTTCCTATAGATTGTTACATGAAGGGGGATCTTTTTAGTGAAAGAACCCCCATTTACCTGCAAAGCTAATAGGTTAGAGTTCCGCACTTACTGAAATATGTATTAAATATGTTATGAGGAGGAAGCACCTTTCTTAATGCTTTGTGTTTAAGAAAGGTAGTTTAATCTGGAGGAAAGTTATTTTGGCATACTTCTTTCTAGTTGTATTTCACTGTCTAAAAGACAATCAAAAAAAGGGTTATTAAGTGGACGTTTGTGTAGCTAAGCGGTCCTTCCTTCACAGAATTAGCATGACAGAATAACTCTAGATTACAAATTGTATTAAAGAATTGGAATATCACAGAGAAAAGGACATTTAAATACCAATTGATAGAAAATAATAATCTTTGGTCACATCAGCGACAACCCGGATAGTCTTATAAGCCCCCCCCCAAGCGCCTTGAGACCCTCACGGGTGAGTAGCCGCATTTATAAATATCTGATTGATTGATTGATTTGATTGATTGATATAAGTTGACTGTATGAAGAATCTTGGCTGTAATGAACACTTTCTATGAATTCAAATGTAACGTTTCAGATAAACTCCCCAAGGCCTTGTAAACTATATTTCCCAAATATCTCTTTAATGACACAAAGTAAATCAAAAATCACATTTCTTTTTCCTCTTAATTTCTATTGTTAGTTTTGCTCTGCCTGGAAAATCACCTATAAGAATGAATCTCTTTATCTTCCTTGGGTGCTAGCCTACACCTAAGCAATCTTTTTTTAGACTTAACTCCCAACACCCTTTATATTTCACATTTGATATTTTTGACCATTTACAGGAGTCAACAAACTAGTCCTTATCTGTCTTAAATAATATGTTGACCTCAACAAGTAGCTAGAGTACTAACATACCATTGTCCATGGCCTTTCGAAGACAACTAGAACATCTATTTCAATGTATCTGACAACCCAAAGAGCAGTAGGATGAAAGCATTGAAAACACAATGTTGCCCATTCCATACTTTCACTAATAGGTTTAACAGTTTTATTGATAACACATCAGTTCATCAATCGATGTAATGGAGAGTTTAGAAAGTGAATAAAACTACCGGTGTTTTAGACAGATCCACATTGGCCTATTTCATTCCTCTTCTCTTTTTAATTTACCAGCTAGCCTGCAAATGTTTAAATCATGGTGGTAACACCTGAAAAAGCTATGGTAAAATAATCCACTGTTTATTTTGTGTCATATTAAAATTGCAAAATCCATGTTGGTCTTTTTCTAATGTAAATATTTCTAAATAGTTACAAGTAAGGCCTGATGAGAAATCAGCAATGGGGACAGAATCAGAACTGTGGTCCTCATCTTGAAAATCCTCTCCAAACCAGCTGTAGAGTTTCCAGGACTTCTTACACATTCCCTAACATTCTTAATGTTTTTTCACAGTTGCATTCATTAGATGTATTTACTGTGATAGCAAAGTGCATTCCCCACATATTGCATTGTATGTGCATGCCAGTCTATCCTGCACTTTTAATTTCACTTTTTGCCTAATAATGGGTCTGTATGGCATCAGTTCAATCTTACACATATTCATTGTATGGCCATAGAGAGGTGAGTACCCCTTTAATGACCCTAAACATGGCAGCAGAAACGATGAATGGTTGTGCAGATATATGGCAATATCATCCAGCTATGCAGAATTTTCTCAACGGAAATGGATGCACTTGATATGTGTATAATCTCCAATGAGTCGTAGGAGTTGCCAACAAAAACAAAAGGTAGAAAGGCTTCTTTTACTGTTGCGTATAACTGTAGTAACATTTATATACCTTGATTGACCATGAAGTCAAATATTGCACCTTTGGCATTCCATGACTGTCCAATGCCTTCTCTGTTCTAAAAGTCATGTCTGTTGCTTCCATAGAGTCTTTACGGCCCCAAGCATCACTAAGAACACTAGAAAACAATCATATATTCAAGAGTGGAGTAACACAAAATGTTGAGACCCCCTGACAAAAGAGATAAGGGACCCCTGAGTATCCAGTATCTGCAAATCTGCATCATCTTTGGAATTCATAGGGCCCCCTGCCCTGCAGGAGCTGCAAGAGCCTGTATTACATCGCTGATATTCAAGGATGAAATTTGCCCCTTAACAAAACCCTTTTGATCTGCCCTAACTAGCTAGTACAGTAATGTGTCTAATGGTTGAACGTTGCCAATACCATATCGATAAATATAGGAGAACCTAGACACATTTATTATGCCTCAAAAGCTCCCATCAAAGTTTTGGGGCCAGTGTTGCCAACATCAACTAAGGCAGGACTGGCCCTTCTGCCCCTCTAGCACGTCTGCAGTATGCTGCAGACTAGGGAACTCCTTCAAAAGCAGGATGGACTGCCATGAACCAACAATACACCTGTGGCTCCCTTCTCCTCATGGTATGATGTGGGGCTGGTTTAGTTATTTTTGTCAGGACTGATTTTGGCTTCCATTTGGAATATGACCTCAGAGTTGTTTCTCTGGAGCACCATTATCTGTGAACTGAAAGAATGAGTTTTATAATTTGGCATGAAGGGCCTTATTTATACTTTTTGGTGCAAAACTGCACTAAGGCAGTTTTGCCCCAAAAAGTTTTGCACCGGCTTGCACCATTTTTTAGCACCAGCTGGGCACCATATTTATGGAATGGTGCAAGCCGGTGCAAAGGGTAGGCTAGCTTAAAAAAAAATGACGTTAGGCAGTTTTGAGTCAAAATAAATGATTCTGACCAGATTAGCATCATTTTTTGACGCTAAGGGCCATATTTATACTCTGTTTGCACTGAATTAGCGTAAATTTATGGAGTTAAAGTCATTTTTTGGAAGTGGAAACCTACCTTGCCTTAATGAGATGCAAGGTAGGCGTTCCTGTGCAAAAAAATGACTCTATGGCCTTAACACCATGGGCCATATTTATACTCTGGTTGCGCCGAATTTGCGTTGTTTTTTTCGACGCAAATTCGACGCAGAACTAACGCCAACTAACGCCATATTTATACTGTGGCGTTAGACGCTTCGGGCGCCAAAGTGCCCGGAGTGTGCGTCATTTTTTAGCGTGAACCCCTTCCTTGCGTTAATGATATGCAAGGGAGGCGTTCCCGTCTTAAAAAATGACTCCCAGGCCTTTACGTGGTATTTATACTCCCGGGCAAAAGAGACGCCCGGGAGTGGGCGTGGCCAAAAACGGCGCATTTGCGCCGCTTTTTAACGCCTGGGTCAGGGATGGCGTTAAGGGACAAGTGGGCTCAAAATGAGCCCAGAGTGCCCTCCCCTGCCCCCAGGGACCCCCCCTGCCACCCTTGCCCACCCCAGGAGGACACCCAAGGACGGAGGGACCCATCCCATGGACATTAAGGTAAGTTCAGGTAAGTATTTTATTTTTTATTTTTTGTGGCATAGGGGGGCCTGATTTGTGCCCCCCTACATGCCACTATGCCCAATGACCATGCCCAGGGGACAGAAGTCCCCTGGGCATGGCCATTGGGCAAGGGGGCATGACTCCTATCTTTACAATGATAGGAGTCATGTTGATGGGGGATGGGCGTCGAAAAATAATGGCGCAAGTCGGGTTACGACGATTTTTTCGACGTAACCTGACTTGCCCCATTTTAAGACGCCCATACGCCATTTTCCCCCTACGCCGGCGCTGTCTGGTGTACGTGGTTTTTTTCCACGCAAACCAGGCAGCGCCGGTCTGCTTGCGCCGGCTAACGCCATTCCATAAATACGGCGCCCGCATGGCGCTTCAGAATGGCGTTAGACGGCGCAAAATTTTTTGACGCTAAACTGCGTTAGCGCAGTTTAGCGTCAAAAAGTATAAATATGGGCCCATATTTATACTCCCATGTAAAAATGGTGCAAGGGAGGGAGGAGGGGTCAAAAAATGGGGCAAAGCTTGCTTTGCCCCATTTTTTAAGACCAGGGTCAGGTCAGGCTTTAGGGGACCTGTGGCCCTATTTCCATGGTGGAACACCATGGAATAAGCCCAGAGGTGCCCTCCCTAGGCCCTAGGGGCACCCCCCACCCACACTAGAGGGCTGCGAGGATGGGGGACCCCATCCCAGGTAAGTACAGGTAAGTGCATTTTATTTTTGAAAGTGCCATAGGGGGCCCTGAAATGGGCACCCATACATAGCACAGGGTGCAATGGCCATACTCAGGGGACCCCTGACCTCTGTGCTGGCCACTGGGGTGGTGGGCATGACTCCTGCCTTTTCTAAGGCAAGAGTCATGTGGCATGGTAGGTTTAGCACCATAAAATGACGCTAGTCTGGTTAGAGTCATTTTCTTTTACTCTAACCTGCCTAAAGCCATTTTTTTGTGCTAAACCCTCTTCTTCTATACTGCCAGCCCCACCAGACTAAAGTCATTTTTTTTAGCCTACCCTTTGCACCGGCTTGCACCATTCCATAAATATGGTGCCCGGCTGGTGCACAGAAATGGTGCAAGCCGGTGCTAAACTTTTTGGTGCAAAACTGAGTTAGTGCAGTTTTGCAGCAAAAAGTATAAATAAGGGCCAATATTTTGTAAGTTTGCGCCACTTTTGCGTCATTAAATGACGTTAATGCGGTGCAAAAAAAGTTTAAATCAGGGCCTTGGTGCTAGATGGGTCTAGCACCAAAGTATAAATATGGAGTTAGATTTGCACTGAATTAGAGTGAAAAAAAAATGACACTAATTCGGTGCAAACAGAGTATAAATATGCCACAGAGTATAAATATGCCCCTAAATATGGCGTTAAGGCCATAGAGTCATTTTTTGCACGGGAACGCCTACCTTGCATCTCATTAAGGCAAAGTAGGTCTCCACTTTCAAAAAATGACTTTAACGTCATAAATTTGGTGCTAGAGGGGTCTAGCACCAAAGTATAAATATGGAGTTAGTTTTGCACCAAATTAGAGTTAAAAAAAATGACACTAATTCGGTGCAAACAGAGTATAAATATGCCCCGAAATATCTAATAAAAGGTGTTTAGAAGTTGGTGTTGATACCTTCTAGGTCAGAAAATATGATTATTTTAATCACAATACCATGTTGCTTCATTTCCTCATGGACATCTCTGAAGATCTAACCATACTCTCTGATTTCCTCTAGTATGTTCAGTGTTCCACATGCAAATATATGTACCTACATTCTTTGACAGATTTTCTAGAACTTTAATTTGAAAATGTTTTCTGTAGTGAGTTGCTCATTTTTTTTCTTCAGTTCCTGTCAGATTTCGAGAAGCTATCTGATTTGCTTTTTGGTTGCAGCCTACAATGTAGTTGTCCTTGGATAGGAAATTTCTATCAATTTGTTTGTGTTTTGTTTTCAACAAGATTGTTATTGCAAATTATACTTTATTCATCCTTGTTTTGGTGCATGTACTTTTCCAGGGTGAAAGGAGTGAAGACACCCGTGTGAATGATGAACTCGTTGATAACGATGCAAGGGTAAGACTTAAATTCAAGTGAGTCACTGCAACCTTTTCCCTCAAAGTCTCCATATCTGTATTAAAATCCAGAAAAGACAAAAAATGTACCATTAACCCCTAAAAAGGAACCTATGTGAAGAATTTCTAAAACTTTCCTCTTGTCTAATGCCGTAGGACAAGCCTACCTTTCCATTCTCATTGCAAGAGCCTCAAAGTGTCATTTTACAATATTAGCCACTCACACAGTCTCATTGTTTTCATTCCTCAACTTTTGAAGGTGCACATTGTACAAGCATAAACCAATTTGGTGCATACCACAGGACTGCAAATGCTTCAAACTATGTTTTTGCATATGCTATTTAACTTAATCTAGGAATACAGCACCTATAGAAAAAATAAGCTATGGTTATCGGTTAACGCTTTTGGATAACACACTCCTATAATTTAGGTAATTACTCTGGATCTTAAACATGCATTTATCCACACATGTAAGTTAACTCTTACACTTTGAGTAACTTTACGACTTTTGGCTAGACAACATTTACTAGCGTAAAGTTACTCAAAAGTGTACACTCATCCATCGTCCCTCCCTGAATTCAAGAAAAAGAGCCTACTTTAGAAGTGTAAAGATACTAGTTGTAACTTTTCACACATAGGTGGAAATCTCTGTCACTGGTGCAGAGATCCCCCTACACTAAACTATACAGAATAGTTTAAAAGTTTACTAAACTTAAAAGCAGATTAATAAAAAATTATAGAATTAAATATTAATGTTACATATTAATGTAAATGAAATTAAAGTATTAATTTAACCACAGAGCAAATGGAAAAATTATAAGCATTATTTACTTTACTTTTAATTAAATATTTTATTTTTAAAATATTAATTTGAATTCAAATTAATTACCTTAAGACTCAAATTGAAAAATTCCTACCAAAGGTTTATTTATATGTATTTCTTATATAGTAAAACAATATTTAAAGTTTTATATTGAAAAAATAAAAAATTAACTTATTTTTAAAAAATGTAATACATTTCGTTTAAAAAAAGTTGGTTAACATGTTTAATAATAAAACATTTTATTACTGTCTCTTGGGAAAATGTAAATCGAAATCTACAAGACCAACTTATAAAAAATATATATTTTTTTCAATTTTATTTTATACAAAAGAACATTTCGTAGCAACAACTAGTATTTGTGTGATCCATTTTATTTTCTAAATAAAAATTTTAAACACATATACTGACCCACAGTCTATAATTCATCAGTGCCATAAGTCCATCAAATGCTTTTTCTTAATTTACATAGTTGCTTTAAAATGTTGGATCCTTAAAAGATATAAGCCCGTTGGATTACTGGCACTCTTAGTTATGAGAACACAGGAACTCTCTTTGACCAGAACAATCCAAGATTTATTTTTATATTTTATGATAACATGATATTTAATTATATGTGTGTGCATGTTTCGATAAATTACATTTATTGATAGGTTTAAATGATATTTATCGTTCCCTGCTTCCTTTATTTTGTCTTTCTACGGGATGGTATTGTAGTACCAGTGGTTGTTTATGTGTGGTGCTGGACATCCTCCAGTTCTAATATGGAGTACGTTTATAACTGTTATGGGTATTTATTTGGCTGTAGTAACTTTAGAAGCACAGGGATGAGCTTACTCTTTTGTGGGTGGGTGCATGTCCCTTCCTAAACCCCTTCCATTTATTTGTAAATATTCCCTATTTTCCAGCCATTCTGCCCTCTCCCTCTCACATGTACTGTTAAAACATATACCTACATATGCTGAGATCTTTGCAGTCAGGGCAGAGATCTCCACATATTAAAGGTAAGAGAAGCAGAGGCATAGACCTCTGCACACAGATTCGTGAATAGCTTTTATAGTACATTAATAGTGCAAATGTAGTACTACTAAATGTTGCAAAATGCAGTTTGTGAATAGGCCCCTCAGCCTTCTATCCTTTTGGCAATTTAGATGTATGAAAAATGTGTTATTACGGTCTCGAAATTCACAAAACGTCACTTTAACTGAAAGATGTGAAATTCCACAACTTTTACTCGTGTGACATTTTGCAGTTTTCTACCTGGAACCAGGTGAACTAGAAAAATCTTTTTGGAGACTGGTTGGAACACAAAATATCTCACAGGAGTAATTTTATTCTCAAGCCAGTCCACTTGCTCATTTCTCATGTAACTGCTGAATTTGAGCTATACCCTCATGTTGAATTTTCACTTGAGATATCACAAAATTAATTTCCCAAAATGTCATGTAATCTCACATTGTACTTTTGGAATATTAGAGGGAAAAACACAATTTTACATTCCCCTACCAATCATATATTTATCTATTGTATTTATTTATTTATGTAGGAATTTTGCATAGCGCCAAAAAGTGACCTTGCTGCCACTTAATTCTTCCCAACAGACAGTTATTGCACATAATGGATAATAGTGACAGACGTTTTAGGATTGGTTTCCATTAAAACCGTTTGCATTGTTAGTCAAATATATTTTCAGAAGGAGCAATATGTTTGACAGAATTGTGTAGTTATTTAAAAAGAGTGAATTACACAGAATTTTGATGCATAATACAATAGTTTCTGGTGAAAAATATCTAAACAAATCATCAATATTCCAAAGAGAGGATGACTCCTACATGTTCCTTGTATGAGGAGGGTGAGCTCCTCAATCAAGGTGATTAAGGACACTGTCTCCAGTCTGGAGACCATACATAAAAAGCATTGGTGCGGTCACAAATGGTCCAATTCACAGAAAAATGTTTCTCCAAATGTACAAACACCAAGTTGTGTTTGTACACTATTACTGAATCGCAATTTGGGTTTGCAAATGAGTAACGATTCTGTACTTCGAAGAGGCGCACTTTCCAAATGCCATATTGTTATGGTAAGTTTTACTACCAATTTCTAGTCACAAAACATTAATACTTTATCAGCAGTTTAAAATTGGTGGTGACCCATTTGCAAATAGGAAGGGGTCCCCTTATGATGCCTTTTCCTTTAAAAATATAAAAACGTATTTTTTTAGGAGCATGTACTGCCTGCTCTTAGAAAATGAAACTTAAATGCTTACTTTTCTTGTTTTAAATGCATCCTGTTTTCATTTAAAGAAAATGGGCTGCATTTAAAAAAAACAAGTTTTCTTATTTTAAAAGCAATCATAGATATGGTGCCCCACCATCCTCGTGATGGTGGCAATTCCTTATGGGTCACAAATTGCAACCTATTTCATTAATGGTCATGAGGTAGGTTTATTTGCGACCTAGTAGGAATTACTGATTTCCTTATTGTAATTTGGAGATAATCACAATTAGGAAGTTGGTATTCCCATTGTTTGTACATCTGGCCCCTGATCTTTTCAGCTACAAATCATCGATATCATTAGTTTAATGAAAGAACAAGGCAATACCTAGAATATATTAGGCTATTATGCAAAAGTTGAGGATTAGAAAAGTCCTGAAGAAAGGAGGTTACTCTTTGTAACAGCCAGTGAAATGGTTAATCTCGGCCCAGGTACAAAACATAAAAACAGGGTGCCACATTCCAATTTCTTACAGCAAAAGCTCCAGACATACTCAGAGTGTTATAGTGGAGGTTGAAGAGAGATTTTAGAAATTATTTTTTACAGATGTAATTGTGACCTCTTTTGAGAATATTTGTTGTTTCTGTTCTTGAGAATTAGATCAGGTTCCATTCCCAACAACCACTAATATAATGCGCCCCCAGGAACTGTGAGTTAACCAACCAAATGCTGCTGCCTATTGTGCTGAAATAATTTTGATCTTGTGTATTGCAGTGGGTGGTTGATCAAGTACTATGTTAGTTGGAATGGTCTGCTTACTGAAATGTATGGCTACATTACATAGTTTTGTTAGGATACACGCCATAGCAGTTGTATATTTGCAAGGCACTAAAAAGTTTGAATATACTAAGTGATGCTCTGGCAGAAAGTGCAACAGCGATGCCAGATGACAGAACAGGACGGTTGATCTTGTTGAAGACCATAGTGCCAGTTTGCAACATTTTCAGAACACTATCTAGTAAATTAGAAAACGGTCAAATAATATAGGTGCACCTCTTTATAGCAAGTAATCTACAGCAAAAGTGATAGTTATTTCCAGAGGAAGCCAACCTAATTGCACACACACATACATGTACTGACTCACATACACAACTGGAAGCACAGCATCACAAGTACAGGTCCCCTTGCCATGTGAACTCATGGACATAGTTGAAATGTGTGAATGTTGCGTTATTGTGGTGCCAGTATTCATTTTGCAAAGAATACTGGCACCAGAATGACATCTGTGTATGTGTGCGATATGTGCCTTGTACAAATGTGTCCCCACCCATGTCCAACACAACTGTGTCCTCGATATAGCATGTCACAGTAATTTAAAATAATTACTGTGACATGTATAGGACTGCAGTGGCCCCAAGCTCATGCCATATAACATAGACAGGCAATGCAGATTCCCTACCTTTGAGTCCGACGAAGGGGGGTGGGGTTGTGTTTTCTCCGTGTTCCAGTAGCAGCAGTGACGGAAGGTCTTGTCCAGTTGTTTGCAATCTAAAACAGAAGTGGAATCGGGAAAAAAGGTAGGTTATAACCTAATTTCCCTTCCCCAATCTGCCAACTCATGTGTGGAGGTAGCATCACCAACGTTGGCTTGCGGCAAGGCACATCCGAAATCTGCTCGGCAGAAAGGGTGGCTGGAGTCTTCCCATCAGTCGCTTTCATCTTTGGTGCCGTCAACGCAGTTGAGAAGTTCTGGTGGAATTGGCTGGACTCAGGCGGTTATCGGCTATAGGACTGCCAGCATCTAAATTGGGTGGGTGGACCACTTAGTAGGCAGACTGGGTTTTCATTGAGAAACTGACAGCGGGACCAATACTGCCGAGAGCTAAATCAGACCCTTGGATGACTATTTGGAAGTCAAAAACCTCCAGTGGGACAAAGCTGCAAGTTATAGTCGAATAGGTCTCCATGAGGCAGGATACCATCACTCAGAGGTCCCAATGAATGGGATTTGCTGATACAGAGAAGAACATAGTGGGAACCACAAAGTCAGGCTTACTGGCGATACACCTTGGGTGGATTGGCTGGCTTAAAGGTCAGTTCTTTTAGCACTTTTTGGTGAAAATGGCCTAACGTTTAGCATTAGGCAGGAGCAGCACCGTTAACGTCACTTCCAAGGGTCCAGGACCTGGAGGGCACCACTTGGGAGGTTAGAACTCACTCCAACAGAGGCCAGTTGCAGGGTTCAAGGTCTCTTGAACTTGTGTTGTCACTGTAGCTCACATAGGAGGCCAGCCAACTAGCCTTTGGGGTCACTCTAGTAGTCCTGGGTTCAAGGAGATGGTCTGCTCTCCTTCAAGCAGCAAGGCAAGCCTCAAGCAGCAGGGCAGTCCTCTGAAGAACAAGGCAGCAGGCCTCAAGTAGAGACAGCCCTTTGGAGTACAAGGCAGTCCTTTTGAAGTCTTCCACAGGTCCACGAGTGTACTGAAGAGGTAGTTCAAGAGGTCCAATATTGATACCTGGTGCCAACCTATTAAATGGGAATGACATCCTCACTACCCCGACATCTGATTCTAGAAAGTTCTTCCCTTTCCCTGCCTAGGCTCCAAAGGTATGGATTGACAAAAGACTGTTATTTGGCTTCTTTGTGTGTGTGTGGTGGAGGCAGACCTTTGAATTTAACTAAGGAAGGGATTGGGAACACCTTCGCCTCCCGCTCCATCCTGACAGGATGGCCCATTCTGCCATCACTAGTCCTACTTTGTCTCACTGATTGTCTGACTTTCAGGGATGAAACACAAAGGCCAACTGCCAACTTATTCACAGTCATGTGGCTAAGGATACAGGCAGCAGGCACCAAATGGCTGAGGCAGGAAAATATCAACTTTCTAAAAGTGGCATTTTCATAATTGTGACTTAAAATCCGACTTTACCATTAAAGAAGATTTTAATTTACAATTGAGATGAGCCCAAACTTGACATCCCTATCCGTTCCCAATCAAAAGTTAGCACTTATTAAATGTAATACGGTTAGCAATATTATCCAATGGGACACAAGTTTGAGTCCCAGCATTGATACCTCAAGCCTTCCATCATTTCCAAAGATTGTAAAATTAACATCATTATATTGGATAAAAGTATGCTGTATGAAATACTTTATAAAAAGGCAAGTTTCTATTATTATAAAACACAGACAAAAACATTGAATGACTAGCTACCTGTTTCCAAAGCAAAGACAACCTATCATGTGTAAGCCCACTTAAGTTCACATACATACTATAGTGGATACTAACTTTGAACAAACATAGTGGGGGAAATACACTTCGTCTCTTTGCAACGACTGTTAGATATATATACATATATATATATATATATATATATATATATATATATATATATATATATATATATATATATATATATAAATATATATATATATATATACACACATATATACACACATATATATATATATATATATATATATATATATATATATATTTGCCTATGTTTTCCTAATCCTAACCTTATTATTCACTGTTTTGCCATTGACAAACAGGGGCAGTGCATGTTCAACTGAACAGTGCAGTAAACAATTTTTGACAAACCAATAATAATTTCAAATGTGATTGTCTTTATGTTTTCAAATAGGCTTTGTATGATGCTGGGGAAAGGAAAAAAGGAACAGATATCAATGCTTTCATCAACATCTTAACTTCGAGAAGCTACCCACATCTTCGTAAGGGTATGTATCATTTATACATTTCTTACATAAGCTAAGGTCAGTAAACACAAGTTTGAATGTGTTCACAACCTCAAGAGATTATTTAGTGAGTTCTTCTACATTGATAAGGTTAGCCTCTTGGGTGTTAAAGTATCAGCATAACTGTGACTGTTATATGTGAAATAAACTTATCAAGCACAAATATGCATTTTTAGGCTATAAACTAAGGGGTCTAATCACAAAATGAAACTAACATGTAAGTAAATCTACACATACAACTTGACTTTTACACTTTTGAGTAACTTTACTATTTTGGGCTTGTTAGAAATGGGATCTTTGGTTGGCAGTCAGGGTACTCCCTGTCCAATCAAGGAACCTCATTCTAGTCAAGGTAAAAGAGAATCACCCTATCCTAACCTCCGCTCACCTCCTTGGTAGTTTGGCACGAGCAGGCAGGCTTAACTTCAGAGTGCTAGGTGTAAAGTATTTGTACCAACACACACAGTAACTTAATGAAAGCACTACAAAATGACACTACACTGTTAGAAAATATTTATCTAAGCAAAACAAGACAAAAATACACAATACTCAAGTCAAGTTATCAAGTAAAAAGCAAAAAGAGTCTTCATGTAATTTTAAACACACACTAACGCTGTTAGCGTCAAAATGTACCTTGGGCGCATCCAAAATAACCCCGCACGGGCGAGTGCGCATCAAAAAGGGCTTGCGATGTGTCAATTTCACTCACGAGCAAGACCTTGCGTCATTTTTCGTTTAATTGGGTCAGTGTGCGTTATTTCTTTTCTCCGTAGGAGAGTGATTCGTCGATGTGGTCAACACTCTCTCGTCCGGGCAGGCCTTGCGCTGTTTTTACATACCTACCAGTGTTTGCATCAGAAATTCAACCGCACGATGATCTGAAAACCGTCGACCTTCCGGTCGAGCGTCGATTTTCAGCCACGAAGCCGGTGTTGTGTTGTTTTTATAGTCGCAGATCGGAGTTGCGTCTATCTTTTCCCTACATTGCGGTTGGTGTGTGGATTTCTCACTCTTAGGCTGCCAGCTTCTCCTTTCAGGGTCCCAGGAACTGGATGAGCACCACTTGGCAGAGTAGGAGTCTCTCCAGAGACTCTAGGTGCTGGCAGAGAGAAGTCTTTGCTGTCCTTGAGACTTCAAACAACAGGAGGCAAGCTCTAAATCAAGCCCTTGGAGAGTTCTTCACAAGATGGAAGACACACAAAGTTCTCCAGGCAGAGGTTCCTCTTGGTTTCCAGAAGTGTTCTAAAGACTGTGGTTTTGGGTGCCCTTCTTATACCCATTTTGCTCTTTGAAGTAGGCTTACTTCAGAGGAAAGTCTCTTTTGGTTGTGAAATCCAGCCTTGCCCAGGCCAGGGCCCAGACACACACTAGGGGGTTGGAGACTGCACTGTGTGAGGGAAGGCACAACCGTTTCACAAGGTGTGAGTGACCACTCCTCCCCTCCCTCCTAGCACAGATGGCTCATTAGGAAATGTAGACTACACCCCAGCTCCCTTTGTGTCACTGTCTAGTGTGAGGTGCAACCAGCCCAACTGTCAAACTGACCCAGCCAGGGGATCCACAAACAGGCAGAGTCACAGAAATGGTTTAAGCAAATAAATGCTCACTTTCTAAAAGTGGCACTTACACACAATCTTAAAATCAACTTTACTAAAAGATGTATTTTGAAATTGTGAGCTCAGAGACCCCAAACTCCACATGTCTCTCCGCTCCCAAAGGGAATTTACACTTAATCATATTTAAAGGTAGCCCCCATGTTAACCTATGAGAGGGACAGGCCTTGCAACAGGGAAAAACGAATTTTGCAGTATTTCACTGTCCGGACATATAAAACACATTACTATGGGCCTGATTACAATTATGACGGATATCCCGCCTGCTGTATTATGAGTTCCATAGGATATAATGGACTCATAATACAGCTGGCGGGATATCTGTCACATTTGGGATGGATTAACCCCCTCTGCCAAAGTTGTAATCAGGCCCTATATGTCCTACCTTAACCATACACTGCACCCTACCCTTGGGGCTACCTAAGGCCTACCTTAGGGGTGCCTTACATGTAAGAAAAGGGAAGGTTTAGGCCTGGCAAGTGGGTAAACTTGCCAAGTTGAATTTACAGTTAAAACTGCACAGACAGACACTGCAGTGGCAGGTCTGAGCCATGATTACAGAGCTACTTATGTGGGTGGCACAACCAGTGCTGCAGGCCCCTAGTAGCATTTGATTTATAGGCCCTGGGCACCTCTAGTGCACTGTACTAGGGACTTATTAGTATATCAAATATGCCAATCATGGATAAGCCAATTACATACACATTTTGTATAGGAGCATTTGCACTTTAGCACTGGTTAGCAGTGTTAAAGTGCCCAAAAACAGCAAAAACAGAGTCCAGCACACATCAACAACCTGGGAAACAGAGGCAAAAGGTTAAGGGAGACCATGCCAAGGATGAAAAGTCTAACAGGGCTATTCACTATTTAGTGCAGAACTACATGCCACCATCCCTGTGAATCAGGAGGTGGAGCAAAATTTAAGAGAATAAAGTTACTACAGTCAGTAGAGAAGCAGTTGTAAGTCTAATCCAGTACGTGCCCATCCACTGACAATGCAATACCCTTCCACGGAAACTAATGAAGGTAGGGACTTAAAATAAAACCCCATAGGAAATAAAGCTAGATTACATTACATCATTTAAAATAGTTATAAATGAGTGTTATAAATTGGATTTAATGTTAAAAAGTGTTAAAAAATAAAACTTGTTTAAACAATGTATTTTAACATATTTTAATAATTTTTTTTAATGTACAAATTAATGTAAATTAACTTCACTAAATATAAATAAAGTACTGTAATTAATTCATCACCATCATCATCATCATCATTAGCTTTATTTCGGTAAGAGTAAATACCACAAAAGCACATCACAATTAACAGTTTCGTGGTTTAGCAAAACGACAAGCTACATAAAAGAAATTTTCGATCATAAAAGATTAAAAAAGGTGTTGGACATAAGCATTTTCCTACTGGAAATTCATACCTTATTATGAAATTGTATAAAAATACATAATAGGTATTAAAAATCAAATACAGACCTAACCAAACATTTCAGATAAAATAAGACGTTTCTATTTAAAAATATAAAAGTATCTAAGCATAAAAAAAAAGAAAAAGATACATCTGAGCAATGTAAAATGATAAATACATACAAAAATAGGTTCATCAATGACTGTTCCCCACATCCATTGTTAGCTTTCCCTCTATTTTTTTGAGTATATTCAGTCTATTGTGCCAGATTGAATCTAGATATTTTGCCAGGCAGCAAGCCACTAAAACAGATAAGTCAGATTTAAAAATTTCCAAAGCCAGTGAACAGTTTTTAAAACCCATTTTCCTACATAAAGGAATAATCCAACGGATTCTTTGTTTGTGGTATGCGGGGCATTGAAAAAGGATGTGGGTTATAGATTCTTCTCTGACACAGCCCATCGGACACATCTTAGAAGTGCAGCTAGTGTTAGACCATTTGCATGTAAGGGCACGCAGAGGAAGAGAGCCTATCCTAAATCTAATATATAATGCACGTGCATGTGGTGAAGAAACTATGTCCATATTCTGCACAGATTCATAGTGGCATTTGAGTTGTAAGAAGTTGCCCGTCATGGAAGATGGCGAAACAGCAGACAATTGTAAAAGTTGGACATAGAGCCAAAATGCGTCCTTTAATATCTGTGTTGCATTTTTTGGGATAGAAATAAGACCCCAAACCAAGTAGTGAGAAGGTCCGTTCTATGTATACACACCACTTGATTTTTGGACTGGTGTTGTTGGCCATCAAATTGGCAAGCCCACATCTATAGGGGGCAAGGGAGTCTAATGACCTTAAACGAATCCAATATAACAAGGGCCTAAAAGCGACGATCTGGCTGATGGGGGGCAGATTTAAATCCATTCGGATTGGGAGCATTGGGGTGCTGGAAGGGACTCTTAGCAACGACATTAAAAAGGAGTTTTCCACCTTTGTCAGATCATCTAAACTACAGTGGCCCCACAGTTCGGCTCCATAAATGGCCCCCCCTCTTGCTTGTAATTTGTAGATTTCGACAGCGGGCGTCATGGCAAAGCTAGGGGATCTAGCTGCGAATCTTACAATGCCACTCGCCTGTTGTTTCAATCGCAGGGTAGCCTTCTGGATATGACAGTGCCACTTATGCGAGTCTTCTAATTTCAAGCCTAGGTAGTCAAAGTTGCTGACTCTTTCCACTGTGGCACCCTCTAGATAGATAGGTCGTCGCATCCTGCCTTTTTTATCCCCAAACACCATACACTTGGTTTTTAATCGATTAATTTCAAGGCCATGGTCATTACAGAAATCCATGAACCTCGAGAGCAGAGTTGAAAGACCTGTGGCTGTTTGGGATATCAGCAGGGTGTCATCGGCAAATAAAAGGCAGGGAATCTTAATTATATACATCACTTTTAATAATTGATACATAATCAAACGTATGTTTATTTATGTTGTTTGAATATTTTTCTAATTTCAGATAATAATTTTAATGTAATTTAATCTATTCAAAATAATTACATTTTAAACCTAAATTAAGCTAATAATGCAGTAAAAAAAAAAATGTGCCACATTTAAAAAAAAAATACGAATTAATAAAATAACGCATTTTAATAAAAAGTATTTTTAGACTTTTTTTTCAAGTTCATTAAACTTTTTTCCTTATACTGTGACACAGGGAAGTTTCCTCCATTTACTTCGGTTATGGGTCCATTAGGCCTGTACTAACTTCAAAAGTGCTGGGTGTTAATAGGGATGGGCTTAATCTTTTGTGGGTTGATGCACTTCCCTCTTCCTAAACTGCTCCATAACCCCTCCCTTAAGCCCCTTTGCTACTCTTTTAACCCTTCCACTTTAGTAGTATTATCAGTTTTCTACCACCCCTCCCTGCCCCTCCCACACATGCTACTAAAACATATTCTTATATGTTCCGAGACTCCACAGTCAGGACAGAGATCTCCATGTAGACAAATATAGGCGAGGCAAAGGCAGAATTTGTACAAATAGGTTTATGAATACCATTTTGTATTATGTTAGTAGTACTATTGGTGTGCTACTGAATGCACTACAAAATACAATTTGTGACTAGACTCCTCTGTAATCTACTGGTTTTACAGTATTTTTATGTTGGAAGATGTGGAACTCTACAGGCAATACTATAATATTTAAAATAGGTTTAGACCAAGAAAGTATGAAACAGAAGAGGAATGTACCCCTAAACTATCAATAACACAGATATATCTGTATGTATATAGAATAACTTTGCTTACAATGAATAATGAAGTTTCAAAGGTTGCTTTTTATCAAATGGTTAACATCTAAATTATGTACTCCTTGTTTTGCTTGCTATTATAGTCCTGTGAGTAAAACATTCAGTGTAGTGATAAAAATTACGAGTTGAGAAATTACTAGTCTTATGTTTACAATTCATATTAGGAAATACTGTTTGTAAATCATTTTAGATCTACCCACTTATGACTTGTTTAGCAAATCCCTGAAGCAATCTAAAACATAAACCTTGATTTGATTTCAGTACCAAAAATAGCAGCACTTCCTGGTCGATTTGAAAAAGAGATTGATAAAGGACTGCAAGTTTGTCAAATTAAATAACTTTTTGTCTAAGAGCTCATTTTGGCACCTCTCCTGTTTAATAGCTAACATGGTGTTAGAGATGAAAACTGGTCCATTGTTGGTGACTTGTTAGTTTTCCAAAGAATGCATTTTAGATCAATCCAGTGATGTTAAAGGTGTGAGACGTATGCATGTGTGGTAAAGCTTTTCATTTGAGTCAGAAAAAATATATGTATCTACTTTCATCATATTTTGTATGTATAGAGATCTTTCAACAAACATAAAAAAACACTTTCTGAAAGAAATGGGATCACCAATCTGCAATACTACAGGAGTTTGTTTACTATAACTTAAATAGCATGACACTGTCGCTCAATTCTAGCTGTTTCTGAACATAAACTAGGGTATCTCACCACCACCGTCAGTGGTGGTGGGAGCATAGGATGGTGATGGATGCAATACATATTTGACATATTGGGTAAGGTAGAAATGACCACGAAAGGTAAGGAATCCAGTGGCTTTAAATGATTTGTTTTGAAGTCTTAATATTCAGGCCAAGGTGAGGACTGGTGCCCATTTAAACATTTTCTTCCCCATATTTGGAAGAATATTTGCGTTATTTTGAAAAACAAACAATCATGAGTGCCAGAAAGGGATGTTCTTGTCATTTTTGTCTTGTAATTGAGAAGCAAAAACAAATAGTCAAAAACAAGAAAGTGCATTATTGTTGATTTTGCATACTACCTGTGCTTAGAACCTCCCACCTAAAGCAGACTATCCACATTAGACATATTGCAGGTCCTCACCAGTCTGTCCCTTCATACCCACTTTTCATAACACTAATATTATTTGCTGAATTATTCTGCCACACTTAACACTGACTTGTTGGGACTGTCCTCAATAAAATGCTAATCTTGGCTTATTGGCAAATTAACCCGTTACGTCTGTTGTTGAAAAACATGCAGGTGTTAAGCATTCCATGTTCAGACTGTACCACAATGCTAGAGGTAGTAGCAATGGTATTACTCAATAACTTGAGGCTAAATATGAATCATTGCATTTACACCTCTGGTTATTATGGGCAAGGCAAGATTTTACAGAATGGTGGCCCAAGTTTATCAGCCTTTCACAAGTGAGTGGCAGGTGAAGAAGTGAATGAAGGGATGCATCATTATCAGGGATCTCATTGCTGCAAAGGGGACACTCTCAGCCTAGTACCAGTTCTCAGAGCATATATATTGTCTTTATGACATGCCATAAAAGAATGCCAGCCTAATATGTAGGATATGATTTCATACATGCTAGATATCAAGGGCAAAAAGACAGTTGCTTCAGGATGTTGAATCCAATGTTCTATTCCTGCTCTGAATCTGAGGATGTTGACTCTCCCTTCACTGTGTGACTATGTTGTGGCCACTATTGCAGATAATGGGTCCTAATACACATTTATATAGAGATTAGCAGGGATATTTTAGCATTCACCATGGATGAGAAATGAAGGAGCGGCAGAGCTTGAAGTGCAGTCGTAGCCAAAAGCAGAATCCATGTGAGAGGGGCTATTGGGAGATATCTGTAGGACACTTTAAGGTGTAGTTTAATTTGTAGATTGCAACACGTTCAAGGGAAAGCTGTATTGTTGAGAAAAGAGAATGAAGGGGACTCACTGAAGGATTTTATGAAGAGATGGGATTTACTTACAGATGGATAATGTTGGAGGGGTGTGGAAAGTTGGTAAGATGTTATGACTTTCACCAAGTGAATTGTTTTGTCGGCACACACTTTAAATATACTTTAAATACAGTATATTGAAAAATTATTATATGTGAACATGCTGACACTTGGTGCTAGTGACTCTGGCTGTTAGTATGAATGTTCACATAATTAAAGGTAACCACTAGCCACCATCTTTTTTATGAAGCATACTAAATGTGAGACTAATTTAGAAAACATCTCACCCATTTTTAGTACTCAATCACATATATACAGACCCCTGAAATGGAAACCTAGGGTTCTGGCTTTCTTTGTAGGTAAATCACTATTAATGTTACCACTTCGATTTTGTTGCACCTCTCCTGCAGGTACTTTGCAGTCTTCAAGAGAGACTCATCAACGATTGACTATATTATCTCACAATTTAAGAAAGTACATTTTTTACACTTTTTCACGTATCACCTGACTGTTGAATTATGTAGGAGTTTTATAAAAGGTCACCATGGTCTTCCAGTAATGTCAGAGTGCTTTCATGAAAAATCCTACTTAAAACCCGTGTTGCATTCTCAGGGGCGTAGCTTGGACACTAAAGGACTCATTACGAGTTGGGCAGTTGAATAGCCAGAACTCCAATATGGCAGTGTTGAGGAGGCCGTCAAGACGGCAGCCTCACCCTCGTTGTATTACGATTTTTCCACCAGGCTGACCGGCAGAAACGTCACATTACAATGTTTCTGCTGGTCAGCCAGGTGGAAACAGTGCAGCGGCATTGGCCTTGGAGCAGAGGCCAATGCCACTCCATACAGCACCCTTGGAATGTGCACTGTGTGCCGTAGCAGACAGTGCGCATTCCGAAGGTGCTAGCAGGGGGGGCCCTGCACTGCTCATGGCATGGTTGTGGGCAGTGCAGGGCCAACTCCCAGTGGCTCGCAACACTGTCTTTCTGCCAGCCTTTTCATGGCAGGGACCGTGCCATGAAAAGGCTGGCCGAAAGCAAAGTCGTGATCAGCACAGTGGTGTCTAACTCGGCACTGCATAGCTGACCACAACTTTGACCACCGCCAACCCATCTGAATCCCTGATCCCAGCGGAGACGGCAGTCTCCTGTCAGTCCGACCGCCAGGATCATAATCCGGCCTTTGGACCACCAGTATTGCTGTGGTCTGACCATCACTGCGAAATTGGCAGTCCGTAGACAGTCAAACCCGTAATTAGACGCCAAGACTTGGGAGGGGGGGTGAACTTCAGACTGCCTAAGAATCACTCTGCTATGTAATGTTAAAATATGTTATAGACAGACAGGGTGCACGAAAGGAGCTTAAAGGGCAGCGGAAAGTTAGAAGACTATGGATTGGAGGGGGTACTAGGTGAGAGAAAATACAATATTGGTAAAATAACCAATATTTTTGAAGACTTTCAAAATGGAGAGGGGGAGAGCGTGTGTGTTTTTTTGTTGGTGTGTATGAGAAAATACCTTGTGAAATCTGACAGACAACTCACCATATCCAGCTGAATGCATCTGTACCCAACAATTTATGAGCAAATACATGTATTAGGGGGTTGTAACACCCCAACCCTTCCCCAGTGGTACGACCCTGTGCATCCACTAGTGAATGCCTTTTTGTGACATTGTAACATTCTCTACAAGGGAAAAACAAAATGTTTTAAAAGTGTGACCTTGAATCGGGTGCTTACCCCTAGAATGGGATAAAACAACCTTATATAATTTCAGGGAAGAGCTCAGAACCATCAGATACCAGGACCTTCCTGTACTCTTGTCCATCTTCATTTATCAGCAGATTTTAATCAGTACCTAAATTGTGCTGGTGGTTCCTGGTGGGCAGCACCAGCACTTATTTCAGGGAAGCTCAACACTATGGCCGTAATTACAACATTGTTGGTAGAAGCAGCTTACCGCCGTGCAGAAGACCACCAACACACCGCCGCGGCCGTGGAATACCGCCACAGCTATTACGCCCCACAGTTCGGAATCCGCCAAAATCTAGACACCCACACAAGTCTGCCACACCAAAGGTCAGTGATAAACTGGCGAAAACAAAACCTCCACCGTCACGCCAACAGAAATACGGCCACACTATAACGACACACAAATCCACGCAGTGGTCTTTCAACTGCGGTATTCTATTGGCGGTACACGCCGCCGCGCTCAAAATACACACACTCTTACAAAACACAACCACATTGGACAATTTGAAATACACACACCTGATACACATACACACACCACTCCCACACACCTATCACAATATAAAACACACATCCACATCACCCACAAACTCCTACGACCAAAAATTCCGAAAGAAGGCCAGAGAGAGACAGCACCAGCAAGAACAACAGCATCCACAGGCACACAACACCATCACCCACAGAATATCCACGCACCTTACACAACACACCACTACATATCAGCACACTTATCACCACACACTCCACCCCACACATCACCTACACCACCCCATGGCACGGAAAAGACACCCCAGGTTCTCGGAGGAGGAGCTCATGGTCATGGTGGAGGAAATCGTCCGGGTAGAGCCACAGCTATTCAGATCACAGGTGCAGCACACCTCCATTGCAAGGAAGATGGAGCTATGGCGAAGAATAGTGGACAGGGTAAATGCAGTGGGACAGCACCCAAGAAATCGGGAGGACATCAGGAAGAGGTGGAACGACCTACGGGGGAAGGTGCGTTCCGTGGTTTCAAGACACCACCTGGCGGTTCAGCGGACTGACAGCGGGCCCCACCTCCTCCCCCACAACTAGCAACATGGGAGGAGCAGGTCTTGGCGATTCTGCATCCTGAGGGCCTCGCAGGAGTAGCTGGAGGAATGGACTCTGGTAAGACAAATCTTAACTATTACATCCCCCACCCTACCTGCATGCTATCACATACCCCCACCTTCGCCCTCACCCCCATCACTCCAACTCCTCACATATGTCCCAACATCACAAACCACCCATCCCAACACGAAGCCCTGCATGCAACAACAAAGCATGGACACCCATCACCAAAGCATGCCCACTGCACAAACCCATACACCCCCCTAAACCATCATCACACGAGGTCCCACACAGGAATGCAAGCACTGGGGTACACGGTCACCCACCCATTGCACACCATGACACACACAGATGTAATAAACATCCTTTTATACCCCTGCAGGACCCCTACCCAACGTCAACGGACAGGAGGGTCCACACATGTCCACACCACCAACAGAAGAGGCCCACAGTGATGACAGCAGCTCTGTCTAACTGGATCTAGATGACCAGCCCGGCCCATCGGGGACCTCGGGACAGTCGGTTCCCCTCACACAGTCACAGGCCACCACAGAGCTTCCCCCCTGTGGAAACACCAGCACAGCACCCACCCAGCGGGCCCATACCTCCGTCCCCAGGACACGTTAATCAGCTGTGTGTCCACCACTACAGGGAACCCAGGCTAACCCACCACCCCAAAAACAACAGGGACCTGGGGGCAGTGGTAGTGGGCAGACGGTCCAGGGGACAGAGGCCCTGGAACACAGGGGAACTGGGAGGGCTGCTGTGCGACAGGGGGCGGACAGGCCAAAGGAACCCACTCTCCACGAGGCCCTCTCCTCCATCATGGGAGCCTACCACCACTCCCAGGAGACGATGGCAACGGTACTGGCCAAGTTTCAGGAGACCCAGCGCCTGCAGGAGGAACAGTATTTGGGCTTCAGGGAGGAACTCAGAACCATGGGCTCCACCCTGGGCACCATCGTAGGGGTGCTGAAGGAACTTGTGAACACCAGGAGGGACACTGTGGCACTACAAGGGGCCTCTGACACTAGCATGGACGATGAACTGCCCACTACCTCCGCCGGCGCTAGTGGACAGGACGCCCGCCACAGGACCACCACACAAGCACCCCACCCCCTGCAGAGGGAGAACCACCCCCCCAATGGTCCCTGAGATCCAGGACAAAGACAGAGCACGATGCCAAGACCCCCGCCAAGAAATGAGACCACCCTGAATGTCATCCTACTGTACTACTTTGTCACCCTTTCCATACTTAAACTGCCCCAGCTCCACTTCCTATGCCCATATGGGCAATGCACCTGTGAGACTAATAGACTGGACTCTGCCATGGACATTCCTCGGCCATCACCCCTCACCATTTTACTACCCCCTCCAATATTGAGCACTTAAATAAACACCCTTGAAGCACAAAACAATCTGGAGTCAGTCTGTGATGTCGAAATAGTGTATTAGCAATGACAGTGACAAAATGCTCTTTCAATTGTAATGTCAACATACCTATGTCACACAGCTCTAGTCCATGAAGAATCTAAGCAGATGTCACACAGTGGGACCCACATCTGTGAAATCGTAGGGGAAATTGACAACTCAGTGACCATACACTGGGTGAAAAGGACAGAGAGTAGAGAGGTAGTAGTGTTAAAGTACATGTAGTAGGCAGGTTTGTATTCTTACCTGTGTCTCACTGGAAGTATTGCTGGATCACTGAGTCCCTGTTGTTCATGTCTTCTTCCTCTGCTTCCTCGTCTTCACTGTCCACAGGCTCCACAGCTGCCACAACACCACCATCTGGACCATCCTCCTGCAGAAAGGCACCTGTCGTCGCAAAGCCAAGTTGTGAAGCATACAGCAGGCCACGATGATCTGGCACATCTTCTTTGGTGAGTAGAACAGGGATCCACCTGTCATATGTAGGCACCGGAACCTGGCCTTCAGGAGGCCTAAGGTCCACTCGATCACCCTCCTAGTTCGCCCATGGGCCTCATTGTAGCGTTCCTCTGCCCTTGTCCTGGGATTCCTCACTGGGGTCAGTAGCCATGACAGATTGGGGTAACCAGAGTCACCTGCAAATATCGATGGACAACTGTTAGACACACACTAACCTGTAGGGATATCCCCAGACCCAGACAACCATTCCCACTGTCTTGCTTCCAGGTGCTCACCTAATAGCCACACACAGTGCCCCTGGAGTTGACCCATCACATAAGGGATGCTGCTATTCCGCAGGATGTAGGCGTCATGCACTGAGCCAGGGACATTGGCATTCACATGGGAGATGTACTGGTCTGCCAAACATACCATCTGTACATTCATTGAATGATAACTCTTCAGGTTTCTGTACACCTGTTCACTCCTGTGGGGGGGGGTCCAAAGCCACATGGGTCCCATCAATGGCACCTATGATGTTGGGTATGTGTCCCAGGGCATAGAAATCACCTTTCACTGTAGGCAAATCCTCCACCTGAGGGAAAACGATGTAGCTCTGCATGTGTTTCAGCAGGGCAGACAACACTATGGACAATACGTTGAAAAACATAGGCTGGGACATCCCTGATGCTATGGCCACTGTTGTTTGAAAAGACCTACTTGCAAGGAAATGGAGCACTGACAGCACCTGCACTTGAGGGGGGATTCCTGTGGGATGGCGGATTGCTGACATCAGGTCTGGCTCCAGCTGGGTACACAGTTCCAGGATTGTAGCACGGTCAACCCTGTATGTGATAATCACATGTCGCTCCTCCATTGTTGACAGGTCCACCAACGGTCGGTACACCGAAGGATGCCGCCATCTCCTCACATGTCCCAGTGGACGGTGCCTATGAAGGACAACAGCGAGCACAGAGTCAAACAACTCAGAGGTACGTACCCACAGTTTACACAGAACACCATTCATACACCAAAGGTGGCCTGTATGTGTGTTGAGTCAAGGCCTAGGTATGTGTGACGCAGTTGAAAATGAAGCCATGTGGGCCCCTGAAATGGCGACTGCCTGACCTCTAAAGTGGAACAATGGGATGTGAAGTAACTGCGCTGGCGTTGTACACCGTCGCGGTAGGCGGTCGAAGACCGTCGCGCAATGCTGCATTGGTTAACATTGGACCCTATGGGTCCCAGGAGCCAATGACGATGTAAGCCTGCGGTGACGGTACGCACCGCCGCGGACGTAAGCGCCATTTTCTATCTGTTCAATCACTCGATACCTGATCTTCGACAGGAGAGGACCTACACTGCAAGTGCTGCTGTGACCTCGGTCTGGAAGAGACAATGGCTTGAGTGTCTGGGGAAAGGGCCCCTGCCTTCACATCGGAGGAGTTTGAGAAACTCGTGGATGGGGTCCTCCCCCAGTACACGCTACTCTACGGCCCTCCAGACAAACAGGTAAGTACAAAGGGAGCATGTTGTATGGGCTATGCCTGTGTGGAGAGGGCTGGATGTAAGAAGGAAGGGGGGAGAGTGCTGCGTGCATCAAAGACGGTGAATGCATGTGCCACATGCCAAGGGTAGGGATGGGGGCCAATGACTGTGACGGTGCAGTTGGTAATAAAGTTTCTCTTCCC
Source organism: Pleurodeles waltl (assembly GCF_031143425.1). Classification (NCBI taxonomy): domain Eukaryota; kingdom Metazoa; phylum Chordata; class Amphibia; order Caudata; family Salamandridae; genus Pleurodeles; species Pleurodeles waltl. The sequence goes on from NC_090436.1 coordinate 841,170,857, forward strand.
CCTGTACATTTCATGTAGGTCAGCGCCCACCAGAAAAAACATATTGGGCGTGCCATCGCCAAAGATGTCCGGACCCTGGGGGTCTACCACAGAAGGAGCACCCACTGCCGGAAAAGATGGGAGGACATTCGCCGCTGGAGCAAGAAGACGGCGGAGGCTCAGCTGGGGATGGCCTCCCAACGTGGGAGGGGTACCCGTCGCACCATGACCCCCCTGATGTTCAGGATCCTGGTGGTGGCCTACCAGGAGTTGGATGGGCACTTGAGGGCATCACAGCAGCCACAAGGGGGTGAGTACACTCGCATTCTGCTGATTTTGCGCGCAGTGGAGAGGTCTGGGTGGGGGAGGTGGGCTGTGGGTTTCCCTAGGCCAGGGCGAGTTCCGTAGGCAAGGTCCCTCCGTAAGGCAGGCCATGTGGCACCCCACCCCACCTCTGTAGAGTGCCAAGTACACCTAGTCATGCCCCTGTGTCATCTATGTGTGCAGATGTCGTCCATAGCCTTGTAGGCCATTTTTCAGTAATTGAACAGTGGAGCCCAAGAGCGCGGCATAGTGCAGGGGGCTTCTGTGTCTGTCGTGTCTGCCAACGGTAGCGGTAATGCATGCACTCAACATGTTTTTCTTCTGTCGCCCCCCCCCCTTTTGTGCTCTCTGTGTTCTTGTGTGCATTAGCATCATCAGGCGGAGGAGCAGTGGCACCGCAGCACCAGGGGGCTGCATCCCACATGGCCCTGGAGGGCCACACTACGGACTCGGACTTCACCAGTGGGAAGGAGGGCTAGGGGAGCTCCACGGCGGGGAGAGGAGCTGAGACCAGTGACACGGACTCGTCCTCTGATGGGAGCTCCCTTGTGGTGGCGGCAACATCTGTACCACCCCCATCTACAGGTACAGCCGCCACCCCCCCTTCCAGCACCGCCCTCCCAGCAGCCCCTCACCCTTTGCCCTGTGCCCGTTCACCCGGGAGGGTGGGCATCACCTTCGCCCCAGGCACCTCAGGCCCTGCCCCAGTCACCCCTGCTGCCCTCAGTGAGGAGGCTATTGACCTACTCATGTTCCTCACTGTTGGGCAGTCTACCATTTTGAATGCCATCCAGGGTGTAGAAAGGCAGTTGCAACAAACAAATGCATTCCTGGAGGGCATTCATTCTGGTCAGGCGGTCCTTCAGCGAGCATTTCAGACTCTGGCCTCAGCACTGATGGCAGCCATTGTCCCTGTGTCTAGCCTCCCCCCTACACCTTCCTCCACCCAGACCCAATCCCCTGTACCTCAGCCTATCCTAAGCACACCTACAGACCAGCAGGCACACACGTCAACACACAAGGGAAGCTCAGGCAAACATAAGCACCACACATCCCGCAGGCACTCACGCAAGCATCACACTCATGCAGACACACCAACATCCACTGCCTCTACTGTGTCCCCCTCCTCCTCGTCTCCCTCCTCCCTCCCAGTCTCGTCTACACTCACACCTGCATGCACTACCTCTACAGCCACTACGTCCCTCTCCAGCACACCAACCACAACACCCTGCTCACATGCAGTCACCGCTACCATTCACACGTCCCCTGTGTCCTCTCCCAGTGTGTCTGTAACGCCCCCTCCCAAGATACACAAACGCAGGCAAACACCCTCCCAACAGCCATCCACCTCACAGCAGCCTCCAGCGCATGCACCTTCACCCAAAGTCTGCAAACGAACACCTCCTACAACCACAACCTCTTCCTCCACTCCCAAACCCCCTCCAGGTACCTGTCCCAGTGTCTCCCAAAACCTTTTCCTGTCCAATCTTGACCTCTTTCCCACACCTCCCCCACCCGTCCATCTCCTAGGTCCCGAACTAGCACCTCAGCCACATCTCCAGGACCAGTGGTGCCTGTAGTCACTGGAATCTGGAGGGCACCGCCCACCAGGGCAGCCAGTGTGGCACGGAGCCACAGCACAGACAGTCCCCCACCTGTGAAGCATCAGAAGTTGGCCAGTGCCCGTGGGAGAGGGGGAAGACTCCAGCCACCAAAGCCGCTCCCAGGGGTCCCGGTGGGAGTGTGGAGTCAGCTGTGACACCTTCCAAGGTGGGGAAGGGCCACAAGAAACCCGGCAAGTCTGGGAAGAGCAGCACAGCGGAGAAGACTGCCATCATCACCGCTGCCCAGGAGGCCACCGCCAGCACCAGCCCAGCTGCCCAGGACAGGACCGCCAGCACCAGCCCAGCTGCCCAAGACAGGACCGCCAGCACAAGCCCAGCTGCCCAACAGGGGCCCGCAAGCACCAGCCCAGCTGCCCAGGACAGGACCGCCAGCACAAGCCCAGCTGCCCAGGAGGGGCCCGCAAGCACCAGCCCACCTGCCCAGGAGGCCACCGCCAGCACAAGCCCAGCTGCCCAGGACAGGACCACCAGCACAAGCCCAGATGCCCAGGAGAGGCCCGCAAGCACCAGCCCAGCTGCTCAGGACAGGACCGTCAGCACACGCCAAGCTGCCCAGGAGGGGCCCGCAAGCACCAGCCCAGCTGCCCAGGACAGGACCGCCAAAACAAGCCCAGCTGCCCAGGAGGGGCCCGCAAGCCCCAGCCCACCTGCCCAGGAGGCCACTGCGAGCACAAGCCCCGCTGGGCCATGAAGGACCGCCAGCAAAAGCCCTGCTGGGCCATTAGGGACCACCAGCACAAGACCGCTGAACAGGGCACGTCTCAAGCACTGCTGAACAGGGCACCGCCGTCTGAAGCACCGCTGAACAGGGCACCGCCGTCTCAAGAACCGCTGAACAGGTCACCGCCGTCTCAAGCACCGCTGAACAGGGCACCGCCGCCTCAAGCACCGCTGAACAGGGCACCGCCGTCTCAAGCACCGCTGAACAGGGCACCGCTGTCTCAAGCACCGCTGAACAGGGCACCGCTGTCTCAAGCACCGCTGAACAGGGCACCGCTGCCTCAAGCACCACTGAAGAGGGCACCACCATCTCAAACACCGCTGAACAGAGCACCGCCATCTCAAACACCCCTGAACAGGGCACCGCCATTTCAAACACCGCTGAACAGGGCACCGCATTTCTCAAGCACCACTGGCTCATGAGCGGCAAGGGCACTGACGCAACTGAGTCCGTCACGGGGTAAATGATGCACTATGGGCACCATGTCCCCTCCAGAACCAGTGGAGACTGTCATCCACTCACCCAATCCTTGGCAGGATGAAGCACTCTGGGCACAAAGCCCCCTCCAGAACCAGTGGAGACTGTCTTCCACTCACCCAATCCTTGGCAGGGTGAAGTACTCTGGGCACAAAGCCCCCTCCAGAACCAGTGGAGACTGTCATCCACTTGAGAGACTGTGGCGTTGCACTCCCTGGATTGAACAGTTGGTAAACCACCCACTGTAGAGACTTGTGAGACTGTGGCTTTGCACTCCCCAGGATTGAACAGTGGGCAACCCACCCACTGTAGAGACTTGTGAGACTGTGGCTTTGCACTCCCCAGGATTGAACAGTGGGCAACCCACCCACTGTAGAGGCTTGAGAGACTGTGGCTTTGTACTTCCCAGGATGTAACAGTGGGCATGTGGCCCCCTTGTGGTTTTGGCATTGTGCACTCATCCGGCTGAGGTGCCCCCCCTTTCCCTCCCCGTGAGGTGCATGTTTAGTTGCTCTATGATGCCCCTGCAGTGTTCTCTCCGTCATGGTCGGGGACCTTGTGTGGGCCTCGCCCATACCGTGTGGTCCCAGTGTTCCACTGACTTTATTAGAGCACTACCTGGACTACTATGCTTGGTATATGTTTTGTACATGGTGTATATATATATATATATATATATATATATATATATATATATATATATATATATATATATTTCTGCCTACTTGCTTTTAATATATTACAATGGTTACACTCATTTTCTATTGTCTTTGCATTCTTCCGAAGGGCTTGGGGGGTGTAACTGTGATGTATTGATTTGCTTTAGTGTGTGTGTTGTAGTGGGTGAGGGTGGGGGTGTTTTTTACCGCTGGCCTGTTGGCGGTGTTACCGCCGCTTTAACACCGTCCGCCAGGGTTGTAATGACCACCTATGTGGCCTCTGCACAGTCCTGGTCCCTGTCTGCAGCTGCTTTAAATTTGCAGAGCAACAGGAAACAGCTGAACAGTCCTTTTTTTAATTCTCAAACTGACACACAAACATAGAAGGAGAGCCAATACAGTTTTTCTCTACCATTTTTTGTGTTGGCAACCCTTCTTCTCTTTCCATAAGCCATAATGGAAATAAAAGAAGGGCTGCAGTGTTCATTTTGTCAGGCCTATTGTAGAGCCAGTAGACAGTTATCGGGTCTCAAGAAAGGAAGGTAAACCCAAACCCCCAGCCAGTCTCTCCATCCTCTTGGGGACTGGCACTTTTCTATTGTTTTGTTTTATTTTTACAAACTAAGCACTGATTTTATTAGTGTTGCCCAAGGTGTTCTCTTAATTCACCTAAAAGAGACGTGCAATAATTGTAAGACTGAACTGACATGGTTCATCTTTCTTAAAACCACATCTTCCCGGTTAAGAAATCATCTTTTGTTTGTTATACCGCATTTAGAGTGCCTCAAGGGACTGTACTGTTTGTAGTTCTTGTCAGTATCACCCTCGCACTGTTGTAGTTTATCATTGATGACTATTAGTTAAGGTGCTGTGTCTACACATAGGATATGAAATCCATTTCAAAACGTTTGATGATTTTAGTGGATAAAAACAAATAGACATATAAATGTAGAACCTGTGGTGAAATGTAGTGAAGAGTGATGTTCTGCTTCTGGGTTACTAAGCCACTCCATCACACTACACTTACAATGTACATTTCCTGTTTGGCAGCGACTTATCTTTTGGCTGCTAAATAATGTAGTGACCAAAAATGTCTCATTGGATTGTCTTTACCCTCCCAAGACAGTCCACTATACAACCTTAAGTACTCCAATTCTGTCCACTCTTTCCTGTTTTGAAACCACTGCGAAAACTCCCAATTAGGCTAAAAGTGATAATCTCTATCCTCTGTTTCTAAAACCTTTATTTTCATTGCCCCCAGGATGTCGTATCTGAAGGTTAACTTGTTTTCAGCTTAATAGACGGATGATGCCATCCGCTCTTAACAAACATCTGCTCGTGCCAATCATCAAGCATTATTATGGAGGAGTCTTTTAAACTGTATGTTCTTGCCTTTACAATTCCCTCCATCCTTACTGTCTGTCTGTTTCCCACTTCTTTTGTTGCCTACTCCCCTTCATTCTCTCTCGCTGAACAGCCTCTCTGAACGTCTTCCTTGTGAATTAATTCTAAAGATGCTGATCAGAAATTCTCTCTGGATAGAAACAGGGCTAACTAAATAAGATAGTTAAGAATGTTTCAGCTTTTCCAGTACTAACGAGAGTGGTTCCCTGTGCATGCCGTACGGCCATCGGCATTCATTACACATGTAATATTGAAAAGATAATCTACATTTTATGGCTTAATCAGTGGTATTGTTTTACTTTATTGGTAATATTTGGTAGTAAAAGCAGTGTAAATCACTCTTACTTACTGGAGGAGGACATCTGGTAGGGTGTAAGTTAATTCCTCTGTTGTGAGTATCAAAGTATGAGCCCCTGGAGATATTATTAATAGATATAATCGCCCTTGTTAGATATCTAAATAAATATATGCTAATTTGTTCAACAACTTTATCAGTTCATTATAACAATTCTGTTATTTCAGATCCAATCTTCCTATGAAATGAATTGAGGTAGATCATCATACATTACAAATACATTTCACCCACTTTATTGAAGTATTTATAGATACCCCTCTAGAGTTACTGACACACATGCATAGATAAACAGTAATACCCAATCAATTCTTATCTTGTTTATTTCTTCAGATGTTAAAGTATTGTTATGTTCAATTGAGGCAATGCTTGTTTGTATTGTAACTTTTATTTTTGTGACTAATCTATCAATATACATATGCTAAATAGAATAGTTTATCAAGTCCATCCTCCTTCCCTTTGGTATGAATGAACCTTTAAATATATAATGGTATTATGTCTGATCTTACATTGGAGAGTATATGTATAATGAGACTCTGTTTACATAGCCATCGCTGCACCACATGTAAGAAATTACATTTTGTTACTTGCTTTACGTCTTGCGATTGACTGACATTGTATTTAGCCATTAGGAGAGCTTGGTGCACACTCAGGTTTATATTTAGAACTTGGGTTACATGTCAATTCAGATTAGGCACCCCTGTTCTGGAGTACCAGACCTTTGCATCCATAAACTCTTGGAAATGTGCGCGCTTAGAAAAAATATTGGAAATAAAATCTGCACCAACGATCACAGGTGCTATAGTTGGTTGCTATCAGTATGTCTGTTTTTTGCCAAAAGTGGTATGACTGTCTCATCTCTTCTCTAGAAACATTTGTTTCCCCAATATACAACTTTTGTGAACAATTTAGGCAGTTTAGATCTATTAGAACTTCCAGAGGCGATCAGAGAATTCCTTGTGGGAATCATGGAAAAGCCCCTTCATGTGTTGTAAGGGATTCTTTGAAAGTATATAAGAGGGGTTGTGATAGCAAAGGATGCCGCTATCAGTCGTACTAGACAATAGAACCGGACCCTAGAATAGAGGGTGCAGGAGAGTTTAGAAACGTTTTTAAAGCACCCCTCAAAAAAAAAATATATATATATTAGATCAGGCCAACTGGGATTTAAGCGAACGGTTTGTTAGTAGGTGTGAAGCAAAGTTCCAGGCCTATAGGCAGAAAGTTTATGGGGAAAGCAATTTTACGGGTACATTTTTTGCATGGCAGTTACACGAGCAGGCTGCCAGTAATATGATCTCTGCATTGAAATGCCGATTTCTGGAATAAGATGTACAGAACATAGCAAGTTGGGGGAAATTATGTTAGAACATTATAGATGGATATATAGTCAAATGGTTGAGAGTGAAGCAGTAGGGGAATTCTTAGCTGGGCTCACTATCCCCACTCTCTTCAAGGAAGATAGGGAAAGTATTTCCTGTCCTTTTGCCAAGGTTAAACTGGGTGGAGGTGGTTAAAAACCTCCTGAATGGAAAGGTATGTGGTCCGGACTGCCTTCCTGTAGAATTTTTCAAAACCTTTATTGATATTTTGGCAGATTATCTTTTGCTGGTTGCCAATACAATGTTGTACGGGGCATCATACCAATATCATTTCGTGCAGGAAATACCATCAGTTTCTTAAAAAAAAAAGACAAAGACAGATTCATATCGCTCAATCACACTTTTTAATTCTCACTATAAGATCATCATGAAGCTTGTGGCTAACTGCTTTAATTCGATAACTGCCAAACTGGTCCATCATAATCAAAATGGGTTTGTTGCTGGTCGCCAATTGGCAGCAAACACACATTTCCTAGCTGTATTCCTGCTGTCATCCTTTTATTGAATGTAGAAAAAGCCTTTGACCTTATGGTCTGGGAAACACTATTTGATATTCTAGGGAAATTTGGGGTCCCCTCCCAGATCATGTGATTGTTGCGAAGGATGTATCAGAGTGTGGAAGCCAATATTATAATAAATTCTGTAGATGCAGGTAAATTACAAGTTTGCCGGTATTCCAGCAGGTGAGCCCACACTCGCCAATATTGTTTGCCTTTTTTATTGAGCATCTAGCTATCTCTATTAGACAAAATGCTGCGATCTGCCCTGTTATCAAGCAGATGTGGAAGATTTAACTATATGCAGACAATATCATTTTACTCCTTGATAATAATAGGAGCTCACAGGAAAAAGCTTTTGAGGTCTTTTCACAGTTTGAGCAAGTGGGGGGATATAAGATCAATAGGAAAAAAACAGATATTATTCTATGTGGCTGTAGGTCGGACACACTACTACCTGAATGGATCTCTAGTCTTTTGGCCAGGAAGACTGCTGTGCCCCTCTGTGCGGCTTGAGCAGTTGACAATCCTCTATAATCTGCCCAGTTTTTATGGATAGAAAGTTCTGGCAGCTTCTTGACTGTGATATGGGTCTCTTGCAGCAAAACTATATAAGGATTTTCTGCTTTAACCCACGCTTCTATTGCACCCCTCTTCTTCCTGTTGTTTAGGCCATTGGAGTTCAGCGAGACAACCTTTACTATGCAGTTTAGTTCAGCCATTCAAAATGTAAACACTGTAGTGTCATTCTGACTTACTGGTTTTTGCTGTTCCCAAAAACAGCTTTAATGGAGGAATCATAGTGCAAATATGCCTACAGTGCAAAATGCGTGTAAAGTAGCTAAGGTGCATGATCGCAAAGAAGTGTGGACCGCCTAAGTGCAACATGGCCCTACTAGTTATTCTCCCAGGTGTTTGAATCGACGTGAAAATATGCATGAAGTGCAAGATGTGCCTAAAGTGACTGCGGTGCGAAATAACCATATGGGGCAATTCATCTATGTGCTTTAGGGCACTTCCCCTACTGATTATTCTCCCAACATGTTAACTTATAAAAGAGTGCCCAATTAACCTAAAATGCCCATAACAATGCAGTGGGATACTGTATTGCCTATTTGAGCAGTAGCAGGCATAGAAATTTAAAATGCCGTCTGCACTTTCCACAGCTTGGTTCCTCCCTATCATCTTTGAAGTGCATGCAGTGGAGATGTACTGACCCAGTCTCAAGGATACCCAGCAATTAAAGAGCTTGACAAGTCTCCTGCCCATCCCCATCACCATCCTAAACCTCTGGCCAATACTGTCCATACCTTACCCTACATGCTCCACACACCTCTATGGGCCTACTGTCCTGAGTTGAAAAAATATTCACTGAGATATAGCCGCTCCCCAGTTTTTGCCCCATGTACCAACATCTCATCAAATAAGTCATCTTTAGGATCTCATTTTTCCCCCCGCACATTTTACCCTGAACCCATACACTGACACCCCCCACTCTGTGCCTCCACATACCCTCTCCCCAGAGTGATCTATACCTGATGCCCCCCACCTAGGGACTCTAAGATCACTCCTCCCTCAACCCCTCCATCTGCCATGCCTAACTAACCCCCCCAGCCCCACAGACCCCAAAAAGATGCCTTAACATAGCACCGTTTTCACGCAGGACATCAGAGAAGATCTCAATTTCATATAATCATGACGCTTATATAGTTATAGACAAAGAGCCTATCAACCTCCCTGCTCAGCCTAAATAGCACATTCTACTGTCCTGCCCCCTCATTTGAATTCCATATTGAGAGCAAGAAGGCTTTAGCAGCATCAAATGTGTGGTGTATGTTTGCCCGTCCTTTAAAAAGGACTTTGAGGTTTGATTGTTGCCCAAGGCCAGTGGGAACCCCAACTTTCTGGAAATCAGGAATCAGTTCTTTGAATTCATGCTGCCTTTGTGCCGCAAGCGCAGACATGTCTGTGAAAAGTTTAAACGTATAATCTCCGGGAACCTGATAAGCCTTAGCCTTAATTGGCAGTGCAAGAATTCGTTCTTTAATGCAATAGTCCAAAAAGTTCACCAATATCATCCGAGGATATCGTACGTTGTGGGACTGAACTGCTGGAAATCGATTATCATGCGTAATGATGAGATCCATGTTGCTATTTGCTGATTCTGGGAAGACATGACGAATTATAAGTTCTGAGATTAATTTAATAACAGTCTGCCCATTCTCTCAGCCTTCTGGCACCCCAGTGACTCTTAAATTACAGCAGCGTGATCAATTTTCAGCATCATCTATTGGTATCTGTAGTTCGGCCAGTTCTGATTGACATTGCTCTGCCTCCTTAATACGGGTGTTCAACTGCTGCATATTGTTGCTGGTAAGATTTAATTGGGCTTCAGTCTTTCGATTTGCCTCTTCTTATGACAGTTTTAAAGTTTTGAGCTTGTCCAGAATTTGAAGGAGCAAGCTCTCTGTTGGCTTATCACCTTTTCCATCCTTCTCGCCTCCCTTCTGGTTTTGAATAACTGACTTAAGATGGCCTGGTTTTATATAAAGAGAGATGTTCATACTTCCAGCCCTATTGTCAATTCCCTGCTGCTCCGTCCCGGTACCCATTGAGCCAGAAGTGAGCGCAGTCGATGTCATGCTGGAAGAGATGTAAGGGTCTGAGCAGCACTGGAATTTAGAAAGAGAGCATTGTGCAATGGGCACCGAATTGCATCTGGGCTGTCTACCTCTTGCTAAGTGGTCGATTGATTGTATTGACTTGGGGGTTTCTTAGGCTCCTTTGACTCGACAGTGGTAAATAGCGGGTAAGTCTGAGGACTCTCACTCCTGTTCTGCTGAATACAGGCATAGCCAAGCTTTGACTGTGGGCTTCGCTCAAAGATGAGTAAGCTCTGCAATAAGCTTGTGCCTTCATCTAAGATCCTGGACTTGCGCCCCACCTGACTGCCCTTTGCCATCTTGCTGTGTACAGAGTCATGTTCAGAAACCAAGCCTGTTGCTTGAGAAGTGGATGTAGAGGCTAACAAAGAAAAGGGGGTAGGGAATAAAACCATCTGAGGAGCTGGTACTAAACCAGGAGGTTTATCAAGTGCAGATGAACGTTTCCCCTTCAAATTGCAAGTAGACTTGGTAGTTTTACTAACAGAGCATGCCTTGATCACGCAATCTTTTTTTGTTGAAATAAAAAAATAAAATAATAATAAACCCCCTGAAACCCCCTCCATTGTTCAGGTGCTGCTTGGAGGCCACAAACCACACCCACGCCTACTGTGCCACTTCCATGGTGGTCCAGAGCATCCACCAAACCAGTAAGAGGCCGTAGTGCCACCCTCACGGGGGGAGGGAGAGGGGAAGGGGTGTATAGGTTAAAAACTTGACATTGCACAGTATAGTGCCTTGCCCCCCTCCACTTTTTTTATCCTCCTAGTGTTAACGTTCCATAAAGAGAAAATACTCCCCAAGACAGTGCCCGTCCATCGAGCCTGGTAAATCCACTCACAAGCAGACAGGCACTGTGGTCATACTTTCACACTGATCTTGTTGTCCACAATGCCTTGTTGTGGCCTCAGCCGATTAGAGATCCCATCAGCTGCTGCTCGTAGATGCAGGGTGATCCAATTTCGAGATGGGACCCACCATGTTTCCTTGAATCAGCCCAACATACTCAGAAAGACCAAATCATGTGCTGAACTAGCATTCACACTGAATGGGGAGAGGGGGGGGTCACGAGGTGTACAAAAAAACGGATCCAGAGAATCACCAGAAACTTGTTATGCTTGCCCGCACAGCGTCATGCTGCTGTGGAACTAGGCACGTGCTCGGTGCTCCTGGGGTGCCTATCCACATCATGGCACGTCCTCACCAGCAAGGAACTTCCCCTCTCACACCTTTGACAATCAGCCACGGAGCATGACAGGAGCTCCCAATCCACCTGGCCTCGTGTTGGCGATCCTTTGTCATGACACAGACAACAGAGATGGGACTTGGGATGTTATTATATCCGGAACAGTACCAGACTTTTCTAATCGGAATATCATCTGAAATAAATTCTATTTCCTAAACAACACTTACAAAAATATCACTAAATTAGGGTTAAAAATATAAGATATCAACCCAATGGGATTATATTTTTGTAAAAGACACTAAGGACACAATAGTTATGTTAAATTATATTTCTGTACATGCTACTCTGAAATACGGCGATCAGATTCAGAAAATGTCAATGACTTTTGAATTGCCCAACGGATGGAATAAATATATTTGTACGTATTTCTGTATGGATGTGCCCATGCATGTGAAAGAATTTATGCATTTATTTTAATAGTGTTTTGGAAACATGAGGCAGGTGAGACAGCTAAAGATGGCCCCGGTTGTGAGGTCTATGAAGGATTGTTTTATGTTCCTGTTAAAATAATTACAATGTCTTTGCTACAACAAACTAAAAAATAGTTTTTGCAAGGAGCTCCCTTTTTGTTTAGTTTAGAGAAGGCACACTATGTTGTGCCATTGCTAAAAAGAGGAAGACATATCTGTGGCAATATATTACCTTATGTTATCTGATAATTCACCATCTATTCACCATCTATTTAGTGTTTCAGAAATATTCAACCTACAGCAAACATGACATGAATAAGGTCCTGGACCTGGAGCTGAAAGGCGACATTGAAAAGTGTTTGTCGGCCGTAGGTACGTACCTTTAATCTAGTGATCATCTCAGATCTTTTCCAAATCTAGCACTATAGTCTACAGCCTATGTATGGAAACATTGTTCCCTAAATAATGTGATTGTAAAACAGAACATACACAGCCATCCAGCCTCCATTATTATCAACCTTCTGTTCACCACTGTTATGTTTCTACAGTAACAAATGCTATTACTGAAGCACAGAATGCCACATGGAGGCCATGAGTCCGTGACATACCAGTGCAGCAAATCCTAGGGCCGCCATAACATTTCTTCTTCTTTATAGCTCCTCTAAAATACCAAGTTTTAAGGTTGTGTCGTATGGAATTAAATCGCCATTTTCATACCAGTGAATCTAGCTTTTGACATTTTACATTCGAACATTACTGTACAGAACATAAGTCTGCATTAATCTGTCACCTGAAAATTAGGCGAATATCTATTCAGTGATGCAAATTAGAGGATCTTTATGACAGAGGCAGTTACTTAATTTTAGGGATGAGCAGGTAGTCGTGTGGTCAAGCAGGGGGATGCAGGTACCTCAGGTGGTACACCTTGATGGGTGGGAATACTTCGTTAGATGGAGAATGCTTAATATCTGGGTTTGACGCAATAATTTAAAGTTGGTCATTGACACTACAGTACTCCCATAAAAGGTAGAACTTTCCCCGTGGACGTCAATTCACCAAAATTCCAGGGGTAGCAAAAGTTACATCACACACCATTTGACCTATACTTTCACTTATACTTACAGATACACATGTGTTCAAACATACACACACTCCCTCTCTCACATAAACCCATTCTCACCCACAAGCATGCACACAACATACAGGTAAATGACCTTTTTACCTACCTCAGCTGCCAGGGAGCGTCGTATTCCAGTTAATTGGGCTCCATGTTTTGTTACACTAATAGTGAATATTATAATAATATAATACTTTTCACTATTAATGTAACAAAAAATAGACAGAAAACAGACAGTGTAGCCCCACCCAGTGTTCACTAGAAAGAGCTGCCCCTGTGTTGCTGGCACTGATTTTGCCACCTCTGAGGCCAGAGGTCACTAAGACAGTGCCAGGGGACACAAAGGGTACGCCAGGGGTCGCAGTTGCGACCTCTGGATACCCCTAAATGTCGCCTACAGTTTACCCCCTTTTACTCTCGGAGAATGCCTTGCACTTTCCCCCTCTTGATCGTCTTCTTCTGTTTCATCTCGTGTACTATTAGGGTGTGAGCATTTTATAAATTCTCTTTATATATGCATGCATGACCTTGGTGCATGAGCAGGTACTAGCATTGGGGTGAATTGGGCACAGTGTGAGTGTGGAATGCATTCAAAGGAGAAGAACGTTCCAGAGTTGTAGTTATTATAAGTTTGATTTGACATTAGGGACGGGCAGAACAAGTGGGTAGATCCCTATGGACTGACTCTTAACATGTTATGGGAAATTTACATTTGCCAATGAGAAACGGTTGAAGGAGAAGAAGGAGGCAACTGTAGTAGTGGAGAGTGCACAAATTAAAGTTTGTAATGGCATCACACACGTAGAAAACATGGCTGATTACAACCCGGTTTTCTTCCAGCCTTTTCATGGCGGTCTCCCCACCATGAAAAGGCTGGCAGAAAACAAGTGCAGGGGAGCACAAGGGTCCCTGCTGTGCCCATGCCCATGGAATGGGCAGTGCAGGCCCCCCCGCCCTGTACCATCGGATGTGCACTGTCTGCTTTGCAGACAGTACACATTCTGAGGGTGCTGGTCTGCCCCTCTGTGCCACGAGATACCACTCGGGTTCTTCAAGGGAGCCGAGTGCTACCTCGTAGCACTATTCCCGCCAGTCATGCAATGTTCCCGCCAGGCAGCCCGGTCAGATCGGTGGGAACATTGTAATAGGGCAGGGGTGATGCAACTGCCATGGCGGTGGCATCCTCCCTGCCAGTTTGGCGTTTCAAGGTTGGGACCGCCAACCTTGTAATGATGCAGCATGTGTGGTTCAGCAAAGATGAACCTTTCCATAGTTTATGATTTGAATTTCACATTATCAGGCACAAAATAGATTTGTAATGCCTTCATGTATGTAACATAAATCAATTTCTCTATTCCCCTTACAGTGCAATGTGCAGTCAGTAAGCCAATGTTTTTTGCTGGAGAGCTATTCACCGCAATGAAGGTACTGTACTGCTTTTATTAAGATTTTTATATTTGGCTTGCTGTAGGAATGGGCTGTCAAACCTATCCTAAATGTGCCCTGTCTCCCATCTCATAGCAAGTTTAGCAGTTTCACTCATTAGGTCGAGCGTGAAGCTCTCTGGCCTGTTGTAATCTAACTGTGGGCTTTAAACCACGCTCAATGCATGCCCATCACTATCACTTGTTCATGAGCTTGCCTTTCAAAAATCCTTTGTTATCATTGGTAAATGCTTTATGTTTGTACCTCCTTGGGGCAGTTTTGTTACTGCCTTGGCCATCGACTCTGTTAAATGGATAATTGCACGTTTGCCAATACGTTTGACTGCCAGCAAACTTATTTTTTCCTTTTGTGTCTCTCCTTCGCGCTCATGGTGCTTTGAATCGGATTGCTTAGTCAACTGTTTTACTTTTAATTTTCTTTTTATGTGGCAAGAAATGTCCAGCTAGGAATTTACAATGCTACAGTTGTTCTTGGGTATGACATAAAGTACGAACGTGTTTTTGCCCAACTCGTATTGCCTTTGTTTTTATTTTACTCTTGTGAAAATTTGGAATGTTAAATATGTTGATATGTAGAAGTTTTCCCAGTTTGTGAAAGCATTTGCTGATTTGTGAGAAGGTCAGGATTATCATAATCTTCTAAAACATTTAAAAAAGAATATGTCAGGAAAGAGCTTTATCGGTCATATTATCTTGTAAGCTGTGCCAAAACAACTGAAATATATAAGACGGCAACCAATTTCATCATGATTCTTCATATGCTGTTGATCTAAAGCTGTGTCCAAGTATGTTAGTTTGTGTCAGAAGAAGCAGTCACTCAGTATTGCATACCAAATCTATTTTGTACTGGATATGCCTCGCTTAAATAATTCTAGATAGAAAGACAACTGCAATACAATGAAACACAGAAAGACCACTGCCCTACGGTGAAACAATAGGCACCTTAATTGATGCCACCCCAATATTCTCCAAATGAGTTAATATCATGAATCTCTGCATCACACAGCTAGCTTAGTAAATGTTTTAACAGACAAATATCAGAGAAGTCACCTACTTGGCTAAGCACAGCAAAAGACCCCTTGGATTAAAAAAAATAGAAAGTGAAAGCACACCCAGGTGCACTACAGCGCTACTGGGGAAAATCAAGTGACAGAAATTAAAACGTGACTTTACCATCACAAAAGCATATACAAATTGTGCAGCAAAAATGCAAAAAAAAAGTCATTCATTTGCACAGATTTCAAGTACAGTACGCCCTTCAAATGAACTATATATAATTCTCAGAGAATTCCACAACCCAGAATTCACAATCACTGAGATACCACACTCACAAACTTTCTGCTGAGTCCTCACTCAGGAACTTGACCCCAAAGCAAACAAACTGGGAGCCCCCCTCGTAGGCTAAACAACCAAACTTCATCCAGGGCCAGCTTTAGCAAAGATCCGGACGGGGTGATGTCAATCTTGGTTGTAGTCAGCCAGGGCAGCGCTGAACTCAGTGAATCCTGGCCGATTACAACCTTGTTTTCTGCCAACCTTTTCAGGGCGGTTTCTCTACCATGAAAAGGCTGGTGGAGAACAAGAGCGAGTGCCATAGGGGGGGGCTGCACTTCCCCTGCCTGTTGGTGCTGGTCGGCTCCCTCTGTGCTACGAGATAGCTCTCAACTCTTTTTAGTATGCTGGATGCTATCTCGCAGCACTGTTCCCGCCAGTCTGACCGGTTTGAACACTCTATCACAATGTTCCTGCCAGTCAGACCAGCATAGACGGGGGTGCCACCACCATGCCAATGGTGTCCTCCCCATGAGTTTGGCTGTTCAATCTTGAGACTGCCAAACTCGTAATGAGGCAGAGAGTCATACATGTATAAATTACTCGACAGGCAATACTATATAAGACAATGAGGATTACAAGGTGTAGGAAGCACATGTTGTCCATACTACTAAGCAGTATATTTTAGGACATTGGTCTGGAGAAGCACAAACTAAGGATTTAAAATGCACCACGGTGGTAGGGCTATAGTAAAAGTGTATTTCTACCCAAACTATCCCTTTTTAGCAACATTGCCATAATGAAAGAATGGGGAAAAATAGATAGGGGGTCATTATGACCCCAGTGGTTGGAGGTGATGTGGAGGTAGTACCGCCAACAGGCTGGCGGTACTTACTGCCACATTATGACATTGGTGGGTTGGCTGAAGCAAATCTGCCAATGTACCACTCCGACTGCCATGGCGATAGCAGCCGCTGGGCTGGAGATAACAATCTCCAGCCCGGCGGCCGCTATTGTGCCACCGACGGTATCATGACCCTGACTGCCGCCATAGTTTTCGTGGCATTCGTAACGCCACGAAAACCATGGCGGTAGGCCCTATCAGTAACAGGGAATTCCTTCCCTGTCACTGATAGAAGGCCCCCTCACCTCAACACTCCCCAGACACCACCACCCCTCTTCATCCAAGCTCCCCTCCCTCCCTAACTTCCCCCTTACACACACATACGCAGACACACACTCATCCACACAGACATACATGCATACATACACACATGCATTCACTCATTCATGCACACATCCGCACACACATCCAAACTTAAACGCAGACATGCATTCACATTTCCATTCACACATGCACTCAGAGACCTTCATACATGTACTCACACACCTTCATACACGCAAACTACACTAAACACACACTCATATTCACGCACACACTCACACATACATGCACACACCCCCCCACACACACACAACACCCCCTTCCTCTGTCTGAAACCCGACTTACCTGTATCTAGAGTGTCTTCTGGCGGGGGACGGGATGGGACGGGGCGCTGCTACCGCAAGCAGCGCCCGCCAGCAGAACACTGCCAGGCCGTATTATTTTTCATAATACGGCTGGCGGCAGTCTACTGATGTGGTGATACTAGTGGTAGCAGCACCACCTTACCACCATCCGCCAGTATGGCCACAGCCGGATTTCCACCTTTCATGTGGCAGAAATCCAGTTGGGGTCATACTATGGCGGACGGATGGTAGCTGCAGCGACGGTCTTTTGGTGGCCGGTGCCGCGGCAGTAGGCGTTTTTTACCGCCATTGTCATAATGAGGGCCTTAAGGTTCTAGCCTATAAATTGAAGTTTACATGCAGCTTTTTGATGTCAGTTCCCTGTGCTATATTAGGATTGTAACTTATGAACTTCAAAGAACAAAAGATTCCATGTAACAAAAGCAGTAGTACACTGATCTATCCACATAAAATACAGTTCTGTGATCTGCATGGTACACATTCTTTGTGGCAGGCATACTCTCTGCGCTAATTTGTGATGAGACAAAAATTCCACTAGACAAATCTCTGATCTTTTTCCAGCGAGAAAATTAATTACCAGAGTTATCTTGACATTTAATTTTTATTGTTGCTGAAAGTTGCTGGGCACACAACGAATCCAGCAGCAGGTGCCTTTAAAGCCATAAGGAATTTCTAAACACAGCACCCCCACGCTCAGCCCCAGGTGCAGATGCACCAGTTGCATCATCCTAAAGCCACTGACTTTTTCAAAACCTTCCATACACCAAATTAGCTGAATTGGTACTAATAAACAATCCTTACCAAAATCCTTAGAAATCTTAGCAAACATATCTGGTTTGTGGCAAGGGACACAGCCAATAACTTCATAGACTCAGTTGGCTTCCCCTCATTAGTCTATGATCCCCTCAAGATCTGCTTGGTCAGAGCATTCATTAAAAACACCTAGGCCTATATGACCCAGCCAGGTAAAGAACTGTGTCTTTTGCACCATTTCTAGGAAAGATGATTGAAATAGCCGCTTTCTTCCAGATCTTCAACTTTGTTAAAGAAAGCAATTTACTCTAGGACCAGCAATCTGGTATCCACTGAAACAAGCACATACTCAGTCTTGATATCCTTTTGGTATAATTTGAAATTAAGAGTGGACACAAAGGTATGATAGCACTACTTTATCAGTGACTTTTGGTACTGTCTATTACCAGACTCTACTACCAATACTACCAAGACTAGAAGAGCTTTGCACTCAATAAAATACCCTGAATTGCAGCCACTTGTAACTACTCAGGCCGCATCCCAATCCACCATTTTTTGTTCACCATCAACCTCAATGTAGAACCAACCCTGATGTGGCCCTAAGTAGTTACCAGTGGCTTTTGTGATATGCTTTTTGTTATATGCTTGTTGTGCAAAATTCCCACAATTTTTCTGTTATGCCTTGTCACAAAATTACACAAGGATCACAGTAATATTTCATCACAAGTGCATGGTAAAAATGCGTACGGTCAGAAAGCAAGCAGTTGCTTTTTGTGAAGTCTGCAGTTTTCTTTCTATTTTTTTTAGTGGTAAAGACGTCTTTGTATAAAAAATGGATGACAAGACGCATTTCATGCTAAAGGTAGATGCTGACTCTTTGGACATTTCCCTGAGTGCCAGCTTTGTATGAAACACAATTGCAGCTTTGTAGGAAACACAATTGTACACTCATGCTTCTCCCTGACCTGTTTTGCTGCTGTCTGACAGAGCGACATCTGCTCCATGAGGGATATACTATGCTGCGCTCAACATCACAGGGCATTAATTAAACAATTTGACTACATACATCGCATCACCAATACACAGAAAATAGCAAGGCCTTGCCAGTTCGACAAGGCCATCTATGGTATACTTTGTATGAAAAGGCTAAACCTTGGTATCAAGTAAAATCACAGACATTATAGTTCTTGCATAATATGGTGTGGGCTGGCTTACGAGCTGAGGAATCCAGTCCCTCCTAGGAGCTGTGAAAGTTTTAGGAGCTAGATTGGGTGGTGACAGAACATAAACCACTTTCAGTCTCCTGTGGTAATTGGCTGTTTGTATCAACACAAGCTGATGAAAACAGAGAAGTTACTTATTAAAATTTCTGACTTCTCAAGCCTATCTGACATGTTCTTGGTGGAATAGTTGATCACTCCCAGGTCCCTAGACTGCGGTGTGATTCCCTCTTGGGCCCACCATTGCCTGGATGTAATTGTGAGACTGTCCAGAGAGAAATCTCCTCTGCAATATCAAGGATCAGCTATTAGCATTTTCCAGACTTCATCAAAGCTGACCAGGAAGCCCAAAGGAAATTCAAAGTGAAGGTGCAACTAAGGGCTGGTAATGTGTAATGTTGTACCTGGAAAATTTGAAAGTTGAAGGGAATGCACACCAATTTACTCACCCCAGAGATGCCATCAGATTTGTTTAAAATGAACTGGTCTGAGTGGGTGCTCATGTTCCATTAACCCCAAGAAATAAGTTAAAGACATGATGAAGCCTGCGACCAATACCAGCGACATGGAGTGATAGAGTGATGTAATGGTACCATCAAGTAATGAATTGACTAGCAGTGTTAAGTGACCATCAGAATTGTGTATGTATGTCTTTGCCTTAACTACTCAGCTGACACAAATGAGTCTTGTCAAACATGCAGGTATAATGTATGGAGACAAATCCTAACATAAAGCTGGGGGTAGAAGCCTGATTTGAGGTGATGGAGTCACTTTAGTTTGCCTGTAGTTTTTCAGTACAACATGATATTTATTTTCACCGCCCAGTAAAGTAGCAATAATCTCATCACTCATCATTCTATATTGGAATGCTGGAGGTCCAAATAACCTGCAAAAAATAAGATGAGTGTTGGCGTACTTTGATAGGCATAGGATAGATCTGGGCATGCTTCAAGAAAACCATTATGAGATAAAAAAAAACAGGCTTAGTTTGTGGGATGGTGACGATTTAACAAGTAATTTGCTTCATATAGTTTATATGCTAAGTGTGTGTTTATTGGGTAACAAAACACTAAGCTTTGTGCTAAAAGATAACTATGAAGACCATAAGTGTAGATATCTCTTGTTTACAGAATGTATTTTAAATCATCCCATTACCATTATCAACACTTGTGAGCCAAATGCCGACTGTTCAAATGTTTTTGATACAATCTTAACTATCTGAAGAAAAGCAGAAGGTGATATCTTAATACAGACGGGTCAAAGTGGATTTAAGACAAGGTTGACTGAAATTCCAAAGCTGGAGGAGGAACCTGAAGAAAGCCAGAATGTTAATTCAGGTTGCAGATATGCTTGATCTTGTAGATGGTTTGAGATCTCATCACCGACAGACCAGAGAGTTTTGTTTTACTCCTCTGTTAATGATTCTATGTCATGTATAGATCACTGGTTTATTTAATAGGAGGTGACCACTTGGGTAACAGACGCGCAGCATCTCCCATGTACACTCTCAGATTACTCCCCCATACAAATGTCACGGAATGCACCTCAGGTAGTCTGTCTGGCCATGAACTGAAGGCTCCTCTCTTGTTGACCCAGTATTTTGTTGGATAAATGTGCAGTGATCACTGAATATTTTCAAAATAACATCGGGTCAGTTCCTAGGTTTACTACAATGTGAAAATCATTTATAGTTTATATGAGGTGTATAGCAATGTCAAAACGATCTGGTATACCTAAAGATATTTAGATTAGGAGCCTGATTTAGAACATGGTGGAAGGGTTACTCTGTCACAACGGTGATGGATTTCATGCCCTCCAAAGTCTAAATCCCATTATGTTCTACGGGATTTAGATTTCGCCCTATGATATATCTGTCATCCTTGTGACAGAGTAAGCCATCCACTGAGTTCTAAATCAGTACCATAGTTGGAATGCTTTGAGGGAGTTATTAAGAGATAATAGTATCAGACGTCCAGTACAGAAGATGCCCATCACTTAGTTTAAAACCCTATTGGCAGAGTTTCCACACTTTGCTGGCAGAGGAGTAGCACTTCTGTGCAAATACTTACTGACTTGCCAAAAGGGTGATGGGGAACGGCTAGGCAAGCCTTTGGCTCGGCTGTTTGACAGAAAGTTAAGAAACACAGTGCAATAGAAGAAGAGCATAAATCAGATGTGACAGCTGTGGAATGCCGGCAGAAATTACAACATATTATGAACAGTTATATTTTTCTAAGATTGTTCATGCAGATCAATCACTAGACGAAATAGCACTTGAATGGTTATGAAACCATCATAGACAATTGCTATGTGAATTCATTTCTACACGGGATATCGTAGAAGTCATAGACACAATGGCAAGTGGGATGGTCACAGGAACAAATAGCCTGACTGCTTATATGAAGCATGCAGGGATATATTTACTCGTCAGCTCCTGGTATTGTCCTTGGACTCCAAAGTTACTACAGCCTTACTGAAGCATGGTAAAGATAACAAAAGATGTCAATTCTACAAGCAAGTTGATATTAAACACACTACCGGAAGTATTTGAACACATATTAGAAACTTAACGACTAGCTGTCACCAGTGTTTACACTCACAGGTGCTCATTTTTGTGGTCTGGCACCTATTTGTCTTCATCAGACATTTACCGAGAGGAGGAGAGAGAAAAAAAGACTTAAAGAGGAATAAAGGAGGGAGGGTAAGACAGAAACACTGCAGCTAAGGGAGAAAGCAGGAACCTGCAAGAGTTACATAAAAAGACAGGGAGAGTCTGAAAATGAATTAGAGAGGCATTAGGTGGTTTCAGGACTATGCAGCATTGGTATTCGGTGCTCTGACATTCAATAGCACACCGTGTGCTTTTGAGCAGAGCTATGGGCACCAGCATTCATTATTTTACTACTTAAGCAATCGTTGCTCTTTGCAAGCATAAAGCCACTTCCCCCATCACAAGCAAAATATTGTCTACAAAACATGATGACGAGTAATAATAGAATTCAAACATACTCATCATTGAAATTAACCTGCAATCAAAAATGATGCATGGAGCCACTAAAGAGCTAGAACAGCCTCTCACTGCAAAGCAGAACATATTTTGGATAAAATGGCACCCCTCCCCCTCCATTGCCCAGGTAGGAATTTATCCCAAAAAATGGAAATACAAATTAAACACACCCTTTACACCAAATTGCCAATATCACTAGGAATGCTTCGATACACCAACTTTTGGAACATATGAATCTAAAGATAAACTTGATACGCTGATGGATGGGGAAATGCTCGCCGTATTTTAAATTTATCCTGTTTCTCTTTTTTATTTTGTGTTGTACTGTTTCGTTGGTCTACGTTTTGTTGATATAAATGTGAGAAAGTAAGATATGATGTTGCATGTAATGTGCAATTTATTTGTGCTTACAAAACAATAAAAAAAGGGCAATCGGGGTAATACAGTAGGAATATTGAGTAGAGACCGAGAAACGGAATTCTTTGTATTGATAGTATTTGGATTCTCTTCCACTTCATGTACGATTTTCATGATGTTGATGATTTTTATGGCAAATGTGGTTAAAAAATTGATGGATTGTGTAGTTTTAAAATCGATAAATAATATTTAACATTGTGTAGACATAGATTAACAAACATTTTTCGGACTGGATGAAAAGGAAGAGATGCTTGAGATTATGGCTACAGCGGATGGATACTGATGTTAAACCCAACGTGGGCAAATTTTTCATTCATAGAAGACTTCTTAGAATGTTGACTTCTTTAACAAGAGGTTTGACTGGCCAAGATTGGGTGGAGGTTTTAATCAAGAGGCAGGCTGGTGCTATTGGAAGCATCCTCTACAAAGTCTTTACCACTCACTTATTTTACCATACATCCTTTACTACACATTGCTTTGGCCATACATTGCCTTTAACACACAAGTCTTTACCACACATATGCCTTTACCACACATGCCTTTACAATGAAATGGCGGGTATATTTCAGGTAAGTGCATACATATATATAACCTACTGGGTGTTGCCGGTAGACAGTTACAGTTAAGACCATGTTTCCATTGGAAAAACGTTTTTTGACTTGCCTATATCTTTAGCACCGTTTGACAAATCTTCACGAAATTTATTTAAAAAGTGTTGCGGTGATTCTTGTTGCGCATGGAAAGTTTCAGGGTGATCTGTCAAACAGGAAACAAGAAAAAGGGGGCTCAAAAAACATTGCATTCCCCATGTTAATTTGCATGGGATTCTTTAGACATGACTACAGGCCAAACCACTGGAAGGAAATTTGGCTGAAAGCTAACTGTTGGTATGCAGAGCACTTTTTTGCTTTTTTTTGGAGTGAATCTGTTCAGTAGTTTTTGAGAAATTTAGGGAAAATCAACAACAACTTTTATTCGGTATGAAAAAAATTCATCCATTACAATAAATAATCTCCAATACATTTGTTGAAATTAGCAATAAAACCATAAATAGTAAGAACACCCATCAAGAATAAAAACATATATAACACATGCATAGAAACAATAAAATAGAAAGATTCATTCTAAAAACTCTACATTGTTATGCCAAGTAATAGCTCCCTTCAGGAATGATCCCAGCCCCTTCCACACCAATGCATCTGAGGCCATCTGCAGCCACATAAAAGCAGGACGATATTGCACAAAACCCATGGGCCTTAGGAGAGGTAATAAAAAACGAGTTCTGAATGGTGCATAGAAAACACAAAACAAAGTAAAATGGGGCAAGGTCTGTTGGGACACCCCATCACAGGGGCAGGGTCTAATACATTTGTCCCCATACTGACCTAACGGGAAACACAGGTTACTTCTGATGATCCCCAAATGAAAACGGGTTATGAGAGACCTTTCCCTCACATCCTTTATCTCTAAGAGATAGCGCTCAGGGCCTACCCACATCTTTAACATAATGAAATCCCTGACCGATTTTTTCCCTAAAGCCTCCCCCTCCCTCCTATTCTTCTGGATTCTTAAAAAATTCTCCTTAACCCATTTCTTATCACACCTGGTCAGGCCTTCAGGATGATCAACCAAATCAGGCCGCCCCAAATCACGAGCCATCTTCCTTATGTGCATCAACCAGGGAATATTCTTTACATTGTCATAAGCCAGACAATCCTTTAAGATATCCCTATTCAGAGTGGCATGTTCATTAGTCCAAATTGAGATCCATAGCAGAAGGGGAGCCAACTGAATCGTGTCCTGGACAAACTCAAGCTCCAACTCCAAATGAAGACTAAAACCAGGGATATTTTGTCCAACTCCCAATAGCCTTCTACAGAACCGATTTTCTTCCACAGTAAGGGCTCGGGAGTCCCCATACCCCCAAAGTGCAGCACCATACAGCAGGACGGGGAGGCATTTCCGCCTATAAATTTCAAGCAAAGGCTTGATGGGTTTACTACCTACCCTGTCAGCAAAGTCAAAAGTCGCGCCAACTGCTGCATGAAAAAGCGCACCCCTTCTGGCAATACAAGGTTTCCAAGATCCTTTCTCATCAAAAATAATCCCTAGGTATGGAAACTCATGGACCCTAATAATAATTTGATCCTCCACCCTTAGCTCCCCTACCCTACTCAGGGGTTTTCCACACACCATAAAATGAGATTTCTTAAAATTGACCTCTAAACTCAAAGCTGACATAAAGGTGGCATAAGCTCTAACTATTTCCCGGAGACCATTCATAGTACGGGCCATGAGGACTGCGTCATCCGCGTACGTTAGCACAGGGATATCAGTACCATTCACGTTTGGAACATCCCTACAATGTTTCATCAGAAAATCAGACAATCCATTTGTATATAGAAGAAACAAAGTAGGAGCCAGAACACACCCCTGGCGCACACCCCTTGAAAACTTAAAGGCCTCTGAGCATTCCCCATTCGACCCCACCCTCACATTTGCAACCGTCCCAGAATGTAGATATCGGAGCAACTCTACAATATTAGGATCCAACCCTAACTGATTTAATCTCTCCCATAATATAGACCGATTCACCTTATCAAAGGCACAGCTAAGATCCATAAAAGCAAGATAGAGCGTACCTTTCCTAGCCTGTGTGTATTTGCCGATCAACATCAGTAGGTTGAGACATTGGTCTCGCATGCCAAGGCCTTCCCTGAAACCATACTGGTCCCGGCTTAAGAACCATACTGGTCCCGGCTTAGGGAAAATCAAATTTGTATATCTCTGGCCGTAAAGTATTTGTGAACAAAGACAAGCTTGTGCAGGGAAATGAACAGCTGGGATTGGTTGCCGACACTTCAAACCAGGAAGTGTTGGCAGCCATCTTGAGAAAAAAAGTAAAAATAAAATAAAAGGGGCCATGGTAGGGACACCCTGTCCCCTTAGAACTGGGTGGGGGGGTTCAGCAAGAGAAATATTTTTTTAAATTATTTTTTTGCTGCGATCTCGTGAGGTTCGCAAATTCACGGCAAAAAAAAAAGTGCGGGCTCAGAGGCTTGTTCTTTTTTTATAGGCCCCGGGGGCATTACAAATTTAGTGTGGGGGACTCCAGTCTCCCCCACAAGTCTGGGGACCACCACCTCCCCAGAGCTTTTATTTTTGTATGTGTGAGGAGGCCCGTGACCCCACTGCTGCCCTGGGGACCACCAACTCTCCAGGGCTTTCAATTTAATATGTACGGGTGGCCCATGGCCCCCGCACCTCAGAGACCACCATTACTCAGGGCCTTGGTTTAAATATATGTGGGGGGCACAGCCATCCCCACACAACACAGGGACCACCGCCCTCTGGGGCATTAATGAATCTATATGCAGGGGGCCCATGGCCCCCCACTCCCTGAGGACCCCCCCTAAATAAAAATAAAAATAAGTAGGCCCATCCAGGGGCAAAATTAAAAGCAAACGTGGGAGACAGCACTTTTTTTTAAAATTCACAGCAAAATTAGCCAGTGGGCAAAATATATATATATATATATATATATATATATATATATATATATATATATATATATATATATAAATATATATATATATATATATATATATATACATATATATGTCTATAAACCTCCTTCCTGAGATCGCCTGCCCCAGTGTCATCCATCTGTTTGCTTGGGCAGAACCAGGAGATTGCACAAACCGGTACAAGCTGAGTGATTTAAAAAATATATTTTTTATTTCATTTTATCGTCAAGTGCAAAGTGCAAGGCACTACAAGCAAACTGGCCTATGCATTTCAGCAAGAAGCGTTCGACTGGGCCTTCACGTGATAGGTGTATAGAGTGACTATTTAAACACTCACCGAGTATTTAAAAAGACAAATACACCACATTTAGACATGAAATTCAAAAAATTAGTTCATACATTTAATTCCGCTTGTTCCTTCAATGTTGAAAGTGCAATACTTGGAATAATGTATTTTTAATAAAAAATGAAGTTGGAAATAGACAAACAGGAATTAAGCACATTTCATGAAATATTCACCAAATCTCCACATGTATACAGGTAAAGTACTGGATGCATGTTCAGGAGAAAAAACAGTGAAGTTGAAATCGACAAAGCCTGTTGCCATTTGTACAGCAAAATCTTTAAGCATAGGATTGGCCCAGTGTCATCCTTGCCAAGTTGTAAAATGACAAATGCCTTTCACCACTCTAGGCACAGTATTGCAGCTTTGGATTGGTAAAATAACATCCAAGCCAACCTGGAATAAGCAAAAGCAACCCCTGGCACGTGTTTCGATGTAACTACATCTAATCAGAGAGGTTTAGTTTTGTCCAGACACAAGGGAGCACCCAGTATAAGTCAAAACAAAACACTTTCAGGGTTAGGGAGCCACATAAATAATGCAAAACAAAAAAGAGAACTCTGGGTAGTTACAAAGTTTAGGTGGAGAGCAGCTCCAGTAAGTAGCATCCTGCAACACCAGCGACACTCTAGATTTGGTCACCTCAAATGTCTCTTTTTCTACCAAAGTTTTTAAACATAGGATTGGCATAGTGCCATCCACGCTGAGCTAGAAAGTGACAAAGTCTTTTGCCATTTGTACAGCAAAACTCTTTAACGATGGGTTTGGCCCAGTGTCATCCTTGCCGAGCTGTAAAATGACAAAAGACTTTCACCACTCCAGACACAGTGTTACAGCTTTGGAATGGTAAAATACCATCCAAGCCAACCTCGAATGAGCAAAAGCAACCCCTAATATGTGTTTTGATGTCATTACATCTCTGCAAAGAGGGTTAGCTTTGTCATTTTACAGCTCGTCAAGGATGACACTGGTCTTGTAACATTAACTTGTGCCCTAAGGCAACTATAATTTTCACTCTCGCCACGCACTGGTAATTACCCACCAATTATGGCACTTATGACACCTTTGATCACATCATTGATAATATGAATGTACCATTTGTGGTAAAGGTTTTGATGTAAAAACTGTGCATGGGGGGTGCAAATTATAGTTGCCTTAGGGCACAAGTTATAGTTAATTGAGATAACTCTAACTGCAATAAGAAGATTTCTGACGTTTTGTACGTTTAAAATGTGAGCCTAACTATAATATAATTTCAGTGAATTTGTATGGTTTTTAAAATTCTATTTCCTAACTATAACATCCTGGTAACCTTTGTTTTTTTTCAGTGAATTTCTATGTACTTTTAACGTATAGCAATTTTTATTTCTGTACGTAATTCCAACCACTGCTGCACATGATCTTCAGCCGGCCCTGTGGCCAACCCCCTATAACCACCAAACCTTACACTGTGTACAGATTTCACCCATCTGCAGTGGAGGTTGCCTACAAGACCTGGCCTGCAACCAGACCCTGCAGCCAAGCTCCCTAACCACCAAACCCCATACTGCGCATTGCCCTTTGGCGGTGCATGGCAGAAGTTGTCCACGGCCTCTCTGGGTTTGAGAATAGGGGTGAGGGGGAGTGTCTGGGGTGAGAGTGGCTGTCAGATTGTCTGTCTGGGTGTGAGAGTGCATACATCGCTGTTTTAGTGGGTGTGCCAGTGTGTGGGGGGGCTGTTATTGGGTGCATGAGAGTGTCAGTGGGTCTGTGAGTGGGTGTGTGACAGTCTGAGTGGGTGCGTAGCTGCCTGAGTGGGTGCGTGAGGATCTAACTGGGGCTCTGAGTGAGTGCATGAGGGTCTGAGTGGGTACGCAAAGGTCTGTGAGTGGGTGTGTAAGTGTCTGAGGGGGTGTGTGAGTAGGATATTTATTGAAAGAAAGACAGAGAGAGAGACAAAGAAAGTGATAGGGAAAGAGATAGAAGGGGTCATTATGAGTGTGGTAGTCTATAGACCGCCACACATGCGATGGCGGTCTGGACCACACCCAATGCGGCAGTTCGACCGCCACATTGCAACCCTGGTAGTCGGACTGCCAGGGACTCCAGCTTCGCCAGGATCTTGGATTCAGCCGGACTGGCGGTGGCAGAGTTCCTAATCCACCAGGGCGGCACATTCCGACCTCAGTCTCTGCCAGCCTTTTAATGGCAGTAACACCGTCATGAGAAGGCTTGCAGAGAACAGGTGCAGGAGACCACATGGGGTCCCCTGCCCTGTCTAAGCACTAGGCAAGGGCAGTGTAGTTAAACACTTGCCCAGCACCCTCGCAGTGTTCACTGTCTGCTTTGCAAACAGTGCACTTAACGACATTGCAGGCATCGGGGGGACAACCTGGGCCCCGGCCACAATCCACATGGGCTTATTTGCTCTGGCCCTTTACCTGCCTTTTTGCCAACCTTTGCATGGTGGTGACCCAGTCATCAAAAGGTCGGCAAAAGACAGGTCATAATACACCTGTGGTGCCAATGCTGGCATCACCACGATTGACTGCAGCTGTTCCTACTGCTGCAGTAGCTCAGGTGTCGGTAGCGACAGCGGTCCCAAGACTTCCAAACTGGTAATTAGCCACAGGTCTTAAATATAAATATAATAATTACCTACTGGCATTGTGTTATTCTGCTATCACCATATAGTTAATTGTGGCCTCCCCATGTTGCGCCTAAATATATTTCTTCTAGTCATCAATTCTGCTTCCCTCACTGCCCTAATCATGTTCTCTTTTTGCATTTGGTCCACTTCTGAATTCCTTCCTCTGACTAGCCTAGGTTCCTTACTGATTTTGTGTCTCTCACCAGCCCTGTGCTCTCATCACTTCCAAACACCTCAACTAGCCAACTAGGTCCTCATTTTCTCTGTGTACTGCTCAGATTTAGTATAAAATATTTTGAATATGGTGCAGGAATACTAAAACAAGAGCAGACTGTGCCCTGTAGGGGCAGGTGGTAATGCAAGAAATGGGAAGATAGAGGAATGTTGCTTTCTGTTATGAGGCTTTCTAAGCACCAGTAATCTAATGTTTTTATCATCAAGATACAATAATACTGTAATTGGAAGATTACCGACTGAAACCAGTCATGTGCACCATAGAATACAGAATCCAAAAAGTAGAGTATTTTTTTTTATCCAGTGAATGTTGCAGGTACAGGAAAAGTGATGAAAACCTAACCAATCAGGGACAGAGAGTTGGTTTAAATAGGCATGACTCATCAGTGTGTCTTCATTTTTAAACAATTTTAAAGTATTCTCTAAAAAGGACCTTGAGGAAATGTGAAAAAGACTATCCATAGAAAATGTAACTTTTGAACATTTTGTCAGGAAGCATCAATTTATAGTGATTTGCATGAGTAGAATGCTGAACTTTTGGTGACTAGTGGGACACAGGTTTGGGCAAATGGGCGTAGTATCAGGGTCAGTTTACATTGTTGGACTGTAGTTTTTTTTTTATGTGAAACAAACATCTGAACTTTTCCCAGTGCTTTACAATAGGGAGACTCTTAAAGTTTGCTGACAATTAAAAATATTAAAAGTGATGTATAGGAACATTTGAAAGCACTTGAATTATATTTTAAATAAAAAAATAATGCTTTTGTAATTAAGTAATACATATTATTATATCTAGATTTTTTATCATCAAATTATATTTATTTTATTAATGTTTTAGCTATTTTAAATAATTTCATTTTAAACAAATTCCCCTGGAGCTTGAATTTTAATTAAAATAATATATGACTTTTAAAAAATATATAAATTAAATTAAATGTTGGAAAATTATAGATATTTTAATCATATATATAATTTTGTGAAAACATTTTATAATAACTTTTTAATTTAAAAAATGAATATAACTACTAAACATTAGTTGCAAATAGTTAAATGCATACTTTTGTATAATTTTTAAGACACAATCAGTAATTACAATTTTTTTTTTAATTAGGTGAGATTTGTTTTATTATATCTTTTTTTAATTTAAGATATTTACATTTATGTATTTATTTATTTTTAAAACCAAGTGATTCATTTAAAGGTACTACTAGTAACTTTTCACATATATGTGGAGGTGTCTGCCACCAGGACAGAGATTGTTTTATGAAAAAGTATACGGAAAAGTGTAAAAGCTTATAAAACTTTTTTTTAAAAGTTTGAACCTACAATATTAATGTTATGTAATTTGACATATTTATTTGAATTGTAGAATAATATCAAAAGTTACAGCATTAGTAACTTCATTTCAATTGACAGTTTAATTATTTTGGACATATTCAATTACATGAAAATTAAATGAATTTATTTCCCTGAATTTTAAAAATATATTTTGTTGCTTTGCATTATAAATTTCTGAAAGAGAAGTTGTATAGAATTAATTTAAAGTAATTTATATATATTTATTTTTAAAATATTTTTAATTTGGAAAGGGTTTTAAAAATATTTTGCATTAAATAATTTACTTTAATTTAACATTATTTCCCATGGTGTTTTATTTTAGGTCCCTAGCTCCATTATTTTCCATTGGAAGGTGTTACAGTAACAGTGTTTGGCCAAACAATCAATCAGTCAATCGGTAGATTTATGGAGCACTACTTGTCACCCGTGAGGGAATCCAGGTATTGGCAGCGTCCAACTGTTTAGCCGAATAGACAGGTTTTCGGGAACCTTCAAAAATGTGGAATAGATAGGGAGATTCATAGAGGGAAGGGTAACTTATTTCATGTCTTTGCTGCTAAGTAGGAAAAGGAGCAATTTCTGTATCCGCTACATCAGATGCAGGGGTTAGAAAAAGGGACGCGGAGTGGAGGTGTCTGGTGGGCTGATGGAAGTTCAGGCGGTGGTTCAAATAGATGGGTCTGCAGTTGTGCAGGGCCTTGTACGCATGGGTCAGGAGCTTGAACTGGCATCTTCTCTGCACAGGAAGTTAGTGGACTTCCCTGAGATAGGGGGTGATGTGGGTTCATCTAGGGAGATCCAAGATGCAGTATTCTGTATGCTCTGTAATCTTTGGGGGAGGTAAGCTGTGATCCCTGCATAGAGATCCATGGTGGTGCTGGACTTACTCTAGCTCTGAGCTGGAGTACATTTATGACTGTTTTAGATCATGGTTGGTTGTTTTTATTACAAAAGTGCATTTTGGAAATAGGAATGACCTACTCTTTTGAGGGTGGGTGTACATCCCTCTCTACACCCCTCCATACTCTTCCATTAGCCCCTCCCATTTCGCAGTATTTCCCCTGTGTCCGTCCCCATTTACTACTAAAACCTAGACTTACATTTGCAGAGACTCCACAGTCGGGGTGGAGATCTACACATAGAAAAAGACAGGAACCTCAGCACATATGTTTATGAATAGGACTTTGTAGTATGTTATTAGTGCTATTGTATTAAACCTACCAAATGTACTACAAAATGCCATTTGTGCGTAAGCCCATTTTAAGAAAATTTAGTGAAACAAGCGAAGTAGTTTGACATTATTCTATGGGAGTCTAAACGTCGGCTGACAAATAGAAAGATAAATATATATGTAATTAATACAAAAAACGAGAACAAAAGTTCAAGTAGAATTCAGCATTTGTGCTGAAATCAATCATAGGAAAATTGTAAAAGATGAAGTAGCAAAGTGCTGATGTGCATCAAACAAATAGTGAAGGACAAACATGCTGTATGTAAACAAGACAATGACAGTAATTAGGTGGTTTTGATGTTCCTAGGAGCTTTAGGGGAACTACACTAAGAAGCTTCTCAGGATCCCTTTATTATTGGAAAGTAAGACCATCTAAAGATGTTAGGAAGTCATTGTTTTGACTTCACTAAGTGATTTACACATGGCAATCAACAAGGTTGGGTCAGTTACAATGTTGCACTAGCAATCCTTCTTTCTCTAATGAACATACGCAACAGTGACATTTTGGTGGACCAGGGATCAGCAAATCTATTTTGAATTTGTGAAATTCCAAAGAAAGGCTAAAATCAATGTTCCAGGAAATCCAGTCAGTCCTTATCATGAAGAATGTTCCTTACCTAAATGGAGCTCTAAAAACCAAATTACAATATAAGTACAGGGTCACTAAGGGTTCACTGAGGGGTACAGACCAAGAATTGCTCTGTGATAGAAAGGACAGAGGGGCATATTTATACTCTGTTTGCTCCGAATGTGCGTCAAAAATATTGACGCACAATCGGGGCAAACCCTGCCCCATATCTATACTTTGACGCCCGACCCCGCGGGCGTCAAATTTCCACCATTTGCGTCATTTTTTGGAAGGGGGAACCAGCCTTGCGTTAATTATATGCAAGGTAGGCGTTCCCTTCCAAAAAATGACCTTAAGGCCTGTGCCCCTTATTTATACTCTGGCGTCATTTTGACGCACAGGAGGGGGTGGGCCTTAAAAAACGGCGCACAGCCTGATGTGCGCCGTTTTTTAACGCCTGGGTCAGGGCAGGCGTTAAGGGACCTGTGGGCTCGGCAGGAGCCCAGAGGTGCCCTCCCCTGCCCCCAGGGACACCCCCTGCCACCTTTGCCCACCCCAGGAGGACACCCAAGGATGGAGGGACCCATCCCAGGGAAGTAAAGGTAAGTTCGGGTAAGTATTTTTTTCCGATTTTATTTGTGGCATAGGGGGGCCTGACTTGGGCCCCCCTACATGCCACTATGCCCAATGACCATGCCCAGGGGACATAAGTCCCCTGGACATGGCCATTGGGCAAGGGGGCATGACTCCTGTCTTTGCTAAGACAGGAGTCATGTCAATGGAGGTTGGGCGTAAAAAAAAATGGCGCAAATCCAGTGTGAGGCCTGAATTTTGCCTCAGACCTGACTTGCACCATTTTTTGACGCACAACCCCCATTTTCCCATACGCCGGCGCTGCCTGGTGTGAGTCATTTTTTTTTACGCACACCAGTCCGCAGCGCCAGCTAACGTCATTCCATTAATAAGGCGCCCGCATGGCGCGTTGGAATGGCGTTAGCCGGCGGTAAAATTTTTGACGCACAACTGCGTTGGCGCAGTTGTGCGTCAAAAAGTATAAATATGGCCCAGAGGATTTTAAAGTTTAGGAGTGATCACATCTAAATGTGGTTGCCAGTAACCAGGGGGATTTGTGATGGAAATCAGGGGATGGGGAGAGAAATTTCTTGGTCATCCCGCTCCTTGAATTCATTCCACCTGCCATCCATGGAGATGAGCCTAATCAGAGATTCAAATCAATCCAATATTGTATATCATCGAACCTTCTATACATATTATTCATCCTTTCCTGGAATGAGGCAATATGTGATCTGGTGGACTTCATTTCTTTAGATAACTCTGAAGTTGTTTTTTCCAGTGACCACAACAACATCCGAGATCTCCTTCATAATGGTATCAAGAATTATTTAAGACATTTTGCTGGTTCAGTGTTGTGCTTTGGATGGGTGTCAGAAAACATTTCTGAGGACAGTAATTAACAAGACAATTTCAAAGCCAACATTTGGATTAAATGGAACCTTATTCCTGGTCTTTCTCTCCAGGTTTCCAGTGACTGCAAGTCTGGTTTAAGGCATCCCTTCATGTACCAATATGGTTCCTTTGGCATTGGATATCAGCAACATTAAGTAGAGCAATCCACAGTACCTTTAATCGGGGTGATATTCTTAGCCAGAGTTACTACGGGTGTAATTGCTGATCCAAGTGTGGAATTCCCAAGAATAGGATCCCTTGAGTCCAGGCTCATATTAAATTTCTCCCCCAATGGCACATCAAAATCAGTTTTAAAATTGTCATCTTCTGAAGTTTGAGTATCTGAGCTAGCCATGGAAGTTGGTTGTAGCAGATAAACACCAAACGTTTACATGCAACTGACTGATGAGAAAGACAGTGTCACGTACTGATCCATATAATCATACTCCACACCGATGGTTGAGCTAGATTATTTGTGTAGTATTGTACAGCAGGTAATATTGTGACAGAAAGAAAAGCTACAATGTAGCACCATGTAGTAATCCATTAACATGCCTTTGTCAAAGATGACCACCACATATCATCTCACTCATTCTCAACCAGTGCTTCTGTAGCCTCCTGTCTTAGAAGGTGGAGTAAGTGGTAGTTACCCAATCACTAATATTTCTCAGAGATGATAGAAAAGTCTGAAAAGTTAGTTATCTTTTATTGTGCAAAGGAGATGTGTTGGGCAATCAGAGATATTGGTCTCACGTGCCAGAATTTCAAGTTGGTAAAGCTGGGCTTAGTGCTCCAGCACCCATGAAAACTCTGTGTGAAAATACTGGGTCATTCATAATTACACCCATAAAAGGCTCCCTGGCATAAAATGTCATAATTATAAGTATAAAGTATATTTTATATATTGTTAAACAAATACAGAAAGCAGGCCATAAAACAACAATTTCAAAAATTTAGGAAAATATTCTACTGAATGTAAGTGGTTTGAAGAAGAAGGCTACAATACCTTACAGGAATATTTTGATATTGTTCTGTTATAGCATAATGTCTAGACCATGGCATTATGCAATTATAAGAGACGTTGGACCCAATTTAAAGTTTAGCTTAGGGGATTATTCATCACAGTGGTTCTTCCAAACTGAATGCCCACTTTTGGATTTTGTTGAGAGTTTGACGTACACCTCCATCATATGATAGAGCCTTCTGTCAACATTTCAATTAATCGACAGGGGCCACCGTGACAGCAGTTCCTACCAATGCAAGAGATGTCCCACATGGAGCCAAGTCCAATGCCGTCACACAGAAGGCCCCCCTAGCACCCTTGGAATGGCACAACAATGTTGTGGGAAGTGCAGGGCTCCCTGTGGCCCCCAGCACTTGTTCGCCGCCAGCCTTTTCATGGCAGCTGAACCACCATGAAAAGGCTGGCAGAGAACATGGTTGTAATGAGCATGGCACCACTGACTTCAGCGCCACTGTGGCTGATTACAACCATGGCTGCCATCATCCCGTTGGGATCAGAGATCCTGGCGGAGAGGTGGTCTTTTAGCGGTACCGACTGACAATCTTGTAATGTGGTGGTCGGACCGCCACAGCCGCAGCGGTCCGACCTTCACGGTGAGTCTGGAGGTCTTCAAACCACCAGTCTCGTAATGGGGCCCTAAATATCATGAACAAACAGAAGAATGAGTATAAGAATGGAAGATATGCTATAAAATCTATAATTGATTTCAAATATTAAAGTACCCTGTACTGAAGTTATTGCAGACAAAATTAAACATGCTTTGAAAATTAATGTAGATGGATGGAGTACTTAAGGTAGAATTATATTTTTGAATTAAAGGAATATTAAAAATATCGTGTCTGACAGATGGTTGCATGGCTGGCAAGGGCGAGCAGGTTTTGTAAATCAAACCAATGACATGGCACACAAGGAATGTGCGATGTTTGAAAAGCAGTAGTACATAGTTTGTTTTTAATTTCTGTTTTTGTTTGTTCAATACAGCTCATAACAGTAAAATAATAACTCCCTCCCTTCTCCGCTGACAACATAAATGCTTAACCCTTGGAACAGGAAAATCACCCCAGAAGTACATAGTTGACTATTTGTAATTTGTGATGTGTGTAGTACAATAATTCAAGCATATAGACATTATATAGAATTACAGGAGAACTGCTAAAAAATGTTAGTATTTGTGTTAACATACTCTACTCATTCTAGCTCTAAGCAAATATAGGAGATATAAGGATAGTTGGTGGTATGATTACATAAAATGTTTATTTTCACTTTCTATTTCATTACTTTGTCTACATCCTTAAAGGAGTTAGATTTGTGGACTTGGTTATGGCATTATGATATGGCTACAGTATCACTGCGATCTAGGTGGCTTTTATTAGTTGTGGCAGTTGATATATATTCAGTCTACCTGTCCTACTTTTCATCATGAAGGCTTTTTGTGCCTATGAAAGAAACATATTCTTCCAGCTGTTTGTCTTATTCATCTCATCAGCAATTTCTTCAAATAAGGGTTTTATCTAGTTTGCTGCTAACACTTGATATGTTATCTCAACAGGGATCTGGAACTAATGACAAAAAATTGATCAGAATTATGGTTTCCCGAAGTGGAATTGATATGAATGATATTAAGGTACATTTCAAACGCATGTATGGCAAAACGCTCCGGCAGGCTATTTTGGTAAGTCTTTTGCATATCTATCACTTTCTTGTATCCTGGTTCCTTTTTGTGTGTTGTTCTTTATTTTTAAAATTGATAAAATTATCTTCCAGCAAGCTAAGGATATCAACTGCAGGTCAGCAGAAGGTCCAGTTTGTCACAGGGGATGCCCCCGGTCCAAGAGTTATCCCGCCTGCAATATATAAATATGCCCCACGGAGATGGCCTTAGTCATGTCCCCTCTTTTCCAACAGTACCTGCTAGGGTCAACCATTCTCGAGTCATGGTGGGGCTCACTACTGGTACCATTATACAAATAAAAGGCCCAGATCAGCCCTGTAAATTATAAGGTAATCACGCCCCGTACACAGAAGGGAAGTTCTTTCCTGGTGTCTTAAACTCGAAGCTCCAAGATTGGGCTGAAAGTGTAAATATAATTCCATTGAGCCAACGGGCTTTCAAAGGGGAAGCCATATTGAGGACAACCTCTTCTGCTTGGTCCACCTGAGCGAATCAACCATGACCACAAAGACAAAGGCCCTATATGCAGGTTTTATAAATTTCCAAACAGCCTTCCATAGTGTCTCAAGATCAAGGCTTTGTGAAAGACTGAAGGCCTGGGCAATTCCAACCAATCTATTGAACACAAATATTGGACTTTATACAGACAATTGGGTAAAAAGAAAGGTCAGCACGAGATAGTCTACCACAGCAAAAATCAGTACTGACAAGGGCCTAAAACAAGGATGCATATTGGCACCGCTGCTATTCAGTCTGTATCTGGCGGACCTGCCAATCCATCTAGAGCGGGTGAAGGCGTTCCCCCCAAAAATGGCAGGCCCCAGAATACAATCTCTACAGTATGCAGGTGACACAGTGCTTCTGGACCAGACATCAATATGTCATCAGCGCCTTCCCAGCACTTTTATGACTTATTTCCAAGAAAACAGCTTGAAAATAAATGCCACAAAAACAAAAGTCATGGTAATTTCACCAAAACTGAAGAAGCATGGGGCCTGGTTTATTGAGGAGTGCCCCGTGGAGGTAGTGGAAGCCTACACATACTTGGGGGTTTGTTTGGACCACGTGGGCACACTTCAGTGCATATTCAGGCTCAGCTACCGGTCACAAACTCATTGGAGTGGGCCTTCCGTAAGCTCCGGAAGTCATTGATGAATCCTGACCTAAGACCCTTGTTAAAAGTGATGGGCAGTAAATTACTTCCAACTTTAACACATGGTGCAATTATGTATAGACAGAAAGTGGCTAATTGGCTTGACAGGATACAATCAATCTGTTGCTGCAATGTATTTTCTCTACCAAACTTTACAGCACATGCCCAAATTCGTCAACAGTTTGGCCTGACGTCCCAGCATTGGGATCAGAAAGCCAAAGCCTTCACATATTGTGTCAATGCCAAACAGGCAAAAGAAGGCACAACAAAAAATACAATCTGGGACATAATAAAAAAAAAACATCAAACCAATTGGTACAAATATTTCAGTCAAGCACTGGACACTAAAGGCCAAGAAGATTTGGGAAACTGGTCTCTCAGGACCAACGGTCTGCAAACTAATGATCAAGCAAGCAAAGCTAATCTTCAGGGAGCAGGATTGCAAGACTATCAAGAAACTCGTTCATGGCAGCTGAACAGCCACTCTTTACGAGTCAGGGACTGTGCCTATCTACCTCTCCTTGCCGTTCAATGTGGCCCTCAAACAGGAGTTAATGAGATTGAATTTGGTGCTTATACCACTAAAAACAAATGGATATGGCCAGACACACTACAAAGCCCAGGATAGGCAGTGTAGATTTTGTGCAAGACAAGAGGAATCAATAACCCATATCCTGTGTTTATGTGAGAAGATGCTCCCACTTAGAGTATTTTGGCTTCGACCAATATGGCGTGCCCTACATATCTGAACTTGTAGCGCAGCCGTGGAAGCATGCTTGAGAAGTGAGTGCTCGCAGCTGGCTGCAAGATTTGCAAAGTTCCTGAGAGCAGTCTGGTCATTTCCATCAAATTCATCAGACATTATATCATATGCCTTTGATTAGTTCTTTGCTGATAGTGTGGATCCCAGAGGTGCCTTAAGCCCACCCGAGATCAGTTGACCACCCTATTAGGAGCAGGAACAAAATAAGCCACATTTCAGACCTTTCTGTTTTGTTCCTTGTTTTTAATCACTAATGCATTTCTAAAGTTATCCTACGATCATAATTAGGAAATTTACGTAAACATTATTATTTTATAATGCTTAAATATGAAAGAAATCTATCAAGGTATGATTATTGGAATGATTTTAAATAATCGCACAATAAAATAATTCATCTGCTTTCATCACCCAGATCTGCAAAGGTCCAACAAAGAACCACTCACCCAGTTTAGATATCTCTGCGATGTTGACAGAGATCTCTTTACTGAAAGTGTATCTTCTGGTACGTAGAATGCACTTTCAGCAAAAAAGAATGCCCAATGTTCCCCATTAATATTCAGAAACAAACTTCCAAAGCGTTTCTGACACAGTATATTTTCTTCCTGTGGGCTGGGGACATGTCTGCCTTTTCCTCCCCAGGAAAGCCATAGCTCATAGGGCAGGCCCAGTCAGGAACAGTGAGTGGAACAACCCTCATCTCACAGTGAGTGGGACTTCTATCACTGTAACCTGCTGGCCATGTGGCGAATGAGCCTCGTAGCCAAGGTTTTCTGATGGCTGACCTAGCTCTCTAAAATGTGATTGTTCTCCCACTCCCAAACTTGTGATGGACGGTGCTAATTTACAGTGGGGCTACTGTCAATTTACAGTGATAATACTGCTTCACCAAGCCTTGAACCTGGAATTAAATACATTTTATGGCTGCTTTTTATGAGGGGAAAACGTACAACTTAGTGATGTTATTTAGGTTCTCCTTACTTAGTTTGCAAAGTAAACTTATATGGAATAGCACATTAGCACATATTCTAGCTCAACTAGAACATACTTCTGTATTTGTTTGTATTTATATTTAAATTGTTAAATGCATTAATTATATTTAAATTGTTAGATGCATTAAATGTAAACCTATTACAGTTCACTTCTTACATTCCAAAAAGCAAAGGTAAAGTGTAAATTGAGTCGGTTTTCACAATGGAAGACTATTGAGTACTCACATTTGGCTACTTGGGTCGAGCTTCTATAGCATTTATTGAAGTTATTTATGACCCAATTCATAATTTGGCGGGCAGAGGTTAAGTATGTCAGGGCAACAGAGTATATTACTCTGTTGACATTACAGAGTCCCTATCTGGAAGAGATGGCGGTATTTTGGTGGTCCGACTGCCAAACTCTTAATTTGATGGTTGGATCGTCAAAGTCCCTGTGGTCCGGACCACCATCGCGAGTTTAGTGATTGCTAGACTCTTAATTAAGCCCTTAATCTCAACATTGTCTATGCATTCTTCCAAAGTTGGGACACACCATACAAAGACATGTCAGAAGACTTCAAAACATTACCACCTTTCTTGCTTCCGATCTAAAAAAATACTGTTTTAAAAAGTACTGCTGTTATTTTATGAGAACAATTAGGAACAATCTAGCACCATTAAAACTAGCTGTCTTAAACGGGAATTCATGCGGCTTACAAAAATCTCAACATCAGTAAAAGAACAGTAAGTAGAATCTCTTGCAACCCTCAAAGAGCAAAGGACACAACATAAAAACCCATATGTACAATGAAAACAAAGTAAATGAAAATAAAAATAAATTGAACTACAATCCATCCTAAAGCTTGTTTCAACATAATAAAATGTTGTGTAAACCAGTCACAGCAACATAAATTAATAACTCACAAAGCACTGCTAAAATATTGCCAACTTCCTTATCAGCAAAATAACTTTCACAAAAGCCAAAAAAGTGATGCATTTCTGTTATTCAAAAAGACCTACTAAATCCTGGTCTTCCTTTGTCAAACTTGAATGTTAAGTGATATTATAGACCATCCCCTCTATCAACCCTGCTTTCTAGGCAAATAACCTACTACAAACATCTCTACTAATAAACAGCAGACATATCTCTTATCAAGTACTCAAAATAGCAACGTCTTTCCTTGAAGAAGTTGTATCTCCATCTGCTCTGAAATCAGGTCAAGTCAACCCACTCCTGTGCAGATAGTGAGCATTTTGAGGGTGCTGGTGCCCCCCGCATGTGGCAGCATTGCTGGTGGCTCTATTATAAGCTGGCAACAATGTTGCTGCCACTTTGCCACTGGGCAGCCTGCAGAAACCTTGATTTCTCCTAGTCAGCCCTGAGGAAAAGTCCTAATGGGGCTGGCGGGGAGGTCACCAGAACAGCGGTGACCACCCCGTTGGGAGTTTGGCGGACAGGTGCTCCCATCCGCCAAACTCATAATCGGGCCCTTCGACTTCAGAAACACAGTGCAGCAACTTCTCTTCACACAGCTAGATGGAAGAAATACAGTTTTGCCCCACATTGTCTACTGCTGTCTTAAAAACTATACTCCATGACACTGCCTCCCTCATTACAGTTGGAAAAAGTCAGACTACATTACTGGAACAACTTCACTGGCTTCCACTTGAAGTGAGGATCAACTTCAAAATCCTTTGCATAATCCACAAAACAATCCACCATGGATAACCCATCTATCTGATGTATAAACTATAATTCACAGATGGACAACAGAATACTAGGATCACAACAAGACTAATTCTCAAAATCCCTAAATCCCAAAAAAGTAAAAACATCAAAAAAAGTATTCTCAAGGCTTGTCTTAAGAATATGGATCTTCTCTGACTACATCAGGACTAATTCCAGGTTTTCTTGCATTGCATAAAGAATTGAACACACAACTCTTAAACATATACTTTAGTGACTAATGCCTGCCCAATATTACTTCTCAGTATGTTCAATTTTGTCCTCTAATATGCTACCCTTTAAGGTGTAATTCACTAATATATTATGTATAAGCTTTAAAATGCCTTCAAATAACTTACCATATGTTATGTGTAACGTCCTGACCTGATATGTAGCTAGGTCCATGCTATAGAAATACAACAAATAAATAAGATAAATAGATATGTTCTCCTGATTTCATAACAGGAAATACCACCACTTTGCATCCACTCTTCTATAACCTCAAGCCCAAGGCACTGCTCCTGGGATAAACAGGTCAGGGATATTTACAGAAGGTTTTCTTCCTCCACTACCCCTGTCAGTGGTGTGGAGAATGTGAGAGGCACCCTTGATATTAATTTTAGTGTCACCATCATATGCCATTCAAATATTTTAGAGCTGTTTCTCGAGACATATTGCCAACTCAAGGTTCATCCAAACTTTCTGGCAATGAAAATTCAGAAGATATACCTTTCCAGTTCACAGTCACCCAATCTAGCAACTTGTCTCATGAGGTCATATAATTTGGTTACCTTAACCTATCTTCAGAATGCATGAATATTCTTAAGGAAACATGAAGCCCCAATCTTGCTATAGTGCAAAGTGGAAATTCTTAGTTCATGCCTGTGAACGAACCACTGTAGCTCCAGTAAATGCAACTACATCACACATAGGGGCAGTTTTACAGTTGCGCTGTACT
This sequence comes from Pleurodeles waltl, assembly GCF_031143425.1. Classification (NCBI taxonomy): domain Eukaryota; kingdom Metazoa; phylum Chordata; class Amphibia; order Caudata; family Salamandridae; genus Pleurodeles; species Pleurodeles waltl. The sequence goes on from NC_090436.1 coordinate 841,212,958, forward strand.
TACTATACAGCACCATGGTGGTCATTATTGCAACAGCATCATCAATTTTTTAGGCTTTTGTGCACTAGTGTCAAAAATGTTGACGCTAGTGCAGCAAAGCACAGGGATGCCCATAGATTATTATGGGTGCGTCACTTTAATGCCTGACCTGTGCAGGCGTTCAAAATGATGGAAAAATGGTGCAGTGAAATCTTGTAAACTTCAATGTGCCATTTTTTCGGGCCCCCCTCCATGGGAAAGCCCCCTTGCATGCATTATGCCTGACGCAGACATTAGGATTATGCCTGACGCAGACATTATGTGGTGCAAGGTGTTGCAAAGTGGTGCAATGCATGCATTGCGCCTCTTTGTAAAGAAGGCGTGGGGGAATGGCCACCTTAACACCGCCTTAGTCTCATTAAAATGATGCTAAGGCAGAGTTAAGGCGGTACTAGAGGCTTTTAAATCTGCCCCATAGTGTCTAAAAGTCTATTCAAGTACTTTATTTGCAATTGCCTGCTGCTTACAAAAAAAACAGTTCATGTTATTAAAGCCTTCATTAAAGGGATTAGGAGGATTATCTCACCACGATAACCCTATATGCCACTTCAGACCTCAATATTTTCCTGTCAAGATTTATAGGTGCACATTTTGAACCACTTCGCTCTTGCTTATTACATGCATTCACATGGAATGTTGTATTCTGGGTGCAGTCGCTTTGTTTGCAGAGTTAATGATCTCAAAGCACTATGAGTGGAGAAACCTTTCATTAGGTTCACAAATAAAAGTTGGTTGTTGTACACATTCATGATTCCATCCAAAGGTTGTATTTCCTAACTAAATGAAATTATTGAACTCCTGCAGCCAGTTTCACAAAGGTAGACTTTTACCTTTAGTGTACCTTTACTATTATGTTTCTGGTATTCACAAAAAACAAATGTATTTTTACTAACAGTAATTTTAATGAATGACGGAGACTCCACATATGAAAACATAGACCGGTCCCATGTTTTTATGTGGGGAGTTCTCTGCTCCAACTGAGTAATCTCTACAGTTATAAACTTAATATTAGTAAAATCATACTTGTGGTTTGTGAATACCCACAAAATAGTATACTTACACAAATGTGTAAGTTTACCTTTGTTTACCTTTAAGAATCAAGGGCCAGATGTAGCAACCCTTTTGCGAGTCGCAAACGGCGAAAATCGCCGTTTGCGACTCGCAAACGTGGGTTTGCAATTCACAAATGCATATTGCGAGTCGTTACCGACTCGCAATATGCATTTGCGACTCGCAAATAGGAAGGGGTGTTCCCTTCCTATTTGCGAGTCGGAGTGGTATGCAACTCCATTTGCGACCGCGTACGCGGTCGCAAATGGAGTCGCAGTTACCATCCACTTGAAGTGGATGGTAACCCACTCGCAAACGGGAAGGGGTCCCCATGGGACCCCTTCCCCTTTGTGACTGGACCCCATATTATTTTTTCAGGGCAGGGAGTGGTCCAAGGGACCACTCCCTGCCCTGAAAAATCCGAAACTAAAGGTTTCGTTTTTTTTTTAAATGCAGCTCGTTTTCCTGTGAGGAAAACGGGCTGCACTTCAAAAAAAAAAAAATGCTTTATTTAAAAGGCAGGTCGCTAACATGGAGGCCTGCTGACGTCAGCAGGCCTCCATGTTAGCGAGTGCCTATACTCGCAATGGGGCCGCAATTTGCGACCCACCTCATGAATATTCATGAGGTGGGTCATTTCGACCCCATTGCGAGTTGCAGTCGGTGTCTGAGACACCGTACTGCATAGCAATTTGCGACTTGCAAATTGCGAGTCGCAGGGACTCGCAATTTGCAAGTCGCAAATTGCTTTTTTTGTACATCTGGCCCCAAGCCTCTTATATTCTTACAAATTCTTGCAAGGAATAAAGGAAGGGCCCTGCATTCACTGATTGTCATACATGTGTGCACTCAGGTACCACACAGACAGACCCAAGCTTCTACACAAAAGAAAAAAATTGTTATTTGTCTCTTTTGCCCCCACACAGCTTGACAAACCCATTTCCTAAAGAAACAACCAGATGGAATGTTCAATGCATTCAGATTTGCTATGGTTTTAAAATTAAACCACTCACAGCCACGCCAAAGCCACATTTCACATGTAGAAAATGGGCCAACATGGCTTTCAAATGCAAATTTACACTTTTAGATACTTGTAAGTTAGCATTATGACCTTCTGCTCAGATATTCACAAAGCATGTTGATCAAAAAAGTTTTTAAAACATTATTTATTAAAATTATCTCTGCTTCTTATCGACTTCAGCATTAGGGGATTGAGCATTGTGTTTTAGTCAGTGTAAAGCATGTGATGTACAACATCACATGCTCAATCAGAACATATTACTTATAACCAAATATGTGCTTGTTGTTGTTGTCTAGATTCATATGAGCCACCCATCTCACCTATAAAAGAAATTTAAAAGGGTAGCTAATTCGAATTTTTAGCCATATATACTTCATATGCCCAAGCAGACATGCCCACTAAAATAGCCCTTTAAATATGCCTCAGGCCAAGCCTTACACTCTCCTTTTATTACATATAAGTCACCCCTAAGTTAGGCCCTTTGTAGCCCAGAGAGCAGGATGCAATGTATATAAAAGGCAGGACATGTACTGTTAAGTTTTACATGTCCTGGTAGTGAAAAATTCCCAAAGTTGTTTTTCTCTACTGTGAGGCCTACTCGTCTCATAGCCCAGCATTGGGAATTCCTTAATACACATTTGAGCTGTAATTACTGACCAGAAAGAAGCAACATCATGTTTCATATCTTTGGAATGGTAATGATAAACCCTCTTTAATGGTAAAGTTGGATTTAAGATTGTTATTTCAGAAATGCCACTTCTAGAAAGTGGTCATTTCTCTCCTCTTCCTGCTCTGTGTGCCTTGTAGCCTGCATCCAATACACGTCTGTGCTAGGTGACAGACACACTTTGTACATTCCCTGTAAACAGCCAAAACACAGGAAGGGTGGGTGTGACAAAGGTCTCATCGGCATTCATGTTCATTTAGATGGGGTTTTCTAGGCAGGAAGGATGGAGGGGAGCTGACACACTAAAATAGGGAAATGCCTGTCCCCACACACAGGTCTGATTATCCCCTACTAATGGGGGGGGACTGCTGCACTTCAAGGAGCTGCTTTGAAGTCATCCCCACTTCAAAGGCACATTTCATTATAAGTACTGGTGCTCTGATATTACCAAATCACTAGACTACTGGACCTGGGAAGAACTCTGCTAGAGTAAAGACTGCGGTGCTATAAGGATTGCCACTTTGCCTGGACTGACTGTTCTAACTAATTGCTTCTTGGCTTTGCTGAGCTGCCGTGCTGCCTTTCTGATCTCTTCCCTCCTGAGGACAGGGACTGGACCCTTCTAAATTTAACTCAGAAGTGACAACAAGGGCTTACTGGCTTACCCCCTGTTCTTCTGCAGACTTAGGGACATCAAGGACTGCCTTCAACTCTACTGTTGTTGCTGGATTCTGCCATCTATAGGTCCTATCCTTGCCTGAGGTGTCCCCTCCAGTCCTAGTCCTCAGAACTGGGTTCTGCAGCTGATTCCTGTAAGAACTGATGCATCATCACCACTGCACCAATTGAAACTGACACATCAACCCATAGACACCAACACAGAGGCTGTTCGACAACAGCAGATTCAGAGCCTGCATAGCCCGACAACAACGTTCTGTGTGGCTCGACGACGATGCATTGCATTCATCTCTACAGAGTTTGACGCCAATGCGGGACCCAACTATGAGGCTGTATGATGACACAGTGACCTAACTACATGGAAAATCTCACTGCATCACCCTTGCATTTGCTCCTCAACGTCAATGCTTGCTCCAACCAAGGTACTGTTTCAGTGGACCCTGCATGGGCTCTGTAGTCGGCCTACCCTCCATCATGGTTGGCACTGGTCCCACACAACCTCAATTAACCTTTTGACCGCCAGTTACTTCTAAGCACTATTTTTAGTTTAATCTTTAAAAATTAATATCTCGACTTCTACTGATTGGAGTTTTGTCGTTTTGGTCTTGCTTTACTCAGATAAACATTCTTTATATTCCTAAACCTGTGTGGAGTCTTTTTGTGGTATTTTCATTGTCTTACTGTGTATTGTACAAATACTTTACAAAATGCCTCTTAAGTTAAGCCTGCCTGCTCTGTGCCAAGTTACCAGAGGGTGTGCACAGGTTAATTTAAACCATGTATCTGACTTATCCTGACTAGAAATGTTGTCCCTACTTGGACAGGGAGCATACCTATGCCAACTAGAGGCTCATTTTCTAACATTGGTGATCACAGGTGAGGATTGGATTTGTATTTATGCAACACCATATAGTAATTCAGTTTTCACTACAACTCTACACTTAAAACCAATTCAAGCTGATTTCAATGATCTCTGTTCTGACATCTTTTTTTTTATTTTTCCAAAGTCCTTTTGCCCAAGCACCATTTCTCTCAGCATTATCTGTAGTCCTACCTGGCAGTATGGAATTTGAGCTGGCCAGCCTGGAGGCATTTACAGTGTCCCAGCTCAAGGGGTTCTGCCGGTAGAGAAGGATGTTCCATAAGGAAAGAGACAAGAAGGCAGAGCTTTAAAAAGCCTTTACAGCATAGGCAGCAATCTACCCAGATGGAGAGATGGATGAGGAGGAGGGAACTGTGTCTGAGGAAGAATCAGAGCGGGACCTGACAGCGGGTCCTGTTGTGCACCCTAAAAAGGGGGGGTGCAATCTTCTCCCAGGACTGGAAGTCCACTCTAGACCAGTCAACAATTTGTCTTCATGGAACCTATCCTCAGAGGAGCTCGAGGACAGGAGGAAGGAGAGAAGCTGAAGCAGAACTTGCTAAGCAATAGAAGTAGCAGGACCTTTCTAAAATGGAGAAAGAACAAACTCTAGAGGAGAAAAAGCTGGCCATGTAGGAGAGAAAAATGTCCCATGAGCTCAGCATGAGAGAGGTGGACATCAGAGCCTTGAGAGAGGGATCCAGCGACAGCAATGGTAGCAGCATACCTGTAGTGTCCAATGGTGGGTCCAGAGTCAGGATACCCAAGGATTTGGTGTCCAGGTATGTGGTGGGGGATGACCTACACAAATGATTTGCAGCCCATGAAGTGAATCTGAGAGTGCACAAGGTCCCAGAGGAGCTCTGGGGTGGTAGTCTATGGAGGTATATGCCCACAGTGGGGAGGGACACACTCCTTACATCAGAGGCAGAGGACCAGCCATGCTACACTGCAATGAAGGGCATCATAGTCAGTAAATTTGGACTGACCCATGAGAGGTATAGGACCATATTCAGAGGCAGCCACAAGATCTCATGACAAATATGGATGGATTTCTTGGATTATGCCAGCAAGGCACTGAAGGGCTGGGTGAGGGGCAGCAAGGTTGATGATTATTCAGGGCTGTACAACTTACTTAATTTTAAAGGAGCACATGCTTGATACTTGTTTTCCGGTGGTGTGTCAGCATCTGGTTGATAGCAAGCTTACTGACCCCAGGAAGCTTGCTGAGGAGGCCGACATCTGGGTGATCACCAGGGTGTCAAAAAAAAAGCCATCTGGGAAACTCCTAAAAGAGTGTTCAGGGTTTCCACCAGAAGAAAGGGGGGGTTAAAAGGCAAAGATCTCTAAAGGCCTCTAAACAACTCATGGGGGAAAGGATCTAGTTCTTATTCCCAGTCTGGACACCAGAAGAAAAACTACCCTAACAAAAGTCAACCACCAAAATATTCCAAGTGCTATGAGTGCTACGACTATGGACACTACAAAAAGGATCCCAAGTGTCTAGAAAGAGCACCACCTCCCACTAGCAGGAAAACCCCAGGGATGGTTATCGTAGCCTTGGGGGAGGAGGAGTTATCCCAGTTAATGGGGGAGTTAAGTGGGGTTACCCTAGTGTCCCTGGGTGACAGTGAGGTGCTCCTAAGATCCATGTGCCCTCAAATACTACAAAGTACAGGCAATGGGTCCCCATCAATGGGCAAGGTGTTGCGACTCTGAGGGACACAGGTGCCAGCATAACTATGGAAAGGAGACAGTTGGTATCCCCAAAGTAGGTGATTCCCCATGCATCCCACCAGGTTGTGGTGGCTGACAACAGAGAGTTCCAGTATCCTGTGGCCATTGTTCCATCTTTCCTTTTGAGTGGGGGGAGTGGATAGTACTTCTGAAGGTTGCTGTGAGGCCTGCCATGCATCCGCATTGTTGGTTGGGTAATGACCTTGAGTCCACTGTCTGGAAGGAAGTGGAGCTCAAGACTCATGTGGAAATGTTGGGGTTACTGGAGTGGATCTGTGCTAGCACAAGGTCTATGGTTGCCCAGGAAGGGAATCAGAGAGGGCTAGAGCCTAGAACAATGGCCCAGCCTACTGCCAAAAATGCAGAGGGTGTGGGAAACCAACTCCTGAAAGTACTCCCTCTGAGATGGATGGGGTGTCTATGGTGGCTACTCCAGATTCCACTGAGGAGGGCACTGCTTCCCTTGATGACCTATCTACACTTGCTGTATGGTATGTAGAAGGAGACCCCACCAAGGAGACGTTCTGTAGGGCAACAATGTGTGCAACCCTTGAGGTCATGAGGCACCAGGCTGAACCCCAAGCAGCAGGCAATATCTCTAGAAACTGCTGCATGTACTGGGAGGACAACCTCCTTTATATTGAGGTTGAGGCTCTGGTGCATGGGACAGCAAGGGCCCTGCAGGTCTTCCAATGCAACAGGGCTTTCCAACTGGAATTGGCTCATGAGATTTCCCTGCCAGGGAACCTGGGTCATGACAAGACCTTTGCAAGGCTTGCCCCCCACTTTTACTGGCTCAAGATTAGAACTTCATCAGATACCTTTTGTAGGACATGTGTTACCTGACAGGCTAGTGGGGAAGAAGGGCAGAGGCTAAAGGCCCCCCTTATTTCCTTGGCTCTCATTGGCACACCCTTTGAGTGGGTGGACATCGATATTTTTGGGCCTATGGATCCCCAGACTAACCCAGGTCACAGGTTTATCCTGGCCTTGGCAGATCATGCCACTAGGTATCCACAGGCAAAATCTCTGAAGACCATAACTGCACCTGCAGTGGCAAAGGCCCTGATGGGGATTTTTATCTGAGTGGATTTCCCCAAGGAAGTTATGTCAGACGGGCCACAAACTTCATGTCTGCTTACATGCAGTCAATGTGAAAGGAATGTCGGGTAACCTACAAGTTCTTCACTCCTTACCACCCACAAACCAATGGGCTTTTGAAAGATTTGACAAGACCCTCAAAGGCATGACCAGAGGCCTTCCTGAGGCCTTGAGGAAAAAGCAAGCTATCCTTATGCCATGCCTGTTGTTTTCCTACAGGGAGGTACCACAGAAGGGAGTGGGCTTTAGCTCCCTCGAGCTTCTATATGTGCAACCTGTCAAGGACATTTAAATTTGGTCAAGGAAGGTGGGGAGCAAGCTCCTACGACGATCCCCCTGGATGTAGTAAGCTACATGCTGGCCTTCAGGACCCAAAGGGCTAAATTGTGCAAGCAAGCTTCTGACAAGTTAGAATCCAGCCACACTCTGATCAAGGAGTGGTATGACCAAAATTCTACAATTCTGAAATTCTAGCCTGGGCATAAAGTCTGGTTTATGGAACATGTAGAACCTGGGGCCATCCAGGAATGCTGGACTGGGCGCTATGAGGTGATTAGAAGGAAGGGCAAGGACACCTACCTGCTGGGTTTTAAAGCCCGTAGGCAACGCCTCAAACCTTACTATGAGATGTCTAAGCTCACCTTACCGTTGGTAACAGATGGAGGAGAGGAAAGAGGGAGTGAACCTCTCGCTGACCTCTTTGACTCCAAGGAGAAAGATGGGTCTGAGCTGTGGAAGGAGTACTTCTTTCCCCCACTCTTACTCCTGAGCAGCATACTGACTGTTGCTAAGTATTCGGACAATTTGTCTTACTGTTCTCCCTTACTCCTGGGATTATCCACCTGCGTACCCATGATGTGGACACAGAGGACATCTCCCTGTCAAGAATAAGTCTTTTAGGTTGTCCAATAAGGTGAGTGCCAACATTAGGAGTGATGTATCTAAAATGCTGGAGCTGGGGTGATAGAACCCTCCAGTATCCCCTGGTCCAGTCCTGTGGTTCTGGTACCAAAAGCTGCCCCACTGGGCACCACACCTGAACTGAGGGTCTGTGTGGATTACAGAGGGCTAAATTCTGTGACCAAGACAGATGCTTATCCCATCCCCCAGTCTGATGAGCTGATTGACCAGTTAGGGGCTGCCCAGTACTTAAGTACCTCTGATCTTACATCAGGGTACTGACAGATTGCCCTAACAAATGGTACCAAGGAGAGGTCAACCTTCTCCACTCCAGAGGGCCATTACCAATTTTGTGTAATGCCCTTTGGGCTAAAAAATGCTGCTCCCACCTTGCAGAGGTTGGGGAACCAGATGCTCGCTGGTATGGAGCCCTTCTCAGCTGCCTAAATGGATGACATAGCTGTCTTCAGTAGCACCTGAAAGGACCACCTCTTTCACCTCCAGGAAGGGCTTCAGGCTCTGCAACAGGTAGGCCTGACTACCAAGGCCAATACATGCCAGATAGGGCAGGGGTCTGTGGTATACTTAGGACACTTGGTGTGCCGGGGTAAGGTGCAGCCCTTCCAGGCCAAGAATGAAACTATCATGGCCCGGGGGACCCCAAAACCCAGTCTGAAGCAATCTTGGGCCTCACTGGGCACTATAGGAGGTTTGTCAAGGGATATGGCACCTTTGTCGCCCCCTTGACTGAGCTGGCATCTAATAAGCAGCCCAGAAATGTGATTTGAATAGAGGCAGGCCAAAACGCATTTGACTCCCTGATGCAAGCCATGTGCACAGCCACTGTGCTCAAGGCCCGTGACTTCTTCAAAGAGTTTATCTGCATTCTGATGGGCCTTTCTGGGCAGGAAGGGTGGAGCGGATATGAGACTTACAATTAAATAGGGAAGTGCCTGTCCCCACATAAAGGGCTGATCACCCCCTACTGATAGTCTGGAAGCACACTGGAATGAAATCATGATATGTGCATTTTAATGAGCTGTTATGAAATCACCCCAATTTCAAAGGCACATTTTGGTATATGTACTGGGGCTCTGACCCTACCAAATCACTACACTACTGGACCTGGTAAGAACTTTGCTGAAGTAAAGACTGCTGTGTTGTAAGGGTTGATACTTTGCCTGGACTGACTGATCCAAGAAACTGTTCCTCTGCTTTGTTGGGATGCCCTGCTGCCTGCTGATCCCTGCCCTGCTGGGGACAAGGACTGGACCCCTCTCACTTGAACCTAGAAGTGACCAAAAAGGCTTGCTGGCTTGGCCCCTGCTTTTCTGTAGTCTCAGGGACATCAAACACTGCCTGCAACTCTCCTGTCCTGGTGCTGCTGGACTTTGCCATCTGTGAGTCTTACCCTTGCCTGAGATGCCCCTCCAGTCCTCAGAAGTAGGTTCTGCAGCTGATGTCTGCAAAAACTGATGCATTATAACCACTGCACTGGCCTGAATTGAGACATCACCCCTTCAATGTTGACGCAGTGGCTGTTAGACAGAGGATTCACAGTGGCATCGCCCACCAAAAATGCTCTGCGTGGCTCGATGATGATACATTGCATTCACCTCTTTGAACCACGATGCATTGCAGGACCCGACTGCTCGGAAAATATCACCTCATTGCCCTCGTATTTGCTCCTCAAAGTTAACTCTTGCTCCATACAAGGTACTTCTGCAGCAGACCCTATGTGGTTTCTGTAGCCATCTGACTCTCCATCGCAGTCAGCCTGAATTTTGACTTTGCACCGGTCCCTCGTGACTTCAAGCAACGTTTTGACTGCTAATGACTTCTAAGCACTATTTCTTAGTTTAATCTTGAAAAATTAATATTTTGACTTCTAGTGATTCGATTTTTGTTGTTTTGGCCTTGTTTAACTCAGAAAAATATTCTCTATCCGTCTACGCCAGTGTGAAGTCTTTTTGTGATGTTTTCATTGTGCTCCTGTGTGTTACACAAAAACTTTCCACATTGCCTCAAGTTAAGCCTGCCTGTGCCAAGCTAGCAGAGGCTGAGCTCAGGTTAATTTAAAGTGTGTATCTTATTTACCCTGACTAGGATTAGTGTCTCTGCTTGGACAGGGCCTATACCTCTGCCAAACAGAGACACAATTTCTAACATGTTCCTATCTGTGTTATAAGATGAATATCCCTTGATGTTGTACTTTAAACCTAGGAACGTGTAGACAAATGTTGAGACTACAGCGTTATTTTGCATGTAATGTTTAGGTCTGCTTGGGTAACAGATTTGTCAGAACAAGGGATAATGATTCCAAAAATCCTTTTCTGCTGCATCAATATCATATCTAAATTGGCATGAAAACACTCACAGCCATTTTACTGAAATATCACAGACCTTGGGCTAGGCCCCTCTTTGCTACCATTTGTGGTTGAAGCTTGTTCAGCCAAAGACAGTTCTTGTTGAGCAACTTTCACCTCTTCGGACCTTGCGTTCTTCTTTCAGTGTAGTCAATTTCATCATAGTTGACACACTCCTTTTATGTTAATTCTGTTACACTTCTTTTTTTTTCTTAAATCACAATTCTGCACTTCTCTGGGTTTTCTTGGTGCATTAAATATGATGTAAATTGCCTCATTTGAAACTGTTGTTTTTTTCTTCCGCCGTTCTACATTTTTGCCTATTTTATCACCTGCTTTTACCAAACACACCTCACAAACATGGGAGCCACCTGTAATTGTTTCCAACTGAAACAATGCCATGAATTAAACAGCATCTTCGTCTTCCATCATTTTCTCTGTTTTCAATGTTTTCACCTCTTCTCCAGACTGAAGACTCAATTAGATTGATATACACTTCTATGCACCTCTACTACCACCTCTTGTCCAGACTGAAGACTCAATTAGATTGATATACACTTCTATGCACCTCTACTACCACCTCTTCTCCAGACTGAAGACTCAATTGATTTAATATACACCTCTATGCATCTCTACTACCACGTGCACTAAATCATGTTTAGATTTCATTTTCATGTCAGTGCCTATATCCACAATCAAATGTCCGTCGGTGTTCCTGTAGTGTTTTATTTCCTCTCACTTACTGATTTTCATTTATTAAGGGATTGTTCCCAACTACAACTTTAAGGATATTTGTTACAAAATCAAGACATGATTAGAATTTTCAATACGCTTCTATATGAGTGAACAATCAAAGTTTAGGCATCATTTAGAACTTCAATCAATTTCAATTTCAAAATCACGTTCCTTTTACAATTAATGCCAAAGACAGCCAGTTTCTGAAGTAATGCATCCTCATTGGATAGCTGTACCTCGTCATAATGTTTTACATTGAATGAATGAACATGTACCTAATACGTTATATGAACTATGTCATTCACCCTAGAAAGGGTTTAGATTAATTTCAAATCAGCATCAGAACTATTATCTGACTCTCCTTGGGTTTAATATCACCATTGAGACGAATCAAGTGAAAACATGCATGGAGTAAACTGACAAGACTAGGGATCATTTCGATTATGTCCATTCTTCATTATCAGCTCTAGCCATCTATTTTTATTTGTCTCCAAACCTGAAAAAGTGTGCTATTTCCTGTACTTCATGAAACACAACCTTTTTGGAATCACACAATTTCCCTTGGGCAGGCATTAATGATACTGTTCCCCTTTTGTACTGTGGTGCTCAGTGTCTCTGGCATTCAAAGGCACCAACTAATAATACACATCGTTACTCTAACTCATACTGTGATACATTCTTTCGCAAATTTCAGCATCTGGGGGCAGCCTTCTAATAATGCCACTTAATTTTGGATGGTTCATTTGTACTGCGTTCAGGGTTCACCTGTCACTTCACAGCTCCATATGAGGGCCGACTTTACTGCATTGTGTCAATAATCCAGGAGCGTGGGGTCCTTGTCATCGCTAATATGTGGGGGACACACGCATGGCATTCTACCCAGTGATTACATGAAAGGAGACTGTTCAAGAGATGTGATGGAACAAAGGGCTGGTCTCCCGCCTATGTCCCTGCAACTCATATGACCTGCAGTGATCCAAAACCTGCCGCTCTGGCTGTCAATAATATTCCATGAGGAAAAGTGCCAACAGCATTCACACAGAAAGGCTTCAGTCATAATGTAAACACCAAAGCATAACTATTAGCTCAGTCTAACCTAAAACTAAAGCACAGACAATTTACAACCTCAGTACGCTTCTGCTAATCCTTTCTCAATCAAGTACACAGGCGTGACTGCACACCATAGTGCAGCTAGACCTGCAGTAGCGTCCATGTGAAGTTGCTACACCAGTGCACCACGTGACTGCAACATCAAATTGGCAAATTTAGAGTGTAGTGACTTGTGCTGGTCTCACAGTGTGTCCTTACCAACAATGCACTTCGAACAGCAACGTTTCTGGTGGAGAAAATAATACAATAATATACATCATTTATAGATGTAATTGTGCAGATTGTCTATGCTGTGGGCTACTCATGCCCGGAAGGATAGGGCACCGGGATTACGCGTGTAAATCTGCAGTTTGCACATATTAACGTGAATATTACCAGGGAAGTTTGGAAGCAAAAAAGATTGAATAACTGCCTTCAAATATTTGATGTGTCTTTAATTAATAGATTGCCACATATATTCGTGAATCTGGACCTGTGTACAATTCCAGCATAAAAGCTAAAAGAAACATAGATCACTTAGGTTGGATGCAGCCAACTAGCTTTGAACGAATCGACAAACACCGTAAAAACAGAATTGATATATGGAGAGGAAGAAAAATGTCTTCTCGTCTTGAATGCCATTAACAAAGTAGCACTCAAACATTTTTAGCTAAACAATAAGGGCCAGATTTAAAATCCCCTAGCACCTCCTTGCGCCACACTAGCATCATTTTCTTTACACTAATATGACCCAAGGAGGCATTTTTCGCCGCACCATATTTACAAAGTGGCGCAAGTGACACCACTTTGTGACCTGTTGCGCTACTTTATACCTGCGTCAGGCATAATGTATGCAAGGAGCGTTCTGGCATTAGGAAGTCTGCAAAAGTGGCCCAGGGAAATCTAAAACATTTCACTTCACCATTTTTGGCGTCATTTTTAATGCCTGCTCAGAGCAGGTGTGAAAATGACGCATCCATATTAACCTATGTGCCTACATACACTTTGCTCCACTAGCGTCACAATTTTTGATGCTAGTGGAGCAAAGCGCCACAATAGAACCAAATATGATGATGCTATTTGCCTAACGACCGCCATGGTGTGTCCTTTTATAAATATAGTGCACACATGGTGTCATTAGGTGGGGCAGTGGCGATGCAAGCAAACTGGCGCGTCAGTACTGATGCAGCAGTTTCTTTTAAATCTGGCCCTAAGTCTCTTAAAATGGGTCAAGAGGGATAGTATTTGGTCCTAAACAAGGATATATACTTTCACTACATTAGTGGTGAGTGTGTGTGTGTGTGTGTTTGTGTGTGTATTTAACTGGTCAGGCAATGCAGCTGTGGCGTAATGAAACTTGAGGGCCCCCTCTTGCAAAATACATGGAGGGCCCCCCTTCCAAACTAATTCAGGGGCTCTCTGGCCATTGTACTGTGCTGAAGGTGGCCCTTGGAGCTCATGGGACTCCGCACTGCAGGGGCTGTGGGGGCCTGTGTTATGCCACTGCACTGCAGTTGTTTTTTATTCATATTATTGTTATTTGAACACCTGATGGTTAAGTCATACCCTGTAAACATATTACATTTGTATATTTGTTCAGCAACTATAATACATTTTGGTTCCATATTTCAATTCACAGGATGAAACCAAAGGCGATTATGAAACCATTCTGGTGGCTTTGTGTGGAAGCGACTACTGAACTGAAGTTCGACCGAAGAAGAAATTGCAAATGTGTAGTTGTCTCAGTCATGCACAACTAGCAATGCCAAACGAATATTGCTGAACAGAAGCTATATGGTTAAAATGCAGTAGCTTGCTTTCTGAAGGCAAAATCTCATACATTCCTATAACATACTCAGTGTTATTTTCTTGGAAGTTTTAACTTTTAAAATTGCAGTGTAAAAGAAGTATTTGCTTATGTATCACATGCTTGAATCGAATTTACTGTATCTCTGACTTGCAATTTATAAAACAACTGTTAAAATTATCACCAGATTCTTTCGTTGACAAAAGGTACATTTCATATTTTTAAAAATTAATAAAGAAATAAAGTATGCAATAAACGTGTAAGGAAATCCTTCTTTTTACATGTTGACCTCCACATGTTTGGACTGATGGTGCTGTTTTTTCGACTCTGAGAGTGCATTGAGGCCTGCTAACTAGACATCAGTGTTTATACCCTTATACAATCTGCATGTCAAATTGGATACACCCAACTGGCAAGGTCTGACTTACTTATAATTCCCTATATATGGTACTGAGGCTACCCAGGGTATGTAAGGCAGAGCTGCACTCAAGGCTGCATCACTGTTTGAGCTACCTTTTGTGTGACAAGGTACAAAATGGCTTCCATCCTGCCACGTCAGACTGGAAGGACATTGTTTTTCACTGCCAGTTCAACTTTACCATTGAACCAATTGCTAAGCCGCCCTATCCCTTAACATTATATGTAATCTCCCCTAAGGAAGACCTATAGAATCCTGTGGCATGGAGCTTTATAACACATATGTTTTGCAATAAAAAAACAGCAACACTTCTAAATTGTCATTTTGCTGTAGGTAAAGCTACCAGCCCCATTCTTTACTACAGAGTTACCGGATGGAATGTCAACTTTGCTAACTTTTGACTGGGTCTACGAAAGTGGGTCATGTAAGGTATCAAATTAATTGTGGCAATAAATGCAACCTGATGCCCACATAAAACGTATTGAAAGTTGCCACTCTGTGCTCGGCTCGACTAGCTGCCTCACAAAGTCAAACACACGCAGACAGCTTTTCTGACTGCCTGGGAAGACGTGTGAATGACTCCCATCCTCAGGGACAAAGGCAGAGCCACAGCACTGAGATGTCACCTCTTCTGCCAGGATGTCCACTCGGGGTTAGCCCAGAGGTGTACCTCAAAGGGGAAGCTGCCTTTGATTGGCTACCTGGCCCAACGCTCCTAAGCAGGATGCCTTTTGTTGCTGTAGATAGCATGAAGAAAGGGCCAAATTGAGATAACTCGACTCCAAACTGGATTTAGCATGGTTGCATTGCCCTCAGGTAGCCACACCCCTAGGGTGGGCTACCTTGCTCCTGACGACCGAGAAATGGTTGTGACATCTTGAAGAGGGCAAGAATGTGCCAGTCTGGAATAGCCAGAAGCCACACAACCTAGGAACTTTGTCACCTGGTAGGAGGGAACGCAGAAGCCCACTGGTTTGTGACCACGTGGTCCCCTCAGGGCACTTTCATGGGATATATATGGCACCCTTGGCATGTTGACCCTCAGTACTCGCTGGAGTTGGAAGAAAATTTTAAAAAAGACCACTTCGCACCTGTTGGTAGGGGCAGAGATAGGCTGTGATGCTGGAGCCACTGCACCTGCTACACTATGGGCTAGTGGAGTTTGAACCCTGTTCTGTGTGCCCGGCTTGGGGAAAAGCTGATTCCCGGCCTCAGTCTGAAGTAGAGACACCAAGGGTCAGAATGGCACTAGGGTCATTAAAGGTGAAAGAGCCCAAGTCACAGACCTGATAGCCAAAGCAGAATGTTTGCCGCTCCTGGATGCTAAGGCACCCCTAAGGACAATTCAGAGATAGCTAAAAGGTGCACCCATGTGTGCTGGACCCGTGGGTATTGGTTGTGATTTGAATGGTCAACCAAGAGAGGCCCCAGCATCCACCAAAGATTTGCACCATGACTGCTGTGTTGCAAAATCACAACGTCTGCATCAGCAGCTTGTGGAACCCTGCATAGAGGAGTTCATGGGCATCTGGACCATTTCATTGCTGTGTCTGGTGGTCATCCTGTGAAGTTTGATCTTGCTCTAAAAACACTCTGTGAACAGGTAACTCTCCAAAGTATCCTTTCTGGACCCTAGACCTCTGTCCTACTGGACTTGGTCACCCTACTTGGGCCACAGGTGTCAAGCTATCATTTCCAAACCTTTCAAAAGTTTCCAAACATTTTGTTGGTCAATACTTGTTTGCAGTTGATATGAACATAATTTAATATTTCTATATCTGTATCTCAGGATCCCTACAGTGGATTTTGATGATTAAAGTCTCTAAAATTTATAAAATCCGGCTCTATTTTTATAAATTGGTCTCTTGTTTCTTTCGTGTCACGTGACTTTCTTATTCTGCTGTGAGGTGCTGTTAAATGCTTTATACAGTGTTCCTTTGCTAAGCCTCACTGCAGAAAGCCAAAGCTACCCAAGATTGAACTAAGGTTAAGTAAACATAGCTGACTGGACCCAAAATGGTATTTGTGAGAGTACTGCATGGTAAGGCTTCCCAGCCACACCATATAGTACACCCAAATCCTCACAAA
Source organism: Pleurodeles waltl (assembly GCF_031143425.1). NCBI lineage: Eukaryota > Metazoa > Chordata > Amphibia > Caudata > Salamandridae > Pleurodeles > Pleurodeles waltl. The sequence continues at coordinate 841,229,516 of NC_090436.1, forward strand.
ACTTGTTTCAGACTGGAGGAACGCCTCCTCGGCCCCAGACATCACCATAGCCATTCCAGATGGCTACAAGATCACCCGCAGGGATCGCACCAACTGAGTCGGAGGCGGAATCGCTATCGTCCGCAAGAACACCATCAGAGTCACGACCTGTACCAACGACACCCTCAGCACCGCCGAACACCTGTACTTCCAGATCCACACCAACCCCAATACCACCCTCAGAGGAACCCTCATCTATAGATCCCCCAGACCACGGCCTCAGTTCTGCAACTCCATCACCGACCTCGTCAGCAGGCACGCCCTAGCCTCCGCTGACTACGTCCTCCTTGGCGACCTGAACTTTCACCTGGAGAATAACAATGACCCCAACTCCACCACCCTAATCGACAACCTCGCCACCCTCGGACTCAGACAACTCCTCACTGCCCCAACACACTCCGCTGGCCACACGCTGTACCCTGTCTTCTCCGCTACCCTCCACGTCACCTTCAGCCACACCACCGAACTCCCATGGACCGACCACCGCTGCATCCACTTCACCTTACAGAAACCCTCCACGCAACACCACACCCAACAGATCCCCCGCCGCAACTGGAGTAAAATCAGTCAAGACCAGCTGAACACCAGACTCGCCTGAAAACCACCCACCGAACCCACCAATCCCGACCTCGCAGCCTGCTACCTCTGGTGCTGGATCGATGACTGCGCCAACACTCTCACCCTGCTCAATAAGCCTTCCAACAGAGGTGCCAACAAGAGAGCCAGCTGGTTCACCTCGGACCTTCGAGCCTCCAAGAAAACCTGCCTGAAACTGGAGCGAAAGTGCCTCCTCGAACAGACACCAGACAACCATGGTGTCTTCAAGAACGCCATCCGCAATCACCATCACCTCATCAGATCTGCCAAGAAAACCTCCTTCAAAGACCGCCTGGACAACAAGGCACACAACAGCAAGGAGCTCTTCAACATCGTGAATGAACTCTCCAACCCAAGCTCCAGCACAAATGTCATCCCACCTTCACAATACCTGTGCAACTCCCTCGCTGCCTTCTTCCACCACAAGACCACAGACATCCATGACAGCTTCAACAGCCAGACCACCCCACCAATCACTGACTCCTCAGACTCTCCACCCACCTTCAACTACGACCCCCTGCTCGTCTGGGCCAATGTGAACGAAGACGACACAATCAAAACCATGGGCACCATCCACTCTGGATCTCCGTCAGACCCATGCCCGCACCAAACCTTTAACAAAGCAAGCGCCACCATCGCACCCCACCTCCGCAAAGTCATCAACATCTCCTTCGAGACCACGACCTACCCCCAGAGCTGAAAGCATACTGAGATCAAACCCCTACTCAAGAAATCCATAGCGGACCCGAGAGACCTCAAGAACTTCCGTCCCATCTCCGTGCTCCCATTCCCGGCCAAGGTCATCAAGAAGATTGTCAACAGACAAATGACCCACTACCTTGAAGAAAACAGCATCCTGGACCCATCCCAGTCAGGGTTCCGCAGCAACCGCAGTACCAAAACCTCCCTCATCGCCTCCACCAACGACATCAGGGCCCTGCTTGACAACGGCGAAACCACGGCCCTCATCCTCCTGGACCTCTCGGCCGCATTTGACACCGTCTGCCACTGCATCCTACGCACACGCCTCCACAACGCAGGGATCCGGGACAAAGCTCTGGAGTGGACCACCTCCTTCCTCTCTGGCAGAACCCAGAGCGTCCGCATCCCCCCTTCCGCTCCGAAGCCTCCAAGATCATCTGTGGTGATCCCCAAGGTTCATCCCTCCACCCTACACTTTTCAACTTCTACATGGCCCGCTCGCCCGCGTCGCCCGGCTACACAACCTCAACATCATCTCCTACGCCGACGACACCCAACTGATCCTCTCCCTCACCAAGGACCCCCTCACCGCCAAATCCAACCTCCACTAAGGAATGAAGGCTGTCGCCGAATGGATGAGGAACACCAAACTGAACTCAGATAAGACGGAGGTCCTCATCCTCAGTGCCAACCCCTCAGCATGGGACAACTCCTAGTGGACGACCGCTCTGGGAGCAGCCCCAATACCCACCAACCACGCACGCAACCCGGGCATCATCCTCCACTCAACACTCTCCATGACCAAGCAAGTCAGCGCCGTCTCCTCATCCTGCTTCAACACCCTCAGCATGCTCCGCAAGATCTAAAGATGGATCCCCACAGATACAAGAAGAACAGTCACCCAAGCCCTCGTCAGCAGTAAACTTGACTACGGAAACGTCCTCTACGCAGGAGCCTCAGCCAAACTCTTCAAACGACTGCAATGCATACAATACGCCTCCGCACACCTGACCCTCGATGCCCACCGCCACAGCCACATCACTCCCCTTCTGAGAGACCTACACTGGCTCCCCGTCAACAAAGGGATAACCTTCAAGCTCCTCACCCACGCACACAAGGCGCTCCACAACACTGGTCCAGCCTACCTTAACAGACGACTCACCTTCTACACCCCGTCCCGCCAACTCCGCTCAGCCGACCTTGCCCTCGCCACCATCCCCCACATCCGAAGAGTGACTACCGGAGGCAGATCCTTCTCCCACCTCGCGGCCAAGACCTAGAACACCCTTCCCTTGCCCCTACGACAGACCGAAGACCTGCTGACTTTCAGGAAGCGGCTCAAAACCTGGCTATTTGAGCAGTAGCAGCACCCCACCCCTCAGCGCCTTGAGACCCTCATGGATGGTAGTGCGCTCTACAAATACACTGATTGATTGATTCAGATATTACATTTTTGTACTCATGAGATTCACTTTGTTGGTAATTTTCATTTATGTGACTGTAATTGTCAGCTATTGTTCACCTATGTTATGTGGTGAATATTTAATGTGAAGATGAATCAGTGATTTTATGGAAAGTTTGTAATGCGGTCTTTACTATGCAGGATGTTGTAATGAGATTCTTTACCACACAGGTAAGTACCAAGAAGACCCTTTTCAGACAGTTTACAATTCAGGACTTTGTCATGCCTTTATGTGTTTTTCTTTCAAATACCATTATTTTCATGTCACCTAAGGGACCCTGACTCTTTATACTGTGGATCAAAAGAAGGTACTGTAAAAAGAGTCCAAGCAATCCTCAGAGGTATCACAGGGGCACAAATGACATCTTAAATGCTCTCTTTTTGGGTAGTGTGTTCGAGCAGTTAGGTATATCAGAGGATAGTGGTAAACAAGTAAGGCACATACTCATGCAGTGAGTGAGACACACACTCAATAAAGAATTCCAACATCAATTTATAAGAATAACACATACTTTTATATAAACTTTGATATCAAGATTACTAGAGTCAGGTGAGTACTTTTCGAGCTATGATTTTTTAGAGTCATTAACAGTAGACACAGTGCATTTTTCATAAAGCTGCAATGCAATCCCATGGAGGAAAACAAAGACAGCAATCCAGGTAGAGTACAACGACTTACGGGACCAATCTCCTGGAGTTAAGGGGTTTTGGGGCAAGGTCCAAGGCCACAACAACAGGTCATCTCAGGGAGTTCTGGTGCATCCAGGTGCAGAGGTGTGTTATGGCGTCGGGTGCTTTATTCAAGTCTATGTGGATTTGTCCAGTTACAAAGTTGCTGCAGAGATGGACTGTAAGGACAGTCAAGGGAAAGCAACAGGAAGGCTCAGCATTTGAGGTCCTTGGTCAAGTGGGGACAGTGTTAGTCCACTCCACCTCGGGCTGTGAGGCGTGGGTGCAGGGGTGTCTTCTGGAATCGAGTCCAGCACTGGAGATCCTTGGAGTTGCGGGGGGCGTGCAGAAACACACTGCAGGGGCAGGCTGGGGGTCTAGTCCGACCAAGCCAAGAATTGGGCTCAGGTCTCATGAGGTGGGAAGATGTTGGGACACCTTTGGTTTTCTTCTTCTGGGTTCGGGACAGACGGGTGCAGAGGTGTCCTAGGGTGTCGGGTCTTTGCCTCCTGGTCACTCTTGGTTGCCGGGGGTCTGCAGAAACAGTCTGCAGACACTGCAGTGAAGTCCACAGTGAGTGACCAGAGGGTGGGTTTATGTTCTTGAGTGCCTGGGAACCACACTGACACCCTTGGCCCACTTCAACACAAGCTAGGTGGCGTGGGTGTAGTGGTAATGTCTGGCGTCGGGTTTTTGGCAGTCCGGATCCTCTCAGTTCCTTCTTGGGTGCCTGCGGATGCATGGAAGCAGCACTTCCACTCCAAGCGAGTTCTTTTTGATGATTTGCAGAGCACTGGCAGCTCTTCCAGTTTCTTGGAGGCTGCAGTTGCTGGATAGACCAGTTGCTCTTCGAGGGTCCGGTGCAGCAGGAAGGTCGGCAGTGTTGGTGCCAAGTCAGTCGTGCTCCTTGGTTCTCGGGTTCATCAGGCTTCTTGTCCACTCCTTCTATTTGAGTCAAACAAAGATCTGAGGAGCTGGTATCTAGGGCTCCCCTAAAATACTCAATTTAGGGGGCGTTAAAGGGAGTGAAGGGTAGAAGACAATAGACTACTTACCTTGGGGTCACTACACCTCTTAGATGACTACTTCATTTGGGGAGTGGGCAGCACCCTGTTCCTAAACTCCACCACATGCAAGATGTCGGAATTTCCTAAGTTGTGCGCACTTCAGGATGGCCACCTTAGGAGATTTTCTAGTCTGGATGTGTGACAAACCTCCTGCATAGCTAATTGCCAGATGGGCCCTGGGACAGGGGGGTAGACATCTTCCTCTGAGGAAGGCCAGTCCTGCATATCAAAGGCAGTAGGCTTCTTTGAAGCTCCTGCCTTGGATTACAGGGGGGAGGGGGGTAACACCCCAGCCCAGACAGGCTTTTGTTTCTGACTTCTTGAGAGCAGAGGCTCTCTGCCTGGGAGGTCAGATTCTCATCTGTTGGTGGCAGGATGGCTAAAACTGGCCAGTGAGCTCATCATCAGTTGGTAAGATTTCAGAGGCTACCCCTACGGTGCCTTCTGGGTGCATGTATTCACACATCCACCCACTGGAATCAGTGAGGGTTTATTAATATGAGATGTTTGATACCAAACATCCCTAGATTCAGAAAAGCCGTCATGTAGCTGGGGAACTCGTAGTGGCCAGTGTCCAGCACATATATTTAAAATGGCTTTCCTGTACACTTACTATGTCTAAAAATTGACAAAGAGATAATAGGGTATATTTGCTCATGCCTATATGCCCTCACTTGTTATATAATGCACCCTGCCTTAGGGCTGACAGCCTGCTGTAGGGGTGACTTACAGATGTTGCAAGCAGTGTTTTAGGGGACATGGCAAACAAGTGTGTGCCATGTTGTGTTTTCAATTATGGGAGCATCTTGCCACAAAGCCTGCAGAACGTTAGTGCTGCGTCCCTCAGAGTGGCACAAGTTATGCTGCAGCTCTGAGGGGCCCTCTTCAGTACCCATTCCCTAGTTACCAGGGGTACCATTTACTAGAGACTTACAGCGGGCCTGGAGGGCCTGGTCACTTGGGGATCAACTGACCAGGTGTCTCGTTTTAGGGAAGGAACACTGACAGTGTCGACCTGGTTAGCAGGAACCAAGTGCACTTAAGTCAAAGTTGCATCTAAAAACCCAGCAAAAAGTGGGCAGTACTGCAACCAGAAACCAGCTCCCTACACAAGCTCACCCACCAGTCAATAGGCCAGGAGGCTCAGCAAACCTTAGAAAGTCTTCCTAGTCTGTCAGGCGAGGAAGAGTAAGGAAGCAGGCTGTGTGGTTGCAGTGCCTACTCTGTCTCACATCCTAATGTTCAGGCCATTTCCTTTGGGAAGCTGACCCACCTTAACAGTCTTAGGACCCCATTTAGAATGCTCTTTGTTGGCTTTCTCCTTTTCTTTGGGATGAAAGGTGTCCACCTCTATTAACCCTATCCTTGCCAGAGAAATCCCCAGCTAACCCAAAGAGTTCATGCACAAATGGAGTAACCCCACCATGACCAACAGAGTCAGGGGTTCTAGCTTGTTATTTCACATGGGGTCAGACTACCATGCCAAGGACAGTGCAGCCATAGGGGCTAATAACCAGCAGCGGCCACTGACAGCTGTCAGTGCCCAGAACTACAACTTTAGCTCTTCACTGACAGGTGAAGGGGCTAGGTTACAGGCTTCTTTGGGTTTAGGGTGCCTGTCTGCTGTTTTAGAGTGGGGGTTACTATACCGTGTGAGAGATGGCATGGGAACTATGAGTAGGCCCCTGAAGGCAGCAGCACTGATTGCGCCACCCTCTTGGGCCATGCATCCAGATGCACCCATCACTGCCATTGCAGGCTGAGTGTTCTGGTGCATTCTGCCTATGTGCCCTGTCCACCATACACTGCATTTACTATGGGTAAGACACCCCTCTGGCAGACCTTTCAGCCCTAAGGCAGGGTGCTCCATAGTATATGTGAGGGCATAGCTGCATGAGCAATATGCCCCCAATGTGTCCTTGCCAAACCTGGGGCATAGTGAGTGAACAGAGCAGCCATTTTAATACATGTGCTGGACCCTGGTCAACATGCATTTCCCAGCTATAAGATGGCCACTCTGTTTGGTATCAAACAGTTGGTATCAAACAACTCAGAATGATAAATCCAAACTGGTGTCAGTATTGGATTTATCCTTAAATGTACCCAGGGGTCACCTTAGAGGTGCCCCCTGCAAAAGCTAAACGTCCTGGCATGGTTGCTGACTGATTCCATCCAGCTGCTACCTCCAGACAGCTAATATGCAAACCTTAGGGGAGAGCCCTGACTCTCCGGTTTGTAAGACAATACCCTCTTGGGTTGAGGAGCTATACCCCCTCCCTCAGAAATGTGCACTGTCCTGGCGATGAGCTTCAATGGGCTAACCGCACTTGAAACTCAAACCCCAAGCCTGCTGCTAGCAGCAGCTGATATCCCCCTTTGCAAATATCCACTTTTGGCAGGAGCCAAGGTGGGAAACCCATCAAAGGGTAGGAGGAGTGGCCTCACCTGGCATGAGCCACCGCTAAGGTGTTGCCTGCGAGGTGGACCCTCTACTTTATTTTCCTTCCATCTTGGATGGAAGGAAAATAGCCAATTAGGTTTAGGGCAGTGACCCTTCCTACAGGAAGTGATCACTATAGTGGGTGTAGCCACCCAAAGGTAAGTGTCCCATTTGACACTACCAGGTTCCCCCTAAAATACCCTCTAAATTCAGTATTTAGTGGGCATCCCTGGACCAAGAAATTAGATTCAAATGGACAAAGAAGACCAGCCCAAAGAAGAAACAAGGCACGAGAACTGTAGACCTGCTGCACAAAGAAAAGGTGCCAAGCTCTGCCTGCTGCACCCAGGACCTGACAATCGCTGCTGCGGAGGAGCTGGACACCAGACTGACCTAAAAAAAAACAGAGGACCTCCAGTCTTCACAAATCACCCAAGATCTCCCTTCTGAGTAGAGGTACCACTCTGCAATCAACAAAGTACCAGCAACCCAGTGATAGTCATTTCACTGACCGGCTGATATGTCCCGAACTTGAAGTTGTGGTGGACCTGACAAAACAGCAACAACCACCAGGACAAACCCTGAAATTGTGCCAACTGTGGTGGTACTGTGCCCCCTGGTGGCCGTACTATACCAATACCCTGGGTATTGGTCAGCTGATATAGGGCAAAAAGAAAAACAGCTCCCCCAGAGCTGAAAAAGGATAAGATGGAAGCCCCAGTTGAGGGACTTCAGGAACACCCTGGACCTCACACCACAGTGCCTCCATTGTCCTGTAAGCCACCATCAAAGAGACTTACCTCCAGCCCCAAAGGGCTCCATTGAGCAAAGCTTCTGGATCAACAACTCTCTCTGCACCTGGCTGCCCTGTGCCCAGCAACAAGGAACCAGCTGTGCCCCAAGAGTCCCCCACCCCCTGCGACCTCGACACCACAAGGGCCCCAAGGCACCCCCTTTAAATATGCAAGAACCACCTTTTGGCAAGTGGTCACCCTGAGAGGCCTGCACCATCTCCAAGAGACTTTTCAATGCTGCTCCAGCTGGAACCAGGAGCAGCCTGAGCCTCTCCAGCTGGCACAGTGTGCCCAGGGACGACCGCAACCAACCTGCAAAAGCAAAACCTGTATTTTTTTATAAATTGATCTCAAGCTATTCCTTCTAATGTGTGAGATGCATGATTGGTACTGTGAGTACAACAAATGCTTTGCACTTTTCCAAGATCGGCCTAACTGCTCGAACAGGCTACCCAAAAAATTAGCACATTAGGTGATCTAGTTTTTGCCTTCTATATTTGGTGGGTCAGCAATGGGATAAAGATTTTAGATTTGCTGATACCACTGCAAAAAGTTTGGGAGCAAACGGATAAGTCTCCAAATTGTCTTTAGTTAATTATTTTTGCTTTTTAATTGACTAAAAAAGGTTTAAACGTCATTACTTTAGTTGGCTATCCAAAAAGGGGATTCTACATGTCAAAATGTCAGAAGTAGAGTCCAAGACCCAGGAATTCGACCTGGGACCTTATGAGGCATATAGGTATGACAAATTAAGGAGACTCCTCAGGCTGTACCAAAGGCGCACTGGTAAGAGCCCCAGTGCAGAGAAACCTAAGCTTCTGGTGGCCAGGTATAAAAGTGATAATACCCCAGAAGATTTGGACTATTCAGTAAAAATGCTGGGTGGTTGGTTAGCTGAACACAAGGTACAAGATTATGGTGAGCCATATAACCTGTTCATGAAAGAGCATCTGCTTAGTGATTGTTTCAATGATAGGCTACCTCAACATCTGCTAGACCTAGGTCCTCTTTCACCTCAAGAGTTGGGGAGGAAGGCAGACCACTGGGTCAAAACAAGGTTGACCAAAACTACCACTGGTGGGGGAGACCAAAAGAAAGAGGCCAAAAAGCCCCCCCCACCTCCAAGGGAAAGATGGAAGCCAGGCTGAAAACAACAAAGGGTCTTCTCAAGGCCCCCAAATGCCTGCACAGGTGGGTGGGCCCAGAGACTACTCACAGTCCAGGGGAGGGTACAAAGGTAAACACTTTGACCACAGCAAGGCTTGGTGCCAAGATTGCAAAACCAAAGGAGACCAAACTGGAGACTCTGGCTGTTTAAACAAGAAAAATACCGCTAGTCAACCTGCAGTAAATGCAGTTGCCAATATCCAGATGGGGTCAGAGGTGTGGCCTGACCATATCAGTGTTCCCACAGAGGCAACATTAGTCACTGAGGGTAGGGTAGAATTATCCTGTGCTGTCTGGCCAAGTACTATGCAAAAATACAGGCAGCACCTTTTGATTAATAGGGAGGAAATATTATCATTGAGGGTCACAGGAGCTAGTATTACCATGGTAACTCAGCACCTGGTCCACTAAAATCAGTTCCTGGTAGGGAAGTCTTATCCCGTCACCAATGCTGACAATAAGACAAAGTACGATCCCATGGCTATCCATCACTGTAGATTGCCTGCTTGGAAATGATCTGGAGCATTCCCTCTGGGCTAGAGTTTAACTGAAGACCCATGCAGCAGTGATAGGGATCCCTGTGTGGGCATGTGTCAAGACAAGGGCACAGAGAAACCTTTAGTGATAAAAAGGATAACTGGATCCTGAAATAGTGGACCAGCCTCCCAAGAGAAAAGGCAAGTAGACTGGGGGTCCAGCTTCAAAACAGATGTCAAGACAGGACCCCTCTTCTCCGGAGGAAGAGTCACCCACCTTAGAGGGAACTGAGCCTGAAAAGCTTGGGCCATACCAACCAGGGCTCTTGGAACCCAGGGGGACCCTACAGGGAAAGTCTGTGCCAGGGGCAGAGAATCTGTCCAACTCTTGAAGGCCTAAGGCAGCAAGCTGCCCAGAAGGTGCTAGGAAGTGTCAGTTGTACCCAAAGGGTCTATTGGGAGGAGGGGCTGCTGTACACTGAGGCCAGAAACCTCAAGCCTGGTTCAACTAGGAGCGTAGTAGTGTCCCAGAAGTTTAGAGAATTTCTTCTCACTCTAGCCCATGACATTCCCCTAACAAGGCATCTGGGCCAAAACAAGACATGGAGTAGGTTAGTTAACCACTTTTATTGACCAGATATGCCCCAAAAAGTGAGGGACTTTTGTCAGTCCTGCCCCACCTGCCAGGTCAGTGGCAAATCGGGTGGCCACTTAATGGCCCCCTTAATGCCACTTCCAGTGGTTCGGGTCGACATTGTTGGCCCCCTTCTCCCTCAAACAGCTTTAGTACACAGAGATATACTAGTGATAGTGGATCATGCCACTAGATATCCTGAGCCTATACCCTTTAGGACAATTACTGCACCTGCAGTTGCAAAAACCCTCCTGGGTATCTTCACCAAGGGTAGGGGTCCCTAAGTCTCAACAGAACCAGTCAGCAACTTTGCCAGTTAGGGTTAGCTTTTGCAAGGGGCACCTCTAAGGTGGCCCCTGGGTACATTTCGGTTTAAATTCAACACTGGAACCAGTTTGGATTTATTATTCTGAGTTGTTTGATACCAAACAACCCGGGGTTCAGAGTAGCCATCATGTAACTGGGAAACTTTTGTTTGACCAGTGCTCAGTACATGCATGTAAAATGGCTGAACTGTTCACTCACCATGTCTTGGGTATGTCAAGGACACAGTGGGGGCATAGTGCTCATGCAGCTATGCCCTCACACATAGTATGGTGCACCCTGCCTTAAGGCTGGAAGGCCTGCCAGAGGGGTGACTTACCCATAATATATGCAGTTTATGGTGGACAGGGCACACAGAGGGTGTGCCATGTTGAGTTTGTCTTCTTAGGTTTGCCCCAGTATACTCAGCCTGCAATCGCTGTGCTGAGTGAATCTGGGTGCAAGACCTTTTGGGGTGGCACAGTCAGTGCTGCTGCCCTCAGAGGTCTACTCTTACTATGTTTTTGCCCTGGGTACTGGGGTACCCATTTACTAGGGACTTGTGGGGATAACTAAAAGTGTATCCAATTGTGCCAAGCATCACAACAGATTTAGGGAAAGAGCTCTGGCCCAGGGAACCTGTTTAGCAGGGGCCCTGTGCACTGCCAACGTCTAGAACATATCAACATCAAGTGGGAGCGAACCATACAAAAAGAGGCATCCTCTCACAATACCCCCCCATACAAAAGAGGATGAGACTACCCTTTCCCTAGTGAGCCTTCATCTTCTAAGCGGGGGAACCTGGAGAAGCCATCTGCATTAGCATGGGCAGTCCCAGGTCTGTGTCCCACTTTAAAGTCCTTTCCATGTAGGGAGATGGACCATCTAAGCAGTTTGTAATTTTCACCTTTCATTTGTTGTAGCCACCTGAGAGGCCTGTGGTCAGTCTGAACAGTGAAGTGAGAGCCAAACAAGTATGGCCTCAACTTTTTCAGGGCCCAAACCACAGCATTGGCTTCCCTCTCTGTGGCATTCCATTTGTATTCCCTAAGGAATAGCCTTTTAATAATAAAAGCAACTGGCTGGTCATGTCCATCATCATTCCTTTGGGAGAGGACTGCTCCTACTCCCAACTCTGAAGCATCTGTCTGGACTATGAATTCCCTTGAGTAAGGTGCTTGTAGGACTGGAGCAGAGCACATTGCTTTCTTCAGAGTGTCAAAGGCCTCTTGACAACTCACTGTCCAGTTGATTTTTCTGGGTATCTTTCTGGAGGTAAGCTCTGTGAGGGGAGCAACTATTTTGCCATAATCCTTCACAAACCTCCTGTAATATCCAGTTAAGCCAAGGAATGCCATGACTTGTGTCTGGGTTATAGGAGCTTCCCAAGCTAGAATAGTCTGAATCTTGCTTTGTAGAGATTTTACTTGGCCTCCACCAACCAAGTAGCCCAGGTACACACCTTTTCCCTACCCTATCTGCCACTTACTGGCCTTGATAGTGAGGCCTCCCTTTTGCAGGGCCCCAAGGGGCTTTCCCAGGAAGATCAGGTGATCCTGCCAGGTGGAACTATAGACAGCTATTTCATCTTAGTAAGCTGCACTAAATTTTTCCAGCCCAGCAAGAACTTGGTTCACTAACTTTTGGAAGGTGGCAGGTCCATTTTTGAGTCCAAAGAGCATAACAGTGAACTGATAAGGCCCACTAGGAGTAGAAAATGCTGACCTCTCTTTTGCTCCTGTGGTCAGGCCAAAATGCCAGTAACCTGATATTAAATCAAAAGTACTCAGATACTTGGCTGCCCCTAATCTGTCTATGAGCTCATCAGCTCTTGGGATTAGGTGTGCTCCTGTTTTGGTTACTGAGTTGAGGCCCCTGTAGTCCACACAAAACCTCATTTATTTCTTGTCACCCTTGGAGTGAGGTTTGGGGAATAACACTACTGGGCTGGCCCAGGGGCTCTCTGATGGTTCAATGTCAGCCAAATCCATCATTTACTTGACTTTGACTTTTATGCTTTCTCTGACATGGTCAGACTGTCTGTAAATTTTGTTTTTGACAGGCATGCAGTCACAAGTGTTCACATTATGGGTACACCTGTTTGTCTTCCCAGGGGTCAGAGAAAAAAGCCCAGCATACTGGTTGAGCACTTTCCTGCAATCAGTCTGCTGTTGTCCTGAGAGTGTGTCTTACAAGATCACTCCATCCACAGAACCATGTGGGGATTACTTGAGAGGAGATCAGGGAGAGGTTCACTCTCATCTTCCTGTCCCTCACATGTGACCATGAGCATGGTCACATCAGCTCTGTCAAAGAAGGGTTTTAGGCGGTTGACATGGATGATCCTTTTGGGTTTTTTGCAACTGCCTAGGTCCATTAGATAAGTGACGTGCCCTTTTCTTTCAAGAATGGGGTAAGGCCCAGACCATTTGTCCTGGAGGGCCCTTGAAGAAACAAGCTCCAACACCAAAACCTTCTGCCCTGGTTGGAGCTCCACCATAGCAGCTTTTTGGTCATACTAAAGCTTTTCAAGCTCTTGGCTGCCCTGGAGATTTTTTCTGGTTTTGTCCATGTACTCAGCCATTCTGGAACATAGGCCACGCACATAGTCCTCAATGTCCTGTTTGGGCTCTTTGAGAGGTCTCTTCTAGCCTTCCCTTCAAGACTGAGTGATCCTCTAACAGGGTGCCCAAACAAACGTTCAAAAGGTGAAACACCTACTCCCTTTTGTGGCACTTCTCTGTAGGTGAATAGCAGGCAAGGAAGTAGGACATCCCATCTCCTTATTAGTTTTTCAGGGAGTCCTCCAATTATTCCTTTTAAGGTCCAGTTGAATCTATCTACCAGCTCATTGGTCTTTGGATGATATGGGGTAGTGAATTTATAAGTCACTCCACATTCCTGCCACATATGTTTCAAATATGCAGACATGAACTTTGACCCCTTGTCTGATACTACCTCCTTAGGGATCCCCACCCTGGTAAAGACAGTGTAAAGATGAGGACGCGTAGTGCTTCTTTATTTCTTTTTTTCATACAGGTTAAAAATATACAACATCTTCCAGTGAGGTCCTCTCTCTCAGCTCCCTTTTCTTCCTCCTTCAGTCTCCCTTCTACATTCCATATGACCTCACAGAACCCATGGCATTCTAAATCACTGTCCAGGTTCACAAGACATCTTCACACATCTTCCCCCTTACATTGTGAAACAAAATAATACATTTTTTTTCCAAGGATACATTTCACAATATCTAACAGAGTGACATGATCAACGTCTACATTATACAGACCACAAAAAAACACATTTAAATATTTCTAGTATTGCTCCTTGTATTAACGATTAATCTTACATATATTTCCAAACTCCACATCGACCGATTCTCCCAAACTACCACATTCTGCTTGGTTTCCTTTACCTTGTGTGGAATTGAGTACTTACTATCCCCTTTTTGAACAATACCTCCTTTCTTTATAAAAATCCAATCACCTGCACGTATGTGTCACTGTTTGACACCCATCCTTCTATTATAATACAGAGTAGCTCTCCTTTGCTTCTTTTCAACTCTTTCTTTTACAAGTTCTTGAACCACTGTCACTCTTTCCTTTTCCCTCAACCACATGGGGAACTCCTTCACTCCAGGCTCTCTTCCCTTCAGAAACACAAATGGTGATACCCCTGTAACAGAATGAGGAGTCGTCCTGTGTGCCAACATCTTTCTTCTTAACTCACGCACCCTTGGGAAATGCTTAGGCAACGATAATTGAATATTTTCCATCACAATCCGATTCCCTCTTTCTACCAAACCATTAGCCTGCGGATGAAACAAAGCAACCCTTTCATGAGTTATTCCCATCCTAGCTAAATAGCTCGTCATTTCTTTAGATACAAATTGTACCCCATTGTCCGACACAATTGTTTTAGGAATATCTTCCTCTACAAAGGCCCCTTCCAAGAAATCAATAACATTCAATGTACTCACTTGCTCTGCTGCTTTAGTCACAAACCACTTAGAATGATGATCTAATAATACTATCATATATTTACTCCTCAAACCAAGTTTAGAAATTGGACCAATGAAGTCTATAGCTAATTTCTCCCAAGGTTTGCTAGGAAACTGCACTATCCTCAAAGGCGGTTGTCCTACTACTTTGGTTTTGTCACTATTTCCACATGCCATACAATTACTTACAGTCTCCTCTACTTCTTGATCCATACCTGGCCACCAATAAAATTGTCTCACTTTCCTTTTCATCATTTCTCTACCTAAATGGCCTTCATGGACAATACTAATTATGTGCTTACAAACTCCAATTGGTGGAATTAACTGTTCTCTCCTCATCAACTTACCACCTTGTAGACTCAATTGATCTCTAACTTTAAGATAATTAGACAAATCATCATTCAATCTATCTTCATCCTTCCACCCACATACAACTTTTCTCTCAACCTCTTCCATAATCAAATCTTCTCTTTTAGCAAGTTCTCATTCCTTCACGCTTATCGCAATATTCTGCAAGATCAAGGTACGACTTCAGTTTTTCCTTGTTCCAAGGGACGGGAGCATTCTCTATTGCAGTCACTATACTTTTTTTTGGTTTAATCCAATTACCATTCACAACATGTCCCAAATACGTTACTTCACGTTTCTTAATTTGACATTTCTCCATTTTTATATAAACTATGCTTCTCCAAATCTTTGCATCACTTCTTCAAACAACAAGTCATGCTCCACCTCATTCTTTCCTACAATCATTATATCATCTTGGAAGCATAGCACACGGTTCAGATCCCGATAATATTCGTCATCACTCTTTGGAAAACGGAGGACGCTGAGGCTAGTCCAAAAGGCATCCTTTTATAACGAAACGCTCCCAACGGCATAACAAAAGACGTCAAGGCCCATATTTATACTTTTTTAGCGCCGCATTTGCGTCATTTTTTGATGCAAAAACGACGTAAACTTGCAAAATACAATTGTAATATGGGCCCAAGTGTCTAGATTGTTCATGTAATTCAACTTGATGATATGCAGATGACATTTCAAGGACAGTAAACACCTCAGCTTTCCTTTCCATCGTCAACATCTCGGAAATATTCAGAAGTGGTTGTCTATCAACCCATATATTCTTATTTAAATCTCTGAGATCTATGCATCAGCAAATTTTTCCTCCTTCCTTCCGTGCCTCTAAAATTGGTGCTAACCACTCAGAAGCTTCAATTGGTTCAATAATATCCTCTTTCAATAATTTGTCCAATTCTTGTTTTACCGGATCTCTCATCATGTGAGGAATGTTGTGATTCTTGTGAACAACTGGTTTAGCATTCTTCTTTAATATTATTTTATGCGAAAAGCCTTTCAATAAACCTAATTTACTTGAAAATACTTTAGGATACTTTTCAAACAAATTATGTTGAAACTCCATATTAACTTCTTCCATTTTGAACCCCTCAGTCAACATCACTGGTTCCTTTGCATTAGGATTTCATATTATGCCCAAGTCCTTTTGATGACGCCATCCCAATAAATCTGATCTATAATCTGTAATGTAAACCCTTCCATAAACAGCTCTATCTTTGAAAGCATCTGTCATCCATTTAATTCCCAGGATTTCCATTCTTTTTTCCTGCATAACCAACCACTTTTACGTCTGGTTTATCAAGTTGAGAAGTTTGTGCACACGGCCATTCTGATTCATATGTTTCTTTAGATATAAGTGTGAAAACTCCCTGAATCTATTAGCACATTGACGGTCACATTGTCCAAAACATTTGGGCATGTGTTTTTTTCAAATGACATTACTTTTAACTCTTATTTGCGAATCATCAATTGTTAGATTAACTGTACACTATACACCGGACATCAAGTCTTCAGATTCTCCATTTACCATTAAGATTACCTCACTAACATTCTCGCAAACATCTTGGACTTCTTGATCGATCACTTGAATTCTCTTATTGCTTCCTGTCTCCTTGAACATGCACACTTTTGCAAAATGCCTTCTCTTTCCACAATTTCTACTCAATGCTTTCTTAGCTGCACACATCTTACTAGATGCAATGTGTCCTGGGGCTACGCACCGATAACATTTACTTTCTCTCCAAACAAATCTCCTCTGGCCCCCAACTTCGCCACTTTTCACTTTTCCTTTCTCTACATTATTTGTTATACTCTTTTTATCCCTTACAGTCTTGTCTGACTCAGACTTATTTCTAACTTCCTTGATGGCACTGTATTTTATTTCCTGACCCGGTTTATCAAATTCTTGCAACCACACAGCCCCATGTTCCATTCTTTTGGCGATCTGTATAGCTTCTTCCAAGGAGGGATCTTTCATTAACAATTTTTATTTTATTTTTTTATCGTAGTTGCACCTTACAATTTGATCTCTTATTAATGAATCAGTTAATTGTTCAAAACTATAAGATTGTGCCCGCCCCCTAACGCTACCACAAACAATGCAATGTCCTCATCAACCTTCCAGAACTAAGCTTGTTTTAGGGATAAACTGGATGTCCAACATCTGTATAGATATATTGAACACATTCATAGGTTGACCATCACCCATCCCTAAAGACACTTCTGGTAAATCTTCATAAATTCTTCTCCCTTCAATTCTTAGATGATGCAGAAGAATAGCTTGTTTTCTAACTGAACGATAGTGATCACTATCAATTGCTAAGATATAGGTTAGAAAAATCTTTTCCCACTGTTTCCATGGTATAGGAGGTTCACCCGGTGTTGAAAGAAAAGGTGGTGGTGATGCTATGCTTTGATTCCCCAAGTGTACTGTATTTATCTACTTTTTTTTTCCTTTACCTAAATAACATCAATTGAATACAATAGATTAATATAATGAATTAAAATAATAAACTAATATAACAAGCTATAATAACAAGTTATAAAAACTAACTAAAATAACAAACTCCTTCTTGTTGTTGTTGCTAGTCCTCTTTTTATTACTTTTTCTCTTCTGTTTGTTGTTGTTACTCCTCTTTCTATTACCATTTCCTGGTTCCAGATGATTTTAGTCTGTCTTTTGTATCATTGTCGTGTACGAGGCTGAACAGTGTCGAATCCAGCAGGTATTGTAACCCGATAATGGCCGTATCACGCTTCACTGTGCGACACCCTCAGATTTGTCAAACTTTATTTCGCGCACACTGTGCTTTGAAAACAAGTGTTATAGTTTGAGCCGTCACTGGGCAATAGCCTCATGCTGCTTACAGTACGTGTTCCACCGTGTGACACTCTCGTGCTGCCTGCCACTGTTACCTCACGCACACTGCACGTTAGAGACTCGTTAGTGCTGTGGCTCGGGCTCTAAGTACTGCGCATTTTTTTTAAAAACAACGTTCTCACGAGTATCAGTATCAGTCCCTAAATAGTTTTTAAGATTCCAGCTTTGATTGAATACCTTCACGTTGCTTATATTGTCAATTCATACAAGTTAAATGAACTTGCCTTAGATCGTACTGTTGTTGTGTCAGTTGTGGTAACTATTGAAGATCGAGATTTCTAGAGGTAGAGATGTCCCTTATAATTAATCCACCCCCTGCGCAGATAGGTCCCTCGTTGCCAGTATAAAGATGAGGACGCATAGTGCTTCTTTATTTCTTTATTTCATACAGGTTAAGAATATACAACATCTCCAGCAGAGCTCCTCTCCCTCAGCTCCCTTTTCTTCCTCCTCCAGTCTCTCTTCTACATTCCATATGACCTCATAGAACCCGTGGCATTCTAAATCACTGTCCAGGTTCCCAAGACATCTTCACAGACACCAAGGAAGGCTTTGGCCACTGCAGGTGCAGTGATGTTCCTAAAGGGAATAGCCTCAGGATACCTAGTGGCATGATCCACTACCACCAGAATGTATCTATCTCCTGATGCTGTTGGAGGGTCAAGGGGGCCAACAATGTCAACCCCTACCCTCTCAAAGGGAACCCCAACCACAGGCCATGGAATTAAAGGGACCTTTAAGTGCCCACCTGCTTTGCCACTGGCTTGGCAGGAGGGACAGGACTGGCAAAAGTCCTTCACTTTTTGGGCCATAGCGGGCCAGTAGAAGTGGTTAACTAATCTACTCCATGACTTGTTCTGGCACAGATGCCCTGCTAGGGGAATATCATGGGCTAAAGTGAGAAGGAAGTCTCTGAACTTCTGGGGCACTACCACCCTCCTGGTTGTACCAGGTTTGAGGTCTCTGGCCTCAGTGAATAGGAGCCACTCCTTCCAGTAGACCCTCTGGGTACCACTGACATTTCCTAGCTCCTCCTGAGCAGCTTGCTGTCTTAGGCCTTCAAGAGTGGGACAATCTCTTTGTCCCTGACACAGATCTTCCCTAGAGGGTTCCACTAGGCCCAAGAGCTCTGAGTGGTAAGGCCCAAGCTCCCCAGGCTCAGTTCCTTGTAAGGTGGGTGACTCCTCCTGCTCCGAGGAGGCTCCGAGGAGAGGGGTCCTGTCTTGTGATCGGATGTGAAGCTGGTCCCCCAGTCTTCTTGCCTTTTCTCTTAGAAGGTTGGTCCACAATTTCAGGATCCAGCTCTCCTTTTTCTCTCTGAAGTTTGCTCTGTGCTCTAGTCTTCAAACAAGCCCACTCAGGGAATACAAACATTGCTACATGGGTCTTTAGCTCTACCTCAGTCCAGGGGGAAGGATCCAGATCATTACCAAGTAGGCAATCTACAAGGATGGATGAGGACTCAACCACTTCTTTCTGCCCTGCTACTCCTCCCCATTCAAAGTTTACCATAGCCATGGGGTGAAACTCGATCTCTTTGTCAGCATTGGTGACAGGATAAGACCTCCCTTTTAGGAAGTGAGTTGAGAGAACTAGGTACTGAGACACCATAGTAATGCTAGCCCCTGTATCCCTCAAGGCTTATGTTTTGTTTTCTCCCCATTAATCACAGGGTGCTGCCTGTATTTGTTCATATTACTTGGCCAGGCAGCACAGGATAAATCTGCCCCACACTCAGTGACTAATGTTGCCTCTGTGGGGACACTGACGTGGTCAGGCCACACCTCTGACCCCATCTGGATATTGAACACTGCATTTACTGCAGGTTGTCTAGAGGCATTCCTTTTTTTTTTACAGCCAGAGTCTCCAGTTCAGTTCTCTTACAGTCTTGGCACCAAGCCTTGCTCAAAGTGTTTCCCTTTGCATCCTCCCCTGGACTGTGAGTAGTCTCTGGGCCCATCCTCCTGTGCATATTTATGGGGGCCTTGAGAAGACTCTTTGTTGTTTTTACCCTGGCTCCCATCTTTCCCTTTGGGGGCGGGAGGGGGCTTTTTGGCCTCTTTCTTTTGGTCTCCCCCACCAGTGGTAGTTTTGGTAACCCTTGTTTTGACCCAATGGTCTGCCCTCCTCCCCAATTCTTGAGGGAAAGTGGACTCAGGTCTACCAGATGTTGATGTACTCTATCATTTGACCAATTACTCAACAGATGCTCTTTCATGAGTTAACTATACAGCTCATCATAATCTTGTACCATGTTCACAGCTAACCAACCACCCAGCATTTTTACTGAATACTCCACAAAGTCAACCCAGGTTTGGCTCTGGGATTTTCGAGCCTCCCTGAACTTTATCCTGTACTCTTCAGTTGTAAATCCAAAGGCCTCAATTAGGGTACCCTTAATGAGGTCATTGGATTTAGAATCTGTCTCATTCAGTATTAAGAGCCTATCCCTGCACTTTCCTGAGAATAACGCCCACATCAGTGTGCCCCAGTGTTTCTTTTCAATTTCCCACCCAATTCAGGCTCTCTCAAAGGCAGGAAACCATTTCACTATATCATCCCCTTCAATGAAGGGAGGGACAACTCCTTTTAGGAGTTTAATGTTGAAAGCTTCTTCTTTCAACACTTGTATGATGCCACCAGAGATGGGTGCCAAGCCCAACTCTTTTCTTTGCTTTGCTCTCTCCAAAAGCTGACTTTCTAAAGCCAGTCTTTTGGTCAGCCTGGCAAGTTGCAGGTCTGTGTCTGTGGGGGCTTTAGAGCTGCTGAGTGAAGAAGAGCTAACATTCTCCACATTCTCCACAGGAGCTTCATCCACCTCAGATGTATCATCATCATCAGCTGGGGGATGATCTCTTTCATACTGGGCCACCAGAAACCTAAGTTTCCACTGCAAATCTTGTACAGTCTGCAGAGCCCCCTTAATTGGTCGTAGGTAGATGCCTCAAAGGCTCCGTGTGGAGCTCCTGGTTTCTGGACTCTGACATTTTTACCTTACTAAAGATGGGACCTTTTTGGAATTTAGAACTGCCCTGTTTTGATAACCAACTAAAGCAAAGACTTTTAAACTTTTTCTAAAGTTGTAAGACCTAACCAGGGCGCTAACAATTACTTTTAAAAGTTTGTAAAAATGTTAGTCAAATAGAAAAATCAAAAACAATTATCTAAAGACAATTTGGGGAGTTATTCGTGTGTTAACACAATTGTAAGAGTGGTATCAGCAAACACAAAGGCCCTCATTAGGACCCTGATGGTATTTTGGTGAAAAGTACTGCCAACAGGCTGGCGGTACCTTTCCCTAAAATATGACATTGGTGCGTGCCAAACCGCCAATGTACCACTCTGTCCGCCAGGGCGGTAACAGCCACCGGAAAGGAGACTTCGGTCTCCAGCCAGGCAGCCGTCACTGTCCCACTGGCGGGATTATGACCCCGCCTACCGCCATGGTTTTCGTGTCTCCCTTACTGCCACGAAAACCATGGCGGTAGGCACTATCAGTGACAGGGAATCCTTTCCCTGTCACTGAAAGGGGTCTTCCCTGTCCCCTACTACCTCCCCTGGTTTCCCCCACCCTCCCTCCCACTCCAGGACCCCCGACATACATGCATATACATGCACCATCGAACACAAGCATTCACACACATACCCACATTCACCCACGCATGCATACACCCATTCACACACACATCCACACACACTGACATACACACAGGCACACACACATTCACACAACACAACAAAGACGCACACTCACAACCATACATGCACACACAAATTCCACACGCCACACACCTGTATACACGCACCCACCAACATACACACACAAACACACAACACCCCCTACCCCCTTCCCCTGTTGGCGCACCCGACTTACCTGATTTCAGGGGGTCCTCAGGCAGGAGATGGGACGGGGCGCTGCTGCCAGCAGCAGCTTCTGCCAACAGAACACTGCCAGGCTGTATCATGTGTCATGATATGGTCTGCGGCGGTCTACTGGCAACCTTACCGCCATCCGCCACCATGGCCGCAGCTGGAATTCCGCCATCATTCTGGCGGAATTCTGTCTACGGTCATAACATGGCAGATGGCTGGTAGCCGCTGCAACAGTATTTTGCCGGCCGTCGCCACGGCGGTAGGCGGTCTATAGCGCCATTGTTATAATGAGGGCCAAAGTCTTTATCCCACCGCTGATACACCAAATGTTGGAGGCTGTCCCTCTATGCAGTGTTTTAAATCAAGCACACTATGCAGAGGGTTCAGGCAACCAAACGTTGGTTTCCAGAGGTAAAAATTAGACAACCCAATGCTCCAATTTTTAAGGGTGCTGGTCGAGCAGTTAGGCTAATCCAGGAGATTTGCTAAGTATTTGCTATACTCACAAATCCAATCATGCACCACACACACTCAATGAATAACTCAAGACCAGAATTTATAAAAAATACTTCAGACTTTTACAAACATTTTAAGACCAAGATCTTTAGAATATGTTCAGTACCTTTCTTGTTATGATTTTTTAAAGTTTTGGTACAGTTAGTCCTTCTGTGCGTAATTACGTTTTATTGGAATCAATGCACAATCACCGTTACAAATGCAGTACAAATAACACGATTGAGTTACCAGTCTCTTCTCTTGCAGGATGGCCGGAGTGGTCGGTGGGCACACTGTGCCAGCTGGAGAGTCTCAGGCATCTCCCGGTTGTGTTGGGGGCAATGTTGGAAAGGTTCTTGGCCCAGGCACATGGCCACCTGGAGGGGCCACTTGGAAAAGGAGCTGGTTTTTTAGAGTTAAAGATGATGCGTTGGGGTCCCTTTGGGGTGTTGAGGTCGCAAGGGGTTGGGGACCCGGGGCACACAGCAGATCCCGCATTGCAAGGCCCAGGGCGGCTAGGTGCAAGGCATTTTGGAGGTCTTGGATGCTGTGCGCAATGGAGTACACTTCTGCTGGAGGTGAGTTTTTTGAGGGTGGGTTACAGGACAATGGGGGCCCTCTGGTTGGAGGTCCAGGGTGTTCTTGAAGTCCCTCGACTGGGACTTCCCCTCAGTCCTTTTTCAGCTCTAGGGGAGCTGAGTTTCTGCCCAGGGTATTGCTCTAACTCGGCCACTAGAGGGTCTAGTGCCACCAAACTTTGGCACAGGTGTGGGTCACATCCGGTTGGTTGTTGGTGGGTCATCGGGTCCAGCTGTGACTTCCGGTCATGGAGATATCGGCGAGTCACTGGTTTGTGGGTCCTTTGCAGGTTTCTTGATTTTCTTGAGTGGTGCCTCCACTCAGGAGAGAGATTTAGGCTACTTGCAAAGCTGGAGGTCCTGTGGGGCTTTTGAAATCGATTCAGTGGTCAGCTCCTCTGCAGTGGCGATTGTTGGGCTCTGGTGCAGCAAGCAGGGGTCTTAGAGCCCCTTCTGGTGCAGCAGGTCCTCGGTTCTTGTCCTGGCAGGTTCTTTGGTGCTGTCTTCTTTCTTCCTGTTCAATCTAATGTCTTGGTCTAGGGGAGCCCAATAAATGCTGAATTTAGTGGGTGTTTTAGAGGGAACCATGTGGTGTCCAATGGGACACTTACCCGTGGGTGGCTACACTCACTACAATGACCACTTCCTGTGTTAAGGGTCACTTCCCTAAACCTGATTGGCTATTTTCCTCCGTTCCAAGATGGAGAAAAATGAGATAAAGGGCCCATTTCTCATGCAAGCCCTTGGGGGTGGTGCATGCTCAGTGAGGCCACTCCTCCTACCCTTTGTCTGGTTTCCCGCCTTCGCTCCTGCCCAAAATGGGAGTTTGCAATGAGCGAAGCCCTCTGCTGCTAGCAGCAGGCCTAGGGGGCTTGAGTTTCAGAGGCAGTAGCCCTATGAAGCTCACCGCCAGGGTGTTGCACATTCCTGAGGGAGAGGGTGTTAGCTCCTCCACCTAGGAAGGGCATTGTCTTACAAACCAGAGAGCCATGGCTCTCCCCCAGGTTTGTATGTTGGCTGTCTGGAGTGGTAGGCTGGATGGAACCAGTCAGCAACTATGCCAGTTAGGGTTAGCTTTTGCAGGAGGTACATCTAAGGTAGCCCCTAGGTACATTTGGGGTTAAATCCAACACTAGTACCAATTTGGATTTATGATTCTGAGTTGTTTGATACCAAACAACCCGGGGTGCAGAGTGGCCATCATGTAACTGGGAAACGTTTGTTTGACCAGTGCCCAGGACATGCATGTAAAATGTCTGGACTGTTCACTCACTATGTCTTGGGTTTGTCAAGGACACAGTGGAGGCATGCTGCTCATGCAGCTATGCCCTCACACATAGTATGGTGCACCCTGCCTTAGGGCTGGAAGGCCTGTCAGAGGGGTGGCTTAACAATAATATATGCAGTGTAGGGTGGACAGGGCACACAGAGGGTGTGCCATGTCGATTTTGTCTTTTTAGGTTTGCCCTAGTACCCTCAGCCTGCAATGACAGTGCTGAGTGCATCTGGGTGCAGGAACCTTGGGGGTTGCACAATCAGTGCTGCTGCCCTCAGGAGTCTACACTTACTATCCCTTGCCCTGGGTACTGGGTACCCATTTACTAGGGCCTTATGGGGATAATTATGAGTGTATCCAATTGCGCCAAGCATCACAACAGATTTAGGGAAAGAGCTCTGGCCCAGGGACCCTGTTTAGCAGGGGCCCTGTGCACTACCAACTTCTAGAACACATCAACATCAGGCAAAAAGTTGTGGCTAATCATGCAAAAAGAGGCATCCTCTCACACCAGAGTACTCCAGGGAATTCATAGTCCAAAGAGATACTTCTGAAATGGTGATAGAAGAGGTCCTTTCCCAGAAAAATGATGATGGACATGATCAGCCAGTTGCTCTTATAAGCAAGATATACTCCATAGGGAACAAAATGCCATAGAGAGGGAAACCTTTACTGTGGTTTTGGCCCCGAAGAAGCTAAGGCCATACCTGTTTGGTTCTCACTTCATAGTTCAAACTGACCACAGGCCTCTCAGACAGCTACAACAGATGAAAGGTGAAAACCCCAAACTGCTTAGGTGGCCCATTTCCCTACAGGGGCTGGATTTTCAAGACGGACACAGACCTGGGACTGCCCATGCCAATGCAGATGGCCTCTCCAGGTACTTCCACTTAGATGATGAAGATTTACTAGGGAAAGGGTAGTCTCATCCTCTTTTTTTGGGTGGGGTATCCCCCTACTTTTTGCCTGATGTTGATGTGTCCTAGAAATTGTAGTGCTCAGGGCCCCTGCTAACCAGGTCCCCTTGCCTGAGCTTTTTGAGCATGAGCAATATGTCCCCACTGTGTCCGTGCCAAACCTGGAACATAGTGAGTTAACAGAGCACCCATTTTAATACATGTGCTAGACACTGGTCAACACGAGTTTCCCAGCTACATGATGGCCCCTCTGAACCCTGGGTTGTTTGGTATCAAATAACTCAGAATAATAAATCCAAACTGGTGCCAGTATTGGATATAACCCTAAATGTACCCAGAGGCCACCTTAGACATGCCTCCTGCAAAAGCTAACTATCCTGGCATGGTTGCTGACTGGTTCAACCTAACTGCCACCTCCAGACAGCCAGTATACAAAACTTGGGGGAGATCCCTGCCTCTCCGGTTTGTAAGACAATGCCCTTCCTGGGTGGAGGAGCTAGCACCCCCTCCCTCAGTAGTGTGCACTGTCCTGGCGGTGAGCTTCAAATGGGCTAACCGCCCTTGAAACTCAACCCCCAAGCCTGTTGCTAGCAGCAGCTGGCATCCCCCTTTGCAAACCCCACTTTTGGCAGGAGCAAAGGCGGGAAACCTAACAAAGGATAGGAGGAGTGACCTCACCTGGCATGCCCTACCTCAAGGTGTTGCCTGTGGGGTGGACCCTCTTCTTCACTTTCCTTCATCTTGGATGGAAGAAAACTAGCCAATTAGGTTTAGGGAAGTGACCTTTCACAGGAAGTGGTCACTATAATTGGTGTAGCCAACCACAGGTAAGTGTCCCATTGGACACTACCAAGTTCCTCCTAAAATGCCCACCAAATTCCTTATTTAGTGGGCATCCCTGGACCGAGAAATTAGATACAAAAGGACAAAGAAAAACAGCCCAAAGAAGAACCAAGGCACAGGAACTGTGGACTTGCTGCACAAAGAAAAGATGCCAAACCCTGCCTGCTGCACCCAGGACCTGACAATCGCAGCTGTGGAGGAGCTGGACACTGGACCGACCTCCAGAAACCCAGAGGACCTCCAAGCTTCACAAATCACCCAAGATATCCCTTCTGAGTGGAGGTACCACTCTGCAACCAACAAAGCACCAGTAACCCAGTGAGAGTCATTGCGCTGACCGGCCAATATCTTTTGAACCTGAATATGCTGCAGGACCTCATGACACACTGACGGCTGCCAGGACAAACCCTGCAAGTGTGCCAAGATTGGTGGCACTGTGCTCCTTAGAGGCCGGAACGTACTAATACCCTTGGTCGTGGTCAGCTGACCTCGGACAACAAGAAAACCAGCTCCCCCAGAGCTGAAAATAAGATCAGGAGTAAACCCTAGTCAAGGGACTTCAGGAACACCCTGTAACTCCTGCTAGAGTGCCCCCTTTGTCCTGTAAGCCACCTTCAAAGAGACGTACCTCCAGCTCCGAAGGGCTTGATTGCGCACAGCTTCTGTATCAACAACTCGCTCTGCACCTGGCCGCCCTGCGCACAGCAGCAAGGAACCAGCTGTGCCCCAAGGGTTCCGCTCCTGTTGTGTCCTCGCCACCGCAAGGGGACCCCAAGACACCACCGATAAATCTACAAGAGCCACCATTTTGTATGTGGTCCCCCTGAGTGACCCTGCACCAGCTCCATAAGACTTTTCAGGGCTGCTCCAGCTAGAACCGGGAACCAGGAGCCGCCCGAGCCTCTGCAGTTGGCACAGTGTGCCCGCCGATGGCCCTGAACAACCTGCAAAAGCGGAACCTGCATTTGTATAAATTGGTTTTGAGTTATTCCTTCGAATGTGTGAGATGCATGATTAATACTTTGAGTACAACAAATGCTTTGTACTTCTCCAAGATTGGCCTAACTGCTCAACCAAGCTACCTCAAAAATTAGGCATTAGGTGATCTAGTTTTTGCCTCTGGAAACCAATGTGTGGTTGCCTGCACCCCCTGTACAGTGTGCCTAGTTTTGCACACTGCATAGAGGGCCAGCCTCTTACTCACCCTTCTTCCACTCTCTTTTCTGTTCGCTTAGGATCCACCAACTCAAGCTCAATAGTTGCCCGACCAGTCAGGACTTCTTTTGAGTCAGGCTGGGCTTCACCAGTGCCAACTTCGGAGTCCTCCCCTACAGGAGCAGAATCTCCTTGGCTTAGTGGAACTGTGGCAAAAAGTCACACACCCTTCTAACACTTTTTTTCTTTTCCTTTTCTTGTGGGGCTTACTTGCACTCACTGCAGGGGCAGCACCTCCAGAATTCTTGGGAGAGAACTGACACTGGATCAGCTCCTCTTTTGGGCTATGAACAAACTCTGGGAATTCATTACCAAAGATACAATCAAGGGGAGGTCTGTTATGACTACCCCCCTTCTCCACCTAAGGGACCCAGCTATTTCTAGGGCCACTAATGCCACAGACCTAACAGTGACCTCCCCATGGATAACCCTTACCCTGACAGTTTCATCTGGGATATACTGCTTTTAGAGTACCAGCCTGTCCTGCACACCTGTGTGACTGGCACAGGTATCTCTCAGGGCAGTGGTTGGGAGTCCATTCGCCAGTAGGTGGTGGAAGGGTTTATTCTCCTCTGGGATCTCAAACTCACTTGTTGGCCCCACTCTCCAGTTAAAGGCTAAGAGGGCCTCCTTATCTGAGGAATCATCCTCTATGGCTACACCGGAAACCACTAGGGGTTTACTACTGGGTTTGATTTTAGGACAAGAGGTGTCCTTGGTGCAATGCCCTGTCTGTTTACAGTCAAAGCACCATGTCTTTGTGGCATCCCACTTTTAACCCTAGTGCCCATTTTTGTTTTATGAGGTGCTCCCCCTCCTGAACAGATTTTTGGGGCCTACAGAGGATACCTTTTCTTTATTTTTAGGGTTGTCCACCTTTTTTCTTGAAGACGGGGGTATTTCTTCTGGTCACGCCCACTATGCCTTGTATTGGACACCCCAGTTCTAACCCAATGGTCAGCATTCCTCCCCAGTTCTTGGGGAGAGACTGGCTCCAAGTCCACCAGGAATTGATGCAAATTGTCAGAAGTACAGTTACTTAATGGATGTTCCTTTATAATCAAATTATAAAGCCCATCATAATTTTGCACCTGATTTCCCTTAAACCAACCACATAGGGGGTTATTCTAACTTTGGAGGAGGTGTTAATCCGTCCCAAAAGTGACGGAAAAGTGACGGATTTACCACCAGCCGTATTACTAGTCCATTATATCCTATGGAACTCGTAATACGGCTGGTGGTATATCCGTCACTTTACCGTCACTTTTGGGACGGATTAACACTCCTCCAAAGTTAGAATAACCCCCATAGTGTTTTCACTGTAAATTCCACAAAACCAACCCACAACTGAGTCAGGGTTTTGTGAGTCTCCCTGTACCTGATTCTATAGTCCTCAGTGGTAAGTCCAAAGCCCTCAATCAGGGGTCAAACATCTGCCTCATTCAGTGTCAGGAGTCTATTCCCTGTCCTTTCCTGAGGACACTTACTAAAAGATAGAGCCCCAGTGCTATTTGTTAACATCTCCGGAAACACAGGCACTCTCAAAGTCTGTGAACCACTTGGTGATATCATCACCATCCTCATATTTGGGGACAATCCCTTTGGGGTGTCTAGGGTCGAAAGCTACCTCTTTCTCCCATTTTTGGTCGAGCATAAGCATTTAACCTCACGTATACTTTTAGTTGAATTCTTATGGCTTAAAGCAATTTCATTTGTTGCTTGCCATGTCCTTCAAAAATTCTTGCTAGTGGTTAGTCTTCTTTTTTCTCCCTCCTTTTTTTGTTTCAGAGCAGTGACCAACTACTGTATTATTCCACTTTGTTTTCTTTATCTTTTGCTGTGATGGACTACTTTTGTCATTTCTTTGTTGCTCACTTTCCACTATGGGTCTTTTAGGGTGGTAGCTGCCTGCATTTTATTGCAGCATTCCACTCCTCCCACTTCCTCCCATGTCACTGACATTTGTTTTGGTTTTATTCTAGTGCTGCCCTCATTTACCTTTGGATCCTAAAATAAGCTTATTTTCCAAAAGAAACATCTGGTGCCTAAACATTTAGCTCACTGCTCACGAAAGCCACAATATGCCCTTTCTGGTAGGATGTAGCTAAACCTAGAAGCAATGATGTGCAACTTGCAGAGCCTAATCTGGAGTCTCTCTCTCTCTCTCCAGCCCCCCTCCCTGCCAGCCCTCAGAGACATCCTCAGACAGGGCATTGCTTATCTCCTTTATTGGGACCATAAATCTTCTCATGCCTCTCTGCTATTGTTAACTTCATTAGAGCCTTATTGAAATGTGAGGCAAAAATCCTTGCAAGACTTTTCATTCTGTTAACATAAAAAATACTTTTCCAGCCTTATTATCCAATTTCTGTTCAGACATTTACACAACTCGAGGTAGTGCAGTCATCTTCTCATCTCTCCTCAAGCGCTTCTGATTTTTGATGCCAGTAGCCACCAGTGAGCACCAAAACATGGCAAGAAAAGATGAAATTATGAGGCATGGTTAAGCAATGTATATGGCGAGAAAAGTCCAGTTCTGAATTTACAATGCCAATAGCTCTCTCTCAAGAAAATATGAGACCTATTGCATTACAAATGCTTGTTAAGGCATTGCTGCCACCAGAGAAGGGACCTAGGTCCATCTCAATTCTTTATTTTTCTTGTTTTAAGAGTCTGACCCCAAGAGCCAACCTCTTGGCTTGGATGTCCAGTTCTCTGTCTGGATTCTCTAGTATTTCTCTGGACCTGGGGGAGCCTGGCTGACCTCTAGGTACAGTCTTGGAGTAAAGGATTCTGCTGTTACCCTCTCCCTCAAGGGTATTGGAAGGAGAACCCTCCCTTTGAGCACTGCTAGCAGTCTCATCATCACTGACTAGGTCATTCTTCTGTCCCTCTTCAGTGTTTCTTTGTGGTACTCAAACCCTATTGAGCTCCGACAGTAACTCATGGAGGTGTTCTTTGGTTGGGTTTGAGCCTATTTTAATTTTGCTGGACTTTTAGAGGTTCCTCGGCTTCTGCATTGACAGCTGCAGGAAAGGGGTCAGGTTGAGTTCTACAACTCTGTCCTATGAGGCTGAATTTTTTTAGGTGAGTAGAGACCTTTCTAGAATCTTACACAAAAAAACTAACTTTTTTTTTTAATAATCAACTTTATTGACTTTACGAATTGTGATACAGACTTCTTGGAGGGCACTACAAGGTAAATTTCGAATACAATTCATGCTACGCACACAACATCCATTTTGACACAATGACACCCACTTTGTAACAGAAAATATCAAGAGAACATAATCGTTGCCATGGCACAAACTTCAACCCACTTGGCCCAACCATTTACCCCAAACCCGCTCATGCTTCGCTGCAAATCCTCTTGCTTCAAATATCAGTTTTTTCTGCATCACACACCAGTCATGTCCCTCACGCCACTGTGTCAGGGTTGGGGGACTAGGACTTTTCCATTTGACTGTGATGTCACACTACGCTACCATGGTAGCGGTGCCCAGGAACTCCTTGTCTTCTCGGGAGCCCCCGGAGCCCTTGAATACTCCCAGCAGGTGGACCAAGAGGGTGTCTGGGACCTCCCACCTAGGACATGAGTGAGCTCTTCACTATTTCCAGCCAACATTTGTGGATTACAGTACCATACCATGTGGTAAAAGTCAGCTGGGCATTTTGAGCATTGAGGGCAGTCAGGGCCAGGAAGAAAACCTGCACGGTATGGTCTCAATGTAGATAGTATGTTTGGATTATTCTCAACCTGGACGAGATGATTATGACCCAAGGGGCCATAATGGTGTCACACACAAGTCATCATCTTCCAGGTGTCCCAACCATTGTTCCAGCATGTTCAAAGGTAATCAAGGGTCGTGGAGGCATTAATAATGATGGTGTGGTAGATCTGCAATAATCCTCTGTTCCCCACTACTTCCATCAGGACTTTGGCATCTATTGTGATAAACTCCAGCAGGGAAGTCTTGCTGGGGACGTGGGTGGTGAGTGCGCGTTGGAGTTGCAAATATTTGTAAAATTGTGTAGACTGCAATGGATAGTCATCTTGGAGCTCTTGAAAGGAGCGTCAATGAGACCCAACCAGATGTCCCCTAACTGTGTGATGCCTATGTGGTCCAAATTCTGGAAGCCCCCCAGTGTAGCCACCTTCGTCAGCCAGGTATCATGCCACAGTTGGGTTTGGAGTGTAATTTTAGCCTCCCAATGTGTTTGTCAGAGTGCAGCTCTCCATGTTAGAAAGAGCACTCAAGTGACCACTGGGAGGGTGGTGGTTATGCCATAGGGCATTGCCATAATCCCGGGGAACCCCAGAGATATGAGCTCTATTTGATAGGCTTGGTCCATCCAGCCACCAGAAAACCAGTCATTGATTACTAGTAGTTGGGCTGCTAGATAATAGAAGCAAAGCTTAGTCGACTGCTGGCCCCAGTCATGGGGAAAACATTAGCAATGAGGTAGAGCCAGGCGGGCTTGGAGTTGTTCCAGAGAGACGTAGTGGTAGGTCTACCTAGGGTCCAGACCAGTGGTGTGGCAAGTGGATCATGAGGTTCTTAAAGACATATTGAAATCTAGGAAGGATCATCATTTTGTAGAGGCCAATCCTCCCCATTACGTTCAATGAGAGGGATTGCCAGCGGAGGAGGTCCACTTTCACCTTCCTGGTCAGGGGGTTAAGGTTAAGGGGCCAGGTGAGCTCAGGAAGGAGTTCCACTTAAATCACTAGGTAGCGGAAACTGAGGCAATGGATAAGAATCTCAGATTGCCATGCCATGCACTTGCAGGGCTCATTCAGCGGTACCAAGACCGATTTGTCTGGGGTGACCTGCAAACCTGACGCTTCACCAAAAAGTTGGAGGACCTGGGGACTGCAAGAGCCCATTGTCTTGGGGTCTGACAGAAATAGTAGGACTTCGTCCACATAAAGAGCGATGCAGTCCTCTTAGGTGGCATTCCAGCACCAACCTTGTATTTGACTATCACAGCGAAGAAATCGAGCCAGCGGCTCGATCGCTAAGGCAAAAAGAAAGGGAGACAGGGAACAACCCTGTTATGTCCCTCATCTATTGGGGAAAGGACTCAGCTGACCTGAACTCGAGCTATGGGGTTGGAGTAGAGCATGTGGACGAGACTGCAGAAGTTCTGCCCCAAGCCTGTTTTCAATAGCTTTGTCCAGGTACCCCCAGTCCACTGTGTCAAATGCCTTTTCAAAGTCTATAAGCAGTAAAGCCAGTCAATTTGTCAGGAGGTGGAGTTGGGCTAGGACAATGTGGAGCTGTCAAAGGCAATGCCGAGATGGCTGCGCTAACCTCCTGTATCGAAAGGGACTGATCTAATAGTAGGGACTCAGCCTGGAAGAGTCTCGGGAGAGGCACCTCCCCCAAAAAGGGTTTGTCCTGTTCATGCTTCTTATGTCAAGAGAAAGAGAGAGAGGGCCCTCCTATCTCTGATATTCCACGGGGGACAGGGCACCGTAACACAGTGAAACAATCAAATTCCCCCAAGGGAAAAGCAATCCAATCGCACCACACACTCAATCGAACAATCTCTCAAATGACCAATCTAAAAACAAAGGAATCTAAGAATATTAATTTAATATTACAAACCCGAATAGTTAAAATCCAATATCACAATAAACATCAATAAAAACCACATATAAAAACAATAAAATCAAACTAAAGGGAGACAAAGAAAGACATCTGCACTAGTCTATTATAGTTAGACTGTCCCAATTATGGTAGACTTAGGCCAATCAACTTCTGTCACCAATCCTTGTTCAATTCCGACCTACTCCTATGGGTCCAGTAATGTCGTGTAGCGCTGACACGTTTTGGTGGTCTTTTGAATCCTTTCACCACCTTCTTCAGGACTAGCAAATATGCTCCCAACACTTAATAAACCAAACCTGAATGGGCCAACAAAACAATATATATATATATATATATATATATATATATATATATATATATATATATATAGGCACACTTCAATATGTCCAGAGACTCAATACCCCCCTTCACATGGGCCCCAATTTTAATACTCAATTCCCCAAATACAGTACCCCAAATTTTAATCAAAAACCTAGATTCCTTTATATCAATCGTCACTAAGAGAGATTTCATTACCTACAAACAAGATCACTCTTTAAGGGGAAAATGTATATATAAATAGATAAATATACAATACACCAACACTCACCTCCATTAAAATCAAATCAAACCATCCACACCAATCCATATGTTAATATGTATACTTTCCTTTGTTTCCCGATAGTCTTTCGCAAACCAATTTCTACATGGACAAAATAAAATCCATTAATAAATTACCACATTCTCCTCCCTAAAAATTGACCATCATTAGATCACCCCGTGGTATCCAAAATGGTGTCCAATATTAGTCATCCACTCCATCCACAACTCATTAGTTGTCACCATTCTAAGTGCATGTAGTCACATATATGTGTATAATCAAATAAACAAGAAACAAAAAATAAAAGATAACAATTTAATTTCATACACCCCATGCAGTATCAACTTCTCTTTGTCATATATCATGCATATTAATGTGATAACATTAATAATAAAAGAAACATAGTGTGAAGTTAATATTAGGCTTCTGTTGTCCATGGAACTTACCATGGAATCCACACTTTCTATTGCACAGTGAACCAGGACTCTCTATTGTCCATGCGGTTCCCAACTTCATTCTTCGTCAATGAGTGTGATGTATAGAGTTGGCAATACTGTTTGACAAATGTCTGCGCTATATCTCGAAGGGTATGATGAGGGCACCCTTGGGCATCCACTACCTCTGGTATCATGCGGTTAACCAGTGAATAGGAGGCGAACCAGTAAAGGAGTTTGCTATTTTCCCCCCAGCCATAAGACCTAGCCTTCAAAGCGCTCCACATCTGCCTTTCTGTTTGGAGTGATATATGATGGGTTTCCTCACATATGAACCGCAGTCACCAGGACATGTTGTCCTGGTTGCCTGTGGTCAGTTCTTTGTCAATGCAAAGGGCCTGGGCTTCTAGGCGAGAAAGCTGTAGTGACTGGGTATGCTCCTTATGTCTGTTAGCTCTTGGCATATCCCCTAATGGTGTTCTTGCTGGCTGCCCATAGGGTACTTGCAGATCAGACTGAGCCATCGTTAAGTTGGAAGTAGGCCTCTACCTCCTTGAACAGTACCTGTCTGCAGTCTTCATCTTGGAGAAACCAGGTGTTGAGTCACGACGTGGGGCGATCAGCACCCATGGGTGATCCAGTGTGAAGGAGGAGGGCAGCATGATCCAATATGCAATGCAAAACGATTTGGAGGTGGGAGTATTTTCTAAGGCCTAACTATCCAGTAACCTTTTGCGTTTCTGAATGCAACAGGACTGGGGCACGTAACCTGGCCCCTAACAGACCAGATTTCAAATTTAGGGCCTCATTATGAGTGTGGCGGTCCGAGGACTGCCACACTTGAGTTGACGATTGGATCGTCGCACTCCAGGCAGTCCGAGCACCCAATCACAACTTTGGCAGGCAGTCCCACCTAAAGACAGCTGACCCCACTAGGATCATAGGTTCCGATGGGGTGATGGCGGTTGGACATGTTACCAGCCATGGCAGCACTGAACTCAGCAATGCCTGGCTTACAACCTACTTACAACCACACTTTCAGCCAGGCTTTTCATGGTTGGGTCCTCACAATAAAAAGGATACTGGAAAACTAGTGCCAGGGGCTACAGGCAGGACCCAGTTTAACCAAGCCAATAAGTAGGCTCAGGTCACATGAGGTGGGGAGACACAGGGACACCCTTGGTTCTCTCCTCCTGCGCCTGGGGCAGACGGGTGCAGAAGTGTCCCAGGGAGTCGGGTCTTTGCCTCCTGGTCACTCGCGGTCTGCAGACCAGTTGTGAAGTCTACAGTGGGTAAGCACATGGTGGGCTTCTCTTCTGGAACATATGGGGACCACAGTGACACTGTTGGCACAATTCAACATGGGCTAGGCAGCTCAGGTGCAGTGGTGATGTCTGGCATCTGGTTTTGGCAGTCCTGGTCCTCTCATTTCCTTCCTGGTTGATTGTGGATGCAGGAAGGCAGCTCTTCCACTCTAAGAGAATTCTTCTTGGTGATTTGCAAAGCACTGGCAGCTCTCCCAGTTTCTTGGAGGCTGCAGTTACAGGACAGGTCAGTTGCTCCTCAAGAGTAGGGTACAGCAGGCAGGCCAGCAGGGTTGCACCTAAGTCAGCCAAGCTCCTCGGTTCTCAGGTTAGTGTCTGTAGGAGGGTGACTTAGTATATGGTGTACACCAGTGGTTCCCAACCTGTGGTACGGGGACCCCTGGGGTTTCACGAAACCTCCTCAGGGATTCTGCAACTGCTTGGAAAATTAAATGATATTAACAGATTAAGGGCCAGATGTAGCAAAGTGTTTGCGCCTCGCAAATGGCGAAAATCGCCGTTTGCGAGGCGCAAAAGCCACTTTGCTATTCAGAAATGCATATTGCGAGTC
Organism: Pleurodeles waltl; assembly: GCF_031143425.1. Lineage (NCBI taxonomy): Eukaryota > Metazoa > Chordata > Amphibia > Caudata > Salamandridae > Pleurodeles > Pleurodeles waltl. Next base: position 841,264,805 of record NC_090436.1, read on the forward strand.
GGGACCGACTCGCAATATGCATTTCCGACTCGCAAATAGGAAGGGGTGTTCCCTTCCTATTTGCGAGTCTGAGTGGGATGCAATACCATTTGCGACCGCGTACGCGGTCGCAAATCGTATCGCAGTTACCATCCACTTCAAATGGATGGTAACCCACTCGCAAATTGGAAGGGGGCCCCTATGGGACCCCTTCCAGTTTGTGAATGGACCCCAAACATTTTTTTCAGGGCAGGTAGTGGTCCAAGGGACCACTGCCTGCCCTGAAAAAAAAACGAAACTAAAGGTTTCGTTTTTTTTTTTAAGTGCAGCTCGTTTTCCTTTAAGGAAAAAGGGCTACACTTAAAAAAAAAAAAAAATGCTTTATTTAAAGCAGTCACGAACACGGAGGTCTGCTGACTACAGCAGGCCTCCATGTTTGCGAGTGCCTTGACTCGCTATGGGGCCGCAATTTGCGACCCACCTCATGAATATTCATGAGGTGGGTCATTGCGACCCCATAGCGAGTCGCAGTCGGTGTCTGAGACACCGTACTGCATAACAGTTTGCGAGTTGCAAATAGCGAGTCACTATGACTCGCTATTTGCAAGTCGCAAAATGTTTAGTTGCTACATCTGGCCCTAGGTCCTTAGCTTTCAGTAATGACTCACTGGGGGGTTCCAGAATTCCAATAATGATTCAGTCGGGGTCCCTGGGTTCCAGGAATGATAAAGTGCAGTTCCAAAGAAGACAAAAGGTTGTGAACCACTAGTGTACACTTATATGTGAGGCATCTGCCCTGAGTCCTGAATCCAGGAAACCCTAAGTGATAGTGTAGGAGGTTCTAGATAACCAGAGCTCTCAAGGGGTAGCTATGTAGAGCAGATAAGGCTTATCCAGGACGGTGTAAAGCAGATGTAAATACCAAACAGGTCAGTCAGTGATTTACACAGAGGAAAGAACCACACCAGTGTTAAAAAAATAGTCTAGATTTATTGTAACACACACTAGAACTAACTTTGGTATATCTCCTAACTAGAGATATGATCATTCAATAATATACTTAGAAAACATGTGCCCCATAGGGTGGCCAAACCACATACTAAGAAAATTGAATGTGAGAATCACTCCCAACCCAAACTGCCCCCAAAGGGCCCTTAGGACTAGGGAAGCATAGGAAAACCCAAGGTAAGTAGATAGGATTCCACAGATGCCCATGTGCAGAGATGTAGCCCCGGTCAGTGTCCGTAGGATAACAATGAGATGTTGTGGTTGGAGTTTTTGAGGGTTAGGATTTACCTACAGGACCCTGAGGAAACCTGTAAGGACAAGGGATGTCGGATAGTGCCCCCACCTGTGAATACCCAGATCAGTGGAGTACATACAACAGGGAGCCCAGGTGCATAGGAGTGAAGCTGTGTCAGAACTCCAGTTGAAGTCAATGGAGACTGCAGTTGTCAAGCTGCTGTTGTGACCCGTGGACCTGGTCAGTGGAACCCAGCCATGGATTCCTAAAGAAGCCAGCCTAAGAGGAGAAGGGACAGAGTCCAGACCACCTGGAGGTGCCAAAGCGGTGCAGGAGGGCAATGCTCACCCTTCTCCGGAGATGCTTACCTGTTGGATGGTGGTCGAAGAAGTGCAACTGTGGAGTCTAGGAAATGGAGGAAGACACCTGGAGTAATTTACAAACTTTCCCACACCGGTTGTTCAATTGCAGAGGGGTCAGTGGTCAGCGGGACCACCAGCAAACCTTGGCAAATGCAGGGAAGTATTGCAAGAAGGTTGCAGGATTTGTGGGGACCAGCAAGATCTAGGTGACCCACCCTTTGCAGGTAGGTCAGGGCCAGCTCCCAGCAAGCAGGAGAGACGGAAGAAATTGATGGAGCCCCCAGCAGGACCCTCTGGCAACAGGCAAAGCGAGTTGCAGGTAGGCGTCAACAACACAGTAAAGAAGGATGCCCACGTTGCATGAGTTGCAGAAGGGATTTTGTTCTTAGAGCTGGAGAGTGCTGGGGGCCGGGGCTCCTTGGAGCTGGAATGTCTTTGAACTGAAGAGTCATCAAGCTTTGGCAAGAACACACAGACATGGTGCACAGGAATTCCAGTCAAGCAGCTCTAGGGAGAGGCTACGGACTTCTCCATTACAAAGAAGACAGGTCAGACCTCTGGAGAGCTATAGAACCACCATTTGTGTTGTAGTGCCTTGAAGAGTCCATGGAACAGCAGGATCCACAAACTGGTTGTCATCATTGAGGTGCCTGCACATGTAGAGAAGAGACTCCTTCACTTCAAGGATGTTTCCTTCTTGTTTTCATAAGTACACAGTGGGTCCTTGTGACTCTGGAGGATGCAGTAGGAACCCAGAAAACATAGTCTGGGATTTGTAGGTGAATTTCTGCTGATGCAGTGTTGCCCTCACACTGAGAACCAAGCACCTTGCCCTTAAGCTGAAGGACTTACTTTAGGGGTGACTTTTAGAGTCAGAGTGCTGTGACCATGATATAAGACTTTTATCTGGGATGAAAGGTGAATGCACCTTTTCACACAGGCTCCAATGGCAGGCCTATAGTCACAGCTTGCAGGGGCCCCTATTGCTGGCACAATACTTGCTGCAGCCCAAGGGGAACCCCTGGTGTACCAGTGCCCTGGCCACCTATGTACCATATACTACAGACTTACATTGGTGCACCAGCATGCCAATTGTGGGGTGTAAAAGTCATTTGCCAACTCAATTTAGGGGAGAGACCACTGATACTGCAGTCCTGGTGTAAGAGGATCCGAGTGTACTACAGTCTAAACACACTGACACCAGGCAAAAAGTGGGGGCAGCTATGTCAGAAAGGTGCTACTCTCCTACAGTTTCCAGTGAAAAAATGAGGATATGGTATCATGTGGTCCCCTAAATACTCAATTTAGGGGTGTTCAGGGGAGTGAAGGGTAGTAGCCAATGGACTGCTTACCCTTGGGGTCACTACAGCCCAGATGACCACTTCCTGTGGGAAGTGGGCATCACCCTGTCCAGTGTCCCTAAATTCCACCACATGCAAGATGGTAGAATTTCCTAAGTTGTGTCCACTTTAGGCTGGCCACCCTAGAGGCGTTCCCAGTCTGGAGGTGTGACACACCTCCTGCATAGCTAATTTTCTTGCCTGTCCAGGTGCCAGAGAGGCCCTGGGGTGGAGGCGGGTTGGCATCTTCCTCTGAGAAATATCAATCCTGCATATCAAAGGCAGTTGACTTCTTTGAAGCTCCTGCCTTGGAAGGCAGGTCATCCTGTGGGGAGGGGGTGGGTAATACCTCAACCCAGACAGGCTTTTGTTTCTGACCTCATGAGAGGGGAGGCTCTCCCCTTGAGAGGTTACTAATGTGCCCTCTGAGTGCATGTGTTAATGAATCCATCACTGAAATCAGTGAGGGTTTATTAATACGAGTTGTTTTATTCCAAATATGTACAAATAGCTACATCATGTAGCTGGGGAACTCGTAGTGACAAGTGTCTAGCACATGTATGTAAACTGGCTTCCCTATAGAGTTTATATGTCTAAAAATCGACAGACATAGTAGGGACATATTTGTCCATGCATATATGCCCTCTCTTGCAATATAGTGCCCCCTGCCTTAGGGCTGAAGGACATTACAAGCAGTGTTTTAGAGGACATGGCACACAAGTGTGTGCCATGTTGTGTTTTCAATTTTGCGAGCAACTTGTCATGCAGCCTGCAATGGCAGTCTGCAGAAGGTTGGTGCTGGGTCCATCAGAGTGGCACTAGTTGTGCTGCCGCTCTGAGGGGCCCTCTTCAGTACCCATGCCCTAGGTACCTGGAGTACCATTTACTAGGAACTTACAGGGAGGGTGAAGGGCCTGGTCACTTGGGGATTAACTGAGTAGGTGTCTTGCTTTAGGGAAAGAGCACTGGCACCGGGGACCTGGTTAGCAGGAAACCAGTGATCTTCAGTCAAAGTTGCATCTAACAACCAGGCAAAAAGTAGGGGGTACTCCAACCAGAGCTCAGCTCCCTGCTTCATTTAAAACGAGGAGAGAGTTAAGGGAAGGGCTAATTACGCTTTCAGAGGTGAATAGTGGTAATGGATGGTAAGAGTGTTTTAGGATTCCGTGATGGGTGGTTATAAAGGGAGGTAGGGGATTTTGGGGTTCAGGGGCATATAGTGCAAATGGAAGCATATTTTTTGGATTCATGGGTGGGTAATGGGAAAGGGAGGTAAAGTGTGTTATGGTTCTGGGGCAGCTAGTGTTAAAGGGAGGCAACAGGCTTTTTAGGATTCAGGGTGGTTAGAGGTAAAGGGATAAAAAGGATTTCTAAGGATCTTGGTGGATGGGAGTAAAGGAACATAAGAAGTGTTTATTATTCAGGGTTCAGGGATAGGTGGTAGTGAAGTAGGTAAGGGGCTTTTAGGGTTAAATGACAATGTAACTGGGTCAGGGATACAGAGAGGGATTTGTGGGTCGTTGACTTTAAAACACATAGAGAAAAAAACAAGTAAAATATCTTTCCGTTATTTATTGCCTCTAGACTTCTCTCGTTTTAGAGTTTTTCCTGTTTGTCTATTTTGTCCTATCATAGTATTTTCCTCTTTGTTTATTAAGTTCTTAATGGTTTGTTCCTGTTGACTCTTCACAGGAATCTCCGGTTTTGATTTCTCAGGTCATCCTCAGGGTAACATTGCCTGCACATGTAGAGAAGAGACTCCTTCACTTCAAGGATGTTTCCTTCTTGTTTTCATAAGTACACAGTGGGTCCTTGTGACTCTGGAGGATGCAGTAGGAACCCAGAAAACATAGTCTGGGATTTGTAGGTGAATTTCTGCTGATGCAGTGTTGCCCTCACACTGAGAACCAAGCACCTTGCCCTTAAGCTGAAGGACTTACTTTAGGGGTGACTTTTAGAGTCAGAGTGCTGTGACCATGATATAAGACTTTTATCTGGGATGAAAGGTGAATGCACCTTTTCACACAGGCTCCAATGGCAGGCCTATAGTCACAGCTTGCAGGGGCCCCTATTGCTGGCACAATACTTGCTGCAGCCCAAGGGGAACCCCTGGTGTACCAGTGCCCTGGCCACCTATGTACCATATACTACAGACTTACATTGGTGCACCAGCATGCCAATTGTGGGGTGTAAAAGTCATTTGCCAACTCAATTTAGGGGAGAGACCACTGATACTGCAGTCCTGGTGTAAGAGGATCCGAGTGTACTACAGTCTAAACACACTGACACCAGGCAAAAAGTGGGGGCAGCTATGTCAGAAAGGTGCTACTCTCCTACAGTTTCCAGTGAAAAAATGAGGATATGGTATCATGTGGTCCCCTAAATACTCAATTTAGGGGTGTTCAGGGGAGTGAAGGGTAGTAGCCAATGGACTGCTTACCCTTGGGGTCACTACAGCCCAGATGACCACTTCCTGTGGGAAGTGGGCATCACCCTGTCCAGTGTCCCTAAATTCCACCACATGCAAGATAGTAGAATTTCCTAAGTTGTGTCCACTTTAGGCTGGCCACCCTAGAGGCGTTCCCAGTCTGGAGGTGTGACACACCTCCTGCATAGCTAATTTTCTTGCCTGTCCAGGTGCCAGAGAGGCCCTGGGGTGGAGGCGGGTTGGCATCTTCCTCTGAGAAATATCAATCCTGCATATCAAAGGCAGTTGACTTCTTTGAAGCTCCTGCCTTGGAAGGCAGGTCATCCTGTGGGGAGGGGGTGGGTAATACCTCAACCCAGACAGGCTTTTGTTTCTGACCTCATGAGAGGGGAGGCTCTCCCCTTGAGAGGTTACTAATGTGCCCTCTGAGTGCATGTGTTAATGAATCCATCACTGAAATCAGTGAGGGTTTATTAATACGAGTTGTTTTATTCCAAATATGTACAAATAGCTACATCATGTAGCTGGGGAACTCGTAGTGACAAGTGTCTAGCACATGTATGTAAACTGGCTTCCCTATAGAGTTTATATGTCTAAAAATCGACAGACATAGTAGGGACATATTTGTCCATGCATATATGCCCTCTCTTGCAATATAGTGCCCCCTGCCTTAGGGCTGAAGGACATTACAAGCAGTGTTTTAGAGGACATGGCACACAAGTGTGTGCCATGTTGTGTTTTCAATTTTGCGAGCAACTTGTCATGCAGCCTGCAATGGCAGTCTGCAGAAGGTTGGTGCTGGGTCCATCAGAGTGGCACTAGTTGTGCTGCCGCTCTGAGGGGCCCTCTTCAGTACCCATGCCCTAGGTACCTGGAGTACCATTTACTAGGAACTTACAGGGAGGGTGAAGGGCCTGGTCACTTGGGGATTAACTGAGTAGGTGTCTTGCTTTAGGGAAAGAGCACTGGCACCGGGGACCTGGTTAGCAGGAAACCAGTGATCTTCAGTCAAAGTTGCATCTAACAACCAGGCAAAAAGTAGGGGGTACTCCAACCAGAGCTCAGCTCCCTGCTTCATTTAAAACGAGGAGAGAGTTAAGGGAAGGGCTAATTACGCTTTCAGAGGTGAATAGTGGTAATGGATGGTAAGAGTGTTTTAGGATTCCGTGATGGGTGGTTATAAAGGGAGGTAGGGGATTTTGGGGTTCAGGGGCATATAGTGCAAATGGAAGCATATTTTTTGGATTCATGGGTGGGTAATGGGAAAGGGAGGTAAAGTGTGTTATGGTTCTGGGGCAGCTAGTGTTAAAGGGAGGCAACAGGCTTTTTAGGATTCAGGGTGGTTAGAGGTAAAGGGATAAAAAGGATTTCTAAGGATCTTGGTGGATGGGAGTAAAGGAACATAAGAAGTGTTTATTATTCAGAGTTCAGGGATAGGTGGTAGTGAAGTAGGTAAGGGGCTTTTAGGGTTAAATGACAATGTAACTGGGTCAGGGATACAGAGAGGGATTTGTGGGTCGTTGACTTTAAAACACATAGAGAAAAAAACAAGTAAAATATCTTTCCGTTATTTATTGCCTCTAGACTTCTCTCGTTTTAGAGTTTTTCCTGTTTGTCTATTTTGTCCTATCATAGTATTTTCCTCTTTGTTTATTAAGTTCTTAATGGTTTGTTCCTGTTGACTCTTCACAGGAATCTCCGGTTTTGATTTCTCAGGTCATCCTCAGGGTAACATTGCCTCAGAAAAGAGAAGACAATACACCAGGTAAGTTTAAGGTTCTTATTGCACTATCCAATAGAAAATGCATTTTTAAAATTGACTTGCAATGCGCACATGCCCCTTTGACATGTGTGCACCTTACATGTCCTTAATTTTTTTTGCAGGGTGCAGCAGAGGGGGGCTTATGCCCCCAGCACCCTGGGGTTTTGCATTTCCTAAATTGCGTATTCCAGGTAAGAATTCGCAATTTGGGATATGCAAAAAATGCGCAAATATGGGCCTGCAGGCCCATAGGTGCGAATAAGCTCAGAATTGCTATTTGTGATTCGATAACAGCATTTGCGATTTTTAAGAAATCACCATTACCGAATCTCAAATATTATACATACCATTTTGCGACTCTGAAATGGCTATTTCTTAAAAATCGCTATTAGGGAATCGAAAAGTGGATTCTTGATACATCTGGCCTCAAACATCTTAAAGCAGTATGGCAGAGTTAAAAGAAAACTAGCAGCAGAGCAAGTGGAAACAGACACACCAACATGAGTCATGCAGTCCTGTGTTGCCGAAAGCGCACCTGTGTTAGTTAGTAGTGCCACTTAGAGGCTTAGGAAATGCTGAGCCAATCTAGAGATTTATTTCATTTCTTTGCAGAAGCATACCAAGGCTCCTCTTTTTCCACCTCTCCTTTGAAGTCCCGATAGCTCTTGCCATGCTCAGCAAATAAGGAGCAAAGTGCATTAATTTCTTTCTCTTTTGCTGTATTTTCAATTTCTGTGAGAGTGATATTTCCTAAAGATCCTGCATGTGCTCAGATGTTTGTTTTTTATGAAGCCTGAAGCATAAAGTGTAGCTGTGATATAATATTTTTCATTAATGTTACAATTAATGATTTGAGTATGAAGAGAGGTGGCAATTAAAAAGTCAAATGGCATTGTTGATGACATCACTGATGACATCATCTGGTCATTTCGAGATCGTCCTATAAGGTATGTAGATTTGAAGTTATGCAGCACCTGTGCCCAATTTTCTATCACTTCTGATAATGGACATAACTTTGACCACATTTTGGACACATAGCTCATCTGTCAGGTTACCTATATTTGATGGATGCTACTGCCTAAGAAAGAGTCTGTACTCTATTCACCTTAACGGGATCACCCTTTAAAAGGCTTCATTTGACCCTCCATTTTAAATCAGGAGGTTGATAGGCATACATTTGCCACTGATAAGACACCTTCTGCCCATCCCTATGTACATACCTCTATAGTTTGGTAAAATACTCTTTCACACTGTTATACAGTTCCTACATATCAAGTAGGGCTGCACATTTGGTCAGCATAGACTTCAGAATATTGGGGCTCAGTACACATATACCATCAGTATGTTCTGACACAATTCCTAGCTAGTTCACATTGCCTCATCTGAAAACCTAAACTTATTAGGGTTGTAGATAGTATTAGTAACCTCGAACATGACCACTACGACTCCCAAGAAAGTCATGGAAATGGATCTACCCATTCATCATTGTCCTTGCATGGCCAAGGTAAACACAAGAAAAATACAAGAGTGGCTTTTCAAATATTTAGTGAACAATCATATTCTTATATAGAAAGTATGATCTGCAATTATTAGGCAGAGGGAACAAAGCATGGTAACTAGGGGTGGGTGGAACTCCGTGGGGTTACATAAAAACTCAGCGACTGCCCGCATTGACAAATCTAGTGGGGAGGCATTCTTACATCCAAGAAATTGTGCTAGGGGTTACAAATTCTTTCTCATGCTTGCCAACTCAACATTAGCGAGCCACGCATGGGAAAACATTCTGCCATGCTGCGGTTGGTGGAGTTTTGACGAGACTTTGTGCTCCAAGATCCACAGTGGCCTGAGAAGCAAACTCAAAGAGCGGACAAGGTCATATTCAGACCAATCAGATGACACAGAACGCATAGTAGCCTCTTAAGACAGGACTGAAAATGGTTCCTCCATAGACTGAACTAACTGCATAGCCAGACACAAGTTCAGTACACACTCTAAGGGGCACAACAGACAACAGAACGCAGACTGTACACACTAACCACACGTGTCTAAAGGACAAAAACCAGTTCATGTTCAGTTCCTGGAGCGAAAACACTCAAAAGTACTGTGTCATGCATTCATGACATAGCAGGATGTGTGGTAGGTTAATCATTAATTGGCTTTGAGGTGGAGCATTCATTGTGGAGCTAAAAATAAAAACAATGGGCCCAAATAGTAAAGGCTAGGAATAACACAACCAGTATGCCTCCAAAACACTTAAAACTAAAAAGTGCAAAAAGGACTGTATCACTCCAAGTACAGTCTGGAAAGTGCTCACAAATCCAGACCCAATCGCATTTTAAAAAAGTTTACCATTCCTTTTGTATTTGCAGTATTAAGTATTCTGTGAACAAGTTCAAAAAAATGGTGCTGCAAGTCTAAGTGCAGTAGTGATTGAACTTCAGATGAAGACCTTGCAATTTGAAGAACAAATGTTTCTTGAGCAGATGTTCAGGCAACGTCCTTTTGAAAAATAAGGCTTTCAGTCGGCTCACCTTATCATAGTTAACATTAAAAATAGGAATAGAAGGCCATTGGGTAATTTCCTGAACTGTGTGCATTGGGGGGGAGATAACACTTTGTTACTGCAAGTACCATATTGGAAACCATCAACACATGTGGCACTCCCAGTTTCATCCCATAACAACCTTGGTCATTCAGCATCAAATAACTGCCATTTTAAAACATTCTGAGCAGGGGCTTACTCAATGAGAGTGGGAAACCTTTGAGATAACACGCCAAGTTGGCCATGGCCACTTACATGCACCAAGTAGTGCCACCATTTTACAAACTAATGAATGGCTGAAGGAAGTTTCACATTAATTTCCACTGAGGAAGGCTTCAGTTTTTCCACTCACATATTTGTAATTGAAAGGTAAAACCCATGATTTGTGAACAAAACTCCCTCCCATAGCTTCATATCTGCCTACTTGGAAATGTTTCAAACAAGACGTAAACTGAAATCTAGAAATTGGTAACAATATTCAAAATCGACAGTGTCCACCTCAGTTGCTTAATTTATCTTAGGTGACTTTGCCCAGGATGGAGTAGAGACATGTCATTCTGTATTATATTGAATGCAAAAGAAATAATATTATTCAAAGAACATGTGCGAGTCAACAATGTAGACATACAATTATTCACAACAGCCAATTATTTTCTATATATTCCCTGTCAATCTGTCTCAAGCATTCAACAGCTTTTTGCTGAGAGACTTTCCATATTTCATTGTAAATGGCATATAGGAAGTGTTTTGAATGTGGTGTTCTAGGACCCAACTAGAAGTCTTGTAAATCTATGTCACCACAAAGGAGAGATAAGTCTTCTTTAACTGCAGCTAATGTGGAATGTTGTAATCATTGCTGGCATAAGTTTCCTATGCTATAGGTGGTAACAACCCCTGAATGTTGTGACTGTGTATACCAGGAGTCTTGTCTGCCTGCTTTAAAAAGCATGGAAGAGTCGCAAAAACTGGCATGACAACCATTACTGTTGATTGGCCACACTAACCACCTGTCTAGGCCTGAAATCGAAGAATTATGTGAACTATTCAGAATCATGTCATTTTGTTGTTCTGTCAAATTTGTGAAACATTGCCAATTGTATAAACATGCAATGGAGGTAATATAAGTGAGGTGTGTTCAAGTCTTTAGTTTTAGTAAGACCCAGGCAAGTAGTTTGTTGTACTGTTTTGTTCCGAAAAATCATTTGGCAAGATATCAGACAAACTCCAAAAAAATCATCTTTGCCCTGGGCTTCCCTGTGTTGTGTTTCCAAAATTGATTTTAAAACAATGGTTTCTTTCCAGTGATCATAGCCCTGTTGGGTCAATTGGGAAATAAATGAATCCAAATAAATTTGTTTTGTTTGGGTCAGCACATTTTTCTTTGCTGGGGAAGGGGTAAGCCTATAGCAATAGGAAGCTGTGTCTAAAGTGTTGCGACAAGACAAAATTTGCAAACTTTCTAAAAAAATGTTTTTTGACTACCCTCTGGTGGTGTCAGGTAATGCTTCCATTGTGTGAAATTGAAAATGCATGTGGAGTAGTAGCTATATATAAATGGTGTTACACGTCATAGTGATGAATACAAAACATTTCGCCATTATTAGCAAAATGTAAATACAGGTCTTCAGTTTCAAAGACAGTATAACTTTCTAATTCCGAAAGCATGTTTCGCATTTTGTCCTCATCAGAGATTGTACCCAGAGTAATTATATCATCCATAGCAATTATGAACACATAAGGAATTTATAATGTTTCTGAAGGACCAAAAATATCAAATAGGACCTTATCCCAAACAGTTCCATCAGAGACAGGAAATGTTCACAAAGAACAGGTGTCTTCGTATTTTATGTGATGGGGAATGAGGCTTCAGCACCTCAGCTACCAGTTCAGGAGAGTAGAGTTCTAAAAGGTAATATCTATTCTGAAGCAGAAAGAAGACTGTAACAAATCCAATCTAAATAAAGAGGAAAAACAGTACATTGCTAATTTAAATACAGGACCATGCAGGAATCATATAAATCTGTTTCAGCCAAAAATGAAATGCATGTGTACCATGCAGTGAAGTGTGTGAGGAAGACTGACAAAAAACATTAATGTCTACAAAGTAACCAGATGCAGTCAAGGCAAAACATAGGGGCCTTATGTGATACAGGAAAGCTGGTAGGTACTGCCAAAGATGGTGGGTAATAAACAACTTTATTGTTAGAAGAAGTAGTTGAAAACTGTAGACTCACTTTTGATGTGTGTCCTGAATTAGCTGTAGCAGCAGGGACAAGTGAAAGTCAGCAGCTGAATTCCCCAGCCAGGGAGAAGCAATGTTGGTATTAATTAATTTGTGCAGAGGGATTTCCTGTAGGGTAGTGAGGGAAAGCAGGTAGCTACCTAAAAGCCCTTATGGCCTACTGTATAGGATTGGCCCCCTTATGTAGCTTAACTAAATTGATGGAAACAAATCTTATGTTTACAACCAGCAAGCTGTGGCAAAATCACAGATCTGGTAGCTTGAATTCCAAGGACTGGCACCTGTGCTCGGTACGATGGACCAAACTCCTTCTTGTCCATAATCTTCTCTTCAAGTAGATCCCCAAATTTAGGAATCCAGCCGGAAGTTGCTGGGTTCCCCCTCACTTCTTTAGTAGCAGAATGTTTGATCATTTCATTTGAGCACTCTTCCCAGAAGTCTTGGAGTTCCTGTAAGACAGCAAAACGTTCACTGATGTCAAATGGCGTATCTGCCTCTCCTGTGCCAGTGTTATCTAGATCTAGAACATACATCTGGATACCAACCAGTACCTCATAGGGGGTCTAGCCTCCCAATGATCTGCTAGGCAGATTATTTAAAGCCATTTGGACTCCATTTAAGTGATGGATCAAACTACGACCTGTAACGTAATACTCTAGCTGTTAAGGACTGCTTTAAGTCACTGTTCTTCCTTTCCACTATTACATTTCTCTCAGGATGATAGAAGGAGGAATAATGCACAGCAACATCTAGGGTTACCATGGTATCCCAGTAAGATTTAAAGTCAAAAGCAGGTCCCGGGTCAGAGTGGAATGCTGCCACTGTATATGTCCCAATAAGGACTTGTAGATCTTTAGTAACAGTTTGAGCAACAGCCAATCACTGTGTCCATACCCATAGAAATCTAGAACATGAATCTATGGCCAGTAGAATACATTTAAATGCACCATCTGAATTTAGTGGTCCACAAAGATCCAAGTGTACACATTGGAGACGTCTGAGGAGTGTCTTTGGTGGACCAGCTGTGGTGGAATTCTGGTTTGCTGGCAAATATCTCAACTAAGGACATATTGTTTTGTCTGTTGTACAGTGTATACCACCAATTGTGTTTCTGTAGTAAAGAAACTGTAGCCACCAGACCTGCGTGGGCAGGTGCTAACTCCTCAGTGGCAGCTATGATTAATTCTAGCCTGAGGTCCTGGTTGAGTGTCACATGATCAACCACCCCAGGAATGCAAGCAGAAGTTATGTTTTGGGCACTCAACAGATAAGAATATTTTGCTGCATTTTTCTTAGGTAATGGAGTGCCATTGCATGAAGCAGTGATAGCAGCTTTAAAGGCATTATACACACTTGTGTGTAAATGAGCAATCACATCCACAGTAGTAGTCTGAACCACTGCTTTTGCAGCGTTATAGGCCAAGGAATTCCCTGCGGCGTGTGCACCAACACATTGATGACTCCGTGTATGAATTACATGAGACAGTGGCAAGCAATCCCTAAGATGGGCCGCTTTTCCTCAAAACACTTTGGCCCTCATTATGAACATGGTGGTCCGTTCCGCAGTACTGGTGGTGGCGGCAGAAACCGGCAACAGAGGAGCGGTCCGGACCGGCAAATAATGAACCAAACGAAACTCACGCATCCCGCGCACCACCCATCGGCAGGAAAGTAGTCCAGCTGACGATGGCAGAGTTCGCCCACAGGCCGTCGGAGTGGCCCAACCCACCCATCAAATTATGAACACCATTCTGCCGCCAGTTCCGGGGCGGGAACCACTGCCACACAAAGCCAGGCGGAAATGAAACAAATAGAAGGAAACACTCACTGGAGTACCACAAAACGTGCAGTGGCAGTCATGGACAGAGAGCTGCAGATCATGGCACCCTTGCTCCTTGCCATATATCTACATGACCGAGACCGCTGACGAAGACGGGGCTTTTTGGCTCGGGTGGAGCCGGATGCCTTAGGCTCCTAGTGGGCCTTCTTCTTCACTAGAGAAGGGGCACGGGAATGGGAAGGCTGGACGGGGTGGGCTGAGATGTGGAAGGTGCAGAAAGGGCAAGGAGGTGGGCACGTTTCGGGACAAGACGGGGTGGACCAGGGGGTTCGAACAGGTCTACACAGGAGAGGAAACGTTTCTTGGGAGCAAGTGGGGTGGACGTGGATGAGGGCGTGGGAGTGGAGGCAGAGGGAGTTGATGTATGGGGTCTAGGTGTGCGTGTAGTGGGTGCCGGTGACTGCACAGTATGCTGTGGTGTGGTGGATGTCTGATGGGTGGGTGTCCAGCTGCGTTTGAGTGTTTTGGGAGGTGGGGGGTGGACACAGTGGGAGAAGACAGACAGCTAGGGTGGATGTATGTTGTGTGTGTGTCTGCAAGTCGGGTGAGTGTGCTGCATGTGTCAACTACAGTGGAGGTGGTGAGTGCAGGTGTGGTGTATGCAGTGCATGTATCGCTGTCTACTATTGTGGTGAGTGCAGGAAGAGGAGCAGTAACAGTGAGTGACTGTGCAGTGCATGAGGGTGTGCATGTAGAGGGGACAGACAGGGAGGCGGAAGAGGCGGGCACACTGGGGGAAGTGGACGTTGTTGTGTGTACAGGTATATGTTTGCTGTGTGAATGCTTGTGGTTGGAGGTGTGGTGCTTGTGTTTGGAAGTGTGTTTTTTGTGTGTTGAAGTGCTTGACTGCGTGTCTGAATGTGTGCCTTGGACGGGTGAAGGGAGTGGGGTGCTGGAAGGGATAGAGGAGGTTGGAGGGGGGACGGAATGGCCAAGGAAAATGGCTGCCGTCCAAGAGGAGGCCAGAGCCTGAAAAGATCCCTGTAGGGCAGACACGGCACCGTGAATGCCATACAGATAGGCATTAGTCTGCTGCACCTCTGACGGTAGCCCCTGGAGGACAATGCCGATGGTTGTCTGCCCTACAGAGATGGTTCTCAGGAGGTCAATAGCCTCCTCTGTGAGGGCAGCAGGGCTGACTGGGGCAGCAGAGGAGGTGCCTTGGGCGAAGGAGACGCCCACCTTTCTGGGTGGGCGGGCACGGCCAACTCAGTGGGGAGTAGAAGGGAGGGCACTGATGGTATGGGTGGTGGCGGAAGATGTCACCGTCGTGATTAGTCCACTAGTGTCCGCCACCGCCGGAGGACCCCCGTCGGAGGAGGTTTCAGAGTCACTACCACCGGTGGTAGTAACCTCCCCCGTGGAAGTCCCCTCGCCCTCCCACCCACTGGTCCCCTGGGCGTCCGTTGTCTCTGCCTCCGAGGATCCGTGGGCCGCTGTCTCCCCACTAGCCGTTGCCTCAGCTCCCTCTCCTGATGTTGATGCTGTACCAGACAAACACAAGAGAACAGGGATGGGGATACAAAACAGGAGAGACACTTGTATGTAGCTGAATGCTGATACACAATGGCCAGACATACACCTACCCAGCAGACACACCCAACAGGCTGCACCGTGCACTAGGCCCATGACCATGGCCTTGACTACTGAGCAGTAAAGTGACCTACACCCATATCCTGTCATTGCATTGAAGCTGAGGTAGGTGAAACCTGACAGGGACACCCCTACACTCTTTGGGGAGCAGACAGTAGCTGGACACTAGTCAAAACCCTTCTCTAAGCCCCATGACCATATTGCACACACTCATCCTTCTAGGCTGAAGTATGGGCTGTGAGTACTCACCCCCTTGTGACTGCTGTGCAGCCTTCAAGCGCCAATCCAGGTCTGGGTACACCACCGCCAGGATCCTTCGCATTAAGGGGGTCAGTGCCCGACGGGCACCCCTACCACGTTGGGAAGACTTCCCCAGCTGGGCCTCACTGATCTTCCGCGCCCAGCAACGCATGTCCTCCCACCTCTTCTGACAGTGGGTGCTCCGCCGGTTGTAGACCCCCAGGGTCCGTACCGCCTTGGCGATGGCATGCCAATGTGCCCTCTTCTGGTGGGCGCTGACCTAGTAGGGAGACACAGAGAAGAAACACAGAGGTCAGGCACCTTCACGATGGCAATAGCTGGCTGACTGTTAGACACAGGACAGACAGTACTCCCAGAAATGCAGGACAGTGGCACGCAGCATTCCATGCACCAAGCTCCATCCTGGCTCACAGGAACGCACATCAGAGCAATCCACTCCATCCATTACACACACAGTGCCCCCCAAACCCGGACTCACCTGTACCTCTGGCCGGCTGTAGAGTCTGCAGTACAGGGGCAGGACCCCTTCCACCAGTTTCTCCAGTTCTTCCTGGGTGAAGGCTGGGGCCCTTTCCCCTGCACCATGTAGACCATCCATAGCCAGAGGCAGTCCACAGTGGTACACAGAGTGGAGTACTTCTCCACACAAGATCAGGGAGTCAAGTGAGCACACGATGACGAACGCGCGTACGTTCCGCTGCGGAATGCACCGTCACCGCCGGCGGCGATCATGATATGACAAGATTCCCCATTGGCTCCATGTTAACCAATGAGGGTGCGAACAGCGGTAAACACAGGCGAACGCTGTGACGTCAACCGCTAGCGGCCTTAGGTCACTTACACAACGTAGGGGCAGAACTACTGTGGGCAGACATTTGGCATCACCTACGCATCTTGAAATTCAATTTAGTCACAATGCTGGGCCTACTAGCCATATGATTCACATATGTCTCTATCCATAGAGTATATTATCACACATGATTTACTCCGTTCCCTGTCAGTGGTGACAATGTACATCTGTCAGATTGCAGTTATTGTACAGACACTACTATGAAGTATGCAGTGAATGTGTTTAGCAAATATGCCTGTGTATGTGTGCACATGACTCCTTGTTCCTACCTCTCACAGGTACAGACCCTTGTGGCGAGGAAGGGCACCTTCTGTGTACATACCTCTTGTGGATATGGGGACCATGGTGGAGCGTCAGATCATTATCACTTACAGACTCACACGTGCAACTATTCAGGACCTATGTGCATTACTGGATCCTGCACTGACTCCCGGAAATCGTGATCAGCATGCCATTCCAACTGAGGTGCAGGTGCTCTCCGCACTCCATTTCCTGGCCACAGGCTCCTTTCAAGTGACAGTGGGCATTGGTGCTGGTTTCTCACAGACAATGTTCAGCCAGGTACTTACAAGATTTCTAAATGCATTTGTACAACATCTGCAATCCTATGTGCAATTCCCCCAAAGTGCTGATCTCCCTGCCATCAAGTCAGACCTCTATGCCTTTGCAAACATTACCCATGTTATTGGTGCCATCGATGGAACCCACATACTCATCATCCCCCCAAGAGTGAGTGAATAGGTGTACAGAAACAGCAGACCAGTACATATCCCATGTGAATGCCATGTTTCCTGGTTCAGTCCATGATTCATTTGTTTTGAGGAACATTAGTGTGCCACAAAAGATGGAACAACTCCAAGAGGACAGAGGGTGGATCATA
The DNA here is from genome assembly GCF_031143425.1 of Pleurodeles waltl. Taxonomy (NCBI): domain Eukaryota; kingdom Metazoa; phylum Chordata; class Amphibia; order Caudata; family Salamandridae; genus Pleurodeles; species Pleurodeles waltl. The sequence continues at coordinate 841,282,127 of NC_090436.1, forward strand.
GGTAAGTGTGCCTGTCACTAACTGACACATTGCTGAAAAACAGTCTGTCAGACTAAGGACATTCCAATGACGACTCTGTATTGACCATTTCTCTGGGTGATTCTGGCTATCCAAACTTGCGTTGGCTCCTGACACCAGTGAGGAATCCCAGGACGGATGCAGAGAGGAAATACAATGAGGCCCATGGATGTACTAGGAGTGATAGGGCGTACTATAGGTCTCCTGAAGGCTAGATTTCGGTGCTTACATATCTCTGGGGGTTCCCTGGCCTACGGGCCGGATAAGGTGTGTAGGATAGTGGTGGCCTGCTGCATGCTGCACAACGTGGCAGTGACACATTCAATCCCCCTTTTGGAGGTGGAGGGTGCTATAGGTCCTGATCTGTTACCTCAGAGAGGTGAGCAGAGTGATGGTGAGGATGAGGAAGGGGAAGATATAAATTCCAGAAACCAACTGATAGAACTCTACGTCCAATAACTGTCTGGGACTTCTGCCTGTAAATGTGGTTAGTGACTGATACTGTAAGTGTGCCATGTCAACTAAGGGGAATTGGTCATGATATGCGATTCATGGACCTCTTCAGCATGGTACAGACAGACAACATAAGCATTCCCTTCTTGACTTTTGAGAAACACACTGTACCAGCAGCATGCACAATTTGACAATAAAGTTTATCCTGCCTGTTGCATCATTACTCCACTTTGTTCAACATTGAAGACAGGGGACAGTGTTACAGGTAAGCTATGTTGTTTATTGGTGGAATACAGTGAAATGTCCTATGTACAGTGATGGAAGTCGTTATGGTTGGTTGTTCTCAAAACCGACTTGGTGGCAGGCCTGTTTGATTTCATAGGTGGGTTCCTATTTGTAGTTCTGTTCATCATTTAGCCCTCAGCTAAGTGCAGTTTGTGAATGGGTGTGTTGGTTGCTTGGCAGTAGCAGCAGTGTCAATTGTTGGTGGGGGCTTGTTCTTGGATGGGTTTCCAGTGCCATATCTTGGCCTGAGGCTAGGTTTGGGCGCCTGCTGTGGAGCTACTTGGGGTGACATGGTCGGCCCTTGTGATTCCTGGGAGGGTTTTTCTTGTGCAGTTTCAGCTCCTTGGGACAACTGGTCCACCAGCGGTCAGTACACCGGAGGATTCCGCCATTTCCTCACATGTCCCAGCGGACGGTGCCTATGAAGGACAACAGCGACCAGAGAGTCAAATAAGTCAGAGGTATGTACCCACAGTCTACACAGAACATGATTCAAACACAAAATCTGGCCTGTATGTGTGTTTAGAGTAGGCCTAGGTATGTGTGACGCAGTTGGTAATTAGGCCATGTGGGCCCCTGAAATGGCGGCTGCCTGACCTGTAAAGTGGAACAATGGGATGTGAGGTAACTGCGCTGGCGTTGTACACCGTCACGGTAGGCGGTCGAAGACCGCGGCGCAATGCTGCATTGGTTAACATTGGACCCTATGGGTCCCAGGAGCCAATGACGATGTACACCGGCGGTGATGGTACGCACCGCTGCGGACGTGTCCGCCGCAGACATGACCACCATTTTCTAGCTGTTGAATCACTCGATACCTGATCTTTAACAGGAGAGGACCTACACTGCAAGTGCTGCTGTGACCTCGGTCTGGATGAGACAATGGCTCGTGCATCTGAGGAAAGGGCCCCTGCCTTCACATCGAAGGAGTTGGAGAAGCTCGTCGAGGGGGTCCTCCCCCAGTCCACGCTACTCTACGGTCCTCCAGACCAACAGGTAAGCACACAGGGGGCATGTTGTATGGGCTATGCCTGTGTGGAGAGGGCTGGTTGTAAGAGTGAAGGGGGCAGAGTTCTGAGTGCATGAAAGACGGTGGGTGCATGTGCCACATGGCAAGGGTAGGGATGGGGGCCACTCACTTTGATGGCGCAGTTGGTAATGACTTCTCTTCTTCCCCTGTACATTTCAAGTAGGTCAGTGCCCACCAGAAGAAGGATATTTGGCGTGCCATCGCCAAGGATGTCCGGACCCTGGGGGTCCACCTCAGACGGAGCACCCACTGCCGGAAGAGATGGGAGGACATTTGCCGCTGGAGCAAGAAGACGGCGGAGGCTCAGCTGGGGATGGCCTCCCAACGTGGGAGGGGTGCCCGTCGAACCATAACCCCCTGATGTTCCGGATCCTGGCGGTGGCCTACCCGGAATTGGATGGGCGCTTGAGGGCATCACAGCAGACACAAGGGGGTGAATACACTCCCATTCAGCTGACTTTGCGCGCAGTGGAGGGGTCTGGGTGGGGGAGGAGGGCTGTGGGTATCCCTAGGCCAGGGCGAGTTCTGTAGGCTAGGCCCCTTTGTAAGGCATGGCCCTGTGGCCCCCCACCCCACCTCTGTAGAGTGCCAAGTACAGGTATTCATGCACCTGTGTCATCTATGTGTGCAGATGTTGCCCATAGCCTTGTAGGCCATTTCCCAGGAATTGCACTGTAGAGCCCAACAGCGTGACGTAGTGAAGGGGGCTGCTGTGTCTGTCTTGTCCCCCAACTGTAGCGGTAAGCCATGCACTCAACCTGTCTTTCTTCTGTTCCCCCCCCTTTTTTGCAGTCTCCCTGTTCTTGTGTGCATTAGCATCATCAGGTGGAGGAGCAGTGGCACCGGAGCACGAGGGAGCTGCGTCCCACATGGCCATGGAGGGCCTCACTACGGACTCTGAATACACCAGTGGGACGGAGGGCGAGGGGAGCACCACGGCGGTGGCAGCTGCTGAAACCAGCGACACGGACTCGTCCTCTGATGGGAGCTCCCTTGTGGTGGCGGCAACATCTGTGCCCCCCACTACTACAGGTACAGCCGCCAACCCTCCTACCAGCACTGCCCTCCAGCAGCCTCTCAGCGTGTGCCCCGTGCCCGCTCACCCAGGAGGGTGGGCATCACCTTCGCCCCAGACACCTCAGCCCCTGCCCCTGTCACCTCAGCTGCCCTCAGTGAGGAGGCCATTGAACTCCTCAGGTCACTCACTGTTGGGCAGTCTACCATTTTGAATGCCATCCAGGGTGTTGAAAGGGAGTTGCAACAAACTAATGCATTCCTGGAGGGCATTCATTCTGGTCAGGCTGCCCTTCATCGAACATTACAAACTCTGGCCTCAGCACTGATGGCAGCCATTGTCCCTGTGTCTAGCCTCCCCCCTCCAACTTCCTCCACCCAGACCCAATCCCCTGTACCTCTGCCTATCCCAAGCACACCATCAGACCAGCCTGCACTCACCTCACCACACAAGGGAAGCTCAGGCAAACATAAGCACCACACATCCCACAGGAACTCACGCAAGCATCACACACATACAGACACACCAACATCCACTGCCTCCACTGTGTCCCCCTCCTCCTCATCTCCCTCCTCCCTCCCAGTCTCGTCTACACTCACACCTGCATGCACTACCACTACAGCCACTACATCCCGCACCAGCACACCCACCACCACACCCCGCTCATGTGCACTCACCACCCCCACTACCATTCACACGTCCCCTGTGTCCTCTACCAGTGTGTCTGTGACGCCCCCTCCCAAGATACACAAATGCAGGCACACACCCACCCAACATACCTCCACCTCACGACAGCCTCCAGCGCATGCACCTGCACCCAAAACCACAAAAGTTACACCTCCTACAACCACCACCTCTTCCTCCACTCCCAAACCCCCTCCAGCTACCCGTCCCAGTGTCGCCAAACAACTTTTCCTGTCCACCCTTAACCTATTTCCCACCACCCCCCCATCCAACTCATAGGTCACGTACTAGCACCTCAGCCACAAAATCACCGAGACCAGTGGTGCCTGTTGTCACAGGTATGTGGAGTGCACCGGCCACCAGGCCAGCCAGTGTATCACTGAGCCAGAGCACAGCCATCCCCCCCCCCTTGAAGCCCCAGAAGTTGGCCAGTGCCCGGCGGGAGAGGGGGAAGACTCCAGCAACCCAAGCCGCTCACAAGGGTCCCGGGGGGAGTGTGGACTCAGCTGTGACTCCTCCCAAGGTGGGGAAGGGGCAGAAGAAACCCGCAAAGTCTGGGAGGAGCAGCACGGCGGAGAAGACCGCCATCATCCCCGCTGGCCAGGAGGCCACCGCCAGCCCCATCGTCTCTGCCCAGGAGGCCACCGCCAGCCCCATCATCGCTGCCCAGGATGCCACCGCCAGCCCCATCGTCGTTGGCCAGGAGGCCACCGCCAGCCCCATCGTTGCTGTCCAGGAGGACCCCGCCAGCCACAGCCAGATGCCCAGGAGGGCCCCACCAGCCACAGCCCAGCTGCCCAGGAGGACCCCGCCAGCCACAGCCCAGCTACCCAGGAGGACCCCGCCAGCCACAGCCCAGCTGCCCAGGAGGGCCCCGCCAGCCACAGCCCAGCTGCCCAGGAGGGCCCGCCAGCCACAGCCCATCTGAACAATGAAGGACCGCCAGCCCCAGCCCAGCTGGGCAATGAAGGACAGTCAAGTCAAGCACCGCTGAACAGGGCAAGGACTGCCAAGTCAAGCACCGCTAAACAGGGCAAGCACCGCTGAACAGGGCAAGGACTGCCAATTCAAGCACCGCTGAACAGGGCAAGGAACAAGGATGAAGCACTCTGGGCACCAGTCCCCCTCCAGAACCAGTGGAGACATGCATTCACTCCGTCTGTCCTGCACAGGACGAAGCACTCTGGGCACCAGTCCCCCTCCAGAACCAGTGGAGACATGCATCCACTCCATCTGTCCTGCACAGGATGAAGCACTCTGGGCACCAGTCCCCCTCCAGAACCAGTGGAGACATGCATCCACTCCGTCTGTCCTGCACATGATGAAGCACTCTGGGCACCAGTCCCCCTCCAGAACCAGTGGACACATGCATCCACTCCGTCTGTCCTGCACAGGATGAAGCACTCTGGGCACCAGTCCCCCTCCAGAACCAGTGGAGACTGTTATCCACTTGAGAGACTGTGGCTTTGCACTCCCCAGGATGGCACAGTGGGCAAACCACCCACTGTAGAGACTTGAGAGACTGTGGCTTTGCACTCCCCAGGATTGAACAGTGGGCAACCCACCCACTGGAGAGACTTGAGAGACTGTGGCTTTGCACTCCCCAGGATAAAGCAGTGGGCAAACCACCCACTGTAGAGACTTGTGAGACTGTGGCTTTGCACTCCCCAGGATAAAGCAGTGTGCAAACCACCCACTGTAGAGACTTGAGAGACTGTGGCTTTGCGCTCTCCAGGATAAAGCAGTGGGCAAACCACCCACTGGAGAGACTTGAGAGACTGTAGCTTTGCACTCCCCAGGATAAAGCAGTGGGCAAACCACCCACTGGAGAGACTTGTGAGATTGTGGCTTTGCACTCCCCAGGATAAAGCAGTGGGAAAACCACCCACTGGAGAGACTTGAGAGACTGTGGCTTTGCACTCCCCAGGATGGTACAGTGGGCAAACCACCCACTGTAGAGACTTGAGAGACTGTGGCTTTGCACTCCCCAGGATGGTACAGTGGGCAACCCACCCACTGTAGAGACTTGAGAGACTGTGGCTTTGCACTCCCCAGGATGGTACAGTGGGCAAACCACCCACTGTAGAGACTTGAGAGACTGTGGCTTTGCACTCCCCAGGATATATCAATGGGCATGGAGCCCCCTCGTGGATCTGGCGTCGTGCACTCATCTGGCTGAGGTGCCCCCCCTTCTCTTCCCCCTGAGGTGCCTGTTATATTTCTATCTGATGCCCCTGCAGTGTTCTCTCCGTCATGTTTGGGTATCTTGTGTGGGCCTCGCCCATGCATTTTGGGCCCAGTGGTCCACGGACTATGAATGGTGCAATACCTGGATTACTAATCGTGGTGTATATATTGTTAATAGTGTATATATATATTTTTTTGCTTACTGAATTTTGATATATTACAATGGTTACACTCATTTCCTTTTGTCTTTGCATTCTTCCAGGGGGTTGGGGGTGTTACTGTAACGTTTGGATATGCATTGTTGTGTGTGTTGTAGTGGGTGAGGGTGGGGGTGGGGGTTGGAGTGTTGCGTGCGTGTGTCCCTGTTTTTTGCCTCTCCCCCCCCATGTTGTAGGTGCAGTACTCACCGTGGTCTTCACCGCCGGCGTTGGTGCTCCTGGTACAAGAGCAGGAAGACTAGCACAGGAAGAATATGGAGTTCCGGCTCCATGGTGTCGTCGTTCCTCGTGGAGTGTGTAGAGGTGAGCGTTTTTCCTTCGAAATGCCTGTTTCCGCCGTGTATTTATCCGCGGTGAATACGCCCCGGAAAAGGTGGCGGATTGGCCTGTCATAATAGTGTGGGCGGTACATTGTCTTCTGCCTGTCTGTTGGCGGTGACCGCCGAGCTGTTTGTTTGTACCGCCGTGGCAGTCGGAGTGTTACAGTGGCTGTCTTTGTTGGCGGTTTCCGCCACGGTCATAATTCCAAAAAATTTCTGCCGGCCTGTTGGCGGTTTTACCGTCGCTTTAACACCGTCCGCCAGGGTTGTAATGACCACCGTTATGCGTTTTCCATGAGCCAACAGTCTTTCCTTTATAACAGCCATCTGATCTGCAGTCAGTATTTTTTCTGTTAATGCAAAACACATTTCAGCATTGGAATATAAATGCAATTATATGGAGTTGGCACATTGACACCCTCCTTAAAGATGACATGAGTATAACTAGTGGACACTGCATTTATGTGGATCACCAAGTTAGTAGTGTTGACACAAGTTTGTGAGTGTGTGGATGCAAGCATATCAGTTTGCAGTGTTCTGAGAATTTGTGTGTGTTCTGATATCCAACATGTACCGGAAAAGTCAGGATGAATTAAGTCATACACTGTTTAAGCCATTGTGCATAATCTGGTGTATAGGTTCTACCAAAATTCAAAAAACCTAAAGGTGATTGTAGCTTTTTATGGTGTTTGATGGTTGTAAGAGAGCACATTTCTCTAGTAAATGTGGTGCAAGACTTTTTCCTTTTTTAGATAATTCGTATCTGAAAAATAGGACACCGAGAAAGGCAATTTTTGTTTTCTGAAAATAAAATTTGTAGTAATATCCAGCAAGTCCCAAAACTATGCAATCTACTCTGGCCAAGTGTGTGTTTAATTCATCATCCATGAGGTATATGTCATCAACATAAGTCAATATTTCTGAGTCAATTTCTTGTAAAACTGACTTTACTCGGGCAGCAAACCATACTGGACTGTTCCTATATCACTGAGGAAGTCGACAGAACCATCTGTATGACCCCTGGGGCAGAGAACACCATCAAATCTCTGTTTTGAGGCACTAAGGGCCTAATTACAACTTCGGCGGATGGAAAAGCCCATCCCTAATGTTCAGGCAGGGAGGTTGCCCACGATGTTGCTGCCTCCAAGACAGGGCCATTATGAGTTTCCCGCTGGGTGGCCCACCGGGAAACGTCCTACAGCATTGTCTCTGGCTTGTAATAGAGCTGGCAGAAATGCTGAAGTGCGTAGGGTGCACCAGCATCTGTCGCAATGCTTACTGTCGGCACACCATCTCTGCCAGCCTTTTAATGGCGGGGTTGCCACCATGAAACCACTGGCGGAGAAGGGGATCATAATCTCCAGGGTGGCGCTGCTTGTAGTGCTGCCTATAGTGCTGCCCTGGGGGAATAGGAACACCAGTCCCGCCAGATCTCATAGTCAAAGTAAAGTTAGACTTTTGGTTTAAGGTTAGACTTTTGATCTAAATCTAAACCAGAAGTCTAAACCTAGACAGTAGGCTCAATTCACAAAGGTAAACTTAGACCAAAAGTCTACATTTAGACGAAAAGTGTAAACTTAGATGAAAAATCTAACTTTACTCATAGTAAATCACTTCCCCCATCAACAAAAGGGAACAAATTAGCCTGCGGATCAAAACAGGAAGAGTTACTCAGTCAGATATTCCCCAGTCAGATATGTATCTGTTTCTCTGCAGTCCCAGCGATAGAACCACCCTCGAAAGGAGCTCCAGCTCCTCTGTGCGGAAGGCAGGAGCCCTGTCACCTGATTTGTCCGGCATCCTGGCTTTGAAAAGTCGCTCACAGCAGCAAAAAAATCAAGGAGGTCTTGTCGGCTGTAGTGTTAGGAGACAAGTGAGTTTTTTTTACAATGCTGCGTGAACACCGCAGATGTGATCCGTCACAGAGATGGACACAGCTGTTGGCTTCCATGCCTAGCAGTCACAATATGTTAGCCGATGGCAGGGACCGTTGTGGAAGTTACCACCTACTATGCAGTCAATTTCTGCCAACAGCCATCGGGTAGCAAAAGTCCTGACAGAAAGGTCCGGCAGCCTCCATTTTAGGGTGTGAAGCTGTGCATTTTTTAATTGTTAGCGCGTCACCAGCACTCAAAATGGAGGCTAGTATATTTCTAAATGTCAGATACAAACAACACTGTTCTTGACAAGATATGTGAACCGTGACTGTGTTTGACACTGGTAGTGTGGTGGAGGAAGCAACACCTCCATTGACAGTAATTTTAAGAAACATTTTTTTTAAAAAAGTATGTGCAATAGTATTATTTGCACATAATGAAAAAAAAGAAAAAATGAAAAATATTTTTGAGGATCGAAAATTTGATGTTAATGTGTGTACATGTATTACCCAAAGATATTTCTATTGTTAACAAGAATTCAGATATGTGTTGACATTAAAAATATGGTGTGACCATTTCAGCTGAAATTTTCTTTTCCATACATACAGATGTCTGAACCAAGCCATAGGTAGGAGAAGATGGCCTCAGGTGTTCCGGCCCTTCCCAAGCCACAGTGGAAGAAAAGGATGTCAATTTTGGCTAAATAGGCAAACTATCCTGGGTTTGTGTCAGCAGTTGGAGCCTGATCTTTTGCCTCACAATATGAATTCAACAGCTATAACACCAATAACACCGATAGTGAAACTCATGACAGTACTGATTTTGTGGCCACTGGCAGTGTGGCAGTATCTGGGGGCATGTCCCAGCCAACTTTTAGTGGTGTGCTATAGGAAGTCCTTGCTTCCTTGATGAAACACATCAATAACTACATCTGATTCCCATGTCTGCAGGATTTGGCCACCGTGAAGGGAGAATTTTATGCTTTGGGAGGACTACCATATGTGGTTGGAGCAATAGATATCACACATATTGCCTTGGTGCCATCACACAGAAGGGAACATGTCTACTGGAATTGGAAGAAATTCCATTCCATCAATGTGCAAGTTGTCTGCTTACTAGACTTATACATCTCAAGTGTATGTGCCTACTTCCCTGGGACAATATATGATTCATTTGAACTACAGAACAGCACCATACCCATGCAGATGTCACAGCTTGGACCAGAGTGGGCCTGGGTTGTGGATAAGTACAATATGACTTGATGATCTTTTGTCCAAATCCTTGTTTTAGTGAGGGACAGTGGCTTGGTATGTAAATAATCTGTTGATGCGTTGCTTCCATGTGGGAGACTCAGCATATCGTAACCCGCTGTGGTTAATGGAGCTGCTGAGGAATGCAACAACGCCCGGGGAAGTCCGGTTCAATAAGGCCCATGGCATAACACTGAGGCCAGTGAAGTGGGCTTTTGGGCTCCTGAAGGGCAGATTTAGGTACCTGGCAAGACAAGTGGAACCTTTCTCTACTCACCAGATAAGGTGTTGCAAATCACTGTTGCCTGTTTTAGTCTCAGTAACATCCATGTAATCGCAGAGGAGGGAGACTGTGATGAGCCCCGATGATGAGGATATTGAAATGCATAGATGATAGTGGTGAACAAGAAGGAGTTGGCTCATGTCAAGATGTGATTGACCACTTCTTCACCTGAGTATAAGTTTACCATGACAACATTGTAATTTCTAATGTAAGAACTACTTGAGACATAGGGAACATCTCAGTCTACTATGGTAATTTGGAATGGTCAGTGCAGGAAAGCCGAAGACAAAGATGTTAGTGGATCAGAGTTTCACTCCATTGAATACTGTAGTAATTGAGAAGAGGTTAACTGTGCTTGTGCTAAGTATGTGTGTCCTCATAACTTGGAATTTGGGGTGAATTTGATATGTGACAAAATTAATTGTCCCTTGTTATTCTGCTTCAGGGCCTTCACCACTCCATCTTCATTTGGGCATTTCAAGGTTGTGACATTTGCAGTGATATGTTGCTGTTTGAAAGTACAATGTACATATGTGTTGATCATGGGAGAGACACCACTTGGAATAGACAAATCTTTTACAGAGGCAACTTGCACTCTGATAGTATGGAAGTTCAGAAGATGATATCAGACTTGTTTTCTGTGTGATACTGCCATCAAAGCAATATGTGCCACTTGACTTGCTCACATCACTGGGCTTGTTTACAAGCCCCTGTGTGCCACTGGAGCGTCACTTTTAGGTATGGTCCAGTGGCACACATTACAAGGCTTTGCTTACAAGGCTCGTAAAGCCACCCTGCGTGGTTTTTCATGGTCCTGTAAATATGGACTGAGTCAACTCAGCACAAGATGCTGCATTGACTCACCCTGTGAAAGCAAGGTGTGCCATGGGAGTTATGGTGGGTGCTCCCATCTAATACTCATTGCCTTTGACACATTCCCAGATTTACAAGGTTTTGTATACCTGAGAATGCATCAAAAGCCTATGCCTCCCCAAGAGAGGTGTAAGAGAGATATAATATTGAGAAATACCTTTATTTCTCCTTGTTTTTCCTTTTTTTATGTGTGCTGCATTCTTCAATACACTTAGAAAAATGAAAATGCCTCTCATGATTGTTTTTGTGCAGGAAGGTGTCCCTTCCTCCACTAAAACAATTATCCCTACAATGCACACACCCTTGCACCATGGTGCAAGGGTGCCTATGTCGGTGCATGGCAGCCTATTGTGCGCCAGCGCAGAGGAAAATGACAGGAATTCCCCTTTTCTTTTGCATTCCTGTCTTTTTGTGTTGATGCTGGGCAGTGCAACAAGATTCCTTGTGACTCTGCTCTATGCCAAAATCTTGTAAATACAGCCCTAAATGTGTATGTCAAGTCCTAGCATACTGCTCTTTCTTCACATTGGCTAAAACATCAATTTGTGGACAATGGAGGTAGCTGTTGATGTGTCTCCTTAAAGTTGACAGAACCTTTTGTTAGCACACCACTGAATGGTGAATATGTCATTGCACTAGATACTGCCATAGTGTTCTGTAATGGTCATGTGGCCTCGAATGTTACTGCCATGATGTAGACTATTGATGACATTGATTCTTATTGTGAGTGCAGGATGTAGGGCTTCAACGGAGGGCATGCATTAGTGATAGTTTGCCAATTTATTTTGATTCCAGTGCATATTCCTTTTCCTCCATGGTGTCAAGGTCCCAAAGCGTATAACCCTGAATGGCACAGAAAATTGGGGTTACGCCTGGTTATTGAAACCCTGATTTCATTTTTTCACAGACTAGTTTCCAACATATGTAAGTTCCAAATATCGTATGATTTGAATTTGTTTTCTTCTATTTCTTTGGCAAATTAATGTTCAAAAGAATTGACAACATGATGGTGGAAGATGGCCATCACAAATGAAAGGCCATAATAATCCAACAAGAGTCTTGCAGTCTGTGTCCATACAATTTATGTGCATGACACAAAAGAACAGAAAGATTACTCCAAAAATGAAGAAATGAACTAAAGAAATCTATCATGGTGGATGAAAATATGGTAATAGAGTCAAAAACTATTTGGAGTCCAAAATACAACTGGCCTCAGAAAAGGTATATGTTTTCCATGAAATAGTCCACTGAGTGAATGGTAGACACACACTGGAGGAAATTAAGATCTGCGTCTCTTGGAGTTGGTGGTGTTGGTCTTGCCATCCTCTCCTGCTGTTCCAGATGACAGTCCCCCCCGGGTAGGAGGGGGGCACAGCTGCAGGGACTGTGGTGGAAGGAGCTGGCTCCTCATGTGGCATGGCCTCCCTTTCTGTGGCTGGCAGTGTTGTAACTGGCCCAGATGTAGAGGGATATCAGACAGGGGCAGATGTAATGGGAAAACCCTGCACATATGGTGATAGATGTCAAAAAGAACCCCAGTCAGGGAACTCATTCTTTCATTGTGATGTGCTCCCGCTGCACCTCCTTTATTGCTCAGAGCTTGATGACAACCTAGCCCATCACATCTTGGGACTGTTGTATAGCTCCCCAAGACTTGATCTATGGTGGTATGGCTGACAAAGACTCCAGTGTCCTCTTGGCTGGCTCACAGATTCCCTCCCATGAGTCCTACCCCCACTTGCCTGTGCCCTTGAAGCAGTGACCCCATCCCACTGGCTCTTGGCATAACTTGAAATAGTGTTGTTGTCTCAACAGCAGCCAAGACTGGGGGGGGCGCAGGATTGGTGTGCATCTCCCTGGCACACATGGAGTGAAGGTGTCCTCAAGCTGAGATGGTGTTGCAGCTGTGGTGGGAGGTGTGGGTGTGGGCCAAGGGTGACCCACTGGACCTGTCTAGCCAGACAGACCGGATGGATCAGTTGACTCCTGATCATCCGGACTTACAGAAGTGAAGTCCTCACTGAAGGCTAGCTCCTGGGCTGGAGTGGAGGTGTCTTTGCTGCTAGACGGGAGTCTACTGGGCCAGGTGGTTAGACCTGTGAAGGTTGCAGAGAATATGTAGTTAATATGTAGTTTGAGCATTTTATGTGTCTTTGTCTACAAAAGGGCCAACCTAAAAACTAGAAAGAGAGTGATAGACTGATTAGGCTTTTGTATGATTTTCATTATTTTTAAACATGCAGCCTGATTTACACAGATGACAACTCCAGTGCTGACCTTGTAAAGATGTCCAGAAATGCTAAGGTGTTATTTCAGATTTGTATATTACGTATGACGGAAATTCAACCTAGCACAGTGGTGAGTAGATTGGAGTACTGGACCATTCCAAGGACTAGCAGGCTGCAAAACATTACATTTATAGTGGTTCATATTATAAATAAAACTTTAATTGGTCATCAGTGTAAATTAACTTGTGTATAGCTACTACTTCTATTCAGCATGCAACAAAACATTTTTGGAACTCTTGGATTCAAAAGACAGTGAATGATGTAAACATTTTATTTAATTTAGTGTAGCTATGAGAGTGACTCAACATGGCTGATGTACACAAGAAGTGAGATTTTAAACCATAGCATGACATGGTTTCTGTCAAATGCATGAGATTTTAAACCATAGCATGACATGGTTTCTGTCAAATGCATTCATTTTTTTAAATGTGTGGACAAATGGAAGTAGAGGATGGTGGGACAACATTGCATTGCACTATTGTTTTGCAGTTCCAAAATCATGGTAGTTGTAGTCATCTGTTGACACCAAAGACTGTATAGGTTTGAAAAGTAAATTACACATCTCACTTTCAGTGACTATATTGGAGATTAACACACATTTGAAACATGTACACACATATGGGTAGGATGTGAATATGAGAAAATGCTACTTTGAAACACTATAAATTCCTGTACAAATGGAAAGCAAGGGGCAGAGCCAATGCAAGGGATGATCCATGAGAAACAACACACAATCTGCCTATATATATTGCACATTGTTAAAAAGAGACCTACAACCATGATACTAGTAATTGGTATAACACAATACATTTTGTGGAGCCAAGTTTAGATACATCTGTTTTGCTGAGGGTGTTGCAGCATTCTAAATGTCTAACTTAAGGGCAGAACTCCATTTGTGATTGTTGAGACGTAGCTAAGTGTAACTTACCAGACTCTATTCCATCAGGGATGCAGTCAAGCTTTCAAGATTAGGATCTACTCTGTGTAAAAGGTACAGAAATAGAAGCTGCCTTTGTCTCCTTCTTTCAAGATTTGTATTCAGATGAGCTGCGGAACTCTGAGGAGCAGGTTAGAGATTTCCTGGCTACGGTCAGCCTGCCTCGCCTGGAGAGCTCAGGGATGCACATTTTAGAAGGAGAGGTAACTGGGTCAGAATTATTGGACATTTTTAAGGGTTTGAAGAGAAGTAAAGCTTCAGGCCCAGATGATCTCCCGAATGAGCTATATCTGGCACTGAGGGAAGAATTAATTCCGGTTCTATTGAAATTATTTAATCATATGCTCTTAGAGGGGGGCAAAGCACCAAGCTCCTGGAGGGAAGCAGTAATTTGTTTGATCTTGAAGCCCCGTAAGGACCCAACACAGTGCTCTTCTTACCGACCTATTTCATTACTTAACTCTGACTATAAAATTTATACAAGTCTGCTGTCTAAGAGTTTGGGGAAGGTTTTACCGGGACTGGTCCACCAAGATCAGAAAGGGTTTATTAAGGATAGACAGCTACAGGAGTTAGTCCACGATTTATTGGCTGCAATGGATCTGGCTTCGGCAGAGAGGCTTCCTCTTGCAATAATAACTTTTGATGCAGCCAAGGCATTTGATCAAGTAAACTGGTTATTTTTGCAGGCGGTCATGGAAAGGTTTGGTCTAGGGACTATTTTTATTAGAGCAGTTAATGAATTATATAGGTCACCAACAGCGAGAATTCTGATTAATGATGTGCTTTCACAAGAAGTAGCTATTTTTAGAGGGACGCGGCAGGGTTGTCCTCTGTCTCCTTTGTTATTTGATCTATATATTGAGCCACTCGCGACACGGCTTAGAAATAATAGGGAAATCCTCTCCTTTCAGAGTAGGAGCTGGGAAAAGAAGGTCGCACTATATGCGGATGATCTTATGATATACACCAGGGATCTCTCTTTGTCACTTCCTCCAATAAAATTGGCGATAGAAGGTTTTGGTAGAATGTCGGGATATAAAGTTAACGCTGAGAAAACAGAGGTTATGTGTTGGAATATGGCATATGAATCTCCGCTAATTAAACAGGAAATTAGGTATCTAGGAGTTTTGATCACAAAATAATTGGAGGACGTGGCAAGGATAAACTTTGAGAAAACATATCTAGAGACCAAGAAACTTCTAAGATCATGGGCGGCTCTCCCGCTGTCTTTAATAGGTAGATCCAATATTCTGAAAATGATTATTTTGCCAAAATTCACTCTTTTATTTAATACTATCCCGTTGGAATTTAAGAGTAAGTGGTTTACAAAACTACAAGGAGATATGTCTTCGTTTGTTTGGGCACAAAAGGGAATAAGAATCTCGTGGAAAAAGTTATGCAAGAGAAAGGAACGGGGGGGACTAGAAACACCTGACTTCTATAAGTACTATTTGGCTTTTCAATTTAAGAATAGTAGAATTCTCTTAAACAAAAAATCAGACTATACACCAATGTGGGCAGCATTGACAGCATACGTGGGGGAAGGAGCGGAGTTTTTTCTATACAAATTTGGCCACCCAAAATATTTCAAAAAAGTTAGACTCAAGATTTTGCGGCAGGCATGTAAAATTTGGCTACAGATCCGCAACTTATTGCAGATAGCTTATTACTCAGGCTCAGCTCCAATATGGGATTCACCAGGCACTCCGGCATGTCTGTGAGATAAACTCTCAAATCCACTAAAAGTTAGCGGGATAATACAATGGGGACAAATTATAGAGGGCGTGAATTTGGTACCATGGGCCACATTCTTGGAGAGAGTGGGAGAAGACATCTCTAAATTCAAATACTACCAGCTGGTCAGTTGGATCAAATCTCTACATGAAGGAGAAATTGGTAGATCCAGCTGGGAGGAGAAACTAAATCAAAGATCTATACCGAAAGAAATGGCGGTTTGGTATAAAGCACTGATGGAGGCAGTCGAGGAGGACCCTCCTCTCCCATGTCAGAAATGGGGAGAGGTGTTCCCAAATATAGACATAATTGCGATGTGGCAAAAATCATGGTATATTCTCTGGAATACGGCGAAATCTGCGGCAATAAGGAAGAATCATTTGTTTACTTTGCATAGAGTGTATTGGACTCCAGCGAGGCTATCTCGGATAAGTGGAACTCAGAGGAAATGCCCACGATGTGAAGGCACTGAGGCGGATGATGTGCACATGTTTTGGGATTGTCCAGGATTAGTTAAATATTGGACAGATGTGCAGATTGTCTTAAAGAGGATATTTGGGGATGAAATAATTTTGAATCTTGGTTTAGTGTTATTTGGCGTTTGTGAGATGAGAGATCAATCTCAGCAACGTTTATTATTCTTTTTGATGCTTATTGCTAGGAGACAAATCTGTTATAAATGGATAAACTCACAACCTCCTACAGTACAGGAGTGGCTGATCTCAATAGATAGATTGTATAAACTGGATAGAGCCGGGCCAATCAGTAAAAGAGATGTTTTGTGGTTGGGATGGGAAAATGAATGGTAAAATAATATTTAAGTGTTTAAAGAGGTCCGATGATTATACCTGCCCCCCTCATGGATGTACCAGGCCCTATTGGCCAATCGGGATTTTTCGCAACGAAGGGGACGACTTGCCAAGGAGATAAGAAGATCCATTGAAAAGTGCGTTAGGTGGAACGGCCAGTTGATACTAAGGGGTTGGATACCTGTAGCAAATATGGATTCTCCCGCTATTGGCACGGGCTGGTGAGATAAGGAAAATAAAAATAAAAAAAATAAAAAAAGATTAGGCTCTACAAGACATCCTCCCCCCAGGGAAAGAGTTGTAATGGGGGGCTGGGAGAACCACCACAAGTCCTCTGGGACATAAGGTGGTGCTTGGAGGCCAGAAAACAGATGTTCCCCTTCAGGTCGTTCCACCTCTTCTTAATCTCCTCCTGTGTGCACAGATTGCTGGCTACAGCATTCACTCTGTCAACTATTATGGACCAATTTTTTATTTTTTGGGATATTTTAGTATTTTGGAATTGTGCTCCAAACAATTGTGGCTCTACTCTTGTGATTTCTCCCACCATGGCAGACAACTCTCCCTCTGAAAAATATGGATTTCTCTTCCCTACCATGGTAAATTATTCTGAAAAATAAACTTGTGTCCAAAAAAATAAAGGATAATCTACTAAATATAAATACAGAGGGAGAGAAACACAGAGAAAAATCTGGCTCAGGTGTGGCACTTCCTGCATCCAAATGCTCTGCTGCAGTGTGATGGCAAAGGATCAGGGTTTGAATTAGAGTGTGTTTTATAGTGTGTTTTGTAGATGTTCACAGCTGTCCAATATACAACAGGTGTGGGCTGCTAACATCCAGCCAATGGCCACAGCCATAGTACTGTACTGAACGGGTTCCACAATGGACTCCCACTGTCATGGGACTGCCACCGAAACACCGCCAGCACAACCGTGAGATCTAAATAGACCCTGTAGCATTCCTCCATCAGGAAGGACACGGAAGGCCTGCTCATTGACATTGAAGTTTGCAGCGTCCACTGCAGGATGCAGATCTAAACTTTCATTGTTGCTCTAGCATGCCCAAGGTGAACACAAGAAAGATACATAAACAGCTTTTCAAACATTTATTGAAACAATTTTATTCTTGTATAGAAAGCATTACATGCTATTATTAGGCAAATTAAACAAATCATGGTAGCCAGCATTACAAGAGTGGTATAAAAGATAATCAATTCAACCATGATAACATTGCTGCGGTATGGCACTCCTATCTGTTACTACCTACACTAACAAGAGCATAGTGGGAGTACCCTCTGCCAGATCCACTGGGATAGCCTAACCCCCCATACATGGTGTGAGATGCCAAGAAGCTGGTCTCATGTAGCGCAGGCAATCGACCTTTGCAGGATGGAGGTCAGAGTCAGCAGGGATGCATCTCAGTCACAGTGCATCGCGTAACACGATAATCCTAGCAGAAGTGCTCCTCTGCTGAATGTAACACAGGACTGCTCATATTGCATTGTGTCAAATGTGCTGAGCTAATGCAATGATTTGTATGTAGCTTCAGAACTGTTTCCAATGGACAATCATGATACCAGGGCATAGCATTCTGATCCTAGCCATAGAGATAGTATACCGATTACATTGCAGCAGCATTTACTACGAATTAGCTGCATGTACAGTGTCATCTCAGCACATTGTCATGTAAATGTAGAAACATGTTAAAAAGTAACCATTAGAAAAGATGTTAAGCTAAAATGTGCATTCTAAAATGAAGACTCTGAGCAGGCCCTCACGTGCTTCACGACAACACAATCCCGAGATGAGCACCATTGCCTACAACCTTAGAGCCATGCATATAACCCCAGTGTTAGTAAAACCATCTCTAAGTTGGTCACCCCTACATTCTACATTATTCAGCAATTTGCAATGCCTCAAAATCTCCAGGATAGTTCTGGAAATAATCAGCCACACCTAATAAACATTCTTGGTACATAGAACTTGTTCATGGACTATGTTACAACTTTTTAACAAGGGAACATGCCCAGACATCCGCTGGTGGATAATCTTTTGGCAACAGAAGCTTTGAGTTTCTGATAGCTTTCTAAACCACGCTTTCTGACTAAAGCCCTAACATTTTCTCAAATTTACTGTAATTGTGTTTCGACGTTTTTTATATATCACAGCTAATCACTTTTGGGGAGCCACCCTTTCTTTGGAAACTGGCTAGTCAGTTTAGTCCGAAACTTTCTCCACTAGAGTCTCTTATTCATGGAAGGCACTAAAGAAGTTATACCTCATTCTCCAGCGATGGATAGTCTTTTCACCAATGATGTAATTTCAGATGTCATCAGTGATGACATCAATGATGTCTTAGAACATTTCATTAATGATGTAATATGTGAGACTATAAACAGTGCATTGTGAGGGTGTGAATTATAGTTTTGTAAGTTAACTATCGCTGGTGAATTTCCAGTATTTTTGTAGTTTAAAATGTTACATTTTGAGTGACATTTTCACCTAACTATAATACCACTTTAACCTTGTTTTGTGGTGAAATTTTACGTTTTCTTGAAATGTAAAATGTAAAGATATTATTACTATACCTAAACCTAAACATTTTTATTGTTTCACAGATTACATGTAACACTTACTTCGCACAGGCAAATTAATCTCCTAATAGCCACAAGATCTCTTAAATATCATTTTGCTATACTGCTCAAATATAACCCCTTGCTTCCTGGTTTTGTTTAAATAAGTTTTGCTAAGACAAGTATTGTTAGACCTGAAATCCTTGGTATGGTTTTCGCCTATACTTCTGCCTTCCTCCCTCCTGTTTTGCTGAATTTGTTTTGGCTGGCCTAAGGACTCTGCACATATTATCACAGTTAATCAGTGCTAAAGTGCTCTGTGCTTTAAACACAGTAAAATTAGCTTAAACGCAATAGGAACATTTGACTTAGTAAAGTGGCACTGCATGTAGCCAGGGCATGAAAATTGAATGCTACTAGTGGTCATGCAGCACTTCTTGTGCCACCCACTTAAGTAGCCACTTTAAACATGTCTCAGGCCTACCATTGCAGCCTGTGGGCAGTTTTAAACTGCAACTTCAACCTGGCAAAAGAAATCTTTTGCCGGGCCTCAACCTTCAGTTTTTAATATAAACAATTAACTGTAGGGCAGGCTCTAAACAGCCCTTAGGGCAGGGTGCAGTGTATTTGTATAGTTGGAGGTTTACCTTTAAATATTGCATCTCCTGGTAGTGAAACACTCTTAAATTAATTTGTCACTACTTCAAGGCCAACCTCCCACATAAACTTAACATTTGGTTTCCTAATCACATTTAATAAGTGAAACTTTTTGCTTCAAAACAGGTGGACATGTTATGTTTGTTCTCTAATGAATTGTGATTTTAAACCCTTTTTAGTGCTAAACTCAGATTTCACAATTTCAAAGCTGGCACCAGGTATAAATACTGTACCCTCTGGGCATCTCCCTAGAACACTCCTGGGCCTGCAGACTCTGTAGTAAGAAGGACTACCCAGCTCTCTGATGACTGCTTTGTGTCTGATGACTTTCCAGCTGTGTAAGGACTGAATGGCTGCTTCAGACCTGCCTAGCTGCTTGAACCCACGACTACCAGAGTGTCTCCAAGTGCTAGTCAACTGACCTCCTGTTCTGAGCTATATGACATATGTTACAAATAGTGTCACTCATTAGTAGTACCAATAGAATACTAATTTAACTTATGCAGTAGCTTAGTATATATCTTTAAGTCTCAGAAACTACACTTATACTCACTGGATGATGTCATCAAGGATTTCATAAGTGATGTCATTTGAGATGTCATCAGTGATGTCATCAGTGTTACTGACCATATCATGAATGATGTAATATGTGAGGCTATTAGCAGTAAATTGTAAGGGTGTAAGTTATAATTAACTCACGTAACCATAACTGCTGAATTTCTAAGGTTTTGGGTATGTAAAACCTCAGCATAGCCATAACACCCCTGTAACCTTTGTTTTTTTCAGTGAATTTCTAAAGGTTGTTTTTAATTCTATTTCCTAACTATAACATCCATGTAATCTTTGTTTTTTTCAGTGAATTTCTAAGGTTTTTAAAATTATTTTTCCTACCTATAACGTTCCTGTAACTTTTGTCTTTTTAGTTAATTTCACAGTTTTTTAATATAGATTGTGCTACAATTTCACTCATACATTCAATTCAGTAATAAACATTTTCACACGTTTATAAACACATTTTATTAACACACTAATAGGAGGACATGAGTAGAAAAGGGATTTTGCTACCTGACAAAATACAATCTATTACTGTAGTGCCCAAATTAAAATCTTTAAGCTGTAATGGTGATGTTGAGTCAGATGGGAGGTCCCTAGCAGGAGACTCAATTATACTCATGTCGTGGAATATAGCTGGAGTAAAAACGAAAATGGTTGAGAAGGAATGGCAGACCATAATAAGCTCATCACATATAATCTGCCTACAAGAGACATGGCACACGGGATCCTTTTTTATTGAAGGATATGCCATATTCTCCACACCAGCTTCTACCTCAGCCAGTGGTAGGGCAAAGGGAGGATTAGCAATACTGATTTCAACATTGGTACCGTATACATTGGTGAAATCCTCCCTTAATTCCCCTTACTATCAGTTTTTATATTTTCAGATAGATGGAATTTTAGGAATTGTATTAATAAACTATTACAATAATAAATTTGATGGCACCAATAGAGTAGTGGCATCGACCCTCCAGGATGATATACAGATCTTTGTAAATGATATAACTTCTAGTTATACAATAATATGGGCTGGAGATTTTAATATCGGGACATGCCAGAATACTATAGGAAAGACATGTGGATTTATCAACGATGGGGGAAGCGCCCAATCACACTTTTTGCATAATAATTATGGAACTGTACTGAATGAAATATTATCTAGATATGATTTAGAATTGACGGAACAAGATGGGCTTAAAGGAATGAAGCTTCCAACGTTTATAGGAAGAGGAAATTTTTCATTAATCGACCACATATTAATTTCTATGAGTAATATAGATATGGTTGAATCCCTGAAGACTCAGCCAACCATCTATAGTGATCATCACCCCTTGTTACTTACTATGAGATTAGCTAAACCCTTTAACATAGGTGGACGATTAGCAACGAATATAGGAATAAGAAGGGAAAATGGAATTGTAATTAAATGGACAGGGGTAAATGAAATAGATGTGATGAAAAAAGTTGTGACACGACACCGCCAAGAAATTTTCACATGTACAGAATATAATCAAAGTCCATATGAGATTTTAGGATCTTTTAACCAGCTTAGAAACGCCATCGCAGAAAGCCTAGTGAGAACATCGGGGAATAAAAAGAGACAAAAAGTGGGGTGGTTTGATCATAATTGTTCATTAGCAAACCAGGAATTAAAACAAGCCCTGCAGGCTCGACCAAGAAACAGGGAAGAAGTAATTATTAAACGCTCTAGCTACAAACATGCACTAAAGACCAGGAAGGCACAACTGAGAGCTAGGGCATGGGCTAATCTTGAGCAAGCAACGACACTAAGAGACAGTACTCTATTCTGGAAAACAATTAACCAACCATTCCTAAAAAATAGTGATGCACTCGAAATAACAGTAAACGTTCCATCATTGGAATGGCTTTTTCATTTTGGCTCAATTTTTAACACAGATAATCTGACTATTCACTTATCGAATATTGGGATAATTGAGATCAAGCCACCCTTCTTGAAACCAGTTAGTTTAGGGGAAGTAAAATCTGCTATAGGAAGATGCTTGAAAGGGAAGGCAGCGGGCCCTGACGGGGTGCCAGTAGATGCCTATTTAACACACGTCGATCCATATGGTGCCCTATTTTGACCCAAGTTTTTTTGAGTGTGACAAAGGGATATAGTTTAACATCATGGACTGAAAGTATAATTGTTCCTATTTTTAAAAAGGGAAATAGAGGTGACCCCAAATGCTATCAACCAATTTCACTTTTAGATACCTCTGTTAAATTGCTGGGAAGAGTACTCCTAGAAAGACTAGCGTTATGGGCAACCAACAATCATATACTCACAACGGCTCAGTTGGGATTTAGACCTGGGGTTGGTACTCTGGAACAATGTATAAACCTTAGTTTAATAATAAGTAAATATACAATAGCAAGGAAGGGTCATGTGTTCCTTTGTTTTGCAGATCTTAGTAGCGCTTTTGATTTGGTGAATCATGCAAAGATGTGGAAAGTCTTAATAGATATGGGTGCGCCCTCAGATATAATAAGCTTCTTGGCGCAATTATATAACCATTTAACAGCGCGGGTGAGATATGGAAGAAACGGCGAGTGTACCCCAGGTTTTAGGATAGGGAGAGGAATACGTCAAGGCTGTGTTTTGGCACCCCTTCTATTTTCCCTTTATATAAATGGAGTAGATGCCCACTTAAAAAATATAGAAATTGATACCCCTAAAATAGGAGAATGTTCTATCCCAGTCCTTTTATACGCAGATGATGCAGTACTGCTGTCACGAACTGCAAATGGGTTGCAGCGGCTAATCGAGGGCTTTGTGGAATTTATGGAGGAAAGAGATATGTTGTTGAATATGAGCAAAACTGTTGTAATGACTTGTGGACAGGGAAAGGCCAGGAAGAAAATTATTTTATTAAGGGCCATAAATGTGAAGAGGTGAATGGATTTACATATCTGGGTATACAGTTCTCCAATATGGGTCATTGGAAACAACATCTAGAAACTATCAAGATGAAGTATATTAGGACAACTGAGGTTGTTTTTAGATTAAAAAAAAAAAAATTGGTAATAAACCCCTTAGGGAAATGTTGCAAATTTACAAAAGTAAATCAATTAGCAGCATTACGTATGATTCTGCCCTTTGGGGTTTGATGCCCGAGATCTATTCATTACAAGTGCTAGAGAACAATTTTTTTAGTAGACTACTTGCTGTGCCAAATACCACCTCCATATTTATGGTACTTAAGGAACTGGGCTGCCCTTATGTGGAAGATCTAATATATACCAATGTGCTGTTGGCTTGGCATGGTATCTGGTCTAAAGAAGGGACGCAATTTACCCAAAAGATTATTAAAGATTGCCTTACATTAGAATATTGGGATAGAATTCCATGGTTCATGCATTTAAAAGATTTGTTGAAAGGCATAAATCTAGCTCCAAGTTTGGACAATCCAGGTATTATCCTCCAATTTAGCAAGAAAGAATTGAAAAACCAACTAATGGCATGGAGGGATAGTAATAGAGAAAATAGAGAATGTAGGAAATCAACAGTAGCACTTTATATGACTGAAACTAACGAGGTAATGCCAAATTATTTACTGACAGTTGCAAACATTCAGGATAGATTTTATCTGACTCGAATGCACTTTAGAATGTTGCACTTTTTGGTAGCTTTGCCAAAGGTGAGGATTTGGAGTAAAAGCCTACCGAAGTGCCCCTGTGTGGGACGATTTGCACAATCTACAATGCACTTTATTATATCTTGTAAATTTTATCATGACATTAGGAAACATTTTTTAAAACCTTTATTTGTTATTAACAAATTATTTTATTGTAGAGAAGCTTTTAATTATTTATGTAAATTGGATACTAATGAGAAATGTGATGCAGTAATAAAATTTACCCTATATGCCATAGAACAAAGAAAACAGCTGTCGTATTTAGAAAACCTCCGGTATGAGAATGAATAATCGCCCAATTTGTTGCAGCAAAGGTTTTATTTATTTATTTATTAGTAATGTTTTCTTGAAGTATTTTATTGTATATCATTATCATTTTTAAAGAGATCGTTTATCTTTTATGGAGTAAAATCCGAATAAAGATTGATTTGAATTTGAACACACTCATTCTTATTATATATTATAAAAGTGACAATTAAGAAAACAAAGTAAGGTAAAGTATGTAGGGTTTATACAAATGCAATACAGCAAGTCTTTTTCTTTTTGTGTATTAATTATATGGGTCCACGAATCCACTGCAATGCCACCACAAATCTGTCGTAATTCCAGGAACACATTCATAGTTCGACTTCTCATTGGATACATGAAGGGCCTTATTTACGATCCCCGAGCGCAGGAGCCCGCACTTGTTTTTTTTGTTCTTTTTTTAATGTTTAGCCACAAATTTGTGGAACCTTTTTCTTTTTTTTAGAAAAATGCTTTTTTTGCCCTGCGGGGTCCCTCTAGTACCCCAGCGCCAGAACTAAGTGGCCATGGTGTTCCTACCCTGTTCTTTTTATTGTGGGACTCGGCTGAAACCGAGTCCCAAGATGGCTGGCAACATTTCCTGGTTGAAGTGTTGTCAGCAAATCAGAGCTCTGCATTTCCCTGAACAAGCTCGTTATTATTCGTAAACACTTTACACCTCTGATGTCTATATTTTGTTTTCTATTTTGTTTTCTTTTAATATTTCAAAAAGTACTAAACAGATTCACAACAAATAACAAAAAGTACTCTTTCTGGACCCAGACCTACCTTTCTCCTAAATTTGGTTTAATTCCGTCCATTTGTTCGGGCTGTGGTCGTGTCTAAAACTCCAATGCAAATTATAATGGGAAATGCACCTTTTTGACCCCCACTTTTCTCCCTTTTTTGTACTATGCAGCCTGTCATATGAGAGAGAGGTCTGACAGATAGGCCAGTCCACGTACACAACCTAATATGCACAATGCCATCTGAAAGAGAGATCTGGAAGGAGAGGCTAGTCCATGTACACACCCTACTATGTAGAGCCATTATCTGAGACAGAGGTCTGATAGAAAAGGCCAGTCCATGTACACACCCTAATACGTACACGCATCACGTATGAGAGAGGACTTATTGGAGAGGTAGTCTCTTTCCATTCACCTTACTATGCAAACCTGTCATGTCAGAGAAAGGTCTGGAAAGAGAAAGCAGTCTATGTACACAACTTACTATGCACCCCCCATTATCTGAGAAAGAGGTGAGGAAAGAGAGGGCAGTCCATGCAGACACGTTATTACCCCACCATTCATGTAAAAGAGAGGTCTCAGGGAAGAGGCCAGTCTCTCGCCGCAATCTACTGCACACAAGCATCATCCAAGAGAGTGGTCTCACTGGAGAGGCCAGTCCTTCTATTCACACTACTATGACAGGTGTACAGGTGCCATCTGAACAGAGGTCGTTGTGGGGAGGCCAGTACCTCCCCACACTCTACTACACACACCTGCCATTTAAGAGATAGGTATCAATGGAGAGGATATTCTCCACAGCATATGACTATTTCCCTATGATATTGTTGCAATCCTGCTAAACTCTCATGAGAGTAGCTTACAAGCTTTAGGAAGTGAAGCTTGCTGCATGCATATGTGCGATCTT
The DNA here is from genome assembly GCF_031143425.1 of Pleurodeles waltl. NCBI lineage: Eukaryota > Metazoa > Chordata > Amphibia > Caudata > Salamandridae > Pleurodeles > Pleurodeles waltl. The sequence goes on from NC_090436.1 coordinate 841,307,771, forward strand.
GTGAGAGGCTTGTGATACATGAGGGAAAATTACTGAGCCTGCCATGAGGTGTTTAAGATCTGCTAGCCTCTTGCGAGACCTGTATGGAAATTTACTGTGCCTGCCACAAGATCCTGTGAGAGTCTTGTCAGATCGTATGGAGGGAAGTAAAACAAAAGGGCCACGGCTCAACCAATAGTTAGCATTCCTATAGAATGGTTGAAGAAATGCTGGGACGTGATTAGGTATAGAACCAAGGATAGCTCAGAATGCTCTTGATGATTTGGAGGAGAAGGAAGCCTGCTCTAAGTTCAGTTAAACAGAAATATACTGTATGAACTTTGTTGAGAAGTGTCAGTAAGTGCATTACTGTTGGTAAATTGATTCTATACAAGGTTTAGTGAATCAAAAGCTGGTTGTAGAAGTGTATGTTTATTAATATAGGGTTCAGAGGTGGACTTTAGAATATGGAGGGATATCATCAAGAATCGGGTATTGTGTTAGAAAACAAAATGTTAAATCTGTGTGTAGTTGCAAGTAAAAGTAGCAGTGTTTCTGAAATATTAACACAAAGAATCTGCAATCCGTTAATACAAGGCCTAGGCCCTCGTTACGAGTATGGCCGTCTCGCACCCGTCACACTCATGGTAGCAGTCTGGACTGCTGCCAATGTCGCAGTCTATCTGCCACATGAAAACCCTGGTGGTCGGACCACCAGGGAACCGCCAGCTCAGCCAGGATCTTGAATCCTGGTTGACTGGTGATGGCAGAGATCCTAATCGACCGGGACAGCGCTTCAAGCAGCTCTGCCCGGTGGATTATGACCTCGATCTCCACCAACCTTCTCATGGTGATAACACCACCATAAAAAGGATAGCGAGGAACAGGTTCAGAGGACCACAGCGGGGCCACTGCACTGCCTATGCACTTGGCATGGACAGTGCAGCCCCCCCCCCCCTTCCCAGCACCCTCGCACTGTTCACTGTCAGCTTTGCAAATGTGGTCCAAAAAAAGTATAAATATGGGCCCAGGTTTGATGGCATGTTATTATTTAATTGTGAAAAAATGCACTGGTTGAGGATGTTGAAGGAATGGGAGGAAGGTGGTCAGTACATAAAACTATGCGATTGTGGGTGAAAAAAATTACTTGAGGGTATATAGTAATGTATCACTATTGATCAGTATGTAAATTTATTTTTTTTGCTTTTCTTGACTTTCTAGGTGGAAAATGGAAAACTGATGTTTTGAAAAAACAGAAGGATCATGTCACAAAATATATGGAGGAGAAAAACAAAAATTGTTCACTTTGGAAAAAAGAGTGTAACAGTAACTGTGTGTATAGCCAGGAAAAAAATTGTTGCACAACTGATGTTTGTACCCTTGAAGAAGCTTGTTCTGCATGATTCTAATTGTTTTTGATGACAGTATGACCTGATTACTTAAACAGCAAAAAAGTGCTTTATTTAGAAAAGGAGGGTTGCTAACTGCTTGAACAGGTGTAGATTCCTGTAGTGATGTAAAACACAGGGGGCCCGATTCACAAAGGTAAACGTAGATCAAGAGTATACATTTAGACCAAAAGTCTACCTTTACTACTAGTAATGTATGTTTTTTTTACTGTCATTTTAAGGATTCATTAAGAATCTCAGGATTCGCTGAAGAAATTTACCACAGATGCAAATTGAGTATATAATGAATAAAAAGTCTGGATGCAATTCCCCACTTGCTTTGGAAAGTTCTATATGTATAGATGAAGTGCAGATGCACAGTAACACATACATTATTTTTTCATCGTAAATATTGCCCCCGTTTAAGAACCCTTCCCTAACCACTATTTTGTGTGAAAGTTGCTACTCTGCCCCCATTGGCAAGCCATCTATTTTTGCTTTTACTGTAGCACAATTAAGTGTATTTCCTGTGTGGGAAACTTCATGCAACAGGTATGTGAATACACATAACATTAGGGGTTTGTTTGAAGGGGTGTAGCTATCATTTGCACATCAGTGCAGTGGAATCTGGGCCTTCAGTGCCCAATCAGCCCCAATGATGGCTGTATTTTAATAGCTGACCTGTATAGCGGGACACTTTCTGCTCCCTGCACCAATGCGCTTTTCCCAATGGCATCGCATTGTTTGTGGTGTTCACCTACTAATCGGGGTGCTCTGCTAATACCTCACCATTATCCTTACACGAATCCCATACTTCAAAATGCAGCAATTTCACCATACTTACAGAAAGTTCACATTTGTTAGCCCATCATAAAAATGTAAAATCAGTGGTTCTGCTTCCCCATTTTCCAATGGGAAAGCATCAAGCTTGCTGTTGTACAATCTGAGTCAGAAGTGTGGGTGCAAAGCCTTTATTTAATAGTCTATCCACCACAAGTTGTATAGTTCATACTGACAAACACCATCCCTTATTTATGTAAAAACTCTCTGTGTATCGGGCGTCACTACTTTTTGCTTTTCAGATACAATCCTTTTCATGGGGTTTGTTTTGGAAAACACATTACTTTGCCAAGTGGCTGCAACAAACATGGGGCCCACCCAGCAAAGATAATAGCCTTCAATGCAATCACTATTGCAATTAGACCAGAAGAAGGAAGAGTAGTTGGATAAGGACCAAGAAGACCCAAAGGGCCAGGACCAGAAGGGATCAGTTAAGGTCCAAAAGGAAGAGGATCTGCAGGAAGACAAGAAAATGGCCAGGTGACTGGGACAAAGACTACCAGGACAGGACTATGGCCTAGAAGATGTCACGTACTGTGCTGGACTTCTCACCTCTGGATTTCGGATTGGCGAACACACCAAGTCTTCTACAGGTCCTGGATGCTCCCAGATAAGGGCGACCCCTTCTAGTAGCCACGGTGCCGCTTGACAGGCTACGCCAAAGCAGACCGTACCCTCCAGAAGGAGTCCCAGATGGAAAAAAAAACCAACACTGGGGAAAAAAACTCTAACAGGAACTCCAGAAGGAAAACAAGAAAAAACAGGACTTGACAACAGGAAACAAAAATAGGCAATATCCAGGGTACAAGGCAGGAAAAAAGGAACAGGCAAAAATCTCCCAAGGCAAAAACAGGAACAAAGAACAGGCAAAAATCTCCCAAGGCAAAAGCAGGAACAAAGAACAGGCAAAAATCTCCCAAGGCAAAAAAGCAGGAACAAAGAACAGGAGCGAACAGCACAACCAGAAGGAAGTGTTTGCAACGCAAGGAGGAACAAGACTGACTGGCTTATATACTGAGAAAAGGGAAGTGACATCACAGGAAAGGGAAGTAACACCATCTTGGATTGGGAAAAGCCCATAGACCAGTATAGGAAAAAGGAAGTAGTATAAAAGAAAAACAGAGCATGCTGGGACAAAAACACGAAGAAGACAAGATGGACACAACATGGATAGAGACAGGCAAAAGGCCCAACAAAAAACCAACCACCAACAATAAAAGAAGAAAAAAGGCTACAAGTAAGTGTAGCGCGACCGGGAGCGAAATATATGCTTCCCAGAAAGCTTAGAAAAAAACGCGGGGAACGGCGCTCTGAATATCGGTAGCGCGTTCCACCCGCGAGGACAGAAAGAGACGCCACGTCAGAGCGCGGCGTTACAGAAGAGGACCAAGACCAATGGGGCACTAGGAAGAAAGCCATGAAGACCACAAGGATGAAGATCAGCAGGAGGAAGGAAAGGCGGACAGGATTAGATAAAAGGAGAGGGACCAGAGAGCGGAGTACTAGGAGCACTATGACAATGAGGAATATAAGCACCAAGAGGGAAAGAAGGCCCAAGAGGGATAAGAGACTAGCAGGAAGAGGACCCATAGATGGAAGAGGAAGGGACCAATTTAATTTTAGGCCACATGCGCAAGCTCATGCACTTGGTTACTTAGGTGTCACCTCTTATAAATAATTCTTAATTACATTTTCTAGACCACAGCCCCTTTACAGATCCACCCCATCATTTTTAGCCCATTTAAAGAACTGCTGGACCCATCTAAAAATCTACCATACAGTCTGCATGCAGCCAGTTCAGTTAGCCTTAACATCTTTACTGTTGCATTCATTTTTCTTTGTTACAATTTACTTAGGTGCACAGTCAGAAATTAAATAGCACAAAGATTAACTGCCATTGATGCTACTGCTCGTACTGCCCCTCACATGATGCACCGTCTCATGACTCCTCCTCTTATCTCCCACACCTGATTTATGGGAACCCACAGTGAATGCTTTCAATTTCCAGCTCTGGTCCATGATCTTAGATACAATAAGCATTTCCAAATCTTCCATGTACCCATAGCCATCTACTCTGATCATTTCCCTACTTTTGAAAATGTCCACAAATATTATATCTTTACTAATCAGGTCCGAATTGAGGTGCACTAAAGAGATACCTATTTCTGCAAACTCCTCATTTTGTAGATGTGGACAACTGTACATCCTAACCAGTTGCGTGGGGAATGTCCATATTCAAAGCATACAGAAATCCCTTAGACGGATACTGAAGAACCATGTAAAATAAATGTTTTATGCATTATTGTTGTGTGGTGATGAAACTTTACTTTTTATGGAATACAACAAATGTATATCTCTTAAGTGCTGCCCATTGTAGCTCACCTTCCTGGACCTATCCTCAGCCTTTGAGTGTGTAAATAGGTCCAAACTTTGGCTGATGCTATTAGACCTGGGAGTGGAGCTATCTTTAGTGAATTTTTTGCGCTTGCTGCATACCGATCGAGTGGCGAGAGGGTGTTTGGGCACTAATGGGGAAATCAACCACAAATCCCCCCTTATGGGAGGAGTACGGCAAGGTTGCATCTTAACTCTGTTGCTTTTTATTATCTACATAAACGACCTGTGTCCTCATCTAATTTTGACTCCTTTAGACACCCCTAGATTGGCCAACACCCAGGTACTTGCACTGCTATATGCTGATGACGCAGTTCTACTAGGGCATGCTACCAAAGCCTTGCAGATACTAATGACTCGCTTTGTCTTCTTTGTGAGCAACCTTGACCTTGTCACAAACTTTGGAAGGTTTCACATTATGACATGTGGGTCTGGTAAAATGAACATCTCTTGGCTTTCCATTATGGGCCAATCCCTCAACAGTGTGAATGGTTTCAGCTACCTTGGAGTAAATATTAATTCCACAGGTTCTTGGCAGTCACAATTAAACAGCTGACGACATAAACTCAGCAAAGCGGCTGGTGCTTTCCTTAACCTACCAATAGCCACGAGTAAAGGGACTATTTCGCCCTCTTTTAAATGTCTTCAATGGCCAGTGTGTCCCAACCGCCACATAGGGGGCCGGGGTTTGGTGCTATCATAAGCTCTTCCCCTTTCCAAGTCAAAGAGAAATGCTTCTGTCACAGGATTGTGCATCTACCCCTGTCCAGCTCTGTCTTCATCATACATTTTGAGTTACATCTGCAATATATAACGGATAAGGTCAATTTGCCTCCTTTACTGTTGTGGGTTAGTGTGTGGACCAATCCAGAGGCTTCTCTATTTAGAGATAATATTTTGGATTGCCTCAGTCTGGACAAAGGACGCACAATCCTGTGGATAGATTATATTTAAAAAACGTTCCATGCCATGGGAGAGTCCGCCCTGTTTACGACCCCTCGGAACATTGGAAAAGATGACAAGATCAGGATGAAGCATTACTTCTTAGATTTCTGCACAACAAAAAGGTTGAACACTGAACTGTCAAAACATTCTTTACTGACTTTATTTTAGGTCTTTTTCTTCTGTTGAACCTGTTCTATATCTATCCTTAGAGCTCAAGCAGTAGAAGAGGTCCCTCCTCTTTTACTTTACAGCAGGTACAGTTTGACAACTTCTGTGTTTCTGGAATGATACTAGTCACAGCGGGGAAAAGGGCTGTCCTGCCCTTGCCATGGCTCAGCAGAACCTACGTTACTAAATGTAATATTTTTTTGCAAATTTTGTAATCTTCTGTTTAGACACTTTCTTAAACCACTATTAAACAACTTGGGGCACCATCAGTGCAGAGAAGCGTTATTTCACCTGCAACTGCTGAATAGCCACAATATGTGTTTGAGGTAATTGACATAGAGGACAGGAGTCTAAATAGAAAAATATGTGTTTTTACATAAGGACCACAAACCCTTTAATACAGTTTAGCGTTATAAAAAAATGATAATTGAATACAACATGAACTACAAAATTATGATGCAATGAAATACAAAGTAAATATATTTTATATAGAGCATAATGCAATAAAATATAAAGGCTTGCATGGTAAACGCAGTGTTGTAAATTACCAAATTTCAAACTTCTGCAAGGTAAAGATTTGTGTGTCATAAAATCACAAGGTCAAACTCCACTTTGAGCATGTTACATTAGCCTGCCTGCCTTTGGTCCACATTCAGCTCAATATTAGTGTGGTATATAATGAGGATTGATCATACAATTTTTGACACAGTATAACCTTAATTAATCACTGGGATGTGAACGCAATTTATATCAAATATTTTATTTTACATTATTTCATTGGGGGAAGTAATCTTTATTCCACACGCATAGTACCTGGAGTGTATGTTAAAAAGTGACGAAAACACAGAAAAAAGGAAACAAATCTTACAAAAAGTCACAACAAAAAAGTAGCAAACCACATAAAGCAACACAATTCTGCTGCAAGCTACACAATATCTACATCTCGAAAGTTTGACAGCTGATGTGTAAAATAAATATGCGGTCTGGGTAGATGGATTTTCATCATGTTGGTTTAGGTGGGTTATAGCTCAGAGTATTGGAATGTTCCACAATGTAGGCAAAAAGTCAGTGGTCAACCATTATATAAGCTCCTTCAATTGACCACTGCATATGAGAAGTCCTGCTAAAATGCTGTAGCATCCACTCTGTGCCAACATAGATAGGAGGAGCTGAGCCCACATGTGTTTTCTTTCTGAGGTAACACTCTCTCCCGGCTGATGTCTGATAGCTGATCTGCTGTAAGCAGGTTTGCAGAGCACTGGGCCCCAAGAAACTCTAGAGGCAATTTATCTTTACCAAGATCTCATAGTGACTTCCTTTGTAGTAGCTTTAGGGTAGTAAGCTGCTAGGAACTTTCTAATTACTGTTCATTTTATTTTTGCTCTTAGCAACATGCTTAAGTGATGTTTTAATTATATTTTGCCTGAATATTACTCATGTTCATCAGTGCAGTGGCATTGGGGCCCTCAGTACCCACTCACCCCCAATGATGGCTGTATTTTAATAGCTGACCTGTATAGCGGGACACTTTCTGCTTCCTGCACTAGTGCCCTTTTACCAGTGGTATTGCATTGTTTGTGGTGTTCACCTACTTATTAGGGGTGCTCTGCTTATACCTCACCACTATCCTTACACCACTCCTACACTTCAAAATACCGCATTTTCACCATACTTACAGAATGTTCACATTTGTTAACCCATCTTAATAATGTAAAATCAGTGGTGCTGCTTCCCCATTTTCAAATGGGAAAGCATAAATCTTGCTGTAGTAGAATCTGAGTCAGAAGTGTGGGTGCAAAGCCTTTACTTATTAGTTCATCCATCACAAGTTCTATAGGTCATACTGACAGTCACCATCCCTTATTTATGTAAAAACTCTCTGTGTATCGGGCATCACTACTTTTTGCTTTTCACATACAACCCTTTTCTTGGGGTTTGTTTTGGAAAACACATTCCTTTGCCAAGTGGCTGCAACAAACATGAGGCCCACTCAGCAAAGATAACCGCTTCAATGCAATCACTGTAGCAATAAGACCAGAAGAAGGAAGAATAGATGGATAAGGACCAAGAAGACCCAAAGGACCAGAAGGGATCAGTTAAGGTCCACAAATATGAGGATCTGCAGGAAGACAAGAAAATGGCCAGGTGACTGGGACAAAGACTGCCAGGACAGGACTATGGCCCAGACGAAGACCAAGACCAATGGAGTACTAAGAATAAAGCCATGAAGACCACGAGGAGGAAGATCAGCAGGAGGAAGGAAAGGCGGACAGGAGTAGATAAAAGGAGAGGGACCAGAGAGCGGAGGACTAGGAGCACTATGACAATGAGGAATATAAGCACCAAGAGGGGAAGAAGGCCCAAGAGGGATAAGAGACTAGCAGGAAGAGGACCCATAGACGGAAGAGGAAGGGACCAATTTAATTTTAGGCCACATGCGCAAGCTCATGCACTTGCTTACTTAGGTGTCACCTCTTATGAATAATTCTTAATGACATTTTCTAGACCACAGCCCCCCTACAGATCCACCCCATCATTTTTAGCCCATTTAAGGAACTGCTGGACCCATCTAAAAATCTACCATACAGTCTGCATGCAGCCAGTTCAGTTAGCCGTTACATCTTTACTGTTTCATTCATTTTTCATTGTTATAATTTACTTAGGTGCACAGTCAGAAATTAAATAGCACAAAGGTTAACTGCCATTGACGCTACTGGTCGTAATGCCCCTCACATGATGCACCCTCTCATGACTCCTCCTCTTATCTCACACACCTGATTTATGGGAACCCACAGTGAATGCTTTCCATTTCCAGCTCTGGCCCATGATCTTAGATACAATAAGCATTTACAAATCTTCCATGTACCCATAGCCCTCTACTCTGATCATTTCCCTACTTTTGAAAATGTCCACAAATACTATATCTTTACTAATCAGGTCCGAATTGAGGTGCACTAAAGAGATCCATATTTCTGCAAACTTCTCATTTTGTAGATGTGGACAACTGTACATCCTCAACAGTTGTATGGGGAATGTCCATATTCAAAGCATACAGAAATCCCTTAGACAGATACTGAAGAACCAGGTAACAGGATTAGATAAAAAGAGAGGGACCAGAGAGCGGAGGACTAGGAGCACTATGACAATGAGGAATGTAAGCACCTAGAGGGGAAGAAGGACCAAGAGGGATAAGAGACTAGCATGGAGAGGACCCATAGAAGGAAGAGGAAGGGGCCAATTGAATTTTAGGCCACATGCGCAAGCTCATGCCCTTGGTTACTTAGGTGCCACCTCTTATAAATCATTCTTAATTACGTTTTCTAGACCACAGCCCCTTTAAGGATCCTCCCCATCATTTGTAGCCCATTTAAAGAACTGCTGGACCCATCTAAAAATCTAACATACAGTCAACCATATTTTGCATGAAATATTACTCATGTACTAAGTGACAGGATGAGACTAATGAAATAAAACACTTTTAAATAAACATAGGGCCAGATTACAAGAAACTGGCGCATCAGTATTGATGCTCCAGTTCCTTGTGACGCCTCTGCCCCACCTAATGACACCATGTGAGCACCGTATTGATAATACAGTGCACCATGGCGGTTGTTAGGCCAATACCATCAGAATCTTTTACACTATTGTGGCGCTTTGCTCCACTAGCGTCAACAATGTTGACATTAGTGGAGCAAAGTCCAAGGAGGCCCATAGGTTAATATGGGTGTGTCATTTCAGGCATTACAAATGACACCTAAAAATGGCGCAGTGAAATCTTGATGCCCGACGCCCCACTTGCATACAGTATGCCTGACGCAAGCATAATGTGGTGGAAGGGGTTAGAAAGTGGCGCAATGCATGCATTTCGCCACTTTGTAAATATGGTGTAGTAAAAATTGCCTCCTTGAAACCACATTAGTGTAAAAAAATAATGCTTTTGTGGCGCAATGAGGCACTAGGGCTTTGTAAATCTGGCCCATAGTGACTTTTCATAGTGCACTGTTTGAGTGTGTTATTCCAAAGAACAAAATGGGGTTTGAATTATGACTGCACCCTAAACCCTTTACAGGACTGTTAGTAACCTAGAAAACACAGATACCACTTTAGTAGGTATGCCCAGTAGACTTGTGAGGCTACAATAACCTGGACTTTTTGCTCAAGCAGTAATGCACTGAACTCAGTGCTGGCATCCATGATTAGGGAAGCCAACCATTGTGGACCCGAGCTAGAGTCCCAGGTTAGGCAACAGACATTCCCCTCAAATACATATTGACTCGTGGGCCTTGTTGATCTTAGGCAGCTGGTGCAGATCCTACTTGTAATTTAAGTCACATTCTGAATGTCGCTTTTTCCTCCAAGCAAAGGGCCATAGTTGATTCAGAATTAACATTTGTTTACATGGGAGAGGCAGAGATTGCTCTCCAAATGCAAGTAAACATGCATAATACAGCAGCTGGCTTCAAAAGAAGGGGAGGCAAAAGAGCCAGGGCATTATTGACCATCATGGAAGATGGAAGGTCTTGCTGATCATGATTTGAGTCTGCCATTTTTTAAAATGCCAAAATGTTTTGTAGAAGTGTGGGACAGCCTACCATGGATCCCAGGAAATGTCATTAGGTGTAGAAGGGTGATATGGCATCTCTGGACTGGGTAGAGATGCCCATCGAATTGAACTCTCCACCTCCACTTTTAAACCCCTGCACAGGAACACAGACTTTGGGAGACAGATAGTAGACTACAGAAGAGGGAGAACAGACCAGTCCACTGATAAAAACCTGCTTGGAGTAGGCTCAGCGCTTGCAGTTACAGGGCTCTGTTTCCAGAGCCAGTGACTCTGTCTCCTTCACACCTCTGAGTGGCAGTAGACAGTGCTCTTGTTAGTAACCCTGAAGGCAGAGGGTTCCTTTGAACTCCTGTTGACTGGTTCTGTGGTTGGAACCCCTGGAGGAGGTTCCCCTGACTTGAGATGGACAGTGGCTGCAAGTGGCCAGAAGGCTTTGGGCCTTTGGGAGTGCAGGCAAACAGAGTAAAATGCCTAGGGGACCACAGGTGATGCTGGTGAGAGACCCTAGGCAAGATAGTTACCAGTAGATGGTGGCAGAAGAGCCAGTCTCATATGTTCTTTCTTAAAGGAGGAACAACTGGAGGGCATCTGAATAAAGTCTATTTGTACGTAGACAAAAGACCCTGTTGGGGCTGAAGAGCTGCTTGAATCGTTCTGGAATTTCTACTAAATGTAAATGCTTACCAAACAGCACCAGAATTACATCACTGTTGTACCATAAGGGAGAAATAGGGATCAAACAGTGATGTTAAAAACTTTAACTATTCTGTCTCTCCGAGCATGCACAATATCATGATATAAATGAGCTACATTAGGCAACAAAAGTCAAGCTGGAGGACATCAAGTAAGCTTTTTATAGAAGTCCCATTCTTTATCTCTGTACATGCTGAAATAAATAATTATCTTTGCAGTCAAATCAGTCCCAAGACATAGGCCGCATCAAAGAAGCATTTTGAGTCTGTAAAAATGTGGACACTTTTTTTCTGTTGATAACATACAGGCTTTAGTGAGGGTAACAAGGTCAGAAGCCGGGGAGCAAGTACAATCAACACAATATTGTAATAAGGCAGTGGTATCTCAGTGAAATCAATAAAGGGTTCAGTAAAGGGGGCAGTAGTTAAAAAACAATTGTGAGGTTTGCTATCTTGTAAGATGGGCACTAGTCATGTAGTGCAGGGTAAAATAATATTTCTTATTTTGAAAATCTGGACATTGCCAGAAATACGTACCCAGGCTTGCATAAGCAAAAATATATTGATTTCAATAATTACAATAACCTGTCAGATCAAAGATAATGCACATTGAGGCATGTTTGGATTGGTACACTGAAATGGAGGCAATTAGTAGTTCATTCAGTTAGTGAATGGTTCTGAGGGAAAATGTGGGCATCTAAATCTTTTATAAGGGCTAGAGAAAAGGTGGAAAGTGATTTAGGGCCAGATGCATCATCAAGGCCTTTTGCGATTCGGAAATAGCGATTTTTAAGAAATCGCTATTTCCGACTCGCAAAGTGCCATGTATCACATTTGCGAATCGGTAATAGCGATTTCTTAAAAATCGCAAATGCTATTACCGAATAGCAAATTGCGATACCGGCCCCATTCGCACTGATGGTCCTGTTGGCCCATATCTGCAAATTTTTTGCATTTCCAAAATTGTGATTTCTGAACCAGAAATCGCAATTTTGGAAATGCAAAACCCCAGGGTGCTGTGGGCCTAAGGCCCCCTCTACTGCACCCCAAAAAATGTTTTGAGGGCATGTAAGTTGCACACATGCCAAAAGGGCATGTGTGCTTTTCATGTACAATTTAAAAATGCATTTTAAATGCATTTTTACATTTTGCACATGGTTACCACCAAGTTCAACTTGGTGGTAATTAGCGATTCCTAAATGCCAAAATTGCATTTAGGAATTGCTTCATACATGCGGTAAGGAATCGCAAATAAGGAATCCTTATTTGCGATTTCTAACTTAGAGAGTCACAATTTGCGACTCTCTAAACAGGGTCGCAGTTTTAAGGAATTGCTATTTTTGCGATTCCTTAAAATAGCGTTCAGAATGTATTTCATACATTCTGAAATGGCATTTTGCATTCGCAAACGGGCGTTCGCACCGTTTGCGAATGCAAAATGCTTTCATACATCTGGCCCTTAGTTTACACTGGGAGACCCTTGTCCATTTTATTTTCCATTAAATGAAAATGCAAGGTGAATTTCTGGATATATATGAATAGAGAAGAGGGCAAAACACAAACCAACCATGGGAATACTGGAACTAATTCCTGAAGGGAAGCTAGGCAATGCAGCAGAATTGGTAGCTCTTAAATCTTAGACAAAACCATATGTTTTCTTCCTAGGATTTTTAATCTGCAAATTTTGAGTGCTGCAGAAGTTGGGGATGGAAATTGTTTATCAAGAAATAAAAAGGTAATGAGGCAGATTCTTTTACCTTCTGGTATTAGAAGGTTTTAGGGTATATAAAGGGATGCTTCTACTTGGGGTGGAAATGGAGATTGATACAGTCAGCAGTTAAAATGCATCCTATATCACTAGAATGATGCAACCATGGGGGGGAGGGGGTTTCTAGTCTAAAATAGATTTGGGGTCCTTAGAGTCCTAGAGAGTTTTTTTTTTACCATAGCAAACATATCATATTCATTGTTAAAAGGACCATATTAAAATGCCATCATTAATGCAATACACAGTCCAATTTATTGTACACAAAGATCCCTCTACAGTAGACTAGAAGAGATAGTCGGTCTAAGGACAACTACATGTTGTACAACAGTACTTCTGAGGAGGAGATTAGAAGAAGGAGGACAAAGCGGAAGCTTCACTGTTGATGTTGGTCTTGACCATCTCTTTATTAATGTCCAATTTGCCCACAATTGAAACAGAAGAGTTCCCTGGTGAAGAGCATTCTCTTCTTTTCTTCCTCTGACCCATCACAACTCACCTGCATCGCTGCCTTCTCCTGATTATACCCCATTGGCCTTGCTAAAGGCTGGTGCTGCACTATCTACTGATACACCTAGTGGTTACTCTATTTACTAGCCTGGGGAAAGTCAATATATCTAATAGAGCTTTTTCTCTGTCATTCTTTATCTCATTTTGACCTAGGCAAGTGGTAAAGGGGAGTTGGTGCAATCAGGGGGCAATCCCCCTATTATTGGTTTCATGTGCTTAATTTGATACTTTAATTATTCTTGGGTATTTTAAGACCTTAAACCTCATATTCTTGCTACAGTTTAAGGTCTATCTCCCTCACGTCAATTTAGGAAAGCTTGACAATTGCTAGGGAAAACCTTGCTGTTTAATTATTTCAGTTTGTTTTTTAGATTTGTTTGTTGCTCCAGGTACCTTCTTCTGGAAAGTGCTTATTCCTGTCTTCCGTGCTGCATGCATTTCAATCCTTTATGTACCTACATGTGTTTTTCCATACTGGGTGCACATAAAGTGGACAGGTGGTCCCTTAGATTGACCCTTTATGGCTTTAGATGTTTCAAATCCTATTGTGATCCATCCTTCCCTCATTCCCACAAAGGAAACAAGTTTAGGTCACTTCTAAACAAGTGATGGTTCTTGAATACAGAGAGGTTAGTAAAGGTTCAGTACCAAGAAAAAAATAATAGAGGCCTAACAGCTACTGAAAACCCATACCCAAGAGGAAGGATGGAAAGTGTACAATTATTCCTATTAAACTGCTTCTTCCACTGGCCCTCTACAATGCACACGAGTTGGGCAATTCAGGTTCTCAACAGTAGAGAACATATCTAGAAAGGCATTCACTATTGCTCAAAAACTCTCTTCATCACCTCGGGATGGAGATGTCATTGGTAATCCACCAGTTGATATCTGTTCAGCATGTCTGCTTTTGCATTCAAGAATCCCATAAAATGGTGGGTGAACAGAAAGATGTCCTGCAGTACGGCCACCACCAGAGATTTAGGCATTGCTGCAAGAGAATCCAGCAACCCATTCTATGCTGCTTGTTATAGTACCTCATGGTGGCCACGTTTCCTGTGAGGACCTGAACCATCCTTCCCTTGACAGATGTGAAGACAGTTTTGAAGATCAGATGGATTGTCCCAAGTTCCTGAAAAAATATGTGAAGCTAGTTCTGCTTTGGACCAGATGCCTTTGATCTAAAAATGTCTGAGATGACCCCCAAAGCTAGCAGTGATACATCTGTCACAACCATGAGATCTGAGTGAGGATGGGAAAGTGGCTTGCTGCAGATCAGGTTGGTGCAAAACAGCCACCATTAAAGATCTTGAGCCATCTCTTGTGAGACTTGAATAGACTTAGGGGAAGAGGTCCTGATGATGGGCCCATTGGGATATGAGTTACCACATATGACAACTGGAGTTTGGGATGTGGATGATGCACAAGGCCAGGAGTCCAAGCAACCTCAGGACCATCCTCATAACACCCAAGACTGAATCTGAAATATTGGTATCTTTTCCTAACTAAAGTGGCTTGGAAGCAGGTGCAGCAGGATGGGTAGAAAGTGGAAGATTGCTGACCCTGCTGGTGGGAATGACCTCTGCTGCCACCATGTTTTCTGCTCCTAAAGGGCTGAGTCTGTTGCAAAGCACAGTTTGGGAGCTGTCATTGCAATTTCTAGTGAGTAAGTCAACATACTTTATTTTATTGTTTTACAACCATAAAAGTACATGTCTTTGTTAAATAGAAGTTATAAAACCATAAAACATCACAATAGTAGAATCAAACAGTGACACAGATTTTAACAAATGTCCTATACAATAATAGTTACTGAGGGAATGAAAACAAATAAAATAGAGATATAATAAAAAACAAATAGACGCAATACAATAGTTGTAGAGCAACAAGAACAATCAACAATTCTTAAATTCAGCCTCTGTGCCCTAAGAAATGCCTGTTAATTTCGCTACTACTAAAACTATAGATGTGGGCAGAGAAACAGTATTCCCTAAGAAACCTCTTGGAAGAGCTAAAGGTTTCCAGCTGTCGCCACTACAACTGCACTATAATAAGTCTCTAAACTGCAACCTAAGTTCTCTCCCTTATATACTCAGACAAGCAGACCAAAAGCTCACTGGTCCTTGCAAAAGCACCCAAACATTAATTGGTCAAAATAAACTATCCCAGCATTCTACTTGTAATAGAGCAACTGCAGTGGATATATTTTGCACCTGCACATATGACCGATTAAGCATGGTCAGTGCAAAGGAGCCTAAGAGATAAATGGATTTGTCTGCACCTCAATTGCTTGCAGATCAGAACAATCCAAGAATTTCTAGTCTGTGCATTGCCAGGATAGAAAAACATAAAATGGGACAGTGAGTCATCTGCCTGACAGCACTAAGGACAAACCATACTGATTGTAGAGTGGTTACTCTTTTTAACTTGAACCATGAGCAAAAGCAAAGTGCCATAATGAAATTTAATATTAAGTTGTCTGGCCCCAGGGAGGAGAATGAAATCAAAGAAAGTTGGTGGTGGCCTTGCCATCCTGGGGACAGCACGAATCAGGAAAAGATGTGCAAATGTAAAAGCCCCACAGGACATTATGGGGGATGCTCCAACCTTAGCAGTGAATACTTTAACAGCGGTCTCCTGCTGTGCTGGGAGCATGCATGCATCAGTTTCCTTTTGTTTTAATTTTATTTTAGTGGTGCCTGGTCCTACTTCAGCACCCCTATGCCCCTCAAATTTTGGGTGCAGTCATTTGTAGCCTCAGATCCTGCCTTCAGAGATCTTCTGGTGCTGCAGCCTGCATGATGAGGAGAATGTGATCAGTGGTGTGACCTGCTGGATCATTTGGGAGAGCGCTGGGGGAAAGATAAGTGATACACAATTTTTGGATAGATGTGTTAGTGCACTCAGATATGAGATGAGATTAAGCACATGTATTTAAGTGTCAGTCTCACCAGTTGAAATGGTTGCTCTAATTGGTAGATTGTGATCTATGTTGGCCCTAATTAGTGTAATGGTGGCCCAATTGTGAGACTGCAGGCATTCTTGACAAGATATTAGTGTTCCCAAGCATAATACTGGCTCAACATAGAGAACGTGGGCATTCTTGGCAAGATATCTCTCCCGGAGCTAATGGTGGCACAATTGAATTTGCCGGATGATGTTGCTTGAGGAGCAAACATTAAAATAGTTATTATTTCAATACATAGTACTATTTTTTAGCAATTCAACTGCAGCATTCCATGAAATAAATGCCTTTTCATAAATTGGTAAGCTGATGACCAAGTCACTTACCTTTGGTACTGCATTATCTGGTAGAGGCGTATTGTAGTTGCAGATTCCTTACCTTAGAATTTACCCCAGTCGTCAATCTGGATCTAGAGATTTTTCTCAAACAGTATTCCTGTGCACTGTTAGGTGCCGCTGGTCAGCTCTGCATCCGTCATCGGCATCGTGTGTGCTAGATATAACATTGTAAGACCTATATAGGCATCACACCAGCATGCTGACTTCAGTTTCTCGTCATGACTTTTCACATCAGAAGTGAAGAGACATTAAGAACACTGACTACAGGTGCATCATAACTAGGAACCAGAAAAGGGAAGCCCCTGTCCCTTGAAATCAGTTCACAGGGCAGGGAGGATAGGGGGTGGGTCGGTAGGGAATCTGCAACTAGAAAATGTCTCTACCAGATTATGTGTTAACGAAAGTAAGTAACTTGTTCATCTGATAGAGGCTTCTAGATGCAGATTCCTTACCTTAAAGTAGATACCCAAGCAATACCACCCCCAGAGGGGAGTCTGCAAACCAAGATTATACTACAAAGTCATGGAGGACCAAACAGGAAAAATACCTGTCCCTTCAGTCATGACTGTCGAGGCAGTAGTTTTTGGTGAACATGTGCCGTGAAACCCACGTTGCTGCCTGACAGATGTCCAGGCCTTGAACTCCACATGCTAACACAGTGGTTTCAGCTGTTGCTCTGATAGAGTAAGCATGTAATTTCCCCGGGCTTGCTTCTCAGCAAATGTGTAGCACATCTTAAAGCAGAGAAAGACACACCTGGAGATGGTTTTTCTTCTGCATTGTCTGACCTTTCGTCTTACCCACAGAACCCACAAAGAGTTGATTATCCACCCAGAACACTTTGGTACGATCAAGGTAGAAGGCCAATGCTCTTTTTGAGTCCAGGTGATGAAGTCTCTCCTCCTCCTTAGAAGGATGTGGAGGGGGTAAAAAGTAGGCAAGGTGATGGATTGGCCTACATGAAAGGGTGTGATCACTTTTGGCAACAAGGAAGCCCTGGTATGAAGCGCCACCTTGTCAGGATAGATAGAAAGGATGGGTGGCTTTGAAGAAAGGGCCTGTAGCTCATTCACCCTGCGGCCAGAAGGAATGGCCACAAGGAAGGCTGTTTTTAAAGTTAGAAACCGGAGCGGACAGTTATAAAGTGGCTCAGAAGGAACACACATTAGAAAAGTAAGAACCAGATTCAAATCCTATTGGGCCCTTATGAATAATGAAGGAGGAAACTTATGGGTAAGACCCTTCAGGAATCTACTAACAATAGGAGATTTAAACAAAGAGGGATGGTCAGGTAATCTAGGAAAAGCAGAGATAGCAGACAATTAAACTTGGAGGGTGCCCAAAGCAGAGCCCTGCTGGACTAAAGAAAGTCTAAACAAGAGGTCCTCAGATACAGGGGCAGAGAGGGGGTCAATAGACTTGTCTGTGCACCATGCAAAAACAAATTTGTTTAATCGACAAGCATATACCATTTTGGTTGAGGGACCTCTGACAGCCACAATAACATTACAAACTTTGGGCAGAAGGTCAAGAGCTGTCAACTTCTGCCGATCAATCTCCATGCAAGAAGGCGGAGACTGGACAAGTTCGGGTGGAGAACCGTCCCCTGCTGCTGTAACAGACGATCCTTCCAAAGGGGTAGTCTTATCAGAGGATCATTGGCCATCTGCAACAGCTCAGGATACCAGACTCTATTTCCCCAGGCCAGAGCCACAAGGATTACTTGGGCCCGGTCCTTCTTGATCTTCTTGAGAACTCTGGGCAGAAGTGGTATGGGCAGAAAGGAGTACTGAAGTCCTGAGTTTCACTCACAATGAAAAACGTTGAAGAGCGAGTACAGCATCTGAAACTCCAAATCAGAAAACAGCTGACATTGTGCACTCTCTGCGGAGGTAAACTGATTTAATCAAGGCTCACTCAACTGCTGAAAGAGACCTTGTGCTACCTCTGGCTTGAGAAGACATTTGTAATCAACGAGGCACTGACGGCTGAGTTTGTTCGCTCTGGTGATCAGAGAGCCTGCCAGGTGTTGAGCCACCACGGAAATGCCCTGGTGTTCCAGCCATGTCCAGAGGTGCAGAGCCTCCTGACAAAGGGTCCACAGCCCCACACCGCCATGTTTGTTGCAGTATCACATGGCAAAGGTATTGTCTGTGATCAATGCAGTCTGATGACCCTGAGCTTCAAAAGAATGATGTGGAGCCTGGACTCCAACAGAGATCTCTACCTCTCTCATGTGGCAACCCATTCCAGGAGCGTAACATCTATCACTACTGTCAAATCTGGTTGGGGAAGAGAGTGGGATCTGCCTCTGACCCAATCACAGTTCAAGAGCCACCATTGCAGATCTTGCACAGTACCCTCCAAGAACTGAACCATGTCAGAGAGATTCTCCTGATGCTACACCCACTGGAACTTCAGGTCCCATTGCAGAGCCCGCATATGCCATCTAGTATGTGTCACCAGCCAGGATGCAGGAGGCCATGAGGTCCAGCAGCCTCAGAGTAATTCTCACTGAAATCTGGGACAGAGGTTAAAACATCAGTATCATAGCCTGAATATCCCGAACTCGCCACTCGGGAGGATAGGCCTGAAACTGCACTGTGTCCAGAACAGCTCCGATGTAAGGTAGCCTCTGAGAGGGCGTCAGGTGTGACTTTGGTACATTTTTTCGTGAACCCCAGAGAATGCAGGAAGTCTGCTGCATTCTGGAGGTGGGAGATGACAGTCTGGGGCGAGCCCACCTTCTACAGCCTGCCATCAAGGTAGGGGAAGACTAAAACCCCTGGCCTGCGCAGATTAGCTGCAACCACTGCCAAAGGGGTGCTGGAAAAGGCCAAAGGGGAGCACAGTAAACTGAAAATGCTCATGGCCTACCCTAAACAGCAAATAACGTCTGTGGGCAGGCAGAACAGGAATATGGAAATCAGCATCCTGCTAGTCCAACGCTACCATCCAGTCTCATAGGTCGAGGGCAGATAGGACCTGAGCCAGAGTGAGTATTTCAACTTCTCCTTCTTGAGGAAGAAATTAATGGACTGGCAGCGTAGGATAGGGCAAAAGTAATTATCCTTTTTGATCACCAGAAATAGAGGGAATAACAACCACAACCTACTTCTGGCACGGGGACCCGCTCTATTGCTCCCTTGGCCAAGATAGCCGTAATCTCCTTGTGGAGAATTGCCAAGTGATCCTCCATCGTCCGATTGTAGGACGGTGGCATGGATCGAAGGGTAGTCTCCAATGGGAGGGAGTAGCCTCTCCGGACTATTTGCAAAACCCACCTGTCTGATGTTATGGATTGCCATCAGGGGCAGGTGATGGCGAATCCTGCCCTAACTGGTCCCTGATGGGGAAGCATAAGACTAGGAAGGTTTGGAGACTGCAGTGAGAGAGTTGGTGGACTGGGCAGACTGCTGGTCCCCTGATCCACGAGGACGTTGGATCCCACATCCCTGGCCACGCAGAGGCTGAGCAGCATGCACTGCATGGTGGCTGGAGGGTAAAGGAAATGATTAGGCACAACTTTTGCGGCCAAAAATGGTGTGAAGAGCAGATTGAGGGGGGCAAGGGTCAGCTGGGAGGTCCAAGAACCTGGCCTTAGCCCGGGTCTCCTTAAAGCGCTTGAGTGCTGAGTCAGTATTGTCTCCGAAGAGATGGATGCCATTAATGGGCATATTATAAGTGTGGATTGGACATCCCATGAAAAGCCTGACATCCTCAACCAAGCACGGTGCCTCAAGACCACCAATCTACCTAGTTAGTCAATCGTAGCCAGTCCACATCGTATTGTGAACTTTGCTGTGTCTCTCCCATCAGCAACGGCTTGGGAGAGAATGGCTTGGGCCTCCTCCGGGACCTATGGCAGCACTCGCGCAACCCTGTCCCATAAAGTATAAGTTTAACAGCCCAAAAGGCATGCAGTGTTCATGGACTGCAATGCCAGGCTGGAGGAAGAAAACATCATATTCCTAAGTGCGTAAGGGAATGCACCTGGGGACGTGGAGGCTTTGATAATGAAGTTCTGAGGGGTCAGGTGTTGCATAAGGAACACTGGGTCATTAGGAGCGGGTCTATGGCCGTGGGTAATTGTTCTGTTCACAGGAGCCTCTGTGCTGGGTTTGGACCAAGTTCCCAGCAGGACATCGGTGAGGGCTTTATTAAAGGGCAAAGTGGGTTCAGAAGAGGAAGCCCCGGGCTGAACGACCTCAGTCAGGAAGTTAGTCTTGATTGCCTCTGAAAGTTTCTCAAGGCTGAAGACCTCGGCTGCTCTTCTAACCACTATGGAGTGGGACGCTCCCTCCTTTGTAGCCATAGTAGGGGGAGAAAGCATGCCAGCATCAGGGGAAGTGTCCTGACCAATGGCTTCACCCAGGTCCCTACACCAGTCCATAAGGTCTGCAAGCTGGTATTCTAAAGGGTACAGCAACCCCTCCCAATCGTCATCATACCCAAAACCATAAGTATAAGAGTCAATGTCCAACCTAGGGAGAAAAGTCCCTGCCAAAGTTGGATTTGGTGTTGAGTGATACCAGTCTGCCTCCGTGTTGGAATCGGTAATGAGGATGCAGTCAGGCCGACTGTGGCACGGGTGGTGTCAGGAGGATCAACATCGGAACCATCTTTGGGAAAGGTTGGGATGGCATAACGGACACTGGTTTGGATCTGGGAACGGATTCCTGGGTGCCCTCCCCAGATCCAAGGCTGACTGCACTAGTGTGGAACCTGAGTGGGCCCCTGCTGACTCTGCTGGGCCCGAAGGCTCTCAAGCAGAGTTGACCCGCCAAATATGATGTGCATGGCCTCCTGGAACTCAAGTAAATGGGCTCCAGTTCGTGGAAACTCAGGGCGGTGTGGAGCCAATGCAGAAGCAGGCTCTGAGGACAGATGCCTAGTGCAACGGCACTCCTTTTCCTGTGTCGCATCAGCCGACCGACAGATATGAAGTTGGAGAAAGCTTGCTCTTCTTTGGCTTCTTCTTGTGCTTACCCTAATCGTCTCGAGGACTTGAAGTGGGACAAAGAAGAATGGGGGCTCTGCGACTGTTCCCTGGACCTTCCTCTCGACTGAGACTGGGAGCGATGCAGAGCCGAGCGACGGGCTTCAAGTGGCTTTAGGGATCGCTCCCTTAAAGCTTTTGGAATCATGGCCCGGCACTCAGAGCATGACTTTGGGTCATGGTTGCACCCCAAACACCATAAAGACACTAGGTGCAGATCCGTCAAGGACATCATTCGATCACAGGAGTCACAGGACTTGAACAACATCTCAACACACCAAGAGTGTCAAAAAAGCTTCAACAAAAGCTGAAAAGTCCAGTCAAAAAGTGACTATGGGGGTAGCTCTTCTTCAGGTCCACACATGGCTGGTGGGGAAAGAAAAGAACTGACATCAGCATGCCGGGTGTCACTCATGTAGGTCCCATGACATCAAATCCTGCACATACGATGCGGACGATGGATGTGGAGCCAGCTGACACCACCTAACAGCATGAAGGGATACTGCTTGAGAAAAAACTCTGGATCCAGACATATGCCTGGGGGAATTTTAAGGTAAGAATAATAGGCATCTAGAAGTTTCTATCAGATATGTCAGACAATATGATTGCATTTTTGAATTATATTTCATGCTGATATCTGAGGGATACAGCATGCAGACTTTGGGATTCCAGTAAGCATTTACTGCTATTGCTGTAAGTTTATAGTTACTGTGACGACATTTCCTCATTTGTATTGGAAACCTTTACTATTATTTCACTAATGTTGTCTTTTGATTTTTCAATTCAAATTGTATACTATTTCATTGAGAACCTACTTAAAAGAGACACTGTAGGAAATTGGATTATTAATGGCGGGATGACCCTCCTCCCCTTAAGGAATGATTACAAATCTTGCCAGTGTGGACCCTTAAAGGCACTAATTTAACCTAAGCTCAATGATCTGGCAGCTGTGGTATAGAGCATATAGACTTAATTTAGGACAGTTTGTAAAGTATTTATGCAGTACCAAAACAGTAATAAAGTAAAAATGCAAAACAATAAAAAATTAAATCTATATTAATATGTAATAAGCTAAATGACACCAAAACAACAAAATTCCAATGAGGGGGATTGACAATAAGATTTTTTTAAAGTTTCAAGTAGAAATAGTGCCAAAACGCACAAAGTGCCAATGACAGTCAGTGGTCAAGGTAAACTGGGACCAAGGCACAATTTGAGGCTGACCACAATGGAGAACGGGTCATATTCACCAACCAGGTTCATTCTGGTCAAAGGTTTTGCCTTCTGTGTCATTTAAGTCAGAACGAACCATAGAAGAACATTTCTAAATGCCTCCAGGACCCTAGTGAAGGCACTTAGAGTTTCACAGGGAGTCAGACAGAGGCCAACAGCAGGACCCATTCCAGGTAAATTTGCCCCTGGTCAGCTTGGCAATTGCAAAAAAGGCCTCTTGTTGCTTGTTGTATCGCCGTTGCTTGACAAGATGTCAGACTTATGACCCTCTGAGTTCAACTCTTTGTTCTGGGTATCTTAGGATGCAGGACCAGTCCTTCAGGAGTCCTCTCAGGTCACATACTGCAGGTCCAGTGCTCTTCTATTCTTCTTTAGGTCCAAGAGTGTTCTGAAGTGTGTGACTGGAGATGCCACATTTATACCTGGCAAGAGCTGGTGGGTGAGAAAGACCATTGGGCAGGCCCTAACCATGGGGTAAAATTTCCCAAGGTCAACCCTACCTATTTTGTTCATTTTGAAGATGGCAAATGTCTGTGGCCGTTCTAATCTTGGGCTCACATGAGGTGTATGTGGGAAGTGTGCTATGGTGATCCTAGTGCCTTCCCATTTCTAACACTGAAATCCAGTTTGAGGTAGCCACTGTACCCACAATAAACTCAGAAACAGAAGTCTGAAAGAACAAAAGTAAGGTTTTCCAGCAACATCACAAGAATTGTCTTCAGATCCTGTCTCCCTTCCTTTCAAGCGTGGCCAAGTGCTATATGTAAAGCCAGCAGATCTGCCAAGCAGAATTTGACTCTCAAGCAGGGTTTGACACTGTAATGTCAAAAAAGATGCTTGCAGCCTTCACCCTCCATATTTATGGGGTTCAGAAGAGTCCACTCTGTTTATCTAGGTTAGTCTACTGTTTGATCCTGGGAGGCATTTCACACCTTTTTCACACCTATTCAAATGCTAATGTCTGGCTGTGTAAAGTTGGTGAGCAAATGCAAATTAAACTGCAGAAACATCAAGCAGGGAAAAGGTATCTTTCTAAAAGTAAATTTTCCTTAATCTGTATTAAAAATCCAACTCCAACATTGAATTTTTTAAATATTTTTCTAGCTAGTCTCATCCCAGAGATACAATATCTGTATTTTAATCTGTGCTCTGGGGTTCTGCATAGGACAGCACAACCGTCCACAGTGAAATAGCTTTGGGGTGCTAGTCACTGTTAGAACATGTTAACATTAAGGCCCTCATTATAACATTGGCGGTCCAGCTCCGCCATGCTGGACCACCAGATTATGACCATGGTGGTGAACTGGCTGTAAAGCAGCCAGTTCACTGCCTGCACCGCCAGGGCTATAGGACTGCTGTGGGAAAATACTTGTGGAAAGGATACTGGCAACAGGAATTTATATTCCTGCTGCCAGTATGCGAGTCCCCCCAGGCCCCCTCCCCCACAGCCATGGTCGCCCCTAAGCCCCTAGAGACCCACCTCCACCCCATCCAAGCATGCACGCACCACACACACACACATGCACTCACACATTCACACACTCATACAGACCCACACATACACTCGCACACACCCCCACCACCCCTGCATCCATTCACACACTCACACAGACACTCACAATCACACACATACAAGCACACAAACACGACCCCCCTCCAATCATACAAACCACTCATCAACCCCATCCCCTATCGGAAAGGCACTTACATTTTCACAGTGGTCGTCTGCGAGGGAGGGAACCTGGGTGCATGCTCCGCCGTCAGTACCCCGTCACCACAACACCACCATGCCTATTACCAACTTGTAGTAGGCGTGGCGGTGTTGTGATGATGTGGCGGTGCAAGCGGAGCAGCCTCCACTGGACTGTCGACCGCCAGTATGGGGGTCGGATGAGGGCCTAAATTTCTACAGGTCATATGTTTAAACACTGCATTCTGCCTTACATACTACAAGGCCTATATAGAGGGACTTATTAAACTTTAAAATTATTAATTTGGAAAGGTCGAATTGTGGTTTTAATGCTGCTACAGTCATGCTACAAAGGATAGGCTTGAAGAAATGTTTGCACTACCATTGTTGTGGATGGCACAATAGGTGCTGCAGTTCACTAGTGGCATTTACCTTCCAGGCCCTTGGTACATTTTATACCATAGAATAGAGATACATAGTCAAGTTAAATATGCTCATTAGGAATTTGACAATTCAGCCATGTTTAATGGGGAAGCCCAGACACTTTCATACTGGTCAGCACAGGTAAAATGCACAGAGTTCTAAAACCAGCAAAAATATGAAGTTGAGCGAAAAAGTGAAAAATCCGGGATGACTAAGCAGAAAAGTTGCATTTCTTACAGGCGGGATGGAAAAATAAAGTGAAAAAAGATGTTATGTTGCGCTTGAAAAGTTTTATAAGTGACTGGCTGTGTGAAATTATGCAATTTCAAGCTATTTGTGTTCCACTGAAAAACAAGATGAAGTTACATACTGCCTGATAACTGGGTTGACGTAATCTATATGACCTATAATGGACATGAAAAAAGGTTATCAGTGCAGTATGTAACCTCCTCGTGTTTTTCAGTGTAACCAAAATAGCTTGGAATTGATGTATGAAATGCATAACTGATGAGTGAGTTGTGGCAGTAATGGAA
Source organism: Pleurodeles waltl (assembly GCF_031143425.1). Lineage (NCBI taxonomy): Eukaryota > Metazoa > Chordata > Amphibia > Caudata > Salamandridae > Pleurodeles > Pleurodeles waltl. The sequence continues at coordinate 841,333,194 of NC_090436.1, forward strand.
AAGCAAAGTACACCCAAAAGATTAATGTAACCCTCTCACATGGATCACTGTTGCCACTCACAAACGTGCGTATAATCAAATGTCATGGTATGTGATATACAATTAAAATAAATATAAATAAAGTACACTTTTGCTTAGCGTAGAACTCGTCTCAAAATAGGTTGCATTTGTCTATTGTTGAATTCATTTCTCATTACAATAAATTCAGTATGTTTTAATGTGAAACTCTTTGAAGCATTGTGCACGCAGTGCTCATAAACAAGCTACCACACGTCTACACTGGAAAAAGACTAATCGAACAAGGTAATAGTTTCAAAGGTTTCCTTCGAATTTTACAATCCATACAACTGATCAGAAATTTAGAGACGTCTGAAAAAAAGCTGATTGTTAGCACTTTGGCAAGTCCGCGCATACATTGTGTTTAATGCTCTTTGTAAATCAGATTCTGAAAATAAATAAAGCTCTCTCTTTTAACCGATTTCCTATTTCGAGTCGTCTCGCCGGTTTTCGACCGGGTTGGGTGGGAGTGTAGGTGCTCATTTAAATATTCTGACATGTGCTGACCAATCGCTAATGCATAGGTTACATTCCTTTCTGGTTAGGTGTTGGCTGCACTGACTATAAAGGCGCACTACGGTAAAAAACTTTGCTCTCTCAACATTTGACGGTGAAGAAGTTAGCCCTTCTGTGTGAAGCAAGTAAGAGTGTTTTCATTCTCGTTCTTTAGATAACAATTTTTAATTTTTCTGAAATGAAAGTTATCAACACGTTTACATAATTAAAGAATCGTGGCTGAGCATATGGAAGAATTATTATTTTTAAAATATTAATGAGGGAGGGCAATGGATAGTGTGCCTGGTACTCAGTTACTAAGAACATGGTGGCACACCTTTGCATTATTTATTTTAATGGAAAAAGACAAAAGTAGTTATAGTACCAAGAATGTGTTCGCGGTTACACTGCTTTTAATTAAATAACTTTTTAACTGTTAATTTAGTTCTGTTTGAATTTGAAGTTCATTTTATTTACTTGGAGCCTAAGACAATCACGATAATTACTGTTAAAATGTAAAATTAACTTTTCATTTCCTAGCTGATCATCCGTTTCTCCTTTTTAGTCTCAGATTTCAAGGAGTGCTCTGAATACCAAGGGTGGAGATTGTTAACCCTCTTTTGTTCAGTTTAACAGTCTGTCATAAACTGATATTTCTGGTTTTTCAATCATTTGAGTACTGCGAATGAAATGGGCCTACGTGTTTCAGCTTTACATTTGAAAGCGAACAGCTAAACCAGTTGAATAGTAAATGTAAAATTGTAATCATTGCCCCTGTTGTTACATTGTATTGCTCTTGAAAAATGTTAATTTGCAAGTATATGTTCGCTGGCGATTGAAAGAAAGGGAACGAGACGATTCTGGTACTAAGAAGGGTACAAGGAGGACAATGCCATAAACCATAGCTTTTGAGCCAAGAAGGGAGGCCTTTCTGGACAAAGAGTATACTGAGTACATTGCAGACATCCTTGCATTAGGGCACAAGGGATTCCTACGCTTTTGCATGACAGGCACAAGTACACCAGTGCAGGCAGAGAGCAAAATTGCATCACTTCTAAGTAGATATGTGCAGTTTTACTCTCTCCTGTTCATGCAATACAGAGCAGCAATTTTAATTGCTGTGCCGCATTGCTTGAACTCGTTGTAAATACACCACCAATGTCTGGCTACCTGCGTCCAAAACTAGACAGAAGTTTTAAACAAGCACTGACAAATCCAAGCGGACTTAGGGGGTAGATTTAAGAGCCCCTACTGCTTCCCTGGGCCACATTAGCATCATTTTTATTGATGCTAATGTGGCCCAAGGAGGCAAAAATCACTGCATTGCACCACTTTGTACCCCTTTGAGCTACGTTATGTTTGTGCCGGGCGTAAAGTATGGAAAAGGGGCATTCCTCTGTTAGGGGGACCGAAAACATGTTGCAAAGAAATCTAAGAGATTTTTTTGCATCATTTGTTTTGGCACTTTTACCACCTGCTCAGAGCAGGCATTAAAAGGAGGCACACCATTGTTTACAATGGGCTTTGCAGGGCTAACGTCAAACATTTTTCTAGTCAAGAATTTTGACGCTAGTTTCCCTAACTATTGCCATTGTGTGCCGTATCTTAGATATGGCGCACACATGGTGGTGTTAGGGGGGGGGGGGGCGCTAAGAGGCACATGGAAAGTGATGCTGCACTGGTGCAGCACCACTTTCCTTAAATCAGGCCCAAACTATTTTAAGTCTGGCCTTCTAAATAGGTTTAGGTGTCTAAAAAGACTTTTCACCAAAAAGGTCATACATACTGTTGGAAATGGCCCTTCTGCAGGGTTATCCCCAGACTTTTTGCCTTTGGCGGTTTCTGCATGAGGGCGTCGGGGCTCCGCCCTCATAAGTTTGTAACGAACAAAAAAGTGAAAAAAAACCTCCCCCCAACTCCCTAAAACAAAAATGTACACACCTTTTGCTTGGGGCTACTGTCACGTGACATGAGACTGGCAGGAAAGGCAGGCCCTCCCCTGACTGAGTCTATGTTTGCCGGGCTGACAAGCTCACAGCCTGAGGCCTGTGAGGTCATCAGCTCGGCAAAGACATAGCTCCAAAGACCAGTCTCCACCCCCTAATGTTAGCCCCGGGCGCTTTAGGCTGAAGCCCTGTAGCGCTAAGGGCTTCATGTCAGTCAGGATAGTGGAGGATGGTCACCCCACCCTTTCCCAATTCGTCACGGAGTGTGGGTCCAGCCCTGTGACAAGTTGGGAAATGGTGGGCGGGGTAGAGGCTGCAGGCAGCAAGCTAAAAATCGAGTCTGCGCAGTGTGTGTTAGCAAACACGAGGTGTCTGCTTCCCGCGCTGCTGTTGGGAATCGGTGGGACGGTAGACTCCCTCCTTCTAAAGAAGTGAAGAAAGAGAGGATGCAGCAGTAACCAGCTCCAGTCTGTAAGTATATTGGATTTGAGTAGTACAATGAGAACCTTGTGAGGCCAGCTTCTTGCAGCTCATTGTCCGAGTCTCATCCTACTTAAGGTTAATGAAATAAAAGAAGGACTCGACAAACACCTGTGTTTACAGCACCTGTTGCCGCTGTATTAAACAGCATCTGGCGGTGTGCAGCAGAATATGCCGGACGATACCTTGCATGTTATGCTGTTTTAAGTTTTGCCCTAGTGGTGCATTTATGATAAAGTGATACGCACCGAGGCTGCTAGAATTCGTATATATGATGCATTATATCCCCCCCCCCCATTCAAACAGAGCATCATGTTTCTTTTACCTGTGGGTGCAAAAATGAGGCACTGATATGCCTGAACGCAGATCGAAACTCATTAAGTACGTAACTTGGAATTGAGACTTCTCCTAATAAGTAGTGCAGCAGCGCCTTCATAAAACGAGTTCTCTGGAAATAACTCATTTACTGAGCGCCATTTCCACTCTATTTCCGGCGAGCGGGGACAGAACTTACGGCATTCATTCATTCATACCCACATTCAAATAGGTGAGTGCAAACCCATAGGCAGTGAGAACGTGTTGTGAGCTTGGATTGGTTCGGATAACTAATCATGTGATTGGTTGGCGAAATGTTTGGCTGTTCATCCTTTGCAGTGGCCTCAGACATAGATGACGGCTCCTCCTGGGAAATGAGTCTCTGTCACAAGGCTTGTGAGAGGAGCCTGTACTAACTGAACTCACAGAGTACCACGAGACAGACCACACTATCACAACTTTGCCCCTTTGACGCTTCTGTCCGAAATTATAGTAGTGGGCGCGGTTAGAACTACAACGCTTCTGATCACGAGTCTGAAAGTAGATATTGTTTCCGAGTGTCTTTATTTGCATTTTAGTATGGTGTACAAATAAACCATTTTGGGATGACAGAAGTATATGGCCTTAGCCTGCACAGTAAAGCGGATGAGATGTCAATAACAGCTGTTCTCTCATGCAGCTGAAAAATTACACATAGTTGCAGTCTCTGCCCAGGAGCACACAGCTCAATAATTCGTGGCGCAACAGTCATACCCAGCTTTTCCGCCCACCCACTGTCCCATCTCACCAGCCGTCACTGCTTTTTGCCTTCCTCCTTCTCTTTTTCTGACCTCATTTTTGCTGGTTTCTAGACTCTGCGCACTTTACCACTGCTAACCAGTGCTAAAGTGCATATGCTCTCTCCCTTTAAACATGGTAACATTGGATCATACCCAATTGGACTATTTAATTTACCTATAAGTCCCTAGTAATGGGCACTGTATGTGCTTAGGGCCTGTCGATTAAATGCTACTAGTGGGCGTGCAGCACTGGTTGTGCCCCCCACTTAAGTAGCCACTTCCCCTTGTCTAATGCCTGCCATTGCAAGGCCTGTGTGTGCAGTTTCACTGCCACTTCGACTTGCCATTTAAAAGTACTTGCCAAGCCTAAAACTCCCCTTTTTCTACATATAAGTCACCCATAAAGTGTGCCCTAGGTAACCCCTAGAGCAGAGTGTGGTGTGGGTAAAAGGCAGGACATGTACCTGTGTAGTTTATATGTACTGGTAGTGTAAAACCCCTAAAATTCGTTTTTACACTACTGTGAGGCCTGCTCCCTTCGTAGGCTAACTTTGGGACTGCCCTCATACATTGTTGAAGTGGCAGCTGCTGATCTGAAAGGAGCAGGAAGGTCATATTTAGTATGGCCAGAATGGTAATACAAAATCCTGCTGACTGGTGAAGTCGGATTTAATATTACTATTCTAGAAATGCTACTTTTAGAAAGTAAGCATTTCTTTGCACTTAAATCTTTCTGTCCCCTACAATCCACGTCTGGCTAGGTTTAGTAGACAGCTCCTTGTGCATTCACTCAGGCACACCCCAAACACAGGGTACTCAGCCTCATTTGCAAACATCTGTATTTTGAATGGGTCTTCCTGGGCTGGGAGGGTGGAGGGCCTGCTCTCACACAAAGGACTGCCACACCCCCTACTGTGACCTTGGCAGACAGGATTGAACTGAAAGGGGACCTGGTGCACTTCTAAACCACTCTTTGAAGTCTCCCCCACTTCAAAGGCACATTTGGGTATAAAACAGGGCCTCTGGCCTACCACCTCAGACACTTGCTGGAGAAGAAACCTGAACCAGAACCTGCATCCTGCCAAGAAGAACTGCCTGGCTGCTCAAAGGACTCACCTGTCTGCTTTCTACAAAGGACTGCTGCCTTGCTGTTGGCCTGCTGCCTTTGCTGAACTCTTGTCTGGCTGCAAAAGTGCTCTCCAAGGGCCTGGATAGAGCTTGCCTCCTGTTCCCTGAAGTCTCAGGACCAAAAAGACTTCTCTTTTTCATTTGGACTCCTCGTGCGCTGAAAAATTAGACGCACAGCTTGCTCCGCAGTGAGAAAATCGCCGCACGCCGACGCAGCTCGACGCGACACCTGCGGGGCGACTGGAACTTCGACGCATGGCCTCGCATGGACAACGGCGCCCGACTTCCAGAGAGGAAATCGACGCGACACCTGCAGTGAGAAAGAAAATTCCACGCACAGCCTCACGGAAAGAAGCACAGCCGAATAACAAGCCGAGGAATCCACGCGCAGACGCAGGGACATCTGGTAATCCCCCGAACCATAGGAGTCGGCCCACGTGCCGGAAAATGATGCACATCTTCCCTGAGTGAAAAATAACAACTCAAGTCCGTGTGTGAAGGGGCGAAACCGAAGCACACACCAATTTTCTTCCCACAGAACAACGCACGTCTCCCCGCGTGAAAAATAACGACGCAAGTCCGTGTGTGAAGGGGCGAAACCGACGCACACACCATTTTTCCACACATCTCCTCCTCTATGGCCCTCTGCGGAGATTTTCCACTCCAAACCAGGTACTTTGTGCTTGAAAGAGACTTTGGGGGTGATTCCAACTTTGGCTGGCGGCGGGCGCCGCCAGCCAAACGGGAACCGCCAGAATACCGCTGCGCGGTCAGAAGACCGCCGCGGTTATTCTGGGTTTCCCGCTGGGCGGGCGGGCGACCGCCAGAAGGCTGCCCGCCAGCCCAGCGGGAAACACCCTTCCACGGGGATGCCGGCTCCGAAAGGAGCCGGCGGAGTGGAAGGTGTGCGACGGGTGCAGTAGCACCTGTCGCCATTTTCAGTGTCTGCATGGCAGACACTGAGAATCCTGGTGGGGCCCTCTTACGGGGGCACCTGCAGTGCCCATGCCATTGGCATGGGCACTGCAGGGGCCCCCAGGGGCCCCACGACACCCCATACCGCCATCCTGTTCCTGGCGGCCGAAACCGTCAGGAACAGGATGGCGGTATGGGGGTCGGAATCCCCATGGCGGCGCGATTCCCCAGGGCAGCGGAAAACCAGCGGTACACTGCCGGTTTTCCGTCAATGACCGCGGCTGTACCGCCGCGGTCAGAATGCCCATGGGAGCACCGCCAGCCTGTTGGCGGTGTTCCCGCGGTCCCCAACCCTGGCGGTCTCGGACCGCCAGGGTTGGAATGACTGCCTTTGTTTGCTTTTTAAAGACTTAAGACACTTCATATCACTTTTTAGTGATATCTCTACAAATTCTTATTGCATCTTTTATTGTGTTGATCTACAAATATCCAGATAAATATTCTATATTTTTCTAAACACTGTGTGGTGTATTTTTGTGGTGCTATATGGTGTTATTGTATGATTTATTGCACAAATACTTTACACATTGCCTTCTGAGTTAAGCCTGACTGCTCGTGCCAAGCTACCAGAGGGTGGGCACAGGATAATTTGGATTGTGTGTGACTTACCCTGACTAGAGTGAGGGTTCTTGCTTGGACAGAGGGTAACCTGACTGCCAACCAAAAACCCCATTTCCAACACATACTATACATAAAAAGTAGGGATTTTGGTCAGTAGACTTCGTCCATTGGCCTTTTAAATTGTCAATCACATTTTTATTCTGCCCATTACAGGCCTACCCATTGGATCCTTTCACAATGAGTGACTCAAAAAAGCCTGTGCACATTGTTAATAACTACGTACAAGTAGTTCCTTTGTCTTCAGTTGCAAGGTTCATTCAAAGTCTGGCCTGCACTATCCAGAGACATCAGGAATATGAGATGAATGCCAGTTTAAATGAAGATGAGGCAGTAAAGCATGGATGTGACAGGTCTGTGCACTAGCGACATGTCTGTCCTGACTGATATTTTTTTAGAGTCCCTGGCTTACCCCTTTAGACAGGTTTCGTAACGTACCAAATTTGTATTGTCACTCTCATGGCATAATTTAATTCTCATGGTGTTCAGAACTCAAGTGTTTATGGTCAGTGTTTGATTTCGGCTTTTCATGAATCCGATAAACTCCCTATACTGCCTAACAGTACATGTGTCGTTCATCAGTACAAACAAGGCTTATTCTAGGAATTTTAGGGTCCTTAGTAGAGATGGAATATGTGAAATCCATCGAATTTGCATATCATATGACATCACATGAAATTACATCACAGGAAGTGACATCAATTGGTTATTAATCCTCTGGCAAGAAGCAGATATTGATAAAATGTTAAAAACATAAATAATAACCTCAATACGATTGATACAAATATTTTAAAGCTCTACTCAATGGAACTACAATATATTAGTCACACTGGGTAGACAAGCATCTGAAATGATATCTTCAATCAAAAGGAATGACAATATGTGTCCCCACATTAGTACATTATTATGTAAGCATGTATTTATGTACTATATATGTATATAGGACAAACCTAACCAAAATGCAGTGGAGCGCCTAAAAGGTTAAAAGGCAAGGAAACTGTCAACATATAGCATGAGGGTTAGCTGCTTTGTCAGCTGTATGTATGTATGTATGTATTTTATATTTATAAAGCGCATTCCGGCCAAGGCATCGAAGGGCTAAGTAACAGGAGTGAGAGAACCAAGAAAAACAGAAAACGGAGAGAGGAAATTAGCCACATCTACTGTGGGAAAAGGCACGTTTTTAGCTTCTTTCTGAAGGCCAAGAAATTGTGTTCTTTCCTCATCGTGAGAGGAAGCATATTCCAGTGTTTAGCCTCGGCCACCGTAAAAGCCTTGTCACCCCATCTAGCCCTACGGGTCTGTGGCACATGAACCAAATTGGAGCCTGCAGATCTAAGCTGACGGCTTGGGGTGTACCAATGAAGCCCCGGTGTCAGATGTTCAGTGCTACTGTTATATAAAGCTTTATGTGTGAAACATAGGCCCTCATTCTGACCTTGGCGGGCGGCGGAGGCCGCCCGCCAAAGTCCCGCCGTCAGGTTACCGTTCCGCGGTCGAAAGACCGCGGCGGTAATTCTGACTTTCCCGCTGGGCTGGCGGGCGGTCGCCTTCAGACCGCCAGCCAGCCCAGCGGGAAAGAGGCTTCCACGATGAAGCCGGCTCGGAATCGAGCCGGCGGAGTGGAAGCTGTGCGACGGGTGCAGTTGCACCCGTCGCGTATTTCACTGTCTGCGCAGCAGACAGTGAAATACATGTAGGGGCCCTCTTACGGGGGCCCCTGCAATGCCCATGCCAGTGGCATGGGCACTGCAGGGGCCCCCAGGGGCCCCGCGACCCCCCCTACCGCCATCCGGATCTCGGCGGTCCGACCGCCGGGATCTGGATGGCGGTAGGGGGGGTCGGAATCCCCGCGGCGGTGCAGCAAGCTGCGCCGCCGCGGAGGATTCAATGGGGCGACGGTACACTGGCGGGACCCCGCCAGTGGTGCCGGTCCGACCGCGGCTTTACCGCCGCGGTCGGAATCCCCATTGGAGCACCGCCGGCCTGTCGGCGTTGCTCCCGCGGTCCTCCGCCCTGGCGGTCAAAGACCGCCAGGGTCAGAATGACCACCATAGTGTCTTAAAGACAATACATTTCTTCACAGGTAACCAGTGTAGTTGTCTCAAACTAGCAGTGGCCGAAGCTGTACGAGGAAGATTAAGTATTAGATGAGCAGCAGTATTCTGGATAAGTGGAAGTTTACTAAGTGAAAGCTTGTCAATATTAAGCAATAAGGCGTTACAGTAATCTATTTTGCCGATTACCAAGGCAAGAGACACCATAATTCTAAGCTTCTCTTGTAAGTAGGGAAATACTTTTTTCAGTGTTTTCAATATCCAGAAACAAGTTTTAGTAGTAGAATTAACTTGTGGCTTAAAGGATAGAGTAATGCCAAAAATGACCCCTAAATTCTTAATAGAGCTAATAGGGACAGGTAGGTCTCCACACACAGATGACCACCATCGAGAGCTACATAAATTTCTACTAGAACCAAAGAGAAGAATTTCACTTTTATCGCCGTTTATTTTGGGCCAGTTCAGGCCCATCCATCTACTAACCTCACACATACATTGCTGGGATTGGTCATCGGTTTCTTCCCAGTTCTTGTATACAGGAATAATTATTTGAGTATCATCCGCATAAGAGGTGGTGAAGAATCCAAAAGAGCGAATCAGTCTGGCCAGTGGAGCAATGTACAAATTAAAAAGGGTGGGACTAAGCGAGGAACCCTAAGGTACACAGCATGGTAACTGATATGTGGGTGTCTTAAAATCTCCACAAGTTACTATGGTGGATCTGTCTTCTAAGAACGACTTCAGTATGCATAGTTTTGTGCCTCTGACACCTGCCTGATGCAATCGATGCATCATAATTTGGGGAGAGATGGTATCAAAAGCTGTCACTGATTCGTACTTGAGCGTGCTCCAAAGAGGTGATTTTTCAGCTTAATCCTAAACTGGAGCAACGTTTGAATATTCCAGATCGATACAGGGATATTACTCCAGATCCTAGGTGCATAGATAGAGAAGGACTTTTGCTTTTTGTTTTCTTGCGCTTCTTCATCTAAAATTTGTGGAGGTCATGGCTGCAGTTCAGCCGAGAGCTACCAGATATGTTGAGCTTACCAAATAGGCAGGTGTGATGGCATTGAAGAGGATCCAACTAGTTTTGTACATGGTGCAGGCTGACACTGAAAGCCCATGGACTTCCATTCGAATGGGGGTGATGTGGTAATTTCTTCAGACCATTAATGAGGTGTGCAGTAGTGTGCAGTGTGCAGTTAAGGGTTCCCATGGTGGATTAAAATGACAATATGTCCAGCTTTTCAGTGCATGATAAAGTATAAACCACAACCAGAAATATATGAAAGAAAACAACACGTTTTAAAATAGCTTAACTTCCAAGGCACCACTTGAGTTTCTCTGAGATTAGCAAAATGTAGTGATATAGATTTGAGTTCTGCTCTACTTTCCTTGTTTTGGAAAGGGTCATAAAGGTTGGGCCAGGTCTAGGGAAAGGTCAACAAAGGGGTGTTTAAACAAATAATTATTTAGGTTGCTCTCTGAAAGGGATTAGTATCCTGGGAATTTTCAGCCCAAACCTAAATTGTTAAATATGAATCTACCATAATGTAATGTTATGCATGCATAAAGAGTTCAGTGTAATGTGCCTGGAGCCATGGCCCCTATTAACAGACTCTGCATCTTTTAAAAGTTCTAACGCCAATTATGATTGTATATTTAGGTGATTCCAGAGTGTACTTCCTTTTGTAAATCAACATGATGCAGATTTAGTTAACAGTTACGAGATATATCTCTTAGCACCTATGTACAAACAAGGATTTTTCCAATTTTTCAACAACAGTGAAAGCCCTCTATGGTTTCCACCTGGCCAGTATTTTAGGAGCATAGTTATTATTTTCATGTCTAAATCAGGACAACAATTTAAAGACTTCTATTTTCAAGACAAGCTAACAATAGAATGGAATGCTTACTAGAATACCTTCATCTTTTCTTCACCCTTCATCTTTTTCTTTTCTGTGAAACCCTCTAAGTGCTATTGGTGTACCTAGATGAGGGCTCTTTAGCTCAATAAGCAATAGGATTTAATATGCATCACAACGAGGAATCCTAGCAAGGCTGAAATCTGTCTGGGTTTGCTTGTGTTTCCATTGAGAAGAGACATAACATGTCTGGACAGTTCCTATCGGAGCAGCACAAAGACTTATTTGCATAAGGTTAGTTCCCACTGGTAGTAACAATGTGAACACTGTGAATAAAAGCCATGCACTTGAATTTTGTCCAAGTAATGACCAGTATCTGAGTTTAATTCAGGCATTCCTCTCATCACTTTTTGTTCTTTCTCAGTAGAAAGATCAACAGAACCTCTAGGGATATAACATGTATCTGTTTTGTTTCAAAACTCATACATTTAAAAAGACATGAGTGCAATGAAAGTGGGAAAGTAAGAGTAAAACTGAATATTAGGTAGCCTATATGTAGCAGAAAATTATACCACTGAAGGCAGAATAAGTCTGCTATTCAATATATGCCATCAACTCAACTCAGACTATTTGCTAGGATCAATAATTTATATATTGCACAATTTCAATCAATTATTTATTTCAAAAGCATATGGATTGTCCTTTAGCATAATACCAATAATAAGATACCACTTTACACAAACAAAGCAAATCATTGTTGAATGGACATGTCCCTATGCAATCACATAGAAGCAAACTATTGGAAGGATTTTGCGCACAGAAGAATTGGGATCTGGAGACATCAACACAAGTTTGCAGACCGGAAAGTAACTTAAAAACATTTTTTTGAATTTTTGAAGTAATCAAAGGCAACAAAAAGCCCCTTCCCTGCACCTCGCAGAACTAGACCATGGCTGCAAAGCAGAACAATGGATGAGAGGTTCAGTGGGTGCAGCCTCCATCTACTGGACCTTGCAGTAGTGGACTATAGATTGGAGCCCTCCATGACAAGAATTATTCCTTAGCTGCTTCTCCATTTACATCTAAAAGTAAATACTATGCTCCACATCTCTTGCCTATGACTGTCTCTCCTGTACAGTAGCCAACTATTCATTCAAATGGACACTTTGCACAATTGTGGTTTTGAAAAGAAGATTTTTATATGAGGGTTAGCAAAAGTTACTGAGTTAATTTGAGGGTTTTATCTCACCCTAAAACAGGTCCCTAATTCCTTTAAAATGAAAAAATGTGGTGTTATGGGAATGTTATTTCAATCTGGGTCCTCCTACTTGACCAAATTGTGTGATTTTAGGCAAATCAAATTTTCCCCCTATTGGCATCACGTTATCTGTCATTAGCTCATAGGTTCACAAGTCATTACTTGAATGTAATATTTTTTGAGGGAGTGACTGCTAGTTTAGGGCTTGATCAAACTCAGATTTTACATTCCCCCTTTTTTAGCAACCCCAAAGGTAAACATTTTGCTAAGGTAGTCTCTCTTGGTCACCTCTCATGCTGCATATCCTTCTTCCTAGTTACCATGCTAAAAACGTCAAGCTGCTTGCACTTCTCCACTGTGATTGTTTCCAGTACCAGTACTGGGACAGCTTGCTGGCTGGGCTACCCAAGGCTTTCCTGTTGGGCTATCTGTTTACCATCCAGTCATTGCAGGATGTAGGATGCAACTGCAGGACAAATCTGTATCCCTCCCACCCTACTTCACTGGCCCTCGCAGCACCAGACCATGTTTGAGATCGGGCTGTTGCATAGCAATGGTGCCATTGGCCTTAGTGCAATCAAGGCACGTGGGTCCCCTATCCACTGGCTGTACAGTAAAATACCTTTATGATTGGGGTGGATTTGGCTGCTAATACCTGGGATCTGGTGCCATTGCCCCTGCTCTACTATTGATAGCTATGCCCCTGAGACTGGTGCCTGCTCCAGGGCCTCTAGTGCTGCAAAGCAGAGGAGAAGGGGATCCTTTCTCTGGTGCTTCAAGGAGTAGACCATGGCTAAAATTCCCGGGGGGTGGGGAGGTGCTTCATTGCTGGACCTCCCTGTGTTGGATCATGGCCCACAGAATAAGGCAGAGGGGTGTAGCAAATGCTCCTGGGGTCGTGTTTCAAGCCAGGTAAAATGACCTCATTCCACTGACTGGACAGTATAGCAAAGACATATTCTGGCATCATTGGCTCTCTAATAGCCCTGGATCCTGTTGCCAATCAACCTGCTGGTGTACTGAGCTCTGTAATGGTTCCCTTCACCTAAAACTCACTGTTGTGAGCCAGTGCTGTGAGGTCCTAGGAATAGTGCCCCTCCCTTAGGCCTCTCAGTAATGGACCATGGGTCTGAAGCCCACGGCAGGGAGGTCAGTGGCAATGATCCATGCCAAGGACTCTGGTGCAAGAAGGGTAAGTTAGCATCCTGGTCCATTAGCTAGACAGTAACATACAGCCATAATTTGGATCCATTGGGCTCCTTGCATCCAAGGGTCCCTTTGACAATGCAAGTACCAAATTAAGCCAGACTTTGCCATGATTAGACAAGCCACACCTGGAGCACATCTCAAAATAATGAGTGGCAATACTTTTTTCACAGTCCTGCCGAATCACATTAACTTAGCAGCCACCGGGACATGATAGCATTTAACAGATTTGACATTCAAGTACGTCACATGGAGAATGAAATATTCACTAAATTATGGAAAACAGAACTTGTGAGACTACCTTGCATAATGCAGAGGTGGGAAAATCCAAATAATTATTTGAGGGGTTTCCTGTAGAGAAATCAGCATGATACTGCTGAGATATGGGGCCATACTAGGACAGCTAAAATTCTGTCCAGTTCTGCAGAAAACTAAAGCTTGCAGGCAGTGTAGCAGACCCAGGAGTTAAACTACTACATTGTGACACAGGGTGAGATGTATGAACATTAGTAATAGCAGTTTCCAAATAAAATTTTTGTGACTTGCTACTTGGTAATCACTTTTGTAATTGTAATTGTATTTATATAGTGCTTACTCCCACTGACAAGGTATCGAAGTGCTTTTTCAGTGAATAGCACACTACTCCAGAACCCCAAAAGGACTAGTGGTGGTTTAGTATAGGGAAATAGGAGTTAATTTGGGGCGGTGAACATGTCAGTCTGTTTGTTGAATTGAATAGAACAACGATGTGATAGAAGAGGGAATAATCTAGAAAGTATCATAGTAGTAAGATGAGGTTTGAGATGCGTAAAAGGAGAGATGCCGATGTCTATATAAAGGGATTAGGGAGATCACAATAGCAAAATGAGGATTTGGATAAGTCAAAGGTGAGATACATGAGGGAGGAATTTAGTAGGGCTGTGTGGGAGATCATTGTAGTAAACCAAAGTTTTGGTGACCCTGAAGGGATAGAGGAGGGAGGGAAGAGTATAGAAAGGGTTATTGTGTAAATCATAGTAGTATAATGCGGTTTGGGATGAGTCAGAGAGTGGAAATAGAGGATAGATTGAGAAAGGCATTGTGTGAGACAGAGTAGTGCATTGGAGAAAGGTTTTTTTCTCTTGTACAGTAGGAGTAAAGTAATAAAATAACTAGATTTTTAAAATATTTTTCCTCAATATTTTAATAGTGAAGTGTGTGTAGATAAATAGCAATATTTACCTTTTGTATTAGAAATATGGAGGGAATTAGTATAATATAGGGGAGAAACTAGGAGGGAAATTTAAACAGTCATGTGTAGAACTAAGTATGGTGGTTATGTGGAAAGAGCCAACTCTTGAGTAGTCTTCTGAATATAATATCCATGGATCTTACATATGGAGGTAATGAGTTTCATAGTCTAACCGCTTGAACAGAGAAAGATGTACCACCTATTCTCTTTTTCTTGTGTGGTGGGGTTATGAGGGGAGGTGCCAATCTTGAGCAGGGATTCCTTTGTTGGTTGAATGTATTTGGTGATTTTATTCCTGATGAAAAGTGGTCATTTTCCATTTATTGCTTTGTGGGTGATACAAAGAAGCTTGAAGGTGAATCTTCTGGTAACTGGTAACCAATGTAGGGCCCTCAAGGCAAGGGAGGTGTGGGCTTGTGTCTTTACATGTAGTAGTAGACTGGCTGCAGAGTTTTTGAATCCGTTGTAGTCTTTTCATAGTTGATGGAGATGATCTTTGGCATAATCCCGTTTAGACAGTACAAGAGACACAGTGACCTGAACCTTGTGTGGAAATCCCAGGTAGGGAAAGATGCATTGCAGAGTTTTCATGGTGATGAAG
This sequence comes from Pleurodeles waltl, assembly GCF_031143425.1. Taxonomy (NCBI): domain Eukaryota; kingdom Metazoa; phylum Chordata; class Amphibia; order Caudata; family Salamandridae; genus Pleurodeles; species Pleurodeles waltl. Next base: position 841,348,208 of record NC_090436.1, read on the forward strand.
CTTGATCTTGCTTGGGAATTCATTGTTAACTTGGAGTCTATGGTGACTCCAAGGTTTATTAATTCCTTAGATACTTTCGGAGGTGATCCCAGATCATCAGGCGAGGAGCATAGTGGGTCATAATTTTTCCAGTCGCCACATGTGAGCATTTTTGTTTGGGAAGCATTCAGTTTGAGATGGCTTCTTGCCATCCACTGATCAACAGTTTGAGGCAACTGAAGATTTTTGAGTTTCTAATGGCTTTTGGGCTTTCCAGTTTAAGTATTTGTGTGTCATCTGCACAGTTGTAGCATGTGTGCTAAAATTCATTGATCATTACTGGTAATCACTTCATGTAGCTGTTGAAAAGCATGGATGAGTTAATTGAGCCTTGGGTGACCCCTGCTTTTGCGAACTACGGTTTGGATGAAAAAGAGGGAGTATGGATAACATTTGTTCTGTTTTGTAGGTGGGATGTGATCTAGTCGAGAGCAGTCCCCTCAATTAAATGAGTCAAAGGTAGCGGGAGGTCCAAGAGAAGTACTGCAGCAACTCCATTGTGGTCTACTGTGTTTTAAAGTAATTCCAGATGGCTATGAGAAAGACTCTGTGCCTCTTCCTGGGTTAAATCCAGTTTGGTGGACTGAAAGTATGGAGTTATCTTCAATCAAATTTAACATCTGGGCTAATGCTGCTCTTTCTATCAGTTTGCCTATGAATGGTCCTTTTGTAATTGGTCTGTAGCCGTTGGGGTCATGCAGGTGCAGGTTTGTTTTCTTTAATAATGGGTGAATGTATGCCTTTTTTAGGTCCTCTGGAAAACTTCCATAGTTAAATAATTATTGATGATTCTTCTTAGTGGTGTGGCAGCAGAAGTAGATAATAAAATGTTCTTGAAAATGTGTGGTGGACAAGGATCAGAAGGGCAGCTGGAAGGCCTGCTTGCTTTGACCATATCTATGAATTCACTTTGTGATATTTGTTTGAAGAAATGTTGAGGCTGGGTTGGCTTACTCTTGGAGGGGATTTTTGGAAATGGGTTGGTGCTGGTGGGGTTCCTTTGCTTTAAATACGAATCCAGTGTGTCTGCTTTCATTGTGTAATGATCTGCCAGCTTGTCTGTGAATTCTTGAGTAATGGGATGGGTTCCTTCTGTGCATTTAGGTTTACAAAATTCAATGAGAATTTTATAGAATTCTTTATTTGCACATTTAGCATTTTGAATTCTGTTTGAATAGTACCTTTTTTTGCTTTTTTGATTGTTCATTTGTATATTCTGTTAAGTTTGCGTAAGTGTAGTTTGTCTTGATTGCTGTTTATTTTCAGCCAGGTTCCTTGGAGCCTTCTGATTTGTTGCTTTATCATTTTTTTGTTTTTTATTTCTCCAAGGTGCTTGTTTTCTTTTGTCCCGGTTTGTTATTCTTAGTGGTATTAGGATATCGAAAGCTTCCTGTAGCCACTCATAAAGTTTTTGAACAGAATTTATTTTATCTAGATCTGTGTGAGCTGTAAGTTGTGTTTCTAACTATTCAAAATTGAGTTTGTTCCATGGTCAATAGGTGGATGCATGTAAGGTGGTCTTGGGTGTGTTCATTTGTTTTATGTTGGAAAGCTACCAAATGGTGGTATGACCATGTGACTGGAGTAAACCTTTGAAGGGTAATTAGTTTTGGATTTGCAAAAAGGACATCCTTGATGTGTTCAGCGATGTGTGTTGTTTTGTGTACAATCTGATCTAGGTTCAGTGTGACTAGGCCAGTGATGACAGTTTTTGAATGGGGAATATTGGGTTTGACAAACCAACAGCCACTTTTTGTGATGCTCCAGTGGAGCTGTGCACTGTGCAGTATTTACAAGGCGGCTTTAAGCCACTTTTTATGGCTTAACCCTACCTTGTAAATACTGTCCCTTCACACGCAGCACTATGTGTGGAAGGGGCATGCAATGGGTGTTGCTGTGGGCACTCCATAGCAACACCCATTGCATTTTGACCCAGTCCCGGATTTACGAGATTTTATGAACCTGAGGCAGTACCAAAACCTAAAGCCACCCCAGGGATGGCGATAAAGTGGCGCAACGAGGAAAAATGCTGTCATGTCCCCTGGTTGTTTGCTCTTTCTATGTGTGCTGCATTCCACAGCATTTCACAGAAAGAGCAAATCTCCATTGAAGATTGTTTTTGTGCAGGAAGGTATCCCTTTCTGCACAATTTTTTTTTACTTGCAATGCTGTCATCCTTGCACCATGGGGCAAGGGTTGCTGCATTGGCGCTCAGCAGATAATTTATTGTTGGCACATAGGGAAACACAGGGATGCACCATAGTCTAGTAAATGCGGTGCATCCCTGCATTTTAGAATTTATGCAGCGTGCACTGCCAATTTTGGTGCTGCAGCCGCATTGCACCACTTCTTGTTAATATGCCCCCAAATGTTTAGGTCGCCAGGAATGCATAGGTTGGAGTGCAGCGTCATAAGGTTTGAATCTTTGTATAGAAATGTGTTTGGAAATGTTGAATTGCTAGGTGATGGTCTGTAAAAGAGGAGGAAGTTACAGGAGGAAGTTGGTGTAGGGTTGCATCTGGTGCTGAGGGCTTCAGAACCTTGTATGGAAATGTCAGCAGATTTATTGTTTGTTTGAATATAACAATAAAACAGTTAGCCCACCTCCTCTTTTGCCTATATGATTTTGTGTGATAGCCTGTAGGAATGGCTTCATGCAACACTGGAGCCATGTCATCTCCCAGCCATGAATCAGTTATGAAGAGTAAGTCAGGTTGTGTGTTAGTGAGTAGATCATAGATGTGTTGCTTGTTTTTTTGATGTGATCGAGTATTTATTAGTAGGCAGATTAAATACTGTGTTTTGGTGGTGGTGTGACCTTGTTTTCTAGAATAGAGCGAGCGTATATGTGGAATTTGTAGCCGGTATGGTATTAGTGCTAGTATTAAAGGTATGAAGGTCACAATAGTGTTTTTTTATATTGTGCTCCTTATACAGCAGGCTTAGAAGGCATTTTGCTGGGTCTGCCTGTGTCAGTGGTGGAGATGGTGGTTGTGTGTGAGTTTGTGAGTTGTGTTCTTTTTGCAGAGTAGCCTTGTGTAATAGAGATGGGGATGCAAGGTTGTGAAGAGTGGCATGTTGTTTATTTTGTTTGTGTCTGTTAAGGGTGGAAGTTGTATGAGTAAAGGGTGGTGGTGGAGCATATGGGTCATATTTTAACCCATTCGCTGCTAAGCCTTTCCCCCCTTTGGACTAAGCTTTTTTTTGTCTACTTGGGGTAGTTTGCGGTTAGGCCCCCATAACCTTTTATCCATATAAGCTGTCCATGCCTAATTTGTGTCCTTTTATTCAAACATCATTGGGATTCTAGAAGTACCCCGGTTTGTGGATTGCCATGGAGAAAACCACCAAGAAATTAGCCAAAATGTAGCAACATTTTGTTTCTTTGGGGCGAAATGCTAAAAAGTGTTGCAGATGAAAGTGTTTGTTTTTTCCTTCAAATGGCATCAATAAAAGGTTTGTGGTGCTAAAATCACCATCTTTTCAGCTTTCAGAGACAGGCAGAGATGATTCAGAAACCCAAAATCTCTAGCACAGTTTTGGCATTTTACTGGGAGATAGTCCATTTTCCCTAATTTTGTGCTCTCAACCACCTTCCATTTTATGGTAGAAACGTGTGTAAAAGCTATGGTGGATCCTGGAAAGCCATGCATTTCTGAAAACTAAACAAATTTCAGAATTCACCAAGGGACCATTGGTGTAGATTGCACAAGGTTTTCTCAAAGTGTTGAAACAGACACATATTGAACATTAGTAGGAGAAAACAGACATTTGTGACAACATTTTCTTTTCTAACTTCTCATAATGATAACCAATGCAGAAAAGCCATATGCCATTACATCTGCCAGACCCTTCTGGTTGTGAGAATATATAGGGTTTGTGGGTTGTCCAAGAACTTGAGGCACCCAGAGCCAATAGATGAGCTGCACCTTGCAATGGTTTTTCACTGTGTACCCGGTATGGAGCAATTTGTATGGTAAAATATAGATAGTAAAAAGTAGCTATCAAGTAAACCTATGTATTTCTGAAATGGGCACAAGACATGGAGTTTAAAAGCAGGGGTTATTTGCAGATATCTGAATTTGTAGGTAGCCATACTAGAATGTGAATTAGAGAGTATTTCTTAAAACTACTTCTTTCTTACACCTTGCCTTACATTTAGAAGGTGCAAATGCACAGAACTACGTCTCCCAAGAAAAAGGGTACTTCACTTGTGTGGGTAAGCCTAGTGCCCGTGACAGAAAATCCTCCAAAACACAACATGTATATATCAAATATTTCTATGCAAAACTAACCAATTTTTTGCAAAGTGGATAACTGTGGCTTTTGGGCTCTACCACAGCTGGTACCCAGGGAAGCCTTGCAAACTTGTACATTTCTGAAAGCTAGACAGCTAGGGGAATTCATGATGGGGTGGCCTGCGTGGCTCTCACCAGGTTGTGTTACCCAGAATCCTTTGTAAACCTTAAACTTTGACTAAAAACACATATTCCTCACATATCTGTAATGAAAAGTTCTGGAGTCTGCACAAAGCCACAAACTTCCTCCCACCCAACATTCTACTAAGTCTTCTGATGAAAATGGTACCTCACTTGTGGGGGTAGGCATAGTGCCTGCAACAGAAAATGTCCCAAAATGCAACATAGATACATCAATTGTTTCTAAGCAAAGCTGATCCAGTTTTTGCAAAGCGGGTAGTTGTGGTTTTGGGGTCCTACCTAGTATCTAGGGAAACCTAGCAAAGCTGTACATTTTTGAAAACTAGACACCTAGGGAAATCCAAGGAGGGGTGAGTTGCAGGGATCCCATGAGGTTTTTCTACTCGCAATAACCTTCAAACCTCAAACGTTTCCTGAAATCACACAATCTCCTTACATTTCTGTGGTGGAAACTGCAGTAATCTAAAAAATTCCTACCACCCAGCATTGCTTCACTTGTGCCAATAAAAATGCTCTACCGCTTGTGTGGCTGGGCTTAGTGCCAGAAACAGGAACTTATGAAATCAAGGACAATGAAAACCCTTGCATGGTGCCTCCTATTGACATTTGTTGTATCCATTCCTGTCGCTGGCACTAGGCCCAACCACACAAGTGGCACAGCATTTTTATCGCAGAGGAGGGGCAATGCTAGGTGGTAGGATATTTGTGGATTTCTGAGGGTTCTGGACATTGCCATCATGGAAATCTGAGATAAAATGTGTGTAACTAGTCAACATTTGGGGTTTGCAGGACATTGTGGGTAAGAAAATGATATAAGATGGATGCAAAGCACACCACCCTGACTCCCAGAGATGTAAAGTTTTCAGAGAGGTCTGGGTCTGGTAGCTTTCTCTGGGTGGCAGTCTACCCATGCCCCAAACGTGGAGCTGCACACCATTGCAAGTGGGATGATACTGGGAGTGAGCCAAACTCTGCTGGTCTAATTTGTAAAAACAACCTCCTCAAAAATCAAATATCCTTTTACTTGCCATTGGGATGCGATGCTTTACTTCACAAGGGAGCAGAAGGACTATCTCCCCATTTTTGAGGTGATGGGGCATGTCCATGCTAGGCAGCCCCCACCCCTACCAAAAAAGTAATTGTCCCATGTGCCCTCTGAGGGGGCAGTGAGACTGTTTCCCTTTTTAGGGAATGCATTGCTTTTGCCTGAACTAAGAGGGAACAATGCCAAAGAATGCAGCACTCTTAGTCTGAGTAATTAATTTAATAAGGCACTTCCCAGATATCAAATAAAAGCACATGAATTTATGAAAATAAGCATTTAACTCAAATGAAGTAAAACGTGTATATACAAGAATAATCATAGCAGTTAAACAATCACAGACAGAAATGTGCAATGCATCAACAGTGAACATATATATATATATATATATATATATATATATATATATAAAATAACCAAAATTTAAAGGCATGACCATGGGGGGTAAATCCACATCTTTGCCAGCACCACCGACTGGGGAACCCTCAAACGAGACAGGAGAACCTGCACATGGGACCAAAATATCCTGGGCAATGTGTCCGCTCCACAGGTGAGTTCCTGTCTTAGCGGCAAGTCTCTCCATCTTTCATACCTTAAACAAGCTAGGAGAGCATTCAAGAACACCCTTCCCTCTGTTATGAAATCAAACGCTGGCTGTACTTAGTCTGTGTCAAAAACACACAAAAGAACTGGCCAGGCATCAATGCACATTCCGGAGACAGAGCTGTATCTTCTTCTGATGAACACATTCTCAGCCTTCTACACTTGTATCACATACGCATCCCCATAGTATGTTCCAGCACCATATGACCCTCTTCCAGTGAGAAAAGCAAAAACACATTCTGTGTGGAAAACAAGTTTTGTGTGGAAAACCCCTGCACTGCCATAACAGCAACTGAAGCAGGGCACAAAATAGAGTCAATGTTCAAAATGGAGTCAGTAGTTAAATACACATAGCATTACAAGAGGGGGTAGGTGGGGGCATGCCCTGCTGATACAAATAAAAAACAAAAAAGTAATCCCTTGTGTCTAGTGAGCTTTCTGCCCTGGGTGGGCAGAAGGGGGTAATTGCCTCCATCTGCCCCCTGGGGAGTGGAAAGACTGTTTCCCTTTTTTCTTGGGGGGGGGGGGGGTGAGGACATGGCCATATATATATAAAAATAAAAAAAACGTAATCCCTGTTGTCTAGTGGGCTTTCTGTCCCCCTAGGGGCCAGAAGGGGGATAAAATGCCCCCTTTTCCCTACCCGAGGGGGGCAGAAAGACTGCTGTCCTTTTTTGAGGTGTAGGGCATGGCCATGCCCATGCTGGGCAGCCCCATCCCTAGAAATAGTGAACAAAAATAATCCCTAATGTCTAGTGGGCTTTCTGCACCCCCCCCCCCCCATGGAGGCAGATTAAGTAATTACTACTATTTGCCACTTCAGAGGGGCAGAAATAGTGTTTCATTTTTTTTTTTAGGGGCATGGCCATACCAGGCAGCCCCCACCCCTACAAATAAAAAATTAGAGAGAGTAATCTCTGGTGTCTAGTGGTTTTCTGTCTACCCGGGGCAGATCAGCTTAAAAATAGGGCCTGTCTGCCCCCAGGGGGGCAGAAAAAGGCCCCAAAAAATGCCCCCATACTGGGGCGCAACCCTTTGCCAAGTGGCCACTTCCTGTGATATTTTTATAAAATTCCCTGGTGTCTAGTGGTTTTCTACCTCCCCTGGGGGCATATCAGCCTAAATATAAGGCCATTTGGCCCTCAGGGGCTAGGAGAAAATAGCTAAAATAATGCCCCTGTTATGAGGAGCGGCCTTTGCTTAAGGGGCCACTACCTTTCAATATAAAGAATCCTTGAAAAACTCCCTGATGTCTAGTTAGGTGGATCCCTGCTCAGGGATCGCCCTCCTTTGGCAATAACCAAGCAGGGATCCACTTGGTAAGGGTATCATTGAAAAGGGGATATTCCCCCCTTTCTAACAATACCTATTCTGTGTGATTCGGTGTTCAAGGGGCTAAGATAGGTCTCTGAGCAAAAAGCACTGAAAGTGAAATGAGCCAATCATTTTCTCTGTAATGACTTCAGCGTGCCATTCTCTTTCCCTGCTCCAGAGGCTCAAAAATAAAAAAGGAAATCCCACTGCTGTTTCCAGCAGAGGGATTTGGTGGTCATTTGATGAGGACGGAATTGTCCGTCCTCAGCACACAGGCACCCGGCTGAGGACGGAATCGTTCTGTCTTCAGCATGCAAAAGGTTAAGGCTCTAAATTGTGCAATGGATGCGAGGTGGGTGATTGAGAGTTGTGTTGATGTATTTGTTGCTGGTAAAGATAGAACATTTGGGAGTAAAGATGGTTTAGGATGTATGTATTTGAGTAGTCATAAGGGTGGGTATGTGTGCATGTTTCTAATTTGTGATGGAATGTATTATGAAAGAGTACATGTGGGTGATTTTGATGTGCTGCTGTGATTTATGTTTTGTTTTTGTGGAGTAGTGAGAGGAGATATTGTAGGAGATTTAGTAGCTTTCCAAGAAGGATTTATATGTAAAGTACTGCTGGTGAGTGGTATTTGAATTGTACAAGAGGTAGTGATGTGTTTTGGAGAACAGTATATGTGGTGTGTAAGAAAGGATGAACAAGAGTTATATTGCTAAAACCATTGGGAAAGCCAGTAAGTCCCAAAAGTAAGCCCTACAGGCTTTGCCAAAAATTGTTTATTTTATCTTTAGATGGCTATGTCAGTCACCAGCCTATCTCTAGGGCTACTATCACATCAGGGAAGTAGGGAAGGCTGCTATATGGGTATAACCTATAACACCTAAAATTAACTGAGAAATCTGTATGTGTATGCTGGTAGTAGAATCTGCAGGATGTGACCGCATAAAGAATGCATGCTATATGAAACTAGAGTTACAGCAGTGCCAGCAGGACTCAAAGTACTGGCAGCAGAAACATCACTGACAACATCAGAAGTGAACACCAGTGATGTGAAACAGAGTGACAGCAAGCAAGCTGAAATGGAGTATCACCCAGATGATAGGTGTCAGCACTCATATATTCACTCACGTATATGCCCACGGGCTCATCTCATTGGAATAAGCCCCGGCAGTCCGAACATCTGTCTGTAATAAAGAAATTAGTTATGCTTTAATGTTACGTGTTCTGTAAGGGTTGAAAGCTGGCTCTATTCTTCCTTCCTCTTCAAGGACAGGAAGCCTGCAGTGTGGCTGCCTTAATTAAGGAAGGATGATTCTTTTACCAATGTCAAGCTGTACGTGTCTTGAGGAAGCAAAGTTTTCATTACTGCATTACATTTGCACTGCTGCCCAATATAAACCTGTCCTGTGAGAGACGACTCCCTGAGCTGTACCAATTTTTATAAGGAAGGGAAGCTAACATTGCTGCTCCCAAGATTATATGAAGAAGGGGTATGCACCCTGTACAAGTAGGGACCACAATCCCAGTCAGGGTAAGTCATAACACAACCTAAATTATACTGTGCTCATCCTCCAGTAGGTTGGCAGAGAGCAGGCATGCTTAACTTAGAAGACAATGTATGTCTGCAATAACTCATACAGTAACACAGTGAAGACACCACAAAAAGTACTCCTCACGAGTTCAGAAAAATAGATTACAATTATCGGAATAAAACAAGACCAAAACAACAAAGGTCCATGTACATAGGTCAAGATATAACTTTTTAGAGGTTTAGTAAGTCTTAATCCATAGGAATCAATGGATGTATCTCTTTAGCACAAGGTACCTGGGATGCGTCAAAAATAAAGATGCTGCAGTCCGCAGAGGTGGTGAGGCATTTAGAAAGCAAAGTGATACATTGATTTTTATGGGGAAGCGCATGTGATGTGTTGATTCTTGCAAAAAGGTTGATGCATAAATTCCTGAACACACAGCCATGGTTCTTTACTTTGGCGCAGGGTTGATGGCAAATTGACATGCAGGGACGATGCGTGAAAAATCTAGATGTGCTGTGATGCTGGAACTGTGCTGAAACTGGCCCTGCATGAATTCTGAAGATGCTGCAATGAGTTTTTAGCCAAGGGACAGGTGTTGTGTTGATTTTTCAGCTGCAGCACACAGGGGCGTGGATTTGTTCCTTTAGGTGAAGTTGTTGATGGCCATGAGACTTATTAACAGGAGGCAAGCTGACAAGCATTTGGAGGTCACTTCTGGAAGGAATACAAAATCCTTCCAAGAGATGCAGGGAGCAGCAGGAAGCAGGGCAGCAAGCAGGAGAGCAGTGCTTTGAGAGAAGTCATCGAAATGAATCCTTTGGGCAGCACTGCAGTCCTTCTGACAGAGTCTGGTTGTAGGTCCAAAAGTGTCTGATTTTAGGGGGTCACAGAACCAGTATATATACCCAAATGTGCTTTGAATTGGAGGAGACTTCAAACAGTGTTTTTGAAATGCACCAGTTCCCCTTACAACCCAGTCCTGTCCACCAGAAGCTCTGTTGGGGGTTATCAATCATTTGTGTAGGGCCAGGCTACTAGGCTTTGAAGTGTAAATGAGAGCCCCTCCACCCTTCCTGCCCAGGAAGACTCATCAGTATGCAGATGAATGCAGATGAAGCTGAGTGACCTGTGTTTATGTCTGTTTAGGTGGAATGAACAAGGGGAGCTGTCAACCAGCACAGATCAGATGTGGATTGGAGAAAGGCTGTAAGGCACAGAGAGCAATAAGTGAAGGGAAACGCCTATTTCAAAAATAGTAATATTCAATCCAACTTCACCATTAAGCAGGATTTCTCACTACCATTCCAATTATACCAAACATGACAATGCCACTCCTTTCAGATCAGAAATCACCACATAAAAGTATATTAGGGAATTCCCAATGCTGGCCTATGACAGAAGAGAATTAATGTCTCACCATGTCTTGAGCTGCTTTCTGAAGACAGATTCCTAGCCGATAAACTTTAAGTGACTAGGAAGTGAGTTCCAGGCCCTGGTGCCTAAAACGGTAAAGGATTTGCCCTCTCTGGTTTTCAGTCTATATGAGGCTGGTTTGAGCAAATCGGCATGTAATGACCTGTGTCTACCTGACCCGGTTCTGGCCAGGACTCTGCTTGGCTCCACCAGCCTGCCCCCGTGCCCCTTATGCTGCCGACTGCCACCTGGACAGCAGTTCGAGGCCCTCCTCCACCCACAAACACCTGCCTGTGCCTCATCCCTGATGCCTAGTAGTGGGCATCTCTGGTTTGTCGAGTAAGTATTCCTTTTGTGTTTTTGTAATTTGTATTCTGTATATGCTGTTTCTTCTGCCATTTTTTCATGGCCATCTATTCCTCTTGTGATCCTCTGTGCTGCGCTTTTCTGCCCCCGTGCCTCCCCTGTACTTCATTTGCTGCCGCTCTCACTGCCTGTTTTTTCTCCACCGGCTCTGGCTGGTCACTTTCTCCCTGCCGCTGCGTCCCCTGCGTCCCCGGCCCCCTCGCACACCCATTGGCCCTTCCTCCCGCCTCCCAGCTACTCCACCCTCTTAATGGCGGCCGCTGCACGGAGCCCCGTGTGACTACCTGACCTGGTTCTGGCCAGGAGTCCACTTGGCTCCACCAGCCTGCCCCCATGTTCCTTAACCTACAGACTGCCATCTGGACAGCAGTTCAAGGCCCTCCTCCACCCGCAGACACCCGCCTGCACCTCATCCCTGATCCCTAGTAGTGGGCATCTCCGGTTTGTCGAGTAAGTAGTCCTTTTGTGTTTTTGTAATTTGTATTCTGTATATGCCGTTTCTTCTGCCATTTTTTCATAGCCATCTATTCCTCTTGTGATCCTCTGCCCTGCGCTTTTCTGCCCCTGTGCCCCCCCTGTACTTCATTTTCTGCCGCTCTCACCGTCCGTTTTTTCTTCACTGGTTCCGGCTGGTTACTTTCTCCCTGCCACTGCGTGCCCTGCGGCCCGCCCCCTCGCACACCCATTGGCCCTCCCTCCCGCCTCCCAGCTGCTCCACCCTCCCACCACACCCTCTTAATGGCGGCCGCTGCGCGGAGCACTGTGTGACTACCTGACCGGATTCTGTCCAGGAGTCCACTTGGCTCCACCAGCCTGTCCCCGTACCCCTTATCCTGCTGCCTGCCACCTGGACAGCAGTTTGAGGCCCTCCTCCACCCACAGGCACCCGCCTGCACCTCATCCATGGTGCCTAGTGGTAGGCATCTCCGGTTGGTCGAGTAAGTAATCCTTTTGTGTTTTTGTAATTTGTATTCTGTATATGCCGTTTCTTCTGCCATTTTTGCATAGCCATCTATTCCTCTTGTGATCCTCTGCGCTGCGCTTTTCTGCCCCCGTAGCCCCTGTATTTCATTTGCTGCCGCTCTCAGTGCCCGTTTTTTCTCCACCGGCTCTGGACGGTCACTTTCTCCCTGCCGCTGCGTCCCCTGCGACCCCGCCCCTCTCGCACACCCATTGGCCCTCCCTCCCGCATCCCAGCTGCTCCACCCTCCCACCCCACCTTCTTAACGGCGCCCGCTGTGCATCCACACAGCTGGCGCGCCAGAGGCAAGCCCGTCTGCGCCTGGACTGTGCCCAGCGCCAGTCCTCCTGGTTCTCCCAACCCAGACCCCCCAGACTACACTACTCTAGTACCACACTCCACTCCCTAAACCCAAGACTACCCCCGCTTGCGCCCAAGCCAACCTCAAACACATGCAGGGACCTTTCACCTGCTATGCTTGTCGGTTCTCCTGCCCCCACCCACAAGCACCAGATACACCCACACGCCCCACACCAACCCCAACACTCCCCACAACAAGACTACCAGACACCACAACATCAACACCAAAAACTCCCACACAGTCCTCACCCACCCCAACAGACCCTACTCCAACACCAACAAGCCCCACTACCCCAACACACTCCACAACAACACCACTACAACCCACAGCAATACCAACATACCCTACAACGCCACTAACACCCCCCCACACTGACACCATCACCCACCACAACAACAACAGACCCCGCAACCACCTAAACTGCATACTCCTAAACACCCGCTCCATGGGACCTTTTCACATCACACTCACCAGACATTGCCTTCCTCACGGAAACTTGGGTGAATCTCTCTTCTGAGCTCGACATAGCCACAGCCACCCCAGATAGCTACAAAATCCACCGTAGAGACTGTTTAAACAAACCAGGAGGGGGCATCGCCATCATTCACAGAAACACCATTAAAATCACCACCAACACACACGACACCCTAGACAGCGTAGAACACATGCACTTCCAAATTCACATAAATGACAATACCACCCTCAGAGGAACCTTCATCTACAGACCACCAGGTCCTCGCCCCCCCCTTCTGTGACGCCATCGCTGACACCATCAGCCCTCACGCCCTCACTTCCACAGACTACATCCTCCTCAGTGATTTTAACTTCCACCCGGAGAACCCCCACGACCACAAATCCACATCCCTTCTAGACAACCTCACAAACCTAGGACTCAAACAACTGGTCACATCACCCACCCACTCAGCAGGACACACACTAGACGCAATCTTCCCCTTGAGCAACCACATACCTTGCACTCACACCACTGAACTCCACTGGACTGAACACCACTGCGTACATTTCTCCTTCTCCAAACCCCCCACACACCACCACCAACACACCACACCCTACCGCATGTGGGACAAGATCCCCACGGAACTCCTGAATGCTCAACTCGCTCAGAACCCCCCCAACACCAATGACCCCAACATTGCTGCCCATAACCTCACACAATGGATCACTAACTGCGCAGACTCATTCGCCCCTCTCAGAAGAAACATCACCACCGCAACATCAAGAACGCCCCCTGGTTCACCACTGAACTCCAAGCCTCCAAGCGTGAATGCCGCAAAACAGAGAAAGCTTGGCGACAGGAACCCTCAACCACCAACTTCTCCACCCTCAAAACCACCACAAACATGACCAACTCCTACGCACTACCAAAAAGGCATACTACAAGGAACACATAGACAGTAACTCACACAACAGCAAGGAACTCTTTACCATCATCAAAGAGCTCTCCAAACCCAAAGCCAGCAATATCTACCCCACTCACACACAACACCTCTGCGACTCCCTCTCCAACCACTTCCACATCAAAATCTTAGACATACACAACAGCTTCACACCACAGGCACTCGCCACCTCCACCACCGACACGACCAGCAACAACTCACCCCCCCAACCTACTACTCACCTGGGCCCCTACCAACGACGAAGAAACCGAAAAAACTATGAATTCCATCCACGCATGCTCCCCCTCGGACTCCTGCTGCCACCGCATTTTCAACAAAGCCAGCCCAACCATCGCCCCCCAAGCTTCGCGCCGTAATCAACAGCTCTTTCGACGACGCCACCTTTCCAGACTCCTGGAAGCATGCAGAAGTCACCACTCTCCTGAAAAAGCCCAAAGCAGACCCTGATGACCTCGCCAACTACCGCCCAATTTTGCTACTCCCCTTCCCCCCCCAAGGTCTCTGAAAAACTAGTGAACACCCGCCTGTCTCACTTCCTAGAGGAAAGCAACGCACTTGACACCTCCCAGTCTGGATTCCGCAAGAACCACAGCACTGAGACCGCCCTCATCGCATGTGCTGATGACATCAGAACCAGAGTCGACAAGGGCGAGACCGTCGCACTCATCCTCCTGGACCTCTACGCAGCCTTCGATACTGTCTGCCACCAAATACTCCGCACATGCCTCCACAACGCAGGAATTCGACACAAGGCCCTAGACTGGCTTGCCTCCTTCTTCGCTGAAAGAACCCAGAAAGTCTGCCTCCCCCCTTCCACTCCACAGCCACCAAGATCATCTGCAGAGTCCCCCAAGGGTCCTCCCTCAGCCCCACCCTTTTCAACATTTACATGTCCCCTCTCGCCAGCATCCTCCGGCCACATGGAATCACCATCATATCCTATCTCACTGCCCTAATATCTCCACCAATGCCCACAACCCACGCACGCAACCTCAGCATCATCTTGGATTCTTCCCTCTCCATGACCCATCAAATCAACAAAATCACCTCCTCCTGCTTCAACACCCTCTGCATGCTGCGAAAAACCTTCAAATGGATTCCCACAGAGACCAGAAAGACCGTCACCCACGCACTTATCAGCAGCAGGCTAGACTACGGAAACGCCCTCTACACCGGCCCCACAGTCAAGCTCAAGCAAAAACTCCTGAGGATCCAGAACACAGCCGCCTGTCTCAACCTGGACCTCCCACGCCATGAACACATCTCCTCAGACCTCAGATCCCTTCACTGGCTTCCGATCGACAAGAGGATCACCTTCAAAATCCTTATCCATGCACACAAATCCCTCCACAACACTGGACCAACCTACCTCAACGAAAGAGTGAACTTCCACATTCCCACTCGCCCCCTCCACTCCGCGGACCTCGCACTCACCACAGTCCCCGCCACCACCGGAGGCAGATCCTTCTCCTACTTCACCTCCAAAACCTGGAATTACCTCCCCACCAACCTCTGCAAGACTCAGAACCTCCTGGTCTTCAGAAAGCAGCTCAAGACATGGCTTTTCTAACAGTAAATCGGCATCCTCCCCTCCCCCTCCTCCATCCCCACCTCCCACCAGTGCTTTGAGATCGTTACGGGTGAGTAGCGCGCTCTATAAAAATTTTTGATTGCTTGATTGAGAGTCCTACTAGTGATGTAGTGAATGAACCTTGCTATAAGACATTTCGGTCCATTCACTTTATGGGCTCTAAAGGTCATCAAAAGAATTTTAAAGAGGACTCTTTTGTGGACCAGCGGCCAGTGCATAGAACTTAAAGCTTCAGAAGCAAATGCTCCTACAGGCAGTTAAAGAACTGCTCTAGCAGCCGCATGTTGGACAATTTAAGTTTATGTACAGTCTGTTTAGAAGAGCCGGCATACAGAGTATTTCAACAGCCTAGCCTGAGCGCACAAGCTACAATTTTCCTGGCTGTGAGAGGCAAAACATCAAATAATTTCCTCAAAGATTTTGTTAGATTAAAACAAGTCCCTGCTGCTACAAGAACCCGAGGACAAAATGACAGAAGAGAGTCAAATTTTATTCCAAGGTTCCTAACAACCTCCACTGTAGTTGGAGGAGTGGGGCTAAATCTGGCCACCATTTGGAGGGAACAAAATCATTTGACTTACCCAATAGCATTAGCTCGGTTTTGTCAGTAATAAATATTTCAGAGGGTTGTCTTGCATCCACTCAATGATAGCAGTTAAACAATTTTTAAAGTTCAGCTCTGATCCAAATGATGTTTTGTCCAGCGATATTATCAACTGGGTGTCATCTGCATACAAAATGGTGTCTCATCCAAATGATGTTATCAAGGAAATTAAAGGAGCCATGTAGATGTTGAATAAAGTCAGGCTCAATGAGGAGCCATTAGGAACACCAGATGTGACTGTGGTTTCTTTAAAAAAATTAGGGCCCAGCTTGACCATCTATCTCTGATGGGTAAGCAATGATTTTAACCAGGAAATGGCCAGACCATCAATCCCACGATCTCAGATGTGCTGGAGCAGGATATAATTGGAAACAGTGTTGAATTCTGGTGATAAGTCCAATAAAGTAATCATTGCATTCTTCCCTGTATCCATCGTCAATTTTAGAGTGTCCATGACTTCCAACAGAGCAGATTCATTGGAGTGCTTATTGCAAAAACCTGATTGCAGAGGGTCAAGTACATTGGTTTTTTCCTTGAATGCTTTTAGTTGGGTGTTAACCAATTTTTTGGTTAATTTACTCATAGCAGGCAACAATGATATTGGACCTAGATTGGACAAAGTTGTAGAATCTACGAGGGGCTAACTCTTCAGGGGTTTGACCACTGCCAGCTTCCGTTCTGCCAGGACTTCCACTGTAGCTAAGGAATTTTCTGAATATGATTGAACACTGGGTTGACTATATCCACAACCTTATGAAGGACTAGAGGGGCAAGGGAAGCTATGTGATCCAGATTTACAGGCTAAGATAGCCTGGCAGGACTGGAACAATTGTTTGGAAGGCTAGCAGAGTATTAACCTCTACTTTCAAGGGCCCATCCATCACTGTCTTGGTTGTTGAAAAAACAGGGGTAATATCTCTGTGGATAGCCTTTACCTTCTCCTTAACCTTAAAATAAGATGAAATCTGGTTGCATAATGCTTGGAATGTCGGGATCTGTTTTTCCAATGCCCTAGACTTAAGAAAAGAATTTGAGATCTTAAAAATAAGCTTTTGATCAAGTTGGGCTTCCTCATTTTGAGTAGAAAAATATGTTTTTTCAGATTTAATCTGCTTGTGATAAGCTTTTAGTGCTTATTAAAAGATTCTATAATATCCGCAGTTCGTCCTTGAAGAATCTGGATGGAGTTAAGTAAAAATTTGGAGATTCTAGGATCAGTTGTCAGCTTACCCCACCTGCACGTGGTAGAAGAGGCCTAACAGGGGGCCAGAAGAGGGTTACCTTGCTTGTTGCCTTGAGGGCTTCCTCCTGAATGGTGGCTCTCACCCTGTCTGACAACCTGTACATTTTGCTCTTTACAGGGGACTGTCTCCTGTGTCAATGTCATGGCTGCACAGATGTGTGAGTCCAGGGGTGAGTGAGAACAGTGAGGCAAACTATCCCTGCAACTGGTAACAGTTACCTTGCTTCTCTGGGGTCAGGGTGGCAGAGAGGTTGACACCATCCACCAATCCATCATGTTCCTGTGAAAAGATGAGGTCACAAAGAGGTTCACTCTTCACCTCTACACCCTCATCTGTCACAAGAAGCACGCTCACTTTGGACCTCTCAAAGTGAGACTTGAGTCTGTTGACATAGACCACCCTTAGGGGGCTCCTAGGCATCTACTAAGTAAGTAGTCTCCCCCTTATGCTCTTTGGCTTCATAGGGGCCAGTTCAGCAGTCCTGGTGAGCTCTGGGCTCTACTGGCTCCATGACCCATACTTTTCGGCTAGACTGAAACTCTATCAGAGTGGTTTTTTGGTCATGCCAGCATTTCATTACCTCCTGGCTGGCTTTTAGGTTGCTCTTAGCCTTTTTCCAAAAGTGGTGCATCTGGTTTCAGAGGGCGAACATGTAGCTGACCACATCCTGGGGGGTTTCCTGGAAACCTTCCTCCACCCTTTCTTGACAATGATCAGAGGTCCACTGACAGAGTAGCCATAGATGAGATTGATGGGTTGGAACCTTACTCGTTTCCATGGCACTCCGACAATTCTCCAAGGGAGATTTTTCAGATCCTGAAGGATATTACTGAACCAAAGCCCACAGATTTGGCTTGGGAAACCTCATCTAAACAAAGTAATAAATTGATGGCCTATTTTCAGGAAAAAGTTTTCAATAATTGTTCCTCTTTTTCTAATAATTCTACTGCTGTGGATCTATCCAGAACTGAACTTGTTTCTGCACAGTTAGTGGAGACTTTAGCAGCCTTTGCTCCTCTTTCGATCGACAATCTCGCTGATCTCCTTCTTGCAGTCAAATCTGGATCCCCCTTGGATCCTGCCCCTCTACATGTCTTTCAACAGGGTCACAACCACATTATTCCACTTTTGGCTGACCTATTTAATTTGGTTCTCACCTCGGGTGTAGTTCCCTCTCACTGGAAGCACGCCACGGAATTGACCCAGACTGCAAAAGCAACATCAGACCTATCTCCCTAATGCAGGGTTTATCAACATTTTTTGAAAAACACATCAATATACATCTGTTGTTTTTTCTGTCCTCTAATATTCTCTACTCCTCATAAATGAGCTTCAGGCCACAACACTAGTAAACACAAAGGGGGTTATTACAACTTTGGAGGAGGTGTTAATCTGTCCCAAAAGTGAAGGTAAAGTGATGGATATACCACCAGCCGTATTACGAGTCCATTATATCCTATGGAACTCGTAATACGGCTGGTGGTATATCCGTCACTTTACCGTCACTTTCGGGATGGATTAACACCTCCTCCAAAGTTGTAATAACCCCCAAAGTACTGAAACAGCTCTGCTCACGGTAGTGACTGTGGAGGTGCAGCAGCTCTGATCCTACTGGATCTGAGTGCTGCTTTTGACATGGTGGATCATGCTACCTTGATTCACAGAATTTCCAATATCGGAGTCACGGAATCTGCCCTAATGTTGCTATCCTCCTTCCTGGAAAATAGGACCTTTCAGGTTCTTGACCACTCCCATTACTTGGACAGTCTTCCATTAAGTTGTGTTGTGCCTTAGGGATCTTTCCTCAGTCACACACTTTTCAATTCGTATGTGCTGCCATTAGCTGAAATTGTGTATTAATTTGGACTGTTTTTAATCTCTTTTGCTGATAACACTTAATTAATGATGTCTATCTTGCCTGATCTCATTCCAGTCATCATGACCTGGCAGCTTGCTTACAAGCAGTGTCCGACTGAATGACCCTCAGCAAGCTTAAAGTGAATGAGGATAAAACTGAGATCATGATTTTAGGTCATCACCTCAGCATCGCCGACTCCGAAGGCAATGCAAAAAAGCCTTGGATTCTGGCTGGATGGTAATGTCACGAGGGAGCACCTGCTAATAAGCCTTCATTCTCTCATGGCTTGACTACGGCAATGTCTTATATATGGGCTCGCAGGATATGTCACCAATAGGTTACAGGTGGTACAAAAAGCAACGTCTAGACTGCTGATGAGTTTGCCAAGACAGCACTCTGTGAAGAAAGCCCTTAAGGCCTTGCATTGACTGCCAGTAAAACACCTTTATATATCTTGCACAGAGCTTTTCACAAGAGAGTTCACCTTCTATTTAGCTCTTTTGCTGTGCCTTATCCTCCAAGCAGGCTGCTCAGATCTTCTTCCACTCAGCTGCCCCAGATTCCTATAGTGAGGAAAGCACGTTGGGGAGGCTATTCCTACCACTATCTAGCCCCCAGATTATGGAACACTCTTCCTCTGGAAATATGGCAAGTCACTAGTGAGCCCACCTTCCGTAAGGCCTTTAAGACCATTGCTATTCAACAATTAATGACCACTGTTCTGCTGAGTGGCATTGCACCAGAATTGGAAAGCCTTCGCGTAGCCATGTGCTTTATAAATCTTCCAGACTAGACTAGATTACAGTAGGGGGTCACAGACCCAGTATATATACCCAGATGTGCCTTTGAAGTGGAGGAGACGACTTCAAAGAGTGATTTTGAAGTGCTTCAGTTCCCCTTTCAACCCAGTCCTATCTGCCAGGAACTCTATGGGGGGTTATCAGTCCTTTGTGTGGTGTCAGATTACTAACATTTGAATTGTAAGTGGGAACCCCTACACCCTTCCTGCCCAGGAAGACCCATCAGGATGCAGATGAATGCAGATGCTGCTGAGTGTCCTGTGTTTATGGCTTTCTAGATGAAATACACAATGTTAGCCCCTACCTTTTGCCTGGTATTTGATGTGGTCCCAAAGTTGTTAGTGCCCAGGGCCCCTGCTAAACCGGGCCGGATCTCTTTCCCAAGACTGTTGTGATACGTTTGCACAATTGGCAACATCTCTAGCTTCCACTATAAGTCCCTAGTAAATGATACTTAGGTACCCAGAGTATGGGGTACCAAGGTTAGGCCCCTGAGTGCAACAGCTCAGATTGTGCCACCCTCAAGGGCCATACATCCAGAGACACTCAGCACTGCCATTGCAGGTTAAGTGTCCTGCTGCATTCCTAAAATGCAAAATCGACATGACACACAGCCTGTGTGCCCTGTGCTCTACACATTGCATGCAATATAGGTAAGTCACCCCTATTGCAGGCCTTCCAACCCTACGGTAGGGTGTACTATAATGCATGCATGAGCATAGATGCATGAGCAATATGCTCCTATAGTGTCCTTGCCAAACCTGGGACATCGTAAGTGAACAGAGCAGCCATTTTGAAATGCATTTGCTGGACACTGGTCAGTTTGAGTTTCACAGCTACATAATGGCCAATCTCAACCCTAGGTTGTGTGGTATCAAACAAATTAGGATGATAAATCCAAATGGTTACCAGTGCTGGATTTATTGTAAAATGTACCCGGGGGGGCACTTTAGAGGTGACCCTTGAAAAGCAAACTAACCCTGGCACGGTTGCTGGCCAGTCACAACCAACCTGCCACCACCAGACAAGATTCTGGAACCCTGGAGTGAGAGCCCTCGCTCTCTGGGTCCAGGAACAAAGCCCTTTGTGGGTGGAGGTGTTACTCCTCCTCCCCCAGGAATGTGCACTGCCCTGCTTGTGAGCTTCAAAGGGCTTACTGCCTTTGAAACTCGACCCCTAGCCTGCTTCTTGCAACAAATGACCGTCCCCTTTGAAAAACCCCACTTTTGGCAGGAGCAACAGTGAGAAAATGCACAAAGGACAGGAGGAGTGGCGAATCCCAGCTTGCACCACCCCTAAGGTGTTGCATGAGAGGTGACCTCTCCATTTAATTTTCCTCCATCTTGCATGGTAGGAAAATAGCCAACCAGGAAGAGGGAAGTGACCTCTGCCCAAGGGAAGTGGTAGGTTAGTGAGTGAAGCTACACTAAGGTAGATGACCCATTGGCCACTACTAGGTACTCCCCAAAACGCCCACTAAATACAGTATTTAGTGGCCACCCCTAGACCTGTAGATCATATTCCAAGGACACAAGAGGATCAGAAACAAAGAAGACTCAAGGCTCATGAACTGAAGTCCTGTTGCACTAAGAGAAAGGCACCAAACCCTGCCTGCTGCACCCATGACTCGACAATAACCACACAGGGGTTGCTCGGACATCGGACGAACTCTACAAACCCCCAGTGGACTTCCACTCTTTTGAAAATTGCTGAAAATCCCCCTTCAGAGTTAAGGCATCATTCCTTTGCAACAAAGACCCAAAAGCCAGTGTAGTCCAGTTTACTGACCGGCTGCTGACTAAGGAACCCCTCAAGAGTAAGGGAAGAAGGCAGACCATTGGGTCAAGACATTGGTGACCAAAATTATCACTGGTGGGGGAGATAAAAAAAAAGAGGTCAAAAAGCCCACCGGAAGGGAAAGATGGGAGCCAGAATAAAAACAGAAAGGCTACTCAAGGGCTCCAAAGACCTGCACAGGAGGGTGGGCCCCTAGACTCCTTACAACCTAAGAGTGGGTACAAAGGTAGGAATCTTGATCCCAACCTGGCTTAGTGCCATGACTGCAAAAATAAAGGGCACCAAACTGGAGACCCTAGCTGTAAAAACAAAAAGAATGCCTCTAGCCAACCTGTAGTAAGTGCAGTTGCTAATCTCCAGATGGGATCACAGTTGTGGCTTGACCTTGTCAGTGAACTCTAGTCATAGAGGGAGGGGTGAAATTATCCTGTGCTGCCTGAGCAAGTAATATGGAAAAATACAGGCAGCACCCTTTGATTATTGGGGAGAAAGTAGAAGCCCTGAGGGACACAGGAGCTAGTGACCCAGCACTTGGTCAACTCAAATCAGTTCCTGGTAGGGACGTCTTATCCTGTCACCATGGCTGACAATGAGACAAAGTTCCATCCCATGGCTATGGTAACATTTGATTGGGGGAGTAGTTGGACAGAAAACCGTGGTTGTGTCCTCATCCATCCCAGTAGATTACCTACTTGGAAATTACCTGGAGCATTCCCTCTGGGCTGAAGTTGAACTGAAGACTCATGCAGCCATGCTTGGGATCCCAGAATGGGCCAGTGTTAAGATTAGGGCACAGACCAAAAATAGTGGTAGTGGACCAACCTGCCAAGAGAAAGGGCAAGAAGACTGGGATGCCAGCTTCTAAACAGATTCCAAGCCTGGACCCCTCTTGCCATGAAGAGGACTTGCTATTCCCAGAGGGAACTGAGCCTGCAGAGCTTAAGCCTTACCACTCAGAGCTCTTGGGCCCAGGGGGACACTCTAGGGAGGATCTGTGCCAATGGAAAATAACCTGTCCCACTCTTGAAGGCTTCCGGCAGCAAACTATGAAGGGAGAATAGGGTAGTGTCAGTGGTACCCACTGGGTCTATTGGGGGAATGGGCTCCTGTTCACTGTGGCCTGAGACCTCAAGTCTGGTGTAACCAGGAGGTTGGAAGTACCTCAGCAGTTCAGAGAGTTCTCCTCACTCTAGCCCATGACATTCCCCTAGCTGGCAATTTGGGCCAAAATAACATTTGTTGCAGACTAGTAAACAATTTTTACTGCCCTGGAACGTCACAGAAAGTGAAGTACTTTTGACAGTCCTGTGTTACCTGCCAAGCCAGTGGCAAAGCAGGTGGCCACTAAAAGCCTCTCTTAATTCCACTACCTGTGGTTGGGGTGCCCTTTGAAAGGGTAGGGCCCCCTTGACCAGCATCAGGACACAGATACATGCTAGCGGTAGTGGATCATGCCACTTGATATCCTGAGGCTATACCCCTTAGGACCATCACTGCTCCTGCAGTAGCAAAAGCTCACTTGGGTATTTTTACCAGAGTGGGGTTCAGTAAGGAGGTAGTATCAGACAGGATTCTAACATCATGTCTGCATACTTAAAACACATTTTGGAGGCATGTGGTGTAACTTATAGGTTCATTACCCCACACCTTCCTAAAAAATGGGTTGGTTGAAAGGTTTAACCAGCCCCTGAAAGACATGATTAGAAGACTCCCTGAAAAACTCAGAAGGAGATGGGATGTCTTACTTCCATGTCTGCTTTTTGCCTACAGGGAAGTGCCAAAAACAGGGAGTAGGATTTTCTCCATTTGAACTTATATTTGCCAATCCTGTTAGGGGAGCATTACGTATTGTAAGGGAAGGCTAGGAGAGACCTCTGAAAGAGCCAAAACAAGACATAGGGGGTTATTACAACTTTGGAGGAGGTGTTAATCCATCCCAAAAGTGACGGTAAAGTGACGGATATACCACCAGCCGTATTACGAGTCCATTATATCCTATGGAACTCGTAATACGGCTGGTGGTATATCCGTCACTTTACCGTCACTTTTGGGACGGATTAACACCTCCTCCAAAGTTGTAATAACCCCCATAGTGGGCTATGTACTTGGCCTACATTCAAGAATGGCAGAGTACATGGAGAAAGCCAGCCAAAATCTTCAGGCCAGCCAGGAGCTGCAAAAGCAATGGTATGTCCAAAAAGCTACTATGGTGGAGTTCCAACTAGGGCAGAAATTTTGGGTGTTGGGGTTTGTTGCTCCCTGGGCTCTCCAAGACAAATAATCTGGGCCCTATCCCATTCTTGTAAAAAAAAACAGGAATGTCACCTACTTGTTTGACTTAGGCAGTTGCAAAAACCCCAAGAGAAGTATCCATGTCAGCTGCCTAAAACCCTATTATGACAGAGCTGACGTGACCATGCTCATGGTTACGGATGAGGGACAGGAAGACGAGATTTAACCTCTCCCTGAGCACCTCTCCAGCAGCCCACATGATGGTTCTGTGGATGGAGTGGTCAGACACCCTCTCAGAACCACAGCAGGGTTTTTGCAGGCAAGTCCTCAACTAGTATGCAGAGAAATTCTCAATGACCCCTGTGAAGACTGATCGGTGTATCTATTATGTGGATACTGGTGACAGCTCGTCTGACAAAAACAAAATTTACAGACAGTCAGACCATGTCAGGGAGAGCATACAAGCAAAAGTCAAAAAGATGTTGGATTTGAGTGTCATTGAACCCTCAGAGAGTCCCTGAATTAGCCTAGTGGTTTTAGTCCAGAAACCCTACTCTAAAGGAGAGAAAAGGGAAATTTGTTTTTTTTTGTGGATTACAGGGTCCTCAGTTCTGTAACCAAAACTGCTGCACACCCAATTCCAAGAGCTGATGAGCTCATTGATAGACTAGGGGCAGACAGGTATTTTAGTCCTTTTATTTAACATCAGAGAACTGGCAGGTTGGCCTGACCGCAGGAGCAAAAAAGAGGTCAGCATTCTCCACTCCTAGTGGGCATTATCAGTTTACTACTATGCCCTTTGAACTAAAGAATGCCACTGTCCAAAGATTGGTAAACCAAGTCCTTGCTGGGCTGGAGTCTTTTAGTGCTGCATATTTGGATGACATAGCTGTCTTTAGCTCCACCTGGGAGGAACACCTGATCCACCTGGGAAAGTTCCTTGAGGCTCTGCATAGGGCAGACTTCACTATCAAGGCCAGTAGATGCCTGATAGAGCAGGGTAAAGTTGTTTACTTGGTCTACCTGGTTGGTGGAGCCCAAGTTCAACCCCTCTAATCCAAGATCCAGGCCATTCTGGCTTGAGAAGCTCCCACAACCCAGACTCAGGTTAGGGTGTTCCTTGGCTTGAGAGGGTAATATAGGAGATTTGTGAAGAATTATGGAATCTGTTTTGCTTTCACTAATGACCGAGCTGACAAAAATCTCTGGAATGCACTTCTTAGTTCAAAGAAGACATTTATTATTACTTCACCACGAGGTTCCTAAAAAATGAAGGAGACTAGTAGGTTGAAGACACACGTTTAAAAATAGTCACAGCAACGAAAGGGAAATATATCAAAGTGATTCTCAACTGCAATGTACACAGCAAATATATGTGATTATATCATAGTATAATTGCAAATCAAAGGATAAAGTAAAAATTCATCACTGTAGGGCCTGCCAAGCTCTTCTTTCTCATGCCAGCAAGAAGACGACCCCTGTTCAACTGCGAGAAAGAGATCCTCACCCTCACGGGAAAATGTCAGTCATTTGACGTCCAATCCTGACCGAGGTCTCAGAAATTCCCTCTCTACTGAGCAGGGCCAACTCTTTTATAGTTTAAACAACCATGGAAATTGCCTTCTGAAATGCTCTCCCCTCTCAGATGGAAATATTCAAACATGCTGGCTACTGTAGGTCAGAGTTGGAAGAAAAACGTTGAAAACTGGCCAGCATTTCAAAGCTCACCCTCCAAGGCAGCAACTTTCCCTGCACTGAAGAAAACAAAAAAATATGTACTTTCTTATCATGAACTGTTTGTATTCGGTGATTGAAATACGAAGAAACAAGCTTATTTTACCATGTGGAAAAACATAGCTCAACTGCAATGTCTCAACTGCAACGTCTAACGCCACAATAAAGGCAATAGGCAGCTAAACTGAATACACATTGTAATCTGAAACTTATGAACACTGAACGGCTAATATGCACAGTGGTGAACACAAAGTCAGTGGTCAAACACATCTGTTTTTACTACAGCACCATAGTAGTCCCCCTCACAGAACTGATCTCCAAGAAAATGCCCAAAAAGTTTAAATGGACAGTAAGCTATCAATGGGCTTGTGGCACTCTGAAGAATGCTTTGTGTTCTGGTCCAGTCCTACAAGCGCCAGACTTCTCCAGGCAGTTTGTTGTACAAATGTCCAAACAGATGCCTCAGAACTATGAGTAGGAGTGGTCCTAGCCCAGAAACATCATGAGGGACATGACCAGCCTGTTTCTTTCATAAGCAGAAGACAACTCCCTAGGGAACAACATTGAGTGGACCATTAGGGAGAGAGGGAAGACTTTACTGTGGTCTGGGCCTTGAAGGCGCTGAGGTCATACCTGTATGGCTCTCACTTTATGGTTCAGACAGACCACAGGCTTTTCAGATGGATGCAACAAATGAAAGTTGCAAATCTCAAACTGCTTAGGTGATCTGTATCCCTACAGGGAATATACTTTCAAGTAGACCACAGACCCGGGACTGACTGTAGAAATGCAGATGGCCTTTCCTGGTTCTTTCACTTAGATGATGAAGACTCACTAGGGAAAGGGTAGTCTCATCCTCTTTCATTTGAGGTATAGTGTGAGAAAAGGACCTGAGACAGGCTGCACTATAATGCATGTGTGGGCATAGATGCATGAGCAATATGACCCTACTGTGTCCTTGCCAAACCTGGGGCATTGTAAGTGAACAGAGCAGCCATTTTAAATGCTTGTGTTGGACACTTGTCAGTATGAGTTTCACACTTACATGATGGTCACACTGAAACCTGGGTTGTGTGGTATCACACAATGAGTAATGGATTTATTGCAAAATGTAGACAGGGGTCACTTTAGAGGTCACCCCTGCAAAGCTAACTAACCCTGGCATGGTTGTTGGCCGATCACATCCAGCTTGCCACCAGCAGACAAGATTCTAGAACTCTGTGGTGAGAGCCCCCGCTCTCTGGGTCCAAGAACAAAGCCCTTCCTGGGTGAAGGAGATACACCTCGTCCCCCAGAAATGTGCACTGCCCTGCTAGTGATTTTCAAAGGGCTTACTGCCTTGTAAACCCAACCACCAGGCCTGCTGCTAACAGCAGATGGCTGCCCCCATTGCAAACCCCCACTTTTGGTTCAAACAATGGCAGGAAAATGCACAAAGGACAGGAGGAGTGGCCACCACCAGCTTGCACCACCACTAAGATACTGCATGCAAGGTGATGTCTCCATTTCATTTTCCTCCATCTTTCACAGTAGGAAAATAGCCTATCAGGGATAGGGAAGTGCCCTTTGCCCTAGGAAGAGGTCACATAGTGGGTGTAGCCAACCTAAGATAGATGAACCGTTAGTCACTACTAGGTACTTCCCAAAACGCCAACTAAATACAGTATTTAGTGGGCACCCCTACTAGACCTGCAGATCATATTTCAAGGACACAAGAAGACCAGCAACAAAGAAGATCCAAGGCTCGAGAACTGAAGTCCTGCTGCACCAAGGAAAATGCTGCAATCCCTGCCTGCTGTATCCTGGACTCGGAAATCACTGCTCAGGCAAA
Source organism: Pleurodeles waltl (assembly GCF_031143425.1). Taxonomy (NCBI): domain Eukaryota; kingdom Metazoa; phylum Chordata; class Amphibia; order Caudata; family Salamandridae; genus Pleurodeles; species Pleurodeles waltl. The sequence continues at coordinate 841,375,393 of NC_090436.1, forward strand.
AACTTCTATGCGTGTCCATACTCAGAAATCTGAGATATCCATTTGCACATCTGAGGCTTATATAGATCATACAGAGCTGGGAGATCTACTGACGAAAACACTGAGCCAGTGGAGGGTACTAAGACTTACCATCCTCCCCCTAAAGGGAAAGCACCAGATCTAGGTGGCTTTTCAGCTTCCTTCTACAGACCGCTTTATAAGGAAATCACTGGCCTGTTTTGTGATTTACAAATATAGAGGCAGTTTTGCGGATGTCATTACTGTTGTTATACGAGAAGAAGACAAAGTCACATTATTATTAAATGCCCTGACACCCAATTTGATGTGGGCTGTACCCAAGCTGTGAGCTAACTGCCTAGAGAAAGCGATAAGTCATCATACATCACTGTCAGGCTGGCTTTGTTAAGAGTAGAGAATCTAGTGGCAATGCAAGCCTAAGCTGTTGCATAATGTAAAGATGTAAACTGGCTGATCCACCAGCGGTGACCACTGCGTCAGTAGAGGAAAAAGCATCCAATAAAATTATCTGGGTCTCTATCAGTAGAGTATTATCAAAGTTTAAATCTGGTCAAAAATGTATAAAAATGGCGATGCCATATCCCCAGTGCAAGAGTGTGAGTGGTTTGTAGGCTATCAAAGTGCTTTTATATTACAAAAAGGTACACTTAGTCAATTAGCACTCTGTGGCTTCTAAAGACGTTTTGAGATGTGGCTTACAATGAAGCTGTCACAAGATAATTAGCCGACAGAAGGCTTAGGCGGGGCTTCAGTTCACTCTCTACAATGGTGCTTCCCAAACGTTTTAGAACCATGGCCCAAATTTTAGAACATACTTTTGCAACCCATCTAACTTTTATGGACATGAGGTAGGCCATTATTTAATGTAACTAAAGCATGGTGTGGTCGTGCAATGTCATTAACAGACAGCATATTTTTTATTGAAATGGACCCCAAGTTCGCACAGCCGTACATTTTACTGCTATAACTATATTGAAAACAAATCATAATGTGTAGCAGTCAGGTTCCAGGGAATATTTATGAATATAGTATCACCAAGTAAAGTGCCTTATTTGTTTTGATCCTATTAAAATCTTGGTTTTCATCACTCTTAAGCATTACAAAAATGGTCTTTATTTTTGCTTTCATAACTGCTGAATGTGTACAATACATTTACAGGTATTTACATTTTTGCTGTGTGTTACAGAAAATGACATCGTATAACCTTTCTTTTCACTCTTCCTGTACCCCTGCAAAACTGTGACATAATTCCCTATACTTTTATTCCTCTGACTGCAAAGGGAGAGACGTTTGAAAACACAATTCCCAGTATTAAAAAATAAGTGATCTCTGTCTTTAAAGTGCAGAACATGTGACAAGATAAATACAGAAGTTTAAAGCATCTTTATTGCTTGAACTTTCGTGACATTGGATGGCCTAGTGGATAAAGAAGGCTGGACCAGAGTCCCACTTTGTATGTACATGTGTAAATGCTTTTTATTTCATGAAGCTTGTAAAACATCAAAAGTGACATCTAGGCCATACCTGAAATGCAGCCGGCCCACATGAAGACTGTAGTATTCGCACAAAAATTATACTAATATAATTAAATGAACCTGAACAAATAAAGCAGAAAAGAGTTCATTGAGGCTTTTACTCTGAATATCCTACTGCACCCTGAACCTCTGCCTGAAACAGAGTTTGAAAACATGATAATTTGTCAGCGCTTTAGCAGCTGCTTAAAATGAAAGACTATGATATTTCAGGACGCTATGGCCTCATTAGAGAACGCTGATTTCAAAGAATTGGTGGTAAACGAAAATGCTGGTTAAACAAAAAAACATGTTTATTACTAATGTACTAAAGTGGAATCTGGCCCTGATTTTCAAGTTAGCCAAGCCTAGCCGGTAACAAATGAACCTACCTCATGAATATTAGTGAATATTAACAAGGTAGGTCGCAATTTGTGACTCACTAGAATTTGCTGCCATCACAGGAATGTCAAGGGTCAGTAGACCACCATGTCTGTGATTGCTTATAAAAAAGCTGTCATTTTTTTTTTATTATTGTAGCCCATTATCTTTCAAGGAAAACGTGGTGCACTTAAAAATAAAAAATGAAAAGTTTCATTTTTATTTTTTAAGAGTTTGCAGTTGTCCTTGTGACTTCTGCCTAGCCTTAAAATATATATTTTAAATATTCTCAAAGGAGAAGTGGTCCCAAGGGGACACCTTCCATTTGAAAATGGATTACCACTAACTTTGAGTGGGTGGTAAATTGTGAATACTTGTCAACCGCATTTTGATACCAAAACACTGTTAAATACCATTCAGCATACATATTTGGAAGGGACCCCCTGAACACACCTTTTGCAAATAGCAATTCTGTTTCTGTTTGCAAACCCAAACTGTGTTTTGGTAACAAGTTACTGAGACACAGTTTGGTGTTTGTACATTAAAAAAAGCATATTTGTGTTTGCAAAGGGCCTGATTCTAGTAATCTGACAGTTTGCGACTGCCAAAATGCTTTGTACATCTAGCTCCTAGAGTTTTAGAATTGGATTGTAGGTGAAAGTTCAAGGCTTGTCTACAAGACCTCCTACCTGCTATACCTGTTTTGTGGAGTATGATTCTGGTGTTACGCGCTTTTCCAGGGTTTGTTTAGTTTTACTTTATGAAACTCACAGCGCAAGGCGGCTACACCAAGGAGAATGACAAGTACAAACACATTCTTGTGTTTCTCAATCTGACTATTGAGAGTTGAAAATTGATACACTGAAAGCACAGAAGCAGTACAGTAACTATCTCAAGTACTTGGAACCTTCAAACACATGGAATTGCTGCTAATATTCAAAATAGTGCTAGTTAAAATTAGTCAATGTAATCTGATACACAGTGTTTCCTTCCATTTTCTAGTTGTTTAGGGAGTCGTGTACCACGTCCACTGTCCATTCAACAAATTGCTGGTGCTACTTTCACCCTGGCTCCCGCCCCTTGTATACTTAGAATGAACAACTATATTTTTCATTTGTCATGACATATTACCAATGTTTTGACTTGTGAAGCTGTGCTAAAAACACGCCAATCATTATTTTCTTATCAGTGTACAAAGATCTCGCCTTCATTATCAATTTGCACCATTAATAAATCACATTCTCTAATTGCACAAAGTGAGTTCTGTAGTGTTCCAGTCCTTTGACATTTTAAACATAAAGGGGGTCATTCCGACCCTGGCGGTCCATGACCGCCATGGCGGAGGGCGGCGGAAGCACCGCCAACAGGCTGGCGGTGCTTCCTGGGCTATTCTGACCGCGGCGGTAAAGCCGCGGTCAGAAAAGGGGAACCAGCGGTTTCCCGCCGGTTTTCCCCTGGCCCAGGGAATCCGCCATGGTGGCGCTGCTTGCAGCACCGCCATGGGGATTCCGACCCCCTTCCCGCCAGCCTGTTTCTGGCGGTGTCCACCGCCAGAACCAGGATGGCAGGAACGGGTGCCGTTGGGCCCCTGGGGGCCCCTGCACTGCCCATGCCACTGGCATGGGCAGTGCAGGGGCCCCCTAACAGGGCCCCACAAAGATTTTCACTGTCTGCTTTGCAGACAGTGAAAATCGCGACGGGTGCCACTGCACCCGTCGCACCCCTGCAACTCCGCCGGCTCCATTCGGAGCCGGCTTCCTCGTTGCAGGGGCTTTCCCGCTGGGCCGGCGGACGCCTTTTGGCGGTCGCCCACCGGCCCAGCGGGAAAGTTGGAATGACCGCAGCGGTCTTTTGACCGCAGTGCGGTCATTCGCCGGTAACCGCATGGCGGGCGGCAACCGCCGCCCGCCGCGGTCAGAATGACCTCCAAAGTTTTTTCTTACCTTGTTTAGTTTGCTTCAGAATTATGAAAATAATTTTAACTAAATTGTCTGCTATACATCTAGGTGACCACCACACATGAATGAAGCTACGATCATGATACATGCTCTTGCATATGTTAAATATCAACGTTTTGTGAAATCTAATTTGTTTTCTTTTCTTTTCAGAAATGAGCATAATAGCCGCATTTTTAGGACAACTTTCTTTGCTAGACGCGTTGGAAGGATCCGAAACGTCTGTAAGTTTACCTTGTTGTCCAAGTGGGGAGTTTTCTTTTAATTGGGGAGAAACACCTGAAGCAGAATACAATCAGGATGTTATATCAACAATGACATATAAAAGAGATGTTTCTGACTCTTCGCGTGCATCAACTCTCACTTTCATTACTCTGTAACAAAATGAAGTGTTTCCAGTATGGAATATAGAACTGCGAATACCTCATTTTTACGGATAAACTGGCGATTTATAATGAATTATTTATGTTAATCTTACGATACAGCAAACCGTATGAAGAAGTGGTGACTTGACTCACAAAAGGAACTTCAATTAGTCTTATACAGTAACAAAGTATGTAAGGTTTTAGCAGTTCCTATAGAGAAAACGTCGTGGTTTTCTCCTCAATAAATCGAGGCCAGAACTATGAATCTACAGTATTGCAACCAAAATATTGCCGACTATTATACCATCATGGCAATATACATGGGGAGTGTAGATTTTCTATGGTTACTTCACATCTACTGACCTTGGCAAGATGCAAGTCGATATTGGGAAGATATCTGTGCATGCCGTTATTTAAAATTGATATATTGGTAAAAACTCTATGTTAAGGAACGAAATAATTAACAATGTATTTAGATTGAATAATATCACTTATGTTCAAAAACTTACATTTTGCGCTCCTTTTACACGTTCACCTCACTTCAGCCAATTTCAGCCTTAGATAGAGGGACACAAATGAAAATGGCTTTGCTACCTGGGCTATATTAGTTTTTAATTTGAAGGTTTATATATTTGAAGGAGTAAGTATCCATCATAGAAGATTTTTGCCTTGACCACTGATCTCATCATAGCTCTGTGAGACTGTAATCTCCACTTGGAAAACCCAGAAGGACATGCCCATATATTTTGGAAAGAAATGTAGGGTTATAACTTAACATTTATAAAAAATGAACCTACTGATCAAAAATACCATCTCCTGGAAACCATCTTTGCCTTACAGGATTTACAATGTGTGGCTAACCACTGCATAACATTATCCTGGTCTGTCCATCTGGATGTGCCATTTACTAGTGCTGTGCTGATGATCCACTAAAGGAATAAAAGAACCTTTCAACTATATGGAGAAATTCGAGTGTGTTTTTCCATTCCTCAAACCAGGTAACTTATGGCTACAATTCCTATAGTCAATGCTGATAACATGAACTCCAAGCCTCATAATTTTAATATACCATTGATCATTTTGAAGTAAGACATAAATTCTATAATGGGAAAAATGCCCCCATGCTTTCGTAGCCACTCATTTCCACCCATCCATAAGAACAATCTATAGTTCACACCAGAATTTAATTTCTAGAAACTTAAAGCTAGAAGAGTAGAAAGGTAATAATGGTGGCTTTACTATCAGAAGGAAGCGAAATAACGGTACTCTATAGCAATTACTTCTTACAAAAACACAATTCTTCTGAAAAAGTGGAAATATTAATGCACTTGCACAGCCCTCCAGTATTCTAAAGACTTTTTCCAAAATAACAACAAACTGACAGCTCATTCTTGCTAGTGGGCTTATGCCAGGACTATGTGCTGATCTATCCTAATATATGTTTTACAGTTAAGATACACATGATTCTCTCAGAGCTCAGTCATTAAACACTGGGTGTATTTTGGATCCCACTGGTGCCTACTTTGAAATCAAATCATAATAAGCTCACTTACTTTAGGGTGACCTTCTTTGCAGAAGCTTTAAACCTAATAGATAATACCAGACCAACAGTATTAAAAATTGGATTACTAATTACCCATCTCAAGGAATAATCACAACCCTTGTCAGGGTGAACCGTCAACATTGCTAAACTAACCTAAGATCAGTCCCCTGGTAACTATGGCACAGATCCGATAAGCTTAATTTATGGCAATTGGTAAAGTATTTATGAGGTACAAAAAAAGTAACAAAAGTCAAAATGCAAAGCAATACAGAGCAGAATGTAACACACCAATGACAACAAAATGCAAAAAAATCCATAAGGTGAACTGGAGATATGAACTTTTAAAGTTTTAAGTAAGAATAACACCAAGAAGCAGGAAGCTTCCATCAAAGTCAATGGTTGCAGTAGACCCGTGGGTAATTTGGGGATGGTCATGGTGGAGTCCAGGTCGGACACACCAACCACTCACCCTGGTCAAGGAGTTTACCCTCTGACATAGCTTTGTAAGCACCAATCCACCACATTACACACCTAAAGCCCCAGGGCATCAGGGGAGGTACTTACAGAGTCACAGTGTATCAGTCATAGCTCAATTGTATGGTCCAGTCCAGGACCATTTTACCCTGTTCAGCTGAGCATTTGCAGGAAATGCTTCTTGAAGCTTATTGCACCCCTCTAGATTGAACAGAAGATCAGCCTTATGACCCTTGGAGTCCACTACTTTGTCCTGTGTACAAGAAGGTGCAGAACCAGTCTTTCAGGGCTCCTCTCACATCACAAAAAGCATGTCCAGCCATTTTCTGTTCTTCCTCAGGTCCAGCAGTGCTCTTAAGGGAGTGCCTTGAGGTGCCACATTTATGCCTGCCATTAGCTAATGGGTGGTAATGACTCTTGGGTACAGCATAACCAATAAGGTAATTGTTCTGTAGGCCAACCCTTCCCACTTTGGGCATTTTCAGGATGGCACAAGTCTCCCCCCACTCAAAACTTGGGCTCTGAGCGCTGGGTATGTGTATGGGCAATGTACTACGGTAATCCTAGTTTCCTCCCACATCCTACACCAAAACCGAGTTTGTGGCACCCACTGCACCCAGAGACCCAGAGATGTAGGTCTGATAGGTCAAATGTAGGATTCTTCACCAAAACCAGACAATACATTAGAATTGTCTTGGCATCCTGTTTTCTGCCTTTCAAGTGTGCCCCAGGTATTATATGTGAACATTCCAGCAGGATTTGACACTGTAGTGTCAAACAAAGATACCCACAACCACCACCCTGTATATTCAGTGACGTTCAAAGGAGTCTTTTTTGTCCATTCAGGTCAGTCCATTGTTTGCTCTAGGAAGGCATTTCACACCTGCTGCTATCACTGACTAGGAGAAACTGAGAAGCAAATTAAAATTAGCCTCCTGGAACTTCAGGCAGGAAAAAGGTAACTTTCCAAAAGTTACATTTCCTTCTGATTTCACCTTTCACATTTCAATTGTATTTTAATAACTATTAAAAATAGCTGATTCAATTTTGTCTAGCTAGTCCCACTCCAGAGGCACAGTGTTTGGATGCTAAGCTGTATTATGTTCTTTTACATAGGACAACTAGTCCTGCCACAGTGCAAAATTATTTTGGGTGCTAGTCACTGTAAGAACATGTTGATTTTAAATTCTACATGTCCTACTTTTAAATACCAACACACTGGCTTCTGGGATACCAGGCTTACATAGATGTGGCCTTTTAATATTCAAAAGGGATGTTTTAACCTGTTAATAGGATTCATTTTGGTAGGTTGAACTGTAGGTTTTACACTGCTACAGTCAGGCTACAATGGTTGGTTTGAAGCCATGTTCCCACTGCCATTATAGTTGATGATACAATAGGTGCTACAGTCCACTAGTGGCATTTAACTTCTATGCCCTGTGTACATTTTATACAACATGCTAGGGGCATAACAGTAAGTTAAATACACCAATTAGGAATATACCAACTTGGCATAGTTTGAAGGGGGGCACAGACACTTTACCACTGGTTAGCAGGGATAAAGTGCACAGAGTTCTAAAGCCAGCAAAAATATGGGGTCACGCAAAAAAGTGAAAAACCCAGGGAGATCACACCAAAAAAGGCACATTTCCGAGAATCATGCTCCCCTGATGATATCTAACCTGCCTACTTCATGAAATGCAGAGGACATCCCCCTCTAATATGATTAATCTATTCAATCATTAATCTAAACTGTCATTAACCCCTACGGTGCCTTGGACGAGGTGATCTTGTCCAAGGCACCGGTTTCCCGGATGCCTTGGACGAGATCACCTCGTCCTGCACCTGGGAACTGGGGGGAGCTGTGCTCCCACCCATCCCCCCAAGGCAGGGATTCTACCCCTGACACCCTCACCTCCCCGTGACGCCAGCGCGCATCGTGATCGAAAGAGAAATGCAAAGCATTTCTCTTTCGATCACGTGGGGGAGGCCCAGAGAGGCTTCAAAGGTAAGGAAAGGAATTTCCTTCCCTTTGAAGACTCTCTGAGCGTTTCAAAAGCTGCATTGCAAAGCAATCCGGCTTTTGAAACGCCCACTAGACACCAGGGATTTTGTTTGTTTGTTTGAAATTGGCATAAGGGAGCGACCCCTTGGGCAAGGGTCGCTCCCAGTGGGGGCAAATTATATTTAGGCCATTTCTGCCCCCCTTGGGGACCCTGTAGGCAAGGGTCGCTCCCGGGGGGAGGGTTGGGGGGTGGGGGGGTCAAATTTATTTTAGGCCATTTCTGCCCCCCCTAGGGCCGGCTGAGCTAGAGGCCAAAATCCACAGGTAGGCACTTTGCAAAAAACACCTCTGTTGTCTGTGAAAAAATGTGATGTGTCCACGTTGTGTTTTGGGCCATTTCCTTTTGTGAGCGCTAGGCCTACCCACACAAGTGAGGTACCATTTTTATCGGGAGACTAGGGAGAACGCTGGGTGGAAGGAAATTTGTGGTTCCTCTCAAATACCAGAACTTTCTGTCACCGAAATGAGAGGAAAAAGTGTTTTTTGGGTCAGATTTTGAGGTTTGCAAAGGATTCTGGGTAACAGAACCTGGTCAGTGCCCCACAGGTCACCCCATCTTGGATTCCCCTAGGTTTCTATTTTTCAAAAATGCACTGGTTTGCTAGGTTTTCCCAGGTGCCGGCTGAGCTAGAGGCCGAAATCCACAGGTTGGCACTGTTTTCTGTGAAAAAATGTGATGTGTCCACGTTGTGTTTTGGGCCCTTTCCTTTCGTGGGCGCTAGGCCTACCCACACAAGTGAGGTACCATTTTTATCAGGAGACGTGGGGGAACACTGGGTGTAAGGAAATTTGTGGCTCCTTTCAGATTCCAGAACTTTCTGTCACCGAAATGAGTGGAAAACTTGTTTGTTTAGCCAAATTTTTTAGGTTTGCTAAGTATTCTGGGTAACAGAACCTGGTCAGAGCCCCACAAGTCACCCCATCTTGGATTCCCCTAGGTCTCTAGTTTTAAAAAATGCACAGGTTTGGTAGGTTTCCCGAGGTGCCGGCTGAGCTAGAGGCCGAAATCTACAGGTAGGCACTTTGCAAAAAAGCACGTCTGTTTTCTGTCAAAAATTGTGATGTGTCCACTTTGTGTTTTGGGGAATTTCCTGTAGTGGGCGCTAGGCCTACCCACACAAGTGAGGTATCATTTTTATCGGGAGACTTGGGGGAACGCTGGTTGGAAGGAAATTTGTGGCTCCTCTCAGATTCCAGAACTTACTGTCACCGAAATGTGAGGAAAATGTGTTTTTTTAGACAAATTTTGAGGTTTGCAAAGGATTCTGGGTAACAGAACCTGGTCAGAGCCCCACAAGTCACCCCATCATGGATTCCCCTAGGTCTCTAGTTTTAAAAAATGCACAGGTTTGGTAGCTTTCCCTAGGTGCCGGCTGAGCTAGAGGCCAAAATCTACAGGTAGGCACTTTGCAAAAAACACCTCTGTTTTCTGTCAAAAATTGTGATGTGTCCACGTTGTCTTTTGGGGCATTTCCTATTGCGGGCGATAGGCCTACCCACACAAGTGAGGTATCATTGTTATCGGGAGACTTGGGGGAATGCTGGGTGGAAGGAAATTTGTGGCTCCTCTCAGATTCCAGAACTTTCTGTCACCGAAATGTGAGAAAAATGTGTTTTTTTAGCCAAATTTTGAGGTTTGCTAAGGATTCTGGGTAACCGAACCTGGTCAGAGCCCCACAAGTCACCCCATCTTGGATTCCCCTAGGTCTCTAGTTTTAAAAAATGCACAGGTTTGGTGGGTTTCCCTAGGTGCCGGCTGAACTAGAGGCCATAATCTACAGGTAGGCACTTTGCAAAAAACACCTCTATTTTCTGTCAAAAAATGTGATGTGTCCACGTTGTGTTTTGGGGCATTTCCTGTCGTGGGCGCTAGACCTACCCACACAAGTGAGGTATCATTTTTATTGGGAGGCTTGGGGAAACATAGAATAGCAAAACAAGTGTTATTGCCCCTTGTCTTTCTCTACATTTTTTCCTTCCAAATATAAGAGAGTGTGTAAAAAAGATGTCTATTTGAGAAATGCCCAGTAATTCACATGCTAGTATGGTCACCCCGGAATTCAGAGATGTGCAAATAACCACTGCTCCTCAACACCTTATCTTGTGCCCATTTTGGAAATACAAAGGTTTTCTTGATAGCTATTTTTCACTCTTTATATTTCAGCAAATGAATTGCTGTATACCCGGTATAGAATGAAAATCCACTGCAGGGTGCAGCTCATTTATTGGCTCTGGGTATCTAGGGTTCTTGATGAACCTACAAGCCCTATATATCCCCGCAATCAGAAGAGTCCAGCAGACATAACGGTATATTGCTTTAAAAAATCTGACGTTGCAGGAAAAAGTTACAGAGTAAAACGTAGAGAAAAATTGCTGTTTTTTTACCTCAATTTCAATATTTTTCTTTTCCAGTTGTTATTTTCTGTAGGAAACCCTTGTAGGATCTACACTAATTACCCCTTGCTGATTTCAGAATTGTGTCTACTTTTCAGAAATGTTTAGGTTTCTGGGATCCAGAATTGGTTTGACGCCCATTTCTGTCACTGACTGGAAGGAGGCTGAAAGCACAAAAAATCGTAAAAATGGGGTATGTCCCAGCAAAATGCCAAATTTGTGTTGAAAAATTGGGTTTTCTGATTCAAGTCTGCCTGTTCCTGAAAGCTGGGAAGCTGGTGATTTTAGCACTGCAAACCCTTTGTTGATGCCATTTTTAGTGAAAAAACCACAAGCCTTCTTATGCAGCCACTTTTTCAATTTTTTTTGAAAAAAAACGAAATTGTCAATGTATTTTGGCTAATTTCTTGGCCTCCTTGAGGGGAACTCATAAAGTCTGGGTACCTCTAGAATCCCTAGTATGTCGGAAAACAAGGACGCAAATTTGGCTTGGCTATGTGGCTATGTGGACAAAAAGTTATGACGGCCTAAGCGTGAACTGCCCCAAATAGCCAAAAAAAGGCCTGGCACAGGAGGGGGAAAAGGCCTGGCAGCGAAGGGGTTAAACCAAGGTGCATTTCTAAATCATTAGAAGATAGCACTGTGTACACCACTGCTAAAAAAACACTTTATTTTCGACAGAGGACCCAAACAATTTCTACCCACTATCACAGCTACCCATTTGAGGGAAGTTTCTGGAAGAATAGGAATAAACTTGATTATATAATTTCCTGAGACAGATTAAATATTCCATCACCATCAAGTGAGTTAGATATCTGGCCAAAGAACACAGCTGGTAGTCACCACAGCTCTAGGTAATCTTGGGTAGGGTAGGAAGCCTAATACTACTCGATCTCTCTGTGACCTTTTCATAGCATCAAGTGTTTTATTGAAGTTGGCCTTTCTGTAAGACAGTGATTTGGACAGCCTTGCCGTTTTATAAATACATTCATTCCTCACAGAGAGGTTCCATATTGAATACCTTCTCCCTTTTGAGATTGCACCAAAGTGAATTGCCCGTGGAGTGCCACAGTGGCTGATACTGCCACCAGTGGTTTTTAACAATTACATGGTACTGTTTACAACTTTTCTGCAGCCAAGGAGAGTAAATCCTTGGAGTGATTTCCCCCTGACTTTTTGCCTTCAGACCTCCTATTTAGCTGACTTCATTTTTGCTGGATTTATGATTCTGCACACTGTACCACTGATAACCAGTGCTAAAGTGCTCTGTGCTGTTTCCCCAAAACATGGTAACACTGGCATATACCCAATCTGTATATTTAATGTACTTGTAAGTTCTTAGTAGAGTGCACTAAGGGGCATATTTATACTCTGTTTGCGCCGGATTTGCGTCTTTTTTTTTAACGCAAATCCGACGCAAAGCTAACTCCATATTTATACTTTGGCGTTAGACCCGTCTAGCGCCAAAGATCTTGTAGTTTGCGTCATTTTTTAGCGTGGACACCTACCTTGCGTTAATGATATGCAAGGTAGGCGTTCCCTTCTAAAAAATGACTCTAAGGCATGTGCGCCTTATTTAAACTCCCGTGCAAAAATGACGCACGGGAGTGGGCGGGCCTGAAAAAATGACGTCCAGCCGCTTTTGTGTCATTTTTTAACGCCTGGTCAGGGCAGGCGTTAAGGGACCTGTGGGCTCGGAAGGAGCCCAGAGGTGCCCTCCCATGCCCCCAGGGACACCCCCTGCCACCCTTGCCCACCCCAAGAGGACGCCCAAGGATGGAGGGACCCATCCCAGGGAACTTAAGGTAAGTTCAGGTAAGTATTTTTTTTTTTTTTTTGTGGCATAGGGGGTCCTGATTTGTGCCCCCCTACATGCCACTATGCCCAATGACCATGCCCAATGACCATGCCCAGGGGACATAAGTCCCCTGGGCATGGTCATTGGGCAAGGGGGCATGACTCCTGTCTGTGCCAAGACAGGAGTCATTTCAATGGGGGTTGGGCGTAAAAAAAAAATGGCACAAATCGGGTTGAGGCCAAAATTTTGCCTCAGACCTGACTTGCCCCATTTTTTGACGCCCAAGCTCCATTTTCCCCTACGCCGGCGCTGCCTGGTGTGAGTCTTTTTTTTTGACGCACACCAGTCAGCTGCGCCGGCTAACGTCATTCAATAAATAAGGCGCCCGCATGGCGCTTTGGAATGGCGTTAGCCGGCGTTAAAAATGTTGACGCACAACTGCGTTGGCGCAGTTGTGCGTCAAAAAGTATAAATATGGTCCTAAATGTGCCCAGGGCCTTTAACTTAAATGCTACTATTGGACCGGCAGCACTGATTGGGGCACCCACTTAAGTATCCCTTTAAACATGTCTCAGGTCTGCCATTGCATAACCTATGTGTACAGTTTTGAACTGCCCTTTTGACCTGGCAAAATTAATCTTTTTCCAGGCCTAAACCTTCCTTTTTAATACATATGTCACCCATAGGGTAGGCGCAGGGCATCCCAGAGGGTAGGGTGCAATGTATTCCTGTACTGGAGGTGAAAGACTTTTAAATTTGCTTTTTCACCACTGCAAAGCCTATCCATCCCATAAGGTAACATTTGTGTTGCCTTATTACATCTTATAATGTAACTTTCGAATGGGAAGAGATAACCCCTTCATGTTTGGTGTCTCTAGAAACACAATTTAAATCCTAATTTATGGCGATGTTGGATTTTAAATTGCAGTTTTGAAAATGCAACTTTAAAAAAGTTGCCATTTTCTTGTGTTAGGTATTGGTATCTGTAGCCTGTCTCTGGTCACATGACTGGGTGTAGGTGGCAGTTGGGCATTGTGTATTCTTCCTAGACAGTTAGGCACAATGGGAGCTCAAATGCGAATTAATTGTTCATCTTGGGCAGGATGAAAGGAAGGAGCTGGACACCCCCTCACTTACACCTGAATTGGATGTGTCCAGTCCACACATAAAGGACGTAATGAGCCAGTATTGTCACTCTAGCCAGCTTGGAGCCAGAGCAGGAGAGAAAGGGACTTCAGAGCCAGTGTCTAGAAGTTTCTCCCACCATTCTGTGTCACAGCACCAAGGTATAAATACTGGACCTGAGACATCGCCTCTTCTGGACCGGTGAATACTCTGCCAGGAAGAAGAAATACTGTGCTGCTAGAGAACTAACATTCTGATGGACTGCACACTGCTAGACTTGGCTAAGCGGCACATCCTAGCAGAATTGATGCATCACCAGTGCTACATGGATTAGATCCTGCACAGAAGACTCACACCTTGGGCTTGATGCAAAGCCCTCAGAACCACCACTGCACAATACTAACTTGGAGCAGGTCGTCGCATCTCTTGTCAAAGGCAGCCTCGACGTGGACATGTGGTGGACATCCATACCATCACTATGTAGTGTTTTAACTATATATGCCAAGTCTACAAAATTTGTGACATATTTGTTCTTCCATGTTAGTGATGTGAGACCCAGCAAGCAGTACAGGGGATCTAGCTGTAAGTGACATCTCCTGATGTCACTGCGTCCATTTGATATCACCCAATTTCTGGCCAGGCCCACACTATATGGTAAAGGTCTGCCTCTGGACTTTCAGCTCCACCCATGGGAAGATATGATGTATAACAGGAGTAAGATATGTCTGGTGTAGGTAGTTGAACTGTGTGGCTTTTAAACACAGGTTCCTGGACACTCTCCAGACCTGCTCCAGCGCAAAGGACAACTGCATATCTGTGAGCTCTCGCTTAACCAAGAGTGCCCAGTTATCCTTCAGGGCATGTAGACTTAGGCTATAGGTTTTCAGCAGAACCTGGTAAATATAAGTGAGTGCTTGTCTGCCAGTGCCATGCTCCATGCTCTAGTAGCAAATGCAATGTTAGGGAAATAATAGGTTCTATACAATCAGGGCTCCACTGATCTGGCTGTGGCATTGTGGGTTAAAAACTAGCCCTCCTCAATGTCCTAATGCTCTTTGAGGTCAAAGAAGGCCATTAAGGTCACCTATTGCGAGTGTACCACCTCCGTCCTCAATCTTATGTTGTGTCGGTCAAACATCTTGCCTAATGCTGGGAGCACCCATAGCAGCAGGTTAGGTGTGCATGGTATGGGGCTGCATGTGGGTTGTACATTTATACACCAAAAGCATGTGGCCAGCTTGGTAAGTCATTCACTGTGTGGAGTGTATTGGTGGGGGTCCATAAACCATTCTAATATTGCCCGACTTCCCATACCTCCTAAAACAGACAACCGTTCTGGGTTGGATGTGTCTGATACCAGTGTGTTGGACACCATAGCTGTGATACAACATACTACAACTCTTAGTGACATGACACCCATTTCTGCCTTTCTAATGGGGCATATCATTTATGGAGAGCCACTCTTTTCCTCCTCATGCCCCATATTAGGTCAGAAAGAACTGAATTTAAGTAGTAGAACAGCCTCCGTAGAACCAGCATTTTTGCTGCTATTGCAACTCTTCCCATCAGGGAGAGCAGTAGTGACTTCTTGAATGTAATGAAATGACATATGCCGGCCATCACAACCCCAGGCCGCCTTATACTAGGTTGTTTTCAGAGTGATAGACATTGCCCTCCAAATATCTGAAGGAGTTGTACTGCCACGCTAAACCCACGTGGTAGAACACTACACGCTCTAGCTCTTGAATTCTTCAGAAATGTAGCATTTCCATCACTCAGTGCAGGTCTCTACGTACACCTCCAAGATACAATAGGGCATCATCTGTAGATAGCGCAATCACTTCCCATGCTACTCCGCTCGGTATTCTCCACTCTTGACCCTACAGCCAAAAGAAGCCCACCAGGGGTCCTTTCATCAGGGTGAATATACTCAGTGAAAGTGGATAACCCTGCCTGGTGCCCCTGCTCACCCAAGAGGTTTAGGAAATTTCCCTAACCCATGCGTACCCAGGCAAGTGCATAGCATATAGGAGACCTACCTATTTTAGTATCTTGGGTCCCAGGCACACTGCGAGTAGCACGTATTGTAGACAGGGCCAGCTCAGCATATCAAACTCTTCCTATGTCTAAGGAAAGTGCTACAAGCAGACCCAAAGCTTGGGAGTGCTCCTCCATGAGATGAAAGAGAGAGAGATACATCTCAGGTTGAGAAACGTATTCCACCCTAGGATGAAAACGTGTTGGTCCTGGTGTACCAGTGTGGTGCGGTAAGTCAGCAGCCAATTCACAATTATCTTTCAAGGTATGTTACAGTTTGTATTGAGAAAAGAGAGGGGCCTGTAGGAGCACTCCTGCAGTGGATCACAGTCCGTTATGGTGAGGACCACGTCTGATGCCTCTCTTTAGGAGGTCAATAAAGCGCCTCTATCTTTAGAAAGCTGAAACATTTGAATCAACCTTGGGGCGAGGAGCACTTTATAGGTTCAGTGAAACTTCACAAACCCACCTGTCTCCAGGGTTTTATTGCTTGCCAAGCGATATAATACAAGCAAGAATTTGTCCACTATCAGTGGATCATCAGGAGAGTGAAACTGTCCAGGTAGTCTTCCAATTGGCCCCTCATGTCTCACCCCCTCCTGGTGTAGGGAGCTGGTGTAATTAATGAAGACTGTGTAAATGTTCAGCTTGTGCTTTGAGGATGTCTCTGATCTGTGATCTAACAGCATTGATTTGTAATCTATCAGCATTCATGTGAAGCAGCCAAGCCAGTATGCACCCTGCTCATTCTCCCTCAGCATGTTGCTTGGCTACATATTCTTTATCATCTAGTTTCCTGAGCCTATCCATTAGGGTCCTGTGATCTTTACTAAGAGCAGGGAGCTCAACCACATGCTTTATACCTTCTCCGACCGGCACCTCTGCCTCGTGTATAACATTCTCTCTTAACACAAGTTTGCATTGCAGTGTGAGCTTCACGTCACACGTTATCTTGATCTGTAATGCCCGCATTACCCCATTAAAGGTATCCCACCCAAGCCTTCTGTCAGACAATGTTACATTATTTTCCTCAAAAATTGGCTGATGCATGTGCCTAAAGTATCATGGAATATGTCATAATGTAGGGCCTGTATGTATTACCGACAACTAGGTATGGGTGGTTGCAGTCTGCCTTAATTTATCATCATCGTGAGGGTGCTGTGCTTAGAGAGTGTGTGGTGAAGGTATTCGATGGCTGCAACAAACAGAACCATGTCAGAGTTACAAAGAAGAAGGTCAATTCTGGTTTGCAATTGGTGGAAAGTTCAAAAGAATGAGTATTCCCTTGTGAGGAGATGCATGGAGAAGCACATGTCCTTTAGGCAGTTATTCCCTAGCCAATCTATGAAGATGTGTGCCATGAAGCGGGGGGATGTATTTATCCATTGTAGTGTTGTGCATATATTTAAAATCTCCACACATATGCTCAGTGCGTTTAGATCATTTATCATCATGGGAGGTAGAATTTCTAGAAATTGTAAACAACCAAGGTTGGTGGCACACTGCACAACTAATGTGATGGATGCACCATCAAGCCTCCCCTCAGCCACCACATAGCACCCTTCAGAATCTACCATTTTGCATGCCCTTATCTATGGCATCACTGGCACCACCCACTAAAGCACCCCTCCTGCAAATTCAAATAGGAGGAACAAACAATCTGGCTTCACTGATGGTGATGAGCTTGAGGACCTCCTTGGCTGTCTTATAAGTATGCTATGTGGATCTGTCTGCGTCATAGATAGGAGTGCACTTTGTGGCGGCGTCTTTGCATGGCTATATCGCATACATTCCAAGACAGAATGTTACATCTAGGACAAAAATCTGTCAAACTACTGTGATGACTGTGATTGGCATGTTGCCTTCCCCACATCTTCACAGTTAGTGAGGCCCACCAAGTCCATGGGGAGTCCTAGGCCCTTCTTTCTATCCACACTGTATTGTAGTTGGCTCAAACAAAAAAAAAGCAGTAAATGCCAAATCCCATCCTTGAGTCAGGACGACAACAAGAGTAAAAGTTACCTTCAGAATCTAGAGGGTTGAATATCCATGCATGGTAAGGAGATGTGACCATGCTACACCATTAATACAGCTGTAATTAGGCCCCCTGCCGTACACACACATAGCCACAGTATAGAGATTAGAAAAAGGATATAGCACCTTATTTGGGATCACTTGGTCCACTGTCATGGAGTATGAGCAGGGCCTGATCATATTTCCAGGGGCATATATTCTAGTGAAAAAACAAGCTCCCTCTCCAGAGAGTCCGCCTTGGGGTCAGGTGAACTTGCGGATTTATATAAAGGGACTCCATTTGCACCTTCGCCTCCTGTTCTTCTGTAAGCCTGCCATTGGGGTTTCTATGCTGCTGCCATCTGGGCCTCTGATGCTGCCAGTCAATAAGCAATAGCAAATTTTTGGAACGTGTGAAGACCTCTTTCAATTCCAGTCACTCCCAGCTTTCGGTAGGGCCATGAAGAAAAGTCTGTGTTCAGAGTCTGTGTGATTTGGCTGGGAACATCAATCAATATTGTAGATCTTGTTAGCAAAGTTTGTTTTTAACCGCTATGAACGAGTCCCGGTGGATTTGCATATCTGCTGTGTAGTCTGGGTAGAGTCTCACTGGACTGTTATCCGTTCGCCAGGAGCCTGTTTTGCAGACAACTTGTAAAATATGACTGCAGTCATGATGATTAGCAAGATGCATCACCACTGGACTAGTCCGCATACCCGGGGTGAATCCCCGGCAGGACTTTGGGGGCCCATTCAACTGAGAAGAAGGTAGATCTTTTACCTCCTAGCACAGTGTTGAACAACTATCCTTCAAGAAACAAGTCTGTATTGGGGCCCTTCACTCCCTCCAAGAGCCCCACCATGCAAATGTTGTTCTGGCATGATTAGTCTTCTGCATTGTATGCTCTTGCACATAATAAAGCCACTTCAGATTTAGCCACTTCAGGGCCTTAAGTTGGGACTGTATATCTACCATTGATGCTGCATGCCTGCCATGGCAGATTAATTAAATTCCATCCTGTCCCTCAGTTTGCTTGGTCTACTCTCAACAGGCCCATTTCAATCATCAGAGCAACCAACTTCGATTCCAAAGCATCTTGCCATCTTTGCAGCCCACATAGGAGTAGCAAATCGTCATTATTGAATGATTGTTTATGTGCAGAAAGGGACACCTTACTGCACATAACCAATCATTCATGGCCTTTTGCTCTTTTTATGTGTGCTGCACATATTTCTTCTCATTGTGCAATGCTAATGTAATCCCTTGTGTAGCGTTATTTTTGGCGCTGCCTCAGAGTTATGGTTTCTTGTAAACCTGGAATGGCATCAAAAGCAAAAGGAGTTGCGGCATAACACCCACAGCAGCACCCATTGCAGGCCCTCCTGCCACAATAAGCTGAGGGGCCCATATCTACAAGGTGACGTTAAGCCACAAAACACGGCTTAGCTCTGCCTTGTAAATATGGTGCAATGCACAGCACCACCCGAGCATCACAAAAAATGGCTTTCTGGTGGTGCTAGGGGCTTGTACATATGCCCCTAAATGGGCCAATTCGGTGTAGACCACTTTTACCATCTTTTAAGGAGAGAGCACAAGCACTTTAGCACTGTTTAGAAGGGGTTAAGGGCCATATGTACTAAAGCATTTTCCCATAAACACAGAATGGGTAAAACCCTTTGATACATCTGGCCCTAAGTCCCAATGGCAACAAAAAGGAGTTCAGCAAAGTAGGAGGGTGAAGGTTTCGGGAAATACCAATATATTCTGATGTAAGTCAGCCTTGAATATCACCTTCCATTAAAGAATACAAATATCTGAAGGGACCAATAACACCAGGCTCATTTGGAATGTGCAATGGTATTGCCCCTGAGGAGGAAGTGAGGTCAATTTAGGATAAGCAAAACAGGAAAAAGGCATTGTACTAAAGTGGATTCTTTCATTTCTTTAGGTAACAAAAACCTTTGTGCAGCTTAGCAGTGGTTCTGACTAAACTATGATGACAAGGATATTGCTCTAGCAGACCAACTGACCTATTGCTTGTTCCTCTTAAACCATAATTGAGGAGACACTATTGCCAAAATACAGGGCCATATTTATACTCCGTTTGCGCCGAAATTGCGTCGTTTTTTTTGACGCAATTTCGACGCAAAACTAACGCCAACTAACGCCATATTTATACTATGGCGTTAGAGGCGAATAGCGCCAAAGTTCCCGGAATGTGCGTCATTTTTTAGCGTGAACCCCTTCCTTGCGTTAATGATATGCAAGGGAGGCGTTCCCGTCTAAAAAATGGCTCCCAGGCCTTTACGTGGTATTTATACTCCCGGGCAAAAGAGACGCCCGGGAGTTGGCGTGGCTAAAAACGGCGCATTTGCGCCACTTTTTAACGCCTGCTCAGGGCAGGCGTTAAGGGGCCTGTGGGCTCAAAATGAGCCCACAGGTGCCCTCCCATGCCCCCAGGGACCCCCCCTGCCACCCTTGCCCACCCCAGGAGGACCCCCAAGGATGGAGGGACCCACCCCAGGGACATTCAGGTAAGTTCAGGTAAGTATAATTTTTTATTTTTTATATTTTATTTTGGTGGCATAGGGGGGCCTTATTTGTGCCCCCCTACATGCCACTATGCCCAATGACCATGCCCAGGGGACAGAAGTCCCCTGGGCATGGCCATTGGGCAAGGGGGCATGACTCCTATCTTTACAATGATAGGAGTCATGTTGATGGGGGATGGGCGTCGTTAAAAAATGGCGCAAGTCGGGTTAAGACGATTTTTTCGACGTAACCTGACTTGCCCCATTTTAAGACGCCCATGCGCCATTTTCCCCCTACGCCGGCGCTGTCTGGTCTACGTGGTTTTTTCCCACGCAAACCAGGCAGCGCCGGTCTGATTGCGCCGTCTAACGCCATTCCATAAATACGGCGCCCGCTTGGCGCTTCAGAATGGCGTTAGACGGCGCAAAACTTTTTGACGCTAAACTGCGTTAGCGCAGTTTAGCGTCAAAAAGTATAAATATGGGCCACAATGCCTCAGTACAATATGCAGTAGTGATGCTGACGATTCTTCCTATATCAGTTCAAAAGTCAATAGAGAACCATCAGCAGTTTTAATAACTTTAGGAGTTTTCTTAACTTATCTTGGATTGTTGTTTTTAGTGGCCCAGTCGTGGCCCAATCATGAGCTATAAACAATTCACAAGCTGAAATCGCCACATGTAATTGTGGTAACACTTGTACTACCTCTTGAAAAGGATCCAGAGTGCGAGAAAACCTGACAACTTAACAGCATCCCAAACCATCAAGGAATTGAAATGGTGAAGGTCTGTTCAGTTTGATTCTTAGTTTGTAAGAAAAAGATAACTACTTCTAATAGCCATGGTGTCTTCCTGCACAGTATAACACACACAATGCATGAAGTGTCTCCCTAATAGGGCTCTAGTTAAGAGGAAAGAAGCTTCACATCAGTTAGAATACTCTGTATTAAAGATGAAGATGTATTTTGTAGAAGATAAATAAAGCACCAAACCCTCCTTGTAAAAAAAGAAATAGAAGAGCTGGCACAAAATCAAGATAAGGATCAAGATTGTAATTCATTTACAAGAAGCAAAATATCAGGGAAAAAAGTAAGAAAAATTTAGGTGATGAGCACAATATTTTTTTTTTAAACAAATGCATTGTAATACTTGTTCCCCTACACTTACCTGTGTATGATTCAAGGAGGGACTATCCTCACTGGAAAGGTTCATATTTCATCTTGGATTGGGAACTTCCAAAAGTGTAATCTGGACAATCAGTCATCTTGGGAAGTTTATAGGCTTCATCATATCTCTTCCTAAAGAATGCTGGTATCAGGAAAGCATGCAAAGAAGACCAAGCTTGTAATCCATATTCAGGATTCCACAGCTTCATCACCAACTAAGTCGCCTGATGTTTCCACTTGATCGCAGAACACCCCTCCAACTATCTGCAATCACAGAACCAACAGCACCACAAGGCTAGCTACACGCTGGGAAAAGTGTCCAGCAACACGCCAGCTGAGACCGCAGATGGGCACCTGTGAGCCCTAGGCACAGTTGCAACAGTATGCTTTACTCCTAGTGGTGTAGGTCTGCCACCAGGAATGCTCTTTCCAGGCCTCTTTCCCTTACAATATTTAGTGGTATTTTCTAAATGTTTTTTATTATTCTTATTCGGGCCTGAGGCACTGCTACTTCCCTGTTTTCAACAACAGCTAGAGTCTGATATCTGGACCTGGCTTCACGACAACCTCTTGTTTGTCTCATGCCCTGAGGTCTTCAGTCAGAAGCAGCCTTAAGGCAGACCACTCTCTCTGCCTGCACTCCCTAAACACCCAATACTTTCTTTCACTTCCATGTTGCCTGTGTGTTCAGCAGGATATTAGAGTACCCCCGCTAGGGGAACAACAGCCAGGATTGTCGCATAGGCTCTCATTATTCTAATGAGACTACTGGATTTTGAGCGGCAGAATCGCCCACGGTATAGGAGACTGAGTCCAACCCACTGCAGGTGACACCTGTCTCTACCAAAGGACAATGATGATTGGGCAGCCGAGCGCATGACATATTAGGCTTCTCAGGGAAGTCGTGGTCACTCAGGTCGCATCTGGTTCTCTCATTTACAATTCAGTCTCATATATAAATGACAAACAGAGGCAATATGTGTTTCAATAATGAGTTTAATAAAATGACTGCATCTTAGATAGCAAAGCATGAGCTGCAAAACCAGGATGACACAACATTACAGTATTAAAATTGTGATGAGGTGAAGCATAAGAACAATGCTATCATGTTGTCACTATTGTCAATGGACTAATCCCTACCTAGGCTAGGATAGAGCACAGCATGTTAAGCTCTAAGTCTGCCCTTCAGGTTCCCCTGGGAAGACATCAACCCCCATACCTGAGCAAAGGCCTGTGGTCTGCGTTAGCATCTGTAGCGAAGCATTCAGCAATCAGCATACAGTTGTGGTTCCCTGGCTGGAATCTCCCTCTAACATGTAAGGGACAAGGAAGTGTTTATATAATAACACAGCTGATATTCTGAGAAAATTTCCCTACGTAAGGATGTGTATTTTCTACGAATATTGGAGACTAAACTTCTACTGCGTTCACCGGCAATGTACCAAGCTGTAACCTTGAAGGAAGCACAGAGTGATCAAGAATGTCCTGTTTGAGAACAGAGTGCTGGCTTAGGCAGAAAAAGTTAGATAGATGAAAGTAAAACAAGACCGTAAAACTGGTTATTGTAATAATAATAAGACGAAGCCGGATAAAATATATCTAGGTTAGAGTGCACAGCGGCCTGGTGTGTTAAAATAACGTGCATGGAGCTATAACTAAAATGGCTACACAACACCCTCCCCTTGTCGGTTGAAAGTGGTTCAAAGCCAAAGCTAAAATTTTATTACTAAAAAGCTCAATCTAAGACATATATAAAAGCAAAGTCAAATTCGGACAAGTTGAAGGGACACATAATCATCCTACATGACAATTTAAAACATTAGCACGTGGCATAAACATTTACTTTCAGGCACTTATCCAGTTAGTAGTATTATTAGTCCACAATGTACATTATACTTTGTCTCTTTTTATTTTACCACATATCTTAGTTCCAATCTCTCTAGCAATGTATATTATTAAATCACTAATTTACACATTGATTTGTCCAAAATTAATTTCAGATACATTTTATTTGCAATTTCCTGTAGTCCATACACATGTCCATGTAGCAAGCACCTGGGTCCTTGTAGTAAATACTTTACAATCCAATATCAGTTCTTAGAGTGTCCATTAGAATATAGGCCCTCATTACAACCCTGGCGGTCGGTGTTAAAGCGGCGGTAATAACGCAAACCGACTGGCGGTGCAAAAAAATGGGATTACGACCGTGGCGGAAACCGCCAACATAGACAGCCACTTTAACACTCCGACCGCCACAGCGGTACAAACAAACTGCGTGGCGGACAGCGCCAACAGACAGGCGGAAGATAATGTACCTCCCACCCTATCACAACAGGCCTATCCGCCACCTTTTCCGGGGTGGAACCAATGCGAACAAAAACACGGCGGAAACAGTACACAGAAGGGAAAACACTCACCTCTCCACATCCCACGAGGAACCCGGACCCCATGGAGCCCGAATTGCAGATACTGCCGATGATGGTCTTCCTTCTCTTCTATCAGGAGCTCCAACGAGGGCGGCGATGACCAAGGTGAGTACTTCACCTACAACACAGGGGAGTGATAGGGAAAAGAGAGTGACACATACACGCAACACCCAAACCCCCACCCTCACCCACAACAACATACACACAAATACATGCAGCAACATGACATATACACCCCCCCGGAAGAACGCAAGGACAAAAGGAATTGATTTGAATGAATGTAATCATGTGAAATATCATTAGCAAAATCGAGTAAACGCAATTATGTACACCAACTACACAAGTCCGGATAGTGCACCAATCATTGTCCGTGGACCACATAGCCCAAAATGCATGGGCCATGCCCACACTAGATACCTGACTCCAAACTGAGAGAATACTGCTGGGGCATCAGACCAAAAATATACAGGCACCTCAGGGGGAGGGGGTACCTCAGCCACCTGAATGCACAACGCAACTGCTGCACAAGGGGGCTCCATGCCCATTGCTGTATCCTGGGGAGTGTCGCTGTCGCAGCCGCTGTAGACATGCCGGAGGTGGTGCAGGTGGCAGTACAGGTGGCGGTGCAGGTGACGGTGTTCGCCGCAGTACAGGTTGGCGTGGACGTGGACAGAAGGTGTGACAGTAGGTGCCACCATGCCCTCTCCTGACCTGCCCTTCAGTTTTTTGCCCTTGCCCACCTTTGATGGTGGCGCAGCTGTCTTGCCACTATCCCCTTTCATTTTTGCTGACCCCATTGGTGGCAGGTGTTTTCGGCTTCTCCCTCCGGGATATGGGCACCTTTTTAACCTTGGCAGGTGGCGGAATGTCCTTGCCCTTGCCCCGTGGCACACTGGCAGCCCTAATGGTTGGCGCAGTCCATGACCCCGCAGTTGCTGGCACCACAGTGCCTGGGGATATGGTGGCTGAGGTGCTGGGCTGGGACCTGGAAAGCCTGGCCCTGGGGGAAAGAAGGGGGGGTGAGGGGAAGAGGTCAAGGTTTGACAGGAAAAGTATTTTAGACACACTGGGATGGGTAGATGGAGGGGGTTTGGGAGTGGAGGAAGATGTAGTGGTTGTAGGAGGGGTAGGTCTGCTGAATTTGGGTGAGGGTGCATGGGCTGGAGGCTGTTGTGAGGTGGATGGCTGTTGGGTGGGTGTGTGCCTGCGTTTGTGTACTTTGGGAGGAGGGCTCACTGACACACTGGGAGAGGACACTGGGGATGTGTGAATGGTAGTGGGGGTAGTGAATGCACGTAAGCGGTGTGTGGTGGTGGGTGTGCTGGTGATGGAGGTAGTGGCTGAGGATGTAGTGCATACAGGTGTGAGTGGAGACGAGACTGGGAGGGAGGAGGGAGATGTGGAGGAGGGGAACACAGTGGAGGAAGTGGATGTTGGTATGTGTGCATGGGTATGATGCTTGTGTGAGTGCCTGTGGGATGTGTGGTGCTTATGTTTGCCTGAGCCACTCTTGTGTTTTTATGTGTGTGCATGCTGGTCTGATGGTGTGCTTGGGATAGGCTGAGGTACAGGGGATTGGGTGGAGGAGGTTGGAGAGGGGAGGCTGGACACAGGGACAATGGCTGCCATCAGTGCTGAGGCCAGAGCCTGAAATGCTCTCTGTTGGGCTGCCTGGCCAGAATGAATGCCCTCCAGGTATGCATTTGTTTGTTTGCAAATGCCTCTCAACACCCTGGATGGCATTCAGAATGGTAGACTGGGGCAGGGCCTGAGGTGCCTGGGGCGAAGGAGAAGCCCACCCTCCTGGGTGAGCGGGCACAGGACACACACTGAGGGGCTGCCGGGAGGGCTGTTCTGGTAGGGGGGGTGGCGGCTGTACCTGTTGATGCAGTGGGCACAGAGGGGCCCGCCACTGCAAGGGAGCTCCCATCAGAGGAGGAGTCGCTGTTGCTGGTCTCTGCTCCTGTCCCCGCCATGGAGCTCCGCTCACCCTCCGTCCCACTGGTGTCTTCAGACTCCGTTGCTTCACCCTCCAGGGCCAAGTGGGATGCAGCTCCCTCCTGCTCCGGTGCCAATGCTCCTCTGCCTGATGATGCTATTGCACACAAAAACAGGGAGACCACAAAAAGGGGGGTGGAAAGACAGGAGAAAGACATGTTCAGTGCATGCAACACCACTACTGTTGGCGGACACAACAGACACAGCAGCCCTCTGCACTACGCCATGCACTTATAGTTCCTAGATTAATCACATGCCCATGGTGTACAAGGCCTAAGCCTGATTGCGGCACACCTGGAAGTCACAGGAGCCTCACTAGGTGTAGATGGCTCTAACCACTAGTGGGGTTAGGGTGCCACATAGCCTGCCTCACAAGGGACCTTGCCTACCAAGATCGCCCTGGCCTAGGGGAACCCACTGCCCACCTCCCCCACCCAGACACCTTGTAATGCGCGCAGAGTCAGCTTAATGAGAATGTACTCACCCCCTTGTAGCTGCTGTGATGCCCTCAAGCGCCCATCCAACTCCGGATACGCCACCGCCAGGATCTGGAACATCATCGGGGGCCATAGTACAACGGGCACCCCTCCCACATTGGGAGGCCATCCCCAGCTGGGCCTCCGCCATCTTCTTGCTCCAGCAGTGCAGGTCCTCGAATCTTTTACGGCAGGGGGTGCTCCATCTGTGGTGGACCCCAGGGTCCAGACGTCCTTGGCGATGGCACGCCAAATAGCCTTCTTCTGGTAGGCGCTGACATAGAGGAATACTACAGGGGGAAAGGAAATTCTTTACCCGTCTGGACTGTCATACTCATTGGCCCCCGCTCCCACCCTTGCCCTGACGCACATACAGTCACCCTCCGCACATGCAGGCCTCAGCCCCCCCCATGTACCTTCCATCCACACCACTCCAAACAGGCATTGCCCATGCAGCATGCTCACAGTGTACTCACCTGTTTGTATGGAGGACCGTACAGTTGTGTGTACTGGGGAAGGACCCCATCCACTAGTTTCTCCAACTCCTCCGAAGTGAAGGCAGGGGCCCTTTCTGCAGACATTGTAGCCATCGTTGCTTCCAGACACAGGTCACAGCAGCACTTGCAGTGTAGGTCCTCTCCTGTTGAAGGCCAGGTATCAAGTGAATGAACAGACAGAAAATGGCGGACACGTCCGTGCCGGTGCGTACTGTCACCGCCGGCGTACATCGTCATTGACTCCTCGGACCCATAGGGCCCAATGTTAACCAAAGCAGAATTGAGCCGCAGTCTTCGAACGCTCACCGCGACGGTGTAGAATGCCAGCGCAGTTATCTCATATTCCCTTGTCCCATCTTACAGGTCAGGAAGCTGCCATTTCAGGAGGCCACATCGCATTAATAATAACTGCGTCACACCAATGTAGGCCTGGAATACACACAGTTACAGGCACATTGCGGATTAATAAATGTGTGCAAATGACATTTTGTGATATGTCAGTGTCGGATGACTCTCTGCTCGCTGTTCTCCTCCATAGGGCACGTCTGCTGGGGCAGCTGATGAGATGGCGGCATGCTCCGGTGTACAGACCGCTGGTGGACCTGTCGACAATGGAGGAGAGACACATCATAGTCACATACAGACTTGATCATGCAACAATCCAGGAACTGTGTGCCCAGTTGGAGCCAGACCTGATATCAGCTATCCGCCATCCCACAGGGATACCCCCTCTAGTGCAGGTCCTGTCAGTACTCCATTTCCTGGCAAGTGGTTCCTTTCAAACAACAGTGGCCATTGCATCAGGGATGTCCCAGCCAATGTTCTCTAACGTGTTGTCCAGGGTGAAACACATGCGCAGCTACATCGTGTTCCCTCAGGTGGAGGATTTGCCCACAGTGAAAAGTGACTTCTATGCCCTGAGACATATCCCCAACATCCTTGGTGCCTTTGATGGGACACATGTGGCATTGGTACACCCCAGCAGGAGTGAACAGGTGTACAGAAACCGAAAGAGCTACCATTCGATGAATGTGCAGATGGTGTGTTTGGCAGACCGTACATCTCCCATGTCAATGCCAAGTTTCCTGGCTCAGTGCACGGCGCTTACATTTTGAGGAATAGCAGCATCCCTTATGTGATGGGGCAACTCCAGAGGCACCGTGTGTGGTTATAGGTGAGGCCAAGGACCCTATACAGTGTGAATAGGTGTCTGGGTATGGGGCTGTCCCTAAGGGTTAGTGTGTGTCTAACAGTTGTCCCTCGATATTTGCAGGTGACTCTGGTTACCCCAACCTGTCATGGCTACTGACCCCAGTGAGGAATCCCAGGACAAGGGCAGAGGAACGCTACATTGAGGCACATGGGCAAACTAGGAGGGTGATTGAACGAGCCTTCGGCCTCCTGAAGGCCAGATTCCGGAGCCTCCATATGACAGGTGGTTCTCTCTACTACTCACAAAAGAAGGTGTGCCAGATCATCGTGGCCTGCTGTATGCTGCACAACCTTGCTTTGCGACGCCAGGTGCCTTTTCTGCAGGAGGATGGTCCAGCTGGTGGTCTTGTGGCAGCTGTGGAGCCTGTGGACAGTGAAGAAGAAGAGGCAGAAGATGAGGATATCGACAACAGAAACAACATAATCATGCAATACTTCCAGTGAGACACAGGTAAGAAGGTGCCACTTCCTCCCATATCTCATACTATTATTGGAGCTAGCATAAGTCTGTCATTTCCACTCAGTGTATGGACCCTGAATTGTCAGTTTGCCTTTCCATTTCACAGATGTGGGTCCCACTTTGTGCCCTCTGCTATATTTCCTCCAGTCCTACAGCTGTGTTACATCGGTATGTGCACAAGAAAATTGACATTGCTATATTCCATTGTTATTGCAATTACACGTTTGTGAAAGCACAGACTGACTCCAGATTGTTTTGTGATTGAAGTGTGTTTATTTCTGTCTAAATAAGTGGACGGGGTTGTAAAATGGACTGGGGGGGTGGTGCAGAAATGTCCATGGCGGAGTCCAATCTATTTGTTTCACAGGTGCATTGTCCAAAGGGGCATAGGAAGTGGAGCAATGGCAATTGAAGGATGGACAGGGTGACTAAGTGGGACAGAAGGGTGACATTCAGGGGAGTCTTGTTTCCTTGCGGGGGTCTTGGCAATGTTCTCTGTCTTGTTCCTGGATCTCAGGGATCGTTTGCAGGGTGGTTCTCTATCTGCAGGGGGTGGGGTGCTGGTGTCGTGTTCCTGTGGCAGTGCCTCCTGTCCACTAGCGCCGGCAGGGGTGGAGGACTGTTCATCGTCCAGGCTAGTGTCAGGGGCCCCTTGTTGTGCCACTGTGTCCTCCTGGTGCTGACAAGGTCTTGCAGCACCCCTTTAATGGTGACCAGGGTGTTGTTAATGGACTTCAGGTCCTCCCTGATCCCCATATAGTGTTCCTCCTGCAGCCGCTGGGTCTCCTGAAACTTGGCCAGTACTGTTGCCATCGTCTCCTGGAATTATGGTAAGCTCCCATGATGTTGGAGAGTGCCTCATGGAGAGTGGGTTCCCTGGGCCTGTCCTCCCCCTGTCGCACAGCAGTCCTCCCAGCTTCCCTGTTTTCCTGAGCCTCTGTCCCCTGAACCGTGTGCCCACTGCCACTGCCCCCAGGTCCCTGATCGTCCTGTGTTAGTGGGGTTGCCTGGGTTCCCTGTAGTGGTGGACACACTGCGGATTGACGTGTCCTGGGGACAGAGGTATGGGCCCGCTGGGTGGGTGCTGTGGTGGTGTTTCCTGAGGGGGAGGCTCTGTGGTGGCTTGTGCCAGTGTCAGGGGAACCGACTATCCCGAGGTCCCAGATGGGCCGGGCTGGTCATCTTGATCCAGTTGTGCAGAGCTGCTGTCATCACTGTGGGTCTCTTCTGTGGGGGGACTGGATATGTCTGGTACCTCCTGTCCGGTGATGTTGGATAGGGGTCCTGCAGGGGTGTAAAGCATGATTATTGTATCTGTGTGTGCCATCGTGTGCAATGGGTGAGTGACCCTATACTCCAGTGGTTGCATTCTTGGCTTGGTCCTTGTGTGATATTTGGTTTTGGGTCTGTGTGGGTATCTGTAGTGGACATGCTTTGGTGATGGGTGTCCATCCTTTGGTGTTGCATGCAGGGCTTGGTATTGGGATGGGTGGGTTGTGATAGTGGGGCATATGTGAGGTGTTGGAGTGATGGGGTGAGGGTGAGGGTGTGGGTATGTGATGGCATGCAGGTGGGTTGGAGAATATGGTAATTAAGATATGACTTACCAGAGTCCAGTCCTCCAGCTACTCCTGCGAGGCCCTCAGGATGCAGTATTGCCAAGACTTACTTCTCCCATGTTGTTATTTGTGGGGGAGGAGGTGGGGGTCCAACGCCAGTCCTCTGTTCAGCAATCTGGTGTCTGGAGACCACGAAACACACCTTCCCCCGTAGGTCGTTCCACCTCTTCCTGATGTCATCCCGTGTTCTTGGATGCTGTCCCACTGCATTGACCCTGTTGACAATTCTGCACCATAGCTCCATCTTCCTTGCAATGGTGGTGTGCTGCACCTGTGATCTGAATAGCTGTGGCTCTACCCAGACGATTCCCTCCACCACAAACCCGAGCTCCTCCTCAGAGAACCTGGCGTGTTGGTGAGGTGCCATGATGTGGTGTGGGTGATGTGTGAGGTGGTGTGTGTTGTGTGAGGGGATGTGTTGGTGTGTGTTGTTTGAGGTGCGTGGATGTTGTGTAAGTGATGGTGTTGTGTGTCTGTGTATGCTGGTGTTGTTTAAGGTAGTGTCTCTCTCTGGCTTGGTTTCAGAATTCTGGTAGTAAGGGTTTGTGGGTGATGTGGGTTGTGATAGTGTGGGCGTATTCCTGTTGGCGTGAGGGTGTCGGTTTTGTTATCGCCAGTTTATCACTGACCTTTGGTGTGGTGGACTTGTGTGGGTGTCTGTATTATGGCGGATTCCGAGCTGTGGGTCGTAATACCTGTAGCGGAATTCCGTGGCCGCAGCAGTATGATGGCGGTCTTCTGTACGGCGGTTAGCGGCATTTACCGCCAGGGTTGTAATGAGGGCCATAGTCTCCACGTTACATCATCCTTTTACTCCTCAAAACAGCCAACACGTGTTTCGTCAGGGAAATCTCCCACTAGACTTCATCAGGGCTTCAATGTTTCTAAGATCCTTTGTTTCCAAATTAAATTAGTTAATGTTCATAATTCATATTTCCTGATTAGTTGGCAGACACATCTAGCCAAAAAGTTCTGCTCACTTTATCTGCTTACAATCATTATCATGCCGTTCTCTGATCTGTTAACATCCAATGCGAGTACGCTCTGTTTTGGGCAAATCCATGTGTAAATTAGTGATTTAACAATATACATTGCTAGAGAGGTTGGAACTATGATATGTGGTAAAATAAAAAGAGACAAAGTATAATGTACATTGTGGACTAATAATACTACTAACTGGATGAGTGCCTGAAAGTAAATGTTTGCACATTTTCAGCAAATTGGTTGCTGAGTTACAGGGTATTTTTGGAGGTATTCACCCTGGTCAGTGCACCATTCAGAATAGTGATCTGTGACTAAAGGAAGGAAGCGCCCCATTACTCTATGAAAACTTACCCATTTAGTTAGTTTAGCATGTGGCATAAAACCTAATTCAAAGGGCATGTCAATTTAGAAAAGTTCCAATCTAGTTCTAAGTCATGGAGAAAAGGAGATCTTCCACTTCGGCCGATGTTAAAGTCGGGAAGCCCTCTCCAAGAAAGATCAAGGAGCAGATGTGTTCCGTAGACTCAGTCTCAACCAAGGCGGCATCCCGTGGTGTGCCCGGTGATAAGTCATGAACAACTTCCTCCAGGAAGGGCAACTCATAAGTAGCTTCATGCAGCAAACGCAACCTCAATGCGCATGTCTGGTAATTAACCCTTAGCGAGAACATCAATGGATCAGCGTCCAGTGTAGGCAAACGCTACTTCGAAAGGCAAACTTCCAGTGCATGTTCGAAAGAGCACCAGATGCACCGAAACATGGGCTGCACACAGTGCAAAACCGATCTGAATGACAAAGACCAGCCACACTCCAATTGTTCCAGGAGTGTTGCTCCAAAATACTGCATCATGCGTTCACGACACAGCTGTGCTGATGGGAGCACCATCATTTCTCCTCATTGCGGCGGGACAGCCATTGCTCATAAAAAACAGCAACAGCAGGATGCCAGCTAATAAAGCCAAAGTTATTGGAAATCCCCAGAAAACACTAGAGAAAATTGAATGGATTGCTGATGGTATCAAACCGAATACAGAGGAGAAAGTGTGAATGAAACCAGAACCAACAGCTTTGAAAAAATGTGCGATTCCAGTAGTATTGGATGCATTAAATATTCGGCCCACGAGTTTACCAAAGTGTCTCGGAAAGTTTGTATTTAACAGGGACTGTATTTCCGCCGCCGACCTTACCACCTGAACTGTGTAGGTCTTGCGTGCAGATGTAAGGGCCACATGCTTTTGAAACAGTAAAGCTTTGAGTCTGCTCAACTTGTCAAAATTCACGTTTGAAGTAGCAATATGAGGCTAGATATCAGCTACCTCCTTAATTTTAGTGGGGGGGAAAAAGTACGTTCCCGCAGCATGTAACAACCTTAGAGACCGAAACAACGTAAACTATTCCGGCCTGCATGCCACAACAGTCTTCACCATTGAGGAGGACGTAGATGCCATTTGAAAGCACCTGGAAAGCAGGTCTAATCTAGGGGACTGGAACTCCCTTCATATAACAAGCCAAGTTTGCAGCAGACATGTTACACGCCCCATACAAGGACAGCTGTTTACAACCATAGAATGGCTGACTGAAGTCTCACATTCACTACTGCTAAGAAAGACTTCTTTCATGCCACTGAAGCATTTGTACGAGAAGGGAAGCTCCCACATCTCATGAATGTAACTATCTCCCAGCTTCTCATATCTGCCTACCGGAATGTGTTTTAAACAGGAGGTGAATTGAAGTGTTGAAATAGGCAGATTAATGACCCCGTCTATTACCACTCAGCAGATGGTATTTCGGCCACAGTAAAAGGCAACTTTTCTAATTTCTCAATGTTAAGCATGACATAAGTCACTTCCTTCTTAGCATTAGTTGTTGTTGTCAGATTAAATTAAAGGAAGAAAAAATCTCCCTTGCTCTCATATGCTGCCAGGGAACGCGACCCGCCTTCAATGTTTGAAGCGTCCAACCCAACTGCATAATGGACCTTAGCTGGCTCTGCCCATGATGTAATGTAGACATATCTGTTTGTATAATCTCAATAGCAGAAGAGACAATATTATTTAGTGTATATATCCGGTCGGACAAGGTGTTAATCCCATTATCCACAAAAGCTAATGCCTTTTTTAGATTTTCCTGGTCTATTTGCCTTAACCGGACAGCTGCTTCCTGTTGGGAAAGCTTCCAAATGTCATTATATGCTTCATATAAGAAACATTTCCTACATCACATTCTGGGGCCTAACAGGAAGTCCTGTAAATCAGTAGTGTTAGACAGGAGACTGAGGTGTTCTCTAACTGCTTCAAGTGAGGATGATATTAACCATTGCTGGCACATTTTTCTTACACTAAATGTCATGACTATACCCGCATGTTCGGATGATCTATAGCGAGGGTCTGGCCTACTAGTTCTAAAACCCCGATGAGTTAATAAAACATTGATGACACGCATTGGTATCTATTGGCCACAATAACCACCCTCCAGGACATGTCAGTGTAGCATTAAGCGTACCATTCTGGACCCATTCATCGAGCTGATTTTCAGTTGCATTTGTATATTTTTGCCATTTATAAAACTTTGCTGGAGCAGGTATACTGGGCATGTTTAATTCCTTAATTTTAGCTAAGCCTAAACAACTTGTCTGTGGTACCGTTTCATTTAAAAAGATCATTTGTACAGGAATAAGGCATGCTCCGAACAAATCTTCCTTTCCCTTAATTTGCCAATTTTTTGTTCCTCACACACTTTTCAGATCGATCGTTTTCAGCCAAAATTCATAGCCTTCTATAGACAACCAGGAAACAAAGGATTCTGAATATATAAATTTCGTTTTAGTCATTAATATATGTATATCCTTAGTAGGTGGTACTTTAAAATAATATGAGCCAGCATTTTTCGCATTGTAGGCAAAAAATATGCAAACGTTTCAGAGTATGTTTTAGAACTCCCCTGTGGTGGAGTTGGACAATGTTCCCATTGTGTATAATTAAAAACAGTTTTGGGGCTGCTCGCTCTATGTATGAAATGGTGCCCATAGTAATTATAGCAAAACATATCACCATAATTTTCTTTAAATTGATAAACATCTTCGTTTTCAAAGACAGTATGATATTGCAATTCAGTCATCATGGAATTGACTGTTTTCACATCCTAATTATCAGAAACAATGCCTGGTATTGCTATATCATTCATTGATAGTTTGAACACACGGTATTTGAACAACTTTCGTGGGACCATATAAATCAAACATTACTCAGTCCCAAACAATCCAATCAGGAATTGGTACTGCGAAATGTTCACAAATGACAAGTCTCTTCGGACCTTATGTGATGAGAAATGTGGCTTTAAAACCTCCTCCACCAGTTCAACTGTTGATTTTTCAGGAAGAAAGTGACCATGTATTAGTAAGAAAAGGGTAATGACAAAACCAATTCAAAGAAAAAAGGCTAGGAGAGTCAAAGACAGCCATAGATAGTTCCATGGAAAAACAAAATACGTTTCTTTAAGCCAGTTTTTTAGCTTACGTGCACTTGACAAGTCAGCTGTCGAAGAGGCAAATGAGTCTGAGAAGTCATCATTGAAGTCAGCAAAATATCCAGAGGCAGTTTGTGCAAAAGGTGGAGCTATTGTCAGTGGTGAAGTTGGTGTTTCATGTGGTGGCACACTATAGATAGCACCATCCGTCTGTGTTGGGGTTAAGTTGACTTGGTCAAATATTTCTAAATTGTTTGAGGTTAGTGGAACCAATGCAAGATCATCTTCCATCCTACCCAAGCTCGAAGAGGTGTTGGTGTTGGTATAAACACCTTGTAGAGGGACTTCTTCGGCAGTAGTGAGAGGGATTGTGGAGCTACTTGATGTTCCTCTTGGTCGGCAGTGTAGGATCAGCCACATGGTGTAGTTTGACATTGTCGATGGAGACAAAACGATTTTCTTTGGCACCTGCCAACGGTGGTAGAATTACAGTTCTGGTACTGTGTATCCCTAGTACTGGGACTGGTGCTCGATAGGAAGGGGCGAGTTCCTTTTTCACAGCGACTTTCTCACGTACAAGATCCCCAACTTTGGGAATCCAGTCGGTAGATGTTACAGGCACATCCTTGATTCCTGTGGAGGCCGCACTGATAGAAGAATTATCATCACAGAACTGTTGCAATTCCTGTAAGACAGTGATACGTTCATTGATGTCAAAGGGTGTTTCTGCTGCATCCACGCCAGGTCCATCAAGATCCGGAACATACATTTGAGTTCCGAACACGCACTCATATGAAGTATGACCCCCCAGGGACCACCTAGACAGATTATTTAGTGCTCTCTGGACTCCATAGAGGTGGTTAAGCCAACTACGACCCGTACCTAAGACTCTGGCCGTTAAGGATTGCTTTAAATCACGGTTTAATCACTCCACAACACTATTTCCCTCTGGATGAAATGGAGACGAGTACTGGAGTTGGACCCCCAATGAAGCCATGGCATCCCTGAATCCCCTTGAGGTGAAAGCAGGGTCCTGGTCCGAATGGAAAGCCGCAACCGCATATGTACAGTTAAAGACTTGCAAATCTTTAATAACAGTCCGAGCGTCAGCTGAGCATTGTGGCCACACCCTTAAAAATCTGGAACATGAATCAACAGCGACAAAAAAATATACTTGTAAGCACTATCTGGTGTTAGGGGACCACAGTGGTCCAAGTACACACATTATAATGGCTTGTTTGAAATCAAGAGGGGTGTCTGCAGCAGGCGCTTGGCAGTGGAACCTTTAATTTGTTGACAGATGTCACAACAAAGGACATACTGCTTGGTCTCTTTGTAAAGACCCGGCCACCAATAATGGGCCTGCAAGATTGAAATTGTAGCCACCACACCAGCATGGGCAGATGCCACCCCCTCATGCGCTGCTTTAATCAATTGTGATCTTATGTCTCTATTTGGAATGTCTCGTACACCTACGCTTGGTATCTTAACCTCAGTGTTCAGCATACCTCCCATTCGGTAGTGATACTTGTTAGGAAATCCTTTAGGATAGGGCGTACCATCAGCCGTAGCTGTCACGGAAGCCCAAATGTCTGTGTCCGGTTTTGAACTCAAATGAGTCACTGCAGCTACAGCGGCCACAGCCACTGCTGACTTTGCGGCTTCATCAGCCAATGTATTTCCAGCAACGTATATCCCAATGTGCTGGTGTACAAGTGTATGTACATCGTGGACATTTGGTAGTGTCTCTTTCTGATCTGCTACTTTCCCCCACAGGAGTCTGTGTTTGATGGTGTTTCCTTTGAAATCTCTGAACCCATTCTGGTGCCAATAATGCATGTATTCATTAAAGGACTGGACACAATAATATGAATCACAAACAATCAGCGTAGGCTGTTCAGGATCCGTGTGTTCCAGTGCCATCAGCAGAGCTTTTAGTTCTGCCAACTGTGCTGTGCAATCTCCTAGGGTTTGTGTAAAGGTATGTAGAGGACAAAATTTATCACCCTCCATGTAGCCACTTACGACTGTGCAACAGCCGAATATTGGTGTTTAGTACCAATTGCAGGTTGTGCTGAGCCATTGGTGTACATGACTCTATGATATTGTTCAATGGGCAATGTATTTGCTGGAACTGGGTATTCTATTTCGTATTGTAAAAATTCTTGAGTTTGTAATTTTGGGTCAAAAAGGTAGTCTACATCAGCGGCTGTCAGAGACGTAGCCTGTTGTACCCAACGTGGATGTAATGCTTTTACGTTTGGAACACTGGCTTTTGTAACAGCCTCTAAGGCTGGGATCAGAGAAACAACAAAAATGCGTTTTCATTTGGCAAGAGGTCTTTCCTTAATGACAGCCATCTGCACAGCAGTGAGAATTTTCTCAGTGGGAGCAAAGTGTTGTTCTGTCGCTGAATAGAAGTGTGATTTGTATGCAATCGGGACTGTATCACCTTCATTGAATGTCACATAGGTGAAACCGATGGCTCCAGCTGTTACTCTGATGACCAAATGTGTTTTGTTGTCCCTCGTGTGTAAGTGCTGTGCTGCAAGCATGTCCGTTTGCAAATCTTGAAGAATGCGTGTATGTTCAATCGTCCAGAATTTACTTGAAAAATCGGGACGTACTAGATCATATAAAGGTTTTATGCGTGTAGCATAATCTGGAATGTAAGTTCTGCCAAAATTTAGGCAACCCAATAGAGATTGGAGTTTTTTAATCGTATTTGGTGGTTGTAACTGTGCGCATTTCTTTAAGAATTGTGGTGATAGGCTCTTTCCTTCACTTGACAGCTCATATCACAGGAACAGGACGCTGAGGAAGGCAATTTTTGTTTTTTTGAAGTTGAATTTATGACCAAATTCAGCAAATCCGACAACAATGTGGGCTACCCGTCTTAAATGTTGTAGCAATTCATCATCCGTAAGATAAATATCATTAACATAGGACAATGCTTCACGGTCAATTTCGTGCAAAATTGCAGTAACACGAGCTGCGTACAGTCCTGGGCTGTTCTTACACCCCTGAGGTAAACTACAGAATTTCTTCTGGGAGCCTAGTGCATTGAAACTTGTTAAGTTTCTACTCTCAGGCACTATGGGGGTCATTCCGACCCCGACGGGCGGCGGGCGCCGCCCGCCGGGCGGAGACCGCCAGAAGACCGCACCGCGGTCAAATGACCGCGGCGGTCATTCTGACTTTCCCGCTGGGCGGACGGGCGACCGCCAAAAGGCCGCCCGCCCGCCCAGCGGGAAAGCCCCAGCAACGATTAAGCCGGCTCCGAATGGAGCCGTCGGAGTTGCTGGTGTGCGACGGGTGCAGTGGCACCCGTCGCGATTTTCAGTGTCTCATAGGTAGACACTGAAAATCATTATGGGGCCCTGTTACACAGGCACAGGCATGGGCAGTGCAGGGGCCCCCAGGGGCCCCACGACACCCGTTCCCACCATCCTGTTCCTGGCGGTTTTTACCGCCAGGACCAGGATGGCGGGAAGGGGGTCGGAATCCCCATGGCAGTGCTGCGAGCAGTGCCGCCATGGAGGATTCTTTGGGGCAGGG
This sequence comes from Pleurodeles waltl, assembly GCF_031143425.1. NCBI lineage: Eukaryota > Metazoa > Chordata > Amphibia > Caudata > Salamandridae > Pleurodeles > Pleurodeles waltl. Next base: position 841,413,465 of record NC_090436.1, read on the forward strand.
TTAAACCGGCGGGAAACCGCCGGTTGCCCTTTTCTGACCGCGGCTTTACCGCCGCGGTCAGAATTGCCCATGAATGACCGCCTATATTCTGGCAGAAAAAAACATTGGAAATGTCCAGTGTTGTTTTATATTTTTTTACGCACTATGTTGTTCATTAGTGCTGTGCTATGTGAGTTTTGTATAGCATAAGTGCGTGTATGACTGTTTAAATGTCTGTAGTCTAAGACTATTCCAAATGAATGGCCTGGCTTAGCTACGGGGAATAATGGATTATTCATTGGTGAGACACAGGGTTCAATTACGCCCTGTTACTCTAACTGTGTGAGTATTTCTCTCACAGGTGCTTTAGCTTCATGTTTTAGAGGATATTGAGGGTGGGGCTGAGGTTTACTTTTAATTGGAATTACATGGTAGGGGAATTCTTTATCCCATTCTACGTGGCTTCTGTATAATGCGGGTGCTTGTGCCAAAGCCAAGTCAATAGAATAGGATTCGGCGAGTTCCTCTGGAACAAGGGGCGAGAAGGAAGGCGTAATGACATCTTCTCCACATGGGCAGGTACGGACAAATTCAGGTGGCCAATCTTGTTCGGCCAACAAAACATCATATATGTCTACCACGCAATCCCAAAAGATTGCGTCTATTATGCGTTCAGTGTCTCCTTCTAACTGTAGCATTACTTTATATACCCTATCAGGCATGGAGAGATGCATGTTCGCAGTTTCTACTTGTAAGAAGTCCTCAGTTGCTTTCACCTCCAGATGCTCTTGAAGATTCCAGCGAACTATTGTAATCTCTGCTGCACTGTCTAATAGAGCTAATGCCTACTTCTTATTCTTCAATAGAGTCCTCTCCTTGAGTGGCATGACGAACTGCAACTGCTGCCACCTATTTCTTTTTAAATTGGGGTTTTTGTTGGGGAAGTTTTTCTTCTTTTTTAACAGAAAGTTCTGTAGAGCATTGTGATTCCTGTCTTAGTTTCGCGTACTCAGTTCTTCGCTCTGACCACCCACCTCTCTCGCTGCGTTTTTCCGGTGAGTCCTGAAAGGAACAAGATTGGCGTGTATCAGTATATTGATATCTATCAGGCGTTTTTATATTATCTCTATTTCTAAGATTATATCTATTCTGCGTGGACTCCATACGCGGAGATTCTCCCCTCTTTTTTTTAGGAGTTTGTTGCTTTTTATCCCAGTGTTTCTTATTACCTTCAGGTGCTTGCCTGAGGAAATCTTTACTCGATTTGCCATGAAATTGTGGTTTAGATGGTCTGGTCCCTAAACTATCTCGATCAATACTAGAATGGGTCTCTGCGATAAATTTAGGCAGCTCGCATTCCTGATCCTGTTGAGGAACATCACGGAGGCGCATGCGCAATTCAAGCGCTACTGCTCCACCTTTAAGATTGCTTAAAATGATTGGGGATACTGTGGCTAAATTGCCCATCAATTGCATCCCCAAATCTAGGGCCGGGGCAGCCCCATATTCATCTTGAATTTGTTTGAACACTTCCGGTAAATTGGCAAGTGCCGGTGTACCAGGTGCAGTTGTATAGAGCGCGGCAAATACTGTGCCCCAGGTATTACAGTTATCTACTGTAGGGACCATCCCAAAAGGCAAGCACATCGTTAATATTCTATATGGGGAAATACTGCCTCCAGCGCATTAATCTCTTGTGCTAACCAAAACGGAGTTTCCTCTCGTTTGGCGGGTACTTTACCCATAATCAAATGTACAGTCGCAGAATTTATACCTGGCGTTGCTGCATGTGGATGTGCTGGAGCAGCATGTGCTGGGTTTGTATTTAGTGTTTGCATTACAAATTGTACTAATTGTCTATATATCGCTGTTAATTCAGTATATAAACGACAAACCTCAGCTACTGCTAAATTTGCAACTGCAGGATGTGGTGTATAGGTGGCCAATAAAGGCCAGGTAGGACAATCATTACTTAGAGGACCTAACCTTACTGGTAAAATTGTATGGGGCAGGGCGCCATCAAGCCAATTATTATGTTCTTGATAAGATAATGGTATTTCTAAATATGCGTATGCTCTGTATTGTCCAGGTGCATTTGCAAATGTATAATGATGAAATGTATTTGTATTCCCATCAACTGCTGGAAATGTGACCCAGAATAAAAAAATTCTGTTCTATAAGCTACATGGGCATCCACCACAAATGTGACTGGACCCCCCTGGACCGTTAAGCAGTTTGCTAATAAATGTGCAATTAGAGGTTGTCTCATATTAACCGCTATTTGTATCTGCTGTGAATTTGCATTGTAGTGAAAATATAAGTTCAGATAAGGTATACAAGATAGGGCTTTCCTTTTAAAGTTCAAGCTTGAACAACCTCCAGCTGCAAATAGGATAGCCTATGTAGCTGTGGTGGAAATTCTCAGTACCACGGATGTCTCCGTATATGGTATTGATGCGTCATTATATATAATGAGACAGAGATACTCAGGTGGACCTGAAAAATCAGACCCTGACCAAATGTTGGCGGCACCATGTCACGTAGGCCCTCATTATTTAATGAGACTACTGGATTTTGAGCGGCAGAATCGCCCGCGATGTGGGAGACTGAGTCCAACCCACTGCAGGTGACACCTGTGGCTCCAATCCGGCTTTTGCTCCGGCTAACTAGTAGTGCCTCATCTCTACCAAAGGATAGTGATGGTTGGGCAGCCGAGCGCATGACATATTAGGCGTCTCAGGAAAGTCGTGGTCTCTCAGGTCGCATCCGGTTCTGTAATTTACAATTCAGTCTCATATATAAATGATGAACAGAGGCAGTATGTGTTTCAATAATGAGTTTAATAAAAAGACTGCATCTTAGAGAGCAAAGCATGAGCTGCAATAACCAAGACTACACAACATGACAGTATTAAAATTGTGATGAGTAGAGTGAAGCATAAGAACAATGCTATCATGTTTTTACTATTGTCAATGGACTAATCCCTACCTAGGGTAGGATAGAGCACAGCATGTTAAGCTCTAAGTCTGCTCTTCAGGTTCCCCTGGGAAGACATCAACCCCCATACCCGAGCAAAGGCCCGTGGTCTGCATTAGCATCTGTAGCGAAGCATTCAGCAATTGGCATTCAGTCGTCGTTCCCTGGCTGGAATCTCCCTCTAACGTGTAATGGACAAGGAAGTGTTTATATAATAACACAGCTGATATTCTGAGAAAATGTCCCTATGTAAGAATGTGTATTTTCTATGAATGTTGGAGACTAAACTTCTACCACGTTCACCGGCAATGTACCGAGCTGTAGCCTTGAAGGAAGTACAGAGTGATCAAGAATGTCTTGTTTGAGAACAGAGTGCTGGCTTAGGCAAAAACAGTTAGATAGATGAAAATAAAACAAGACTGTAAAACTGGTTATTGTAATAATAATAAGACGAAGCCAAATAAAATATATCTAGGTTAGAGTGCACAGCGGCCTAGTGTGTTAAAATAACATGCATGGAGCTATAACTAAAATGGCTACACAAAAGGATCAATCCACAGAAATCTTAGAGGACCATTCCTTCAGAGCCCTCAGCAAGCCTCATTCATTTGGCCCAAAGGGGGAGCAGGAGTTTGGCCCAATAACTCTGGTATTTAGCAGCTCTGGCATGCAGCTTCACGGGCAGCAGATTCCTAGAGAAAAGGGACTTCCAAAAAGGGGGTCCACTGATGGAAGATGCAAAGACTTTTTCAGTGTTAGCCCACCATGGTTATGTCATGGATAGAAAGAGCTGAAATGCCAGAGGTAGGTGAAAAGTAAACATGGGCATCAGCTCAACTAGAAAGGTGTTTCCAATGTGTAACTGGCAGTGAAGCTCTGTCATTCCCATACACACTAAGGGGCAGATATACATGGCCCTTGCGCCGCCTTAGTGTCATTTTTATATGACTCCAAGGAAGCTTTAAGGTGGCCATTCTCCTCAGCCATATTTACAAAGTGATGCAATGAATACATTGCTCCACTTTGCAACCCCTTGCACCACAATATCTCTGCGTCAGGCATATTGTACGCAAGGGGGGCATTCCCACACAGGGAGGCACAAAAAAGGTGCAGTGAAATTTACAAGATTTCATTGCACCGTTTTTTCTGTCTTTTTTAATGCCTGCTTAGGGCAGGCGTTAAAATGACGCACCCATGATAATCTATGGGCCTCCCTGTACTTTGCTGCACTAGCTTCAAAAGTTCTGATTCTAATACAGCAAAGTGCCACAAAAGTGTCAAGAATGTTGACACTGTTGTGGTAATGGCTGCCATGGTGTGCCGTATTGTAAATACAGGGCAACCATGGTGTCGGACAGATGCGCCACTTTCTCGTAAATGTGCCCCTAAATGTGGAGGAGGATTCTAATGGAGGGCAGATGGGACGTGGAGATTTTCCTGCTCCTCCTCTAACTGAAGCAATGAGGAAAAGAAGCAACATACGACAGGCTGATGCAATGGTTCAAAGGAGGATGCAACACAGCCTTCTCAAAAAGGAAACATGCGTGCTATCACTAATGAAGTTGCGAAAAGAAGAACAAGGATCAGAAAAGAATAGACTGCAAAAAAGCTGACGTATTAGTAAGAAACTGACTACAATATAAAAAACATCAGGCTAAAGAAGGCTTTTCGTATGTGAGTATAAAATTCATTGTACACTTAGTTCTAGTTTGATATCGGCAAGCCAACCCATAAAGTAATGCCATACTGACAGCCAAGATGTCTGTGTTTAAGGTTGCTGACAGTGAGAAGATAATAAGCCACAGAGCAGAGAATGGAAAAGAATGTTAAAATACTTTACCTGTCTTCTATTTTATTTCTAGCTTAGCTTACCTAACATGGTTCGAAGGGTAGGGAAATGTAATCGCCAGTAATGCTGCTGAATATTGGAAAGTTATTCTTGCAGGGACACATCCGTTGACTGTATCATTCAAATAACACTGCTTCGACTCCAATGTAAAGGATTTTAAGGAAACTATTTATTATTGGAAATTGTATTGTTTGTAGGGTGATGCTGGACCAGTTAAGGGTGCTCCAGGTTTTAACGCCGCTGCTGATGCTGCAAATCTGGACAAAGCCATCAAAGCTAAAGGTATGTTTGAAATAAAGTTAAAGAATGGAGTATCGTATGTATTACTTGAGTTTGCTGTTCATGTTTTGCCTCTTAAATGAAGCTCAGTATGCGATTTACAATACACGTATTCTGTTTCTGAGCCCGGGGTCTAATTCTGAGGCCAATTTAAAGAATTTGCCTCAGGCAGGCTAGAGGCATTTGTACCTGTTTTTGTACATCTTGGACAATTTTGGTATTACGAAAAGGACCTCAACGATTTTTCCAGCCTATTCTTTATTACTCTACATGTAGATGAAAAGTTAGCACCCTTGTAATGTACAGTACTTATTCTTCATGTGTATGGGGTTATATGGGTTGCGAAAGGACTTTATCCCATGCACCTCTGTCTATAAAAAGTGCAAGGGCAAAACAAAAATCCTTAATGAAATTTAACTCCCTTTGTGTGCAGGCAACGGCTTTTCGGGCAACTTTGCAGAAAGATTGCACTACCAAATGTTGAACCATTTCAAGGCAGGACAGTTACCCTTAAAGAGAAACCATCACTATGGCATGTGCTGCAGTGTTAGCACCTGGGCCGGAGTACTTTAATCTCCTAGTCCCTAAGAGAAACAGTGCAGTGTTTGACTAAACTCATCCCACTCCCAAGTTTCAAGAGACCACCTGCACAGAAACATGACACGTCTTGTTTCGCTGTTTTGAACTGACTGTGATACACATGCCAGCTTTCTTAGTGCGTTTGCCAAAGACTATTTTTTTTAGATCTCAGTTACAGGTAGCGTTAGCTATCTGTTGGCAAGACCTATTGTCTTTGCTTCATTATATATACTCACAGTGGGTCACCCCTTTGGACATGTTGAATGACTTTGCTGACTTTCTCACTTTGCTGCTCCTGGTTCAGTGGCTTTCTTCTCTGTTCTTGTGTTTGTTGCGACCAGGAAAGGTTTGGTTCACTGTGCTCTGATTGAATAAATTTACCCTTCGATTGCATACTTCAAGGAACTATTTTAGGTGTGTTTTGACAACTTGCTGTCTCACAGATCTCATATCTCCACATCAATATACTACATACAATAAGCAGTACACACGGATGAGCTTTGGATCCAACCTCTTCACTGAAAACAAGAATGTACTCTGCATTTTTCGCCATGTATTTTGTGACATTCCCATCACGATTTTGATTGGTTATGGCATTAGTCTCCATTGGTGGCTGGGATCAGAAAGTAGCCTTTAGCATTTTCTTTCTGCCCCCAACGGGTGGTCATATGAAATTCAGAACACTTGGACCCATATTTATACTTTTGTTGCGCCGCATTTACGTCATTTTTTGACGCAAAAGCAGCTCAAACTTACAAAATGTAATTATATTCTGTAAGTTTGCGCCACTTTTGTGTCAAAAAATGACTCAAATGCGGCACAAAAAAAGTAAAAATATGGGCCTCGGAGTCTCCCCTGATGCTTTATCCAGAGAAAGGGGTCCTGAAATAAGCTTTAGCATGAACACAGATATAGTTTACAGTGTGACAACACCAAGGCTGCTTCCTCTCTCACACCCACCACTTACTGTAGAATTCTGCAATGGTCATTATTCAAAGCTTTATCCCTTGCAGATCTCGTTTACATACTGAACTTCCTCAACGAGACTTTCTATGAAGCTGATCTCTTACCCTGTTATTTCATTAAAGCTCTTGTGTTCCTATTTACCATTGTCAATGCACCCCTCACTCAATGCTTCTTCCCATACAGGCCAGATTCTCTTACTCCGAAAAAAGCTACTCTAGACCCTGATGACCTTGCCAACTCCTGGCCCATCATTCACCTACCATTCAATATGACTGAAAAATTAGTCTGTGTTGAACTCTGGGATCACATTAATGCTCTCATTACAACTCTAGCGGTCAAAGACCGCCAGGGCTGTTTCGTCGGATGCACCGATCGCACCACCGGGACCGGCGGTTTACCGCCACAGTAGTCCTGGCGGATTAATCCTCCAGGGCAGCGCTGCTTGTAGAACTGCCGAGGGGATTACGAGTCCCCCTCCCACCAGCCTTTTCATGGCGGTAGGAACCGCCATGAAAAGGCTGGCGGAAAGGGGAGTGGCGGGCCCCTGGGGGCCCCTGCACTGCCCATGCCTTTGGCACAGCCCCATGGCTTTTCACTGTCTGCACCGCCGCAACGCCGGCTCCATTTGAAGCCAGCTCCCGTGTTGCGGCTGACATCCCTGCTTGGCCGGTGGGCGGAAACTCGGTTTCCGCCCGCCAGCCCAGCGGGGATGTTGTAACGGCCACCGGGGAAGTGTGGCCGCATTGGCGGCCTCACTGCGGTTACAAATTGGCGGGCGGCAGTTGCCGCCCGCCAAAGTTGTAATGAGGGCCTAATTGTTCACCTCCTAATGCATGACTTTCTGTTTTTCCCTATCCGTTACTATGTCGAGATCTCTGCCTTGACTGACAAGTCTTCCTATGGTAAAGCACTGAAAAAAAATTAAAAAGTGTATTTAACACAAAAAATATTAAGAATATTTTCATGCTCATATTAATGTTATTTCATTGTATATATTTACTTTAAATGAAGAAAAAATTAAAACATTGCTACAGCACTTTTACATTCATTTTGAATTAAAACAATAATTAAAGGAAAACAATGAAACTAAAAAAAAAATTCTGAAGCTTAAATTAAAGAATAAATTCCCACCTAACAAATAAATAATTTTTTATGTCCAGTAATACTTATTACAAGTTATGCATTAAATTAATGAAAATGATATTATAATTTACTGAAATGATTTATTGCATTATTCTTTACAATTCAAAATAAATGGATTATTAAAACACTCTATAATTAATACATAAATTATTATTATAAATAATAAATATGCAGTTTTTACATATATTTTAATCTTAATTTATATGTATTTACATTTTAAAATTTTATCTACATTTTACACTATTTCCTATGGGGTTTTATTTTATTTCTCTACTTTCAATATTTTCTCAGGGAGGATGTTGTAGTAGCATTTGTTTGCCATACGTGTAGTACTCCACTAACCACTTTGCTTCCATTGTAACTTACACACGGAGTTTATGAATACTGAAACGTAGTATATTTACTCAAAATTGTAAGCTACCTTTGTGAATCGGGCACAATGACACCTTGCCTCCCAAAACATGAGCAGGCCATTAAGGACTAGAACCAACCTGCAGCATTATTTTAAATTATGAATGGTACAAGAGCATCGTATATTTCTAGCAAACAAAATAACCTTGGTCACTTGCATAACCCACAGCAGTACCACTTATTAACATTAACTCTGATTTTCTGATTTTAACCTACATAAAAATACTATGAATGTTTATTTACCAGATCCAAGAAGCACCAGGAGTGCCCGATTAACATCAACGCATCTTTGTTTTGTTAATTACCATTCACAGAGCCTTGATTTCTGATTACTACAGCACCATACAGGATGGCATTTCACACATGAACTAGAGACTCGACATGAGGCAGCAGTGTCTGAGTTTGGAAGAGCATTGGGCTATATTGAACAAACTCCAAGCCTTTTAGGTCATGTTCTCAACTCCTGTGGATATCAGACTTGGGAGGAAAGCAGAGCAGAGGAAACCCTGAGCATTAAGGGTTCTGCTGTGCCTGTGTTTTGGGAGGCTCCTGCGACAATGGTCTCTGTCTGGCTGTGCTTTACCTCCTTAAAATTGTAGATGACATGGTCTGAAAGGAGGGACCCAATTAATTTTATAGTGTAATAGGAGAGGTCAATTATCCTCTGTGTACAGATTTGATTCCGATGCTGACTATTAAAACAGAAAACAAAATGTAGGCAGTAACGTTTTAAATGACTATCGTGTACAACTTAAAAATATATGTGCTTTGTGTCTTGTGCAAATTCCTTCTTTCTGCACCTTCTAAGCCTGTTGACTATGTTTTATTCCCCAAGCTTGTGATGCTTAGTAGCACTGCAAGTTTAAGAAATTAAAAACAGTAGTACTGCAAGCATTGGGAACAAACAACAGGGCACAGGCATAGGAAGTACAGAAAAAAGAGGTTGGACAAAAACGGGACAAAAATATTCTGTGAGCCTTTGCATGCGCCTGTTTTTGCATGGCTTAGACCATTAAAGCCAGTCACACTGGCTTTACCAATGCTTATTTCATTTACCTTGAAGAACTTCATGGAAGTGCATGTATTCCCTTGCTTTGTCCCTTTTTAACCCTCCCTATGCAATCTCCTGTCCTGACCTCCTGATTCGTCCTACCCCAAGTCCCATTTGTGTTTTTATTTTTATACTTTTCAGTTGTGTATAATGGCTGGCAGCTGCACAGTGTGCCAGACTACTTGCTCCTCCTCCCTTTAACAATATCGGCAATGCACCAGGGGATGGGTTCCTTGGGGCCGAAATCAGCCTGGGAGAGGGGCTGTGACACACCCCTTCCCAATTTCAAAATGTACAATTCCCCCAGGACCTGGCCTACCTGGGGGCTAATAAAACAAGCACAATAAACTGCACTTGCTTTTTTTAAATTTTTCCCGTGTATACACGGATCCTCAGTGGATTTGTTGGAAAATAAAAAAAATAAATTTTTTGCCCTTAGCGGGTTCCCTCTCGGAACCCACCACCAGCCCTTGGGGGTCAGGGTATTCCTAACCTGCCTCCTTGACTTTTATTAAATGTTCTTTCTTGGGGCATGGCCAAGTCCAAATCCTAAGATGGTACCACCACTTCCTGGTTGAAGCAGTGGCAGCCAAACAGATCTCATTTTGAGATCTGTCGTATTCGCTGACCCTCCATGTCTGTAGATATACATAAATCTTTTTCCTTTGATAACTTCAAAACTACAGATTTACACCAAATTACAAAAGCTCTCTTTCTGGACCAATATATAGGTTTATGCCAAATTTGATGTAATTCCGTTCAGCAGTTCGGGCTGTAGTCGTGTTCAAAACCCCTTTAGGAAATTGCACAGGGAAAATGTATTTTGGGATCCCCCCTTTTCTCTGCCCCTGCTTGATGAATCACCCCAAAATAGTACAGACAGCTGCTGAACTGACTTGTACACTAGTTTTGAAAACTTTGCGAAGATTCATCAAAGTTATTTAAAAAATAAAAAACACTTTTCCTGTAGAAACTAGGTCCAAACTGTAACTACCTGCTGGTGATATATATGTTTCCTGCTTTGCAGACCTATTGTCCCTTCTACATTGCCAGATGATGCAAAGTTTTGCAGTGATTGATCAACGGTTTGCAGAGAAAAAAGGGGGTCCCAAAACACATTTTGTCCCCAAACAGTTAAAGGCAGCCATGTTGTTTTATCACACAATGGTTGTATTGTGGGTTAGGGCCTTAAATGAAGGTAAGTATTAGGTTTATACTTTTTCCCTGCCTATTACCACTTAATTGAAGTGGTAATAGGCAGGAAAATGTTATATGTAGTTTCTATACACTTCAAAATAATTCCACGGACTACCGCTGTACTACCTATGAAGTACTGCAGAACCAAAAATAAGTAACAAATATTTTTTTAAATTCTAAAAACACTATAACACCTTATATTTCATAAAGGTAGAGTACTACAGTGTATTTACATTTTTTAAGATATTTAATTACTGTAATCAAATTATGCAATACTGTGGTACTACCTAGACATTGCTTAAAAATGAACAAATATAAAGAAACATTTTAAGAAAAAAAATTCAACCTACTAGTTACTACTGTTGTAGTAAAAAAAATTGCTTAAAATATGTAACAAAATACTAAAGATTTCCTTACCTATTACCACTTTAAAAAAATTGTAATAGATAGGAAAAAGAATACGTCCTACTAGTTACTGTACCTAAGACCCTTTCCCAGAACCCAGCCAAAGTTTGCTAAAAAAGTGTATGGCTGTCTTTTAATTGTCGTGTCCCACAGCATATTGCAAAGTTACTGCAGTATACCGTGGCACAAGATGTAACTAAGGACCATATGTACGAAAGCTTTTTCCCATACACACAGAATGGGTAAAATCCTTTGGTACATCTGGCCCTAAGACCTTTTTTTACTATTGCATTGCATTACTCTTGCATCACACATGGTGTCACATGGGCAACGTATTACTTAAGTCATATTTACAAAGTAATGCAAGGCCACCAAAAGTAAACCTGCATTGCTATGTAGATCTGTTGAAATGCAAGGCAGGGCAATTCACTGGTTAGTGTTACTCTGAACACCATAATCTAAATTCCTGATCAATTTCACATACATAGTTATGTTCTTCACTCTATCCCACTCTGTGCTTTTTCACTATACACCACCCCACTCTATGGTATTCGACTGTATGGCCCTCAAGTGTACACACTCCACACATTGCCACTCCTCTCCACGCCACTCCACTCTATGCCACTCCACTGTGCTCAGTTCCACTATACCCTATTCCACATTATGCCATTCCACTCTGTGCCATGTCACTGTATGCCACTCCACTGATTGCCACTCCACTCAGTGCTATTACACTCTTTGCATCGCCACAGTATACAACTACATTTTATGGTATTTAACTGCACTCCACTACAAGGTATGCTAACCAGTCTGTGCTAGTATATGCTATTCCACTCTACACAAACCAACTCTAGGCCACTCCACTCTATGCTACTACATTGCACGCCATTTCACTCAACACCACTTCACTCTATGCTATTACACTCTACGCAACTCCACAGTACGCCCTTATACTTTATGGTATCTCACTATGCCCTACTACCAGATACACCACTACAGTCTACACCAGTATATGCTATTACACTCTACACAAATCCCCTCTATGCCACTCCACTCTGCGATACAATACTGTATGCAACTCCAGTCTATGCCACTGTACTGTATTGTATTCCACACTACCGCTCTCCACTGTACACACTGTTGTCTACTTCACTCCACTTTCCACTTTTCCACTCTGTGCCACTCCACTGGATGCCTTTACACTATATGCTATTCCACTGTATGCCACTCCAGTGTACAGCACTCCAGTCAACACCACTTCACTGTATGTTTTTCCACAATGGATGGTGTCATTTACAGTGAACCAACACAGAAGACTCCTACCAGTTCTCCTCCTTCAAATACGGCTTCAGGTTTTGCACGAACTGCTTCTGGATACTTTGCAGACATCAATGACACCTTTTCAGTCTCATTTGCCTCTTCTACATCTGAACTGCCAAAAACACGTAAACTGATAAATTGGCTTAAAACAAATTACTTTATTTTCCCATAGAACTATCTGTGGCTTTCTTTGACTGTATTAGCTTTCCTTTTTGGATTGGCTTTGTTATTACTTTCTTTCTTCTAATACATGGTCATTACCTTCCTGAAAGATCAACAGTTGAACTCGTGGATGAGATCCTAAAAGCCCATTTTTCTTCTCACAAGGTCTGCAGAGACTTATCTTTCGTGAACATTTCCACTATACCAATTCCTGATGGGATTGTTTGAGATAAGGTCAAATTTGATAAATCTGTAGGGAACTCCACTGTATGGTATTCCAGTCTACCCTGCTCCGCTGTACTCCACTCCAGTCCATGCCATTGCACTGTAGACCCCTCCACCATATGCTACTACACTCTATGCTGTTCCACTGTACACCACTCCACTCTACTCCACACTATGCTATTCGCCTTTACGTTACTCCATTGCACGCCACTCCACTCTACCCTATTACACTGTACATAACTCCACTCTACGCTACTCCACTGTATGGTATTGCACTCTACATCTCTCTAGTATACGCCTTTGCAGTCTACCCCACTCAACTGTACAATGCTCCACTGTACTGTCCTCCGCTTTGCACTATTGCACTTTACGCTTTGCACTGTATAACACTCTAGTCTATGCTATCACAGTGACCTCAACTCCACTCTATACCACTACACTGTATACTAATCCTATGTACCCTACTGCACTATATGCCAGTCCAGTGTATGCCACTCTACTTTATGCTACTCCAATCTACGCTATTCCATTGTATGGCAATCAAATCTACAATACTACACTGTAAGCTATTCTACTGTACGCAAATACACTGTAAGCCACTCCTCTGTGTGCCACTCTACTAAATACTACACCACTCTCCACTACTGTATGCCACACCACTTTCCTCTGTTACACTTTACTACACTGCATGCTATGACAGCCGACTCTATTCACTCCACGCCACTCTTCTCTACAGCATAACACTACACTCTATGACATTACAATCCAGTCTATCCTACATGCCTCCTCCTACACTTGAGTATACTCTACTATACAATACTTTACCACACTCCACCCCACTGATCCACACTCCTCTGTACACTTCTTACCTCTACCATGCTCTCCTCCAATCATTTCAACTGCAGTCTAATAAACTCTACTACACCCTATGCTGCTCTGTGACACTGTACTCCATATGCATAGAGTCTACTTTACAAATCTATACTCAAACAATTCCACAACACTGCACTGTACAATGCTCTACTACATGCTAAAAGACTTTCCAACACTTTATGGCACACCACTCCGCTGTACTGCAAGACACACCTTTCTAATTTAAGACACTTCACTCAAGTGCTGGTTATGCCACTGAACTATTATGCAAACCATGCCATTCTACTGTATGAGACACCCTCCACTCTATCACATTTTACTTCACTGTAAGCTACACCACTCCACTCTACGCCAGTCCACTATATTTCACTCTACAATACTTCACTGTACGAGACTGCAGTCTTCCACTGTATTGTGTGACTGTCCAGATAATAACACTCCACTCAATAACACTGGACTCTAAGATTTTTTTAAACATATTTTTCTTAAATAAACATTACACATATATGGAGTGGCAGTCACCTCTGGGTAATTTTACTTTGGTCTGCATTCCCATTGGAAATATCTTTTTTGGTTAGCTAATAACTTTGGCACCGTTTATTGAACCTTCATGAAACTTCAGAAAAAATGCTCTTTTTTGCATAGTGTCTTCATGGAAAGTTTGATGGTGATCTGTCAAGTGGGGGCCAAAACTTTAAAGCAAGAGAAGGTTCTAGATGCCCCCCCCAGTAGTGTTTGGAAATTCCTGCCTTCCTACACTGGCTGCAGCTTGTCTGTGGTCACACAAGACTAGAGTCAAACCCTTTGTGAATGTGCCCAGGAAGAACCTTTATGGTGTATAAGTGTTGTAGGTGACAGCTCCTCCCCCTCATCAAGTCAGAGATGGCCCATCTCACCATCATCTACTACATTTGATGATGACAATCATCTACTACATTTTGTCTCAATGTATGGAAGCAATACACAAAGGTCAACTGCTATCTACACCTAGTCACATGACCCAGGATAGAGGCTACAGGCACCAAATGATTGGGACAATAGAATGCCAACTTTCTAGTAGTCCCATTTTCAGAACTGTGATTTAAAATCTGCCTTTACCATTCTAGAGGACTTAAAGTTACAGTTCTTTGGGCACCAAACTCGACATTCTTACCTGCTTCTAATTGGGTGTTTTCACTTATTAAATGTAATATGTTTCCCTATTGGAGAGGCAGGCCATGAAGTAGAAAAAAACAAATGTAGGAGTTTTTTGCTACCAGGACAAGTAAAAGGTAAACATACACATCCAACATTTTAAATACATTGCATCCTGCTCTACGGGCTACTTAGGGCCTGCCCTATGGGTGGCGTATATGTTTATTAAAGAGGTGTTTAGGCCTGGCAAAGGTTTTTTTGCCAGGTCAAAATTGCAGTTTAAAACTGTACACATAGGCTGCAATGGCAGGCTTGAGACATAGTTAAGAGGTTCTCAAGTGGGTGGTACAATAAATGCTGCAGGCCCACTAGTATCATTTAATTTACAGGCCCTGGGTATTTGTGGTACCACCTTACTTGGGACTTACAAGTACATTAAATGTGCCAATTGGGTGTAAACCAATTTTGCTATGTTTACATTAGAGAGCATACAGACTTTAACATTCGTTAGAAGTGCTAGGGTGCACAAAGTCTTAAGGTCTGCAAAAATGAGATTCGCAAAAATGGAGGAGTAAGGAAAATGTTTTGCGGAAAAGCTGTCAGGTCTAACAAAGTCATTTAACCCTGATAACAATCGTGTTATCAATTCAACAACAACTGCTTTCATTTTTGTTCAACATTACAAGAATGCACTGCTATACTCAGCAGACCTCATAGAAGTTATAATAAAGGTCCAGGAGCCCATGTCAGGGTTTTGCATATTCTTTATATGAATTCCAGGATGAGAGGGCCCTGCTGGGAGCTGTAAACCCATTACAAGTATCCACATGTGGCAATTTTATTTTACGTAAGGGGAATCTTTGTCCTCTTCTCAACTGTGCCAAAGTGTCAGGTGCTGCTCCCAGTGACCCCTTGTGATGCGGTTTCACGTCCCCGGAGGGTAGGTCCAGAATCCGGACCGGCGGTGATTTATACTGATAACCGAGTCCTTGGGACGTGTTTACCAAGGAGCCTAGTCCCGACTTGGGGGTGGGCGACCTGACTGCGACTTAGCCTAGTATTCCTCAAATGTAAGTGACCGGCTAATGGAGTTTTGATTACAACACCTTATTGGTTTAATTGGAGTAGAGCTTTATATATACACAAATTTTCTTTGGTCCTGATGAAGCGTCACTGGATCCGTGGGGACCACACGACGCGAAACATGTTGACCCTGTTTGAGGTAGATGCCTAGATGGCTATCCCTCCGAGTTTTTTTGTCCATTAGAAGTAATTGAGCATTGCCACTCAAGATTTACTTCCCCCTGGTTTTTAATTTTGGCCTCATCTCTGACTATTGATTAAATTGATGATATATGTAGGGATGAGTAACCAATTTTACCCTTGATTCTTCTTGTTCTCTCCTTCACGTACTGGTGCTTGAATGTAGGCATGCCCGTTTGATATGGTTAGTATTCACCAGTAACTAACACACACTCGGCTTAGTTCTCCTCTATACGGGGAGACCGTCAGGCATTGCACTGCCGGCTTGACGAGGAGCAATACCCAATGATGATACCAGCCATCCATTGTGATGCTTGAGGGCCCTTGCTCCTGATTTTTCAGATCCCCCTAGAGCTTCTTCTTTATGGAACAGTGTACTTTGGTTGTATTGTACCCTTGTGACTACTGTCATTGTTTTTATATGATGTGGGGATGAGTCCCTGCATCCTGTAATGGTTGCCACAACAATTTTCCTGAAGTTGTGGCCCACCAATCAGGGAGCTTTGGAACACAAACCTGATTTTAGATTTGTGGACTCAAAATGGAAGGTAAGAGAAAAAGCTCCTCTATCCATTTAGATTTGAATATGTTTCAAATTTTTGGCATGAAGAGAACTGGGAACCTAGTTTCATGGACAGCATGAATTACGTCTTTGGGTAAAATTGATGCCAAGTAATTTCATGTAAGAAATTGAGTTATTGGTTGATGGGGTGGAAGCCCCACTCAGGCAACAATCCCAGTCATAGTCTGTGTGAAGTCACTAAAGTAACCTGTGCTTAACTGTCTGGTAGTTTATCACAAAGCAGTCACTCTTAACTTAGAGGAAATGTGTAAAGTAATTATGAAACACACGCAAACAGCAATGAAATAAAAATACAGCAAAAGACAAATCCCAATCCAATTTACAAACCTATAGTACATTTAAAGAAATGAAATGATACCAGAACAACCTAAATCCAACAAGTAGAACCAGAAATATTTAATTCAAAAGTTGTAAGTGAAAAATAGTGCCTAAGAGAAAAAAGAGCCACTTGCGTACATCTAGTCATGCTGAACTGAGTCACAAGTTGTGGCTGACTGCGATGGAGCACAGGTTATATACAGGGATGAGGTTAGTCCTGCTGAAAGGTTACCTTTGAAGTCCTGTGCAAAGAGTTCCATTTGTGGATGAGGAGGCCACAAAGCAGAGGCTGAGTGTCATGAATGGTCTTCTCTGTAGCATTATGAGCAGGTCGGGCATTGCTGACTGTCGCCACTGTAACTCGAAGAGCTAGACATTGCTATAGCTTCAAGTGTGAAGTGCAGGTTTCACATTGCAGGTTGTTTCGAATGGTCACTGTTGTTGCAAACAGCAGGTCTCACCGAAACTTTGCATTGTTGGTTGTCACTGGTAGCAGAATCTTGGCATTAACAGGTACATTTGCGATTGCGAGGAGTCCATACTTCAGAATTTTCACCTGGTCACTTAAATGGAGCTCTCATTGATACCAGCCAAGGGTCCAGGACCTGGGTGACTCCTCTGGGGGATCATGACTCACTTCAGCAGGGGCCTGCCGCAGGGTTTAGTCAGGCACAGTGGCAGGCCAGAGAGGTCCAGTTTTAGCTAGTCAGCTGGGCAGTTGCAGGGAAGTCTTTGAACTTTGTTGTGTGCCCATAGCTCACACAGGAGATTAACCAACTGACCCTTGGAGTCACTCTAGATAGCCTGGAATGACGGGAAGCAGGTCCAATCTTCCTTCTCAGACAGCAAGACAGTCTTTTAGGCAGCAGGTCAGACTTTTGGCAGCAGCCCAATCCTTCTTCTGGGACTTCCACAGGTCCAGGGGTGTTCTAATGAGTAGCTTTCAAAGTCCAATATTTATACCTGGCGTTAGTCTTTGTAGGTGGTTCGGAAACTCCCTGGCCTACTCCCACATCTGATTCTGGAAAGTTCTTTCCCTTCCTCTGTCAGGGCTCCAAACTGTCTGTGGGCAACAAAAGCCAGGGTAGGCCTTGTTTTAGGGTCTGGCAGCTGTCAAGATTGCATTTTGATTTATCACCAATGCACAGTTTTTGTGTTCATTCCTGGTGTATTACTAATGTTTGTTATGTCTCTGGGTGCCCCCACCATTACCCTCAGGTCTGACACTTGTCATAGCTCCTCCCCTTCCCACAGTGCGAATCACACTCGAGTTGCGATTTTCAAGATGCTGATTTTTTTATTTATGAAGACTGCATGTCTGGTACAAAGAATATGTTCACATTGAGGTATTGTAACAATTTCTAGTGCATTTCACTCATGTGGCCAAATCGATCTATTACCGCTTTACAAAGCCATGGAAGTTATTCATGGTCAAGCCTTGTTTCAACTGAAATGCGTTTTAATTACTATTAGATTGTAAATAAGTGGCATTCTAAATATGTTTCATCACTAAACCGTTTAGGCCCAGACATAGAAAGGTTTTGCATCAGGTTTGCATTTCTTTTTTAACGTAGAGCTGAGAAAAAATATTTTGGGGGATTTAGAAAGAAACACAAATTGATATTTCCATTGGTTTGCTACAAAACGTAAAGCAAATCAGCACAAAGTGCTGCTTTTTGTTACTTTGCACCAGGGGGGCGTTCCATAGGCGATACATAGGTGTTCCTATGCTAAGATCCATAGCTTTTCTTGAAAAATCCCATCTACTATCAATAGTAGACAACGTTATGCACCAAATTCAGCGCCACATGAAACAGGTATTTCATTTCTCCTTTCTTTTCTGACTTCGTATGTATGCCACACTGTGCAGCACACATACAAAGTAGGAAAGGTTTGAAAGTTAGTCTAAACATAATATTCTGTACTGGAAAGGTTACCATTCTAGTACAAAACCTATGCTAGACTCACACAGACACCCTGCAGCACATGTGTGTTGGTGTCACTCAGCAGCAAAATTCTGTGTCTGTGCTGGGGATAAAGGAGGAGAGTGCCATATCTGTAGATATGGCACTTTCCTACTCTCTCCCTGTCACGCAACACAGCGCAGCAACTTTGGGTGCTGTGCTGCATTTTGTGACAGGTTCCAAAACCTGGGCCTTAGTCTAAGAGCCCTACCTGAATTTCTAATAGTAGATTATAGCCACCATAATACATGAATGAATATATGGCAAGCGATGGATCCAGGGCTGGCTTTAGAGTTAGAGGCACCCGCTGCAACAATGTTTTTTGGCAGCCCCCCTTCCAAATTACCTTCTCCAAAGATTCCCTCACCTCCACCTTCCAACAGTGTCACTCATCTCTTCACTATCCCCCTCTCACATACATTTATTTTATTGCACTAGCCGTACCAACCCTATGGTGTCATAGCACTTTACATCACACACACGTTATACAGAGGGAATTAATCTTACTTTTGTAAATTAGTCCATTGGAAATGTTCCACAAATCAATGAAATTTACTCTTCTCTGATCTACCTGGTACTGGTTCTTTGCAGCAGCCATAAATAACCCTGTGCTCTACTTCATGATAAATCCAAACTGCCACGGGAAAGAATATAGACGAAACATCTAACTCTCTCCAGCAGAAACACTAATCACATGCGTTGTCATTTTTATTGTTGCATGAAAACTGCTGGACGCAAGGAGTCAGCAGGTGCTTTTAAAACCAAAAGGTATTTCTGAACACAGCGCCTCTCCCGAGGTCAGCGCCCGGTGCAGCCACACCGGTCGCATCGCCTTAATCCCGGCCCTGCGGATGTATCACTCATTCATGCCCCCCACATACCTTCATGCCACCATGCTGCAACCAGGAAACAGCTTTATGACATCGAACATGCAACCCCATCAGCCCCACATGCGAGCATCTTTCATACTTTCATACCTTTCTGGTATATGGCGGTCTATGGAGAGAGGAGGGGCTTGTTGCTCAACTTTTACGTTTGTTATTTATATATTATTAAAAACAATGCCTTTATTCTTGGTTCAGGAAATTCAGAAACTATTGCATGCTCTATCTCAACTGATTTCTTGTCAGCAGTAATTTGCCCAAATCAAGGGCAATCTACACCGAAATACTTTTCTCAGATACCGTGCAACACGTCAACCGTTCAAGTTGAAAAAACCCTTCCGGGTTTGTTAACATAATTACAAGAAAAATATTAAAATCGAGCGTATTTCTGTAAGCTGATGTTACCATACACAGAAATGTTAAGCCTCACCCATTCATATTGTAAAGAACAGGCACAAATTTGCTTACAGCAAGGGTTGCACCATGTAAAGTTCTGACATGATTTATAGGCAACTCCTATCACAGATGACACCAACTGCCAATCATCGATTATGTTCTTTGCCGCATGATAAATGCAAACATTGGTAAACCCTATGGATGTGAGATATTTGAAATGTGTTTTTGCAATAGGTGTAACTTCTGTGTTATTGTGGATAAGCAAATAAAGCATACATTCTGACAAAGTGAATGATATAATTGAGGTAAATTAGAGCTAACGGTACGAGTTCTCAAAAATCAGACTACTAACGGTCTGACATTTTAGCAGACTATCTGCAAATGGTTAGACCAACAGGCATTGGTCGTAGACAGCAGAACTATCCCTCATGGGATATTCTAATTAACTTATCAGTTGACACGAGTAAGAAAAACGGCTGAGAATTAGCTCCATGTGTGGAGGGAGACTTTTTGCTGAATCTGGGGTTTTCTGCACATAACACTTCACATGCCACGACATGTAGTTTCAGTAGTTGAGCTGTTTACTGGCCTACAAGTCCAAGCATGCTTACTCCTACTGCCTGAAAAACAAGCCCGGATGAAGGCAACTGTTATGACTTGGAGTCAATGTACAACTATGAGAAATATAAAGCATGTTGTCATTTCAAACCCTTGGGATGCTTTCCCACATGTCTAGATACAAGGCAGACGAGGGCGAAAAATAAAAAAAAATGGGGATAACTCGTGGAAAAAAAGACTGTGTTAAAACAAAGGAAAATTGCATTGGAGGTTAGGTAGCCTGTGGGAATAAAACAGGATGGTAATAGGCTGTCAAAATAGGTATGATGTTCTAATGAATCATACAAAGTGTCTATACATTTTATTGTAAGAAAAGTTTACAATAAAAACTATTGTAAATCTGTAAAATGTATTACTGTTGTCAGTGAGATAGTGTTCCATAGGAGGTGAAAATTGAGACTAATGTGAAGCAGCAGAATTGTACAGAAGATCTTTATCACATCTAGCTGTTTAACATAGCTGTCAACGGCCACAGGTCAGGACCAGGAGGGTGACTTTCAACCAATATGGAAGACCGTTTCTTTATAAGGCTTCTAGTTTCAGCATGGTTTTAATTATTGGCTGAAAAACCAGGAATTGTTGAAAGTCAGTCAATTGATTGCCTATCAACAATGGGTTTTGGTTAATTATTTGTCTATTCAGCTAAACTAAAGCTAATTACAGTTAAGGAAATACAATATTAGGAAACGGAGAGTTGTTGTACATACTTTCAGCATGGATTCTAAACGGTTACCTCTATTGCTTAGCTCTTCATGTGATGTGACATTTTCACACTTCTGTCAAAAAAGCCCTATTGACTGAAAACAAACTTCACTGCAAATGAAGAATCAACAAGCAGTCATGTGTACCAGTTGTCTTTCCAATCCCTGAACTACTGTCCTCCGGAAGCTACCGAAAGCTTTAATGTTGAGATACTTTTAAATAGTTCACTCTTGTCTGACTTGGAAATGTTGACTGGAACATTGTTACAAATAGGGATTCTGGGTGGCTAGGGTATGCACCTAAGCCAGGCAGAACCCACCACTCTATTCAGGGTAAGGGAGCTACACACCCAGGATAACCCCTGCTCACTCCCTTGGTAGCTTGGCCAGAGCAGTCGGAGTTATCTCAGAGGCAATGCATAAAGCGTTTGCATAACACACTCACACCAGTGACATAATAAATATACCACAAAAAGTCTTCACACTAGATTTTATCAAAATAGGTTTCAGTATTACATGTATATATGGTGTTACACTAACAACAACATAGATCATAAGAACTGTGCATAAGGTATCAATTCTGTGACAATACTCATCATCCTGACAAGGCAGGGTATAAATGATATGTATTATAGCATCAGACCACAAAATGCAGCAGTAGAGCAGGTGAATGGTAATGATTGTCTCCCATAAATCTTGGCTGTCAATTGTACTTGTGATAATGGACAATGCAAGGCAAACAATGAATGGGTTATATCATCAAGGCAGGAAATGCAGGTTATGCCAGTTCTGAAATATTGCTGGTTATCTTGACAATGCAAGAACATCCATCCCAACATCCGTATGCCCTTGGGAACCTAATACCTCTAAAAAAAGAGGCACATGATTCTCTGTGAGCCTGCGTAGATTCAGAACCTGTACACTCCTGTTAGAGGGGTTCCAGTAGTCGCTAGGGCCTGGTTGAAAAGTGTGCATTCAAGAAATGGAGTCAGGCACTGGGGAACTTGTGCACCTAATATCATGATTACAGTAGTTTCTTTTGAATAGGCAAGAGGTGTAGAGCGTGGAAGCCTAGGTGCTCTCATGGCGGCCTTCACGGGTATTCTCTCTAGGGATCAAATCCCTGGCTGGCCTGCCTCCGGAGAGGACACCATGCAATTGCCACAAACAAAAGACAGGACCCCCCAGAGGTAGGTGCCACCATGGGGAAGGGGGAGCATATTCCAACCTTCAAGTGCTGAGGGGGAGACCTCACTGGCTCCTCCTTGCGCTTAAACAGTGAGAGACAGCCTCCAGCAGACGTGTATGGCAGCTGCCAAGATTGTAGTGTTGTCCTTTCATCAAACTGCCTGGAAGTCACAGTGGATCTGGGACCTCTCCGTGGCCTCGTGGACCACTACTGGGAAATGCCAGAAAGGAGGGGGAGCTGCTTGCGCTTTGGTACTTTTCTCACCCCGACCCGGGGCTTGGGAGTTCCCTTTTCATGGATGGGAGGCTCGGCCATGCACACAGGGGATTCCTCCCTCTGGGGCAGTGGTTGAAGCGCAAAGCTTAATCATGATTCCTTAGCCCCCCAAGCCATGCGGCCACACCACCCTTTAATGGTAAACAAGGGGCATCTGAAGACACAAGGGGTGCTCTCCGTGCACTAGGTTGAGAGTGAGGGGGTGCTCACCGTGCACTCACCAACAAAGCACTTTCCCCAAGCCGAGGGTCAATACCAGCAGCGGCAGCCACCACATTCCATGCACTGGATCCCTGGGGGACACTTGTGGGGGCACAAAGCAGCAGTAGGGTATAGGCAGAGCAGCACAACTGAACTAATGCTCCCAGTGACAATCTCTTCTTGATAGCACCACAGTGCTTTGGCAATCCAAATTCAGGGGCAGCAGGGCAACAAGCAGAAAAGCAATCCAGGGAGTCCTTTATGCCAGTCAGCATCAGTAGGTAGCAGGGCAACCACATAGGTGCACTTTAGATGAGTCCTCTGTGAAGTCCAACAGTCCTTCTCAAAGAGGTTCCGTCCCAATTCCAAAAGTGCTCTAAATATCATGGGGCAAGAGCCCCTGTCCTTATGCTCCAGGTGCCCAGCTTCTAGAAAGTGGAAGAAGGCTCCAGCCATATCTGACCAGTTTCAAGAACTTTCCTTCTCCCCTACTCTGGCTCCAGGCACCAGTAGGGGGTAAACAAGCCCTTCGTGTGAGGGCAGGAAAGAGCCTATTCAAGTGTAAAGTGTGACCCTCCTTCTCTCAGAAGAGGAAGACCATCGGTATGTAGATGAGTGCAAATGTAACCCTGTTACACCTAACCCTTCTTGATGGATGGCACTCTGGAGAGTATGAACAAAGTGGAGCTGTCAATCTGCCCTAGACCTGGATTGGAGTCAGACTGCATAGCACTCGAGTTATAAGCACAGAGAAATGCCCAGTTTCTAAAAGTGACATTTCTAAAATAGTAACCTAAAACCACCTAAACCAGTAAGCAGGATTCCTCATCACTGTTCCAAACATGCCAAACATGCCCACGCTACTCCTTACAGATCAAATATTACCGCTTAGACATGTATAAGAGAATTCCCAATGCAAACCTATGGGAGGAGCAGCACTCACCGTAGTGAAAAACGAAATGGGCTGTTCGTCACTACTAGGGCATGTAACACATAAAAATATATAAACGTCTAGTAAAAAGGGAGTCTAGGCCTTGGCAAGTAGTTTGATTTGCCAAGTCAATGTGCCAGTAAACTGTGCATGCAAGCACTGCAGTGGCAGGCCTGAGACAAGTTTGAAAGGCTACTTGTGCAGGTGGCACAATCTGCGCTGCAGGCCCACTAGTAGCATTTAATTTACAGGCCCTGGGTATATGATACACCACTTTACAAGGGACTTACAGAAACAATAAGTAAGCCAAACAGGTGTAAGACAATTATACCACATTTTAGGGCAGAGAGCATATCACTTTAGCACTGATTCTCTGTGGTAAAGTGCCCAGAGTCCTAAAGCCAACAAAAAGAGGGTCAGAAAAATAGGAGGAGAAAAGCAAAAAGTTTGGGGACAACCCTACAGGAAGGGACATTTCCAACACATATTACCAAGGAAGGGAAATAAGATATTGAGATTATTGGGAAATAAAAGTCCTCTGCATGGTAGGGAACGTGTACCAATGCCCTGAGTGCCCAACGGTACTGACTTCTAGATCCTTAAAGCTGATTTTAGTTGTCATATGGAAACATAAATCATCTGTGTGTACCATGACATAGGCCAATCTCACAGATTGCGGTCTTGTTGAACTAGGAGAGGCACCCAAAGCGCTACCCTCATAGTAGTGGAAGGCTACTGCCTTCACCAGGAGTTAAGCAGCACAAGTACAGTGGTGGTGGCATATTGTGTAGTGGTTGTATGTGTGCCTGGGAAGGGTACAATAGAGGGCTACAGTAGTGCTGTGCAGCACATGGTGAATGCATATACTGGCTTTATGGGCACCCGTGATGGGTACAGTACATGAGACAAGTAGTGCTAGGCAGTGTGTTCTGAGTAAGTGCATGTGCAGGGAATATGTGTACCTGGGAGAAGTACAGTACATGAATGGTGTAGTGTTGTGCAGCACGTCCATGTTGAGTGTGTGTCCTTACTGCATGTGTGCTTGCAAGAGGCAACAAAGAAAGTCTTCAGTACTGAGCGGTGCATGCCGAGTGAATTTGTAAAGGTACATTAGATGGAGGAGCTGGGCTCCATTTGGGAGGCCTAGGCCTGCCTATTGAAGACATGAAGAGTTAGAGGAATCTCCCCAGACAGATTTGTGTATTGCTGCATTCCTGTGAGCTGGGTGGGACACACTGGGACAGGGAGAGCGAGGCTCCCCTTTTAACACTTTAAAGGGTACTTTTTTATTCAGTGAGAGATCACAAGGAAAGAGCCTGGACATTTCAGGAAGGAGATGGGACTGATAAGGGAATCATAAAGATTGGGGCTGGGAGTGCAAGGTTATTCTTCTGATGCACATATCGCTGTGGCGGACATCCAAGTATGAAGTTTAGTCACTCTCATGGCCTGTGTTTTGGAACTATCAGGATCCAAGTCTCTCCTGCTGTGTTAGGCAGCTCTGCAAGAAAGAAAAAGGGAGAAGAGAAATATGTGCTTCAAAAGAAGTAGAACCCCAACCTAAAACGTCAGAGACCCAGAACCTAAGTCACATTAGGTGTTTTGAAATGGACTAGAAGAATAGTATTTTGGGACTCCAAAAATTGTCATCTGCAAGCAGACAGATGGGCTGCATGAGGAGGGCAAGGTCTCCAAGACTTCTGCCTGTGACTAGGACTTGGGACCAAAGCCTTATATTCTCCCTGCTGAGTGAGGGGACATCACCCAGGGAACTGTGAGTGGCTGTGACCCATCGGTCACCAAGAGCAACAAGGACTGTATCCAACCTGACCCCCTTGATTCAATTGATAATGCTGGGAAAGTACCAGTGCCTCAATGTGCTTCAGATCAGCAGCATCGGAATCCACCCACTCTCTTGGGAAGCATGGACACTTACCATCAGGAGGAGCATGGAAACACCTCAGATTGCTGCAGAGCACAACCTCATAGACTTAGAGGAGAGCATGTGCTTGTGAAGCGCTGCCACAATGCTTGCATGCAGCCAACTCACCTGAGCAGGACTGGACATGTTTTCAGCGCCTGTGGACAGGACACCATCGAAGCGCTGAATTCTTCCTCTCTGCTGGAGCAGTTAGGACTGTGACGGGCCTAACGGGCCCTGGTGGACTCACTGCTAAGAGTGCTGCGAAGCTAAGACACTGTTGACTCTAATTAAAGAGTTAAGGTGGACTTGTCAGTTAAAGGCCTGTTAGTGAGACTTGCCTGGATGAAGACACCATTGAATGGGGAATAACCCCGTTCCCGTAGCGAGGAACAGATGGAACAGGGACTTGCCAGTAAAACACTAAAGCCCTGACCTCAAGGAGGAAATGTGTTGTTGTCTGTGAGTGTCATAACTTTCCTTTGCTTGGGTAAAGTTAGAAATAAAATACTTCTTTGTATACACAAATAAGTATTTGGTTGGACAGTGATTTTTGCTGCTGTTGCATGCTCTTTGAGTTACGATCCTTTTTCACTCATTTGTATTCACACCTCTCCCCAGAGGGAGTCTTAGACTGCTAGCACATGTCTACCAATGAGAGTAAAGTGCAGAATGGGTATTTGACCCAGTTGCTATGCATCCATAGCATGCCAGGCCATGGGACATCAGGGGTAAAAGGCTTCAAACCCCATAGTTGGGCCCAGTAACTCCTGCATGCCCGTGGCCCATTGAATGAACAAGTGTATTACCTGCCCAAAACAGAGGATAAAGAAAGAAAGAAAGAAATGGAAATGCCACTAATGAGGAGGAGTAGGTTTCCTACTCTATCTGAACAAGCACTGATAAAGTCAGTAGGTCTCAAATTTAGAATTTGATTGCCATGCTATTTTCTTTGCCAGTGCTTGCTTGCACTGGCATTGACAAAAAGAAAAAAAAGAAAAATAGTCCACCAGTATGTAGTTACACATGAATTCACAAGCATACGTGGCCATCTTGGAATTGTTTTTCTTTTCCTTCATGAGAAAAAAAATTCCAAGATGTCAAACTCATGAACTTCAATGAATTTAGGGGTGACCATTGTGAGATGGTTTTTATAAGAAAGAAAAGGCATTCCTAGACAGCTGCCTATCTGTCATATATTTGGCATATATTTAAACTTAAATCTGCCTTTCCAAGATGGCAATTTCCATTTTAGAATGGTAGAAAAATAAAGATAGTATGTATATGATGCCTTACAAAGAACAAAGAACTGAGTAGCTCATTAATAGTGCACGGTTTCCAGTCAATCACCGAGAAATGTAAGTTAAAGAAGTGCATAGTACAGTAGGGGAAGGGGCAGTAGAACAATGGACAAGCATAGCGGTGGAGCTAAGATGGAGAGCGGAGAGCTAAGGATTAAGAGGATGGGGAAGAGTGCAAGAAAACCCATGTGTTCCAACAGAGTTTTAAAATAGAAATGAAAAACTAGCCCCCACGTGTCGTGAACGCTCTGATAGTTCCTGTTAAGGTTTTTCTGTTTCTAATACCTGCCTACCAGATTCTACTATTTCTATTATTTGCCTGATTGTTTTGTTTTTGTCATAGAAATTATGAAGGTTTAGGTGTTCTCACTGTGCAGGCACTGGCAATATCAACAGGTCTCTAAATTAGAATGTGATTGCTGAACGAATTGCTTTGCCACCACTTGCATTGGTAAAAAGAAAAAGAAAAAAGACCACTGGTGCATAACTACACATGCTCATGTATAAACATAGAAGGGTGGCCATTGTGAAGGTTTTTCTTTCCTGCATGAGATACACCTTTCCAAGATTTCAAACTGATGCATCTCAACGTATTCATGGGTGGCCATATTAAGGTAGTGTTTCTAATAAAAAAATGCATTTCTAGATGGCTGACTTCTGTGCTTTTATGTTGTATTGGTGGCTGTTGTGGCAACTTTTTTAGCTTTCATTTGTCTTTCCACGATGGAGACGGCTATTTTAGAATGGTAGAATATTAAAGAAAGCATGTATATGATGACATACAAAGAACCAAGCAGTTCAATAACACTGTGCAGTTTCCAGGCAATCACACATGAAATTCCAAAGAAATTTAAGTTAAAAAAACATTTGTCAGTAATGGACAAGCATGGGCTAGAAAGACTGAAGGAAGACAGACCAGAGAGATAAGGAATTGGAGGATGAGGAAGGAAGCAAAAAAAGTCATGCGTTCCCAATAGTAATAAAACTAAAATGAAACAGTAGTCCTCTCATGTGTTGTGAATACTGTGATAGTTTTCTTTCAGGCTTTTCTGTTTCTATTGCCTTTCTACCACATTCTACTATTTCTATTCTTTGTCTGTTTCTTCTACCTTTTTCATAGAAATTGTGAAGTTTTAGGCAGGCGTAGAAATGTTAGTATCATGTCCACCTGCTACCTAGGGCAACACATTTTGATTATTTATTACTTGGAAGACATATCATCAATATGACAATTGAGCTGAAACATTTGTTGCATGATTGCTTAGTTGTATTGCTGCTTTAGTGTCTGCAACCACAGTCGTAATTTTCAAACTATGAATTGCGATAATATAAACTTGGGCCCATATCTATACTCAGTTTGAGCTGACTTAGCGTCATTTATTTTACGCTAATTCACCGCAAACCTAAGTACATTTTTAGCACCAAAGTTATGGAGTTGCAAGGTAGGCGTTCCCGTCCAGAAAAGGATGATATGGCCTTTGCGCCTTTGCGTCATATTTATCCCCTGTGCTAAAATCCAGCACAGGGGGATGGGGTCGTACATAATGGTGCTAAGCTTGCTCAGAGACCATGGAAATTGTCTACAAGTGCCTTTCCCTGGCCCCCGGGACACTCCCACCCACACCAGGAGGTCACCTAAGGATGGGGGACCCATCCCAGGTAAGTCCGGGTGAGTATTTTTTTTTTTTACACAACACCACTCGGGGGCCCTGACTTGGGGCCCCCTGCATGGCGCTGACACCAAAGGCCATGCCCAGGGACATTCATCCCCTGGGCATGGCCATTGGGGTGGTAGGCATGGCTCCCGTCTTTATTAATATAGGAGCCATGTCCATGGGGTTGTGTGCCAGAAAATGGCGCTACACTGCTTAGAGGCAATTTTTTGCCTCTAAACAGTGTAGCACCATATTTTGGCGCACAAGCCCCGGTTCCCCCTACGCCTCCCCAGCCCTGTTAGCATCCTTTTCAAGGATGCTAACAGGGCATAGCACCGGCAAGCGCCATTCCATACATATGGCACCCAGCCGGCATCTTTGAATGGCGCTATACATTTTGGCGCAAACCTGCGTCAAAAAGTATAAATATGGGCCTTAGTGCTTTAGCTAAAAGTTAGTATAGGTCCTAGAAATATCATAAGTGTTAGGATGTTAAGAACTCAATCACCATGTTAGAGTTTTTCTTTCTGTTTTTGCTGACCATGATGTTCTTCCCTGCATTTATCATGGTATTCTTGTGGTTACCATTCATATTCATAGGTTATGCACTGGGTTAAGATTTTAAAATAAAATGTTTGAACTAGATGCCCTGTTTCTTAGTGCTACTTTCAATGTGTTACTCATTAATGGAAGAGGAGTTGGAGTTTTACTGTGTCCTTGAATGCATGTTGTGGGACTGATCTTCACCAGAAAACACTCCCTGCTCAGTGGGTCGTGTGTGGATTGCAACTGGATTCCTAATTTATTTTGGCACATTGATTTAGGCCCTCGTTATGATCTTGATGGTAAAAACTGCCGAAATCAGTGCTGGTGTTCAACAGAAGACCGCCAGCGTGACTACCCCCCTGCCGGCCTTATAATGTTTTCCCCGCTGGGCTGGCTGTTTCCGCCCACCGGCCCAGCAGGGAAAAGGCCCGTAACATTGACACGGCTCCAAATGGAGCCGCTGCCAGTGTTGGTGTGTGTCGGGTGCAGCAGCACCCGTCGCGCAGATCACAGCCTGTAAATCGGGCAGTGACAGGGGGCCCTGCACTGCCCATGCCAAGTGCATGGACAGTGCAGGGGCCCCCAGGTGGGCCCCCGAGCACCCCTTCCACCAGCCTTTCCCTGGCGGGGGAATCCGCCAGGGAAAGACTGGTGGAAAAAGGGATCATTATCTGAAGGGCAGAGCCGCTTGCAGCGCTGCCCTGTTGGACAATTATTTCCTCCACCATCAGCCTGCCTGTCGGTGGCAGCCTGGCGGTGGAGGACGGTGTTCATTATATGGCAGTTCTGACCGCCGTGCAGGTGGCGGTCTTTGCTGCTGCCGCTGGTATGGCTGTCTGAACTGCCGGAGTTCATAATGACCCCCTTAGTCCTTGCTCCAGTGATTAGAAATATGACCCTTGCGACTGTTGGGAACCCCCAGAGAACATATCAAATCACAGCACTGCAGGGGATTGATAAAACTCATCCAATCAAAATGACAGCAAGGAAGCTATGCTCAGGAGATGGACAATAACTAGAATAGGGAGAAACAGGTGGACAGGGCAAGACAAGAAAGCTATCCAATCATGAGCAAGGGACTGACCCAAGACTCACTCTACTTTTGTTTTGTCTAGAATAAGAATTCAACAACAGATAGGTAATTCTAGGCCTGATTTAGATGTTGGTGGTAATGGTCCCACCATCACCTTTTCGCCTGCAAAACCATCCGTGATTGTCTGCCCGCCATACTTAGATGCTGGCAATCACAAATCTGAAAAGCTGCATTCAAACCGGTGACAGAAAAGTAGATGTCAGCAGGACCCTGGTCATCCTTCCTGCCATATAGATTTGGATGTGTTCTACCACCAAACAAAAAGTGGCGGTCTCACCTCCATTTCTGAGTTGGCAGATTGGGGTTGGCAAAGGGGTGAAAACTCCGTTTTTTTCCCCCATTCCACCTATTTCTATGACTGGGAGTGACTGGACAGCACCTGCTGTCACTGTTGTCACTGTCCCACAAAGAAAACATGACCCCCCGGCGCTGGACTTGCAGTGAGGGACGCCGCATTGTCAGGGTATGTTGGGTGGGCACTGCATGGGAGGTCAGGAACACTGCACACATATATTTCACACTAATTTTTTTAAATCACTGTGGCATGCATATGTTGGGGAGACAATATTGTCACACATTGCTGGGGACCCACTGCCCAACACACACATTGCACACATATACAACTTTCATTGTGGTGTCAACATTTATTACCAAATAAATGCTGGGATTACAATGATGGGACACTCACACTTGACAATTGTTTCCATGTGTGCCTATTGCAAGGGGACCTATACTGGTACGTTTGTGCTATCTGTTGTGTATGTGAGTCAGTACGTATATGTGTATGTGTGTGTGTGTGTGTGCGTGTGTGTGTGTGTGTGTGTGTGTGCGGATTGGCTGGTTGAGGTGGAGGAACTGGAACGTATGATGTGGTTGTGTCAGTATGTGTGTCACTTGCATGTGAGATCTATGTTAGTGTGTATGTTGTGCTGCCATGTGACACATTCAGGTGAATGTTATTGCTCTGTGGTGGACATTGTTGCGGTGTTCATAACTGTGCTTGTGTGTGAATTTGTTTGTGTAGCTGAGTGTGTAGTTGTGTTGGTTGTTGTGGTTGTGTCGTGTGTGGGTGCAGTGGCAATAGTGTATGTGTGTTGTTTCATAGATGTATGTCAATGTGTTTTTTTGGCATGTACGAGTTGTGTTGTGTTGTAATTGTAATGGATGATTGTGTGTATGTAGCGTTTGTGTAGTGTGTAGTACCGGGGGGCTCTTATGGATAAGATACATTGTGTGTGTCTCTTACTTCAATTTCATAGCCCCTGCCATTGTACGAAGTCCATTGGGTCCTGCTGCCATTTCCCTCCATCAGCAATCCATCAGCAGTCCTCCGCTTGCACAGCTGTAACATCTAAATATGGCGGGCGGAACACCTTCAACTTGACAGTCTTCTTGGGTCCCCTCCGAACTCAGCTTGGTGGTAACACTGCCATGATCTAAATCAGGCACTCTGTAGATGCAACATAATTGGGAAGGGCAAGGTCACTTCTCCACGCCACTGCGTCCTCCAATTGAATACTGCTTTTCTGGGTTAGGCTGTGATTGTACCCCAGCAACTGTGACTGGAATCTCACTTAGGTGAACCCGAGCCAGATGGTGCTGACTTGACCCGTCTATCATCTTTAGAGCAAATCTTTAATTATGTGCTGTAGTGTGTCAACATCATGTCCTGACTCTCAGGCTGGTGTGGGATGGATGAAATTGGCATTGCTCAAATAAGGCTTTACAGGCATTGGGGAAGTAAGTAAAGTCATACTGGAGAGGTGTGAGCTTCCTGCAGCTTTAAAATACTAATTATCATTGAATGGTGAAGTTCAAGGTTGCTCTGCAGCCTACATTCTAATCTACAATATGGTAAATGCAGCCAGTAACACATTAATAACATGTTATTCCGTATATTTGTGACTCTCTGTCAGTATTTTAATTTCTATGACAATGTTTTATTTGTAAAGCTTTTCACAAATTGGGGGGGCAGATGCATGACCATTTCATCTTGCAAGTCTCTAATTGCAATGCTTTCTGACTCACAACTAGAAACTCACAAAATGAAATGTACTAATGTGTCTCAGACACATTTAACGAATCTCAATGAGGTCGCAAATGACCTACTTCATCAATATTCATGAGGTAGATCGTAATTTGTGACCTATTGGGAATAGCCAACACTCACATGGACGGTGGCCTGCTGGGCTCAGCAGACCACCATGTCTGTGAATGCTTTTTAAAAAAACATTTATTTTTTCCTGAAAAGCAGCCCATTTTCCTTAAAGGAAAATAGAATGCATTTGAAAAAGAAAAATGAAAAGTTGTCTTTTCATTTTTCCAGGGTAGGCGGTGGTCTGTGGGACCCCTGCGTGCTCTGAAAAAATATTTTCACTACAATTCACAAAGAGGAAGAGGTCCCATGTGGACCCCTTCCAGTTTGCGAATGGGTTAACAGCAATTTGAAATTGGTGCTAACTGTGATTGCTGTGCGACCGCATTCACGTCACAAAACAATCACACATACCACTGCGACTCGCAATTAGTAAAGGACGTTCTCAGGACACCCCTTCCTAACTGAGAGTTGCAATCCCTATTTTGTGAGCCGGTAACTGCATACTGACACGCAATTTAGGGATAGTACCAGCCATTTTGCGGTCGCAAACGGAGATTTTTGCCATTTGCGACCTCAAACTGGCATCGTAGATCGGGCCCTACGTTTTTTACTATGATCTAGTGATAAAATGCTCAAATTGCAACATATCCTCTATCTTGTCAAAATATGGAGTGTGATGCTTGCTTGTTTTGTGAATCCTACATTTTTAGTAATTTGAGAAGAGGAATTAAAAGAATTCACAAGAGCAAAACCTAATATAAAATATTATGTTTTCTAATCTTACAAGACGTGCCTTACATGAAAGATTTACCTTATTGTTATAAAGCTGCATATTTTTAGCATGTGTATCTGTTCTTTGTGCCCATTTTGGTTAAGAGTTTGGGGCCTGTTCATAAAGACATATTGTAGTACCTAAAATTGTACAGCTCTAGTACTAATGTGTCACAGTAAAGGTGTGTCAATGAGGCCCACAGTACAGGGGGGCTACCAACCCTCAAAGGGGAACCCCAAACATTCAGAGAGACTCCATTCAGCCAAAGGTCAATGAATATCTGTCAGATATGGGAGATTCGGGGCCTGTTGCCCCATTCTGCATAGGGCCTCCTAATTTTGTGTAACATCACTGTGATGAGCCTGTTAATAGACCTGCTGTTTTATAATACAGTTACATCCTCCTTGTACCTTTCTGCAGTAGGGTATGTTCTCACAGCAAGTTTTCTGTGTACCCATTACAAATTGATTATTTTTTCTGCTTCACATAGGAGTAGATGAAGCGGCGATTACTGACATCTTGACAAAGAGAAACAATGCAGAAAGACAGCAAATCAAAGCTGCATTCCTACAGGCTACAGGAAAGGTAAATACAGCTGGTTCATCAAACTCCTTTTTATTGACCTTTTCTTTGAGGTTGAAATAGCAACTACAAGGAGGCATTGATTCTTTTAAATTGGAGTGCAAAAAATATTTTTCGCATTCACAAAGATAAGTAAAGAGACCTATTAATGCGGCCAGAAGATTGTGCTGCTGAATATCAACCCCAGAATATCAACATAAAAGAATATCGAGGGATAAAATACCAAAAGGTTTGTGCATTTAGCGAAGTATAGACTTACTATTCCTAACTTCACATCAATGTACCTTGAAGATATATGTACGCCCAGGTACATATATGTGGAGTTAGGTATTACTTACCTGTCAATAGATATTTTTTTAATATTTTGTCCTCAATAATGTCTTAAATCAATATTCTGGAGTTGCTACTCATTGTATACACCCAGCAGAGTTAGATATTATTAGCCGGTGTATAAGAATTGAGACAGTGAAGAATCCTAAAATTATGCAATTATCAGCACCTCTTAGATACCCAAGAGGGGATTTTGAGTGTGGGTTGTAGTGCTAGCTGCAATTTTCATAAACAATATATTTAATATTATTTCACCTCTCCCCTCTATCTGAGATCCTTAGTCACTTGTTACTCACCAAGGGTCACCCGTAGGTCTAGCTATCGGAAGTTAGCTGTCGTCCCTAGAATAAGGAGGGTCCACCAAGTTGTTCGGTCTTTCCATTTTCCAGGACCCAAACTTTGGAATACTCTCCTGTTGCCTTTGAAAGAATGTTATTCTTTTTCGGCTTTACAGAAAATGATGAAAACTTGGTTGTTTCAACAAGGTGGTTTATAATGTCTTCTCTTTTGGTCCCGGTTCAATGCTTTCTGTAATTTAAGCTAGAACTGGGAAACCTGGTTTGGTATAAATGTGCTTTATAAATGATGCAATCAATCAATCAGGAGTCAAAAGGAGAGTTTTAATTGAATTTTTAATTTTTTCTTTTATCATACGTTTTGAATCTTTCTTTATTAGTTAATTATAATTTACAGAACATTGCATAAAGAGTGTCCCGCAATCTATCCCTATTCTAGTATTCTAAATCAGTAAAAGTATAACTCAGTAAAAGTAAAACATTTTATTCAATGAATAGCATAAAGAATAGAGTTTAAGAAGCAGTCTGGCATGCAAAGCTATCAGTAGTCATAAAAAATATTGTAACAAACCTCTTGTAGAGAATAGTCTAGGCAGAAAGTAAATCTTTCTGTGTCAAGAGCTCAGAAAAAGAGAGTCTGGGTCTTAGAGCAAGTGGGCAAGCCAAATCTCCTATCTCAACACTGTTCTTTTCCTGGGACACATTTATACATGAATTAAAAAAGATACAAAACCTAATACAGAACTTTTTCTCAGATATTAGACAGCCTATCGAGTACACTGAAATTCAGATCAGGTTTTGACAGAAATGTCTAACAGAACTTTACTGCAGACCTGAACCTCTACACTCCAGTTACACATTGTCTCAAATCTCAGTGGTATCCTGGTTCAGCTCATCACTTGTTGTCATGATTAATGTTCTATGTAGATTAGGCAATGCCCCTTTATCTATGGTTACAACAATGCTGCATGAGATACTATAACTTTGAAAGGACTCATTCAGAGTAAAGAAAAAAACAGCCCTTGTTAACCATTCTTGTAACTCTAACAATCACCAACAATAGGCATTCTGGTATATTCCTCTTTTTTGATGATGTCTCCTAGGGTATTGGGACTTTGTTCACCAGATGGTTCCTTAAGAATAGGGGTGGAATGTGCTGCTCCCAATAAATACACATAAGGTCCTTTCACAAAGCTGCAAAGTCTGCTTACTTCAAACAAACTCCCACTACCGTAGGAAAGTTGTAGCCCAAAATGCTTTTGTTGAATGATTTTTCATGCATTATATTTCTTCAAATACACATGTTACTGGTACAGTTATCTCCTGTACAGATGCACTATTATTTTTGCCTTCTTTGTTCACATTTCTTGTGGCTGAAACTTCATAAACGTGGTGCATGCAAAGTTTCCACTAATGTTAGTTAAGACCATTCATACTACGGACTTACCAGCTGTTGTGTAGGTTAGCCATGTCTCCCAGAATGGACGGAGGCTAGGTTGTCCCTTGCAGACTCATCCCATCACATCACAGAGCTACAGCACACTATAAGGAGAAATGCAAATAAAGTTGTTTGAGCTATGAGTTGTTAGCAGGCAACAGTTCTTCCACCCCTTTTGGTCAGAAACAACACGTATCCCACTAACTTGCAGGATATTACAGAAGATGAGTGGTGCTAGCAATTCTTAGACCAGTCATGGCATTCTCCTTAGGGTAAAATGCACACTTTACCATCCTGCTTGACTCTTCAAATTTATTTTCCATCCTTCTACATATCATTTGTAGCCCTTGATTTACAAAGTATATTAACTATTAGTGCTTGTCTTTTCATTGCCTAAACCCCTTTTTCTTCTACCCAAAAATCCAGATTCAGTCACTTGTGAAGCCCCATGGCTGGTCCTTTACCTGGAAGCTGATAAATGGAAGCTTAGTATGCTACTTATATCATGTCTGAATTCAGCACTTCAGTGATCTCTGCTGCCACACACCAAGTGCCAGCATACTCTCTCGGGTGAATAGTACGCTAGCCAGATCAATATAAGATAACATAACACACCTACACTGGGGCAGTCTTTCCCTAATGTCCACTGAGTGCACATAGAATTAATAGGCAGTGTAGACGTGCCACATGTTATCATTGTAGCATCAGTGCTGAAGGAGCCAGTACATGCTGGTTTCAAGGCACAGTCTTCACACTGAAAAGGAGGATGAGAAGATTACTTTTGGGCTAATTCAGAGTTTGGTGGACAGGGTACTGTATTGCAAATGTGACGGAGTACCCTATCTACCAACTCCCAGTCTGTCCATCTCACTGAAAGATGTGCAGACAGGAACCTTTTTTAAGCAGAGGCCCGATGGCTCTCTCGACTAAAAGCTTACTCAGACAGCATGATCGACTACGGGCTATCGAAGTAAAATCATAGCACTACCTGTCCTATGTAAAGCAGACTGTATGATGCCTGTCACCACCAGTAAAAACCTATTGGTGAGATACAGAAAAAAACACTAATGACCCCTACACCCTGGTGGCCACCCCATGGTGTGTTTGGGGGGGGCATTAATTTTTTTAAATAAACATTTACTTTGTGAATTTATGAAAAACAAAAAAGTTAGAAGTTTGAGAAACAACTGTCAAAACTGACTGCAGCCATCCACCAACATTTTTATACGTGGAAGGAAACCACCTTGACTGTTCCTTTCAAGGTACAGAGATGACTGCTGGGACTCTGTCCATCAAACACAAAATCAGTCCCATACGTTTACTGTTGCAATAGCTGTGCCATGACACAGACACCTCCCATCTGACTAGCTTGAAGCTGATAATAAATGTTATGTTGAAAATATTGGAGGATATCACAGACTCCACATACATCTGAGAAGTGTGACTCCAGTTTACATATTACCCAGCCCAGAATTGTAAGTGTTGTAATAAATTGCAACAAGTCATTCAACTTAGTCTCATTGAACTAATTAAGGAAGCCCAAGATTAAACATTTAACTGGCCAGTGGTTTCTTGGCAAATACACATAGAATTGAAAGGTTTTAACAGCTTCTCAGCTGTTTAACATACAGAATGGGGTAAGGGGCCAGACTAAAGGTGTAATTCCAGGACAATGAGCAGAGACTCAGAGGAAACCTTGCCCATAAGCATTGACCCAACAGTGGGCAACATGCTGCACCCTTTTCTTGTTTTTTGACAGGCAGCCTGATTTTGTAATGTTCTCAGCACTTCTACTCTGAGACTCCTGCTGAATGTCATCAGCATATATTAGAAGTCCAAATACTTCCACAATAAACCAGCCAGTGACTATATATAAATGATGATCCTTGGACCATTCAAAAGTTGAGAGCAGTTGGACAAGGAATGTGGGTTCAAAAATGTATAACTTGGCACCTGTTAATATTGGAGGAAATATCCCTAGCCCTCAGGTTCCTAACATTCTCTGCACACCAGTCTAGCCCTCTTATCCACAGGGTATAATCCATGGTATGGGTGGCAGCTGAGAGGTCTACGGTATCAAAGCTGCCTGCTAACTTTCACCACTAGATAAGAGGTGATCTTCAATATCAACCACTGCAGGTTTCATCCCATGTCCAGGGTACAACCAAACTTTTAAGGTGGAAACGACAGGTTTGAAATAGCTTGTTACCTAGCTAAACCATGTAGAGGTTTTTTGTGTCTTTTTTGTTAATGGGTTACACTGTTTATCTTTAAATTTATGTGGACTTCACCTGTGTCAAACATACTATTAATAGCACAAGCTGTGATGGTCACCATGTATGCAACGGTTGCTTTCTAAACAGTAGCTGGACAGTGATCCGGAAGGGCGTGAACTGCAGCCTTATTTCTAACTCAACCTCCCTACTTTTCCTCTATCACTGTTACCTGCCTGAACAGAGTGATAAATGTAAATGGGCCGATGACTTTCTATCACACTAAACTCTCCGCGGAGCTAGAATAAATTTCCAATCCCGGCTGTTTTATTTTGAACATTTGATTATGTTTTTTGTTTTACATTTTATTGTTATTCCAATGTGACATCAATTGGAAATGCCTACAATGCTTCGATTTTCATTGCATATAACATTCTTCACATCTGCACACCAAAGATCGCTTTCTGCATTTATTTGGTCTGCAGTTTTTTAGTCTGATGACCTGCTCGATCCTCATTTTATTAACTGTTTTACTCAGATTTAATAATCTGTTAGATGTTGTTTTTTAAATGGACTGACCAACTTTTATTTGTCTGCCTGCATTGGGCTTCAGCCTTTAGAGGAGTCACTGAAGAAAGCTCTCTCCGGTCACTATGAGGAGGTTGTCCTGGCTCTGCTGAAGACTCCAGCTCAGTTTGATGCCCATGAACTGAAGCATGCCACTAAGGTAGGAAACGCATATTGGTTGGTCTCTTGATTGTACCTGCTGAAGTTTCAAAAACATATTTATACAAAATAGCTTTGAGGGTCAGTGCCGAGTCAATTACTTTAATGACCGAGTTGCATAAACCATTTAGAAGAGTGCAACACTTCAAAAATGAAATTGTTGTACCAGCAAACAACTCATTAGATTTCAGTCATTTCTGTGTCAGTTTTACATTCTTTACTATTGGAACTTAGACACGAATTAACACTTTCTGTTGAGCAATGCAAAGTAGCGCTCACCGTCTGATACAGTCTGCTCCTAAATAATCTTACTCTGCGGTGTCCTGTCACTGACCTTAGCTAAAGAATTTTCTCTGAACGATCTCATTCCTAATGCATTGTTATCATAGAAACACTGAATATCACACCACATGCTCTTGTTTTTAATATGAAGAGGTCATCTAAAATGCCAGGGATTGTGATTTGTGGAATTCAGTACCCAAAAGAGTTGTCATGTAAAGGTAAAAGCTTCCTTCAGCACAATAACATACACCACCCCAACTAAAACAAGAATTGGCAAAGCCAACAGGTCTGGCTTTCGTATACTATATCCACAGATCAACAACACAGGTAACAGAGATAAGTGGACACAGAACCATCACACAGGCAACATGTAAAGTCACATATGCAGCCACAACACAAGGTAGCCCACAGAGGCAACACATGCAGGGACTCACACAGGAAAAGACATGCATACATTTATGCATAGTTTTTGCTGCGCAAGCATGCCTTTTGCAGTCATTCCTTTTTGGGAATCGACTGCATGACCAAGCAACAAGGAGGCAATTAAAAAATGCTTGCCATGTGCCTGCTAGATTTGTTACACCCATGTTTCATTGTGATTTTCCATTGTTTTTCATACTTGTAACTGAGGTGTTGACAACCATCATTTTACTGCCTGGTGTATAGAGCGAATGGATGTTAGATGGGTGCTCCAACAGAAGTTGGGAGGTGATATTCACTGTGATCTGGGGGAAGTGGTGACTCACTCCTCAGGGATCCCACACCTACCCTCTGAGTCTATCTCCCAACTAAGGGAGACGAGTGCATGTGTATCCTTTGCACCTGGGGACTACTTTCCCTCAAAGCCATATTGGGCACCCCGTAGAGTTCTCACCAGTGGGTGGTTTCTTAGGACAGAGCCCCCTTGTTTGTGTCCTAACTGAGAACAATCAAAGCACTAAGTTAGAAATTGGACACCTGGTGCCTGCCCACCAGAATCTCCCAATGTTTCTCACAAGAAGCATTGGAACCCTTCCCCCTACCTTATTCTTGGGCCTGTCTTTGACTCCCTTCATCTCTCACTCACTGTGCTGGGAGGAACCACCTTCCTTCTTACTGTCACTCCCAGATGCCTTCCTATTGACCCAGTTGCTGAACCAGCTGCCCACCTCCATGGCATGTCCCTAGGACTATCTCTCAGGTCTTGGCACAGCTCTGCAAAGCAACTACTCAATATGTGCTCTCTTGCAATCATATTGTGCAAGTCATTGCAACCATTCACATTGCTGCCCTTCTCTCAACCATCAAGTGCCTTGCTAAAGTAGTCCACATAATCTTCCCAGGACTTGTGGGGTAGCTCCTGGCTGTCCCTGTAATTCAGCCTACATTTCTCAGGGGTGAGTCCTGTAGAGAATCCCTCTCCTCACTGGCAATGTGCCTCCAAAGACTGGCTCCCCAATCCCCCTTGGGGACCCTGTACATTTCTAGGGCAACCTTATAAACCTCGAACCTCCTTCACTTTTAGGTCCTGCTCCTCCAGACCCACTTCATTAGCCAGCAAATGTTTTCTTTCTACCAAGGCTCTTTCAGCCTCAGTCTTCTCCTTGGCTAAGGCAATCTCTGCCTCAGCCCTTCAATCCTTCAAGGCCCTTTTCTCAGTAGCCTCCTCTTTGGCATCTGTAGTAAAAAGTTGCTCTAGAAATGAGGGTGCAAGAAGTCATTTATTTGCCAGCTGGCCTTGACGTGGCTCCTTTCTAGGCAGCACAGAAGTAACTGACATGAGAGGACCTCACCGAGTGCTACGCTTTCATGTGACATAAGCACAGACCACTATTCACCTAATGCCTTAACTGCACAACATATCTGCCCCTTTTACATTGACATAAATAACACATGAAAAATTAGCAGATGAAAAGAAAACAGAAAGTGTACATTAAAAGAAAGGAAACTTACACTAAAACTGTATCTTTACCATACCCATGGAAACTGGATAAACTTTTGGAAGTAAAAGAGAGATAAAAACAATGTGTGGACCAATGAAATGAATACGAACAGATTAATTATACACATAGTCAAATGCACACTTACTCCTCGATTTCTTTGTCTCTTATTCAAATCTCCACCAATTTCTCCTCCTCCATATGTCCCTTCCTCCTTCTCATTACCTATCAAATCTGCATCATCCATCAGCATAAACCCACTAGTATCCATATTATCTGAGTTAGACGACGGAACACATTCACCATTTTTTGTATAACGTGCCTATCCATTTGTTCCATTTGTCTCCATTCTCAAGCACACAAGGCCAATCACGGACAGTCCTGACATTAAGCGGCCCACAGAAATTGGATAATTCCACATCGATACGTCCTTCTTGATCTTTACTCAATCCACTTCTTGAATTTTATTTTTCTTATTTCCACCATGCTTTCTTCCACTTTGTTCAATCCATCTTGATGTAGTAAACATGCAGGCAACAATCTAGTACCTGGTTTCCTCCCTTTCATGCATTCAAAAGGAGACATCTTAATGGAAGCATTCTCAGTGGAACGATAGGCCCATACCATCTCTTCAGCCATTCTATCCACATCTTTTTCACTCTGTATCACCATGAAAATTGTAGCCTTGACCAAACGGTTAGCTCTTTCCACTAAGCTATTACCCTGCTGATTATACAAGGATGTGCTTCTGTGTAAAATGCCACACTCCTTCAAATATGTTTTCATCTCCATCGATGTGAGTTGCGTACCCATTATCTGTGATGAGAATTTTGGGAAACCCCTCCTCTCTAAAAATCTTCTCCAATACAGAGATGATACTCCTTTTTGTAGCTTCTTTCATAAATGTAACCACAAGTCATTTTGAATAGAGATCTATCATCACCAAGGCATACTTCAACTCTGATTTTAAGCTTTACATTAGGCCAATATTATCCAAGCAA
Organism: Pleurodeles waltl; assembly: GCF_031143425.1. Taxonomy (NCBI): domain Eukaryota; kingdom Metazoa; phylum Chordata; class Amphibia; order Caudata; family Salamandridae; genus Pleurodeles; species Pleurodeles waltl. The sequence continues at coordinate 841,455,511 of NC_090436.1, forward strand.
ACATCGCACCATGGTAGATTAGGATTTTCAATATGTCCCACATCTGAATGTACTCCTGTTTTAAACCTTTTCTCACTCTCCTTGCAATTCTGACTATCTAACTATCCACTGTATTACTTCCTCATCCAGTTTAATGGAAGGCGAGACAAGCAAACTGCTTGCACATTTTTCCAATCAGGAATATACTCAACCTTGAACCAAAATTCTTGCAACCTAGCAGAACCTTTGCCTGCACCTCCTGGAACTAAAACTTGAATTAATGGTTTGTAATCAGAACGGAACACAAACTTTAAACCCCACAAATATGTGTGAAAATACTCTGTACTTCAAGCTGCTGCCAATGCTTCTCGCTCTATGACAGAATAATCGGATTTTGTGTCTTTCAAAGAACGTGAAGTGAAGACTACTTTCCTTTCTGTTCCATTGTGTACTTGTGACTAGATGGCACCTATACCTGAGGCACTATCATCTACTGTCAATATATTCTCAAAAGCATTGTGTTGTTCAGTGTCCCACTTGTACATAAATTTTTTTAGTAAGACTCGTCAGTTTCTGTTTTTTTAGCAACTTTTCCCATGAATTTCAAATAATATTCGATCAACCACATGAGCAAATGCAATTGATCTTTATCACAAGGAATGAGGGTCTGTTCTAGAGCCCTGAGAAGATTATCCTTGGGCCTGACTCCTTCTCTGGATATGGTGTGTCCCAAGTATTCCATTTAATTTACCTCTTCAGAGTGTGTCCTACCTCAGCCAATCTTCTCAGTACTTGTTGAAGAACATAATTATGCTCCTCCTCAGACAGCCCAAAACAAATAAATTCTGTTAATTCCTTTGACCTCTTGTTTAGGCAAATCTGATGATAGGCATTTTTAAGGTATAGTTTGGAAAAGAATTGGATAAAATCATTTTGTTAATATTAGGCCATTGAAAGCTGACAGTTACAATTGTATGATTCAAACTCCTTAAATCTACACAAAACGCAGGCGTCCATCCGCCTTCCCTGTAATGACCACCAGAGACACCCAACTTGTGGCTTCCACTGGATCAATTATGCCACCCTAAAGCATTTCATCAAACATTTTTTTTACTTCACTTCTAATCACAATGGGTACGCTCCTAACCTTATGCTTGACTGGAATAGCACCTTTCTTAAGCACAATTTTCTACACACATCCTTTCAATTCCCCTAATTCCTTTCTGAATACCTCTGTGGCTTCACTCAAAATCATGTTAAGGTTTAATTCAGCAAAACCATAACTTGGTTAAGTGCTCTCGGATCCAAAATAATGTGGAGGTCATACTGATGTACTCACCCCAGTACTGGCAGACCATCTTCTGCCACATACATTTTCCCTTGTATTACTCTGGATTTAAATCTAATGGTGGCTTCAAAGTACCCCAGGATGTCCATAGTTTCACCTTGGTAACTTATGGGATTGATGTCTTTGGGAATAAGCATCACACTGGGCCACATCCCCCAAAAATATTTTTTTGCAATAGTGGTGAACATGGACCCTGAGTCTACCAACAATTTAACTTCTCTACCCATGATTTGAAATATTGCTACAGGGCAAGATACCCTGCCCATAGAGTCATTCAAGCTATGTTGTACACTCAACACACAGTGAGCACTATTGTTCATGGAACACACAGCAACACCTGTTACGGCAACTCTACATTTGTTGCTACCCCTATATGCTGTTGTAAATTGACCTTTGCGTCCAAACACTTGAAACATTCTTTGTTGACTGTGAAACAATTTTTAGAGTCTCCTACATGGGTACTGCTCCCCTTTCAAAAACATAACTTTTATCCTGTTTTCTGTCCCTTACCATGATTTTTCTTCTGAATTTTTGTATGTGCTTGCCTGAATAATTTAAGGCACCCACTAATGGTAGCTCTCCATCATCTCTGAGAACAGTAGACACACCTCCTCCCCCTTCAGTTAATTCCATCTTTTGCTTCTTGTCAGAAATGGGTTCTTTGGTTGGCAGTCAGGTTACCCCCTGTCCAAGCAAGGACCCTCACTCTAGTCAGGGTAAATCACACACAATCCAAATTATCCTGTGCCCACCCTCTGGTAGCTTGGCACTGAGCAGTCAGGCTTAACTTAGAAGGCAATGTGTAAAGTATTTGTGCAATAAATCATACAATAACACAATATAGCACCACAAAAATAAACCACACAGTGTTTAGAAAAATATATAATATTTATCTGGGTATTTGCAGGTCAAAACGATCAAAGATGCAATATGAATTTGTAGAGATATCACAGAAAAGTGATATAAAGTCTCTTAAGTCTTTAAAAAGCAAACAAAATCTCTTTCAAGCACAAAGTACCTGGTCTGGAGTGGAAAATCTCCTCAAAGGGCCGCAGAGGAGGAAATGCGTGGAAAAATGGTGTGTGCGTCGGTTTCGCCCCTTCACACACGGACTTGCGTCGTTATTTTTCACGCGGGGAAGGCGTGCGTTGTTTTCCGGGAAAAATGGTGTGTGTGTCGTTTTCGCCCCTTCACACACGGACTTGCGTCGTTATTTTTCACGCGGGGAAGACGTGCATCGTTTGCCGGCGCGCGGGCCGGTCTCTTCTGTGGTTCGCGGGATTCCCAGATGTCCCGGGTCTGTCCGTGGAATTTTCTCCCTCACGGCAGGCGTTGCGTCGATTTCCTCTCTGGAAGTCGGGTGGTGTTGTCCAGGCGGGGCATGCGTCGAAGTTCTGGTCACACCGCAGGCGTCGCGACGATCTTTTCCTTGCGGGGTTGAGCAGCGTCTTTCCGGATCAGCGTGCAGTGAATTTTTCACTGCGGAGCAAGCTGTGCGTCGAATTTTTCGGCGCACAAGGAGTCCAGTTGAAAAAGAGAAGTCTTTTTGGTCCTGAGACTTCAGGGAACAGGAGGCAAGCTCTATCCAAGTCCTTGGAGAGCACTTCTGCAGCAGGGCAAGAGTTCAGCAAGGCAGCAGGCCAACAGCAAGGCAGCAGTCCTTTGTAGAAAGCAGTCAGGTGAGTCCTTTGAGCAGCCAGGCAGTTCTTCTTGGCAGGATGCAGGTTCTGGTTCAGGTTTCTCCAGCAAGTGTCTGAGGTGGTAGGGTAGTTCTAAAAGTGGCATTTCTAAAATAGTAATATTAAATCCAACTTCACCAGTCGGCAGAATTTGTATTACTATTCTGGCCATACTAAATATGACCTTCCTACTCCTTTCAGATCAGCAGCTACCACTTCAACAATGTATGAAGGCAGCCCCAATGATAGCCTATGAAGGGAGCAGGTCTCACAGTAGTGTAAAAACGAATTTAGTAGTTTTACACTACCAGGACATATTAACTACACAGGTACATGTCCTGCCTTTTACCCACACAGCACCCTGCTCTAGGGGTTACCTAGGGCACACATTAGGGGTGACTTATGTGTAGAAAAAGGGGCGTTTTAGGCTTGGCAAGTACTTTTAAATGCCAAGTAGAAGTGGCAGTGAAACTGCACACACAGGCCTTGCAATGGCAGGCCTGAGACAAGGTAAAAGGGCTACTTAAGTGGGTGGCACAACCAGTGCTGCAGGCCCACTAGTAGCATTTAATCTACAGGCCCTAGGCACATATAGTGCATTCTACTAGGGTCTTACAAGTAAATCAAATAGCCAATCATGGATAAACCAATCAACAGTGCAATTTACACAGAGAGCATATGCACTTTAGCACTGGTTAGCAGTGGTAAGGTGCCCAGAGTTCAAAAGCCAACAACAACAGGTCAGAAAAAATAGGAGGAAGGAGGCAAAAAGTTTGGGTATGACCCTGTAAAAAGGCCAGGTCCAACACTTCTCATACTGCAATACCCAGACTCCTTGACCACCTTAGAAATTTGTATGACATCTTTAAGTGATGTTTTTTTTGCTGCCCACAGTCTTTCCTGAGTTTTATTAATGCGGCATTGTACTATTAACTGATGTTGTATGAGTTCATCTGTCATGTGACCAAATTGACATTTTGTACATAATTCTCTCTGTCTGGCAATAAAATCATCAATAGATTCTTCTGGTCTTTGAAGATGTATGCAGAATTTATATCTGGCCATGGTGATATTTGTTTCCCTTGCAAACCTCTTTTGAAGACGTAGTTCTTCTTATTTATACAGATCTTGGATAGTGCTATTTTCTTGGATGTATGTTGGATGTGTATTGGCCTTCCTTACCCAAAAAGCTTAATAATAATGCTGTCTTTCTCCCAGGTCTAAACTTCTGACCACCCAAAGCTATTAAGTAATTTTCAAAAATGTCTATCCATTCTTTCCAATTTATTGGGGGTGACCCAGGTTCAGATAAAAATAATGATGGCAGTACAATCAAATTGGAGGTCATAATATAGAACAAAAAGCAGTATTGGGTCTATAATATGAAATCAATCTGAGAGTTTTACAGAAAACTTTTATGTCCAGATCACTGGTGTGACAGTACAACTGCTGACTATATGAAGAATAAGATAACTTTGATGCTGTCCAGTGTAAGGAAAATATATGTATTTTAATGTGATGATAAGCACAAGGTAAGAAGGAAACCACTGTAAGTTCTGTTTTCACATCAAAATGGGATGCTCCAAATGTTTAAATATAATCAGTGGTGGATCATTGTTTAAATCTCACCACAGCCTTGCTGACAGGTTCTGCATAAACCAGTGTTGTGAACCAATGAGCTACTGAAATGCTGCGCTTGATGCTGATGTTGACAACTGTTGAAGAGAAGCCCCATATTTATTAAATTTGTTTCCTTGTGTAAGTGAATGGGAAAGATGGCCACCAGTGTGCCGTGCTGCATCTCTTTCAAGAAGAAATAGGTCTTGTAACACAAACGTCACTGCTGCCTGTATGCTTTGCAAGAAGTATCAAGCGAGGTCTCAATCATGTTTTGAGCACGTTGTCAGCATTTCATGTGCAAACTTGAATAACTGCTGGTAAGTCTTCACAACAGATGTTGCTAAAATGTTCTAAAAATCAACTCTATGAGGCTAAACTTAATCAAACAATTGCTGGTCCTATGAATGCTCTACTCAACCAACAACCACAATCCTTGTCAGGGAGAACCAGGAAAGTCACTTAACTAACCTGTGCTTAATGCTCTAGTAACTTGGCACAAAAGCAGTCAGTTCTAACTTAGAAGCACTGCCTAGAGTATTTATGCAGCACACAAACAGTAATTACATGAAAACACAACACAAGAAAAATCCCAAACCAATTTAGAAACATAGAGAAAATGTTAATAAATACAATTATACTAGAGTGACGAAAACCCAATCATTGGAACTGGAAATATGGGATTATCAAAGTTTTTAGGGGACAAAGCACCTAATAGCACAAATCACTATTCACGGTCATCTGGTTGTTATTGACTGTGGGAAAGTCAGAAGTTCATTCTGACCACAATGGAGCACTGGCCGGCAACAGGGACCAGGTTAGTCCCGCTGGAAAACTTACCTTTTCAAAGTCCAGTTCAAAGACTTCTTCCCCTACGAAGGATGCCATGAGAAGAAGGGTGATCATTGTGAATGGTCATTGCTGTAGCACAAAGAGAAGGGTTGGTGACAGAGGCTGTTGTCACTGTTGCAAGAAGAAGCAGTCCAGCATTGCAGATGCTCATTGCTGGAGTTTCTCATTTGGGGGTCACAGCAGACTGTCATTGCTGTAGTACGAAGTGCACATCTCACTTTGCTACTTGTCGCTGGCAGTTAATGTAGCGTGAAGAGTTGGTTTGAAAGAAGCATCACATTGGCGGTGGCTGTGAGAGCACAGTCACAGCACAAGGGGGCCTGTTTGCTTTTGAGAAGATCCCAAAACTTCAGGATTTCTCCTTTCTTCTCAGGAAGAGGCCTACTCGTGCTAACCAAGGGTCCAGGGGCTAGAGAGGCACATTTTGGCCTTTAGGAACTCACTCCAGCAGAGGTCAGCGGGGCTCAGTAAGGTACAGTTGCAGGTCCTGGTAGGTGCAGCATAGCAGGTTACCTGGGCAGTTGCCGGGAGGCCTCTGGGGCTTGTTGTGTCCCTGCAGGTCAAGCAGGAGGTCTCACAATTGACCCTTGGAGTCACTCTGGTTAGCCTGGGATAAATGGAGCAGGTGCAGTCTTCTTTCTCAGAGAGGAAGACAGTCCTCAAACAGAAGGCCAGTTCTCTAGGACCAGCAGGACATCCCTATAGTGGCAAGTCAGTCCTTCTGTAATGTCCACAGGTCCAGGAGTGTACTGAAGAGGTGCTCTGGAAGTCCAATATTTATACATGGAGCCAGCCTTTGAAGTGGAGATTCCATAAACTACCTCTTCTACCTCTTTCCTTCCTTTTCCAAGGAACCAAACAGTCTGGGGTGAAAAAAGACTAGTGTCAGTCCCCTTTGTGTGTGCTGGAGGCAAGCTCTTTCAAGTGTAAGTGGAGTAGGGAACATCTCCTCCCCCAGCCATCCTGACAGGATGGTCCATCCTGCCAACACCTAGTCCCCTCTTATCCACCTGTCTGAGAGAAATACACAAAGCCCAACAGCAGAGCAATTCACAGTCATATGCCTCAAGACCCTGTTAGAATGCACAAGTGGTTAGGAGAATAAAATGCCAACTTTCTAAAAGGGGCAGTTTCTGAGTTGTGACTTAGAATCCCACTTTACAATTTTAGAGGAATTTCAATTACAATTATTTTGAATTTGAACATGACATTTCTTCCTGCTTCCAGTCAAACACTAGCATGTCTTAAACGCAAAAGGAAAACCAATGTAAGTTTATGGGTGAGGTAGGCCTTATGGGAAGAAAAAATGTGTTTAGGAGTTTTTCACTACCAAGACATGTAAAACTAAATATCCTGTTTTTAAAATGCAATGCACCCTGCCCTATGGGCCTTTAGGACCTACTTTGTTGATGACTTGTATATATTCAAAAGGATGGTTTAGACCTGGCAAAAGCTTTTATTTGACAGCTCGAAATGGCAGTTTAAAACTGACATAGAGGCTGCAGTGGCAGGCTTGAGACATGCTGTACAGGGCTACTTTAGTGGGTGGCACAATGAGACGTACAAGCCCCATATATGTATTTACTCTACAGGCCCTTGGTACATGTAGTACCAAGTACCAGGGACCTATATGTAACTTAAATATGCCAGTCAGGTGTAGGCCAATTTTACCATTTTTAATGGAGAGTACAAACACATCAGAACTCTTTAGGAGTAATAAACTATAACAGTCCTAAAAGCTGTAGAAATGAAAATAGGTTCTGCAGAGGAAGGGAGTGAGGGCAAAAGGTTTGAGATGACCCTGCAGCCAGGCCCATGACCAACAAGCTGGTAGTGCTTACAGAAATGGAACAAACTTTGCCACCTAGATTTCCCACTGGTAAATGAATGCACACTGCCTTGACATTAGCAGTGTAGCGGAATCCTCTTTAGAACCTGGGGTGGCTCCTCCATGAGAGCGGAGGAGTGTTGCCCCCCTGCCAGCAGCAGCTGCAAACCTTTTCCCAAAACACTATCACAATCTGTGTTTATGACTGTGTTTTGGAAAAAGGGGCGGGCCACAGGGGTGACGTGCACTGAGGGTGAGTGCACAGCACTCCCTCTCAGTGCACATGTGTGTTTGGCCGGCCCGTTTGGGCCGGCCAAACACACATGCGCATTGGGCTCTCTCCAGCCCTGGAACATAGTTGCTTGGCTGGAGAGAGCCTGCACAGGCTCCCATTATGCCTGGCAGCGCCCTGGCTGGGCGCCCCTAGCCAATCGTGATGCTGTTTTGAGCAGCATCACGACTGGCCGCAGGGCAGACTGGGAGCCAGTGCCTGCAGCCATGAGGAGACGGAGCAGAGAGGATGGAGCGGCGCACGGCAGAGGAGGTAAATGTTTGTTTTTATTTATTATTTTTTCTTATTAAATTTAATTATCTCCCTTCCCCCCACGCACGAGTTCCTCCCCGCCCCTTCTATTAAATGGGAGCTGTGACTGTTAAGAACACTTCTAAAGATCGCCTAAAGCTAATTATTTAGAGTTTAGCCCCTTCGTTGGTCTGTTGGGAACCTTACTAGCGCTGGGAGGCCTCCATGGGCTCTACATATACATTAAACTATACTAAACTAATACACCCTGCCTTCATGAGTAGTGAAGAACAATTTTCCTTCGCGTAAAAGCCGAAATCAGAAACTTCCAGTAGAACATTCTTCTAATTATACTACAAATTATGTAATGTATTTTGAAACGAAGCACATTCCGTATCAGTATTATTTTACTATTTTATCATTTTAAGATCAGTCAATACTGTCAAGCCAAACGTTTCACCTTTATAGCTACAGTTTAGCATCTGAAAAACAGGAATCAGAAACTAAAATGTATCTAGTTAATAATATCTGGAAAATATATGCTGCTTGCTCCCCAGAGCTTTTTCATGGACGTTTTGATACTTTTGGGAGAGAAACATGTTTTTTGTTGAGATTTGAAAATGAGATATCGTAGTTTTACGACAACTGTAGTAACGGCTACCGATCACGAGTATGTTTTGAATTCAGGACCAGAGCTGCCTCTGTGAAGCGATAAGACTTGCTAATCCGCAATAGGCCTCACCTCTGGTTTTAATGTGATTTTTAAGAGCACCATGTTCCAAACGACATGAATCCCACTTGCTTTCATTTTATACATGCTAACGGCATTGCTAGGGTGATTGGATACATTATCGCCTGCTACAAAGGGTCTCTAGATGGACAGGATCACACCTACAGGGATCGTCATCAATTGACCACTTGTGGTCTGAGAACGCAGGGGGAGATGGGCAAGTCTGGCTCCCGTAGATACAGATTGATACATTCTGTGTTTCCGGACTGGTAAAACACATCAAGAATCACAAGATATTCAAGAGATAGCTCTTCTGTGAGCCACAACAAATGGATTTCGTTACATATCCTCTGCCTCCTTATTGGACAATATTTACACTCCACTGGGAAGTAATTCCCGAATGAGTGTTTTAATATAAATTAACGACTTTCCACTCGGGCTGGTGTAAAAAGAAGGCTGGGTAGCCAACGAGGCTGTTGCTGTCAAGTATTCTTTCAGAGCGTTGGGTGTAAGTATCTTACTTGGTGGAGGAGGGCATTTGGGTTTGTCCCACAGGAACTGCCTCTCTTGTCCTCTTTCCAACAGTAGAAACAATCCAAAGGAACACCGGTACTAGCCAGTGGGCTCGCCTTGCAGAGATTTGTCGATCCCCCTTCTCGAAACAACACTGGCAATGTATTGTGTACCCTCGTTTAAAAGCTCCTTGCCATTTCTACTGAAATGTACAGAGTGGGTCAGTAGCTGCTGCCCAGCAGTCTCCTCGCTTCTGAGTGGCCGGAAACTGTTGAATTCGATGCATCATTATGACCAGTGACTTTCCTAAAAATGTATTTAGTCATATAGAAATGTCAGTTTTGTGTGCATGCTTACAGAATGTAGAGTTTGCTTCTATCATTCCAGTGCCATAAATCAGGTAAAACATAACGGCTTTTACATTAATCAATAAAACATGCTGAACAACCTTTCATTGGGTGTACAACATATGAAACAGATGATTGCTAAAATTGCAAGGTTATTAGTCATATAACTTGCAAGAAGAATTTTGAATTCATAATGGGGGATAAAGCTGTGTCAAGAACGTACATATCTGTACTAAGTTAAAATGAACTCAGGGTGGTGTAACACGTGGGAGTAACTCACATACCAGAGGGAGGGAGTGAGTGTTCCAACATGCCTAGCTTTATATCTTTGTGAAGACCTGGAATGTGGCAAAGGCCAGGTTGTCCTGTGTGCCCTTATAGGGAGAGCAGTCTCCTATTGTTTCCGGTCAAATTATGCTGGTTGTTCAGTAACAAAATGGAGGAACCACTCAAGAAGATCCACTTTTTTGCAAAGTGAAACTATGCTTTTTTGTCGAGCGAAAATGTCGGCATTCGTTATTTGTGAATTACGCTCAGCGCGAGGAAATCTCTCATAAAAAGACATTTACTTTTGAATTGAAAATAAGTAATACAATATTTTGCTTCATAATATATCTATTAACCACAGATCTGATCAGACTAAATACAGACATGCATCTTGGGAAAATAAACGTTTACCAGGAGATGGAAACAGGCATAACAGTAAAACAAAGGTTGGATCTGAGGTATGATGTTTTACAGCTGGTCAAAGAATGCAGTTACATTTTCAGGTAAAAGGCCAAGGACACTAACGTAAATGCATCCGTAGTGCTGGTCAGTGGAGAATATGGGGCCCCTTGTAAGCCTGACAGTTGGCTTGCCGGCTCTGTAAGGTCAGTAGTGGCCCCATCTCTGCCCCTTAGGACTGCCAGATGCACTTGTACCCAGGCAGGGAAAATAGGCACCAGGTAGTCCTCACTAAAATGGGTGCAACTCTGCATGCATCAAAGGGGAGCACCCTATGGGAGATGGGGGCTATGGCAGTGGGCTGACCACATACAGAATTTTTACCTCCGGTTAATCTGCAGTTCTACAATCTCTGAATGAGGGAGTGGATCTGCCAATATGTCAGAGCCGTCACTTTATGGTGTGCTCTCGCTATTTTCCAGTAGCTACTTTGGTGCTTCATCTATAAAGGCAATTTAAGAATCCTGTCATAAAATAATTAGTCAGAGTGGGCTTATTTTCCAAGTAATCCTGCGATACAAGAACACACAAAACATACTAATGATTATACTAGGAGCTAATAAGGCAAAAGTAATGCTAACACAATTGAAAAGGATTTTTTTCATAAATGTCATAATTTTTACATCCATCTCAAACTTCGTCCATTAACACATTAATGTGATGGTATGGGAGAAAAGTAACCCAGCAGGCCTTTTGGAAAGTCTGATAACATATCATGATTTTAGAGAAAGCTACAAAATTTGAGAGTTATTGAAAAAGAAATGCTAGCAATGGGGTTGGTGGCTATGTGAGCAGGAGATAATAATAACTGATGCCATGTAAACAAATTAAACATTGAGGAATCTATCTTTGTATACATTTACTCTTTGAAGAAAAGCAGTGCATTAGGAAGAAAATGAGAGTATGGGGCAGATTTATGAAAAGTAGTACTGCACCTAGTGCAGCACCTCTTTTCTTGAGCCCCTTAGCACCCCCCTAACTCCACCATGTGTTGGCCATATTTAAAATACAGCGCCCCATGGCAGTAGTCAGGGAGACTAGTGTCAGCATTTTTTATGCTAGTCTGGCGCTTTATAGGATTAGCATAAAAAACGTTGGCGCAAAACCTGCAAAGCACCTAGAGGCCCATTGAAAACAATGAGAGCCTTCCTTTAATACCTGCTCTTAGCAGGCATTAAAAAAGCCAATACAAATGATGCAAAGAAATCTCTTAGATTTCTTTGCACCATTTTTTTGGCCCGCCTAGTTCCAGAACGCCCCCCTGGCTTACATTATGCCTGCCACAGGCATAATGCAGCACAAGGAGTTACAAAGTGGCGCAATGCGGCATTGTGTTTTTGGCCTTCCAATGCCACATTAGCATAAAAAAATGACACTAATTGTTAGAAATGGGGTCTTTGGTTGACAGTCAGGTTACCCCCTGTTCAAGCAAGGACCCTCACTCTAGTTAGGATAAAAGAGAATCACCCTCAGCTAACCCCTGCTTACCCCCTTGGTAGCTTGGCAGAGCAGTAGGCTTAACCTCAGAGTGCTGGGCGTAAAGTATTTGTACCAACACACACAGTAACTTAATGAAAACACTACAAAATGACACAACACCAGTTTAGAAAAATAGGAAATATTTATCTAGACAAAACAAGACCAAAACGACAAAAATCCAACATACACAAGTCAAGTTATGATTTTTTTAAGGTTTAAAATAAAAAGAGTCTTTAGGTAGTTGTAACACCACACTAGCGCTGCTAGCGTGAAAAATGTACCTGATTTGCGTCAAAAATAACCCCGCACGGGCGGTGTGCGTCGAAAGTAACCCTGCACGGCTGTGTGCGTCGAAAACAACTCGGCACGGCGGTGCGCGTTGAAAAAGCCAGCCACACGACGATCCGAAAGTCCCGCGGCGCAGGGTGCGATCTCTCAGCCTCCGTCAGCGATGCTGCGCGTCGTTTCTCCTGCTCCGGGCGTCGGTTTTTCGGTCGCGTTTCCTGCGGCGTCGTTTCTCAGCTGCGGAATCGGCGTCGCGTCGTTTTCTCAGCCGCGATCGGATTCGCGTCGATCTTTTCTCCGCACGGCGCTCGGTGCGTGTATTTTTGTCCTTAGGCTGCCAGCCTCTCCTTTCAGGGTCCCAGGAACTGGAAGGGCACCACAGAGCAGAGTAGGGGTCTCTCCAGAGACTCCAGGTGCTGGCAGGAAGAAGTCTTTGCTATCCCTGAGACTTCAATAACAGGAGGCAAGCTCTACATCAAGCCCTTGGAGATTTCTTCTTCAAGATGGAAGGCACACAAAGTCCAGTCTTTGCCCTCTTACTCAGGCAGAAGCAGCACTGCAGGAAAGCTCCACAAAGCACAGTCACAGGCAGGGCAGCACTTGTTCCTCAGCGATCAGCTCTTCTCCAGGCAGAGGTTCCTCTTGATTCCAGAAGTGTTTCTGAAGTTTGTAAGTTTGGGTGCCCTTCTTATACCCATTTTAGTCTTTGAAGTCACCTTTCTTCAAAGGGGACTCACACCTTCTTGTGAAATCCTGCCTTGCCCAGGCAAGGCCTCAGACACACACCAGGGGGCTGGAGACAGCATTGTCAGAGGCAGGCACAGTCCTTTCAGATGAGAGTGACCACTCCACCCCTCCCTCCTAGCAGAGATGGCTAATCAGGAAATGCAGATCACACCCCAGCTCCCTTTGTGTCACTGTCTGGTGTGAGGTGAAAAACAACCCAACTGTCAAACTGACCCAGACAGGGAATCCACAAACCAGGCAGAGTCACAGAATGGTTTAAGCAAGAAAATGCTCACTTTCTAAAAGTGGCATTTCCAAACGCACAATCTTAAAATCAACTTTACTAAAAGATGTATTTTTAAATTGTGAGTTCAGGGATCCCAAACTCCACATGTCCATCTACTCTCTAGGGGAATCTACACTTTAATCATATTTAAAGGTAGCCCCCATATTATCCTATGAGAGAGAGACAGACCTTGCAACAGTGAAAACGAAATTGGCAGTATTTCACTGTCAGGACATATAAACCACATTACTATATGTCCTACCTTATCCATACACTGCACCCTGCCCTTGGGGCTACCTAGGGCCTACCTTAGGGGTGCCTTACATGTAAGGAAAGGGAAGGTTTAGGCCTGGCAAGTGGGTACACTTGCCACGTCGAATTTACAGTGTAAAAATACACATACAGACACTGCAGGGGCAGGTCTGAGACATGATTACAGAGCTACTTATGTGGGTGGCACAACCAGTGCTGCAGGCCCACTAGTAGCATTTGATTTACAGGCCCTGGCACCTCTAGTGCACCTTACTAGGGACTTACTAGTAAATCAAATATGCCAATCATGGATAAACCACTTACAACCAATTTAAACAGGAGAGCATATGCACTTTAGCACTGGTTAGCAGTGGTAAAGTGCTCAGAGTTGAAAAGCCAACAGCAACATGTCAGAAAAAATTAGGAGGCAGGAGGCAAAAAAAGACTGGGGATGACCCTGCATAAGCAAAAGTCCAACACGACCCCCTACCAGCCTAAAGCCAGGGGAGAACAATCAATACCTTAATGTACTTCCCTGATTGGGGCGATAGAACAGGGACCCAGGCCCACAACAGCAGGGGCATGTTCCAGTTCTACGCCTTCCTGACTCCAGTTGGATCCCTCTGTCCATACTCTCAGGGCCCACTAAGCTAACCCATGGGGAACCCTTCTCCACATCTACAGACACCATCTGTGCAACACCTAACTTTACTTTGCTCACAGATGTATTGCAATGGGCAGATAGTACCACCAGGGCCAACACAGTGGTGTTGCCCACTCCACCCCCGGGGTGTGACTCTCGTCCTCCCCCCCCCAGGGGCAACTCTGTCCACCAGGACAGCAAGCCACAGTGGCCCCAGACAACTGTCAGGGATGAGAGCCCGACCTCAGGCCTCTCTAACCACTGTGACTGTGGAGAGTGGGGGGTGGTAGCCCCAGGTGCCTGGCACCCTTTGACCACTCTCTCTTCCACCAGGTCAGGGATGACAACCTGACCCTGGTCCTCCCCTCTGGGGCTCTGTAACCTCCCTGCAGAAGCGGCACCCCCAGAGTCAAAAACTGTCAGGGTGCTTGTAGAAGCAGTCCTGCACAATTCTTCCACCAGTGCAGGGATGTTAACCTGCAACTGATCCTCCAACCTGGGGTCTGTACCTTCAGGTTGGACCAGGGCCAGGGGTGAGGCTTCCCTCCCCCTGCCCTCTCTTCTGGGGTCCTGAACCACCCAACTAGGAGTGGCCCCCCCAGAAGACAACATGGTAGGGGCACTGTTAGCAGTAGCCCCTTCCTCCAGGTCAGGGGGGACACCCTTAACCTGGCCTCCCAATCCAGGGTCTGTACCCACAGACTGGATCACTGCCTGGCAAACCAGGACTTCCTGGGGGGCATACCTACCCCCTACCAGGTCAGAGTTTACCCTCTGAACCTGGTCATCCAACCCAGGGTCACCACCCTGCGGTTGAACCACTGCCTGGCACACCAGGACTTCCTTGGGAGCACACTTACCCCCCATCAGGTCAGAGTTTACCCCCTGAACCTGATCATTCAACCCAGAGTCACCACCCTGCGGTTAAACCATTGCCTGGCACACCAGGACTTCCAGGGGGGCACACTTACCCCCCTCAAGGGACACACTGTCCCGAAGGGCCACACAAGAGTCTGGCTGGCGCAGGTCTCCTGACCTCTGCCCATCTGACAGAGTCTGGATTCCCCCCAACCCAGAAATGGTCTCACCAAGGTCATTCATGGGGGGCTCTGCTCTCAGAGCTGACCCCTGACCCTCCAGGTTCTCCACTGGGGTCCGCAACCCCCTCTCAACCCTCTGTCTGGACTTCTGCACCCCCTCACTAGGAGTGGTACTGCCAGACACCAGAACTGGTGGGACGCTGGCTACAGCGGCCCCCCCAAGTTCTCCTGACACTGTGGGGTCTCCCTCAACAGATGGCCCTATGGTACAGGCTAGGCTCCCCTCCTGGTGTTCCCGCAGGGAACCCTCCAGGACCTGGGACCGGATCTCGGGCACCTTGGGCCTCAACCCATCCCCATTCCCTCTCCTCTGAGACTGGACATGGGGTCCCTCACCCATCCCACTACACTGGGACCTACCTGGGACACTACAATCCTTCCCTACCTCACCTGGTTGGGAACTACCTAGACCACTCCTCTCAGGAGCACCCCCAAATGCCTCTTCAGACTCTCTGGTACTCACCCAGAAGTCTGCCTCCCTGGGGTCAGAGAACTCACACTCCACCTGGTGTTGGCATAGCTCTGGAAAATAAGGACTAGACATATGCTCTCCAGCAATTACATCACTCAGCCCCTCACATGAATTAACCAAAGTACCCTTCACCCAACCATCCAGTGACTCTGCTTTGAAAAAGCACCCCACATCACCCTCCTGAGACTGGTGAGACAGTACCTGACTGTCCCTGACACTCAACCCACACTCTTCTGGGATGTTTTCACACTCCATAACCAGGACTTCTACCTGGGGGAACCCCTCTCCCTGTCACTCTCACCTAGAGTCAGTAGAGTGTCCCTCCCACCAGTAGGAATATGACTCCCCATGCCAGTTCCCCAATCCACCTCAGGGACCCTGTGCATCACTGGAGCTACCTCATACCCCTGAACCTCCTGGCGTGTGTTAACTCCCTCCTTCAAGTAGGGCACCACATCTCTGGGCATGTGCACTTCTTCAGCATCACTGGATATACAATTGTTGCTGCCACCATTCCAGCTGGACTCAGCCCTCATGACTTCCAGCTCTTTCAATTTAAGCTCGTAAGCATAAATCATTTTTTTAATCTCTAAGTTCCTCCTCCTTTCTTCCAACTCTTTCCACTCCCAATCGAGCTTTTTCAGCTCCCATTGGTACTCCCTCTCTGCCTGTCTGTCCTGTAACTTTTCAGGAGTCAGACCCTTGGGTGACACCCTGCCATCCCTCCTGGGGACCCTCCCCCCAGGCGTAACAGGTTCTTCCACTACACCACTGTGTATCCTCTGCACTTCCCCACCCATATTCTCCTCCTCTGTGTGCCCTCCAGCCTTCTTGATTGTCACCCCCTCCCTGGTGGAGCTCTCAGTGGGACAGTCAAGATCTTTAAGGAACTGTTTCAATTGAGCAACTGAGTACTCCTTCAGTTTCTCCATTTCAAACACAGCTCCAGCTGTTGCATCTCCAGATTGAGACATGATGGTCACAAGTGCAAAGTTCCAAAAGGCAGAAAAAAATAATTTCCCAATGAAGTAAAAAGAATCGGTCAAGGGATCAGCAAAATCATGGAAGTAGAATAAAAAGAGTCCTTAAGAGAAAAATCAAAAGATCACCAAACAAGTAGTATGTGGTCACGTAGTGGTCTGAGATCAAAACAGTAGTGTACACTTAATTACTGTATGTGAAGTACAAATACAAGTCCAATCCCGACCGCTGGTCACCAATGTTAGAAATGGGGTCTTTGGTT
Organism: Pleurodeles waltl; assembly: GCF_031143425.1. NCBI lineage: Eukaryota > Metazoa > Chordata > Amphibia > Caudata > Salamandridae > Pleurodeles > Pleurodeles waltl. Next base: position 841,472,139 of record NC_090436.1, read on the forward strand.
GACAGTCAGGTTACCCCCTGTTCAAGCAAGGACCCTCACTCTAGTTAGGATAAAAGAGAATCACCCTCAGCTAACCCCTGCTTACCCCCTTGGTAGCTTGGCAGAGCAGTAGGCTTAACCTCAGAGTGCTGGGCGTAAAGTATTTGTACCAACACACACAGTAACTTAATGAAAACACTACAAAATGACACAACACCAGTTTAGAAAAATAGGAAATATTTATCTAGACAAAACAAGACCAAAACGACAAAAATCCAACATACACAAGTCAAGTTATGATTTTTTTAAGGTTTAAAATAAAAAGAGTCTTTAGGTAGTTGTAACACCACACTAGCGCTGCTAGCGTGAAAAATGTACCTGATTTGTGTCAAAAATAACCCCGCACGGGCGGTGTGCGTCGAAAGTAACCCTGCACGGCTGTGTGCGTCGAAAACAACTCGGCACGGCGGTGCGCGTTGAAAAAGCCAGCCACACGACGATCCGAAAGTCCCGCGGCGCAGGGTGCGATCTCTCAGCCTCCGTCAGCGATGCTGCGCGTCGTTTCTCCTGCTCCGGGCGTCGGTTTTTCGGTCGCGTTTCCTGCGGCGTCGTTTCTCAGCTGCGGAATCGGCGTCGCGTCGTTTTCTCAGCCGCGATCGGATTCGCGTCGATCTTTTCTCCGCACGGCGCTCGGTGCGTGTATTTTTGTCCTTAGGCTGCCAGCCTCTCCTTTCAGGGTCCCAGGAACTGGAAGGGCACCACAGAGCAGAGTAGGGGTCTCTCCAGAGACTCCAGGTGCTGGCAGGAAGAAGTCTTTGCTATCCCTGAGACTTCAATAACAGGAGGCAAGCTCTACATCAAGCCCTTGGAGATTTCTTCTTCAAGATGGAAGGCACACAAAGTCCAGTCTTTGCCCTCTTACTCAGGCAGAAGCAGCACTGCAGGAAAGCTCCACAAAGCACAGTCACAGGCAGGGCAGCACTTGTTCCTCAGCGATCAGCTCTTCTCCAGGCAGAGGTTCCTCTTGATTCCAGAAGTGTTTCTGAAGTTTGTAAGTTTGGGTGCCCTTCTTATACCCATTTTAGTCTTTGAAGTCACCTTTCTTCAAAGGGGACTCACACCTTCTTGTGAAATCCTGCCTTGCCCAGGCAAGGCCTCAGACACACACCAGGGGGCTGGAGACAGCATTGTCAGAGGCAGGCACAGTCCTTTCAGATGAGAGTGACCACTCCACCCCTCCCTCCTAGCAGAGATGGCTAATCAGGAAATGCAGATCACACCCCAGCTCCCTTTGTGTCACTGTCTGGTGTGAGGTGAAAAACAACCCAACTGTCAAACTGACCCAGACAGGGAATCCACAAACCAGGCAGAGTCACAGAATGGTTTAAGCAAGAAAATGCTCACTTTCTAAAAGTGGCATTTCCAAACGCACAATCTTAAAATCAACTTTACTAAAAGATGTATTTTTAAATTGTGAGTTCAGGGATCCCAAACTCCACATGTCCATCTACTCTCTAGGGGAATCTACACTTTAATCATATTTAAAGGTAGCCCCCATATTATCCTATGAGAGAGAGACAGACCTTGCAACAGTGAAAACGAAATTGGCAGTATTTCACTGTCAGGACATATAAACCACATTACTATATGTCCTACCTTATCCATACACTGCACCCTGCCCTTGGGGCTACCTAGGGCCTACCTTAGGGGTGCCTTACATGTAAGGAAAGGGAAGGTTTAGGCCTGGCAAGTGGGTACACTTGCCACGTCGAATTTACAGTGTAAAAATACACATACAGACACTGCAGGGGCAGGTCTGAGACATGATTACAGAGCTACTTATGTGGGTGGCACAACCAGTGCTGCAGGCCCACTAGTAGCATTTGATTTACAGGCCCTGGCACCTCTAGTGCACCTTACTAGGGACTTACTAGTAAATCAAATATGCCAATCATGGATAAACCACTTACATACAATTTAAACAGGAGAGCATATGCACTTTAGCACTGGTTAGCAGTGGTAAAGTGCTCAGAGTTGAAAAGCCAACAGCAACATGTCAGAAAAAATTAGGAGGCAGGAGGCAAAAAAAGACTGGGGATGACCCTGCATAAGCAAAAGTCCAACACTAATATTGCGTTGGAATGGCGCTAGGCCCTCTTAAATCTGGTCTTGTGTGTTTATAACTCCTAAAAGAGGATTAACACGTTGTTATTTAAATAAATAGAAAGAACCTCTGAACATCCAAAGAGAGTCATTCCATCTTCTCAGCTGAGAAAAGTGAAGGAGAGAAAAGTGGAAGAATCAGTTGTTCAAAATGAAATAAAAAAGGAGACTATTGTAAAAAATAAAATTGGCCCTGAATGTAATCAAACTTTGTCTGGAAATAGATGGAGAAAAGTTTGTGGGAGAGCAGAGCTCCATTTTTTCCCTATATTCAACCACAGGAAATTGCCACAAGAAACACAACTTTAAATGATATAAATGTAAGGTCTCTAAGTTCCAGATGTCAAAGGGGGCATCCTGAAGACCTTTTAACTCCACAGGTAAATACAAAGATGGAAGTGTGAAATGAGGCTGTGGACTTTGGTATGAAAACATTAATAAAATAGGTGGCGGTAAACCAAAGGTTCTATAAAATGAGAGTCTTAGCTGATGTAATATGGACATGTTTTGTGTTTACTATTATATGTGTATTGTTGTTCTCCTTTTAAACTGTTAATTCTTTATTACCTCATCATGGAACCTTTTCTAAGGTTCTGCAGTCTTCGGTTGGCACTTGCACCCTGGCTTTCCTCTTGAACGGATGCTAGTGCCTGCCGTGGATCCACAATAAAGGATCTTGTCATCTTTAATTCAACCGAGTGGAAAGAGTTATTTTGTTTGAGTATTTTCCTCTCTTTTGCACTGGACCCCTCCACATCCCCAAACAGTTTTGGACAGGTGTCAGTTTACTAAGTAGTGTACATAAAGCCACATTGAGGAGGAACCCACCCTGGGAAAATTAAGGAACATTGTTGGTAAGTAGGAGATGTTCTGAATCCCCTTAGAAGAATACCAGGTATCAACGTGACACTATTGATAGGCATGCACTTTAAGGGTGCTAGGACATTGAAATTGGTATCTACAGAGAATAATTTTGTTAGAACAACCCTGAGCCTGCAAACCTATCTCCTAAAGTCAAGAGCCTTAATTGCAGATGAAGAAGAGAGGAGTTTGAAATAAGAGGGCCCCCACAGAGGAGAAGGGTGAGTGAGAAGCACACAGGGAGGTTGAACAGGTAGCTTTAGGAGAAGAGGAAATCAAGCTCTTCTTGGCTAGAAACAAGCTATCAGAAGTATTTCTACCTTCCTGCTCTTGATTTTGTGAATCACCCTGGACAATGTTGAAATCAAAATCAGACTTAGTGGAGACAGAATTGTTAAGGAATATATGTACTGAAATACAACTGGACACAACAAAGGGATGTGGAGTGGGGAAGATCTGGCTCAGGTGACCCACATGCCCATTTTCCACCCACTGCACACAAATAAACTCCAGGGAGAGGAGTTTACTCTGCCCAGCTGCCCAATTCCTGAGCTGCTAATGCCAACTTGGGAACATGCAACCCCCTTGCCAGTTGGCATAGGCTTGTGCTACCTGGCTATTTCTACAGTTCCACAGTGGGTGTTGACGAAAAGAAGCACAGGGACAGAAAAGCACAAAAGATTGCTGCCATTTCCATCCATTTGTTTAATTTTGTGACTCATCTGGAGACTAGAGTTATGGTACAGAATTGCCCCAGAATGTAACTCTGCAGCTGGCAACTGTAGTAATGACCTGACTAGAGAGAGGAACTAAAAAGACCCCATGCCTAAATGAGTCAGCACAAGCCACTATTGAAGGTTCTGTATCTGATGGTGACTGGAGTCACATTATTATAATTCTAGGAACAAGGGTTATGATGTGATGGGAGATGGTGAACTAGAGGCTGAACGTGAGGAGCAGCTCAGGCAATGCAACTACTGTTAAAAAAGCTACTATCTCTCCCTAAACCCCTTACCCAATCCCAGTCTGTTGCACTGGTCGGATTCAACGAGAAGGACAGACAGGTGGGTGATCAGCTTGAGTTACTTGGGGAAGGCTCTTGTCTGTCTAAAATATTGCTTTTATGAACTGTAGCTGAGAAGGTACCAGCTGGGACTTAGCTAAGCAGAAACTAATATACTTGGTGAACATTGACAAGTCCCTTGGGAAAGGAACAGTGGTATTTTAATAAATCTATGACCTTAGGAACCAAGATCCAGTCCTAACAGAAGGACATAGAACTGGTAATGTTGATTCAGTACACATAACTGAAAATCTCAGTGATTGGATGTGAATGGGTACTTGATGATAGGTATCCAAAGTGATATTGCTGTCTCTCAGGTGTTGGCACAGCTCTGCAAAGCAGTTACTGAATATGTGCTCTCCTGCAATCATATTGTGCAAGCCATTGCAACCATAAACATTGCTGCTTATCACCCAACTACCCAGTGCCTTGAAAAAGTAGACCACATAATCTACCCAGGACTGGTGGGGTAGCTCCTGGCTGTCCCTGAAATTCAGCCTATACTTCTCAGGGGTGAGTCCAGTAGTGAATCCCTCTCCTCACTGGCAATGTGCCTCCAAAGACTGGCTCCCCAGTCCCCCTAGGGGACCCTGTACATTTCTAGGGAACTTGATGATAGGCATCCAATGGTCCAATGAAGTTAGGAGGTGTGCCACAGATATCAGGAAAATGATGGACTGAACACTAACTATCTTGATTAGTTGGCAAAGTAGAAAAAAATATCCAGGCTTTTTAAATCCAGTGAGGGACTGAGATCTCCTGAAGGCCTTCTATTACAACCATGACAAAATAAGGTACCAGATCCTTTTCCTTTTCTGGAACTTGGATTACTGCTGTTTTTACTAACAGATCCTGGATCTCCTATAGGAGGGCTTGGCAATGAAAAGGATATAGAGAAGCTGGACTTTGAAAGAAGAAGTTCCATAGAATCATACTGGTACCCCTTGGCTGTGATCTCAAGTACTCATGCATATTACCCGGAATACTCTTAAGAGGTGAAGGAATCCTGAAGGTGACTTCCTACTCGATCAGCATAGTCAAGAAGGGAGAGGTAGCAGAGTGAATAAAGGCTCATAACAGGACTTGTCAAATGAAGGGGAATTCCTGTCATGACCCCTGCCAAGAAAGGTCTAACTAAACTCACTGGAAGAAGGAAGAGGACCAAACCTTCTGCAGGCTCCAAAAATCTGACCCACCCAGAATAACGTTCATGCATCATCAGCTTACTATTGAATGCTGACTTTTTAGTGAGATGTTCCGAAAGCATACTAAAGAGCCCATGAATGATAGATGTGAAATGACTCAGAAACGTCTTCTGGGATGTATTTGACTTCTTGGAGCACATGTCTTGTCAGGAAATGATGCATTGATGGAAGAGATACTGCCAAAGAGCAGAGACATTCAAATGAAATGCCTAATATTAACCTGAACTGTTGAACCTCTAAGGACAGAAGAGAAAACAACCCGCTCCCATGTGCATCTCCTTGGTAGAGCCTATATTACGTTTTGTAGAAGCAGACTGTTACTGCACAATTGGATACAGAGTCAGTACACTTATTTAGTACCTCTTATTTATTTTAAACAGTATCCAAAGAAGATGCGGTTTCAAAAATGATGGATTCCTGGAGAGAGGGTAATTCTATCAATTAATCCACTTTTTATATCCAAGTAATTCCGCTCAAAACTAAACTGTGACAATAGATAACTGCAAGTATAGAAGTCAGGCCACTCGACATTCATTATTCCCCCTTTGTATCTATTGCCCAGCACTATTCAGGAGATGTCAGTCACTCTCTGGTATTGAGCAAAAAATCCGTCTTCCACTTTATGGAACCGTGGGTCAGGAAAGGTCAGATTATCGTGCAAATGCTACACGTCCCTGTCCATAACTACCCCTTTGTTCCAATTCTTCTTCCAAAACTTCAGCTTCCTGAGACAAAGAACACGGATATCTAGTGTTTTTGTGCGGAGGAGGCAGTCAGGGATTGGAAGAGCAGCTGGCACTGATTTGTTGTCGTTTCCTGCAACTAAGCAGACATATGCAGCCGATGAGCACCTTGTATTTCACTCTCTGATCCTGTGGACTGAACAGGTTCGGTGACATGGTGTCTTTTTTGGTACCGTTTATGGTTCTCCATTTAAAAACCGGCAGAGCATCTTTAGATTATGCCACTGGGAACATGAAAATGCTTTCTAGATTCATGGTTACTAGGCATCAATTTTTTGTGAATTTTTTTAGAAACTTCCGGAGAAGAATAAAGGGAGAGGGAGGAACACAAGGGAATATTTGTGGAGGAGTACCACTGGAGCAGGATCTCATCATTAGCCATATGCCCGCCCAAAAAGAAAGTTTCCATATGCTGGCTGAAGGACTGCCACATGTGCAGGAAGGGACACTTCCTTGATGGTCTAAGAGATGCAAGCCTAATCACGAGGCTCTCAATGTGATTACTTAGAAGAAGTATTAACTAATGAGTCTCATCCACTTTAAAGCAGAGTATGGAGAAGCATATATTGCCTTTACGATACGGAAAACAGATGGATGTGCTGCAGTGAAGGTCCTCATTTACCACCAATTAGAATGAGGAGGAGGACATCATTGCTCAATTGGCATCGCTACATGCAGCAATACGTCAGTCCTTCCTTTGTGAATCAGAATCAGAGTTAGGTATGATTGGAAAAAGTGACACACAAGCAACGCAAGGGGTTTGTAAATAAGCCCCTAACTGTTTTTTTAAAACTTGTTTTCTAAGTGCATCTGTCTTCCACTCCATAAATATATTGTGTATCAAGCACTCTGGGCATGATTCACAAACATCACTTTCTAATACTAAAAAGCATACTACAAATTGCAATTCATAAATGCAGAGTTTTATGCCTTTGCATTACCTTTGCTTGTGTGTGGAGTCTCCACACACTTAAGTACACATTTTATTAGTAATTGTGGGTGGGAGAAGCGAGAGAGGTTTAAGGAGGGTCAGATACAATAATAAACCAGTTCGATTCCTCTGGGGTTGGAAACATGTACATTACACCTCTGTAATTAGTCTACATTCGTAGTTTGTGAATACCAAAATAAGTAGACTTACTCCAAAGTGTAAATTTACTCAACAGCATAAGCTATCTTTGAGAATCAGTCCTTTTGTGGTTTGGAATTGTATGCATGTTGGTAAACCTACTGAATCTTCAGAATTTCCTTTTATAGTGCGAAGGCAAATCAAGCTGTCCGATAAATTATTCAGAGGTATGTCCACTTGTGCTTGTCTGTTATTTGTACATATCTCATAATTCCAAATCCTGGGTTAGAAAGTATAAAGAAGGCATAAACTGCGGTGTCTCGTGTTGTATGAAATGGCAGTTTATTACATTTTATTTCTATCTAGGGTTTGGGAACAGATGAAGACACCCTCATTGAAATCCTTGCTTCGAGAAACAACAAAGAAATCAAGGAGATCAATAAGGTTTACAAAGAAGGTAATATTTAAGTCACTTTTACCTCAGTTAAAATGCATGTTGATAGGACTGTTGGCCATGATTTCTCTTTAGATTTTATGTTGCTAAATGAGGGGAATATGAATATAGGCTTAATAGGAAATAGTGAAGCAAATGTGGAAAAGACAAGAACCACTCTTATAGTAAAACCCTTCTGATAATCATTAACGGTCCATGTTACGGTCCAACGGTCCAATTACAAAGCACACACATTTGGAATGAAATTGCTTTTCATCTTTGGAACAAAATACTTACCTAATTGTGTTATTATTTTCAAACAAATGTTTATTAGCAGATACCTCACATTATGACAAATATATGAATAGTACAAGCCACAGCTATACTTCTGCATATATTATACTTTTTTGTTTCAAGCGGATACAGTTAACAACAACAATCTGATAACCATCAGGGCCCTGCCTCCTCCCTTCCAATCCCTATTGAGTCATCAGTTCTATTGTGTTGTAAAAGTGGTTCGGCTATGGAGTTCTAATTTCCATTTCAATCACAAGTAACATATTGTAACTGATAGGTTAGTCAGTAGTGAGGGAGTATTCCTGTGTTGTCAGTGTGTGGGGAATGTATAGTTGTTGGGCTACCCAACAGTTCAAGTACTGCATGCACTATGATCTAGCCGAGAATGAATCTGGGGATCTATTGTCCAAATCTTTCATACTGTCCACTCGTGCTTCCCATGCCCTTGCTATTTCTAATGGTCTCAACTCTCTCTTGGCTTCTCTCTGATTCTAGTTGTGTTATGACAGTGAACATCCCAATGGGTACCACTGCACCCTACGCACTACAGCATTGCCACCGGCTCTATTATGAGCCAGAGACAATGCTGTAGGCCTTTTCCCACAGAGCCACCGTTTCTGCCACCTGACCAAGCGGGAAACTCTTAATGAGGGAAGGCGGCCGCACTGGCGGCAACCTGCTCATTGGGACTTCGATGGGTGGCCTTTTTCATCTGCCGAAGTCATAATCGACCCCAATGTCTTTCCCACTCATTTAACCTGAACCCTACACTCCCGCAGACCTGAATAGTCTTTTCAACTACTTCTCACCTTCCATTCTGACCTACATCGATTCTACTCCCTCCCTCCATTGTTTGAATCTTCCAGCAGGCCTCCCTGCTATAGTTGTTCTCTCTGTTCCATGCAATCATACCTGCTGAAAGTGGGACTGTTATTAAAAAACACACATTCTTATACTTACCAAACCCTTCTCTCCATTCTTCACTCAGCGTGACTCTAGGCTTCTGTTTGCCAAGAAAATTTATTTTCTGACACTTATCACCACTCTTTCACCAAACCCACGGTCTCTACTATTTAATTTCAAACATTTTCCCAATCTCTTGCCTTGCTTTTCTCTCTCTACTTCTGATTTTGCTACTTCTTTAACTGCATAATTGATCTCTTATTTTCCCTATGGTAGCCCAATAACCTTTTTTTTTTAGACTCTTTTTCTCTAGATTTTCCCATTTACGCCCAGGCAAAATTTTCATTATGCTGGCATAAATCGAGCATAATTGCAGTAATCTCACACAACTCGTGTTACAAGAAATTCTGCTATTGTGTCATATCGTGCAATTGCATGTCATTAAAAATGTACCACAAATGTAGGTGACCAACAAAACGCAAGTGGATGTTGGTATTTACGTTTTATTGAGCTATTTTAGAGTGTAAAATGAATCCTCACATCCAAAGTGGACACTAGGATGCATTTTGCACTAAAAACATAACACCAAATGCCAGTTTTGCATTTTGCATTATTACACATAATTTCATGTAACTTTTTCAAAGTTTCACATAATTGTGGAAAAGCAAATTACATGAGTTTTGCCCACCCCTACATCAGATATCAGACTCTGAGCTTTGTTATTTTCTTCCAGTTGCTAACCCAAGCGCTGCTGACCCCCTAATCCAGTGGCTTCATCATTTATTCATCAATGATATTACCTTCTTCTATATCTCACAACAGTCATTAACCTTTCAATCTCTGCTAGCATTTTTGCCTGACTCCATGAAGTGGGCTGTTTATATTCCACCTTTACAAAAAAACATCTTTGCCTCTCTGTGGCCATTCATTTCTACCACCTTCATGTATGAAATTCTGAAATTAAATCTAGATAGACAGCCTCCAGCTTTCTTGGATAATTGTATTCACTAACCTCTGCAGATCAGCTCTCTTTGCAGGCTGTTATAATCGTCACTCTGCTTGTCATCTTAAAGTAGTGTACACAAATTACTTGAGTGTATAGTTGTGTTTCACAAAGTGACTGTCCTAATCTTCTTACCATCCATTCATCCCTTGGATACTTTTATCTTCCTACATTTTCTACTATTAACTCCAATAGGGTGCTGTGAGAATGTGGATTATTAGTTGAAATTAATGGTAGTCCTTTCCAAGTACTAATGGCACTATTCCTGGCTAGGTCTAGTGAGGTCTTATTAATTTAAGCCTGAGCTCATCCCCTGTAGCTGAAGCACAGAGCAGACAGGCTTAAGGTAAGAAAAATGCATTAAGCAGTTATCAATACCAAAAAAAGTTAAAAAGTAGAATACACAACATAAAAGAATCCCACTCCAATTTGTAAAACTGGAGAAAAAGTTAATGTGCAATTAGACACCAAAACAACAAAAATCAGATGTAGAGAAACAAAGTACGGGTCCGATACAGGGACCACGGTCTTCATGGTGAAAAGCTTACCTTCTGACTTAGGGCCTGATTTAAACCTTGGCGGTCTTACTACTGTCCTGCCGCATTGGCGGTTCCATGCACTCAGTTGAGCTGTTGGAGTACCCCCCGCCATATTTAGATGTCAGCGGGTGGGAAACAAACAGCGGAGGTTTTCCATTGCTAGCCGATTGGACTGCACCACCATCGGCCTGGCAGTAAATCACCAACCTGGTTTAGATGATTCCACTGTACTAGCAGTGTGATGGTGGTGGGTTGGCGATGAGTGGGGGAGTGTCCCCTTGGATATATGTGCTGATATAGGTGTGTTGCAAACAATGTATGTGACTACCTATGTCAACACATATTCCAACCCCAAGAAAAACAAAAAAACATACTTACATGTATGTTGACAGTCGGGTTTCGTTTGATGGTACATTCTCACCCCTCCCCATACAAGTCCCATGTATTAGTCACCTTCGTGTCCAGCGATGACGGGGTTGATGCCCTGCTGGTTGAAGTGTCAGCAGCAATGCCAGAAGTCCTCCAATCATGTTCCAGTCGAAAAGGTAAGAGAAAAAGGGGGAGAAAGTGGGTTCTCACCCCCTTCCTTCCCCAATCTGCCAGCCTTGAGTTGGTGGTGTCCCCGACACAGTCGATCTGGCGGGAAGGCACTTCTAAATCAGCATGGTGGTATCTGTGGCTGCTGTCCTGCCACCAGCCACTGGTTCCTTTTGTGCTGTCGACATGGGTTGAGATTCCTGGCAGACTCGGCGGCACTCCGGCGGTCTGTTGGCTGTGGTGTGGTCCTGCCAACATCTAAATTGGACGAGCAGACTGCCAGGCCGGCGGATAGGAAAACTGTTCAAAAAGCTACGGCAGAAATGTTACCACCAACATCTAAATCAGGTCCTTAGTCTTTTTCTTGTGGAGAAATCGTGGTCAATGGGGTCATCAGTAGGTTGGACTGCAGGTTAGATCTGAAGAAAAAATCATCATCAACAGGGACCTAATGGAGTCCTGGTCCTCGGTCAGAACTTTGTGTTGGGTGGAATCATCGACCGTTCGTTGTTGACTCAAAGAGCTAGCCGATGGTTGGAACATCATGTTGTTGTCACCTTAGAAGTGGCACAGTAAATGCTGCACTCTGCTGGTGCCATTTAACCGGGCCATTTAACTCACAGGCCCTGGGTACGCAGACTACCCCATACTAGGGACCTATAAGTAAATTAAGTATGCCAGTCAGGCGTCAGCCATACTACATGTTTTTAATGGTCAGAACACATACAGTGATCAGTGAACCGCAGCGCCTCAGTGTTCAAAAAGTCATTGGACCAGCAGCATCAGTGACAAATTTGGGAGGTGAATATGCAAAAAAAAAGATAATTTCTCACATTTGATATTTTTGTAAATCTTGATTTGAACACCATTTTTTGTCAGATGATATTTTAGTAATAGGATTCTGCTCCCTTACATTTTCACATAGCTGCTTTTTATGGGGTATCCAAGGAACGTTTTTTGTCCCCTTCTTTTTTTCCATTTATCTATCCGTCTGCTATCCTATCACATCTATGCAGGTGAACCCAACTGTTAATCTTGTTTCTTCCTTTGCTTCAATTGTACATAGTACAGTTTCTGGTTCTCTGTCTAGATGTCACTATTTGTATTTCTTCTGATTCCTTTGAAAACTGTGGTTCTGTTTATCATTTCCATTTCCACTTTCTCCTACTTCTCCTTTTACATCTTGTTGTCCCATTTCAATTACCTTGCTTTTGCCTCACACCTTTGGTATTATCTCTTACAAGCACATGTCTACAACCTTTCACTTTGGCTATATTTCAGTGCTTAATTTGTAGATAAAAACATGGCGGGCCCAAGGCTCTGCTTTGAAACACAAGGATGCTGCAATTAAATGTGCGAGCACAAAATACTGAGGCAGTGTAACCCTAACGCCATCTAGGACCTCTTTAATCCATTTACAGCCACTCTCTGCCCTCTTTAGCTCACTCTTGCATCTTTCTGATTTCTTCCTTCGTGGCACTTTTTCATTTTTCTCTTCCTCCTAATTTGCTTGATGCAGAAAAATAAGTGCCTTCCCTCAAAAATAAGTGCCGATGCCCTGCACCTGAAACCACCAGCTCAAACTAAGCACTGCTATATTTAGCCTTATAACATACACAAAATCTATTGTTCTCTAAAAATATTTCTGCTGCTAAACCTCTCATTTTATGTTTAGTGTTTACTTTTCTTGAACTTTGGTCTGTTTTACAAATTGCTATCTCCACTTACTCATTTTTTCCTTTACAGTCCAGCTTTAACTCTGCTCTTCACTTCTCTTCGATCTTTCTCATAATACTCATACTTTACATCATCTTTTTTTGTTGCATTGACTTGCTCATCATTTCCACTTTTATTTGACACCTTCTCCTTGGTTTTCCAGTGTATGGATGACCTTGTCCCTTCAGCCACCTTTACCTATACAGCTCTGCAGCGCTCCTGCTCTCTAAGGCTCAGCTCTCGTGACAGATTAATGCAACTCCCTCTTGAGGTCACTCTTACATTTATTTATTTTAAATTTTTGGATTCTATCTCTCAAACTAATCTTCTGTCGTCATCTCCCAACATGTTGCTCAGCTTTTGTTCTTCTTTTAAAGTCCATCTCTTGCATGATGTATTTCCAATAATCTTTATTGTGCCATCATCATGCTGTTCTCTCCTCGTGCCTTCTAAAGCCTTATTGTGCATTTGTAATCACTTGATCTGACTTGAGTGTTTGATTTATGTTTAGTGCCTAGGCATACAAGCTCTACTCTACACCTGTTGATAACTAAATACACAATACTTTTTCAGGCTGAATGTCACCCAGGTTACTTTTTTCACCCTAAGTGGGAAGGGTATGCCCCGAAGTGAATCCTGTGCTCACTATGCCACTGTTTTCAAGCTTGCCTGGCTGATAAGGGGTGATACCCCAAAACTGGTCCTAGGATGCTTGTTTCCTGTCCAGGGAGGACCTGGCCTGGCAGTTCAGGCTTGACTGTTCCCATGGGAAGCAGGTTCAAGACTGATTTGCATATGGCGTGGTCCAAACCAGATCTGTGACTGGGAGTGATTTTTTGACATTGTTCAGCATTCCGTCCATCATTTGTTCTTTAGCTCTCAGGTTACTTCAGATCACATTTGGTACTCTCAGCTCATAAATCCCTTCATTCATGTATTAGATTGCACTTTCCTGTGGTGTCAAGAATGACAGGCATCCTTAATGAATTTTTTCAAACAGAGCAGAGGAGCTGATAGGGCAGCGGGTGTCAAAGAGCTAGTCATGCATACATCACTTCATCAAAGTCGGAAGAGTACATACTGCTGCCACAAAGAGCATAAGCATGAGTAGAATGTAAGCCTGGGTGGTTGGTGCTGCTGCACAGCAAGAAAACACAGTGAACAACCAGAATTTCACACTTGCTTACTTCAGGGACAGTTGGGGCAGTTGGTTTGATAAAGAACCTCCCTTGACTATATCGAAAGCCATTGATCAACTCCGAGTATCCTCTTCCAAGATGAATATTGTTGGAGCCTCAGCTCTGAAATGACTGCGCTGAGGCAAATAATAGATTGTCCTGGTTGCCTGAAAACTTTACTGTGGCCCTGATTCACAAAAATATTTGTTTTTACTTCTGCACGCTGAAAGATCTATGTTCAACATATGCTTGTTCAATCCAACAAAGGACATTTGTGGGTGCGTAATCTCACAGCACACATAACATGTGTGCACTGTTTTTTTTTTGCGCAGGGGGGATACTGGTCAAAAAGCTGTGGGCCGTATTTGTGAATGTATCCTCATTCCAGTAAAATATGCATTCACGTTTGTACATATGAGCCCTGCATTCCATTGTCACTGATCTAAAGAGATGTAGGCCAGTCAAAGTACGTTAGTAAGCAGTCAAAGGAGAATGCTGAAGGGAGGCCCTGGTCTCAGTGTACTACCTGCTGCACTGCTGTGTCATAAGAGCATAGTCATAGGATTTTCCTTGGCCACCACTCTATTAGTGGTGGTAAAGGAAAACATGGATTTCAGATGGAAAGACCTTCAAGGTTCACCCTTTGATTTGCGTTCCCAACCCCAGTTTTGGTGACAAGAGAGAGGCCTTCCGATGGGCAAAGTGCACTCCTTAGACCCAGCAGTGGATGCTTTTATTAATGCTTGGTGCAATGGGTGGTATTCATGTGTAAATAATAAAAAATAAACAAAAACAAAAGACACTTACCTTAAGAAGGCCGGCCTCAATGTTCCTAGCCCGGTGCTTCTTTGCGTCTTCTCTCTCCACCCAATCCAGAAGTTTCTCTCATGCTTTAGCCAGCATGAGAGAAGTGCCTGGATTGGTCTGAGTGGCCTGAAATGCCGCTTCTGGGGACTGGGAGACTGCTGCCATAGTGAAGAGGCTGCCCCTCCTCTGACCTGCCACACTGCCTGTCTGATTTGTTCCTGTAGCACTTTCCATCTCTGTAATCTTGGAAGCCATTTTAGTTTAATCAAACGTTATGTTATTCAGAAACCTTTTGAATAAAATCAATTTAATCAAATAAACCTTGTTGACACCATTTGGACATTGAGGGCACACTCAGTGAACCCAACGCCCTCAACTTCGTTAGCTCTTGTATGTTATTGGCAGAACAATAATACAGTACAATGCAGAAAAGGTTTCAGCTATTAACCTATAATTATTGTAAGACATTGGGTTACTAGTTGAGGGGGCTGAAACCCCCCCTTCTCAAGCACCGACCACGATTCTTCCCAGGGTGAAGTCACACGCAAGCCCTAAATTAACCTGTGCTCAATCTTATCCTGAGGTAGCCTCAGCACAGACCAGTCAGTCTTAATTGAGAGGCAATGTGTAAGGTGCAACACTTCAACCTGTAACACAGTGAAAACACACCACAAAATGAGCCTACAACAGTATTAGAACAATAGAGTATTTTTTAAATAAATAAAGCAAGACAAAAACAACAAAAACGCAATCAGTAGAGTTATTCAATTTGAAAGATTGTGGTAAAAACAGGCCCAAAAGGTGTAAGGCACCAACTCTGGAATTCTGGTTGCACTGGATCGGAAAAAAAGTTCAGGCTGACCCAGATGGAGAGCAGAATGGCCCTCTGAACAAAGTGCCTTCAATACTGGTTTGTTGAGCATTGTGAGGATCCATGTCGAAAATGAACTGCACAGCCAAAGCAATGCCCCAGTTTCGAGATGCAGCATGGCTCTGGTGTGAGGTCCTGTTACATCGAAGATGGTGATCTCAGTTCTGCTTGGGATTGTGTTCTGCAGCAGGAGGTGTGTCTGTTCTGCTGGCTCAACTTTATGTGGGTCTTCTAGTACATTAAATATGCAGCTGGGCATAAGCCAATGTTACCATGTTTTAGGGAGAGAGCACAATGCACTTTAGCACCGTCTAGTAGTGGTAAGAGTACAGACTCCTAAGACCAGCAAAAAAGAGATAAACAAAAATGGAGGAAGAAGACAAAAAGTTGGGTAGAAGACCACCAAAAGGCTGACAGGTCTAACAATTATGTGGTTATTACATGTGTTTTTCTGTTTCTTTTCTACAGAGTTCAAGTCTGACCTGTCAAAAGATATTTGCGGTGACACAAAAGGAGATTTTCAGAAAGCTTTGTTGGCATTAGCCAAGGTCAGTATGCCACTCTCAGGTAATATTGGGTCTCTAAACAAAGCATTGTTCTAATACACCCTTCCTCATTGTTTCTTTTTAAGCACCCAGTTGGATGACTGATCACACCTATTTTCATTTCACTTTAATTTGTTTATTTTATGGGGTGTATTTTGCTTTTCTTGTCAGGATACAATTTCTTTTAACTAGTAATGTTTATTTAGTCACATGTGGTTTGTGTTTTTAAATTTAAAAGCAATTCTGAATTTAAGGCATAGTGATTGAACTTTTTCAGGGTGAGAGGAGTGAAGATACCCGCGTGAATGATGAACTTGTGGATAGTGATGCAAGGGTAAGCATTCCATTCACTGCTTTGTGGCCTTGTTCTTTTAAAAAACAATATGGTTGTCATATTTTCTTGATCATTTATTTAAACTGTGAAGAATGCCACAGGAAAAAAAAACATAACAGAATACGTACTCTGTCTGATGTTATAGACTATGCTTTACTCTTACATGTCTCAAAAGACATCAGTTAGTTATTTAATCTCAAATCCCGAAAGCAACATCTCACTCAACCTATGCCTTATTGTGGCATTTTGCCAAAAGTATATTTGTTCCTGTAATTTTCCCCAAATTACTTAAGATTATTTGCACCTTTCAAAAAATACCACTTACACGTTTGCTGTTTCAGTAATTGTTATCCTGATGTACTTAAATTATAACAGGTGTATTAGCCACTGTACATTTTAATTCTAGTTAAGGACTTAAAGCCTACATTGTGGTAAAGTTAAAGATGAGTTACAAACATGAATATCAACAGCAAAATATAGGTTCAGTTCATAGTAAAAATATTGAAGGCCATGATATCAACTTTCAATAGTTATAAAGGAACATCCAAAACATTGACATCAAAGACATCATGTTTAGAAATATATTAGGTACAAAAATATAGAGCCCAAAAATATAAATAAAAAAGAGATAGTGATTTCAATATTAGACCAAACTAAAAAAAGCTGCACAGCGAGGCTGAAGTGGGAGTCCTAGAGTCATGTTTTCAGTCGTCACTTTAATGGTGGCACAAGAAATGCTGCACTCCACTGGTGACTTTTAACTTAAATCTAAAATATATTAAAAATAGCCACATTACAATTTACAATTACTTTAATAATTTGATGCAAAAAATCAAACTTTTCTCTTACAAAGAAACAAAAACATTATATATACACTAATAAATATACAAATATGTTTCAGTAGAATATCTATATGTATACCACTGTAAAATATATTTTACTTGAAAAATATATTTATTTTTTTAAAAAGCAAGTATATTTATAATTACTTAATGCCTTTAACGCTGGAGCGGGCCTTTAATATCCGGTATAGCCTGCTACAGTGAGCTATAAGACTATATTATGTTACTTTACTAACTCCAATAAAGCAAACATTATAAATAGAAACCAGGGGGAAACCAGAGGGTCAAGTTTAACATTTTAACAAAAGTCCTACACACATTGTGCAAAGAGCATGAAGAATGGGGTAAGGTAGATATATTTTTCTAACTGTGGCCTGCATGTTGTTTGGGGGGGTGGTGAGTGTGACTGAACCAGATTCAGTATTTTAACTTCAGTCCTCCTAACACTGGGTCAAGTATATCTGTTTATGATATTCAGATTTACTGTTCTGCTTCCATTACCCCCAACATTGGGAAAAGTGCATACATTTGGGTGCTAGGAGGTTAACTGTAACACAGGCCCCCAAACAATGTGGAAAGAGTGCATATTTGCTTCTTTAATTTCAGTCTTCCTAATACTGGGGCAAGTGCATATATTGAGCATATTCATATTTACTGTTCTGCTTCCATTACCCCCAACAATGGGGAACATGCCTACATGTGGGGGGCTAAATGTAACTCCAGTCCCACAAATATGGGGTAAACAGTGTATATATTTAGAGGGGTCACTTACAGAGGGAAGTGCATACATTTGGGATGGTCAGATTTACTATTATAAATTCAGTCACTTTAACTTTCGAGTAAGTTTATATACTTGGGTGTTGTTTATAGTATTCTAACCCCAGTGCTACTAAAATTGGGGAGGATACATATATGTACGCAGAGGTTTTTGCAGTTCCAACTTCAGTCTTACTAACATCGAGAATGTGCATGTATTAGAGGGCTCTGATTTACTATTCCAACACAAGCTTAGAGAGCATGGATACATTTGACAAAGGTTTTCAGATTTACTACTGGAACCCTAGCCCCCTTAACACTGGGGAGAGTGCATATATTTGGGGAGGCAGATTTATTATTTTAACTCCAGCCCTATACAGATTGTTGAAAGTGAATACATTAGGGAGGTTTGCTTATCTATTTTACTTCCTGTCTGAATACCATTGTTGAAAATACAAATATTAAGGTGAGAACGTCATTCGCTATCCTAATTAAAAGTAAGCACATTTTTAAAAAGTAATTATTTTGTACAAATTTAAATAATTTAAATAAATTGTTTAGACATAAATTGTATGTGTTTTTAATCGATTATCTATAAAATACCAAACAGTTTTTTTTAAAATGCTTAAGATTATTATTCAAAATATACAAAAAATGACAACCTCACCTCTTCATTTAACAAATGTATTTTTTTAAATAAAATGTTATTGCCTAAAAATAGGTTCCCCAGGGATTTGATTATGACATTGTCCCAGTTGCAATATTATTATGAAATTTAAATTGACTCATTAATTTCAGTTAAATCCTCCAAATGTAAATTAATGGTACAAATATTGACAAACTACTCATTGAATTCTCTCCAAAAAATTAAAAATAATAACAAATGAACACCAATTATTTTTACATTTTTGTTCAATGATTTAATAAAAATAATTACCCAGACAATAGTTTTTGGAAATAATTAACTAGTGTAATAATTGTAAAAATCATATTAATTAATATATCATTCAAACAAAACAGTACTAACGTGGTCCACATTTAATAAAAAGACACAAACAATTGTATATAAAAAACATTTTAAAAATATTTAAAAAAACATTTTACCCACAAATATTAAACAATTAGAATAAAAACTATAATTAACTAAAATTGTAATCATATGTGTTAACTAATGCCTAGGTGAAAACACTAGCCACCCAATCGCCCAATAAAATCCACAACCTTAACAAATCTGAAAAAGTGCATAAAAACAACTGCAATAATATATAAAAAAATAAATGAACATTGATTGTAATTAAATTATTACATAAATATTTATATGATGTTTGTTTGTGACTATAGTTAAATTAATTGCATAAATATTTATATGATATTAGATAATATATAATTACAAAAAAACATTCTCCACCCATTCCCTCAATAAAGCTCACAGCACAGGTCCCAGATCGAACTCTCCCCATGCTGCTGCATCGCACTTGCTCCCCTTTTCTCCTTGCTCTTTCTTGTGTTCTTTTGAGTGCTTCCTCCTTGTTTTTCCCTCATTCTCACTGCTGTATCCTTGCTCCCCCCCATTTTTATGTGCCCTCTCCTTGCTTTTCCCTCATGTTCACTACTTTCTCTTTCCTTTTTCCACTTTTTTGTGAGCCTTCTCCTTGTTTTTCCCTCATTTTTACTCCTTTCTCCTTTCTTCCCCCCATTTTTTGTGTGCCTTCTCCATGCTCCTCCCTCATTTTTTATTGATTTTCCTTGCTTTTTCCCCATTATTTGTGAGCCTTTTCCTTGCTCTTCCCTCATTCTCACGGCTTTCCCCTTGCATTTCATCCATTTTTTGTGTCTTCTCCTTGCTTTTTCCTTGTTTCCACTGCTTTTTCCTTGCTTTTTCCCTCGTTTTTGTGTGCCCTTTACTTGCTTTTCCCTCATTTGCATGCTTTTTCTGAGACCTGTATTAGCCGTGTTTTAAAAATCCTGATTGAAAAAAATAACTCATAAACAAAAATGTAAACATTTACATGTAAACATGATTTGCAAAATCGCTGAAGCAAAACTTCTGTAGTAGTTTCCTTCAGTGGTTTTAACTCAACTTAACAGTTTGTTTTGCTTTAACACAAAATATATTGGGCTTTCCTAAATATGGGCACTCCTGAAGAAATGTATGTAACATAATTTCAAAGACCACAATTACAACCCTGGTGGGCGTAACCGCCGGGAACATGGTTCCATATGGCATGACGGTGGTCTGAGTTGTACTCAGCCAGGGTGGCACTGAACTCAGCGCCGCCTAGCTGATTGTAACTCCCCTTACCGCCAGCTTTTCCATGGTGGTCTGACTGCCATGGAAAGGCTGGTGGTAAGGGTATGATGGGGGCAGCAAGGGAGCCCCTCACTGCCCATGCACTTGGCATGGGCAGTGCAGTGGCCTACCCTACCCAGCACCATCGGAATGCGCACTCTCTGCTTTGCAGAGAGTGCGCATCCCAACGGTGCTTGTTGGCTCCCTCTGTGCTACAATATAGGACTTGGCTGGTCAGCCTGGCAGAGACAATGTAATAGGGCTGGGGGTGAGTGCCACGCGCATGGCGGTGGCATCCTCCCCATGGCATTGACGGTCCCATGCTGAGACCATCAATGTCATAATGAGGGACTTAGATGGAGTGGGATCCAGAGCAAACAGGTGGCACTATTCAAATCAAAAGTTGGGGTTGTCAGAAATAGCACAAAAGGGAGACTATGGTGGTTTGTTTTTCTGGCGATAAATATCAAGAGCATCCCATATTTCCTAGACAAGGAGTGAGACTTCTGAAAACATGTATTGTTAGCACTTCAAACAAAGCATACCCATGCCCATGTTTTAGGAGCTCTTCTTTTCAGTAAGAATCAGTTTGGTACCTATGGCTGTTAGAAGGTCAATGAGTTGAAGGTTAGCAATGGGAAGGCTGTTTATTTGTTGGAATGTGTGGACACCCAGAAGCAAAATAGCAGTATCAATGATAAGGAATGCTTATTCTGCAAAACATGTGGTGTTTGTTTGCCAAAGGGGGCAAGTGTGTTTACAATTAAAAAAAACCATATGTATAATACCCCCCAGAGAAAGGTTACAGTTCCAACAAAGATGTGATGCACATAGCACTAATTTATGAAGTTTTCAAGTCCAATATACAATGTAGAAAATCTATAATCTCATTTATGATAAGGCTGCAGTGATCTTCCCTTAAAAAGAAGAATTCAAAATATTTGGTCATGCAGAAGTGGGAATATCCTTTCCAAACTGTGATTTTAAAATCTTGTTCTACGTGTTAATGGTCTTTCTAGGCACATGTGGATCAGGTGTCAAGAGGAAATTATAAATATAGCCAGGTTTAGTAAAACTACCTAAAGAGGTTGGAGAGCAGGAGAATGTGTGAGGTCTAATTTCCTGATTGCAGATTTTATTTTTAGGAAAGTGTAAGCATCCAGATTAGAAAGATTGTATAATTTGCTGGTCTGCCAAAGAGAGGGTGTTGGCTTGAGTACTGAGATCTCCAATTAGGGCAGCAGTTCCTGAACATTTCAGAACCATGACCCACTTCTTAGAACAGCAAACTTTTGCGACCCCCTAACTTTAATGGACATGAGGAGAGGCAATTTTTTTATGTAACGAAATTCTCATGTAGTAGCACACTGTCATTTACAGACAGCGCATTTTCTGTTGAAATGGCCACTAACTCTGCACTGACACACAGTTTTACTGATAAAACTAAACAGTGCACAAATTAATAATGTGTGAAAATTTGGTTTATGTGAATGTATATCATGTGTGCATCACCAAGTAAATTGTCTTGGTTTGATTTGCTCCTAGTAAAATCTCTGTTTCCAGCATAGTTTAGAATTACAAAAAGTGATGTGCTTCATTTTTGGTTTTCCTAATTGCTGAATGAATACAGTCAATTTACAGGTATCTACATTTTGTTGTGTATTGCAAAAAAAAATTCACACTTTGGTGTACTTCAGCAGGATTGTCACATAATTCACTTTAAAAACACCTCTCAGTTTGCTGTCAGAGCAAAAAAGTAAACACCAATCCCATAAGCAGCAGCTTTTAAGACGACATGTAGCCATTCATATTCACCTCTATTTTTAAAGCTCCAAATGTGAAAGATAAACTAACTATTTAAAGCTATCTTTAGTTATTGCTCAGACTTTCATGACCGACCAAAAAGTGGCTTGTTACCAACCATGGTTCACGACCCACAGTTTTGGAAACACTCAATTAGGGAAATCCCTTTCATTGCCCAAGTGCTCCAGAAGTAATCTTGACAATCTATTCTGACATGTTCATTTAACCATAATGAGGCCAGATCGAATTTGGGAAGTTCATTGGACGTTTCATATCTACTGCAGGTAACATGCCTGCTGTGTTGTGTATAATACATGACAACTGTTTCAAGTTTAGTCAGCTAATATCGAGTATCCTGAGTAGAGCACATACAGGGTGGGACAAAGATCTCTCTCTCTCTGTCTCTCTCTCTCTCTCTCTCTTTCTCTCTCTCTTTATGAGAAACCAAGTAGGTTTAGGTTAACTGCAGAGAACCAACA
Organism: Pleurodeles waltl; assembly: GCF_031143425.1. Classification (NCBI taxonomy): domain Eukaryota; kingdom Metazoa; phylum Chordata; class Amphibia; order Caudata; family Salamandridae; genus Pleurodeles; species Pleurodeles waltl. The sequence continues at coordinate 841,494,555 of NC_090436.1, forward strand.
AGTGCCTTGCCCACCTAAAAAGATCAATTGATATCTTTGGTAGTCTGGAAATTTGACACCTCCATCCATTCAGTCCATTCTGAGTTTTAGAGCAATTCTAGACTTCTTATTTTTTTCAGAGACGCTCCTCTGAGAATTTGTCTATAGTAGTAAAGAAGCCATGTGAGAATTTAAAGGGAAGCATGCAAATCACATAGTTAATTATTAGCAAAAGCATTATCTTGATTGTTTCAAATCTACCCCACTATGTTATAAATTAGTTGACCATTATTGTAATTAGTTCCTTATTCTTGACAATCATGTTATCCTCATTTAGTGTTAGGATTTCTCTAAACTCTTTTCCAAATCATACTCCTAGGTATCTTAAAGCCTTACTTTGCCATTTGAGGACAATGAATGTTTATAGGAAAAACTTTGGGCCAGATTTAAGAAGACCTTAGTGCCAGCTTGTGCCACATTAGCTTATTGTTTTATGCTAATATGGCATTAAGATGGCAAAAACGTGGCGCCATATTTAAAATGTTGCACAATGCACGCATTCCACCACTTTGTAAACCTTGTGCCACATTATGCCTGCACCAGGCATAATGTATGCAACAGGGCATTCCAGCGTTAGGAGGCCCAGAAAAATGGCTCAGTGGAATCTATGAGATTCTACTGAGCAATTTCTAGCATCACCTTAACACCTGCCCAAGGCCGGCGTTAAAATGAGCCTTCCATTGTTTTCAATGGGACTCCTGTCACTTTGCAGGACTAGGGTCAATATTTTTGCCGCTAATCCTGCAAAGCGCCAAAGTAGCGTCAAAGTTTATGATGCTAGTTCCCTTACGTGCGCCATGATGTGCCGTATCATAAATATAGCACACACATGATGGCGTTAGGGAGCACAATGGGGCGCAATCACTTTCAATATGCATGGAACAGCAATATTAGGATCTTCCTTAAATAGCAAACATGATCTGCATAAGCCACCAATTGTATCTTGAGGTAGAAGGGAATTGCTTTAATATCATAATTATTCCTAATCGTTTTAAGAAAGGACTTAATGATCAGTATAAAAAGTAGTGGTGAAAGAGAGCATCCCTGACATGTAGCTTGCAGTAAGTGAAATGTGATTGAAGTGTAGCTTTTGACTTGTACCACAGCATTTGGATTGGAGTAAAGGGCAAAGGACATCTTGACAAAACTGTCTCCTAGACCAAATTTTAAAAAAATGGTTCTCAGGGAGGTCCACATGACGTTATCAAAGGTCTTTTCTGTATCTAAAGCTAGCGAGGCAATGGGAGAGTTGGGAGATTTGGCCCTTTCCTAAACATGACATAAAGTTATTTTGTTATCACAAGCGAGTCAATCCTTGAGAATCCCTAAATGTATTGAGTGTATCAGTAGTCCAAATACTTTTCCAGTCTTGTTGCCAGCAATTTAAAATACATTTTACAATATATGTTTGTGAGCGAGATAAGCCAATACTTTTTTATATCCATTGGATCCTTACCATCTTTTGGTATTACAACAGTTGTTTCAGTAGAGGCTGATACTTGAATCTTGCCCATGTCAGCAAAGTATAGAAATAACGCATGTAGAGGTGTGAGGTGGGTTTGTGTATATATTTTGTAAAACGTGCTTTTAAACCGATCCAGCCAGGAACTTTCCTCATTTTTAAACCAGAAATGGCTTTGAGTATTCGTCTTGTCTGTAAATGACAGTGTGCTGCCACAAGAGGCTTTAATTACATTCACAAATCACCTCTCCTCATGTCCAATAAAGTTAGGTAGGCCACAAAAGTTTGTCATTCTTTGAAGGATATCCCTTGATTTGATATCTGAAGCAAACAGAGATCTTTTTTCTAGGAACTGCTCACATTTTTTGCTGACAAAGACTATTAGATTGACAAAGGTTCTCATAGAATGCTCAAAAATATAATGTTCAAATGGCCTTATAACGTATGGAGGATTTTGTGATTTTATTATTTTTATATTTCAGGCAATTGGCGAGATAGCAATTGCCTTATTGTTTTCAATCATTTCTTCTGCTTTTTTTTTCATAGCAGCCCATTTGTGAGCTTAACCCTTAATATTTTATAATATTAGTGTTTAAGGGTTTTCAAATCAGAGAGGGCGGAAGAGCCTTTAGTGTGATTGAGGTTGAATTTTAGACCTTTAATTTTGCCTAATTTAAGTGTTAGTGGTCCTTTTTATTTTCAGCTGCCATGCGATTAATAATACAAACCTTAATAGTGGTTATAAAGGTGTCCCAGAAGATTTCAGGAGGGATCTCGGCTATCTTGTTTTAATTTAATTTGTGGATAATATCATTCTGTATCGATCGATTCATTTCTTCAATATCTATAACAATGTCATTCAGTCTCCGTTGTCTTGATACGGGGGTAAACACACTTAGGCTCAATTCTAGTGAAATGAATGCATGATCTGAGATCACAATCGGGTCACTTTTTGGAGAAGAGGATTGTTAGAGAAATCATACTTCTGCTAAAAAGTAATCAGTCTTAGAGTACGAATTGTGAAGTTGTGAGCAAATTGTGCAATCTCTAGCTGTGGGGTTGTGGGTCAGCCAAATATCTACTAGGTTATGTGTTTTGCAAAGATTCACAAGTCAGGCATGAGCCCTAATGGACCTGAATTTTACATGTGACAGACGATCAAGAGTTCCATCTGGAGGAAGATTGAAATCTCACCCATTATAACACCATTATTTTGTGAGTGGAATGAGATAGCTTAAATATGGCACATTCCTGCCCTCACGCTTACACACAGTGCAGCAAGGTGCCGTGCTGCATTGAATTTGGGAAATATTGAGAAATATAGACCTTTGTCTTCAAAATTACCTTTCCTTTAATTTCAACCAGTACTTTCTTCATAGTCACCCCTCTAATGCCAACTGGTTGGCCTTCTAAATGTATGCCCCTTCCCCAACAACTCAGGTGTGTTTCTTTGTGGTACGGGGTGGTTCTAGAGGAAAAAAGAAATGTTGGAGGGGTTGCTGTCTCACAACTGTCTGCAACACAGTGAGGACAGAAAGAGGGAGATCATCACACAAGTGCAATGCAAAGATGAAGGAACCCAGAGATTTATCGAGCAGCTGTGGGTTTCTGCTGACTTTTTCAGGGAGTTTGGGGGCAGCACATCCTTTCACATATTCTGGTTAATGAAGATAAAAGAACACTGAAGCAATCTCTCAGAATATTCCTATACAACAGGAGTGAGATGGGGTCCTACATCACATCCTCTATTCTGATGTGCTGAAGGATGACTCCTTCTTCTGAAGCTCATGTACGCTGATTAGGCATCATCATCACTACCTTATTGGTAATCTAATACGCCACCTATCCTGATAGGAAGCCACACTTAAATACTGAGGGCCTGATTCACAAAGCTAAACTTAGGCCCTCATTATGACTTTGGCGGTCCCACCACGAGACCGCCAAAGCCACAGGGAGGATGCCATTGCCATGGGAGGTGACATTCTCTCCTAGCGTATTGCAATGTTCCTGCAGGGCTGACCAGTGAGAACATTGCAATACGTGTTCCCGCAGGGCTGACTGCCGTAAACAATGATGAGCTATTGGCCTTGGCTCCTTTAAGGGAGCCAAGGCACTCCAGCACCCTCAGAATGCACACTATCTGCAGAGCAGACAGTGCACATTCCAACAGCGCTGGGCAGGGGGACCCACCATGAAAAGGCTGGCAGAAAGTGGGGTTATAATCCAGACAATGCAGAGTTCAGCGCTGCCCTGGCTGGTTACAACCCTGACTGCCATCAACACATCGAGAACAATGTTCCTGATGGAGACAGCGGTCTTTTGGCAGGTCTACACGCCTCGTAATGAGACCGCTACACTTTTGTGTAGGTTTACAATTGCTTGCTATTCACAAATTTATGACAGTGTATTTATTTATGAGTGCCAGGCTTACGCACATAAAAAGACCTGTCTGTTTATCTGCAGAGACTCAGTACTCATAACGATGCTACTCGTAAATTCCTTTGTGAGTAGCAAACAATTGCAAACTTATACAAAGTTTATTTACCTTTGTGAATCAGGCCTTTATTTTTCCAGCCAAGTAGTTATGTGAATCTTGTAGAAATTCGCAATTATGATATATTTTGTTCCATTTAGGACTTCCCAGTGACACGGAAAACAATTTGCTCACTGATATAAAGGATAGTTAACTTCTTTACTGTTGTAATTATGTTAGGTTTGTCCTTTTCCTTTCTCGATACGTTAAATGCAATGGAAAGAAACTCATCTACAGTATTTAGAAGGTTGTCTCCTTCTCTCTCTAGTCACATTTGTTAAATCTTCCTGCTGAAAATGATGCCTCTCTTCGCATTGCATTTTTTTAATAAAAAAAGACTGTTTTGTCACCAATGTATTTTGAAAAACAAAGTGTAAGATGCTTTTCCTCTAAAAGGGCGTCAACAGACCAGGGGTAATGTGTTAAAAAGAGGACGAGTGAATTCACAAAATTCTGATGGAGATTTGCTTCTAAGTCTCAAGGAAAAGCTGAGAATGTTTAAAGAATAGAATGTCAGTGAGATTCTGGGAGGGCTGGATTTAATTTCAAAAAGTGTAGTATAAACAGATCCACAATGTTGCTTAAGGGAGTGAAGCCTCAAGGAAGGGAGGAGAAGGAGGGAAGAGATGTTTGGGATAACCCTGGTTAGGGGATTAGCAAGTGGAAAATAGTTATTTGCATTACTATCTGGTATTATGATAAGGCAGCAAATACAGCTATGTAGTTAGATATCTGAGCACGGAATTTTCACCCCAATTTTACAGTACATTTTAGCCGCTAAGACCTGTATTGAATCAAGGACAATATGTCTAAATGATGCACTTATATACAGACCGAGAAATGCATTTTATCGAATTCATACTAAGGAGAAATCTGTTATATTGCTTTGCTTTGAAATAGGCCTTGTACGAAGCTGGAGAGAAGAGAAAGGGAACAGATGTTAATGTCTTCATCACCATCCTCACAACAAGAAGCTTCCCACACCTTCGCAAGGGTAGGTATCAGTGAGATGTCACACCGCAAGAAATCAGGAAATCCATGTGCCACGGGTATTTATGCCCTGGCTGATGTAAGTGAGCGAATAATACAGTTTACAATGTTTAATTGCATGATTACATTCATTAATGTAAAGCAAAAATATTTAAGTTTTCAAGACACATCGCAAATGTACATATGAGCACATTTTAAGAAATATACTTCATAGAAAACACACTGACTGACAACCATTTTTTAACTCAGAAGAACCGATGTACAAAGTGTTTTCGTGGTTGAAATGCTTCTGATTCGCCTAGTCATATGATTTGCAACAACAAACAGAGTTCACAATATACTGAAAGAAATTTGCAAGTTATACAAGTTTTCCTGCTTTCAATGTGCCTTTTGCAACTTATTTCGAACTACAATTATAAGGGCCATGAAAGGAGCATCCATAAAAACAATTGATTGGCTACTGATACTTGGCTTGATGCCAAGATCCTTTCACAAAGTTGAAGATGTGCAAATGGGACAATATTAACCAACCAACTTAGGAAGCAGACATTTCTCCAGGATCCAAGGAAAGCTCACCCCAAACACATACCATGCTTGCCATTTTTAAAAGTAGCCCCTGTTGCTTTTGAAAAATGGTGATCGTTTGCAAATGGGTGGTCGGTGGCCTTCTGTTTCTCGAAGGCCCCCATTCATCCATGTACAGGCACTCGCAAGGTGTAGCAAAGAGCTTTCTTTTTCATACATATTAATGATTGATTAATTCTGCTTCTGTGCTTGTCATTGGATGAGATCATACTACTGCCCCTAATGATCAGGCACATACATTGCAGAAACGTTGTTATGTTTTGTTACTAGCATTTGTTATAGCACGACTCACTCCCAAGGAGTATCTCAGCGCTTTCTGCTCAAGTCAATAATAGTACAATTAAAAACGTCCACATCGTTAAAAGTTTTTGGAACTTCGAAAAACAATAACAGGTGCGAACATGCAAAGAGAGTTTGTTCCAGTGAAATGGGACCAGATAAGAGAAGCATCTGCAACCAAATCTAGATGTGTGTTAAGTAGGGTTTCCTTTGTGTACTTAAGCAGTCTGCTGGGCTGGTAGTGAGGGTCAGACAGCATAGCTTAACAATTTCTTGTTTCCTAATGGGTATAAAGTGCAAGGGCCCATATTTATACTTTTTGACGCTAAACTGCGCTAACGCAGTTTAGCGTCAAAAAATTTAGCGCCGTCTAACGCCATTCTGAAGCGCCATGCGGGCGCCGTATTTTTGAAATGGCGTTAGCCGGCGCTAGCAGACCGGCGCTGCCTGGTGTGCGTGGAAAAAAACCACGTAGACCAGGCAGCGCCGGCGTAGGGGGAAAATGGCGTTAGGGCGTCTTAAAATGGGGCAAGTCAGGTTGAGGCAAAAAAATCGCCTCAACCCGATTTGCGCCATTTTTTTCGACGCCCAGACGCCATTTAAATGACTCCTGTCTTAGTAAAGACAGGAGTCATGCCCCCTTGCCCAATGGCCATGCCCAGGGGACTTATGTCCCCTGGGCATGGTCATTGGGCATAGTGGCATGTAGGGGGGCACAAATAAGGCCCCCCTATGCCACCAAAAAAAATAAAAAAAAATAAAAAATGATACTTACCTGAACTTACCTGAATGTCCCTGGGATGGGTCCCTCCATCCTTGGGTGTCCTCCTGGGGTGGGCAAGGGTGGCAGGGGGGTCCCTGGGGGCATGGGAGGGCACCTGTGGGCTCATTTTGAGCCCACAGCCCCCTTAACGCCTACCCTGACCCAGGCGTTAAAAAGTGGCGCAAATGCGGGGTTTTTTGCCCCGCCCACTCCCGGGCGTGATTTATGCCCGGGAGTATAAATACGACGCATTTGCGTCGCCGTCATTTTTTTAGACGGGAACGCCTTCCTTGCATCTCATTAACGCAAGGAAGGCGTTCACGCAAAAAAATGACGCTATTTGCCCATACTTTGGCGCTAGACGCGTCTAACGCCAAAGTATAAATATGGCGTTAGTTTTGCGCCGAATTTGCGTCGAAAAAAACGACACTAATTTGGCGCAAACGGAGTATAAATACGGGCCAAGGTTTTTAATACAGCCGCAAAAGAAGAACGTGGGAGGGGATTACAAATGAGCCGCACAGCCGTGATTTGCACAACTTGCAATTTGGACAGCAGTGTCATTAGCTGCCACTAGCAATGCATTCCCATAGTGTAAGTGACTCGTAGTTAGTGTCTGAACTAAGGGATTTCTTGAGATGGATGGAAACCAAGGGAAAACCTTTCTTATGAGATGCATTGACGCAAATGCCATAGGTTGCATTAATTTGGTCTTTAATGGATAAAGTTTGGTCAAGAGTTATATGAAGATTCTTAACCACCTGTTTTGGGAAAGGGGCTGGACCAAATTCTGCTGGCCACCAATCTGCTGACCAGATCTCCTGTGCTTTGCGGAACAGCACAATCTCTTGCCAATTAGTTGGAGACTGCTTTTGGTCATCCAATCAGCGATTTCCCTCATGCAGCTTGCAAACTAAGTTTTAACTTTTACTGGCTCGTGACTGCACCTGTGTAATTCGAGGTGAACAACCACATTTTTGCACATGTTCACTTTGTTCGTGAAACATCCCACTATCTCTTAACATGCTCAGATTTTCCCTTTCTTATTTCAACCCTTAGCTACAGTTCATCTTATAGTTTTCCTTAAAAAAAGGAATGAAAATGATATATTCACACCTAAGTTCAAAAAAGTGTTTTTTATTCAATATGTTCTCAGCATATTTATTCAGTTATAGGTTTTTGTGCCTTTCCTCATGCTTGTTCTTGTGTGAGGCATTTAAAAACAGCAGTATACAGTTGAGAATCCCTTGAGCACAGTGCTTAATTTGTGAATAAAAATGTGCCGGTGCTCAAAGCCCTCCTTTGAAACACACGGCTGCTGCAATTGAATGTGCCAGCACAGAATGTGGAGGCAGCTTAATCCTGAAGCCATGTCGGGCCTCTTTAATCTATTTACAGCCACTCCCTGCCGCCCAGCTCAATTTTGCAGCTTTCTGCTTTCTAACTTTGCAACGTTTTTTCTCTTTTCTCTTCCTCCGTCATTCCCATATGTGTCTTTTCTACAAGAGCTCGCAGCAAATGCTTGAGGCAGAAGAATAAGCCCCGGCCCGCAAAAATAAGTGCCGGTGCTCAGCAACAGAAACAATAAGCACAAAATAAGCACTGCTTGAGCATATATGAATTTTTAGATGAGCAGCAATTTTCCTTTCTGAAAATGCGAGCAAACCCAAATAATGATATTTGTATGGCAATATTCATGGTGTTAGTTGTATTCCCAATGCAAAGTAATTGAATGAGTAACGTAGTGCAATGCAAGTTTTCAATGGATATGAACCTCCAGCCTCATATGGGCGAAACTACTTCTATTTCAATATCTAAATGATGTTCAGAAAAACAATTATTTCTTTTAAACACTCCCTGTTCTTTCAAGAAAATGGTTTAGTTTTTCCAATAGTGCTAGAACATTAGAGTCACCAAGAAGTAACCATCTCAACTATGCAAGATTGTAAATGCTGCATTTTAAAACAGAAGCAAACCTCCTGCATCTCGTTAGGTCATGCTATTCATTGACAGAGTGCAAAAGTCGCCATCAAAATAAGTTTGTATCTTTTCATCTGTATCCTTATAGCTGTTTGGTTGAAGAAGTTCTTTTGAGGTGGCATTTTGATACCCATGTTAATTAGATTGATTAGGAACAAAAAGGCAAAAGAAGAGGATATTCCTGGTGGTGAGGGACAGTAGAAAATGTGATGCGATTGCCCACTCTAAATAGGCAAGTAGTTCAGACGGCTTACCTCCGACAGCTCATACTCCCTCAGACTCTTAGAGGACAGTTTACACCGGAAGGAGTACAATTTACTTCACTTGTGTAAGCCTAGCAGCCTGCCCACCTCCAAATTTAATGGGCAGACTCAGAGTTTGGCGGTGAAAGGATCCTTTATCGCCATTGCAATTTCTGCATTTACCTTAATCATTGTCAACTAACATTAATACTCACATACATCTTAATTACAGGCAGGTTATGTTCTACTATAGTAATGCAACGCAGTTTCAAGAAGAGGAAGGCCATTTGATCAAATTTATAATAACTGCATTCTCTTAATCCTCATTTGCTGACCACCCCACTTACCCATTCAAATCATCTCCATTTGCCCAAACTGAGGAAAGAAAATGTCTTCCTTCATTGTGGCAGTACTGTTCATATATTGTTGAGGGAATGATACAATTTTATTTCATTATGATGAAGCATGTCTAGAAATCATACACTGCATCAAACTCTGAGTACTGTTTCACTTGGTTTTAGCTAACTATTTCATGTTTGTATAGTCTTCCAGAGATATCCCACCTATAGCAAACACGATATGAACAAGGCATTGGACCTGGAGTTAAAAGGGGATATTGAAAAGTGTCTGACAGCCATTGGTATGTATTCGTTTTACCTCAAAATTTGATCCCTGAACTAACAAGTATCTTATTGATGCGTCTTCATTTATTTGTGAATTTAGATTCAACAATGTGTCAGTGATAGCATAGGTAAAACCGCAAGGTTGACCTATCCAAGGCCTCAAAAGTCTCCTATTTGCAGCCAAGGAGCTAGAATAAAGACAAGGAGTACAATGAGCATTTAAAGTGAACAGCTTTCTGAGGATTCTATTGCAGTTTTCATGATCCCTGAGATCAGGGATTCAAGAACCTGATTACAAGACCTGAAGTAAAGGGTACCAGCTGTTTCTCCTAACTACAGCTACTTGCCATACATGTATTTATTATTCAAACACATTAACAGTATGGGATAGCCATGAAATGATAATATTGGTAATCTATGTATTTTTATGATGACTTAGGGGTTGCCGGAGGAAGCAGCTGCTCCCTGTAGCTTTACCCAAAGACACCAGTCACTGCCCTTGGCACGCCTGGCACCAGAGATAAAATCATATTTCTGCAACAAAAATATCCATCTGGTTGTGGGCATGAGCAGGCCTCTGTGGGTTTGGGAGAGGTAATGCAGACAATGCTAGTTACATGAGTAGAAGGGGAGGCACTCTGTTCGTACATGTACTTTGCAGTGGTTAAGTGGGCGGCCTCATGGTTTGTGTCTAGCAGGGAATACGTACACACCAGCAGGAATTTATTTTTGCTTCCATCATCTGAGCAGATTTGGTATATGCACAGGTGCTAGACTTTGGGTAAGGTGCATATGTGATTTAATACAGAGGGGAGGGAAGAACAATACATATTGTCTGCTTGCTTCACCACATGGAATAGGAAAGCATGAGACAATGAAATCTATTGGATGTGAAAAAATTACAACAAGGAGTGGTAGTTTAAAATGGGCATCATGTGAAAGCAAATTATGTCATGATGTGATAGCGAGAAACCATAGTATTAATGCCATTTTCAACCTCCATGGAGCCTCTTTCAAGGACCCACAGGAATCATAATTTGGGTGTGAATCTGCAGCAGGATTCTGAATATCGTGGTGATTACAACACCCTTGCATTTTTGTGAGCATTTTTGTGAGCATTTTTAACCAGGTAAAACGTGGTGCAGTTTGTTTAGGACAAACCACAACTATTCCAAGTATCGAACACCAGAACGTGGGCAAACATGCAATATTGCTACAACATCCCCTATTCCAATGACAAAATCTTATAATCATAACCGTGTAAACATAAATTGTGTAGCATCAGAAATGGTAGATATGGCTTTACAGTACCAACATTTTTCATGTGCTAGAATGAGGCCCTCTAGATGTCATTTACCAGAGCTTCGAAGGATCACTGGTAATGCCAGTTGGGCTGGTTTTAAAGTGACAACATATCCAAACACAAGTATATACGAGTGCACATTTTCTATGCTTGTTTTATTCATTGTTGACTGGTAGGTGAATGTTTGCATTGTTAAGCATTCCGTCTATCATCTGTTCTATTTGCATTTTTCGCTCCAAGTGGGAAGAGTATACCCAGACGCGGGTCCCGTGCACACTGCGCCACTGGATTTAGGCTAGTCTAGTTGATGAAAGGTGATACCCTGAAACCGGTTCTAGGATGCTTGTTTCCAGTCCAGGAATGACCTGGCTTGGCAGTTCAGGCTGGACTGTTCCCATGAGGAACAGGGTCAAGACTGATTTGCATATTGCTGGGTCCAAACTGGGGTGGTGTGGTGAGCAAAAGCAATGATGAATTAAACCCACATCTTGGTGACTGGGGGGATGAATGTTTGCATTGTTCAGCATGTTCTTTTTGCATTTGTCACCCCAAGTGGGAAGGGTATGCCCAGACGTGGGTCCCGTGCTCACTGTGCCACTGGATTCAAGCTAGCCTAGCTGATGAAGGATGATTCCCTGAAATTGGTCTTAGAATGCTTGTTTCCAGTCCAGGTAGGACCTTGCTTTGCAGTTTGGGCTGGATTGTTCCCATGAGGAGCAAGGTTGTGTCTGATTTGCATATGGCTGGGTCCAAACTGGGGTGGTGTTGTGAGCAAAAAAATGATGGATTAAACCCAGATCTTTGTGACTGGGGGGTGAATGTTTGCATTGTTCAGCATTCCGCCCATCATCTGTTATTTTTGCATTTGTCACCCCAATTGGGAAGGGTATGCCAAGACGTGGGTCCTGTGCTCACTGTGCCACTGGATTCAAGCTAGCCTAGCTGATGAAGGGTGATATCCTGAAACCAGTCCTAGGACGCTTGTTTCCGGTCAAGGGAGGACCAGGCTTGGCAGTTCGGGTTGGACTGTTCCCATAAGGAACAGGTTCAAAACTGATTTGCATATGGCTGGGTCCAAACTGGGGTGGTGTTGTGAGCAAAAAAATGATGGATTTAACCCAGATCTTTGTGACTGGGGGGTGAATGTTGGCATTGTTCAGCATTCTGTCCATCATCTGTTTTTTTTGTTTTAATCATGGAGCACAGCATGAAGCATAAGGGTTTGACTTCTTTCATAGCTCTATACCACAGCTGGTAAGTTGTCATGAGCATGTTTTCCGTCCCATTTCCTTGGATAACTGCATTCAATACCCGAGCAAACCCTGTTCTTTCACTTGAAATAGGGTCCTCAGGCATACAGCAAACAGTAGCACGTCCCAGGTAGTAGAAGCCTATGGAAACAAAAATGCATTTCTGGTCTCAGGTGGGAAGGTCCTGGTCTGGCAGTTGGAAGCAAGAGCTGATTCACCGTTACCCCAGTACAATTAAGTGGATGTGACATGCAGCACTGTGAACATATGTGCCAGAGCGATTGGAGGGTAAAAGACATTACAGTCATACATGAAAGTATCCTACTTTTGCTTCACTAACACATGACTTCCATTGCTTGAAATAAGCCACCATCATAAGGGAATGGAATGCACCAGCTCACTACACACTTGTAAATCATGCACTTCTGTGATGTATGCACAGGCCGTGCCAGGTGGTGCTTAGGGCTGATGGCACCTCACAATGAAGGAGAAGGCAGCACTTTGCTAAAAAAATCTCTGGTGAGTGCTACAGATCACTGCTGCTGCTAGAGACACCCACCTCTTCTGCTTCCACTGTCAGTGATCTTAAGAGAACATACCACCTCACCATATGCATGCAGAGCTTGCTGTAGCATATTTCTTCACAGGATTATGCTTGTACGGGGTCAATGGACCTTTTCAGCCAGTAATAAAGGAGTGGAGACAAAAGGCCAGGCTCGGCACGTCCTTTAGGGTGGAGGCGCCACACCCCCCCACCTTTTGCCCCTCATGAAGAGTGTCTGTCAGGCTGAACAAAGGTCAGCCTGACAGACACACTTCATTTTCAGCTCACACAGCCAGGAGTTAGACATGCATGATTTGTGCAGACTCCTGGCTGCCTGAGCTGAAATTTGCCTGGCTGAGGAGGTCACAGCTCCTATGGGCGTTACCTCCTCAGCTCAGCAAAGGTGCCACAAGGCCCTCCCCTGGGTGACGAGGAAAGCGTCACCCGTTGTCTTCGACATTGGTGCTTCAGGTTTAAGCCCTGAAGTGCCCAGGGTGAGTGTCAATCAGTGACACTTCGTCACAGAGTGGGCTGGAGTCACCAGTCTCACTGAACCCATCCCACTCTGTGATGAGGCTGGGACTGCTGCCTTCTCTCATTGTCTGGGGGAAGGCAGCAGTTCCAACTCTCCTGGGACCTCGAGTCTGAAGGTAAGTGTGTATGTGTGATGTTTTCAAATTAATGTTTGGTGCGTGCGTGCATGTTTGAATGTTATGAGTGTTGTTAATGGATGTGCGTGCATGTGTGTGTGTGTGAAAGAATGAGCGTGTGTGATCTTTTAAAATAAATGTTTGGTGCGTGCATGTTTGAATGTTATGAGTTTTAATGGATGTGCGTCCGTGTGTGAAAGAATGAGTGTGTGTGTGTGTGTATGAGATTTTTAAAATGAATGTTTGGTGCGTGCATGTTTGAATGTTATGAGTGTTGTTAATGGATGTGCGTGCGTGCGTGTGTGAAAGATTGAGTGTGTGTGAACTTTTAAAATGAATGTTTGGTGGATGCGTGCATGTTTGAATGTTATGAGTGTTGTTAATGGATGTGCGTGCGTGAGTGTCTGTGTGTGAAAGAATGCGTGTGTGTGTGCTTCCCGCCTGCCCCCCTCCCGCCTAAAGCTGCTGGCCTCCACTGCAAATGGCGCCAAAACTTTACAATCATTTAGCAACACAATTGAAACTCCAAGCTGAAATAATGGTTTTTATTACAGGTTAATGTTCAGAGTGATGAATATAATTCTCAAAACAAAACTATAAAGATACAGAATCATGATAGGTTACCTGAGCCTCCTAAGAAGTTCAGACGGACGAACATAAAAAATACCAAGCACTCAATAGCAGCTACACACAAAAGCAATACAAAAGTTTGGAAAAGAGGAAACCAAAGATATCTAATCCTGTTAATCATTAAGTCCCTCTAAGCCTGCAATTCCTAGTAACCTGGGTAACCATGGGCAATTGGAAAACCTATGAATTAATAAAACCATTTAGCATGTGATGGGGCAAACACGTAGGCAAAAAAGACAAAAAGCACAAAAGGGCAAAACTAATATGGAAAAAAAAAATCTGAGGAACCAAAAAATTAAGTTTGACAAGAAGTAGGTAAAACTGGAAGGCATCAGCATTTCAGAAGGTCGGTCAAGATTCTTCTTCTCTGGATCAAAAGAAAATCTTTCTAAGACTCTGCAAGGCATTTCAAAGGAGCAAAGGGTAAAGCGGGTTATACCTCTCAGAATCTAAGGGGTTCAGCAAGCAGTGAAGAATAGAATAGGGAAATGTGCTCTGTGGGATATGGAGTAGGAATTTACAGCAAATCCATTTGGGGAACTTTATATGAGAGTTTATAGGGCAAAATGATTCGCCCATCCATCACTAAACATTTTCTGCACAGTCACGAACCAGGGCCTTTCAGGCCTCACTTAGGCTAATGCAAGTGAATTAAAACAGCACATTAATTTATGCCTTTAATATACATGTGCCACTGGATTCAAGCTAGCCTGGCTGATGAAGGGTGAAACCCTGAAACCGGTCCCAGGATGCTTGTTTCCGGTCCAGGGAGGATCTGGCTTGGCAGTTCGTGCTGGACTGTTCCCATGAGGAACAGGGTCAAGACTGATTTGCATATGGTTGGGTCCAAACTGGGGTGGCATGGTGAGCAAAAGAACGATGGATTAAACCCAGATCTGTGACTGGGGGTGAGTGTTTTGTTCAGCACTCCATCCATCATCCTTTTGTGTTGCTAAAGTTGTCCTAAGTGGGAAGGATATCCCCAGATGTGGGTCCCTTGCTCACTGTGCCACTGGATTCAAGCTAGCCTGGCTGATGAAGGGTGAAACCCTGTTGTTTCCGGTCCAGGGAGGACCTGGCTTTGCGGTTCGGGCTGGACTGTTCCCATGAGGAACAGGGTAGACACTGATTTGCATATGGCTGCGTCCAAACTGGGGTGGCATGGTGAGCAAAAGAACGATGGATTAAACCCAGATCTGTGACTGGGGTTCAGTGTTTGCATTGTTCAGCACTCCGTCCATCATCCTTTTGTGTTTAATATACATTTAGCATTCTAAACAAAACATTCAATATTAACAAGCTACCAAAAGTGTTCATGCTACAATAAACTCAAAACAAAAATACTCTGTTAACCCTTTCATGTGACTGTATGGTAGAACTACATTCTTTACATTTGTATGCCACTTATAAAACATTTCTTCCACAAAAGCATCTGTTATTGTTTTAATGCAGACTGTTAATTTTCATCAAGAATTATAACATAACAACAAATTAATTCTTTAAATCTGAAGTTAAAATGCTATACCTGCTTTTCAACTATTGACCTCAGGTGAATGCATGTTAATATCGCTTGTCAGTGGACCACTTTACACCTCAACTATTAGTACTTCGATTAATCATAAAACATAAATTGTCAGGCATAGATTATCAATTTGACATCAGGGACAGTACTATCATTTTTGCTACATGAAGCAAGCTTCAAGGGAGACTGCCTGTTGTTTCACTTGTGCAGAAAGTGAGGCACACGCAAACAAGGGCAGGCTCCTGAGGGAGAAGGATACTGTGGTAAACCCAAAGCAAGTCCTGTGGTAGCCGCGGCCAGGGCAGGTAGGTGGAGCAGATTGATCATAAAGTGGAACAAGGCAAGTGTGGCCCATAAGGACGGAGCAAGACAAAGGGTAGCAGCTGCAGAAGTATGCAGGTGGACTAATTTCCATACTCCTGATGTAATTTAGAAAATGTAAACATATACCAAATCCCATAAGCTGATCCAAAATTTGATGGACAGATAATGAAGCCAATGTCTGAAGGAGACTCCCACAAACAAGTTAGTGATTGATGAAGGGTGGACAAAAGCCCCTTTTAGGTCTGGCTCTAGCCGAGACATTTTGTTCTCTAATAAAATATATGTACAATATGCTTGTTGAAAGGGTCTTTCAGTCAGTTTTCTTTATCCATTGGTCTGTTGGTGTGTTATTCACCTTTTGCTTTTGCCCACTGCAGCGTACAACGTGGGGAAAGTGGTCAGCCCACTCAGCCACTGGATAACTTCACTTTGAGTGACTTCATTTTGCTCTTTCACAAGGAGCATATCCACACACAAGCTAATTTTCCTATGTTTCATTTATATTAAATGTATTGCTTTGATGTTGCCTTTGTGTTTAGAGTCTGATGTGACCACAGACACGTTTTACTCTTTATAAGTTCCTGTCTCCTGCCAATGCTGTTGTAAATGCCTCACGGAGTGTCCAGAGTTTAATGTTTGATGGTTGATATTTCACAGCATAAAAATGGTATCCATTTAAATCTGTTCGGTAGTGTTATTGAAATCTTCAAAATTATACATGTGACTTCATAAGCAGACAATTCTTCATAACTCATTTATTGTGTTCTCAGTTTCAACAATGGTTCTTTAATGAACCTAGCTCAGGAAGAAAACCAGGCTTTATTGTGTTTAATTTGCAGCACTTGTAACACTTTTGTATTGCCATTTTTCTTTTCTTTTCTCTTCTTTACTTTTCTTTTCTTGTCTTGTCTTTTCTTTTCTTTTCTTTTCTTTTCTTTTCTTTCTTTCTTCTTTCTTTCTTTCTTTCCCTTTTCCTTCTTTCTTTCCCTTATCCTTGCTTTTTTCCTTCTCTCATTACTCTCTCCTTCCTTCTTTCCTTCTTTTCTTTCAATTTTTGATTCCTTTATTACTTTGTTCTTTCATTCTTTCTTTTATTTTTTGTTGCATTCTTTTTTTTAACTGTTTTCCTTTTTAGTTTTTGCCTTCTTTTTTCTTTCTTTCTTTCTCTCTCTCTCTCTTTCTTTCTTTCTTTCTTTCTGACAGCTAATGGCACACCAATGGGCTTTTTTAGGTCTGTGTTAGCCAAAACTTTTTGATTGTATTAAAATTATGTGTATGACACAGTTACGTATAGGGGCCACCCTTCAACCATTTGTGTGTGGTTGTGTTCTTTACATTTTTCTCCAACTCACTTGAGCATCAAAGAGCAAAGCTTCACTCCCTTTCTAGCCACATGGCTGGCTTCACTATGAGTTATGACAACTTTAGTCAATGTTTTTTGTTTATAGATTGACAAACTACCACAGTTCCCAAAACAATAACGTTTTGCAAGCGCCATGATGAAACAAACCAAGAATTATCAAAAGGCTGCCAGACGATGTCAGACCTATTAGCTTTGTCAATGCCAGTTGAATGTGTATATCTATGTACCTATACTATGCTTTGCACACTGTGTAGTGGTGGAATAAGAAGTTAATATCTGTTCAATATGCCTAAAAACACACTGAAAATGAGTAGGAAGGTGCTCTAAACAAAATCTTGATTGAATAGAGTCTATCATAAAAATCATTTCTTGCCTTTGGAATACAGTGTGTGCATACATGTCAATCAAAAACAGAAAGGAGACACAGAAAGAGTGAGGAGCGAAGGAGAGAGGGAGAAAATGGATGGACAGGAAGAGTTTGCACGAAGAGACGATAAGAGAGAGGTGCAAAGGAGAGTGGAGAATGGGTGGATGGATGGAGACAGAGAGCTTTAAGAGGAAGGGACCAAAGCTGATTTGGCATTTTTGCCAGGGCTGCTTTTCTTTCCTGACTCCAGCCCTGACCTATTGAGTTCAAAGGAAAACACCACAACAGAAATACTAAAGTGAATGCATTGCCGAAGATTGAACAGTGAATTAAGGCCCTGATTTATACGTTTTGACGCACACCTGCACTAACGCAGGTTTGCGTCAAAAAGTATAGCTCTGGCAGGACGCCAGCCGGGCACCATATTAATAGAATGGTACAATCCGGTGTAAAGGGTGGGCTAGCATCAGAAAAATTGACGTTAGCCGGGTGGGGGTGGCAATATGGGAGATGGCTGTTTAGCACCAATAATGACGTTAGGCTGGATAGAGTAAAAAAAGATGACTCTAACCAGATTAGCGTCATTTAATGGCGCTAAACCTGCCATGGCACATGACTCCTCATTTAGAAAAGGCAGGAGTCATGCCACCACCCCAATGGCCAGCACAGGTGACAAAGGTCCCCTGGGTATGGCCATTGAACCCTGTTCCATGTATGGGGCCTCATATCAGGGCCCCCTATGGCATTAGAAACAAAATGTAAATACTTACCTTTACTTACCTGTCCTTACCTGGGATGGGGTCCCCCATCCTCTGCTGTCCCTATGGAGTGGGTGTGGGGCCTGGGAGGGCACCTGTGGACTCATTACATGGTGTTCGACCATGGAAATGAGCCTGCAGGCCCCATAATGCCTGCCCTGACCCAGACATTAAATAATGGCGCTAAGCAAACTTAGCGCCATTATTTAGGCCCACCTCCCTCCCGTGCCAATTTTTGCATGGGAGGATAAATAAGGCCCAAGGGCCGTAGAGTCATTTTTTGCCCAGGAACGCCTACTGCAGGCAAAAAATGACTTTAACTCCAATATTTTGACGCTAGTCGGGTCTAGCGTCAAAATATAAATATGGAGTTAGGTTTGCGCTGAAATAGCATAAAATAAAATGACGCTATTTCAGTGCAAAAAAGAGTATAACTATGCCCCTAAGTGGGCACGTAAGAATAGCCTGGAGGAGGGCTGGCAGCTGTGAGGCAGATTACATTGAATAGTTTGGAGTGCTTGTGTAATTTTGGAGTGCTTGTGAAATGGATTTACTTGATGATTATTATAGATGTACCAAATCTTAAACGGTCTGTGAGGTAAGGAGGAAGAGCGAGGCTGTGATAGAAGCCCCTCATTTCAACAGGTATGAAACACCTAAGTTTGTATAAAATATTATCAGGTTTTTGCGATGTTTGTTTGTGGTAAATGTAATTTACGCTGTGATATCCATTACCTTCTATATCAAAGTAATACAATGTGTAATATAAAACTAAATGGTCGTGTTCATTAACCATGTTTCAAATTCCTGCTCTTGTATTACCTATATTACATATTCTTCATTGTTGTCTTTGCAGTGCAGTGCGCAGTTAGCAAACCAGCCTATTTTGCTGAACAACTGTTTCTTTCAATGAAGGTACTGTATGTCCATACATTTATGTACATTTTTCTTACTCTACATGTTAGCTTTAAGGAAATGGAAACAAATGCATTAAAACACTTTCAAATGCTGCTTTAAATGCCTACATTTTTGCTCCTTGCTTGAACAATATCCAATGGTCTGTGAGCAACACAATTATTTTAAATCAGACAGTACTTTATTTGAGTATGATACTTCTGGACAAAATCAGCTGCCAAGGTGGAGATCTTATTTGTAGGGGTGTGCGGGAAGCTCCTCTCTGCTGGCAGAGCTAACAGATTTTTTGGAACTCCGTGCTCCACTTGAGCGTGGAGTTCATCCAAAAACTCTGCTAGCCCCACCAGCGGAGTAGAGCTCACCCGGTGCGCACTACTGCCCAGTTATGAGCTACACAGCACACGCGCAGACAGTCTGTGTAGCCCATAACTGGGCCGCAGTGTGCACTAGAGCACGGGAGCAGTGAGCAGAGGTCAGAGGTAGGCAGAAAGCCTGGCCGCTGCAGACTCGGAGAACAGCATTGAGACGAGGACCCCTGGAAGACCCAGGTAAGTCCTCGTCCCTTTTTTTAATTGTTTGTGCACACTGGTGCACAAACAAGGACTGAAATCGCAGCTTTTGCTGCCTACAGCCCTGGCCTGGATTCAGGCCAGGGCCGTAAGCAGCGAAAGCTGCTGTTTCAGGCTTCTTGTGCACCGGCCTGTCCTGTGTGCAGTGGTGCACAAGAGGCCTGCCAGCTTTCGCTTGCAGGACCACAGGCAATGAAAGAAACTGCTGTTTCAGACCTCTTGTGCACCGGCCTGTTCTGTGTGCAGTGCACACGGGGCAGGCCAGTGCACAAGAGACCTGGCAGCTTCCGCTGCCTTAGGCCATGCAAGGCCATAGAGAGAAAAAGAAAGCTGCCATTTCAGGCTTCTTGTGCACTGGCCTGTGTGCTGTGCACACAGGGCAGGCTTGTGCCCAAGAAGACTGGCAGCTTTTGATGCCTACGGCTCTGGCCTGAATTCAGGCCAGGGCCGTAGGCAGTGAAAAAAAGCTGCTGTTTCGGGCCTCTTGTGCACCGGTCTGCCCCGTGTGCACTGCACACAGGATAGGCCGGTGCACAATAGGCCTGAAACAGCACATTTCACTGTCTACAGCACTCTCCTGAATGTACCCTATCTCAGAAGCAATGAGCAGTGTGGGGCCTGGCTAACTATGCCCGACCCAGCTTTGTGCTTCAGAGAACGGGTGCATTCAGGACTCCCCGGGTCAGGGAACTTCGTGGAGGGGAACTCTGTGAACTCCACCAAGGCCTAGTTCTTTGTCAAAAGGAACCCTAGTTTAATAAAACAATTATTAGTCATGTTTAGCAGAGCTCTGCAAGAAAATAATTACATGAGAGCTTCTTTGGCTTTGAGGTGTTGGCGGATGAAAACTTCATAGAATGGGCTGTTTTTATGAGATAACGTGACTAGACTGTTTTGAACCTGATTCGTTGGTCTATACCTTTTAGCTGCACCATGTTTATGGATGTGAAGAAGAGCCCATTGGGAAAGGTGCAGTGAGCATCACGATTTTTATTATTTTGTTGATGTGCTTTGTAAATTATCTGTGATGTAGTTTTGGAAGACATTGTCTACAGGGAGTGCAGAATTATTAGGCAAGTTGTATTTTTGAGGATTAATTTTATTATTGAACAACAACCATGTTCTCAATGAACCCAAAAAACTCATTAATATCAAAACTGAATATTTTTGGAAGTAGTTTTTAGTTTGTTTTTAGTTTTAGCTATGTTAGGGGGATATCTGTGTGTGCAGGTGACTATCACTGTGCATAATTATTAGGCAACTTAACAAAAAAAAATATATACCCATTTCAATTATTTATCATTACCAGTGAAACCAATATAACATCTCAACATTCACAAATATACATTTCTGACATTCAAAAACAAAACAAAAACAAATCAGTGACCAATATAGCCACCTTTCTTTGCAAGGACACTCAAAAGCCTGCCATCCATGGATTCTGTCAGTGTTTTGATCTGTTCACCATCAACATTGCGTGCAGCAGCAACCACAGCCTCCCAGACACTGTTCAGAGAGGTGTACTGTTTTCCCTCCTTGTAAATCTCACATTTGATGATGGACCACAGGTTCTCAATGGGGTTCAGATCAGGTGAACAAGGAGGCCATGTCATTAGATTTCCTTCTTTTATACCCTTTCTTGCCAGCCACGCTGTGGAGTACTTGGACGCATGTGATGGAGCATTGTCCTGCATGAAAATCATGTTTTTCTTGAAGGTTGCAGACTTCTTCCTGTACCACTGCTTGAAGAAGGTGTCTTCCAGGAACTGGCAGTAGGACTGGGAGTTGAGCTTGACTCCATCCTCAACCCGAAAAGGCCCCACAAGCTCATCTTTGATGATACCAGCCCAAACCAGTACTCCACCTCCACCTTGCTGGCGTCTGAGTCGGACTGGAGCTCTCTGCCCTTTACCAATCCAGCCACGGGCCCATCCATCTGGCCCATCAAGACTCACTCTCATTTCATCAGTCCATAAAACCTTAGAAAAATCAGTCTTGAGATATTTCTTGGCCCAGTCTTGACGTTTCAGCTTGTGTGTCTTGTTCAGTGGTGGTCGTCTTTCAGCCTTTCTTACCTTGGCCATGTCTCTGAGTATTGTACACCTTGTGCTTTTGGGCACTCCAGTGATGTTGCAGCTCTGAAATATGGCCAAACTGGTGGCAAGTGGCATCGTGGCAGCTGCACGCTTGACTTTTCTCAGTTCATGGGCAGTTATTTTGCGCCTTGGTTTTTCCACACGCTTCTTGCGACCCTGTTGACTATTTTGAATGAAACGCTTGATTGTTCGATGATCACGCTTCAGAAGCTTTGCAATTTTAACAGTGCTGCATCCCTCTGCAAGATATCTCACTATTTTTGACTTTTCTGAGCCTGTCAAGTCCTTCTTTTGACCCATTTTGCCAAAGGAAAGGAAGTTGCCTAATAATTATGCACACCTGATATAGGGTGTTGATGTCATTAGACCACACCCCTTCTCATTACAGAGATGCACATCACCTAATATGCTTAATTGGTAGTAGGCTTTCGAGCCTATACAGCTTGGAGTAAGACAACATGCATAAAGAGGATGATGTGGTCAAAATACTCATTTGCCTAATAATTCTGCACTCCCTGTATATTTCACGGTTTGAGGAGTACAGTTTTTTCTTGTTGTGCTGGCAGACACAAATAAGAACAGGTCACCCAGAGTCATTTCTAGTACTATAAAGATGTTGACATTGGTACTGAGGCAATTAAATGACCAAGGACTCGCTGAAGTGTTAACTTGATGTTGGTTATGCATTTATAATGGTGGAAAACTAGTTCTATTATAGAATAAAGCATTTAGGCATGTAGTAGTTCCAATTGATATGGCAAGTAGTCTGGTTTCTACTTCACAGTTTTGGATTTGCTCATTGGTAATGTGTACGTAGATGTGAGTGATAACAGAGACAGCATGGTAAAGGTCGTTGCAGTGCCTGATGGTTTTAGAAGACCTATTTTGAGCTGCCGTGATCAGAGGCATGGTGTCCATGCTATGCAATAGAAGGAAGAGTATACATTTCCTGCAATATCAGAGAGCCTATGATATGGATTGTGGGATTCAGAATATAAAATATTATGCAGCTGCCCAATATTGGCATTGGCTAGTGATTTATTTATTATCAATTTCAAATGCATGATGCTAAATTTATTGATGGAATCCTATAGGATGGGCTCAGACAGTTGCAGGAAGAGAACACTTTCATTGCAGTTGCAAAATGCTGTTTTAATTTTCAGGGAACTGGATGCATTTGTCTGGTTAGTGGTAAGCTTCTAGATCGTGATGCACTGCTTCATGTATTCCTGAAAATTATGAATAAATGGTTAACATTATCAAAGAAAACATTTCTCAGTTGCTCTTCAGTGCTTTGTCTTAACACCAGTTGTGGCTGGCGACCTCAGCATGTTGGCGGGGCATAGGGGAGGCCAAACAAATGAAAATATATTAAAAAAATAAAATAATTACTTACTTCTTCGCTGCGCTGCTCCTGTGTCCTGCTGTCGCACTCCAGGCACATGCTCCCAGCCTGCCCTGCACCAATCATGATGCTGCTCAGAGAAGCATCATGATTGGGTGGAGCGCCGCGGCTGGGTGCTCCAGCGCAGACTGGGAGCCGTTTCAGGCTCTCTCCAACTCAAAAAGAACAGATGATGGATGGAATGCTGAACAATGTAAACATTTGCCCCAGTTACAAAGATCTGGGTTTAATCCATCGTTTTTTTGCTCACCACACCACCCCAGTTTGGACTCAGCCATATGCATATCAGACTTGACCCTGTTCCTCATGGGAACAGTCCAGCCTACCACAGTGCGGGTTGGAGAGAGCCCTTGTGCGCATGTATGGTTGGCCAGTTAAGACGGCCGGCCAAACATACATGCGCACTGTGGGGAGTGATTCGTGCACCCCTCCTCCATGGTCGTCACCCCCATGGCCCGCCCCTTTAGAAACAAAACGACATTAAACAGTGTTTATTGTCGAACAGGGTTTATTGTCGTTTTGTTTCTAAAGATTGCAGCTCCTGCTGCAGCTGGAGGGGGAGGCAAAGCTCCTCCGCCCTAAAGAAGGAGCTGCCCCTGCTTAACACTACTCCTTGTGTGAAGGGTATTGTCTCTTCGTCAGAGTAGGTTCACAATGCCTGTCAACTGTTTTCATGCATCAGCTTCCAAAACACAAACTCACCCCCTATGAAAATATTCCATTTAGCAGACTGATGCCCTCAAACAGTGTAGCAATTGAA
Source organism: Pleurodeles waltl (assembly GCF_031143425.1). Taxonomy (NCBI): domain Eukaryota; kingdom Metazoa; phylum Chordata; class Amphibia; order Caudata; family Salamandridae; genus Pleurodeles; species Pleurodeles waltl. Next base: position 841,518,507 of record NC_090436.1, read on the forward strand.
TATAAAAGAAATGAACAAGAAAGAAGTCAAGAAAATTGAATGCTGGTTAGACATTGTCAGCTAAAATTGGATGCACATCTTGTCAAAGTAGCACGGTTTCCTTATAGAACCATAATGATGCAATCCATCAATGTACCAAAACGTTTGGGATAGACTTGGTGAGCAATATTCTTTTTTTGTTTTTAAGGTGTGACACTTAATGAATGCCCAGCTATTCCATATAAATTGTCTCAATTTTTAAAACATACCTCAGATGCACACAACTTTATGACATAAAATGTTCCTAATCTTGCCACTTTACAAACGTTTGCACAAGCATATTTGTAGTGACTGTTTCACCATTGTACCATCACTAATGACTCTCCACAACAATGTATGCATTTGTCATGGTCACATCTTTAAAAGACTAAAGCAGATTAGATAAAGCACAAAAATGATCTGTTAATATCTGCACTAGAAACGTTATGGAGTTAAATGAAAGAATTGAAATATATTTATAGCCGAAAAAGGATTGATAGAAGAAATATGAAACAGATATTTATAATATTTGATAGTTTCAGGAATACATTATTGGAGATACGCACATTTAGAAGAGGTGAACCCCCAGACAAGGGATCATCAAATAGGATGCGGACAACTGGTCAGAGGAGCTGCGGGCTGTGATGCAAAGTTCTCTGTCAGGGATTCATCTATCAGTGGCGATTCCGAGGAGCTGTGTGGCTGTGATGTGAGGTTCTGCATTGAGGTGCAGTGCTCAGTGGCAGTTCCGAGGAGTGGCAGGGTCTTGAGACATGAATGTGTCTCACTGCGGCAGTTCCGATACAAGGCTGCGAGGCAACGCCCCTTGCTGCATTAGTTCTGTCAAAGCGACCACAGCTCACTAGCAGAGCAACTAGAGGTCTGCTTCCAAGGGTCCAGAACTGTGGTGGCATCACTTGAGACCAGAACTCAAAGCAGGCAAAGTCCATGTGCTGGGGTTAAGGTGGATGGAGCCTTTTCTGTCCAATGGGCTCTGGTCAGGAGGCCAACTAACTAGCCGTTGGAGTCACTCTGGTGGTCCTGGGTTCAAGATTGATGTAGAATTCTCCTTAGGCAGCAGGGCAGCAGAGTAGCAGTCCTTCTTGTAGAATAGCATATCAGTCCTTTTGAGACTTCCACATGTCTGGAGGTGTACTGAAGAGTTGGGTCCAATTTTTATACCTGGTGCACACTTTGATGTAGGAACAGCTTCTAGAGGTTTTCACCATCAGTGGTACTTTGAATTTCCTGCCTCCCTGCGATGGCCCCAGCTTTTCTGGGGACACAAAAGACTAGTGTCAAATCCTTTTTGAGTGTAGTCCGTGGAGCCTTTGTGAGGTGCAAGTGTGAAAGGTGACGCTCCTCCCACTCTACAAGTCAGAGATGGCCCATCCCGTGAACACCTATTCCTCCTTTGTATCACTGTCTGGAAGCAAAACACAAAGATCAACTTCCAGATACACCTAGACATTTGAACCAGGGTACAGGCTGCAAGCACCCAAATGGATGGAATAAGAAAATGGCAAATTTCTAAAAGTTTTTTTTTCAGAATTGTGACTTAAAATCTGGCTTTACTATTAAAGAGGGTTTTAAATTCTTTGTACACCAAACTTGACCTGTCCACCTGCTCCCAACTGAAACATCATTTGGGAGAGGTAGGCCTTGCAATAGTGAAAACGGGTGTAACTTACATGTAATAAAAAGTAAGGTTTAGGCCTGGTAAAAGGTTGTTTTGGCCAGGACAAAATGGCAGTTTATAACTGCACACACAGACTGCAATGGCAGGTCTGAGACATGTTTACAAGGCTAGTAAGTGGGCGGCACAATAAGTGCTACAGGCCCACTAGTAGCATTTAATTTACAGGCCCTGGGAACGTGTAGTACCACATTACCAGGGTCCTATAAGTAAATTAAATATGCCAATTGGGTACAAGCAATTCACCATGTTTAATGCAGTGCAAAACCTAGGTCAGCAAAAATAGGGGACCGGAAAGCAAAAAGTATTTTAAAGGAAGGTGCAGCACAGGCACTGGTGCAAAGGATAGCCAAAGAATGACTAATAACTTTTCTAAATATTGGTTGCCAATGGTTTATAGGCTGGTGCACTGCCTAAACATTGATAAGCATGAGCTGTAGTCGGCCAAAGGAATTCAGATGCATGCATGGTCATACCAAGGTCTCAGATCCTGAGACAATACAATACACAATTAGTTAATTTTCGGTAATTCACTTCCCATGTTATAATTATATATTATCAGTACTAAAAAAGGACAAGCATTTCGTTTTCTTCTCTCTTGATTTAGGTGGGCCTAGATGCAACGTTGTTCATGGCATATGCACTAAAAGGGAACTATATTAACATAAAATATTTCCACATAAACATGAACATAACATTTTTAAATCGACTAAATTGATAAGCTTCAAAACGACCTCTTTTGTGTTAGTGAAATTCTAATTTAGTCGATTTAAAAATGTTATGTTCATGTGGAAATATTTTATGTTAATATAGTTCCCTTTTAGTGCATATGCCATGAACAACGTTGCATCTAGGCCCACCTAAATCAAGAAAGAAGAAAACGAAATGCTTGTCCTTTTTTAGTACTGCTACTTTCAAGTAGGAATATTATTGGATTGGAAAAGTAGCTTGAAGTAAAGCACTACAGTGTTTTCTAAAGTTAACTTAGTTGTTAATAGTTAATAAAAATGAGTTACAATTTCAACAGGGTTCTGGAACTCGTGACAAGAAATTGATAAGAATTATGGTTTCCCGTTGTGGTGTTGACATGAATGAGATCAAAGCGCATTACAAGCGGATGTATGGCAAAACACTCCGGCAGGCTATCCTGGTAAGTTTTTTATGACTTAATATTGTGTTCCTTTGTAATTTTGGATTTTCTCTTGTACATTCGTCTGGAGGGGAACTCCAGACGAATTGTGCTTTGTTTTTGTCACGGTTATCAAAAAGAAGATTGAGTAAGTCTGACCAGTTACTTCTGTACTGACCAGTAACTCCTGAATGAAGCTAAAAAGGCAGTAAATTAGTCCTCTCCGTAGAACTTGGTAGAGGGAGGCTGTACCCTCTCCCCCACAAGATCTCACAAATGGCCTCTGTGCTGCCAATTTCAGGAGAAGGCAGAGGTGAGGATACCACACTTTGCGTGACTGGGTAACCCCCTCAGTTCCCCCCGTTCGCTTTATGTCAGAATAACGTGGCAGCACGTGTTGCCGAATTCTAAAATGGACTTGTGGTGAGCGAGAGTAATTTTTGGTTGGTGGTAGCCTCTTTTATTTCACTTCCAGAGACTCACGGGACTGATTTGTACTTAGAGACAAATGCCTTCCACACACTGGGCCACCAAAGAAATCCTAAAAAGCAACTTCACAAACCTCAGAAATCGGTGACATTAAAAAAAAATGAAATTCCGGAAAACAATCTTTTAAAAACTGGATAAACCTCTATTTGGTGAAAGAATTCGTCCAAATAAAAGTGTTAATCCGTGTTAATTAGTGAGCATAAATGTTTCATCACTGGCAGGTGCAATTCTTTAAAAAATCACAATCATTTTAGTTTCATTAAGTACAAAGTTGGGGATTTGATGGAACTGGACAAGTGTTTTTCAACCAGAATGGAGCAAAATCATAACATAGACTACAATTTGCGAACCTCTGCTCTACATCTTGGTAGCTGAATGTGCTATTAAATGTAATTGTGTGTTTTTTCCATGGAGTGTTCTCGAGCCTAAAAATATTCGAATATTTGATCCATTGTAGTTTAATCTTAAGAGGAAAATTATGTATATCCTAAAACAGCTTTTTACCCTGCTTTCTGTTCTGTGCCAAGATTTTGGTGATCCCCGGGAGATTGAGATAGACCCCAGGAACCCATAGGCATTCATTATAGAGCTTGCACGTCCCACAACGCTTTCTCTCTGATCATACGAGGAGGATGCCTCAAGGTGCTCCTTTCGTCTCATTACCTGAACAATTTACCCCTTTTACAAAAACTCTCACAAGGTGAAAGGGTGATTGAAACAACTTCTCTCTATATTTTATCATTTTGCGAAATACACATCAACGTGGCATCGTTTAACTACTAAAGTTATGCTACATACATTACACAGAAGAAGCAGCACGTTTTCGGTTTTGGCGCATGAAAACTTTATATGCGGAACAGTATAGTATAGCTGTAGTTTGTATACATCAAGAATAAACACACTCTTTGACCAACATCACAGTGTGATAGGAAATACAAATGTTATCAGGAGAATGTAGGAATATAGATTACAGGTCTCAAGTTATAGAGAACTATTAAGACATCTAACATGGGCTGCGACTCTTCTGATTTAATCTTACTTTTTTCCAATTATTGGCATTAGTGTAATTCTGTTATAGATACATCTAAAATAATTATAATAATTGGATTTATCAGCAAAACGCACCCTTGTCAAGTTGAAATAGCTGATGAAGATATTTCTAAACACAAGTCTGCTGTTGCAAACCAAATTATATTTACAATCCAAAGAAGGCCATAATATCATTTGCTGCTTTTAAACGTTGAGGTTCCTCTATACCTGAATTTCCCAACTCACTTCCCAGTTTACTGAGCTAGCAGAGTGGCTTTCTCTCAAAGGCAAATCACGCATGAACCAGGACGTTTCTTGCAAAATTGATTTAAATAGCTCACATAAATAACTTACGCAAATAAAGCAGTTTGCTGAATCTGCCGTTATGAACAATCCTCAATGTGGAATTTATTCTAGGGCGATGCTCGTCTGGCATGTGATGGATCATTACATTACATTATCACAGCATTCTACATTGATTTAAACAAGTCAAGGTATAGTGCCCCTGTTACATAAAGATAGAAATTTAATTCAGGAGAAACCACTCACCCTTATCTAATGGAAAATTACCTTTCTTTTAAACTATACCTTTTGGTTTCCCAACCCAAATAAAGGATGTATATTTTCCATTCACAGTTTTAAAATACAATGGATGTGAAATGATAGGGAGAGATTGAGATAAAAACAAGCATTAGTGCAAGATGGCCATTTGCCATATCTATTCTAAACACCTGATGCAGGCGATACATGCGGACAGTTGATCATCACCGTTCTTTAATGCTCTTTTAATTATAATCATACTGGTGCTGTTTAATAAGAATATACCTCTTAGGTGTGACACTGTTATTACCTGGCAGTTCCTTTGGGGTAGACTGATGGTACGCATCGATTTATATTTCTATCTTCTATACATTTATTCCCTCTCCCAATATTTCAGGAAAGCCATTGATAGCTTTGACCTTAAGTTTAAGAAAGGCAGTAGTTCTGACAATGACCAAGGTACCATCCATGTGCAGCCATACCTTGAACAAGCTCTTATAGCTAGACTGTGTCCTCTATCTGCTAGTGTCTGTAGGTACACTGGGTGAGTGTTATAATATAAGTGGCTACAAGCAGTAGCTACGAGGAATTACCTCTATTGTCCATTACCTCAAACCAGTTACTTTTACAACACTATTTACTTGCCATTCCTGTGTGTAACATTTGTTAAATAAACTGAAACAGATAGGTTTCTTCAACTGGCTCAAATCATTTCTCAGGGGTAGGCAACAGAGAGTCACCCTCCCTCATTCACCTACGAGATCAGGGGTTTCAGGTGTGATATTATCAAGAGATCAATATTCTCAATTTTTCTGTTAATTTGTGTGTATGGCCTCTCATGGGGGAGTTATGCCTCCATCTGTCATAAGCCCAGTTGTAAAATACACGCTGATGTCACAAAGAATATCTTCAGGTTGTCCAAAGCCTCTCCAACTGATGTTAGCAGGAGAGAGCCTGACTCCTAGATCAACTGTTTATCACACAATGGTAGATGGGAACCAACTTTCTTAAGCACAATCCAGTCAAACCTGAGCACCTCCCTAACAACCCTGATGTTTCCATTTGGAACAAACTGGTCTGGATGTGGCCATGGACTCCCTGCTTTTGCCAGCAAATTAGTCGATAATCTGGGAATTTATTTTGATAGTAATAGTAATTGAGCATTCTAGAAGGGAGCATATCACCCTTATACTATGTTATATACGCTGGCTGGCCATTGAAAGCAGGGTCTATTTCTAGGACATGGTTAACACACTCAAAGCTGTCTCTCTGGACACACCTGAGATTCTTTATGTCACATTTAAGTAGCAGGCTCCTAGATGACCTTTACATTCAACAAATCAAGGTCTAATCTGTGTCCCCCACTAGTGTTTTCCTTGTAGAAACCCATGTGCATTCATGTACAAATTTCACTTGCACATACATCAGCCGTGCCTTGTATGAAACAAAAAAGTTGTAACTCTTCAAAATGAATAGGTTATATATCTACACATGGGGAGATTTCAAAATTGTAATCAATTTGCGATCATGGAAAATTACACAAATTTCTCACAACGTTTGTGATACATTATCTAGTTGACTGTTGGGCGCAGCACTGTTTTCCGGCAGCAATGATGCACAGAATATGATAAAAGCAATGCTACTAATAGTGCTAGACATTGGGAGATGAATCAACATCTACTGTGTAAGGTAATATGGGGAAACGATCTGCTTTCTTTTTCCTGTGAATGTACATGTATTTATTTAAACTGGATCATTGTTTGGCACTAATCTCATTCACAGACTTCAAGGTGCTACACGTTCTAAGTCAGATACATCATTTTAATAAAGCGCAGAGGAAAAAGAGGAAGATAACCAATAAAACTGGCCTCATTTGTACTGGCTGAGGAATGGTTTGAGCACGTTTTATGTCCTTCCTGAGTGAAAGAAATGTTCTACTCTGCTTGAACAACTTGAGCTATAGTATTTAACGATCCTGTGTTTTGCGTCCACCAACAAATACAATTGTGTTTTTCTTGTTTGTTCAGCAACTCTAACTCAGTTTGTCTTTGAACATTCACAGGATGAAACCAAAGGAGATTATGAAACAATTCTTGTGACCTTGTGCGGAAGTGATTAGACAGCTTTGTTCCTGTTACTGCAACTCTAATTTCTTCAAAGAACAAGTTGTGTGTTTGTTTCAGCTATCAACAAATAAAAAAGTGTAATAAGTATCAAATAGTTCCTTGATTGCTTGTATTTGGATACAACCTTTAAAAATCTGAACATTGTGTTATTTAATTTGCAAATGCTTGCTCTTTGCAGCGTGTGTGATTAAACCAGTTAAAAGTTGTTAAAGAAATGACAAGTCTCTGCTAATTATAAAATTGAAGCTGAATACCCTTCTGCGAAAAATTGGGTTATTGGTTGAGGAGGGTGAAACCTTACTCAAAAAACAGCTACAACCCTTGTCAAGATGAACCTCAAAAATCACTAAATTAACCAGAGCTTAACCCTCTGGTAGTTTGGCACAAAAGCAGTTGGGCTTAATTTACAGGCAATGTGTAAAGTATTTATGCAGCACTAAACAAGAAATAAAGTGAGAGCACACCACAAGAAAAATCCCTCACTGATTTAGAAAAAGAGAGTAATTTGTAATACATCATTTTACACCAAAATGACAGAAATCCAATCAGTAGAACTGGAGTTACATTTTTTAAAACTTTTAAGTGACAAATAACACATAAATGATCAAAGTGCAAACCGCGGACTTCTAGTCATGCGAGAACGGGACAAAGATAAAGGTCATGGCCTACCACAATGGAGTGCAGTTCGGATACATGATGTGAATTGGACCTGATCTCCACTTACCTTTAGAGTTAGAATAATACGTTCAGCAGGGCAAGACAGCTGGCGGTGTCCTAGTGGGGAGGTGTCCTCGTAGGAGAACTGGTGGAAGAAGTTGTGATTTCTATGTTTGGCTTTAGGACCTGAGTTAGAGTTCAGCTGATGGGCAACTCCATCACAAATGTGATGGATGTTTTGTCTGCTGTATTACAAGACCTGTTGGATACATATAATGCATGTGTACATGGATACAAGTGCCATTGGCTATATACAATGCAAGTGTAATACTCTGGACAGGATACCCGTCAAGTTTGTGGCAGAGTAACCCATCTGCTAAGCTCTAAATAAGGCCATTAGTCTTTTTAATGGAAGTTGAAACGCTGCAGTGGTACAAAGCTGCAGAAGGTAGCCAACAAGTGTTCCACAAGGCCGGATACTCCTTCTGCAAGGAGGTGTTGAACAGGAGTTGCTACTAGCTGGCTCAAAGTCAGGCAAACCGGCGATGCACCTTGAGGGAATTGGCAAGCAGGTAGGTCCTGGAGTCCTCTCTATTCTCATATCACTTTAGGCAGAACGTTCTCCAAGTACTAAATTTGGATTTGCTCTATTTGGGCACCTTTAGCACTACTTCCAATGGTCCAAGACTGGAGGGCCACCACTAGGAGAGTTAAGACTCACTCAAGCTGGGATCAGAAGTGGGTTCAAGCTGGTCAGAGCCTTTTCTGTCTCTGAGGTTCTGTTCAGGAGGCTAGCCAACTAGCCTGTGGAATCACTCATGATGTCTTGGGTTCAAGCAGGAATGCAGGTCTCATGCAGAAGGGCAGTCCCCTGAGGACACAGTGTAGGGTTCTGGCAGCAGGGCAGACCTTCCTAGTACAGCAGGGCAGTAATCTATAGTACACAGTGGGCCACAGGCAGCAGTGCAGTCCTCTGGGGGCCCTTCCCTAGTTCTAGAAGTGAACTGAAGAGTGGGTCTGGGAGTCCTAATTTTATATCTGGTGGCAGCTTTGAAGTGGAAGAAACTCTTGTAGTTTTCCCCCCACCGATGTGCCTGGAATTTAAAGCCTCCCTGCCCTAGTCCCTGGATGTCTGGAGCCTCACAAGTCTAGTAGTTCTTCGAGTGTAAGCCGAGGCAGCATCTTTGAAGTGCAAGTCAAGCTGTGCACAGCTCTGCCCCCTCATCCTGCTAGAGTGGCCCATGCTGTCAACACCTAGTCCTTCTATTGTGTGGCTGTCAGGGAGGAATACACACTTGCCAACTGCCAATTACACTTAGGGGGTGATTCTAACCCTGGCGGTCGGTGATAAAGCGGCAGCCAACCCGCCAACAGGCCGGCGGTCCAAAAAATGGAATTCTGACCCTGGCGGGAACCGCCAACACAGCCCGCCACTTTAACACTCCGACCGCCACGGCGGTAGAGACAAACAGGTTGGCGGTCACCGCCAACAGACAGGCGGGACTAAATGTACCGCCCACCCTATCACAACTCACCAATCCGCCACCTTTTCCGGGGCGGGAGCCCCGCCGATAAAAACACGGCGGAAACAGACTACGAACGGGAAAACGCTCACCTCTACGCACTCCACGAGGACGGAGGACAGCATGGAACCCGAATTAAACATCCTACCTGCTCTCGTCTACCTGCTCATCTACCACGAGTACGAACGCCGGCGCAGACGACAACGGTGAGTACTGCACCTACGACACAGGGGAGGGGGGAGGAGGAAAGGTTACGGCACACACATATGCGACCCCCACCCCCCCAAACTATGTACACACCAATGCAGAGCAACAAGTCACAGTGACACCACCCAAACCCCCCGGAAAAATGCAAAGACATCATTAAATAGAGAAACAAAATTTATGTAAAAAATAGCCTCTGATAAGTCATGGTCAAATAGCAATAAAAATAATAAAAAAGAAAATAAATATTTTGTGCAATCGATAAACCGAGGCAATTAGTCCTGCACATTTAACGAAATTCCAAGTGTCCGTGGGCCAAAGTGTATCAACACAAGGGCAAAGCCCACACAGGAGACCTGAGTCCGTTGGAGAGAACACTGCTGGGGCATCTGATGATAAAACTACAGGCACCTCAGGGGGAAGGGAAGGGGGGGCACCACAGCCACATGAGTCCACGACGCCAGAACCACGAAGGGGCCACCATGCCCACTGTGCCATCCTGGGGAGTGCAAAGCCACAGTCTCTCAAGTCTCTACAGTGGGTGGTTTGCCCACTGTGCCATCCTGGGGAGTGCAAAGCCACAGTCTCTCAATGTCCCTACAGTGGGTGGGTTGCCCACTGTTCCATCCTGGGGAGTGCAAAGCCACAGTCTCTCAATGTCCCTACAGTGGGTGGGTTGCCCACTGTGCCATCCTGGGGAGTGCAAAGCCACGGTCTCTCAATGTCCCTACAGTGGGTGGGTTGCCCACTGTGCCATCCTGGGGAGTGCAAAGCCACGGTCTCTCAATGTCCCTACAGTGGGTGGTTTGCCCACTGTGCCATCCTGGGGAGTGCAAAGCCACGGTCTCTCAATGTCCCTACAGTGGGTGGTTTGCCCACTGTGCCACCCTGGGGAGTGCAAAGCCACAGTCTCTCAATGTCCCTACAGTGGGTGGGTTGCCCACTGTGCCACCCTGGGGAGTGCAAAGCCACAGTCTCTCAATGTCTCTACAGTGGGTGGGTTGCCCACTGTGCCACCCTGGGGAGTGCAAAGCCACAGTCCATCAGGTGGATTACAGAGACCACTGGTCATGGAGGAGGCATGGTGGGCACAGTGAACCGTGAACAGTAGCTCGACACAGAACCGGCACTGTCATTGTGCGAGCTGTGCTTGAGACGGCGGGGCCCAGCGGAGCAGTGCTTGAGACGGTGGGGCCCAGCAGAGCGGTGCTTGAGACGGCGGGGCCCAGCGGAGCGGTGTTTGACAGGAAGGGCCCAGCGGAGCGGTGCTTGAGACGGCGGGGCCCAGCGGAGCGGTGTTTGACAGGAAGGGCCCAGCGGAGCGGTGCTTGACAGGAAGTGCCCAGCGGAGCGGTGCTTGAGACGGCGGGGCCCAGCTGAGCGGTGCTTGAGACGGCGGGGCCCAGCAGAGCGGTGCTTGAGACGGCGGGGCCCAGCGGAGTGGTGTTTGACAGGAAGGGCCCAGCGGAGCGGTGCTTGACAGGAAGGGCCCAGCGGAGCGGTGCTTGAGACGGCGGGGCCCAGCGGAGCGGTGCTTGAGACGGCGGGGCCCAGCAGAGCGGTGCTTGAGATGGCCGGGCCCAGCGGAGCGGTGTTTGACAGGAAGGGCCCAGCGGAGCGGTGCTTGAGATGGCGGGGCCCAGCGGAGCGGTGTTTGACAGGAAGGGCCCAGCGGAGCGGTGCTTGACAGGAAGGGCCCAGCTGAGCGGTGCTTGAGACGGCGGGGCCCAGCGGAGCGGTGCTTGACAGGAAGGGCCCAGCGGAGCGGTGTTTGAGACGGAGGGGCCCAGCGGAGCGGTGTTTGAGACGGCGGGGCCCAGCGGAGCGGTGCTTGACAGGAAGGGCCCAGCGGAGCGGTGCTTGACAGGAAGGGCCCAGCGGAGCGGTGCTTGACAGGAAGGGCCCAGCGGAGCGGTGCTTGAGACGGCGGGGCCCAGCGGAGCGGTGCTTGAGACGGCGGGGCCCAGCAGAGCGGTGCTTGAGACGGCGGGGCCCAGCGGAGCGGTGTTTGACAGGAAGGGCCCAGCGGAGCGGTGTTTGACAGGAAGGGCCCAGCGGAGCGGTGCTTGACAGGAAGGGCCCAGTAGAGCGGTGCTTGAGACGGCGGGGCCCAGCGGAGCGGTGCTTGAGACGGCGGGGCCCAGCAGAGCGGTGCTTGAGACAGCGGGGCCCAGCGGGGCCCAGCGGAGCGGTGTTTGACAGGAAGGGCCCAGCGGAGCGGTGCTTGAGACGGCGGGGCCCAGCAGAGCGGTGTTTGACAGGAAGGGCCCAGCGGAGCGGTGCTTGACAGGAAGGGCCCAGCGGGGCGGTGCTTGAGACGGCGGGGCCCAGCAGAGCGGTGCTTGACAGGAAGGGCCCAGCGGAGCGGGGCTTGAGACGGCGGGCCCTGTTCAGCGGTGCTCTTCTGCACGGCGGGGCCCTGTTCAGCGGTGCTCTTCTGCACGGCGGGGCCCTGTTCAGCAGTGCTCTTCTGCACGGCGGGGCCCTGTTCAGCCGTGCTCTTCTGCACGGCGGGGCCCTGTTCAGCGGTGCTCTTCTGCACGGCGGGGCCCTGTTCAGCGGTGCTTGTCCAGTAATTCAAGGGAGCCAGACCTGGCCTGGACTCCCTGCTCAGTCTCCCTCCGACCGTGCAGTTGCTGGACCCTTCAGTGACGGATTCCTGGGCCCTTGGGTGTCCTCCCTTACACCCGGGATGGGCTTGTGGGGCCCTCCTGCTCCGCGCTCCTGCTGGCTGACTTCTCCACCCTGCTGCCCTTTCGCTCCTTAGATGAGGCTCTCTGGCCCTTGCCTCCCCTGGATGTTGTGGCAGGTGAAGTGGCCGAACTTTGGTCCTTGGGAGCAGCCGTGTCAGTCTTCTCACGGCGGCCACTTGAGTTTCCGGGTCCTCTTGCCAGGGGGGGGCTGGCTGTCCCCTTGCTGCTGACAGATGTGTCACTGCTGCCAAAGGGTGGACTCCAGAACCCATGCACTACAGTGACACCTGAAGCTGGGCTGGTGGTGGCTGAGGTGCTCTTGGGACTCTTAGCAGATGGAGGGGGTGGGTCAGGGGAGGGAAAGAGGTTAAGATTGGAGAGGTAAACTTTTTTAGGACCAAGGTAAAGGGTGGGAGTAGTGGTGATGGGAGTGGAGGAAGAGGATGTGGTTGTAGGAGAGTCAGGTGTGCTGTCTTTGGGTGCAGGTGATTGTGACGTAGGCTGTCGTGAGGTGGATGGCTGTTGGGTGGGTGGCTGCCTGCGTTTGTGTGTCTTGGAAGAGGGGGTGACAGACACAGTGGGAGAGGACACAGGGGACGTGTAAATGGCAGTGGGGGTGGTGACTGCACGTGTGCGGACTGTACTGGAGGGTGTGGTGAAGCACTGGCTGATGGTGGTGTGCATGCAGGTGTGAGTGGAGACGTCACAGGGAGGGAGGAGGGAGACGAGGAGGAGGGGGACACAGAGGTGGTAGTGACTGTTGGCATGTCTGCATCTGGGTGTTGCTTGGGTGACTGTTTGTGGGATCTGTGGTGCTTGTGTCTGGATGAGCTGCCCTTGGGTGTTGAGGTGTGTGCAGGCTGGTCTGATGGTGTGGATGGGATAGGCTGAGGAACAGGAGACAGAGACAGGGTGGAGGCAGTTAGAAGAGGGAGGCTGGAAACAGGGACAATGACTGCCGTCAGTGCTGAGGCCAGAGCATTGAACGATCGTTGATGGGCAGCCTGACCCGAATGAATGCCCTCCAGGTAGGCATTGCTCCGATGCACCTCCCTTTCTACCCCCTGGATGGCATTCAAAAGGGTAGTCTGCCCAACAATGATGGTCTGAAGGAGGTCAATGACCTCCTCACTGAGGGCAGCAGGGGTAACAGGGGCAGGGCCTGAGGTGCCTGGGGCGAAGGAGATGCCCGCCTTCTTGGGCGAGCGGGCACGGAGCGAAGGCTGAGGGGCTGCTGGGAGGGCGGGGCTGGTGCGCTGGGTGGCGGCTGTACCTGTAGAGGCGGGGGCACGGATGTTGCCGCCACCGCTAGGGAGCTCCCATCCGAGGACGTGTCGGTGTCGCTGGTGTCACCACCGGTCCCCGTTGTGGTGCTCCCCTTGCCCTCCGTATCACTGGTGCCCTCGGTGTCTGTACCACGGCCCACCGGGGCCTTGTGAGTTGCAGCTCCCTCGTGCTCCGATGCCAATTTTCCTCCGCCTGATGATGCTAATGCACACATGCACAAGATGATTAAGAAAAAGGGTGGGGGGAGATAAAATAAAACAGGTTGAGTGCATGCAATGTCAACAAGGTTGGCGGAGAGGACAGACACAGGAGCCTCATGCACTACGCTGCGCAATCGGGGTATACTACTCAGTACTTGTGACCAGGCCTACAGGTCTATGCACAACAAATACAGACATGGATGATGCAGGACCATGGATAGCTGTACTTGGCACCCTACAGAGGTTGGGGGCGGGGCACTGGGCCATGCCTAAAGGAGAGGACTACACTACAGAGAGCGCCCTGGCCTAATGTCACCCACAACCCTCCTCCCCCACCCAGACGCCTCCACTGCGCATAAAGATAGCAGAATGTGCTGATACTCACCCCCTTGTGTCTGCTGTGATGCTCTCAAGCGCCCATCCAAATCAGGGTAGGCCACCGCCAGGATCCGGGACATCAGGGGGGTCAGGGTACGACTGGCACCCCTCCTAGGTTGGGAGGCCATCCCCAGCAGTGACTCTGCGGTTTTCCTGGTCCGCGGCGGATGTCCTCCCACCTCTTGCGGCAGTGGGTGCCCCGTCTGATGTGGACCCCCAGGGCCCGGACTTCCTTGGCGATGGCACGCCAAATGTCGACTTTCTGATGGGCGCTGACCTATTTGACATGTACAGGGTGGGAAAGGAAATATCATCATTTATCTGCATGTTAGATGTGATTGCCCCCCCCTCCCCAACTTTGCCATGTGGCACATGCTCTCATCTGTCGTGCGTTGCACTCCTCATTCGCTCCCCACCCCACCATCTTACATCCACCCCACTCAACACAGGCATAGCCCATTCAATGTGCACCCAGTGTACTTACTTGTTGGTCTGGAGGACCGTAGAGTAACGCATACTGGGGGAGGACCCCATCCACAAGTTTCTCCAACTCTTCAGACGTGAAGGCGGTTGCCCTTTCCCCAGTCGCAGCAGCCATTGTCTTTTCCAGACCGAGGTCACAGCAGCACTTGCAGTATAGTTCCTCTCCTGTGGATGATCAGGTCTCGAGTGATTAAGCAGATAGAAAATGGCGGTCACGCCCGCGGCGGTGCGTACCGCGGCGGTGCGTACCGCGACCGCCGGCGCACATCCTCATTGGCTCCTGAAACCCATAGGGTTCAATGTTAACCAATGCAGCTTCGTACAGCGGTCTTCGACCGCCTACCGCCACGGTGTGCCACGCCAGCGCATTGACCTCACATCCCATTGTCCCACTTCACAGGTCAGGCAGCCGCCATTTCAAGGGCCCACATGGCTTAATTTCAACTGCGTCACACAGGCCTAGGCCTTGCATTGCCACACATACATGCCTTTCAATACATAGATAACCGTGTGCTATGCAAGCTGTGGTGAACGTACCTGTGATTTGCTTGACTCCATACTCCATGTTGTCCTTCCTAGGCACCGTCCGCTGGGACTTGCGAGGAAAAGGAGGAATCCTCGCTTGTACCGACCGCTGGTGGACCTGTCGACAATGGAAGAACGCCATATCATACTACGTTACCGACTTGACAGAGCCACTATACATGAACTGTGTGCCCAGCTGGAGCCAGCCCTGATGTCCCCCATCCACCAACCCACAGGAATTCCCCCTCTAGTGCAGGTTCTGTCAGTCCTCCATTTTTTGGCAAGTGGCTCATTCCAGACAACAGTGGCCATGTCATCTGGAATGTCTCAGCCTATGTTTTCAAAGATTTTGTCCAGAGTGTTGTCTGCCCTGATGAAACACATGCGGAGCTACATTGTTTTCCCTGAGGAGGATGATTTGGCCACTGTGAAGGGTGATTTCTATGCCCTTGGACATATCCCCAACATCATTGGTGCCATTGATGGGACCCATGTGGCTTTAGTACCCCCAAAAGACGATGAGCAGGTGTACAGAAACAGGAAAAATTACCATTCTATGAATGTGCAGTTGGTCTGTTTGGCTGACCAGTACATCTCCCATGTAAATGCCAAGTTCCCTGGGTCAGTGCATGACGCGTATGTTATGCGTAATAGCAGCATCCCTTATGTGATGGAACAGCTACAGAGACAACGTGTGTGGCTAATTGGTGACTCTGGTTACCCCAACCTGTCCTGGCTACTGACCCCAGTAAGGAATCCCAGGACCAGGGCAGAGGAATGGTACAATGAGGCCCATGGGCGTACTAGGAGGATCATAGAAAGAACCTTCGCCTTCTGAAGGCCAGGTTTAGGTGCCTGCATATGACAGGTGGATCCTTAATGTACTCACCAAAGAAGGTGTGCCAGATCATCGTGGCCTGCTGTATGCTGCACAATCTAGCATTGCGACGCCAGGTGCCTTTCCTGCAGGAGGATGGTCCAGATGGTGGTGTAGTAGCAGCTGTGGTGCCTGTGGAGAGTGAAGAGGAGGAAGACGATGGGGACGACACAGACAACAGGGACACAGTTATACAACAGTATTTTCAGTAGCACACAGGTAGAATCACCCACGCCATTTAACATTTACTTAAAGCCTCCAGCATCTCTACTTTGTGTATTTCCCCACAGTTCTTTTTTACTGATTTTTGATTTTCCCTTCCCTTTTCAGTGCTGTATGACCCACTGCGTGACTTCTGCTTGGTTAGCCCATGGACTAAAGCTTATTGACATCGGTATGTTGTCATCACAAATTGACTGAACATAATTGAACAGTAATGTGTAATACAGTTGTAAAGAATACAGGCTGACTCCTGAATAATTTCAGTGCAATGAGTGATTTATTTTTAGTGCTAGATATTGGTACATGATATTAAAATGGTGATGGGTGATGGTGGAGTAATGTCCATGGCAGAGTCAAGTTCTCAGTTTCACAGGTGCATTGTCCATATGCCTGTGGAAGGATGGAGCAGGGGCAGTTCAAGGTTGGACAGGGTGACAATGTGGGACAGTGGGATGACATCAGGGGGTATCTTATGCTGGCGGGTGTCTTGGCATCCTACTCTGTCTTCCTGTGAGATCTCAGGTTCCGCTTGCGGGGTGGTTGTTCTTCAGCAGGAGGTGGGGTTCTGGTGGCCTGTCGTTGTGGTGGGGCCTCCTGTCCACTAGCGCCGGCGGAGGTGGTAGGCTGTTCCTGGTCCTGGCTAGTGACAGGGGCCCTTTGTGGTGCCACATGGTCCCGCAATGTGGTTTCTATCCGGTTGAGGGCCTGGACTATGGTCCCCATAGCGGTACTGATGTTCCTGAGTTCATTGCTGAACCCCATGTAGCGTTCCTCCTGCTGTGCCTGGATCTCCGTGAACCTGGCCAGTACAGTCGCCATCGTCTCCTGGGAGTGGTGGTATGCTCCCATGATGGTGGTGAGGGCCTCTTGGAGAGTGGGTTCCCTGGGCCTGTCCTCTCCCCCCTGTCGCACAGCAGCCCTCCCAGTTACCCTGTTTCCCCGGGCCTCTGTCCCCTGACGGTGTGCCCACTACCACTGCCCCCAGGTCCCTGTTGTTGTTGGGGTGTTGGGTCAGCCTGGGTGCCCTGTAGTGGCGGACACACCGCTGATTGACGCGTCCTGGAGACAGAGGCATGGGCCCGCTGGGTGGGAGCTGTGCTGATATTCCCAGAGGGGGTTGGGTCTGCTGTGGCCTGTGTCTGTGTGTGGGGAACCGACTGTCCAGAGGTCCCCGATGGTACGGGCTGGTCATCAGGTTCTAGGTCGACAGAGCTGCTGTCCTCACTGGGGGCCTGTTCTGGGGGTGGGATGGACAAATCTGTACCCTCCGTGGCGGTGTGTTGGCGTTCGGGCCCTGCAGGGGTAAAAGAGTATGGTTATTGCTTTTGTGTGTACCATGGCGTGCATTTTGTGAGTGCCCTTGTCCACCACTGATGGCATTCCCTTGTGGGAGGTGTTGTGAGGGTGGTTGGGGGGGGTGGATGGGTATGTGCAGTGGTCATGCATTGGTGATGGATGTCTATGGTTTGTGTTGGCATTCAGGGGTTGGTGTTGTTTAGGGTGGGTTGTGCTGGTGAGACATTGGCAGGGAGGATGTGTGCTGGGGGGTTGAGATTGGGGGTGTGGGTTGGCATGCTGGGGGGGGTGAAGTAGTTGAGAATCGACTTACCAGAGTCCATTCCTCCGGGTACTCCAGCGAGGCCATCAGAATGCAGGATGTTTACTACCTCTTGCTCCCATGCTGTGAATTGTGGTGGAGTGGGTGGGGGTCCGCCGCCAGTCTTCTGCACAGCGATGTTGTGTCTTGACACCATGGAACGCACCTTCCCCCGTAGGTCGTTCCATCGCTTTCGGATGTCGTCCCGATTTCTGGGATGCTGTCCCACAGCGTTGACCCTGTCTACGATCCTTTGCCATAGCTCTGCCTTTCTGGCTATTTTGGTGTGTTGCACCTGTGTGCAGAAGAGCTGGGGCTCTACCCTAATTATTTCCTCCACCATGACCCTGAGTTCTTGGTCCGAGAACCTGGGGTGTCTTTGGGGTGCCATGGGGTGGTGTGGATGAGGTGTGGGGTGGTGTTTGTGGTTATGTGCGTGGTGATGTGTGGTGATGTGTGCGTAGATGTGGTGTGGGTGATGGAGTTGGGTTCCTGTGTGTGTTGTGGTTTGTGTTCTCTGTGCTCTCTCTCAGTGTATTGCGCCTTCTCTCAGATATTTGTGGTCGTAGGGGTTTGTGGGTGATGTGGGTGTGTGTTTTATAGTTAATTGGGTGTGTGGGAGTGTTGTGTGTATGTGTATCAGGTGTGTGTATTTCAAATTGTCCAATGTGGCTGTGTTTTGTATGGGTTTGTGTATTTTGACCGCGGCGGTGTGTACCGCCAATAGAATACCGCGGTTAAAAGACCGCCTCGTGGATTCGTGGGTCAGAATGGCATGGGCGTGTTTGTGTTGGCGTGGCGGTGGAGGTTTGGTCATCTCCTGTTTATCGCTGCCCGCTGATGAGGCGGCCTTCCGTGGATGTCGGGTTTTTGGCGGTTTCACAGTTGGAGGTCAGAATGACCGTGGCGGTTTACCGCGGCGGTAGAATGGCGGACTTCTGACCGGCGATAAGGGCCTTTTACCGCTGAGGTCAGAATGACCCCCTTAGTCATGCAACCTATAAACAGGCTGCAGGCATCAAATGTTTAGATCATTAAAATGCCACCTTTTCAGACCCGTGACTCACAATATGACCTTACAATTAAAGAGGATTTTAAATTACAATTCCTTAAACACCAAACATGATATTCCAATCATCTCCCAAACAAACACTGTCACTTATTAAATGTAATAACTCTATTGCTTTTTATATAATGGTATACTGGAGACACAATAGGCCCAAGGAATGGTTATGTGAAAAGTATTGGTATTTTTACATACTTACTGCTTGTGACACAGTTTTCATTATGCTGTGAAATGAATGCACAAATAAATCATAGTGCAAACGGGGAATTTGGTAGGAATTGTAGAATATTTTCCTATTAATATTAATGAGGCTGGATGCTGATTGCAAATCCCATAGAAAATTAATAAATACAGAAGGTCTTCATTTTGTTTAGAGCGGCATCTTTCCTGAAAGAGAGAGGGACTGTATTAGCAAAAAGAGAATTTTGCTAATGGGTTTGAAGAGGAACATGAAATGATCCTCTCAACTTCAGTCTGCTCCCTACAATGCTGACAACCCACATGAATAAAGCGGAAGCTGCTCCTTGGTGACAGAAGCCAACTCCTGAGCAAATACAGTTTACTCTTGGCAGGCAGAGAGAACATAGTTGCCAGGTGAACATCCTCCAGTAACTGCTTTTTTCCTTTTAGCACTACTCTTTTGCCACATTGCCAAAGGACGCCACTGCTGCTATTGTAACACTGCAACCTGTTCTACAGGCCATTGCTGCTTTACATTCTGTAGCCTCTGAGACAGCATCTGAAAGACACTGTGTTGTCCTTCAGAAGCTAAATATTTTTCTCAGCCAGAATAATTTTCCCAATTAGAGTAGGAATGCAGTGCTCCTTGCTATGCTGTCCTATTAGCTTTCAATATAACAGTAGCAACCTGTGTCCCTATTTATGGTACATCTGAGCTGGTGTCTGGAATGGTGAGGGTTAATGAAGTAATAGGATGTTGGTGTGTGGTCTGGCGTATAATGTAGGAGAAAGAGACTGTTAGAGTAAGGATTGAGCCCTGACAGGATAAAACTACTGTTGCTGTAACCTAAGGGCCATAATTGAAATAAAGAACTTAACTCCTAACTGAATTGGTCCAGGCCCTCGCTGGCAACATATGCTTTTTCCTTTACCAGTCTTCTGGTGCAGATTTGCAGCCCAGTGGTGGTAGATTTGAGCGACGTTCTTGTATAAATGCCACAATTTTAACTGAAGTGTTAGCACCCAGATGATGGAGCGCTAGTTAACTTACCTCAAACAGGGTTTTGGAACTGTCCAACAAACTATGCTTATGCACTAGAAGCCACAACCCACCCACTGTGGTACCATGCCTTAAATGTACATTTCTAAAGGTAGTATAACCTAGAGGAAAAGTGTTAGAAATGGGGTCTTTGGTTGGCAGTCAGGTTATCCCCTGTCCAATCAAGGACCCTCACTCTAGTCAGGGTAAGTCACACACAATCCAAATTAACCTGTGCCCACCCTCTGGTAGCTTGGCAGTGAGAAGTCAGGCTTAACATAGAAGTCAATGTGTAAATTATTTGTGCAATAAATCATACAATAACACAATATAGCACCACAGAAATGCACCACACTGTGTTTAGAAAAATAGATAATCTTTGTCTGATAAGATGCAGATCAAAACGATTAAAAGGCAATAAGTATACGTTGAAATATTACTGTAAAAGTAATATAAAGTGTCTTAGAATTGAAATATTACTGTAAAAGCAATAAAAGGTATCTTAAGTTCTCCTAGAACCAACAAGTGTGTCTTGCAGGGCAAAGTACCTGGTTTGCGTGGAAAAATCCTCGCAAGGGACTGCAGAGGACGAGATGCGTGGAAAACGGTAGGTGTGTGTCGGTTTCGTCCCTTTGCACATGACTTGTGCATTATTTTCCACGCAGGGAAGACGTTGCGTTGATTTCCGGCACGCGGACTTGGATCCTCTTCGGGTTGTGGGTTTTTCAGACGCCCCGGGAACGATGCATGGAATCCTGGGCTTGTGGAGCGAAGTGACAGGCACTGCGTCGATTCCGGTGGGTGATGCATGGAAATTTCTCCTGCATGGCTGGTGCTGCATCGATTCCTCTCAGGAAGTTGGGCTGCGTTCTTCTGGGTTGGCTTACGGCGATCCAGTAGGGCCGTGCGTCACAGTTCCTGTTGCGTCGCTGGCACTGCTTCGATATTCCATCGCGAAGTTGGGCTGCATTGTTCCAGTCTCGGCGTGCAGGGAATTTTCCACCGCGAGCAGGCTGTGCGTTGTTTTTGGCAGGCTGTGCGCCGAATTTTCACCACACAGGGATTCCAGTTGCAGGAGAGAAGTCTATTATTTGGTCCTGAGACTTCAGGGAACAGGAGGCAAGCTCTATGCAAGCCCTTGGCGAGCACTCTTTCAGCACAGCAAGAGAGCAGCAAGGCAGCAGGCAGCAGCAGGGCAACAGCAGGGCAGCAGTCCTTTACAGAATGCGGTCAGGTGAGTCCCTTGGGCAGCCAGGCAGTTCTTCTTGGCAAGTTGCAGGTTTTAGTCCAGAGTTTCCTTCCCAGGTAGTGTCTGAGTTGGTAGGGGCAAAGGCCCTGTTTAAATACCAAAATGTGCCTTTGAAGTGGGAGAGACTTCAAAGAGTGGCTTAGAAGTGCACAAGGTCCCCTTTCAGTTCAAACCTGTCTGTCAGGGTCCCAGTAGGGGGAGTGGCAGTCCTTTGTGTGAGAGCAGGCCCTACATCCTCCCAGCCCAGGAAGACCCATTCAAAATGCAGATGTATGCAAGTGAGGCTGAGTATCCTGTGTTTAGGGTGCGTCTGAGTGAATGCACAAGGAGCTGTCAACTAAACCCAGTCAGACGTGGATTGTAAGGCACAGAAAGATTTAAGTGCAGAGCAATGCTCACTTTCTAAAAAGGGCATTTCTAAAATAGTAATATTAAATTCAACTTCACCAGTCAGCAGGATTTTGTATCACCATTCTGGCCATACTAAATATGACCTTCTTACTCCTTTTAGATCAGCAGCTACCACTCTAACAATGTATGAGGGCAGCCCCAATGTTAGCCTATGAAGGAAGCAGGCCTCACAGCAGTGTAAAAACGAATTTAGGAGTTTTACACTACCAGGACATGTAAACTACATTGGTACATGTCCTGCCTTTTGCCTGCACAGCACCCTGTCCTAAGGGTTACCTAGGGCACACCTTAGGGGCGACTTATATATAGAAAAAGGGGAGTTTTAGGCTTGGCAAGTACTTTTAAATTCCAAGTCTAATTGGCAGTGAAACTGCATACACAGGCCGTGCAATGGCACGCCTGAGACAAGGTTAAGGGGCTACGTTAGTGGCTGGCACAATCAGTGCTGCAGACCCACTGGTAGCTTTTAATCTACAGGCCCTGGGCACATATAGTGCACTCTACTAGGGACTTATAAGTAAATTAAATAACTCAATTGGGTATGATCCAATGTTACCATGTTTAAAGGGAGAGAGCATGTGCACTTTAGCACTGGCCAGCAGTGGTAAAGAGCGCAGAGTCTTAAAACCAGCAAAAACAGTATCTAAAAAGTGGAGGGAGGCAGCCAAAAAGATATGGGTGACCACCCTAAGGCTGTCAGGTCTAACATGTGTCCCCCCCAGCTGAAAGTGGGGAGAGCTACCCAACCTCCTGGGAGGTCTCATCTCTAAGGCGGAAGTATCTGGAGAGACCATCAGCATTGGGGTGGTCAATCCCCGGTCGATGCTCCACCGTAAAGTCTATCCCCTGTAGGGAAATGGATCACCTCAAGAGTTTAGGATTCTCACCCCTCCTCTGCATGAGCCATCTGAGAGGACTGTGGTCTGTCTGAACCTGGAAGTGAGTCCCAAACAGGTATGGTCTCAGCTTCTTCAGTGCCCAGACCACAGCAAATGCTTCTCTTTCAATAGCACTCCACCTCTGATAGTTCGAATCTTAGCCTGGAGGGGCTGCACCTTGCCACCACCTACTAGGTGTCCTAAGTACACCACGGAACCCTGCCCAATCTGGCACTTACTGGCCTTGATGGTCAGGCCTGTATGTTGCAGAGCCTGAAGCACCTCCTTAAGGTGGAGCAGGTGTTCCTCCCAGCTGTCACTGTAGATGTCAATGTCATCTAAGTAGGCTGCGCAGAAGGCATCCTTGCCAGTTAGGACCCCGTTGACCAACCTTTGGAAGGTAGCGGGGGCATTTCTCAACCCAAAGGGCATCACCCGGAATTGGTAATGGCCTTCAGGTGTGGAAAATGCAGCTCTCTTTTTATCCCCTTCAGTAAAGGCGATCTGCCAGTAACCTGATGTGAGATCAAAAGTACTGAGGAATTTGGCAGCGCCTAGCCTGTCTGCGAGCTCATTAAGCTCAGGGGATGGGGTGAGCGTCAGTCCGTGTGACTCAATTGAGACCCCGGTAGTCCACACAGAACCAGTGTTCCGGCTTGGCACCAGGTGCTGCAGCCTTGGGCACCAGCACCAAAGGGCTGGCCCAGGGACTATTAGACTTCTCAATGACCCCTAGAGCCAACATCTTGGAGATTTCCTCTTTGATGCTGGCCTTCACCTTATCTGACAACCTGTAAATGTTGTTCTTTAAAGGGGGACTGTCTCCCATGTCAATATCATGGACACACAAGTGTGTGAATCTAGGGGTGAGGGAAAACAGGGAGGAGTACTGTTCCAGTAACTCGTAGCAGTCCCCTCTCTGGTCTAGGGTCAGGGCGTCATAGCGAATGACACCCTCCACCGACCCATCACCTTCCTTGGCAGAGAGGAGGTCAGGAAGAGGTTCACTCTCTTCCTCCATACCCTCATCTGTCACCAGAAGCATGTTGACCTCCGTCCTCTCAAAGTGAGGCTTCAGTCGGTTGACATAGAGCACCCTTAGGGGGTTCCTAGGGGATTGGAGGTCCACTAGGTAAGTGGCCTCCCCTTTCCG
Source organism: Pleurodeles waltl (assembly GCF_031143425.1). NCBI lineage: Eukaryota > Metazoa > Chordata > Amphibia > Caudata > Salamandridae > Pleurodeles > Pleurodeles waltl. The sequence goes on from NC_090436.1 coordinate 841,542,156, forward strand.
CTCCTTCACTTCAAATGGGCCAGAGCAGCAGTCCTGGAGAGCTCTAGGCTCTACTGGCTCCATTACCCACACTTTGTCTCCAGGTTGAAACTCCACCAGGGTGGCCTTCTGGTCATACCAGTGTTTCATTACCTCTTGACTGGCCTCAAGGTTACTTTTGGCCGTTTTCAAGAAGCGATGCATCTGGTTGCGGAGGGCCAGCATGTAACGGACCACATCCTGAGGGGGTGCCTTGGGAGCTTTCTTCCACCCCTCGTTGACAATGCTTAAGGGTCCCCTGACAGCCTTTCAAGGTCTTGTTGAATCTCTCCACAAGACCATTAGATTGGGGTGATAGGGTGTGGTGAACTTGTAGGTTACACCACATGCATCCCACATGGACTTCATGTATGCAGACATGAAGTTAGTGCCTCTGTCAGACACTATCTCCTTTGGGAATCCCACACAGGTAAATATCCCCATTAGAGTTCTGGTCACCACCAGTGCAGTTACGGTTCTCAGAGGGATTCCCTCTGGGTAACGGGTGGCATGGTTCACCAAAACCAGGATGAACCTGTTGCCTAGGGCAGTTTTGGGGTCCAATGGACCAACAATGTCGATGCCCACCATTTCAAAGGGGGTGCCAACGACAGGAAGTGGAATCAGGGAGGCTTTTAGGGGCATATTTATACTCTGTTTGCACCGAATTAGTGTCATTTTTTTTAACTCTAATTTGGTGCAAAACTAACTCCATATTTATACTTTGGTGCTAGACCCCTCTAGCACCAAATTTATGGAGTTAAAGTCATTTTTTGAAAGTGGAGACCTACTTTGCCTTAATGAGATGCAAGGTAGGCGTTCCCGTGCAAAAAATGACTCTATGGCCTTAACGCCATATTTAGGGGCATATTTATACTCTGCGGCATATTTATACTCTGTTTGCACCGAATTAGTGTCATTTTTTTTTCACTCTAATTCGGTGCAAAACTAACTCCATATTTATACTTTGGTGCTAGACCCATCTAGCACCAAGGCCCTGATTTAAACTTTTTTTGCACCGCATTAACGTCATTTTATGACGCAAAAGTGGCGCAAACTTACAAAATATTGGCCCTTATTTATACTTTTTGCTGCAAAACTGCACTAACTCAGTTTTGCACCAAAAAGTTTAGCACCGGCTTGCACCATTTCTGTGCACCAGCCGGGCACCATATTTATGGAATGGTGCAAGCCGGTGCAAAGGGTAGGCTAGAGTAAAAAAAAATGACTTTAGTCTGGTGGGGCTGGCAGTATAGAAGAAGAGGGTTTAGCACAAAAAAATGGCTTTAGGCAGGTTAGAGTAAAAGAAAATGACTCTAACCAGATTAGCGCCATTTTATGGTGCTAAACCTACCATGCCACATGACTCTTGCCTTAGAAAAGGCAGGAGTCATGCCCACCACCCCAGTGGCTAGCACAGAGGTCAGGGGTCCCCTGGGCATGGCCATTGCACCCTGTGCCATGTATGGGTGCCCATTTCAGGGCCCCCTATGGCACTTTCAAAAATAAAATGCACTTACCTGTACTTACCTGGGATGGGGTCCCCCATCCTCGCAGCCCTCTAGTGTGGGTGGGGGTTCCCCTAGGGCCTAGGGAGGGCACCTCTGGGCTTATTACATGGTGTTCCACCATGGAAATAGGGCCACAGGTCCCCTAAAGCCTGACCTGACCCTGGTCTTAAAAAATGGGGCAAAGCAAGCTTTGCCCCATTTTTTGACCCCCTCCTCCCTCCCATGCACCATTTTTACATGGGAGTATAAATATGGTGTTAAGGCCATAGAGTCATTTTTTTGCACAGGAACGCCTACCTTGCATCTCATTAAGGCAAGGTAGGTTTCCACTTCCAAAAAATGACTTTAACTCCATAAATTTGGTGCTAGACGGGTCTAGCAACAAAGTATAAATATGGAGTTAGTTTTGCACTGAATTAGAGTAAAAATCAATTTACGCTAATTCAGTGCAAACAGAGTATAAATATGGCTCTTAGCGTCAAAAAATGATGCTAATCTGGTCAGAATCATTTATTTTGACTCAAAACTGCCTAACGTCATTTTTTTTTAAGCTAGCCTACCCTTTGCACCGGCTTGCACCATTCCATAAATATGGTGCCCAGCTGGTGCTAAAAAATGGTGCAAGCCGGTGCAAAACTTTTTGGGGCAAAACTGCCTTAGTGCAGTTTTGCACCAAAAAGTATAAATAAGGCCCTTAATCTTTTCCCTGTTTTACCACTGGCCTGGCAGGTAGGACAGGACCTACAGAACGCATCTGAGTTTGTCCTCATTCGGGGCCAATAGAAGTGGGTGACAAGCCTGACAAAGGTTTTGTCTTGCCCCAAATGTCCTGCCAGGGGGATGTCATAAGCCAGACCCAATAGGAAGGCCCTGTAACACTGGGGGACCACCCGCGCATGCGCTGCCCCAATGGCCGGAACCTTAGGCTCACTGTAAAGAAGATCATTCTCCCAATATATAAGGTGATTGCCAGAGGCCTCTCCTGGTGCCTGGGCTGAGGCCTGTTACCTCATGCTCCCTAGAGTCGGAAATTCTTTCTGCGCCTTGCAGAATTCCTCCCTGGTGGGCCTGAGAGAGTGTAGTTTAAATACTACTTATACTAAAAATTAAGGCCCGTATTTATACTCCGTTTGCGCCGAATTAGCGTCGTTTTTTTCAACGCGAATTCGGCGCAAAACTAACGCCATATTTATACTTTGGCGTTAGACGCGTCTAGCGCCAAAGTATGGGCAAATAGCGTCATTTTTTTGCGTGAACGCCTTCCTTGCGTTAATGAGATGCAAGGAAGGCGTTCCCGTCTAAAAAAATGACGGCGACGCAAATGCGTCGTATTTATACTCCCGGGCAAAAGTCACGCCCGGGAGGTGGCGGGTCAAAAAACCCCGCATTTGCGCCACTATTTAACGCCTGGGTCAGGGTAGGCGTTAAGGGGCCTGTGGGCTCAAAATGAGCCCACAGGTGCCCTCCCCTGCCCCCAGGGACCCCCCTGCCACCCCTGCCCACCCCAGGAGGACACCCAAGGATGGAGGGACCCACCCCAGGGACATTCAGGTAAGTTCAGGTAAGTATAATTTTTTATATTTTTTTATTTTTTTTGGGTGGCATAGGGGGGCCTTATTTGTGCCCCCCTACATGCCACTATGCCCAATGACCATGCCCAGGGGACATAAGTCCCCTGGGCATGGCCATTGGGCAAGGGGGCATGACTCCTGTCTTTACTAAGACAGGAGTCATTTAAATGGCGTCTGGGCGTCGAAAATAATGGCGCAAATCGGGTTGAGGCGATTTTTTTGCCTCAACCTGACTTGCCCCATTTTAAGACGCCCTAACGCCATTTTCCCCCTACGCCGGCGCTGCCTGGTCTACGTGGTTTTTTTCCACGCACACCAGGCAGCGCCGGTCTGCTAGCGCCGGCTAACGCCATTCCATAAATACGGCGCCCGCATGGCGCTTCAGAATGGCGTTAGACGGCGCTAAATTTTTTGACGCTAAACTGCGTTAGCGCAGTTTAGCGTCAAAAAGTATAAATATGGGCCTAAATGCTTAATGACGCTGCATAGAAAACGACAATAATTAGTGTTTTGCTTAAACACGCATCTGAATTACGACTATAATGTGTGAGGTCACCAAAATACGTGAACTAACAATAATGAGTAAAACTGTTCATGTTATGGTTTTATATTAACATTTACTATATCGGATTTGTATTAATAATCTCATCGGCTTTAAGTTAGCGTTAGTTGTAGATTTAGCTGCCTAGCTCTCATATTAAAGCATTTTTCTCTGTTTTCCAGTGTGCTGACTCGCAAATGGCCATGACCCTGCATTTGTTCCTTTCCTTTCATTTCATGTATCAACCTAGATTCTGTTCTCACTCGCATGCTCGTTGTTTAGAATGAGTTATGTACAAAAGTTGAAACAAAAGTAGATTAATGAAATGTACAAGGACATTTAACCATGGACAAAGGAAACTCATGACCCGAGAAGATGTGCCAAATGGTGAAGTAAAATCCGGATGTGCCACCTCCGAAGGCGTCAATTACGAAGACCAATCAAAATGTTATGGATTATCATGGGGTGACAATTGGAATTACCTAATGCTTAATTTGATAGGTTGAAGATAGTGGGGTATAGTAAATGTCCAATAGAATTTTGGGGGAACGTATCATGAAAAAGGGATAAAAACCCATGTCACAGAAGGGTCGTTAGAATTAGGTAGGGAATGCTGTTGATTTTATCCAGAAACTCTGTCACTTTGTTTGGTGACTTGAGACTTAATAAACCATCCTCACCCATAGACTGCCCCTGTACGCTTCTCCTCCTTATGAGGGAGGTGTCCCCTGTCTTTTAGACAAAGTTAGACTGATGGCGATTTGACTGATGTTCTGAAGACGAAGACTGATCCTGTGTGCTGACCTAATCCTTGTAGGGTAATTATGACAATGCAATATGTAATTTGTCTGTTTGCTTTTCCTTTCTAGGTACCAACTGCTCATTTTTGAATAGAGGCCATAGTTAGATGTTTTCTAAATTGATGTTCTAAATTATTTTGCATGAAGTCCAACATGCTGATGCTAATTAGTGGTTAGGACAGATAATCACTCTGACTGACGCAAATAGACAGAGACTGACGTTGCGCTATGATGAACTGAGACATACGTGATATTCTTTGTATTCTGATCTATGTTCACGCCGTGATATGTTCTTATGTTTGTGATTCTTACATTAATGAAATCATATCACAGTTGCCATATTGTGACTATGCTCTTATGCTTCTTGGTTTTGAGATTGACACTTTGCTAATAGATTGTAATCAATAGGGAATAAAATTCATGAAATTCTATCAAAAGGTGTGGTTATTCATGGCTGAAAGGTCATGGTTGCCTCGACAATTTGATTAATGTCTTTAACCAAAGTAAAGTGCATTGTGGTGGTGAATATTGATGACATTATTGATATATTGCTTGACATATTGATCAGTTATCTCGTCCTACGGTTTCTCACCACTGGGTCACAAGATTCATTGGCCTAAAACGAGTCCTAATGTGTATAAATTAACATAAAGGGACGCGTTAACAGGCCCACTGTCAACATGCCAGCCAGCAAGCTCAGGTAGGTCATCTAGGGCAGCAATGTCTTCCCCAGTTGGCTGGTGGTATGTTGGCTCCCGCGGCTTTGGCTGTCTTTTTCTAAGACACCCGAAGTCGTAATGAGGGCCAATGTCTAGAGTTAGAAATCTTCTGTCTACAAATATGCCAAAAGTATCAGCATCTATCCAGCAAGGGACCTTCCTTGGGCACAAAATTCTAATTTCTTCTACTTGGAGTGTTCCTGACAAAAGTCAACGGCCTCACTGGGACCCGGTGCATTGACTATCTGATTTCATGGAGCATTTTTCAGCTACAGCTTGCTACCTTGCCTTGCTGAGGATTTCTGACTTCCATTCCAGGGACTACGTCAAAAGGTAAATCTTCAAACTGGGTCAAACCTGTTTTCTCTACTTGACTGGCATCCCATCATGATCATCCTTAACTTGCGCCTGGGTACCAGTGAAGTGTAACCAGTTAGGTTGGTGCCTAACACTTTCTTGTGCTATTATCATATATAAATATTAAAAATTCATAACTCAGGTTTCACTTGTTGGATTCTTGTTCCTTTGGTATTATTTCATGTATTAAAATATGCTCTATTGTTCTAAATGGTTTGACTTTTTTTTGTTGTATTTTGACTGTATTACCATTTGGCTACTAAATACATAACTTATACATTGCCTTCACGGTAACACTGCCTGCTATGTGCCATAGGGTAGAGAAATGTGTAATCACCTCACTTTTGATACATTCTATTCCTGGTTTTTAGACTCTGCAGAATGTCATACTGCTGTCCAGTGCCCACTGTATGTACTCTGACCGTAAAGCATGTTCATATTGGCTATATTCCTAGTTTGGCATATTTTACTTACCTGTGAGTTCCTAGTGTATGGTAGGAAGTGTACTCAGGCAGGTAAGTTAAAGGTAATTTGTGGACTATGTGACAGGCAAAATATGACTGCAGGTCTACCACGTTAACTTTTCTGTGCCAGTTGAAAGCTGAATATTCAACCTGTGAAAATGAACCCTTCTGAAAAGCCTATCCCCTATTTTAAAATATTATTAAATCACCCCTAAGTTAGCCTTAAATGCCCATAAAAGTAGGACACATAAATGTTTGCAGTTAAACATGTCCTTAAAGTGACAAGGCCCTAAAAGCTGTTTTGTCTGTAATAGAGTTAGCTCTTCTATAGGAAAGCACTGAGATACAATATTATAATTAATAATACTGTCACTGCTTTGGAAACAGTTGCAAAGGTAATTTGTGGTAGCCAAATCTATTGTTAATGTGGGGTATGTAACAAATATTTTACAAAAAGCACTTTTAAAATGTTATTTTTAACCACCTAAAGACTCCAGAAGCCAATTTGCCTGAGTCTTCACCTGCTAACCAGGAACTGAATAGCCCCTTTGATGAGGTGTGAACGTGCACCTAGAGCTGAGTCAAAGCTCTTGGGTTTTGGGAGGTGTTCTGTTCCTCTGACAGGATGACCATATGGACTGTGCTAAGGAACTTAACTAACTTCAAAGAGGCATACCCTCACAGGCAGGTGTAGCTAACACATGAGACTGCTCCCTCCTTTGTCCCGCTAGTCAGCCAGGCACCAATTCAGTCAGGAGGACCCAAAAATTAGAGCTTGACCAAACGTTGTCCTTTTTACACATGCACAAGCGTCCTTTTAACTTGTCATTATTGACATTCTGATATATATGTCTTAGGTTGAGTTTTAGTAGCTTTTATACATAATTAGGCTTTGAACCACCTTTGAACCAGCAAGAAGAGGGTGCTGTGTAGCTATTTTAGTTATAGCTTCATACACATTATTTTAGCAAACTAGGCCTGGTGCTGTGCACTTTAACCTAGACATATTTTATTCAGCTTTGTTTTATTATTTTAAAAATAGCCACATTGGCGGTCTTGTTTTATTTTCTCTATCTAGCTGTTCCTTGCCTAGGCCAGCACTGCATTCTTAAACAAGACATTTCTTTCACTCTGTGCTTTTGTCAAGGCTGCAGTAAGCTATGTTGCTGGCAAACGTGGTAACGCTTTGTCTCTAGTGTTCAGAGAAATATCCACACTCTTACGTAGGGATCCTTTCTTGGAACACCAGCTGTTTTATTATAAAAACACTATTTTAACCAATGTACATTAGAGGGATATTCCAGCCAGATGAAATATCTCGCTTTCAGTCTTCCTTGTTGCGGCAGGACAGCCATTGCACAGAAAAAGTAGCAATAGCAAGATGCCAACTATTAGAGCCAAAGTTACCAGAAATCCCCCGAAAATACTGACGACTATTGAGTGGATGGGTGATGGTATTAAACTGAATATAAAGGAGAAGGTGTGAACAAAACCAGAACCAACAGCCTTAAAGACTTTTGCAATTCCAGTAGTACTGGACACATTAAATATTCATCCCACGAGCTCACCAAAGTGTCTTGGAAAGTTAGTACTTAAAAGGGACTGTACCTCTCGTGATGGCCTTGCCACCTGAAGTGCATAAGTCTCACATGCAGCTGTGAGCACCACATGTTTTTGAAACAATAGAGCCTTGAGTCTGCTCAACTTGTCAAAATTCACATTTGAAGTAGAGATGTGGGGCCAAATCGCAGCTACTTCCCTATGTCTTGTGGGAGGAAAAAGTATGTTCCCGCAGCATGTAACAACCTTAGAGACTGAAAGAACATTGACTATTCCGGCTCGCATCCACAATAGTTCTCACTATTGAGGAGGACATAGCTGCCATTTGAGACCACCTGTAACCCAGGTCTAGTCAAGGGGACTGAAACTCCCTTCAGATAACAAGCCAAGTTTGCTGCCGAAGCGTTACGTGTCCCGTGCAATGACAGCGGTTTACAAACCATTGAATGGCTGTGTTATGCCATTAATTGTGTTTGACCATTGACTTTGCGCTTCACCACTGCGCATATTAGTTGTTCAATGTTCATCAGTAGCACATTACATGTTGTATTCAGTTTAGCTGCCTATTGGCTTTAACATGGCATTAGACATTATATTCTGTATTCAGCTTAGCTGCCTATTGGCTTTAACGTGGCATTAGACATTACATTTTGTATTTAGGTTAGCTGCCTATTGGCTTTATCGTGGAGTTAGACATTGCAGTTGAGACATTGCAGATGAACTGTGTTTTTCCACATGGTAGACCAAGCTGTGATTTTTGTATACTGTTCACACCGAATCCTAGCGTGATAAGAGAGCGTATATTTTGTGTTTTCCTCTCTAATCAGCCTTGGGAATAAGCGAGGTTTAGGAGATCTGGCTAATCTCCAATGGCTTGTTTACTTCCCAACTCTGCATGTTATGCATTATAAGACGGTGTCCCTGGGCAGCAGCAAGGGGGAATTTTCCAGGACTTCATTCAGGAGTGGACGTCAGCTGCCTGACCTGCCATTTGGGTGGAAAATCTCTTTCTCGCAGTTGAACAGGAGTCATCAACTTGCAGGCATGAGAAAGATGACGAGCAGTGATAGGCCCTACGGTGATGAATTTGGACTTTTATTCTTTGCTTTGAAGTTAAGCTATAATATAATCACATGTATTTGTTGTGTACATTGCAATTGAGAAGTACTTTGATATATTTTCCTTTCATTGCTGTGACTACTTTTAAGCGTGTGCTTCCAACCTACTAATCTCGTCTCTCAGGAACCTTGTGGTGAAGTAATAATAATAAATGTCTTCTTTAAACTAAGAAGTGCATTCCAGAGAAGTTTTGGCAGCTCGGTCATAAGATAAGGAAAGCAAAACATTTTGGCGTGCGTCGTCACTCTGGGAGTCGAATTAGAGATTTGAGGTGCACGATTTAAAAGTGTAATTTTTTTGTTGTTTAGAGAATTAAAGAAGCACTACAGACCATGTTTGAAACTGCATGAGAAGTTAAACTGCCTTATGGTGCTGTGAGAAACATGTTTCTTGTTTATCAGGACTTTGTGAGTCTTGGGATGAGTGCTTGGATAAAGCAAAAGTGTTTTCATATTTAGAAAATGTGTTTTTTGAAATAAATGATGTCCCTTTTGTTCTTGACAGAAGGGTTTGGACACTTTTGTCTGCTTACAGAAAAATGCAGGAGAGATGTAGGCAGTTAGAACATGAAAATAAGAATCTACGTGAGCAAATTAGCCAGAACAAATTGTTGCAAGATAAAACTGAAATGGATAAAGCTGTTGCAGCAGAATCTGGCTTTTCCCATTCCAGTAATGAAGAGGTTAAAAAAGGCGGGGGCCAGTGTGAGTCTCATGAGCAGAGTGTAGATCTCCGTGCGCAGAGCAGCCCATGGTTTTTGGCAGTAGTTCAAGTGCATTCCTCAAAAGATTACACTGAGCACGAAGTTGAGAATGTTATAGTCAGACCGCTTTTGCAAAGTACGATGTGTAAAATTAATTCAGACAAGGCAGAGGTACTGTCCCAAAATGTGAAGTTTCTGGGAATTCTATGGAATCCAGAAAATAGACAGATGTTGTCACAGGTAAAACAAAAGATTTTAGAGTTTCTTACTATTTGCACTAAGCAAGAGACACAGAGTTTCACAAGCTTGTTTGATTTTTGGAAACAGTATAGACCTCATCTGAGTAAAATCTTAACACTTTGGTACAAGGTAACTAGGAAAAAGCATGAGTTTGAAGGGAGTGAGAAGCAGCTGCATGCTTTTGATTTGGCAAATGAAATAATTCAACAGACTTTATATTTGTGCGCAGTGCAAGAGGGAAACACTGATTTACATGTAAATCAGGAACAGGGGAGGACAAGGGTGCCCTTTGAACTTTAGATTAGAAAACTATCTGACTTTGAAGAGCGCTGTACTCCTTTTGAAAAACAGCTTTTGACTTGTTATTGGGCTCTGGTGAATACTGAGCAAATTACATTAAATGATAATGTTATTCTGAAACCTGAACTACCAATCATGCAGTGGGTGATGAGTTCACCTAAATCTCACAGTATAGGACAGGCACAAGAGGCTAGCATCATACACTGGATCTGGTACATACAAAACAGGGCTTAAGTCACTGCAGCCCTACATGAACAGGTGTCACAAGCCCCTTTTCAGGATGAGGAGAGGGTGCAGGGAGTACCACGGGTAAAAGAGTCCCCAGTGAAATTGAGTGCACCATTTGAATTCTTGTCTCCTGAGGATAAAAAGCATGTTTGTTTGACTAATGATTCATTAAAATGCATGAGTACTAAAAGACAACGGAAAGCAGTGTTATACAATCCAGTTACTGAAAAATTGTTGTCTACCACAGGAGAAGGAAAAAGTAACCAATATGCACAGCTGTACAATGTGTGTCAGACTTTAAAGCAAGAGCTGCTTGAGACGTGTCATTTTTACACTGATTCTTGGTTCACTGCCAATGGATTAGCCATTTGGTTTTCCACATGGCTTGCACATAACTTGTTAATTAATTCAAAGGAGATGAGGAGCAAACAGTTGTGGCAGGAAATTTGGGAAATGTTAAAACAAAGCATTCATAGCTGCTCATTGTCCCATTGACGCCTTAGAGCGCTGGTTCAATTCCCTTGCAGATGTTAAAGAGAAAAGTGCAGTGACAGAAGTGTCAACCCAAAATTCTGACTTGATGGGGATGACTAAGTGGGTGCACCAGAAATGTGGACATCTGGGAGAAAAAGCCACTTACAGGTGGGCAGAGATTAGAGAGATGCACATTCCCCTAGATTTGATAAAAACTGTGATTTTGCAATGTCCTATTTGTCAGCACACACAACAGAGATCTGCCCCACAAACAGTCAAAGATCAGTTGGGGAGTGTGGGAAAACAGGGCTGATTGCAGAGGCCCCCTAACTTTTTGCCCCCATTATCCACTTTATGCTGGTGTTTTCCTGACTCTGATGGTGCCCTGGGTACTGCTAACCAGTCCCAGGGCCTGTGCTCTGTGTAAAATCAATATGCAAATTAGGCTAATTATAATTGGCTAAGTGAACCTACCTATAAGTCCCTAGTATATGGTAGGGCATGTAGGTTTAGGGACCACAGCATAGGTGGTGCACACCTAGGTGCACTGCTGAGGTGCCCAGTGTCATTTTAAAAGCAGGCCTGCCTTGCTGGCTGCTTTTAAATTAAAGTTATATGCAAATTCGACTTTGGAATTAAAGGTACTTCCAAAGTCTTAAACTACCTTATTTTTACATATAAGTCACCCCTAAGGTGTGCCCTATGTGCCCCTAGGGCTGGGTGCCATGTAACTATAAGCAGGGACTTTATAAAAATAGATTTATAAGCCCTGGTGAGGTAAAAACAGCCAAATTCGTTTTTCCCTCATTGAAGTAAATGGCCTTCATAGGCTAGAATGGGCAGACTTTATTTTAAATTTTAAAGTCTCCTTAAATGTTGCATACCAAGAATTTGGTATCAAATTGATTGTTGTAATAAATCCCACAACTTCCAGTTGTTGGATTTAATATAACTTGTTCAGGTAAAAAGTTTAGACTTTACCTAAAAAGTTGCCAATTTCAGCTCTGCATTGTTTTTGCTGCTGTGCTCTGATTGGCCAGCCTGCAGCAGCTTCTGCCAGGCTGCCTTGATGAGGTGTGAAGTGGCCTGACTTCACACAAAGGAATGTGCTTGGGGGAGAGAATCTCCCCTCAGCAGATGGTGAGGCAGGAAGGGGGAGGGCGGCCAAACTGGTCTTCAAAGGCAGAGAAGGACATTTGGAGCACCCAGCAACACCCCCACATCCTGCAACCCCAGACAACTAGGTGCCCCCTTGATTAGATTAGGAGAGGGCAGGAGAGGGGTGTGTTTATGATTTTTAGCCACACCAGTGGGTGGGCTCAGCCAGATGTAACCTCCAAAAATCAGATTCAGCCATGTTGGATTTTTGGAGACTGTTGCCTTTAGGGATGGATTTTTGCCACACTTCCCAGGAAGTGGTCATCACAGGGGGACGACCCTGTACCTGATTGGAGGATCAGGACCCCCCTGCTTTTCACCCAGGAGCAAGGATAAAACTGGCAGACCTGACCCCACACCTCAGATCCCCTCAAGAATTCAACAAGAAAGGAACTAAATAAGAAGAAGGACTGCCCTGCTGGACCCCTGGCCTGCACCTGGACCCTGCACTCAGAAGGACTGCACCAGCTGCACACTTGGGCTTCACCACAAGAAGGACTTTGCCTGGCTTCAACTGGTTCAAGGAGGGACTCCCTGTTTGCTACAGGTGAAAAATTGCTAACCAGAGTCCCCTGCACCAACTCCTGAAGAAAGCGACCAGCTGACCACTGTCCAGTGGCCAAAAAGGAGTTTGCGCCAGGTGCATTCTGGGAGTTGAAGTCCGCACCCCCCAAGGACCATCACAGAACTTCTGGACCCTTGGGGTGAGCTGTGGACCCCAAAAGAACCTTAAAAGAACATCTGGGTGAAGCCCCAGAAGTTTGGAAAAGATTTGAGAATTTTTTGAAAAAAGCTCCAGAGAGGGACCGACCCGCCGCGGAAATTCTAGCCGGCTTGCCTCAAACGCGACCCGGCCTGACTTCGTGGTTCGTCCCGGTAAAGAAAAACATCCAAAAAAGAGACTAAGTCCGAACGTAAAAAGTTGACCGGGACCTCCCAGCCATCGTATCCGAGAAGGGCTCCATGGACGTCGGATCAAGATCCAGGTTTACCCCGGTCGAAGGATTTTCATCTCGAAAAAACGACTAAGTCCGAAGGTAAAAGTCTCCACCAAAGAAACCCACATCGCGTATCCGGACAAGGGCTCCAGGAGGTCGGATTCAACTGGCAGGTTCGTCCCGGTGAAGAAAAACTTCAAAATAAAGACTAAGTCAGAAGGTAACTTTTTAACCGAGGCCTCCCGCTACCTGTAGCCGAGCAGGGCTCCATCGCGGTCGGCCTGAAAGTTTGACTTTGCCCCGGTCGAGGTGCAACCAGATGACCCGATTGGCGCTTTTTGTTTCTAAGCGCTAGAAAAGTAATAATTCTTTAAAAATTCATATCTCCGGTTCCCCTGAACCGATTTTAATCGTTTTTGTGTCATTTTAAAGATAAAAATATAAGCTATTTTTATAAATTGGTTTTGGATTTTTAAACTGTTTCCTGTGTTTTATTTAATTACTGTTTTGTGATATTTGAATGCTTTACACTTTGTCTCCTAAGTTAAGCCTTGATGCTCGATGCCAAGCTACCAAGGGTAGAGCTGGGATTAATTTACTGAGACCTAACTGTACCTATGTGGAGGTTAGTGGCTTGTTGCTAGGTGTAGGTACCTACCTGCCCTACCAATAACCCATTTTCCAACAGGGAGAGGAAAGTTACCAGGACAGATATGGCAAATTGATCATGTTTTAGGGGGAGTGATTGCTGCAGATTACCAAGTTGAAAGCAAAGTTATTCTGATAACTAGAAGAGAATCTGATTCATTCATACAGATTGGAGACAGAATTTCCCAACTTGTCATAAGTGCAGTGAATGGAGGTTTGATAAGGAAGGAGTCTGCCCCAGCCCTTCTGAAAGTGCAAGGAAAGGGAAGCTGTGGTGCAGCAGATAAAAACTTAGTGCTAAGGTTTGGATTGAATCCCCAAATGACCCTCCAGACCCTGCAGAAATTATAGAAAATGGTCCCAACAATGTTCTGTTGATCATAAAACCAGGACAGGAAAAATGGGAACATATTCCAGATGACAAATGTTATTTGCAACAAAAGTCATACTTTTTTCTTTTGCAGATCCTACTACGACTCACCACTGACCATGAGTGTGCTCAGTGGTCTCCCTTTGGGTGTTGCGTGTGGGGTCAGGGGAGGGACCACACCCCCAACCTGAACCTGATTGATTAAAGTACAAACCCCATGGATCCATTTTGCGCAACTGGCACCTTCAGTTCAAGTTCTACCTGGGATCAATATAAAGTTTGTCAACTTGTTTGATTACATTCTTCCACTGGAACTAAGCGACATTGCCAGTTAACTGTCTGTTTTTTCATGTGGAAATCTGACATTCACTTACATTCCAGCAAACCTTTCAGGTGGACCGTGCACCTTTACATGAGTAGAACTCATGCTGTATCAACTTGCTATTTAAAGACGCTGTTCAATCAGTTATTATCCCAATCAGAGTATGTAAGCTTCCTTCTTTTCATTGTAGGTGTATCTGATTTAAAAGGTTATGTGATTAATATATTAATCCACTTCCATTGTTTTAGAGTAATTGCTTTTATCATTCAAATCTGATTTGCTTATAATTTTTTGTTTTTTTTGTTTTTGTTTAAAATAAAAGGAATGTAAACAAAAGTTGTTGGTCATAGGGTGGAGATGTTATGCCATTAATTGTGTTTGACCAATGACTTTGTGTTTCACCACTGCGCATATTAGTTGTTCAATGTTCATCAGTAGCACATTACATGTTGTATCCAGTTTAGCTGCCTATTGGCTTTAACATGGCATTAGACATTACATTCTGTATTCAGTTTAGCTGCCTATTGGTTTTAACATGGCATCAGACATTACATTTTGTATTTAGGTTAGCTGCCTATTGGCTTTATCGTGGAGTTAGACATTGCAGTTCAGACATTGCAGATGAGCTGTGTTTTTCCACATGGTAGACCAAGCTGTGTTTTTCGTATTGTGTTCACACCAAACCCTAGTGTGATAAGAGAGCGTATACTTTGTGTTTTCCTCTCTACTCAGCCTTGGGAAGAAGCGAGGTTTAGGAATCTGACCAATCTCCAATGGCTTGTTTACTTCCCAACTCTGCATGTTTTGCATATTAAGACGGTGTCCCTGGGCAGCAGCAAGGGGGAATTTTCCAGGACTTTAGTCAGGAGCGGATGTTAGCTGCCTGACCTCCCGTTTGGGTGGAAAATCTCTTTCTTGCAGTTGAACAGGAGTCATCAACTTGCAGGCATGAGAAAGATGACGAGCAGTGATAGCCCCTACGGTGATGCATTTTGACTTTTATTCTTTGCTTTCATGTTATGCTATAATATAATCACATGTATTTGCTCTGTACACTACAATTGAGAGGTACTTTGATATATTTTCCTTTCATTGCTGTGACTACTTTTAAACGTGTGCTTCCAACCTACTAATCTCGTCTCTCAGGAACCTCTGGTGAAGTAATAATAATAAATTACTTCTTTAAACTAAGAAGTGCATTCCAGAGAAGTTTTGTCAGCTCGGTCATAAGATAAGGAAAGCAAAACAGGCTGACAGACGTCTTGCATTAACTACCGCTAAGAAAGACCTCTTTCATGCCACTGAGACATTTGTACGAGAAGGGTAGCTCCCACACCTCATGCATTTAACTATCTCCTAGCCTTTCATATCCGCCTACTGGACTGTGTTTCAAGTAGAACGTGAATTGAAGTGTTGAAATAGGCAGATTAACGACCCCGTGTATTAACCACTCAGCAGATGGTATTTGGCAACAGGAAAAGTCAACTTTTCTAGTTTTTCAATATTTAACATGACATAAGTCGCTTCTTTCTTAGCCGTTAGTTGTTGTTGTCGCATTAAATTAAATGTGGAAAATATGTCCCTTGCGCTAACGTGTTGCCAGGGAACGGGACCTGCTTTCAGTAGCTGTAGTGTCCAACCCAACTGCATAATGGACCTTAGTTGACTCTGTCCATGGTGTAAAGAAGACATGTCACTTTGTATTCTGTCTATTGCAGAAGAAACAATGTTGTTTAAGGTGTATATCCAGTTGGACAGGGTATTAATCCCATTAGCTAAAACAGCTAATGCCTTCTGTAAGTTTTCTTGATCTATTTGCCTTAACCGGGCAGCAGCTTCTTGTTGGGAAAGCTTCCAAATTTCATTATAGACTGCGTATAACAAGCACTTTCTACTTTGTCTTGTGGGGCCTAACAGGAAATCTTGTAAGTTAGTGTTATTAGACAGGAGACTGAGGTGTTCTCTGATAGCATCTAGTGAGGAACCCTTCAACCATTGCTTGCATAGTTTCCCTACATTGTATGTTACTATACCCTCATGTTAGGAGTCTGGCCTAGTTGTTCTAAACTCCCCCATTAGTTTATAAAACGTTGGTATCTATTTGCCACAATAACCACCCACCAGGACGTGACAGTGAAGCATTAAACTTTCCATTCTAAACCCTTTCATTGCGCTGATCTTCAGTTGCATTTATATACTTTTGCCATTTGTAAAATTTTGCAGGGGCAGGAATACTGGGCGCATTCAATTCCTTAAATTTTGCTAAGCCTAAGCAACTTCTCTGTTTTACAGTTTCATTTACAAATATCATTTCAACAGGTATCATGCATGCTCTGAATAAAGCTTCTTCCCCCTTACTTGCCAGTTTTTTGTTCCCCACACACTTTTTAAGTCAATCGACTCCAGCCAATATTCATAGCCTTCTATAGCCAACTGGGAAACAAAGTAATCCGACTAAATGAATTTCATATCTATCAATAATATATGTACATTTTCCATCAATGGCAATTTGAAATAATATGACTCAGCATCTTTAACATTGTGCCTAGACAAATATGCACATTTTCCAGAATATGTTTTAGAACTACCTTGTGGTGGGGTTGGTCAATGTACCCATTGTGTGAAATTAAAAATAGCCATTTGGGTACTTGCTCTGTAAATGAAATGGTGTCCCTAATAACTATAGCAATACATATCACCATGATTCTCTTTAGCTAAACATCCTAATTTTCAAATACAGTAAAATACTGCAATTCAGTCATCATGGAATCAACTGTTTTTACATCCCAGTCATCAGAAACAACTCTGAATATTATTACATCGTTCATTGAAAGTTTAAACACGTATGGTATTTGAATGACCTCCGTGAGGCCGTTTATATCACATATGACTTTATCCCAAACAATCCCATCCGGAATTGGTATAGCGGAAATGTTCATGGAAGACAAGTCTCAGCGGACCTTGTGAGAAGAAAAATTGGGTTTTAGGGCCTCATCCACCAGTTCAACTGTTGATCTTTCAGGAAGGTAATGACCAGGTATTAAGAGAAAGAAGGGAATGACAAAGCCAATCCAAAGAAGGAAAGCTAATACAGTCAAGGAAAGCCACAGATAGTTCCATGAGATAATAAAGTAATTTGTTTTAAGCCAGTTTATCAGCTTATGTGTTTTTGGTAGTTCAGATGTAGAAGAGGCAAATGACTCCGAGAAAGTGTCGTTGATGTCTGCAAAGTATCCAGAAGCAGTTCATGCAAAAGCTGGAGCCATATTTGTAGAAGAAGAATTGGTAGGGGTCTCCCGCAGTGGTTCACAGTAAAAGATGCATCTATCTGTGTAGAAGTTGTGTCACATTGATCAATAATTTCTATATCATTTGTTGTAACAGATAATAGTGGAACTAATGCAATATCTTTTTCCACCCTCCCCAAGCTCGGACAGATGTCAGTGTTGCTGCTAAAAACTTTTAGAGGGACATCTTTTCCAGTAGTGAGAGGGATTCGGGAACTACTGGCTGCTCCTCTTGGTCTGCTGTGCAGGATCGGCCACATAGTGTACCTTGACATTGTTGATAGATACAAAGCGGTTTTCTTTAGCACCAGCCCACAGTGGTAGAATAACAGTTCTGGTACTGTGTATTCCCAAGACTGGGACCGGTGCACAATAAGAAGGACCAAACTTCTTTTTCACAGCAAGAACTAGATCCCCAAACTTTGGAATCCAGCCGATAGATGTTATTGGTATATCCTTAAATCCTGCAGAGGCAGCACTGGCAGAAGCAGTGTCATCACAGAAGTGTTGTAATTTCTGCAAGACATTGACACGTTAATTTATGTCGAAAGGTGTTTCTGCCACCTCCACACCAGGACCATCAAAATCTGGAACATACGTTCAAGTTCCAAACAGGCACTCACATGAAGAATGACCCCCCAGGGAACTTCTAGGCAGGTTCTTAACTGCTCTCTGGACTCCGTACAGGTGATTAAGCCAACTACAACACATACCTAATACTCTGGCTGTTAAAGACTGCTTTACATCACAGTTTCATCGCTCCACAACACTATTTCCCTCGAGATGAAATGGAGACGAGTAATGGAGTTGGACCCCTAATGAAGCCATGTCGTCACTGAATGCCCTTGCGGCAAATATAGGGCCCTGGTCTGAGTGAAAAGACGCAACTGCATATGTGCCGATAAATCCTTGCAAATCTTTAATAACAGTCCGAGCGTCAGCCAAGCGTTGTAGCCACACACTTAGAAATCTCAACAGTCAACAGTGACTAAAATGTATTTGTATGCAGTGTCCGGTGTTAGGGGACCACAATGGTCCAAGTACACACATTGTAAAGGGTTGTTGGAAATTAGAAGGGGTGTCTGAGGTGGGCGTTTGATGGTGGAGCCCTTAATTTGTTGGCAGATGTCACAACAGAGGACATACTGCTTGGTCTGTTTGTATAGACCTGGCCACCAATAATGTGCTTGCAATAATGATATTGTAGCCACTGCACAAGCATGAGCAAATGCAACCCCCTCATGCGCTACTTTAATCAACTCTGGTCTTATGTCTTTATTGGGAATTACTTGAACTTCCACTCCTGGTATTTTTACTTCTGCGTCAAGGAAGCCTCCCATTCAGTAGGAATATTTAGCAGGAAATGTTTTTGGATAAGGCGTGCCTTTAGCCGTAGCTTTCATGGCAGCCCACATGTAATCGTCCGGTTTAATTCCAGAACGTGTTACTGCAGCAACAGAACCCATAGCTACTGCTGATTTGGCTGCTTCATCAACCAGTGTATTTCCAGTAATGTGTATTCCAACATGCTGGTGTCCAAGTGTATATACAACATGGAAGGTTGGTAGCATTTCCTTCAGATCTGCTACTTTCCTCCACAGAAGTCTGTGTAATGGTGTTGCTCGTAACCCATTCTGGTACCAGTAACACAGGTATTCATTGAAGGACTGGACACAATAGTACGAATCACAAACAATGTTAGCTGTATGAGATCCGTATGTTCCAGTGCCATCACCAGAGCCTTTAGCTCTGCTAGTTGTTCTGTGCAATCCCCTATGGTTTGCGTGTATATATGCTGGGGACAAAATGTATTATCCTCCATGTAGCCACTTACAACTGCACAAGCAGTGGAGTATTGATGCTTTGTGCCTATTGCTGGTTGGACTGAGCCATCCGTGTACATGACTCTTTTATATTGATCAATAGGCAGTGTATTTGCTGGAACAGGATATTCTAGTTCATATTGCAAAATTTCTTGAGTTTGTAACTTTGTGTCGAAGATATAGTCAACATCAGTGGCTGTCAGAGATGTTGCCCATTGAATCCAATGTCGATGTAATGCTTTAGCATTTGGAACGCTGGCTTTGGTAAAAGCCTCGAGGGCTGGTATTGGAGATACAACAATAATGAGTTTAACCTGGGCCAGTGGTCTTTCTTTACTGACAGCCATATGAACATCAGTCAGAATTTCCTCAGTGGGAGCAAAGCGTTGTTCTGCTTCTGAATACAAATGTGATTTGAATGCAATCGAGACTGTCTCACCCTCAATGAAAGTTACATAGGTGAAACCAATGGCACCAGCAATTACTCTGATAACCAGATGTTTTTTATTGTCCCTTGTGTGTAGGTGTTGTGCTGCAAGCATGTCTGCTTGCAAAGCTCTGAGAATGCATGTGTGTTTGACTGTCCAGAATTTATTGGAAAAGTCAGAATGTATTAAGTCATATAAAGGCTGTATGTGTGATACGTAATCTGGAATGTAAGTTCTGTCGAAATTTAGAAAACCCAATAGGGATTGGAGTTATTTAATTGTATTTGGAGGTGTAACTGTGTGCATTTCTCCAAGAATTGTGGCGCTAGGCTCTTTCCTTCACTTGATAGTTTGCATCCCAGAAACTGGACACTAAGAAAGGCTATTTTTGTTTTGTTTTTTATTAAATTTATAGCCGAATTCGGCAAATCCAACAACAATGCGGGCTACCGGTCTTAGATGTTGCAGTAACTCATCATCCGTGAGATAGATAGCATCTACATAGGACACTGTTTCATGGTCAATGTCGTGCAATATTGAAGTCACACGAGCCGCGAACAGCCCTGGACTGTTCTTATACCCTAGTGCAGTGGTTCCCAAACTTTTTCGACCCGCGGCTCCCTTGACCTATTGGCAGTTGGCCGTGGCTCGCCGTTACGTTACTTTTTTTGGCAGGTGGGAGGATGTAAGCCCGGCATCGGGGGTACTTCCATTTTCCTCCCTGAAATTAATTGCTGTGAAGGTATTATAATCGTAGTAGTGATCTACTTTGTCACTAAACTGATGCTGTAATAAAGTACTTTATCAGCAACAAATACTCACTTTACCACCTCTCCTTTTTACTCCAGGCCTTGAAGCCTTAAACCACACGTTCCTGCCATGAAAGCATCTTCTTCAGTGGCAGCAGCTTGCATTATATTCTGCATGTCACAGAACTAAATAGAATACATATCTCTGACAATCCTTAGCAACAAATATGACAACCACTAAGCAGCCAATTTAAACATTTATTTTCTTGGGAATTCTGGCATTAACATCAGCAATCTGAAAAGGGCAGTGTTGACTACATTCGCAGAAGGACCTTCAATAGAAAAGTCTGTTGCAGATGGCATTGGAATGCCATATATAGCTGAGCTATAACTGAAATGCAATGGGAATAACTTCCTATTCAAACTATCTCAGTGCCAGTACACTAAGAAGGTGATATCTCCTCAGACATGAACCTGATGCTGAAGAAGCCAACCTTCCTCCAGCAGCAGGCAGGTCACTGTTTTCCTTAAAGGAAAAGAAGGGCAGCGCAAACCTGCACACATGCAAAGCTGTAGCAGTTGAGGCACCCATCTCTCTCTTTGCTGAAATGCAGGTTAGAGCAGGAACCGCTGCTGCAGGTGGGAGGGACTCAGTAGGAGTAAGAATAGGAGTATTCAGAGTAAGAAGGAGGAAGTAGAGTTAAGAGTAGGGATATTTAGCAGAGTAACAGACAGCGAATAGCTGCAAGAGTAAGAAGGAATATTATTTGGAGTAAGCAGAAGCTTTGTTGCTAGTAAAGTGATGAAAGTAAGAATGACAGAATGAGATAAAGATGATAAGAGAACAAATCCTTTCATTTACTTCTAACAAAGAATCTGTGCTAGTAAAGCTGTATGTGCTTTCTGTTTCATGCACAGATCACATTGAAGTAAGGGACTTTAACTAAGCACTATTACAGCTTGCTTCAGTTGGTTAAATGTCACATGCATGCAGCTGAAATAGGTAATATTTACACGTTTTAAGGTGATCAGACACTGCTGATATGCACTACCTGGCATTTATAAGCATGTTATTGCTGTTTCACTGGCTCACTAAGGTACAATGTCTATCTGTACAATAGTTTACAGCTATACCTGTCTCTGTAACATACCTTGTATGGAAGAAGAGTGCAGTGGAAGGTGGGCTGTGGTGCATTAGCAGGCATCCATCCAAGGTCTGACTGCAGTCACAAGGCTGAGTATCCTATGATCTTCGTCTTATAGACAAATGTTAGCTGTGTAATAAACTGCCTATCTGTAGGGCCCTGCTGACAAGAAAAACAAAGTGCACAAGACAATAAAGGGACCTACATACAGACAATGCATCTGTACTGTACTGCACACATTTTTCAAAAGTGTTTGTCTTAGGGTGGCTTATGAGTAAAGTGTCTGTGACCTATCCTTGAAGGGACAGAGTTAGTGGTCTGTGACAGCAGGTCTTCCATGAAGGCCTGAGTATGCATTATTTGCTGAGCAGAAGAAATGCCCTTTATAGTGCTTTACTGCATATTTCTTTAGCCTTTATTTTATTTTTGGAGCTTGTGTATTAAATTAATGTTATTCACATTCACCATTAATGACCTTTATAAGCGGTCTTCCTTGTCTCCTTACCTAGGTCGAGGTTATAAGAATTAGCATGTATATTTTAATTATACTGCACAAAAGGTTTTGTTAAATTGCATGAAGTGATTTCTAAAATTCACTTGAGCAACACTTCTGAACTGTTTAGCTCAGGGTCATGACCTGTTAAATAACTCTGAGTTGAGAGATGGTTTTATGTTTCAGTGTCATCCATTAACACTGCAGTTAGCAGGAGGCCAGGGCAAGTAGTGACAGCAGATATTTATAGCTATTCCTCGTTTCCTTCCCAAACTGTGTGCTTGGTGTATGGCGTCCCTGGCTAGTTTACATGGCGCACCTGGGTGCCACGGCGCACAGATTGGGAACCGCTGCCCTAGTGGTAAACAACAGAATTTTTTTGGGAGCCTATTGCGCTGAAACTTGTTAGGTCTCTACTCTCAGGCCCTATATTTTGGCAGAAGAAACCATTGGAAATGTCCAGTGTTGTTTTGTATTTTTTGCACACTATGTTATTCATGAGTGCTGTGCTGTGAGAACTTTGTGTAGCATATGTTCATGTATGACTATTTAAGTGTCTGTAGTCTAAGACTATCCTGTATGAATGGTCCGGTTTAGCTACTGGGAATAAGGGATTATTTATTGGTGAGACGCAGGGTTCGATTACACCCTGGTACTAGAGTTGTGTGAGGATTTCCCTCACAGGTGCTCTAGCATCATGTTTTATTGGATACAGTGGTTGAGGTTAATTTTTAATTGGAATTACATGATAGGGGGATCTTTATCCCATCCTACGTGGTTGCGAAATAACGCGGGTGCCTGCGCCAATGCCCAATCAATGGCATAGGATTCTGTGAGCTCATTGGGAACAAGGGGTGGGAAAGAAGGTTTGATAACATCTTCCCCATATGGGCAAGTGCGGACAAATTCAGGTGGCCAATCCCTTTCGGCCAGTAGAATATCATATATATTTCGACTCAAAATATTGCGTTAATTGTGCGATCAATGTATCCTTCTAACTATAACGTTACTTTGTACACTAGGTGTGGAGACGTGCATGTCCGCAGTTTCAACTTGTAAGAAGTCATCAGTTGCTTTCACTTCCAGATGCTCTTGAAAATTCCAGCAAAGTATTGTAATCTCTGCCGTGCTGTCTAATAGCGCTAATGCCCACTTCTTGCTCTTCAATAGAGCCCTCTTATTGAGTGGCATGACAAACTGCAACTGCTGCCACCTTTTTCTTTTTAAATTGGGATTTTTGTTGGGGAAGTTTCTCTTCTTTTTTAACAGAAACTTCTGTAGAGAGTTGTGATTCCTGTCTTAGTTTCATGTACTCAGTTCTTTGCTCTGACCGCCCACCTCTCTCACTGCGTTTTTCCAGTGAGTCCTGAAAGGAACGAGATTGGTGTGTATCAGTATATTGATATCTGTCAGGCATTTTTATAATATCTCTATTTCTGCGATTATATCTAGTCTGTGGGGTCTCCATAAGTGGAGATTCTCCCCTTTCCTTTTTAGGCGTTTGTTGTTTTTTATCCCAGCTTTTCTTAGTACCCTCAGGAGCTTGCTTGGTAGAATTGTTGTTAGATTTACCCTGTGTTAGAAATGGGGTTTTTGGTTGGCAGTCAGGTTACCTCCTGTCCAAGCAAAAGCCCTCACTCTAGTCAGGGTAAGTCACACACTATCCAAGATTATCCTGTGCCCACCCTCTGGTAGCTTGGCACGAGCAGTCAGGCTTAACTTAGAAGGCAATGTGTAAAGTATTTGTGCAATAAATCATACAATACCACCATATAGCACCACAAAAATACACCACACAGTGTTTAGAAAAAATATATAATATTTATCAGGATAATCGTAGGTCAAAAAGAATAAAGTTGCAATGGAAAATTGTAGAAATATCACAGGGAAGTGATATAAAGTGTCTTAAGTCTTTAGAATGCAATACAGTGTCTTTCAAGCACAAAGTACCTGGTTTCTGGTGGAAAATCTCCTAGGAGGGCCACAGGAGAAGAGATGCGTGGAAAAAGGGGTGTGTGCGTCGATTTCTCCTCAGCACACACAGACTTGCGTTGGTCTTTTCCACGCGGGGAAGTCGGGCGTCGTTTTCCGGCGCGCAGACAGTCTCTTTTTGTGGATCGCGGGGATTACCAGATGTCCCGGGTCTGTGCGTGGATTCTCCTGCTTGTTTTCCGGCTGCGCGTCATTCTGCGGGGCTGCGCGTCGAAGTTCCGATCTCACGGTAGGCGTCGCGTCGATTTCTCCTTGGAAGTCGGGCGGCGTTGTCCTTGCGAGGCCGTGCGTCGAAAGTTTGGTCTCACGGCAGGCGTCGCGTCGATTTCTCCTTGGAAGTCGGGCGGCGTTGTCCTTGCGAGGCCGTGCGTCAAAGTTTCGCACTCACGGTGGGCGTCGCGTCGATTTCTCCTGGAAAGTCGAGCGGCTTTGTCCTTGCGAGGTTGTGCGTCGAAGTCTCGATCGTCCCGAGGGCGTCGCGTCGATCAGCGTCGGTGTGCGGCGTTTTTCTTGCCGCGAAACAAGCTGTGCGTCGAAATTTTCGGCGCACGGAGCGTCCAAGTGAAAGGAAGAAGTCTTTTTGGTCCTGAGACTTCAAGGAACAGGAGGCAAGCTCTATCCAAGCCCTTGGAGAGCACTTTCACAGCCAGACAAGAGTTCAGCAAGGCAGCAGGGCAACAGCAAGACAGCAGTCCTTTGTAGAAAGCAGACAGGTGAGTCCTTTGAGCAGCCAGGCAGTTCTTCTTGGCAGGATGTAGTTTCTGGTTCCGGTTTCTTCTCCAGCAAGTGTCTGATGAGGTAGGGCAGAGGCCCTGTTTTATACCCAAATGTGCCTTTGAAGTGGGGGAGACTTCAAAGAGTGGCTAAGAAGTGCACCAGGTCCCCTTTCAGTTCAATCCTGTCTGCCAGGGTCCCAGTAGGGGGTGTGGCAGTCCTTTGTGTGAGAGCAGGCCCTCCACCCTCCCAGCCCAGGAAGACCCATTCAAAATGCAGATGTATGCAAGTGAGGCTGAGTACCCTGTGTTTGGGGTGTGTCTGAGTGAATGCACAAGGAGCTGTCAACCAAGCCCAGCCAGACGTGGATTGTAAGGCACAGAAAGATTTAAGTGCAAAGAAATGCTCACTTTCTAAATGTGGCATTTCTAGAATAGTAATATTAAATCCGACTTCACCAGTCAGCAGGACTTTGTATTACCATTCTGGCCATACTAAATATGACCTTCCTGCTCCTTTCAGATCAGCAGCTGCCACTTCAACAGTGTATGAGGGCAGCCCCAATGTTAGCCTATGAAGGAAGCAGGCCCCACAGTAGTGTAAAACGAATTTAGGAGTTTTACACTACCAGGACATATAACTACACAGGTATATGTCCTGCCTTTTATCTACAAAGCACCCTGCTCTAGGGGTTACCTAGGGCACACATTAAGGGTGACTTATATGTAGAAAAAGGGGAGTTCTAGGCTTGGCAAGTACTTTTAAATGCCAAGTCGAGGTGGCAGTGAAACTGCACACACAGGCCTTGCAATGGCAGGCCTGACACAAGGAAAAGGGGCTACTTAAGCGGGTGGCACAACCAGTGCTGCAGGCCCACTAGTAGCATTTAATTTACCAGCCCTATGCACATAAAGTGCACCTTACTAGGGACTTATAAGTAAATTAATAGTCCAATCAGGTATGATTCAAGGTTACCATGTTTTAAGGGAGAGAGCATATGCACTTTAGCACTGGGTAGCAGTGGTAAAGTGCGCAGAGTCTAAAAACCAGCAAAAATGAGGTCAGAAAAAGAGAAGGAGGAAGGCAAAAAGTTTGGGGATGACCCTGTCAAAAAGCCAGGTCCAACATGACCCCCTCCCAGCCTAAAGCCAGGGTAGACTAATCAACACTCTGATGGACTTCCCTGCTTAAGGCGATAGAACATGGACAATGGCCCACTACTGCAGGGGCACTCGCCAGTTCTACGCCTTTCCGAACTCAGTGAGGCTTCTTTGTCTATACTCTCTGGGGCCACTGATCTGGCCCATGGGGAACCCTTCTCATCACCTGAGGACCCCATCTGGACAGCTCCTAACTTTAATTTGCTTACAGATGTATCCCAGTATGCAGACAGTATCACCATGGCCAACAAAGTGATGTGGCCCATTCCATTCCTTGGGTCTGACTTCTGTCCCCCACCCAGGGAAAACTCTGCCCACAAGGACAGAAACCAATAGATGCCACTGACAGCTGTCAGTGTTATGAGCCAGGCCCCTGACCATCCACTGCTAGGTGGAGACCCGGAGGGGGGCCGTTGGCTGAGCTTCTCCTCCAGCTGGGGGGCTGGTAGGGAGCTCCCAAGGGATTCCTGTAGCATCCCAGAATGGGGGGTAGTAACCCCAGGGGTCTGGCACCCCTTCTCCACTCTCACCAGGTCAGGGGTGGGTCCCTGATACTGGTCCCTCAGCCCAGGGTCTGTACTCTGAGGCTGAACAGAGGGCAGGGGTGAGTCCTTTTTCCCCGTGCCTCCCCATCTGGGCTTCCATACCCTCCTCTGGGGAGTGGTACCGCCAGATATATGAACTGTTAGGGCACCCTTGGGGGTCGGCCCTCTCAGCTCTCCTGACACTAAGGGAAACTCATTCCCCAGAATGCAGTCAATGGGCAGCTGGGGACTAACTATGACCCGCCTCTGGGTCACCTCCCCACCCCACTCTAGGGACACCCGGGCCATGGGGCGGAAGAAATCTTCCCCAATGGCTGGAGTCACTCTACACACCTGTCCGGTGTACTGCTCTGGTGACACTAGTCTCTCCACAATCATGGTAAGACTAGCCCCCGTGTCTCTCAGAGCGGTGACTGGGATCCCATTCACTCCCACCTGGTGGAAGTGACGACTCCCACCCTCAGGGATCACCAGTTTACCCTCTGAGTCCACCTCCCAACTGAAGGAGATGAAGGCATGGTCTACGACCTGCCCCTGGGGACGACATTCCCCTAAGGCCACATTGGCCACCCCTGTAGAGGTCCCAATATTGGGTGAGTTCTTTGGACAGACAGAGTCCCCCTTCCTGTGTCCTATCTGGGAACACTCAAAGCAGCGGGGTTGGGAATGGGATACTTTGGGCCACTGCCCACCAGAACCCCCACCCTGTTTCTCAGAGGGGGTATGGGAACCCTTTCTTCCCCCCTTACTCTGGAACTCGTCTGGGTCATCTCTAACCTCCCCCTCACTTTGTTGGGGGGAACCGGAACTACCCTTCTCGGGGTTACTCCCAGATACCTTTTTGGACACTCTGGTGCTTGCCCAGAGGTCCGCCTCCTCAGCAAGCTTCCTGGGATCAGTCAGCTTACTATCCACTAAGTGCTGGCGCAACTCTGTAAAAGTAGTATTAAGCATATGCTCTCTCAGAATCAAGTCATATAAACCTTTATAATCAGTTACTTTGTTGCCCCGCACCCATCCATTCAGTGCCTTACTGGAGAAGTCAAAGAAATCTACCCATGTTTGTGTGGTTTGTTTGGTGCTGTCCCTGAACCTCTGACGGTATCCCTCAGGGGCCAGCCCAAACTTGGCAAGTAAAATGGCTCTCTGAAGTGGGTATGTGTTTTGATCAGGTTGATCCAATGTGAGGAGTGTATCCCTCCCCAATGGCGGTACATAACCCCACATAGCTACCCCCCATTGCCCTTCAGGAACCTCATGAGCCCTTAGTGCAACTTCATAAGCAGCTAACCATTTATCTATGTCATCTTCCACCACAAAACTGGGCACCACATTCTTGGGTATACAAACCTTCTTTTCTCCAGCAGGTCCTGTCAGTATGCTGCCACCATTATTGCTGGATTCAGACTGTCTTGCCTTGATCTCCAGCTCCTTGAGACTCAGTTCATGAGCCAACAAGAGTTTCTTGCTGCTCTTTCAGCTTCCGCTTGTTTGGCTGCCCTTTCAGCTTCTGCTTGAATCTGTTTGGCTGTTCTTTCAGCTTCAATCTGTTCGGCTGCTCTTTCAGCCTCAGCTTGTTTGGCTTCTCTTTCTGCCCTTCTCTCCTCCTGTTGAGCCTCAATTTTCAATTTTGCCATTTGCAATTATAACTCCCTTTCTTCTCTCCTTTCCTCTGCGGTCAGGCTTTGCCCAGAGACACTGCTCCCTGGTCTGGAAGGGGGCACAATTGCAGTGGTAACACCATCCACAGATAGTGAAAATTCCTCTGAGGGGCCATTTTCTGGCTCCTCTTCCTCATCATCCTCTAAATGGGCTTCTGCCCAGGCCCTCAGTGCCACTTGAAAGTCCTCCTTTCTGGAGGCCCCTTGGGTGGGTACCCTCAATGCCCTGCAGAATCCTCTTAGTTGTTTGACCGTATATGTATCCACCTGGACTAGGTCAAAGTCCCCTGTCTGAGACCCAGTCAGAGACATGTTGAGTGAGGATTTAGTTTTTGAAAATTGTCAGGAAAAAAACGGATTTGCAAAAAGAGATAAAAACCAAGTTGACCTTCAACTGTGGGTAGGTAGTGAAATACTTAGCTACTGTATGTCACTGCACAATACAAGTCCTATCCTCACCGCTGATCACCAATGTTAGAAATGGGGTTTTTGGTTGGCAGTCAGGTTACCTCCTGTCCAAGCAAAAGCCCTCACTCTAGTCAGGGTAAGTCACACACTATCCAAGATTATCCTGTGCCCACCCTCTGGTAGCTTGGCACGAGCAGTCAGGCTTAACTTAGAAGGCAATGTGTAAAGTATTTGTGCAATAAATCATACAATACCACCATATAGCACCACAAAAATACACCACACAGTGTTTAGAAAAAATATATAATATTTATCAGGATAATCGTAGGTCAAAAAGAATAAAGTTGCAATGGAAAATTGTAGAAATATCACAGGGAAGTGATATAAAGTGTCTTAAGTCTTTAGAATGCAATACAGTGTCTTTCAAGCACAAAGTACCTGGTTTCTGGTGGAAAATCTCCTCAGAGGGCCACAGGAGAAGAGATGCGTGGAAAAAGGGGTGTGTGCGTCGATTTCTCCTCAGCACACACAGACTTGCGTCGGTCTTTTCCACGCGGGGAAGTCGGGCGTCGTTTTCCGGCGCGCAGACAGTCTCTTTTTGTGGATCGCGGGGATTACCAGATGTCCCGGGTCTGTGCGTGGATTCTCCTGCTTGTTTTCCGGCTGCGCGTCGTTCTGCGGGGCTGCGCGTCGAAGTTCCGATCTCACGGTAGGCGTCGCGTCGATTTCTCCTTGGAAGTCGGGCGGTGTTGTCCTTGCGAGGCCGTGCGTCGAAAGTTTGGTCTCACGGCAGGCGTCGCGTCGATTTCTCCTTGGAAGTCGGGCGGCGTTGTCCTTGCGAGGCCGTGCGTCAAAGTTTCGCACTCACGGTGGGCGTCGCGTCGATTTCTCCTGGAAAGTCGAGCGGCTTTGTCCTTGCGAGGTTGTGCGTCGAAGTCTCGATCGTCCCGAGGGCGTCGCGTCGATCAGCGTCGTTGTGCGGCGTTTTTCTTGCCGCGAAACAAGCTGTGCGTCGAAATTTTCGGCGCACGGAGCGTCCAAGTGAAAGGAAGAAGTCTTTTTGGTCCTGAGACTTCAAGGAACAGGAGGCAAGCTCTATCCAAGCCCTTGGAGAGCACTTTCACAGCCAGACAAGAGTTCAGCAAGGCAGCAGGGCAACAGCAAGACAGCAGTCCTTTGTAGAAAGCAGACAGGTGAGTCCTTTGAGCAGCCAGGCAGTTCTTCTTGGCAGGATGTAGTTTCTGGTTCCGGTTTCTTCTCCAGCAAGTGTCTGATGAGGTAGGGCAGAGGCCCTGTTTTATACCCAAATGTGCCTTTGAAGTGGGGGAGACTTCAAAGAGTGGCTAAGAAGTGCACCAGGTCCCCTTTCAGTTCAATCCTGTCTGCCAGGGTCCCAGTAGGGGGTGTGGCAGTCCTTTGTGTGAGAGCAGGCCCTCCACCCTCCCAGCCCAGGAAGACCCATTCAAAATGCAGATGTATGCAAGTGAGGCTGAGTACCCTGTGTTTGGGGTGTGTCTGAGTGAATGCACAAGGAGCTGTCAACCAAGCCCAGCCAGACGTGGATTGTAAGGCACAGAAAGATTTAAGTGCAAAGAAATGCTCACTTTCTAAAAGTGGCATTTCTAGAATAGTAATATTAAATCCGACTTCACCAGTCAGCAGGACTTTGTATTACCATTCTGGCCATACTAAATATGACCTTCCTGCTCCTTTCAGATCAGCAGCTGCCACTTCAACAGTGTATGAGGGCAGCCCCAATGTTAGCCTATGAAGGAAGCAGGCCCCACAGTAGTGTAAAACGAATTTAGGAGTTTTACACTACCAGGACATATAACTACACAGGTATATGTCCTGCCTTTTATCTACACAGCACCCTGCTCTAGGGGTTACCTAGGGCACACATTAAGGGTGACTTATATGTAGAAAAAGGGGAGTTCTAGGCTTGGCAAGTACTTTTAAATGCCAAGTCGAGGTGGCAGTGAAACTGCACACACAGGCCTTGCAATGGCAGGCCTGACACAAGGAAAAGGGGCTACTTAAGCGGGTGGCACAACCAGTGCTGCAGGCCCACTAGTAGCATTTAATTTACCAGCCCTATGCACATAAAGTGCACCTTACTAGGGACTTATAAGTAAATTAATAGTCCAATCAGGTATGATTCAAGGTTACCATGTTTTAAGGGAGAGAGCATATGCACTTTAGCACTGGGTAGCAGTGGTAAAGTGCGCAGAGTCTAAAAACCAGCAAAAATGAGGTCAGAAAAAGAGAAGGAGGAAGGCAAAAAGTTTGGGGATGACCCTGTCAAAAAGCCAGGTCCAACACCCTGTAACTGTGGTTTTGTGGGTCTGGCCCCTAGACTATCTAGACCAATGCTAGAGTAGGCCTCCGCAATAATATTTGGCAGCTCACGTTCTTGATCCTATGGAGGAACATCCCGGAACTGCATGTGCACTGCTAGTGCAAATTCTTCTCATTTTAGGTTACTTAATATAATTGAGGATACTGTGGCAATGTTGCCCATTTGTTGCATCCCCAGGTCCAGGGTCAAGGCAGCCCCAGATTCATCTTGAATCAGTTTTAACACTTCCGGTAGATTGTCAAGTGTCGGTGTACCGTATGTGGTAGTATAGACCATTGCAAATACCGTGCCCCGAGTATTGCAGTTATCGACTGTGGGAACCATCCCAAATTGCAGGCACATAGTTAATATTCTATGCTTATCCTGAGCTCCCATATGGGGGAATACAGATCCCAGTGCATTTAGTTTTTGAGCTAACCAGAACGGAATTTCTTCTCGTTTGGTGGGTACCTTACCCATGATCGAATGTATAGTCACAGGATAAATGCCGGGCGTTATTCCATGTGGTTGCGCTGGAGCAGCATGTGCTGGGTTTGTATTTAACATTTTCATTACAAACTGTACTAATCATCTGTATATTGCCATAAGCTCAGCATATAAGCAACGGACTTCAGCTACCGTTAGGTTCGCTGCAGCGGGCAGGTGTATCTGTGGCCAATAAAGGCCATGTAGGACCATCATTACTTAGAGGACCTAACATGCAGAATTGTGTGGGGCAGGGCACCATCAAGTCAACTATTATATTCTTGATAAGATAGAGGTATTTCTAGATATGCATATTCTCTGTATTGTGCAGGTGCGTTTGCAGGTGTATAGTGATGAAATGTATTTGTGTTCTCATCAGCTGCTGGAAATGTGACCCAAGAATAAACAATTCTGTTGTATAGGCAGGATGAGCTTCAACAACAAATGTGACTGGACCCCCTGGGCCGTCAGGCCATGTGCTAATAAATGTGCAGTAAGGGGTTGTTAGAAATGGGGTCTTTGGTTGACAGTCAGGTTACCCCCTGTTCAAGCAAGGACCCTCACTCTAGTCAGGGTAAAAGAGAATCACCCTCAGCTAACCCCTGCTTACCCCCTTGGTAGCTTGGCAGAGCAGTAGGCTTAACTTCAGAGTGCTAGGTGTAAAGTATTTGTACCAACACACACAGTAACTTCATGAAAACTCTACAAAATGACTCAACACCAGTTTAGAAAAATAGGAAATATTTATCTAAACAAAACAAGACCAGAACGACAAAAATCCGACATACACAAGTCAAGTTATGAATTTTTAAAGATTAAACTCAAAAACAGCGCTTAGAAACAAAAAATGCTTCGATGAGATGTTAACATGGCGTCGTGACGGAGTCGTTCCCAACAAGCCGACACCAGCGGCGCCGGACACGGAGTCGCGTAGACCCCCAAGTACAGTACCTTTGGTGAAGGGTGAAAGCAAGCCGATGCGCAAAGTCGGGAATTGCGGCGTCTGTGCGAAACGTTGAATCCGTGCACTTCGAGTGGCGTTGGTCACGACGTGGTGCGGCGCCTTCCACGGAGTCGCAGTCTTCAGTGGAGCTGCAGCGGCGTCGGGCCTGCGAAGAGTGTCGCGTTCCAGCGAAGGTCACGGCGTCAGGTGCAGGCGGCGTTACTGGATTCAGCAGCGGTGTCAGTCCGGAGTCGTCCGAAGTTGATTTTCTTGGATTTCCACCAGCTTTCCTTTCAAGGGCCCAGGAACTGGATAGGGCACCACTTGTCAGAGCAGGAGTCTCTCCAGAGACTCCAGGTGCTGGCAGAGAGAAGTCTTTTCTGTCCCTGAGACTTCAAACAACAGGAGGCAAGCTCTAAATCAAGCCCTTGGAGATTTCTTCACAAGATGGAAGGCACACAAAGTCCAGTCTTTGCCCTCTTACTCTGGCAGAAGCAGCACTGCAGGAAAGCTCCACAAAGCACAGTCACAGGCAGGGCAGCACTTTTTCCTCAGCTATCAGCTCTTCTCCAGGCAGAGGTTCCTCTTGGTTCCAGAAGTGTTTCTAAAGTCTGTAGATTTGGGTGCCCTTCTTATACCCATTTTAGTCTTTAAAGTCACCTTTCTTCAAAGGGGACTCACACCTACTTGTGAAATCCTGCCTTGCCCAGGCAAGGCATCAGACACACAGCAGGGGGTTGGAGCCGGCATTGTCAGAGGCAGGCATAGTCCTTTTAGATGAGAGTGACCACTCCGCCCCTCCCTCCTAGCAGAGATGGCTAATCAGGAAATGCAGGTTACACCCCAGCACCCTTTGTGTCACTGTCTAGTGCGAGGTTGTTGGACTTTTGCTTATGCAGGGTCATCCCCAGACTTTTTTGCCTCCTGCCTCCTATATTTTTCTGACATGTTGCTGTTGGCTTTTCAACTCTGAGCACTTTACCACTGCTAACCAGTGCTAAAGTGCATATGCTCTCCTGGTTAAATTGTATGTAAGTGGTTCATCCATGATTGGCATATTTGAATTACTAGTAAGTCCCTAGTAATGTGCACTAGAGGTGCCAGGGCCTGTAAATCAAATGCTACTAGTGGGCCTGCAGCACTGGTTGTGCCACCCACATAAGTAGCTCTGTAATCATGTCTCAGACCTGCCCCTGCAGTGTCTGTATGTGTATTTTTACACTGTAAATTCGACTTGGCAAGTGTACCCACTTGCCAGGCCTAAACCTTCCCTTTCCTTACATGTAAGGCACCCCTAAGGTAGGCCCTAGGTAGCCCCAAGGGCAGGGTGCAGTGTATGGATAAGGTAGGACATATAGTAATGTGGTTTATATGTCCTGACAGTGAAATACTGCCAATTTCGTTTTCATTGTTGCAAGGTCTGTCTCTCTCTCATAGGATAATATGGGGGCTACCTTTAAATATGATTAAAGTGTAGATTCCCCTAGAGAGTAGATGGACATGTGGAGTTTGGGATCCCTGAACTCACAATTTAAAAATACATCTTTTAGTAAAGTTGATTTTGAGATTGTGCGTTTGGAAATGCCACTTTTAGAAAGTGAGCATTTTCTTGCTTAAACCATTCTGTGACTCTGCCTTGTTTGTGGATTCCCTGTCTGGGTCAGTTTGACAGTTGGGTTGTTTTTCACCTCACACCAGACAGTGACACAAAGGGAGCTGGGGTGTAATCTGCATTTCCTGATTAGCCATCTCTGCTAGGAGGGAGGGGTGGAGTGGTCACTCTCATCTGAAAGGACTGTGCCTGCCTCTGACAATGCTGTCTCCAGCCCCCTGGTGTGTGTCTGAGGCCTTGCCTGGGCAAGGCAGGATTTCACAAGAAGGTGTGAGTCCCCTTTGAAGAAAGGTGACTTCAAAGACTAAAATGGGTATAAGAAGGGCACCCAAACTTACAAACTTTAGAAACACTTCTGGAATCAAGGGGAACCTCTGCCTGGAGAAGAGCTGATCGCTGAGGAACAAGTGCTGCCCTGCCTGTGACTGTGCTTTGTGGAGCTTTCCTGCAGTGCTGCTTCTGCCTGAGTAAGAGGGCAAAGACTGGACTTTGTGTGCCTTCCATCTTGAAGAAGAAATCTCCAAGGGCTTGATGTAGAGCTTGCCTCCTGTTATTGAAGTCTCAGGGATAGCAAAGACTTCTTCCTGCCAGCACCTGGAGTCTCTGGAGAGACCCCTACTCTGCTCTGTGGTGCCCTTCCAGTTCCTGGGACCCTGAAAGGAGAGGCTGGCAGCCTAAGGACAAAAATACACGCACCGAGCGCCGTGCGGAGAAAAGATCGACGCGAATCCGATCGCGGCTGAGAAAACGACGCGACGCCGGCTCCGCAGCTGAGAAACGACGCCGCAGGAAACGCGACCGGAGGATCGACGCCCGGAGCAGGAGAAACGACGCGCAGCATCGCTGACGAAGGCTGAGAGATCGCAACCTGCGCCGCGGGACTTTCGGACCGTCGCGTGGCTGGCTGTTTCGACGCGCATCGCCGTGCCGAGTTGTTTTCGACGCATATAACCGTGCAGGGTTATTTTCGACGCACACCGCCCGTGCGGGGTTATTTTTGGACGCAAACCAGGTACATTTACACGCTAGCAGCGCTAGTGTGTTGTTACAACTACCTAAAGACTCTTTTTATTTTAAACCTTAAAAAAATCATAACTTGACTTGTGTATGTTGGACTTTTGTCGTTTTGGTCTTGTTTTGTCTAGATAAATATTTCCTATTTTTCTAAACTGGTGTTGTGTCATTTTGTAGTGTTTTCATTAAGTTACTGTGTGTGTTGGTACAAATACTTTACGCCCAGCACTCTGAGGTTAAGCCTACTGCTCTGCCAAGCTACCAAGGGGGTAAGCAGGGGTTAGCTGAGGGTGATTCTCTTTTATCCTAACTAGAGTGAGGGTCCTTGCTTGAACAGGGGGTAACCTGACTGTCAACCAGAGACCCCATTTCTAACATTGGTGACCAGCGGTCGGGATTGGACTTGTATTTGTACTTGACATACAGTAATTAAGTGTACACTACTGTTTTGATCTCAGACCACTACGTGACCACATACTACTTGTCTTGTGATTCTGCTTTTTGTTCTCTGATGTCCTCCTGGAAGTATTGATAATATTTTTGGACTTTGGTTTTTGGTTGTGAAGCCTTTGCAGAATGGAAGTCAATTTCTGGCACCTATTTATGTATAAAAAGTGGCAGCTTAAAGCATTTTGCATGGAAAGGGGACTGGCTGTGAACAAGAAATCCAGAAGGGAGGATCTTGAGTCAGCCCTGTTTCAGTATGAATTGAAACGTTGTCAGGCAACACCACCAAATGAGTCTGAGGAGGATAACTACTCTGAGGAGGAGGATAACTACTCTGAGGAGGAGGAAACAGAAAGAGATGAGTGGCTCCTAGCTCGAATCCGGAGTCTGGAAGAGCTAGATGCAGAGCTTGAGAGGGCTGAGGAGGAGAGAGCCTTAGTCCTAGAAAAAAAAAGGATTGCAGCTCAAGAGCTGAGCTGTGAAGAGCTGAAGCTGGAGGCCATGAGGGCTGAGTCCAGTTCAGATGGTGGCAGCAAAAATCTTGTATCCAGTACTGCTGAAGAAGTGCACATGCCCAGAGATGTGGTGCCCTACTTGAAGGAGGGAGTTAACACACGCCAGGAGGTTCAGGGGTATGAGGTAGCTCCAGTGATGCACAGGGTCCCTGAGGTGGATTGGGGAACTGGCATGGGGAGTCATATTCCTACTGGTGGGAGGGACACTCTACTGACTCTAGTTGAGAGTGACAGGGAGAGGGGTTCCCCCCAGGTAGAAGTCCTGGTTATGGAGTGTGAAAACATCCCAGAAGAGTGTGGGTTGAGTGTCAGGGACAGTCAGGTACTGTCTCACCAGTCTCAGGAGGGTGATGTGGGGTGCTTTTTCAAAGCAGAGTCACTGGATGGTTGGGTGAAGGGTACTTTGGTTAATTCATGTGAGGGGCTGAGTGATGTAATTGCTGGAGAGCATATGTCTAGTCCTTATTTTCCAGAGCTATGCCAACACCAGGTGGAGTGTGAGTTCTCTGACCCCAGGGAGCTTACAATGGAGGCCGACTTCTGGGTGAGTACCAGAGAGTCTGAAGAGGCATTTGGGGGTGCTCCTGAGAGGAGTGGTCTAGGTAGTTCCCAACCAGGTGAGGTAGGGAAGGATTGTAGTGTCCCAGGTAGGTCCCAGTGTAGTGGGATGGGTGAGGGACCCCATGTCCAGTCTCAGAGGAGAGGGAATGGGGATGGGTTGAGGCCCAAGGTGCCCGAGATCCGGTCCCAGGTCCTGGAGGGTTCCCTGCGGGAACCCCAGGAGGGGAGCCTAGCCTGTACCATAGGGCCATCTGCTGAGGGAGACCCCACAGTGTCAGGAGAACTTGGGGGGGCGGCTGTAGCCAGCGTCCCACCAGTTCTGGTGTCTGGCAGTACCCCTCCTAGTGAGGGGTTGCAGAAGTCCAGACAGAGGGTTGAGAGGGGGTTGCGGACCCCAGTGGAGAACCTGGAGGGTCAGGGGTCAGCTCTGAGTGCAGAGCCCCCTAGGAATGACCTTGGTGAGACCATTTCTGGGCTGGGGGGAATCCAGACTCTGTCAGATGGGCAGAGGTCAGGAGACCTGCGCCAGCCAGACTCTTGTATGGCCCTTGGGGAAAGTGTTTCCCTTGTGGGGGGTAGGTGTGCCCCCCAGGAAGTCCTGGTGTGCCAGGCAATGGTTCAACCGCAGGGTGGTGACTCTGGGTTGAATGATCAGGTTCAGGGGGTAAACTCTGACCTGATGGGGGGTAAGTGTGCTCCCAAGGAAGTCCTGGTGTGCCAGGCAGTGGTTCAACCGCAGGGTGGTGGCCCTGGGTTGGATGACCAGGTTCAGAGGGTAAACTCTGACCTGGTAGGGGGTAGGTATGCCCCCCAGGAAGTCCTGGGTTGCCAGGCAGTGATCCAGTCTGTGGGTACAGACCCTGGATTGGGAGGCCAGGTTAAGGGTGTCCCCCCTGACCTGGAGGAAGGGGCTACTGCTAACAGTACCCCTACCATGTTGTCTTCTGGGGGGGCCGCTCCTAGTTGGGTGGTTCAGGACCCCAGAAGAGAGGGCAGGGGGAGGGAAGCCTCACCCCTGGCCCTGGTCCAACCTGAAGGTACAGACCCCAGGTTGGAGGATCAGTTGCAGGTTAACATCCCTGCACTGATGGAAGAATTGTGCAGGACTGCTTCTACAAGCACCCTGACAGTTTTGGACTCTGGGGGTGCCGCTTCTGCAGGGAGGGTACAGAGCCCCAGAGGGGAGGACCAGGGTCAGGTTGTCATCCCTGACCTGGTGGAAGAGAGAGTGGTCAAAGGGTGCCAGGCACCTGGGGCTACCACCCCCCACTCTCCACAGTCACAGTGGTTAGAGAGGCCTGAGGTCGGGCTCTCATCCCTGACAGTTGTCTGGGGCCACTGTGGCTTACTGTCCTGGTGGACAGAGTTGCCCCTGGGGGGGGGAGGACGAGAGTCACACCCCGGGGGTGGAGTGGGCAACACCACTGTGTTGGCCCTGGTGGTACTATCTGCCCATTGCAGTACATCTGTGAGCAAAGTAAAGTTAGGTGTTGCACAGATGGTGTCTGTAGATGTGGAGAAGGGTTCCCCATGGGTTAGCCTAGTGGGCCCTGAGAGTATGGACAGAGGGATCCAACTGGAGTCAGGAAGGCGTAGAACTGGAACATGCCCCTGCTGTTGTGGCCTGGGTCCCTGTTCTATCGCCCCAATCAGGGAAGTACATCAAGGTATTGATTGTTCTCCCCTGGCTTTAGGC
Organism: Pleurodeles waltl; assembly: GCF_031143425.1. NCBI lineage: Eukaryota > Metazoa > Chordata > Amphibia > Caudata > Salamandridae > Pleurodeles > Pleurodeles waltl. The sequence goes on from NC_090436.1 coordinate 841,580,214, forward strand.
TGGTAGGGGGTCGTGTTGGACTTTTGCTTATGCAGGGTCATCCCCAGACTTTTTTGCCTCCTGCCTCCTATATTTTTCTGACATGTTGCTGTTGGCTTTTCAACTCTGAGCACTTTACCACTGCTAACCAGTGCTAAAGTGCATATGCTCTCCTGGTTAAATTGTATGTAAGTGGTTCATCCATGATTGGCATATTTGAATTACTAGTAAGTCCCTAGTAATGTGCACTAGAGGTGCCAGGGCCTGTAAATCAAATGCTACTAGTGGGCCTGCAGCACTGGTTGTGCCACCCACATAAGTAGCTCTGTAATCATGTCTCAGACCTGCCCCTGCAGTGTCTGTATGTGTATTTTTACACTGTAAATTCGACTTGGCAAGTGTACCCACTTGCCAGGCCTAAACCTTCCCTTTCCTTACATGTAAGGCACCCCTAAGGTAGGCCCTAGGTAGCCCCAAGGGCAGGGTGCAGTGTATGGATAAGGTAGGACATATAGTAATGTGGTTTATATGTCCTGACAGTGAAATACTGCCAATTTCGTTTTCATTGTTGCAAGGTCTGTCTCTCTCTCATAGGATAATATGGGGGCTACCTTTAAATATGATTAAAGTGTAGATTCCCCTAGAGAGTAGATGGACATGTGGAGTTTGGGATCCCTGAACTCACAATTTAAAAATACATCTTTTAGTAAAGTTGATTTTGAGATTGTGCGTTTGGAAATGCCACTTTTAGAAAGTGAGCATTTTCTTGCTTAAACCATTCTGTGACTCTGCCTTGTTTGTGGATTCCCTGTCTGGGTCAGTTTGACAGTTGGGTTGTTTTTCACCTCACACCAGACAGTGACACAAAGGGAGCTGGGGTGTAATCTGCATTTCCTGATTAGCCATCTCTGCTAGGAGGGAGGGGTGGAGTGGTCACTCTCATCTGAAAGGACTGTGCCTGCCTCTGACAATGCTGTCTCCAGCCCCCTGGTGTGTGTCTGAGGCCTTGCCTGGGCAAGGCAGGATTTCACAAGAAGGTGTGAGTCCCCTTTGAAGAAAGGTGACTTCAAAGACTAAAATGGGTATAAGAAGGGCACCCAAACTTACAAACTTTAGAAACACTTCTGGAATCAAGGGGAACCTCTGCCTGGAGAAGAGCTGATCGCTGAGGAACAAGTGCTGCCCTGCCTGTGACTGTGCTTTGTGGAGCTTTCCTGCAGTGCTGCTTCTGCCTGAGTAAGAGGGCAAAGACTGGACTTTGTGTGCCTTCCATCTTGAAGAAGAAATCTCCAAGGGCTTGATGTAGAGCTTGCCTCCTGTTATTGAAGTCTCAGGGATAGCAAAGACTTCTTCCTGCCAGCACCTGGAGTCTCTGGAGAGACCCCTACTCTGCTCTGTGGTGCCCTTCCAGTTCCTGGGACCCTGAAAGGAGAGGCTGGCAGCCTAAGGACAAAAATACACGCACCGAGCGCCGTGCGGAGAAAAGATCGACGCAAATCCGATCGCGGCTGAGAAAACGACGCGACGCCGGCTCCGCAGCTGAGAAACGACGCCGCAGGAAACGCGACCGGAGGATCGACGCCCGGAGCAGGAGAAACGACGCGCAGCATCGCTGACGAAGGCTGAGAGATCGCAACCTGCGCCGCGGGACTTTCGGACCGTCGCGTGGCTGGCTGTTTCGACGCGCATCGCCGTGCCGAGTTGTTTTCGACGCATATAACCGTGCAGGGTTATTTTCGACGCACACCGCCCGTGCGGGGTTATTTTTGGACGCAAACCAGGTACATTTACACGCTAGCAGCGCTAGTGTGTTGTTACAACTACCTAAAGACTCTTTTTATTTTAAACCTTAAAAAAATCATAACTTGACTTGTGTATGTTGGACTTTTGTCGTTTTGGTCTTGTTTTGTCTAGATAAATATTTCCTATTTTTCTAAACTGGTGTTGTGTCATTTTGTAGTGTTTTCATTAAGTTACTGTGTGTGTTGGTACAAATACTTTACGCCCAGCACTCTGAGGTTAAGCCTACTGCTCTGCCAAGCTACCAAGGGGGTAAGCAGGGGTTAGCTGAGGGTGATTCTCTTTTATCCTAACTAGAGTGAGGGTCCTTGCTTGAACAGGGGGTAACCTGACTGTCAACCAGAGACCCCATTTCTAACAGAGGTGAAAAACAACCCAACTGTCAAACTGACCCAGACAGGGAATCCACAAACAAGGCAGAGTCACAGAATGGTTTAAGCAAGAAAATGCTCACTTTCTAAATGTGGCATTTTCAAACGCACAATCTTAAAATCAACTTTACTAAAAGATGTATTTTTTAATTGTGAGTACAGGGACCCCAAACTCCACATGTCCATTTATTATCCTATGAGAGAGACAGGCCTTGCAACAGTGAAAAACGAAATTGGCAGTATTTCACTGTCAGGACATATAAACCACATTACTATATGTCCTACCTTATCCATACACTGCACCCTGCCCTTGTGGCTACCTAGGGCCTACCTTAGGGGTGCCTTACATGTAAGAAAAGGGAAGGTTTAGGCCTGGCAAGTGGGTACACTTGCCAAGTCGAATGTACAATGTAAAAATACACTTACAGACACTGCAACGGCAGGTCTGAGACATGTTTACAGGGTTACTTGTGTGGGTGGCACAACCAGTGCTGCAGGCCCACTAGTAACATTTGATTTACAGGCCCTAGGCACCTCTAGTGCACTTTACTAGGGACTTAACAGTAAAACAAATATGCCAATCATGGATAAACCAATTACATACAATTTACACAGAGAGCATATGCACTTTAGCACAGGTTAGCAGTGGTAAAGTGCTCAGAGTTCAAAAGCCAACAGCAACAGGTCAGAAAAAAATAGGAGGCAGGAGGCAAAAAGATTGGGGATGACCCTGCATAAGCAAAAAAGTCCAACAGGGGTGGTCGCATATTGACTGCAATTGCTACCTGTTGCAGATTCGCCATGATGAATGGTTAATTTTGTTCAGAGATCAGCACAACAAATGGGGATTATCCTTTTAGGGTTCAAGCTTGAACAGCCTACAACATTAGTATCGTACTCCCTTCTTAGCTGAGGAGGAAAATCCTCAATATCACAGATGTCTCAGTATATAGTACTGAGATGTCTTTGTATGTAGTGAGATAGAGATACTCAGGAGGACCTGAAAATTAGAGCCTGACCAAACATTGGCCATGCCATGTTGAGTAGGCTCTCCGTATCCTAATGAGACTACTGGATTTGGGAGGCAGAATCACTTGCACTGTGGGAGACTGAGTCTGACCCCACTACAGGTTACACCTGTCAAACTAATCTGGATTTTGCTCTGGCTAACTAGCAGTGCCTCATCTCCACCCAAGAGCTGGGATGATTGGGCAGTCGAGCGCATGACACAATTGACTCCTCAGGGAAATCGTGGTCACTTAGATCTCATCCGTTTCTCTCAGTTACGTTAGTCTCACATATGCAAGGACAGTAAGAGGCAGGATACATTTCAATAAGGTTTTATTGAAGCAACCGCATCTTAGATAAGAAAGCATATACTGCAATAACTAGGACAATAAAGCATGACAGGATTAAAATTGTGACAAGGAGAATGAAGCATAAAAATAACGATACCATGTTACCACTAGAATCATTAAAATAGCTCCTACCTAGGCTATGTTAGAGCACAGCATGTTAAGCTCTAATTCTGTCCTTCAGGTTCCCCTGGGAAGACATCATCCCTCATGCCTGAGCAAGAGGCCTTTAGTCTACATAAGCAGCTATAGCGAAGAGCTCAGCATACAGTTGTGGTCATCTGGCTGGAATCTCCCTCTAACGTACATGGGTCAAAATAGTGTTTTTATAATAAAACAGCTGGTGTTTCAAGAAAGGATCCCTGCTTAAGAGTACGTATGTTTCTATGAACATTAAGGACAAAGCGTTACCACGTTTGCCTGCAACTTATCTTACTGCAGCCTTGAGAAAAGCACATAGTGAAAGAAATGTCTTGTTTAAGAATGCAGTGCTGGCCTAGGCAAAGAACAGCTAGATAGAGAAAATAAAACAAGACCGCAAATGTGGCTATTGTTAAAATAATAGAACAAAGCTGAATAAGTGCACAGCAGCAGTCCTAGTTTGCTAAAAATAATGTGTATGAAGCTATAACTAAAGTGGCTACACCACAAGAGTATTGCTGCCCCCCATAACTACCTTTAAAAGACCACAGTGGAGGTGGCTGCTCGTTTCCCTGGTCACACCTATGGGGCAGGCACAGGTGGTCTACTGAAGGGAAGAAAGGTATTGCCATGCTGGATTTAGATAGAGAGGAGCACTGTAGGATGATTGTAGAGCACACGGGAACTTCTGCAAACATGGGTAGGGTTACCTTGACATTTTGTGGTGTTCAGAAGACAGCTTTCTGGTAGCAATCACAACACTCATAGGTGTTTGGGGTCACATGTAGAAATGTGGTGGAATCAGAAAAGGGGATAGCACAGCTACTAGTATGGCACACTGGAGGCAGCCACATGTCTTGTTGAAACAGGTATATTGTCTTGACCAAGCCTGGCAAGGCGCCACTCCGGTGTGCCCATTGAATGCATGTTGGTCTACCACCGAGTGTGAGCAGCAATTGGTAGAACAGGGTCAGCTGCATCTTGTAAGTTTTGGTCAATGTATGAGTAAATTGTGCTGCTGCAACCTAAAGGGTTCCCCTATACTTGGCATGGCAACTGAATGACAGAGGTGTGCAGTAAATGGTGTAAATCATCTCACATGTACAGGTAAATTTATATGGCTCAAATGTGCTTAGCAGAGGCAGACACTGTTAACAGTTTTACCACAGCACATGCACCTTTCTTTTAAACTTCTACCGTAGGTTTCTAATTTAAAATGTTTTATTAGAATTCCGTGCCTATGACCTTTTAAATTATCATATCTTCACTTATTTTTTTAATAGTCTTACAATGCCCTGCACATTGACCGATTAGCAACTTACACTTTGAGCTATACAACTGTTAAAGTTGTGCAATTAAACTCGCACATTACAACAATCTGTTGGTTGCTCAATCATGTTAGGAAATACTTGGTTTGCAGGCGTTTACAAAGCAAACATTCCACACGAGCTTGCATCTGTAAGGATCGAGTGTAGTTCATCTTCAGGAGGCTGAGACACACCCGAACCAAGACACATTTATACTCCAACAAGCTCCAGCTTGTATCGAATGGACAAGGCACAGAGTGCCCCTCCCTTCAGCACATCATGTGTGGTTAAAAGCAGGAGGGGTTTGGCATTCATTCCTCTTTTCTGAAAGATGTAGACTTTCTTCCACGCAAACCCTTTTTTTACATTCAACCGCAAGATTATTAAACAGCACACTGCAACTACAAGCACGCCCACTTGCTGTACGTAAGAATAGGGAAAACATTTACAACTTTTGCAGAGAAATGGAGGAAGAATGCTGCACCAAAGTATTATCGTTAAGTGCCGTCGTCAAGACACCGTCTAACATGCCATTACTTCCAGCTTCTTGAATACATTCCAGTTGTGTGCTATGCTGGTGGAATGCACTGAGGCCCAGTGGGTTGAGGGATACGGCCCACCGTTTACAGGCAGCACTTATTTATGATAAATGAATGCCAGAGCGCTCTCCTAATTTTATGACTGCCTCCTCGGGGCCTAAGGTGCTAGCTCTTCCCGCAGTGGTATTTCAGGAGGGCCAAGAGGGCCTGGAATCAGGGAGAAGAAGGCAGGAAGCGGTGGCACGCTTTCTTTACTGCCACAATCAGAACAGGACAGCCGTAGCTCGTTATGAGCTAAGACGTGATGTGTAAGTGGGAGACTCCAATGTCAATTATCCAATGATATTGCACGCATGGGCGTCCGCAAAAATATTTTCAGGACGGGGGTGGAACAATTTGAACGTCATCCATCCTCAGACAGGGTAACATTACTGCGGCTGAGGAGAGTTTAAAATCGCTCGTGTGAACAGTTTTTCTTATTGAACACAACATTTTGAAGTTCTGAAATAAGCAGAGCAAGTGGCAATTGCCGTTGGATGGGCCTTAAAACTGTCGGCTGTGTCTCCTCTGAAAGTGTTGGAGGATGACTGCCATAACCACTTTTTCTAGAATTTTCTGTAATTAAATGAATACATTCTGTTCAACAGCTTCACTTTTTGAAAGAGTGAGTACAGCATGGTGATCGTTCTTGATAATGTGCATCGTTCTTTCCTAGCAGGGTCGGAAAAGTGGCAGTACAGGCCCACTGTTAGTAACCTCGTTCTGTTCTTCTCTTTAGTATGTTATAAAATTGGTGAATTCAAGTATTGATAATACTAACTAGCAAACAGTTAAAAACACAAAGGCAGCCAGAAACGTAAATTTTGAACGATCATAAACTCTTAGGTTGAGGAGAAAACAGTAAAAACCAACAATCTATTTTTACCAAATTACTTTCATATCTGATAAAAAAAAACAACAGGCTTAGAGTGCAGCCAGACAACTAGAATCACTCACTGAAGACTGCTACTGGTTTCCTCCTTCTTTCACGTGCTTCGGAGCCTCAAGTTTAACTAACATACTGTTAATTCTTTATGAGATCCCATATGAAGCACACACTAAAATTCACAGCATGCAGGAACTTCCAAAAAGGAATCCAAAGGTATATGCACAAGATCAAACAGTTTAGTTAAGTAAGGATGAGGTGATTGAGCTGCAAGTATCTGATTCTAAAGTCTTTAACTATCTTGCCTTCACAGTGCAGAGCAGTATCTGCTGCTCAGTATAATTATAGCACAGGAAGAGCACGGTGGAGGTGGCCAGAATGGGAATATTGAAATCCTATTGAGTTAGCATTTACATAAACGATGACCACACCCGAACAATACATACTTCCACAAGTGCTGAGGTGAAATGTCTCATGGGCCCATTCCCAGACAGGCCTTCAGAGTAATCTGGACGAGATATAGGCCAAGCCTTATTAGCTTCGCATAGACATTATTAGTTTGGTGGCAGAGAATTTGAGCATTGCAGTTAAGTCAGGCATGGCATAATGTAAAGGTGTATCTGCACAAGCTGTATCAGTCCTACACAGACAACATCTTGTTAGAGAATTGGTCAAGTGCCAGCTGTATTCTGACTTCACTGACACTGCTCCAGCCTCTCAGGTACCAGCCGGGTATGACAATTTTCTGTAAACAAGTACACCTCTGGTCAACTGCGTGCCTGCATGCTGTTCACAATCTACATTTATATGCCGATTCCTCACGAAGATGTAAGATTGTCCTGGAGGAAAGGAAACCAGCAGAGGTCCAAACTTTTCAATAGTTATTTTTGGTCTTGTGCACCTAATTGGTAGGACCTCGATATATAAATACACGTTGTCTCTTCTTCTCAGTACTGTATAGCTCTTTTCAGTTTACACTTTAAATTTTGTTCAGCAGTGGTATTGCCTATTTATTTCTCTCTCTTTTGCTACCTCAATTTGCCTGCTACAGAAGCCCACCTTGTTTTGCTGCACTAGGGCCTGCGGCACCTTTGGTACACCACTGATTACAATCACTTCTGAAAATGAATGTGGAAGCTACGTATATACTTGAGTTTTTTGAGTTTAATAATAGTGCACAGAAGAGCTAACTACCAGAGGCAATAAGGCATGATCTTTGAACCATGTGACTTCAGCTGAAGAGACATCACCAAAGTGCTTTCAGAGGAAGCAGTGGAAAAACAGAAAAGGAGGGGCTTGAAGGCTAGGGGAATTGAGCCTCAGTTCCACAACACATAGGCACACTTAATCTCTGGCAAAAGCGATGCAATACCTCACAGCGAGCTCAGCGCTCAACTAGGAAAAGGTGGCGATTAAAGCAGATTAAAAGCACAATTGAATGCTTTTACCAGTATCTGCTACCTCTTAATGGCTCCCTACTCCACACCTGTCTCTTTCCTTCTGGTTTGCTTTCTGTGTTCTTCCTTTCTTCAACCTCTCCTACACCAATTTGGTTTCTCACCCTTCTCTGCTGGCTCGTTTATCTTTTCTCTGCCCTCTGCCCTCACTATCCTTGTTCTTTTTTCTCCAACTTTCCTTCTTTTCATCACAGTAGTACATTCACTGTTTTTTCCCAAAACCTCTTCATTATTTTTATTTGACCTCTATTTACTCCTGTTCCTCACTGTACCCACCTCTTCTTTAACATTGGCTGTGTGGGGAATAGGCTTGTAGGCCCAATTCACAAATAGTCTCTGCAGTCATAGGGGAGAATCTACAGTTGGGGCAGAGACTCCACAGTTGTGGTGGGATCTTGTTGCAGGATCTCCACACTGCAGTTTCTTACTGCTGAGATCTGACCACGAGTGGTGAGATCCCACCATGACTGCGGATTCTCCACTATGACTGTGTAGATTTTGTGAATCTGGCCCACAGTCTTCATATAAGCCTTCAGCAAGGCTCAGTGAATTAAACCTTGCTGCTGAAATCCGCTTTGGCCTGCAGGTCTCAGAGAAGTCAACATAGTCTTCTTTCATTCCAGATATCCTAATTAAGTACCTTTACAATGGGCTATGTAGCATTCTTTAAAACACTTAGTAATGCAATATGTGCAGTGCCACTTAAAGTTGTTCCTATGGCCCTCATTACAAGTTTGGCGGTCGGACCGCCAGACCGCCTTGTTGGCATCCTGAAAAGACTGCCATGTTGGTGGTCTCTCAGACCACCCTATTATGAGTTACACAGACAGGACCACTGAACGCCAAACAAAAAAGCCAGACCGTCTGCGTCGCGGAGGCCTGGAAAAAGAGAGATTGACCTCCAGCACGGACAGCTCCACAACCAACCACAGAACAAATTACAAGTGCAAAGTCGCAGTGGTGGGCAGCCACGGTGGTCCGAACCATGGCAGTCCGCCATCAGCAAAGTAATATACAATTGCACATTGGATGAATTTGAAAACAACACAGCTGACACACATTGCCACACTCAACACACATGCAAATCACTCTATGAAACACACCCCTTTACGCACCACACTCCTTTGCATTTTTACAGCAAGACATAGCAGGACAGAGCAACTTTTCCCACACTGCACAGATACTAGGCACCATTTTCATCTTTTCACCATCCTGTACAACACAGCTGACACTCATTGCCACACTTGACACACCTGCAAATCACACTATAAAACACACACCTTCACGCACCACAATCCTTTGCATTTTTACAGCAAGACACAGCAGGGCAGAGCAACTTTTTCCTACACTGCACAGATACTAGGCACCATTTTATTATTTTCACTATCCCATAGAACACCCTGCACACACTTTGTCTAGTCACACCCTTTGGCACAACCCTTCTATTTTTTTTCCACCAAGGCAAACATTAAAAATCCCTGTTTCACTGATGAAGAGGTAAGAGCCATGGTGGATGAAATCATAAGAGTAGAGCCACAGTTGTTCAGAGCCCAAGTCCAGCACTCCACTCTCAGTGGGGAAATGTAAATGTGGGACAGGATCATTGACAGAGTGAGTCCTGTAGGTACCATTCTGTACACAAAGGAGGTCTTCAGGAAGAGGTAGAATGACCTCAGGGGCAATGTCAATTCCTTGGTCTCTGGTGGTGGCCCTCCCACTCCCCCATTACAACTCTATCCCTGCATCCTGAGGGCTTGAGAGGAATACCTGGGGGAGTGGAGTCTTGTAAGTCACAACACTAAAAATGTCACCAAAATGTTATGTTATGTCATGCATGCTCACTGCTCAGCTTTTGCCACGTTCACTGTCACTCCACTCACCAGCCCAGTGTCCTCTGCTCTAAATACCCATGTTTGTCAACTCCCAATTGAAGTGTACTCACCTGGAAGGATAGCATTGGTATAGTCTGCATAGTACAGGGACTGACAGGTCTGCTAAAGCCAAGATGCTCTGTTACTCCACTCAGCCAGCCCAGTGTCCTCTTCTCCAAATACCCTTGTTTGTCAACTCCCAATAGAAGTGTACTCACCTGGGAGGATAGCATTTGTATACTGTGTGTAGTACAGGGACTGACATGACTCCAACTCCCAGCAAGCACTGTTACTGTTACTCCACTCAGCCAGCCCAGTGTCCTCTGCACCATGTTAGTGAACTTCCCATTGGAGTGGACTATACTGGGGGGATAACATTTGTATAATCTGTGTAGTACAGGGTCTGACATGACTCCAACTCCTAGCAAACACTGTTTCTGTAACTCAAACACCAGAACAGTGTTCACATGCTCAAATACATCTGTTACTGAACTCTCAAGTGGAGTGTGCACACTAGAGGGACAACATTGTTCAAGAGTGTGTACTAGAGTGATTGATATGACTGCAACTAACAGCAGGCCCTGTGTATAACTACATACACAAGCACCATGTTCTCTTCTCCCAAGACCACTGTTTGTCAATTCCCAAATGAAGACTACTCACCGGGTTAGGGGTAACATTTGTCAAGTATTGGGGAATAGTGAGAGTGAGAGGACAACTCACAGCAGACACTGTTCCTTCACCTCCAAACACCAGACTAGTGTCCTCCCCTCAAAAGACCACTGTGTCTCAACTCTCTACTGACGAGTACTTACCTGGGAAGAAACTGTTTGCACACTATGTGTAGTAGAAGGAGTTGCATGACTGCCAATGCCAGGAGGCCTTGTTTCTAGAAAACCAAATGCCAACACAGTGTTCTCTTGTCCAAGGGCCCCTGTGTCTTAACTCTCAATTGAAGTATACTCACCTGGGAGGATACCATTTATACCGAGTGTGTAGTACAGGGAATTACAACTCACAGGAGGCTCTCTTACTGTCACTCCAACCACCAGTCCAGTGTCCTTTTTTCCAAAGACTCTTGTTTTGGAAATCACAAAAGAAGCCTACTCGCCTGGGGGGATGACATTTCTCAAGTATATGAAGTAAAGGGAGTGACATGACTGCTAAGGCCAAGAGGCTCTGTCTCTCCAACTCAAAACACAAGCCCAGTGTATACATGTCCAAATAGCCCTGTTAGTTAACTCACAATCGAAGTGTACTCTCCTGGGACGATCACATTTGTCTAGTGTTAGGAACTAGTTGGAGTGACATGAATGTAAAGCCTAATGGGCCCTATTTTGATAACTCCAATCATCAGCCCAGTGTACACTTCCCCAAAGCATCTGTTAGTGAACTCTCAAAGGAAGTTTACTCACCTGGGATGATCACATTTGTCTAGTGTCAGGAGCTAGGAAAGTGACCTGAATGCAACTCCCAGGAGGCACTGTTCAAGTGACTCCATGTAGCAGAACACTGGTTAGTTGTCCAAAAATCCTAGCCTAATCAATCTCAAATCATGTTTACTCACCTGGGAGGGAGAAAGATACATATCATGCTCGACTCAGAGATGTGACTGGCCACCTAGCCCTATCTTGAACTGCTATGCCAAGATGAAACTATTGTGGACAGGAAGGACAGCTCACACAATGTGCAATATATTTGATAAAGAAGGCCTCAAGATGCATCACCAGAATGGTATTGGTTGCAGACAAATTCACAATGCACTGACTACATGATGACTCCAATCACATATACAACAAACTCCTGGGTCGACCTGCTTAACATTCAACTAGGCCTCAAAATGGCCAAAGCACCATTCTGCCCAGCCACAGTTTTGCCTGCACTGCTGGCAAGATGTAAATCTCTGCAAATGAACTGCTAATTTCAGCATCTGCTGGACTGTAATGGAGCTGTCATGCTTCACAAATGTCAGCTCAATACAATCGATACCATGGGCACCTGCCACAATAAGATCACCTGCAAATCAACTATGTACACCGGCTTTGCAAAACGTCACCGTAAACTTTTGGAGGTAGATGTCACAATACCACCAGTAAAATTGTCTCTTTCACATCAGCAGGGTGAGCTGCCAGTGGCCACATAGAGGCCACAGACAAGACTGCCACTATCCCCCTGGATGAAGCCCTCAGTGATGATGACACTCCTGGACTTCTGGATGTGGAGGGTGGTTCTGGCCCATCTGGACAACCTGGTGAGACCCCCACAGTGAGTCTCAATTTGCCCACATCAAGATCTCCCAGCCTGGTGCCTCGACCTCACAGGCAGCCATTCACCCCCCCCAACCTGTGTCCCTAGGACAGTGGCAACCATCGTGTGCCCCCAGTCCAGGATCCTGAGTCTCAGCACAACACCTCAGACAATGATGGTCCTGGACCAAGTACAAGGGGGCACCTTGTGGCAAGGGCATAGGCCCGTGGAGGTAGGGTGCATGGGAGGGATGTTGTGGGCCACCAGGTTGAGGCCACTGGAGATGCTCCTGGCCAGGACTTTATCAGCCAAGTCTTGGAGGGTCTATCAGAAATCACAAGGCATAACGTTCCAGGTAGTTCCCGAACACCGGGAGATCAAGCATCTGCAGAAGGACATCCACAAGGATATGCTTCAACAGTGGGAGGCCACCAATGCCAACCTGGCCTCCCTAGATGGGGGGTTGTTGGACATTAACAGTACCCTGATCATGGATCATCAACAACACTCTTCCCTTTTTTTGGCACAGCAACAGCAGACCCTTCTTCATCGGTGCCAGCTACTGGTAGGGAGGCCCTGTCAGGGGAAGAACCAGCCACAGACACTCCTGCATCTGTAGCGGCAACTACCCTCATACAAGAGGGGATATCCCACTAAGAACTCAGGAGGTGCAGCTGGCCAGACACCGACCACTGCCAGCAAGTGACCTCTTCCTGAAAGAACTCCTTTGTGTGCCACTTATTCACTCTGTTGACTGTCCTTCAACCACCTTCCATTTCCTATGGAGGGGTATACTGGATGTTCATCTCACAATGCTGTGGCATCTACTACAATGATTTTATCCACCATGACTGGAGGGGGTACCTGAACAAAGACAAAACAAGGAGCATAGATTTGAAAGCATACCTATTACAAAAATCACATAGCAAGCACCTGGAAATGAAGTTATATTGCAACGAGACTGACACAAACAAAGCAGCTACATCAAGGTGTGGATATGTCAGAAGCTAACTCATCAAGCACCCATTGGCTGAATATTGCTGAGCATTAGCTCCCCAGTGTTATGCAAGGACACTCTACTCCACACATTCTGACAACTACAGTCCTTCGTACAGTCACCGTCATTACATCACATGACATACACTCAAGAAAAGTACTTATTGATGAGATCGTCCCGCAAGCCAGCTCTTTCCTCTTCACCACTGCCATCCTCACTTGGCATTTCAGGAGGCTCACCCAATGGCACTGCAGGCTGCCCCTCCATTGGGATGTATGGGATGTTCCTCTTAAGGGCAATGTTGTGGAGCATGCAGCAGGCCACAATGATTGTACACTTAAATCTGGCCTTCAGGACCCAAAAGCCAGCTCCACTACCCACCTTGTTCTTACATGAGCCTCATTGAAGTGGACTTCCCCTGATGTAATTGGATTCCTCAGCGGCGTAAACCAAGGACGGTTTTGACATGCTGAGTCTCCTGTTAATTAATGGGACATATGCACAACAGTGAGTCCCTCTTATCAGAAAATCCTCACCAAACATTGTACACACATACAGAACAGATGTGACTTATCAACCAGCCAGGCACTCTCTGGGTACAGTTGTGACATCAGCTGGTGGATCATGCTGTTCCACATAATGGCAGCATCGTGGCCTGAACCCAGAAAACGGGCACAGACATGTGAAATATATAGGTCGTCAAACATACAACTTGGACGTTGATAGAATGGAAGTTCTTTTGGTTGTTGTATACTTGTTCATTGGCATGCGGTGGGACCACGCCAACATGTGTGCAATCAATAGCCTTCACCAAATGTGAGATGTGTGCAAAAGCATAAAAGTCAGCCTTCACATGGGCTAAATCCCCACATCAGGGAAAATGGATGCAGCTGTCCAGGTGTTTCAACATTGCAGAGAGGACATCCTTCAACACTAGACAGAAAATAGGTTGGGACATACCAGCAGTTTGGGCCACTGTATGTTGGAAGGACCCTGTGGCTAGGAAGTGCAACACTGACATGACTTGTACAATGGGTGGTATGCTGTTTCGATTACTAATAGCTGGCATCAGACCTGGCTCCAACTGGCAACATAGATCCACTATTGTTTGCCAATTCAGATGATACAGGAAGATGACAGTCTTTCTTTCATGGCGTGAAGGTTTGGCAGTGTACAGTAGACTGGTAGATGTCACATCCTCCCTCTCCCTTGGTACCTATATATGACAGGAAATGGGTTCTGACATTAGTCATTGTGTCCACAGCAACGTACATGATGCATGTCAAAGTTACCATGTGACAGGACAATTTAGAAGGGATGGGTACAACAATCAGTACATATCACAGCTGCTAATGGCACAAGGGTCACATGTTACGCCCTTGGATTGCCACACATGTGTACATACCATGAATCTGGACCTAAATCCAAAATAGGCATCACAAATGTCACTGGGAATGTGACTTGATGTCCCGAGCACAAAAATGATCTTTGGCGGGGGTAGACTGTGCCCCACTGTAAATTGCCATCTGTGCCTTGCAACACACAACAATGGTGTTTGAGTAGTAGGAACTTCATGACAAGACAACATGAGCAAATTTGTGCACAAAATACAACATTTTCTGAGGTGTGACGCAGTGTTAATAATCCAGTCCCACAATTCATGCCACTAAAATGGCAGATGCCTAACTGTAGGAGGCTGGCCTGGTTTGTAGTGAGTACCAGAGTTACTTACACCTTATACCAGGTCCAGTTATCCCTTATTAGTGAAATGTAGTAGCTGTAGGCAGAGCAGCCAAGGCTGAACTAAGAGACATGCAAAGCTCTTGCAATACCACTGTTGGCACACAGTGCTCACACACAAGAAAGACAATATTCAGAGTTACCAAAAATAAAGGTACTTTATTTTAGTGACACAAGGCCAAAGGCTATTTCCAAAGGGAGAGGGACATAAAGGAAATGAATTTTTCTGCCTTCCTGTGATTGAGCTGCTCAAGCCCCAGGAGGGCAGAAGCCTTTCTGTGAGGTGGAAGAAGCTGGGGCTGCAGTGAAGACCTCAGAAGGCTGGCATGGCAGTACTGGGGGTCCACTGTGGAGCCCCCAGAGTGCATGGAATTGTGCAAACAATACTGGAATCAGTAATGGGGTCCAATTCCCAGTTGTTATACACCTTTCTTGGCCATATTCAGAGTTACCATTATGTAGCTAGACATAGGTAGTGACCTATGTCTAGTACACATATAAAATGGCGTCCTGTACTCACGAAGTCTGTGAAAATGGCCCTGGATGACTTGGGGGCATCTCTGCTAGTGCAGGGGTGCCCTCACATACAGGTACTTTGCACCCAGCCTTCAGGGTCTGAAGGCCTGACATATAGGTGACTTATAGGTTACCTGATGAAGTGAAAATGACTGTGAAATGGTGCATGCACTATTTCACACTGGCTGCAATGGCAGTCCTTTAGAAGCCTTTGTATGGGCTCCTTATGGGTGGCAAAGAAATGCTGCAACCCATGAGGATTCCCTGGAACCCTAATACCCTGGGTACCTAGGTACCATCTACTAGGGACTTATAAGAGGGACCAGTAAGCCACTTTGGAGTGACATACTGAGTTACCAGTATGTAGTGACAAATTTAGAAGCAGAGAGAGCATGAGCACTGGAGTTCTGATTAGCAGGACCCGGTGACAAATTAGAAAACAGTGAAACACACTGACAAGCAGGCCATAAACCATAAGCACTGGGTCCTGAATAGCAGGATCCCAGTGACACAGTCAAAAACACACTGACATCAGGCAGAAATTAGGGGTAACATGCCAAAAAGATGGTACTTTCCTACACTAACCTACTACACCGACATTAGGAACCACCCACGACCGCTGGAGGAAGTCATCAAGGCGGTTGCAATCACGGCGTACACAGCCATACGCTAAAGTTGTTGCCAGTGGTGATCGCGGGCCAATGTCTGTGTCCGCCGGCGGTGACGACTGCATACGTGGTGGATGTGACCGCCATGATCTGCAAAATCCCTCACTTGACTCCTGACACTGCTGCCAGCAACACCTCCACTGCTGAGTTGCTATGTACCGCCTCTTGGAGCAATCATGCCATGTCCAGCAGGTGATAGGGCTCCTGCCTTCTCACCAGAGGATTTGGAAAGGTTGGTGACTGAAGTCCTACTCCTGTATGGACAGCTGTGTGGTAAACCAGAGGAGCAGGTAAGTGCCTTATGTGCACAGTTTTCTCTGTAGTTCTTCATCCTTTCCCTCCTCACAGGCTATATCGTACCCAAGTGTGGCAGATCGAATTCTCGTATGCCTTTTGTAGGTACAGTCTGTGTGGCATCAATGGGAGAGTCAATGTGCATGTATTTGTGGTCAGTGCCACATGTTGAGTTCATTCACATTGTGGTGTTTGTGTTTATTGTGTTCCCTGATCCACCTTGTGTTGGATGCACATAATTAGGTGGGGTGACATTACAGCCATCCACTGACATGTCTTTCCTCATGAATGTTGTATATGTAAAACCTCATGTTTGTGCATGACAGCATGAGCTGAGTATGCATCTTGTATGTGTCAGTTGTGGCAAATGTGAGCTATGTGTATGTTGCCACAGAGATTTCTTCACACATCTGCCCTTGCTAGACTGTTGTTTGTAAGGCATGTCATCACTTTCTCTGCCCTCCAGTTTGTCCAACACAACATATGCCAATTTGCTGTTGACCACATGATGTACTGGTATGCATGGAGGTGATGGGTATGTAGTTTCATGTAGGTTCTGTCTGCTCAGCCTGCAGAGACCAGGGGATGTCACATGTATCTCCCAGTATCGGTCATAGTCTAGGCTGGGGTGGAGTCACTGTGGCTATGTAACTGTGGCACTGTGCCCACTCTCTGTACACCAGTAGATTCTGTCATGTTGCCAATATAAGGCTGTGTTATAGTATTCTGCCGAGAATGACTCATTCCCTTGATGAGATTGGGAATGGGTACAGGGGTAGCTTACTGATCTGCGACAAATATGCACTTAGCATCATTGTTATTGTCAACTCTTGACAGTTCCCTTACTTCCACAGCCCTGTTGTCACCTTCATCCACGTCATATTTGTCCTGTGCAGGCTCATTGCATAACTGACATTTGCACTCAGAGTATGTCATTGTAAGGGGTGCCAGCATTAGTGGTGATTAGCCTGGGGCTTGATTGTTCATTGTGTGGTATATTTTGTGGACATCTCTCCCTGACATATTGGACATGATGTCTACAGTGGTCATTTCCATGCCCCATGTGTGGCTTATCTGTACAGCATTGACACTACCTCCTTGACTCTGTTGAGACAAATATCACTTGGTGGAGTGTTAATTGTTGATATTTTTCCTGTGTGGCATGGGTATTTCCATGTCACCTTCTCCAGGATATTGTACTTTTGTCATCAACATAGCTGAATTTAGGAACATCACTTCTTATTGTAGGGTCATTATGTATGTTACAAATTGATGTGTGCATGCTCTTGTGTGGGATCTGTGGGAATGGACTTTGCATTGGCCTACAATTGTATGTCGACAGGTAACTGAGGACTGCTCCAGGGGGCAAAGCTTTAGGGGTGATGAGGTCTCCTAATTGTTGACTGGTTATTGTGATTGCACAACTTCAGCAATGCAATTGTAGTTTTCTGAGATCCTGATTTTCCTATGGGCAACTGTTGACAGTTCAGATGACATACATGCATATGGTATGGCACATGTGTGGGCCACTTAGGTGGAATTTGTTGCTGGGCATACTTGACATCATGATAATGTTTGCTAGTCAGAACTGTTGTTCAAATGTGTTCATGGACATGTGATGACCTTATTCCTCTTTGTCTTTGCAGCATCAGCACCAGCAAAGGAAGGAGACGGGCACAGCTGAGTGTGCATCATCTGTCCACGGTACCTCAGGTCAAGACACAACTGACACAGAGGCACCCAGTGCAACGGAGGGCAAGGGGAGTGCCACAGGGAAGACTGGAACATCCTCTTCATCATCATCTGATTCCTTCTCTAGTGGGCACTCTCTAGTGGGGGCAGACCCATCGGGAATCCCCCAGTACCATCCTTGCCTGCCACTCCCCTTTCTAACACCACCCTCCCTGTTGCTCCCCACCTGGTTCGCTGTGCACGCTCACCCAAGAGTGTGGGCATCTCCTTCACCACAGGCACATACACCCTACCCCTGCTGCCCTCAGCGAGGAAGCTACTGACCTCCTGAGAAGTATCTCTGTGGGCCATTCAGCCATTGTGAATGCCATCCAGGGATTGGTGGCCCAACTCCAGCAAACCAACGCATTCCTGGAAGGCATTCATGGTGCAATGGCTGGCCTACAGAGATCTTTTCAGGCATTGGCCTCCTTACTGATGGCAGCCAGTCACCCCCACATTCTGCCCCCCTCCACCTCCCTCTTTCCACTCCAAATCCCCCCTTCCCCTACTTACCCAAAGCACCCAACCTATCCACAGACATATGGTATGGCATATGTATGGGCCAATAGCCAAGAGGAGCGCACACAAACACAAGCAGCACAAAATACACTGGCATGCACACAAACAACATCCACCCACAGACACAGAAAAAGTTGCAACTTACCTTGTCACACCCACCACCCCCAGCATCACACACACCACATTCAGCATACCCACAGGCACCACACTAATAGTCACTGACACACCCACCACAACCATCAAATTCGCAGACACCACCGTAGCAGACCCCCCAGACATCGACAGCAAGCACCACACGTGCAGACATCACAACTACAGACATACAGACATCCACCACATTCACCGTACCTGTAGTCACCAAACCAACAGCCACACACTCACCCACCACTGCATCCCCAGCACCTCCACCCCTCACCCGAATACACACAAATGCCCACTCTCACCACCCAACAGACAGCCACCACACACAAGCATACCTCCCATAAGCATGCACCCATTATATCCACACCTACACAGCATACACCACTCCATTGACCTCCAAATCCTGACCCTCTTCTGATGACTGTCCCCAGATCTCTAAAAACTTTTTTGTTAGACCTAAACCTTACCCCTGTTCCCCCATCCCCCGCCCTAGACCCAAGAGGCACCGACCCAGCTCCCAGGCCATCCCTTCTACCTCCAAGCCCTCCCCTGCAATCACCCATACCTCTCCCCCACAAGAAGAAGCCCATCCCTCCCAGGAAGAAGCCCATCCCTCCCAAGCAAAAGCCTGAACACTCCCTTTCCAAATTCCATCCCCCGCATAATCCCTGAGGTGCCTGCCTGCCTCCTTGATGCCCCCATTCCCAGTTGGGAGTCAAGTTTGGCACAACACTTTGCTACTTTGGGGCAAATCTATGTGGACTGGCCAGTGGCCTTTGGAATTTCAAATTTCATACTTAATAAACCCAAACAGTTTGTTTTTTTGGGAATACATTTGTCCTGCAATTCCCTTTCTACCTTAATGTTGTTCTTGATTAACTTTTGTTTTGTGTCTACAGTTGTGTGTGCTTGAGCCTGCTTGCTGCTCCATGGGCTGTTGTTTGTAGTATGATACATTGTGGGTAGTGCTGTGTGTCCTCTAAGTGGAGGGTATATGTTGAGTGTATTTATAGATGTGTGTAAGTGCAATGGTGGTGTCATGGCATTGTATGGTGTTTGTTATGGTGAGTATTTCATCTTGTGTTGTCCAGTGTGAACATGTATGTGTTATACTAGTCCCCTGATGTGAATTATGGAGTAATGTGATGTGTGTCAGCTTGAGTTTTGTTAGTGCAGGCAAGGAGTGAGTTCAGTTGTGCTAGCTTTATTTGCATTTGACTGTGCCCATTTATGTGTGTGTCCCTTGCAGCTAGTTCCTGTAGAGGTATGTCCCATGCAGTTGGAGCTGTATGTGCTTTGTTGACTTGCACTTCCACACTGTGCAGATGGGCATGACGTTTGTGTCTAATACTGTGTGTCCCTGAGACACATGTAGGGCAATTTCATGTACACATGTTGTTTTATGGGCAGTTCCAAGGTGATATGTGTCCCATGCAGCCTCCTTCCCCAAGTGTCCCTGGTGCCCCATGCCAATTGTGCAAGTATTGTGTGAATAGTGCCTTTGTCTATTTGTCTCTCTGTGTATTGTGCATGTCATTGTCCTTCCATGGTGCTGTGCTGTATGTGTCCATTGCAGGGCTGTTTAATGGCGGTGTTTGTGTTCCATGACACATTGATACATATGTGTGTTGTATATGTGATGACTGTCCCTGACCCGTGTGGAATGTGAGTGTGTGAGTTATATTTGTATGTGTGATGTTTGTGTGTTGTTGATGATGTGTGGGTGAATGTTGTGTAGCCTTAACTGTCCCAGTGTCAGAAATCTGTGGCCGTGTGTTTTTGTGTAGTGTTGTGGTGCAGTGTGAGTGAGCTGCCCAAAGGAGACGTATTTCACGGTGAATGTGTCCATCTTGATATACGTTTCGGACTGTGTAAGGGATGTGACATGTACTTGGTGCCAGTGGCATGCCCTCCATATGATGTAGACAACGGCGCTGCATTCAGTTTCTACGGTTTATGATATAGATAGGTGTGTTTACTTACAATCTGTGGCATTCATGGCGGTGTTGGTTTTTTGCACCTTCGAGGATTATCAGCAGTGCCAGAACTTGTGCGATGGGCTCCATGGCGGCAACAGGCAAGTGAGGCTGCCTGCAGGTGAGTGTCTCCCTTTATACTGTCCATTATTCCTTCTGCGATGTGGTGGTTGGACTACCATGGTCACACTGGCTGTGTGAAGCCTCACAATATGTGCAGCAGGAACACAGGCTCTGACGTCCTGCTGGTGCAGCCTTGTGACCGTTGCGGTCTGTGCTGCCTGGTGGTGCAGGCGGAACCACTGCAGTCTTTGCTCCTTAGATCTGCTTGACTCATGATACGGTGGTCTGACCTCCAACACGACAGCAGTCTGTCCAACACCGCTGCCATGACAGTTGAGGGAATGCCAAACTTGTAATGAGGCCCTATATTTGTTATTCAAGGTTTACTAAAGATACTGAACAGGAGGTGGTCGAGTGGGTCACAACTGGAGATAGTGTGGCAATCAATTTATCCAAAAGAGGGGGCAAGGTCACAATACTTTTCTCCTTCAGCGATGGCAAACTTCCGTAGAACACAGTGCGAAAATATTTTCTTCTTTCTTTTCAGATCCATCTATCTACTTGTGCAGATTGTTTTTGAAACATTTAGATGTTGTGTAAACAACAAAAGACACACCTTTGATTTTGGCCATCGACTACTTTGATAAAGTCCTATGTGGGAGTGGATATGACAGCCAAAAAGACTACATTACAGCATGGGAGTGCCTGGATCCCTGCTGGAGTGCAGCATGCACTAGCCCCGTAGGAGAGTGCATCATGCCACTACGAGACTGCATTACATGTCACTCCTGAAAAATCCAACCCCTGGTTCATCCAAGGTCACATATAAGTCAAATGCCCTTAATACTAGAAAGGCTGTGGGAAGGAGAGGGGTTAATGGGTGAGGGTAGACACTTGTGCTCTCTCTATCAGTAGCCATACACTGAAAAAACAAACTTGCCCTTAAAATGTGCTCTCCAATTAGGCTGCAAATCACCAATAGTACAGAGTGATTCCTCTGTTATGGGTGATAAGTCTTTCCCCGTCGCTATGGTTAGGACCTGAGTGGCATTTGCCCAAAAAGAACAGGGTGGTCTCACACACCCCCTAGGTGTTATGCTTCATCCTTGGCCATCCTGCATTTGTCAAAAAATACTCCAATGTAGAGCGGCCCTCGGTGTAAGGCTGAGGGTTTTTCCAGGGACGATTCAGGGGGGTAAGGGATCCAACAAAAAATCCCTATCACCTGCCTAACCAGAAAAACTATACTTTTATTGAAATGGTGGTGAAGGGACGGTTAAAACAAAAGGCAGGACGCATGAGGCTTTTTTATGCAGCTTATGGCTCATGTCCACATTGGTCGACATGTTTCAGCACTGAAAGGACCCCCTTCAGGGTCTGGGGCTTTCCCCAGAACCAGAACCCTGCTCATCCCTATTTCTGTCTCTGTTTTTATGATTATACACTCACTCAGTGCACATGCATACATACGGTACCAGATACTAATCTCTGGTTATGCCAAGAAAGGTTATTTTCCATTTTGCTGGGCTCCTATTGAGAAAGAGGATATAGATATACATTTATACACATTGACATTCCTGAGAAAAGCAAATTAAATGAACCAAATCATAAGGAGAGAAACATTGGTAAATAGTCGCTGAGATAAATATGTTGGTATCCAAGGCCAGTCGGCTTGTGCCAGGCTCGTGAAGTCAAGCTGTGCCACACATGTGATCACACAGCACATTGCATCAATTTTATGCATGTGTAAGCTCATTCTCCAAAGCATGCGTCAGACACTCAGTGTAAAGTGCTATGGTGAAATATGCACACATGCAAAACTACTGGATCTAACTCTGGCCCTAACCTCTGGACAGTCATAACCAATGGAGGAGCGGAGAAAGGGGATCCTTGTAGTCACGCACTGTACAGGGTAGAAAAAAAAATACTTAGGATCGGATATATATATATATATATATCCGATCCTAAGTATGTCAGCCCCAAAGACCCCGTAATTCATCTACCTGGTCAGCCTACTTCAATGAAATGACTTACTTCGTCAAAGGTCTCCACACACTCGCTCATCCTTCCATAGTACACTTACTTTTGTAAGTGTGATGTAGACAGAGTACAAGTAGCTGCCATGTAAGCTTCCCTCACATGGTGAACAGGACATATAGAATTGACTACAATACCACAAGCTTACTTTGAACACACAGGCAGTACAAGCTCAATTCATGCCCAGAACTGGTACTGAAAAGGCAACACATGTTGAAGGACCCTTCATATGACAGATGCATGCATAGACGCACCTGCAAAATACTTGCTGAGTGGCGACATTGAAGACTTTCCTTGTAAAGTGTATAGCTTTTCTCAAAGAAAGTTGGTAGATTACAGACAGTAGCTGTAGGGCAGTTGCCCCGTCACCAGCAGAGCACACGTCCCACACCCAGCCCCGGCTATTCTACGTAATATTAGTAAACATTTTCCTCCAATACATATAACCTTCCAACATGGTCAGTGACAGTTCATGGTCAAAGAAAACACTTATTTAAACTCAAGAGCAATGCAAATTTCCCTCACACAGGTGAAGTATGCTAGACGCAGAAGCAGTGAAAGCTTCCATTGCATACACTAAACATGCACAGCATAGGGAGGAGTTGTGCATTTTTTCACATATAATACAAGGGATTCTGAAATCCTTGCATAAATGCACATCTCTAATTTATTTATAATCGGTGACAAGTGATGCATTCAGTCACCGATTATAAAGAAAAGATGTCAGAACTTGTATATTTTAAGGTACTATAGTTGAGTTCTGATGTCAAAATATCTGCTGTCAAAGCCAGTAGCATAAGTAAAAGGCAAGTCAGGTCCGGACACAGAGCCTAATTGAAGCAGCTGTTGAAAGCAACAAAAGCAGAACACTGCTTTTCTTTTTTTCTGCTCTATTTTAATAGTTTACATTGACAAGCAGAGAGAATATGTTTTCTTGCACTCCTTACAAAGAGAAAAGTTAGAATATTATTGCATGTTTCTACACATTCCAATCTAATGTAGCTTTAAAAAAAAAATACTTGTATTGATTTGTGTGAAATATATATTTGAAACAAATATCTAGCAGGTTTTTGATGTGTTTAATTTTGCACTAGAGATTTTATTTTTATTCTTCATGTTTGCAAACATGCTTGCTCTTTCATATGAAAGAGCTAAGCATCAAGGTTTTAAGTGGCTTGTGGGGAAGTTGATGGTGTTACCATGTATTATATGGGATAAAGTACCCCCTGGCATACACAATAAGGATATTGCAAGTCAGCTTGGGGTACTAAAACCTTATAAAGGTACTCGGCCTTTGGCCTTGTTCATCTATATGGTTGTGGAACTCCTTGGTGACTTGCAATATCTTTATAATGTATGTCAAGGGGTATTTTATCCCTTATATAATCCGCACTACTATCACAACTGTTGTATGCAGGATTTCATCACACTTACACCATACGTTCAAAATGTACAGCAGAAAATTAAGTTTCACATGTTCAAAAAGAACAGGTACAGCAGCAGAGTCACAAGCTCACTCCACATGAATATCGTGTTCTAAAGGCATCTGCAGTGTGCACTCCCCTTACTTCACACACCTTAGTCATGTATCAAATGAAGTGGTGCTCTAATCTTTGCTCACTAAAGAGAACATGCAGCGCATGAGCAGCAGCACTGTAAGCTTGTCTCACATGCAGGGAGCTTCCATTGCACACAAAACCCAAACAGCAAAGGCTGTTGTAGTGTCTTTCCTACCCACACATGCAGCACAGCCGGTGGAAGCAGAGGCCTTGCTTATGCACTCCACATGAGTAGTATTGAAGCACTGTCAGCTTCTGTCAAAAGTCAAAGCGGCTGGTAAATAAGCAACAGCCTTGCACACTTCCGTCATACAGGGCAGAACAGATAGCACCAGTGAAATTTCATCTCACACATATCAAACATGTGAAGGTTAGACCAGTAATGGTACCTTCTTTGACAGACAGAAGTAATATAGCACAGACAGTAGCAGCTTGAACTCATCACATTGAACAGAAGCCCCACAGGCAGCAGGGGTGCAATCTTCACACACAAAATAGCGAGATACACAACATGCTTCTCCTACACATACCTATCAGGTACACCAGAGGGAAAGGAGCCTATTCTGCTACCACAATACAAAGCCACACACCCTGCAGCACTATTGCAAGCCAGCAGTTTTAACCATGGTGATGGGAACATTAGAATATATTTTGACGGGGCTCTCCCATTCTTGCAACATGTGTGGAATAGTAGTTCAGACAAACATAACACTTACCAATAAGTTCTATTTAATGATGCGTTTTCTGGTTTGCTGCTAGTGTCTGAAGCGCTTGTTTTGAGTGAGAGTTGATTTATGATCTTCTGCGTTTGATTAGTGCTATCAAGTGTGGCCCACATGGAGGTGATATTCAAATACAAAACCACACCTACGGAAAAGTCAGGCGGATGTAAATCACTGGTACACCCACATCTACTCCAGTAGTACTGCAACCCAAACAGGCATAAATCTACTCCAGCCTAGCATTGGAGTAAATCGCACACCACTCACAGTCACTTAAAGGTACTGCAACAGATTAATACATAATCCAACAGAGAAACTGAATAATATCAAAAGCACAAATTCCTACAGCTAGTAAATATATATAACAATTAAAAGGTAAAATAACTTTAGACCCTGCAAACACCTACACAAAATCACTTGTAAAAAACAGATACAAATATTTAGGAAATTACAAATATGCAAATTGTTAATGACTCATAACACCACTCCACACGCCCTCATAAACACCCTAACATATTGCATATCCCAAAAAACAAACGTGTGTACACAATCACACACAACAGCCACACAACAGCATGTATCAGATGTCTGACTTTATGTTGTCTTGAAGCACAAGGGCAAAACAGCAGGGACCCTTGTGTGTGCTCCAGCTATGTGCTAATACTATAGCCAGAAATCTCTACGTACCTTGTGGAGAAATACATTTGGCCAAATCATGCCTAAACACATTCATAATGATACTAGTATTAACTTTACAAAAGCATTTTGAGTTGTAGATGTCATCCCATCAAGCAAAGAAGTACACACTATTTACCTACTTCTAGCAGTAAATTCTCCTGCAGTTTGCAAATTACATTTAGTGGGAGGGGAATGGATCAAACGTAGATGTAAATCTATGTGCGTTGAGATATATATATGTACAATTACTTTTCAGAATTGTCTGATAGATGCTTTAAAATATCCTTTATTCCTTAGTCAGGACATGATTTTTCCAATATTTTTCCAGACTCCTTACAGCACAAAACATACACATGCACATAGATAGGCAAACAGATATAGAAAGAAGCTTCTAAACAGCCCCGTTCTGCATTTGGCTACTGGTTTTCAACTGGCATCAGTGTTGGTATCAGCTCAACGGCATTTGAGGGGTGTGAACATTTTTCAAAAGTCGTAATTATTTCTACACTATATATACCACACTTTGCAACAAAGCCACAGAAATACATATGAGAAATCATCTTTTTATTTTCACTTTCAATGAATCCATTTTTATATAACTTCACAATTAAATACATCCTGTAAGGAACTGCATCTTTTTTCCTGTTCACCCCCACTTGTTTGGACTGATGCTGTTTTTTTTACTCTGACGGTACACTGAGGCCTGCTAAGCACACCTCAGTGCCATTGTTTTAACCTCACATAAAGTAAATGTCAAATTAGATATACCCAACTAGCAAGGCCTGACTTACTTAAAAGCCCCAAGTATATGTTACTCAAGTTACCCTGGACATGTAAAACAGAGGGTCCCCTCAGGGCTGCAGCCCTGTTTGTGCCACCCTTCGTGTGGCAAAGTACAAAATGGCTCCCAGCCTTCCACTGCTGACCGGAAAGACACTCTTTTCATTGCTAGTTCAACTTGCTATTCAAGCCATTGGTAAAACCACCTTATCCCTTAACAATATATATGTCTCCCTTAAGGAAGGCTTATGGAGTCATATGGCAGGGAGCTGCATTTTGTTAAGTAAGACATGTTTTCTGATACGTCCTAGCAGCAACACTTCCAAATTGCCGTTTTGCCTGTTGGTGAAGTTGGTAGCCCTATTGGCTTAAACAAGGTTACCTGGTGCCCTCCCAACCAGGCTAACCTTTGATTGGGTCTACCAAACTAGGTTATGTAAGGCATCAAATTAATTGTGGCATTAAAATTAAATGCACCCCGATGGCAAAATCAAAATGAATCTTGCAATTAAAGGCAGACAACTTTTAGAAAGTTGCCATCTGTGCTCTGCTTGTCCACTAGCCTCACAAAGGCACACATACATCGACAGATGCCTGGCTGTCTGGGGAGATGTAGGAATGACTCCCAGGCTCAGGAGCAAAAGCAGTGCTGCAGCAGTGAGGATTCACCTCCTCTGCCAGCTTGGTCACTTGGAGGCATAGCCCAGAGATGAGCTTCAAAGGGGAAGCTGACTTTGATGGGCCACCCGACCCAACACCCCTGAGCAGGATGCTGTTTGTTCCTGTAGGCAGCATGGAGAAAGGGCTAGAGAGGGGAAACCTGTCCCTAAACCAGTTTTACCATGTGTGGTTAGCTTTCAGGTAGCCACACCTCAAAGGTAGGCTACCAAGCTCCTGACTATCAAGGAAGAATCATGCCATCTTGAAAGGGGCAAGAATTTGGCATTCTGGGATAGCCACATGGCACACATTTTGTCACTAGGTAGGAGGTGACCAAGTAGCCCATTGGCTGGAGAACGAGTGGCCCCTTCAGGGCCCTTTCCCGGAATACATAAGGCAATCCTGGAACCCTGATCGTTAGGTCATGCTGGAATAAGAGAGAGGACCGAAGAGAGGCTGCATGTTTGGGAGGACTACACCTGCTGCACTTTAGCAAAGATTGGACTGTTCCTAGAGATCTTAGCTCAGGGAACATTTGATTCCTGATATCTAACAACAGCAGTGACTTCAATGCTCAGTTGGCTGACCGCCTGGAACCAGCTCCAGTGTCACAAAAGCTGGTTTTCCAAGTCACAAAGTCGGTAGCTACTGCAGACTTTTTACAGCTACCAGTCGCCAGGCATCCAAAAAGTACAAATAGCCAAAAACTGCACCTTTGTTTGCTGGCCTTGGGAGTGCTATGTAGGACTGGATTCTTTGCACTCAAGGGAAACTAGCTCCCACCATTGGATTTTTCTCCAACTGCAGTTCAGACTGACCAGTAGCCCAGCATCGACTGGCTGGCTACTGCAACATAGAGAACTTCTAGGGACTTTGACCTCTGTGCTCAAGTTCACCCCACACTACACCTGTGGACCGAGAAATCCCCACAAAGGCACCCTTGTCAAATGCACCACAATCAGAGCATCCTTTGAGCATCCTTTTAGGCCTGCATCCCTCAGCATCAGGACCACTCCATTGCTTTCTATGGAGGTCACCCTGTAAAGTTTAGATCTTGCCTTAAAAATACTCTGGTGGCCAGGTTATTGTCCAGAATATCCTTTCTGCCCCCCTAGAACTCTGACCTGCCAGACTTGGTTGCCCAACTCATGCTGGAGTTGTCAAACTAACTTTTACAAACTTTTCAAAAGCTTCCAAACTTTTTTGCTGGCCAATGTTTGTTTGAGGTTGACATTAAATACATTTAGTACTTCTAAAATCTGTATCTACAGAACCCTCCCATGGATTTTGATGGTTAAGATCTCCAAACTGTATAAATATCTAATCAATTTTTTTAAATTGGTGTCCTGTTTCTTTCAAGTTGTGTGACTTTCTTATTCTATTGTTTGGTGCTGTGAAATGCTTTACACATTGTTCCTTTGCTAAACCTTACTGCTCATAGCCACAGCTTGCTAGGGTTGAGCTTAAGGTTAAGTAAACATACCTGACTGGACCTAAATGGTATCTGCAAGTGAACTGTATGATAAGGCCTCCAAGCCATATCATATAGCACACCCAAATCCTCACACATCCGTACACATTTTCATAGCACCTAATAATTTGGAAAACATTTGAGAAACAATTCTAAAAACAGACCTGCAGAGCACCCTGCTTCATGCACATTTGCACTCTAAAAACAACCCTCAGCTAATAGTGGTCCCAACCAATATTTCAAACATGTATTTTAGAAACATTGTTGGTCATATCAGATGGCAAATAAAGGACAATGATGAACGTTTCAGTTGTCCCAACAATATATTATGCTATCTTCTTCAAGACAACCTCCCAATATTTAATATTTGGCCTTCAAAGGGGGGGTTCATTTCTAAGGATGGTCTTGAAATAAAATACACTTTGTAATCACAAAGTGCAAACTCTGGATTATTTTTAGATATATATCACAACTCAATGTCCCTCATTAATATTTGCATGTTTTACTTTAATTTTATACATCCGGGTGGAAATATAATAAATCAAGCACAAACAAATGTACACCCAGCATAGCACTCCATACAAGCCTGCCATCTCCACCATCTGTATTTTCAGAAATTTGAGAAGTCTACATCACTCACTACTTTAAGCACCCAGCCTGTTATAACACTATTTTACCCAGTTTATTTTTCATTATGGTATTGTTAACTTCCTTACCCCACCGCTATATTGCTTTAATTATTCAAAAACGTTCAGGAAGCTGATCCATAAATATAATTTATATTACAATAATACATTTCCAATGATTTAGGTGTTTAGATAGATAAATACATTATTTAACTGTCTGATCTTCATCCTTGTACTCCCCTGAAATTATGCTATCATTACAGTATAAATGGACGTTGCCCTTTAGAAGTCTTACCTTTCTAGCTGTATGATCCATTTTTAAGTCTCCTTTTACAAATTCTTCACTCTTTCTGCCCACCTGTGATTTCATCAAGTTTGTCCAAATAAACCAAATAGACAATAATTCATCTATCATATACACTTGTATGCAGAAATAAATGCCACTAAACCTTCACTCTCTCTAACTCCACAGCACCAGTGAGCTGCATGAATCTGATCAGCACCGTTCATTCTAAAACCCGTACAAATTTTGCAGCATTTTATATTATTCCTCAGCTTGTAATCATTTAAGCCCTCCTTCTGCCAATCACCTTCAGACTCAAAAGTTCTTATGAAAAGAAATAGGAATGCTTTACAAAAACCATCAATCAACACATTTTCATCTCTCACATACTCTGTTACAATTGTTATTATCTATATTAAACCCAGTAATCTTGCCTTTATAGTTGTGTCAATGGCCGCAGGCAAAAGCTCTTCCTTACCCACACTTACAGTGTCACAGTCTTACATTGTGCACATATTTAGAGTCTATCACATTGCTTCCCCATTATCCCAAAATGTATGTGTGGCATTCTGGTTGCTGGAATCGACTCTCCCATTGAAACAAATGAATGAGGTCCTCGTATTCAATATATACTCTACTTACTAACTTTACGTGACTCTAAAACTCAAAACTGGACCACCTGAGTTACCTCCCCATTCCATACAATTAATTTTCATTATTGGCTTCTGTTGATGCATTGGCAAGTTTGGGCAGTCTCTTGATACAATAAAGACATTGCAATCCCTGCTCTCCACTTCGGGCATACTTACTTGCCTCACTATTCTGAGTGACTGAAGCCCTTTTATGACTTGAGCTCTCTGACATTTTCACAAAAACAATGACAGATGCGAAACCTGCTATCTTGCGTGTTCTGCAAACAGACATGCTCAAGACTAAATATTTACAAACTAGGGATGACAAAAACCAAAACTAAGAATCAGAGCAATACCCATTCACTATTGTTATACCTATGTAACTTACAATGAGGGACAGAATATGTCCACGGCATACAAGTCCCGCTTGCATTCACTAGCGGAACACTTTTTGCTTCTATTGAAAGAATCCTTGTGGCTGTGCAGACAGCTATCATTAAGCACCATCATTTGGCACAGGGAAATACACTACTGTTTTTCTGTGGGCCTTTTCTATAAATGAAGATGAAGTAAATTTCCAGCACTATACTTCTCTTTGGAACTCAAGTTTCTCTTTAATATGAACAACACACTGCTACTACTCTAACTTTTTTACCCATTGATTTTTACCAGAGTGTATTCTTCACAGATGGCTCTGCTAAACCTGTGGTAAGAACGAAAGGCAAGTACTCCCCAACCTGCGTACCAGTGCAAGGTGTTGTGAAAGATGGTGAGTTCCATTTCCTGCTCATACTTGGTCAGTTTAGATTTGGTCATTGTTGGACTTTTTGCCTTACGCAGGGTCATCCGTAGTCTTTTTGCCTCCTTCCTCCTGGTTTTTCTGACCTCTCGCTGTTGGCTCTAGGACTCTGAGCACTTTAGCACTGCTGACCAGTGCTAAAGTGCAGGTGCTCTCCCATCTAAAGTTGGTATGATTGGCTGATACCTAATTGGCATATTTAATTTACCTATAAGTCCCTTATACAGTGGTATCTCTATACCCAGGGCCTGTAAATTAAACACTACTAGTGGGCCTGCTGCGCTGCTTGCGCCACCCACTGAAGTAGACTTTCAAACCTGTCTCAGGCCTGCTAGAGCAGTGCCTGTGTGCGCAGTTTTCTGCCACAGGGACCTGGCATCTAAACTTACTTGCCAGGCCCAGAACTCCTCTTTTACTACATGTAAGTCACCTCTAAGGTACGCCCTAGCTAGCCCTATGGGCAGGGTGCCATGTATGTAGAAAGGCAGGACATGTGCCATATTGCATGGCCTGTCCTGGTAGTGACAAACAGCCTAACTTGGTGTCTCACTGCTGTGACTGCTGCCTTCTCATAGGATTGCATTAGAAATGCCCTGCCTTATGTGTAAAGGGTATTGTCTGATTTATGAGGGGTAGTGTAGGCGTGTTTGGTATGGTTGTGATGGTGATAATAAATACTGCTTACTGGTGTGGGTGTATTTTTTATTACTATCACAGAAATGCCACTTCTAGAAAGTGCGCATTTACCTGTGCTTATGACTCTGGTGTTTTGCAGCTTGACTCCAATCCACGTCTGAGCAGAGTGACAGTTGGGGCTTTGTGCATACTTTTCAGACAGCCTGTACACAGGGAGGGTGGAGGTGTCACAGAGGTGCATCTGCATACTGAATAGTCTTCCTGGGCTGAGAGAAGGGAGAGGCGGGGCACACCTGCATTTGTAAAGACTGTGCCCTGGCCTCACACAATAGGGTCGTTAACCCCCCACTGATGTTTGGAGCCTGTGCTGAAAGGAGAGAGGGGGCACTCCCAGAACCAGTTGTAACTGGCTGGAACCTCCTCTCCCTACCATTGTAAAACACTGTAAGAACTAACTGTAAGTACAGGGGAATTTTCCCCACAATTAGGAGACTCTTGGAATCATCTTGGAACTGGACACCAAAGGCTGAAAGGACTCACCAGGAACCGCCATGGACTGCTGCTGCTGTGCTGACCTGTGACCTGCCTGGTCACTGTGAAGGGCTTGCCACTTGCTGCCTTTCCCTTGTGCTGGCCTGTACCTGGGCCCTCCACCTGAGGACCTTGTCTTAGGATTCTGCTCCCCAGGGGCAGGGTGCTGTGGGCCCCTGACCCCTGCATCTATTTCTTCACGAGGGGTGCTTCTCCGTGGTTGCGGCTGCCATAGCGCTGATTGCAGCACGCTTATGGAGCCTTGGGAGCTCGTAGGCATTGTGCCCCTTTAAATAAGATCACCGCAGCGGCCCGGGAAGCTGGAAGAACACTCGCGCACCGCATCGGGTGCAGGCAAGTGTCTGCTCGGGCCCCAGGAGGGGTCCGATCTTCTTGTGGCTTCACGGCAGGACCAGGGGAAGGCGCGGGGAGTGCCCCCTTCCAACTGGCCTCTGCGTTAGGAGCAGGACGCTCCTTTTCTGCTGTTAGGTAAAACGGGCATTATTGTGTCCCCCCCCTTGGTGGAAGGGCCAGTGGAGGCCCAGGGGGGCCCCCAGCGATCGCGGGTCCCGGGAGGGGCCTGTCATTTAACCGGAGGGGGTGCATGGTGCCCCCCTCCTGTCCTAAGTTGTTTTTGCAGGCTTTGGCCCCCCTCGTGAGGGCCGGTTGAGGCCCTGGGGGGCCCCCAGTAATCACGGTCCCCGGAGGGGCCTGTCTATAAAAGAGAGGAGGTGCATGTCACCCTCCTCTGACCCCAGAGTATAAGGGAGGCCCCCGTTTTGCGCATAGGAGCGCCGGGGGCCCCATTGTTCGCCTTCCAGGCACTGGAGGTGCCTTCATCCAACCAGGTACTGTTTAAAGGACCAATATAGTTGCAATCCAAATTTCTTTCTACAGACTTTTGTTTGATTCATATATTACCTACCTGCGTTTGATGTTTTTACATATGTGTATGCAAATGTTCCTTTTATGGACATGCTTGCTAATATGTTTTTCTAACTTGCCATATGTTTTCTGATCTTCCTACTATGGGCATTTTATGATAGTCTTATGACAAGTGCTGTGATGTAATAACGTGTTTTCCTGACTACTGCTTATGTTGCTGAATACTGAGTAACCTGTGTGTTATGTGTGACTACTGCTAGGTTGCAGAGTAAATAATGTGTAACGTTCTGATAACTGCTAAGGTAGCAGGATAGTACTGATATGTGATGTTTGGTCTGATAATTGCCTTGTGTACAATACAGTATATTTTCATATAACCTGGTGTTGTGTTTCCTTTGTGGTGGGAATATTGCGTCACATGTGTTGTGTGTGTTGTGCAAATGCTTTACACATTGTCTCTGGGTTAAGCCTGACTGCTCGTGCCAAGCTACCCAGGGGGTGAGCAGGGGTTATCTTGGACGTGTAACTCCCTTGCCCTGACTAGAGTGGGTAAGTTCTGCCTGGCTGAGGTGCATACCCTAGCCAACCAGAAACCCCATTTCTAACAGTCATTTATTTGGTTTTGGTTCTGGGAAGCTAAACCTCAACTGAGTTAGGGACCATAACAGTTAATGGATGTTTTCACATCTTTTAAGACTAGTATTCACTGCAACAACCATTTTAGAGACCCAGACAGCCCTGCAGCGATGGGATCAAGGGTAATTGAAAAAGAAGTTACGGGCCTCCTCGCACCTCCATGCATCTTATTAAGCATTGAGTGATCACAGTCCTCCCTCTCACTACAAAACAAAGTAAAACTCTTGATATAATAAGGTATTCCCAGTGCTGGGACATGGCAGAGACTTTCTCTCTGTTCTAGGAAGGCTTTCATGCATTTGTTGTCCCATGTAATTGGATCAGGCATATCTCTGTGTCTCAGCCCCGGTAAAGGCTTAGCCACCAAGGAAAGTTGGGTATCTATTGTCTACAGTAGCCAACCATTCCCGGAAACATTCTTACTTCTCTTTGCGATTTTGGAGGACCCATTCATAGGATGGTCTCTACCCTTTTTCATGACACTTTTCTTGTTACTTTTTCAATTATATGTCTCAAATATTTGACTTCTTTTTGACAGTACTGCAATTTTCTCGCGAACACATTGGTGGTCATTATGACCCTGGCGGTATTATAACCGCAGGGCCAAAACGACGGGAGCACCGCCAACAGGCTGGCGGTGCCTCCCGGCATATTTTGACCGCGCGGTAGCGCTGCGGTCGGTAATCCGCCAGGGCAGCGCTGCTTGCAGCGCTGCCCAGGGGATTACGAGTCCCCGACCGCCAGCCTTTTTTCTGGCGGTCTGAACCGCCAGGAAAAGGCTGGCGGGACGGGGAGTCGTGGGGCCCCTGAGGCATGGGCAGTGCATGGGCATGGGCAGTGCAGGGGCCCCCTGAGAGGGCCCCATGCGGATTTTAACTGTCTGCTGTGGAGACAGTGAAAAGCGCGAAGGGTGCAACTGCACCCGTCGCACGGACGCAACATCGCCGGCTCCATTTGGAGCCGGCTCCTATGTTGCGGCAGTGATCCCTGCTGGGTCAGCGGGCAGAAACCAGGTTTCCGCCCGCAGGCCCACCGGAGATCTCCAAATGGCCGCGGCGGGGGTGCGGCCGCATTGGCGGCCGCATGGCGGTCAGATTTTGGCGGGCAGCTGATGCCGCCCGCCAATGTCGTAATGACCCCCTTTATGTCCATTCTCAACTATATGATTTAATAGAGCAATGGTGTCTTGTCTGCAAGCTTCTCTTTTATTCGATGCCGCAAGTAGGTCATCAATGAATTGCACAAGGACAGTTTTACATGGCATGTTTAATGTCTCCAGATCTTACTATAGTTTATGATTAAATATTGAAGGACTCTCATTACACCCTTGTGGGACTCGAAGACATACAAAGACTCTTTCTCCAAACACAAAAAATAATTGGTATTGGCTATCCTTGTGTAATGGAACTGAGAAGAAAGCTTGTCAAAGGTACACAACAGTGAACCATTATGTTGTGCAAGGAATTTGGTAAAGTATGGTGGCTTGATTCGCTATCACAGGACAACACGGGATTGCAATGTCATTCATCTTTCGTAAATCCTGTACTATTTTAAATTTACTATTTGATTTTCATATTCCCATAATCAGTGAGTTGTATAGACTGTCAATTATTTCTCCCAAAATTCCTTTTTGCAGCATGTCTTCAATTATCGGTGTAATCCCTACGATTATTTCTGGGGCCATTTGATATGGTGGTGTTCTCTGGAAAACTTCATTAGGCATGACTGTAATGCAACTGGTTCTACACCTCTGATTAGACCAATATCCTTCTCTGTGAGATCCCACACCTCAGGATTTGCAGTCTCTTTTAATTTAGGGGGCAATTGCTCTACTGTCCTCATTGGGTAAAGCCCTACAGCATCTTGCTGGGTTGCTTAAATTCGCCCCGTGCTGAGATTGTGCAATGTTGTAAAATGATCTTTTTTGGATGGTTACCTTCCCCACTTTTTGCCGCTTGATGTTGTTATTTTTGAAATGCTAGCCAGACCTCAGTACATATGCTCTTTCCCTTAAACTGTATGTCAAATTGCATAGGCCAATTGGCAGGGACTTTACCACCCCTGTAAGTCCCCAGTAATTGGTACCTGTGGTACCCAAGACCAGGGTGGTAAAGGGGACACCAGGGTTGTAGCACTGATTGTGTCACCCTGGGTGACCCAAGTAAAAGTGAGACTACAGACTGCTCATAGTACAGGTCAGACACCTCCAAGGCAGGCCTCATACAGGGTTCACTGTACTGTGAGTGAGGACATATATGCATGTATTTAAAACATAACGCTACAGAAGTAGCTGGCAGACCATAGGATAACATGGACTGGCATCTGGGCAGTTCACAGATGTCCAGCTCCATGATGACCCGGTCAAATCCACCCGTGTGTGGTATCAAACACCTTCCTTTTTAACTCTGAGCATGATGCCATGCTCAGGATTAACCATCATGTGCCCTGGTGGCACTCTTAGAGGGTGCCCAGCAAGTTACCAGGCTCTCTGCTGTTTTGGCAGGCTATGTCAAGCCTCTGCCACCACAGACAAGAGTCTGCCCTCCTGCTGTTTACAATAGCACTTCCATAAGATGGAGACAAAAGGCCTGGGCAGTCAGGAGGTCACACTTCCTCCCTCCCAGGCTCGGTAGTGTGAAAGGTTATCAAGGCAGTGACCCTCAAAGGCTTACCTCACTCTTGATATGTAATTCCTTGTCCCCTACTCAAGGACAAAGTACTTCCTGCCCTGTCCAGCCTGACAGGTGGGAAATTAGCTGTGCAGTAGGCGTACACCTCCAAAAGTCTAGCCACAACTTTAGGGTGGGTTAGGAGGGCTGTGCAGCAGAGAGAGGGTTCTGCCATCTTAGCAACCCCTAGACTTAGTGCATTCTGTGTTAGAAAGTGACCCACTCCCACAGGAAGTGATCACTACAGGGTCACACTAGCCGCAGTGGCCAGTAGCCCATTGGTCAGTGTCCCCAACACCCTTTATGGTCCCTAAACCAGGATTTAAGGGGCTCCACTGGCACCAGAATTTTAGTTCTGACTTGCAAAGAAGAAGAGGCACAAAGAAGACGTTGTCACCGACAACAGGACCTGGTCTTCATAGCACGAAGAGAAGACACAGAAGTGACCTAAGGAGACTACAACTGGAACTTAGTGACTGATGTGTGCTGCGGTGAAACCTCATTGATCCCAATAAGAGGGACCCCAGTGGACACCGAGAAGCCAAGAAAGACTCCCCTGACTGCTGGTACCAGTACCCTGCAAACTGCAAGAGAAATCTCTGTGCTGAAGTCGAAGAAGTGCGATCCTACAGGCTCAGTGTGAGTGAGCCTAAAGAAACCTGGTGTCAAGCATCCAGAGAGTGGGAGTGAGGTCTCAGCCAAGTCTCAAGCCTCTACTCCCGGCTGGACTATCTCCAGCTTTCAAAGTACCAGCGGTCACCTTTGCAGCTACCAGGACTGACTGTCACCAGTCGGGACACTGACGGCCACTCCAACATCATCGACTCCACAGGAGACCCCCAGCATAGAGACTGACACCAGCAATGACCCCTCTCCTGTGGTTCTGCATCCTGAAGAGAGTGACCTTGAGAGAAGCAGAAAAGCAGCTTTGGCGCAGCCAGCTCTAGTGATTGACAGCTAGAAGCCACCTCTGCACCTGGAGCCACCGACGTGGTGGAAGTTCCAACTGTTGATTCCTGGCCCCTCTAAAAACCTCTACATCCAAAGAGTAGAGTGTGTGTCCACCTCCAAGTACCCGTTTGCCAAGTGGTGCAAACATGTCAGCAGCTGCAGACCCCGTCAGCACCATGGACAGCCAAAGCACCTCTGCACCCGGACTCCCTGGGCACAGTAATAAGAAACCATATGGGTTCCCTGGAACTCACCCTGCAAGTACCTGAGTGAACACTTTGATTTTCTCTATTGACTTCAATGAGAGCCATTAAAACAGTGAAAATACCTAATTTTCCAAAGCTTCTAAAATTCAGAACTCCGGTTGTGTGTAGCTTAAAAAGTACATTTTGGTGTCTAAATTTATATAAAAATCTGCTTTAAGTTTCTAAATTGATGTTGGATTTCTTTCAAGTTGTGTCATTTACCTATTGTTCATATTGGTATTGTGAAATGCTTTACACATGTTCCTCGAAGTAGTCTGACTGCTTTTTGCCACAGTACCAGGTCTGAGCTAAGGGTTACTAGTGTCGATCCGAGATCCACTACTGGGTAATGTGCTAGTATTACATGGTAAGACTCCCCAGTCATACCACATAATACTGCCATGTTGCTACTGTGCCATTTAGCTTGATCAGTAAGTTTACAGGACTTTAATCACATACAACAAACTGGTGATTTTCACTAAATTAACCTGTTTTTCCAGGAACATTTTTTGAAACTGGATTTGTAATCTGCTTGTTTATAACACCAACAACTTGGATCTTCTTTCCAGAGAGGGGTAGGTCTTGGTTTTTCACTGTTCTAACAGTGGATCGGGTAGCTCCAGTGTCAATAGGAGATGGCGCTTGGTTGCCTTTTCCTCACCTTCTACTAATGGGCCCCTCTGGTCTACTTCTAAGACTGAGCCAAGCACCCAACCAACCTTCCCCTTCAGGCATCATCATTGTGACATGTTTGAGTCAAA
This sequence comes from Pleurodeles waltl, assembly GCF_031143425.1. Taxonomy (NCBI): domain Eukaryota; kingdom Metazoa; phylum Chordata; class Amphibia; order Caudata; family Salamandridae; genus Pleurodeles; species Pleurodeles waltl. The sequence continues at coordinate 841,618,415 of NC_090436.1, forward strand.
GCTCTTACTGCTAATCATTGGAAACTGCTGATCACATTCTGGACCTAATATAAACATTTGTTTACTCAGGGCATCTAGATCATGTTCATTTTAGGATTACCCACATTCTGTTGAACCACAGGTGTTTGTGGGACTGGCATCATTTGTACTTGGTATTGCACTTGCATTTGCTGGTTGGGTGCATTCTTCATTTGCATCTGATTCCCTTTCTGCATTTAATTATTATTTATTCTGTCTGGAATAATCCTACATTTGCGCTTTTAATTCCCGACCTTGTTACAGAAGTGACAAGGAGTCATTTTCTTCAGAGTTGCAATATCTACACCTATACTTGGATCAATCATCACTCCTCAACCTCTCCCCTGTGAGACAGCCATGCTTCCCTGAACAGTTTGCATTCCAGCTTTTAACCCTACTCCTTGCATGCCATTCTGCAAATCGGCACCTTGCATTACCACAACATTTCCTGCTAACAACTGACTCTGAAAGTCTCTCTGAGCCATTTTTGTCTGGGCTAACATCAGCTTCTAAATAAGCTTTTTCTGCTTTATCTCGTCTTCATGACTATATTACTTAGCATACTTCAGGATCTCATATAACAACTTTGTCTGCTAACAATTCACATTCTGCTTTATGTGCTGACTAATATCTGGTCTGAAACTGAGAACAAATTGTGAAATAAAGAATCCCATATCATTCGGCTCAAGATGCGTTTGACCTGTATGCTGCTGTAAACCTTGTAACAACTTCTCATAATACTTATGAACTGATCCTTCCATTTCCTGCTGAATCCTGTTCAACCTCACATAATCGAAATCCTTTGGAGGAGCTCCGAATCTGCCCTACAAACAGCAAATTTACATTCAGACCACAAATAATTTGGAATAACAATATCAAAGAACATATTCAAATCAATCCACAACACTTTTGAAGTCTTAACAAACCTCTTAACTTGTGTGTACCACCTCATAGGGTTTTCTCTCAAGTTGGGAAAATTGTTCCTCTACTCCAAGGAACATGTTATTTTGTCATGTCGGTCAATTTGTCATGTACAGTTGCAGATAGTCCGGTAATCTCTTTGCATAAACAAATCAGATCTTTTTTCTGTTACTGATTTACATAATCCAAACACCCTCTAATTACTTTTCCATTTCTAGTTTTAATCTTATGACATTAAGTGAACTTTCTCCTTCTATATTGTGACAAGTACTCTGGCATTCTTTGGTCTCAATTTTTGTATTTGTTTGACAGCAGCTTCCTCTTCATTTCACCTTGTTTTGTTTGTGTGGTATGACAAATCTCCCTTCCAATGTAATGGTGTCCAAACAACAACCAGGGAATTCTGTGAAGTTGGGATAAACCCTGTCACTGTTGCTCCTTCAGCAGCTCCTTGAGCTACTTCAGTTTGGACAATATTAATTGGAACATTTGGTGTTCACTATAATTGATGTGCACACCTCTACCATCTGTGCTGTTACAGCCCTAGCAACATGTCACTGTACAGTCACAATGGAAGAAGTCACATTAGCGGGCATCACTGCTTGAACATTCTCAACTTGTGCAGGCACATTATTTGGTGTACCGAGCTGTGCAACAGGCTGTACTGTTATGGGCTGTGCTATAGCAGATTGAGCTACAACAGGCTGTGCTACAATGTACTAGGTCATTGGCAATGGTCTTTCAACATGATATGTGTTTAGATCAACATGGCTGTAACCTCTGTCACATTATTAGTTGTCGTCCCACCAGTACCACCAGTACTTATCCTGGGACCCACATATGGTGGTGGGCATGCAAACAATAATTCATATAAAATATCATCTCCTGAATCAGTATCAGTGTCTGATTTTGTTTAATCTTTTGTTTCTTTTCCTCCCCTTGATCTTTTTTTCTTTTAGGTTTTTCGTGTTTTTCAGATTGTTCATTTTTCTCATTTATAATTGCAGGGTGTAATCTAGCTCCCTCCACTATATTATTTTTCTGTCTCTGCTGTTGCTCATTCCAACTTACAATTGTATAATTTCTCATTGCCCTTTTTGTTCTTCATTGGTATCTCTCTCTCTATCCCTGTTACGAGCCATCTTCTCTCATGCACCTTGTGCTTCAAATTGAGTAGGTCTAGTAGGAGGCTTCATTTCACAAAGAGTTTCTTGCAATTTGTCTGTGATTCTCAAATTAATTGTACCCCATTCAGGAAAGCTCAATGGACTCTCTTTCACACTGATATTGCACCATTGGTGAAGCCATATCCATGTGTGTAACCCTCCCTCAATCATTCTATGGTAAGTTGCCATACACTCAGGAGGTACCTCTTCACCCTCCTGTACTGCAATAGTCACATCACCTTGCATTAAACTTCTAATAGCTTTTGAAAAAAAACATGATTTCGAATTCAAATCAACAAAAGGCAAACAAATAAAATATAAATCTTCAGTGTTTTGAGTCTGTTCCATATATGGCAAATTTCAGTAAGCCGTTCTCCCAATCTTTGCACAGCTCTATTCAACAAACAACTAATCACTGCGTGACTCTCCATGCAGCTCAGCCAATCTCAGTGCAGTGTTTCATGCCAACTGACCAATACCAGGGTGGTACAACATGACTCAACAACTTGCTTCTTGCAGAGGATCATCCTTCTGTACAGTTTCTTCGTATTTACATAAAGCAACACAAAATACCAGTCTTTGTCTGCCCCTTCTAAAGAAAACAAAATGAACAGTTTAACAAATGGAATATTCAGGTGTTTACACTTTCTGACTTTTTCAATCAAAAAGAATTTGTACGCACACCAATGAAATCTCGACCAGTAAGAAATCACCTAATCAGTGCAGTGTCACTTTTGCACATCAGGTTCGACTAACACTGACCAATATTAGTTAAATCACAACAAATTGTTTCTGTGCCTGTCTCACGGCCTGTACCACAAATCCATAGCAGACGCGAATACCAATAAATCAACTATTATTTATCTATCTAAGGATCTTAGACTACTTATTAGTCTGATAACCACTTTATCTTCTGTGACAAAAGAGTACTAACATTAGCAAGACAAAAGCTTCAGTGATTCATTCAATACACATCAACAATCTTAATACTTGAGCCAAACCACAGTAATCAATTTTGACACATAACCCTATTGATACTCACACCTCCAAATCTGCAACTGCTTCAGAAAAACCACACTCTGTCAAACTTCAAGCTCAGACTTTGTGCATTGGGCCATGGGCATTTATCTATCTCGGAAACTACTTCATTTTTGCAGCACCTCTTTCCAATTATGTAAACTGTCCTCTGCTACCAACTTCTGTCAGAGCACGAGGATCTTTAAATAAATATCTGTTTATGGTATCAATCTTACTAACTCATCCGGAATCATAAACCCCACTTTCTACCTACTGGGCCTATGGTGATGAACCTTGGAGGCAAGTTTAAATTAATCAGGAGCTTCAATCATAACAAATATAATTCTTTTACTTTTACATGGGAGTCAATGATGAGTTGTTGGTGGGAGTTTTAAAGCTTCATTACATTTTTTATCAAATATTTTTCTATTAAAAAGTCTTCAACATTAATCAAACAATACATTTGTCAGTTCAGTACAGAACAAAGCATAAAGCACAATCCCTATAAATGTATCCTGATTCAAAGCTACAGAGAGTGAAAGAAAAGCATCAAATATAACCCATGAAGTGCTCTAAATTCAAGATGTGAAAGCATGAACCTTTTAGCATAAATTTTAAAACGTAAGCACAGCTTCCCATAAAGAAAGGTCCAAGAAACTAGGTAAAGCCTTGGAGCAGCATAGATTCAGGTAGGAAAATAAAGGGTCTCTCAGAGTGAATCTAAGAAGCATCAGCAAGAGTCTGGTTCTGTAAAGTCTCTTCTACTCTAGTAAGACACATTTATGATACGATTTATGTAATTTGTTCACTACAGTTTGTTGCTACCTCTCTGCAGCGTGTCCAGTCAGGCAGCGGTGTCTTCATGGGGACAGGACAGTTTCCGTCAGCTAATCTAAACAAAGGAGCTCCTAAACATAAGATACAACTTCGCTTCAAATTGTAATGTGATTATCAATTCAGACTCGGTTCCAAGCGCCTCTTATTACAGGACAAAAACAGTTCATGGTGAGGACACTAGATTACTATATGAAGTCATTCCCTTTCCCATATACTTTTATTGACAAAATGTATTAATAAGAAACATTCCTTGGAAATTAAACTAAATATTTTGATACATTATTATATTTTATGAAAACTATGCCTATGAGAAAGTTGGAATATAGCACGTCATCTATTCACTCAATTTTCTCAGTATATTTCCATCATTGGAGGTTTATATCTCACATTCCTGACCCCTAGGTAATGGTAAATGAAAAGGAAGAAAAATGCATTCCTCAGTGATTTTAGCTAAATACATATGGCTGTGGAAGCTTACTGCTCATGTTCATATTTAAAATACTGCTTTTTCTTTAAGTCCTAAACGTTTATACTACATGCTAAATGCATTAATTGTAATTTATTTAAAACACTCCGACATTGGCAACAGTCCATGTTAGACTAATCGAGAGTGAGTTTAGAAAGTTGGTACTGTTGTGCATATCCTTTGAGTGACTGCTAATTGAATATGCTTATCATATTTTGTTTAGTCACTAGAAAAGTCCTTGAAAAATAGGGAGTGGGTGGAGACAAGTGCAATTGGTAATAAAAGAAACCAAGTCATTTCTTTTTTTAATTATCTTTCATACTATTTGTTTGGTTCAGCAAGACTCAGTAAGAGAGTTAACACAAGTTACAGAGAAGAAACAGACTGAATGAATACAGTATAAAGAGGTACTTAGGAGTATATTTACAAGGAGTTTTCCCCGCCGGTGCGCCGTTTGTTTGGTGCAACAATGTCGCTAACCAAGTGCCATATTTATAAAGTAGCGCTAGACCTGTCTAGTACCACTTTTCCAGAGACATGCATAATTTTTTAGGAGCAACGCCTTACCACCTGCTAATGCTCCAGCTAGGCACATATAGACAATGATAGCGACAACGCCAGCACCACCAGGACCACCGCATCACCCACCATCACTACCACAGCAACCACAAACGCATCACAGAAGAGAGTGCATCTATCGCCAATGAATGTCCACCATTGTCCTTAGAGAAGAAAACATCATCAAATAATATTGTTTGAAGTGTGAGTCCATCATCAAGCTGCTCCAACAAATAGCACCCACTATCACGGAAAGAGCTGACAGGCAAACTAACATACCACCCCTGACAAAGCTCCTGGCTTTGCTGCACATGCTTGCCTTCTTCTAAACAACTGCAGCATGAGTGGATGGAATATCCCAGCCCTCCTTCTCTGCCTTCCTGCCAAATGTACTGGATGCCATCATCCGTCTTCCTCCCTGCCATATCATCTTCCCCAACACCCAGCAACTGCAGCAGAAGATAAAAGGAGGTTTCTATGCAATTGTTGGGTTTCCACACATCGGAGGTTCTTCATCAATGTCCTTGCAAAATATCCTGGCAGCATTTATGATGCCTATATCTTCAGGCACTCTATCATGAAGCAACGTTTCCATGATGGACAATATGGAGATGGCCTACTCGTAGGTAAGCTTGCAGACACTATATAGCAAATACAAGAAATAAAATATGTGCCAAACAATGCACACACCACAATGTGCACACATGGATAGTAACTCATGGATGACTGCTGATCAACAAATATGTAACATGCATCACTCCACACATCACCTTCACATAGGGCCCAATGTACAAGACCCTCACACTTCTAGAGCATTTTTTTTTACTTATCTGGTGGAGCAATGCCCATTCCGCATTTACAAGATGGTATCAAACCACTTTCTGTGTCTTAACACCGTCTTGTAAATGTGGCACCTTTACACACCTCACTAAGGGGCATATTTATATGTCTCTTGTGCTGTCTTAGCGCCTCTTTAGTGTAATTTCTATGATGCTAAGATGGCGTTAAGGTGGCCATTCCCCCATTCCATGTAACTAAGTGGTACCATGCATGCCTTGTGCCACTTTTTCAACCCCTTGCACCATATCATGGCTAGTCAGACATAGTTTATGCAGCGGGTGTTCCCATGCAGGATACCAGAAAAAATGGCATAGTGAAATTTACAAGATTTCACAGCATAATTTGTTCCGTCATGTCTGATGCCTTCTCAGGGCAGGCGTAAAGGTGATGCCCCTATTATAATCTTTTGACGCTAATCCAGCAAAACACCATAACAGCATCAAAAAGTTTGACTCTGTTGTGGTAATGAACGCCATGGTGCACCGCATAATAAATACTGCACAACCATGGTGCCGTTAGGGGGATGCAAGGAAACTGGTGCATCATGACTTTTGTAGCACTTTCTCATATTATGCCCCTTATTATGGAAGGTGTGTGCAATGGGTATTGCTGTGGGTGTCTCCATTGCATTTTGGCGCAGCCCCACATTTACAGAAAACTGATAACCTAAAGCAGCACCAAAGAATAACGGCACCCTTGGGGTGGCATTACCATAGTGCAAGCAGGAGAAATACTTGATTTTACCAAAATATTTCCATTTTCCTATGTGTGATGCATTCTGCAGCCCACATAGAAGGAGTAAATCTCCATCATTCATTGGTCATATTCGGGAAGGGACACCTTCCTGCACTTAATCAATCACACCCACAACACAGGCATCTTTGCACCATGGTGAAAGGGTACCCGTGTTGGAGCTTGGCAGCTGACTCAGTGTCAGTGAAGGGACTGAGGACAGAAATGCAATGTATCTAGTGGATATGGCACACTGCTGGCCTTTCACGGTGGTGCAGGGAGGAACAGTAACACAGTTCCTGTGCTGTTGTAGGCCACAGGGGCTTTGTGAATTAGCCACAAACATGGCAATAGATCTTAAGCTACTATACCACACTTTGCATGATATCTACACATACACGTGCATGCCAGCCTGGAAATATGGATAACAGCTCTGTGTGCAAGGGAGGTGTACCATGACCACAGGGGGACTTGGGGTGGGCACATGCAACACACAGAGCACTACACCCGTCTCATGGCACACACAACAGAATCTAAGAGAATACTCACACAACATTGCTCATTGGCAGGTCCCATGTGACTGGACATGTGTGCAATAATCTGCAACATTACACACATCCTGCGTGGGTGAACTGTTATTCCACACTAATCACACAATCACCAAGCTCCTCAGCCTGTACCCTTGACTGGAAGGTGCACCACCACACACAACTACAATCATGCATGCAAACAGGAAACCACATAATGCCAGATGCAAGTCTGAATATCTACTTCATAGACAAATACTGTGCAAGACCAGTTGGTAAGAAATACAAGGGCAAGTTGGACACTGTCTCTCCTCTGCTATTGCAGCTGACCAAGGATATGGCATCCAGCCATGGGTGATGACACCCTATGTCAATCCATAGAGCGAGAAGACATACAATGTAGCTCACATCTGCACCTGGAATGTTGTGGAGCGGTCATTCAGCATCCTTAAGTTGCCTTTCCGATGCCTCGATGTATAAGGGGGAGATTGCTATACTCACCTCCCCTTGTCTGTAAAATGATTGTTGTTTGTGCAATATTGCACAATATCTGTGTCCCCTGGGATGAACAGGTGGAGGACCCCAGAGAAGAGGGTGAGGACAATGATGCCCAACCTCAGGTTTAGAAGAACATAATACAACTGCTGGGGCACGCAGATGTGCATGTATTGTTGAGAATTTCTTCTCATGAATATTGCAATTAATATGTCACTTTGAATAAACTTGTTATTATATATTGCTGAATCTTGTCTTGAAGTATCGGTCACATGCAAATGCGACAGCAACTCATGCACATCTAGGAAAGCAAGAATAGGCCACAACAGTGTGAAAATAAGTAGGAACATATTCAGGAATACAAAAACAACTACACACAAAGCAATGAGAATGGAATGTGTGGGTGTAATGTACACATTGCCAGTTTAAAATACATTTTACATAGCAACACATATATCACACAGGTCTGTTGAGTTGAAATTTGACAGCAGACACATTTTTACTCCATGTGAGGAATATTATCGAGATGTCAGCCCTAGGACAAGAGCAGTCAGACCGCACAACAGTAGGTCAGTGTCAGCTATGTGACAACATGATAATGGTCATTATGACATTGGCGGTGAGTGATAAAGTGGCGGTAATACCGCCAACAAGCTAGCAGTAATTACCGCCAAATTATGAGCATTGCAGTGATAACTCCCACAGACAGCCAATGTACCACACCATCTGCCAGGGCGTTAACACCATTCACCACAGTGGTAGCCATCAACAGCCAGGTGAAAGACAATGTACCTCCCTCCATATCATGACCTTGCGATCCACCACGATTTCTGGGGCAGAACCAACCTCATCAAAAGCCTGGCGGAAACACTGCACAGAAGACCAAAGACTCAACATCAGTGACACAGAGAAGAACAATGCCACGATAGAACCGGAACTACAAGTCTTCCTGATTTTCTTCTACGCCATGCTCCACCTGGAACACCAATGCCGACAAAGACAACGGTGAGTACAGCTGCCTAGCACACAAGGGAGGGAGGGACTAAAAGGACAGTGACACACACACGCACAACACACTCCATACACACAACCAGTTGCAGAGGAAAAACAATGGCACACGACACACAGCATATTAAAACAAGGACTAGAGTTTGAAAGTACTGAAAATGTATTAGCAAGACAAAAGCCACCACATGAACCATATATCTACAATTGTCCACAAAGGGCACATGCCCAGTCCAAAGTGCTAAGGGCTCACACAGCCATTGGGCACAGTCCAAGGCTCAACTTGTTTCCTGACGACATCCTCACAAAACTGTGCAGGGGCATCATTATTGAAGTGGGCAGGCTCCCCAAGGGGAAGGGGGTGGGGGGCACCTCAGCTGAGGTCAAGAACTTGCCCACTGATTCTGGAGGGGGATCCATTCCCATTTCCCTTTGCTAGGGAGTGCAAGGTCACAGTCTCTGAGGTGGGGAACTTGCCCGCTGGTTCTGGAGGGGGTTCCATGCCCCTTTCCCTTTGCTCTGGAGTGCAAGGTTACAGTCTCTAAGGCGGGGAACTCGCCCACTGCTTCTGAAGGGGGCTCCTTGCACAGCAGTCCCTGGAGGGTGGCCTAAATGTCTGCTGCTGGAGGTGAGAGCTGCACCCTCTCAGCTGGAGGTGAGGGCTCCATGACCACTGGTGGTGGTGATGGTGATACCCTGCAAGCCTCTGCTGGAGGTGTGGGCTGCTGTGTCTCAGCTGTGGAAGGTGCCTCCTGAGCAGCCTCTGCTAGAGGTGTGGGCTGCTGTGTCTTAGCTGTGGAAGGTGTCTCCTGGGCAGCCTCCGCTGGAGGTGAGGGCTGCTGTGTCTCAGCTGTGGAATGTACCTCCTCGGCAGCCTCCTTTGGAGGTGAGGGCTGCAGTGTGGCAGCTGGAGGAGAGGGCTTCTTCACTTTCATGGCAGGAGGTGAGGGTTTCTTCCCTGTCCTGGCTGTTGGAGTGGGATCCTTCCCCTTCCTGGCTGTTGGAGTGGGATCCTTTGCTTTCCTGGCTGTAGGAGTGGGATCCTTCACTGTCTTGCCTCCACAACTAGGAGGTGCCCCCACTGTCTCTGTGGACTGTTTGGCTGAGGTGCTGGGCCTTTGGGACCCTGCTCTTATGGGCCGGAAGGCTGTTGGAGTGGGATCCTTCCCCTTCCTGGCTGTTGGAGTGGGATCCTTCGCTTTCCTGGCTGTTGGAGTGGGATCCTTCTCCTTCCTGGCTGTTGGAGATGGATCCTTCCCTCTCCTGGCTGTTGGAATGGGACCCTTCCCCTTCCTGGCTGGTGGAGTGGGATCCTTCCCCTTCCTGGCTGGTGGATTGGGATCCTTCACCTTCTTGGCTGGTGGAGTGGGATCCTTCCCTTTCTTGCCTTCACCGACACGGAGGTGCCTCCACTGTCCCTGTGGACTGTTTGGCTGAGGTGCTGGGCCGTTGGGACCCTGCTCTTATGGGCAGGATGGGCGGGTGAAGTGGGAGAGAAGAGGTCAAGTTGGGCAAGGAAAAGTTTTTAGGGATGGTGGGGCAGGATGAGAGAGGAGGGATGGGAGTGGGGGTTGAGGGAGTAGTTTGTGGTGGTGTATGTCTGCTGGAATTGGGTGCAGGTGCATAGGGAGTGTGCTGATGTCATAAGAGGGCCAATGTCTTCACAGGTGAAAAATCAAACCATACCCCTCAGTTGCACCCACATGTATGACAAATAGTGTGTGACGTATAGAGGACACTGCACTAGTATGTCTAGGCCTGTCCTACTCAAAAAAGTAGTAATCTCCCATGTACAGTATGTCAAACAATGTCATAGCATCTCACATACCCTTGACAAAATCCATGTTTCTGTCAGGACACAGACATATTTTCACATGCATGTGTGTATCATAGCTGTCAGAAGTATACATACAATCCACCCACACTCATTATTTATCTGACAAAGGATATTGGCAGCGGCTGTGTTTGAGTGCCACGTTAAACACACACATATTGAAGGACAGCTGAGACACTCCTGCACTGAACTGGCACAGCCAGTTTGTGCAGGTGACTCACAGATTACCCAAGTGCTGTGGTGGAGATGTGTGAATATCAGTCACTTATACTGTATACAATGGAAATGCTACTCTCTTTATATAAGGGTAAATATTGCTTGCCATGTAGCAAACTTAAGCTTCATTGGCAAATATCACATGGACAAAATAAAATGACATGCATGAAGGACTGGACAGTGAGGATGATGAAGATGAGGAGCAAGTACCAATTGTCCAAACAGTGCCAGTAATGTGACAAGTGAGGCCTATAGCACACTATCTGGCTACTACAGGTCGGAATGTCTACACAATCTCAATATGTCAATACACAATACAACATTTTAGATATGTAAGACCACACATAAGCACACACAGTGTGTAGGTTACTTAACATCCAAGTCACACTGTCAGCAAATCCACATGTGTTTTTGCCCAGCACAAACAAGTATGAGTGATGAATGTGTAAACTGACAATATCTGTACCCTGGGTCTTCAGAAATGCCCCAATTCCACTATCTACCAATGGAGTGCAATGCAATAAAGGCACATATACCATTTCAAGTCACAGACAAATGTAATTCACAGTAAATGCGAGCACAAGTCTTACATCAGTCCCCTGTAAGTCCCTAGTAGATAATAGGGCAAGGCAGACATATATCTCATGTAAGTCCCTAGTAAATAGTAGGGCAAGGCTGACATCAACAACCTGTAAGACCCTAGTAGATAATAGGACAGGGGAGTGCAGACGTACATTTGGAAATGTGCACTTGAGTGTGCACTAATGTATAGCCTGCCATCCCTGTCCGATTGCAGCTCTGCCATGCACAGTGTGTACTAGAAGAGAATTCTGTGCAAAACTATGTGATGAAGAACTGTACTGTCAAAGTTTTCCCTAATAAACCACTGTCACAAAATACAGCCTTAATGTATCCCCTAGGTGCCCCAGGCTCTGTGTAGCCCTACATTGTGAGCATGGACCAATGCTAAGATTCATCATAATCAGACATTTGCGTTTTGGTGAAACACCTCTTAACACTTACAAACAGTAGTGATGTGTCTACAGAGGGTAATATGTTAGTCACTGAAATGACCAAAGACATTGTACTGAATGTGCACTATGCCCATGATTGGATCATGAAGATTGATGCATTGAGTTCCCATACATACCACTATAGTAGGCAGAAGAAATCACAAATGAACAACACAAACCAACCACGTGCATGGCATGACAAATGCATTCATGGCATGTCTTTACAAAACGTGCCTGCATAGGGAACTGCATAGAGAACTGTAAGTTATCCATGTTGCATGACAGCCTGATGCCTGCTCCTTTGGACACACATTAGATTGTCACACAAATGCACTGTCATAGGGGTCACTTGGATGGCCACAATCTAGGAAATTAAAAAGCATCCCATGATGTACTCTTAGCAAGGATATCATTTAAATGAACAGGTTAAGCACATGGGTCATCCATCCTAAGCTGTGTGGCTACACAGACTGTGAAAATGTGCCATCTGTGGAGGTAGTCTGATCCCCATAATGCATGTACCCCCACATATGTACACCCACAGTAAACATATTGTACACATGGAAAGACAGGAAGGTAGTAAAAAGTGAAGCTCCTGTCAAGCAAGCGGCTTGTAAATGAGATGGCAACACTTGCCAGCACCATACATTTTAAAAAACACCCCTTCTTGTGTGACAGCCTGCTGTCTGTACTTTGAGACAAAGCACATATTGTTTGACATGTGCACAGTCCTACATGTGGGTGTATGGGCCACATTCCATGGCTAGTCCATGGCATCTCTGGGTGGCAACTGATCAATGGACTGAAGTTCCAACACGTAGGGACAAAGTTGCATGAAACTAATGCATCGGCTATGATGCAATGGTTTCTTGGACTTCCCTGCACCCCCTAACGATACTATGGTAACGCTGTCTTCACAAAACAGTGCACCATGGCACTCGTTAGCAGAACTGTTCCAAAGATTGGTCACAGTTGTGGTGCTTTACTGGACTTGCACCAAAAACTGTTGTACTAGGGCATTAAAGCTCAGAGTTCCCTATAGGACATAGCACTAGTGTCAATGCTGGCATTGCACCACGTTGTAAATGAAGCGCAGGGTGAGGACCTGTTTAGTGCCACCATAGTGCTAAAATGAATTATGCTAGGGAGGCACAAAGGTGCACAAATGCTTGTAAATGTGCCCCATTGTTGGCACATGAGGCCATCCTATGAAGTTGCCATTGACATGACTCATGAGAAATGTGACTTCTGCATTGTCTGATCCTAGTGAGGCATGTACCATCACAAATGTAGACTTACAAGACATACCTCTAAAACATGGAAAGTGAGGAGTATGTTAAGCTGAAATATCTACAGGTAACACAACACTACACATGACTGAATACACGTAAAAGAGATTTTCCTTAGGACACCATACATTTTGATATATTACATGCTTTGCATCAAAAAATCAATGCACTGTTGCAATGTATGTTTTCTGATTGCATTGCATATGCCAAACATTACGCATCCCATGCAATGTGTCCAAACTGGCTAATGGCTAATGGCTAAAACTCATGCGCAGGCTGGTAGCCTAAAAAAAAAAAAAAAACATTGTCAAAATCGTGATGCATCATCACAGGAAGTGAGGTTATGGATCTGCCATACTACACACTAGTAACTACAACATTACTTTTACTTTCTTTTACAGTCACAGTCTTTGTGTCTGTGTTGGTGAGAGGAGGTGTATTTGAAAGCTGTGTTATTGAGTGGGGGTTAGAGTTGTTTTTTGCTCTGTCTTCTATACACGTATGGTCCCTGACATCTGTTTTGTCCTGTTTATTTGTTATTTGTATTGTGTTGTAATAGTATTGTTGGGTGTCTGCCTCTGGGGTAGTTTTGTAAGTTGGGTTGGTTGGAGGTAGTTTGGGTTTAGTTTTTTTATACTTAAGTGCATTTTGGGTGATTGTGACGTGATGTCAGGGAAGGTCACATCACCTCAGCACCAAGGAATTAGGCAACTTCCTGTGGCTGATAATGCATTACCTGCCCAACATAACGACTATGGGTGGCCGTTGTCATACAGGGCTACCATACTGAGGCACAGAAGATGTGGTGGGGAAGGTCCTGGCACAAATGACAAGGATATTCAAGATTGAGCGGATTGTCTGGCAACTCAAGCATCACTGGGGAGACATTGTCAGCAGAGAACAGGACCTTCTTGGCCACATTTGGATTGAGGTCTGAGAAACTGTGGGTAAGTACGCAATCTATGTGGCTGACTTCTGTTTTACAATTCCAAGTACATTTCTGTTGGACATAGGCACTCCTTTATCAAGTTAAGGCATAGGGCAGGGTTGTGAGCATTGTGTTGGCACAAAAAAACATCCATGACAATGGCAGCACTGCACCATTAAGGGAACAATATCCATATTCCTGTCCTTGTCCCCTAGGTTTTGACATTAAATTCTGATATGTACCAATGCCAACACAACTGAGTCATGGTGGAACGGTACATGGTTCCAATGAACAAGTGTCCATGTTCACTAACTTCCTGACTACTTTTGTCTGTTGCTTAGTCATGTACATTTGACTTACACAATTACACAGGGGTAAAGAGAGTCATGGCTGAGTGTGTCCTGTGAGTCATATATTTTCAGAGTGACATTAGAATTAACAATATTTGAAAAAATGTTGCAGTAGGAAGTCATGTGCAAAAACATAACAATGTAGTAGTGAAATGTGTGTCAAATTCCAACACATGTGTACCTGTCAGCCTGGCCTACCAATGTATGTCACTGAGACATGTAAAGCAAAATACAAACGCTGTGGGATAGCGTAACTGGATGGACGGAATGCGGAACCAATCAAACATTCACCCCCAGTCACAGATCTCGGTTTAATCCATCCATTATTTTGCTCACCATGCCACCCCAGTTTGAACCCAGCCATATGCAAATCAGTCTTGACCCTGTTCCACATGGGAACAGTCCAGCCCGTACTGCCAGGCCAGGTTCTCCCTGGACCGGAAACAAGCATCCTGGGACCGGTTTCGGGGTTTCCTCATGTTCCCTCTTGCAGGTGAACCCCAAACATACACAATTGGAGAGGTGGCAAGTTTCGCTGACCGTGATTTAACCAGTGAGTCACAACTTGTATTTGTAATGTGTAGTGCAAGTGTTGTGTGTGCTATTGTATGTTGTATGCAATGCCATGTACCAAGTGCACGTATGCCACGACAAACATTGTAGGCTAAACAGAGATATGGACTGTATGGTTACAGTTGCATATAGGATTTGCATCCCATGAAAAGAATGCACTGGTGGCAACATGTGTAGCAAGGGCCATGGAAATGTTGGAGATAGTACATGAGCCCTATAACAGTGATGACAGTGTGGACATGTGAACAAAATTAAGGGTCCCACACATGTGTGAAGGGTTGTAAGATGTAGTTCACTAACCATTTCACTGATCTGTGTGCCACATGCAGCACTAAGTAACTCAGGTCATGGTGTGATGCATAACCTTGTGAATAGTTACATAATATTAGCAGCACAGTGATCAACATACCACACTTGAAATGTCAAACTTTTGACCACCATTGTGATGTGATGCCCCATTATCTGAGTTGTAGTTTGCAACATGTCTAACCTATGTCATACTCACATATCTTTTCATGTGTGTTTGGCTAGAGGGATACTCATACTATAGTGATATACAACATGCCATAACCCACAGCATCATCCGCTTGTGGTGCTCCATATAGTGTCCTTGATTTGATGGAAAAAGGATCACACACGTTGTACAGTATTAGCCAATGCTGTACCAAGATCCATGTGCAGATGAGGTGTAAGACATGCATGTACCCACATATGAGATGGTGGTGCTGAGTGCTGTTGTGCAACACTCTGAACATAGTTTAGGACACATATACAACCAATGGGCAGCACAGTGTGAGAAAACAAGTTCCTCTGAGACTATGCTTCAAGTCATGGCACAACTCACCAGGTACTGACCTGTGTCAATATGAGAGTAGTGTCATCATCCTCTGTGTGTCATGAGTGAGTGCACCACCCTACAATTTCACAAACAACGCCTGTCACATCCAGTGTTGCATATAGCAATATGTCCTGACATCTGTCCTTGCCATATGTGGCTCTTTTTGTGAGACCACATTTTATTTGCAGTCCTTGCTCAGATGGGTTAGTTACATGCCAATGGATCTGAGGTCACTTGTGCAAGCATGAGGGACATTGATGAGCAATCCAGCATGATGAGTGTGATATTACATGGCCACATGGCTAATGTGTATGACAATCTTATTCAATGGTGACATGGTCCTTTAATGATTTTCCAAGATGTTTCAATGTTATTGTGCAACAATAGCTAGTCTCTATACCATGTACATGGGCAATGTGGAGATGACGGTTGGTGTGCAGATGCGTGTCCCCCCGCCCTTCACAATGTTATGGTGATTTGTGCTGGCCAACGTGTTACAACTGCAGATTGTGTATTCATTGCATGCTTGTTGTTTATTTGCCAAAATTACAATTGGCTGACATGTCCTATTCATGTTGCAGCTGTAAACATGTACGCATCTCAGAGGTGCTAATTTGAGAAAAGAGCTGAAAGGCATCACCACATACGCCCGGTCACCAAGGGGTACCTGAGGATGGAGCGCCGATACAAGAGGGTGCATGTCTCAGTGGCATGGAAACATTTCCCTTAAGGGGGTCAAGCCAAAGGTCTCCCACCACCAGGACCCACAGAGCAGGCAGGCCTGTGGCTACAGGCAGGGCCACTTCTCCTGGGGAAGGACCTTCCACCTTTGCAGCTGCTACAAGTGCCCCAAACAGTACTATGGCTGCACCAAGTTACATGGAACCATAACACGTGCAGGAATTCCACACTGAACTAGCAGACCAAAAATATGGAATTTCCAGGCTGGAGCACCAAAATTGACAAATTTTAAATTTGCTATGGGAACTCAAGTCTCACATTATGAAGTGCTGAGATGGACACTTTTGATTGAACACTGCACGTCTCTTCCCTTTGTAAATATTAATATATAGTGTTGAGGTATTTAGATAGTTAGGGTTTGTTAAAATAGCATAGTGTAGATTAGTCGTAGGACTTAGTAGTAGCTTTTTCTTAGGGGTGGGACATCTAGGGTATCTTTTTTTTTTGGTTGGGGAGGGGGTGATGTTCATGGTATGTTTTTGAAACAAAATACATATTTTTAGTTAGTCAATGTTTAGCTATAGTTACTGTTGTCCTTGTCATGAGATGTATATTAAGGGTGCGGGAAGGTGCTATTTATCATGTGGTGTGATATGTTTAGAATAAATAGAGATAAAATAAGTTTGTTTTAGGAATAAGTTACCCTAAGATAGTGTAGTATAGGTTAGTTTAGGTAGTTTAGTTTGTTTAGGGTTTTTAGGCTAAGTTTTGTACTTGAATTAAATCTTGTTTCTTTTTCCAATATGAGGTCTCCATCATGATTTATTGTCCAGGTGGCACAATGTATGCACAGGTCATGTTAGGCACATGCCTTTGCAAGTAGTAGCTAGTGTACATGTGTGACTACATGTATCCTCTATGGTAAAGTTCCTGTCAGTTTGGCAATGGTGTCACATCAGCAACTTGAGACATCTTTCAGCAATGTACATGACACTCTGGATGTGCATGGATGCACATCCCAAAACAGGCATTCATACAGCATTTCTCTGTACTGTGAAGTAATGTGACTTGCATTGTCATTATGTTGTTGTAATTGCGCTCCCCCTAAATCTAGATTTTGTTACTGAGACAGTCATGGCTGCCCCTCAGAGTCTTACACATGCATCATTTATTTGTCACATTAATGTTTTCATGTTGCTTGCATCCTTGCTATGCCCAACCACCTGTGTAGTGATTGCTATCAGCTATCACAATACATGCATGCTAACTGCCACATCCCATACTTGGGATACTCAGTTACAACTTACTAGTTCACCTAGCTATCAGTCACCTCAATCATGTTGCAGTCAGTGTGTGTAACTTTGTGTATGTCACAAATCCATGTATATCCATTAGGCCCCTAGTGCCACCAGAGTGTCTCTTTTGTGATACTCCAGTAGCACTGTGCCCTTTCACAAATTGTCAAGGTGGCATAAGGCCACTTTGGGTGGCTTATCACTGCATTGTATACATGAGTCCCCCCCCCCATGCACATTTCTGTGGCAGAGGGGCATGAGTGTTGCTGTGGTCTTACCCATGCAACACCCATTGCATTTGGCACTACCTCAGATTTACAATGAAATGTAGACCTGAGGCAGTGCCAAAATAACTACGTCACCCTGGGAGGGTGGTTGGCATGGCACAACAGGGAGACAATTATTTCACCTCGTTTTTGCTTATTGTTTGTGTGTTGCATTGTGCTGCACATTTAGGTGAAGCAAGGAACCATTACTGTTTGTACATGTGCAGGAAGAAAGACTTCCTGCACATAAACAACAAATCCCTGCAACCTAGGAATCCTTGCATCATGGTGCAAGTATGCCTGCATTGGTACTAGGCAGCTGCTTCAGCACTAGCGCTAGTGAAAAAACAAGGTTGCACAGTATCCTGCTGCATACAGTACTAACCTGTGTTTTGGGAATGAGACAGCTCAGCGCAGCTACACTGCTTGTCACACTATGCTGCACCATTTTTTGTGTGCATAGGCCCCTCAGTGTATAGGATTCACCCAATGCATAAAGTTCACAGAGTTACTGCCTCAGACACAGATTCAAGACAATTGATGTTTAGAGTTAATTTATTTGCATGCAAAATTATGTTATTGGTTGTACTGTACAGTAAACAGGAGACTGACCCCCCTGAGAGATGCTAAACAATTGGATATCCAGATTGAGCCGGGGGGTAACATGTCATGAGACATGTGGAGGAAAGCAGTTCATCAGTGAGGTGGTGATCACTTTGCCAATAGCTAGGAATTGCCCACAATGACAGTCCACATGTGTGATTGGTCAACAGTGGGAGAGGGAAGATGGGACGTTGATAGATGTTTTATTACTGGCATGATCTTAAGCACAGAGCAAAAGGGAAACTGTCTATGTGCCACAGACTGCAGCTACTGGGTGGTTTTGTGGGTGAATGATGTTCCTTCCACATCTTCATACTCTGATGTGTATGGTGCCTCCCATGTCAGGGTAGTGCTAGTGTTGAAGTTGAGGGAGGCACACACACCAGGGGCTGGAGATGTGGATTCCAAAGTCCCGGCTGCTGTCATCTGTGGAAAGATGAAAGGCATCACTCCAGGAAAGAGGTACCGCTGATTTCCCAGCACAGCAGCAATGTCACAGTGGTAGGCAGCCAGGTTGTCACCAAGGGAGTGCAGCATCCGCTGCATGGACGCCAGGATATTTTGGATAGCCCCCAGCCTTTTCTCAATCATGCTGGTGCCACTTTGGGAGGGCATTTGTTCAAGCCTCTGCCTCAGGACACCAGCTGTGTCGGCCAGGGACTGTTAAAGTCCACGTAGCGGAGTGGGTGCCTCTTATAGCAGCAGAGTTGTCCTTAATCAGACTGAGGCACCTATGGACTCACGCTCGGCGGGCGGCCATGGTCTCCATCCCCACCCACACCTGCTGTGCCAGCTCCTGCTGGATTCCTACTGCTGCATTTTGGAAGATGATGTCTGGGTCCTGCGAGTCCCAGGCTCTGAGTGAGGTGGCAAGTGTTGTGTGTTGTCTTTTAGGTGGTTCATTTGGAGACCCTGCAGTGCTGTGTGTTCTCCCTGCAACCAGAGGGGGTCTCTGGAAGGCACTCAGGATCTGATGGAGGGTGTCAGAATTGATGGTTTGCAGCTGGTCATCGCCATCATCCATGGACAGGCAGCTGGCCGTGAGCTATGGCATCACACTCTGCAAGAAGATGGAGATATGTCAATGTTGATCTGTGTTGTTCACATGAGTCATCAGGTTGTTCATCATGGTGGCTCAATTACATGGTGTAGAGCCATGCATCAAGTCCCTCATTTATTGGCCCCTAGAGGCACATTGGGGGTCATTCTGACCTTGGGGGTAAAAGGCGCTTACCGCCGGTCAGAAGACCACCATTCCACCGCCGTGGCCGCGGTAAACCGCCACGGTCATTCTGACCTCCAACTGTGAAACCGCCAAAAACCCGACATCCACGGAAGGCCGCCTCATCAGCGGGCAGCGATAAACTGGAGATGACCAAACCTCCACCGCCACGCCAACACAAACACGCCCATGCCATTCTGACCCACGAATCCACGCGGCGGTCTTTTAACCGCAGTAGTCTATTGGCGGTACACACCGCCGCGGTCAAAATACACACACATATACAAAACACAGCCACATTGGACAATTTGAAATACACACACCTGATACACATACAAACAACACTCCCACACACCCAATTAAATATAAAACACACACCCACATCACCCACAAACCCCTACGACCACAAATATCTGAGCGAAGGCGCAAGACACTGAGAGAGAGCACAGGGAACACAAAGCACAACACACACAGGAACCCAACATCATCACCCACACCACATCTACGCACACATCACCACGCACATAACCACATACACCACCCTACACCTCATCCACACCACCCCATGGCACCCCAAAGACACCCAGGTTCTCGGACCAAGAACTCAGGGTCATGGTGGAGGAGATAATCAGGGAAGAGCCCCAGCTCTTCGGCACACAGGTGCAACACACCACAATAGCCAGGAAGGCAGAGCTATGGCAAAGGATCGTAGACAGGGTCAACGCTGTGGGACAGCATCCCAGAAATCGGGAAGACATCCGAAAGCGATGGAACGACCTACGGGGGAAGGTGCGCTCGATGGTGTTGCGACACAACATCGCTGTGCAGAAGACTGGCGGCGGACCCCCACCCACTCCACCCCAATTCACATCCTGGGAGCAAGAGGTAGTGAACATCATGCATCCTGATGGCCTCGCTGGAGTACCCGGAGGAATGGACTCTGGTAAGTCGATTCTCAACTACTTCACCCCCCCCTCCAGCATGCCAAACCACACCCCCACCCTTACCCCCAATCTCAACCCCCAGCACACATCCTCCCTGCCAATGTCTCACCAGCATAACCCACCCTAAACAACACCAACCCCTGAATCCCAACACAAACCATAGACACCCATCACCTATGCATGACCACTGCACAAACCCATCCACCCCCCCCAACCACCCTCACAACACCTCCCACAAGGGAATGCCAGCACTGGTGGACAACGGCACTCACAAAATGCACGCCATGGCACACACAAAAGCAATAACCATACCCTTTTACCCCTGCAGGGCCCGAACGCCAACACACCGCCACGGAGGGTCCAGAATTGTCCATCCCACCCCCAGAACAGGCCCCCAGTGAGGACAGCAGCTCTGTCGACCTAAAACCTGATGACCAGCCCGGACCATCGGGGACCTCTGGACATTCGGTTCCCCACACACAGATACAGGCCACAGCAGACCCAACCCCCTCTGGGAATATCAACACAGCTCCCACCCAGCGGGCCCATGCCTCTGTCTCCAGGACAGGTCAATCAGCGGTGTGTCCGCCACTACAGGGCACCCAGGCTGACCCAACACCCCAACGACAACAGGGACCTGGGGGCAGTGGTAGTGGGCACAACGTCCAGGGGACAGAGGCCCGGGGAAACAGGGCAACTGGGAGGGCTGCTGTGCGACAGGGGGGGGAGGACAGGCCCAGGGAACCCACTCTCCAAGAGGCCCTCACCACCATCATGGGAGCGTATCACCACTCCCAGGAGACGATGGCGACGGTACTGGCCAGGTTCACGGAGATCCAGGCACAGCAGGAGGAACGCTACATGGGGTTCAGCAATGAACTCAGGAACATCGGTACCGCTATGGGGACCATAGTCCAGGCCCTCAACCGGATAGAAAACACATTGCCGGACCATGTGGCACCCCAAAGGGCCCCTGTCACTAGCCAGGACCAGGAACAGCCTACCACCTCCGCCGGCGCTAGTGGACAGGAGTCCCCACCACAACGACAGGCCACCAGAACCCCACCTCCTGCTGAACAACCACCCCGCAAGCGGAACCTGAGATCTCACAGGAAGACACCCGCCAGCCTAAGATACCCCCTGATGTCATCCCACTGTCCCACATTGTCACCCTGTCCAACCTTAAACAGCCCCTGCTCCATCCTACCACAGGCATATGGACAATGCACCTGTGAAACTGAGAACTGGACTCTGCCATGGACATTACTCCACCATCACCCATCACCGTTTCAATAACATGTACCAATATCTAGCACTTTAAATAAATCACTCATTGCACTGAAATCATTCAGGAGTCAGCCTGTATTTTTTACAAATGTATTACACATTACTGTTCAATAATGTTCAGTCAATTTGTGATGACAACATACCGATGTCAATAAGCTTTAGTCCATGGGCTAACCAAGCAGAAGTCACGCAGTGGGACATACAGCACTGAAAAGGGAAGGGAAAAACAAAAATCAGTTAAAAAGAACTGGGGGGAAATACACAAAGTAGAGATGCAGGAGGCTATAAGTAAATGTTAAATGGCGTGGGTGAGTCTTACCTGTGTGCTATTGAAAATACTGTTGGATAACTGTGTCCCTGTTGTCTGTGTCGTCCCCGTCGTCTTCCTACTCTTCACTCTCCACAGGCTCCACAGCTGCTACAACACCACCATCTGGACCATCCTCCTGCAGGAAAGGCACCTGCTGTCGCAAAGCCAGGTTGTGAAGCATACAGCAGGCCACGATGATCTGGCACACCTTCTTTGGTGAGTACATCAGGGATCCACCTGTCATATGCAGGCACCTAAACCTGGCCTTCAGAAGGCCGAAGGTTCTTTCTATGATCCTCCTAGTTCGCCCATGGGCCTCATTGTACCGTTCCTCTGCCCTGGTCTGGGGATTCCTCACTGGGGTCAATAGCCAAGGCAGGTTGGGGTAACCAGAGTCACCAATTAGCCACACACGTTGTCTCTGTAGCTGTTCCATCACATAAGGGATGCTGCTATTACGCATAACATACGCGTCATTCACTGACCCTGGGAACTTGGCATTTACATGGGAGATGTACTGGTCAGCCAAACAGACCACCTGCACATTCATCGAATGGTAATTTTTCCTGTTTCTGTACACCTGCTCATCGTCTTTTGGGGGTACTAAAGCCACATGGGTCCCATCAATGGCACCAATGATGTTGGGGATATGTCCAAGGGCATAGAAATCACCCTTCACAGTGGCCAAATCACCCTCCTCAGGGAAAACAATGTAGCTCCGCATGTGTTTCGTCAGGGCAGACAATACTCTGGACAAAATTTTTGAAAACATAGGCTGAGACATTCCAGATGACATGGCCACTGTTGTCTGGAATGAGCCACTTGCCAAAAAATGGAGGACTGACAGAACCTGCACTAGAGGGGGAATTTCTGTGGGTTGGCGTATGGGGGACATCAGGACTGGCTCCAGCTGGGCACACAGTTCATGTATAGTGGCACGGTCAAGTCGGTAACGTAGTATGATATGGCGTTCTTCCATTGTCGACAGGTCCACCAGCGGTCGGTACATGCGAGGATTCATCCTTCTCCTCGCAAGTCCCAGCGGACGGTGCCTAGGAAGGACAACATGGAGTATGGAGTCAAGCAAATCACAGGTACGTTCACCACAGCTTGCATAGCACACGGTTATCTATGTATTGAAAGGCGTGTATGTGTGGCAATGCAAAGCCTAGGCCTGTGTGACGCAGTTGAAATTAAGCCATGTGGGCTCTTGAAATGGCGGCTGCCTGACCTGTGAAGTGGGACAATGGGATGGTAGGTCAATGCGCTGGCGTGGCACACCGTGGCGGTAGGCGGTCGAAGACCGCTGTACGAAGACGCATTGGTTAACATTGAAGCCTATGGGTGTCAGGAGCCAATGACGAGGTGCGCCGGCGGTCGCTGTACGCACCGCCGCGGTACGCACCGCCGCGGGCGTGACTGCCATTTTCTATCTGCTTAATCACTCGAGACGTGATCATCCACAGGAGAGGACCTATACTGCAAGTGCTGCTGTGACCTCGGTCTGGAAGAGACAATGGCTGCTGCGACTGGGGAAAGGGCCCCTGCCTTCACATCTGAGAAGTTGGAGAAACTTGTGGATGGGGTCCTCCCCCAGTATGCGCTACTCTACGGAACTCCAGACCAACAGGTAAGTACACTGGGTGCTCGTTGAATGGGCTATGCCTGTGTTGAGTGGGGTGTATGTAAGATGGTGGGGTGGGGAGCGAATGAGGAGTGCAACGTACGACGGATGAGAGCATGTGCCGCATGGCAAGGTTGGGGAGGGGGGGGGCAATCACATCTAACATGCAGAAAAATGATGTTATTTCCTTTCCCACCCTGTACATGTCAAATAGGTCAGCGCCCATCAGAAAGTCGACATTTGGCGTGCCATCGCCAAGGAAGTCCGGGCCCTGGGGGTCCACATCAGACGGGGCACCCACTGCCGCAAGAGGTGGGAGGACATCCGCCGCGGGACCAGGAAGACCGCAGAGTCACTGCTGGGGATGGCCTCCCAACCTAGGAGGGGTGCCAGTCGTACCCTGATCCCCCTGATGTCCCGGATCCTGGCGGTGGCCTACCCTGATTTGGATGGGCGCTTGAGGACATCACAGCAGACACAAGGGGGTGAGTATCAGCACATTCTGCTATCTCTATGCGCAGTGGAGGCGTCTGGGTGGGGAGGAGGGTTGTGGGTGACATTAGGCCAGGGCTCTTTCTGTAGTGTAGTCCTCTCCTTTAGGCATGGCCCAGTGCCCCCGCACCCCACCTCTGTAGGGTGCCAAGTACAGCTATCCATGGTCCTGCATCATCCATGTGTGTATTTGTTGTGCATAGACCTGTAGGCCTGGTCACAAGTACTGAGTAGTATACCCCAATTGCGCAGCGTAGTGCATGAGGCTCCTGTGTCTGTCCTCTCCGCCAACGGTGTTGACATTGCATGCACTCAACCTGTTTTTTTTTCTCCCCCCACCCTTTTTCTTAATCTTCTTGTGCATGTGTGCATTAGCATCATCAGGCGGAGGAGAATTGGCATCGGAGCACGAGGCAGCTGCAAGTCACAAGGCCCCGGTGGGCGGTGGTACAGACACCGAGGGCACCAGTGATACGGAGGGCGAGGGGAGCACCACAACGGGGACCGGTGGTGACACCAGCGACACCGACACGTCCTCGGATGGGAGCTCCCTAGAGGTGGCAGCAACATCCGGGCCCCCCGCCTCTACAGGTACAGCCGCCACCCAGCGCACCAGCCCCGCCCTCCCAGCAGCCCCTCAGCCTACGCTCCGTGCCCGCTCGCCCAAGAAGGCGGGCGTCTCCTT
Organism: Pleurodeles waltl; assembly: GCF_031143425.1. NCBI lineage: Eukaryota > Metazoa > Chordata > Amphibia > Caudata > Salamandridae > Pleurodeles > Pleurodeles waltl. Next base: position 841,643,447 of record NC_090436.1, read on the forward strand.
CGCCCCAGGCACCTCAGCCCCTGCCCCTGTTACCCCTGCTGCCCTCAGTGAGGAGGTCATTGACCTCCTTCAGACCATCATTGTTGGGCAGACTACCCTTTTGAATGCCATCCAGGGGGTAGAAAGGGAGGTGCATCGGAGCAATGCCTACCTGGAGGGCATTCATTCGGGTCAGGCTGCCCATCAACGATCGTTCAATTCTCTGGCCTCAGCACTGACGGCAGCCATTGTCCCTGTTTCCAGCCTCCCTGTTCTAACTGCCTCCACCCTGTCTCTGTCTCCTGTTCCTCAGCCTATCCCATCCACACCATCAGACCAGCCTGCACACACCTCAACACCCAAGGGCAGCTCATCCAGACACAAGCACCACAGATCCCACAAACACTCACCCAAGCATCACCCAGATGCAGACATGCCAACAGTCACTACCACCTCTGTGTCCCCCTCCTCCTCGTCTCCCTCCTCCCTCCCTGTGACGTCTACACTCACACCTGCATGCACACCACCATCAGCCAGTGCTTCCATCACCAGCACACCCTCCAGTACAGTCCGCACACGTGCAGTCACCACCCCCACTGCCATTTACACGTCCCCTGTGTCCTCTCCCACTGTGTATGTCACCCCCTCTTCCAAGACACACAAACGCAGGCAGCCACCCACCCAACAGCCATCCACCTCACGACAGCCTACGTCACAATCACCTGCACCCAAAGACAGCACACCTGACTCTCCTACAACCACTTCCTCTTCCTCCACTCCCATCACCACTACTCCCACCCTTTACCTTGGTCCTAAAAAAGTTTACCTCTCCAATCTTAACCTCTTTCCCTTCCCTGACCCACCCCCTCCAACTGCTAAGAGTCCCAAGAGCACCTCAGCCACCACCAGCCCAGCTACAAGTGTCACTGTAGTGCATGGGTTCTGGAGTCCACCCTTTGGCAGCAGTGACACATCTGTCAGCAGCAAGGGGACAGCCAGCCCCCCCCTGGCAAGAGGACCCGGAAACTCAAGGGCCGCCGTGAGAAGCCTGACACGGCTGCCCACAAGGACCAAAGTTCGGCCACTTCACCTGCCACAACATCCAGGGGAGGCAAGGCCTAGAAAGCCTCATCTAAGGAGTGAAAGGGCAGCAGGGCGGAGAAGTCAGCCAGCAGGAGCGCGGAGCAGGAGGGCCCCACAAGCCCAATCCCGGGTGTAAGCGAGGACACCCAAGGGCCCAGGACTCCGTCCTCGAAGGGTCCAGCAACTGCACGGTCGGAGGGCGACTGAGCAGGGAGTCCAGGCCAGGTCTGGCTCCCTTGAATTACTGGACAAGCACCGCTGAACAGGGCCCCGCCGTGCAGAAGAGCACCGCTGAACAGGGCCCCGCCGTGCAGAAGAGCACCGCTGAACAGGGCCCCGCCGTGAAGAAGAGCACCGCTGAAAAGGGCCCCGCCGTGCAGAAGAGCACCGCTGAACAGGGCCCCGCCTTGCAGAAGAGCACCGCTGAACAGGGCCCCGCCGTGAAGATAGGCACCGCTGAACAGGGCCCCGCCGTGCAGAAGAGCACCGCTGAACAGGGCCCCGCCGTGCAGAAGAGCACCGCTGAACAGGGCCCGCCGTGAAGATAGGCACCGCTGAACAGGGCCCCGCCGTGCAGAAGAGCACCGCTGAACAGGGCCCCGCCGTGAAGATAGGCACCGCTGAACAGGGCCCCGCCATGCAGAAGAGCACCGCTGAACAGGGCCCCGCCGTGCAGAAGAGCACCGCTGAACAGGGCCCCGCCGTGCAGAAGAGCACCGCTGAACAGGGCCCCGCCGTGCAGAAGAGCACTGCTGAACAGGGCCCCGCCGTGCAGAAGAGCCCCGCTGAACAGGGCCCCGCCGTGCAGAAGAGCACCGCTGAACAGGGCCCGCCGTCTCAAGCACCACTCCGCTGGGCCCCGCCGTCTCAAGCACCGCTCCGCTGGGCCCTTCCTGTCAAGCACCGCTCCGCTGGACCCCGCCGTCTCAAGCACCGCTCCGCTGGGCCCTTCCTGTCAAGCACCGCTCCGCTGGGCCCCGCCCTCTCAAGCACCGCTCCGCTGGGCCCTTCCTGTCAAGCACCGCTCCGCTGGGCCATTCCTGTCAAGCACCGCTACGCTGGGCCATTCCTGTCAAGCACCGCTCCGCTGGGCCCTTCCTGTCAAGCACCGCTCCGCTGGGCCCCGCCGTCTCAACCACAGCTCCGCTGGGCCCCGCCGTCTCCAGCACCACTCCGCTAGGCCCCGCCGTCTCAAGCACCGCTCCGCTGGGCCCTTCCTGTCAAGCACCGCTCCGCTGGACCCCACCGTCTCAAGCACCGCTCCGCTGGGCCCCGCCGTCTCAAGCACCGCTCCGCTGGGCCCTTCCTGTCAAGCACCGCTGGCACAATGACAGTGCCGGTTCTGTGTTGAGCTACTGTTCACGGTTCACTGTGCCCACCATGCCTCCTCCATGACCATTGGTCTCTGTAACCCACCTGATGGACTGTGGCTTTGCACTCCCCAGGATTGTACAGTGGGCAACCCACCCACTGTAGAGACATTGTGAGACTGTGGCTTTGCACTGTTAGGATTTGTGCACAGCAAAGAGCATGTCCCCTCTCACTGCACTAGTGGGTTCTGTAATAGCTCCCTTTTAAACTTACTATTGAAAGCCTTTATTGTTATCTCACCTCCCCCCCCCCCAGGCTTCTGTGTATGTTGTTTAATGTGCTGTTTTGTTTACACATTGGGCCTTGCTTTTACCAAGGCTTCTTTAAAACACTCCTCTCTAGGCCATGTGTTAATTTAACTCATTTGCATAATAACTGAAACTCTGCACACCTTTCAAGAGCATGTGCAGCATGTGAGGACCACACCCAGCTCTTCAAACCACACCCATCTCTCCACACCTTTCAAGAACATGTGCAGCATGTGAGGACCACACCCAGCCCTGTCTATAAAAGGCAGCCCCCGAGCCTCACCCAGTGCTTGTGCTCGTCTACCTCCCGCTTACCTGAGGACAGATCCCTCGGCGTTGGCACTCCTGCTCTCTACAGACTTTCATTGGCTTCAATGGGCGCAGCTGCTGGCTCTTCCTTCTTCCGGTTTCCGGTTCCTCCTTGCCTCAGCCTCTCGCCTACAAGCAACCTGCAAAAGAGAAAGAAGACAAGGTTAGACTGATCAGTATCTCTTGCCAGCAACAAGTAAGTGCAAAACTTCTATTACCTGAAAGAACTTTGACAACAATTTCTGGATTCGTGTATAGACAATTTGAAACAAGATACCTTCCACGAACATTGTGATTCAAACTCTTTGTTACAAGAATACTTTGCAGAACTTTGTGAAGCAAACATTTTTTTGATTTTTTTTTATGGAACTTTTAAGAATCGAACCGTGGAAACCATTAACAGCAAGGCAAACAGTAAATCAAGGACTTGCACAAATTACATGCTGTATTTTGACGTAAAAGTACAGTATTTGTTTTATAAAAGATTCTGGAAATATGGGAAAAGTGAGTCTGCTATTGGGAATTTAGGCTTTAGTTATATTAAGATGAATGTTTGATATTGGTAATTCTGATAACGGTATTTGTTTAATGTTTTAGAAGCTTTAGAGTAATAGAAAGCACATCCCCAGAGCAGTAACACATTCCAAACCTGGAAACTAGAGACCAGGATCCAAGAGGTACTTTTAGAAGAAAATTTCTAATAAATAAAGGGATAGTCAGGAACCCAGTTAGGAATAGGTTGTACTTATCTGTTCTTTGTTTATGTTTCATTAGGCACCAGTTTCTACAGAAGTCAGAGAGGGCCGCAGATTTGTGCAGCACTTCAACAGTGGAAACGCAAGAACGGTGTTGTCTCTTTATTTTATTTTATCCACTTCCCCCCTTCCCTTGAGCTTCTGTTCTTAGTGCACTGTTTTAAAAACTAGTGTGCTGGAACAAGCAGTTTCAGGGTGGGGTCGGATTGTCTTCAACCTCCATCAGAACTGAACAAGGACTCAGGTGAGCTGGGCTTTGACAGAAGCACAAGCCTTAAAAAAAAAAAAAAAAAAATCAGTTCTGGTGGACGATGAATATCGGGGAAGAAATAGAGGGCATTGACGTCACGGATATGGCGCAGGCCCTAAATGAGGACTTGGCTCATAATGAATCAGTGTCTGGCATCTTGCAACATATGCAAGAGGAAATAGAGAGATTAAAGATGGAGAATACCTCTTTAAAACAGGATTTAAGCAGGTATAAATTTAGGGTATCTCAGTGGAACACAGCTTTTACGCCTTTGTTTAAAACCTCCTCAGAGACAGGGGCGCCATCAAAACATACAACTTTGCCTCCCCCAGTTGAGGTCACTGTTAATGTTCCTAATGCTGTGCCCTTAGCAGCACCTGAACGTTTTCATGGAGATAGTAACAAATTCCATGTTTTTATCAATCAATGTCAATTACACTTCGTTTGTAAGCCACAACAGTTCCCTACTGATGCTACGAAAGTGGCATTCGTCTTGTCTTATTTGGGTGGCCCAGCAGCCAATTGGTCAATTCCTTTCGTGGAGAGAGATGATCCCATCCTCCATAATTGGAATCAATTTAAACGTACCATGACCAGCCTTTTTGCAAAACACACTTTCATGCAGGCAAGTGATAATGAGCTTTTAAATCTTAAACAAGGTAACAAGGATTTATTGACCTATCTCACTAGTTTTAATCGTGCACTCACCGAGACACAGTGGCCAGAAGAAAAGCGTGTCTCCCTTTTCTATAAAGGTTTGAGAGACGAGTTAAAAGACGCGCTGGCTCATATCGTTGATTTGCCAGAAGACTATTCGGACTTTGTAGATTTAGTTGTGAAATTAGAACATAGACTAGGAGAAAGAAAGGGAGATAAATACAAACTGGAATCACGGTTAACTTTTATTAGACACGAGAAGAAAGACCCAGATAATAAACTCCCTGAACCTGAGCCTATGCAAATAGGGACACTCAGAGGTCCATTCACATCAGAGGAAAAAGAAAGAAGGAGAAAACTTCAATTATGTTTATATTGTGGAAGGGCAGGTCACTTTGCCAGAGAATGTCCAGTAAAGCCTAAAAATCCACGAAAGGGATTCCTCCACCTCCTCAACTGAATCGGGAAACGATTAAGCTCGACAAGGGGAGAGGTTACTTGTTCGAGAAAACATCTTAATCAAACCTCTAATGCTGCAGCCTTCATGGTACCGCACATACCTAGACATTTCATAATTCAGGTCGTTTTAATTGTTACTACCCAAGTGAGGCATTCTCTCCCTGTCCTACTGGACTCAGGCGCGACAGGACATTTTGTGGATAATAAGTTAGCTGAAAACTTAGGACTTCCTATGTGCCTAAAGCCTTGTCCAGAAGCAGTATGTGCAGTGGATGGGTCAGAATTGACCTCTGGATTAATCACAAAACAAACAAGTCCACTTGTTATGGTCTGTCAGAACGGGCACACAGAGGTGATTAGCTTTGATCTGATAGATACTCCTAATTTTGGTTTGATTCTCGGGGTACCCTGGTTAACAACTCATAACCCAAAAATTGATTGGGTGAATAGAACTGTTACTTTGGATTCCTCTTTCTGTAGAACCAATTGCTATCAAGAAGCAGGTACAGAACAGAGCACAGTATTACACTGTGCTAGTGTTACACAAGATGAACCAAGTCTCCCTCCTGAATATTCTGACTTTAAAGACGTCTTTGATCCAGTAAAGGCTAGTGTGCTGCCCCCACATAGGTCTTATGACTGTCGTATAGATCTTATCCCAGGGGCCCCTTTACCTAATAACAGAGTATATGCTTTGACTGACGAAGAAACCGAATACTTAAGAACCTACCTAGATGACCTACTACAGTCTGGGTTCATCCGTCATTCCACATCTCCGGTGTCATCTCCACTCTTTTTTATCCCGAAGCCAGATAAATCCCTGCGCGCGTGTATCGATTATAGAGGACTAAATAAGGCTACAATAAAGAATAAATATCCTCTTCCTCTAATACCTGTGTTGTTGGATCAATTAAGACATTCTTCTGTATACACTAAACTAGATCTGCGGGGAGCTTACCACCTGGTCCGAGTAAAAGAGGGGGATGAGTGGAAGACAGCTTTCAAGACAAAGTTTGGTTTATTTGAGTACACAGTAATGCCCTTTGGGTTATGTAATGCCCCTGCGGCCTTTCAGTTCTTTATAAATGAGGTCCTACACAAATTCCTGGACGTTTGTGTCATAGTATACATAGACGACATCCTCATTTACTCTAAGAACTCAGAAGAACATACCCAACATGTTCGTGCAGTATTATCAAAGTTAAAAGAAAATCATCTTTTTGCTAAGTTAGAAAAGTGTACTTTTAATGTCAGCAAGGTGGACTTTTTAGGATACTGCCTGTCACCTCAAGGAATAACTATGGATGTAAAGAAAATCAGTGCTATTGCTGATTGGCCAGAACCATCCTCTGTAAAAGATATTCAGAAATTTCTGGGTTTCGCCAATTTTTATAGGAGGTTTATTGCACATTTTGCAGACATTGCGGCCCCAATAACTACCTTGTTGCGGAAAGGGCAACGATTTCTTTGGACTGATGAGGCGGCACACGCCTTTCAACTCCTAAAACAAAAGTTCACTTCAGCCCCAATTCTGAAACATCCTGATCCTGAATTGCCTTTTTTTTGTTGAAGCGGATGCTTCACAAGTAGCTTTAGGAGGAGTTCTCTCTCAACGAGATGCAGTAGATGGCCAGTTACATCCTATAGCCTTCTATTCAAAAAAGTTATTACCAGCTGAACAAAATTACACTGTGGCTGAAAGGGAACTACTAGCTATCAAAGTAGCCTTTTCAGAATGGAGGCACCATTTAATGGGAGCCAAGTACCCAGTTACAATCTTTTCTGACCATAGGAACCTACAGTTTTTTGGATCACTTAAAGCACTAACACCACGTCAGATGCGCTGGTTAATTTTTTTTAGCACATTTGACTTTGTAATAACCTATAGACCAGGTGCACAACAAATTCAATCTGATGTGTTATCTAGATACGGACATACTTCAGACATGAAACAAGATAAAATAGGAGAACCCATTATTCCTCCCCAAAAGTTTTTGGCACCAGTACAACAGAAGGATTTCATCACAGATCTATATAATGCACACATGCAAATAGCACCTCAGGATTGGTTAAAGGATTCCCATAACACAATACAACGAGGTTTATTGTATCACGACAACATGCTGTTAGTGCCCACCTCTGAATTACAAACACAGGTGATAATTTGGCATCACGCCTCACCGTTGGCAGGTCATCCTGGTTGGGTAAAAACCCTGGAAAATGTGCAAAAACACTTTTGGTGGGACACTATAAGAAAGGACATTAAGCAATTTGTCACTACCTGTCCAATTTGTGCAAGACATAAATCTTCTCATAAGGCCCCTGACGGCTTGTTAATACCAATGCCAACACCCAAACAACCTTGGCACACTGTGAGCGTAGACTTTATTGTAGGTTTACCACCTGTAAAATCTTTCACAACAGTGTTGGTTATAGTGGATTTTTTATCTAAAATGGCACATTTTGTACCATTACGGAAATTACCCACGGCGGCAGAATTTGCCGATATTTTTATAAGGGAAATTGTGCGTTTACATGGTTTGCCAAGCAAAGTGGTGTCAGACCGAGGGAGCCAGTTCAACTCTAAATTTTGGAAAAAATTATGTAAAAAACTGAAAATAGATGTGGCATTATCCACTGCTTTCCACCCAGAGACAGATGGACAGACTGAACGACTGAACCAAACCTTACTTCAAACACTACGTTCTTTATTGGCTGATTATTCTAGTGAATGGTTGGAAGCTCTTTCTGTAGCAGAGTTTGTTTATAATAATACTGAGCATTCAGCTCTACTTTGCTCACCATTCTATTTCTTGCAGGGGTATCATCCAAGAGCTATACCCATTTTGTTAGAAGATTCTCTGTTACCTACAGTAACGGATAGACTAACGAGGTTAGGTGACATACAAGACAAAGCCAGGAAACATTTATTAAAGTACAAGGAAAGCATGAAAAGACAAGCAGACAAACACAGATCTGAGGCCCCAATGTATAAAATCGGTGACAAGGTATGGCTCTCCACAAAGAACCTAAACATAGAGGGATCCCGAAAGCTGCAACCACGTTTCATTGGACCCTTTAGTATAACTGCCATAGTAAACCCGGTAACAGTAAAATTAGATTTACCAAAAGAATATCCAGTACATACTACATTCCATGTGTCCTAGCTTAAGCCGTACAATCCAAAAACCCGACCTGAACCACCACCTCCACCCATACCAATTAAGGAAAATCTAGAATATGAAGTGAAAAGCATAAAAGACTCAAAAAGAATTAGTGGACGTCTGTTTTATTTAGTAGAGTGGAAAGGATATGATGAATCTGAGAATTCATGGGAACCAGCATCATATGTACATGCCCCACAGCTTATTAGACGGTTTTATTTAAAAAATCCAGGAAAACCCCGTCCTGTAGGAGGGCCTTTGAGGGGGGCAACTGTTAGGGTTTGTGCACAGCAAAGAGCATGTCCCCTCTCACTGCACTAGTGCGTTCTGTAATAGCTCCCTTTTAAACTTACTATTGAAAGCCTTTCTTGTTATCTCACCTTCCCCCCCCCCAGGCTTCTGTGTATGTTGTTTAATGTGCTGTTTTGTTTACACATTGGGCCTTGCTTTTACCAAGGCTTCTTTAAAACACTCCTCTCTAGGCCATGTGTTAATTTAACTCATTTGCATAATAACTGAAACTCTGCACACCTTTCAAGAACATGTGCAGCATGTGAGGACCACACCCAGCTCTTCAAACCACACCCAGCTCTGCACACCTTTCAAGAACATGTGCAGCATGTGAGGACCACACCCAGCCCTGTCTATAAAAGGCAGCCCCCGAGCCTCACCCAGTGCTTGTGCTCGTCTACCTCCCGCTTACCTGAGGACAGATCCCTCGGCATTGGCACTCCTGCTCTCTACAGACTTTCATTGGCTTCAATGGGCGCAGCTGCTGGCTCTTCCTTCTTCCGGTTTCCGGTTCCTCCTTGCCTCAGCCTCTCTCCTACAAGCAACCTGCAAAAGAGAAAGAAGACAAGGTTAGACTGATCAGTATCTCTTGCCAGCAACAAGTAAGTGCAAAACTTTTATTACCTGAAAGAACTTTGACAACAATTTCTGGATTCGTGTATAGACAATTTGAAACAAGATACCTTCCACGAACATTGTGATTCAAACTCTTTGTTACAAGAATACTTTGCGGAACTTTGTGAAGCAAACATTTTTTTTATTTTTTTTTATGGAACTTTTAAGAATCGAACCGTGGAAACCATTAACAGCAAGGCAAACAGTAAATCAAGGACTTTCACAAATTACATGCTGTATTTTGACGTAAAAGTACAGTATTTGTTTTATAAAAGATTCTGGAAATATGGGAAAAGTGAGTCTGCTATTGGGAATTTAGGCTTTAGTTATATTAAGATGAATGTTTGATATTGGTAATTCTGATAACGGTATTTGTTTAATGTTTTAGAAGCTTTAGAGTAATAGAAAGCACATCCCCAGAGCAGTAACACATTCCAAACCTGGAAACTAGAGACCAGGATCCAAGAGGTACTTTTAGAAGAAAATTTCTAATAAATAAAGGGATAGTCAGGAACCCAGTTAGGAATAGGTTGTACTTATCTGTTCTTTGTTTATGTTTCATTAGGCACCAGTTTCTACAGAAGTCAGAGAGGGCCGCAGATTTGTGCAGCACTTCAACAGTGGAAACGCAAGAACGATGTTGTCTCTTTATTTTATTTTATCCACTTCCCCCCTTCCCTTGAGCTTCTGTTCTTAGTGCACTGTTTTAAAAACTAGTGTGCTGGAACAAGCAGTTTCAGGGTGGGGTCGGATTGTCTTCAACCTCCATCAGAACTGAACAAGGACTCAGGTGAGCTGGGCTTTGACATGCACTCCCCAGGATTGTACAGTGGGCAAACCACCCACTGTAGAGACATTGAGAGACTGTGGCTTTGCACTCCCCAGGATTGTACAGTGGGCAAACCACCCACTGTAGAGACATTGAGAGACTGTGGCTTTGCACTCCCCAGGATTGTACAGTGGGCAACCCACTCACTGTAGAGACATTGAGAGACTGTGGCTTTGCACTCCCCAGGATTGTACAGTGGGCATGGTGGCCCCTTCGTGGATCTGGCGTCGTGGACTCATGTGGCTGTGGTGCCCCCCCTTCCCATCCCCCTGAGGTGCCTGTAGTTTTATCATCAGATGCCCCAGCAGTGTTCTCTCCAACGGACTCAGGTCTCCAGTGTGGGCTTTGCCCTTGTGTTGATACACTTTGGCCCACGGACACTTGAAATTTCGTTAGATGTACAGGACTAATTGCCTCAGTTTATCGATTGCACAAAATATTTATTTTCTTTTGTATTATTTTTATTGCTATTTGACCATGACTTAACGGAGGCTATTTTTTACATAAATTTTGTTTCTCTATTTAATGATGTCTTTGCATTTTTCCGGGGGGTTTGGGTGGTGTCACTGTGACTTGTTGCTCTGCATTGGTGTGTACATATTTGGGGGGGTGGGGGTCGCATATGTGTGTGCCGTAACCTTTCCTCCTCCCCCCTCCCCTGTGTAGTAGGTGCGGTACCCACCGTTGTCGTCTGCGGCGGCGTTCGTACTCGTGGTAGATGAGCAGATAGACGAGAGCAGGTAGGATGTTTAATTCGGGTTCCATGTTGTCCTCCGTCCTCGTGGAGTGCATAGAGGTGAGCGTTTTCCCGTTCGTAGTCTGTTTCCGCCGTGTTTTTATCGGCGGGGCTCCCGCCCCGTAAAAGGTGGCGGATTGGTGAGTTGTGATAGGGTGGGCGGTACATTGTCTGCCGCCTGCCTGTTGGCGGTGACCGCCGCGCTGTTTGTTTGTCCCGCCGTGGCGGTCGGAGTGTTAAAGTGGCGGGCTGCGTTGGCGGTTCCTGCCAGGGTCAGAATTCCATTTTTTGGACCGCCGGCCTGTTGGCGGGTTGGCCGCTGCTTTATCACCGACCGCCAGGGTTAGAATCACCCCCATTGTGCCACTAGGCGGTCATTTTGTTAAATGCACCATTGCCACAATATGCCAGTCCAAATTTTCAAGTCCAGTCTAAGCCATTTTGTGTTTGTTTTTTTGGGCTTCTGCATATACACCCCTTTCATGCATTACATTGAATGGCAGTTGCGTGGCATGGGTGCTGTTTGGTTTGTTCCCATGCAACACCCATGCATACATACAGAATCTTTTGTATTGCCAGATTTATGAGTTTGGGTATGTGTCACATTCATCTGCCACCCCACGGTGATAGTAGTGATTCAAGGGGGATAACTGTCCACATGCAGCATGGGTGCAAGGGTTCCTCTGTTGCAGGGCTGGGTGTTGTTGTGCATGAAGGGACACCTGCCTGTACAATCCCATGCATGGGAGGTGTTTGCATCTTACTATGGGTGGTTCATGATGCCGCATGCATGATAAGAGGTGGCAAGGAGAATGCATGTGGACAATTATCCCTCTTGCATCACTCTTAAAACACACATGGGTTAGCATAAGGAGCTGACACATTGCCCAGCACGTCAATGTGTGAATGCATCAGGTTGCTTCACTACCTCAGGGGTGGCTTGGAGTGGTGCTACCTATGACTGACATTGTTGTGGGCCCATTTTTTGCATCTTTCTATTTGTGTTTCAATTGGCAACAGGCATTGGAACTGGCAGACAGCATTCCTGATTGTTGATGGTTCAGGGTGTGTCCCTTCCTGCACATGTGCAATCAGACCTGCAGCCCATGCACCTCTACACCATGCTTAATGTGTGCCAGTGTTGGTGTTATGCAGCAGTTAGTGCCTCATCACCAAGGGTAGTAAAAGGATGCATTGCATGTTAGTGGCAACTACAGATTCCAGCACATTCAAGATAAGGCAGCACAGCACAGCAGGCTGGGCTGCTGCACTACACTGCATCATTTCATCATACATGGGTGACAATGGGCCGCATTTCCCAGACACTGACTGCGCACTGCCCTACCAGAGCAAAATGTTTATGTTACACTCCAGGGAGAAGAGTGCCAGACTATATTTACTATGTCCAAGGAAGGCACTTTACGTGCCTTTTCATGGCCTGGTATTATTTGTCCCTTTCATACCTCACACTGCATGGAGGTGTAATTCAATGTGTGTTGTTTGGGGTGTTCCCACTGAACACACAAGTAACCCACCCAACTTCTGAGGCCTTCCCAAATAGTGACATATGGGAATGCTGCAGTTTCATACACCACCTCAGGGTTTGCGTAGAAATGGCAAGAGGTTGAGTGTAATATTTGTTTGTCCCAGTAATGTCATGTTTCTCTATGTGCTGCTTAGTGCATCACACAAAGTAAGACAAAGGCACCACTTGTGACTGACGTTGTGCAGGAAGGTGTCCCTACATGCACAACAGCAATCATTCCCAAAACACAGACACCATTGCAGCATGGTGCATGTGGGCCTGAAAAGGCACAGGGCAACAAATCTTCCACCAGCACAGATAGTAATGACAGAAACGTTCCGTATGTTGTGTGTACATTACATTAGTGTCCTTTCCCAGTGGTGCAGGAAGGCGTATCCCTGCCCTTGTCACCAACCCTACACAACAGGCCTGGTACATGATGGCCAATGAGAGTTAAACATGGCCAGATGGTTTAGTGGATGCAGTGAGGGAAGTGGTGTGAGGGTTGTGAAGTGGTCTGTGCATATGATCGGGGGGTCAGTGCACATTACATGTGTTTGGTGTTTCACCATTATTGTGTGCCGAGGCAATCCTTTCACATGCATAGAGTGCTCCTATGTGTCCCGCTTTTGCCATTAGTTAGTTACAACATTGTCCCCCACTGCGACCTACTCTATGTTTGTTGTTGATCATCATATGCCACTGTGTTCTGTCCTAGGACTTCACTCACCAACTCCTCCTGGATGACCAATGCCACATCTCCGCCAGATCATCCAGCTCCTCCTAGGGTGCAGGACTTTCACCTCTGGTCTGCAGTGCTGCCTTTCAGTTGCTGGCCAGTTTCTCTTTTGTTCTGTGCTTGCAGGCATGCCAGCGCTTCTTACAATCTGTGACAGTCCTCTCCACTTTTGCCACACTGTTGACTTTATCAACAATGTACCATATAGCCTCCTTCCTACTTATTGACAATTTAGAGGTGCTGAAGAGCTGGTCAGGATCTGATTCTCCTCCTGACTAAACCTGCACTTCCTCTTCCTTTTCCCCCTGTCCTGAGAGTCTGTGTGGACATCCTGGCTTGTACTGGGCTGATTGGGGTATCTTTTGTGTCTCTCCTGTTCTGACTTCTCCATCTTTGTACCTCCTGGCTTCTGTTTGGTGTTTTCACTGTCTTTGTTTACGCTTTTAAGGCCAACAGTGACACTAGCATGATTAGTTAAAAAAACATGCCACAAATCATGCTAGCCCCAATTTTGCGGACCTAGCGTAATTTTTATGTCGAGCCCCGACAGTGCGCATGTGCTGTCTGGAAGACATGTTGTTAGGGATTTAGGCATTTAGTCCCACCTGCTGCTGCCTGCCACTTCCAATAGTTTGAAGGTAGTGTTTCTCTTGTTGTGCTGCCTTCTAAGTGGTTTGGCAGCCCATACTTCACTTCCTGTACTTGGCTGAGGAGCACTGGCCAAGTACAGTTTAATTACGCCTCACATGTTTTTCTGTTGTTTGGATGGACTATCTTTCTTTGTTTCCTGCCTCTCGTGTTTGTCAGTAAGCACTCATGTTAACGCGCGTGGTTTGTTTTCCGCGTTTGCCTATCACTTAGTCCATACTTTACATAGTCAGTGATAACATTGTGTTTTGTACTTTTTTGTCACTATATATAACATGAAATCAACCTAGGAATGAATCCTCAGGCTCTTCCGGCACGCGGGAGAGCCGATACTACGATATTCACTGCACTTGGGAAAACCTCAACCCATAATGCTTTGCAAGCAATCATCTTACAACACATTTGTGCTCATAAATCAGCCTGTGTTGGTCCTAGGGCAATGGGACCACACCCAAAACATTTATAACGATGTGCTCTTTCTGTTCAGGCAATCTTGTGGGTCATACTAGGTGAGAGAGGGCCCAGATATCATAACCTCTTCCACCACAATTTACATTTGTAAATTCTTTCATAGCTCAAATGTTTGTTACTACAGCTGAAACTAGTTAGTGTTATAAGGGTCTTCTTAGTGTTTTGTTAATTGTACCTGGCCTGTTAATGTACAATGTGCTATCTTACTTGCTCCTGATATAAAAAAAGAATTGTTTTAAAATACTACTGACTTAGTTGGCTGGACAGGGATATATAGTCACCACCAGTGCTACTGCACTTTCTGCTAATAAATGAACACACTTTATTTTGCATAAAGGTTTAATGTATTCATGAAAACTTAGCCCATAATGCTTTGCAGGCATTTGTTTTACAAAACATTTGTGCCCATGATTCAGACTGTGGTGGTCCTATGGAAATGGGACAACCCCCAACACATTTGGAATAATGTGTTCTTTCTGTTCAGACAATCTTGTGGGTCACACTAGGTGTGGGGGGGAATATCATAATCTCTTCCACCATTGCATGAATATTTAGACTCTCTTGTAGCTGATTTTCTTTTTGTTTCCCTCCTCCATATAGCTGAGAAGAGTTTATGTAATAAGGGCTTTGGGAATATTCTGACAATTCTGCCTGACTTGCGGAAGCACTAGAATAATTGTTCCATGTTGCTACTGAATTAGTTGGTTGTTAAGATTTAATTTATTCATGGCGAGTCAGCCCATAATGCAGGCATTTGTTTTACAACATGTTTGTGCCCATAACTCAACCTGTTGTGGTCCTAGGGCAATGGGACCACCCTCAACCCCCAAAACATTTAGGGCCATATTTATAGGCTCCTAGCTGTCAGGAGCGTCACGTTTTGTGATGCTCCTGGTGCGCTAAGCACAGCTCCGTATTCACAAGGTGGCATTAAGCCACCTTTTGTGGCTTAACTCCACCTTGTAAATACGGCCCCTTCCACGCAGCACTGTGAGTGGAAGGGGTGTGGAAGGGGTGTGCAGTGGGTGTCGCTGTGGGCGTGCCACAGCAACACCCATCGCATTTTGACGCTGAAACAGATTTATGAAATTTCCTAAACCTGAGACAGCGCCAAAATCTAACGCCACCCCAGGGGTCGCGATAGCAGGGTGCAACAAGGAGGAATACTTTTTTTCCGCCTCATTTTTTGCTTTTTCTATGCGAGTTGCATTCTGTCACACACGTAGAAAAAGCAAAAAGCCGGAAATTATTGTTTATGTGTGGGAAGATGTCCCTTCCCGCACATAAACAATCATTTGAAAATGATGCTTTGACACTTCAGTGTGTGCTGCACACACAAAAGTGCCAAAGCGCCATTAGTGATTGTTTATGTGCAGGAAGGAACACCTTCCCGCACATAAACAATCACACCCCTAAACACAGACATCCTTGCACAATGGTGAAAGGATGCCTGTGTTGGGGCTGGCAGCTAAATTTAGCGCCAGCACAGGGGGAAATGCAGGGGTGTGCTGAATTCCCTTAAATATTTCGCATCGCTGCATTTCTAAAGTGAAGCAGCTCAGCGTGCCAATTTTGGTGAGGCACCACGCTGCACCACTTTTCTTTAAACATGGCCCTTAGAATGATGTACTCTTTTTGTTCAGGCAATCTCGTGGGTCACACTAGAAGCCAGATTTATACTCTGTTAGCGCTGAATTAGCATAATTTTTTTACGCTAATCCAGCGCAAACTTAACTCCATATTTATATTTTGACACTAGACAAGTCTAGCACCAAAATATTGGAGTTAAAGTCATTTTTTGCTTGTAGGAAACAACCTTGCATTAATGAGATGCAAGGTCGGCTTTCCGGGGCAAAAAATGACTATAAGGCTCTAGTGCCTTATTTATCCTCCTGTGCAAAAATGTTGCACGGGAGGGAGACGGACCTAAATAATGGCGCTAAGCTTGCTTAGCGACATTATTTAACTCCTGGGTCAGGGGACCTGTGGACCTATTTCTATCATGGAACACCATGGAATAAGTCCACAAGTTCCCTTCCGAGGCCCCAGGGACACCCACACCAGAGGGACACGAGGGGATGGGGGACACCCATTGGGGGGCACCTGTGGGCTCTTTCCATGGTCTCTGACCATGGAAATGGGTCCACAGGTCCCCTAATGCCTGCCCTGACCCAGGTGTTAAATAATGGTGCAAAGCAAGCTTCCCAGTGCGTGATTTTAGCATGGGGGATAAATATGGCTCTAAGGCCATAGAATAATTTTTTGTAAGGGAACACCTACCTTGCATCTCATTGACGCAAGGTAGGTTTCCATGTCAAAAAAATGACGCAAACTCCAAAACTTTGATGGTAGATGAGTCTATCGCCAAAATATAAATATGAAGTTCGTTTTTCACCGAATGTGCATTAAAAAAATGACACATATTTGGAGCAAAACAAGTATAAATATGCCCCTTTATTTCTGATAAAGGCTTAATGTACTCACAGAAACTCAGCCCATAATGATTTCCAGGCATTCGATTTACAACACATTTGTACCCATAACTCAGCCTGTGGTGGTCCTAGGACAATGGAACGACCCCCAAAATATTTAGAAAGATGTGCTCTTTCTGTTGAGGCAATCTTGTGGGTCACACTAGGTGAGAGGGGGCCCAAATTCCTCTTTCCCCCATGCAGTGCATTGTTAAATTTTTTTCATAGCTGAAATTTTTGTTTCTATAGCTGAGAGGAGTTTGTGTTATAAGGGTTTTGTTAGTATTAGTATGCTGACAGTCTTGTTTGGCATGCAAATGTGTAATGCATTAGCTTTACTCAAACAGATAACTGTTCCAAAGGCATTACTAATTCAGTTAGCTTAACAGGAACATTTTGATTCTACAGGGACATCTAGCTGCAGCCAGTGGAACTGCACCTTCTGCAATTGACTCTGAGGACATTTAGTAATTACCTGTGCCACTGCACCCTTGTGCCACAGACTCCACAGTTAAATGTTATTTAAAAGGCCTGCTAAGCCTGAACATGTGTAAAACACTATGGCCCTCATTCTGACCCTGGCGGTCGGTGATAAAGCGGCGGCCAAGCCGCCAACAGGCCGGCGGTCTAAAATATGCAATTCTGACCCTGGCGGGAACCGCCAACACAGCCCGCCAACTTAACACTCTGACCGCCACAGCGGTACAAACAAACAGCGCGGCGGTTCCCGCCAACAGCCCGGCGGCAGACAAAGTACCGCCCACCCTATTACGACCCACCAATCTGCCACCTTTTCCGGGGCGGGAGCACCGCCGATAAGAACACGGCGGAAACAGACTACGAACGGGAAAACGCTCACCTCTACGCACTCCACGCGAGATTCCGGCAGTATGGAGCCAGAGTTACAGGTCATCCCCGCACTCCTATTCCTCCTCATATACCAGGAGCACGCCCGGCGGCGCGGAAGACATCGGTGAGTACTGCACCTACGACACAGGGGAGGGAAAAGATTACCGGCACACACCCACCCACCCACACCCACTACAACACACACATCAATGCATTCCCACAGATCACTGTCACAACCCACAAACCACCCCCCTCCGAAATAATGCAAAGACCAAAAGAAGAGATCATAAACGGGCAGATATATTTAAATATGTACGCCATTAATCCCAATAAATAAATAAACTATGTACAAAATATATACAGCTACTAAATGTAGTCCAACCACTGTCCGTGGATCACAGGGGTCCTGTGCAAAGGGGCAAGGCCCAGTCCCACGACAAGAACTCCACGGAGAGAACACTGCAGGGGCATCAGAAAGAAAATAGGACAGGCACCTCAGGGGGAAGGGAAGGGGGGGCACCTCAGCCACTTGAGTACACGACGCCAGATCCACGAGGGGACTCCATGACCACTGGGCCATCCTGGGGAGAGCAAAGCCACAGTCCATACAGTCCATACAGTGGGTGGCCTGCCCACTGGGCCATCCTGGGGAGAGCAAAGCCACAGTCCATACAGTCCATTCAGTGGGTGGCCTGCCCACTGGGCCATCCTGGGGAGAGCAAAGCCACAGTCCAAACAGTCCATACAGTGGGTGGCCTGCCCACTGGGCCATCCTGGGGAGAGCAAAGCCACAGTCCATACAGTCCATACAGTGGGTGGCCTGCCCACTGGGCCATCCTGGGGAGAGCAAAGCCACAGTCCAAACAGTCCATACAGTGGGTGGCCTGCCCACTGGGCCATCCTGGGGAGAGCAAAGCCACAGTCCATACAGTCCATACAGTGGGTGGCCTGCCCACTGGGCCATCCTGGGGAGAGCAAAGCCACAGTCCAAACAGTCCATACAGTGGGTGGCCTGCCCACTGGGCCATCCTGGGGAGAGCAAAGCCACAGTCCAAACAGTCCATACAGTGGGTGGCCTGCCCACTGGGCCATCCTGGGGAGAGCAAAGCCACAGTCCAAACAGTCCATACAGTGGGTGGCCTGCCCACTGGGCCATCCTGGGGAGAGCAAAGCCACAGTCCATACAGTCCATAACAGACCCCACTGCCACTGGAGGAGGCAAGTTGGCCAGAGGACATCCTGCAGCCCTGCCCGAGATAGATCCTGCCCTGCCACGTCTGCCAAAGGGCCAGCGGTTCTTGCCCTGAAGGGCCCAGTTCAGCGGTTCATGAGACGGCGGGGCCCAGTTCAGCGGTTCTTGAGACGGCGGGGCCCAGTTCAGCGGTTCTTGAGACGGCGGGGCCCAGTTCAGCGGTTCTTGCCTTGAAGGGCCCAGTTCAGCGGTTCTTGAGACGGCGGGGCCCAGTTCAGCGGTTCTTGAGACGGCGGGGCCCAGTTCAGCGGTTCTTGCCTTGAAGGGCCCAGTTCAGCGGTTCTTGAGACGGAGGACGGTCTATGGCCAACTGCTAAATGCCTGGTGGTGCCCTCTTGGGCAGCGGGGATGGTGCTCCTTCACTGCCCACCTGGGCTGTGGGTGGTGGGGCCCTCCTGGCCAGCTGGGCTGGGTCCTCCCTGGGCAGCGGCTATGGGGCTGGTGGGCTCTCCCGGGGCAGCTGTGCTGGATCCTCCCGGGGCAGCGGCTATGGGGGTTGTGGGCTCCTCCTGGGCAGCAGGCCTGCTGCCTGACCTCTCCAACTTGCTGCCCTTGCCCTCCTTAGTCGTCGGCCTGTGGCCCTTTCCTCCCTTTGGAGCTGTGGCTGGTGACTGTCTCTGGGTGGTGTCCGGGGGGGATGTAGAAGGCGGGCTCCTGCGGCGCCCCTTCCGCCTTCTGCTCCTCTTCCCAGGGGGTGGGCTGGCTGTCCCCTTGCTGCTGGGCGAAGATCCAGATATGCGGGCTGGCGGGCTCCAATATCCCTGCACCCTTGTCAAGGGGGCTGCAGGGCTGGTGGTGGCTGAGGTGCTCTTCTTACCCCGACGAGAAGGAGGGGGGGGCTCAGGGTCAGGAAAGAAGTTAGTAGTGGCGAGGAAGAGCTTCTTGGGACAATGGAGAGTGGTAGGTACAGTGGGAATGGGAGTGGAGGGAGAGGATGTGGTTGTAGGTGAGTCACGTTTGCTGTCTTTGGGTGCAGGTGCAGGAGGGATAGGCTGTCGTGAGGTGGATGGCTGTTGGGTGGGTGGGTGGCTGCGTTTGTGTGGTGTGGAAGAGGGGGTGACAGACACAGTGGGAGAGGACACAGGGGACGTGTAAATGGCAGTGGGGGTGGTGACTGCACGTGTGCGGACTGGAGTGGAGGGTGTGCTGGTGATGGAAACACTGGCTGATGGTGAGGTGAATGGAGGTGTGAGTGTAGACGTCACAGGGAGGGAGGAGGGAGACGAGGAGGTGGGGGTCACAGAGGTGGTAGTGACTGTTGGCATGTCTGCATCGGAATGTTGCGTGTGTGAATGTCTGCGTGATCTGTGGTGCTTATGTTTGGATGAGCTTCTCTTGGGTGTTGAGGTGTGTGCAGGCTGGTCTGATGGTGTGGGTGGGACAGGCAGAGGAACAGGAGACTGGGAGGAGGGAGTTAGTAGAGGCAGGCAGGAGACAGGGACAATGGCTGCCGTCAGTGCTGAGGCCAGAGCCTGGAACGATCGCTGATGGGCAGCCTGACCCGAATGAATGCCCTCCAGGTACGCATTGCTGCGGTGAACCTCCCTCTCCACCCCCTGGATGGCATTCAAAAGGGTAGTCTGCCCAACAATGAGCGTTCGGAGGAGGTCAATGACCTCCTCACTGAGGGCAGCGGGGGTAACAGGGGCAGGGCCTGAGGTGCCTGGGGTGAAGGAGATGCCCGGCTTCCTGGCAGAGCGGGCACGGGGCGAACGCGGAGGGGCTGCTGGGAGGGCGGAGATGGTGCGCTGGGTGGCGGCTGTACCTGTAATGGCGGGGGGCACGGATGGTGCCACCCCCGCAAGGGAGCCCCCTTCCGAGGACGTGTCCGTGTCGCTGCAGGCTCCAGTCGTCCCCGTCGTGGAGCTCCCCTCGCCCTCCGTCTCACTGGTCCAGTCTGACTCTGTGGCATGGCCCTCCTGGGCCATGTGAGATGCAGCTCCCTCCTGCCCCGATGCCACTTCTCCTCCGCCTGATGATGCTGATGCACACAAGCACAGAAAGACAAACAAAAAGGGGGGGGGAGAGAGAAATAAAGGGATATTGAGTACATGGATCTCCGGTACAGTTAGCGGACATGACAGACACAGATGCCCCCTGCACTAAGTTGCGCACTTGGGGTACGCTACGCATTCCGTGGAACATGCCCTACACGCCTAGATTTGACAACTGCACCCATGGATGACACGGCCCAGGGATGGCTGTACTGACAAATTACTGAGGGTGGTGGCTGGGGACACAGGGGCTTACGGGGGTGCCCAGCCTACAGATATCGCCCTGGCCTAGGGGGACCCCCAGCCCTCCTCCCCCACCCAGACACCTCCACTGCGCGACAACAGAGTAGATAATGCTTGTACTCACCCCCTTGTGTCTGCTGTGCTGCCCTCACGCGCCCATCCAAATCAGGGTAGGCCACCGCCAGGATCCGGAACATCAGGGGGCTCAGTTGACGGCAGGCACCCCGCCTACGTTGGGAGGCCATCCCCAGCAGAGACTCGGCGGTCTTCTTGGTCCCGCGGCGGATGTCCTCCCACCTCTTGCGGCAGTGGGTGCCCCGTCGATGGTGGACCCCCAGGGCCCGGACTTCCTTGGCGATGGCACGCCAAATCCCGATCTTCTCATGGGCGCGGACCTATGTGACACGTACAGGGAGGGAGAAATACCACGTTCAAGTTACTCAGCATTTTCCTTTCCAGTGGCCCAACGCCCCCCATCCCCGCCAGGCCCCCCGCCAGGCCCCCCGCCATGCCCAACATGCCCCCCATCCCCGCCAGGCCCCCCGCCATGCCCCCCGCCATGCCCAACATGCCCCCCATCCCCGCCAGGCCCCCCGCCATGCCCAACATGCCCCCCATCCCCGCCAGGCCCCCCGCCATGCCCCCCGCCATGCCCAACATGCCCCCCATCCCCGCCAGGCCCAACATGCCCCCCATCCCCACCAGGCCCCCCGCCATGCCCCCCGCCATGCCCAACATGCCCCCCATCCCCGCCAGGCCCCCCGCCAGGCCCAACATGCCCCCCATCCCCGCCAGGCCTCCCGCCAGGCCCAACATGCCCCCCATCCCGCCAGGCCCCCCGCCATGCCCAACATGCCCCCCATCCCCGCCAGGCCCCCCGCCATGCCCCCCGCCATGCCCAACATGCCCCCCATCCCCGCCAGGCCCCCCGCCAGGCCCAACATGCCCCCCATCCCCGCCAGGCCCCCCGCCAGGCCCAACATGCCCCCCATCCCCGCCATGCCCCCGCCATGCCCAACATGCCCCCCATCCCCGCCAGGCCCCCCGCCCGGCCCCCCGCCAGCCCCAACATGCCCCCCATCCCCGCCAGGCCCCCAAGCCAGCCAGTGGCCCCAAATCCATATTGAATTAAACTCACTTGTTGGTCTGGAGGACCGTAGAGTAGCGCATACTGGGGGAGGACCCCATCCACAAGTTTCTCCAACTCCTCTCCAGTGAAGGCAGGGGCCCTTTCCCCAGTCGCAGCAGCCATTGTCCCTTCCAGACCAAGGTCACAGCAACACTTGCAGTATAGGTCCTCTCCTGTGAAAGTTCAAGTCGCAAGTGGATAAGTAGATAGAAAATGGCGGTCACGTCTGCGGCGGTGCGTACCGCGGCGGTGCGTCCCGCCACCGCCGGCGCCCTTCGCCATTGGCTCCTGAAACCCATAGGCTTCAATGTTAACCAATGCGGCTTCGCGCCGCGGTCTTCGCCCGCCGCCCGCCGCGGTGTGCCACGCCAGCGCATTGACCTCACATCCCATTGTCACACTTCACAGGTCAGGCAGCCGCCATTTCCAGGGCCCACATGGCTCAATTTCAACTGCGTCACACAGGCCTAGGCCTTGCATAGCCACTCAGACACGCCATTCACTGCATAGAGAATCGTATACTGTGCTAGCTGTGAGTACGTACCTGTGGGTTGCCTGACTATGTGCTCCATGTTGTCCTTCCTAGGCACCGTCCGCTGGGTTGGGCGAGGAGACGGATGAATCCTCCCGTGTACCGACCGCTGGTGGACCTGTCGACAATGGAAGAACGCCACATTATCCTGACCTACCGTCTTAACCGTGCCACTATCCATGAACTGTGTGCCCAGCTGGAGCCCGACCTGATGTCCCCCATCCGCCAACCCACAGGGATTCCCCCTCTGGTGCAGGTCATGTCAGTACTACATTTCTTGGCAAGTGGGTCATTTCAGACAACCGTGGGAATTGCTTCCGGGATGTCTCAGCCCATGTTTTCGAAGATGTTATCCAGAGTGTTGTCTGCCCTGATGAAATCCGTGAGGAACTACATCATTTTCCCTGAGGTGGGCGAATTGGCTACAGTGAAGGGTGATTTCTACGCCCTTGGACATATTCCCAACGTAATTGGTGCCATTGATGGGACCCATGTGGCTTTGGTTCCCCCAAGAGACAGGGAGCAGGTGTACAGGAACAGAAAAAGTTACCATTCAATGAACATCCAGGTGGTGTGTTTGGCTGACCAGTACATCTCGCATGTAAATGCCAAATTCCCAGGGTCAGTGCATGACGCCTACATCCTGAGGAATAGCAGCATCCCTTACGTGATGGAACAGCTACAGAGACACCGTGTATGGCTAGTGGGTTGACTCTGGGTACCCCAACCTGTCGTGGCTACTGACCCCAGTAAGGAATCCCCGGACCAGGGCAGAGGAACGGTACAATGAGGCCCATGGGCGTACTAGGAGGGTGATCGAACGCACCTTTGGCCTCCTAAAGGCCAGGTTTAGGTGCCTGCATATGACCGGTGGATCCCTAATGTACTCACCTAAGAAGGTGTGTCACATCATCGTGGCCTGCTGCATGCTTCACAACCTGGCTTTGCGCCGCCAGGTGCCTTTCCTGCAGGAGGATGGTCGAGACGGTGGTGTTGTGGCAGCGGTGGAACCTGAGGAGAGTGACGAGGAGGAAGACGACGGGGCTGAAACAGACAACAGGGACAGAATCATTGAACAGTACTTCCAATAGGACACAGGTAACATTTCAAAGATAATTTAGTAAATGTTAACTACTCTGCAGCATCTCTGCTGCCTGTCTATTTGCCCCAGTGTATGATGACTGAGTTTTGGCTTTTCCCTCCCTATTTCAGATCTGGGGTCCCCACTACGAGTCCTGTGCTTCGTTTCCCCATGGACTACAGCTTTGTGGCAGCTGTTTGTTGACTTCACCATGTACAAGGACATATTTGCACTGTCATGTCAATTACAATCTATTGAAATCACAGCCAGACTCCTGATATTTTGGTGCAAAATAGGTGTTTATTGAAGTGCTCAAAATGGGATGGGTGGTTTCAAGTGGGTGGGGGCTATGGTGAAGGAATGTCCATGGCAGAGTCCAGAGTAACAGTCACACAGGTGCATTGTCCAGAGGCCTGTGGAGAGATGGAGCATGGGCAGTTCAAGGATGGACAGGGTGACAATGTGGGACAGTGGGATGACATCAGGTGGTATCCTTTGCTGGCGGGGGTCTTGACATCCTACTCTGTCTTCTTGCGAGATCTCAGGGCCCTCTTGCGGGGTGGTTCTTCTCCTGCAGGAGGTGGGGGTCTGGTGGGCTGCTGCTGTGCGGGGGCCTCCTGTCCACTAGCGCCGGCGGAGGTGGATGGCTGTTCTTGGTCCAGGCTAGTGGCAGGGGCCCTTGGGTGTTGTTCAGTGTCCGCCCTGCTGTTTACGAGGTCCTGCAGCAGCCCTACCATGGTAACCAGGGTGGTGTTGATGGCTCTGATGTCCTCCCTGTACCCCCGATAGTGTTCCTCCTGCAGCACCTGGATCTCCTGGAACCGGGCCAGTACCGTCGCCATCGTCTCCTGGGAGCGGTTGTATGCTCCCATGATGGTGGTGAGGACCTCGTGGAGAGTGGGTTCCCTGGGCCTCTCCTCCCCCCCCTGTCGCACAGCTGCCCGCCGAGTTGCCCTGTTTCCCTGGGCCTCTGCCCCCTGGCCGGTGTGCCCACTACCACTGCCCCCAGGTCCCTGTTGTTGTTGGGGTGGTGGGTTATCCTGGGTGCCCTGTAGTGGTAGACACACCGCAGATTGAAGCGCCCTGGAGACAGAGGCATGGGCCCGCTGGGTGGGAGCTGTGCTGGTGTTCCCAGAGGGGTTAGGGTCTATAGTGGCCTGTGCCTGTGTGAGGGGAACCGACTGTCCAGAGGTCCCCGATGGTCCGGGCTGGTCATCGGTGTCCAGATCGACAGAGCTGCTGTCATCGCTGACGGCCTCTTGGGTGGGGGGTGTGGATAATTCTGGCCCCTCCGCCGCGGTGTGTTGACGGTCGGGTCCTGCAGGGGTATAGAGGTATGGTTATAGTTTCAATGTGTGGTATATGGGTGTATCTGTGGGTTCCCGTGTCCCCAAGTGCTGGCATTCGTGTGTGGGGGCTTTGGTGAGGGTGGCTTGTGGGGGGGATGTGTATATGCATTGGGCATGCTTTGGTGATGGGTGTCCATGCTTAGTGGACGCATGCAGGCCTAGGTTTTGGGATGTGTGGGTTGTGATGGTGAGACATTGGCGGGGAATAGGTGTGCTGGGGGTGGGGGTGAGGATGGTGGTGGGGGTGAGGATGGTGGTGGGGGTGAGGGTGGGGGTGAGGATGGGGGTGGGGGTGAGGGTGGGGTTCGAGGATGGGGGTGAGGGTTGGGGTCTGATTTGGCATGCAGGTGGGGGGGAAGCAGTATTGAAGCTTCAACTTACCAGTATCCATTCCTCCGCCGACTCCTGCGAGGCCGTCAGGATGCAGGATGTTCAAGACTTCCTCCTCCCATGATGTGAATTGTGGGGGTTGAGGTGGGGGTCCTCCGCCAGTCTTCTGCACGGCGATGTTGTGCCTGGATACCATGGAACGCACCTTCCCCCGTAGGTCGTTCCATCGCTTCCTGATGTCTTCCCGATTTCTGGGGTGCTGTCCCACTGCGTTCACCCTGTCGACAATCCTCTGCCATAGCTCCGTCCTCCGGGCAATGCTGGTGTATTGTATCTGTGTGCCGAACAGCTGGGGCTCTACCCGAACGATTTCCTCCACCATGACCCTGAGTTCTTCGTCTGTGAAGCGGGGTTGTCTTTGGGGTGCCATGGGGTGGTGTGTATGATGTGTGGGGTGGAGTATGTGTATTTAAGTGAGTTGAGTGTGGTGGTGTGTGTTGTTTTGTGTGTGGATAGTGTGTGGGTGATGGTGTTGAGTGGCTGTGGCTGTTATGTTTTGGATGCTGGTGTCTCGCTCTTGTCTTCTTTACGAATTTTTAAGCGTAGGGGTTTGTGGGTGATGTGGGTGGGTGTTTTATATTGTATTGTGTGTGTGGGAGTGGTGTGTGTATGTGTATCAGGTGTGTGGGATTCAAATCGTCCAATGTGGGTGAGTTTTGTTCGTTTGTGTGTATTCTGACCGCGCCGGTGTGTCCCGCCAATGGAATACCGCGTTTGAATGACCGCCGCGTGGATTCGTGGGTCGTAATGGCATGGGCGTATTTCTGTTGGCGTGGCGGTGGAGGTTTGGTCACCTCCACCTTTCCGCCGACCGCTGGTCTGGCGGTCTGTTGTGGCGGTCGGATTTTCGGAGGTTTGCCTTCTGCGGGTCAGAATGACCGTGGCGGGTTTCCGCGACCGCGGCGGGATTATGGAGGATTTCTGACCGGCGGTAGGCGCCTTTTACCGCCGAGGTCAGAATGACCACCTATACCCTCAAGGGGCTGATTATATTATTACACTGCAATAATCTTTATCATTCTTTTTTATGTGATTATGCCCTCTAGGGGCTAAATATATGTTTATATGACCATGTTTCCTCCAAATGCTATTTTTATTGTGGTGCTCTGCAAGGGCTGTTCAGACCACTACAGTCTAATGCCAATTGTATGAAGGAATGCACAAACACAATTTATTTCTGATAAAGGCTTAATGTGCTGCATGGCTAAATATTTATATGGCCCAAAAGGCGAGGTTTCCATTATCATTTACAACGCCAACAGCTCTAACTCTCGCTAATGCAAGACCTATTGCATTGTAAATGCTTGTTTTTTGTAACAAGTTGCAAAGGTTAGCATTTTTACGCCAGCCGTTCCTTACTGCCATGCCGCATCATTTGGTAAATATGGTGCACGCATGACGGTAAGAATTTACGTTAATCAGTGTTAAAACTTTTGACACACAACCGTGCTAGGGCAGTTGTTCGTCATTTCTTGTAAATCTGCCCTTTAATATGGTCTCTTAAACTACTGTGACTGTGAACATAGAATAGAAAACACATAAGCTAATAATAAAGTAATCTTATGTTCTCTTTTTCTTTCCATTGAAAGGTGGGCCTGCAGAAGATGGGCCAAAAGTAAACCATTCAAGGTAGCCCACCTATACATCAATGCACTGCCAACCACACACACTGTGTTCCTTTCTTTCTTTTCATAATACCCCTTGCTTTGGGTTCTACACTTTAGATGCTTCAGATTCAAGGGAGCTGGCCTGAAATATTCATGTAAGTGGGCGCACCATGTCCGTTGAATTGGTGACACACCTGCAATGGATAACAGGTATTGCAGGTGTGTCACCAGTGAAGAGCCCATGTTGATTTGTCACTTAAATCTGAGTCCTGCTCGATCATTTACAGACATCAGGTGCACCACTACAACTAATCGAGGAGTTCAACCTATTGTTGTCACACCTCAGCAGAGTGAACCGTTAGCTCTCTCAAATACAGAGGGGATATTGACTATGTGTATAACACAGTGTGAGCTCCATTTTGATTGTACATGATCAGATTTTGTGACACATGAAACCAAGGTGGCCTAATGTTGTCCTAGTTGTCAAGGGATGTGGACATATGTTCAATAACATTAGAGTTCCAAAACCGCATTCATCTTTACTTACTAGTCTACCTTAAAAAATTAAGCACGTTGTATAGTTGACCAATAAACAATAACTTACTTGGTTGATGCAGAACGTTTAGAACTGCAGCACAGAAAAAAGAGTTAGAACCTGATTAAGTGTCAGCCTTGATGCGATAAACCTCAAAATCTGATTGCTATTCCCAAAAAACGTAATAGGCAGCAGCGGCTACAGCAAATCTCAAGGGGAGGAGTGGGGTGACAAGTACAGGGAAGGGGACGGGGGAATAAACAAAACAACAAAAGGCCCCTCATTACTCTCCTGATGGTGTTGGAGTCCCAGCAGACCCTAGGACACCAGCACAGGCTCCCCACGCAATCCTGGAACTGCTCTCATGCTATACATGCATGAGAACAGCACTGGGATTGGTCTGAGTGGCTTGTTCTGCTGCTCAGACACTGCCTTGGAGTGTGTGCAGTTTATCCCAACCGGCTTTATAATTCAGCTGGATTGGAGAAACCTAAGCGTGCATGTCTGTTTGGCCGGCCAGAGATGGCTGGCCAAAGTGACCTGCACGCTTAGTGCACTGACTCTACTTCCCCTACCCCCTCCCATGGACCAGCCCCACCCCTCCCTGTACCTGCTGAGTGAGCCAGCAGCTGAAAAATAAAATAATCACAAAACATTGTTTTATTTTTCAGATGCTGGCTCTTAGCTTTGGGTGGGGAGGCAACACTTCTTTGCCATTGTGAAGGAGCCGCCCCTGGTAATAGCTGCAATATATTGCATCCGATAATAACAGATTCACTAGTATAGTTATTTATCAGGTGCGCTAAATAGCACCTATGCTTCTAATCAGATCCTTAGTGGCATATCTGGCCTGTGTAATCGACTGATACTTGAAGCAGGGTGGTGAGTAGAAAAAAAGGGAGACTTTGTGCTATCAGATGCTCAGTGATGCACTAAAGGACTGTATTGGATTGTTCTTATTGATCTACATTGACTTTAATTCTGATCTTCTCTTATAGCCTGGAAAAGTATGTAAATTATGTATGTCTATTTCCAAAAAGAGTAAGGAACAAAAATATCTTTCTGTTGAAACTGAAAGCGTCTCATTTCATGCAACTGAAGTGGAATTTGTGGGCTTCAGAATCTCAGGACAAGGTCTTAGAATGGATCTCTTCAAGGCTGAGGCAGTTGTGGATTGGTGATCTTCAATAACAATTTAAGAGGTTCAGCGAATACTGGGATTTGCCAGGTTTTCAGGATTTTGCCCAAGATATCTCAAAATATCAGTTCCAATCATGTGCCTATTAAAAAAGGAAGTTCCTTTACAATGAATCGTAGAAGTGGGAAAGGCATTTAAAAAGTTAATACGCTTACTCACCTCTGCACCCATTCTGCAACATCCAAGTATAACACAGCCTTTTTTTTGTTGAGACAGATGATTCCCGGTCTTGCAATTGGGGTATTTTTTCCTCAAAGACATCCTTTCATAGGCCAATTGTTTCCAGGGGACTTTCTTTGCGGATGTTAAATCTAGTTGAACATAATTATATAATTTGGAATGAAGAATTACTGGCTGAGTAGTAGCAGCATTATTCACTCTGTGCTCACCAAACAGACACAATTTTTACAGACCATTGCAAATTGATGTTTTTGAAAACAACATGTGTCTAAACCACAAGACATTTGTGATAGACACTCTTCTTTGCTGATTACATCTTTGTGCTTACATCCTGTTCAGGAAGAGTAAATGGTAAAGCTGATGCCCCTTCATGAAGTACTGAACTTGGAACTTCAACAATTGACACCTGAATTAATAATTACTCCTGAAAAGATTGTCACATTATCAATGTTTCAGATTGCTCCAACCTGGAAAGCTTGATAAAAAAATCCATGTTGGTAGAATGGATCAATTGACACAGGGACACTCTAATTGATCAAATGAAAGAGATTGGCCTTATCATCTTTGTCATCTTAAATTGTCTTCTTTGAGAAGCCCTAGTGGTACTAGATTTGCACTGTGATAATCCTTGATAGACCCTCATAAAATGGCCTGACAAGTTTAGCTGTAATAGTGGGCCTGACAAGTTTAGCTGTGGGCCAGTATTTTATTTTTCTATTATCTCCTTTTCTTGGCCCCCTTTAATTTATTCCCATCTCCTTTTTCATTGCTTGTTTTCTTTAGAGTATACTACAGCATCATTCAGAGTGCTACTGGGATGCCCAATTGCTGAATCATATGTGGCTATTGCTTCTAAACAAGGTTGCCATCTTGAAATGATATTTTTCCAGTAGGAGGGATTTTTAATAAATCTTTAGCTAAACAATTTAATCTAATTGCATTAATTAAACATTTGATTTAAATTTAAGTTAATAGTGCAGGGCCATTTTTGTTTTGTTCTACATTCAAAATAAATATTGGTCACTGGGAAAGCAAGATGGCGGCCGTGTAATTCGGCCGCGAAACGTCTGCTCCGGCCGGAAACCTCCAGTGCGGTGGAAACCTTTCTGCGAGCCGGAGACTCTCTTAGCGGCGGCGGCGTCCTCGCACGCCCTCCCGTCGGATATATTGTAGCGGCTTCGGCTTCGCTTCTGGCGGTGGCACTGGATACTTTATAAACGGCAGCTTGTTGCTGTTGAAAAAATTGTGGATACTGTTGCTAACATTAAAGGATTACACGCTACCTCCGTGACAAGTGCTCTAGCTTGTTCCGCTCCTGGTCTGTTCCTGGTCTTCCTGGTCTTGCTTGAGGGATGTAAAAACAGCGTGGATATTGCTGACGGGGTCAAGGATTATACATCGCCTCCGTGGAATGTGGTCTGGCTCGCTCCTGCTTCTGCTTGATGGCAACATCTGGTTTGTGCTCCCGGACGCCAATTGGGGACAACTTCAGACGTGGATTCAGAAAACGGTCAGTTTCTTTTTTTTATTATAGACGCTTGGCATTTGGTATATACCACAATAACGCAGCTGTGCTTCAGAAAGCAAAGAAAGTAAAAATGCCACCAAAGGGGGCGAAAAATGCGACTTTGTCTGGACGGGGTAAACCGGTAAGGGTTAGTTTGTCAACTCGGCAGGGGGGAACAATGGATACAAAAGCATGGCTCGGGGAGAAGATTGTCTCTAAAATTAAGAATGCCTCGCTGGACAGGTTTTTTGAGAGAGGGAAGGACATACTGGCGGGGGGTACAGACACCTCATCCGTTGCTGTGGTAGCTGGTCAACTAGCAACCGTTGAGATGGCGGCTGTGGAAGGACCCCCCCCCCCCACAGGAAGATGGGGGAGGCAGAGTGATGTTGTAGATGTGGCAGCCTTAGAAAAACAAGTTACTGGAAGTCAGGCAGAACAGAGGAAGAGTTTTCAAGGTGATATGATACTGCCACAGGTAGATGAGGGAAGTCAACAACATTCACAACAAGAACTTCTCAGCAGTAACGGAGATTCGTCACATCTTGCCGGAATAAGCCTGTTAAAGCAGGGCCCCGTGATGTAACGTGATAATGAGACAATGCAAGGGGATACGTTTTTTTCATTATCGGATCATTCAAGTTGGTCAAGTAATGAGCAGCTGGACTTAGAGGCGGATAAGACTTCTTCAGAGCTTGATTCTGAGGTGTCCTCCTTGGCACTGGGGAGGGAATCGCATGAAAGTAGCAAGAATGCCACGGTTAGGAAAAAACAGAGGAAGAGAAGCGAGCAAGTAGGACTTAACAAGCACTCTATTAACTCACTGGACATTAAGGGTCTTTAGGGTCTGCAGTGGGAGTATTCTAAGGATGACTTAACTCTATATTACAATGTTGAAAAACAGCCTAATCCTGTGTCGCTGGAAACCATATATCAAAGTATTATGGAACATCGAGAAGAATCTAAATCTGAGAGCCGTAGGACTCAATTGGCTTGCCGTAAGATGCAAATCCAAATTTGTCGGGTGGCGAAGACATGTTCGGAATTCACTACACGTATGGAAGAAGTGGAGACCCATATTTCGCATCTGGAGGATGAGGCCGGATCTCACCAAGTGACTCGAGAAGCTATGGAGAAACAACTGGAGGACACTCAGTGGAAATTGACAGATTTAGAGGACAGACTAAGGAGGAATAATTTGCGCGTACTGGGTGTGCCAGAGGGACTGAAAGGATCAGATACATATAGCTTTATGATCGCACTTTTTAAGGAGGCCTTTCCGGACTTACACCAGTGGGACTGGGATAGAGAGATTCAAAGAGCCCACCGATTTCCCTTTAGCAAAGTAGGGTCAAACTCAGAAGGAGGAAGTGGTAGGCCCAGAGCGATATTAATCTCTTTGCTTAATTATCAGGCAAGACAGGCCATATACGATCGAGCTCGACCCAATTCTAGAAGTAAGGCTAAGGGATGCAAGTTTTTTGTGAGACCAGATTTCTGCCACAGTACCGTTGAAAAAAGGTGGAGGCTCCGTCAGTTAATTCAACCACTCCAAAATAAGGGGGCACAGGCTTTTTTATTAAACCCAGCTAAATTGAAAGTATTAATGGATAATAGGACCCAGTACTTCACGTCAGAGGTGAAAGCAAGAGCTTTTATGGGTGGACTCAGTGGTCCGGTTTCCCAAGGTAGAGTTCTCTGATTAAGGTAGAGGGTGGGGAAAGTAGAAAGGGTAAGGAGCTGAGAGTTGAGAAGATGAGGTGGTGGCAAATAACCCTTTAGTGCTCCTCCCTTAGGATTAATTCCCCCTTTACAAGATTCAGACAAAATAGTACTCAGATAGAGAGAGATAGAGATAAAGAAATGGAGAAAAGAGAGCAAAGGTCTAAAAAAAAAACAAAAAAAAAAAAAACAGGCACTGGGTGGGACGGTCGGAGCGGATGTTTTACCATCATTAGGGATAGGAAGATCCCATACTTTTCATTAACTGGATGTAAGGATAAGGGTAGGGGAATGGGGGGGTGTAGGCGGGTGGGGGGTGCGGTTGGTAGTAGGGTTGGGTGGCAAGGTGTGGGAGGGTGGGAGAGGGGTGGTGGGGAGCGAGGGGGTGCTAATATAGGCAGGAATGTTCAGAATAAGTTAATGAAGACATGTCAGAGGAAGAGGATTTATATGGCTCAATGTCAACAAGTAGGATTATTTAGAGGAAGAAGCAGTGACATGAGATTGGTACAACAAGCTGAGCGATATGGCAAATAGATTAAGGATATGTACGCTGAATATTTGTGGTCTTAATAGCCCCCAAAAAAGGAAAAGAGTGGCAGCTGGGCTTAAACTAATTAAATCAGATTTATTCTGCGTACAAGAAACACACATTGCATGGAGTAAGCAAGAGCTCATATGAGAGCTTGGGTTAACACCTCTGGTTTGTACCCGGCAGGAGGTGTCGACACATGGGGTGGCGATATTTGCTAGAAAGAGCAATGTTCATGTTTTTTTACCTTGAACAAGTAACGATGGGCGTTGGGCTCTCGCAGAGCTATCTGTGAACACATTTAGATTTACTCTTTGCACTATATATGGATCAGTTTTTGACGAGGTTGAGCCTCTGGATACATTGAATGTAGAACTAGCCGGATGGCCCTTACCAATAATTGCTTGTGGTGATTTAAATATTCACTTATAGGTAGGTAGTAATAGTATGGGCGCTCAGAGCTTATATCAGGGGCGAAAGCCCAAAGTATGGAAAGCTTTAAGGAGGTTAGTGATGGAACATGGGTTGATAGATGTCTGGGAAAATACTAACACTTCAGATTCAGGGTATACCTACTACTCTTTCCCACACGCTAAATTAGTAAGATTGGATTACTTTTTTATATCACAAAATGTAATTTGAGGGGCTGAAATAGAATGCAAGCCCAGATTCTTATCAGATCATAATCCGTTAATCTTGTCTATAGTAGTAAGGGGGCCATCTAGTCCACGGGGTGTCTGGACATTTGACAGGAAATTGCTGGTTGACCCAGGATATATATCTTATATGAGAGTGTGGATTCACCAATTTTTTTACATTAATAGGAATACGGCAGATCCGGGGATGGTATGGGACTCATTTAAAGCTGCGGTAAGGGGTGAAACCCTTAGTTATAGTTTGGGAGTACAGACAGCTAGGGGGAAGGAAATCGCAGAGCTTCAAGAAAGATTAATAACAAAAGAAAGGGAATTAGCCCTTAAAATTGCTAGCAAAGAAGATGTTACTCTCACCCAGACCCAGACGACGATTCTTAAGGCTAAAATAAATGCCTTTCTGAACAAAACAGTTGCAGCTGCTTATCAAAGTCGTCGATCTGAACACTATGAATATGGTGAAACAACAGGAAAAGTCCTAGCTAGGCGGGTTAGACAAAAGGCTGTTAAGCAGAATATTTTGAATATAATTGACAGTAATGGGCAGAAACATGTAGAGTTAGAAGGAATTCTAGAGGTTTTTAAGGGCTACTATCAGGATTTGTATAGAGAGGATATAATGTACTCTGAACAGCTGCAAAAAGAGGTCAGCGGATTCTTGGGGGAATTAAAAGGTACAAGGCTCTCTCCTGAGGAACAAAGTATATTAGATGCACCAATTCAGATTGAAGAGATAATTGGGGCAGTGAGTTCCCTGGCAACAGGGAAAGCCGCTGGGCCGGATGCTATACCACTTGAATTCTACAAGGTTTTTTTAGCAGACATAAAAAGGGACATGCATAGTATTTTCTGTATAGCGCAGACAGGTCATGCGCCCCCATCGTGGGAATGCGCAAGTATTATAGTGTTAAAAAAAAAGGATAAACCAGCAGAGCTCCCCAGTTCGTATAGACCTATCTCCTTGTTGAATGTAGACGGAAAGATTTATGCAAAGGTTTTGGCTAGTAGATTGGCAAATGTAATAGTCAGTCTGGTAAGGAAACAACAACATGGATTTATTCCTGGCAGAGATACAATTGATCATATAAGAAGAATAATATCCATGTTTGATCTTGTAGAATTGCATCAAACAACTCTAGGACTATTATTTTTAGACGCCGAGAAGGCATTTGACCCGGTATCATGGAAGTTCTTATGGGACACTATGGGGGTGACTCCAACTTTGGCTGGCGGTGGGCGCCGCCAGCCAAACTGGAACCGCCAGAATACCGCTGCGCGGTCAAAAGACCGCCCCGGTTATTCTGAGTTTCCCGCTGGGCGGGCGGGCGACTGCCAGAAGGCCGCCCGCCTGCCCAGCGGGAAACCCCTTCCCACGAGGATGCTGGCTCCGAATGGAGCCGGCGGAGTGGGAAGGGTGCGACGGGTGCAGTTGCACCCGTCGCGATTTTCAGTGTCTGCTATGCAGACACTGAAAATCTTAGTGGGGCCCTGTTAGGGGGCCCCTGCAGTGCCCATGCCATTAGCATGGGCACTGCAGGGGCCCCCAGGGGCCCCACGACACCCGTTACCGCCAGCCAGGTTCTGGCAGTCAAAACCGCCAGAACCAGGCTGGCGGTAAGGGGGTCGGAATCCCCATGGCGGCGCTGCCTGCAGCGCCGCCATGGAGGATTCCTCAGGGCAGCAGGAAACCGGCGGGACACCGCCGGTTTTCCGTTTCTGACCGCAGCTGTACCGCTGCAGTCAGAATGCCCTGGGATGCACCGCCAGCCTGTTGGCAGTGCATCCGCGGTCGTTGGCCCTGGCGGTAGTCTACCGCCAGGGTCAGAATGACCCCCTATGTGTTGGAAGGGCATAGGGAGTGGGTATATTACAGCCATAAAAGCCTTATATGCAGCCCCAAAAGCTAGAATATGCATATCAGGTTTGGAATCAGGTATTATTTCAATTTCAAGGGGGACAAGACAGGGATGTCCCTGCTCCCCCTTGCTCTTTGCTCTATACATTGATTCTTTCTTGCTGAGATTAGAAGAATGCCAAAATATTAAACCTCTATTATATCATGGAGAAACATATAAGGTGTTTGCGTATGCTGATGATGTAGCTATAGTGACAAGCAACCCGGAGGAAGCTATTAAGGCAGTAGAAATAGAGGCAAGAGAGTTTGGAAGATACTCAGGATATAAGTTGAATTCTGATAAGACACAGATAGTATGTTCTGAGCATGTTTCGCTAACAGACAAGCGGCTAGTACCGGAAGCGGTGTATTTGGGGGTTAAAATTACTCCTGTGGTTAATCGTCTGGTGGAAATTAACTTCGTTCCACTGTTAAGTAGAATAAAGAAGGATTTAGATAGAATGCATAATTTGCACTTATCATTAGAGGGTCGCTGCAATGTATTGAAAATGTTGGTCCTTCTGAAACTTTTATATTTATTTCGGGCTATTCCCCTTGAGGTTACCAAAAAGTGGCTTAAGAGATTGGAAAAAATGGGGAATAACTTCTTATGGGGATATGCTAAAATGAGGAGGGCAATGAAGTACATGACACTTCCCAAGGACCGAGGTGGTTGGTCAGTCCCTAATTTCACACTGTACTATTATGCTTGTTGTCGTCAACATATGGATGAACTTATAAGGGGAAGTTCTTGTGGAGATGTAGAAGTAAAGCAAACCCCTATCTATGCTATGATGGCGGGTGGGGAGGCAAGCGGATGGTTATCGAAATTTGAGGAACCAAGCTTTTTAAAAAAAGTAAGATCTAAGCCTTTCTTAGCCGCCTTCAAGTTTTGGGCTCAGATGAAACGGAGTATGGGACTAGGAAAGATTACGGCTTACACACCAATGAATTTGTCGGCTATTCCGAATTATATCTTTAGGGATCCCATACTAGCATTTGGGCGTTCTAGGGGAATAAACAAAGTTGGAGATTTGTATTGCAAATCCGGATGTAAATCTTTTATGGAGTTGCAGTCCCAATACGGTTTACCGAGGACCCATTTTTTAAAGTTTTTGCAAATACGAAATTTTTTTCATTCTCAGAAGTACGACAGGTCAGGGATGTTGGAGATTCCAGTAGTTGAGGCTGTTAAAAGTGGCGCCAAGATTGGCAAGTTATATACTTTACTAACTGAGTTACAATCAGATGATATGGTACATCAGAATGAGCGATGGACTGTACGGTTTGGGTTGGCTGAGGAATGGATGGACCAATCTTTAGTTATGGCTGATACAACACTTCTCTCAGCTAATCTGAAAACCCAGCATTACAAGACACTGATGGACCTATATTACACTCCTGCAAAGTTGAAAAGGTGGGGGAAATCCTCTGGAATTTGCACTCGTTGTGGGGAAGCTGAAGCTGAGATAACGCATATGTTTTTTGCATGCCCAATGTTGCGGGGAATTCTAAACGAGATAGAGGTATTTCTCAAGAAAATTACGGGTTGCAATGTTCAGGTAACTGTTATGCTGGTTGTACTTGGGGTTAATGACTCATCTGAAAGTATGGAGCCCGCACTCTATAAAATAAGGCGATTTTTATTTCTAACAATGGCAATATATCGTCTTTGTATTGCTACAGACTGGATCAAAAAAGAACCCCCCACGTTTGAGGGATGACGCTCTAGATTACTTGCCATCTATAATATTGAATTAAGTCTTTATAAACTAAAGGGTCATAAGAAGAGGCATGGGGGGAACGAATATGGGCACCATTGACTAGATGGTTGGAAAATCGAGATATATTGTAAAAGATGTTATCTGTTTTGATATGTGATGTATACAACTGTCTTCTTCCAGGCCTTCTTTCTCCTTCTTTGTTTCTTTTTTCTTCATGGATATGTTATGTCTTCTTTTTCTTTGTATAGTCCTCCCCCTCTGACATATTAAAATAAAAAAAATAAAAAAAATAAATATATATATATATATATATATATATATATATATATATATATATATATATTGAACAATAAAAAATACATTAATATTTAACATAAAAATATTTTTACTTTTTTTTGTACATTTATAAAACTTTTTAACTTCCCCTATACTTTACCACTGAGACATCTCCCCCACAGCGGCAGTGATCTCCACACACATGTGAAAAGTTACATATAGTAACCTTACACCAATACATTTGGCTCCATTCGCTGGTTTCTGGAAGAGAAGATGTGTATTTTGAGAAAATTTACACTTGGAAATGATGAATAACCAAAACTAGTAAATTTACTGCCAGCTGTAAAAGTAAATTTACAAAGTGTGTTATAGCACTCAAAGACACCAAGACATATGTGGACGATTCGTTATGCCTACAAAGTGCCAAAAAGAAATACACCAACCTGCCTTGGGTATGTACAGAAACAATCCACTCCATCATTGAGTCCATGGTAGATGAGGTCTATTCAAAAAGTGGATTTTTGCAAAACAGGCTATGGGCCTGATTTAAATGTCAGGTTTTTTTTCTATGGTATTTAGATTTAGGCAGATGGGATATCCGTCACTGTTGTGACATAGAAACCCTTCTGCTGAGATCTAAATTACGCCCTACGTTTTTGGTTGCTGATAGTCCACTATTCTCAACATACATAGGAATATGACTCTATCTTCCTTTAGACCTATAGTGTCAGGGATTAGTTAACTTATGGAGTGTTGCTCCATTTTCTCTGCCTATTTTCTAGGAGAAATGGTCTTTAATATGCCAACATACTAAAAATACTAAATACTAAAAGCACTTTCAAACCAAGCTGTATGTTCCTAATTAAAGTCATCATTGAGATTCCCGCACAAGGTTTCATGAGGCAGTTACAATTGAAACAGTGGGGGTGGGGGTTACAATTTGGAAGGCAGGCCATTACCGCAATAACCCTTAACATTTGTTATAATTTGTGCTGAGAAAGCCCTCAAAAGGAATGTCTTCCTTACTTCCTTTTATGGACAGGTATTATGTTGAGAATGTTGTGATGCCAAAAGGTTCTATATTTGTTTCCAGAAATCTTATATGTAAAGAACCTTTCGTGTACTAACTTACTGACAGAGAGTAGCCCATTTCAATATCACAGAAAAAGGTTGGAAGATGTATTAGGGCAATATGCTCATCATTGGGAGGAGTACCTCAAAAGGAAATGGCATCAGTTTTCTCATGGCTTCATGCATCTTATGAGCATCCAAAATATACTTGTTATGACAGTAACACTTGACCTTCCTGGGCCCAACGTTAATTGAAGAGGAATATATCAAATACACTGGAGTTTACAGTAAGACAGGATATAGGGCTTTTTATTGGATATTACCAGCTTCCACTCAATATCATTGAAGGAGAATTTGACCTCTGGGAAATATCTTCGCTAAAGGAAACATTGTTCCAAAATACAGGATTAATTTGTATTAGTTCAGAAAAACTGATTGGAGCAATGGAAATACATACAATTTACACCAGCAGGGATCTGTGTAGCAAATGAAACAACTTGCTGTTTTATTGTTTCGTATTTAGGGTTTCTACATAAAACATTTCACCACTATATATCATTAGATGGTGATAGAACCACATACACTGAAAGATGCAGGCAGTGCAGAGAAAATTGGTGTTTAGTGCCCATATTACATGAAATTAAATTTGAAAAAGATGACGTTTTAACATTGAGACCAACAGTATGCGCATATTTTTTATAATATTAAACAATCATGTTCTGAGGACTTAAGAGTGTCAGTAGTGTCAAAGCTTCGACCACCCCATAGGGAGAATAGGATGGTGACACTCTCAGGATAAAGAGATGTGCTATTTTAAAGACCCATTCATTCATGCACTCAAGAAAAACGTAGTGTATTTTAGATCAGATCACAGAAGGGGATAATTCTGAGAGGGGGATTTCCTTTCTGCTAGAGTGCTCTCAAATATGCTGATTCAAAGATTCTAAAATTAGGATTCAGCATCTCCAGGTGCACTTTAGTAGATCATTCCGACAATTGTACTGCATTGCCCTATCTAAGATTTAAGGGTTCATGGCCTGATGCGAAATGGAGTTCATCACCTGAGTGCTGCCACATAGAGCATTATTCAAGCATAAAAAGCCTCACACCGGACACCACCATCACTCTGCAAGGACCACCCGTCTTTCCTTCCCTGAGATGGACTCAGTCTGAATGATTTGCAGTATTACTTCCATGCGCTAGCTTAGTCCTAAGCGGTAAGTCATACCTACAGCCCTTCTTCGGGACACCCCATATGGTAAGTCACAACACAAACTAAATTATCCTGTGTTCACCCTCCAGGAGCTTGGCACAGAGCAGGCAGGTTTAAGTTAGCAGGCAATGTGAAAAGTATTTGTGCAATTACTCGTACAGTAACCCCGTGAAAACCCCACAAAAAGTACTCCACACCAGTTTAGGAAAATAGATAATATTTATCTCAATAAAATAAGACCATGCCACAACAAAAATCCAATATGCACAAGTCAAGGTATCACTTTTTAAAGGCTTAAATAAGTCTAAATCATTAAGAATCAGTGGTTGTATCCTTTTAACACACAGTACCTGGAATGCGTCAAAAATAACGATGCAGAAGGGCCGCAGAGGAGGAGATTAGTTGAAGAGTAAAGCGATGCATTGATTTTTCTGGCACGCCAAAGGTGATGTGTCATTTCTTTCCATGCTACAAGGCGAAGTGTCTATTTCCAGGAGCGCAGCCTTGGTTCCTCACTTTTGATGCCCAAGGACGAT
This sequence comes from Pleurodeles waltl, assembly GCF_031143425.1. Lineage (NCBI taxonomy): Eukaryota > Metazoa > Chordata > Amphibia > Caudata > Salamandridae > Pleurodeles > Pleurodeles waltl. The sequence continues at coordinate 841,683,514 of NC_090436.1, forward strand.
GTGTAAAAAACCCAGAACACATTGAGCAGAGGCAACAGGTGCTGCGTCGATGTGTGATTTTTCGGCTGCGGAGCAGGTGCTGTGTCAATATTGCAAGCTTTGCATCAAAGTTTGCAGGCGTTGCATCAAGTTTCTGCTGCACTGGATTTTCTTCTCTTTGGTGAAGTCTTTGATTACCCTGAGACCTTAGAACAAAAGGCAAGCTCAATCTGAGCCCTTGGAGAGCACTTGAGGGGGAAGGCAGAGTCTTTCCAGCAGGGTCTTTCCAGCAGAGTCAGGGATTATTAGGCAGCACCGCAACAAGTAGGCCAGCAGTCCTTGCAGCAAAGCAGACCAGATGAGTCTTTTGGATAGCCAGGCAGTACCTTTGACATAGTCAATTTGTAGGTCCAGAAGTGTCTGATTTGGTGGGGCCAGAGACCCAGTATATATACACTCCAAAGTGCTTTTGAAGTGGAGGCAACTTCAAAGAGTGGTTTTGAAGTACACAAGTTCCCCTTACAACCCAGTCCTGTCTTCCAGAGCCCTGTCAGATTTTATCAGCCCTTTGTGTGAGGGATGGGCACTGGCCTTTAAAGAGTCTGGGAAACCCATTTGCATGCAGATGAATGAAATGCAGCTGAGTGTCCAGTGTTTATGGCTGTCTGGTTGGAATGCACTAGGGGAGCTGTCAACCAGCACAGACCAGACACGGATTGGAGACAGGCTTCAAGGCATAGAAGACAGTTAGTGCAGAGAAATGCCTACTTTCTAAACTTGGCATTTTTGAAATAGTAATGTAGAGGTGAGTAGGATTTTTTACTACCATTCCAACATACCAAATATGACGTCTATTCCTCTCTGTTCAGAAATGACCACCTATAAGCATATAAGGGAATCTCTAATGCTGGCCTATGAGAGGAGCAGGCTTAACAGTAGTGAAAAACGACTGGGAGTCTTTTCACTACCAGGACATGTAAAACTTACTACATTGTCAAGGTACATGTATGTGGATTACATAATGGTAAATAAATACTTAACTTTGTATATTTACAGGTTTTATATATTGGTAGTTAGTCAATAACTAATCTATTTACACTCAAAAACACAAATGTTAAAGTGACATTATAGGGAGGAGGGAAACTCATACACAAGTAATGTTGAAAAACCAAGAAAACACTGAAATCTGTCAGTTGTAGTTTACTGAGCTAACTATAACCTGCACCCCCACTATTCACTGCTTATGACATCACATATTTCATCACTCGTATATTAAATTATATCACTGGTGACATCCTAAATGACACAATTGATGACAACACTGGTGATATTATACCACCTAGTGCTCCTAAAATTATTGTATCAATCATTAGACCATTTACAAAAACAAAGTAGGTAGTAAAGGGTTCACAAATATACAGCATATATTGAATGGGTGTGCATGTGTACATGTTCAAAATAGAAGCAATGTAGTATTGAGACAAGTGTGACTCAGTATGGTAAACGTAACATGATGCACACTTTAGCTACTAGAGAAGCATTAAGTGCAGGCAGTACCTAACTTAAAAAAGGAAAAAACTGATTGGAAGTAGGTGGATTAATTCAAAGCCTGTTCCCAAAATATGACGTAAAAACTAAGGTTTCTGCTTGCAATATATTATTCAGCTGTGAATTTCTGTGCACATAGCAACATTGAATATATATTTTGTGTATCTATTGCTCTGTGTAGAAGACATTGGATGCATATTTTTCTTATTGTTTGTTTTGTGTGCAGAGGCACACAGATGAAAAAGTAAGGTGAGGGAGCAGGGACACAAAGTTGACCAGAGGGGTCAGGTCGATATATTCAGGGGCAGTATAAAGGACCAGAGTGGGCAGTACGTTGGCGACGGTGGCAGATAACATCAAGAGCAGGTCAGCATGGATTGGAGCAGCACCCTGAATCAGGGGACAGGCTGGAGAGGGCAGAGGAATATAGGTAGAGAACAAAGGACAGGCAGAAGGGGGAGGACCAGGGTCAGAAAAAATTGCAAGAGATTGAAGGCACCACGGACAGTACCAACAAAAAGCATCACAGAGAGCAGGAATATACACTTGGAGAACAGGGAATATAATACAGGGATGCAGCGGCAAAGAGCTAAGCAGGGACCGAAGACAGCAAGCGCAGTGGTATCACAGCAGACCAAGTAGGACAGGAGGGCCAAGGCAGGCGCGTTGACACACAGAACAAAGGGTAGAGGATAGGGAGGCAAACAAAGGAGCAGAACAGTGACCATAAAGGGCAGCCATCAGAGGCAATGATAGCACAACAGACCAAAGACAGTAAAAGACAGGTGGCATGATCTCAAACACATATAGAGCAAGCTAGAGACAGAAGGGGTATTAGCAGGGGCAGCAACCTGGACAGGGACAAGAAGAAGTAAGGGCAGTGGCAATTAAACAAAGTACAGAGGGCAGGAAATAGGGTCATGAGCAAGTACATGAAGCATAAAGTTTAGGGAGAGAGGGGCAAGGAAAGGTGTGCATCATGTGTACTTGCAACGCAATAGATCACAAAGGGCTAAGAATCAACAGCGTGGGAATCTATACAGATAACAGAGGACAGGAGGGAGAGGAGCAGGCAGAGGGGCACTAGCTGACCGCAGAGGGCAAGCAAGAGATCGCAGATACACGCAGACACACAAAGGAGGGCAGAGAGAGAGAGGCAGAAGCAGAGGCAATACATCTTTGTTGTTTTTCAAAGATTTCTTTGTAATTTGTTAATGTTTTTTTAATACAATGTTTTGTTGTATAATAATGCAACTTTTTAATTTTGTACCTTACGTTTTTTGCACAAATTCTGTGGTGTTCTTTGAAGTGTCTGTTCATCACTTCGGTGACAACTCTCTTGTTAGTCTCACCTAAAGAGACTGCCTGATTCACTGAAGTAATATGTGAAATACTGCATGTAGCAGTGTTGCTTTTCTTTATACTTCATCACCTCCTGCATGTTCCCTCGGGTACTCAGATAGGGCAATCTTCTCTGGGTGCATTGATCGAAAATGCTTCCACATTCTGGAAGTGCCCACAGAGTAGGGCCTACTTGATTGCAGAGTGTGCATGTAACATTTTAGGCATTGATATATTTTGCCCTGGAGGAAGCGTAAAAAACTGTCACACAAAAGATTGTTTAGTTACACCTGGTGCGTCCTCTGTTCGATGACTTTTTCTCCCCAATTTAGAGAGAAGTCATTATGGATGTGGATATACGTTTTTTCCACCTCACTCTCTGAAACACCAATGGCGAATGGTATTAAGGAAGTTTCATCCTGTTTTTTTCTAAAGTGTATGGGTGTGTCTTAACTACTGTTAACCTTGTAGCTAATTAAATGGTTGCTTTCCTTTCAGTTTTATGGATCTCCTATAAGGTACCACAGTACTCTTGCGGGCCGTAGGGACAACAAGGGAGTGCAGTTTCACCTTGTTTTGAAAAAATATGCTGTGTTCACAATAATGGGCTACTTGTATGTAAACTTTGAGCCTAGATGTTTCTTCACAGACCCAATTAGAGAAGATGTCTTCACGCTTTTAGTGAATGTTCTGCATTTTTAAATATCAGAAAATGGGACTGTGGTACCTGTGACTGACAAAGAATCATAATCTTATTGGCTAGTTTCATTTGTTCGATATAGTCACAGGAAATTCCCACCTTCTTACTATTATTAGGGAGTTTCACTTCTGGGTGCACACACCCTCTTCAGCCCCTGCTGTTTTTTTCTTATTTTGTATTTTTTTTAGATTGGCCAAAAACAATGGCATCTGGGGGGGAGTGTAGGGGCACACTTAGCAGAACAAGAGGAGCAGCAGAAAGACTTGCATACCACATCCCAATTAATCATCACGGCCTTCTTCAAAAGTCCACCAGGAGAAAAAAGCCTCAGCAAAGGTGATTACATGCACCCTGTGTGATCGCCACTTTTCCAAAGGTACTGGAAAAAGATATACTTTTTGGGCCTCTGGCAGCTCATTGCTGTGGAGGGGAACCGTTGATGATGAAGTAGTCTCCATATCAAGTGATCTACTGTGCAGTGGGCAGCCTGATGACACTGCTCCTGCTGAACTTGTAGTTAACCTGACCTACAACATAATCCCTTGTTCAGTAGAATTGCATTGTACTGCATGGATTGTGATAGATTTGTCTCTGCTGGAAAACCCCAAAGCTAAGTCCAGCTCCTTAACGATCACCTGCAAGTCTTAAAAAATAGTTTTTCAATCTAAGGGGCATATTTAAGAGCACTTAGCGTGAATCCAATGCCACATTAGCGTCATCTTTTCACGTTAATGTGGTGTTAGAAGGCTAAAAACACCACGCTATGTTTACAAAGTGGTGCAATGCATGTATTGCACCACTTTGCAACCCTTTGCGCTACATTATACCTGCGCCAGGCATAATGTATGGAGAGGGGACGCTCCACACTTAGGAGGGCCAAAAAAAGGCACAAGGATCTAAAATATTTCCTTGCACCATTTTTTTTCGGCACTTTTAACACCTGCTCAGAGCTTCCATTGGTTCCAATGGGCCTCTGGGTGCTTTGCAGATTTCGCGTCAACATTTTTGATGTTAATTCTGAAAAGTGCCAGACTAGGGCCAAAAATGTTGATGCTAGTCCCCTAAGTACCGCCAAGGTGCGCTGTATTTTAAACACAGTACACACATGGTGGCATTAGGGGGGCGCTGAGGTGCAAGAAAAGTGGCGCTGTACAATGTGCATCACTACTGTTCTTAAATATGCCCCTAAGTTTTGATGCCCTTTAGTTGAAACCCAAAACAATTTCAAACATACAAAAACATTCAGAAACTTTAAAAAAACAAAACTAAAGTTCTTGTTAACAACCACTCCTAGTTAAAAGCTGGAAAAATTTTGTTTGCCATGTCTGTCTATCAATGTTAAAGAAGGATTGGCCACAGGCCCTGGGGCACACAAACCCCCTTTGAACAGGCTGTGCACCCAAACTCATTGGACGGACAACCCCTCTGTGCACAGCCTTTAGCTGTGCATAGTGTTGTCCCTGCACACAAGCCCCTAGCAGCCATTGCCCACAGCACGCATGCTTTGGTTGTGCGCAGCGTTGGTTTAAATGCAGGACCCAATCCTGTGCCGGCAGTCAACCTACCACTGTGCACTTTGACTTGGCAGCAGGGCAGCAGGGCCTTCATTGTGTTCAATGGTCATTGTGCCCAACCCCATGTGGGGATCCAACCCCCTCCCCCCCCTTTGGTACCCTCACCAACCCTGCACAGACCCTCCACACATTTAAAATATTTTATTTTTTTGAGAGAGAGAGAGAGAGAGAGAATAGCTTTATTGTTTGATTCATAAAAATAATTACAATACAGATGAACAGAACATTTGTGGCTGCATTGAAACTTAAAAAATACCATTTTGAAAATATTGTTCATTGTTCAAATATAAAAAAAAACATTTATCTTCAGAGCTATAACATGATATGAAGTGCAAACATTTGTTCCTATAGTAAACATGTCACCATAAAACCGAAGCTCAAATCAGAAGATGTTAAATGCTAAGGTACCTAATTCTCAATATATTCAGAATCCTGACAACATTTACTCTCATAATCATCATAAAAAGCCTGAAGTTATATTCCCACCATGATCGTCAAAGCGCATAGAGTTCATAGCCTATGGCCACTAGGAAGAACATAGGGAAGAATTGGAGACTCCTGAATGCATTTAAATAATATCAATACACTCCTAATGAATCATGGTCTATTCACTAACTTGAATTTGATGTGCATGTCGTACTGAGGCAAAATATATGTAAAATCACACTGCTAATTGAAAGTGTTTTAAAAAAATATATATTTAGCACATATTGGAGTCTACTGCTATACAGCAGCATTGAATTTAAGAGGTATAATAAGTGAACTACTTTAGATTATCCCCATCAATGCTTTTTTAAGATAAATATACCTTTGTTGCACAATTGATAAAAATCTTTGCAGTCAGAAATATACATAAATTATGCAATTAATAGGCCAGACAACACGTGGGATTTCTAGATTACAGTGAGTAAAAACAATGGTCCCTCGCCAGTTATAGGGTGTCTATTTAAAAGGATGCCTGTTTCGTCAGGGGTGATGATCGCCCTCCATACTGTCTGTAATGTTCTGCATCTGGGCTTAGCGAGAGAGTAATTAAACGCAGCTTGTTTAGTCATGGGCTGAATATCTTTGTCAGCTTTCAGCGACTGTTGGCGCGTGTTTTAACAGGAGTTCTGCTTTTAATATGAATTTTGCTATGCAAGCCATGTGCTGAGGTGTCAGTCCTTTGAGGCAAAATAGGATGGCTTGTCGGCATGATCGAATGCTGTTTGCGTTGAATATGTTTTTGAGGTATAGTTTGCGCCCAGGTGCCAGGGCAGGGCGTATGCATAGAAGGTGTAGAAAATCTTCCTGATGACATGCACATAGCCTGCATTTCCTGGTTTGTGATGAATTGAGCCATTTTGGGACCATGTTCGGAGAGGGGAGGATTCCTAGTCTGGCGTGCAGCAACTTTAATTGCAGGAATTGGTTTAGTGTTTCTCCTCTGTCTTCCTGTGCTGTCGGTGCCTTATACGTTATTCATAGTCATCCATGAGTGGGAACGTGACCTGAATTTGCCTTTGTCCTTGCTCCACAATAGCTATTTGATTTGCTTGTTTATTAGCTTCTTAAAGGTATTATGCGGTAAGGACTTTGCCACAGCTCTTCTGCCTGAAGTTGTGCGATTGCTAAGGTGATTTTGTCAGTCCAAGAATTTGAGTCGACCTGCAAGTTCCGGCCTGATTCCTCCCTATTTAGTGCTTTTAGTGTGTATGGTGGCGCTTGTCTTAAGAGGGAGGCATATTTAAGGATGGCTCTGTTCTGTACCAGGGCTTGATCTTGTAGCCCGAATTCCAGACTGATTTGTGCTGGTGAGGAGCTGTGTGGTATCCGGAAGAGAAGTCGGAAAACTTTACTCTGAACAATGTTCAGGAAATCATTAAACTTGCCAGGATAACTTTCTAAGCTGTATATCAGGGAAGGCAGAAGCTTTGCTCTGATCACAGTGAGGAGTGGCCTCCAGGTAGGACTTTGCAGATTCGTAGATAGTTTTTATAGGGCTGCTAGTGGTGCTGCCACTCTGGCTTTCAGGGAGTATAAATGCAGGCGGTGAGACCACCTTTCCTGTAACCAGACTTTCCAAATATTTGTTACTTCTGACCACAAGCTGGTTTCTACATAGCCACTGCTTTTTCTTTACAATGCGCTTGCTGAAGATGACTACCTTGTTTTTCTCTGGGTTTACCGGCAACATGTTGGATTTGCAATACTGATCCAGGCTGTTTAGCAGTTTTTGCAGTCCCATGCCTGATAGATTCAACAGGATAATGTTGTCTGCATAGAGAAGTGCAGTTAGAAGTTGGGAGCCTAATTTGGGGGGATGGGAACCGGCAGAGTTCAAATGTGCACACAGGTCTGCAAGATACAGATTGAAAAGCACTGGGGCCTGGACGCAGCCTTGCTTACACCTCTTCCTACCAGAAATTTTGCAGAGACTCTTCCATTGCAGTCAACTTTTACTCTAGCCCAGTTGTCAGAATGTAAAAGATGTATTCCTTTAGCACGTTCAGTGGAATACTGAGATCTGCAAATTCTTTCCATAATCTGTGCTGTTCCACAGAGTCACAAGCTTTGGAGAGGTCAAAAAAGCAGGTGTACAAGGTCATTTTCTTTTTTATGTACTTTTCTGGCAGTATTACCAAGTTGTCAGTGGTACTTGATGAGGAATGGAAACCTGTTTGGTTCAATGGGATTAGGTTCTGTCTAGAAGCCCAGCCTCTTATTTCCACAAGCAGGGACTCTGCAAATATTTTTGCGTCAGTGTCGAGGAGGGCAATCAAGCAATGGCTGTCATTTATGTTTTTACTTTATTGCAGTACAGGAGTACTCCCACGATACCGCACTTCAATCTTCACATCCATGGCTTAGTAGGACCATGTGAGTGTCATCCAATGAAGTTTGCACAGTTCCTCTGTACCATGAAGGAGAAGCTTGAGTGACTGTTATTTTTAATTTTTCCACAGGGGTTCCCTCTAGACCCCTATACCCAACAAGTGCTAAAGGATCTGAGGTAGCCCTACTCTGCCCCTTATAAATTTTTTTTAACAAATTCAAAACACATGAATAGACAACTTCTGTTCTGTAATGGCAACCACAACATTTTTCACCAAGTTGTGTCCAGCAAATCAGATTGCACTGGTCCAATTCTACTGAAAAGGATTGCAGGAGAGAAAGCTCTCTCGCCCTATCAGATGCCTTTATGTTAAAAATGTACAATAACACAGGTCTCCTGCGGGACCAGCCGTTCATAAACTTCTAAATTTTTGCCAAATTTAGTGTTATTCCATTCACCTATTTTTTTGCATTGCTATCCAAAATTAGCTATGCGAAAATAACATTTTGAAACCTCCCATTTTTTTTGTCCCCCTCTTGATGGATCACTTTGAAACTGTCCAGGAAGAAGAAGAGGTGGATCAACTTGTTTGGAAAGGTTTCAGAAGGTTTGTCAATTAGCACACAAAATTATTAGGGAAACAAAAAAAACTCTGACCTAACTTTAACTACACAGTGAAGAAAGCCACTGTGTGAGATATATTGAAATCACAGTTATCTACCTCAACAAACAGCACACTTATTTGCTATGTGATATTTATTTATTTACAGTTTGTAACATGCATATGTTGTTAGGTTGCAACAGTTTTCCAGGGCTGCAACAGTTTTGAGTTAAAGGTAGAACAGGCTAAATATTTGCTAGCACAGGCAAAGGCTACCACAGTTCACTGCTTACAAGAGCTTCAAAACTAATTAATGTCATCAGGGAGGGTCTAACTGGTTCACAACAGAAGGTTCTGCAAGAAAGTGCTGAGTATCTCATCTGAAGCAACAGCTATTATCTTAAAAAACGCTTTTAAGTAAGCTTTGGATACCAATGCAAAAGCAATCCATAATTCACAAAAAAGTAGAGTGCTTTAACTGGAAGCATATTGGCTTTTACCTAGCATATATATCAAAGGAAAGGATGGACAACCTTAACAAGGTTATCAAGGAGCAGCTGTAGATCCTTTATAACATTGGAAATTCAGCCTTTTAAATTCAGAGTAAAAGTACAGTTTCAACTTATTGCAGACCTCCTCTTAAACAACTGATAAATAACAGAATGTTTGTTTGATCTGCAGTGGAATTATATAACTATGTGCATGGGCGCGAGGATTTTTTTTAGAAGGCAAGCAATTAATGTTACCCAGGTAGAACATATAGGTTATCCCTCGATCCTTGCTCTCAATATCAAAACGCACAAGAACAGGCCCTTAGGGCAAGAAGTAATGCAGAATTTCTGGATGTGTGTACACTCAAGTGTTACAGACTTATTGAGGTTTTGTGCTGGAGTACTTAACTGAAAAATGGTTCCTACCCATAAGATGGTACTCTCTACTTCAGGAAGCAACACCTTGGCTTCAACTTCACGGTTAGAGTTTTCATCCTTGGTGTGTTTTCCCCTAACTTTTTGCATCTGTTTCCCAGGTTGTTGATGTGTGCTGGACTCTGTTTTTGCTGTTTATGTTCCTCTGGGCACTTTACCACTGCTATCCAGTGCTAAAGTGCAAGTGATCCTGTACAAAATGTGTATGTAATTGCTTATCCATGATTGGCATATTTGATTTACAAGTAAGTCCCTAGTAAAGTGCACTAGAGGTGCCCAGGGCCTGTAAATCAAATGCTACTAGAGGGCCTGCATCACTGGTTGTGCTACCCACATTAGTAGCCTTGTAATCATGTCTCAGACCTGCCACTGCAGTGTCTGTGTGTGTATTATTAAACTGCCAATTCGACTTGGCAAGTGTACCACCTGCCAGGCCTAAACCTTCCCTTTTCCTCCATATAAGACACCCCTAAGGTAGGCTCTAGGTAGCCCCATGGGCAGGGTACAGTGTATTTTTAAGGTAGGACATATACTAATGGGTTTTATATATCCTGACAGGGGAGTGCAAAGCCACAGTCTCTCAAGTCTCTCCAGTGGGTGATTTGCCCACTGCTTTATCCTGGGGAGTGCAAAGCCACAGTCTCTCAAGTCTCTCCAGTGGGTGGTTTGCCCACTGCTTGGTCCTGGGGAGTGCAAAGCCACAGTCTCTCAAGTCTCTCCAGTGGGTGGTTTGCCCACTGCTTCATCCTGGGGAGTGCAAAGCCACAGTCTCTCAAGTGGATAACAGTCTCCACTGGTTCTGGAGGGGTCTTTGTGCCCAGAGTGCTTCATCCTGCCAAGGACTGCGGTTGCGGATGTGATACTCCACTGGTTCTGGAGGGGGCTTTGTGCCCAGAGTGCTTCATCCTGCCAAGACTGAGGTAGTGGATGAGATACTCCACTGGTTCTGGAGGGGGCTTGGTGCCCAGAGTGCTCCAACAATACACTTGCCTGGGTGTGTGTGCTACAAGATTGCCGAGGTACAGGTAGGTTGATAAATATGGAGGCAGAGACATACCCCACACAGCTGCGGCTTTGCAATCCATATGCAGGTGACAACTGTGATGACAGTGATGCTTCATGGAAGCTGCCCAGGCTCCTGGAACTTACCACCAGCCTCGGACGACTGACCACTGGGGATGGCAGCCATGTCTGCGGAGGTGCCACTGGCTCAGGATGTCACGGGGCTGCTGGCGGTGCTGGCGGCGGTGTCAGTCGTGGCGGTGCTGGCTGTGGGGTCTGTGGCAGCGGTGCTTGCGGCGGGCAATGTGGCAGCGGTGCTGGTGGCGGGCTCTGTGGCAGCAGTGCTGGCGCCGGGCTCTGTGGCAACAGTGCTGGTGGCAGGCTCTGTGGCGGTGCAGGTGGTGGTCTTCTCCACCGTACAGGTTGGCGTCGACGTGGACAGAAGGTGTGACACTGGTCCCTCAGTCGGTACCACCAAGCCCTCTCCTGACCTGCCCTTCAGTTTCTGGCCCTTCCCCACCTTTGATGGTGGCGCAGCTGTCTTGCCACTATCCCCTTTTGTTTTCCCTGACCCCTTGGTGGCAGGTGTTTTCGGCTTCTTCCTCCGGGATGTGGGTACCTTTTTCACCTTGGCAGGTGGCGGAATGTCCTTGCCCTCGCTTCGTGGCACACTGGCAGCCCTGATGGTTGGCGCACTCCATGACCCCGCAGATGCTAGCACCACTGTGCCTGCGGATGTGGTGGATGAGGTGCTGGACTGGGACCTGGAAAGCCTGGCCCTAGGGGCAGGACGGGGGGGGAAGGTGTAGGGAAGAGGTCAATGTTAGCCAGGAAAAGTTTTTTAGACACACTGGGACGGGTAGATGGAGGGGGTTTGGGAGTGGAGGTAGAGGTAGTGGTTGTAGGAGGTGTACGTCTGCTGAATTTGGGTGAAGGTGCATGGGTTGGAGGCTGTTGTGAGGTGGATGGCTGTTGGGTGGGTGTGTGCCTGCGTTTGTGTACTTTGGGAGGAGGGCTCACAGACACACTGGGAGAGGACACTGGGGATGTGTGAATGGTAGTGAGGTGGTGAGTGCACATGAGTGGTGTGTGGTGATGGGGGTGCTGGTGATGGAGGTAGTGGCTGAGGATGTAGTGCATGCAGGTGTGAGTGGAGATGACATAACCACATAAAGAGTACACTGTTCCTAAAAAATGTTCTGGACAGCCATGATGTTCTAGAGCAAAGCCCTCATGCATCACATTGGATGACAGGCATCATCATCGGGAATTGCTCAACGTCAGGCCGGCACTGCAATGCCTAACGTGTTCCCAAGAAGGGAGCTGTCAGCCGTGATTGTTGGTGTAAAGGCTGATGGAAGAAACTAACCACCAGACCAAAAACAGGAGAGCAAAAAAGAAAAATAGGTTAAAATTGGTTTATCACTTCCAACTTCCAACCTCCATCATAATTTTAATCAGAAAACAGAAGTGACGCCCAAGATTAAAAATACACAAAAGGAAAGCAGAAGTTGAGTATAATGCTCAATAGCTTTAAAAAAAAAGACTTAGAGGATCCCAAACAGTGTGGTACCTCAATCAAAAGGTCGACATGTTTTGCGTCTGTTGGTCCAGATGGATCCGATGACGCTTCTTCAGAACCAGAGCAATGCTTCTCCAATTCACATATAGAAAATAAATCACTTGCATTTAATCATTTGTAAAGTGACATCTACAAAGGGTACCCTAGAAACCAAACACAGACACCAGAAATAAGAGCCAAAATGTGCGTGTTAATTCAACTGGGTGATCATCATGACTGAGAAAAGTGTGAAAAAAAATGCTTACCGTCCCCAATTAGGGGGGATAGCTCCATAGGAAGCGCGAACCCAAGGACTGCACAAATACTATAAATATTCAAATGAAAGAGGGGAAGAGAAGATAGTCTCCAAATTGCAGGAGCCAGGAATCAGCAATAAATAATGTAAGTACCTACATTACTGGTTACCATGTACCAAAAATAATAGAACTCCTCAAAAACCAAGGGAAGGAGGATATACTAACATACAGTCAGGAGAAGCATAACAAAAATTAAATACACCAAGAATTCTAAAAAAGTACGCTTGAAAGTGATTGTACTCATATCAGTGGTTTTAAAAGCCATAAGTCATAATAACCAAATAGCCAAAATTACAACCAGACTTAGAGTACTAGGACGTCTTAAGAAATGGATTGGGCAGGTGGTATCTGTGGAGGGCACGGATTGAAACCACTGCCGAAAATTACTAAGCTGTAGCTCCCAAAATTAGTAGTTGTGGATAACTAATAGTGTCAGATAACCGAAAAGCAGGGAAAACCTGACGCGATCTACACCAGATAAGGAGCGCGGTAGGCAGAAACAGTCACAGGCACAATATAACGGAGAACTCTTACTTCTCTGGGCGTGGTCCTCAGCCGGGAACCTACCTTCTGGAGCGCTTCCCTGTCGAATGACAGGGAGTGCAACCGGAATCAAACGTTATAAACGTTTCGAGGGGACGGAAGTAAACTACTTCCGGTATTCGCGTCGAGGACACAAAGAGAGGACAAATGTTGAGAAGGAAAGCTCGAAAGATAGAAAAAGGACTCAATATTTCACAGTGGAAAGAGGGGTCAAGGCCATAGAAAAAGGACCATAATTTGGTGTGGAAGAAGTCATAAAAATAAAGGAAGGACTAGGGACTCGATTAAAGTGAAAAGCAAATTGCAAAAACAAATAAAAGGGAGGCAAATATAAAGGCAAATATAAAAGAAGAACCTTATAGAAATTACAGGTGGAGATTCAAAGCAATAAAAAATGGGAATACAAGGCAGGTTAAAATAAACCACCTTGGAAAAAGGAGGGAAAAGGGGGGGAAGCAGAATTACTGAAACCCAGATAAAGAGATTATGAAAGGAATGAATATCAGGTCAACAAAGTCCAGGGTATATCATCATTTAAACCCTGTACATGAGTCTTTAGTTTGAACACCCATCTCTGTTCAAGTCTGAATAAGGAAGTAGGGTCCTCAGATCGTGCTCGTGGAGCTTCCAAAATAGTTCACCATAAATCATCTGGAGCATGGGAATTGTCAAGAAAATGTGCACCGAGTTTTGTTGTGATCCTTTTGCATCTGATGTTACTCCTATGCTCATTGATGCGTATCTTCACTGGGCGCGATGTCATGCCAATGTATCGCAGCTCACAAGGGCAAGTGATCATATAGATACAATTTTTTGTATTGCAATTAGTATGTCTTCTCAGTTGCCACACGCCAATAGGTTCTAAATTCAATGTCGTCAGATGCCTAGTTAGGGAACACACATTACAAAGGCCACAAGGATGATGACCGGTGACCGGCGGAAGATCCCATAATGTTGTCTGTGTTGAAGTAATCTGTTTAGTTCAAGGGCGAGTATAGACTACCATATCTTTAATATTAGCTGTACGTTTAAAGGCAAATACCGGTCTTTGTATCTGGGAACCTCCACTGGTCAAAATTTACCATCTTTTATTGATCAGTTTTTTTATCAAATTAGACATAGGGGTATACGTGGATACACAGGTTAATCTAGTTAGAGGAGGTTTTTCAAAGGTTGCTAACAGAGCACCGCGGTGGTTGTTTCTGGCTCGTTTACGTGCTTGATCTATGATTCATGGAGGGTAAGGTCGATCGAAAAGTTTGGATTGTAAATTGTCAGCCTGGCGGTCAAATTCACAGGATGTATTACAGTTTCCTCTTAGTCGCAAAAATTGACCTACTGGTAGGTTGTCCTGTAGGGGTTTCGGGTGATGGCTCTCATATAACAAAAGGCTGTTACGATCAGTAGGTTTATGGTAAACAGAGGTAGATATTTTACCATTGTTAATAGTCAACAGGAGGTCTAAAAATGGTAAATGAGTGGAAGAAACTGTTGAGGTGAATTTCAAAAAGGGATCAATAGTATTGATCCAAGATACAAAATCGTTAGTGGCAGACAAGGACCCTTGCCAAATAATCAGGATGTCATCAATATATCGTCGCCACAATTTAATGTGGTTTTGAAAGGGATTAGATGATGGTAAGTGGAGATGAGACTGGGAGGGAAGAGGGAGGAGGGAGACGAAGAGGAGGGGGACACAGTGGAGGCAGTGGATGTTGGTATTTGTGCATGGGTATGATGCTTGTGTGAGTGCATGTGGGATGTGTGGTGCTTATGTTTGCCTGAGCCACCCTTGTGTGTTGAGATGTGTGCATGCTGGTCTGATGGTGTGCTTGGGATAGGCTGAGGTACAGGGGATTGGGTCTGTATGGAGGAAGTTGGAGGGGGGAGGATGGACACAGGGACAATGGCTGTCATCAGTGCTGAGGCCAGAGCCTGAAATGCTCTCTGTTGGGCTGCCTGGCCAGAATGAATGCCCTCCAGGTATGCATTTGTTTGTTGCAAATGCCTCTCAACACCCTGGATGGCATTCAGAATGGTAGACTGTGCCCAACAGTGAGGGATCTCAGGAGGTCAATAGCCTCCTCACTGAGGGCAGCAGTGCTGATTGGGGCAGGACCTGAGGTGCCTGGGGCAAAGGAGATGCCCACCCTCCTTAGTGAGCGGGCACGGGACACACGCTGAGGGGCTGCTGGGAGGGCAGTGCTGGGAGGGGGGTGGCGGCTGTACCTGTTGATGCGGGGGGCACAGAGGGGCCCGCCACCGCAACGGAGCTCCCATCAGAGGAGGGGTCGCTGTCACTTCAGTCTGCTCCTGTCCCCGCCGTGGAGCTCCCCTCACCCTCCGTCCCACTGGTGGCTTCAGACTCCGTTGTTTCGCCCTCCAGGGCCAAGTGGGATGCAGCTCCCTCCTGCTCCGGTGCCACTGCTCCTCCGCCTGATGATGCTATTGCACACAAGAACAGGGAGACCACAAAAAGGGGGAGAGACAGAAGAAAGACATGTTCAGTGCATGCAACACCACTACCGTTGCCAGACACAACAGACACAGCAGCCCTCTGCACTACGCCATGCACTTATAGTTCCTAGATTTACCACATGCCCATGGGGTACAAGGCCTAAGCCGGATTGCTGCACACCTGGAAGTCACAGGGGCCGGACTATGTGTAGATGGCACTAACCACTAGTGGGGTTGGGGTGCCACAGAGCCTGCATCACAAGGGACCTTGCCTACAAAGCTCGCCCTGGCCTAGGGGAACCCACTGCCCACCTCCCCCGCCCAGACACCTTGTAATGCGTGCAAAGTCAGCAGAATGATAGTGTACTCACCCCCTTGTGGCTGCTGTGATGCCCTCAAGCGCCCATCCAACTCCAGATACGCCACCACCAGGATCCGGAATATCAGGGGGGTCATGGTGCGACGGGCACCCCTCCCACATTGGGAGGCCATCCGCAGCTAAGTCTCCGCCGTCTTCTTGCTCGAGCGGCAAAGGTCCTCCCATCTTTTTCGGCAGTTGGTGCTCCATCTGTGGTGGACACCCAGGGTCTGGACGTCCTTGGCAATGGCACGCCAAATATCCTTCTACTGGTGGGCGCTGACCTAGAGGAATAGTACAGGGTAAAAGGAAAATCTTTACCCGTCTGGACCATCATCCTCTTTGGCCCACGTTCCCATCCTTGCCCTGATGCACATACACTCACCGTCCGCACATGCAGGCCTCAGTCCCCCCCCCATTTTTCTTCCATCCATACCACTCCAAACAGGCATTGCCAATGCAGCATTCTCACAGTGTACTCACCTGTTTGTCTGGAGGACCGTACTGTTGTGTGTACTGGGGGAGGACCCCATCCACTAGTTTCTCCAACTCCTCCAAAGTGAAGGCAGGGGCCCTTTCCCCAGACATACAGTATGAGCCATCGTTGCTTCCAGACTGAGGTCACAGCAGCACTTGCAGTGTAGGCCCTCTCCTGTTGAAGGTCAGGTATCAAGTGAGGGAACAGACAGAATATGGCGGTTACGTCCGCGGCGGTGCATACCGTCACCACCAGCGTACATCGTCATTGGCTCCTGGGACCCATAGGATTGCACCGCGGTCTTCGATTGCCTACCGCAACGGTGTACAACGCCAGCGCAGGTACCTCATAACCCCTTGTCCCACCTTACAGGTCAGGCAGCCGCCATTTCAGGGGGCCACATGGCATTAATTCTAACTGTGTCACACCAATGTAGGCCGTGCATACACACAGTAACAAGCACATTGCGGATTAATTAATGTGTGCAAATGACATTGTGTGATACCTCAGTGTTGGTTGACTCTGTGCTCGATGTTCTCGTCCATAGGGCACGTCCGCTGGGGCAGGTGATGAGATGGTGGCATCCACTGGTGTACATACCGCTGGTGGACCTGTCGACAATGGGAGAGAGACACGTAATAGTCACCTACAGACTAGATCGTGCAACAATCCATGTACTGTGTGCCCAGTTGGAGCCAGACCTGATGTCAGCTATCCACCATCCCACAGGGATACCCCCTCTAGTGCAGGTCCTGTCAGTACTCCATTTCCTGGCAAGTGGTTCCTTTCAAACAACAGTGGCCATTGCATCAGGGATGTCCCAGCCAATATTCTCTAACGTGTTGCCCAGAGTGTTGTCTGCCCTGCTGAAACACATGCGTAGCTACATCGTGTTCCCTCAGGTGGAGGATTTGCCCACAGTGAAAGGTGACTTCTATGCCCTGGGACATATACCATATGTGGCCTTCGTACCCCCCTGCAGGAGTGAACAGGTGTACAGAAACCGGAAGAGCTACCATTCGATGAATGTGCAGATGATGTGTTTGGCTGACCAGTACATCTCCCATGTGAATGCCAAATTTCCTGGCTCAGTGCATGAGGCTTACATTCTGAGGAATAGCAGCATCCCTTATGTGATGGGGCAACTCCAGAGGCACCGTGTTTGGCTAATAGGTGAGGACAAGGACCCTATACAGTGTGAATAGTTGTCTGGGTCTGGGTTTGTCCCTACGGGTTAGTGTGTGTCTAACAGTTGTCCCTCGACATTTGCAGGTGACTCTGGTTACCCCAGCCTGTCATGGCTACTCACCCCAGTGAGAAGTCCCAGGACAAGGGCAGAGGAGCTCTACAATAAGGCACATGGGCGAACTAGGAGGGTGATTGAACGGACCTTCGGCCTCCTGAAGGCCAGGTTCCAGTGCCTCCATATGACAGGTGGTTCTCTCTACTACTCACCAAAGAAGGTGTGCCAGATCATCGTGGCCTGCTGTGTGCTGCACAACCTGGCTTTGCGACGGCAGGTGCCTTTTCTGCAGGAGGATGGTCCAGCTGGTGGTCTTGTGGCAGGTGTGGAGCCTGTGGACAGTGAAGAAGAGGAGGCAGAAGAAGAGGATATCGACAACAGAAACAACATTATCTAGCAATACTTCCAGTGAGACACAGGTAAGATGTCACTGCCTCACACATCTCATACTATTGTTGGAGCTAGCATAAGTCTGTCATTTTCACTCAGTGTATTGTCCCTGACTTGTCACTTTGCCTTTCCATTTATCAGATGTGGGTCCCACTTTGTGCCCTCTGCTATATTTCCTTCAGCCCTACAGCTGTGTTTCATCTGTATGTGAACAATTAAATTGACATTGCTATATTCCATAGTTACTGCAATTACACATTTGTGAAAGCACAGACTGACTCCAGATTGTTTTGTGACTGAAGTGTGTTTATTTCTGTGCAAATAAGTGGAGGGGGTTGTAAAATGGGCAGGGGTGATGGTGGAGGAATGTCCATGGCAGAGTCCAGTCTATTTGTTTCACAGGTGCATTGTCCAAAGGGGCATAGGAAGTGGAGCAAGGGCAGTTGATGGATGGACAGGGTGACAAAGTGGGACAGAAGGGTGACATTCAGGGGGGTCTCATTTCCTGGCAGGGGTCTTGGCAATGTTCTCTGTCTTATTCCTGGATCTCAGAGACCGTTTGCGGGGGGCTCTCTATCTGCAGGGGGTGGGGTGCTCCTCCCTGATCCCCAGATAGTGTTCCTCCTGCAGCCGCTGGGTCTCCTGAAACTTGGCCAGTACCGTTGCCATTGTCTCCTGGGAATGATGGTACACTCCCATGATGTTGGAGAGGGCCTCGTGGAGAGTGGATTCCCTGGGCCTGTCCTCCCCCTGTCGCACAGCAGTCCTCCCAGTTCCCCTGTTTTCCTGTTCCTCTGTCCCCTGAACCGAGTGCCCACTGCCACTGCCCCCAGGTCCCTTGGGTTGATGGGTTTGCCTGGGTTCCCTGTAGTGGTGGACACACTGCTCATTGACGTGTACTGGGGACAGAGGGATGGGCCCGCTGGGTGGGTGCTGTGCTGTGCTGGTGTTTCCTGAGGGGGGAGGCTCTGTGTTGGCTTGTGCCAGTGTCAGGGGAACCGACTGTCCCGAGGTCCCTGATGAGCTGGGCTGGTCATCTTGATCCAGTTGTGCAGAGCTGCTGTCATCACTGTGGGTCTCTTCTGTGGGGGCACTGGATATGTCTGGTACCTCCTGTCCGGTGACGTTGGGTAGGGGTCCTGCAGGGGTGTAAAAGCATGATTATTGCATCTGTGTGTGCCATTGTGTGCAATGGGTGAGTGACCCTGTACTCCAGTGCTTGCATTCTTGTCTGGGTCCTTGTGTGATAATTGGTTTGGGGTCTGTGTGGGTATGTAGTGGACATGCTTGGGTGATGGGTGTCCATGCATTGGTGTTACATGCAGGGCTTGTGTGGGTTGTGTTGGTGGGGTATCTGTGGGTTGTTGGAGTGATGGGTGTGAGGGTAAGAGTGGGAGTATGTGATGGCATGCAGGTGGGGTTAGGGGGATAAGGTAGTGAAGATTTGCCTTACCAGAGTCCAGTCCTCCTCCTATTCCTGCGAGGCCCTCAGGATGCAGTATTGCCAAGACTTGCTCCTCCCATGTTGTTAGTTGTGGGGGAGGAGGTGGAGGTCCACCGCCAGTCCTCTGTACAGCAATCTGGTGTCTGGAGACCACGGAACGCACCTTCCCCCGTAGGTCGTTCCACCTCTTCCAAATGTCATCCCTAGTTCTTGGATGCTGTCCCACTGCGTTGACCCTGTCGACGATTCTGCGCCATAGCTCCATCTTCCTAGCAATGGAGGTGTGCTGCACCTGTGATCCGAATAGCTGTGGCTCTACCCGGACGATTTCCTCCATCATGACCCTGAGCTCCTCCTCAGAGAACCTGGGGTGTTGTTGAGGTGCCATGATGTGGTGTGGGTGATGTGTTAGGTAGTGTGTGTTGTGATGTGTGAGGGGATGTGTTGTGTGTTGTTTGAGGTGCATGAATGTTGTGTGAGTGATGATGTTGTGTGTCTGTGGGTGCTGGTGTTGTGTTAGGTAGTCTCTCTCTCTGGCCTTCTTTCAGAATTTTGGTTGTAAAGGTTTGTGGGTGATGTGGGTGTGTGCTTTATATTGGATTGGGTATGTGGTGTGTGTATGTGTATCAGGTGTGTGTATTTCGAATTGTCCAATGTGGTTGTGTTTTGTAGATGTGTGTGTATTTTGAGCGCGGCGGTATGTACCGCCAATGGAACACCGCGGTTGAAAGACTGCCTCGTGGATTCGTGGGTCGTGATAGTGTGGGCGTATTCTTGTTGGCGTGACGGTGTTGGTTTTGTTATCGCCAGTTTATCACTGACCTTTGGTGTGGCGGACTTGTGTGGGTGTCTGGAATATGGTGGATTCCGAGCTGTGGGTTGTAATAGCTGTAGCGGAATTCCGCCGCCGCAGCGATGTGTTGGCGGTCTTCTGCACGGCGGTAAGCGGGATTTACCGCCAGGGTTGTAATGAGGGCCTGTGTGTTTGAAAACGCCACTTTTAGAAAGTGGGCATTTTCCTGCTTAAACCATTTCTGTGACTCTGCCTGTTTGTGGATTCCCTGTCTGGATCAGTTTGAGAGTTGGGCTGTTTGCACCTCTCTCTAGACAGTGACACAAAGGGGGCTGGGGTGTAGCCTGCATATCCTAATGAGCCGTCTGTGCTAGGAGGGTGGGGAGGAGTAGTGACTTACACCTGAAAGGGCTGTGCCTGCCCTCACACAATGCAGTCTCCAACCCCCTGGTGTGTGCCTGGGGCCTGGTCTGGGAAAGGCAGGATTTCACAAACAAGAGAGACTTTCCTTTGAAGTAAGCCCACTTCAAAGGGCAACATGGGTATAAGAATGGCACCCAAAACCACAGACCTTAGATTACTTCTGTACATCAAGAGGAACCTCTGTCTGGAGAAGAGTGAAGAGCTGAGGAGAAGTGCTACCCTGTCTGAGACTGTGTTTTGTGGAGCTATCCTGCAGTTGCTGCTTCTGCCTGTGCAAGAGGACAAAGACTGGACTTTGAGTGCCTTCCTGCTTGTGAAGAAACCTCCAAGGGCTTGTCCTGAGCTAGCCTCCTGTTGTTGAAGTTTCAGGGCCATCAAAAACTTCTTCTGCCAGCATTTTGACTCTCTGCTGAGAATCCTGCCCTGCCAAGTAGTGCCCTATCCAGTTTCTGGAGCCTTGGAAGGTGAAGCTGGCAGACCAAGACTGAAAATCCAAGCACAGACCGCCGTGCAGGGAAAAATGTGATGCACCTGAAAAACGACGCACCGCCGGCTTCGCAGCCAAAATCCACACTCCTCCGGCATCGCAGCTGGAAGATCGACGCATGGAGCGGGAAGAACGCCACGCACCCCCACTGACGGGGCTGTTAACATCGCAACCCACACTGCGCAGTTTTGCTGAGACCGGGCGGCAGGATTTTCGACGCAAACCTTGCTGGGTGCAGAAAAACAACGCAACTCCTGCCCGGACCTGAGTGCTGCCCAGATCGAAGCATTGCTCCCCTGCGGGGAGCTAAAGCGACGCACGCCGACACAACTGGAGAAGGGTTAATGACACACAAGCTCGCTTGCGGGTTAGAAATCGACGCACTGCTTACCTTTTTCGACGCACACTTGCCTGTGCGTGTTATTTTGACACGACCCAGGTACATTTTCACGCTAACAGCGTTAGCGTTGTGCTTAAAAGAACATGAGGACTCTTTTTGTTTTGTTTAAATAAATATTTTCTATTTTTCTAAACCTGTGTTGTATTTTCATTAAGTTACTCTGTGTGTTGGTACAATACTTTACACCTAGCACTTTGAAGTTAAGCCTGCCTGCTTGTGCCAAGCTACCAAGGTGGAGGGTGGGGGTTAGCTGAGGGTGATTCTCCTTTAGCCTGACTAGGGTGAGGGTCCTTGCTTGGACAGGGGGCAACCTGACTGCCAACCAAAGACCCTATTTCCAACATTCACAAACAGAAATGTTTTTATTTGAATGTTTGGGGTGTTTCTTTATTGGCACAGGATGTAGATACCCTATCTTTTTTGATAAAACATTATGGGCCTCACTGAGATTTTAGTGGAGAGGTTAACGTCACAACGGTGATGGATATCCCACCCACCGAAATCTAAATCCCATTGTTTCCTTTTGGATTTAGATTTTGTCCAACGGGATATCCATCACCGTTGTGACAAAGTAACCCAGCAGCAGAAATTTAAAACAGACCATATCTTTTATTTTTCAAGAAAACTGGAATATTAGTGATTTTCACCTCTTTGGTTTCATGGAATTTTCAATGTCTGCCATAAAAGTATTTAACAGAAGGAATGCTTTAGGTGCTTATCTACTTCCACAATTTGCAAAACTAAACAATCAGAAGCATATTTATTATTATACCGCACAGGGCAGCAAGTCACCTTGCTGTGTTGCATGATAGGGAAAGGGCAGGAATGCCCTGTACTTAACATTGTACATCACATTCCTGGCTTTTCCCTGTACTGGCACTCAATGTGCCTGCGTTTTAAGCTGCATTGTTTTTGTGTAGGAAGAGACACCTTCCTGCACAAAAATAATCTCCTGAAGCATAATCCTCTTTCTGTGTGTGCTGCAGAATGCAGCACACACAGAAAGAGGAAGTGAAGAAGAGAAATGAAGACACTTCTCCTCTCTACATCTCACCTGGGGAGGCGTAGGTTTTGATGCATTTTCTGGTCTACTAGTTGTGGTTAATCTGGGAATGCACCACAATCCATGCGTGGATGCAAGGGAACATCCACGCTCCACCCATGTAGCACCTTCCCATGGCAGAGTGATGCAACACAGCAGTTTGTGCTGCATTGCATTGCTCTAGATTTATGAAGCCAGGCAAGACCACGCAAGATGGCCTTGCCTAGCTTCATAAATATGCCTTAAGAGTTGCTCCACTCTTGCTGCTCGTTGTGTGATGCAAAAGTGACGCAACTCTCTGATAACTATAGCCCTTAGATCTTTGGGTTCCTTTTGCTCTGGAACTCTTGGTAGGGAGATGGAGCTTAAAATCATTGACTTTAGAATTAATGCTGGTCAACTATCTAATTCTGCAATAGCAGGAAAGAAACCCATGGCTGAAAGGTTAGTTTGATGAACATTCATAAGTTGTAATTCCGTGAGGTTCTTTCAATTCTTTCCAGGGACTTTATTTTCAGCTCTAATTACTGCAAATGACAAATATATTCTTAATGGGCTACATGACCATTCTAAAATTCCAGAGAATAGCATCCTGATGCAGAAACATGACAAATTGCTCAGAGGTGCTTAATTTCCTCCATACCTTTGAGTTCTCTGCCTTAAATGGCAGTTTTTTTTGGATATCCCAAAACCATTCTCTCACTCCTCGCCTTGAAGGCATGAAACTTTGGATTTCTATGTTCACCTCTTTGGAATTGGTTCGAGCGTCCATGAGTTTTATATTCTGAAAAATATGGAATGTAGCCATCAAATTCAGTTAAATAAAACCAGCAATTCAGCTTGTCTGTTTTCCAAATAGTCGTGGCTAATAATGTCAACAAGAGATCAACGCGATGTGAAGGGAAGATACCCACCTGCAAAGATTTACTGATGGCTAAGATACAATTAACTGCACTAGGTGTGTCACTTCCAGATCAAATTATCATAGCTTGGGAAAAAAGGCAGTGCTCCGACCTACATGTTTTCCCATGGAGCATATGTGAGATCCTGGTTCCTTAAATGGCTCGTCTTGGAAATGATGGCACAGTCTTACAATGCAAAACAACATCATCAGCAAAAAGTACATTCTGTAAACCTTATTGTTGGTGATTGCTGATGATATCCTTTTGGGTGTGAGGACAAGCATTTTCCTTTCCTTTGATCTCCAGAACTAGCAATGTTTTACAATGGCCTAAAGTGATGAGAAAAGGGTATTGACTAGGGAAGTAAGGCAATTTAAGATAGCTTTCAGTGCAAAATATTATGCTTAGACATTGGGCATATTTACAAGCCCCGTGCACCACCTTAGCGCCACCACTGCATCACTTTTTTGATGATAAGGCCGTGCTTAGGGGGCTTTTCTGCTGGGCCATATTTACAAAGTGGCGCAATGCTTTTGTTGCGCCACTTTGCAACCTCCTGTGCCACAATATGCCAGCATCAGGCATTATGTATGCAAGAGAGGCTTTCTGGTGCAGGGAGACCCGAAACCAAAATGGTGCAGTAAAATTTACAACATTTCATTGTGCTATTTTTTTCCGTCATTTTTTAACGCCTGCTCAGAGGAGGTGTTAAAATGACAAAAATGACACCCCCCTCAAATTCAATGGGCATCCCTGTGCTTTGCTGCACTAGCCTCAAACTTGTTGACGCTAGTGTAGCAAAGCACCACAATAGCATCAAAAATGTTAACACTATTGTGCTAATGGCTGCCATGGTGCGCCGTATTGTAAATACGGTGCAATCATGGTGTTGTTAGGTGCTGGGACACAAGAAAAGTGGTGCATCATCTATGGTGTGCCACTTTCTTCTAAATATGCCCCATTGTTTAACACTTTTGTCACTCTTCTTGCTGGTCAATGCAGCACAAAGCAAAGTTTGAAAGGTTTTGCAAACTCTAAGCCTACCTTGAGGAGGTGTTACATTTTGGTGTTTCGCCTTTTCTACCTTTTTTAGAAGTTAGGGCTTTGCATCCAAATCCATAGGTGGTTGCATGGGAACACCCACATACTACCCATGGAACTCCCTGCTTGATGCAAAGTAGCTCATTGATAGTTCCATTATTGTGTAAATCAGGATTTGCACTGGAAGGTAAATCCCAAAACAACACTTTGAGGCAGTATGCATCAGTTTTGTGATGCAAACCAGTGTACAGTGTTAGTAAATGTGCCTAAAATATTGGACCAATTAGTTCCATTCTATTACTGTGACTGCCAGGTTTTAATATTTTATCAGAAACATGTAGAGGTTTGATAATGCTGTAGTTGTACAAAAAGGATTACACGGACCTGGCAAATTATCAAATAATAGGCCCGATAGGAATAGATTCAAGACATTATACTAGGTATCTGTAAAAACAACTGGAAAACTGCACAATTAAAGGCAGTTTGATCTTCTATTGCCAAGCAGGTTTCAAACCTGGTTTTAGTATACTTGATAACATCTTATCTTTCTTCAGAAAGCACTCTGCCACACCCTGCCACCCTCGGACTCCACTTAATGCATGTTTCATTTATTTTAGGTTAAATTCTGATAGTGTGGACATGAGAAGGATACCACAGAAGCTTACAGAATGAAAAATGACAAAGATGTTGTTGTGAGCAGTCACTATCTGGTACTGCTTTTACATTACACATAGGTAAGAATTAAACTGGGGCTCAAAAGAGAACCTTCTTTATGGATTTGAGCAATCCATGAATTAAACCAATGGAGAGTCCTAGCGCTAATGTTATTTGATCTCTATGAGGCAGACCTGGGCAAGTTACTGGAGTCAGTCCATTACTTTCCCCCAAGGTAGGTTATGCAGAAATTACTGTGTTAAAACAAGTGGATAATAATGTCCATTTAGCTTACAATGATTACTGGCGATGCAACAGGATATTTTCATCAGTGCTGTATGGAAATTAATCCAAAATTGGCAAAAGTAGTGGTCATTGGGTGAAAGTAACTGAGCAAGGGATCTTGCTATCTAAGTAACAATAGCATAGAAAGGGTCCCACACTACTACTATCTGGAAGTAGATTTGGAGGAAAAGTTTGAATACAAGCAACATGATGCCCAGTTCAAAAATAGGGCAAACTCATTTAATTGCACTATATGTTGGCTCTCATTCACAAATTACTAGTCCTCTGTTATTCCCATATTAGCATAGCAAGGAAACCATTTTTGTGTTCCTTACTTAAAACCTTGAAACCTTTCCTGGGAACTTCAGTAGATGGTAACATGGGGCAGAATGCAATTTGTAATAGGCCATATTTTATCTCTGGAGATTTACTTGCCAAGACATAATTGTTTTTGATGGGGCAGAATGCAATTTGTAATAGGCCATATTTTATCTCTGGAGATTTACTTGCCAAGACATAATTGTTTTTGATGACTGTTATTCATCATTGCTGTAGACAACATTCATAAGGTTGCACTATGGCTTAATTCTGAATCGAAAGGACATTTGTACTTCCTCTCTTAAGGTCATCCTATAGGATGCAGTGCGTTTCATCCAGGGCTGGAACAACTATGATCACATCACCCCCATCTTTATGGACCTCCATTGGCTCCACTTGCTGGCCTGTATCATCTTCAAAACCAGATGCAACATTTACGCAGCCATAATAATCAACTCTCCCACTTATCCTTCAAACAAGCTCACCATCTCTGGTGGATTTCAGCACATCCACAGCCAGGACACCATCAGACAGCAGATTGTGAAATGTAAAATATAAAAAAGTCCTTTTACATCTAGGCACCTGGGATCTAGAATAGCATCCCAGTGTCCATTGGGACCGTCCAAATGTTGGTGCAATTTAAGAAAAAGTTGAAGATTTACCATTTAAAATTTTACATAACAATACATCAAACAACCATCCACAAAGTAGTTACCGCTCCTATTATTTGTTTACTTTATGCCTGTTTTTGATCAAGTATGCAAACATAAATACATGCATGCCTACATTCATAAATAACTCCTGAGTTGGGAGGTAACCGCTGGGGCAAGAGTATAGGGACTAAGGCTATAAATTTAAGCTTTCTGCACAAATTATTTCTATATGCCCCATAATACTGGTTGAGTGCAGAAAGAATACACAGCACTCCTCTATAGCTTTGTAAATGTATGAGGTCAGTAGCAGTACTCCTTTCAAGCGAGAATCGATTATTTTTAAAATATCAAAAAGGATGACTTTCCTTATCTTTTGTTTTTACCAGGTTATGAATAGCTGCCCAGTGAATACCTCTGTTGATATTCCCTTTCTAAGGGTCACCCCATTGTTTGGTTTTAAGTTGTTTTAATGATATTTTGGTATGGGTATAACTATGTAAATAGTAAATAAATAAATAAAACTACCAGTCTCTACGAAAAGGTAGTTTGAGTCTAACAGGATTCCAAAAAATTATATTGAGTATCCTTCATATGGTGTCCCTGACAGGGAATCTATTTTTGGGAAAGAACAGATCGGGTTTCAGGAGTTTTCTGAAACCCAGATGGATCGATTCAGCATTGAGAACTGAACTAATATTGTTTTAGAATAGTGAGCCCTTGAACTCCCAGCCTCCTGCAAGGAGTGGTTTATGATCCCTGCCTGACAAGTGCCGTCAGACGGGTACAGTGGAACGCATTTTGTTCCAGCCCTAGGTGTGGCTGCTCAATAACACTATAAAGATGCAAGCCTAGAGCATTCTTTTCCTGTTTGGCGGCTTCCAGTGTGCACTGCACGATTTTGCATTTCCATAGACCAGCGGTAAGTTTTATTTATTGGCTATCTTTTAATTAATTAATATAGTTTTTACCCCGATTTAAAACAAAAAACACACACAGTACTACGTTTTACAATACAATACGCTTTTAGTCACACTCTCGACATCCTCTCGGTGAATGTGCAGTTGTTCTAATAACGGACAGAATTTTAATGACAAAAATATTGTTTGACAGAATATTATGTCAAAAATATCGCGGATCAAAATATCGAGAAGGTAAGTGCAAATAGGTAAGTATACATTTACTAGTCTTAACTCCACATCTACATACCTTGACGAAATATATATATATATATATATATATATATATATATATATATATATATATATAGTCAAAGTACTTATATGTTGAGTTAAGTATAGTAAATATTTGCTTTCCCATAGAAATGTACCTTTACGACATTCTTGTCCTCCAGATTCTTGACACAGTGTTTTATCCGCACAATAGTTTGGACTTGATATTTTGTTCAAAGACTTAGTCGTTTGCATTTGAAGAGACCAGTGACCTTGCAGTGTATTTCTGTTATAACTTGGTAGTTGTAATGCCTGAAACGCTCAAACATGCAATGAATCCAACTGTTTTTCATGCCTTTATTATAAAAAATGTGATGCGTTTGCTGCTGTACCTACTATTTTTGTTAGCACAAGGCTCACTAGGGAACCAATGCCATTTTAGGGCACATTTTCTTATAAAATAAACTCGCCTGATGTTTGCGGTCGTTGTAATAGTAATACTATTTCATTTTGTTCCCTTTGGATGTCAGAAAAGATAGTCTAACTTTTCTATCATCGCATTGCGCCACGATCATCATTAAGATGGTTTCTTCACATTGTTGTTGTGGAAAGATGTGCTAAACAGTATGCTTTTTTTCCGACTTGTCAGGACAGCATACTTGTTAAAAGAAATCTGGGCCAGGCTGTGATCATAAAGCAATGTGTTGTTTTGGATTGCAGTTTTTTTGGCTTCTAAAAAACAAGTTACAGAGATGCACAAATAGATATTGCGGGCAGGCGGATACTTCAGCTGGCCACGTCATCTGCAGGGTGACATAGAGGGGACAGCATCGTAGTGCGGCTCCCCTGCAAGATAGGTAGACAGCTCTGTCATGTAAGGGCCACAGTAGTTTGAAAGGACTGAACCCCCTCCGTGTATTCTCTGAGCAAATTTGGAGACTGGCCAGGTCCTCGCATGACATAAGGGAAGAGCAGGGTCGCAACTCAATATACATGATTGAACTGTAAATAATCTAAGCACATTAGTGTTTATACCACTAACAGGACAGCTCTAGCTGTTCGATGGACTCACAGCCGACATCCAGATAACCGGTAAACTAACCCAAGCTGTAATATCACAGACTGCACTTATTAAACCTCAGTGGAAAATTCTGAGGTAAAACCAGACCATAGACACAACATTAGCATGGGGTCTTACTTGTGGATTGTCTCTCCAAAGATTTGATAGAGTGCCTACCACATGGTATTTGGGTTGCACGATTTTTGTATTTCTATCTGCACATTTACCACCAGAGCTTTTTGCTAACATATCTTTTGTCATTTTATCTGATTTGTGATCTGTGACACAGTAAAACTGCATACACTTATGGATTCAAAGTGTACATAGCGCCAACCAAATTATAAAAAGAGTTGAGCTTGGATCTAAATAACCACTCTAGGTTCCAGGTTTCTTATGTCTGTGATATTATTCACCAAAACTGATTCACAACTACTTTGCACATCTTACAAAGGTACAAAGGTACACTGTATGTGATCATAATAATAAGTGAAATGTGAACTTGAAAACATAGAATGGATATTGAGATGCAAACACTGACCATGCAGAGAAAATGTTTAAGCAGCTAACCAAAAACAAGTCAATCGTTCAGTACCATAAGGAGGAAATGCATGTTGTTTTACACATTTCTTTCACACATCTATGCGCCTCGCTGCCAAATGACCCAAGTCATATGTGACTCCTTCAGCCACATAACATTGGCTGTGATATTGGACCACCCATTAGAAGTGGATTGCTAGTGTGTGAGTTGTGTAAATCGGTAGGTGTGGTCCTATGTGTTATCAGTGTACATGGGTGTCTATACAAAAAAGGGTATTGTGAATATATATTTATCACAAATTACATCAGGATTTGCTATACTAATCACTCAAATACACCACGAAAAGCAGTGGAAATGTGGCTCATTGCCTCCTTAAAAAGCTAGGTGCGATAGATTAATAATCCTTGATATTCCTGGGTTTGTGTTCTCAAATGTATAGTGCAGCATTTGGAAGGGGATACTCTACAAATCTCAGAATGCATAGAAAGATGTAGGCTTGGCTAAGATGCTTCCTTCTCACACAGGACTTTGACAACATGTGAGCATCATCTTGTGCCTACTTACTGCACATCAGTGTGTATCCTGTTGTGCATTTCTCATGCCCCAAATGTACATCATTCAATGCCTCCATTGTGCTTTGCTTCGACCCTCTATAATGCAAGCACAATGGTGGCCCTAATCTGTACATCATGCAATGCTTCCCTGATGTACAACTCCTACTGTTCCCCTGGTGCACAGCATTCAGTGCTCTGAGGCACATCTCTCAGTACTCCTCCGAGGCAAGTGATTCATGCTCCTCTGAAGTAAATTATTTTGTCATGAGGCACATTATTCAGATATCCCTGAGGTGCAGCATACAGTGCTGCCTGGAGGTGCATTATTACTGCTCCCGTACTGCACATGATATTGTGGTGCCCAGGTGCAGATCATCACCCTGTGTCCACAAAGTACATCACCCTGAGCTGGCTTCGCAAAATAATGTGTGCTCACTGATCAACAGTTAAATATAAGCCGAGTGCAGTAGCTAAAGACATGCAATAAATTAAAATTTTACAGCATAGTCACAGGCTCATACAAGTCAATCAGAAACCTGCCACAAAGAAAACTCTAAACCAAGATTATTCCTAACAATTTTGAAAACAGAACATTCCATCCAATAGCTGCTAAGGGTTATTTATAGTTTGGTCTGTGTCCATTGATGCTCATACATTTTTGGTCTGTAAGTGCAGGAGCATGTATGCGTCCGGCGGACATTGGGGAAATAGACATCAGTAGAAACATGCTGTGTGTGCTCATATGTACAAGTATAATGTGAGACGTTGTGTGCATGCATTATACAAAAGTTAAGCCCATTTGGTTTGTTTATGTATGTTATACCCAAAGAATTCAATTACATTTCCAAGCATCTGTGTTCTATGTTCCCTGTGCTGTCAATCAGTGGAGCAAGCACAATCAGCAATCTGTGTCTCATTCTGCACAGTTTAGATAAACTTAAGTGTTGAATCACTTAATTATACTTACAACCAACTTATAAATCACAATTGCTTCCAAATGAGTGATCTCATTCTAACAATTTCATGGTTTATTGTGATTTACAAGTTCATGATCTATAGATACCAAACATTTATACTTTGTTAAGTTGCCCTTCTTCAGGACTCACATTCTCCTGGAGATGGAAGGTACCAACAGTCAGGCAGCCATGCTGAGATTGGATGGATATGCTAAATTTATGAACCTTCACCTTCTTTGTTCTTGGCAACAAAAGGCAATAGCAGAAGATATAGTTGTAGCAGCCATCCTGCAGATTATGGATCACTGATGGCATCTAACCATGAGAATGTAAAGCCTATATTCCTTAAAGTGTCAATGTGCTTCCGGAGAAAATGCTGAATGTGAGCACAGTTTCACATAGATGTAATTGCCCTACCGCAATGGGATTGGTGACCATTTTATAGGCATTGCAACATTAGATCAGACAGGATCGTGGTGTTTTTTCCTTTACTAGGAAAGTTGTTAAATTTTTATCTTCAAATTACTTATTTTCCTCGAAGGATGCGATGGACATCACTTCTGGGGTAAAAACGCTTCCCTACTTCTCAGGGATGGTTGTTCGTGAGTTATAAAGAGTATGCACGCACGTAGTAGGCCTCTGTTTGCACTTTGAGGCCACCTCCCTTGAATCAACTGTTAGTTAATTCAAACCTCTTTTAAATGAACCTGTGACAAAAAAGTGTTTCCAAACAAAATGATTTGGTCTTGGTTAATGTATTGCTTTAAAGCAACTGCTGCCTAATTTAACTCTAGGGTTCATTTGCAGAGAGTATAGCAATGCTATGATGTTTTCATTCGCATGAAGCTTAACTCTTGCACTTCTGTAAACTTATTGAATCACACTGATCTGTATTACGTCTGGATGTTTTGAATTTGCTTTGAAGTTTAGAAGTGCTTACAACAAGAAATAATAGAATGCATAGAAAAATAACCGGTCGAGTCGATTTACTACAACAAGGGATAACACGGAGAAGGTTCACAATGTCATAGTTTAATTTTACAGTAAAGCAAACTCTTTTCTTCCTAACATTAGATTCTGACTCAATGAAAGACCATAAACTGGCCCAGAATGAAGAGGCGGGTACAAATTCAAATCTGCTATTAATCATTCTTGTAATAATTCACATTACTTTGCTTTAGGTAAAAATGGCTTCTCCAAAGTTTGGTAATTTCACCAGATGGATATAAATGTACACAAAGTATGGAAATAATAAATAAAAAAACATTAAATCTTATTTTCTAGGGGCGAAGACAATCTGGACCAAATCTTTCTCATGCTCCAGACAACTTGGGATCTACTTTAAGGTCAAAGACTCTTTACTCTGTAGTTAAAAGGCATTGACAAATATGAGAGACCGTAAGCTTTGTTTTCATGTTTCCTCTAGAAATCACCAAGGATGGCTGTTAATTTTTAGTCCTTATCATTCTTGTAATGCAGCAGAAAATGTCTCTGATGAACTCTCAATTTAGCAGACTAAGGGAAGACATAGGCCCTCATTTTGAACATGGCGGTTCGGCCCGCCACGCCGGCAGTGGCGTCTGAAGCCGCCAGCCGGCATGGCAGGCCAAACTGCCATATTATGGACATGGTGACGGCCGCCAGTGGCAGCCGTCACCCACCTCCAGGCTCCCGCCGTCAGGCAGCCTGGCGGCGGGTTGAAACACCATCCGCCAGGGTAGCTGCGCTACCCTTCGGATTATGTTTCATTTCCCGCCAGCCTATCCAGCCAGGAAAAGGCTGGTGGAGGGGGTGCAAGTAAATGGATTTACATCTGCTAGACCAACGCTTAGAGGCTGTTAAACCTGCTATTGTTTATGGTAAGAGTAACTTATAATTGAAAATAACTTGCTACCTAGGCCCTTTGTTTTTCGATGTGGGCTTCTGTTTATATATGATGCATTGGTTATAGATAATATTATTTCTTTAAGCATGATCAATCGCTGTGACGAGGCTAGGCAGCTCACAATCTCATGCTTAAAAGTATTCAATTGCCATAATTTTTAAGCAAATAATCATAGTCAGTGCTCAGACTGTGAACCAGAAGAGACATATGTTCGCGCAGGGATTGAAAGGAAACACTCCTGTTTTTGATATTCTGAAGATCACACCCACTGAACAATGCGGTGAAGTTAGATCGGTCACATTGAAATACAATAGCTCAAAAAACTGTAGACTGAACATATGTGCCCCACCCTGTCTGAGTCACAGGAAACTATTGAAAATTGTCAGTTGCACCCACGCCTGCAAAGACAAGACGAGACAAATAATATCCTGCTGTTTTCAGGTTGACTTGTGTAATGAGCTCAGGTTGCTTTAACGTCTCTGCCTTCCTCCGCACTGACTGGAGATGATTTAGAATGCTACTGTAGGCAGGGTTTTAGACCTTAAAAAAGTTTCAGGCCTCGAAAAGCTACCTCACATTTCCCAACGAGGAGCCAATACACACTCGTGACATTACTTGCATGCTCATTAAAGAGTTATGTTCTATATTTTTCATTTCAAAGCGTCATCCCCCTTTGTAGCATTGAGTACAGATCAGGCACTACGCCATTGACAACTTCTTTACTCACCTAATAATCTAGCTTTACTAACCATAAATGTTAGCTTACCACATGCCTTTCACAAATATAAAAAAGAATAAACACAAATTAAGAACCAAACAATACAGAATATTTAGAGAAAGGAGCATTGGGCCAGGCTTTTTTATCCATTGAATGGGTGACGGTGCAAGTCATGTTTTGAAACATCCTGCAGGAGGAACATTTGGTGGTGAAAGTGCCAGTCAATGACACGTTTTGCCTGTTTATGAAATTTTAGACTGGCCCGCAGTTGTAAAGGTTTCAAGAGAGTGTACAAGCAAACTCAGTTTTATTTTTTTTCTGTTGTGCATGAGGGTGATCAGTTGCACCCTTCATCTTTTATTCACATTTCTGTTCAGTCCAAGGGCCCATGTTTCGCTATCATTATAGCTTTTCAGAGAGCTTGGTTCAGACACAAGGGGGCACCCAATATAAGTCAAAAGAACACCATTTAAAGCTTACAGTGTTGCATAAATTATGCAAAAAAGAAGCAGAGAACTCTGGGTAGTTCCAAAGTTTAGGTGGAGAACAGCTCCTGTATAGAGCACCCACATCACCAGCAACACTCTAAACTTGCTCACCTTAAATGTCTGTTTTTCTAGTAAAGTTTTAAAGCATAGGTTTAGCACAGTGCCATTCACACTGAGCTAGAAAGGGGCAAAGTGGCATATATATGTCAAAGCAGTACCAGGTAGTTCATTTCAGTGTGTTGCACAGCACGATTAAGAAAGGGTAGAAATGCACCATATAGAAAGAAATACGGTTCATTCCTGTCTCCTGAACTGGCATACTATGGGCTGTCTGGTACCCATGCAGGCACATTTGTATTGTGGTGCAAAGGTGCCTGTGTTTCATACAGGATTATTTTTGTGCAGAAAGTGGAACCTTCCTGCACCAAAACAACTCTGAGAGGTGTTTTCTCTTTTTATGTGTGCTGCGGATTGTAGCACACATAGAAAGAAGAAAAATAAAGAGATTTCTCTTCATTATGCCTCTCATGGGGAGGCATAAGATTTTGGTGCATTCCTAGGTTTACAAGTTCTTGTAAGTCTGTGAATGTGTAAAAATTCATGTGTGTTGTGTGGGAAACATCACCGCAATGACCATGGAATGCCTACTTGCAAAATAGTGCAATGCAGACATTTACGCTGCGTTGAGCTATTCCACATTTATGATGTCACTCAGAGCCACACAAAGAGGCTTTGCATAGGTTCATAAATCTGTCTTAGAGGTTTACGACATGCATGTACCACATTGTGTTGTGCAGCTGCTACCCAAACCTCTTATAAGTATGCCCCAAAGTCTTTTGCCATCTCTACAGCAAAGTCTGTAAGCATAGAATTATCAGAGTGCTATCCAAACCAAGGTGTAAAATGGCAAAGGCCGTTTACCACTCCAGGCACAATAATGCATTTTTGGATTTGTAAAATCCCATCCAAGCCAATCTAGAAGGAATAAAAGCAACCCCTGACACATGTTTTACTATCAATGCAACTCAACAGAGAGGTTTTCTTTGTCCAGCCACAAGGAGTGCCCAGTACAAGGGAAAACAATACCCTTTAAGGGGTAAAGTGCCACATAAATTATGCAAAAAAGAAGTAGTGAACTCTGAGTAGTTCCCAGTGTTAAGGTGGAGAGCAGCTCATGTATAAAGCACCCTCAACACTAGCAACACTTCAAATATCTGTCTTACTAGCACAGTTTTTAAGCATAGGATTAGAACAGTGCCATCCACAACAAGTTAGAAAGAGACAAAGGCCCTCATTCTGACCCTGGCGGTCTTTGACCGCCAGGGCGGAGGACCGCGGGAGCACCGCCGACAAGCCGGCGGTGCTTCAATGGGGATTCCGACCGCGGCGGTAAAGCCGCGGTCGGACCGGCACCACTGGCGGGGTCCCGCCAGTGTACCGCGGCCCCATTGAATCCTCCGCGGCGGCGCAGCTTGCTGCACCGCCGCGGGGATTCTGACCCCCCCTACCGCCATCCAGATCCCGGCGGTCGGACCGCCGAGATCCGGATGGCGGTAGGGGGGGTCACGGGGCCCCTTGGGGCCCCTGCAGTGCCCATGCCACTGGCATGGGCATTGCAGGGGCCCCCGTAAGAGGGCCCCTACATGTATTTCACTGTCTGCTGCGCAGACAGTGAAATACGCGACGGGTGCAACTGCACCCGTCGCACAGCTTCCACTCCGCCGGCTCGATTCCGAGCCGGCTTCATCGTGGAAGCCTCTTTCCCGCTGGGCTGGCTGGCGGTCTGAAGGAGACCGCCCGCCAGCCCAGCGGGAAAGTCAGAATTACCGCCGCGGTCTTTCGACCGCGGAACGGTAACCTGACGGCGGGACTTTGGCGGGCGGCCTCCGCCGCCCGCCAAGGTCAGAATGAGGGCCAAAGTATTTTGGCATTTCTACCACAAAAAATCTTTAAGCATAGGATT
This sequence comes from Pleurodeles waltl, assembly GCF_031143425.1. Lineage (NCBI taxonomy): Eukaryota > Metazoa > Chordata > Amphibia > Caudata > Salamandridae > Pleurodeles > Pleurodeles waltl. Next base: position 841,719,120 of record NC_090436.1, read on the forward strand.
AGCACAGTGCTATCTGTGCTGAGCTGTGAAATGACAAAAACCTTTTAACACCCCAGTCACAGTATTACAGCTGTAGATTGGTAAAATACCACCCACTCCAACCTGGAATGAATAAATCAACCCACACACATGTTTTGCTATCATTATAGCTCTTCAGGGAGGTTTAGCTTTGTCCAGACGTAAGGGAGTACCTAGTATAAGTCATAACAATACCCTTTCAAGTTTAAAGTGCTGCACAAATTATGCAAAAAAAGAAGCAGGGAACTATGGGTAGTTCCTGAGTTTAGGTGAAGAGCAGCTCCTGTATGGAACACCCTCAGCATCAGCGACACTCTAAAACTGCTTGCCTCAAATGCCTGTGTAGTAACTCACAATGGCAAGTGAGTTAAATCTTTTTTATTAAGTGAACAATTATTACCTCCAGCTGACTGACAACATAACAACAACCAACCTCTGGAACTTTTATTCCTCTCCATTCCACATTACATCACAACATTACCCAATGAATAGAACGCTCCTACAGTCTGCTTTCTAGCAAAGTTTTTAAGTACAGATTTAGCACAGTGTCATCCACACTGAACTAGAAAGGGACAAAGTATTTTGCCATTTCCAAAGCAAAGTCTTTCAGCATAGGATTAGCACAGTGCAAGCCACACCAAGATGCAGAGGCCCATATTTATACTTTTTGACGCTAAACTGCGCTAACGCAGTTTAGCGTCAAAAAATTTTGCGCCGTCTAACGCCATTCTGAAGCGCCATGCGGGCGCCGTATTTATGGAATGGCGTTAGCCGGCGCAAGCAGACCGGCGCTGCCTGGTGTGCGTGGAAAAAAAACACGTAGACCAGGCAGCGCCGGCGTTGGTCAAAAATGACGTTAGGGCGTCTTAAAATGGGGCAAGTCAGGTTGAGGCAAAAAAATCGTCTTAACCCGACTTGCGCCATTTTTTAACGACGCCCATCCCCCATCAACATGACTCCTATCATTGTAAAGATAGGAGTCATGCCCCCTTGCCCAATGGCCATGCCCAGGGGACTTCTGTCCCCTGGGCATGGTCATTGGGCATAGTGGCATGTAGGGGGGGCACAAATCAGGCCCCCCTATGCCAAAAAAAATTATTAAAAAAAAATAAAAAAATACTTACCTGAACTTACCTGAATGTCCCTGGGGTGGGTCCCTCCAGCCTTGGGTGTCCTCCTGGGGTGGGCAAGGGTGGCAGGGGGGGTCCCTGGGGGCAGGGGAGGGCACTCTGGGCTCATTTTGAGCCCACTTGTCCCTTAACGCCATGCCTGACCCAGGCGTTAAAAAGCGGCGCAAATGCGCCGTTTTTAGCCACGCCCACTCCCGGGCGTCTCTTTTGCCCGGGAGTATAAATACCACGTAAAGGCCTGGGAGTCATTTTTTAGACGGGAACGCCTCCCTTGCATATCATTAACGCAAGGAAGGGGTTCACGCTAAAAAATGACGCACATTCCGGGAACTTTGGCGCTATACGCCTCTAACGCCATAGTATAAATATGGCGTTAGTTGGCGTTAGTTTAGCGTCGAATTTGCGTCGAAAAAAACGACGCAAATTCGGCGCAAACGGAGTATAAATACGGCCCAGAATGACCAAAGCCTTTAACCACTCCAGGCACAGTATTCTAGCTTTGGATTGATAAAATACCATCCAAGCCAACCTGAAATGAATAAAAGCAACCCCTGACACATGCTTTGCTATCATTTTAGCTATTCAGAGTGTTTATTTTGTCTAGGGACAAAGGAGCACTTAGTACAAGTCAAAACAATACCCTTACAGTCTTTTAGTGCTGCACATATTATGCAAAAAAGAAGCCAAGGACTCTGGACAGTTCCCAAGTTTAGGTGGAGAGCAGCTCCTATATAGAGCACCCTCAACACCAGCAACACTCTGAATCTGCTCACCCTAAATGTCTGTTTTTCTAGCAGTTTGTAAGCAGAGGTTTAGCACATAGCCACCTACACTGAGCTAGAAAGGGACAAAGTATTTTGCCACTTCTACAGCAAAGACTTTAAGCATAGAATTTGTATGATGCTATCCATGCTAAGCAGTAAAATGACAAAAACCTTTTGACACTCTGCGCACAGTATTACAGCTTTGGATTGATAAAATATTATCCAAGCCAACCTAGAATGAATAAAAGCAAACCCTGTTTTGTGTTTTGTTATCATTATAGCTCTTCTGAGTGGTTTAGCTTTGTCCAGACACAAAGGAGCACACAGTACAAGTCAAAACAACACCCATTCAGGCTTAAAGTGCTGCATAAATTATGAAAAAAAGAAACAGAGAACTCTGGGAAGTTCCCAAACTTAGGTTGAGCACAAATGTCTCTTAACAAAGGCTTTAAGCATCTAATTATGACAGTGCGAAGCATTTTAACACTATATGCGCAGTGTTATAGCTTTAGTAAAATACCATCCAAGCCAACCTGGAATGAACAAAAGCAACCCCTGGCATGTGTTTCACTGTCATTATAGCGCTTTAGAGAGGATTACTCAGAAACAAGAGAACACAAAATATAAGCCAGAACAATACCTGTTGTTTTTTTTTTTTATGCAGGGTCATCCCCAGTCTTTTTGCCTCCTGCGTCCTATTTTTTCTGACATATCGCTGTTGGCTGTAGGACCCAGAGCACTTTATCACTGCTGACCAGTGCTAAAGTGCAGGTGCTCTCCCATCTAAAGTTGGTATGATTGGCTTATACCTAATTGGCAAATTTAATTTACCTTTACGTCCCTTGTACAGTGGTATCTCTATACCCAGGGCCTGTAAATTAAACGCTACTAGTAGGCCTGCAGCGCTGCTTGCGCCACCCACTGAAGTAGACTTTCAAACCTGTATCAGGCCTGCTAGCGCAGGGCCTGTGTGCGCAGTTTTCTGCCACAGGGACATGGCATCTAAATTTACTTGCTAGCCCCAGAACTCCCCTTTTACTACATGCAAGTCACCACTAAGGGAGGCCCTAGCTAACCCTATGGGCAGGGTGCCATGTGTGTAAAGGCAGGACATCTGCCAGGTTGCGTGCCTGTCCTGGTAGTGACAAACAGCCTAACTTGGTGTCTCACTGATGTGAGTGCTGCCTTCTCATAGGATTGCATTAGAAATGCCCTGCCTTATGTGTCTGATTTATGATGGGTAACATAGGCATGTTTGGTATGGTTTTGATGGTGATAATAAATGCTGCTTACTGGCGTGGGTGTATTTTTTATTACTAATACAGAAATGCCACTTCTAGAAGTTCCCATTTCTTTGTTTTGCAGCTTGACTCCAATCCATGCCTGGGCAGAGTGACAGTTGAGGCTGTGTGCATACTTTTCAGACAGCCTGTACACAGGGAGGTTGAGTTGTCACAGAGGTGCATCTGCATACTGAATAGTCTTCCTGGGCTGAGAGAAGGGAGAGGCGGGCACACCTACATTTGTAAAAGCTGTGCCCTGGCCTCACACAACAGGGTCGTTTACCCCCCACTGATGTTTGGAGCCTGTGCTGGAGGAGAGAGGGGGCACTCACAGAACCAGTTGTAACTGCTTGGAACCTCCTCTCCCCACCATTGTAAAACACTGTAAGGACTGAGTATGAGTACAGGGGAATTTTCCCCACAATTTGGAGACTCTTTGAATCATCTTGGAACCGGACACAGAACGCTGGAATGACTCACCAGGGACCGCCATGGACTGCTGCTGCTGTGCTGACCTGTGGCCTGCTTGGTCACTGTAAATGACTACCACTTGCTTGCATCCTCTTTGCGCTGGCCTATTTTTGGACCCTTTCCACCTGTGGGCCTTTTCTCTGAAGCTTTGTTCCCCAGGGGCAGGGTGCTGTGGCCCCTGACCCCTGCAACTACGGGAAGGACAAGGAGTGCTTGATTTTTGCTTCATAGCTCCTTGAAGGCTCTTCACTAAAATTGTGCTGTGCACCAGGAGGGGCGCTCTGCTGTGTCTGCTTTGAAACACTTCCCTGTTGTTCCTACAGCACTTGGAAGCGCTCAACAACTGTAGGAGCATCACTGGCGTGACCCGGGGTCTGTGAGTGGCCCGGCGTGTTGCAGGGCGTGTTGTCATGTGAAGATTCACCGCCACAACCTGGGCTTCACTGAAATTCCGAGCACGTCGGGGATGCGTTGCAACTTGTGCCTCTGGGGCACCTTCAGGAAGAAGAACGGAGCGAGCACGCTCCTAGTATGCCCCAGGGGCAAGCTACGCTCTAGGGAGCGCCCCCGGGGCACAAGCAGGCACCTACTAGGGTGCCTGCCATCGGATGTAGCCTGGGTGGGCCGCTCCGTGCTATTTTGAAACTGTTGGACCTGGCTTTTTGACAGGGACATCCCCAAACTTTTTGCCTCCTTCCTCCTATTTTTTCTGACCTGTTGTTGTTGGCTTTTGACCTCTGAGCACTTTACCACTGCTAACCAGTGCTAAAGTGCATATGCTCTCTGTGTAAATTGTACTATTGATTGGTTTATCCATGATTGACTATTTAATTTACCTGTAAGTCCCTATTAGAGTGCACTACATGTGCCTAGGGCATGTAGATTAAATGCTACTAGTGGGCCTGCAGCACTGGTTGTGCCACCCACCTCAGTAGCCCCTTAACCTTGTCTCAGGCCTGCCATTGCAAGGCCTGTGTGTGCAGTTTCACTGCCACTTCGACTTGGCCTTTAAAAGTACTTGCCAAGCCTAGAACTCCCCTTTTTCTACATATAAGTCATCCCTAATGTGTGCCCTAGGTATCCCCTAGAGCAGGGTGCTGTGTAGGTAAAAGGCAGGACATGTACCTGTGTAGTTATATGTCCTGGTAGTGTAAAACTCCTAAATTCGTTTTTACACTACTGTGAGGCCTGCTCCCTTCATAGGCTAACATTGGGGCTGCCCTCCTACACTGTTGAAGTGGCAGCTGCTGATCTGAAAGGAGCAGGGAGGTCATATTTAGTATGGCCAGAATGGTAATACAAAATCCTGCTGACTGGTGAAGTCGGATTTAATATTACTATTCTAGAAATGCCACTTTTAGAAAGTGAGCATTTCTTTGCCCTAAAATCTTGTGGTGCCCTTCAATCCACGTCTGGCTAGGTTTAGTTGACAGCTCCTTGTGCATTCACTCAGACACACCCCAAACACAGGGTACTCAGCCTCACTTGCATACATCTGCATTTTGAATGGGTCTTCCTGGGCTGGGAGGGTGGAGGGCCTGCCCTCACACAAAGGACTGCCACACCCCCTACTGGGACTCTGGCAGACAGGATTGAGCTGAAAGGGAACTTGGTGCATTTCTTAGAGACTCTTTGAAGTCACCCCCACTTCAAAGGCACAACTTAGTATAAAACAGGGCCTCTGCCCTACCTCATCAGACACTTGCTGGAGAAGAAACCTGAACCAGAAACTACATCCTGCCAAGAAGAACTGCCTGGCTGCTCAAAGGACTCACCTGTCTGCTTTCTCCAAAGGACTGCTGTCTTGCTGTTGCCCTGCTGCCTTGCTGAACTCTTGTCTGGCTGTGAAAGTGCTCTCCAAGGGCTTGGATAGAGCTTGCCTCCTGTTCCTTGAAGTCTCAGGACCAAAAAGACTTCTTCCTTTCACGTGGACGCTCCGTGCGCCGAAAATTTCGACGCACAGCTTGTTTCGCGGCGAGAAAAACGCCGCACACCGACGCTGATCAACGCGACGCCCTCGGGACGATCGAGACTTCGACGCACAACCTCGCAAGGACAAAGCCGCCCGACTTCCAAGGAGAAATCGACGCGACGCCTACCATGAGTGCGAAACTTTGACGCACGGCCTCGCAAGGACAACGCCGCCCGACTTCCAAGGAGAAATCGACGCGACGCCTGCCGTGAGACCAAAATTTCGACGCACGGCCTCGCAAGGACAACGCCGCCCGACTTCCAAGGAGAAATCGACACGACGCCTACCGTGAGATCGAAACTTCGACGCGCAGCCCCGCAGAACGACGCGCAGCCGGAAAATAAGCAGGAGAATCCACGCACAGACCCGGGACATCTGGTAATCCTCGCGATCCACAAAAAGAGACTGTCTGCGCGCCGGAAAACGACGCCCGACTTCCCCGCGTGGAAAAGAACGACGCAAGTCTGTGTGTGCTGAGCGGAAAACGACGCACACACCCCTTTTTCCACGCATCTCTTCTCCTGTGGCCCTCTGAGGAGATTTCCCACCAGAAACCAGGTACTCTGTGCTTGAAAGACACTTTATTGCTTTTTAAAGACTTAAAGACTCTTAATATCACTTTTCAGTGATATCTTTATAAATTCGAATTGCAACTTTGATCGTTTTTACCTACAATTATCCAGATAAATATTCTATATTTTTCTAAACACTGTGTGGTGTATTTTTGTGGTGTTATACTATGGTGTTGTATGATTTATTGCACAAATGCTTTACACATTGCCTTCTAAGTTAAGCCTGACTGCTCGTGCCAAGCTACCGGAGGGTGAGCACAGGCTGATTTTGGATTGTGTGTGACTTACCCTGACTAGAGTGAGGGTTCTTGCTTGGACAGAGGGCAACCTATCTGCCAACCAAAAACCCCATTTCTAACATTGGTGATCAGCGGTGAGGATAGGACTTGTGTTTGTGCAGTGACATACAGTAGCTAAGTATTTCACTACCTACCCACAGTTGAAGGTCAACTTGATTTTTTATCTCTTTTTTGACTTTTGGTCTCTGATGTCCTCCTGGATATACTATTGATATTTTGGACTTTGGATTTTGGTTTTTGCTGGTAAGATCCTATCAGAATGGGATCGCTTACCTACTTATTCTTTTTGCCTACTGACCACCTCACTAAGGCTGACCTAAGGAAGCTTTGCAGAGAATGTGGCCTTCCTGTAGCAAAGAGATCTACTAAAGCAGAGATGCTACATGCCTACATAGTCTGGGAGGAAGACAGATGGGCAGAGAGAGAGGCAGCAAGAAACCAAATGACTAAGTACCCCTCAGAGGAGGAGGAGGACGACTCAGATGAGGAAAGAGACCCAGTGAAAAAAGAATGGCTCATGGCTCAAGCACGGTGGATGGAAGAGCTAGATGAGTTTATTGAAAGGGCTGAGGCAGCAAGTCTCTTAGCCCTGGAAGAAGAAAAGATTGCAGCTCAAGAGCTGAGCTGTAAAGGGCTGAAACTGGAGGCCGGAAGGGCTGAGTCCAGTTCAGATGGTGGCAGCAAAAATCTTGCATCTAGTACTGCTGAAGAAGGGCACAAGCCCAGAGATGTGGTACCCAACTTGAAGAAGAGAGTTGACACACCCCAGGCGGTTCAAGGGTATGAGGTAGTTCCCGTTATGCACAGGGTCCCTGAGAAGGATTGGGGAACTGGCACAGGGAGTCATATTCCTACTGGGGGGAGGGACACTTTACTGACTCTAGCAGAGAGTGACAGAGAAAAGGGTTCCCCCCTGGTGGACGTCCTGGATATAGAGTGTAGAGACATCCCAGAAGAGTTTGGGTTGAGTGTCAGGGACAGACAGATACTGTCTCACCAGTCTCAGGAGGGTGAAGTAGAGTGCTTTTCCAAGGTTGAGTTACTGGGTGGTTGGGTGAAGGGTACTGTGGTTAATACATGTGAAGGGCAGAGTGATGTAATTGCTGGAGAGCATATGTCTGGTCCTTATTTTCCAGAGCTACGCCAACACCAGGTGGAGTGTGAGTTCTCTGACCCCAGGGAACTTACAGTGGAGGCAGACTTTTGGGTGAGTACCAGAGAGTCTGAAGAGGCAATTGGGGGTGCTCCTGAAGGGAGTGGTCTAGGTGGTTCCCGACCAAGTGTGGTGGGAGAGGATTGTAGTGTCCCAGGTAGGTCTCAGAGCCTAACCTGTACCGTAGGGCCACCTTTTGAGGGAAGCCCCGCAGTGTCAGAAGAACTTGGGGGGATGACTGTAGACAGCATCCCAACAGTTCTGGTGTCTGGCAGTACCACTCCTAGTGAGGGGGTGCAGAAGTCCAGACATAGGGTTGAGAGGGGGTGGCAGACCCCAGTGGAGGATCTTGAAAGTCAGGGGTCAGCTCTGAGAGCAGAGCCCCCCAGGAATGACCCAGGTGAGACCGTTTCTGGTTTGGGGGAAACCCAGACTCTGCCGGATGGGCAGAGGTCGGGAGACCTGCGCCAACCAGACTCTTGTGTGGCCCTTGGGGACGGCGTGTCCCTTGTGGGGGGTGAGAGTGCCCCCCAGGAAGTCCTGGCATGCCAGGCAAAGATTCAACCTCAGGGTGGTGACTCTGGGTTGGATAACCGGGTTCAGAGGTTAAACTTTGACCTGGTGGGGGGTAGATGTGCCCCCCAGAAAGTCCTGGAATGCCAGGCAATGGCTCAACCTCAGGGTGGTGACTCTGGGTTGGCTTACCAGGTGAAGAGGTCAAACTCTGACCTGGTGGGGGGTAGGTGTGCCCCCCAGAAAGTCCTGGTATACCAGGCAATGGTTCAACCTCAGGGTGGTGACCCTGGGTTGGAGAACCAGGCTCAGAGGTTAAACTCTGACCTGGTGGGAGGTAGGTGTGCCTCCCTGAAAGTCCTGGCCTGCCAGGCAATGGTTCAACCTCAGGGTGGTGACTCTGGGTTGGATATCCCGGTTCAGAGGTTAACCTCTGACCTGGTGGGGGGTAGGTGTGCCCCCCAGAAAGCCCTGGTGTACCAGGCAGTTGTCCAACCTCAGGATGGTGACCCTAGGTTGGAGAACCAGGTTCAGAGGTTAAACTCTGACCTGGTGGAGGGTCAGTGTGCCCTCCAGGAAGTCCTGGCATGCCAGGCGATTGTTCAACTTCAGGGTGGTGACTCTGAGTTGAATGGCCCAGTTCAGAGGTTAAACTCTGACCTGGTGGAGGGTCAGGGTGCCCTCCAGAAAGTCCTGGCGTGCCAGGCAATTGTTCAACCTCAGAGTGCTGACTCTGGGTTGGATAACCGGGTTCAGAGGTTAAACTCTGACCTGGTGGGGGGTAGGTGTGCCCCCCAGAAAGTCCTGGCGTGCCAGGCAATTGTTCAACCTCAGGGCGGTGACTCTGGGTTGGATAACCAGGTTCAGAGGTTAAACTCTGACCTGGTGGGAGGTAGGTGTGCCTCCCAAGAAGCCCTGCTGTGCCAGGCAATTGTCCAACCTCAGGGTGTTGACTCTGGGTTGGATGACCAGGTTCAGAGGTTAAACTCTGACCTGGTGGGGGGTAGTGTAGGAAAGTACCATCTTGCCTGGCATGTTACCCCCATTTTTCACTGTATATATGTTGTTTTAGTTGTATGTGTCACTGGGACCCTGGTAACCCAGGGCCCCAGTGCTCATAAGTGTGCCTGTATGTGTTACCTGTGTAGTGACTAACTGTCTCACTGAGGCTCTGCTAATCAGAACCTCAGTGGTTATGCTCTCTCATTTCTTTCCAAATTGTCACTGACAGGCTAGTGACCATTTTTACCAATTTACATTGGCTTACTGGAACACCCTTATAATCCCCTAGTATATGGTACTGAGGTACCCAGGGTATTGGGGTTCCAGGAGATCCCTATGGGCTGCAGCATTTCTTTTGCCACCCATAGGGAGCTCTGACAATTCTTACACAGGCCTGCCACTGCAGCCTGAGTGAAATAACGTCCACGTTATTTCACAGCCATTTTACACTGCACTTAAGTAACTTATAAGTCACCTATATGTCTAACCTTTACCTGGTAAAGGTTAGGTGCAAAGTTACTTAGTGTGAGGGCACCCTGGCACTAGCCAAGGTGCCCCCACATTGTTCAGAGCCAATTCACTGAACTTTGTGAGTACGGGGACACCATTACACGCGTGCACTACATATAGGTCACTACCTATATGTAGCTTCACCATGGTAACTCCGAATATGGCCATGTAACATGTCTATGATCATGGAATTGCCCCCTCTATGCCATCTTGGCATTGTTGGTACAATTCCATAATCCCAGTGGTCTGTAGCACAGACCCTGGTACTGCCAGACTGCCCTTCCTGGGGTTTCTCTGCAGCTGCTGCTGCTGCCAACCCCTCAGACAGGCATCTGCCCTCCTGGGGTCCAGCCAGGCCTGGCCCAGGATGGCAGAACAAAGAACTTCCTCTGAGAGAGGGTGTGACACCCTCTCCCTTTGGAAAATGGTGTGAAGGCAGGGGAGGAGTAGCCTCCCCCAGCCTCTGGAAATGCTTTGTTGGGCACAGAGGTGCCCAATTCTGCATAAGCCAGTCTACACCGGTTCAGGGACCCCTTAGCCCCTGCTCTGGCGCGAAACTGGACAAAGGAAAGGGGAGTGACCACTCCCCTGACCTGCACCTCCCCTGGGAGGTGTCCAGAGCTCCTCCAGTGTGCTCCAGACCTCTGCCATCTTGGAAACAGAGGTGCTGCTGGCACACTGGACTGCTCTGAGTGGCCAGTGCCACCAGGTGACGTCAGAGACTCCTTGTGATAGGCTCCTTCAGGTGTTAGTAGCCTTTCCTCTCTCCTAGGTAGCCAAACCCTCTTTTCTGGCTATTTAGGGTCTCTGTCTCTGGGGAAACTTTAGATAACGAATGCATGAGCTCAGCCGAGTTCCTCTGCATCTCCCTCTTCACCTTCTGATAAGGAATCGACCGCTGACCGCGCTGGAAGCCTGCAAACCTGCAACATAGTAGCAAAGACGACTACTGCAACTCTGTAACGCTGATCCTGCCGCCTTCTCGACTGTTTTCCTGCTTGTGCATGCTGTGGGGGTAGTCTGCCTCCTCTCTGCACCAGAAGCTCCGAAGAAATCTCCCGTGGGTCGACGGAATCTTCCCCCTGCAACCGCAGGCACCAAAAAGCTGCATCTCCGGTCCCTTGGGTCTCCTCTCAGCACGACGAGCGAGGTCCCTCGAATCCAGCGACACCGTCCAAGTGACCCCCACAGTCCAGTGACTCTTCAGCCCAAGTTTGGTGGAGGTAAGTCCTTGCCTCACCTCGCTGGGCTGCATTGCTGGGAACCGCGACTTTGCAAGCTTCTCCGGCCCCTGTGCACTTCCGGCGGAAATCCTTTGTGCACAGCCAAGCCTGGGTCCACGGCACTCTAACCTGCATTGCACGACTTTCTAAGTTGGTCTCCGGCGACGTGGGACTCCTTTGTGCAACTTCGGCGAGCACCGTTTCACGCATCCTCGTAGTGCCTGTTTCTGGCACTTCTCCGGGTGCTACCTGCTTCAGTGAGGGCTCCTTGTCTTGCTCGACGTCCCCTCTCTCTGCAGGTCCAATTTGCGACCTCCTGGTCCCTCCTGGGCCCCAGCAGCGTCCAAAAACGCCAAACGCACGATTTGCGTGTAGCAAGGCTTGTTGGCGTCCATCCGGCGGGAAAACACTTCTGCACGACTCTCCAAGGCGTGGGGGATCCATCCTCCAAAGGGGAAGTCTCTAACCCTTGTCGTTCCTGCAGTATTCACAGTTCTTCAGCCTAGTAAGAGCTTCTTTGCACCAACCGCTGGCATTTCTTGGGCATCTGCCCATCTCCGAGCTGCTTGTGACTTTTGGACTTGGTCCCCTTGTTCCACAGGTACCTTCAGACAGGAATCCATCGTTGTTGCATTGCTGATTTGTGTTTTCCTTGCATTCTCCCTCTAACACGACTATTTTGTCCTTAGGGGAACTTTGGTGCACTTTGCACTCACTTTTCAGGGTCTTGGGGAGGGTTATTTTTCTAACTCTCACTATTTTCTAATAGTCCCAGCGACCCTCTACAAGGTCACATAGGTTTGGGGTCCATTCGTGGTTCACATTCCACTTTTGGAGTATATGGTTTGTGTTGCCCCTATCCCTATGTTTCCCCATTGCATCCTATTGTAATTATACATTGTTTGCACTGTTTTCTAAGACTATACTGCATATTTTTGCTATTGTGTATATATATCTTGTGTATATTTCCTATCCTCTTACTGAGGGTACACTCTAAGATACTTTGGCATATTGTCATAAAAATAAAGTACCTTTATTTTTAGTATAACTGTGTATTGTGTTTTCTTATGATATTGTGCATATGACACTAAGTGGTACTGTGGTAACTTCACACGTCTCCTAGTTCAGCCTAAGCTGCTTTGCTAAGCTACCATTATCTATCAGCCTAAGCTGCTAGACACCCTATACACTAATAAGGGATAACTGGGCCTGGTGCAAGGTGCAAGTACCCCTTGGTACTCACTACAAGCCAGTCCAGCCTCCTACATTGGTTGTGCAGTGGTGGGATAAGTGCTTTGAGACTACTTACCACTCTTGTCATTGTACTTTTCATAAGAGAAAAATATACAAAACAAGGTCAGTGTATATACACATAGCCAAAAAGTTTTGCATTTCCTCTTTTCACTCTTTTCTAAGTGCTGAAAAGTACTTCTAAACTTTCAAAAAGTTCTTAAAAGTTTAAAAAGTTTTTTTTCTGTCTTTCCAAAAAGTTCTGAAAACTTTTTTCTCTTTGTCTATCACTTTAACTCTCTCTAAAAAAATGTCTGGCACAGGCCAAAAAGTTGAACTGTCCAAACTTGCATATGATCACCTTAGCTGGAAAGGAGCAAGGAGTCTCTGCATAGAGAGAGGTTTGAGTGTAGGGAAGAATCCTTCTTTAGAACTGTTAATTAATATGCTTAGAGTACAGGATAAGGCCATAAGTGCCCAATCTGTAGAAAAAGTTGCTAATGGTTCTCAATCTGATCCAGGGACTCCCCCAGGAAAAGGTTCAGGAAAGAAACTTCTCAGCCTGCCCATTACTAGACAGTCTAGCATAGTTGGTACAGAGGTTGAATCACATCATACTGATGATGTGCTCTCACATTATACTGGTAGCCAAGCTGTTAGGGTGCCCTCTGTAAGGGACAGGTCTCCTTCTGTTCATTCCCATCATACCTCTGTATCTAGAAATGTCCCTCCCACCCACCCTGATGACAGATTGTTGGAAAGGGAGCTCAATAGATTGAGAGTGGAGCAAACCAGACTGAAGCTCAAGAAGCAACAGCTGGATTTGGATAGACAGTCTTTAGAAATAGAGAGGGAAAGACAGAAAATGGGTTTAGATACCCATGGTGGCAGCAGCAGTATTCCCCATAGTCATCCTGCAAAAGAGCATGATTCCAGGAATCTGCATAAGATAGTTCCCCCTTACAAGGAGGGGGATGACATTAACAAGTGGTTTGCTGCACTTGAGAGGGCCTGTGCTGTACAGGATGTCCCTCAAAGGCAGTGGGCTGCTATCCTATGGCTATCATTTACTGGAAAAGGTAGGGATAGGCTCCTTACTGTAAAAGAAAATGATGCTAACAATTTCCAAGTTCTTAAGAATGCACTCCTGGATGGTTATGGCTTAACCACTGAACAGTACAGGATCAAGTTCAGAGATACCAAAAAGGAGTCTTCACAAGACTGGGTTGATTTCATTGACCAGGCAGTGAAGGCCTTGGAGGGGTGGTTACATGGCAGTAAAGTTACTGATTATGACAGCCTGTATAACTTAATCCTGAGAGAGCATATTCTTAATAATTGTGTGTCTGATTTGTTGCACCAGTACTTGGTGGACTCTGATCTGACCTCTCCCCAAGAATTGGGAAAGAAGGCAGACAAATGGGTCAGAACAAGAGTGAACAGAAAAGTTCATACAGGGGGTGACAAAGATGGCAACAAAAAGAAGGATGGTAAGTCTTCTGACAAGGGTGGGGACAAATCTAAAAATGAGTCTTCATCAGGCCCACAAAAACACTCTGGTGGGGGTGGTGGGCCCAAACCCTCCTCTAATCAGAACAAGGAAAAGAAACCATGGTGCTATTTATGTAAGATAAAAGGCCATTGGACAACAGATCCCAGTTGTCCAAAGAAAGGCACCACAGCTCCTACCACTACAACCCCTACTGCTACACCTAGTGTCCCTACTAATAGCAGTGGTGGTGGGAGCAAACCTACTAATAGCCAATCCAAGGGAGTAGCTGGGCTCACTTTTGGTAATTTAGTTGGGGTTGGTCTGATTAGGGAGACCACAGAGGCTACTTTAGTCTCTGAAGGGGCTATTGACTTAGCCACTTTGGTTGCTTGCCCCCATAACTTGGAGAAGTACAAGCAACTAACCCTAATAAATGGTGTTGAGGTCCAGGCCTACAGGGACACAGGTGCCAGTGTCACAATGGTGATTGAGAAACTGGTGCACCCTGAACAACACATACTTGGACACCAGTACCAAGTAACCGATGCTCACAACATAACACAAAGCCACCCCATGGCTGTTGTAAATCTCAACTGGGGGGGGGTATCTGGTCCAAAGAAAGTTGTGGTAGCTTCAGATTTACCTGTAGACTGTCTATTAGGGAACGATTTGGAGACATCAGCTTGGTCAGATGTGGAGTTGGAGGCCCATGCAGCAATGCTGGGCATCCCAGGGCATATTTTTGCTTTGACAAGGGCTCAGGCCAAAAAGCAAAAAGGACAGGGAAGCTTGGATCCTGGAACAATGGACCAAGTGCTCCCTAAAGCTAGGGCTAGTAGAAGCAAACCACTTCCTACTATCCCTCCCTCTACAGTGGATTCTAATTCTGAGGAAGAAGAATTCCCTCCCTGTGCAGAACCTACACCAGAGGAGCTGGAAGCAGACACTGCTGAGCTTTTGGGTGAAGGGGGGCCTGCCAGAGAGGAGCTGAGTGTGGCACAGCAAACCTGTCCCACATTAGAGGGTCTCAGACAGCAAGCTGTCAAACAGGCTAATGGGGATGTCAGTGACTCACACAGAGTTTACTGGGAGGACAACCTCTTGTACACTGAGCATAGGGATCCTAAACCTGGAGCTGCCAGGAGATTAGTGATTCCTCAGGAGTACAGAAAGTTCCTCCTAACACTGGCACATGACATTCCCTTAGCTGGGCACCTGGGTCAAATGAAAACTTGGGACAGATTGGTACCACTGTTTCATTGGCCTAGGATGTCTGAGGACACAAAAGAATTTTGTAAGTCCTGTGAAACCTGTCAAGCCAGTGGCAAGACAGGTGGCACTCCAAAGGCACCCCTTATCCCACTGCCTGTGGTTGGGGTTCCCTTTGAAAGGGTAGGGGTTGACATAGTTGGCCCCCTTGACCCTCCTACTGCTTCAGGCAATAGGTTTATCTTAGTGGTAGTGGACCATGCCACAAGGTATCCTGAAGCAATTCCTTTAAGGACCACTACAGCTCCTGCAGTGGCAAAGGCCCTCCTGGGAATATTTTCCAGGGTGGGCTTCCCAAAGGAAGTAGTATCAGACAGAGGAAGCAATTTCATGTCTGCATACTTAAAGGCCATGTGGAAGGAGTGTGGTGTAACTTACAAGTTCACAACACCCTATCATCCACAAACAAATGGACTGGTGGAGAGATTTAATAAAACTCTCAAAGGCATGATTATGGGACTCCCTGAAAAACTCCGCAGGAGATGGGATATCCTTCTACCATGCCTCCTTTTTGCCTACAGGGAGGTACCCCAGAAAGGAGTGGGCTTCAGCCCCTTTGAACTTCTTTTTGGACACCCTGTTAGGGGTCCACTCACACTTGTAAAGGAGGGTTGGGAACAACCTTTAAAAGCTCCTAAGCAGGATATTGTGGACTATGTACTTGGCCTCAGATCAAGGATGGCTGAGTACATGAAAAAGGCCAGTAAAAACCTTCAGGCCAGCCAAGAGCTCCAGAAGCAATGGCATGATCAGAAGGCTGTTTTGGTTCAGTACCAACCAGGGCAGAAAGTGTGGGTCTTGGAGCCTGTGGCCCCAAGAGCACTCCAAGATAAATGGAGTGGTCCACACACAATTGTTGAAAAGAAGGGTGAAGTCACCTACTTGGTTGACTTAGGCACTGCCAGGAGTCCCCTTAGGGTGCTCCATGTCAACCGCCTGAAACCCTACTATGACAGGGCTGATCTCACCCTGCTCATGGCAACAGATGAGGGACAGGAAGAAGACAGTGATCCTCTACCTGATCTCTTCTCTTCCACAGAACAAGATGCTCTTGTGGAAGGGGTAGTTTTGGCTGATTGTCTTACTGCTGAGCAGAAAGATAATTGCATAAATCTCCTAGGACAATTTTCAGAACTCTTCTCCATTGTGCCAGGCACCACTTCTTGGTGTGAGCACACTATAGATACTGGAGACAGTTTACCTGTCAAAAGTAAGATCTATAGGCAGCCTGACCATGTCAGGGACTGCATAAAGCAAGAAGTTCAGAAGATGTTGGAACTAGGAGTGGTTGAGCACTCTGACAGTCCATGGGCTTCTCCTGTGGTACTGGTACCAAAACCCAATTCTAAAGATGGAAAGAAGGAAATGAGGTTTTGTGTAGACTATAGAGGTCTCAACTTGGTAACCAAAACAGATGCTCACCCTATACCCAGGGCAGATGAGCTAATAGATACACTGGCATCTGCCAAGTATCTAAGCACTTTTGATTTGACTGCAGGGTATTGGCAGATCAAAATGTCAGAAGATGCTAAACCTAAGACTGCATTTTCTACCATTGGAGGACATTACCAGTTTACTGTAATGCCTTTTGGTTTGAAAAATGCACCTGCCACTTTTCAGAGGTTGGTGAACACAGTCCTGCAAGGGCTGGAAGCTTTCAGTGCAGCATATTTGGATGATATAGCTGTCTTTAGCTCCAGCTGGGATGATCACCTGGTCCACCTTTGGAAAGTTTTGGAGGCCCTGCAAAAGGCAGGCCTCACTATCAAGGCTTCAAAGTGCCAGATAGGGCAGGGTAAGGTGGTTTATCTGGGACACCTTGTTGGTGGGGAACAGATTGCACCACTTCAGGGGAAAATCCAAACTATTATTGATTGGATTCCCCCTACCACTCAGACTCAGGTGAGAGCCTTCCTAGGCCTCACTGGGTATTACAGGAGGTTCATTAAGAACTATGGCTCCATTGCAGCCCCTCTTAATGACCTCACATCCAAGAAAATGCCTAAAAAGGTATTATGGACAGCAAACTGTCAGAAAGCTTTTGAGGAGCTGAAGCAGGCCATGTGCTCTGCACCTGTCCTGAAAAGCCCTTGTTACTCTAAAAAATTCTATGTCCAAACTGATGCATCTGAATTAGGAGTAGGGGCAGTCCTATCACAACTTAATTCTGAGGGCCAGGATCAACCTGTTGCTTTTATTAGTAGAAGGTTGACCCCTAGAGAAAAGCGTTGGTCTGCCATTGAGAGGGAGGCCTTTGCTGTGGTCTGGGCTCTGAAGAAGTTGAGGCCATACCTGTTTGGCACTCACTTCATTGTTCAGACAGACCACAAACCTCTACTTTGGCTAAAACAAATGAAAGGTGAAAATCCTAAATTGTTGAGGTGGTCCATATCCCTACAGGGAATGGACTATACAGTGGAACATAGACCTGGGAGTAGCCACTCCAATGCAGATGGACTCTCCAGATATTTCCACTTAGACAATGAAGACTCATCAGGTAATGGCTAGTCTTATTGTCCTTCGTTTGGGGGGGGGTTGTGTAGGAAAGTACCATCTTGCCTGGCATGTTACCCCCATTTTTCACTGTATATATGTTGTTTTAGTTGTATGTGTCACTGGGACCCTGGTAACCCAGGGCCCCAGTGCTCATAAGTGTGCCTGTATGTGTTACCTGTGTAGTGACTAACTGTCTCACTGAGGCTCTGCTAATCAGAACCTCAGTGGTTATGCTCTCTCATTTCTTTCCAAATTGTCACTGACAGGCTAGTGACCATTTTTACCAATTTACATTGGCTTACTGGAACACCCTTATAATCCCCTAGTATATGGTACTGAGGTACCCAGGGTATTGGGGTTCCAGGAGATCCCTATGGGCTGCAGCATTTCTTTTGCCACCCATAGGGAGCTCTGACAATTCTTACACAGGCCTGCCACTGCAGCCTGAGTGAAATAACGTCCACGTTATTTCACAGCCATTTTACACTGCACTTAAGTAACTTATAAGTCACCTATATGTCTAACCTTTACCTGGTAAAGGTTAGGTGCAAAGTTACTTAGTGTGAGGGCACCCTGGCACTAGCCAAGGTGCCCCCACATTGTTCAGAGCCAATTCACTGAACTTTGTGAGTACGGGGACACCATTACACGCGTGCACTACATATAGGTCACTACCTATATGTAGCTTCACCATGGTAACTCCGAATATGGCCATGTAACATGTCTATGATCATGGAATTGCCCCCTCTATGCCATCCTGGCATTGTTGGTACAATTCCATAATCCCAGTGGTCTGTAGCACAGACCCTGGTACTGCCAGACTGCCCTTCCTGGGGTTTCTCTGCAGCTGCTGCTGCTGCCAACCCCTCAGACAGGCATCTGCCCTCCTGGGGTCCAGCCAGGCCTGGCCCAGGATGGCAGAACAAAGAACTTCCTCTGAGAGTGGGTGTGACACCCTCTCCCTTTGGAAAATGGTGTGAAGGCAGGGGAGGAGTAGCCTCCCCCAGCCTCTGGAAATGCTTTGTTGGGCACAGAGGTGCCCAATTCTGCATAAGCCAGTCTACACCGGTTCAGGGACCCCTTAGCCCCTGCTCTGGCGCGAAACTGGACAAAGGAAAGGGGAGTGACCACTCCCCTGACCTGCACCTCCCCTGGGAGGTGTCCAGAGCTCCTCCAGTGTGCTCCAGACCTCTGCCATCTTGGAAACAGAGGTGCTGCTGGCACACTGGACTGCTCTGAGTGGCCAGTGCCACCAGGTGACGTCAGAGACTCCTTGTGATAGGCTCCTTCAGGTGTTAGTAGCCTTTCCTCTCTCCTAGGTAGCCAAACCCTCTTTTCTGGCTATTTAGGGTCTCTGTCTCTGGGGAAACTTTAGATAACGAATGCATGAGCTCAGCCGAGTTCCTCTGCATCTCCCTCTTCACCTTCTGATAAGGAATCGACCGCTGACCGCGCTGGAAGCCTGCAAACCTGCAACATAGTAGCAAAGACGACTACTGCAACTCTGTAACGCTGATCCTGCCGCCTTCTCGACTGTTTTCCTGCTTGTGCATGCTGTGGGGGTAGTCTGCCTCCTCTCTGCACCAGAAGCTCCGAAGAAATCTCCCGTGGGTCGACGGAATCTTCCCCCTGCAACCGCAGGCACCAAAAAGCTGCATCTCCGGTCCCTTGGGTCTCCTCTCAGCACGACGAGCGAGGTCCCTCGAATCCAGCGACACCGTCCAAGTGACCCCCACAGTCCAGTGACTCTTCAGCCCAAGTTTGGTGGAGGTAAGTCCTTGCCTCACCTCGCTGGGCTGCATTGCTGGGAACCGCGACTTTGCAAGCTTCTCCGGCCCCTGTGCACTTCCGGCGGAAATCCTTTGTGCACAGCCAAGCCTGGGTCCACGGCACTCTAACCTGCATTGCACGACTTTCTAAGTTGGTCTCCGGCGACGTGGGACTCCTTTGTGCAACTTCGGCGAGCACCGTTTCACGCATCCTCGTAGTGCCTGTTTCTGGCACTTCTCCGGGTGCTACCTGCTTCAGTGA
Source organism: Pleurodeles waltl (assembly GCF_031143425.1). NCBI lineage: Eukaryota > Metazoa > Chordata > Amphibia > Caudata > Salamandridae > Pleurodeles > Pleurodeles waltl. The sequence continues at coordinate 841,738,548 of NC_090436.1, forward strand.
GGGCTCCTTGTCTTGCTCGACGTCCCCTCTCTCTGCAGGTCCAATTTGCGACCTCCTGGTCCCTCCTGGGCCCCAGCAGCGTCCAAAAACGCCAAACGCACGATTTGCGTGTAGCAAGGCTTGTTGGCGTCCATCCGGCGGGAAAACACTTCTGCACGACTCTCCAAGGCGTGGGGGATCCATCCTCCAAAGGGGAAGTCTCTAACCCTTGTCGTTCCTGCAGTATTCACAGTTCTTCAGCCTAGTAAGAGCTTCTTTGCACCAACCGCTGGCATTTCTTGGGCATCTGCCCATCTCCGAGCTGCTTGTGACTTTTGGACTTGGTCCCCTTGTTCCACAGGTACCTTCAGACAGGAATCCATCGTTGTTGCATTGCTGATTTGTGTTTTCCTTGCATTCTCCCTCTAACACGACTATTTTGTCCTTAGGGGAACTTTGGTGCACTTTGCACTCACTTTTCAGGGTCTTGGGGAGGGTTATTTTTCTAACTCTCACTATTTTCTAATAGTCCCAGCGACCCTCTACAAGGTCACATAGGTTTGGGGTCCATTCGTGGTTCACATTCCACTTTTGGAGTATATGGTTTGTGTTGCCCCTATCCCTATGTTTCCCCATTGCATCCTATTGTAATTATACATTGTTTGCACTGTTTTCTAAGACTATACTGCATATTTTTGCTATTGTGTATATATATCTTGTGTATATTTCCTATCCTCTTACTGAGGGTACACTCTAAGATACTTTGGCATATTGTCATAAAAATAAAGTACCTTTATTTTTAGTATAACTGTGTATTGTGTTTTCTTATGATATTGTGCATATGACACTAAGTGGTACTGTGGTAACTTCACACGTCTCCTAGTTCAGCCTAAGCTGCTTTGCTAAGCTACCATTATCTATCAGCCTAAGCTGCTAGACACCCTATACACTAATAAGGGATAACTGGGCCTGGTGCAAGGTGCAAGTACCCCTTGGTACTCACTACAAGCCAGTCCAGCCTCCTACAGGTAGGTGTGCCCCCCAGAAAGTCCTGGCGTGCCAGGCAATTGCCCAACCTCAGGGTGGTGACCCTGGGTTGGGGAACCAGGCTCAGAGGTTAAACTCTGACCTGGTGGGAGGTAGGTGTGCCTCCCAGAAAGTCCTGGTGCGCCAGGCAATTGTTCAACTTCAGGGTGGTGACTCTGAGTTGAATGGTCAGGTGCAGAGGTTAAACTCTGACCTGGTGGAGGGTCAGTGTGCCCTCCAGGAAGTCCTGGCGTGCCAGGCAATTGTTCAACTTCAGGGTGGTGACTCTGAGTTGAATGGGCAGGTGCATAGGTTAAACTCTGACCTGGTGGGGGGTAGGTGTGCCTCCCAGGAAGTCCTGGTTTGCCAGGCGGTGATCCAGTCTGAGGGTACAGACCCTGGGCTGGAAGACCAGGTTCAGGGTGTCCCCCCGGACCTGGAGGGAGGGGCTACTGATAACAGTGCCCCTACCATGTTGTCTTCTGAGGAGGCCACTCCTAGTTGGAGGGTGCTGGACCCCAGAAGGGAGGGCAGGGGGAGGGAAGCCTCACCCCGGGCCCTAGTCCAACCTGAAGGTACAGGCCCCAGGTTGGAGGGCCAGTGGCAGGTTAACAGCCCTGCACTGGTGGAAGAATGGTACAGGGTGACTTCTGTAAGCACCCTGACCAAGTTGGACTCTGGGGGTACCGCTCCAGGAGGGAGGGTACAAAACCCCAGAGGGGAGGACCAGGTTCAGGCTGTCATCCCTGACCTGGTGGAAGGGAGAGTGGTTAAAGGGTGCCCAGCACCTGGGGCTACCGCCCCCCACTCTCCACAGCCACAGTGGTTGGAGAGCTTTGAGAGGCCTGGGGCCTGGCTCTCATCCCTGGCAGCTGTCAGTAATCACTGTGGCTTGCTGTCCGGGTGGACAGAGTTATCCCTGGGGAGGGGACAAGTGTCACACCCCAGGGGTAGAGTGGGCAACCCCACTATGTTGGTCATAGTGGTACTATCCTGCTCCTGGGATACATCTGTGAGCAAAGTAAGGTTAGGTGCTGCACAGATGGGATCCGCAGGAAAGGAGAAAGGTTCCCCATGGATGGGCTTAGTGGGCCCTGAGAGTATGGACAGAGGGATCCAATTGGAGTCAGGAAGGCGAAGAACTGGAGCATGCCCCTGCTGTTGTGGGCCTGGGTCCTTGTTCTGTCGCCTCAAACAGGGAAGTACATCAGGATAGTGATTGTTCTCCCCTGGCTTTAGGCTGGTGGGGGGTCATGTTGGACCTGGCTTTTTGACAGGGACATCCCCAAACTTTTTGCCTCCTTCCTCCTATTTTTTCTGACCTGTTGTTGTTGGCTTTTGACCTCTGAGCACTTTACCACTGCTAACCAGTGCTAAAGTGCATATGCTCTCTGTGTAAATTGTACTATTGATTGGTTTATCCATGATTGACTATTTAATTTACCTGTAAGTCCCTATTAGAGTGCACTACATGTGCCTAGGGCATGTAGATTAAATGCTACTAGTGGGCCTGCAGCACTGGTTGTGCCACCCACCTCAGTAGCCCCTTAACCTTGTCTCAGGCCTGCCATTGCAAGGCCTGTGTGTGCAGTTTCACTGCCACTTCGACTTGGCCTTTAAAAGTACTTGCCAAGCCTAGAACTCCCCTTTTTCTACATATAAGTCATCCCTAATGTGTGCCCTAGGTATCCCCTAGAGCAGGGTGCTGTGTAGGTAAAAGGCAGGACATGTACCTGTGTAGTTATATGTCCTGGTAGTGTAAAACTCCTAAATTCGTTTTTACACTACTGTGAGGCCTGCTCCCTTCATAGGCTAACATTGGGGCTGCCCTCCTACACTGTTGAAGTGGCAGCTGCTGATCTGAAAGGAGCAGGGAGGTCATATTTAGTATGGCCAGAATGGTAATACAAAATCCTGCTGACTGGTGAAGTCGGATTTAATATTACTATTCTAGAAATGCCACTTTTAGAAAGTGAGCATTTCTTTGCCCTAAAATCTTGTGGTGCCCTTCAATCCACGTCTGGCTAGGTTTAGTTGACAGCTCCTTGTGCATTCACTCAGACACACCCCAAACACAGGGTACTCAGCCTCACTTGCATACATCTGCATTTTGAATGGGTCTTCCTGGGCTGGGAGGGTGGAGGGCCTGCCCTCACACAAAGGACTGCCACACCCCCTACTGGGACTCTGGCAGACAGGATTGAGCTGAAAGGGAACTTGGTGCATTTCTTAGAGACTCTTTGAAGTCACCCCCACTTCAAAGGCACAACTTAGTATAAAACAGGGCCTCTGCCCTACCTCATCAGACACTTGCTGGAGAAGAAACCTGAACCAGAAACTACATCCTGCCAAGAAGAACTGCCTGGCTGCTCAAAGGACTCACCTGTCTGCTTTCTCCAAAGGACTGCTGTCTTGCTGTTGCCCTGCTGCCTTGCTGAACTCTTGTCTGGCTGTGAAAGTGCTCTCCAAGGGCTTGGATAGAGCTTGCCTCCTGTTCCTTGAAGTCTCAGGACCAAAAAGACTTCTTCCTTTCACGTGGACGCTCCGTGCGCCGAAAATTTCGACGCACAGCTTGTTTCGCGGCGAGAAAAACGCCGCACACCGACGCTGATCAACGCGACGCCCTCGGGACGATCGAGACTTCGACGCACAACCTCGCAAGGACAAAGCCGCCCGACTTCCAAGGAGAAATCGACGCGACGCCTACCATGAGTGCGAAACTTTGACGCACGGCCTCGCAAGGACAACGCCGCCCGACTTCCAAGGAGAAATCGACGCGACGCCTGCCGTGAGACCAAAATTTCGACGCACGGCCTCGCAAGGACAACGCCGCCCGACTTCCAAGGAGAAATCGACACGACGCCTACCGTGAGATCGAAACTTCGACGCGCAGCCCCGCAGAACGACGCGCAGCCGGAAAATAAGCAGGAGAATCCACGCACAGACCCGGGACATCTGGTAATCCTCGCGATCCACAAAAAGAGACTGTCTGCGCGCCGGAAAACGACGCCCGACTTCCCCGCGTGGAAAAGAACGACGCAAGTCTGTGTGTGCTGAGCGGAAAACGACGCACACACCCCTTTTTCCACGCATCTCTTCTCCTGTGGCCCTCTGAGGAGATTTCCCACCAGAAACCAGGTACTCTGTGCTTGAAAGACACTTTATTGCTTTTTAAAGACTTAAAGACTCTTAATATCACTTTTCAGTGATATCTTTATAAATTCGTATTGCAACTTTGATCGTTTTTACCTACAATTATCCAGATAAATATTCTATATTTTTCTAAACACTGTGTGGTGTATTTTTGTGGTGTTATACTATGGTGTTGTATGATTTATTGCACAAATGCTTTACACATTGCCTTCTAAGTTAAGCCTGACTGCTCGTGCCAAGCTACCGGAGGGTGAGCACAGGCTGATTTTGGATTGTGTGTGACTTACCCTGACTAGAGTGAGGGTTCTTGCTTGGACAGAGGGCAACCTATCTGCCAACCAAAAACCCCATTTCTAACAGAAACGGGCAGGGAAAGAGGCGTAGTCCAAGGCTCCCCTGTCCCACCAGAGCCCTCGTGTGGCCCGCGTCCCAATCGCGGGCCCCAGGAGGAGCCCGGTCAACATAATCGGCAGGGCGGGGAGGCTCCCCGCACCGCCGGGCCTCGCGTTGGTGCTCTGAACCCCTTTGTGGTGCCCCCCTTTGTGGAAGGGCCAGTGGAGGCCCTCAGGGGGGCCCTCGTGATCGTGGGCCCCAGGAGGGGGCTGTTATTACACAGAGGTGGTGCGTGGTGCCCCCTCCTGTTCTAAAACTACTGGCTGACTTTGGCCCCCCCTCGTGAGGGCCGGTGGAGGCCACGGGGGCCCAAGTGATCTTGGGTCCCCAGAGGGGCCCATCAGGAATACAGAAGGGGTGCGTGTTCAGGAGGCCCCCGTTTTGTGCAGAGGAGCACCAGGGGCCCCATTTTTCATTCTACAGGCACTAGAGGTGCCTTCATCTCAAACAGGTACTTTCTGCAGGATTTACATATGACATAAGTTCTTTTTAAAGACTTCCTTGATTTATATGTTGCCTATCTGTTTGATAAGGTTTTCATATGTCTATGCAAATGTTCCTTTTATGGGCATAGCATGCTAATATGTTTTTCTGACTTGCCATACGTTTTATAATGTTCCTCATATGGGCGTTTATGATATTCTTATGACAAGTGCTTTAGTGTAATAACGTGTTTCCTGACTACTGCTTATGTTGCAGAATACTGAGTAACCTGTGTGTTATATGTGACTACTTCTATTTTGCAGAGTAACTAATGTGTAACGTTCTGACAACTGCTAAGGTAGCAGGATCCTACTGACATGTGATGTTTGGTCTAATAATTGCGTTGTATACAATACGGTATATTTTCATATAACCTGGTCTTGTGTTTCCTTTGTGGTGGGGATAGTGTGTCACATGTGTTGTGTGTGTTGTGCAAATGCTTTACACATTGCCTCGGGGTAGGCCTGACTGCTCATGCCAAACTACCAAGGGGGTGAGCAGGGGTTATCTTGGACATGTAATTCCCTTGCCCTGACTAGAGTGGGTGGGTTCTGCTTGGCTGAGGTGCATACTCTAGCCAACCAGAAACCCCATTTCTAACAATTACCTTTCAAGTTTAAGTGGAGAGCAGCTCCTGTATGGAGCACCCTCAGCACCAGTGACACTCTGAATCAGCTCACCTCAAATGTCTGTTTTTTCCCAGCAAAGTTGTTAAGCATAGGATTAGCACAGTGCCCTCCGTGCTGAGCTAGAGTGTATACATCCACACACATATATATTACACTTACAGACAGGGGATTTTGACTAATGGTCTTTATCCATTGGTCTGCTAAACCACCATTCACACTTTGCTTCTGCCCACCACTTCTACCTACCACTACATGGAGTATGCTTCAACAGGAGAGCCTCCTCCAGTCACTCGCTTCCCTTCCTGTAAATGACAGCATTTTACTTTTGCAGAATGCGTGCATCAGCTATACTGTATAGATATTTCTTGGGCTGGAGGGACAATGTTTCCTTAATTTAAAAAATACTTTATAAAAACTTATTTCTGTAGTCCGTGTACAAGATCAGAACGAATGTGAGTTAATTAGTCACAAGTCTATGCTCCATTACTTGAAAAGTCAGCCCAGGCAGCTGGGCTAACATGTTAAATAAAAAACTGTACACATACATAGAATTACAAAGAAAATATCAAATGACTATTGTAAACGTCTTGCACTTTCACTGTCCCATCTCTGTCTTTAAAGCCTAAGAAGAAACACACACTGAGGATTTCCACCACCGCTCTTGCAGGTTAAAGCACACATCTGCCTCACATTTCTGTTGTTTCAAAGTGGGAAAGGAGAGAAAAATGTTGTCCTGGTGATGTGCACACTCAGGCCATATTTATACTTTTTTAGCGCCGCATTTGCGCCGCTTTTGTAAAGCAAAAGCGGCGCAAACTAACAAAACACAATTTTATTTCCCCCTAAGTGTTTGCCATGCTCTGTAAATAAATTTAACAAAAAGACAACTTGATTAAAGGAAAAGCTAATGCACTAGAGCTTGTAGAGTCATATGTCAAAAGCTGTGGCACAGGTCAATATTAATTGCATTAAGGGGGAAAACAATTTTAACTCACCAAATCGGAAATAAAACTAAATAACCTTTTCTTGCATGTAACAAAAAGAGCACAATTTCCCATTTACCACACGTGCTTTGTCACAAATGAGCAACTTCAGGATAAATACCATAACTGTCCTCCCTCTCATTCTCTCTTTTTCCCTCCCATTCTGTCATTTCCCCTCCCACTGTGTCCTTGTCACTGCCTCTTTGCCCTTTTACTACCTCTTTATTTCCTTTCTGTCCTTTGCCTCTGATGTTTTCTAATTCTTTCCTCTACTTTCCACTATCTTCTTTTTCATGGTTCTCTTTTTTTAAATCCCTTGTCTATTGCCAATTCTCTTCTTGTACACTTTTCCTTTTTTGTTACGAGGCCACTTTTTCTTGCCTCTCTCTGCTTTCCTTACACTTTATTTTTTGTCCAGGTTTTTTCTCTCTGTGTGCTCTGCATTTCAAGCCATAATGTCCATTTTCTCTTCTTCTTCTCTCTTTTCATCCTACTTTATTTTTCTAGGCTCTGTTCTTTATCATTTTCATCAACCCCCTACCAGTTATTTATATTTGCCCTCTTCGGTCTCTTCTCTTCTTAAATATTGTCTCTTGTTCTGTTCCTCTACTCATTCTGGTCCCCTTTCTCTAGCTCCTGTTTTCTTCATTGTTCCTTTTAATCTCTGTTCCCTTCAGGCAGTTTCACTTTTTTCCATACAGTCTCCTTTCTTCATCTTCCTTCCTCTGCTGATGTCTATGTCCTCAATTATCGTAAGACCTCTTACCTTCTTTTATCTTCTCTTTTCACTTTCTTTTCCCCAACTTCGATACCCATTTCACCATTTGTAAGAAATTGGGTTGTTGGCTAGCTGGGGTGTGAACCCTGATCAAGCGGCAACCACAATCCTTCTCAGAGTGATGCACAAGCCAACCCTAAATTAACCTGTGCTGAACCCTCTGGTAGCTTGGCATGGAGTAGTCGGGCTTAACCTAGAGGCAGCGTGCAAAGTATTTGTGCATCACTTCAAAAGGAAATAATGTGAAAATACCACACAAAAAATAATTCCACACCAGTTAGAAAAATAGAACATTATTTAATAAATAAAGCAAGATCAAATCAACAGAATCTAATCAGTATAACCAGAGATATACAATTTTAAAGGTTTTAGTGAAATATCTGCCAGAAATGCAAAGCACCAAATCTGGATATCTGGTCATGCCAGACTGAGAAAAAATCACAAGTTCAGGCCCAGTGAGATGGAGTGCAGGCTGGCAACAGGCATCCAGTTAAGACCACTGAACATCGTACCTGAAATCCTGGTTTGTAGAGCATTGCAAACATTCATGTTGAAGATGTCTTGTGCAGTCTTATCGATGTGTAGGTTCTGAGATGTGGCAAGGCTGCAGTCCAAGGCCCTGTGTCGTCATTGAAGATTTTGTCAATGAGGGCGTGCGATGCGAAGCCCGCCATTTAGGATGCATCGCACAGTTGAGGAGGAGGGATGCAAGGACCTGTGCGAAGGATGCATCGCACAGCGCCAGTTCCAATGGGCTGCAATGCGATGCATGTGTTTGCGAAGGGTTGAATTCATGCAGTAGTGGTGATGCATTAGTTCTGCTCTGGTTTAAGGCATGCAGCAGAGGATCTTCTGGATCAGAGAGGCTGGCAGAGCACGTTCATGCCACTTCCAAGGGTCCAGGACTTGGATGGATCCACTTGGAGGGGTAGACTCACAGGTGGCAGAGTCCAGTTACAGGTGCAAGGTTGCTGGAAGCCTGTTATGTCCCTGAGGCTTCAGATCAGAAGGCCAGCCAACTAGGCCTTAGAGTCACTCTGGGTTCAAGAGATGCAGGTTTACGTCTTCTCATCTGGGAAAGAGGGCAGGAAATTATCATAGCAGGGCAGCAGTCCTTTTGATCAGCAGTCCAGCAGAGTAACAGTCTTTTTAGAAGTCACACCTAAGCTGCCCATTGTGTCATATTGTGTAGGAGGGATGTACAAAGCCCAACGGTCAGCTACACCCAGTCATGTGATCCAGAAACAGATTGCAGGCACCAAATGGCCAAGGTAGGAAAATGCCAACTTTCTAATAGTGGCACTAACAGAACTGTAATTTAAAATCTGACCTCGCCATCTGTCAGGATTTTTCATTGCAATGCCAAAGACAACAAACTTGAACTGGTTACCTATTTTCATTCGGATATTATGCTTGTTAAATGTAATAAGGTAACTCCAATGTTATCCTGTTGGAGAAGTAGGCCTTGCAGTAGTGAAAACTTATTTAACAGGTTTTCAATACCAGTACATGTAAAACTTAATTCTTGAATACTTTGAACCGGTTCAGGGTCTACCCTAGGGGTGACTGGTGGGTATTAAAAATTAAGGCTTAGGTCTGGTTTAGGTCTGGCAAAAGGTTTACTTTGCCAGATCGAAATGGCAGTTTAAAACTTTAAATGCACAGGCTGCAAAGCAGGCCTGAGACATATATAAAGGGATTCTTAAGTGGGTGGCACAGTCAGTGCCGCAGGCCCACTAGTAGAATTTAATTTACAGGCCCTGGGCACAAGTAGTGGCACTTTACTGGGGGCTTACAAGTAAACTAAATATGCCAATTGGGTATAAGCCAATCTAACATGTTTTAAGCAGAGAGTGAAAACACTTTGGCACTGGTTAGCAGTGTTAAGGTGCCTAGAGTCCTAAAACCAGCAAACACAATGTCAGCAATAGGAGGGTTGAAGGCACGAAGTTAGGAGCTAAACCATACCAGGTATGCCAGGTATAACACCATTGTAATTTCCTCATTTTCCTCATTGTCTCAATCCTATCTTTCCACCAGCCCTACTCTCATTTGTCCCTTTTCTCACCAACCTTTCCAATGCACCCATTCATATCTACCACTTTTTCCTGTCTTTGTATCTTCTCTTACCTATGATTCTTTCACTATTCTTTTCTCAATCTCTTTCCTTCTGACCTTTTCCCTTTAATCACTGTGTATTGTCTCCTCATCACATTTCTCTTTTGTCCTTATTCTCTTCTCACTCACATCCATCTCTTCAGTCTTTCCTCGCTGTCATATTTCTTGTAATATTTCATCTTGCCTCCTCCACACCTCTTTATCTGTTTTCTCATGTATTCCTCATTCATACTTTTGTCTTTTCCATTAGTTTTATCCTCGCTCTATGGTCTATACTCTTGCAGTGTTCTACCTTCTGTCACCGTTCTGTCTTCTCTCTCTCTTCTGATCCTTCTCCTTTATTTTACTTTGTGCCTATTATTGTACTCTCCTCTTCCATCTTATCTTTTTATCTTCCAGTGTTCTCTATCTTCCCCTTCTATTTCCTTTCCCCTGTCCCTTTTTCTTTCCATCTGTCCTCATTCTCTCTACTATCGTCTCTTTCCTCATTTAGCCCAGTATTAAAAATACCCCATATCCTTCACTTTTTTCCTGTCAGCCCCACCCGCCCATCTGTCCTTTTTCTTTTTCTTTGTACGAGTATCCCTTCCACTATGTATGCTACAGCATTCTTTTTTTATGTTTTCTTTGCTTCTCTTATTGGCAGTAGTCTCACCCCTGCGCCGTTCATTGTCTAACTTGATGATCGCTTCAACTGATTGTTTTAATTTTCTGTCACTGAAGGTTCAGGTTTTTTTATGTGGTTCAATAGATGAAAAGCCTTTGCCATATTTGCCATGCCCCACTTAAAAAGTGCTTCACTCAATGCTAGTGTTCCATGATGAAGTATACTGCTGTTGTACATCAGACCTTAGAACCCTCACGAGCTATTCACACTGTCATTCCAAAGGAATGTGACAAGTTGAATGCCACTGTATCAAGGTTTACAATATTAAAATACACGAATAATGCATTCACTGCATTTACCTAACCACTACTTAGAACAGTAAGCATGTATTTACTATTCTTACCTCCACAGATTCTTAACAATACTTACCCTGCAATGTTTGATTTAGTGGATGCAGCTTTATTAATATCCAATGCTACTCTTGCTACTTGGTGCACCACCACCATGTGACATCTTCCATTCTTTGTTAAACTCTTATTCACCAACCCACAGAGCCAAACAAAACTGCAAAACCATAATATAAAAAGGGTTATATGCCAGGCATGTTGGGTTTGGCAGTGTTTTTTTTAATTGCTCCTCGTTGTGTCCTTTTCACGTGCAGAAACAATATGAAGTTCTATGAGTACGATCTCAAATCAGCAGTTGGATGGATGAGTGAGTACATCAATTCTCTGAAGCCTTGCCCATCAAGAAACACAATTAGCATGACCTGTCCACATCCATCCAGTCGCTCACTCAACCATTTAGCCACTCACCAATTCAACCAGCCATCCACATATTCATGCATTCCTTTATTCAGACATTCATCCATTAAATATCCAAGCATTGTCACTTACTCCTTTTTCAATGTACTCCGTCACCAATCCAACTGTTGACCCATTACTCTCAAACTCACCAACCATGGAAGACGCACTTTCACTTATAAACTAATCAAACCAATTGGCTTTTCCAATGCTCGCTCCAAAGTGAAATATGTAGCGATTGCAAACAAATCTTTAAAATAGGGACCCTATTCAAATTTGTTTTGCTCAAGCTTAGCAACATAAATATGGAGTTAGTTTTGCACCAAATGTGCATTAAAAAATGATGCAAATTCGGCGAAAAACAGGTCTAAGTATGTCCCTAAGAATTTTTCACAACTAAGTTCAGCTTAGGTGTTTAAGCAGCTTTGTGAATTGAACTCTGGGTGCTTGCTGTGTATTCCTCTGTTATGGGGCTACTTTATGGTCTTGTCTGTGAATTAATTGTTATTTAATGAAGATATGTTATTTGCCTCAAACCTGTAATATGATGACATATGATACATTATTCATTTTCATAATGCGTCAATGATCATTTCAAGCAAATGAATTGTGAGAAAATTGCATTGTTTGCCATGATGATTTGTTGTTTTTAAAATGCGACCCATTGTATTTGGGATCCCCTCTTGAACATAGATGATATGGTATCCTTAGAGGGTGTGTTATCCTTTTTGAGTTGTGCAGAAATAATCCTCCTTAAATGGCTCTAGGAATATTCTCATTAATTGCAGCAAGCAATGCATGCCACCCAGTTCTTGCCATGCTGCCTTACTGGTGTCCATAAGGAAGACTAAGACCCTGATTTATACTTTTAGGTGCAAAACTGCACAAATGCAGTTTTGCACCAAAACATTTAGCACCAGCTTGCACCATTTCTGAGCACCAGCCGAGCACCATATTTATGGAATGGTGCAAGCCGGTGCAAAGGGTAGGCTAGCGAAAAAAAAGAAATGACGTTAGCCGGGTGGGGCTGCCGGTGTGGAAGAAGGGAGTTTTACACCAATAAATGACACTAGGCAGGTTAGAGTAAAAGAAAATGACTCTAACCAGCCTAGCGTCATTTTATGACACAAAACCATCCATACCACATGACTCCTGTCTTAGAAAAAACAGGAGTCATGCCCACTACCCCAATGGTCAGCACGGAGGACCAGGATCACCTGGGCATGGCCGTTGCACCCAGTGCCAGGTAGGGGGGCCCACTTCAGGGCCCCCAATGGCACTTAAAAATAAAATGCTTACCTGTGCTTACCTATACTTACCTGGGATGGGGCCCCCCATCCTCCACTGTCCCTCTGTTGTGGGTGTCCCTGGGTTCTTGGGAGAGCACCTGTGGGCTTATTCCATGGTGTTTCGCTATGGAAATAGGCCCACAGGTCCTCTAACGCCTGCCGTGACCCAGGCGTTAAATAATGGTGCAAAGCAAACTTTGCACCATTATTTGAACGCTCTTCCCCGTGCGTCATTTTAGCACAGGGGGATAAATATGGTGCTACGGCCATAGAGTTATTTTTTGCGCTGGAACACCTACTTTGCATCTCATTGACGCAAAGTAGGCTTCCACATCCAAAAAATGACTTTAACTCCATAAATGTGGTGCTAGACGGGTCTAGTGCCGAAATATAAATATGAAGTTAGTTTTGCACTGAATTTGCATAACAAAATGATGCAAATTTGGCGCCCAGCTTGACTTTGAAGTGCGGACAAGCAGTTCACCAGTTATAGTATTCCTGTAAGTGCCATACATTGCCAAGATGATGTGACAATGTCCATGCATGGCGTCTGCAAAGTACATCTAGTAATTTACGCATGTGGCAGTGCCGCTTTGCCACGTTTGCTTCAATGTATAAATATTTTATGTATTCTTGGTAAAGAGTTCAAAAGCTTCATTCGTTCACAGTCCATCAGTTTTCATGCTGTACTTTCCTACTTGAGAGCTGCTTGCATAGACAATGTCCAATTGCAGTCAACTTGAGTCCCTTAGAATTTTGGGAAGTACAAGCTAACTAGCCAAACAACAACATTCTGTATGAGGAGAGTTGGAGGTAGTAATTACCTTTCTTCAAGACTAGTTAAAGCAACATAGAAACAAACCTGAATGAGATTAATACCACTGCTCAATTACTCCTCTCTGTCTCTATCTTTTTTTTTATCTCTTGCCTTCCAGGACTTCGACCCTAAGTACGAAAAATGTCAGGAATTGTTCAACAAATGCTGATGGCTCTAGAGTCTCACCAGAGGCGGACCCAAGTAAGATCTAATATCTATTCACAGACTTATAAATATGTGTGCACGTTGTCCCATTTGAAAAAGATGTTCATGTGCTAATTTCTTTCTCCTAAAAAAACAGTTACAGCAGACTACTCTACCTGGCACACATTTTGCAGTCAGCCATTTGTTCTCACAGCTATCACGGCCATGTCAGCCCCTCTTATTATTATTATAATATATAAATGCACAATAACAAAAAGTAGAACACGTCATCAGTACAAAATATGAGGCAATTTTGTGTTTCTCAATTCATAGAATGCATATTTTTCAATTTAATTGCAGTTAATTTTGTGGCACTAAACGTTAAACCCGTTTCTTATAATCTTTCCTCGTGCTTAAATCTCCTATTTGAGCTTAAAAGCATATGCCTAAAACAGGAAAATTGCATATACAAATACGGGCATGATGGCCATAGTTTTTGTGACTTTATCCCAGAAAGGAATTCGATCTAGAGTATTCAGTGTATTTTTTTTACAAGTATAATTATTTTTGATGTTCTCCTGCTGATCACCTTGTTTTACTCTGGCTCAACTCCCTTTAATTTCTGCTTGAGTTTGTTAGAGCGCCCACCGCTCACTTTATACCGTCACTTGACTAAGACTATTGTCTATTTTCACGATGACTTTCTTTACTGACTTTTTTCCTTTTTCCTTCCTTCCTTCCTTCCTTCCTTCCCTCCTTCCCTTCTAGCGTATAGAAGTACAATACAGTCGTCTCTGACATCTTCTTCTAATCACCTTAGCAGCTCAGCTGGTCTTCCCCTTGAAGCTCTTTCCCTTTATCTCTTCTTTGTCTGTTTCTCAGTGGAGTCTGTGCTTGCTGGGCAACAGTTCTTCTGCTTCATTAGCTTACTTTTTCATTGTAATCTTCATTTCTTCCAACTCAAATAGTCATCAGAACCTATGCACTTGTCACACCTGCTACACTTTTCTGTTCCATAACTCTCATTTCACGCTACTTTTACTGAGAGTAATGGTTTGAATTGGAGTTAACTGTGTTACATTAGATTTAAATACTGTATGCCTGGTGTTTTTTAACATATTCCTTTTTCCCCTGCTAAAATAGTTGTCTCTTTTAGCAACAACTATGTTTTACACTCTTTATATGAGAGTGCTCCACTCTTTGAATGTGAGCGAGACCTCCAGCTCAGCCGTATCTGTGTTCCCCTTACCCTTATTTCCTGAACATTTTTCGACAATAGCTTTATCATTTACCGTTAGGTATTGCCTGTTTTTGCACTAAGCACCAGATATTTTATCTTAATATAAATCTGACTGGATTTCGGTTCTGTAGTTTCATTATAATCTGAACTATCTTTGATTCTCAACTCACTGGGCCATATCATCAAAAGGTGTGGTCACTCAGTGCAGAGCTTAGTATCTGTTTTTCTGCATCTGCAGTGTGTAAGGTGAAAGTATTCAAACCACGATTCCTCTTAGTGCATTAACTTCAGACAGCACAACTCAGAAACCGTAAGAAGGAAACCTAGGCCCTCATTTGTGAGATTTCCAAACTGCAGTAGAGAAACTTGAACCTTCCTGATATAGATCTTGCTCGACCTAACCTGACTGAAGTAGCTTTTCAATAGCCACAAAAGAAGCGTGAGTTTTCTGTTGGAATACAGCCAAATGATAGGTTCTCATAGTAGCCAAGTCAAACGGTATCGGGGTGGTATAACCATGCTCCTCAATTCATTTGTACATATTTTATTTCACAGCCTGAGTTCCATGGACCCGTTGTTCAAGATCATCCCAACTTTAATGCTGCTGCAGATGCGGCTGCCCTCAACAAGGCGCTGATGGAGAAAGGTACTGTAGCCCCAGCAGACCAGTGCTAGAGCATTTTGTCATTTGATTCTTCTACCCTTAAGATGCCAGAGTGTTGCAAAACTGAGAACCTACTGTTGCTAAGATTTTGAGAAGTTCAAACGTTGTAACTATCTATGTTGAGATCCAGGATCATTGGAAAGTGCCACCCTAAAAAGAAGGCAGTACAGAAGTATTTGCACACTATTCTGCCGGGTTGTATTCACAATCTCAAGGTCAATAATCATGACCTGGACATATATCGAATCCACTATATCAATTACCAACATACTGTAAACGTAAGCATATATAGGGAAGCATGGCTACATTATTTTTAACTCACAACTACTTAATGTGCCAATATTTTGATAGTCGATATTGTTAAGTCGATATACATACAAGACAGCGCTAAAAGTTCACTATTGTGGTAGAACATTTTCTCAAGGCATTAATGAGGCTTTAAACAGTAACAAGTGCCTGCATGACTTACTGACAACTCAGAGAGTAGGAACCATAAGATTCCCTTAGGAGGTGACATCTGTGTGAAGAGAATGTGCTATTATTCCACAATAACTTCCAAGTGGATTTCTAATGGTGGCTATTCACAAAAGAGGGTCAAAGGAGTGGTGAAAGATATTCATTGGCCAAAGAGTTGAACACAACCTATCCATTCATACACTTACACACACTTTCAAACACATTTACCACACGAATCTTAACTTAAAATTATACTTGAATAATCCAAGCAGAAACAGAAACGGGGACAAGGAAAGCTTGCATTATTTGTTTTTGCAGGGCGTGTATGGTAAGAGAAGACTTTGAAAGCAAATATATTACCTGAAGGAAACAAAAAGGAAATCCAAATATGAATGTCACATTTACCTAATCTAACTTACTTCATAAAGATACTGGACACTTCAAAAACTTGCAGGATGTAGTTTATGACTGTAAGTGTGAACTGAGTCTATTGTTTAAAATGTTTCTTGCTCAACCTAGATACCGTGAAAATGTGATGTGTCATGAGCTGTGGAACACTATTGGTGCCAGAGAGTTTGCAACCTTACTGAGTTACTTTGCAATATAACTAGATGAATGGTATAGATGCTCATAGGAGGTTTCAATCCGCCCTTTTCATCTATTGGGCTTTTATTGTATTTTTCACTTTCTTCTTACATTCATTACAGCATACAGAATAGACCAATGGGTCAGCCCTTTTCAGACAATGGCTAACTTTACTATGAGTAACTGACCTTCCGCCCTTTCACAGGAATCACATCCACACACAGGGTTGTTCCCTGTACCTCTAACTCTCCTCTGAATATTGGGATTCTAGAAAGGACGTAGTGGAAACAGAGGCTGTTGTCAAGGGATGTTTTCCTCTTGCACTCTGTACGTCACACTGTCCCTATTATGCAGTGACAGCTTGAGTCACGTGAAGAAGACTCAGTGGCCCCTACCTCTCTCACTCTTCTTGTGTCGTTCCAGAAGAGAAAATCAACATCTCCTTCCTTTTTTCACGACTCACGCAGTCCATGCAGAGGAAGGGTGTGTAGTAGAGGATGCGTGAGATAAGATTTTAAAAGAACGTGCCAACGAGTTGGAGAGAGAGGACACTATGAGAAAAGAGGTTGTGAAATACAGGTGTGAAAGAATGCGAGTAGAGTGACAAATCGGTTACATTGTGCAAGGCAGGTTATTAAAAGTGAAAAGATTGCGGAAAAGGGAGAAGTAAAAAGGCATATGGAGGTTGTGACAGAAGGTGAGGAGGTTGTGCAAGAAAGGTACATAGGGTAGATAGTAATCTGTGATGCAGAAAATGGAGCGAGGAGAGCGTAGGTGACAGTAGAAGCTGGGATAAATTCAGAAGTAGGAGAACAGAGGATATTTTAGGGAATGTGAGAGAGAAGTTGTGTGAGTGCAAGAAGAGTATGAAAGATAGATGACTCAGTTAAGATAGCTTGTATCAGTGCATTTTAATTACATGAGCAGGAAGAAGATGGCAAGGGGGAAATTGAAGTATATGTGGGACGATAGGATGGGGAGATAGAGAAGGGAAATATGCAAGAAAACGAGAGGTGTCTGTGGAAGAGAAGAGGGTGCATGAGATAGGCCCAACCTCGATCAGGAGATTAATACAGCTTCTTTGACAATTCAACCCGAAACAATGTCTTTAGATTTTGTACTCTGCTTGATAATTCTCGTTTATTAACAGCCTTGCTAAAGTGCACAAAAGAGTGTGAAACGCATGTGGCTGATTTTATGTATATTTAAGTACACAATAATGAACACATGAGCAGGTGGTGTGGAGCCCCAATCATGCGACAGAGAATCACCACCAAATGTACCTTCTTTCCACCCCTTGACCTTCCTGAGTCCTACATAATGTCTATTGATGCTGTAGCTTTCACCATTGAATAGGCCCATTAGTCATACTTTTAAATGCCATTGGTCCTGCCTCCACTCCCATTCATACTGTGCATTCAGCAATGTCGTAGAGGCAGGAAATGTGATCGTCTAACCCTCCTACTATCAGATTCTACCATCAAATCTCCCGGAGGTTTTACCCATACAATTGTACGATTGGCGATGAAGCATATAAAATGCGCCCTAATATATTGTAGCGTAAATTGAAAAAATAAATGTATTGTACTGCAGTCCATGGAAAATGAAATACTTTAAACGAGTAAAAAAATGGCCTGTGTTTCATGTCTGAGTAATACCTAGTCTGGGCTGTGTGTGCACTATCAACTGGCAGAGAAAAGTAGATTTGTTAGTTGGTGCAAACACTAACACGAAGAAACAAATGGTTGACTTGTTAGGTGACATTCTCTTCTGTCTTACATAGGATTTATGAATGTGGCTTTCTTAATACAGTGAAACTGAATTTTACAATGAGATTGGAGAAGAACTGTTAAGAAAGCACAATGGAAGTGTGTGTACCTCTTATTCAAACAATGAGTACGCAATTGAAATACCACAGATCATAGAAACTGGGCTGGGATCAGTAATGTATGAATGTGCCTGAAAGTCAGAGGTGCCTAACTTCAGTTGCCAAAAGTAATTAACACGTATACGTGGTTGAATCATTTTATCCCCAGCACTATTGATCAATAATATAGATACGAATCACTAACTTTAAACCAGTATTTTTCAGCTGATTTGCTACATAAGAAAACATGTTTTCCTTTAGTGTTCCAGGAGAATGTGCTTCCCAGTTCACATAGCACTTTATACATTTCTATGTGAGTGGCAAATCCAATGAGAAACCCTAATGAATCATTCTGGAGGCCCCTCACTGAGTCATTACTGGAAGCCAGGTTCTCCAGCCTTGAGCATTTTCAATGATTTGAACCTCAAAACAATGCAAACAATATACAGAAACAAACATTCATCTGCCGGAATAAATATTGCTTTTAATTCACAAACACAAGTTAAAAAATCAAAAGTTTAATATTAATAGAAAGCTTGGATCATTTCTAAACACAATTAAGGCCACTCAAGCTCCATACTATATTCTGTTTGATGCACTTGCACTGCTCCCACAAATCAATCTGAGGTAACTAATTTAATTTTTAGCCTCCAATTTCAGATTCCTTCACATTTACAGAACACAGTACAATTTGAGATTGCACATTTTGTTTCTTCGTTTGTACACAATTTATTAATCTGGTAATGTCATTTAATTTTCCAATGGTTCATGGACCCCCTACATAGGCTTTACAGACCTCCAGGGTTTCCGGTCCACAGGTTAAGAACCACTTGTCTAATGTATGAATATTAGTGTCTAGTTTGTACAATCAGCTAAGGAAAGGAGTATTTACCATTTTAGCTCTTCTTGGAGTCTTTTCTCTCCTATACAGCTAAAACACACTGGTGAATGGAATAAAATTTACATTGGCATGAAACTAAAGTTTTAACCAGAACAGACTGTTTTTTGGGGTTTGATGAACATCCATTGAGTAGTGTTTAAGATACAAGCATTGCAAAATGTATTTGAGCAGACTCGAAAAGTTTAAACCTATAGCTATCTTTATGCAAATGTTAGGGTTATGGTGCAGTTTACATTGAAGTGACATTTTTAAAATTGTTTTTGCACCATTTGATGAGACTACATGAAATTTTGCAGACAGTATGTTAAGCTTACTCTCTTACTCTTTACATGTTTGGGCGGAGAGGGCCAGAGTAAAGGAGAGAATGTGTTCATTTCCGAAAAACTTTGGGGCCTTTCAACAAACTGCATGACATTTGGCTCTGGCATCTCCAATGTATGTATATTTCTTAAGATGCGGCTGGATTAATTAAAGTATGAAGGAAAGAGATCATAATACATTTGACAGGCTGATAACCTTATCACCATTAGCAGATCAGCATGAAACATCAGATGTCAGAATTAGGCTTAATGGGCTAGCTGCCTGCCAATTTACAAACATATTTGTCAAGTGAAGCCAAACCCATTAGCAAATATATACTTTTTGACCCATCTCTATAACTTCGACATAGATTAGACAGTACACACAAAGAAAATGTACATCATATACAAGCTGCACTTGGCCAAAGCCCATGCATAGTTGTTTATAGAGGAAAGGGTTTATGTGCAGTGGATGCCAAAGGCCACATCTTATTCACAGTTCAAGTGCAATGTTTTTTTTGGTCTCACATTTTTTTGCATTTTTTGTGTAGTGCAAACTGAGCCCGAAGGCACCAGAGTGCTTTACACGAACAGCAGATTACATTACACACGGTCAGGGTTTTTAATTTGTTTTTTAGGTATAGTGATATTAAGTGATTTTTTTCAGAATATCAGAATGCTGAGCTGACACCAGCAATTAATCCTGATTGCCCAGCGTGAAAATCTGCAGCTCTGATTATGAGGCCACATTTCCTCCTGTGGTTTCTTTTTTCCACCAGGATCCAGTCCATATAACATTGCATCTTGTTTAGTTCATTAGAGGCATAGAAATCGACCTTCAGTAATTTCTTGTGTGTTTTAATTTTTCAAACACTCTGATTCACACATGATCATTGTCCCTACACTGATGTCTATCTGATCAGTGGTGTCATCAGTGCTGTCCTTTGAGATGTCAGCAGTGATGTGTTGTGTGAAGTCTTGAGGAGCACATGATGGGGGTGTAAGCTATGTTTTTGGTTTTTCTAGTATTTGACTAGTGCCACTGGCCTTCAGGTTTCACTGTAACTGCAATATATTTTCATCATAAAGCAAAGAACCAGTCAAATATTTCTAAAGATTGTTTTATGCATCTATAAGCATTCAATCAATAGCAGTGCATGAACAAATTTAACTACCTGCAGTTCAAATAAACATAAATTAAGGAATGTGAAGTCTGTTTAAAGGAATTATTCTTCATCATTTATAGAAGACCTTCATAAATGTGAACTGAAACTTTGACATTTTATACATGTATGCATGTTACCTACTGGCAGTTGCCAGTAGGTAGTTATAATTAGGACCTCGTTTCCATAGGAAAAGTGTTTCTTTGTGTTACCAATAACTTTGGTGCCAATTGACAAATCTTCACAAAATGTTCAAAACTAGTTTGCCACACACATCAGCTCCTCACCAGACAGGGGCCAAGAAAAAGGGTGGTCCCAAAACACTCTTTCCCCATGCAATTTCCATAGGGATTTTTAGACACAACTACAGGCCGAACCGCTGGGCACGATTACACCAAATTTGGCAGAAAGGTAGCTCTTGGTCCAGAAATTACCCTTTTCGTGATTTGGTATAATCTATTCAGTACTTTTAGAGATATTAAAGGAAATCCACATTTGTATATCTAGAGACACAGAGAATCTGTGGGTCACAGAGATCTTATGCTGAGAATTGATAGGCTGCCAACACTTAAACCAGGAAGTGTTGGCAGCCATTTTGTGAGTCGGACTCAGTCGAGTCCCAAAAAATAGTATAACAAAAAGAAAAGGGGGCAGGGTAGGAATACCCTGACTCCAAGCTCAGGTGCTGAGGGACCCCTGGAACCCTGTCAGGGCAAAAAGCATTTTTTAAAATTTGAGCTATAATTTGTAGCAGATCCACAAATCTGGTGAAAATTTTAAAAAACAACAAGCACAGTCTTCTGCAGTTGTTTACAATATAGCCCCTGGGTAGGCCAGGACCCGGGTTCATGGAGCACTAAAAATTAAAAAAAGTAGGGGGATGCACGGGGACCCCTCCTAAGGCTCTTTTGAACTCCAGGGACTACCACCTCCTCAGGGCTTTTTGAACATATTTAAGGGAGGGCCGTGCTGACCCCCCTCCACTAGGCTCTCATGAACCTCAGGGACCACCACCTCCACAGGGCTTTATTATTATTATGGGGGGGGGAAACGGACCCCTATCCTGTGACTCTTTGGAGCCCTAGGGACCAGCACCTCCCAGGACCTGTAATACAATTTAAACAGGGAGCGGCCATATGCAGCCACAGGGACCACCATTTCCTTGTAGCCGTCCCATTCAAACAAAAGGAGAGGGGACATGTGTCCCCTTTGTAGAGCCATTAATGGCCTTGGGGATCGCCACTCACCAGGGCTGGCCCTCTATCTCCTGGGAGGACCATTCTGGGGAGATAGCAGTTTGTTGTCTCTGGGCGGGATCTTTGACACCTGCCCCAAGGGAAAGCAAACTGTAAGTCCTCTCCCAGCTGAGGGAGCAGGAAAACTTCTCTCGCTCTGTGAAAGTGGACTTTTCTTCTATTTTCCTGCCCGCTGTCAATTGAGCAGGAAAACAGGTAAAAGGACTGCTGCCTCATGCAGGGAGCAGCATTTTTAACTGCTCCCTGCATGCAGGAGCAAGTCCGGCTCCTGCTGGAGGTGGGGAGCAAGCAGGGCTGCTGGAGCCTTGAGGCTCCCCCCACTGTCCTCAGGAGATGCGTTGAACATCTCCACCAAATAACATGAAGTACCCTTGTTTGATGGAGAGGTAACTGTTTGTACTCTTGTTGTCTTCTCCACATGGGTATTCATGTTATCAGTGAAGACGCTCGAGCAACAATCACAGTGCCAAAATTACAGACACACAAACTCACTAGAGACATTACCTTGGGCTTCTTTACTCAGCAGTTGTGTTGAATATGCAGTATACATTTACCCAACAAGGTAACACTTACTAATTATCCAGTAGAAAGTACTGCATTTTGGATAACATTTTGCACAGAACTGTGGCCTCTTTTGGTTAAATAAGCAAGTCAGAATGCATTGTGACACCAATGCTCATTTCACAGAAAGTAAATTACAAGGGGAAGCATTTACACTTAAAAATAAAGCAGATGCGCCAGTTGAAGCTCTGCTTCCATAAAGTACAAATCAGCCTTACTTCTTGCTCTTGGGCAAGACAAAGCAAGTGTGTTTACTGTGCAGTTCCACCTTGAAAAATTATCTGAAATCTATGATGGAGGTGAATGAATTGGTGCTCTTTCGGAGCTCAATATCTTCTGTAGTGGCTGTTGTTGGAAAATGGCCCTCTCTGAAGGATCACCCCAAATGTTTTGCCTTCCTCCTCCTCTTTTTCTGACCTCATTTTTTTAATTCATAATTTATTTATGATACCTATAGAGCGCACTGTGACCAAGACTAGTGTTCTGGTGGTACAGCAATTATTTAGCAGGGAGGAGAGGAAAAAAGCCAGAGCATGGAGGAACCACAACCTGAAGATGGTGTCTTAATTAGGAAACAGCCAAGTCTTCAGGACTTTCCTAAATTTCAATAGTTCAGAGAACACTCTCAAAGTGACTAAGAAGCACATTCCATTGCTGAGCAGCTTTGAAAGAGAAGGCTTACAACCCCCCCCAGGTGAGCTCTTAAATATCTGAGTAAATGCACCATTTTGTCAGTTGCAATGCGCAAGGCTCTTGAAGAAACAAATCTTTGCAGTTGGCATTGAAGAAGTACTGGGCCTTTCCCCTGTAGTGCCCTAAACACAATACACATAGCTTTGAACAGAATGCTTTGTTCTATGGGGAGCCAGTGCAATTCCTTAAAAGCACTAGAAGCAGGGGATTTGCGAGGTCTGTTCAAGGCCAGTTTGACAGCAGCTGATTGGACTCTGTGTAGTGCCTTAATCAAAATGTCTGGTGCACCAAGAAGTATGGCATTGTTATAGTCAAGCCGACTGAGTATTACACTCCTGGTAACTAGCGTCTTAGCTTGCATCGGTGATACTGGAAACAACTTTCGAAGGCTACACAATAAGGCAGAATATGCATCAGCCACCTTATTCACTTGCTTCTCGAGTGAGAAATAAGCATTGAAAATAACTCCCAGATTATGTACAGCCTCAGCGGAGCACATTTCGGTTTCCGTGGTTAGAGGCCAAGAATTGGGCCTTTGTTTGGAGCACAACAAAGAAAATCCGCCTTATCCCCTTCCAGGGAGGTTGCATCCATCCTTTTTTACAATGTCAATCATACATGATTGAAAGAAAGATATCTCAACCTGTTGATTAAGTGACAAAATCTATTGTGTGTCATCAGTATAAATTATAACTAAGATGTTATGGCTTTTTATTAAGGTAATTAGTGGCTTCATAGGAACATTGAATATGATTGGATTAGTGCGACCCTTGCGATAACCCATGTTGGATACTTCCAAATTCCGAGCAGTATGGGGGCAAAGTCACCGCCTGACTCCGGTCCTGTAAATAGGATTGCATCCCTTTTAGTATGGTTCCATCCAGACCACAGGATTCTAGCCTAGTCAGCAGAATCTTATGGTTGATATATCAAAAGCAGCTGACAAGTCAAGCAGCACCAACATAACGGCCTGACCATTATCTGCCCTCCTTCATAGGTCATCCATTGCACTCACTAAAGCTGTCTCGGGACCATGACCGGACCCAAAGCCAGATTGTTCTCCCTCTAGCATAGATTGGTCTTCCAAATAAAATGATGGAAGTCTGATAACATATCATTCTAGGATCTTTACTGGATATGGGAGGAGAGAAATAGGCCTATAATTACTCAACATGACTGGGTCAGCTTAGTTTTGTTTAGTAGAGGAGAGATCATGGCCTTTTTCGGATATGGGAAACTTCTCCTCGACTCAGTGACAGATTACAGAGTGCCCTCAAGGGTGGGAAAAGTTCTCCAGGCCATTTTTCCACTGTCTGACTGTTAATGGATCTAACAGGGATCACAACATAGTGGCCAATGACATGTCAAGGAACTTTTCCTTGAAAGTGGTGCAAAACAGTCCAGTTGATAATTGATACTCACTGCTGTATCCTTCAGCCACAGTAACCCTATATTGTCGTAGCTGGACTCTTGCTGTAGCCAAGACTGCTGACTTAAGGATGACAGTACTTATGTTTGTAGACGACTGTGCCAGTCCTACAAAAAAATACAACTGTCGTCCCAACCCTTCCAGCTCACAAGCAGTACCTCACCAAAAACCCAAAACAGTAAAAGGTGATTTGTGGCAGCCTTTATGCAGGTAGCTCTTTCTCCTGGTCCAAATGTGGAATCTTTCGGAGATGCTGGTGTATAGCCAGTGCTACTGCTTCCCCTTTAACGTTACTGAGTGTGGTTGAGGAGACTGTGTCAAAGTTAACCATTCATTTCATCCCCAAATCTACAGCTGGTGCAGCCCCGTGCTCATTCTGTATTTGTTTTAACACTTCAAGCAGTACCTCACCAAAAACACAAAACAGTAAAAGGTGATTTGTGGCAGCCTTTACGCATGGACTGAAGAGTATGACATCTCAGGAGTGTTGTGGTTAAATGGAGATTACCCCTTTCTCACATTAACAACATGTCTCAATCACACACAGGCAATTAATAAGATGCAGTAGTTTCAATAGGTTTTATTTTAGCAAAATTGCAATCTGCGATAAATTGCATGGGCTGCAATGATTAGGATAATGAACAGTGCAAGAAACAGAATAGTAAAGTCATTAATACAAAGTCCCCCACCATCTTTCAATATCATGAAATAACATGAAGTGTGTGATATGTCCTAATACCCTAGCATGATAGGCCTAACCTCTAACCTAGAAGAGACCTAGGTATGTTAAACCTCAATCTGCCAATGCCATGTCCGTGAGCAGAGCCCCCAGCCCTCGTTACCTTGGAATGAGGTCTCTAGCTCAGACTGCGTAGGAACACGAAGGCTGAGTCAGCGTCAAGGTGACGTGGAGCATTGATAGCAGCGATGGCATCTGGTCGGAATCCCTCTGACTATCTGTTAAAGTGAGGAGTATTTATACAGATCTACTTGGACCCCTGATGTTGGTTTATTCCCAAACAATAGATAACAAGGCATGCTTGGGACTGCAATTAATATAAACAATCCACTTGAATGCATGAAGAGGGAATGTACCTAAAGTGAACACCTGCAGTTTGTTTGTCTTTGTCACTTGATCTTGACGCCTGAGCGCAGTGGCACTGATAACGCAAACTAAAACATGGGCCTAACTCAAAACAAGGAAGCCATCTTAAAAAGATTTAATTCAATAAATGTGCTAAAACAGAGCAAGCTAAGTAGGGAAAAAGTCACTGGGTACGAGTCTGCAAGCCTCAGGCTAAGCTAACTTCTGTATCCCATTAAAAGAAACTAGGATTTACTACAATATCTTCAACACAAGTGACGTTACCAGACATGATTCACCTTGTTTGTAATAGCTGTTCCTCGCCAGACTTAAAGTCAATAATCTCGATAGTTTTTGTTATCTTATTCTCAAATAGGATCACTAAATCATCACACAATTTCTGTGAGGGAACAATGTTATTTTTCAAGCATTGGGGATAAGCTAATTCATGGAGAGTTTTAAATACCTTTTTAGCATTATTGGAGGCTGCTAAGATGGAATTTGTATAATACTCTGCCTTTGCCTCCCTAATCTCTTTTTTTATATTTACTCAGGGCTGTCTTCAGCTCTTGCTTATCCATATCTGCATAATGTCTGTACCATTGTCTTTCCAATTGTCTACATACCAGATTAGCAGCTCTTAACGACTCATTATACCACAGTGCAGATGGATGCGTCCTAGGTTTATGATGAGAAAAGGGGATACATTCAACTAATTTGGCAGTGATTTATTTGTTGCATCGCTTGTAATTTGTTTCAATAGAATTCTTAGGGTAAAAAATGTTGGTTAGATCAACTACTGATCCTGGTTTATGCCAAACTCGGTTTAAAATGCTCAAGTTGGATAGGCTGTTACCATAATTCCTGCGTAGTGAGGTGGAAAGAAATTAGCACATGGTTGGTCCAACATAATGGAGAGATATTATTAATCACAATTAAACTTTCTGTAGCAAAAATAAGGTCAGGTGTATGGCCCCATTGATGAGTGGGGCCATGGACAAGTTGCTGGAGACCTTCAATCTCACAGACAGTCCATAATTCTTTCCCCAAGGCATGCATCTCCTTGTGGGCCCAAAGGTTAAAATCACCTAGCACAACAAAATTGGCATGAGTCAAGGTCAAATTGGAGAGTGCCGCTATAAAATTATGGAGTTGTGAGGTCGGTGAGTCAGGGGGCCTGTAACATAACGCCCTGGCGAAGGCATATCCTCTCTTTGATCTAAGGGAGAATCATATTACTTCTATACTTTCTATGTCATCTACGGTAATCGCATGAAAATCCCACTTTTGATGATAAAAAATATGCTCACTCAGCCTACCTTCTAAATACAACGAGGTCTATGCATTGGTTTGAAGTCCACCAGGCAATCCCTAAATCCACCATTGACTCTGTTGTGGTCCAAGTCTCAGTGATGAACAGGGCATCTCATTTTTCTGAATCCAGTAGTAGGCTGATTTCTACAGCATGTTTTACCAATGATCTAGCATTGACCAAGCCACATTTCATTGGAGCCTGCCTACTACTTACACCAGAAGAATCTGGGGAGCCAAGCTTCCCACTTCCTACTAATGGCTGTAACATGGGTGTTGGTTTAACAGTGTAAAGTATAAAATAGATAAGTCAAGGTTACTAGAATTTCCCAGCAAGTCAAACTTTTCGATCTCTAGCACCTGTGACATAAGCTCTGTTGGAAAATGGGTTATTGGTAAGGGCAGGTAAGTACCTACACTTATCAATAGGCCACTAACCTCCACTTAGGTCCAGTTAGGTCTCAGTAAATTTAACCCAGCTCAACCTTTGGTAGCTTGGAAACGAGCAAGAAGGCTTAACTTAGGAGACAGAGTGTAAAGCATTCAAATATCACAAAACAGTAATTAAATAAAACACAGGAAACAGTTAAAAAATCCAAAATCAATTTATGAAAATAGACTATATTTTTATCTTTAAAATTACACAAAAACGAATAAAATCGGATAAGGGGAACCGGAAATATGAATTCTTAAAGAATTATTGTTTTCTAGCGCCTAGAAACAAAATGTGCCAATCTGGTCATCTGGTCGCACCTCGACCGGGGCAAAGTCAAAGTTTAAGGTCGACCGCGATGGAGCCCGACTCGGCTACAGCCCGCGGGAGGCCTCGGTCAAAAGTTTACCTTAGGACTTAGTCGTTTTTCTGAAGATTTTCTTTAGCGGGACAAACCTGCCAGTCCAATCCGACCTCCTGGAACTCTTCTTCAGATACCCGTCGCGGGAGCCCTCGGTGGAGATTTTTCCCTTCGGACGTAATCGTTTTTTCAAGGTGAAAATCCTTCGACCGGGGCAAACCTGGATCTTGATCCGACGTCCTTGGAGCCCTCCTCGGATATGCTGGCTGGGAGGTCCCGGTCAACTTCCCTACGTTCCGACTTGGTCTCTTTTTGGGGGATTTTCTTCACTGGGACAAACCTGCAAGTCAGGCCGGGTCGCGGTTGAGGCAAGCTGGCTAGTGTTGCCGCTGTGGGTCGGTCCATCTATTGGGCTGTTTTCCAAAAGTTCTCCAAAGTTCCCCAAACTTCTGGATCTTCTTCCAGATGTTCCTTTAAGGTTCTTTTGGGGTCCACAGCTCACCCCAAGGTTCCAGAAGCTCTGAGATGATCCTTGGGGTGTGGACTACAACTCCCAAAATGCACCTGGTGCAAACTTCTTTTTGGCCACTGGGCAGTGGTCAGCTGGTTGGTTTCTTCAGGAGTTGGTGCAGGGGACTCTGGTTAGCAATTTTTCACCTGTAGCAAATAGGGAGTCCTTCCTTGAACCAGTTGAAGCCAGGCAAAGCCCTTATTGTGGTGAAGCCCCAGTGTGCAGCTGGTGCAGTCCTTCAGAGTGCAGGGTCCAGGTGCAGGCCAGGGGTCCAGCAGGGCAGTCCTTCTTCTCCTGTAGTTCTTCCTGGTAGGGATCTGGTAGGGAACTGAGGTCTGGGTGCAGGTCTGCCAGTTTTATCCCTGCTTCTGGGTGAAATACAGGGGGTCCTGGTTCTCCAATCAGGTGCAGGGTCCTTCCTCCTGTGATGACCACTTCCTGGGAAGTGTGGCACAAATAAATCCCAGGGAGCAACATTCCTCAAAAATCCATCATGGCTGAAAGTGATTTTTGGAGGTTACATCTGACTGAGCCCACTGACTGGTGTAGCTAAAAATCCTAAACACACCCCTCTCCTGCCCTCTCCTAATCTAATCAAGGGGGCACCTAACTGTCTAGGTTTGCAGGATGTGGGGATGTTGCTGGGTTGCTCCAAATGTCCTTCTCTGCCTTTGAAGACCAGTTTGGCATCCCTCCCCCTTCCTGCCTCACCATCTGCTGAGGGGAGATCTCCTCCCAAAGGCACATCTCTTTGTGTGGAGCCAGGCCACTTCACACCTTATCAAGGCAGCCTGGCCAGGCTGCCAGAGGCTAGCCAACCAGAGCACAGCAGCAAAAACACTGCAGGGCTGAAGTTGGCAACTTTTCAGGTAAAGTTTAAAATTCTTTACCTGAACAAGTTATATTAAATCTAACAACTGGAAGTTGTGGGATTTATTATAACAATTAATTGGATACCAAATGTCTGGTATCTGTTACTTAAGGGGACTTTTAAAATTAAAATAAAGTCTCCCCATTCTAGCCTATGGAGGCCATTCACTACAATGAGGGAAAAACAAATTTGGCTGTTTTACCTTACCAGGGCTTAAAAAACTATTTTTATAAGGTCCCTGCTTATAGTTACATGGCACCCAGCCCTAGGGGCACATAGGGCACACCTTAGGGGTGACTTATATTTAAAAATAAGGTAGTTTAAGACTTTGGAACTAATTTTAATTCCAAAGTCGATTTTGCATATAACTTTAACTTAAAAGCAGCCAGCAAGGCAGGCCTGCCTTTAAAATGACACTGGGCACCTCAGCAGTGCACCGATGGGGGCACTACCTATGCAGGGGTCCCTAAACCTCCATGCCCTACCATATACTAGGGACTTATAGGTAGGTTGACTGAGCCAATTATAATTAGCCTAATTTGCATACTGATTTCACACAGAGCACAGACCCTGAGACTGGTTAGCAGTACCCCGGGCACCATCAGAGTCAGGAAACCACCAGCTAAAAGTGGAAAATGGGGGCAAAAAGTTAGGGGGCCTCTGCAATCAGCCCTGTTCTCTCACAAGCTCTATTTCATCACTGTTTGATAAGAGATAGTCGGGTGACACATGCTTGCTAATCTCCTCTAATGATCGTGACATGGACATTGTTTCACTAATATTAAATAAAGAGGAAATGTCAAGCAGGGGCTTACCCAGTCTTAGCAGTTGGTCCTTAGTGTAAGTAATCCTAGTATCAATACAAGTCCCAGTTGCCTCATCCATACCTGGGGCACCATTGGCAGCATGGCTGGCACTGAGTGTGGTCTGAGCATGAAGGAGTGCAGATGGGCTTGCCTTTGATGTGCCTTCGGCGCACCCACTGTACACACCCGCTGTGCGGTCACTCCAGCCCATCTATTTGTACTCTTCCCCAATCAGCAACTAGACTGCTAACAAAAATGGCAGTCCCGGTCTGACAGGCGAGGACTCAGCCAACATGCAAAATGTGCAAACGCCCAATAAAATCTTTTAAAAGTTTAAAAATCAATTTCTATGCAGTGCAATCAGAATTCCAATCCCATCAATTCCAAAATAGTCTCACTGTGCAGTTGCACCAGTCCATATGTTTATACTCTTCCTCAACCAATGACTAGACTGCTAACAAAAATGGAGGTCACGCTCTGACAGGCAAGGACACAGCCAACGGGCAAAATTAGCAAGCCATCAATTAAATCTTTTAAAAGTTTAAAAATAACTTTCCTTGCAGTGCAATTAGAATTTCACCCCCTCAGTTCCAAATTAATTTTTGCTGGCTTTAGGAGTGGCTGGCTTTAGGACTCTGGCACTTACCACTGCTAAAGTGCATGTGCTCTCTCCTTAACACATGGTAACATTGGCCCATGCCCAATTTGCATAGTTATTTACCTATAAGTTATTAGTAAAGCACACTATATGTGGCAAGGTCCTGTAAATTAAGTACTACTAGTGGGCCTGCAGTAGTGATTGTCCCACCCACATAAGTAGCCTCTTAATCATGTCTCAAGCCTGCCTTTGCCTGGCCTGTGTGTACACTATCACTTCCATTTTGACTTGCCATTTAAAACTACTTGCCAAGACTTAAACTCCCTGTTTATTACATATACGTCACCCCCAAGGAAGGCCCTAGGTAGCCCATATGACAGGGTGCTATGTAAGTAAAAGGCAGGACATGTACTTGTAAGTTTTACATGTCCTGGTAGTGAAAAAGTCTGAAAGTTGTTTGTCACTACTGTGAAGCCTGCTCCTCTCATATGCGAGCATTAGAAATTCCCGTATATACTTTTAAGTGGTGACTTCTGATCTGAAAGGAGTGGCACTGTCAGGTTTTGTATAGTTAGAATGGTAGTGAGAAATCCTTCTTACAGATGAAGCTGGATTTACCATTACTATTTTAGGAATGCTACTTTGAGAAAGTAGGCATTGCCCTTCACTTACTGCTTTCTGTACTTTACAGCCTGTCTCCAATCCACATCTGGTCTGTGCTGGTTGACAGCTCCTCTTGTGCATTTCCAGACAGCCATAAACACAGGACACTCAACAGCATCTGCATTCATGTGCAGGCTGATGGAGCTTCCTGGGCAGGAAAGGTGGATGGGCCCTCACTTACACTTCAAAAGGTAGTGGCTGGACCCTACACAAAAGACTAATACCCCCCACAGATCTCCTGGCAGACAGTGCTGGGTTGAAAGGGGAACTGGTGCACTTCAATACCACTCTTGGAATTCTTCTCCACTTCAAAGGCACATTTGGGTATGTACTGGGTCTGTGACCCTCTAAAATCAGACACTTCTGGATTTAAAATTGGACTCTGTCAGAAGGACGGCAGTGCTGCCCAAAGGACTCAACTGGACTGCTTTTCTGCAAGGACTGCTTTCCTGCTTTTTGCCCTGCTGCCTGCTGCTCCCTGACACTCCTGGAAGGACTTTGGGGGTGATTCCTACCCTGGCGGTCATGGACCGCCAGGGTAGGGGACAGAGGAAGCACCGTCAACAGGCTGGCGGTGCTTCTGGGGCCATTCTGACCGCGGCGGTAAAGCCGCGGTCAGAAAAGGGAAACCGGCGGTTTCCCGCCGGTTTCCTGCCGGTTTCCCACTGCCCCAGGGAATCCTCCACGGCGGCGCTGCAAGCAGCGCCGCCATGGGGATTCCGACCCCCTTCCCGCCATCCTGTTTCTGGCGGTTTTCACTGCCAGAAACCGGATGGCGGGAACGGGAGTCGTTGGGCCCCTGGGCATGGGCATAGGCACTGCAGGGGCCCCCTAACAGGGCCCCATTAAGATTTTCAGTGTCTGCTTGGCAGACACTGAAAATCGCGACGGGTGCAACTGCACCCATCGCACACCAGCAACTCCGCCAGCTCCATTCGGAGCCGGCCTCCTCGTTGCTGGGGCTTTCCCGCTGGGCGGGCGGGCGGCCTTTTGGCGGTCGCCCTCCAGCCCAGCGGGAAAGTCAGAATGACCGCCGCGGTCTTTTGACCGCGGTACGGTCTTCTGGCGGTTCCCGCCAGGCGGGCGGCTTCCGCCGCCAGCAGGGGTCAGAATGACCCCCTTTGTCTTCCCACCACAAGTGATTGCCAAGGGCATGTCATCTTGTCTTCTGGTAAGAAGTATCAAGGCCATCAAATACTTCACTTAAAAGAGAAAATCCACACCTTACTGTGCTGCACTGGAAAATTTTACTCAACTCCTGATTCATGGCTGAAAAATTGCTGTAGTTCTGCATCAAGATTAGGTCCCCATGAGTTTTCTGAGCCGAGCAATAGGATCAACTTGGATTCCATCTGTCTCAACTTCAATGTTCTATCACCTCCCCTCGGACTCAGTTTGATCGATTAATTCCATAAAAGGTCAAAGTACCACAATCTCCTGCATCCCAGAAATGTTCAGCTAAAGGGTAAAATCTATCATGATTTTTGATTGCCCTAAAATGTTGTAAAAATCTGATCTTAAGTTTATGAATGGCGCTGCCTACATATTTCTTCTGGCAGCCACATTCAATGACATACACAACATATTCAGTTTCAAAAGTAATCTGATCTTTGATCTCACAATTCTTGCCATCAAATGTTTGGTAATTCTGTGTATTGTGTGCATATTTACATGCTTTGCAATGAAGACATTTCCCAAAACCTAAACTTCTTTTTGTTAGCCATGATGTACTGTCCATTATAGAAAAAAGGCTATTACTCAAATGATCTCCTAATAAGTGAGCCTTACGGTAGGTAATTTGGGGATGTTGACCAATACTTTCCTTGATATGAGGATCTTCTTGCAAGATGTGCCAATTGCGCTGTAAAATGTTTTTAAGTGCCACATGTTGTTAATTAAATTAAAAAAATTGTCAAGGAGGAGATTTTTTGATGTTCAAATTATCCTCACTGGGTGAGTTCTTAAAAAGCAATTCTTCTCTAGTTTTGCTCTTGACCCTCTTCTGTGCATCAATCAAACTTTTAAGAGGATATCCCCTCTTCAAGAATCTTTGGGTCATTGCCATAATTTCTGCTTCAAACTCATCATAATCTGAACATATCTTGCGAGCCCGCAGTAATTGACTATAAGGTATGCTCCATTTCAATGCCTTAGGATGCCCACTATTTCCATGCAATATAGAATTGCATGCAGTGGGTTTGCAGTATACTGTGGTCTCCAGCTTATCATTCTTGATTTCCAACAGGACATCCAGGATTTCAATAGTGTGTCTGCTATATACTAATTCAAGATAGATATTTAGCTCATTATTATTTAACACACTAATATATTCCAACATGGACTGTTCATGACCATCCCATATAAGAAAGAGATCATCAATATATCGCACCCATAGTACTACTTTATCAATATAGATATTGTGGGCCTCAGACCAAGCTATTTCTTTCTCCCACCATCCCATATCGAGATTCGCATAGGTCAGAGCAAAGGATGCCCCCATAGCTGTACCCTGTTTTTGAAGATAATAATCATTATCAAAAAGAAAAACATTGTGTGTAAGACAAAACAGACAAAACAGTAGCATAGACATGAGCATATTTGTATGTTGAGAGAACTCAATAGGTCGTGTTCTTAAAAAGTATTGGCAAGCTTCCATCCCATATTGATGCTTAATCTATGTATACAAAGATGCTGCATCCATGGTAACCAACAGATAGTTTTTGTGCGACGGAATAGTGTGTATTTTGGATAAAAAATCATTGGTATCACATAAATAGGATGGTAATTCAGTGACATAAGTGCATAAGAAAAGATCCAAGTGTTTTCCAACAGGGATTGATTCATGCTAACAATGGGTCTACCTGGAGGATTAGATTTGTTCTTATGAATTTTGAGTAGAAAATAAATGCATGGAATTTTTGAAAAATAGATTTTTAAGTATAGATACTCATCACAATCAATGAGACGTTCTGTGAGCCAACCATCTAACATCTCCCGGCAAATTTGATGGTATTGGGCCGTGGGATTGATACATAATTTGTCATAATGATCAACATTAGTTAGTTGTCGATTGGCTTCTTTGACATAGTTTTGTAAATCCATGATAACAATGTCACCACTCTTATCAGAGGGCTTAATGATAATGGTGGCATTGGATTTAAGGGAGTTCAAATCTTTCCAATCCTTCACAGAGAAATTTGTTAACCTAGACTTCTTAGATTGAAAGTTCGTGCAAATTTTGTCAATATCCGCAGCTACCAATTCGTGGAAGGTGTCAATCAAATTTCCACTTGGTAGCTGAGGATTAAACTTGTTAAAATGTTTTAGGGAACTGGTAGCATGACAATTAGTTATAAAACCCATCCTCTTTAATGTAAAAATATCTGTGTATGCATTCTCAGTTATCTGTTGTTCACCTGTTGCCACTTCATTTGTTAGATCATTAATCAGAACCAATTCAGAAGTATCACCGATGTTGAATCCAGAAAAATTTACCTCACCGGATTCACTGTTAGAATGCGAAACCGGGGTTTTGCTAGAAAAGTGTTTCATCAAACGCAATTTGCGAACAAATTTGTATAATTCAATACGTGTCTTCACATAATCCCAATGGATAGTTGGACAAAAACTGAGTCCTATATTGAGGATGCATTCTTGATTAGGGGTCAAACTGATTTTAGAGATATTTACAATGGTGGTAACATTGTTCAAATCGGTCTCAATATCTATTCCTTGTGTTTGTCGTCTCTTCCCCCACCTCGCCTTGTGCCTCCCCAACCTCGTCCTATGCTTTTGCCTGATTGCAGCGTGGCCATTTGCATAAAATGCATTTCCCCTCAAAAATCCAATTTATTGAGTGGCGCCTCATCCGCCGAGGAGCCCAGATCAGAACTCTCATCTCTATAATTATACTTTTTCTGCATTCTGCATTCACATCTCCTCCGTTATTCATCTTTCTTTCAATCTTAATGTATCATATTTGCGTGCAAAGGTATAGATCCTCCCATGTTCATAATCCATTTTGTCTCTATTGAACTTGTGTGCCTTGCGTGTTTTGATCTCATCTTCTTTTTTCTTAATTCGTTCCTCCACTTTCATTAATAGATGTTGTACTTCTTGCTGGTTGGCTGCTCTTTCTAATTCTTTGTTCATTGATTTTAATCTGTTCATCCATGCGTATTTTGGCTTGGGTAATCAAAGTGCCCATGAGTTTAAGGGAGCAGTCCGCTGTATGGATCCTCCACTGTTCTAACAAATCCGAGTCCATATCACCGAGGGTTGGTAATATCAAAATATGTAAACCTCGTGGTACCCTGCCATTTGTATATATATTTTGTTAGTGAGGTCATCTCCAACCATTTTTTTAGTTCTGAAATACAAGCTTTTTCCAGCTCGTGAATAATGTTTGATGTTGTACGACTACAGGTACCATGAGGTACATTGGCCTCCCCGGTTTCATCAAATAGTTCAGCTGCTGCTTGTTCCCATAGAAACCTATGCTCTGCCATTGTATTTAAATCACAAGAAAGCAGCACAAAATTCAGTCTCAAATCACTTGAATGTTGCCAATCTTTTAGAACAAATTCAATATGTGGAATTTTTAAATTATGCTGGAAAAAAAAACTTCCCTGGAGGCAGTGTTTGAAATAGTATAGATATATATATAGTATGTAGATGTGGTGTTAAAAATAGAAAATCTCTACTTATTTATGGCTACTAATCTTCTACACATTCTACCTGCCCATGTTAAGTAAATTATATTTGGCATTTTGAAATATATGCATTTGATTATTTAACAGAAAACCAGACAAAGAAGACAATACATGTTGCCTTATGTGTAGCACTGCAGCAGTTTTACACAATATTTTTCTTTTTTTCAGGTGTGAATGAAAGAGACATTATTGACATTCTAACCAGTAGAAGTAATGCGCAAAGGCAGCAAATCAAAGTAGCATACAAACAAGCAACAGGGAAGGTAAGTCATGCTAGCACTTATTTGCAAAAATATATACTTGAAAGTATTTTCTTAAAAACGCAAATCACCCACATCTTTTTCACTGCATACATGAATCATGCACAATGCTTTGTCCTTTTTGCAATATGAGTGCCTAGCTTCGAAAGCATGAAGGCCCTCATTATGACTTTGGTGGTCTTCCAGGAAGACCGCCAGAGCTGGCGGTCTCCCGCCCACAATATTGCGGGTACTGCTGGATTTCCACCACACTTTTTCATGCTGGTGGGTGGAGGCGCTCTGGCTGTTCCACCACCGGCCCCACCCAACCAGTATGACACCGCCTGCCTTATTATGGGCCATAATACGGCCTGACAGTGTCCTGCTGGCAGGGCACTGCCAGTGGTGGATGCTCCCCTTCCCGTTCCCTGCTGGACAAACTTCTCTCTGGAGGAGGTAAGGCGATAATCCGACAAGGGAGGTGGTGGAAGGATTGGAGGGTGTAGTGTGTGCATATGTGAGTGTGTGTTGTCTGCATGTGTGCATGAATGTGTGTATGCGTGGTTGTATGCATGTCTGAATGAGGAAGTGAGTGCATGTAAGTGAGTATGTGTGTTTGAATGGGTGTGAGTATGAGTGCCTGAATGCGTGTATGAATGTTGTTGTGAATGTGTGTATGAATGTTGTTGTGAATGCGTGTATGGATGCATGTGAGTGAATGCATGTATGTAAGTGTAGGTGAATGGGTGTATGCGTAGTTCGTGTGGGTGTCTGTGCATGTATGCGGGGACAGGGATGGGGCGCTGTGGCTGAAGGCGGGTGGAGGAGGGGGTGCTGTGGCTGAAGGGGGGTGGGAGGAGCTGCTGGGGGGAGTGAGGGAGCCATTTGCCAGTGACATGGAAGAAATTCCCTGTCACTGGTAGGCTTTCCGCCATGGTTTTTGTAGCGGTGCTACTGCAGCAGAAACCTTGATGGAAAGCCGGCTCATAATACAGCCGGCGGTCTTCTGTGGACCGCTCGGTCGGAGATGATCATCTCCAGCCCAGCGGTTCCGACCACCATGGCTGTATGAGTGGAGATGTCGTGGACTGAGGCCAACCCACCACACTCATAATGTGGCGGTCTACACCGCCAGCCTGTTGGTGGTGGGACCGCCACATTTACCCTGGCAGTCAAAAGACCACCAGGGTTATAATGACCACTATGTTAGTCTTCTGCGTATAGTTGAAAAATCCTCGAGAGAAGACCTTTCTTTTATGGCAAGGACAAGTTGAAGAATAATAAGTTTTAATGGCACCAGGACACAATAAGGCATCTTTAAAGACATTCCTTGTTTGCTTGGAAAGTTTAATGCGCTTTTTAATCACCGTTTATGTTTTTGCTTATTTATTTCATAGGCGCGCAATACAAACCAACTTGCTTCTATGTATGAGCTTCCAATTGACTATTGGTGCTAGTACAAATAATTACACTGATAATCATATAAATATACAAGAAGAAAGGGACAATGCATGACACCCATGTGTTACATTTTATGAATAAGCGACATGAAATAATAAACTATTAAAAACACAGACTGTAACATTACCAAAATAGGAATTTTGATGGGATAATAAAAATGGACTGAATGATGGCAGTACTATAAAGTGAAAACCCAGTAGCAGTTTCAGCATTTTTACATATTTCTACTAATACCATTTTCACAAGTATACAATGATTTTTTTCATTAATATATCCCAAATTAATAATTCAGCAGCAAGCAAAATCTAGACGCAGTAAACAGCAAAGCTCAAATAAATACAATACGTTCATTACTTGGTATATAAATGTAGATGAAGATAATTAATAATACATAGCACAATAAAACCATATCAACACCCCTTTGATCTAATTCTTGTTAAGCTACAAACAAGTCTTCATGCCATGGTTTATTGAATAGCCATCTAGCCAGGGCAAGCCAGACCGATTTTCCACGGCTCATAGCTCATTTTCCCTTACAACTGTATAAAGATCTTTCCCGATTGTAAGTGGCCAATAAGCACCCAATCCAAAGGTGAGTTTTAGGAGGCTCAACATTTTTCCATGCCATTATGATAAGGAGGTAAGCTATGGCCAGTGAAAAAAAGAAAAAAACGCCTCACTTAACCACCCCATCAAAAGATTGGTCATATACAAGAAGTATCATGGTAAGAGTAAATTGGGTGTTTTTCTCAAATACTTGTTGTCATCACCACTGATTAAAATCATCATTTGTCCTCTCTGGCATTCCCCAAATTTATCTGAGCAATGTTTTTTCCATTTTGCGCATGTAGCTTTATAGAATCTCTTGTCTCTTGTGCCCTTCATTTATGTTTTACTTCTGGGAAAGGGGATCTGTACAGAAGTGCAGGTGAGGCATAAGAGGCGTGCATGTGGAGAACTAACTCAAGAGTGGTGCAGAAGGAAATGGGAAGGGGAATGGGAGACCGGACAGATGAAATTTCTTGAGTAGGTGATGGGAGCAGGATATGTTCTAGGTAGGAGGAATTTGGGTGTTGCATGGTCACAGTAGCTAGACATTGATAATGTAGATGGGGAAATTTCAGGTAAGTGAAATCTCCTGGTTCTGCAGTGCTCACACAGACCATAGGACACCTGAGGGGCATTGGGAGCTGTAAGCTAAAAATGCTCCTTACACAAACCTACAACAGTAGATATAATCTTTAAAGGGATCATTCTGACTGGCTGCTCAACTCCCAATTTTTCATGCATGATGCTATTTCTCATTTGCTGCTTTTGTTATTTGTATGAGTCACTCACACTTTGTTGTATTTATCTGTTTAAGACTCTCTGTTTTCTTAACTGAGCTCATATTTATATTTTTTCAGTGATTAGTTCCAGTGACTAATTTGGCCCATTGCCAAACAATACATGTTTCTCAGGTCCAAGCTTAATTTATTCTTCTTTCTGTTGAGAGTGAGAAAGAGACTGTAATGAAACATTATGGAGTTAGTATTGTTGTACACTAAAATTCTAAAATGCTTAATTATAATTGCTTATTCTGCTTGCTCATGCTGTTCTGAAACTTGTATTAAAGAAGAAATATAAACAAATGTAACCTTTAACAAGACCCTGATTATTACAAAATCTTTGAACCTTTATTGATGGTTCCAACTTTCAAATGGCAGTCTGCTTGTGTAGCTCACACTTTATCTCCACTCTATATAAAAAGAGAAATACATTTTAATTAAAAAACTATTGAACAGGGAGACAAACTACATTGACAGATGCAGCAGAAATAAAGATCAATACTAGTGCAAATGAAATTTGTAAACATGATGCATTAGGCCATTTTCTGCTAGTTCACAGTATGTGTTGGAAATGGCCCTTACTGCAGGGTCACCCCCAAACCTTTTGCATTTTCTGCCTGTTTTTCTGCCTCATTTTTGCTGTCTTTTGGATTTTGGGTACTTTACCACTGCTAACCAGTGCAAAAGTGCACGTGCATTGTACACTAAACATTGTAACATTGGCTATTCCACCATAGGCATATTTAGTTTACTTGTAAGTCCCAAGGAAAGTGCACTGTATGTGCCCAGGACCTGTAAATTAAATGATACTAGTAGGTCTGCAGCACTGATTGTGCCACCCACTACAGTAGCCTTTCAAACATGTCTCAGGCATGCCAATGCAGAGCCTTTGTGTGCAGTTGTAAACTGCTATTTCGACCTAGCAAGTGTACCAACTTGCCAGGCCCAAACCTTCCTCTTTATTACATGTATGTCAACCCTAAGGTAGGCCCTACATAGCCCCAAAGGCAGGGTACAGTGTATTTTAAATGTTGGATATGTACTTTTAAGTTTAACATGTCCAGATAGTGAAAAACTCTTAAAATCATTTTTTCACTAATGCATGTTCTATCTTTCACATACTATAGCATTGGGATTACCTTAAAATATCTTTAAAGTGTACCTTCCAAATGGGAAAAGATAGAAATATGGAGTTTGGTGTCCCTGGACTCTCAATTTAAAATCACAACTTATTGTAAAATCAGGCTTAAATTGTAAGTCTGAAAATGCCACTTTTAGAAAGTTGGTATTTTCTTACTTTAGCCATTCTGTGCCTCTCCTTGTCTCTGAATACATGTCTGGGGCAGATGACAGCTGGGCTTTTTTCATTTGCTATAGACAGTCACACAATGAGAGCATAGGTGTGACTTAATGGGCCTTAATGACCCATTAACTGGCTTGATGGGAATGGACGTTAGCACTGCCTCACTTACACAAGAATAGGGCTGTGCCTCTCCTCACACAAAGTGCTGCATAAACCCCTGTAGCATGTTTGGAGCCAGGAAGAGCAGCACAGAGACCTTGTGGGCTTCAAAGGAAGGCCTGGAGGTTCCTCCCACCTTCCAAAACCAGGGCACCAAAGTATAAATACTGGAGCCCAAACTTCACCAACTCAGATCTTTGACTGGAACCAATGACACTCTGCCAGGAAGAAGGACTGTTGTGCTGCCAGGAAGGCCTGCCACTCTGCAACTGCATTGCGGTGTTGGCCTATTGCTGCTGTGTTCTGTGCTGTTGGAGGGACTACCACTATGCTGTTTTCTCTCCAAGTTGGCCTGCTGCCTGCTGCTTCTGCCCTTCAGTGAGAGAAACTGGACTTTCTCTATACATCCTTAAATCCAAGATTCTGCAAGGGTGTTGGGTTTGCCCCCTATTCTTCTTCAGTCTCAAGGACATCAAAGACTGCTTCTAACTCTCCTGGTGCTGCTGGACTCTGTCACTTGTGAGTCCTATCTTTGCCTGAGGTGTCTCTCTCAAGCCCTGGGCCTCAGAAGTGGGTTCTGCAGCTACAAACTTCAAAAAGCATCTCATCACTCCAAGTGCAGCAGAAAAATTGATGCATCGTGTCCTTGCTGTTGACGCCTTGCTCCAACAAAGGTACTGTTTAATGGACCCAGTGTGTGTTCTGTAACCGGCTTCCCCTCCATAGCGGTCAGTCTGGATTTTGGATTTGCATTGGTCCCTCGCGACCTCAACTAAACATTTTACCGCTATACATTTCTAAGCACTGTTTTCACATGTAATCTTTAAAAATTAATATCTCAACTTCTACTCTTTGAATGTTTGTTGTTTTGGTCTTGTTTTAATCAGATAAATATCATCGATTTTTCCAACAGGTTATGTGGAGTCTTTTTGTGGTGTCTTTCACTGTGCTACTGTAACTTAGTGTTGCAAAAATACTTTACACATTACCTCTTAAGTTAAGCCTGACTGCTCTGTGCCAAGCTACCAGGTGGTAAGCACAGGTTGAGTGCAACTGACTTACTCTGATAAGGATGGTTGTGCCTACTTGGACAGGGTGCAAGCCTCTGCCAACTAGAGACCCAATTTCTAACAGTATGCAATTAGGTTATGTTGCCACTAGCAATTTACAGTGAGTTATTGGGATATGTATTCATATGTCACATAAGTTACATGGGTACCTTCATCTTGAAAACAGAATTTATAAAGCATTTTAGATTTAGTTATAAGCATACATGTCAGAAACATTCAAAAGTAAATAAGATGAAACAAAATGTCTTATAAAAAAAAAAAAAATTAGCTCTGAAGTACATATGTTTAATTACTTATACATAATTCTTAAATTACACCCACATTTGCCGCAATGTTGTAAAAATTCATAGAGATTTAGCAAACTTGCATTCAAGCAAATGTGTGTCATAATTTAACTCCACCACTTTGTAATTCTTTGCTATTAAGAATTGGACTGGAACCATAGCATAAAATACCAGTATTTCGTTAAATGTGAAAAAAAGGCAGTTGTGTAACAAAGACTCCACAGACCCCGCAGTGTGGGGGGTGGAGGTCTGAGCTTCAAGGGCCCTCTCAGCACAGTACTCTCGCCCAAGAGCTCTTAGTGATTCCGTAGGGGGGTGCCCTCCATGTAATTTGCATGGGGCTCCCTCAAGTTTCCTTACACCAGTGACAAAGGGTAGCGATGAAATGGGGTTAACTTCCTTAAGTAGCATGTAACAATGATTGAATTTAATTTTCTGGAGAAATTAATTAGACTGCAAAGAGAAAGTGATCAAAGTGTTATTAAAATCTTCCTATGATCGTCGTGATTTTATTACCTTCAATTAATGAAATTCAGAGATCTCTCCAGTTGCTTTATGCAATAATTCAAAAGTTACCTTATCTTGTATCAAGCAACCAGTATAGCTAATGCTAATATGATTTGGGTTTTCATGTGACAGGGGGCCAGATTCACAAAGAAATGGCTAAATGCAGCAAGAAAAGTTGCTGTGATGCTCTGTGCTGTGCGACTTCAAGATAGCAGAACTGCGTCATATCATCAAAGAAATGGTGCAGTTCTACTCTCTCCAAGTGCTGATGCACGTTTTGCTGCCTAGGGCCAGTTAAGGCACTCTTGCACCACAAGGCAAGGGTGTCAGCATTAGGGTCAGTATAGTTTTTGTATAGGAAGTGG
Organism: Pleurodeles waltl; assembly: GCF_031143425.1. NCBI lineage: Eukaryota > Metazoa > Chordata > Amphibia > Caudata > Salamandridae > Pleurodeles > Pleurodeles waltl. The sequence continues at coordinate 841,780,930 of NC_090436.1, forward strand.
TCCCTTCCTGAACTGAAAATAAACTTTAATGCTATTTCCTTTCAGTATATGTGATGCAGAATGTAGCAAACATGAAAGAGGACATGAAGAGGAGAAATAAAGATATTTCTCCTCCTTGCACCAGCCTCATGAAGGACAGGATTTTGGTGCAAATCCATGTTCACAAGTCTTTGTAGATATGGATTTTCATTAAAAGAAATCATGGGTTGGTGATCAGGAACCCCTGCAACATCCATGGAATGCCGCCCAGACACAAAGTAATGCAAGGGAGCACCAAGGCAATGTAAATATTAATTTGTGTTGCTTTGTAAATACCATAAAGGATTTTGCACTGGTTATGCATTAAAAAAGTAACAAAAACCCAAAACAAAACTTTTGTAAATGTGGGCCTAGTCTTATACCCTTAAGAAGAGTCCATTTCAGTTGCCAACTGAACAATAACTACAGGAAAGTCATCAAGATGAGGAGTGTAATCTGCCATGTCGTCAGTTTAATCAGTAGCCAAACTGAATTTTATAACGGGTTAAAGGAAGAATTGAATTAAGGAAATTTTACATTAAGGGGGTCATTACAACCCTGGTGGTCGGTGACCGCCAGGCTTAAAGTGGCGTTCGTACCGCCAACAGGCTGGCAGTACGAAAACCCATGGTCGCACCGCCAGGGCGGCGGTATTCCACCATTTTAGCCCCGGCGGTGATAGTCCGCTAGGGCAGCGCTGCAAGCGGCGCTGCCCTGGGGATTATGACTCCCCTACCGCCAGCCTGTTTCTGGCGGTTTGCACCGCCAGGAAGAGGCTGGCAGTAAGGTGACTCAGGGGGCACCTGGGGGCCCCTGCACTTGGCATGGGCAGTGCAGGGGCCCCCAGGCAGAGCCCCGTCGCGCATTTCACTGCCCGAATTTCGGGCACTGAAATGCGCAACGGCTGCTACTGCACCCGCTGCACATCAGCATTGCCGCCGGCTCAATTACGAGCCGGCGGCAATGTTGATGTGACTTTTCCGCTGGGCCAGCGGACGGTAACTCTGTTACCGTTCACTGGCCCAGCGGAAAAGTCAAAATACAGAGCCAGCCATACCGCCAGCACTGGCGGTATTCTGGCTCCCGCAACCTCGCAGACCGCCGAGGTTGTAATGACCCCCTAAATGTTTCGATGTAAGTTGCAACCAGTAAGGAGGAAAGGGGATTGTCGAGGCCTGTTTATTTGCGGTAATAGTTGAGGTACAACCATTAATAAAAACTGCAGCTCAAGGGTTGGAAAACGATAGTTGAACCGCTCTTATTAAGTCCCACAAGTGCTGCCACAAAACCCAATTGAATCCCTTCTCAGTATATAATATAGTGATATATAGACATCAGGTTGTGAAGTGTTTAAGCACAGATAGTCACACTCATGGCTAAATTAGTTTGGGGTATAGTGCCCTTGCATGGATTTAATCCATTCTGAATAAATAGTGGGAGGTTTCTCAATTATACCAACTAGACATTTAGACCTATTGCTGCCAAAAATGTTTGATTCAGCCTTGAGCAACAAGATTGGACTAACTGATTTGCAATCACGCGGATGTTTATACACTTTGAGCAAAACACATGAGGGCATGCACTTTGAAATTAATTGATTAATCACTGTTAAAAACAGGGGTGATTTCAAGCAGCTAATGATGTATCGACTTCTCCAGGCAAAGATCCGGCGCTACATCCATCCCAGATTCCAGGTGCTTAATACTTTAAAAAAACACTGTTAGAGTGAGCTAGTTGTTAGCTCTGTTTTTCATTGTCATTATTATATTAATAGATTGAAGACTTTATTGGCTAACGTTATTTAAGGGTAGATGCATTTCGCTCTTTCAGTACAGATCTGCATGAATTCAATGAAATGTCTGGATTTTCTAAATGTGCCAGAAACAGTTTACCTAAAGATAACTGTGAGAAATCGGGATGTTGGTTGAGGGGTTTGAGCCCTTCTCAAGCAACAGCCACAATCCTTGTCAGGGCAAACCACTGAAAGACACTTAGGCCCAGACTTATGTGGGCCTAGCGCCATTCCAACACCACATTAGCGCCATTTGTTTACGCTAATGTGGCGTTGGAAGGCCAAAAACTCCACGCCATTGTGTTCAATGGGCCTCTGGGTGCTTTGCAGTATTAGTGTTATAATTTCTGACGCTAATCCTGCAAAGTGGCGAACTAGCACCATAAATTATGACACTAGTACCCCTGACTACCGCCATGGTGCGCCATTTTAAATACGGCACTCACATGGTGCTGTTAGAGGGGGCACTAAGGGGCGCAAGAAAAGTGGCGCTGCACTAGGTGAAGCGCCACTTTTCAAAAATCTGCCCGTAAATCAATCTGTGATTAACCTTCTGGTAGCTTTGCTCAAAATTAGTCAGGCTTAACTTAGAGGCAATGTGTAAAGTATTAATGCTACTCTTAACAGTAATAAAGTGCAGACACAACTCAAGAAACAAGCGAAAAAGGAAAGGATGAGGTACAACATTTTAGGGTAGACCACCATAAGGCTGAAAGGTCTTACAATAACCGTGCTTGAATCAAATCACTGGTCTCGTCATGATTTGTCATAAGAGCAAGAAAGTATTCTGACCTCTCAGACACCTTTACCTTTTGCATAGGACATGTTTGACACCCTTGGCTGCCAGGAGCATTGTTAGTCACCCTTGAATGGCATTTAAATTAGGTTTAATGTTAAGTTCACCACCGCACTGGTTCCAATCTACAGCAGCATAAACGTGTTCCAACTCCTGCATCATTGGTCAAAAATTGTTCTTTTCTAAATGGTTAATTTTAAAAGCCCTGCTACAAAAAGACTGTGTAATACCTGTGCAAAACGAACCTAAATGTATCCCATATCTTAGTGGATAAAACAGATCTAGTATTGATAGGAGTGCGTTTAACAACTTCCATTTGAAGGAAGCAAACAAAATCTGTGGGGAGTAACGAATACAGTGAAAGATTTAAGATTGGTGAGTCATAGGGAACCCTGAATTTGTCTAAAATATAATTACTATAGAATGATCAAAACAATACTGTAGAGCAAAGTCAAAACTGCATAAAATAGTAATCTGTAGCAGTGAGAAAAACACAAGCAATACTCTATTATTGTTGGTGTAGTATAGAGTAGAATGTGTTAATTCATTTGAAAGACTTGTGATTCTGATCATGAATAAGCCACAAAACTACTCTGAATTCCAGAAGGTTTTTTCTAGTTTTTTAGCATTCTGCCTTAAGGGTGTTTTTTGTTATTTGTTATATATATGTTGCTACCATTCGTCATCTCTGTCCACTTTATGCTTTCCCATTGGAATTTAATTGGTATATGTATGGCCAAAATAAGTCTCTAGCTGCAGCTTTAAAGAATTTATATGTATAATTTATTGAGCCATTTTACATATATTAACATTATTCCTGCCTTCCGTTGATCTACTCTTGATATAATATAACCAGTTTTATTGCTAGGGTATCATAGAGAACGTAACCCAGTTCACTTTGTAAATCAACCTTTTAATATTTTATGTAATAATTTACAAGACTGTAAATCAGTATAAAAAAATATAGCATGCTGATCATATTTAATTGATGTTCTTTTAGATTTCTTTGCACCCTTTTTCCGGCCCCTCTAATGGGGGAATGACCCCCTTGCATACATTATGCCTGGTGCAGGCATAATGTGGCGCAAGGTGTTACAAAGTGGTGCAATGCTTCCAAATTTAAAATCCATGGAAGGACCTGAGTTTACCCCACACATGGCAGACAACCTCTGAATTTATATCACACCCTCAAAATCATGATTTGAACTGTGACTGTGCCAGATTTTATTGCGAATCTGTGATGTACCAGCATCCCGGGACTCCAGTAGCCAAACAACGAATGTACAAAGACCCTTGATTACTGGAGGTCCGGTGTGGGTAAGACTGTTCCAGTACTGGGCTGGGACAACTGAGTATATCCTGCCTGAACATTCACGCCCCCACTTCAGCTTTCCGAATGGACAAAGTTTACCCCATAACTGTTTTAGCTGTTAGAATGGTTACATGGCAATTATTGGCTACGAGCCCATTGTCCGTCAGCCGGGGGGACTGTATGGGTGGCTATTATTACAGACACACTGTTGACTGAGAGAACTGGGGTATAAAGGATGGGAGGGCACAGACTCCACTGTTCACCATAGATACAGCACACCACCTACCGGACACACATGTCGAGCCTATATAATACAATACAATACACTCAAACCTCCATTAGCCATGCCTTTTTCAGGACTATTATCGCAAGATCTGTGCAGCAGGCCCCAAACCCTCTCCTGCACAACTAGCTTCTTTCATGGACAACCTCCCCATGACCCAGATCACTCGACTCCAGAGATGGGACCTCAATTAACCCATCAGCCTCGATGAGGTCCGGACTGCATTGTGCCAGTTAGCCAGAAACAAAAAAACATGCATAGATGGGCTACTAGCACAGTACTATTCTATATTCTCATATTCTCTGCGCAACTCACTCAACCATTCTTGGAAGTGCTACATGAAGCAAAATTCCAGGGCCATCTCTCTGACTACCAGCACAAGGCGCTTATAGTGGTTTTGCCTAAATCTGTGAGCGATCCCCAAGATGTGCAGTCTTATAGGCCTCTGTCACTACTTAACTTAGACTGCAAACTCTTGGGCAAAGTTCTCTCCAACAGGTTACTCCCATGTATTAGTCAGCTATTCCACAAGGATCAATCAGGCTTTATCCCAGGATGCAATACCTTTTTTTACATCAGACGCCTCCTGCGTCTGATGAGCGGAGCCCTCAGTGGGGACCATGATAGAGTAGCAGTATCTTTGGACACAGAAAAGGTCTTCAATACTCTAGAATGGTCCTCCCTTAAGGAGACACTGCACAGCATGGGCTTTGGGTCAGGGTTTCTGTCCTGGATAGGTATATTCTGCTCTAATCCCATAGCCAGGGACAAAACAGGTTCTATTGTCTCCAATAGCTTCCCCATTTGCAGCGGCACTAGGCGAGGCTGCCCTCTCTCGCAGCTGTTATTCCCGGCAACGATCGAGCCCGTAGCTTCCCAACTGCACCTTCGGCTGAAGCAATGGGGAATCCCAGATTTGGATACATTTCATATTGTATCCCTCTATGCTGACAATGCACTAATATAATTGCGCAGAAGCACATCCTCCCTACCAAGAGTCATGCAATTATTAGAGTCTTTCTGGGATCTATCTGATCTGTGGGTTATCTGGACAAAGTCCTGCCTGCTCTCCTTAACTCTCATCCCAGAGCAACTATGGGCCACTCTTCTGGTACATCGATTGCCTTGAAGCCATGTCCATTTCAAATACCTTGGCATACAAATGTATTACACCGCTACGGACCTCAGAGAGGGCAACCTGGACTGAGCAGTCCACGAGGTTTGAGGATCTCTCGCTTTCTGGTGTTCCTTACCCCTATCGCACTTGGGGCGTGTGGCGATCACCAAGATGTTCATACTCCCCAGGCTGCAAATTTTTTTTTATTGCACTACTGTTAGTCTTGCTCAGATCATTCTTCCACTCACTACATGGCCTGATGCTGGAACTACTATGGAGGAATGACTGACGGCAAGTTGCCGTAATTACCACGCACCACTCGCTCAATACAGGAGGCCTAGGTATGCCCAACTTTGAACTGAATGTTGCAGCTGCACAGCTGCAATGGCCGCTTCACTAGTTACAAACTCCCCCACAGCAGAGAGAACAATGGTACTTGATAGATTGGGTCCGCATGATGTGTTGACCTGGCTAGCAGATAACAAATGTCCTCCACAACATGGTACCAACCTAATGGACCCTGCGCGGGCCTGTTGGCACAGGCTCATACACTGCAGGAACCATACACCATCCTACTGTCCCAGAATCCCAATATTTAGCATTCAGAGAGCGAGGGACCTCTATACACACCATGATCTGACACCATGGACAGCAGCAGGATTAACAAATGTGGGGGACTTCTTTAGGGATTATTCTCTACTGTTGTACAATGACATTACTGACACTTACCATATTGGTCAAGGACGGTTCTTAACATATTGCACAACAAGACAGCTAATACACAACACTTTGCAGATGGGTGGAGTAGAATCCCCAACATTGCCTATTCTTCACATATTATTGTCGGGATTGGGTCCTACAAAAGCTATAACCTTACTGTACCAAACCTTTATCACATGTGCTGACACTGGCCAGACAGAAGCATGGGCCAAATGGGATGCAGTCCTAACCACCCCAATACCCCAAACATCACAGTCTATGGTGCTCCAACTCGTAAAAAATGTTTCCGCAGTCCACGATTTAATTTCACCCAGTTTGATTATTTACACCAGGTGTACTTATCTGCCCATGCTGCAGAGAACGGGATGCCACCTTTTATCACATGGTATGGGACTTCCCTTCTACACAGCACACTTGGCATGAAATCATCACAATAAATGGGGAGCTCTCCCCCATCCTGTTTATTAGACATCTGCACTAGACCTAAAGGGGACAAACACTTACACAGGTTCATTTACCTGGCTTGTATCTTACTCAAACAACTTATAGCTATGCAGTGGAAGGTGCCTTCCACCCCAGATGTAGAAGTGTGGCTCAATGCAGTGTTAAGGTAGGCCAGAGCTGACTCCGCACCTTGAGGGATAAGGGACTGGCTCTGGGAGGCTGAAAGACTTGGGATGCCCTTATAATTAAAATCATAGCCAGAAATGACCCCCGAGCAGTGACAGCGTGTACTAGCGCAGCTCCCAGTTTCTCACTAACATTGTCCCCTAGTGAGCCGCATCCACAGCTTTCCCCTCAGGAGCCCCTTCCTCACTAAAGCGCAAAAAGGCATAGTCCTTTACACGAATGGCATTCCTTGGATTAAGCTTACCAGTTAACTGGCTCATTACCTTCTGTAACAAAGGCCCATTCCTGTGGATATCATATCACTACTCCTCCATCCAACACTGCTCTAGGGCCTCTGCAGCAATACATATGTCTTTTGTTGTAATAGAGAAAATCTGTGTGAAATCTCAGATCTGTTGCAGCTGCTCATGTTAATGATATTATTTGTTTACAGTATGCTGTTTTGGCGATCCTTGTATTACTGGACTCCCTTCCCTGTCCCACTCTTTTTTTGTATTTCTTCCTACTTACTGTATTAACGCTCTCCAACATTATGTGTTCAGTATCGTATGGTTTAGTTACACTGCAAACAACAAAAACAAATTTAAAAAAAACTCTGCACCCGATTTTACCTCGAGTATAATGGCTATACCTTTTTGTACAGTGTGACTGGTCTGTTGCTAAGGTTGGCGGGAACATGGCGGTCAGCTTAGGCAGTCGATAGTGATCACATCCGTTGATGAAGTGTCAGTCGCTCTATTAATGCAGGCGTTTACCTCCACTTAGTACAGTTCAGGATGGGGGTTCTTATTGGGGGGCACGAAGTCCTTACAGGCAGCAGTGAAGCAGTGATTTCAGGTGGTTGGGCTGGGGCGAATACCATGGTTGAGTGGAGAACACTGCTCTGGTATGCAGAGGCAGAAGTACTCTGGTAGCTCCGTGGCGCTCATCGCGTTCTGTGAGGCTGCAGTGGGGGCGGTCTTGGCATCAGAAGCAGAGACAGCAAAGGCTTGCTGCTAGGTTGCCAGAATTATGGGGGAATTCTGTGTCTCCAGGGAACGGAGGCAGTTGCAGAAGGTATCTTCACAATCCTGCATGGGACTCTGCCTCAATGGATAGAAGCTTCTGCGAGGGTCTTGTTGGGGATAAGAACGCCGTTGTCCCAGGTAACTAGTCTACTTCTATCTCTTCTACCTCTTCCTCTCAGTCTGGACACAGGGGTCAGAGATTTGGGAGACAACCCTACCCTAAGACAAAGAAGAGGGCAGCAGGGTATATTCTCTTGAGCCTGGCAACTGGTACACACTAAGATCCAAGAAACCACCTTGTGTTCTGGGTGACGGTAGACTTTAAAACAAGAGAATTACACCTCTGTCACCTACTAGAGTACCTTTGAAACAGTCACGTTGCCACCAATTAAAGATTATTCAAACAGAAATCAGTCAAGTTTTGTGTTTGTTACCTCCAAAATTACCCGGTTATAAGATCTTATTTAAAGGCAAAGGTTGACCTGGAGGGGTTCGGTGGAGGGGGTGATGAATCTATCGCTGACCAAGTGGACCAGATGAATGAGGAGGGCAAGGGGCCAGGACCTGGGTGGTGAAATCCCATTAGTTTCTTCGATAGCCCTGGTTGTGTATTCAGCAATCACACTGCAAAACACATTTTCCTGCTTGGCAATGGAGGGGCTGGTCACCCCAGGGGCAACAAGGTGGGGGATACAAGAGCAAAAATGCAAAATCAGGCCGCCAACCACAAGAATGTTAAGTCTGTGGGAAGTAACCCAAGGAGATGAGAACCAGTCCAAAAAATGTTGTTCCAATTAGCACAAGAAACCAAGGAACGCTTTTCCATCTCTGAGGCCAATCAGTGGGAGATCCAGGGGACTTGTTTTAGTCTAGAAGGGAAGATTGAGAGCCTAGCCCAGTGGATGCAGGAATTAGTGAATAAAATGCAGGACCTTCACTTATCTGTCTAAGAGAACTCTCAGGAGGTGTGACATCTGAAGAAAAAAAAAGGCTCTGTCTGAGAAGCTTGAAAGGTTAGAGAATAATGCTAGGAGGAACAACATCAAAATCCTAGGAGTGACAGAGGGTGTGGAGGGGGAACCATTATAGCTTTTATGCTAAGTTTGTTAGAAAGTATCTCCACGCCTGAGGTCACCCCAGTCAATCTTAACTCAGAGATTCAGTGGGTTCACAGGAATCCCTTTAAATTGAACCCAGAGAGGAAAAAAACACGGAAATTACTGGTCAACTTTTTGACTTACTCTGTTAAGGAGAAGATTTTGAGTCTATCCCTCCAGGAGAAGTCACTGCAAGCAATGGGGGTTACCTTCAAGATTAGGTCTGAAATCTCCAGAGAGACAGCGGATAGGCAGTGGGAAGTAGGTAGCAGAATGGAAGGGCTGAGGAAGCTAGGCACCACTGTCCAACTTAGATTTCAGTTCTGAAAGTCATGTGGCATAATACATTTCATAACTTTTTAGACCCAGAAGAGGTTGATAACTTTATTCTGACACAAACAAAAGAGAGGAGAGTCCAGATAAATGAGTAGAGTAGCAAATCGTGGGGGAGGTAATGGAGAAGATTTGCTGTATTAGCTGATACCTCCCTGGGGGATGAGCTTAAATCAGGCATGTTATGCCTATTTTGGGAGATGGCAGGGTTCCCACAGGAGAGAGCACAAGTGGTGGGGAGCATAGGGAAAAAAAGAAAAAATAAATAAGTCCTCAGTGTATCACAGGGGATACAGCAAAACTCTAGACAACCATACTCAGCTTGCCATAGGTATGTTGTTAGATAAGGGGACTGTACTTCCAGCTAGGTCCCAGATCCTTCCTATCCTCTGCTGGAATGTTAACGGCTTGCATGTGAGAAAAAGGCAGTGTCTTATTTTACAATACTTAAAAGAGAGTGAAGCCCACATTCTCATGCTTCAGGAAACCCACCACCAAAGACAAAAGTGTGGGGATCTCTTTCTAAAGAAAAGATGATTTGAAAAGGTGTTAGAACCCACTTTTGTGACTTAGCTCTTGTTGTGCTTTGGGGCATTCTCAGATGTATCACTACTAATCAATAAGCAAATAGTGATGTTACAGTAATCTTTGTTACACACTAGGATGTCGCCCAGTGACTCTCGGTTATGCCTAGGGAGAATTTTTGATTCTCCTTCATCTATGTTTATTTATCTTGCACTTTTATGGACAGGAAGGCTGATTGCTATTTTACCCCGATCAAGGCCCGGCTGGGCCGAAACCCATTGGGAGTAAGTCGTCAATAAACACTTTTCCAACCTATGCTGGTTCGGGGTGTATCTACATTGTTTCAGATACTGTGTGGTTTATACTTTAGTTTATGAACGGCTAGACGGACCCGTGCTTGTACAGCTATGAAGAGCCTTGGAGCAGCAGTAATGTTGGTGTGTGTGATATATATCTATATCTATATCTATCTATATCTATATATATATATATATATATGTATATATATATATATATATATATACACACACATACATATATATATATAAATATATACATACTACCTGCTGGCACTTGTTTTAGACATTGATTTAAAATTGATTGCAACAACACCTTTTATTCATTCCCAGATGTATGGCCAATCGAGTTACAATATTTTGGTGCTGTTCTATAGTGGTTGATCTATTATATAGATAGATATATATATTAACTAGTGGCGTTAGCCATTAGATAATGAAAGTTAGGACATATTTCTATAGGAAAAGCATTTTTTCTTTTGCTAATAACTTTGGCACCGTTTAATGAACCTTCATGAAATTTTCAAAACTACTTTGAAGCAAACTTCAGCAACTGCATTGAAAGTTTTGGGGTGATTTGTCAAGCGGGGGCTCAGAAATTAGGGGGGGTCCCAAAACACATTTTTCCTTATGCAATTTCCAATTCTAATTTTAGATATGACTACAGCCCAAAATGGCTGAACATAATTAAACCAAATTTGGCAGAAAGTTAGATCTTGGTCCACAAACAGTGATTTATATAATTTGGTGTAAATCATTTAAGTAGTTTTGGAGTTATTAAATTAAAGAAAAAATAATTATGTATACCTAGAGATGCAGAGGGTCCACAAATCTGACAGATCTCAAAAAGCTGCCACCACTTTAACCAGGAAGAGGTGGCAGCCATCTTGAGACTCAGAATCAGGTGAATTGAAAAAACAATACAAGGGGTAGAGTAGGAACATCCTGACCCTCAGGACTGGTGTTGGGGGACCAACAAGGACCCTGACAGGGGTTAAAAATGTTTTTTATAATTTTTTTGTCACATATCCTGTTAACCACACTTGTTTTTTTGCCCTCCCCAGGTGGGCCAGGCATTGGGGGAGATAATAATGTTACTACGGGGGGCTGTATGTCCCAACTCCCAGGCTGATTTTGGCCCGAGGACCCCATCCCCTTGGGCCCTGCTGATGAAGAAAATGGGGAGGGGGCCACATGGTACCCCTCATTGGCTGATTGCAGCCCGGTGACCCCATCTCCTGGGGCATGGCTTTAGTAAAAATGGGAAGTAGGGGCCACTTCCCCTCCCCCACCCAGGCCCTGTTTGACCCTGGGAACTCCAGACTCCAGGGCCCGGCCTTGTATTAAATGGTGAGGTTGCTGTGTGGCCTTCCTCCTGTAACTAATAATGGCCCTGGGAACTTCATCCCCCAGGCTGGCTCCTGCTATGTCCTAAGGCGGGACCATTTTCAAAGCTTCTGCCAATTACAACCTTGACGGAGGGGTTTTCTCCATCACAAATGTGGCGGATCACCCGACCGTTGTGTTGTGATCCCGATATAATAAATGGACATCGCAATACAGCAGATGGGATATCCGTCACATTTGTGATGGAGAAGCCCCTGTCAAGGTCATATTAAGGCCCTAAGGTGGATCCCGGCAGATGGGAGCATGAAATATACTCCCACCCACTGGGAGGTGACTTTTCATCTGTTTCATCTGACCAGGCAAATTAGCACCATCACTGCATCCTGATTCCACACAATGAACAGGGAAACAGATTAAAATATTGCTCCAGCCTTCAGGGAGGAACATTCTTAGCTGCTCCCTGTGGGTGGGAGCAATGCCAGTCCCTGCTGGAGGCGGGCAGCTGGCTGGGGCCTCAGGGGCCTTGGTGCTCCCCTCACAGCCCCCAACAACACTATGGTGGGTGCCCTGGGTGGGCTCCTGTACACCCACCTTTTATTGGCCAGGCCTTGGTAAATGGGGTCCTGGGGTGGAATTGGCCCAGGGAGGGGGTTGTGCAAATCCCTCCCCCTTGAGTAATTAGTGCGGCCCAGGGTGATGGGGTCCCCAAGGCTCCATTTAGCCAGGGAGGGGCCTGTGTGCCCACCTCCCTATTTAAAAAGGTGGAGGGCCCCAAGTGATTGGGTCCCCAGTGGCCAAATTGGCCTAGGGAGGGGGTCTGCATGCCCCCTCCCTTTATAATATGGTCTGGCCCTGGGAGATGCAGTCCTCAGGCTAACATTGGCTGAGGGAGGAGGACTGCATGCTCCCCTACCCCATACATCCAGCAGTGGGCTTGGGGGATGGGGTGCCTATTAACAAAAATGGCCAGGGGAGGTGAGCCTAGTCCCACCCACCTTTAAAAAAATGTGGCAAGCCCTGGGAGATGGGGGTCCCTGGGGCTGATATCAGCTTGCACCCTATTGGGTTGGCTGCCTTTGGGGAGTTGACCACAGGGCCAAGCTTTCCAACTTCTGGCCATGCACGGCCGAAGCCCTCCATGGTTTGGGGTTGGCTGCATGAGGGTGGTTGGCTGCAAACCTTCAGCCATGTGCATTGGTGGTTGGATTAACACATGATTATTAAATATTACTTTACATTTTAAAAATAATAATCTAGAAATTCACTAAAAAAACAAAGGTTACAAGGACATTATAATTAGGAAATAGAATTTAATAAAAACCTTAGGAATTCACTGAAAATAAAACAAAGGTTACACGGGCATTAAATTTAGGTTCTGATTTTACACACACACACACACACACAGCTATAGAAATTCAGCAATTATGGTTATACTTGTCCAAGAAGCTATAACTCGTGCCCTAAGGTAAACTATAACTTGTGCCTTCACCAGGCACCGCTAATTATCTCACATCAGTCATGACACCTTCTATGACATCATTGACAATATCAATGTAACATTTTAATTAAAAATATTGATGAGAAAACTGTGCATGTTGGGGGGCAAGAGGTATATTTTCCTATAGTTTCTTGAGATATGTTTTTAAATACCGAACATCTGAATTTCTATGTTTTTGTGTGTGTAAAATCTGAATCTAATTATAACGTCCCTGTAACCCTTGATTTGATAGTGAATATATATATAACTCGTTCCTTTGCCATGCACAGCTAATTACTACATATATTATATCATTGATGACATCTCCTATGGCATCTTTGATAGTATCACTGCAACATTTGTAATACAATTATTGATAAGAAACTTTGCATAGCAAGGGCGCGAGTTATAGTTACCTTAGGGCACGAGTTCTAGTTATTTGAAATAACTCTAACTGCTGAATTTCAATGGTTTTGTACGAGTAAATTCAGAACCTAACTATAAAGTCCATGTAACCTTTGTTTATTTCAGTGCATATAGACACACATACATATGGTAGGTACAGCAATAATATCTTACTTACTTTACATTTAAAAATCTTCGACATTCACTGCAAAAAAACAACAGTTAATGTGATGTTACAATTAGGTGAAAATGTCAGTTTAAACTTGTTAAGCTAGAAAATCAGAAATTGAACAATTATATTTAACTGAAGTAACTAAACTCACTCCCACACCATTCACTGTGTTTTCTCAATGATGTTGTTTCAGATGTCATCAGTGATGTTATCAATGACGTCATAGAACCTATGATTTGTGTAATGTGAGGTCGTAAGCAGTGCATGTCATAGAAGTGTGTTATAGTTACTTCAATTAACTATAACTTCAGTATTTCAATGCCTTTTTAAAGTTTAAAATACTCATTTTGAGACTGAGTACCAAGGTGAAACCCCCGACGGCCAAATCGAGCCACTGTAGTCTACCCTTGCTCCATTGCAGTTTGCATCCCATTTTACTGCCACCAGTTGACCATGATTGGTGCTCAACGCTTTTTGGGACTATTTTTATTTACATTTAAAAAAAATCATATGTATGGTTCTCATTATTAGACTTTTTTCGTTTTGGTGTAATTTTATTTATTACACTTTAATCATTTTCACTATGTTGTATTTTGACTTTATTACTGTGCTGGTACTGCACAAATACCTTACACATTCCCCTAAGTTAAGTCACTCTCCTCTGTGCCATAGTTACTAGGGGTTTGAGTTCAGGTTAATTTAGTGACTTTGATGGTTCAACCTGACACGGATTGTGCTTATTACTTGGGGTGGGTAGTCACCACCCTCAACTAATAACGCAATTTCTTACAGCAGTGATGAGCCCTGATGTTACCCTATGTTATCCTATATAGGGTTGAAATGGAATCCATGATCGATCTGACTTTCCTTTCGAAAGATCCAAGATTTTTAATCGGATAGAACTTTGAATAGCAAACTCAAAATACACCTGACTGGGTCTGGTCCCTCTGCTCTTCCCTGATGCTAAACACCCTCAATGTGTTACATTATTGTTGATTCCTGAGGGCTTCTAGCTTTGATTTAATAAAATGACTAGCTTCATTTTTCATTTAATACTTTTCAGATGTCCAATAAGTAAACAGTTCAGTTTCTTTAAGTTGTCTTTTTAAATGCATGACCCTGAATTTCACAGTACTCTTTGCGGGACAAAGTTGTCTGCAGTGATGTGTTAGCGTTAAAACCTTTCTCAACATTTTCTTTAACTTCCTCTTGTTCAAAAATATTCAGAGTGATAACATTGTTTATAAGTGGATATAGTCCTGTTGATGGCCACTTAGTCTGACACCAGTGCACCACCCTGCAGTCAAATTCCAGACCAGCTGAGTCACAGACAAGCTGCAGCGCCAGAGTGAACGACAGATAAAGGTCTTGCTCTGCCAAACCACCCTTTTCTTGCTCCCTAGTCCTTCATTATTGCTATCTCCAGTGCTGTCTCTCAGAGATGTTTCCAAAAGAAAGTAAGTCATACCTCAATACTGCCTGGGATAGCTTGCAGATTACAGGTGCTATTCTTATCAAAGATCTTTGAAAATGCAATTGTAATTTGCTTTACCCTTCTCTTGTTCGATCCTTGCTGTACTTTATCACTTTGAATCTACGTCGTTGCTGAGGCATGGTGGGCCTATTGTACACTGTTCTGGCCTGGGTCGTCAGGACTCATTCCTAGGATTCTCTCCTGTTGAGTGGCTCACCTTCTTTGGCTCATTCTTTCTCCCAATTCAGATTTTGAATCAATAAATAATTCATGTGGTTTATATGACATACTAATGAATGCCTATGGTTTTATAGAGAAACGTAATACTATTTTGCTCTTTGAGCTTCTCTGGGAAAAATTAGTTAACCCTTCACATGTTCATAATTCATCAGTCAAAGCAAGATCTAGATTAAATGGTTTGTGCTACTCATTTGTTTCAGAATAAAACTGTTGAGGATAGATCATAATAAGGTGATTCATGGCCAATATTTGAATTCTAAAAACAATCATTTGATTGTTATTCAATAGATTGTGAACTAAAATTTGGTCTGTCCACTGTAATAACAAGGAACCAGTAAACATGCAAAGTCTTGGTTCTTATTATCTGAGGATACCTCCAATGTAATGCCCATATCTATAGATTAATGGAATTCTTCTCAAACTCAAGAATCCAAAAGATCTATCTTCTAAGGGACTTGGATAAACTATCTCATTTCTATTTACACCAAGAATAGGGTTTCAACCAAAATTAAGTCAGAACTGGTAAATCTTCCATATGGGTATTCTTGTTCTTCCCCACTCAAATGGATATTCTGTCTAGGAAAGTGTCAAAGGCTCAGGGTCCTGATCTGTTTCCGATTTCTGTGATACAACAGAGTACAGAAGTTTAGGGGAGGTTTTGTACAACCACTTTTGCTGCTTGCTATAAGAGAGGAAATGTCCCCAATTCATGGAAAGGATGGGTTCTGCTCCCTAATCAATAAAAAGAGCAACTGTCATCACTCTACAAACCGTCATCAAGTAGCACCCTTAGACACAGAGGGTAAACTGTTTGCTTCCTTGGTTCTTAATGTTGGTTGTTTTTTTCTTTCAAGTGTCACTCAAATCCTATGTCTAGCTTTGAGGAACATAGGCCCTCATTATGACATTGGTGGTAAATACCGCTTACGCTGCGGTGACTCCCACCAACATACTGCGGCAGAAATGGCCACCCAAATACAAAACAACACAACATTGGCCAGAACCAAAAACAAACACCTGACACTAATACACACAGCCCCCACACCCACCAACAGCACTACAAAACACACACCCACAACGCCCACAATCCTTTGCAAACACCTGAAGACCGATACACTTTGCTGTGCCACTCATACACAGAACTACCCATACACACCACATCTACCTACACATCCCTCACGCAACACCCCCCAACACTGCACACATCACCCACTGCACAACACACTCCACACAACAGCCATGTACCCACAAAGGCACCCCCGGTTCACCGATGAGGAGTTGCGGGTCATGGTGGAGCAAATTCTCAGGGTAGAGCTACAGCTGTTTGGTGCACAGCTACAACAGATATCCATTGCCAGGAAGATGGAGCTATGACGGAGGATCGTGGACAGGGTGAACACCATGGGACCATATCCACACACAAGGGACGACATCCGAAAGAGGTGGAACGACCTATGGGAAAGGTGAGTTCCATTGCTGCAAGGCACCAGATCGCCATCAGCAGGACTGACAGTGGACCCCCACCTCCTCCCCCACAGCTGACAGCATAGGAGGAGCAAGTCTTGGCAACACTGCATCCTGAGCTTCTCACCGGAGTAGCCGGAGGACTGGACACTGGTGAGTCAACATTTACTACCTATCAACCCCCATACCTGAATGCCACTCCTACTCCTCACCCCCATCACCCCATACCATCCCACACAGTGCACCACCCCAATTACCACACCCAAATGACAACCCCTGCATACCATACCCACTACATGCACATCCCTTACAGCCCTGCATGCACATCCACCACCAATGCATGCACAGCATGGAGAACTAACAATCCCACAATCCATCTCCATACACAACCAAAGGGGGCAGGACAACACCAATAACATTGGGAAAGATAGTAATGCGGAATATTTCACAGGCATGTAGCATATTTCAACACTTACATCCCCACAGGTGCCCCAGCCAATGTCAGAGGTGAGGAGGTGCCACAGCTGCCCTGCCCCCCTGAAGATGCTCCCAGTGATGACAGCAACTCTAGAGCTCTGGATCTGGATCAACTCCCTGGGCCATCTGGGACCACTGGTCAGTCGGCTACACCATCCCACAGCCAGGCCACCACAGAGCCCCCCTCTCAGGGGGTCCTGGTGTCAGTGGGAATGGACACTGTCCAGGGGACACAGGCCTGGGAGGCCAGGGAAAGCCGGAGGTCAGCTGTGCGCCAGGGGGAGGACAGGCCCAGGCAACCGATTGCCCAGGAGACATTCGCTAATGTCCTGGGGGCTTACCAACAATCCCAGGACATGATGGCCCAGGTGATCAACATCATGCAGGAAAAACAGCGGCTGCCTGAGGCACACCACCAGGAAGTCATGCAGCAGTTGCAGGGCCTAAATGCCAACATGGCCTCCATTGTAGGGATGCTGGGTGACATGGCCAACACCTTGCGGGAGGACAGAGCAAATCAGAAGGCCACTTCCACTAGCCACCCCACCCAGCAGCCATCAACATCAGCTGCAGCTAATGGACAGGAGGACCTGCCAGAGAACCCACAGGCCACCAGCACCCCTCCCCCTGCAGAAGGTGAACCACCCCACAAACGTTCCCTGCGACCCAGACAGACACCAGTGACACTTGCCAAGACCAAGACCTCTGACAAGAAATGAGCCCCACTGGGATGTTCCCCCTAGTCTTCCACTGCATCACCTTGTCCACTTTGAACTGCCATTGCTCCCCTTCCTATGGCACCTTGGACACTGGACCTGTGCAACAAACAGACTGGCCCACTAAACTGGACTTTTCTCAAACATCACCCCACTCCATTGCACTATCCCTTCATGTTTTCACTTGAAAAAACACCCTTGAACACAACTGGAATAATAGTGCTTTATCAGACAGAAATGTGCAATGTATTGAACTGTAACGTCCTGTGCAAATGTCCTGTAATGTGTGAATCCATCCAACAAATGGCTTTAAGCAGTCTGTAGTCATTACATCAGTACACAGTTGTGACCACACCAACATCTGCAAAATGGGAAGGAATAGGTGACAGTCAGTTAGGATGCTTAGGTAGTGACTGGCATCATGCTACAGCCACACAGCACAACATTGAAATGGAGAAAAGGTTACTTCAACAGTCTTACCTGAATGCCATTGGAAGTACTGCTGTATCACTAGTGACCTGTTCCTCCTCCTCCTCCTCCTCCTTACTGTCTCAGTGTCCACTGCTGACACAGGTGCATTGTCATCCCCCTCCTCCTGCAGATAGGGCACATGCCATCTGAGGGCCAAGTTGAGCAACATGCAGCGCGCAACAACAATCTGGCAGACCTTCTCAGGGGGGTAGCATAGGTATCCAAATGTCAGATGGAGGCACCTGAACCTTGCCTTCAGGAGACCGAAGGTCCTTTCAACAATCCTCCTGGTATGCCCATGAGCATCATTGTACCTATTCTCAGTCCCTGTACTCTGATTCCTTACAGGGGTCAAAAGCCAGGACATGTTTGGCTAGCCGGAGTCACCTGCAAGAAGTGGGGTACACACATTAACACTGCAGATTGGCATGAGGTATGACTCTTGAAGGCATACATTGACATACATTGGGTGGGGTCTCAGGCTCACCTATAAGCCACACTCTGTGCCCCTGTAGTTGTGCCATCAGCTGTGGGACGCTGCTATTCCTCAGGACAAAGGCATCATGCACCCACCCAGGATACTTGGCAGTGATGTGGGAGATGTAATGGTCAGCAAGGCACACCACCTGGATATTGAGGCCCATATTTATACTTTTTTAGTGCTGCATCTGCGTAATGTTTTGACGCAAAAGAGGGGCAAACTTACAAAATACAATTGTATTTTGTAAGTTTGTGCCGCTTTTGCATCAAAAAGCGGCGCAAATGCGATGCTATAAAAGTATAAATATGGGCCTGAGTGAGTGGAAACTCTTCCTATTCCTGTACACCTATTCATTGGTCCGGGGGGACTAAGGCAATATGGGTCCCGTCAATGGCCCCAATAACATGTGGAATATGTCCCTTAGCATAAAATCCACCCTTCACAGTGGGCAAATCATCTACTTGGCAGAATGCGATGTAGCTGCACATGTGTTTGAGCAAGGCTGCCAAAACCCTTGCCAGCACAATAGAGAACATTGGCTGTGGCATTGCTGCAGCCAAGCCCACTGTCACTTGTAAAGATCCTGTTGGCAGGAAATGGAGCACTGATAGGACCTACACAAGAGGGGGATTACTGTGATGTAACAGATAGCAGGTATCATATCAGGCTCCAATTGTGCACCCAGGTCTGTGATTGTGGCCCTGTCTAGTTGATAGGTGAGTATGATGTGCCTATCCTTCAGTGAAGCCAAGTCCACAAGGGGTCTGTACACAGGGGCTTGCCTCCTCCTCCTATTACTCTGCAGTGGTTGGTACCTAAGAGACCGAAAAGTAAGAAGGGAGTGACAACTGGAAATATGTACCCACCAATTATGTGTATAAAGAGCATGTTTGTATGTTGGACACTGGAAATGCCTAGGTGTGTACATTTTACACCAATGACACAGTTTTTATCCAGTACTTGTGTACTAGCAATATAAAATGGCAATCGCCTGTACTGTTTGCAGGGACAGGTGAAAGTGGCCTCACTCTGGGGCGTTAGGTGTGATGGCGGAAGGCGGTCTACACTGCTGTGCAATTCCTCATTGGCTAACATGGGGCTCTATGGAGTACAGTAACCAATGAGGATCACCGCTGGCGGTGACGGTGTACACCGCCGTGGACGTGACAAACATTTTCTGATTATCACTTCACTTGATCCCTGACTTTCCACAGGACAACACCTCCACTGCGTGTGCTGCTGTGACCTTTGTCTGGGACCTGCCATAGCCCGTGCGACAGGGCCCCAGCCTTCACTTCGGAGGAGTTGGAGCTCCTAGTGGATGGGGTCTTACCCCTGTATGAGCAGCTATATGGGCCTCCAGACCAACAGGTGAGTACACCATGGGTGTATTGCATGCAACATGGCTGCATGGAGATGTGTGTGTGTGCTGGCAGTGTGTCATGTGGGGGGTATGGCTGGTGGCAGTGTTAATGCAGAGGTATGGGTCATGTGTGTGTCTGATGAGGGGCAAATGCAGTTTGTAGGCCATTTGTGTGAAAGGCTGGATTGTCTGGTTCATGGTGTCCCTCTGTTTGTGTTTTCTCTGAAGGTCAGCGCCCATCAGAAAAAGAGATTGTGGCATGCCATCGCCAAGGACGATCGGACCATGGGGGTTTATAGCCGGCGGAGCACCCACTGCAGGAAACGGTGGGAGAACTATAGACGCAGGCCCAGAAGACCGTGAAGGCCCAGCTGGGGACAGCCTTCCAATGAGGGAGGGGTGCCCGTTGGAACCTGAACCCCCTGTTGGTCCACGTACTGGTGGTGGCCTATCCAGAGCTGGATGGGCGCTTGAGGGCATCACAGCAGCCACAAGGAGGTGAGTACAGTGTGTTTGACACCCATCTCTGTTGGCTGGCATGGGATATGGGTGGAGGATACCAGACAGTGGATGCTCCATTATGCCAGCTTAGACATTGCTGCATGGTTCAGTTTAGGTTAATTGGGTGAATTGCTTGTTTCTGATAGCTAGGTAGCTGGCTTTCCATGTCAGACAGGGCTTAGTTGGTCCCAGAAGGTGTGCAGATGGCAGTGCTTGGCTCCTATCTGTTGTGGTACTTAGCCAATGGTATGCCAGTGTGGGCAATACTGGCCGTTCTGTCTCAGTGTGTGACAGTGATGTGTATGCTATCTGTGGTGTTGGTGCTGTGATTTACTCTGTGCTCCCTTCCTTTCCACCCCCCTCTTCTTTTGGCATCCTGTCCATGTGTGCATTAGCATCATCTGGTGAAGGAGCTGGGGCACAGGCGAGTGAGGGAGCTGCAGCCCATGGGACCCCCGAAACAGAGTCCACCAACGCTGAGGGGACAAGTGGGATTGAGGGCGAGGGGAGCACCATGGTGGGGGCAGGAGCTCATGCCACTGACTCTGATACCTCCTCCGATGGGAGCTTCCTGGTGGTGGCAGAGCCCTCTGGGGCCCCCCCAGCTACAGGTTCTACCTCCACCCCTGTACCAGCACCACCCTCCCAGGAGCCCCTCACCCAGTTGCCAGTGCGTGTTCACCTAGGAGGATGGGCATCTCCTTGCCCCAGGCACCTCAGGCCCTGCCCCAGTGAGCCCTGCTGCCCTCTGTGAGGAGGCTATTGACCTCCTGAGATCCATCTCTGTAGGGCAGTCAATCATAGTGAATGCAATGCCTTCCTGGAGTGCATTAACAGTGGCTTGGCGGCCCTACAGAGATTATTTCAGGTTCTGGCCTCTCCACTGACAGCAGCCAATGTTCTTGTTTCTTCCTTCCTCCCTCCAACTATCACTTCCCAGTCCCAGTCTCCTCACCCCGAACACATCCCACGCACACATTCAGACAAGCATGCACACAAAACATAACACAAGACTTGCACAGACAAACACAGGCGGCACACTTCAGTCCACAAGCCCTCACACAGACAACACACAGATGCACACACAACATCATCCACTGCCTCCACTGTATCCCCCTCCTCCCTCACAGTGACATCCGCACTCACACCTGCATGCACTGCATCAACAGTCCCAGAACCAGCCACCTGCACAGCCTTGCCCACAGTCACCACAACAGCAGACCGCAGGCATGCACCCCACACACCACATGCTCAGTCACCACCATCACCACTTTTGCTGCCACTAAGGGGCACATGAGTGGGACGCTGGCTTCCCCCACCAAGGACACTCCTCCGCCCCCAAAACAGAGGCCTAAAGGGCCGCCCCTCCCAAACAGATAAGCAAGTCCGTGGAGGCACCTCGAAAAACCTAGGGTCAAGGAGACCACTCCCAGGACAAAAGCCTAGAGTGCCCCTCACAAAAGTAAGGCCAAGGAGGCCCCTCACAAACGTGAGGTCAAGGAGGCCCATCCCCAATCTGAGGGCAAGGAGGCCTCTCCACCACCAGAGGGCAAGGAGCCCCCTCCAACACAACAGGGCAAGGGACACCCTCAACAACCAGAGGGCAAGGAGCCTCTGTGGGCAAGAAGCCACCTCCAGTGACAGTGGGCAAGGAGCCCCCTCCAAGGACAGTGGGCAAGGAGCCCCCACCAGAAAAAGTGGGCAAGAAGCCCCCTCCAAGGACATGGGGGCAAGGAGCCCCCTCCAGAGACTGTGGGCAGGAAGCCCCCTCCAGAACCAGTGGGCCAGAAGACCCCTCCAGGGACAGTGGGCAAGGAACCTCCTCCAGAACCAGTGTGCAAGAAGCATCCTCTCCAGGGACAGTGGGCAAGGAGCCACCTCCAGAGAATGTGGGCAGGAAGCCCCTTCCAGAACCAGTGGGCAAGAAGCTCCCTCCAGGGACAGTGGGCAAGAAGACTCCTCCAGAACCAGTGGGCAAGAAGCCCACTCCAGGGACAGTGGGCAAGAAGCCCCCTCCAGATGTGAAGCCCCACCAACCCACCCCACACCTCTCCCCCCTGAGGTGCCTGCCCATTTCCAACATGATGCCCCTGGACAGTGGAGTCCACATGATGTCAGAGTCAAGTTGGGCCTTGGACGTTGCCCTGTGGCCATGTGCCCATTTTGAACTTTGTACTGGCCAAAGGCCCTTTCTGTACATTTAATGTATATAGCTTTGCATTTTTATTATGAGGTCGCTGTTATCACCTTATTACAGTGGTTGGAAAAGAGGTATGTGTCCTGGCTTTCTTTGCTCCTGGGTTCTGTTACTGTCGATTAACTCTGCAGCTGTTTCTGGGTGTGTCTGTATGGTGTGTGTTGTGTGTGTATGTGTGTGTCACTCTCCCCTCCCTCTCTCCATCCAAAGTGTGCTAGGTGGCTGTACTCACAGTCGACATCTTCATCGGCGTTAGTGCTCCAGGATGGCCATGGCGTGGTACAGCATCAGGAAGACTTGGAGTTCAGGTTCCATGGCAGCTGTGGAGTCCTCTCTGTCCCTGGAGGTGAGTGTCTCCTTTTATATGATGTGTTTCCCCCAGGCTTTTGGTGGCGTTGCTAATGCCCCGGAAATCCCAGCGGAATCCAATTTCATAATATGGTGGGCGGAACCTTGTCTTGCACCTGGCTGCAGGTGGCTACCGCCATGTTCGGTGGTGTGAACGCACTGGCGGCTGGAGTTGTACATTGGCTGTCTATGAGAGGGTGCACCGCCATGGTCATTATTTGGTGGTAATCACTGCCAGCCTGTTGGCAGTAATACCGCCACATTAACAGCAGCGGTCAAAATACCGCCAGGGTCATAATGACCACCATAGTCTCTTCAGCTCTTGGCACAACGTCAATGAGCAAAACCTTTCATCACATCTTGCCTCCTCTAGGCCAATTCAAGTAGGAGATATGAAACAAAATAGTGTTTCCACTTTCCTCACTGCTATTAACCAAATTAGTCCTCTTCGATTTTATCTGCTACTAATGCCGATGGAGATTTTTTTAAATTATGCAAATTTAATTACTCCTAGCGCCTGTAATTTTCTGATCATTCCATGAGCCGATCCATATAAATATATTGTCTTTATTTTTCCAAAACAAAATTGAATTTCGAAAAATATGTTGAATTTAAGTCTCAGGAGGCTAATATAGAATAAATAATTCTACCCTAAAAGCTATCCCCTCAGCAAGCCATCTTTGAATCACTTTAATAACATCACTTTGGAAGAATATGCCCTAGAAATCATTAATTGCTGGTTGGGCTTACTGCAAAACTGCTGTTCTCCTCATTTTGTGGCTAAAGGCTTGCTGATAGTGAATCCAATTCTGAAAACATTTGTCAATCAATCTTTTAGATTAACTATGGTCCTATAGTACAGGAAACAAGCTCAAGGAAGATCCTTTACTAAAAATGCCAACTGCAGATCGTACAATTATTGCAAGCTTTAGAACTATCTCCTTACTGCCAGCCATTTACAAAATGCTAGAGAAAAGGATTGATGCTTATCTTGTCTAATACCTGGACACACATGATTTACTGCTCAACACCGGATCAGGCTTTAGATCAAGCTATACTAAAGAATAGGATCAGCTCTTTCAGAGGTATCTGAATTTATACAGCTAAGTTTGGATCAAGAACACTCTGCAGTTTTAGTTTGATTAGATTTCTCAGCTGTTTTGACACAGTTTCTACCCAAATTTTATAAGAGCACCTGGCCAATGGTGGAATATGTGGCTCAGCATAGCTCAGGCTCAAGTTGTTTCTATCAGTCCTCTGCCAGAGTCCATCTTCCACATTTCGCTTCATCTATTAAGCCAATGAGTGTCCCCACAATGGTACCTAACATTTATATATCTATTCTTGCTGAAATCCAACCAATTGGCTTTAGAGTAGTGTCCTTTACTGATGATACATAGCTCATGCTTTCCTTTCAGAAGCCCACGGGTGAGCTCCAGGATGCCTTCAAGACCTGCCTCACCAGTATAACTAGTGTGTATGAAGGCTAAGTGTGTGAAACTGAATTCGGACAAAAGTGAACATTAGTTTTTCGGCTGTTCTACATCTATATTGTCTAGTGTCTCAATCCCTGGTGGACTCGGTGAGGAACCTGAGAATTCAATTTGATAAAGGTCTTTCATTTTGACTTCATGTGATGATGGTGACCAGTGAATGTTTTTCTCTGCTCTGGTCTTTGGAGAAAATCCTAAAATTGTGCCTGAAAACACTTGTAAGATGATTGTCCATTGCATGATCACCTTGCTGTTACAGTATGCAAATTACATATAATTTGGTTTACATTACTACTTGAGCCATAGGGTCCAGATCGTTCAGAATGAGGTTGCTGGATTGCTTCTTAATCCTTCCTGGCAGCAAACAACCACCTTGTACCTGGGAACACTTCAGAGACTCCCAGTATGCAAATGGATTTTGTCTAAATGTCTGATGTTGATGTTCATAGCCTTCCATAAGAAAGGCCCTAAGTATTCAACGGACAGAAATACTCACTGTCCCCTTCACAATCATCTCATATCATGTTATTAAATCAACTGAAAATGTGGCTATTTTGTTCCATCTAATCCAGCAGTTTGGGTTTTGCCTCTTGTATACAGTGCTGTCACACCCTCTTGGGCAGCTGTTATGCTTATTGAATGCAGCATCTATAAACATGGGTGAAGGAAAATAATACTATCCCACTAGAGCAAGTAGATTTTTGTAGTAAAAAGTCTGGCCTGGATAGTATCTCAGCTGTTCAATTTTTTTTAAAGAAATGTCTAATATGGAAAATACAATACATTTTTATGCTTCTAATTGAAACTACTACCATGATTTATAAAGTAGATCAATCCTTTGACGCAAATTTACAACAGTGGGTAGAAATGTAAATAAAGAGCAATATTTAAATTGCACAATAACAGCTCATATGTGAAACAATACGTGGAGGTAAGGATAAAATAATCAGAATTTTGTATCCAATGGGAGCAATGAATAGTTATGTATGGAATAAGATAAAAAACAGAGACACTGAGGGGCATATTTAAGAGCCCCTAGTGCCACCGGATTATCACTTTTAGTGACGCTTCGGTGGTGCTATGCACTGCACCATATTTACAAGGTGATGTTAAGCCACTTTTTGTGGCTTACCGCCACCGTGTAAATACGACCCTTCACACATAGGCCCATGTTTCCACTCTGTTTGTGCTGGATTTGCATAATTTCTTTTGACGCAAATCCGGTGCAAACCTAACTCCATATTTATACGTTGGCCAAATTTGTGGATTTAGAGTAATTTTTTCACTGTGGAAACCTATCTTGCATCAATGAGATGCAAGGTAGGCGTTCCCGGGCAAAAAATGACTCAAAGGCATTTGCGCCTTATTTATTCACCCATGCAAAAATGACGCACAAGAGGAGGAGGGCCTCAAAAAATGTCTCCAAGCCTGTTTAGAGTCATTTTTTTAACGCCTGGGTCAGGGCAGGCGTTAGAGGACCTGTGGGCTCATCTCCATGGTCTCTGACCATGGAAGCTGTCCACAGGTGCCCTTCCTTGCACCCAGGGACACCCCCTGCCACCCTCGCCCACCCCTGGAGTACAACCATGGATGGGGGGACCCATTTACGGTAAGTACAGGTAAGTAGAGGTAAATATTTTATTTTTTTAAGTGGCATGGGGAGACTAACTTGGGCCCCCCTACATGCCACTGTGCCCAATGGGCATGGCCATAGGGCAGGGCCATAGGGCAGGGGGGCATGACTCCTGTCTTTGCTAAGACAGGAGTTATTTCCATGGGGGTTGTGCATCAAAAAATGAGGCTAGTCAGGTTAGAGTCAATATTTTTTACTCTAACCTGACTTGCACCATTCTTTGATGCACAATCCCCAGTCTTCCCCACCCCTCCGCTGCCCGGTTAGCGTCAATTATTTTGACGCTAACCAGGCCGCAGCGCCGGCTACCATCATTCATTAAATATGATGCCCGGCTGGTGTGTTGGTAATGGCGGTATCTGGCGTTAAACTTTTTGACGCAAACCTGCACTAGTTTCCTTGATGGAAAACAAGATACATTTAAAGAAACTTACTTTCCATCTATTTCTGAGCTCAAGCGCCTATGCATAGTGATTGATCCAGAGACAGGAAGCCGTTCGCCAAGCCACATAAGTTTTTTGAGTGCAACGCCAACCTTTGCTTCCTAGAATGCATGTAACGTGTGGGTTCAGGGTATTATGCATGCTTGTCTGACAAGTACATAATTTCAAGTCCTTAATACATATAATAACAGTGGGTTAGAATGCACGCTGGTTGAGAGCAAACTTACAGGAAGATATCCTGAAACCAAGCTTACTCCAGCAACTACTGTTCACTTTCAATGACTGGCTTTATTGAGCAGCACATCACATCACATACTATAGTCCTTCTGAGTTCAGCTCCTCACAACCTCAGACTCAAACTGCCCAGCCCATTTGAGAGGTATATTGCTTGTTCAATCTCTTCCCGCGGTTTAATCTGACCAGGGGAAATGCATTTTCTCCACTTTTACTTTATTTTTTCTCCTATTATGAAGCTGGCATGCAATACTCAGCACCGTCATTCTCAGGCTGCATTAGACTAGCCAGGCTAACTTTGCAAGGCACGTTAGCCACACCAGCCAGGATGAACCTAGTGAGCAAAATAAACTTACACATTTTGCTATCACATGTATCTTGGCAATCAGTAAAGCATTACCACTATGTTGGGCTCTAACTGTCATTCATACGGTCAAGGTGTATCATTCTGAGGTGAATGGTGAGGTTAATGTCAGATTTTTATACACTGTTAGACCTGGCATCCTTGGCATGGTTTCCTCTGTCTTTTTGCCTCTGCCTACAGTATTTTTGACTGTGTGCTGGATTTAGTTTTTGCTGGTTTTGGTACTCTGGGCACTTTACCAGCGCTAATCAGTGGTGAAGTGCAAGTGCTCCCTATGTATATTGTGATTATGACTGGTTATCCATGATTGCCATATTTGATTTACTAGTAAGTCTCTAGTATGGCACACCACATGTGCCCTGTGTCTGTAAAATAAATGCAACTAGTGGGCCTGCAGCACTGATTGTGCCATCCACATGAGTTGCCCTGTAAACATGTCTCAGACCTGCCATTGCATTGCCTGTGTGTGCAGTTTTAAACTGCCATGTCACCTCACTTGCTAGGCCCAAACCTTTCCTTTCACTTCATGTAAGGCACCCCTAATGTAGCCCCATGGGAATAGTGCTGTGTATTTAAATGTTTGGACATGTACTAGTGTGTTTTACATGATAGTGAAATACTGCCAAATTAGTTTTTCACTATTGAAAGGCCTATCTCTCTCATAGTCCAACATGGGGATTTCCTTGAAATATCTCTTAAGAGTAATTTCAGATTCGGAGCAGATAGAGATGTGGAGCTTGGGGCCTTTGAGCTCACAATTTTAAATACATTATTTAAGTGAACGTGTTTTTTAAATTGCATGTTTGAAAATGTAACTTATAAAAAGTATAAAAGAAAAAAAAAACATGATGGACAGAATACTGAACAATGCAAACATTCACCCCAGCTCACAAAGCTCTGGGTTTAATCCATCATTTTTTTGACCACCACACCACCCCAGTTTGGACACAGCCATATGCAAATCAGTCTTGAACCTGTTCCCCATGTGGACAGTCCAGCCTGAACTGCCAAACCAGGTCCTCCATGGACAGGAAACAAACATCCTAGGACCAATTTCGGGGTATCACTTCACATCAGCCATACTAGCTTGAATACTGTGGCGCAGTGAGCACGGGACCCATGTCTGGGCATACCCATCACACTTAGGGCGACAAAAGCAAAAAGAACATATGATGGACTGAAGGCTGAACAATGTAAACATTCACCCCCAGTCACAAACATCCAGGTTTAATCCACCATTTTTTTGCCCACCATGCCACCTCAGTTTGCACCCAGCCATATGCAAATATGTCTTGATCCTGTTCCCCAGGTGAACAGTCCAGCCTAAATTGTCAAGCCAGGTCCTTCCTGGATAGGAAACAAGCATCCTAGGACCGGTTTCAGGATATCTCCCCTCATCACTGAACAATGCAAACATTCTTCCCTAGTCACAAAGATCAGGGTTTAATCCATCATTTTGCTACCCAGCCTGCCACCCAAGTTTGGACCCAATCATATGCAAATCAGTCTTGATCCTGTTCCCCATGGGCATAGTCCAGCCCAAACTGCCAAGCCAGGTCCTCCCTGGACAGTAAACAAGCATCATAAAACTAGTTCTGGGGTATCACCCCTCATCAGCCTGACTGGCTTGAATCCTGTGGCATTATGAACCCGGGACCCACTTCTGGGCATACCCTCACCACTTAGGGTGACAAAAGCAAAAAGAACATAAGTTGGACAAAATGCGGAACAATGCAAACATTCACCCTCAGTCACAAGGATCTGGGTTCAATCCATTGTTTGATTGCCCACCACACCACCCCAGTTTGGACCCAAATCCGTCTTGATGCTGTTCCCCACAGGAACAGTCCAGCCAAACTGCCAAACCAGGTCCTCCCTGGACAGGAAATAAGCATCCTAGGACAGGTTTTGGGGTATCACCCCTCATCAGCAGACTAGCTTGAATCCTCT
The DNA here is from genome assembly GCF_031143425.1 of Pleurodeles waltl. Taxonomy (NCBI): domain Eukaryota; kingdom Metazoa; phylum Chordata; class Amphibia; order Caudata; family Salamandridae; genus Pleurodeles; species Pleurodeles waltl. The sequence continues at coordinate 841,810,106 of NC_090436.1, forward strand.
GGTGTAGTGAGCATGGGACCCATGTCTGGGCTTTCCCTTCCCACTTATGGCAACAGAAGAAAAAAGGACATATGATGGACAGAATGCTGAACAATGCAAATATTCACCCCCAGTCACATGGGTTTAATCCATCATTTATTATGCCTACCATGCCAGGAAATGGGGATTTTCTTGTTTAACCATACTGTGCCTCTGCCTGGCTGTGGAATACACGACTGGGTCAGGATGATAGTTGGGCTTATTGTGAATTCACTCTAGAGAGTCAAACAGTGAGAGCTGAGGTGTGCCCTGCATATCCTGACTGTCTTCCTGGGCTAGAGTGGTGGGAGGAGTTGAAACTTGCACCTGAATAGGGCTGTGCCTGCCCTTTCACAATACAGTCTTCAACCCCCTAGAGTGACCCTACTTCAAAGTCAGAAATGAGCATAATTATTGGACCCAAAACTACAGAGTTTTCTATGTATCCTGCTTGTGAAGTTTCTCCAAAGGCTTGGACTGAGCTTGCCTCTTGTTAAGAAGTCTCAGGGACATCAAAGTCTTCACCTGCCTGCCCCTGGGTTCTCTTTTTGAGGACCCTGACTTGCCAAGAGGTACCCCCTCCAGTTTCTGGGCCTTTGGGAGAGAAGTCTTGCAAAAAACAATTTGAAACAGGCACATCGACTCCGCACAACTCTAGAACAGGCAATGATGCCTGACTTTGCATCGCTGCCTGCACCTGAAGCCATGGTCCCCACTGAAGTGTGACGACCACGACCGACACCACAGGCCTGACGCCGGCGCAGCACCTCTGAAGTCCCACAACATTGTGAGTCCCAAGTGCCACGTCACCGATGTTCGTGACACCTGGCTCTGCCCCGGCACCTGTGGCCTCATGGTGTGACTGCAACACTGCAAAGTTGCCCCATCGTGTCTTGACCCGCTGGACTCATTGACCCCGCTGGATTGTAAGGAACTGACACCTCACCGCCTACGCCACCTCACCTCTGCTACCTATGTATGGAACTGATGCCTCACCTTTCCTGTGCAGCAGTAAGGAACCAACGCCTCACCTCCTGCATAGTAGTACGGAGCAGATGCCGCACCAGCTCCAGGGACACCCCACCTCCCAGACTGTGTGTCATGTCTTTTACTTTGCCTCATTTCTAAGGTAATGTACCTGGTGTCTGTACGACTCTGTGACCGGCACCACACTCCCTCTTGAGTGACGTCAGACTTTTGGGAATGACTTTGTCACGATGCTGTGATAGCACCAGTTGGAGCTATTGTGTTTCTAAGCAGTTTTTTTATATTTAATCTTCAAAAAATCATATCTTTGCTTGTGTGTGTTGGGTTTTTGCTCTTGTTATACTTAGATAAATATTGGGTATTTTTCTAAACTGGTGTGAAGTCCATTTGTAATGTTTTCACTGTGTTACTGTGTATGTAGGTACAAGTACTTAACACATTGCCTCTTAGAAAATCCTGACTGCTTGCCAATGGCCTAGTCGCATTGAACCTATATCAGATTGTACACAATCCCACACACATCGCTGGACACATCCTAAGCCTGAACAAGTTACAGTTAATAGCATCACGCCAATCACATGGTCAGACCACCATTTGATAACGTTCCAACATAAAACACCACAAATCAACACACCCCACATACATGCACCTATCGACCATGGAGCAAACTCAATTTTGATGACATAGGAACACACCTAACAGCCAACACAGGCTAAACACTAGATAAAATTAATTCTGTTCCAAAACTTTATGAGTGGCTACAGGAAGCTTTTGATATCCCAATACCACTCAGAAAAACTAAACAGGACACAAGAAAACAAACACCTTGGAGAAACACAGAACTTAAAAAGATAAAGCAACAAATGGCTCAAAACAAACAACATGAAAACAAATTGCAGCTACACAGACATAACAGAAGATACAAATCATTAATCTAAAAAGCTAAAAAACGGTACTACTCAGACAGAATTCAAAACGCTAAATCTGCAACTAAAGAATTTTATAAAATTCTCAATAAATTTTGAAAACCTAAATGCTTGGAAGGAAGTCATCAAACTACTCAAGATTTCACAAACAAACTGGCAACTCATTACACAACTAAGGCAGACACATTGGACTCTTATTTAAAACAGAAGAAAACCATCAGCACCAACCCCTTTCCTAAAATCCCCTCTAAGAATAAACCAACCCAGCCTTTACAGTCCTTCAAACAAATATCACAAGGTGAATTTATGGATTTGGTCAAAGCAAGCAGGCCTTCCGGTTGCCCTTCTGACCCTTGTCCACCACACATCTTCAAGAACATTCTTTTATCTACTTCTGCTGCTACACCTGTAAGAAGAATCAACAACAACTTTTTAACTACAGGAACCTTTCCTGAAGAACTGAAAAAGGCATACATACGTCCATTATCAAAGAAAACAAACCTAGACCCACAGGACCCCAACAACTATAGACCAATCACAAATGGACCTTTCCTGGGCAAACTGATAGAAAGAGCAGCATTCACCGAGATCTCACAATTCATTGAAGACAATTCCATACTTTCAGACTACCAAACTGGATTCCGCCCAGGAAGAGGCGCTGAATCAGCATTCATAGCAATCTGGGATGATCTTAAAAACACAGTTGACCGCAATGGAGTTGCTGCACTACTTCTCTTGGGCCTCTAGGCTGCCTTTGACACGGTTGACCATGACACCTTAATTAGCATAGAAGGACTGCGCTCGACTGGATTGCATCCTACCTTCAAAACAGAACTAATATTATCTATTCTCCCCCATTCTCATCCAAACCGTACCTCACAAAAGCAGGGGTCCCCCAAGGATCAATCCTCTCACCTCTGCTTTTCAACATCTACATGATATCATTACCAGAACTGATCAATAATTTTCAAATCACATGCTACAACTATGCAGATGTCACACAAATAGTACTTAAATTGGAATACCCCAATGACATTGAAACTCACAAATCTTTAGTTGCCTCAGAGCAGTTGATCAGTGGATGACTTGGAGCCATTTCAAACTAAGGGCCTGATTTATACTTTTTTTGCGCCACATTTGCATCATTGTTTGATGCAAAAGCGGTGCAAACTTACAAAATTCAATTATATTTTGTAAGTTTGCACCATTTTTGAGTCAAAAAATGATGTAAATGCGGCTCTAAAAAAGTATAAATCAGGCCCTAAATTCCTCCAAAACAGAAATACTCATATGTGGTGACTGGAAAAATTATGACACACTCTGTGCCTGACGATCTCGGACCACCTCCTCAATTATCCGAGGAAGTTAAAAACCTTGGAATTGCCATGGACTCGAAGTTAACAATGAATGCCCTAGTGGACAAATTAGCACAAATAAGCTTCATCACTTTTAAGGCTCTGTGACACATCTTCCCTCACCTCGGATTTCCACACAAGTTGCAGGCTACTGTCTCTCTTGTGCTATCCAAACCTGATATGCCAATGGCCTCTACCATGGATCAGCTCTATCTAGTATGAAAAAACTACAACGTATTCAGAACTTCGCTGCCAGGCTACTATTACATGTAAAGCCACAAGCCCACATCTCCCCTGCCTTGAGAGCACTACACTGGTTACCCATTGCCAGAAGACCCACCTTCAAGCTGCTTTGTATCACCCACAAAGCTATACACAGAACAAGGACCGCTTTTTATAAGAAACAAAATAACCAAATACATTCAACAAAGAAACCTCCGCTCAAGATTGGCACCCTGCCTTAGAACAGCACCATACAAGAAAAAGACTGTAGGTGGTACATCCTTCTCCGTTCAAGCAGCCAAACTACGGAGTTCATTATCCCCATATATGAGATCCACAGTTAACTATCTTGTCTTCAGAAGACTACCTAAGAGTTGGCTCTTTACTTCACAACCACAATATTCAAACAGCAAAGGTCTTCATATGCCTGTGTTGATGAATATTTGTAATCTGATTATGTGTATATTCTAGATATGTATAGTTCTTTAGGAAATATGTATTGCTACTACGTCATAACAATAAATTACACACATATTCTTTAAACCTATTTAATATGTATGTGTATGTGGATGTCTATATATAAATATATATATGTATAGATATATATAAATATATATATTATATGTAAATGTGTGTATATGTGCATATATATGTAGATATGTGTATATGTGTGTGTATGGATGTGTGTATGTATGTGTACACTTATTAATTAACTTCAAATATTACAAACCTTGAAAGTCTGTGTTTATACAATACTACTTCTCTTCTCATATTATTATACCCATTATTATATTCCTTGAACATATATTCCCTTACTTTGTATGTACATATCTATTCATTTATTACCCTAGTTCTACTGTACTAGAGAACAAATAAATAAAAATAAATAAAATAAAATTAAAATTGCAAATAACTAAATTAAAAAAAAAAATAATGAATAAATAAATTCAAGAAAAATAATAAAAATAATGATAAACAATATATATAATAGAAATAATATAAATGTACTCTCTTGTAAGCCTTACTTTGTCTACCTATCACCATGATATGGCATGCCTCTATCAATCTATCCTCCATCCCCACTCTGACTCATCCTAAGCCCATTCTACTACCTTCATCTCCAAAATAACCTTGCTTAAGCTCTTCCCTCCTCTTCCACATCTAGCTCACCCAAACCTGAGTTTACTACTATGATCTCCCAAATAACCCTACTACATTCTCCTCCATTTATCTCACCTTTATCTCATCCAAAACCCCTCCTGCTACTATGATCTTCCCACCCCTTTCCACAGACTCTTCCCCCCTCCATCTCTCCTTCACTCATCCCAAGCTTCATCCTATTTCTATAAACGTCCCTCCTCTACCCCCCATTAATCTAGTCAATCCAACTAACAAACTCACATATCCTCTGCTCAAATTAACTCATAATAATACTAAAACTGTTCTCATATTTCCCTATACTAATCCACCACTAATTCCTCTTGGGTTCCGGAGTAGCGTGCTACTCGGCTATAAGCGCTTCGACACCTCATCAGGGGTAGTAAGTGCTATATAAATATTATTACAATTACAATTACAATTGTACCAAGCTACCAAGGGGGGAGCAGGGGTTATCTAAGAAGTGTGACTCCCTTATCCTGACTAGAGTGAGGGTCCCTACGTAGACAGGGTGTAAACTGACTGCCAACTAGAGACCCTATTTCTAACATTACCATGTTACCAACAATGCAACATAATCTTTCACATGATACATGTTTGTGTGTGTCAAAATAACCTGATGTATCATGCCACACCAGGCCTGAAACTGAAAATTCCATCTCTTAATGGGTTTAGGGCTTTTTATTCTTGCGGGCACTCACTTCAAGAGCAAAAGGATATTGGTCTACTTAGATTACACCGAATCGCCTACCCGTAGCAAGAGGTAAGGAGTATTATGTCTCAAATATCATCAACTGTTGCAAAGGATGCAAATTTCTTGGTAACTCACACAACTCTTCTATACCTTATCAAGTCAAAAAAGCGTATTCTTTAGTCGTTAGTCATTATGTTTTGCAAATGTTGCATGGAATGGTGTCTTTGCAAATCAAAAAATTCACTATACATTATGCAAACTCTTAATAGGTGCTACACAATACATTTCTACCATTTTATATCCACCTGTATCACACCAGCGGGCTTAATAGATATGCTGTCCTGTAAGATTGTTTTCGTCTTTCATCATTTGCACAGTGCTGGAAAATCCATGGGGGTAGCGCTATTTTAATCTCTTCTGGCTTACTGTAGCAAAAACCGAAGCCTGCATTTAGTTTCTTTACAGAAAAACTAGAAACTTGAATGTTTGCTCATGGAAAACATCCAACCTGCATATGTTCTAATATTCATAAAATTAGCTGGTGTCCTTTGTCAACCAGCAGATGATACCATGGCTAGATTTATGCCCATTATCAATGTCACAGCTACGTTCCAAGTTTTTTTTTAAAATTTCTCATATCCTTTACATGGATTAGGGCGTTTTGGACACTGCATAATTCAACTGCAGTGTGCTCAAAGTGTGTATCTTTTCTAATGTTTTATTGAAAGCATGAATCATTCACAATCACATCATTTTGTAGCTTCTGAAAAAACAGATTTCACAATACATAGGGCATCATTACAAGTTTGGCGGTCTTTTGGCAAGACCGCCGAGGTGGCAGCCACAAAAAGACCGTCATATTAGGGGTATTTTGACAGCCTTATTGCTAACCACCCTGTGAAAGCAGCCTAAAACCTGACACTGCCAGGACACAGGAGGGTGGGAAAGACGCAGTTCCACCACCAGCATCGCCATGCCGACAACATTCCACCCACCAGAAATCAGCTCAGCGGTTCTTCCATGGCGGAAAACCACTGGTGGTCAGAATACAATCCCACATTGGACAGTTTGAATACCCCACACCTGACACACATCCCACAAGGCATCTGGCGTGCCATCAGCAAGCAAGTGCGGCCCCTGGGGGGACCCAGCCAGCGGAGAACCCATTGTCACAAGCAGTGGGAGGACCTGAGACACTGGGCCAGGAAGACCGTGGAGGCCCAGCTGGGGATGTCCTCCCAGCGAGGGAGGGGTGCCCATCAGCCCCTGAGCCCCCTAATGGCCTGCATTTTGGCAGTGGCCTACTCTGAGGTGGATGGGCGTTTGACGGTAGCACAGCGCCACAAGGTGGTGAGTACTGACTGAATCCTAGGACTTGGCTCTTGTTGTGTTGTGTTAGCTGCCTCATTGTAACTAATGTGACAATGTACTCAGTGAAACATGTATGTAGCCTAGTGACCATCGGTAGTATCCACCCGGCCTGAGTATTGGTTATAGATGTGTTTCCATGGTTTGCTGTCAGTGGATGTACATCTCCTATATCAAGACATTTCCATGTCAGCATGTGGAGATAGTCACATGATAATGGCCCATGTGTGACTCCATCCTGAACTTTCTATGGATGTGAGCCTGTGTTTTACCCTACCCCTTGCATATGACCTGGTCCATCCATCTAGATTTGGACATTAGTTGCTCTAAGGTATCAGTCCACCACCATCTGTATTGCGCTGCTGTACTTGCAACTAGATGACACACGTTTATTCACAGGGACTGTGGACATCAAGTACTAATACTGGTATTGACTCCATGTGTGGCAGCCATTACATTTCCAGCACTGATATGGGCTGCATGGGACTTGACCTATGGCTAAGTTGAATTGGGTGTTTGATTTGGTATGATTGCAATCATCCTACATTTCATTGTGCTAGACTTGTGGGGATGTAACTTCGAAACCAATGGGATAGTACTAGAGGTGGTAAGTGCCTAGGCAGACCTTGACATTGACAGGATGAAATGTAAATGCATTGTATTCCAATTCCCTAGCACTTACAGTGCAACATAGCTTAGTTGCACCCTACATCATTTCTCAATGAATACTTCGGGCACATCTGATGGAGTAGAACAATGGCTGGTACCCTGGGCCTAGCTGAAGGTGATGAATTGGACAGAATTCCGTATTGTTTGACTTATGAGATGTTGATGTGAAATATTAGTTGTTTTTTCTTTCATGCAGCAGCTCTATGTAGTAGTCGGATCTGTAGTCAGTGCTATGGCAGTCATGTTGGGCTATGTGTGCATAAAGCTTACATATGTTTTCCGTCTGACATGTGTGTTGTCAAGACCTTGGCACATGTATTCACATGTCAGGTATTGTGTGAGTGATGGTGGTGTTAGCATGTTGTGAAGTAATACTGGTGAATCTGCATGTGTGTCGGTATTGTATGTGGACCATGATATCAAATGTGGGTTCCTGAAGTTAATCAGTTGTGACACTGCACTGAGTGATTGAATCTGTGCAATATGGGCCATTGTAGATGCACTTAGATGTGTAAGTAGTTGTGATATATATGCGTTTGGTGTCTGCAGATCTTCCTCCGTGATTGGGTCAGACTAATCACATGCCTGTACCCCAATCTTGTATTGTACACATCAGTTGTCACCAGTATGGGTGTCTAACTTGTAGTGGCCAAATCAGTTATTAGATCTATATTGGCATTACTATACAGAGTGTTAGGTCAGCCATGTAATGTGATAGGCAGATGCCGTGTGGTGTGTGAGTGGAGTAGTCTTCACTGTCATGGATATTGAACTAAGAACATGGACTAATCAGCTGTTGTAACTGTACAGGCCTGAGGTGTTTTTTTCAGTCAACTGGGCTTCCAATAGGTGATAGGAGTATGGAGAGATCTGATGTGAAATCAGGGTCTCATTTATTCTTCATCCAGGGCATGATGCACATGCAGACATGGCTTTGGTGGTGATCCTGTGGATGACTCCAGTCGTGCTAACTTACTTGGATTTAGATGTAAGTGTGAGGGTTGGCAAACACGGGTGGGTAGTTGTGACATGAGGTAGGAAATTTGTATTGACACCTGAGATAGCCTAGTCAGGATGTGTATTGTCACAGATGTGCATACTTACATGTGTGCATGTGAGGTATATGTCAACCCTCTTTCTCCCTATCTCTCTCTCCCTCCCTCTCTCTCTCTATTTGTGGTCATTAGCATTGGCAGGTGAAGGCGAAAGGGCATAGGTGAGTGGGGATGCTGTTGGCCATGGGACCTGGAGTGCTGCTACCAGTGACAGCGAGAGACCCAGTGGCAACGATGGCAAGGGGAGTGCCACAGGGGAAACCAGATCTGCAACATTATCTTTGGAATCCTCCTCCCGTGGATACACCCTGGTGGTGGCAGACCCTTTTGGGACCTCTCCAGCACCACCTCAGTCCACCACCCCCATACTACCACTGCCCTCCATGCAGCTCCCCAACAAGTTGCCCATGCCCACTCACCCAAGAGGGTGGACGTCTCCTTCTCCAAAGGCACCTCTGCCCCTGTCCCAGTTAGCCCTGCTGCCCTCAGTGAGGAGAATATTGACCTCCTGAGGTTGATCTCTGTGAGTCAGTTGACTATCCTGAATGCCATACAGGGACTGACAGCTCAAGTCCAGCAGAGCAATGTGTTCCTGGAGGGCATTTACGGTGCACTGGCTGGCCTACAGAGACCTTTTCAGGCTCTGGCTTCCACACTGATGGCAGCCAGTCACCCATTGTCTACCGTCTCCCCTCCACCCACCTCTTTCCAAACCCCTCTTCCCAAACCTAGCCAAAGCACACAGACAGACAAGCATGCATCTACCTCAACATCCAAGGGTAGCACACACAGACACAAGCACCACAAGACCCACCACTGGCGTGCACACAAACACCCACCTGCAGACACACCAACATCCACTACCTGCACAGACTCCCCCACCACCCTCACCTTCACAGACACTACACCAGACACACCTGGAGCTACCACACCAATGTTCACTGATCCAGCCACAACTCCTATCTTACCCAGAGTCAGCACAATATCAGACCCGCAGACATGCACCCCAGTCACCACATCCGCAAACACCACAACCACCGGCATACCCACATACAGAACATATTCCATACCTGCAGACACCACCCCAACAGACAGTCACCTTCCAACATGGCATCTCACAGCACCTCCTCCCCCCTCCTCCCAAGGCACATAAACATCCACACTCATCCATCCAACAGACACTCAGCACCCAAGACATCCACCCAAGACATCCACCAAGACACCTCCTACAACCACTTCCTCTGCCTTCACTCCCAAACCTTTTTGCCATGACCTCCCCATGTGTCTAAGAAGGTGTTCCTCTCTGTGTTTTCCCTGTTTCCTACTCCTCTCCCACCCCATGTGTCCCTCCCCAAGTCCATCCCTTCTACCTCCAAGTCCTCCTCTGCCCCCCTGCTAGTACCCTTGCCCCTCCCCATCAAGAGGTCTACCCCTCCCAAGTGTTGCCAGCCCTCCCCTAAAGCTTGCCCTAAGCCCCCCTCCCAAGCCTAAGCTCAAAGACCCCCCTCCCAAACCCAAGCCAACCCTCCTCCCAATCTCTTAGATGCCTTCCTGCCCCCTTGATGTCCCTACCCTGTGGAGGACATAAAGCAGTCAGGAGTCATGTACGGGAACACAGAAGTGCCATTTGTGACTTTAGCACTTTGAACTTTCAATTGGCCAATGGCCTTCTCTTTGTACATATTTATTTATTTATTGCCATATCTATATTTTTAATATATATGGGCCAACCAGTCGTTGGTTCGATGGTAACATACTTGTCCTGCCTTTCTTTCCACATGGCAGTTTTCTTTTTGGCTGCTTTGGTTTGTGTGTGTGCCATGTGTGTGTGTGTTGGTTGTGCTAGCTATTGTGTCTGGGCAGCCTGTGTGGGTGTGGCCCTGTCATTTGTCCCTCTGTGATGGCCGTGTATTGTGTGTGGGATTTGTTTGTGTTTGGTACATGCATGTATATTGATAATTTGTGTGTTATTTGTGTTGACATGTGTAATGGTGATGTTGTGTGCCCTTCTGTGGTTGTTGTGCGTGGGTGCATGTGTGTGGTAATGGGTATGTCAGAAGCAATGTGTGTAGTGTTAGCATGGTATGACGTATGCTTTGCTGTGTGGCTGTGTGATTGTGTATATTGGTTGTGAGGTGTTGTTACATGTTGTATGTATGTGGTGTCGTGTGGAGGTATGGAATGTGTTCGCTTGCCTAAGCGTTTGTGTTGCTGCGGTTGTGGTGTAGTTGTGTGAATCGGTGGTGTTGTGTATTGTTGTGTTGAACTTTGCTGGTGCTGTGTGTCTGCGGGTTGGTGTGTGTATTGTACATGTGTGTTGGCCGTGGTGTGTGTAGTATGGATGTGAGTCTATGTATGTGGGTGTATGTGCATATGGGTGTATGGTTATGTGTGTGTGTCACCGTCGTCAGCCACCCCGGATGTGGATGTTGTGTGTGTGTGTGTACTCTGGTCTTTCACTACAGTGTCAGGTAGGTGTGTGTACTTATGGTTGTTGTTGTTGTCACTGGTTCCGGAGTCGATGTGCGAGCAGGAGCAGTGGGAGGACATCCAGTTCTGGTTCCATGGCAGCTCCAGACAGGCATGTTTTCCAGAAGGTATGTCTCCTTTTATAGAGTTGGTTTCCGCCAGGGTTTCCGTGGTGGTGCGACCGCAGCTGAATCCTTGGCGGTGAGCAGCCTTGTAATATGTCTGCTGGCCTGAAGGTGGCCACCGCCGTCCGTGGTGGCATGACCACACTGGCGGTATTGGTGGTGGTTTGGCTGCCTTCTGTTGGAAAAACTGCCATGGTCATAATTTGGTGGTCTTCTCCGACGGCCCATTTGGGGTACTCCCGCCGCCACCAACATGGCAGTCCTGGTACCGCCAAACTCAAAATGACTCCCCTGGGGTCTGTTGTCTTCACACATATAGTTCAGCTTTGACAAGCTGGTAGAATGGAAGTATTAACCACAAACAGTCAGTCAATGAAAGCAACCAACATTTCCATCTAAATGATTGTCCAGACCAGCAGCATGCCTAGAAAATGCATCCCATCCCAACAGTGCTCACACACATGTTGGGGGCTAGCATTAGGTCTGGCTGTTCAGAAAGCTTTACTGGTCAAACAAGACTATTGTTTTTCTAAAAAAAAAATATATATAAGATAAACACTGTGAAGGGCTCAATCCATTGGTCTGTTAAATTGTTATTTACTGTTAAACCTGTCAGCTTTAGGGCAGTCTTCCCCAAAATGTTTGCCTTATTCCTCCATTTTTGCTGATCTTATATTTGTTGGCCTTAGGACTCTGCACACTTTTTCACTGTTAGTCTGTGCTAAAGTACTTGTTTTCTCTCCTTTAAACATGGTGAAATTGGCTTACACCCATTTAGCATATATAATTCACTAGTAAGACCCTTGCAATGTGGTACTACCTATGCATATGGCTTGCAAATTAAATGCTACTAGTGGGCCTGCAGCACTGATGGTACCATCCACTCAAGTAACCTCTTAAACATGCCTCAGACCTGCCATTGCAGCCTGGGTGACCACATTTCACTGCCATTTCACTTGATAAAATAAACCTTTTGCCAGTCCTAACCCTTCCAATTTAATACATCAGTGACCCCTAAGGTAGGCCTTCACCAGCCCATAGGGCAGGGTGCAGTGTATTTAAAAAGTTGGACATGTACTTTTAATGTTTGCCTGTTCTAGTAGTGAAACACTCTTTAATTCATTTTTCCTACTACAAGGCCTGCCTTTCCCATAGGATGATATTGAGTTAACTAATTACTTTTAATAAGTGATAACTTTCTGTTGGGAGAACATGAAAATCTCAAGTTCGGCGTCTAAAGGTGTGTGCTTTAAAAACCTCTTTAATGGTAAAGTTGGATTTTAAGTAATAATTCTGCAAATACCACTTTTTGAAAGTTGCCATTTTATTGTCTCAACCACTTGGTGCCTGCAGCCTGTATCCCGGGTCTAGGTGTGGCTGTTGGTCTTTTTGTTTTGCTCAAAGACAGCGAGACAAATCGGGAATAGGTGTTGGCAGGATGGGCCATTTCTCACTTGACTTGATGAGGAGCCATCATTTAACACACTTGCACATCACAAAGGCTCTGCCTATCACACTCACAAGGGGTTTTGACACTGGTCTTTTGTGCCCTCAGACAAGCTGGGGTCAGGGCAGGGAGGCAGAAAATCTCAGACACCTCAGGCTGGAAACCTCTAGAACCTTCCTGTACTCCAAAGAGGATAATAAGTATAATTAGTGGACCCTCAGACCTAGCTCTTCACTACAGTCCCGAAACTGTTTAAGACTCAGAAGGGCGTATGTTCTTCTCTGCAAGAAGGACCGTTTCTCTGTTGCCCTGCTGCCCTGCTGCCTGAGTGAAAAAACTGGACCTGCATCTTGATCCCAGGACCCCCAGAGTTGTGACTTTGTCCTTGGCCGGTGCGACAAAATAACCACAGTTGGCGCTTTGTGCTTCTAGGCACTATTTTCATTTACATTACATATCTCCGGGTCTACTTATTGGATTTTGGTTGTATTGGTCTCAAATACTTTATTAAATGTAACTTTAGTTTTCAAATTGTTATCACTTTATTACTGTTTGAAGTGCTGCATAAATACTTTGCACATTGGCTCTAAAGTAAACCTGACTGCTTTTGTGCCAAGCTACCAGTGAGCTAAGCACAGGTTAATTTGTGGTTTGCCTGTGACATAACCTTGAAAGAAATTGTGGTTCACATTCACATTTTGCTTCTGACTCTTTGCATCATACACAATGGGGCAGGGGGTCACAACAATTTATCCTCTAGATCGCTTCACTTTGAGCAACTGCAAATCTGACTAAAAAGAGTCACTTTTTTCAGCTACAAAGCTGTTTGAAGCTATGCTTTATTTCAAATTACCTTTATGTATCTACCATATATTTTGCACACACTTTTGGTTCCCAATTAGATGGTGATTATGTTTCTCTTTTCTTTGAATAAAGTGTTTGAATGACAATGCAACCTTGTAGCTGTCTGCAATTTGACAGTTATGTTTGGTGACATTTATTCACATTCACCAATAATAATAATGAAATATACGTCAAAAGGAAAGACTTGTTAGTTTAATAAACATCACTAGTAAAGCGAATATCTCTGTGAATGCTTTTTGATGCAGATGCTTGCATTTACATACATGCTATTGCATCAGTAACCGACAGATCTATTTGCTTTTCTGATGCTTGTCTATATTTTGGGAATTTTAACTTTTTACAAGAGATGTGACAGGCAACGCTTTGGCTGAATGTATGATTAGGTGAAATAATCTCAAATATGTTTTCATAAAAACTAGAATATTACATTTGCTTAAAATGCTGACAATAATGACTATTATTTGTCTGAAAGTTTTGTTGCCAAATTTAAATTAAATAGACTTTCCTTTCCTGTAAAACGTGTTTGCCTCTCAATTGATAGGGAAAGTCGACGCTCTTTGGGTGGTGACAGGAGTCGCAAATAGCTTACATAGTAAAGGCCCACTTAGGATAATTCAAACTAGAGTTATATTCTTTGTTCATCCAGTTGAACCTACTAGACTAACACACATCAAAACTAAAGTTTGTAAAACCTAGAAAGTAGCATGTGGTTTCTGATGGCAAAGAAAGAGTGGTAACCCTAGTATCTGACACCAGAATAACCATCAATTTTAATGATAGTGGCTGTCTGTTTTTGTTGCCACTATCCAGGGCCCTCAATTTCAATGACGCCTGAGTTATGATCCTGCGGAATGAATACAAAGTGGGCCCCCATTACCAGATTTTCCCACTACATCCGAGGGGTTGCAGGATTCTGATAAACCCACTGATTAGAGCTGCGCTCGCTGTGTGTTAAAGCTTTAGGTTCCTGTTGAAACTGTCATGGTCTTTCCCCACAGGTACTGGAAGATTCTTTGAAGAGTGCCCTTTCTGGCAATTTTGAAACGGTTGTCCTGGCATTGTTGAAAACACCAGCGCAGTTTGATGCTCAAGAGCTTAGGAATGCCATGAAGGTAAGGAAAGACAGTCCAACGATTTCAGACCCACAAAATATCTTGATATGGTTATCAATGGCGCTACGTGATAATGCTAATCCCTTCAATAAACACTTTAGGAATGAACAGTCTGTGAGCTGCAGTGAAAATGTTGATTCCTAAAAACAAAAGTTAAAGTGTTGTGATACCTTTTGTTCAGTGTATGAGTGGCATGATGTCTAGCAGAATAATTAAGTGCAGCAGTCTTTAGCCTTAAATTGTGAATTATGCAAACGAATAATGTATCACTGTTTGCACTGGAACTTTATTGATCAGGATACATATGTCTGAGGAAAAGACACAAGGGAAAACACACACAGTGCAAGAGAAAGAAGGAGATGCAAAGGCCACCAATTGGAAGGTACCTTGAATGCATTATTGCAGATCATGTCCATGCCCAGTGCTCTGAAATTAAATACGCTATTAATTTCATAATGAACGTCCATGGTCCATTCCTATTTAATAACTTCACGTTACTAGGGCATTCTTAAGAACAGTAGCAGTTTACGTGGTAGGCAAACACATTGTGACCATTCAGGCCTCTGGACCTGCAGCTTGTCTGGAGGCCTGAGCAGACCAGGGCAAGTAACTGCCCCTCCTGTACTGAAACAAACAAAAGCAATATCAGCCAAAGGTTGAATGCAGAAGTGCCCCAGGAAAGTGAAACTAGAAGTGTGTTAACGTTTTAGAGAAAATATGGGTAGTGAGGGGGCAATGTGAGGATAATAATCTAATCGAAGTCTCGGTGCCAAAAATCAACAGAGAGATTAAACAAATTAACACTGCCTGCAAGGAAGGTAAAGTAATGCTCAATCTTTGGAAAATTACCCAAGTGGATTACCCAAACAGATAACAGATTAAAATAACATTCATTGAAAATTATAATGTTTCTAAACTAATTTTTGAACTTATTCGAACCATACCAGTAAATATCTGGAGCAGAAATGGAAAATAACCATAAATAGATGAATATAGCAACACTGGGGGCCATGCCCGCTAGAGTGAAAGCACTAATTTAACACGCATGCAATACCATATATTTGGCCTGAGGTGTTTCTTTAATAGTTGAAGATCTGGAGCAGGGCTATTTTATCACCTAAGGCAGTGTTGCATTATTGCTTGTCACAGAAACAAGAAAGGTAGTTGCAGTTTATGGCTGGAAATGTAGCTGAATTTGTTGACATATTTACAGTAATAACATGTCTAAACTATAACACGCAAAACAACATAACAAAAAACAGAACAGGATACAATAAAACAGTCAAAACGTAACATTTCACTTGAGTGGTGCAGCACAAAAAAACAACAAAACAGGCCATGAAAGCTCACCCATTCTTCACCTCCATTTATAAACTAGCCCTTTGGCAGGTTTTATTTTGTTTTGTTTTGTCATGGTTTTAGCACAACATTATTGTTCAGAAAGCTACTAGGCTCTTATTGATGTAAGATAAAACACTGATTGAAGGAAAACATTGTTTTAGATACCAAAAAGGCACACATTAGCGTAGAACTCCATGGCACTGAAGGGATCGTCTTGTGTGTGGATTTGCTTCCTGTGAAAGGGCAATATGCTACACTTGTAGTAAAGTCAGTCAATGGCTGAAGATGGCTGATGCATTTCCCCTTGGCAAATATGATTTAACAACCACAGGCCAATGGATGAAGTCTGGCTGAAAACCTCTATAAGTAATTATTTATATACATAATGTTAGTAAAAAACAAAAGGTCTTGGCTAGCACTAACCTAATAAAAGCTAATTGGTTTGGCATTGGCTGATAGCCTCTTGCCTTTGGTTGAGAAAAAGGGCATGAAAGAAAGACAGCAAGAAAGAAGGCAGAACAATTTCAAACGGGCATGATCTGTAATGCTGTGAAACAGCAGTAGTACAATAAACAAAAAGTATTCCAAAAGCAATTTACGAGACCATTGGAAAGAGACAGGAACTTATAAGGCTGGAACGTGCCTTGGGTACATCAAAAGCATCCTGCTATCACATCAGGCTGGAAACACAAAGGCAACACTAAAATAATTATAAAGTAAAATCAAAAACACTGGCACTAAAGGAACTACCTACTATGTGAATGTGCACGTTGTGAAAGAGCAAGTAAAGTTAATCAGTTGCTTAAGTAGGCTGACCCATTGCCCCACTCAGTATACTGTCGTGGGTTGAAGTAAAATGGGACTGGCGCAACGGACCAATGTGTGCAGAGAGCTGAATGAAAGCCCCTTTAAGTCAGTATATTATACATCTAATTTTAGTAAAATGAAAAGGTCTTTGGTAACGTTAGACCTACATATCACATTGGCTAGTTTGAGAGAAAAGAAACAGGAGTTCTGTCTGCAAAGAGCATTAGATTTAATCTCTGGGAGAGACACTGCCTGTATCATGAACTGTGTCTCTGCAATAACAAGAGGGGATCCGACATTTAACAGAAACAACACCACATGTAGTTTGTAATTCCACACTCATTTTTCTCCTGCCATAAACAGGAGTATAAGTCCATGGAATCACATTTCATTCTACCGCGTTTTGTTTTTGTCTATACCTCAATGTCATAAAGGCCATTTAGTCCCTAGAATCTGGTTGGCATGTTTAAGGTCATTTGGTCCCTAGAATCTTGTTGGCATGTTCCTGAACATGGTACATTTTGCAGTTGAGAGGAGCGGTATTGAGACCAGTGGTCATCCTCTGATTTACTTAGGATGAGGACCTACAGAGGTCCAAGGTTGTTTTAGCTTTTCCTTCTGCAGTTATATTTCCTTTTGCAGTTATGTTCAGGTGTTCTAACTTAGGGCCGGATTTAGAGTTTGGAAGATGGGTAACTCCGTCACAAATATGACTGATATCCTGTCTACCGGGTTACAATCTCCGTAGGCTATAATGGGATTGTATTATGGCAGATAGACTATCCATCACATTTTTGGAGGAATAACGCCATGCACTTAAATCTAAATAAATGAGGCCCTAACTCTTTTTTGAGACTGTTGTATGAAGTGTCTGATAAATTAACTGTCGCCATTTCATTTTCTTTAGGGTTTAGGAACAGACGAAAATACTCTGATTGAAGTCCTGGTGCCAAAGACCAACAGAGAGATTAAACAAATTAATGCTGCCTACAAAGAAGGTAAAGTAATGTTCAATCTTTGAAAAAATTACCCAAGTGGACTACCTAAACAAGTATGTTGGAGATCAAAATAACATTACTTGAAAAATATGTTTCCAAGTTAATGGCTGTACTTATTTGTAATCATACCAGTAAATATCTGGGAGTGAAATTGAAAATAACCATAAATAGATGTATATAAAAAAACACTAGGGCCATGCCACCTACAGTGAACACTACAAGAACTAATTTAACACCCATTCAATGCCACATATTTGGACTGAGATGTGTCTTTAATAGTTTAAGAGCTGGAGCAGTGCTATTTTACCACATAAGGCAGTGTTACATGATTGCTTGTGACAGGAGCTTTAAAGGTAGTTGCTGTTTAGGGCTGGAAATGTAGCTGCATTTGTTGACATAGTTACAGTAAATGACAGGTCATAAAACAATAACACACAAACCAACATAACACAAAACACAACAGCGCACAATAAAACAGTAAAAACATAACATCGAACTCAAGTGATGCAGCACAACAAAACACATCCATAACAAACTCCCACCTCACAAATGTGCACAAAGGTCCCTGTCGCACTACGTTAATAAAAGGTATTTGCACAAATGACTGCCTCAAGTTACCACAAAAGACATGAAAGAGCACCATTCATAAAAGTTTTGTGATCCAACCCCTCCAGTCGCTTGGTGAAATGGCTGACAGTAATGCTATGGTATATCTGTATGGGATACCTTTTGAGTGCCTTATAAGGTGAACACGTGTTAATAGCCCTTCATGCGTATATATTTGTTCAAGATCATACAGCCTTTAGAAATGTTATGAAAACCTTCAGCCAAAAAAATTGTGAAACGAGCAATGTTACCGTAAATCATATTTACAAATATTTTAAAAAACTGGCAAGTATTTATTTTTTCAGATAAGATTCTATTATGTTGGGAGCGTTTTACACAGATTAAATAGTCATTTCATAATGGGGGTTCATAAAGCGTTGGCAAAAAGTTTCACATCAGCCGAGAGTGCAGAGTGGGAAAGAAAGATGTAGTATTTATAGGCTGTTCTTAAAAGGAAGGATTGAAATATTTTATTTTAGAATTGGTCATGCTATAGAGTGAAAGAGTCCAGAAAATATATGTGCCCGTTATGTGCATGTCAGTCTGCTGCGGGTGCGGCCCAAGTATAATAGAATACTTCACAAAATCCCAAACACTGAGTAATGGTTACTGATGCTCAAAAAAGCCAATGATGCTCTTACTCTGAGGGAGAGGTTAAATCAGTTAGGGTTGGATCCTAATATTGTAGAGCTGCTCCGATATCTCCATTCTGGGACGATTCCAAATGTGAGGGTGGGGCCTAATGGGGAATGCTCAGAGGCTTTTAAGCTTTCAAGGGGTGTTCGCCAGGGGTGTGTTCTGGCTCCTACTTTGTTCCTCCTACATACAAATGGACTGTCTGGATTTTTGATGGAACATTGTAGGGATGTCCCAAAGGTGAATGGTATTGATATCCCTGTGCTGACGTACGCTGATGATGCGGTCCTTATGGCCCGCACAATGAATGGTCTCCGTGAAATAGTTAGAGCTTATGCCTCCTTTATGTCAGCTTTGGGTTTAGAGGTCAATTTTAAGAAATCACATTTTATGGTTTGTGGAAGACCCCTAAGCAGGGTGGGGGAGCTAAGGGTGGAAGATCAAATTATCAGCAGGGTCCATGAGTTTCCATACTTAGGAGTCATTTTTGATGAGAAAGGATCTTGGAAACCCTGTATTGCCAGAAGGGGTGTGCTTTTTCATGCAACAGTTGGTGCGACTTTTGACTTTGCTGTAAGGGTAGGTAGTAAACCTATCAAGCCTTTGCTTGAAATCTATAGGTGGAAATGCCTCCCTGACCTGCTGTATGGTGCGGCACTGTGGGGTATAGGGATACCCGAGCCCTTACGGTGGAAGAAAATCGGTTCTGTAGAAGGCTTTTGGGAGTTGGAAAAAGTATCCCTGGTTTTTGCCTTCATCTGGAACTGGATCTTGAGTGTGTGCAGGACACTATCCAGTTGGCTCCCCTTCTGCTATGGATCTCAATCTGGAGTAACGAACATGCCACTCTTAATAGGGATATCTTAAGGGATTGTTTGGCTTGCGACAATGCAAATAATATTCCCTGGTTGACGCACATAAGGAAGATGGCTCATGATCTGGGGCGGCCTGATTTGTTTGACTACCCTGAGGGCCTGACTAGTTGTGATAAGAAATGGGCTAAGGACAATATTTTGAGAATCCAGGAGACCAAGAGGGAGGGGGAGGCCTTAGGGAAAAAATTGATCAGGGATTTTATCATGTTGAAGATGTGTGTGGGTCCTGAGCGCTATCTCTTAGAGATAAAGGATGTGAGGGAAAGGTCTCTTATAACTCGATTCCGTTTGGGGATCATTAGAAGTAATCTGTGCTTCCCGCTAGGTCAGTAAGGGGAAAAATCTATTAGACCTTGCCCCTGTGATGGGTTGTCCCAACAGACCCTGTCCCATTTTACATTGTTTTGTGTTTTTATGCACTGTTTAGAACTCAATTTCTATTACCTCTCCTAAGGCCCAAGGGTTTCGTGCAATATCGTCCTGCTTTTATGTGGTTGCAAATGGCCTCTGATGTATTGGTGTGGAAGGGCCTGGGATCATTCCTGAAGGGAGCTATTACTTGGCGTAACAATGTAGAGTTTTTTCAATGATCTTACTGTTTTCTATGAATTAGGTTTTAGATGTTTATATTTTTGATGGATGTTTTTACTATATATGGTTTTACTGTTATATTAACAATTGTATTGGTGTTTATTTGTTGTAATGGATGAATTTTTTCATACCGAATAAAAGTCTTCTTCTTACTCTGAGGAAACAGTTCACTTTGTGAAGGTGTTGTCTAGGTTGTCAGGGCTGTTGCTCACACTGTGGAGGAATCCGTTAGGTTTCAAGTAATGTCATGACGCCAGTGTCTACTTTGCCCCATATGAAAAATACACATTAATTGACTGTTTACATATAGTTCCAAGATTTACAACAGCATTAAGCTGTCAGAATGCACATTGTGAGAGTAGGAAAAACACCCGTGGCAAGCTAGAAACTAGTTACAGTATTTTGTTTTATGATCATTTTAATTTTTTATACTCAGTTTTTTTTAAACAAAATATGGAAACAATCACATGGTAGTAACATGAATGTTTTACATTAAAGGTTATCCACATCTGCAGTGTTAAACACATCCAATAGTACAATTATACAGTCATACTTTATGTCAAAACATAGTTAACCTTTCTTTTAAATAGTTCACTTCTTCGTAGTCCTATTGCTGTCTTCTAATACCTTGACAAAGCCAAATTAAAAGAACGAATGTCTACTGCTGAGTCATTCCTAAAATTTAACTTCAGTAAATTAGCCTGAACTCCAGGCTGCTCCCACTCATCTTTAAATTTTAGTCAAGCAATCAAAAGAGTAATAATTTGGTCTCTAATATTTACTAACTTGAGTAAGTCCAAAATGATGTGCTCCAATGTTCCATCACAAAACTGACGGTGTTTATCTGTTTTCTTGATTTTTTGTCACCCAGCAATTATATCAGATAAGATTAAACATACCCAGGGCCTGAGTAACAAATGTAAACTTACACCGTTGTGTACATTTACTATCTTGATGGAATTCACAAACTAAGTTTAATTTTCAAATAGTAATTTCATGTATGACTGTGGTGGCGCCGCGGTTGGGGCAGAGAGCGCTACACATTAAAAGATAGGACAGGACAACTCTTGCTCCACAGGGCTGCAAAGGGCAGCCTTGGTCAACTGTGCAGGGCCTAAGATATAATAGAGAAAAGTTGTTTATTTGATTGTTGTTAGTAGTTCTCAAAGGAAACTCTTTGGTGTTTTTGGGGTGATATTGTGTTGTTGTGTTTTTAGGTTGTTTTTTAACTTAAGTTTGGACCTTTTGTGGCAACCATCGCTTCGAAGTTTTTCCCTGATGCAACTCTTTATAATGTTTTTTCATTTTTTGTTCCCAATATTTTAGTTTTGTTCTCTGCACCATCTGTTGTTCTTGCATTCTAAGCAGTACAGTTAGGTCTTTTTGAGGTGCATATTGTTCTCTGTTTTTCCATGCTTCAGGACCGCTGCAGGAACACTTGGCAGAGTTTCATCCTCCTCTGCTTCAGTAGTTGATCGCTGCCACCTGCATCTCATGTTCTCCCTCTCATGCTTCGACGTCCGGTTTTATTGAGTGATTGGTATCTTTCCTGGTCACAAAGGTTGCAGGTAACTGCCCTGACATTCAAGTTCTTCTTACTTGATGGATGCAGAAACAATTGAAAAACAATGCAATCCCTTATGCTTTTCTCAGGCTTCTCTATCTCCCCAGTACAGATCACTTGTTTGTCAAATGCAGACCCAGGTGTAAAATATGGACCTGCAGGTCCTTCTGAGTATTGTCTGCATTGTTTGGAGTTTATTACCAGCAGATGCTACCAGCGCCAATTGCCCTTTAAAAAGTCAAACATCAGCATATTCTGCCACAGGTCTGAGGAATTAGAGGAAGTCCAGCCCTGATTGCTAGACATGTTGAATCTGTGGACCCGAGTTTGAGTCCATGGACCTGGTGCAAGGAAAAAAGCTGAGTTCACTATGAATCAACTGTAAAAATGTAATCTGATGCCAGGATACACTTATGTGAATCTTTCTATGTTGGCAATGTTGTCTTTATTTTTTTTGCACCCAAGTATGCCTAGTGTGTAGACTGTCTTCTGATGCTGAATTCAAATAATAAACTAATCCCATTAGTGAGGGTCCGCTTTTCTCCCATTGCTCATTTTAATAACACCAAAGGTTTTTTCTTGGCTCACTGAGGCTACAAGTGTTTTGTCCCACTCACTAGCACAAGATGTGCAACATTGCCCCTATATACTGAACTATAAAAGAAAATGCCAAAGCAAATGGTAACCAGCAGGCCATATGAGCTGCTAAAGTTTACAGAGAATCTCTACCAATGCATGCTTTTGGAGCCTTTGTATGGGTCCATACCCTCAGGATGCATGTTACCACTCACAATGGTTCAAAAACGTCGAACTTTGTTTGGATGTATACTTCAAAAGTTCAGAACTAGAGAGGGTTCCTCGATCCATCTGCACCTATAATCCCCCAACCATGCTTCTGGTGCCTGAAATCACAGTGATACACTGCACTGAAGACCAGAATTCAAAGGTGAGTTGCCGATGGTGGAACCTCATTTGGCTTTAGCAGCCTTGACTGGTTTGGGCTGCACTTCGAGCTCAGATCTGCCTGAGGGTGCTGGATTTGCAGAGCAGCTGTACTGCTGCCATTGTGCCTCCCAGGCTTGAAGGACACATATTAACCAGGAGAGCTACCACCACTTTGGAAATTATGTTGGCAGCCTTGCTTTGCAATGATACGCTTCTGTTGGCAGCACAGAAGTACAGGTCTTGTGGCATGTCCTACTTTTCTGGCCTTGGGTGTTTCATCACTT
Organism: Pleurodeles waltl; assembly: GCF_031143425.1. NCBI lineage: Eukaryota > Metazoa > Chordata > Amphibia > Caudata > Salamandridae > Pleurodeles > Pleurodeles waltl. The sequence goes on from NC_090436.1 coordinate 841,833,222, forward strand.
CTCCTGAACTGAGTTTGTTGGGTCTGCCCGAATGCAATGGCTACTGGACATTGAAGCTTGACATTTATGCTCACTATTTTGGGTGGTTGTTGCCACTGTGTGAGTACCCTTGTGCTCCACCTGCCTGGCTTCATAGTGCTACATAACTGGATGCAACCATGTTCCCTGCTACACATGCAGGCACTGTCACCCTGTGATAATCCCTCAGCTCTGGACTATCCCTTATGATTGTTTTATTAGAATATGTAGCAAAGGGTGGCTATGGCGTGGCTGAAGGCTCCTCTGCCCAAGACCGTAGCATGGATTCAAATCAGCTGACTGTTTTGTGATGCTGCAATCAAGCCGCATCAAGCCTAGAGACATTTGGACTTCGCTACAGTAATATTTGGATAGAGAGGCTCAGTCTGATACTGAAGTAACCTGGTGAGGTGGCTATGTAAACATATCATAGCTGAGGTGCAATCAGTTCTCCTTAAAGTCGGCTTCATATGTAAAAGATGCTGGAAGATAAGAAATCGAGGAGTGAATGTTTATCTTAGGGTGGCAGCATTTTGACTCTATTAGAATGATTAGTAAATTGAATATTAATTAGCTAACCATGGTCACCACACTTTTGGTAACATTACTGTCATTGGACTCTTTGTGATGCACTACTCATATATCTGGATAAGTGGGCATCTCAAGGTCATTTTACAACTTGGCTGCAATATATTGACCGAATGATGTTTTAACCCCCTCAGGTGCCAGGCCTTTTTGAGACTATTTGGGGCAGTTCGTGCTTAGGCCCTCATAACTTTTTGTACACATAAGCTACCCATGCCAAATTTGCGAATTTGTTTTCCAACATTCTAGGGAGTCTAGAGGTACCCAGAGTTTGAGGGTTCCCCTGGAGGAGACCAAGAAATTAGTCAAAATACAGCAAACATTTTGTTTTTTTTACAAAACAAATGGGAAAAAAGGTCTGCAGAAGAAAGCTTGTGTTTTTGTTCCCTGAAATGGCATCAAATTCACCACCTTCCCAGATTTCAAGAGCAGGCAGACTTGAATCAAAAAAACACATTTTTGAACACAATGTCGGCATTTTACTGGGACATACCCCATTTTTACTATTTTTTGTGCTTTTAGCCTCCTTCCAGTTAGTGACAGAAATGGGTGTGAAACCTATGCTGGATCCCGGACAGCTAAACATTTCTGAAAAGTAGACAAAATTCTGAATTCAGCAAGGGATAATTTGTGTAGATCCTACAAGGTTTTCCTACAGAAAATAACAGCTGAAATAAAAAAAATATTGATATTGAGGTGAAAAAAACAGCAGTTTATCTACACATTTTACTCTCTTTTTCCTGCAATGTCAGATTTTCAAAAGCAATATACTGTTACGTCTGCTGGACCCTTCTGGTTGTGGGGATATATAGGGCCTGTAGGTTCATCAAGACCCCTAGGTACCCAGAGCCAATAAAGAGCTGCACCTTTCAATGAGTTTTCATTGTATACCGGGTATACAGCAATTCATTTACTGAAATATAAAGAGTGAAAAATAGGTATCAAGGACACCTTTGTATTTCCAAAATGGGCACAGGATAAAGTGTTGAGAAGCAGTGGTTATTTGCACATCTCTGAATTCCGGTGTACCCATACTAGCATGTGAATTACAGGGCATTTCTCAAATAGACGCCTTTTTTACACACTGTCTTACATTTGTAAGGAAAAAATGTAGAGAAAGACAAGGAGCAATAACACTTGTTCTTCTATTCTGTGTTCCTCCAAGTCTCCTGATACAAATGGTACCTCACTTGCATGGGTAGGCCTAATGCCCGCGACAGGAAGCGCAACATGGACACATCACATTTTTACATTGAAATCTGACATGTTTTTTGGAAAGTGCCTAGCTGTGGATTTTGGCCTTTAGCTCAGCTGGCACCTAGGGAAACCTAGTAAATCTGTGCATTTTTTAAAACTAGACACCTAGGAGAATCCAAGATGAGGTGACTTGTGGGGCTCTCACCAGGTTCTGTTTCCCAGAATCCTTTGCAAACCTCCACATTTGGCAAAAAAAAACACTTTTTCCTCAAATTTTAGAGTTAGAAAGTTCTGAAATCTAAGAGGAGCAACAAATTTCCTTCCACACAGCATTCCCCCCAGTCTCCCGATAAAAATGGTACCTCACTTGTGTGGGTAGGCCTAGTGCCCGCAACAGGAAATGCCCCAAAACACAACATAGACACAACACATTTTCCCAAAGAAAACAGACCTGTTTTTTGCACAGTGCCTAGCTGTGGATTTTGGTCTCTAGCTCAGCCGGCACCTAGGGAAAAGTAGCAAATATATACATTTTTTTAAACTAGACACATAGGGGAAGCCAGTATGGGGTACCTTGTGGTGCTCTCAACAGGGTCTGTTACCCAGAATCATTAGGAAACCTCAAAATGTGGACAAAATCACTTTTTCTCACATTTCGGTGATAGAAAGTTCTGGAATCTGAGAGGAGCCACGAATTTCCTTCCACACAGCATTCCCCCAAGTCTTCCAATAAGAATGGTACCTCACTTGTGTGGGTACGCCTAGTGCCCGCAGCAGGAAATGCCCCAAAACACAACAGAGACACATCACAAGTGCCTAGCTGTGGATTTTGGCCTCTAGCTCAGCCGGCACCTAGGGAAGCCTAACAAACCTATACATTTTTTAAAACTAGACACCTCGGGAAACCCAAGATGGGGTAACCTGTGGGGCTCTCTCCAGGTTCTAGTACCCAGGATCCTTAGCAAACCTCAAAATGTGGCAAAAAACACTTATTTGTCACATTTCGGTGATAGAAAGTTCTGGAATCTGAGAGGAGCCATACATTTCCTCCCACCCAGCATTCCCCTAAGCCTCCTGATACAAATGGTACCTCACTTGTGTGGGTAGGCCTAGTGCTTGCCACAGGAAATGCCCCAAAGCACAACATGGATGCATCACATTGTCCCAAAGAAAACTGACCTGTTTTTTGCAAAGTGCGTAGCTGTGGATTTTGGCCTTTAGCTCATGCAGCACCTAGGAAAGCCTAGCAAACCTGGACATTTCCGAAAACTAGACACCTAGGGGAACCCAGAATGAGGTAACTTGTGGTGCTCTCACCAGGTTCTGTTATCCAGAATCCTTAGCAAACCTTAAAATTTGGCACAAAAAAAACAAAAACACTTTTTCCTCACATTTTGGTGCTGCAAAGTTCTGGAATCTGAGGGGAGTCACAAACTTCCTTCTATCCAGCGTTTCCCCAGGTCTTCCGATAAAAATTGTTCCTCACTTGTGTGGGTAGGCCTACTGTCCACAACAGGAAATGCCCCAAAACACTATGTAGACACATCAAAATTATCAAATACAAAACTACCTGTTTTTATGGGGTGGACACCTGCTTTTTTTGGTCCTGGGCTCAGCAGCCATCTAGAGAAACCTACCAAATCCAAACCTTTCTGAAAACTAGACACCTTAGGGAGTCCAGGGAGGTGGATGTGCATGGATCCGCCAGTGTTTTCTTACTCAGAATCCTCAGCAAACCTCAAATTTAGCTAAAAAAATATATTTTTGCCACATTTATGTGTGGGATCAGGCCACCGGCTCAAATTTCCTACCACCCAACATTCCCCTCAGCCTCCCTGTAAAAATGATACTTCACTTGTGTATGTGGGCCAAGTGCCTGTGACAGGGAGGAGCCAAAAATATGTCGAAAATGAGGGGGAACCAAAGCGGGTTCTTAAGGGCAGTTTGAAAGTTTAGGCTGGGAAGTGGGGCAGAATTTTTATAGCTATAGACGCAACAATGCTGGGTGGTAGGAATTTTGTGGATTCCTGCAGATTCCAGAAGGTTCCATCACAAAAATGTGGGAACAATGTGTGATTTGAAGCAAAGTTGGAGGTTTGCAGGGCATTGTGAGTAAGAAAATGGTGCTGAGCACATGTGAAAGCACACCACCCTGGACTCACCCAGATGTTTAGTTCTCCGATGTGTCTAGGTCTCGCAGATTTTTCTACATGGCAGCATCCCAAAGTCCAAAAAGTTCAGCCCTTACTATTCCAAATGGGGTGATTTTGAGAGTTAGACAAGCTCTCATGGCCCAAATGTAAAACCAAAACCCAAAATAATCAAATGTCCTCTTGCTTGCCGTAGGATAAGATATTTTAGTGTGCAGGGGAGAGCTGAAAGACTGTTACCCCCTTCAGTTGGGGAGGGGGCATAGCCATGCCCATACTGTTTGGTAGCTACAACCCCACTATTTTGTTTTTATTCCCTGGCATCTAGTAGGCTTTCTGACCCCCTGGGAATGGACCGGGGGTAATTGCTCCATCTGCCCACCGGTGGGCAGAACAAATATGTCCCCATTTATTTGGGGTGGGGGTATGACCCTCTTTTATTTTTAAACAAATCTTCCCTGGTCTCTGGTGGGCTTTCTGCCCCCCCCATGGGGCACATGGGCCTTCCAAAATAGGCTGATCTGCCCCTAAGGGGGCAGAAATGGCCAACAGTAACGTGCCTTCATGGGGAGCAACCCTTGCCCAAGGGGCTGCCCCCCAAACAAAACACACACACACCAATCCTTGGTGCCTAAGTGGTTGGCCTCATAGTAATACACCAATCTGACCCCAAAGGGTCCAGAAATGGCCTAAAATAAATTTGCTCCCCAGTGGAGTGACCCTTTGCCTAAGGGGTTGAGACCCTTGTGTGAAATTGGCGCAAAACAAAAATCCCTGGTGTCTAGTGGTTTCCTGCCCTTTTGGGGCAGATTTGCCTAACAAAATTAGGCTGATCTTTCCCCCAATGGGGGCATAAATTGCCTAAAAAAAATTACCCCCCCAGGGGAGCGACCCTTACCTAAGGGGTTGCTCCCTGTAGGAGGCTGGACTGGCTTGTAGTGAGTACCAAGGGGTACTTACACCTTGCACCAGGCCCAGGTATCCCTTATTAGTGTATAGGGTGTCTAGCAGCTTAGGCTGATAGATAATGGTAGCCTAGCAGAGCAGCTTAGGCTGAACTAGGAGACGAGTGAAGCTCCTACAGTACCACTAGTGTCACTTGCACAATATCATAAGAAAACACAATACACAGATATACTAAAAATAAAGGTACTTTATTTTTATGACAATATGCCAAAGTATCTCAGAGTGTACCCTCAGTATAAGGATAGCAAATATACACAAGATATATGTACACAATACCAAAAATATGCAGTATAGTCTTAGAAAACAGTGCAAACAATGTATAGTTACAATAGGATGCAATGGGGACACATAGGGATAGGGGTAACCCAAACCATATACTCCAAAAGTGGAATGCGAACCACGAATGGACCCCAAACCTATGTGACCTTGTAGAGGGTCGCTGGGACTATTAGATAATAGTAAGGGTTAGAAAAATAGCCCACCCCAAGACCCTGAAAAGTGAGTGTAAAGTGCACTAAAGTTCCCCAAAGGACATAGAAGTCTTGATAGGGGAATTCTGCAGGAAAGACACAAACCAGCAATGCAACAACGATGGATTTCCAGTCAAGGGTACCTGTGGAACAAGGGGACCAAGTCTAAAAGTCACAAGCAAGTCGGAGATGGGCAGATGCCCAGGAAATGCCAGCTGTGGGTGCAAAGAAGCTGCTACTGGACAGTAGAAGCTGAGGATTCTGCAGGAGCAACAAGGGCTAGGAACTTCCCCTTTGGAGGATGGACGTCTCACGTCGTGAAGAGTCGTGCAGAAGTGTTTTCCCGCCGAAAGACCGCCAACAAGCCTTGCTAGCTGAAAATCGTGCGGTTAGGGCTTTTGGATGCTGCTGTGTCCCAGGAAGGACCAGGATGTCGCCAATTGTGTCTGGGGACAGAGGGGGCGTCGAGCAAGACAAGGAGCCCTCTCAGAAGCAGGCAGCACCCGCAGAAGTGCCATAACAGGCACTACGAAGAAGAGTGAAACGGTGCTCACCCGAAGTTGCACAAAGGAGTCCCACGCCGCCGGAGGACAACTTAGAAAGTCGTGCAATGCAGGTTAGAGTGCCGTGGACCTAGGCTTGGCTGTGCACAAAGGATTTCCGCCGGAAGTGCACAGAGGCCGGAGTAGCTGCAAAAGTCACGGTTCCCAGCAATGCAGTCTGGCGTGGGGAGGCAAGGACTTACCTCCACCAAACTTGGACTGAAGAGTCACTGGACTGTGGGAGTCACTTGGACAGAGTCGCTGGATTCAAGGGACCTCGCTCGTCGTGCTGAGAGGAGAACCAAGGGACCGGTAATGCAGTTCTTTGGTGCCTGCGGTTGCAGGGGGAAGATTCAGTCGACCCACGGGAGATTTCTTCGGAGCTTCTAGTGCAGAGAGGCAGACTACCCCCACAGCATGCACCACCAGGAAAACAGTCGAGAAGGCGGCAGGATCAGCATTACAGAGTTGCAGTAGTCGTCTTTGCTACTTTGTTGCAGTTTTGCAGGCTTCCAGCCCGGTCAGCAGTCGATTCCTTGGCAGAAGGTGAAGAGAGAGATGCAGAGGAACTCTGATGAGCTCTTGCATTCGTTATCTAAGGAAATCCCCAAAGCAGAGACCCTAAATAGCCAGAAAAGAGGGTTTGGCTACTTAGGAGAGAGGATAGGCTAGCAACACCTGAAGGAGCCTATCAGAAGGAGTCTCTGACGTCACCTGCTGGCCCTGGCCACTCAGAGCAGTCAGTGTGCCAGCAGCACCTCTGTTTCCAAGATGGCAGAGGTCTGGAGCACACTGGAGGAGCTCTGGGCACCTCCCAGGGGAGGTGCAGGTCAGGGGAGTGGTCACTCCCCTTTCCTTTGTCCAGTTTCGCGCCAGAGCAGGGCTGAGGGGTCCCTGAACCGGTGTAGACTGGCTTATGCAGAAATGGGCACCATCTGTGCCCATGAAAGGATTTCCAGAGGCTGGGGGAGGCTACTCCTCCCCTGCCTTCACACCATTTTCCAAAGGGAGAGGGTGTAACACCCTCTCTCTGAGGAAGTCCTTAGTTCTGCCATCCTGGGCCAGGCCTGGCTGGACCCCAGGAGGGCAGAAACCTGTCTGAGGGGTTGGCAGCAGCAGCAGCTGCAGTGAAACCCCTGAAAAGGCAGTTTGGCAGTACCAGGGTCTGTGCTACAGACCACTGGGATCATGGGATTGTGCCAACTATGCCAGGATGGCATAGAGGGGGCAATTCCGCGATCATAGACATGTTACATGGCCATATTCGGAGTTACCATTGTGAAGCTACACATAGGTAGTGACCTATGTGTAGTGCACGTGTGTAATGGTGTCCCGCACTCACAAAGTCCGGGGAATTTGCCATGAACAATGTGGGGGCACCTTGGCTAGTGCCAGGGTGCCCTCACACTAAGTAACTTTGCACCTAACCTTTACCAGGTAAAGGTTAGACATATAGGTGACTTATAAGTTACTTAAGTGCAGTGGTAAATGGCTGTGAAATAACGTGGACGTTATTTCACTCAGGCTGCAGTGGCAGGCCTGTGTAGTATTTGTCAGAGCTCCCTATGGGTGGCAAAAGAAATGCTGCAGCCCATAGGGATCTCCTGGAACCCCAATACCCTGGGTACCTCAGTACCATATACTAGGGAATTATAAGGGTGTTCCAGTATGCCAATGTGAATTGGTGAAATTGGTCACTAGCCTGTTAGTGACAATTTGGAAAGAAATGAGAGAGCATAACCACTGAGGTTCTGGATAGCAGAGCCTCAGTGAGACAGTTAGTCATAACACAGGTAACACTTTCAGGCACACTTATGAGCACTGGGGCCCTGGCTGGCAGGGTCCCAGTGACAGATACAACTAAAACAACATATATACAGTGAAGAATGGGGGTAACATGCCAGGCAAGATGGTACTTTCCTACACTACCCATTAGTAAAAAAATAATAAAATTAAAAATTCCTTGTGCCTATTGGTTTCTGCCCCCCTTGAGGGCAGATTGGCCTAATTAAAATAGGCGGATCTGCCCCCATGGGAGGCAGAAATGGCCTAAAATTAAATGTGCCCCCCAGGAGAGAGTCCCTTGCCAAAGGGGTCACTCCCCTTGCGTGTAACTGACATAAAAAAAAATCCCTGGTGTCTAGTGGTTTCTGGCCCCCTTGGGCAGAAAAGGCCTTAAAAAAATAATGCCCCCCTGGGGAGCGACCTTTGCTCAAGGGGTCGCTCCCCTTCATCATAAACATAAAAAAAAACACATCCCTGGTGTCTAGTGGGCATTTCTGCATCCCAATCGCTTCATGATCGGGCTGCTGAAATGCTCAAAGAGACATCAAAGGAAAGGAAAGGCCTTTCCTCTCCTTTGATGCCTCTGCCTGCCCCCAGCCCCTGATCGGAAGAGAAATCCAAAGCATTTCTCTTCTGATCTGCGCTGAAAGCTAAGCTTCCAGTGCGGCTAGGGGTGCCTCTGATGAGGTCAGTGCGCAATTGCGTGCTGACGTCATCAGACTTCAGTGGTGGGGTTGGTGGATTGTGGGTGGAAGGGAAAGTGATATCCTTCCATCCCTGCCCATGGGAGGGGGTTGCGAGGCCGTCGGGGGTGTGCTTGCGCTTTCCCCGAGGGCCAGTACCAGGACGAGTTGGCTACGTCCCTGGTGCCTGAGCACCACGGCCGAGGACGAGACCACCTCGTCCTGGGCACTCAAGGAGTTAATTTGAAAAAGTTAAGTATAGGCTTAAACAAAGAGGTGGTTTTACTTTCAGTGCTCACCTTGTGTTAAAAACTTGTTTTGTTATGTTTTGTCTGAGTGTATGGTTTGTACATTCGCCTATATCTTGAAACGTTTATGGTATGGCATGGTGAAAGCTTGCTAATAACAGACTTTCAGACCACTCTGCCTGATCTTGCATTATTGAACACATTATTTTAGCTTAACAGTACTTGTGAGATTCCCTCATGCACACTGAAAACGTAGTAGTATTAATTAAAATATAGACATAGAAACATGTTTATAATGTATCCTTTGTTCTTTTTCCTTTTCTTGCAGAATATAAAACTGAACTAGCAAATGATATTGCTTCTGAAACATCTGGAGATTTTCAAAAGATTTTAGTTGCAATTTGCAAGGTATGATGTTCTGCTCTGTTCTTTTAAGCTGCACTCTGCAGTGCTATTGCATATTGTGATAAACTAATACAGAAATCCCAATATCCTAATGCTAGCCTATAGATTACTTTACTGTCCATATGAGTGAGGTATAAATGCTGCCTTACTGTCAATTTTGTTTTGCTCTTTTATGTAATTAATGACATCTCCATCTCAGTTACTCACGTGTACTATATAAATGTGGCCCTTTGTGCATCCCTAACGTGATTCATAGAGATAAATGCTGCTACCAGCATCTTTGCATAATTTAATATAAATCAGAAGATACGTGCTCAGATTTCCATTCATCTGCCTTAGTTTACCTAGTATTAGAACATCTAGTACAGTGTGTATAAAGGGTATTCGTTTTTTTGTGTCATTTAACACGGACAGAGAAACAGAAGTGTTCAAAAGCTCCTGCCAAGTGAGAGCAGATAGGCCTTCCCTGTATGCATTCCTGCAGGCTAGGATGGAGAGTCCACTTCCACGCTTCCATAGAATTTGACTCCAGAGGATGGAGTCCTAGGGGCCTAATAAGGCTCAGGGAGACGGGGCATGGCCCCTTTCCCTTTTAATAAAGAATTTGGCCTAGAAGGAAAGGGTCTCTGAGGCCTATTACAGCTCAGGGAGGTGGGCTGCATGTCCCCCCTCTCCTTGTTTACTCATCAGCCCAATGGGATTCCCGGGGGTCTCCCAGAGGCTCTCGGAGGGTGCCTACTCACCACTCTCCTATAAAAATATAGTTAGCACCGCCCCTACGTGCTAGGCCACGTAGGGATTTTTCAAAAGAGCTGAAGCCTGCACTTAAAAAAAAAAAAAGTTTTGCCATTGATTTGCAGGTCCGTTGTGAACTTGCAGCAATGAAAAATATATATATATATATATCCCATTACTAGGCCTTGGGAGTTAACAGACACAGACATTAATACATTTGAACTTATGAGAAATCTACAAGCCTTTTTTAGATGAATCAGGCTTAATAAATATTACTCTTCTTCTTCCTCCCCCCCGATGCCTGTCGCAAATAGATCATGCTTGAAACCTCCGTCGTCCTTCACTCCTAGTCTAGAAGCCGTAGGGCCAGAAGTGGCCATTTTTGAAAAAACGGTAGTACAGAAGTTTGACGACATGCTTAGACATATTCCTAAACCTAAATCTAATTACAATCTTGATAAAGAGGAGAATATGGCTCTAGGCAATTTGAGAGACAACAGTAAAATTACAGTAAACCCCTGTGATTTTGGACACTGCAGTATATAAGGAGAAAATGTCAAATATGCTTCAATATCCTGAATTCTACAGGATCACACCAGGCAACCCGGAGGTCAAGATTAAGAGACGCATTAAAGAGCTCAATATTACTGCCTTAGAATCTAGACTGATTTGTCAGAAGGAATATTAATTTTTGACACCTATCCACACGAAATTTCTCATCATATATGGACTGCCCAAAGTCCATAAAGATGTGAGGGATCCTCCTCTATGCCTTATAGTATCTATGATTGGCTCTTGAACCACTGTCTAAATATGTGAATACATTTTTTAAACCTTTGGTCTCACAGCTCTCCTCATATGTCCGTGATACTAGCCACTTTATATCTAAACTTGAAGGTTTACAATATAATCCAGAACAAGAAATATTAGTTACTATGGATTTGGAGGCACTTTACACGAATATACCACAGCAACAGGCCCTAGACTGTGTTGCATCTTATCTTGATGGTTTGGGTGAGGATCCCCTACATGTATTTATTTTGAATTGTCTTGAAATCATTCTGTTTAATAATAATTTTGATTTCAATGGGACAACCTACCAACAAATCAAGGGCGTAAGCATGGGAGCGGCATGTGCTCCTAGTGTAGCTAATTTATACGTTGGAGCCTTCGAGGAGAAACACATCTATAATGAGGTTGCTCCTTTTTTTGAGAATGTGCATTTATGGTGTAGATACATAGATGACGTTTTTTTTATTTGGAGAGGAGAGGAGCAGGAGCTACATGAGTTCTTTCTATGGCTGAATCTCTCTGATAGCAATTTGAAGTTTACTATTAAACACCATCATGAGCAGGAGGAGTTTTTGGATGTCTATATTAAACATCTTGATGGACACCTTGCAATGACTTTGTTCACTAAACCTACTGCTAGGAACACTCTACTGCACTTTGACAGTTTCCATCCTAGGAGTCAGGGACAGGCAATCCCGTTTTCACAGTTCCTACGATTGAGAAGGAATTGTACAGAAATAAAAGATTTTTTGAAACATGCTGAAGATCTTTTGGATAAATAAAACAGAGAGGTTATCTGAAGAAAGTGATCAGTGACTCGTTCAAAAGAGCTAAGTACTACAACCGTGATTCCCTGTTTCATGGTAAAAAACAGAGTAACAGCGACAGGTTAGCGTGTGTAGTACATCGTTCTATTTTAAATGACAGGATTAGAAGGATCATTAATTCTGATTGCCATATTTTAAATACTAATGTAGATTCCGTACGTCTAGAGAAACCATAATTTGCATTTAAAAGAAACAAACATTTGCGAAACATCTTGGTCAAGTCTGCGGTAAGGCACCCTGTTGACCTGGTTCAAAGATCTATCACTGGAGTGGATCAGTTAAAGGGTAATTTCAAATGTGGTAACTGCCATGCCTGGGAATCAGCATGGGAACCTGTGATATTACATACAATGTGAAGAAGATTGTTCTTACTGGGTTGACGAATTGCAGATCCAAGAAAGTGATTTATCTTATTGTTTGCCCATGTAATCTTGGATATGTCGGAGAGACTTCCAGAGAATTCAGGATTTGTTTGTCGGAACGTAAATCCTCGATTAGAACTCGGAAACCAAATGCTCCTTTAGTGGCCCATTGGGTGGCTCTCAACCACTATGAGGATGAGTTGAAATGGGCGATTTTGGAGAAGGTAGATACCAGAAATGATACAGGTCCTGAGCAATTAAGAAAAAATAAAGAAGTGTTTTGGATCTTTTTATTAGGGACACATAAGAGTGGACTGAATGAGGATATTCCTTGGTATAATGCCATATGAGATCTCTGTGGCGTTAATTTCCTGGCTCATTTGTGTGATCACTCTTCAGACACAGTTCAGTTGGCTATCTCTGATTGAGTCTACTATGTTTGTGTAGATATTCAGGCTGTTTTCTTTAAATAGTTGGTCATTACCTGTTTTAGAGGTGCTGATCTGTGATAACATTCTCTCAAAAAATGTTTTACTTAACTGTCGGTATATTTTCTTTCTCTTTTGTTAGGCTGTGAAATTATCTGTGGTTATATAATTGGAAGCACTGATTGAGGATTCTGTGTTAAAAATGGAGTAGACAAGGACTTTCATGTTCTCTTGTTGTAAGTGATGTGTTTTTTTTTTCTTTATTTACAGGCAGAGTGTTTTTGTTTGTTTATTTTTGTAGATGAAGATTTTTGCATATATTTTTGTATATTCTTTTGGACTTTTGACAGCAGACCTGTGTACTCATGTTTATGTATTTTTGCCGTCTTAAGATGGCCGCCACTGGAGTGGAAAAGTCGGATGTCATTCGAACATCCCCTTTTCTATGTTTATTACATTTTAGTCTGCCGCGCGATCTCGGCAGTTTGAAATCACTGAAGAACGTGGAGCTCCGTGTGCTTCAGACTATCATAGCCTTCGAGAAATCAGTGTCTCGCAAAATCAACGGACTTTTAGGTTCAGTGAACGACACCTTCCAAAACATAAGCTCAGACAAACTCACAGCATTAAAACGTCTTACTGCAGACCCCTCAATCGTCATTAAACCAGCTGATAAAGGTGGGGCCATGGTAATTCTACCAGCAACTATGTACAAAGACGAATGCAGGCGCCTGCTGAGTAATGCACATCATTATAAATGCCTATCCCGAGACCCGACCCCTGAAATTCAGGAAGAAATTTCCTTCTTGGTCAATAGAGGAATCGAAAACGATTGGATCATTAAACATGAGGCAGCATTCCTGATACAACCCAACCAGAAGATACCATACTTTTACATACTTCCCAAGAGACACAAAGGGAAGATCCCCCCTCCCAGGAGACCTATCGGATCCGGGATAGGCTCGATCCTCAAACCTCTTTCCCAATTTTGCGATGTGTACCTTCAACCACTAGTGAAGCAGATCCCTACCTACCTGAAAGACCACGGATGCCTTGGTCCTCCTGGACTCTATTTCTTTCGACAAAAATACTGAACTTCTAATCACATTGGATGTGGAGGCTCTCTACACCAATATCCCCCAGGAAACAACCCTGGGGATTATATGAGAGCTTTTAGAAAAAAAATTGAGTGGCTCAAGAACACCACCTGGACTTAGCTCACTTGGCATTGCAAGGAACTACTTTGAATTTGAAAAACACGTCTTCCTCCAGATACAGGGGACTTCCATAGGGAGCACCTTTGCCCCGAGTTTGGCCTGTGTATACGTAGACAATTTCGAAAGACAGGTAGTACTCCACGAAGATAATCCATACCTGGAGCAGATCAAATTGTGGAAACGGTACATTGACAATATCCTGCTCATCTGGGCAGGATCCAGAGAAGAAGCACACACTTTTATAAACTCCCTCATTTTGGCAAATCCTTTTTTGAAATTTACAATGACCATAGGCAATGACCAACTGCCATTCTTGGATCTCTTAATCCATGAAAGCAACGGTCTGCTGGCCACTGAGGTCTACCACAAACCCACAGACCGAAATAATCTACTACAATTTAGGAGTTTTCACCCGAGATCTCTGAGGGAGAATCTACCCGTAGGGCAATTTCTACGACTAGGACGCAACTGCTCAAATATTTCAGACTATCATAAACATGCAAGTGTCTTGTCTACAAAACTACTAGAAAGAGAGTACCCTAACCACCTGATTAGAAGAGCTTATAAAAGAGCACGTAATAACAATATAGACCAGCTACTGCTACCCAGGATCAACAAACCCAAGACGGAGCAGATAGTGTGCGTGACTACATTCAATCCACTATCCAATAAAATCCAAAAGATCAGCAGAGAAGGTTGGGAGATCCTGACATCAGGTGGTCTCCCTTTCCAACAACCACTACACGCATTCAAAAGAGCCACCAACATACGGGACATGGTAGTCCATACCAGGCCCTTGCATAAACTCCCTACTAGACAAACCACCCTCTGGCAGTTACCACCACCAGCCGGCTACCACCTGTGTGGTAACTGCAGTGTGTGTAGATTCACACGGAAGTCCACCACTGTAGAACTATGTCTACAGACACCATGGCGATTAAAGGCACTCACAAACTGCAACAGCAAAAATGTGGTGTACATGATCGAATGCCCATGTGAACTCAAGTACATCGGGATGACAACAAGAAAGATCAGCACCCGCATATGTGAACACAGGAGTACGATAAGATGCAAACGGGACGCTACTAAACTAACAAGCCACTATGTCGCCAAAAACCATTCCCCAGATGACATGAGATGGACTGTGTTAGAACAACTGCCACCCACAACCAAGAATATGCCACAGAAGCTACTCTATTATGAGCAACGCTGGGTCTGGAGATTACACACAGACACCAGTGGTTTGAATGATGACATCCCATGGGCCACACTCAACAAGTGACCTCTCCCTATCCAGCCCCACTTCCTCCACCTTGCCCCACTCCCTCTCCCTTTTGTGTTTGTCTTCGCTCCCTTGCCTCTTGTTTCTCTCATATCGACCTTCCCCTGTTCCCCACTACTCCTTCTACTCCTCCCTTACCTTCTCTACTGATTAGGTCCTCGCTCCCCCTCCCCCGCTCCCACCACTACCCTTATTTCTTGGTCTCTCTTGCAGGCTGTCCCCCTTTCTTCTTGTTCTTTTTCTTTTTTGATTTGGGTGATGTCCTTGCTTATTGTGTTTCTTCATTTCCCAGTGGTGTCTTTCTCACTTGTGTTTCTCTCACTTTTCTTATTGTTCTTTCTCATTGTAGGTCTTTTTATTTAATTAACTTCTTATTATCGTCTTTCCTCCCTCAGTGCTTTGTTTTCTCTCCTCCCTATAGTTTTCTTATCTTTCCTTTCACTCTGTTTTTTATCTCTTTAATTCTTCTTATTTTATTTATGTATTTATTATTATTTTCACTCTATTATTATTGTTTTTATTCTTCCATTCCTCTGTCCCCTCTCCGGTTGTTTGTCTGTTACCCGCCCCCCCCCTTCCCTTATTCCGGGGCTGGAGCTCAGTTAGGGCCAGTTCGCTCCATTTAACCGCCTGTAACTAGGGACTCAGCCTCCTAGCGGAGGCTAGGCATCGCACCATGCGACGCTCCTCCACTACTTCCTGAGCCTGAGGACCACATTCCCCAGACTCCATAGCGTGGACGCGCATGCGCGCTATCTCACAACGCTCCTCCACAACTTCCTGAGCCCGGGGATCACGTTCCCCAGACTCCATAGTGCGGACGCGCATGCGCGCTATCTCCGGACGCTGAGAACACTGTTTCCCAGTATCCTGGAACGCCATCTGTGTCACTCCACCGGCGCCCAGGACATCGATACCGGCTTCAGCCGGTTCTATTAACAACACCCAGGTGCGCTCATTTAAGTTGCTGGTACATATGCCGCCCCCGCGCTGGACCACATACCTCAAGCGGTCCAGCGAGGGGTCGGTCTAGGCGCACAGCGAGCGCCTCCTTTGATGTAGTAAGTGCAGCAGCACTTACTCTGCGGCGACTCTTCCTCCTTTCTGGACCTCCAGCTACACCACAGATAAGACTAAATGCCTGGTTGTTTGCATCAGAGTGATGATGTGTGGTGTAGTGTGTGTGGCTTCTTAATAGTTTTTAATAGTTTGGGCAGTTGAACTCAACAACTTTGTTGTATTTAATGTGTTCTGGCTACTACTACTGCAAACTAGTTGTTTTGTTTTCGATACTTTACCAGAGGTATCTCCTCAGCCCCCAGCTTCCCATTAGGGCTGGATCCCCCCCACTCTATTCGTTAGCATCTAGGGCACATCCGCCGCATGATCTCCATTAACCCCTTTGTGAGGGGAATCAAGCCTCTCCCACGGACTGTTAATTTTTAATTTTTAATTTTTATCTCCTGATACATGCTGTCTATGTCTATTTCCCCCCCCCCCCCTAGAGTGTGACTATAAGGGAACACTCCCCCCTCCTGGAATCTGAGGCCAGTTGCCTTAGATATTAGGGTAAGGTTACTTTTATTTCTATTATTCAACAGAACTGTGTTCACTGCGGGCTCTGCATGACTTTGGCTTGCTGTGGCACCCCTTTTTATCTAATATTATATCATATAGGGCCTGATTCTAACTTTGGAGGACGGTGTTAAACCGTCCCAAAAGTGGCGGATATACCACCTACCGTATTACGAGTCCATTATATCCTATGGAACTCGTAATACGGTAGGTGGTATATCCGCCACTTTTGGGACGGTTTAAGACCGTCCTCCAAAGTTAGAATCAGGCCCATAGTGTGGTTTGCTGTGTCGTATTATTAGGTTAACGTCACCCTCATTTTCTTCTCCCACAGGCCTCCGCGAGGTAGTCCCTTGCTAAGGTAGGCCCATTATATCAAATTTCCCCCCCCTTTTATGAGGGGTGGCTCATCTATCTGCACCTTGCATGATGGTTAGGGATCCTAGGCCCTAAAGAATGCCCCCAGACCTTCCATGGCTCATAATAGAGGGCAGAAACATGTCGGCCAGTTCTTAGAGAGGTGACCCAGTGAGTCCTCATTCTCACCGAGGTGTCCCGCCCTTGTTTTCAGTTACACCAGCAGATATCACTATTAAAAGTGTAGACCACACACAGGTATCTGCCTAGGTGTTTTCATATTCCCTTAGTTTAGCTGGATCCCATTATCTCCAGATAAAATATATTTACGCACTCCCTCCCGTTCTTTTAACGGTGAGGTTGAGTACGCCCAGGTGGTACTATCCTACCTGGGTGGGGCTATGTGGTCAGATGATGAAGCATGACACTATATAGTGAGTGAGACCACCTAGTCCGTAAAAGGAAATCCCCCCTTCCCTCACTCACCCTACACAGCACCCACACTGCGCACTTTCTACACCCAGCAAGGTCTAGGAGCCCACGGATAATCTCTCGTAAACATAGCTCCACATCACTGGTGAACCACATACCTTTTTGTGGTAACTATGTATTTTTGCTGTCCTAAGATGGCCACCACTGAAGTGGAAAAGTCGGATGTCATTCGAACATCCCCTTTTCTATGTTTATTACATTTTAGTCTGCCACGCAATCTCGACCGTTTGAAATCACTGAAGAACGCAGAGCGCCGCATGCTTTAGACTATCATAGCTGAGACGATTTGGGTTATCTGGCCAGTCCCCGTTTCTATGAGATCCAGGTAAGAGGGATTTTGGCTTTAATTGTGTACGGCGCGGGTGATGTTTAATGAGCCACAGCATATACATGTCCGGGGGGCTCATAGTGTGTCTGCATTTCCCCTAGGCAGAAGCGGCAGCCCTATTTGATCAAATAGGCGATAAATGTTTTGTGATATGCGCAATTTGGTAAGCAGCTTCGTTTGGCACGTCTGTGTTGGTATTTGGGCTTTTTTATTTATTTTCTTTACATGGTGTTTCAAAACGTTTTTATTTTTGGAGTATGGTCACTTGCACTAGTGGTAGTGAGGTTTGTCACTTTCACGGATTCCGGTTGGGTGCATGTCTGAATATGTTCGCAGAATATGTTCCATTGCTTATTTTAGGTATTTGAAATTGATTATTGTATTTGATTTTGGTTTAGATATAGAACAAAAGAGAAGATTTTGTGTACCATTAAGGATTGATTGCCCTGAAGAAGGTGGCTGTGAGTAAGGGGTATTGACTCTACTTGTAAGTCCACCGAAAAGTGCATCGGCAAGTTTGTTGGTACATGATTGCATGGATCGACAGTGGGCAAATGTGATGGCACAAGATGGAATTTAGCAAATTACATTGATACGAACCATATTTCGAGGGCCAGTTCGATGGCACGTGATTGGCAAGCCTGACACCATATAATTTGAACAATAGATATTGAAACGACCTATATCTCAAAAGCCGTTTTGTTTGGCACGTGATTGAATTGAATGACGGATATCCAAGTGGATGATACCCCTATGATGGACTAGATTGAGCAGTGTTAGTGAACACCCGAAGGTGGATTACCAGCACTAAAGGGAGACCATTTTGATTACATTCAGTCATGAGTTGTAGATATATATGGATTAATATTTGTGATTTTCATTGTCATTTGATGCAATGATATTGTTGTTTGTGATATGTGTCATTGTGAATTGTCCTTGTCATGTTTGTTTGTTTTGCTACTAGTTCATTGGCCAAGGGGGGGTTATTGATGTATGTTGAAAATACAATATATATAATTTTGAAGATATTTACAGATTTGGAACAAACTGTGATTGTGAATAAAGAAGAAATCAGTCTGATTTCAGTCTCTGTCCTTTTGGATTGAGCTGACGTTCTAAAAATTTAGGAGAGTGATACATTATTTACGTTTGGTTACGGCATCCCTACCTTGCCCTTTATGTCAATTTTTTGCCTTTTTTTAGGACTTGGTGAAAGTGATGAAAGTTATTATTACTATTTATTACTTGCAAAGCGCATTAGAGTCTGGTGCTTTATGAGCAACAACTGCAGATTGCAGTCAAGAATGACATGAATTTAACAAAACTAAAATGTTTCCAGCACTCATCTATAGGCCAGCTAGTTGTCTAGGCGTCTTCTCCGAGAGTACAGAGTATTTTGAACTTTATGCTTAAATACTTCATACTAGAAAGAATAGACAAAGCATATGTAATCCTTCCTAGTTTGGCTATTAAAAGAGAATTACTGTGGATACCATTAACATATTTCCTAAACAGATAGGCCTGTCACTGTTACTTACACATAGTTGTAATGAGGAGGTTCCTACACCTCCTTGAAAACTGGGTTGACTGCAGAAGCCCCCTAATGCCCCCCCCCCCCCCATTTTTCACTTATTCTGGTGTTTTTCTGACTGATGGTGCCCTGCGCACTGCTTACCAGTCCCAGGGCCTGTGCTCTGATTAAAATGAGTATGCAAACTAGGGCAATTATAATTGACTATGCCAACCTACATATGTGTCCCTAGTATATGGTTGGGCATGTAAGATTAGGGACCCCAGCATAGATAGTACCTCCATAGGGGTACTGCTGAGGTGCCCAGTGTCAATTTAAGGGCAGGCCTGCAAATTTGACTCAGGAATTAAAAGTACTTCCAAAGTCTCAAACTACCTTATTTTGACATATAAGGCCCTATTGGGTGGGTTCAATGTAACTATAAGCAGGGAACATATAAAAGATGTTTTATAAGCCCCAGTGAGGAAAAATAGCCAAATTTGTTTTTTCTTTCATTGTAGTGAATGGGCTCCATAGGCTAAAATGGGGAGATCTTATTGTAAGTTAATATAGTCTCAAAAGGAGCTAAATATTTCAAGTTTCCTACCAAACTGATTGTTATAACAAATCCAACAACTTGCCATTAAATGTAATATAAATAGTTCAGGAAAAGAGGTTTAGAACCCCTACCTGAAAGTTGCCAACTTCAGCCCTGTAGTGCCCTGGCCAGACTGCCTTGATGAGGTGTGAAGTGGCCTGGGCTGAAGACAAAGGAAGTGCCTAGAGGAGGAGATCTGCCTCAGCAGATGGTGAAACAGGATGGGGGGGGAGCAGCCAAACTGGTCTTCAAAGGAGGGAAGGACATTTGGAGCAGCTCAGGACCTCCCCCATTCCCTGCAAACGCAGGAAACCAGGTGCCCCCTTCATTAGATTAGGAGAGGGCAGGAAAGGGGTGTGTTAAGGAATTGTAGTCTCACCAGTGTGTGGACACAGCCAGACCTAACCCCCAAAATTCAGATTCTGCCATTTTGGATTTTTAAAGAATGTTGCTCCTGGGATTGATTTTTGTCATACTTCACAGGAAGTGGTCATCCAAGAGAGTGATGGCCTGCCTGTGATTGGCAGTGGCCCCCCACCGCTTTCATTCCCAGAAGCAAGGATAAATATGGCAAAGCTGCACCCACACCTCAGATCTCTAAAAGGAACAAGAAAAAGAAGAGGGAGGACTGCCCTGCTGGACCCCTGAACTGCACTTGGAATCTGCAATCTGAAGGACTGCTCCAGCTGCACACAGGCTTCGACACTAAAAGGGCTTTGTCTGTCTTCAACTGCTTCAAGAAGGGACTCCTTGTAAGCTATAAGTACAAAGGAGCTGCCCAGAGTCCCCCGCATCAAGTCCCGCAAGAACAGCCCAGCTGACCAGCGTCCAGTGGCCATTTAAGCATTCTGACCAGGTGCATTCTGGGAATTGTAGTCCCAACTCGCAAGAAGCAACTCCGATCTTTTGGAACCTTGAATAAAGTTGTGGAGACTTCAAGGACCCAAAAAGGACCTCTGGAAGAAGATCCAGAAGTTTGGAGACATTTAGAGCAACTGTTGGAAACAGCTCCATGAGTGGAAGTGGTGCATTGTGGGAGTTGTAGTCCCAGACCCCAAGAGGCAAACCAGAGCCTCTGAACCCTTGGCTGGTGCTGTGGACCACTTTCCTGTATCAAGAAACACTTCTGAAAGTAAGTGTAACAGTATTACATCGTGGGTGGCCTGAACTCTGAACTTTGTCCCTATCAAGTGTGACATTTTTTAACCCTTTGAGTGCTATTTACTTCGAAGTGCTAAAATTACTTTTAATCTTTTAAAATTCATATCTCTGGTTTCCTTTTTTGGATTTTTGTAATTTTAGTACGATATTAAAGATAAAAATATAATCTATTTTTATAAATTGGAGCTTTATTTATATTGTGTTTTACGTTTTACTTATTCACTGTTTTGTGATCTTTAATTTCTTTACACACCTCTCTCCTAAATTAAGCCTAACTGTTTGTTGCTAAACTAAGAAGGGTTGAGCTGAGATAAATTTTTTGAGACCTAACTTAATCTAGTGGGGGTTAGTGGCCTATTGCTAAGTGGAGGTACTTCCCTGCCCTTACCAATAATTAACTTTCCAAAAGTTCTAATTTGAATGTTTTCTATGCATTATTTATATATTTTTTTAAAGCATCCATATATGTCAGTTGTTTGTTTTTTAAGTAGCATTTTGCCATAAGTAGTATTTAAGACAAAATGTATAATAATGAATATTTCCCAAATGCTATAACTTTTATCCTTCCTCTTCTGTTTTCAACTTTAATGTAAAATCAAGCAAAAAAATGGGACTTAGTTGAAGCTGACAGGTTGCTAAATTGTATTGTAATGTGTGCTTTATTCAAATGTTTTTAAATATTGATTAAAAATGCCAATAAAGACTTTAACTTACTTTGTTACTTATATGTATTGCATTTTCGACAGTTCTGTCACTGACCAAATAAGGTAGAAACATGAAACCCATTCTTCCTGAACTGGAATGTCCAACTATACAGAGAGATGAAAAGTTGCACTGAGCGGGCCAAATTAACCTCCTCATAAAGACATATTCAAAGTTTAACAGAAACACAATTTATGGCACTAGAAAGAGAATTGCAAGTACTTGGCTCGCAACTTCTGTAGTTGTAGACACATGGAAATTCACAGTACGTTTGGGACCATCGCCCGTGACTTTTAACAAGGAACATTCGCCGTTGAATATTGTATATATTCGAATAGTGCACAATGCATAACGGTTATTTCATAGATTGAGATGCTCTTAAATTATGTGTTGTTGCTTTAATGTTTGCTACATTAAAGTGATTTTCAATGAGACATTTGAAGATGATTCAATAAAATATTTTCATTTAACCACTTCCTCCCGACCGCCTTTTCCATAAGATCTAACTCTGTGTGAAATTTAGCAGGGTAGCTTTACTTCGCTATGGATTCTTTGAGCTCAACCTTTCTAGCACCGAAAAATTGCATTTTTAACATTTTACCTTATGGTTTACTGCTCGTTCAAGATGAGCTGATGTTTCTTGAATCGATAATATCACACAGTTATTGAAGGATTGCCAGACTCAACACAGCTAAATCAAAACCCAAATATGGGATACTTTGCACATGTGAAACACAATATATATTTTTTTATTTTGAATAAATTGTTACACGTGTATATTAGATCTCTATTTCGTGGAAACTAAATGCAAGCATGTGTTATTATTTTTTCCTTGTTCTTTTAAAAAAACAAATCGTGAAAACATGTAATAATATTGGTTAATGTGATACGCTATATATTCTTTATAGGGCGATCGAAATGAGGACAACCGTGTAGATGAAGCGCTTGCAGACAGAGATGCAAAAGTAAGAATGTGCTACCTAATCTGTCGAATTCTTTAAGAAAATGACCGCTGTTCTCAGATTGAAATTATGTTATGGAGTGAGTTCAACTGTTTTGTTATCTAGCTTTCAATTTGCAATTTCAACAAGCATCCCTAGCTCACAGCGCGGGAAGTGTGAGAGGAGAACGCTGCAAAAAGGAAAGAAGGGTGAAAGTCCGCTTGGCTGAGAAGTGAAAGCTCTTCCACCCTGGCGCTGTTCTGTCTCTCTCCCCTCTATACCAGCTGTAAGCCCACTGGAGGAGCTCCATCAGGTTTTTTAATGTTTGACATCACAGTCCTAAGCTCTGATGGGAACGTGGTGCTCTCAAGGTGTAACCTCTACCTTAGAAGAAGTTGACTACTACAAGCTTATGCTTGGCTAAGAACAGACTAATGCTGGTGACAATTTGTTGTAAATCAGGGGGCCCAGATCTATTGCTGGTGCCCATGTAAAGAAGGAGGCCTAGCAGCCACTCTTGAGAATCCATGCCATTGCCCATTGATGAGATTTACGCTTTACTAAACTCAGTGCACTGAGTAATGTGTAGTGTGAATGGGGCATTATGTGTAGGCTGTATAGTGGGGGTTACATTGAAGATTTACTGAGTGCCAGCACCATGTGATGGTTCTTCTTCAGGTTGTCTTTATCCATTCCAGTTAAAATAGCAATGTACATGCTGCCAATGGGTATAGATCTAGTGGTTGTATGTAGTCCCAGAGAGTTGTCCACAAACTGATAACTTTGAATTTGTCAGGTAGGTTCAAGATATGTGTTAGACATTAGATCTCTAGTTGACAGAGGTATGGACCCTGTCCAAGTAGGGACCACAATCCTAGTCAGGGTAAGCCAGTTATACACCCTCTATTAACCTGTGCTCACCCTCTAGTAGCTTGGCACAAAGCAGTCAGGCTTAACTTAAGAAGCAATGTAACACAATGAAAACACCACAAAATTACTCCACACAGTTTAGAACAATAGAGACTATTTATCTGAGTAAAACAAGACCAATACAACACAAATCTAACCAGTAGAAGTCGATATTTAATTTTTTAAAGTCTAAATGAAAAATGATGCTTAGAAGTCACTATTGGTCAAAGGTCTACTTGAGGTCACGAGGTCACAAGTTAAAAGTTCAGGCTAACTAAGATGGAGGGTAAGCTGACTACAGTGCCCATTCAGGTTCTGCTGAAACAGTACTTTTGATGGAGCCAAGTGTCAACATTTAGTGCACGATTAATCAGTTCTGATCGTAGCAGTCGGGTCCCACGTCAGCATCAAACTCTGTTGAAGTGAATGGGATGCAATGTCAGTGAAATGCATAGAGAATTGTATCGGGTTGCGCAGGCTGTGAATCTGCCGACATTGAACAGCCTTTGTATCGGTGCAGCGGACATTCTCATGCACTCAGGATGATGCATTGTTTTTTACAGAACTCAGCTGCAGAACCCAATTGTGAGGCCCAGGACTCACAGATGGCAGGGTACAGCAGCACCTGGACAGCTCCACGAAGTCTTAGATGTTGCTGAGACTGCAGATGAACAGGGGCAAGCCTGCACTCCCTTGGTGTCACTCTAGTCAGCAAGATGGGTCCATTCCTTGTCCTCAGCAGGGCAGAGATCAGCAGGCAGCTGGGCAGCTCAGCAAAACAGAGAAGCAGTTCCTTGAAGCAGTCAGTCCAGGCAAAGTGACAATTTCTTTAGCACACCAGTTTACTTCAGCAGTGTTCTTCCCCAGTCCACAACTGATTTGATTTGCTAGGGTTAGAGTCCCAGTACTGATTCCAAAACTGCCTCTGAAGTGTGGATGACTTCGAAGCAGCTCCTTGAAGTCCACAGGCCCCCCTTTCATCCCAGCCCAGGCTCCAGACTATCAGTAGGGGGTAATCAGCCTCGCACTACTGTAGCATGAGCAATTCCTCCCGTGTTAATCTGTGACAGTGAGACCAGAATAAAGAAATCTGCTCTATCCCAGTACATTGCTTCAGTGTGTAGCTCAAATGTTAGGCCCAGGCTAGCCTTGTTAGCTGGACAAGTAGATTATAGGATATGGCATATTTGAACTCTAAACGTTCACTTAGGACACTTGGGGGGTTATTCTAACTTTGGAGGAGGTGTTAATCCGTCCCAAAAGTGACGGAAAAGTGACAGATTTACCACCAGCCGTATTACGAGTCCATTATATCCTATGGAACTCGTAATACGGCTGGTGGTATATCCGTCACTTTACCGTCACTTTTGGGACGGATTAACACTCCTCCAAAGTTAGAATAACCCCCTTGGTGTGATCACTGTTATTTTTTAAATGCAGGATTTTAATTTACTTGCATTTATGCACCATGTAATTGACTCTCAACATCCAGGCTTGCATACAGGGTTGCTGGGAAAACGGCAGGATAGGCCAGATTTGTCATAGCCCACTTGATACATTTCGGTATTCTCCATTGCACCTCTGCTGCAATGAGTAGCCACAATAAACACATGCCATAATAAGCCTGAGACTTAACAGAGACTGCAAGATACACTTGAACCTTTCCCTGTACAGCAGATGATTGGCTATGTGGCCCATTTTGATTTAAGTATAGCACCGCTGTTGTGTAAACACCATAAATGTCCAAAAGTTTGCAATAGAAGATGTTAGAATAACCTTTTCTTTGCAATATTCATATTTCAAAGTGTCCATCATTCATATCTATACCTAAAAGACCTAGGACTAAATTGAGAGTTAGGACAGGGGCATTTATAGCTGTAACAGTAGCATATGCTTCCCCATGTCATGGCAACTGTAAATATTTCAATATTTAAAGTATTGTGCAATGTTGGCGGAGGTTTCTCCATCAAAGTGAGACTATCCACTTTGTCCACTTTGGGGAACCCTCTCTAGTGGGTGATCAACCGAATCCCATCCATGCTAGAATAATTTTTGTCACCAATAATAGTTAGTGAAAATGTATTTATGGTAACCACCTCACCCCAGGAAAATATGGACTATTTAGACCAAAACCTTTGATTTTCTTTTTCAGATGTGTTTGTCTAGTTAGTTAAATAGAAACAAATGAACACTAAACCAACCAGCATGCATTACATTTTTCACATATTAGGTCCCTGACTGGAACCAATCTAGGTAACCAGCAAAGAGGAGATGACCCTTAAAATACATTGAAGGTGTGCATGTATTGTGAGAGTCCATATAGCCCTATAACTTAGGAATATATCCTCTATAATGTCACTGCCACAAGACTTACCCTTAGTGTAAGTCTTTCACACTTTCTCATGTGAGTTAACTCTGAACTCTCCTTGAGCCAATGAGTGAGAGAAACCTCCACTGGCAGCATTTCTGCCACCTTAGGCACATTAAATAAGGCAATTGGGAATCTGCTACCTTATGGAACATTTTACTTTACCCCGTCCTCTAGTTGGCTTAGCTCTGGAATATCAAGGTAGAAATCATGATGGCACCACATACTGTGCACACAATATCAAAGGGCAAAATATTAAAAGGTAAATAGGTACATATTTTCTATACCTAACTCTGCATGTACCTTGATGATCGGCATTTGCATGCTACCTTCTATAGTTTCTGATGCATCACCCTAACTACTAAGATTAATAGACAGGACTTTGCAACAAAATAACCACTTCTAGTGGCAGGCTCTTAAAACAGGGAAATGTTTTGATTTCTTCCGCCTTTTCATATATTGCTTGTGTGCTGCACTGTACAACACACATCCAATGTGTGAAAAGTTTTAAAGTTAGTCTAAGCAAAGTTTTTCTACTGGAAGTGCACACTTACCATATAAATCCTATGTGGATGTCACAAACACATCTTTGCACTATGATGCAAAGGCACGGCATGCCACTAGGCAGTATTTTTGTCCGACTCAGCGGGACAAGAGAGCAGCTTTGCCACATCTTAGTAGATGTTTCTGTGACACCTTCTCCCTGGAATGTTCTGTAAACGTACCCCATATTGTACAAAATACAATTACTTTCATCACCAGGTAAGTAAGACTCAAACCATCTAGATATGTGAGTTTTAAATCCCCACTGCCTCCTGTAGCAAGCTGTCCCGGCTCCACTTGTGGAATGCACAATGTTTAACTGTGCAGGACTCTTTACAGAAAATCATCAATTTGTTGCCAAAAGTAAATGGAGTTTCATAGTTTTAGTGCAGTTGCAAAACACATTATTAAAAATCTCCCAGATTCACTTCTCAAGATATGCTGGTGTTGCCTGAAGTCATCAACTCCTGCTTTATTTGGTCATTGAGCAGAAAATAGTCGATGGGTAAAATTAAGTCATACCTCTTCACTCAACATTTCTTGGCCACTTTTTGTTACAGGATGTAACCAAATGAATCAGGTGATGGAAACAAGAGATGAGGACTCTGGATACAACTACTGATGTGACATCATCAGTAGATGATAAAGAGGATAGCTAAAATAGTCTGAGGGGCCCCTCGGGTGTCAGTCTGGGATTAGGAGGAAAACATCTATTATTCCATGACTGGTGGGTGGCAAGCTGTAAATTAATACTGTTGAATTAGGTGCTGAGTTTCATGAAGAGTGTGAAGTAAATTGGATGGATCGGTGTACATTTGGGCAGGTAGTAAGGACTTGAAGTGTATGGTTATGAGGTGGTCATCACAGGACAAGGAGAAAAGATTATTACTGGTGCCAGTTGCCCAGTTTTTCTGAGATAGCCATCAGTTTGTTTTAAATATGGTAAAGCTGTGTTTTTGCATAGCTAATCACAGTTTTAAAAGAATTGTGTATAGTTGTGAGCTTGTGAGCAATGAGGCTTTGCAACTTTGCATCACTACTACTTTCAATGGAGAGTCAAGAATACAAAGGTACAAACGTGCCCAGTGTACTGTAGTCTTATCTGAGGTCTTTGGGCACCAGAGGAAAATGCTATTACTGACTATATATATATGTTATAGTTAGGCTCATATTTTAACCTACAAAACCATAGAAATTCATCAGTAAAACTCAAGTAATTATAACTCATGCCCTATTGTAACTATTACTTGCGCTCCCGCCATGGACAGTTTTTGTGTCAAAAATGTTTCTGCAAATATTACATTGATATTATCATCGATGTTATCAAAGATCCAAGAGTGCCGTTATTTGTGGAGTACTTAGCAGTGCATGGTGAGGGCGAGAGTTATAGTTAACCTTAGGGCACGAGTTATAGTTACTTGAGGTAACTCTAGCTATAACTGGTGAATTTCAATGGTTTTGTATGTTTAAAATGTGAGTCTAACTATAACGTCCATGTAACCTATGATTTTTTAAGTGAATTTCTATGTTTTTTTAAATTCTATTTCCTAACTATAACGTCTCTGCAACCTTCGGTTTTTTCAGTGAATTTCTATTTTAAAAAAAATTCTATTTCCTAACTATAATGTCCCTGTAACCTTTGTTATTTTCAGTGAATTTCCATGTTTTTTTTTTAACATATAGTAATTTTTTTTACAATACATTAATCCAAAGACTGCTGTACACAGCCTTTGGTCGTGGGCAGTGGCTGTTGGCCACAGGGCCTGGTCTGCAGTCAGACTCTGAGGCCAAACCCCCTAAGCACCTAACTGTGCACCATGCACAGCCTTCGCTTGTACACAGCAGAGGTTGCACGCAAGACCTGGCCTGCAGCCAAACTCTGTGACCAACTCCCCCTAGCCACCCAACCCCATGCTGCACACAGCCCTTAAGCTGTGCATAGTGGGAGTTGGGCACGACCTCTCTGGGTGTGAGAATAGTTGTGACAGGGTGTATCTGGGGGTGAGAGTGGCTGTGAGAGTGTCCGTCTGGGTGTGAGAGTGCGTACATCAGTGCTTTAGTGGGTGCGTCAGTGTGTGTGTCTGTGAGTGGGTGCATGAGAGTGTCATTGGGTATGTGAGTGAGTGTGTGAGAATCTGAGTGGGTTTATGAGTTGGTGCATAACTGTCTGAGTGGGTCTGTGAGTGGGTGCATGAGGGTCTGACTGGGGCTGTGAGTGGGTGCACAAGAGTCTGAGTGGGTACATTAGTGGGAGAAAGAGATTGAAAGTGAGAGAGAGAGGAAGAGACTGAGAGAGAGAGAGAGAGAGAGAGAGAGAGAGAGAGTGAGTTTGTTAGGCTTTAATGTCTGATAAACTTAGAATGAGATATGTCTGGACAATTTGAAAATAAAAATGTACTTGTCATTTAAAGAGAGTAAGATCACCTTTCAGCACGAGCCTTAAACATTTCCATTTAAAAAAAAAAAAGGAGGGAAATGACCAGGGATACACTCGGACTTGAACCCTCAACTCTCAGTGTGAAGGTTTGTGACCTTCACACATGTGCTATTGATTTTTCTTTTTTAATAATTTTGTTTTGCCTTTGCTTCCCCGCTGATTTAAAAAAAATGTGTTTGACCATATGCCCTTTATGGGCTATCTGGGCCTTGAGGCTCCCGCATGGTCCCATTGCTCCAGTAACCAAGGAGGCGCTTTAAGTAGCAGCTCTGTGGTTGCTGGAGCAAACCTTTCATCCATAGCTGTGTGCAGAGAAAAGATATTATAACCCTGCTTTTTGACAGCGGGACCTGTTTGACAGGCCCTTTGTCAGAAAGCAGAGTGTTTGCTGTGGCTTTGACAGCGGCAGCCAAGCCACGACAAACAGCTATGTGGACACCTAGGAAAATTGCAGGAGTTGGCCCTGGGGGGGGGTGGCGGTCCCCAGGGCCATCCATGGCTCTGCAAGGGGGGCTGCTCAGCCCACCTCCAATGAGAATAGCCCCAGAGAGGTGGTGGGTCCCGGGACTGCAGGAGGTCCAAAACGGACCCTCTTTCTATTCTTTTAACATATGCCCTGGGAGGTGTTGGTCCCTGGGGCTGAGGTGGAGGGGGGCACACAGCCTCCTGAACAAAATTAGATCAACACCCCAGGGAGATGATGGTCCTTGGGGCTGTGGAGGGCCACATGACCTCCCCGCACACATTTAAAAAAATGCCCTGGGGAGGTGGTGGTCCCCGGGGCTGTGGGAGGGCCAATCAACCCCCCCACATTAACTTTGATTAATGCCCCAGGGTTGTGGCAGTCCGTGGAGCAGCCAGAGGTGGCCAGATGCCCCCCTCACTCAAATAATGCCTCCAGGACTAGGCCACACCAGGGGCTTTAACATTACAAAGCACAGGAACCATTGCTTTGTTTTTTTTATAATGTTTGCCACGGTTTTGTGACCTCATCGCGATTTTGCAGCAAAAAAAAAAAAAAATGCTTTTTAGCCCTGAGGCATTCCCTCTGGGATCCCACCACCAGAGCTAAGGAGTTAGGGGGACTCTACCCTGGCCCCTTTTCTTTATTTTTAACCTTTTTTGTGAGACTCAGCTGAAGCCGAGTCCCAACATGGCTGACAACACATCCTTGTTGAAATGTTGTCAGCCAATCACATCTCAACACAGAATCGAGAGGGGTTGCGAATCCTTTATGACCCTATATATACAAATTAAAATTTCCCTTAATTTCTTTAAAACTATTGAACAGATTTACACCAAATAACAAAAAGGCCTTTTTCTGGACCAAGCGCTACCTTTTTGCCATATTTGGCGTAATTCCGTTGAGTGGTTTTGGCGCTATCGCCATTCAAAATCCCTATGGAAAAATGAATGGGGATAACATGTTTTGGGGCCCACTTTTTTCTCAGCCCCTGCTTGACGGACCACCCCAAACCTTTCCAAACAGGAAGTGAAGTAACATCCATTGTTTTTTGAAAAATTTCTTGAAGATTCATCAAAAGGCACTAAACTTGTTAGCAAAACAACAAACGCCTTTTCTATAGAAACTAGGTCCTAACTATAACTACCACTAGGTAATTAATATATATATGTATAAGTATATATATTTATATAAACATGCATGTATGCATATACTGTAAAAAACAAAGGTTACAGGGACATTATAGTTAAGTTCTGAATTTACTCGTACAAAACCATAGAAATTCAGCAGTTATAGTTAGAAGTCTTTCAAGTAAATATAACTCGCGCCCTAAGGTAACTATAACTTGCGCCCTTGCAGTTTTCCTATCAATAATGTTTTTGCAAACATTGCAGTGATGTCAAAGATGCCATACAAGATCTCATCAATCAAATAATATGTGGAGTAATTAGCTGTGCATGGCGAAGGTGCGAGTTAGAGTTACCTTAGGGAGTGAGTTATAGTTACCTGAAAGACCTCTAAGTGTAACTGCTGAATTTCTATGGGTTTGTATGAGTAAATTCAGCGTCTAACTATAACGTCCCTGTAAGCTTTGTCTTTTTTTGTGAATTTTTTAATGCAAAGTAATTGTAATCACTACATGTTATTCCAAACCCTGCCATGCAGCCAAGCCCTTATAACCACCCAACCCCACGTCGCACATAGCATTCGGCTGTGCGCAGCTCTGGTTGGCCACAATGCTTGTCTCGGTCAGTGGATGTGTGAGTGAGTGTGTGAATGTCTGAGTGGGTCTGAAAGTGGGTGTGTGAGTCTATGAGTGGATCTGAGTGGGTGCATCGATGTCTGAGTGTGAGTGGGCACCTGAGCCCCTGAGTGCACGTATGAGTAAATGAATTAGTGTATGAATGAGTCTGTGTTTTTTTTCAAATTTTTCCATAATCGCAAACAATTCATGGAAACAAAATTTACAAATTTTCATCAATATTGCGTGCCATGATGCAAAATTATATTAAACTTATTCGCCACTATAACACTCCTATATCACACCCCTTGGATCAGGATACCTTCATCCTAACCCCTTATGCCACTTTCAATTGGAATTTTCAACCCCTGGGACCTTATCAGTGAAATGAAATGGCACTCACAACTTGGCAACTTTCTAGTCATGTTGCGGTCATCCAATTACAACCTCATCCGTGTGTTTGACAGTTCAGGTGCCAAAGAGGCGAATGAGTCTGAGACGTCATCATTGATGTCTGCAAAATATCCAGAAGCAGTTTGTGTAAAAGCTGGAGTTGTGTTCATTGGTGGAGTTGGTGTTTCTCGCGGTGGCACAGAATAAATCTCACCATCTGTTTGTGTTGAAGCTGTATCAAAGCGGTCAACTATTTCTGTATCATTTGATTTTAGTGGAAGCAATGCAAGATCATTTTCCACCCTCCCCATGGTCGCAGAAGTGTCAATGTTGCAGCTTAGAACTTGTGGAGGAACTTCTTGACCAGTAGTGAGAGGGATTCGGGAACTACCGGGTGTTCCTCTTGGTCTGCTGTGTAGGATCGGCCACATGGTGTAATTTGACATTGTCGATGGAGGCAAAACGATTTTCTTTGGCACCTGTCAGCGGCGGTAGAATTACACTTCTGGTACCGTGTATTCCCAAGACTGGGACTGGTGCTAGATAGGAAGGACCAAATTCCTTTTTCACAGCAACCCTTTCATGTACTAGGTCCCCTACTCTAGGAATCCAGCCGGTAGGCTTTACAGGTACATCCTTGATTCCTGTGGAGGCAGCACTGATAGAAGAATTGTCATCACGGAACTGTTGCAATTCCTGTAAGACAATGACACGTTCATTTATGTCAAAAGGTGTTTCTGCCTCTTCCAAGCTAGGGCCATCAAGATCAGGAACATACATTTGAGTTCCGAACAGGCACTCATATACAGTATGAACCCCCAGGGACATTCTAGGCAGATTGATAAGTGCTCTCTGAACTCCATACAGGTGATTAAGCCAACTACGACCCGTACCTAAGACTCTGGCTTTTAAGGATTGCTTTAAATGACAGTTAAATCGCTTCATGACACTATTTCCCTCTGGAGGAAATGGAGAATAGTACTGGAGTTGGACCCCTAACTAAGCCATGGTCTCCCTGAAGGCCCTTGAGGCGAAAGCAGGGCCCTTGTCCGAATGGAAAGCTGCAACCGCATATGCACCGATAAAGACTCGCAAATCTTTAATAACAGTCTGAGCGTCAGCTGAGCGTTGTGCCCACACCGATAAAAATCTGGAGCAAGAATCAACAGCGACTAATATATATTTGTATGCACTATCCGGTATTATGGGACCCAATGCTCCAAGAACACACATTGCAATGGTTTATTTGAAATCAAGAGGGGTGTCTGCGGAGGGCGATTGGCAGTGGAAACTTTAATTTGTAGGCAGATGTCACAGGAAAGGACATACTGCTTGGTCTCTTTGTAGAGGCCTGGCCACCAATAGCAGATTTGTAAGACTGAGATTGTAGCCGCCATGCCAGCATGGGCAGATGCCACCCCTTCATGCGCTGCTTTAATCAATTGTGATCTTATATCTCTGTTGGGAATATCTTGTACCCCTATGCCTGGTATCTTAACCTTAGCATTCAGCATACCTCCCATTCGGTAGGAATATTTGTCAGGAAATCCTTTTGGATAGGGCGTACCATCCTCCGTAGCTGTCACAGCAGCCCATATGTCTGCGTCCGGTTTTGAACTCAAACGAGTTACTGCAGCAACAGCAGCCACTGCTGACTTTGCGGCTTCATCAGCCAATGTATTCCCAGCAACGTGTATTCCAACGCGCTGGGGTCCAAGTGTTTGTACAACATCTCTATTTTTACTTATTTATGGATGCTGAACGTATCCTGTTATTATCTTTGGATATCAGGCTGTTAGATGAGATGAGATGCAGTGCCAGAACAGTTTTATATATGTTGTGGCTGCAAGGCCAGTATCCTTTGGGGCACCTGCAATGCTGTGTTATAATCACTATTTATTTCACTATTAGCCCATATATGGTCTGCAATGTGGACATTTTGTACTCTGAGATCCACAAACCTCAGATGAGATTAACACCTCTGCACAGTCCTGTGCTAGGAAGGTTATGTCAGAAGCACTGTTTGGAGGATGTATGCATGCCATTGCAGGGGCGCAGGCATAGCAACACCAAGAATCAGACAGGCCAGTTTTGTGATTCAAGACATGTCTTTTTCTGAATTTGTCAGTCGTAGACATGCACACTTTTTCAGTGTTCACTGTGGAAGGAATGACAGTCTGGTTGAAGCTGAGAACATGTCTGTGGTTTCTGATGCTTTTTTTAATCTGGGCTAGTGCACAATCCAAGGTGCCGTTTGTGAATGGTAGCTAATTTAGATAATCATTGAACAACAGCAGAACTTCATTCTTAGTACATCCATAGTGAGGGGGAATGCTTTTCCTCAATGAATGAAGGAGTGGGGGGGGTGTCTGAATATTTTCTCTGACCCTTTCCAAGGCAAAGCATGATCTATGATTAAGGATGGGATGTCTACAGAAAATGTGTATTTATCTTTCTTGGATTTTGACATGACATAAAGTTGTGGGACTTTAGACCTAACCTAAAAGAAGTCCTGACAAGGTTGGCCATTCATAACTAAACTTGTACACAACATTGACAGCTACTAGAGAATGGGCTATGTAAAGGGTTTGTCATGTTCCGTAATGGCAAAGACAAAAAACAATGATATAATAGAAAGCACACTCATGGTTCATCTCAACACAGGCATTTTCTGCTTTCACTTTTTTTTGGTCAAAGACAGTGATAGCTGATACTTCAGACAGGGGATAGGCAGGCCATACAACCACATATACTCATGTTCATCCATCTGCATGCACACTCATTTATATTCATCCATCCCAAGCACACACACATACACTCATCATACGCAGCTACACAAGCACATACACATGCACACACCCATTCACTGCATGTACGAACAAATACAGATTTATTCATACATACACACATGCATGCACCAAACATTAAATATTTTTTTAAAAACTTACCAGGCTGGAGTGGTGCTCTCAGAAGGGTGAGGGAAGCCTCAGTGGTTTCTGGAATATGGGGACTGCTGCCTCCTGTGTTATGCCTAACCACAACAAGCTCAGCCAATGGGAGGAGACAGCAGTTCCTTAATTGTCACAGAGTGGTTTGGGGTTAGTGACATTGCAGGCCCCACCCTGCCCCACTCTGTGATGAGGCATCACTGATGGACAGTCAGTCCTGGGCATATCAGGGCTTAAAACTGAAGTTCTCATATCAGAGTCTATTTGTGACATGCCCATCATCATGAGGGGTAGACCTCAAAGCACTTTGTCAGTTTGAGGTGGTCCCGCCCGGAGGGCTGTGAAATCTTCAGCCTGCAAAGTTCAGCTCAGACAGTCTGGTGTCTGAGCATTTAGCACATGTACAGCACCTGGCTGCCTGACCTGAACGTGAATACTGTTTGTCAGGACAGACACTCTTCATGTCTGCAAAAATTTAGAAGATGGAGCACATCCACCCTTAGGGACAGGCTGCTATTGCACAAAGACATACCAAATAAATAGGGTGCACTTTCTGATGCCACAGCCATTGTAAGCTGCCAGTAAAAGAGGTGATCCTAACAGCGGAGTACTCATTAACACAACCATCTGAAAATCCGCTATCCTTCAACATCTCAAAGAGGCAGGGAATTTGAGAGTTTGGCTGAAGAGGACATTTGCAAGTTTTTGTTGGATGCTGTTTTACTGACAACTTCTTTTAATGAACCATTTGTGGCATATGTGCCTTTGATATTACATGTAATTCTTCTTGGTGTGGCCTCCTGCTCACAACCAAATCACTTTGTGCAGCATCTAAATTCTGATCATTCTACCTTTGAGGTTCACATCACTGAAGCCTACTGTCTTTATATGGGCTTACACTTCATTGAGATGTCCGTAAGAATATTTAACTGGAAAAGCTAATGTACGTATACTGTCTTTTAGGTGGTGTAATATTCATCAATGATATTTTGTACAAAAATGTGTTTTTAACCTAATAGTTTGACAGAATATAATTTGTTTGAAACTGACATTGTGTGCTATTTTATAACCACCAGCTGTAAACTTATTAGACAAGTGATTTCTTTCAGAATAGACTCAAGAAATATGACAGTTATTCGCTTCCTTTATGAAATCAACATCAGCATATGTATATAATTTGTGTTCTGTTAATTAGGCATTATATGAAGCTGGAGAGAAGATTAAATCAGCAAACGTGGATGTGTTCATAAACATTTTTACTTCAAGGAGTTTGGGACAACTTAACAGAGGTAGGGTACTTTTGTAGCAAATTTAAACTTAAACACTAATATAAGTAAAAACAAATTTATGAATTTGTCTTTGAGGTGACACAAAGAACTGAGTAATAACTAGCATGTACTGTAAAGAGAGATGTGCGAAGTCGTGAACCGATTAGCACGTGCAGCAAGAAAACAAATCAAATCAAATAAAAAGATTTCTAATAGAATCTCATTCCCTCACATCACACTCTTTAGCATGAGACCAACCATTCTGATATTCTAATAAAGGTCTTTCTTTTTATTTTATTTTTTAATTTACGGTTCATTTGTCAGCATCATCTGCACCCGATCACATTCCCCTTCCGTAGGATACTTAGGGGCATATTGATACTTTTTGGTGCAAAACTGCACTAACTCAGTTTTGCATCAAAAAGTTTTGCACTGGCTTGCACCATTCCTGAGCGCCAGCCGGCCACCATATTTATGGAATGGTGCAAGCCGGTGCAAAGGGTGGGCTAGCGTTAAAAAAATGACATTAGCCGGGTGGGGTTTGTGGTATGGGAGAGGGGGACTTTGCACCAAAAAATGACATTAGGCAGGTTAGAGTATGCCATGGCCATTTCACCCATTACCATGTAGGGAGGCCCATTTCAGGGCCCCAATGGCATTTTAAAAGATAAAATAAAATATTTACCTGTACTTACCTATACTTACCTGGGATGGGGTGCCCCGTCCTCCGCTGTCCCTCTGGTGTGGGTGGGGTGTCCCTGGAGCCTGAGGAGGGCATCTGTGAGCTTATTCCATGGTGTTCCCCCATGGAAACAGGCCCACATGTACCCTAATGCCTGCCCTGACCCAGGCATTAAATAATGGTGTATAGCAAGCTTTGCACCATTATTTGACCCCTTCTCCCCCCGTGTGTGATTTTAGCACCGGGATAAATATGGCGCTAAGACCAGAGTCATTTTTTGCGTGGGAACTCCTACCTTGCATCTCATTGAAGCAAGGTGGGTTTCCACATCCAAAAAATGACTTTAACTCCATAACTAAAGTATAAATATGGAGTTAGTTTTATACCGAATTTGCGTTAAAAAAAATTACACAAAATCAGCACAAAACAATTATAAACATGCCCCTTATATTGCTCAATAACAACAGGCTGTTTCATTACATATGAAGTTAAAGTTGTATATGAAGCACTAATTTGTGTTAAAACAGGCTTATTGTTTAATTGTTGTGTGTCTTACATATTTCATGATTGTAAAGAAAGTAAGCAGAACCGGTAGTTTCTGCTTTAATAAAACTGCTTATTTATTTAGTATTTCAGATGTATCCAAAATACAGTAAGGCTGATGTTCACAAGGCGTTGACTCTGGAGATGAAAGGAGACATTGAAACCTGCCTGGTCGAAATCCGTATGTATCTGCAATTTCTGTTCCTAAATTGTTAAAGAATTAATTGCTATGATGTTTTTTGTTTTAGAAAATATGATTACGTTTCTATTTTTGGACTGTGAAGCAGCGTTGTTGACTGGCTGAGACGTTTGATTTTTTTTTGTATTCTATTAAACTCTGTTACTTACTCTGCCTCTGGAGTATAAAGAAATGTCGGCTGGTGTACTATGTTATTTACTTATTTTAGAGTTTCCTAGCAGACTATAAATGGTACTTCTCTGCTATTTCTCAGCGCCCCATGTTCTGGGTTTTCCTAAAATGTATTGTGATATTCAGATGTTTGCTTCCCTTATTCATTGTTTTTTTACTCCCTATATTTCAGCGGTAACTTCGCTGTTGTATTAAACGATAGAAGTTATTCCATAAGTCACTAAGGGGTGCCTGCCATTAATGAGCAGTCTGTTCCATCAGATTACAGTGTGACACGTCTGGCCCTAGTGAAGGCCAGATGAAAATAATAAGCACCGGCTAAGCAAGTATGTCTGACTAGTACTTTCACGTATTAGCCAGACGTTTCGGCTTTTTCTATTGCTTGCTTAAAAGTCACTGGAGACGTCACAAAAATGTTAGGCCCATATTTATACTTTTTTAGGGCCGCATTTGCGTCATTTTTTGACGCAAAAGCGGCGCAAACCCAAAATATAATTGCATTTTGTAAGTTTGGGCTGCTTTTGCGTCACAAAATGAGGCAAATGCCAGGCTAAAAAAGAATGACTATGGGCCTTATTGTGCAACACTTTAAATTAAAATGGAAAAGAAAGAAGCATGACAAAGAACCCTAGTCAGGATGGTGCTTCAATTTTTCCGCATTAATGAAAAGAGATGCCGGGATTGGCATTTTGTTTTTTGGAAGAATGAATAGACACCGTGGAAGCCCGCCGCAGAATACGTTTTGAGTATTTTAATATACTATTAGATTTCATAGCAAGGTCTTCAAACCTGTGCCTTTGCTTAGGAGCAATCATCTCGGACTCGAACTCTTCTGTAATTAAATTAACACGCCGGAGCCTGGGGCTTTGATTCCTGGGCTTAAGGGCGTAGCTTTCAGAATGCAGCTGGTGCAACGGCACCAGGGCCCTGAGCGGACGCTCGGGCAACAACCTGTTCTTTATCGTATGCAATTATTTTACAAAGATGTCAAATCAGATTTTCTTTTTTTTGTGCTTTTTTTTTTTGTGGTACCTTAAGCGACAGGCGGCCAAGACAGGGGCAGCAGCCAAAAGTAAGAGGCCTAGGTGGGCTGCGCCTGTAATGCGGAGAGCTGAACTGTTTTTTTTCTTAAAGTAGATGGTTGTAACAGAATAAATTAAATCGTAAAGCAGCTCCACTTAAAACTCTGCTGCACGTGTACGTGAGGAGGGTGCTGGTTGGCAGTGGACACTTCCTCTGCAGGCCTTTGGCTCCTATAACAAATGGTCCTACTTGCACGTGATATACCTGGGACCTTATCCAGAGAGTAGCTTGGCAGTCATCATCATTTGCAGAGGCGAGCTGCGATGCGTTAAACACTGCTATTATTGTGGAGAGGGAGACTTTGAGTGGCTCAGGTAGGTCGGTGGTGTTGTTCCGATGGGAAAAGAGCTGTTGTTTTCAGCTGCCTTCCATATAACCCCTGACTCCTGCATCTCGGGATTGCCTGAGTCGCGGCAAGGTATGTGTTAGTAGTTTTTCTTTGTGCATTAGGGCCTGATTATGAGTTAGGCAGATGGGAAAACCCATCCATCAGACTCCCAAAGGGGAGATTGCCGCCATTTTGGCTACTTCCCTGCCGGGCCCATTACAACTTTCACGCTGTGCTGATGGGCCGAAACCAAGGTTCCCACCCGTCAGCCCAGCTGCAAAGCGGCAGCAGCATTGTCGTGGGCTCATAATCCATCCTGCTGCAATGCTGCCGCTGCAGGGTGCACCAGCACCCTCGCAATGCCAACAGTCTGCACAGCAGACAGTGAGCATTACAAGGGTGCTAGGTAGGGGGGCCCCTGCACTGCCCATGTCAAATGCTTGGGTAATGCAGGGGCCCCATTGTGGCCCGCTGCACCTGTTCTGTGCCAGCCTTTTCACGGCAGCCATGAAAATGCTGGGGGAGAAACTGGTAGTAATCAGCAGGGCGGTGCTGCATGTATCGCCACTTTGGCTGATCCTGACCTGCACCCACCGTCAACCTATTAGGATCACCGATCCTGGCGAAAATGGTGGAACCCTGGTGGTCTAACTGCCAGGGTCATAATGTGGCAGTCGGACAACCATTGCAGCAGCGGTCCTGACCGCCACCGTGAGTCTGGCGGTCGGGTGATCGCCAGGCTTGTAATAAGGCCCTTAGTGTTAAGAACTCATGAACCTGGATTGCAGTGCAGCTGCTTCATTGAATATATATATATATATATATATATATATATATATATATATGTAAACATATTGGCAGATACCTTATGCATTTCTCCTCAATTACCATGTCAGTCAATAGCATAGTGAAAACTGTGCTTTTCGCGTTTTCACTTCACATCTCACAAAAAGGAAAACTCACTGCTCATTTTAGAACCTGTCACTTAGTACAAGAAAGACGGTTGTGGTAATGTGAACCGCATAAACTAGTCATACTTAGTTATTTACATAGCATTGGTGCTCTGGGTCAACTGTCATACCATTCTCGAATGTGAACACTATGTTGTTATAATAATAATGCAATAAGTTTTATTTGTATAGCTCTTACTACTCCTGATGAGGTAATTGAGAGAGGCACGGTATGAAGTGTCATGCACGCATATTGGTGTACCAAATTCAGTGGCAGAAGTAAAGTTCTGGTTATCATGATATAAAAATCAGATAATTTAGTCCATCCACACCTTCTGAATTTCTTAAAATAGTTCTTTATTTAATTCTCAAAACAAAGCCAAAACATTTTGTTCAATGAATCAGTAACGTCTTCATGACTTTATTGGTATATAGGTTAGTCAAAGTCCCTGACATCAAATTTGTTTGACCTTGTTTATCTTTACACATCTGTCTGTGATATGCTGTTCCACAAATGCCGTCAAACTGTGTGTGATGACATTAGCTGTGAGTGTTTGTTAGAAATGGGGTCTTTGGTTGGCAGTTAGGTTACCCCCTGTCCGAGCAAGGACCCTCACTCTACTGTAGTCAGGGTAAAGAAGAATCACCCTCCACTAACCCCCACTCACCCCCTTGGTAGCTTGGCACGAGCAGGCAGGCTTAACTTCAGCGTTCTATGTGTAAAGTATTTGTACCAACACACACAGTAACTCAGTGAAAACACTACAAAATGACACAACACAGATTTAGAAAAATAGGAAATATTTATTTAAACAAAACAAGACAAAAGCGACAAACATCCAACTTACACAAGTCAAGATATTACATTTAAAAGTAAAAGAGTCTTAAATCCTTTGGTAAACAGGTAAAACACTGGTAGCATTGAAAAGTACCTGGGTAGTGTCGAAATAACATGCACAGACGAGTGTGTGTCGAAAAAGGTAAGCAGTGGGTCGATTTCTCATCCGCAAGAGAGATCGTGAGTCGTTTCCCCTTCTCCGGTCGGGTCGGTGTGCGTTGGTTTTCCTCTCCGCAGGAGAGCGATGCGTTGATCTGGGCAGCACTCGGGTCTGGGCAGGCGTTGCGTCATTTTTCCGTGCCCAGTAATTTTGGCGTCGAAAATTCTGCCTCACGGCATTAGCAAAACCGTGTTGTGTGGGTTGCGATGTTACCAGCCTCCGTTAGCTATGCAGCACGTCGTTTCAGCCGCGGAGCCGGTGGAGCATTGTTTCTTCAGCTGCATCTCGGAGGTTGCAACGGAAATTTCCCCGCACAGCGGTCGGTGCATGGATTTTCGATCTTGGTCTGTTAGCTTCACCTGTCAAGGCCCCAGGAACTGGATAGGGAACCACTTGGCAGAGCAGGAGTCTCAGCAGAGAGTCCAGGTGCTGGCAGGGGAAGTCTTTGATGGCCCTGAGACTTTAACAACAGGAGGCAAGCTTAGGACAAGCCCTTGGAGATTTCTTCACAAGCAGGAATGCACAACAAAGTCCAGTCTTTGTCCCCTTTCAGCAGGCAGAAGCAGCAACTGAAGGATAGCTCCACAAAGCACAGTCACAGGCAGGTTAACACTTCTCCTCAGCTCTTTAGCTCTTCTCCAGGCAGAGGTTCCTCTTGATGTCCAGAAGTGATCTGAAGTCTGTGGTTTTGGGTGCCCTTCTTATACCCATTTTGCCCTTTGAAGTATGCTTACTTCAAAGAAAAGTCTATGTTGTTTGAGAAATCCTACATTGCCCAGGACAGGCCCCAGACGCACACCAGGAGGGTTGGAGACTGCATTGCTTGAGGGCAAGCACAGCCCTTTCAGGTGTGAGTGATCACTCCTCCCCTCTCTCCTAGCACAGATGGCTCATCAGGATGTGCAGGCTACACACCAGCTCCCTTTGTGTCACTGTCTAGAGAGGTACAAACAGCCCAACTGTCAAACTGACCCAGACAGGGAATCCACAAACAGGTAGACTCACAGAATGGTTTAAGCAAGAAAATGCTCACTTTCTAAAAGTGGCATTTTCAAACACACAATCTTAAAATCAACTTCACTAAAAGATGTATTTTTAAGTTGTGAACTCATAGACCCCAAACTCCACATGTCTATGCGCTCCCAAAGGGAATCTACACTTTAGTCATATTTAAAGGTAGCCCCCATGTTAACCTATGAGAGGGATAGGCCTTGCAACAGTGAAAACCAAATTTAGCAGTATTTCACTGTTAGGACATAAAAAACACATTAGTGTATGTCCTACCTTAAACATACATTGCACCCTGCCCAGGGGGCTAACTAGGGCCTACCTTAGGGGTGTCTTACATGTAATAAAAGGGAAGGTTTAGGACTGGCAAGTGGGTACACTTGGCAAATCGAATTTGCAGTTAGAAACTTCACACACAGACACTGCAGTGGCAGGTCTGAGCCATGTTTACAGAGCTACTATTGTGGGTGGCACAACCAGTGCTGCTGGCCCACTAGTAGCATTGGATGTACAGGCCCTGGGCACCTCTAGTCACTGTACTAGGGACTTACCAGTACATCAAATATGCAAATCATGGATGAACCAATTACATACACATTTTGTATGGGAGCACTTGCACTTTAGCATTGATTAGCAGTGGTAAAGTGCCCACAGTAACTAAAACAGCAAAAACAGAGTCCATCACACATGAAGAACCTGGGAAACAGAGGCAGAAAGTTAGGGGAGGTCACGCCAAGGATGCCAAGTCTAACAGTATTTCTCTATTTAGCCAGGCAAATCGTTGTCATCAGCATCTTTCAATTATTTTCTGCACTACGTGTTGTTCAATAGATGTGCCTAACGTCAACAGAGATATAATGTGACGGCATTAGTGAAACAATATGTAGCAGACATTCGAGTCTTGGTTGCGGCTTGCTTTTTCGAACCTTCCAGGGGATATGTTCTTGCTTCTGTGACTTGTCCTTATTTCCTCATCCCTTTGCTTTGGCTCGGCCATGTCCTCTTCACTGTGTTCAATCACTTTTTAAAAAGCACCTGTTCTGAAAGCCTGTCTGGTCAAAAGCCATTTTCAGAACATTAAGAAAAGGTAAAATTGGCTTTATGCCTATAAGAGTGGTTTCGTAAAATGCCATGCTTGCAAAGCATGTATGATTGCTAAGAATACCAAGGAAAAATTTGATAAGGTCACAATTAATGAATGAACCACTTGGAACTCAAATGTTACTTGAAATATGTGAGAAGCATTACAGGTCCACTACACAAAATAATTATGGGACACACAAGAGCTGTCATCAACAGGAATTAATCATATGCTGTAGCCAAACAGTATTTGAAACATCATAGCAAAGACTGGATGATTCCAAGTAGTTTAAACTCACTCCCTAGTCATGCACAGTATTGTCATCAATGATGTCAGTTCTATTTTCATCAGTGATGTTATCAATAATGTCAGAGAACATTGCAATATTTGAAGTCATAAGCATTGCATGTTGA
The DNA here is from genome assembly GCF_031143425.1 of Pleurodeles waltl. NCBI lineage: Eukaryota > Metazoa > Chordata > Amphibia > Caudata > Salamandridae > Pleurodeles > Pleurodeles waltl. Next base: position 841,876,104 of record NC_090436.1, read on the forward strand.
GGACATGTGTACTTCAACTAAATATAACTGGAGAATTTCAGTGTAATTCTAGTTTAAAATGTTATGTTTAAAATGACATTTCCACCTAAATGTAACGTCAGTTTAAACTTTGTTATTTACAGTAAATTTCTGAGTTTTTTTTAATGCAAAGTAAGAAATTTTTGCCATACCTAGCTAACATATTTCCATACAGAACAATCATAATCCCTCCCCCCTGCCATGCATGACCAGGCCCTGCGTCCAATCACAGGTGGGCAGTTAACCTCCTGCAGACAGCCAAACCCCTCACCATACACACTCACACCCTTTTTGAAATGTTCTCTGATCTCACAGGATGCTCTCCTGAGTCAATGTAGCCCCAGTGCTCCCATGGAACTCCTGTGAGAGAAGGGTGACCTCTCTGACTCCTGTGAGAGTCTAGTGGCATCACAGCAATCACATAAAAAATGAATTTGGCCCTCAGGCTCTGGTCCACAGGGTCAGAATACCCCTACCATGCCCCCTTAATTTTTCTTTTTAATTTTCAGGACACAGGGGCACAAGGACAGCATCCTGAAAGGGCAGGTGCAACATTTCTCCTCATGTTGCAGCTAGCCAATTAGATTGTGAGCTCCAGCAGGACTCGTGGGGTCTTCTTACTTCTATGAGAGCAAGATGGCTGACAGGAAAACATACATATTCAAGAACTAAGCCTAACTCCCTCAAGTTGCGGCAAGATAGACTTATTTGCTGCCCTCCACTGCATGGCAATGCTCATATTGAATTGGAATGCCTAAAATTGACTATCATTAGAAGCAAGAACAATGTCAAGCATCATATTATTGGAGCTGCCTCCACATTTTGTATTCTGGTTGATCTTGCAGGCTCAGTGTAGCACAACCGAGGCAGCAGAATCACAAATATTGCGTTAATGTTGATCTGACAGACTGTCATGAACATTCACCCTTTATTTTGGTTTTTGAACAAAATATTTAATTGCTAATATCAGAACACAGAAATCTTGGAAAAAATGTAATGATTCAGAAATATTGTGAAGCAGAAATATTGTTATCAGGAATATCATTTTTTCAAGATAGAAATATCATTAACAAGAAATTTGTTCTTGTTAATATTGTTTTCAATAATATAGTTGTAAAGAATATCTTTTTTAATTACGTTATTGTGTTTTAGTTCATATATTAATTTTAGGTGCTATTGATGTTTGTAAAATAGTTATTTGTTTTTTAAATATAGTTTGTAATTTTAGGTTATTTAGAATTTTTAATGTAATTGCTAATAGTAATTTATAGTGTTGTAGTGGGTTGTTGGATTTGTAGGGGGATAGCATGGGAAACTAATTAAGTAATAATGAATTAATACTTTTTGAGTAACTATGTGATTGGTATTAATGATGCATATTATGTAATACTGATTTACTTAATTCTATTTTAGCCATGGGGTGCTATGTTTGCTGAGGTATAGGGTGGGAAGTTAATTAGGAAACAATTAACTAGCAATTCATTTTCAATTTATTATTAATTATTTAAGTGATTATTAATTATTATTATTATTATGTAAAATATGTAATAATCATTTATTTTAATTACATTTAAGGAGCAGGTGGCTGGCTTTGTAGGGGTATAGGCTGGGAAGTTAATTTGGTGATACATAATTAGCAATTCATTTGTAAGTTATTATTAATTATTTAATTCGTTATTAGTTATGTAGTTATGTAAATTCAATGTATAATAATTGTCATTCTATATTCAAATATTTCATTTATTAATAATTAATAATAATGTATTAATATATATATATATATATATATATATATATATATATATATATATATATATGATAGTTTTAGATGTGGGCTTGTAGGGTTGATAGGTAGGAAGTTAATTAAGCAAGTATTAATTTACAAATAATTAATAATTAATTAATATTTGTTATTTATTGTTTATCAATTATGTAAATTGTGTTATACTTATTTATTTAAGTTTTGGGTTGCTAGGCATGTAGGGATATAAAAAGGCACGTTAATTAAGAAATAATTAAATAACCATTATTTTTAAAGTAAAAATGTAATTATTACATTGTTTAGTGATTTTGTAAATTATTTAATTGTTTTTATTTTTTCTCAGATATGTGTGTGTGTATATATATATATATATATATATATATATATTACGTAAAGCAACACTTTTTATTTTTTTCTCTAAATTAATGTGGGTATGCAAATATTTAATGTGTTTGAAGTGAAGTAGTTTAGATCGAAGGAATAATAAATCTTTCTCCTGCGTAGTTCAATGTTTTTCCTACTGTTGCTTAGACTGAAGTGAGAATAGCAAATTTTACACCTCTGATGTCCAACGCTTTCTCCACTGTTGCATAAACTGGAGTACGAATAGTGTTTATATTATTCCCAGACTTAAATAAATTTACTAATATTGTTTATTAATATTTGTTTATAATTTTAATTTGATAGTATTTTCATATATTTGTGTCTCTAAACTTTTATGATATCTCGTAAATGTTTTTTATTGTTTTTATTTTAAATTTTATTTGTTTAGTAATTTATTAACTGTTTTGAAATTTCATTGCTAATATTACATATAAAAATAAAAAATGCTTTTTGGGCAGTAAATTTAAGTAATTAAAAACAACACAATCTAATTTATATATATATACATGTATGCTTTTTAACAAGTTTCTTTTAAGTTTTGAGAAATTAAAGACATATTTTGGCATTAAGGTATACATTGAATGTCTACTTACATTGGCAGATATTTCAAGGGTTCAGTGTTTCATACATGTAGACAGCTTTACTCTCAAGCATATGGAAGTTGCCATCCAAGGCATCCTCTTCCCCTTCATTGGCACACAAAAAGAACCACCCCACAGTACAACATGTTGACCTCTTGTCCGAATATCCTGGAGGCAATTGGCACCCTGCCGCTGAGAAAGAAGGCATCTGCACTCCCCGGAAACTCACAGACTCTTAGACATTCTCACCAGTAGTCCTCTGGTGTCTTGTTGTCTCTTCATACATTTAGTTAAGGGGTGCAGGTAGTGTCAAACTTTGTAACTCTATTACTAACAATTACTGTGTGTTTTTCCACTGGATTAATCAACCACAGTTTTTCCCATCACATGTTAAGAGAAGGTACCTGCAGCTGTTTCCCCTGCTGGGCCACACTTAGGTGTGTGGCCAGTAGAAATTGATAGAATAGCTTACCCTTAGGGTTGTCGTGGCAAATAGAGGATTTGAAAGACATGTGGCAGAGAGCCTCTCAGGTTTCCTCAGTGATGTCTATAGCCAAGTCCCTTTCCCACTATGCCACATAGGTATGTTCCCCGGTGGGAGCAAAATCTAAAATATATCAGCAGAGCCAGGGTATCCCCTTACATCGAATATTATTGTGTATATGGTTTCTATTCATGTTTCATCCCTCTGTGATGCTCTACGAGCGATATCCGTCCCCACCCATTGCAGTACCTGTGTAACACTATAGGTGTCTCATCAGGTCAATGCATATTTCTCAGTGAGTTCCTCCCTTGTCTCCAGGTCCCCATCATTGTAGAAGTCCTTTAAAGCAGGTGACTGGCCCGGTCCCAAAAAGAGGGACCAGGGTCTGATTTGTCTGGAGGGAAGTTGGGGTTTTTCACCAGGGGGGGGTCAAGCAGAATGGGATCGCTGGGAATTCATACCTTTATCAAACAATTCACCAGTGAGTCAGCAATTTGGCCATTAGTGGTAGGGGAGGTGGGAAGCCTGCCCTGGCTGATTTTGGAAGCTGCAGAATTTCTTCCAGGGGGACGGCAAGAAAGCTTGTTCCACCTGTCACCAAGATTTGCCCTCTGGATCATGGTACCAGTCAAGGGAAGGATATATCTGGGCCACCAGAGCATATGTTGCAATGTCTGGGAAACCCAGGCCCCCTCAGCCATGGGGCGGGGTAAGGAAGACTTTGCCACCCTCTGGGATTTGCCATCCCACAAAAAATGAAGCATTTGACTATGGATCAGAGACAGTGTTGGTTTAGGGATTAGAAGAGGGAGAGTTTTTAAGAGGTATATGAGTTGAGGCATGAAAATCATTTTGAGGCTACTTAGTCGATTCAGGCAAGATATTTCCAGCTTGCCCTAGTGGTAGAGGTCCTTGAATAAGGTTGTGAGCAATGGAGGGATTTTGTAGTAGTAAAGGGCACTCTTTCGAATCAGGAAATTAATCCCCAGGTATGCAATAGAAGACTATGCCCATGCAAAACCTCCTTGTTGGATTGGATTGTGAAGGGTACTCAGAGGGTGACCACTTGTGTCCCTGGGACTTGGAGCAATTGATTTTAAAGCCCGACACTCAGGAAAAGCGGTTCAACTTCTCCAGTAATGCCAGAATAGGTGTGGCAGGCTGAATTATGAGCAAAAAAGTGACAGTTTGTGCTCCCTTCCCGCCACCACCATACCGTGGATTGCAGGATTGTTCTGAATATTAGCTACCAATTGTTCCAGGGCCAAGGCAAAGACGAAAATGGACAGGGGGCAGCTCTGTCTTTTACCCCTCATTAAAGGAATGTTGGCTTGGCAAATGGCTTTTTGTAGTTGGCATGTATAAAGGCATTGATTTTTGGGCCCAGATGTGCCTAGTCTAAGACCTTTGACAAGTATGCCCAGTCTACTTTATCAAATGCCTTCTCAACATTCACGGAGAGAAGGATGATTGTTTGGCAGTGACTGTCAATGAGTGCCCCTTTGTGAGGACTCCTATTGATGTTAGTTTGATCCGATCCTGTTGCGGGCACTAGGCCCTGCTACATAAGTGTGGTAGCATTTTTGTTGGGATAAGAGGGGGATGTTGGGTGGCAGGAATTGTGTGGATTCCTTCTGAATCTGGAAGAATACATCACATAAATGCAAGGAAATGTGCAATTTTAGGACATTTTATAGGTTTGGAGGGCATTGTTGGTAAGAAATCCTTGGGGGACCCACAAGTGGCACACCAATCTTTACTCCCATGGGTGTCTAGTTTTCAGAAATGCCTTGGGGTGGTAGGTTTTCCTGGGTGGCCACCGAACCCAGACCCAAAAACTTCACCTACCCCTTTTGTCAGTGTTGCCACATTGTGTCTTGGACCCCTCCCTTTTGTGGGCTCTAGGCCCATCCATACAGGTGAGGTATCATTTTTATCAGGAGACGTGTGGGAGCTCTGGGTGGTGGGAAATTTGTGGTTACACACAGATTCAATTACTTTCAGTCACAGAAATATGGAGAAAGGTCTGTTTTCAGCCTATGTTTGAGGATTACGAGGGCTTTTGGGTATGAAAACCTTCTGGGATCCACGCAAGCCACCCTAGAGTCCCCCTGGTGTCTAGCTTGCAAACAGATCTACAGATTTTGCCTAGAGACAATGTACGCCCTGGCAAAGAAGCATATACTACTTAAGTACTCACACATACTAGTTGGATTCGGCACAAGGGTTAGTGAAAAGTTCAAAATGTAAATTTTATTAACAAAAGCTTTCATGAAAATATGAAAGCATAGAAATCACTGTTAATTAGATAATTATATAATACTGAACCACTGACTCAAAGTTCGTGAACTGTAAAGGCACGACAAGACACCAACCGCTTTACAGGCCATTCACACATACTTCATGTGTTGTACGCACAAAACCATTCACACCGCCTGCCACTGGTCCAGCACATTACAGTACTCACATCAACAAGCAGTTCCATCCAAGGGCCCATCACTTTCATAGTCCCACAGGAGTGATACATCAATTTCAATGCCTGGCAGCTGACGGAGTTTGTGGACTTGCGTTTTGGCTGTCAATGTATGCACAGTGACCAGCAGCAAGTCACTACACACATACACTGCCAGCCAAAAGCCACCTCACACACACCATCAGCTGGGTGCCAACCATACACATCACATGCCGGATGGCAGTTCGGACACACCAATCACACCCCCTGTAAACTGGAGAAATGTGAGGACTGGCATTTCGGTGGTGGTTTGTGTGTAGTGCCTTGCTACTAGTCACTACACACGAACTGGCAGGCAAACGATAGCCCACACATAGCGCCAGCCACACATACTGCCAGCAAAAAGCCACACAGATATCCTGATGAAGCTCCACATCACTTCTATTTCTAAAACTCTGCCACAATGAACAGATTACACACACAGAAAGCACAGACATGAAAATATAAAACATTCAGATAAAAACAGCATTTATTTTCAAATAGAAAGAACCAACCTTTTGGAAGAGATGGAATACTAACTGACTGCATATACAACAGTTGTAACTAAGCACATCAAACTACTGCAAACAAGGTATCTAAACAGAAAATATATAGCAATACAGACCACAGTCAGTTTCCTTTTACTGTCATGGTTGCTCCTAATAATTGAGTTGTGTATGGTACACTTTAAAAAATGTGGGTACTCACAAAGGGCAGGATTAGAAGAACACTTGTGACACCACATACAACTCTCCTTTTGTACTCCTCTTTGAACACAAACTCTACATCTTCGACAAGGATAGTCTTTTTTAGATGTTGGAGGAATGTATTCAGAAAAGTGACCATCTTTCAATCTAGCCACATTCTCCACCACTCCAACTCTAGGAACACTTGCCTGCTTAAATGCAGCAAGACTGCCTACCACAGACTGCTGAAACTGTACAAAACTCATCTTGGAACATGGAGAACAATCTTTGAGAACAATGTAAGCATTGAAGGATGCCAAATAGAACAATGGACTGCCAACTTTTAATATGACATGTATGACTTTCGAGCAGCATTGAAAGGCTCCAACCTTTGATTTACTCTATCTCCACCTCCCATGTGCTTGTTATAGTCTAAAATGCACACAGGTTGGTGCACTTCTGCTGTCTGACCCCAAACAGTCACAGGTGAAGTGCTTTCATCAATGCATGTCTTCTTTTTGAAAATTTCAAAGCAAAAAGTTAATTACTATGCCATGCATTGCTCTGTCCCCTTTGAAGTTTTTTTTACCCACAGACTCTTTTGGGTAAACTTTATGGATTGTGCCACATACCATAGTGTTCGCCTTAAATAATTCCTTAAAACAATTGTACACCTGTGTCGAAATTGTCCACATATAAATGATGACCTTTATTAAAAGACCCCTGGCAAGTTCCCACACATTATGTTTACTGAATCCAAAAGTGAAAGGGTAACTGTGGGGGGGGGGGTTCAACTGAAATATCCCTAGCAGTCTATGCCCTGAAATTATACGCATATCCAGTGGTACTTTCACAGAGCATATACAGCTTAACACCATATCATACTCTCTTGCTGGGAATTTATTGTTTGAAAATCAAACAGTCCTGGAACAAGAACAGAGAGGCATCCACAGATATCTCTTTCCATGGAACATAGATCACTGTGAAACTATCTACTAAAAGGCCAATGGCAGTATCAGGTTGGTCTTGTGGCAAAGCTGTAGCATTACCTACAAAATGCAGCATCCACTGAAGAAGCAAATGCAAATCTGAACTCATTATTGCTGCAAATATAGCAGTAGCCATCATAGGACTAGAAGATCAATTTAAAGACAGTGATGGCTTCTTTAATGCATCCATCATGGAGATAATAATATCATCTAAAAGCACATCATCAATAACAAGAGAAAAATGATAGACAAAAAGTTCTCTGTGTTGATTCTGCACCCTGAAACACCACTAAAGGCAGGAAAAACAGGCTACACCAGTGTTAGGACTAATCCAGGGGTCAACACTTTCAATGGGATGCCTTCCAGCCTCTGGCTGCAGTCAAGCTTGATCTTGCTACATTACTGGCCACTACTGGCATATCACTTGCCTCCTCTAAAAGAGACAGTTCATCAGCACTGGATTCTTCATCAGATGATTCCTCTCAAACAGAAAATCCACTGGCAGAATCTTCAACTTCCGATTCTCAGATGGAGAGTCAGTTTCAGAGACAGATTCAGAGGCAGATTAAAAAAGCAAATCTACAACCTGCTTGGCGGTCACTTCACAGGCTGCCATAATGATTACTTATGAAATTAACACAACAAACAAGACAACAATAAACAACACTGTGTCAAATTAGAACTCAACAAACTCAGATGTATCAAACAGTATTGAACAGTAAATATAACTTTTGAAATATAATGATCTAGAAAAAACTATCAATTCAATCCACACAATGATTTTGGTACTCTAAAAAGATACCTCTCACTTGCCTCAGAAACCTACACTGAGGATCATCTGCACCTACTCTGAACAGACGAAGCAAGCACCAAAGATATCCCACTAGAAAGGACGAACAAAAAAACATGTACAAGTTAACAAAATACAGATCCAAATGTGAATTTGAAAATAAATCATAAGCTACATATGCTACAATTATTAGAACCATTAAAAAGAAAAAAAATTAAGCAGGGCAATCATACGCATTTGAAGTAAACATTAAAATAACATTCCTTACCAAACACATGCAACTCCTGAAACTGCAGGTCTACAAGTGATGAATCTGCAAACTGGGGTCACCACAAAGGAAATCAAAAGCTTTGCACTACAATAAAAGGAGAAATAAAACACCAAGACCTCAAATGCAAATGACAACAAGAAATACAACAGTTAACATTATAAAACATTATAATTTCTGCCCCTAGGGGCAGATCGGCATCACAAACATCTGATTTGCCCCCAAGGGGGGCACAAAGCAAAGGCAAGAAATCAGTACCCAGAGGAGAGTGACCCTTACCAAAGCCACCAGCTGAACACAAGTCAAATACGACTTCACACACACAACACTATCCGAATGCCTGTCATACACATTGCCAGCCAGAAGCCAGTCCACACATGCCATAAGTCAAATACCAGCCACATGCCAGTTCACACACACCACCAGCCAAATACCAGTACATGCACACAGCCAGCCAAATGCCAGTTCACACACTCACACAGAAACGTATTCCCTGGTGTCTAGTGGTTTCCTAATTTCCCACCCCCACCCATGGGCATGCAGGCCTAAGAAAAGTCTGAAACTTCCTTAGGGAGGGCACTCCCTCAGCATAGATATACAATAAAATCTCTGGTGTCTAGTGGTTGTCCCCCCGTAGGGGACAGATCAGCCTAAAAATTGTCTTATCTGCCCTAGAAGATAGGTGCGGAAAGCAGCCAAATCAAGTCTCCAAAATTGGGGAGCAATGCTTGCCCAAGGGTCCATTCCCCAACATGCATAAACATATAAAATAAAATTCCTGAGCCCAGATTTATACTCTGTTTGCACTAAATTAGCATCATTTGTTTTTTACAGTAATTCAGCACAAACTTAACTCCATATTTATATTTTGATGCTAGACTAGTCTAACGTCCAGTTAAGTTAAAGTCATTTTTTGGATGCGTGACCCCACTTTGCGTCAAGGAGATGCAGGGTGGGCATTCCCATCCCAAAAATTACTCTAAGGCCCTAGCGCCTTATTTATCCTCCCGTGCAAAAATGGTGCACGGGAGGGAGGCGGGCCTAAATAATGGCACTAAGCCTGCTTAACGCCATTAGTTAACGCCTGGGTCAGGGCAGGCGTTAGGGGACCTGTGGACCTATTTCCGTGGTCCTACACCATGGAAAGAGCCCACAGGTACCCTCCCAAAGCCCAGGAACATCCCCACCCCCACCAGAGGGACACCGGAAGATGGGGGACCCCATCCCAGGTAAGTAGAGGTAAGTATCTTAATTTTATATTTCAAAGTGCCATTGGGGGGCCTGAAATGGGCCCCCCTCCATGGCACCGGGTGCAATGGCCATGCCCAGGGGACCCTTGTGCTGGCCATTGGGGTGGTGGGCATGACTCCTGTCTTTTCTAAGACAGGAGTCATGTGGTATGGATGGTTTTGTGTCAAGAAATGAGGCTAGGCTGGCTAGAGTCATTTATTTTTTACTCTAAGCAGCTTAACGTCATTTTTTGGTGCATAGCACCCTTCTCCAATACCGCCACCCCAACCCCCACCTGGCTAACTTAATTTTCCATGATGTTAGCTCATCCTTTGGCCGGATTGCACCAAAACAATAAAATCCCTGATGCCTAGTGGTTTTCCGCCCCCCTTGGAGGCAGATTTGCCTACAAAATGGCCGATCTACCCCCAGGGGGTCAGAAAACAGCCAAAATATCTACCAAGTAGTGGGGAGGTTGAAGGGTGACATATACTTTGAGTTTGTTTATAAAGGAATTAGATTATAACCATGCTTAAACCCTGAACTCTTTTTATGAATTGACTGGAAGTGGAAATAGAGTGTGCAACATCAGGAGACAGTGTGATTCTCCTGCTCAAAATGTGGCTTTCTTCAGCCTAGCAGAAGTCAGTGGAATGTGGACCTTTTAAAGTTTGAATAGTTTTTCTTAGGTTGCCAGGCTTGATTGTTCCTCCACACCCTTCCTCCTCCATGGGGTTTGTCCGGTCAGCAGAAGACAGTATGAAATAAATACATTTCAAAACGTGGTGCATAGTGGCTGCTTTTGTCTCCAGTTTCCATTCTTGCCCTTTTAGCATTGTTTTACTCATTCAACAGCATCTCTATCTGGCGCATGTCACTGCATGGATTACTAGACTTTACCTAATTTCCCCCTTTTTGGTGTATGAGCACATGGTAGCCACCTACTTCGATGGCTAAACTGGCTAGTCCTTTTTAGGTTGAAGCCTACCAGAATGCTTTGCTGTCTAATTACAAAGGCATATTGGGGACATGCTGAAAGTTGACATAGGAATGCATTCCACCCATTGCTTGTCATTGGCTTTGTGTTTTGGTACTCAATTTTGCTTGCTTTCTATTTCGTGGCTTTATTTGTTTTAGTTCCTTTTCAGGAACTTTGTTTTCTTTCGTGAAGCACTCTGTCACCTCCATGCTCCCATGTTCAGTATGGTTCTCAGCACTGTGTGCCTCTGTAAGCCCCACACTTTACCTTAATGTTGATCTATATAGCAGCGACACAGGGCTGTGAAATAGGACTGTAATTCATAATAAAAATGGCAGCATTTGATGCAGATTAGGTTCAACCTGTATTGGGAAAAACGGAAACATAAGGGAGCACACTACTGTCTTGAGCAATTAACATTCTTTTGAGGCCCATTGATGCTTTGTCCGAATCCTTCCCCAGGCTGGATTCATGTCTTGTAGACAGAGCACCCCCTTTACTGTTAGTTTACTTCACCTCAAAGCCTGCAATGTAAGATATGATCTTATCAAGCCCACAAAAGAGATGTTGCCTAGTACTGAGCTTGCTTCAGAACCTTGCCATCTGCATCATGTGAAGTCATAATTTGAAAATGCACTCATCATACAGAATTTGTTAGTCAAAGCCTTCTCAGTAGCCAGACCTGGGAGCAATTAGCAGGACAATTAGCACACCCATTCGTTCCCCTTGCTCTTTAACGTCAGAAATCATCATACAGTGCCAGAAACAAGATTTTACATAACACTACCCATGCTATTTAAAAAAAAAAACACACACATATATCTTACAGCCCTGCACTGTCTAAAGTCAGACAGTCTTGGTTCTTTTACCAGCACTTAACATGCTAACATTTTAAGCCCATGCTATAAATGTTAAAACTGAAACCCGAAGTCCCAGAATGCAATGTGCTGCAGCCTAAAATCCAGAACTGGCTCAAGGTAACACACTTGACATGAAGCCACTTTATAGCTTAAAGATCAAGCTAGTTTAGCTGACGATGCCTGACAACATTAAGCACAGCACTTTGGACTGTTGGCATGGGCAGCTTGAAGGGTGACATATACTTTGAGTTTGTTTATAAAGGAATGAGATTATAAACATGCTTGTAAAGAAATGGCTCCCTGTTGCAGTTACCCCCCACTTTTTGCCTGATACTGATGCTGACTTGACTGAGAAGAGTGCTGGGACCCTGCTAACCAGGCCCCAGCACCAGTGTTCCTTCACCTAAAATGTACCATTGTATCCACAATTGGCACACCCTGGCATTCAGATAAGTCCCTTGTAACTGGTACTTCTAGTACCAAGGGCCCTGATGCCAAGGAAGGTCTCTAAGGGCTGCAGCATGTCTTATGCCACCCTAGAGACCCCTCACTCAGCACAGACACACTGCTTACAAGCCTGTGTGTGCTAGTGAGAACAAAATGAGTAAGTCGACATGGCACTCCCCTCAGGGTGCCATGCCAGCCTCTCACTGCCTATGCAGTATAGGTAAGACACCCCTCTAGCAGGCCTAACAGCCCTAAGGCAGGGTGCACTATACCATAGGTGAGGGTACCAGTGCATGAGCATGGTACCCCTACAGTGTCTAAACAAAACCTTAGACATTGTAAGTGCAGGGTAGCCATAAGAGTATATGGTCTGGGAGTCTGTCAAACACGAACTCCACAGCACCATAATGGCTACACTGAAAACTGGGAAGTTTGGTATCAAACTTCTCAGCACAATAAATGCACACTGATGCCAGTGTACATTTTATTGTAAAATACACCCCAGAGGGCACCTTAGAGGTGCCCCCTGAAAGTTAACCGACTACCTGTGTAGGCTGACTAGTTTTAGCAGCCTGCCACAAACCGAGACATGTTGCTGGCCCCATGGGGAGAGTGCCTTTGTCACTCTGAGGCCAGTAACAAAGCCTGCACTGGGTGGAGATGCTAACACCTCCCCCAGGCAGGAATTGTCACACCTGGCGGTGAGCCTCAAAGGCTCACCTCCTTTGTGCCAACCCAGCAGGACACTCCAGCTAGTGGAGTTGCCCGCCCCCTCCGGCCAGGCCCCACTTTTGGCGGCAAGGCCGGAGAAAATAATGAGAAAAACAAGGAGGAGTCACTGGCCAGTCAGGACAGCCCCTAAGGTGTCCTGAGCTGAGGTGACTCTGACTTTTAGAAATCCTCCATCTTGCAGATGGAGGATTCTCCCAATAGGGTTAGGATTGTGACCCCCTCCCCTTGGGAGGAGGCACAAAGAGGGTGTACCCACCCTCAGGGCTAGTAGCCATTGGCTACTAACCCCCCAGACCTAAACACGCCCTTAAATTTAGTATTTAAGGGCTACCCTGAACCCTAGAAAATCAGATTCCTGCAACTACAAGAAGAAGGACTGCCCAGCTGAAAACCCCTGCAGCGGAAGACCAGAAGACGACAACTGCCTTGGCTCCAGAAACTCACCGGCCTGTCTCCTGCCTTCCAAAGATCCTGCTCCAGCGACGCCTTCCAAAGGGACCAGCGACCTCGACATCCTCTGAGGACTGCCCCTGCTTCGAAAAGACAAGAAACTCCCGAGGACAGCGGACCTGCTCCAAGAAAAGCTGCAACTTTGTTTCCAGCAGCTTTAAAGAACCCTGCAAGCTCCCCGCAAGAAGCGTGAGACTTGCAACACTGCACCCGGCGACCCCGACTCGGCTGGTGGCGATCCAACACCTCAGGAGGGACCCCAGGACTACTCTGATACTGTGAGTACCAAAACCTGTCCCCCCTGAGCCCCCACAGCGCCGCCTGCAGAGGGAATCCCGAGGCTTCCCCTGACCGCGACTCTTTGAACCTAAAGTCCCGACGCCTGGGAGAGACCCTGCACCCGCAGCCCCCAGGACCTGAAGGACCGGACTTTCACTGGAGAAGTGACCCCCAGGAGTCCCTCTCCCTTGCCCAAGTGGAGGTTTCCCCGAGGAATCCCCCCCTTGCCTGCCTGCAGCGCTGAAGAGATCCCGAGATCTCTCATAGACTAACATTGCGAACCCGACGCTTGTTTCTACACTGCACCCGGCCGCCCCCGCGCCGCTGAGGGTGAAATTTCTGTGTGGACTTGTGTCCCCCCCGGTGCCCTACAAAACCCCCCTGGTCTGCCCTCCGAAGACGCGGGTACTTACCTGCAAGCAGACCGGAACCGGGGCACCCCCTTCTCTCCATTCTAGCCTATGCGTTTTGGGCACCACTTTGAACTCTGCACCTGACCGGCCCTGAGCTGCTGGTGTGGTGACTTTGGGGTTGCTCTGAACCCCAAACGGTGGGCTACCTTGGACCAAGAACTAAGCCCTGTAAGTGTCTTACTTACCTGGTTAACCTAACAAATACTTACCTCCCCTAGGAACTGTGAAAATTGCACTGTGTCCACTTTTAAAACAGCTATTTGTGAATAACTTGAAAAGTATACATGCAATTTTGATGATTTGAAGTTCCTAAAGTACTTACCTGCAATACCTTTCGAATTAGATATTACATGTAAAATTTGAACCTGTGGTTCTTAAAATAAACTAAGAAAAGATATTTTTCTATACAAAAACCTATTGGCTGGATTTGTCTCTGAGTGTGTGTACCTCATTTATTGTCTATGTGTATGTACAACAAATGCTTAACACTACTCCTTGGATAAGCCTACTGCTCGACCACACTACCACAAAATAGAGCATTAGTATTATCTATTTTTACCACTATTTTACCTCTAAGGGGAACCCTTGGACTCTGTGCATGCTATTCCTTACTTTGAAATAGCACATACAGAGCCAACTTCCTACATTGGTGGATCAGCGGTGGGGTACAAGACTTTGCATTTGCTGGACTACTCAGCCAATACCTGATCACACGACAAATTCCAAAATTGTCATTAGAAATTCATTTTTGCAATTTGAAATTTTTCTAAATTCTTAAAAGTCCTGCTAGGGCCTTGTGTGTTAAGTCCCTGTTTAGCATTGTCTTTTAGAGTTTAAAAAGTTTGTTAAAAGTTTGAATTAGATTCTAGAAACAGTTTTAGATTCTTAAAAAAGTATTCCAACTCTTAGCAGAATAATGTCTGATACAGAGATGCAGGTGGTGGAACTCGACACCACACCTTACCTCCATCTTAAGATGAGGGAGCTAAGGTCTCTCTGTAATATAAAGAAAATAACCATTGGCTCCAGACCTACCAAAATTCAGCTCCAGGAGCTGTTGGCAGAGTTTGAAAAAGCTAACCCCTCTGAGGATGACTTCACAGAGGAAGAAATTAGTGACTTGGAGGGCAATTCCCCCCTTCCAGTCCTAAATAGGGAGACCAGGGCCTCTCAAGCCCTGTCTCCAAAAATGATAGTCAGAAATGTTGCTTCCCTCACAGGAGGGTCCAGCATTTCTGAAATCACTGAGGATGCTCTCAGTGAAGATGACCCCCTGTTAGCCAGGATGGTCAAAAGATTGGCTTTGGAAAAGCAGCTCCTAGCCATAGAAAGGGAAAGAAAAGAGATGGGCCTAGGTCCCATCAATGGTGGCAGCAACTTAAATAGGGTCAGAGATTCTCCTGACATCCTAAAAATCCCCAAAGGGATTGTAACAAAATATGAAGATGGTGATGACATCACCAAATGGTTCACAGCTTTTGAGAGGGCTTGTGTAACCAGAAAAGTGAACAGATCTCACTGGGGTGCTCTCCTTTGGGAAATGTTCACTGGAAAGTGTAGGGATAGACTCCTCACACTCTCTGGAAAAGATGCAGAATCTTATGACCTCATGAAGGGTACCCTGATTGAGGGCTTTGGATTCTCCACTGAGGAGTATAGAATTAGATTCAGGGGGGCTCAAAAATCCTCGAGCCAGACCTGGGTTGATTTTGTAGACTACTCAGTAAAAACACTAGATGGTTGGTTAACTGGAAATGAAGTGTGTGACTATGTTGGGCTTTATAATTTGTTTATGAAAGAACACATTTTAAGTAACTGCTTCAATGAAAAGTTGCATCAGTATCTGGTAGACCTAGGTCCAATTTCTCCCCAAGAATTGGGAAAGAAGGCAGACCACTGGGTCAAGACTAGGGTAACCAAAACTTCCACTGGGGGTGACCAAAAGAAAGGGGTTACAAAAACTCCCCAGGAGAAAGTGGGTGACACTAGAAACAAAGAAAAAGAGTCCTCTGTAGGCCCCCAAAAACCAGAACAGGTGGGTGGGCCCCAAGACACAACCCAAAACAAAGGTGGGTACCAGGGTAAGAACTGGGATGCCACTAAGGCCTGGTGCCACAACTGTAAACAGTCTGGGCACCACACCAAGGACACTTCTTGTCCCAAAAACAAACCCCAGAATAAAATTCCTGGGGTAACCAGTGTAGCCATGGGGGATGACTCCTCAGATGAGGAGGTCTTCCTAGCCTTCAACTGGAAACAGGGCCCAACAGGTGAGTTGGAGATTCCAGAGGGAAGTAGACACTTCCACCACCTACTGGTGAATGGAATCCCAACCACTGCCCTGAGAGACACTTGTGCCAGTCACACTATTGTGCATGACAGGCTGGTGCTCTCAAACCAGTACATCCCAGGTGAGACTGCCAGGGTAAGAGTTAGCCTAGACAGGGTCACTAAGAGGCCTGTGGCTTTAGTGCCCATAGAAGTGGGTGGCACTCTTAGCTGGAGAAGGGTAGTAGTCAGTACAGACCTCCCCCTTGATTGTCTCCTTGGAAATGACTACCCAGAGGTTAGTCAGAGCTCAAGAGAGGAACTGGTCCAGTGCCAGTCCTCTCCCAAGGATTCTGGAAGTCCTGCCTCTGCAGTAAATGCAAGCAGGCCCCAGAAGAAGAAGAAAAGAAAACAGAGTAGGAAGGGTGGACAACCTTTAGCCAAGGTTACAGCAAGCCAAGGAGATTCTGCTCCAGTAGGGGAGAACTCCAAAAATGGCCCTGATAAAGTCCAACCTGACCCACAAGAAGTCCTGGCTAGTCAGGCAACTGTTAAACCTGAGTGGGTGGCTCCTCAGCTAACAGAAGAAAGAGTGGAAGAAGGGTGTTTACTACAAGATGTGGTAACCCCCCACTCCAATACAGCAGACAGGCAACCTGAACCCAAAGAAGCCTGTAACTTAGCCCCTTCCCTTTTAGGTGAAGAGCTAAAGGTGTGGTTCTGGGCACTGACAGCTGTCAGTGGCCTCTGCTGGGTGTTAGCCTTTATGGCTGCACTATCCTTAGCATGGTGGTCTGACCCCATGCCAAATAGCAAGTTAGGCCCCCTGACCCTATTGGTCATGGTGGGGTTACTCCAGCTCAGGGTAACCTCTCTGGGTAAGCTAGGGGTAACCCTGGCCAAGATAAGGTTAGCAGAGGTGGATACCTCTAAGACCAAGATAGAAAGAATGGGTGGAGACATTGAAGAGGCAGACAAGAGGCAATTCAGACTAGGTCCTATCACTGTGGAAGTAGGTCAGTTCCCCAAAGGGAATGACCTGAACAGAAGGATGTAAGGCAGAGTAGGCCCTGCAACTAACCAGCCTATTTCTCCTACTCTTCCTCGCCTGACAGACTAGGAAGACTCTCCCAGCTTGGGCTGAGTCTCCTGGCCTGTGGGCTGGGGGGGGCTTGTGTAAAGAAATGGCTCCCTGTTGCAGTTACCCCCCACTTTTTGCCTGATACTGATGCTGACTTGACTGAGAAGAGTGCTGGGACCCTGCTAACCAGGCCCCAGCACCAGTGTTCCTTCACCTAAAATGTACCATTGTATCCACAATTGGCACACCCTGGCATTCAGATAAGTCCCTTGTAACTGGTACTTCTAGTACCAAGGGCCCTGATGCCAAGGAAGGTCTCTAAGGGCTGCAGCATGTCTTATGTCACCCTAGAGACCCCTCACTCAGCACAGACACACTGCTTACAAGCCTGTGTGTGCTAGTGAGAACAAAATGAGTAAGTCGACATGGCACTCCCCTCAGGGTGCCATGCCAGCCTCTCACTGCCTATGCAGTATAGGTAAGACACCCCTCTAGCAGGCCTAACAGCCCTAAGGCAGGGTGCACTATACCATAGGTGAGGGTACCAGTGCATGAGCATGGTACCCCTACAGTGTCTAAACAAAACCTTAGACATTGTAAGTGCAGGGTAGCCATAAGAGTATATGGTCTGGGAGTCTGTCAAACACGAACTCCACAGCACCATAATGGCTACACTGAAAACTGGGAAGTTTGGTATCAAACTTCTCAGCACAATAAATGCACACTGATGCCAGTGTACATTTTATTGTAAAATACACCCCAGAGGGCACCTTAGAGGTGCCCCCTGAAAGTTAACCGACTACCTGTGTAGGCTGACTAGTTTTAGCAGCCTGCCACAAACCGAGACATGTTGCTGGCCCCATGGGGAGAGTGCCTTTGTCACTCTGAGGCCAGTAACAAAGCCTGCACTGGGTGGAGATGCTAACACCTCCCCCAGGCAGGAATTGTCACACCTGGCGGTGAGCCTCAAAGGCTCACCTCCTTTGTGCCAACCCAGCAGGACACTCCAGCTAGTGGAGTTGCCCGCCCCCTCCGGCCAGGCCCCACTTTTGGCGGCAAGGCCGGAGAAAATAATGAGAAAAACAAGGAGGAGTCACTGGCCAGTCAGGACAGCCCCTAAGGTGTCCTGAGCTGAGGTGACTCTGACTTTTAGAAATCCTCCATCTTGCAGATGGAGGATTCCCCCAATAGGGTTAGGATTGTGACCCCCTCCCCTTGGGAGGAGGCACAAAGAGGGTGTACCCACCCTCAGGGCTAGTAGCCATTGGCTACTAACCCCCCAGACCTAAACACGCCCTTAAATTTAGTATTTAAGGGCTACCCTGAACCCTAGAAAATCAGATTCCTGCAACTACAAGAAGAAGGACTGCCCAGCTGAAAACCCCTGCAGCGGAAGACCAGAAGACGACAACTGCCTTGGCTCCAGAAACTCACCGGCCTGTCTCCTGCCTTCCAAAGATCCTGCTCCAGCGACGCCTTCCAAAGGGACCAGCGACCTCGACATCCTCTGAGGACTGCCCCTGCTTCGAAAAGATAAGAAACTCCCGAGGACAGCGGACCTGCTCCAAGAAAAGCTGCAACTTTGTTTCCAGCAGCTTTAAAGAACCCTGCAAGCTCCCCGCAAGAAGCGTGAGACTTGCAACACTGCACCCGGCGACCCCGACTCGGCTGGTGGCGATCCAACACCTCAGGAGGGACCCCAGGACTACTCTGATACTGTGAGTACCAAAACCTGTCCCCCCTGAGCCCCCACAGCGCCGCCTGCAGAGGGAATCCCGAGGCTTCCCCTGACCGCGACTCTTTGAACCTAAAGTCCCGACGCCTGGGAGAGACCCTGCACCCGCAGCCCCCAGGACCTGAAGGACCGGACTTTCACTGGAGAAGTGACCCCCAGGAGTCCCTCTCCCTTGCCCAAGTGGAGGTTTCCCCGAGGAATCCCCCCCTTGCCTGCCTGCAGCGCTGAAGAGATCCCGAGATCTCTCATAGACTAACATTGCGAACCCGACGCTTGTTTCTACACTGCACCCGGCCGCCCCCGCGCCGCTGAGGGTGAAATTTCTGTGTGGACTTGTGTCCCCCCCCGGTGCCCTACAAAACCCCCCTGGTCTGCCCTCCGAAGACGCGGGTACTTACCTGCAAGCAGACCGGAACCGGGGCACCCCCTTCTCTCCATTCTAGCCTATGCGTTTTGGGCACCACTTTGAACTCTGCACCTGACCGGCCCTGAGCTGCTGGTGTGGTGACTTTGGGGTTGCTCTGAACCCCCAACGGTGGGCTACCTTGGACCAAGAACTAAGCCCTGTAAGTGTCTTACTTACCTGGTTAACCTAACAAATACTTACCTCCCCTAGGAACTGTGAAAATTGCACTGTGTCCACTTTTAAAACAGCTATTTGTGAATAACTTGAAAAGTATACATGCAATTTTGATGATTTGAAGTTCCTAAAGTACTTACCTGCAATACCTTTCGAATGAGATATTACATGTAAAATTTGAACCTGTGGTTCTTAAAATAAACTAAGAAAAGATATTTTTCTATACAAAAACCTATTGGCTGGATTTGTCTCTGAGTGTGTGTACCTCATTTATTGTCTATGTGTATGTACAACAAATGCTTAACACTACTCCTTGGATAAGCCTACTGCTCGACCACACTACCACAAAATAGAGCATTAGTATTATCTATTTTTACCACTATTTCACCTCTAAGGGGAACCCTTGGACTGTGTGCATGCTATTCCTTACTTTGAAATAGCACATACAGAGCCAACTTCCTACAATGCTTGAATCCTGAACTCTTTTTATGAAATGACTGGAAGTGGAACTAGATTGTGCAACAGCAGGAGACAGCGTTCAACAAACCTGTGCTCGGGGCTCGGGTAGACCGTAAAACAGTGTTTCAAGATGTTTGCAAAGGGTATATTTAATAAAATTGTAGGTGTTGTAAATGCTTGTTTATAAAGGGTGCAGGTTAGACCGAGTGGGATGTGAGAGTGGCTGAAGTTACCCAGGTTCATGCATGGGTAGCTCATCCGGTATATGTATTTATTGGTATTCTGGAACTTGCACTCCTAATTTTAGAATGGGATCAACTACTCATCCATGGATCTGAGGAACGTAAGAGCTCCTTGGCTGAGATATAACGTGACTGCAGCTATAGGGACTATGGAGTGGACAGATAAAGTGCATGTCCTCAGAGAATCTGAGAGTTTCTGCATCCGACATCCATCCTGAGTACACTTGGCACAGAAGCCTTTAGTACACTTCCTTCAGTGGAGGTTAATGGGTAGTGGAGGGGCACAAATCAGAGCACAGTTGTGTTTTTTCGAGCTGCACATTTAGATCACATACAAATTCCTAGAGTAGGCGCCAAACCTATCAAAGGAGCCTATCCTGCTACCAACTGTTCAATATCCTTTGAACAGAGAATGTGATTACATTTTGTATCAAGTTGAACTTTATCAGATGCTGTAAAATATTTTCAAACTTTCACATTAAAAGGATCAGTAGGCAAGCTAGCAAAAGTACGTTAGTATACACACAACTGCCTATAGTGTTTTCTGTAACTTTTCAACCTCTTTGGTATGGCACCTGCCTTTCACTGTATCAGAATTCGGAGCTCACGGCCCAACCAGTCGTGGCTCGCAGTGCCCAGAAGAGGCAGGGCAGCACGCTGGGGGTAGGGGGAATAAACATTAAATACAGTTTTTAAAAAAAAATACTTACCTGGATCGTCGCTGCTGCCGCTGCCAACACCCCACGCTGCTCACCTGATTCAGACACAGGTGCTTGAAACACAGTGCCGGGCTGGAAGCCTCTGTGCATGTGTGTTTGGCTGTCCCTAGACAGCCGGCAAAACACACATGCGCACTGAGGGGGAGTGCTGTGCCCTCCCCTCAGTGCTCCTCATAGCCCGTGGCCCCACCCCTTTGCAGGAAAATGATAATAAACACAGTTTATTATTGTTTTCTTATAAAGGTTTTACAGCTGCTGCTACTGGTGGGGGGTGGTGGGGTGATGCTCCCCTGCCCTAGGGGAGGAGCTTCCACTGTGCCCGACTTTAACATCTATGCTTCCAAGATTCCTATGCAATGCTCAGTGACATGTGACTATCCCCAAGTTACTACGATTGTCCTCAGTGTGTCTAGGAGAGATACAGATTCTGCTGGGTACTGTAAATGCTAACAAAGCCCTGCTGTTGAATGGACACACTGGCTGCTGGTTTCCCAGCATAAACAAGCATTGGCAAAGACAATAGCTCTCGCCGTTGGGAGCTCCTGGCTCTGAGAATGCTTTTTCCTGATGTCCAGCACGGGCATTGCCAACTATGGCGTAGATTTGTAGTCATGCTGCATAGCAGCATGGCTATAAATAATGTTTAAAAAGCGCTATGATGTGACTGATGCTAATGCACCTTTTACAAAAAAGGTGCCTTAGCCCTGGCCAAGTCATATATATATATATATATATATATATATATATATATATATATATATATATATATTAATTAAATTAGTTTTAGTCATGCTGCAAAGCAGCTGTGCTCCTCTACATCATTGCTGCAAAACATTGCCAATACGAACAGCTCTCAAAGGCAATACCTATTGGCTTTACCAATGCTTGCTATAATATATGTGTATACCTTTCATATACCCTTACCTTACACACCACCAACCCATAACACAATAACCTCTCCTTATTGGTCCTCATTCGTGACATGATAACACTTCCCATATAGGGTCAAAACTAAAAAACACCATCCCCACCACATACCCTACACAGTGTAGCTTGCTATCCCTGAGGGTAAGCGCTTCACCACCCCACATAGACCCATTGCCAACCCGAATTAATTTCCATAAATGTTTTTTCTTTATCCATAAAGCGAATGCACACCTATATCATATCTTCACTTCCACCAAATATGGGATTGCTTAGAGATTTTTCAAACTCTTTATTCACACTTTCGCTAAGCATTTTTGAAGAAGTGTCAAAACTGTTTTTCCTTTGGAAATGTTTCTGAACAAATACAGGAAAATAGCTTTCCTAAGATTAACCACTTTTCAGTGGTAACCCACTTCCATTGCTTGCTGCAACTCCAACCTTAAAACATAATGGTGGGCTATCCTATGTCATAAATGCAATTTGCGTTTAGAAAAATGTCACTTTTCCTGAATGTGTAAATGGTAACGTGGCAATTGTGAGTATAAACGCGTTTGTCAACACCTAGCGGCATTCAGGGGTAGGAAAAAAGGGTCCAGGTGATCTCTTTTTTCATTCCATCTAGACATATTGTGTTTAACAAATGCCAATAATAATTCCACATATATCATCTAATGAGTTGGTGGGTGATATTTACTAATTGTATGCTTTTCTTTCTACAGTCAAGTGTGCTGCCAGCAAACCTGCTTATTTTGCAGAAAAGCTTTTCAACGCAATGAAGGTACAGTACAGCAAACGTACTGAATATAATGTTAGAAAAAACATTGAAATAACAATGTTAGACAATCCCTCTGCTTCCGCAAAAATGGCACTAAATAGATTATTTTAATCTTCGCATCTGCGTATATTGTTTACATGATAACATTTGATCACGTCTGTTTGTTTTAAAAAATATTAAAAAATAATTTACCCAAAACTAGGATTGAAGAGGTTACATTTCTGCACTAAGGTAAAATAATAGACATCCTGTTTACGAGAGAGATATCTCTGTGCAATGTCTTTGTAGCATCCTCACATTTGGAGCAGTCAACGGTGGTTTTGTCATGTCAGCTTTATTTTGCCACATACAGCGTGAATTGCAACTATTCAGTTGAAAGGGTACTCTTCAGAGGAAAAATTGGTTCTAGCATGAGGGTAGTGGATTCATGAATAAAATAACCCCTATTTACAGGATACCAGAATTAAGGAATGTATCTAAATAGAAATGAAAAGTAAACGAAAAAGTATATACTTAGGGGCAGATTGAAGGAAAGTGGCGGTGCACCCAGTGCAGCACCACTTTCCTTGTGCCCCTTAGCACCCCCCTACTGCCACCATGTGTGCGCGTACTTAAAATACGGTGCACTATGGTGCAGGGTAGGGGGCAATAGTATCATTTTATGTGACGCTATTGATGTACTCTGCAGGAGTAGTGTCATAATGTTGGCGCTAGTCCAGCAGAGTACTTGAGGGCGCATTCTAAATAATGGTATGCCTACTTTTAACGCCTGCTATGGCCAGGTGTTGAAAGTGCCAAAACAATGGCGCAAGGAAATCTCATAAGTTTCCTTGTGTAATTTTTTCAGCCCCCCTATTGGGGTAACGCCCTCTTGCATACATTATGCCTGGTGCAGACATAATGTGGCACAAGGGTTTACAAAGCGGTGCAATACACGCATTGTGCCACTTTGTAAATATGGTGCATGGGAAATGCCACCTTAATGCCACATTTGAGTTAAAATAAATGCCGCAAATGTGGTGCAAGGTGGCACTGGGGGCTTATAAATATGCCCTGTAGAGACACAGACATACATAGGGTCTGTGCCATTATTCCTGGTTTGTAGAATCCAGCTGCTTTTCATCAAACCGATAAATAATTCTCTAGTGTATGTTAGTTCTGCGATAAGCAGCACATATTACGAGTTTTCATGGAATAGCACTGACATGTTGCTGCTGAATTCACCAAAATCTGCATGGTACAGTGAATGCTGTAACTCTTACCCTGTTCATATCTGGCAGGTTTGACCTGCCGATCTCTAAGGAAGGGTGAGAAATTTAAAGCATCCTCTAATTAGAAATGTGGTAAATACCAACAAACTCGTAAGTTCAACCCCTGTACAAACAGGAGGTTAAGCGGGGATTATAAAACACTTGCCTGCTTGTAATTAGGGCCTACATGATGGGGTGCATTTAAGCCTTTTCTCCTATATGGATACCCTAGCTCTGTTTAACGAGTGCTCAATGAGGTCATGCTGTTTTGTTCACCAGACTCAAGAAAATGAGGAAAGATAAAGACATTTTAGGCAGTGGAAGGCTCCTGGTTTTCAGGAGCAGCAAGTTAGGCTGATCGTGGCTCCACAAACTGGGATATGGGTGATTGATCAAGGTCTCCAGAAATCTTCATACTTATCAGAAAAAGGAGTGCCTGTGACATTCTCTATGTTAGTTATTTTCCTTGGGAATTGGAAAAGTTGAAGTTCATCTCATAACTATTCAAATGATCTTTCCTACTATTTTTGCTTTATTCTTGAATTTGCTCCAGTATTATTTGTTTTAAAATTAATTTGAATGCCACCTAATCCCTGCTACCCATCACAATGCAAATGTAATGCTCCCTACAACCACAACTGGTGCACTAGAGGACAATGTAAAGGCCTAACTAGTCCTTACTCCACAAACACCAAAGAGGTAAACCCACTTGACCTGCATCAAGGCTGTGATCCACCTAGTTGTATCCTAATTGTTTAGTCACTGAAATTCAAACAATTATTCGTGAGTAGTGTATGAGTGGTTGAGGGTTGATACTGTCTTCCGAGCACTAGTCAGCTACTGAGTGACTCAAATATGGATTAAAAAGAAATGGATCGCAGCCTGTAGGAAGGTGTAGCGCAAATAGTGTGTGAATTTAAAATCACTATCATTGGCACATGTGTGGGAATCATAATGAAAGACACTCCTTAGACCTTGTCTCACTTTTTCCTCTTTTTTGATTATTTAATCCTTCAACTGACTTCTTTCATTACTGGCAAAGGTCAGACGAACTGCTTTTCTCAAAAATGTGTGTCATCTTGAGTGCATTTTGCATTTATCTGATTTTGCCTATTGTAATGTTTGAATTACAGCGGTTAACTCTTGTGTCTTCAAAATATTTGTCAAGCAAAAACATGACAGTGGAAGTTGCCCACTCCAAATCCATTCACATATGAAAAATTCATGTGGTTTGTTTTAGCATAACAGTGCTTATATTTCCCTTTTTAAATGGAGGACTCTGTTAATTCTGTTCAACGCTGGTGTGCCCCCATCATTTTTCTTAGCGTAACGCCTTTGATAACAGTTGCCTCGGTCTGTTACCCTGTGAACCATGTTTGTGAAGTGGAGAAGTGTTTTGCTGTCCGTTTTCCATTGGAAGAATTATTAACTTCACAAAGGAAGAAGGGATACTGGGAACAACTACCAGAATGTTTTTCCAAATGAAAACATACTTTTTGACTGCCTGTCTGTTTTTCTCCACGTTTATTCCTTTAAAATGTTCCTGAAGCAAGGGTAGTTTCGTACAATGTGATCCATGATCATACTTCCATGTTCCGCATATTAAATACTGCCTTTACATACAATTCTACATACAATATTCACTTATACCAGTAATCAGTGGTTTGTTTATAATAGGCACAGATTATTCCACAGAATTGTGGTTCTGGTTTGTAGGACTTTTTCAGCAAAACCTTGCTCTTAAAATGCAGTTGTTGTGTTCATATTAAACTTTTACTAGTAGTAATGAAAGAAAAAACATTAGCAAAGCTGACAACAGGTCTGGCTTCCCTATAGCACATGGAGAGATTAACAACAAAACTGACAGATTTTAGTAGACAGAGAAAGAGCGCAGTGGCGACATATACACAAACATACCATACTATAGAGGCAATACTAAAGACGTCTTCGCATACAAAGGCACACATACATTTATGAGTAGCCTTTGCAGTTCAAGGATGCCATTTGCATTCACTCCATACTACTCTTTGGGAATCGATTCCATTAGGTTTAATGGAGATTTGCCCTGAGCTCGCTGAATTTGGCAAACACATTTTTCACAAAGGCTTTTTGTATTGCTGTATGTGATGGTAACTGACGTGTTTAGGAATTATCACCTTTTTGCCTACTTTATTGGTTGAAAGGGTTTAGGGCCAGATGTAGCAACTTCCGCATTTGCGATTCGGAAATTGCGAGTCTGTGCGACTCGCAATTTCCAATCGCAAATGCAGATGCAGAACGGTGTCTCAGACACCGTCTGCGACTCGCTATGGTGTCGCAAAGACCCACCTCATAAATATTAATGAGGTGGGTTGCATTTTGCGACCCCATAGCGAGTCCCTGCACTCACAGGGATGGTGGCCTGCTGAAGTCAGCAGACCTCCATGTCTGTGACTGCTTTTGAAATAAAGCAGTTTTTTAATTTTATTTTGCAGCCCGTTTTCCTTGAAGGAAAACGAGTTGCAAAATAAAAAAAATAACTAAACCATTTGGTTTCGTTTTTTCAGAGTAGGCAGTGGTCCATTGGACCACTGCCTGCTCTGAAAAAACCTTTTGGGAAACATTCACAAAGGGGAAGGGGTCCCATGAGGACCCCTTCCCTTTTGCGAATGAGTTACCACCAGTGTGACACTGGTGGTAACTGCGAATTGCTTTGCGACCACATTCGCGGTCACAAACCAATTCTGCATTGCGATGTGAGTCGCAAATGGGAAGGGAACACCCCTTCCTATTTGTGAGTCACATTCACAATTTGCGAGTCGGTACCAACTCGCAAATTGTGAATGTGCATCACAGAAGGCTGTTTGCATGGCGCAAACTGCGATTTTCGGAGTTTGCACCATGCGAACAGCTTACTACATCTGGCCCTTAGTTCCCTTCGGGTCAGAAGGACCTAGTAAGAAACAATCCAGTTAGGTGTGTACCCATCACCCTGTAGTTTTCTGGAGGAATGACACTTCCTTGTTGCTAACTTTCACAAAAGAATACAATGCATATCCTGTAGTACAAATCAATTGAACAGGAGGTTATTTTTTTAGTTTAAAAGAGTTTTATTAGAGTTAAACAGAGTAGATTACTAAAAATTAAAAACTGTATTACAGAGTTGTAGAGTAGGTAACGAGGTAAAGAGGGGAAAGAGCATTTTAATGATAGAAATATACATGTTTCAGAGCAAGAATAATGTAATAGCTATCAAACGTATATTGGCAAATCAATATTACAAATATGCAATATTAGGTCATAAAATTACTATGTCAGTTATGAAGGAAAAAATGAACATCAAGAAGGTTTATAAACTTCAACTATTGTGGGTTGTCGGTGAGAGGAGTATTTGGCATGGATATCTATAAAGTTTATGATAGAACTTCATAGAGTAGAACATTTGACTGCAAGAGAGACATGGTGAATGTAAGCCTTATCATGTCTTTGCCTATAACAAACTGCATAGCGCCAAGCTTGAAAGACAGTTGAGAAAAATCCTTCAATTTTTTTGTTATGTGTTAATATGTGATTGCTATACATAGACCTACAATTTTCATGTTGGATGAAAGATGTTCCCAGCTGGTGGATAAACTTTCTAAGAGGATTTTAATATTATAGAAGGGCATTGCAGTATGAAAGATAGCGTTGATTTGATTCCCAATCTGTGTCCAGAAAGTATGTATGAGGGGACAAGTAAAGAGCAAGTGATGTAAATCTGCCTGTTGCGAGTGACGCAACGAACAATTTTCGGGAAGATTCAGGTATATGTGGTGAATAGTGGGCGGAGAGAGGAGAAGTCTGTAACAGATGTAATATAATGCTTGTGTAGTATTTGCAGCGTGGGATCGATCATAACTTTCTCCAAATTCGTCTCTAAAAAGGAAATGGGCCAAGTAATTCCCAAATCATTTTCCCATGCTAATTCTGTGTTTGATTTAAGTCTGTCAGTGGAGGGTTGATGCAGAAAATGGTAGATGGTAGAAGCTTTAGGATTAGTGTGTAAAAGAGTGGCTAGGGTAGAGCGGGGCACAGGTAGTTGTAACTGACAGGATTTAAATTTGTTAAGGGCGGCCAACATAATAGATTTCAAGAGACAGATTTTTTTTTTTTAAAAGAGCTTGAAGATTAAAAAGAGATTGGACTTCAGAGAAGGTGAGTAAAGAATCATTAACAAAGAGTTGATGAATCGAGATTAATCCTAATTTTCTCCAGGCTTTCCAATAAAAGGGTTTGTTGTCATGTAAAATGGAGGTATTGTGCCAAATGGTAAAATTGAGGAAAGAGGCAATATCAATAGGAGAAGGAGGCAATAGAAGTTTCAGTTACATGCATAGATGTTTGAAA
Organism: Pleurodeles waltl; assembly: GCF_031143425.1. NCBI lineage: Eukaryota > Metazoa > Chordata > Amphibia > Caudata > Salamandridae > Pleurodeles > Pleurodeles waltl. The sequence continues at coordinate 841,904,348 of NC_090436.1, forward strand.
ATGGGTGAAGAGAGAGCGTGGAGTATTCTAGAAAAAGCCAAATATTCACAGAAAGAAAAATAGAAAAGGAGAGACTTATCCAGCTGTGGTCATACGGGAAATTGTTTAGCAAGCAGTGAAATCCACTAAACAGATTGTTTCAAGATGAAAGCAGAATGGTATTTTTGTATGTCGGGGAAAGTAACACGAACACCCGATTTATATGCCTAGGCATCGTTTGTTAGTTCGGATGGGGATGTCATATAAGTTGAGTAAAATAAGGATGTCTTCATTAACATCTGACATTTTCTACTCTATTGTTCGATCCTAATGCTCTGACGCTTGAAGAAATGCTTAACACCTTTTTTCGAAGAAGGCAATGTTAGAACAGTGCCATCAACCTTTGATTATATTTTTGCAACAAACAAAGTGGCCTAACGAGTTGGCTTTATTCTTAAGAATTTTGATCATTAACGAAGTTCTATAACGTGCTGTAAATGTTGCCCCATCTTTAACTGTAATTAGGCACTAAGACAACTGGACGAACAAATATATTTTATTGTTGTATCATGTTTTTTTTAGGTATGGAATAAATATCTGAAGCATTTGTCTACCGATATATTCTTTATAATTGGGCCTTGACTTTGGATACACGTGGCTGTAGACATTTTCTCATTTTAAGATGTACGATTTGTAGCAATGTTTTATAATTTTCATTTTAAATGTTATTCTTTTATGTTGTCGTCCTGTATTTCATTTGCCACCCTAATTATTGTTTCATGCCTGTTTATATAGTTCCTTTATTCTAAATTAACTGTCTTTTTTAACTTGGTAGTTGAGACCACATTTGAACAAAATCCTCTGTGCCGCTGCAACTACAAGAGATGACAGAAACTCAGACTGCAACAATTTTGCCACAACACAAACTATTTCTTGATAGACAAATGCAAAGTCCTTGAGAAAGGCCTAAACACATGCGATAAGGGGTGAAACACATCGGCCTATACAGTCATTAAAATAGTAGTTTATAAACATACTGATAACAATCAGACCTCTGTGAAAACTTTAATGAAAAAATTAAAGGCAAGACAAAAATATTCTCTACATCAATCTACGATATTGCAATCTTTTCTAAATATTTTTGTTACTTTATTTGAACATTTGTGTCAACAATCATGGTTCCATATAATTATTTATATTAATTTGGAGAAGTGGGCCTAACATGTTCTGAATTAAATATATATATAATATATATATGTACACCAACCTTTTACCTTTACTATATATTTGCTAATTTTGAAGACTAAAGAAGGGATTTCAAGCCATACTTTTACTAGGACGAAATGAGCTGGTCCAGTTTAGGGCAAGGTCGAAGGAGGAAGCTAAGAGGGCGGTGGGAAGGTTTGGTGGTGATGAAGAGCACATGGCCGAAGAGAGATGATTCCCATAGGATGATGGGAAGATGGAAGTAACACAAAATATACAAAAAAGAGGAATAAGGGAGGTAGGAACATGAGCGGGTGGCAAGTGGAAATTAGTTGATGAGATGTTCACAGGAGATGGAGGGATATGGTCAGGAAATAGAGGGAAGCACAAAGGAGGAAACCAGCAGAGGAATACAGAGGGATACAGTTGGAAAGGTATCCTCCCTGCAGTTCAGTAGAAACAGTTGAATGAGTGGAAGTATATAGCCAAACAGGCAATAGCATTAGGTGGGAGATGAATACCCTGTTGAACAGAGCCAAGATGTGTTGGACAAAGTCTGAAAGAGGTTGGTCGAAATAATCTAAAAATTGAAGGGCCGCACTCAAAATCTTGCTAAATGTATTAGGCCTGTTTAACAACTGTGCTCTAGAAAACCAAAACTTGGGCCTAACGAAAAGTCACAGTTTTATTATACATCTTTACTAGTACCTATGATGAAGTGCCGGTTTACTTCGTAACTAGTGATGTTAGGGAAGTGGTGATTCTTGAAGAGATATTGATAGTTGACAGATACACAAGGCAGATCAAGGATTTGTCCAAGGTTACGCTAAGCATTGAGCATGGCTTGACAAACACATCGAGTGTATAAATTACATACAAATGGGCGTTGTTTTCTTCTAATTTCTTACATAGGGCTCTGGAACTAATGACAAAGTACTGATTCGAATTCTGGTCTCTCGCTGCGAAATTGACATGAAGGAAATCCAAGCCCTCTTCAAGCGGTTTTACGGCAAAAGTCTACGCCAGGCAATTATGGTATGACATTCTTCCTCGTCTAGATGTCTTCTAGTGTAAATGAATAAATTAGAAGGAGAAGCAGTTGCATAGAAAATATTCCACAAAACTAGGGCTGTGTTGGAGTACGAGCATATGATTGTTTGCGTTCTTAAATTAATGAAACTGTAAGTGTAGACATAAGATCGCAAATATTACAATGACCATTTTTTCAACTATCGCTTACCTTACCGTGCAGTTTATGTTTCTGCAATATAATGGGATGTGTGTGTAACCACATTCAGTTCATAGCACTAATATCAATGTCTGAAATTAATGTGAAATTTATTTTTTTTGTTTGTAGGATGAGCTCAAAGGTGACTACGGAACAATCCTGCTTGGTCTGGTTGGACATGACTAGAAGTTACACCAGTTCTCCTCCAATTTCCCATCTCATTTTTTCAAACATTCTATTTAGTCAGCCACCTGTATTTCCGTTTTTTTTATTTGTTTGATTAGCGTGATTTCTTTTTCCTTACCAAAAACACCTTCATTTGCAATAAAGATGCATATTTTACAAGGTCACCAAGTTGTTGTTGCTATCCTATTGTTCAAGTTTCCAGTCTTAGAAGATGGTCTGAATATGAAGGGGAACTATGTATAGTTATACCACACATTTCGTGCTCAGTTTGTATAATACAGAATGTTATGTAGATTGCATGGACCAGATTACTCTTTTATTCTATCACTTTCTTGAACTAAATGCGAAAAGAATATCTTAAATGATAGAATGAGGCACTTTGTTGCAGGGACAGACGATGTAATAAAATGCTGTACGTACTGATTTTCTTAATAGGACAAGGTGATTTTGAGAAGGGAAGATAGCTGATGTAGGCAGGTGATGGCAAGGTACAAGCATCGAGACCCAACCGACCATAGTCAAGCCAGAAACAACAGCACTGACAAAGCTAAATCGTTTTTCTTTCTAAGTGCATGTGTTTATTTTTGAGCCTCCTTTTTTATTGTTATGCTGCTGCGTGAATGGGTTGATAGATGAGTGAATTGACTTATGGAAAAGTTAGTCAACCAATGAATGGGCCGGTGGGCAAATGTTTCCCGAATATTGCTCGTGAGGGTCGAATCAGTTGGATGGTGAAGTGGGCTGATGGGCAAAAAATAGAATGAATGAAAAGACTAAGGGGCACATTTATACTCTGTTTGCGCCGGATTTACGTAATTTGTTTTTAACGCAAATTTGTCGCAAACTTAACTCCATATTTATACTTTGGTGCTAGACCCGTCTGTTGCCAAATTTCTGGAGTGAGAGTAATTTTTTCACCGTGGAAACCTACCTTGCGTCAATGGCATGCAAGGTAGGCGTTCCTGGGCAAAAAATGACTCAAAGGCATTTGCACCTTATTTATACACAAACGGGAGGGGGAGGACCTTAAAAAATGACTCTAAAACAGTTTAGAGTAATTTTTTAACGTCTGGGTCAGGGCAGGCGTTAACGGTCCTGTGGGCTAATTTCCATGGTCTCTGACCATGGAAGCAGTCCACAGGTGCCATTCCCTGCCCCCAGGGACACCCCTGCCACCCTCGCCCCCCTCTGGAGGACACCCATGGATGGGGGGACCTATCTACAGTAAGTAGAGGTAAATGGAGGTAAGTATTTTTTTTTACGTAGAAGTGGCATAGGGGGTCTAACTTGGGCCCCCCACATGCCACTGTGCCCAATGGCCATGCCCAGGGAACAGAAGTTCCCTGGGCATGGGGGGCATGACTCCTGTCTTTCCTGAGACAGGAGTCATTTCCATGGGGGTTGTGCGTCCAACAATGACGCTAGTCAGGTTAGAGTCAATATTTTGGATTCTAACCTGACTTGCACCATTCTTTGGAGCACATCCCCCCAGTCTTCCCTACGCCTCCGCTGCCCGGTTAGAGTCCTTTATTTTGACTCTAACCACACCGCAGCGCCGGCTACCATCATTCCATAAATATGACGCCCGGTTGGCGCATTGGAATGGCGGTAGCCGGCGTTATACTTTTAGATGCAAATCTGCGCTGGCGCAGATTTGTGTCAAAAAGTATAAATATGGGCCCAAGAGTTCACAGTCTAGATGTAAGAGTGGTTAATAGGTCAATGATTGGTTGAGAGAGTGGACCGAGATGTCGAAAAACAGCTGGGGGCATGTAAGTGGTATGAGTAACTAAAAAGTGAGCGGATAGTGGATCGATTAATGCACAAATACATGGGTATGGATCAGTAGGTGGATGGATAAATGTGTGTGTGAAGGAATGGATGAGGGAGAAGAAACCATGGGAGGTGCTGACTTGATTTGTATTTCAACCATTCCAGAACAACAGCAACGACTGTCATAAATGTGCAAATGGGTATATATTTTTTCTTTAGAGATTTCGATCATATAAAACTTCATTTTGCTCATTACAAGTTGTACTTGTAACAAAGGGGTATGACGTAAGTGCATGTGAGTGGTACGTATAGCAAAACAAAGGATATGAAGTTAATCCATGTCTAAAATTATTCAAAGTAAAAGGGTGCAACAGGACACTGCAGAACCTTAATCATACTGAGCAGGCTATTTCAGCGGACCTTAAGATAAGGGTCTTCACAATCAGTTTAAACAAATGGATGAGTGAGAAACTTCATAGGTTAGGTAATGTATATAAGATGTATTTCTGTGGTAATTTTACAGAAGAAACCTAGCCAAGAGGCAGAAGAACCTTGCACAGGGTCACAGGCAAAGATGCAACTGATGAGTAACGTGGAGCATCAGGGGTTCTGAAAGTGGCGGTGCACTGTTAATTAGTTGTGTAGGCTTATTTAATGAGCTGTGCTTTCTGCTATTTTCTAATTTGGAAAACGGTTGAGATAGTCTTTATGGATACAGAGAGGTAGGTCCAAATTCAGGGTACATAAACTGAGAACATCTGTATCCTTGTTTAAATTTGTAGTACTTCTTTATCTCTATTTTGACCCTGAACTGGCTGTGGTAGTGCCAGGGGCCACTGGAGATCGTGGAATTGTCAGCCACAAATGTGGAGGTGCCAGTTGTGATCAGTTTTCAGATGACTGATAGATCATTAGGTGACTTGAAGGGACAGGGGATGGCTGGGTGAGTAGGATTGTAGATCAGTGATTGAATGAATATGTAGATTTTCACAGTTGGTGGATGTGTGAGTAGTGGATGTTTGTGGAAGGGGATGCGTGGTTGAGTGCATTAATGGAATAAATTGGGAATGGATTAGCTCCTACATGTTCAATGAAAAAAAGAACAAGGAAAACTACCTAAGCACCTCCTGCTAAAGAACACTACGTCCACTGCAAGTGCTTAAACAAAAACTACCCAAGAATTATTTCTGGGTGTTCCTACCTCCATGTGCTAGTCCTGAAGGATCCCAAAGAGAAAATACAAGATTGTATTAGCCATGATTTTGTGGAAGGATTTTCCTACTCAGGATTATCCTTTACAACAATGTCAATAAATCTTTTCACCCAGCATGAAGGGCGTGGTAACACAAGGCTTCAAAACTTCAGAACAAATCCAGAATCACCATTTGTTGACCAAGGTCATGGGAAGGATGCAAACAAACAAACATTAAAAGGACTACACAAAAGCAATGTGAAACATCAGAAGGATAATCTGTTATACAGAAAACAAGCACTGTTCAGTTCTTTTATGCATTAGAGCGTATCAAACGCAATCTAAGCTTAGCTAGCTAGGGCAAAGAAAATCCCTACAGATTAGCAAGCCAAGTTAACATGTGCTGAGCTGAACTCATGTGGACAAAAAGGTAAAAAGGAAAAGGACAACAATAATTTGGAAAAACTGCATCTGGGGCAAAAGGTAACCAACCAAAGTTGGCAAAAAGTAGGTGAAAAGGGAAAGAGTCAGAATGTCAGAAACTCAGTCAATAGTCCTCTTCTTGGGGTTAGGGGAAAAGATTTAAGTCTCAGCAAAGTATTAGAATGAAGGTTAGGGTAGAAAGGTCTGTACCTCTCAGAGTCCAAGTGGTCTGCTTTTATAAGGAAGGGCAAAAAGACTGCTGCAAATCCAGCTGGGGAACAGTATATTAAAGTTCTTGGTGCAAGAAGATTCACTCATCCATAACTCCATATGACGCAGGAGGTGTAACTGTCTAATCATAGTCAGTCTTGTGACATATAAATGCATCAGTGAATATTCTCATTACCAACATGTAAAGGCATCCCTCTTAGCTCAACCATGCGGGATGAAACAAATGTAAACATTGTCCTATTTTAAAATGTACTGGGCTCAAAGTTACTATCTCAGGCTCACTATTGGTAAAATAATAGAACTTCAATTACCGAGCTAGTATTTCACAGGAACAAAATTTGAAAGAACGTTCACAGTAGCAAGAATGACTAAACATTTTCTGACAGTCAAGAAACAAGGGCCTTGAAAGCCTCACTTAGGCTAAGCAAAGTAAATTAAAATGGCACATTCAATTATGCAAAATAATGTGCATATAACTCCCAAAATTACAATTCCAACATTAATAAGCTTTGTCAGTGTTCATGTTACAGTAGATTTAAAATGAAATAACTCTGTTAATAGACCCCTTTAAGTATGCCACAGAAATGTAATCTTCAGCTTTTGCATGTAAAATATTAAACATTACCGCCCTAAACATAATTATCATTTTAGTGTAAACTATGAAATGACATCACAGAGAAATACATATAATTTAATCTACTGTCTATGCATGAGGTTTCAGGCTTACAACACCATACTTTAGTCCTCTATTCTTCAGTGAATGCACATTAATATAGGCCTTCAGGGAACCACTTCGTAACAAATCCATTGGTACACCAATTAACAAAATGCATAGATTGTCACTTATAAATGACCTATGTAATGTCAGGGGTAGCAATAACATTTCTGCTACATCACTCCCCCCTCTGATGGCGAATCAAGGCATCATATCAAATTACAAGCTCTCATTTTCAATAAGACAGGTTAAAATCTTTGAGGTTGTTCCAGGAAAGATCTTCTGGACTCCTCTAACTGCTTAATGTCACTATAAGAAGTGCTCCTTCCAGTCTCCATCTGAATTTCTTCCTTTCTGTTCCCTCTCTTTGCTTTCATTGCTTTCAGCTTCTTGCATAACTTGTAAAGGCAAACTGCAGCTAAGGCACACCACTTTCCAGCTGTTGAAAAACTGCTACCTATTACTTCCCTGTTGCTTCTAACCCCTCCAGGTCATTTTTCAGGCTTGTCATACTTGCCATATACTTTCACAGCTCCTTACTATTGTCTGGTATGTTAGTGTAGCACTGTTTAACATGCAGCATTTTACAAACTCCACCCTCTTTTGCTAGAAAAATGTCTAGCACAAGACAATTTTTTAAAGCCATTGATCCTACAGCAACCATTTCTGTATCTACGAACAAGAAGGTGGCTGCAGCATCTGTAGATCTACAATTGTTGATCTACAATCGTTGTCAATGTCCTTACGTTGTGATCATTCGGGATCACTCCCATGGATAGAGTTATGGCAACATAAGTATCTCCTACAAACTCTGAAGCACTGGCACCTCTCTTGTCTCAGGAATTTGACATTTCCTCCCAAACAGGATCACTGAAATGCTCCACCTTTGGAAAGACTGCTCCTAGACACCCTGTTCCATACCATCCTTTAGGCAGCTTATAATATGTTTTCTTCCCACACATGAAATAAAAAACTGGTATGGGGGACCTTCTCCAGCTAACATTAACATTCAAACACTCTTAAACAAAAACAAATATCTTCATTCACTGATCCCTACAATTTTGTACTTGTCTTGCACCATTTTAGCATCAAAATTTTTGACTCTAAAACAGCACATATCCATCTCCATATTTATATTTTGATGGTAGACCCGTTTAGCATCAAAATATTGGAGTTAGCGCCATATTTAGGATGCCCGAAACCACCTTGCGTCAATAAGATGCAAGGTAGGCGTTCCCGTCCTTAACACGATGCTAACCCCCTAGCGCCATATATATCCCCTGACGCAAAAAAAATGGTAACGAAGGAAGCAGACTTAAAAAATGGTGCAAACTCTGATTAGTGCCAAAAATTAATGCCTGGGCAGACCAGGCGTTAAAAAGAGGCTTACACACCACCACTCAAGAAAAAAATCACAGAAGGAGCCTTGGAAACTGCCAGGACAACATGGAAGTGCTACTGCTCCAGCTTGGCACATGCAGCAAATGTGTGAGAAGACAGCAGATCCAACCACCACCACCACAACAACCTCAAACCCCACTACAACAGCCACAGAGGCAGCACAGAATGAGAGAGTGAATCTTTAGACAACAAATCACCATCTTAGGAATGAGGGAACAAAATGTGGCCCGGATGTACAGACTCAACCGGGAGTCTGTTGTACGCCTGCTGCACATGATAGCATCACACACCATGGCAAGGCTGAAACCTTCCCATAACATTCCACCCATAACAAAACTCCTCACTGTCCTCTACATGATGGCAGTGGATAATTCCAGACAATGGGTGATCTAGCGGCTGGTATCTCCCAGTCGTCCTTCTCTGTCTGCCTAACAAAGGTCCTGGATGCAATCCTACGCCTCACACCACAACACATCTGCTTCTCAAGCACCCAGCAGCTGCCGCAGGAGACCAAGCAAGGTTTCTTTCAGATTGCTGGGTTTCCACATGTGCTGGGTGCAATGGACTGTACCCATATCCATCTGGTGCATCTGCAGCAACAGAACACCTCTACAGGATCTGCAAGCACATCCATTCCATCAATGAGCAGGCCATCATGGACCACCATGGGCTCTTCAGCAAAATCCTGGTGAAATATCCCGGCAGCATCCATGATGCATAGATCTTTCACCTTTGCACCATCAACCAGCGGTTCCAGAATGGCGACTCACCATACCAATCATAACACACAACACGCCAGCCATCAAGGTCAAAGAAGAGAAACACAACAATAAATACACATGGGCAGGTCCACAGAGATGTATAGGCAACAAAACATAAGCCAGGTGCCACACTACACTGCACACATTGCATGTCACAAACACATACACCAAAATCTACATAACACAGCAATACCTTGACTGTAAAACCACGTGTGAACAGGTGGCGCAAAGTCTCCTTTGCATGCAGAAGCTGCTCACAAACGACTACAAGTGTCCACAGGTTCACAACTAAATACGGAACACACACACACACATTACACCAAACAAAGAAACACACAGGCATGTCAATGGCATAGGCTATGGCCATGTTGAGGAAGTCACACATAGGCACAGTCCCATTAAACCATGGTGTGCAAGCCTCGGGCAGAACCTAAATCCCATGCCACCCGAGTGGTGCCATAACCAAGTATACAGCAGCTACACATACCTGACATACCTGTGGTGTTCACATACACCTGCCTGCTGCATTGTGTCCCACACATGCGTATAAAACATTTTTTGCCGTTGAAGACCATGGGGTTGAATCATGAGAAATGGGGCAGTACCTACCCCAGTGCCACCTGACATGCGCCCCTAGTGCCCACTAAGAACACCATGTCTGTACGAACTACCAGAAATGGTCCACTATGGTGTTGTGTCTGTGAAAAAACACTAACATTCATGGATGACATAGTCAGACGCGGTGGGTGTATGGTGGAGATACCTGACATTATATGCACCATACTAAGGGACCCATGTGAAAAATAGCTGTGGCCCCTTCCAAAGCCTGCACTGTGCATGTGTAGAAAGTTTCTGTCAGAAATCATGTAGTAGAAGCTAAGAAATAATTCTGCAACAAATTACAACATTCTACCAATGTGGGACACACATTCCCGTACACTTCATGGTTTGCACAACCATAATATGCCACAAAGGGTCACTAGGGCCCATAATTAAAGGAAAATGACGGAGTGCAACATTGCACCAAAATTGGCAGCGCCGCGCTCCTTCATTTACACAATACAAGGTTGCGCCTTATTTAATTGATTACAGCACACCCCTGTAATGCCCTTGTCCTTGCGCAAAAATTAGCTACCAGCACCAACGCAGGCATTCTTGCGCCATCATGCAAGGACTTCTGCGTTGAGGGCTGTGATTGTTTATGTGCTGGAAGGGCAAAATATGCCTGAATGGTGATACAAAATCCTGCTTAATGGTGAACTTGGATTTTATATTACTACTTTAGAAATGCTACTTTTAGAAAGTGAGCATTTCTCTACACTTAAATCCTTCTGTGCCTTCCAATCCTCGTCTGGTTAGGTTTAGTTGACAAAAAAATTTAGAAAAGGAGATTCAGGACACCAATCTCATAGAGGCCATAGACAAAAATTACAACATTTTAAGCAGTGTACTTCAAAAACATCAAGAATACATAAAAGAGAAAAAATTACATAAATTGAGACGAGATGCAAATGACTATTCCAAGGGCAGGGTCTTCACATATGCCCGCAAATTTGACAACCTCAATAGTGAAAGATCAGATAACAGGACTACTACAACCTCCTCAGCTGGTTTTTCCAATGTTACCACCAGCGACACTGATTTATCTAGTTGCTCTAGTCTCGCAAGTGATGACAGCAATAGTGTCCCACCACAACAGGCAACCACTTCCAGCAATAAATCTACTTTTTTGTTGGAAATGGAAAGATTTCGCAGAGGACAGAAAATCAACAAAATACCTTCTACAACACACACAAGAGAACCAGAAGGGGCCAAAGAAAGAGTGCCCGAACCGGCAACCAACATAACCAGGGTCACCACAAGATCATCAGCCCGCAATCAGAAGACTTAGATGTAGACCGGACTCACAATGAAGATCTTTGTGTCATGAATTTGTCCAACACCACACTTGACAGCGACCAATTGAGTGTTCTCAATAAGGGTCTTGGTTTTGTACCCATGTCCTTTCCTGACTTTACGCAAATTCATATCGATCTTTTCAAATTTGTGCGGAAGTGTAAACTTTTGAAACATTTCGACCTTAAACATACACACACGGGTAAGGATGAGGCAAACATCATGACTTATGATTTATCCATTGGCAATCTTAAGGACATACAAACCATTCTTTCCCTAGAGGGCAACAGCCATATCAACACAACACCCACCTGTGAAGATATTTTGGCTGACCTAGGCATGACTCACTCAGCAACCTGTGACAGTGGTCTTAGACCTTCCTCCAAATTCACTCCACTATTACCACCAGATAATTCAATTGATGTTTTCCAAAAATTGGCTGTTTGTACACCATTTGGACTGCTGTCCACGGCTGTTATATATTATTTGGACTTGGCTGTTTGTATACCATTTGGACTGCTGTCCACGGCTGTTATATATTATTTGGACTTGTATACTTGAACAAGGATTCATTTTTCCATCTTTGATTCTGGTTCCAAGATGTCAGTTTAGGCCACAGGCCATTGTTATTATTCAAAGACAATACGAGGAATAAAACTGAACATTACAGCTTCTTGGGATGTGCCTTGGTGTTTTTTCTATGCAGGTTTAGTTGACAGCTCCCTTGTGCATTCACTCAGACAACCCCAAACACAGGATGCTCAGTCACACTTGCATACATCTGCATATTGAATGGGTTTTCCTGGGCTGGGAGGGTGTCGGGCCTGCCACTTACATGTCTAATGACAGCAGCCTGCCCTCACACAAAGGACTGCCACAACCCCTACTGGGACCCTGACAGACAGGATGGAACTGAAAGGGGAAAGAAGTCTGTGCACTTCTAAGCCACTTTTTGAAGTCTTCCCCACTTCAAAGGCACATTTGGCTATTTAAGAAGGGTCTCTGACCATACCAACTCAGACACTTCTGAGGTAGACACTTCTACTTCACAGACACTTCCTGGAGAAGAACCTGAACCAGAACCTGCAACCTGCCAAGAAGGACTGCCTGGCTTCGCAAAGGACTCACCTGACTGCTTTTCTAAGAAGGACTGCTGCCTTGCTGTTGCCCTGCTGCCTTGCTGCTGTCAGGCTGTGCTGAAGAAGAGCTCTCCAAGGGCTTGGATAGAGCTTGCCTCCTGTTCCCTGAAGTCTCAGGACCAAAAATACTTCATTCCTGCAAGAAGAACTCCTTGTGCGGCGGAAATAGATGCACAGCCTGCGGAAAACGATGTACAGCCTGCATCGCGGTGAAAAATTCACTGCACTCCAAATCAGAACGAGGCAGCCCGATTTCGCAAAGAGAAGATCAACGCAGCGCCAGCATAGCAACCAGAAATACAATGCATGGGTCACTGGATCGCCACAAAGCCAAGCCAGCACAACGCAGCCTGACTTCCTGAGAGGAATCAATGCAACGCCTGCTGTGCGGTAGAAATTTCCACGCAGCACACACCAAATCGACGCAGCCCCTGTGACTTCATCCTGCAAGTGCCGGATTTAAATGCATCATCCCCGGGGCATCCAAAAACCCCGCAACCCAAAGAGGATCCAAAACCGAGCGACAGAAATCGATGCAAAGCCTTCCCTGTGTGAAAAATAAACCAGGCATCGCCGTGTGAGGTCAGAGAAATCGACGCACACCTCCCTGTTTTTAACACATCTCCTCCTTGGTGGTTCTTTGCAGTGATTTTATATGCAAACCAGGTACTTTGTGCTTGCAAGAGACATTTGTTGCTTTTAAGAGACTAAAGACACTTTATATGATTTTTACAGTGATACCTCAACATATACTTATTGCATCTTAATCGTTTTGACCTGCATCTTATTAGATAAATATTATATCTTTTTATAAACAATGTGTGGTGTATTTTTGTGGTGTTCTACAGTGTTATTGCATGATTTATTTCACAAATTCTTTACACATTGCCTTCTACGTTAAGCCTGACTGATCAGTGCCCAGCTACCAGAGGATGGGCACAGGATAATTTGGATTGTGTGTGACTTACCCTGACTAGAGTGAGGGTCCTTGGTTGGACAGGGGGCAACCTGACTGCCAACCAAAGACCCCATTTCTAACATTGGTGATCAGTGGTGAGGATAGGGCTTGTGTTTGATCAATGACATAGAATAGCAAAGTGTTCACTGCCTACCCACAGTTGAAGGCCAACTTGATTTTTTTCTTTTTCTAAAAAATTCATTTTCTACCTGACAGTTTTAGCTAAAATCATCACTCAACATGTCTCTGGCTGGGTCTCAAGCAGGAGATGAAGATTTTGACCTAGCCATGCTGGAGACATATTCTGATAAACAGCTGAAGGGGATCTGCAGGGATATGGGAGTACTTACCCAAAAGGCCTCCAGAAAAGAGGAATTCCAAATGGCGCTGAGGGCCTGGGCAGAAGTCCATTCTGATGAGAATGTTGAAGAGGAGGGTCCAGAGGGTGGCCCCTCAGAGGATTTTTTGCCGTTAGTGGAGTATGTTACCTCTGTGATTGTGCCCTCTGCAAAACCAGGGAGAAGTGTCTTTGACCATGGCCTGACCGCAGAGGAAACGAGGGAGGAGAGAGAATTCTAATTACAAATGGCAAGGTTAAAAATTGAAGATCAACAGGAGGAGAGGAGGGCAGAGAGAGAAGCCAAAGCAGATGAGAGAGCCTTGGCTGAAAAGAAACTTTTGTTGGCTCATGAACTGAGTCTCAAGGAGCTGGATATCAAAGCAAGACAGTCTGAGTCCAGCAATGATGTTGGCAGCATACATGCAGGTCCTGTTGGAGAAAAGAAGGTTCACATACTCAAATGTATAGTGCCACGTTATGTGGTGGGAGATGACATTGATAGGTGGCTGGCTGCTTATGAAGTTGCGCTAAGGGATCATGGGGTCTCTGAAGAGCAATGGGGGGTGGCCTTGTGGTTTTATGTACCAGTAGTGGGGAGGGACACACTTCTCACATTAGATCAAAATGTATGGGCACCTTTGAAAGCCGCTTTACTTGCCAAGTTTGGGCTGACTCCTGTGAAATACCGTCAGGTTCAGGGACAGCACAAAACTCTCCACACAAACTTGGAAAGAGTGTTTTGATTTCTCCAATAAGGCACTGAACGGATGGATGCGGGGCAGCAAAGTAAATGATTACACAGGGTTATTTAATTTAATTCTGAGAGGTCATATGCTCAGTATTTGTTCTACAGAGTTGCACCAGCACCTGGTTGACTGTAAGTTGACTGATCCTAGAAAGCTTGCTGAGGAGGCAGACCTCTGGACTAGCACTACAGTGTCCAAAAAGGTACCTGGGAGTGACCCTAAAAAGGGTGGTTCCGGTTTCGCCCAACAGAGTGAGCCGCAGATTAGAGATGACCCAGACAAGTCCCAGAGTAAAGGGGGGAGGAAAGGGTTCCCATGCCCCATCTGAGAAACAGGGTGGTGGTTCTGGTGGGCGGTGGCCCAAAGCATCCCATTTCCAACCCCGTTGCTTTGAGTGTTCCCAGCTAGGACACAGGAAAGGGGGCTATTTTAGTCCAAGGAAATCACCCACTGGTGGGACCTCTACAGGGGTGGCTGATGTGGCCTTAGGGGAATGTAGTCCCCAGGGGCAGGTCATAGACCATGCCTTCATCTCCTTTAGTTGGGAGGTGGACTCAGAGGGCAAGCTGGTGATCTCTGAGGGTGGGAATCGTCACTTCCACCAGGTGGGAGTGAATGGGGTCACAGTCACCGCTCTGCGGGACTCAGGGGCTAGTCTTACCATGATGGTGGAGAGACTAGTTTCACCACAGCAGTACACCGGCCAGGTGTGTAGGGTGACTCCAGCCATTGGGGAGGACTTCTTCTGCCCCATGGCCCTGGTGTCCCTGGAGTGGGGTGGGGAGGTGAAACAGAGGTGGGTCATAGCTAGTCTCCAGCTGGCCGTTAACTACATTCTGGGGAATGAGTTACCCCTAGTGTCAGGAGAACTGAGAGGGTTGACCTCTAAGGGCACCCTGGCAGTTCAGCTGTCTGACAGTATCACTTCCCAGAGGAGGGTACTTGAGCCCAGATGTGGAGGCAAGGTGAGGGAGGACTCACCCTTGTCCCCTGTTCAGCCTGAGGGTACAGACCCTGGGCTGAGGGACCCACCCCTGAACTGGTGAGAATGGAAAAGGGGGGCAAGACCCCTGGGGCTATTGCCCCCCATTCAGAGATGCCTCAAGAGCCCCATGGGAGCTCCCTGCCAGCCCCCGGCTAGAGGAGAAGCTCATACAAAGACCCCACTCAGGCCCTTCTCTTAGCAGTGGATGGTTTGGGGCCTGGCTCTTGACACTCACTATCAGTGGCATATTTTGGTTAGTGTCCTTGTGGACAATGTTTTCCCTGTGTTGGGGACAGAAGTCCGACCCAAGGGGTGAACGTGCCACACCACTTTTTTAGCCATAGTGGTACTGTCTGCATCTGTGAGAAAATTAAAGTTAGAAGCTTCACAGATGGGGACATCAAATGAGGAAAAGAGTTCCCCATGGGTCAGTTCAGTGGCCCCAGAGAGTATAGACAGAGGAGCCTCACTGAGTTCAGAACGGAGTGGAACTGGCAATAGCCCCTGTAGTAGTGGGCCATTCTCCATGTTCTATCGCCTTAAGCAAGGAAGTCCATCAGAGTGTTGATTAGCCTACCCCGGCTTTACGCTGGAAGGGGGATATGTTGGAAATCGACTTTCCACAGGGTCACCCCCAAACATTTTGCTCTTTCTATGTGTGCAACAGTATGCAGCACATATCAAAATATCAAAAAATGAGGAGGAATAAAAATATTCCTCAACGGTGTGCATTGCTAACCTCACCCCTGAGGTGGGGTTAGATTTTGGTGCTGCCTCAGGTTTATGAAACCTCGTAATTCTGATGCAGGGAGAAAATGCTATGTGTGTCGCTGTGGCACGTCCAAAGCAACACCCATTGCGTGCCCCTTCCACGCAGAGGGCTGTGTGTGAAGGTGCTGTATTCACGAGGTGGCATCAAGCTACAAAAAGTGGCATAACGCCACCTTTAAAATAAAGGGCAGGGCATAGCTCCACCGGAGCTTCAATAAAAGTGATGCTCTGGTGGTGCTAGGGGCTCTTATAAATGCCCCTAAGTGTCACACTGCATGCATAGTGCAACGCGGTGATATGGACGGCACAATCTGGCTTTGTAGGGCAACTATACTGTATCAACATCTGACTCAATTGTGCTGCTAGATAGGTAAATGCAGTGTAAGAATAGAACACTGCTTCAAATATGGACTACACAACACCTGCTCAAATAATGACCATCACTTTTTGGAACAACATAAAAACGTCCTAGGCCCTTGAACCACTACCAAGGTTTGTCATGTCCAACAACACAGTCCAAATAAACTATTTCACAAGAACGGGAACATACACTACTTGTAGTGGGGTGGGGAGGTGAAACAGAGGTGGGTCATAGCTAGTCTCCAGCTGGCCGTTAACTACATTCTGGGGAATGAGTTACCCCTAGTGTCAGGAGAACTGAGAGGGTTGACCCCTAAGGGCACCCTGGCAGTTCAGCTGTCGGGCAGTATCACTTCCCAGAGGAGGGTACTTGAGCCCAGATGTGGAGGCAAGGTGAGGGAGGACTCACCCTTGTCCCCTGTTCAGCCTGAGGGTACAGACCCTGGGCTGAGGGACCCACCCCTGAACTGGTGAGAATGGAAAAGGGGGGCAAGACCCCTGGAGCTATTGCCCCCCATTCAGAAATGCCTCAAGAGCCCCTTGGGAGCTCCCTGCCAGCCCCCGGCTAGAGGAGAAGCTCATACAAAGACCCCACTCAGGACCTTCTCTTAGCAGTGGATGGTTTGTGGCCTGGCTCTTGACACTCACTATCAGTGGCATCTTTTGGTTAGTGTCCTTGTGGACAATGTTTTCCCTGTGTTGGGGACAGAAGTCAGACCCAAGGGGTGAACGGGCCACACCACTTTTTTAGCCATAGTGGTACTGTCTGCATCTGTGAGAAAATTAAAGTTAGAAGCTTCACAGATGGGGACATCAAATGAGGAAAAGAGTTCCCCATGGGTCAGTTCAGTGGCCCCAGAGAGTATAGACAGAGGAGCCTCACTGAGTTCAGAACGGAGTAGAACTGGCAATAGCCCCTGCAGTAGTGGGCCATTCTCCATGTTCTATCGCCTTAAGCAAGGAAGTCCATCAGAGTGTTGATTAGCCTACCCTGGCTTTAGGCTGGAAGGGGGATATGTTGGAAATCGACTTTCCACAGGGTCACCCCCAAACATTTTGCTCTTTCTATGTGTGCAACAGTATGCAGCACATATCAAAATAGCAAAAAATGAGGAGGAATAAAAATATTCCTCAACGGTGTGCATTGCTAACCTCACTCCTGAGGTGGGGTTAGATTTTGGTGCTGCCTCAGGTTTATGAAACCTCGTAATTCTGATGCAAGGAGAAAATGCTATGTGTGTCGCTGTGGCACGTCCAAAGCAACACCCATTGCGTGCCCCTTCCACGCAGAGGGCTGTGTGTGAAGGTGCTGTATTCACGAGGTGGCGTCAAGCTACAAAAAGTGGCATAACGCCACCTTTAAAATAAAGGGCAGGGCATAGCTCCACCGGAGCTTCAATAAAAGTGATGCTCTGGTGGTGCTAGGGGCTCTTATAAATGCCCCTAAGTGTCACACTGCATGCATAGTGCAACGCGGTGATATGGACGGCACAATCTGGCTTTGTAGGGCAACTATACTGTATCAACATCTGACTCCATTGTGCTGCTAGATAGGTATGTGCAGTGTAAGAATAGAACACTGCTTCAAATATGGACTACACAACACCTGCTCAAATCCTGACCATCACTTTTTGGAACAACATAAAAACGTCCTAGGCCCTTGAACCACTACCAAGGTTTGTCATGTCCAACAACACAGTCCAAATAAACTATTTCACAAGAACGGGAACATACACTACTCCACAATTAAGTCTGTGTCACAACTCCAACTAAACAGTACAACTCCCATGGGATGTTCCAAACCACTTTCAACACTTACCAACATATCTCCTCTCTATCTTTTGCAGCTGAGCAAGGGTACGACATTCAGCCGTGGGTGATGACCTCTTTTGCCAATCCCACAATGGAGGAACAGCGGGCTTACAATGAGGGACACAGGAAAACCTGCAATGTTGTGGAGAGAACATTTGGCTTCTTGAATTCCAGGTTCAGGTGTCTGGCCCTGACAGCAGGAAGCCTCATGTATGCTCTACCACTTGTTTGCAAGATCATCTTGGACTGTGCAATCCTGCATAACATTTGTGTCCAGATAAATATCCCCTGGGATGAACAGGATGATGTTCCCAACGAGGGTGAGGCTGACGATGGAGCAGATAATGTGGTGGGGGATCAAATGAACACTGCTGCAGGAGTTTGTAGGAGACTAAACATTGTGGAGAACTTCTACACATAACTGCAATACTTTAAAATCACTTTATAAGTAGCACTAATCTCCTTGGTCTACTCATTCTCCACTACATACACCATTGGAATGTGACTCTAACCTCAGTAAGCAGGTAGGTAACACAAAGGTGACCAGTATGGTATCACCTACGTTTGTGACATGAGTGGGTCTACTGCCACCATCTCAAATATCAGTGACACGCAATTTTCAGGCATGTGAATCCTGAAGGTCTAGATCCATGCACCACCACATATGTCATCCGGTCAAGTGGGAAAGGTGCCAGTACCCAGCCCATCCACCACAACAACACCATGCAAAACAGGGTGAATTCAAGGGGGACACACATGAGGTAGGGGCTGTCAACAAAGGAATATCAAGTTATCTAGGAGCAGAACACTGTCACAACTCATGGTGACAAAGCATTGCATGCATGGTACATGTGTGACAAGGGTGGTACATCATTGTGAACTGTGGTCCCTTGGTAAAAGCCCAGGGATTGTAACCAATCTTCAATGCTGAGCCTGCACAGTGTATACGTGGGATTGTGCCCCAGCACTGCCAGTGTGCACAACCCGGGCACATGGTGGGCTGTACCTCACATATGGCACACATATCGTGGCTGTGGAGTGTGCAATGGGTTTCCTTGACTACATAAGCAGCTATGGGTGCAGGATCACTATTTAAACACATGACCCATTGT
Organism: Pleurodeles waltl; assembly: GCF_031143425.1. Lineage (NCBI taxonomy): Eukaryota > Metazoa > Chordata > Amphibia > Caudata > Salamandridae > Pleurodeles > Pleurodeles waltl. The sequence goes on from NC_090436.1 coordinate 841,923,562, forward strand.
CACCATCCATGGACATTTTTGGACAATGCACCACCACATATTAAACAGGACTGAATGTAGGCAGAGTAGCAAATATTCATGATGAACATAATGTGCACACGTGTCACACAAATCTGCTGTCCTGACACATGACTAGCCCAAATCTAGGCAAACATGTGCAGACTGATGTATGTTCTAGGTAGCAACGGTTATACCAGGATCACCAATGCTTGATGTGTCAGCATGTATATCTAGTAAGCTGTGTAGAATTACATCACACAGCACAAAGCAATACACTTCACCCATTGTCACACACATGACAGAACAAGTGACATTAACAAATAGTCCTATACATGTTGTGGCCTCCAACATCACAATCAGGTGTGGGATGTGCTACTCTGTCCAGAATTGTTGAAATATGTCTGAGACACAAAGCCAAACAGAGTGGGAGTAGATCTAGCCATATATGTTCCAATTGGCTAATTAACTCTCCAGATGATGTGACACCTCAATATCAGTCAATCATGGTATGAGTTACCTAGGCTGTGTCATGCTGGAAGAAATGCAAACAGATGTACAATGGACATACTGGATGGACTGCTTCCAGACACGTTTCCAATGTTGAAGTCACAACAGAGATACAAGCTGAAAAACATGCCAAACGGAAATGCTAAGGACATAAAAACATGTCACATGTACAAAATGTGCAAGACCTTAGTTTTGTACGTGAAAGGAGAAAGCTGACAACAAATATGGCAGTGGTAAATGGGAGATCCTGGACTGTATGACCACAACTGTGCATGTGTCTGTCTGCTGGGGAGTGTGGATAGTACTGCTGAGGGGCAAACATGAAGAGGCTAGGTTGTTGCTCAATGAACCCACACATCACTGCTCTAGCTACATGAACATATCACATTGTCAGGGGCCTGATGCATGTGCACAGAGGTGTGATTAAACTGGGCCTCCACTGTCTTACCTCTTCAAATGCACCCACACGTTTGTGGTGCTATTGGAGCTCACACTGTTTTAATGATGAGTAGGCTAGCAGCAATGCCAGATTGCAACACTGTGACACAATGGTATACCATTGTTTGTGACAGTCAATACTAACCTGATGTGGACAAATATGGGTGTCTAGTTGATGGCATGCACACATATGCCACATATGTCTGCATACATGTACCACTGTATTGGCTGAGGCATGGAGATGTGTAAAGATTGAGAGCAAAAGGGAACCTAGCACAAAAGTAGGGCATAGGTATCACTAGATCAGTGACTGTCAGAAATGAGCTACACATGTCTTCCGACATACGGAAACATGGGTGGCACTGATGTGACAACACATGCATTTGTCAATTTGCAAAATGTGTCCATGCAGGAAGATAGTAATGTGAGGTTTCACATCCCATGAACACACCACTGTCGTCATATTTGACAGAAATCACAAAAAACATGTCCATACACACACACACACAGCAGATACCAAACTTCCACAACACATGTGTACATCTCCTGCAACTACGGTGCACAGGGGCACAAATGGCACACTTGTAGCAGAGCAACATGAAGGGAACTCCAACAACACACCACAGAGTGAACACACATACACATGCAAATTGGCTGGGTTGATGTGATGTTAGTGCAATCCAAGTCAACTGAGTACTGTGTGTAGAAATTTTCATGGTTGTCATATGCATTACCATGTGTTGGACATAGGCCACCAAACATGTTTGGAGTTGTAGGTATGTGTACATCTGTATCTCAGACATAACAATGTAGTCCACGCCAAAATTAGTTTAAGTACACATGTATACACACATGTGCCAACATGTCTGTGGACACAGTATAGCTACACATGCACATGTGAATAAGGTATTGAGTAATCGCATGCAGCAGACTCACAAAGGAACCCATAGGTCCAACATACCATTGTCACTGTACTGAACTTACACCTACATGTTGCCATACCACAGATACACCATAGTTGCACACCACATGTAACATGTGAAGTCACTCAGGGTTCACTCAAGGTACACAGTGCAAAAATCCACGCAATGTCATCATGCGTGAAAATGTTTTTACTCATACACATTTACCATACAATGGGCCTCATTCTGACTTTGGCGGGCGGCGGAGGCCGCCCGCCAAAGTCCCGCCGTCAGAATACCGCTGCGCGGTCAAAAGACTGCCACGGTAATTCTGATTTTCCCGCTGGGCTGGCGGGCGACCGCCAGAAGGCCGCCCGCCAGCCCAGCGGGAAACCCTCTTCCATGAGGATGCCGGCTACGAATGGAGCCGGCGGAGTGGAAGGGGTGCGACGGGTGCAGTTGCACCCGTCGCGATTTTCAGTGTCTGCTTGGCTGACACTGAAAATCTTGGTGGGGCCCTGTTAGGGGGCCCCTGCAGTGCCCATGCCATTGGCATGGGCACTGCAGGGGCCCCCAGGGGCCCCACGACACCCGTTACCGCCAGCCAGGTTCTGGCGGTCAAAACCACCAGAACCCGGCTGGCGGTAAGGGGGTCGGAATCCCCATGCCATGGAGGATTCCCCAGGGCGGCGGGAAACCGGCGGGACACCGCCGGTTTCCCGTTTCTGACCGCGGCTGTACCGCCGCGGTCAGAATGCCCAAGGATGCACCGCCAGCCTGTTGGCGATGCATCCCCGGTCCCCGGCCCTGGCGGTTTTTACCGCCAGGGTCGGAATGACCCCCAATATCCCTAAGCTAATAGATGCATTGCCCCTGTGCGTCTATCACACGTTCACAAGCCTTTTCATGCTAAAGGGGTGAAAATACGAGGCATAACCTTCATGTGTAAAAAAAACGATGCATGACTAAAAAAGTGATGCACACGCCTAGGAAGTGATGTACCAGGACATGTTACAGTGAGTGTAGGTTCACTTTCACTTTTCAGTCTGTTTCTCTGTGACTGTGTGAAGTTGTGTGGTTTAGGTGGAGTGTTTGCTGTGTTTGTTGTGTACATTGTGCTGTGTCTTTTGTATAATTATTGTCTCAAAACTTGCATTATGTATAGTCAGTGTACTGTTATTGTCACTGTATTGTTCGATATTTGTCTGGGGTAGTGTAGTAGTTGTGTACTGTTGAAAATGGCCTTTCCGCAGGGTCACCCCCAAACCTTTTGCCTTCCTCCTTCTCTTTTTCTGACCTCATTGTTGCTGGCTTTAGGACTCTGCACCCTTTACCACTGCTAATCAGTGCTAAAGTGCATATGCTTTCTCCTTAAAACATGGTGACATTGCCTCATACCCAATTTACTTATTTAATTTACTTGTAAGTCCCTAGTCAAGTGCACTACATGTGCCCAGGGCCTGTAAATTAAATACTACTAGTGGGCTTCAGGATTGGTTGTGCCACCCACATAAGTAGCCCCCTAACCGTGTCTCAGGCCTGCCACTGCAGTGCCTGTGTGTGCAGTTTCACTGCAACTTCGACTTGGCATTTAAAAGTACTTGCCAAGCCTTAAACTCCCCTATTTCTACATATAAGTCACCTCTAAGGTAGGCCCTAGGTAGCCCATAAGGCAGGGTGTTATGTAGGTAAAAGGCAAGACATGAACATGTGTGTTCTGTATGTCCTGGTAGTGTAAAACACCTAAATTTGTTTTACACTGTTGTGAGGCCTGCTCCTTTCATAGGATAGTGTTAGAAATGGGGTATTTGGTTGACAGTCAGGTTACACCCTGTTCAAGCAAGGGTCAGGGTAAAGGAGAATCACCCGCAGCTAGCTCCTGCTTACCCCCTTGGTAGCTTGGCAGAGCAGTAGGCTTAACTTTAGAGCGCTAGGTGTAAAGTATTTATACCAACACACACAGTAACTTAATGAAAACACTACAAAATGACACAACACAGGTTTAGAAAAATAGGAAATATTTTTCTAAACAAATAAGACCAAAACAACAAAAATCCACAATACATGTCAAGTTATCAATTAAAAAGCAAAAAGAGTCTTTATGTAGTTTAAAACACACACCAAAACTGTTAGCATGAAAAGGTACCTTGGGTGCATCAAAACTAACCCCGCATGGGCAAGTGTGCATCAAAAAGGGGCTTGCGATGCGTCGATTCCACTCACGAGCGGGACCTTGCATCTTTTCTCCTTTCGTTGGGTCAGGGCTCGTCGGTTCTTCTCTCCGCAGGAGAGCAATGCATCGATCCAGTCAGCACTCTTGTATCCGGGCAGGCCTTGCGTTGTTTTTACATGCCCAGCGGTGTTTGCGTTGGAAATCCAGCCACACGATGATCCAAAAACCACGCAGCGTGGGTTGTGATCTCCCAGCCTCCGTCAGGGATGCTGCATGTCGTTTCTCCAGCTCCGTGCATCGATTCTTTAGTCGCATTTCCAGCGAGCGTTGATTTTCAGCCGCGGAGCATGCGCGTGTCGTTTCTTCAGCCGCAGATCTGAGTAGCTTCTATCTTATCTCCGCACGGCACTCTGTGCGTGGATTTCCTCCTCTTAGGCTGCCAGCTTCTCCTTTCAGGGTCCCAGGAACTGGATGGGCACCACAGAGCAGAGTAGGAGTCTCTCTAGAGACTCCAGGTGCTGGCAGAGAGAAGTCTTTGCTGTCCCTGAGACTTCAAACAACAGGAGGCAAGATCTAAATCAAGCCCTTGGAGATTTCTTCTCAAGATAGAAGGCACACAAAGTCCAGTCTTTGCCCTCTTACTCTGGCAGAAGCAGCAACTGCAGGATAGCTCCACAAAGAACAGTCACAGGCAGGGCAGCTCTTTTTCCTCAGCTCTCCAGCTTTTCTTCAGGCAGAGGTTCCTCTTGTTTCCAGAAGTGTTCTGAAGTCTATTGTTTTAGGTGTCCTTCTTATACCCAATTTCTCCTTTGAAGTAGGCCTACTTCAAAGTAAAGTCTCTTTTGAATGTGAAATCCTGCCTTGCCCAGGCCAGGCCACAAACACTCACCATAGGGTTGGAGACTGCATTGTGTGAGAACAGGCACAGCCCTTTCAGATGTAAGTGACCACTTCTCCCCTCCCTCCTAGCACAGATGGCTCATCAGGAAATGCAGACTACACCCCAGCTCCCTTTGTGACACTGCCTAGTGTGAGGTGCAACCATCCCAACTGTCAAACTGACCCAGACAGGGAATCCACAAACAGGCAGATTCACAGAAATGGTATAAGCAAAAAAATGCTCACTTTCTAAAAGTGGCATTTTCAGAAACACAATCTTAAAATTAACTTTACTAAAAGATATATTTTTAAATTGTGAGCTCAGAGATCCAAAACTCCACATGTCCATCCTCTCCCAAAGGGAATCTACACTTTAATCAGATTTAAAGGTAGCCCCCCTGTTAACCTATGAGAGGGACAGGCTTTGCAACAGTTAAAAACGAATTTAGCAATATTTTACTGTCAGGACATATAAAACACATTACTATGGCCCCCATTACAACATTGGCGGTAAATGCTGCTTACTGCTGTGCTGATTGCCGCAAACATACCCTGACTGCAGCGGTATACCGCTACGGGTATTATGACCCACACAGAGAAATCCGCCACTATACAGACACCCACAGAAGTCCGCCAGCCCAAAGGTCAGTGATAAACTAGCAGTACCAAAACCCATACCATTACGCCAACAGAAATACGCCCACAGCATCATGACCCACGAATCACTGTGGCGGTCATTCAACCATGGTAAACCATTGGTGGTACATACTGCAGCGCTCAAAATACACACACACTAACAAAACTACACCACATTGGACAATTCAAACTACACACACCTGACACACATACACACACCACACCCACACACCAAATTCAATATGAAACACACACCCACAATACCCACAACCCCTTACAACAACAAAAAAAGCCAACTGAGAGAGAGACAAGCCAGGAGCACCCACTGAATCTGAGCCACATAACACCATCACCCACACACCTTTGACGCACCTCACAGCACACACCCTAACACATCACCCCACACCCTCACACATACTACTCACACTACACCCATGGTACCACAAAGATACCCCATGTTCTCAGAGGAGGAGCTAAGGGTCATGGTGGAGGAAATCATCTGGGTAGAGCCACAGCTATTCGGATCACAGGTGCAGCAGACGTCCATTGCTAGGAAGCTGGAGCTATGGCGGAGAGTCGTGGACAGGGTCAACACCATGGGACAGCACCCAAGAACAAGGGATGACATCAGGAAGAGGTGGAATGACCTACGGGGGAAGGTGCGTTCCGTGGTTGCAAGACACCAGGTAGCTGTACAGAGAACTGGGGGTGGACTCCCACCTCCTTCCCCACAACTAAGAACATGGGACGAGCAAGTCTTGGCAATCATGCATCCTGAGGGCCTCGCAGGAGTAGCAGGAGGACTGGACTCTGGTAAGTCAAATCTTTACTGCTCCCCCCCACCTGCATGTCATCACAAACTCCTACCCCTACCCTCACCCCATCACTCCACCATCTCACATATACCCCACCATCACAACCCACCCATCCCAATACCAAGCCCTGCATGCAACACCAATGCATGGACACCCATCACCAAAGCATGCACACTAGTGAAAATCACTTAGCCAAACCAAGCACAGCTCACACAAGCCAACGCTGCCTTGCTTATAACAACCATAGAGGGTAACATACCCATGCACAAGATGGCACAAGCAGATACTATAACACTGCATTGACTCCCCACAGGACCCCCACTCCACGTCACCGGTGAGGAGGTGCCAGAAACATCCAGCCCCCCCCAGAAGAGGCCCACAGTGATGACAGCAGCTCTGCACGCTTGTATCATGTTACCCAGCCACAGTCCCAACCCAGCACAGAGTCTCCCCCCTCAGAAAACACCACCACAGCACCCACCCAGCGGGCCCATACCTCCGTCCCCAGGACTAGTCAATCAGCAGTGTGTCTACCAATTCAGGGACCCCAGGCAACCCCACAAACACAGCAGGATCAGGGACCTGGGGTCAGTGGCAGTGGGCACACGGTTCAGGGGACAGAGGCACAGGACTACAGGGAAACTGGGACGACTGCTGTGCGACAGGGGGAGGACAGGCCCAGGGAACCCACTCTTCACAAGGCACTTGCAGGGATCCTGGGAGCATACCACCATTCCCAGGAGAGCATGGGCCAGATACTGTACAAGTTGCAGGAGACCCAGCGGCTGCAGGAGCGACAGTACCTGGGGATCAGGGAGGACCTGAAAGACATCCACACCACCCTGTTCACCATTGCAGGGGTGCTGGCAGACATGGCCAACACCATGAAGGAGGCAGTTGCACAACAACGGGCCCCTGACACTAGCCACACTGGTGAACAGCCCTCCACCTCTGCCGGCGCTAGTGGATAGGAGGCCCCGCCACAGGACCAACAGGCCACCAGCACCCCACCTCCTGCAGAAGGAGAACCACCCTACAAACGGTCCCTGCGATCCAGGCAGAAGCCAGAGAACATTGCCAAGACCCCTGCCAGGAAATAAGACTCTCCTGATTGTCACCATTGTGTCCCACTCTGTCACCCTGTCCACCTTGAACTGCCATTGCTCCACTTCCTATGGCCCCTTGGACAATGCACCTGTGATACAAATAGACTGAATTCTATCCTGGACTTTCCTCCATCATCAACCCAGCCCATTGCACATCCCCATTTACCTTTCAGCACTGAAATAAACACCCTTGAAACTATTACAAGTATGGAGTCTGTCAATTATTTGAAATATGCATTATTCCAACAAACTGTAATCAGTTCAATTCAAATGTACCATAATATTTACATAGGTATGACCTTTAGTGGGCAGCAGTAAACACACCAATGGCCAGAGTGGGGCACAGAGATCTGAAAATGGAGATGCCAAAGGGTATAGTAAGAGGCCATACAAATAGGGAAATCAGGATGCCATGTTCAATGTCAAACACAATACTGCAATGGAAGGTGAAGTTACAGTGTCTTACCTGTGTGTCACTGGAAGTACTGTTGAATGAGTGTACTTCTGTTGTGCACATCTTCTTTCTCTGCCTCCTCTTCGTCACTGTCCACAGGCTCTACCGCTGCCACACGACCATCTCCAGGCTCATCCTCCTGCAGAAAAGGCACCTGCAGTCTCAAGGCCAGGTTGTGCAACATGCAACGATGATCTGGCACACCTTCTTTGGTGAGTAGTACAGGGATCCACCTGTCAATTGAAGGCACTGGAATCTGGCCTTCAGGAGGCCAAACATTCTCTCAATGATCCTCCTTATTCGCCCATGTGCCTCATTGTAAAGTTCCTCTGCCCTGGTCCTGGCATTCCTCACTGGGATCAGTAGCCATGAGAGGTTGGGGTAACCAGAGTCACCTGTAAATATCGAGGGATACCTGTTAGCCACACACTCACCCTTAGGGCGAAACCCACATCCATATACCTACATCAACTGGGTGGGGACCATGGGCTCACCTATTAGCCACACCCGGTGCCTCTGGAGTTGAGACATCACATATGCAATGCTGCTATTCCTCAAGAGTAAGATATCATGCACAGAGCCAGGATACTTGGCATTGACATGGGCGAGGTACTGGTCCACCAAACACACCATCTGCAGATTCAGAAAGTGAAAGCTTTTTCTATTTCTGAACACTTGTTCATTTCTCCGGGGGGGAGACAAATGCAATATGTGTACCATCAATGGCACCAATGATGTTGGGGATATGTCCCAGGGCATAAAAGTCAGCCTTCATTGTGGCCAAATACTCCACCTGGGGGAATACGATGTAGCTGCTCATGTGTTTCAGCAGGGCAGACAACACTCTGGTCAGCATGTTTGAGAACATTGGCTTAGACATCCCTGGTGCCATGGCCACTGTCGCTTGGAAGGAACCACTTGCGGGAAATGGAGCATTGACAGGACCTGTACTAGAGAGGGGATACCTGTGGGGTGGCGGATAGCTGAAATCAGTTCTTGCTCCAATTGGGCACACAGCACTTGGATTGTGGCCCTATCAAGTCTGTAGGTCAGGATAATGTACCTGTCCTCCATTGTCGCCAGGTCCACCAGGGGTCTGTACACGGGGGGTGTCTCCATCTCCTATTCATCTTCAGCGGTTGAACTCTAGAGTGAAAAACGGTGAGTAGGGGGTCATATTCACACATATTTTAAAATATATTTGAATTTCTTCCTTTACAGAAACAGTATGTGAACTCGAGAGTCAGTTGATGTGCCAATGTCTGTTGTGACGCAGTTAGATGCCATGGCCTGTGCCCCCCTGAAATGGCGGCTGCCTGACCTGTGAGGAGAGACAAGTGGAAATGAGGTAATTCCGCTGGCGTTATGCGCCGTTGCGGTCGGAGGTCGATGACCGCCGTGCAACTTCTCATTGGTTATCATTGGGCCCTATGGGTTCAAGGAGCAAATGGCAATGTACGCCAGCGGTGACAGTACGCACACTTCTGACGTGACCGCTATTTTGTATCTGTTCACTCACTTGCTACCTGACCTTCAACAGGAGAGGACCTACACTGCAAGTGCTGCTGTGACCTATGTCTGGAAGTGACAATGGCTCGAGTGTCTCGGGAAAGGGCCCCCGCCTTCACTTTGGAGGAGTTGGAGAGACTGGTGGATGGGGTCCTACCCCAGTAACTTTACTTTATGGTCCTCCAAACAGGTGAGTACACTGTGAGCATGATGCGTGGGCCATGAATGTAGGGATTGCTGTGTGTGTAAGCCTCGTGTGGGGGTGGTGGCTGAGGGGTCCTGGGCAGAGTGTTGCATGTCTGGTGGTCAATGTCTGTGAGTAAGGGGATGGGAGGTATATGGTGGGCCATGAGTGTAACAGGCCGGACGGTATGACTCATACCTTTTTCTATGCATATTTTCCTGCAGATCAACGCCGATCAGAAAAAGGGTATTTGGTGTGCCATCGCCAAGGAGATGCGAACCCTGGGGGTCTTTGACAGGCGGAGCACCCACTACTGCAAACGTTTGGAGGACCTGTGCCAATGGGCAAGGAAGATGGCAGAAGCCCAGCTGAGGCTAGCCTCCCAACGAGGAAGGGGTGCCCGTCGTAGCCTGACCCCCCTGATGTTCTGCATCCCGGCGGTGGCCTATCCGGAGTTGGATGGGCACCTGAAGGCATCACAGCAGCCACAAGGAGGTGGGTACAGACTCTGAATCATGACTTTGCGTGCGTTAAGGATTTACCTGGGTGGGGGATGTGGGTGCCCCTAGGCCAGGGCAAATATAGCAGGGTAGGTCCCATGTTGGGCAGGCTCTGAAGCACTCCAACACCAATAGTGTTAGTGGGCTTCTACTATTGGGCAGGGTCCTGTGAGTTTCAGGTGTGCCGCTAATGGTGTGAGGCATTGTACCCCAAGGGCTGGTGACTAGCATTGTAACTGGTAGTGCATGGTCTAGTGCGCAGGGCTGTTCCCTGTGTGTTGTGTACGCCAACGGAAGTGTTGTTGCTGGCATTGACCAAGTGTATCCTCTATCTCCCCCTCCTTTTTGTTTTGTCACCCTGTCCTTGTGTGCATTAGCATAATCTGGCGGAGGAGCAGAGGCACCGGCGACGGAGGAGGCTGCATACCACATGGGCCTGGAGGTCTGCTGTGTTTGGGTGCAGGTGCACAGGCTGGATGCTGTTGTGAAGTGGATGCCTTTTGGGTGGGTGGGTGTGTGCTTGCGTTTGTGTACTTTGGGAGGAGGAGTCACAGACACAGTGGGAGAGGACACAGGGGACGTGTGCATGGATGTGGGGGTGGTGACTGCCAGTGAGGGGCGTGTAGTGATAGGCGTGCTGGTGATGAAGGTAGTGGATGAGGTTGTAGAGCATGCAGGTATGAGTGGAGATGCTACTAGGAGGGAGGTGGATGACGAGTAGGAGGGGGACACAGTGGAGGCAGTGGATGTTGAAGTGTCTGCATGTGGATGGTGCTTGTGTGAATGCCTGTGAGATGAAGTGTGGTGCTTGTGTTTGCCTGAACCACTTCTGTGTGTTGATTTGGGTGATTGCTGGTCTGAAGGTGTGCTTGGGATATACTGGGGTTGAGGGGATTGGGACTGGGTAGAGGAAGTTAGAGGGGGAGGCTGGAGACAGGGACAATGGCTGCCATCAGTGCAGAGGACAGAGCCTGGAATGCTCTCTGTAGGGCCGATACGCCAGAATGAATGCCCTCCAGGTATGCATTTGTTTGTGTCACATGCCTCTCGACACCCTTGATGGCATTCAGAATGGTTGACTGCCCAACAGTGAGGGATGTCAGGAGGTCAATATCCTCCTCACTGAGGGCAGTAGGGCTGACTGGAGCAGGGCCTGAGGTGCCGGACGAAGGAGATGCCCACCCTCCTGGGTGAGCGGGCATGGTAAACAAGCTGAGGGGCTGCTGGGAGGGCGGTGCTGGTACGGGGGTGGCGGCTGTACCTGTTGTTTGGGTGGGCACAGAAGTGTCCGTCACCACCAGGGAGCTTCCATCAGAGGAGGAGTCGCTGTCACTGGTATCCCCTCCTGCCCCATCGTGGAGCTCCTCACACCCTCCGTCCCACTGGCACCTTCACCCTCCGTGGATTCACCCTCCTAGGCCATGTGGGATGCAGCTCCCTCCGTCGCCAGTGCCTCTGATCCTCCGCCAGATGATGCTAATGCACACAAGGCCAGGGTGACAAAACAAGAAGGGGGGGGAGACAGAGAACACACATGGTCAATGCCATCAACAACACTACCGTTGGCAGACACAACACACAGGGAGCAGCCCTATGCACTAGGCCATGCACTACCAGTTAGTAGGAAAGTCACCAGGCCATGGAGTACAATGCCTAACACCATTAGCTGCACACCTGAAACCCACAGGAGCCTGCCCAGTAGTAGATGCCCACTAACACTATTAGGGTTGGAGTACCTCAGAGCCTGCCGAAAAAGGGACCTACACTGCCATGTTCACCCTGGCCTAGGGGCACCCATAGCCCACATCCTCCACCCAGATATTTCCTAAACTGCGCAAAGTCAGCTTTATGACACTGTAATCACCCCCTTGTGGCGGCTGTGATGGCTTCAAGCGCCCATCCAACTCCGGATAGGCCATCGCCAGGATGCAGAACATCATGGGGTCATGGTGCGACGGGCACCCCTCCACGTTGGGAGGCCAGCCTCATCTGGGCCTCCACAGTCTTCTTGCTCCAGCGGCGCAGGTCCTCCCATTTCTTGCGGCATTGGGTGCTCCGTCTATGATAGACCCCCAGGATCCGCACTTCCTTTGGCAATGGCACGCCAAATACCCTTATTCCGGTGGGTGCTGACCTAGAGGAAAGGTACAGGAGGAAAGGACATTACTCACCCGTCTGGACCGTCAGACTCATTGCCCACCAGTTCCCAACCATGCCCTGACGCACATATACTCACCATCCTCACATGCAGCCCTCAGCCCTCCTCCACATGTATATTCCATCCACACCACTCCAAACAGGCATTGCCAACGCATCATGCTCACAGTGTACTCAACTGTTTGTCTGGAGGACCATACAGTAGTGTGTACTGGGGGAGGACCCCATCCACCAGTTTGTCCAACTCCTCCGCGGTGAAGGCAGAGGCCCTTTCCCCAGACACTCGAGCCATTGTCGCTTCCTGACTATGGTCACAGCAGCACTTGCAGTGTAGGTCCTCTCCTGTTGAAGGTCAGGTATCAAGTGAGTGAACAGATAGAAAATGGCGGTCACGTCCACGGCGGTGCGTACCGTCACTGCCGGCGTACATCGCCATTGGCTCCTGGGACCCATAGGGCCCAATGATAACCAATGCTGAATTACGCAGTGGTCTTCGACCGCCACAGCGCAGTTACCTCATTTCCCCTTGTCCCTCCTCACAAGTCAGGCAGCCGCCATTTCAGGGGGGCATATGGCATGGCACCTAACTCAGTCACAGCACATTTTGGCACATATATGGACTAACTACGCCACACACAGATTTACTCACATTACTGTAGACACACTTGTGCAACCTATGTGGTACATGACCCTCTGCTCACCGTTCTCCTCCATAGGCCACAACCGCTGGGGCAGATGATGAGATGGCGGCATCCTCCGGTGTACAGACCCCCCTAGTGGACCTGTTGACAATGGAAGACAGACACATCATAATCACCTACAGACTTGATCGTGCCACAATCCAAGACCTGTGTGCCCAATTGGAGCCAGACCTGATGTCATCTATCCGCCATCCCACAGGAATCCCTCCTCTAGTGCAGGTCCTGTCAGTGCTCCATTTCCTGGCAAATGGCTCCTTTCAAACAACAGTGGCCATGGCATCAGGGATGTTTCAGCCAATGTTTTCTAACGTGTTGACCAGAGTGTTGCCTGCCCTGCTGAAACACATGCGCAGTGACATCGTGTTTCCGCAGGTGGAGGATTTGCCCAGAGTGAAGGCTGACTTTTATGCCCTGGGACATATCCCCAAAATCATTGGTGCCATTGATGGTACACATGTGGAATTTGTCCCCCCCGCAGAAATGAACAAGTGTACAGAAATAGAAAAAGCTACCATTCGATGAATGTGCAGATGGTGTGTTTGGCGGACCAGTACATCTCTCATGTGAATGCCAAATATCCTGGCTCTGTGCATGACGCCTGCATTTTGAGGAATAGCAGTATCCCTTATGTGATGGGCCAACTCCAGAGGCACCAGGTGTGGCCAATAGGTGAGCCCAAGGTTCCCACACAGTATGATTAGGTGTCTGGGTATGGGGTAGTCCCTAAGGGTTAGTGTGTGTCCAACAGTTATCCCTCGACATTTGCAGGTGACTCTGGTTACCCCAACCTCTCATGGCTACTGACCCCAGTGAGGAATGCCAGGACAAGGGCAGAGGACCGCTACAATGAGGCACATGGGCGAACTAGGTGTATTATTGAGAGGACGTTTGGCCTCCTGAAGGCCAGATTCCGGTGCCTCCATCTAACAGGTGGCTCCCTATACTACTCACCGAAGAAGGTATGCCAGATAATCGTGGCATGCTGAATGTTGCACAACCTGGCATTGGGACAGTGAGGAAGAGGAGGCAGAGGAAGAAGATATTGACAACCGAACCAACATCATCATGCAGTACTTCCAGTGACACCCATGTAAGAGACTGTAACTCCTCCTCACATTTGTGAATACTGTAGGACATTGTGTAAGTCAGCCTCTTAACCTCTGTCTATGGACACTGACAGTTCACTTTGGATTTCCATTTTTCAGATCTGGGTACCTCATTATGCCTTCTGCTATATGTACGGCTGCCCAACAACTGTCATACATTGGTATGAGCAAATGAACATTTACATTGCTATTTGTTGCTAATGTTTTAATAATACATTTGTGAAAGATCAGACTGACTCCAGATTGGTTTGTGATTAAAGGGTGTTTATTTAGGGGTCAATGAATATAGGGGTAGGCGCAAGGGGCTGGGGACTCCTGTCCACTAGCGCCGGCAGAGGTGGAGGGCTGTTCCTCGATTTGGCTAGTGTCAGGGGCCCTTTGTTGTGCCACTGCCTCCCTCATGGGCTTGCCTATGTCAGCCAGCACCCCTCCTATGGTGACCAGGATGGTGTATATGTTGGTGAGGTCCTCCCTGATCCCCATGTATTGTCCCTCCTGCAGCCATTGGGACTCCTGAATCTTGGCCAGTACCATGTCCATGGTCTCCTGAGAATGGTGGTATGCTTCCATGATGTTTGAGATTGCCTCGTGGAGGGTCAGTTCCCTGGGCCTGTCCTCCCCCGTCACACAGCAGTCCTCCCAGCTTCCCTGTTGTCCTGTGCCTCTGTCCCCTGAACCGTGTGCCCACTGCAACTGACCCCAGGTCCCTGATCATCCTGGGTTAGTGTGTCCCTGTAGTGGTTGACACACTGCTGATTGACATGTCCTGGGGACAGTAGCATGGGCCCGCTGGGTGGGTGCTGTGATGGTGTTTCCTGAGGGGGGAGATACTGTGGTGGCTTGGAACTGTGGCAGGAGAACCGACTGTCTAGAGGTCCCTGATGGGCCAGGCTGGTCATCTTGATCCAGGCGTGCAGAGATGCTGTCATCACTGTGGGCCTCTTCTGTGGGGGGACTGGATATGGCTGGCACCTCCTGTCCGATGACATTGGGTAGGGGTCCTGTTGGGATGTAAATGCATTGTTATTTTATCTGTGTGTGCCATCTTGTGCAATGGGTGTGTTTCCTTCTATTACTGTGCTTGCACTATCGCCTTGGCCCTTGTGTGAGCGGTGATTGTGTGCCCTGGGTGAGTCTCTCTATTGGACATGCTTTGATGATGGGTGTCCATGCATGTCTGTGATGAGTGCCCATGCATTGTTGTTGCATGCAGGGCTTGTTTGTGGGAATGGTGGGTTGTGATGGTGGGGTGTGTGGGAGGTGGTAGAGTCATGGGAGTGAGGGTATGGGTGGGGTTATGTAATGGCATGCAGGTAGGGTGGGGGGGAATAGTAGTAAAGATTTAACTTACCAGAGTCCAGCCCTCCTGCTACTCCTACGAGGCCCTCAAGATGCATGATCGCCAAGACTTGCTCCTCCCATGTTGTTAGTTGTGAGGGAGGAGGTCGGGGTCCACCTATCTGCTTGTGCATCTTGTGCATGGGTATGTTTCCCTCTATGGTTGTTATTAGCAAGGCAGCGTTGGATTGTATGAGTTGCGCTTGGTTTGGCTAAGTGATTTTCACTAGTGTGTATGCTGTGGTGATGGGTGTCCATGCAGATCTGTGATGGGTGTCCATGCATTGGTGTTGCATGCAGGGCTTGGTATTGGGATGGATGGGTTGTGATGGTGGGGAATATGTGAGATGGTGGAGTGATGGGGGTGAGGGTAGGGATAGGAGTTTGTGATGGCATGCAGGTGGGGGGGAGTAGTAAAGATTTGACTTACCAGAGTCCAGTCCTCCTGCTACTCCTGCAAGGCCCTCAGGATGCATGATTGCCAAGACTTGCTCATCCCATGTTGTTAGTTGTGGGGGAGGAGGTGGGAGTCCACCGCCAGTCCTCTGTATGGCTACCTGATGTCTTGATACCACGGAACGTACCTTCCCTGTAGGTCGTTCCACCTTTTCCTGAATGTCATCCCTTGTTCTTGGATGCTGTCCCACTGCAATGACCCTGTCCACAATTCTCCGCCATAGCTCCATCTTCCTTGCAATGGATGACTAATGCACCTGTGGTCCGAATAGCTATGGCTCTACCCGGATGATTTCCTCCACCATGACCCTGAGCTCCTCCTCAGAAAACCTGAGGTGTCTTTGAGGTGCTATGATGTGGTGTGAGTGATGTGTGAGGTGATGGTTGATGTGATGTGTGGGATGATGTGTTGGGGTGTGTGGAGTGAGGTGCATGGATGGTGTATGAGTAATGGTGTTCTGTGCCTCTGGATGATTGTGTTGTCTTTGCTTTTCTCTCTCTCTGCTTCTTCAAAAGTTTTTACTGTAGGGGTTTGTGGGTAATGTGGGTGTGTGTTTTATAGTGGTGTGAGTGTGTGGATGTGGTGTGTGTATGTGTGTCAGGTGTGTGTATTTTTAAATGTCCAATGTGGTGTAGTTTTGTTTGTGTGTGTGTATTTTGAGCGCGGCGGTGTGTACCGCCAATGGTTTACCGCGGTTGTAAGACTGCCGTGTTGATTCGTGAGTCATGATACTGTGGGCGTATTCTTGTTGGCGTAACGGTATGGGTTTTGCTATTGCCAGTTTATCACTGACCTTTGGTGTGGCGGACTTGTGTGGGTGTCTGTATAGTGGCAGAATTCTCAGTGTGGGTCATAATACCTGTTGCGGATTTCTGCCGCGGACATGGTATGTTGGCGGCCGTGGGCACACGGTAAGCGGGATTTACCGCCAGGGTTGTAATAAGGGCCAAAGTGTCTTAAGTCTTTTAAAAGCAATACATGTCTCTTTCAAGCACAAGGTACCTGGTTCATGTGAAAAATCTCAGCAAAGAACTGCAGAGGAGGAGATGCGTGGAAACAAAGGGGTGTGCGTCGATTTCTATGGGCGCACATAGCGTTGTGTCATTTCGTTTTCACGCAGGGACGGCTGTGTGTCGATTTCCGATGCTCGGTCGTTGGTCCTCTTCGGGTTGCAGCGTTGTCGGACACCCTGTGGATGATGCGTGGATTTCCTGCGCTGGCAGGATGAAGTCAAAGGAGCTGCGTCGATTCAGTGGGTGTTGCATCGAAATTTCTACAGTACGGCAGGCGCTGCATCAATTCCTCTCTGGAAGTCGGGCTGCGTCATTCCAGCTGGGCTGTGCGTCGATCCTGCAGGCCGTGCATCGAATTTCCAGTCGCTACGCTGGTGCTTCGTCGATCTTCTCGATGCAAATTCTGGCTGTGTAGTTCCGGTTCGGGTGCAGTGAATTTTTCACTGCGGTGCAGACTGTGCACCATTTCTGGCAGGCTGTGTGTCAAATTTTACTGCACAAGGAGTCCTTCTTGTTGAGATGAAGTCTCTTTGGTCCTGAGACTTTAGGGAACAGGATATAAGCTATATCAAAGCCCTTGGAGAGAACTTCTTCACCACAGTAGAGAGCAGCAAGGCAGCAGGGCAACAGCAAGGCAGCAGTCCTTCACAGAAAGCAGACAGGTGAGTCCTTTGGGCAGCCAGGCAGTTCTTCTTGGCAGGATGCAGGTTATGGTTCAGGTTTCTTTCTCCAGGAAGTGTCTGAGTTGGTAGGGGCAGAGGCCCTTTTTAAATACCCAAATGTGCCTTTGAAGTGGGGGAGACTTCAAATAGTGGTTGAAGTGCACAAGGTCCCCTTTAAGTTCAATCCTGTCTGCCAAGGTCCCAGTAGGGGGTGTGGCAGTCCTTTGTGTGAGGGAAGGCTACTGTCCTTTGATATGCAAGTGTCAGGTCCTCCACCCTCCCAGTTCAGGAAGACCCATTCAAAATGCAGATGTATTGAGGTGAGGCTGCGTATCCTGTGTCGTGGGTGTGTCTGATTGAATGCACAAGGGAGCTGTCAACTAAACCTAGCAAGACATGGATTGTAAGGCACAGAAGGTTTTAAGTGCAGAGAAATGCTCACTTTCTAAAAGTGGCATTTCAAAAATAGTAATATTAGATCCAACTTCACCAGTCAGCAGGATTTTGTATTACCATTCTGGCCACACTAAACATGACCTTACTACACCTTTCAGATCAGCAGCCACCACTCAAACAATATATGAGGGCAGCCCCAATGTTAGCCTATGAAGGGAGCAGGCCTCACAGCAGTGTAAAAACAAATGTAGGAGTTTTACACTACTAGGACATGTAAACTACACAGGTACATGTCCTGCCACTTGCCTACATAGCACCCTGCCCTATGGGTTACCTAGGGCATACCTTAGGGGTGACATGTGTAGAAAATGGGGAGTTTTAGGCTTGGCAAGTACTTTTAAATGCCAAGTTGAATTGGCAGTGAAACTGCACACACATGCCGCCTTGCAATGGCAGGCCTGAGACAAGGTTAAGGGGCTACTTAAGTGGGTGGCACAATCAGTGCTGCAGGCCCACAAGTAGCATTTAATCTACAGGCCCTGGGCAAACATAGTGCACTTTACTAGGGACGTATAAGTAAATTAAATAATCCAATTGGGTATTATCCAATGTTACCATGTTCAAAGGGAGAGAGCATATGCACTTTAGCACTAGTTAGCAGTGGTAAAGTGCGCAGTCTTAAAACCAGCAAAAACAGAATTAAAAAAGTGGAGGGGGGCAGGCAAAAAGTTAGGGGTGACCACCCTAAGGCTGTCAGGTCTAACAGCCTATATATCACCAGGTACAGACTCATCACTTACACATAACATAGCTACATGATCACATATCCCATGCAACACACATATGACATCACTGAGGACCCAGTGCATTGATCATTCACAAACATAGGGCATATACCTGGAGTAATCTTCTGATTGCTTTCTCACCTTACCGTAATCTGCACCTTGTACAACAAGGTCAGAATACAAACACAGCTAGGCCCCTTAGCCATCACAAACTATTCCGCCCACTGTGTAGCCAGAGGCCATGTTCTATTCTTCACACAAGTGCCACATACTTCAACTGACATGATCAATGTCATTTCACATCCCTTCAACCCCACTGGTATTAGGAAAGGAAGAAGCAGTCCCATGTCCACATGTATGAAAGGAGTACAAACAAGTTCACATCCCCCTGTAACTATACCCAAATTACCTGTTATCTGTCATCAACAACTCTCATGTCTGTCATCTACTAACATTGACTATTGACAATGACCATAGGTTGCAGAGGCAAACAGGAAAATGCAGTTTCAGTGACTGGAAGGGAGGAGGATAGGGGAAAGCAAGAAGCATAGCTCAATACTGGATAGTCTATTCAAGAAGTGAATGTTAGAATCAGATGTAACAAAACATGTCAGAGCTGACGTTTTATAACTGTCCACCTTGCAATCTATCAGTCAGCTTCACCAAATCACATATATGCATTGGAGCTCATTGCACCAAAACTGATGAATCTAGTCAGGAGGTGTTATGGCAGCCATCCACATCACAAAGTGCACATACAACACATGTAAAAGTCCACTTTACATACCTGGATGTCAGTGGAAGTACTGATTGATGAGCACTGTCCTAGAGTCAGCTGCTCCTTCTTCCTCTGGCTCTTCAGCACTTGCCATATCAGCATTACCAGCCTCTTGTCCTGCTGCCTTCCCCTCATCTGCTATCAATGGTATCTGACATCTCAGGGCTAGATTGTGGAGCATGCAGTAGGCAACAGTTATTTGTTATACCTTGTGTGGGCTCCTCCAGATAGGCTCAGGCACCTGAATCTTGCCTTCAGGAGCCGGAAAGTTCGCTCAATTACACACCTTGTCCTCCTGTAGGCATAATTGAAACGGAGTTCCCCTGGCGTGGCTGGGTACCTCACTGGTGTCAATAGCCAAGGAAGGTTAGAATAGCCAGAGTCACCTATGAACACAATGGTAGAACAGAACATAAATAGCTTCAACGACTGCTTATCATGTGACGACAGGCGACATAACACTGAAACACACAATACAAGTCATACCTACCAAGAAACCAGCCCATCTCTGTTTGTAGTAGTGCCATCAGATGTGGGACATTGCTGTTCCGCATTATGTAGGAATCATTCACTGATCAAGGAAACTTGGCTGTGACTTGTGAGATGTACTGGTCTGCAAGATAAACCACCTGTATGTTGATTGAGTGGTAGTTCTTTCTGTCCCTGTACACCTGTTCATTGGTACTGCGAGGAACCAGGGCTACATGGGTGCCATCAATGGCTCCTACCACATGAGGAATGTGTCCCATCTCAAAAAAGTCTGCATTCACAAACACCAAATCCACTCTTTGGGGGAACCTGATATAGCTGCCCAGGTGCTTCAACAATTTACACAGTACATTCTTCAACACCAGACTGAACATGGGCTGAGACATCCCTGATGTTAAGGCCACAGTATTCTGAAAGGACCCCGTGGCCAGGAAGTGGAGCTCTGACAAGACTTGAACGATGGGAGGTATGCAATAGGGATGGTATGGTGATTCAGCCGATATGTCTGGATGAAATGCCTGTCCTCCATGGTTGCCAGGTCAACTAGCGGGTAGTACACTGGTAGTTGTCTCAATCTCCTTGTGGCAGGATAACTATGTTGAGAGGAGATAATGTACAATGAGTTATGCAATATGCACACATTACCACCACATTATATATTACCTGACACCTAACATCTGTAGAGGTGGCGTAGGACTGCTGACACATATAATGCAGAACACAGATATGTACCACAGTAACCCTCATTGCTGCAAATTGCCTTACATGTAAATTGGAATGTACTTATGAAACATATATCATTGAACATGTGTCGGTGACTTTGACAACATGCACCCATTACACATATATTTCAGTATCTACCCACATCTAGCCGTGGTCTATGTACCACAGAGTCGCATTACATTGTTCTCCACATATAGACAGCCTGAACATGTCCTTGTGTAAAGTTAGTCACAATTTGCTGCAAAATCATGAAGGACCAACATATGGTTACACTACAAATAGGGGGAGTAAGTGAGTGATGCAGATTATTTTGTGCTTCCACGATTACATGTGGCCAAAATGGCAGGCGTCTGACCTACTGTAGTGGACAGTTGGAATGAACCTAAGTCCACTGGCAGAAGTCGTCATGGCGGTAGTTGGCTGCAACCGCAGTGCTACTTGTCATTGGTTAACATTATTGCCTTTGGCAGACTGGGGCCAATGGGCATGACCGCCAGAGGTGATGGTCCTGTACGTGGCGGATGTGACTGCCATTTTCTGCAATTATGCTCACCTGATTCCTGACACTGCTGCTAGCAAGACCTCCATGATGTGAGCTGCTGTGTACTACCTATGGGAGCCATCGTGATAGGGCTCTTGCCTTCACCCCCGAAGAGCACGAAAAGCTATTGGAGGAGATCCTTTCCCTCTATGGCCAGCTATATGGGGCACCAGAGGAACAGGTGAGTATAATTGCCCAGCCATGTGTGCTAAGTGTTGTGGGTGATGTTTATTCGGGCATGTGAACTAATGAGTGTGTAGATGCATGCAAATGCCATGTTGTGAAGGTGTCTTAGCAGAGAGGATGTGTCTGTGTGCCTACTTGCAGTGACAGATGTGTAGTGACCAATCTTATTGGCATGTTGCATGTATACATGACTTTCTCCTTTTGTCCATGTCATCCATGCTGGAAAACACAGGTGTTAAGGGGATATGGTGTGCCATTGCCAAGCAAGTGTGGACCTTGGGGATCCACAGCTGGCGGAGCACCCATTGTCCCAAGCGGTGGGAGGACCGGAGACGTTAGGCCCGGAAGATCATGGAAGCCCAGCTGGGGATGTCCTCCAACGAGGGAGGGGTGCCCGTCGGATCCTGACCCCCCTAATGGCCTGCATCTTGATGGTGGCCTACCCTGAGGTGGATGGACATTTGAGTGCAGCACAGCAGACACAAGGGGGTAAGTACTGACTGTATCCTTGTACTTGGCTCTGATTCTATGGTGTTTGCAGTCACACTGTTGCAGCTGTGGCAATGTAGTAGGTGCTACCGGTATGTAAAATTAGTGGGAATACATAGTACCCACATTGCCTGACTATTAAATGTAGATCTGGCATTCATGGTTTGCAATGTGTACCTTTCTTTCACCTGTGTCAAGAGATATCTATGACTGCTTGTGAGATGCTCAGATGACGATTCCACATGTGTGAGTTCACCCAGCTATTTAATGGTTGTCAGCTGCAGTTTCATCCTACCCGTAGAGTATGTCCTGGTCCATCCTTGAGCATTCGTGCTCTAGCAGCTCTAAGGTGTCTGATCACTCCCATCTGTCCTGATCGCCTGTTTTAGCCACTGGGTGCCTGGCATAATTTGTACAGGGGCCATGTAACATTTCTCATGGTACACGAATTGACTCCATGTGAGGCAGGCCTCTCCATCACTGCACAGATATGGCCAGGATAAAACAATATACCTGGGTGTGTAAATGTATACCAGTAGTCCCATCGTCTTCAAACTACGGGGTATAAGAAGGTAGTAAGGGAAGGCTATTCAACTGTGGGAGTCTGATTTTGTCAATTTGTCCTTTACATGCATGTCCATGCATTGCTATATGGGCAAATCACATTTAGCCCAAAGGCTTTGTTTCCTGTGTGACAAGTGGCTAAGCGGTGCTACCCTATCACGATATGCAATGCCCATGCAATGTGTGCCAATGTCCTACCAATTACAGTGACACATATGGTATTATCTGCCTATATCATGTCTCAATGGTTACTTGGAGTCACATGTAATAGAGTGGGTCAATCATTACTACCCTCTCCCTAGATTATGTGGACAGTTTGGACTGGATTTGTCATAGATTGACTTAAAGTGTATTTGTATGATGGGTTAGCTGTACTACAATTCCTCATACATGTTTTGCCGTGAGATATGTTGTCAGTGCAACAGCAGTCCTGTAATTCCATGTGTACATCATGTGTTCATATGTCCTCAGTGGGATATGTGTGTTGTGTGCACTTAGGTACAGCTAATCACATGTCAGGAAAGGTGTGAATGGTGATGTTTCAATCAGATAGTCAAGGGGTGGAACTGTAATAGCATGTCAGGTGGCATGTCAGGTTCTGTATTAATTTTTTGTGCCTGGATAATGTTTAGGTGTCCTTACATTGCATTCAGTGATTGTCAGTGGATGTATCATGTGTGCTATGTAGCCCACTGTAGCTGCACGTGCATGTATGAAGTGATATGATGTATCTGTGTACAGTGTCTGCAGAGGTTCATCTGAAATTTGGTGCATGTGGTCACATGACTGGTCTCCAGACATATTATACAAAATAGATGTCACCTGTGTGTGGTAGTGCCTCATGGTGGGGCTATATCAGTGATAGTTCACATAATGGCATATATGTACAGAGGGTTCAGTCAGGCATGTAATTTGAATGGCATGTGCTGTGTGGTCTGTGAATTGAGTTTATTTCCCACATGGGACAATACTTAATGGACGTGGACTGGTCAGATGTAGATTCAATAAATGCATATTATGTTGTGATTAGTAGACTGTATTAACTACAGATTATAGGAGTATGGAGATTTATGATCCAGATTAGGACTGAGGGGGTCATTCTGACCCTGGCGGCCGGTGACCGCCAGGGTCACCGACCACAGGAGCACCGCCAACAGGCTGGCGGTGTTCCCACGGGCATTCTGACCGCGGCGGTTCAGCCGCGGCCAGAAAGGGTAAACCGGCGGTCTCCCGCCGGTTTACCACTGCCCTACAGAATCCTCCATGGCGGCGGAGCGCGCTCCACCGCCATGGGGATTCTGACACCCCCTACCGCCATCCTGTTCCTGGCGGGTCTCCCGCCAGGAACAGGATGGCGGTAGGGGGTGCCGCGGGGCCCCTGGTGGCCCCTGCAGTGCCCATGCCAATGGCATGGGCACTGCAGGGGCCCCCGTAAGAGGGCCCCACAAAGTATTTCAGTGTCTGCAAAGCAGACACTGAAATACGCGACGGGTGCAACTGCACCCGTCGCACCTTCCCACTACGCCGGCTCCTTTCGGAGCCGGCGTCCTCGTGGGAAGGTAGATTTGCCCTGGGCTGGCGGGCGGCCTTTTGGCGGCACATGGGGGAACATTGGCGGGCGGCGGAATGTCTGCTTCTGCCAGAGCATGATAAGCATGCTAACATACCTTTTCAGGTGATTTATTAGAATGCTCCAGCTATGCTACCACATTAGGATTATGATGTGGTTGAGAGGGTAGCCATGATTGGGTAGATAAGAATAACATGTTGGGACATGATGGAGGGTATGTGGGCTACTAGATGATGTAGACTAACAAGGAGGTGTATAATTACAGTTGTCCTTGTTCTAATGTATGTATGTGAAGAATGTGATGACCTTCTCTATCCCTCTCTACCTGTCTCTCCCTCTAGCTCTATTTGCATGCATCAGCATCAGCAGGTGAAGGAGACGGGGCACAGGTGAGTGGGGATGCTGCTGACCACAGGACCCAGAGTACTGATACCACTGATAGCGAGGGACCCAGTGGCCCGAGGACGAGGGGCATGCCACGGGGGAGTACGGATCTTCCATTTCACCATCCTCAGAATACTCCTCCAGTGGACACTCCCTGGCAGTGACAGACTCTTCTGGGACCACCCCAGCACCATCTTTGTCCACCACCCCCCTTACAATCATCACCCTCCCTGTAGCCCTCCCCAGTAGCCAATGCCCGCTCACTCAGGAGGGTGGGCATCTCCTTCGCTCCAGACCCCTCTATCCATGCCTGCTCTTCTGCCCTCCGTGAGGAATCTGTTGACTTCCTGAGGTCGATCTCTGTGGATCAGTCGACCATTATGAATGCCATCCAAGGCCTGGCAACTGAAGCCCAGCAGAGTAATGCGTTCCTGGAGGGCATTCGCGGTGCACTGGCTGGCCTGCAGAGATCCTTTCAGGCTCTGGCCTCCACACTGACAGCAGCCTGTCACCCTTTGTCTTCTGTCCCCCTTCACCTTCTTCTTCCTAATCCCAAAACCCTCTTCCCCATCCCAGCCAAAGCACACAGACAGACAAGCATGCATCCACCTCAACATCCAAGGGTAATGCTGACAAACCCAATCACCACAAGACCCACCACTGGCATGCACACAGACAACACCCACCTGCAGATACAATAACACTCACTACCTGCACTGACTCCCTCACCACCCCCACCACCACAGACACTGGACACACCTGTAGACACCACACCCACATACACTGATACAGCCACAACTCCTATCCTACTCACAGTTACCACAATTGCAGACCCTCAGACATCCACCCCAGTCACCACATCTACAGCCCCCACAACCACAGACATGACTACATGCAGCACTTCCACCATAAATGCAGTCACCACCCCAACAGACAGCCACCCATCCACCACGGGATCTGCCAGCACCTCCACCCCTCCTCCTTCCAAAACACAAAAACGCCCACACTCACCCACCCAACAGACACCCAGCACACACATGCATACCTCACACACACATTCACCCATGACATCCTCCAAGACACCTCTCACAACCACTCCCTTTCCCTCCACTCCCAAACCCTTTTGCCCAGATGTCCCAGTATGTCTAAGAAGTTTTTCCTCTCAGAATTGAACCTTTTCCCTACTTCTTTCCCAACCCCTGTGACCCTCCGGAGATCTGTGTCCCTCCTCATGTCCAGCCCTTCCACCTCCAAGTCCTCCCCTGGCCCTCCTCAGGTACCCATGCCCCTCCCTCTGCCAATAAGTTGATCCCTCTCATGAGTTCCCAGCCCTCCCCTAAGCCTCAACCTAAGCCTCCTCCCTCCAAGCCCAAGGATCCACCTCCCAAACCCACCCACCCCCAC
The DNA here is from genome assembly GCF_031143425.1 of Pleurodeles waltl. Classification (NCBI taxonomy): domain Eukaryota; kingdom Metazoa; phylum Chordata; class Amphibia; order Caudata; family Salamandridae; genus Pleurodeles; species Pleurodeles waltl. The sequence goes on from NC_090436.1 coordinate 841,949,408, forward strand.
ACACCCCCATTCCCTGAGGTGCCTACTTGCCCCCTTGATGCCCCTACCTGTGGAGGTTGTATGGCAGTCAGCAGTCAAGTAGGGGCACTGAAATGTGCCATTTGAGCATGATGCACATATTTTATTGGACCGGACGATGGCCTACTAATCTTGTGCATAGTTATGTATTTGTTTTTATGTTTATTGCTTATACATCTAGGTCAACCAGTTGTTGGTTCCAAGGTTACATTTTTGTCCTGCTATTCATTCTTTATGGCTGTTTAGGCCTTTCCTGCTTCAGTTTGTGTGTGAGTACATTTTGTGTGTGTGATGATAGTGCTACCAGTTGTGTGTGGCCAGCATGTGTGGGTGTGTGCATTGCATTTGTCCTGCTCTGATGGCTGTGTAATGTATGATGGGCATGTATTAGTTTGGGACATGGTTTAATGTTGATATTGTGCATAGCGAGTTTGTTGACATGTTATTTTGAGTGTTGTGTGCCCTTGTGTGGTTGTACTGTGTATGTGAGTGTGTGTGTTGATTGTTATGTCTGATCCGTTGTGATGTGTGATGGCAGGATATGACATATGGCTTGTTGTATGGATATTTGATTGTGTGTGTTGGTCCTGTGGTGTTTTTTGGTTGTTCTGTATGTATGATTTGTCAAGTGGAGGTGTGTATTGTGGATGTATGACAGTGATTTTGAGGTGTTGCAATTCTGGTGTTTTGTGTCATTTGGTTGTGTTGCGTGTTCTAGTGTTGGACTGTGCGGATGCTGTGTATCTGGGTGTTGGTGTTTGTTTTGAAAGTGTGTGTGTATTGGTCGTGGGGTGTGTACTATGCATGTGCATGTGTGTATGTGGTTGTGTGTAGGATGTGCGTGTCAGTGTGAGGTTATGTGTGTGTGTTGCCATCGCCACCCATTCGGGATGTGTATGCTTTGTATATACATTGACATTGTGCAAAGGTGTCAGGTAAGTGTGTGTACTCATGGTTGCCGCCGTCATCATAGTCACTGGTTTAGGAGTTGTTGGGTGACCAGGAGCAGCAGGAAGACATGTAGCTCAGGTTCCCTGGTGGCTCAAGATGGGTACGCATTCCTGAAGGTGAGTGTCTCCTTTCATAGAGTTGGTTTTTGCCAGGGTTTCGGTGGTGGTGCGACCACGGCCGAAACTTTGGTGGTGTGCAGCCTCGTAATGTGTCTGGTGGGAACATGCTCTCCCTTGGCCTGAAGGTGGCTGTAGTCATCTGTGCGGCCTGACCGTGCTGGTGGTGCCAGTGGTAGATAGGCTGTATTTTGTTGGAAAGACCACTATGGTCATAATTTGACTGTCTTTTCCACTAGCCTGTTGGCGGTCCAACTCCCACCGCCAACATGGAGGTCATGAGACTGCCAAAGTCATAATGACCCCCAAAATTATGTAAATTCCTCTTCCCAATAATTTGCTGCAAAGTATATCCATTCAGGTGCTGCGCACTTCTGACTAAGAACTCTCTTTCTCTTTGATCTCTGAACTACTGGTTTGTTAGTATCACTGCCATTCTGATTAGATTCTTCTGTTACTTCTGGTATTGTTGAGGGCACTTAAACAACTGGCACAGCTTTCTCATTTGACCATTCATCTCTGGGTATAACTTGGCTTGCTACAGCACTAGGTGCTTCATCGACATCTGAGCTTTGCGGAATCAACTTTTTCCCTCTAGACCCTTCTGTATCAACCACAGCTGTTGACTCACTCATATCTCACTCAGACGACAATTGTTCTGTATCAGCCACTTGCACAGCCCCAACAGCTTGATAAACCTGATCTCTCAGATACACTGTAACTGACCCTTCAGGGGCAAATACTGTATCTTCAAGGGGACTTGGAACTTTGTGAGTGTGTCTAGTATGTACCCAGTTGGAGAGACCAGCACACTTCACAGCCTCTGTGGTTAATAAGATGACCTAGTGGGGCCCCTTTCAATGTGGTTCTAAGCAGGACTTCCTCATATGCTTCTTGCTCATTAACATGCCTCCTGGGCACAGGTGATGTCAAAACTTCTGCTGCAGCTGAACAGTAGCTACTGCAACGTGATGGGACACAGAATGAAGCACGCCCTTTAGTCCTTTGCAATAATCCAGTACCAAATCATATGTGATGTTCACATGCACATTTGGAAGTACAGCTGGCAACCTCATAGCGCCCCATGATGATTTCATGTGGGGACATGCCAGTCTTTTTTTTCTGGAGTACTGGGCAAACTTATCAATACAAGAGGCAATGTCACAGGCCATTTCAATCAGGTGGAGGCACATACTTGTGCCAATCTGGACCTCCAAGTTTTGTAATGCCACACATATTAATTTTAGGACCTCATTATTGAAGTGTGTCCCTCGGTCTGACTCTAGAGAAGTGGGAAGCTGAACCTTGGTACCAGTTTTTTAAGTAACAGTTTTGCTACTGTAAGACTGTCATTTCTCTTGGTTGGGTAAGCCTCAACCCAAGAAGAGAAAAGGCATACAGTAACTGATATATATCTCAGTCCGTTGCACCTGGAAAGTTGCATCCTGTTAAAAGGTCCTCATGATCTGCCTATGTAACTTAGGCCCACATTTTGATATTGGCAGTAAGGCCGCCTACCGCCATGGTGATGGCTGCCAAAAGGCTGTTGCTGTGGCTAACATCCGTCTGCCAAATTATGACCACAGCCAGATTTCCACCACAAGAAAGGCAGAAATTCGGCTGCGGCCATACTGGCAGGTGGTGTTAAGATGGTGCTGCTACCACCACCAGCCCCACGCCAGTAGACCGCCGACAGCCGTATTATGAAAAATAATACAGCCTTGTGGTGTCCTGCTATTGGCTGCTGCTGGCAGTGGCAGCGCACAGTCCCCTGCCGGAAGACCCCCTGGAGGCAGGTAAGTTTGGTTTCCGACAGGGGAGGGGCTTGAGGGGTGTTGTGTGTGTGGGGGGGGTTCATGAATGTGTGAGTGTGTGCGTGAATGTGTGTGTAGTGTTGTTTGCATGAGTGAGAATGCTTGTATGAATGGAAATGTGAATGCATGTTTGCGTGTCAGTATGAATGTGTGTACGGATGTGTGCAAGAATGAATGGATGCATGCATGTATGAATGCGTGTATGTCTGTGTGAGTGAGTGTGTGAATGTGTGCTGCGTGTCGGCGAGTGTGCATGTGTGGGGGTGGGGGATTGGAAGGGGGGAACGTGGATGGAGGGGGGTGGGGGTGTCTGGGGAGTGTTAGGGGTTGTGGGTGGGCCTCCTACCAGTGACACTGTCACTGGTAGGGCCTACCGCCATGGTTTTCATGGCGTTTCGACCGCCACGAAAACCATGGCAGTAGGCAGGGTCAAAATGCTGCCGGCGGTACATTAGCGGCCGTCAGGCTGGAGATTGTTATCTCCGGCCCAGCGGCTGCTACCTCCACGGAAGTCGGTGTGGTATATTGGCGGGTTGGAGTCAGCTAACCCGCCAATGTAATAATGTGGCGGTATGTACCGCCAGCCTGTTGGTGCTACTACCGCCACATTAACACCGACCGCCGGGGTCATAATGACCCCCTTAGTGTAACTCTGGTACTTTTACCTAAATTCATCTGCTGACCTATGACACATCGGTTACATAGGGGCTCTGCATCGATCTGAATCTGGGGTTGAACCAAGTCTGTCCTAATCATGGAATCATGACCAACATGAGCCAGTCCATGGTAATGCCTACCCATAGGTGGTGGTAAACTTTTAGGCATCTCTACTCTTTCATCACTTAAAACTCAAACATCATTTTAATTTCTTATGACACAACCTGCTCTAACGCAACCTTGCCCTTCTTTCTCTAACACTTGTTCCTGCAACCTCTTTAGTTCCTCACAGGTATCTGTAGCAGTTAACAGAAGATTGTGACTCATCTCATCATTTGACTCATTGGGGTATTCTCCATTAAAGGCATTACAATTCAAGGCACAGTATCTAGCCACCTCATCAGCATAGTTGTTGCCAAGAGGTACATAATCAGTGACTTTGCAGAGCACTTCATAACCACAATTTGAGCAGTTCACTGTAAAACATTCAGCAGGTTATACACCTTATCTCCATTAAGAAATGGTGAGCCAGTGGATGTTGAAAAGCCTCACTGGGACCACAACTGTCCAAAGTCGTAAAACGAAATGAAAGTCAATCTGAATATCAGTGAAAAATGTCACTTTCAGTTGTTCAGAAACACAGCATGCTCTGTAAAAGCAACTAGTTCAGCTACTTGGGCAGAAAAGACTCTTTGAAGCCAGTGGAAACTGCATAACCAGCTCTTAAACAGAAGCCATCAACAAACAAGACATAGGCCCTCATTCTGACCCTGGCGGGCAACGGAAGCACCGCCAACAGGCTGGCGGTGCTTCATTGCCCATTCTGACCGCGGCGGTAAAGCCGCGGTCAGAAAAGGGGATCCGGCGGTTTCCCGCCGGAATACCCCTGGCAGGGCTGAACCTCCATGGCGGCGCTGCAAGCAGCGCCGCCATGGGGATTCCGACCCCCTTCCCGCAAGCCTGTTTCTGGCGGTTTTGACCGCCAGGAACAGGATGGCGGGAACGGGTGTCGTGGGGCCCCCTAACAGGGCCCCAGCATGATTTTCACTGTCTGCATAGCAGACAGTGAAAATCGCGACGGGTGCAACTGCACCCGTCGCACCCCTGCAACACCGCCGGCTCCATTCGGAGCCGGCCTCTGTGTTGCAGGGCCTTTCCCGCTGGGCCGGCGGGCGCTCCTTTGGCGGGCGCCCGCCGGCCCAGCGGGAAAGCCAGAATGGCCTCCGCGGTCTTTTGACAGCGGAGCGGCCAAATGGCGGTGACCGCATGGCGGCCGGCTACTGCCGCCCGCCGCGGTCAGAATGACCGCCATAATCATTTTCGGGTAAGGGAATGTCTTGGATGTCAGGTCTTGGCTTGGTGCATAGTTCAATATGATCTAGACAATACTGCTTAATTTCATCAGTGCAATCATTTATTACATATTTATCATTCACAGGAGCCGCCAAAAGAGTAGCAGAGTTTAAGGTGTTACAATGTCCAAGACTGACATTCTGGGTGGCGAGGATAACCTGCTCACAGCGGGTAAGACGTGCACTTGTAAAATCCTGAGTTTGGTGCAGGTTAATAAAAGTTCCACTGAACGGGGCACAAAAACATTCACTTCATGACCCTAACAATGCTTTTGCACTGTTCTATGCTGACTCAGACTGCAGCAACGACTTTAAGGCAGCCAGGTAAAGTCAAAGCCACAGAATCAAGAGTGGCAGAAAAATATGCCACATGTCTGTTTGCATTTCCATGCATTTGAGTCAAATCTGAGAGTGCATCCCTCTCTCTCACAGCAGTACAAAGTAAAACATTTATTGTAATCAGTCATTCCCAGAGCAGAGGCATACGAGAGATTTTCACTCAGCTCTGTAAATGCACATTTGCAGTTGTCATCCGATGGTGCCGAATAAGACACATCTTTGTGTGTCAGCCTCTGTAAAGGCTTGGCAAAAAGGGATACATTTGGAATCCACTTGAGACAGTAGCCAACAGTTCCCAGAAAATGTCCGGCTTCTTTTTGCATCTTTGGAGGATTTTCTTTCAGAGTTGTTGAGAATCTTTCTTGTGACACCTTCCTTGCACTTTTCTCAATGTGATGACCTAAAACTAGACTTCTTTCCTACAGTACTGCAATTTAGAAAGGGAAACTGTATGCCCATTCTCATCAAGTAGTTCAACAGGGCAATTGTATCTCTCCCACTGGCTTTTTGGGTACATGATGCCACTAGTAAGTTATCAATGTACTGGACTAAGACTGGTAAGGAATGTTAAGGGACTCCAGATTCTTTTTGAATATCTGGTAAATAATTGAGGGACTCTCAGTATGCCCTTGTGGAACTAAGTAGAATGCTAAAAATTGTCTTCAAATCTGGGAAACAAATAGAAACTGTCTCTTCTCATGCAATGGTAGGAAAACAGTGCTTGGCAAAAATCAACCACTGTGAACCACTCTGCTTCACATGAAGTTTGAAATAGAATTACTGCTGACTTAGGTACCACCGGACAACATAGGATGACTATCTCATTCAATTTTCTAAGGTTCTAGACTATGCAGTATTTTCCATTTGGCTTCTGCAGTTCCATAATGGGAGAGTTACATTGACTTGCAATTATCTCTCTTAGAAGTACCTGTTTTATCAGTGAATTGATCATAGGGTTGATTTCTACAATTGTTTCTGGTGTCATGCTATGTGGGGGAGTTCTTGGATACACTGCATTGAGTTTCACTGTAATCTTGATAGTCTCAACTCCTTTATTGAGTCCTATCTCCTTTCCTGAAAAATCCTAAACTTCAGGGGATACATCGGCCCTCATTACAACCCTGGCGGTCGGTGTTAAAGCAGCGGTAATACCGCTAACAGGCTGGCGGTAAAAAAATAGGATCATGACCACAGGGGAACCTCCAACATAGACAGACACTTTAACACTCTGACCGCCACGTCGGTAACAACAAATACCGCGGCGGTAACCGCCAACAGGCAGGCGGAAGACAATGACTCACCCCATCACATCCCGCCCATCCGCTAGCTTTTCCGGGATGGTACCAACGCCATCAGAAGCACGGTGGAAACAGTATTTGGAAGGGAAACCACTCACCTCTCTACACTCAACGAAGAACCAGGACACCATGGAGCCCGAGCTGCAGGTGCTGCCCATGCTGGTCTATCTCCTCATCTACCAGGAGTACGAACGCCGGCAGTGACGACCACGGTGAGTACTGCACCTAGAACACAGGGGAGAGGGGGAGGCAAAAGAGAGTGACACACATGCAACACACAACACCCCCACCCTCATCCACAACACCATACACACAAACACATGCATCAACATTACATTTGCACCCCGTAACCCTCTGTAAGAATGCAAGGACAAAAGGAATTGAGTCAAATCAGTGATATTTCAGAAATAGTCAGATAAATGTAATAATTAGAAAAACAGTATTTACAAAAAAATAAAATATGTACATAAGGCGGTACATTGTCCACTCAAAATGTCCATGGGCCACTGGCCCAAAATGCAAAGGCTAAGCCCACACTTGACTCCTGCCTCAAAACGGAGAGCACACTGCGGGAGGCATCAGGTCGAAAACACACAGGCACCTCAGGGGGAAGGGGAAGAAGGGCATCTCAGCCGGGAGATGGAATAACGCCACTGCTCCTGGAGGGGGCTCCATTCCCACAGCGATATCCTGGGGAGTGCAAGGCCACAGTCTCTCAAGTGGGTGGGTTGCCCACTGCTTGATCCTGGGGAGTGCAAAGCCACAGTCTCCCAAGTGGGTGGGTTGCCCACTGCTTGATTCTGGGGAGTGCACGGCCACAGTCTCTCAAGTGGATGACTTCTCCACTGGTTCTGGAGGGGGCTTTGTACCCAGTCTGCTTCATCCTGCCAAGGATAGGGTAAGTGGATGCCTTTCTCCACTGATTCTGGAGGGGGCTTTGTGCCCAGTCTGCTTCATCCTGCCAAGGATAGAGGGAGTGGATGCCTTTCTCCGCTGGTTCTGGAGGGGGCTATGTGCCCTGTGATGCAACACTTGGGGTGTGGCAGTTCATAGTCCCTCACCTGGGTGTGTGAGGCACGAGATTTGCAGGGACCAGGTTGCATGATAGTCCATGGAGGCAGGGCTAGACTCCATCCGGTAGCGGCTGCAAACTGGTGGTAGTGCTGGTGCTGGTAGGGGTGCTGCCAGTGGTGGAGGGAGGCTCCAGCCCATCTCCTGCAGCCTACGACGGCTGCCCACTTGGGCTGCTGCTGCTGGTGGTGGTGCTACTGTCAGCGGTGCAGGTCACGGTGCTTGCGGCGGTGAAGGTGGCGATGCTGGCTGTGGTGCATATGCCGGTGCTGCCAGTGGTGGAGGGAGGCTCCAGCCCATCTCCTGCAGCCTCGGACGGCTGCCCACTTGGGCTGCTGCTGCTGGCAGTGGTGCTACTGTCAGCGGTGCAGGTGGTGGTGCTTGCGGGGGGCTGCTGCCGGTGCTGGCCACGGTGCAGGTGGCGGTGCTGGCGGTTGTGCTGGTAGCCAACAAGGCCTTCACCTGCAGCTTCAGATGTCTGAAGTGCCTTGCCTGGTGTTTTCTGCCCCTTCCTCACCTTGGCAGATGGTGGTGTCACCTTAGGTCTGGCAGCTTGAGTCTTTGAGGTGGCCTTGCTGGGTAGTTGTGATTCCTTCCCCTGGTTGGATCCTGTCCCCCTCTTCACCTTGCCAGGTGGGGGAATGGTTTTGGCCTTGGCAGGGGTTGGTGGCACACTGGCTGGGCTGACGGGTGCCCCCTATTGCCTTTGATAAATGCAGGAATCACAGCGGACAACGATTTGGTGGCTGTGGTGCTGGGCTGGGTTCTGGCCGCCCAGGCCCGAGAAGAAGGACGGGGGGAGGGAAGAGGTCAAAGTTTGCCAGGAAAAGCTTCTTAGGGACACTGGGGCGGGAACAGGAAGAGGGTTTGGGAGTGGAGGAAAACGGAGTGGTTGTAGGAGGTGTCGGTCTGCTGAGTTTGGGTGCAGGTGCATGGGCTGGATGCTGTTGTGAGGTGGATGGCTGTTAGGTGGGTGGGTGCTTGCGTTTGTGGACTTTGGGAGTAGGGGTCATGGACACACTGGGAGAGAACACAGGGGAGGACGTGTGCATGGATGTGAGGGTGGTGACTGCCAGTAAGGGGTGTGTTGTGGTGGGCGTGCTGGTGATGGGGGTAGTGGATGAGGATGTAGTGCATGCAGGTGTGAGTGGAGACGCTACTTGGAGGGAGGTGGAAGACGAGGAGGAGGGGGACAAAGTGGAGACAGTGGATGTTGGTGTGTCTGCATGTGGATGGTGTTTGTGTGAGTGCATGTGAGATGAAGTGTGGTGCTTGTGTTTGCCTGAGCCAGTTTTGTGTGTTGATTTAGGTGAATGCTGGTATGAAGGTGTGCTTGGGATAGGCTGGGGTTGAGGGGATTGGGACTTGGTAGAGGAAGTTGGAGGGGAGAGGCTGGAGATAGGGACAAGGGCTGCCATCAGTGCAGAGGCCAGAGCCTGAAATGCTCTCTGTTGGGCCTCCAGGCCAGAGTGAATGCCCACCAGGTATGCATTTGTTTGTTGCAAATGTCTCTCGACACCCTGGATGGCATTCAGAATGGTTGACTGCCCAACAGTGAGGGATCTCAGGAGGTCACTAGCCTCCTCACTGAAGACAGCAGGGCTGACTGGGGCAGGGCCTGAGGTGCCTGGGGCGAAGGAGATGCCCACCCACCTGGGTGAGCTGGCACGGGAAACATGCTGAGGGGCTGCTGGGAGGATGGTGCTGGTAGGGGGTAGCGGCTGTTCCTGTTGTTGGGGTGGGCACAGAGGTGTCCGCCAGGGAGCTTCCATCGGAGGAGGAGTCACTGTCTGAGGTCTCCCCTCATGTTCCCATCATGGTGCTCCACTCGCCCTCCGTCCCACTGGTGCCCTCGCCGTCGGTGGATTCGGCCTCCAGGCCCATGTGGGATGCAGCTCCCTTCATTGCTGGTGCCTCTGTTCCTCCTCCAGATGATGCTAATGCACACAAGGACAGTGTGACAAAACAAAAAGGGGGGGAGAGACAGAGGATACACTTGGTCAATGCCAGAAACACCACTACCGTTGGCGTACACGACACACAGGGAGCAGCTCTATGCGCTAGGCCATGCACTACCAGTTACTAAGATAGTCATCAGCCCATGGGGTACAATGCCTAATGCCATTGGCTGCACACCTGAAACCCACAGGACCCTGCAAAGTAGTAGATGCCCACTAACACTATTGGGTAGGAGTGCTTCATAGCCTGCCCAACAAGGGACCTACCCTGCCAGTTCACCCTGGCCTAGGCCACAGCCTACATTCCCCACCCAGGTACAACCTTAACACACGCAACGTCATGATTCTGAATCTGTACTCACCCCCTTGTGGCTGCTGTGATGCCTTCATGTGCCCATCCAACTCCGGATAGGCCACCGCCAGGATGTGGAACATCAGGGGGGTCAGGGTACGACGGGCACCCCTTCCTCGTTGGGAGGCCAGCCCCAGCTCAGCCTCCGCCGTCTTCCTTGCCCAGTGGCGCAGTTCCTCCCACCGTTTGCGGCACTGGGTGCTCTGCCTGTCAAAGTCCCCTAGGGTCCGCACCTCCTTGGCGATGGCACGCCAAATACCCTTTTTCTGGTGGGTGCTGACCTGCATGGAAGAGACAGCAGAAAAGGGAATTAGTCAACCGTCTGGATCGTCACACTCATGTCCCACCAGATCCTTCCCATCCCATGACGCACATACATTGACCACCGTACATGCAGCACACTGGCCAGGACGCCTCAGCCCCCCTACAAGTGGCTTCCACACATAGCACTCCATACATTCATGGCCCACGCATCATGCTCGCAGTGTACTCACCTGTTTGTCTGGAGGACCATAGAGTAACGTGTACTGGGGTAGGACCCCATCCACCAGTTTCTCCAATTCCTCCGCAGTGAAGGCAGGGGCCCCTTCCCCAGACACATGAGCCATGGTCGGTTCCAGACACAGGTCACAGCAGCACTTGCAGTGTAGGTCCTCTCCTGTTGAAGGTCAGGTAGCAAGTGAGTGAATAGATAGAAAATGGCAGGCACATGCATAGCGGTGCGTACCGTCACTGCCGGCGTACATCGCCATTAGCTCCTGGAACCCATAGGAACTAATGATAACCAATGCGAAGTTGTGCACCTACCGCAACGGAGCACAACGCCAGTGGAATTACCTCATTTCCACTTGTCCTTCCTCACAGGTCAGGCAGCCGTCATTTCAGAGGGGCACAGGGCATGGCACCTAACTGCATCACAACAGACATTGGCACAGCAACTGACTCTTGGATTCACATACTGGTTCTGTAAATGTAGAAATGCATCATTACTGCAATAGATGTGTGATTATGACCCTCTGCCCACCGTTTTCCTCCATAGGCTTCGACCGCTGAGGATGAATATGAGATGGAGACATCCTCCAGTGTACAGACCCCTGGTGGACCTTGCGACAATGGAGGACAGACACATTATCATTACATACAGACTTGATCGGTCACAATCCAAGAACTGTGTGCCCAATTGGAGCCAGACCGGAGGTCAGCTTTCCGCTAGCCCACAGGTATCCCCCTTCTGGTGCAGGTCCTGTCAGTGTTCCATTTCCTGGCAAGTTGTTCCTTCCAAACTACAGTGGCCATGGCATCAGGGATGTCACAGCCAATGTTCTCAAACGTGTTGGCCAGAGTGTTGTCTGCCCTGCTGAAACACATGCGTAGCTACGTCGTATTCCCCCAGGTGGCGGATTTGGCCACAGTGAAGGATGACTTCTATTGCCTGGGACATATCCCCAACATCATTGGTGCCATTGATGGTACACATGTGGCATTTGTACCCCCCAGGAGAAATAAACAAGTGTTCAGGAATAGAACAAGCTATCACTCTAGAATGTGCAGATGGTGTGTTTGGCTGACCAGTGCATCTCCCATGTGAATGCCAAGTATCCTGGCTCTGTGCATGATGCCTTTATCTTGAGGAATAGCAGCATCCGATATGTGATGGCTCAACTCCAGAGGCACCGGGTGTGCCTAATAGGTGAGCCCAAGGACCCCACCCAGTCTAAATTGGTGTATGGGTATGGGGTTGTCCCTAAGGATTAGTGTGTGGCTAACAGTTATCCCTTGAATATTTGAAGGTGACTCTGGTTACCCCAACCTCTCATGGCTACTGACCCCAGTGAGGAATGCCAGGACAAGGGCTGAGGGACGTTACAATGAGGTACATGGGCGAACAAGGAGGATAATTGAAAGAACCTTTGGCCTTCTGAAGGCCAGGTTCAGGTGTCTCCATCTGACCAGTGGATCCCTGTACTGCTCACCCAAGAAGGTGTGCCAGATTATCGTTGCATGTTGCACAACCTGGCCTTGAAACGCCAGGTGCCTTTCTGCAGAGGGATGAGCCTGGAGTTGGTTTTGTGGCAGTGGTGGAGCCTGTGGACAGTGAGGAAGAGGAGGCAGAGGAAGAAGATGTGGACGACAGAAGTAATATAATACAGCAGTACTTTCAGTGACACACAGGTAAGACACTGTAACTTCAGTTTACTTTTCAGTTTTCTGCTGGACATTGTACATGGCAGCCTGATTTCCCATGTCTATGGCCACTTACTGTACCCATTGGCATCTCTATTTTCAGAACTCTGTGGCCCACTCTGGCTCCTGGTGTGTTTACTGCTGCCCACTAAAGGTCATTCCAATTAAATTTAACTGTACATATGACTTGCAATGCTTTGATAATGTTGTACTAATATATATTTGAAACATTGACAGACTCCAGATTTGTGTTTGTTCCAAGGGTGTTTATTTAAGTGCTCATAAGTAGATGGGGATGTACAATGGGCTGGGGCGATGGTGGAGGAATGTCCAGTTAGAGTCCAGTCTCTTGGTATCACAGGTGCATTGTCCAAGGGGGTATAGGTAGTGGAGCAATGGCAGTTCAAGGTGGACAGGGTTACAGAGTAGGACACAAGGGTGACAATCAGGAGAGTCTTATTTCCTGGCGGGGGTCTTTGCAATGTTCGTTGGCTTCTGCCGGGATCACAGGGATCGTTTGTGGGGTGGTTCTCCTTCTGTAGGGGGTGGGATGCGGGTGGCCTGTTGTTCCTGTGGAGGGGCCTCCTGTCCACTAGCACCGGCGGAGGTGGAGGGCTGTTCTTCGGTGTGGCTAGTGTCAGGGGCCCGTTGGTGTGCCACTGCCTCCATCATGGTGTTGGCCATGTCACCCAGCACCCCTGCAATGGTGACCAGGATGGTGTAGATGAGTTTGAGGTCCTCCCTGATCCCCAGGTACTGTCCCTCCTGCAGTCGCTGAGTGTCCTGCAACTTGGCCAGTATCTAGCCAATGGTCTCCTGGGAACGGTGGTAGACTCCGAGGATGTTTGTGAGTGCCTCCTGGAGAGTGGGTTCTCTGGGTCTGTCCTCCCTCTGTCGCACAGCAGTCCTCCCAGCTTCCCTGTTGTCCTGTGCCTCTGTCCCCTGAACTGTGTGCCCACTGCCACTGACCCCAGGTCCCTGATCGCCCTGTGTTTGTGGGGTTGCCTGGGGTCCCTGTAGTGGTGGACACACTGCTGATTGTCCTGGGGACAGTGGCATGGGCCCGCTGGGTGGGTACTGTGCTGGTGTTTCCTGAGGGGGGAGGATCTGTGGTGGTATGGGACTGTGGCAGGGTAACTGACTGTCCGGAGGTCCCTGATGGGCCAGGTTGGTCATCCTGATCCAGGCATGCAGAACTGCTGTCATCACTGTGGGTCTCTTCTGGGGGGTGAACTGGATGTTGATGGCAACTCCTCTCCGGTGACAATGAGTAGGGTCATGTGGGAATGCAAATGCTGTGTTATTTTGTCTGTGTGTGCCATCTTGTGCATGGGTATGTTTCCCTCTATGGTTGTTATTAGCAAGGCAGCTTTGGCTTGTGTGAGTTGTGCTTGCTTTGCCTAAGTGATTGTCACTAGTGTGCATGCTGTGGTGATGGGTGTCCATACAGGTCTGTGATGGGTGTCCATGCATTGGTGTTGCATGCAGGGCTTGGTATTGGGATGTGTGGGTTGCGATAGTGGGGTATATGTGCGGTGGTGGAGTAATGGGGTGAGGGTAGGGGTGGGAGTTTGTGATGGCAAGCAGGTAGGGTGGGGTATATAGTAGTAAAGATTTGACTTACCAGAGTCCAGTCCTCCTGCTACTCCGGCGAGGCCCTCGGGATGCATGATCGCCAAGACTTGCTCCTCCCATGTTGTTAGTTGTGGGGGAGGAGGGGGGGTCCACCGCCAGTCCTCTGTACTGCTACCTGGTGTCTTGCAACCATGTAGGTCGTTCCACCTCTTCCTGATGTCATCCCTTGTTCTGGGGTGATGTCCCATGGCGTTGACCCTGTCCACGATTCTCCGCCATAGCTCCATCTTCCTAGCAATGGACGTCTGCTGCACCTGTGATCCGAATAGCTGTGGCTCTATCCGGATGATTTCCTCCACCATGACCCTTAGCTCCTCCTCTGAAAATCTGAGGTGTGAGTGATATGTGTGAGGATGTGTGGGGTGATGTGTTGGGGTGTGTGGTGTGAGGTGCGTGGATGGTGTATGGGTGATGGTATTTTGTGGCTCTTATTGAGTGGATGCTCCAGGCTTGTCTCTCTCTGCGTGCTATCTTTTTTTTTGCTGTAGGGGGTTGTGGTTAATGTGGGTGTGTGTTTTATAGTGGTGTGGGTGTGGTGTGTGTATTTGTGTCAGGTGTGTGTAGTTTGAACTGTCCAATGTGATGTAGTTTTGTGAGTGTGTGTGTATTTTGAGCACGGCGGTGTGTACCACCAATGGTTTACTGCGGTTAAAAGACCGCAGCAGTGATTTGTGTGTCATGATGCTGTGTGTGTATTTCTGTTGGTGTAACGGTGTGGGTTTTGGTACTACCAGTTTATCACTGACCTTTGGTCTAGTGGACTTGTGTGGGTGCCTGTATAGTGGCGGATTTCTCAGTGTGGGTTATAATACCCGTGGCGGAATACCGCCACGGTCACGGTATGTTGGTAGCCGTCAGCACGGTGGTAGGCGGCATTTACAGCCAGGGTTGTACTGAGGGCCATTGTCTTTTAAGTCCTTGGTAAGTCATTACATGTCAACATTGGATAGAATGTGATCCTTGGGGTTTAATTCATGATTTTAAATGCTGCATCTTCATCATTTGTGTGAATCTCAATACCACGTGGTGTGCAGCGGATGGAACAATTCAGTTTGCATAGCAAGTCACGTCCAAGCAGATTTACAGTACTTGAGTCACATACAACAAATTGATGCTCATCTTCAAAGGAACCTATTTTTATAGGGATGGATTCTGCTACTGGGTTAGGCAATTGCTTGTATACAACTCCTACAATTTGAATTATCTTTTCTGAAAGGGGCACGTTTGGTACTTCTTCTGTTCTTACAGCAGAGCATGTAGCTCCTGTGTCAACTAGAAATGATACATGGTAACTGATTACATCACCATCCACTTATGGAACACTTTGATCCACTTCTAAGGCGACACCTAGTATGCATTCCTCTTCTTCTGTGGGGCAACTTAATTGAAAAATGTCAGAAAAATCATAATAACTCAGACCCTTTAAAGGAAATTGTGTTCCAACTGATTTACATCCACTTTTGTAATCTTAGTTAAATTCTGTCTGGATATATTTGTCTGTTGCTGCGACACTGGGGCTTGAGGAACTTGCATCTGCTGTCTTTGGGACACATTTGAATTTTTTATTTGGGTCTCTTACCGTTGCATTTGAACCTGATTATTGCCTTGCACTGGTACAACTTCATTATTCTGTACCTTATTATTTGCACCATTGAATGGACGCTACCTCCTCCATTGGCCCACTGGGCCACAACTGTGACATGGATAAGTTCTTTCTAATGCATTCATATCAACAACTCTACTTTGATCTACAAGAACACCATGTTATCCACCTTGTTGCTGGAAATTATTGTCTTGCATCACCTGAGTACCCTGCATTTCACATGTATTCTCTGCAGACTGATGAATCTGACTAGCTTTCTGTGCAACTTTCAATTGTATCATCATCACCTTCTCCTTCAACGTTTTCTGTTTTAATTCCAATTCATCACTGTTAGAGCTGGTAGCTTTTGTCGTGTTTCCCCTGTCTTTTTGCCTTCTGCCTTCCTCTTTTTATGGTATACTGGACTATTTTTTATCTGGCTTATTGTCTCTGTGCACTTTACCGGTGCAAATCAGAGCCAAAGTGCAAATGCTCCCTCTATAAAGTGTACAGTGGATAGGTTCATCCATGATTGGTACACTTGATTTGCTGGAAAGTCCCTAGTAAAGTGCACTGGAGGTGCCAAGGGCATGTAAATCAAATGCTACTAGTGGGCTTGCAGCACTGATTGTGCTACCCACATATGTAGCCCTGTAAATAGGTCTCAGACCTGCCACTACAGTGTCTGTGTGTGCAGTTTTAAACTGCCAATTCAACCTGGCAAGTGCTTCCACTTTTCAGGCCTAAACCGTCCCTTTTAACACCTGTAAGGCACCCCTAAGGTAGGCCCTAGGTATCCCCATGGGCCAGGTGCAGTGTATGTTAAAGGTGGGACATGTACTGCTGTGTGTTACATGTCCTAACAGTGAAATACTGCTAAATTCAGTCTTCACTGTTGCAATGCCTATCTCTCTCATAGGTTAACATGTGGGCTGCCTTTAAATAACTTTTAACTGTAGATCCCCTTTGAAAGCAGATAGAAATGTGGAGGTGGGGAACTCTGAACTCACAATTTAAAAATACGTCTTTTACGGACATTTTGTGTCTCTGCCTAATTGTGGATTCCCTGTCTGGGTCAGTTTGACAGTTGGACTGTTTACATCTGTTCTCTAGACAGTGACACAAATGGAGCTGGGGTGCAGCCTGCATATCCTGATGAGACATCTGGGCTAGAGTGGAGGGAGGAGTGGACACTTACACCTGAGAGGACTGGGCGCCGGCCTTCACACAATGCAGTCTCCAACCCCCTGATGTATGTCCGGGGCCTGGCCTGGGCCGCAAGGCAGGATCATGTCAACAACAGAGACTTTTGTTTGAAATTGGGCCACTTCAAAGGCAGGATGGGGTATAGGTAGTGGTCTCAAAACCCAGGATTTTTAGAATCTTTCTGTAATCAAGAAAAAAACGCTGCCAAGGAGAAGAGCTGGAGGAGGAGTATTGCCCCTTTGCTGTGTTTGCTTGCTGGACTGGCCTGCAGTTGCTGCATCTGCCTTAAAATACAGGAAGGGGTGAACTTTGCTGTGTATACTGCTTGAGAGAGTTCTCCAGGGGCTTGAAGTAGAGCTGACCTCCTGTTTTCTCAGGGATAGCAAAGACTTCAGTTTCATCTGCCTACATCACTAGGAACTGTGTGGTTTGTGCTGTTTAAGAAGAAAAACCACTGCAATGCCGTCAATTATGCAGCTGGCCTGCACCGTGACCTGCCGACACCGCACAGAGCCGCACTGCCCCACTCTGCACTGTGACCCTGGTCTCACTGATGCCATCATTTTACGCCACTACCTAGCCGCTGCTTGCATCATGACCTGTGGGCCCTGCACCTCGGCATTGCCTTGCTCACACCACAGCCTGGGCATCCCGCCGCCGCAAC
Source organism: Pleurodeles waltl (assembly GCF_031143425.1). Lineage (NCBI taxonomy): Eukaryota > Metazoa > Chordata > Amphibia > Caudata > Salamandridae > Pleurodeles > Pleurodeles waltl. The sequence goes on from NC_090436.1 coordinate 841,966,605, forward strand.
TCCTGCTCACATCGGTGCCGCTGCCTTCACCTTGGCTTGTAGACACCGCTTCTGTGGAACACAAAGCACCCTCCCATCCCTCACCGCAACACCGGTCCACCGATGCCAGCACCATCGACTCCGGTGTCATCAACAGACATCCCTGTCTGCACCGTGACCCGTGAATGCCGCATAGAGCCTGTCCCATGGCGCACCACCGACTTGGGCCTAATGGGGAAAGCACTCCCGCAACGACACCACCTCTGACTGCACGTGACCTGGTGACACCCCACGTCGCACCGCCCCACTTCACACTGCAGCCCTGGTCTCACCAATGCCACTGGACGACCGTCACCGAGCCGCTTCCTGCAATGTGACCTGTGAGCCCCGCACGTCGCACCGTCCCGCTTCAAACTGTAGCCCTGACACCATCCATGCCAGTGCTCCTAACTTCATCAGCCTGGGGTTTGATCCACAACGCATGTGACTTCAAGGGCTCCCGCACTGACTCCGGAACCGACACTGCAATGCCAACAATGCCGCTCTCCTGATATCATTGTGAAGATCACGAGGTCCAACACCTGTGATGCTGGGCCAGCCTGAACTATTGGTTTTGTTGATCATGATACTGTGATAGCCCCAGGTGGAGCTATCGACTTGAAGGAACTGTATTTTTAAGTACTTCTTGCAAAATGCATTTCTTTATTAATGTATGTTGTTTTTTTCTCATTTTGGTCTTGTTTTATACAGATAAATATTGGCTATTTACTAAAACTGTTGTGGTGTCCTTTTGTAGTGTTGTCACTGTATTACTGTGTGTTATGTGCAAATGCTTTTCACATTGCTTCTGAGATAAACCTGGCTGATGTTGCCAAGCTACCAAGGGGGTGAGCAGGGGTTATCTGAGCGGGTATCTCCCTTACCCTGACTAGAGTGGGGGATCCCTACCTGGAAAGGGTGAAACCGACTGCCAACTAGAGACCCCATTTCTAACAATCACTGCAGTATTTTGCAGACCTCAGGATCTCATCAATCGGTTTGTTCTGCCAACAAACAAATCAAATGCTGCTGAATCATGATCCTTATGTCTGGCTTCAGTCCCTGCACAAATCTGAAAGCAAAATGACTGATATCTTTAGGTTCTATGGCTTCAGTACACTGAAATGATTGAACGCCTACAACAATTGCCCATAAAACGAATGTTTTGACTTCTTAAATTCCTGTGTCATCCTGTCAATCCTCAGCCAATCAACGTCTTTAGGGAACACCTTATTTTTTAAAAAGCCAATCACTTTCTGATCCTTTTCCTAACCTCTTCAGATGGTGCATTTGTCATTGGATCTCTTGGAGGCTCAGTGTCAGACCAATCAACAGCAACCTTACACTCAGTTCATAAATCCCTCAGAACCGCAAAGACAAACAATGTTTTCAAATCTTCCACAGCCATTTTGAAAGCTTCACAAATCATTCTGTCTGCTTATTCCATTCAACAGGTTCCTCTCCATTTCGGATAGTCATTGGTGAAAAGACAATATATCACTTCTCTTACAAGGTAAATGAACATATCCACCACCAGGAATTTCTCTTATGGGAAGCATCTTCACATTTCCTTTAGCATGACTTGATCCTGCCAAAGCAAATCTATTTTCATTTTCTGCTGATCCTATTTCTTCATCCATATTCCTTCCCACTTGTTTAAGGCTCCCAATTTCTGTTTGTAATTGATCAATTCAATAATCTGCAATCTCATTAGGGGAGGTCTTATGCACAATGTATCCCTGTCAGTAAAGTCTACTCTGTAAGTTCTCTTCAAGGGTTTTGATTCCTCCCTGTCTACATCATATCTCTGGGCTAATTCAGCTAGTGTGTCACACGCTTTACTGATTTGTAATGTCACTGCACACAAATTCATGTTCAGTGTAAATCTCTAAGAGAACAGTGCCTACATTTCCCAATATCATCTCAATGAATTCTAACTTTAATCTAGGTATATGTAATGGTCAGTCTTTCTCTGGGGTGTTTTCTGCTCTTGTACCATGTTAGTGCTAAAGTGCAAGTGCTCTCTGTGTAAATTGTATGTGTAATTTGCTTTTCCATGATGGCATATTTGACTTACTAGTAAGTCCTTAGTAAAGTGAAGTAGGGGTGCCTAGGGCCTGTAAATCAAATGCTACTAGTGGGCCTTCAGCACTGATTGTGTTATTCACATGAGTAGCCCTGTAAACATGGCTCAGACCTGCCACTGCAGTGTCTGTGTGTGCAGTTTTAAACTGCAAATTCAACCTGGCAAGTGTACGCACAAGCCAGACCCGAATGTTCCCTTTTTGTACATGTAAGACACTCCTATGGTAGGCCCTAGATAGCCCCATGGGCAGGACAAAGTGTATTCTAAAGGTGGGACATGTACTGATGTATTTCACATGTTCTGAAATATTGCTAAATTCCTTTTTTCACTATTGCAAGGCCTATCTGTCTCATAGGTTAACACAAGGACTGCCTTTAAATGCCATTTTTCATTGGAAGCAGATAGAGATGTGGAGTTTGGGGTCTCTGAACTCACAATTAAAAACATGCATATTTTGGTAAAGGTGGTTTTAAGATTGTCAGTTTGAAAATGCCATTTTTAGAAAGTGGGCATTTTCTTGCTTAACCATTCTGTGCCTCTGCCTGCTTGTGTATTACACGTCTGGGTCAGACTGGCAGTTGGGCTTTTGTGAATTCCCACTAGACAGTGACAGAAAGGGAGCTGGGATATAGCCTGCATGTCCTGATGAGTCTCCTGGGCTAGAGTGGGGAGGGAGGAGCTGACACTTACACCTGAAAGGGCTATGCCTGTCCTCACACAATTCACTCTCCAACCCCTGGTGTGTCTAGGGCCAGGCCTGAGCAAGGCAGGATCTTGAAAACAACAGAGACTTTCCTTTGAAGCTTGCCTACTTCAAAGGTAGAAAGAGGTATACATAGTGGACCCAAACCCCCAGATTTTTAGATTACTTCTGGAGTCAAGAGGAACCCCTGCCAAGGAAAAGAGCTGAAGAGCAGGAGGAGGAGTACTGACCCTTTTCCTATGAGTGTGTTTTGCTGGGTTGGCCTGCAGTTGCTCCTTCTGCCTGAAAGAGGACAAAGACTGGACTTTGTGGTATTTTCCGACTTGTGAAGTATCTCCAAGGGCTTGGACTGAGCTTGCCCCTGTTTGGAAGTCTCAGGGCCATCAAAGGCTTCCTCTGCCAACACCTGGACTCTCTTGCTGAGACTCGTATCCTGCCAAGTGGTGCACACTACAGGCCCTGAGCCCTTGAAAGGTGAAGCTGGAGGAACCAAAGCTGAAATCCATGCACCAGAGCTGAGCAGGAGAAAAATCAACTCACCACCTGCAAAGCGGCTGTAAAAATGATGCCCCACCTGCATTGTGGATGCAAAATCAAAATAACACCCGCTTGTTACTGCTAAAATCGATGCATCTCCCACGCATCTTGGCTCCTCACCACCATGTGGCCGAATTTCACATGTATTGTCGCTGGGCCTTAAAGTCATTGTGAATCTACGCGGCCCGAGGTTGCCCGTTGTGGAAATCGACGCATTGCTCCTCTGCGGGGGAGGAAAATGACACATCGCCTACCCGACTGGAGAAGAAACAACACATGGTCTCACTTATGAGTAAGGGATTGACGCATCAATGATTTTTCTGACACACACTGACCCATGCAGCTTTATTTTTTACGCAAACCAGGTACTTTGTGTAACTTCAACGCATCTATGCTTGTCTATTGAGTAAGACTCTTTTTAATTTGAAAACTTTGCGAGTGTATGTTGGATTTTGTCATTTTGGTCTTGTTTGATTTAGATGCAGGTTGGCTATTTTTGTAAACGTGGGTTGTGTCCAATTTGTCAAGTTTTCACTGTGTTACTGTGTGTGTTGGTACAAATACTTTACACATTGCCTTTGAGATGATTCTTACTGCTTGTGCCAAGCTACTAAGGGGTTGAGCAGGGGTTGTCTTTTATCAGTGTAACTTCCGTGCCCTGACTAGAGTGAGAGCCCCTGCTTGGACAGATTGTAAGCCGACTGCAAACCAGAAACCCCATTTCTAACACACTGCAATTTGTTCCTCCTGTTGCACCTTCATGGTTCAAATAATTCAGTCACTCATTTAATTGCTGGACAGTAAAGTCTTGCAAACCTATTGGATTATTCTGTAACATTTCTGTTCTTGGATGATCTGCAATCAATTGATTTGGGGTGCATGCAATAGCCATGTCATAAGGAGTGTTAAATGGTAACCTTCTATTAAGGGCACTACTATTGATTTGCTTAGGAAGTTGTGATCTGGACACAAAGGGGATCATTATGACCCCAACGGTGAGTGTTAGACCGCCAACAGGCTGGTGGTACATAACGCCACATCATGAGATTGTCAGCTTGGCTGCAGCCAACCCCCCACTTCTCCACTCACACCACCAGGCCGCATGAATTGTCATAATACGGCTTGCGGCATTCAACTGACATGGCGCTGCTGGTGGTAGCAGCGCCATCTTACCACCATCCACCATCATGATCACTGCCGGATTTCCACCTTTCTTGTGGCGGAAGTCAGGCAGTGCTCATAATATGACGGACGGATGGATGGTAGTATTTTGGAGGCAGTTATCGCGGCGGTGGGCATTGTTTTTCACCAATGTCATAATGACCACCAAAATATGGTGAGTATCTCTGAGAAATCCTCCTTTTAGGGGTAAATCCTCTCTGACTTATTAGTGAAATTGGATCTAAAATGTGTGTAGGGGTCAATGGTCTCGGAAGAAAATTAATTTTCTCCATTTCTAAATGACTTGGGCTCATAAATTCCTGTATACTGTTTGTTGCAAACTCATTTGGAACAACAGGGTTTTCTGAAAGTTCTAAACATTCAGGACATATAACGTGTGGGGATTATTCCTAGCGATGCCTGGAGCATACATAGAAATAAATGAACCTATTGTCACTGGAACTGTCAATGAACCTGGGTTCATATAATTCACTGGTTTTTTGAAACTGCAATTCTTACAATCTTGCCCTATCAAACCAACATCTGGAGCTTGTCCTGGTTGATTTGGGGTCCAACTTTGTACATGCTGATTTGAACTGAAACTTTGCACAGGCGGATTCGAATTCAAACTATTTACTGGCTGATTCATATTAGAATTCTGAACTGAATGATTTGTGGTAAAGTTTGAAACTGGTTGATTTACTTTAGAAGTCTGTCCGACTGAACTCACATTAGACACTGGCACTGTCTGATTTGGGGTCTGTTAAACTGGTGCAGAAGGCACATCAAAAGTCACAACTCTTGGTGTGATATTTGACACATCTATCTGCTCAGAATTGTTTGGAGGCAGATGATTTAACAATAGCTGATTTATAAATTCATAATCCAAATTACTCTAATAAGTTGAAGCTCGCTGCGCCGCCATGGAGGATTCTGACACCCCATACCGCCATCCTGTTCCTGGCGGTTCGCCCACCAGGAACAGGATGGCGGTATGGGGTGTCGTGGGGCCCCTGGGGGCCCCTGCAGTGCCCATGCCAATGGCATGGGCACTGCAGGGGCCCCCGTAAGAGGGCCCCACTTTGTATTTCAGTGTCTGCTGTGCAAACACTGAAATACGCGACGGGTGCCACTGCACCCGTCGCACCTTCCCACTCCGCCGGCTCAATTCTGAGCCGGCGTCCTCGTGGGAAGGGTGTTTTGCACTGGGCTGGCGGGCGGCCTTTTGGCGGTCGCCCGCCAGCCAAGTGCAAAACCCAAAATACCCTCAGCGGTCTTTCGACCGCGGAGCGGTATTTTGGAGGGGGGAACTCTGGCGGGCGGCCTCCACCGCCCGCCAGGGTGAGAATCACCCCCATAATGACCAAGAGTACCTTCTGGTGGGGTCTCTTTTCCCTCTTTAACCAGGATAAATAAATTTCCTTTTAGTGCGTTAAGGAAGCAATTCTGTTCCCACAACTCTCTTTTCTTGACATTAACAACCAGTAGCAGTGCAGCACTTTGTGATGTTGTCCACCAATGCCAGTCTGGCTTCACACCAACTGACCAATACCAGTGCAACACAAGATGATGTAATTCTCACTCCTTGCAGCAGCTCACCCTCCATTGTCTCTCACACAATCACTTCTCACACAAGCCAATGCAAAATATTGTGAGACAAAAAATCAACAACTTCTCTGCTCACTAGAGGATAGGATAATCAAACAATTCAAATCAGTACATAGATACACTTTCCGACGATGTTTTCACAGTTACATAATGAATGAGACTCAATCAGCAAATCTCACTCTGGTTGATGCAGATCCTTCATGAGCACCCAGGACTCACTTAGCACCAACCAACCCACATTCACTCTTTGGATACTATTGGCACTGTTGACTGTGCCTCATGACACACACCTTACTACAGACAATACATTAACAAAGTGTCTTGTACACTTGCCATTATCCCAGGATCTTAGGTCATGGCAGACCCGTTGAACAACAACTGCTTCTTAGCATTAAGCGCCAAAATGACACAAGTGCAAAAACACCACAAAAGATTTCACAATATCACACTTAACAGCAATCTTAGCCAAAGAAAAGCAAGTGCAAACACTATTAATACTTACACATCCACTGCACAGGAACAACTCTGGAACTTCAACAATCTTTGTAACAAATTATGGGACAAACGTTTTCAGGGTGGGCAGTTCGCATGACAACAATTTTAGGGCTTTCTAACACCATGTCTAACTATGTAATAAACCACTTCTCTGCTACAAGATTTGCTGAAGCATTTACCTACTAAGGATTATGTTTTACAATGAGGTTAATAAATCTTTTCTCCCAGCATGAAGGGCGTGGAGACACAAAGCATCAAAACTTCACAACAAATCAATTTAGAATGACAATATGATCAAATGGGCCATACAAGAAAAGCTCCAGTCTGAAATAAGGTTAAGGATTTTATTACAAGCTCAGACTCAGTTATATAGACAATTCTCAAAAGTTAGAAAGATACAGAATCACCATTGGTTGACCAAGGTGACAGAAAAGATTCAAACAAACTAACATAAAAAGGAGTAAACATTCAACAAAAGTAATACAACACATCAGAAGGATAATCTGATGTACAGAAAACAAGTGCTAATCAATTCTTTTAAGCATTAAGGCAATTCAAAAGTCATCTAAACCTTGCTATCAGGGGCAAGAGGAACCATACAGATTAGCAAGTCAAGTTAACATGTGCTAGGTTGACCACATGTGTACAAAAAGGTAAAAAGGAAAAGGACAATAAGAATTTTGAAAAATGTATCTGGGGTAAAAGTTGACTAACCAAAGTTGGCAAAAAAATAGGTGAAAAGGGAAAGCGTTAGCGTGTCAAAAGCTCAATCAAGAGTCGTCTTCATCTTGAGGTCAGGGGGAAAGATTTAATCTCAGCAAAGCATTAAAAGAAAGGGTAAAGAGGTATGTACCTCTCAGAGTCCAAGGGGTCTGTTCCTAAAGGAAAGGGGAAGAAGGCTGATGCAAATCCAGCTTGGGGCCAGTATATTAAATTTCTTAGTGCAAGATGATTCGCTTTTTCGTCACTACAAATGATACAAAATATGTGTCTGTCCAATCATAGTCAGTGATGTGACAGCAGTGAAGATTCCCATTACCAACATGTAGAAAACATGCATCTTAGCTCATCCGTGTGGGTTGAAACAAATGTATATGTAGTCCGGTTCCACAGTTCCTGAATGTACTGGGCCCAAGGTTACTTTCTCAGGCTCACTATGTGTAAAACAATAGAGCGTCTATTACCTAGCTAGCATTTCATGGGAACAAAGTCTGGAAGAGAGTTCACATTAGCAAGAATGGCTTGTCATTTTCTGCACAGTGAGGAAACAGGGCCTTGCAGACCTCACTTAGGCTAAGAAAAGCGAATTAAAATGGCACATTCAATTATGCAAAATAATGCACATATAACACCCAAAATTATACCTTCAACATTAATAAGCTTTGTCAGTGTTCATGTTACAATAGATGTATTAAAGCAAAATAACTGGTAATGCATTGCTTTAAGAATTGCACAGAACTGCGATCTTCAACCTTTGCATGTAACGTTCTAAACATTACTCTTTTGAAAATCATTATCATTTTAGTGCAAACTATTAATTAACATTACAGAGAATTGAATCTACGGGTTATGCATGATGTTTAGGGCTATAAAACCACACTGTATTCCTCTATTGTACAGTGAATGCATTAATATAGGCTGTCAGTGCATCACTTTACATCTGATCTATTAGTACTGGAATTAACAAAATGGATAGATCGTCAAGTATAGATGATGAATGTGAAGTCAGGGGTAGCAATAATATTTCTGCAGCATGACTATATTGTGGAATGCCTCATAATAAATACCACTCTAGTGCACTCAACTGATGTAGGAGTTCCAGATAAATTCATATATTTTGTCATTCAGGGATCTGTGATCAACTTGGATTATAATATTACTTTCGCTATGAATTATCTCATGAACCTAATATGCATTTCACACATGTACAGTGTGTGACTACTGGGGAGATGCCCCCCCTTCCTAACCAATTGGTAAATAAGCAAGCCTAAGTATCCTAAGTACGGCGAGTACCAGATTTAGCGAGTGTAATTGAGGGGTATGCATACATGTACACTAATTTGTTATATTTTGCAGTGTTGCTCAACACGATATACCAACTCACAGACACACACACCCACACGCACACATACATATATAGCTGAACTGTTTGTAGTTTTCATGAATGGGGGTGTTGCTTAGAAGAATATTATGCAAAACAATATAGATAGGAATTAGAGTCTTCTGCCTTATCAATGAGCATAGAATGAGAGTTGCTCAGGGAAGTAGGAAGCACTGATGAAGACCTTTCACCCATAACTGGTTTGAACATCACTCAAAGCACATCAGCAGGAATCTGTTGATAGATGAGCCATTAAAGCGCGTCAGCACATCCATGAAAAGATAACGTTTAATCATACCCAGGATACTCACTTAATAAAGGATATTCCAAGGACATACTTGAGATCGTCTTTGTTCCCCTCTGGACACCTGCTTTTGTCTAGGAAAATATTATCCAGAACTCCCACGTCAATTAAGTCCACCAGAGTGGTATTTACCTACTCTGGTGTGAATAGGTTGCTGATGGTGAAGCACACCACAATAAAACATGGGTGAGACACATTTCTATTTCTCTTTGGTCTCCTTGAGAATTAGCACATCAGGGTAAGAACACACAGAGAGAATTCTTGGGGCAGTTCATTCTCCTCGCTTAAGCACCAGCACTAGAAGAAATATGAATTACCTCCTGTCATGGATGATGGATATCTGGATAGGTGGATGGATGGTGGAAGTGTATGTCACTGAGGTAGTGGAAGGATTGTCTGTGGCCGAGTGCTTGGAGTAATAAATAAAGAATGTTTGAGGGGGTGCAGGAGTGAGTAGATATCCAAATAGGTTTGTTAGTGGATAAATGAATTAGTAAAGAGATATGTTTGCAAATATGTTAGTGAGTGACTGAGCAGACAGGTTGGTGAGCGAGTAGGTAATGAATATTTGGGCGAGTGAGTGATGGGTGGAGTAAGTGATTGGGAAGTCACTGAAGGAATGGGTAGCTGGAGTGAGTGTGTAAATAAATCTAATGAAAGTGTACTTAGATATGGTAAAAGAGTAAGCCATTGAATTTGTGATCTAGTTGCAAGTAGATTAGTGAGAGTGAGTTAATGACTTCATTCTGTACTACCAGAAGAAAGAAGCAGTATTTAGAAAACTCTTATAGAAGCACGACTCTCAGGCATTATAGTCACCTATCATTTTATTTTCACTGTACAATTCCACAGCCTTGTCTGTGTATTCTGTCTAGTAATCTACCTTACACGACTCCTCGCATCGTTAATTTTCCAACATTCTACTTTTGTAGAAAAACAAATTAATAGACTACAAGGGAGAGATAGACTGTAGTCTTGATGTGAGAGGCAGATGAGTTTCCACATACCATTAACAAATACACTCCTGTTAGATAAATACTTATTCTGACCTTGCCAGTTTGGCACAATCAGCAAGGAGTTTTACAGGAAAAATGTGTGTGCTACATATTTAATAATGTGAAGCCACAGTACATTTAAGATAAAAATGAACTTCAAATTTCAAACATGGTTAATTTACAAATAGAATTGCAGAAAAATGTAGTAAGTGATTCCACATGAAACAATGTGAAAGTATCATTCAATGTTTTTGTTATTCTTGGTGCCTAATCCACATTCAAGTGTGGTCGTTAAAATTTGGTGGTTTGCCCCCTCTTGAAACAGTTTACAATTCTGCCAAGAAAATGGTTGGAGGCTAAAAGTGGTCTCTAGGCTGTGAGGAATACCCACTTGGGACTTGCCAAAGGTAAATGCACCTTTTATACAGTTCTAAAATAACCACAAATGTTGATTGTGACAGGTTGCTAAGATTAAACTAATCAGGTTTTACTTTGTTTTTGGGTAACCTTGGAATCTTTTCTAAAATGTCAGCTTATTGTTGTAGCTTTTCCATGTATTTTCTGGTGGTCACATCAGTCAGTAACACTGTTCAACATATATTCCTTGAGTACAAATTGCAGGAAGGCTCCACAAGCCCAGGTGCCAGAGGCGGCTGGTACCCTTTGAAAGTAGAGGGGTGAGTGAAGGGCCCCACCACTTCCCAAAACACAAAATAAAGCTCCCTCTACCTCCAAACCACCAAAGTAAACCACCACCTCAAAACCCCAAACTAAAATACCCCCCCTTCAAAAGGCCAAATAAAAACATAAGCACTATTTACAAAACTAAACACAATCACTACACTCACATGCATTACACATTTCAAATGAAATAAAATAAATTGGTACTTACACATGGGCTGTGCGTTCTCCTCGGTGTTGTGATGTCCGATGCATGAATAGCTCTCCTAAACAATCCAGACGCTGCTCTCATGCTGTTAACCAGCATGAGAGAAGTGCCTGGATTGGACAGAGCGGGCTGGCTGGATGCTCCCTCAGTCCCTGAAGGCCTGTGCTTGGGCTCCACCCAACTGTCAAAAAAGGTTTGGTGGAGAATTTCAAAGTACTCATGTAACTTTGGCCGCTGCAAGATAACCGGCCAGAGTGACATGTGTACTTAGGAGCGTCTGGTCAGCCATGCTTCAGTTCTCTGTGCTGCCACTCGGCAGCAGAGGATAAGCCACGCATGTCTCTGGGCTTAGGGTTCCTGCAGTATGCACATTGGTGAAAATAAAATGGCAATGAAATCTTTTCATCGGGATTTAATCTTTTCCTGCGCAGCTCGCAACAGGTGGGAGAGGTGCTCCCCGTCCTCGTGAAGAAACTGCCTCTGCCAGGTACAAGTTACACTACAGCAAAATATCCAGCAACAATTGCTTTCTAGAAATTGACTGCAGCAGCACTAGCTCCCTAGCCTTCTTTCTTCACAGAGAAAATGGAGATGTTTCACAGGGGAAAGCTAAACAAATGACGAGCTACAGCTTACCAATAGGCTTTCCTTTTCAGTGGAATGCAGCTTCCTCTGTCTGTACAAACTTGTGCACACTTCGGCTTATAAGAGTGGTCTAATAGGCTAAGTAGGTAACATTTTTAGCCACTTACAGCCATCTAAACTAAAAACATTTTAAAGTGATGTACAGAATTAATTAAATGTAATTTCATTATATTTCAATACACAGTGATGTGACAGTACCTTTTGTTTAACAAAAGTTATTAAAATATGTTCATTTTCAGCCCCTTTTTTAAATTTAAATTATTTGCATATTTTAACTAATTTTAATAGATTACCTGAATTTAACATTATTTCCTATGGGGTTTTATTCTAAGTGCCAATTTCCATTATTTTCTATGGGAGGGTGTTGCAGTATCTGTGAATGGCTATGTGTGTTGTTTACTCCAGGTCTGAGCTACATCATATTTATGGCTGTCTTAGGGCCTTTTTGCTCTGGTAATTTAGCAGTGCACTTCGTAAATATCAATGGGCTTAGGTGGTCATTACAACCCTGGCGGTCCGTGTTAAAGCGGCGGTAAGACCGCCAACAGGCCGGCGGTAAAAAATTTGCAATTACGACCGTGGCGTAAACCGCCAACAAAGACAGCCACTTTAACACTCCGACTGCCACGGCGGTACAAACAAACAGCGCGGCGGTCACTGCCAACAGACAGGCGGGAGACAATGTACCGCCCACAATATTATGACAGGCCAATCCGCCACCTTTTCTGGGGCGGATTCACCGCGGATAAAAACACGGCAGAAGCAGGAATCCCAAAGGGAAAACGCTCACCTCTACACACCCCACGAGGAATGTGGGCGCCATGGACCCGGAACTACAAATTCTACTTGCAATAGTCTTCTTGCTCCTCTACCAGGAGCATGAACGCCGGCGGCGAAGACCACAGTGAGTACTGCACCTATGACACAGGGGAGGCATAAAACAGGGACACACACACTCAACACCCCCACCCTCACCCACTACAACGCACACACTAATGCATATCAATACATCACAGTTACACCCCCCAAACCCCTGATAGAATGCAAAGACAATAGAAATGAGTGTAACCATTGTAATATATTCAAAGCAAGTAGGCAAAAATATATATATACACATATACAAAATATATACCAAGCATAGTAGTCCAGGTAGTGCTCTAATAAAGTCCGTGGAACACTGGGACCAGGCGGTATCGGCGAGGCCCACACAAGATCCCCGACCATGGCGGAGAGAACATTGCAGGGGCATCAGAGAGCAACTAAACAGGCACCTCAGGGGGAAGGAAAGGGGGGGCACCTCAGCCGCTTGAGTGCATGACGCCAAATCCACGAGGGGGCCACATTCCCACTGTTCCATTGTGGGGAGTGCAAAGCCACAGTCTCTCAAGTCCCTACAGTGGGTGGGCTGCCCACTTTTCAATCCTGGGGAGTGCAAAGCCACAGTCTCTCAAGTCTATACAGTGGGTGGGTTGCCCACTGCCATATCCTGGGGAGTACAAAGCCACAGTCTATCAAGTCTATACAGTGGGTGGGTTGCCCACTGTTTAATCCTGGGGAGTGCAAAGCCACAGTCTCTCAAGTCTCTACAGTGGGTGGTTTGCCCACTGTTCAATCCTGGGGAGTGCAAAGCTACAGTCTCTCAAGTCTCCCAAGTGGGTTGTTTGCCCACTGTTCAATCCTGGGGAGTGCAAAGCCACAGTCTCTCAAGTCTCTACAGTGGGTGGTTTGCCCACTGCCATATCCTGGGGAGTGCAAAGCCACAGACTCACAAGTGGATAACAGTCTCCACTGGTTCTGGAGGGGGCATGGTGCCCAGAGTGCTTCATCCTACTAAGGACAGAGGTAGGGGATGACAGTCTCCACTGGTTCTGGAGGGGGCCTGGTGCCCAGAGTGCTTCATCCTGCTAAGGACAGAGGTAGTGGATGACAGTCTCCACTGGTTCTGGAGGGGGCATGGTGCCCAGAGTGCTTCATCCTGCCAAGGATTGGGGTAGTGGATGCTTTTCTCCACTGGTTCTGGAGGGGGCATGGTGCCCAGAGTGCTTCATCGTGCTAAGGACAGAGGTAGTGGATGACAGTCTCCACTGGTTCTGGAGGGGGCATGGTGCTCAGAGTGTTTCATCCTGCCAAGGATTGGGGTAGTGGATGCTTTTCTCCACTGGTTCTGGAGGGGGCATGGTGCCCAGAGTGCTTCATCCTGCCAAGGATTGGGGTAGTGGATGCTTTTCTCCACTGGTTCTGGAGGGGGCATGGTGCCCAAAGTGCTTCATCCTGCTAAGGACAGTGGTATTGGATGACAGTCTCCACTGGTTCTGGATGGGGCATGGTGCCCAGAGTGCTTCATCCTGCCAAGGATTCGGGTAGTGGATGCTTTTCTCCACTGGTTCTGGAGGGGGCATGGTGCCCAGAGTGCTTGGTTCTGGAGGGGGCATGGTGCCCAGAGTGCTTCATCCTGCCAAGGATTGGGGTAGTGGATGCTTTTCTCTACTGGTTCTGGAGGGGGCATGGTGCCCAGAGTGCTTCATCCTGCTAAGGACAGAGGTAGTGGATGACAGTCTCCACTGGTTCTGGAGGGGGCATGGTGCCCAGAATGCTTCATCCTGCCAAGGATTGGGGTAGTGGATGCTTTTCTCCACTGGTTCTGGAGGGGGCATGGTGCCCAAAGTGCTTCATCCTGCTAAGGACAGTGGTATTGGATGACAGTCTCCACTGGTTCTGGAGGGGGCATGGTGCCCAGAGTGCTTCATCCTGCTAAGGATTCGGGTAGTGGATGCTTTTCTCCACTGGTTCTGGAGGGGGCATGGTGCCCAGATTGCTTCATCTTGCTAAGGACAGAGGTAGTGGATGACAGTCTCCACTGGTTCTGGAGGGGGCATGGTGCCCAAAGTGCTTCATCCTGCTAAGGACAGTGGTATTGGATGACAGTATCCACTGGTTCTGGAGTGGGCATGGTGCCCAGAGTACTTCATCCTGCCAAGGATTCGGGTAGTGGATGCTTTTCTCCACTGGTTTTGGAGGGGGCATGGTGCCCAAAGTGCTTCATCCTGCTAAGGACAGTGGTATTGGATGACAGTCTCCACTGGTTCTGGAGGGGGCATGGTGCCCAGAGTGCTTCATCCTGCTAAGAATTCGGGTAGTGGATGATTTTCTCCACTGGTTCTGGAGGGGGCATGGTGCCCAGAGTGCTTCATCCTGCTAAGGGCACAGGTAGTGGATGACAGTCTCCACTGGTTCTGGAGGGGGCATGGTGCCCAAAGTGCTTCATCCTGCTAAGGACAGTGGTATTGGATGACAGTATCCACTGGTTCTGGAGTGAGCATGGTGCCCAGAGTACTTCATCCTGCCAAGGATTCGGGTAGTGGATGCTTTTCTCCACTGGTTCTGGAGGGGGCATGGTGCCCAGAGTGCTTCATCCTGCTAAGGACAGAGGTAGTGGATGACAGTCTCCACTGGTTCTGGAGGGGGCATGGTGCCCAGAGTGCTTCATCCTGCCAAGGATTGGAGTAGTGGATGCTTTTCTCCACTGGTTCTGGAGGGGGCATGGTGCCCAGAGTGCTTCATCCTGCTAAGGACAGAGGTAGTGGATGACAGTCTCCACTGGTTCTGGAGGGGGCATGGTGCCCAGAGCGCTTCATCCTGCCAAGGATTGGGGTAGTGGATGCTTTTCTCCACTGGTTCTGGAGGGGGCATGGTGCCCAGAGTGCTTCATCCTGCTAAGGACAGAGGTAGTGGATGACAGTCTCCACTGGTTCTGGAGGGGGCATGGTGCCGAGAGTGCTTCATCCTGCTAAGGACAGAGGAAGTGGATGACAGTCTCCACTGGTTCTGGAGGGGGCATGGTGCCCAGCGTGCATCATTCAACCTGTGACGGACTCAGTTGCGTCACTGCCCTTGCCGCTCATGGGCCAGCAGTGCTTGAGATGGCGGTGCCCTGTTCAGCGGTGCTTGAGATGGCGGTGCCCTGTTCAGCGGTGCTTGAGATGGCGGTGCCCTGTTCAGCGGTGCTTGAGATGGCGGTGCCTTGTTCAGCGGTGCTTGAGATGGCAGTGCCCTGTGCAGCGGTGCTTGAGATGGCGGTGCCCTGTTCAGCGGTGCTTGAGATGGTGGTGCCCTGTTCTGCGGTGCTTCAGACAGCGGTGCCCTGTGCAGTGGTGCTTGAGATGGCGGTGCCCTGTTCAGCGGTGCTTGAGACGGCGGTGCCCCGTGCAGTGGTGCTCTGTTCAGCAGTGCTTGAGACGGCGGTGCCCCGTACAGCGGTGCTTGAGACGGCAGTGCCCTGTTCAGCGGTGCTTGAGACGGCAGTGCCCTGTTCAGCGGTGCTTGAGATGGCGGTGCCCTGTGAAGCGGTGCTTGAGTTGGCTGTGCCCTGTTCAGCGGTGCTTGAGATGGCGGTCTCCATTGCAGGGTCTCAGCTGCTGGCGGTCCTTCATGGCCCAGCGGGCTTGTGCTGGCGGTCCTTCATGGCCCAGCGGGTCTTTTGCTGGTGGTCCTTCATGGCCCAGCGGGGCTTTTGCTGGTGGTCCTTCATTGCCCAGCGGGGCTTTTGCTGGTGGTCCTTCATGGCCCAGCAGGGCTAGTGCTGGCGGTGGCCTCCTGGGCAGGTGGGCTGGTGCTGCGGTGGCCTCCTGGGCAGGTGGGCTGGTGCTGGCGGTGGCCTCCTGGAAAGGTGGGCTGGTGCTGACGGTGGCCTCCTGGGCAGGTGGGCTATTGCTGGCGGTCCTGTCCTGGGCAGCTGGGCTTGTGCTGGAGGTGGCCTCCTGGGCATCGGGGATGATGGCGGTCTTCTCTGCCATGCTGCTCTTCCCAGACTTTCCAGGTTTCTTGTGGCCCTTCCCCACCTTGGAAGGTGTCGCAGCTGACTCCACACTCCAACCGGTACCCCTGGGAGCGGCTTTGGTGGCTGGAGTCATCCCCCTCTCCCGCCGGGCACTGGCCAACTTCTGATGCTTCACAGGTGGGGGACTGTCTGTGCTGTGGCTCCGTGCCACACTGGCTGCCCTGGTGGCCGGTGCACTCTAGATTCCGGTGACTACAGGCACCACTGGTCCCGGAGATGTTGTGGCAGAGGTGCTAGTTCGGACCTAGGAGACGGACGAGGTGGGGGAGGTGTGGGAAAGAGGTCAAGGGTGGACAGGAAAAGTATTTTGGACACACTGGGATGGGTAGCTGGAGGGGGTTTGGGAGTGGAGGAAGAGGTGGTGGTTGTAGGAGGTGTACGTTTGGTGACTTTGGGTGAAGGTGCATGCGCTGGAGGCTGTCATGAGGTGGATGGCTGTTGGGTGGGTGTGTGCCTGCGTTTGTGTATCTTGGGAGGGGGCGTCACAGACACACTGGGAGAGGACACTGGGGACGTGTGAATGGTAGTGGGGGTAGTGACTGCAAGTGAGCGGGTGTGGTGGTGGGTGTGTTGGGGAGGGACGTAGAGGTTGTAGAGGTAGTGCATGCAGGTGTTACTGTAGACGAGACTGGGAGGGAGGAGGGAGACGAGGAGGAGGGGGACACAGTGGAGGCAGTGGATGTTTGTGTGTCTGCATGTGTGTGATGCTTGCATGAGTGCCTGTGGGATGTGTGGTGCTTATATTTGCCAGAGCTTCCCTTGTGTGTTGCCGTGTGTGCATGCTGGTCTGTAGGTGTGCTTGGGATAGGCTGAGGTAGAGGGGATTGGGTCTGGGTGGAGGAAGTTGGAGGGGGAGGCTAGAGACGGGGACAATGGCTGCCATCAGTGCTGAGGCCGGAGTCTGAAAAGTTCACTGAAGGGCCTCCTGACCATAATGAATGCCCTCCAGGAATGCATTTGTTTGTTTCAACTGCCTCTCTACACCCTGGATGGCCTTTAAAATGGTAGACTGCCCAACAGTAAGGGACCTGAGGAGGTCAATGGCCTCCTCACTGAGGGCAGCAGGGGTGATTGGGGAAGGGCCTGAGGTCCCTGGGGCGAAGGTGATGCCCACCCTCCTGGTTGAGCAGGCACGGGGCAAAGGCTGAGGGGCTGCTGGGAGGGCGGTGCTGGTAGGGGGGGTGGCGGCTGTACCTGTAGATGCGGGGGGCACAGATGTTGCCACCACATGGGAGCTTCCATCAGAGGACGAGTCCATGTTGCTGGTGTCAGCTCCTGTCCCCGCCATGGTGCTCCCCTCGCCCTCCGTCCCACTGGTGAACTCTGAGTCCGCAGTCTCGCCCTCCAGGGCCATGTGGGATGCAGCTCCCTCATGCTCCGGTGCCACTGCTCCTCTGCCTGATGATGCTAATGTACACAAGAACAGGGAGACCACAAAAAGGGGGACGATGACAGAAGACATGTTGAGTGCATGCATTACCGCTACCGTTGGTGGACACGACAGACACAGAAACCCCCTGCACTGCGCCGCGCTCTTGGGGTCCACTGTTCAATTCCTGGGAAATGGCCTACAAGGCTATGGAAGACATCTGCACACATAGATGACACAGGGGCATGACTAGGTGTACTTGGCACTCTACAGAGGTGGGGTGGGGTGCCACATGGCCTGCCTTACGGAGGGGCCTTGCCTACGGAACGCGCCCTGGCCTAGGGAAACCCACAGCCCACCTCCCCCACCCAGACACCTCCACTGCATGCAAAGTCAGCAGAATGAGAGTGTACTCACCCCCTTGTGGCTGCTGTGATGCCCTCAAGTGCCCATCCAACTCCGGGTAGGCCACCACCAGGATCCTGAACATCAGGGGGGTCATGGTGCGACGGGCACCCCTCCCACGTTGGGAGGCCATCCCCAGCTGAGCCTCCGCCGTCTTCTTGCTCCAGCGGCGAATGTCCTCCCATCTTTTCCGGCAGTGGGTGCTCTGTCTGTGGTAGACCCCCAGGGTCCAGACGTCCTTGGCGATGGCACACCAAATATCTTTTTTCTGGTGGGCGCTGACCTACATGAAATGTACAGGGGAAAAAGAGAAGTTATTACCAACTGCACCGTCATACTGATTGGCCCCATCCCTACCCTTGCCATGTGGCACATGCATTCACCATCTTTCATGCACGCAGCACTCTCCCCCTTTCCTTCTTACATCCAGCCCTCTCCACACAGGCATAGCCCACACAACATGCTCCCTGTGTACTTACCTGTTTGTCTGGAGGACCGTAGGGTAGCGTGTACTAGGGGAGGACCCCATCCACGAGCTTCTCCAACTCCTCCGATGTGAAGGCAGCGGCCCCTTCCCCAGACACTCGAGCCATTGTCTCTTCCAGACCGAGGTCACAGCAGCACTTGCAGTGTAGGCCCTCTCCTGTCGATGATCAGGTATCGAGTGATTGAACAGATAGAAAATGGCGGTGACGTCCGCGGCGGTGCGTACCGTCACCGCCGGCGTACATTGTCATTGGCTCCTGGGACCCATAGGGTCCAATGTTAACCAATGCAGCATTGCGCCAAGCCGCGACGGTGTACAACGCCAGCGCAGTTACCTCACATCCCATTGTCCCACTTTACAGGTCAGGCAGCCGCCATTTCAGGGGCTCACATGGCTTCATTTTCAACTGTGTCACACATACCTAGGCCTACACTGTACACACATACAGGCCATCTTTTGTGTATGAATGGTGTTCTGTGTAAACTGTGGGTGCGTACCTCTGAGTTGTTTGACTCTGTGCTCGCTGTTGTCCTTCATAGGCACCGTCCGCTGGGACATGTGAGGAGATGGCGGCATCCTCCGGTGTACCGACCATTGGTGGACCTGTCGACAATGGGGGAGCGACATGTGATTATCACATACAGGCTTGACCGTGCCACAATCCAGGAACAGTGTACCCAGTTGGAGCCAGACCTGATGTCAGCAATCCGCCATTCCACAGGAATCCCCCCCTCAAGTGCAGGTGCTGTCAGTGCTCCATTTCCTTGCAAGTGGGTCTTTTCAAACAACAGTGGCCATAGCATCAGGGATGTCCCAGCCTATGTTTTCCAACGTATTGTCCAGAGTGTTGTCTGCCCTTCTGAAACACATGCGGAGCTACATCGTTTTTCCTCAGGTGGAGGATTTGCCTACAGTGAAAGGTGATTTCTATGCCCTGGGACACATCCCCAACATCATAGGTGCCATTGATGGGACCCATGTGGCTTTGGTCCCCCCCCACAGGAGTGAACAGGTGTACAGAAACCGGAAGACTTATCATTCGATGAATGTACAGATGGTATGTTTGGCAGACCAGGTCATCTCCCATGTGAATGCCATGTTCCCTGGCCCAGTGTATGATGCCTACATCCTGCGGAATAGCAGAGTCCCTTATGTGATGGGTCAACTCCAGAGGCACCGTGTGTGGCTATTAGGTGAGCACCTAGAAACAAGTCAGTGGGAATGGTTGTCTGGGTCTGGGGATATCCCTCCAGGTTCGTGCATGTCTTACAGTTGTCCCTCACCATTTGCAGGTGACTCTGGTTACCCCAACCTGTCATGGCTACTGACCCCAGTGAGGAATCTCAGGACAAGGGCAGAGGAACGCTACAATGAGGCCCATGGGCGAACTAGGAGGGTGATCGAGCGGACCTTTGGCCTCCTGGAGGCCAGGTTCAGGTGCCTCCATATAACAGGTGGATCCCTATTCTACTCACCAAAGAAGGTGTGCCAGATCATCGTGGCCTGCTGTATGCTTCACAACTTGACTTTTCGACAACAGGTGCCTTTTCTGCAGGAGGATGGTCCAGATGGCGGTGTTGTGGCAGCTGTGGAGCCTGTGGACAGTAAAGACGAGAAAGCAGAGGAAGAAGACATGAACAACAGGGACTCAGTGATCCAGCAGTATTTCCAGTGAGACACAGGTAAGAGTACAGACCTGCCTACTACATGTACTTTAACACTACTACCTCTCTACTGTCTGTCGTTTTCACCCATTGTATGGTCACTGAGTTGTCACTTTCCCTTACGATTTCACAGATGTGGGTCCCACTATGTGACATCTGCTTAGATTCCTCATGGACTAGAGCTGTGTGACATAGGTATGTTGACATTACAATTGAAAGAGCATTTTTTCACTGTAATTGCTGATACACTATTTTGAAATCACAGACAGACTCCAGGTTGTTTTGTGCTTTAAGTGTGTTTATTTAAGTGCTCAATATTGGAGGGGGTAGTGAAATGGTGAGGGGTGATGGCGGAGGAATGTCCATGGCAGAGTCCAGTCGATTAGTCTCACAGGTGCATTGCCCATATGGGCATAGGAAGTGGAGCTGGGGCAGTTGAAGTATGGACAGGGTGACAAAGTGGGACAGTAGGATGACATTCAGGGTGGTCTAATTTCTTGGCGGGGGTCTTGGCATTGTGCTCTGTCTTTGTCCTGGATCTCAGGGACCGTTTGCGGGGTGGTTCTCCCTCTGCAGGGGGGTGGGGTGCTGGTGTGGTGGTCCTGTGGCGGGGCGTCCTGTCCACTAGCGCCGGCGGAGATGGTGGGCAGTTCATCGTCCATGCTAGTGTAAGGGGCCCCTTGTAGTGCCACAGTGTCCCTCCTGGTGTTGAGTAATTCCTTCAGCACCCCTACGATGGTGCCCAGGGTGGTGCTGATGGTTCTGAGTTCCTCCCTGAAACCCATATGCTGTTCCTCCTGCAGGTGCTGGGTCTCCTGAAACTTGGCCAGTACCCTTGCCATTGTCTCCTTGGAATGGTGGTAGGCTCCCATGATGGAGGAGAGGGCCTCGTGGAAAGTGGGTTCCCTTGTCCTGTCCGCCCCCTGTCCCACAGCAGCCCTCCCAGTTCCCCTGTGTTCCTGGGCCTCCGTCCCCTGGACCGTGTGCCCAATGCCACTGCCCCCAGGTCCCTGTTGTTGTTGGGGTGGTGGGTTAGCCTGGGTTCCCTCTAGTGGCGGACACACAGCTGATTGATGTGTCCTGGGGACGGAGGTATGGGCCCGCTGGGTGGGTGCTGTGCTGGTGTTTCCAGAGGGGGGAAGGTCTGTGGTGGCCTGTGACTGGATGAGGGGAACCGACTGTCCCGAGGTCCCCGATGGGCCGGGCTGGTCATCTAGATCCAGTTGGACAGAGCTGTTGTCATCACTGTGGGCCTCTTCTGTTGGTGGTGAGGACATGTGTGGACCCTCCTGTCCGGTGACATTGGGTAGGGGTCCTGCAGGGGTATAAAAGGATGGTTATTACATCTGTGTGTGTCATGGTGTGCAATGGGTGGGTGACCGTGTACCCCAGTGCTTGGATTCCCGTGTGGGACCTTGTGTGATGATGGTTTAGGGGGTTGTATGGGTATGTGCAGTGGGCATGCTTTAGTGATGGGTGTCCATGCTTTTTTGTTGCATGCAGGGCTTGGTATTGGGATGGGTGGTTTGTGATATTGGGACATATGTGAGGAGTTGGGGTGCTGGGGGTGAGGGGGGTATGTGCTGGCATGCAGGCAGGGTGGGGTATGTAATCATTAAGATTTGTCTTACCAGAGCCCATTCCTCCACCTACTCCTGCGAGGCCCTCAGGATGCAGAATCGCCAAGACCTGCTCCTCCCATGTTGTTAGTTGTGGGGGAGGAGGTGGGGGTCCGCCACCAGTCCGCTGTACCGCCTGGTGGTGTCTTGAGACCACGGAATGCATCTTCCCCCGTAGGTCGTTCCACCTTTTCCTGATGTCCTCACGATTTCTTGGGTGCTGTCCCACTGCGTTGACCCTGTCCACTATTCTTCGCCATAGCTCCATCTTCCTTGCTATTGAGGTGTGCTGCACCTGTGATCCGAATAGCTGTGGCTCTACCCGGACGATTTCCTCCACCATGACCCTGAGCTCCTGCCATGGGGTGGTGTAGGTGATGTGTGGGGTGGAGTGTGTGGTGATAAGTGTGCTGATATGTAGTGGTGTGTTGTGTGAGGTGTGTGGAAGTTCTGTGGGTGATGGTGTTGTGTGCCTGTGGATGCTGTTGTTCTTGCTGGTGCTGTCTCTCTCTGGCCTTCTTTCGTAATGTTTTGTCGTAGGGGTTTGTGGGTAATGTGGGTGTGTGTTTTATATTGTAATGGGTGTGTGGGAGTGCTGTGTGTATTTGTATCAGGTGTGTGTATTTCGAATTGTCCAATGTGGCTGTGTTTTGTAAGAGTGTGTGTATTTTGAGTGCGGCGGTGTGTACCGCCAATGGAATACCGCGTTTGAAAGACTGCAGTGTGGATTTGTGTGTCGTGATAGTGTGGGCGTTTTTCTGTTGGCGTGACAGTGGAGGTTTTGTTTTCACCAGTTTATCACTGACCTTTGGTGTGGCGGACTTGTGTGGGTGTCTGCATTTTGGCGGATTCCGAAATGTGGGTCATATTAGCTGTGGTGGAATTCTGCGGCCTCAGCGGTTTGTTGGCGGTCTTCTGCACAGAGGTAAACGCCTTTTACCGCCAATGTTGTAATGAGGGCCTTAGTCTTTTGTGAGTGGGTGCATTTACTTCCCTAACCCCTTCCTTATTGCTTCCTTAACTCCTCCCATTAAATTGTCCGGGTGGAGATCTTTGCATAGAAAAAGATAGGAAAGGTGGAGGTGGAGATGGAACTTCCACACATAGGTTTGTGAATAACATTTTTTACTAGTAGTACTATTGAACAATCTACCGAATGTAGGTTGTGAATAGGCTTATTAGAATGTAAATTCCTTCTCTCCACCTAGTGTAAAGGTACTGATAACCCTGAACTTGCCAACATTAATTTTTTGGGGTACTTTGAATTTGAATAGTGGAATTGGAATAGTGGTGACTAACCTGACATAGCAAAGCACTCAATCAGCGTAAATGAGTAAATATCACTATTAGGTCTAGCAATGAAGCATTATATAAAGTATTTTTCATCCATAAATACAAATAAACATTAACGTTGTGACCAGCGGAACAAATAAAGTGGAAATGCATTGATTTGAAGGGTGTTTGGTTGTCAAATTATGGTGTTCTGCACTATCCCCATTGAGATAGGCGGGATATATAAATTTCACTTGCGTCCTCAGTCAAGTGAAAATACCAGTCAATAAAGTGTTGAAAACAATACATGTCTTTGTAGTTAGCAGTGTCCATAAATGGATCATCATCCTCATAAAATGCAAATGCGTTCAAACCTATGACAGTTATTCTGCATAATTTATATCCCATGAATTGGCATATATGCCACCAACCCCACAATCTTATCGCAAGAAGAGACAGACAAAAATGTGGTATGGGGATTATTTATGTTGCACTTGGAATGTGGTAGCAGTTTTCTCCTAGTACATAACATATTGGAACAGGAATGCTGTGAGACTGACACAAAGTGTAATCCTCACAACAAGTGAAGATTAACATGGCACGATCACATGGTGACAGGAACTGGGGATTAATGCTGTGGTAGATCAGACTTAAAATGTAGTCTTGGTGATGACTATCAGCATTCTAGTACAAAGAGAAAGGTGGTACTCGCCACAAATACGTATAACCAAGGTGGGGGTAGATATTTTCCGAGTCTATGTTGGAGTGTTAAAATTCAGATGCATATGACCATCGTGTGCGATGATGGACTGCCTTATGCATAAGTATAGAAAGCTACCAATGCTTCCTTCAGAGCTTACACAGAGGGTTTCATTCCGCCAACTAAGTATTCCTTTTACGTAGTGTTTCCCCTGGAAGTCACTATAGGTAGGTGATATGTTGTCTCTGGGGCACTCTAAATTAATAGAAATGATCGATCTTCTAACGCGTCCGTCTATGTTAATTTATACACATCAGGACTCGTTTTAGGCCGATTCATCTTTGGACCCAGTGGTGAGACACCGTAAGACGAGATAACTGATCAATATATCAATCAATATGTCAATAACATTGTCAACAGTTAACACCAAAATATATTTCACTTTAGTCATTAATAAACCTTCGGCGCAATCATGACCTTTCAGTCATGAATAACCACACATTAATGGAGTTTTGTGAATTTTATTCCCTATTGATTACAATCTAATAGCAAATGCATTAATCTCAAAACCAAGAAGCAAATGAACATAATCACAAGGCGACAACTATGATAAGCTTTCAATAATGCAAAGATCAGAAACATAAGATAATCATGCGAATAAGAGCAGATCGCAATACATAGTACCTCCTAAAGGTCTTAGTTCAGCATAGCACTACGTCAGTCACGTCAGTTTCGTCAGTCATAATGAATATCTCATCTAACCTCAAATTAGCATTAGCATGTTGGGCTTCATGCAAAACAATTTAGAACATCAATTTGGAAAACTTCTAACTAAGGTCTCTAACCAAAAACATACAGCAGTTGGTACCTAGAAAGAAAAGGAAAATAAATGTATTTCCATTAGCAATAATCGTAATTACCCTCCTCAGAATAGGTCAGCATACAGGATCAGTCTTCGTCTTCAGGACATCAGTTAGATCACCGTCAGTCTATCTAAGTTACAGGCAAGGGACACTCTCCCCATAAGGAGGAAAGTGTAATGGGGCAGTCTATGGGCAAGGATGGTTTTGTCTAAGTCTCAAGTCACCAAATAGAGTGACAGAGTTTCTGGATGCAATCGATATCATTCCCTACCTAATGAGCTTTGTCTCTTGTGTCATGGGTTTTTATCCCTTTTTTGTAATACATTCCCCCAAAATTCTATTGGATAGTCACTACACCCCACTATCGGTAACCTATCAAATTATACATTAAGTAATGCATTTGTCTTTTCATGATATCTCTCATGCTCCTAATTGGTCTTTATAATTGACGTTTTCGTAGGTGGCACATCCGGGGTTACTTTATTTCCTTGGCACACATCAGGTCAAAAGTTCTCTTCTCCACGCTTTATCGTCCTTGGAAGTGTCCATAATTGTTTCGAAGTTCATAAGTTTACACTAAAAGCTGCTAGCATGCGGATGAGAAAATCTAGCATTGTTGAAAAAAAGTAAGGAAAAGAACAATCGCTGGGTCATGGTCTTTTGCAAGTCAGCACACTGGAGAAACAGAAAAAAACGCTTTAATATGAGAGTTACACAGCTAGTTCTCGACTCACGCTAACTTAAGATATACGAGTTCTAATGAATGCAGTTTTATACGTGTCAATGTGCTCAGTTAGGCCTAATATAAACGATTATTTCTTACAGTTGACATTAGTTTACACATGTGAACAATTCTCCACGTTTATGAATACGTTTCAACGAATAATATTATTAATGCAGCATTGTTAAACATAAGCATTTCATGCCTATAATATGTAATATTTAAACTACGCTCTCTCAGTCCCTCCTCTGATGACACTCGTCATCACACAATCTTTTGATCTTAATTTTTCACCTTGCGCATGATACGCATTTCAACATCTTGCCCTTTATGCGAGCTTTCCCATATTTTATCGAACATTTTCTCTCTTTCACTTTCTTCATTTCTTTTGGTTCTTTTAGTCCAATTTCTTTTCACTTTATCATTAATTTTGCATACCCCCCATAATCCTAATAGACAAATCAAAACAATTAATAGACCCATCATAATTTTTGCAAGTACCCCATTCCAAATGTTGGTAAACCAGCTTCCCACTCGGGCAATTCCTTTCCCAAATTTCTCCCAAACACCAGGTTCTTTTAAATCCTTCAAATCTGTACTATCTCTAGTAAGGTTAGTAAGCATGCTTCTAATTTTCTTACTGTTATCTGGAATAAATGAACAACAATGACGTTCATTAAGCATTTTGCACACACATCCACTCTTTGCTAAAAGAATGTCTAAAGCAACCCAATTTTGAAGAGTCATAGCTCTTTCTGCAGCAAGTTCAGTATCCATCAGAAGTATAGCTCCTGTAAAATTTGTCAGCATGTTATCCACAATAGTAGACAACTTTTGAATTTTCATAGAATTTAAGATAACCCCTACTGATGGGATTATAGCTCCAAATATGTCACCAATGACAGCCGCCACTGATTCTCGCTTTTGTCTAGTATGTTGTAATTCAGACGTTTTAGGTATTTGTTTTAAGTCATCAATCTGGTATATCTTTGGGAATACTATTCCCAAATAACATGTCCCATACCATCCCTTAGGGAGACGGTTATATGCATTTAACCCACAGATGTAATAGATTCCAGGAATCGCTGGGTCTTGTCCATTTAACATAAAGGTCCATTTACTCTGAAACAGAAACACATGCCTACATTCACTCGTTCCCAAAAACAAATTGTCTTGATCAGATTTTGGTCTATATATACAAAGTCTACCTACGTGTAATGCATCTATAGCTAACTTGCCTTTTGTTTTAATTGCCGTGTAAGCATAATCATTTGCATAAGTATGTTTTTCTAAGCCTTTTTCTAACCTTTCTTTCAGTGCTTTGCGTCTATCATCTGTGTGATCTAAAAAGCTTTTCTCTACAGGAGACAGTAAGCAAGTCAAATTATTGCGATGTGCATAAGCAGTTCCAAATGTAAGTGTTGGCTCAAAGAATCCTCTAACTATTTTAATATCATGCTCTTTCGCTAACTTATTTAAGAATTCAATCACAGGCACAAAAGAAAACACAACATCCAAATTTGAATAAAAGTATTACACATGCTCTTGATCATAGAATCTTGTTAATAGCAAGCTGCAGCTAATTCCATAAGTAAGAGGGAGGCTGTGATAAGTAACTCCCTCCTGCACAGATGAAGGAATTTTAGTACACACATAACAATCTTTCGCATCCATAGTTTCCACATACTCATTTAGTAAGCGATAGAAGACATTAGTAGAAAGTTCCTCTTTTGCATTAGTTCCCTCATGCAGATGTCTTGCATCTTGCTCAAATTTCTCCCACGGTGATAGTTTATTAGCAGTAGTAGTCTCAGGTTTTGATGTTGCATTAATAGTTTCACTCTCTCTCCATGGCATTCCTACAATCACTCCCACAATCATTATTGCGCATACAACAACTATCATAAGTCCTAACCAACCATACACCTTACTTCCTTTGCTACTATAAGCCATGTTTGTATAGAATCAGAATAGCAGATCAACAATCAACTCAAGAAGGCAAACTCTTTCTGCGTATTTTACAGCGTCTTCACTCACTCCAGGACCATTTTCGTCAATTCAGGTTAGCAGCTTGTCGTAATCAGGTTTCTTGAAGTCAAATCCAGGTTTAGTGTCACTTTCCGGTAGTTTCTAAAGACTCTTTCTCTTTTCAGCTTTCACAATTTCAATTTTATCCGAGTTTTCTTGTAGAATACCTTCAGGTACCGTAGTATTGGCCTGGCACTTCTCGATCAAAGCAGAATGCTAAGAATTCTTGTTGCCATTCAGAGGTTGTAGCATATGCCCATTCAGGACCTGTATATCTTCTGTTTGCTATTCTCTTTCTTTTTAATTTTCGTTCACCTTGTTGTTCTCCTTCACTCAGATCATCTGCCTCTGAAGTATCGCTTTCTTCTATTATTGTATCGTTTGCTATTTCTCTTATTCTAAGATGTGGCTTGTCTGGCCAATTATCACCTCTATGTGTCTTGTTTCGGTGTTTTCCTTCAGGACGTTGGACAGCACCCTCCTCTTGTGATATGGTGTTTTCTCTTGACGTATTTGCAACTGGTTCAGAAGACTCTGACTCGTTTCGATTTGAATTTACAACTTCTCCTTCTCTGTCGTCTTCCGGTTCTGTACTGTATTCGGGCTCTGAATTGTATTCGTCTACTTCTGGGAGAACCTCTCCTTGCCTTAGTTCTCCTGCTGCCTCGACTGAGATAGGCACTCTGTCACCTCTCTCGAACTCGCTGTCAGCTTGAGGGACAAGGCTGTTCTCAGTGGGCTCTCCTGTAGTCTCAGATCTTTCTTGACTAATTTCTGATTCTGAGACTTCTCCTCCTGAAGTTGCTGTACCGGAATCTTCAAGTTCCTCTTCAACAGGACACGTTACCCTTTTTGTGTGACTGGCATGTATCCAGTTGGGAACCCCGGCACACTTCACAGCAGTAGTGGTCGTCAATATTACTTGATATGGCCCCTTCCATCGTGGCTCAAGACACGATTTCCTCACGTGCTTCTTGACAACCACACAATCTCCAGCTTGCAGAGAGTGTCCTGGTTCGCCGATTGGTGGCAACGTGTTAGCTTCCACCTGGTGAGAGAAAGAGCGAATCACGTCAGCCAAACTTTTGCAGTAATCCAACACCATATCATCTGTAATATTCACTAGTGCATTTGCAGGTACCGCCGGTAACCTCATTGCTCTGCCCATGAGGATTTCATGGGGGGACAGTCCCGTTTTCTTATCTGGCGTGTTTCTCATAGACATCAGTACCAGAGGTAATGCATCTGGCCACTTCATGTTTGTTACTGCACACATTTTTGCTATTCTTGATTTTAATGTACCATTCATTTGTTCAACTAGTCCTGATGCTTCAGGGCGATAGCTACAATGCAACTTCTGCTCAATGTTGAGTGCAGCACACAGGAGTTTAATCACTTCATTGTCGAAGTGTCTTCCCCTATCTGATTCTATAGAAACCGGAAACCCGAACCTTGGTATTAACTCTCTGAGTAGTAGTTTTGCAACTGTAAGACTGTCATTCCTACGTGTGGGATATGCCTCAATCCAATGACTGAAAACACACACAATCACCAACACGTACTTCAATCCTCCACAAACAGGCATTTCAATGAAATCCATTTGCATTTTGTTAAATGGACCTCCAGCTCTCCCAATGTGGCTCAAAGTTACCACTGTTCCTTTTCCAGCGTTCATCTGTGACAAGTAATTTCTGCGGCATGTCTGAATTTTGGATTGAACCAATCAATCTTAAAGGATCTGATCATGGCATCTCTTCCTAAATGTGCCTGCCCATGATATAATCTGGCAAATTGTGACAGAAGACTATTTTGCAGAACCAATTTTCCTTCCTCTGAAACCCACATATCATCTGCTCTTTGTACACACTGCATTTTCTGCCAGGAACGTTTTTCTTCTTTGCTAGCACGGCTTTGTAATGTCTTTAATTTGTCTAAGGTATCAACCACTCGTAATGCTAGGCTTAAGGTCGTGTCGTTTTCAGGTTGTGGTAACAATTCCCCCTGCTCCTTAAATGATATACAGTTTAATGCACAAAATCTTGCAACTTGGTCTGCATAACCATTCCCCATTGACACAAAGCCTTGTGATCTGGTGTGAGCACTGTACTTCACCACGGCAATTTCAAGAGGCAACTGAATCGCATGTAACAAATCTCTTATTTGTTCTCCATTTTTCACTGGAGAACCAGAGGATGTCATGAAACCCCTCTGTGACCAGAGTTGGCCAAAATCATGCACAATTCCAAAATCCATATCTGCTGTCAGTATAGATTGTGACTTTCAAATTCACAGCAGCGTGGCAGGCTTTTGTAAGAGCTATTAATTCTGCCACCTGTGCAGAAAACACTTTCTCGAACCAGGAGGCTTCGACTATGCCAGATATAGTACATACTGCGTAACCAGCTCTCAATGTTCCTGTTGAATCTCTTAAACAGGACCCATCAACGAACATAATGCAATCGTTTTCTTTTAACTGGGTATTCTGTATGTCTGGGCGAGGTTTGGTACAGAGTTCGGTCACCTCAAGACAATCATGCTCAAATTCTTCCCCATCTTTGATTTCTGTATTCTCATTGGGAAGTAAAGTTGCCGGGTTCAGCACAGTGCATCTTTTTAATGTAACATTTGGTGACCCCAGAATAATCGTCTCATATTTGGTAAGTCATGCATTTGTCATGTGTTGCGTCTTAGTTTGTGTCAACAGTATTTCAACAGAATGTGGAACCAATACTGTCAGAGGGTATCCCATGACTATGCCTTCACATTGTGAAAGGCTTTGACCAACTGCTGCGACTGCTCGCAAACAACCCGGTAAGGCTACTGCAACAGGGTCCAAAGTAGCTGAAAAATATGCTACAGGGCGATTTGCATCTCCGTGGACCTGTGTTAAAACAGACAAAGAGCAAGCATCACGTTCATGACAGAACAACAGAAAAGGTTTCTCATAATCAGGCATTCCTAATGCTGGAGCCCTGCACATGCACTCCTTCAGCTCTAAAAATGATTCAAGCTCTTCTTTTGTCAAAGTGATTGTGTATGGTTCATCCTTGACCTCCTTTCCTGTCAATTTTATTAAGGGTTTTGAAATGATCGAGAAGTTGGGTATCCACTGGCGACAGTAGCCCACCATTCCCAGAAACATCCTGACATCTCTCTTTGTTGTTGGGGGATTAATTTGTAAAACAGCTGTTATTCTCTCTTTTGATATTCTTCGGGACCCTTTCTCAATTAGATGTCCCAAATATTTCACTTCTTTTTGACAGTATTGCAACTTTTTAGGTGACACCTTGTGTCCATTCTTTCCCAGATGATTCAACAATGCAATGGTATCATATTTACAGCTGTCTCTGGTTTTAGATGCAATCAACAAATCATCAATATACTGCACAAGAGTCGAATTGAAAGGCAGCACAAGAGGTTCCAAATCCTTCTTCAATATCTGATTGAAGATGGATGGTGACTCAGAAAACCCCTGAGGAATTCTGCACCAACTGTACACCTTATCCAGGAATTTGAAACTGAACAAAAATTGGCTATCTTCGTGAAGAGGTATCGAGAAAAATGCTTGTGATAGGTCTACCACGGTAAATCATTCAGCATCACATGGAACCTGAAACATTATTACTGCTGGATTAGGTACCACAGGGCAGCATTTTATCACAATTTTGTTTATTTTTCTCAAATCCTGCACAATTCGAACCTTTCCACAGGGCTTCTTTAAACCCATAATAGGAGAGTTACACGGACTGCTCAAAACTTCTTTCAAAACTCTCTGTCTGAGAAAATCTGCAATTATCTGTGTCACTTCAATGAGGACATCCTGAGTCATATGGTATTGTGGTACTTGTGGGAACACTGCATTTGGCTTTATCTGCACCTTGACTGGCCCCACTCCCTTGATTAATCCAACCTCTTTTCCAGTCAAATCCCACACTTTCTCTGTTACCGACCCTTGTAGATCAGCAGGTAGATTGATCAAAGTAAACACTGGGAATAGAGTAATTAGAGGGTAATCTTCATTCGTCTCTCCTCCTTCTATGAATTGACCCTCATCTCCCTCATCATCACTGTTTGTCTGTACTTCTATTCCATCGTTAGAACAGGTAATTGAACATTTGGTCTTACATAATAAGTCTCTCCCTAGTAAGGACACTAGGCTTGAATCGCATACAACAAATCTATGCAGGCCTTGGAAATTTCCAATTTCAACCTGCACTGGGTCAGTAATTGGATTTGTCAGGTACTGGTTAGCCACTCCGACCACTCGTATGGTGCCCCCTGAAAGAGGTAATCTCGGTATTTCTGCACTACGAACTGTAGAGCGTGTAGCTCCTGTGTCGACTAAAAATGAAACCTTATAGCCCATTACTTTTCCCTCTACATATGGGCCTCTCTGATCCACCTCTAAAGATGCTGCTAGCCTGCACTCTTCACTGTCTGAGCTGTCATCTGACCAATCCCCATTCATGTCACTTTCACCTCGTAATAGGAATTATTGCACAGTGTTGTTTTGGTTTGTTACCTGGCCTGTGACCTGCTGAGGAAGCGTCACCTGTTGCTGTCCCATCGGAGCTATGGGTAACTGCATTTGCTGTCTAGACACCATAGGGATCTGCTGTTGCATTGGTTGCACTGACACTGTTTGGAAACACGGAATTTGCATTTGCTGCATGGGTTGTACCCCTGGCATTTGCACCAAATTATTCTGAAAATTCAGGTTCTGGTGTCTCATTCTTGGACCTCATGAATTTTGTAATGTACCGGCATTATTACTCTGCTGAACTGCACCATCCTGTACCATATTCGGACAATCCCGTTTCCAATGCCCCATGCCCCCGCACGCATGACATGGTGACATCTTTTTCATTCCCTGACCGTCATTTTGAATAACAACATTATTCATATCCGAATTACGGTTCACAAAACCTCGACCTCTGCCTCTCAGCTGTGCCTGAAACACACCATTCATTTGCGGTTGTTGCTGTATCATTTGCTGAACACCATTTCCCTGTATTCCAGCTTGTGCAGCTCTTATCTTCATCACCATCACTTTCTCCTTCAACTTTTTCTGCTTCAACTCAATTTCATCACTACAGTATTTTGCATACTGTAACACTTCATCAATCGGTTTAGCTTGCCAACAAATCAAATGATTTTTAATCATCTGGCTGACCTCCGGTCTCAGCCCTTCGACGAACCTAAACACAAGATGATTCATGTCCTTCGGTTCGATTGTCTCAGTACCACTGTAATGTTTGAACGCTTTCAACAATCTCTCATAATACGCATGTATTGACTCTTTAACCTCTTGAGAGGTCCGGTCGATTTTCTGCCAATCGGTCACCTTCGGCGACACCTTTTGTTTCAAAAACTCAATTACTTTATGATAATATTTCATCACCTCTTCAGAAGGTGCTCCAGTCACCTTATCCCTTGCTGGCTCCTTCGTGGGCCAATCTACCCCTCTCTTGCACTCGAGCCACAAATCTTGCGGAACAATGATCTCAAACAAAGTATTCAAGTCTTCCCAGAGACACTTCGCAAGCTTCACGAATCTATCTGTCTGTTGATACCACTCGATCGGTTTTTCTCTTAACCTAGGATAATCATTCGTAAAGGACAAAATGTCTCCCCTAGACCAAGGAAAATGCACTAAGACACCACCAGCTGTTTCTCTCATAGGTAGGATTTTCACTGTGTCTAAATTGGGTGTGGTTGTTGCTTCATTAGACCCTGGGCTATCTCTTTTTCCATTATCTCTTTTCTTTGCCCACCGGCCTTCCCATTTCTCTAGTGCACCCCAAATGTGTGCACTTTGCAACAGCTCTTTCAAATGTGCCTTCATGCCTGCAGATCTCATGTGTTCAAAATCTTTAGTGTCAAAATCTAATCTGTAGCTCCTTTTCAAATGTTTCGTGTTTCCAATATCGACATTGTATTTGTCTGCCAAATTCGTTAATCTCTGATGTACTTTGCCTACCTCTTTGGTAATCTTGGGGCATAAGTATCTCAATTCTGCCTCAGTGTATGATTCCAACCTATTCACTCCCATTGTTCCTTCCACCAACTCAGCAGCTTCTGCTCCTAGTCGTACAAGATTCAGATATTCATCTTGGTTTTTTTTTCAGGTTCAATTGTGGTTACTGTAGTCTTTTGTGAGGTACAAGTTTTCTCTAACCACTCATTTAACTGTTGTACTGTAAAACCTTGCAGTGAAATGTTCCCTGCATGTATCATTGTAGTGTGGGAGGTATGCGTACTCATAGTTTGGGGAGTCAAGACTCCCAACCCTGTTTGCCGCATTGCTTCAAGAGGTGCCCCTATTGGACTAAGGTCCATTAAGGGTCTCGGTTGTTCACATACCTGTCCTCCCTGGGCACTATTTGTGGAGTTCTAATAGGCCCTCCTCTTATCGCTTCATGAGTCATAACTCCCTGTTCACATGTCCTTGTTTTCTCCTGTGCATATAACGGCACCGGGGGACCGACAGTAATAGGAAGTGATATAGCGGCAGGTGTCTGACCTGGTCCCAAGCTTCTTGGAGCTTCAACACCATAAGTCTGCTCTAATGTACCTGGTACAGGTTCTATCAGTGGACCAGCTACGGGGTTATACTCAGGTATCAGCTGTGGCGGTTGAGACACTAGCTTTGGAGTTGACTCAATCTGTATCAACCTTGGCTTTGTATATATCGGGTCTGGCGGCACCACCAAGTTCGTAGTAGTCTCAAGCACTGGGACATCAGGGTAAATTCTTTTTATCTGTGGTGGAGGCTGCAACTGTATCGGCGAGTCTGGTGCAGTGGGTACACTGACACCATTCTGTATCAAGGCTGTATCGCTAGTCTGTACCGTATCAGTAACTCCCTTTTCCTTCGTCTGGTTCCCAGGATTCAAGCTAGTACTTGGAGCACTGTCGCTGACCGCATACGGTGGCGGACGATCATGTAACAATCTATCCATAAACGCCTCATCATCTGAATCGTCCTCTTCTTCCCAGGACCTTTTGTTCTCTTTGAATTTGCCTGAATCTTTGTCGGTTTTGCAAGAAGCTTTCTTTCCCTGTGTCTCTTCTCCCTGTGTTATTGTCGGAAACAGCTTTAACCCATCTACTATTCCTCGTCTCCACATTTTATTCTCATTGTCCCATCTAGCCTCTGCATAGGATTTTTCTGCTCTTGTCAATCTTCTGTGAAACCTTTCTTGCCTATGTTTAAGAGCCATCAGGTCCCAAGCCTCGTATTGTGCTGGTCTCGGAGGAGGTTTCTGCGTACTTAACATCCACCTCAAATTTTCTAATACCTTTGGATTGAATATCCCATGTTCTGGAAACGCTAGACACCCCTCTTTCTCTGTTAATTTGCGCCATTGTTTTATCCATAAACAAGGTGCGACACCCTTTTCCTCCATAACTGTATAAGCTGGAGTACCCTCAGGTGGTGTAGGTTCCCCATCGGTTGCAACAATATACACATCTCCCTTCAAAGCGCTTTTGAATGCCTTAACAATATTCATTTTTGCAATTCTTTATTTCGTATTTAATCAGAAAACGGCTTAGTTCCCAGGACACTCTTCACCTACCCTTTTCTCAACCTATTGCCTCTCACGGACAGGAGCCAATCCGTGCGCGACCCCTCTCGGCATCTGACCTATCTCAGCGCGGCACCACTGACGTCACACTCACACACACTGCAGCTGACAAAGTCTTGCGGCTTGTCCACACCTCACTAACTCTTTACAACTCATACAAACTAATGCGAATTATTGCAAGCACTTAAAATGACAACACAAATCTGCCGGTTTACTACAGGAAGGGTAACACACTCGCTTCAGAACTTTACAGAGATTTCACTTGAAGCCTCGGCCGCTACTTTCTCCTTCTCAGTTCCCACATACGCAAGCAGAATTCGACCTGCAAATCCTACTCTCGACTTGTCAATTACTCCTTCTAGTGCACTTTAGAACTTGTCAAATCTCCATCGAAGGTTTCACACATGCATCATAACTCAAAACTTGACTTGTCAACCACGCCCGATTGACCTATTAAACCGCACAGATTACAACATAAACCACATTTATCATCATACTCCGGAGTCTTAGACCTCAATAGGTCCGTATACAACAACCAACCACGTGGATAATTTTGAGCTATAAGCGCTGCATTCACATGAAGTACACCGACTTCCCTACTCTCATACTGTGGAGTACGCCCACTCCTTCTAAACAACACTTAATTTGGCCTAGACACACGCAAATTTTCACAACCACCTGCAAGATGCATAAGATTTAGTAAGCGCAAAGACCCTAACCACACATACTATGGCGCCAAGAACATTCCCAACTCATTTAGGCAGGCTCCGAGATCCCGAGAAAGCCATGGCGAACCTAGCAACTCATCATCTCTCCAAATTGCATTATCACAGAAAAACAAATTAAACAATGAAACTCCGTCCTAGGGCCCCCAAGGGCCAAACCGTCGCTCTGCTACCAGAACTGCTAACGCGTCTGTCTATGTTAATTTATACACATCAGGACTCGTTTTAGGCCGATGAATCTTTGGACCCAGTGGTGAGACACCGTAAGACGAGATAACTGATCAATATATCAATCAATATGTCAATAACATTGTCAACAGTTAACACCAAAATATATTTCACTTTAGTCATTAATAAACCTTCGGCGCAATCATGACCTTTCAGTCATGAATAACCACACCTTAATGGAGTTTTGTGAATTTTATTCCCTATTGATTACAATCTAATAGCAAATGCATTAATCTCAAAACCAAGAAGCAAATGAACATAATCACAAGGCGACAACTATGATAAGCTTTCAATAATGCAAAGATCAGAAACATAAGATAATCATGCGAATAAGAGCAGATCGCAATACATAGTACCTCCTAAAGGTCTTAGTTCAGCATAGCACTACGTCAGTCACGTCAGTTTCGTCAGTCATAATGAATACCTCATCTAACCTCAAATTAGCATTAACATGTTGGGCTTCATGCAAAACAATTTAGAACATCAATTTGGAAAACTTCTAACTAAGGTCTCTAACCAAAAACATACAGCAGTTGGTACCTAGAAAGAAAAGGCAAATAAATGTATTTCCATTAGCAATAATCGTAATTACCCTCCTCAGAATAGGTCAGCATACAGGATCAGTCTTCGTCTTCAGGACATCAGTTAGATCACCGTCATAAGGAGGAAAGTGTAATGGGGCAGTCTATGGGCAAGGATGGTTTTGTCTAAGTCTCAAGTCACCAAATAGAGTGACAGAGTTTCTGGATGCAATCGATATCATTCCCTACCTAATGAGCTTTGTCTCTTGTGTCATGGGTTTTTATCCTTTTTTCAAAATACATTCCCCCAAAATTCTATTGGATAGTCACTACACCCCACTATCGGTAACCTATCAAATTATACATTAAGTAATGCATTTGTCATTTCATGATATCTCTCATGCTCCTAATTGGTCTTTATAATTGACGTTTTCGTAGGTGGCACATCCGGGGTTACTTTATTTCCTTGGCACACATCAGGTCAAAAGTTCTCTTCTCCACGCTTTATCGTCCTTGGAAGTGTCCATAATTGTTTCGAAGTTCATAAGTTTATACTAAAAGTTACTAGCATACGGATGAGAAAATCTAGCATTGTTGCAAACAAGTAAGGAAAAGAACAATCGCTGGGTCGTGGTCTTTTGCAAGTCAGCACACTGGAGAAACAGAAAAATACGCTTTAATATGAGAGTTACACAGCTAGTTCTCGACTCACGCTAACTTCAGATATACGAGTTCTAATTAATGCAGTTTTATACGTGTTAATGTGCTCAGTTAGGCCTAATATAAACGATTATTTCTTACAGTTGACATTAGTTTACACATGTGAACAATTCTCCACGTTTATGAATACGTTTCAACGAATAATATTCTTAATGCAGCATTGTTAAACATAAGCATTTCATGTCTATAATATGTAATATTTAAACTACGCTCTCTCAGATCCATGATGAAGTAATCTGAAGGGACTGCCAAATACGGAATGGCCAGCTAGACATAGGTGGCAATATGGTGGAGCTTCGCAAAGCTTATTGAAACATTTACTTCTTGTTTTATCCATGATGTGGTGACAGGATCTCAATGCATGTCCCTTTTACCCCAACTACTGCAACAGGTGGGCGAACAGCTGGTCCCAAGGCAGAAGCATAACACAGGACCATGCAGCCCCTGTGGGGCATAGGGGCAACCCCTTCAGGGGGCCAACATTCATTCAGCCCTATCTCCATTCAACAGAAGATCAATGAATATCTGTAAGATATAGGAGCCCATCATCCTCTTGTTTTTTTTTAGGCCTGGTTGTCCTGGCTTCTAAATTTTTCCCTTCTGAATTATTCTAACTATTCCAAATTGTTCATAATTTTATCATCGTTAGTGCTGCTCTGTATGCAGGGCAAGGCTCCTAACACTGAGCTCCCAGAAAAATAGGTGACAATCTCTTCCATTTTGCAGCAGTAGCATGTGATTTAAGGATAATTCTTCACTTAGGCCTCATTTTGACAATGGCGGTAAATGCCGCCTACTGCCGTGGCAACGGCCGCCAAAAGACAGTCGCTAACATCTATCCACCATAATATTATGACCATAGCCAGATTTCCGTCACAAGAAGGGCGGAAATCTGGCTGTGGCCATGCTGGCGGATGGTGTTAAGGTGGCGTGCTACCCCCAGCAGCGCCACACCAGTAGACAATCACCAGCCGTATTGTGTCAAATAATACGGCCTGGCAGTGTTCTGCTGGAGGGCACTGCTGGCGGTAGCAGCACCCTGTCCTGTCCCCTGCCAGAAGACCACATGGATGCAGGTAGTGGGGTTTCCGACAGGGAAGGGGGGTGGAGGGCGTTGTGTGTGTGTGTTGGGGTGTGTGCATGAATGAGTGAGTGTGAATGCGAATGAGTGTGTAATATTGTTTGCATGTGTGTGTGTGCATTTGTGAGAATGCATGTATGAATGGAAATGTGAATGCATGTCTGCGTGTCAGCTTGAATGTGTGTATGGATGTGTGCATGAATGAATGGATGCATTCGTGTATGCCTGTGTGAGTGAGTGTGTGAATGCGTGGTGTGTGCCTGCAAGTGTCAGTGTATGGGGAGGATTGGAAGGGGGGAGCGTGGATGTGGAGGGTTGTCTGGGAAGTATAAGGGGGGTTGGTGGTCCTCCTACCAGTGACAGGGAAGGAAATCCCTGTCATTGGTAGGGCCTACCACCATGGTTTTCGTGGCATTACAAACACCATGAAAACCATGGCGGTAGGCAGGGTCATAATGCCGCTGGTGGTACAGTAGCGGCCACCAGGTTGGAGATTGTTATCTCTCCGGCCCAGCGGCTGCTACCGCCATGGCGGTCAGTGTGGTATATTGGCAGGTTGGCTTTAGCCAACCCGCCAATGTCATGATGTGCCGGTATGTACATCATACATGTATGTATTACCGCCACATTTATATTGACCACCGGGGTCATAATGACCCCATAAGTCTGTCCAGTATTGTTTCCACCGTAGGCCTCCAGTCAAGATCCTAAACCTCAGAGCTTGAATTTTCAATGTAATATTTTTTGTGGTTCTGTGTTATGGTGTTGCCTTTTGGCACCCATAGATATATTATCAAAGAATGATGGCAATAGATGTCTTGCTATAATCCCTCAAGAAACGATGAGAGAGAAGCTGCCAAAAACATTTATTTCCACGACATAAACTTTCTGGAAATGTACACAAACATTTGCTCGTTAAAAAGTTACAATTACAATAATACATTACAACACTAAAACCATTCAAGTTCATCTAACATTCTAATCTATAAAAATATCAATGATAGATCCTAAGAAATCCATGATTAATATATAATTTAAAATGCAAAGTACCCTCTCAGGTTTAAGATTGTAGAATCTAACATTCCATAAAACGCCTGCTCTAAAATGTGCAAAGTATATCTAGCAATAGCAATAACAATATCAAAAAAAATAAAGTGACGTGCTTCATTCTATATTGAACTATAATTCATAAAGCGTTTCCACAATATATGTTTATGTTCACCCAAGAAAATGGTGCAATCTAGTTATTAATGAGTTGCAGAATTGCTCGTTTCCAATTTACAAAAACAGCTCCCATTGTTATTCATAATCCTGTTTTTTTATACCACAGGATTCTCCAGACGAGGTCCACATCAATTAAAAGTTGAAGAATAGTATACTCCAGTCATTCTGCTGGGACCCATGATAAATAGTGGAACGATACCCCTCTTCCGAGATCCTCCAATGAATGTCCTACAAAGCTTTTTCGAAACATGGTTTCACGAAGAGTTTTTTCAGCCCACTCAGACTCATAGTGTTATCAAACTCGAATATATCAATTCCTAATCCCATTCTCTCCACTGAAAATAACAGAGTTCGCGAGAATAAGAAAATATGAATATTACAGAGTTATTCTACTCCTACCAATATCTATCCACACAAAATGAATACTTGGCTGCAGACTTCAAGTATTGCTTGATAGATATTTCTCTTTATTATTTTCAGTAATTATGACATCACCATTTTGCATTTTGTTTTTTAAACTTTAGTTGCTGTCAGTCACTTGTTTGAGATACTTGCTTCTATCATGTGTATTATATTTTAATATGTTCTTAATTGTCAAAAGCCCGACAGTGAATGTGAATGAGCACTGCAGCCAGCACTGGCTTTCTAGGCAACAATTTGTAAGATGGGTTTTCACAATTGGAGGTTGTACTTTCCAAGATGTGAACTCTATAATAAAATACAGAGGGCCTGCCCCTCCGCTATGACAGAAGTGTGTCGCCCAACTACTGAAAGGCAGTAAAAGGCAGAAAAATAAAATGATTATAAAAACATTTTATTATAATTTTATTTTTATGCTTAGCCAGCCAAAGCAAGTCCGCTGGTCTACGGTGGGGCGTGGCCAGCATTCTCTGCATCCTCTGCATCAGAAGGAGGAGGAGAGCTAGGTGCACTCTAAGTGAGCATTTTGGTTTGGAGCCATCTTAGGCTGGCCAAACTGACATGCACATTTAGAGCTTTTCACCCGAGCTGTGTTGCACAGCTGGGTGAAGAACATTGCAGGGACCCCGCTGAGGCCCATTTCAGCAGTCTCTCATGCTGGCTAAAAGCATAGGAGAAACATCTGAATTTGGTGGGGAGGGGAGCAAGTTGAGCAGGGACTGAGGCACATGGAGGGCCAGCAGAAGCCGGTAAGTCTTACATTTTAAACAATTTTGTTCCCGCCTGAACACCTTCCCCCCGCATTCATGTGCTGCCCCACCAAGCCTTCCTGGTAGCAGCCATCCCTGAAAATACAGGAATCTGTGCTTTTGCATTCTTTCCCATGTGCACATGCCACCAGTGACTCTGCGTTCAGCAACAAAAATCTCTGTGTGAAAAATAGAAACCTATAAATCTGATGGGCCCAGTAACTCTTATTACAAGGCTCGTTTCATTTTAATGGCTACTCAAAATGAGAGCCTACACAAACAAGAAGATTAATAACATGAGTCAGACCTGGCTGTGCAAAGTAGAAAATGATCATGGTACCCACAAAGCTCTCATTGAGTACAATTAATTCAAAATACAGCCAATGATGATCTGGATGCACAATAATTGTCATACATGGAGATGTCTCAAACAGCAAAAAATGTCCAGGTGATCAATTCCTTTAAGATGCACGGCATGTATCGAATGTGTTGTTTCTTAAATAAACTGCATTCTAAGTAGAGCATTCTTCCCTTCATATTTGTACTAGGTTCTGTACCTAGGTTTCACTTTAGGTGCTCTATGTTATTGTTTCCCTTTAATTTTCTTTCTGTTTCTTTAAATTAATGTTACTCATGTGTGGATCACCAACATGATGTCTGAGTCCCTAAAATAGAGCTTTTTCTTATCACTACATGGTCTGTTGACTATCACAATTTGGTGACAACCTTTTAAGAGCCTACAGCACAACAGTGCTTCCCTGTTGGTGGTACGTTATTGGTATGTTGCCTTCCAAATGGTTCCTGCTGAGGACAAAGTCTGTATTGATCCTTTTACCAAAGCCAATCTGTCTGTAGAAATCGTCCAGTCAAATATTTACTTTTATGACAAAAAAGTATTTATAAACACACACAAAGTGGAATACAGCATATTCAAACAATAAACTATATAATTCTGAGGTCAGGTTTCTAGTGTTTAATAACTGTCCCCTAGTCCTACTTCCCTCTCGCTAGGGGTAGTGGTTATTCCCCATTCACTAAAGGCAACACTCAGGTTAAGCCCCTCTAGCAGTCTGAGTCTCAGGAGTCCCATTCTGACTCTGTTAGTAAAGTCAAAAGTGTTCAAGCTTTGAAGTACTAACTGGCAGACAAGTTCCCCCAGTGCCTTCCAGCCCTTGGCTCAGCCTTACCTGCACCAGCAAGAATTTTCCAACCGAAGGCTCCAAGAGGGTCTCTGTCATGGGTGTCACCATAGCTGGAGTGGGTGCCTTGGGTATCACGCATGTGGCCTTGCAGAGGCTGCAGCTTTGTGTTATAGACTCTCCTCTGATGCAATGGTAAGTCTCCTTTGAAATTCTCCTCAAGTGTGTGTGTGGGGGGGGGTGGGTTAATTAGTGGTTCCCAGTTCCGATCCTCTGTCATGGCTCCAACTCACATGGGTTGTCATGGCGGCCTCTCTGTACAACCATGTTTTCCACCAGTCTGCACCCCTTGTCTTGTTTCAAACCTGCACACAGGCAACAACATGATCACTGCAGCAATGTTCACAGCTCACTGCATGGTGGACCTTCTCTGTCATACAGAGACCCCAGGCTTAATCTTGTACAGGGCAGAGACATGATCAGTGCAACAGTTATCTCCTCACACAGACAGACACTGGTTCTCCAGGCACAGGTGGCAGGTGATTTTGGATGCATCAGGGTGATGACCCTTACCCAGCTGAGAGACTGGCAGGCCTTAGTCTCCAGCCCCGGTCACAGGGAGAAGTCTTGCAGACCTTTAACTCCTTGCACATCACTTCTAGCTGAGTGACAGTTGATAACTATGGGGTCCAAGAGCTCCTCTTCTTAGCGTACGTTTCCAGACACCAAGGACCAGATTTACAAGGCCCTTGCACCTCTTAGAGCCACATTAGCATGACTTTTATTATGCTAATGTGACATTAGGTAGGCATTTCTGACATGTCACATTTACAAAGTGGCGCAATGCTAGCATTGCGCCACTTTGTAACCTCTTGCACCACATTAGGCCTGCTCCAGGCATAATATATGCAAGGGGGGGCTTTTTCCCTGCGGCGGGGTGGGGGGGCTAGAAAAAGAGGCGCAGTGAAATCTACAAGATTTCACTGGACCATTTTTTCTGTCATTTTTAATGCCAGCACATTGAAGTGATGGGCCCATAGTAACCTATGGGCCTCCCTAGTGCTTTGGTGGACTAGAGGCATAATTAATGGCGCTTATCCAGCAAAGCACCACAATAGCATCATAAATTCTAGCGCTATTATGCTAATGTGTGCCAAACC
Source organism: Pleurodeles waltl (assembly GCF_031143425.1). Taxonomy (NCBI): domain Eukaryota; kingdom Metazoa; phylum Chordata; class Amphibia; order Caudata; family Salamandridae; genus Pleurodeles; species Pleurodeles waltl. The sequence continues at coordinate 842,009,668 of NC_090436.1, forward strand.
TACAAGAAAGTGGCGCATCAGTCCTGTGTGTACTTTCGGCATCCCCCCCTTTCCAAAAAGACCACCTCCCATGAGACCGGCCTATGTCACAGTGCACATCCATGATCCCTGTTCAACCAAGACAGCAAAATGTGCGCCAGGCATCCAGACATCCTTGCCGTTAGGGCATTCAGGGCAGGGGTACACGTCCATCACCATGCACTGGACTATTCTGTCCTAACAAATGCAATGTACCTTGAAAATAAAATTGAAGATGAATAGTGTGTTCATTCTAGTACAATAATGATGGATCCTGAATAAAATAGTTCATTTGGTGTTTAAAGTATTTGAGGAAGATCATATTTGTTCCAAAGGCAATACATTTAACACAACGTAGGCATGTAAACCTGTGCATGCCCATAGCAACCATGATTATGTATGTAGCATGATAATTGAAAGGTGCTTTCCACTCAATCTCCTTGTATTTAACCAATTACCTTAAACCTGTTCCCTTGTGCTAGTTAGGATCTCCTAAATAGAAGTTTGTGTTTTTGAGTCCTTAGGATTCTGTCCTCTTGCCTCAGAGATTTATTGGCTACATGATCCCCCTTGCTAGAATAATAATGACCTGTGGTCTGCAGTGTCAAAAGTATGTTGAAGATACTTATATTCCATTGTATATGCCTGAAGGATCAAAAATATATTAATTAATGAATTAATGCATTCCTTAATGTATTCATTCATTCATTTATCTACCAAGAGGCAAAACGTAGAATGTCCCAGAGTAATGTTTTTCTTACTCAGTGGCGGCCCGTCCTTTAGGGCGGAGGGGCCACGCCCCCCCACCTTTTGCCCCTCATGAAAAGTGTCTGTCAGGCTGAACAAAGGTCAGCATGACAGACGCTCTCCATGTTCAGCTCAGGCATCCAGGAGCAGACATGCGCGATTTGTGCACACTCCTGGCTGCCTGAGCTGAACTTTGCTGGGCTGAGAAGGTCACAGCTTCTATGGGCGTGACCTCCTCGGCTCAGCAAAGGTGCCTTGAGGCCCTCCCCTGGGTGACGAGGATAGCGTCACCAATAACACTCTCCCTGGGCGCTTCAGGTTTAAGCCCTGAAGTGCCCAGGGAGAGTGTCAATCAGTGACACTGTGTCACAGAGTGTGGTGGGGTCAGCAGTCTCACTGACCCCATCCCACTCTGTGACGAGGCTGGGACTGCTGCCTTCCCTCATTAGCTGACCTAAGGTCAGCCAATGAGGGAAGGCAGCAGTCCCAACCCTCCTGGGTAAGTGGGTGTGTGTATGTGTGTGATGTTTTAAATTGAATGCTTGGTGCGCGCGTGCATGTTTGAGTGTTATGAGTGTTGTTAATGGATGTGCGTGCGCGTGTGTGTGAAAGGATGAGTGTGTGCGATCTTTTAAAATGAATGTTTGGTGCGTGCGTGCACATTTGAATGGTATGAGTGTTGTTAATGTATGTGCGTGCGTGCGTATCTGTGTGTGAAAGAATGAGTGTGTGTGTGTGTGTGTGTGTGTGTGCGTGTGTATCCCGCCCGCCTCCCTCCCTCCTAAAGCTGCCGGCCGCCACTGGTCTTACTGATGGAAAGGAAAGGTCATTCTGTACAACACTATGGCCCTCGCTTACCGCCGTGCAGAAGACCGCCAACACACCGCCGTGGCCACGGAATTCCGCCACAGCTATTACGACCCACAGCTCAGAATCCACCAAAATCTAGACACCCACAGAAGTCCGCCACACCAAAGGTCAGTGATAAACTGGCAATAACAAAACCTCCACTGTCACACCAACAGGAATACACCCACACTATCACGACCCACGAATCCACGCATCGGTCTTTCAAATGCGATATTCCATTGGCGGTACACACCGCCGTGCTCAAAGTACACACACATTTACAAAACACAACCACATTGGGCAATTCCAAATACACACACCTGATACACATACACAGACCACTCCCACACACCCAATACAATATAAAACACACACCCACATTACCCACAAACCCTTACAACTAACAATTTGGAAGAAGCAGAGAGATAGCAAAGCAAAGACCACACCAGCATACAGAGGCACACAACACCATCACTCATACACATCCACGCACAAAACACCACACACCCCTAAACATCAACCCACACATCACAACACACACCACCTCACACATCACCCACACCACCCCATGGCACCGCAAAGACACCCCAGGTTCTCTGAGGAGGAGCTTAGGGTCATGGTGGAGGAAATCGTCTGGGTAGAGCCACAGCTATTGGGATCACAGGTGCAGCACAACTCCATAGCTAGGAAGATGGAGCTATGGCGCAGAATCGTGGACAGGGTCAAAGCAGTGGGAAAAGCACCCAAGAACACGGGATGACATCAGGAAGAGGTGGAACAACCTACGGGGTAAGGTGCGTTCCGTGGTCTCAAGACACCACATTGTGGTTGAGAGGACTGGAGGCGGACCCCCACCTCCTCCCCCACAACTAACAACATGGGAGGAGCAGGTCTTGGCTATACTGCATCCTGAGGGCCTCGCAGGAGTAGCTGGAGGAATGGACTCTGGTAGGTCAAACCTTTAAATACTTCATCCCCCACCCACCTGCATGCTATCACATACCCCCACCCTTGCCTTCACCCCATCACTCCAACTCCTCACATATGTCCCACTATCACAAACCACACATCCCAACACCAAACTCTGCATTCAACAACAAAGCATGGACACCCATCACCAATGCATGTTCACTATAGATACTCACACAGACCCCTAAAGAATTATCACACAAGGTCCTACACAAGAATGTAAGCACTGGGGTACAGGGTCACCCACCCATTGCATACCATGGCACACACAGATCATGCCTTTAAACACCTGCAGGACCCCTACCCAACGTCACCGGGCAGGAGGTTCCAGACATGTCCACTCCCCCCACAGAAGAGGCCCACAGTGATGACGGCAGCTCTGTCCAACTGGATCTAAATGACCAGCCCGTACCATCAGGGACCTCGAGACAGTCGGTTCCCCTGACACAGTCACAGGCCATCACAGAGCCTCCCCCCTCAGGAAACACCAGCACAACACCCAGCCATTGGGCTCATACCTCTGTCCCCAGGACACATCAAGCAGCAGTGTGTCCACCACTACAGGGAACCCAGGCTAACCCGCCACCCCAAGAACAGCAGGGACCTGGGGGCAGTGGCAGTGGGCACGCGGTTCAGGGGACAGAGGCCCAGGAAAACCGGGGAACTGGGAGGTCTGCTGTGCAACAGGGGGAGGACAGGCCGAGGGAAACCACTCTCCACGAGGCCCTCTCCAACATCATGGGGGCGTACCATCATTCCCAGGAGACAATAGCAAAGGTACTGGCCAAGTTTCAGGAGACACAGCGGCTGCAGGAGGAACAGTATTTGGGGTTCAGGGAGGAACTCAAGTCCATCAACACCACCCTGGGCACCATTGTAGGGGTGCTGAAGGGCCTTGTGAACACCAGGAGGGACACTGTGGCACAACAAGGTGCCCCTGACACGAGCCTGGACGATGAACTGCCCACCACCTCCGCCGGTGCTAGTGGACAGGAGGCACTGCCACAGGACCACAACACCAGCACCCCACCCCCTGCAGATGGAGAACCACCCTGCAAGCAGTCCCTGAGATCCAGGACAAAGACAGAGAACAATGCCAAGACCTCCGCCAAGAAATTAGACCACCCTGAATGTCATCCCTCTGTCCCACTTTGTCCCCCTGTCCATCCTGAAACTGCCCTAGCTCCACTTCCTATGCCCCTTTGGACAATGCACCTGTGAGACAAATAGACTGGACTCTGCCATGGACATTCCTCCACCATCACCCCTGACCATTTTACAACCCCCTCCACTATTTTGCACTTAAATAAACACCCTTGAATCACAAAACAATCTGGAGTTAGTCTGTGCTTTCACAAATGTGTATTTGCAATAACTGAGGGAAATTCTATTGTCAACACACCTATGTCACACAGCTATAGTTCATTAGGTAACATAGCAGAGGTCACACAGTGGGACCCACATCTGTGAAATCGAAAGGGAAAGTGACAAATTAGGGTCCATACACTGGGTGAAAGTGACAGACAGATGATAGGTCGAACAATTTTATCAGATGTAGGAGGCAGTGATGTCTTCTTACCTGTGTCCCACTGGAAGTACTGCTGGATCGCGGTGTTTCTGTTGTCCTTGTCCTCTTCTTCTGCCTCCTCTTCTTCACTGTCCACAGGCTCCACAGCTGCCACAGGACCTCCTTCTGGACCATCCTCCTGCAGAAAAGGCACCTGTTGTCCCAAAGCCAAGTTGTGCAGCATACAGCAGGCCACGATGATCTGGCGCACCTTCTTTGGTGAGTAGTATAGAGAACCACCTGTCATATGGAGGCACCGGACCCTGGCCTTCAGGAGGCCAAAGGTCCTCTCTATAACCCTCCTAGTTCACCCATGTGCCTCATTGTAGCGTTCCTCTGCCCTTGTCCTGGGATTCCTCACTGGGGTCAGCAGCCATGACAGGTTGGGGTAGCCAGAGTCACCTGCAAATGTCGAGGGACAACTGTTAGACACACACTAAACCTTAGGGACAACCCCATACCCAGACAACTATTCACACTGTATAGGGTCCTTGGCCTCACCTAATAGCCACACACGGTGCCTCTGGAGTTGCCCCATCACATAAGGGATGCTGCTATTCCTCAGAATGTAAGCATCATGCACTGAGCCAGGAAACTTGGCGTTCACATGGGAGATGTACTGGTCTGCCAAACACACCATCTGCACATTCATTGAACGGTAGCTCTTCTGGTTTCTGTACAACTGTTCACTGCTGTGGGGGGGACCAAGTCCACATGTGTCCCAACAATGGCACCTATGATGTTGGGGATATGTCCCAAGGCATAGAAGTCACCTTTCACTGTAGGCAAATCCTCCACCTGAGGGAAAATGATGTAGCTGCGCATGTGTTTCAGCAGGGCAGACAACACTCTGGACAACACGTTTGAGAACATTGGCTGGGACATCCCTGATGGTATGGCCACTGTAGTTTGAAAACACCCACTTGCCAGGAAATGGAGTACTGACAGGACCTGCACTAGAGGGGGGATTCCTGTGGGATGGTGGATAGCTGACATCAGGTCTGGCTCCAACTGGGCACACAGTTCATGGATTGTGGCACGATCAAGTCTGTAGTTGACAATTATATGTCGCTCTTCCATTGTTGACAGGTCCACCAGCGCTCTGTACACCGGAGGATGCCACCATCTCCTCACCTGCCCCAGCGGACTTGCTCTATGGATGAGAACAGCAGTTAGAGGGTCAGCCAACACTGAGGTACTAAAAAAACTACTTTATTGCACACATATGTCAATCCGCTATGTGCCTGCTTTAGTGTGTATGCAAGGCCTAGATATGTGTGACGCATTTAATATTAATGCCATGTGGCCCCTGAAATGGCGTCTGTCTGACCTCTAATGTGGGACCAGGGGATATGAGGTAACTGCACTGGCGTTGTACACCGTCGCGGTAGGCGGTTGAAGACCGCGGCCCAATCCTGCATTGGTTAGCATTGGACCCTATAGGTCCCAGGAGCCAATGACGATGTACACCGGCGGTGACGGTACGCACCGCCGCGGACGTGACCGCCATTTTCTCTCTGTTCACTCACTTGATCTTCAACAGGAGAGGATCTACACTGCAAGTGCTGCTGTGACCTCAGTCTGGAAGCAACGATGGCTCATGTGTCTGGGGAAAGGGCCCCTGCCTTCACATCGAAGGAGTTGGACAAACTAGTGGATGGGGTCCTCCTCCAGTACACTCTACTCTACGGTCCTCCAGACAAACAGGTGAGTACACTGTGAGCATGCTGTATGGGCAATGCCTGTTTGGAGTTGTGTGGATGGGAGATGGGGGGGGATAAGGCGTGCATGATCCAACAGTGAGTGTATGTGCGTCAGGGCAAGGGTGGGAACGTGGGCCAATGAATGTGATAGTCCGGACGGTTAATGTTGTACCTTTTACCCTGTACTATTCCTATAGGTCAGCGCCCACCAGAAGAAGGATATTTGGCGTGCCATCACCAAGGACGTCCGGGCCCTGGGGGTCCACCGCAGACGGAGCACCCACTGCCGTAAAAGATGGGAGGACATTTGCCGCTGGAGCAAGAAGACAGTGGAGGCCCAGCCCGGGATGGCCTCCCAATGTGGGAGGGGTGCCGGTCGCACCATGACCCCCCTGATGTTCTGGATCCTGGCGGTGGGGTATCCGGAGTTGGATGGACACTTGAGGGCATCACAGCAGCCACAAGGGGGTGAGTACAGTCACATCCATCTGACTGCGTGCATTGGAGGTGTCTGGGTGGGGGAGGTGGGCTGTGGGTTCCCCTAGGCTAGGGCAAGCCTTGTAGGCAAAGACCCTTTGTGAGGCAGGCTAAGTGGCACACCAACCCCACCAGTAGTAAGAGCCATCTCCACCTAGTCAGGCTCCTGTGACTTCCATGTGTGCAGCAATGGGGCATAGACCGTGTACCCCATGTCCCTGTGAGGAATTAGGGAACTCTAAGTGCATGGCATAGTGCTGAGGGCTGCTGTGTCTGTGGTGTCCACCAACGGTAGCGGTATTGCATGTACTGAACATGTCTTTCTACTTTCTTTCCCCGCCTTTTTGTGGTCTCCCTTTTCTTGTGTGCATTAGCATCATCAGGTGGAGGAGCTGTGCCAACAAAGCAGAAGGGAGCTGCTCTCACATGGCCCTGGAGGGCGAGACTACGGAGTCAGAAGTCACCAGTGGGAGGGAGGGCGAGGGGAGCTCCACGGCGGGCACAGGAGCAGAGACCACCGACACCGACTCCTCCTCTGATGTGAGCTCCCTTGCTGTGGCGGGCCCCTCTGTGCCCCCCGCATTTACAGGTACAGCCACCACCCCCCCAACCAGCACCACCCTCCCAGCAGCCCCTCAGCATGTGCCCTGTGGCCGCTCACCCAGGAGAGTGGGCATCTCCTTCGCCCCAGGCACCTCAGGCCCTGCCCCCATCAGCCCTGCTGCCCTCAGTGAGGAGGCCATTGACCTCCTGAGATCCCTCACTGTTGGGCAGTCTACCATTCTGAATGCCATCCAGGGTGTAGAGAGGCAGTTGCAACAGACCAATGCATACCTGGAGGGCATTCATTCTGGCCAGACAGACCAACAGCGAGCATTTCAGACTCTGTCCTCAGCACTGATGGCAGCCATTGTCCCTGTGTCCAACCTCCCCCCTCCAACTTCCTCCACCCAGACCCAATCCCCAGTACCTCAGCCTATCCCAAGCACACCATCAGACCAGCATGCACACACCTCAACACACAAGGGTAGCTCTGGCAAACAAGCACCACACATCCCACGGGCACTCACACAAGTATCATACCCATGCACACATACCAACATCCACTGCCTCCACTGTGTTTCCCTCCACGTCTACCTCCCCCCTCCCTGTCACGTCTCCACTCACACCTGCATGCACTACATCCTCAGCCACTACCTCCATCACCAGCACGCCCATCACCACACACCACTCACGTGCATTCACCACCCCCACTACCATTCACACATCCCCTGTGTCTTCTACCAGTGTGTCTATGAGCCCTCCTCCCAAAGTACACAAACACAGCCACACACCCACCCAACAGCCATCCACCTCACGACAGCCTCCAGCCCATGCACCTTCACCCAAAGTCAGCAGACGTACACCTCCTACAACCACTACCTCTTCCTCCACTCCCAAACCCCCTTCGTCTACCTGTCCCAGTGTGTCTAAAATACTTTTCCTGTCAAACCTTGACCTCATCCCTTCACCTCCCCCACCCCTTCCGTCCCCTAGGGCCCGCCTTTCCAGGTCCCAACCCAGCACCTCAGCCACCACATCACCGGGCACAGTGGTGCCAGCAGTCACCGGATTCTGGAGTGCGCCAAGCAGCAGGGCTCCAGTGTCCCAAGGAGCGAGGCCAAGGACATTCCCCCATCTCCAAAACAGAAGAAGTTGCCCACATCCCGGAGTGAGAAGGCCACAACACCTGCCACGAAGGGCTCAGCCAAGTCAGCAGTTGGGAGTGGCAAGACAGCTGCGCTACCATCCAAGGTGGGGAAAGGCATGAAAAAGAAAGGCAAGTCAACGTCGCCGCCAACCTGCACGGCGGACAAGACTGCCACCGGCACCCCCACATGTACCGCCGCCACGGGCACCGCCGCCAGCACCCAAGATACTGAGCCCTTCACCGGCACCGCCACTCATGACACCGCCGCCAGCACCGAGGTCAGTAAGCCCCCCACCAGCACCGCCGCTCATGACACCACTGCCAGCACCGAGGTCAGTGAGCCCCCCACCAGCACCGCCGCTCACAACACCGCCACCAGCACCGAGGTCAGTGAGCCCGCCACCAGCACCGGTGCCCAATGACTGCCGCAAGCACCGCCGCTACTGAGCCCGCCGCCAGCACCACCAGCGGCCACGCCACATCCTGACCCAGTGGCACCACTGCAGACATGGCTGCCATCCCCATTGGTCTTTCGTACGAGGCTGGTGGTCAGTTCCATGGGCCTGGGCAGCTTACATGTTGCCCCACAGTCAGTGGAGTATCACATCCACTACCTCAGTCCTTGGCAGGATGAAGCACTCTGGGCACCAAGCCCCCTCCAGAACCAGTGGAGTATCACATTCACTACCTCAGTCCTTGGCAGGATGAAGCACTCTGGGCATCAAGCCCTCTCCAGAACCAGTGGAGAAAGGCATCCACTACCTCAGTCCTTGGCAGGATATAGCACTCTGGGCAAAAAGCCCCCTCCAGAACCAGTGAGGATGTTATCCACTTAGGAGACTGTGGCTTTGCACTCCCCAGGATAAAGCAGTGGGAAAACCACCCACTTGAGAGAATTAAGAGACTGTGCTTTGCACTCCCCACGATTAAGCAGTGGGAAAACCACCCACTGGAGAGACTTGAGAGACTGTGGCTTTGCACTCCCCAGGATGCAGCAGTGGGCAAACCACCCACTGGAGAGACTTGAGAGACTGTGGCTTTGCACTCCACAGGATGCAGCAGTGGGCAAACCACCCACTGGAGAGACTTGAGAGACTGTGGCTTTGCACTCCCCAGGATACATCAATGGGCATGGAGCCACCTCGTGGAGCTGGCGTCGTGCAGTCATCCGGCTGAGGTTACCCCCTTCCCCTCCCCCTGAGGAGCCTGTTTTTTTTCGATCTGATGCCCCTGCAGTGTTCTCTCCGTTTCGATCGGGTATCTTGTGTGGGCCTCGCTCATGCATTTTGGGCCCAGTGGTCCACGGACTGTATTGGTGCAGTACCTGGACTTGAATTCTTGGTGTACATATTTGTTTATAGTGTATATAAAAATTGTATTAATGGATTTTACATGATTACAATCGTTCAACTCATTTCCTTTTGTCATTGCGTTCTTCCGGAGGGGATTGGGGTGTGTAAATGTAATGTTTCAGTGTGTATTGGTGTGTGTGTTGTAGTGGGTGAGGGTGGGGGTGTTGCGTGTTGCATGTTGCGTGTTGCGTGTATGTGTCACTCTCATCCCTCCCCTGTGTTGTAGATGCAGTACTCACCGTGGTCGTCGCCGCCATCGGTCGTGCTCCTGGTAGAGGAACAGGAAGACAATCGCATGGGGTATTTGGAGTTCAGGCTCCATGGCGTCCTGGTTCCTCGTGGGTTGTGTAGAGGTGAGTATTTCCCCTTCCAAGTCCTGTTTCCACTGTGTTTTTGTTTGTGTTGAATCCGCCCCGGAAAAGGTGGCGGATTGGCCTGCCATAATAGTGTGGGGGGTACATTGTGTTCCACCTAACTGTTGTCGGTGACCGCCATGCTGTTTGTTTCTACCGCCGTGGTGGTCGGAGTGTCAAAGTGGCTGTCTATGTTGGCGGTTTCCGCCGTGGTCGTAATCTCATTTTTTTTCCGCCAGCCTGTTGGCGGTATTTCTGCCGCTTTAACACCAACCGCCAGGGTTGTAATGAGGGCCTATTTGTCTTTGTCAGGTAAAATATGAGTTAAGTAAAAGAGTGGGAGTATCGAAGCATTTGTGATTGGCTGATTAATTTCTTAGCTGCCCGTTTCTTGATTGATACACTTCATGTACAGTTTGGTGGATTGCTTTACTCACCAGTGAAGCTTCAACTGGCTCTGCCAGCCACCATTGGACAGAGTTGTAAGTGCAACTTTGTTTACGGCTGGCAATCATTAAACGAAAAAAAAACAACAATGTAGCTTATTTTTCTGGGAGAGACGTCACAATTTATCAGTGACCCGGCTTATTGTTTTGAGAAACAAACCAGTCTTTAGTGATTATTTTCTGAAAAAGTAACATATTTTTCTTAGTTTAATTGTCTTGGAACGCAAGGAAGTTTGAGGTCATAAGTTCAAAAAACTAAAAACAATTACATCAGAAACATTGGAAATAACACACAAGTCAGACAGCAGGCACTGCTTTGCCTAAAGTACTCCTGCAGCATCTGCAGAAGAGCTTTCAGTAAACGTTCCTTGCTGAGGCAATGAGGAGCCTAAAATATGGCAGCCCGACCTTCACTCACCAGCAGGAGAGGGGCATTTACTTCTCAAACAGCTTCGCAGTTGGGCAGCTTATGCTTAAATGCAATTAATAAGTGTGTAAAGACAGTGTGGACAATCCATATATACCACCATACTTTAAAGGGGTACACATCAGTAAAAAAAAAAGAACCGTACAGGATAGTGGGCATTGCGCCCTAGTGTGTAAAACAAACATTTGGAAAACAGTAACCAAATCTAACTGAGAACCACCCTCATTTCCAACAGTCGTCAACTGATACTTTAACAAAATAACAATGAAACATGAAGTCAATGACAGTATTGCACATCATCCCAGACCAGTGACATTTCTTACGGCACTTCTTGGTTCTGACTCCCACTCTCTCCTAATAGTTCCAAGGAGTAGAATTCTATCCAATCTCCCCATACTTTGTGGAACTTTCAGGGACAACCCCTGCTGGCATATGTGGCTTTTTCAGCCACCATGTACGTATCCATGGCACGATTCCATTCTAGGCTCATTGGGTTATCACTCACTCCCCAATACCAGGCTATATCTCTCTTGGCAACCCCGAGCCCCGAACCACAAAACAACAACTTAGCCTTAGGGATCCCCAGGAAGTTATATTTGGGGTCTAGTGGGAATGATTCTGAGAGGACTGCAATGAGTTCCCAGACAATCTCCCTCCAATAGGTCTGGATCCATGGGCAACTCCAGAGCATGTGGAGCAAGGAGCCCAACCCTCTGTGATATCTCAAACAGTGCTGGGACTGTGCCTTTCCCATTGCGTGTAGTTTTTGTCTATCGTAGTATACCCTGTGAAGTACTTTAAATTGTATTACGTGTAGTCTGGCTTTATTAGCCACCTCCCTAAGGTGCACCAGGGCTGCCTACCAAGCTATATCTTCTCAGTCTCCCACAGCATTTATCCATTTATATGTTAGTCTGTTTAACAATAGAATGTTTGCTTATTGCACACTCACTCACATCTCATTACCCTCTCTCACATCTCATCACCCCTCACTCTCACTTCGTCAGGACTGGTTTGCAGGACTACACATTAATTAAAAAAGTAGGAGTGGAATATTCAAATGTTTTAATGAATAAATCTCTGTACAAATTTGAGAGTCATCCACCTATTCCTTACTCAATATTGCAACATTGTAGGGATAGTCAAACCTGACAACAGCGTAGTCCCTTGTGAAACCTTTAAAAATTTGATTAATTTGTAAGTCTGCATTTCAAGGTACCTGAAATTTGAAGACCTAAGCATGTTTGTCACTGGTTTTCTGCACTCTTTGCCTGACTACATTAAGGTTCATATCTGTTTTTGGACTTGACCCATTATGCAGGGTCATCCCCAAACTTTCTGCCTTCACCTTCCTGTTGTCTGATTATGTTTTCTTTGTCTTTTAGGACTGCGCACACTTTACCACTGCTAACAAGTGCCAAAGTGCTTGTACCCTCTCCTTTAAACATGATAAACCTGTACCCTCTTCTTTAGACCTGGTAAATTGGCTTACACCCGATTGGCACAATTAATTTATTTGTAAGTTCCTTGTAATGTGGTACTACATGTACCCTGCCCTGTAAATTAAATGAGTCCTTGAAGCACTGATGGTGCCACTACTTGCATATACTTTTAAGCATTTCTAAGGCTTGGCATTACAGACACTGGGCCAGATTTACATAGGGAGTGCTGAGTGCAGAAATTCCACACCAAGGGCAGAGATTCCACAGAGAGCACAGAGACTTTGAAACTCATAACGTTTCATGTTGTAAGTTTCTTTGTGAATCAGACCCTGTGTGTGTCATTTTAAACTAGCATTGCGGCCTGGCAAGATAAACCTTTTGTGAGGCCTGAGCCTTTCCTTTTAATACATATGAATCATCCCTAGTCTCAAAGGTTTTTCCCTCAAATTTATTTTAAGTCCAAAGGTAAGCATTGACTGGGCCCAATCCACTTTGTGTATCCGAACTGCGCTCCATCGTGGTCAGCCTTAACTTTTGACTTTGCCCCAGTCTTGCATAACCAAATGTCCATGGGTGGCTCTTCTTGCTTTTAAGAGCCATTTTACATTTAAATCTTTAAACATTTATAACTCTGGTTCTACTTATTGAATTTTGATGGTTTTGGTGTCAAATAATTTAGTAACATGTTCTCTATTGTTCTAAATTGGTTTGCTTTTTTTATTGTGTTCTGTTTTCACTCTATTGCTGCTTGTGTGCCGCATAAATACTTAACACATTGCCTTTAAGCTTAGCCTGACTGCTTTTTGTGCCAAGATACTTAGACCCTGATTTATACTTTTTTGCACCGAATTACCATCATTTATTGATGCAAAAGTGGCGCAAACTGAAAAAATACAATTGTATTTTGCAAGTTTGTGCCTCTTTTGTGTAAAAAAAATGATGGTAATGCAGCACAAAAAAAGTTTAAATCAGGGCCTTAGTGTACAGGTTAAATTAGTGACTCTGAAAGAGACTGTAGCTGTTGCTTGACCAGGGCACACATCCCAGTCAACCAACAAACCAATTTCTCACAGTTAGCCTATCACATTTAATCAGTGACAACCGTTTATGGGAGCAAATAAGAAGTTTAAGTTTGGTGTCGAAAGAGTTGTAATTTAGAACCCTCTCTAATGGTGAAGTCGGATTTTAAATCAAAATTCTGACAAAGGCACTTTTAAAAAGTTGAAATATTTCTGTCCTAATCATTTAGTTCCAGTATCCAGATAGCAAGACAAAGAGGGACTTGGTGTTGTCAGGATGGGCTATCTCGGACACGACACATCGGCGGAGCTTTTCACCTACCACAATTGTATATCACAAAGACTCAGCACACTCACAAATGATTTCACATTAGTCTTTTGTGACCACAGACAAGCTGGGTGTAGGGCAGAACATTTTGAGACACCTTGTATGGGGAAGGCTCTTAATGCTTCTGTCACTTCAAAGCAGCACCAGGTTTAAATAATGGACCCTCAGACTCAACTCTTCAGTACACATCTGGACTTGTGGAAGTCTCAGAAAAAGGACTACTGTGCTGCCCTGCTGCAAGACAGACTGCTACTCTGCTGCCCTGCTGCCTGAGTGAGAAGGACTGGACCTGCATCTTGAACACAGACCAACTAGAGTGACTCCAAGGGCTTGTTGGCTGCCTGCCTGATGATCGCCTCAGGGACAGAAAAGGCTCTAACTTTCATGACTCCCAGTACCAGGATTCTGCCTTCTGCGCGTCTTAACCCCACACTTGGTGCCCCTCCATTTATGACCCTTGGAAGTCGAGATAGAGGTTCCTTTCCAGCCCAGTTGTGGTCTTCACCAAATCTGGAGCAAAGTGATTTGATGCGCAGCCCCACAACACCTCGCCACACAGCTACAAGCTTCATCTGAACTGACGGCAATCGAAGCGGAGCTGCACAAAGCCTCGCCCGCCACCCACCACTTAGCCTCAATGAAATCAATGGTAAGCATGGCAAAACATTGAAAAGCTTGGCATCCCAACTGTCCAGTACAGCACAATCAATGCGACTCAATGCAAACCATCTCATAACCTCGCTGCACAGGTTGATTGGAACTTACGCAGTACAATGAAACCCAAGGCTGTAGTATGCATTGTGGACCTCACAAATCCTTTGAACCAACAGCTGACAACGCAAAGCCTTGCAAAGCAATGCTAGCACACTGGAATTTGAGGTACTTTATTCAGCAGGCCTACAGTGGCTCTTATATCCAGCTCAAGCTTCATTGTGGTCGGCCTGCACTTGTGACTTTGTTCAAGTGTGGCGTCATCAAATATCCACAGTTGCTGCTTTGTGCTTTTAACCTTGAAAGGGTGATGCATACTCATTCAAGTGAGCAACTTTTTATAATTAACGATATGGAAACAAATAATGTGTTATAACATATTCTCAAAAGAGAAGGAATGGAAAAAAGGTAAATTGTACACTGAATGCTTCATGAAGTCACATTTCTCCACACTTTTTATCATAAGGCAAAAGTTACAGGCTGCCAAGTCTGTTATAAAAAAGAAAGATGTGGTTTGCAAGTCATGCAGTGCAAATATAAACTTAGTCAGTTGAGAGATATTTGCTTAATGCCTACTTCCGTACAAAAAGATCATGTGAAAAGTGAGATAAACAATCATGTGACTAATATAAAAAATGATGGTTCATTTCAGTGCATGTTACATAATCCTTGCTTGGCTTCATATTTTTTTTTGTAGAGCTGTGTGTCGCTCTTTATAGTACTGCAGTACTGGGACGTCTCAAGGGGGCTTATTTTTGGAGAATTGGTGTAGGACAGCACTGCAATTCTTCTTGCTGCGCTGCCCTGTACCAATGTGAATTTATGCAATACTGTACATTCCTGTCCTGTCCACCTGTGCTGGCACACAATTGCATGCCTAGTGCAAATGTATTGCATGTAGGATTTTTTTGTGCAGGAAGGGGCAACTTCCTGCACAAAAACAATCTCAAAAGGTGTTTTTCTCTTTCAATGTGTGCTGCAGAATGCAGCACACATGGAAAGAGGAAGGAATGTGGAGAAATACAAATAATTCTCCTCGTTACACCTCCCCTAGGTACGCGTAAGGTTTTAGCGCTTCCATTGTTTTACATGATTAAGTCAATTCTGAGCAGCATAAAAATACATGGGTGTTGCATGTGAAAACCTACTGCAACACACATGGAATGCCTCCCTGGTACAGAGTAAGGCAACGCAGAAACCTGTGCTTCTTTGTCAAAGCAATGCAAAGTGGCTTTACGTGGCCTCATAGGTATGGTTGCGAGGTTTGTGCTGCTGGAGCATCAGAAAATGTGTCGCTCCAGCTGCAGAAGCCTCTCATAAATGTTTTAGTAGCGCTTAAACTCTCATGATTATTAGCAAAGATGGATGCCTGAAACCGAAACTAGATATAGGACAGCATTGTAAAAGTATACAGAAGGCAATAGATAAAGCAGACTTTTGAACATATAAAGTTAGAAAACAGATATTTAGCAAGAGTAAATCAGCTCTTCGGCAAGAGAAATCTAAAAATATTACTTATTTTGAGGCACGTTTATGAAATTTTAGCACAGGACAGCACATCAAGTCACCTTGCTGCACTGCCCTGCGTCAAAGGAAAAGGGCAGGAATGTATTGCATTTAAGCAATAAGGCTCTTTCCTTTTCTTTCTCCCTGCACTGGTGATCTTTTGGTAGCCTAGCACCGATTCAGGCCAGGGTATCAGCATTGCATGCAGGATTTTTTTTGTGCAGTAAGGGGTACCTTTCTGCACAAAACAATTGTGGGATGTTTTTTCCTCTTTCTATGTGTGGTGCAAAATACAGCAGACATAGAAAGAGGAAAAAATTGGAAGGAGAAAAGGTTTTGACACATCCCCAGGTTTACGTGGTCTTGTAAATCTTGGGATGCATCAATATCCATGGGTGTTGCTTAGGAACACCCACTGCAACGCCCATGGAATGCCTACCTATGGTAGAATAGAGCAATGCAGTGACTTGCGCTGCATTGTCCTGTGCCAGATTTATGAGGCCTCTTAAAGCCATTCACAGTGGCTTTGTCCGACTTCATAAATCTGATTTAAAGTCTTCCATCATGCATATACCACTTTAGTATGTAAATAAATGGAGAAGTATAATTTTGCCAAAACATCATTGTTTCAGAAACACATTATATTAGCAAACCACAACACATTTGAGGAACAGTAGTTAAAAGACAAAATTGTCCCTGGGGTAGTGATGTTGCTGATGTCATCATACTGTATGAGGAAACAGTCAGCCAGAAGCACTGATAATATGCATTTATAGAAAACTTGCAATTATATTATACAGAGTAATTCAGGGGAGCAACAGGAGGAAGGCAGCGCCGTACCTCAATCAATCACAGCTTGCTGGGCAGATAAGGGAGAGATGGAGGGGCCGAAATGGAGGCACCACTATTTGCTGAATCTAGTGCCATGACCTATGTAGAGTCTAGCTTGGTCAGAAAGGGTTCACAGGTCCAGCAATGTACTAAAAAGGAAATAGTGATCCCTAAAGCAAGTAGGCTAGATCCAGATGCTGCTGGGCGGATGATGACTCAGGCCAGAGTCAATGGACTCAGGAGAAGGTGATTGTACTGAGTTTAGTAGCTCAGAAGGGAGTAAAGCATTGTTGATCTCTCGTAAACCTTGTGGAAAGTCTAAAAAGCAGGGTGCTGGATTAGACTTGAAGTGGGTTTGCTCTCACTGTGTGCCGCCCCTGGTAGAGGAAGCTGTAGAGAACCTCGGAACCCGTATAACATGAATCCACCAGCTTTGGAACTGATTTATAAGACTAATGTGACCCACAGGAAAGAGATCCGTGCAGGTAATTGAAGAGCTTGATTATCAACTCACAAATTGCAGAGTACAGTACACAAAGTAGCAAAAGGTGTGATCTACAATTGCTGACAGAATGACCAATTTCGAACTGAGGACTGCAACTTTGGAAACAGATGTGGGCACACCCACAGAACTTACTGAGGCACATGACTCCTGATTAGTAGATATCTAATGGAAACTGGAGTACCAGGAAACTCAGCAATGGAGGAATATCGAACGTGTCCTCAGGGTACCCAAGGGAAAAGAGGGCTCAGGATCCTTACTGATAGATGTGTTTCAGAAGGCCTTTACAGAGCTCCAAAGCTGGGATTGGTCCCATGAGATTCAGAGGGCCCTTCGAACCCTTGCTCTGCTTATACAGACAATCCAGGACCCAGGGAAGTCTAGAGCCATACTGGTCTATTTCGGTAATTACCAGCTCCACAAGGCAATTTTCGAGAAGGCACGCCTATATAAAAAATGCACAATGGATAGAGGCACATTTTTTGTCAGGCCAGATTTCAGACATGCAACAGCAGAATGAAGGTGGCATCTTAGACAGTTAATTAACCTGTTTCAAGACATAGGGGCACAAGCTTTCCTGATCAATCCAGCTAAATTAAAGGTTATTTGGAGCAATAAAACACGGGTATTCAAGTCTGAGATTAAGGCCAACACATTTTTGGAAAGCAAGAATCAGCAAGAGTCAGTATTAGCCTGATTGATATGTATGGGTATGACCCGTAGCGGTTAGGAGTATGCTAGTGTAATAAGGGTCTTGAAAGACTATTTAAGCTAATGGCTTGATGAAGGGTGAACTTTAAGCTTTGTGTTTTTGTGTTCATGTTTCTGTTAAGATACATTATATTTGCACGTGATGAGCAAGCTAATGGGGTGGCAGTAGTTTGTGTACTTGTGTTAATGGCAGATTATGGCTCAGTTGACTCTGGGGCCTTGACAGGGGAAGCTCAACCATTTCTAACAGTCCACCGGTGGTCTGGCTGCCTCATATGGGGGAGGGGCAGTGGGGGAAGCTGGTGTAGGTGTGGAGAAGACAAGAAGGGGAAGAGGGTGTGGATGGGTGCTGGATGGGGATAGGTGGGGTAGGTGGAGAAAGGAAAAAAGGAGCATATTCAGGTGGAATTCGGAGGTGATCTAGTCAATGAGATATCAGTGTGATAATCATGATTTAGACTATTTAAGGTTACGCAGAGTTATATTCAGACATTTATTAATGCATGAAGATAAAATATGTATATGCTCAGTAAATGTCTGTGGGCTGAATGATAGGAATAAGAGGCTGAGGGTGACCAAAATACTGAAAATGTGGGGGCAAGATGTAATCTGCGAGCAGGAGATTTATATACCCTGGGCAAAGAGGAAGATGTTACAGATCAGGAAGTATACGCTTGCAGCTTGCACTTCACAAAGCGTATCCACTAGGAGGGTTGCAATATTGATAAGAAGAGGCTTGATTTTCTCTAAATGGAAGTTGGTGGATAAATATGGTCGCCAGGCTAATATTGAAGGGCAGGCTGCAGGAACCATATTTACAGTGTGCTTGGTTTATGGTTCTAATTTGGACAAGGCTGCAGACTGGGAAGAGTTGGCAGTCAAGCTAGCTACATGGCCAAACCCCATGATAGTCTGTGGAGATTTCAATATACACCTGGAGGTTGGCACGAGTGGTAGCAAAACTAGCAAGTATGGGAGGAAGAAGCAGCTGGTTTCCAGAGCATTACATCAGTTTAAGAAAAACCATGGGTTAATAGATAACTGGGATAGAAAGAATTCCCCGGGCCCTGGCTGCACATACTTGTACCCACAGCATAAGTAGATCAGTTTGGACTACTTTCTGGTTTCCCCAGGGCTGGTGGCCAATTGAGCGGTTAAAAATTCCCAAGAACATTCTCTAATCATATTCCTCTAGTCCTAGATCATACAGGACTGTGTATGGTCATATTATCTGTTAAGTGGACTTTTGCTAGGAAACTGCTCTTAAATGTTAATTATGTAGACCATATGAAAAATTATATAGTAGTGTTTTTGAAAATGAATAGGCACAGCGCTTCTAGAGGTGTGGTATGGAATTCATTTAAAGCAGGATTGAGAGGAGAGATGATTAGTTTTGTTGCTCATTCAGCGAGGCAATGAGATAAACAGATCAAGGAATTATATGTGGACTTGGCACACCTAGAGTTACAGTATAAGGGGCTAATACAGGCAGATCATAATGGGTGCAAGATTCAGCACGCAATTGCTATAAAGTAGGCCTTCATTTATAGCTACTACTTGAGAATGCTTGCAGAGGAGTTTCAGGCCTATTGATCTGAGACTTACGAATATAGGGGCATATTTAAGAGCCCCCAGTGCCATCTACCGACACATTAGTGTAATTTTTTTTTACGCTAATGTTTCCTTAGATGGGTAAAATCCCAACACCATATTTACAAAATGGTGCAATGCATGCATTGCGCCACTTTTTAACCCTTTTTGCTACATTATGCTTAGGCCAGGCATAATATATGCAAAGGGGGTGTTTCCCATTAGGGGGGGGCGAATAAATGGCGCAAGGAAATCTAACAGATTTACTGTGTCATTTTTATTTTTTGGGCACTTTTAATGCCTGCTCAGAGCAGGCGTTAAAAGAGGGCACACAATTGTTTACAATGGGCCCCTATGTACTTTGCAGGAGTAGCGACAAAATTGTGGCACTACTCCTGCAGAGTACATCAATAGAGTCATAAAAAATGTAGTTATTGCCCCCTACCCTGCAACATGGTTCGCTGTATTTTTTTTCTTTTAAATACAGCGCACACATGGTGGAGATAGGTGTCAGTAAAGGGTGCAAGAAAAATGGCGCTGCACTGTGTGCAGCTCCACTTTTCTTAAATATGCCTCATAGTGAGTAGGCCTGGGTTGAGTTTGCAGAACTCTGCAAAGTGACAAAAAAACTCCATTGCGTGGAGTTCCGCAAGTGGCAGAGTGTGTTAGGTCTCTCCATTTGCGCTCATTTTTAGTGCCGGGTGTTTTTCCCACACAGGAAAACCAGTTCTAATGGCACCACGTGCAGCACAAGAGGGTGCTGCTTCTTTTCTGCCATGAGTAGATTTTCTACCCGAGCGGCAACTTCCTCAACCCGAACAGAAAATTTCTCAACGCTGGCGATAGTGACCATCCACGACTGCCCGCATTGAGAAATCTCTCTGGAGGTAGTGATTTTCCTAGCTCGCCAACTTAACGTTGGTAAGCACGAACAAGAAAAAACTCCGCTATACAAAGTTTTTTGGAACTACGCATTCTACACGAAGTGCGGAGTGGGAAAACCTCCACAAATTCTGCAAGTGGTGCAGAATTCACCATACACCCATAAAAGTGAGTCGACTGGTAGATTATTGGTTCTTAGCATTCAGCAGCACAACATGGATAGAGTGATTGCAGTGATTGAAGGGAAGGATGGGAGAAAGGCTACTATGCCGGAAGATATTTTTAAGTTTTCTGAGGAATATTATGCAAAGCTTTATAAGGAAGATAGAGATCCCTTCGAGGGGCAGCGAAAGGAATTTTGGGCGCTACGTGTTAATGATGCCTTTGATCTAGGGTAGTCTGAAGTATTAGATTTAGCTATAACAATGAAAGAGCTAGGGAATGCTCTTACGGCTTTGGCTCCTGGGAAAGCTGCAGGCCCAGACCAAATTCCTTTAGAATTATACAAAACATTCTTCCATGAATTACCTAAGGACCACTGGGAACTGTTCCGTGGGGTCTTCAGTACGGAGGGGTTCCACCAAGCTATTGGTAGGGAACCAATATTGTAGTTTTTAGAAAAAAATGAAGCCACAGGAAAAGCATGCGTCGTATAGACCAATATCTTTGATTAACTCAGACACTAAGGTGTACTCAAAGACTTTTACGACCAGCTTGGGGAGGAACATAGACCAAATAGTCTCACCCTAGCAGCATGGGTTTATCCTGAGCATGGGTATAGCAGATCATGTGAGAAGAGCTATCACCCTATTTGACATAGCTACATGTAAGCAGGCCCCCGTGGCTATGATCCTCCTTGAAGGCATTCGATCCAGTGACTGGGGAGATACCTCTGGAGGGCTCTTGAGTATAAGGGGAAGGGGTTTTGGTTGGGTATATTGAAGGCTCTGAAAGCATTATATTATCACCCTTATGCCCAACTCCAAATTATGGGTCAGGAATTAACAAAGATCCAGATATCATGGGGCACTCAGCAGGGTTGCCCTTGCTCTCCATTTTGTTTGCCTTGTATATTGATTCCTTAATAATACAAATGGTAAAAGACCAGATGATACACCCAGTTAAGCTTTATGGCTTTGAAACCAAAATATTAGGAAATGCAAACTATATAGCGCTGCTCACTTCGAATCCTCAGACAGCTCTTTCGGAGATGGAAAGACCGGCAGAGGAACATGGAGCATTTTCAGGGTACCATCTTAATAAGGAGAAAACACAGGTGATTTGCACTGATATATAGATATGATAGATAACCGTAGGAAAGATAATGCCACATATTTTGGAATAAATATCATGGCACAAGTTGACACATTTATAAAGTGAATCTAGAACCAATAGTAGGAAAGGCTAGCCAGAATTTAGGAAGAATTAATTGGCTATATCTTAGTCTAAATGGCAGCTGTAAAGTCTTGAAGATGTTTTTTTCTTCTCAAATGCTATATTTATTAAAAACCATACCCTTGGATTTGGAAGGGCAATGGCTCAAGAAGCTGGAAGGTATGCGCTCAATTGTTTTTTGGCAATACTCAAGGGATTGACTGACCTTAAAGTTTTTGGTTCTTACAAAAGACCAGCGGGGTGGGTAGTACCCAATTTTAGGATATATTACTGAAATGCACTTTTGCGGCATATGGATGACTTATTTGCAGCAAAATTGCGGACTCAGTGATCCAGATTATTAACAGGACAGCCCCCAAGTATTTATGAGAAAGCCTTAGAAAGGGAAGCAGAGGGGTGTTTTTTAAGTGTTAGACAAATGGAGCCTAGTTATTACAAAAAGGTTACATTTGAGGTAGGTGCAGCAGCAGCGAAAATCTGGGGCAGAGTAAAAAAAAGATTAGAATGACTTAGTATAGTCAATGCACTCCTTTCTGGCACTCTTCTCTATTTCCTGTGGTGTTTCATGACGGGATATGTAGGAGCTGGGAAAAGGCGGGGATCACCCAGGTGGGACAGCTGTAGTCTCAAGAACAACTGTGCTCTTTTTCAGATCTGCAGCAGGATTTTTGATTGGAGAAAGGGTATTTTTTATGAATTTCTGCCGATTAGAGGTTACTTAAAAAAACTGGTGAGTGATCAGTTCTCAATTGGAAAAATCCCCCTTTTGGATATGCTGCTATGCCAGGGAACTAAGATTGGACAGATTTATAGACTGCTGAATAACTTGGCGGAGGATGATCTTGCTCTTCAAGAAGCTAAGTGGACTTCAAAAGAGGCAGGGAGGAAAACAGTGTTGACTGCAAGCCTGACAACCCAACACTATAAAAAAAAATATTTTACACTATACAGCGGCCAACCTGTTCAAATGCTCTTTAAGGCCAATGACAAAATCCCTTGGTGTGGGAATGGGCCTGCTGATAAGGAACATATGTTTTATGACTGTGTGAAGTTAATCCCACTAAGAGAGGGTATTGAGGATACTTGAATAGGATGTTTGGAAAACTGGTGATGCTTAAACCCATCTCTGATGGTATGGGGGATGACATTTCTCTTGCGGGGGATCTGGGGCAGATTTATTTCAAGCTTAGCTTCATGGCTGTGGTGCATATTATAATTGCAACTGCATAGAAGGATAGTGAGCCACCCACAATACAACAATGGTTCTCTTTCCTTATGAGTATGTATAATATGGAGAATGCATTGGATAACTGCAAGGGGAGGAGTGCTAGAAAACAAGGGGTGCTGTTTTGGTCTCCTTTGACAATATGGATTGAAGAGAGTTTTGGGTAAAGTGACTGGCTGAATACTGCGTCTGTGAACCTCAGTTAGGCAGATGTTTTGGAGACTATTTTTGCCCCTAAGGATGCTACATAGAAATTTGATTCTTTTGCATTTTATTTTTATTCTGGGGTAACCATATTGAGCAAGAAGGTAGAATGTATTTACAGAGTGCTGTTTAAATCTATGATCATGTATTACATGTCCAGATCTAAGATGCTGAATGAATTGATGGACTCTGTACAATGTAATGATTAAATTTGATATGCTCAATAAAAAAAGTATAATGAAACTAAAACTAATCAACAAACTACTTGTCCAAAATTATATAAATTAAACAAAAATGGATCTTTTTTTTTTTACAGAACGCAATGCGTACATTCTATCAGCACTAGTTAATGCATCAAAACTGCACACTACATGATACTGGTGGAAAATCAAGTATTTGGTGCAGTAAAAATGTTAGTGTGCATACCACGTAATTTGGCTTGCGCACTGAACTGCAATAGGTTAAGCCTTTAATAGGGAAGATTCAAGTGAGACATGGTTATTATAGGCAGGCCATCTGTTTTTTAAGGAGTTTCTTTTGCTTTGATTCTGTGCTCACAAAGTGCCTTCTGCAGTGTATGCACTAAACTATTCCATTACGTCCCGGTTAGATACCAATCACGAATTACACAGAAAGGTTGAAAACATTTTAAGAAGTCGAACAGATGCACAGTACCATCCTATGTATGACCGGCGGTTTTCCGCCATGGTTGTCCTGGTGGTTATAAACCGCCAGGGCAGCGCTGCCCTGGGTATTATGACTGCCCTTCCCGCCAGCCTGTCTATGGCAGTAGAGACCGCCATGGAAAGGCTGATGGCAAGGGGAGTCGCGGGCCCCTGGGGTCCCCTGCACTGCCCATGCACTTAGCGTGGGCAGTGCAGGGGCCCCCAGGCACAGCCTCGTCGCCATTTTCACTGTCTGCCTGGCAGACAGTGAAGAGCGCGGTGGGTGCTGCTGCAACCGCCGAACCGCCATATTGCCACCGGCTCCATTAGGAGCCGG
This sequence comes from Pleurodeles waltl, assembly GCF_031143425.1. NCBI lineage: Eukaryota > Metazoa > Chordata > Amphibia > Caudata > Salamandridae > Pleurodeles > Pleurodeles waltl. Next base: position 842,033,614 of record NC_090436.1, read on the forward strand.
CTGCAATGTTTCGGCCGACATCCCCATCTCTGTTTCCACCTTCCGGCCCAGCGGGGATGTCCAAATGTGGCCGGCGGGTTTCTGGCCGCATGGGCGGCCGGCTGGCGGTACAACCTTGGCGGTTGGCCTCCATTATTTTTTAATAATATTTCTTGTATGGATTCAATGACAAATATTCCCGTGACTCAGTTTGTGCCTGGGCACTTAAAGCCATGATGGTCCCTTGTAACCAAGACAAACCCTTACCTCTGTTCTCCCTGTTAATTTATTGCTTCAAACTCTACTGGAGTACTGTATATAACAGCTGTGTGATTTACACCTCTCCAGAATCTTGCCAAGCGGAGCAAGCTATTGTTTTCTAAGATTCTGGTCTGTTTCCATGGGTTTCAGAAGGGTAAATATTCCTACTTCTCATTTTAAGATAGATGTATTGTGTATTAGCAATTCCAATAAGTTGTTTAAATATTTCTTTGCATTTTTTTAGCCTAACATTAAATGAACAATTCTCAAACAATCAATTTCTCAGTTCCTCTGCTCTGTTATAAGTATCTAAGTAAGTCTATGCTTTTTTAATAACTGCCATCATCTGCCCTCCACCCGTCAGGCTGAACTCAGTGATTACTATGCCCATCATTTCTTCTAAAGCCACCCAGAAGCGTGAGCATAACTTCTTCTTTGACTTCTGTTAGATCTGTCAGCCTTAGGGTCAACCTTTCCACAAATGTTTTGCCTTCACCAATCCTGTTTTTGATGATCTTGTTTTGCTGGCTTTAGGACTCTGTGCACTTTGCCACTGCTAACCAGTGCTAAAGTGCTTGTGCTCTCTCCCCTAAAACTAGTAGAATTGACTTGTATCCAATTGTCATTTTTATTTTACTTGTAAGTCCCTAGTAAAGCGGTATACCCTGTACCTAGGACCTGTACAATAAATGCTGTAAGTGGCCCTGCAGCACTGATTCTGCCACTCACTCAAGTAGCTTCGTAAAACATGTCTCAAGCCTCCCATAGCAGCCTATGTGTGCAGTTTTAATCTGCCATTTTGACCTGGCAAAATAAATATTTTCCAGGCCTAAGCATTCCTTTTCAATAGATAAAAGTCACCCCTAGGATAGGCCCTGAATAACCTTTAAGGGGAGGGTGTAATGTATCTAAGAAGTTGGACATTCTCTTTTAAGTTGTATATGTCATATGTTATGTTTTTCACTACTGCCAGGCTTACCTCTCCCATCGGATAACATTGGATTAGTTTATTACATTTAATATGTGACAACTTTCAGTTGGGAGCAAGTTGACAGGTTGAGTTTGGTGTCTGAACAATTGTAATTACAAGCCCTCTTTAAAGGTAAAGTCAGATTTTAAATCATACTTTTGAAAAAGCCACTTTGATTAAGTTGTCCTTTTCTTGTTTAACATTTGATGCCTGTCATCTGCCCCTGGGTCACATGACTAGGTGTAGCTGGTAGTTTGTCTTTTTGTGTTGCTGGCAAAATGTGAGACAATGAAGTGTTGGCAGGATAGTCCATGTTAGAAACAGGGTCTTTGGTTGACAGTCGGGTTACCCCGGTTCAAGCAAGGACCCTCACTCTAGTCAGGGTAAAAGAGAATCACCCTCAGCTAGCCCCTGCTTACTCCCTTGGTAGCTTGGCAGAGCAGTAGGCTTAACTTCAGAGTGCTAGGTATAAAGTATTTGTACCAACACACACAGTAACTTAATGAAAACACTACAAAATGACACAACACCAGTTTAGAAAAATAGGAAATATTTATCTAAACAAATCAAGACCAAAACAACAAAAAATCACAAATCAAAAATACACAAGTCAAGTTATGAATTTTTAAAGATTAAACTCAAAATTAGCGCTTAGAAACACAAAATGCTTCAATGAGGTGTTAACACGGCGTCATGGCGGAGTCGTTCCCAACAAGCCGACACCAGCGGCGCTGGACACGGAGTCGCATAGACCCCCAAGTACAGTACCTTTGGTGAAGAGTGAAAACAAGTTGATGCGCGAAGTCAGGGATCACGGCGTCTGTGCGAAACGTTGAATCCACACAATTCGAGCGGCGTCGGTCACGACGTGGTGCGGCGACTTCCACGGAGTTGCGGTCTTCAGCGGGGCTACAGCGGCATCGGGCCTGCAAAGGTCGTCACGTTCCAGCGAAGAGCACGGAGACGGTTGCAGGCGGCGTCACCGGATTCAGCAGCGGCGTCGGTCCGAAGTCGTCCAAAATCAATTTCCTTGGATTTCCACCAGCTTTCCTTTTAAGGGCCCAGGGACTGCATAGGGCACCACTTGTTAGAGCAGGAGTCTCTCCAGAGACTCCAGGGGCTGGCAGAGAGAAGTATTTGCCTCCCTGAGACTTCAAACAACAGGAGGCAAGCTCTAAATCAAGCCCTTGGAGATTTCTTCACAAGATGGAAGGCACACAAAGTCCAGTCTTTGCCCTCTTACTCTGGCAGAAGCAGCAACTGCAGGATAGCTCCACAAAGATCAGTCACAGGCAGGGCAGCACTTGTCCTCAGCTCTTCAGCTCTTCAGCTCTTCTCCAGGCAGAGGTTCCTCTTGATGTCCAGAGGGGATATGAAGTCTGTGGTTTTGGGTGCCCTTCTTATACCGAATTTCGCCTTTGAAGTAGGCCTACTTCAAAGTAAAGACTATTATGAATGTGAAATCCTGCCTTGCCCAGGCCAGGCCCCAGGCACTCACCAGGGGGTCGGAGACTGCATTGTGTGAGGACAGGCACAGCCCTTTCAGGTGTAAGTGACCAATCCTCCCCTCCCTCCAAGCACAGATGGCTTATCAGGAAATGCAGACTACACCCCAGCTCTCTTTGTGTCACTGTCTAGTGTGAGGTGAAACCAGCCCAACTGTCAAACGGACCCAGACAGGGAATCCACAAACAGGCAGAGTCACAGAAATGGTATAAGCAAGAAAATGCTCACTTTCTAAAAGTGGCATTTTCAAACACACAATCTTAAAATCAACTTTACTAAAAGATGTATTTTTAAATTGTGAGCTCAGAGACCCCAAACTCCACATGTCCATCCGCTCCCAAAGGGAATCTACACTTTAATCAGATTTAAATTTCACTGTCAGGACATATAAAACACATTACTATATGTCCTACCTTAACCATACACTGCACCCTGCCCTTGGGGCTACCTAGGGACGACCTTAGGGGAGTCTTACATGTGGGAAAAGGGAAGGTTTGGGCCTGGCAAGTGGGTACACTTGCCAAGTCGAATTTACAGTTAAAACTGCACACATAGACACTGCAGTGGCAGGTCTGACACATGATTACAGAGATACCTATGTGGGTGGCACAACCAGTGCTGCAGGCCCACTAGTAGCATTTGACTTACAGGCCCTGGCACCTCTAGTGCACTTTACTAGGGACTTACTAGTAAATCAAATATGCCAATCATGGATAAACCAATAAACCATACAATTTACACAGAGAGCATATGCACTTTAGCACTGGTTAGCAGTGGTAAAGTGCTCAGAGTTCATAAGCCAACAGCAACAGGTCAGAAAAAAGCAGGAGACAGGAGGCAAAAAGATTGGGGATGACCCTGCATAAGCAAAAAAGTCCAACAGTCCATTACTGACTTGATGCAGGAGAGGGGCTGCCACGGACTGCATTTGCATATCTCAAAGGCTCTGCCTGAGCTCACTCGCAAAGGGTTTGACACTAGTCCATACTAACCGCGGCAATCTGGAGCCAGGACAGGAAGCAGGAAATTCTAAACACCTTTGACTGTAGAAACCTCCAGAAACTTTTTTTGCTTCAATGTGGACATGAGGTATAAATATTGGACCCTTAGACCCAACTCTTTAGTACATATGTGGACCTGTGAAAGACTCAGAAGAAGGCCTAATGTGCTGCTTTGCTGCAAGAAGGACTGCCATTCTACTGCCATGCTGTGTTGTTCTGCTACCCTGCTGCTCGAGTGAAGGACCTGCATTTTGTATCCAGGACCACCAGAGTGGCTCAAAGGCCAGTTAGTGGGCCTCCTGATCAGATACCTCAGGGACTGTTAGAAATGGGGTCTTTGGTTGGCAGTCAGGTTACCCACTGTCCAAGCAAGGACCCTCACTCTAGTCGGGGTAAGTCACACAATCCAAATTATCCTGTGCCCACCCTCTGGTAGCTTGGCACTAAGCAGTCAGGCTTAACTTAGAAGGCAATGTGTAAAGTATTAGTGCAATAAATCATCAATACCACCATATAGCACCACAAAAGTACACCACACAGTGTTTAGAAAAATATATAATATTTATCTGGATAAATGCAGGTCAAAACGTTCAAAGACACAATAAGTAAATGTAGAGATATCACTGAAAAGTGATATAAAATGTCTTAAGTCTATTAAAAGCAATAAATCTCTGCAGAGGGCCAGAAAGGAGAAGTGTGGAAACAAAGGGTTGTGTGTCGATTTCTCGGGCCGCACACGGTGATGTGTCATTTACTTTCCATGCAGGGACAGCTGTGCAACGATTTCCGGCGCTCGGTCGTGGATCCTTTTCAGGTTGCGGGGTTTTCAGACACCCCGGGGACGGTGCGTGGATTTCCTGTGCTGGCAGGATGAAGTCACAGGAGCTGCGTCAATCCAGTGGGCACTGTGTTAAATTTTCTACTGCACAGCAGGTGCTGAGTCGATTCCTCTCTGGAAGTCAGGCTGTGGCATTCCGGCTCGGCTATGCGTCGATCCATTGGGCCGTGCATCGAATTTCCGGTCGCTACGCTGGAGCTCCATCAATCTTCTCATCGCGAACTCCGGTGGCATCGTTCTGCTTCAGTGCAGTGACATTTTCACTGCAGTGCAGGCTGTGCATCATTTCTGGCAGGCTGTACGGCAAATTTCGGCGCACAAGGAGTCCTTCTTGAACAGATTAAGTCATTTTGGTCCTGAGACTTCAGGGAACAGGAGGCAATCTCTATCCAAGCCCTTGGAGAGCACTTCTCCACCACAGCCAGAGAGCAGCAAGGCAGCAGGGCAACAGCAAGGCAGCAGTCTTTCTCAGAAAGCAGTCAGGTGAGTCCTTTGGGCAGCCAGGCAGATCTTATTGGCAGGATGCAGATTCTGGTTACAAGTTTCTTCTTCAGGAAGTGTCTGAGTTGGAAGGGGCAGAGGCCCAGTTTATACCCAAATATACCTTTGAAGCGGGGGAGACTTCAAAGACTGGCTTAGAAGTGCACCAGGTCCCCTTTCAGTTCAATCCTGTCTGCCAGGGTCCCAGTAGGGGGTGTGGCAGTCCTTTGTGTGAGAACAGGCCCAAGAAGACCCATACAAAATGCAGATGTATGCAAGTGAGGCTGAGTATCCTGTGTTTGGGGTGTGTCCGAGTGAATGCACAAGGGAGCTGTCAACTAAACCTAGCCAGACATGGATTGGAAGGCACAGGAGGATTTAAATGTAGAGAAATGTTCACTTTCTAAAAGTAGCATTTCTAAAATAGTAATATAAAATCCAACTTCACCAGTCAGCAGGATTTTGTATCACCACTCTGGTTGTACTAAATATACCTTTCTACTCCTTTCAGATCAGAAGCTACCACTCAAACAATTTATGAGAACAGTCCCAATGTTAGCCTTTGAAGGGAGCAGGCCTCACAGCAGTGTAAAAACAAATGTAGGAGTTGAACACTATTAGAACATATAAACTACACAGGTACATGCCCTGCCTTTTGCCTACACAGCACCCTTCCCCATAGGCTACCTAGGGCCTACCTTAGGGGTGACTTATATGTAGAAAAAGGGGAGTTTAAGGCTTGGCAAGTACTTTTAAATGCCAAGTCGAAGTGGCAGTGAAACTGCAGAGGCAGGCATGAGACATGGTTAAGGGGCTACTTATGTGGGTGGCACAACCAGAGCTGCAGGTCCACTAGTAGCATTTAATCTACAGGCTCTGGGCACATATAGTGCACTCTACTAGGGACTCATAAGTAAATTAAATAGTTCAATTGGGTATTAGCCAATGTCACCATGTCTTAAGGAGAGAAGTTATGCACTTTAGCACTGATTAGCAGTGGTAAAGTGCACAGAGCCCTAAAGCCAGCAAAAATGAGGTCAGAAAAAGAGAAGGAGGAAGGTAAAAAGTCTGGGGATGACCCTGCTTAAGGCCATTTCCAACAGGGACAAAACAAGTTTCAGCCATCTTGAAACTAAGTACCTTGACTCAGTCTTCTGTGAGTCTTATCCCTCAGGTGGTGCCACCACAGTCCTGAACCGTTGGAAATGGACCAGAAGGTGCTTTGCCAGCCCGCTGTGGTCCCACTAGAAGTGACCCAAAACTCCACATCTGAACTGCAGAACAATGCATTGCCTCACCAAACTCTACGTCGGAACAGCTGTGTGGTGCATCCCCGACTCAGGGCTACAAATCGCAGTACCGTAGCTCATCGGAACCACTGCTGTGTGACACATCCCCTGTGCAGGCCTATGCATCACAAGCCCCTTGTCAATGGCATCTTTGACAATGATGCAGGAACCCGCATCGCAAGCCAAGCAACTTCTTCTGCAACAGCTGGTGTGCGACACATCTTCAACCTGGGACTTTGCATCACAAGCCCATCCTCAATGCTATCTTTGATAATGGCACAGGACCTCACATCACAGCCTAGCAGCTTCTCTGAACTGTCGCTGCATTACACATCTTTCCACCAGAACCTCGAATTGCCTGGAATGAGTGGTGCGCCCACAATAGAGGAGAAGCTCTACAGACAGCATTCAAGGTACTTTTGTTCAGTGGGTCTAACTCGGTCCCTTGTAGCCGGCCTCCTTTCCATTGTGGTTGGTATGAATGTGTGACTTTGTCCTGGTGTAGCAGGACCAGACAACCACATTTGGAGCTTTGTGCTTTTTCGAGCTAGTCACTCTTAAATCATTAAAATTACATATCTAAAGTCCTACTGATTGGATTTTTGGCCATTTTGATCTTAAATTAATTCTTAAAATTACTCTATATTTCTAAATTGTGTGGGATTTTTCTTGGGATGTGTCTCACTTTATTACTGTGTGAATTGCTGCATACATGCTTTACACATTGTTTCTAAAGTTAAGCCTGACTGCTCAAGCTACCAGAGGGTTGATCAGAGGTTAATTTAGGGTTTGCTTGTGGCTTCACTCTGACAAGAATTACAATTGTTGCTTGTGTACAGTTTCACCCCCCCCCAACTTGTAACCCAATTTCTTACAGCCTCTGCTGGTATCAGGCAACCAGGGCTTAATGGCACACTCCTGCAATTTCAAAGGTGAGCATGTGCATTGCTCAGCCAGTCGGTGCTGATGCAAAAAGTCCATTGCAGTGTCTTGCAGGTGCTTCATTATATTCTATTGCTCGGAGTACACCTCCTGCAGCTGAAGCAATCAGAAAGAGCTAAAAGCAGACTCCCAGTATTTTAAGAGCTCCTATGACCTCACTGTGCTGTGATGCTAGAACAAATTTCAGACTCGCAGTGCTGCCATTACTGTTTTCATAGGAGTTATACCTGACAGCTTTAGGGTGGTCTTTCTCCCAATTTTTGCTACTTCCTCTACATTTCTGATCACAGTTTTGCTGGCATTAGGACTCTGTGTACTTTACCACTGCTCAGCAGTACTAAAGTGCTTGTGTTCACTCCCCCTAATCATACTTTTGATTGGCATATACCAAATTGGCATATTTAATTTCTTTATGAAACCATAGTAAAGTACACTACATGTGCCCCGGGCATGCACATTAAATGCTACTAGTAGGCATGCAGCACAGGTTGTGCAACCCACTAAAGTAGCTCTCTATACATGTCCCAGGCCTGCGATTGGAGCTTGAATGCAGTGTCATACTACCATGTCGACTTGACATTTAAAACCCCTTGCTAAGCCTTCAACTCCCCTTTTATTACATAAAAATGGAAAATGGAAAAAATAATTAAACAAAAAATAAAAGGTGAAATCATAAGGGGGTTGGCCCTCCTCTGGGGGTACCCAATTGTTTTTAGAAATAACACTTGGGGGGAGGCAGCCGCAGCCCCCAGGGAATCACACTCCCTCATCCCCCCCAAAAAGTCTAGAAATGTTAGTAGGGGGGTTAGCCTTAAGCACATGGGTTGATCTCCTTTGGGAGACATATTTTTATTTTTAATTGTGTGTTTTCCCTGGGGTGCAGATTGTGCCCCCCAGGGGAAAGCAGACTTTGTAGAAAAATGTGTACTGTATATGTATGCTGTACATGACTCATAAACCGATAATTTGCAGCAGATGGTAGATTTATTTGGACTATGCACTATACTGCAAAGGGATGAATTTATTTGTACACGGTGGAAGGGCATGTGTAAAGGTGAATAGTCATCATTCAGTTGCTTATTTCTGTATTTGTTTGCTAAACTAGCACTAATGAGGTGAAATATTTGCTCAGACACTATTATCATGTTTGCTTATCATGAATTAATGAAGTTGTAATTTCAAAAATGGCTGCATTATGCTGCATAATTTGCCTTTTCTTGCTGCATAATTTAGTCAACCCTGTCTCATGTTTTGGTGCTGCCCTGCCACTTAATTCAATTGCCACTGTTAATGGCACTATGAGGTTTTACAAGGAGCATTCATGTGCCAAATTCGCTGGTAGTACTTTGTGAATGTGTGCTTCTTGAGATCAAATATAGATGTGTAGCTTTTGGAAATTGCTCTTATACTGGCAATGGCCCAGAAGCTCCCCAATAATAAGGTTTTTCATAAGCCATGATGTAAGTATGCTAGGATTTTGGGTTTGTGGCAAGGTGAAGCACTGCTGTATCTTCTTTAGTGTCCTCGGAGAACCAGCAAATTCACCATAAAAGAAAGATACGCCTTTTTTGTTTATTTGTTGTTGCACAAATCTCACAAATTCACACATCCTCCAACTGATTTAGACCAATACTTCTGCCCTTTCACATAGCGCAGTGTTTTAAAAGGAAGGTTTTAGGCAATCAGCAGAGATGACATCTTGGTGGATGAATGCTGTACAGGCCCTGAATCAAATTATTGAGGACAGCTCTGAGGCAGGATAGAGACTGAGACAGCAAATACTGAGACAGGATCTGAGTAAGAGAGAAATGGAACAGAATCTAGAAGAGATTTTTCAATTGATGACTTATCTTCCAGCGATTCGGAAGGACATGATGATAGCAGTCATACTGTCCCTTCTGAAGCACAGTCTGTGCAGTGGAGCAACCATACAAGGTAGAACAACACAGAGAGTGGGCCCTTGCAGTGACAGACATAAATTCAGTGCCCTCTTGGCCACCCCCCAATTAAGCTCAGCCCCACATTCTGGGTTCTTGAGGCTTGCAAGGGATTCTGGGAAAAAAAAAAAACAATCAAAGCCATACAAGTCATCCCGCCTTAGATTCCCCGTCCGTGACTATTTTTATGTATAGGTATGTTAGTTTTCCCTTGGTGCAGTCTGAGCTATGTTCCAATCCAAGAAGCAGTGCTACCCACATTGGAAAAAAGTTCAGTTTTCAGTGGAAAAATGTGATGCTTCCATGTTGTGTTTTGGCCTATTTCCTGTGGCTGGCACTAGGTCTACCCACACAAGTGAGGCATCACTTTTATCGGAATACATGTGGGAGCATAGAATAGTAGAGCATTTGTTATTACCCATTAGATTTTACTGCATTTTTGCCTGAATCAGAACAAATACCCTTTAAATCATATTCCAGTAAACTACCCACAAATTTAGAGATGTACAAATAACCAATGCACATAAACTCCATATCCTGTGCCCACTTTAAAAATGTATACATTTACTTGATACCCATTATTCACTTTACATATTTCAACATACAAAGGCCCGTATTTATACTCCGTTTGAGCCGAATTAGCGTCGTTTTTTTCGACGCAAATTCGGCGCAAAACTAACGCCATATTTATACTTTGGCGTTAGACGCGTCTAGCGCCAAAGTATGGGCAAATAGCGTCATTTTTTTGCGTGAACGCCTCCCTTGCGTTAATGTGATGCAAGGAAGGCGTTCCCGTCTAAAAAAATGACGGCGACGCAAATGCGTCGTATGTATACTCCTGGGCAAAAATCACGCCCGGGAGTGGGCGGGGCAAAAAAAACCCGCATTTGCGCCACTTTTTAACGCCTGGGTCAGGGTAGGCGTTACGGGGCCTGTGGGCTCAAAATGAGCCCACAGGTGCCCTCCCCTGCCCCCAGGGACCCCCCCTGCCACCCTTGCCCACCCCAGGAGGACACCCTAGGATGGAGGGACCCATCCCAGGGACATTCAGGTAAGTTCAGGTAAGTATCATTTTTTATTTTTTTTTATTTTTTTTGGTGTCATAGGGGGGCCTTATTTGTGCCCCCCTACATGCCACTATGCCCAATGACCATGCCCAGGGGACATAAGTCCCCTGGGCATGGCCATTGGGCAAGGGGGCATGACTCCTGTCTTTACTAAGACAGGAGTCATTTAAATGGCGTCTGGGCGTCGAAAAAAATGGCGCAAATCGGGTTGAGGCGATTTTTTTGCCTCAACCTGACTTGCCCCATTTTAAGACGCCCTAACGCCATTTTCCCCCTACGCCGGCGCTGCCTGGTCTACGTGGTTTTTTTCCACGCACACCAGGCAGCGCCGGTCTGCTAGCGCCGGCTAACGCCATTCCATAAATACGGCGCCCGCATGGCGCTTCAGAATGGCGTTAGACGGCGCTAAATTTTTTGACGCTAAACTGCGTTAGCGCAGTTTAGCGTCAAAAAGTATAAATATGGGCCAAAGTTGCCTATATTCAGAACACAATGAAAAACCATTGTACAGCGCAGCCCAGTTGTTAGCACTAGGCACCTTGGGATCTTGGAGAACCTACAAACACTGCATATCCCCCCAACTATAAGGGTCCAGCACACGTAATGGTATATTGCTTTCTAAATTGCCTATTGTAACAAAAAGGTACAGTTGAAAACGTTGTCACAAATGGCTGTTTTCTCTACTTATTTTTAATACTTCTTAATTTCAACAGTTCTTTTTTTAGGAAAAACTTGAGGGATCTACACATATGACCCCTTGGTGAATTTGGAATTTCACCTATGTTTCAGAAATCTATAACTTTCCTGGATCACACATGGGTTTCATACTGGTTTTTACCACAAACTGTAACTTCATTGAGAGCACAAATAATAGAAAGAATGGGGTACCTCTTTGAAGAATGACAAAACTGTGGTATAAAATTAGAATTTTGATTCAACTTTGCATGCTTTTGAAGGCTGGGAAGATGGTGGAATTAGCTCAGTAAACTGTTTATGATGTTGTTTTAGGAAAAACAGCAGACATTTTTATCCCAAGCACTTTTTCCTATTTTCCCCTAAAAAACAAAAGTTTTTACTATTGCCTATTTTCTCAGTGTTACCCAGAGCAATGCACAAACCATGGGTACCAGTAGATTCCCTAAGACGTTGGAAGAAAGGAACACAAATTTAGGTGTGGATACATTTGGTGGAGAAAATGTTATGCAGCGCTAAGCGAAAATACCCCAAATAGCTTAAAAAGGGCTCATCACTTTGGGGGTCAAGGGAGCAGTTAAGAGATTAAGGAATCCTGAAATGTGTTCTAAATAATTAGTAATTGATTGCTCCTTTTCTGCCAATCCTTTTGGAAATAGCCTATGCCCTGTGTTTTTCTTCCTCCTCCCTACAGCCATTTTAATTGGGCCACAGGGAAGAGCATGTCAGTCTTCTAGGGCTAACTCTGACAATGATCCCAACCATTAATAAAAATCAGGCTGTTGTGCAGGCGCTTTGGGTAGAAGCACCTGCTTTTTCCTACACAATTATCCAGTAGTACTGTTGTGTAGCCATTTTAGTTTTAGCTTCATGCATGTTATTTAACACACTAGGCCTGCTGCTGTGCACTTTAACCTAGATATATTTTATTCAGCTTTGTTTATTATTTTAACAATAGCCACTTTTGCTGTCTTGTTTTATTTCTCTCTATCTAGCTGTTCTTGCTTAGGCCAGCACTACGCTCTCAAACAAGACATTCTTGTTCACTCTGTGCTTCTTTCAAGGCTGTAGTAAGATAGGGGGCCGGTGAACGTGGCAAAAGTTTTGTCTCTGGTATTCATAGAAAAACACACATCCTTATATAGGGAAATTTTCTCAGAACATCAGCTGTTTTATTATAAAAACACTTCCCTGTCCCTTACACGTTAGAAGGAGATTCCAGCCAGAGGACCACGACTGTATGCTGTTTGATGAACGCTTCAGGCCTTTGCTCAGGTATGGGGGATGATGTCTTCCCAGGTGAACCTGAAGGGCATAACTAGAGCTTAACATGCTGTGCTCTAACATAGCCTAGGTAGGAATTAGTCTACTTGACTCTAGTAACAACATGGTAGTGTTATTCCTATGCTTTACCCTCCTTGTCACAATTCTAATTCTGCCAAGCTTTATCGTCCTGGTTATTGCAATACATGCTTTATTGTCTAAGATGCAGTCGCTTCATTAAAACGTTATTGAAACATATACTGCCTCTTTTTGTCATTTGTATGTGTGAGACTAATGTAACTGAGAGAAACGGGTGAGACCTGAGTAACCATGATTTCCCTGAGGAATCAATTGTGTCATGCGCTCGGCTGCTCAATCATCCCTGCTCTTTGGTAGGGATGAGGCACTGCTAGTTGCCTGAGCAAAACCCGGATTAGGGCGACAAGTGTCATCTGTAGTGGGTTAAGGCTCAGTCTCCCACACCTCATGCGATTCTGCCAGTCCAAATCCAGTAATCTCATTAGAATAATGAGAGCCTACACAACACTACCAAACTGCTTCTCTTTTTATTCAGGGGGCTAATCCTAACTATTTTTAAGCATTGTTTTTAGGGTTTTTAGATTTAAGATGGATATAATTATACTGACATAAATTGCGTCTGATATGCTCCTATTATCTTCATCAGAGTTTATATTTTCACAAATTTGGGGGCTAATTTTGCACATCCTTGGGGCATTACGCAGAGCCTTTTAGAACTTGCTTTTCTTTCTTTAGAATCCGTTTTACTTAATCTTCACCTCGCTTGAGATAGGGGGATTGTGTTTTTCTTACTTCTTCTAATTTCCATTTTGATTCGCCCACCACAAAGAGCACGCCAGCGTCCTAGGTCTGACTCTGCCAATGTGCTCAACCATCTACAAAATTCAGGCTGATGCAAGGACGTGACACTGTGATGCCAAAGGTACATTAAAGGCAAGCCCATTTGCTCCTGTCTACTCCCGGACTGCCTTGTGCGCCCGAACTCATGTTTAATTCCCCCCCAACCCCAGATGTACTCCAGAGAACAGCTCCTCCAGTTCAATACTTCAAGTAGGCACTTTTGATGCAATAAATTTAATTTCAATGAGGATTGGCAGAATTTGAACTGCACCCATTGTCATTTTGTGTGTCACATTAAGCACTTACTAGTAGACAACGTTATTTCCCAAAACCTCCCAGTGACCCTGCTTCTTCTAGTGTATTGAGGCATTGTGTTGACTAATACATGATCAGTTATTAAACATAAGTATGAATTTTTCAGCTATTTAGACTCACATGCACCAGATATAGCCTTTCTGACCGAAACCTGGGCAGATGAGGCATCTGACCTGGATGCAGTAGCTCTAATTCAAGTAGGTTTGTGCTATTTCCAGACTAAACTGCATCTCTAAGCGCACAGGTGGCTTACTGGTTGTCTACCACAATGATCTTGAGATTCTATGCAAGCCAACAAAAATAGCTGAAAGCAAGGCATTCATTTTTAGGTGTAAACTGACAAGTAATTTAACCTTTAAAGGTCTCTTTATTTATAGACCCCAAACCCTAAAGCCAATTATTTTAGTTTCCTTAAGTAAGTTTATTGAATCCTGTATGCAATATTCTAACTTTACCACCCTTTAATACCCTACTAATAATGAGACTGAACAACTCATTGACAATCTGATTTGTTTCAATCTCAAACAATTGGTGAATGTTGCTACACTTACAGCTGGCCATGTCTTCGACTTCATCTTTTCAAGCCGCCCAGATCTACAGCTGGATTTCGTACTACCAATCATGTGACCAAACCATTTAGACATACGTTTCAGATTAAAAGTATCAGCTTCAAAGCCCAACAGAACATGGGAGATAATCGAAACCTGTGCATGGAACAAGATTAATGAAAGGGAACTTGCTGATATCCTGACAGCTACTCAGCTAACTCAGTTGAATGATTGAAAGGTAGATAAGGCTAATTACGCTGAATGGATCAATGCTGTAGTCTTACAGTTGGCCCTCTGCAAACTCATAAAAAGTCACAGAGGCAAATTTACAGATCCTTGGTTCTCTCTGGACATTAAGGATTTGGAGAAAAAATTAAGATCCAATGGAAAGAAGTAAATATGAACAACTTTTTGAGGAATACAAAAATGAAACTGTTACTAAGAAAACCCAGTGTTTCACTGAAAAAATAATTATCAAGCAAAAGCCTTTTTGAGGGAACTTTTAAAAAAATAGGGTCAAAATGCTTTCCAGCCTAAACTTGAGTTGTATATTGACTCCTAGCTAGCTTCCATGTGACAAGTTAGCTATTTATTTTTTTAAGATCGAAGTATAGCCAGTGTATGGAGAATTGGACTCCAGCTTCAATATAAACCTTGGTACATTGGGAGAGGTATCATCAGCCATAATAATATGGAGTTTGACGAGTTTCCCTTTCTCACTAAATAAGGAGTGCTTGAGGTTTTTGTATGCATCAAATTAGGGGTCCCTTCAGATCCCTGACTCCCTAAACAAATCTCTATGGTATAGCCAAGACAGTAGCAGCCCCTCTTACTACCTTATTAAATAGTATCATTACTTCTGGACTGTTTCCTACTGAATGGATTAAGGTTTCTATATTTCCACCTTCCCTCAATTTCAAGGAGTAAAAAAATGACTGTCAGATTTCCCACCTGCCAATGTCACCAAAAATTCAGAAAAGCATCTTAACACTGCCCTAGTGAATATTTAAAGAAGAATGAGATCCTTGATGATGTCCAACACTGTTTTAGAACAAGCCATAGTACAGAATCTGAAAGTGACCACTGAGAGGTTAAGATCGATTATGGACAGCGGTGGCAAAGCTGAGTTGATCCTCTGGGACCTGTCTACAAGCTTCAACACCGTGAGTCACTCTGTCCTTGTTGATTGCCTAGCCAAAACTGAGATTCGTGGAACAGCAGTGGATTTACTTTAATACTTCCTCACTGACAGAGAACAGTCAGTTTCCTTCAGAGAATTTAGGTTAAAATCTTTCTCATTGCTATGTGGTGTTCCTCAGGGGTCAGCCTTGATCCCCATGCTTGTTAACATATACCCGGCTACCCTGGCTAAATGAATTCATACCTTTGGCTTCGCCACAATTTCCTATACTGATGACACTCAAATTATATTGTCCATTTCCAGCAACACTGAAGATGTCTCTCACTACTTTAATAGTTACATGTGTGAAATCATCTGCTGGAAGAAACAACACTCTTAAATTAAACTTAGAAAAATGGGAGTTCTTCTGTTTGATAAAGATCCCATCATGGTGGCCCCAGTCCCTGGGCATCCTTTCAAACCAGGTCCCAACAGTCAGAAACTTGGGGGTGACCTTTGATGCTAACCTGCCATTTAGAGATCAAATCAGCAAACTATTTTCCTCCAGTTTTTTCTCATTAGGAACCCAGAGAAAAAGGATTCCAGTCGTATCCTTTGACCCTCAGATGTCAGTAGTCATTGTAATGCTATTGTCCAGGCTGCATTACTGGAATGCCCTTTAGCAGGGCATTCCCCGATGCTCTTTATACAAATTCCCATTACTGCAGAATGCAGGTGTCCATCTCCTGAAGAAAATGTTCACATTTCAATCAGTCTGGCATGCCCAGTATAGTGTC
The DNA here is from genome assembly GCF_031143425.1 of Pleurodeles waltl. Lineage (NCBI taxonomy): Eukaryota > Metazoa > Chordata > Amphibia > Caudata > Salamandridae > Pleurodeles > Pleurodeles waltl. The sequence goes on from NC_090436.1 coordinate 842,049,499, forward strand.
TTGCATGATTTAGAAAGGAACCTTTCTGGCTACCAGCAGACTCCATATCAGTGTGATGTAATCACTAAAACAGAATATAGTGAAAGCTTGGTGTAGAAGTTGGAGTTCACAGGCACATGCAAAGGAATACAGATGTGTCAATTACAGCTTTGTGTGTGGTCTATTCATTGGTGGGTACCAAGGCTGAGGAAGACGGCACAACTGGTGACAAGATAGGTGATAAGTAAACCAAAGACCTGGAGAGTTTGCTGTGGTTCAAGCAAACTGCTTGTGTGTGCCATGTGTGCCTTCTTCGAAGTGCCCAGCTCTTGTGGAGTCAAAGAGCAAATCCCGCCAGTGTGAAGCGTGTGAATGAAAGAGAGCTTCACTAAGAAGTCTGCACATCTTTGGTAAAGAAACTTCAACCAAGATTATACAAAAGGTGCTGCACTGCCATGCAAAATAAATGTATACAGCGTATGGAGCATTATCACTCAAGATGGATACAACCAGGCTTATAAAGCACAGTTAAAGAAAATCATAATTTTCTATATATAATTACAAATAACAGTGCCGGCTGACAGAACAAGCAAAAAGGAAGCATACTGCTATTATTTCACCTGAGTCTTGGTAAGTGCAGCAATATGACTTCAGCACCAGGTGGGGAGACCCAAGAAGAAGCACTGGGGCTGTGCATACTGAGCTGTTCAATACCTGACACAGCACACCCCACAACTGCCAGGTGGAGGCTCAGAACAACTCCAAAGGTGTTTATGAGTGAAGGGCTCTGATGGAGACCAAGAAGAAAGTCAAAACTCCAAAGACTGTCCAAGATGACTGGGAGTCTGAAACATTGTCTGGCCTCAGTGATGATGCAGATTCCCAAGGACAGTCAACAGCATTTAACAGAGCTCCATCCTCGATGTCAGTCACTCCCATGAAGAGTCACAATGCCGCTGCCTTCCTGAAACCTTTACCATTCAATACTGCCAAAAAGCAAAATATTGTTGATACCGCCACAATGATGGTCGTCAACATACCACGCAGTGACGAATGTCCGTTCCTCATATTATGACACACACACACCTATCTGACTGAATACTGCCACACACACAAATCCACCAGCCCAAAGGACAGTGTTAAACTGTCTGTACCAACACCCATACCGTTACGACATCAAAACAACACCCACCACATCATGACCCATGAATCACCACAGCGGACATTCAATGGCGGTAAACCATTGGTGGTACATACTGTCGCGCTCAGAATGGACACCCAAATACAAAACAATACTACATTGGCCATTCCCAAAAACACACACCTGACACTCATAAACCCACCACACCCACCCACCCACAGCACCATAAAACACACACCACATTGCCCACAACCCTTTACGAACAACAATTACTGCCGGGAGATTGACACGAAGAGCACAGAGACAACTAGACACACACACCACATACACCCATACATCCCTCACGCACCCCATATCACTTTTTACTGATGAGGGGTTAAGGGACATGGTGGAGGAAATAGTCGGGGTAGAGACACAGCTGTTTGGAGCACAGGTACAGCAGATATCCATTGCCAGGAAGATGGAGCTATGGCAGAGAATTATGGACAGGGTGAATGCTGTGGAATAGCACCCAAGAACAAGGGCCCACATCAGGAAGAAGTGAAACGACCTATGGGGGAATGTGTGTTCTGTGGCAGCAAGGCACCAGCTGGCCATACAGAGGATCGGCAGTGGACCTCCACCTCCTTCCCCACAGCTCACATCATGGGAGGAGCAAGTCTTTGCATTACTACATCCTGAGTGACTCACTGGAGTAGCCGGAGGACTGGACACTGGTAAGTCAACATTTACCACTTATCACCCCCATACCTGCATGCCATGACATCCCCTCACCCTCACTCCCATCACTCCACTCCATCCCACACACTTTTTACCTACACATCTGACTAACCCCAGTGCCAAACCCTGCATGCCATACCAATGCATGGACAGTCCTCCCAGCTCTTCATGGACACCCTTCACTAAAGCATGCACAGCATAGGGAAACTAACAATCCCACAATACATCACCATACAAAAACAAAGGTGACATGGCAACAGCAACGATAGAGGGGAAGCCAGGGATGTACAATATGTCACAGACATGAAGCATAATCCATCACTTATAGGTGCCCCAACCAATGTCAGCAGAGAGGAGGTGCCATGTGTACGAGGCTGGCCTGGCTTACAGTGGGTACCCGATGGTACTTACACCTTGTGCCAGGTCCAGTTATCCCTTATTAGTAGATTAGTAGTGTTCTAGCAGCTTAGGCTGATAGAGGTAGCTATAGCAGAGCAGCTTAGGCTGAACTAGGAGACATGCAAAGCTCCTACTATACCACTTATATAATATAGGTACTATACCATAAGAATCACAATACCAGGAGTTAATAAAAATAAAGGTACTTTATTTTAGTGACAATGTGCCAAAAATATCTTAGAGGATATACTAATTTAGGAGGTAAGTAAAATACACAAAATATACACACAAACCAAAATCAGGTAAGTAAACAGTTAGAAAAGTAGTGATAACATTTTAGAATACAATAGGATGCAATAGGCCTAGGGGCAAAACAAACCATATACTAAGAAAGTGGAATATGAACCACTTAGGGACCCCAGGCCTAGTGTAGTGTGTAGAGGGTCACTGGGAGTGTAAGAAAACACTAAGGGTGTCCAAGATACCCCACCCCAAGACCCTGAAAAGTAGGAGTAAAGTTACCCCACTTCCCCAGAAACACACTAAAGTTGTGATAGGAGATGCTGCAAATACCACAACTGACTGCAAAGCACTGAGATGGATTCCTGCACCTGAGGACCTGTAAAGGAAGGGGACCAAGTCCAAGAGTCATGAAAGTGTCCTGGGGGGCAGGAGCCCACTAAACCCCGGACGAAGGTGCAAAATGGTTGCCTCTGGGTGGAAGAAGCTGAAGATTCTGCAACAACGGAAGATGTCAGGAACTTCTCCTTTACACAGAAGATGTCCCATAGCATGCTGGAGGATGCAGAGTTGTTTCTATGCAGAAAGACCGCAAACAAGCCTTACTAGCTGCAAAGGTTTAATTTCAAGAAAAAGGCTGCTGCCCGGGCCCAGGAAGGACCAGGAGGTCGCCACTTGGACGAGGAGACAGAGGGGGTATTCCGCAATACAGAGAGCCCAGGCAGAACAGACAGCTCCTGCAGAAGTACTTGAAGCTGGGTTCAAGAAAACTGAGCACAGCGGTCGTCTCAACACTACAAAGGAGGGTCCCACGAAGCTAGTGGTCAACTCAGTGAGTTGAGCAATGCAGGAGGGAGTGCTGGGGGACCTGGGCTGTGCTGTGCATGAAGGATTCCTTGCAAAAGTGCACAAAAGCCCTAGCAGCTGCAGTTCACGCAGTACACAGGATTACTGTCTGGCGTGGGGAGTCAAGGACTTACCTCCACCAAATTTGGACAGGTGGACCACTGGAGTGTTGGGGTCACTTGGATCCAGCTCCTGTGTTCCAGGGACCACACTCGTCACGATGAGAGGGGACCCAGAGGACCGGTGAAGCAGAAGTTTGGTACCTGCGTTAGCAGTGGGAAGATTCCGTCGACCCACTGGAGATTTCTTCTTGGCTTCCAGTGCAGGGTGAAGGCAGACAGCCCCCAGAGCATGCACCACCAGGAAACAGTTAAGTGCAGTGTAAAATGGCTGTGAAATAACGTGGACATTATTTCACTAAGGCTGCAGTGGCAGTACTGTGTAAACATTGTCTGAGCTCCCTAAGGGTGACAAAAGAAATGCTGCAGCCCATAGGGATCTCCTGGAACCCCAATACCCTGGGTACCTAGGTACCATATACTAGGGAGTTATAAGGGTGTTCCAGTGTACCAATTAGAATTGGTAAAAATAGTCACTAGCCCACAGTGACAATTGTAAAGGCAGAGAGGGCATAAGCACTGAGGTTCTGATTAGCAGAGCCTCAGTGACACAGTTAGGCACCACACAGGGAATACACATTCAGGCCACTACTATGAGCACTGGGGCCTGGCTAGCAGGATCCCAGTGAGACAGGCAAAAACAAACTGACACCCAAGTAAAAATGGGGGTAACATGCCAGGCAAGGTGGTACTTTCCTACACCATGACTATCCAGTTCCCCAACAGACGATGCCCCAAGTGATGACAGTAACTCTGGACTTCAGGATCTGGACCAACAACCTGGCCCATCAGGGACCACTGGACAGTTGGTCACCCCAGCCCACTCCCAGGCACCACAGAGTCTCCCCTTTCAGTATCCAACACCACAGCACCCACCAAGCGTCGCCACACCTCTGTCCCCATGGCACATCAATCAGCAGTGTGCCCACCTGTACAGGGACCCCAGTCCACACCTCACCCCAAGACAATCAGGGACCTGGGGTCAGTGGAAGTGGGCACACCATTCAGGGGACAGAGGCACAGGGCAACATGGACCCTGGGAGGACTGCTGTGTGCCAGGGGGACAGGCCCTGGGAATCGACTTTCCAGGAGGCACTCACGAGATCCAACATTCCCAGGGCACGATGGGCCAGATCCTTGACAACATGGAGGAGAACAGGTGGCTGCAGGAGAAACAGTATCACGGAGGTCTTACAGCCATCAACACCACCTTGATCTCCATAGCAGGGGTGCTGGCAGACATCAGGAGAGAAGCAGCAGCACAGCAGCAGGCCCCTACCACTAGCCAGTCCATTGACCAGCCTTTCACTTCTGTGGCAGCTACTGGGCAGGAGGCCCTGCCACAGGACTCACAGGCCACCAGCACCCCTCCCCTGCAGAAGGTGAACCACCACGCAAACGTTCCCTGCGACCCAGACAGAAGCCAGAGGCACTTGCCAAGACCACCGCCAGAAAATGAGACTGTCCTTGTCCACTTTGAACTGCCTTTGCACCCCTTCCTATTTCCCCTTGGACACATAACCTGAGTTACAAACATAGTGGAACAATACCCTGGATTTACCTCTACCATCACCCATTCCATTGCACTGTTCCCTCAATTTCATAGCACTACAATAAAGACCCCTTTAATGTGTGAAAAATGTGCATTTATGGAAACAGTCATATCTAGTGCAAATGGTCTGAGTACTGTGAAAGCATAGAAATAATGACCTGTAGCTGTCTGTAGCAATCACAACAGGACACTGTTGTCCTATCACCAACATCTGTAAAATGACAAACCATAGGTGACAGTAAGTTGAGATGCAAAGGAGGTTATTGCCATCATGCTACAGCCCCACAGAAAAAATCAATAGTAAAAGGAATGGTCAGTTGTACTGCCTCACCTGTGTGCCATTGGAAGTATTGAGGTATAACTGATGTTCTGTTGTGCTCATCCTCTGCCTCCTCAGCATCACTGACCTCAGGGTCCACTGCTGCCACAGGGGCCTCTCCAGTCTCCTCCTCCTGCAGAAAAGGTGCATGCTGTCTGAGGGCCAGGTTGTGCAACATGCATCATGAAACTACTATCTGGCAGACCTTCCTGGATGAGTAGCACAGGGATCCACCTGTTAGATGGAGGCACCTGAACCTGGCTTTCAGGAGCTCTAAGGTCCTCTCGATGATCCTTCTCATTCGCACATGTGCCTCATTGTAACGATTCTCAGCCCCTGTCCTGGCATTGTTCACAGGGGTCAGCAGCCACAATAGGTTTTGGTAGCCAGAGTCACCTGCAAGTATTGCAAGACAACATTTAGCCTCACATAATGCTATGGGGATGACACTTGAAGGCATACACTAACATACAGTAGGTGGAGAACCTGGCTCACCTATTATCCACACCCTGTGCCTCTGTAGTTGGGCCACAACAATTTTGATGCTGCTATTCCTCAGGACAAACGCATCATGCACTGACCTAGGATACTTGGCAGTGATATGGGAGATGTACTGATCCACCAGGCACACCATTTGCACATTCATTAAGTGGAAACTCTTACGATTCCTGAACACCTGTTTATTCTGGTGGGGGGGGGACAAATGCTATATGTGTCCTGTCAATCTCCCCAACAATATTGGGTATATGTCCCATTGCATAGAATCCGGCCTTCACAGTGACCAAATCTTCCACCTGGAGGAAAGCTATGTAGCTGCACATGGGTTTCACCAGGACAGACAAAACTGTTGCCAGCACGATTGAAAACATTGGCTGCGCCATTCCTGCTGCCAAGCCCACTGTCATTTGGAATTAACCACTTGCCAGGAAATGGAGCACTGATAGCACTTGCACAAAAGGGGGAATCCCAGTCAGATGACGATAGCTGAGATCAGGTCAGGCTCCAATTGGGCACACAGCTCTGTGATTGTGGCTTTGTTCAGTATATAGGTGAGTATAATGTACCTGTCCTCCAGTGTAGCCAAGTCCGCAAGGGGTCTGTACACAGGGGGTTGTCTCCTCCTATTCATCTGCAGCGGTAGGTATCTAAGGAACACAAGAGTGAGTAGGCTGTCACAATTTAAACAATGGAACCACCACCTCAGTGTACATAGTGTATTTATGTGATGGGAGAGTGGGAATGGTGAGGTATGTGCAAATCTAGGAAGTGACACAGTTAAGGTTGATATGATCGTTGTCCACCATTATGAAATGGTGACCACCTGTCCTGTATGTAGGGACAGGTGGAAGTGAGGTAACTCCACCAACACTGGGTGTCGAGGCTGAAGGCGGTCATGCACCGCCTTGCAATTCCTCATTGGATATTATGGGACTCTATGGAGTACAGTGGCCAATGGGGATCAGCATTGGTGGTGACGGTGTACACTGCCACGGACGTGATGCCATTTTTCATCAGATTCCACACTTGTTTCCTGACCTTCAACAGGAGAACACCTCCACTGCATGTGCTGCTGTGACCTGTGTCTGGAACCTACCATCGCCTATGTGACCATGGAAAGGGCCCCTGCCTTCACTGCGGAGGAGTTGAAGCGATTGGTGGATGGGGACCTACCCCAGTACGGACTGCTGGATGGGCCTCCAGACCAACAGGTGAGTACACCTTGGGCACAATGCATATGTGAAAGATACATGGAGATGTGTGTGCAAGCATCGTGTCATCGGGGGGATATCTTGTGGTGGTGTACATGGTGTGCACCGGGCGATGTGTGTGCCCATGGTGATGAAAACAGGATTGGTGGGCCATATGTGTGACAGGCTGGATTGTATGTGTAATGGTGTCCTCTTGTCTGTATGACCTCTGCAGGTCAGCGCCCATCAAAAGAATGGATTATGGTGTCCCATCGCCAAAGACGTGCAGACCCTGAGGGTCTATTGCAGGCGGAGCACCCACTGTCGGAAACGGTGGGAGGACGTGAGACGCTGGGCATGGAAGACCATGGAGGCCCAGATTGGGATGGCCTCCCAATGAAGAAAGGGTGCCCGTCAGAACCTGAACCCCCTGATGACCCACATACTGGCAGTAGCCTACCTAGAGCTGGATGGGTGGTTGAAGGCATCACAGCAGCCACATGGGGGTGAGTACAGTGGGGTTTACAACTATAATTGGTAGGTGGCATGGGATCCAGGTGGTGGTTGAGAGTTAGTGGGTGTCCCTTAATGCCAGGTCAGACATTGCAGCGTGATCTAACTCAAAGGTAATAGGTGTATGGCAAATGGAGGTAACCTAGCTTGTTTGCATTCCATGTCAGTCAGGGCTTTGTGGGTCCCAGGAGGGGTGCAGTTGGCGGTGTTTGGCCCTCATCTTGCTGTGGCATCTAGCCAAATCAATGGCAGTGCAATGGATAGAGCTCAATCCTGATCCCTGTGTGTGACGGTGATGTGTATGCCAACTGTGGTGTTGGTGTAGTAATTGACCCAGTGTTTCCTTCCTCTCTCTCCCCCCTTTTTATTCGTCTGTCATCCTGTCCATGTGTGCATTAGCAACATCTGGCAGAGGAACAGGGGTACCGGTGACAGAAGGAGCTACATCCCACAGGACCCAGAAGGCAGAGTCCACTGACCCCGTGGGAACCAGTGGGACGGAGGACAAGGGGAGCACCATGGCGGAGACAGGGGGTGAAAACCCAGACTCTGATACCTCCTCCGATGGAAGCTCTCTGGTGGTGGCGGACACCTCTGTAACCATCCCAGCTGCAGGTACAGCCACCACCCCGTACCATCACCGCCCTCCCAGTAGCCCCTCAGCGGGTTGCCTGTGCCCACTCACCCAGGAGGGTGAACATCTCCTTCGCCCCAGGCATCTCAGGCCCTGCCCCAGTCAGCCCTGCTGCTCTGAGTGAGGAGGCTATTGACCTCCTGAGATCCATCTCTGTAGGGCAGTCAACCATTGTGAATGCCATCCAAGGGCTGGCATCCCAGATGCAACAATGCAATGCATTCCTGGAGGGCACCCACAGTGGATTGGCGGCCCATAGAGATTGTTTCAGGCTCCGGCCTCCTCTCTGATGGCAGCCATTGTCCCTGTTCCTACCATTCTCCCCTCCTACTACCACTTCCCAGTCCCAGTCAACACACATGAGTGGCACAGTCAAATACAGGCACCACACTTCATCCCACCTCCTCCTCCTCCTCCTCCACCTTCCTCACAGTCATGTCCACACTCACACCTGTATGCACTGTATCAACTTCCACCTCCTGCATCACCACACCAAGCAGCACACACACCTCACTAGCAGGAACCTCCACTACATTCATCCACGCGTCCCCTCTGCCCTCTCCCTCCCGGTCTGTCCTCCCCTAAAGGACACAAATGTAAGCACTCAGACACCCAACAGGCATCCACCTCACATCAGCCCACTGCCCATGCACCTGCTCCCAAGTCCAGCAGACATACACCTCCAACAAACACTCCCTCAACCTCCACTCCCATCCTTCCTCACTCATCCTGCCCCACTGTCCCAAAGAAGCTTTTCCTTGTCCAACTTGACCTCTTCCCTCCCCCTCCCCACCTTTCTTCCCATAAGAGCAGGGTCCAAACGACTCAGCCCAGCACCTCAGCCAAACAGTCCACATGGACATGGGAGGCACATCCTAGTCATGAGGCAAGACAGTGAATGATCCCACTCCACTAGCCAGGAAGGGTAAGGATCCCACACCTACTGCCATGAAGTTGAACAAGCCCTCAACGCCTGCCATGAAGGAAAAGGATGCCTCAACGGTTGTACGACGGAATGCCGACTGACAAAACAACGGGTGCCTAAACAACGAGGTTGGAACACCGACCTCGTTGTTACTACTAATTCCTTTACCATGAATGCCTTAACAACGATATTTCGTTGTAAAGGCATTCCTGGTAAAGTCATTAGTAACAGGCACCCATTGATCCTGCATGCCTCACCCCACCCCCCCAACCCCACCCCAAAACCTAAAACCCCCGACCCCCCACCCCCTCCCCAAAACCAAAAACGTCCCACCCCCCCAACCCCACCCCAAAACCTAAAACCCCCGACCCCCCACCCCCTCCCCAAAACCAAAAACGCTCCACCCCCCCAACCCCACCCCAAAACCTAAAACCTCGACCCCCCACCCCCTCCCCAAAACCTAAAACGCCCCCCCCAACCCCACCCCAAAACCTAAAACCCCCGACCCCCCACAGCCTCCCCAAAACCAAAAACGCCCCACCCCCAACCCCACCCCAAAACCTACAACCCCCAACCCCCCACCCCCTCCCCAAAACCTAAAACCCCCCACTTACCTGAGTCGTCGCCTCATCTGCGTCGTCCTCCTCAGCCGACTCCCTTGTTTGTACCTTAACCATGCATGTTCGTTGTTCAAGACATGCGTGGTTAAGGCACAAACTAACGAAGTCGTGGTTAAAGAAAGCGTTGTTCCGCTTTCGTTAACCAGGACTTCGTTATAAAAAAGTCGGCATAAAGGATGTTTCCCCCATCAACTCCTACTATGAAGGGAAAGGAGCCTGCACCTCCCGCCATGAAGGAGAAGAAGCCCTCAACTCCTGTCAGGAAGCATAAGGAACAAGCACCTTCTGCCATGAAGGGAAAGAAGCCCTTGTTAACGCGTCCTTCTATGTTAATTTATACACATCGGGACTCGTTTTAGGCCGATGAATCTTTGGACCCAGTGGTGAGACACCGTAAGATGAGATAACTGATCAATATATCAATCAATATATCAATAATATTGTCAACATATATCACCACAATATATTTCACTTTAGACATTAGTAAACCTTCGGCGCAACCATGACCTTTCAGTCATGAATAACCACACCTTACTGAAGTTTTGTGAATTTTATTCCCTATTGATTACAATCTAATAGCAAATGTATTAATCTCAAAACCAAGAAGCAAAAGAGCATAGTCACAATATGGTAATAATGCAAAGATCACAGACATAAGATAGTAATGGGAAGATGAACAAATCTAGACGCATAAAACCTCATATATGTTTAGTTCAGCAAAGCAACACGTCCGTCACGTCAGTCAAGTCAGTCAAGATGAAATGCCTCATCTAACCACAATTAGCATCAGCATGTTGGACTTCATGCAAAACAATTTTGAACATCAATTTGGAAAACATCTAACTAAGGTCTCTAATCAAAAATACACAGCAGTTGGTACCTAGAAAGAAAAGGCACATAAGTGAATTTCAATAGCAACAACATAATTTACCCTCCTCGGAATAGGTCAGCATATAGGATCAGTCTTCGTCTCAGGACATCAGTTAGATCGCCGTCAGTCTATCTAGTCTATGGGCAGGGGACACTTTCCTCATAAGGAGGAAGTGCAATGGGGTGACTAAGGATGAGGATGGTTTAATTAAGTCTCAAATCACCAAACAGAGTGACAGAGTTTCTGGATGCAATCGATATCATTCCCTACCTAATGCTCTCGAGTCTCTTGTGTCATGGGTTTTTATCCCTTTTTCGTAATACATTCCCCCAAAATTCTATTGGATAGTCACTACACCCAACTATCTGTAACCTATCAAATTATACATTAAGTAATGCATTTGTCATTCTACGATAATTTACATCCTTCTGATTGGTCTTCTTAATTGACGTCTTTCGTAGGTGGCATATCCGGGGTTACTTCATTTTCTGGCACATTCTTCGGGTCAAGAGTTCTCTTTTCCGTGGTTCAGTGTCCTTGAAAGTGTCCCTATTTGTTGCAAAGCGTACATCTTTATCCTAAAGCAACTAGCATGCGGATGAGAATATAACGGTCAATGATACAATAAGAGGAGAAAAAAGAACAAATGCTGGGTCATGGCCTTTTGCAAGTCAGCACACTGGAGAAACAGAAAAATATGCTTTAATATGAGAGCTGCACAGCTAGTTTTCGACTCACGCTAACTTAAGGCTTATGGATTCTAATACAATGCAATCATCGTACGTATTAATATATTCAATTGGTCATAATTCAAGCAATTATTTCTTACAGTCGACATTAGTTTATGCATGTGAAAAATTCTCCACGTTTAAAATACGTTTCAATGAATAATATTAGCGTTGTTAATATAAGCATTTCACATCTAAAATAGGTAATGTTTAAACTACGCTCTCTCAGTCCCTCCTCTGATGACGCTCGTCATCACACAATCTTTCTCTTTGATCTTAATTTTTCACCTTGCGCATAATACACATTTCAACATCTTGCCCTTTATGTGAGCTTTCCCATATTTCATTGAACATTTTCTCTCTTTCACTTTCTTCATTTCTTCTGGTTCTTTTAGTCCAATTTCTTTTCACTTTGTCATTGATTTTACATGCCTCCCATAATCCTAATAGACAAATTAAAACAATTAATAGACCCATCATAATTTTTGCAAGTACCCCATTCCAAATGTTGGTAAACCAGCTTCCCACTCGGGCAATTCCTTTCCCAAATTTCTCCCAAACACCAGGTTCTTTCAAATCCTTCAAATCTGTACTATCTCTGGTAAGGTTAGTAAGCATGCTTCTAATTTTCTTACCATTATCTGGTATAAATGAGCAACAATGACGCTCATTAAGCATTTTGCAAACACCTCCACTCTTTGCTAAAAGAATGTCTAAAGCAAGATGATTTTGAAGAGTCATAGCTCTTTCTGCAGCAAGTTCAATATCCATCAGGAGTATGGCTCCTGTAAAATTTGTCAGCATGTTATCCACTATAGTAGACAACTTTTGTATTTTCATAGAATTTAAGATAACCCCCACTGATGGGATTATGGCTCTGAATATATCACCAATGACAGCCGCCACTGATTCTTGTTTTTTTCTAGGATGTTGTAATTCAGACATTTTAGGTATTTGTTTCAAGTCATCAATCTGGTATATCTTTGGAAATACTATTCCCAAATAACATGTCCCATACCATCCCTTAGGGAGACAGTAATATGCATTTAGTCCACAAATATAATAGATTCCAGGGATCGCTGGATCTTGTCCATTTAACATAAAGGTCCATTTACTCTGAAACAAAAACACATGCCTACATTCACTCGTACCTACAAACAAATTGTCTTGATCAGATTTTGGTCTATATATACAGAGCCTACCTACGTGTAATGCATCTATAGCTAGTTTGCCTTTGCTTTTTGATTGCAGTGTAAGCATAATCATTTGCATAAGTACGTTTTTCTAGTCCTTTTTCTAACCTTTCTTTCAGTGCTTTGCGTCTATCATCTGTGTGATCTAAAAAGCTTTTCTCTACAGGGGATAACAAGCAGGTCAAATTATTGCGATGTGCAGAAGCAGTCCCAAATGTAAGTGTTGGCTCAAAGAATCCTCTAACTATTTTAATATCATGCTCTTTAGCTAATTTATTTAGAAATTCAATCACAGGCACAAAAGAAAACACAACATCCAAGTTTGAATAAAAGTACTGCACATGCTCTTGATTATAGAATCTTGTTAATAGCAGGCTGCAACTAATTCCACAAGTAAGAGGGAGGCTAAGATAAGTAACTCCCTCCTGCACAGATGAAGGGATTTTAGTACATACATAACAATCTTTCGCATCCATAGTTTCCACATACTCATTTAATAAGCGATAGAAGACATTAGTAGAAAGTTCCCCTTTTGCATTAGTTCCCTCATGCATATGTCTTGCGTCTTGCTCAAATCTCTCCCACAGTGATAGTTTAGTAGTGGTAGTTTCAGGTTTCAAAGTTGCGTTAGTAGTTTCTTTCTCTATCCATGGCATTCCCACAATCACTCCCACAATCATTACTGCACATACAACACCTATTATAAGACCTAACCAACCACACACCTTACTTCCTTTGCTACTGTAAGCCATGTTTGTATAGAATCAGAATAGCAGATCAACAATCAACTTGAGGAAGAAACGAAAAGGAAAAAAAAAATCTTTGCGCATAGTACAGCGTCTTCACTCACTCCAGGACCCTTTTTTGTCAATTTCGGTTAGCAGCTTGTCGTAATCAGATTTCTTTAAAGTCAAATCCGGCTTTTGTGTCACTTCCAGTAATTTCTAAAGTCTCTTTCTCTTTTCAACTTTCACAAATTCAATTTCAGTCGAGTTTTCCCTTTGAATATCTTCAGGTACCATAATATTGGCCTGGTACTTCTCGGTCAAAACAGAATGCGAAGAACTCTTGTTGCCATTCAGAGGTTGTAGCATATGCCCATTCAGGACCTGTATATCTTCTGTTGGCTATTCTTTTTCTTTTTAACCTTCGTTCACCTTGTTGCTCTCCTTCACTCAGATCATCTGCTTTTGAAGTATCACTTTCTTCTATTATTGTGTCATTCGATACCTCTCTCATTTTAGGATGTGACTTGTTTGGCCAATTATTGCCTCTATGTGTCTTGGTTCGATGTTTTCCTTCAGGACGTTGGACAGCACCCTCCTCTTGTGATATGGTGTTTTCTCTTGACGGACCTGCAACTGGTTCAGGAGACTCTGACACGTTTCGATTTGTATCTACAGTTTCTCCTTCTCTTTCATCTTCTGGTTCTATGTTGAGTTCGGACTCTAACCCGTACTCGTCTACTTCTGGGAGAACCTCTCCTTGGCTTAGTTCTCCTGCTACCTCGACTGAGATAGGCACTCTGTCACCTCTCTCGAACTCATTGACAGTTTGAGGGACAAGGCTGTTCTCAGTGGGCTCTCCAGTAGTCTCAGTTCCTTCTTGACTGATCTCTGACTCTGAGACTTCTCTTCCTGAAGTTACTGTACCGGAAACTTCAAGTTCCTCTTCAACAGGACACGTTACCCTTTTTGTGTGACTGGCATGTATCCAGTTGGGAACCCCGGCACATTTTACAGCAGTGGTGGTCGTCAATATTACTTGATACGGCCCCTTCCAACGCGGCTCAAGACACGATTTTCTTACGTGCTTCTTGACAACCACCCAATCTCTGCCTTGCAGAGAATGACCAGGTTTGCCAATTGGTGGCAACGTGTTAGCTTCCACCTGGTGAGAGAAAGAGCGAATCACGTCAGCCAAGCCTTTGCAGTAATCCAACACCATATCATCTGTAATATTCACTAGCGCATTTGCAGGTACCGCTGGTAATCTCATTGCTCTGCCCTTGAGGATTTCATGGGGGGACAGTCCGGTTTTCTTATCTGGGGTGTTTCTCATAGACATCAGTACTAGAGGTAAAGCATCTGGCCATTTCATGTTTGTTGCAGCACACATTTTTGCTATTCTTGATTTTAAGGTACCATTCATCTGCTCAACTAGTCCTGATGCTTCAGGGCGATAGCTACAATGCAACTTTTGTTCAATGTTGAGTGCGGCACACAAAAGTTTAATCACCTCATTGTCGAAGTGTCTCCCCCTATCTGATTCTATAGAAACCGGAAACCCGAATCTCGGTATCAGTTCTCTGAGTAGTAGTTTTGCGACTGTAAGACTGTCATTCCTACGTGTGGGATATGACTCAATCCAATGACTGAAAACACACACAATCACCAACACGTACTTCAATCCTCCACAAACAGGCATTTCGATAAAATCCATTTGCATTTTGTTGAATGGACCTCCAGCTCCCCCAATGTGACTCAAAGTCACCACAGTTCCTTTTCCAGCATTCATCTGTTGACAGATGACGCATCTGTGGCAAGTGATTTCTGCGGCATGTCTGGATTTTGGATTGAACCAATCAATCTTAAAGGATCTGATTTTGGCGTCTCTTCCTAGATGTGCCTGCCCATGGTATAACCGGGCAAACTGTGACAAAAGACTATTTGGCAGAACCAGTTTTCCCTCTTCTGAAACCCATAGATCATCTGCCCTTTGTACACACTGCATCCTCTGCCAGGAAAGTTTTTCTTCTTTGCTAGCACGACCTTGTAATGTTTTCAGTTCATCTAAGGTATCAACCACTCGTAATGCTAGACTTAAACTTGTGTCGTTTTCAGGTTGTGGTAACAATTCCCACTGCTCTTTAAACAATATACAATTTAATGCACAACATCTTGCGACCTGATCTGCAAAACTGTTTCCCATAGACACAAAATCTTGTGATCTGGTATGAGCACTGCACTTCACCACGGCAATTTCAAGAGGTAACTGAATCGCATGTAACAAATCTCTTATTTGTTCACCATTTTTCACAGGAGAACCAGAGGAGGTCATGAAACCCCTCTGTGACCAGAGTTGGCCAAAATCATGCACAATTCCAAATCCATATCTGCTGTCAGTATAGATAGTGACTTTCAAATTTACAGCTGCGTGGCATGCCTTTGTAAGAGCTATTAATTCTGCCGCCTGTGCAGAAAACACTTTCTCGAGCCAGGAGGCTTCGACAATGCCAGTTATGGTACATACTGCGTAACCGGCTCTCAATGTTCCTGCTGAATCTCTTAGACAGGACCCATCAACAAACATAATGCAATAGTTTTCTTTTAACTGGGTATCCTGTATATCTGGGCGAGGTTTGGTACAGAGCTCAGTCACCTCAAGACAATCATGCTCAAATTCTTCCCCATCTCTGATTTCTGTATTTTCATTGGGAAGTAAGGTTGCCGGGTTCAGCACAGTGCATCTCTTTAGTGTGACATTTGGTGACCCCAGTATAATCGTCTCATATCTAGTGAGTCGTGCATTTGTCATGTGTTGTGTCTTAGTTCGTGTCAACAGGATTTCAACTGAATGTGGAACCATTACTGTCAGAGGGTATCCCATGACTATGCCTTCACATTGTGAAAGGCTTTGACCAACTGCTGCGACTGCCGCAAACAACCCGGTAAGGCTGCTGCGACAGGGTCCAAGGTAGCTGAAAAATATGCTACAGGACGATTTGCATCTCTGTGAACCTGTGTTAAAACAGACAAAGAACAAGCATCACGCTCATGACAGAACAACAGAAAAGGTTTTTCATAGTCAGGCATTCCTAATGCTGGTGCCCTGCACATGCATTCCTTCAATTCTAGAAATGATTCAAGCTCCTCTTTTGTCAAAGTTATTGTGTATGGCTCGTCCTTGACTTCTTTTCCTGTCAATTTTATTAAAGGCTTTGAGATGATCGAGAAGTTGGGTATCCACTGCGACAGTAGCCCACCATTCCCAAAAACATCCTAACGTCTCTTTTTGTTGTTGGGGGGTTCAGTTGCAAAACAGCTGTTATTCTTTCCATTGACATTCTTCGGGACCCTTTCTCAATCAAATGTCCCAAGTATTTTACTTCTTTCTGACAGTATTGCAACTTTCTGGGTGACACCTTGTGTCCATTCTTTTCCAGATGATTCAACAATGCAATGGTATCATATTTACAACTGTCTCTGGTTTTGGATGCAATCAGCAAATCATCAATGTATTGCACAAGAGTCGAATTAAAAGGCAGCACAAGAGGTTCCAAGTCCTTCTTCAATATCTGATTGAAGATGGATGGTGACTCAGAAAACCCCTGAGGAATTCTGCACCAACTGTACACCTTATCCAGGAATTTGAAACTGAACAAAAATTGGCTGTCTTCATGAAGGGGTATCGAGAAGAATGCTTGTGATAGGTCTACCACAGTAAACCATTCAGCATCACAAGGAACCTGGAACATTATTACTGCTGGGTTAGGTACCACAGGGCAGCATTTTATCACAATTTCGTTTATTTTTCTCAAATCCTGCACAATTCGAACTTTCCCACAAGGCTTCTTTAAACCCATAATGGGAGAGTTACACGGACTGCTCAAAACTTCTTTCAGGACTCCCTGTCTGAGAAAATCTGCAATTATTTGTGACACCTCAATGAGGACATCCTGGGTCATGTGGTATTGCGGCACTTGTGGGAACACCGCATTAGGCTTTATCTGAACCTTGACTGGTTCTACTCCTTTTATCAACCCTACTTCTTTCCCAGTCAAATCCCACACTTTCTCTGTTACGGTCCCTTGTAGATCAACAGGTAGGTCGATCAAAGTATGCATTGGGAATAAAGTAATCAAAGGGTAGTCTTCATTTGTCTCTCCTCCTTCCTCTATGAATTGATTCTCATCTCCCTCATCGTCACTGTTTGTTTGTACTTCTATTCCATCGTTGGAACAGGTAATCGAACATTTTGTCTTACATAGTAAGTCCCTTCCTAGTAAGGATACTGGGCTCGAATCGCATACAACAAATCTATGCAGGCCTTGGAAATTACCAATTTCAACCTGCACCGGATCAGTAATCGGATTAGTCAGGTACTGGTTTGCCACACCAACCACTCGTATAGTACGCCCTGAGAGAGGTAATCTCGGGACTTCTGCACTTCGAACTGTAGAGTGTGTAGCTCCTGTGTCGACCAAAAATGAAACCTTATAGCCCATTACTTTTCCCTCTACATATGGGCCTCTCTGATCCACCGCTAAAGATGCTGCAAACCTGCACTCTTCACTATCTGAACTGTCATCTGACCAATCCTCATTCATGCCACTTTCACCTCGTAATGGGAATTTTTGCACAGTGTTATTTTGATTGGTTACCTGGCCGGTGACCTGCTGAGGAAGCATCACCTGTTGCTGTCCCATCTGAGCCATTGGTAATTGCATTTGCTGTCTAGGCACCATAGGAATCTGCTGCTGCACTGGTTGCATTGGCACTGACTGAAAACGTGGCATTGGCATCTGCTGCATGGGCTGTACCCCTTGCATTTGTACCAAATTATTCTGAAAATTCGGGTTTTGATGTCTCACTTTTGGACCTCGTGGATTTTGTAATGTACCGACATTAATGCTTTGCTGAACTGCACCATCCTGCATAATATTCGGACAATCCCGTTTCCAATGCCCCACGCCCCCGCACGCTTGACATGGTGACATCTTTTTCACTCCTTGACTGTCATTTTGAATAACAACATTATTCATGTCCGAACCACGGTTCACAAACTCTCAACCTCTCCCTCTCGGCTGTGCCTGAAACACACCATTCATTTGCGGTTGTTGTTGTATCATTTGCTGAACTCCATTTCCCTGTATTCCAGCTTGTGCAGCCCTTATCTGCATCACCATCACTTTCTCCTTCAACTTTTTCTGCTTCAACTCAATCTCATCACTACAGTATTTCGCATACTGCAACACTTCATCAATCGGTTTAGCTTGCCAACAAATCAAATGATTCCTAATCATCTGGCTGACCTCCGGTCTTAGCCCTTCGACGAATCTAAACACAAGGTGATTCATGTCCTTCGGTTCGATAGTCTCAGTACCACTGTAATGTTTGAACGCTTTCAATAATCTCTCGTAATAAGCATGTATTGACTCCTTAACCTCTTGAGAGGTCCGGTCGATTTTCTGCCAATCGGTCACCTTTGGCAACACCTTTTGTTTCAAGAACTCAATTACTTTATGATAATATTTCATCACCTCTTCTGAAGGTGCTCCAGTCACCTTATCTCTTTCCGGCTCCTTTGTGGGCCAATCTACCCCTCTCTTGCACTCGAGCCACAAATCTGGCGGAACAATGATCTCAAACAAAGTATTCAAGTCTTCCCAGAGACACTTTGCAAGCTTCACGAACCTGTCCGTCTGTTGATACCACTCGATCGGCTTCTCTCTTAGCCTAGGATAATCATTCGTAAAGGATAAAATGTCTCCTCTAGTCCATGGCACATGCACTAAAACACCACCAGCTGTCTCTCTCATAGGTAAGATTTTTACTGAATCCAGATTAGGTGAGGTCCTAACTTCATTGGACCCTGAACTATCTCCCTTTCCCTTATCTCTTTTCTTTGCCCATCGGCCTTCCCATTTCTCTAATGCACCCCAAATCTGTGCACTTTGCAACAGTTCTCTCAGGTGAGCCTTCATGCCTGCAGATCTCATGTGTTCAAAATCTTTGGAGTCAAAATCTAATCTGTAACTTCCTTTCAAATGTTTAGTATTTCCGATATCGATATTGTATTTGTCTGCCAAATTCGCTAATCTCTGATGTACTTTGCCTACCTCTTTGGTAATCTTGGGACATAAGTATCTCAATTCTGCCTCAGTGTATGATTCCAACCTATTTACTCCCATTGTTCCTTCCACTAACTCAGCAGCTTCTGTCCCTAGTCGTACAATATTCAAATATTCGTCTTGTTTTTCTTTTTCAGGTTCAAGTGTGGTTACTGTAGTCTTTTGTGAGGTACAAGTTTTCTCTAACCACTCATTTAACTGTTGTACTGTAAAACCCTGCAGTGAAATGTTCCCTGCATGTATCATTGGAGAGTGTGAAGTATTTGTACTCATGGTTTGGGGAGTTAAAACTCCCAACCCTGCTTGACGCATCGCTTCGAGAGGTGCCCCTACTGGACTAAGGTCCATCAAGGGTCTCGGTGGCTCATTTACTTGCTCACCCGAGGCCATTATCTGTGGAGTTCTCGTAGGCCCTCCTCTTATCGCTTCCTGAGTCGTAACTCCCTGATCACACGTTCCTGTTTTATCTTGCGTATATAATGACACTGGGGGACCAACAGTAATAGGTAACGATATAGCGGCAGGTGTCTGACCTGAACCCAGACTTCTTGGAGCCGCAACACCATAGGTCTGCTCCAGTGTACCCGGTACAGGTACTAACGGTGGTCCCGCTACAGGGTTATACCCAGGTATCAGCTGTGGCGGTTGAGACACTAGCTTCGGGGTCGATTCAATCTGTATTAACTTTGGCTTTGTGTATATCGGGTCTAGCGGCACTATCAAGTTTGTAGTAGTCTCAAGCACTGGTACATCAGAATAAATTCTTTTTATCTGCGGTGGAGGCTGCAACTGTATCGGCAAGTCTGGTGCAGTGGGTACACTGACACTATTCTGTATCAAAGCTGTATCGCTAGTCTGTACCATATCAGTAACTCCCTTCTCCTGCGTCTGGTTCCCAGGATCCAAGCTAGTGCTTGGAGCGCTGTCGCTCACAGCATACGGTGGTGGACGATCATTTAACAATCTATCCATAAATTCCTCATCATCTGAATCATCTTCCTCTTCCCAGGACCTCTTATTTTCTTTAGTTTTGCCTTTTGTCGGTTTTACAAGAGGCTTTCTTTCCCTGTGTCTCTTCTCCCTGGGTTATTGTCGGGAATAACTTCAACCCATCTACGATTCCCCCTCTCCACATCTTGTTCTCGTTGTTCCACCTAGCTTCTGCATATGAATTTTCTGCCCTTCTCAGCCTTCTCTGAAACCTTTCTTGTCTGTGTCTAAGAGCCATTAAGTCCCAAATCGCTAAAGCCTCGTATTGTGCCGGTCTCGGAGGTGGCTTCTGTGTACTTAACATCCACCTCAGATTTTCTAGTACCTTTGGATTAAACGTCCTATGCTCTGGAAACGCTAAACACCCATCTTTTTCCGTTAATTTGTGCCACTGTTTCATCCATAAACAAGGCGCGACACCTTTCTCTTCCATCACTATGTAAGCCGGAGTACCCTCAGGTGGTGTAGGTTCCCCATCAGTTGCTACAATATATACATCTCCCTTTAGAGCGCTCTTAAATGCCTTGACAAAATTCATTTTTGCGATTCTTTTTATTTCGTATTTAATCAGAAATGGCTTAGTTCCCAGGACACTCTTCACCTGCCCTTTCTCAACCTATTGCCTCTCACGGACGGCAGCCAATCAGTGTGCGACCCCTCTCGGCATCTGACCTATCTCAGCGCGGCACCACTGACGTCACACCCACACACACTGCAGCTGACAAAGTCTTGCGGCTTGTCCACTCTTCTCTGACCCTTACAACTCATACAAACTAATGCAAATTATTGCGAGCGCCTTAAAATGACAACACAAATCTGTCGGTTTACTACAGGGAGGGTAACACATTCGCTTCAGAACTTTACAGAGATTTCACTTGAAGCCTCGGCCGCTACTCTCTCCTTCTCAGTTCCCGCATACGCAAGCAGAATTCGAACTGCAAATTCTACTCTCGACTTGTCAATGACTCCTTCTAGTGCACTTTAGAATTTGTCAAATCTCCATCGAAGGTTTCATACATGCATCATAACTCAAACTCGACTTGTCAACCATGCCCGATTGACCTACTAAAACCGCTCAGATTACAACAAAAACCACATTTATCATCATACTCCGGAGTCTTAGACCTCAACAGGTCCGTACACGACAACCAACCACGTGGATAATTTTGAGCAACAAGCGCTACATTCACATGAAGTACGCCAACTTCCCTACTCTCATACTGTGGAGTATGCCTACTCCTGCTAAACAACACTTAATTTGACGTAAATACACACAAAATTTTCACAACCACCTGCAAAATGCATAAGCTTAAGTAAGCGCAAAGACCCTAACCACACGCACTATGGCGCCAAGAACATTCCCAACTCATTTAGGCAGGCTCCGAGATCCCGGGAATGCCATGGCGAACTTAGCAACCCATCATCTCTCCAAATTGCATTATCACAGAAAACAAATTAAACAATGAAACTCTGTCCTAGGGCCCCCAAGGGCCAAACCGTCGCTCTGCTACCAGAACTGTTAACGCGTCCTTCTATGTTAATTTATACACATCAGGACTCGTTTTAGGCCGATGAATCTTTGGACCCAGTAGTGAGACACCATAAGACGAGATAACTGATCAATATATCAATCAATATATCAATAATATTGTCAACATATATCACCACAATATATTTCACTTTAGACATTAGTAAACCTTTGGCGCAACCATGACCTTTCAGTCATGAATAACCACACCTTACTGAAGATTTGTGAATTTGATTCCCCATTGATTACAATCTAATAGCAAATGTATTAATCTCAAAACCAAGAAGCAAAAGAGCATAGTCACAATATGGTAATAATGCAAAGATCACAGACATAAGATAGTAATGTGAAGATGAACAAATCTAGACGCATAAAACCTCATATATGTTCAGCATAGCACCACGTCAGTCACGTCAGTCAAGATGAAATGCCTCATCTAACCACAATTAGCATCAGCATGTTGGACTTCATGCAAAACAATTTAGAACATCAATTTGGAAAACATCTAACTAAGGTCTCTAATCAAAAATACACAGCAGTTGGTACCTAGAAAGAAAAGGCACATAAGTGAATTTCAATAGCAACAACATAATTTACCCTCCTCGGAATAGGTCAGCATACAGGATCAGTCTTCGTCTTCAGGACATCAGTTAGATCGCCGTCAGTCTATCTAGTCTATGGGCAGGGGACACTTTCCTCATAAGGAGGAAGTGCAATGGGGCGACTAAGGATGAGGATGGTTTAATTAAGTCTCAAATCACCAAACAGAGTGACAGAGTTTCTGGATGCAATTGATATCATTCCCTACCTAATGCTCTCGAGTCTCTTGTGACATGGGTTTTTATCCCTTTTTCGTAATACATTCCCCCAAAATTCTATTGGATAGTCACTACACCCCACTATCTGTAACCTATCAAATTATACATTAAGTAATGCATTTGTCATTCTACGATAATTTACATCCTTCTTATTGGTCTTCATAATTGACGTCTTTCGTAGGTGGCATATCGGGGTTACTTCATTTTCTGGCACATTCTTCGGGTCAAGAGTTCTCTTTTCCGTGGTTCAGTGTCCTTGAAAGTGTCCATATTTGTTGCAAAGCGTACATCTTATCCTAAAGCAACTAGCATGCGGATGAGAATATAACGGTCAATGATACAATAAGCGGAGAAAAAAGAACAAATGCTGGGTCATGGCCTTTTGCAAGTCAGCACACTGGAGAAACAGAAAAATATGCTTTAATATGAGAGCTGCACAGCTAATTTTCGACTCACGCTAACTTAAGGCTTATGGATTCTAATACAGTGCAATCATCGTACGTATTAATATATTCAATTAGTCATAATTCAAGCAATTATTTCTTACAGACGACATTAGTTTATGCATGTGAAAAATTCTCCACGTTTAAAATACGTTTCAATGAATAATATTAGCGTTGTTAATATAAGCATTTCACATCTAAAATAGGTAATGTTTAAACTACGCTCTCTCACCCTCAACCCCTGCCATGAAGGAAAAGGAGCCCTCAACTCCTACTATGAAGGGAAAGGAGCCTGTACCTCCTGCCATGAAGGAGAAGAAGCCCTCAACTCCTGTCAGGAAGCATAATGATCCCTCACTTTCTGCCATGAAGGCGAAGAAGCCCTCGACTCCAGCAGAGGCTGTCAGGGTGACACCACCACCTGTGGTCATGGAGCCCTCACCACCAGCTGAGGCAGTGCAGCCCACTCCTCCTGCAGAGACTGCCCAGGAGGCACCTTCACCTGCTGACACAGTGCAGCACTCATCTCCAGCAGAGGATGTCAGAGTGACACCATCACCACCACCAGTGCTTACAGAGCCCTCACGGCCAGCTGAGGCTACCCAGGAGGCACCTTCACCTGCTGAGACAGTGCAGCCCTCACCTCCAGATGAGACAGTTTAGCCCTCACCACCAGCTGGGGGCATGTAGGCCACCCTCCAGGTACTGCTGTACAAGGGCCCCCCTCCAGAAGCAGTGGGCATGTCCCCCACCTGAGTGACTATGACCTTGCACTCCCCAGCAGTGAGAAATGGGCATGGAGCCCCCTCCAGAAGCAGTGGGTATGTTCCCCAACTGAGATACTGTGACCTTGCACTCCCGAGCAGAGAGAAATGGGCATGGATCCCCCTCCAGAAGCAGTGGGCATGTTTCCCACCTGAGTGAGTGTGACTTTGCACTCCCCAGCAGAGAGACATGGACATAGAGCCCCATCCAGAAGCAGTGGGCAAGTCACCCACCTGAGAGACTGTGACCTTGCACTCCCCAGCAGTAAGAAATGGGCATGAAGCCCCCTCCAGAAGCAGTGGGCCTGTTCCCCACTTGAAAGACTGCGACCTTGCACTCCCCGGCAGTAAGAAATGGGCATGGCGCTCCCTCCAGAAGCAGTGGGCATGTTCCCCATCTGAGAGACTGTGACCTTGCACTCCCCGGTAGTGAGAAATGGGCATGGATCCCCCTCCAGAAGCAATGGGCATGTTCCCCACCTGAGAGACCGTGACCTTGCACTCCCCAGCAGAGAGAAATGGGCATAGAGCCCCCTCCAGAACCAGTGGGCATGTTCCCATATTTGGCTGAGGTGGCCCTCACCCTCACTCCCATCCCAGTGAGGTGCCTGCCCACTTGCAAACCGATGCCCCTGCAGAGTACTATCCAGATGATGTCAGCAGTCGAGTTGGGCCTTGGACTGTGCCCTGTGGCCATGTGGGCCCTTAGTACTTTGGACTGGGCATTGGCCCTTTGTGTACATTTGTACATATCTGTTTTTCGTCCAATTGGTTGATTTGTGGCTGTTCACATTCAATTCTCATTACTGCATTCTTGTTGTCCTTGCATTATTATGCCGTGTGTAGTGTGCCATTGTTTTTCGTCTGCAGCTGGTTGTGTTAATGGCATGTGTGTGTGGGGTGTGTGTCATGCGTGTGTGTGTCACTCTCCTTTTCTTCCCTCCCTCCCTTGTGTGCTAGGCAGCTGTACTCACCGTTGTCCAGGTGGAACATGGCATAGATGAGCATGGGGAAGACTTGCAGTTCTGTTTCCATGGCAGCTTTTCTCTGTGTCTCCTATGGTGAGTCTTTCATCTTCTGTGTTCTTTTCCTGCCAGGCTTTTGATGTGAAAGTAATTTGAAACAAAATACTGAAAGTCACAAATTGATGTCTGCTCAAAACAAGAAGTTGTGTTTCAGAGGTGGATTTGTATTTCCACTCAAAGGAAAGTGTCCCACTATTGGACAGATATGCAAAGGCTGTGGTAAAGAGAGCCATTTTGTGACGATGTGTAAGGTGTCACAGAGCAAAGAAAAAAGGGCCACCAGAACATTCCAGAACCAATATACAACACACACCCACAAGGCCAAGTGGGAACATCAGTTGAGGCAAAGTGATACTAAACAGAGTCAATTATCATCTAAGTCATCATCAAACAGTTTTTCCGCCTCGGTAATAAGTGAAAGTGAAGGAAGTGATTGTACCATGTTAATGTTTACCTCAGAAAAACACACACATTTTGGACTGGTGGCAAGTGAAGAAAAATATCAGTCAAAGAAACCTCTACATGCCAAAGCAAGAAAATCCTGAAAACAATATCCAAAAATATCATTAAGAATAAATGGAAGCTCAATATGCTTCATTGTAGATAGTGGGGCATCAATAAATATAATGCCTTTAGAGAAGTAAAATGAACTGTCTCCATTTCCACGGTTTAGGCCATCAAAATCCAAAATGTATACTTGGGCTGCATCAACACCCATGAAGAGTCAATTTCATTTATAGCAACAGTGAAACATTAGAAAAAAAAGGTACAAGCACCAATCCTTTGTGCTTCTAGGTGCAGCAGCAAGTGCCTGCTTGTTCATTTTCAACATGGCTGATGACATTGGAGTGATATTTGTGAATTAGAACATGAATGCTCTTCATGAAATAGTAAGCTAATTCCCTTAATTGTTTCATGGATTAGGAAAGTTAAAGACTATGGCCCTCATTACAACTTTGGCGGGTGGAAGTTGTAACCGCTGCGCGGCCGCCACTGCCAATGCGGCTGCACTTCTGCGGTGGCCATCACAACATCCCCGCCGAGTTTCCGCCCGACCTCCCAGCAGGGATGTCGGCTGCAACACGGGAGCCGGCTCCAAATGGAGCCGGAGGTGTTGCAGCGGTGCGACGGGTGCAGTTGCACCTGTGGCGCTTTTCACTGTCTGCTAAGCAGACAGTGAAAAGCTCCATGGGGCTGTTCCAGGGGGCCCTGCGACTCCCCTTTCCACCAGCCTTTTCATGGCAGTTCCTACCACCATGAAAAGGTTGACGGGATGGGGACTCGTAATCCCCTGGGCAGCAAATCCGCCGGGACCACTGTGGCGGAAAACCACCGGTCCCGGCGGTGTGACCGCAGCGCTTCCCCCGCGGTCGTAATACACAGGATTGCACCGCCAGCCTGTTGGCGGTGCAACCGACGAAACAGCCCTGTCGGTCTTTGACCGCCAGGGTTGTATTGAGGGCCTATGAGAGTAAAGCTGCATATTAATAAATATGTCCGTCCAGCTGCTCGGAGACATAGACAAGTTTTCATTTACAAGAAGGTGTTGAAAAAGAGCTTAACTAATTTATTAAGCACAACATTATGAGTGTTGCACTGTCCATTGCAATGGGTTTTCCCCATAGAGGTAGTAACTAAAAAGCACCATGAAGGAGCTGTGTGCACATGCTTTGACTTGCGCCAGGGGAACAAAGCAACTGAATGAGAACGACATCCAGGTCCGCACATTGATGACACATTAATGCAGTTGAATGATGCCTGGGTCTTTTCTTGATTTGTTTTCATAAAAGTTTTCATTAGTTGCAACTTAAAGAAAGCTATAGGTATATTACAAGCTTTTCTATACATGTTGGTTTATTTAGGTATAAGAGACTTATGACCTGATTAAAATTTTTACAGACGTGTTACTCCGTCACAATGGTGACGGGTATCCTGTCAGCTGAACTATAAATCCCATAGGAAATAATGGGATTTACATTTTGGTGGCTGGGATATCCATCACCATTGTTACAGAGTAACCCATCCACCGAAATCTAAATCAGGCCCTTCATTTTGGTGGGTCATCGGTTGCAGAACTTTTCCAAGATGTCATATTACGCATCATAAAACCTGTTGCAAATGCATTTAATTGTAGTGATGACGTATTGGTTTTTGAAGCTACACAGAGGGAGCATGAAGGATCACAGAAGAGCCCTCACACAAGTATGTCAATTACTCAATGATGCTGGTTTGACCTTAATGCAGACAAGTGTAAATTCAACAACGTAAAACTGAAATTCTGTGTCCATTTAATTTCTAGTGGGGATATGACACCTGATACTGCAAAAGTACAAACATTGCAAGTGCTGAAATCCCACAATATGTGTCAAAGGCACCTTCCTTCCTTGGCATTTATTGTTCAAGATACATAAAAGACTTTGCCACTGTTAGTTCTCCACTATGACAGTTAACAAACAAAAAGTTTATTTTCAATGGTTGTAAGAATGTAAGAAAAGTTTTAAGAGAATCAAACATGCCATTGAAAATGCTTTTGAAATGGCATACTTCAATCAAAAGCTTCATACAGAGGTTGTGGTTTATGCTAGCCCTGTAGGGTCAGGTGTTATCCTTGCTCAGCAGAGTGGACTCTCAAATGCTAGACGGCATATTATGGCCTATGTTAGGAGACGTTTGTCTCAAACAGAACGTGCTCACTCACAGCCTGAGAAAGAAAGTTGAGCTGCAGTATAGACTTGTGAGCATTTGCATGTATTCCTGTATGGTAACCCTTTTATTTAGTGACTGATGATCTAGCTTTACTGACTATCTTCCGCAGTCCAAAAGCCAAGCTGCCTCCTCAATGCCTCTTCAAATTAATTGATGGGACCTACGATTGCAAGAGTATGATTATTGTGAATCGACCAGGAAAGGATAAAAATCATGCTGACTACTTTTCGAAGAGTGTTTATACAAGTTCATGGTATTCGATCCAAGACAGCTGAAACCTACATCAATTTCATTGACAAGTCCAGTACACCAGCTACTGTATCATTAGCCCAGATGGTCACTGCCACGAGTCATGATAGTGACCTGCTGAAGTTAAAGGACATAATTACACATCATTCAAGAAATAAACATATTCAACCTCTCGGTAATGAAGATGAATATCAAAAATACAAAAATATCAAAGATGAATTGTCCATAACTCAGGAAAGAGTTATATATTGAGGAACGAGGATCCTGATTCCAGAGCGTCTACGACAATAAATGATTGAAGTGGCTCATGAAAGACACTGTGGTATTGTTGCCACTAAGAGAGCTCTCAGGGAGAGTGTGGTTTCCGTACTTAGGCGAAGGAGTTGAAAAGGAACTCATGCCTCAGAGAAAACATC
Source organism: Pleurodeles waltl (assembly GCF_031143425.1). Classification (NCBI taxonomy): domain Eukaryota; kingdom Metazoa; phylum Chordata; class Amphibia; order Caudata; family Salamandridae; genus Pleurodeles; species Pleurodeles waltl. Next base: position 842,077,778 of record NC_090436.1, read on the forward strand.
CATTGATTTCTTTGGTCCACTTGATAATGGGCATCATTTATTGGTGATTGTAGATTAATACACATGTTTTCCCTTGGTTGAAGATTTTTCATCCACGACACATGAGAAAGTAACCTAAAAACTTTACAACATGGAGGCATACCAGCCATTGTTAAGCCAGACAATGGCCCACGCTTCTACAGTAAAGAATTTAAAGGATTCCTGGAGCATCTGAACATAAAGCATCAATAGATCACACCTTCATGGCCACTTCTCAAAAGACTTGATGAGCGCGTTAAGAGCACACTAAAGAAAGCAGTACAATGTGCAACTCTTGAGACGTTCAATTTGAAAACAGTATTGAATTTTACTTTAAGACCATATCACCCCAATTGGTCACAGGTGAAATTCCTGCAAGTCTGATGTTCAGGAGAGCAATGACAACCAAATTACCTCAATGGATCACTCAAAGAGATAAAAGTGAAAACATGATTTGTACCAGGGACTTGGTTCATACACAGAAAATAAAAGTTTATGCAGAAAAGAGGTGACATGCAAAATACCTCTCATTCAGAAAAGGAGATTTGGTGATTCTCGAAAGATATGCAAAAGAAAATCTGATGCTGCTTAAGATGCTGAATCTTTCTAAAGGGTAGATGGTGACTGTCCGGTGCCTTGGGAAGTTTATTACTATATACTCTTCTCACTTCAGGCCTGTGTTTCATTGGCATTCAACTTGAGATGGTAAAAGAAAGATTGATTCTGAAAATTCAGTCACTGCTGCTGATTCCATACCATCTTTAGCAATCTCCGACATTGAAGATGAGAGTTTACAAAGCTCCAAGAGACCTTGTTTGAGAGATGTAATTGTACACATTTCTATACATGTATTTGAGTATGTCAAATTATTTTCTAAAACTGTTAATCTTCCATTTAACTGAGGGGGAGATGTAGTGTCTTGCATAATTTAGAACTGCACCTTCTTGGCTCTCAGCGGGCCCGTATCAGTGTGACGTTATCGCTAGAATAGAAAGTAATGAATGCTTGTTTTAGAATGTTGGAGTTCACAGGTACTCATAGAGGAACAAAACATGTGATTTACTGCTTCATGGCTGACCTGGTCATTGGCGGGTACCCAGGCTGAGGATAAACATGACACCCTAGTTAAGAAACAAGTGGCCTTTAAAGCACCCTGTATGGCGTACAATTTTGTCCATAGGTTATGACCAGAATTCTTGAGGAAGAAATTCACATGGTACACACACCAAGTAGAGCTTTACGCTCAGCCGCATCCAAAACAATCATAGTTTTTCATGGAATAAGGTGTCTTGGGGTGGCAGGAGTTTTTGTATATTCCACTTGTAAACTTTGGAACCAGCTTCCTGGACACCTAAAAAAATCAGCATAATTTGGCTTTTTCCACTTCCTTATTAATCTTCTGTTGCTTCTAACATGCCTAGTTCCAAAACTCTTTTGAGCAAATGGAAGCTTAACAAATAATATCAATATCTCTATTCACTTAAATTTCTATATTTTGTCCCTCTACAGAGTTGTAATGATATTTTGTCCCATCGACTTTCAGAATTCTCTATACCATTCTACAATCAATAGAAGAGAAGTAAGGTAGACATGGCGGGCAAACATAGTAGAACCTTGTAGTTATTGTAGAATCAGCCATGTATAATTCGTAGTGGGGAGATCTATGAAGGTGAAACATAGTATATGTTTAAGAGTTGTTTAGAACTAACAATGTATGCTTTGTAGTATGGACATAAGGGTACTCACATTTCGAATGTGTAATGAAAGGTAACAGCCCTGTCCCATTTGATGATTAGAATGTGAGATACTCTGCCTCTTATTTTGTTTGGGTGCAATGTTATACTGTAGTGTGAAGAGTTCTACAATTTTAGTTTGTCATCATGGGCACTGTGGAGTTTAATTCATAGTTGGCTGCATAAAAGACTGTCTGATTGGAGTTTCTAACCATGCAAAAGTAATCATTATCCAGTGATTTGGAAGTAAAGCACACATACGTACTTCACCTGCGGGACAATTGTACTTTAATTCTAAGTAATCACAATATAGTCACGCACATCATCAAATAAACTACTTTGCATTGGCTCAAATTAGGGAAACCCTCTCTTTTTATAAGTAGACAAGGGTTCAGAGTGCAAAATATAATATTTATTTTGCCGTATTTGCACTACTTCATGTTCTTTAGGTTTTGTCATATTTCTCTGAAACCACCCTTAATTAGATTTAGGCATTGAACATATATCGCTGCCAAATCAGCTAATTTCCCATAGATCTGTCCTGCATGATGTGTGATATTCTTGCACATAAAGCACAATTTGTTTTTATTGTAAGAATCCAATATGTCCAGTTCAAATGTTCCTTCAATCATTTCATCCAATTCCAATTTTAGTCTAGACATATTCAGTGTCATCTCTCCCTCTGGTGTGTTTCTCAAAATGTATACTTCTCCCAAACTGTTTAACCATTTATTTAGTTGTGCTGATAATCCTTGTAAGCACGGCTGACACAGTGATGCGCAGTCTTTCCATTTGTGCATTAGTCCCAAAAGGAGAATGTACGGCTCATACCGTGTTTGGAGTCTGTGGACCACTCCTATTATTACTCTGGCCATAAAACGGGATGACTGGACATATTGTCACAGGAACTCTCAATGCATCTGGTCCTGACAAATTTGTGTGACTTGGTGGGAAAATCCATCCTGTGCTTTGGACAGTTAATACTGTACCAAAGGTCTGATTTGATTGATTCAGGGCAACATTCTGTAGAGCAGATACTGAGGAATACATGGGCATTGTCTGCCTCTGATTCACACTTTGTGCAGGTATCATTACATTAGGTGTAGACTCCATTTGAGTCTCTCCTGAATTCTGAATTGGCTGTGGGATTGTTGGATAAACTGTTGGCACCTGTGCTACAGTAGCAAGTACATTTGGAGCTATTTGAACCTGCCTTTGCACAAATGGAGCTGTGGCTATACTCTGGGCTACATTTTGATTTACTGATTCAATTGCTTTGTACGGTGGGGGATGATTCTGCAAAAGTTGAGTTATAAATTGATCATCTGAATCTCTTTTGGTGGCTGTTGCTTTTTTATGTTTAATAAACTTCTGCTCTAGGTCTTCTGTCCATTTCTTTTTGGTTTTGAGCCTAACACTTCCATCACCCTCCTGTATTATTGATGGGAATAATTTTACTCATTGTAATGTGTCTGCTCTCCAAATGTTCTGTTCCTCGTCCCATCTAGCTTCTGCCAACGTCTTATCTACTTTCCTTATTCTCCTCTCAAATTTCTGAGCCCCTGTCTGCCTTGCAACTAATTCCCAAATGGCAAGTGCTTCGAACTGTGCAGTTCTAGGAAGAGATTTTGATTCATACAATACTCTCCTCAGATTCTCCAATACCCTTTGATTGAAAGTTCCATAACAGGGAAAAGCTAAGTTACCTTCCTTCTCAGTGATTTTGCACCACTGTTTTACACAAAGACATGCTGAAACTCCTCTCTTCTCCATCAATTCAAATGCTGGTGTACCCTCCGTAGGAGTAGATTCACGCTTCCTAACTGGAGTAAAAACATCTCATATCAGCGCACTCCTTAAAACCTTGAAAAACTTTGGTGCATATTTAAGAGCCCTTAGTACCACCGGAGCATCGCTTTTCATGATGCTCCGGCGGCACTACGCCCTGCATCGTATTTATAAGGTGGCGTTAAGCCACTTTTTGTGGCTTAACACCACCTTGTAAATACGGCCCCTTCAAAAGCAGCACTTTGAGTGGAAGTGTGTGCAATGGGTTTTGGAGTGGGCGTGCCGCAGACACACCTATCGCGTTTTGACACTGCCCCAGATTTACGAGTTTTCGTAAACCTGAGGCAGCGGAAAAATATAATGCCACCCCAGGAGTGGCATTAGCAGGGCGCAAGGAGGAGAAATGCATTCATTTTTCCTTGTTTTTTGCTCTTTCTATGTGTCCTGCATTCTGCAGCACACATAAAATGAGCAAATCACCATTTAAGATTTTTTTGTGCAGGGACGTGTTCCTTCCTGCACAAAAACAATCTCCCCCCTCAACGCAGCCATCCTTGCACTACGGCACAAGAGTGGATGCGTTGGTGCACTGCAGCAAATTTCTAGTGAATCCAGCGCATCCCTGCATTTTGAAAATGACAGTACACAACGCTGTCAATTTGGCGCAGCACCGCGCACTGGCATTTTGCATTAACTATGCCCCTTTATTTTAAATAATTTAATTCACAAACACTAATTCTACGAATCCAGGAAGTACTCTATAATCCCACAATCCTTTTTGCAAACTGTCCTCAGCCTATAGCAGAGCAGTCTTGTCCTTCAATCCGTGCACGGCTCTCCTGACTAATCAACCAATCCCAGCGAGGACAAAATGATGTCACACTCACTCCACTCTTCAGCTACAACTCACTTCACAGCCGTCTCATACACTTCTCATGCATTCACCCTAAATGCAAATATTGCAAGCAAAAAAGAAAAAACTGACTTCTCAAACACTTTGAAAGCTGTACGGCTACACTTCTGACTGTGGCTTTTGACACATAGGCAAGTAAGATTTGACTCGCGAATCTCACTGCAGTTGATACAGATCCTCCCTGTGCACTTAGGATTCACCTAATATCAACCAACAGCTCACACACTCATGGAATCTACTGGTATTGTCAACAGCGCTCACTCGACCAACACTTAATAGGGAAAATAAATTAACCAAGGGTCTCCATACACTTGTACAGCACTCCGGAGTCTTAGGCCATGCAGGACCTGTAAACAGCAACAACCACCTGTGCAATTTTGAGCACAAAGCACAACATTCACTTTCAGCATGATGACTTCCCAGACACCTCACACATCACACTTCGCTGTAATTTAGTGAAAGCATTGCAAGCCCATCCACTACTCAGAACACATACCATACATCTGTATCACCATGCTGGAATTTCATCAACACCTAAATTTTACCATGAACAGCTCACAATGTGGGCAACATCTGACTCAACTTCTCATGAGGCAAAACCGCCATCTGCTACCAAAAACTGCTGCCGCAAGCAGAAGCCTTCCTCCCAATTGGGATTCAGAAACGGCGTGCTGGTGAGACGCCACAACTCATCCCACCCACACGAGAGGTCGATGGGATCTTTGAATTCAGTGAAGAGTGGGTAATCAGATTTATTCAACACAAATCAATAACATGAGAAATCTAGACAACTTAGACACCCTTACCAATTTGCCCATGGAAACAAGATTCCAAACTGAATTAAGTTTCAAAGCTTTATTACAACCACAGAGCCAATGTAATGTAAATGATACGGAAAACTAGGTTATAAATATACATGAAAATCTTAGGCCACCCAAAGGGTCTAAAGAGATGAAGCCTAAGAAATATTAATGAGATTAAACACTCCAGGAAAATGACACAAATTAACAGATCTATAATATGCACATCAAAAACAGATTTCAAAGCAGATGATGGTGACACCAGTAGATCATCACAATTCAATTAATAACAATCAAATTTTGGGGCTGAGCCATCCATATCCCTATTATGAATTTGATTTGGACTTGCATGTTTGGGGATGGGCTAACACATGTGAATGAAAACAAAAGAAGAGACAAAAATAATTTGGAAAATCATCTAGCTAGGTTAACTCACTGTAAAAATGCACTGCTGTAAATCTTCTAAGCTGGAAAATACCTAAGGAGAACCACATTGCAGATTATACACCTCTCCACATGGGACAGCAGACAGGAAGGATTTTTTAGTCCACAGCGCTCATAGCTTCTCAGCATCAGGAACAGTGCAGAACACAAAGTGCTCATAGGGGAAGATAGCAGTTCAGAATTTGCTGGGTATATTAGTACAGAACAGCATAAATAAATGAGGCATATAGGACTAAAGGGAAATTTATAACATGAAAAGCTTGAAAATAATAGAAGACTTGGAGAGGAACAAAAGGTGACAGAACAAACACTCAAGGAAGAAGGACTCCTCCAAGTTTCAAAGGTCTCTCTCTAACTAGAAATGTCCATTGTGTCTCGATTGGTCAATCTTGCGCAAATGGAGCAATATCCAATGAGAATTATAGATGCCCATCTGATAGGCAACTATGCTGGATTTTCTCAGGGAAGACGCAAAGTCATCTAGATGAATTCATACGTTTCAGTTGAAAAAATGACAATTTGTATAACATTTGCAACACAGCAACTTCTTTTCATGGGTCTCAGAATGTTTCCAACAGGTCTCATGTGAAATCAACAATACATGTCGTCTGTGTGGCAGCTAGAACAAATATTTTTACATTTCAAGGTCAACTAAAGTACAATTGCTTTCTCTTAATTTAATAAGACATTCTTCAACTCATAATCAAACTTAGGCAATAATTCAGGTCCTAGGAAACATGATAAATTATCACTTCTGACTATTGCAGCAAAATTGAATCTTCAGTCCTAGTCTAGCTAAGTAAGCCTAAATACATAGTCCAAATTATTAAACACGCATGCTAATGCATACCATTTAATTAACATACGCAAAACAAAATGTATTTATTTGTAGACATTATTTATGCAAAATATTAGAAATAATTGAAACATACTTATTTCTCTGCAAACAACTCTAAATTCATAAAATCCATATACATCAGTATAAGTATGGTTAATTAATGTACATTCAACACTCATGTTATATTTGTCATCTCTACTGTATCTCTAAATATAATACTTTTAACATTAATTCATGACCTTTATCACAAGTCCATGTTAATTTCTCAGCTGGCCAGTAGGTAGAACAATAGGCCCAGCAGGAGAGGATTATCCACTCCTGGAAGAGGAAACAGGTGGTGCAAAATCTCCATAAGTTAATTGCATTCATACTGCCTGACACACCCAAACATGCCCCTGTCAGACAAAAAAGGAGGAGAATTAATATCTATTTCTTGATTCTGTCCAGGAGGACCCCTTTGAAATTTTGATGGAAAGGCACCCGCTTGGCCGTGACAGTTGGGGAGTGCTTGAAGCTCTCATAAAGCTGTGGTCATGGCCAATTAAAGTTGCCATATTAAAAGCAGGGGTGTGTGAAATTAGTGTAATTTGCTTTCATATAATTATGCAAATGTTTGGGAAAATTTGTGAAATTGCAAATAATTACGCATCTAACATTTGAAACTATATGTTATTTGTTTATTTCATTGACTTAAGGACACATTTTGGGGGTCATTCTGACCTCGGCAGTAAAAGGCGCTTACCGCCGGTCAGAAGACCGCCATAACACCGCCGCGGCCGTGGAAAGCCGCCACGGTCATTCTGACCCACAACGGCCAAACCTCCAAAAATCCGACCTCCACTGCAGCCCGCCACATCAGCGGGCAGCGATAAACTGGAGATGACCAAACCTCCACCGTCACGCCAACAGAAAAACGCCCATGCCATTACGACCCACGAATCAACGCCGCGGGCTTTCCAACGCGGTATTCCATTGGCGGTACACACCGCCGCGGTCAAAATACACACACAGCACCAAAACACAGGCACATTGGACAATTACAAATACACACACCTGATACACATACACAACCCACTCCCACACAATCAATCAACTATAAAACACACCCCCATATCACCCACAAACCCCTACGACCACAATTACTGAGAGAAGGAGAGAGAGACACAGCAGACAATCCATAGCAATACACACTGAGGCACACTACACCATCACACACACCACATAGTAGCACAAAGCACCACACACCAACATACTCATCATCACATACACCACCCCACACCTCACCCACACCACCCCATGGCACCCCAAAGGCACCCACGCTTTTCGGACCAAGAACTCCGGGTCTTGGTGGAGGAAATCCTAAGAGTGGAACCCCAGCTCTTCGGCTCACAGGTGCAGCACACCAGTATAGCTAGGAAGGCGGAGCTATGGCAGCGGATCGTGGACAGGGTCAACGCGGTGGGACAGCATCCCAGGAATAGGGAGGACATCCGCAAACGATGGAACGACCTACGGGGGAAGGTCCGATCGATGGTCTCCAGGCACAACATCGCGGTCCAGAAGACTGGCGGCGGACCCCCACCCACCCCTCTCGAATTTACATCATGGGAGCAAGAGGTCTTCAACATCCTGCATCCTCAGGGCCTCGGAGGAGTAGCCGGAGGAATGGACTCTGGTAAGTCCAATCTCCACTACTAGATCCCCCCCACCCCACCAGCATGCCAACCCACACCCCCACCCTCACCCCCAACCCCCCAGCACACATCCTCCCTGACAATGTCTCACCAGCACAACCCACCCATCCCAACACCAACTCCTGCATGCCAACACAATCCATGGACACCCATCACCCAAGCATGACCACTGCACTTACCCCCCCCCCACTAACTACCCTCACAACACCTCCCTCAAGGGAATGCCTGCACTAGGGGACGAGGGCACCCATAACACGCACGCTATTGCACACACAGAAACAATAACCAAACTCTCTTACCCCATGCGGGACCCGAACGCCAAAACACCAGCCAGGAGGGTCCAGAAATGTCCATCCCACCCCCGGAACAGGCCCACAGTGAGGACAGCAGCTCTGTCGACACTGAACCTGATGACCAGCCCGGACCATCGGGGACCTCTGGGCAGTCGGTTCACCTCACCCAGACACAGGCCACACCAGACCCGACCCCCTCTGCCAACACCAGCACAGCTCCCACCCAGCGGGCCCATGCCTCTGTCTCTAGGACACGTCAATCAGCGGTGTGTCTGCCACTACAGGGCACCCAGGCTAACCCAACACCCCAACAACAACAGGGACCTGGGGGCAGTGGGAGCGGGCACACCGTCCAGGAGACAGAGGCCGGGGGAAACCGGGCAGCTCGGAGGGCTGCTGTGCGACAGGGGGGGGAGGAGAGGCCCAGGGAACCCACTCTCCAAGAGGCCCTCACCACCATCATGGGGGCCTACCACCACTCCCAAGAGACGATGGCGACGGTACTGGCCAGGTTCACGGAGATCCAGGCACAGCAGGAGGAACGCTACATGGGGTTCAGGGAGGAGCTGAGAATCATCGGGACCGCAATGGGGACCATCGTCCTGGCCCTCAACAGGATAGAAGACGCGTTGCGGGACCATGTGGCACCACACAGGGCCCCTGTCACTAGCCCGGACCAGGAACAGCCTACCACCTCCGCCGGCGCAAGTGGACAGGAGGCCCCAACACCACGGCAGGCCACCAGAACCCCACCTCCTGCTGAAGAACAACCACCCCGTAAGAGGAGCCTGAGATCCAAAAAAAAGACAGAGTAGGATGTCAAGACCCCCGCCAGCAGGTCATACCCCCTGAACTCTTCCCACTGTCCCACATTGCCACCCTGTCCAACCATGAACTGCCTCTGCTCCATCCTTCCACAGGCAAAAGGACAATGCACCTGTGAGACTGAGAACTGGACTCTGCCATGGACATTACTCCACCCCCACCCATCACCCTTAAAATCACATGTACCAATATCTAGCCCTGTAAATAAATCACATATTGCACACAAATCAGTTTGGAGTCATGCTGTATTATTAGCAAATGTATTACATATTACTGTTCAATATCTGTTCTGTCAATTAGTGATGACAACATACCAATGTCAATACGCTGTAGTTCATGGGCAAACCAAGCAGAAGTCAGGCACTGAGTCATACAGCACTGAGAAGGGAAGGGAAAAACTAAAATTACCCAAAAAGATCTGGTGGGAACTACAGAAAGTACAGATGCAGGAGGCTAGAACCAATTGTGAAATGGAGTGGGTGATTCTTACCTGGGTGTTACTGGAAATACTGTTGTATCACTCTGTCCCTATTGTCTGTGTCGTCCTCTGAGTCTTCCTCCTCTTCACTCTCCACAGGCTCCACGGCTTCTACAACACCACCATCTGGACCATCCTCCTGCAGGAAAGGCACCTGGCGTCGCAAAGCCAGGTTGTGAAGCATACAGCACGCCACAATGATATGGCACACCTTCTTTGGTGAGTACATTAGGGATCCACCTGTCATATGCAGGCACCTAAACCTGGCCTTCAGGAGGCCAAAGGTTCGCTCAATCACCCTCCTAGTACGCCCATGGGCCTCATTGTACCGTTCCTCTGCCCTTGTCCGGGGATTCGTCACTGGGGTCAGTAGCCACGGCAGGTTGGGGTAACCAGAGTCACCGATTAGCCACACACGTTGTCTCTGTAGCTGCTCCATCACATAGGGGATGCTGCTATTTCGCATCACATACGTGTCATGCACTGACCCTGGGAACTTGCCATTTACATGGGAGATGTACTGGTCAGCCAAACAGACCACCTGGACATTCATCGAATGATAACTTTTTCTGTTTCGGTACACCTGCTCATCGTCTTTTGGGGGTACCAAAGCCACATGGGTCCCATCAATGGCACCAATGATGTTGGGGATATGTCCAAGGGCATAGAAATCACCCTTCACTGTAGGCAAGTCACCCTCCTCTGGGAAAATGATGTAGCTCCGCATGAGTTTCATCAGGGCAGACAACACCCTGCTCAAAATCTTAGAAAACATAGGCTGAGACATTCCAGATGACATGGCCACTGTGGTCTGGAATGACCCACTGGCCAAAAAATGGAGGACTGACAAAACCTGCACCAGAGGGGGAATCCCTGTGGGTTGGCGGATGGGGGACATCAGGGCTGGCTCCAGCTGGGCACACAGTTCATGGATAGTGGCACGGTCAAGTCTGTATCGAAGTAATATATGGCGTTCTTCCATTGTCGACAGGTCCACCAGCGGTCGCTACACGCGAGGATTCCTCCTTCTCATCGCAAGTCCCAGCGGACGGTGCCTAGGAAGGACAACATGGAGCACAGAGTCAGCCAAACCACAGGTACGTACAGACAGCTTGCACAGTTAAAGAATGGCAATGGGTTGAAAGGCGTGTATGTGTGGCATCGCAAGGCCTAGGCCTGTGTGTCGCAGTCAAAATTAAGCCATGTAGGCCCTTGAAATGGCGGCTGCCTGACCTGTGAAGTGGGACAATGGGATGTGAGGTCAATGCGCTGGTGGGGCACACCGTGGCGGTAGGCGGTCGAAGACCGCGGCGCAAAGCCGCATTGGTTAACATTGAAGCCTATGGGTTTCAGGAGCCAATGACGAAGTGCGCCGGCGGTCGCGGTACGCACCGCCGCGGTACGCACCGCCGCGGGCGTGACCGCCATTTTCTATCTGCTTAATCACTCGAGACCTGATCATCCACAGGAGAGGACCTATACTGCAAGTGCTGCTGTGACCTCGGTCTGGAAGATACAATGGCTGCTGCGACTGGGGAAAGGGCCCCTGCCTTCACGTCTGAAGAGTTGGAGAAGCTCGTGGATGGGGTCCTCCCCCAGTATGCGCTACTCTACGGTCCTCCAGACCAACAAGTGAGTACACCGGGTGCACATGGAATGGGCTATGCCTGTGTGGATTGGGGTGGATGTAAGTTGGTGGGGTGGGGGGCGAATGAGGAGTGCAACGCCCGACAGATGAGAGCATGTGCCATATGGCAAAGTTGGTGGGGGGGGCCAATCACATCTAACATGCAGGTCATTCATGATTTCCTCCTTTCCACCCTGTACATGTCAAATAGGTCAGCGCCCATCAGAAGATCGAGATTTGGCGTGCCATCGCCAAGGAAGTCCGGAACGTGGGGGTCCACAACAGACGGGGCACCCACTGCCGCAAGAGGTGGGAGGACATCCGCCGCGGAACAAGGAAGACCGCAGAAACACTGCTGGGGATGGCCTCCCAACCTAGGAGGGGTGCCAGTCGCACCATGACCCCCCTGATGTCCCGGATCCTGGCGGTGGCCTACCCTGAATTGGATGGGCGCTTTAAGACATCACAGCAGACACAAGGGGTGAGTATCAGCACATTCTCCTATCTTTCTGCGCAGTGGAGGCGTCTGGGTGGGGGAGGAGGGCTGTGGGTGACATTAGGCCAGGGCGCTTTCTGTAGTGTAGTCCTCTCCCTTAGGCATGGCCCTGTGCCCCCGGCCCCCACCTCGGTAGGGTGACAAGTACAGCCATTGAAGGTCCAGCATCTCCCATGTGTGCGTTTGACGTCTCTTGGCCTGTTGTCTTAGTCAGTAGTACTGAGTAGTGTACCCCGAATGCGCGGCTTAGTGCATTAGGCACCTGTGTCTGTCCTCTCCGCCAACAGTGTTGACATTGCATGCACTCAACCTGGTCTTCTTTTTTCTCCCCCCACCCTTTCTCTTCATCTTCTTGTGCATGTGTGCATTAGCATCATCAGGCGGAGGAGATTTGGCATCGGAGCACGAGGGAGCTGCAGGACACAAGGCCCCGGTGGGCCCAGGAACAGACACCGAGGGCACCAGTGATCCGGAGGGCGAGGGGAGCACCACGACGGGGACCGCTGGTGAGAGCAGCGAAAGCGACACGTCCTCGGATGGGAGCTCCCTAGGGGTGGCGGCAACATCCGTGCCCCCCGCCTCTACAGGTACAGCCGCCACCCAGCGCACCAGCCCCGCCCTCCCAGCAGCCCCTCAGTCTTCGCTCCGTGCCGGTTTGCCCAGGAAGGCGCGCGTCTCCTTCGCCCCAGGCACCTCAGCCCCTGCCCCTGTTGCCCCTGCTGCCCTCAGTGCGGAGCTCATTGACCTGGTAAGGACGCTCATTGTTGGGCAGACGACCCTTTTGAATGCCATCCAGGGTGTGCAAAGGGAGGTACAACAGAGCAATGCGTACCTGGAGGGCATTCATTCGGGTCAGGCTGCCCATCAACGAGCGTTCACTGCTCTGGCCTCAGCACTGACGGCAGCCATTGTCCCTGTTTCCAGCCTCCCTCTTCTTACTGCCTCCAGCCTTTCTCTGTCTCCTGTTCCTCAGCCTATCCCATCCACACCATCAGACCAGCCTGCACACACCTCAACACCCAAGAGCAGCTCATCCAAGCACAAACACCACAGATCCCACAAACACTCACCCAAGCAACACCCAGATGCAGACATGCCAACAGCCACTGCCACCCCTGTGTCCCCCTCCTCCTCGTCTCCCTCCTCCCTCCCTGTGACGTCTACACTCACACCTGCATGCACCCCAACATCAGCCAGTGCTTCCATCACCACCTCACCCTCCAGCACAGTCCACACTCGTGCAGTCACCACCCCCACTGCCATTTACACGTCCCCTGTGTCCTCTCCCACTGTGTCTGTCACCCCCTCTTCCAAGACACATAAACGCAGGCAGACACCCACCCAACAGCCATCCACCTCACGACAGCCTACAGCACCAGCACCTTCACCCAATGACAGCACACCTGACTCTCCTACAACCACCTCCTCTACCTCCACTTCCATCTCCACTTCTCCTACCCTTTACCTTGGCCCTAAAAAACTTTTCCTGGCTAACCTTAACCTCTTTCCCCCAGATGAGCTCCCCCATCCATCTTCAAAGAGTCCCAAGAGCACCGCAGCCACCACCAGCCCAGCTTCGGGTGTCACTGTTGTGCCTGGGTTCTGGAGCCCACCCTTTGCCAGCAGTGACACATCGATCAGCAGCAAGGACACGTCCAGCCCCCCCCCCCGGCAAGAGGACCCGCAAAAACAAGGGCCGCCGTGCGAGGACCGACAGGGCTGCCCCCAAGGAGCAATGTGCGGCCACTTCACCACCCACACCATCTAGGGGAGGCAAGGGCCCGAGAGCCCCATCAAAGGAGCGGAAGGGCAGCAGGAGCGCGGAGAAGGTGGACCCCACATGCCACATCCCAGCTGGGAAGGAGGACACTAAGGAGGCCAGGAGTCCGTCTCCGAAGGGTCCAGAAACGTCACGGTCCGAGGGCGACTGAGCAGGGAGTCCAGGCCAGGTCTGGCTCCCTTGACCTGCTGGATGAGCACCGCTGAACAGGGCCCGCGGTGCAGAAGAGCACCGCTGAACAGGGCCCCGCCGTGGAGTAGAGCACCGCTGAACAGGGCCCGCGGTGAAGAAGAGCACCGCTAAACAGGGCCCCGCCGTGGAGATAGGCACCGCTGAACAGGGCCCGCGGTGCAGAAGAGCACCGCTGAACAGGGCCCGCCGTGGAGTAGAGCACCGCTGAACAGGGCCCGCGGTGAAGAAGAGCACCGCTGAACAGGGCCCGCCGTGGAGATAGGCACCGCTGAACAGGGCCCGCAGTGCAGAAGAGCACCGCTGAACAGGGCCCGCCGTGGAGTAGAGCACCGCTGAACAGGGCCCGCGGTGCAGAAGAGCACCGCTGAACAGGGCCCGTCGTGGAGTAGAGCACCGCTGAACAGGGCCCGCGGTGCAGAAGAGCACCGCTGAACAGGGCCCCGCCGTGGAGTAGAGCACCGCTGAACAGGGCCCGCGGTGCAGAAGAGCACCGCTGAACAGGGCCCCGCCGTGGAGATAGGCACCGCTGAACAGGGCCCGCGGTGCAGAAGAGCACCGCTGAACAGGGCCCCGCCGTGGAGATAGGCACCGCTGAACAGGGCCCGCGGTGCAGAAGAGCACCGCTGAACAGGGCCCCGCCGTGGAGATAGGCACCGCTGAACAGGGCCCGCGGTGCAGAAGAGCACCGCTGAACAGGGCCCCGCCGTGGAGATAGGCACCGCTGAACAGGGCCCGCGGTGAAGAAGAGCACCGCTGAACAGGGCCCGCCGTGGAGAAGAGCACCGCTGAACAGGGCCCGCAGTGCAGAAGAGCACCGCTGAACAGGGCCCGCCGTGGAGAAGAGCACCGCTGAACAGGGCCCTGCCGTGGAGAAGAGCACCGCTGAACAGGGCCCGCCATCTCAAGCACCGCTCCGCTGGACCCTTCCTCTCAAGCACCGCTCCGCTGGGCCCCGCCATCTCAAGCACCGCTCCGCTGGGCCCTTCCTCTCAAGCACCGCTCCGCTGGGCACCGCCGTCTCAAGCACCGCTCCGCTGGGCCCTTCCTCTCAAGCACCGCTCCGCTGGTCCCTTCCTCTCAAGCACCGCTCCGCTGGGCACCGCCGTCTCAAGCACCGCTCCGCTGGGCCCTTCATCTCAAGCACCGCTCCGCTGGGCCCTTCCTCTCAAGCACCGCTCCGCTGGGCACCGCCGTCTCAAGCACCGCTCCGCTGGGCCCTTCATCTCAAGCACCGCTCCGCTGGGCCCTTCCTCTCAAGTACCGCTACGCTGGGCCCTTCCTCTCAAGCACCGCTCCGCTGGGCACCGCCGTCTCAAGCACCGCTCCGCTGGGCCCTTCATCTCAAGCACCACTCCGCTGGGCCCTTCCTCTCAAGCACCGCTCCGCTGGGCCCTTCATCTCAAGCACCGCTCCGCTGGGCCCTTCCTCTCAAGCACCGCTCCGCTGGGCACCGCCGTCTCAAGCACCGCTCCGCTGGGCCCTTCATCTCAAGCACCGCTCCGCTGGGCCCTTCATCTCAAGCACCGCTCCGCTGGGCCCTTCATCTCAAGCACCGCTCCGCTGGGCCCTTCCTCTCAAGCACCGCTCCGCTGGGCCCCGCCATCTCAAGCACCGCTCCGCTGGGCCCTTCCTCTCAAGCACCGCTCCGCTGGGCACCGCCGTCTCAAGCACCGCTCCGCTGGGCCCTTCATCTCAAGCACCGCTCCACTGGGCCCTTCCTCTCAAGCACCGCTCCGCTGGGCCCTTCATCTCAAGCACCGCTCCGCTGGGCCCTTCCTCTCACGCACCGCTCCACTGGGCACCGCCGTCTCAAGCACCGCTCCGCTGGGCCCTTCATCTCAAGCACCGCTCCGCTGGGCCCTTCCTCTCAAGCACCGCTCCGCTGGGCCCCGCCATCTCAAGCACCGCTCCGCTGGGCCCTTCCTCTCAAGCACCGCTCCGCTGGGCACCGCCGTCTCAAGCACCGCTCCGCTGGGCCCTTCATCTCAAGCACCGCTCCGCTGGGCCCTTCCTCTCAAGCACCGCTCTGCTGGGCCCTTCATCTCAAGCACCGCTACGCTGGGCCCTTCCTCTCAAGCACCGCTCCGCTGGGCCCCGCCGTCTCAAGCACCGCTCCGCTGGGCCCTTCCTCTCAAGCACCGCTCCGCTGGGCACCGCCGTCTCAAGCACCGCTCCGCTGGGCCCTTCCTCTCAAGCACCGCTCCGCTGGGCACCGCCGTCTCAAGCACTGCTCCGCTGGGCCCTTCATCTCAAGCACCGCTCCGCTGGGCCCTTCCTCTCAAGCACCGCTCCGCTGGGCCCTTCATCTCAAACACCGCTCCGCTGGGCCCTTCCTCTCAAGCACCGCTACGCTGGGCCCTTCCTCTCAAGCACCGCTCCGCTGGGCACCGCCATCTCAAGCACCGCTCCGCTGGGCACCGCCGTCTCAAGCACCGTTTATGGTTCACTGTGCCCACCATGCCTCCTCCTTGACCAGTGGAGACTGTCATCCACCTGATGGACTGTGGCTTTGCACTCCCCAGGATGGTCCAGTGGGCAGCCCACCCACTGTAGAGACATTGAGAGACTGTGGCTTTGCACTCCCCAGGATGGTCCAGTGGGCAGCCCACCCACTGTAGAGACATTGAGAGACTGTGGCTTTGCACTCCCCAGGATGGTCCAGTGGGCAGCCCACCCACTGTAGAGACATTGAGAGACTGTGGCTTTGCACTCCCCAGGATGGTCCAGTGGGCATGGTGGCTCCTCGTGGATCTGGCGTCGTGGACTCATGTGGCTGTGGTGCCCCCCCTTCCCTTCCCCCTGAGGTGCCTGTAGTTTTTACATCTGATGCCCCTGCAGTGTTCTCTCCAAAGGACTCAGGTCTCCTGTGTGGGCTTTGCCCCTATTTCTCAAGACTTTGGCCCAAGGACATGCTGAATTCGTAGGATGTGCAGGACTTGGTACTTCAGTTATACACTGATGTGTATGTCATTAGTTTTGTTGTGAATATCTTTCATGGTTGTACGATAATTTTCTGGAGCTTTTTGGTACATAAATATTTATTCCAAATTTGATTATGTCCTAGCATTTTTCAGGGGTGTTTGGGTGGTGTCACTGTGACTTGGTGCTCTGCATTGGTGAGTACATAATTGGGGGGGGGGGGGGCGCATATGTGTGTGCCCGTAACCTTTCGTCCTCCCCCTCCCGTGTGTCGTAGGTGCAGTACTCACCGTTGTCGTCTGCGCTGGACTTCGTACTCGTGGTAGATGAGAAGGTAGACGAGAGCAGGTAGGATGTTTAATTCGGGTTCCATGCTGTCCTCCTTCCTCCTGGAGTGCGTAGTGGTGAGCGTTTTCCCGTCCGTAGTCTGTTTCCGCCGTGTTTTTATCGGCGGTGCTCCCGCCCCGGAAAAGGTGGCGTATTGGTGAGTTGGAATAGTGTGGGCGGTACATTGTCTGCCGCCTGTCTGTTGGCGGTGACCGCCGCGCTGTTTGTTTGTACCGCCGTGGCGGTCGGAGTGTTAAGGTGGCTGTCTGTGTTGGCGGTTCCCGCCAGGCTCAGAATCCCATTTTTTTTACCGCCAGCCTGTTGGCGGGTTGGCCGCCGCTTTAACACCGACCGCCAGGGTTAGAATCACCCCCTTTGTCTGGTTGTTTGTGCTGCTCCCCCATGTAATTTTACTACTGATGGTGGTGTAATTACACTATGTTGCAACATTTCATTATTTTTGCGTAACAAGAGTAACGCAGAATTCCTAAAATAATGTGAATTGTGCAAGTGTAGTATACATTTCACCCAGTTCTAAATAAAATGACCTGAGATGCTGTGCAGAAGGGATGTGATGGGGATAAAGTGATGATATGTCATCTTTGAAATAGGCGGAGGGGGTCCACTTTTTCTAACATTCCTTCCAGTTTTAGAAACCCCCTCCACACAGGAAAGGCAGAAAGAAGTAGTGGAATCAGCAGAGGACAAGGTGCAATGGAGCCCGCACTTGACCCCTGTCTTGAGCGGTGGCACAATGGACTTGTACTTTCTTGGACTCTGTCAATCTATAGCTCCATGGCCAGGGGCAATGGCCTTCCCACTCCCTGTGGGGGACAGCAGAGAGGTAGGCTTTGTGGAATTCCTGGAACAAAGGGCTCACCTGAAACTTCTGGGGACCGGTCCTGTGAAAGGGATGACCCTAGAAGGGGGACCCTCTGACTTCAGATGAACACAAGGACAGCCTACAAGTGTAGTGTCCCTAAGGTCTAGAAAGTGCAGGCAGGGAGAGTCACAAGGCACTGCTGAGGAGACCCAGGTCAAGAAGAAGTACCAGGAACCCAATTACAGAAGTTCTTCCTTTGTACTACTATGAAGTCTACTGGCAGGCTGTGGCAGCTAAAATGGCCGGAGAACTGGCTGATGTTTCCTTCATCAGAGGTACAGCAGTGCAAAATCAGTTTCGAAACTATTAAAATGTAGATTCCAGGAGGCCTACAATTAACACCTCTGTCATTGGAGACCACCACCAGGAGCAAAAACCACTTTCCTTCACCTCATTGATGACTCACACTTGACTCACTCTCAGCACATGTGCTCCTCCTTTGTCCCTTCAGCTATTTCTAATCTGGAATCTCTGGGCCATATTTATACTTTTCGACGCACAACTGCGCCAACGCAGTTGTGCGTCCAAAAATCTAACGCCGGCTAACGCCATTCTGAAGCGCCATGCGGGCGCCGTATTTATTCAATGTCTTACACCAGGCAGCACCGGCGTAGGGGAATATGGAGCTTGGGCGCCAAAAAATGGGGCAAGTCAGGCTGAGGCACAATTTTCGCCTCAACCCGATTTGCGCCATTTTTTTTTACTCCCAACCCCCATTGAAATGACTCCTGTCTTAGCAAAGACAGGAGTCATGCCCCCTTGCCCAATGGCCATGCCCAGGGGACTTCTGTCCCCTGGGCATGGTCATTGGCCATAGTGGCATTTAGGGGGGCACAAATCAGGCCCCCCTATGCCACAAAAAAAAAAAAATATTGCTTACCTGAACTTACCTTATGGTTCCTGGGATGGGTCCCTCCATCCTTAGGCGTCCTCCTGGGGTGGGCAAGGGTGACAGGGGGGGTCCCTGGGGGCATGGGAGGGCACCTCTGGGCTCCTTCCGAGCCCACAGGTCCCTTAACGCCTGCCCTGACCAAGCGTTAAAAAAACGACGCAAAAGCGGCTGGACGTCATTTTTTTTGACCCGCCCACTCCCGGGCGTCATTTTTGCCCGGGAGTGTAAATACGGCGCACATGCCTCAGAGTCACTTTTTTAGACGGGAACGCCTACCTTGCATATCATTAACGCAAAGTAGGTGTCCACGCTAAAAAATTACGCAAACTCCATGGACTTTGGCGCTAGACGCGTCTAACGCCAGAGTATAAATATGGAGTTCGTTTTGCGTCGAATTTGCATTAAAAAAAACGACGCAAATCCGGCGCAAACGGAGTATAAATATGGCCCTGAGTATGCAGAGGCTCGCAGAAATCTTTTCTGTTGAGGAATCTCATATTCAGATTCTGTATTGCTTTTCTGATTCCAGGCTGATGCCTTGACTCTGTAACGTGGTTCCCTTTTATTTCTTGCTCCCTAGGACCTACTTTAACACTTACGGCCTGATTACAACCTTGGAGGAGGGGACTACTTTGTTACCAATGTGACGGACATCCCCCCCACCATATTAGAGGTTCCATTATATCCTATGGAACTTGTAAGAGGGCAGACAGAATATCTGTCATGTTTTTTGACGAAGCAATCCCCTCAACCAAGGTCGTAATCAGGCCCTTGCCCTTCCCTGTTTATGTTACTCCTTATTGCTGACACTTTGCCCCTCCTTTTATCAGTGATTCTAGTTTTATCAGCACATTCCACGTTCTGCCCTTTTTGTTGTGCAGAGTTTTAGTCTTGGAGCTTTCTTCCTTAACCTTTCTTCCTGTATTGCCCCTATATGTTTGTAGCTTCCCTTTCTTGGATTGTTCCCATTTCTACAGACTTTGAGTACGGTCCTGTCCCGGTTCTTAGAATATGGTTATCCCTTTATAACAGGCCACCACTAATTTCTTTATGATCAGCAACCTTTGATGCAACAAGTCACTGATTAATATAAAAAGGCATCACAACTTGACTATTATATGATTATTACAGTTGAGTTTATTATGAGGTTACTAGAGTCGAGTTCTGATATCACAGTGCCTGCTGCCAGAGATAGCAGCTGAGGTGAAAGGCATGTGAGGTCACTGAGCATAATTGAAGTGGCTGTTTGAAACAACAAATGGAACATTGCGTCTCTTTCTTCTGCTCTATTTTAATAGCTTACAATGACAAGCAGAGACAATGTGTTTATTTTTACCCTCCTTAGATAGAGGAAAGTTAGAATCCTTCTGCATCTTTCTACAAGTTAGGAGCTACTGCAGTTTTTATTTTTAAACTGACTATATTGAACTTTTTCAAATATCTGTTTGCAACAAATACCTAACATGTTTTTGATGTGTTTAATTTTGCACTAGAGTTTTTATTTTTATTCTTCATGTTTGCCAACATGCTCACACGTTCATATGAAAGAATGTGCAGCAAGGTTTTAAGTGGTTTTTAGGAAAGGTGATGGTATGCCCATGTAATTTATGGGTTAAAGTACTCCCTGGCGTATGTGATAGAGATGTTGAAAGTCACCTCGGAGTTCTGTAACCTCAGAAAGGAACTCGGCCTTCGACTGTGTTTCTTTATATAGTTATGGTCAGCCCCGGTAACTTAGTATTATTATTACTGAGGGCACTGATGAGATTCTAAGGCTTGCTGCCTCTTACACAGATGCTCACCCAGTACTCCTCTCCCATAATAGCTGTTGGTGTCTTTCCACCCCCTGTAAGAGACACTACTTTTTATCTTTTAGATGATCTTTACCTTTTATGGAGAGATCACTTTCCAAGTAGCATACTAGAAATCCTTTAGGTTCCAATTCACAGACTCTGCATTGTCCTTTTCCATCCGAACTTTCAGATTTTGTGTTGTGTATTGCCTCCTCCAGAACTTCCTTATCCTTGCCAAGAACCAGCTATCCTTGAGTTTTAGTTTAGTCCCAAACTCCTCTGAGCCTTCGACATAATGAGCTCTTACCTTTGCACATCACCATGGCAGGGTGCACCAATATCACTTGGCTCTGGGGGTCTGCTGGCAGCACCTCAGGTGCCTCTAATTGTATTTCTGGTTGCCACACTAAGGCCCTCATTACAACCCTGGCGGTCAGTGCTAAAGTGGCGGTATACCGCCAAAAGGCCGGCGGTAAAAAAAAATGGGATCACGACCACGGTGGAAACTGCCAACATGGACAGCCTCTTTAACAATCTGACTGCCACGGCGGTAGCAACAAACACCGTGGCGGTCACCGCCAACAGACAGACGGAAGACGATGTTCCGCCCACCCTATTACAAGGCACCAATCTGCCAGCTTTTGCGGGGCGGTACCAACGACATCAAAAGCACGGCAGAAACAGTACACTGAAGGGGAACCACTCACCTTTCGACACTCAACGAAGAACCAGGACGCCATGGAGCCCGAGCTGCAGGCCTCGCCCATTCTGGTTTACCTCCTCATCTACCAGGAACACCAAAGACGGTGGCGACGATGATGGTGAGTACTGCACCTAGTACACGGGGTGGGGCAAAAGAGAGTGACGCACACATGCAACAGGCAACACCCCCACCTCCAACCCCCCTCACCCACAACACCATACACACTAACAGATCCAACAACATTGCAGATACACCCCGTAACCCCTGGAAGAAAGCAAGGACAAAAGGAATAGAGTCAAATCTGTGATATTTTGAAAATGCATATAAAGTAAATGATTGTAAACACCAGTGTATACAAATATTTACAATATGTACAGAGGGCCGTACACTGTCCATTGCAAATGTCTATGGACCAGTGGCCCAAAAAACATGGGCAAAGCCCACACTTGACTCCTGCCTCAAAACGGAGAGAACACTGCAGGGGCATCAGGTCGAAAAAACACAGGCACCTCAGGGAGAAGGGGGGGCACCTCAGCCGGAAGATGGTACTACCCCACTGATCCTGGAGGGGGCAACATGCCCACAGCGATGTACTGGGGAGTACAAAGCCACAGTCTCTCAAGTGGGTGGGTTGCCCACAGCGATGTCCTGGGGCGTGCAAAGCCACAGTCTCTCAAGTCTCTCAAGTGGGTGGTGTGCCCGCTGCTTGGTCCTTGGTAGTGCAAAGCCACACTCTTTCAAGTCTCTCAAGTGGGTGGGTTGCCCACTGCTTGGTCCTGGGGAGTGCAAAGCCACAGTCTCTTAACTGGGTGGGTTGCCCACTGCTTGGTCCAGGGGAGTGCAAAGCCACAGTGTCTCAAGTGGGTGACATGGTTGTGGAGGGTGCCTTGTGCCAAGTCTGTTTCATCCTGCCAAGGATTGGGTGAGTGGATTCATCTCTCCACTGGTTCTGAAGGGGGCATTGTGCCCAGTCTGCTTCATCCTGCCAAGGATTGGGTGAGTGGATGCATCTCTCCACTGGTTCTGAAGGGGGCATTGTGCCCAGTCTGCTTCATCCTGCCAAGGAAAATGATAGTGGATGCATCTCTCCACTGGTTCTGGAGGGGGCATTGTGCCAAGTCTGCTTCATCCTGCCAAGGATTGGGTGAGTGGGTGCATCTCTCCATTGGTTTTGGAAGGGGCTGTGTGCCCACTCTGCTTCATCCTGCCAAAGAAAGTGATAGTGGATGCATCTCTCCACTGGTTCTGGAGGGGGCTGTGTGCCCACTCTGCTTCACCCTGCCAACGAAAGTGATAGTGGATGCATCTCTCCACTGGTTCTGGAGGGGGCTGTGTGCCCAGTCTGCTTTATCCTGTCAAGGAAAGTGATAGTGGATGCATATCTCCACTGGTTCTGGAGGGGGCTGTGTGCCCAGTGATGCTGTACCTGGGGTGTGGCAGTTCACATCTCCTCACCTGGGTGTCTGAGGCACAAGATGTGCAGGGAACAGGTAGCAGGATACTCCATGGAGGCAGAGCCAGACTCCATCCTGCAGTGATGTAGGCTGCAAACTACTGGTAGTGCCAGTGCTGGTGGTGGTTCCTCAAGTGGTGGGTGCAGGGTCCAGGACGTCTCCTGCAGCCTCGGATGGCTTCCCACTGGGGATGCTGCTGATGTCTGATGTAGTGGCACCGGCTGGGCATGTGGTGGTGCATATGGCGGTGTAGGTGGCGGTGGCTACAGGGGTGCCTATGGCGGAGATGCTGCCGGTGCTGTCTATGGTGCAGGTGCTGGTAGTTGTGGAGGGAGACACCAGGCAATCTCCAGCAGCCTCGGTCGGCTGCCCACTGGGGATGATGCTGCTGACTGTTGTTGTGGCTTCAGTGGCGCTGGGGGCGGTGCAGGTGGTGGTGCAGATGGTGATGCAGGTGGCAGTGCAGGTGGCGGTGCAGGTGGCGGTGGTTGCGGCGGTGCTTACTGTGGTACAGGTTGCTGACCTGTCAGGACAAATGGTGGGCACCAGAGTTTCACCTGGAGGCTCCGAGCCCTGAAGTGCCTTGCCCTTGTTTTTTTTCCCCTTCCCCACCTTGGTAGACGCTGCTGGGACCTTGGCACTGTCCTCTTGTTGTTTGGATGAGGCCTTGCTGGGTGGGTCGTGCATATTGTCCGTGCTGCATGCTGGCCCCTTCTTAACCTTGGCAGGTGGGGGAGTCGGAAGCTCTTTTGCAGTGGTAGATGGCACACTGCCAGCACTGATGAGTACCCCTTCGATCCTCTCGGACTTGCTGGGACCACAGCAGACACCGAGTTGGTGGCTGAGGTGCTGGCCTGGGATCTAGACATCCTGGCCCCGGGGGAAGGACAGGGGGGAGGCGTAGGGAAGAGGTGAATGTTAGCCAGGAAAAGTATTTTAGACACACTGGGATGGGAAGATGGAGGGGGGGTGGGAGTGGAGGAAGAGGTAATGGTTGTAGGAGGTGTATGTCTCCTGAGTTTGGGTGAAGGTGCATGAGCTGGAGGCTGTTGTGAGGTGGATGGCTGTTGAGTGGGTGTGTGCCTGCATTTGTGTACTTTGGGAGGAGGGGTCACAGACACACTGGAAGAGGACACAGGGGACGTGTGCATGGTTGTGGGGGTGGTAACTGCTCGTGAAGGCTGTGTTGTGATGGGCGTGCTGGTGATGGAGGTAGTGGATGAAGATGTAGTGCATGCAGGTGTGAGTGGAGATGAGACTGGGAGGGGGGTGGACGAAGAGGAGGAGGGGGACACGGTGGTGGCAGTGGATGTTGCTGTGTCTGCATGGGCATGGTGCTTGTGTGAGTGCCTGTGAGATGATGTGTGGTGCTTATGTTTGCCTGAGCCACTTTTGTGTGTTGATTTGGGTGACTGCTGGTCTGAAGGTGTGCTTGGGATAGGCTGGGGTTGAGGGGATTGGGGCTGGGAAGAGGAAGTTGGAGGGGGAGGCTAGACACAAGGACAACGGCTGCCATGAGTGCTGAGGCCAGAGCCTGAAATGCTCTCTTTTGGGCCGCCATGCCAGAGTGAATGCCCTCCAGGTATGCATTTGTTTGTTGCAAATGCCTCTTGACAGCCTGGATGGCATTCAGAATGGTTGACTGCCCAACAGTGAGGGATGTCAGGAGGTTAATATCCTCCTCACTGAGGGCAGCAGGGCTGAATGGAGCAGGGCCTGAGGTGCTTGGGGCGAAGGAGTTGCTCACCCTCCTGGGTGAGCGGGCATGGCAAACACACCGAGGGGCTGCTGGGAGGGCGGTGCTGGTAGGGGGGTAGCAGCTGTACCTGATGTTGGGGTGGGCACAGAGGTAGCCGCCACCGCCAGGGAGCTTCCATCAGAGGAGGGATCGCTGTCACTGGTATCTCCTCCAGTCCCCATCGTGGAGCTTCCCTCGCCCTGGTGCCTTCACCCTCAATAGAATCGCCCTCATGGGCCATGTGGGATGCAGCTCCCTCCGTCACCGGTGCCTCTGCTCCTCCGCCAGATGATGCTAATGCACACAAGGACAGGGTGACAAAACAAAAAGGGGGGGAGAGACAGAGGACACACTTGGTCAATACCAGAAACACCACTACCGTTAGTGGACACAACACACGTTGAGCAGCCCTATGCACTAGGCCATGCCCAACCAGTCACTAAGGTAGTCACCAGCCCATGGGGTACAATGTCTAACGCTAGCATCTGCACACCTGACACCCACAGGACCCTGCCCAGTAGTAGTTGGCCACTTGGACCATTGGGGTATGAGTGCTTCAGAGCCTGCACACAAGGGACCTACCCTGCCATGATCGCCCTGGCCTAGGGGCACCTACAGCCCACATGCCCCACACAGCTAGTGCCTATAGCGTGCAAAGTCAGGAATCAGAATCCGTACTCACCCTCTTGAGGCTGCTGTGATGCCCTCAAGCGCCCATCCAACTCCAGATAGGCCACCGCAAGGATGCGGAACATCAGGGGGGTCATGATGCAACGGGCACCCCTTCTATGTTGGAAAGCCACCCCCAGCTGGTCCTCCGCCGTCTTCTTGGTCCAGCAGCGCAGGTACTCCCATCTCCTGCAGCAGTGGGTGCTCCACCTGTGACAGACCCCCAGGGTCCGCACCTCCTTGGCGATGACACGCCAAATACTCTTTTTCTGGTGGGCACTGACCTAGAGGGAAAAGACAGCAGAAAATGTAATTACCCACACATCCAGACCATCATACGCATTGCCCACCAGTTCCCACCGATACCCTGACGCACATACAGTGACCACCTCTCATGGAGCATTCTGGTCAGGACCCCTTAGCACCCCCCAACATGTGGCTTACATCCACACCACTCCAAATAGGCATTGTCCACAGATCATGCTCACATTGTACTCACCTGTTTGTCTGGAAGACAGTAGAGTAACGTGTACTGGGGAGGACACCATCCACCAGTTTCTCCAACTACTCCGCAGTGAAGGCAGGGGCCCTTTCCCCAGCCACTCTAGCCATTGTCGCTTCCAGACTCAGGTCACAGCAGCACTTGCAGTGTAGGTCCTCTCCTATTGATGGTCAGGTAGCAAGTGAGTGAAAAGCTACAAAATGGCGGTGACGACTGCGGCGGTGTGTACCATCACCTCTGGCATACATCGCAAGTGGCTCCTGGGACCCATAGGGCCCAATGATAACCAATGCAGAGTTGCGCGGCAGTCATCGACCGCCTACTGCGACGCAGCACAATGCCAGAGCAGTTAATTCATTTCCCCTCGTCCCTCCTCACAGGTCAGGCAGCCGCCATTTCCTTGGGGCACATGGCATGGCACTTAACTGCATCACAGCACATATTGGCACATCTACTGACTCTCTAATTCACACACTGCTTTTGTGACATTGATTTAAAAACAGTTGTGCCATCTCTGTGGATCATGACCTTCTGTTCACCATTCGCCTCCATAGGCTTCAACCACTGAGGCAGATGAAGAGATGGCGGCATCCTCCGGTGTACAGACCCCTGGTGGACCTGTCGACAATGTAGGACAGACACATTATCATCACATACAGACTTGATCGTGCCACAATCCAAGAACTGTGTGCCCAATTGGAGCCAGAACTGATGTCAGCTATCCGCCAGCACAGAGGAATCCCCCCTCTAGTACAGGTCCTGTCAGTGCTCCATTTCCTGGCAAGTGGATCCTTTCAAACAACAGTGGCCATGGCATTCTCCAACGTGTTGACCAGAGTGTTGTCAGCCCTGCTGAAACACATGCGCAGCTACATCGTCTTCCCCCAGGTGGAGGATTTGGCCACAGTGAAAGCTGACTTCTATGCCCTGGGACATATCCCCAACCTTATTGGTGCTATTGATGGTACACATGTGGCATTTGTCCCCCCGCAGAAATGAACAAGTCTACAGGAATAGAATAAGCTATCATTCGATGAATGTGCAGGTGGTGTGTTTGGCGGACCAGTACATCTCCCATGTGAATGCCAAATATCCTGGCTCAGTCAATGACGCCTATGTCTTGAGGAATAGTAGCATCCCTTATATGATATGGCAACTCCAGAGGCACCGGGTGTGGCTATTAGGTGAGGCCAAGGTCCCCATGTAGTATAAGTTGGGGTCTGAGTATGGGGTTGTCCCTAAGGGTTAGTGTGTGTCTAACAGTTGTCCCTCGATCTTTACAAGTGAATCTGGTTATCCCAACCTCTCATGGCTACTGACCCTAGTGAGGAATCCCAGGACAAGGGCAGAGGAATGTTACAATGAGGCATATGGGCAATCACAGAGGATTATTGAGAGGACCTTTGGCCTCCTGAAGGCCAGATTCCGGTGCCTCCATCTGACTGGTGGATTCCTGTACTACTCACCCAAGAAGGTGTGCCAGATCATTGTGGCATGCTGTATGTTGCACAACTAGGCCTTGGGATGCCAGGTGCCTTTTCTGCTGGAGGATGAGCCTGGTGATGGTTTTGTGGCAGCGGTGGAGCCTGTGGACAGTGAAGAAGAGGAGGCAGATGAAGAAGATGTGGACAACAGAACAAACATTATACAGCAGTACTTCCAGTGACACACAGGTAAGAGCCTGTAACTCAACTTCACAGTTCAGTATACCTTTGGACATTGTACTTGGCTGCCTCTTACCCTCTGTCTATGGACACTGACTGTTCCCTTTAGATTCCCTATATTCAGATCTGTGTACCCCATTCTGGCTCCTGATATTTGTACTGCTGCCTACCAACTGTCATCCTGTGGTATAAGTATTTGAATTTAGACGATGCAATGCTTTGAGATTGTTGTAAGAATACATCTTTCCAATCATTACACTGACTCCAGTATGGTTTATATTTCAAAGGTATTTATTTTTTGTGCTAAATAGTATGGGGGTAAGTGCAAGGGGCTGGGGTGATGGTGGAGGAAAGTCCAGGGTAGAGTCCAGTCTCTTGGTATAACAGGTGCACTGTCCAAGGGGGCATAGGAAGGGGAGTAATGGCAGTTGACAGAGTGGGACAGAAGGGTGACAATCAGGAGAGTCTTATTTCCTGGTGGGGGTCTTGACAATGTTCTCTGTCTTCTGCCTGGTTCGCAGGGCCTCCAGTCCACTAGTGCCAGTGCAGGTGGAAGGCTGTTGCTCGGTTTGGCTAGTGTCAGGGGCCCTTTGTTGTGCCACTTCCTCCCTCATGGTCTTGTCCATGTCACCCAGCACCCCTGCTATGGTGACCAGGATGGTGTAGATTTTGGTGAGGTCCTCCCTGATCCCCAGGTACTGTCCCTCCTGCAGCCGCTGGGTCTCCTGTAACTTGACCAGTACCATGCCCATGGTCTCCTGGGAATGGTGGTACGCTCCCATGATGTTTGTGAGTGCCTCATGGAGGGTCAGTTCCCTGGGCATGTCCTCCCCCTGTCGCACAGCAGTCCTCCCAGCTTCCCTGTTGTCCTGTGCCTCTGTCCCCTGAATCCTGTGCCCACTGCCACTGACCCCAGGTCCCTGATCGTCCTGTGTTTGTGGGGTGGCCTGGGGTCCCTGTAGTGGTGGACACACTGCTGATTGACGTGTCCTGGGTACAGAGGTATGGGCCCACTGGGTGGGTGCTGTGGTGGTGTTTCCTGAGGAGGGAGGCTCTGCGGTGGTTGGGACTGTGGCAGGGGAACCGACTATCCAGAGATCCCTGATGGGCCAGGTTGGTCATCGTGATCCAGGCGTGCAGAGCTGCTGTCATTACTGTGGGCCTCTTCTGGAGGGGCTGAATGTTGGTGGCACCTCCTCTCCGGTGACGTTGGGTAGGGGTCCTGCTGGGATGCAAATACATTGTTATTGTATCTGTGTGTACCATCTTGTGCAATGGGTGTGTTTCCCTGTGTAATTGTGTTTTCCCTGTCGCCTTGGCCTTGTGTGAGTTGTGATTATGTGGCCTGTGTGAGTCTCTCTACTGGGCATGCTGTGGTGATGTGTGTCCATGCAGGTCTGTGATGGGTGTCCATGTGTTGTTGTTGCATGCAGGGCTTGATATTGGGATGTGTGGGTTGTGATAGTAGAATATATGTGAGGTGGTGGAGTGATGGGGGTGAGGGTAGGGGTAGGAGTTTGTGGTGGCATGCACGTGGGGGGGTGAAAGTAGTAAAGATTTGCCTTACCAGAGTCCAGTCCTCCTGCTACTCCTGCGAGGCCCTCAGGTTGCATGATCGCCAAGACTCCTCCCATGTTGTTAGTTGTGGGGGAGGAGGTTGGGGTCCACCGCCAGTCCTCTGTCCAGCAATCTGGTGTCTTGAGACCACGGAACACACCTTCCCCCGTAGGTCGTTCCACTTCTTTCTGATGTCATCCCTTGTTCTTGGATGCTGTCCCACGGTGTTGACACTGTCAACGATTCTCCACCATAGCTCCATCTTCCTTGCAATGGGTGTCTGCTGCACCTGTGATCCAAATAGCTGTGGCTCTACCCGGATGATTTCCTCCACCATGACCCTGAGTTCCACCTCAGAAAACCTGGGGTGTCTTTGGGGTGCCATGGATGTGGTGTGAGTGATAGGTGTGTTGATGTGTGAGGTGATGTGTCGGGTGATGTGTCGGGTGTATATTGTGATGTGCGTGGATGGTGTATGGGTGATGGTGTTGTGTGCCTCTGAGAGAGTGTGTGCTCTTTTCTTGTCTCTCTGTGCTTGGTCTCTTTTTTTCATTGTAAGGTGTTGTAGGTAATGTGGGTGTGTGTTTTATAGTGGTATGAGTGTGAGGGTGTGGTGTGTGTATATGTGTCAGGTGTGTGTATTTTGAATTTCCCAATGTGGTGTGATTTTGTATATGTGTGTGTATTTTGAGCGTGGCGGTGTGTATCGCCTATGGTTTATCGCGGTTGAAGGACCCCCGCGTTGATTCGTGGGTCGTGATACTGTGGGCGTATTCCTGTTGGCGTGATGGTGTGGGTTTTGCCGTCGCCAGTTTATCACTGACCTTGGTGTGGCGGACTTGTGTGGGTGTCTGTATAGTGGCGGTATTCTCTGTGTGGGTCATAATACCCGTGGCAGATTATTGCCGCGGTCACGGTATGTTGGAGGCTGTCAGCACGGCTGTTGGTGGCGTTTACCACCACGGTGTAATGAGGTCCAAAGTCCCCTCGGTCATGGCAAGAGATACCTAGTGAGGACGCTTCGATTCTATGGCTTTCGGATGCAAGGACTTTTTTTTTTCTAGGTCCTGTGGTTGCTTTGCAGCATATATAAAGACATAGGAATGATTCATATACTGCTTCACATTGCGCACTGAAATTTGTATTGACTGTAGAATTGTTAACAGTGAATCATTATACAATTAATAATTAAACATTTTGTTTAAGGTAAATGAACAGTCATATCATCCTAAAATATTTTAATAGTTGTACTGTTTCGAACTTTCAATTTAACTATTGTGTTCACACACTGACAAGGCTAGTAGGCTTGACTTTTATTACCTGAACCCCCTATATTGTTTCAAGTACAAAGGGGAAGCACTGTTATTTTAGGTTAGCTGGTGGGCAGATCTTTAGAGGTGTCTCAAGTACAGCTGGCACAAGGTGTATTGAGTGAGTTACCTGGTCTATGGGAATTTTCTTCAGTTTTAACCTTCTGTTTGGTTGTGAGGTTCTTTAGAGGCTTTCACCAAACACAATGCGACCAGCCATTCTGTATGTATTTATGAATTTGTGCATAGTATTTAGAAGAATGTGTAATTAAGCATTTCTTTTCTCCCAGAGAACCAGTGGCAAAAGAATTCAGTTGGTATAACTGGTGCCAAGTATCCCCTGTATGACTTGGGGCTCTCTGACACTGATTCTTTAAACCTGGCTCTAAAACACCTAATGGGCAAGGCATAGGGCCATAAACTCAACATGCTGTTCTACAGTCAGAGAACGCATACAATGGAACACAGTAGCAGTATGGTCAAATGCATAGAAATAATAACATAGGCCCTCATTTCAACCCTGGCGGTCTATGTCCGCCAGGGTGGATGTCGCCGGAAGCACCGCCAACAGGCTGGCGGTGCTTCATTTGGCATTCCGACCGCGGCTGTAAAGCTGCGGTCGCCCAGCCGGGTCTGGCGGTTTTCCGCCGGATTACCCCCAGCTGGGAGAATCCACCATGGCGGCGCTGCAAGCAGCGCCGCCATGGGGATTCCGACCCCCTTCCCGCCAACCAAAACCGCCAAAAACAGGATGGCGGGAACAGGTGTCGTGTGGCCCCCTAACAGGGCCCCAGCATGATTTTCAATGTCTGCATAGCAGACAGTGAAAATCGCGACGGGTGCAACTGCACCCGTCGCACCCCTGCAACACCGCCGGCTCCATTTGGAGCCGGCTTCAATGTTGCAGGGCCTTTCCCGCTGGGCCGGCGGGCGCTCCCTTGGCGGGCGCCCGCCGGCCCAGCGGGAAAGTCTGAATGGCCTCCGCGGTCTTTTGACCGCGGAGCGGCCAAGTGGCGGTTCCCGCCAGGCGTGCGCCGCCCGCCGCCCACCGGGGTTAGAATGACCCCCATAGTCTACGCCTACATATAATTCCTATTCCCATTCCAGGATCCCAGAAATCATGTGGTATTACAGGAAGGTTGTTCTTTAGAAATTTCAATTGATGGACACAAGCCAACATTATAGAGTTCCGTTGATTTCTATAGGCAGTTACTTGTTGAGAATGAAGCCAAGATTGTTATCTTGGCTACTCAAAAAGCTAGAGTTTCCATCTGCTCCATCCACAATGGTGGGTGTCCACAGACTCTTCTGGACAAAGGTGAAGACCAACCACACACAAAGTGATGGAAGGAAACATGGATTGGGGTGCTTCCCAGAGGGATTGCCAGTGGTTAGACTTATTGTAAGCATCCTTCCTGTCATATTCATGCATTTGATATGACACCCTAAGCAGCCAAGGGTATGCCCAGACATGGGTCCTGTGCTCACTGTGGCAGTGGAACCAGGCTATACACAACTGAAGTGCCCCAATCAGGGTGAAACTGGTCTTGGGTAGCTTGTGTACCAGTGCCCAGAGGACCTGTGCTAGCAGTTTGGGCTGGGTTCTATTGGAATAGGGTCAAGAATGATGTCCATAAGGCTCATTCTAAACTGAGGTTGGATGGTGGGCAAAAGAATGAAGGGTTTGCAATGCTACCAATAGTGAGACTTATTCCATCCATCGCCTTTTGTGTGTTCAAACATCATGACCTCCATGTTGCTGGCATTAAGTATCAGCAAAATATTAATTATCCAGCTTTGGATTGGCAGAAAACACTGAAAGGATTGCTGAAGTTTTGATAGCATTCTATCTCAGAGCAGAATCAATGTTGTGTCATTCATTTCATCAGAATACTTTATTCGGCTCGTTTGAACCATAAAAATCACAAAAACACACATAAGATTACAAAGAAGTAAAATACAGCCATCGTAGGATTTGACACAAAACAGTCCTCAATAGCCAGAGCATATTTTTTAAGTGCTTATTATATCATTTAAAATGGCATAAATAACAATTTCATTACCCGGCTGGTGCAAATAAGTGAAAGCTGCAACAGGTGATTTAGTATCTAATACACGTAAAACTGGGAGCAAGTATTGTCTTCTTTGAGCAGAATAAAAGGAGTAAAACAGTATAAAGAGCAATGTGCTCTGTTCTGCCAGTATGTCACAGGGGCCGTGTGGGGGGAAGAGATGGGAACCAAGTGCCATTGTGAGGGAAAGCCACCTGGAAATGGATTGTTTTAAGACAAAACCTGGTTAATAAAAACATATATCTCATTGACAATAATCTGCAAGCACCTGGCCTGGCACACAGGAAAACCAATAGGAGTGCTCACTATCTTACCCTGTATGTTATAGGAGCGTGACCTTCAATTATGTTGTTTTAAAAGTTCTTTGATTTGTTTTTAGGAGGTAGAGGCTAGACTGTTAGAACTATTATAAAAATCAGGAGTGCCGAGATTTTCAAAGCTCATTTTAATGTACTTTAACCAGGAAATATCTAAATGTTTATAAAGAGTCATGCAGTCCATTTTTATGTTTCTGCACAACTGTGCTTCCGGGTTACTCCATATCGTATGCCATAGTAGCAGAGGCTGTGACCTGACATAGGCTCTCATTACAACCTTGGCGGTAAATCCCACTTACCGCCGTGCAGAAGACCGCCAACATACTGCTGTGGCCGCGTAATTCCGCTACAGGTATTACGACCCGCAGCTCGGAATCCGCCACAATACAGACACCCACACAAGTCTGCCACACCAAAGGTCAGTGATAAACTGGCGATACTAAAAATGACACCGTCACGCCAACAAGAATACGCCCACACTACCACGACCCACGAACCAATGTGGCAGTCTTTCAACCACGGTATTCCATTGGTGGTACACACCGCCATCCTCAAAATACACACACAGTTACAAAACACCACCACATTGGACAATTCGAAATACACACACCTGATACACATACACACACCACACCCAAACACCCAATCCAATATAAAACACACACCCACATTACCCACAAACCCTTAGAACCAAAAATCTGAAAGAAGTCCAGAGAGATACAGTACCTTAAACAACAGCAGCATCCACAGACACACAACACCACCACTAACACAACATCCATGCACCTCAAACAACACACACCAACACATCCCCTCATACATCACAACACACACCACCTCACACATCACCCAAACCACATCATGGCACCTCAACGACACCCCAGGTTCTCTGGGGAGGAGCTCAGGGTCATGGTGGAGGAAATCGTCTGGGTAGAGCCACAGCTATGCGGATCACAGGTGCAGCACACCTCCATTATAAGGAAGATGGAATTTTGGCAGAGAATTGTCGACAGGGTCAATGCAGTGGGCCAGCATCCAAGAACTAGGGATGACATCAGGAAGAGGTGGAATGACCTACGGAGGAAGGTGCGTTCAGTGGTCTCCAGACACCAGATTGCAGTACAGAGGACTGGTGATGGACCCCACCTCCTCCCCCACAACTAAACACATGGGAGGAACAAGTCTTGGCAATACTGCATCCTGAGGGCCTCGCAGGAGTAGCAGGAGGACTGAACTCTGGTCAGGCAAATCTTTACTACTTTATCCCCCACCCTGCCTGCATGCCATCACATACCCCACCCTTACCCTCACACTAATCACCCCAAAAACCCACAGATACCCCACCAACACAACCCACACATCCCAAAAACAAGCCCTACATGTAACACCAATGCATGGACACCCAGCACCAAAGCATGTCCACTTCATATACCCACACAGACCCCAAACCAACTATCATACAAGGACCAAGCTAAGAATGCAAGCACTGGAGTAGAGGGTCACACACCAATTGCACACAATGGCACACACAGATGCAATAATTATGCTTTTACACCCCTAAAGGACCCCTACCCAACGTCACCGGACAGGAGGTGCCAGACCTATCCAGTCCCCCCACAGAAGAGCCCCACAGTAATGACAGCAGCTCTGCACAACTGGATCAAGATAACCAGCCCGGCCCATCACGGACCTCGGGACAGTCGGTTCCCCTGACACTGTCACAAGCCACCACAGAGCCACCCCCCTCAGGAAACACCAGCACAACACCCACCCAGCGGGCCCATCCTTCTGTCCCCAGGACATGTCAATCAGCAGTGTATCCACCACTACAGGGAACCCAGGCAACCCCACTAACACAGGACGATCAGGGACCTGGGGGGAGTGGCAGTGGGCACACGGTTCAGGGGACAGAGGCACAGGACAAGAGGGAAGCTGGGAGGACTGCTATGCGACAGGGGAATGACAGGCCCAGGGAACCCACTCTCCACAAGGCACTCTCCAACATCATGGGAGCTTACCATCATTCCCAGGAGACAATGGCAACGGTACTGGCCAAGTTTCAGGAGACCCAGCGGCTGCAGAAAGAACACTACCTTGGGATCAGGGAGGACTTGACGTCCATTAACAACACCCTGGTCACCACTGCAGGGGTGCTGCAAGACCTTGTCAACACCAGGAGGGACACAGTGGCACAACAAGGGGCCCCTGACACTAGCCTGGATGATGAACAGCCTACCACCTCCGCCGGCGCCAGTACACAGGAGGCACCGCCACAGGAACACAACACCAGCACCCCACCCCCTGCAGATGGAGAACCACCCCGCAAACAGTCCCTGAGATCCAGGAACAAGACGGAGAACATTGCCAAGACCCCCACCAGGAAATGAGACCCCCCTGAATGTCACCCTTCTGTCCCACTATGTCACCCTGTCTATCCTTAAACTGCCATTGCTCAACGTCCTATGCCCCTTTGGACAATGCACATGTGAAACAAATAGACTGGACTCTGCCATGGACATTCCCCCACCATCACCCCAGCCCATTTTACAACCCCCTCCACTTATTAGCACAGAAATAAACACACTTCAATCACAAAACAATCTGGAGTCAGTCTGTGCTTTCACAAATGTGTAATTGCAATAACCATGGAATATAGCATTGTCAATGTACTTGTGCACATACCAATGTAACACAGCTGTAGGCCAGGAGGAAACATAGCAGAGGGCACAAAGTGGGTCCCACATCTGTGAAATGGAAAGGCAAAGTGACAAGTCAGGGTCCACACACTGAGTGAAAATGACAGACTTATGCTAGCTCCAACAATAGTATGAGATGTGGGAGGCAGTGACATCTTCTTACCTGTGCCTCACTGGAAGTATTGCATGATTATGTTGTTTCGGTTGTCGATATCCTCTTCTTCTGCGTCCTCTTCTTCACTGTCCACAGGCTCCACAGCTGCCACAAGACCACCATCTGGCCCATCCTCCTGCAGAAAAGGCACTTTTTGTCGCAAAGCCAGCTTGTGCAGCATACAGCAGTAAACGATGATCTGGCACACCTTCTTTGGTGAGTAGTATAGGGAACCACCTGTCATACGGAGGCACCGGAATCTGGCCTTCAGGAGGCCAAAGGTGCGTTCGATCACCCTCCTATTTCGCCCATGTGCCTCATTGTAGCGTTACTCTGCCCTTGTCCTGGGATTCCTCACTGGGGTCAGTAGCCATGACAGGTTGGGGTAACCAGAGTCACCTGCAAATATCGAGGGACAACTGTTAGACACACACTAACCCTTAGGGACAACCCCATACCCAGACATCTATTCACACTGTATCGGGTCTTTGGCCTCACCTATTAGCCACACACGGTGCCTCTGGAGTTGCCCTATCAAATAAGGGATGCTGCTATTCCTCAAAATGTAAGCGTCATGCACTGAGCCAAGAAACTTGGCATTCACATGGGATATGTACTGGTCTGCCAAACACACCATCTGCACATTCATCGAATGGTAGCTCTTCTGGTTTCTGTACACCTGTTTACTCCGGCGTGGGGGTACTAATGCCACATGCATCCCATCTATGGCACCAATGATGTTGGAGATATGTCCCAGGGCATAGAAGTCACCTTTCTCTGTGGGCAAATCCTCCACCTGAGGGAACACGATTTAGCTGCGCATGTGTTTCAGCAGGGCAGAAAACACTCTGGATAACACATTAGAGAACATTGGCTGGGACATCCCTGATGAAATTTCCACTGTTGTTTGAAAGGAACCACTTGCCAGGAAATGGAGTACTGACAGGACCTGCACCAGAGGGGGTATCCCTGTGGGATGGCAGATAGCTGACATCAGGTCTGGCTCCAAATGGGCACACAGTTCCTGGATAGTTGCACGATCAAGTCTGTATGTGACTATGATGTGTCTCTCTTCCATTGTAGACAGGTCCACCAGGGGTCGTACACCGGAGGATGCCGCCATCTCATCACCTGCCCCAGCGGACGTGTCCTATGGAGGAGAACAGCGAGCAGAGAGTCAGTCAACACTGAGGTATCACAAAATTTAATTTGCAGAAAATGTATTAATCTGCAATGTGCCTGTAACTGTGTGTATTCCACGCCTAGATAGGTGTGACACAGTTATTATTAATGCCATGTGGCCCCCTGAAATGGTGGCTGCCGGACCTGTAAGGTGGGACAAGAGGATATGAGGTAACTGCGCTGACGTTGTACACTGTTGCAGTGGGCGGTTGAAGACCGCGGACAATTCAGCATTGGTTAACATTGGGCCCTATGGGTCCGAGGAGCCAATGAAGATGTACGCCCGTGGTGACGGTATGCACCGCCGCGGATGTGACCGCCATTTTCTGTCTGATCCCTCACTTGATACCTGACCTTCAACAGGAGAGGACCTACACTGCAAGTGCTGCTGTGACCTGTGTCTGGAAGCGACGATGGCTACAGTGTCTGGGGAAAGGGCCCCTGCTTTCACTTTGGAAGAGTTGGAGAAACTAGTGGATGGGGTCCTCCCCCAGTACACGCAACTGTACGGTCCTCCAGACAAAAAGGTGAGTACACTGTGAGCAAGCTGAATGGGCAATGCCTGCTTTGAGTGGTGTGGCTGGAAGAAACGGGGGAAGGGTGGGGGCCTACATGTGGGGATAGTGAGTGTATGTGTGTCATGGCATGGGTGGGAACTGGTGGGCAATGAGTATGACGGTCCGGGCCGGGTGAGTAATGTCCTTTCCCCCATACCGTTCCTTTAGGTCAGCGCCCACCAGAAGAAGGCTATTTGGCGTGCCATCGCCAAGGACGTCCGGACCCTGGGGGTCTACCACAGACGGAGCACCCACTGCCGTAAAAGATGTGAGGACCTGCGCCGCTGGAGCAAGACGACGGCGGAGGCCCAGTTGGGGATGGCCTCCCAACGTGGAAGGGGTGCACGTCGCACCATGACCCCCCTGATGTTCCGGACCTGGCGGTGGCCTATCTAGAGTTGGATGGGTGCGTGAGGGCATCACAGCAGCCACAAGGGGGTGAGTACACTCTCATTCAGCTGATTCTGCGCGCATTACGAGGTGTCTGGGTGGGGGATACCGCTAGGCCAGGGCGATCTTGGTAGGCAAGGTCCCTTGTGAGCCAGGCTATGTGGCACCCCACCCCCACTAGTGGTAAGAGCCATCTACACCTAGTCAGGCTCCTGTGACTTCCAGGTGTGCAGCAATTGGGCTTAGGCCTCGTACCCCATGGGCATGTGAAAATCTAGGAACTATAAGTGCATGGCGTAGTGCAGAGGGCTGCTCACTGTCTGTTGTGTCCGCCAACGGTAGTGGTGTTGCACGCACTGAACATGTCTTTCTTCTGTCTCCACCCTCCTTTTTGTGGTCTCCCTGTTCTTGTGTGCAATAGTGTTAACGCGTCCCTCTATGTTAATTTATACACATTAGGACTCGTTTTAGGCTGATGAATCTTTTGACCCAGTGGTGAGACACCGTAGAACGAGATAACTGATCAATATGTCAAGTAATATGTCAATAATATTATCAACATATAACACCACAATATATTTCACTTTAGACATTGGTTAAACTGTCGGCGCAACCATGACTTTTCAGTCATGAATAACCACACCTTGTTGAAGTTTTGTGTATTTTATTCCCTAGTGATTACAATCTAATAGCAAATGAATTAATCTCAAAACCAAGAAGCAAAGGAGCATAGTCACGATATGGCAACTGTGATAAGATTTTGACAATGTAAAGATCAGAACCATTGAGACACTAACATAAGAGATACACAAGTCAGAATGCATAGAACAACATATAAACCCAGTTCAGCATAGTACAAAGCAATCACGTCTGTTGGTGTCAGTCAAGGTGAATACCTAATCTAACCGCTAATTAGCATCGGCATGTTGGACTTCATGCAAAATAATTTAGAACACCAATTTGGAAAACATCTAACTAGGATTTCTAACAAAAATGCAGCAGTTGGTACCTAGAAAGGAAAAGCATTTAGACAAATTACAATAGCAATTGTCATAGTTACCCTCCTCGGAATGAGTCAGCATACAGGATCAGTCTTCGTCTTCAGGACATCAGTTAGAGCGCCAACAGTCTATTTCATCTAAGGACAGGGGACACTTCCCTCATAAGGAGGAGAAGTGTAAATGGGGCAGTCTATGGGTGAGGATGGTTTTGTCTAAGTCTCGATCACCAAATAGAGTGACAGAGTTTCGGGATGCAATCGATATCATTCCATGCCTAATGCCCTCGAGTCTCCTGTGTCATGAGTTTTTATCCCTTTTTCATAATACATTCCCCCAAAATTCTATTGGATAGTCACTACACCCCACTATCTTCAACCTATCAAATTATACATTAAGTAATGCATTTGTCATTTCATGATAAACTAGAATATTTTGATTGGTCTTCATAATTGACGTTTTCGTAGGTGGTACATCCGGGGTTACTTCATTTTCTGGCACGTTCATCAGGTCAAAAGTTCTCTTTTCCATGGATGAATGTCCTTGGAAGTTTCCATAATTGTTGCAAAGCGTATAAAATTTATACTAAAACATCTAGCAAGCGGGTGAGAATACAACTGCCATTGATACAATAAGCGGAGAAAAGAACAAATGCTGGGTCATGGCCTTTCGCGAGTCAGCACACTGAAGGAACAGAAAAACATGCTTTAATATGAGAGCTACACGACTAAGTTTTCAACTCACGCTAACTTAAGACTCATGGATTCTAATAAACGTAATCCTTATAGAGGTTAACATATTCAATTAATGCAAGTAATTATTTTGTTATAATCGACATTAGTATATAAGTACAATAGCAGCTTCACACCTATAATTGCGTTAAGAATACATTCATATGGATAATATTTTGTAATCGTTTTTGTATGCAGCATTGTTAGGTATAAGCATTTCACGTCTAATATGTAATGTTCAAACTACGCTCTCTCAGTCCCTCCTCTGATGACGCTCGTCATCACACAAATTTCTTTTGAACCTTAATTTTTCACCTTGCGCATAATACGCATTTCAACATCTTGCCCTTTATGTGAGCTTTCCCATATTTCATTGAACATTTTCTCTCTTTCACTTTCTTCATTTCTTCTGGCTCTTTTGGTCCAATTTCTTTTTACTTTGTCATTAATTTTACATGCCCCCCATAATCCTAATAGACAATCAAAACAATCAGTAAACCCATGAGAATTTTTGCAAGTACCCCATTCCAAATGTTAGTAAACCAGCT
The DNA here is from genome assembly GCF_031143425.1 of Pleurodeles waltl. Classification (NCBI taxonomy): domain Eukaryota; kingdom Metazoa; phylum Chordata; class Amphibia; order Caudata; family Salamandridae; genus Pleurodeles; species Pleurodeles waltl. The sequence continues at coordinate 842,117,753 of NC_090436.1, forward strand.
TCCGACTCGGGCAATTCCTTTTCCAAATTTCTCCCAAACACCAGGTTCTTTCAGATCCTTTAAATCTGCACTATCTCTAGTAAGGTTAGTAAGCATGCTTCTAATTTTCTTACTGTTATCCGGGATAAATGAGCAACAATGACGCTCATTAAGCATTTTGCAGACTCCTCCCCTCTTTGCTAAAAGAATGTCTAAAGCAAGCCGATTTTGAAGAGTCATAGCTCTTTCTGCAGCAAGTTCAGTATCCATCAGGAGTATAGCTCCTGTAAAATTTGTCAACATGTTATCCACTATAGTAGACAACTTTTGGATTTTCATGGAATTCAGGATAACCCCTACTGATGGGATTATAATTCCAAATATATCACCAATGACAGCCGCCACTGATTCTCGTTTTTGTCTAGGATGTTGTAATTCAACCGTTTTAGGTATTTGTGTTAAGTCATCAATATGGTATATCTTTGGGAATACTATTCCCAAATAACATGTCCCATACCATCCCTTAGGGAGACGGTAATAGGCATTTAACCCACAGATGTAATATATTCCAGGAATCGCTGGATCTTGTCCATTTAACATAAAGGTCCATTTACTCTGAAACAAAAACACATGTCTGCATTCACTCGTTCCCACAAACAAATTATCCTGTTCAGATTTTGGCATATATATACAACGCCTACCTACATGTAATGCATCAATAGCTAATTTGTCTTGTGTTTTTATTGCAGTGTAAGCATAATCATTCGCATATGTACGTTTCTCTAAACCTTTTTCTAACCTTTCTTTCAATGCTTTGCGTCTATCATCCGTGTGATCTAAAAAGCTTTTCTCTACAGGCGATAGTAAGCAAGTCAAATTATTGCGGTGTGCATAGGCGGTGCCAAATGTAACTGTTGGCTCAAAGAATCCTCTAACTATCTTTATATCGTGCTCTTTAGCTAATTTATTTGAGAACTCAATCACAGGCACAAAGGAAAACACAACATCCAAATTTGAATAAAAGTATTGCACATGCTCTTGATTATAGAATCTTGTTAGTAGCAAGCTGCAACTAATTCCGTAAGTAAGAGGGAGGCTATGATAAGTGACCCCCTCCTGCACAGATGAAGGAATTTTAGTACAAACATAACAATCTTTTGCATCCATAGTTTCCACATATTCATTTAGTAAGCGATAGAAGACATTAGTAGAAAGTTCCCCTTTTGCATTAGTTCCCTCATGCATATGTCTTGTATCCTGCTCAAATCTCTCCCATGGTGTTAGTTTAGTAGTAGTTTCAGGTTTTGAGGTAGCGTTAATAGTTTCTTTCTCTATCCATGGCATTCCTATAATCACTCCCACAAATATTACTGCACACACAACACCTATTATAAGACCTAACCAACCACACACCTTACTTCCCTTGCTACTATTTCTATTGTAAGCCATGTTTGTATAGAATCAGAATAGCAGATCAACAATCAACCCGAGGAGAATAAAGAAAAAAAAATATTCTTCTGCGTATATTACAGCGTCTTCACTCACTCCAGGACCCTTTTCGGCACTTCAGGTTAGCATCTTGTCGTAATCAGGTTTCTTTTAAAAGTCAAATCAGGTTTTCAGTGTCACATCCAGTAGTTTCTAAGTCTCTTTTTTCTTTCTAGTTTTCAATTTAGCCAAACAATTTTCTTGAACTTATTCAGGTGCCGTAGTATTGGCCTGGTACTTCTCGATTAAAACAAAATGCTAGGAACTCTTGTTGCCATTCAGAGGTTGTAGCATCTGCCCATTCGGGACCTGTATATCTTCTGTTTGCAATTATTTTTCTTTTTAATCTTCGTTCACCTTGTTGTTCTCCCTCACTTAGATCATCTGCTTGTGAGGTATCACTCTCTTCTATTATGGTGTCATTCGATACCTCCCTTGTCTTAAGATGCGACTTGTCTGGCCAATTATCGCCTCTATGTGTTTTGCTTCGATGTTTTCCTTCAGGACGTTGGACAGCACCCTCCTCTTGTGATATGGTGTTTTCTCTTGACGGACCTGCAACTGGTTCGGGAAACTCTGACACGTTTGTATTTACAGTTTCTCCTTCTCTTTCTTCTTCCGGTTCTAAGTTGGGTTCGGGCTCTAGCCCGTATTCGTCTACTTCTGGGAGAACCTCTCCTTGACTCAGTTCTCCTGCTGCCTCTACTGAGATAGGCACTCTGTCACCTCTCTCGAACTCATTGACTGTTTGAGGGACAAGGCTGTTCTCAGTGGGCTCTCCGGAAATTTCAGTTCCTTCTAGACTGTTCTCTGACCCTGAGACATTTCCCTCCAAGGTTGCTGTACCGGAAACTTCAAGTTCCTCTTCAACAGGACACGTTACTATTTTCGTGTGACTGGCATGTATCCAGTTGGGAACCCCGGCACACTTCACAGCAGTAGTAGTCGTTAATATTACTTGATATGGCCCTTTCCAACGTGGTTCTAGACAGGATTTTCTTACGTGCTTCTTGACAACCACCCAATCACCGGCTTGTAGAGAGTGTCCTGGATCGCCAATTGGCGGCAACGTGTTAGCTTCCACCTGGTGGGAAAAAGAGCGGATCACGTCAGCCAAACCTTTGCAGTAATCCAACACCATATCATCTGTAATATTCACTAGTGCATTTGCAGGTACTGCTGGTAATCTCATAGCTCTACCCATGAGGATTTCATGTGGGGACAATCCTGTTTTCTTGTCTGGTGTGTTTCTCATTGACATCAGCACTGTAAGGCATCTGGCCACTTCATATTAGTTGCTGCGCACATTTTTGCCATTCGTGATTTCAAAGTACCATTCATCTGCTTTACTAATCCTGATGCTTCAGGGCGATAGCTACAATGCAGCTTCTGTTCAATGTTAAGTGCGGCACACAAGATTTTAATCACCTCACTGTCGAAGTGTCTCCCTCTATCTGATTCTATAGAAACCGGAAACCCGAACCTGGGTATCAGTTCTCTGAGTAGTAGTTTTGCCACTGTAAGACTGTCATTCCTACGTGTGGGATATGCCTCAATCCAATGACTGAAAACACACACAATCACCAGCACCTATTTCAATCCTCCACAAACAGGCATTTCAATAAAATCCATTTGCATTTTGTTGAATGGACCTCCAGCTCTCCCAATGTGGCTCAAAGTTACCACAGTTCCCTTTCCGGCGTTCATCTGTTGACAGATGACGCACCTGTGGCAAATGATTTCTGCGGCATGTCTGAATTTTGGGTTAAACCAATCCATTTTAAAGGACCTGATCATGGCATCCCTTCCCAGATGTGCCTGCCCATGATAGAGCTGGGCAAACTGTGACAAAAGGCTATTTGGCAAGACCAACTTTCCCTCCTCTGAAACCCATAAATCATCAGCTCTTTGTACACATTGCATTCTTTGCCAGGAGCGTTTTTCTTCTTTGCTCGCACGACCTTGTAATGTTTTCAGTTCATCTAAAGTATCAACCACTCGTAATGCCATACTTAAATGTGTCTCGTTTTCAGATTGTGGTAACAATTCCCATTGTTCCTTAAACGATATACAGTTCAATGCACAAAATCTTGCAACTTGATCTGCATAGCCGTTTCCCATAGACACAAAATCTTGTGATCTGGTGTGAGCTCTGCAATTTACCACGGCAATTTCGAGAGGTAACTGAATCACAAGCAACAAATCTCTTATTTGTTCACCATTTTTCACAGGAGAACCAGAAGAGGTCATAAAACCTCTCTGTGACCAAAGTTGGCCAAAATCATGCACAATTCCAAATCCGTATCTGCTATCAGTATAGATAGTAACTTTCAAATTTACAGCTCCGTGGCATGCTTTTGTAAGAGCAATCAATTCTGCCACTTGTGCAGAGAACACTTTATCGAGCCAGAGGCTTCGACAATGCCAGTTATAGTACATACTGCGTAACCGGCTCTCAATGTTCCTGCAGAATCTCTTAGACAGGACCCATCGACAAACATAATGCAGTCTTTTTCTTTAACTGGGTATCCTGTATGTCTGGGCGAGGTTTGGTGCACAGTTCAGTCACCTCAAGACAGTCGTGTTCAAATTCTTCCCCATCTTTGATCTCAACATTTTCATTAGGAAGTAAAGTTGCCGGGTTCAGTACAGTGCACCTTTTGAGAGTGACATTAGGTGACCCCAGTATGGTTGTCTCATACCTAGTGAGACGTGCATTTGTCATGTGTTGAGTCTGAGTTCGTGTCAACAGAATTTCAACTGAGTGTGGGACCATTACTGTCAGAGGGTATCCCATGACTATGCCTTCACATTGTAAAAGGCTCTGACCAACTGCTGCAACTGCACGCAAACAACCCGGTAAGGCTGCTGCGACAGGGTCCAAGATAGCTGAAAAATATGCTACAGGACGATTTGCATCTCCGTGGACCTGTGTTAAGACAGACAAAGAACAAGCATCACGTTCATGACAAAACAACAGAAAAGGTTTCTCGTAGTCTGGCATTCCCAATGCTGGTGCCCTGCACATGCATTCTCTCAATTCCAAAAATGACTCAAGTTCTTCTTTTGATAAGGTTATAGTATATGGCTCATCTTTGATTTCCTTTCCTGTCAGTTTTATTAATGGCTTTGAAATGATTAAGAAGTTGGGTATCCACTGACGACAGTAGCCCACCATTCCCAAAAACATCCTGACATCCCTTTTTGTTGTGGGGGATTCATTTGCAAGACAGCTGTTATTCTTTCTTTTGATATCCTTCTGGACCCTTTCTCAATCAAATGTCCCAGGTATTTCACTTCTTTCTGACAATCTTGTAATTTTCTGGGTGACACCTTGTGTCCATTCTTTCCCAGATGATTTAGTAATGCAATGGTATAGTATTTACAACTGTCTCTGGTTTTGGACGCAATTAGCAGGTCATCGATGTGCTGCACAAGAGTTGAATTAAATGGCAGCACAAGAGGTTCCAAATCTTTTTTCAATATCTGGTTGAAGATGGATGGTGACTCAGAAAACCCTTGAGGAATTTTGCACCAACTGTACACCTTGTCCAGGAATTTGAAACTGAACAAAAATTGACTCTCCTCATGTAGTGGTATTGAAAAGAAGGCTTGTGAGAGGTCTATTACGGTAAACCATTCAGCATCACAGGGAACTTGGAACATTATTACTGCTGGGTTAGGTACCACAGGGCAGCATTTTATCGCAATTTCATTTATTTTTCTCAAATCTTGGACAATTCGAACCTTTCCACAGGGCTTCTTTAAACCCATTATGGGAGAGTTACACGGACTGCTCAAGACTTCTTTCAGGACTCCCTGTCTGAGAAAATCTGCAATTATTTGTGACACTTCAATGAGGACGTCTTGAGTCATGTGATATTGTGACACCTGTGGGAACACTGCATTCGGCTTGATCTGAACTTTGACTGGTTCTACCCCTTTTATCAATCCTACTTCTTTTCCGGTCAAATCCCACACTTTCTCTGTCACTGTTCCTTGCAAGTCGACAGGTAGGTCGATCAGTGTATGCATCAGGAATAAGGTAATTAATGGATAGGCTTCATTTGTCCCTGCTTCTTCCTCTAGTAATTGACTTTCATCTCCTTCATCGTTGCTATTTGTCTGTACTTCAATTCCATCATTGGAACAGGTAATTGAGCATTTTGTCTTACATAGTAAGTCCCTTACCAGTAGGGATACTGGACTTGAATCACAAACTACAAATCTATGTAGACCTTGGAAGTTGCCAATTTCAACTTGTACTGTATCTGTAATCAGGTTAGTCAGGTACTGGTTTGCTACTCCAACCACCCGTATAGTACGCCCTGAGAGAGGTAATCTTGGAAATTCTGCACTTCTAACTGTGGAGTGCGTAGCTCCTGTGTCAACCAGGAATGAAACCCTATAGCCCATTACCTTCCCTTCTACATATGGGCCTCTCTGATCCACCTCTAAGGATGCTGCAAGCCTGCACTCCTCACTATCTGAGCTATCATCTGACCAGTCTTCTTTCATGCCATTTTCACCTCGCAGTGGGAATTGTTGCACAGTGTTGTTTTGATTTGTTACCTGACCTGTGACCTGCTGAGGAAGCATCACCTGTTGCTGTCCCATCGGAGCCATTGGTAATTGCATTTGCTGTCTAGGCACCATAGGAATCTGCTGTTGCACTGGTTGCATTGGTATTGTTTGGAAACGTGGCATTTGCATCTGCTGCATGGGCTGTACCCCTTGCATTTGTACCTAATTATTCAGAAAATTCGGGTTTTGATGTCTTATTCTTGGGCACCGTGAATTTTGTAAGGTACCGACATTAGTGCTTTGCTGAACTGCACCATCCTGCACCATATTCGGACACTCCCGTTTCCAATGCCCCACGCCCCCGCACGCGTGACATGGTGACATCTTTTTCACCCCTTGAACATCATTTTGGACAGCAACATTATTTATGTCCGAACCGCGGTTCACAAACCCTCGACCTCGGTCTCTTGGCTGTGCCTGAAACACACCATTCATTTGCAGATGAAGCTGTATCATCTGTTGAACTCCATTTCCCTGTATTCCAGCCTGTGCAGCTCTTATCTGCATTGCCATCACCTTTTCCTTCAGCTTTTTCTGCTTCAACTCGATCTCATCACTACAGTACTTTGCATACTGCAATACTTCATCGATCGGTTTAGCTTGCCAACAAATCAGATGATTCTTAATCATTTGGCTAACTTCTGGTCTCAACCCTTCGACGAATCTAAACACAAGGTGATTCATATCCTTCGGTTCGATAGTTTCAGTACCACTGTAATGTTTAAACGCTTTCAACAATCTCTTGTAATAAGCATGTATTGACTCTTTAACCTCTTGAGAGGTCCGGTCGATTTTCTGCCAATCAGTCACTTTCGGCGACACCTTTTGTTTCAAAAACTCAATTACTTTACGATAATATTTCATCACCTCTTCTGAAGGTGCTCCAGTCACTTTATCTCTAGCCGGCTCCTTCGTCGGCCAATCTACCCCTCTTTTGCACTCGAGCCACAAATCAGGCAGAACAATAATCTCAAACAAAGTATTCAGGTCTTCCCAGAGACACTTTGCAAGTTTCACAAACCTGTCCGTTTGTTGATACCACTCAATCGGCTTCTCTCTCAATCTAGGATAATCATTCGTAAAAGACAAAATATCTCCTCTAGACCACGGCACATGCACTAAAACACCGCCAGCTATCTCTCTCATAGGCAATATTTTCACTGATTCTAGATCAGGCGAGGTCTTGGCTTGATTAGACCCTGGGCTATCACCCTTTCCTTTATCCCTTTTCTTTGCCCATCGGCCTTCCCTTTTTTTTCTAATGCACCCCAAATTTGTGCACTCTGCAACAGTTCTCTCAGATGTGCCTTCATGCCTGCAGACCTCATGTGTTCAAAAAAATTTGAGTCAAAATCTAGTCTGTAACTCCTATTCAAATGCTTAGGGGCATATTTATACTCTGTTTGCGCCGGAACTGCGTAGTATTTTTTGACGCAATTCCGACGCAAAACTAACTCCATATTTATACTTTGGCGTTAGACGCGTCTAGCGCCAAAGTCCATGGAGTTTGCGTCATTTTTTTGCGTGGACACCTACTTTGCGTTAATGATATGCAAGGTAGGCGTTCCCGTCTAAAAAATTGACTCCGAGGCATGTGCGCCGTATTTACACTCCCGGGCAAAATTCACGCCCGGGAGTGGGCGGGTGAAAAAAAATGACATCCAGCCGATTTTGCGCCGTTTTTTAGCGCCTGGTCAGGGCAGGCGTTAAGGGACCTGTGGGCTCGGAAGGAGCCCAGAGGTGCCCTCCCATGCCCCCAGGGACACCCCCTGCCACCCTTGCCCACCCCAGGAGGACACCCAAGGATGCAGGGACCCATCCCAGGGACATTAAGGTAAGTTCAGGTAAGTTTTTTTTTTTTTTGTGTGGCATAGGGGGGCCTTCTTTGTGCCCCCCTACATGCCACTATGCCCAATGACCATGCCCAGGGGACAGAAGTCCCCTGGGCATGGCCATTGGGCAAGGGGGCATGACTCCTGTCTTTGCTAAGACAGGAGTCATTTCAATGGGGGTTGGGAGTCGAAAACAATGGCGCAAATCGGGTTGAGGTGAAAAATTAGCCTCAGCCTGACTTGTCCCATTTTTTGGCGCCCAAGCTCCATATTCCCCCTACGCCGGCGCTGCCTGGTGTACGTAATTTTTTTTCACGCACACCAGGCAGCGCCGGCGGCTAACGCCGGCTAACGTCATTGAATAAATACGGCGCCCGCATGGCGCTTCAGAATGGCGTTAGCCGGCGCTAATTATTTTGACACAAAACTGCGTTAGTGCAGTTTTGCGTCAAAAAGTATAAATATGGCCCTTAGTGTTTCCGATGTCAATATTGTATTTGTCTGCCAAGTTCGCTAATCTTTGATGTACTTTGCCTACCTCTTTGGTAATCTTGGGGCATAAGTATCTCAATTCTGCCTCAGTGTAGGACTCCAATCTACTCACTCCCATTGTCCCTTCCACTAACTCGGCAGCTTCTGCTCCTAGTCGTACAAAATTCAGGTATTCATCTTGTTTTTCTTTCTCAGGTTCAATTGTAGTCACTGCAGTCTTTTGTGAGGTATAAGTCTTCTCTAACCATTCGTTTAACTGCTGTACTGTAAAACCCTGCGTTGAAATGTTCCCTGCATGTATCATTGGGGAATGTGAGGTATTTGTACTCATGGTCTGGGGAGTTAAAACTCCCATTCCTGCTTGACGCATCGCTTCGAGAGGTGCCCCCACTGGACTAAGGTCCATTAAGGCTGTTCATTTACTTCTTCTCCAGAAGCCATTATCTGTGGAGTTCCCATAGACCCTCCTCTTATCGCTTCCTGTGTCATCACTCCCTGGTCGCACATCCCTGTTTTACCTTGTGCATACAATGGGACGGGGGGACCAACAGTAATGGGTAACGATATAGCGGCAGGTGTCTGACCTGGACCTAGACTCCTTGGAGCCTCAACACCATAGGTCTGTTCTAATGTACCCGGAACAGGTACTAACGGTGGTCCTGCTACGGGGTTGTACCCTGGTATCAGCTGTGGTGGCGGTTGAGACATTAATTTCGGAGTCGATTCAATCTGTATTAGCTTTGGCTTTGTGTATATTGGGTCTGGCGGCACTATCAGGTTTGTAGTAGTCTCGAGCACTGGGACATCAGGGTAGATTCTCTTTATCTGCGGTGGAGGCTGCAACTGTATCGGCAAGTCTGGTGCAGTGGGTACACTGACACTATTCTGTATCAAAGCTGTATCGCTAGTCTGTGCTGTATCAGTAACTCCCTTTTCTTGCGTCTGGTTCCCAGGATCCAAGCTAGTACTTGGAGCACTATCGCTCACCGCATATGGTGGCGGACGATCATGTAACAATCTATCCATGAATTCCTCATCGTCTGAATCATCTTCCTCTTCCCAAGACCTTTTATTTTCTTTAGCTTTGCCTGAGTCCTTGTCGATTTTACAGGAGGCTTTCTTTCCCTGTGTCTCTTCTCCCTGTGTTATTGCTGGGAATAACTTTAACCCATCTACAATTCCCCATCTCCACATTTTGCTCTCATTGTCCCATCTAGCCTCTGCATAGGATTTTTCTGCCTTTCTTAGTCTTCGCTGAAACCTTTCTTGTCTATGTTTAAGAGCCATCAAGTCCCAGATCACCAAAGCCTCGTATTTTGTCGGTCTCGGAGGTGGTTTCTGCGTACTTAACATCCACCTCAAATTTTCTAGTGCTTTTGGATTAAATGTCCCATGTTCTGGGAACGCTAGACACCCCTCTTTCTCTGTTAATTTGCACCATTGTTTCATCCATGCAACACCCTTTTCTTCCATAACTGTATAAGCTGGAGTACCCTCAGGTGGTGTAGGTTCCCCATCGGTTGCGACGATGTATACATATCCTTTTAGAGCTCTTAAATGCTTTGACAAAATTCATTTTTGCGATCTTTTATTTCGTATTTAATCAGAAATGGCTTAGTTCCCAGGACACTCTTCACCCGCCCTTTCTCAACCTATTGCCTCTCACGGACGGCAGCCAATCCGTGCGCGACCCCTCTCGACATCTGACCTATATCAGCGCGGCACCACTGACGTCACACTCACACACACTGCAGCTGACAAAGTCTTGCGGCTTGTCCGCTCTTCACTGAACCTTACAACTCACACAAACTAATGCAATTTATTGCGAGCACCTTAAAATGACAACACAAATCTGTCGGTTTACTTCAGGAAGGGTAACACATTCGCTTCAGAACTTTACAGAGATTTCACTTGAAGTCGCTACTCTCCCCTTATCAGTTCCCGCATACGCAAGCAGAATCTGACACGCAAATTCTACTCTCGACTTGTCAATGACTCCTTCTAGTGCACTTTAGAATTTGTCAAATCTCCATCGAAGGTTTCATACACACATTATAGCTCAAACTTGACTTGTCAACCACGTCCGATTGACCTATTAAACCACACAGATTACAACATAAACCACATTTATCTTCATACTCCGGAGTCTTAGACCTCAACAGGTCCGTACACAACAACCAACCACGTGGATAATTTTGAGCAACAAGCGCTACATTCACATGAAGTACACCGACTTCCCTGCTCTCATACTGTGGAGTACGCCCACTCCTGCTAAACCACACTTAATTTGGCCTAATACACACAATTTTCCGCAATCATCTGCAAGATGCATAAGCTTTAGGCAAGCGCAAAGACCCTAACCACTCATACTATGGCGTCGAGAACATTCCCAACTCATCTAGGCAGGCTCCTAGATCCCGGGAAAGCCAATGGCGAACTTAGAAACCCATCATACCTCCGAATTACATTATCACAGAAAAACAAATTATACAATGAATCTCCGTCCTAGGGCCCCCAAGGGCCAAACCGTCGCTCTGCTACCAGAACTGTTAACGCGTCCCTCTATGTTAATTTATACACATTAGGACTCGTTTTAGGCCGATGAATCTTTTTGACCCAGTGGTGAGACACCGTAGAACGAGATAACTGATCAATATGTCAAGTAATATGTCAATAACATTATCAACATATAACACCACAATATATTTCACTTTAGACATTGGTTAAACTGTCGGCGCAACCATGACTTTTCAGTCATGAATAACCACACCTTGTTGAAGTTTTGTGTATTTTATTCCCTATTGATTACAATCTAATAGCAAATGAATTAATCTCAAAACCAAGAAGCAAAGGAGCATAGTCATGATATGGCAACTGTTATAAGATTTTGACAATATAAAGATCAGAACCATTGAGACACTAACATAAGAGATACACAAGTCAGAATGCATAGAACAACATATAAGCCCAGTTCAGCATAGTACAATGTCAGTCACGTCTGTTGGTGTCAGTCAAGGTGAATACCTAATCTAACCGCTAATTAGCATCGGCATGTTGGACTTCATGCAAAATAATTTAGAACACCAATTTGGAAAACATCTAACTAGGATTTCTAACAAAAATACAGCAGTTGGTACCTCGAAAGGAAAAGCATTTAGACAAATTACAATAGCAATTGTCATAGTTACCCTCCTCGGAATGAGTCAGCATACAGGATCAGTCTTCGTCTTCCGGACATCAGTTAGAGCGCCAACAGTCTATTTCATCTAAGGACAGGGAACACTTCCCTCATAAGGAGGAGAAGTGTAAATGGGGCAGTCTATGGGTGAGGATGGTTTTGTCTAAGTCTCGATCACCAAATAGAGTGACAGAGTTTCGGGATGCAATCGATATCATTCCCTGCCTAATGCCCTCGAGTCTCCTGTGTCATGAGTTTTTATCCCTTTTTCATAATACATTCCCCCAAAATTCTATTGGATAGTCACTACACCCCACTATCTTCAACCTATCAAATTATACATTAAGTAATGCATTTGTCATTTCATGATAAACTAGAATATTTTGATTGGTCTTCATAATTTACGTTTTCGTAGGTGGCACATCCGGGGTTACTTCATTTTCTGTCACGTTCATCAGGTCAAAAGTTCTCTTTTCCATGGATGAATGTCCTTGGAAGTTTCCATAATTGTTGCAAAGCGTATAAAATTTATACTAAAACATCTAGCAAGTGGGTGAGAATACAACTGCCATTGATACAATAAGCGGAGAAAAGAACAAATGCTGGGTCATGGCCTTTCGCGAGTCAGCACACTGAAGGAACAGAAAAACATGCTTTAATATGAGAGCTACACGACTAAGTTTTCAACTCACGCTAACTTAAGACTCATGGATTCTAATAAACGTAATCCTTATAAAGGTTAACATATTCAATTAATGCAAGTAATTATTTTTTTATAATCAACATTAGTATATAAGTACAATAGCAGCTTCACACTTATAATTGCGTTAAGAATACATTCAAACGGATAATATTTCGTAATCGTTTTTGTCTGCAGCATTGTTAGGTATAAGCATTTCACGTCTAATATGTAATGTTCAAACTACGCTCTCTCAATAGCATCATCAGGCAGAGGAGCATTGGCACCGGAGCAGGAGGGAGCTGCATCCCACTTGGCCCTGGAGGGTGAAGCTACGGAGTTTGAAGCCACCAGTGGGAGGGAGGGCGAGGAGAGCTCCACGGCGGGGACAGGAGCAGAGACCAGCGACAGCGACTCCTCCTCTGATGGGATCTCCCTTGCGGTGGAGGGCCTCTCTGTGCCCACCGCATCAACAGGTACAGCCGCCACCCCCCTACCAGCACCGCCCTCCCAGCAGCCCCTCAGCGTGGGTCTCGTGCCCGCTCACTCAGGAGGGTGGGCTTCTCCTTTGCCTCAGGCACCTCAGGCCCTGCCCCAGTCAGCCCTGCTGCCCTAAATGAGGAGGCTATGACCTCCTGAGATCCCTCACTGTTTAGGCAGTCTACCCTTCTGAATGACATCCAGGGTGTTGAGAGGCAATTGCAACAAACAAATGCATACCTGGAGGGCATTCATTCTGGCCAGGAAGCCCAACAGAGAGCATTTCATGCTCTGGCCTCAGCACTGATGGCAGCCATTGTTCCTGTGTCCAGCCTCCCCCCTTCAACCTCCTCCACCCAGACCCAGTCCCCTTTACCTCAGCCTATCCCAAGCACACCATCAGATCGGCATGCACACACATCAACACACAAGAGTGGCTCAGGCAAACATAAGCACCACACATCCCACAGGCACTCACACAAACAACATATCCATGCACGTATACCAACATCCACTTCCTCCACTGTGTCCCCCTCCTCCACATCTCCCTCCTCCCTCCCAGTCTCGTCTCCACTCACACCTGCATGCACTACTTCCTCAGCCACTACCTCCATCACCAGCATGCCCATCACCACATACCGCTCACGTGCAATCACCACCCCCACTACCATTCACACACCCCCACTGTGCTCTACCAGTGTGTCAGTGAGCCCTCCTCCCAAAGTACACAAATGCAGGCACACACACACTCAACAGCCATCCACCTCACAACAGCCTATGCACCTTCACCCAAATTCAGCAGACGTTCACCTCCTGCAACCACTACCTCTTCCTCCACTCCCAAACCCCCTTCATCTACCCATCCCAGTGTGTCTAAAAAACTTTTCCTGGCTAACATTGACCTCTTCCCTACACCTCCCCCCGTCCTTCCCCTAGGGCCAGGCATTTCAGGTCCCAGCCCAGCACCTCAGCCACCACATCCCCAGGCACAGTGGTGCCAGCAACTGGGGGGTCATGGAGTGCGCCAACCATCAGGGCTGCCGGTGTGCCACATAGCGAGGGCAAGGACATTCCGTCACCTGCCAAGGTGAAAAAGGTGCCCACATCACAGAGGGAGAAGCAGAAACCACCAGCCACCAACCGGTCAGCGAAAACGAAAGGGGATAGTGGCAAGACAACTGCACCACCATCAAAGGTGGGGAAGGGCCAAAAACAGAAGGGCAAGTCAGGAGAGGGCATGGTGGCACCGACTGAGGGACCAGTGTCACACCTTCTCTCCACGTCCACGCCAACCTGTATGGCGGCGAGCACCAGCACCTGCACCGCCTCCGGCACGTCTACAGCCGCTGCAACAGTCCCCAGCCTCTTCCCCAGTGGGCAGCCGTCCGAGGCTGTAGGAGACATCCTGCTTTCTCCCTCAGCAGGTGCTGACACATGCACCACTGCCAGGCCCGCCGCCACAGACCCTGCCGCTAACACCGCCACCACAGTCCCCGCTGCCAGCACCGCCACCACAGACACCGCTGCAAGCCCCACCAGCGACCTGCAATGTCCTCGGACAGTGGCACCACCGCTGACATGCCTACCATCCCCAGTGGTCAGTCGTCCGAGGCTGGAGGAGGGCTCCAGGACCCTGGGCAGCTTCCATGAAGCATTATTGTCATCACTGTTGGCACCTGCAGGTGGAAGGCGAAGCCGCAGCAGTGAGGGAAATTCTGCTGCCTCAATGGCATATCATGCTACCTGTACCTCGCCAATGTTGAGCCACGCACACCCAGGTGAGTGAATTGTACAGGCCCCATTGCACGTGGAGTAAACTGGGCACTAGGCCCCCTCCAGAACCAGTGGAGAGATACATCCACTACCTCAGTCCTTGGCAGGATGACTGGGCACCAGGCCCCCTCCAGAACCAGTGGAGTATCACATCCACTACCTCAGTACTTGGCAGGATGAAGCACTCTGGGCACCAGGCCCCCTCCAGAACCAGTGGAGAGACACATCCACTACCTCAGTCCTTGGCAGGATGAAGCACACTGGGCACCAGGCCCCCTCCAGAACCAGTGGAGTATCACACCAACTACCTCAGTCCTTGGCAGGATGAAGCACTCTGGGCACCAGGCCCCCTCCAGAACTAGTGGAGAGATACATCCACTACCTCAGTTCTTGGCAGGATGAAGCACTCTGGGCACCAGGCCTCCTCCAGAACCAGTGGAGTAACACATCTACTACCTCAATCATTGGCAGGATAAAGCACTCTGGGCACCAGGCCCCCTCCAGAACCAGTGGAGTATCACATCCACTACCTCAGTACTTGGCAGGATGAAGCACTCTGGGCACCAGGCCCCCTCCAGAACCAGTGGAGAGACACATCCACTACCTCAGTCCTTGGCAGGATGAAGCACTCTGGGCACCAGGCCCCCTCCAGAACCAGTGGAGAGATACATCCACTACCTCAGTCCTTGGCAGGATGAAGCACACTGGGCACCAGGCCCCCTCCAGAAGCAGTGGAGTATCACACCCACTACCTCAGTCATTGGCAGGATGAAGCACTCTGGGCACCAGCCCCCCCCCCCCAGAACCAGTGGAGAGACACATCCACTACCTCAGTCCTTGGCAGAATGAAGCACTCTGGACACCAGGCCCCCTCCAGAACCAGTGGAGAGATACATCTACTACCTCAGCCCTTGGCAGGATGAAGCACTCTGGGAACCAGTCCCCCTCCAGAACCAGTGGAGTATCACATCCACTACCTCAGTCCTTGGCAGGATAAAGCACTCTGGGCACCATCCCCCCTCCAGAACCAGTGGCTAGACACATCCACTACCTCAGTCCTTGGCAGGATGAAGCACCCTGGACACCAGCCCCCTCCAAAACCAGTGGAGAGATACATCCACTACCTCAGCCCTTGGCAGGATGAAGCACTCTGGGCACCAGGCCCCCTCCAGAACCGGTGGGGTATCACATCCACTACCTCAGTCCTTGGCAGCATGAAGCACTCTGGGCACCAGGCCCCCTCCAGAACCAGTGGAGAGACACATCCACTACCTCAGTCCTTGGCAGGATGAATCGCTCTGGGCACCAGGCCACCTCCAGAACCAGTGGAGAGATACATCCACTACCTCAGTCCTTGGCAGGATGAAGCACTCTGGGCACCAGCCCCCCTCCAGAACCGGTGGAGTATCTCATCCACTACCTCAGTCCTTGGCAGGATGAAGCACTCTGGGCACCAGGCCCCCTCCAGAACTAGTGGAGAGATACATCCACTACCTCAGTTCTTGGCAGGATGAAGCACTCTGGGCACCAGGCCCCCTCCAGAACCAGTGGAGTAACACATCTACTACCTCAATCCTTGGCAGGATGAAGCACTCTGGGCACCAGGCCCCCTCCAGAACCAGTGGAGAGATACATCCACTACCTCAGTCCTTGGAAGTATGAGGCACTCTGGGCACCAGGCCCCCTCCAGAACCAGTGGAGACTGTTATCCACTTGAGAGACTGTGGTTTTGCACTCCCCAGGTTACAGCAGTGGGCAAACCACCCACTGTAGAGACTTTTGAGACTGTGGCTTTGCACTCCCCAGGATAGAGCAGTGGGCAAACCACCCACTGGAGAGACTTGCGAGACTGTGGCTTTACACTCCCCAGAATACAGCAATGGGCATGGAGCCCCCTCATGCAGCAGTGGCATCGTGCGTTCATCTGGCTGAGGTGCCCCCTCCGCCCCCTCCCCCTGAGGTACCTGTTTCATTTCTATCTGATGCCCCTGCAGTGTTCTCTCCATTTCCAGTCAGGTATCATGTGTGGGCTTTGCCCATGCATTTTGGGCCAGAGGTCCACGGACAATGATTGGTGCACTATCCGGACTTGTTTAGTTGGTGTACATAATTGTATATACTGGATTTTGAATTTTGATAATGAGATTTCACATGATTACATTCGTTCAAATCATTTCCTTTTGTCCTTGTGTTCTTCCAGGGGGTGGGGGGAGTGTATATGTAGTGTTGCTGCATGTATTTGTGTATGGTGTTGTGGGTGAGGGTGGGGGTGTTGCGTGTTGCTTATGTGTGTCACTCCCTTTTCCCTCCCCCCTCCCCTGTGTTGTAGGTGCAGTACTCACCGTGGTCGGTGCCGCCGTCTTTGGTGCTCCTGATAGAAGATAAGGAAGACCAGCATCTACAGTATCTGCAATTCGGGCTCCATGGCGTCCTGGTTCCTCGTCGGGTGTGGAGAGGTGAGTGGTTTCCCTTCTGTATACTGTTTCCACCGTTTTTTTGTTTGCGTTGGTTCCGCCCCTGGAAAGGTGGCGGATAGGCCTCTTGTGATAGGGTGGGCGGTACATTGTGTTCCGCCTGTCTGTTGGCGGTTACCGCTGCGGTGTTTGTTTGTACCGCCATGGTGGTCGGAGTGTTAAAGTGGCTGTCTATGTTGCCAGTTTCCGCCATGGTCATGACTCCATTTTTTTCTCTGCTGGCATGTTTACGGTATTACTGCCGCTTTAACACCGAGCGCCAGGGTTGTAATGAGGGCCATAGTCTTCTATGTTAAATAGCCCAACCTCATCATGGCAAAACATCACAGAGGTGGACTGCGGCACGGCCAGCAGTCTTCTTAGAAATGTATTTTCCGCTATTTGTAGGGCTTTACAACTAACATACCCCCATACTCCTGCTCAAAATGAAGCCACCGGCACACATTTGCTTTTAAAAATACAGAGAATTTCTCTCACCGGCTTGTGGCCCAGGCACTTAGAGAATCTAAAAACAGCATTTATTGCCCGTCGAAACTGTGTGACTCTCACATTAAGCAAAAACTTCCAGTTAAGGTCAACGTCAAACGGAATCCCCAGGTAAGTAAAATGGGGCTTTTCATGTCTCCTCACATTTAGGTAAAAAGGTTTTTAGTTTTTGAAAATTCACAAAGGACTTGGTATGGTTGGTTCGAAGGCCTATGTTCTCCATAAATTTATTAAAAGCATCTAAAAGAAGCTGTAGCTCATTGGCTGTTCGGGAGATAAGGACAGCATCGTCCATATAAAGCATGATGGGGATCGCTCTAGAATTCATCTTGGGATAATCTTTTCCCGCTCTCAACAAGTGATCACCCAGAGAGGTAATATGAATTAAAAAAAGAAAAGGGGCCAGAACATAACCTTGTCTAGCCCCCTTAAGTGACGGAAACTCTTCTTTGAGATCCCCTCTCCTACTATGACGCACTCAGGCTGTAGTGTGACCATGGCGCATGCACAAAAAGGAGACAATAGCACTGTCAATACCTAACTCTAGCATAATAGACCAGAAATTGAAACAGTCTACTGTATCAAAGGTGCAGGTTAGGTCCACAAAAGTGAGATGGACGCAACCTTTCTTGGCCTAAATGTACTTTTGAATGATTAAAGAAAGGTTTAAGGTCTGTTCAGCTGTTCCCAAGCTTGGGTGAACACCAAACTGTAGGTCTGAGAGTCCCTGCTATAACCCAGATTTCCAATTTAGAGTGTAAAACTCTGGCTAAGATCTTAACTGTACTATCCAGGAGAGATATAGGATGACAGCAGTGGGGAAAACTCTTGTCTCCTTTTTTTAAAAATGGGAACAATAATAACCTTCTGCCAAGGTTTGACCACAGGTCCTATTATTGCACTATGGATAACATTAACTAATAACGGAGCCAAAAACCCTGGGAGGAATTTAAAAACATCCACAGGAACTCTATTGGGCACCGGGTGCTTTACCCGAAGGGCAATTCTCACTAGCTAAGATGACATGAGGAACTGTGATTGCACAAAAGTGCTTGACTGGAGCTCACGTCACAGAGGGCTTCCTTTTTGAAGCCCAAAGTAGAGGGAACACTCTTTGTAACAAAGACATTAGAAAATTGAGTCACTCAGTCTTCGCTAGAGATAACACAGTTGATTTAGGGCACAACCTCACCCAGGGGATTATGGGAGTTTACAACCTGCCAAAACTTTGGAAATCTTTCGGGGCGCTGGCTGTTCGGAAATCCTCCCAGATCTCTGCCCTGATTTCGGCCTTCTTTTTACATATGGCGCCTCTTTATACAGTTTCCTAGCCTGGGTTATTTCTAGGTAATCCTGCAGGCATTTTTTAAAGCACGTTTTAAAAGCGCATGGGCTTTGAAGCAGACACTGTTAAACCACCTCAGGTTATCCCTAGCCTTTGGGTGGCACCGTAATAAGTTTGTCAGGCATATAACTATTTAACCTTGTAATGCAGCTATAACTTCTGATGGGTTAGAGTCCCCCTGCAAAAGTGTGTCAATATCTGATTGAATATTCAGTACCAAGTCCCCATGGAAAACATCCTTATCTACCTTTTCCCATTTAAGACTCAAGCCTTTATTACAGCTAAAATCAATCTGAGAATCAGAGGTGGTATGTGATTCCCTAAAAGGGGCTAACTTGAGCTCCATTACAAGTGGGTTGTGGTCACTTAAACACGAAGCCTTGACTTCGCACGTCACTACTGCCGATAAAAGCAACCTAGAGATGAGCACATGATCAATAAAAGAGTGTGATTTAGGGCTCATAAAAGTGGGATGTTTTAACATACTCAGCTGGAAGTGATCTAAGTGTAATATCAGATTATGTGTGAGATACACCCTATTCAGTGAGTCACCGTAGGGTGTAAATTTAAAATGTGTGAGAGGGTGGTTAAAGTCAGCACAAATTCGGCACATTAAAGCTTCGCCATAAACACAGATCAGGACATACATACAGTGACACTCCTTGTTGGTGTAAAAGGTCATTTATTTTAGGACATGGTTTAAACACAACATCATTTAACATTTAACTGTATATCGTCCGTTTAACCAGACCTTTACTTTTACGAATTCCTTTGCCTTCATTCTCTCCTCAAATAGCTCCCTTCAATTCTCCTACCGTACACGCTCCCCTATTCCTCCCATGCCTTCCTTGCTTGTAGCCTACCCCTTGCTCTGATCCTTCACCTCTTTGTTTTTCCCCCTGGAAGGGTGGACAAGCCCGCATCTGGCTCTCCACCCTCCCCCATCTCCTGCCATCCAGCGAAACCCATGAGGCGTTTCGCTGCCCCACCCCAAGGAAAAACAACCTTTTTCCGCTTCTGTATGCGCTCCTGAATAATTTTCTTCTTCTTCTCTTTTTTTTTTATTCCCTTATCCACGAATTCACTCCCCATAAACTTTCTAACGTCAACCTTAACTCTGTTAGGTAGTACGCATTTCCTATCTGCGACAAATGGACCCCGTCATCTCGAAACAAAGCCTTCTCCTGCTCTTTTATGTCCCCATGCCTTAAAACCTTGATCCCTTGAGCCCAGCAGAAAACTCTCATGGCTCTATTCAACTTTTTCCGAGCCCGCTCAATGGCTCCGTGATTGAGTGCCCCTCTCCATGCCCTTCTCGGCACAAATTCTGTCCATACCAGACATGTCCCGCATAGTTTCTGCTTCAAAAGTTTCAAATCTCTCTGCATAAGCTGTATCAAAGTGAGCCCCGATAGCTTCACTAAATCATTTTCCCCAAGATGAATCAATAAAAGGTCCGGACATCCCCACTGCGGCAAGTTACCCGTGATAAATGGGAGCAGGCTCCCCCACCTCATACCACTCTTGCCTCACCAACGAACTTCATGGTGTCTGCTGGGCAGTCCCAATGATCTGCCGCAAATTTGCTTCTCCGCAAATTTCGCCGCCCAATGAACGAACGAATGGCCGACCAACCATGTTGTCATCTTGTCTTTCTGCAGCCCGGCCACACATCCTGTAAAGAAAAAATACTGTAAAGGCTGTATTGGTAAGCTAACCCCCCCCACCTGCTTTGTTCTCTTCAAGGCCTGACATACCGCTCGCAGCACCTAGATTTCCATCTCCCTATGGACTTGATCTTAGCCCAATCCCATCCTAAATGGGCTGCTGCAGTCGCTGTACCAATCCTGAATGAATGCGTTCCATAATCCCCCGCACGCCGCCCTATCTGTCCAAGTGCCATTCTCATAACTTGTAACAGCTGATAACTAGTCAGCTTTTTCCCTGATGCACATACAAAAACCCCTGAATGGGCTGCCCCACGCCACCTGGCCTTGAACATGATCCACTCTGCTACCGGGCATGCCATCTCCACGCCCCCTTTTTCCAGCCATACCCACTTGCCTTTGCCCAGCTGATCCGTCTTTAACCGCCTAAGCCATATCCCCAGCCTGTCCTTGTGCATGCACACCTCCTTCCTCCTCACCCCAATTTCTTTCCCCACCCCCAACAACTCTGACACTCGAAAAGCGCCAAAGAACATCCACACCATGCATAAACGGAATAAACCCACCTCGTACTCATCCGTACAACAAACTGGTGACAAATGCACCAGCTCCAGCAGGATTTCAAAAGTAATGGGTTCTCTTGCTGGTTTATCCCCGCTGGCCCTGAACCTCCCCCAACCCTTCAACATTTTACACAATAAATCATTATTCTCAGGGTCATAACCAAAAAAGAGTTTCCCATAAAAAGAAACACCTGCCAGTTTTCCCCCAATTGTAGCTGGAGATAAACCCTCCCCGATCAGAAAAGCACAAAACGTCTGGTCTGTGCTTCAAGCGTTCGCAGGTCTTGCACCCAAAAGTTGCCCCCAAACAGCTCAAAAGATTGAAACTCCAACCATGCAAGCCTGTAATTTCGCCACGTAGATACCGCTAATGACATCTCCACCAGCCCCGTAATCATAACCCCCCACTCCCAAATGTCTGCCGGGACCACAGTCTTGTTCCGTTCCGCTCCAGGTGCCAATTCGCGAAAACGCCGCCACTGTGAACGAGATAGGGAGTCTGCAATCTCGTTGTGAACCCCCGGTATATGAGCAGCTTTCAAGATAACATTCAAAGTTAAACATAGAAGCATGAACTACTGCAACAAGCGCAAAACTCTGAGGTCCCTTGCTCTCTGCCTGTTGACCAACTCTACCACTGCCATGTTGTCTACTTGAAAGAGCACTGTCCTGTTGGCTAACTCCTGTCCCCACACTGCCAGTGCCACTAGTAGGGGAAAGAACTCCAGAAAAGCGATGCTTCTCCCTTGCTGCAACCAAAATGCAGGCCATGCTTCCGCGCACCACCTCCCATCCCAGTAGAAGCCAAAACCCGACGCTTCCGATGCATCCGAAAAAATTTGGACCTGCCACACCGTGTCTGACTCACCAAAAGACATCGGTACCCCATTGACATTTTTCAAAAAGATCTCCCATATTCTAATGTCTTCTCGTAATGCCAAGGAAACTCGTATTCTATGGTGTGGAAGCACTGCACCTGACATGGACAGCCCCAAACGTTTACAGAAAGTCCGACCTCCCCTTACTACCCTACACTCAAAATTGAGGTAACCTAAAAGCTTTTGAGCCGTCCGTAGGTCTATTTTACGCAAAGTGCGCACCACTGCTAGGAAATCCAGTATCTCCCCCACTTTCACCGCTGGCAATCTGGCGACCAACTCTCTTGCATCCAGCTTGATACCCAAAAAGGTCAAAATCGGCATTGGTCCTTCTGTTTTCTCCGGGGCAAGAGGTACTCCTGCCTGCTGAGCTAGCCTCTGGAAATTGTCCAAAGCCCGCCCACATGCCGCGGATGCGGCTGCCTCTACAAATAAGAAATCATCCAGGTAATGAGTCACCATCCTATGGCCGCTCATTCTCGCAAAGACCCACTGTAAGAAAGTGCTGAAAGTCTCAAAAAGCGCACAGGATATCGCGCAGCCCATGGGCAGAACCCTGTCCACATAAATGGCGCCGTCTAGCTGTACGCCCAAGAGGTCAAAATCTGCTGGGTGAATAGGAAGCAATCTAAAAGCTGATTGAATATCGCATTTTGCCATTTCAGCCATCCACCCGCACTTCAGGACTAACTTCACTGCGTCATCAACTGACGCGTAAATTACCTTGGAGTCCTCTTGGGCAATGAAATCATTAACTGACGCACCTTCGGGCCATGACAGGTGGTGAATCAAACGAAACTCTCCCTGCGCCTTTTTGGGTACCACTCCCAAAGGAGATATCATCAGAGAATCACTTGGCCATTCGGAAAACGGGCCGGTTATTCTACCCAGGCCCACCTCTTTTGCTAATTTGTCACACACTATCTGAGGCCGTTCTTTGGCTGACCGCAAATTGTCTGCCCATCTCCTCTTTCGGGGACCTTGGTAACCTATTCTAAAACCTTCTCGAAAACCGCATTCCAGTAGACGTGCTTTATCCGCTTCAGGATAAATGCGCAACCAAGGCAGCAAAAAATCCAGTCTAACTGGTGTAGGACCCCTTTGGTGCAGGAGCACCATGCGATCCCCTCCCTCTTGAAGCTCTCCACTGTTCTGCTGGGCTGGAAAGGGAGAAACATTGAATGACTGGATGAGGGCCCCCTCACTTGGAGCAATCATGTTTAAACCTGCACTGTGCTCTGGAACAAAAACCTTTTCCAGCAGGCCCCCGAAGTTGCCCCCGTAGTTTTTGTGGCAGGGCCCGCCCCTCCCGGGGCGGGCGTGCCTGAAAGGGCTTATATATCACTGGCAGTCCACTCGCTGTATGCGTGGACGCTGCTGCCTGTGCCAATGCCATCCACTGCATCCATATCTACGTCCCCCCAAGGGTTTTCAGGATTTACACTCACCCGAGCTCTGAACTCTTCGTCATAACTGAGCCATGCAAACCCCCCAAAATGCATTTGTGCCTTTCTAATAATGTCCATGTATTAAAAAAGTGCAATGGCCCTATCCGGGTATTTTTCGTAGTATATACTGGCAAATATCAAAAAGGCTGACGTCCAATTGTCCATTGTGATAGGGACCCTGGGCCTGGGCCCTAGCTCCCATTCCTCCTCCTTGGAACCCTCCTTGGCCTGTATGTCCCTGTGCAGTAGCTTAAACACATCCACATATTCGTGTTTCCATATCCTAGCTTTTGTTTTTTCTGCTATGTGAGACCCGAGTGGCATGGCCAAACCCATATATGGAAGACGTTTCTTATGGCCTCCCCCTTCCTTGTCCTCTGGTGTCGTATCTCCCTCCGCCACTTTACTGCCTGTAGCTGTGTCTAGCATGGCGGCCCCTTCCTTATCCTTGTTCTCGGACGTTCCCTGTACAGGAATAGGGCCTGGTGTTTCTAAAACTGATCCGTCCCCTACCCCAATGGACCTACTTGTGCTTGCCTCCCTTGGTGTCACTCCCGCTTTGCCCCACACTGACCACCATCTCTTACCTCTGACATTCTCTCCCAAGCTCCTTGGCACTCTCTTCAGATTTCTGCCGCGTGGCATGGTTTGCCGTCCCCCTGTGGGCCCTTCCGTTAGAATCGTATCCTGCAAAACAGAAATCGAAGAAGAAGTTGCGCTGCTCTTGCGCCCTCGCCCCCCCCTTTTTTGACAGCGCTCACCTCCACATCCCGAATCTCACCATCTTCCCATTCCTCCCCTTCTTCCTCATAGTCCAGTTCCAATTCCTCTTCTCCTACCCACTGGCCCATGTGTTGGGCAAAACCTCTTGCTTTGGTTGATGCAGTCTCTATCGCCTCCGTACCCGAATGACGCACACCATCGGGACGGTACCCGTGCTCCCCCGGGGTGGAGAAGGCCGCCGTAGACCCCTCCAATGCTTCGTACCAACGTGCTTGGGTCGTATTGCGTCCAGTTGGCGTAGCCCTTCTCCTGCCAACCTCGGCCGTTGGCATTGGTTTACTTCTACCCCCATGACCGTATGCGTCACCGGGTTTCCCCGCGCCAACTTGCCCTTCGGCCGCACCAGCCTCTTGTCTCTGATCCCCTTCTGACTGTGGGGCCCAGACCCAGGTTCCGCTTCCCGCCCCCGGCTGCTGCGCCCCTTTGTTCTCTCTGGCCTCTCTGGCCCTTTTGGCCGCTTCGCTGCGAGCATTCGCCTCCTCCCTGTCCTTGCACAACTGTGCCCACCTGGCCTCCGTCTCTAGAACAACCCTGCACTGTTCCCGTATCCTGGCCTCTAGGTCCCTGGTCTCTGCTCGGTCCCAATTCCCCTGCGTAGGTGGGGCCGGGGCCCCCATGGGCCCTGCCTCGTCTGTTACCTTGTTTTTCACCACTCTGGCCTGGCGGGGAGATGCCTTGGCTCTAACCGACCCCCCTCTGGGTTTCCCCGCATACTTGCCTTTTTTCTTCACTGGGGCCCCAAAGCCCCCAGGACTGTATCCCTCTCCCTTGTGGTATGACAAGTCTTGTGGGGCAGCTTCCCCGCTGGGCCCAGGAAGGGGCTGCTCGGTCGCCCCGCCTTGTAATACGGGCCCTCACTCACCAGCCGGTTGTCCCTCTGCACCTGAGGAGTCGGCCCCTGCTGATGAGCTGTCTGCACCTGCGGTTCCCGGTCCTGCGTCCTGTGTGCCTTGTGCTTCTCCGCTAAACATCAGCGGGCTATGTGAGCTGGGAAACCCTTGCTGCGCGCCTGCGTCCTGACCAGGGGCCGCAGGCCCCTCTTCCCTGTCCCCATCTGAGTCCTGGGACTCGCATGCCGCAATTGCCGCCGCGACCCGACTGGATGCAGCCTTGTCAGGCGTGACATCCCCACCCAGGCCTGATCTAGTACTCCTGGTCTAAGTAGGTCCGCCCGGCCTGCCTCGCCTAAAACGCGGAGCGCGGCCCTCACTACTTCTGCGTTGTGGCTGGTTGCCATGGCGCCTCTTTGTTTTTATATGTTTTTTTTTTTTATATATATATATGCCCCCCCACTTGTGGCCCTGTTGTAGGGAACAAAAGAGTGGGCCCGCCTAGCTACAGGGGTGTGGCCCACTAGGGCTCCCCCTGCAGGGTAACTGTCCTATAGCCTGTCCCCCCCCCCCACCCTTTGGTTCTGATGAAAAAAAAAAAAGTTTTTTGTGTTTTTTTTTTTATATAACCCCGGGCCCTCGGGCCTAACCTCTCTCTTTTTCCTTTTTTTTTGTAAAAAAACTTTTTAATTGTTAATTTAGGGCCCCCCCCTGCTTTTGCTGCAGGTGCGTGGGCCGGCGCCTCCCCGCGGGGTGTGAACGTGCTTGAGCCGGTGTTGGGACGGGCGCGTGGATGCCCGGCCCAGCACGCCTGCCTCACGCGCAGCAGCGCGTATTGAAATGCAGCCCCGCCACCGGCCTACTGGCGCTGCCCCCGGCTCCCGGTACGAGTGCCGGCCTGCCAGTAAAATGCCCCCTGCCTAGCACCATGAGGCTCTGCCTGAAACGCGCCTTACCGCTATCTGGCCAAAACACCTGCTCTGCCTCAAAAACAGCTCCCCATCTGCCCCAGTCGGTGTGGAAAAGAGGCCGACCCCACCCCTTCACCCCCGTTATAAACTCTGCCTCAATCCCTCCACCACTTACCTGTTAACCAATAGGGCGCCTCCGCGCCACTTCCTGTGCCCCGAACGTACCCGCGGAGAGACTAGACCGGGTCTCTCTCTCCGCTGGCTCCTCCATTTCAGTGTTAAAATCTCCAATCCAAATATTTGCTACCTCCTTGGCATGAGTATTCAAGATTTTGTAAAAAGAGGCATCCAAGTCATCCAATGTGCTAGTCTCTGTATGGTCAAAAATATTTTCATAGAAGCTCACCAAGACCATATCAAAAGGCTTCTGTAGGGTGACCAGTAACACATAATAACAAGCAGTTGCAATGCAATAGGTCTCGCGTTTGTTTGAGTTAGAGCTATTGACCTTGAAAATGCATAACTGGACTTTTTTTGCCACTTAAATTGGTCAACCCTGCCGCATAATTTGGTCCTCTCTGCCACATAACTCCAGTGGCCCTGCATATAAGTAAAGCACTTCCATTAACCTTTTCCTCTATCTCCTTAAATTTTTTTAAACATTGTCATTATATTTTTGTAAATATTATTATTTGGTACAAGTGTAACTGTATTGCAGAGAATTAAAAGTTTCTAGGAGGTGCGCTGAATATTTTTTGCATCTAGGGTCATTTTTAACACTTGTGGGTTAAGACATTTGCAGAGACGTTTGGACTTCTGTGTTTTCTCATTTCTGCTGTGTGCATAATAGCAGCAAAGGTTTTTCATTTGTACTTGCAGTGTCAACACAGTACCAAACGTCCTGACTCCAGTAAACATGTGGTCACAGTCATGACTGCAGTGCACACCTAGAACCGCACTGTCTCAGAAGCCAGAAGTCTGGGGATGCTTGTCTCTGCCATGATGGGATAATGCGCCCCATCGCCCCTTCCCTCTCTCCCTGGGAATTGAGGAATTCCAGAAATGTTAACTCTGGGCTCCTAACATTTTGAAGAAGAGCAGTAAATCTTCACTGTGCACAACTCTCAGGAAGCTAAGCTTCCGTGAAGCAGCCTTTGCTAACAACTCTAGGCTGCATGCATGAAACACCAATATGCCAGTCGCTTCTCATAATATTAACAGCTGCACCGGAAAGGCACCGTTTCTGCAGCTTGACGACCTCCAGCCTCCACTCCTACTACACAACACAAAATGCCGATGAAACAAGGCAATTTTTTTAAAATCAGGCTGGAGGTTTCTTTTCTCCAGGAGTCTACGTGCGGGGAGGGGAGCGAAGAGCGATGTAATGTAACTACTCCACTCGCGCTTTTTGTTACTCAAATGTCGTTGCTTCAGATGTAAAAAATATATATCCCATGGAAACATAGACATCTGAAGCAACAAACATTTGAGAAACAAAAAGCGCGAGGCAAATTCCCAAAAGGCTGCTTCTGTTCTCACTCTGTGCTCCGCCCTCCCCCTTCTGAAGCTGTGAAGTTGTTTAATTGCAGTGCTCCTCGCTCCCATCCCCGGCACGTAGGCTCCAGGAGAAAAGAAACCTTCTAGCCTGATTTTTAAAAAACGTCTTAGAGAAAAACTGAAAGTTCACCTTTGGCCATGTTGGTAGCCGGGCTGGCTGCTTGGAAGCACTGCTGTGCACAGCACCCCCTTGCCTCATATGCCGCCTGCTCTGAGAGCCCCGGGCATAGAAAAAAGTAGGTCCAAAACACATGCTGGAAAAATGATCAGCGTATTGATTGAGTACTTGGTCGCTGCGCTCGGGGAGGAGTGAAAACAGGAAAAGGCATGACAAATGCATGCCATCATTAAATCGGAAGCAGAAATAAAAGAGTGACAATGGAAGCAGCTAATTGAAAAAGATGGGTGGTATGTAACCCCACAACTCTATCAACAACAGGTCGCTAAGCGACAGCGCATGCGCTGTCTAGGATCGACCTAAAAAGGAGAGATGGCCTTTCGGACACAAAGCAGCCCACCAGAGAGACAGCCACAAAAGTTGCAATGCCTCCCTTAGCTCGCTGCAATAGAAGGACTAGCAGGCACATGATGAGTAACATAACCATTAATATGTAGAGTGTCCACAAGTCATGTCTCTTGGCAACCAAAAATATAGGAGTGGTCCACTATGTTCAACCACTCAGAGGACTCCTGTTTTGAGCGCAGGCCGGCCATGTTCCAAGAGATTATGCACAGGGTACTAACCTGCTCTGGAGAGTCATAAATAGAGGCTGAAGTCGGCGGGAAATTCGGACATTTCTCAGGGTGAACTCTCCTGTTAGGCAGTCAATCCAGTTACTCCAGAGATGGCAAAATGTCAAACCTGTTGGAGAGAGGGATGGAGAGTCATAATGCGGGTTTGAGGCATCTGGATTGCACCTCACTGCAAGCAAGTGAAAATCATGACCCCGAATGTCCAAAAGCTGATGAGCCCAAGGTGGACAAAAAAAACCAGTGGGTGGACTTTAATGCCTTTCGGGTTAATAACAGAGTAGCTAAGAGAGTGTAACAGGGCCTGAACAACACTGGGTCTTCTTAAGTTGATCATCACACAGTCAACCCTTCATAGTCTTAGGCAATGGGCCAATCGAAGAGACCCTCTATGTAGAAATATTTTCTCTCGAAAGGTCACGAGGTCTGATCAGATAAGTTCCCATCCAGTGCAGTACTTTGTTTCTCAACCTGGCATGTGATTACGAATACATAGGGTTAGCTTTAGTGATATTGGCCAGCACAATGATACATGGTGGGCATTCTGGTGGAATGTAAGGATTGGGGAGAGAGGAGTCCTTTATTGGGTCCTCACTTACCTGATCTAACTCCCTGACATAATGAACCTTTGGAGAGATAGGGGGCCTCCTGGGCTCCTTTGTGCCTGTTGGCTGATTATTAAGATAGTAGCAGGAATTTGAAAGCTGAGAACGAGTATGCACACTAAAATTTCCACTTGCAAGATTCCTTCGCTGAGTTTATGGTGCATAATTTGTGAGGACGAGCAACATGAAATTGGAGGAGAAGTGGCTTGAGCGCGAGCCTCCTCCCCTATTACTGGACCCGATACCAGGGTAGTTGTGGAGAAAGGAGCTGTCACTATGTGATCTGCATGGCAATTAATCTTTTCCAGACCCGCAGAGGAAAGCTTTTTGTGCTCCAATTCTATTGTGTCTAGCTGCACCAGAATAGGTTTTAACCTGCCATCCAAAGCAGAAAAAAGCGTCATCCAAAAGTTCAAATTTTGAGCCGCGGATTCCCATCCTCCGGCTTGTAGGGGGCCTTCTCATCTGTTGGCTGAGATATACTGACCCTTGGACGCTTGGAGTTGATTACTGCCTCAAGCCTCTCTCTTCCCACCCACCCTCCTCCCGCACCCTTGGTCAGTGAAGTAGACACTATAACTTCAGGGACCAGCAGAATTGCAATATACTGAAGCCAGGGCGAGGCATTAAGTTCGAAAATAGAATGATTCTGATCAACAGGCCCCTTCTCTACATGCGAATCGGTTGAAAATTCTGTTCTTACCACCGAAATTGCAGGGCTGGCTGGGAGGGCTTCTTGCTTGACTGGAGACGAGTATAGTGAAAGACGGCAGTCTGCCAGCACAATCTCCTTGCTGATAATGTCTACAGTGCAGGTCAGAAAAGTGTGCATAGTTGTCAGGGTAGCAGCCGGGGCAGAGGCTGAAGCGCACTTACCCATGTTAACAAAAAACTCTCAGAATAAATAAAAAGCGGGGACAAATATACACGCTTTCAAAAATTTAGTTGGGATGCAAGTCTCTAAACAATGTCTCTACAGTGTCAGCAGCTCTGGACGTCCCTAGTCATTCCACGTTCTGCCCCAGGAGGCCAAAAAAGTAGGCCAACCCTTGGCCCAGCCACTTCTGGCTATGGATGGGCACAGATGGGCCTGCTGTTGGCCCCATCTTGGTCTGGGCATGCGCCCAGGTGGATTCCGCGCGGCTGAATCAGAGGAAGAACTTATAGTGCCTCCAGGCATGCTGGTGAGGCTGGGGTGACCCTCCTGCTACTGGAAATACTGGGACTTAGAGTCCTGTCGGGACCCGAGGAAGAACTCATAGCACCTCCAGGTGTGCTGGTGAGGCTGGGTTGGCCCTATTGCCGCTAGAAATGCTGGAACTTTGAGTCCGGTCGTTCGGGCTGCAAGAAAGCGTAACATGCGCAGCAGGACCCGATGAAGAACTTATGGCTCTTCTAAGCATGCTGGTGAGGCTGGAGTGGCCTTCCTGCTGCTGGAAATGCTGGGACTTTGATTCCTGTACCCCAGGCTGCAAGAAAGCAGAACCCACGTAGGAGGACCTGAGGAAGAACTTCTAGGCCCATGTTTATACTTTTTTAGCGCGGCATTTGCGTCGTTTTTTTAATGCAAAATCGGCGCAAAGTTACTAAATACAATTGTATTTTGTAAGTTTGTTCTGCTTTTGCGTCCAAAAATGACGCAAATGCGGCGCTAAAAAAGTATAAATATGGGCCATGGTGCTTCCGGGCATGCTGGTGAGGCTGGGGCAATCTTCCTGCTATTGGAAATGCTTTGAGTGCTGCCCTCCGTGGAACCCACGCAGGGGGACCCGAGGAAGAACTCATAGCACCTCCGGGTGTGCTGGTGAGGCTGGGGTGGCCCTATTGCACTCGAAATGCTTGAACTTTGAGTCCTGTCCCCCGGGCTGCAACAAAGCAGATCCTACGCAGCGGGGCCGAAGAAGAAGTTAAAGCACCTCCCGGGCATGCTGGTGAGGCGGGGTGGCCCTCTGGCCGCTGGAAATGCTGGGACTTTGAGACCTATTCCCCGGGCTGCTAGAAAGCTGAAACCCCCCCCCCCCCCCCCCCCCCACCCACCCCATTGCTGTGTCATGTGTATAGGGATCACGTATAGACACTAATCACATCGGAGAACAGCAAAAGACCCCAGTGGACTCCCCGGTTCACAAGAGATAATTTTGATGGAAAAGAGGGGAAGGTCAAAGTGTGACTTTGCTGTGACGGGAATGACAAGCGCTAGGACAGAGCTAGCCCTGAAGGTGGATTATAGTTATGTTGTCTACTTCATCAAAAGCAGTTGACAGATTCAATAAAACGAGGCCTGAGAGGGAATGTCCTGCATTAAATCCCCTTCTTTGAAAATCCAAGACCCATACAGGTTAATGGAACATATAAAAGAAATTAGATGATATTTGTTAATTTATTAAGAACCGATAATAAACTATTAACATAGGAAAGTTTAAAATGCACAGAAAATATGACTTTTTTTTAGGAAACCTTGTTGTCGTAGGGACCAGGTTGAAGATTGTGGAACTGCATGTAGATGGGTAGCCACTGTTTCAAGCAAGAGACATACAACATAAGAGCATTTGAAGTATTATGCAGACCGTATCAATGCATTTATGATATTGACAAAATACTGCCTTCTGGCAGATAACACTGGAAATCATAACAGAGAACTCAAACATCTAAATGCTAGAAATATTTCAGTTGTGCTCAACACTCCATTGCATAAGTACTAGCTGTCTTCATATTCAATATCTTGCTAGTACTAAAAACCCATCTTGCAGATAGGAAACCATCTTATCTAGCCTACCAGTGAGGTATGAAGGAGTGGGTAACTGTGGGGTACTAACTAAGGAGAGCAACATATCTGCACCAACTAGCAAAGGATGAGGCACTTCTGTGCCCGTGGCTAGTATGAGACCCGATGCCACAGAAGCTGTCTGTTGCTGGGCTGAAGAAAACTATAATGGATAAACACTTTAAGTGAGAGACTGTTAGAAATGGGGTCTTTGGTTGACAGTCAGGTTACCCCCTGTTCAAGCAAGGACCCTCACTCTAGTTAGGATAAAAGAGAATCACCCTCAGCTAACCCCTGCTTACCCCCTTGGTAGCTTGGCAGAGCAGTAGGCTTAACCTCAGAGTGCTGGGCGTAAAGTATTTGTACCAACACACACAGTAACTCAATGAAAACACTACAAAATGACACAACACCAGTTTAGAAAAATAGGAAATATTTATCTAGACAAAACAAGACCAAAACGACAAAAATCCAACATACACAAGTCAAGTTATGATTTTTTAAAAGGTTTAAAATAAAAAGAGTCTTTAGGTAGTTGTAACAACACACTAGCGCTGCTAGCGTGTAAATGTACCTGGTTTGCGTCAAAAATAACCCCGCACGGGCGGTGTGCGTCGAAAATAACCCTGCACGGTTATATGCGTCGAAAACAGCTCGGCACGGCGATGCGCGTCGAAAAAGCCAGCCCTGCGACGGTCCGAAAGTCCCGCGGCGCAGGTTGCGATCTCTCAGCCTTCGTCAGCGATGCTGCGCGTCGTTTCTCCTGCTCCGGGCGTCGATTCTTCGGTCGCGTTTCCTGCGGCGTCGTTTCTCAGCTGCGGAGCCGGCGTCGCGTCGTTTTCTCAGCCGCGATCGGATTCGCGTCGATCTTTTCTCCGCACGGCGCTCGGTGCGTGTATTTTTGTCCTTAGGCTGCCAGCCTCTCCTTTCAGGGTCCCAGGAACTGGAAGGGCACCACAGAGCAGAGTAGGGGTCTCTCCAGAGACTCCAGGTGCTGGCAGGAAGAAGTCTTTACTATCCCTGAGACTTCAACAACAGGAGGCAAGCTCTACATCAAGCCCTTGGAGATTTCTTCTTCAAGATGGAAGGCACACAAAGTCCAGTCTTTGCCCTCTTACTCTGGCAGAAGCAGCACTGCAGGAAAGCTCCACAAAGCACAGTCACAGGCAGGGCAGCACTTGTTCCTCAGCGATCAGCTCTTCTCCAGGCAGAGGTTCCCCTTGATTCCAGAAGTGTTTCTAAAGTTTGTAAGTTTGGGTGCCCTTCTTATACCCATTTTAGTCTTTGAAGTCACCTTTCTTCAAAGGGGACTCACACCTTCTTGTGAAATCCTGCCTTGCCCAGGCAAGGCCTCAGACACACACCAGGGGGTTGGAGACAGCATTGTCAGAGGCAGGCACAGTCCTTTCAGATGAGAGTGACCACTCCACCCCTCCCTCCTAGCAAAGATGGCTAATCAGGAAATGCAGATCACACCCCAGCTCCCTTTGTGTCACTGTCTGGTGTGAGGTGAAAAACAACCCAACTGTCAAACTGACCCAGACAGGGAATCCACAAACAAGGCAGAGTCACAGAATGGTTTAAGCAAGAAAATGCTCACTTTCTAAAAGTGGCATTTTCAAACGCACAATCTCAAAATCAACTTTACTAAAAGATGTATTTTTAAATTGTGAGTTCAGGGATCCCAAACTCCACCTGTCCATCTCTTCTCTAGGGGAATCTACACTTTAATCATATTTAAAGGTAGCCCCCATATTATCCTATGAGAGAGAGACAGACCTTGCAACAGTGAAAACGAAATTGGCAGTATTTCACTGTCAGGACATATAAACCACATTACTATATGTCCTACCTTATCCATACACTGCACCCTGCCCTTGGGGCTACCTAGGGCATACCTTAGGGGTGCCTTACATGTAAGGAAAGGGAAGGTTTAGGCCTGGCAAGTGGGTACACTTGCCAAGTCGAATTTACAGTGTAAAAATACACATACAGACACTGCAGTGGCAGGTCTGAGACATGATTACAGAGCTACTTATGTGGGTGGCACAACCAGTGCTGCAGGCCCACTAGTAGCATTTGATTTACAGGCCCTGGCACCTCTAGTGCACCTTACTAGGGACTTACTTAGTAAATCAAATATGCCAATCATGGATAAACCACTTACATACAATTTAAACAGGAGAGCATATGCACTTTAGCACTGGTTAGCAGTGGTAAAGTGCTCAGAGTCGAAAAGCCAACAGCAACATGTCAGAAAAATATAGGAGGCAGGAGGCAAAAAAGTCTGGGGATGACCCTGCAAAAGCAAAAGTCCAACACGACCCCCTACCAGCCTAAAGCCAGGGGAGAACAATCAATACCTTGATGTACTTCCCTGATTGGGGCGATAGAACAGGGACCCAGGCCCACAACAGCAGGGGCATGTTCCAGTTCTACGCCTTCCTGACTCCAGTTGGATCCCTCTGTCCATACTCTCAGGGCCCACTAAGCTAACCCATGGGGAATCCTTCTCCACATCTACAGACACCATCTGTGCAACACCTAACTTTACTTTGCTCACAGATGTATTGCAATGGGCAGATAGTACCACCAGGGCCAACACAGTGGTGTTGCCCACTCCACCCCCGGGGTGTGACTCTCGTCCTCCCCCCCCCCAGGGGCAACTCTGTCCACCAGGACAGCAAGCCACAGTGGCCCCAGACAACTGTCAGGGATGAGAGCCCGACCTCAGGCCTCTCTAACCACTGTGACTGTGGAGAGTGGGGGGTGGTAGCCCCAGGTGCCTGGCACCCTTTGACCACTCTCTCTTCCACCAGGTCAGGGATGACAACCTGACCCTGGTCCTCCCCTCTGGGGCTCTGTACCCTCCCTGCAGAAGCGGCACCCCCAGAGTCAAAAACTGTCAGGGTGCTTGTAGAAGCAGTCCTGCACAATTCTTCCATCAGTGCAGGGATGTTAACCTGCAACTGATCCTCCAACCTGGGGTCTGTACCTTCAGGTTGGACCAGGGCCAGGGGTGAGGCTTCCCTCCCCCTGCCCTCTCTTCTGGGGTCCTGAACCACCCAACTAGGAGTGGCCCCCCCAGAAGACAACATGGTAGGGGCACTGTTAGCAGTAGCCCCTTCCTCCAGGTCAGGGGGGACACCCTTAACCTGGCCTCCCAACCCAGGGTCTGTACCCACAGACTGGATCACTGCCTGGCAAACCAGGACTTCCTGGGGGGCATACCTACCCCCTACCAGGTCAGAGTTTACCCTCTGAACCTGGTCATCCAACCTAGGGTCACCACCCTGCGGTTGAACCACTGCCTGGCACACCAGGACTTCCTTGGGAGCACACTTACCCCCCATCAGGTCAGAGTTTACCCCCGGAACCTGATCATTCAACCCAGAGTCACCACCCTGCGGTTGAACCATTGCCTGGCACACCAGGACTTCCAGGGGAGCACACCTACCCCCTATCAGGTCAGAGTTTACCCCCTGAGCCTGATCATTCAACCCAGAGTCACCACCCTGCGGTTGAACCATTGCCTGGCACACCAGGACTTCCAGGGGGGCACACTTACCCCCCTCAAGGGACACACTGTCCCGAAGGGCCACACAAGAGTCTGGCTGGCGCAGGTCTCCTGACCTCTGCCCATCTGACAGAGTCTGGATTCCCCCCAACCCAGAAATGGTCTCACCAAGGTCATTCATGGGGGGCTCTGCTCTCAGAGCTGACCCCTGACCCTCCAGGTTCTCCACTGGGGTCCGCAACCCCCTCTCAACCCTCTGTCTGGACTTCTGCAACCCCTCACTAGGAGTGGTACTGCCAGACACCAGAACTGGTGGGACGCTGGCTACAGCCGCCCCCCCAAGTTCTCCTGACACTGTGGGGTCTCCCTCAACAGATGGCCCTATGGTACAGGCTAGGCTCCGCTCCTGGGGTTCCCGCAGGGAACCCTCCAGGACCTGGGACCGGATCTCGGGCACCTTGGGCCTCAACCCATCCCCATTCCCTCTCCTCTGAGACTGGACATGGGGTCCCTCACCCATCCCACTACACTGGGACCTACCTGGGACACTACAATCCTTCCCTACCTCACCTGGTTGGGAACTACCTAGACCACTCCTCTCAGGAGCACCCCCAAATGCCTCTTCAGACTCTCTGGTACTCACCCAGAAGTCTGCCTCCATTGTAAGCTCCCTGGGGTCAGAGAACTCACACTCCACCTGGTGTTGGCATAGCTCTGGAAAATAAGGACTAGACATATGCTCTCCAGCAATTACATCCCTCAGCCCCTCACATGAATTAACCAAAGTACCCTTCACCCAACCATCCAGTGACTCTGCTTTGAAAAAGCACCCCACATCACCCTCCTGAGACTGGTGAGACAGTACCTGACTGTCCCTGACACTCAACCCACACTCTTCTGGGATGTTTTCACACTCCATAACCAGGACTTCTACCTGGGGGGAACCCCTCTCCCTGTCACTCTCACCTAGAGTCAGTAGAGTGTCCCTCCCACCAGTAGGAATATGACTCCCCATGCCAGTTCCCCAATCCACCTCAGAGACCCTGTGCATCACTGGAGCTACCTCATACCCCTGAACCTCCTGGCGTGTGTTAACTCCCTCCTTCAAGTAGGGCACCACCTCTCTGGGCATGTGCACTTCTGCAGCATCACTGGATATACAATTGTTGCTGCCACCATTCCAGCTGGACTCAGCCCTCATGACTTCCAGCTCTTTCAATTTAAGCTCGTAAGCATAAATCATTTTTTTAATCTCTAAGTCCCTCCTCCTTTCTTCCAGGACTAAGGCTCTCTTCTCCTCGGCCCTCTTAAGCTCTGCCTCTAGCTCTTCCAGACTCCGGATTCGAGCTAGGAGCCTATCATCTCTTTCTGTTCCCTCCTCAGGGCCACTGCCTTCCTCTTTGGAGTAGTCCTCCTCCTCAGAGTAGTTATCCTCCTCAGACTCATTTGGTGGTGTTGCCTGACAACGTTTCAATTCATCCTGAAACAGGGCTGACTCAAGATCCTCCCTTCTGGATTCCTTGTTCACAGCCAGTCCCCTTTCCATGCAGAATGCTTTAAGCTGCCACTTTTTATACATAAATAGGTGCCAGAAATTGACTTCCATTCTGCAAAGGCTTCACAACCAAAAAACAAAGTCCAAAAATATTATCAATACTTCCAGGAGGACATCAGAGAACAAAAAGCAGAATCACAAGACAAGTAGTATGTGGTCACGTAGTGGTCTGAGATCAAAACAGTAGTGTACACTTAATTACTGTATGTCAAGTACAAATACAAGTCCAATCCCGACCGCTGGTCACCAATGTTAGAAATGGGGTCTTTGGTTGACAGTCAGGTTACCCCCTGTTCAAGCAAGGACCCTCACTCTAGTTAGGATAAAAGAGAATCACCCTCAGCTAACCCCTGCTTACCCCCTTGGTAGCTTGGCAGAGCAGTAGGCTTAACCTCAGAGTGCTGGGCGTAAAGTATTTGTACCAACACACACAGTAACTCAATGAAAACACTACAAAATGACACAACACCAGTTTAGAAAAATAGGAAATATTTATCTAGACAAAACAAGACCAAAACGACAAAAATCCAACATACACAAGTCAAGTTATGATTTTTTAAAAGGTTTAAAATAAAAAGAGTCTTTAGGTAGTTGTAACAACACACTAGCGCTGCTAGCGTGTAAATGTACCTGGTTTGCGTCAAAAATAACCCCGCACGGGCGGTGTGCGTCGAAAATAACCCTGCACGGTTATATGCGTCGAAAACAGCTCGGCACGGCGATGCGCGTCGAAAAAGCCAGCCCTGCGACGGTCCGAAAGTCCCGCGGCGCAGGTTGCGATCTCTCAGCCTTCGTCAGCGATGCTGCGCGTCGTTTCTCCTGCTCCGGGCGTCGATTCTTCGGTCGCGTTTCCTGCGGCGTCGTTTCTCAGCTGCGGAGCCGGCGTCGCGTCGTTTTCTCAGCCGCGATCGGATTCGCGTCGATCTTTTC
This sequence comes from Pleurodeles waltl, assembly GCF_031143425.1. Classification (NCBI taxonomy): domain Eukaryota; kingdom Metazoa; phylum Chordata; class Amphibia; order Caudata; family Salamandridae; genus Pleurodeles; species Pleurodeles waltl. The sequence goes on from NC_090436.1 coordinate 842,155,301, forward strand.
TCCGCACGGCGCTCGGTGCGTGTATTTTTGTCCTTAGGCTGCCAGCCTCTCCTTTCAGGGTCCCAGGAACTGGAAGGGCACCACAGAGCAGAGTAGGGGTCTCTCCAGAGACTCCAGGTGCTGGCAGGAAGAAGTCTTTACTATCCCTGAGACTTCAACAACAGGAGGCAAGCTCTACATCAAGCCCTTGGAGATTTCTTCTTCAAGATGGAAGGCACACAAAGTCCAGTCTTTGCCCTCTTACTCTGGCAGAAGCAGCACTGCAGGAAAGCTCCACAAAGCACAGTCACAGGCAGGGCAGCACTTGTTCCTCAGCGATCAGCTCTTCTCCAGGCAGAGGTTCCCCTTGATTCCAGAAGTGTTTCTAAAGTTTGTAAGTTTGGGTGCCCTTCTTATACCCATTTTAGTCTTTGAAGTCACCTTTCTTCAAAGGGGACTCACACCTTCTTGTGAAATCCTGCCTTGCCCAGGCAAGGCCTCAGACACACACCAGGGGGTTGGAGACAGCATTGTCAGAGGCAGGCACAGTCCTTTCAGATGAGAGTGACCACTCCACCCCTCCCTCCTAGCAAAGATGGCTAATCAGGAAATGCAGATCACACCCCAGCTCCCTTTGTGTCACTGTCTGGTGTGAGGTGAAAAACAACCCAACTGTCAAACTGACCCAGACAGGGAATCCACAAACAAGGCAGAGTCACAGAATGGTTTAAGCAAGAAAATGCTCACTTTCTAAAAGTGGCATTTTCAAACGCACAATCTCAAAATCAACTTTACTAAAAGATGTATTTTTAAATTGTGAGTTCAGGGATCCCAAACTCCACCTGTCCATCTCTTCTCTAGGGGAATCTACACTTTAATCATATTTAAAGGTAGCCCCCATATTATCCTATGAGAGAGAGACAGACCTTGCAACAGTGAAAACGAAATTGGCAGTATTTCACTGTCAGGACATATAAACCACATTACTATATGTCCTACCTTATCCATACACTGCACCCTGCCCTTGGGGCTACCTAGGGCATACCTTAGGGGTGCCTTACATGTAAGGAAAGGGAAGGTTTAGGCCTGGCAAGTGGGTACACTTGCCAAGTCGAATTTACAGTGTAAAAATACACATACAGACACTGCAGTGGCAGGTCTGAGACATGATTACAGAGCTACTTATGTGGGTGGCACAACCAGTGCTGCAGGCCCACTAGTAGCATTTGATTTACAGGCCCTGGCACCTCTAGTGCACCTTACTAGGGACTTACTTAGTAAATCAAATATGCCAATCATGGATAAACCACTTACATACAATTTAAACAGGAGAGCATATGCACTTTAGCACTGGTTAGCAGTGGTAAAGTGCTCAGAGTCGAAAAGCCAACAGCAACATGTCAGAAAAATATAGGAGGCAGGAGGCAAAAAAGTCTGGGGATGACCCTGCAAAAGCAAAAGTCCAACAGAGACAAATTTGGGACAATAAGGAACATCTCTGATAGAACACTGGCTGAACTTAGGTCGAGCCTGCATTAGCATGCTCTAGCACATGCACTCTCGCTAGTGAGACTGTTGTTTTTTTTTTATGAATGGCTTTGATCCACCCACTGCATACCATTTATTGACCCTCTGTCACTCTTCTTTGCTGCTTCTTAATTGGTCAGGATAGCAAATAATTCACTTTCGTTCCTATCAGAGGAGCATGGACAAAGCACAGAATAATTCCACTTGATTAGTGCCCATCTGCTGCGATGCAGGTGTTATTTCTTCTACTCCCAACTACCATTTCCCTTGTCCTCATTGTCAATACGTATATTTTTTGCTTTCACGCTGTTGTCATTTATTTCCATTACATTTTTGATGATTCTAAGGTGCCTCTCACTGACATCATCTGCCCGAGAGGAGAACTTTCTATGATCACTGGATTATGTTACACAGGTGCAGATTTCCTTATTTATTTTGGTGTTGCTGCTTTCAAATCTTCCCACCCTTCCATCATTATTTTTATTTACCCCCACCCTCCCATCACTGCCTCGGTTATTCCGCACTATCCCATAGTTATTTTAAATTCATCTTCCACTCTCTTATCATTGCTTTTCGTTCCCAAAAGTCCTCATGTTGTTTTATTTTCAGCCCTACCACCTTTACCTCCCACCTCTCCAGAAAAAAAGCTTTGCCAATTGTTAGAAATTGGGGGTCATATTTACAAACCTTTGATGAGGGCAGCGTCACACGCCTTCTTGCTATGCTGCCCAGCATCAAAAGAACCATGCACCATGTTGGACCTGGCCTTTTTTACAGAGTCATTCCCCAATTTTTTTGCCTTCTTCCTCCAATTTGTTCTGACCCTTTTTGCTGACGTTATGAGTCTGGTCATTTTATCACTTCTGATCAGTGCTAAAGTGCATATGCACTCCATTCACTTGGTATGATTAGCTTACACCTGATTGGCACATTTAATTTACCTGTAGGTCCCTTGTACAATGATATCAGTATACCCAGGGCATGTAAATTAAATGCTACTAGTGGACCTGCAGTGCAGCTTGCGCCACTCGCAGAAGTAGCCTTTCAAACCTGTCTAAGGACTGCTAGCACAGGACCTGCATGTGTAGTTTACTGCCACAGGGACTTGGCATCTAAATTTACTTGCCAGGCCTGGAACACCCCTTTTACTACAAATAAGGCACCCTTAGCTAGGCCCTAGATAACCCTATGGGCAGGGTGCGATGTATGTAAAAGGGAGGACTTGTGCCTAGTTGTGTGGCCTGTCCTAGTAGCGACAAACAGCCTATTTTCAGTTTCTCACTGTTGTGAGTGCTGTCTTTCTCATACGATTGCATTGGAAATGCCCTGCCTTCTGTCTAGGGGGTATTGTCTGATCTATGAGGAGTAGCATAGGTATTATTGGTATGGTTATCATTGTAGCAGGAGATGCTGCTTACTGGTATAGGTAGATTTTTTTTTACCATTATGGAAATGCAACTTTTAGAAAGTGCAAAATAAAGAACAGATGATGGACAGAATGCTGAACAATGCAAAAATGTTCCCCCAGTCACAAAGATCTGGGTTTAATCCATTGTTTTTTTGGCTCACCATGCCACCCCAGTTTGGACCCAGCCATATGCAAATCAGTCTTGACCCCGTTCCTCATAGGAACAGTCCAGCCTGAACTGCTAAGCCAAGTCCTCCCTGGACCGAAAACAAGCACCTGAGGAACAGTTTCAGGGTATCACCCTTCATCAGCTAGGCTAGCTTAAATCCAGTGGTGCAGTGAGCAAAGAACCCACGTCTGGGCATACCCGTCCCACTTGGGGCAACAAATGCAAAAAGAACAGATGATGGAGGGAATGCTGAACAATGAAAACATTCACCCCAAGTCACAAAAATCTGGGTTTAATCCATCATTTTTTTGCTCACCACGCCACCCCAATTTGGACCAGCCATATGCAAATCAGTCTTGACCCTGTTTCTCATAGGAACAGTCCAGCCTGAACTGCTAAGCCAGGTTCTCCCTGGACCGGAAACAAGCATCCTAGAACCAGTTTCAGTGTATCACACTTCTTCAGCTAGGCTAGCTTGAATCCATCAATGCAATAAGCATGGGACCCACGTCAGAGCATACCCTTCCCACTTGGGGCGACAAATGCAAAAAGAACAGATGATGGACGGAATGATGAACAATGCAAACATTCACCCCAAGTCACAAAAATCTGGGTTTAATCCATCGTTTTTTTGCTCACCACGCTACCCCAATTTGGACCCAGCCATATGCAAATCAGTCTTGACCCTGTTACTCATAGGAACAGGTGAGCCTGAACTGCTAAGCCAGGTCCTCCCTGTTTCTGGTCTAGGGAGAACCTGGTCTGGCAGTTTGGACTGGACTGTTACCATGAGGAACAGGGTCAAGACTGAATTCCATATGGCTTGGACCAAACTGGATTGGCATGGTGAGCAAAAAAACTGATGGATTAAACCCAGATCTGTGACTGTAGGTGAATGTTCGATTTATTCTGCATTCCGCCCATCAACTGTTCTTTTTGCAATTTTTAGAAAGTGAGCATTTCTTTGTGCTTATGACTATGCGTTTTGCATTCTGACTCCAATCCATGTCTGGGGCAGAATGTCAGCTCTGCTTGTGCATAAGTTTCAGACAGCCTGCACACAGGGAGGGTGGTGGTGTCACAGAGGTGCATCTGCATACTGAATGGTCTTCCTGGGCTGAGAGAAGGAGAGGTTGGGCACACCCACATTTGTAAAGGCTGTGCCCTGGCCTCACACAAAAGGGACTTTTTTTCCCCCAACTGTTGTTTGGAGCCTGTGCTGCAGGAGAGAGGGGGCACTCGTATAACCAGTTGGAACTGGTTGGAACCTCTCCCACTTGTGTCTAAAACATGAGGCAGAGACTGATTACAAGCACAGGGGATTTTTCCCCATCGAATGGGACATTAATGGACTGACCTGGACACTGGATACTGCTGCAGGACTTTCCTTCTGAGTGTTGCTGTTGGGCTGACCTATGACCTGCTGGGTCATTGAGAGACACTGCAACTGCTTCTGGAACCTTGTGCTGGCCTGATCGCTGGGGCCCTGCCACCCAGTGCCCGATTCTTTTGTCTCCAGGGGCAGGGTGGGGTGCCCCCTTCTTCTGTAGCTTTTTCTGGCTCACAGCACATGAGGATGATTTACCGGCTATTTTTATTAGCCGGAGTAGGAGTGCTCTGTGGGGGCCCTGAAAGCGTTAGAAGCGCTTCTTGTTAATTGTTGTTCTGGTGCAGGAAAAGTGCCCCCGTATCATGGTGGATGTGGCCCCTCGTCCCCGATGCATGGAGGAGTGAGGAAGTACCCATCAGCAGACTCTGGGAAGCGCTGTCAGGAGTGCCCCCGGGCACGGGCAGGCATCTGCTTCAGTGGGAATCACCGTGGCGGCCCGGGACGATGGAGGAGATGCACTTGCATACCATGTCGGGTGTGGGTGCCTCGGCCTAAAGGAGGAACGGCCCAGGAGTCCCTGGAGGGCCCCGGACATGCGACCCCCAGCATAAGCTGCTGGAAGAATCCCGTTGGGTGAGGCACGTAACCGGTCCTTCCAGCCGAGTGGGAGCATGGAGTTCCGCGCCCCTAGAGCCAGGATGCTCGGCCACCAGCTGCCCCCCTCTGATGAGGGAACCAGTCTGATTGCAGCCACGCTGCAAAGACATCGGTGGCTGCCCTTATTCAAGCCAGAATTCGAATCCGCTCAGGAGACCCAAGGAGATCTCCCAGCGGGCTAGGGGGAATCACAGGTGCCCCCCTTTTTAATCAGAGGCACTAGACCGGGACATTGGTCTCCGGTGGTCCCCCGCCCCTACTGACCCTGGCTGGACAGCCGGGAGACCTCAACGGAAGCCATGTCTTGCTGAGGGAAACCCCCCAAGTGTCACTTATTGTCCTAGGACATTCTATCCATGTATGGAACATTTTAGCAGTTTACAAGGGATCTACAGGAATAATACATATGCTAATGGTGGATACACCAGTGGTACCATTTTAAGGGAAGGAGCACAGGTAAAAGGCAAAAAGACTAGAGAAAGATCACTATAAGGCTGTCAGGTCTAACAGTGATAATTTTTTATTTTTTTGCAGCATTATATAGCGGCATTTAGATCCGAAGGTATTGGACTGCTTTACATGAGCACCCGTTACACTGCATACGGTCCCTCTCACCTTCTGCTTGTGGTGGGATAATGTCAGACTCAAGTTTTATTTTGCTCTTGTTGCTTTCAAACCTCCCACTCCCATTGTTGTTTTCAGTGCCATAGTCCACCCTCCCATTATTGTTTTCACCCCCCACCCTGTCGCTATTTTCAATTCTCCCACACCCACCCACCTTCACTTGCAATTCACCCCAACTCTTCTGTCATTGCTTTCAATTCCAAAATCCCCCCCATTATTGCTTTCAGACCTCCCACCTCCCCCTTTCATCTCGCCAGAAAAAACACGTTGGCAAACCGTGTGGAATGCTGTTATTTAGTTCATTATTATTATTTTTTTGCAGCTTTAAATAGGACCTATTCAATACGGAGGTGTTGGACTCATACAGTAACACAGTGAAAATAACACAAAAAGTACTCCACTACAGCTTAGGAAAATAGATCATATTTATCTGAATAAAATAAGACCAAAATTAACAGAATCCAATATGCACAAGTCAAGATATCACTTTTTAGAAGTTTAGGTAAGTCTAAATCTATAGGAATCAATGGTTGTATGTTTTTAGAACAAAGTACCTGGGATGCGTCAAAAATAACTACGCAGAGGGCCGCAAAGGAGGTGATGTGTTGAGAAGTAAAGTGATGTGATGTGTTGATTTTTCCAGTGAGGCTCAGGTGATGCATCAATTCTTTCCTCACAGACAAGGTGATACGTCAATTTCCGTGTGCGCAGCCTTGGCTCCTTTCTAAAGTGTGGGGATATTTTGATGCCCAGGGACAATGCGTGAAAAATTCATAAAGCGTGCGCTGCATCGATTTTTGTAGACGTTACCTTGATATTCCAACGACGTAGGTTTTCTCTCTCTGGAAAAGTCTTTGGAGGGCCTAAGACTTCTTTAACAGGAACAGGAAATGTGTAAGTTTGCGCCGCTTTTGCGTCAAAAAGCAGCGCAAATGCGGTGTTAAAAAAGTATAAATATGGGCCTAAATGTCTAATGTGATGCAAACCCACTGACAACGTCTTGCCTCTGACCTGCCCCACATCTGGGATTAAATATATATATATTTACCTGACTCACAAGACCATGAGTCTAGTAGGAAAAGCTGGAGAGAGTCCAAAGATCATGAGTGGTAGTTGAGGAGTCTAATGACTAGGCAGGACTTGTGGAGGCAGGAGTAAGTCTGCGGGGGAACAAAAAACAGCACTATAGCTTAATAAATATGGGGTAATATTTACAAGGCCCTAGCACCTCCTTGCACCACAATAGTGTCTTTTTTATGTTAATGTGGCTCAACAAGGCAAAAATCGCTGCGCCATATTTACAAAGTGGTGGAATGCATGCATTGCGCCACTTTGCGACTCCTTGCGCCACATTACGCCTGGACCAGGCATAATGTATGAAAGGAGGGCATTTCAGCTTTAGGAGGGCCTCAAAAATGGCACACTGAAATCTACAAGATTTAATTGCACCATTTTTTATGTAATTTTTAACGCCTGCTCAAAGCAGGCATTAAACGGATGCATCCATTGAAATCAATGCTGCACTAGTGTCAAATGTTTTGATGCCAGTCCACCAAAGTGCCGCAATAGTGTCAAAAATGTTGACGCTATTGGCATAATGTGCACCATGGTGTGCTGTATTGCAAATAGAGCACACCCATGGTGTCATTAGGTGGTGGGGGGGCCAGAAATCTCATGCATCAGTACTGATGCGCCAGCTTCTTGTAAATCTGGGCCATGGTGTGGTGTTTCTCTCAACCTTTGACCCAATGCAGCACAACGTTCAACTATTTGCATGTGCCAAATCTTAATAAATCTGCCTCTAAATTAGCTGTACTTCACAAGAAGAAAAACACAGCACAGAACCATATCAACTAAGGTTGTTCTGCTATTGCTGTTATCCCCTGCGCTGGCACTCTAAAAGGCTGGCTTGTATGATATATGCAAGTATATGTTGTCTAGCATAGGATTTGTACTGGTAGCATACTTTCCAAACTCCTTTCACTCTCAAGCGTAGGCATTGGATACACATAAATTACTGGTTTTATTTTTGGGAAATTATAATATTTCTCATTGCTGGCACCTGCTTCAAAGAGAGGTTTGTTTTTGACTCAATTTCCTATTTTACTAGATCGAGGTTTGTGTCAAACTCCAATTAGCATTTGAGCTGATCTGTCCGAGTAACATCCCTCTGACACCCGTTTGAAATGAAGTGGCACAAAGTGGCACTGAAGGGCAGATTTAAGAGCCCCTGGCGCCTCCTTGCACCACATTAGCGTAATTTGTTTATTCTAATGTGGCCCAACGAGACCAAAAATCGCTGCAACAGATTTACAGATTTACATTTGTAACCCTTTGCGCTACATTATGTTTTGCAAGGCATAATGTATGCAAATCGGGTGTTCCCATGTTAATGGCACAAAATATTTATTAGATTTCTTTGCGTTATGTTTTTCAGCAGTTTTAACGCCTGCTCAGAGCAGGTTTTAAAAGTAGGCACACCATTGTTTACAATGGGCCTCAATGGACTCTGCAGGATTAGCATCAACATTTTTTACACTAAACCTGCAAAGCTCGCAACTACCGCCATGGTGTGCAGCATCTTAGATATAACACACACATGGCAACATTAGGGGGACAAGAAAAGTGGTGCTGCACTGGGTGCAGCACCACGTCTCTTAAATCCGGCCCTAAGTACCTTTTGCAATGAAAACCAAAGGGCATATTTACTAAACCTTCACCAAACGCAGGGCAGCAAGCAAAGGTGATGTGCTGCTTTGAGTGACAGGAAGAGGGAAGAAACGCTCCATATATAAAAAGATATGGAGCATTTCAGCTCTCTTCTTGAGCTGCCACACTTCAGGCAGCCTAGCACCAATGCAGGCATCCTTGCACCATGTGTTGGGGGGTGAATTGTTTTGTGAAGGTAGGCATACCTTCCTGACAAAAAACAATCTCTTGAGGCATTTTCCTCTTTCTATGTGCGCTGCAGATTGCAGCACGCATAGATAGAGGAAATAGCGAGGAGCAAAAAAAGATTTTTATCCTGGTTACACTATCCTTGGGAAGGCGTATCGATTTCACGCCATTCCAGGTTAACAAACCTTTGTATATTTGGAATTGCATGATATCCATGGGTGTATGCATGGGAATGCCTATGTTCCAACCATGGAATGCCTCCCAGTTCAAGCTGCTGGATTGCGTTAAATTTTTATAAAGCCATGCAAGGCTGAGCAAATCACCCCTTGATTGGCTTTGTAAATAGTTACTAGCATTTTGCGCCATGAATGCGCCACAGAAGTGGTGCAACCATGACTCAAAATGTTAGTAAATACAGACCCAAATACCATGCACCACTTTACATCACTTTCCGTCTCTGTTCTGGCGCAGGATTTTAGTATATTAGGCCTACATTTAAATCTTTACTGTTATTTGGTTGCCTCTTGTTAGACTTGGCATCCTTGGCGTGGTCTCCCCTAACTTTTCCCCTCTGTTTCCCAGGTTGTTGATGTGTGCTAGGCTCTGTTTGTGCTGTTTCTGATACTCTGGGCACTTTACCACTGCTATCCAGTGCTAAAGTGCAAGTGCTCCTATGTAAAATGTATGTGTAATTGGCTTTCCATGATTGGCATATTTGATTTACTGGTAAGTCCCCAGTACAGTGCACTAGAGGTGCCCAGGGCCTGTGAATCAAATGCTAGTAGTGGGCCTGCAGCACTGGTTGTGACACCCACATTAGTAGCTCTATAAACATGGCTCAGACCTGCCACTGCAGTGTCTGTGTGTGCAGTTGTAAACTGCCAATTCGACTTGGCAAGTGTACCCACTTGCCAAGCCTAAAGCTTCCCTTTTTATACATGTAAGGCACCCCTAAGGTAGGCCCTAGGTATCCCCATGGGCAGGGGACAGTGTATGTTAAAGGTAGGACATGTACTTATGTGTTTTACATATCCTAACAGTGAAATACTGATAAATTCGGTTTCACTGTTGCAAGGCCTAGATCTCTCAGAGGTTAAAATGGGGGCTGACTTTAAATATGATTAAAGCATAGATTCCCTTTGGGAGCAGATAGACCTGTGGATTTTAGGGTCTCTGAACTCACAATTTAAAAGTACATCTTTTAGTAAAGTTAGTTTTTAGATTGTGTGTTTGAAAATGCCACTTTTAGAAAGTAGGCATTTTCTTGCTTAAATCATTCTGTGACTCTGACTCTGTGTGTTTCGTGGATTCGCTGTCTGAGTCAGTTTGACAGTTGGGCTGCTTGCACCTCACTCTAGACAGTGACACAAAGGAGGATGGGGTGTAGCCCGCATATTCTGATGAGCCATCTGTGCTAGAGGGGAAGGGAGGAGTGGGCATTCACACCTAGCTGAGCTGTGCCTGCCCTCTCACAATGCAGTCTCCAACCTCCTGGTATGTGGCTGGAGCCTGGACAAGAAAGGATTTCATAGACACTTGAGACTTTACTTTGAAGTAGGCCTACTTCAAAGGCAGAAAGGGGTATAAGAAGAGCACCCCAAACCCCTGACTTTAGATTACTTCAAGGCTTCAAGAAGAACATTTGCTTGGAGAAGAGCTGAAGAGCTCAGAAGAAGTTCTGCACTGCCTGTGACTGTGTTTGGTGGAGCTAACCTGCAGTTGCTGCTTCTGCCTGGGGAAAGAGACTGGCCTTTGTTGCATTCCTACTTGAGAAGTGATTCCAAGGGCTTGGAGTAGTGTTTTCCTCCTGTTTTGAAGCGTCAGGGACAGCAATGGCTTCACGAACCAGACCTGAGTCTACTTTCTGTGGACTCTAGCTTGCCAGAGGGTGGCATTCCAGTTCCTGGACCCATGGAAGTGAATTTCTGGAGAACAAACAGTCTACTGACGTCGGACGCCACCGTGTGAATTCGTGAAGGACGCAGCTGCCCAGAACTGTGACGCTGCTTACCCTGAGGCTGTGGACCTCGCTTAGCGGGAATCCAACAACCCTGTGAGCTGACGCCGCTACCCCAGAACCGCAACGCCACCAGCCCCGAGGCCATGAACCTCTACAGGTCCGACGACCCTGTAGGCTTCGCGTCGCTGCAATAGCTGATGCTGCCCGTCTTCACTGACACCGGAGTGCCGTAAGTCCGACATCCGTGATGATGTGACGCCATTGAAGCGCCTGCAGCCCTGTGACGTCATTGCGACCCCGTGAGGTCGCCCAGAAGCATCGTAACTCCCCCAGACTTCGCATCTGCTGGAACCAAGAAACTGACTTTGCATCCGCCGCCGCCTTCCCTCCACCGCCCTGTAGAGAGGACCCATCGCCGCCGCTCAACACTGCAGTCTACTTGCCCTGTGGCACCGGAACCGAAGCCACATCGGATCCAGCAAAGCCGCTCTCCCCGACTCCGTGCACCAGCCTGTTTCTACTTGTTCTAAAGGTACTGTACCTGGGGGTCGAATGACTGTGAACGACGCCGTTACGACGCTGTGTTTTACCAACTTGCAGTGTTTTCACCTCAGATCACTGTTTTCTTGCTTTTAAGTTCGAAATTCGTATTTTTAACTGTATATCGTGGATTTTTATCGTATTTGGTATTGTTTATTTAGATAAAATATTTCATATTTTTCTAAACCTGTGTTGTGTCATTTTGTGGTGGTTCACTGTATTATTGTGTGTGTTGGCACAAATACTTAACACATAGGCCCATATTTATACTCTGCTTGCGCCAGATTTGCGTCATTTTTTTAATGCAAATTCGGTGCAAAACTAACACCATATTTATACTTTGATGCCAGACCCGTCTAATGTCAAAATATCTCAGTGTGCGTTATTTTCTGGATGCGTTAAACCGCCTTGCGTTAATGAGATGCAATGTAGGTATTCCTGTCCAAAAAATGACTTAAACAACAGTGCGTCATATTTATCCAACCGTGCAATAATGCTGCACTGCTCGGAGGCGGAGCTGGAAAATGGCGCACATCCCGATTTGCGCCAAAAATGAACGCCTGGGTCAGAGCAGGCATTAAAATGGGGCAAACACAGCAGTACTTAAGAAAAACCCACAGAAGCAACATCAGAGCTCCAAAAGGAAGACATGGAGGTGCTATTCATCCAGCATGCACGAAGACGCAGAGCACAGGAGCAACAGCAGCAGCTTCCACCACACCACCAGGGACCCCAAAGGCAACGCCGAAGGCAGGAGAGGATATTCCGGACCAGGACAACCCTTCAGGTCCTCAGGGAACATGACATCATCCAGAGGTACAGACTAAACTGGCAAGCCATACAGCAGCTGCTGCGCCACATTGAGCCACAGTTGGCACCCAGCTTGAAGACAACCCACATCATTCACCAGACACCAAGCTGCTAGCTATCCTGCACATGTTGGCAAGTGTCTCTTTTCAAACCACTGGTGCCCTGTTTGCCGGGATCTCACACACCTGCAAGCACTTCCATGCAGACCAGCCAAATCGAACCTGCCCTGCCATTGCTGCTGCCTGGAACTGCTTAGAAGCTGCCATTTTCTGAATCTCCTTGTTGTGCATAGGTGTACAAATCACTTGTGTAACAGAGCCCTTGGGGAGTGTTTGATGTTGCAGACCACAGCACAAAAACAGTTTTTAGTTCTCACAGTGTTGTTCCAGCTTTTCCCAGTCAGAGTCTGCTCACTGTGTATTTGCCATGTTCATGGTAGTTCCTGACAGAGCCTGCATCCTGTTAGCCTGTCTGGTTCCTGTCTTTGTGTTAACCATAGAGGTTCCCCGTGACTACATTTGTCTCATAGTTGCTTTCCATGCCCTCTCTTTCCTCCTGGGGTATTGTGTCTGGTAGGTCTACGATGAATCCTCAAATATATAGTATAGTTTAATCAGTTTCCTTATCGTATTCTGTTCTGGGACATGTTTTCAAATTGCTCACCCAGCCCCCATCCCTTGTCTGGTTTTGCATGTATTCATTAGTGCCAAACAGTGACAGTGTGCTATGGCTGTATGCATGGATTCGGTACGGTGCCTCCAGCACAACAAACAAGGGTTGCCAGTGTGTTTGTAAGGACAAAACATGTTTGTGCCCTGAAGGTCCACACACATATTTTGATGGTGCTTGTGTGGTGACTAGCTGTGAGATTAATCAGCACAGAGGCACTGATGTTCCCTGTTGCAGTGGGAATTTTAGAGGCCTCCCTGTGTTCAGTTGTTGTGATGAAAGCTGCCTGTTTCCTATTACTGATCCATAAACTTTTTAAGCACACCAAGGTTGCCCTGTCATCAGCCTTATTAGAGTTCTGCAGTGCCATAGCTGGACTAACCCCATGTGTGTCGTTAGTTGTTCTTTGGCTGTAGTTCAAATCTGCTTTGAAGGATACTCTGTTAATTCAGGGAATGGCTCCACAGACTCATGACTAGACCTGCACGTAACTGTGACAACATGGAGGCCAATACTGACACAGGGTACGCATGGCCACACACTTGAACTGGAACCTTAGTGCACTGAACCACTGGAAATATGTGAACACATGCAGCATGGTCTGCTTGTCCTCCACAGCCACAGTTGAAACATAGGTCATTTACATGACTCAAACTGTGGTGTATCATAATATTTTTGGATTGGATTTGGGACTTTGTGTCACAAACACTTTACCTACCTAGCATGTTCAAATGCCTGACTCATGGGTAGTATACACACAAGTGACCATGAAGTGGTATCCAACGTTCCACTACATGTGATGGCTTACATTTGTAACATTGCCATTATCAACCATCCTCTATCTATCCTGTGTATATTTTGTCATGGGAGAGGTTTTGTCCCCAAAGTCAGGGAAGTTCACACAGCATGAGATGCAACAGATATGACAAACACATATCAGGACTGATGTACCGCAATGAATGGCATCTGATGGTTATCCACAATTACAACACATGCATTCAAGCACATGATGCAAAATATGTCTTGTGACGTTCACACAGAGGCCCAACAACAATTGAAATAGGCAGTTCACAGACAATAACACACAGGCCATGAGTGAATTTTTTAAGTTGCGTACCCTTGCTATCCTCTATGGATGCACCACCTGCTCAAACTAGAGAATACCTATTTTAATTGCACATGTTTGGGTTGCCGTTGCGTCAGTTAAGAGTGCTAATCCGGCACAACAACATGAGTATTATGGTCCACAGTAGTGTGGTCTGCCACATGTGCCCAAACACTAGAGCACACACAGCAGGCCATAACAGCCTATCTTTGAATAGTTGTAGCCTTCATGTATGTTAAAAATGAGAAAAATGACACAAACACAGGTAAAGAAAGATATTTTGACTCAAAAGCATCAAAAAAAGACACTTATGTGTCAAAATATGCTGCATATGCGTTAAAAAATGACGCTTACAGCCATTATACATCAATTGGTCCCTAGCGTTAATTCCAACACTGCACCCCATGAAAGTGGTTATCCATGAAAAATATATTAATCCTTGAATGTTGGAGAATTTTTAAGCATGTGCATCAAGAAATATTGACGCAAAGCCCGTAAGCGTCATAAAATTACACGCATCATAATGAAAATGCACCACATTTGAGACAGGAAGTGATGTAATAGGATATCCTGTTTACAGAAATGGTACAATGGGTGTACTTTCACTTTCACTTTGCAGTGTGTGATTCTTCTAGACTGTATGGCTGTGTAGAGAGTTGTGTCTGTGAACATTGTGCTTTTGTCTCCTGTGTGCCATTTCAGTTGTCATCTTTTGTTTTTGTAATTGTCTCTGTAAATCAGTGTAGGTGTGTTTTTATCATTTTTTGTGTCTAATTTTGTATTTGTACTGTTGGGAGTCTGTAGTGGGTATTGTTAGTTGGGGTATTTTTGGGCTGTTTGTGGGTTCTTTAAGTTTCATTTTCATACCTCCTTTGCCTGTATTTCCCTGTTTTCCCTTTCCTATCCCTATTATTTTTGTGATGTTGGGAAGGGCACGTCTGCGGAGAATGGGCGAGGAGGAGCTGGGGGCTTTCATTTGGCTGGTGTGCCACTTCCTCCCCCTGATGTTAGAGGCTGGTGGCTGGGTGATACAGGGGTATCACACCAAGGCGAGGAGGCTCACGTGGTCCAAGGTGCTGTTCCACCTAAAGAGAGTCTTCTACAGCCAGCACAACGACCACCAACTTAAACATTGTTGGGCTGACCTTGTGGCCAGAGAGCAAGACCTGCTGGACCACCTGGGTGTGGTGATTGGTGGCCCTGTTGGTGACTACAAATCTGACTAATGTGTACAGTAAAATGCTCTGTAGTGACAGTAGAAAATTTGATGACATGCTGCATGCAATGTTTGTGGACATGTGGAATGCAAGTTGAACATACAGTGGCCCTGATTTATTCAATATTTGCTACGCATTACCGTCATTTGTTGACGCAAAAGCTGCACAAACTTACAAAGACAACTTGACCTTGTAAATTAGTGCTGCTTTGGCATCAATAGTTGATGGTAATGCGGCACAATCAAAAGTATTATTCATGGCCTATGAGTGTACCAGGAATGAGATGCATTACACATGCTAATGCAAGGAACAAATGTAGTCCCCAATTATTTTGAATACATGTCTGAACTGTATTCATGGCCATACGTACAAAGATCTTCCTAACCTCTGGTAATATCTTAGGCTGATATTTTGTCTTGGTTTGTGCAGCATTTAAATTAATTATGGATGCCAAAGTAATGCACACTTGATAATATCTAAATGTTTGGTGCTACCTTCCATAGCTGTAGCGTAAACAAATGAAGCAAATGCTACACATAAAACAAAAGGATCTGGGTCTATGTTCATTGTTCCTGTGTGTTTAATTTTGCCTTGGGCATAATTGCTGGTACAGAGCTGATGCATTTGCCATCTGTGTCACTTTATAGCCAAGCAATTTTCATAAGTTAATGGGTCATCATAGGATCCCTGAACTTTGTGAATGCATGGTCACAAATTATTTATTTGCATGATGTTGTGCAAAGGACCCCTGAATGCTTTCATCATACATTTAAAGTGACAAAATAGTTTGTTAGTTTACGTTTGGTACACCCCTGCTGATCTAGTGCAGCATATGTACAATTGTTAAGTTCCCAAGGTGCATATAAATTGAGACCTACCTCATTGAGATTGCCAAAGTAGGACATTTGCTAAACCATGTTTCAATTAGGGGACAGTGTCAGTTCATTGTATAACCACTGATCACCCAACTTGGCAATTGTAAGATAATGAATGTGGCTAACTGTGATCCACGATACCTGATATAGGTACACAGGGCCCTGAGTAACACATTGCAGGTGCAATGACTACACCTGTGCCCATGCATTCTGTCACGGATGATCAAATTAGACACTGTCAGCAAATATTTCTTAGTTATTTTGATTTAGATAAATGGCCAATCCATGTTTATCATAACATTGTCATCAAGTAATACACAGGATCCCTGACATCATGGTGTCATAGGGGTCATATACGGCTCTGGGTGCACTGCCAATGTGGCATATGTAACCTACATACAACACAGGCACACATATAATGGACCATAGAAAGCACAATAATTCCTTAACAAAACTCAACCCACATGAGCATCACACAGTAACTAATTGTCCCTTGATGCACAAGCCACAATACCTGAGTGACTGGTATTACAGTGCACCAGAAATGTGGCTTTGCATGTCTCCCATAACAACAAATGAAGAAATGGAGTACCCTCTAGAAATAATTCTGCACACAATTGAGTAATCATGTTTGGCACCACATGATTGTTAGGGCCAGTGAATGTGTGCATGTGTCCGTCTACCACTCACTGGAGTGACAGGGTCAATACATGTTTGCAGTAGTATGTCTGTTGGAATGTGTACATGCCTGAGGTGCTCCTCTATCATATACAATGTCACACACAGTGATTTGTTGTTCCAAGTTTTGTACAGTGAGCAGACATTGAGCACATTTCACCCTTCCATGTTTTACAGGTGGACCAGCCCCCTACACAATTGGAGAAGTGGCTCAATTTGCAGACCCAGACATATCCAGTAAGTGTTGATATGTTAGTTCTGTGTTGTGTTTGCAGCTGTTGTGTGATTGACTCCTGGATGTTGGACACATTGCAAGGTATGATGTGCTAGCACATGATCTGATTTGTGACTTGCCTGGAGTTTGACATTTTGTTCCATGTTTGAGTTGGACAATCAGTGGCGGAGAGTCATATTTTGGGATTCTAGAACTGCGCTATAG
This sequence comes from Pleurodeles waltl, assembly GCF_031143425.1. Lineage (NCBI taxonomy): Eukaryota > Metazoa > Chordata > Amphibia > Caudata > Salamandridae > Pleurodeles > Pleurodeles waltl. Next base: position 842,172,186 of record NC_090436.1, read on the forward strand.
GCATGGGCAGGTGAACAGGGTGATATTTTTTGCTACATTTATGCCAATGATAAATTTGGAGGTGGCCATTTTCATGATTTAGTCAGCAAGTCATACCCTGATTCACACAGACCAGTGATGCCAAACTATTAACCACAGACTTGAGCCTCCCTGTTAACTAATGAACATGTAGGACTGTATGTTCGACTTCCTAACAGCATCTAGCTCCACATGTTGTGCTACGTTTATGTGGCACTTGAGTAGAATGTCATAGGTGTGCATGCTGCTCAAGCCCAGATGGGTGCTTGCATCTATGTGCTTGTTTTTGGAAAGGTATTAGTGAGATCAATAGATGTTGACAATTGTCTGCAATTAGGAACATAAATGTGGATGTGTGTTGGACTTTTTGCCTTACGCAGGGTCATCCCCAGTCTTTTTGCCTCCTTCCTCCTCGTTTTTCTGACCTCTCGCTGTTGGCTCTAGGAATCTGAGCACTTCATCACTGCTGACCAGTGCTAAAGTGCAGGTGCTCTCCCATCTAAAGTTGGTATGATTTGCTTATACCTGATTGGCATATTTAATTTACCTATAAGTCCCTTGTACAGTGGTATCTCTATACCCAGGGCCTGTAAATTAAATACTAGTAGTGGGCCTGCAGCGCTGCTTGCGCCACCCACTGAAGTAGACTTTCAAACCTGTCTGAGGCCTGCTAGTGCATGGCCTGTGTGCGCACTTTTCTGCCACAGGGACCTGGCATCTAAACTTACTTGCCAGGCCCAGAACTCCCCTTTTACTACATGTAAGTCACCCTTAAGGTACACCCTAGCTAGCCCTATGGGTATGGTGCCATGTATGTAGAAAGGCAGGACATGTGCTATATTGCATGGCCTGTCCTAGTAGTGACAAACAGCCTAACTTGGTGTCTCACTGCTGTGAGTGCGGCCTTCTCATAGGATTGCATTAGAAATGCCCTGCCTTATGTGTAAGGGGTATTGTCTGATTTATGAGGGGTAGCGTAGGCGTGTTTGGTATGGTTGTGATGGTGATAATAAATGCTGCTTACTGGTGTGAGTGTATTTTTTATTACTATCACAGAAATGCCACTTCTAGAAAGTGCGCATTCATCTGTGCTTATGACTCTGGTGTTTTGCAGCTTGACTCCAATCCACGTCTGGGCAGATTGACAGTTGGGGCTTTGTGCATACTTTTCAGACAGCCTGTAACAGGGAGGGTGGAGGTGTCAAAGAGGTGCATCTGCATACTGAATAGTCTTACTGGGCTGAGAGAAGGGAGAGGCGGGGCACACCTACATTTGTAAAGGCTGTGCCCTGGCCTCACACAATAGGGTCGTTAACCCCCCACTGATGTTTGGAGCCTGTGCTGAAAGGAGAGAGGGGGCACTCCCAGAACCAGTTGTAACTGGCTGGAACATCCTCTCCCTACCATTGTAAAACACTGTAAGAACTGACTATAAGTACAGGGGAATTTTCCCTACAATTTGGAGACGTTTTGAACTTACCTGGAACTGGACACAGACTACTGGAAGGACTCACCAGGAACCGCCATGGACTGCTGCTGCTGTGCTGACCTGTGACCTGCCTGGTCACTGAGAAGGACTTGCCACTAGCCTGCACCCTCTTTGCGCTGGCATGTTGTTGGGCCCCCCTTCACCTGTGGACCTGCTCCTCAGGATCTGCTCCCCAGGGGCAGGGTGCTGTCGCCCCTGACCCCTGTAGCCATCCTCAGCACGGGGAGTGCTTCGCTTCTTTATCAAAAGTGGCGCTTCTAAGCGCTGCCCCCCCTGTTGTGTCTTTGCGCTTTGGAAAGCGCTCCTTAGGGGATTGCCTTAGCGCTTGAAAGCGCTTCCCCTTGCTGGTGCGTCACTTTATTTATTTTGCTGCCGAAGGAAATCACCGCCGCAGCCCGGGAGCCTGCATTTCTGGAGGCGCGAGTGCCGCGCACCTTCTAGTGCCCCCAGGGCACTAGAAAAAAACAAAGCTGAAGAATCCGGAGCAAGCGTGCTCCTAGCGGTGGCCCCAGGGTAGGGATCGCTCCGAGGAGCACCCCCGGGGCACCGGCAGGCCCGGTCTTGGGCCAGAGTGTTATTGGAGCAGGAGGGAGAGGAGGACGCCTCTCCCTCGCCTGCTCAAGCCCCGGAGGGTGCAGGCGAGGCGGCAGCCTCATCGGAGGCTCGCTGCGCCGCGGGATCTCTTTTGGGCCCCCATCGTGGGCCAGTGGCACTGTTTGGGGGTCTTCCCCCTGGTAAGGGTCGCTGGAGGCCCGGGGAGACCCCAGGAGTTCGCGGGTCCCTGGAGGGTCCCGTTTTCAATTCAGAGGGGTTGCGCAGCACCCCCCTCATCCTTAAGGATTTCCCTGACCGGGGCCTCCCCTTGAGAGGGCCGGTGGAGGCCTAGGGGGGCCCACAGTTATCACGGTCCCCGGAGGGGCCCATCCATTGTACAGGGGAGGTGCGTGCTGCCCTCCTCTCCTCAAGGGATGCCAGAGGCCCCCGTTTTGCGCAGAGGAGCGCCGGGGGCCCCATTGTTCATCTTTTAGGCACCGGAGGTGCCTTCCTCAACTCAGGTACTGTTTGCAGGGACAATATATCTCAGAAGTTCTTCCTACAGACTTTAGTGGATTGATATATTGCCTACCTGTTTTTGATGTGTGATGATGTTTTTACATATATGGGCAAATGTTCCTTTTATGGGCATGACTTGCTAATATGTTTCCCTAACTTGTCATATGTCTTCTAATGTTCCTACTATGGGCGTTTTATGATATTCTTATGACAAGTGTTCTAATGTGATAACGTGTTTCCTGACTACTGCTTATGTTGCAGAATACTGAGTAACCTGTGTGTTATGTGTGACTACTGCTAGTTTGCAGAGTTACTAATGTGTAACGTTCTGACAACTGCTAAGGTAGCAGGATAGTACTGATATGTGATGTTTGGTCTAATAACTGCGTTGGGTACAATACAGTATATTTTCATATAATCTGGTGTTGTGTTTCCTTTGTGGTGGGAATATTGCGTCACATGTGTGGTGTGTGTTGTGCAAACGCATTACACATTGCCTCCGGATTAAGCCTGACTGCTCGTGCCAAGCTACCAAGGGGGTGAGCAGGGGTTATCTTGGACGTGTAACTCCCTTGCCCTGACTAGAGTGGGTAAGTTCTGCCTGGCTGAGGTGCATACCCTAGCCAACCAGAAACCCCATTTCTAACAATGTGATTGTCCAATGTTTGAGTCAATCCTAGTTGGCAGCCCTCCTTACCTGTGGTGGACTGACTAAACCCATGGACAGTTGTCCAAAGCTTCCTGGCTGTCCTTGATGTTTGAAAGTATGTGCTGCATGTCCATTATCCTCTGAGGCACAGGGTTAGGGTTATGAAATATGTGTACCTAGGTGTGAGGATCCCAGTGTAGAAGACAGACATCTAATTCCAACATTCATTTGTTACAACCTAGGATACCCCTCATAATTAGCAACTGCATACCGTCCAGGAAATTCCATTTACAATTCACAGATCTTGTGGACCTTGATTGTCAACCAGAAGATAGTCATTAGTTGGCCTGTCACATGTGGAGTACTTTCAGCATTTGTTATGTGACTAATGGCAGTCCAGTGATGCACAGATCATTCAAGCAGGTACACACCTTTTTGAGCATTGCTGTGCTGTTAGTAGATAGGATATTGATAAGATATTGTGTTGATAGTAGATGTGTAGGCTGCATTGGCCTGTCATTCCTCAGGGGCATTCTATGATCTGTACTGTGATTTTGACTATTTCAGCTAATTTTGAGGAAGTGTTAGAATATCATCTGTAGATGTATCACACAATGATGTCACTAATGTTTGACTTTCTCTATTTTTACAGCTGCCTACATTAATTCCCATGAGATCAGCGAATTCCAGAGGCGGGCGATGCGATACCGCCACATAATAGATGTGGAGTCTATGTTCCGCAATATGGCACGGAGTCATCGCCATGAGAGAGTCACAGGGATCTGGAGGGCATTTGCCCAAAGGGGGCCATCCTTGCCCACAACAGCCACCACCACCAGCACAACCGCTCAGAATACAGTTGCCCAAAGGATGACAGCCACTATTGCAGGTCCGTCAACCTCATCAGCTGCAGGCCCACAGAAAGCAGCTCCTGCATCTCCCCCTCCAAGCATGGCACCGGCACCAGCAGTGCAATTCACTAGTGGCACACAGACAACCCCAGCTGCAGTGATAGACAATGCCAAATTTCAGCCTATGAGACGTGACATTCAACGGATGTTGCGCAGGATGGACAGGCTGCATCAGGAGGTCTCCTGCAATAGCAGGAGACTGTGGGGTATAAAGAAGATCCTGTGGAGGGCAAATTTGTGACTTTTGGACCCTCAGCCATGATTCTACCCCCCTCCTCTTTCCTGGTTCTTATCTTTAGTGGGTTTAGGGGGCTTAGTGTTAGGTTAGAGTAGGCTGTTAGTTTAGTTAGTATAAGTGGGTTGGGGGTGGAAGGGGTTATATTATTACATGTGTTTTTTTGTGGGTGGGTGGGTGGGAGATGATGTTGGGGTTTATGTGTAAAAGAAAATATATATTTTGCATACATATATACAAAATTATAAAAAATGAAATACCAAAAAAATATATATGTGTTTAGGATAAGATAGTATGGCCCATATTTATACTTTTTGACGCTAAACTGCGCTAACGCAGTTTAGCGTCAAAAAATTTAGCGCCGTCTAACGCCATTCCGAAGCGCCATGCGGGCGCCGTATTTATGGAATGGCGTTAGCCGGCGCAAGCAGACCGGCGCTGCCTGGTGTGCGTGGAAAAAAACCACGTAGACCAGGCAGCGCCGGCGTAGGGGGAAAATGGCGCTAGGGCGTCTTAAAATGGCGCAAGTCGGGTTGACGCTAAAAAATCGTCCTAACCCGATTTGCGCCATTTTTTCGACGCCCAGACGCCATTTAAATGACTCCTGTCTTAGTAAAGACAGGAGTCATGCCCCCTTGCCCAATGGCCATGCCCAGGGGACTTATGTCCCCTGGGCATGGTCATTGGGCATAGTGGCATGTAGGGGGGCACAAATAAGGCCCCCCTATGCCACCCCAAAAAAATTGAAAAATATAAAAAATTATACTTACGTGAACTTACCTGAATGTCCCTGGGGTGGGTCCCTCCATCCTTGGGTGTCCTCCTGGGGTGGGCAGGGGTGGCAGGGGGGGTCCCTGGGGGCAGGGGAGGGCACCTGTGGGCTCATTTTGAGCCCACAGGCCCCTTAACGCCTACCCTGACCCAGGCGTTAAAATGTGGCGCAAATGCGGGGTTTTTTGACCCGCCACCTCCCGGGCGTGATTTTTGCCCGGGAGTATAAATACCACGCATTTGCGTCGCCGTCATTTTTTTTAGACGGGAACGCCTTCCTTGCATCTCATTAACGCAAGGAAGGCGTTCACGCTAAAAAATGACGCTCTTTGCCAATACTTTGGCGCTAGACGCGTCTAACGCCAAAGTATAAATATGGCGTTAGTTTTGCGCCGAATTTGCGTCGAAAAAAACGACGCAAATTCGGCGCAAACGGAGTATAAATACGGGCCTATGTGTTTAGGTTAGTATATGTTGTCCTAAATGTGTCCCGTCATATAAGGGGGATGGGGAGTTGATGTGTAGAGTATTTAGTTAAATGTGATAGGTAAGTTTAGATTAGGGTAGTTAGGGCCAATTGTGGGTTATGTGTAGTTAGGATAGGTTAGGTTAGTTAAGGTGTTTCCCCTAGTTTTATTATCCTTTTTTACTGTTAAATAAATATTTAGGTACTCCTTTACAGTATGTGTCATATGCTTGGGGATCAGGGCCTTGCCATGGGTGAACAGTGTCAATTTAGTATTTGCATTTGTGTTCCATCCTGCATTTGAATCCCATTATTGACATGATTATTCACAATTCCTAATGTGCAGTCACATTGGCAGCTACACCAAAGCTACTTCTCAATGCAACTGCAATCCATTACACCCACCACTCAAGGTTACTATGGTTCCCAATGTGTTGTGAAGTTTGGATGTGTTTTTAAATCTGTCATAGTTTGAGACCTGATTTGGAATCTTGTGCACTGTGGTACATCTGCCTGCAGCCTGATGTTCATGTGAACCCTGATAAACTGAATGATGTTATAATCTTATGTAGTACTGTATACATAACTCACACCTATCATTTCTTACATTGTACTCCCAGGTTACTTAATTGTCCATACACTTGTACACATCCATTCCTGCTGTATGGTGTGTGTGTGTGTGTGATGAAAGTTTATAGTCAGATGTCACATACATAAAGATTGTCTTGAAGGGAATGTTGGACACATTGATTTTCAGCTTATACACATCTTGAAACTGACTTTTTAAGTCCAACACAGCATTATACTGTTAGTTTTCAATTTACTTCAGAAATAAGCCTCGGGAAGTGCAGATGATGATACTATCCAGACCCCAGTGCATAGTTATCAGCCCACAATCTTTAAATGCAGTTTTATTGACATTCTATGGCCATTGACATGTGACATACATCATTAATCTCCTACACAGTTGATGTGTCACATTACACAGAGACAAAGTGGTTGTGTAAGTGCTATTTATTTGAATGTGCTGTAGTGCAATAATTACATAGTCCAGGATTGTGAGTCCATTAGTGTGACGCCTTCTATTGTGATGCTACACAAGTGCGATGGGACATGTCATTGGGCATGCTGGGGTGAAGTGCCATACAGTGCAGAGGAACATGAATTGCTAATGCAGTAGGGAGAGACAATCACAGAGCATAGTGCCAAGCTAAACAGTGTGCTGGAGAAGAGTGCATGTGGCCAACTGTTTCAAGACTGGCATGTTAACAAGCACAGGACCTAGGATATCAGTGCCCATGTGGCATGGACTTGTGCTACAGGGTACTCCTATAAGTGAAGGTGATCTGTTCCACGCCTTCATCTTCCAATGTGTGTGTCGTTTCCTCTGCCCTTGGTGGTGGTGGGTTTGAAGGGGAAACACACACTTCAGTGTTTGAAGACTTGGAGTCAGAAATCCCGGTAGCTGCCAACTGTGGGCCTATTAAGGGCATTACTGCAGCAAGGAGGAGCTGCTGGTTCTTGAGTATAGCAGCTACATCACTGTGGTAGGCAGCCAGGTCAGCACTGAGTGGGTCATAATTGCATTTGTCAGGTGTTGTGGCAACTCCCTTACTGCAGTGGTGAATTCCCTTACACTTTGTTGTAGTCCTTGCAGTATGGATGTTAGCTCTTGCATGGCTGCTGCCTGTTCTGCAGATTACATCATGCACGAATGCATCCCCTCAAGGCTGGCTGCCATATTTTGCATCCCCACCCACACCTCCTTGGCCAGCTCCGGCTGTACTCCAACTACAGTCCTCTCAAAGGTGGTACCAGTGTCCTCAGAGTCCTCGGCTGGGCTGGAGCTATAGGTCGTACTATTGGGGTGGTGGGTGGATCCTCTGTGATGGCTGCTACTTCTGTGCTCCTCCTTGCCACTGAAGGCGGGGTCTGGAGGGTTCCAAGGACATCTTGGAGGGTGTGCTGGCTAATGTTTGTCAGCTCGTCATCCATGTCATCAGGGAAGTCCAGGACAGGCATATATCCAGGATAGCCTTTGTTCTCTGCAATGAGATATTGTACAATTAGTGTGTCTGTGTTGTGGCATTTGTAATGTGACGTTCCTGACTTCCTATTAGTTGAGCATTGTGATCTTCGTTCCTGTTCATTGTTCCTCTAATTAAGATTAGCAGTCTCCCAGGCCTATGCCCCACCTGCATGTCACAAGTAGTGTGGGCACACCTCCTGGTGTAGGTTCTGTCCAAATTATATGTTGCCACCTTCTTGTACTACTCAACCCTCCAGCTACTTCCATTATCATATTGTGGCCTTGCACTGGGTGTGGGTGTTCTGATGGCACTTGCACCACACTTCACAATCTGGAACTGACCCAGTCTCTGATATTTCACATCCACCTATATGTTGCTGAGACCTAGCATATACTATGTATAGCATTGGCATGGCAGGATACAGGTGTCAGCATTGGTAGTGTGTACTGCTGATGTTGGGGAATGTGTGCTACATTGGATTGCACTGATGGTCCTAGCAGTGTTCCATTTCCTCTTATGACTGTGTGGGTGTGTTTCACTTGCTAGACACATATGCCCTCCCCCTCAATGCTGCTGTCTTAGAACTATGACACTTGAGATGTTGCATGGTGGCATTGCAGCTATTGTAACACAGGCATAGGGTAGACCCTGAAATGTGCAGCATGGATATGAAATTACTGCTGTGTACCTCATAATGTTGACCTCATAAACAATACCTGATGTTTATAGCGCCTACAGACATGAGCATTTGACAGGATTTGCACATTGTTAGTAATTACAGGGGATTCATAACGTCGTCAACCTGAACCCTCTATTTTGGGTGTGTTTGATCCATGGGCACGTAACTGCCATTGGCTGCTTGACCTGCACACACCGCACAGGCAGTAGTGGCAACTGTTGTCAATGGTAAATACAACTTGCGGATATGGCCTGAGACTGGAAATTGAGCCCTAGTTCATGTAGTGAAAATACCAGCTGTTTTGTGACAGCAGGCCAGTTTTACGTTGTACCCTACCCTCCTGGACTGCCTTTGCCTTTCCAAAAGCCTTGGCATGGCAGAGTACCCCAATGCAAAGGTTGCTGGTCTAGTGTTGTGCTGTGCCCCAGGTTTCCCCTGCACAGCCATGCACCCGTGTCGTGCCCCTTTGCCCTTTCCACTACCTGATTATCATGGCTGACATGCATTGTGTAGTAGGTATGTACCTCCCCCTGCTTGCAGTTAACATTTAGGCAAGTTTTGTCCCCCATGCAACTTACTCTGCATCTGTGTTGTTTCCTGGTAGTCTGCGCTGTCCTGTCCTTGAATCCCTATGACGGTCTCCTCTGGGCTGACGGCTGCCACCATCTCCTCCATGTGGTCCAGGGCCTCCTGCGGTGCTGGATTTCCACCTCCAGTCTGCAGTGCTGCCTTCCTGTTCCTTGCCATCTTTTCCTTGGTCCTGCGCTTGCAGTCATGCCAGCGTTTCTTGCACTCAGTGACTGTTCTCCGTACTTCTGCCACACTGTCGATCTTATCGACAATTTGTTGCCAAATTGCCTCTCTCCTCCCAATTGGCAATTTAGAGGTGACAAAAAGTTGATGCTGGTGTTCCGTCACCCCTTTCACCAGTATTTCCTGCTCCTCTGCTTTGAACCGGCACTTCCTTTTCTTCTTATCCCTCTCCTGGGTGATGTCTGGGTCCTCCTAGCTGGTTCCTGGTCGTTTGTAGTCTTCCTGGGGTCTCTCATGGCTTCTGGGATCCATTTTGGGGCTCCTTTGCACATTTTGCTGTGTTTGCGCCGCTTTTTGACGCTATTGCGGCAAAAAAAGGCGCCTATCTGGTTTGCAACGTCGTAAACCGGATAAAAGTCATTTTCGCCGCATTAACGTAGTTTTTCTTTACGACGTGGTGCAATGGTTTGAATAAAAAAAATGACTCTATCCCGTGGTTTGCGCCACGGATTGTCAAAGTATAAATTTGACACCCGGGTGGCGATAAGAAATGGCGTTAAACTATTTGACACAAAACTGCGTTGGTGCAGTTTTGCATCAAAAAGTATAAATATGGACCATTGTGTCTGAGTTAAGCTTGCCTACTCGTGCCAAGCTATCAAGTGGGTGTGCGGTTGTTAACTGAGTGTGACTCTCCTCTACCCTGACTAGAGTGAGGGTCCTTGCTTGGACTAGGGGTAACCTGACTGCCAACCAAAGACCCCATTTCTAACACGTCTGTATACATCCAAATTCCTTGAGAGAAGTGGACTGTTCCTTTACAATCTGCCTTCCAAAAACAGCTCTAGAGCATTTTATTTCTTTTTTGTTATAGGTAACCACATTCTGGAATATCAAAATTGTGCAAATAGTTTCTACTACTATGGCTGATTCATTTCGATGTATGTAGTTAATTTGTTTGGCTGAACTCCTCATCAATACAAAATTGGCAAAAGCCTCCACATTCTGGGGCATATTTATACTCCGTTTGCGCCGGAATTGCGTCGTTTTTTTTGACGCAATTCCGACGCAAAACTAACTCCATATTTATACTTTGGCGTTAGATGCATCTAGCGCCAAAGTCCATGGAGTTTGCGTCATTTTTTTGTGTGGACACCTACTTTGCGTTAATGATATGCAAGTTAGGCGTTCACGTCTAAAAAATTGACTCCGAGGCATGTGCGCCATATTTACACTCCCGGGCAAAATTCACGCCCGGGAGTGGGCGGGTCAAAAAAAATTACGGATGGCCGCTTTTGCGCCGTTTTTTAGCGTCTGCAAAAGGCAGGCGTTAAGGGACCTGTGGGCTCGGAAGGAGCCCAGAGGTGCCCTCCCATGCCCCCAGGGACACCCCCTGTCACCCTTGCCCACCCCAGGAAGACACCCAACTCTGGAGGGACCCATCCCAGGGACAATTAGGTAAGTTCAGGTAAGTCATTTTTTTTGTGGCATAGGGGGACCTGATTTGTGCCCCCCTACATGCCACTATGCCCAATGACCATGCCCAGGGGACATAAGTCCCCTGGCCATGGCCATTGGGCAAGGGGGCATGACTCCTGTCTTTGCTAAGACAGGAGTCATTTCTATGGGTGTTGGGAGTGAAAACAAATGGCGCAAATCGGGTTGAGGCGAAAAATTTGCCTCAACCTGACTTGCCCCATTTTTTGACGCCCAAGCCCCATATCCCCCTACGCCGCCGCTGCCTGGTGTACGTCGTTTTTTTCCACGCACACCAGGCAGCGCCGGCGGCTAACGCCGGCTAACGTCATTGATTAAATACAGCGCCCGCATGGCGCTTCAGAATGGCGTTAGCCGGCGCTAATTTTTTTGACGCAAAACTGCGTTAGCGCAGTTTTGCGTCAAAAAGTATAAATATGGGCCTCTATTCCTTATTTTGATGCGTCGGTTCTGGGAGAGAGGATGATCTGCAGACACACATTTCAATGAAAGAATATTAACATTTATATCTTAAAAGATTTTGAAATATAAGTTAAAAGGGCAGAAGGGAAACCTTCCTCCTAGATAACTGCGCGTACGTGCCTGATGAAGTTTATTTGTTAAGTATCCCACAATGCACAGGCACAATCTGGCAACAACAGTTATTTGATGTGTACACATCAAACAAAGCAGAAGTCTCTTTGGCCTGAGCATGTGTTTCTTTTCTCTCTGGGGAGCTAGTAAAGGTTAAAGCAACATTTGGCGATTTGTCTGTTCTTTGGAATTCCCAGAATGTTATAAAGCAACAAGAATCAACAGTAAACACAAATAAGCGTCTAGTTGGGTAAATTCGGAACAAGATAAAATTGCGGTAAAAGAGAATGTTCATTTGAATATTTAGTGGCCTATGCTGCCATCTACTGTATCTTTGTGAAATGACTACACCATCAAATCTCAGCCAGTATGCTTACCATTTACAACAAACCGGAGTTAAGCCAATAGTCCTGCTTCTAATGTAGCAACCTTTGCATACCAAGGGGCGTATTTAGTAATGCTCATGTGGCGCTAAGCTCGGGCCGTATTTACAAAGTGGCGCTAAGCCACTTTTTGTGGTTCAATGTCACCTTGTAAATATGGCCCCTTTCCAGGCAGCACTGTGCGTGGAAGGGGAGTGCAATGGTTGTTGCTGTGGGCGTGCCACAGCAACACACATTGCAGTTTGATGCTGCCTCGGGTTTATGAAATTTCATAAACCTGAGGCAGCACCATAATCTAACTCCACCCCCAGGGGTGCCTTAGTAGGACACAACGAGGAGGAATACTTTTATTTCTCCTCGTTTTTTGCTTTTTCTCATGCATAGAAAGAGCAAAATGCCAGGAATCATTGTTTATGTCTGGGAGCGTGTCCCTTCCTGCAGATAAATGATCATTTAAAAATTACGCTTTGGCACTTCTGTGTGTGCTGAATTCTACAGCACACACAGAAGTGCCAAAGCACCATTAGTAATTGTTTGTGTGCAGGAAGGGACACATTCCTGCACATAAACAATCATACCCCGCAAGGCAGACATACTTGTACAATGGTGCAAGGATGCCTGCATTGGCGCTGGCAGCTGAATTTAGCACCAGTGCAGGGGACAACACAGGGGTGCACTGTATTCACTTTAATACAGCGCATCCCTGTGTTTCTAAAGTGACGCAGTACAGCACTGCCAATTTTGGTGCTGCACCGCATTGGACCACTTTTCCATAAATCTGGCCCCGTATTTGCACATGCCTGTGTTTGCACGAGTTAGCACAATAAACCCAGACCTACTAGCTAACGAGCTCTCTGTGGGATAGGCTTGAATGCACAAACATAAAACACACATACAGTCAATAAGAAACATACATCACATACTGTAAAGTGTAGATTCAAACACATATTAAAGAGCAAAACATTATTTTAACATGAAACCACATAAAAAATAAACGCACTAAGAAACACTCTTTGCTGCTGTGAAGCCTAACTTTAGACAAATACAGTACTAACAAGGAAAAAAATTCTTCTGGCTACTTGATACGTCATGCATGTTACAAATACGTAATATCACAATATTTGAAAGAATGAGCTGAGGAAGCTCTAAAAAATATAATAAAAAGTACGTTTAGAATTAATATGAAGGCCTCAGATGAAAGAACAATGTTTTCATTCAAGTGAAAAGCAATAAGCAGTCACATTTGTACATATTAGGCTTGGAAAGCTAATGTAGTTTGCAAAGTTGTGCTAGGTTTGGAATGTGAGATGTTGCACTTTCAATGAAGCTAATGTGCTGAGAACATGATGACTCAAAACTAAGAAAAGTTAGTTTTAACCTTCCTATAGGTTATCTTTTGTAAATATTATAATGTTAAATTAAAATGTATTAGCTGAATTTTGCTGAAAGTTTCAAAACAAACAATAGCTTACTCTTAGAATCAGTAGGTAGTGTATAATTTCAGAGAATGACGCAAAAGTCTAAACTTGAACTGAAGTTTTATTTAGGCAGCAGACAATGCTGGGAAACTACTTCAAAGTATATACTTTTTCATAAAAATGAAGCAGATAATAATTGTCTATGGACTATTGTTTGTACCATGGGATGATGGTGAAATGCTCCTGTTCCCATGAGGCCATCGTTTGCTGATTGTTATCATTTCAATAGTTTAAAATGGAAGACCTAAATGATAGAATAAGAGATGAAAATTATTAATTAACAATAAAAACATTAATGCAGATGATGGGAATGAGAGTATTTAACCATCAATGAAAATGCAAGTACTTAAGGTTTAGGTGGAGCTGAATGTGCTTTACCAAATAAAGCAAGCACCAGAAGAGCTAATTAGGAACTACTCCAATTTCCAAAAGGAAACTTTAGATACAGAGTACAGTTTATGGACAGTGTAGCATAGTTACAAAATAATGACCCTGCCCGGCGCCACAAGTCATCTTGCAGTGCCGAGCTGCTCTATTAGGAAAGTGCAGGGATGGGTCGCACTTACAGCAATACAATGCATCCCTGTACTTTCCTCAGCGATGGTGCACAATTGGCAGCCTAGCACCAACACAGGCACCCTTGCACCATGGTTCAAAGTTGCCTGTATTGAAAGGATGATTGTTTATATGCAGGTGGGACAGCTTCCTGCCCATAAAAATAATGGTGTTTTCTTCCTTCTATGTGTACTGCAGAATGGTGGGCAGGCTGGCAGAACACTGTCGACTTGATGGTGTTCTCGGGTCTGCCACCAGTGCTGCTTGGCGGTAATACTATCAAGATAAGTCAGACCCTCAGGCTGGAAATGTATAAGCTTTTGTTTGTAACTCTAAATTAACTATACAGCACAACATAGCACAGTAACATAATGCAAAGCAACATAACAATAGAACAAAAACATTACATTATAGGGCTGTTTTATACTTACTTAAAACTTCAAGGAAGCATATGTCATCATAAAGAATGTGTTCTTTTAGAGACACTTACTTTAATTTCAAGTTGTCTTCTACGTTCACCTAATACAGTGCACCCTTGTGCATTGCAGTGAAAGTTCTCTTTTGGAGGCAGAGCAGTCAATATCAGACAGAAAGAGGGAAATACTATTTTCGAACTGTGTGAGAAAGTAGCCTCTTTCTAGCCTTGTTACCCCCACTTTTGGCCTGTTTGAGAGTGTATGTCAGGGTGTTTTCACTGTCTCACTGGGATCCTGCTAGCCAGGGCCCAGTGCTCATAGTGAAAACCCTATGTTTTCAGTGTGTTTGTTATGTGTCACTGGGACCCTGCTAGTCAGGACCCCAGTGCTCATAAGTTTGTGGCCTATATGTATGTGTTCCCTGTGTGGTGCCTAACTGTCTCACTGAGGCTCTGCTAACCAGAACCTCAGTGGTTATGCTCTCTCTGTACAAATTGTCACTAACAGGCTAGTGACCAATTTTACCAATTTGCATTGGCTTACTGGAACACCCTTATAATTCCCTAGTATATGGTACTGAGGTACCCAGGGTATTGGGGTCCCAGGAGATCCCTATGGGCTGCAGCATTTCTTTTGCCACCCATAGGGAGCTCTGACAATTCTTACACAGGCCTGCCACTGCAGCCTGAGTGAAATAACGTCCACGTTATTTCACAGCCATTTTACACTGCACTTAAGTAACTTATAAGTCACCTATATGTCTAACCTTTACCTGGTAAAGGTTAGGTGCAAAGTTACTTAGTGTGAGGGCACCCTGGCACTAGCCAAGGTGCCCCCACATTGTTCAGAGCCAATTCCCTGAACTTTGTGAGTGCGGGGACACCATTACACGCGTGCACTACATATAGGTCACTACCTATATGTAGCTTCACAATGGTAACTCCGAATATGGCCATGTAACATGTCTATGATCATGGAATTGCCCCCTCTATGCCATCCTGGCATAGTTGGCACAATCCCATGATCCCAGTGGTCTGTAGCACAGACCCTGGTACTGCCAAACTGCCCTTCCTGGGGTTTTCACTGCAGCTGCTGCTGCTGCCAACCCCTCAGACAGGCATCTGCCCTCCTGGGGTCCAGCCAGGCCTGGCCCAGGATGGCAGAACAAAGAACTTCCTCTGAGAGAGGGTGTGACACCCTCTCCCTTTGGAAAATGGTGTGAAGGCAGGGGAGGAGTAGCCTCCCCCAGCCTCTGGAAATGCTTTGTTGGGCACAGATGTGCCCAATTCTGCATAAGCCAGTCTACACCGGTTCAGGGGACCACTTAGCCCTGCTCTGTCGCGAAACTGGACAAAGGAAAGGGGAGTGACCACTCCCCTGACCTGCACCTCCCCTGGGAGGTGTCCAGAGCTCCTCCAGTGTGCTCCAGACCTCTGCCATCTTGGAAACAGAGGTGCTGCTGGCACACTGGACTGCTCTGAGTGGCCAGTGCCACCAGGTGACGTCAGAGACTCCTTGTGATAGGCTCCTTCAGGTGTTGCTAGCCTATCCTCTCTCCTAGGTAGCCAAACCCTCTTTTCTGGCTATTTAGGGTCTCTGTCTCTGGGGAAACTTTAGATAACGAATGCAAGAGCTCATCCGAGTTCCTCTGCATCTCTCTCTTCACCTTCTGCCAAGGAATCGACTGCTGACCGCGCTGGAAGCCTGCAAACCTGCAACATAGTAGCAAAGACGACTACTGCAACTCTGTAACGCTGATCCTGCCGCCTTCTCGACTGTTTTCCTGCTTGTGCATGCTGTGGGGGTAGTCTGCCTCCTCTCTGCACCAGAAGCTCCGAAGAAATCTCCCGTGGGTCGACGGAATCTTCCCCCTGCAACCGCAGGCACCAAAAAGCTGCATTACCGGTCCCTTGGGTCTCCTCTCAGCACGACGAGCGAGGTCCCTCGAATACAGCGACTTTGTCCAAGTGACCCCCATAGTCCAGTGACTCTTCAGTCCAAGTTTGGTGGAGGTAAGTCCTTGCCTCACCTCGCTGGGCTGCATTGCTGGGAACCGCGACTTTTGCAGCTACTCCGGCCCCTGTGCACTTCCGGCGGAAATCCTTTGTGCACAGCCAAGCCTGGGTCCACAGCACTCTAACCTGCACTGCACGACTTTCTAAGTTGGTCTCCGGCGACGTGGGACTCCTTTGTGCGACTTCGGGTGAGCACCATTTCACGCATCCTTGTAGTGCCGGTTTCTGGCACTTCTCCGGGAGCTACCTGCTTAAGAGAGGGCTCCTTGTCTTGCACGATGTCCCCTCTCTCTGCTGGTCCAATTTGCCACCTCCTGGTCCGTCCTGGGCCTCAGCAGCGTCCAAAAACGCTAACTGCATGATTTGCAGCTAGCAAGGCTTGTTGGCGCTCTTTTGGCGGGAAAACACTCATGCACTACTCTCCACGGCGAGAGGGATCCGCCCACCAAAGGGGAAGTCTCTAGCCCTTTTCGTTCTTGCAGAAACCTCAGCTTCTTCTGTCCAGTAGAAGCTTCTTTGCACCCGCAGCTGGCATTTCCTGGGCATCTGCCCATCTCCGACTTGCTTGTGACTTTTGGACTTGGTCCCCTTGTTCCACAGGTACCCAGATTGGAAATCCACAGCTGTTGCATTGTTGGTTTGTGTCTTTCCTGCATTATTCCTCTAACACGACTTCTTTGTCCTTAGGGGAACTTTAGTGCACTTTGCACTCACTTTTCAGGGTCTTGGGGAGGGTTATCTTTCTAACTCTCACTATTTTCTAATAGTCCCAGCGACCCTCTACAAGGTCACATAGGTTTGGGGTCCATTCGTGGTTCGCATTCCACTTGTGGAGTATATGGTTTGTGTTGCCCCTATCCCTATGTTTCCCCATTGCATCCTATTGTAACTATACATTGTTTGCACTGTTTTCTAAGACTATACTGCATATTTTTGCTATTGTGTATATATATCTTGTGTATATTTCCTATCCTCTCACTGAGGGTACACTCTAAGATACTTTGGCATATTGTCATAAAAATAAAGTACCTTTATTTTTAGTATAACTGTGTATTGTGTTTTCTTATGATATTGTGCATATGACACTAAGTGGTACTGTAGTAGCTTCACACGTCTCCTAGTTCAGCCTAAGCTGCTCTGCTAAGCTACCATTATCTATCATCCTAAGCTGCTAGACACCCTATACACTAATAAGGGATAACTGGGCCTGGTGCAAGGTGCAAGTACCCCTTGGTACTCACTACAAGCCAGTCCAGCCTCCTACATTGGTTGTGCAGCGGTGGGATAAGTGCTTCGAGACTACTTACCACTCTTGTCATTGTACTTTTCATAAGAGAAAAATATACAAAACAAGGTCAGTGTATATACACATAGCCAAAAAGTTTTGCATTTCCTCTTTTCACTCTTTTCTAAGTGCTGAAAAGTACTTCTGAACTTTCTAAAAAGTTTTAAAAGTTTTTTTCTATCACTTTAACTCTCTCTAAAAAATGTCTGGCACAGGCCAAAATGTTAATCTGTCCAAACTTGCATATGATCACCTTAGCTGGAAAGGAGCAAGGAGTCTCTGCATAGAGAGAGGTTTGAGTGTAGGGAAGAATCCTTCCTTAGAACTGTTAATTAACATGCTTAGAGTACAGGATAAGGCCATAAGTGCCCCATCTGTTGAAAAAGCAGCTAATGGTTCTCAATCTGATCCAGGGACTCCCCCAGGAAAAGATTCAGGAAAGAAACTTCCTAGCCTGCCCATTACTAGACAGTCTAGCATAGTTGGTAATGATGATGAGCCACACCATATAAATAGTGTTGTCTCACATCATAGCAAAAGCATTTATTCTCACCATACTGGTAGTGATGTTTCTGTTAGCCAAGCTGTTAGGGTGGCTTCTGTAAGGGACAGGTCTCCTTCTGTCCATTCTCACCATACTTCTGTTTCAAGGCATGTCCCTCCCACCCACCCTGATGACAGATTGTTAGAAAGGGAGCTCAATAGATTGAGAGTGGAACAAACCAGACTGAAGCTCAAGAAGCAACAGCTGGATTTGGATAGACAGACTTTAGAAGTAGAGAAGGAGAGACAGAAACTGGGTTTAGAAACCCATGGTGGCAGCAGCAGTATTCCCCATAGTCATCCTGTAAAAGAGCATGATTCCAGGAATCTGCACAAGATAGTTCCCCCTTACAAGGAGGGGGATGACATTAACAAGTGGTTTGCTGCACTTGAGAGGGCCTGTGTTGTACAGGATGTCCCTCAAAGGCAGTGGGCTGCTATCCTATGGCTATCATTTAGTGGAAAAGGTAGGGATAGGCTCCTTACTGTGAAAGAAAATGATGCTAATAATTTCCAAGTTCTTAAGAATGCACTCCTGGATGGTTATGGCTTAACCACTGAACAATACAGGATAAAGTTCAGAGAGACCAAAAAGAAGTCTTCACAAGACTGGGTTGATTTCATTGACCATTCAGTGAAGTCCTTGGAGGGGTGGTTACATGGCAGTAAAGTTACTGATTATGAAAGCCTGTATAACACAATCCTGAGAGAGCATATACTTAATAATTGTGTGTCTGATTTGTTGCACCAGTACCTGGTAGACTCTGATCTGACCTCTCCCCAAGAATTGGGAAAGAAGGCAGACAAATGGGTCAGAACAAGGGTGAACAGAAAAGTTCATACAGGGGGTGACAAAGATGGCAATAAGAAGAAAGATGGTGAAAAATCTCAAGATAAGCATGGGGATAAGGGTAAAACCAAAGATCCCACTTCAAATCTTAAACACTCTTCAGAGGGTGGGGATAAAACAAATTCTTCCTCTTCTTCCCAACCTGCACACATTAAAAAGCCTTGGTGCTTTGTGTGTAAAAACAGAGGCCATAGGCCAGGGGATAAGTCCTGTCCAGGTAAACCCCCTGAGCCTACCACCACTAATACATCAAGCTCTAGTGCCCCTAGCAGTAGTGGTACTAGTGGTGGGACTGCTGGCAACAGTCAAGTTAAGGGTGTAGTTGGGTTCACTTTTGGGTCCATAGTAGAAACTGGGGTAGTCAGTCCCAAGACAGTTTCTGTCACACCTAGTGGCATTGGCCTTGCCACACTGGCTGCTTGCCCCCTTACAATGGATAAGTACAGGCAGACAGTTTCAATAAATGGTGTTGAGGCCTTGGCCTACAGGGACACAGGTGCCAGTATCACTTTGGTGACTGAAAACCTAGTGCACCCTGATCAACACATCATTGGACAACAGTATAAGATTATTGATGTCCATAACTCCACTAAGTTTCTTCCCTTAGCTATAATTCAGTTTAGTTGGGGTGGAGTTAGTGGCCCTAAGCAGGTGGTGGTATCACCTAGCTTACCTGTGGACTGTCTCTTAGGAAATGACCTAGAGGCCTCAGGTTGGGCTGATGTAGAGTTGTATGCCCATGCAGCCATGCTGGGCATCCCTGAGGAATTGTTCCCTCTCATTTCTACTGAAATGAAAAAGCAAAGGAGAGAAGGCCTGAAAACTCAGGATCCCTCTCCATCAACAGGTAAAAAGGGTATCACAGTATCCCCTAACCACCCTACCATTCAGGATACCATTCCTGTGGTGGGAGAAACCTCTCCTGGGGTGGCACCTGTTCCAAGGGAATCATCAGCTGGCAAAGCTGGACTCCCTGAGGTAGAAGTACCTCTCTGTGGGATAACTAACATTGGTGACAAAAAGAGCACCATTTTAGTTAACATGGAGCATCCCTCCAACCCTCCCAGAGAAACTTTAGTGCAGAAACCCTGCACTGCCTCACAACACTTAGGACAGCATCCCTGCCCTAGTGTGGAGCTCATAGGACAGCATCCCTGCCCTGCTCCAACTAAAGAGAAACAGCATCCCTGTTCTCTCTTCCAGCCATATGGACAAAGTTTTTGCCCAGCTATGGCTTTATTGAGACAGCATCCCTGTCTGGCATTTCCATCATTACAAATAGGTTCAGTGGACAATTGCCACTGCTCTAAACTAAAACTTACTGATAGAAACTCTGAAAATACATCTTCACATTGTTGCTTAGCTAAAAAACTTCAAACAGGGTGGTTTACATCCCCACAGGGAAGTAACCATATAGTGGATGATAAAGGGAGTAACCAGTCTATTGCAGAGCTACTCTCTACTTATCACCACTTAGACAATAAAGTCTCAACTGGCCAAGGCTAGCCTTATTGTCCTTCGTTTGGGGGGGGGTTGTGTGAGAAAGTAGCCTCTTTCTAGCCTTGTTACCCCCACTTTTGGCCTGTTTGTGAGTGTATGTCAGGGTGTTTTCACTGTCTCACTGGGATCCTGCTAGCCAGGGCCCAGTGCTCATAGTGAAAACCCTATGTTTTCAGTGTGTTTGTTATGTGTCACTGGGACCCTGCTAGTCAGGACCCCAGTGCTCATATGTTTGTGGCCTATATGTATGTGTTCCCTGTGTGGTGCCTAACTGTCTCACTGAGGCTCTGCTAACCAGAACCTCAGTGGTTATGCTCTCTCTGTACAAATTGTCACTAACAGGCTAGTGTCCAATTTTACCAATTTACATTGGCTTACTGGAACACCCTTATAATTCCCTAGTATATGGTACTGAGGTACCCAGGGTATTGGGGTCCCAAGAGATCCCTATGGGCTGCAGCATTTCTTTTGCCACCCATAGGGAGCTCTGACAATTCTTACACAGGCCTGCCACTGCAGCCTGAGTGAAATAACGTCCACGTTATTTCACAGCCATTTTACACTGCACTTAAGTAACTTATAAGTCACCTATATGTCTAACCTTTACCTGGTAAAGGTTAGGTGCAAAGTTACTTAGTGTGAGGGCACCCTGGCACTAGCCAAGGTGCCCCCACATTGTTCAGAGCCAATTCCCTGAACTTTGTGAGTGCGGGGACACCATTACACGCGTGCACTACATATAGGTCACTACCTATATGTAGCTTCACAATGGTAACTCCGAATATGGCCATGTAACATGTCTATGATCATGGAATTGCCCCCTCTATGCCATCCTGGCATAGTTGGCACAATCCCATGATCCCAGTGGTCTGTAGCACAGACCCTGGTACTGCCAAACTGCCCTTCCTGGGGTTTTCACTGCAGCTGCTGCTGCTGCCAACCCCTCAGACAGGCATCTGCCCTCCTGGGGTCCAGCCAGGCCTGGCCCAGGATGGCAGAACAAAGAACTTCCTCTGAGAGAGGGTGTGACACCCTCTCCCTTTGGAAAATGGTGTGAAGGCAGGGGAGGAGTAGCCTCCCCCAGCCTCTGGAAATGCTTTGTTGGGCACAGATGTGCCCAATTCTGCATAAGCCAGTCTACACCGGTTCAGGGGACCCCTTAGCCCTGCTCTGGCGCGAAACTGGACAAAGGAAAGGGGAGTGACCACTCCCCTGACCTGCACCTCCCCTGGGAGGTGTCCAGAGCTCCTCCAGTGTGCTCCAGACCTCTGCCATCTTGGAAACAGAGGTGCTGCTGGCACACTGGACTGCTCTGAGTGGCCAGTGCCACCAGGTGACGTCAGAGACTCCTTGTGATAGGCTCCTTCAGGTGTTGCTAGCCTATCCTCTCTCCTAGGTAGCCAAACCCTCTTTTCTGGCTATTTAGGGTCTCTGTCTCTGGGGAAACTTTAGATAACGAATGCAAGAGCTCATCCGAGTTCCTCTGCATCTCTCTCTTCACCTTCTGCCAAGGAATCGACTGCTGACCGCGCTGGAAGCCTGCAAACCTGCAACATAGTAGCAAAGACGACTACTGCAACTCTGTAACGCTGATCCTGCCGCCTTCTCGACTGTTTTCCTGCTTGTGCATGCTGTGGGGGTAGTCTGCCTCCTCTCTGCACCAGAATCTCCGAAGAAATCTCCCGTGGGTCGACGGAATCTTCCCCCTGCAACCGCAGGCACCAAAAAGCTGCATTACCGGTCCCTTGGGTCTCCTCTCAGCACGACAAGCGAGGTCCCTCGAATCCAGCGACTCTGTCCAAGTGACCCCCATAGTCCAGTGACTCTTCAGTCCAAGTTTGGTGGAGGTAAGTCCTTGCCTCACCTCACTGGGCTGCATTGCTGGGAACCGCGACTTTTGCAGCTACTCCGGCCCCTGTGCACTTCCGGCGGAAATCCTTTGTGCACAGCCAAGCCTGGGTCCACGGCACTCAAACCTGCATTGCACGACTTTCTAAGTTGGTCTCCGGCGACGTGGGACTCCTTTGTGCGACTTCGGGTGAGCACCGTTTCACGCATCCTTGTAGTGCCTGTTTCTGGCACTTCTCCAGGTGCTACCTGCTTAAGAGAGGGCTCCTTGTCTTGCTCGACGTCCCCTCTCTCTGCTGGTCCAATTTGCGACCTCCTGGTCCGTCCTGGGCCTCAGCAGCGTCCAAAAATGCTAACTGCATGATTTGCAGCTAGCAAGGCTTGTTGGCGTTCTTTTGGCGGGAAAACACTCATGCACTACTCTCCACGGCGAGAGGGATCCGCCCACCAAAGGGGAAGTCTCTAGCCCTTTTCGTTCTTGCAGAAACCTCAGCTTCTTCGGTCCAGTAGAAGCTTCTTTGCACCCGCAGCTGGCATTTCCTGGGCATCTGCCCATCTCCGACTTGCTTGTGACTTTTGGACTTGGTCCCCTTGTTCCACAGGTACCCTAGATTGGAAATCCACAGCTGTTGCATTGTTGGTTTGTGTCTTTCCTGCATTATTCCTCTAACACAACTTCTTTGTCCTTAGGGGAACTTTAGTGCACTTTGCACTCACTTTTCAGGGTCTTGGGGAGGGTTATCTTTCTAACTCTCACTATTTTCTAATAGTCCCAGCGACCCTCTACAAGGTCACATAGGTTTGGGGTCCATTCGTGGTTCGCATTCCACTTGTGGAGTATATGGTTTGTGTTGCCCCTATCCCTATGTTTCCCCATTGCATCCTATTGTAACTATACATTGTTTGCACTGTTTTCTAAGACTATACTGCATATTTTTGCTATTGTGTATATATATCTTGTGTATATTTCCTATCCTCTCACTGAGGGTACACTCTAAGATACTTTGGCATATTGTCATAAAAATAAAGTACCTTTATTTTTAGTATAACTGTGTATTGTGTTTTCTTATGATATTGTGCATATGACACTAAGTGGTACTGTAGTAGCTTCACATGTCTCCTAGTTCAGCCTAAGCTGCTCTGCTAAGCTACCATTATCTATCAGCCTAAGCTGCTAGACACCCTATACACTAATAAGGGATAACTGGGCCTGGTGCAAGGTGCAAGTACCCCTTGGTACTCACTACAAGCCAGTCCAGCCTCCTACATTGGTTGTGCAGCGGTGGGATAAGTGCTTTGAGACTACTTACCACTCTTGTCATTGTACTTTTCATAAGAGAAAAATATACAAAACAAGGTCAGTGTATATACACATAGCCAAAAAGTTTTGCATTTCCTCTTTTCACTCTTTTCTAAGTGCTGAAAAGTACTTCTGAACTTTCTAAAAAGTTTTAAAAGTTTTTTTCTCTGTCTTTCTAAAAGCTCTGACAAACTTTTTATCTTTTACTATCACTTTAACTCTCTCTAAAAAATGTCTGGCACAGGCCAAAATGTTGATCTGTCCAAACTTGCATATGATCACCTTAGCTGGAAAGGAGCAAGAAGTCTCTGCATAGAGAGAGGTTTGAGTGTAGGGAAGAATCCTTCCTTAGAACTGTTAATTAACATGCTTAGAGTACAGGATAAGGCCATAAGTGCCCCATCTGTTGAAAAAAGTAGCTAATGGTTCTCAATCTGATCCAGGGACTCCCCCAGGAAAAGATTCAGGAAAGAAACTTCCTAGCCTGCCCATTACTAGACAGTCTAGCATAGTTGGTAATGATGATGAGCCACACCATATAAATAGTGTTGTCTCACATCATAGCAAAAGCATTTATTCTCACCATACTGGTAGTGATGTTTCTGTTAGCCAAGCTGTTAGGGTGGCTTCTGTAAGGGACAGGTCTCCTTCTGTCCATTCTCACCATACTTCTGTTTCAAGGCATGTCCCTCCCACCCACCCTGATGACAGATTGTTAGAAAGGGAGCTCAATAGATTGAGAGTGGAACAAACCAGACTGAAGCTCAAGAAGCAACAGCTGGATTTGGATAGACAGACTTTAGAAGTAGAGAAGGAGAGACAGAAACTGGGTTTAGAAACCCATGGTGGCAGCAGCAGTATTCCCCATAGTCATCCTGTAAAAGAGCATGATTCCAGGAATCTGCACAAGATAGTTCCCCCTTACAAGGAGGGGGATGACATTAACAAGTGGTTTGCTGCACTTGAGAGGGCCTGTGTTGTACAGGATGTCCCTCAAAGGCAGTGGGCTGCTATCCTATGGCTGTCATTTAGTGGAAAAGGTAGGGATAGGCTCCTTACTGTGAAAGAAAATGATGCTAATAATTTCCAAGTTCTTAAGAATGCACTCCTGGATGGTTAGGGCTTAACCACTGAACAATACAGGATAAAGTTCAGAGAGACCAAAAAGGAGTCTTCACAAGACTGGGTTGATTTCATTGACCATTCAGTGAAGGCCTTGGAGGGGTGGTTACATGGCAGTAAAGTTACTGATTATGAAAGCCTGTATAACACAATCCTGAGAGAGCATATACTTAATAATTGTGTGTCTGATTTGTTGCACCAGTACCTGGTAGACTCTGATCTGACCTCCCCCCAAGAATTGGGAAAGAAGGCAGACAAATGGGTCAGAACAAGGGTGAACAGAAAAGTTCATACAGGGGGTGACAAAGATGGCAATAAGAAGAAAGATGGTGAAAAATCTCAAGATAAGCATGGGGATAAGGGTAAAACCAAAGATCCCACTTCAAATCTTAAACACTCTTCAGAGGGTGGGGATAAAACAAATTCTTCCTCTTCTTCCCAACCTGCACACATTAAAAAGCCTTGGTGCTTTGTGTGTAAAAACAGAGGCCATAGGCCAGGGGATAAGTCCTGTCCAGGTAAACCCCCTGAGCCTACCACCACTAATACATCAAGCTCTAGTGCCCCTAGCAGTAGTGGTACTAGTGGTGGGACTGCTGGCAACAGTCAAGTTAAGGGTGTAGTTGGGTTCACTTTTGGGTCCATAGTAGAAACTGGGGTAGTCAGTCCCAAGACAGTTTCTGTCACACCTAGTGGCATTGGCCTTGCCACACTGGCTGCTTGTCCCCTTACAATGGATAAGTACAGGCAGACAGTTTCAATAAATGGTGTTGAGGCCTTGGCCTACAGGGACACAGGTGCCAGTATCACTTTGGTGACTGAAAACCTAGTGCACCCTGATCAACACATCATTGGACAACAGTATAAGATTATTGATGTCCATAACTCCACTAAGTTTCTTCCCTTAGCTATAATTCAGTTTAGTTGGGGTGGAGTTACTGGCCCTAAGCAGGTGGTGGTATCACCTAGCTTACCTGTAGACTGTCTCTTAGGTAATGACCTAGAGGCCTCAGGTTGGGCTGATGTAGAGTTTTATGCCCATGCAGCCATGCTGGGCATCCCTGAGGAATTGTTCCCTCTCATTTCTACTGAAATGAAAAAGCAAAGGAGAGAAGGCATGAAACCTCAGGATCCCTCTCCATCAACAGGTAAAAAGGGTATCACAGTATCCCCTAACCACCCTACCATTCAGGATACCATTCCTGTGGTGGGAGAAACCTCTCCTGGGGTGGCACCTGTTCCAAGGGAATCATCAGCTGGCAAAGCTGGACTCCCTGAGGTAGAAGTACCTCTCTGTGGGATAACTAACATTGGTGACAAAAAGAGCACCATTTTAGTTAACATGGAGCATCCCTCCAACCCTCCCAGAGAAACTTTAGTGCAGAAACCCTGCACTGCCTCACAACACTTAGGACAGCATCCCTGCC
The DNA here is from genome assembly GCF_031143425.1 of Pleurodeles waltl. Lineage (NCBI taxonomy): Eukaryota > Metazoa > Chordata > Amphibia > Caudata > Salamandridae > Pleurodeles > Pleurodeles waltl. Next base: position 842,198,032 of record NC_090436.1, read on the forward strand.
CTAGTGTGGAGCTCATAGGACAGCATCCCTGCCCTGCTCCAACTAAAGAGAAACAGCATCCCTGTTCTCTCTTCCAGCCATATGGACAAAGTTTTTGCCCAGCTATGGCTTTATTGAGACAGCATCCCTGTCTGGCATTTCCATCATTACAAATAGGTTCAGTGGACAATTCCCACTGCTCTAAACTAAAACTTACTGATAGAAACTCTGAAAATACATCTTCACATTGTTGCTTAGCTAAAAAACTTCAAACAGGGTGGTTTACATCCCCACAGGGAAGTAACCATATAGTGGATGATAAAGGGAGTAACCAGTCTATTGCAGAGCTACTCTCTACTTATCACCACTTAGACAATAAAGTCTCAACTGGCCAAGGTTAGCCTTATTGTCCTTCGTTTGGGGGGGGGGGTTGTGTGAGAAAGTAGCCTCTTTCTAGCCTTGTTACCCCCACTTTTGGCCTGTTTGTGAGTGTATGTCAGGGTGTTTTCACTGTCTCACTGGGATCCTGCTAGCCAGGGCCCAGTGCTCATAGTGAAAACCCTATGTTTTTAGTGTGTTTGTTATGTGTCACTGGGACCCTGCTAGTCAGGACCCCAGTGCTCATAAGTTTGTGGCCTATATGTATGTGTTCCCTGTGTGGTGCCTAACTGTCTCACTGAGGCTCTGCTAACCAGAACCTCAGTGGTTATGCTCTCTCTGTACAAATTGTCACTAACAGGCTAGTGACCAATTTTACCAATTTACATTGGCTTACTGGAACACCCTTATAATTCCCTAGTATATGGTACTGAGGTACCCAGGGTATTGGGGTCCCAGGAGATCCCTATGGGCTGCAGCATTTCTTTTGCCACCCATAGGGAGCTCTGACAATTCTTACACAGGCCTGCCACTGCAGCCTGAGTGAAATAACGTCCACGTTATTTCACAGCCATTTTACACTGCACTTAAGTAACTTATAAGTCACCTATATGTCTAACCTTTACCTGGTAAAGGTTAGGTGCAAAGGTACTTAGTGTGAGGGCACCCTGGCACTAGCCAAGGTGCCCCCACATTGTTCAGAGCCAATTCCCTGAACTTTGTGAGTGCGGGGACACCATTACACGCGTGCACTACATATAGGTCACTACCTATATGTAGCTTCACAATGGTAACTCCGAATATGGCCATGTAACATGTCTATGATCATGGAATTGCCCCCTCTATGCCATCCTGGCATAGTTGGCACAATCCCATGATCCCAGTGGTCTGTAGCACAGACCCTGGTACTGCCAAACTGCCCTTCCTGGGGTTTTCACTGCAGCTGCTGCTGCTGCCAACCCCTCAGACAGGCATCTGCCCTCCTGGGGTCCAGCCAGGCCTGGCCCAGGATGGCAGAACAAAGAACTTCCTCTGAGAGAGGGTGTGACACCCTCTCCCTTTGGAAAATGGTGTGAAGGCAGGGGAGGAGTAGCCTCCCCCAGCCTCTGGAAATGCTTTGTTGGGCACAGATGTGCCCAATTCTGCATAAGCCAGTCTACACCGGTTCAGGGGACCCCTTAGCCCTGCTCTGGCGCGAAACTGGACAAAGGAAAGGGGAGTGACCACTCCCCTGACCTGCATCTCCCCTGGGAGGTGTCCAGAGCTCCTCCAGTGTGCTCCAGACCTCTGCCATCTTGGAAACAGAGGTGCTGCTGGCACATTGGACTGCTCTGAGTGGCCAGTGCCACCAGCTGACGTCAGAGACTCCTTGTGATAGGCTCCTTCAGGTGTTGCTAGCCTATCCTCTCTCCTAGGTAGCCAAACCCTCTTTTCTGGCTATTTAGGGTCTCTGTCTCTGGGGAAACTTTAGATAACGAATGCAAGAGCTCATCCGAGTTCCTCTGCATCTCTCTCTTCACCTTCTGCCAAGGAATCGACTGCTGACCGCGCTGGAAGCCTGCAAACCTGCAACATAGTAGCAAAGACGACTACTGCAACTCTGTAACGCTGATCCTGCCGCCTTCTCGACTGTTTTCCTGCTTGTGCATGCTGTGGGGGTAGTCTGCCTCCTCTCTGCACCAGAAGCTCCGAAGAAATCTCCCGTGGGTCGACGGAATCTTCCCCCTGCAACCGCAGGCACCAAAAAGCTGCATTACCGGTCCCTTGGGTCTCCTCTCAGCACGACGAGCGAGGTCCCTCGAATCCAGTGACTCTGTCCAAGTGACCCCCACAGTCCAGTGACTCTTCAGTCCAAGTTTGGTGGATGTAAGTCCTTGCCTCACCTCGCTGGGCTGCATTGCTGGGAACCGCGACTTTTGCAGCTACTCCGGCCCCTGTGCACTTCCGGCAGAAATCCTCTGTGCACAGCCAAGCCTGGGTCCACGGCACTCTAACCTGCATTGCACGACTTTCTAAGTTGGTCTCCGGCGACGTGGGACTCCTTTGTGCGACTTCGGGTGAGCACTGTTTCACACATCCTCGTAGTGCCTGTTTCTGGCACTTCTCCAGGAGCTACCTGCTTCAGAGAGGGCTCCTTGTCTTGCTCCACGTCCCCTCTCTCTGCTGGTCCAATTTGCGACCTCCTAGTCCCTCCTGGGCCTCAGCAGCGTCCAAAAACGCTAACTGCACGATTTGCAGCTAGCAAGGCTTGTTGGCATTCTTTCGGCGGGAAAATACTTCTGCACGACTCTCCACGGCGAGTGGGATCCGTCCACCAAAGGGGAAGTCTCTAGCCCTTTTTGTTCCTGCAGAAACCTCAGCTTCTTCTGTCCAGTAGAAGCTTCTTTGTACCCGCAGCTGGCATTTCCTGGGCATCTGCCCATCTCCGACTTGCTTGTGACTTTTGGACTTGGTCCCGTTGTTCCACAGGTACCCTAGATTGGAAATCCACAGCTGTTGCATTGTTGGTTTGTGTCTTTCCTGCATTATTCCTCTAACACGACTTCTTTGTCCTTAGGGGAACTTTAGTGCACTTTGCACTCACTTTTCAGGGTCTTGGGGAGGGTTATCTTTCTAACTCTCACTATTTTCTAATAGTCCCAGCGACCCTCTACAAGGTCACATAGGTTTGGGGTCCATTCGTGGTTCGCATTCCACTTGTGGAGTATATGGTTTGTGTTGCCCCTATCCCTATGTTTCCCCATTGCATCCTATTGTAACTATACATTGTTTGCACTGTTTTCTAAGACTATACTGCATATTTTTGCTATTGTGTATATATATCTTGTGTATATTTCCTATCCTCTCACTGAGGGTACACTCTAAGATACTTTGGCATATTGTCATAAAAATAAAGTACCTTTATTTTTAGTATAACTGTGTATTGTGTTTTCTTATGATATTGTGCATATGACACTAAGTGGTACTGTAGTAGCTTCACACGTCTCCTAGTTCAGCCTAAGCTGCTCTGCTAAGCTACCATTATCTATCAGCCTAAGCTGCTAGACACCCTATACACTAATAAGGGATAACTGGGCCTGGTGCAAGGTGCAAGTACCCCTTGGTACTCACTACAAGCCAGTCCAGCCTCCTACAAACTGTCTGAAATAAGGTTGTGATTCTCTCAAAACAATAGCCAAGGCTAACTAGAGCTGGCTATAGCAACCAGTGGCTGTTTGTAATTGACCCACACGCAGCCACAAGCAGCCCAGATTATGTTTACCATTTAGAAGCCAGAAAGCAGATAGCTAAAACTGTCATTCTAGACCTAAAATTGAATGTGTGAGAAATCTCAATAAAATATGTTAAAACAACCAAGCAAGAGAATACATCTGGTTTATTTTCTTCACATTTCAGCTTACACAATTCCATTAACACAAAACTTAAAATAAAATACTAATTTGCATGGCAGCAATGGATTTCACCACATGCCTATCAAGTGCAGGTAGATTAGTTATAACCTGTTATTGTCTCAAAGTGTTTTAATTGCATGCATGTTGTGATCATCCACAGGAGCAGAAAAATTAAGTGGATTTGTGGCATATAGCCATGGTGTTGAACTCATGTGAGATGAGCTCTACGTAAGAAGGGTCTCTTTTTGTATTCTCAACCTTTCCACATTTTCCGGTTGATGCTGCTGTTCTTTTTTTACTCTAAAGTACACTGAGAAATGCTTGCCAGGCCCTAGTGCATGTGCTCTAACCCCTCAAAGTGTATGTTCAATTGAGTCATTCCAGATTGGCATAATTGATCTGTCCAGGGTTGAAGTGGTACCACTCTTGGATTTGGTCAGAGACATGCACTGTAAGATAGTTTAGTGCCCACCTCAAAGGAATTGATGCAAAAGAGGCTCGGGTTGCTCCATGGCAATTGTTGCCTCATTGAATAGTGAGTCCTCCCCACCCACAAACCTGAAACTGGCATACAAGTGACACCCCTGTCCTCCAGCCTCAGAACACTGCTGGATTTAGAAACAGCATAAAAATACCTCAACCTGCTGAATCTGTGGACTTCAGAAAGAAAGGCTGCACTAAATAAGACTGCACCTGCTGTACCTCCTGAACCAAGACTGGACTTCAGAGAGAAAAGGGCTTCTGCCACTGTCAAAGTCAAGGTAAGAGGCACAAAGGGCTGGACCTACTCCCACTCGTGCCCAGGACCAATGACTGGACTTCAAAGGCTAGTTAGCTATTGTTAAGCTTCAGAGATGCAAAAGCCAAAGAAGTCTGCAGCTGCACTGGTCCCCACTTGCCAATAGCCACTGGACTTGCCCTGAACTGTATTGGTGTATCCCACAAGATTGAGTCCTAGCCCTCAAGAGAAGCCTCTTAGGGTGTGGACCACTGGCTAGTGCAAAAGTGTATTCCTTCTCCCCAATAGTTGCAACTTGTGAACTTAAAGCAAAAGATAATTTTGTTTAGTATACAAAGTCCAAGGCTCATTGACTATCACTACTTCCTGGTTCATGGGTAGTCTCAAACACTAGTTGAGAACCAAGACTCCACTAGACTGCTGGATTTTGCCTTTGAAGTTGAGCCCAATACTGGCCTCAAGCTGCAGAGCACCCAGATACCTGTTATCTATTTAAAGGTAAACATGTATACTAGTTTCATAAATTGTTTCTTACTTATTGACTTTTGATACTGATAAATGCTTTACTTGTTTTCCTTTGAGTTAAACTTCACTGCTCTGGTCCACAGCAACCCAAGACTGACCTGAGGTTTGATTTAAAGAAACCTGACTGTACCTGATACAGAATAGTGACTGTTGAGAAAGAAAAGACCTCTGCTTGGTGGGAGACTGGGACGTCTGCCCTGAGTGCCCAACTGTATTGTTATTTGGTTCCCTAATGTGGATTTTTTTGTCATAGGCAAACATGGATCATGCTTGTGCACCATGACATAGGTATGTCTCATGGTTTGTGGTCTTATTGGACCAGGATGGGTGCTCAAAGTGTTACCCTGTTTGTGGTGGAAGGCTGCTGCCTTCACTAGGAGTTAAACAGCGCAAGTATAGTGGTGGCAGCATACCTCGTTGTGATCAGTAGTAGGAAACAGGCCCTTTTTTAGACTGTGTCACTGGATTGAGGTCTGCAGACTCATGCACATTTTCAGAAGTTCAGCTGCTGTGTGTTTAACTCACCCCTGGCCTACATCAGGTTGATGTGGAAGTGCATGTGAGATGAAAACATGTAGTGAATGCATGTGTGTTCACAAAAAATTCACTACACAAGGGGTTAAGTATGATACAGTGCACACATGCTAATGTGTGTGTGCTGGCAGGGTGTGTTTTTCAAATGCACATTCTGGTGCAGCACAGACAGACTGTAGTAGTGAACAGTGTGCCCAGACTGAGCATGTGTGCTGCATGACAGTAGAACGTGCTATCAATGTACACTGAGTGCAGAAGTGCCTGCACTGGTACATAACATGGACAACCTTTTGCAAACTCCAGGGCTGCTTGGTGAAAACATGACGACTGGAGGAATTCCCCCAGACAAAGTTGTATATTCCTGCATTCCTGCTAACTGGGTGTGACAAGCACTGAATGAGGGAGAGCCAGGCTCTAATTGTGCATTTCGAAGGGCTCTTTGATTCAGTGACAGATCAAAAGGAAAGGGGCCAAGACACGCCTCAGAAATAGGAAGATGGAGCTGATAAGAGACTCATAAAGAGGAGGACTGAGGGCCCAGGATTAACCTTTGATGCACATATCACTGTGACTTACATTCAGGTGTGAACTCTGTTCACTCCTATGAATCTTGTTGTGGGTTAATCGGCTTCAGAGTCCAGCCTACTGTGACAGACATATTTCAGGAGGAAGATTAAAGGGGAAGGATGTCTATTTCAATGAAGCAGAACCACAGCATACAACGTCAAAGGTCCTGACCATAAATCACAATTCATGCCTGGAAAATAACTCTAAGTAGGGGAGTTTGAGACCCCCAACTTTTGTCATCTGAGAAGCACCCAGCTGGGCTGTGTAAGGAGGGGAACTCTCTAAGACATCTGCCTATGACCAGGACTAGTGACCCATCCTGCTACTCACCCTGCTGGGTGAGGGGAAATTACCCAAGGAAACCAAGATCACCTGCCTGGAACTTGGAGCACCAGCACCTGCCTGCTAGTTAAGTCCAGTGTGCCTGTGAGCAAGATGAGAGTGTTGGAAAGAGTGAAGCCCAGAAGAGAGCCACGGCATGAGGACTCTGTGCAAGGTGTGAGGAATCCAGCCTACACCATTTGGGCCATAGTCTCATATGCTAGAAGGGGCCACTGATGTGTGGATCAAAGTCTGTGGTGGGAGAAACCAATCCCTGTATCAATCAGGCCATTGCTGTGTACATAGTAGCTTGTGAATCCCATGTAAGGCTTGTGTGTCCGCAGTATGAAAACGGAGTGATGACCCCATATGCAAGAAGGGAGAGATGGAGACGCTGAAGCCTAGATATCTGGGCCAGTGCCCAAGAACAGGAAACTGTTGTGTCCAATGTGTGCCTAACCTCATTTTGTGGGTTGCACCCACAAAACCCATCGGAGCAAGGAAACCATCCCCCATTCTCTGCTGAGGGAAGGAAAGACTTACCACACAACCTTGGAAGAACCTCGTCTGTCTGGATGCGGCAAGTAGCGCAGCTCATGGAAGAGGGCCAGCACCTGTGCCGTGCTGCCACATGTGACTGCAAGTGGCCCAACTCAGCCGATCCAGAACAGGACTGTGCTGCACTGCTGCAACATACTTGGCCACCAGAGCAGGTAAGCTGAGAACTGGGCCTTTGGGGACCCAGGGGACATACCACCATTGGTGCTGCTAATCCCTAGACTCTAAAGCTGAACTTACTTGCAGAGTCCAAGGGAGGAACTCTTGAGTACACTCTCTTAGTTTACATTCCCTAGATGTGGCCAGGAGTGAATGGGGAATAGCAGTGAACCTGTTGCACTAGAGCTGGGAGGACAGGGAGTGGCTTGGCAACTACTAGAGACCATACCTCAAGGAGGTTGTTTACCTTTGTATTTATAGAGTTAGAAATAAAATTGATTTATTGTTGTGCTGCCCACACATTGTTATGAGCATGTGCGTGCGGGCAATGTAACTACCCAGAGTGCACAATCCCTGTTTTGAAGCTCACACATTTGGCATATAACTGAGGCACATTTTCCAGCTCCTGCTTTCAAAAAGTAAGCCGGATGAAAAAAGGGCCCAGAGGCTGTGATCTTGGGTGAAGCACAGACCACCATGAAAGACAGGTGCACAAACAGCAAGCCTCTTACACAGCAGTGTAGACAACATTTCCAAAAAAAACTGCAGCATCTTGCACCATTCTGTGCATTAAAGGCACACAATAGTTGCCACTGTGGAACCGCTGCAGTACTTAGGCTTCACTAATAAAGAGTGCTGCTGCAACCAACCAGAAAGCAGCTAACTGACTGAGCAGCAACTTGTCGAACAGTTGCTGCCAGGTAAAACTTGATTTACTTCTTGTCAGATGTAAGTACTGTGTCAGATTAATTTTTCTTTTCCTCCTGATTCTTTTTATGCTTTCCCCATTATAAAGTAAAAGTAGAAGAATGCAAAGTAAACTAAAAATGAATGATTGACTCACCCCTGCAGGACCACTTGCCAATACGGCACCCAATAAATGGCGCAGCACTAGCAGTGCCTGATCCCTGGCACTTATGTTTTTTTCTGTTTTACAAATTAGCATTCATTTGTTAGTAATCCTCATGATTGAGGATATGTCTTTCAATTTACAGCCTAATTTGGGAGATAATGTTTTGTTTGAAGTGCATGCTCTGGGTATTGTTCATGTTTTACAAGTGGACAGCAGATGCTCCTGCAAGGACGGCATTTACTGTTCTTTGTCAAGCCAATACTTCTGCCAGTGATACTAAAATATAGAGATCCGTCTGCTCACTCTTCATACTTCAGTGCACAAGACATCCAATTTTACCATTGGTACAGCAGGCGCAGCCAGAGGTGGCCCAGAGACCTGAGGGGCCCATTAAACCCTGTGAATCACTGTATTTCAGTAGCTCAGCAACAGCCACATTGGTAATTTTGTTTGCTTGCAACAGGGCTCATGGCATCCTTGGTATGCTGCTGGCTATTACCACTATGCACTCTGCATCGTGGCCTTTACAAAAATATGAATAAATCAGAACTAGGTGTTACAGTTAACATTTAAAAAGTTTGTCACTTCTGGCAGGAGAGTTGATTAGCTCAGGACCTCGCACAGATAAAATGATCATCATTATGAGTCACTGCAGCATCACTGCCTGAGCAGAAGTGAACCCTTCATCTACACCTTCTTGGTTCATGCAGAATTTCATTGTATCTAAAATAAAGTTTCCTATGTGTTTCATTTAAACACACAGTTTGATTCATAAATGTAACAGTAATATTACATTTATCTGCAGTGACAGTACATTTGATTAGAAATGCATGTGTTTTGGAAAAACACAACAGACATACACACACACATGATTATGTTTGAGGGCTGTATTCTTGCACCTCTTCTTTCAACAGACCTTTTTAGGAGTCTTGAGAGGTAAAGGGAGTTAAAATCAACACTTCAAATCAATTAACAGTGTAACATATTTCCACATCATCAACACCAGTAGTTTTCATTTGCTTTGCACAGTTGAAATTGGCAACTCAAGTGCTCTTGCCACAGATTGAACATGAGGATGACCTTGATTGTCTCTGGAAGCCTGGTATACAAACAGCAGTCTTTTTACTGAATTTGTTAGCACTCCTTTGTCCTTGCCGAAGTATCCCATGTTTCTCAGTAATTACTCCTGGGTAGGTTAGGTCATTATAGGGTAAAAAAAAGGAGGGGGTGCACAGGCCCCCCTATGGCTTTTTCAAGCCCCACGGACACCCACCCCCTAAGAGTGATGCTTAATAAATATGCAGGGGCATATAAAATAACATTTTGGGGGATCCTTTTACCAGCCCGTGGACCACTACCTCCCTGGTGCAACAATTATTAGGGGGGTCATGCTTTGGAGAGGTGGTGGTCCTGAGGGGATGCCCACTTTAAGCTCCAAACCCCTTTGGCTATGCTGGGGCACCAAAGTTTGAAGCTTAGAGGAGGTTGGCTGCAGGGCCCAGCCAACCCCCACTAATAACGGCTGAAGGATGTGTTTGTGTGGTGAAGGGTTGGCATGGTTATATGGTTATATGGGGTTGGCTGCAGGCCTTGAGGCAAACCCCCTCCACACTCGGGTGAAGGCTGTTCATGGCATGGGTTTGGGTGGTTATAGGGAGTTGGCTGCTGTGTCCAACCCCGCCGTACACCACTGAAGGCCGTATGTGATGGTGATGGGATTATTGTATAGTAATTAAAATTACTTCACGTTAAAAAGTCATAGAAATTCACTGAAAAAAAGAAAGGTTACAGGGACATTACAGTTAGGAAATAGAATGAAAAAAAACAAAGAAATTCACTTAAAAAACAAATTTTACAGGGACGTTATAGTGAGGCTCACATTGTAAACGTACAAAGCCATAGAAATTTAGGGCCACATGTATCAAACCTTTTTGCATTCACAAACGGTGCAAATCAAAATGGCAAATACGATGTATGAAAGACATTCGCAGTGCGAAAATAAGGAATCGCTAAAATATTGATTCCTTGCGAGTGGGACATGATTTTGTGTGTTGCAATCTGCGTACCTCAAATAGTACATTATTTAGCAAATCACTATCTGCATTATTCAAGTTGCAACCTAGATTTTCAAATTGCAGATAGCGAGTCGCAAAATCATGATGCTATTTGCGATACGCTGATTGCATCATACAAATTCCATTTCCCAATGCGATGCATCAAACATTCGCAAATAGCAAATATTCGCAGAAAGGCTTTTTGCAAATGCAATTTATCACAAATTGAAATCAGGTGGTAACCAGGTGCAACCTATATAAAGAGGCACAGAATGACTCAGCCTCTTTTCCACAATGGCTGCACTCTATGTGAAGGTGAGGAGAATGAGGATCCTGGCAGGTTTGAGGAGAGGGAGGAGGAGACAGGAGCGCATTTTCAGAGTGCGCATAACCCTTTTTGACCAGACAGAGGAGGAGATGCATGAGAAGTACAGGTTAAGCTCAGCCATGATACTTGACCTGATAGCTGATCTACAACCCATACTGCACAGGACCAATAGTACACCTACCATGTACAGGTATTATGCTCCCTGCTCCTATGAGCCTCAGGGAGCTATCAAGGGGTCATAGCAGCAGCAGGAGGGGTCTCACAGAGTGCCCTGTCACGATTTTTCAAGACATTTCTCAATGCCATGCAGAGCAAAATTCAACAGCACATATGATTCCCCAACACCCCACAGGAATTACTACAGAACAAATTCGATTTCTACCAGATTACCCAATTCCAACATGTCATAGGTACCATCAATGGGACACATGTAGCTATCTGTCCACCATCGGCCACTGAGTATGTTTATCAGAACCGTAAGAACCATCATTCCATGAACATACAAGTGATTAGCAATGCCTCCAAACTCATAACCGATCTTGTGGCCAGATACCCAGGTAGCACACATGACTCATACATCTTTAGCCACAGCGAAATTCACACAAGATGACTAGCTAGGGAGTTTGGCGAAGGATATCTATAGGGTAACTTGATAGTTGGCAATGTAGCATTGATGTAAATGTGACATCAGATATCACAACTACTCATTTTACTCTCTTTTCATTCCAGGAGACAGTGCCTACGCAGTGTGGACCTACATACTGACGCCTTACCTGAGCCCTGCAACGCCAGCCGAGAGGAGGTTCAATGCTGCACACAGGGCAACCCGCAGTGTGGTGGAGAGACCTTCGGACTGCTAAAGAGCCGCTTCAGGTGCATCCATAAGAGTGAAGTTGCACTACAGTACAGCCCAGAGATGACCTGCAAAATTGTGGCTACATGTTCTATGTTAAACTACATTGCAACGACAAGGGGCATACCTGTGGAGCCCACGGAGGCGGACTCAGATGAGGATGGTGATCCCTTTCCACCCCTTCACTCAGTAGACAGGAGCAGTGCAGCAGAGGGCAGGCTAAGACGTGCCGACATCACACGCAACCATTTTTGATGTAAGTAATGACACCCCTTCAATTTTATGTATTTCTGCAGTTAGCACCTTTATTACCTTGACTTCATGTAACATATGTGTCAATAGGACCTATCTATGCACTATAGGCAAACATGTGTGAGTAAAAGTGTCACACTATTAGCATCATAGTATAACTGTATTGCTACATGTTAAGGTAGTCCCCTGTAGCCCTCAACATTACTTCCTATGTCCACACACTTCACTTGAGTGTTCAGTGGCCTCACTGGCACCTCTTGTAGCGGGTTCCAAGAGAGTACTGTGTTTGGTACTGAAACACCTATGATCCATCACAGGGGCTATAAGACTTCTGAGGCTAGAGAGCTCCTTACTATCCCCAACACCAAGGTCACTATTTGTAGCACTGCGTGCTGTCTGCATTGTATCAAGAACATTGGCTATTTGCACCAATCCCTGTGCAACGTCCCGACTGCAATGTGCCATCTCCACCTGTATGCCCACAGCACGTCGTAATGTCAAGGCAATTGAGCTAGCAAGCCGATTGACCGATCTGCAGAACCCATCAAACCTTCCTATAAACTGTTCATGGCACCTACGGTGGCTGACACACTCCTGCTGAATCTCAGTGCAGAGTTCCCTAATGGTGTTTGTCAACTCCTTTATGTTTTCTGCTGCTGTTTGCTGTCCTTCATTAAGAGACTCCAACTGCTTCTGCATGGATCCCATGTTTTCATTGAGTGCATCCAACTGCTTGTGCAGTACTCTCATATTGTTATTGTGAGACACCAACTGCCTGTGTATTGACCTCATGTGTTTGCATTGCAGGTGTTGCACTTTCAGCATGGAAGCTTCAAGGCCGCCAAAGATTAATCGGGCCCTCTCCTTCATCTGTGCACTGTCTGCCTGCATCGTGACACCTCCTGAGAGGAGTTGACTGAAGCTGGGGCAGGGACTGATTTCTTCCTGTGGATCTAGCCTCTGGGGGTGGTGTGGGTACATCCTCTAGCATTTCATCAGAGTCCAGGTTATACTCTCAGAGAGGTAACAGCCTTGCCCTGCATCTAGTTAGTGCAATACAGGACTCACTGGTGTTTGAGTCGGACTGTGGCTGTGTTCGCCATCGCTCACATTTCCACCTTCTACTTTGTCAGGGCCCGGGACTTCTACGACGACAATGTGCAGCATGTAATTTATGAATATTTCACAAAATGTTGTACATTAGTAATGACTGTACACTAACATCCTCTCACTGTGAGTTGTTTGTGTTGTTCCTCTGTGTGGCTGTGCACTAACTTGCTATATATGTGGGATTACCACTTTAGGGGTGTGGACTTCCACTCCCATAAGGCATTGTTGCATCATATGTAAGATGTGGCATGGACTACTTATCACAATGCATCAAGCTCATAGCTATATTCTAAAGAGCATTTGTAAATGCACATATTGGGATACACATCATTACTGCCCTTACCTTTGCTGGTGCTGGGTGTCCCTGAGGTGTCAATGTCAGTGACACCACTGACAGCTTCAGGAAGCCGTGTGGACTCCACCATGTCTTCCATTGGTGTAGACCGTGTCTGGGTAGGTGGTCTTCCACCGGTGCTCCTTGCCTCCTTTAGCCTGTTAGCCACCCTCTCTTTAACATGGGAACGCAAGTCGTACCATCGCTTGCATATCTCCTTAACAGAGTGCTGCACAACACCCACTGAGCCTATTTTTGGCCGGATTACTGACCACAGTTTCCTCTTTTCACTTTCAGGTACCTGGAGTGAGTTCTTCCCAAAAAGTTTGTCGTGGTTCCTTACCACCTCCTTAGTGAGCACCTCCAATTCCCGCACACTGAATTTGAGCTTGCACTTCCTGTGTCCTTTCTCCTTCACATTCCCATAATTGCCCATGTTGCTGTTTGGTCCTGGCTGGCTCACACAACTGCCTCCCTGGTGTTGGGCTGTGTCTCTCTGCTTGCTCTTGTGGGTGTGGCTCCTGGAAAACACATGGGCTGACTCACTTCCTGGTTGTGATGTCATCAGCCTGTTCCGCTTTGCTGTATTAGCAATTTGCTATTTTCAAATACCGAATCTTTTTGCATTTCAGTATTTGCAACTCGCAAAATTGCGTTTGAGAATTTTAAGAAATCGCTATTACCGACTCACAATTTTGATACATCCCATTTTGCATTTCTAAAATAGCGATTTCTTAACATTCACTATTCAAGAAATGCAAACCTGGAGCTTGATACATCTGGCCCTTAACTCTTTAAGTTAGAGTCAAGTAACTCGAGCCCTAAGGTAACTATAACTTGCACCCTCGCCTTGTACTGCTAATTACCCCAGATATTACAGCACTCATGACATCTTTTATAAAATCATTGATAATATAATTGTAGCATTTGCAGTAAAGTTATTGAGGAGAAAACTGTGCATGGCAGGAGTTATAGTTACTTGAAATAACGCTAACTATAACTGCTGAAATTCTATGGTTTGGTACATTTAAAATATGAACCTAACCTTTTGTTTTTTTAAGTGTGTGTACATATATATATATATATATATATATATATATATATATGTATATATATATATATATATATACACACACACGCACACACTGGCAGTCACCAGTAGGTGGTTATAATTAGGACCTAGTTTTCATCGAAAAGCGTTTTTTGACTTGGCTATTTCTTTGGTGCCTTTTGACGAAACTTCATGAAATTTTCCCCAAAAAATGTCAAGTTGGGTTTTGTTGTGCATTGAGAGTTTTGGGGTTATCCATCAAGTGGGGGTCGAGAAAAGGAGGGTAAAAAAAGTGTGTTTCCCTTGTTATTTCCCATAGACTCTTTAGGCATTCCTTCAGCCTGAAACACTTGACAGAATAAGACAGAAATGTAGCTTATGTTTCAGAGATCACACTTTTTGTATTTGGTGTAAATCCGCTATGCAGTTTTTGAGATATTAAAGGAAATTGAAATATGGATATCTAGAAGTGCGAATACTTCACAAATAGTCCTGATATCATGCTGAGATTTGATTGGCTGCCAACACTTCATCCAGGAAGTGTTGGAAGTCCGACTACCAAAAACAAACATGAAAAGAAAGAAAAGAGGCCAGGGTAGGAATACCCTAACCTCCTAGCCTTAGTCCTGGGGTCCACCTGGTACCCTGCCAGGGCAAAAGATATATATTTATTAGGTCCACTGTGAAATTCATCCACATCTGCAAATTTTGCTGTGATTTATTTTTAAAAAAAAGCAAGTGCGGTCTTCCTTGCTTGCTTTTAATTTTGTCCCCAGGTGGGCCAGCCTATGGGGCTTGCTTATTATTATTATTAATAAGGAGGGGGTGCTTAGGAACCCCCTCCTAGGGTGCCTAAAAGACCCAGGGACCACCCCCGAAGGCTGCATTTTAAAACTATACATGGGGTTGTGCGGACCCTGTTGACCCTGGGGACCACCACCTCCCTGGAGCTATTTGTCAAGAAAGGATGGACTCCCCTGAGCCCCAGGGACCACCACCTCCCCAGCCTAGCTTTTATGAATATACCAGGACACCACCTCCCTGGGGCTAAATTATATAAAATGAAGGGGTGGTGGTGTGGACCCCCTAAACCCTGGGAATTGCCACCTTCCTAGGGCTACAATGAAATTGAAAGCTGGGCACCTCGGTCCCAGGGACCTCCACCTCACCAAGGTCAGTTACATTTTTTGAAAGCAGGAGGGGTGCCGTGCAGCCCCCCCCCCTTCCTTAAGCAATGTATGACTCTGGGGACCACCACACCCCAGGCCTGACTCCTGCTACAGCACGAGATGCCCAACCTTGAGGTAGCTGTTTGCTTTGGCTTGTTGGGAACTGTGACAGCTTCCGCCTCACACTAGCAAACACTCCACTTCCAGCAAGCGTGTGGTGTGAAAATACTCCCATTGGTTGGAAGCAGAATTTTCATCTCTTTCCCAGTGCGCAGAAATGCAGGCAGGGAATTACATTTTCTGCAGCTTCCTGTATGCAGGAGCAATGCTGGCTTCCACAGACGTAGGGAAAGCTGTCTGGGAACGCAGGGACCTTCAGGCTCCCCCTGCAGTTCCTGGTATTTTTAAAAAAAAACAAATTGAATCCTGCTGTGCTATTTTTAATTTTATAAATACACAAGGCAGGATTCATTGCAGCACGATGCTCATTTCACAGAAAAAAGGCAAAGCAAGTGTGTTTTCTCTGCATTTCCACTGTGAAAAGTTAACTGTAAACCTTGTAGGAGGTGTTGGTATCCCTGCTTTTTGGAGCGATATGTTTCATGTAATGACTGTGACAAAGGGATTCTTTCTTGTCATCTTTTGCTGAGACCAGATATTGTGTTATCCCTTTTTTAGAAATACAGTTATGTGAAATGGCCTAGAATCCCCACCCTTTAGGCACTGCTTCATATACATTAGTGAAATGTAACATGTTCCCCCCCATTTTCCAAGGAAGATGGACAACTTGCTAAAAGTAGCCCCTGAATGCATTTCACACCAATTTTGGAGATGCGTTCTCGATGCGCAGAAATATGATCACATTTGCACCAATCAAAGAATCACTTTATGAGTGCCATGGGGTAGGCTGCAGGGCCTGACCACAAGTCAGGCATTGCGGGCATCCCCTTCTGTGCACAGCTGAAGGCCATGCATGGCATGGAGTGGATTAGTATAGGGGTTGGCCACAGGACTGGTTGCAGGCCAGACCCTGCAGCCAACCTCTGCCACACACAGCCAAAGGCCGTGCATAATGTGGGGTTGGGTTGTTATAGGGGGTTGGCTGCAGGCACTCTGGACAATATCCACCTCGCATGGCATAGTCATTAAAATTACTTAATGTTAAGAAAACCATTTAAGTTCACAGGAAAAAACAAAGGTTACAGAGACATTATAGTTAAGAAATAGAATAAAAAAACAAAGAAATACACTTAAAGAATTAAAAAAACATAGCAATACACTTTAAAAAAACCAAAGCTTACAGGGATGATATAGTTAGGCTCAGATTTTACACATACAAGATTATAGAAATTCTGCTGTTATAGTTAGAGGTATTTCAAGTAACTATAACTTGTGCCCCAAGGTAACTATAACTCGGGCCCTTGCTACGCACTGCTGACTACCCCAGATATTACAGCACTCATGAATCTTACAGAACTTCATTGATAATTTTACTGTAAGTTTTGCAGCAATTGTTACCTTGGGGTACAAGTTATAACTGCTTGAAATAACTCTAAATATAACAGCTGAATTTCAATGGTTTTGCACATTTAAAATGTGAGCCTAACTATAACATTCCTGTAACCTTTGTTTTTTTATGTTTTTATGTGAATATATATGTCATAGAAGATGTTGTGAGTGATGTAGTATATGGGATAATTAGATGTACACAGTGAGGGCGGTGACGCCTGCCCTGAAGGTCAGTTTGGTGTAACTGCCTATCACCCTCCTCTTCTCTGTTATTCGCTTCCATGCCCCTACCTCATTCCTCCTGCACTCCATGATCCAATGTACCATACTGCAAACATTTTGAACTTGGCAAGGGGGAGATTTAAAAAAAAATGTTGAACTGATTTTCCCATTGGCTTACATTGAAAAAGAGGAGATTTTAGACAGGAGACAGTTAAAATAAAGCCCTTTTGGGCCTAAAATCATTGGGGGTCTCCTGCCCGAATCGGGTCTGTTGGCATGTATTTTTTGTACTGTCACTACCTCTTTCTTCTTCCCTCAATGGTCTATTATGTTGCCACAGCCTCTCTTGCCTGTCTTGCATGGTTGGTTTGCTGTCCATGCCCTCCTTTTCCCTGCCATCCATGGTCTGTTGTGCTGCCATCTTCACTCCCGCCTGTCCTGCGTGGTCTTCTTGTCCCCTCTTCACCCTCCTCCCTGCCCTCAATTATCTGAGTCCCTGCCCCTGACATCTGCCTCCCCACAGTATTTTAATGAAAAACTAGATTGCTAACAGTCTATGGGGCAGATTTGAGAAATATGCAGCTGCACCCAGTTCACCGCCACTTTTCTTGCACCTCTTAGCGCCTCACTACAGCCACCATGTTTGTGCCATTTTTAAAACACAGCACACCATAGCAGAGAGCAGGGGGCAATACCATCAGAATTTCTGATGCTGTTGATGTACTGTTTAAAGATAGAGCCCAAAATTTTGGTGCTAACCCTGAAAAGTACATAGGGGCCCATTGAAAATAATGGCATGCCTCCTTTTAACGCCCCTGCTCTGAGCAGGGGTTAAAAATGCAGAAAAACACAATTTTTTCAGCCCCCCCTTAAAGGGGGAACACACACTTACATACATTATGCCTGACGCAGGCATAATGAGGCACAAGGGGCTACAAAGTGGTGCAATGCAGGCATTGCAGCACTTTATAAATCTGGTGCAGTGATTTTGGCCTCATTGGGCCACATTTGCGTAAATAATAAATTGTGCTAATTTGCCGTAAGGAGGTGCTAGGGGCTCTTAAATATGTCCCAATGTTTATTACAAAAGAGTGGCACACCTGACCTCTTCTTGATTTAGTCAAAACTGTAATTTCTGAAGCATTTCCTTTAGAAATCATGAAATTGGGACAGTCTTAAACCCATAAAAATTATGGTTAGTGTTCTAAAAAACTAAAATGAGGACCTATTTTCTGAGTTCTTAAATAGTGACAAAGCACTTTTAAAATATTTGCTAACTTTATGTTTTTTATCCGGTTGATCACTTGGTTATATGTTACACTTAGGGAAGAGGATGTGGTGTCACAGCCAGAGCTGCAGACTTTGCAACACAGGAACCAGGTTTGAGTTTCAGCGTCAGCACGACATCCTGTGATTCAGGGCAAATCACTTGATCTCCCAATGCCTAAAACCAAAATGAATGTTTCCTTGTGTATTGTAACTGATGCTCATATAAACAACTCCAATACCTTTGGGTCAGGTCTGCGCTATATAAAACTGCAAAAACATTAAGGGGTATATTTACAAGCCATTAGCTCCACCTTGCGCCAGCCTAGTATCATTTTTTTACGTTAAGGTGGAATTAAGGAGGCCTTTCTCCTGCAGGATATTTACAAAGTGCCATACTTAAACACTGGGCCACTTGCCCAAAATGCATGGGTGAAGCCCACACTAGACACCTGTCTGGAGAACACTGCAGGGGCATGAGATCGAAATGAAACAGGCACCTCAATGGAAGTGGGGGCACCTCCTCAGCCAGATGAAAGCACGACGCCACTGCTGCATGAGGGGGCTCCATGCCCATTGCTGTATACTGGGGAGTGCAAAGCCACAGTCTCTCAAGCCTCTCCAGTGGGTGGTTCACCCACTGCTTTATCCTGGGAGTGCAAAGCCACAGTCTCACAAGTCTCTCCAGTGGGTGGGTTGCCCACTGCTTTATCCTGGGGAGTGCAAAGCCACAGTCTCTCAAGTCTCTCCAGTGGGTGGCTTGCCCACTGCTTTATCCTGGGAGTGCAAAGTAACAGTCTCTCAAGTCTCTCCAGTGCGTGGTTTGCCCACTGATTTATCCTGGGGAGTGCAAAGCCACAGTCTCTCAAGTGGATAACAGTCTCCACTGGTTCTGGAGGGGGCTTGGTGCCCAGAGTGCTTCATCCTGCCAAGGACTGAGGTAAAGGGTGTGATACTCCACTGGTTCTGGAAGGGGTCTGGTGCCCAGAGTGCTTCATCCTGCCAAGGACTGAGGAGGTGGATGTATCTCTCCACTGGTCTGGAGGGGGCCTGGTGCCCAGAGTGCTTCATCCTGGCCAGGACTGAGGTAGTAGATGTGATACTCCACTGGTTCTGGAGGGGGCCTGGTGCCCAGAGTGCTTCATCCTGCCAAGGACTGAGGTAGTGGATGTGATCCTCCACTGGTTATGGAGGGGGCCTGGTGCCCAGAGTGCTCCACGTGCAGTGTGGGCCCGGTACAATTCCCTCACCTGGGTGTTCGTGCCACGACATTGGCGAGGTAGAGGTATCATGATACGCCATGGAGGCAGCGACATACCC
Source organism: Pleurodeles waltl (assembly GCF_031143425.1). Classification (NCBI taxonomy): domain Eukaryota; kingdom Metazoa; phylum Chordata; class Amphibia; order Caudata; family Salamandridae; genus Pleurodeles; species Pleurodeles waltl. The sequence continues at coordinate 842,217,505 of NC_090436.1, forward strand.
CGCACTGCTGCGGCTTTGCCTTCCACCTGCAGGTGCCAACAGTGATGACAGTAATGCGTCATGGAAGCTGCCCAGGGTCCTGGAACACTGCTCCAGCCTCGGATGACTGACCACTGGGGATGGTAGGCATGTCAGTGGTGGCCCCACTGTCCGAGGACGTCACGGGGCCGCTAGTGGTGCTTGCGGCAGTGTTTGTGGCAGTGGGGCTTGAGGCGGTGTCTGTGGTGGCAGCGGGGTCTGTGGTGGCGGGGCTGGCGGCGGTGCATGGGTCAGCACCTGCTGAGGGAGAAAGCAGGATGTCTCATGCAGCCTCGGACGGCTGCCCACTGGGGAAGAGGCTGGGGACTGTCGCAACGGCTGTAGACGTGCCGGAGGCAGTGCAGGTGATGGTGCAGGTGGCGGTGCAGCTCGCGGTGTTGGGCGCCGTACAGGCTGGCGTGGACGTGGACAGAAGCTGTGACACTGGTCCCTCAGTCGGTTCCACAATGCCCTTTCCTGACCTACCCTTCTGTTTTTGGCCCTTCCCCACCTTTGATGGTGGCGCAGTTATCTTGCCACTATCCCCTTTTGATTTCGCTAAGCCCTTGGTGGCTGGTACTTTCGGCTTCTTCCTCAGGATGTGGGCACCTTTTTCACCTTGGCAGGTGGCGAAATGTCCTTGCCCTCGCTACGTGGCACACTGGCAGCCCTGATGGGTGGCGCACTCCATGACCCCCCAGTTGCTGGCACCACTGTGCCTGGGGATGTGGTGGCTGAGGTGCTGGACTGGGACTTGGAAATCCTGGCCCTAGGGGAAGGACGGGGGGAGGTGAAGGGAAGAGGTGAAGGTTTGCCAGGAAAAGATTTTAGACACACTGGGACGGGTAGATGGAGGGGGTTTGGAAGTGGAGGAAGAGGTAGTGGTTGAAGGAGGTGTACGTCTGCTGAATTTGGGTGAAGGTGCATGGGCTGGAGGCTGTTATGAGGTGGATGGCTGTTGGGTGGGTGTGTGCCTGCGTTTGTGTACTTTGGGAGGAGGGCTCACAGACACACTGGTAGAGGACACAGGGGATATGTGAATGGTAGTGGGGGTGGTGATTGCACATGAGCGGTGTGTGGTGATGGGCGTGCTGGTGATGGAGGTAGTGGCTGAGGATGTAGTGCATGCAGGTGTAAGTGGAGACGAGACTGGGAGGGAGGAGGGAGACGTTGAGGAGGGGGAAACAGTGGAGTAAGTGGATGTTGGTATGTGTGCATGGGTATGGTGCTTGTGTGAGTGTCTGTGGGATGTGTGGTGCCTATGTTTGCCTGAGCCACTCTTGTGTGTTGATGTGTGTGCATGCTGGTCTGATGGTGTGCTTGGGATAGGCAGAGGTACAGGGGATTGGGTCTGGGTGGAGAAGGTTGGAGGGGGGAGGCTGGACACAGGGACAATGGCTGCCATCAGTGCTCAGGCCAGAACCTGAAATGCTCTCTGTTGGGCTGCCTGGCCAGAATGAATGCCCTCCAGGTATGCATTTGTTTGTTGCAAATGCCTCTCAAAACCCTGGATGGCATTCAGAATGGTAGACTGCCCAACAGTGAGGGATCTCAGGAGGTCAATAGCCTCCTCACTGAGGGCAGCAGGGCTGACTGGGGCAGGGCCTGAGGTGCCTGGGGCGAAGGAGATGCCTACCCTCCTGGGTAAGCAGGCACAGGACAGACGCTGAGGGGCTGCTGGGAGGGCAGTGCTGGTGGGGGGGTGGCGTCTGTACCTGTTGATGCGGTGGGCACAGAGGGGCCCACCACCGCAAGGGAGCTCCCATCAGAGGAGGAGTCGCTGTCGCTGGTCTCTGCTCCTGTCCCCGTCGTGTAGCTCCCCTCACCCTCCTTCCCACTGGTGGCTTCATACTCCATAGCTTCACCCTCCAGGGCTAAGTGGGATGCAGCTCCCTCCTGTTCCGGTGCCAATGCTCCTCCGCCTGATGATGCTATTGCACACAAGAACAGGGAGACCACAAAAAGGGGGAAGAAAGACATGTTCAGTGCATGCAACACCACTACCGTTGGCGGACACAACAGACTGTGAGCAGCCCTCTGCACTACGCCATGCACTTTTAGTTCCTAGACTTTTCACATGGCCATGGGGTACGAGGCCTAAGCCCAATTGCTGCACACCTGGAAGTCATAGGAGCCTGACTAGGTGTAGATGGCTCTTACCACTAGTGGGGTTGGGGTGCCACATAGCCTGCCTAACAAGGGACCTTGCCTACCAAGATCGCCCTGGCCTAGGGGAACCCACTGCCCACCTCCCCTACCCAGACACCTCGTAATGCACGCAGAGTCAGCTGAAGGAGAGTGTACTCACACCCTTGTGGTTGCTGTGATGCCCTCAAGCGCCCATTCAACTCCAGATAGGCCACCGCCAGGATCCTGAACATCAGGGGGGTCATGGTGCGACGGGCCCCCCTTCCACGTTGGGAGGCCATCCCCAGCTGGGCCTCCGCCGTCTTCTTGCTACAGCGGCGCAGGTCCTCCCATCTTTTACGGCAGTGGGAGCTCCGTCTGTGGTAGACCCCAAGGGTCTGGACATCCTTGGGGATGGCACACCAAATAGCCTTCTTATGGTGGGCGCTGACCTAGAGGAATGGTACAGGGGGAAAGGACATTACTCACCCGGCCGGACCGTTATACTCATTGCCCACCAGTTTCCACCCATGCCATGACACAGATACACTCAGCATCCGCACATGTAGGCCTCAGTCCCCCCATGTTACTTCCAGCCACACCACTCAAAGCAGGCATTGCCCATTCAGCATGCTCACAGTGTACTCACCTGTTTGTCTGGAGGACAGTACAGTTGCGTGTACTGGGGAAGGACTCCATACACTAGTTTCTCCAACTCCTCTGAAGTGAAGGCAGGGGCCCTTTCCCCAGACACTGTAGCCATCATCGCTTCCAGACACAGGTCACAGCAGCACTTGCAGTGTAGGACCTCTCCTGTTGAAGGTCAGGTATCAAGTGAGTGAACAGACAGAAAATGGTGGTCACGTCCGCGGCGGTGCGTACCGTCACCGCCGGCGTACATCGTCATTGGCTCCTCGGACCCATAGGGCCCAATGCTAACCAATTCTGAATTGCGCCGTGGTCTTCGACTGCCCACCGCGACAGTGTACAACACCAGCGCAGTTACCTCATATCCCCTTGTCCCACCTTACAGGTCAGGCAGCCACCATTTCAGGGGGCCAAATGGCATTATTAATAACTGCGTCACAGCTATCTAGGCCTGGAATACACACAGTTACAGTCACATTGCGGATTAATACATTTTCAGCAAATCATATTTTGTGATACCTCAGTGTTGGCTGACTCTCTGCTCGCTGTTCTCCCCCATAGGACACGTCTGCTGGGGCAGGTGATTAGATGGCGGCATCCTCTGGTGTACAGACCCCTGGTGGACCTGTCGACAATGGAAGAGAGACACATCATAGTCACATACAGACTTGATCGTGCAACAATCCAGTAACTGTGTGCCCAGTTGGAGCCAGACCTGATGTCAGCTATCCGCCATCCCACAGGGATACCCCCTCTAGTGCAGGTCCTGTCAGTACTCCATTTCCAGGCAAGTGGTTCCTTGCAAACAACAGTGGCCATTGCATCAGGGATGTCCCAGCCAATGTTCTCTAACGTGTTGTCCAGAGTGTTGTCTGCCCTGCTGAAACACATGCACAGCTAGATCATGTTCTCTCAGGTGGAGGATTTGCCCACAGTGAAAGGTGACTTCTATGCCCTGGGACATATCCCCAACATCATTGGTGCCATTGATGGGACACATGTGGCATTAGTACCCCCACGCAGGAGTGAACTGGTGTACAAAACCTGAAGAGCTACTATTCGATGAATGTGCAGATGGTGTGTTTGGCAGACCAGTACATCTCCCATGTGAATGCCAAGGGGCATATTTGTACTCCGTCTGCGCCGAATGCATATTTAGTGCCAACCTTGCCCCATATTTAAACTTTGAGGCCCGAGCCTGCGGATGACAAAATTCCGCCGTGTATGTAATTTTTTGGATGCGGCAACCCGCCTTGCGTTAATTATATGCAAGGTAGGCGTTCCGGTCCAAAAAATGACTTAAACGTCCGTGCGTCGTATTTATGCTTTCGGGCAAAAAAGACGCACGCCGGGAGGCGGAGCCGGAAAATGACGCACTGCCCGATTTGCGTCAAAAATTAACGCCTGGGTCAGGGCAGGCGTTAAAATGGGGCAAACACACCTGTATTTAATCAGAACACACAGAAGCAACAGCAGAGCAGCAGAGCAGCAAAAGGGAGACATGGAGGTGCTTCTCATCCAGCGTGCACGCAGACGCAGAGCCCAGCAGCAACAATAGCAGCTACCACAACACCAGCAGGGACCCCAAAGGCAGCACAGAAGGCAGGAGAGGATGTTCCGCCCCAGAACAACCCTTTATGGCCTAAGGGAACATGACATCATCCAGAGGTACAGGTTGAACTGGCAGGCCATTCAGCAGCTGCTGCGAAACATGGAGCCACAGTTGGCACCCACCTCGCTGACACCCCGCACCATCCCAACTGAAACCAAGCTGCTTGCCGTTCCTCACATGCTGGCAAGTGGCTCTTTTCAAACAACTGGTGCCCTGGTTGCCGGAATATCACAGCCATCATTCTCTGCCTTTTTGCCCAAAGTACTGGATGCCATCATTGGACTCACACCCCGCCACATCTGCTTCCCTAGTACACTTCAGAAGCAGCGGGAATCAAAACAGGGGTTCTACCTCATTAGTGGCTTCCCACACGTCCTTGGTGCAATCGACTGCACACATGTACGCCTTGTGCCACCTGCTGCAACTGAACACCTCTACCGCAACAGGAAGCACACACACTCCATCAATGTGCAGGCCATTGTCGATCACCAAGGATTGATCACCAACATCGTGGCAAAATATCCTGGGAGTGTCCATGACTCATTCATCTTCCGTCACTGCACCATCAATCAGCACTTCCAGTATGGACGGTATAGCAATGGACTACTTGTTGGTAAGTACAAAAACCTACTTATATACATACTGCACAGCAACCGTCTAGGACACACAACACATACACCACAACAGCAACATGTCGACAGGAACACCCTGAGGTCATGACACCGCTAGCCATGTTTCTTAGGTCACCATTGAACCTGTCACACATCTGAAATTACTGTACAGCCTAATGTTAAGACGTCAATGATCACAACATTTGGAGTGGGTTGCCTAAATGTAACCTTGCAAATTGTAAGAGTCTGAATTATGTTTACATTAATCCATTGCATAAGTATAAAGGTATGGGATGCCCAGGGTACATTGATATGAATGTGTTAACAACACTGTCAATTTTAACCTGTGTATGGAACTATGATCTCACCTCCAGTGAAGACACAGGGACACCTGTATCACAAGTCACAATGCTAGGGAGGGCACACTGTACTGCAAATCCCAAAACATACTGTTGACAACTGGTTAGCAGCCAAACACCTGTTCAGCCAAGGAAACAACACAATGTAGATGGTACATCCTACAAGCCTAGGATGCGACATACTAACACAAAAGAGTCACAGACAACACAAGACAACTACTGGCATGCAAGGTCATTTCAATGGGGCTAGCTACATCAACATGATCCCATTTATTTTCTCTAGCAGCTGATCAGGGGTATGGCATCCAGCCATGGATAATGACACCTATTGGCAACCCGAGTACTGCCGCAGAGCGTGCCTACATTGACGCACATAGGAGGACAAGCACCATAGTCGAGAGGACCTTCGGCATCCTCAAGTCGAGGTTCCGGTGCCTCGACATCACTGGTGTTAGCCTCCTATATTCCCCGGAAATGGTCTGTAAGATCATTTTAACATGTGCTATTCTGCACAACATTTGCATAAAAAGCAACATTCCCCTCCTGGAACCAGAGCCACACATGCCTGAAGAGGAGGAAGAGGATGATGGTGGCCTGCAACATGAGGGGGAATAACAAAACACGGCCGCTGGTTTACGTAGGCGGCAACATATTGAGAACAATTTCTTTTAAACATAATCACCATCACCACTTTATGGGCTTATTTAAATAAACACCTATAATAATCACCATATCATGGTTTGGCTATTCATTTTTGCACTCCTATATCTCTAACTATCAGATTAAGAGTGTTGCCTCATGGAGCATTGCTGATATACCGATTAGGACACAGAAAATCCAAGAGCAAATCTGATGCGTACGATACAACGGTCACATACACACACACTGTAAATGACATATATCCTGTACATTTCACCTTTGAAGGGCACTAGCAGAGGACCACACCTATTTCACACATACATGTTGGAAACATGGTTCATCGCAGCATATGGCTCACAACTAAGGCACCATCACTCAATAAGGGGAAAACAAGCCTTATACATGAGGCAGTTGATGTGCATTTGCATCAGTAACAGGAATGTATGACCAGACCCTTGACAGCAGTAAGTCCAACTGCATCCAATCTTTGCAAGGACTATCTGTGACTAGAGTCCCAAATAAGCAGAATATAGACAGCACAAGTGCCACACATATGAGCAGCATTGCGCACATGACATTCCATGTACATGTCAGCCCATTTCCTAACTCCTGACACACCCATGCACCTGGTCACAACCCACCTGTCTGAAGAGGTCCCTGGAATAGTAAGATGTGTACCCCGATATTCCCTCCTCTACACACACACCTTGTCAATAGCAATCCAGTGTGCTACACCCTTTCCTATGTTATACCATTGTCATAGAACATCTGACTGCATGGACGTCAGGTCAATTAATACACTGGCTTCTAGTTTCCAAGCCATGTTAGCACCTGTAGATTGCTTCCCGTGTGAAAATGTCTGTTGGCTAATAGAATGCAAATCTCACGTACGGGACTTGTGAGAAACTGATGCAGCCCACACCTTTGATCACCTCTATGCACACCACCCATTTCAACAAGCACTGCCCCTGCTGTTGCCTGGAACAGCATAGGAGTTGCCATTTTGTCAAATACACCATTAAGCATTGCTACTAATTAAGCCGTGTAACACAGCCCTTGGGTTCATTTGTCACCTTCAAAAACACAGGACATACACAGTTTTGCATGTCAACTGTGTAGTTCGTCCTCCAAACAGTCTTAGTCAAACCACTGATTATGTAACTTGTGAAATTGCTGGATCCTGATTCACCCTGCATCCTGTCAGCCTGAGTGGCATCTCTCTGTGCATCACCCTAAAGTTTCCCTGTGGCTACATATGTACCACACTTGCATTAGAAAACCTCTCATTCCTCAGAGGTTATTTGGGCATGTGCTTCATCAATGCATACCCAAATACATTGTATAGCATCATCTGCCTTTTAACTGTACCATATGAGTTAAATCCTCTGTGAATACCAAAATTCATGGCCCATCCCTTCTTTGGGTCTCATTTATGCATGAACGAGAAAGTGTGACAGTGTCCCAGGGCCGTATGCAGGGATTGGGTACGTGGCATTCAGCAGAACCAGCAACCTCTGATAATGTCCATGAAAAATCCACACATGTCAGGACCCTGACAGTTCACACACAGAATTACATTGCCCACAACATTTTGATGGGCCGTGTGTGGTGAATAGCTGCGAGAATAATCAGCACAGAGGCTATGATGTTCTCATGTGCAGTGGGAATTGCAGAGGCTAACCTGTGTACAAATGTTGTAATGACACCTGCCGGAACATGACACCTGAGACATTATCTCACTCAGCACACCAAGGTTGCCCTGGTGACAGTCTCATTACACGTCTTCAGTGACAGGGTGGGACCATCCCCATGTAGGTTCTCATGTCCTCATCTACTTTACTCACATTGATCAACAAAGGATACTCAGTAGATACAGGAATAGCTACCACTGACTCATGATGAGACCTGGACCTAAGTGTGACAAATTACACCCCCAAAAATATACAGGATCATCATTGGACCACACACATGAACAAGACACCTCTGTGCAATTGATCACTGGAAATATGTGGACACGTGCTGCCTCGACTGCTGGTCCACCACAGCCACTGGAGAGTTGTGGCTCAGTTATATGACCTCAACTGTGGTGTCATCATACATTTGTGGTTCACCTTTGGCTGTCTGGGCCAACTACATGGTATCCACTTCCTCAATGCATGTATCTGACTCACTGTGGGATTCACCAACAAGTGCCTAGGAAGCTGTTACCAAAAATCTAGGACATAGGATGGTGAAATTGTGGACCACTGACATGAACAAGCATCTGCCATCTATCTGGTGCATGCTTTGTCATCTGTGGTGTCTACGTTACCCAAAATCTTGGAAGTGCACATAACGGATGTTGCTACATGTATGACTAACACAGGTCCTCTCTCATTTCCACAATGACTTGCATCTAAGGTTTGGACACATTGACTTCACACTCATACAAGCATATGTTCAATAATGCATCATGTGATGCACACACACGCGGTCAACGACTACATTAGTTGCCACTGCACACACATTGAGCCATAGGTATTGAGGTATTGTACATATCTGCTTCACATTGCTATCCTATCCTGATGCCAAACATGCCCAAATTGTGCAGTACATATATGTAGGCCACACATAAGGCCATCTAGTGCGTCAGCCAACCGTCAAAATCATGTTGAGGAAGTAGCAGGTCATGGTCCGCATAAGTATGATGTCTCACATGTGAACATACACCATCAACACCATAGTGGGTGCCATTAGCCTATCTCTGATGTGTCCCAAATGTAACATAACATAAAAACAGAAAAAATGGCCAAAACCAGTTTATGCACTGAAATGTTGACTTTGCTAGCGTTATGCGGCATTTTTTTTCCACCAATACAGATTGTGCATCATATTTTTTGACGCACAGGAGTGAAAATTAGGCTGCATCCAAATAATTGTACAGACTATTTACTATTATTTGGATGCAGGCTAATTTTCACTCCTGTGCGTCTAAAAATATGACGCACAAACTGTATGCGTGAAAAAATATAATATGACACATAACGCGAAAAAGGGCGGACATTTTATGCAGGAAGTGATGTAATAGGATATCATGTTTACAGATTATGTACAGTGGGTGTACTTTCACTTTCACTTTGCAGTCTGTGAATCTTCTAGACTGTGTGGCTGTTTTCTGAATGGTGTCCAGTGGTTTTGTGCTTTTGTGTCCTGCGTGCTATCTAAATTGTCATTTTGTGAAAAAAATATTGTTGTTGTATAGTGTCCTACTGTGTTTTGTTTACATTTGTCCAGTATTCTAGTGTTTTTGTTGTTTGTGGGAGTCTGTTGTGGGTAGTGCTAGTTTGGGGATAGTTGGGCTCTTTTAGTGGTTAAGTTTACTTTTCATCTGTTTTTCTACCCCTACTTTCCCCCTTTCTACTTCTTTTACCCCTATTCCCATTTTCATTTGCAAAATGTCTGGTAGGCCACGTCTTGGCAGGATGGGTGAAGAGGAGTTGGAGGGCTTTATATGGCTTGTGTGCCATTTCCTACCACTGATGATCGAGGCAGGCGGCAGGGTGGTACAGGGGTATCACACTTAGACATGCAGGATCCAGTGGGGAAAGGTGCTGCATCACCTGCAGCGCGTGTATGTCGGCCAGAGGAGTGACCACCAGCTGAAGCACCGGTGGGCGGACCTCATCACCAGGGAGCAGGATCTCTTGGACCACCTGGGAATCGTGATTGGTGGCCCTGTTGGTGAGTACTAATCATGTAAATGTGCACAATTAAATGCTCTGTAGTGACATCAGATGATTTATACAATATCTGCCAGCTAACTTGTTGACTGTGTGTAATGCTGTGGAAACATACATTGTACTTGATGCACTATGTGAAGGATCACAATTGCTAGCTGTCAGGAAGCACATGCTCTGCAAACGTACAGGATACTTTTCCGTTAAGTAAATTGGTGCTGCCTTTGTGTCAGACAACCAAACTAAATAGGAGCCAATCATGTCTATATAGGCCACATTTGCCAGAGAAGTTAAGATGCACTAAAATATTGACTAACTTTGTTGACACAATAGCTAGACTGATTTTAGAAACACTACATGATGCAGAAAATGAGTGCTGGCTTCATGTCAGTTGATGATAGCAAAGTGGCCCAGACATATGTCTCATGTGAGTCTGGTGAGTGTGGAAGGAAAGCGTTCACGGAAGTTCTATGAATGTTAGGGATTATTGTGGTCCTTCATCTTTTTGGATTCATGTCAGATCTGGGTTTGAAAACATCGTGAAAAGGTGTAAGGTGCCCTCAGCTAACATCTTAGAATGGTATTTGGAGTTAGACGTGCCACATTCCAATTAGGGATGGCAGTCCAAAGGTATGGACATGGCTTCACATCTCCATGGGTGGTGCAAATCACCATTGCAGGGCCACATCAAATGATTAAACTGTTACAACAGGAGGGCTTGAAAAAGTCCCTGCACCTCTGTACATTGGACCTATGTGTAAGAAATGTGTCATGGCCACATAGGCTTTTTGACTGGTAATGCAGTCCTCAAGTAACCAGGCTTTGGATGTCTCTCTTGGATGCACACGATGAGACAATTACACTCTATTATGATTTCTGATCACTAATGACGGGGCATGTTTGCCACCACATGATAGTTAGGGCCAATGCATGTGTGCAGATATGTGTGTAACTGTCACAGGAGACCCATGCTATGTACATGTTGGCCGTGATATATCAGATGCAGTATCATTATGTCTGAATGGCTGTCATTTTGATATTCAGCTTACACATTGTATATGTCTTTGAAATTTTTGGTCAGTGCACAGATTTTGAGCATGTTGCTTCCTTCCATGCCTTACAGGTGGACTGGCACCCTACACTGTGGGAGAGGTGACTACATTTGAGGACCCCGACCACTCCAGTAAGTGTTGATATGTCTGTAATGTGTTGTGTTTGCTGGTGATGTGTGATGGACTCGTGTGTGTTGAACACATAGCAAGGAGTGATGCGCTGGCAAATCATTTGTCTTGTTCCATGAGTGGGATTTCAGTTTCTCAAAAGTTTTGAGTTGGCCAATGCTTATCCTATTGTATTAACTAGGGGTTGTAGGTCATTCCTGTAGGCCCCACAATGAGTACTGGGGTGAGTCATGTAGATGACACTGTATCAACAAGAGTCGCACTGGAAGTCAGCTCAGATTTAGTCAGCCTGTCAGACCCACAATCTCCCAGATTGGTACTGCAAATCGCTTTCCAACAGACTTCTGCTTCCCTATTCACCAAAGTACTTATTAAACTGTAGGTAGAACTTCCTAGCAGCATGTACTTCCACATGTAGTGCTACAGGTATGTGGAACTTGAGTGCAATGGCCTAGGTGTGCATGCTAATCATGATCATGGGTGTTCTTGCAACTCTGTGTCTGGTGTAAGTAATGCCTTACTGGAAGTATATGTTGTGTACCAAGCTCTGCATGTCCTGACATGTGTGGCGCTATGATTGGTCACAGGTTTGCAGACTCATAATTGTTGATGGACCTTACCTGTTTTGTGTGTGTGGAGCCAAACATGTATGGAGTTTTTTATACACTCTTCGGTGTCCATGTTGTTTGGAATTGTTAGTTGTTTCTCCACCCCCCCTCAAACACAGGCATGGGTTTGTGAATAGGGTACCTAGGACTGAGGCTACCAGTATTGTACACATACATGTGAATAAGTGACTGTTTGGTCGGAACCTAGTATACACACTCAGGTATGGTACATGGGTACTATACTGGCAAGTCCAGTTACAACTTGCAGACCATGTGGCTTTAGTTTTGCATTCCGTACATTGACATTGGTAGCCCAGGTATTGGCGGAGGATATGCAGCATGATTGTTAGCTGATAACTGGCAGAACTCAGATGGCAAGTCAGTGCCAGTTGTTACCCATCTCGTAGGTTTTGGATGTGTTATGTGTGATGTGACCTTTGTAGGCTGGCCTGCCAAGTACTTCCTCAGGGACATTCAATGATCTGTATGGTGATATGAGCTGTTTCTAGTACAGTAGATGTATTGTCTTATTGACTTCTTGTGCCATTTCACACAATGCAGTTCCTAATGTAAATTATTTTCATTTGTCTTCACAGCTGTAAACATGACTCCCATCCAGGTCCGTGAGTTCCAGCGGCGGACCATGAGATATCAGCATATCCTGCTGGTAGAGTCAGGGTTCAGGAGGATGGCCCGTCGATACCGCCATGAACGGGCCTCTGGGGCATGGAGGGCTTTCCCACAGGGTGGCCCTACTTTGCTCACCACAGCCACCACCAGCACAACCACCAGTTCTACCTAGGTGGCCCCACCCACAGCTGGGACTGTTGTCCCTACGTATGCTGTAGTTCCAGGCTCCAGCATTGCAACAGCTTCAGGACAGGCCACTGGCTTTGGCTCCACGCGCCCACAAACCTTCTCCGCCGGTACCCAGACTGCCCCAGCTCCAACAGTTGACCCTGCAGCATTCCACGAAATGGAACCTAAGATGGACCGTTTCTTGAGGAAGATAAGTATTCTGAGCCGGGATGTTCGCCATATTAACAGGCGTGTGAAGTCGATAAAGCGGACCCTCCGGAGGGCCAACCTCTAGACTTTGGTGACAATGGACATGATTCCCTCCCCTCCCTCCTCTTTCCTTGTTCTCATACTTAGTGGGCTTAGGGGGCATAGTGTTAGGTTAGTATAGTCTGTTAGTTTAGTTAGTGTTAGTGGGTGGGGGTGGGTGGTCCTGATTCATTCTATTTTTACTTATTAAGATTGTGGGTGGGTGGGGGACTATGTTGGGGTTTTTGTGTGTTTAATAAAAAACATTTAAAAAAAAAAAAAATATATATATATATATATATATATATATATTTGTTTAGGATAGTATAGTATGTGTTTATGTTAGTATGTGTTGTCCTCCATGTGTCCCGTCTCATAAGGGGGGTGGAGGGCTGATGTTTAGAACGTTTCATTATATGTGATAAGTAAGTTTAGCTTAGGTTAGTTAGGGACAGTTGTGGGTAATGAGTAGTCAGGGTAGATTAGGGTAGGTAAGACTTTTCCTTCAGTTTCCTCTTCTGTGATTACCATTGAATAAATATATAGTTAACCCTTTACAGTATGTGTTAAATGCTACTTGATCATGGCCTTGGAATTAGTGTACATGAATTTTGTTCTATTACATTTGTGTCCTATGCTACGAACAAATCCCAACTGAGCTGTAAGATTGGCAGCTACCCCAGTGCTACCTTGCAAAGATTCCACCATTCATTGCAAACACCAATCACAGTTAATATGGATCCCAACATGTTTTTGTCGATAAGTATGTTTTCTACATCACAAACAGTGCTTCCAGACTTGGTATTGGGGGAACAGTTTTAGGTCTGACTGCAGTGTGATGTTCAAGGACACCCTTGTTATATGAGTTGTCGTTAGCACTCTTGTAGTCTTGCTTCATGACTCACTTAGATCATTTGTGACACTGTTCAGCATGATTACCTATTTGGATGTTAACTCAGACAGCTTAATTCATGCAGTTTTTGTAGTGTCAGGTTAGATTTGTGTGCACTGTTATATGTGTTAGTATCGCATGGTGACAACATTTTGCTGCCACTATTTGATGACTTAGATATCCCTTGAGGAAGCATTATTTTATCCAACACAGCATGATAGGTGTATGGTTTCTCACTTCATCAGATATTACCCTCAGGAAGGGCAGAGTATGATGCAATCCTGGCCGCTATGCAGATTTATCTGACTACATAATATCAGGACAGTTGTATTGACAAGCTACGTAATTTGACAGTAGGCACATTTCAGATATCTACTGCACGGTTGATGTGTCACATTACCCAGAGACGGATTTGTTGTGTAAGTGCTATTTATTGAAAAGTGCTGTAGTGCTATATGTACATTGTCCATGATTGTGAGTCCATTATAGTGACATCTTACATTGTGATCCTACACAAGGGGTTAAGAAAATGCTTTTGACATGCTGGGGTGATGTTTCAGACAGTGCAGAGGGACAGGATTTGCCAATGAGTAAGATAGAAACAATCACTGGGCAGGCTGACAAGATATATAGTGGTTAGCAGAACAGTCATTGAGTAGAGTTGTTGTAAGACTGGCATGTTACAAAACACAGGACCTTGGTAATAGTTGGCCATGTGGCAGAGACTATTGCTTCCGGGTACTTTTCCGTGTGAATGTGATCTGTTCCCTGTCTTCTTCTTCTGATGTGTGTGTTGCCTCCTCTGTCCTTGGTGGTGGTGGTTGAGAAGGGGCAACACACACCTCAGTGTTAGAAGACGTGGAGTCAGACATCCCGGTCACTGCTACCTGTGAAGGTCTTAAGGGCAGTACTGCAGCAAGGAGGATCTGCTGATTCTTAAGAATAGCAGCCACATCACAATGGTAGGCAGCCAGGTCGGCCCTGAGGGGTTCAATGTTGTATTCGTGCATGCGTTGACAGGATTGCTGTTGTAAGTGTTGGGTCTGTATTAGAGCTGTGCTGATTTCCTTCAGTCTTTTTTGCTGTTCCTGCAAGATAGATGTTAGCCCTTGCATAGCTGCTGCCTGATCTGCAGATGACATCATGCACAAACGCACCCCCTCAAGGCTCGCTGCCATAGTTTGCATCCCTACCCGCACCTCATTGGCCAGCTCCAGCTGTACCCCAACTACAGTTCTCTCAAAGCTGGTGCCTGTATCGTCTGAGTCCTCAGCTGTATTGGAGCTGGCAGGTCTTACAATTGGGGTGGTGGGTGGGTCCTCTGTGATGGCTGCTTGTTCTGTGCTCCTCCTTGTGACTGAAGGTGGGGTCTGGAGGGTTCCAAGGACCTCTTGGATGGTCTCATGGGGAATGTTTGACAGCTCGTCATCCATGTCATCAGGGTATTCTGGGACAGGCATATCCGCAGGAGATCCATCTCCCTCTGCAATGAAATGGGGTACAATTAGTGGGTCTGTGTTGTGGCATTAGTGATGTGACATGCCTGCCTTGTGATGAATTCACATTGTGATCTTGTTTCGTGTTCATTGCTCCAGTCTTTCAGATGGGCATTCTCCCAGGCCTATGGCCCACCTGCATTTCACATGTATAGTATTAAGTTATTGAACTTCTCAGCATCATCTCCTCTAGTATTGTTTTAGGCCAAATAGTGAATTGCCACCTTCTTGTCCTACTCAAGCCTCCGTCTACATTCTCATGGTGAGGCCTTTCACTGGCTGTGGGTGCTCTGATGGCACTGGCAGCACACTTGACAATCTGGACCTGCCCCAGTCTCTGATCTTTAACATCCACTTAAATGTAGTTGACATGTAGCATATCCTATGCATAGCATTGTTATAGCACGATATGGATGTTGGCATTGGTAATGTGTACAGCTGATGTTGGGAATGTGTGGTACATTGGATTGCCCTGATAATCGTATCAGTGTCCTTTTGTCTCCTCTGACTGTGCAGGTGTATTTCAGTGACCAGTGACATGTGTCCTCCCCCTCAATGCTGTTGTCTGAGCAGCATGACATTTGGGATGTTACATTGTGACCCAGGCACATGATGGACCCTGACATATGCAGCATGGGTATGTCCTTAGTGCTGTGTAGCTCCTCTTGTTGATGACATTGGCTGATGTTTGCGACAACTATGGGCATTGAATTTGACAGTACTGGGGCCTTTGTCTTGTTTCAGGGGATTACTGGAATTGTCATCCTCAACCCTCTAATTTAGGTGTGTATGATCCATGGGGAAGTTACTGCCATTGGCTACTTGAGCTGCACACAAAGCGGAGGTGGTAGTGGCAACTGTTGTTGCAGTTACATTCCAGTTGTCGGTATGGCTAGAGGTTGTTAATAGGGCCCTAGTTAATGTAAGGGGTATGGTGGCTGACGTGTGCCGGGATGTCAGTTTGACATTGTGCCCTTCCCTCCTGGCGTGGCTTTACCTTTGCTCCATCGTTGGCATGGCAGCATGCCTCCATGGGACTGTTGTTGGTGTAGTGTCATGGTGTGCCCCAGCTTCTGTCTGTGCAGGCCATGCCCCTATGCCATACCCTCTTTCCCATGCCACTCCATGTATATGATGACTTCCATGCATTTTGTGGTCAGTATCCCCCCCTGCTTGCAGTTAACATTAGTGCATTTTTATTCCCCATGCAACTTACCCTGCATGTGCGTTGTCTCGTGGTAGTCTGCGCTGTCCCGTCCTTGAATCCCTGTGACGATCTCCTCAGGGATGACGGCTGCGAACATCTCCTCCATGTGGTCCAGGGCCCCCTGGTGTGCTGGACTCCCACCTCCAGTCTGCAGTGCTGCCTTCCTGTTCCTGGACATCTTTTCCTTGGTCCTGCGCTTGCAGTCATGCCATCGTTTCTTGCACTCAATGACTGTTCTGCGTACTTCTGCCACACTGTTGATCTTGTCGACAATTTGTTGCCATATAGCCTCTCTCCTACTAATTGGCAATTTTGAGGTGACAAACAGTTGGTGCTGATGTGCCATCACCTCTTTAACCAGAATTTCCTGTTCCTCTGCACTAAAGCAATACTTTCTTCTCTTCTTAAAAGTGTCCTGGTTCTTGTGTGGGTCCTCCTGGCTGGTTCCTGGTCTGTTGTCATCTTCCTGGGGTCTGTAGAGGCATCTGGGATCCATTTTGGCTCTCCTCTGCTGAAATGGCTGTCTTTGCGGGGATTTTTGGCGCTATTGCGTCAAAAAACGCCACATATCCGGTTTGTGGGGTCGTAAATCGACCCACAGTCATTTCCGCCACGTTAACGTCATTTTGCTCTACGACTTAACACTGCGGTGTGCGTCAAAAATAATGACTCACACCTGTTATTTGTGTTTCCGTGCGTCAAAGTATAAATTTGACGCCCGCACGGCGCACTAAAATGGCGTTAATCGGCGGTATTATTTTTGACGCAAAACTGCGCTAGCGCAGTTTTGTGTCAAAAAGTATAAATATGGCCCCAAGTTTCCTGGCTCAGTGCATGACGCTTACATTTTGAGGAATAGCAGCATCCCTTATGTGATGGGGCAACTCCAGAGGCACTGTGTGTGGCTAATAGGTGAGGCCAAGGACCCAATACAGTGTGAATAGGTGTCTATGTCTGGGGTTGTCCCTACGGGTTACTGTGTGTCTAACAGTTGTCCCTCGATGTTTGCAGGTGACTCTGGTTACCCCAACCTGTCATGGCTACTGACCCCAGTGAGGAATCCCAGGACAAGGGCAGAGGAACACTACAATGAGGCACATGGGCGAACTAGGAGTGTGATCGAACGCACCTTCGGCCTCCTGAAAGCCAGATTCCGGTGCCTCCAGGTGATAGGTGGTTCCCTATACTACTCACCAAAGAAGGTGTTCCAGATAATCGTGGCCTGCTGTACGCTGCACAACCTGGCTTTGCTACGGCAGGTGCCTTTTCTGCAGGAGGATGGGCCAGATGGTGGTCTTGTGGCAGCTGTGGAGCCTGTGGACAGTGAAGAAGAGGAGGCAGAAGAAGAGGATATCGACAACCGAAACAACATAATCATGCAATATTGTGAGACACAGGTAAGAAGATGCCACTGCCTCCCACATCTCATACTATTGTTCGAGCTAGCATAAGTTTGTCATTTTCACTCAGTGTATGGACCCTGACTTGTCACTTTGCCTTTCCATTTCACAGATGTGGGTCCCACTTTGTGCCCTCTGCTATGTTTCCTCCTGGCCTACAGCTGTGTTACATTGGTATGTGCACAAGTAAATTGACATTGCTATATTCCATGGTTATTGCAATTACACATTTGTGAAAGCACAGACTGACTCCAGATTGTTTTGCGATTGAAGTGTGTTTATTTCTGTGCTAATAAGTGGAGGGGGTTGTAAAATGGGCTGGGGGATGGTGGAGGAATGTCCATGGCAGAGTTCAGTCTATTTGTTTCACAGGTGCATTGTCCAAAGGGGCATAGGAAGTGGAGCAATGGCAGTTGAAGGATGGACAGGGTGACAAAGTGGGACAGAAGGGTGACATTCAGGGGGTCTCATTTCCTGGTGGGGGTCTTGGCAATGTTCTCTGTCTTGTTCCTGGATCTCAGGGACCGTTTGCGGGGTGGTTCTCCATCTGCAGGGGGTCGGGTGCTGGTGTCGTGTTCCTGTGGCGGTGCCTCCTGTCCACTAGCGTCGGCCGAGGTGGAGGGCTGTTCATCGTCCAGGTTGGTGTCAGGGGCCCCTTGTTGTGCCACTGTGTCCTTCCTGGTGTTGACAAGGTCTTACAGCACCCCTGCAATGGTGACCAGGGTGTTGTTAATGGACTTCAAGTCCTCCCTGATCCCAAGGTAGTGTTCCTCCTGCAGCCACTGGGTCCCCTGAAACTTGGCCAGTACCGTTGCCATTGTCTCCTGGGAATGATGGTAAGTTCCCATGATGTTGGAGAGGGCCTCGTGGACAGTGGGTTCCCTGGGCCTGTCCTCCCCCTGTCGCACAGCAGTCCTTCCAGCTTCCCTGTTGTCCTGTGCCTCTGTCCCCTTAACTGTGTGCCCACTGCCACTTCCCCCAGGTCCCTGATCATCCTGTGTTAGTGGGGTTGCCTGGGTTCCCTGTAGTTGTGGACACACTGCTGGTTGACGTGTCCTGGGGACAGAGGGATGGGCCCGCTGGGTGAGTGCTGTGCTGGTGTTTCCTGAGGGGGGAGGCTCTGTGGTGGCTTGTGACTGTGTCAGGGGAACTGACTGTACCGAGGTCCCTGATGGGCCGGGCTGGTCATCTTGATCCAGGCGTGCAGAGCTGTGGGTCTCTTCTGTGGGGGGACTGGATATGTCTAACACCTCCTGTCTGGTGACGTTGGCTAGGGGTCCTGTGGGGGTGTAAAAGCATATTTATTGCATCTGTGTGTGCCATCGTGTGTAATGGGCGAGTGACCCTCTACTCCAATGCTTGCATTCTTGGCTTGGTCCTTGTGTGATAGTTGGTTTGGGGTCTGTGTGGGTAGCTGTACTGGACATGCTTTGGTGATGGGTGTCCATGCATTGGTGTTACATGCAGGGCTTGTTTTTGGGATGTGTGGGTTGTGTTGGTGGGGTATCTATGGGTTGTTGGGGTGATGGGTGTGAAGGTAAGGGTGGGGTATGTGATGGCATGCAGGTAGGGTGGGGGATAAAATAGTAAAGATTTTCCTTACCAGAGTCCAGTCCTCCTGCTACTCCAGTGAGGCCCTCAGGATGCAGAATTGCCAAGACTTGCTCCTCCCATGTTGTTAGTTGTGGGGGAGGAGGTGGGGGTCTACCGCCAGTCCTCTGTACTGCAATCTAGTGTCTGGAGACCACGGAACACACCTTCCCCCATAGGTCATTCCACCTCTTCCTGATGTCATCCTGTGTTCTTGGATGCTGTCCCACTGCGTTGACCCTGTCGACAATTCTCTGCCATAGCTCCATCTTCCTTTCAATGGAGGTCTGCTGCACCTGTGATCCGAATAGCTGTGGCTCCTCCCGGACGATTTCCTCCACCATGACCCTGAGCTCCTTCTCATAGAACCTGGGTTGTCATTGAGGTGCCATGATGTGGTCTGGGTGATGTGTGAGGTGGTGTCTGTTGTGATGTGTAAGGGGATGTGTTGGTGTGTGTTGTTTGAGGTGCGTGGATGTTGTGTAAGTGATGGTGTTGCGTGTTTGTGGATGCTGTTGTTGTTTCAGGTAGTGTATCTCTCTGGGCTGCTTTAAATTTCTAGTTGTAAGGGTTTGTGGGTAATGTGGGTGTGTGTTTTATATTGGATTGGGTGTGTGCTATGGTGTGTGTATGTGTATCAGGTGTGTGTATTTCGAATTGTCCAATGTGGTGGTGTTTTGTAAGTGTGTGTGTGTTTTGAGTGCGGTGGTGTGTACCGCCAGTGGTTTACCGCGGTTGAAAGTGTGCCGCGTTGATTCGTGCGTTGTGATAGTGTGGGTGTATTGTTGTTGGCGTGACGGTGTTGGTTTTGTTATCTGCAGTTTATCACTGACCTTTGGTGTGGTGGACTTGTGTGGGTGTCTGTATTGTGGTGGATTCCGAGCTGTGGGTCGTAATACCTGTAGCAGAATTCAGCGGCCGCATCGGACTGTTGGTGGCCTTCTGCACTGCGGGATTTACCGCCAGGGTTGTAACGAGGGCCATAGTGATTTTCATTAGTATACATTAATACAACCATCACCATGCATGGCCCTAGGCCTTGCAAGTCTGGGGTTGGCCACATTGTCTGGCACGTAGCCAGGCCCTGTGGCCAACCCCTACAACCACACAACAGAAGGCTGTGCATAGCTAGGTTTGGCCGAAGGGCCTGACCTGAGGCCAGACCCTGCACATAACCCCTATACTATTCAACTCTGTTCTCCATATGGCCTTCAGCTGTGTGCAGCAGGGGTTGGCCGCAAAGCCTGGCCTGTAGCCAGACCCAGTGGCCAACCCCTATAACAACCTAATCTTGCATGACCTCCCCAGGCTGATCTTGTCCCCGGGACCCCACTCCCCCAGGGCCAGAATAAATATATTTTTTTTTGGGTGAGGGGGGCCGTTTGTCCCCCCTTCCTAGGCAGATATTGTCCCCAGGAACCCCATCCCCCGGGGCCCACCTAATTACTTATTTTTTGGGGGTGAGGAGGGCTGTGAGGTCCCGCTCCCTATGGCGAACTTGGCCCGAGGAACCCCATTCCCTGGGTGCTGACTATGTGGCCTGTATGCCCCTAGAGCACCCAGTGGTAATACTGGGGACTACAGGGGGAGCCCGGAGACCGTCATGGTGCTGGCTGGTGCCCCACCTCCTGTGGGAGCTGGCATTGCTGTCATTGCTGTCAAAGAGAGGGAGCTGCTAAAGCGTCCCTGTGAGAGCAGTTTCCTCTGTGTCCCAGTCTGCATCTTTGCAGGTAGAGGGACAGAGGAAACCTCTGCTCGTAGTGAGGGAGAGCTGTTTGACAGCTCTCCTTCACTGTGAGCAGAGTGATTTGGCGGCCGCTCTCAAAGCTGCTCCCAAGCTACAGCGAACAGCCATGTCCTGTGGGTGGGCACCCTGGGACTTAGCAGGAGCCGGCTCTGGAGATAGTGATCCACGGGGTCAACTTTGGCTCCTTGAGGGGGGCACGCTGCTCCCTTGCAACATACAAATAGCCCCAGGGAGGTGGTGGTCTCTGGGGTTTGGGGGGCCCTTGGCCTCCCTGCACTGAATTTGCAAAGGGCCCAGGGGAGGTAGCTGTCCCCAGGGCTGCAGTGGGGAGCATGCAGCCCCCCCACTGATTTTAAAAGTGCCCTGAGGAGTTGGCAGTTCCTTGGGCTGCAGGGGGACCACGCAGCCCACTGCACTCAATAGAAAAGAGCCCCAGGGAGGTGATGGTCCCTGGGGCTGCGTGGGGGCCACGCACCCCCTGCACTGTTTAAATCTTTTGCCCCAGGGAGGTGGTGTACCCTGGGGCTGTGGGGAGCCACATGGTCGCCCCACGTAGAAATTGAGAATGCCCCCAGGACCTGGCCGACCTAGGAGCTTGTAAAAAACAAGCATGGGAGCCCACACTTCTCTTTTTTATTTTTTTTCTGCAAAATCACTGCAAAAATATTTTTAGAAAGGTGTTTTTTGGCCCCAGGGGACTCTATCCTGGCTCCTTGCCTTTTTTATTTACTTATTTTTCTGGGACTTAGCTGAAGTCAAGTCCCAGATGGCTGCCAACACTTCCTGGTTTGGAGTGTTGGCAGCCAATCAGAGCTGTACATTTCCCTACATGAGCTTGTAAATATTCGCAAATACATCACGAAGGATCTGCTTCCCTAGATATACCAATTTATTTTCAATTTAATATCTCAGAAACTACTGGATGGATTTACACCAAGTAAATTTGATGTAATTCCGCCCAGAGGTTTGGGTTGTAGTTGTGTCTAAAGGTCCAGTGGAAATTATCATGGGAAACGCAACTTTTTTTACCCTCTCTTTCTCTAGGCCCCCACTTGACTGATCACCCTTAAATCTTATGTGCTCAACAAGAATCACTGTGGCTTTTATTTTTATTTTGTGAATCTTCGTCAAACAGTGTCAAAGAGATAAGTGAGTCAAAAAACGTTTTTTCCATGGAAACATGGCCCATCAAATTATATATATATATATATATATATATATATATATATATATATATATATATATATATGGTAGGGCTCACATCATATATATTGTTTATTACATTATTATATCACTCCTGTGACACACAATGATGCAACTAAAAGTATTGGTCCCCACTTGTATCAACTGTTATAAAATTAACCAGACCATATATCCATTATTCTCTACTCCACATGTTGTTTACGATTCCCCACCTGAAGAGGGGATGCCTTTACAAAAAGAGGGGTCCAATCTGTGTTGCATTTTAAAAGAGATTTTAAAACTATCATTCTTCAAGCCTGTGGTCTGTACCCTGCAGATGCCAGCAGTGGATGTGTTAAATACCTGAGCTACCTTACATGTTTACTAAGACAGAAGAATGATGGTGTATGTGTGGAAATTGTAACTGAGGATCACAAACTCTTTGGTTTAGAGGATCACCAAAACCTTTTGATTTAATAGCTAAAAACACTTTTCTTCTTTACCACATTGAACTGTGCATTTTTTGTTCATTATGCTGTGGCTCACCAAAGGAACAGATGTCATTCGTACGCTGCCTCATGGCTCTTGTTATCCCATTATGAGTCCATTTAAAACAAAATACACTGAGGTATGCAAATGCTTTATGTATTATTTCAACTTGCATTTCCTAAGAGGATTTGTTTTACCAAATGTTGTCTAGTTGTAGCTTTTTTATGTTACACTTGTGCAGTGCATACTGTAAACTGTGCTGCATCCAAGATTAAAATTAAGTAGAAATTGTGCGTGCATGTTATGATGGGATGTCATTGAATGCTCTGGAGTTGTGCCAGTAAAAAGTGCCAGTTTCTCACAGTGCCTGTTAGTGGGTCCTAAAGGTGTTCAGCCTACATGCACCTCCAATCTTTGACATGTCTTCTGCCCTCAGAGTGATAGCGTAGGTTTGCGTCAAAAAGTATAGCGCCAGCTAGCACCATTCCAGGACGTCAGCTGGGTGCCATATTTCAGGAATGGCGTAAGCCGGCGCTAAGGCCTAGTTAGCATCAAAATACATGACGCTTACAGGGTATGTGGAGGCATAGGGAAAACTGGAAGTTGTGCTTGAAAAAATGGTGCTGGTCAGGTTAGAGTCAAAATAATGACTCTAACTTGACTAGCGCCAGTGTTAGACGCACAACTCCCATGGAAATGACTCCTGTCTAAGTAAAGACAGGAGTCATGCGCCCCAGCACAATGGCCATGTGGGCCTCCCTATTGCACTTAAAAATAAAATAAAATAAAATACTTACCTCTACTTACCTATACTTACCTGGGATGGGGTCCCTCATCCTCCGCTGTCCCTTTGGTGTGGGTGGGAGTGCCCCTGTGGGCTTATTCCATGGTGCCCCTAATGCCTGCCCTCACCCAGACGTTAAATAATGGCACCAAGCAAGATTATTTAGGCCCACCTACCTCCCAAACATGATTTTTGCACTGGAGGATAAATAAGACGCCTGGGCCTTAGAGTCATTTTTTTGCCCAGAAATGCCTACCTTGCATCTCATAGACGCAAGGTAGTTTTCCGCAGGCAAAAGAGGACTTTAACTCCAATATTTTGGTGCTAGACATGTCTAATGCCAAAATATAAAAATGGAGTTAAGTTTGCACCATATTTGCGTAAAAAATAACATGCAAATCTGGTGCAAACAGAGTATAAATATGCCCCTAAGTGTCGGAAAGCATTTGGAGGAGTTACACAACAGTGTCAAAGAGATTCAAAATGTATTGCTTAAGGCAGGTGGGTGGTATACATGTGGTGGGATGTTGAAGTAAAGGAGATGAAAGGAAGTATGTACAGGAGAGTGAAAAGTTGAAAAGAAGAGGAAAGAGATGATGTGCAAGATATGCATATGGAGGATTTTAGAAAGATATGGGGAGAAAAGGGGTATAGTACTGTAACAGAGTGAGAGACTGCAGAGAACTTTGTGCATGGCAGAACTTTGTTGTTCTCGTTATCACAACAAACTCATTGTTGCCCACCTATTTGATACAGGTAACATGCGTTGACAAAGCCAATAGGTCTATTGTTGTTATGTCTGGATGTAGTAACAGAAAACTCAGAGGAGCCAAATACTTGTTAAGTTAGGTGTTCTGTGATGCAAGAATTCTTGTTCACATAATTCTTGCCATACCTTTTTGAAATGATTCTTAGTTGTACTTCTCTGGCCATGCAACAGTTAGAGATCCTTCACCAATTTCAGTCCATTTTAAGTACTGACATTACAGAGAATGGTACCCACATGTTGTCTGTAGCCTCACTGAGTGTGCACATAATTTCAGCTCCTCCACAAATACGCATACATTTAAGCACTCTCTACATACTGATGGTGGGTAAGTAGAATGAACAATATTCCAAGTGAGAATGTTCAGCAAAATCTTAAAATGGTACAACCTTCAGAGTCCTACCCTTTTTTAAAGCTGAAATATACCTCCCTGTGTGAACACTTCATGTCATGGGGTGGGTATAGCCATTGAAAACCTGTCTCAACATCTGGTTTCACATGGAGCTATATGTGTTAAAAATACACCTTTTTTACGCTTGTTGTAAACATGATTTTAGAATGATATTTACCACTTATTTTTGTAGCTGTGCTTACATTCATGCCAGTTTCTTGGTGCATATAGCCTTGGCTGTAGTGGACAGATATCTTACACTGCTGCACACAGAGGAAAAAAATGAGAGGGAAAATTTGTCATAAGTCATGTTCACTTATCTGTATCTCAGCTTCCTCTGAAGGAGCCTTGACTTCTCGAGCTACGCTACCCAACTGAGAGTCATGTGCAGAAGGGGGTATTTGGGCTCGTTGAGCAGGCTCCATAGTAGGATGGGCCCAAGGACACCAGGGGTAAAAGACCTCAACTATCTTGGTTGGGCCCAGTAACTCCTGTGTGCTTTGTGGCCCCCTAAACAGGGTTTTGACAGTGACATTATTACTTGGTGAGGCCTTTCACCCCCAAATAATAATTCAATTTTTTCATACTTTGCAAAATGAATTCCACCTTGAGTCTGTAGTTTCTTTGATTGTCACAGTGATCCACTGACTGCTAGATCACAGTTCTTCATGCTTGGAGGAGTTCCTCAAATCATCGCCCTACAAGTAGACTGTACACAGGAAAACTCCTTATTTTGAGTGCCATCAACCAGGGTACCCTAAATCATGCAATTTACTGACTTAATCCCAAAAAATGCAGGCCAGTTATTAAAAACTGGGGCCCATATTTATACTTTTTGACGCTAAACTGCGCTAACGCAGTTTAGCGTCAAAAAATTTAGCGCCGTCTAACGCCATTCTGAAGCGCCATGCGGGCGCCGTATTTATGGAATGGCGTTAGCCGGCGCTAGCAGACCGGCGCTGCCTGGTGTGCGTGGAAAAAAACCACGTAGACCAGGCAGCGCCGGCGTAGGGGGAAAATGGCGTTAGGGCGTCTTAAAATGGGGCAAGTCAGGTTGAGGCAAAAAAGCGCCTCAACCCGATTTGCGCCATTATTTTCGACGCCCAGACGCCATTTAAATGACTCCTGTCTTAGTAAAGACAGGAGTCATGACCCCTTGCCCAATGGCCATGCCCAGGGGACTTCTGTCCCCTGGGCATGGTCATTGGGCATAGTGGCATGTAGGGGGGCACAAATAAGGCCCCCCTATGCCACCCAATTTTATTTTAAAAAAATAAAAAATTATACTTACCTGAACTTACCTGAATGTCCCTGGGGTGGGTCCCTCCATCCTTGGGTGTCCTCCTGGGATGGGCAGGGGTGGCAGGGGGGGTCCCTGGGGGCAGGGGAGGGCACCTGTGGGCTCATTTTGAGCCCACAGGCCTCTTAACGCCTACCCTGACCCAGGCGTTAAATAGTGGCGCAAATGCGGGGTTTTTTGACCCGCCACTTCCCGGGCGTGATTTTTGCCCGGGAGTATAAATACGACGCATTTGCGTCGCCGTCATTTTTTTAGACGGGAACGCCTTCCTTGCATCTCATTAACGCAAGGAAGGCGTTCACGCAAAAAAATGACGCTATTTGCCCATACTTTGGCGCTAGACGCGTCTAACGCCAAAGTATAAATATGGCGTTCGTTTTGCGCCGAATTTGCGTCGAAAAAAATGACGCTAATTCGGCGCAAACGGAGTATAAATACGGGCCTGGGTCTCTAGTTGGAAGAGGTATGCACCCTGTCCAATTAGGGACCACATTCCTAGCCTGGGTAAGTCAGTCACACAACCTAAATTAACCTGTGTCACACTCTGGTAGCTTGGCACAGAGCAGTGAGGCTTAAATTAATAGGCAATGTGCAAAGTATTTGTGCAACTTAATTATGGTAACTCAGTGAAAAACAGTAATTTATTGGTTCTGATCCTTGCATCATTGAGTCTTGCAGCCCGTTGCCATATTGGCATTGAATCCTTTTCCATGTAGGTGATGCAAAATTGTTCAGCTGCACAGTGATGTCCTTGGATCGCAGTGTGTCATCATCCAGCCTCACAGTCATGTCCTGCCTAGTCATCGAATTGGCTCTGCTTCGATGTTGAAGGACACTGCGGTGATTCTCAGCAGCACAATGCCCTTGATGCATTGGCTTTTGATGAAAAGTAGCTGCAAAGTACTTTCTCAAGGCCAGGGCTAGATTGGCAGGGTATGACTCATAGTGGCAGAGTCCAGAAGCTGAAGTAGAGATAAGGGGACGTCTTTGATGGCCCTGGGACGTCCAAAACAGGAGGCAAACGAGCAAACCCATGGCGTCTCATGGTTCTGCTGAGGAAGTAGAGAGCAAAGTCCAGTCCTTCTCACTCCCAGGAAAGAGACAGAAGGAAGCAGGCCAAAATAGAAATGCTGTTGATCAGAGTGGCAGTTCCTCCTGACAGCACAGCAATCCTGGTTCCTGGCACAATGTCCTTCAGATCCAGAAGTGTATTTTTGGTGGGGTTTGGGGTCCAGTACATTTAGCCAGTTGGGCCTTTGAAGTGGGGAGACTTGAAAAGGAGGCCTCTGAAATACACACAGTCTTTGTTCTTCCTTCCTTCCCTGGCTGCAGATACTCTACAGGGGTTTATGCAGCTATTTGTGTGGAGACAGGCACATCCATATACAGGTATAAGTGTCAGGTCCTCCCCCCATCTAGCCTAGAAAGACCCATCAGCCTGGTGATGGGTCATCAGGATGGAAATGTCATACCACAACTCTCTTTGTGTGTGACTGTCTAGAAGACTGCACACATCTAACTTCACCATAAGTTGTAATTTTAAATTGTGAGTCCAGAGACATCAAACTCCAAATTTCTATATTTTCTCAATTGGAAGTTATACTTAAAGGCTGCCTCAAGGTAACTCAAGTGTTAACCTATGGGAGAGAAAAGCCTTGCAGTAGTAAAAAGTCAATTGAATAGTTGTTCACTACTAGGACATGATAAATGTAAAAGTATATGTCTAACTTTCTAAATACACTGCACTCTGCCCTTGGGCTGCCTAGGACCTACCTTAGGGGAAACATATGTGTATTAAGAAGGAAGATTTGGGCCTGGCAAGGGAGTACACTTGCCAGGTAGAAATGGCACTTTAGATTTGCACACACAGGCTCTGCAGTGGCAGGTTGAGATCAGTGCTGTAGGACCATCAGTAGCATTTAGGGGCATATTTATACTCCGTTTGCGCCGAATTTGCGTCGCTTTTTTCGACGCAAATTCGACGCAAAACTAACTCCATATTTATACTTTGGCGTTAGACGCGTCTAGCGCCAAAGTCCATGGAGTTAGCGTCATTTTTTTGCGTGAACACCTTCCTTGCGTTAATGATATGCAAGGTAGGCCTTCCCGTCTTAAAAAATGACTCTGATGCATATGCGTCGTATTTATACTCCCGGGCAAAAATGACGCCCGGGAGTGGGCGGGTCTAAAAAACCCGCATTAGCGCCGGATTTTAGCGCCTGGGTCATCGCAGGCGTTAAGGGACCTGTGGGCTCAGAATGAGCCCAGAGGTGCCCTCCCCTGCCCCCAGGGACATCCCCTGCCACCCTTGCCCACCCCAGGAGGACACCCAAGGATGGAGGGACCCACCCCAGGGACATTAAGGTAAGTTCAGGTAAGTATTTATTTATTTTTTTGTGGCATAGGGGGGCCTGATTTGTGCCCCCCTACATGCCACTATGCCCAATGACCATGCCCAGGGGACAGAAGTCCCCTGGGCATGGCCATTGGGCAAGGGGGCATGACTCCTGTCTTTGCTAAGACAGGAGTCATTTCATTGGGGGTTGGGCGTCGTAAAAAAATGGCGCAAATCGGGTTGAGGCGATTTTTTTGCCTCAGCCTGACTTGCACCCTTTGTGGACGCCCATACGCCATTTTCCCCCTACGCCGGCGCTGCCTGGTGTACGTCGTTTTTTTTAACGCACACCAGACAGCGCCGGCGGCTAACGCCGGCTAACGTCATTGAAGAAATACGGCACCCGCATGGCGCTTCAGAATGGCGTTAGCCGGCGCTAATTTTTTTGGCGCAAAACTGCGTTAGCGCAGTTTTGCGTCAAAAAGTATAAATATGGCCCTTAACGTGGTGGCCCTGAGCACCTATTGTGCACTTTACTAGGGACTTAAAAGTAAATGAAATTTGCTAATTGTGGATAAGTCAGTGCTACCATGTTTATTGTACAGATCACCTGTTCTTTAGCTCTGATCAGCAGTGGTAAAATACACAGAATCCTAAAACCAGCAAAAATGAAAGTGAGAAAAACAGGAGGTCAGAAGGCAAAAATTTAGGGGGAGCCATGCCAAGGATACCAGGTCTAAAACCAGTGCTTGGCCCAATCATGTTGCAGGGGCATGGGTTTTGAGGTATATTAAAATCTTCCAATTTCTGGAGAAAGCTCTAAATCTGGAGTAAAATCCAGCTGGTCAATTTCCTCCACAATACTATCACAAAAATTCTGGATTCTATCACATTTCCTTCAGAAAATGGAGGGTATTAAGTTTCCTCCAAACTATAAGTAAGACCTGTAGTCTTTATACACATACAACCATAGTCAATCCACTTTTTTTAATCTTTCTTACCATAATATACTTTCTAACTAGTCAGTGACCACAATGGATTTGTTAAAGTTTTTAGAAGAACTACCATATTGCTAGACATAGAAATATATTCTACATATAGGTAGAAATATTGTATGCTTATTATTGATTATCTAAGACAGGAATACTGTACAGAAAAAAAATAAACTGAACACAATATGGGACAGCGTCTACTGCAAACGAAGAAGACACAAAACAAGAGAAAGGGGTATGTTTAGGAAATAGGACATTTCTAAAGTCCAACAAAGTGAACCACACCTGAATTGTATACTTAAATTACTCAGCCACATTTAAGGTAAAGCATAAGAAAAGATGAAATTGGTCATTTGCAAATTGAATATGAGTTATGGTATTTCACATTGAGCATCTCCAATATCTAGCCAACTCACACTGAGGGTCAAAAAAGAGAACTGGTCATTATTTTCAACAGAGAAGATCTATCTAACTTGATGTGCTAAGTACCACTTCTTACTGTGCCAGTACCTCATTTCAAAAGAGGACCACTTTCTGATATTTGTAAAACATATGATTAGTAGTGCCAAAGGAAAATGTTGCACTCCTGCCAACAATTTGAAACTGATGATTCAAATCTGCCATTTTAACTCTTGATCAATAGAAAGAGAGTTATTTGCTGCATGTATATAAAACTTAAATGAAGTTTGGAGTTTGTTGAACCATCATATACTTTTTTTCATGTCTGTTTATTGATAACTAGCCCTATATATTCAATCTAACACCTTCACTATTTTTTAAACATTCGCAATTAACACATACTTGTGAAGCATTTTCTATATAATCAATCCCTTGATTCTTCAGATCATGTATTAATCACTGTCATAATTCTTCACCTCTCCTTTCTCTTAATGATCAAGCCACTCCTTTAAATCAATAAACAGGTAGGAAACACAAGTGCCCTCATGGTATCCCACATATATAACTGCAACTTTGCTTAGTCTAGGCTCCCAAAGATACTCATCAATAGTCTTTAACAGCTCGAAACTTGAAATTCTGTCATCCACAACATCAATGCTCTCTTTCTTTCATTTATCTCAGATGTAGTGCAGCCAGTAATTTTGTCAGGTCAGCCAAAGGTCAGACAATGTGAGAAGGCAGAAGTCCCTACTTCACCACTGAGAGGGATGGAGTTAGTGAGACTGTTGACACTACCCCTCTCTGTGACAAGGTGTCAGTGAATGACACTCAGCCTGCGTACTTCAATGCCTAAAACTGAAGCGTTCAAGTCTGAGGCTATCAGTGACGCTTCCCCTTGTCATAAGGAGGAGGGCCTCAAGGCACTTTTGTGACGCTGACAAGGTCATGCTCACAGGGCTGTGAAATCCTCAGCCCGACAACATTCAGCACGGGTGACCAGGCGCCTGAACAATTAGCGCATGTCTCCTGGCTGCCTGACCTGAATAAGAAGAGTGTCTGTCAGGCTGACCTTTACTCAGCCTGACATACACTCTTCTTCTCTGAAAACAGGTGAGAGGACCTGACCCATTCACCTGTATGGACAGGTTGCAGCTGCTAAGATGCAACTGGTAACATCTGAAAGCATTAGGGTGAATATTTTTATCCAATGAGCGACATGGTGAGAAAACAGCAATGCCTTTAGGTTCAACACTGAAGCTCTGAATTATGGTCCATTATAGACAGTGTTCAGAATGGACCATGAGTGAAAGCTCTGGAGTTGAGGCTGAAGGCAGTGTGATTTTTACATTGTGCCTGTTAGTGTGTTAAAAATAAAATAACTTTTCATTAAAATAAAAACTTTACTTACCCACTGCCTGGTGTTCTTCTCTAGTCCTGACAGATCATGGCTCCAAGTGCTCAGTCCCACTGACCAAGCCAGACACTGGTCTCATGCTCTTAATAATACTAACCAGCATGAGAGAAACATCAGGATTGATTGTAGTGGGCTAGTTCAGCACTTTTTCAGACACTAGAGGCCTGTGTCTGCTCTCCACCCTGGTGTCTAACACAAATCGGGTTGGAGAGGTTTAAAGTGCCGGCCATTGCCGGACCGCTGGCTAAAGCATTATGCACATTTGCAGTGGCCATCAATGCTACATTACTCCTCTCTGCTGCTGCAATCAGTAGCAATGGCCCAACCCTGCCCTCACACCTGACTTGGGCTGGCAGCATTGAAAATTAAAATGATAATAAAATAATTGTATTGCCATTTTATTTTTCAGGTTCACTGTGCTCGCAGTGGGGGGCAGAGGAGGGGGCAATGGTCCTCTGCCCTAATGCCCTTATTGAGGCCCCACCACTGCCTCATCTCCTTGATGCCCTGCTAAGGGTTCGATAAGGATTCTCATAAATGTATCCCTTACTTTCAGATGTGTCCACTCTCAATAAAACACATTGCAATTGCAACAAGTGCTTATTTTAAGCTTCATGATGTGATATATTAATCTCCATGTGCATTTGTTCACTCATTGATGTATTTTTATTCTAAAGGTCCCAGTGTCTGTACAACTTAGCAATCCCCCCATGGTTGTCTTGGACTTTTACTACCACTTGATGAAGCAACAGCAACCCAGCCACACACATTCTCATCATCCTAATGCAGTTCAGCAAACTACTGTTCCTTGTCTTCTCTGCTTTTAGCAATTTAATGTCTATAATTATGCCTTTCCCTTCAGATCACTCACTAATTTACAGATCAAGCAGCATTTCTTCTTTCAGTAAGATCCCATTAAATACTATTCAAAACTATCTAAGTAAATTACATATAACTCTGTCTCCATATTTGACATCACATTTGACACTTCAAGAGCTGCTGACCTGGAACTTCAGCTCCCACTATGTACTTCACATTTCACCTTCCCCAAACCCATCTATTGCATTGATGTCATCAGCTATCTGATTGATTAGAAGGCACATGGTTGTTTATCAAGAAACATCTGGATCTAAACAAAGAAACCTGATCACAGTGACAACAACTCTTCACTTGGCCGAATATATGCAACAGGTTGACCTTTTCTCCATATTCAAATCTCACCTTATGAGCTATGCTACACTATAAACACTTTTTTCTCTGCTTTTGATATCATCATTATCATATTCAACATCAATGTAAATGACATCTCATCCTACCTCCCGTCTGAATTAATATGAATGCCTTCCTTCCCAAGAATCTCTCTGCTCTATTTCCCATTACACCAATATTACTGACTTGAACATTACAATATCTCCAGAGGAACTGACATACTCCATTCCACTCACTCCTCATGCACTGTCTGTCTGACCTATTCCCCACAAGGAGCAACACTATTATTCCTATCTTAATATGGACTGGCCTGCTTTCCTACTTTCCTTATTCATTCTTTTAACTTCAGAATATTCCCTTTGGGGCATATTTATACTCTATTTGCGCTGAATTAGCCTCATTTTTTTACGCTAATTCACTGCTAACCCAATGCCATATTTATATTTTGATGCTAGACACGTCTACTGTCAAAATATTGGTGTTAACATAATTTTTCGGATGCGTGAAGCCTCCTTGCGTCAATGAGATGCAGGGTAGGCATTCCTGTCCAAAAAATGACTCAAACTCCCTAGCGACATATTTACCCACCTGGGCAAAAAAGACACACGGGTGTGAGTCGGACCCAAAAAATGACGTTAACACCGATTTGCATAAAAATTTAACGCCTGGGTCAGGGCAGGTGTTAAAATGAGGCAAACACACCACTACTTAAGGAAAACACACAGAAGCAACATTGCAACCCAGGGGAGAAGATGGAAGTGATACTGATACATCTTGCAACACAGTACAGAGGACAGCAACAACTCTAGCAATCACCAGCACAAAAACGCGGCATACATAGGCAATACAGAAGGCAGGAGAGAATCTTCAGAACCAGGACAACACTCCTTGGCCTCAGGGACCTGAACATAATTCAGACTTATAGACTCAACCGGCAAGCCATACTACACCTGCTGCACACATTGAGCCACAAATTGCAGCCAGCCTGAACATGCTGTTAAATGGCTCATTCCAAACAACGGGTGCACTGGTTGGTGGTGTCTCACAGCTGTCATTCTCTGCATTCCTGCCAAAGGTGTTAGACGCCATCATCTCCCTGATACCCCGCATAAGCAGCAGGAGAACAAACAGGGGTTTTATGAAATCCATGGCTTCCCACATGTGCTGGGTGCAATTGACTTCACCCATGTCCGGCTCGTACCACCTGCAGCAACAGAGCACCCATACCGGAATCGCAAGCACATGCATTACATTAATGTGCAGGTCATAGTTGGCCACTGTGGATTATTCATAAACATTTTGGCCAAGTATCCTGGGAGTATCCATGACGCCTACATATTCCGGCACAGGTCAATCAATGAACAAATCCAGGATGGACAATTTGGAAATGGCCTACTTGTGGGTAAGTCTACAAATCTAGTAATGTACACAAAACACCTCAACCCTGTTGGAAACAGAAGACATACACCACTACAGTAACATAGGGCCAGGGTTACACATATGTGCAGGTGATAACACATATGCACCATGCTGCAGTTCCGCACAATCAGTGCACCACACTAATACATATACCCACATGTACGTGACACATCCACAACTTGACAGGCACACCACAGGAAGGACAGGACATACACATCACATACACTACACCAAACAAACAATAGCACAGACATGTCAGACATACACCATGCCCATGTCATGTAACTTCAAAATAGGCACAGATGTCTCAAGTCATGCCATGCAAATCACTGCCAGGACAAATATCAAACACCATACAGCTTGTGCCTATAACAACTGCATCTCATCAACACATACCTATCTTTCCTATAGAGTGCACAGATATCTGCATTGGCGCACACATCGAGGAATACAAGATCAATGTTCATCACATACCATGTGCCAGATGTGTGAGAAGTGGAACCACAGTTACTGTAGTGCAACCTCACATGCAACACTCACTGACTCACAGCACCATCATGTCTGTACCAGATACAAGAAATGGCCTAACAGGGGGAAGAGACACAGTCGGACAGTGCAAGTCATGGATGTCATTGTGGGACCCAGTAGGAGACAACAGGACATCACTGACCTCACATGCACTGTGCCAAGGGGCACATTTGCTAAGTAGCTGAGCTATATCCTATAGCCTGCATTGCACATGTCTAGACAGTAGAAATGCACATTAATGTTCTGGAAGATAGGAGAGACACTGCTAGTGATGTTGATCATCCTGTTACAATGGGATACACACCCATGGACACCTCATGGCTTACACAAACATTAGCTGCCACTCAGGAATACCAAGGGAACAATGTATTAACCCACAGTTCCATAGTCATGGCCTGCACTGTATGTACATCTTTGCAGATGACCATTTCATCATTACTTGAAGCCACATTGTAAATTGGTCACCCTCCGATGCTCTCTGTAGCGTGAAAGTGATGTGCAATGTTTCTCCCTGCAGGTCCGTCACCACAAGACACATCCCATGTTGGTGCAGTCTCACATGTAGCTGTCCCCTACAAACTGAGGAAGTGTCAACAACAAATACCACCCCAGGGGCACGTATGTAGGTTTGCAGAAAGGAAGTAGACTGTGCTATGAACTCAGATGAATGTGGTACAAATGCATGCTGTACACGGCTGCACACACAGAAAGAGCTAATTGGCCATCAATAAAGCATATGTCCAGGGTGGTGTACCGTCCTGCACAGATACACCTACCTCCAGAAGGCAGATAACCAAGTACTCTGGTATAGTGTAGATAGCGTTGGTGCATGGCTACAAATGAGCAACTGGCGCAGGGGACAACAAAGGGTTGCCAAGTAACATGTCACACATGGGGAATCCTTGCATATTTGAAATGTTGCAGGACAGAGCAGCCAATTTAGGAGACATGTAGTGCATTCACACTAATCAATTTCAGAGGCCGTAAGTGTCACGCCTCATCTGCAATGACACATGTCAAAAGGGATAGGATGTCCAGGCATTGTAGTGCTACCATGTTGCCACTACATCTGACCCCATTGTGTTGTTAGGATGTGCCATGTCCCCTCTAGTGATAGCACACTGATACAAAGGTTCACTACACAATGCATAGTCCATACATAATGACTATCATTGTGGAATCCAAATCAAATGTTCCAGGTCCTTGGCCCAAACACAAGATTGTCATGTCCAACAACCTAATGCTGAGGAAAGATCACTAGATAGGAACTCACACCAAAACACAAATACATATGAGCCACAAGCAGCTCCTAATTTCAACTGCCATGCTACATGACTTACCTGCTGCAAGCACTAACAACAAATTACTCCTGTAATCTTTTGCAGCAGATCTGGGTTATGGCATACAGCCATGGATAATGACCCCATTTCACAATCCAAGCACAGCAGCAGAGCATGCATATAATGAGGGCCATCGGAGGACACGGACCATTGTGGAGAGGACATTTGACATCCTGAAGTCCAGGTTCAGGTGCCGGGACATCACAGAAGCAGTCTCCAATATGCCCTACAAATGGTCTGCAAGATCATATTGACTTGTGCTCTCCTGCACAACATATGTGTACCGATGAACGCAGCATTATATGAGCAGGTTTATGACCTACCTGAGGAGGAGGAGGATGGTGGAGAAGAAAATGAGGCGGAAGACCACAACACAGCTGCTGGGACACGCCACAGACTGCACGTTGTACAGAACTTCCTACATATTCATCACGTAACTCCCCTTGTACATTTTGTCAATAAATATTTCACTCATTCTCACAATCCGGCTTTGGTGTATTCAATATCTTAAACATATACCTTAGGATTATGAGTCTAACCTCAGGGAGCATGTCACACATACAAATCTGAAGAGTACTGTAGTAACATCACATGTGAAGCGTAATGGTGAACTACTACCATCAAACACAAGACAATTAGCCCCATCACTTGTATGTGACAACTGAAGGACACAGTTTATGGACCACAACATATTAACTACATCCATGTTGCTAACTTGCATAACAATAGCTCATCACACACAACAACAACATTTCTAAAAATGAGCTGAATGAGGGGCCTACACATGGGGCCTACACATGAGGCAGTGGATATCAAAATATGGAGAGACTGTAATGTTTGAACGGACCACTAACACAAGTCAGTGTGAGAGTTGCAATGGCTGCATGGAGCATGTATGACAAGGTGGGGGCATCAGTGATCACAATGCTCAACATGATTAGCCCAGATATGACAAGCAATGGGAGATATGGAGCATGCACAGTACATCCCTGGAAATTACTCCTGCCACTGCCATGGGGCCCAATCCTGTCACAGGGTACACAGGACCTCACACTTTGCATGGACATGTCTATGGAATGCACATCCGAATGGATGAGAACATATGCAGCTAGGGCTGCAGGTCCACACAAAGTAATTGTAATTATGATTTTCAACTGTCTATTGTGTTCAATACATGATATGGTTGGAATGTAGGCAGAATGTGTCAATCACAGTATGTAGCAAAGATGTACACATGTCAGACATATGTGTAGTCACACACAAGTCATCCATATACTCAAGATCAACATATGGAGACATTTTTCGGGTAACATTTGCCAGATTGCATTCATCAGCTATCATCTACACTGCCTGTGCTGTGGATGTTGTATGAAATGTGATGCTCTGTAAGATAACTACAAACAGCACATTACTGAACACAGATCACAATCACATACCATGACTCATGCATAGTACTAACTGCCATACCTATGTGGATACACTGCACTGTTGTCACACATACAGACATATGCATGATGTGCATATATTTGCATGCTGTTGATTCTGTAACACACACATTGGTGTAACACACCAATCACACACAAATCCTATTGTACGATGGACTAACACATGTGGCCATGTACAAGATGCCATACTGCAGCCCAGCACATACAATTTGTATTTCAATACAGGGTGCAAATATTAACAAATGTCAAAAACACGCAATAAGGGATAGAAAAAAAATATTATTATGCAAATGTGTAGAAAATATCGGCAAATGCAAAGTACATGACCAATGGGCCCTTAGCATATTTTCCACCTTCACACTCGTCACAATGCTGATATAATGTTAATTCAACGCATAAGGGTAATGCGTCAATATAAATATACGCACATAAGTAATGCACCTGAAATACTCACACAAATATCAGATGCATCATAATACACACATAACAGAAATCTTGATGCAAGTGCACAGGAAGTGATGTAATAGGTACTCTTTTTAACAGCCATGATACAGTGGTTGTACTTTCACTTTCTCTTTACAGTCTTTGCCTCATTTTACTGTGTGGTTGTGTTTTGGAGTTGGTGGTGTCTGCTTGCTCTTTATTGTATCCTGTGGTGTCCCTCCTGTTGTGTTTTCTGATATATTTGATTGTTGTTAGTCGCAATGTCTGAATTTGTGTGTCTAATGTGTTTTACCTCGTACCTGTGCTGTGGATGTCTGTCTGGGTTAGTTCTGTAGGTGGGTTAGTTGGGTTAGGGAATGTTTTGGTGCTAAGTTTCCTTTCATTATTTCTGTTTCTTAATACTACATTTTACATTTTTTCAACCTGTACCCCAGTGCAATGTCTGGCAGGGGGAGGCAGACCAGAATGGGGGAGGAGGAGCTGGGAGGCTTTATTTGGATGGTAGCCCACTACTTCCCATTGATGCTAGCGATGGGTGGCCGTGTGATACAGGGCTACTGTACGGAGGCAAGGTGGCTGTAGTGGGGAAAGGAGCTTTAAAACGTGAAGAGAGTGTACCACAGCAGTCACAATGACAATCAGCGGAAGCATCGCTGGGCTGATCTTGTGGCCAGGGAGCAGGATCTTCTGGACCATCTTGGTATGGCAATTGGTGGCCCTGTTGGTGAGTACCCCATTGGCTAACTAATTAATGTTCACTGCACTTGAATGACAGAAGCAGATGTGTTGGCGTGCTGCATGCTATGATTGTGGACAGGTTGCATGCAACCAGAATGAAGTGTCACTGTGCCAGTATAGACATGGGCTTCACGTATCCTACCATTTTACCAATGCAAGTCCGATGTTAGGAGAGTCATGCACATCCATCACTAAGTCACACATTTCAGGGTCCATGGCAACATCTGTGCCCCTGCATTGTGTCATGTATGATCATCCAAGACACTGCCAGCATACCATTCATAAGTGGATTGTGATAAAGTATGACAATCCATGCATGGTGCAATAATGTCAGATTTTCACATACATCATCCCTGCCATTATGTTTACAAAGGGGGCATATCCGCCTTAGGAGGCACTGGCAATGGGCCATTTGATGCCATCATCCAACTGTGACACATCAGACATGGATTACTCAATGCATGGAAATTGCAGACTAACTATTTAGCTGCTTGTCCTCCACAAAGTGCCTCTGTGTGCCTTGCCGGACAAGCCAGAATACCTGAATCAGTTGTCTTGCAGAGCACAAGGGTCGTGTCATTTATCTGTCACCCAACTCCCCCTCATTCCATGGAATTCCATCTTCTACAGGTTTGCCACACATGGGTGTTGCAGGGTATAGCACTGCATGAGTCTCAGGCGCAGTGTAAGAGTGCAGATGTATGGCTCTCATTCACCAGAGTGTCAGTCTCATTGTGAGTTTGCAGCGGTGTGTCTGTTGCACTGTCCACAACCTGAATAATTACCTCACTCTTCTGAAATAGTACATACTGCCATACGTTGTCCACTAGCAGTGACAGTGATCTGATACTAAACATGGTTTTCTATCCATATAGTTCAGGTGGACCTCCCCCCTCCACCATAGGTGAAGTGGCAAGTTTGAGGACCCAGATATATCCAGTAAATGTGATTTTGTTTGTCCTGTGTAGTGTTGAAGTGTTTTGTGTGAGTGAGTCATGAGTTTTGCACCCAGTGCTAGAAGCGTTGAGCTGTAAAATGATCAGGAATCAAAGTAGGCTGGATGGTGACACTGTGTCACATTTAAGTTGTTCCCCATTCACATGCAGATAGTCATATCTTGTGAGGCTTCTGGTGGTCAATGGCCAGCATTGTGTAAACAAGGTGATGACAACCCACATGTAGCTCCATATGTGACTTAGATGTGCACCGTTGTGTATATAATGGCACTGGAACACACCGTCATTCCTACAACACTGTGATGCACCATTTTTTAGACAAACTGGTGCATCCCTGTATTGTAATGTACATGTAGGATTGTGTGGGCATTTGTCCCCCAGCATGGTGCCACTAATTTAGTAGTCCACGTATGTGACACTTATATGGAATGTAATAGGTGTGCATGCAGGTCATGTCCAATCGTGTGCTGGCATGGTTATGGGTGTGTGAGGAATGGTATTGGCTGATCAGGTATTGATAGGTGTCTACACCTGGACACATGAATGTAGAAGTCGTAGACCTATGGATACCAGCTCCATTTTTGTCATCACCTAACTTATGGTCCACTCCCTGACTCCATGTATGAGTGAGCATGCATTGGTGGATGACCTGGACAGTTGAGATGTTGATTTGTTGTTCCCACCCCCTGAGGCACAGGGGTTGGGAACAACAAATTTGTAGGTAGATTTGATGCTCAAAGTGTAGGTGACAGTCCTGTTGATCAGGCTTGCATGTGTACCTATCAACCCTAAACCCTTGTGGTTAACAACAGCATACCATACTCCCAATATCAGAAACAAGTTTCAGGTGGTGAGTGTTCAAAAATTTGACACATATGAAGAGCAATAGTGGCCCTGATCAATGTAAATTTGTTGCTGCCTTAGCATTATCACAAATGGTACAACGTCTAAGCAGATCTAATTTTGTTTGTTACCTAATCTTGATGTGGGTGGCTATGGTGTAAAGGAAATGATGCTAAGGCAGTGTTGTCGTTTCATCAATCAGAGCCATTGTATTATTCTGATTGTGAGTAGGAGTGCAAGTGCAATTCGATGTAGAGAGTAAGCTAATTTATTGTACATACTCCACACAATGCTGACACTGATGGTTGCCTGTCTCATTTCAACAGCTGCCAACATGAATAACAACCATCTCCGTGCCATTCAGAAGAGGGCAGTGCGCTATAGGCACATATTGGCAGGAGGATGGTATGCGGCTATCGCTTGGAGCGATCCACTGGTGAGTGGCAGGCATTCAGCGAAGGGGGACCCACACTGCCCACACAGGCTGGACCAAGCACCACAGCTGTGCTGGAGCCCACAGCTGCCAACATAAATATTGCTCCAGCTGCTTCACCCTCTAGTACTATCAAACAGCCAACCACATCTGCTGCCATGGACATGAGTGCCATAACAGATACACAGAGGGATGTACAATAGGTCCTTCAAAAGTTGGATTCCATTGAAAAGGAGATGGCCAAGATACCAAGGCCTTCAAGAACATTAAGAAAAGCCTGTAAAGGGCCAACCTCTGAATGGCACTATGTCACTCCTCCCAAGTTAACTCCCCTCCCTCCTCTTTTTTTGTGGTTAATAGGGGGTTAGTTGTAGGTTAGAATAGGTTAGTGGGTTAGTTAGGATAAGTAGGTTTGGGGTGGGTTTTCTGCTTCTAATGTTCTACTATGTGGGTGGGTGGGTGGTTGATGGTTGATGTTAGGGCTATTATTTGTTTATAAAATAAATAAATATACAAAACAGTTATAAAAAATAAAATACCCAAATATATATATTTGTTTCGTCATAGTTAGTAAATGTATAGTTTAATGTATGTTGTCCTGCATTTGTCCTGTGATATAAGGGGGGGAAGGGGATGTTTAGAGTGTGTCGTTAAATGTGTTAGGTAAGTGTAGAATAGAGTAGTTAGGGCCTGTTGTGAGTTATGCATAGGTAGGATAGGTTAGATTACGATAGGTGTTAATAACTATTTTATTTATTTATTTCATTATCATAACAAATATCAATGGGTACTCCCTTACTTCATGTGTCATATGCTTGGGTCTCAGGGTCTTCCCATGGGTGTACAGTGCAGATTGTGTGTTGTCCTGGGGACTCCGCCCTGCATCGAAATCCCTTTCTTGACATGTTCAACACCTCCTTATGAGTGATCTGTTACATTGGCAGCTACAACACATCTACTTACCTGTGCACCTGCCATTCAGTGTTCCCACCACTCAAGCTGACTATGTTGACCATGTGTAGGACAGGATAGGTGTGGTAATTCAGCAGACATTGTATGGGTTTGGTTTTGGAATGTTGGGCACTGTGAGACATTTTACAACAGCCTACATATCATTCCTATCCTGCTAAACTGATCAGTGGCAATAATGGATGAGTTTGAGCCCCTCTGTTTCACACCAATGTGTTCTACTGTTACTCCCAGCTGACGATATTGCACGGTTACTGTTTCACACTCATTCTTGCAGTATCTAGTGGGTTTAGCATACATGTGTTCAACATGTATCACATATTCAGTGAATTGCTTGTAGGGGATGAGGACAACATTGACGTACAACATGTAGGTACCATGTGCATAGATTTGTGCCCACATATTCATGAACTCTTGTACTGACACTCTGTGACATGAGACATGTAACACACATCACAAACACTAGGATTAGTGGAATTGTCACAACACACATAAACATGCTGGTTGTGTCCATATAGAATGTCCAGCTCTGTGACCCCATTCGTGGACTCCATCCAATTGGGACACAACAGAAGTCCAGGGTCGAGGGACATGTCATGGGACATGTTTGGGTAAAGTGTCGTTCAGTGCAGGAGAAAATAAATTGCCAAATGGAAAGTTAGGGACAATAGCAGTCCATAGCAGAATGGTCAACAGTGTGTTGAGGAGGAGTGCATATCTGTCAGAGTGCTAACACTGGCATGATGTCAAGCACAGGACTAAGGAAAACACTGCCCATGTGGCATGGGCTGGTGCTACCGGAAACTCCTACGGGTGAAGATGATCTGTTCCACATCTTCATCCTCCGATGTGTGTGGTGCCTCCTCTGCCCTTGATGGTGGTAGTGGGGAGGTAGAGGGAGCCACACATACTTCAGTGGTTGCAGATGTGGACTCCCAATATCTGGAAGCTGCCATCTGTGGCACTACATATGGTATTCCTGCAGCAAGGAGGAGCTGATGGGTTTTAAGTATATACTCCTCTTTGTGACTGGAGGTTGTGTCTACAGGTTCACAAGGACTTCTTGGAGGGTCTCTTTTCTGACAGTTGCCAGCTGGTTATCCAGGTCACCGGGGTACTCCAGTACAGGCAGATCCACAGGAGAGCCATCACCCTCTGCAATGAGATGGTGTAAAATCAGTCTATCTGTGTTGTGGCAGTTGACAAGTAACATCACTGACTTGATATTTGAGGCTCATTGTCATAATAGGCCAATGTTGATGTAAATGTGGTGCAGTACGGTGCTGTGCAAAATATAATCAGCACCGCACTGCTTCACTTTGGTGACACAAAGATGCACTGTATATAAAAAAAACACATGTAATAATATAACCCCCTTCACCCCAACCTACTTATACTAACTAAACTAATAGCCTACTCTAACCTAACACTAAGCCCCCTAGCCCCACTAAAGATAAGAACCAGGAAAGAGGAGGGAGGGGAGGGAATCCTGGCTGAGGGTCCAAAAGTCACAAATTTGCCCTCTGCAGGACCTTCTTTATACCCCACAGTCTCCTGCTATTGCGAGACACCTCCTGCTACAGCCTGTCCATCTTGCGCAACATCCGTTGCATGTCACGTCTCATTGCTTGGAATTCGGCATTGTCTATCACTGCAGCTGGGGACCTGCAATAGTGGCTGTCATCCTTTGTGTGACTGTGGTCTGAGCGGTTGTGCTCGTGGTGGTGGCTGTTGTGGGCAAGGATGGCCCCCCTTGGGCAAATGCCCTCCAGACCCCTGTGGCTCTCTCATGGCGATAACGCCATGCCATATCGCGGAACCCAGGCTCTACATCTAGTATGTGACTGTAACGCATCGCCCACCTCTGGAATTCCCTGATCTCCATGGCATTCATGTTGGTAGCTGTTAAAATAGGGAAAGCCAAACATTAGTGACATCACTGTGTGATACATCTACAGATAATATTCTAACATTTCCTCAAAATTAGCTTAAACAGTCCAAATGACAGTACAAATCATAATATGTCCCTGAGGAATGACAGGCCAACACAGCCTACACATCACAATCTAACAGCACAGCAATGCTCAAAAAGGTGTGTACCTACTTAAATGATCTGTGCATCCTTGTACTGCCATTAGTCACATAACAAATGCTGCAAGTACTCTACATGTGACAGGCCATCTAATGACTATCTTCTGGATGACAATCAAGGCCCACAAGATCTGTGATTTGAAATGGAATGTCCTGGACGGTATGCAGTTGTTAATCATGAGGGGGTATCCTAGGTTGTAACAAATGAATGTTGGAATTACATGTCTGTCTTCTACACTGGGATCCTCACACCTAGGTACACATATTTCATAACACTAACCCTGTGCCTCAGGGGGTGATGGACATGCAACACATACTTTCAAACATCAAGGACAGCCAGGTTGATGTTAGGGCTATTATTTGTTTATAAAAAAAATAAATATACAAAACAGTTATAAAAAATAAAATACCCAAATATATATATTTGTTTCGTCATAGTTAGTAAATGTATAGTTTAATGTATGTTGTCCTGCATTTGTCCTGTGATATAAGGGGGGGGAAGGGGATGTTTAGAGTGTGTCGTTAAATGTGTTAGGTAAGTGTAGAATAGAGTAGTTAGGGCCTGTTGTGAGTTATGTATAGGTAGGATAGGTTAGATTACGATAGGTGTTAATAACTATTTTATTTATTTATTTCATTATCATAACAAATATCATTGGGTACTCCCTTACTTCATGTGTCATATGCTTGGGTCTCAGGGTCTTCCCATGGGTGTAAAGTGCAGATTGTGTGTTGTCCTGGGGACTCCGCCCTGCATCGAAATCCCTTTCTTGACATGTTCAACACCTCCTTATGAGTGATCTGTTACATTAGCAGCTACAACACATCTACTTACCTGTGCACCTGCCATTCAGTGTTCCCACCACTCAAGCTGACTATGTTGACCATGTGTAGGACAGGATAGGTGTGGTAATTCAGCAGACATTGTATGGGTTTTGTTTTGGAATGTTGGGCACTGTGAGACATTTTACAACAGCCTACATATCATTCCTATCCTGCTAAACTGATCAGTGGCAATAATGGATGAGTTTGAGCCCCTCTGTTTCACACCAATGTGTTCTACTGGTACTCCCAGCTGACGATATTGCACGGTTACTGTTTCACACTCATTCTTGCAGTATCTAGTGGGTTTAGCATACATGTGTTCAACATGTATCACATATTCAGTGAATTGCTTGTAGGGGATGAGGACAACATTGACGTACAACATGTAGGTACCATGTTCATAGATTTGTGCCCACATATTCCTGAACTCTTGTACTGACACTCTGTGACATGAGACATGTAACACACATCACAAACACTAGGATTAGTGGAATTGTCACAACACACATAAACATGCTGGTTGTGTCCATATAGAATGTCCAGCTCTGTGACCCCATTCGTGGACTCCATCCAATTGGGACACAACACAAGTCCAGGGTCGAGGGACATGTCATGGGACATGTTTGGGTAAAGTGTCGTTCAGTGCAGGAGAAAATAAATTGCCAAATGGAAAGTTAGGGACAATAGCAGTCCATAGCAGAATGGTCAACAGTGTGTTGAGGAGGAGTGCATATCTGTCAGAGTGCTAACACTGGCATGATGTCAAGCACAGGACTAAGGAAAACA
This sequence comes from Pleurodeles waltl, assembly GCF_031143425.1. Lineage (NCBI taxonomy): Eukaryota > Metazoa > Chordata > Amphibia > Caudata > Salamandridae > Pleurodeles > Pleurodeles waltl. The sequence goes on from NC_090436.1 coordinate 842,262,481, forward strand.
CTGCCCATGTGGCATGGGCTGGTGCTACCGGGAACTCCTACGGGTGAAGATGATCTGTTCCACATCTTCATCCTCCGATGTGTGTGGTGCCTCCTCTGCCCTTGATGGTGGTAGTGTGGAGGTAGAGGGAGCCACACATACTTCAGTGGTTGCAGATGTGGACTCCCAATATCTGGAAGCTGCCATCTGTGGCACTACATATGGTATTCCTGCAGCAAGGAGGAGCTGATGGGTTTTAAGTATATACTCCTCTTTGTGACTGGAGGTTGTGTCTACAGGTTCACAAGGACTTCTTGGAGGGTCTCTTTTCTGACAGTTGCCAGCTGGTTATCCAGGTCACCGGGGTACTCCAGTACAGGCAGATCCACAGGAGAGCCATCACCCTCTGCAATGAGATGGTGTAAAATAAGTCTATCTGTGTTGTGGCAGTTGACAAGTAACATCACTGACTTGATATTTGAGGCTCATTGTCATAATAGGCCAATGTTGATGTAAATGTGGTGCAGTACGGTGCTGTGCAAAATATAATCAGCACCGCACTGCTTCACTTTGGTGACACAAAGATGCACTGTATATAAAAAAAACTAATGTAATAATATAACCCCCTTCACCCCAACCTACTTATACTAACTAAACTAATAGCCTACACTAACCTAACACTAAGCCCCCTAGCCCCACTAAAGATAAGAACCAGGAAAGAGGAGGGAGGGTAGGGAATCCTGGCTGAGGGTCCAAAAGTCACAAATTTGCCCTCTGCAGGACCTTCTTTATACCCCACAGTCTCCTGCTATTGCGAGACACCTCCTGCTACAGCCTGTCCATCTTGCGCAACATCCGTTGCATGTCACGTCTCATTGCTTGGAATTCGGCATTGTCTATCACTGCAGCTGGGGACCTGCAATAGTGGCTGTCATCCTTTGTGTGACTGTGGTCTGAGCGGTTGTGCTCGTGGTGGTGGCTGTTGTGGGCAAGGATGGCCCCCCTTGGGCAAATGCCCTCCAGACCCCTGTGGCTCTCTCATGGCGATAACGCCATGCCATATCGCGGAACCCAGACTCCACATCTAGTATGTGACGGTAACGCATCGCCCACCTCTGGAATTCCCTGATCTCCATGGCATTCATGTTGGTAGCTGTCAAAATAGGGAAAGCCAAACATTAGTGACATCAATGTGTGATACATCTACAGATGATATTGTAACATTTCCTCAAAATTAGCTTAAACAGTCCAAATGACAGTACAGATCATAATATGTCCCTGAGGAATGACAGGCCAACACAGCCTACACATCACAATCTAACAGCACAGCAATGCTCAAAAAGGTGTGTACCTACTTAAATGATCTGTGCATCCTTGTACTGCCATTAGTCACATAACAAATGCTGCAAGTACTCTACATGTGACAGGCCATCTAATGACTATCTTCTGGATGACAATCAAGGCCCACAAGATCTGTGATTTGAAATGGAATGTCCTGGACGGTATGCAGTTGTTATTCATGAGGGGGTATCCTAGGTTGTAACAAATGAATGTTGGAATTACGTGTCTGTCTTCTACACTGGGATCCTCACACCTAGGTACACATATTTCATAACACTAACCCTGTGCCTCAGGGGGTGATGGACATGCAACACATACTTTCAAACATCAAGGACAGCCAGGAAGCTTTGGCAGCTGTCCATGGGTTTAGTCAGTCCACCACAGGTAAGGAGGGCTGCCAACTTGGATTGACTCAAACATTGGACAATCACATCCACATTTATGTTCCTAATTGTGGACAATTGTCAACATCATTTGATGTCTCTAATATATTTCCAATAACAAGCACATAGATGCAAGCACCCATCTGGGCTTGAGCTGCATGCACACCTATGACATTCTACTCAAGTGCCACATAAACATAGCACGACATATGGAGCTAGATGCTGCTAGGAAGTCAAACATACACTCCTACATGTACATAAGTTAACAGGGAGGCTCAAGTCTGTGAGTAATACTTCGGCATCACTGGTCTGTGTGAATCAGGGTATGACTTGCAGACTAAATCATGAAAATGGCCACCTCCAAATTTATCAGTGGCATAAAAGTAGCAACAGATATCACCCTGTTCACCTGCCCATGCCTATAGCGCAGCACTTGAATCCAAAAATATGACTCTCCGCCACTAATTGTCCAACTCAAACATGGAATAAAATGTCAAACTCCAGGCAAGTCAAATATCAAATCATGTGTCATACCTTGCAATGTGTCCTACACAGGAGACAATCACAAAACAGCTGCAAACACAACACAGAACTAACATATCAACACTTACTGGATATGTCTGGGTCCCCAAATCGAGCCACCTCTCCAATTGTATAGGGGGTTGGTCCACCTGTAAAACATGGAAGGGTAAAACGTGCTCAATGTCTGCTCACTGTACAAAACTTGGAACAACAAATCACTGTGTGTGACATTTTATATGATAGAGCAGCACTTCAGGCATGTACACACCCCAACAGACATACTACTGCAAACATGTATCGTGATTAACAATCATGTGGTGTCAAACATGACTACTCAATTTCGTGCAGAATTATTTCTAGAGGGCACTCCATTTCTTCATTTGTTGTTATGAGAGACATGAAAAGCCACATTCCTGGTGCACTGCAATACCAGTCACTCAGATATTGTGGCTTGTGCTTTAAGGGACAATGAGTTACTGTGTGATGCTCATGTGGGTTGAGTTTAGTTCAGAAATTATTGTGCTTCATATGGTCCATTATATGTGTGCCTGTGTTGTATGTAGGTTACATATGCCACATTGGCAGTATGACCCCTGTGACACAATGATGGCAGGGATCCTGTGTGTTACTTGATGACAATGTTACGCTAAACATGGATTGGCCATTTTTCAAAATCAAAACAACAAAGAAGTACATGCTGACAGTGTCTAATTTGATCATCCGTGACAGAATGCATGGGCACACCTGTAGTCATTTCACCTGAAATGTGTTACTCTGGCCCCTGTGTACCTATATCTTGTATTATAGATCACAGTTAGCCACATTCATCATCCTACGTTTGCCAAGTTGGGTGATCAGTGGTTATACAATGAACTGACACTGTCCCCTAATTGAAACATGGTTTACCAAATGTCCTACTGTGTCAATCTTGATGATGTAGGTCTCAACTTGTTTGCACCTTGGTAATGGCAGCACTCACAGGAATGCTGGTCTGCTGATCTTAGCATACACCCATGTCTGCAATAGCCTTCATACTGAGAAGTTAACAATTGTACATATGCTGCACTAGATCAGCAGGGGTGTACCAAACGTAAACTAGCAAACTGTTTTGTCACTTTAAATGTATGATGGAAGCAGTCAGGGGTCCCTTGCACAACATCATGCAAATAAATAATTTGTGAACATACATTCACAAAGTTCAGGGATCCAATGATGACCCATTAACTTATGGAAATTGCTTGGCTATAAAGTGACACAGATGGCAAATGCACCAGCAATTGAGCCCAAGGCAAAATAAAATACACAGGAACAATGAACATAGGGCCAGATCTTTTTTTTATGTGTAGCATTTGCTTCATGTTTTTACGCTACAGCTATGGAAAGTAGAACCAAACATGTAGATATTATCAAGTGTGCATTAATTTGGCATCCATAATTAATGTAAATGCTGCATAAACCAAGTCAAAATGTCAGCTTAAGATATTACCAGAGGTTAGGAAGATCTTTGTACGTATGGCCATTAATACCATTCAGACATGCATTCAAAATTATTGAGGACTACATTCATTCCCTGCATTAGCATGTGAAATACATCTCATTCCTGGTATACTCACAGGCCATGAATAATACATTTGTTTGTGCCGCATTAACATCATCTATTGATGTCAAATCAGCACTAATTTACAAGATCAAGCTGTCTTTTGTAAGTTTGTGCAGCTTTTGCATCAACAAATGACGGTAATGTGTACGAAATATTGTATAAATCAGGGCCACTGTATGTTCAACTTGTATTCCACATGTCCACAAACATTGCATGCAGCATGTCACCAAATCTGCTACTGTCACTACAGAGCATTTTACTGTACACATTAGTCTGATTTGTACCCACCAACAGGGCCACCAATCACCACACCCAGGTGGTCCAGCAGGTCTTGCTCCCTGGCCACAAGGTCAGCCCAGCGATGTTTGAGTTGGTGGTCGTTGCGCTGGCTGTTTAATACTCTCTTTAGTTGGAGCAGCACCTTCTACCACCTGAGCCTCCTTGCCTCGGTGTGATACTCCTGTATCACCATGCTACCTGCTTCTAACATCAGGGGGAGGAAGTGGCACACCAGCCAAATAAAAGCCCCCTGCTCCTCCTCACCCATTCTCCCCAGACGTGCCCTTCCCAACATCCCAAAAATAATAGGTGTAGGAAAGGGAAAACAGGGAAATACAGGGAAAGGAGGTATGAAAATGAAACTTAAAGAACCCACAAACAACCCAACAATACCCCAACTAACAATACCCACTACACACTCCCAACAGTACAAAGACAAAATTAGACACAAAAAATGACAAAAACACACTTACACCGATTTACAGAGACAATTACAAAAGCAACAGATGACAATTGAAATGGAACACAGGAGACAAAAGCACAATTTGGATAGAAACAACTCTCAACACAGGCACACAGCCTAGAAGAATCACAGAGTGCAAAGTGAAAGTACACCCACTGTACCATTTCTGTAAACAGGATATCCTATTACATCACTTTCTGTCTCAAATGCGGTGCGTTTTTATTATGATACGTGCAATTTTATGAGGCTTACGGGCTTTGTGTCAAAATTTTTAAATAATTTACAAAATTCCCCGCATTCAAGGATCAATATATTTTTCATTGATAACCTATTTAATGGGATGCAGTTTTTGGAATTAACGCTGGGACCAATCGATGTATAATGGCTGTGAGTGTCATTTTGTAACGCATATGCGGCATATTTTGACGCATATGCATCTTTTTTTACGCTTTTGCGTCAAAATATCTGTCTTTAACTGTGTTTGTGTCATTTTTCACATTTATGACATACATGAAGGGTATAACTATACAAAGATAGGCTGTTAGGGCCTGTTGTGTGTGTTCTATTGTTTGGGCACATGTGGCAGACCACACTACTGAAGACCATAATACTCATATTGTTGTGCTGGATTAGCACTCTTAACTGCCGCAACAGCAACCCAAACATTTTGAATTAAAATTCTATTCCCTAGTTTGAGCAGGTTATGCAAATTAAAAATTCACTCATGGCCTGTGTGTTTATGTCTGTGAATTGGCTATTTCAATTGTTGTTGTGCCACTGTATGCACATCACAAGACTGTTATTGCATAATGTGCTTATACGTGTGTGTTGTAATTGTGTATAACCATCAGATGCCATTCATTGAGGGACATCAGTCATGATATGTATTTGTCATATCTGTTGCGTCTTATGCTGTGTGAACTTCCCTGACTTTGGGGACAAAACATCTCCCATGACAAACTATACACGGCATAGATAGAGGACGGTTGATAATGGCAATGTTACAAATGAAAGCCATCACATGTAATGGAATGTTGGATACCACTTCATGGTCACTTGTGTGTATACTACCCATGAGTCAGACATTTGAACATGCTAGGTAGATACAGTGGTTGTGACACAGAGTCCCAAATCCAATCCAAAAAAGTTATTGTACCCCACAGCTTGAGTCATGTAAATGACCTATGTTTCTCCTAAGGCTGTGGAGGAGCAGCAGACCATGCTACATGTGTTCACATATTTCCAGTGGTTCAGTGCACAAAGGAGTCCAGTTCAAGTGTGTGGCCATGTTTACCCTGTGCCAGTACTGGCCTCCATGTTGTCACAGTTATGTGCAGGTCTAGTAATGATCCTGTGGAGCCATTCCCAGAATTAACAGAGTATCCTTCAAAGCAGATTTGAGCTAAAGCCAAAGAACAACTAATGACACACATGGGGATAGTCTAGCTATAGCACTGCAGAACTCTAATAAGGCTGACGACAGGCCAACCTTGGTGTACTTAAAAAGTTTATGGATCAGTGATACGAAACAGGCAGGTTTCATCACAACATTTGTACACAGGATGGCCACTAAAATTCCCACTGCAACAGGGAACATCAGTGCCTCTGTGCTGATTAATCTCACAGCTAGTCACCACGCAAGCACTAACAAAAGGTGGCAGCAGAAGTGAATCTGTGTGTGGACCATCAGGGCACAAACATGTTTTTTCCTTACATACACACTGGCAACCCATGTTTGTTGTGCTGGAGGCACCGTACCGAGTCCATGCATACAGCCATAGCACACTGTCACTGTTTGGCACTAATGAATACATGCAAAACCAGGGCTGGATGCAGCAATTTGAATACTTGTCCCAGAACAGGATACGATAAGGAAACTCATTAAACTATACTATATATTTGAGGATTCATCGTAGACCTACCAGACACAATAACCCATGAGGCAGGAGAGGGCATGGAAAGCAGCTATGAGACAAATTAAGCCACAGTGAACCCCTATGGTTAACGCAAAGACAGGATCAGTCAGGCTAACAGGATGCAGGCTCTGTCAGGAACTAACATGAACATGGAAAATACACAATGAGCAGACTCTGACTGAGAAAAGCTGAAACAACACTGTGGGAACTAAAAACTGTTTTTATGCTGTGGTCTACAACGTTACACTATTCCCCAAGGGCTCTGTTACACAAGTGATTTGTACACCGATGCACAACAAGGAGATTCCGAAAATGGCAGCTTCTAAGCAGTTCCAGGCAGCAGCAATGGCAGGGCAGGTTCAAAAGGCTGGTCTACATGGAAGTGCTCACAGGTGTGTGCAGCTTCAGTCTTTCACATGGGAAGCAATGGACAGCTGATAACAGGTCCTACTGACAACCAGGCTGTATCCTAATCTGTATTTCTGCAATGCTCCATGAGGCTAAACTCTGATTATGATTCCTAGGGATAATGTGATGCATACAAATTACCCAGAGCATGATTGAGTGATGAAGGTAGGTGTTGAATGATATATGATAACAAAGTAGTGATGGTGACTATAGTTAGAAGAAGTTTTGTACAATGTTTGTCTCCGACGCAATCCTGCTGCAGTGTTTGGATGGTCCCCCTCATTTTCACGAACAGCATCCTCCTCTTTCTCCTCTTCAGGCATTTGTGGGTCTGGCTCATAGAGGGGAATGTTCCTCCTTACACAAATGTTGTGTAGGATGGCACAGGTCAAAATGATCTTGCAGACCATTTCAGGTGAATATAGGAGGCTGCCTCCAGTGATGTCGAAGCACCGGAATCTGGACTTCAGGATGCCAAAAGTCTTCTCTACTATGGTGAGTATCCTCCGATGTGCCTCTTATAGGCACGCTCTGATACTGTGCTTGGGTTGGCAAATGGGGTCATGATCCATGGCTGGATCCCGTAACCCTGATCAGGTGAAAGAGAAAATGAGTGTAAATATTTGGATGTTGGTTGCACCTTGATTATCAATTTGCATGGCAGTTGTTATCTTGTGTCGTCTGTGACTCATCTGTGTTTGTGTTATTGTGTGGGATCCTAGGCTTCTAGGATGTTCTTTGTGCATTGGGTTGTTTAATTATCAACACTGGTGGTTGGCTGATTGACCTGATATCAGTGGTATATTAGTAAACTTGCAGTTCATTGTGTATCACCCATGCATTATGTCATGTGAAAGAAGTGTCCATGTGCCTTCACTGGAGGTGACATACTTCCACACACAAAATCAATTCCACTGTGGTGGTAACACGGTTGCACTATATGGCCTGAAAATCCCATCCAATTCCACATATGTAATAGCATGTGAAAAAAAGTGTGGCCCTTTGATTTGGCTAGGTGACAATGGACAACACATCTCCATATGTTGGCAGCACTGAAGTCTTCACAATTGACAATGCACAAATGCCCCATGTGTGACAAGTTCTAGGCAAACCTATTTTTGTGTCCTCATCGAGTTGGCTCATGTGCAAATGTGTACCTACACTACTGAACCTGCTCTAGGTAAACTGGCTAAGTTGGTAGTGGGGGTGAAGGTTTAAGTGTCAGAAGGTCCATGTGCCTGAACATCTGTTATGTATATGTGTAATTGTCTCAATCTGTATGTGTAGCAGTGTGCACTTTGCATTATTGTCACATCAATATGTGTTCATAGCACAGTCCACTTCCTTATTGCTAGCGGGCAATGTCACCCCAAGAGTGATGTGAGATGTTGGTACAGCCTCAATAGTTCCAAGTCACCTTCATTAGAGTCAGCATCATCATGCTATGTGTCTCATGGTGTTTACCTACTTAAATGAACACCCCTTACACAGGACGTATTGCTTGGAAGGGTGTGTGATTGAATGTTATGGATGTGATATTGGAAGATTCATCTTCCAAGTTGTACTGCCAGTTAAGGCCATGTCATTGTCATTGTGTGTTTTTAAATTGCTCCCTTGTGGCTCTGGAGTGGTATCTATTGTTATTTGCTTCTATCATTTGTCCATAGATGTGTATCACATTGGGTCAGGATATGAAACATGACTAGCAGTGTCACAACCTCAGTGTCTTCCTAGTCACGTTTCAATGTAGTGTTGTATATGTTGTGTGTCCTACAGGGTTGCTGTGCAGTGTGTAAATGACTAGGGGCCAGATGTAGGTAGGTTCCAATTTGCGACTTGCAAATTGCTAGTCAGAGCGACTCACAATTTGCGAGTCGCAAATCGGAATGTGGGATGGTGTCAATCCCCAGTGATCCACAATGGCCTGCACATTGATGGAGTGTGTGTGCTTCCTGTTGTGGTATAGATGCTCAGTTGCAGCAGGTGACACAATCCATACATGTGTGCAGTCAATGACACCAAGCACGTGTGGGAAGCCATTGATTTGATAAAAGCCCTGTTTGGTCTCCTGCTGCTTCCGCTGTGTGTTGGGGAAGGTGATGTGGCGGGGGTGAGGGAGATGATGGCATCCAGTACCTTGGGAAGGAAGGCAGAGAATGATGGCTGTGAGATCCCGGCAACCAGGGCACTAGTGGTTTGAAAAGAGCCACTTGCCAACATGTGCAGGACAGCTACCAGCTTGGCCTCTGGTGGAATGATGTGGGGTGTCTGCAAGCTGGGTGTCAACTGTGGCTCAATGTGGCGCAGCAGCTGCTGTATGGCTTGCCAGTTTAGTCTGTACCTCTGGATGATGTCATGTTCCCTGAGGCCCTGAAGGGTTGTCCTGATCCTGAATATCCTCTCCTGCCTTCTGCATTGCCTTTGGGGTTCCTGTTGGTGTGGTGGACGCTACTGCTGTTGGTCCTGTGCTCTGCGTCTTCGTGCATGCTGGATGAATAGCACCTCCATGTCTTTACTTTTTGAGCTCTGATGTTGCTTTTGTGGGTTTTCCTTAAGTACTGGTGGGTTTGCCCCATTTTAACGCCTGCCCTGACCCAGGCGTTAATTTTTGACACAAATCAGAATGTGCGCCATTTTTCGGTTCCGTCTCCCGGCCGCGTGGCATTTTTGCGCAGTTGGATAAATATGGCGCATGGGTGTTTAAGTCATTTTTTGGACGGGAACGTCTACCTTGCATCTCATTAATGCAAGGCGGTTTCACGCTTCCAGAAAATGACACACACTGAGATATTTTGACGTTAGTGGGGTCTAGTGTCAAAGTATAAATATGTTGTTAGTTTTGCACCGAATTTGCATAAATCCGGCGCAAGCAGAGTATAACTATGGGCCTAAATCCTCTGTAATTTGGATTTCCATTCTCACAGACCCCAGCCTCTCTACTGATTTTATGCTGTTGACCATTCAACTGGGAGCCTGAACATTGCTTTAAGTTGCACCATAGCCAAAGCTTTACTACTACGCCAACCTCTTCAACTACCCCAGACATTTGTTGTCTCACTACAGATAAATAGTATGTGGCAGGGGCACAAGTTATAGTTACCTTAGGACACGAGTATTAGTTACTTGAAATAACTTTGGCTATAACAGCTGCAATTCAATGGTTTTATGTGTGTAAATTGTGAACCTAAAAATAACGTCCCGGTAACCTTTATTTTTTAATGATTTTAGTTTGCGTTTTTTAAAATCTCATTCCTAACTATAACATTCCTGTAATCTTTCTGTTTTTCAGATAAAAAAAAAAAACATTGAGAGATAGATAGCATCATTTATTATTAAAGCCCCGGGGAGGTGGCGATCTCCAGGGCTTTGAGTGGGCTGCACAGCCCACTGCATCCTATAAGATTAAAGCTCTGGGGAAGTGGTGGACCCTGGGTAGTGGGGGTGGTGGGGCAGGTGGCCCCCTGCATTGGGGGGCAGGCAGCCCCGCATTAAAATTGCAGTACCCCTGAGACCTGAACCAGCTGTGTGCTGTTTATAAAACAAGCACGGGATCCCACACTATTTACTGTAACAGCTGTGAATCGTGGTGGAAATTAAAATAAATTGCTTTTTTTAGCTCCAGGGACCCCTTAGCATTAGAGCTAAGTGGTCAGGGTGTCGCTACCCTGGCCCTTTTTGTTTTTTTACATCGTTTGGGCTGAAGCTGAGTCTCAAAATGGCTGCCAACACTTCCTGGTTGAAGTGCTGTCACCTAATCAAATCTCAACACAAGATCAGGAGGGTTTGCAAAGCCTTCATGTCCCTATGTATATACACATTTGGATTTTCTTTAATTTCTCAAAAACCTTTGAATGGATTTACACAAAATAAAAACAAGCATTTCCAATGCAATAGGTCTTGCATTAGCAAGAGTTGGAGCTGTTGGCGTTGTAAATGATAATGACAACCTCACACTTGGCACCTTATAAATATTTAGCCATGTAGGGCATTAAACCTTTATCTGAACAAATTGTGTTTGTCCATTCCTTCATTTACTTGCCATTTGACTGTAATAGTCTGAACAGCCCCTACAGAGCACCACAGTAGAAATAGCATTTGGAAGAAACATGGTCATGTAACCATATATTCAGCCCATAGAGGCCATAATCATATCAAAAAGAATGATGAAGAACACTACAGTAAAACCATATAATCAACCCCTTGAGGGCATAGTGTATTACATATTTTCAGGCCAAGCAGGCCTTTTTAGTATTTAACTGTTGAGTCAGCAGCACAAGGGTGCAGTGCCATAGGCTGTTACAAGATGTCCCTGTGGAGTCAATAGCAGAAGGTGCAGTACCACTGGTTGTGGCTAGATGCCCCTGTAGAGTCAGTAGCAGAAGGTGCAGTACCACTGTTGGTGGCTAGATGTCCCTTAGAGTGAACAACAGAAGGTGCAGCACCATTGGCTGTGGCTAGATATCGATGTAGAGTCAGCAGCAGAAGGTGCAGTACCACTGGTCATGGCCCTGTGGATCCAAAAACACTCAGAGTACAGTGTCACAGAACACTGCCAGAACTTCTTCTGATGTCAGAAGCTCAGAATGTCCCCCTATCCAGGAAACAGATGGAGAAGTACCAGGTCCTCAGTGAAATGGCTGAAATATTTAGCCATGCGGCACATTAAACCTTAATCAGAATTATAATGTGTTTGTGCACTAGCAGAAGGTGCTATACCACTGGTTGTTACTAGATGTCCCTGTGGAACGTGCTGAGTTAGTAGTGCTTTGGGGCAGTCATCATCCTTCAGCCCTTGGAGAGCATAGTGCATTACACATTTGCAGGCCAAGCAATCCTGTTAGATTATTACAAACAAGGTCCTTATAAAACAAACTCCTCTCAGCTGAAGAAAAAAAAAAAAACAGTCTAACTATAGAAATTTAAATATGCATTGAATGGTGGAATATGTTATGATTTTTGGGCCCCCTTTAATCTAGCGTGACCCACAAGATGACTGGACAGAAAAAGCACATCATTCTGAATGTTTTGTTAGTGTTCCCATAGACCTAGGACCACCACAGGCTGAGTTAAGGCCAAATATGTGTTGTAAAAGGAATGTCTGCAAAGCATTGTGGGGTGCGTTTCCCCGCTGTGGACAGGTCCTGTGGACAACCCCGTATAAGCACCCAACCATGCACAGCCTTCACCTGTGCTCATCAGGGGTTGCCCACAAGGCCTGGCCGGAACCCAGTCCCTGAGGCCAACCCCCCTAACCACCCAACCGTACTGTGTACATGGCACTTTTGCCATGCAAGGTGGGAGTTGCCTGCAACCTACCTCTCTGGGTGCAAGAGTATGTATAAGATGGTGTATCTGTGGATGAGAGTGGCTGTGAAACTCTCTGTCTGGGTGTGAGAGTGAGTGCACTTGTGTCTGCATAGTTCTGTGAATGGCTGCATGAGGGTGTCAGTGGCTCTGTGAGTGGGCATGTGAGAGTCTGAGTGGGTCTATGAGTAGGTGCATGAGGGTCTGACTTGGGCTTTGAATAGGTGCACAAGGGTTGGAGCCGGTCTGTGAGTGTGTGCATGAGTGTCTGAGTGGGTCTGCGAGGTGATGGATAGGGATCTGAGTGGGTGTGTGAGTGGGAGAAATAGACTGATTGAGAGATAGAGAGTTTTTTAGGCTTTGATGGATGATGTGCTTAGAATGAGATATTTCTGCACAGATGGAAAAGAAAAATGTATTTGTCAATTAAACACTATGGGGGTCATTCTGACCCTGGCGGTAAAAGGCTCTTACCGCCGGTCAGAAGACCGCCATCATACCGCCGCGGCCGCGGTAAACCGCCACGGTCATTCTGACCCACAACTTCCAAACCGCCAAAAACCCGACATCCACTGAAGGCCGCCTCATCAGCGGTCAGCGATAAACTGGAGATGACCAAACCTCCACCGTCACGCCAACACAAACACGCCCATGCCATTACGACCCACGAATCCACGTGGCGGTCTTTCAACCGCGGTATCCCATTGGCGGTACACACCGCTGCGCTCAAAATACACACACATTTACAAAACACAGCCACATTGGACAATTTGAAATACACACACCTGATACACATACACACACCACACCCACACACCCATCACCATATAAAACACACACCCACATCACCCACAAACCCCCACAAATCGAAATTCAGAGACAAGGCGCAATACACAGAGAGAGAGCACAGGGAACGCAAACCACAACACACACAGGAACCCAACATCATCACCCACACCACATCTACGCACAAAACACCACACACCACCACACTCATCACCACAAACACCACCCCACACCTCATCCACACCACCCCATGGCACCCCAAAGACACCCCAGGTTCACGGACCAAGAACTCAGGGTCATGGTGGAGGAAATAATCAGGGTAGAGCCCCAGCTCTTCGGCACACAGGTGCAGCACACCACAATAGCCAGGAAGGCGGAGCTATGGCAAAGGATCGTCGACAGGGTCAACGCTGTGGGACAGCATCCCAGAAATCGGGAAGACATCCGAAAGCGCTGGAACGACCTACGGGGGAAGGTGCGGTCGATGGTGTCAAGACACAACATCGCTGTGCAGAAGACTGGCGGCGGACCCCCACCCACTCCACCCGAATTCACAGCATGGGAGCAAGAGGTCTTGAACATCCTGCATCCTGAGGGCCTCGCTGGAGTAGGCGGAGGAATGGACTCTGGTAAGTCTAATCTCAACTACTTCACCCCCCAACCACCAGCATGCCAACCCACACCCCCACCCTCACCCCTAACCCCCCAGCACACATACTCCCTGTTAATGTCTCACCAGCACAACCCACCCAACCCAACCCAAACCCCTGAATGCCAACACAAACCATGGACACCCATCACCTAAGCATGACCACTGCACATACCCATCCCCCCCCACAAACCACCCTCACAACTCCTCCCACATGGGACTGCCAGCACTGGGGGACAAGGGCACCCACAATTCGCACGCCACGGCACACACAAAATCAATAACCAGATTTGTCCATCCCACCCCCAGAACAAGCCCCCAGTGATGACAGCAGCTCTGTCGACCTAGAACCTGATGACCAGCCCGGACCATCGGGGACCTCTGGACAGTCGGTTACCCTCAGTCAGCCCCAGGCCACAGCAGACCTACCCCCCTCAGGAAACACCAGCACAGCACCCACCCAGCGGGCCCATGCTTCTGTCTCCAGGACAGGTCAAGCAGCGGTGTGTCTACCAGTACAGGGCACCCAGGGTAACCCACAACCCCAACAACAACAGGGACCTGGGGGCACAGGTAGTGGGCACACCGTCCAGGGGACAGAGGCCCAGGAACAAAGAGGAACTGGGAGGGCTGCTGTGCGACAGAGGGAGGACAGGCCTAGGGAACCCACTGTCCAAGAGGCCCTCACCACCATCGTGGGAGCGTACCATCACTCCCAAGAGACGATGGCGACGGTCCTGGCCAGGTTCCAGGAGATCAAGGCCATGCAGGAGGGCCAGTACATGGGGTTCCGGGAAGAACTGCGCAGCATCAGTTCCGCAATGGGTACAATCGTGGTGGCACTCAACCAGATTGTCACCACATTGCGGGACCATGTGGCCCCCCAAAGGGCCCCTGCCACTAGTATGGAGGAAGAACAGCCCACCACCTCCGCCGGCGCTAGTGGTCAGGAGGCCCGACACAACAGCAACGGCCCTCCCGGACCCCACCCCCTGCAGAACAAGAACCACCCCGCAAGAAAGGCCTGAGATCGAGGAATAAGACAGAGTAGGATGTCAAGACCCCCGCCATGCACGGAAACCCCCGGATGTCATCCCACTGTCCCACTTGTTTACCCTGTCCAACCTTGAACTGCCCCTGCTCCACCTTCCACAGGCATATGGACGATGGACCAGTAGGAACGACAGTCTGGACACTGCCATGGACATGCCTCCACCATCACCCTGTTTGAACTATACACCAATTTTAAAAGTTCAATAAACACAATTATTACACATTAACCAACTGGATTCTGCTATCTATTTATTTAAACCAAATGTATTCGATATAACCAACAAAACATTTCTAGTTACATTGTGATGACAACATACCAGTGTCATACAGCGGTAGTCCATGGGGAAAAAAACCAGAGGGCACTCCGTGGGGATCAGATCACTGAAATAGGAAGTGATATACACAACTAAGTTACCATACATTGGGGTGAAAGGTCAGACAGTAGAGAGCCACTACAGTTACAGATATAATACAATGCAGGAGTAGATTAGTACCTGTGTGTCACTGGAAATACTGCAGTATCACTCTGTCCCTGTTGTCTGTGTCGTCCTCTTCGTCTTCCTCCTCTTCACTCTCCGCAGGCTCCACAGCGGCCACAACACCACCATCTGGACCATCCTCCTGCAGGAAAGGCACCTGGCGTCGCAAAGCCAGGTTGTGAAGCATGCAGCAGGCCACGATGATATGACACACCTTCCTTGGTGAGTACATTAGGGATCCACCAGTCATATGCAGGCACCTAAACCTGGCCTTCAGGAGGCCGAAGGTCCGCTCAATCACCTTCCTAGTCCGCCCATGGGCCTCATTGTACCGTTCCTCTGCCCTGGTCCTGGGATTCCTCACTGGGTTTGGGTAACCAGAGTCACCAATTAACCACACACGGTGTCTCTGTAGCAGTTCCATCACATAAGGGATGCTGCTATTTTGCATGATGTACGCGTCATGCACTGACCCTGGGAACTTGCCATTTAAATGGGAGATGTACTGGTCAGCCAAACAGACCACCTGGACATTCATCGAATGATAATTTTTACGGTTCCTGTACACCTATTCATGGTCTTTTGGGGGAACCAAAGCCACATGGGTACCATCAATGGCACCAATGATATTGGGAATGTGTCCAAGGGCATAGAAATCACCCTTCACTGTAGGCAAGTCACCCACCTCAGGGAAAATGATGTAGCTCCGCATGTATTTCATCAGGGCAGACAACACTCTGGACAACACCTTTGAAAACATAGGCTGAGACATCCCAGATGAAATGGCCACGGTAGTTTGAAATGATCCACTTGCCAAAAAATGCAGTACTGACAGCACCTGCACTAGAGGCGGAATCCCTGTGGGTTGGCGGATGGGTGACATCAGGTCTGGCTCCAGCTGGGCACACAGTTCCTGTATAGTGGCACGGTTGAGTCTGTAGGTGAGTATGACGTGTCTTTCTTCCATTGTCGACAGGTCCACCAGCAGTCTGTACACGGGAAGATTCCTCCGTCTCCTCGCAAGTCCCAGCGGACGATGCCTAGGAAGGACAACATGGAGCACAGAGTCAAGCAACCCACAGGTAAGTGCCCACAGCATGCCCCGTACACGAATCTCTCGGGATTGAATGGCTAGTATGATTGTCGGTGCAAGGCCTAGCCATGTGTGACGCAGTAGGAATGAAGCCATGTGGGCCCTTGAAATGGCGGCTGCCTGACCTGTGAAGTGTGACAATGTGAAGTGAGGTCATTGCGCAAGCGTGGCACACCGTGGCGGTAGGCGGTCGCAGTCCGCGGCGCAAAGCCGCATTGGACAACATTGAACCCTATGGGTTTCAGGAGCCAATGGCGTCATTTTCTCTCGGCTTGATCACACGAGACCTGAGCATCCACAGGAGAGGACCTATACTGCAAGTGCTGCTGTGACCTCGGTCTGGAAGTGACAATGGCTGCTGCGACTGGGGAAAGGGCCCCCGCCTTCAGTTCCGAGGAGTTGGAGAAGCTCGTGGACGGGGTCCTCCCCCATTATGCGCTGCTCTACGGGTCTCCAGACCAACAGGTGAGTACATGGGGGGCAATGCATAGTGCCCAATGCCTGGGCTGAGTGGGGAGGATGTACGATGGAGGGGAGGGCAGCGAATGACGAATGCATGGCACGACAGATGAGAGCATGTGCCACATGGCAAGGTTGGGGAGGGGGGGCCACTCACATCGAGAATGCAGAAAAGTGATGATGTTTCCCGCAAGGCCTGGCCGGAACCCAGTACCCCAAGTGCGCAGCGTAGTGCAGGGGGCTTCTGTGTCTGTCCTCTCCGCCAACGGTGTCCCCAATGCATGCACTCAACTTGTCTTTATGTTTTCCACCCCCCCCCATTTTCTTTGTTTTACTGTGAATGTGTGCATTAGCATCATCAGGCGGAGGAGAAGTGGCATCGGCGCAAGAGGGAGCTGCATCTCACATGGGCCCGGAGGGCCATGCAACGGACTCCGACATGACCAGTGAGACGCAGGGCGAGGGGGGCTCCACCACGGGGACCCGTGGAGGCGGCAGCGACACCGACACGTCCTCGGAAGGGAGCTCCCTTGCGGTGGCGGCAACATCCGTGCCCACCGATCCTACAGGTACAGCCGCCACCCAGCGCACCAGCTCCGCCCTCCCAGCAGCCCCTCGGCCTTCGGCCCGTGCCCGCAAGGCCAGGAAGCCGGCCATCTCCTTCGCCCCAGGCACCTCAGGCCCTGCCCCAGTCACCCCTGCTGCCCTCAGTGAGGAGGTCATTGACCTCCTGAGGACCATCATTGTTGGGCAGTCTACCCTTTTGAATGCCATCCAGGGTGTGGAGAGGGAGGTGCATCAAAGCAATGCATACCTGGAGGGCCTTCATTCAGGTCAGGCTGCCCATCAACGATCGTTCAACGCTCTGGCCTCAGCACTGACGGCAGCGATTGTCCCTGTCTCCAGCCTCCCTCTTCTGACTCCCTCCACCCAGTCCCCCTCCCCTGTTTCTCTGCCTATCCCATCCACACCTACAGACCAGCCTGCACACACCTCAACACCCAAGGGCAGCTCATCCAGACATAAGCACCACAGGACACACAAGCATTCACCCAAGCAACATCCAGATGCAGACATGCCAACAGCCACTACCTCCTCTGTGTCCCCCACCTCCTCGTCTCCCTCCTCCCTCCCTGTGACGTCTCCACACACACCTGCAAGCACACCACCATCAGCCATTGCACCCATCATCAGCACACCCTCCACACCAGTCCCCACACGTGCAGTCACCACCCCCACTGCCATGTACACGTCCCCTGTGTCCTCTCCCAGTGTGTCTGTCACCCCCGCTTCCCAACCACACAAACGCAGGCAGGCACCCAAACAACAGCCATTCACCTCACGTCAGCCTCCTGCCCAAGCACCTGCACCCAAAGACAGCACAATTGACTCTCCTACAACCACATCCTCTTCCTCCACTCCCATACCCACTCCAGCCACCCTTCCCATGGCTCCAAAGAAAATTTTCCTCTCTAAAGTGGACCTCTTTTCCTCACCTGACCCACCCCCTCCATCCCGTAAGAGTTCCACAAACACCTCAGCCACCACCAGCCCAGCAACTCCAAAGAACGTCGTGCCTGGTTTTTGGAGTCCGCCCTTTCCTTGGGCTGGGACATCGTCCAGCAGCAAAGGCACAGCCAGCCCCCCCCCTGGAAAGAGGACCAAAAAAGTGAAGGGCAGGCGTGACAGGCCTGACACACCTGCCCCCAAGGAGGGTAGCCTTGCACCGTCACCTGCCACATCGGGTAAGGGAGCCAAGGGCCACGGACAGTCTGCCAAGGAGGGCAAGGGCAGCAAGGAGCAAAAGGCAGGGAGCAGCCGACCTGGCCATGAGGGCCCCACCAGCCCCATTCCGGGTGTATCGATGGAGAGCCAGGTCCCCAGGACTCCATCACAGGAGGGCCCCGCAACGGAAAGGTCCGATGCAGGCTGAGCGGCAAGTATTGGCCAGGTGTGGTTCACTGGAAACACAAGACAGGCACCGCTGAACAGGGCCCCGCCGTGAGGAGCACCGCTGAACAGGGCCCCGCCGTGAGGAGCACCGCTGAACAGGGCCCCATCGTGAGAAGCACCGCTGAACAGGGCCCCGCCGTGACCAGAACTGCTGAACAGGGCCCGCCGTGACCAGAACCGCTGAACAGGGCCCCGCCGTGAGAAGCACCGCTGAACAGGGCCCCGCCGTGACCAGAACCGCTGAACAGGGCCCCGCCGTGAGGAGCACCGCTGAACAGGGCCCCGCCGTGAGAAGCACCGCTGAACAGGGCCCCGTCGTGACCAGAACCGCAGAACAGGGCCCCGCCGTGAGGAGCACCGCTGAACAGGGCCCCGCCGTGACCAGAACCGCTGAACAGGGCCCCGCCGTGAGAAGCACCGCTGAACAGGGCCCCCCCGTGACCAGAACCGCTGAACAGGGCCCCGCCATGAGGAGCACCGCTGAACAGGGCCCCGCCATGAGAAGCACCGCTGAACAGGGCCCCGCCGTGACCAGAACCGCAGAACAGGACCCCGCCGTGAGGAGCACCGCTGAACAGGGCCCGCCGTGACCAGAACCGCTGAACAGGGCCCCGCCGTGAGGAGCACCGCTGAACAGGGCCCTTCATCTCAAGCACCGCTCCGCTGGGCCCTTCCTGTCAAGCACCGCTCCGCTGGGCCCTTCATCTCAAGCACCGCTCCGCTGGGCCCTTCCTGTCAAGCACCGCTCCGCTGGGCACTTCCTGTCAAGCACCGCTCCGCTGGGCCCTTCCTGTCAAGCACCACTCCGCTGGGCCCTTCCTGTCAAGCACCGCTCCGCTGGGCCCTTCATCTCAGGCACCGCTCCGCTGGGCCCTTCCTGTCAAGCACCACTCCGCTGGGCCCTTCCTGTCAAGCACCGCTCCGCTGGGCCCTTCATCTCAAGCACCGCTCCGCTGGGCCCTTCATCTCAAGCACCGCTCCGCTGGGCCCTTCCTGTCAAGCACCGCTCCGCTGGGCCCTTCATCTCAAGCACCGCTCCGCTGGGCCCTTCATCTCAAGGACCGCTCCGCTGGGCCCTTCCTGTCAAGCACCGCTCCGCTGGGCCCTTCATCTCAAGCACCGCTCCGCTGGGCCCTTCATCTCAAGCACCGCTCCGCTGGGCCCTTCCTGTCAAGCATCGCTCCACTGGGCCCTTCCTGTCAAGCACCGCTCCGCTGGACCCTTCCTGTCAAGCACCGCTCCGCTGGGCCCTTCATCTCAAGCACCGCTCCGCTGGGCCCTTCCTGTCAAGCACCGCTCCACTGGGCCCTTCATCTCAAGCACCGCTCCGCTGGGCCCTTCATCTCAAGCACCGCTCCGCTGTGCCCTTCATCTCAAGCACCGCTCCGCTGGGCCCTTCCTGTCAAGCACCGCTGGCCCATTGGCAGTCCCGGTTCTGTGTCAGGCAGGCCTTCACGACGCACTCTGCCCACCATGCCTCCTCCATGACCAGTGGTCTCTGTAATCCACCTGATGGACTGTGGCTTTGCACTCCACAGGATGCCACAGTGGGCAATCCACCCACTGTAGAGACTTGTGAGACTGTGGCTTTGCACTCCCCAGGATGGCACAGTGGTCAATCCACCCACTGTAGAGACTTGTGAGACTGTGGCTTTGCACTCCCCAGGATGCCACAGTGGGCATGGAGGCCCTTCTTGGATCTGGCGTTGTGGACTCATGTGGCTGAGGTGCCCCCCCTTCCCTTCCCCCTGAGGTGCCTGTCTTTTTATTTTAGTGATGCCCCAGCAGTGTTCTCTCCAATGGACTCGATCTCGTGTGTGGGCTTTGCCCATGTGTTGCTGCACATTGGCCCACGGACATTTGGACTTTGAATGACTGGTCCGGACTTTTGCTACTGGTATGGATAGAGTTCTAGATGTGTATTCATTCTTCATATATTGCTAAGGTCGCTATACTTTATTGTTGCAATAATATGGTTCTACTTTTACATTCATTGCCTTTTGTCTTTGTTTTTTGGGGGGGGGTTGGGGGTGTCACTCTGACTTTTTTATCTGCATAGGTGTGTAGGTATTTCGGTGGGGGTGAGGGTGGGGGTGGGTGTGTCGCGTATGTGTGTGCCCGTAACCTTTCCTCCTCCCCCCTCCCCTGTGTCGTAGGTGCAGTACTCACCGTTGTCATCTGCGGCAAGGTTCGTGATCCTGGAAGAAGAGCAGGAAGGCAATGGCTGGGAGGATGTGGAGTCCGGGTTCCATGCTGTTCCGATTCCGCGTGGAGTGTGTCGAGGTAAGCGTTTTCCATTGGAGATGTCTGTTTCCGCCGTGTTTTTATCGGCGGGGCTCCCGCCCCGGAAAAGGTGGCGGATTGGTGGGTCGTGATAGGGTGGGCGGTACATTTTCTGCCGCCTGCCTGTTGGCGGTGACCGCCGCGCTGTTTGTTTGTACCGCCGTGTCGGTCGGAGTGTTAAAGCGGCGGCCTGTGTTGGCGGTTCCCGCCAGGGTCAGAATTCATATTTTTAGGCCGCCAGCCTGTTGGCGGGTTGGCCGCCGCTTTAACACTGACCGCCAGGGTCAGAATGACCCCCTATGAGCCTTAAACATTTGCTACTGAAAAGAAGTTAAAGGAGGGAAATGACTATGGATGCACCTGAAGTTGAACCTCAACTCTCAGTGTTGTCTGTGACCTTCACCATTAGAGTATTTTTTTGTGCATTTTTTTTCGCACTTAACAGACTATCTGGGACCACATGGGAAGCTTCAAGGCCTCCACCCCGTTCCCATCCGATTGTTATGTTTTCATCTTTTGCCCTTTCTGGGCTATCCGGGAATGGGTGGGAGCCTCAAGGCCTCCCCCACAGTCCCAGTCAGTTCCCGCCTCCTGCTTGAACCTGCATTGCTCCAGCAAGCAAGGAACTACTTTTAACAGCAGCTCCCTGCTTGCTGGAGCAATGTTTTAATCTGTCTTCCCAGCACGTACATGTGCATGTGGGGAAGAAAGATGAAAACCCCACTTTCTGACAGCTGGACCTGTTTGACAAATCCCGCTGTCAGAAAGTGGAATTATGCTTGCTTTTGCTTGGTGGGAGTGGTCAGTTCCCACCAAGCAAAGGCAGATGGTTATGTCCCAGGGGTGGGCATCCCTGAACATTCCAAGAGCCAGCCCTGGGTGTGGCGGTTATCAGGGTCATCAGTGGCTCCTCAAGGGGGCCACACGGCCCTCCCCCAGTGTGGAAACAGCTCCAGATAGGTGGCGGTCCCTAGGGCTTAGGGGTCTGAAACAGGCCCCCTTTACATTTTGTAATCTTTGCTCCAGGGAGGTGGTGACCCATGGGGCTCTAGGAAGGGCCCCCCTGCACCCAATTTCTACAATTCCCCGGGGAGGTAGTGGTCCCAGCCACTGCATGTTCTTCCCTGCACCATATCACTTAAAAGACCCATGAAGGTGGTGTCCCCTGGGTTTGTGGGCGAGACCGTCAGGCCTTTCCCACATCAGAAAATCATTTTGCCCCAGGGAGGTGGGTGGTTCCCGGGTCAGAGGGGCAGTGTAGCCCCCGACACAAAATTTTGTAAATGCCCCGGGGAGTTGGAGGTCCTTGGGACTATCGGGCGGCCAGGAGGCAAAGCAATGTCCCCGGGACCGGGCCCACTAGGGGGCTTATTAAAAAACAAGTGTGGGAGCCGGCAATTAAAAAAAAAAAAATCTGCAAATTCGTAACATCTTCACGATTTCACGTTAAAAAGCTTTTTTTTGTAATTGCTTTGTTTCCCTGGGGTGTCCCTCTGGGACCCCAGCACCAGAGCTAGGGGGTCAGGGTGTCGCTACCCTGGCCCCTTGTCTTTTTTCACACCTTTTTTGTGTGACTCAGCTCAAGCCGAGTCCCATGATGGCTGCCAACACTTCCTGGTTTGAAGTGTTGGTGGCCAATCACAGCTGTGCATTTCCCTGCACAAGCTGATCATTGTTGGTGAAATATTAGTTATCACAGATATACAAATTTAGATTTCCTTACATTTCTTAAAGAATACGGAATTGATTTACACCAAATAAGTGAAAGCACAATCCATGTGCTGAAAGCTAGCTTTCTGCCAAATTTGGTTAAATTCCTTCCAGTGGTTAGGTCTGTAGTCATGTTCAAAGGACCTGTGAGAAATAACATAGGAAGCACACTTTTTTGGCCCCCCTTTTTCTTGGCCCCAGCTTGATGGATCATCCCACAACAAGAATCACCATGGCACTTTTCATGGAAAATTTCATGAAGATTCGTCAAACGACCCCAACGATATAGGCAAGCCAAAAAAAACAAATTCCTACTGAATCATTGATCTAACTTCATATATTTGTAGTGGGTGTCGGGGGGATAAGATCTTCCTCCTTCTTTCTAATACATTCTACTCACAAAAGATTTGATATGAAGAAGAATGGGACCGATGTAGCAAATTCCGGCATTGCGACTCGCAAATTACGAGTCTGAGCGACTCGCAATTTGTGAGTCGCAATGCCGGATGTAGGATGGCATCCCTGACACCATCTGCGAATCGCAAGGGGGTCGCAAAAGCCCACCTCATTAATATTAATGAGGTGGGACGCAATTTGCGACCCCCTTGCGAGTCGCAGCACTCACAGGGATGGTGGCCTGCTGGAGACAGCAGACCACCATGTCTGTGACTGCTTTTAAATAAAGAAGCTTTTTGTTTTTGTAATGCAGCCCGTTTTCCTTAAAGGAAAACAAGTTGCATTACACACGAAAAAATGTAACGTGTCAGTTTCATTTTTTCAGAGCAGGCAGTGGTCCATAGGACCACTGCCTGCTCTGAAAAAAAAATTTCAGGGCCATTCACAAAGGACCACTGCCTGCTCTGAAAAAATGTTTTTAGGGCCATTCACAAAGAGGAAGGGGTCCCATGGGGACGCCTTCCCTTTTGCAAATGGCTTACCACCAGTGTGACCCTGGTGGTAACTGCGAATTGCTTTGCGATCCCGTTCGCGGTCACAAAGCAATTCTGCATCGCCATGCGACTCGCAAATAGGAAGGGGAACACCCCTTCCTATTTGCGACTCGCATTCCCATTTTGCGAGTCGGTAACCAGGTAACCGACTCGCAAAATGGGAATGGGCATCGCGATGTGGTTTTTGCGCCTCGCAAACAGCGATTTTCGCTGTTTGCGAGGTGCAATAGCCTTGCTACATCTGGCCCAATGTCCTTTATTATTTATAGTGTTGGACTGTCATTCATTATTCCTACTTCATAGAGTACCACCGCTCTATTATTTGAGGACAGATGAATACATTTCTTTTGTTTTATCTTTATATGCTATTAGTCCTCTATTCTTTTCCCAATCAATTTCTTCTTTTATTTTCTTCTTTGTTTGGATGGTCTTTTCCTTTCTCATTAGTCATCAACTTGTTTTTAACAGTCTCTCTTTCGGTTTTCCTTCTAGGGGTTCAGTGGTTCCTGTATGAGACTCCACTCAAAGGTATGGGGAGGAAACACTGGATAAAACAATGAGGTAAGTCTGAGGTTTTGTTTAACTATGTTTTAGAAAGGGGCTGTGTGAAGGGGAAGTGAAGCAATTCCACCTTCAGTGAATTTCCTCTTTTTTCAAACTTGTGCGATTTTGCCCAGTGATTTAGTGGTTGAGAGTTGAGGCAAACAAAAAAAAAATAAGATAAAATAAAATAAACAAAAAAAGGCAGAAGAGTGTGTTACTGTCGACACGCTCTCTTCCCATTGCAGGGTATTATATTTTTCTTCCTTGTTCATCACTCGGGTTGATATCATATTTTGTTGCAGTCTTCCTGCCTGCTCCTGCTGTTTTCCCGGTCTCCCTAATTGTTCCCTAGAAGGCACTTAAAACCTGTGTATGGGCACGTAGCTGGTTAAACCACATCCCTCCAGGGATATGGTGGGTCAATAGGTCCTTCACAGGTCTTCTGTCATTGCGGTCTGCTTGCTTCGCCTTCTGCCCAAAACGGCTCTCCAAGGCCTCCTCTTCATCTCTGCCGGCAGTCTTCCCCGTCGTTCCTCTCCAGTCAAGATTTTTCTCCCTGTCGCTGTCCACTTCTCCTTTCTGTTCGCGCGCCTCCAAAACCTGCTTGTCTTCATCCGGGGTCTTCATGTCATCACGGTGTACCAACGTAAAGTACTTGGAAGTGCTCCCTGGGCACTCGATAATCCGGTTCCGATAACCCTGTTACATTTTATATGTATATATATTTACACACACTTAAAACAACAAAAGTTACAGGAACGTTATAGTTAGGCTCACATTTCAAACATAGGAAACCATTGAAATTCACTAGTTATAGTTACCTCAAGTTACTATAACTCATGTCATCAGGTAACTATAGCTCGCACCCCAGCCATGTACTGCTAAAATGTGAGCCTAATTTCTGTGGGTTTTTTTCATTCTTTTTTTTAACTATAACTTTCCTGTAACCTTTGTTTTTTTTCAGAAAAGTTCTGTGTTTTTTTAACACATAGTAATTTTCATTGCTATGTGTTAATCCAACCATTGCCTTGCACAGCCTTTGGTGGCAGTGGTTGGCCACAGGCCAACACCCTAGAAGCATCCTACCTTGCACTGTGCACAGCCTTCACCTATGTATAGCAAAGGTCCCGGCAAGCCCTGGCCTGCAGCCAAACACTGTGACCACCCCCCTATCCACGCAACCCCACACTGTGCAAGGCCCTTAAGGGTGTGCACGGCAGGAGTTGTCTGCAGCCTCTTTGGGTGTGAGAACAGGTGTAATATGGTGTATCTGGGGGTGAGAGTGACTGTGAGAGTGTCTGTCTGGGTGTGAGAGTGCATACATCAGTGTTTTAGTGGGTGCATCAGTATGTGCGTGGGTCTACGATTGAGTGCATGAGGGTCTGTAAATGGGCGTTTGAGAGTCTGAGTGGGTATGTGAGTGGGTGTGTAACTGATTGGGTTCATGACAGTCCGACTAGGGCTGTGAGTGGGTACTTGAGGCTCTGAGTAGGTCTGTGAGTGGGAGAATGAACAAGAGAGGGAGAGAGAGAAAGAGAGAGAGAGAGAGCGATAGAGAGTTTTTTAGGCTTTGATATGTGATATACTTAGAATGCAATATTTCTGGACCAATTGAAAAGAAATATATATTTGGCATTTAAAAAGAGTAAGATCACCTTTCAGTATGGGCCTTAAACCTTTGTAATTACCAAAAATATAGGGAAAGGAGTCCAGCTGGACTGTAACCTTCACCGATCACTGTAAAGGACTGTGACCTTCACTCTGTGCGAAACATTTTTTTTCCTTCTTTTTTTTTTTGCCCTTTACGGGCAATTTGGGACTATGACAAGGGGTCCCCCATGGTCCCTACATGTATTTGTTTTAAATTGTAAAACAAACCTTTTATGTTCTATCTGGGACGGGAAACATCCTTTATGCCGACTTTTTTATAACGAAGTCCTGGTTAACGAAAGCGGAACAACGCTTTCTTTAATCACGACTTTGTTATTTTGTGCCTTAACCACGCATGTCCTGAACAACGAACATGCATGGTTAAGGTACAAACAAGGGAGTCGGCTGAGGAAGACGACGCAGATGAGGCGACGACTCAGGTAAGTGGGGGGGTTTTAGGTTTTGGGGTGGGGCGTTTTTGGTTTTGGGGAGGGGGTGGGGGGTCGGGGGTTTTAGGTTTTGGGGTGGGGTTGGGGGGGTGGGGCGTTTTAGGTTTTGGAGAGGAGGTGGGGGGTCGGGGTTTTAGGTTTTGGGGTGGGGTGGGGTTGGGGGGGTGGGGCGTTTTTGGTTTTGGGGAGGGGGTGGGGGTCGGGGGTTTTAGGTTTTGGGGTGGGGTTGGGGGGGTGGGGCGTTTTTGGTTTTGGGGAGGGGGTAGGGGGTCGGGGGTTTTAGGTTTTGGGGTAGGTTTGGGGGGTTGGGGTGAGGCATGCAGGATCAATGGGTGCCTGTTACTAATGACTTTACCAGGAATGCCTTTACAACGAAATATCGTTGTTAAGGCATTTGTGGTAAAGGCATTAGTAGTAACAATGAGGTCGGTGTTCCGACCTCGTTGTTTAGGCACCCGTTGTTTTGTCAGTCGGCATTCCGTCGCACAACCATCTGGGACCACACGGGAAGCCTCAAGTCCTCGCCTGTGGTCCCATTGCTTCAGCAGCCAAGTAGCTGCTTTAAGTAGCAGCTCTGTGATTTCTGAGGCAAACCTTTCATCGGTGTTCCCTGCACACATACCTGCATGCAGGGGACAGCTCAGTTTTTTGACAGTGGGACTTGCTTGACAGGTTCTATTATTAAAACCAGTGTTTGCTGTGGATTGGGACACCCTGGGACATAGCAGGAGCCGGACTTCGGGGGATGGGTGGTGACGGTCCCCAGGTCCATCAGTCGTTCCTCGAGGGGGCCCACGCAGCCTCCCTCCAGGGTAGGCCTAGCCCGGGGAGGTGGTGGTCCCCAGGGCTAATAGGAGTCCAAGACCGATCCCCATCACATTATTTAGTATGTGCCCTGGGGGAGGTGGTGATCCCGGGGCTATGAGGGATGCCATTGGACTCTCCAGCATATTAAATGCATTTTTGCCCCAGGGTGGTGGTCCCTGGGGTGCGTGGGGGCCACATGCCCCCTGCTCATATTTCATTCTAGCCCCAGGGAGGTGGTGGTGCCTGGTGCTGTGAGTCTCCTCCACATATCAAAAGCATTTCTGCCCTGGGGTGGTGGTCTCCAGGGCTGTGGGGGAGGTCATCGAGCCCCCTCCAACTATTAAAAGCATTTTTGCCCTAGTCGGTGGTGGTTCCCAGGGTGTGGGGGCCAGGAGGCCCCCCTCTTAAAATGAAAAGAGTGCCCATGTGATCTGGCTCACCCAGGGGCTCATTTAAAAAATAAGCACTGGAGCCTGCACTTTTTTTTACATTTTTACCACAGATTCATGACCCCATCACAAATTCATGGTAAAAAAAAAGTTTCGATCTTTTTTAGCCCCCGGGAGTTCCCTTTGGGACCCCAGCACCAGAGCTAAGGGGGCAGGGTGTTCATACCCTGATTTTTTTAGCACTTTTTGTTCTTTTTTTCTGGGACTCAACTCTGCTTCAGCCAAGTCCCAAGATGACTACCAACACTTCCTTGTTGAAGTGTTGGCTACCAATCAGATCTGTGCATGAGATCGGGAGGGTTGCGAATCCTTTGCATCCATAGATATACAAATCTGGATTTCTGTAAATTTCTCAAAATCTACTGAAGAGATTTACACCACATAGAAAGAAGGGCTCTTTCTGGACCAAGAGCTACCTTTCTGGCAAATTTGGTGTAATTACGTCCAGTAGTTTTTGCACTATTGCTGTTCAATATTTCCTATGGGAATTTACATTGATAACGCTCTAAATTTCACTCCCCCTTTATATCTGGCCCCTCTTGATTGATTACCCTGAAATTGTACAGGCAGCAGCTCATGTGACTGTTGAATTGTTTTTGAAAGTTCTGTGAAGATTAGTCAAGCGCCGCCAAAGAAATAGTCAACCAAACAAAAGCCTTCTCTATAGCTAGATAGTGACAAAGGCCCTCATTCCGACCCTGGCGGTGGAGGGCAGAGGAAGCACCGCCAACAGGCTGGCGGTGCTTCCCGGGCCATTCTGACCGCGGCGGTAAAGCCGCGGTCAGAAAAGGGGAACCGGCGGTTTCCCGCCGGTTTTCCCCTGGCCCAGGGAATCCTCCATGGCGGCACTGCTTGCAGCGCCGCCATGGGGATTCCGACCCCCTTCCCGCCAGCCTGTTCCTGGCGGTTTACACCGCCAGGAAGAGGCTGGCGGGAACGGGTGTCGTGGGGCCCCTGCACTGCCCATGCCACTGGCATGGGCAGTGCAGGGGCCCCCTAACAGGGCCCCACAAAGATTTTCACTGTCTGCTTAGCAGACAGTGAAAATCGCGACGGGTGCTACTGCACCCGTCGCACCCCTGCAAATCCGCCGGCTCCATTCAGAGCCGGCTTCCTCTTTGCAGGGGCTTTTCTTCTGGAGATCGCCCACCGGCCCAGCGGGAAAGTTAAAATGGCCCCCGCGGTCGGAATGACCCCCAAAGTCTTTTGCCATTTGTACAGCAAAGTCTTTAAGCATAGGTTTGACACAGTGTACAAATGGCAAAATACTTTGTTACTATCTAGCTCAGCGTGGATAGCACTGTGCTGAGCCAATGCTTAAAAACTTTGCTAGATAAACAGGCATTTGAGGTGAGCAAATCTATAGGTTGCTGGTGTTGCAGGGTGCTCCTTACTAGAGCTGCTCTCCACCTAAACTTGGGAACTACCCTGAGTTATCTATTCTTTTTTGCATAATTTATGCATCACTCTAACCCTGAAAGGGATTTGTTTTGACTTATACTGGGTGCTACCTTGTGTCTGGACAAAGCTAAACCTCTCTGATGAGCTCTAATGAGAGTGAAACAAGTGTCAGGGGTTGCTTTTATTCATTCCAGGTTGGATTGAATGGTATTTTGCCAGTCCAAAGCTGTAATACTGTGCCTGGTGTGATAAATGGCTTTTGTCATTTTAAGCTGTGTAAGGTTGACACTGTGTCAAATATATGCTTAAAGACTTTGCCAGTGGCATGGGCAGTCCAGGTTCCCCCGGGGGCCCCGCAACTCCCCTTTCTGCCAGCCTTTTCATGGTGGTGCAAACCACCATGAAAAGGCTGGCGGGAGGGGGACTCTTAATCCCCTAGGCAGCGCTGCAAGCAGCGCTGTCCTGGAGGATTACTCCCGCTGGGACTAAAGTGGTGGGAAATTGGCGGTGCAACTGCGGCGCTTCTGCCGCAGTCGTAATACCAGGGATTTCACCGCCAGCCTGCTAGTGGTGAAATCCGCCACAACAACCCTGGCGGACTCTGACCGTCAGGGTTGTAATTACCCCCTTTGTCACTATGTAGCTCGGCGTGGACAGCACTGTGCTGATCCAATGCTTAAAAACTTTGCTAGATAAACAGGCATTTGAGGTGAGCAAATTTAGAGTGTCGCTGGTGTTGCAGGGTGCTCCTTACTAGAGCTGCTCTCCACCTAAACTTGGGAGCTACCCAGAGTTCTCTATTCTTTTTTGCATAATTTATTCATCACTGTAACACTGAAAGGGATTTGTTTTGACTTATACCGGGTGCTCCCTTGTGTCTGGACAAAGCTAAACCTCTCTGATGAGCTCTAATGAGAACAAAACACGTGTTAGGGGTTGCTTTTGCTCATTCCAGGTTGGCTTGGACAGTATTTTATCAGTCCAAAGCTATAATACTGTTTTTGTAGTGGTAAATGGCTTTTGTCATTTTATAGCTCGGCAAGGTTGACACTGTGTCAAACCTATGCTTAAAGACTTTGCTGTACAAATGGCAAAAAACGTTGTCACTATCTATCTCGGTGTGGCTAGCACTGTGCTGATCCAATGCTTAAAAACTTTGCTAGATAAACAGGCATTTGAGGTGAGCAAATCTAGAGTGTCGCTGGTGTTGCAGGGTGCTCCTTACTAGAGCTGCTCTCCACCTAAACTTGGCAACTACCCAGAGTTCTCTATTCTTTTTTGCATAATTAATGCATTACTCTAACCCTGAAAGGGATTTGTTTTGAGTTATATATATATATATAAATATAAATATAAATAAATAAATACATAAATAAATAATTCCTTTGCTACTTTATATAGCGCAAACTCGAAACCAAAGTTTTTGTAAGTGAAATACATGTGCACCAAGTATATTACACATTCACTTTTTATTATTTTTTAGACACAGGTGATATTTAATGCACCTCATAAATAACAATACAATGGGGTACGTTATTTATTAAGTGCAATAAATTCCAACAACATGCAGATTTTGGTGTTTAACGCCCTAAAAGCCACATGATATAAAAAAAACAGTATGGTTTTTCTCCGTTAGATTTCAGCAGGTTTGATTTGCAAACATTTAGTCGAAGTTGAGTTATTCAACTCATTCCATAATTATCAGATGTATTAAGTATATAACATCTTGTAAAGCAACCTGTGTGTAAACAGGCACAGGTCAGAATTAACCACTCAAGTCATAAACAGACCCTTGGTAATTTGCCCAGAATCTCAGGATGTTGAGGTGATGCCAGGACTCAGACCTGGTTTCCCAGTTTCAAATTTGGCAGCTCTGGCCGTTATGCCACATGCTTTTCACCAATGTAATGTTTTGCTACTGTGCCCCCTCCCTATTGTCCACTTGCACTGCTCCCTTAACTCTTTGATACCAAAGTTCTGTCATTTATTACTACTCTAACAGAAGTTAAATCTATCATATTGAATGAATTGTATTTGTCTTGCCTATATTCGAATAGATGACCTTCAGATTACTCCAGATTTCACTGGCTAATACTATCCATATTGCCAGTAGAGGGTTATTTTGACACCTTAAACTAGCAATTGTGCTCTATATTAAATTTGGCTTAACCTTATCACTAATAAATGTTCTCTTAGCACTAAACTACTTACCGTGCAGAAAAGACACACACAGCAATGAAGAGTTTTCCAGATGATTTATATCCTCACTCAGAGAGATCCAAATGTCATTCTGCACTAATGAAGTTGCTACCCTATAACCAGCAACAGCTTAACATTGTGTCTGGGGCTCAGAAACTCTCTCTAGACCTCCCACCTGCTACACAGTCATCCTTACCAGAGTGACATCTAATTCTCACTGGAGAAGGCAACCCTTGTACCTAAACAGCAACATATGACATCTTATGTGTGCAGTGGTTCCTTTCATCACTTGTGAAACTATCTGTTTAGCTGTGAAATCAAGTTGTTATCTTCTATCTACAGACAGCTTTAGCCTTCTGTAGGCAAAACAGATGTCTCCAATCCATAACACAAACTTAAAGTGTCTTTTGAGTCAGCTTATTGCTCATGATTGGATGACTTTGTTGTTTTCCTTTTGTCAGCATGGGTCCCAGCAATGTTCTTCTATATTCTACTATTTCTTTCAGGTGAGTTCTTCCCTTTCGTAACATAGTTAAGGAGACTTTTTCATTATTTGCTATTGAGCACTCCATTGGAGTGCATGTGTTTATTTCCTCCTTTATCCTCCCTGTCAGCATGCTTCTGCATCTCTTTCCCCTTACCTTGCTTCCTGATACCCCCCAATCTCCCCTATTCAGCTAGGAGTTCTGTGTTTAGGTCTGGTGCTAGCCAAGATCAGTTAGTTTTACTAAAATTATATGGATATTTACTTGAAGGGGCTTTCAGCCAACTCTCTTCATCTACTGGTCTGTTGTGATGTCATTCATATTTTGCTTTCACCATCTACAGCATACAGCATGGGGCAATGGGTCTGCCTACTTCAACCACTGGCTAACTTCACTTTGAGTGACTGCATTTAGCCCTTTCACAAGGAGCATATCTGCACACAAAAGAGATATCTTCAGTCTCAGTGTTTTTGTTTTTACTTTATTATTAGTTTAGTGTTACCTTAGTGTGTAAAGCGTGATGTAACAGAAGGATGTTTTCTACATGAAGTGAATAAACGGCACATTTCAGGTTTTTGGAGTTCCTGTCTGCTTCTAATGCTGTTGTAAATTGCCTTTGGAGTGGCCTTTGTTTATATGACTGTTGGTATTTCACAGCATACCAGACTGTGTGCATTTGAAACTGTTCTGTATAAAGTAATTCTCTTGTATGTCATGCTGATATGTATTTTAATTGAGGACTACAGTTTAACTTGTAAACCAATTTAGTCTGTATATCCTGCTTATCTGGCTTTCTAGTTTCCTTTCAAAGCTTTTGTACTTAGTGCTTATATAGCCATTTAACTATTACATTACTAATTAAAGCTGTGATCTATCTATCTATCTATCTATCTATCTATCTATCTATCTATCTATCTATCTATCTATCTATCTATCTATCTATCTATCTATCTATCTATCTATCTATCCATCTATCTATCTATCTATCTATCTACATATTTATCTATCTATGTATCTATTTATCTGTCTACCTTTCTATCTACCCATCTCTGTCTCTTTAGAACCATCCCTATGTATATTTCCACCCTACCTTTTTTATCAATGTCTTCAATCTCTCTATTTATCTATCTTTCAACCCTCTCCATTTATCTTTCTTTTCAACCTCCTCTATCTATTTGTAATATTGCCTGACAAAAACAATGCAAAAAGCAATACTGAAACTTTAACAAAGGCAAGGGGCTAGCAGCTAGTCCAATGCAGATTGGCTTTTTTAGGCCTGATGTTAGCCAAGACCATTCAACTTTAATAACATGACGTGTTTAACAGCTTTATACAGAGGTTTCAGACAGACTTCACCCATTAGTCAGTGGCTGTGTGTGGGTGAGGGGGTATGAGCCATGCTCAAGCAACTGCCACAGTCCTTGCTGGGGTGGACGCAAAAGTCACCAAATTAATCTGTGCTTAACCCTTTGGTAGTTTGGTGCAAAAGCAGTCAACCTAGAGGCGATGTGTAAAGTATGCAGTACACAAACAGTAATGAAATGTAGACACATTACCAATTTAGAAAACTAAAGTACATTTTATTAAAGCAATGAACAACACCAATTCAGTTAGTAGAACCAGCAATATGCAAATTCAAAGATTTCGGGTAAGTATAGTGCCAAAAACCACAAAATGCCACTCATGGTAATCTGGTTGTGCAAGACAAGTTGAAAGTCAAACATTCAGGCTGACCACGATGGAGCATAGGCCAGATAAAGAGGCCAGGTCAGTCCCGCTGAAGAAGTTCTCTTCTGAAGTGTTATGCAAAGAGTCCAGTTTGTGGTGGAGGAGGCCACGAGGAGTAGGGAGAGTGTTGTGGGTGGTGGTCGCTGTAGTGCGAGAAGCAAGCTGGGTATCGGGGATGATGTCACTGTTGTGTGAAGATCCTGATGGGTGTTGCAGACAATTGTTGTTGGAGCTTCACATTGGCAGTCTTTGCAAGCTGTCAATGTTTCAGAGCTAAGTGCAGATTGTGTGTTACTGGTCGTCGCCTGTGGGTACTATAGTGCAAACAGTCAGGTCAACTGGAGCTTCATGTTTGCATTTGGCATGGGTCAGGAAGATCTTGTAGTCCCTTCACCCTGGGATAAAGAGTGCAGACCCAGTCTTTTTTCCCACAAACAGGGCAGGCCTTAATCAACAGAGAAGCAGGGCATCCTTCTTGAGTAGTGTCCAGAGGACCAGGAGTGTACTGAAGAGTTGGGTCTGCAGGTTCAATAATTATACATGGTGCCCACTTTGAAGTGGGACAAGCTTCTTGCGTTTTGTCCCCAGAGAGGTGGCCGGAATTTCCTGCCTTTCTGCCCTGGTTCCAGTCTGTCTGGTGGCACAATAGGCTTGTGTGAAGTCCTTTGTGTGTGGGCTGGGCATGTGCCTTTGAAGACCAAGGCCCTGATTTATACATTTTTGCGCCTCATTACCATCATTTATTGACACAAAAGCAGTGCAAACTTACAAAATACAATTATATTTTGTCAGTTTGCGCCGCTTTTGCGTCAAAATATGACGTAATGCAGCACAAAAAAAGTAGAAATCAGGGCCCAAGTGTGGTAGGTGACAGCTACTCCTCTATCAAGTGAGGAATGCCTCATCCTACAAACACCTAGATCCTCTATCTTGATTTTGTCTAGAAGCAATACACAAATGCCAACTGCCAACTACACCTAGTCATGTGACACAGAAAACAGGCTGCAGGCACCAAATGTTTATGACAAGAAAATGCCAGCTTCCTTAAAGTGGCATTTTCAAAATTGTGGCTTTTAATCTGATGTTGACATTAGAGAGTGTTTTAAAATATAATTATTAAGAAACAAACATGGCTTACCTACCTGCTCCCCATCAAACATATCCACTTATTAAATGTAACCCAAAATAATACTAGGGAGAGATAGTCCGTGCAGCAGTGAAAAACAAATTTGAGGGAGTTTCACTACCAAGACGTGTAAATATTAAAGCATACATTTCCAACTTTTTAAGTACAATGCACCCTGTCCTCCGGGCTGTTTAGGTCCTACCTAGGGGTGACATATGATTAATAAGTAAGGATTGGGCCTGGCAGTGTGTATTTCTCAAGTCAAAAGGGCAGTTTAGAACTGCATACACAGGCTGTAGTGGTGGGCCCGAGATGTGTTAAAATAACTACTTGAATGGCTAACACAATTAGTGCTGCATGCCCACTAGTAGCATTTAATTTACAGGCCCTGGTATATATTGTACCACACCAGTATGAATGCACAAGTAAATTAAACTTTCCAATAGAGTGTAAGCCAATTTCACCATGTTGAAAGGTGAGAGCACAAGCACTTTAGCAGTGGTTGTAGGAGGCTGGACTGGCTTGTAGTGAGTACCAAGGGGTACTTGCACCTTGCACCAGGCCCAGTTATCCCTTATTAGTGTATAGGGTGTCTAGCAGCTTAGGCTGATAGATAATGGTAGCTTAGCAGAGCAGCTTAGGCTGAACTAGGAGACGTGTGAAGCTACTACAGTACCACTTAGTGTCATATGCACAATATCATAAGAAAACACAATACACAGTTATACTAAAAATAAAGGTACTTTATTTTTATGACAATATGCCAAAGTATCTTAGAGTGTACCCTCAGTGAGAGGATAGGAAATATACACAAGATATATATACACAATAGCAAAAATATGCAGTATAGTCTTAGAAAACAGTGCAAACAATGTATAGCTACAATAGGATGCAATGGGGAAACATAGGGATAGGGGCAACACAAACCATATACTCCAAAAGTGGAATGCGAACCACGAATGGACCCCAAACCTATGTGACCTTGTAGAGGGTCGCTGGGACTATTAGAAAATAGTGAGAGTTAGAAAAATAACCCTCCCCAAGACCCTGAAAAGTGAGTGCAAAGTGCACTAAAGTTCCCCTAAGGACAAAGAAGTCGTGTTAGAGGAATAATGCAGGAAAGACACAAACCAGCAATGCAACAACTGTGGATTTCCAATCTAGGGTACCTGTGGAACGAGGGGACCAAGTCCAAAAGTCACAAGCAAGTCGGAGATGGGCAGATGCCCAGGAAATGCCAGCTGCGGGTGCAAAGAAGCTTCTACTGGATAGAAGAAGCTGAGGTTTCTGCAGGAACGAAAAGGGCTAGAGACTTCCCCTTTGGTGGACGAATCCCACTCGCCGTGGAGAGTCGTGCAGAAGTGATTTCCCGCCGAAAGAATGCCAACAAGCCTTGCTAGCTGCAAATCGTGCGGTTAGCGTTTTTGGACGCTGCTGAAGCCCAGGAGGGACCAGGAGGTCGCAAATTGGACCAGCAGAGAGAGGGGACGTCGAGCAAGAAAAGGAGCCCTCTCTGAAGCAGGTAGCTCCTGGATAAGTGCCAAAAACAGGCACTACAAGGATGCGTGAAATGGTGCTCGCCGAAGTTGCACAAAGGAGTCCCACGTCGCCGGAGACCAACTTAGAAAGTCGTGCAATGTAGGTTAGAGTGCCGTGGACCCAGGCTTGGCTGTGCACAAAGGATTTCCGCCGGAAGTGCACAGGGGCTGGAGTAGCTGAAAAGTCGCGGTTCCCAGCAATGCAGCCCAGCGAGGTGAGGCAAGGACTTACCTCCACCAAACTTGGACTGAAGAGTCACTGGACTGTGGGGGTCACTTGGACAGAGTCGCTGGATTCGAGGGACCTCGCTCGTCGTGCTGAGAGGAGACCCAAGGGACCGGTAATGCAGCTTTTTGGTGCCTGCGGTTGCAGGGGGAAGATTCCGTCGACCCACGGGAGATTTCTTCGGAGCTTCTGGTGCAGAGAGGAGGCAGACTACCCCCACAGCATGCACAAGCAGGAAAACAGTCGAGAAGGCGGCAGGATCAGCGTTACAGAGTTGCAGTAGTCGTCTTTGCTACTATGTTGCAGGTTTGCAGGCTTCCAGCGCGGTCAGCAGTCGATTCCTTATCAGAAGGTGAAGAGAGAGATGCAGAGGAACTCGGATGAGCTCTTGCATTCGTTATCTGAAGTTTCCCCAGAGACAGAGACCCTAAATAGCCAGAAAAGAGGGTTTGGCTACCTAGGAGAGAGGATAGGCTACTAACACCTGAAGGAGCCTATCAGCAGGAGTCTCTGACGTCACCTGGTGGCACTGGCCATTCAGAGCAGCCCAGTGTGCCAGCAGCACCTCTGTTTCCAAGATGGCAGAGGTCTGGAGCACACTGGAGGAGCTCTGGACACCTCCCAGGGGAGGTGCAGGTCAGGGGAGTGGTCACTCCCCTTTCCTTTGTCCAGTTTCGCGCCAGAGCAGGGGCTAAGGGGTCCCTGAACCGGTGTAGACTGGCTTATGCAGAATTGGGCACATCTGTGCCCAAGAAAGCATTTCCAGAGGCTGGGGGAGGCTACTCCTCCCCTGCCTTCACACCATTTTTCAAAGGGAGAGGGTGTAACACCCTCTCTCAGAGGAAGTCCTTTGTTCTGCCATCCTGGGACAAGCCTGGCTTGACCCCAGGAGGGCAGATGCCTGTCTGAGGGGTTGGCAGCAGCAGCAGCTGCAGTGAAACCCCAGGAAGGGCAGTTTGGCAGTACCAGGGTCTGTGCTACAGACCACTGGGATCATGGGATTGTGCCAACTATGCCAGGATGGCATAGAGGGGGCAATTCCATGATCATAGACATGTTACATGGCCATATTCGGAGTTACCATTGTGAAGCTACATATAGGTAGTGACCTATATGTAGTGCACGCGTGTAATGGTGTCCCCGCACTCACAAAGTTCAGGGAATTGGCTCTGAACAATGTGGGGGCACCTTGGCTAGTGCCAGGGTGCCCTCACACTAAGTAACTTTGCACCTAACCTTTACCAGGTAAAGGTTAGACATATAGGTGACTTATAAGTTACTTAAGTGCAGTGTAAAATGGCTGTGAAATAACGTGGACGTTATTTCACTCAGGCTGCAGTGGTAGGCCTGTGTAAGAATTGTCAGAGCTCCCTATGGGTGGCAAAATAAATGCTGCAGCCCATAGGGATCTCCTGGAACCCCAATACCCTGGGTACCTCAGTACCATATACTAGGGAATTATAAGGGTGTTCCAGTAAGCCAATGTAAATTGATAAAAATGGTCACTAGCCTGTTAGTGACAATTTGGAAAGAAATGAGAGAGCATAACCACTGAGGCTCTGATTAGCAGAGCCTCAGTGAGACAGTTAGTCACTACACAGGTAACACATTCAGGCACACTTATGAGCACTGGGGCCCTGGGTTACCAGGGTCCCAGTGACACATACAACTAAAACAACATATATACAGTGAAAAATGGGGGTAACATGCCAGGCAAGATGGTACTTTCCTACACAACCCCCCCCAAACGAAGGACAATAAGACTAGCCATGACCTGATGAGTCTTCATTGTCTAAGTGGAAATATCTGGAGAGTCCATCTGCATTGGAGTGGCTACTCCCAGGTCTATGTTCCACTGTATAGTCCATTCCCTGTAGGGATATGGACCACCTCAACAATTTAGGATTTTCACCTTTCATTTGTTTTAGCCAAAGTAGAGGTTTGTTGTCTGTCTGAACAATGAAGTGAGTGCCAAACAGGTATGGCCTCAACTTCTTCAGAGCCCAGACCACAGCAAAGGCCTCCCTCTCAATGGCAGACCAACGCTTTTCTCTAGGGGTCAACCTCCTACTAATAAAAGCAACAGGTTGATCCTGGCCCTCAGAATTAAGTTGTGATAGGACTGCCCCTACTCCTAATTCAGATGCATCAGTTTGGACATAGAATTTTTTAGAGTAACAAGGGCTTTTCAGGACAGGTGCAGAGCACATGGCCTGCTTCAGCTCCTCAAAAGCTTTCTGACAGTTTGCTGTCCATAATACCTTTTTATGCATTTTCTTGGATGTGAGGTCATTAAGAGGGGCTGCAATGGAGCCATAGTTCTTAATGAACCTCCTGTAATACCCAGTGAGGCCTAGGAAGGCTCTCACCTGAGTCTGAGTGGTAGGGGGAACCCAATCAATAATAGTTTGGATTTTCCCCTGAAGTGGTGCAATCTGTTCCCCACCAACAAGGTGTCCCAGATAAACCACCTTACCCTGCCCTATCTGGCACTTTGAAGCCTTGATAGTGAGGCCTGCCTTTTGCAGGGCCTCCAAAACTTTCCATAGGTGGACCAGGTGATCATCCCAGCTGGAGCTAAAGACAGCTATATCGTCCAAATATGCTGCACTGAAAGCTTCCAGCCCTTGCAGGACTGTGTTCACCAACCTCTGAAAAGTGGCAGGTGCATTTTTCAAACCAAAAGGCATTACAGTAAACTGGTAATGTCCTCCAATGGTAGAAAATGCAGTCTTAGGTTTAGCATCTTCTGATAATTTGATCTGCCAATACCCTGCAGTCAAATCAAAAGTGCTTAGATACTTGGCTGATGCCAGTGTATCTACTGTATAAGCTCATCTGCCCTGGGTATAGGGTGAGCATCAGTTTTGGTTACCAATTTGAGACCTCTATAGTCAACACAAAACCGCATTTCCTTCTTTCCATCTTTAGAATTGGGTTTTGGTACCAGTACCACAGGAGAAGCCCATGGACTGTCAGAGTGCTCAACCACTCCTAGTTCCAACATTTTCTGAACTTCTTGCTTTATGCAGTCCCTGACATGGTCTGGCTGCCTATAGATCTTACTTTTGACAGGTAAACTGTCTCCAGTATCTATAGTGTGCTCACACCAAGAAGTGGTGCCTGGCACAGTAGAGAAGAGTTCTGAAAATTGTCCTAGGAGATTTATGCAATGGTCTTTCTGCTCAGCAGTAAGACAATCTGCCAAAACTACACCTTCCACAAGAGCATCTTGTTCTGTGGAAGAGAAGAGATCAGGTAGAGGATCACTGTCTTCTTCCTGTCCCTCATCAGTTGCCATGAGCAGGGTGAGATCAGCCCTGTCATAGTAGGGTTTCAGGCGGTTGACATGGAGCACCCTAAGGGGACTCCTGGCAGTGCCTAAGTCAACCAAGTAGGTGACTTCACCCTTCTTTTCAACAATTGTGTGGGGTCCACTCCATTTATCTTGGAGTGCTCTTGGGGCCACAGGCTCCAAGACCCACACTTTCTGCCCTGGTTGGTACTGAACCAAAACAGCCTTCTGATCATGCCATTGCTTCTGGAGCTCTTGGCTGGCCTGAAGGTTTTTACTGGCCTTTTTCATGTACTCAGCCATCCTTGATCTGAGGCCAAGTACATAGTCCACAATGTCCTGCTTAGGAGCTTTTAAAGGTTGTTCCCAACCCTCCTTTACAAGTGTGAGTGGACCCCTAACAGGGTGTCCAAAAAGAAGTTCAAAGGGGCTGAAGCCCACTCCTTTCTGGGGTACCTCCCTGTAGGCAAAAAGGAGGCATGGTAGAAGGATATCCCATATCCTGCGGAGTTTTTCAGGGAGACCCATAATCATGCCTTTGAGAGTTTTATTAAATCTCTCCACCAGTCCATTTGTTTGTGGATGATAGGGTGTTGTGAACTTGTACGTTACACCACA
Source organism: Pleurodeles waltl (assembly GCF_031143425.1). Classification (NCBI taxonomy): domain Eukaryota; kingdom Metazoa; phylum Chordata; class Amphibia; order Caudata; family Salamandridae; genus Pleurodeles; species Pleurodeles waltl. The sequence continues at coordinate 842,302,605 of NC_090436.1, forward strand.
CTCCTTCCACATGGCCTTTAAGTATGCAGACATGAAATTGCTTCCTCTGTCTGATACTACTTCCTTTGGGAAGCCCACCCTGGAAAATATTCCCAGGAGGGCCTTTGCCACTGCAGGAGCTGTAGTGGTCCTTAAAGGAATAGCTTCAGGATATCTTGTGGCATGGTCCACTATCACCAAGATAAACCTATTGCCTGAAGCAGTAGGAGGGTCAAGGGGGCCAACTATGTCAACCCCTACCCTTTCAAAGGGAACCCCAACCACAGGCAGTGGGATAAGGGGTGACTTTGGGGTGCCACCTGTGTTGCCACTGGCTTGACAGGTTTCACAGGACTTACAAAATTCCTTTGTGTCCTCAGACATCCTAGGCCAATGAAACAGGGGAACAAGCCTGTCCCAAGTTTTCATTTGTCCTAGATGCCCAGCTAAGGGAATGTCATGTGCCAGTGTTAGGAGGAACTTTCTGTACTCCTGAGGAATCACTAATCTCCTGGCAGCTCCAGGTTTAGGATCCCTATGCTCAGTGTACAAGAGGTTGTCCTCCCAGTAAACTCTGTGAGAGTCACTGACATCCCCATTAGCCTGTTTGACAGCTTGCTGTCTGAGACCCTCTAATGTGGGACAGGTTTGCTGTGCCACACTCAGCTCCTCTCTGGCAGGCCCCCCTTCACCCAAAAGCTCAGCAGTGTCTGCTTCCAGCTCCTCTGGTGTAGGTTCTGCACAGGAAGGGAATTCTTCTTCCTCAGAAGTTGAATCCACTGTAGAGGGAGGGATAGTAGGAAGTGGTTTGCTTCTACTAGCCCTAGCTTTAGGGAGCACTTGGTCCATTGTTCCAGGATCCAAGCTTCCCTGTCCTTTTTGCTTTTTGGCCTGAGCCCTTGTCAAAGCAAAAATATGCCCTGGGATGCCCAGCATTGCTGCATGGGCCTCCAACTCCACATCTGACCAAGCTGATGTCTCCAAATCATTCCCTAATAGACAGTCTACAGGTAATTCTGAAGCTACCACAACTTTCTTTGGACCAGTTACCCCCCCCAGTTGAGATTTACAACAGCCATGGGGTGGCTTTGTGTTATGTTGTGAGCATCGGTTACTTGGTACTGGTGTCCAAGTATGTGTTGTTCAGGGTGCACCAGTTTCTCAATCACCATTGTGACACTGGCACCTGTGTCCCTGTAGGCCTGGACCTCAACACCATTTATTAGGGGTAGTTGCTTGTACTTCTCCAAGTTATGGGGGCAAGCAACCAAAGTGGCTAAATCAATAGCCCCTTCAGAGACTAAAGTAGCCTCTGTGGTCTCCCTAATCAGACCAACCCCAACTAAGTTACCAATAGTGAGCCCAGCTACTCCCTTGGATTGGCTATTAGTAGGTTTGCTCCCACCACCACTGCTATTAGTAGGGACACTAGGTGTAGCAGTAGGGGTTGTAGTGGTAGGAGCAGTGGTGCCTTTCTTTGGACAACTGGGATCTGTTGTCCAATGGCCTTTTATTTTACATAAATAGCACCATGGTTTCTTTTCCTTGTTCTGATTAAAAGAGGATTTGGGCCCACCACCCCCACCAGAGTGTTTTTGTGGGCCTGATGAAGACTCATTTTTAGATTTGTCCCCACCCTTGTCAGAAGACTTACCATCCTTCTTTTTGTTGCCATCTTTGTCACCCCCTGTATGAACTTTTCTGTTCACTCTTGTTCTGACCCATTTGTCTGCCTTCTTTCCCAATTCTTGGGGAGAGGTCAGATCAGAGTCCACCAAGTACTGGTGCAACAAATCAGACACACAATTATTAAGAATATGCTCTCTCAGGATTAAGTTATACAGGCTGTCATAATCAGTAACTTTACTGCCATGTAACCACCCCTCCAAGGCCTTAACTGAATGGTCAATGAAATCAACCCAGTCTTGTGAAGACTCCTTTTTGGTCTCTCTGAACTTTATCCTGTACTGTTCAGTGGTTAAGCCATAACCATCCAGGAGTGCATTCTTAAGAACTTGGAAATTATTAGCATCATTTTCTTTCACAGTAAGGAGCCTATCCCTACCTTTTCCACTAAATGATAGCCATAGGATAGCAGCCCACTGCCTTTGAGGGACATCCTGTACAACACAGGCCCTCTCAAGTGCAGCAAACCACTTGTTAATGTCATCCCCCTCCTTATAAGGGGGAACTATCTTGTGCAGATTCCTGGAATCATGCTCTTTTGCAGGATGACTATGGGGAATACTGCTGCTGCCACCATGGGTATCTAAACCCAACTTCTGTCTTTCCTTCTCTAATTCAAAAGACTGTCTATCCAAATCCAGCTGTTGCTTTTTAAGCTTCAGTCTGGTTTGTTCCACCCTCAACTTATTGAGTTCCCTCTCTAACATTCTGTCATCAGGGTTGGTGGGAGGGACATTCCTAGAAACAGAGCTATGATGGGAATGAACAGAAGGAGACCTGTCCCTTACAGAAGCCACCCTAACAGCTTGGTTAACAGAAACATTACTACCAGTATGGTGAGAATAAATGCTTTTGCTATGATGTGAGACAACACTATTTATATGGTGTGGCTCATCATCATTACCATCTATGCTAGATTGTCTAGTAATGGGCAGGCTAGGAAGTTTATTTCCTGAATCTTTTCCTGGGGGAGTCCCTGAATCAGATTGAGAACTATTAGGTACTTTTTCAACAGATGAGGCACCTACGGCCTTATCCTGTTCTATAAGCATGTTAAGTAACAGTTCCAAGGAAGGATTCTTCCCTACACTCAAACCTCTCTCTATACAGAGACTCCTTGCTCTTTTCCAGCTAAGGTTGTCATATGCAAGTTTGGACAGATCAACATTTTGGCCTGTGCCAGACATTTTTAGAGAGAGTTAAAGTGATAGAAAAAGAGAAAAAAGTTTTCAGAACTTTTTGGAAAGACAGAAAAAAACTTTTTAAACTTTTAAGAACTTTTTGAAAGTTTAGAGGTACTTTTCAGCACTTAGAAAAGAGTGAAAAGAGGAAATGCAAAACTTTTTGGCTATGTGTATATACACTGACCTTGTTTTGTATATTTTTCTCTTATGAAAAGTACAATGACAAGAGTGGTAAGTAGTCTCAAGCACTTATCCCTGCACTGCACAACCAATGTAGGAGGCTGGACTGGCTTGTAGTGAGTACCAAGGGGTACTTGCACCTTGCACCAGGCCCAGTTATCCCTTATTAGTGTATAGGGTGTCTAGCAGCTTAGGCTGATAGATAATGGTAGCTTAGCAGAGCAGCTTAGGCTGAACTAGGAGACGTGTGAAGCTACTACAGTACCACTTAGTGTCATATGCACAATATCATAAGAAAACACAATACACAGTTATACTAAAAATAAAGGTACTTTATTTTTATGACAATATGCCAAAGTATCTTAGAGTGTACCCTCAGTGAGAGGATAGGAAATATACACAAGATATATATACACAATAGCAAAAATATGCAGTATAGTCTTAGAAAACAGTGCAAACAATGTATAGCTACAATAGGATGCAATGGGGAAACATAGGGATAGGGGCAACACAAACCATATACTCCAAAAGTGGAATGCGAACCACGAATGGACCCCAAACCTATGTGACCTTGTAGAGGGTTGCTGGGACTATTAGAAAATAGTGAGAGTTAGAAAAATAACCCTTCCCAAGACCCTGAAAAGTGAGTGCAAAGTGCACTAAAGTTCCCCTAAGGACAAAGAAGTCGTGTTAGAGGAATAATGCAGGAAAGACACAAACCAGCAATGCAACAACTGTGGATTTCCAATCTAGGGTACCTGTGGAACAAGGGGACCAAGTCCAAAAGTCACAAGCAAGTCGGAGATGCGCAGATGCCCAGGAAATGTCAGCTGCGGGTGCAAAGAAGCTTCTACTGGAGAGAAGAAGCTGAGGTTTCTGCAGGAACGAAAAGGGCTAGAGACTTCCCCTTTGGTGGACGGATTCCTCTCGCCGTGGAGAGTCGTGCAGAAGTGTTTTCCCGCCGAAAAAACGCCAACAAACCTTGCTAGCTGCAAATCGTGCGGTTAAAGTTTTTGGATGCTGCTGAGGCCCAGGAGGGACCAGGAGGTCGCAAATTGGACCAGCAGAGAGAGGGGACGTCGAGCAAGACAAGGAGCCCTCTCTGAAGCAGGTAGCACCTGGAGAAGTGCCAAAAACAGGCACTACAAGGATGCGTGAAACGGTGCTCGCCGAAGTTGCACAAAGGAGTCCCACGTCGCCGGAGACCAACTTAGAAAGTCGTGCAATGTAGGTTAGAGTGCCGTGGACCCAGGCTTGGCTGTGCACAAAGGATTTCCGCCGGAAGTGCACAGGGGCCGGAGTAGCTGCAAAGTCGCGGTTCCCAGCAATGCAGCCCAGCGAGGTGAGGCAAGGACTTACCTTCACCAAACTTGGACTGAAGAGTCACTGGACAGAGTCGCTGGATTCGAGGGACCTCGCTCGTCATGCTGAGAGGAGACCCAAGGGACCGGTAATGCAGCTTTTTGGTGCCTGCGGTTGCAGGGGGAAGATTCCGTCGACCCACGGGAGATTTCTTCGGAGCTTCTGGTGCAGAGAGGAGGCAGACTACCTCCACAGCATGCACAAGCAGGAAAACAGTCGAGAAGGCGGCAGGATCAGTGTTACAGAGTTGCAGTAGTCGTCTTTGCTACTATGTTGCAGGTTTGCAGGCTTCCAGCGCGGTCAGCAGTCGATTCCTTATCAGAAGGTGAAGAGAGAGATGCAGAGGAACTCGGATGAGCTCTTGCATTCGTTATCTGAAGTTTCCCCAGAGACAGAGACCCTAAATAGCCAGAAAAGAGGGTTTGGCTACCTAGGAGAGAGGATAGGCTACTAACACCTGAAGGAGCCTATCAGCAGGAGTCTCTGACGTCACCTGGTGGCACTGGCCACTCAGAGCAGCCCAGTGTGCCAGCAGCACCTCTGTTTCCAAGATGGCAGAGGTCTGGAGCACACTGGAGGAGCTCTGGACACCTCCCAAGGGAGGTGCAGGTCAGGGGAGTGGTCACTCCCCTTTCCTTTGTCCAGTTTCACGCCAGAGCAGGGGCTAAGGGGTCCCTGAACCGGTGTAGACTGGCTTATGCAGAATTGGGCACATCTGTGCCCAAGAAAGCATTTCCAGAGGCTGGGGGAGGCTACTCCTCCCCTGCCTTCACACCATTTTCCAAAGGGAGAGGGTGTAACACCCTCTCTCAGAGGAAGTCCTTTGTTCTGCCATCCTGGGACAAGCCTGGCTTGACCCCAGGAGGGCAGATGCCTGTCTGAGGGGTTGGCAGCAGCAGCAGCTGCAGTGAAACCCCAGGAAGGGCAGTTTGGCAGTACCAGGGTCTGTGCTACAGACCACTGGGATCATGGGATTGTGCCAACTATGCCAGGATGGCATAGAGGGGGCAATTCCATGATCATAGACATGTTACATGGCCATATTCGGAGTTACCATTGTGAAGCTACATATAGGTAGTGACCTATATGTAGTGCACGCGTGTAATGGTGTCCCCGCACTCACAAAGTTCAGGGAATTGGCTCTGAACAATGTGGGGGCACCTTGGCTAGTGCCTGGGTGCCCTCACACTAAGTAACTTTGCACCTAACCTTTACCAGGTAAAGGTTAGACATATAGGTGACTTATAAGTTACTTAAGTGCAGTGTAAAATGGCTGTGAAATAACGTGGACGTTATTTCACTCAGGCTGCAGTGGCAGGCCTGTGTAAGAATTGTCAGAGCTCCCTATGGGTGGCAAAAGAAATGCTGCAGCCCATAGGGATCTCCTGGAACCCCAATACCCTGGGTACCTCAGTACCATATACTAGGGAATTATAAGAGTGTTCCAGTAAGCCAATGTAAATTGGTAAAAATGGTCACTAGCCTGTTAGTGACAATTTGGAAAGAAATGAGAGAGCATAACCACTGAGGCTCTGATTAGCAGAGCCTCAGTGAGACAGTTAGTCACTACACAGGTAACACATTCAGGCACACTTATGAGCACTGGGGCCCTGGGTTACCAGGGTCCCAGTGACACATACAACTAAAACAACATATATACAGTGAAAAATGGGGGTAACATGCCAGGCAAGATGGTACTTTCCTACACTGGTCAGCAGTGGTAAAGTGTGCAGAGTCCTAAGTCCAACAAATACAAGTTTAGCAAAGGAGAAGTAAGGCAAACAGTGTGGCTGGAGACCATCTTAAAGCTGACAGGTGTAACATTGTGTCATTCACTTATTTCTTTCACCCACTTCACGAATCATCATGGGGCAATGGGTCAGTCCACTTCAGTCATTTGCTGACTCTGGGGTGAGTTACGGCATGCTGCCCATTTCAAGGAGTATATCCACAGAGTATACTTCACTTCAGTGCCAGCAATTACTGTGTGCTTTTTCAAGACAAAAATATATTATTGCCTTTAGACATTTTTTAGGTTGTTGAGAGATTGTAGCCTTTCTAACATTAAGGTATTCAAAAAACAGTGACAAGAATTGTCAAAGCCTAATGGAAGGTTGCCAACGCCAGACTTTGTGGCTTTACGACTGCTTTTTTTCCAGTGCCCTTCAGTTACAAAATGCTAGTTGGCCACTTGCTTACTTTTATCCCTTCATGTGCTCATTTTTTTTATTTTTTATATTTGATACACTTTTCTAACATGGTCATAAGCCAGGTTAGAATGTGAAATTCAAATGGTTGCATACATCTTGCTGCATTTGTACACAAGCATCATAACGCACATGTGCATGAATCACAATGCATGTGTCATGACATGCATTCATGTATTGCATGCATGCATGGACACATGTCAGAATGCATGTGTGTGTTTGTGTGTCAGTGGCCATATTGGAATGGATTTCTCTTAATGGAGCACACTCTCCATTATTAGCAGCTATGCATGTGCATTCATCTTGATTCATGCTGTCGCATACCAGTGGCGACAAACATTGGCAAAGCAGCTCAGCCCTTTAAAGCCATGACCTGTAGGATTTGGCAATACTTGTTTCTCTAAAGGGAAGTAGCCTGTTCCCAGAACACCTCTGCCTTAATCATACTGCTGTGTCATTTAAATGACTTTCAGCAAACTGTGCTGCCAGTGCATATTTTTATTAAGATATCTCCAGTTTGTTCCTCATGAATGTGCCCCTGCAGCAGAGGGTGATGGATGGAATTCCTGAATTAATTTTAGAATTAATTTCAGCTTCTGGCAATCACTCAGGTTATAGTCTAGTCCACCATAATTTGGACCTAACCATATGCAAAACAGTCTTAACCTGGTTATAAAAGGAATAGCCTAGCCTGAGTTGCCAGACCAAGACCTCCCTGACCAGGAGCACAAGCAACTCAAGACCAATATTGCTTTGATTGGGGCTCTTCAGTCAGATGTAGCTTGATGTCAGTGTCACAGTGAACATTGGGCTAATGTCTGGGCATACCTGTTGCACTTAGGGTGTCAACTGCAATAACAACAAGATAATGGAATTAATCTCAGCCGCTGCCAATTGCTTGGGCTGCTCTGAAGTCCATCATTTATCATCCTATGTGCTACCTCGGTTTGGATCCAACCATATGCAAATCAATCCTGCTTCAATAGGAACAGTCCAGCCTAAGCTGCCAGATGAGGTCCTCCCTGAACTAGAACACAAGCAATCCAAGACCAATTTCACCCTAATTGGGGCTCTTCAGTTGGGTAAAACTTACTTCCAGTGGCACAGTGAACATGGACCCCTGTGCATACCTGTTGCACTTAGGGTATCCGATGCAACAACAACAAGGTGACGGATTGGCTGGGATTAATTCAAACATTCATCCATCACTTTTTTTGTATACTTCACTGCAACACCCTAAGTTGATCGGGTATGCCCAGAAATGTTGCATTTCCGGTTGTTGCCCATTTGTGGGCTGGACTCACAATTTTTTTTTTTTTCCTAGTAGTAACTTTAACTCAGATTTTGTGAATAAGCAAAAAGAGGTAAACTTATTCAAAAGTTTCAATTGTTCAAAGGTGTAAGGTACCTTTGTGAATCCGGCCCTATATTTCCTTATATATCTGTGTACATTTTTTTTATAACTATATTTTTGTGCTTCACTTCTGCATATACTATTAAAACAATAACAATAGGTCTTGTTGGAGACAGGTTCTTAAAAGTGCTGATTGCAGATTTTCATGCACATGGAAATGTGAATGCAATTGCTTCTTTAAAGAAAGCAAGACTGATTGACTTTGCAGTACTTGTTAGTTAATTGTCTTCAGCCATAAAAGCATAGTGAATCAGTCAGAAAATGAAAAATCCAAAATAAAAAGACAAAGGAAGTCCAACAAAATAGCTGTATAGCAACCAACATTGCTGTGCAGCATTGCATGAGTGTGCAGAGCAGGAAAGAACAATATCTATTACCTACTGGCAGGCCCCACAAGGTAGCTATAGTTAGGACCGAGTTTTCATTGAAAAAGTGTTCTTTGACTTGCCTATATCTTTGGTGCCAGTTGAAGAATCTTCACAAAATGTTCCAAAAAATTGAATTCTCACATTAGTGGCCATCTGCAAAGTTTCAGGGGATAAGAAAAAGGGGGGGGGGAGGGTCACATACCTCATTTTCCCAATGTTAATTTCCATAGGGATTTTGAACATGACAGCCCTAGCCACTGGATGGATTTACAGCAAATTTTGCATAAATCTAGCTCTTGGTCCAGAAAATGCCCTTTTTGATTTTGTGTAAATCTGTTCAGTAGTTCTCAAGTTAATAAATGAAAGCTAGATTTGTATATATTAGGTCACAGATCCTTTTCGGATTCTCTGTGGATCAGTGGATAAGCAAGGCCCTGATTTCCTGGCCACAACCTGACAGAAAAAATGTGCCCACCATTTTGTTTTGCGCATTGCCTGCGCAGTGGGAAACACAGTGTAAATAAATCTAAGGGGTCAGGATACATGTATCTATAACATCTCTATAACCTTTGTTTTTTTTCAGTGAATAAAGATAGTGTTCTATTTCACTATATCACTGCTTTGGTAAATCTGCCTACTCCTTGCACACACCTCTTTACCATATTGCTTAGGTGTGTACATCATGCAAAGCATAGGTTTTGTACTTGTCTAGAGTACCACTTTTAAAAAGGTTTCCCACATTAGATGAGTGCTGTGCTGTACAGCATATATGCAATGTTGTAAAAGTTAGGAGAAATGAAGAAAAAATCTCCTTCTTAACAGAGGTGTTATTTTCTGGTGCAAAACTGGTGATTATATTTGTCCCATATTCCAAAGATACAGTGCCTACACAGGATTGAAGGTGGTGTTGTCCTCAAGAATATTTGAAAAAATGAATCCCTTACACTAAATTAGATTTTAGTCTGGAAATCAAGTAAACTAATTGTAGGGAAATACTGCTTTTTACATACCACTTCAGTTTTTTAAAGTACTGCTGTAGGTTTTGGGACTTTCTACAATGGGACACTGCTAAGTAGGCCCTGGTGTATTTGCCCTGACTTTTCAAGCTTGAACTGAATAAAACCCCTCACTGGCACATTTAACTTATCTATAAGGCAATAGTATATGGTACCACTTGTATCTAGGGCCTGTAAGTTAAATGCAACTAGTGGGCTTCAGCACTTATTGTGCAACCGCGAAAGTGGCAATGTACAACATTGCCCTGGGCCTACTAGAACAGTCTAAGGCCCATATTTATACTTTTTGACACAAACCAGCGCCAGGGCTGGTTTGCGTCAAAAATGTTACCGCCGGCTAACACCATTCCTACGCGCCATGCGGGCGCCTTATTTAAGGAATGACGTTAGCCAGCACGGCGGACAGGTTTGAGTTAAAAAAAATTACTCAAACCAGGCAGTGCCGGCTTAGGGGAAAATGGGGGTTGTGTGTCAAAAAAAGGTGCAAGTCAGGTTTGAGGCAAAAATCATGCCTCAAACCGGACTTGCGCCATTTTTTGACGCACAACCCCCATTGAAATGACTGCTGTCTTAGCAAAGACAGGAGTCATGCCCCCTTGCCCAATGGCCATGCCCAGGGGACTTTTGTCCCCTGGGCATGGTCATTGGGCACAGTGGCATGTAGGGGGGCCAAATTAGGCCCCCCTATGTCACTTAAAAAAAAAAAAATAATACTTACCTGAACTTACCTGTACTTACCTGGGATGGGTTCCCCCATCCATGGGTGTCCTCCAGGGGTGGGCGAGGGTGGCAGGGGGTGTCCCTGGGGGTAGGGAACGGCACCTCTGGACTCCTTCCATGGTCAGAGACCATGGAAGTGAGCCCACAGGTCTCTTAATGCCTGGCCTGACCCAGGCATTAAAAAACGGCGCACATCAGGCTGTGCGCCGTATTTTAAGGCCTGCCCCTCCTGTGTGTCAAAATGACACAGGAGTATAAATAAGGCGCACAGGCCTTAAAGTCATTTTTGGGGCGGGAACGCCTACCTTGCATGTCATTAACGCAAGGCAGTTTCCCGCATCCAAAAAAATTACGCACACAGAGGAATTTTTGTCATCCGTGGGATCGGGCGTCAAAGTTTAAATATAGTGCACGGTTTGCGCTGAATGTGTGTCAAACTTTTTGATGCACATTCGGCGCAAACAGAGTGTGCAGTTTTAGAACTATCAATTTTGCCAGGAAAAATAACCATTTCACCAGGTCTAAACCTTCCTTTTTAATACTTATAATGTGACCCTACAGTAGGCTCTACATGCCTATAGGGCAGAGTGCATTGCGGTTAAAAAGTAGGAAATGTGTTCTTAGATTTGATATGTTCTGGCAGTGAAAAGTCTCCAAAGTAATTTTTCACTGTGGCAACACTGGCTTTTGCATAGACAAAACACTGGGTTACATCAAATCGCCTTACACTGCTTAACATCAGTTTGGGATTAGCTAGAAAAATGACTCAAGTACTCATTTTAATAGTAATTTAAATTCTAACCTAATGGATTTTGAATTACTATTTTGAAAAAGCCACTTTTAGAATCTTGGTATATTCCTGTCAAAGCCAAATGTGCTTTTCTACCAGTGTTCAGTGTCACCTGGCAGTTTATGTCTCTCATGTGGTCAGATGTTGATTGTTCCCAGACAGTGGACAAAGGACTACACTATGGAGAGACACTCCCCCCGACAGGATGGCCATATTGGCTATGCTCAGAAAAATAATTAAACTTTAAAAGGTACCTACCCTACCATAGGAAGCTCACATCTAGGCCTGTCCCATTTATTGCCCTACATCCAGCCAGGCACCAATCCCATTGGGAGAGGGTCTGCCCCCAGGACCGGTTTTGATTGACCACAAGGGACGGTTTCACCCTTATAATAATCACACCTCTGGGTGGGCATGGGAGCTGTACAGATGGGAAGAAAGGTTCTGCCATCTTGGTTTTAGGTAGAGGGGGCACTGTGGCATAGTTTGCAGTAAACAACACAGGAAGTGCTTCAAAGGTGGGATGGGACACACATGGGAATTTTTACCCTACTAGTTAAGGAATGTCCAAGAGTTTCCCCCTCTCACAACCTAGCATTGGGCATAAATGTGGCACCATCAGTACACCCTTTAGAACACATCTGGATTTATGGAAGGTAGAAGAAGGACAGCATCTGCTGTTGAACCTTTGGAGATAGACCGCAAGCACTGGACCAGCTCCCACTTGTGCCCAAGACTGAGAAATAGAGTACAGCAGTCAGTTGGCTGACCTCCTGTTAAGTTAAAAGGACATGAAAAATGCAAGAAGCTTACTGTACTGAAGAGAGCAGATTACCAGCTTCAATTACTTTTACCTTAGACCCTGCTGGTGGCCTCACCTAAAGAAAGCCTTGACTCTCAAGTTATTTCCCTAGGGTCCTTGAGCCCTTGGATAAGTGACAGTGTGTACTCCTCCCGCCTAACCCTAAAAGATGGGGCTTAGAAACTTTTTAAAGAATGTTTGCTTGGAGAACTGACAGAAGACCAGGAACAACCTGCTAAGTCAATCTGATGAAGGTGTGTTGCCACTGGGACGAAGATTCAGGTTGTTCCCACTCTGAGCTTTTCTGCATCGACAAATCCATCTCAGTGAGAATTGCCAGAGAAGGTATCTGGCCTCTGTGAGCACTGTATAGCAACAACATGCAGCCTTGCATCACTAAAAGAAACTGAGCTCCTGAAAAGTGACTAAGTCCGAAGGTAGGAATCTTCACTGGGCAAAGGTGACAAAAGTATCCAGCCATTGAAGGACCTTCCTTGGGCATGAAGTTTGAATTTTACCCACTCAGAGCTTTTTGGGTGGGACTACACCGGGACTTTGTCCAATGGCTATCCAGCATGGTGGAACCCATATTGAGCACAGCCTTCTGTCTTGTCCCACTGAGAACTTTGGACTTCCATTTCAGAGACTCAAAAGGTAAAACTTCTGACCAAGTTGAACCTGGTCTCTGTATTCAACCCACGCATCATTGCAGTTGGCCTTAACTTTTGACTGTGACCTGGTCTAGTGAGATCAGTTGTCCGTGGTTGGTGATTTTCGCTTTTTAGCTCTAAAACTTTTTTTATTGTTTTTTATTGCATTTTCAAAAAGGTAGAACACAATACAAGTGACAACACCAATGCATCTGGCAAAATGTCCAAAAGCCAACGCAGAAGAACATATGAACAGTCAAATCAGAGGAGCAGGCAGAGCCTGCCCAAAAACAGGAAATGCCAACAATACCTTGAAAAATGTGCCATCTAGCCCAAGTGTTCATAACCCATCCACATCGGAAACAAAGGAAGAGAAAAGAATAGTCAGAAAAGAAAGAAAGGAAAGAAAAGAAGTGGGAAGAAGTCCTCACATCTAGCACAGCCAAACTGGACCAATCAAGTGTAATCACGTGGCAATGGAGAGAGTGAAGAGGAAGGTGGGGGGGCAAGGACTCCACCCAGGCAAGCAGCGCCAAACACTAGTCAACTACGCAAAGTGCTGCTGCCTGCATTCCAGGAAGGTCCACAAGGGGGACCAGACATCCCTTGGATGGGCATTGGGCGGCCTCAGTTCCTAATAGGCCACCAGCTGCCTCTGACAGTACACAGGATCCTGCGGCCAGTCCCTACAGCGAGGGGCCAGCACTCTGCCCCAGCACATTGCAACGCTTCACTTTGCCAGCACTAGGAGCAACCCCACCAGTCTTCTGTTCTGAGGGGGAATCTACTTAATGTAACCCAAGAGCGCAAACACAGGAGATCTCAGTAGTGCGAGCACAGCCATCTCTTCCAACGCATGCAGCACATCCTCCCAAAACCTCATCAGCGCCCTAAAACCCCATGCCAAGTGCAGAAAATCTGCACGCTGAGACGCACATCTATTGCAGCGATTACCAGCACGAACACCCATCCTCTGAAGGCTATGCAGCGTGTAATACAAGCAATGTAAAAATTTTAAGTGTTGCAGACACAATCTATAGTTGGGGGATAACTCACACATATGCGTGCAACAGTATTTCCACACCTTAACCGACAAGGCCTCCCCCACTTCCAGTTCCCACTGTCCTCTGGCCCTAGAGGGCAACATAGACGGTGTCGCCTGAATACACACATACAAGCTGGTGTATGGCCACAAGGGACAGAGACATATACAGTAACTCCAACACCCGACTCACCGGGGGCGCCACAGGAAAAGTGGGATTCCTGGAGCACAGGGATTCCCTGATCTGAAGATAAGTAAGTCAATACTGAATGGTATTGCACGGTGCACGAAGCGCCACCTCGGAAGAAATAAATACATTCTCAGGGTACTAGGAGTCCAAAGTCGTCAGCTGCAAATCCAATAGACAACAGTCTAATCGGCCACCACCGATTGTACACGGGTGCACAACATCTCTCCCCAGCGCCCAAGGCACATACGCCACCTTGTCTCTGACCCATTGCATGAGGCCCACCAGGCTCGCACTGTACACGCCACCATATTCATGCCTCACAAAGCAGGACAAGGCACAACATATAATACACCAGACAGGTGAGCAGGCCAAATCAAGTCCTGCTCCTGAGCCAAGTGTGACAAGTATTCTATAAGATGCATCCAAAAATGCGTGTAGTGAGCTTATCCGCATATATACTAAAGATCCAGATCAGGAGCAGCCAAACCACCTAGCTCGGGTCCAGAATCACCTTCTCAGTATGCCACTGCAGACCTTTGTAGATCACAATGGTAGCATGAATACGTAGCCACCTGACATTCCCCAATCCAGCCAGCTCGCAGCCTATGTTTTGTGGCAGCAGTCAGGTGAGTGTCCTGAAGCACACAAATACCAACTGCATGCAGCTGCAAATATGCAGAAAGCAGCCGCATATTACGCCCATCATTCCGCCCCCAAACATTTCAGGTCATACAATTCACATATGTCACCCCTGCAGAAGTCATCATAGTAGGTCCCACCACTGCCTTCTAGGCACCGTATGGCTATAGATCATACAGGTAAAACAATGAGGCAAATACCCTCTAACCCTTATGACCAGGGTAATAAATGTAGTTACATTAAAGGTCAATGCAAGGGGGAAGTAACCTAGACTTCCGCGGAGTATAAACGGTTTAGGAATTTTCTGTGTACCATAAATGTAATACAAAAAGAAATGTATTACTTCATATATTACTTTTGATCATATTAATCCAGATGTTTTTCATGTAAATATCGGTTGAACGGTTAATTTTGTTTGCAAAAGAGTATTATATTTTTACATTTGTCTCAGTAGGTGCTCCTAAAAAAACTGTGAAAGTGCTGAAGTGCAGGTAAGTGAAGGTGATATATACAGTCAGTGCAGAGTGTGGTTTTAAGAAAGTTATGAACTTTGAGTGGCTTCTTCAATCCAGGAAGCCCTGAAGTTTCACAAAATTTCTTTGTATTTGTCTCATCCACTCTTTGGAGATATGTCGACATTTCAACCCCTTAATAAGGTGAGTCAAGGAGGGTTCATCATCAGAACAAATATAATCCAATTGGTAGCACCTACAGGTGGTATAAATCACTGTATTTTTAGAGGTCTGGTGAATCCGTTTGCATAATGGAATTAGTATACAGACTGGAAAACTCACCTAAATTTCAGTGTAATGAACCAATCATGTGAACAGGGACATCTTCCTGCTGGAAATTGATTAAATTGTTTAGTATGCCAGATAATCACAAAGATTAGTCCGTATGGATAATAAATTAAGGGGACTTACAGGATATGGAAGAGTCCCAAGATCTGAGGATCTACACTGGTCTGTGGTCGTAGTACCAAAAAACGCCACTCCGACCATCCTCCAGACTAGAAGTACGAGATTACACCTGCTTGAAGCACGTGTCATGGCCCTCCACCTGCTCCTTTTAATGATCCATTTGTTCAGTCAGGTGATCTAGCTTGGCATCAATTATGTCCAAGTTATACTTAAGGTCCAAGAACATAGCTTTCACCGAAGTCGCCGGATTGTCCTCCTCCCACCACAAATCCTCCACGGACCAGCTGGCCTAACTGCACTTCCACTTCCCATCAAAGGTAGGTTTAGATTGCTCCTAGTCCGTCTTCCCCCTCGTTGCGGGGAGAGAAAAAAAAAGGGGGAGGCAGGCGAGAGAGCGCGGCAATCCAAAAAAAAGAAAAAAGGCAGCAAAGGTGTCCCGCAGGGACCGAGCCTCCACCCCGCTGCGTACAAATCAGGGGTGGGCACTTAACTCCCCTGCGCACCCTCAGCGAGTGACCACACACAGTGCTTCCCAGAAGGACCAGAAGAAAGACAGAGAGGGGTCAGGCAACTGCCACGTACCACGCCCCCCCAAAACAACTCCAGACAGGAAGGGCCACAACGGACCACAGAAACCCCACAGCCCCACAGGCCGCCCGGCCCCACTCACCTCAAAAGACTGGGGGAGGTGGGACCACAACATGTTGAATCCGGGGCCCCCATCAGACGCTACGCGGGCAAACCGCTGCACCACGCGACCAACAGGGTAGCCCCAAGCACAGCCTCATGTCAATATCAGGGCAGTGCGCACTCTACAGTGACTGGAATGCAAAAATCCAGCACTTCCAATATAACGTAATTCATGCATTATGCTGATGTGCTGTTGTTTAACCTTTTGCATTGCAGATTTTAATCCTGAAGATTTATATTCAAGGTGCTTATAAATACTGTTCATTTGCAATGGATTACTGCAGGCTTTCAGAGTGTGTCAGGGTGTGGTCCCTTTCCAGGGCCTTCTACAAGCTTCCTCTGCATCATGACTGGGTGTGGTTGTGGGCTGGGCCAAGACTCTATATAAGGGAGCCAGCCGAGCTCCACGTGCTCACTATTCAGAGGTCCCGGTACAGAGCAGCAGCAACTTCCTGAGCTCCTGTTCCGGAGGCTACTTTGATCTTCCAGGCCTTGCCCTTCCCTTTGTTGGTGATTCTTGATCAGGGCGGTAAGAAGGAGGGTGGGCCCCCCGATCCCGTTCTCGAAGGCTTTCGAGTTCTTGGGCCTAATTTTCATGATAAATGATTTTACCTTGTGCGCTTTGTCTGGCATTTACAAGGTAGCATTCGAATCAGCAAGACGTGCGATTCATTTCTTGTACTTAACTCATGTTATTCATTGTGAGCTAACATTTCATTGCATTTGTATGGTGGCATTCGAATTGGCAAGACGCACGATTCATTTCTTGTGCTTAACTCATGATATTCATTGTGTGTAACCATTTCATGGCGTTTTTACATATTCTTTTGGAAACCAGCAATGTGCGCAATTCATGTTTCTGCATTTAAAAACTAAGTGTTATAATTCTAGATGTTACATTATATGTGCATAATAAGCGCCTTAATACAACTCCTATGGTGTTCCAGAAAACGTTCAGATTATTTCCTTGTCCTCATTCAAAAAGATTGTGTTTGATTCTGAAGACATAATTCTAGAGGGTTTTTATGTTTCTAGTCAATGTGTAACAATTCATTAAGAGGTTTTATTGAGAAGTTGTATTAATCATTCTTAATTTCTTCCCAGGTAACCGGACGTCTTGAGGCCTAGTTAATTAGTCCATGCTTAAGTTATCCATGGTTACAATATGACAATGCTTAGAAATCATAGTCTAGTAAAGATTAATATGATATAATTTTGATATTGTGTGTTTTAACCTTTTGCTTCCTACAGGTCTCCTTACCAGCTGTTGCCTACCTAATCCCCTTTTCCCCACTTGGACTCTCTTAGACTCTGTAACATTCTAATCAAAGTATTGGAGCTGGCTTGTGGTGGACATGTTGGAAACGTGCGCAGACCCCGAGGATCTGGTGACTCTGACACCTCAGACCCCCTCAGGGGGACACGCAGCCAATGACTGCTGCCAAACAGGCCCCTCGGGCTACCAACGTCCGGGGGCAGAGCGCAGCACAACTGACACAGCCACCGGGGCCGCCAAACGTCCTCCTGGGGGGGAGCAATCCATTCCCTACCCGTTGTCAGGCTCAAGGAAGAAATAAATGACCACCTCGGCCGGCCGTAGCTGCCTCCAGGGTCGGGTCCCGCAGCAAGGCTGAACCACGCAGCCTGCTGCCACACAGGCATGGCACCTGCAGGCCCGCAGCCCAACCCTGGCAACCAATCTGGCCCTGTGGAGAGGCAACACCGGAGGCCCAGCAGCAAGCCCCCAAACAGCCGCAAGGCCCCCGGCGACAGCCCCGAGAGAAGGAGGGGGAAAGAGAGGGATTAGCCCCCCAATCACCAGACCGTCCACAAAGCCCTCCTGATCAGGAGGAAGAAACAGTGCGCCAGCCCGTGCGAACGCGCACCAGGCCTATCACCTCTCCAGTGGGCCACGTGAACTCTGCATGCCCCACACTGCCGAACCAGCTCCATTTTCAGGCATCGCGGCTCCTCAAGGCTGTCCGTGCCTCAATGATCAAGAAAAGTCGATTCGGACAGCCGATCTGACAGGATTAATGCCCCTGCCGTACAGAACCTCATGGTGTGACGGCCATTTTGCAAGACGGCCAAGCCACACCCCCTCTCAGCTCTAAAACTTAATTTAAACTTTAAAAATGTACATCTTCAGTTATTCCTTTCTGGATTTTTATCATTTTGGGGTCTGTTTGTTCATTGAAATATTCTCTATTTTTATCAATTGGAGCTGGATTTTCATTGAGTCGTGGTTTTGACTTTTTAACTGTTTTGTTACTGAGAAATACTTTAAACACTATTCTCAAGTTAAAACTGTGTTTTGTGCTACTGCTACCAAGGGATGGGCTTTAAATTATCAACTCCTAACAGGACCATGAAGGTGTGTTAAATAATTAAAGTTACATTACTTAAGGAAAAATATGGTTAGTCTCAAAATAAGGCAAACTGCATAATAAATCATATACAGGGAATTAGCACAAGGCTTAATGAATTGCAGAAATCAGTTTCCAGTAACAGATGGGGCTGGCAATTACTCTAAAATATATAGGATGAGACATAGGCTCTCCTTCAAGTACAATCTGCAAATAATTACAAGTCCAGAGTATGCAAAAAATCAATTTAATTCTGTTCTCTGGGAATAATTTTGGACTATGTCCAAAACAAGACACCTTTTATAGGAAAATACATACTCAAAATCATACAGTCAGCATGAGATGAGCAAAATGTTGCATAAGCTAAGCAAACAATGTTATGTAATAAAATGCAACAATACCTAACACCATACCCTAACTGAATAATAAATAGTCCGCTTCTGATCTGTCATCCGATGTGACTTCACAAATCTAGTTACATATAACACAATGATGAACTTATGATATGAAGAGGTCTGGCAGGAAGAATAGAAGAAACAGCAACATTTGAGGGAGAAAGCTTCCTCTTGAGATTACAAAGAACAACATTTTATTCATAAAAATCAAGAAGTTTACAAAATGTATTACATTTAGTTATGCTTTTAGTAAAAGGTTTACTGCATTTAGAGTCAATGAGAAATCAAAACATGGTCACATTTAGGATTCAAGATGTCTTGGTCTAGTTTGGTTAAGCCAAGAAAAACACTATTCTACAAATTGTAACAAATTAATTTTGGTTGCAAATCAGTGATATCAGTAACTGTTCATTATTTAGTAAGTAGGAGTTTGCTCTATTCCAACGAAGCACACATCATCACAAATCACACTGTTCTAATCAATATAATTCCCAACACAGCTTCCATCATGTCCAACTTTTTCCTCCTTGATTTTTCCAAAGTCTTGATATTTTCATAGGCACATTCTTTAATGTTCTCTGGAGTGATATCATCTATCTTTATATTTTCTGTTACTGGCACCTTATTTTCACTCTCACAATGCAGTTCACCTAAAGAAGCATTGACATCAGGGTTGATAAGATTCCAGAAACTCTTGACAAAGTAAAACACTAATAACAATATTGCATGTTAGGAAATAAATACATAATAAGTTTCAGGAGAGAGATGTTATGGAACTCAAAACTTCATTGTATCCAGATAGGTGATTAATGTTGAGTAATATATCAATAAAACACAATAAATTGTAACCTTGCCGTGGTGTTTCATTGATAATCATATAATCACAGAGGTTTCTGAAGTGTCCTCAAATTTTTGTGATTGATCATTCAGTCTGTAAATCAGTTTAATGTATGGCTACAATCATTATTTACAGCTGTTCCTCCCCCCATGAAGGTTGGTAATACAGAGAATCCAAGGTCTTTGCAACTTGTAGCAAAGTGAAATGTCATCTCTGTTTATGATTGCTTGCACCTTGAATGTCAGACGTTATGTAAAAGTATCAAAGTTGTTCTGGGTGCTATGTTTAGGTTGCTTCAATTTTTTTTTTAAAGCCATATTCTTCTGTGAACAACCACATTATATGGACAATATCGTGGATGATATGTTTTAATTTCCAGCACAGTCGAACATTATTCCCAGCTTCAGCAATCAATGCAGTGGCCAGTGCCACCCTGACCGTAACACTTTGAAAAAGTTCAGTTTTATGTGAGCCTTCCACAAGTCTTAGTCATGCATAACACTTCTGACCAGCCTTCCTCTGAAAATGATATTTGTACTTCAGCCTCGTCTGTTGACTCAGTGGACTAATGCATTCAATCCAGAAACCTCTGTTTGATCTCATAGCTACAGGTTCAAATTCTGCCTTCCACCATTTCAAGGTTTATAAAATGAGTAACAATTCTAATTCGTTATGCAGTGTCAAGATGCCCCAAGGGTTGCCCAAAGCTTCAGAAGTACACATATGAAGTTATTCTGTGTTGCATTTCAAATGCAGGTCCACTTCTTTCACTTTGTGCCATTCTCTAACTATGGTGTCATATAGGCTGGATGTCACACCTATGTATTTACCTCATGTGGTCAGAGAGGTAAATGTAGGATAATTTGTCAGAAAGTCACATTCAGGAAATAGATTGGTTTGCAGGCAAAGAAGCAGTTGTAGATATTTTCAATTTGATTCATCATATAATTGGAATTCATGTTGCAGGGAATCAAATGGTTTAATCCATCCATCCTTCAGTGGTTGTACCAAAGTGGAGAACCCTTGTGCTTTTGACAGTAGTCAGTGAATAGTAGCCCCCCTCCCCCCAAGAAGAAATGCTGAAGTATCCTTGTAAGATATTATGTTACTGGCTGAGAGGGGGACTGTAATGAAGCAGTAACCACAATCCTTGTCAAGGTGAGACACAAGCAAACCTCAAATTAACCTGTGCCCAACCCTCTGGGAGTTTGGCACACAGCCGTAAGGCTTAACTTAGAGGCAATGTGCAAAGTATTTATTCAACACTTCTAACAGTATTAAAGTGAAAACACAAAACAAGAAAAATCCCACACCAATTTAGAAAAAAATAACAAATGTTAGCACATAAAATGACCAAAATGACAAACATCTAATCAGTAGAACCAGAGATATGGAGGTTTCAAGATTACAGTGAAAATAGCACCAAAAGTGCAAAGTGCCAACTGTGGATATCTGGCCGTGCCAGACCACGACAAAGTCAAAAGTTTAAGCAGAAGGCAATGGAACATGGCCAGGTTACAGAGACCCAGTTAGGCCCAACAACAAGAGTAACTTTAATCCTGATTGTGAAGTGTTATGAGGTCCCAGGATGATGATTTGTCAAAGAGCTGGGGTGATGCATTCGTTCTGATGGGCTGTGAAGCTGCAATCCAAAGTCCTGAATGATCAACGAGGATTCTGTAGAAGAGGGGCTTGTGATACAAAGTCGAGCATCAAGGATGCGTCGCACAGTTGAGGATATGCATTGGTTCTGAGGACCTGCAAGACTGCAATGCGAGAACCTACATAATCGTTGAGGCTGTTTGCAATGTGAAGGCCTGCATCAGTAAAGCTTCACACAGTGGTGGTTCCACTGAAGACTACAAAGTCTATGTGGAGTCCTTGCCATCCAGCTAAAAGCCAGAGTATACTAATCAATACCTTATTGCAGGGGCACTTGTCAGCTCTATGCCTTTCTGAACTCAATTGAATCCCTGTTACAACAGCCTCCTGAGCCACTGACCCAATCCATAGGGAACCTGTCTTCTTACTCGTGGAGCCCATCTGTGAAGCACCTAACCTCAACTTGCTCACAGATGCATCCCAGTAGGCAGATAGTATACCACCATCACCAACAAAGTGATGTGGCCCATTCCACCGCTTGAATCAAATGTCTGTCCTCAACCCAAGGAAAACTCTGGTCATAAGGACAGTAACCAACAGAGGCCACTGACAACTGTCAGTGTCAAGAGCCAGGCTTCAAGCCATCCAGGGTTTTATAACCTCTGCGCTTTCTCAGGGTGAGGGGCAACAGCCCTGAATATTAGGCACCCTTCTTCCACTCTCCTTGCTGCCAGTCCTGGGATGGTAGCCTGAGACTGGCCACTCGGCCCCAGGTCTTTACCCTGAAGCTGAACAGGGATCAGGATTAAGTCTAACCTCACACTTCCCCTCCATCTGGGCTCCTGTACCCTCCATTTGAAAGTGGTACCCCTGAAACCTGAACTGTCAGGGCACCCACTGCACCCTCAGCTCTACTGACACACAGAGCAACTCATTTCCCAGAATGTAATCTATGGGCATCTGGAGACTAACTATAACTCTTCCCTGGGTCACCTCCCCACCCCATTCTAAGGTTAACAGAGCCAGAGGTAGGAAATTAACCTGCCCTTCGGCCTAAATTATCCTTTTCAATGGCCTGTGTACTGCTTAGGGGGAGCCAGCCTTTAGCACTACCATGGTCTGGCTGGCTCACTGACCCTCAGAGCAGTGAGAGGGACTCCATTCACATTGACATAGTAGAAGTGATGACTTCCACGTTCAGGGATAACCAGTCTACACTCTGAGTTCATCTCTCAACTAACGGTGACTAGAACATGTTCTATCTCCTACCCCTCTGGACTACTTACCCCTAAGACCATATTGGTCACCCCTATAGAGGACACCACTAGTGGATGGTTTATTCTGACAGAGAGATTCCCCCTGCATGTGTTGTAGCTGAGAACAATCAAAAAAGGGGGTGTTTGGAAATGGGGCACCCTGGGCCAGCACCCACCAGAACCTCCTCCCTGTTTCTGAGAAGGGGCAGAGGAACCCTTTCCTTCCCCCTTATTCTGGAGCTTGCCTGTGTCTTTCTTGACCTCCCCTCACTCTGCTGGTGGGGAACCTGTACCACCCTTTATTGGGGGTCAAGCCCAGGAACCTTCTTATGGATCTTGGTGTTGAGTCAGTGGTCTGCCTCCTTAGAAAGCTCCCTGGGACCAGTAAGCTTGCTATCAATCAGGAGTTGGTTTAGAACTGTAAGACAAAGACTGAACTTGTGCTCTCTTGCAATCAAGTTATACAGTCCTTGGTGTAGGAGAATGGCTCTCCATATAATGTACAAACAGATGTGCACTGGGTAGAGAGGTAGCAACCCAGCTTTGGTATACAGAGGTAAAAATAGACCACCTAGTGCTCTGTTTTTGTGGTCGTGTGGGCGAACAGTTAGGCTCACCTTCGAGATGTGCTAAGTATTTGGTGAATTCACACTAACAATGAATGTAGACACACACTCGGAAGAATACCTCAAGACCAATTAACAAAAATACTTCTGATTTTTATTAAAAATTTAAGACCAAGATCATCAATTTACGGTAAGTACTTTTTTGTTATGATTTTTCAAATATATACATACTTTTTGTTTGTAATTATGCATCAAAGGAATGAATGGGAAAATCTTTAAAATTGCATAGAAAATCAAGTTATGCTCTCACAAGTGTCACCTTCTATTTTTAGGTCGAGGTCATTGAAATACCCTGTGGGTGAGCTGGAGAAGTCCTGGAGGTTCCCGGTTCAATTGAGAACAGGGTCTTAAGGTATTTGGGGCTGGTGCACAACAGAGAAGGGGCCCACTTGAAATCACACTGCACAAATGGACTTAAATTTAAGTCCAGTGGGTCCTCTTGAAGGGTAGAGGTCGCAAGGAGTTAGGGACCACTAGGGCACAGCTGGTTTGGTGTTGCAGGGGCCAGAAAGGCCAGGTGCAGAGCAGATAGGTCAGGGAAGAATTTTGAGTCAGGGAGTCTTTGGAGCCAGGAGCAGGTCACTTGGAGGGTAGATTGCAGGTCAGCAGAGCCACTCTGGGGGGTGTTTCTTGAGTGTCCTGAAGTCCCTTGACTAGTGCTTGCTTCTAGGCTTTTGAGACTCCAGAGTAGACTTTCCTTCTTGGTGTCTGACACTGGGGGTGATCCAGTATACCGGGCAATGAGATGTCTTGGACCCTGAAGTTTACAGTGCCACCAAACCTGGCACACTGGTAGTTTTTGTCTTACTGGTCTGTGTTGGTCAAGCTGCTAGGTCTGGTTCGTTGGTCAGCAGCCAGTCAGTAAACTGGACTTCACTGTTTCCTTGCTTTTAGGTTGCAGGAGAGTGAGACCTTCACTTTGAGGGAGTTTCTTGGCAACTTTCAGAAGCGTGGAGGTGCTATGAGGTTTTGTTGAGTTTTTCAGGTGTCCAGATGACACCTCAGCAGCGATTGTCAAGTCCTAGGAAAACCAGGCATGGTTTGGTGCCTTTTTCTTTGTGCAGGAGGATTTCTGTTCTCATGCCTCTAGTCTTCTTTGTTCCTGATCTTCTTGTGTCCATCAAATCTGACCTGTATGTCTAGGGATGTCCACTAAATGCTGCATTTAGTGAGCATTAGGAGGTGTACCTGGTAGTGGCCAATGAGTCACCTACCTTAGGGTGGCTATACCCACTAAGACACCCACTGTGGGAAGGGGTCACATCCCTAACCCTGATTAGCTACCTTCCTATCATCTAAGATGGAGGAAAATTAAATGGAGTGGTCACCCTGCCTGCCACACCTGAGGAGTGGTGCAGGCTGATGGGGGTCACTCCTACTCTGGCTTAGCTTTCCCACTGGTTTTCCCACTCAAAGTGGGGGGAAAACAATTGGGTGGCCATCTGCTGCTAACAGCAGAGTCAGGAGCTAGATTTCAAAGGTGTTAATGCCTTTGAAGCTGACCACTGATGCAGGGTGCTTGCCTGTGGGAGGGGATATAACACCTCCACCCAGGAAAGGCTTTAAGTTCTGGCTCCTGAGAGCAGAGGCTCTTACCCCAGGAGCTACGGCTTTTGTGTGGTGGTGGCAAGCTGGCTAAGACTAACCAGCAACCTTGACTGGACAGTTAGTTGTTTCAGGGGACACCACTAAGGTGCCCTCTGGCTACTTTTTATAATAAATCCAACACTGGCATCAGTGTGGGTTTATTATACTGAGCTGTTTGATACCAAACAGCCCAGTATTCAGGGAAGTCATCATGTGGCTAGGGAACTCGTAATGACCAGTGTCCAGCACATATATTTGCTATGGCTACCCTGTACACTTATTATGTCTTAATGTTTTGCAAAGACACAGTAGGGGTGTTTTTGCTCATGTACACACATATCCTCACATGCATTATTGTGCACCCTGCCTTAGGGCTGTAAGGCCTGCGAGAGGGATGACTTACCTATATTGCATACAGTGTTAGTGGACATGCCATTCTTGGTGAGTGCCATGTTGAGTTTGCAACTCTTAAATACACCTTGTCATGCACTTGCAATGCCAATCTACATGAGGGCAGTGTGGGGCCTCTCGGAGTGGCACAATTGGTGCTGCAGCTCTAGGGGTCTCTCTTCAGTACCCATGGCCTATTTACCAGGGGTACCATTTACAAGTGACTTACAAGGGTGGATGAAGTTCCAAACATAATACAGCTTTAGGGAAAGGGCTCTGGCCCTGGGAACCAGTTGAGCAGGGGCACAGGGTACTTATAGTTTGAAACCACATCATTCTGAAGGGAAAAGGTAGGGGGCTCCATATCAAAAGAGGCCCTTTCTCACACTGGGCAATCCTTCACATTTCTGCCCTTCACTCAACCATCCAGTGCATTGCCAAAGGAATTCACACAATCCCCCCAGGTCTTACAGGCCAGCTTCTGCCTGTAGCTAACCTTCTCCCTGAACTTTTCAGGGGTGAGGCCATATTTTCCTTCCTTCATGGGAAGATATCTCATCCTGTCCCCCTTCTCTAAGGCCAGTAGGTGTCACTCCCCTCACTAGGGATAAGCTTCTAGAGGCTAGCCCCAATCCTCACAGGGGATCCTATGCATCTGTAAAACTACCTCATAAGCTTCAAATGACTTGTCGATGTCATCCTCAACAACAACGTAAGGCACTAGACTTTTAGGAAGATGGACCCTCTTGTCTCTAGAGGGCATTGTAGGTATGCTGTCACCATGTCTGGGCTTGTTCTCCAGCTCCTTCAGACTCAGTTCATGAGCAAGTAACATTTTTCTCTCCTACAGGGCTCTGTCAGCCTCCATGTTCTGTTTAATTTTCCTCCATTGACAGCTTAATTTCCTCCATTTTCACCTGTACTATCTACAGCCTAAACTCCCTCTCTACCTCCCTGTCTGCCAGCTCCTCTGGAAACAGGCCTTGAGAGGACACACCACTCTCAGTTCTGACAAGGGGTTCCAACTTGCGGGATCAAGTGATCGCCTCCGCTGTCTGCTGCATCTCTCGACCTTGAACATCACCCTCTCCATCCTGGTCATCTGTTGTGATTGGCAACTGGTGGGCTTCCACCCATGCCTGAAAGCCTTTTGTAATTCTGCCTTCTTAATGTTCCGTTCAGTTGGCAGCCCCTTCACTTTTCAAAATTCCATGAGCTCAGCCACAGTGTAGCCCTCCAGGTTGAGGAGTTGAAATTCCATCTTTGCTGGTGAAGCCACAGGTGCACACATTCAGTTAGAGTGAAGGTGAATTTGTAATAAAAGGCAAACAAGGGCATCAGGAAGAATTTAAAAATTCCAAATTGTCTACACTCATTTATTTAGGATTTTCATTGTAACACATCATCAATGTATAGCCCTGCACAAATACAAGTCCTAATTGAATCTCTGCCACCAATGTAAAAGATTGTGTTACTGGTTGAGGAAAGTGAAACTCTATTGAGGGTGTAGCCAAAATCCTTGCCAAGGTAAGGCACAAACAAACCCTACTGGTAGTTTGGCACAGATAAGTAAGGTTTAACTTAGAGGCAATGTGTAAAGTATTTATGCAGCATTTCAGATAGTAAAAACGTGAAAAAAACAAAACATGAAGAATAATGCACTAATTGACAAAAAGAGAGATAACTGTTATACACTTTTAAAAAAACAAAATAACAAAAAATCAATCAATAGAACAGAACCGGTTCTACTGATTGAATCAAACTGAAGATATGCGAGGCAAAAAATTTCAGTGAAAACAGAGCCAAAAAGCACAAAGCGCCATCTGTGATTATCTGGTCATGCCGGACCAGGACAAAGTCACAAGTTCAGACTGATCACAATGGAGCGTAGGCCAGCTACAGGTATCAGACCTGCTGTACAAGAGTACCTTAAAACCAGGTTGCAGAGTGTTGCGAGATCCTATGTAAAGAATGAGTTGTGCAGCCAAGGTGATGCATTGGCTGAGAGGGGCTGCAAAGCTGAGATGCAAGGTCCTGTATCATCATCAAGGATTATGTTGTTGAGGGGTTTGCAATGTGAAGTCCAGCATCGAGGATGCATTGCACGGTTGAGGCGGTGTGTCAGTTCTGAGTAGAGGTGGCCGGGACTCATGGAATGTCACTCTGTGGAATTCTGCAGAGTTACATGAAAACTTTGCAGGATTTTGTGGAGTTCTGCGAAAGTGCAGAAATTGCCACATTGTGCTGCTTGTGCTGATTTTTAGTGTTGGGAGTTCATCCCACAAGGAAAGATCTGCATGAATGGCACCACTTGGTGCACCAGAGGGTGCTGCTGCTCAAGCTGATTTTGCTGTTGTTTGAGAGGAGTTTCAACTTGAGCAGCAGCTTTCCAAACATGAATGGTTGTGACAGACCATGACCGCCCGCATTGGGTAAGTTTTACCAGGTGCCTTTCTAGCTCCCAAAAATCATGTGAGGTAATGCCAATTTTCACTAGAGTTCACCAATGAACTGTTGGCAAGGCGCTCTTAAGAAAAAGCTCTACCACATGGCAGTTTTCAGAATTTGACTGGAACTCGACATTACAAGGAAACACAGAGTGGCCAAAGTTCCCTAGCTCCGCTGGTGGAGCAAAAGTTGTCACCCACTCCTAACTCCAAGGAGCTGTGAAGTTGTGATGCACGAACCTGTGTCATCATTGAGGCTGCCATCAGTGAGACATTTGCAATGTGAGGGCCTTCATCAGTGAAGCTTCAAACAGTGGAGGTTACGATGTGGATTGCATGGTTGAGTCATTGCACTGAGGGAATCCTCGCAGGAGACACAATGAGTCGGTTTTGCACAGGGTTGCACCATGCAACAGTAGAGACGCGTTGGTCCTGCAGGATCCACAGAATGGCTGGCAAAGAACCTTCAGGTCCTCTTGCAAGGCCCCAGGACTGGGTTGTCCCGCTTGGCAGGGTAGGACTCACAGATGGCAAATTCCAAGCTCTGGGGTCATGGTTGTTGGAGCCTTCTTTCTCTGAGGTTCTAGTCAGGAGGCCAGCCGACTAACCATTCGGACCATTCTGGCATCCAATTCTTCCTACCTAGGCAAGAGGGAAGCAGGCAGTAGATCAGCACAGCAGGGCAGCAGTCCAGTAGGGTGGCAGTCCTTTCATCAGCACAGCAGTCCTTCTTCCTGACAGAGTATCTACAAGTCCAGAAGTGTACTGAAGAGTTGGGGTCTAAGGTCCAACATTTATGCTTGGTGCCCACTTTGAAGTGAAGGAAGCTTCTAGAGGTTGCCCCCTGAGGTGTCAGGCATCTCCTTCCTCCTTGTCGTGGCCCCAGTTTGTCTGAAATCACAATAGACCATTGTCAAGCTGTTTGTTGGAGTGTTCAGGCAGAGCCTTTGTAATGTGCAAATCTGGTAGGTATAATCTCTTCCCCCTTGATAATTCATAGAGGCCCATGCTGCCAAAATATATTGTCACTTAGTCTCACTGTCTGGGAGTAATACACAACGACCGACTGCTAGCTAAACCTAGTCATGTGACCCAGGAACAGGCTGCAGGTACCAAATTGTTAGGATAAGAAAATGCCACCTTTCTATTAGTAGTGAATAAAAATCAGATTTTACTATTAAAGAGGGCTTTTAATTACAATGCTTTAGACAGTAAACTCAACCTGTCCACCTACACCTAACCAGAGGTCACAGCTCGTTAAATGTAATAAGTATCTCCAATATTATCCTATCGGGAAGGCAGGATTTGCAGTATTGAAAAACTATTTTAAACGTTTTTCACTACCAGGACATGTAAAACTTAAAAGTACATGTCCATCTTTGTAAATACATCGCATTCCTGCCATGTGTGCAGTCCAGGGACTAGTCTTGGGTGAATTCTATGTATTAAAAAGTAAGGTTTAAGCATGGCAAAAGGTTTACTTTGCCAGGTCGACATGGCAGTTTCAGAATGAGCACAGGCTGCAACAGCAGACCAGAGGATTTAAGTGGGTTTCTTACTCAGTGCTCCAGGCCCACTAGTAGCATTTAATTTACAGACCTTGGGTTCATGTTGTACCACTTCACTAGGGACTTATAAGTTATAAGTAAATTAGTATGTCTACTGGGTGTAAGACAATTCTAACATGTTTTAAGAAGAGAGCACAAGCACTTCAGTACTGGTTAGCATTTTTAAAGTTCTTAAAGTCCTAAAAGCCAACAAAAACATGTTCAGAAAACAGGAGGGTGACGATAAAAAGTTTGGTATGACCCTGCAGAAAAGGCCATGTCCAACAATGCTACATTGACACTTTCAGGCGCTTCATACATTTTTTTTCAGGAATGCATGCATTGATTGCCTTGTCAAGAACATTGCCCAAATTACTATGTTGTCAGTTTCCTCCAGAGTTTTCAGGATATCTAATCCTGAAGAAAAAGATGTCAGCCCGTCTCTCGATAAGTATCCATTCTGTTGCCTGCCTCTTTATATGATCATATAAGCGGCAGCAGCAATACACCTATTTGCATGTCCTTGTATGATTTAGGCATACACAAAATGGGCTTGGAGTTTTCCCACATCGCATTTTAGATATAGCAAATAGACACAGTAGTGTTGTAGAGCTTCCAATGGTAGCATGCCAAACAGGTAATTAAATACAGGTACCACTACCATTTTGAAGTTCTATTGTAGTGATAGTATAGAGATTTTCATTTGATTGCATCAATCACAGCCTTGGGAATGAGAGAGCAAAGTTTGTCTTGCACCTTGTTGATTAGGCTAACATTAGGAAGGATCCCAAGATATTTCATATTCTTCGTGACCCACTAAAATGGTATTGTGCATTGCAACCAACTATTTGGCAGCATTTGGACACAGACAGGGCTTTACTCATTGTCCAACCGATTCTACGTTCTGATAAAGAGGAGAATTCAGAGATCAGACACATCATCTGGTCAGCTGGTCTGAATAGCGTGAGCATTATATCATCAACATACAATAGCAATCGAATTTCTCGATACTGCATTTAATTGCTATGTCCTGATCTGGATGTCTTATCGCCACTGCTAAGAGTACAGGGCTAGGACAAACATCAAGGGAAAGAGAGTACAACCCCTATGTATGTGATTGATTTCGAAAGGAAGACCTTGCAATTGATTCTGTCTGAATGCTCTTAGTACAAACATAAGACATTTGTGATGAAATTGTGGCCTATATGTATTTTTGAAAAGATAATCACACTCATCACTGCCAAATACTTTTGTGCCGATTTAAAGATCGAATTTATCCTCCAGGACATTGCACGTTCACCATAAGAGCTGGTGATGAAAGTGCTTAATTTGTGCTTGTTGTTTCCGGTGCTCAGCACCGGCACTTGTTTTGAGGACCAGCGCTTAGTCTTCTGACTCAAGCATTTGCTGTGAGCAAAAGACACATATGAAAAAGAGGGAGGAAGCTGCTTGAGTGAGCTGAGGGGGCAGGTAGTGGCTTTAAATGGAGTGAAGAGGCCCGAGATGGCTTCAGGATTACGCCAACTCAGTATTCCGTGCTCCCACATTTAATTGCAGCAGCCGCGTGTTTAAGAGGAGGGCTTTGGGCACCGGCACATTTTTTATTCACAAATGAAGCACTGGGAGAAGAAGAGTCCTTGCATGGTTCCAGGGTGGCTTTCT
The DNA here is from genome assembly GCF_031143425.1 of Pleurodeles waltl. Classification (NCBI taxonomy): domain Eukaryota; kingdom Metazoa; phylum Chordata; class Amphibia; order Caudata; family Salamandridae; genus Pleurodeles; species Pleurodeles waltl. Next base: position 842,333,160 of record NC_090436.1, read on the forward strand.
GGGTACGAACTTCAATTGGGGCCAATGGATTAGTGTCAGGAATACTTTTAAAATATATTGTCCTGTGGTAGGCTGATAGAAGGGGGGTATTTGTTTCTTTAAAGACTGTACTTAGTAGGTGTATTATTTTGCAGCATTAATTTTATATTATTCACGTGGAATCCAACCGCTCTTGGGGGCTTAACAGAAAGCATTGATTTAATGGCTTCTCTGATATCTCTTGGCATGATCTGACTAACCACAGATGAACACTTCTGAGAAGTAAGATATGGTAAAGATCATTTTGTAAAAAAGGGATCCTTCCCTGACACGCGAGTAATCTACCTCTGATATGTAAAAATAGGAGTAGAATGATACTAATTTTCTCATGTTTTCCGTTCAGAAAATTGATAATTGTCCCGTGTTATCTGAAATTGCAGATATTGTGGTTGCTGCCTCAACTATAGTGCCAGCAACCTTCCATCCTTTTTGCTCTGTTCATAGTACATTGATTTGGGTTTGGTCAGTGCGTATTCTTCCCTAAGATTTAAACCATAAACTCAGATCATATTTCTAAATGTTCTAGTTGTTGAAGATAGTCATCCAAAGATTTTGCACCTTATCAGAGGGTGAGAAAGCTGATTGCCTGTTGCAGGGCTTTCCGTTTTTCTGAGGCTGTTATTAACACTGTTGTAGTCCTTTGTCTTATTTCCTCTGAAGTACAACTTCTGCTATCCAGAAGATTTAGCTAGAGGCTACCAACTTCTAATTTAGGTCTAACAATATGGTTAGGTAATGTTGCAGTGGTCTTTTCTCGTTAGGTTACTGATATCTAGTGGCATTCTTTCTCCAGGATTTTACCGCAGGTACTTTAAGCCCATGTTCCACTGCATAAGGATTGATGAGCCATTTGAGATACCTCCTTCCAATATAGTACAGCATAGTAAATTAGGCAGTAAGGAGCTTGGTAATGCGGATGGGAAGGAGAAAAATAAGTTAAGAGGAAATAAGCACACTAGTATTCTTTTATTGGACTATTCCAGGACTTTTGGGAGACTTTGGGGACAATGAAACAGGTTTACCGTACCAAAATCTGCGTGTTATGATCAATACTGCATATTTTTCCCCGATAAATATTGGCAGGTTTGACCTACCCACATTTATCTCCCAACTCATATTTGCAATATGTGCAGTAATAACAGTTAAGGATTTAAGGGGTCAGTGTGGGCTCGGGTGGCAAGCGCCTTTATAAAGCTGTCTTATGCTTCATTCTCTGGTGGCTTCTGGATTTTTGTTTGCCTTTCAAAGAGGCATCCCCTGGCAGAAGAGCTAGATCAGCATGACATCTCGTACAGAGATTTCTTTGAGTCTACTGTATATTACTTTTTCCCATTGCCTAGATTGTCATAATGTGGCTGGGACAAAGGTGATAGAATTTGAGCCTGACTTGTGCCCATTGACGTGTCTTCTAACAACATCTCGATCGTGGCAGCCCTTGGGCGTCATTTGAGGGTTGTCAGGGGTCGCAGTTGCAACCCCTGGTTTTTCGCCCCCTGGCCTCAGAGGTGGCACAATCAATGCCACAACCAACGGGTGACTGCACACTCCCTGTTTTCTATTTTTTCCATTATACAAATAGTGAATAATATTCTATTATTCACTATTAGTCTAAAAAAATGAAGCACAGTTAGCTGAAACAGGACCTTTGGTGCCAGCTGAGGTAAGTAAAACATGCTTTTAAATGAACGTTGTGTATGTGTTTGCAGGTGAGAGTGTGTTATGTAAGGGAGAGAATGTGTATATCTGACGATGTGTGTGTGAGTGAAAATGAGTTCTAGTCAATGACAGGCATTGAGTGAGAATGTGTGAGAAAGATGTATGAGTCCAAGAGTGTTAGAGTGTGAATGAGTGAATGCTCGCGAGAGTCAGTGAGAATGTGGTGCTGAACTTGTGAGTCTGTCATTAGCCCAAGCATGCTGAAGGTAATTGCTGTCTTACAGAAAGAACTATGACAAAATACTTCCACTGGTCCCAGTCGTTTTTGCTGCATCCAGCAACTGTATGGAAGCCTCAGATTTATACATGAAAAATTCAGAGCCGCCTTGGCAGGCATCCAGCGTATTTTCAGATATGAAGATACTTATTCATTCAATTATAATAAATATAACAGTCTATTCTCTGGTGCCAGTCGTCTTTTATCTCTGAGGCCTATAAAGTCTGCGTTCCATGCCTCCAACTTGTGTCATTGGCTGCCATGGCTGGAAGCCTAGGTTTAAATGTGGAGAAAAGGACATGATGTCACTTCAAAGTATTGCAGACCGAACTACACTGAATCAATGGAACATTTGGTACAGTTGGTTTGGGCTGGTCACACTCGTATGTGATAAGCAGTCTTAAATAGTTTGGGTAATAACTTACCAGTGTCGACTATTGAAATGTGGTTGAAGAATCACCTGACAGAGTGAATAATAATGGACCACTTGCTACCTAACTGCGTTTAGCTCAGGCCCCACAAAATTCTTGTGATGTCCCCACAGTAAGGAATCCACAACGTTAGAAGTCACAAAATATAATTGAATGTTACTGGATATAGGAGACAATGCTGCACTTACCTTCATGGACTTACGCGTAGCTTTTAATACAATATCACACTGCTCCCTCTATTCTAAGCTTAGTCTGCTCGGTATTCACTAAGAATCCTTGAAGAAGTTGGAGTCATTTTTGTCTAAATGAACACAGTCAGTAACATTAAAACCATTTAGGTCCGAGAAATGTTTTCAAGGTATGTAGTTCTACGGGGGTCTGCATGAGTCCTGCCCATTTTAATATTTATATGGCTCCTTTAGTGGACTTCATTGAAAGCCATCAATTTACATTATTTATGTCATATGTGGATGATATTCAAATTGCGATTTGATTTGCAAATCATTTTAATGTGCCTGCACAGAGTTTTCAAGACTCATTCACTTAAAGTGAATGGGAATAATTCGGAGTTGCTGCTGTTTAGGAGTGCACGCTGATTCGGTCCCATTGATTTATTTGCTGAATGAACTGGGCTCTAATTCGATTCCCAATGAAACAGTATAAAATGCGTGCATTGTGATGGATTTGGCACTCATCTTCCCTAAGAAAGTCAACACTACAAGGTCGTCGTGTTTCTATTATCTGAGGATGCTCTGTAAAGTGTTATCACTTTTACTTCAGCCCAGCAAGTACTGGCCACCATGCCACAAATGCGGAAAACCACTGCTGGAGGAAGATCATTCACTTACCTCGCAGCAAAGAGCTGGAACAACCTACTTCTGCACCTCAGACAAAGCCCATTGCTCACCATTTTCAAGAAGAACCTCAACACATGGCTCTCTGAATGAGGCTCTGTTTTCCCCCTCCCCAATAGCACCTTGAGACCCTCATGGGTGAGTAGGTGTGCTATACAAAAACTGATTGATTGTAAGGACTTGCAACGTGCTAAAGGCCCTTTGGCCAAGTGGGATGGTGCCAGATTGCAACTATGCCACTCAGAGGGGACCCTCTTGGGGACGGAGACCCAGAGCCTCCTGCGGTATCACCTTTCATCAATTCTGAACATTGGATGACGAGCAGGAGGTGACCCAGGTAGCATCCTTGCCCCCTTTGCATGAGGGTGCAGAACTGTCGATACCCTCACATCTGATGGATGATCTTGGCCTTCATCTGGGTTGCGGTGCTGATCAAGACAGGAAATGGCAGTGGACAGTGGGGAGTGTTCACTGAGCCGTGCCCCACAGCCACTGCAACATGGCAACCATCCCTCCCCTCTCCTCCCTGTCCCCTTGCTGCACTGTAACCTGTACATCTTCCAGGAACACAGCCCGCAGAACACAGCCCTACTGTTCTGACCCCTGGAACCTGGCCTGGAAATGCCCAATGCCAAATCTGCTGGTAAACCCTCCAGTAAACCCACATGGCAACTTCTCTTCCCCAGGGCCCTTCAACAATCACGCTCAATGACCGCTGCATGGGACCACAGCCAGCAGACTTTCCCACCACCACAGTTTGCCTAGAACAGGACACTACTATGTAGTTCAGGAAGTTACAGCTGTGGGTTGCAGACTGGAAGGAATGGACTCCATTATCTCTACATTGACAGCTGAGACCAAATCAATATGCCTGGATATTGCGCGTTTTCAGTCCCAAGTGACGGTGCTGGAGTGGAATGTAATGACAATGGAGGACCACCTTAAAACCGTGCCGGAATGAGATCAAGAACTCCTCTACCTCCGCAGTAAGATCATTGACCTGGAAGACAGGAACTGCAGAGACAATGTCCATTTTTATGGTTTCCCGAAACAAACAAAGGGGTTGGACATCCAAGCCTTTCTCCGGAATACCATCCCGTCAATCATAGGCCTAAACTTTGACCCTCCAATGAAGCTCCAGAGAGCACTCGCAAGGTCCCAAGGTGGCAGGTTTGCACATCCCCCCGATTATTGCCTGCCTCCTACTCCATGGACAGACCCTCCAACTCTTTCTGGTGGCCCATTCCCATGGCTCATTCAGAACTGAGAAATATGAGGTCCGAATTGCTGCAGACTTCTCAAAGGAGACCAACGATGTCACACGGCATTCCTGTCACTTAATCCCCAACTTCACCAAATGGACGTAAAATATGGACTGTTTAAATGAGTGCAAATGTGGATCACAAAAAATGGCAAGTCCAAAAAATGTCTATGACCCGGAAGATCTACAGCTTTTCCTGGATGGCTTGTCAGTCCATCCCATGGACACTTCCTCTCTGGCCCCACCCTCGGGACTGACCAAGGACCCCCCCGAAAGCATCTTCTTCACATGCCTCCCTGTAAAGATGGAATCGATGCGATGGTGACCCTCACCATAGAGGCAGGGACCTGGAGATGTTTTTGAGACCCCACGGCAAAAGGGACCAGGTGTTTCAAGCAGTGGCGCACTGTACTCAGCAATCAGACAGTGATAAGTCTTGTTCTCTTCTGAAGCATCTCCACATCTCCAATTGAAATCTCAGTGGCCATGTGGGTCCTGTATGTCCATGTGGATGCAATGGGGCCGGGAGAACTACACCCCTGCTACGACGGACAGCTAAGTATTCTTTTGCACGCTTATATGTGAGGTGGTCTAGTTGTGTTGTATTCAGATCAAGGATGCTGCCCATTAGAAGGCCGTGTTAAGCCCTTCTGTCTACTGAACTGCTTTATTACTGCTCTGGTTTTCTCTGTCCTCCCTTTCTCCTCTCCTCCCCTAACGCCTAACAATTAGTGTTGTAGTGGAGTTATGTAAGATTCAATGTGCTGTTGTTGTGTTATAAGCTGCCATCCACAGAAGTCATGTCCAATAAGTCTCATGATTTATGATTTATGATGTTTCACTGTTCAAGTTGTTTCCGGTGATGAATTGTTAAAGTATCCTAAGCCTCTTACTGTTACTGTTACTACCCACCATGGCCCCATGGTTGCTATTATTATCAGTTCCGGTATTTCCATGTCCCCCTAGTCCAAGAAGCTGGGTACTGAGGAGAGACACCCCCTACCTGGACATCGGTTGCCTGTCTGCCCCCTGGTAACCTGTGGCACCACGTCTAGTCCCGCTTGGCATTTGCTGTTTGACACTCCACTGCCCTCCCCCTACGAGCCATCCTCCTTGCTACGACTCACCTTGTGCTCCCTGTCTCCTGCTGGAGCCCTTCTGGGCATGCTGACTCCACAGGTTTGGACCCGCAGTCCACAGTCCCAAGCCCATGGGGCTTTGCTCGTACCCAAAGTCGGAATCCCCATCTTCCTCCCCAGTTCCCTACCTTACTCCCCTTCTCCCTCCTCACCTTCCCCCCTTCTCTCTCACTGGCATAGATATTTACCCCCTATCTTTCTCCATCTTTCCTCCCTCGCCCACCTTATTCTCCATCCCCTCTACTTCACCCTACTCTAACTTCCTACAGTTAATCCAGGTGGGCACCCGGCATCCCTCACCCCCCCCACTGACCAAGACTCAGAGAGTTCTATCTCTCATTCTGGCTAACAGCCTTATCCCTCCCCCTCTCTTACACCGATAGCCAATCGCCCCATTCGGCACCTCTTCCCCCCGGCCTTCCTATCTCCCCCCTTCATGACTGGCCAGGCTCCTCTCTCTTCCCACCCACTCCAGGTCCTGTCCTGGAATGTCAATGGCTTGAGCCATTACATGAAGCAAAAGAAGGTACTCTCTTATCTCCAGTCAAAAGGGACTGATGTGGCTGTCCTTCAGGGGACGCATCTTGATGATGATGAATCCAGTAAACTGTGTGAGGCTGGGCAGGGAAAACAATATTTCATTGCTGCCCAAAGCCATGGATGGTGGAGGGTGGGTCGCTTAGGAAATGTGGAGTGGCTATTCTGCTTCACAAGACTTTGCCCGTTACTATTATTAAATCGTCGTCTGATCCTGACGGGAGATATGTGTTTTCTAAACTGAAAATTGAGCTCTGCGTCAGTGCAGTATACGCACCTACAGGCCCCAAACACTTGTTCCCCCACCAAATAAACCACCTGCTTACCGATATCGGGGCTTCCTGTTACATTATAGAGGTGATTAGAACCTAGCCCAGGACACAGTGCTTGACAGGACCGGTCCCATAGATGTTGGCAGCAATCGGGACAAGGCAATTTTAGCAGATGTGTCCTCAGTTCATGGGCTGGTGGACTACTGGAGATTCACACACCCGGCAGATAGAGAATACACAGTTCTGTCATCAGTACACAGAACTCAGTTGCATTTGGACTATTTTCTCGTGATGCAAAACACAGTGGCCCAGGTCCCAGACTCTCGTATACTGGAGTGTGGCCTTTCGGATCACTCCCCGATCCTGTTGTCTGTTGACACATGTCTTGCCACCCCGGATCAAAGGCCCTGACGCTTTGCCAGAGCACAACTATGGGCCCATGCCTCCACTTACATGCAGGACATAAAAGGTACAGTTTCATCCCAGAGGGTACTGTGGGCGTCTGTGAAGACAACCATTCACGGGCAAATGATGCACGACGCAGGCCAACAAGCAAAGGGTAGCTCGCCAGGCAGAACTGGAGGTCAACATAGCATATTTCACTCAATCGTAAATAGCCCAACCCTCCCTACTAGCACACCAGCGCTTGGAGCAGGCCCGTGTGGCCCTCAACGAACTACATTCATACCAAGTTGAATATACGTTGCAACGCCTGCAGGGACACCAATATGAACATGGGGGAAAGACTGACAGACTCTTAACAGCTCAGCTCTGCCCGAGGGAAGACGCACAGGCCATTCCCACTATTTCATCTTCTAACGGCGAGTTCCTTACCTGACTGCAGTATATTATTAATGAGTTTGTGGCATTTTACCAACATCTGTACACATAGGAGATGGTGGGTACTATGCCCAAGTGGAGACCTTTTTGCAGGGTGTTCGCCTCCTCTGCCTAACAGATGAGAGCCAAGCCTTGCTGGATGGGGAGATCAGCAAGATGGGAATAGCACAGGCCATATCTAATCTCCCATACCATAAATCAGCATGGGAGGATGGTTCCCCAGCTGAACTTTACAAATGGGCTGGCAAAGAGGTAGTCGAGTCCAGATACGAAGCCCTCCCAGAGGCTAGCCAAGAGGGATCGCTGGGCTGTATCTCAAATAGGGCAGTGATCACAGTTATACCTAATGCTAGGTGGACCTCCTTCTCTGTGGCAGCTATTGCCCCGTCTCCCTCCTGAATGGCGATATCAAAATCTTTGCCAGCGTCCTGGTGGCTTGTTTACGCATAGTTATCCCGTCATTAATACATCATACACAAGTGGGGTTTGTCCCTGGTCCCACCTGTAGAAACCAGCTCTGCACCCTCTTACATGCCCTGTGAGAACCCAGGAACATGCCCGGTGAAGCCTTAGCCTTGTCTCTCAATGCTGAAAAACCATTTGACCATATTGAATAGGACTATTTGTTCACAACTTTATGGAAACTTGGTCTGGGTGACCAACCTATTGCCAAAGTACACTTGCTATACGATCGCCCCATGGTATGGTGGCTTCCTATCAGAACCTTTTCCAGTATGCAGAGGGGCGATATAAGGATTCCCACTCTTGCAACTATTATTTGTGCTAGCCATGGAACCGCTAGCGACCACTATCTCCCAATCTCCTGTCCTTACCAGAATAGCTCTGTAATGGGAGTGTCCACGCTCTACCTTTATATGGATTGTGAGAAGGTAGCCTCTTTCTAGCCTTGTTACCCCCACTTTTGGCCTGTTTGTGAGTGTATGTCAGGGTGTTTGTCACTGTTTTCACTGTCTCACTGGGATCCTGATAGCCAGGCCTCAGTGCTCATAGTGAAAACACTATGTATTCAGTATGGTTGTTATGTGTCACTGGGATCCTGCTGGTCAGGACCCCAGTGCTCATAGGTTTGTGGCCTATATGTATGTGTCACTGGGACCCTGTCACACAGGGCCCCAGTGCTCATAGGTGTGCATGTATATGTTCCCTGTGTGGTGCCTAACTGTCTCACTGAGGCTCTGCTAACCAGAACCTCAGTGGTTATGCTCTCTCATTACTTTTAAATTGTCACTAACAGGCTAGTGACCAATTTTACCAATTCACATTGGCTTACTGGAACACCCTTATAATTCCCTAGTATATGGTACTAAGGTACCCAGGGTATTGGGGTTCCAGGAGATCCCTATGGGCTGCAGCATTTCTTGTGCCACCCATAGGGAGCTCTGACAAATCTTACACAGGCCTGCCACTGCAGCCTGAGTGAAATAACGTCCACGTTATTTCACAGCCATTTTACACTGCACTTAAGTAACTTATAAGTCACCTATATGTCTAACCTTTACCTGGTAAAGGTTGGGTGCAAAGTTACTTAGTGTGAGGGCACCCTGGCACTAGCCAAGGTGCCCCCACATTGTTCAGAGCCAATTCCCTGAACTTTGTGAGTGCGGCGACACCATTACACGCGTGCACTACATATAGGTCACTACCTATATGTAGCTTCACAATGGTAACTCCGAATATGGCCATGTAACATGTCTATGATCATGGAATTGCCCCCTCTATGCCATCCTGGCATAGTTGGCACAATCCCATGATCCCAGTGGTCTGTAGCACAGACCCTGGTACTGCCAGACTGCCCTTCCTGGGGTTTCACTGCAGCTGCTGCTGCTGCCAACCCCTCAGACAGGCAGCTGCCCTCCTGGGGTCCAGCCAGGCCTGGCCCAGGATGGCAGAACAAAGAACTTCCTCTGAGAGAGGGTGTGACACCCTCTCCCTTTGGAAAATGGTGTGAAGGCAGGGGAGGAGTAGCCTCCCCCAGCCTCTGGAAATGCTTTGTTGGGCACAGAGGTGCCCAATTCTGCATAAGCCAGTCTACACCGGTTCAGGGACCCCTTAGCCCCTGCTCTGGCGCAAAACTGGACAAAGGAAAGGGGAGTGACCACTCCCCTGACCTGCACCTCCCCTGGGAGGTGTCCAGAGCTCCTCCAGTGTGCTCCAGACCTCTGCCATCTTGGAAACAGAGGTGCTGCTGGCACACTGGACTGCTCTGAGTGGCCAGTGCCACCAGGTGACGTCAGAGACTCCTTGTGATAGGCTCCTTCAGGTGTTGCTAGCCTATCCTCTCTCCTAGGTAGCCAAACCCTCTTTTCTGGCTATTTAGGGTCTCTGTCTCTGGGGAAACTTTAGATAAAGAATGCAAGAGCTCATCCGAGTTCCTCTGCATCTCTCTCTTCACCTTCTGATAAGGAAACGACCGCTGACCGCGCTGGAAGCCTGCAAACCTGCAACATAGTAGCAAAGACGACTACTGCAACTCTGTAACGCTGATCCTGCCGCCTTCTCGACTGTTTTCCTGCTTGTGCATGCTGTGGGGGTAGCCTGCCTCCTCTCTGCACCAGAAGCTCCGAAGAAATCTCCCGTGGGTCGACGGAATCTTCCCCCTGCAACCGCAGGCACCAAAAAGCTGCATTACCGGTCCCTTGGGTCTCCTCTCAGCACGACGAGCGAGGTCCCTCGAATCCAGCGACTCTGTCCAAGTGACCCCCACAGTCCAGTGACTCTTCAACCCAAGTTTGGTGGAGGTAAGTCCTTGCCTCACCTCGCTGGGCTGCATTGCTGGGAACCGCGACTTTGCAGCTACTCCGGCCCCTGTGCACTTCCGGTGGAAATCCTTTGTGCACAGCCAAGCCTGGGTCCACGGCACTCTAACCTGCATTGCACGACTTTCTAAGTTGGTCTCCGGCGACGTGGGACTCCTTTGTGCAACTTCGGCGAGCACCGTTTCACGCATCCTCGTATTGCCTGTTTCTGGCACTTCTCTGGGAGCTACCTGCTTCAGTGAGGGTTCTTTTTCTTGCTCGACGTCCCCTCTCTCTTCAGGTCTAATTTGCGACCTCCTGGTCCCTCCTGGGCCCCAGCAGCGTCCAAAAACGCCAAATACACGATTTGCAACTAACAAGGCTTGTTGGCATCCTTCCGGCAGGAAAACACTTCTGCACGACTCTCCAAGGCGAGAGGGATCCGTCCACCAAAGGGGAGGTCTCTAGCCCTTTTCGTTCCTTCAGAAACCTCAGCTTCTTCTGTCCAGTCGAAGCTTCTTTGCACCCGCAGCTGGCATTTCCTGGGCATCTGCCCATCTCCGACTTGCTTGTGACTTTTGGACTTGGTCCCCTTGTTCCACAGGTACCCTAGATTGGAAATCCACAGTTGTTGCATTGCTGGTTTGTGTCTTTCCTGCATTATTCCTCTAACACGACTTCTTTGTCCTTAGGGGAACTTTAGTGCACTTTGCACTCACTTTTCAGGGTCTTGGGGAGGGTTATTTTTCTAACTCTCACTATTTTCTAATAGTCCCAGCGACCCTCTACAAGGTCACATAGGTTTGGGGTCCATTCGTGGTTCGCATTCCACTTTTGGAGTATATGGTTTGTGTTGCCCCTATCCCTATGTTTCCCCATTGCATCCTATTGTAACTATACATTGTTTGCACTGTTTTCTAAGACTATACTGCATATTTTTGCTATTGTGTATATATATCTTGTGTATATTTCCTATCCTCTCACTGAGGGTACACTCTAAGATACTTTGGCATATTGTCATAAAAATAAAGTACCTTTATTTTTAGTATAACTGTGTATTGTGTTTTCTTATGATATTGTGCATATGACACTAAGTGGTACTGTAGTAGCTTCACACGTCTCCTAGTTCAGCCTAAGCTGCTCTGCTAAGCTACCATTATCTATCAGCCTAAGCTGCTAGACACCCTATACACTAATAAGGGATAACTGGGCCTGGTGCAAGGTGCAAGTACCCCTTGGTACTCACTACAAGCCAGTCCAGCCTCCTACATTGGTTGTGCAGTGGTGGGATAAGTGCTTGAGACTACTTACCACTCTTGTCATTGTACTTTTCATAAGAGAAAAATATACAAAACAAGGTCAGTGTATATACACATAGCCAAAAAGTTTTGCATTTCCTCTTTTCACTCTTTTCTAAGTGCTGAAAAGTACTTCTAAACTTTCAAAAAGTTCTTAAAAGTTTAAAAAGTTTTTTTCTGTCTTTCCAAAAAGTTCTGAAAACTTTTTTCTCTTTTTCTATCACTTTAACTCTCTCTAAAAAATGTCTGGCACAGGCCAAAGTGTTGATCTGTCCAAACTTGCATATGACAACCTTAGCTGGAAAAGAGCAAGGAGTCTCTGTATAGAGAGAGGTTTGAGTGTAGGGAAGAATCCTTCCTTGGAACTGTTACTTAACATGCTTAGAGAACAGGATAAGGCCATAGGTGCCCCATCTGTTGAAAAAGTACCTAATAGTTCCCAATCTGATTCAGGGACTCCCCCAGGAAAAGATTCAGGAAAGAAACTTCCTAGCCTGCCCATTACTAGACAATCTAGCATAGATGGTAATGATGATGAGCCACACCAAATAAATAGTGTTGTCTCACATCATAGCAAAAGCATTTATTCTCACCATACTGGTAGTAATGTTTCTGTAAACCAAGCTGTTAGGGTGGTTTCTGTAAGGGACAGGTCTCCTTCTGTTCATTCCCATCATAGCTCTGTTTCTAGAAATGTCCCTCCCACCAACCCTGATGACAGAATGTTAGAGAGGGAACTCAATAAGTTGAGGGTGGAACAAACCAGACTGAAGCTTAAAAAGCAACAGCTGGATTTGGATAGACAGTCTTTTGAATTAGAGAAGGAAAGACAGAAGTTGGGTTTAGATACCCATGGTGGCAGCAGCAGTATTCCCCATAGTCATCCTGCAAAAGAGCATGATTCCAGGAATCTGCACAAGATAGTTCCCCCTTATAAGGAGGGGGATGACATTAACAAGTGGTTTGCTGCACTTGAGAGGGCCTGTGTTGTACAGGATGTCCCTCAAAGGCAGTGGGCTGCTATCCTATGGCTATCATTTAGTGGAAAAGGTAGGGATAGGCTCCTTACTGTGAAAGAAAATGATGCCAATAATTTTACAGTTCTTAAGAATGCACTCCTGGATGGTTATGGCTTAACCACTGAACAGTACAGGATAAAGTTCAGAGAGACCAAAAAGGAGTCTTCACAAGACTGGGTTGATTTCATTGACCATTCAGTGAAGGCCTTGGAGGGGTGGTTACATGGCAGTAAAGTTACTGATTATGAAAGCCTGTATAACACAATCCTGAGAGAGCATATACTTAATAATTGTGTGTCTGATTTGTTGCACCAGTACCTGGTAGACTCTGATCTGACCTCTCCCCAAGAATTGGGAAAGAAAGCAGACAAATGGGTCAGAACAAGGGTGAACAGAAAAGTTCATACAGGGGGTGACAAAGATGGCAATAAGAAGAAAGATGGTGAAAAATCTCAAGATAAGCATGGGGATAAGGGTAAAACCAAAGATCCCACTTCAAATCTTAAACACTCTTCAGAGGGTGGGGATAAAACTAATTCTTCCTCTTCTTCTCAACCTGCACACATTAAAAAGCCTTGGTGCTTTGTGTGTAAAAACAGAGGCCATAGGCCAGGGGATAAGTCCTGTCCAGGTAAACACCCTGAGCCTACCACCACTAATACATCAAGCTCTAGTGCCCCTAGCAGTAGTGGTACTAGTGGTGGGACTGCTGGCAACAGTCAAGCAAAGGGTGTAGTTGGGTTCACTTATGGGTCCATAGTGGAAACTGATGTAATCAGTCCCAAGACAGTTTCTGTCACACCTAGTGGCACTGGCCTTGCCACACTGGCTGCTTGTCCCCTTACAATGGATAAGTACAGGCAGACAATTTCAATAAATGTTGTTGAGGCCTTGGCCTACAGGGACACAGGTGCCAGTTTCACTTTGGTGACTGAAAACCTAGTGCCTCCTGAACAACACATCATTGGACAACAGTATAAGATTATTGATGTCCATAACTCCACTAAGTTTCTTCCCTTAGCTATAATTCAGTTTAGTTGGGGTGGAGTTACTGGCCCTAAGCAGGTGGTGGTATCACCTAGCTTACCTGTAGACTGTCTCTTAGGTAATGACCTAGAGGCCTCAGGTTGGGCTGATGTAGAGTTTTATGCCCATGCAGCCATGCTGGGCATCCCTGAGGAATTGTTCCCTCTCATTTCTACTGAAATGAAAAAGCAAAGGAGAGAAGGCCTGAAAACTCAGGATCCCTCTCCATCAACATGTAAAAAGGGTATCACAGTATCCCCTAACCACCCTACCATTCAGGATACTATTCCTGTGGTGGGAGAAACCTCTCCTGGGGTGGCACCTGTTCCAAGGGAATCATCAGCTGGCAAAGCTGGACTCCCTGAGGTGGAAGTACCTCTCTGTGGGATAACTAACATTGGTGAGAAAAACAGCACCATTTTAGTTAACATGGAGCATCCCTCCAACCCTCCCAGAGAAACTTTAGTGCAGAAACTCTGCACTACCTCACAACACTTAGGACAGCATCCCTGCCCTAGTGTGGAGCTCATAGGACAGCATCCCTGCCCTGCTCCAACTCAAGAGAAACAGCATCCCTGTTCTCTCTTCCAGCCAGATGGACAAAGTTTTTGCCCAGCTATGGCTTTTCTGAGACAGCATCCCTGTCTGGCATTTCCATCACTACAAATAGGTTCAGTGGACAATTCCCACTGCTCTAAACTAAAACTTACTGATAGGAACTCTGAAAATACATCTTCACATTGTTGCTTAGCTAAAAAACTTCAAACAGGGTGGTTTACATCCCCACAGGGAAGTAACCATATAGTGGATGATAAAGGGAGTAACCAGTCTATTGCAGAGCTACTCTCTACTTATCACCACTTAGACAATAAAGTCTCAACTGGCCAAGGTTAGCCTTATTGTTCTTCGTTTGGGGGGGGGTTGTGTGAGAAGGTAGCCTCTTTCTAGCCTTGTTACCCCCACTTTTGGCCTGTTTGTGAGTGTATGTCAGGGTGTTTGTCACTGTTTTCACTGTCTCACTGGGATCCTGATAGCCAGGCCTCAGTGCTCATAGTGAAAACACTATGTTTTCAGTATGGTTGTTATGTGTCACTGGGATCCTGCTGGTCAGGACCCCAGTGCTCATAGGTTTGTGGCCTATATGTATGTGTCACTGGGACCCTGTCACACAGGGCCCCAGTGCTCATAGGTGTGCATGTATATGTTCCCTGTGTGGTGCCTAACTGTCTCACTGAGGCTCTGCTAACCAGAACCTCAGTGGTTATGCTCTCTCATTACTTTTAAATTGTCACTAACAGGCTAGTGACCAATTTTACCAATGCACATTGGCTTACTGGAACACCCTTATAATTCCCTAGTATATGGTACTAAGGTACCCAGGGTATCGGGGTTCCAGGAGATCCCTATGGGCTGCAGCATTTCTTGTGCCACCCATAGGGAGCTCTGACAAATCTTACACAGGCCTGCCACTGCAGCCTGAGCGAAATAACGTCCACGTTATTTCACAGCCATTTTACACTGCACTTAAGTAACTTATAAGTCACCTACATGTCTAACCTTTACCTGGTAAAGGTTGGGTGCAAAGTTACTTAGTGTGAGGGCACCCTGGCACTAGCCAAGGTGCCCCCACATTGTTCAGAGCCAATTCCCTGAACTTTGTGAGTGCGGGGACACCATTACACGCGTGCACTACATATAGATCACTACCTATATGTAGCTTCACAATGGTAACTCCGAATATGGCCATGTAACATGTCTATGATCATGGAATTGCCCCCTCTATGCCATCCTGGCATAGTTGGCACAATCCCATGATCCCAGTGGTCTGTAGCACAGACCCTGGTACTGCCAGACTGCCCTTCCTGGGGTTTCACTGCAGCTGCTGCTGCTGCCAACCCCTCAGACAGGCAGCTGCCCTCCTGGGGTCCAGCCAGGCCTGGCCCAGGATGGCAGAACAAAGAACTTCCTCTGAGAGAGGGTGTGACACCCTCTCCCTTTGGAAAATGGTGTGAAGGCAGGGGAGGAGTAGCCTCCCCCAGCCTCTGGAAATGCTTTGTTGGGCACAGAGGTGCCCAATTCTGCATAAGCCAGTCTACACCGGTTCAGGGACCCCTTAGCCCCTGCTCTGGCGCGAAACTGGACAAAGGAAAGGGGAGTGACCACTCCCCTGACCTGCACCTCCCCATGGAGGTGTCCAGAGCTCCTCCAGTGTGCTCCAGACCTCTGCCATCTTGGAAACAGAGGTGCTGCTGGCACACTGGACTGCTCTGAGTGGCCAGTGCCACCAGGTGACGTCAGAGACTCCTTGTGATAGGCTCCTTCAGGTGTTGCTAGCCTATCCTCTCTCCTAGGTAGCCAAACCCTCTTTTCTGGCTATTTAGGGTCTCTGTCTCTGGGGAAACTTTAGATAACGAATGCAAGAGCTCATCCGAGTTCCTCTGCATCTCTCTCTTCACCTTCTGATAAGGAAACGACCGCTGACCGCGCTGGAAGCCTGCAAACCTGCAACATAGTAGCAAAGACGACTACTGCAACTCTGTAACGCTGATCCTGCCGCCTTCTCGACTGTTTTCCTGCTTGTGCATGCTGTGGGGGTAGCCTGCCTCCTCTCTGCACCAGAAGCTCCGAAGAAATCTCCCGTGGGTCGACGGAATCTTCCCCCTGCAACCGCAGGCACCAAAAAGCTGCATTACCGGTCCCTTGGGTCTCCTCTCAGCACGACGAGCGAGGTCCCTCGAATCCAGCGACTCTGTCCAAGTGACCCCCACAGTCCAGTGACTCTTCAACCCAAGTTTGGTGGAGGTAAGTCCTTGCCTCACCTCGCTGGGCTGCATTGCTGGGAACCGCGACTTTGCAGCTACTCCGGCCCCTGTGCACTTCCGGTGGAAATCCTTTGTGCACAGCCAAGCCTGGGTCCACGGCACTCTAACCTGCATTGCACGACTTTCTAAGTTGGTCTCCGGCGACGTGGGACTCCTTTGTGCAACTTCGGCGAGCACCGTTTCACGCATCCTCGTATTGCCTGTTTCTGGCACTTCTCTGGGAGCTACCTGCTTCAGTGAGGGTTCTTTTTCTTGCTCGACGTCCCCTCTCTCTTCAGGTCTAATTTGCGACCTCCTGGTCCCTCCTGGGCCCCAGCAGCGTCCAAAAACGCCAAATACACGATTTGCAACTAACAAGGCTTGTTGGCATCCTTCCGGCAGGAAAACACTTCTGCACGACTCTCCAAGGCGAGAGGGATCCGTCCACCAAAGGGGAGGTCTCTAGCCCTTTTCGTTCCTTCAGAAACCTCAGCTTCTTCTGTCCAGTCGAAGCTTCTTTGCACCCGCAGCTGGCATTTCCTGGGCATCTGCCCATCTCCGACTTGCTTGTGACTTTTGGACTTGGTCCCCTTGTTCCACAGGTACCCTAGATTGGAAATCCACAGTTGTTGCATTGCTGGTTTGTGTCTTTCCTGCATTATTCCTCTAACACGACTTCTTTGTCCTTAGGGGAACTTTAGTGCACTTTGCACTCACTTTTCAGGGTCTTGGGGAGGGTTATTTTTCTAACTCTCACTATTTTCTAATAGTCCCAGCGACCCTCTACAAGGTCACATAGGTTTGGGGTCCATTCGTGGTTCGCATTCCACTTTTGGAGTATATGGTTTGTGTTGCCCCTATCCCTATGTTTCCCCATTGCATCCTATTGTAACTATACATTGTTTGCACTGTTTTCTAAGACTATACTGCATATTTTTGCTATTGTGTATATATATCTTGTGTATATTTCCTATCCTCTCACTGAGGGTACACTCTAAGATACTTTGGCATATTGTCATAAAAATAAAGTACCTTTATTTTTAGTATAACTGTGTATTGTGTTTTCTTATGATATTGTGCATATGACACTAAGTGGTACTGTAGTAGCTTCACACGTCTCCTAGTTCAGCCTAAGCTGCTCTGCTAAGCTACCATTATCTATCAGCCTAAGCTGCTAGACACCCTATACACTAATAAGGGATAACTGGGCCTGGTGCAAGGTGCAAGTACCCCTTGGTACTCACTACAAGCCAGTCCAGCCTCCTACATTGGTTGTGCAGTGGTGGGATAAGTGCTTGAGACTACTTACCACTCTTGTCATTGTACTTTTCATAAGAGAAAAATATACAAAACAAGGTCAGTGTATATACACATAGCCAAAAAGTTTTGCATTTCCTCTTTTCACTCTTTTCTAAGTGCTGAAAAGTACTTCTAAACTTTCAAAAAGTTCTTAAAAGTTTAAAAAGTTTTTTTCTGTCTTTCCAAAAAGTTCTGAAAACGTTTTTCTCTTTTTCTATCACTTTAACTCTCTCTAAAAAATGTCTGGCACAGGCCAAAGTGTTGATCTGTCCAAACTTGCATATGACAACCTTAGCTGGAAAAGAGCAAGGAGTCTCTGTATAGAGAGAGGTTTGAGTGTAGGGAAGAATCCTTCCTTGGAACTGTTACTTAACATGCTTAGAGAACAGGATAAGGCCATAGGTGCCCCATCTGTTGAAAAAGTACCTAATAGTTCCCAATCTGATTCAGGGACTCCCCCAGGAAAAGATTCAGGAAAGAAACTTCCTAGCCTGCCCATTACTAGACAATCTAGCATAGATGGTAATGATGATGAGCCACACCAAATAAATA
Source organism: Pleurodeles waltl (assembly GCF_031143425.1). Taxonomy (NCBI): domain Eukaryota; kingdom Metazoa; phylum Chordata; class Amphibia; order Caudata; family Salamandridae; genus Pleurodeles; species Pleurodeles waltl. The sequence goes on from NC_090436.1 coordinate 842,351,217, forward strand.
GTGTTGTCTCACATCATAGCAAAAGCATTTATTCTCACCATACTGGTAGTAATGTTTCTGTAAACCAAGCTGTTAGGGTGGTTTCTGTAAGGGACAGGTCTCCTTCTGTTCATTCCCATCATAGCTCTGTTTCTAGAAATGTCCCTCCCACCAACCCTGATGACAGAATGTTAGAGAGGGAACTCAATAAGTTGAGGGTGGAACAAACCAGACTGAAGCTTAAAAAGCAACAGCTGGATTTGGATAGACAGTCTTTTGAATTAGAGAAGGAAAGACAGAAGTTGGGTTTAGATACCCATGGTGGCAGCAGCAGTATTCCCCATAGTCATCCTGCAAAAGAGCATGATTCCAGGAATCTGCACAAGATAGTTCCCCCTTATAAGGAGGGGGATGACATTAACAAGTGGTTTGCTGCACTTGAGAGGGCCTGTGTTGTACAGGATGTCCCTCAAAGGCAGTGGGCTGCTATCCTATGGCTATCATTTAGTGGAAAAGGTAGGGATAGGCTCCTTACTGTGAAAGAAAATGATGCCAATAATTTTACAGTTCTTAAGAATGCACTCCTGGATGGTTATGGCTTAACCACTGAACAGTACAGGATAAAGTTCAGAGAGACCAAAAAGGAGTCTTCACAAGACTGGGTTGATTTCATTGACCATTCAGTGAAGGCCTTGGAGGGGTGGTTACATGGCAGTAAAGTTACTGATTATGAAAGCCTGTATAACACAATCCTGAGAGAGCATATACTTAATAATTGTGTGTCTGATTTGTTGCACCAGTACCTGGTAGACTCTGATCTGACCTCTCCCCAAGAATTGGGAAAGAAGGCAGACAAATGGGTCAGAACAAGGGTGAACAGAAAAGTTCATACAGGGGGTGACAAAGATGGCAATAAGAAGAAAGATGGTGAAAAATCTCAAGATAAGCATGGGGATAAGGGTAAAACCAAAGATCCCACTTCAAATCTTAAACACTCTTCAGAGGGTGGGGATAAAACTAATTCTTCCTCTTCTTCTCAACCTGCACACATTAAAAAGCCTTGGTGCTTTGTGTGTAAAAACAGAGGCCATAGGCCAGGGGATACGTCCTGTCCAGGTAAACCCCCTGAGCCTACCACCACTAATACATCAAGCTCTAGTGCCCCTAGCAGTAGTGGTACTAGTGGTGGGACTGCTGGCAACAGTCAAGCAAAGGGTGTAGTTGGGTTCACTTATGGGTCCATAGTGGAAACTGATGTAATCAGTCCCAAGACAGTTTCTGTCACACCTAGTGGCACTGGCCTTGCCACACTGGCTGCTTGTCCCCTTACAATGGATAAGTACAGGCAGACAGTTTCAATAAATGGTGTTGAGGCCTTGGCCTACAGGGACACAGGTGCCAGTTTCACTTTGGTGACTGAAAACCTAGTGCCTCCTGAACAACACATCATTGGACAACAGTATAAGATTATTGATGTCCATAACTCCACTAAGTTTCTTCCCTTAGCTATAATTCAGTTTAGTTGGGGTGGAGTTATTGGCCCTAAGCAGGTGGTGGTATCACCTAGCTTACCTGTAGACTGTCTCTTAGGTAATGACCTAGAGGCCTCAGGTTGGGCTGATGTAGAGTTTTATGCCCATGCAGCCATGCTGGGCATCCCTGAGGAATTGTTCCCTCTCATTTCTACTGAAATGAAAAAGCAAAGGAGAGAAGGCCTGAAAACTCAGGATCCCTCTCCATCAACATGTAAAAAGGGTATCACAGTATCCCCTAACCACCCTACCATTCAGGATACTATTCCTGTGGTGGGAGAAACCTCTCCTGGGGTGGCACCTGTTCCAAGGGAATCATCAGCTGGCAAAGCTGGACTCCCTGAGGTGGAAGTACCTCTCTGTGGGATAACTAACATTGGTGAGAAAATCAGCACCATTTTAGTTAACATGGAGCATCCCTCCAACCCTCCCAGAGAAACTTTAGTGCAGAAACTCTGCACTACCTCACAACACTTAGGACAGCATCCCTGCCCTAGTGTGGAGCTCATAGGACAGCATCCCTGCCCTGCTCCAACTCAAGAGAAACAGCATCCCTGTTCTCTCTTCCAGCCAGATGGACAAAGTTTTTGCCCAGCTATGGCTTTTCTGAGACAGCATCCCTGTCTGGCATTTCCATCACTACAAATAGGTTCAGTGGACAATTCCCACTGCTCTAAACTAAAACTTACTGATAGGAACTCTGAAAATACATCTTCACATTGTTGCTTAGCTAAAAAACTTCAAACAGGGTGGTTTACATCCCCACAGGGAAGTAACCATATAGTGGATGATAAAGGGAGTAACCAGTCTATTGCAGAGCTACTCTCTACTTATCACCACTTAGACAATAAAGTCTCAACTGGCCAAGGTTAGCCTTATTGACCTTCGTTTGGGGGGGGGTTGTGTGAGAAGGTAGCCTCTTTCTAGCCTTGTTACCCCCACTTTTGGCCTGTTTGTGAGTGTATGTCAGGGTGTTTGTCACTGTTTTCACTGTCTCACTGGGATCCTGATAGCCAGGCCTCAGTGCTCATAGTGAAAACACTATGTTTTCAGTATGGTTGTTATGTGTCACTGGAATCCTGCTGGTCAGGACCCCAGTGCTCATAGGTTTGTGGCCTATATGTTTGTGTCACTGGGACCCTGTCACACAGGGCCCCAGTGCTCATAGGTGTGCATGTATATGTTCCCTGTGTGGTGCCTAACTGTCTCACTGAGGCTCTGCTAACCAGAACCTCAGTGGTTATGCTCTCTCATTACTTTTAAATTGTCACTAACAGGCTAGTGACCAATTTTACCAATTCACATTGGCTTACTGGAACACCCTTATAATTCCCTAGTATATGGTACTAAGGTACCCAGGGTAACGGGGTTCCAGGAGATCCCTATGGGCTTCAGCATTTCTTGTGCCACCCATAGGGAGCTCTGACAAATCTTACACAGGCCTGCCACTGCAGCCTGAGCGAAATAACGTCCACGTTATTTCACAGCCATTTTACACTGCACTTAAGTAACTTATAAGTCACCTACATGTCTAACCTTTACCTGGTAAAGGTTGGGTGCAAAGTTACTTAGTGTGAGGGCACCCTGGCACTAGCCAAGGTGCCCCCACATTGTTCAGAGCCAATTCCCTGAACTTTGTGAGTGCGGGGACACCATTACACGCGTGCACTACATATAGATCACTACCTATATGTAGCTTCACAATGGTAACTCCGAATATGGCCATGTAACATGTCTATGATCATGGAATTGCCCCCTCTATGCCATCCTGGCATAGTTGGCACAATCCCATGATCCCAGTGGTCTGTAGCACAGACCCTGGTACTGCCAGACTGCCCTTCCTGGGGTTTCACTGCAGCTGCTGCTGCTGCCAACCCCTCAGACAGGCAGCTGCCCTCCTGGGGTCCAGCCAGGCCTGGCCCAGGATGGCAGAACAAAGAACGTCCTCTGAGAGAGGGTGTGACACCCTCTCCCTTTGGAAAATGGTGTGAAGGCAGGGGAGGAGTAGCCTCCCCCAGCCTCTGGAAATGCTTTGTTGGGCACTGAGGTGCCCAATTCTGCATAAGCCAGTCTACACCGGTTCAGGGACCCCTTAGCCCCTGCTCTGGCGCGAAACTGGACAAAGGAAAGGGGAGTGACCACTCCCCTGACCTGCACCTCCCCATGGAGGTGTCCAGAGCTCCTCCAGTGTGCTCCAGACCTCTGCCATCTTGGAAACAGAGGTGCTGCTGGCACACTGGACTGCTCTGAGTGGCCAGTGCCACCAGGTGACGTCAGAGACTCCTTGTGATAGGCTCCTTCAGGTGTTGCTAGCCTATCCTCTCTCCTAGGTAGCCAAACCCTCTTTTCTGGCTATTTAGGGTCTCTGTCTCTGGGGAAACTTTAGATAACGAATGCAAGAGCTCATCCGAGTTCCTCTGCATCTCTCTCTTCACCTTCTGATAAGGAAACGACCGCTGACCGCGCTGGAAGCCTGCAAACCTGCAACATAGTAGCAAAGACGACTACTGCAACTCTGTAACGCTGATCCTGCCGCCTTCTCGACTGTTTTCCTGCTTGTGCATGCTGTGGGGGTAGCCTGCCTCCTCTCTGCACCAGAAGCTCCGAAGAAATCTCCCGTGGGTCGACGGAATCTTCCCCCTGCAACCGCAGGCACCAAAAAGCTGCATTACCGGTCCCTTGGGTCTCCTCTCAGCACGATGAGCGAGGTCCCTCGAATCCAGCGACTCTGTCCAAGTGACCCCCACAGTCCAGTGACTCTTCAACCCAAGTTTGGTGGAGGTAAGTCCTTGCCTCACCTCGCTGGGCTGCATTGCTGGGAACCGCAACTTTGCAGCTACTCCGGCCCCTGTGCACTTCCGGCGGAAATCCTTTGTGCACAGCCAAGCCTGGGTCCACGGCACTCTAACCTGCATTGCACGACTTTCTAAGTTGGTCTCCGGCGACGTGGGACTCCTTTGTGCAACTTCGGCGAGCACTGTTTCACGCATCCTCGTATTGCCTGTTTCTGGCACTTCTCCGGGTGCTACCTGCTTCAGTGAGGGCTCTTTGTCTTGCTCGACGTCCCCTCTCTCTTCAGGTCCAATTTGCGACCTCCTGGTCCCTCCTGGGCCCCAGCAGCGTCCAAAAACGCCAAACGCACGATTTGCGACTAGCAAGGCTTGTTGGCGTTCTTCCGGCGGGAAAACACTTCTGCACGACTCTCCAAGGCGAGAGAGATCCGTCCACCAAAGGGGAAGTCTCTAGCCCTTTTCGTTCCTGCAGAAACCTCAGCTTCTTCTGTCCAGTCGAAGCTTCTTTGCACCCGCAGCTGGCATTTCCTGGGCATCTGCCCATCTCCGACTTGCTTGTGACTTTTGGACTTGGTCCCCTTGTTCCACAGGTACCCTAGATTGGAAATCCACAGTTGTTGCATTGCTGGTTTGTGTCTTTCCTGCATTATTCCTCTAACACGACTTCTTTGTCCTTAGGGGAACTTTAGTGCACTTTGCACTCACTTTTCAGGGTCTTGGGGAGGGTTATTTTTCTAACTCTCACTATTTTCTAATAGTCCCAGCGACCCTCTACAAGGTCACATAGGTTTGGGGTCCATTCGTGGTTCGCATTCCACTTTTGGAGTATATGGTTTGTGTTGCCCCTATCCCCATGTTTCCCCATTGCATCCTATTGTAACTATACATTGTTTGCACTGTTTTCTAAGACTATACTGCATATTTTTGCTATTGTGTATATATATCTTGTGTATATTTCCTATCCTCTCACTGAGGGTACACTCTAAGATACTTTGGCATATTGTCATAAAAATAAAGTACCTTTATTTTTAGTATAACTGTGTATTGTGTTTTCTTATGATATTGTGCATATGACACTAAGTGGTACTGTAGTAGCTTCACACGTCTCCTAGTTCAGCCTAAGCTGCTCTGCTAAGCTACCATTATCTATCAGCCTAAGCTGCTAGACACCCTATACACTAATAAGGGATAACTGGGCCTGGTGCAAGGTGCAAGTACCCCTTGGTACTCACTACAAGCCAGTCCAGCCTCCTACATGGATGACATAATTCTTACCTTGGCAGACTTAGACCATTCCTTCCCAGCCTTATTGGAGATCATTGATGACTTTGCAACTCTATCCGGGTATCGGGTGACCTGGGACAAGAGCGAAGTGCTGCTCCTCTCCAGCATCACCATGCGGGCAGCGATTCACGACTTCCCTTTCCGGTGGACGCCGCTCTGCCTCAAATACATGGGGATCCTCATCAACCGAGGATTAGAATGCATGATAGGGGACAATTTGGACCAACTCATTGCTTGTATGAATATGGATTTTGAAAAGTGGTCCCTTCTGGGACTTTCTATGTGGGGCAGGGTGCAGGCGGTGGGCATGGTTACATTACCGCGCTTCACCTATGTGCTAGGCATGCTACCCATCCAGGTGCCTCTATCATCCTTTAGACAGATTGATGCAGAGATTAGAGCTTTTGTGTGAGGTTCCTCCCATCCCCGTTTATCGTCAGCTGAACTTATGGCATCCAGCTGTTGTGGATGCATGGGGCTCCCGTCGGTAGAACACTATGCCTTTGCCGCTCACCTTTCCCAGTCAGCGTATATGCTCCCCGAGGTATCAATTCTACCGCAATGGGTCATAACAGAATGATTGTTGCTCTCGATTTGGGGCAGCCTTAGGCCCTCATTTTGAAGTAGGTGGTCTCAAAGCAAGACCGCCAAAGCCATGGGCACCAGAAGACTGCCAGTGCTGGCCGTCTTCCGCCCACCATAATATGGTTACTGCTGGATTTCTGCCACACTTAAGGTGTAAATCCGTCAGTAGCAATGCTGGAGGTTGATGCGCTTGGGTGATGCTACCGTCTGCACCACCCTGCCAGTAGAACACTGTCAGCCATATTTTGACCATCCAAATGGCCTGGCGGTGTCCTGCTGGTGGTAGCAGCACCCCTTCCCATTCCCTGCCGGATTACCTCCTCGCTGGACAAGGTAAGTCGGTTGTCTGACAGGGAAGAGTTGAGGGGTGTTGTGTGTGAGTATGTGGTGTTTGTTTGTGTTTGACTGTGTGTGTATGCATCTGTGAGTGTTGTGGTGTATGCATGGTTGTATGCATATGAGTGAATGCGAGTATGAATGTTATAGTGTGTGTGTGTCTGCATGCCAGTGTGTATGTGGGTGAGTATGTGTGAGTAAATGCGTGTGAGTATGTGTGAATGTATGCGTGTATGGATGAGTGTGAGTGAATGCATGTATGGAAGTGGTAGAGAATGGGTGTATGCGTGGTGCGTGTGAGTGTGTGCATGATTGCGGGGAGTGGTTGGGGTGCTGTGACACTAATGTGATGGGCTGGAGGTTGGGGGGTGCTATGACTCTGGAGGGGTGTGGGTTGAGGGGTGGTGGTGGGTGGCATGACTCTGTGCGGTGGGGGGGAAACCTGGGGTTTGTAGGGGTGCTTTGACTCTAAGTGTGTGGGGTTTGAGGCAGTGGGTTGAGGGGTTAGGTGATTGCTGGGGTGGGGGAGCCTTCTACTGCTGACGGGGAAGGAATTCCCTGTCGCTGGTAGCCCTACCGCCATGGTTTCTGGGGCAGTGCTACTGCCCCAGAAACCATGATGGTAGGCTCTTGCATTATACTGCTGGCAGTCACGTGTGGAGCGCCGGATTGGAGATGCACATCTCCAGCCCGGCAGTTCATACCGCCATGGCGGTATGAGTGGAGATGCAGCGGGTTGGCAGTGGCCAACCCGCCACACTCATAATGTGGTGGCCACCGTATTGGCTGCAATACCACCACATTAACCCTGGTGGTCAAAAGACTGCCAGGGTCAAAATGAGGGCCATAGTGACTTGTACAAAGTCAATCCCCCTCAGTCATGCCCCGATAACCCAATGTTGAGGGTGATGCATGTAGCCTGGCGCAGGGCACTCCGCCTTCTTGACACACATCCTTGTCTCCAATCGCAGGCCCCTCTGTGGGGGAATGTTGGGCGCAATGGAGTGCAGCCGGCAGTGAAAGTCTGGACCAGATCATTGAGAATCGTGAAATTAAATAATTTGCAAGCCTGAGAGAGGAATATGGCCTCCATCCTCGCCAGGTGTGGCAGTACCTGCAACTTACACACTGTTTTAGCATGGGAGCTAGCACTTGGACCCTCCAAATCTCCCTTGTACTGTCTTATCTTAAGACGTGGGGTTGCTTCAAGGGAGTGATGGCGGGCTTAAATGATTTTCTTACACATCATCTTTATTCGCAGCCACTCCTTGACAATTCATGCTCTAAATGGCATATGCATCTCCAGCTGGAGTTTGAAGTAGAGGACTGGACAGTTATATTATGGTGGCCATAGATAGGGGTACCAAGGAAGTTTTGTCTTTTTAAAATAATCCATGATTAGTACTGGACTTCTGTGAAATTGCACAGAATGGGTCTTTTACCCCTTGCGGACTGCTGGCGATGTGCGGAGACCTGGTGCGATTTTACCCACATCCTCAGTGACTGCCCTTCGATTCGGCCCCTGAGGGAGGCCGTGGGTTCCACCCTTGGTGCTTCCATGACCCTTTGGATGCCGCTTTCCTTTTCTTCCATACTCCTGCATTACATGGGGAAACTCCCTGATCTGTCCTGACAGCAACGCCGCTTACTGCACATAGCCTTTGCGACAGCCAAGATCTGCATCCTCCGTCACTGGAGATCTCTTGGCCCCCCACACCAGAGGAGTGGATGGTGGCATTGGTCCAGACCGCTACCCATGAATGTGTCATCTATCACACGCACGACCAAACCGCCCTGTTTAGGCAGACATGGGAGCCCTTTCTTACCGAGGACTCATAGTGCACTTACCGCCCAACAACGCCAAATCCAACTACTGTCGCTAATGCCACGATTCCTGCTCTCACTTTCTCCTGCCTCCCATCCACTCCCCCACCTCCTCCTCTCTCCTCGCCCCACCCCCCTCCCACTCTCTTGGCAGGTATCCCTAAGGTCCTCTTCCTAGTTGGTCCTTGACACCTCCCCCACCCAACCCCGGTCCCCCAGTACTCCCCCTTGTTTCTCCAGATCCCACCGGGTGCCCTTCTTCTTCTCCTTATTTATGAGCAACGGTTCACTGTGATAGCTTGCTCCACAATATTACTCTCTGCGCTCCTCCCTGCCCCGGTTTAGCTGCCATATACTACCCCACATCCCTTTCTGCATGATCCCCTGGAGCCCAGCCTAACAGATGGGTTGCTCAGCTTATCCTCTGGCCATTGGCTTCCAGACATGACTTTTGGACTTAACTATGGGCTAGGATCCTCCAGCACCTAGGTCACTACCCTCCTGACATATCTCCATTTACTCTGTACCATACTGCCCCTTTCAGGTATGTTCACACACCCCCTGTTTATCCTTCCCTCTTTATTTCCTCTCCTTTCTATTTGTATACCAGCCGCTGACTGCCCTTGTAACTTGCGTACCACTTTGAGGTACAATGTAATCAGTATTCATATACTGTTATATGAAAAACTAGAGTTTAGAAATAGGGTTGGCCCTGAAAAGCGCCCCTGTGTAGATGATTATAACACATAGAAGCGGATATAGGCGGTCATTCCAACCCTGGCGGTCCTTGACCGCCAGGGCCAGGGACCGCGGAAGCACCGCCAACAGGCTGGCGGTGCTTCCTGGGCCATTCTGACCGCGGCGGTAAAGCCGCGGTCAGAAAAGGGCAACCGGCGGTTTCCTGCCGGTTTACCCCTGGCCCAGGGAATCCGCCATGGCGGCGCTGCGCGCAGCACCGCCATGGGGATTCCGACCCCCTTCCCGCCATCCTGGTCCTGGCGGTTAAAACCGCCAGGAACAGGATGGCGGGAACGGGTGTCGTGTTTTTGCCCATTAATACTGTTCAGAAATCCTCCACAAGAACAGCCTATTTATAATGTTCAGATATCCTCCATAAGATTTCTGAACAGTATTAATAAATTTGGATTGTGATACAAACACAAGTTGGTTGATAATTTACGAAGAAGACTGGACATATGAACAACTTCTAACTCTGTTTTTTATACCACGAGTGCTACGACTCCTGTTTTTATGCTGTTGTGTTTCTCTGGAAACATTGGAGGATTGAGGGAGATCCTCTTGTCAGAAGCACCGTGCCATGAACTGAATGTGTTATTTATTCTATGGACTTTCTGTGAGCGCCCATATCCTGTGAATATCTTCCTCGTTGTCACTGTTTTTCACCGCGGAGGAGGTAGTCATCTGACGCCAGGGCCTGGAGGTAGCGATGACTACGACGTTGTCTATGAATGCTATGTGGAGGACCTGTACACCAGGGTGCTGTGGATGGAGGAGCTGTGGGTGGAGTGGGCCAGGAAGTGAAGGTGTTCCATGGTGGGTCATTGTTCTTCTGGGATGGCCTTGAAACGTAGTGAGGACTTGTGTATGATGGCGAGTCCTCTGCCCGGCCTGGAGGGCCGGTCCCTTCTTAGGATGCTGTATCCATGGGGAATGGCAATGGCGATGTCTCGTCTCAAGGTGGGGTTGATCCAGGTCTTGATAAGGAAGGTGATGTCCGGTCTGGTGGTATCGATCAAATCCCAGTGTTCTGTGGCGTGTTTGTGGAGGGAGCAGATGTTCAGGAGCAGGCAGTTGATGGGGTTGTGGAGGATGTTGGTATCTCTGTGAGTACCATCAGCCTGGTTAGACTGGAGCTGAAGTTGCAGTTCCTGCAGGTGCAGTCAGCTGGGAGGTGGGAGGGTGGGAAATGTGCTTCACAGAGGGGAGGGGGGCAGGGTTGCAGGGGCCAGAGCAGCACAGGAGGGGGCAGAGGAAAGCAAGAGAGATGGAAAGAAAGGGAAAAACAAGTGGAAAAAGGCAGAAAAAGCAAGAGTGAAAGAGAGACAGAGAGAAAATACTTGTGATGGCCATGAGACCACCAGGGATGAGGCGCAGGGACGAGCTTGCAGGTGGAGAAGGGCCTCGAACTGAGAGTTGGAAGGCTCTGAGTTCATCCCAACCAAAAGGCAGTAGCAGAAGCAGCCAGAGGAGCTGGGGAGGGCAGCAGATGCTGACCAGGAGGTCAGTGCAATTCATTTGCTTATAGTATGTAATGAAGTAGCATTAACTATAAAGTTACATGTATTTTATGTTTGCTTTTCAGATATTTGTGTCTAAAGAAGACAATCTTTATGCCCAGAAAAATAGCAAACTGAAGAAAATGAAACACTACTATCTGCTTGAAACCGAGATTAACAAAAACACAGGATGGGGAAAATGTTCTCAGAAAAAAGAGCTGCTGGTCAGAAAGCCAAGGAGTTTGTTAAAACAGTATATAGGAAAACGCAAAATATGAAAAAAGTTTCAAATAAAAAGCCAGCTTTAAAATCTAGTGACAAAGGAGAAGGACTAAGTCATACTGAACATAGGAAATGTTGGTAAAAAAACCTAGTTTGACAAGAAGACAGAAACAATTTAAGGAAATACGAGTGAGAATGTTTAGAAGTAATGTAATACAGAATTGTCTGCAAAATATGAATCAAAAACAGCATATTGAAATTGTGGTTGACAAAGCATTTGCCCTGAAGTGAAAACTATTTATCTTGATACTGAACTGTATAAAACAGTGTTATATATGAAGAGAATTATTCAAAAGATTTAGAAGAAGAATGGAAACATATGTCTGGTCTTTAATGAAGAAAGTGACTTACAAGAGAACTCCTTAGTGCATGCAGTTGAAACAGCTTGTTAATGCTAAGAGGTAAAAGATAGAACTCCCATTCCAAAAGTTGGGATGGTTTCTAGAAATGTGGAAGAAGAGATATATGAAGGGTTACAAGGAATGTGTAGACATGCACCACTGTCTAAATGGACTGCAGTAGTATTTGTAGTGTTAGGCAGTAATCAATTGATGTATTAAGAAGTTTTCTGGATGAATTTCCATGGAAACTGTGAAAAGGAAAATTGCAATCTTGCAAGGTTTAGATCCATGCAAAGTGAGGAAGTACACTAGTTTACAAGGACACTCATTGACGTGTTTGTCTAAGAAAGTGTGCACATGCACCTTTCATCATTTTTGCACGGTGGCTTTTCATCAGTAAAAAATGTGAAATTTAGTTAGAAGACTTTACTTTGTAAAATATACTGCATTGTGTTTAAGAGAAATGAACAAAGCAGTGATGTGTGGTACAGAATGTCAGGTTGAAAATGTTTCTGAAGATATTTTATGACAAATTGTTGGTCCTGAAGTGTAGGCAGAATGAAGGGTTGGTATGTTCAGGTATGGAGGAAGAGAACACATAAATTAGTACTGATGACTTTGCACAAGGAATAGCAGAGTTTATTGCTGTTTCTACAGACAAACCAAGATATATTTGTATTTTGTGTTGTCACACTCTCTACAAAGGCCAAATTAGAAAAGTTGATATTTTGTTGAAAACTGAAAATGAAAATAGAATTTGCAATGTACCTATTTGTGGAATAATGATTCAATTCATTTGCATGGCAGATTATGTTTAAATCAGTGGCATAACAAAACTTAAAAGGGCACCCCTGCAAAGTACCTGTAGGAGGCCAGCTTCCCGCTGGACCCAGTCAGGGGACTGCAGCCCATGCACAGTGTACTGTGCTGAGGGCCCCCCTGGAGCTCAGGGGTACCCCTCCACTGTGGGAGCTGAGGGGGCTTTGTTATGCCTGTTGTAAGTGTACCTATGACAACTTAGAGGAAAACAAAAATGCTTGTAAGAGCAATACATAATAAGTAAGAGTTGATTCAAATTCCTGAGGAACTTTTACATCTAAACGTTTATGAAACAATACTTCTACAATCTATACACCCTTTTCAAGCAATAGTTTGTGTGGAACCAAAGACTGGGAAACTACCATCAACTGAGTTACAGAAAGGACTTAAGTGTAGAGGTATGTCCTTACCTTTAGATTTTTTGAATGCAATATTGAAACTGTGGGGGTTGAGAGAAATTTAGATGAACCACTTATTATTCTAGTCACTGGTGTACCCACAAAAAACCTGACAGGAACTAGGTAAAGGCAAAAATGTGAAGAAAGCTACATATTATCTCAAGCAGAATTATTTGTATTGCAGGGATGCAGATGTTCTTCCAAGTCTAAGTTGTATGGAGGTCTAAATGTTGCCTTCAAGTGAACGGTTTGAAAACGTGGATAAAACTAGATGTGAAGAAATATATGAGAGCTACAGTATCCATCCACTTCATTCAAAAGAGTTTATGGGGGATGCCATTGAACAGTATCATCTGAAACAAGCTAAAGGATCTCCCATGAGTGTGTCAGAGAAACGTTTAGAGGCTTGCTGCTTTTCACAACTGTTTCCAACTGGAGTAGGCAAACATTATAATGACCACCCAATGCAAATACCAGGAGCTGAGTAAAGGTCAACAATATTATATTTAGATCACCCTAGATTTCGACAAAGTAGTCCATATATATTCCATCTGGTATTTGAAAGTGATTTGTGTACACTATTGTACGCTGCTAACCAAATTCTTAAGACAGGAGTTCATCTACAAAATATGTCAAAAAAGACTTTATTGACAAAATTAATGAAAAAGATGAAAAGTTGGAATACAATTTGATAAACTTGATGAACTGCCAGTGCGAAACCAATGAGTGTTAGTATTGTTGTCAAGGTGAACTGAAGTGTATGTTGTGAAATTTGTATGCACCAACTTGGTTTGTGACCCTATGTTGTGCAGAGTATGCATGGGATGATTTACATGACCTTTTGAGAGAAGTAAACTCCAACATTAGGAACATTAATCTGAAGACATCAGGAGAACTTTGCTCTTTGTATCCTGCAATTGTTTGTAGGTATTTTAGCCACAGATTTTACTTCATGCTGTCCTTCAACTGCAACAAAAAATCTATCTTTCGTAGAAATTCCTGATTTCTTTTGGTGTAAAGAGTACCAAGCAATACTACCCCTAATATTCATATGCTGTTGTGGATAAAAGATGCACCAACATTTCAAACAGACACATATGAGTCTGTACTTTCTTTCAAAGAAAAGTAAGTTACATGCAGCATCCCAAAAGACAGTGACAAAAAAGGCCTAAAACTTCAAGTCCTGCATTTTCAGTCACTTAGATGTGGAAAGTACTGTTGGCAGAAATACAAAGCAGAGGAAACCTTTACATAAAATATCATTTTGGATTTCCTAGCCCTACCGTTTGAAAGGGAAGATCCAATTTTTTTTTATCTGCAGTGAAACATGCACTTACTCGGAAATCCCCTAAAAATATATACAACCTGAGATGAACAGAGGGTTCAAATTATGTTAATGAAAACAATCCTGGCATTCTGAAAATGTGAAATGCCAGTATGGATATTCAGTTTGTGGCAGACAACTCCATCGCTGTTGCTCATTCATACTGTGATTTCGGAGATAACAAAATCTGAGGAGACAGTGATATAAGATATGAGGGAAGAGATTTACGCTGAAAAGTCTTTAACAAAGAAACTGTCCACTTTCAGTTTGAAGATGCATTAACACAGGCAAATTGGATCCTATGAGTGCTGTGATTGGTTGAGTTCAGGAAGGTTATACTCAAAGTCAAGAGGAAGTGTTTGCGTGAGCCTAGGCCTAGCATACATGGGAAATGGAGTGTTGAAGTCTTTCCCTGAAATCAAATACCTTGGAGAATTCGACCCAGTAAGTATAGACAATATGAAAGCAAACATTTTGGACACTTACTTTGCAAAATCGAGTCCACATCTTGGGAATGTATGTCTTTATGAAATATTTCAAGACTACAGATACTACAGATTTAAAAACAATGTCAAAGACTATTTAGATGAAGGTCAATTTTCCATAAATGGTTGAGGTGGCTGGATGGTAAGACACTTCAAATGCAGTCTAATTAACCATTGAAAACTGAGTTGCAAGACTGCTGAAAAAAGAGAGTTCTTCTATTTGGCATTTTTACAGCTATTTAAATTTTGGCTTCTTTAATAAGAATTACTTGGAAAGTTTGAAGATTATTTCAGTGGTACAAAGGATAGTATTGAATGTACAGTATTTCTTAACTGAAAATGTTAAATGATGAAATTGAGAAGAAAGAACTAATTGCTGCCAAAGCTCAGGTCCTAAAGTCAAAATTCACTTGGAGAGCCAATAATTGAAAACGAAGTAGTTACTGCAACGTATGAGGTGGAGACTAAAATGGAACACGTAAGGGAGGAAACAATTGATTTGAATGACTTAGGGCCTGTTTCAAATCTTGCTGGATTTGTTCCCAGCATAATTTTTCCACTGGAAAATATTTCCACCTACTAGGCAGTCCTCCCGTTCAGTTTAGATGTCGGGGTATATGGATGATAGTCCATCTGTATCCTGTTGACTCAGCCAGATTTATCCTCCCACACCGATGTTGCAATAGGCAAAAGCGACTGTCAGAGCGCGTGCAGCCAATATTTCTGCCAGCCCAATCATGATGTGCCTTTCTGTCAATGTAACTGTGTCAGGAAAATGTTCCACATCTGATTTTGCAGTTTCAAATTGATGCAAGGTAGAAACCTACCTTTTTTTCTTTATTCCACTTTTTTCCACTTTTGTTTCTGTCATGAACCTGAACATCCAAGTCCTTCTTTCACTGATGCTACTTGACCACAAAGTAAATCAACCCCATACTCTCCGGAATCAAAAGGAAGCTTTGTTTTCACTTCCTGCCATTTGAATTGTCTGTTTACATTTGCTCTGGACCCGTGCATTTCCTAACATCTCCCATGTGCAGTTTTTTCACTAATGCATAATGCATATGTGTATAATTTTGCTAGAAAAGAAACAAAAAAAACACATCTGTAGTTATACTTAATTATGAAAAGTTTAATTGTAATTTTGTTGTAAGTGTCCATTATGATGATGAAGAATGCTTACACCAAATGTTTAATGTCCATTATATTTGAATTTATTTCTAATGTTTGAATATTAGAAATAGGTCATTTCAAAAATAGTTTGTATTTACTGAAAGTTAGGATGTGTATCTTAGATTTTCATCATTAAAAATTTTTTAAAACAATGAATTGTACATGATTACTAATGGAAGGGCAAACTTTGAGAAACTAAGTTTTAATCAAAAATGAGATACATCTTTGATGTAAATTAGTTTGCCAATGTAAAAAGAAAACTGTTTATAAGGAATGGAATAAACAATAGCTTCTGGCTTTGTTGCCCATAGTCCAAGAGTAAACTCCTCAGAAAAGGTAATCTATTGGGCAAATACCAGGGACTTCCATGCTTTTTCTTGGGAGGAGTGAGTTCGGGTATGGTATAGGTCAAGGGCAGGTAAGGTAAGCATTGGGAAGGAGGAGTAACGATAGGAGAGATGGTAGAAGATTGGCTGATTGAGGTAGAGGAAGCTGAAGTGGGTGATGTGGTTGTGCCTGCATGTTTGACTAGTGTTTGTTATGTATGGTTGGATGTGTGCTGTTTTGCTGGTGTGTCATATTCAGGTGAGTGTGAGCGTTTGCTTTTGATTGGTATTGTTTTGTTTTGTAGGTGTGCTTTTGTGTGAGTGTGTTGATTTAGATGAGTATGTTGTTTATGGGTGTGATAGTGGTTGTGATGACTGTGGGTGTGGTGTTGTGTGGTAGTGGTGCTATTGGTAGTGATGGCTGTTGGTGTGGTGGTAGTTGTGGTGCTTGTGGGTGTTGTGCA
The DNA here is from genome assembly GCF_031143425.1 of Pleurodeles waltl. NCBI lineage: Eukaryota > Metazoa > Chordata > Amphibia > Caudata > Salamandridae > Pleurodeles > Pleurodeles waltl. Next base: position 842,367,398 of record NC_090436.1, read on the forward strand.
TGTGGTGCTTGTGGGTCAATAGTGTGTATGTTGTTTGTTTGTTTCTTTATGTTTGTGTTTATGTGTGTGCGTGCGTATGATTGTGCTGCTTGTGTCTGTTGGATTCAGTGCCTGCAAAGAAGTGAGCGTGCTTGGGATTAGGGTGGGAGTTAGGATTTGAATTGAAGAAGGGACCTGAGTTGGGGCAGAAGGATGCAAAGGCTGGTTGGCTGAGGTGATTGAATAGCCTGCTATTTTTGCAAGCGACCTCTGCAGGCCAGTAATTGAACTTTGAATGGCATCCAGGAATTCTATCATTTGTTATATTTGACAGCTAAGCCCCTGGATGGGATTCACTATTGTAGTCTGGCCTACAGAGATGCTGCTTAAGAAGTCAATAGCTGCCTCACTCAGCACAGCCATGGTGACAGGAGCAGAGGGTGAGGTGCTTATGGCAAAGGAAACCCCAGCCCTTATAGGAGGTGGGTTTAGCCAACTCATAGGGGGACCAGCAAGAGGATGGGTAGAGATGTATCTCTGGGTGGTGGACAAGGATGAGGTGTCAACAGTTCAAGTATGGTCCACAAGCACTAGGGACTGGTCACTTGTGGAGGCCTTTGATGACGATGACAGTGTTGTGGAACAATACCACTGACCTGGTCAGTGAACTGCTCTGCCTCCCGTAGCTCCACCAGCAAGTAGAGCCCTCGTTCCTCTGAACTCCTGACCTCTGTCAGGAGTTCTAAGCCCTCCTCCACCCACAGGCTTCTGCCTCATCCCTGGTGTCTAGTGGGAGAGCTCTGCTCTTCCACTAGAGTACACTCTGCCTCTCTCCTCCTTTTTCCTGCTTTGCTCTTTGTGTGCTTTTTCTTCCGTGTCTGTCCCTTTTGTGTTCCTTTTGCCTTTTGCTTCTGCATTGCACTCTTTCCTCATTTCTCTCTCCTCTCACTCCACTCTCTCTCTCTCTTGCTCTCCCCCTCTCTCTTTCTTCCCTGCCGCTGCTGCCCCTGTGGCCCGCCCCCTTTTTTTGCGCCGTTTTTCATCCCCGCCTCCCAGCTGTCCTCTCCTCCCCCCCCCACTTAATGGCGGCCGTTGCACCATAGGACGAGCAATACCACTGACTTGGTCAGTGAACTGATCTGCCTCCCGTAGCTGCAATTAGATCCCTCGTTCCACTGAACTCCCGACCTCTGTCAGGAGTTCGAGGCACTCCTCCACCTGCAGACTTCTGCCTGCGCCTCATCCCTGCTGTCTAGTGGGAGAGCTCTGCTCTTCTACTAGGCTGCCCTCTTCCTCTCTCCTCCTTTTTCCTGCTTTGCTCTTTGTGTGATTTTTCTACTGTGTCTGTCCCTTTTGTGCTCCTTTTGCTCTTCACTTCTGCGGTACACTCTTTCCTCGTTTCTCTCTCCTCTCAATCTGCTCTTCCTCTCTCACTCTTGCTCTCCCCTGCGGCCCCTCCTCCCTCCTCTCTCTTACGCTGTATTCTCACTGCTGCTGCTGCCCCCGCGGCCCGGCCTCCTTTTTTTGTGCTGTTTTCTGTCCCGGCTCCAACCTCGCAGCCATCCTCTCCTCCCTCCTCCCTACTTAATGGTGGCAGCTGTGCAGTAGGACGAGCAATACTACTGACCTGGTCAGTGAACTGCTCTGCCTCCCATAGCTCCACCGGCAAGTAGAGCCCTTGTTCCTCTGAACTCCCGACCTCTGTGTGTGGAGTTCGAGGCCCTCCTCCACCCTCAGGCTTCTGCCTGCGCCTCATCCCTGCTGTCTACTGGGGGAGCCCTGCTCTTATATTAGGCTGCCCTCTGCCTCTCTCCTCCTTTTTCCTGCTTTGCTCTTTGTGTGATTTTTCTTCTGTGTCTGTCCCTTTTGTGCTCCTTTTGCCTTTTGCTTCTGCGTTACACTCTTTCCTCATTTTTCTCTCCTTTCACTCCGCTCTTCCTCTCACTCTCCCCTCTCTCTCTTCCCTACCGCTGCTGCCCCTGCTGCCCCACCTCCTCCTCTGTCTCGCGCTGTATTCCTGCCGCTGCTGCCCCCACGGCCTGCCCCTTTTTTGTGCCTTTTTCAGCCCCCGCTCCCACCTCCCAGCTGCCCTCTCCTCCCCCCTCCCTACTTAATGGCGGCCGAGGCCCATTAGGACGAGCACTACCACTGACCTGGTCAGTGAACTGCTCTGCCTCCCATAGCTCCACCAGCAAGTAGAGCCCTCGTTCCTCTGAATTCCTGACCTCTGTCAGGAGTTCGAGGCACTCCTCCATCTGCAGGCTTCTGCCTGTGCCTCATCCCTGGTGTTTAGTGGGAGAGCTCTGCACTTCTATTAGGCTGCCCTCTGCCTCTCTCCTCCTTTTTCCTGCTTTGCTCATTGTGTGCTTTTTCTTCCCTCTGTCCCTTTTGTGTTTCTTTTGCCTTTCGCGTATGCATTATACTCTTTCCTCGTTTCTCTCTCCTCTCACTCCACTCTCTCTCTCACTCTCGCTCTCCCCCTCTCTATCTCCCCTGCTGCCTCTGCAGCCCGCTCCTCCTACATCTCACACTGCATTGCCGCCGCTGCTGCCCATGCAACCCTCCCCCTTTTTTCACGCTGTTTTACACCCCAGCTCCCACCTCCCAGGTGTCTTCTCCTTCCCACCCTACTTAATGGCGGCTGCTGCGCAGCCGCTCCAAGGCAAGCACATCTGCACCCTTCTGCGCCTGGAATTTGCCCAACCGGAATCCCTGGTTTCCCCCAACTGACGTGACACACGACTCCGCTATGATGCCATCACTCTCCATGCGCTTAATGCCGGCCGCTCATACACCTGCCATCAGGCCACCCCACAGCTCACCCGCGGACCCTTCTCCTGCCGGAACTACACATTCATCAGCCTCCATGCCAGCGACCCACCCGCCAAGGCAGGAGGCAACCATCCCAGATGCATCCTACTCAACAACCACTCTGTCCACAAACACCCCATCGAGCTATGGAACCTACTCGACCAAGCCTCCCCAGATGTCGCCTTACTGACCGAGACCTGGATGAACCCCTCCTCAGTGCCTGACATCGCCATAGCCATCCCGGACGCCTACAAGATCACCCGTAGGGATTGCACCAACAGAACAGGACGAGGCATTGCCATCGTCCACAGGACTACCCTCAGAATCACGACCAGCACTGAAGACACCCTCAGTGCACTGCAAACACCTGCACTTCCAGATCCACACCAATCCAAACACCACCCTCTGAGGGACCCTTGTTTACAGACCCCCTGGACACTGAAAGCAGTTCTGCGACTCCATCTCCGACATCATCAGCACGCATGCTCATGTATCCACAGACTATATACACCTCGGAGACATGAACTTACACCTCGAGAACACCACTGACAACAACTCCACCACTCTGCTCGATAACCTCACCAACCTCAGCCTCAAGCAGCGCGTCACGACACCCACCCACTCTGCAGGACACAGCGCAAGCCCATCTTCTCTGCCAGCAAACCCGTCTCCTTCAGCCACACCACTGGACCAACCACTGCTGCATCCTCTTCTCCTTCGAGAAACCCACAGCACACCATCACCCGCAGCGGATTCCCCACCACAGATTGAACAAGGTTATCGAAGACCGGCTGATCACCACCCTTTCCTGGAACCCACCAATCGACACCACCGACACAGCAGCCCGCAACCTCAGACAATGGATCGACGACTATGCCAACACTCTCGCCCCAATCAAGTAACCTTCAAACAGACGCACTGACAGAAAGGCCTTCTGGTTCACCGCCAACCTCCAAGAATCCAAGCAAACATACTGAAGACTCGGGAAAAAGTGCCACTAAGAATAGACATTGGACAACCACACAGCCCTCAAGAATGCCATCCGCAGATACCACCAACTCATCAGAACTGCCAAAAGAGCGTATCAACAACAATGCACACAGCTATAAGGAGCTCTTCAACATCGTGAAGGAACTCTCCAACCATGGCTCCCACATCAACGACATCCCACCATCGCACGACCTCTGCGACTCCCTGGTCACCTTCTTCTACCGCACGATCACAGACATCACTGACAGCTTCGATACCCAGACCCCCGTCAACCACCAACACCACAGACTCACTGGACCCACATCAATGATGACAGCACCATCAAAATCATGAACACCATCTACTCCAGCTCACTATCTGACCCGTGCCCTCACCACATCTTCAACAAAGCGACCTCCGTCATTGCACCCCAACTCTGGAAGATCATCAACAGTTCCTTCGAGACCGCTACCTTCCAGGAGAGCGGGAAACATGCTGAGATCAACACCCTCCTCAAGAATCCAAAGGCTTACCCAAAGGACCTTAAGAACCTCCGGCCCATCTCCCTGCTCCCCTTCCCGGAAAAAGTCATTGAGAAAAATGGCAAAAAACAACTGACCCACTTCCTTGAGGAGAACAACACTCTGGACCAGTCCTAATCCGGATTCCACAGGAACCACAGCAAGAAACCGCTGTCATTGCTGCCCCCGATGACATCAGGACCCCACTTTACAACAGCAAAACTGCCTCTCTCATCCTCCTGGACCTCTCGGCCGCATTCAACACTGTCTGCCACCACTCCCTATGCACATGCCTCAATAACGCAGGGCTCCGCGACAGAGCCCTGGACTGGATCACCTCCTTCCTCACCAGCAGAGCCCAGAGAGTCCGCCTCCCTCCATTCCACTCTGAAGCCACCAAGATCATCAGAGGCGCACCCCAGGGGTAATCCCTCAGCCTGACCCTCTTTAAAATTTACATGGCTCCGCTCGCAAATATCGTCTGATCACACAACCTCAACATTGTCTCATATGCCCATGACACCGAGCTGATCCTCTACCTCACCAAGTACCCCGTCACCACCAAAACGAACCTCCACGAAGGAATGAACGCCATCACCGAATGGATGAAGAACAGAAGCCTGAAACTGAATTCTGACAAAACTGAGGCCCTCATCCTTGGCTCCACCCCGTCCACCTGTGATGAATCCTGGTTGCCTGCCACACTGGGAACAGCACTGACACCCACCGACCACGCACGCAACCTTGAGTTCATCCTGGAGTCTTCGCTATCAATGACCTAGCAAGTCAATGCCGTCTCTTCCTCCTGCTTCAACACCCTCTGCATGCTTCGGAAGATCTACAAATGGATCCCCACCCTAACCAGAAGGACGGTCACGCAAGCCCTCGTAATTAGCAGACTGGACTACGGCAACACCCTCTATGCAGGAACCACGGTCAAGCTCCAGAAAAGACTCCAACGCATACAGAACGCCTCTGCACTCCTCATCCTGGACAACCCCCACCACAGCCACATCACAGCCCACCTGAGAGACCTGCACTGGCTCCCCATCAACAAGAGAATCACGTTCAAACTCCTCACCCACTCTCACAAAGCACTGCACAGCACCGGACCAGAATACCTCAAAAGACGACTCTCCTTCTACACCCGACCTGACAGCTTCTATCCACTGACCTTGCCCTTGCCACCATCCCACGCATCCACATAACAACCGCCAGTGACAGATCATTCTCCCACCTCGCCGCCAAGACGTGGAACACTCTACCTATCCACCTGCAACAGACACAAGACCTACTAACCTTTAGGAAACAGCTCAGACATGGCTGTTTGAGCAGTAGCAGTACCCCCTGCCCCCAGCACCTTGAGACCCTCATGGGTGAGTCCAATGTTTCTTCACCTGAAACACAGATGGCAACTGCTTCCCCACCTTCTTTGTCAATGTCTCCCTCACATTCTATAAAGACATATAAAATAGTGTTACTGTATCTGTGTAAATTTCAAATATTGTTTTCTATTCTGTACTGAAGTTTATTACTATTGTATCATGCCATATGTATTTACCTATGCTTTTGATGAATTCTAAAAATATATTTATATCAATTTCTAAATTACTTCCATAGCACAAGTAAATACATAGGGGTTGATACATTTTCAATCTACTTTATTACAGATAGAAATATTTAAAAGATGGTCTCTGAAATATCTTCATTAAATTATAGTTTTTTAAACAATGTGAACATTTAAAAAAATAAAGAGGTGGCTTTCAGGTTAGTCAAATATTGGTACAACATTACAGTAAAATTTAACACACATTGATTCATATGAAATTAAAAAAAGAAAAGGTCATTCAAAATGCAATTTACCACATTTAAAATGCTTTCTTTCATGCATTTAAAAAACTTCGGAATGCGTAATTTTTTGTATCTGATTTTGATTTTTGCATATGGGATACTCCAACATACACATAACAGAATTTCCCTCCCTCAAAGAACAAGTGCACTGTTAAATATTGACCTTGGAATGTCTAGGACAAAATTACTGTTTTCTATGTGATGATACTGTAATGGTGACCTGTAGATGGAGAACAGGACTTCTATCGTGGCCCCGGTTTGGGGCAAGGACAAGTCGAGAGCGACACACCCATCTCCAGCCATGACATTGACTGGCAACCCAGTGCAGCGATCAGAGCCAAGAGGTGCTGTGTGGGGGATAAAAATGTTGTAGGAGATGCAGCCTGGATCTTTGAGAGGAGGGAGAGAGACACAGGAGCCTGGAGGACACGGAGAGGGGCAGCAGGATAGAGACACTTTTAAGAAGAAGGTGAGAGGACAGCAAACGTGAGGAGAAGACGTCCAGCTCCATAGAGGATGGGAGACTTCAGTTAAGGCAGGAGTGCACTGAAGAGAGAGAATGGAGCAGCGGGGTCCTGCAGGAGTGACAAGCGCTGAGGACCCAACAGCTGCACCTCACTACCAGAGCTGTGGCTTCAGGCAAGTCCTTGTTTCACTGACATGGGCACACCTTACGGGGTTGTTAAAAGTGTGGAGTTGACAGTGGAGCGGGTGGCCGGCAATGGCGTTATGTGGTCTCATACCCTTTCTGTTCACCAATCCTGGGTTGTTACACCTTTGAGATTGGTATGAGTATAAGGTTTTAGGTAGTAGTGTGCTTTCCGCTAGCAGTGGTGGGGATGGTAACGCTAGCACTTATAAAAATATTTATGTGACTCAGGAGAGCTCTTTTTCTTTTTTTTTATGTATCTTACCTGACTCATCCATTTTCCAATATGGACAGTGTTCAGTGGAGAAATCAACATAAGCTGTTAAGGCGGAAGAGATCCCCAAGCAGGACTATAGCCTATTGTTTAAACAACCACTAACTACAAACATGGTGTGAAGTATCAATAAAATAATCAACACCTCACTTGTTGTCCAGTTGTGTCTGACACATACCTCCATTCCATCTGCAAAAATCCCTTTAAGGAAAATATTTTTCATCATTAATGATATGTCAACTGGATATTACAAAAGACACTACATTAATGTGTTTTTGCTATGTGTTACCCTGTCACAAATGAGTTCACATTCCTATCAGTTATTTAGAAAACATTATGCCTACAAGATACATGTTTATAAAATCGGATTGGCTTACCTGCACATTTGTGAATAAGTAGGGCATCATGCAAAATTATCATATTTGACATAAATTGACATGTTTTCATTACCAAAAACATATTTTTAGTATGTTGATAATAACATTTTAAACCATTTTAAACCGTTCTTTTGGCTGTTTTTGGTCATTTTGGCTCACAAGGTTTATTCTGACTGTGCAAAATACTGATTCACAAATGTGAATTTAGAAACATCCACTGTATCGTTGCTGCATCTGATGCTATGTCACTTATAATAGGAGAAATGTAACAACCTTCGCAATTTTTTTGCCCTGTTTGGTAAAACGATTGCTTATAAAATGTCACAAAATAACATTATGTTTAATTTAAGCAGGCATGCGTCTGCTGAAAACAGTACTTTGTAAGTGAACAAAATTATAATGGTATCCTTTTCAACAACCCATTGCAATAAACCGCATCATGATTACCTTTCTGCAGAACCTACACCTTCAAGAACACTTCTTGTACATAGGTCATGTGTCACCCTTAATGTTGGAACCAAATGTTGTTGGTGTAACAAAAATTAGTTATTTGAAATAAAAATGAAAAAGTAAACTATCCTTCTCCATGCTTCGGTTGGGCCTTCAGCTGTCCATCAAGGTGGAGCTAGGCCGCCGCAAGTAGGCGGCAATTGGGGGGGTCAAGGTGTGACATACATGCTTCGCATGTTGGGAGGATTGGCCGAGCTAGACTTCAGCTTACTTTTTGTTCCAGTGTCGTATGTCCTCCCAGCGTGTCCTGCAGTGAATTATGTGCCACTTGTAGACCCCCAGGGTCCTCACCTTCCTGGTGATGGCATTTCAGATCTCTTTTTTCTAATGGAAGTTCACCTGTAGGGATACAAAGAAGGAATGAACAAAACATGTTAGTGACTTTTATTTATTTTAAGTTTTAATGTAACATTTGAGAAATCAGTCACAAACATCCTTAAACATTCAAAGATCATTTATTTTTTATTTTACTAAATAAAACAGAAATTTGTAGTAACCTGTTGAGTGACCTTATCCCTTCTTATTTCCTTATTTGACTAATACAGGCCACTTAAATCATACTTTCTCAAAATGTCTAAAAGTTACATTTTTTTCGTATATATAAATATATATGCTGATTCAAATAATAAATATATGTTCCTGTTAGAATTAACATTTTTCAGTTTTCAAAAAATGTAAAAATGTAATTCAAAATACACATACATATTGAAATACACATATTTTAAATCCATCAAACATGCAACAAATACTAATATTGTGGTGTTGAATATTTAAAATGTGTTTAAAAATGCTCCCCATAATTTCCGATCTAATTAAAAATAAACACCTTGAGGAGAACAACACTCTGGACCAGTCCTAATCCGGATTCCACAGGAACCACAGCAAGAAACCGCTGTCATTGCTGCCCCCGATGACATCAGGACCCCACTTTACAACAGCAAAACTGCCTCTCTCATCCTCCTGGACCTCTCGGCCGCATTCAACACTGTCTGCCACCACTCCCTATGCACATGCCTCAATAACGCAGGGCTCCACGACAGAGCCCTGGACTGGATCACCTCCTTCCTCACCAGCAGAGCCCAGAGAGTCCGCCTCCCTCCATTCCACTCTGAAGCCACCAAGATCATCAGAGGCGCACCCCAGGGGTCATCCCTCAGCCTGACCCTCTTTAAAATGTACATGGCTCCGCTCGCAAATATCGTCTGATCACACAACCTCAACATTGTCTCATATGCCCATGACACCGAGCTGATCCTCTACCTCACCAAGTACCCCGTCACCACCAAAACGAACCTCCACGAAGGAATGAACGCCATCACCGAATGGATGAAGAACAGACGCCTGAAACTGAATTCTGACAAAACTGAGGCCCTCATCCTTGGCTCCACCTCGTCCACCTGTAATGAATCCTGGTTGCCTGCCACACTGGGAACAGCACTGACACCCACCGACCACGCATGCAACCTTGAGTTCATCCTGGAGTCTTCGCTATCAATGACCTAGCAAGTCAATGCCGTCTCTTCCTCCTGCTTCAACACCCTCCGCATGCTTCGGAAGATCTACAAATGGATCCCCACCCTAACCAGAAGGACGGTCATGCAAGCCCTCGTAATTAGCAGACTGGACTACGGCAACACCCTCTATGCAGGAACCACGGTCAATCTCCAGAAAAGACTCCAACGCAAACAGAACGCCTCTGCACTCCTCATCCTGGACAACCCCCACCACAGCCACATCACAGCCCACCTGAGAGACCTGCACTGGCTCCCCATCAACAAGAGAATCACGTTCAAACTCCTCACCCACTCTCACAAAGCACTGCACAGCACTGGACCAGAATACCTCAAAAGACGACTCTCCTTCTACACCCCGACCTGACAGCTTCTATCCACTGACCTTGCCCTTGCCACCATCCCACGCATCCACATAACAACCGCCAGTGACAGATCATTCTCCCACCTCGCCGCCAAGACGTGGAACACTCTACCTATCCACCTGCAACAGACACAAGACCTACTAACCTTTAGGAGACAGCTCAGACATGGCTGTTTGAGCAGTAGCAGTACCCCCTGCCCCCCAGCACCTTGAGACCCTCATGGGTGAGTCCAATGTTTCTTCACCTGAAACACAGATGGCAACTGCTTCCCCACCTTCTTTGTCAATGTCTCCCTCACATTCTATAAAGACATATAAAATAGTGTTACTGTATCTGTGTAAATTTCAAATATTGTTTTCTATTCTGTACTGAAGTTTATTACTATTGTATCATGCCCTATGTATTTACCTATGCTTTTGATGAATTCTAAAAATATATTTATATCAATTTCTAAATTACTTCCATAGCACAAGTAAATACATAGGGGTTGATACATTTTCAATCTACTTTATTACAGATAGAAATATTTAAAAGATGGTCTCTGAAATATCTTCATTAAATTATAGTTTTTTAAACAATGTGAACATTTAAAAAAATAAAGAGGTGGCTTTCAGGTTAGTCAAATATTGGTACAACATTACAGTAAAATTTAACACACATTGATTCATATGAAATTAAAAAAAGAAAAGGTCATTCAAAATGCAATTTACCACATTTAAAATGCTTTCTTTCATGCATTTAAAAAACTTCGGAATGTGTAATTTTTTGTACCTGATTTTGATTTTTGCATATGGGATACTCCAACATACACATAACAGAATTTCCCTCCCTCAAAGAACAAGTGCACTGTTAAATATTGACCTTGGAATGGCTAGGACAAAATTACTGTTTTCTATGTGATGATACTGTAATGGTGACCTGTAGATGGAGAACAGGACTTCTATCGTGGCCCCGGTTTGGGGCAAGGACAAGTCGAGAGCGACACACCCATCTCCAGCCATGACATGGACTGGCAACCCAGTGCAGCGATCAGAGCCAAGAGGTGCTGTGTGGGGGATAAAAATGTTGTAGGAGATGCAGCCTGGATCTTTGAGAGGAGGGAGAGAGACACAGGAGCCTGGAGGACACGGAGAGGGGCAGCAGGATAGAGACACTTTTAAGAAGAAGGTGAGAGGACAGCAAATGTGAGGAGAAGACGTCCAGCTCCATAGAGGATGGGAGACTTCAGTTAAGGCAGGAGTGCACTGAAGAGAGAGAATGGAGCAGCGGGGTCCTGCAGGAGTGACAAGCGCTGAGGACCCAACAGCTGCACCTCACTACCAGAGCTGTGGCTTCAGGCAAGTCCTTGTTTCACTGACATGGGCACACCTTACGGGGTTGTTAAAAGTGTGGAGTTGACAGTGGAGCGGGTGGCCGGCAATGGCGTTATGTGGTCTCATACCCTTTCTGTTCACCAATCCTGGGTTGTTACACCTTTGAGATTGGTATGAGTATAAGGTTTTAGGTAGTAGTGTGCTTTCCGCTAGCAGTGGTGGGGATGGTAACGCTAGCACTTATAAAAATATTTATGTGACTCAGGAGAGCTCTTTTTCTTTTTTTTTATGTATCTTACCTGACTCATCCATTTTCCAACATGGACAGTGTTCAGTGGAGAAATCAACATAAGCTGTTAAGGGGGAAGAGATCCCCAAGCAGGACTATAGCCTATTGTTTAAACAACCACTAACTACAAACATGGTGTGAAGTATCAATAAAATAATCAACACCTCACTTGTTGTCCAGTTGTGTCTGACACATACCTCCATTCCATCTGCAAAAATCCCTTTAAGGAAAATATTTTTCATCATTAATGATATGTCAACTGGATATTACAAAAGACAATACATTAATGTGTTTTTGCTATGTGTTACCCTGTCACAAATGAGTTCACATTCCTATCAGTTATTTAGAAAACATTGGCCCTCATTCTGACCCTGGCGGTGTTGCACCGCCAGGGCCAACGGGGGCGGGAGCACCGCCGACAGGCCGGCGGTGCTCCCTTGGGCATTCCGACCGCAGCGGTAACACCGCGTCGGACCGGGAAAACTGGCGGTCTCCCGCCAGTTTCCCGCTGCCCAAATGAATCCTCCAAGGCGGCGCAGCATGCTGCGCAGCCTTGGGGATTCTGACACCCCCTACCGCCATCCTGTTCCTGGCGGTTCGCCCGCCAGGAACAGGATGGCGGTAGGGGGTGTCGCGGGGCCCCCGTAAGAGGGCCCCAAATAGTATTTCACTGTCTGCTTAGCAGACAGTGAAATACGCGACGGGTGCAACTGCACCCGTCGCACCTTCCCACTCCGCCGGCTCGATTCCGAGCCGGCGTCATCGTGGGAATGGATTTTTCCCCTGGGCTGGCGGGCGGCCTTTTGGCGGCCGCCCGCCAGCCCAGGGGAAAAGTCAAAATACCCGCCGCGGTCTTGCGACCGCGGTATGGTATTTTGACGGCGGGACTTTGGCGGGCGGCCTCCGCCGCCCGCCAAGGTCCGAATGAGGGCCATTATGCCTACAAGATACATGTTTATAAAATCGGATTGGCTTACCTGCACATTTGTGAATAAGTAGGGCATCATGCAAAATTATCATATTTGACATAAATTGACATGTTTTCATTACCAAAAACATATTTTTAGTATGTTGATAATAACATTTTAAACCATTTTAAACCGTTCTTTTGGCTGTTTTTGGTCATTTTGGCTCACAAGGTTTATTCTGACTGTGCAAAATACTGATTCACAAATGTGAATTTAGAAACATCCACTGTATCGTTGCTGCATTTGATGCTATGTCACTTATAATAGGAGAAATGTAACAACCTTCGCAATTTTTTTGCCCTGTTTGGTAAAACGATTGCTTATAAAATGTCACAAAATAACATTATGTTTAATTTAAGCAGGCATGCGTCTGCTGAAAACAGTACTTTGTAAGTGAACAAAATTATAATGGTATCCTTTTCAACAACCCATTGCAATAAACCGCATCATGATTACCTTTCTGCAGAACCTACACCTTCAAGAACACTTCTTGTACATAGGTCATGTGTCACCCTTAATGTTGGAACCAAATGTTGTTGGTGTAACAAAAATTAGTTATTTGAAATAAAAATGAAAAAGTAAACTATCCTTCTCCATGCTTCGGTTGGGCCTTCAGCTGTCCATCAAGGTGGAGCTAGGCCGCCGCAAGTAGGCGGCAATTGGGGGGGTCAAGGTGTGACATACATGCTTCGCATGTTGGGAGGATTGGCCGAGCTAGACTTCAGCTTACTTTTTGTTCCAGTGTCGTATGTCCTCCCAGCGTGTCCTGCAGTGAATTATGTGCCACTTGTAGACCCCCAGGGTCCTCACCTTCCTGGTGATGGCCTTTCAGATCTCTTTTTTCTAATGGAAGTTCACCTGTAGGGATACAAAGAAGGAATGAACATAACATGTTAGTGACTTTTATTTATTTTAAGTTTTAATGTAACATTTGAGAAATCAGTCACAAACATCCTTAAACATTCAAAGATCATTTATTTTTTATTTTACAAAATAAAACAGAAATTTGTAGTAACCTGTTGAGTGACCTTATCCCTTCTTATTTCCTTATTTGACTAATACAGGCCACTTAAATCATACTTTCTCAAAATGTCTAAAAGTTACATTTTTTTCGTATATATAAATATATATGCTGATTCAAATAATAAATATATGTTCCTGTTAGAATTAACATTTTTCAGTTTTCAAAAAATGTAAAAATGTAATTCAAAATACACATACATATTGAAATACACATATTTTAAATCCATCAAACATGCAACAAATACTAATATTGTGGTGTTGAATATTTAAAATGTGTTTAAAAATGCTCCCCATAATTTCCTATCTAATTAAAAATAAACACAAACTTCATTTTAATCACTATACTTCACTCAGGAACTAAACAGGACATTCTAGTCTGTTTTTTTAAAAAAAAGTTAATAAAAATTAAAATGCGATTTTAAACATGTACCTTTTCCTCTGGTGAGCCATACAGCTTGCTGTAAAGGGACAGGACCTCATCTGTCAGAATTTCCAGCTCCTCTGGCAAAAGGTTTGGGGCCCGGTCTCCTGATTTACCAGGCATTGTAGCTCCCAGAGTCAGCAGAATTTGAGGAGGTGTTGGTATTAGCACTGGCAGGAGGTAAGTGAGTTTGGTATGGACACCAGGTATGAGTACACAAGGTGCAAGACTGTCAATGGAAACTTCAATTGGCTTTCGCACGTTGCTTTCACATACATTAACCAATGGTTGTGTCCATCGTGGAGTTGCATATCCACTATCCGGTCAAGTTCCGCTGACTTCCGATTACTTGCAAATGTCCTAGAAGTGAAGTCAGGCATTCATCATTTCAGATTGTCAAATAGTGTGTTTGACAATGTTATGTGTGTCACCACCACTCAAATTGGTGCCTAGTTTTCATTAGTATACAAACTGTTAAAGTTATATACTTGTTTTTGGAAAAATGCATTATGTTGTGCATTACTGTGGTAAAATGCAATATTTGTGCACTTGTCTTTACACATCTGTCAACAGAATTGTAAACAAAAAAATAAAATATTAAAATGTGCAATTTCTTAATTTAAAAATGTCTAATTTGTATATGATTTAATTAATAGATGTCAAAAATTGAATGTAAAAAAACTTCACTAATAAATGCGTTGTAAAATTATGCTAAGCAATTCTTTGAAACATGAAGGAATGATGGTTTTAATTTAAAAAAATACGCTTTCTACAATGAAAAAAATACCTTTCAAATGCAGACATATGAACTTAGATATAGTGAGACGATGATGGCCTCAAGTTATGAGAGCATTTCCAGACCTTGCCACCATTGCAGAACAGGATATAATAAAACAATTCAGATTAAACAGACAAACTATTATCGATATATATGTCATAAGTTGGATCTTCACCAGATCATCTGCCTAACAATAGGATTCCCACATAAATAACACAAATAGTAACAAGAACAGAAGTACTCCATTTTGTGGCCACAGGATCTTTCTAGTATACTGTTGAAGTGTCTGGTGGAATGTCACAACCAGCGTTCAGTGGTGTGCTACAATACGTACTTTCTTCAATGTTCAGACACATCAATAGCTTCATACAGTTTCCTACAAATGAGGATTTTGCCAATGTGAAGGGAGATTTTTATGCTTTATGTCATGTACCACAGGTGATTGGAGCAATTGATGGCAGGCATATTGCCTTGGTGCCACCCCACAATAGAAAACAAGTCTACCTCAATTGAAAGAATGTTCATTCAATCAATGTGCAAGTTGTGTGCTTCCAGATGTGTACATCATTATCATGTGTGTGCGCTTCCCAGAATCAACACAGGATTCATTTGTACTACAAAACAGCAGCATACCACTGCACATTTCACAACTTAGACCTGAGAGGGCCTGTCTTGTTGGTAAGTACAATCTGTAAATATTACATTTTTCTTGGTTTCTAGTTTAGTCATTAAAATTAGAATTTGATTTTTTTACCTCAAGTTTGATTTTCTTCAAATAGGGGACGGTGGTTGTTAGTACAGCTGAAGACTCCAACAACACCAAGGAAAGTCAGCTTCAATGAGTCTCATGGAAGAACATGGAGGCCAGTGGAGCGGGACATTTGAGCTCCTAAATCCCGGATTAAGATGTCTGTATAAGACTGTTGGAACCCTCCTCTACTCACCCAATAGAGTGTGCAGAATCACAATGGCATGCTGCATGATACACAACATAGCTTTGCAACAAAACACGTCGTATATAACGAAACCTATGATGAGCCACCGGGTGAGGATGTTGAAATGCCAACTAAAGATGATAGTTGTGAGGAGGAAGGAATAAACATACATCAAGACCTAATTGACAACTTCTTCACATGAGTGTAAGTATATATTGACATGTTATTACTTTGAAATTTAAATCAACTTTTTATATGATGAGTCTAAATGTCTGTGCTTGACATTTTGTTGAAAGAGCAAGTTAAGGAAAATCCAGGGCAATGATGTTTGTTGATATACGTTTTGACACATTGACTATGGTGTTTATCTACATTTTTCATCTTTGTGTTTAAAAACGTGTCCTCACATTTGTCATTTGTAAAGTGTCTATTTTATGACATAATTAATATGAAAATAATTGTAATAATCTTTTTTAGGTTCCTTCCTCATGCCATCTTAATTTGGACATTTCAAAGTTCTGATAATTGCAGTTATATGCTGCCGTTGAGAAGTACTAAGGTAACATGTATGGATCTTCCCTTCACATTGGCTAAATTCTCAATTTGTGGAAACTGTATGAAGCTGTTGATGTGTCTCTTCATTGAAAAAAGGACTTCTTGTACCACTTAAAGTTGGTTGTGACATTCCATCCAATACGACAACAGTGTTTTGGAACAATCCTGTGGCCTCAAAATGGAGTATTGTCATTATTTTCACTATTGGTGTTATTGATGTGGGATTCCTATTGTGAGGCAGAAGATCTGGCACCACCTGATGACAAAACTAAATAATAGTTTACCTTTTTTATATGATTTGTTGGGTCATATCCTGTTCTTCCATGGAGTAGAGTATCTTCAGGTGTTGTGGCAGATTGTGGTCTACATACTCTTGGTGCTGGATCTATGATTCAATTAAGAAAAATTTGTTTTGATGTCTAGATTGTACATCAAATGAGTTTGATGCAAAATGTGAAGCACCCTAAAATATAAATAATATAATTATTATAACTTTCAGTTGTTTGATAATAAGTTACATAAGACTTCAAATTACACACAAAACGCATCCAAAAGCATGTAAAATTATGTTGTGAAATGTAAAACAAATATACAAAGTATACATGAAATATTCCAAATGTTCAGCACAACACAATAGAGAGTAGAATTGTGAGAAAAAACATTCAAAGGCCTAGCAGGGTAATGATCTGAGAATCAAACAACTTTGCTGGCTAATTAGCATTAGTCATCATACAAACATTACAAAGTACATTTATTTTAAAAACATCTTATATTCTGCATACAAAATTACAGACATTCAACATTTAAAGATAAAAACTTTGATTAATGAGACAGAAATCATCAAATCAAAGAAATATCATGAAAATGAGAATGTAAACATTTATACAACATCATGTCAACAGACACTTTCCTTTGAGAGCCGACCTTCCGGAACAAGAAGCCTCAACCAACGATTCATCCGGTGAGCAGGGACATGACACCCACTCTGATATTTACCTCCTGATAGAGCTAAAATAAAGTCTTAAAATTATAGAAACAAAGCTCAATAGATATTCTAACCTCCCACCTGGACCATATGAAACAGCGCGTCGACAAGCATGAGAGCAGACTGTCACATCTTGAGAGTTGCGTCTCAATTGTTAATGACATACAAGTGGACTCTAGAGAGCATCAGTTAAAAATGGACAAGGTCCTCTACCTTTTGAAAGCTAAAAATGAGAATTTTGAGGCGAGATCAAGATTAAAAAACTCTGCATTATCAGCCTACCAGAATTGACCACCATTGACAAAAGGGAGGATTTTGTTGAAACTTTGCTGCTGGAACTCTTTGGCGAAGCTCTCTCTCTGGTCTTCATTGTGGAGCAGTTTTGCTGTTCGCTAGGACCCCACCATCCCACCTGGTTCACTGCCGCAACCGATATTCGCAAGGATCCTAAACTATAGAGACTGCAATGTCATTTTACATCTTGCATGAGACAAACGATCTATGCTCCATCAGGGGAACAAACTTTCCTTCTACCCAGACTTCACTCATTCAGAGAAGGCTTCTCGATGAGAGTTCCTCCCAGCCAAATGTATCCTGTAAAAGGCGGACTTGCCCTACTCTCTTGTGCTCTCAGCTAAGCTCCCTGTCAAATTTGAAGGGAACGCCCACTTCTTCACTGACGAAAAATCTGCATTACAATTTGAGAAACATATCACCTCAGCCAAGTCTTTAACCTGCGGCTCCCCTCATGAACAGGAAGACAACCATCTGAATGAAAATAAATTATGCTCATCTATACTAGACTTATGAAGCATCTACACACATTTGTATTGAACACTGCTATGCTGTGTAGGTCTCCTCCCTGCACTCAGCCTGGGCTGCACTGCACTGGGGCCTTGCAGCTGCTGTAACCACCAAGAGATTATATTCTGCCACACTTATCCCACTGATAAACACCTGGGTGCAAGTCACTCATTTGGCCACCCTGTCTGTACTCGATGGCGATGCTAACCGGGTCCTTTTCTCTGCCCCTGGGATGTCACCTATATTGAGCTCTGTTTTATTTTTGAAATGTTGGGCTGTTGGGTGGGGAAGTTCTGCTCAACCTGGTTTTAGGGTTGGAATGGGTGGTGGGTGGGCTTGTGTGGGTATTTAACGCTATAGGTTTCCATATCCTTTCCCCCGCATGGTCAGATGATCTGTCAACCTCCCCACTTACTGGATCTACCCCATGATATGCCAATGCTCGTCACCAGCACCGTTCCTACACAGTGACATGACCACCACCAAATGCCTCACCTGGAACATCTGTGGCCTCAATGACTGCAGAAAAGCTTCCTTAGTACATGCATACCTCACTTTCTCCAGTAGTTGCACCTCACTCAGGCCTTCATTACGACTTCAGCGGTCTTTTTGCAAGACAGCTGAAGCCACTGGCGCAAAACAGACCGCCAGCATTGCCGGTCTGAAGACCGCCATATTTGGAGTTGCTTTGGATTTCTGCCCATTTACGGGTGAAAATCTGACCCCGTCAGCCTGGCCAACGGCGGAAGAGAGGCGGTTCCACTTCCAGCACTGCCACGCCAACAGGACTCTGCCCATTGTATTATGATGTGTAATATGGTGCAGCAATGTCTTGTACGGCGGTGCGGTTCTGGCAGTGGCAGATGCCAGGACTCATCCCCTACTGGACAACCACCTCACCAAAAGAGCTAAGTGGACCGTCCGAAAGAAGAGGGGGTGTTGGGTGCATGTGTGTGGTGTGTGCATGTATGTGTAGAGGAATGGATGTGCATGAGTGCGTGTGTGTAAGTATGTGTGCATGGAGGTTGTGTGTGTCTGCATGTATGCAGAAGGGAATAGGGTGTGTCGGGCTGCGAGTGAGCAGGTGTTTGCATTGGGATGCAGGCGAGTGGGGGTGCATTGGTGCAAGTCTGCGAGTGAGTGGGGGTGTCTGTGTGTATGCATGCGAGTGAGTAGGGGTGTCAGTGTGTATGCATGCAAGTGAGTGGGGGTGTCTGGATGTATGCATGCAGTCGGGTGGGAGTGTTTGTATAGAAGTGTGCAGATGGGGAGTGGGAATGTATGCGTGCATGGAGGTGGTGGGGATGTGCATGAATGAAGACTGTGAGTGCATATGTGTGAGTGGGAGTATGTGTATGTCAGTTTGAGGGCGGGTGGGGGTGTTAGTATGGATGTGTGTGGTTGGGTGGGTTGGGGGATGTTTAGAAGTGTGTGGATGAGTGGGGCGGTGTTTGGAAGTATGTGGACAGGTGGGGGTGTGCTTGTGTGTGGATATGGGGATTCCTGTCACCAGATGCATTACCACCAGGCTTTTCATGGCGGGGCGACTGTCACGAAAAGCCTGGTGGTATGCTGCCTCCTAATACGGCTGGGATCTGAGGCCGGCTGCCGGCATGGAGGAGTTCACTACCAGCCACGTCGGTCCGACCGTACTGGCGGTGGTCTTTATCACCGGGTCTGCAGCAATAAGACCACCTCTGTGGGTGTGGAGGTCTTAAGACCACCACACTCAAAACAAGGGCCTCAGTCCTCAGCACTGGGCCTTTGCAAATGTTGGTGTGGTCAAACACACACATCCCTCTATTCCAGTTCTGCTAGAGGCGTTGCTATACTTTTGCGCAAAAATCTCCCCTGGCAGACAAAGGGGGTTATTCTAACTTTGGAGGAGTGTTAATCCGTCCCAAAAATGACGGTAAAGTGACGGATATACCACCAGCCGTATTACGAGTTCCATAGGATATAATGGACTCGTAATACGGCTGGTGGTAAATCCGTCACTTTTCCGTCACTTTTGGGACGGATTAACACCTCCTCCAAAGTTAGAATAACCCCCAAAATGTACCATCTGTGCTCAGAGCGTCAGCTATGTAATTCTAGCCAGCACGCTCCACAGACAACCTATAATACTGTCCACTATTTACAGCCTTAATACTGACGACCCAGACTTTCTCTCAGAAGTACAGCAACACATCTCAGATCTTGTTCCTGGTGTCGTACTATGGGTGGAGTGACTTTAATATCACACAGGACGACCATTTAGATTGAGGGGGGTCTTTCAGATGCCCGACTGTAATACTGCTCTCACCCTCAATACCATTATGCTGACAACTTGTCACAGGATATACGGTGACACCCTTCTGAGCCACTACAGGAAGGGACTTGCATAACAGTCCACCACAATGCCTGGTCCAGAATTGACTACTGGCTGGTCTCCAGTGATGCGTGGCCCCGAATCGAGCGAGTAGCATGCATACCCTGCACCCCCTCAGACCACGCTCCTGTTTTGCAGGAATTACTTGCCCCCCTGGTGACCCCTCAGGCTTTCACAGTGCACTTTCCCCCATAGCATTGCAAGACATGTCATTCCGCAATGACCTTCAACCAGAGATACTGGAGTACTTAAAACACAATACCAGTTTGGTGAAGCCTTAGTTCATGCTTTGGGAAGTCTTTAGGGTGATCATTTGCGGTACATGCATCACAAAGAAATCTGGGGTCCTCAGGGCTATATGGTGCAGAGTTGTCCAACTAGAACATGAGATCCGGGACTTGGAACAATGGTTACTCCTGTTCCCCTGAAGGGGCAACACTAACTGCGATCCATGGGAAAATTGTAGAATTCTCAGAGGAAGCAGAACATAAAGCACACTACTTAGACAAGGAAACACAGGCTAGACAATACTGGGAAGGGGAAAGACCTGGCAGAACCCTGGCAAACCCACCACACAAATCATGCACCTCCACTTACGTAACCAAACTGCTGGACGACCACCACATTCTACGGTCCACACCCCACAATCTTCTAACTATTATGCATGCTTCCATGCCAGATTATACGGCACCAATGCAACATATTTGGAAAGTGAACCGAATAAATACTTTATTGAGGCACATCTTATTTGGCTGGACCATGTCCACTGTGAATTTCTAGATTCGTCCATACATCTGAAGAATTAATACAGGTGCTCTGTGCCCTTCCAGGCGATAAAGCTCTGGGCTTGGACGGCCTGACAACTGCCTTTTATAAAAAGCTCACCACAGTCCTCGCCCCACACAAGCTGGCAATGCTTAAAGAATCACTTCAAAAGGGCTCTCTGCCCCATCTCTCCGTGAGGTGGTCATAGTAATGATCCTCAAGGCGGATAAAGTAGTACAACATTGTGACTCTTACAGATTGCTCTCCATGATACACATTGACAATAG
Organism: Pleurodeles waltl; assembly: GCF_031143425.1. NCBI lineage: Eukaryota > Metazoa > Chordata > Amphibia > Caudata > Salamandridae > Pleurodeles > Pleurodeles waltl. The sequence continues at coordinate 842,388,709 of NC_090436.1, forward strand.
GATCTTCACCAAGATCTTGCCCAACTGTCTGCTTCCTCTTCTCTCCAAAAGCATCCATCTAGATCTATCTGGGTTCATGCAGGGCCAATACACTTCACAAAACTTATGAACTAGCTTTACAGTAAGGAACCACCTGAATCCTCAGGTTCCTACAGTTGCTGCTTTTCTGGATGCCACTGAGGCATTTGACTCCTTTAAATGGCGTTTTCTTTTATCCCTGCTCACACATATTGTTTTGATCTCCTGGTTCATCCATCAGATTCAGCTCCTTTATCGCCTTCCCAAGGCTCAGGTGATACTAAATGGAACATTATCCAAGCCATTTCTGATTACCAGAGTGTTGGAAAGTGGATTATTGGCAAGGGCAGATAAGTACCTACACTTAGCAATAGGCCACTAACCCTGCTAGATACAGTTAGGTCTCAATATATTAACTTGGCGTTCTGAGTACCACATTATGACCACTGTGGTCATTCCGTGTAGTAGAGAACAGGTGCAGGAGATCCTAGGGGGGGCCCTGAACTGCCCATGCACATGGCATGGGCAGTGCAGGGGTCCCCCTGGCAAGTACCATCGTAATGTTCACTGTCTGCTTTGCAGACAGTGAACATTGTGATGGTGCTGCTGGACCCTGAATCCTACAGCATTGACGCAGGCTCGATTAAAAAGTGGAGACAGTGCTGTAGGGTGTTTCCCGATAGGCATGTGGCTGGAAACTCAGGTTTCCGCCCTCTGATCTAGTGGGAAATTCTTACTGGGTCCAATGGGGAGGTAGCCACTATGGCAGCAATCTCTCCATCGGAAGTTCGGTGGATGGCTTTAACCATCCGCCAAACTCGTAATGATGCCCAAAGAGTGTAAAGCATTCAAATATGAAAAAATAGTAATAAAATACAATGCACAAAACCGTTTCAAAATCCAAAACCAATTTCTAAAAATAGGAAATATGTTTATCTTTAATTTGACAGCAAAACGAATAAAATCAGATAAGGGGAACTGCAGACATGAATTTTTAACATTGGCAGTAAAAACTGCCAATCGCCGCGGCAATGGCAGCCAAAAGACCGTCGCCGCGGCTACCAGATGTCTGCCATATTATGACGGTAGCCAGAATTCAACCAGAAGGATGGCGGAATTCCGGCTGCAGCCATGGCGGCAGATGGCAGTAAGGTGGCCACTCCAGTAGACCGCCGCCGACCGTATCATGACACATGAAACAGCCTGGCGGTGTTCTGCTGGTGCACTCTGCTGCTGGCAGTTGGGTGCTCCGACAGGGGAGGGGGGTGGGGGGTGTTGTGTGTGTGTGCGGGGGGGTATGTGTGTATTTCTGTGCATGCGTGAATGCAGGTGTGTGATGTGTGTTGTATGTGTGTGCATGTGTAGATGTATGAGTGTGTGTATGTTGTGTTGTGTGAATGCGTGTGTGCTTATATGTATGTCAGTGTGTTTGGATGTGTGTGAATGGATGTATGCATGCATGGGTGCATGTGGGTATGAGTGTGTGTATGAGTGTGGACGTTGGTGTGTGAAGGTGCGTGTCTTTTCAGGGGGTGGGTCTGAAGTGGGAGGGGGGTTGGGGATAAATCTGGGGAAGGTGGCGGGGAAGCACCTATCAGTGACAGGGAAGGGTTTCCCTGATAGTGCCTACTGCCATGGTTTTCGTGGCGGTAAGAAGGCCACGCAACTTATAGCGGAGGGCAGGGTCATAATCCTGCCAGGGGGCCAGTGACGGCTGCCTGGCTAGAGACTGAAGTCTCCAGCCCAGGCGGCTGTTACCGCCGTGGCGGATGGAGAGCCCTCTTTAGATACGCATAGCAGTAGACATCAATAAAGAAGTCTACCTTCAGACTTAGAGGATTTTTTGGGACGGAAATATTTGTCCCGGCCAAAGTTGAAATTGAATCTGACGTCCTTCGAGCCTCCTCAGATATGCTGCATGTGAAGTCCTGGTCAACTCTTCCCATTTGGAGTTTGTCACTTTTTTGGAGCTTTTTCTCTCTGATGTCAGACGACCCTCTACAGCAAGCCTATTTCGAGTTGTTGTTGTCTAATTGCCTTTCGAGGAGCCCCCGGTGAATTCCTGGAGGTCAGGGGCTCCGGAGCTTTTCAGCGGACGAACCTGAAAGTCAGGCTGTGTCGCAGTCGACGTAAGCCAGCTTGACTCACGTCGTCGGGTCGGTCCCTTTATGGAGCTTTTTTACAAAAGTTCTTCAATCTTCAATCTTCTTCAAAATTCTGGATCTTCTCCCAGAAGGTCTTTGAAAGTCCCTTAGACGTCCACAGCACACCCCAAGGTTCCAGAAGCTCTGAGTTGCTTTTTGAGGTTCAGGACTCAAACTCCCAGAATGCACCTGAACACCAAATCCAAAAATGATCACTGGGCAGTTTGTCAGTTTCTTCAGGTTTTGATGCAAGGAACTCTGGTTAGCTTTTCTCTACCTGTAGCAAACAGGGAGTCCCTTCTTGAACTAGTTGAAGCCAGGCAAAGTCTTTTTTGGGTTGAAGCCCAAGTGTGCAGCTTGTGCAGTCTTCAGATTGGAGTGTCCAGGTGCAGGTCAGGGGTCCAGCAGGGAAATCCTTCTTCTTATTGTCTTTGTTCTTGGTAGGGACCTGAGGCATGGGTGCAGCTCTGCGATATTTCTCCTTGCTCCAGAGGTGGAAAGCAGGGGGAGAGGCAACTGTCCAATCACAGGCCGGCCACCACCCTCTTGGATGACCACTTCATAAGAAGTGTGGCAAAAATCAATCCAAGGGAGCAACATTCTTTAAAAATCCAAAATGGCAGAAATTCAATTTTGGAGGTTGGGTCAGGCTGAGTCCACTCTCTGGTGTGGCTAAAATTCCTTAACACACCCATTTACTGCCCTCTTCTAATCTAATCAAGATGGCCCCTGGTTGTCTGGGTTTGCAGGAGATGAGGGCTGGAGGTCCTGAGCTGCTCCAAAAGTCCTTCCCCCCTCATGTTTCACCATCTGCTGAGGCAGATCTTTTCCCCAGGCACTTCTTTTGTCCTCAGCCCAGGCCACTTCACACCTCCTCAAGGCAGCTTGGCCAGGCTGCCAGAGGCTATCAAATTAGAAAAGGGCACTACAGAGCTGATGTTGGCAGCTTTCAAATAGAGTTCTAAAACGCTTTCCCTGAACTAGTTATATTAAATTCAACAATTGCAAGTTGTTGGATTTATCATAACAATCAGTTATCCAAACTTAAAATATCCAGCTCCTTTTGGGACTTTATAAATAGAGTCTCCCTATTTTAGCCTATGGAGCCCATTCACTTAATTGAGGGAAAAACAAAGGTTGCTATTTTCCTCACCAGGGCTTATAAAACACCTTTTATAAGCTCCCTGCTTATAGTTACACTACACCCAACCCTAGGGTCACCTAGGGCTCATGGTAAGGGTGATTTATATGTACAAATAAGGTATTTTTAATTCCAAAGTTGAATTTGAAGACAACTTTAAAAACAGCCACCATGAAGGCAGGCCTGCCTTTAATAAGACATTGGGCACCTCAGCAGTGCATCTATGGATGGCTGGGGTCCCTAAACCTACATGACCTACTATGTACTAGGGACTCTTAGGTAGGTTGATACTGCCAATTATAATACGCCTAATTTGCATATCCACTTTACACAGAGCACTGTTCCTGGGACTGGTTAGCAGTATCCCGGGCACAGCTAAGAGTCAGTAGCCACTTGTAGCTGTTCAAAAAGTTTGGGGGTGACCAGGGCAAAAAGGAGGACTTTCTTACACAGATGAACTTGACAGGGCTGCCTACTTTCATCTGTTCTCTTTGCTGTGCCAATGGAGCCCCTCGCTGCACAGTTGACACAGCGTCATGCCCACCGTGGCATTGGCTTCACCTTCAGGAGCTGGTGGTTTCAATGTATGCTGATGATATTACTCTCTATACACATAAACCTCAAGAGAACCTCATACTGCTGATGTGTGAAATAATCAGATTTGTTGGCTTCTCTGGTATTCAATCAATTGGTCAAAATATGTTCTATTCCAGCCGACCAACTCTACCTTGCCCTTCCCAGCCAAGTTCCAGTTCTAATGGGTGATGGAGCCGAAGCGATATTTGGGGGTTTATCTCAGTCGAGACCCAGGTGTGCTCTGGAAAGACAATCATGGTAGAGCCATGTCATAACTTTAGGACAGAATGCCTCTTTGGTCCCATCTGCTGCTCTTGGTACCTGGGGAAAAAGCCATTGTGAAAATTGTTATCTTACCTAAATTTGTATACTTCTTCATCAACCTTTCCATTCTACTCACAACCTAATTTCTGCAGCAACTGCATTCTAACCTGATCTCACTCACATGCATGGGCAAGCAGCCATTTATGTTGTGGGAAACCCTGATTTTACTGCTTTCCCAGCGTCGTTGAGTGCACTGGGCATGTAGTTATAAGCCCTCTGTGCTCAGGTGCAATATTTATGCTACTAGCTGCATCAAACGCCATATCACCCACATGTGGCCATTGAGATAGATCAGGCAGCACCATGGCTCCTCGCTACCTCAATCTACCTACCCTATAAACCACTAAGAGCTGTAATCAACACCAGAGAATGCTTGTGCTGGGCTTGGGATGCCTTGTGAAAGCGTGCCAAACTTCACCATTAATATGCCCCATCAATCCCTATTGGCCACAACCCTTAATGGCCACCCTTGCTGGATGTTGGCAGAAGAGTACATGCCTGAGAACAAGACCTCATGAACTTCTCCAACCTCTAACCTGATGGCCAATGTATGCCACCATTGAGGCCACCGATACTTATCAACCCACGTTTATGAAGATCTGACTGTATCATTAGCACCATGTAGTCTGCCAGTCCCTACACTTGATGGTCCCAGATGCCTGCCACCACTGTCAGCATTGAAACATAACCTCAGTAACCCAATTCAGCAGTAACTGGTTACTTGCCTATATTCTACAGCGCAGACCTCCACCCCGGCTACTCTACCTGCTGCACGCACTTTGTGGTCACTAGTTATCAATCCCCTTTCACTGACTCCCCATGGGCCTACTGCTGCAGTCAGATGACATTTCTTTCACTTAACTATAGGCTAACACTGATACATTTCAAACTCTTACACAGGTTATACCATACCCCACATAAATCATTACTATCTGTCTCACTCAAGATGCGTGCACAAAAACAATGCGCATGCCCACACGCCACATTCAAACACCTAGCTTTGAGCTGCCTACAAGTAGCTACATTTTGGGAAGAGGTCCTTTCGAACATACACATTATCACTGAACATCACATTCCCCAATCGGAGCCCTATTAGGCTACATCTCCTAACTGCCATGTTTCTCCTCCTAGCTAAATGCAGAGGTGCCATACACTGGGGCTTCTGCCCAACCCTCTCAGTAACCACTTTCCATGGGATGCAGCCTACTGTCAGGAGCTACTTTTCAACTATTGGGAAATGATGCCTATCTTGTCACACCCAATAGATATATGGGAACCCGCTCTGCATATTTTTGTGAAGCTTCAACTCCTTTGCCTTCCCAACACTGAGACACAACTGGGAAGATGAACCCATCTCCTGATGCACCCTAAATTGATTATCCTTCATGTGTGCTGCCACACAAGCCCAATACCCACTTACTATGGCATTGGTACGATTGTTTAAACACCGCTTAGACTCCGGGCCCAGTGATGTACATGCATGGGTGGCTGACTGGAATGCTATCTCTATCACTCGCCTGGTACAGCAATTACATTTGGAAGTGACCCCTCGCACTGCTCTCTACCCCCCTCTCTGACCTGTATTCCCTTCCTTTTCTCCTCTTCCCACCGGTTAGTCATACCTGCTGTATTGTGAAATATAATCTAAATGCCAATAAAGACATTAAAAAAAAGAATACGCAGTTAACAATTAACTCACATGTCCAATATGGGACATATATAAGAAATGTGCTATTGGTGTAGAAACACTTACTTGCACCATAACATATTGTAACTATTGATCAAGTTTGAAACCTGTAATCTTAAATTAATCAGAATACATTTATACAAACAAACAAAAACAATGGAAACAGAAAATTAAACATTGAGAAGAAATCCTAATATTGATGAAGCATTTTAACTATTAGTTAAACAATAGAAACAACAATAATGCAACATATTTCCACTATAAAGCAAAATTCTAAATTAAACTCTAGTTTTATATATATGGAAAAAATGGAAAACATGTTAAGAACAGCTAACTTTAAAGCAAACATGACAATTAGGTTTAGTCATACATTCAAAAGTATAGCTTACCAGTATCCATTCCACCAGGAATTCATGTCAAGTCTTCAGGCTGTGGGATCTGCAAGACCTTCTCCTCCCACTATTTAGTTGTAAGGTGGACTGAGAGAACCACTACCACCAGCCCTCTGGGCCACCAGGTGATGTTTGGAGGACAGAGAATGCTCTCTCCCCTGCAGGTCATTCCACCTCTTCCTAATTTCCTCCTGTGTGTGCAGGTTGTTTGCTACAGCATTCACTCTGTCAACTATTCTGGACCACATTTGTCTTTTCTGTGCTATAGTTGTATTTTGTACCTGGGCTCCAAACAATTGTGGCTCTACCCTAATCATTTTATCAAACATCATTGACAATCCTCCATCTGCAAAATGGGAATTTCTCTGCCATGCCATTATAAGGTAATTAAATTAAATGAATTTGTGAACCCACAAGTTAAAGCAAAAACAAAAAGAACAAGAAACAGAAACAGAGGGAGCAAAAAATCTTGATTTTTGTGCCAAAACGTCAGTTGGGAAATGTTCTGCAGCAGTAGGATGGCAAAGGATCATGTTCTGCAATGGAGTGTCTTTTATATTGTGATATGAAAGTGAAAACAATTAGCCAGTACACATCAGTTGTGTGATGATAAAATCCATCTAAATACCACGGGAATAGTACAATGTTGAGCGCGTCCCACAACAGAATCCCGCCATTAGGAATCCATCACTAGGACAATTCCAGCACAACTGTGAAATCTAAATATGCTTGGCGCAGTTCTACCACCCTGATGATGACGGAGTAATCTTAGCCAACAGAGGCGTCCACATTGTCATGTGACATGCGCCACTTACGCAAAGGGAAACACTCTGTACACACGGATGGAGGATCAGCTGGCACACCTCTAAATATGGTTGGCGGAAATCCTTCAGCTTGACGGAGTACTTGTAAATGCTGCCATAGGGCAACAACATGAGTCCCACCAACATCTAAATCAGTTGGACAACTAACAAGCAAAAGGAAATGTATATGGAGCCAAAGTTGAGTGTCAGCAGACAAGTCGTTACCAGTAAAAGCTTCTTAATACAAGTTTTCTCTGCTTTTCTACAGAAGACTACTGTTAAAAAGTGGATTATTGTTAAGGGCAGTTAAGTACCTACACCTAGCATTAGGGCACAGCCCCACTAGGTCCAGTCAAGGTCTCAATAAAATAATCGTGGCTCAACCCTTGCCAGCTTGGCAACAAGCAGTTAGGCTTTACTTAGGAGACAGGTGTGTAAAGCACTTAATATCAACAAAACAGTAAATAAGTAAAACACAAAACACAAAACCCAACACCAATTTATAAAAATAAATTATATTTGTATCGTCAAAATGACACCAAAATGACAACAATCCAATAAGGGGAACCGGTGATATGAATTTTTAAAGAATAAGGCCCTCATTATGACTTTGGCGGTCTTTTCTTAAGACCGCCAAAAGCCATGGGCACCAGAAGACTGCCAGGGCTGGCGGTCTTCTGCCCGCATATAATGGGTACTGCTGGATTTCCGCCACACTGTGGGCGGAAAGCCAGCAGTATCTATGCTGGCAGTCGGAGGAGCCTGGGTGGTGCTACCACCTGCACCGCCCAGGTGAGAAGGACGCCACCAGCCATATTAAGACCATTAATATGGCCTGGCGGTGTTCTGCTGGCAGGGCGGTGCCAGCGGTAGCAGCGCACCTTCCTGTTCCCTGCCGGATGACCTCCTCACCGGACAAGGTAACTCGGGTGTCTGAGAGGGAAGGAGGTAGGAGGGTGGGGGGTGTTGTGTGTGGTGTCTGCCAGTGTGTATGAATGTGTCTGTGTGTGTGAATGCATCTGTGAGTGCTGTGGTGTATGCATGTGAGTGAATGCATGTATGAATGTTGCAGTGAGTGCGTGTTTGCACGTCAGTGTGTATAAGTGTGAGTATGTTTGTGTGGATGTGTTTCTGAATATGTGTGAGTATGTGTGAGTGAATGCATGTATGGATGAGTGTTAGTGAATGCGTGTCTAGATGAGTATGAGTGAATGCATGTATAGACGAGTGTGAGTGAATTTGTGTATGGATGAGTGTGAGTGGATGCGTGTCTGAAAGTGGAGGTGAATGGGTGTATGCGTGGTGCATGTGTGGGTGCATGTAAGCGGGAAGGTAGTAGGGGGCGCTATATGTGCAGGGGTGGAGGGCATTATGTGAATGGGGGTGTGGGGGGTCATGTGCTTACTGTGGGGGGGTGGGGGGAAGCCTTCTACCGGTGACAGGGAAGAAATTCCCCTTCACGGGTAGCCCTACTTCCATGGTTTTTGTGGTAGTGCTACAGCCACGGAAACCATGGTGGTTGGCCATCTCATAATGCAGCTGGTGGTCTGCTGTGGGCCACCGGGTTGGAGATGTCCATTTCCAGCCTGGCCATTCATACTGCCAGGAAGGTATGGGTGGAGACATGGCGGCTGGCCTCTGTGGCGGTATAAACCACCAGCCACAGCTTAATGAGAGCCTAAATGTTTTGTAGCACTTAGAATCAAAAGCGCCAATCTGGACATCAGTTTGCACTCGACTGGGTCAAAGTTTGAGGCTGAACACAATGGAGCCCTGCTTGGCTACACTGAGCGGGAGGACTCGTTTAAAGTTTTACTTTCACACTGAGGGGGTCATTATGAACCCCGGTGGTGCAGACCATCTGAACCGCCATATAATGCACACAGAGAGGGCCACCGACAGGCAGCCTGACGGTGGAGGAAATTATTGTCCAACAGGGCAGCGCTGCAAGCAGCGCTGCCCTTCGGATAATGATCCCTTTTTCCACCAGCCTTTCCCTGGCAGGTTCCTCCGCCATGGAAAGGCTGGCGGAAGGGGTGCTCCGTGGCCCCTGTGCAGTGCCCCATCGCGCAGGTCACTGCCCGATTTACGGGCAGTGATCTGCGCGACGGGTGCTGCCGCACCTGCCGCACAACAACATTGGCATTGGCTCCATTTGGAGCCACTGTCAATGTTACCGCCCTTTTGCCTGCTGGGTCAGCGGGGAAAACATTATACGGCCGGCGGGGGGTAGTCACGGTGGTTGTTTTAACTACCGAGATCATAATGAGGGCCTTATTAATTGTCTTGAAGGTTTTTCCTCGACTGGGGCGAAGTCACAAGTTGAGACTGACCTCACAGAAGGCCATTTCCGATACACAGCTTGGGAGGCCTCAGTCCAGGCTCCTACATTCAGTCTTAGAGAACGTTTTCAGAGCAGAAATCTTTGTCTGGGTCCAAGTCAAAAGTTGAAACTGACCTCCACAGAGCCCTCCTCAGATACACTGCTTGGGAGGTCTTGGTCAAACTTTTACTCTCAGACTTAGAAACCTTTTTAGGGGTTTTCTTCCCCGATGTTGGGCGACCCTCCTCAGCAAGCCAATTTCGATGCAACAACATTGGATTGCTTTCCGTGAGCCCCCTGTCAAATCCTGGAAGTCTGGGGCACTGGAGCTTTTCAGCTGGTCGAACTTGCAAGTCAGGCTGGGTCGAGGTCGATGTTGGCCGGCTTGACTCACGACTTTGGGTTGCTCCAGTTATGGAGCTTTTTTCCAAAGTTGCTCCAAACTTATCTAAACTCCTGGATCTTCTTTCAGAAGTACTTTTAGGGTCCTTAAGGTGTCCACAACTCGCTACAAGGTTCCAGGAGCTCTGAGTTGCTCTTTGGGGGTTAGGACTCCAACTCTCAGAATCCACTTGGTTCTGGGAGTTGAACCACTGGTCACTGGTCAGCTATCCTATTTTTGCAGGTCTTGATGCAGGGGACTCTGGTCAGCTCTATTCTACCTGTGGCTTATAGGGAGTCCCTTTTTGGAGTAGTAGGAAAAGTCCTTTTCTTAGTGAAGCCCAAAGTGTCCAGCTGGTGCAGACCTTCTTAGTGCAGTGTTCAGGTACAGGCCAGGGGTAATGCAGGGCAGTCCTTCTTCTTTCTTGTTTTGTTCCAGTAGGAATCTGAAGTGGGGGCAGCTCTGCTATTTTAATTTTTGCCCTTGGGGTGGGAAGCAGGGGGGTGCTCCTGTCCAATCATGTGCAGGTTACTACCCTCTTGAGTGACCACTTCCTGGGAAGTGTGGCAAAAATCAATCCCAGGGAGCAACATTCACAAAAATCCAAGATGGAAAAATTCAGTCTTAGAGTTTAGATCTGGCTAATCTGCCCACTGGTGTGGCTAAGTTTTCCTTAAAACACTCCTTTCTAGCCATCTCTTAATCTAATTGGAGGTATTTGCTTGTCTGGGGCTGCAGGAAATGGTAGAGGTCCTGTTGCTGTCCCAAATGTCCTTCCATCCTTTGAAGTCCAGTTTGGCTGCTCTCCCCCATCCTGTTCTACCATCTGCTGAGGCAGATCTCCTCCCACCAGATGCTTCCATTGTTTCAGCCTAGGCCGCTTCCCACCTCATCAAGGCAGCCTGGCTCAGACTGCCAGAGGCTGACAAATCAGAGAAGGGCACTACAGGGCCGAAGTTGGTAACCTTTAGTAAGAATTCTTTCCCTGTTGAAGCTATATTATATCTAACAGTGGCAAGTTGTTGGATTTACTATAACTTCTAATTTGATACTCAACTTACTATATTTAGCTTCTTCCTATGGAAAATAACACTTTATTATTTTAAAATAAAGTCTCTCCATGTTAGCGTATGGAGCCCATTCACTACAACGGGGAAAACAAATTTAGCTATTTTTCCCTCACCTGGTATTATAAAATATCTTGTATAATGTCACTGCTAATAGTTAACTGCACCCAACCATGGGGGTGCCTAGGGGGTACCTTAGGAGTGACTTATATCTAAAATAAAGTAGCTTAGGACTTTGGAAGTACTTTTAGTTCCAAAGTCAAATTTAGGGTTAACTTTAACTTAAAAGCAGTGAGAATGTCAGGTCTGACTTTATGATGACACTGGGTACCACAGCAGGGCATGTATGGGTATACTACTTGTGCTGGGACTGCTAAACCTACATGCCATACTAGGGACTTAGAGGTAGGTTGGTACAGTCAATTATAATTAGTCTAATTTTCATATGCCATTTTAATCAAAGCACAAGCCCTGGGACTGTTTAGCAGTGCCGCTGGCACCATCATAGTTGGGAAAACACCAATATGAGTGAAAAATGGGGGAAACAGTGAGGGGGCTACTGAAATCAACCCAGTTTTCCAACAACTATAGGCTGTAATATGTCATGTGTATTTACAGCATCCACTGAATTAGCTGCACACAATATCAAAGGAATTACTTTACTTTGACTTTTACTACTACATGTAGAGCATAAGAACAAACTAGAATACCAAAAGTTATCTGGTGATGCTTGCCATGAAGTGTCAAGAGAGCTGAAAACATTAACGCTTTTAATCATCGATGAGGTGAGCATGGTCTCAAACTTAATGCTTGCCTTTGTACATTTGAGAATTCAACACATTCTAAAAACAGACTAAAACATCCTTTTGTAGGAAAACACTTGACTGCTTTCAAAGATGTACTGCAACTTGCACCTGTCAAATGAGAGTCTGTTTTCAAAACACTGCTTCAAGCGGAAACTTAAAATTCTTTGTGAAGCATTGGAAATGCCAATATTTGGTCAAACTTCAAATACTTACGAATAATTGACATGTCTCTGACATTGAATATGGGAATATTCTCAAGGATATTAGAGTAGGTGTTTGCTGTAGTCCAGTACTCCAGGAGCCTAAGGTTGAGTATAAATTATAATTTACTCAGGAAAGATTGTACATGAGTTCTGCACTCGCCAGCTCACAGCAACCGACAAAAACAGAATATCTACGTATGCATAACACAATGTAACAGAAAAGAACAATATAACATTCCAATGCTCACGTACGTTACAAAATATCCTCCTCTCTTCATATTCTTGAAATATTTTATCCCTCAATACCTACTAAGATGTAAAATGGCCAAAAGTTACACACAAAAAAATACACTTCAAAATGTATTAACTAAAAGACAAGTTAGAATTGAAAGGATTTTTTTTTTTTTTATCTCACATAATCCTGTAAATATGCTGGAGCTTTTCTCTATCTTTGAGTTTTTGCTACTTCAACACTCCTCATCCCCATCGATGACGTGCCCTTTGAATCTTGGACCACACATGAAAACTGAATAGAGACAGGTGGAGTCTCTGATGTCTCGGACACAGATTTGCTTACCCCACTTTCATCCAAAAAACAAAAGCCTCCATACTCAGTCCTACAATCATTCTCTGTCTCACAGTCCTTGCACCATGACCTTCAACCTTTGATGCAAATTTTAAAACCCTTCTGTTATTCCACTTTTCTCCATTGTCCAAAACCACATGCCACCTGTGTACCTGTTTAACACTAAATGGTCCCCTAAACTTATGTAAAATCTGACAGTCCTTCGTGTTCTAACATTCACTATATCCCCTGGTTCACTCCCACTGTTGTTCATTAGCTTATAAGCTAAGCCCACTCCATTAATCTTATTTGCAGTAGTCCATGTGACCTCACTACCAAGCTCTAGCACATTTGTCAACAAACACAGTGTCAACCTAGTACTTGGTTTCCTTCCAAAAAATGGAGTGGTATTCACCCTGGAATTTTTTTATAGTGCGATGAGACCAAATTAAATCAGCTACCATGAGTTCCACAATTATGCTGTTGGCCAAGTCCAACTGAATGCCCCCTTTCACCATTCTGTTTGCTCTTTCCACTATACCATTGGCTTGAGGATTATATGAAGCCATACGTGGATGTTTCACACCACAATCTCTCAAAAACTCTGTCATTTGTTATGATGTCAACTCTGTACCATTATCCGTTATCAGGTAACTGGGAAAACCCTCATCCTTGAAAATATCTGTTAACAAACCTATAGAGAAAGCCGTTTGTGATCTCTGACATAAACTTAAAGATTAGCCACCTGGAATGTACATCTATAATAACAAATGCAAACCACAGTCCAGGTTTAATGCCCACAATGGGACCAATAAAGTCTCCACAAACCATATGCCAGTGTTGTCAAGGGTTACTGATGTTTCCAAAGCCAGTCTGACCTCCCACTTTCAACCTCTTCTCACTCTCTATGCAACTGGTACATCTTTCAACCCACAGCACCACATCATCATCCATTCCCGGCCTTCAGAATTCTGCCTTTAACCTGTTCTTTGTCATGGTCTGCCCCAGGTGCCAACCTTATGGCTCATGTGCTATGGAGTAAAAAAAATTCCTCATTTCAAGAGGTGGTACAATCCTTTCCCCTAGCACAAGTACCTTGCCATCTATCAAGGCTAACTGATCTAGGACTTTCCCATAGGTGTGCAGGGCCTTTGGTAAGGTGGTCTTTCTCCTACAGCCCTTTTTTACCATCCTGGTAACATCTTTAAGAACTTCCTCTTGTGCATAGCCATCAACCATTCCTCACTGTGCACAGCCTCTGAAGACCAATGCACCACATAATTCACACTTCCTATGTCTCCTTCTCTCTCATTCTTACTCACCGACTCCTTATCTACCTTCTCCCAGTCAAGAAACAAACAGCCTGAATGTTCCTCCGTCCTGGCATGTCCTCTAATGTGTAATTGAATTCTTATAGTCTGGCAGCAAATCTCTCAAGCCTGGCTGATCTCTTACCAACCTCACCTGGTGACAAAAGCTTGATGAGAGGGTTATGATCAGTACGTAGTTTGATTTGGCTTCCCCACACAAATGTCCTAAAATATTCCATTCCCCATGCTGCTGTAAAAGCTTTTCTCTCTATCAACAAATAGTAATGCTCTGCACATGTTAACGAGCGAGAAGTGAATGCAACTGTTTTCTCCTGAGTATTCTGAATCTGCAAAAGTGCACTTCCTATCCTCCAAGCACTAGCCTCTACGATTAGCAAAGATTTGCACTCAGGATCGAAATGTGAAAGACTACCTGATTCACAAATTTCTTGTTTTATGTTCTCAAAGATTTTCTGTTGTAAGGTAGACCAGGTAAAATAGAGCCCTTCCCTTAGCAATCTTTTGAAATCTTCAGTTTTAGATGCAAAGATATTAACAAACCTAGACTAATACTCATTCAGTCCAATAAGTCCTTCTTAGGTTTAATGCCATCTGCTGTTATGGTATGCCCTACATATTCACTTTATTCGGCAAGAAACACACACTTCTCCTTCTGTAGAGTTAATCAAGACCTTAAAATCCTATCTAGAACCTGTTTTAGTGTACATGTGTGGTTCGCTTCAGTGTCACCATAAACTAGAATGTTAAAGATGACGTTCTTCATACCTTTAAAAATTTCCGCCATTACTCTTTGAAAGATGCTGGCCGCATAACATAGGCCAAATAACATTTATACCACCTTCATCACCAGAAATATCCTGTAATCCAGTAATCCAGGATCTGAAGGGTGAGTATAAATTATAATTTATTCAGGAAAGATCGTACACGACTTCTGCACTCACCAGCTTACAGCATCTGACAAAAATGGAATATTCATGTGTAGATAAAACTACATAACACAGAAGAACAATATAACATTCCAAAGCTCCTAATTGGAGTTTAAGATTACATACACATTACAACATAGTTCTTTCAAAGGAGAGAAAGTGTTTGCTAGAAAGATGTTTTCTTAAAAAACTGCTTCCAACAAACAAGACAGCAGCACAGCTAACGTTCACTTTCTTTCAAGAAGGAAAATCAATTGTGTGCCTAATGCCTATACTGGCGGAGGGTGCCATTTAAAAACAAAGAATTGCTGGAATTAGAGAAAGCAGACATTTTGGAAGTGGCATCAATAGACAAAATTGAAAAAAAGAGTGTTAGAGTAATCCTAAATGAAAAGTTACAAGTCAAACTGGATTCATTGGACAATCTGTTTCAAAACTGCAGGACTTAAGAAATGGTTAAGTGTTTGCAAGAACTGGAGAGTAATTTTGCATTGAAATTTAAATGTTAAAGAAGGATTAGTTAATGGTGCTATGGGTATTATAAAATTATTTTGCTCTCCTAATATGAATGAGTGAATGATGTAGAATAACTGGTGATAAAATGTGATCAAAATGATGGTGCCAAGCAAATTGGAAGGTCCATTGCATGTCTTTTGCTATTCATAAACCTCAAGGTTAAGTGTAGAGGCAGCATTTATCAATATTGGCAGTGAAGTGTTTAGGGAAGTTATGTCATATGTAGCCTTATCTCCATTTAGGACATTGTCCGGTTTGTAGCTTGCTGCATTTGATGATAGCAACATAAATGCAGATCTAAGTTGTGTGAAAGAATACAACTAATTGAGAAGTCTTCATGCTCCTCATTTAGGACAGTATCTAGTTTATGCAAAACACACCATCTTTCCGAAGCAAAAACAGTTGTATTCCTGGAAAGAAGGAAAGGAAAGAGATCAAGAAAGTTGGTAAGAACAAAAATGACAATGAGGGAGATATTGATGGTTACCAGTTGTCAAACCCCTCTGGTGTCAACTGCTATGCTAAATTATGTTATAATTTTGTTATAAACATGTTTTTTACATTACCATATGTTGTTCATTCAATTCAACAGAAACAACAGAAGTCTTGAGGCAGAAATGTTGAGCTACACCTAGTGCAGCGCCACCTTCCTTGTGCCCCTTAGCACCCCCTCCCGCCACCATCTGTGCACAGTATTTCAAATAAGGCACACCATGGCGCAGGGTATGGGGCAATAGCATAATTTATTTATGCTATTGATGTACTCTGCGAAAATCTCTTAGATTTTCTTGCACCATTTTTTCGGCCCCCCTAATGGGGGAACGTGTCCCTTGCATACACTATGCCTGCCACAGGCATAATGGGGCCTAAGGGTTTCCAAAGTGGCACAATGCATGCATTGTGCCACTTTGTAAACATGGTGTGGGGAAAATGCCACTTTAGCGCCGCCTTAGCGTAAAAAAATGAGGCTATGGCGGCCCTAGGGGCTAGGGCCTGTTAAATCTGCCCCATTGTGTTTTGCAATGTGTATTTTCTTACAACATCTGCATAATAATAGAACTAAAATACATTGTGCATCAAACATTCAAGACCTTGTAGATGTATGCAGTAGACCTGTACGGTTTACACAAAACACTCAAGAAGATGCACAGGAGTTTTTAATTGTGATGTTTACTGTTTTAGAAGAGGAAGCACCTATTGATGAGTTATTTGGACTTACTCATGTGAAGATTGCGCATTTACATCAAGTACAGTCATAGATTATGAGTGATTTAGTTATTTATCTCTTCTGAATTGCAAAATTGTGATTTTTGACAAATTGTTCAAACAAGTTACACAGCACAATACCTGCTGAAATTTTTGATCAAATCCTATATCAACATTGCATGCACAAAGAAGTGGCAAGTATCTTATTTTAAAGCTTCAACACTGCAGAGCAGATGGCAGTAGACTGGAAACATAGATTACAAACTTTAAAGCAGGACAAATATCTACTTCTGGGAAAAAACATATATTACTATGGCTATCATATTTCTTGAAGGAGTTAGTGTTACATCTGGTCACTACACTGTCTATGTTAAAAGTAAAAGTAGATGGACATAATGTAGTGATAGCAACCTCAAACTCCAGCAAAGACTACCTTTTAAATTACCAAATTCTTATCTTTTCTTTCTGGAACCAAAGTTCTAAGGACCCTTATGGTTGTAAAAGTGATGTAGTGCAGTTGTACTAGATGCATTATTACTATTTGTGACATCATACAGCCTACCAGTGGGGATGTCTTTTAAGGTATTCCATATGCTGGTGTGCCTTATATGTCTATTAGTACTTCTACTGATAAAGCCTCATTTTCAGCATAATTTTCTTTAGCAAGTTTAGCTAAAACAATAGTTTTAAAAAAATGTAGGGAGTGAAATGCACACTGTTGCTTCAATATAGTGACATAGGCCCTCATTACAAGTTGTAACCGCTGTGCAGCTGCCAATGCGGCAGCACTCCCGCGGTGCCCATTTTCCGCCTGCTGGCCCAGCGGGGATGTGGGCCGCAACATGGGAGCCGGCTCCAAATGGAGCCGGCAGTGTTGCGGCCGTGTGACCGGTGCAGTTGCACCTGTTACGCTTCTCACTGTCTGCAGAGGAGACAGTGAAAAGCCGCATGGGGCCCTGTCAGGGGGCCCCTGCACTGCCCATGCCAGTGTCATGGGCAGTGCAGGGGCCCCCAGGGGCCCCGCGACTCCCCATACCGCCAGCCTTTTCATGGCAGTTCAAATCGCCAGGAAAAGGCTGGCGGTAGGGGGGCTCGTAATCCCCTGGCCAGCGCTGCAAGCAGCGCTGCCCTGGCGGATTACTACCGCTGGGGCCATTGTGGCGGGAAACCGCCGGCCCGGCGCTTCCACTGCGGTCGTAATAACCCGGGAAGCACCGCCAGCCTGCTGGCGGTGCTTCCGTCATTTCAGCCCTGTCGGTCCTGTACCGCCAGGGTTGAAATGATTCCCATAGTGTGTAGTTCTGTTTTTTTCCTACAATCAATATGATTGTTTTTTCCACAGTGTTCAAGGATGATTCTTTATGCAGTACAATGTTTATGGTGTATAAGTATAAACCTGAGCACAGTACAAAAAGGACACTTAAATATTATTTCTATTATAACATAGCATTACAGCACAAGAAATGTGTAGTAATTTGTTTGTATTGTCAAGTTATACATTGTTGAAATCAAAACTTTATTTTGTGATTTTATACATTGTAATCCTAATTCATGTTTGTGTTTTTTCTTTTTATACAGAACAATGGTACCATCTATTGGAGCTGTACTTTACTGATTAGTTCATGCACTCTTGTTCCATAATATTACATTGTCAGGGCATGCACCCATGCATGCACTGATACAACCACTGACACACCCAGGCACACACCTATGCAGCCACTCACACACCCACCTACACACCGATACAGCCACTGACACCACAAGCACACACACGGATACAGCCACTCACATATCCGCTCACGCACCAATATAGCCACTGACACACCCACCACACACTGATATACCCACTGACATACCCAGCTGCACACCGATATTGCCACTGACACACCCAGGCACACACCAATATACCCAATGACACACTCACTCACACACTCATACAGTCACTTACACACTCAGCCAAAAACTGATATAGTCACTTACACATCTACCCAAACACAGGTACAGCCGGTGACACAACCAACCGAACACCGACACAGCTGCTGCCACACCAACCCAAACACCAAAACAGCCTTTCAAAAACCCATGCTCACACCGATACAGGCACTGACATACCCAGTGACACACTGTTACAGCCACGGGCACACCCACTCAAACACTGATATAGCCACTGACACGCCCAGACACACACTGATTCAGCCATTTAAACTCCCAGCCAAACGCTGATACAGTAACTTAAACACCCACCCAAACACTGATACAGTCTCTAAACATCTAGGCAAGCACCAATACAGCCACTGACATACCCAGCCACACACCAATGTAGCCACTGACACACTCATTCACACACCGATGCAGTTACTGACACACCCAAGCACACACCGATATACTGAATTACAAACTGATACAGCCACTTACATACCCAGCCAAACACTGATACAACCTCTCAAATGCCCAGGCAAAGACTAACAAAGCCACTGACACACTCAGCCACAAACAGATACACCCACTGACACACCCAGTCACACACAGATACAGCCAATGACACACCCAGGCACACATAGATACAGTCACCATCTTACCCATGTACACAACAATGCAGATATACACACTCCTACTCATACACTGATGCAGCCAATGAAACACCAATACACACCTATTCACAAACCCATATAGTCACTCCCACACCAACTTATAGATCCAGACTAGCACTCACACAGTCACTCAACCACCCATACAACCACTCACAATCCCACTCACACACCCATACAACCACTCATACACCCCTTCACACACCCATACATGGGACAATAGCTATTTAAACTTATAGGCCCTCATTATGACATTGGTGGTAAATCCCACTTACCGCCACGCTGACGGCTGCCAACTTACTGCAGCGGCGGCAGATATCCATTCACCATATTATGACACACACACATCCATCCACAGAATTCAGCCACGGACACAAATCTGCCAGACCAAAGGTCAGTGATAAACTGGCGGTATCAAAACCTACACCGTTATGCCAACAGAACAACACCCACCACATTATGACCCACGAAGCACCATGGTTGGCAAACAACAGTGGAAAGCCATTGGCGGTAGATACCGCCGTGCTCACAATGGACACCCACAGACAAAACAACACCACATTGGACAATTCAAACAACACACCTGAGACCCATACACACTACACCCACACACCCACACCACTGTAAAACACCCACCCACATTACCCTCAACCCTTTACGAATACAAATCATTGCCACCAGACTGACACCAAGATCACCTAGCCAACTAGAGCCACACACCATTTACACCAATACACTACTCAGGCACTCCACATCCACACCCCAAAACATTAC
The DNA here is from genome assembly GCF_031143425.1 of Pleurodeles waltl. NCBI lineage: Eukaryota > Metazoa > Chordata > Amphibia > Caudata > Salamandridae > Pleurodeles > Pleurodeles waltl. The sequence goes on from NC_090436.1 coordinate 842,408,481, forward strand.
CCAACACACCCTCACCAACACACCTCACACAACACCCATGGCACCACAAAGACACCCCCGTTTCACAATGGAGGAGTTAAAGGTCATTGTGGAGGAAATTGTCAGGGTAGGGCCACAGCTTTTTGGAGCACAGGTGCAGCAGATATCCATTGCAAGGAAGATGAAGCTACAACGGAGAATCGTGGACAGGGTCAACACTGTGGGACAGCACCCAAGAACAAGGAATGACATCAGGAAGAGGTGGAACGACCTACGGGGAAGGTATGTTCCATAGCAGCAAGACACCAGCTCGCTATTCAGTGGACTGGCAGTGGACCCCCACCTCCTCCCCCACAACTCACAGCATGGGAGGAGCAAGTCTTGGCAATACTGCATCCTGAAGGCCTGGCCAGAGTCGGAGGAGGACTGGACTCTGGTAAGTCAACTCTCTACTATTATCACCCCCCATACCTGCATGCCATCACATACCCTCACCCTCATTCCCATCACTACACTCCATCCCACACACTCCACCATCACATCTCACTAATCTCAATGCCAAGCCCTGCATGCTGTACCAATGCATGGACACCCCTCACTGCCCTGCATGGATACTTTTCACTAAAGCATGCATAGCAGAGAGAACTAACAATCACACCATACACCAACATACACATGTAAAAGCTGGCAGGGCAACACCAAATATAGAAGGGAAGCCAGTGATGTACAATGTGTCATACACATTAACCATAACACATCAATCACATCCCCACAGGTACCCCAGCCAATTTATCACCAGAGAAGAGGTGCCAGCACTATCCAGTCCCCCAACTGAAGAGGCCCACAGTGATGACAGTAACTGGGCTTCAGGATCTGGATGATCTACCTGGCCCAACAGGGACCACTGGACAGCTGGTTCCCCAAGCCCAGTCACAGACCACCACAAAGCCTCCCTCATCAGGAAATAATACCACAGCATCCACCCAGCGTACCCAAACCTCTGTCCCCAGGACACGTAAATCAGCAGTGTGCCCACCTGAGCAGGGACCCCAGGCCACACCGCACACACAAGGCATTCAGGGACCTGGGGTCAGTGGCAATGGGCACACGGTTCAGGAGTCAGAGGCACAGGCCACCTGGGACACTGGGAGGACTGCTGTGCATCAGGGGGAAGAAAGGCCCAGGGAACCGACTCTCCAGGAGGCACTATCCGAGATCCTGGGAGCCTACCATAATTTCCAGGACACGATGGGCCAGATCCTGGACAATGTGTAGGAGAACAGGCGGCTGCAGGAGGGACAGTACCAGGGGATCAGGGAGGACTTGGAGACCATCAACAACAGCCTGATCTCCATAACAGGGGTTCTGGAAGACATGGCTAACACTTTGAGGGAGGCAGTCTCACACCAGTGGGCCCCTGCCACTAGCCAGTCATCTAAACAGCCTTTTACTTCCCCTGCCACGAGTGGCCAGGAGGCCCTGCTACAGGACTCACAGGCCACCAGCACCGCTCCCCCTGCAGAAGGTGAACCACCCCGCAAACGTTCCCTGTGATCCAGAAAGAAGACAGAGACACTTGCCAAGCCCCCCACCAGGAAATGAGACTCTTCTGATTGTCCCCCTTGTGTCCCACACAGTCACCCTCTCCACCTTGAACTGCCACTGCTTCCCTTCCTATGACAATGCACCTGTGCTACAAACAGACTGGAATAATACCCTGGACTTTCCTCCATCATCACCCCATCCCATTGCACTTTCCCCCTATATGTTATCACTTCAATAAACACCCTAAAAATCGATTTTGAGTATGTCAAGTATTTCAAATATGTATTGATTGAAACAGGTACAACCATTGCAAAAGAACTGTACATAGAATGAGCATAGAATTAATGACCTGTAGCTGGTTGTTGTGATCACACCAGGAATATTTGTCATATCACCATATCAGCAAAATGAATAGCTAGAGCGAACAGTAAGTGGGCATAGAAGTGGGAAATACCAGCATGCCAATGCCACACAGAATACAAGCAAAGTCATTGAAATGGAAAGTTACACTGTCTCATCTGTGTGTCATTGGAAGTACTGATGGATTACAGTTGTTCTGTTGTAATCCGTATCCTCTGCCTCACTGTCCACATGGTCAACTGCTGCCACAGGGGCATCACTCGTCTCCTCCTCCCATAGAAAAGGGACATGGCGTCTGAAGGCCAAGTTGTGCAACATGCAGCATGCCATTACTATCTGGCAGACTTTCTTGGGTGAGTAGCACAGGGATCCACCTGTAAGATGGAGGTACCGGAACCTAGCCTTCAGAAGGCCAAACATTCTCTCAATTATCCTTCTGGTTTGCCCATGTGCCTCATTATGACGTTCTTCTGCCCTTGTCCTGGCATTCCTCACATGGGCTAGCAACCATGATAGGTTTGGGTAACAGAGGCACCTGCAACTACTGAGGGACAACATTTGGCAACACACTATCCTAAATGGCCAACACCATAGCCATACACTAGCATATACTGGGTGGGAACCAGGGCTCACCTATTAGCCACACCCTGTGCCTCTGTAGTTGGGCTATCACATTTGGGATGCTGCTATTCCTCAGGACAAAGGCATCATGCACCGACCCAGGATACTTAGCATTGACGTGGGAGATGTACTGGTCCACCAAGCACTCTATCTGCACATTCATAGAGTGGAAACTCTTACGATTCCTGAACACCTGTTCATTCTGGTGGTGGGGGGACAAATGCACCATGTGTTCCATAATTCGCCCCAGTTATACTGGGGATATGTCCTATTGCATAAAACTCAGCCTTCACAGTGGCCAAATCCTCAACCTGGGGGAATGCAATGTGGCTGCACATTTGTTTTTATCAGTGCAGACAACACTCTTGTCAGCACTATTGAGAACATCCGCTGAGACATTCCAGCTGCCAAGCCCACTGTAACGTAGAAAGAACCAGTTGCCAGGAAATGGAGCACTGATAGAACTTGCACAAGAGGGGGCATCGCAGTGGGGTGATGGATAGCAGATATCAGGTCTGGCTCCAAATGTGCACACAGCTCTGTGATTGTCGTCCTGTCCAGTCTATAATTGAGTATTATGTGCCTCTCTTCCAGTGTAGCCAAGTCCACCAGGGGTCGGTACAGGGGGGGTATGTCGCCATCTCCTATTCATCCGCAGCGGTAGGAATCTAAGGGACAAAAGAGTGAGGGGCCTGTCACAAACTGAACAATGGAGCCACAACAGGAATTTGCAATCTGTATACATGAAATGGGTCAGTGTGATCTGTATGTGCCTATTCATCCTGTGATGCAGCATTATTCCATAGGCCTGTTCCCCCCCACCCGAAATGGTATCCGCCTGTCCTGCGTGGAGGGACAGGTGGAAGTGAGGTAATCCTGCTGACATTGTGTGCCGTGGTGGTAGACGGACGGGAACTGCTGTGCAATTCCTCATTGGTTAAAATTGAGCCCTATGGGTGACAGTGGCCAATGGTGATATACGCCAGCAGTGACACTATGCACCGCAGTGGACGTGACCGCCATTTTCCATCACATTCCAAACTTGTTTCCTGAACTTCCATAGGAGAGGAACTACAGTGCAAGTGCGGCTGTGACCTGTGTCCGGAACCTACCCGTGTGAGCGGAGAAAGGGCCCCAGCTTCGGAGGAGTTGGAGAGACTGGTGGATGGGGTCCTACCCCAGTACGGACTGCTGTATGGGCCTCCAGACCAACAAGTGAGTACATTGTGGGCACAATGCATGTGGCATGCATGTATGGAGGTGTGTGTGAAGGCATTGTGTAAGGGGAGAGGGATGTGCTCCTGGCTGGGTACACATTGAGTGCAAGGTTACCAATAGGGCTGGAAACGGGTATGGTGGGCCATTTGTATAAATGGCTGGACTGTTTGTCTAATGGTGTCCTCCTGTCTGTCTTGCCTCTGCAGGTCAGCGCCCATCAAAAGAAGGGTATATGGCATGCCATAGCCAAGGAGGTGCGGACCCTGGGGGTCTATGGCAGGCAGAGCACCCACTGTCGCAAACGGTGGGAGGACCTGAGACGCTGGGCACAGAAGACCAGGGAAGCCCAGCTGGGGATGGCCCCCCAATGAGGTAAGGGTGCCCGTAGAACCCTGAGCCGCTGATGGCCTGCATACTGGCGGTGGCCTATCCAGAGCTGGATGGGTGCTTGAGGACAACACAGCAGCCACAAGGAGGTGAGGACAGTGGCTATCATTACAATTTACACCTGGTGGGGTGGTATCTGGGTGGTGGTTGTATGTCAGTGGGTGCCCCTAGGTCAGGCCAGACATAGCAGTATAGGTCCTCTGGTGGCTAAGGGTCTGAAGGGGAAATACTGCCTACCTAGTTTTTTAGCGTGCTCTACTGGTCAGGGCTCTGTGGGTCCTGGGTGTGCTGCAGTTGGCGGTGTGTGCTCCTCCTCAGGCCTTGGTGGCTAGCAATATCACTGGTAGTGCAATGCATAGTGCATTGGCCCGTTCCCTGTGTGTGAGGGTGCTGTGTACGCCAACGGTGGTGTTGGTGCAGTCATTGACCCAGGGTATTCTTTGCCTTTCTCCCCCCCTTTCTTGTTTTGTCATCTTGTTCTTATGTGCATTAGCATCATTTGGCGGTGGCGCAGAGGTGAGGGGATGACCACGACGGAGACTGGGGGTGGCCAATGCAGCCTCAGATACCTCCTCTGATGGGAGCTCCCTGGTTGTGGCAGACACCTCTGTGACCACCCCAGCTACAGGTACAGCTGCCATCCCGTACCAGCACTTCCCTCCCAGCAGCCCCTCAGCGAGTTGCCTGTGCCCACTCACCCAGGAGGGTGGGCATCTCCTTCACCCCAGGCACCTCAGGCCCTGCCCCAGTGAGCCCTGCTGCCCTAAGTGAGGAGGCTATTGACCTCCTGAGATCCATCTCTGTAGGGCAGTCAATCATTATGAATGCCATCCATGGGCTGTCAGCCCAGATGCAACAATCTAATGTATTCCTGGAGGGCATTCATGGTGGATTGGCAGCCCAACAGAGATCGATCCAGGCTCTGGCCTCCTCTCTGATGGCAGCCATTGTTCCTGTTTCAACCGCCCCCTCCAACTTCCACTTCCCAGTCCCATTATCCTCAACCCCTACACATCCCAAGCACACAGCCAGATGAGCATGCACACAAGACAAAACCCAAGAGTGTCACAGGCAAATACAAGCACCACACTTCATCCCATAGGCACTCACACAAACACCATTCAGTTGCAGACACAACAACATCGACTATGTCCACTGTCTCCCCCTCCTCCTCCTCATCCTCCACCTCCCACACAGTTACGTCCACACTCACACCTGAATGCACTACATCAGCATCCACTACCTGCATCATCACCACACCAAGCAGAACACACACCTTACTGGCAGACATCTCCACAACAGCCATGCACACGTCCCCTGTGTCCTCTCCCACCATGTCTGCCCCCTTCCTAAAGTATACAAATGCAAACACTCAGACACCCAACAGCCATTCACCTCACAACAGCATACAACCAATACACCTGCACCCAAATCCAACAGACAAACACCTCCAACAACCAAGCCCTCAACCTCCACTCCCGTTACTTCTCTCTCTTCCCGCCCCAATGTCCCAAAAAAGCTTTTCCTTTCCACCATTGACCTCTTCCTTACCCCTCATCCCCCGCCATGCACGCATGGGCAGGGTATCAAGAACCCAGCCAAGCACCTCAGCCAAACAGTCCATGGGCCAGTTCCATCAGCACCTACTCGTGGTTGAAAGGATTCAAATACTGAAGGGAAAGGAGCATGCACCAGCAAGCAAGAATGGGAAAAAGCCTGCACCAGCAAGCAAGAAGGGGAAGGAGCCTGCACCAGCAAGCAAGAAGGGGAAGGAGCCCGCACCAGCCACAAGGAAGGGGAAGGAACATGCACCAGCTGCAGAGAAGGGAAAGAAGCCTGCACCAGCAGCTGTCACAAAACCTCTACTGCCAACCGTGGTTGTGCAGCCATCAGTGAGTGCAGGGGCTGAGCAGGAGCCTCCCACTACTACCACCACCACCACAGTGCAGCCATCGCAGGGTGCAGGGGCTGAGCAGGAGCCTCCAACTACTACCACCACCACAGTGCAGCCATCGCAGGGTGCAGAAGCTAAGCTGGAGCCTCCCACTAATGCCACTACCACCACAGGGCTGCCATCACAGGTTGCAGGGGCTGAGCAGGAGCCTCCCACTACTACCACCACCACCACAGTCCAGCCATCACCGCCGGCGGACACCATGTGATCCAGCCTCCATGGGCTGCTGTGCAGCCTCTCTTCTCCAGAACCAGGGGGCAAGTCACCCACTTGAGAGATTGTGGCCTTGCACTCCCCAGGACCAAGCACAGGGCATGTTGCCCCCTCCAGAACCTGTGTGGGAGACACCCACTTGAGAGACTGTGGCCTTGCACTCCCCAGGACAAAGAGCAATGAGCATGTTGCCCCCTCCAGAACCAGTGGGCAAGTCACCCACTAGAGAGACTGTGGCCTTGCACGCCCCAGGACCAAGCACAGGGCATGTTGCCCCCTCCAGAACCAGTGTGGGAGACACCAACTTGAGTCTCCTACACTGCAAAGGGCTTGTTCCCCCCTCTAGAACCAGTGTGGGAGACACCAACTTGAGAAACTGTGGCCTTGCACTCCCACGGACAAAGCACAGGGCTTGTTGCCCCCTCCAAAACCAGTGTGGGAGACACCCACTTGAGAGACTGTGGCCTTGCACTCCCCAGGATAAAAAGCAATGGGCATGTTGCCCCTTCCAAAACCAGTGGGCAAGTCACCCACTAGAGAGACTGTGGCCTTGCACTCCCGAGGACCAAGCACAGGGCATGTTGCCCCCTCCAGAACCAGTGTGGGAGACACCGACTGGAGAAACTGTGGCCTTGCACTCACCAGGACAAAGTACAGGGCTTGTTGCCCCCGCCAGAACCAGTATGGGACACACCCACATGGGAGACTGTGGCCTTATACTCCCCAGGACAAAGCACAGGGCATGTTGCCCCCTTCAGTACCAGTGGTCTTGTTTCTGCATCCGGCTGAGTTGCCCCCGACGTGCCTGCCTATTTGCCAACTGATGCCCCTGCAGTGTTCTCTTTGTATTTGTGCAGGTGACGAGTGGGGCCTTGGACTTTGCCCTGTGGCCATGTGGCCTCTGTGAACCGAGGACTGGGCGACTGGGCGACTGGGCAGTGTCCCTTTTTCATACATTTGTACATACCTGTTGCATTGGGAAAATGTATTATTAATTTTGTGTTGATCTTATTACAATCACTGTAGTCAATTTCTGTTGTCCTTGCATTATTCAGCCGATTTACGGTGATAAATTGTTTTCTTGTGCAGCTGGTTGTGTGTATGGTGTGTGTGTGTATATGGGGTGTGTGTTATGCGTGTGTGTGTCACTGTCGTTTTCCTCCCCACTCCCTTGTGTGCTAGGCGGCTGTGCACTGTCGTCATCTTCGCCGGCGTTGTTCGTGGTGGAGCATACCGTAGAGAATCATCTGAAATACTTGCAGTTCTGGTTCCATGGTGGCATGATTCTTCCCTGTGTCTGCAATGGTGAGTCCTTTCACTTCTCTGCAGTGTTTCCGCCGGGCTTTTGATGGCGTTGGTACTGCCCTGGAAAAAGTGGCAGATTGCCATGTCATAAAATGGTGGGCGGAACTTTGTCTTCCGCCTGGCTGTAGGCGGCTACCGCTGTGGTGACTGTTGTTTCTGCCCTGGCAGTCGGTGTGGTACATTGGCTGTCTTTCGGAGATATCAGCACTGTGGTCATAATTTGGCAGTACGTACTGCCAGCCTGTTGGCGGTATTATCACCACTTTATCACCAACCACCAGGGTCGTAATGAGGGCCTTAGGTGCAAAGTATGTATTGTCCTGAGATACTTTAGTATACTGCTTGTACAATGTGAGTATTTCTTCAAAGTACCTCTTGACAGCACCTTCTCACATACCTTGCACTTAATGCTCTTTGCCACAACTTTTATTTTTTCCAGATTGGATTTTGAAAAATTCCCAAGCAATAGATTGTATTTTTGGTGGGTGTTCCTCCTCTGAAGAGCTGATGTCTCTCTCCTGCTGTTCTGAATTATTCTGAAATGTCATTTTAATATCCAAAAGTGCCAAAAGACCCAATTCATAAAACAAAACTGAAGCTCCAGTATGTATAAGGGGTAACTATTCCAACCACACCAAAAGGAGAAACAAATGGTAGGGGACTTCCTTTACAGAGCCATGAATGGTGTTGTAACCAACGAAATCCCTTTGTTGCTGTGTCACGTAAGTTTTGCAGTGCCCGACATCACCGCAAATCAGGAAATATGTTATTAAATAATCATCTTAAATACAATTACTTTTTGGAAAGTGAGTTTCTATGTGATTTTAAAAATCACGCTGGATCCATGGATGTCCCACAGAAACGGAATGTACATAATGTGACGATTTTGCGACATATTCACAAATTTAAAAAAAAACAAGAAAAAAAGAAATATGATGTGTTCTTTTTATAATAATTAACGTTATACAATTTAATATATTTAACAGCCTTTTAAATTGTGAACATTGACCTGTTTCAATCCTGCACTTATTAAGGGATGGTGAGGCCATTCTGATGCCACGCCTGTATTTCTGGGCCTTGCTGCTCTGGGCTGCCTTCATGGCACTCGTTGCAATGGGGTTCCATCGCATGTGCTTTTGTCTGCCGTCAAGGGTAAAGTAGAGGGTCAGTGTAGGCTCTGAAGACACACACTGCACCACAGCCTTCTCCATCCTGTGATATGAGCTACAACTGCTGGAGCAGGTGTAGAACCAGTGTGGGTAGCCTAGGACACTCCATAGTAGCTCCCAGGCTGGGGGCATTAACTCAGCACCCAGTACACAAGATGATGAATAGGAAGGGAGCCCTGTAATAAGCTTCCAGGACTGAGCATCACAATTCAGTAACAATCCCTGCATGGACCTGTTTCCCACCACCAACGGCAAGATCAAAACAAGACCCCATGCTCAGATCACAGCTTAGGCTCTTAAAAAGCTACCAGGGACATGTTTTCAGCAACCTTTCAAATTCCAGTCTGCAAATACTACTTTGTTGTAGAAGGAGAAATTATGAGGAGAGATTTCTCAAGACTCTCCCTGGAGGGCACTCAATGCTCTATTCCACATATTGGTGCTGAACAACACTAGAGCAGGAATTTGCCTTTTTTGTCTTTTTCTCTTACCCATGTCTCGACTGAGACCTACCTAATGTATTAAAAATAGAAAGAGGACCAAAACATAGTGCCTTTTTGTGTGAGGGAAAGGATCCAGCTACTGTGACTGCCATCCTAGACTTGTGGATGACTTGTAGAGAGGACAGCAATACCTCTTACTTCAACCTCAGAAATTCACTAACAAAATGGAAGTTACAGGGGTTGTATAGTTAGTTAGTAAAATAAATAAAAAATCGAAATTCACTCAAAAAAACTAAAGTTACAGCAACGTTATAGTTAGGAAATAAAATGAAAGCAACCTTAGAAATTGACAAAACAAACAAAAATTACTGGGACGTCATAGTTAGGAAAAATATTTTTTGTTTAAACTTAGAAATTTACTTTAAAAACCCCAAAGGTAGCAGGGATGTTATAGTCAAGATCACATTTTTCACACATAAAGCCATAGAAATTCAGCAATTATAATAACCTGAGCTAACTATAAACTAGGCCCCCACAAGGCACTGCTAATGACCTCACATATTACATCACTCATGACATGATCTGACATGACACGAACTTTGTTAAGACACATACACACACACACAAACAAACACGACCACACACACACACATATACATATATATTCACTTAAAAAAACAAAGGTTACAGGGATGATATAGTTAGGCTCACATCTTAAAGATACGAAACCATGGAAATTCACCAGTTATAGTTAGAGGTACCTCAAGCAACTATAAATCGTGCTCTCGGGTAACTATCACCTGCTCCTTTGCCATGCACACTTTTTTTGTCAAATATTTTACTGTAAATATTACATTGATATTATCAATGATGTTAACAAAGATGTTGTGAGTGCCGCAATTTGTGGGGACATAAGCAGTGCATGGCAAGGGAGCAAGTTATAATTACTTTAGGGCATGAGTTATAGTTATTTGAGGTAACTCTATGCAGCATTCTGTGATTTGGCCTGATACACTTCTATAGCAGGAGACACTGCACAGCTACTAGTTTTCTTCTAAAACTTTATTACAGCATTCGAACTGTGTTCAAGAATTAAGGTGAATCTAGTAAGCTGTAGCAGCCATTTGAAATCATGGGTTAATTTTACCCCTAGGAAGTCAAAACTATTGACCCTCTCTAGAGGTTGTTGCCCACTCAAATTGTGACATTGTTTTGAATACTCTTGCCAAAGATTATAAATTTGTTTTCACAGCATTCAAAACTGAGAAGCTGTAGTCCCATCAGTGTTTTGTATATTAATAGCGAATCATCCAAAAGTAAGGGGATAGGAATATTTTCCTTGTTAATGCTAGGAGAGTCATTCTTACAATCATGGAGAGCTTCCACCATGGCATTCACAAAATGAGTGAATAGCGTTGGTGTAGGCATGTACCCCTGTTGATCACCCTGCCCAATGGGAATGCAATCCCGTAGTCCCCCTGGCTACCCCATCAGACAAGGGCATAGTTCTCAGTGTACAACCTTATAATTAAATTTAGCAAATTCCTCGGCACACCCATGTTCAGCAGCACTTGCCACAATGTAAACGGGGGATAAGAATGAATTCCTGTTTAATACCTACAAAGGCTACATATAGCCTTTGTTTGAATAAAACTTAATATTTCCAGTAAAGAGTACTTATTCTAAAAACCTGATCCATGGTACTGGGCCGGGGATGGAAACCAGCCTGGAGAGGTGAAAGAATTTTCTTCCCTTCTACCCAGGCAAGTTATTTATCTAGGACATGCCTGGCAAAGATCTTTTTGAGGTTGTCAATAAGTCTTATTGGCTGGTAGTTTGAGGGGTCACCAGCATCACCTTTCTTAAAGATTGGGATTATCTGTCCCTCACCACGATCTCGGAATCGCACCACCCTTCAAAATAGCATGAGAAAGCAAGTTTATATAACTGGTCTAGATCAAGGGCTCATTTTTATATTTCACCTGGAATTCTGTTGGGGGCATTGCTTTAGCACATTTTAAAAATTCAGTTGCTTTGGCCGTGTCATCTAGGCTAAAGATAACTGGGCTCGCAGCATAACCTTCCCCAATGTCAAGTGGTATTTCTTTAGTATTCAACTCAGCTACATCCTCAGGAGACACAAAATCTTCAGGGGCATATGTATTGGAGAAATGAATAACCCTGCTGTCAAGTTGTATATGATAGCTATAAGAGTTCTTATAAGCAGATTCAGTTTACGTGACTAAATACCAGAATACCCATTGTCCTTCTTTTTGGTAGCGATGAGGATGTCCTGCCAAATTGATTCATCCTGCTGATTCCTAGCTCTATTGAAGACTAGGCTATAATTCCATCTAGCTTGCATTACCCTCTCTCTGTTACACGGTTTGACTGTATTCCTCAAATTAATCTTGGCTGCTTCACAGTTCGCATCAAACCATTTAGTAGAACCACCCTTTCTGGACTTCTTACACCCTTGTTTGTAAAATATGTTTTGTAGATCATCAAATAACTGGTTATGAATATTGTGAATTGGTATGTTTGAAAGTGGATGGCCAGCATACTGTGATGTGCTGTAGTGCTCCTCTGGGTAAAGGTATGTGGGGAGCACAGAGAACAAACTGAAACTATGCATTATTCAGCAGATAAGAGCCATAAAAAACTGAATTTTACAGATTTGATGGCTAGACATGTATGAGAGTCACATGATGGGGATGTGAGCAACTTACACTTTTATGTCACACAGAAACCACGAGGAGGTTAAAGAGAAAGGAATCTGTGGAGGATGGAAATAAGATGGATTATATTAATGGGAACTGAGCATTCATGCTGAATTGAATGTGCACCTTAAATGTAATCAATTTGTGGAAATAGATGGTTCATATTTATGATGAGGTTTGTAGGACATACATACGTGTGCAGCTTGACCTTTGGAAGACCATGATTTGTGACTTAGACTTGACTCTGGGATTGATTGGATTGTGGACAACCACATGGATAAGGTACTGTTAGAGGTGATCCATCCATACATTGGTACAATGGGAGAACATGAGCTGTGATTCTGACCTCTGATTTGGTCATAGGTTCTATCGGACCGTGTAACATCTATAGTGATACGCACTGTAAAAGGAAATATGTCTACACAAAGGTATAATGAGGGTAATCTGACTAAGATTCCAATATGAGTAAAGAGATAGGCAGATACTCAGATCCTAAGGAGACTGTAATTGTTATTGGGGGAGCTATTAGTACTTTAGAAATTGCCCATTGTAGGTTCATATGCAAAGCATCTTTGAGAGTAGCCAATTTCTGCCTATATGGAATTGTGTATTTTGGAATTGCATTTTACCTTATGTTGTTTTCTATGGGCAATATTTTGGAAAAGGGAGCAGTATGGGTTGGACTTTGTAGCTTGTGATATCTGCACAATTCCAGAGAGGTTTCAGTACCTTCATGGTGCATGAGTACTGTTACATATTTGCACCTTAAATGGAAGTAGTCCAAACCAGCACTTTGTAGATAGCAATATGTTTACAGTTGTCTCATCCGTGAGGGAGGTTTTAGTCCCTGGATAGCTCACAAGTACTGTATGACATTTGCTCTTGAATAGGTTTCTTCTAGAGTTACACAACAGAGAGTAACTATTTTTAAAATTGGTCCATTGCACTGGCACTTTTTTCTCTTACACAGCAGTGTACGTCAGTCACCGCTGTTACTGTGTGAAATTAGAGAGAGATCTTGCCAGGAACATGAGGAGGATTAGTAATTCCCCTGATTAAATTTGAATTATTGGCTTCTTGATGGGTACTTTACCTAACTTTTACCTAAATTGTGTCTTTCAAGTTTGGGGTTTTTGCCCCAATACTTTGGTGCATATGTACAAGAAAGTGGTCCATCATAGATGATGCACCATTTTCCTAATGCCCCCTACTGGCACCTAATTACCCCACTGTTGTGCTGTATTTACAATACGGCATATCATGGCAGTCATCAGCACAATAGGATGAACATTTTTTATGCTATTTTTGCACTTTGCTACACTAGCGTCAAACATTTTGACCCTAGTGCAGCAAAGCACAGGGAGGCCTATTGAATATAATGGGTGCATCATTCTAACACCTGCTCTGGATTTAAAAAATGGCACAGGGAATTCTCTCACATTTCACTGTGACATTTTGTTTTGGCCTCCCAGTGCTGGAAAACCCCCCTTGCCTACATTATGCCTGGCACAGGTATAATGTGGTGCAAGGAGTTACAAAGTTGCGTAATGCAAGGAAGCATGAGGGGCTTGTAAATATGACCATTTCATATGTTGCTTATACAGTTAAGAATTGCCAGTTTGTCTCATTGTTATTAGCATTGTAGAGAGTTTGCACTTTAATATTCTTTATTGAGTGCTGGGACATGACTTGATACCTTCCTAGAATAGGACAAATGGATTAGGAAGGTTGTGTCTGGCATGACAGTATTCTATCCGGGTACCAAATCTCTTTTTGTCAGAAACATACTTTAGACATTTCAGGCATAAAGGTAACAGCTGAATATGGCTACTTTTCATTACTGGATGATACATCATTCCTCCTTGAGGAACAATGGAAAGGTATAAGTTAAGTGTTGAAGTTAACACTCTCCTTGAGTTTATTTGCAGCACTAAGGTACTTAACTGAGAATAAGTGCTGACTGGAATGTCAATGTAAGAACAATAGGTTCTATAAAAGTTGGGTAACTATACTCAAAATAATTCTTTGAAATCATACAATTACTTCAGTCATGAAGTGATGAGGTACTGTCAAACAATATTAAAAGAGTCTCCTTTTGTTCAATATTTTGGAGGGTGGTAATATGGATAAAAAGGGATTGCTAAAAGATTGGTGTTTGTGAAAAAAAAATGGTGGTTTATTGTTCCTGGTGATTACTGTTTATTAACTGCACATTTGCACAGTGGAAGAAATTGTGGTCCCCTTTAAAAGGATGGCCTGTCCATTGGCAATCTATGACCCCAAGGAAGGCTATGGCCAAAACGCGTCGGTCAAACATCTAGCCTGTATGCTGATGGATTGAAAATTAAAAGATATTGCCACTTACTGGAGCTGTTCTGCATGTCTCTTTTGGCCCCAGTTTTGGTGAAGTGAACAGACTTGGACTCAGAAGGCTGGAGATATACCATATATACACAAATATACATATGTGTGTATATATATATATATATATATATATATATATATATATATATATATATATATATATATAAAAATTACTGCAGCCTCAAACATAATTCAAAGACGTGCACTCAGGCGTGCAATGCTCATCAAAGGTTTTTCATTGTGCGAAGCGTTTCGACAGTCTTGACCACTACACACAAGCTCGGCCAAATTGATTTCATTTATAATACCCAAATAAACAATAGAAAAAGTATTTCTGCACATTAAGGTTAAGCGAAAGAAGAAAGAGAAAAGAAATTCAGATGGCAGCGCCATCTTGAAATGTACTCATTTGAATTATGCACCAATGTATATGTTCGGCTGTGTCTATCATGGTTCACTAAGAATATCTAATTCATATTACAAATAAAAGTAAATAAGAAAATGAAATAAGGATGGATTTGAATAAAATTAACATTCTAAATCATACTTTATACTATGTAATATGTACAGAACTCCAAGGCTACTCCGAGGCTACTTAGGTTTTCATCCGATATCAGTTAGCAGGGAGTGGTGAAAAGGATAAGCTCACATTAGCAAGATATCAAATATTAAAATGTGCACATTGTGCATCAAATTTAAACCAATAGTTGCCCTTTTTCCCAAAGTTCTCAGATGACTCTCCTTAGTTTAACATTAATGCAAATAATATTTTGTACTCAGTACTACCATATATGTCAATTTGTCTATTTAAACTCCAGTTTCACCCCTTAATTCATACATCTAAAGACCAAAACTGTATCATGTCACTATTTCTCAATACATCCACAAAATATCTAATGTCCATCTTCTTTCAAAACCAATCAGCAAACGTTTGAATAATTGTGCAAATTCTACATGGTTGATAGTAGTCCCCATATTGCAAAAACTAAAACACCTAAGTGTATATTCAATTCCTCATCTGTATTCAATCCCATTGGATGTTTGGTTTCTAAATCAAGGATGTACATAGATTCTCTTCTTCAAAGTTTCAGTTCCCTATTACCCCCATGTGGGTTCCATTTTACCTGGTCAATGGCAAAAAACTGAAGCAACTCTCTATTGCTGCAATGTAATTCTGCAAAATGATGAGCCACAGGATAGTGACTATCCCAATTATTTATGGCCCTCATATGTTCAAAGATACACTTTTTAAATAGATGAATTGTACTACCCACATATTTCTTACCACAAGTGCAAAGCAAGACATAAATAGCGTAGTCTGAATTGCAACTCAAATTATTTGTAATACTCCTGTTCCCTTTTCTATGGGGAAATGCACATTCTTTCATAACATTAATATTTTTACATGCGTTGCATTTCTTTAATGGGTAAAAACCTTTTTAGATCCAAGACAGTATTGTATTGTGGATCTATGAATTAACTTTGCATCAAAGAATCCCCTAATGACCTCCCCTTCCTGTAAGTTATACTAGGTATCTCCTCAGTCCCATTCTGTATAATAGGATCACATCTAAGCAACCGCCAATTCTTCATTATGATTTTTTACATTTCTTTGGCTGTCTCATTGAAAGTGATAATGAGTCTCATTTGGTCGCACCACCACTTTCAGGGGTGGACATAAAGCTGTCAAATATTAGGGACTCTCTGGTTTTCTCCTGTACTCTCATGATTGCGCGCTGCAAACACGTGTTCCGGGTAACCTCTCTTGTTGAATCTGGTAATCATTTCTCTTGTTCAATGGAGAAAGATTCAGTTGTGGTGCAGTTCCTACGAGCACGAAGGAGTTCTCCATAAGGAATACTCCATTTCAAGGGTTCAGGGTGGTCACTACCGGCATGTAAGGCCGTATTACCTGCTGTAGATTTGCGAAAAAGACTTCTTTGTAGCTCATTGCAATCAACTTTGACCAAAACATCTAAGAATGTGATCTGCTCCTGATTGATGGTTGCACTTAACCTGAGATTATATTCATTGTTGTGAAGACATTCTACAATTAGTTCAGCTTCCTCTCTAAAGCTATCCCAAATTACAAATAAGTCACAAAACTACATGATCAAATCCTGCATGTGTTTCGTCAGCGATGGTCACCTGTTCCACCAGCCCATAAGTAAGCCAGCATAGCTCGGGGCAAAACAGGTGCCCAACTCTCTACCTTGTATTTGTTTATATACTATGGCCCATATTTATACTTTTTGACGCAAAACTGCGCCAACGCAGTTTTGCGTCAAAAAAATTAGCGCCGGCTAACGCCATTCTGAAGCGCCATGCGGGCGCCGTATTTATTGAATGACGTTAGCCGGCGTTAGCCGCCGGCGCTGTCTGGTGTGCGTTAAAAAAAACGACGTACACCAGGCAGCGCCGGCGTAGGGGGGAAATGGCGTATGGGCGTCCAGAAATGGTGCAAGTCAGGCTGAGGCAAAAAAATCGCCACAACCCGATTTGCGCCATTTTTTAACGACGCCCATCCCCCATTGAAATGACTCCTGTCTTAGCAAAGACAGGAGTCATGCCCCCTTGCCCAATGGCCATGCCCAGGGGACTTCTGTCCCCTGGGCATGGTCATTGGGCATAGTGGCATGTAGGGGGGCACAATTCAGGCCCCCCTATGCCACAAAAAAAAAAAAAAAAAAATACTTACCTGAACTTACCTTAATGTCCCTGGGGTGGGTCCCTGCATCCTTGGGTGTCCTCCTGGGGTGGGCAAGGGTGACAGGGGGTGTCCCTGGGGGCAGGGGAGGGCACCTCTGGGCTCATTCTGAGCCCACAGGTCCCTTAATGCCTGCCCTGACCCAGGCGCTAAAATCCGGCGCTAATGCAGGTTTTTTTGACCCGCCCACTCCCGGGCGTGATTTTTGCCCAGGAGTATAAATCCCACGCACATGCCTCGGAGTCGATTTTTTAGACGGGAACGCCTACCTTGCATATAATTAACGCAAAGTAGGTGTCCACGCAAAAAAATGACGCTAACTCCATGAACTTTGGCGCTAGACGCGTCTAACGCCAAAGTATAAATATGGAGTTAGTTTTGCGGCGAAATTGCGTAAAAAAAAACGACGCAATTTCGGCGCAAACGGAGTATAAATATGCCCCTCAGTTGTTAAACATAAATACATTGTGTTCTAAACAAATTTGTGCCATATGAAGAAGCATGTTAGTGTGTGCTAGCAAATGTATGTACCTGGCTCTCAAAAAGTGTCTCATGGCCCGCAAACCATCATCCTGGTGAATACTTGTATATAATGATGAAACATCCAATGCAACCAACTAAGGTTTTTTGACGCAATTCCGACGCAAAACTATCTCCATATTTATACTTTGGCGTTAGACGCATCTAGCGCCAAAGTCCATGGAGTTTGCGTCATTTTTTAGCGTGGACACCTACTTTGCGTTAATGAGATGCAAGGTAGGCGTTCACGTCTAAAAAATTTACTCCGAGGCATGTGCGCCGTATTTACACTCCCGGGCAAAATTCACGCCCGGGAGTGGGCGGGTCCAAAAAAATGACGTACGGCCGCTTTTGCGCCGTTTTTTAGCGCCTGCAAAAGGCAGGCGTTAAGGGACCTGTGGGCTCTGAAGGAGCCCAGAGGTGCCCTCCCGTGCCCCCAGGGACACCCCCTGTCACCCTTGCCCACCCCAGGAGGACACCCAAGGCTGGAGGGACCCATCCCAGGGACATTAAGCTAAGTTCAGGTAAGTCATTTTTTTTTTTTGTGGCATAGGGGGGCCTGATTTGTGCCCCCCTACATGCCACTATGCCCAATGACCATGCCCAGGGGACAGAATTTGCCTCAACCTGACCTGCCCCATTTTTTGACGCCCAAGCCCCATATCCCCCTACGCCGGCGCTGCCTGGTGTACGTTGTTTTTTTCCACGCACACCAGGCAGCGCCGGCGGCTAACGCCGGCTAACGTCATTGATTAAATTCGGCGCCCGCATGGCGTTAGCCGGCGCTAATTTTTTTGACGCAAAACTGCGTTAGCGCAGTTTTGCGTCAAAAAGTATAAATATGGCCCTAAATGTTTTCTTCCCAAGTCACATCATGGATCTTCCTCAAAAAGTATTTTGTGACTTGTACACACTAAGGTAAATTAGATATGAAAGATTTAATAAAATGATTTATGTATCTGGAGCAGTTTTTAAAAAAGCTTCCTAATGAAGATACTATTGGTCTTTCTGGAGGGTTTTCAATGTATTTGTGCACTTTAGGTAGTAAATATAAACTGGGAATCTGGGATCTTTCATAATAGATGTAATCATATTCCTCCTGTTCAAGGAGACCCTGTTCCTTCCAATCAACTAGCATGTCTCTAATGGTATTAACCTTCTTAAGGTAGTCCTTACATAACATTCAGGTGTATTCAGTTGCCGCATGGCTTCATTAATATGCATATCGATGGGTAAGATCACAATATTTGCCCCTTTATCAACTGGATGAATTACAATATCCTTGTTATTCACCAAGGACTTAGCTTTCAAATGTGTCCATGATAAATTTCTGGTGCCTTTAAATCTCCTCCGCCTTAGTTTCTTTACGATCTTTATTGTCATCTCATGAAAAGTATCTATCGTATCATGGTTTGTCAAAGGAAGAAAAATGGTCTGTGGCTTAAAGTGACTTTTTGCACTGCAATCATAAGTAATACCCAACCTCTCAAGTAACTTCTCAGCATTTTCCCTACGTGCAACCTCACCAATTTCCAATTCATGGAGTATAATAGGTGTATCAATGTCACTTATTTGTAAATCCATGTTCCCCGCCGTTGGGATTTTGCTCTTGCTCCTATACTCATTCAATGAGGTTTGCTCAAAAAGTGTTTTTTTCAATTTCAACTTGCATTGCAATTTGAACAGATCAATACGAGTTCGAGAAAAATCAAATCGATTAGTAGGACAAAAGGAAAGACCTACATTTATACATCTTCTTCCATTGTTGATAGTGTTGTCGATGTTAAATTGATTCTGCTGTTATCAACCTTATTTATAATTGACCCTGGACCACCCCATTGACATTGTTCCCAATAGGGTTGGTATTCCTTTGCCTCTTCCTTTTCTCCTCCCATTGCCTCTTACTCTGTAGTTGCCTTCTTTTTTGTTGTATCCTCTTCCTCTTGTTATGTTCGTACTCTCCAAACGTCCCTTTCTCAACAGGTTTATCTCGTTTAAACGATTCGATTGACTGGGAGTTTCACATTCTGATAAGCTGCTCTCACCTCTATCAGAGATTTCACTTTCCTCTGTTGTCTCTATCTCTTTCTCAAGTCTACTTGGATCCGACTGTGCTTGATTTTTTTCTTTGTTCCTCTTCCCGATAAAGAGAATCATTTTTCCGATCGAAGGTGAGAATTATCCGCATTACACCCCTGAGTGCACGTCTTTTAGTTACATTTGTGGCTGCAGTAATTTATGATTTTACAGTTGTCACTGCCGTACGATGTGCCACCCCTGCAATGGGCACCGGTTTGCAGTTCTGATTGCAGTAATATATATATATATATACACATATACATATATATATATATATATAGAGAGAGAGAGAGAGAGAGAGAGAGGATATCTATATTTTATTCACGTAAAAAAACAAAGGTTACAGGGACGTTATATTTATGTTCTGTATTTACTCACAAAAAACATAGAAATTCAGCAGGTACAGTTATGGTTATCTCAACTATAATTCATACTCTAAGGTAACTATGATGAGCACCCCCACCATGCACAGTTTTCTTATCACTAATTTGACTGCTATTTTCACATTGATATTTTTAATGATGTTATAAAGATGTCATGAGTGCTGTAATATCTGGGGTAATTCAGCACCTAACTATAACCTGCCTGCAACCTTTGTTTAAAAAAAATAATTTTCTATAGTTTTATTAAATTCTGTTTCAGAAATATAATGTCCCTTTGACCTTTGTTTTTTTCAGTGAATCTCTATGTTTTTTTTAAATGTGAACTGATTTTTATTACTTTACGTTAATCCAACTCCGGCCGCACACATACTTTGGCTGTGCATGGCAGGGATTGGCCAATGGGCCCAGCCTGTGGGCAGGCCCTGGGGCAACCTCCATATCACCATCCAACATTGCACCAGCATAGCCTTTTGCGGCGGGTATTGTCCGGAGGGCCTGGCCAGCAACCTACCCCCTATAACCACCCAAACCTGTGTCAAGCACAAAGTGCTTTTTCCTTGGTGGAGATGTGATTATGTTCCTCGGCATCAAGCACTCATCTCTAAAATCAGTGAGTTATGCACTTGATGATCATTTTAGTAAGCTGTCCATCATGCTGGGAAAATGGCGGTAAGATGTTGCGTACCACTAATATATCTGGGGTGGGGCCAAAAGGGCAGGGCTTGCAGGCCATTTTTCATACTGGTAGTTTTCAAAAGGTAGAACATGATCTCTGGTCTCAGCAGCAGATGGCAAGAGAGAACCCACTTGTCACACTCACTACATGAGAAGGATGCAAATACCTCCATCAAGGTTTACAGATAACGTTTCATGATGAAAATGCAAGGAAAAAGCACTTATTTTGCCTTGACCAAGCCAAGAAAGTAGGATGATTTTTACTTGATAGAAGTAGAGCTTGAACTTGTGCACCTGCTTTGTTTATAGCGGTAAGTGTTTCTCGTTGAGTTTTGATTTCTGTGAAATGAGCATCATGGCTGATTGAATCCTGTCCTGCGTATTGCTCCAAAAAGAAGCCATCAATACTGTGCAGAATGTCTACCCAACTGGATTACTTTCTAATGGCTAATTAGTGCTAACTCTTTGGAAAAAATGTAAAGTGCATCTCCTACACTACAGCTGCTAAAGGATGATGAGGTAATGTATCCAGTAACATTGTGTTTCTGTAAGTTTGCTAGTGTGATTGTTCCTCAAGCACTTACATCAAATAACTTTTCGAGGTGGAACTGCAGAGAAAACACACTTTGGTGTCTTCTCTATTTGTTATCTTGTTGGGGACTGCAGGGGGAGCCTTAAGGCCCCCACGGTCTCAGCCTGCACCCCATCTCCTTTGTGAACTGGCATTGCTCCCACACGCAGGCATCTGCTGGAAATGCAGCTGCCTGCATGTGAGAGCAATGCTTTCATGTCTTTTCCTGCCCGTATGTCTGCAGGCAGGGAAAGAGATGAAAACACCACTTCCAGCAAGCGAGTGCATTTTGATAGCTCCAGCTTTCTGGAAGCAGAGTGTTTTCTTTTGCTTGGTGAGAGCTGTCACTGCTCCCACCAAGCAAAAGCAAACTGCTGTCTCCAGTGGGAGGGTACATCGGAATTAGCAGGAACCGGCCCTTCTCTAAAATAGTAATTTGCCCTGGGGAGGTGGTGGTCCTCAGGGCCGGGGGTCTGCACAGACCCTATCCTATAATTTCATTTTAGGCCAGGGGAGGTGGTGGTCCTGGGGGTCTTCAGAAAGCTCCTGGAGCAGGGTCAGCGCGGCCCACCCTCCTTTGTTTAAAAAAACCTTGGGGAGATAGTGATTCCCAGGGTCTGGGGGTCCACGCTCTCCCTTACATATTTTCCTTTGATTTAGACCTGGAAAGGTTAGGGTCCCGGGGGCTCTTTAGAGCCAGAGAAGGGGGGACCCATTGTACCCCCTCTTTTTTTTTATTATCATCTGCATGCCCCCGGGACATGGCACACCCCCGGGCTAAATAAAGAAGAAGAGCAGGAGACTGTGCTTGTTTTTAAAAAAACAAAATTCAATGGATCCATGGTTCTGCTACAGATTTTTCCAAACCTTTAAAAAAAGCTTTTTTGCAATGGAGGGATCCCAGGAGAACCCCAGTACCAAGGAAATGGGGTTAGGGTATTCCTACCCTGTCACTTTTTCTTTTTTTATGTTTTCTTTTGGGACTTGGCTGAAGCCAAGTCTCAAAATGGCTGCCAACAATTCCTGCTTAAAGTGTTGGCAGCCAATGAGATCTCAGCACAAGATCTTTGGGATACATCCTCTGCGTCCCCATATATCTCTATTATGTTTCCCTTTATATCTTGAAAACTACTAAATGGATTTACACTAAATCATAAAAAGTACAATGTGCACACCAAGATTCAGCTTCCTGTCAAATTTGGTGTGATTCCTTTCAGCGGTTTGGGCTGTAGTTGCATCTAGAGACTGTATGGACATTATAGTTAGGCAAACATTTTAAACATACGAAACCATAGAAATTCACCTGTTAGAGTTATTTCATGTAACTATACCTCGTACTATAAGGTAATTATAACTCACACCCCATGCACAGTTTGTTTTATGAATAATATTACTACAAATGTCACAGTTATGTTATCAGTGATGTTATAAAAGATGTTATGAGTGCTGTAATATCTGGGGTAATTAGCAGTGCATGTGAGGGAAACGAGTTATAGTTATTTGAAATAACTAACTATAGCAGGTAAATCTCTATGGTTTGGGACGTTTAAAATGTCAGCCTTAACTATAACGTACTTGCAACCTTTGTTTTTTTAAGTGACTTTCTATGTTTTTCAATTCTATTTCCTATCTATAACGTCCCTGTAACATTTGATTTTTCAGTGAATTTCCATGGTTTTAATGTAAAGTAATTTTCATTACTATACATTAATCCAGCCATTGCCATGCATGGCCTTTGGCTGTGCACGGCGAGGGTTGGCTGCAGGACCAGTCTCTTTTAGTGTGCAAATAGGTATGTGAGGCTGTCTATGTGTGAGAGTGGATGTGAGAGTGGCTCTCTGTGTGTAAGAGTGGTTGTTAGAGGGTCTATGTGGGTGTGAGAGTGGGTATGAGTGTCTTATTGTGCTCCAATAGATGAAAGATGCATTCACTGCACAAAGGATTTCAGATCCTTTTTCAATATGGAGTTGCAGAGTGAACACACTTGCTTTGACTTTATCAAGCTCAGGAGTTAGGATCATTTGTCTTTTCCTGAAGTGGAGGCAAACCCCTTTAACCACCCAAACCCACGCTGTGCACTGCCTTTGGCCATGCACAGTGGAAGTTGGCTACAGGGCCTGTCGCTCTGCATGTGAGAATAGGTGTGAGATGGTGTCTGTGGGTGTGAAAGTGGCTGTGAGAATGTCTGTCTGGGTGTGAGAATTGGTGTGAGAGTGTCTGATTGTGCTCCAATAGATGAAAGATGCAATCACCTCCGGAAAGGATTTCAGATCCTTTTTCAATATGAAATTGTTGAGTAAATACACTTGCTTTGCCTTTGCCAAGCCCAGGAGAAAGGATTGTGTATCCTTTCCAGAAGTGGAGCTTCAACTGGGGCACCTGCTACATTTGTATGTATAAGAGCTTCCTGTTGAGGTTTAATATCCGTGAAATGAGCATCTTGGCCAGAACCAAAGCTCTTCTGCTCATTTATCCATCACGAGTCCACCGTTTTGCTCAAAACATCTATGCAACTGGAGCACATTCTACTGGTTAGTTAGCAAGTGCTACCTCATTGGGTGAATGGCCTGTGTGGGGAGGGGGACACATGGCCCCTCTCCCCTGGTGGATTGCAGCCCTGGGCACCCCTTCCCGCATGGCCCACGATGATTCAATGTGGGGGCAGCGTCATCCCCCTGCCTGGGCTGATCTTGTCCCCAGGGACCCCATTCCCCGGGTCCTGGCCTTCATTAAATGGAGGAGGGGCCCCCCTCCCCTGGCCGATTTTGGCCCCAGTGACTCCAATTCCCTAGGGCCCAGCCTTAACATATACCCAGATTGATCTCGGCCCTGGGGATCCCATTCCTCGGGGACCAATCATAGGTCTTGGGTGCCCTGCAGGGCACCCATTGTGAAATGTTACAGCAGAGGGAGACTAGATGCCTCCGCAGTTCCAGCCTACTCCCCGCCTCCTCCTGGAGCAGGGATTGCTGTGACAAACAGGAAGAGGAATGGTTTGCTCTGTGTCCATGTCCAGCGGTCACCAGTAGGTAGTTATAGTTAGGACCTAGTTTCCATAGGAACGCCATGTTTTATTTTGCCAATAACTTTGGGGGCGTTTGATGAATCTTTGTGAAATTTGAGAACTTATACTTTTGTCAGTTCAGCTGGCCGCAAACTGAATGAAAAGTCCATCGTTTTGTCTGTCACATTGGCTGGGGGTGGGAGAAGCAGAATGCAAAAACACATAAGGGATTGATCAGGATACAAGTGTCCTGACCCTATAGGACTTATAGAGGGGTCATGTGGGAAAAATGTTGCCCAATTTTTTTTCCCACCCAATACATGGATTTGCAGATCCACGTGGTAGATTCGTGGATCCAAAGAAAAATGGAGAAAAAAAAAACACTCACTTCATCCATTGTCATGCTGCATACGGCCAAATGCTGTGGGCAGCTTGGGTGCATGCAAGAGGTTTGGCTGAAGGTCCCAAACAGCGCTTGTTATAATTATGTGTGTGAGTGCTAAAAAAATAGAAATTCAATTAAAAAAAAACAAAGGTTAAAGGGACGTTATAGTTAGGTTTTAAATTGTGCGTACAAAACCATAGAAATTCAGCAGTTATAGTTATGGGTAACTCAAGTATCTATAACTTGTGCCTTTCCCATGTGCAGCTAATTACTCCACATATTACATAATTGATGACACCTTTTATGGAATCATTGATATTATCACTGCAACATTTTCAAAAAAATTATTGATGTGAAAACTGTGCATGGCTGGGGCGCGAGTTATAGATAACTTTGGGTGTGAGTTATGGTTACCTGAGTTAACCATAACTAAAAGTGCTGAATTTCTATGGTTTTGTGTGAGTAAATTCAGAACCTACCTATAACATCCCTGAAACCATTGTTTTTTCAGTGAAATATACATATATGCATCCCGAACAACTGGATGGAATTGCACCAAATTTGGCTTAATGCTAGTTTTCGGTACGCAGATTGATCTTTTGCTTATTTGGTGTAAGTCCACTCAGTAGTTTTGAAGAAATTTAGGGAAATCTAAATTTGTATACCTCTGACCGTGAAGTATTCGTCAAAAAAAACAAGCTCATTCATGGAAATGCATAGCTCTGATTGGCTGCCAACACTTCATCCAGGAAGTGTTGACAGACACCTAGGGACTCAGATTTAGCCCCAGAAAAAAAATGCAAAAAAAATTACAACAGAAATGGGGCCAGGGTAAGAACACCCTGACTCCTTAGCTCTGGTGGTGGGGTCCCAGAGGGACCCTCCAGACCAAAAAAGCATTTTTTTTAAACTTTTTGCAATGAAGTCGCAATATTTGAAAACTTGTGCCAAAAATGTTTTTTTTTTAAACATACAGGGAGTCCCGTGCTTGTTTTTTGATAAGTCGCCGGGTGGGCCAAGTCCTGGGACAGTGGTAAAGTTGAATGTTGGGGGGCCTCATATCTCCCCACAGCCCTAGGGATCACCACCTCCCCAGGACGATTTTTGTCATTTATGGGGGACACACAGCCCTCCCGTACCCCGGGGACCACTACCTCCCCAGGGCAAAAAGCGCGAATTGTGTTGGGGAGGTCCATCTGCCTCCACCACAGCCCTGGGGATCCCCATCTCCCCAGAGTGAAGCTCTAATTATTTGAGTGGGGGTGGGGCCCTTGCATCCCCCTGCCTCAGTGACCACCCCCTCCCAGGGACAAAATTAATTATGGGTGTGGAGAAGGCCTGTCAGCCTACCCCACAGGCCAAGGGACTGCCCCCTCCACAGGACTTTGTGAGTATATGAGTGTAAGAGGCTGGCCTCGCTTGTAGTGGGTACCAAGGGATACTTACACTCTGTACCAGGTCCAGTTATCCCTTATTAGTGTAGAAGAGGTGTTTCTAGCAGCTTAGGCCGATAGAAGGTAGCTATAGCAGAGCAGCTTAGGCTGAACTAGGAGACATGCAAAGCTCCCACTATGCCACTGGTGTCACATGCACAATATCATAAGAAAACACAATACACAGATATACTAAAAATAAAGGTACTTTATTTTTATGACAATATGCCAGAAGTATCTCAGTGAGTACCCTCAGTATGAGGATGCCAAATATACACTAGATATATGTACACAATACCAAAAATATGCAGTAATAGCAAAAGGAAGTAATGCAAGCAATGTAAAGTTACAGTAGATTGCAATAGGAGCACATAGGTATAGGGGCAACACAAACCATATACTCCAAAAGTGGAATGCGAACCACGAATGGACCCCAAGCCTATGTGAGCTTGTAGAGGGTCGATGGGACTGTAAGAAAACAGTGAGGGTTAGAAAAATAGCCCACCCCAAGACCCTGAAAAGTAGGTGTAAAGTGCACCTATATTCCCCAGAGAGCACTGAAGTCGTGATAGGGGAATTCTGCAAGGAAGACCAACACCAGCAAAGCAACCAAAAGTGGATTTCCAGACGAGAATACCTGTGGAACAAGGGGACCAAGTCCAAGAGTCGCGACAAAGTCGAGATTGGGCAGATGCCCAGGAAATGCCAGCTGAGGGTGCAAAGAAGCTGCCACCGGATGGTGAAGCTGTGGATTCTGCAAGAACGAAGAGGGCTAGAAACTTCCCCTTTGGAGGATGGATGTACCACGTCATGAATAAAGCTTGCAGAGGTGTTCCCATGCAGAAAGACCGCAAACAAGCCTTGCTAGCTGCAAGGGTCGCGGTTAGGGTTTTTGCATGCTGCTGTAGCCGAGGGGGGACCAGGATGTCGCCACTTGGATGAGGAGACAGAGGGGGCACCCAGCAAGTCAGGGAGCCCTCACAGAAGCAGGCAGCACCCGCAGAAGTACCAGAACAGGCACTTAGAAGAGGAGTGAACCGGAGCTCACCCGAAGAAACAAAAGCGAGTCCCACGACGCCAGAGGACAACTCAGGAGATTGTGCACTGCAGGTTAGAGTGTCGGGGACCCAGGCTTGGCTGTGCATAAAGGAAATCCTGGAAGAGTGCACAGGAGCCGGAGCAGCTGCAAATCACGTGGTACCCAGCAATGCAGTCTAGCGTGGGGAGGAAAGAACTTACCTCCACCAAACTTGGACTGAAGAGTCACTGGACTGTGGGGGTCACTTGGACAGAGTTGCTGAGTTCCAGGGACCACGCTCGTCGTGCTGAGAGGGGACCCAGAGGACCGGTGATGCAGTCTTTTGTTGCCTGCGGTTGCAGGGGGAGGATTCCGTCGTCCCACTGGAGATTTCTTCAGAGTTCCTGGTGCAAGAATGAGACAGGCTACCCCCAGAGCATGCACCACCAGGAAACAGGTGAGAAAGCGGCAGGATCAGCGATACAAGGTTGCAGTAGTCGTCTTTGCTACTTTGTTGTGGTTTTGCAGGCGTCCTGAGCAGTCAGTGGTCGATCCTTTGGCAGAAGGTGAAGAGAGAGATGCAGATGAACTCTGATGAGCTCTTGCATTAGTTATCTAAAGAATTCCCCAAAGCAGAGACCCTAAATAGCCAGAAAAGGAGGTTTGGCTACCTAGGAAGGAGGATAGGCTAGCAACACAGGTAAGAGCCTATCAGAAGGAGTCTCTGACATCACCTGCTGACACTGGCCACTCAGAGCAGTCCAGTGTGCCAGCAGCACCTCTGTTTCCAAGATGGCAGAGGTCTGGAGCACACTGGAGGAGCTCTGGGCACCTCCCCTGGGAGGCGCAGGTCAAGGGAGTGGTCACTCCCCTTTCCTTTGTCCAGTTTCACGCCAGAGCAGGGCTGGGGGATTCCTGAACCGGTGTAGACTGGCTTATGCAGAGATGGGCACCATCTGTGCCCATCAAAGCATTTCCAGAGGCTGGGGGAGGCTACTCCGCCCCAGCCCTGACACCTTTTTCCAAAGGGAGAGGGTGTAACAACACCCTCTCTCTGAGGAAGTCCTTTGTTCTGCCTTCCTGGGCCAAGCCTGGCTGGACCCCAGGAGGGCAGAAACCTGTCTGAGGGGTTGGCACCAGCAGCAGCTGCAGTGAAACCCCGGGAAAGGCAGTTTGGCAGTACCCGGGTCTGTGCTAGAGACTCTGGGGATCATGGAATTGTCTCCCCAATGCCAGAATGCCATTGGGGTGACAATTCCATGATCTTAGACATGTTACATGGCCATGTTCGGAGTTACCATTGTGACGCTATACATAGGTAGTGACCTATGTATAGTGTACGTGTGTAATGGTGTCCCCGCACTCACAAAGTCTGGGGAATTTGCCCTGAATGATGTGGGTGTACCTTGGCTAGTGCCAGGGTGTCCACACACTAAGTAACTTAGCACCCAACCTTCACCAGGTGAAGGTTAGACATATAGGTGACTTATAAGTTACTTAAGTGCAGTGGTAAATGGCTGTGAAATAACGTGGATGTTATTTCACTCAGGCTGCAGTGGCAGGCCTGTGTAAGAATTGTCATAGCTCCCTATGGGTGGCAAAAGAAATGCTGCAGCCCATAGGGATCTCCTGGAACCCCAATACCCTGGGTACCTCAGTACCATATACTAGGGAATTATAAGGGTGTTCCAGTATGCCAATGGGAATTAGTGAAATTGGTCACT
The DNA here is from genome assembly GCF_031143425.1 of Pleurodeles waltl. Classification (NCBI taxonomy): domain Eukaryota; kingdom Metazoa; phylum Chordata; class Amphibia; order Caudata; family Salamandridae; genus Pleurodeles; species Pleurodeles waltl. Next base: position 842,437,257 of record NC_090436.1, read on the forward strand.
AGCCTGTTAGTAACAATTTGGAAAGCAGAGAGAGCATAACCACTGAGGTTCTGGTTAGCAGAGCCTCAGTGAGACAGTTAGTCATCACACAGGGAACACCTACAGGGCACACTTATGGGCACTGGGGCCCTGGCTGGCAGGGTCCCAGTGACACATACACTGAAACAACATATATACAGTGAAATATGGGGGTAACATGCCAGGCAAGATGGTACTTTCCTACAATGAGTGCGGGGGCCTACCAGCTTCCCAGCTGCCCCAGGGACCACCACCTCCCCAGGCAAAGAGTTGGTAAAGTGAAGGTGTTACATTTCAGACCCTCTATAGTCCCAGCGACCACTACCTCCCAAGGCTATGTACATATTGAAAGGGGGCTACGTGGTCCCCTAGTGGAGCTACTGTGGCCCTGGGGACCACCAACACCACAGGGCCCGCTCCTGTTCTGTCCTAGGGTGCCCACCTCAAGGACATAGCTGTTTGCTGTGGCTGGCCACAGCTTTGAAGCTGCAGCTAAATCACAGCTAACACTCCGCTTTCATGTAGATACACGTGCAGGGAACAGAGATGAAAGGTTTGCTTCAGCTACTATAGAGTTGCTATTAAAAATAGCTCCTTGGTTGCTGAAGCAATGGGACCATAGCATAGGCTTTGCAGCTTCCCCCACAGTCCCAGACACCCCGTAAAGGGCAACGTATAACTTATAAAAAAAATGTAGGGACAGTGGGGGAGCCCTTGAGGGCTTGCTCCCAGTCCTAGATAATCCATGAAGGGCTGACAAAAAAAGTTGGAAAAGAAAGAATAGCTCAGTGTGAAGATCACAGACCTTCACACTGAGCACTGAGGGTCCCAGTCCAGTCGGACTTGTTTCCATCTTTTTTTTATTAAAGTACAAATTATTAGGGTCAAATGAAAGGTAGTTTTACTTTTTTTTATGAAAAATACACTTTTCTTTTTAAATTGTACAGAAATATTTCATTCAAAGTACATCATACAACAAAGCCTAAACAATAAGTCTATATCTCTCTCCCATTCATTCTTTCTCTCTCTTTCAATCTCTTTCTCCCACTCACACATCCACTCAAATACTTACACATCCACACACAAACCCACTCAGATACTCACATACCCACTTACAGACCCACTGAGACCTCAGTCAGTCCCTCATGCAGTCACTCACAGGCCCAATTAGACAGGTATGCACCCACTTGCAGACCCACTGAGGCTCTCACAAACCCACTCAAAGACCCACTGACACCCTCAGGCACCCACTCACAGCCTGCGCACACACTGATGCACCCAATAAAACACTGATGTACACACTTTCAGACCCAGATACTCTCACAGCCACTCTCACCCACAGATACACCCTCTCCCTCCTATTCTGACACCCAGAGAGGCCACAGCCAACTTTTGCCGTGCACGGCCGAAGGGCCGTGCACAGCATGGGGTTGGCCACAGGCAACCCCTGCTGTGCACAAGCAAATGCCATGCATATCTCAAGGTTGGGTGCTTCTAAGGGAATGGCCTCAGGGCCTGGCAGCAAAGGTTGGATTAACATATAGTAATGAAAATTACTATACATTAAACGAAACATAGAAATTCACTGAGAAAAACAAAGGTTAATTGGACATTATAGTTAGGAATTTAAAAAAACATAGAAATTCACTTGAAAAAACAAAGATTACAGGGACGTTATAGTTAGGCTCACATTTTAAACAAACTAAATCATAGAAAGTCACCAGTTATAGTAAGAGTTACCTCAAATAAGTACAATTTGTGTCCTAAGTTAACTATAACTCGCGCCCTCACCATGCACTGCTAATTACCCCACAAATTACAGCACTCATGACATCTTTGATAATATCATTGATAATATCAATGTAATATTTGCAGTACCATTTATGACGAACAAACTGTGCATTGAGGGGCCCCTAAATTTATGACGAACAAACTGTGCATTGAGGGGCCCCTAACTAACTATGATGTTCCTGTAACCTTTGTTTTTAAATGAATATATATATATGTATATATATATATATATATATATATAGATGTATAAAGATAGATACAGATAGATATAGATATATAGGTATATATATGCCACTTAAAAACCAAAGGTCAAAGTGGAGTTGTGTGGGTATGGCTAATAGTTTAAGAAAGTTTTAAAACGAAAAAGCACTGAAATTCACCAGTATTATGTTGATGACCTAAGCATAACTTGCACCACCATATATTTTAGATGTCATCAGTGATGTAATATGTGCAATTTATTCATAGGCCATTTGGGTATATTTGGTGAATTTCAATATTTTTAGGTTTTAAGGGTTTTTTGTTTTAATAATTATTAGTCATTGGTATTATTCAACTTTAATTGTTTTTCAGCTAACTTTAAAACAATTTTTAATGTAAGTTAACATTTAGTTATATACAACTTCAATTTGACATTTATATTTTTCAGTGAATTTCTGGTGAGTTTCACTATGATACATCTGCAACCAAGCTCCACTGCACAGATCCCTGCCCCCAATCAACCCATTGGTGCATGGCCAGCACCTCAACTACTTGTGGACAACCCACGACTGAACGTAATGCACAGGGTGGTTGGCCTCAGGACCTGGCCTGTAGTCAGGCCCTGAACCCCACCCCACAGGTAGTCAATCCACCCTCCGATCATGGCCTACAGATGTGTGCAGCAAGAGGTTGGAAGCGATGCCCACTTTTTGGCCAGGCCCTGCACCCAATCGCCTGATGGCCAACACCCTAAAGAGAACCCAACCAGCCACAGAACATTTCCCATATGCTTCTTTTTCTTTGTTTTGGTTCCACTGGGCTCCTACTGGAGTCCCACAGGACCTTATGGGGAGGGTACGCAGGTTCTCACAGGAGTCCCAAAGGCCAGTAAGGACTCAAAATAATATCATTAAGCTGATCTAGGTACAACTATATGAAGTTAAGTAACACATATTTATCTACATAGTCTTACATTTGTGATATTTTCGTATTTATTATTTTGACCACAATATCTTTGTACGATATTTCAGTAGTATACCTGTGAAATCATGAGTGGTCTATATAATGGCATGTCTTTTGAATACATCAGTGTTGGAAAGTCCTCCTTTTTGCACTGGTCACCCCCAAACCTTTTGGACAGATACTGGTGGTTACTGACACTGACTGTGCCCTGGGTACTGTTAACTAGTCCCAGGGCCAGTGCTCTGTGAAAAATGGATTATGCAAATTAGGCTAATTATAATTAGCTGTGGCAACCTACCTACAAGTCCTTAGTATATGATAGGGCATGTAGGTTTAGGACCCCAGCATAGGTATTGCACCCATGGGTGCACTGCTGTGGTACCAAATGTCATTTTAAAGGCACGCTTGCCTTGCTGGCTGCTTTTAAGTTAAAGTTAACCCCAAATTCGACTTTGGAATCCAAAGGATTTCCAAAGTCCTATTCTACCTTATTTTTATATATACGTCACTCCTAAGGTATGCCCTAGGTGCCCCCAGGGTTGGGTGCAGTGTAACTAAAAGCAGGAACTTTAAAAAAGATGTTCTATAAGCCCTGGTGAGGGAAAAATAACTAAATTAATCTCCCCATTGTAGTGAATAGGCTCTGTAGGCTAACACAGAGATACTTTATTTTAAAATAATAAAGGTTAATTTTCCATAGGAAGGAGCTACATCTGGCATGTTTAGTATCATTTTAAAAGTTATTCTAAATCCAACAACTTGTCACTGATGAATTTAATATAACTTGTACCTAGAAAGAGTTTTAGAACTCTTCCTAAAAGTTACAAACTTCAGCACTGTAGTGCCCTTCTCTGATTGGTCAGCCTGTAGCAGCCTGAGACAGACTACCCTGATGAGGTGTGAAGTGGACTGGGCTGACACGAAGGAAGCATGTGCTGGGACGAGATCTGCCTCTGCCTCAGCAGATGGTAGAACAGGATGGGCGAAAGCAGCTAAACTGATCTTCAAAGGAGGGAAGGACATTTGAGACAGCCACTGTACCTCTCCCATTTCTTGCAAACCCAGATAGCCAGATGCCCCCTTATTAGATTAAGAGAGGGCTGGAAAGGGGTGTGCTGAGGGAAACTTAGCCACTCCAGTGGGTGGGCTCAGCCAGACCTAACCTCTGAGATTGAATTTTTGCCATATTGGAATATTGCTCCCTGGGATTGATTTTTGTCACACTTTCCAGGAAGTGGTCACTCAAGAGGGTGGTGGCTTGCAAGTGATTGGTCAGAGCCCTCCGTACTTGCCACCCCTGGAGAAAGGATAAACATGGCAGAGCTGCACCCCACCTCAGATCTTTACAGGAACAAGACAAGAAGAAGAAGGACTGCCCTGCTGGACCACTGGCCTGCACCTGGACACTGCACTCAAAAGGACTGCACCAGTTGCACACGGTCTCCACCACAAAAAGGACTTTGCTTGGTTTCCACTGTTTCAAGAAGGTACTCCCTGTTTGCTATAGGTAGAAAAAAGCTGATTAGAGTCCCCTCCATCAGGCCCTGAGGAAACTGACCAGCTGACCAGTGACCAGTTGCATTCTGGCAGTTAGAGTCCAAACTTTCAAGGAGCAACGCAGAGCTTCTGGAATCTTGCGGTGAGTTGTGGACTCCTAAAGAACCTTGGAAGAACTTCTGAGAGAAGATCAAGAAGTTTGGAGATGTTTCGAGCAACTTTGCAAAACCGTTCCATAAGTGGACTGACCTGATATCGGGAGTCAAGCTGGCTTACGTCGACCATGACCCAGCCTGACTTGCAGGTTCGCCCCGCCAAAAAGCTCCAAAGCCCAAGACTTCCAGAATTATACTGAGAGCTTGTGGAAAGACACTCCGACGACCTTGCCTTGAAATCGGCTTGCTGTGGAGAGTCATCAGACGTCGAAAGAAAAAGCTCCAAAACTGTTTCTAAGCCCAAATGTAAAAAGTTGACCTAGGCTTCCAGCACAGTGGATTGAAGGGAGGCTCCAGGGAAGTCAGCTTCAGTTTCAACTTGGTCCCAGATGAAGATTTCCATCACGAAAAATCATCTTAGAACAAATGTAGAATCTTTGACCAAGGCCTCCTGAAATGTACATCCGAAGAGGGCTCCAGGGAGGTCGACTTAAACAGGTGACTTTGTTCCGGTCTCAAAAATCTTCAAGAAAAAGACTAAGGGGCAATTTATGGAAAGTGGCGCTGCACACAGTGCAGCACCACTTTCATTGTGCCCCTTCGTGCCCCCTACCACTAACATGTGTGTGCCTTTTCTAAGATACGGTGCACCATGGTGCAGGGCAGGGGGCAATAGCATCAAAATTGTTGACGCTATTGATGTACTGGTCAGGGTTAGTGCCAAAAATGTTGATGCTAACCCTGAACTGTCATAGGTGCCCATTGTAAACAATGGTGTGCCCCTTTTTAACACCTAATCTGAGCAGACATTAAAAGTGTCAAAACAATTAAACAAAGAAATCTCCAACGGGGGAATGCCCCTTTGCATACATTATGCATGGCGCATGCATAGTGTAGTGCAAAGTTTTGCAACGTGGCGCAATGCATGCATTGCACCACTTTGTAAATTTGGCTCAAGAAAAAAGGCCACCTTAGTGCTGCCATAGCATCAAAACAAATAACGCTAAGACAGCACTAAAGTGGTGCTAGGCCCTCTTAAATTTGGGCTTAAGTCCCGGGGTAAAACTTTAAATGAGGCCTCCTACTCACTGTAGGGCTCCATCGCGGTCAACCTAAAATTTTGCCTTTGCCCCTGTTGAGTGCAACCAGATGTCCAGACTGGTGCTTTTGATTTCTATATGCTTAAAACATTTAGGCCCTCATTACGAGTGTGGTGGTGTTAAGACTGCCACACTCGTGGTGGCAGTCGGACCGCCACCAAAGTGGCGGTCCGACCTCCAAAATACGACTGTGGCAAAAGCGCCACTGTCTGACCACCGGCACCGCCACTGCTAGGCCAGCCAATGGCCTGGCAGTGTCGGTGGTCTTAATCTGCCAGGGCAGCGCTTCCCTTGGGATTACAACTCCTGTGTTCACCACCTTTTGCATGGTGGTTCCACTACCATGCAAAGACTGGCAGAGACTGGGTGCTGGGGGCCCCATGGACAGCCCCGTCGCACTTTTCACTGCCTGCAGTGAAAAGCTCGATGGGTGCTGTTGCACCTGACGCATTATGAGGTGGCTTCGATGTTGTGGTGAGCTTCCCAATGGATCAGCAGGCAGAAACTATGTTTCCACCCACTGGCCCAGTGGGAAACTCATAATAGGCCCAGTGGGCAGAAGACCAGAGTGGTGGTATTCCGACTCAAATAGTTTGGCGGGTGGCCTCCGCCGCCCTCCAAACTCATAATGAGGCCCTGAATCTTTAACAATTCATATCTCTGGTTCCCTTTATTGAATTTTTGTCACTTAAGTGTAATTTTAAAGATAACAATACAATCTACTTTTATAAATTGATGTTGGATTTTTATTGTGTCATGTGTTTTACTTATTTACTGTTGTTGCGATTTTAAATGCTTTACACCCCTGTCTCCTAAGTTAAGCCTAACTGCCATTTGCCAAGCTACCAAGGGTTGAGCTGGGATTAATTTATTGAGATTCTGACTGGACCTAGTGAAGGCTTGTGGACCTATTGCTAAATTTAGGTACTTACCTGCCCTTACCAATAATCCACTTTCCAACATTCATCAGTGTGAAGCAATGAATGGTGTGCCAGGATTTATATGTGGATAAGTTATGGTTAACATTTCTCCATTTATGCAACACTATCTGTTCACCAACTATAGATGTTGCACAAGTATAATGACAGACCAATTCAGTTAAGGACAGGCAGATCTTGACCTATAGGCACAGGCACAGGTCAAGGTGGATTGGGTTGGCGTGCAGTTTCAAGGTCCAGATATAGGACCTGTTCAAAGCAACATTTCTAAAAACACCACACATCTTTTCAGGAGAGTCTGATAGCAACTCACTACCCATTTGAGCCATTTGAAGTTCAACTTGAAGATATGCAAGTTAAACACTATGATGCACTGTATCTGTGTATGTGTGTGCTGTGCTCTACCTTAGTTGGTGCACAGTAGTGGGACATCAGGAGGGATTGAGTGAATGGAAATAGAGAACTTATGCAGAATAACAGATCAATAGGAATGGACAACTGATTCATATATAAAGATTTGAACATTAGATACGGAAGCCTCATGTATACAATGTAAAATTTCTTCAGCAAAGGTCTGAGTGTGATTGGGTGCGCCACCCACCAGTATAGAATAATCAAAGAGGTCATGCTCATCTTATGTGTGTTTTGTTACTCATGAAGCAGTCACATGTCTATATTATGCCCAACATTGAATTGGACAGTAATGACTCTCTGACAGAAGATGAAGTTGCCATCTGTTGCAGCAGGTAAACTGGCATACGTGTTAAGAGATCTCTGGCAAGTATACTCTTCCAGTACAAAACCCTAGACTTAGACAATTTTTTAAATATTTGACACATGTGATGGTGCTGTAAAGTGCAGCATACATGTAGGGGCATATTTATACTCCGTTTGCGCCGGAATTGCGTTGTTTTTTTTTACGCAATTTCGACGCAAAACTAACTCCATATTTATACTTTGGCGTTAGACGCGTCTAGCGCCAAAGTCCATGGAGTTTGCGTCATTTTTTAGCGTGGACACCTACTTTGCGTTAATGAGATGCAAGGTAGGCGTTCACGTCTAAAAAATCGACTCCAAGTCATGTGCGTCGGATTTATACTCCCGGGCAAAATTCACACCCGGGAGTGGGCGGGTCAAAAAAAATGACGTACGGCCGCTTTTGCGCCCTTTTTTAGCGCCTGCAAAAGGCAGGCGTTAAGGGACCTGTGGGCTCTGAAGGAGCCCAGAGGTGCCCTCCCATGCCCCCAGGGACACCCCCTGTCACCCTTGCCCACCCCAGGAGGACACCCAAGGCTGGAGGGACCCATCCCAGGGACATTAAGGTACGTTCAGGTAAGTGTTTTTTTTTTTTTTTTTTTTTGGCATGGGGGGGCCTGATTTGTGCCCCCCTACATGCCACTATGCCAATGACCATGCCCAGGGGACAGAAGTCCCCTGGGCATGGCCATTGGGCAAGGGGGCATGACTCCTGTCTTTGCTAAGACAGGAGTCATTTCTATGGGGGTTGGGAGTGAAAAAAAATGGCGCAAATCGGGTTGAGGCGAAAAAATTGCCTCAAATTGACTTGCCCCATTTCTTGACGCCCAAGCTCCATTTTCCCCTACGCCGGCGCTGCCTGGTGTACGTTGTTTTTTTTAACGCACACCAGACGGCGCCGGCGGCTAACGCCGGCTAATGTCATTCAATACATACGGCGCCCGCATGGCGCTTCAGAATGGCGTTAGCCGGCGCTAATTTTTTTGAAGCAAAACTGCATTAGCGCAGTTTTGCGTCAAAAAGTATAAATATGGGCCGTAATGTGTGACATATTGGGATATACAAAAATATTGCTCCAACTTTGCTAGTGCTTCAAGATGTTATTTGTGGATGCAAAGCCCTGTCAGACAATAAAGTTTTGCACTTGAAAGTAAATAGCCTTTCAAGACTTTGTGTTGCCTAGTATGACTTTGCGGTGGTACAAAGTGTTGATAGAGCTGCCCTTTCATATCCAACAGCTCTCTCTGTTACTCGAATCCTACCAGTTTTAAAATAACACATTTTATATTAAGCCCCGAAATGGTTAACTTTTCGGTTAACCTAATAAATCGATCTAAACTAAGGATTTTGAAATATATGAGAATGCCCTCTTAAGACTTGTTACAGAGTTGCTTGTTTTGTTTAATGACCAAAATTTGTGTAGACATTTTCCACCAGATGTAATTCAAATATAATACATGGGATTCTGTAATTTCTTCATAAACGCCTGTCTATAATTTCTTTATAATCGGCGACTTGTGATTCACCCATTCAAAGATTATAATGAAAAGACATAACAACTCAGCTATTATAAGTTATTATGGTTGGGCTCTGACATTACAGTGCTTGCTGCTAAAGCCAGCAGTCAAGGTGAAAGTCAGGTCACAGAGCATAATTGAAGCAGCTGTTTAAAACAATGAAAGAAGATTGCTTTTCTTTAATCTTCTCTATTTTTAGCTTACAATGACAAGAGGAAAGAATATGTTTATTTCTTGCACTCTGTATAAAGTTAGAGAAAAGTTAGAATTTCTCTTCATGTCTCTATACATTTGAGCTAGTGCAGCTTTATTTTTATTTTTTTAAAGGACTTGTATTGAACTGTTTCTAATATCTGTCTACAAAAAATATGTCAAAAGATCAGATGATGGGTGGAATGCTGAGCAATGGAAATATTCACCTCCAGTCACAAATCTGCATGTAATCTACAGTTTTTTACCCACCATGCTAACCCCAGTTTGGACCTAGCCATATGCAAATCAGTCTTGACTCTGCTCCCCATGGGAACAGTCCAGCCCAAACTGCCAAGCTAGGTCCTCCTTGGAACAGAAACAAAGATCCTGGAACCAGTTTATGGCTATTACCCCCTCTTCATTCAGGCTCGCTTGAACCAGTGGCACAGTAAGCATAAAACACACGTCTGAGTATGTTCTTCCCACTTAGGATGAAAAAAGTAAGAAGAACAGATGATGGACGGAATGCTGAACAATGAAAACATTCACCCCTGTCAACCCAGCTCTGTGACCAGGAGTGAGTGAGTGTAAAGTTTCACTACTCCATCCATCATCTTGTTTTGTTGCTATGCAAGAAATATATAAAATATTTTTTTATGTGCAAACTTCTACACTTTTTCCTATGTTTGAGCTACACTCCAAGCTTTTAAGCAGTTTGTGGAAAAGGTGAAGGTGTGATTATGTATTCTATGCGACAAAGTACCCCTTGGCGTACATGACAATGATATTTCAAGTTACCTCGGGGTTCCATGACAGTATAAAGGAACTCGGACTTTGCCCTCATTCCTCTATGTGGTTTTGGAGCTCCTCTGTGACTTGAAATATCGTCATAATGTATGGCCTGGGGCACTTTTTCCCTTATAATTCTACAAAAAGTTTGTAAATTAGATAGAATTAGTAACTGGCACGTGGAAGTAGTTTACACGCGGAGAAAATGATTTCAATTTATCTGCTTCTTGATGAACCAGTCCTACCCATTTCATATCCAAGGCTCCAAGTTTAACTATTATTGGTGATTACAGCAGAAAGTGAATATTTCAAGTTTAGGCTTCCACTTTCTTTACAAAAGTGTAAATTCAAGATTTGTTTAGCTGGATACCCATAGATACATCACTGCTCTTGCTCCCTCTGAAGTTAGTGAGAGGTGGCACAAAGGGGAATATATGAAAATGTCATCATTTTTAAACACAAAGACATGAACATGTATTTCCTGTACGAGCCTAGCATTTGTAAGTCCATCCATATAAAAACTATTATTAAGCTTGCTATAGCTTGGAGATAGCGTTTCTATCACGCCGCCGTTCTACTGCAAACGTTTTCATCTTCCTTCATCTGCCGACACAGAAAACGTCTTAACAATCAGAAATCAGTGAACTGCGCTGTTGTAGAACAAAAGCACCAAATGTAAAAGTGTATAAAAACGTGTCTCCCTTCTGTAGAGGGAAGTTTGTTACTTGCCGTATTACTGTTGGATTAGCAATATGTCAGCGCGCATTGAGTGTTTTGCATTTTCCCACTTCCCCACTAGATGTAGATGTTGTTCCTTAGTGAATCTCTGCCATGCCTCTAAAACAGCAAGTTCAACCGGGTGTGCTAGATTATGACCTTGTATAAACCTTGCATACGAATTTCATCGGCTTCAAATCACACAGCAATACAAAATGCAAACAATCAACCAATTGTGGTGCTTTTTGTTCAGTTTCAAATCCATTTTTACATTAACACAGACGCCGGATACTTGAAAGGTCACCCTAATGTTTGACAATACTGAAATACGGTTTTCTGTTGCAGCATCGCTGCATTAACATGGCTAGGATGTAGCAGTAATCCGATCAGATGCAATTGCCACAGTACCAGACGGATTCCTAAAAATAGAAGTCACGTGGTGATCTGTCTGGATTACTGAATGCAATGGCCACTGTACATGGAAACAAATAGGGGAATTTCTTGCAAAGCACGAGGAACTGCCTCTTTCTGTCATGAACAGACACGCGTTTGTGCTGGCTAAATTGTCGGTTCTTTATTTGAATTACGTGAATTACAGTATTACTGGTTCCTTACCACACCACCAGGGTTTTCGATACGCAATTAAACTGGACAATCGGCATATATATTAATTTGTCAACTCGATAGCGCAATGTCATTATAAGAAAATAAAACTTTAGAAATAATCAAGGAAACAGAGCAGAGGACAATTCTCTTGCGGCTGAATTACGAGACACTGTAAATAGGGCGTGTATCCTGTTCTAACCAATGTATCTGAGGTATACTTCTTAGTGATGGAAATCAACTTCTCGCCTCATATGAAGACGATGGGTAAAGATGGGGACTGAGTTCGATCTCGAAGACAGATTATCAATACGTAATAAAAAAATGGGGGCGCCCAATCACATTACTAATGTGACATTAGGTGTATGTGTGAGCCCAGGGCTCACGCCATTAATAACTAAAGGGGCGGTGTATTTATATTTTTTACTAATATTATGGTTACCGAATCGTAAATTGCAAATTGTAACAAATCCCCATTTCTGATCCCTTAATAGAGCAGAACTAAAAATTAGGAATGTAAAGTAGCGATTTGTACTTATTTCCATTAGTAGTTTACCGATTTCCAAAGAGAGATTCGATAACATTGACGATACATTTTTTTCACTATTTCACTATTGCTTACTTTCAGTTCTGAAACCGCGATGGAGCGGACGAATGGAGAGGCGAGTATCGGAGGTGGTTTAAAAGAAAGAGGCTGAAGGGGCACCCCATAAGCCTGAACGCAAGTAGGTGGACAGAAAACGGAAACAAAAATTCTAGTGAACAGACGTGTCAGCGGAGTAGGGTGTGGCACAAAATGACCAGATTGAAGGTAAATGTTCGCTCTTTGGCCCAAAGGCCACAAACAGATCAATATTGCTGGACATTTACGCCCTGATTTACACTTTTTTAGCGCCGCATTGGCGTAATTTTTTTTGAACCAAGGCCCATATTTATACTTTTTGACGCTAAACTGCGCTAACGCAGTTTATCGTCAAAAAATTTAGCGCCGTCTAACGCCATTCTGAAGCGCCATGCGGGCGCCGTATTTATCGAATGGCGTTAGCCGGCGCAAGCAGACCGGCGCTGCCTGGTGTGCGTGGAAAAAAACCACGTAGACCAGGCAGCGCCGGCGTTGGGAAAAAATGACGTTAGGGCGTCTTAAAATGGGGCAAGTCAGGTTGAGGCAAAAGAATCGCCTCAACCCGATTTGCGCCATTTTTTTACGACGCCCAGACGCCATTTCATGACTCCTGTCTTAGTAAAGACAGGAGTCATGCCCCCTTGCCCAATGGCCATGCCCAGGGGACTTGTGTCCCCTGGGCATGGTCATTGGGCATAGTGGCATGTAGGGGGGCACAAATAAGGCCCCCCTATGCCACCCCAAAAAAAATAAAAAATATAAAAAATTATACTTACCTGAACTTACCTGAATGTCCCTGGGGTGGGTCCCTCCATCCTTGGGTGTCCTCCTGGGGTGGGCAGGGGTGGCAGGGGGGGTCCCTGGGGGCAGGGGAGGGCACCTGTGGGCTAATTTTGAGCCCACAGGCCCCTTAACGCCTACCCTGACCCAGGCGTTAAATAGTGGCGCAAATGCGGGGTTTTTTGACCCGCCACCTCCCGGGCGTGATTTTTGCCCGGGAGTATAAATACGACGCATTTGCGTCGCCGTAATTTTTTTAGACGGGAACGCCTTCCTTGCATCTCATTAACGCAAGGAAGGCGTTCACGCAAAAAAATGACGCTATTTGCCCATACTTTGGCGCTAGATGCGTCTAACGCCAAAGTATAAATATGGCGTTCGTTTTGCGCCGAATTTGCGTCGAAAAAAACGACACAAATTCGGCGCAAACAGAGTATAAATACGGGCCCAAGAGCGTCCCAAACTTACAAAATTCAATTATATTTTGTTTCCGCTGCTCTAGCGTAAAAAAATGACGCAAATGCGACGCTAGACAACTATAAATAAGGCCCTTAAAGTCTATCAACTCAGTGAAGGTAAAATGGAGGAACATTTATAAAACAGGAAACTGATATGCTCTGTGCTCTCTACAAAAGAAAAGCTCACAAGTAGGAGAAAAGAAGCATTTCAAACCGAGTGGACCATCATATCAGCCACCAAATACCCACATTGAGGAGGTAAAATAGCGCAAGTTGTTGCAAAATTGAGGCCCATATTTATACTTTTTTAGCACCGCATTTTCATCATTTTTGACGCCAAATTGGTGCCAACTTACAAAATACAATTGTATTTTGTAAGTTTGCACCGTTTTTGCGTCAAAAAATGATGCAAATGCGTCGCTAAAAAAGTATAAATATGGGCCTCAGTTTCAAGAGAGTCTGGGGCATATTTATACTCTGTTTGTGCCAAATGTGCATCAAAAATTTTGACACACATTCGGCGCAAACCTTGCCCCATATTTAAACTCTGACTCCCGACGTCAAAATTCCTCCGTGTGCGTCATTTTTTGGATGCAGGAAACTGCCTTGCGTTAATAATATGCAAGGTAGGCGTTCCCTTCCAAAAAAAGACTTTAAGGTCTGTGCGCCTTATTTATACCCCGCGTAATTTTGACGCACAGGAGTAGGTGGGACTTAAAAAACGGCAGACAGCCTGATGTGTGCCCTTTTTTACACATGGGTCAGGGCAGGCACTAAGGGACCAGTGGGCTCGGAAGGAGTCCAGAGGTGCCCTTCCCTGCCCCCAGGGACACCCCCTGCCACCCTCACCCACCCCTGGAGGACACCCATGGATGGGGGGACCCATCCCAGGTAAATACAGGTAAGTTCAGGTAAGTATTCTTTATTATTTTTTTTAAAGTGGCATGGGGGTGCCTAATTTGGGCCCCCCTACATGCCACTGTGCCCAATGACCATGCCCAGGGGACAGAAGTCCCCTGGGCTTGGCTGTTGGGCATGGGGGCATGACTCCTGTCTTTGCTAAGACAGGAGTCATTCCAATGGGGCTTGTGCATCAAAAAATGGCGCAAGTCCGGTTTGAGGCATGATTTTTGCCTCAGACTTGACTTGCACCATTTTTTGACGCACAATCCCCATTTTCCCCTATGCCGGTGCTGACTGGTTTGAGTCATTTTTTTTTTACTCAGAGCAGTCCGTAGCGCCGGCTAACGTCATTCCTTAAATAAGGCGCCTGCATGGTGCGTAGGAAAGGCGTTAGCCAGGCGGTAACATTTTTGACGCACAACTGCGTCGATGCAGTTGTGCATCAAAAAGTATAAATATGGCCCTCTGACTTTTAACTCCTCATTGCCAATAATGCCACCAAAATGTACGTGTTAAGTTTAAAAATAATTTTGTTTAAGTTATGGTTATTAATTCATTTGTTGCATTTTAGATACAGTTCTGAAACAATAATAATTTGTATATTTCAACTTTAAATTCAACATTCCATTTTACATTGCATTTTGATCAGTTAATAGAATTCAGAAATTTGGATTTTGTCACTGAATCACCAACTAAGAGATGTCTGTTTAGAGAAACATCAAGACACAGAGAAACAGTCCTCGCCAGCACCCTCACTAATGAGTCAGGTGCGAAGCCCCGTAAAGTCACTTAACATAAACGTCACCTTTGAAAACATCCCACTGAAAAGCCTCAAGTTCTCCACTCAAAACTTTTTAATGCACCTCAGACTTGGTGACAGAACAAATCCTTTATTTGATCACGCAGGAGGGGTGGGGTTTCGAACTGCAAGGATGTTTCATGCAATAATAGAAGCAGCTGTGGCAGTATAATATCAGCATGCATCTGCCATGCAGGCACTTGGCACCAAGAGGGATGTTTGGCACATGCTTGCTCAGGAGGGCTTTTCACAAGTGACACAATGTATTGAACAATTAACAGAACACGCGAAAACATTATGGGGCTCATTTACAAGCCCCTAGCGCCATCACATCATCACTTCCAGCTATGTTCTAGTGGTGTTTTGCCCTTTTCCATACTTACAAGGTGGCGTTAAGCCACTTTGTGTGGCTTCATGCCACCTTGTAAATATTGGCTACTCGATGCAGTTTTCTGCGGCAGACGGGCGTACAATGGGTGCTGCTGTGGGTGTTTCCACAAACACCAATTGCTTTTGACACTGTCCCAGATTTACGAGGAATCGTAAACCTGAGGCAGTGCCAAAAACGAACGCCACCCCAGTGGTGCAGCAAAGAAAAAATACTTTTATTTATTCTCATTTTTGCTTTTTGTATGTGTGCTGCACAGTCTGCAGCACAAATAGAGCAAAACGCCATTAATGACTGTTTATGTGCAGGAAGGTGTCACTTCCTCTACATAGACAATCATTAAATAATGATGATTTGCTACTTCTATGTGTGCTGAATTTTGCAGCACACATAGAAGTAACACATCACCCTTATTGATTGTTTATGTGCAGGAAGGGACACCTTCCTGCACATAAACGATCATGCCTTGCAAAGCAGGCACCCTTGCACTTAAAGGTTGCCTGCATTGGTGCTAGGCAGCTCATTTTAGCACTAGTGCTAGGGAACACACAGGGGTGTGCTGTATTGTTGTAAATATGGCTCATCCCTGCAGTTTTGATATGTCGGAGTACTTTGCTGCCAAAGTTGACTCAGCTCCACGCTCCAACATTTCCTTGTAAAAGAAGCCTGTTATGTGTTTTAATACATCCTGAAAATCATAACCTAAAGTAGCATTTTCAAAACATGCTTGTAAAGGTAGCCTGGCATGTGAGTTGTAAAAAAAAATTACTAGTACTGCTTGTGTCCTTACAAGACGTACAGTAAATATACAGGCATGTCGCAATGTAGTCAGAATGTAGCAAAAGGTCGTCTAAGGCACCTCAGCTCTCAAAGCTTTGCAAACTTCACAAGCATGCATGTGAGACCAAGCACACATTACATAAAATGAGGAGGCATCAGGTCTACGTAGTATTTCAGTGCCAGACATCCATCCAGTGCACATCAGAAGAGGTAGAAGTGGAGATGTTGAAACTGCAGGGATATGTCCCTCCTCACACAGGCCCACAGTTAAAATAGGCACAAAAACACTACAAACAAGTAAATTATACCGTTCATTTTCTTTAATAATATTATCTACTTGGAAAACGTGAAAGAAAGATTAATATCAACTGGACGCTATCTATGAATAAACAAACAAAAAAGTGGCAAACCTTAAGAGTATTTCTTATATGAATTATGTATTTGTTATAGTTTTGCACCAGCGTACTCTAGAAATACCATACCACTTTTGAGGCTCTGGAATCAGACTTTTAAAAGTCCAAAAGTTATTGGAACTGCAACCTTCGTACGGCCACGTGATCTGTTTTATCTGCTTTCACAGGATGTAACAACATTCAGTAGAGGCATAAGTAGCCAAAGTCAAATTGAATATGCGCTGTCCCCTACAATCCCAGGATATAATGCCAAAGGCTACGAACAATTGGATAACAAATGTTCAGCATTTGAACATTAAAATGTTTTTACCCAGTGTGACAGAGTCTCCACCACCACAGCTGGCCAAACAACTGTAGGAACCAAAGTGTCTAAAAATATGAGTCATATGTAATCCAAGGGTAATGTTCAACAATTTCTGTAATAACACACTCTGCAGTGCATACAACCGGAATATTTGGGGGATTCTGAACTGTAGGACTGATAAATTCTGTTGCAGCAGTTAAACAGATCAGAACATATGTCCCATAAAAGGAAGTAGTGTAATCCTAAAAAAAACGACCTTGATGTTGTTGCTTTACCGTACAGTGTACAGAAAAACACTAGGTACATTTAATTTTAAAAACATAGCATCTAGGTATTTTCTCAAAAACTTGGATAATGCAGTCTATGACACCCCACCCACTGTGGCAACGAATCCCTGGGTAACTGCATGAAGGCATCATATGAAAGGAAGAGAGGTTTTGCTCATGTTTGGGAATGGCCCCAATTGTGCATGGCTGCCTACCCAAATAGGATCTATATAAGTGGTAAGGCCAAAAGTCACCACTATACTTCAAATATATTTCCTCTTTTCTCTCAGAAAATATTGTGATCCTTTCCCTAAAAATTCTCTCCTATCTGTTTCTACGCTGAGTTGCCAGATTCCTTATTCACCTCCCCACATCATAAAGCACCTCCATCTCACAGAAACACATTTCCTTACTGGCCCACCTTGTATAGTTTGCACCTACTTACCATTTTCTTTCACTTTGCGGCAGATAGCAAGTACAAAATTCCAATTTTGCGACTACTTGTAATTTGCCAGAGTTTGATACTTTATATGACCGAATCGCTATTAGGGAATCATTATTTGCCAATCACAGGTTTCTTTTGCTATTTAACGGTTCAGTAATTATTTGATTGACAATGCAGATTTACTTAATTACCTATTTTGACAACTTGACCAATTGAGATATGATGCTTTTGCGTTTGTAAACCACTTTGCAAACAGTATGAGCATGCAAGCTTTATAAATACAGATCAGTAACTCCATGCCTACATTCACGTCACAACCAACTCTATTAAGAATGGCTAAAAATGTCCCAACAAAAAGCACTATCTAAATTCAACTGCAAATTAAAAATCTAACTGAACCTGCTTTTATGTTGGTATTTAGCATTTTCGTGGAAAAGCTTAATGCACTCTCTGACTCCACTGACAGCATCTGCACATGGCCAGACTAGTTTTTCATTCAAATGTTTCCTATGACCCCCTCACAAGGAGGTGAATTCTATTCCTGCACCCTCACGTGTGCATACCCGCAGTATACCAGAGGATTTCTGTGCACTTTATAATTTTGCTCTGGCGGTGCAAAGAATGTATTATGCCTGTGTGACACACATCCGGTGCTTGCTCCTGAAGGATCACGGCCTTTGTAGGTGCCTCTTTATTTAATATGTGTATGCACACAGGCAATTGACGTTCCACACTTGTATGGGGTTATATCTCCTGTTTTACACTCTAAGCCATGCCCTATGGGCGGGGACAGTGCTTTGTGCAGTCTACAGATAGTGTTGCTTATGACCTTAAATATGACATCACAAAATGCATTGTTGAAGAGAACACTGACATTACATATGACAGGCCCATTGACATCTTACATGCTTCACCCAGAGTATTTTAAATACAAGTTGGTTTGCACCATTCCTTACATGTGACACACACATAATCCTATCATAAACAATGACCTTTGTTTGCAAAAGCACGCCCTTGCATCATCCAGAGAGTGTTGTTCACACATGAGTTGTTGGTATCTTAGGGGGGCTACACCCTGGGAGAATGATGTCGATGGGCACCACGAGTCAGTGATTGCTGGTCTGAAGAGAGCAGAGTGGAACCTCACCCCTATGCACACTTGTTTATGGGTATGGGTAATAATATGCACCACGTGCAGGAGCAAATACAAATCCTGGAAGCGTACGGCATTGCAACAGAAAAATCTTGCAATGTTAAAAAAAACCTTGATTGCACCACAGGGCTCTTTAGCTTATCTGAACCCACATGGCAGAAATGCTACATGCAACAGGAGTAGGTCATAGTCACGTGTCACAAGCAACTGAACCAATATACCCTCCTGTAGGTACTTCATCTGTGGAACTAGTCCTTGCACAATTAGATGGGAAAGAGATACAAGGGTAGATGATTTAGTGGAAGGATGGAAAGGGCAGATCATTTTGACTGACGTTGATGGGTGGGGGTTTCTTGAGAGAGGAAAGAACTAAAGTCCAGGAGGCCAGAAGGCATACGATCCATCTGTGCTGGGCAATTTGTACCTCAGGCGAGAAGTAAAGTCCTCCAGAACATCACTGGTAACCTCCTACTTGGGCTTCAGGAGGGCTTCCTGCACGATAATAAATACCCAGATATTAAACACATGTGATCCTCTCACTGCAGCCTTGTGGGCAATGGCTTGGACCGAAAGGGGAGATATGGGAGAGAGAGAAGTTGCCTGGTGCAAAGGAGAACATCAGGTTGTAGTGCCCTGATGGTTCAATAGAAAAAAGCATAGAAGGAGTGGTTGTAGGGTGAGGCAATGTAGTGGTCTTAGTGGTTGGCGCAACAGCATTTTCTGGCCCACCAGCTCTTCCTACTCAGTTTTTTTCCTGGTGGAATCTGATTATGCTGTTGAAGACCATCTCTTCCTTTGTACTGAAGGCTGAAAAGTGCTTGCTTGTCTGTCTGAAAGATCTCTGGGAGGGCAAAAGAGATTTTCAGTTTTAGTATCCTCCTTCTCTAAATTGGTAGCTCTAGTTGCCCATGCGGAAGAGGATTCCACAATATATTTTTTTGCACAATAATTATTACTGGAAAAATGCAACTCTATTGTTTTACTGTGTTTAACGTGGTGTAATTATCTTAACATTGACATCAGTGAGTGTTAGACTTGGCATCCTGTGTGTGGTCTCCCCTAACTTTTTGCCTCTGTTTCCCAGGTTGTTGATGTGTGCTGGACTTTGTTTTTGCTGTTTTTGATACTCTGGGCACTTTACCACTGCTATCCAGTGCTAAAGTAAAAGTTCTCCTATGAAAAATGTATGTGTAATTGTCTTTCCGTGATTGGCATATTTGATTTACTAGTAAGTCCCTAGTACGGTGCACTAGAGGTGCTCAGGGCTTGTAAATCAAATGCTAATAGTGGGTCTGCAGCACTGGTTGTGCCTCCCACCAAAGCAGCCCTGTAAACATGGCTCAGACCTGCTACTGCAGTGTCTGTGTGTGCAGTTTTAAACTGCCGATTCAACTTGGCAAGTGTACCCACTTGCCAGACCTAAACCTTCCCTTTTCTTACATGTAAGGCACCCCTAAGGCAGGTCGTAGGTAGCTGTTCCTTGGACAGGGTGCAGTGTATGTGTAAGGTAGGACATATACTAATGTGTTTTATATGTCCTGACAGTGAAATACTGCCAAATTCGTTTTTCACTGTGCAAGGTCTATGTCTCTCATAGGTTAACTTGGGGGCTGCCTTTAAATATTGTTTAAGTACAGATTACCTTTGGGAGCAGATAGAAATATGGAGTGTAGGGTCTCTGAATTCGCCATTTAAAAATACATCTTTAAGTAAAGTTTGTTTTTAGATTGTGTGTTTGGAAATACCCCTTTTAGAAAGGCATTTTCTTGCTTAAACCATTCTGTGACTCTGCCTGCTTGTGGACTCTTTGTCTGGGTCAGTTTGGCAGTTGGGCTGTTTGCACCTCTCTCTAGACAGTGACACAAAGGGAGCTGGAGTGTAGCCTGCATATCCTGATGAGCCATCTGTGCTGGGAGGGAGGGGAGGAGTGGTCACTCACACCTGAAAGGGCTGTGCCTGCCCTCACACAATGCAGTCTCCAACCCCCTGGTGTGTGTCTGCGATCTGGCCTGGGCACAGCAGGATTTTACAAACTAGAGAGACCTTCCTTTGAAGTTTGCCTACTCCAAAGACAGAAAGGAGTATAAGTAGTTGACCCAAACCCCTGAAGATTAGATCACTTCTGGAATCAAGAGGAACCTCTGCCAAGGAGAAGAGCTGAAGAGCTGAGGAGAAGTGCTGCTCTTGCCTGTGACTGTGCTTTGTTGGGCTACCCTGCAATTGCTGCTTCTACCTGTGAAAGGGGACAAAGACTGGACTTTGTTGTGCATTCCTGAGTGAGAAGAATCTCCAAGGGCTTGAACTGAGCTTGCCTTCTGTTGTTGAAGTCTTAGGGCCATCATAGACTTCCCCTGCCAGTACCTGAACTCTCTGCTGAGACTCCTACCCTGCCAAGTGGTGCCCTATTCAGTCCCTGGACCCTTGAGAGGTGAAGCTGGCAGACAAGAGCTGAAAGTCTACCCACAGACCGCAGTGCAGGCAAATTTTTGATGCACCTTCCGGAATGATAATTGACATGTCGCCAGCTTCGCGGCTGAAAGTAACACTCCACCTGCATCGCAGCTGGGAGATCGACGCAACACAGCTGGAGAAATGATGCGCAACACCCACTTTTAAAGGCTGATAACAACACAAACCCTACACAGCACGGTTTTCTGATACCGTGCGACCGGATTTTCCACACAGTCATCCCAACTCTGCACGGATCCAAGGTGCCCAGTTTGGAAATCGACGCATCCTCTTTTGCGAGGGAGAAAATCGATGCATCGACGACCCGATCAGAAAAAGAAACGACGCACGACCTCACTTGCGAGTAAGGAATCAATGCATCGCTGACTTTTCTGATGCACGCTCACCCGTGCTGCTTTATTTTTTATGCTAACCATTTAGTTTGTGTAACAATAGCATTCTCATTATCTTCTCAGGATTAAGACTCTTATTCTTTTGAAAATTCATATCTTGACTTGTGTATGTTGGATTTTTGTAGTTATGGTCTTGTTTTGTTTAGATAAATATTACCTATTTTTCTAAACTGGTGTGGTATCCATTTTGTTGTGTTTTCACTGCATTACTGTGTGTTGGTACAAATACTTTACACATTGCTTCTGAAGTTAAGCCTGCCTGCTCGTGCCAAACTACCAAGAGGGTGAGCGGGAGTTAACTGAGTATGATTCATCTTTACCCTGACTAGAGTGAGGGTCCTTGCTTGGACAGGGGGCAACCTGACTGCCAACCAAAGACCCAATTTCTAACATTGGTGATCAGCGGTGAGGACTGAACTTGTATTTGTACTTGACATACAATGAGTAATTGTACACTACTGTTTTCAGTGCAGACCATTACGTGACCACATACAGCTTGTTTTTGCTTTTTCTCTTTTGGAATTTTTTCCTACCTCCATAATTTTGCTGATCCTTTTTTGACCTTTTGAACTTCATTGGGAACTCTTGTTTGTGCCTTTTTAACCTTGTACTTTTATTGATTCTTTATCATGTGTCAATCTGAAGATGCACCATCTGGAGCTGCTTTTGATTTAGGGAAACTGGAGATCTAAACAGTTGCTCAGTTGAGGGAGTTCTGCAAAAATACTGCCAGTCCTATAAAGTGCTCCACAGGAAGAAGGAACTGCAGAAAGCACTGAGGGCCTGGGTGACAGCAAAGGAAGCTAAGGGGCACACAGAGGAGGAGGAGGATGAGAAGGTGCAATTCATACACAATGGTATAGTGGGTGGCCCTGTTATGTCCAGGGAGAGAGTCTCCATGGCAGGTAGCAGTGTGTATTTCTAAGGGTCTGACTCCTGAAGAGTTACAGGACAGAGAGGCAGACAGGGCTCACCAGCTGGAGTTGGAAAAGTTTAGAATGCAAAGGGAGATGGAAGAAAGGGGGATGGCCATAGAGGAAAAGAAGATACTGCTGGCTCATGAGCTCAGCTTGAGGGAGCTGGATCAGAGGAGCCAGTCCATTAGGGATGGTGGCAGCAATATCACAGCGCAGCTTGAGAGGAGGGTGCACATTCCTAAGGACCTTGGGAAAGATTACAAAAGGGAGGATGACATATTCTTGTGGTTCAAGGGGTATGAGTCTGCTCTCCATATGAATCTGGTGCCTGAAGCTCATTGGGGGGGCAGGTCTGGGGAAGCACTTTGAGGTAGAGAGGAGGGATACTCTGACATCCTTAGGGGATCCTCAGGGACTCTACTTACTCTATCATGAAGGACGTCCTACTCACAAGGTATGGTCTCACCCCTGAGCAGTACAAGGACAAGTTTAGGTCCAATAAGAGGAACGAATCCCAAACATGGTTAGAATGTGTTGATTCTTATTGCAGGTCACTGGATGGTTCGGTTAAGGGCAGTAAGGTGACAATGTACGAGAGGCTTTACAATTTAATTGCTTCAGAACACTTGTATAGTTTGTGTTTTCCATAGCTGCACCAGCACCTAATTGACAGCCGCTGACTGATCCCAGGAAGCTTGCGCAGGAAGTGGACCATTGGGAGAGTACCAGGGTCCAGTAAAGGTATGGGGGAGACCACACCAAGGATGTGTAGCGTCCTTCTCAGAAGAAAGGGGGGGATAAGGGTAAACAGGGGAGATCTTAAAAGAGCCCCAAATTAGTTCCCTGGGTAAGGATTCACAGCCCCCCAGTGAAAATAAACCATGGTTCTCCAAAGGGAAACCTATGGAAGGGGGTCCCCCTCGTAAATGTTATGCATGTGACCAGGTGTGTCATGTTATGGGGATCTCAAATATCCCTAGGGTACACCGGCACTCACTGATGCTCAGCTCCAGGGGTTGGTTAGTGTAACGCTTGGGGAGGAGTTGGTTCCAGGTGGGTGGGAGCCAGCTGAAATGACCCTTCTCTCACTAGGCGACAGTGAGATGGTCCAGAGAACCCTAGTGCCTGAGAACACTAAAAAGTACAGGCACTGGGTGACCTTTAATGGACAGAGGGTGGAGGCTCTGAGAAACACAGGAGCCAGTGTGACTACAGTGAGGAGTCACCTGGTGTCTGAAGAGCAGATAGATCTATGTGTACTTCACCAATTAGTTGCAGTGGGCAACTCAGAGCACCTGTGCAGAGTGGCATAGTTTCCTTTTGAATGAGGGGGGTCTAAGGTTCCTTGAGGGTAGCTGTGAATCCAACCATGCCTGTGGATTGTTCGTTTGGCAATCACCTGGAGGATTCCCCTTGAAAGGAGGTTGAACACAGGTCACACTTGGAAATGTTGGGTCTGCCTGGGGGGGTATGTGTATCCACCAGGTCAATGGCAGCCCGTCAGGGTGGTCAAGAGCCCCTGGGGCCTGAAACAGTGGCCCAGGGGACTGCCAAAAAGAGGAAGGGACAGGGATGTGGGAAACCTGCCCCAGAAGTTCCCCCAGTCTGGGAGAAGGCAGAGCCTGAGAGTGACACCCCGGAGCCTACAGCGGAACAGGTTGCTGAGCTTGGAGAGGTCCCTGAGCTGTCACAGGGGCAGCAGAAAGGGGGCCCACCAGGGAGGCATTCTTTGAGGCATAGAAAACATGCTCTTCTCCAGTGGATTTGCGGTAGCAGGCTGCAGATCATGCGGCTGGCAAGGAGCCAGGATCTCATCTGATTTAGTATAGTGAGCCTAAGGTTGCTGAGCCTGGGTCAGCCCATGTGCTGGTGGTACCCCAGTGCTTCAGAGCCTTCCTACTGGGTGTGGCTTATGATGTGCCTATAGCTAGAAATTTATGGCAGGACAAGACCTTTGAATGGCTTGTCACTCACTTTTACTGGCCCCTAATGTGCAGGCACTCAGATGCTCATTGCAGGCCTTGACAGACTTGTCAGGCAAGTGGCAAAAGTGGGGGGAAATGTAAGGCTCCACTCCAACTTTTTCCAGTGGTTAGTATCCCCTTTGAAAGGGTTGATATTGACATAGTGGGGCCTCTGGATCCCAAGACAGCCATGGGCAACAGGTTCATCCTGGTCTTGGTGGACCATGCCACCCGGTACCTGCAAGCCATTCCGCTGAGGTCAATCACTTCTCATGTGGTAGGTTGTGCATTGATGGGGTTTTTACCCACAAGGGGTTCCCCAAGGAAGTGGTATCTGATAGGGGTACCAACTTCATATCCACGTATATGAAGTCTCTGTGGCAGGAGTGTGGGGTAACGTATAAGTTCACCATTCCTTACCACCCCCAAAGCAATGGTCTGGTTAAGAGATTCAACCACATCTTGAAAGGCATGATCATGGGCCTGTCAGAGCCATTGAGGTGGAAGTGGGACATCCTCTTTTCATGCCTTCTGTTTGCCTACAGGGAGGTGCCTCAAAAAGGGCTTGGATTTTAGTCCTCTTGAGTTACTTTATGGCCACCCTGTTAGGGACCCTTGAGTCTGGCGAAGGAGGGCTTAGAGAAAGCCCTCAGTAAACCCCCTCATTATGTATTTAGCTACATGCTGGCTTTCAGAAACCAGACTGCCCGTTTCAGAGCTCTCGTCCACGAGAACCTGGAAGCAAGCCAGGCAGACATGAAATGGTGATATGACCAGAATGCAACTCTGGTCGCATTTCAGCCTGACCAGAAAGTGTGGGTGATGGTGCCAGTGGAGCCTAGGGCACTCTAGGACAAGTGGACTTTGCAATTCAAGGTAGTGGAGAGCAAGAGCAAAGTCACCTACCTGGTGGACTTGCGGACGCCCAGGGACCCCTTAAGGGTCCTGCATGTGAACCGTCTTAAGCCACACTTTGAGCAGACTGAATTGTCCATGCTCCTAGAAACAGATGATAGGGTGTAGAAAGAGAGTGAGCCACTTCCTGACCCCTCTGTCTGCTGGAGAAAAATATGGGTCAGTGGAGGGAGTGAACCTCTCTCCTTCCCTGACCTCCGAGCAACCGAGGGAATGTCGCCAGACATTGGGTCAGTTCGTCTCCCTGTTCTCCTTGATCCCAGGGGTCACACACTTGTGCACACTGTCTTTGGACACTGGGGACAGTCCACCCATTAAACAAAAGGTTTACAGGGTGACTGATAAAGTCGGGGCTAGCATCAAAGTTGTGATGTCTAAGATGTTAACATTAGGGGTAATTGAGTTTTCTAGCAGTCCTTCGTCCAGCCCTGTGGTCTTGGTCCCAAAGGCTGCTGCTCCCGGTGCCATCCCAGAACCCCGGTTCTGGGTGGACTACCGGGGTCTCAATGCCTTCATTAAAACAGATGTGCACCCCATGCCTGAGCTGATAAGCTCATCGATCGGTTGGGAGCTGCCAAATACCTCAGCACATTTAACTTGACATCTGGGTATTGGCAGATTGCCCTAACTGAGGGGGCAAGGAGAGGTCAGCATTTTCTACTCCAGATGAACACTTCCAGTTGAAAGGGATGCCATTTGGGTTGAAAAATGCCTGTGCCACATTCCAGAGATTAATCAACCAGGTGTTGAGTGGGCTGGATGACTTCAGAGCAGCATACGTGGAAGACATTGCAGTGTTCAGTCCCACTTGGGAGGAACTCTTTCAGCACCTCTGCAGAGTGTTGGAGGCCCTGTAAAAGGCAGGCCTGGCTATTAATGCAAGCAAGTGCCAACTATGGCAGGGCTCAGTGGTGTATTGGGGGCACCAGGTAAGGAGTGGCCAGGTGGCACCCCTACAGCCTAAAATTGACACCATCCTGGCTTGGGAGCCTCCCAAGACCCAGTTTGAGGTGAGGTCATTTTTAGGCCTGACTGGATATTACAGGAGGTTTGTCAAGGGATATAGTACCATTGTTGCCCCCTTGAATGAGTTGACTTCTAAGAAGAAACCAAAGGAGGTGATCTGGACAGAGGCATGCCAGACCGCTTTTGATGCCCTGAAGGCTTCCATATGCACAGCACCTGTGCTGAAGTAATTGACTACTCCAAGGAGTTTGTTGTGCAAACAGATGCCTCAGAGTATTTTATAGGAGTAGTACTCTCACAGCTTAATGAAGAGGGCCTAGATCAACCTGTAGCCTTCATTAGCAGGAGGTTACTTCCCAGGGAACGTTGGTGGAGTGCAATAGAGCGTGACGCTTTTGGTGTGGTCTGGGCGATGAAGAAGTTAAGACCCTACTTGTTTGGGGCTTGCTTCCGGGTTCAGACCGACCACAGACCCCTCAGATGGTTAATGCAGATAAGGGTTGAGAATTCAAAACTGTTGAGGTAGTCCTTTTCCTACAGGGGATGGACTTTACGGTGGAACATCACCCTGGCACAGAACAAGCCATTGCTGATGGTCTGTCCAGATTCTTCTGCCATAGTGATGAGAACTCCCATGAGGTTGGGTAGTTGCTCCCCACTTTCAGCTGTGGGGGACACGTGTTAGTCTTGGCATTCTTGGCATGGTCTCCCCTAACTTTTTGTCTCTGTTTCCCAGGTTGTTGATCTGTGCTGGACTTTTTTTGTTGCTGTTTTTGATACTTTGAGCAATTTACCAATGCCATGAAAAATATATGTATATTTGGCTTTCCATGATTGGCATATTGACTTACTAGTAAGTCCCTAGTACAGTGCACTAGAGGTGCCCAGGACCTGTAAATCAAATGCTACTAGCGGCCTGCAGCACTGGTTGTGCCTCCCACCTAAGTAGCCCTGTAAACATGGCTCAGACCTGCCACTGAGGTGTCTGTGTGTGCAGTTTAAAACTGCCAATTCGACTTGCCAAGTGTACCCACTTGCCAGACCTAAACCTTCCCTTTTCTTACATTAAAGACACCCCTAAACTAGGCCCTAGGTAATCCTATGGGCAGGGTGCAGTGTATGCTCACTTTAGCATTTTTTTCTTCTGTGTGCGATGTTATTCAATTATAATTGTTCTGGATAACTGTTATATATTAATGATATGGAGAGGTAATTGGTTTTGCCTTCTCATTGTAAATAATAACCTTTTCCAAGTTAATCACAGTGTTAAGTCTTTTATAAAGTAGGCATTTTCGTGCTGAAACCATTCTGGTACTCTGCCTGCTTGTGTACTCCCTGTCTGGGTCAGTTTGATGGTTGGGCTGTTTGTACCTCTCTCTAGACAGTGACACAAAGGGAGCTGGGGTGTAGCTTGCTTGCATCTCCTGATGAGCCATCTGTGCTAGGAGGGAGGGAGGAGTGGTCACTCACACCTGAAAGGGCTGTGCCTGCCCTCACACAATGCAGTCTCAAACCCCCTGGTGTGTGTATGGGGCCTGGCCTGGGCAAGGCAGGATCTTACAAAAAAGAGAGACTTTCCTTTGAAGTTTGCCTACTTCAAAGGCAGAAAGGGGTATAAGTAGTGGACCCAAAAACTCTGAAGATTAGATCACTTCTGGAATCAAGAGGAACCTCTGCCAAGGAGAAGAGCTGAAGAGCTGAGGAGAAGTGCTGCCCCTGTCTGTGACTGTGCTTTGCTGGGCTTTCCTGCAGGTGCTGCTTCTCCCTGTGAAAGGGAACAAAGACTGGACTTTGTTGTGCATTCCTGCTTGTGAAGAATCTCCAAGGGCTTGAACTGAGCTTGCATCCTGTTGTTGAAGTCTTAGGGCCATCAAAGACTTCCCCCACCTGGACTCTCTGCTGAGACTCCTGCCCTGCCAAGTGGTGCCCTATCCCGCTCCTGGACTCTTTAGAGGTGAGGCTGGCAGGCAAGAGCTGAAAATCCATGCACAGACCGCCGTGCAGGGACATTTTCAAGGCACCTTCCACAATGCAGCTGATAAGCGATGCGTCGCCAGCTTTGTGGCTGAAATGGATGCTCCACCTGCATCGCGGCTGGGAGATCGACACAATGTGGCTGGAGAAACGACACACAACATCCACTTACGAAGGCTGATAACGACGCAAACCCCGTGTAGCATGGTTTTCTGATACTGTACGACTGGATTTTCCACACATCGTCCCTGGCCATGAAATTCAACCTGACTCTGCA
The DNA here is from genome assembly GCF_031143425.1 of Pleurodeles waltl. Taxonomy (NCBI): domain Eukaryota; kingdom Metazoa; phylum Chordata; class Amphibia; order Caudata; family Salamandridae; genus Pleurodeles; species Pleurodeles waltl. Next base: position 842,465,679 of record NC_090436.1, read on the forward strand.
TGGATCCAAGGTGCCTTGTCCGGAAATCTATGCATTGCTCTCTGTGCAGGCAGGAAAACGACACATCGCTGACCCAACTGGAGAAGGAAATGATGCATGGCCTCACGTGCGAGTAAGGAATCGACGCATCGCTGACTTTTCCAATGCACGCTCACCCGTGGGGCTTTATTTTTTACGCTAACCAGGTACTTTGGGTAACAACAGTATTCTCAAGGTTTTCTTAGGATTAAGGGCCAGATGTAGGTAGGAAAAAGTTTGCGAGTCTGAAATTGCGAATCAATGCGATTCGCAATTTCCTACACGCAAAATGGGATCCAAGAAAAAAAGTGACATCAAATTGCGACTCGCAAATGATGTCGCACCACAGATTGCGAGTCTGCTGTTATCAAGGTCGCTTTTTGCAACCTCGCTAAAAGCGAACTCGCTATTTGCGAGTTGGGTGTCGCAATTTGCGTTTGGCCCACAAATTGCATGCAGGTGCAGCAAAACAGTTGGAAAAACACTTCCTGGCTCTTGCTGATGACATCAGAACCAGGATGTCATCAAATACACCTGCGAGGAGGAAGGACCACACCCTTTTCAATCTGCTGTGCAACTACCAGGAGAGAGGAGCTGCTGCTACCATGGAAGACACAGGCAGTACAGGAAGGAAAAGGAAACTCAAAGTTTTCAGAAAAAGAACGTGAGGTGCTAACAGAAGAATGCTGCCAGCACCATGACCAACTTCTTGGCAAGCAGCCCTGAGTGTCCCAGACACTGAGAAGAGGAAGATCTGGCTGCAAATCCGGGAGAGGATCAATGCCATTGGGTGAGCCACTGAACCCTGGATGAAATTTAAAAAAGGTGGTACGACCTGCGCTCCAGAACAAAGGAGAGGGTGGCAGAGCGCCTTAGGGAAATGAGGGGCACAGGAGGAGGCCCATCCACCATCCTACCACCCACAGCCATGGCGGAATTAGTGGAGCAGACACTGGAGCCTGAGGCTGTGTCAGGAATGGGAGCATTGGACACTTCTGCGCAAGGGACATCCAAAAGTGAGTACCATGAAATATGCATGTAAACCTACAAATGCACTATCCACATTCTCCCAGTACACAGCAGCAGGCACAACCAGACTAGCGCCATTCCAGACTAGCAACCACCAGAATGGTGCATTATGGGCAATGTAGTACAGTAGTCAGCATATAGGCAAATGTTTATTATGAGGCATACAACAGATATGAGCGACTGAGTGTGTTCCCTATGTCCCACAGGTCTCCCACACGACACCCCCACGAGCCACACCATCCAGGGAGAAGACAGCAGGCCACAGGCAGTGCAGGAGGCTGCAGCAGCTATTCCAGGGCCCAGCACGGCACCACCACAGTCCCCTCCAGAAGAAGTACAGGGCATGGAGGAAGAAAACACAACACCTGGCCCCAACCACACAGTGAGACATCCAGAGCCAGCAGCACAACCGCGTCGCAGCCGCAGATGCCAAGTCCAGGCGGTGCCCCAGGAGGAGATAGGGGAGGCAGCAATGTCTGCAGTCGAGGCATCCCTCCTTTGCGGTCAGCGCCTGCAAACAAGGCAATTACGGATAATATCAGGTGCATTGCCCAGATTGGAAAATAATATGACACATGGCCTGGTTGATGTGACCTCACAGTTCACAAGACTAAATGACAATGTTAGCGAACTTACACAGTCAATCCGCCAACTAGTGATGGAACTGGTGGCTGAGAGACACAGCGCAAGGCGCCGGGAGCGCCACCTAGTTACTAGATTTGACCACATGGCAGCGTCCATTGGCCGTCTTGCAATGAACACTACAGGCCTGTCAAGACGGACCGTGAGTCTGCAGGTCGAACTTGGCCACTTTGCAGGGGATGTGGCACGGGACTGGGCCTAATTAGCCACGCAGTGGACATGTTGGAGGGCAATCAGGTGGCAAGGGGCACGGGTGAGACCCCTCAGGACAGTGAGGAGGGGTCCACTATCAGCAGTGTATCTGCAACTGACACACATGTACTGAGGAGTGGAAGTGCACGGCAGGGGTCAGCAGACCCACCTGGAATGAGCCATGCTGGCCGAACCAGGAGGAGGATGTAGGCCAGAACACAGCAGGACTCATGAGGCACATGAAGTTAATGTGTCCTCAGAAAGAGTGGACATGTGCAGCCCCTTACGGACAGTTATATTCTTGCAACATTTTGTTCACAAATTAAAAGGTTTTGTTTGTTCCACTACACAACTGGGCTCTTTTTGTGTGACATTAATGAGTGTGGTGACAGTTGCCACTTACCTTCCAAAGTATTGGATTGCAATGTGGTCCCGTCTCTGTCTGCCTTGATTTGCAACGCTTCAATCTCCAGGCTGGCGATGTGGTAGCTCTTGCTCCTCATCCTCCGAATCTGGGTCTTCAGGGGTGAGATGTAGCCCACGTCTGGTGGCAATGTTGTATAGTATTGCGCATGCACCAACGATCTTGAATGCTGTTATTGGGGCATACTGGAGCGCACCTCCACTTCTGTGGAGGCATCGGAATCTTGCCTTTAACAGTCCAAAGGTCCTCTCTATGACATTTCTGGTCCGCCGATGTGCACTGTTATATCGCCTCTCATTCTCATTGCCAGGTGTTAGGTACGGGGTTAGTATCCATGGTCGTAGCGCATAAGCACTGTCACCTGTTTGGCAAAAATAAGCAATGTTAGCAGGGCATGGATGGATTCTACAGTGACCTGTGTGTATGGCTTTAGGGTGTATTCAGCAATACCTAATAGATATCCGTCTCCAAACTCCCCACATTCTAGGTGTTGGTGTATCCCACTGTGCCTGAATATGTATGAGTCATGTGTACTCCCTGGAAATGTGGCTACAATGTCAGTGATGATATTATGGGTGTCACATACAACCTGGATGTTCAGTGAGTGGGTACATTTCCTATTGCGGAACAGATATTCCAGATTTGCAGGAGGGCAAATTTGTATATGTGTCCCGTCCACACACCCTATTACATGAGGGAAGTTGGCAATTCTGTAGAATTCCAACTTGGTGCTGTTAAATTCTGCCTCATTCCTGGGTAGGTATATGTATCTGGACGTGTGTGTGAGTATGGCATCTAGGAAACATCTGAAGAACCGTGAGAGTGCACTTTGGGATAACCCACATACCACTGCAATCACCCCCTGATAGCTACCCGAGGCCAATAGGTGCAGTGAGCATGGCACTTGCACATGAGTGGGGATGGCGCTGCCGTGCACAGTCTGGCGTTGAAGCTGCGGATTGAGTAGATCAATTAATTATAATATTGCTGCACTGCTGAGTCTGTATTTGTCATAAATCTCCTCCTCAGTTTGTTGGAAAAGTGTCTGCCTGGTTCTGTATATCCTCTCCTGTCTCTGGCTCCTCCTCCTCCTATGCTGGGCGGCGTGGACTCTCCTCCTCCTTGCTATCACATATATTTCAGCCATTTTGAGTAACCCAGATGCCTTCTGGGTCTCCTTTTATACTTTGGTTCTGGTCACCACCTGCTCTGACTTAGTGGTAATTTGGGTGTGCAAAATGGGCTTTTTGTGACTAGTTGCAATTTGCGAGTGGCTTTTTCATATGGTTTGCGACTCGTAAATTGCGACTTCCTAATTGCGTGTCGCAAAATCAGGTCGCAAATTTTGCGAGTCGGTAATAGCTCGCATCGCAATTTGCACTACGGAAATGGGATTTTTGCATCCCATTTCCAATTTTGCAGTGTCGCAAATTGCGATTCGGGCCATTTGCGACTCGCAAAACTTTGCTACATCTGGCCCTAAGACTCTTAGGCTCACATTTATACTCTGCGCCAGATTTGCATAATCTTTTTTTACACAAATTCAGTGCCAACTTAACTCCATATTTATACTTTGGCGCTAGACCTGTCTAGCGTCAAAGTTATAGAGTTTGAGTAATTTTTTGTACGTGAAAACCTACCTTGTGCTAATGACATGCAAGGTAGGCATTCCTGTGCAAAAAATTATTCTAAGGCATGTGCGCCTTATTTATCCTCTGGTGTCAAAATGACACACAGGAGGAGGCGGGCCTTAAAACATGGCACCCAGCCGGATTTGCACTGTGTTTTAACACCTGGGTCAGGGCAGGCGTTAAGGGACCACTGGGCTCGTTTCCATGGTGGGAGACCATGGAAGCAGTCCATAGGTGCCCTTCCCTGCACCCAGGGACACCCCCTGCCACCCTTGCCCACCCCTAGAGGACACCCATGGATGGGTAAGTGCAGGTAAGCATAATTAATTTTTTTAAGTGCCATAAGGAGGCCTGACTTCGGCCCCCTTACATGCCACTGTGCCTGGCCATTGGGCAGGGGGGCATGACTCCTGTCTTTGCTAAGACAGGCATCATTTCCATGGGGGTTGTGTGGCAAAAAATGGCGCAAGTAAGGTTAGAGACAAAGGGGCTCATTCTAAGTCTGGCGGGCGGCGGAGGCCGCCCGCCAGACTTCCCCCACCAAAATACCGCTCCGCGGTCGAAAGACCGCTGAGGGTATTTTGGGATTTGCCCTGGGCTGGCGGGCGACCGCCAAAAGGCCGCCCGCCAGCCCAGGGCAAATCATCCTTCCCACGAGGACGCCGGCTCAGAATTGAGCCGGCGGAGTGGGAAGGTGCGACGGGTGCAGTGGCCCCCGTCCCGTATTTCAGTGTCTGCATAGCAGACACTGAAATACAAAGTGGGGCCCTCTTACGGGGGCCCCTGCAGTGCCCATGCCACTGGCATGGGCACTGCAGGGGCCCCCAGGGGCCCCGCGGCACCCCCTACCGCCATCCTGTTCCTGGCGGGAGACCCGCCAGGAACAGGATGGCGGTAGGGGGTGTCAGAATCCCCATGGCGGCGGAGCGCGCTCCGCCGCCATGGAGGATTCACATGGGCGGGAGACCGCCGGTTTTCCGCATCTGACCGCGGCCGAACCGCCGTGGTCAGAATGCCCTGCGGGGCACCGCCGGCCTGTCGGCGGTGCTCCCGCCGACCCTGGCCCCGGCGGTCTCTGACCGCCGGGGTCAGAATCACCCCCAATATTTTTACTCTAACCTGACTTGCACCATTCTTTGGCGCACAACCCCCAGTATTTCCCTTCACCTCGGCTGTCCGATTACCGTCCTTTATTTACGCTAACCAGGCCTCAGTGCCGGCTAATGTCATTCCATAAATAAGGCACCTGGCTGGCGCGTTGGAATGGAGTTAGCCGGAGGTAAACTTTTTGACGCAAATCCCCCCAATCGCTGATTTGCGTCAAAAAGTATAAATATGGGCCTTATTCTTTTAAAAATTCATATCTTAACTGGTACATTGGATTTTTGTTGTTTTGGTTTGTTTACCTACTTTGCTAAACTGGTGTGGTGTTCATTTTGTAGTGTTTCACTGTATTACTGTATCACTGTGTGTGTTGGTACAAATACTTTACACAGTGCTTCTGAAGTTTACTGCCTGCCTGAGTGTAAACTTGCTACAAAAGTGTAAATTACATGTCTCCACCCCCACTATAATAAATTTAGCTTACTTTTGTGTGGGTGGGTGGCAGCCCTCCCTAAACGGCTTCATGGAGCTACCTAAAACTCTCTTACTTCTCCTTGCTTCTTCTTCCCCTTTCTGTCCCTTCTCCTACATAATCCCTCTGTTCATTCCACATTTCCTAATTAAATCTATGCTTCATGTGCGGAGTCTCTTGGGTTGAAGAACTCAACATAAATATGGGCAAATCTTATAATTTGGAGTATGTTTTGTAGTACATTTTATAGTAAAACATATCACAAAATGCAATCAGGCCCATCATTTTTAGAGTTCCCGATGTTCCTGTGCAGGATGGATTTCACAACTGTATACAAATTGAAGGCCACTTCCTTCAGCATAAAGAGGTGCAGTATATATTTTAAATGTGGTATTGTTTTTTTTTAAGGCATAGTACAGTTTATTTATTAGATTTGAGGCAAATATCTATACTTCCATGTAATGTGTTTCATATTTTCCAATTGCTTTTGTTAGTTATCTTTCTTTGTCACACTACAGTGACAGACATTTTCTCTGTCTAGAAATCTATAAAAACCATTTTGTGAACAAGCCTGGTCTTTCACTGACCCTCTTAGGAAGCAGTCTCCATGTTGGTCTGTTTTCTACTCTGTTCATAAAATAATTCTTAGGATCAATCTTGTCTTACTGAGCAGTCTTAAACAATGTGCCATGATTTTCAATTGATTTGTGCCAGACCAAATCCGGTGCTGGCTGTTTACTGGATTAGGGCTTGTTTCCAATTATAGTGCACATATATTTGCAATTTGAGCATCTTTAACTTAATTGACTAGCAGTTGCAGAGTTGGTGAATTCCTTGGCTATGTAGAAGAACTCCTTACTGTTGCTGGGGTTAGCTTTGATGCACAATGCCAGGTCTTTTGTCTTCCTATCACGTAGATGGCAGTAGTATAGGTGGATTGCTGATTTGCAGATGGGTCAGTCGGCTAGGTCTTTGTTGGTGCACCACCTTCTCTCAAGATGCTTGCAGTGGTGCTTGTCAGTCTTGAGATCCTCAGTGTACCAGCTGGCTTACTTGGGGGATCTTCTGTGTTTCTTGTTCTTGATGTGGGCGACAATGTCACCACAGTCAGTGATCCAGGTGTTGACGCTTCTCATGTCCTGTTTCATGTTGTTTTGGTGTATGGGTGGTCTGTGTCATTACACTCTAAGTGACTTGCCACAGAATAAACGTGTTACTTCATTTCTCCTGCACATTCGTTTAGAGATCCATCATCATCACACATGAGTTGCTCCTCAGGATTTCTACCTTCCTTACCTCCTCTTTCATCTCTATTTCACGCTGTATGCTCCTGTGCATTGCTGTGCTGTATAACACTACACAAGTTTGGAATGCTTTTGCAGCAAATACTTGAGTTATATTTTAGTGTCTCACCTTATTGTGAATTAGCACAAATCTCCCTTTCAATATGGAAGACATTCACCCCACTGTGCTTCTTTTTCTCCTGTGACGACTGTTGTAGCTGTGCTTCCTTGCAGTGATTGGATTGAGGTAAGGTATTTTGATAGACCTTCAAATGCTATAGTCACTGTTACTTCAAATACAGAATAAGTTCTTCTAACATGTGTAAGTATGTTGTGCAGTTATCCTTACTTATGCCTTCCTGTAACCATCTCTATGATCCATACACTACTATATTCACCATTCTATTGCTGCTGTATTTCGATGACCATGTACTTGCAGGAATCGTGGGTTCCATGGGTCCCTGGCCACTATGCCATGCATGTGACATGCATTCTAAGTGGCCTATACATTTAAAGAGCATTGCCCCTGTCTGCTCTTATCTATGTGCTGTGAAGAGAAGTCAGTTGCTTCTTTACACTGGAGAGTGGTATGGAATGTCTCATTTGTACCGTAAGGAGCGCTTGGTGTGTCAGGGAAATATATGAGTCTTTCAGTGTTCAAGAGCATTTCCCTTAAATAGCTGTGAAGTGAACCTGTGGCTGCACACAGACAGATGCCACTAGCCATTGCAACAACAAACTAAGAATCAATGGCAAATAGAATGAGTGAAGGGATGCCTGTAAACGTTGTGGTAGAATGTTGCATTTGAGTGCTGTGAAGCAGTAGTGAACGTAGCTCCTGATCTGTTATGAGCTATCTTGTGTATTTATGCTTTGAGTTTAAAGTAGTTCACTTATTTGCCACAATAAGATGACCTTTAGCCTGTATACACTCTCCTTTGTTCTCCTCCATTGATCTTCTACAGACTGTGAGCTCCAACATCTTACACAGGATGCAGCAATTACATAGACACCTCTCTTAAAAACCTAACAACACACTGCACTTACAGTTCACTTTCTCTCAGAACCCAGCTACCCGCACCAAAAGACTTCTTGACTATCTTTTTTTCACCTTTAAGCATCTACAGTTTGTTATAATGATGTTCCATTTGAAATGTGGGACAGTGAGGGGCTCGTGCTGGAGTTCTCTAGGCAACGTGGGTGGATCGGCATTTGGCGATGTGACAGGACTTGTTGAGGGTGGCTCCTGAATATCTATACTATTTAAAAGTGTTCACCTTCTTACCAGTTGTGTCTCAGCCTTCTGAACACAACATAGATTTGGCAACGAGCAGTTGGAGCCGCCTGAAGAACCCGCACGTTTGTTGTAGTGATTCGCGTATTTTGGAATTCCTGCATGGAAGAATCTCATCTTGTGAAGCGGTGCTGGAGAGTGAACTGAAGAAGTTTGGCCTTCTGGCCTTTGATTGCAGTGTTTCCCTTATGAGTGCGTGATGCTACAAACGAGGGAGCAGTGTGTGCGTGCGTGTCTGACGCATGTCTCGCACAAGCTGTGAGGTCATTGTTTGGGAGTGTAACCGAGCAACACCAACTCTCATTTGTAATTACCTCATTGTTTGGATCTGTCACTAAGCAACACCAGTTGTTTAGAGGTTTCGCTGATGTGCACAGCTTTGCTGTTTAAAGCGCATACAGTCCAGTTTTCAAAACTTTCACTGATGCGCACAGCATTCTCAGAAATAATTGTACAAAATTTGTGTGTGTCTCAGTGCAATTCTTCATGTTTCTTCACTGATACACACAGCTTTGCCTGGGTTTACCCAATGGTTTTATAGGTGCATTTTTACCAAAGACACAATATTGAGTAAAAAAAAAAAAACTTGTGCTGTGATTCAATTACTTCTATTTGTTAGATTTCTGCCGGCACAATGCAATGTGTGTCTGCTCCACCACCCTTTTTACAATATTCTGGATAGCCACCAGTTTTAGGGAAACAATGGTTTGATGCAATCAAGACATAGTTGGGTGCTAGAGGCACTTCACGCTACAGACCTGCTGCACTCACTAGGCTTTGAAGGCTGAGAAATTTTGAAACAACTTCCAGATGTAGTTTTTGCTGAAGGTGAAGAGTTGGACGAATACCAGAAAACATGAGAAAACTTGCTCAGAGATTCGACAAACAGCCTAGTCTTGTGGTTTTACGTCACAAATGTTTCAAAAGGTCCCGATTGCACAATGAAACTATTGATGATTTCATTAGCACACTTAGAAAGTTGTGTTCGCAGTGCCAGTTTGGAGCGTTTCATGATCAACTGATCAGGGATCAGTCCATTGGACATTGTTTTGACAAGTGCATTCAACAGAAGTTGCTCACAATGGGGGACCCGTCACTGGAAGAAGTCATTAAAGTGGCTAAGAGTGTTGAACTTGCTCAGGTGGCCCTCAAGTAAATTGGCTTTGCAGCACAAAGAAGAAGAGAAAGTTACAGCTATCAGCAATGTTTCTACACGTAAAGAAAACAAAAGTGTGAATAATCAACTCTTTAAACGCAATAATGTTTGTTTTAGGTGTGGAAATCTTTCACATGGAAGAGATTCTAAGGGGTGCCCGGCAATGGCTGTCATATGTCAAAAATGTGGTCGTACGGGCCGCTTTGCCAAAGATATGAAACTTAACAGTATTTCTGAAGCCGATCAGGTTTCAGATCAGTTTTGGGAAATTGAGTTCTGAGATATGATTGTTGTTGTGACAGATGATGCAGTTTTATCAGGAGATCCTGATGAGTGTGTGGACCCCTATGTGGGTGTTGTGGTTGGGGGTAAGACTCTACGTTTGCTGGTGGATTCAGGTGCACGGATCACTATGGTGACATCAGAATTATTTAAGAAAACATGGGGTTCTAGGAAGTTGTTTCCTCCTGATAGAGATCCAGTTTCCTATGAAGGCAGGAGGATAGAGCTTGAGGGTTTTATTGAAGATATTTTGGAATTTAAAGGGCGTAAGATCCAGGGCAATTTGTATGTGGTGGTCAAGGGACTTAACATTTTGGGTTGGTTTCATCAGGGCCTTTTCGGAACGGTACTCAAACCTGGCACCAGTGAGCAAATGATGGTTTTTAAAGAACAAGGTGGGTTGGATGTCCATGGCCTACATAAAGAATTCCCCATTGTTTTTGAGAAGAAACTTGGATGTATCAAGGGATTTAAACACAGAATTAGAATCAAACAAGGTGCAATTCCCATTAAACACAATTTGAGATCAATTCCGTTCAGTTTGAGGGATGATCTTAAACAGAAGTTGGGGAAACTGCAAGAGAGTGGGGTGATTGAAACAGTGGAGTCTAGTCTATGATTGTCACCCGTTGTGGTGGCATGCAAACAAAATGGTGAGAGGTGCTTGTGCATTGAATTGAGGAGTTTAAATAGGGAGATCTGGATATACTCATTCCCTCTTCCCAGAATTAATGATCTTTTAGAGGAACTAAATGGTGCGGAGTGGTTTTCAAAAATGTATTTATCTTCAGCGTACCACCAGGTGGTACTTGAAGATGGTTCTAGACATTACACTGCTTTAAACATGCCATTTGGTTGTTTGCAATTTGGTAGGATGCCTTTTGGGCTTGCCTCTGAGGCTTCGGTTTGCAGTGGATCATGTCACAGCTGTTGAAAGAGCTCCATAGGCTTCTGGTTTTCCAGGATGATCTTCTAATTTTTGCAAAACAGTTTGTGGAACATGACGCTATCCTCAAGTCAGTTTTTACAGATTTTTGAGAATCATGGTGTGGTTGTAAACATTGAAAAATGTGAATTTTGGAAGAGAGGGATTGAGTTTCTGGGACATTTCATTTCTTCTGAGGGTGTCAAACCTAGACCAGGTTTGGTCAAAGCAGTTAGAGAGTGTCTTCCTCTTAGGAATAAAGATGAGTTGCACTCTTTTGTGGGGTTGTGAGTGTTAGAGAGTTAGAGTTTTAGAGTGTTAGAGAGTGTCCTCCTCCTAGGAAGAAAGATGAGTTGCACTCTTTTGTTGGGTTGTGCAAATTCTATGCCAGGTTTATTCCTGACTATGCATCTAAGATGAGATATTTATCCAATATGCTGAAAAATAGTGTAGCGTTTGTGTGGGACAAGGATTGTCAGGACACCTTTGAATTGGTGAAATCTGAAATGACTAATGCTAAAGCATTACGTTCGTATGATCCTCAATTGATGTGTACTATCATGGTGGATGCCAGCAAGTATGGTTGGGGGCAGTGTTGACCCCGGAATCTGCACATGGAGAAGTAATCATTATTTAAGCCTCTAGGGTATTGAGAGAAGCAGAGTTTAACTATTCTGTAATTGAAAAAGAGCTTCTGGCATGCATCTGGGCAAGTGAGAAATTTAGAAGTTATGTTTGGGGAAGAAGATTTGTAATTGTGACGGATCAAAAACCGCTGCTATATATTTTGAGAGGTGACAAGATCAATTACACTACTCCACGTATTGCACGTCTGACCACAAAGCTTCTGCAATATGATATAGAAGTTAAGCACTTACCAGGTAGAGTTAATGTAAGGGATGATTTTCTTTCAAGGTTACATATCAATGAATTGAATAAATGTGATGCAGAAGAAAACAAAGAGAAGACTGTTTTGTTACTAGTGTGGATTTACCTGTATGTAAAGCCTTTAGTAAAGCGGACTGGATGATAGTGGAGTATGATGATGACATTTTAGCCAAGGTGAGGGAGTTTGTGACTAATGGTTGGCCGAAGCAGAGAAACGTGTCATTGTCCTTGCAACCGTTTTGCAAAATTGCAGAGGAAATTTCTATTGAAGATGGGGTACTTTTTGGATGTGAGAAGTGTATTCCACCATATAGTGTTCACTCTGGGTTGATAAATTCAGCCCATGAAGGTCACTTTGGGGCAACTATGTCTAAACGGAGGCTAAGAGAGAATTATTGGTAGCCTTCTATGGATAAGGATGTGGATGAAGTAGTCAAAGAGAGTGTGATCTACAAAACTGCTGAGAAAGGGTTGAAGATGTGTGTTACACCTTTACATCCCATTAGTCTTCCAAAGAGACCTTGGGCAAAGCTAGGTATAGACATGATCGGCCCATTTAATTTTCTTCCTCACAGTTTGCAAAATGAATTTGTTCTCATGGATTATTACAGTAGATGGCCGAAGGCTCGTTTTTATGCCACACCGTCTGCATCCAATACGGTGAGCTTCCTCAAAGATATTTTCATGCGGGAAGGTTTTCCAGAAGCTATCATTTCAGACAATGGAGTTCAATTTGTTAATTTTGAAACAGTCAGGTATTAAGCACTTAAAAAGTTCTCTTTACCATCCTCACACCAATGGTTTGGTTGAGAGAATGACTAGAGTAGTTGGGAAATGTATAAAATGGGCTACGAATAATAATTTTGACACCCAAGATGCGGTTAAGACCATGTTGTGGTTTTATCATTCTACACCTCATTCTTTTACCAAGGTGTCTCCTTTTGAAGCGATAAGAGGTCGCAAACCAACTTCCATTTTGTTTCTCGCTTGGCTAGCAAGTTCCATGAAAGATAAGGGTATGAGAGAAGGGAAGTGTGTAAACAAGTGGGAGAATGTTGGTTTGGGACAGGAACTAACGAAGAAGAGATACGACTCCATCAAAGCCACTAAGCTATGTATGATTTGTCCTGGGGATTTAGTGGCATATTTATACTCTGTTTGCACCAAATTAGCGTCATTTGTTTTAACTCTAATTCGGAACAAAACTAACTCCATATTTATACTTTGGTGCTAGACGCGTCTAGTGCCAAATTTGTGGAGTTAAAGTCATTTTCTTTAAGAGGAGACCTACCTTGCCTTAATGAGATGCAAGGTAGGTGTTCCTGTGCAAAAAAATACTCTATGCCCTTAACGCCATATTTAGGGGCATATTTATACTCTGCAGCATATTTATACTCTGTTTGCACCGAATTAGTGTCATTTTTTAAATTCTAATTTGGTGCAAAACTAACTCCATATTTATACTTTGGTGTTAGACCCGTCTGGCACCAAGGCCCTGATTTATACGTTTTGTGTGCCACATTAACGTCATTTTTTGATGCAAAAGTGGCGCAAACTTACAAAATATTGGCCCTTATTTATACTTTTTGCTGCAAAACTGCACTAACTCAGTTTTGCACCAAAAAGTTTAGCACCGTCTTGCACCATTTCTGTGCACCAGCTGGGCACCATATTTATGGAATGGTGCAAGCCGGTGCAAAGGGTAGGCTAGAGTAAAAAAAAAATGACTTTAGTCAGGTGGGGCTGGCAGTATAGAAGAAGAGGGTTTAGCACCAAAAAATGACTTAGGGCAGGTTAGAGTAAAACAAATGACTCTAACCCGATTAGCATCATTTTATGGGGCTAAACCTACCATGCCACATGACTCCTGCTTTAGAAAAGGCAGGAGTCACGCACACCACCCCAATGGCCAGCACAGAGGACAAAGGTCCCCTGGGCATGGCCATTGCACCCTGTGCCATTTCAGGGCCCCATATGGCACTTTCAAAAATAAAAAGCAATCTTACCTGTACTTACCTGGGATGGGGTCCCCCATCCTCCGCAGTCCCTCTGGTGTGGGTAGGGGTGCCCCTGCGGACTGGGGAGGGCACCTGTGGTCTTATTCCATGGTGTTCCACCATGGAAATAGGCCCACAGGTCCCCTAACGCCTGCCCTGACCCAAGCTTTAAAAAATGGGGCAAAGCAAGCTTTGCCCCATTTTTTGATCCCTCTTCCCTCCCTTGCACCATTTTTGCATGGGAGTATAAATATGGAGTTAAGGCCATAGAGTCATTTTTTGCACGGGAACGTCTACCTTGCATCTCATTAAGGCAAGGTAGGTTTCCACTTCCAAAAAATGACTTTTACTCCATAAATTTGGCACTAAACGGGTCTAGCACCAAAGTATAAATATGGAGTTAGCTTTGCACCGAATTAGAGTAAAACAAAAAGTGACGCTAATTCAGTGCAGAGTATAAATATGCCCCTTAGCATCAAAAAATGACGCTAATCTGGTTAGAGTCATTTATTTTGACTCTAACCTGCCTAACGTCCTTTTTTTTAATGCTAGCCTACCCTTTGACCGGCTTACACCATTCCATAAATATGGTGCCCAGCTGGTGCTAACAAATGGTGCAAGCCGGTGCAAAACATTTTGGTGCAAAACTGCGTTAGTGCAGTTTTGCACCAAAAAGTATAAATAAGGCCCTTAGTTTGTATAAAAAAAAGGATGTATGTAAAAAAAGATGATGCTTGTTTCATTGATCCTGTAAGGGTAAAAACAATTTGTGGCAATGCAGTAATGGTTGATGGGGGTCATTGGTGGAATCTGTCCAAGGTTGTAAAGATATCTGAGGAGTCTCCTCCAGGTGATCAATGTGAAAGTAGTTGTAGTAACGGTCCGACTGTACAGAACAAGGATTCAGCTAATACAAGTACCAAAAGGGTATCCGTGGATTTGGGGAAGATGTGTGTATACCCGGGAAAATATTTTGCCTTGGAAGCTGAAGTCAGATGTGCAAAAAATTATTATTAGGGATTCTGAAACTTTATGTTGGAGTCCAAAACTTTTGTGTTTTTTTATTTTTTTTATTCTTTTGTGATCTATATTTTGGCTTACAATTTACAATGTTCTTTATAGGTTATTAAGTATCTGTAGGATATGTTTAAACATGTTCTTTATAGTTTATTAAGTATCTGTATGATATGTTGAAAAAAAAGGGGAAGAGATAGTATGTTATAATGATGTTCCATTTGGAATGTGGGACAGTGAGGGGCTTGTGCTGGAGTTGTCTAGGCAACGTCGGTGGCGCGGCAGTTGGCGATGTGGCAGGACGTGTTGAGGGTGGCTCCCGAACATCTATACTAAATAAAAGATTTCAACCCCTTACCAGTTGTGTCTCAGCCTTCCGAACACAAAACAGTGTTCCTTTGACTTTCAGCTAGGTAACATTAAATAAATACCAGATATATACATACTTAGCCATAGCTGTACAGTGCAGAAACATTATTGCCTGCCTTCCATAGCCCACACTTTTTGTAATATATAGGCTGACATGGCTCAAAGTTTGGACTTTTTCAAAATGTTTTGGAACTTGTGCTAGCTTTGCAGTTTCTCATATTTCTATAGTTGTTTGTAAAGTGATTTTGCAGTTGCTGTTTACTTTCCATTTTTTGCTAAATGAGTCAATGCACCGTTGTTGTACTTTTAATTATTTGCAATGTCGTCGTGCATTATAAACTCACTTTGCATCGTTGCAAATTAATTTGTGATGATACCTTAATTCTCAAACACTTCCTGCATTGGACCCTGCAGTGAGTCAAATACATACCCAAACATTCGTTTTGGGCAAATATGGGTTTTCCCGGCAGTATAATTGTGAGAACTGGTGTGGGCCTCCTGGCAATCTGATGTAACCTCCTGAACTGTGACAATGAGCATAATTTAGCTCTGGTGTCCTTGGCTTTACACTTATGGACCAGCATAGGGGAAACAAAATGCACCCGTTTCACTACTTGACTCCCAACATAGCAAATCAGAGCAGTACAAAACTTACTCAGGGAGGCACTGTCAGCCTGAAACTCAGAAGGTAGCAGCACTTTTTTAGGGACTCAGACATGGAAATGAAGAGAAAAAAATACTTTTATTCACACACAGCTTAATACTACACAGAAAATCATCAATATGTATATCCTAATCCTTTCTAATCCTAGTACTATGCTTTTAATTTCACAATATATAAAAATTCAGCTGGCTGGATTTTGTGTTGGTTGATCACAGTATAGCAATCCTCGCCTATTGATTTTGACATTGACTTTTCTCAACGTAAAAATAATATCTAGACTGTTTTGACATTGTTTTGGAACACATAGCAGTCCTCGCCTATTGCATTTCACATTGACTTTTCACTATAAAGAAATCTGGCCCGCAGTGTAAAACAGCATAAAATACCACAAGCCACACAAAACCCTTTTCCTACAACCCTGGTTAAACAGATCTTGGAACACTGTTGTCCCAATGAAAACCCAGCAAGACTCAGGGCCTCATTTACATGGACTGTGGCGCAGGGCGGTGCAGCAAGTGCCTTGCTGTGCCATCTTGTGCCACTGGGAAAGGGCAGAAATATACCATATCTACAAGGTCAAGCACACTCTGTCCTCTCCCCCTGCC
This sequence comes from Pleurodeles waltl, assembly GCF_031143425.1. Lineage (NCBI taxonomy): Eukaryota > Metazoa > Chordata > Amphibia > Caudata > Salamandridae > Pleurodeles > Pleurodeles waltl. The sequence continues at coordinate 842,481,668 of NC_090436.1, forward strand.
CTGGTGCACAAATTGCTACCTAGCTCCAATGCAGGCACCCTTGCACCATGGTGCAAAGGTACCTGCATTGTGGTGATGGTGGATTATGTGCCAGAAGGGACACCTTCTGGCACAAAAACAATCACAAGAGGTGTTTTCCTTCTTCTATGTGTGCTCCGCATTTCTATCCCACGGATTCAGGCCTGCTTGTGTGCACTTCCCTCAGCAGACGTTGTCTCTCAGTCAAGAAAAGCAGCCATAATTGAGCTCTTAATGTGCTCTGGTGTGTGTGTGTGTGAGTGCGGGTAGGGAGAGAGCAGAGGGGGTATGGTCACCCATCTCATAGTTTCTCAGAGGAAAACGACAGCAGCTCCTGCCCTCCAAGCAGGTGGGACACTGGCCTGCCCTTGTCCTACCACAAAAATGTAAGGCCAAAGATCTCACCCTCTGCTCTGGCCACACAAAGGAGGTGGACAAGGCAATGATGCATAGAAATTAGAGGACTATAGACAATACCCTAGGACCACCTGATCACAGCAGTGACACAATAAAAGTAGAGACACTATGAGTGAGACCACATCTTATATGGTGATATCTCTTAAACCACAGAACTTGTTCGTCTTTTTCTGTGCCAGTCCACTTACATTGTGCATGCTCACTGCAATTACCTTTTCCCATACAGGTGGATGCTCTACACTTTGGTGGCTTAATAATGCTTCATATCATTGCATTATTAACCCCAGAGAGGCTGGGATTTTCCTCCCCCAGCGCTGAGCCTTTTCATGATGTATGGAGTACTTACTCTTAAACTTTCAAATTTGTTTTCACAAAAGGTGTCCAGGCCTAGATGTAGGAAATTTATAAAGGTACCCAAGGTTTGTGCATCCTCTCATAGAGATCCAGAAAAAATGCCAATATGTATCAATTTGTTTGGGAAAATCACCAAAAAGTACTGTGGAAGAAAATGCATGCTTTGTTCTATTAAGAAGGACATCAGCAAAATATTTCTATGCTAAGAATGAAGGTGCATATTTATAAATGAATGATGTCATCCACACACAAAGCAAGGGGGTGCAAGGGCAACACAACTCCTGTTGGACATGGCTCTTCTTAGGGCATTCCCCTGAAACATTTTGCTTTTTCTTCTGGGTATTTGCAGACTCTCCTTGTGAGGCCATAGGACTCTGGGCACTTCCCCATTGTACTGCAGTGGGAAAGTGCACTTGCCCTTCCTGCACATGCCAGGAAGGTGTGCTTAAGTGATTGGTTCAGGTGCTGTACCCGGGAGTGCCCTGTGAAAGGTACACCCGTTACTCAGAGTAGGTATGGGCCTGGCTACTAGTGGGATGTTGCACTGAATGAGCCACCCACCAGAATGGCCTGTCAAGAATGTATCCAGACTGACAATGCAGGCCTGTGGAGACGCAATTGTGCCTGTGCCTAGGTTGTCGCTTTTAACTCCTTAGACAATTCTGAGTGGGCCCTCTGCTTCCCCTAGACCATCCCCTGAAAGGCAGAGCAGATGGTAGATGAAAGGCTAGATGGGTGCACATAGGTGTCCCATGCCCAGGTAGTGAAGAACCCCCACATGGGTTTTCCTTACTTGGGGAATCAGCTCTTCCCTTCGATTTTGCTGATTCTATCCAGTGGTCTTGTAACACTGAGCACTTACCCACTGTAAGTACCGTGTGAAAGTGCGCATGCCTTTCCTACATATGTTAAGAAGTGGTGCTGTCCAGTGTGGGCGTGTGTGCCCACTGGTGTTTCAAACATGTGCTGAGCCTGCCTTTGCAGGCATGTGTGTGCGCAGGTGTACTTATGATGTTCTTAACATGAGTCCAGCCTGTCATAGCAGGCCTGTGTGTGCGCACTTGCACCTATCGTGTTCATAAACTTGAGTCTAGCCTGTCATAGCAGGCCTGTGTGTCTGTGCACTTGCACCTATGGTGTTCTTAAACGTGTCCAGCCTGCCATTGCAGGTTTGTATGTGCACAAAGGCACATATACCCAGGGAATGAAGAATACCCATGTGTGTTTTCACTACCTAGGAGAATTGCTCTGCTCGTAGGGTAAAATGGGGGAAATTTACAGTTATACCTACCTGCAATAGTGGATTGCAGTCTCACTATGTTTCCTATCATTGGATTTAGGGGAGACGTTTATGGTTCAAAGGGGAACCCTATGAACCACTTCCAACTTCACTACAGTATAACTGCTAGAGCCACACTTTAGCAAAGGAGAGGTATGCTTTTGGGGCTGCAGGACCGGAGTTACTGGACTGTGTGGTACATGCAACCAGAGGAATAGGTTGTGCACAAGGAGGATTACTGCCATTGGAAGGGACCCCTTTCCTGAATAGTGGCTTGCCTGGCTTACTTCCTGCTGCTGTGTTGCATCCCAAAGTGTGCCCTGCAAGGGCTTGTTGGCTTGCCCCCATTCTCTGGTAGAGGTCTCAGGGACACCAAAGACCTTCCACGAGGGACCCACTCCTTCTACGTGTGACACCTGGATACCAATGCCCTTATAAGTGTCCACATTTTTTGCTGCATCCCATCTGGTAGCAGTAGTATAAGCAAGGAACCAAGTATTGTGCTTGGAGACCGTATTGCCTGGTGCAGAGCTTCGTGGGCCTTGACAGTGTCTTGTTGGTGGTAAGCAGATTCACAGGTTGCGAGACCGCGTGTGGGCCACTTCATCCATCGTGTCGCATTTCTCTTTGCAACACGCTTACTGCCTGCTCATTGTATGAAGTGTCTGATTCACAAGATGCAACCCCCTGAGGTGGGGGCATACCAGTAGCAGTGCTGTAGTCAACCTCATGTGGCACAGCTGAAGTTGCGCCTGTGTATCTGATCGGAATTGTCTAGTGTGACCCTAGTCACCATGCATGAGAAGTTGTGCCTCATTTCAAGGGAGGCACAGAATTGGTAAATCTTCATTTCCGTGACCGGCATTGTCTGGTGAGGCACATAACAATGCTCACCAGATGTGGTGGCTCATTTTCAAGGAGGTGCTGAACTAACTGCTCTGCACTGTGTGTGATCAGGACTGCTTTGTGCAACTCCTTCCATTGCACACCGAACGTTATGCCTCATTTCCAGGGAGTTGCAGGAGGAGCAAATTCATTTTCCGGAGTGCCCAGATTGCCCGGGTTTGACTTTGTTCAACATGTGCCCTATGGGGTGCCTCCTCCTTCTGAACAGATCCCCTGCTTCATCTCTCGCTCATCGATTGCTCCTTTTGATGCCTTCAGAGTGGTGTACTAACTGCCATCTCCTGACATGGCCTAACGCCTCCTTGTTACCAGGTCGTAGTGACAGAAGAGGCCTGGGTGGTGATAGTAAGTGAGTGGGCTACAGAATGCTTCTGAGGGCAGTGAAAAGTAGGTCCTAAGACGTGATGACCCCCCCCCCTTGTGCCTCGCAGACCTAAGCAAGTGCCTGGATGCACAGTGGTATGACCTTTGATTGAACTTCCAGAGGGGTGGCCAAACCTTCATTTCTCAGCTGCCTAATTAAACCGCCTGGTATCTATTCCCCCACCTTTTTCCCGGGACCCTGAAAAAGTGTGACTCCAGCCAAAACTGGCCTACTATCTGGTGGGGGAAATGTTTCCTTCAACCCCAGTCCATGGTGTAGTCGGGGTTGACTGAAGAGTGGAGGAGAGTTTTGGGTCCTATGGTCTCCAATTACAATATTGACTGACCTGTTGGATATCAGTGCAACACACTTGGGTGCTCTGTGTATATGTGTGTGTGTCTGTGCGTGGGTGAGTGCGTGTGTGTGAGAGAGAGTGCATGCCTTATAAACCTGCCTGTTATCGGTAGCATTAGGTATCAGTGCTGAGTGAGTGCATGGGAGTGACTATTTGTGATTAACAACACTGCACAGCGGTCTTGCCCTGCACATTGATTCTTGCCAAGAGTGTATTATGTTTGACATTGGTTTGACCCATGCAGTCCCTGGCCCACAAGCCTATTTAAAAGTGTTATAATTACCTCTGTGTACACATTACCGCTATCATTGTGAAGCTGGGTGCACCATATAACTGTGTGGGACTGAATTTGAATAATTGCTTGGTGGGTCTCATGCTGACAACGTTTTGCATCACATGAGGGTGCTGGGGGTAAAGTAGGATCTTTCCCAAACTGTATATAGTACTAATGTCATTCTAACTTGTTTGGGCCTAGTACTGCTAGTGATATTTTCAGATGTCATTTATGCCCAGAGATACATGATGTTCATGTTTTGTGAACTAATGTGTGTTGAATACAGACTTTATTTACATACACCTCGTGTGAAGTCTCTTTTGTGATGCTCAGTGTATTTTCTTGTGTGAGAGCGCTGCGCCAATGCTTTACACATTGTGCCTGTGATAAGTCTGACTGCTCAGTGCCAAGCTACCCAACGGTAAGCACTGTGTATACAGTTAGTGTGATCACTCACCCCTGATGGGAGTGGTAGGCTCTGCCTGGCTAGGAGACCACCTTAGCCAACCAGAATGTTTGCCTCCAACAACTACTAAGTCAGATTTATCAAGCAATACAAGGTCACCTTGTGAGACCGTGAGTGGCATGATAGATCTAGAGTAAGACAATGCAGCAGTAAATTGTGGCATTGCATTACTTTGCCCCAGGGAGATATTCCATGGGTGGAGAGTGGGTGTTCCCATGGATCCACCCATGGATTGTAGCGTAATCCTGGTAAACTTGGGAATGCATCAAAATGCTGCACCTTCCCAAGGGAGGCTCAAGGAGGAGAAATATTTTCATTTCTCCTTGTTTCCTCTATCTAAGTGAGCTTCATTTGGAACCACACTTAAAAAGTTAGTCTGAGGACAATCCTGCCTACAATACAGGCACCTTTGCGCCATGGTGCAAGGGTGTCTGCACTGGCATTAGGCAGCCAAAGGGAGATAGCACAAGGAAAGGGCAGGAATGTACCGAATAATGTTAAATACAGCATGTTCCTGTGCTGCTTAAAGGCTTGATAAATATGCCCCACAATCTTCTCAGCTTTCAGAGCAAACAGAGGGGCTTATTTACAATCCTCTTTGTGCCACTGGAGAATGACTCTTTTAATAATTCTATGGTACATAGTCCAGACCCATATCTACATGGCCATGGAAAGCCACTCTGTACTGCTTTACATTATCATCATATTGATTGATGCCAATGTGACCTGGAGCTGACCATTCCCCTTGTACCACAGAAACAAAGTTGCACAATGCATGTATAGCTCCACTTTGTTAATCCGTGAACCACAGTGTGCTTGTGCAAGATATGGTGTATGCAATGGAGACATTCCCCCCGCAGGAAGGACAGAACAAATGAGGCAGAAAATTCATAAAGATTTCACTGTGCTATTTTTAATGTCATTTTTAAGGCCTGTCAAAGGCAGATGTTAAAGTGGCGAACCCATTTTAATTAATGGACCTCCCTGTGCTTTGCTACTATAGTACCATCATTTATGGTGCCGATGCAGTAAAGCACCACAATGGTGCCATAACTCATGAGGCTACTGTGGAAATGTTTGCCATGGTGAACAGTAATGGAAATAAGGTGCTTCCATAGTGCTGTTAGCAGGGGAAGGGAGGCGCAAGGAAAGTGGTGCCTTGGGATCAGTGCACCATATACATATACATTTTGCCCTATGTGTGATGCACAATGCAACACACATTAAACAATTAAATTACTAAATTCATAGGACATACAAAGTTCTCACACACCCACTTGTCACTCCCACACCACCCTTGAGTTTTTGGAGCAAACTGAAGCAAACCCAGATGTGACAACTTTAGAAGGCATCAGAAGGTTGGTGGGTTACACATGGGTTGCATGGGAAGATCCCCAACAATACACATGGAATGTCAACTACATGCAGTGCCAGGTGTTAGAGATTGGGAAATGTGAACTGGCAGATTGTGCCAATGGTGACTAAACAAAAATGGTGCTCATGAGGCACTAGTGGGTCACAACTGATTACCTTGATGTGTGGGTCTGCACCATGTCACTAAGGCACCAGTATCAAGAACATGATGACTCATGCCAATAGCAACTACAGTCAAAGATTGACATTTCACTACCCCATTGCTGAGGATGATGCCTTATGTCCTGCGGAGCTGTGTGTCATGGATTTGGATGACCAGCTGCAGACCATCAATGCTGACACTCTCCATGATGTCCTGGGTGCCATCCAGACACCATCTCCAGGCACAGGGAGGAAACACAGCATTGCAAGGTCTCCACATGAACTACCCATCAACTAACACAACCAACACACAGCACTAACCGGTACAACCAAAGCCCCGGACTCTGAGGACCCAGACATTATCTTTCAGAAAACAGCTATAGTAGTCCAGTGGGAGCTGGCACAGCAGGTGCGGGTCGGGATGGAGACCATTGTGGCAGGCTAGTGGGAGTCCAGAGGTTCCTCTGTCTGAATAAGTATAACGCTGCTGCCATTGGAGATACCCACTCTCTGCTATGTGGACTCCAGCAGTCCCTGGCCAACATAGCTGGTGTCTTGAGGCAGAGACTTGATAAATTGCCCTCCCAAAGGGCCACCAGCATGATTGACAACAGGTTGGGGGCTATCCAAAATGTCCTGGAGTCCATGCAGCGGATGCTGGCCTCCCTCATTGACAACCTGGCTGCCTACCACCATGGTGTAGCTGATGTGTTACGAAACCAGCAGTTCCACCTTGCTGCATGATGCCTTGCATTTGCCTACAGATGACAGCTGCCGGGACCTTTGATTCCACATCGCTATTCCCTGAGGTGTGTGCCCCCCTCAACTTCAACTTCAACGCCAGCACCACCCATGGCACAAGAGGCATCACACACATCAGGGGATGACAATGTGGAAGGAACATAATTCACTAGAAAAACACTTGTTAGCTACAGTCTGCGGCATATGGACAGTATCTCTAGCTCAGTGCATAAGGTCATGCCAGTGTTGTAACAACTCCCAATGTGAATTCTTTCCTCTACCATTGTTGACTTATCACACATGGATTGTCATAGTGACAAATCCTACCTATTGGGATTTTGAACACCTCCTCACTGATGTACTCGTCTCCTAAACGTCTCATGACATGTCCCCCCTTGGACTCTGACTGGCTATTCAATGGCTTTGGATCTCTCATGGGGTCATCATACTGTATATTGTACATCATCTGAAACAAAACTTGCACATTTAACTAAATTAGTAAAGTAACGTGTGTTGCTTTTGTGGGTGATCTATTAGCTGTTTGAACTGTATGGATTGTGTGAAGCTAATACAGTGAGTACTGAACAAAAGGAAATGTGTGGCTTTGTGTCAGACACCAAGCCACACACATTGACTACAACTTGATTAAGGTGACTGATAGTATTGTGGATTGGCACAAAATGACTGAATCTTCAAAGCATGTAATCAAACAGGTATCATTGTTGTAGTTGGACTCCCGCTCCTAGGCGAGACTGCTAGTTTAGAGGAGACAGCACTTTTCTTTGTAGGTGACTGAATCACTTCTACAACAATTCACAACTGTCAGCCTGACCCTCCCTGCTTACAAGCAGTATCTCACCAAAAACCCAAACAGTGAAAGGTGATTTCTGGCACCCTGACACATGGACTCTAGATTGCAACATCTCAAGCAAATCTAGGTGGAGTGAAAGTTGTCCCTTTCACTCATTACCAGTAAGTCTCAGTCACACACAGGCAATGGTGCAAATGCAGGAAAGTGTTCAATATATTTATTGAAAAGACTACAAACTATGGTAAAGTGCATGAGCTGCAATGATTAGGTTAATGAACAGTAAAATAAGCATAATTGTGAAAATGAGAGCTGTGAATACAAAAAAACCCTACCATCTTAAAACAAATATGAGATGTAAAATTACTAGCAAAGAAAACCTAATCTCTAACCTAATGAGAGCTAAGAATGATGAACCTAATCTACCAGTACCATGACCATAAGAAGCACCCCCCAACACTTGTTACCTTGGAATGAGGTCTCTCGGTCAGACTCTGTGGTGTCACAAAGGCTGAGTTCTGCAGCAAGGGGACATGCAGTGTAGATGGCATCTGGAAGGAAACCCTCTAATGACCTTGTCCATGTGAGGTGTATTTATAGAGATCATGTAGGACCCCTGACGCAGGTATGTTTCCAAATAACTGATAAGGAGGCAGACTTGTGGCAGCACTTATATAAACAATCCCAACAAGTGTACATTATGTTCCTATCACACTTAAGTTGGAAAGGGACATGATGATAATGCCTACGTGCATCACTGATCATGACGCTGATAATGACGCCTTCACAGAGTGACTATGATAATGTAAATCAAAACATTTTGATAAACTATAAACAATTGAAGCCATCTTCGAACAAATAATAAAACAAATGAAATAAAACTGAGAAAGCTAAGGAAGTTAAAAGTCACTGGGTGATGGGGGCAGAGTCCTGCAAGCCAGTCCGAATAAAAACTAAAATGGATTCACCACACCACCCAAGTTTAGCGATGGCTTGTATGATATAGAACACAGGTGTCAGAAAATATCCAGGATGGTTGCACCAGTACAACATTGATGTGACAATAAAATTAGACATATGTAAGACTGTGAGGGGCAGCCATAAGTGTGCCACTTCCAATTTCCCAATAGAGGTGGAGTGCAATGTTCAAAATGTTTCAAAATGTTTAACCAATGAATGTCCCATTACTTACCAACACAAATTGATGGTATTAGATGACCTGTTTTGGGATGTGTATCCATCCACAGAGTGTCACAGACAGTGCTGAATATTGTATTGAGTATGTGATGTAATGCTGATGCCAATCTTACAGGTACTTGGCCATGGGGGATACACATTTTCACACATGTAAATCACTACTGAATGCACACCCAAAGGCATTTGTCTAAACGGAGCTGTGCAGACGTGATAACCCCAAGATAGTTAATAGTTATGGAGACCACTAGGTAGCAAAAAACAAGATTTACTAATAACACAACATTTCTACCCAATAATCTGCTAAACCACTTACTAACCTACACTAACCAAACCTATCTAAACATAAATATCCCTCCAGCTAACCTATCTTATTCTAACTTATAGTCCACATGAAACACCATACAATAAGCACTGACACCCCTCCGCCTTAAGAGACATCAGTTGACAAGGACAACTACAGCTAAACATTGACTAACTAAACCTTTTGCCTAAACAGATATATATATATATTTTATGTTTTTTTTGTTGTTTTTTGTAACATTTTTTACACATATATACAAGAACATAACCCACCACCCTAAAAAAAAAAAGTAGAAACTCAAATACCCACCCCTAATTATGCAAACTATTTCATAAAACTAACCTACACTACACCAACTAACCAATGCCAACCTATCTAAAACCCAATATAACAAAGAACTGTTAAAACTAGGGGAAAAGAAGGTAATAATAACAATCAAGGGCCCAAAAGCAGTGCCTCTTAATAAATTCTTCTTGATGTACTGCAGCATCTTGTACATCTTATCAGTTGTTGCCTAAAATTTAGCCAACCTCAACTTTAGTTCTGCACACCTATCCTTTGGCTTTGTCTTGCCACTTGTGTGGGTACTGGTTGCAGTCTGTTTGGCTGATCCTCCATGAGGAAATGCCCACCACGACCCCCGGTGCTTTCTCACTCTGATACCTTCTGGCTATCCTGTGGTACCCTTTCTCGACTGCACGGATGTCCCTGTATTGTTCTGCTCTTTTTTCAAAAGCATGCTTCTGTGCTGGATTCAATGTGGTCACTAAAACATGAAGGAAACATGTCATCAAAATCTACGTTGTACAGAGGAAGAACAGAATCTTCAGATGACCCATGTTGTCCACCACAATGCACAAAACATCATCACCGCCAAAATCAATACAATTCTGCATCACAATCATCTCCAATATATTGTTCATGTCCCAGGTAGAAACGCTAACCAATATTGCACACTATCAGTGCACAAGCTTGTAACATCTCCTAAGTACCAGGTAAACATTTACCATACACAGTCCATACACCAGTAATATGACCATGCTCGGTCGCACTCATGCGGGATAGCTCATGTATGGACCTCTGCATATATCTTTTTGCTTTGATCTGTAGACATTTATCACACTCATCAGAACAAGGGCTGCAACTTCAATGTTGACTCAACTAACTATGGGCCTTATCAAAAAGCTCCTTGCGTGGCCGGTACATCATTTTTTTACTAAGGAGAAGTAAAGCACCAGCAAAACAAGTGGCTCGTTGATAAGCCCCTTAGTGACCTCTTTACATGGTCCTTAATCATAACATGCCCAGAGTCACAGTGTGCTACGTATGGCACACAGTGCAGTAACATGTGCTGTGACCAATATGTTGGCAACATCAATAGATTTGTTTAACCCAGCACTTCTGCCACGTTTTGACTGACATCACTGTGTTTGTGCGTTTATATACCTTTTCTAAAAATAATAAGGCCCATGCAGCACATGTTGGCACCAGTCCACCAATTTGTTGTACTCCACATACTCAACATGACATCAGACATACTGTCAATATCCAAGGATGGATAATGTTGTCCTAATTGCCCCACAAGATATTTTTAACATGGCATTGCATACACAAAACAACCTTGCACACAACCCTTGCACTACACATTACACATACAAGGTAACACTTTATGGCAGCATCGGGATCTCAAATCTTGCAACCTCGCCAGTGGTCCACCTGAAGATATGTCATGAAACACAGCTCTGTGAATGTTGAAAAAAGAACACCATAGTCAACTCTTACACATTCCACATGTTTAGCTGATTAACCTATAGAAGTCAGATTAGGGAATGACCAAGTGCCCCCTATACAATCTCAATTTGACAGACATTGTCAGGCTAAGGAAACATTTACATATATGGGCTTGACTCATACGTAAATGTTTCAACGATATAAGTAATATTTTGCAAAGGACAGTTCACTAACACTTTTCAGAAGCATAACAAATTTTTCTATCACTCTTCACATACATGACTCAAGGAACACACGCATTCATGACTCTATATTCCTGTGTCAAGTTTGCCATCACATTAATATGACTATGCAATATACCACAGTGGTCAAGCCCCTAATGGGCAAGGGCAGGAGTACCTGCTAAACATGTACCCTTACACCATGACACACCTGTGTTTTCTTTGGTGCACTTTAAATTATTCAGGCCAAAAACAGGGTACAAAGACCAGGATCTGCTATTTGTCAGATTGACGGTGCATTGCTGCCCTTCTCATAGATGCAGGTTGGTACAGACACATTACTTGCCATGACCTTTGTCAATACATGGTAAAGTAACCCCTATGGCAAATGCACAAAAAAAGATTCAGCAACATTTAAGCTGTACGTACTAACTGTTCTGCCAACCTCAATTTGCAAGTGATCTGGGAGGTCCTGTTCCCAGGAGATCAGGTCTGCCCAGCAGTGTGACAGCTGGTGGTCAGTCTGCTGTACTAAGAAGATACAGGTTTGCTAGAAAAGCATCTTGTCCCGGTGCAGCCTCTGTGCCCCCATTTTGTAGCGCATGATGACACGGTCACCCATGGCTACCATGTGTCAGAGGTAGTGGCAGACCAGCCATTTGAACCCTCCCAACCCATCAGCTGTCATTCTCCTGGCCATCCTCTTCCCTGACATGTTGGACACCAAATCCAGAGTGAACCTAACCCCCCCAAAAAAATCCGGAAGTAACCCTAACTAACCCAACAAACTTATCTACCCCAAAGATAAACAGCCAACAATACTCAGATAATACCAGCAAAAAATTACAAAAAACACAACAAAATAGACTTTAATGACAAAACACAGACAGTAGACTGCACAAAAGACTAAAAACTAAACACTCCTGACACCAGCACAAGCACCACACAACCTTTCTGAAGCACAGGCAAAAAGACTGTAAAGGAAAAGTGAAAGTAAGTTCACTTTTCCATGTTTGCAGCAAGGAAGTTCTATTACATCACTTCCTGGGCATATGCGTCATGTTTTTATGGCATGTGTTGTTTTTTTGTTCATGCATGACCGCCATGTGTGTCTGTTAGAAGGATGGCTGACAGGGCACAATGTTTTAGTTTGGACAAACAGGTGCCATGCGTCAATTTTTGTATACTTGATGGATTAAAATGACTGTATCCATCAATTTGTTTGACGCCTGGCGGGCATGCATGAATTATAGAGGGAAGGTTGATAGGGCTCATGCACAGGTGTCATGCGTCTTTCATATTGAACTGTATAACTAAATATGAATGCATGAACACTTATCTGTGTTTCCATATGTATGTAGGTCTGTAGAACGCATGGGAGGGCTGATATTGATTTCAAATGTGAGCATTTTCCCACATTTAAGTTTTCACGTGTACAACATGTATACTGTGAGTGTACATATGTGATCAAACTCCTATTGTTGGTCTAACAAAACGTCATGTCATAATTTCCACTGTTTGTTTCACCACACAGCATATGATAGCTGGCCCATGTGTGAAATATGTTCATGCACATGATACCCTTGACAAACATTTTCCTAGTTATAGTGGTGACTTGGCTTGGTTTATGATCTGCTAACTCAGAACTATGTAAGTGCAAGCATGTGACAAACTCTGGTGTGTCCCTAGGACCAGACATCATGATGTAAGCAACATTTGTAACATACAGTTCCCCATACATGCAATTTCTTGGATATGGTGTACTGACATATGTTATGGTTGTAATGTGTGTGATATGGTAGTGAGTGAAAAGTGTTTTTCATGTGTGATCATTATCCATGACTGCTATAAATGTTCACTTCCATCATGGATAATTATATACATTTTCAATTAAATCATGGATAGTTGTGCACCATTGTAGCAAAGCTGTGTGTTCATATCAGTGTTTATCATCTTCCCAAATATAAACACATGCGTACTGTACTTAAATGTTCAGCATTTCATTTTTAAACAGACACCATGCCATATGGTGAACGTTCTCAATTGTCCATGTGCAAATTTATAGGCCACACCAAGCCTGGACCACCTAAGTGGGACATGTGGATACATTTTTGTGATAATTTAATTGGCGCATACACTTTGACTGAACAATTACTCACCCTTTTGTTTTGCCAGACTTCCCTTTTAGCACACAATCTGTATGGCAGGGCTGCTCTCAGACAGTGATGGCAGGCTAATCATCAGTGCTCCAGTGGTACTTTGTATGCCCATACAGTTTCTGATGTGCACACAAGTTAACTGTGGTCCCCTCAGCACAGTTCACTGTACACAGGCGTCAGGCCCCTGACTGTGTTGAGTGTGGATGTAGCCCCTTCTGGGAATCGGGGGGGGGGGTGACATACTCAAGTTTAAATTCAGCACTGCAGTGCACTGTCAACTACAGACTTCCAACTGCACAATTGAGGTCCCATGCCCAACTATGTTTTGGTGACTTTTAGGTTGTTGATTTAAGCCTTGCGCTATTTTGTACTAGAGACTTACCGGTTGTTTGTGTTGGACTTGTCTCATCATTTAATAGGGATTGACATGACTATATCTACAAATGTGCAATTTGTTCCTCTGATGCATTGTTAGGTCATTGATAGAGAGTGGAACTGGGTCATATCTGCAGACCCAGGTTACAGATAGTGTCAGCTGCCACTTGTTCTGTCAAACCTGTTTGTACTGTTTGTGCTGGCCTAGCAAACAGTTTTAGTTGTTGGCAACGTGACCGGGATATGGACTGTCCTACACAATATGTGTGAATATGTGTCTGGTGTTACATGGAAACATTGTTTTTTAGTACATTGAATATTTGGTAATTTGTGATCATTCACACACATTGAAGGCTGATTGTGTGATGTATGCTTCTAAGTCAACGTTGCTGGCACACTTTCTTCAGATTTCCCTAAGTACATATCTTACTGATCCTCACTATCCCTTCCTTCAATTACATCATCATAGGTCATACTTGTCAGCTTTAATAATGGACATTGCTTCTTCTACAGGCTAATTAATATTTTCCATAACATTTCCAGTGTTTACAAGATAAGATGACTGACATCACTGAACACCAGCCACAGCACATGTGTAGTGTCTTAGGGCCAGATGTAGCAAAAATAAAAATTGCGACTCGCATTTTGCGAGTTGATGCGACTCGCAAAATGCGAGTCGCAAATTGGAATGCCAGAAAAAAAACCGATCCGATTTTGCGACTCGCAGCCGGACTCACAACGCTGTGTGCGAGTCCGCAGTTTGCGAGGTCGCTGTTTGCGAGTGTGCAAAAAACGAACTCGCAATTAGCGAGTAGGTGTCGCAAATTGTGATTACCTTCAAAATCGCTTGCAGGTGCAGCAGAACACTCCAGAAAGCATACCAGAACACTCTGGAAACACTTCCTGGCACATGATGATGACATCACAGCCAGGAAGTTAACAAATACACCTGGGAGGAGGCAGGACCACACCCTTTTATAACTGCCAGTCTTCACAGTTAACAAGCAGCAGCAGCCATGGAGGGAACCCCACGAAAAAGAAAAATCAAATTTTCTGAGAGGGAGCTGGAGGTGCTGACTGAGGAATGCTGTCAGCACCATGATGAGCTCTTTGGGAGAGCAGCCCTCACTGTTCCTGAGGCAACCAAAAAGAAACTCTGGCAGGACATGCAAGAAAAAATTAATTCCCTGGGTGTGAGCCACAGGACAATTGAGGACATTAAGAAGAGGTGGTATGACCTCCGCTCCCGGACCAAGGAGAGGGTGGCAGAAAGGCTCCGGGAGATGAGAGGCACTGGAGGGGGACCATCATCTGTGCCACCATCCACACCCCTGGAAGAAAGGGTTGAGGAAACATTTGAGCAGGAGGCAGTGTGTGGATTTGGGGACCTGGACACCTCAGAGCCCAGCACATAAACCGGTGAGTACCATGTGATAAGCCTGTACCCCTATCAATGTCATACCCCACCCACCATGTACACAGGTGCATGCACAACCGAATTAGCTCCATTTCAGGGTAGAAAAAGCCAGAATGATGCATTATGGGAAATGTAGTCAAAGAGGCAGTTCATAGGCAAATGTTTATTAGGAATTGTGCAATAGATACTAGACACTGACAGTGTGTTCCCCATGTCCCACAGGTCTCCAGCAAGACACCCCCAACACCCCAAGCACCCAGGCCCAGGAGGACACCCCAGGACCCGCCAGCACCCCCACCTGCACAGTCAGCAGCATTCCTGCAGTGGTAACGCCTGCTGCAACAATCACGCCAGGAGCTGCCCCAGCAACAGGCAGGGAGGATACAGGTGTGAGCACAGGGCAGCCACCGCTGCTCAGGCGGCGCAGGGCAAGACCATCTGGATCCGGGATACTTCCTCCAACCAGCAGTGAGGCACATCTGCTGCGGGGTCAGCGCCTGCAGAACAGAATATTGGGCAGGATTAGTGGTGTGCTGCACCGCTTTGTTAGAAACAACCATGCAAGCATGCAGCACCTCAACAGACGCATGGACCTGATGTGCCAGAACACTGGGGACATTTCCCTTGCCATCAGGGAACTGGCGGCTGGACTGCTGGGCCAGGCAGAGGCTGGGCGGCGCAGAGATCGCCAGATAATGCTAAGACTGGACAGGATGGCCACATCGATTGGCAGGCTAGCCATCAATACAACAGGCCTGTCGAGGAGGACAGTTGGCCTGCAAATAGAGATGGGCCATTTTGCTGGGGATGTTGCCAGGGGCCTGGGACGTCTCACCCACATAGTTGAACTTATGGAGACACGGGAGATGTCGAGGGCCACCGGGGAAACACCCCAAGACAGTGAGGGGGGCTCAACAGTGAGCAGTGTCTCTGCCACTGACAGTAGGGTGCTCAGGAGTGGTAGGCAGAGCACCATGGACGCAGCAGGGACCAGCCAGGCTGGCAGGAGGGGCAGGAGATCACAGATAACAGCCAGGACATATTAATGTGGCACATGGCGTTAATGTGCCACATGACTGGTTGGCATTTTCCTGCCCATGGACAATTTCAACTTGTATATAGTTTCTTCATGACATTAATAAAACAGTTATTTTTGTTCCACTTAACAAATGGAGTTTATGGTTAATAGGTGAGTATGGTGGGAGTTGACACGTACCGTCCAAAATATTGCGTTGCAATGTGGTCCCGTCTCAGTCTGCCTTGATTAGCGATACTCCTATCCCCATGATGGCGATGTGGTTGTTCTTGCTCTTCATCATCAGGATCTGGGTCTGCAGGGGTGAGAGGTAGCCCACGTCGGGTGGCTATGTTGTGGAGGATGGCGCATGCGACCACAATTTTGAAAGCGGTAATGGGGGTGTATTGGAGGGCGCCTCCACTGCGGTGGAGGCATCTGAATCTTGCCTTCAGCAGTCCGAAGGTGCGCTCGATCAGGTTCCTGGTCCTCTTATGCGCACTGTTGTATTGCCTCTCAGATTCAGTTCTGGGTGTAAAAAACTGAGTCATGATCCAAGGCCTGAGAGCATATGCACTGTCACCTGTTGGGCACAAAAGTACACTGTTAGGAACTCCAGATAGTCGTGCACAGTGACCTGTGTGTATGTCTGCAAGTGTCTGTGGCTCTACCTAGGAGGTAACCGTCTCCAAATTCCCCACGTTCCAGGCGTTGATGTATCCCACTATGCCTAAAAATGGATGAGTCATGGGTACTGCCAGGAAACTTAGCTACGATGTCCGTGATGACATAATGGGCATCACAAACAACCTGTATGTTGAGTGAGTGGGTACACTTCCTGTTGCGGAAAATGTGTTCCAGATTAGCAGGGGGGCATATTTGAATGTGTGTCCCATCTACACACCCTATGACATGGGGAAAGTGGGCAATGCGGTAAAAGTCCAGCTTGGTGCTGTTAATTTCTGCCTCATTCCTTGGTAAGTATATGAAGTGAGACATGTGCGTGACTAAGGCATCTAGGAATGCCCTGAGGAACCTTGACACTGCACTTTGGGATACCCCACCTGCCACGGCAATGACCCCCTGATAGCTCCCTGAGGCCAAGAGGTGCAGTGCGCATAGTACTTGCACATGCGTAGGGATGGCGCAGCCACGCAGAGTCTTGTGTTCTAGCTGTGGTTTCAGTAAATCTATTAATTCTAGAATGGCTGCGCTGCTAAGGCGGTATTTGTCATAGATCTCCTCTTCAGTTTGCTGAAAAAGAGTCTGCCTGGTTCTATATATCTTCTCCTGTCTGTGGCCCCTCCTCCTCCTCTGCTGGGCTGCGTAGACTCTCCTCCTCACTGCTATCAGGTATATCTCCGCCATCTTGAGTAACCCAGATGCCTTCTGGGTCCCCTTTTATACTTTGGTAATGGTTACCACCTGCTCTGAGTTAGTGGTAAATGGGACATGCAAACTGGGCTTTTTGCGACTAGTCGCAATTTGCGAGTTGCTATTGCATATGGGTTGCGACTTGCAAATTGCGACTTGCAATTTGCGGGTCGCAAAATGGGGTCGCACCGGATGCGACTCGCAAATGGGTCCCATCGCTTTTTGCGAGTCGGAAAAGGGCTTTTTGCATCCCATTTCCGATTTTGCACTGTCGCAAATTGCGATTCGGCCCGTTTGCGAGTCGCAAACGTTTGCTACATCTGGCCCTTAGTCACTTGCACATATTGGATGTCATAGTTAAGTAAAGGCATTGCATGCAGTATGAGTGTCTTTAGATTGCGTGAATACTCTTGACAGCTATGAGTAGAACATGCAAGTTTCAACAGTTCTATGTCCTTCAGCACACGTACAGTTTGCCAAGGCTTATTGACTTGTTTTGAAATCACTTGGCATGCATGCAGAATACAACCTGGATAGAGTCTGACAGACCAAGACATTCAGGGTTTTTGTTCTCTGTATTTAACTCTCTACTAGACATACATGTAAGTGCCATGGAGGGATATGTTTTAAGTTGTCATCTGTGAGTTTGACATTCGGACATTGATTTGTTACATAGCAGATATAAACCTACTGTTGTAAGTATGGTCTACTCTTGTCCTACCTAGGCCAAACATCTGAACAGTAGTCTTCACATGTTTTTCCTGGGTTGCTGCTGTCAAATGTCAACCAAACACGCTTGTATGATATGTGTGTTGCAACTAATTCATTTGTGCAACAGGCTATGCCTACATTTTACCAACACATTCATGTAGTAGTGCATTGTGTGTAGTTGTTTCTTGTTCCAGAGTGTGTTGCTAATTTATTTACATCTTTTGTGGTCTAGCCATGCTTTCCAAGAAGTGGGTGAGTTGATAAGGTATGTTAAGGTGAAAAGAAGTACTCCATGACAAATCTGAGTTTAAGTGATTTATTGACAAAACATTGTTCATTGATGATTGAAGTACAGTCTCTAAGTGAAGAAGTTGTCCACAAAATTGACCCTTCTGTGTGCTCCAGCAGCAGAGTTGTATTGTTCCCCATCCTCCTGTTGTGCATCATTCTCCTCAACCTCCTCCCTGGGGACCTCTACCTGTTTGTCCCAGGGGACATTGGTGCGTACACAGATATTCAAAATTTCACAGATTAGTATTATTTTGCCCACAAAGGGTGGTGCATATAATAGACCTCCTCCATTTAGATCTAGGTACCTGAACCTGGTTTTCAGCATGCCAAATGTCCACTTGACCACATTCCTGGTTCTTTTGTGTGCTTCATTGTAAGCCTTCTCAGCATCGGTATGTGGGTTTCCATATGGGGTCATGACTCATGGCTGGATGCCGTAACCTTGGTCCGCTGCAAAGGAATGCAAGAAACAGTGTCAGGCGTGCATTTGTGTTTATTGCTAAATGGCCAGGCACTATTTGTTTTAATGGAGTGGTGAATATGACTTGCAACTGGCATTGTGTATGTTCCTGTTTGCATGCATGGTTTTATTGGTGCGCAGAGGTGTACTTTGCAGTCATGGGTTGTGCTTCATGGGCATTGTGATTGTAGAATATTTTCTGGCATGACAGCTCACCCATGCGGAATATGTGTGGTGTTGTATATATTTGTCTCTTAGTTCCTCTAATTTAGACCTGCAGACAAGTCATGTTAGCTAGGTGTGTACCTATTTTGTGTTGTGTGTGTCATGAGACAAGTGTTGCACCCTTGTGTGTTGCATCTGAATCCTACCCCCTTAGACATGGAACACCTCTCTTGCACAAAGAGTTGTAACAATTTCCAGACTAGCATGCATGTGTATGGAGTGAATATGTACAGTGTGACATAGTTGTTTGGAATGTATTGCCATGCATGTGACAGGTTTACAGACACCTGTGGGACAGGACAGGGCATGAGGGGCTTTTCTGCACTGCCCTGCATCACCACTATAGGCCAAACAAGTGTGTCATGTGTCCTTGACATTATGCATTTCTGACCTCTGCCAGTGCACTGGCAGTAGTTCAGCTGTTAAAGTCCACTCTAGGGACCCTTGTAGCATGGTAGAGAGATGACGGATTTATGTGTTTGATTGTTGCCGTGATGCGAGGTGTCCATTCCTACACATGATCTATCAATGATGGTGATGTCCTATTTCAAGGTGTGCTGCAGTATGCACCACACATGGGACAAGTCTACACAATGAGACTATCAGGTATTTCTTGAAAGATAAATGGTGATGGCACTACGAGAGTGGCATTATTTGTTGCTGCAGCCTCAGGTTTCTACATTGTGGTAAATGTGGGGCAGTGCCAATATGCGAGTTGTTTGACGGAGGCATGGCCAATGCAAAATCCATTGCTGACTAATTCCACGCTAAATGATATTTGTGAAGGATCTGCACTTTCCATACTACATGGGAACACATGTAGTGGCTTGACTTAATCTTTTGAATGTAGAGAGGGCATTGCTCCACTAGAGCATCTTTAAAAGTGACAGTCTGAAGGTGTTAGGGACTTGTACATGTAGTCATATGTGAGGGTGATGTGCCTTGAATGCGATGGAGTGATGCATGTGGCATATGTGTTGCTCTCTGAACATCAGTTCTTTTCTGTCCATGTGCGTAAAGTGTGGTGTATGTATTGTTTGTCCCACATGTTTAGTGTGTTGTCTGCGTTGTGTAGTGTATGCAGCCTTACCTAAGAGTAGGCCATTGCTATATTGTCCGTCCTGGAAATGTTGATTTAATATTGAATAATAATTGTGACTGAAAATATAGGCATCATGCATCCTGCCCGGATATTTAGCAAGGATGTTGGTGAATATAAATCAATGGTCCACCATTGCATGCACATTTATTAAGTGTGTGTGTTTCCTGTTCCTATAAACATGTTCCCTAGCACCAGGGGTGACAAGTTGGACATTTGTGCAGTCCATTGCACCCACCACATGCGGGAACACAGCAATTTGGTAGAATCTTTGTTTTGTCTCCTGCTGCAGTTGCTGGGTGTTGGGGAACAGGATGTGAGGGGTGTGATGCGGATGATGGCACCAGGACCATAGGGAGGAAGGCAGAAAAGCTTAGTTGCGAGGTACCACCCACTTGTGCTACAGTGGTCTAAAATGGTACAGAGGCCAGCATTTGTCGAGCATGGCCAGGAGCTTGGTTGTGGGTGGTATAGTTATAGGACTTTTCACTCTTGCAGTGATGTTGAGAGCAATGTGGTAGAGCAGCCATACAATGAACTCCCGCTTGAGATGGTAGAGTCTGACGCCTCTTCTTCCCTGAGGCCAAGGATCGATGTGGGCTTGCAAAATAATCTCTCCCTCCCTCTGTGCTGCCTTTGTGGCTGCAGTGGTGGTGATTGAGGGTGCTGTGGTGGTGCTGGTGGCACTTGGTGTCATCGATGTCATCTTCTCCAGGTTCTGAGCTGTAGTAGTTACAAGTCTATGTTGTCCAGTAGTTTCTTCTGTGTGTTTTCCTTTGGTAGTTGTGGATGGATGTCTTTTTAGTGCCTGGTCAAGCTAATCGGAGTTAGCACCATTTTTTGGGGGCAATCCTAGCTGTGCATCTTTTTTCCGTTGGCTTGGAAATATGGAGCTAGCGGGCTGGTGTCATTTCTTAGGAGGGAACGCCTACCTTGCATATCATTGTTGATAAGCTACGCAAGGTAAAGAGCTGCTCCTGAAAAAAGGACTTTAAATACAGAAAAGTGGCGCTAGACTGCTCTAGCACCATTTTATAAATATTGTGCTGGCTCAGCGCCACTTTTACGCAGAAAAAATTGCACAAAGGCGTCATAAGCTTTTCTTAAAGTTGGGTTAGAGTCTGTAGCTGTGGGTGACCACTCCTCACAAACACACCCACATGGAAGCCAAGCAGAGTCCAAATCATGGCCTAAACAGGACCTGCTACATAGTGGAGGGGACTCCCAGAGTACCCCTGTATTACTCCTGGAGTCAGGATAGGTTTTGGTACCATTTACCCTACTCCCCACCAATAACCAATAAACTAATACTACTGTGTTGCATATTGCCAAACACATGTGCAGGCCATAATCTCCCATGACCCAATGACAATGAAGAGCAGGAACAGCTGGATGATGAGTATGTGGAAGATGGGGAGCAAGCACAAAATGCATCAACATTGCTGAGTTAACAAAAACTAGTCATGTGTGTGGTACATGTGTGAGTGACTCACACAATGTAAGAAGAGCATGATAGGAAGAAAGAGTGTATGTATGTGAAATAACACATAGCATCACAACCAGTGTGTGATCAAATTAGCTTCCCAGTGACAGTGTGAGAAAGTCATCCACTTTGCATATGCAACACATTTTAGTCACTGATAATGATGTTGACTGACCTTGGTTGTACCCTGGGTCTGCTAACCAGGCTGAGGGCCACTTCTCTGAAAAAAAGACATATGCTATATTGGCACTAGCACAATTGCCAATAACAGACTCATGTAAGTCCCTAGTAGATAATGGGGCACTTTTAATTCCAACTACCTATAAGTCTTTAGTAGTTAATAGGGCAAAGTTAAATCCAACTACCTATACGTCCCTAGTAGATAATAGGGCAAAGTTGAATCCAACTACCTATAAGTCCCTAGTAGGTAATAGAGCATGGTTGAATCCTACAACCTGTAAGTCCCCAGTAGGTAATAGGGCAGGGACGTTTTGACTGTCTGCTGTATGTCAAATGTGGTGGCAGGTACAATATCCTGTGGAAAACTAGCAGTGAGTCCCCTGATGGAGGCCCCTGGATGGGGGAACATGAGCAAATTGCACCATTCACATATCCATACACGTGTGTACTAAGGGGCACTGTGTCCTGCTCCATATTTACAAGGCAACATTAAGTCACTTTTTCGTGGCCTAGAACTGCCTTGTAAATATGAGCTGCCAGCGCAGTTTTCTGAGGCCGAGGGTTGTGCAGTGGTTGTTGCTGTGGCCATACCCACACAACACCCATTGCTTTTTTACGCTGCCCCAGATTTACAAGGAAATGTAAATCTGAGGCAGTGCCTAAAACTAACCTCTCGTCAGGGGTGGTATTAGAGAGGTACAATAAGGATAAATACTTTAATTTCTTCTCATTTCTTTGCTCTTTCCATGGGCCTCATTTAAAAGGAAATGGAATAGTGTGGTGCTGCAAGCAATTTTGCTGCACTAGGTTGTGTAATTTCTTAATTCGCCGAATTCACCACAATATGGGCATTCCCTGTGTTTTCCTGAGCAGGCATTACATTAGCTGCCTAGAGCCAATACAGCCAGGATGCCTGTGCTGCAGGGGTGATTGTTTATGTGCAGGAAGGGACTCCTTCCTGTATATAAATAAACATTAATGATGAGTTACTCCTTCTATGTTTGCTGCAAAATGCATCACACATAGAAAGAGCACAGAACTTGGAGAAATGAGGATATCTCTCTTAATTGCACAACTCTAACGTCACCCCTGAGGAGGCATTAGTTTTTTGAGCTGCCTCAGGTTTACGTTTCCTTGTATATTTGGGGCAATGTTGTTCTGATGGTGCAGGATGACACTTAGCCTGTGGTCCATTGTGCCAGTGGTTGACAAATGTCAGGTTTCATATGCCATAACTCCCCAAATAAGACATGCCAAAGACACGGCATGGCACAAAGGTGTTAGAATACTGGGTGTTCCTGTACCCACACTGTGTAGTGCACCTAGCATACCTGTTAGACACTTTCCTGCTAGTACCACAGTGCACATGTCAGCTCATGCGCTGAGTGCAGTCTGAGGATGTGGGTGCATTTCCAAAGCATGGCCTGCTGCCCATGCACATGGCAACATGTGCTGCTCTGGGTGATGTCCCTTAGCATTAGGGATGCAATTTTGGAACTTTTCTGTGGATCATTCCTCATGTAGATTAGACAGGATGTATGTGACTCTGTACAAAGTCATAACATGTGGAATGCCAAATAAGTCTGCACCTGTAAAAAAGAATGTACTGTTTCGCTGATGGAGAAAACATGTATATGTCTTTGGCCATGGAGCAGTGACAGCTAAGGATGTCTGTCCAATGAGGGGACATTTCTGACTACTGTTGTATGTTGCATATTCATGCATATGTGATGATAAGAGTGAGGCTGGAGTATTGGGAGTCATGGCTCAGTGTGTGTTATGAGTAATGGAGGTGCTGAGTGTCATTACATTCAGCTTGCTTGAAGAATTGTGGGCTAGTAAGTCATTTTAAAGCCATAAACAATGTTCCTGAGACATGTAAATGTGTACACTTCAGCTTGGCCTACCAATGTATGACATTGAGACATGCCTAAAGGCCTAATTTAGTTGTCAGAACCATAATGCTTTTATGGGCATTTGCAAGTCATGTTTAATGTGCAATATCTGACCACAGGGTTCATTGTGCAACATTCACAGTGCTATGTTTTATGTTATTTCTTGCAGCTGGACACTTTAAAACTGAAAATCCTTCTGGTATAAACACCAGAAGATTTTCAAAGCACTATGGTGGATGAAGTGTTCTTGTCCACAATGCACTGTGAGGATCATAAACGGTTTGTCCACTACAGTGAATCTATTAAAGGGATGATAACAAATGCTTGGAAGATTTCCATGTAGATTGCTGTATTTAGATCAGAAAAGCCCTTTGCAACAGATGGTAGCTCATAGTGCCCTGGGTGTAGAAACTAAGGAATCATAGTCACAGCCACGCTCTTCTTCTCCCTGAAGCCATACACAGTTCAAACGATCTTTCCCTGACTCTTAACTATTGGGACTGTTGATTCCTTGTCCTAACAGAATTTTCAACTGCAGTTGCATACTCACATCTCCAAAGAAAGAGTAATCCCCTCTATCTGAGGCATATAAGAATAATCTTTAGCCATTTCTGCACTTTCACTCCTGCATTGCACTGGGCAAACTATTGTCTTCGGTCAAGACAGACACACCAGCATTCAGCCCAGGCCATCAGCAGAAACCATAGTCAACATTAGAAGTTTCCTGCCACTCCCATCAGCAACACTTCCAGGATGTGAGTGCTCAGTAGTAGGAGTCCACTGTGACTACTCATTCAGGAGGCATTATAACAAGCTACATGAGAGCACTACAGAAGTTCCATTACCCACTGTGTACTTGGGTATGTTTCTCTCAATCATTGAGAGTGTTCATGAAAGTCAGTCATGGAAGCCAGGAGCAGGCAATTCCATTACATCTTTTGGCAAGGTTTTACAGCAGAACTGGTTGTTTATCTTCCTTTCCAAGAGTCCTTGCAAGTTTTCTATCTCCTCAGTTCTTTCTTCTTATGCAGGAGATTTTGAAGGGAGATGTTGAGACCCTCAATCTAAATCTAACTCTGCCATCTATTCCATCTGCTTATATTCTAAACTCACAGGAATCCCCCTTCCAATGTCTTTGTCAGCCCAGTAGCCCCCTTAGCTTTGAGAGCATTCATAGGTTTGTAGAGATGGCTCATTTTCCACATACAAGTTTTTATTAGCTTTGTTCTACTTTCCCCCGGCCTTATGGCCAAGCCACAAGACCAATACTCTTCAAAAAGAGTCTTCTGCAGTACAATAAGGTATAATTCTGTCTTCTGGTCCTGGCCTTTATCCAAGTAGGGAACATCCCATGAACTAATTATCTATTGGAGAATGTTAAACTCTGTATACTCGCAGACCTGATCCATACCTCCAGCAACCATAGCTTACCACTATAATATCAAATAATCAAATAGAATGCGGGTGGCCATGCGCCCCCCCAGAGCCCCGGGGACCACCACCTCGCTGGGGCTAATTCACATTGGGGGGGGGAATGCACAGCCCACCTTGAGAAGCCAATGATGGCGCCACAGGCCTCTAGCCCCCAGGAAAAACTCCTGCTATGTCCTGTGGAGCCCAGCCCTGGGACATAACTGTTTGCTGTCACTTGGATGGAGCTTTGACAGCTCCCACCACGTCCGAGCAAGCACTCTGCTTTCTGCAAGTGAGAGCTGTCAAACAGCCGTGACTTCCAGAAAGTGGAGTTTTCATCTATTTCCCTGCACACAAACATGCGTGCAAGGAAACAGACGAAAACATTACTCCTGCAAGTAGGGAGCTGCTATTTAAAGCAGCTCCCTGCATGGCGGAGCAATGCTGGCTCCTCCAGTCCTGTCACTCTGTCTCTTTTCTTCCATCCCAAAATGGGATGGAAGAGAAGAAAGAGAGATTGTTATTACAATTGTCACTTGAGGCAATGACCTCATAGCATTAAACTAGCAAGATGTTTAGCCCAAATTTTAAAGTTATGTTTTGATGGGCAGCTGACTGGGGCCACTTCTGGCCTAATAGTAAAGCTCTTGGACTGTCAGTAGTTTAAAATCCTAGGATCTCATGACAGTGTGTCTGTTTATTTTCTAGTGTTTTGACTATTAAACATTCCTAATGATGGAACATTGAGAACTTTTTCCCCTCAAAATCTGTGGGTTGAATGTCATAGCTAAGTCTCGACACTGCAGCGTAAGGAGGCACCTCTGGCCTAGTGGTTAAGGTCCTAGACCTGCACACTGAAAGTTAAGGGTTACGGTCCAGGTGATTGTTTCCTGCTTTAGTTTCTTTTCAACTATAAATTCTTTAGTTACATACTGAAAGGTGATCTCATTCTTTTTAATTGACAAAAGCATTTGTCTTTTCAAGTTGTATGGAAATATCTTATACCTAATATCTAATTCATCAAAACCTAAACAAAAACTCTCTCTGTCTCTCTCAATTTGTTTCTGTCAAATCTCTCTCTAAATCGCTCTCTTTCTCTCTCAATCTCTCACTTTCTCTCTCTCTCTCTTGTTGTCTCTCAGATTTGGTTGGTTATAGGGGACTGGCCACAGGGCCTGGCTACAGGATAGCCCCTGTGGCCAACCCCCTCTGCACATGTCCAAAGGCCATGCGTGGTGCAGGGTTGGGTTGTTAAAGGGGCTAGCTGCAGGGTCTGACATCTTTTATAACATCATTGATAATATCACTGTAACAACTGTTGTAAAATTATTCATAAAAAAACTGTGCATGCGGGAGCGCAAGTTATAGTATATGTGTGTGTGGGTGTATATATATACATATATATATATGTATATATATATATATATATATATATATATATATATATAAAGTACTAAAATAAACCTGAGTGTGCCGCCATCATCTGTGGTGTCCATGTGGCCATATGAAAAGAGACCTAAGTGATTAAGAAAAAATAAATACATATGTGTATATATATATATATATATATATATATATATATATATATATATATATATATATATGTCAACAGCACAGCACTCTGAATCTGCTCACCTTTAAAACCATAGCAGTTCACCTGTAATAGTCAGAGTTTTCTCAAGTAACTATGACTCGTGCCCTAACCATGCACAGTTTTATCTGCAAAAATGTTACTACAGATATTACATTGATATTGTATATGATGCTATCAAACATGTCATGAGTGCCATAATTTGTAGGGTAATTAGCAATGCATGGAGAGGGCATGAGTTATAGTTACCCGAGGGCATGAGTTATAGGGCCACATGTATCAAACAATATTGCATCCACAACGGTGCAAATCGTGAAATTTGGCTGTCTGCAAATACAAAAAGGCCTTTCAAGATGTAGGTGTTGCTAGGTGTTGTCAGCGTTGTTAATAAAGCTGGCACCCCCTGTTCAACATGACAAAATTCAGAGTGGAATGGCGGATGGTGGACCACTTGAGCTACATTGTCAGGATATAAAACACAATACTTCAAAGCTGTCTACCTAATACAATACCAATTTCTGCTAACCTGGAAATCAGAATCTCATGACAGATAGTATCAAAATTAGCCAATGGGTCTGGTTATAACAGGGCAAGGTCACTGCCCTTCTGAGTTCATCGAGGACAGAAACTCCAATGGTTTCAGAATCATGTGTGGGACGAAAGGCAGACTGGGCTGAATCCAGCAATATATTGCTCTCAAGATATACCAAAAAGTTTGAGTTCACATATTTTTCTAATAGCTGAGCTGGAAATGGAAGCAATGAATTAGGCCAAAAATGACTATGTGTAGCTATTTTAATAGTAACAACACGCAGGCTTTCTTCAGTGCTAAGGGAACAATCCCAGAGGAGAAGGAGGCACTACAAAGAGATTGTCAGGGAAGAGAGTCCAAGGGGAAAACATAAAAATGGAACTAACTAGATCCTGGAAGACTTTGACCAAAATATGGTCAAAGTCCCCCAAAGAAAGTGTCCTGATTCCACTTTCCTCAGCATCAGTTGCTAAGGTCTATTCACCCATGCAATGAGGACAGGGCTTAACTCAACCAGGTGTCATGGGTCTCAAACCATTCATAGTACTGATGATCTCATTCTCTAAATAGAGAGCCAGGTTGTCACAAAAGGATTGAGAATGTGCCAGCGTTTGTGACATACAGTTCAAATTAGCTATGGCATGAGTGATGGCAAAAATCTTCTTGGATAGATTCCAAGCAGCCAATAGCTTTTTAGTCAAATAAATATTACTTTAGCGACAGCAATAAGCTTTAAGCAAGTTCTCAAAGTGATATTAAGGGCTACTTTATCCTCAGTAACGTATTTGATCTAGCAGCATTTTTCAAGCTTTTTGCTGGGAATCTTAGCTCTTCTAAGTGAGCCATCGTACCAAGGTGCAGAAAGTTGATTATGTTGTTGAATAAGCTTCTTAGGAAGTATTGAACTCAAGGCAGACACCATCCATTTATTACAGACCTCTGCAAGGGCGTCCATGACCATTGACAGATAGCCTAGGCCATGTCTCTATCAACCTTTATTATTGCATCTGTATCCAACTTGGCCCAGAAGAGTCTCATCATTGTAGGACATTCAGAAACTCCAGCTATCTGCTTTATACCTGATGTGCTAATCTCAAAATAAATCAGTGATCCAACCAATCCTGTCACCCAATAGGCTCTTTGGTGACCCTATCATCAGTGGAAAAAAATATAACTGAGACCATCCCTATACGTGGGGCTACAAACACACTGGGCCAGATTTACAAGAAGACGGCCATCGGTTCACTTTTCATGCATGCCCCTGCCACCACCTAATGACACCATGGTTGCGCTGTATCGTAAATGCGGCACACAATGGTGCACGTTAGGTCACTAGTGTCAACATTGTTTATGCTATTGTGGTGCTTTGCTGCACTAGTGTCAAAAATGTTGATGCCAGTGCAGAAAAGTGCAGGGAGGCTAATTGATTACAATGGGTGTGTCACTTTAACACCTGCATTGCGCAGGCATTAAAAATGAAGCCGAAAATAAGAGTGAAATCTCGTAGATTTCACTGTGCCATTTCTGTGGGCCTCCTAATGCCGGAACGCCCCCCTTGCAGGCATAAAGTGGTGCAAAGGGTCGTAAAGTGGTGCAATGAATGTGTTAATATGAAGTGGCAAAAATTGCCTCCTTGAGCCCCACATTAGCATAATAAAATTACACTAATGTGGCGCGAGGAGGGGCTATGGCCTTGTAAATCTGACCCATTGTTTTAGGCCTACTGACACCAGAGCTGAACAGCATGAACATTGGCGTCTGGCTCTACCCACAAATTCAAATCCCATATTAACAAAATACAATAGTATTTTGTACTGGAAGGGTAATTCTCCAGTTCAAAACCTATGCTAGACTTTACATATAATGCCAAGGTGTGTGCCTGGCTACAGGCAGCCGGAAGGAGCAAAAGTGCTGAAAAAGAGAGCTGCAGCACCATATCTTAGTATTTATGGTGCAGCCCTACTTTCTCCATCTAGTTCAACGCAGCACAGAAACTTTAGTTACTGATCTGCAATGCACTATATATTATTTACTATTCGCAATGGGGCATTTGTTTGCCACAACAACATCATCTACATACATTTCTAATATATCCTTTCCCTTTTTTAAATTAACACTTACTCTTACATATACTACATACATTTAACAATGTAATGCTCCAGGATGCTGTGAATTCAGTAAATTTGTGTACACCAAAAACAACAATGTGTGAACTTAGTGAAGCTGTGTACACCAAAACTACAATGAAGAAGTATACCTACTATCTGATTAACCGTCACGTTAATTGCCAGGGAAGAGTTCTCTCTTAAGAGATATTTAGTGACCACAAATGGTTCCCCACAAAAGGATCACATTTTCAGAAGTCAAGTCACCAAAGTATAAGCAAATACAAGCAGCAATAGTATTGATATAAAGTACATCAGGAGGCTGAAAAACTTGCAACATCCAGGAAAGGAGAGGCTGAAACCATGACCAGAGGCCCAGAAGGAAAGACATCTTCATCAACTTAAAATCAACACGAACAGCAAAGGTTCAGAGAGACAGCCTATTGGCAACATTATAAAACCCGACTAAAAACAAGTAACCGCTGTATGAAGCAGGAGATGAAAGCCGAGGAATAGAAAGGACACTGAAGTCACCAGCATATCATAGT
Organism: Pleurodeles waltl; assembly: GCF_031143425.1. NCBI lineage: Eukaryota > Metazoa > Chordata > Amphibia > Caudata > Salamandridae > Pleurodeles > Pleurodeles waltl. The sequence continues at coordinate 842,511,488 of NC_090436.1, forward strand.
AGTAAAGACAAAAGAATAAGGCAAAAACAACAGTACCTACAGCATATAATTTTATACTGCCCCATGCTAAACCTACAATCCTAACTGAACTAAGACCACCATTTGGACATGGCATTAGATAACTGAACTCACCAGAACTACCTAGAAATCAACATAAGCCCCTCAGAAGCACACATTTGCTGAATTGAAGGACTGACATTTAACAACAGTCAAAACAAAGAAGCATGTGAGCATAGTAAATTCATAATTTATTTGACCTATCAGCCATGCAAAATATAACACTTAGGAGTTTCTTACAAAGGACATGGCTATCTCATTTGAACCTGTTAGCTCCCATTATTTGCAGGTGTGTGATTACAAGTGTCTCCGTTTTTTTAAGAACATGTCCTCCTCTAAAATGTAGGTTAAAATCAGTCTATGGGGGTCCATTGACCCCGGCGGGCGGTGGTAATGTAGCAGTGGTACCGCCAACAGGCTGGCAGTACTTACTGTCACATTATCACATTGGCGGGTTGGCTGAAGCCAATCTGCCAATGTACCACTCTGACCGCCATGGTGGCATCAGCTGCTGGGCTGGAGATAAGAACCTCCAGCCCTGCAGCCACTATTGTTCCTCCTCAGGCATTTTGACCATGTGTACCACCATGGTTTTCGTGGCATTTGTAAAGCCACGAAAACCATGGCGGTAGGCCCTATTAGTGACAGGGACCTTCTTCCCTGTCACTGATAGGAGGACCCTTCCCCCAAACACTCCCAGATGCCCATCACACCCCCCTCCATCCACGCTCCCCCTTACAATCCTCCACCCCCTACACACAGACACGCACCACGCATACACACACTCACTCACACAGGAATACGCACATTCATACACACATGCATCCATTCATTCATGCACACATCCGTACCACATTCACACTGACAGGCATTCACATATCCATTCATACACGCATTCTCACACATGCATACATACACGCAAACAACACATACATTCACATTCACTCACATACACACATTCATGCACACACACCCCCACACAAACAACGCCCCCATCCCCTGTCAGAAACCCAACTTACCTGTATCCAGGGGGTCTTCCGGCAGGGGACAGGACGGGGCGCTGCTAACACCAGCAGCGCCCGCCAGCAAAACACTGCCAGGCCGAATTATTTGACATAATACGGCTGGCGGCGGTCTACTGCTGTGGCTCTGCTGGTGGTAGCAGCGCCACGCCATCCGCCAGCATTGCCACAGCCAGATTTCCACCCTTCTTGTGGCAGAAATTCGGCTGTGGTCATTATTTGGCAGATGGTTGTTAGCCGCGGCAACCGTCTTTTGGCAGCTGTCACTTACCGCCAATGTTTTAATGAGGTCCAATATTTATTGTGCTATTCAGATTTGTAGAGCACACTATCACCCGGGAGGGTCTGCCGAACTGAGCAGTTGTAAGTATAGTCAAACCTATGGACCAGTGAGACTACTCAAAAAGCCAGATCTTGAGTTTCTTCCTGATTTTAAAAAGTGAGGAGTTGGCTCTTATGTGTAGCAGCAGGTTGTTTCTGGGTTTGGGAATGATGAAAGAGAAGGCTCGACCAACGGATCTAGTTTTCCATATGCATAGTATGTGTGCAAGTAGGAGTCTGGAAGAGCGAATGTGTCTTGAGGGTTTATGAACGCAGATACCTTTGTTGGAGTATGCTGGGCAAATGTCATGTAGCGCTCTGAAAGTGTGAGTGAGGAGTTTCAACTGTACTTCTTTTTGTAAGGGAAGCCAGTGGAGCTCCTTCTGGTATGGTGTCATATGAATGCGGCATGGGAAGATGAGAGTGATTCTGCACCCAATCTCAGAATGGTCAACAGCCTTTGGGTGAGTTCTTTGTTGATACTGGCATAGAAGGTGTTCGCATAGTCCAACTGCGTGTGACATGGACGTGCGTGATGACTTTCCAAGTGCTGATTAGAAGCCATTTGAAAATTTTCCTTAGCATTTTCACGGTATGGAAGTCACGTAAAGCTTGCTGTTGATGATTCTGAGGTTCTTGGTGTGGGTTGTTGGGGTGGATGTCAGAAAAAGCTTGGTTGACCACCAGGTAGTGTTGCATGGTGCAGTGCTCTTCAAGAAGACCCCAATTTCGTTCTTGTCAGTGTTCAGTGTTAGAAGCTGGTCTTCATTGAGTAAGCGATTTCAGTCATGCAGGCATTGAACTTGATCTGAGTACTGGGTGTCTTGCCCATGAGGGAGAAAATGAGCTGTTTCTTTTCTCTGTAGGAAAAACATTAATGTCATGAGAGTGAACAACGCTGGCTAGAGGGATCATATATGCATTGAAAAGGGTTGGGCTTATAAAGGATCCTTGTAGCGCTACACATATGAAGCTGTGGGAGTCCAAAGAGCATGGTGCCAGACTGGGTCCTTCCAGTCAGGACAGAGCAAATCCAATGGAGTGCTTGTCCTTGGATTCTGATGTTGTGTATGTATTGAAAAAGGATGGCATGGGAGTCTCTCTGAGGAAAGTTCTAGAAGGATGAGGGCCACTGCCTCCCTTCCAAAGTCACACGGATGTTATCCATGGTGGCAGTGATGGCTGTTGTTGGGTCTGAATCCAGACTGAATAGTGAAGAGGGATTGGTGGTCATCGAGATATTCAGAGAGGCATCTGTTGAAGACTTTCTCTAAGACCTGTGCTGGGAATGGTAGGAGGGAGATCAGTCAGTAATTGCAAGCATTAAAGGGTTGGCAGAGGCATTCTTCATCAATGGGAGGATAGGTGTGTGGTTTCAAGATCTGGAAAGGGCACGAAGAGGAAGAGGCATTCAGAATGGGTGTAAGCATGCCATTGATAGATTTTAGCCCTTTGGAGTAGGCGTGGTGTGGGCAGGGGTCCAATGGGAGCCCTTAGTGGATGGACTTCATATTGGTGGCAGTTTCTTCTGGTATAATGATGAGTCTTATGGTTAGCATTGGTTCTTTGGATAAGATCGGGAAGATTTGTCAAGGTCTTCTGGGTCTAGTTGTAGGATGAATTTGCTGTAAATGGTGGTGATTTTGCTGTGAAAAATTGAGAGAAGTTTTTGCAGAGGTGTTGTGAGAGGGTGATCGGGATGAATGCAGCCTCCTTCGCAATGAGGGAAACATGCAGAAAATGGTGTTGTAGTACAGCTTTTCCTACATTGAATATTACAGAAGCTTACTTCTGTACCACTCGCAGAAACATTCCAAAGCATTCTTTCCACCCAGAGCATTCTTTCTGCTCCTAAAGTGACAACTCATGTAAACACAGGAAATTTACTGATTTAAATTTGATAGACTAACGTTAAAAGCACTCATCTTATAAACTAAAGCAGCATCATTCATGAGGCAGCTGACTTATTAGTAATCAAGATCAAACACATTCCTGACCAAGGTTCTTGGAAAGAAAGACTACACCCTTAGTGACTAAAATGTATTCTATTGCAATTAAAGTGAGGCCCATCAGGGCTCATCAAAACCCATCAGGGCTAGAAAGAAAGAAACAAATACAGGGCATAGAAGGTCCAAAACAATTTTTCCTTGTAGTTCGACAAGCAAAACACCATTACCCTATTTTAAAAAAGGATTAAAAAAAAATGAAAATCTTAGACAAGCACTATAAGAACATGTACATCACAGCAAGACAACACAACATATTTTTAGAAAACCAAGGGTCTGAATATGAGTTTGGTGGTCAGAAAACCCGACCGCCAGACCCATGGTGGGGAGGCCACTGTTGAGGTGGCAGTCTTCCCACTGGCCCTATTACAACTTTCCCACTGGGCCCATCAGCCCAGATGCAGCAGCATGGTTCCCAGCTCATAATTGAGCTGGTGTCAATGGGGCTCCATAAAGGCTGAACAGCAAACAGTGTGCATTCCAAGGGTGCTGAACAGGGGAACCCAGCCCATAACATGGGCAGTGCATGGCCCCCCTGTGGCCCCCTGCACTTGTTCTCCACCAGCCTTTTCATGGCAGTCAGACCGCCATGAAAGGGCTGGTGGAGAACAAGGTTGTCATCAGTAGGGTGGCACTGAGAAGGTCTGCCCAGCAATCTCGTACTGTGGTGGTCTGACTGCCACTGAGAGGCTGGCGGTCTTCGGACCACCAGACTTGTTATAAGACCCTAAGTCTACTACTGCATCAACATTGTTACACTACCAGGAATTCTCAGAGGGATGCCTACCACGCATAAATGGTGTTATGAGTGAAGATTTTATCTCCGCAAGCGCAGGGAAATCTGTGCTCATAAATCCCATTTGAGGTGTAGGAGGAGGGTATTCCACTGATGAAGGCACTTGCCGAAATGCATCTGTTCTTCAAATTGTTCGAATAAATTAGCATAAACCCATCCCACAAGTTCAGGTCTTGTTTTTGTACTGTAGCATTGACATATATATATATATGTGTATATATATATATATATATATATATATATATTGATATATATATATCTCCTCACCGCTGTCAAGAAATAAAATACGCTCGCTCAGGTAGAAAAAAACACAGGGATTTACTTTTAAAATGACACGTTTCGGGCCACGGCATGGTGTGAAGTATTGGAGTGAAGCAATGTTTGAAAAAAAGTATATATATATATATATTTATATATATATATAATATATAATATATATATATAATAAAATATATATATTATTTGAATCTATATCTATCCATCAATCTATCTATCTATCTATCTATCTATCTATCTATCTATCTATCTATCTATCTATCTGTATCCCATCAGCTGCTGGCTGAAAAGTTTTAGGGTGATCCGTCAAGTAGGGGCGGAGAAAAAGGGGTTGTTTTCCCCATTCATTTTTCCATAGAGAATTTGAACAGCAATAGCGCAAAAACTACTGGACGGAATTACACCAAATTTGGCAGGAAGGTAGGTCCTGGTTCAGAAAGAGTGCTGTTTTGGTGTAATTCCATTCAGTAGTTCTAGAGAAATTAAAGAAAATCCAAATTTATATATCTAGGGACGCAAAGGATTTGTGAGCCCTTCCGATCTTGTGCAGCAATCTGATTAGCTGATAACACTTCATCAACAGAATTTGTTGACTTGTTGTATGCTATCTTGGGACTTGGCTGAAGCAGAGACCCCAAAAAAATAAAAAAGTAAAGAAAAGGGGCTAGGGTATGAACACCCTGACCCCTTACCTATGGTGGATGGGTCCCAAAGGGAATACCCCCCCCCCCCGGGCTAAAAAGCACTTTTTAAAATTTTATGGACAGAGTTGTGGTGTATCTTTGGATCTGCAGTAAAAATAAAAAAAATGAAGCGTGGGATCCCATGCTTCGTTACTCTAATGTCCCTGGGTGGGTCATGTCCTGGGGGCTTTTGGGTAATAGAGCAGGGGGTCCTTCTGGCCCCTTCCTGCTGCCTAGAGGACCGCCACCTTCCTGGGACAGGGCTTATGAATTATATGTGGGGGCCACGTGCCCCCCAATGCCCTGGGTATCACCATTTCCCCAGAGCTAATATGCGGGTCCATGTGCCCCCCACTGCCCTGGGTACCATCCCAACCACCAGGGTAAATATTAAATATATAGGGGTGGCACGTGCCCCTCGCTGCCCTGGGGACCACCACTCCTGGGGGAAAATATGTTTTTTTATATGTGGAGGAGGCCTGATCTTGAGCGGCACGCCCCGGGGAACACCACCACCCAGTGCAAATAGTTAAAAAGAAAGGGACACTGCTAATTACCACACAAATTATGGCACTCATGTCATCTTCGATAACATCATTGATAATATCAGTGTAATATTTGCAGTAACATTTTTGATGAAAAAACTGTGCATGGTGAAGGCTTGAGATAAAGTTATAGGGCACGAGTTATAGTTACTTGAGAATGTGTATATATTACCTACTGGCAGTCACCAGTAGGTAGTGATAGTTAGAACCATGTTTCCAATAGAAAAGCACTTTTTGACTAGCCTATATCTTTGGGAGTTTTGAACACGACTCCAGCCTGTACAGCTGGGTGAAATTAAACCACATTTGGCAGAAAAGTAGCTTTTGATATGCAGATTAAGCTTTTTGTTATTTGATGCAAATTCATTCAGTAGTTGTTGAGAAATTTAAGGAAATCCAAATTTGTATATCTGTGGTTGCGGCGACTTTGTGAATAATGATGAGCTGGTAAAGAGATCTGAAGGCTGCTCTGATTGGCTGCCAACTCTTCAACCAGGAAGTGTTGGCAGGCATCTTGGGACTTGCCTTCAGCAGAATACCAGAAAAAAAGATAAAAAACTAAAAGGGGTCAAGGTATGGGCACCCTGACCCATTAGCTCTGGTGCAGGGGTCCCAGAGTGTTTTTTTTTTTTAAATAATGTTGGTGCAAATTCGCAATGGAGTCAAAAATCCATTGCAAAAATGAAAGAAAATAAACACGTACTGCACGGACTCTGGCACTTATTTTTATATAGTCCCTGGGTGGGCCAGATCCTGGGGGCATGTAAAAAATAAGGAGGGGTGAATGGGGCCCATCTTCTGGGCTTATTTATGCCCAGGGGCTGCCATCTACATGGGGCTTAATTTATATTGAATGTGGGGGGAGCATGCAGCCCCCACACCCAGAGTACCACCACCTCCCCGGAGCAAAATGCTTTAATTGAAAGAGGGGAGATCCTAAGGGACCCTCCTGTGCTCCATGGACTGCCACCTCCCTGGGGATGTTTTGATTATATGCAGGGGGCTGCATGCTCCCGTGCCCCAGCGATCACCACGTTCCCGGGGAAATATGTTTTAAGTGAAATAGGAGGGTCCTGTGGACCCCCATAGCCACAGAGACCTCCCCAGGGCAAAAAAAGAATGAATGGGGGGACAGCACACTCCCCCTTGCAGCCCCAGGGACCACCACCTCCCTAAAATGAAAGAATCAAGTGAGTTCCCCTCCCCTGGGAAATACAGATATGAGGGGGGCTGCGTGGTCCCTCTCGAGGAGCCAATAATAGCCCTGGGGACTGCCCTGGGCCGGCTCCTCCTATGTCCTGAGCTTCCCACCTCTGGGACATAGCTGTTTGCTCTGACTTGGCGGGAGCTTTGACAGCTCCCACCACGTCAGTGCAAACACTCCAGTTCAAGCAAGCAAGTGCTGTCAAACAGCTATTGCTTGTTGGAAACAGCGATTTCCTCTGTTTTCCTGCTCACAAACATACAGGCTGAGAACCAGAGGAAACTATTGTTCTCAAAGAGAGAGAGGTGCATCTTTAGCAGATCCCCCTTTGTGACAGCAATGTTGGCTCCCGCAGGAGGTGGAGAGCTGGCTGGGACTGTGGGGGCCTTCTAGTTCCCTCGCCGTCCCATAGCATGCTGGGTGCCCTGTGGGATACCCATGACAGATGGCTGGTCCCCGGGGGAGAGATCCCTAGGGCTAAAATTGGCCAAGGGAGGTGGGTCTTGCAGCCTCCCTCTTCCATTTAATGGAGGTCGGGCCCAAGGGATATGGTCGACAAGATCAGCCAGGTAAGGGGGCTGTGCACCCACATTGAATCGTAGTGGGCCCTGGGAGATGGGATCCCTGGAGCCAATATTGGCTCAAGGAGGGGTGCTGCATGGCGCCACTCCTCCTAAAATCTTTTTAGAAGGCTGAGCCCTGGGGGAGTGGGAGCTCTGGGGCTAGAAACAAGTGGGGAAGAGGGGGTCGTGTGGCCCCTCCTCTATTCAATGAAGCCCGGACCCCAAGATATGGGGTCCCCGAGGCCTATATATGTATATATATATATATATATATATATATATATATATTGGCTATTGGTGGTGGCCATTAGGTAGTTATATTTAGGTCTATGTTTCCACTGAAATTTTGATGTATATGGGAAGCTTTATGGTTATCCATCAAGCGGGGCTAATGAAAACACGGGGTCAAAAAAAGTGCGTTCCTATTATAATTCCTATAGGAATTTTAGACACTACTACAGCCCAAACTGCTGGACGTAATTACACCAAATTTGGCAGAAAGGTACATTTGGTCAAGAAAGAACATTTGTTGTTATTTGGTGTAAATCTGTTTAGTACGTTTTGAAATATTCAAAGAAAACTAAGCCTGGATACCTAGAGGCTTGAAGGTTTTGCAAATAATAACAAGCTTGTCCAGGGAAATGTAGAACTCGGCTTCAGCCAAGTGCCAGAAAATAAAGAGAAAAAAAGAAAGGAGGTCTGGCTGGGGACTTCCTGACCCCTTAGCTCTGCTGCCACTCCAGGGCAAAAAATATATATTTTTTAAATGTGGTCCGTGAATTTATGGTAGATCTGTGATTCTACCGCAAAAATTAAATAAAAAAGCAATACAATAAAATGAAAAACAAGCCTCTGAGTGGGCCAGGTCCTTGGGGCATTCAAAATGTAGGGAGGAGGCGCATGGTGCCCCGCTTCTAGGTCATTTTCATACTCCAGGGACCAGCACCTCTACGGGGCTTATTTAAAGTTTTTTGCTGCGTGGGCCTGCAGCCCCGGGGACTGCCACCTCCCTGGGTGATCATACTAGTGAATGCAGGAGGGCTGCCTTCCCCTCCCCCTCAACACCGGGAACCACCAGCTCCCCAAGGAAAATTTTAAATGATATGCAGGGGTTGCATGGGCTCCCTGCAGTCCCAGGGACCGCCACCTCCCCAAAGCTAAAATAAACCATTGAGGGCGGTCTATCATCTATATACAGGTGGGGGGGCTGCGCGGCCCCCCTCAAGGACCAGGTGATGTCTATGAGGACCGCCACTTCCCAAGGCCAGCTCCTGCTATGTCCTGGGTGCCCATCCAGGGGACACAGCTGTTTGCTTTTCTTTACTGGGAGCTGACAGCTACCACCAAGCAAAAGCCAACAGAGTCTGTTTACTGCTGCAGTTGGCAGAAAGCAGAGTTTTTGTCTCTTTCCCTGCATTTAGGAAACATGTGAGAGCATTGCTCCCACAAGCAGGGTTGGGGTGTAAGAGAGAGAGAGAGGATGTCATTACAATTATCTCTCCGTGCAATGACTTCAAAGAGTAAGAATGTTATAATTATGTTTGGATGCAGAGCAGAACAGAGTAACTTCTGGACTAATGGTCAAGGTATTGTGCTGTTACTCAGTAAGCTGAAAGTTTAAATCCTAGTATCGCTTGGCAGTGTGTTTTTTTATTTACTAGTGTTTTGACTGTTCAACTTTCCTAGTGATGGAACATTCACTTTTCTTTCCAATCACATGTGTGGGTTGACCATCATAGGTATGTCTGGAAGCACCACAGTAAGAAGTCACCTAAAGCCTAATGGTTGGTCAAAAACCCTCTCACGGAAAGTTGAGGGTTCTGCTCCAGCTGTGTTCGTGGTCATTTTCCTTCTTTAGTTTCTTTTAAAACTTCAAAAGTTTAAGGTTCATACTGATAGGTAATCGCACTCTTTTTAATTGACAAATACATTTTTCTTTTCAGCTTGTTTAGAAATATCTCATTCTAGGTATATCATTTATCAAATCCTAAAAAAATCTCTTTCACGCTCCCTCTCACTCTCTCTCAATTTCTCTTTTTCATTCTCTTTCTCCCACTCACACACCCACTCAGACCCTTAGAAAACCCACTGACAGACCCACTCAGACACTCATGCACCCATTAAGACACTGATTCACCCAATCTTACACCCAGACTGACAGGTACTCTCACAGCCAGATACACCCTCTCACACCTATTTTCACACCCAGACAGACAGGCCATATCCACATTCTGCCAAACATAGCCAAAGGCCGTACGCAGTGTGAGGTTGGGTGGCTAGGGGGTTGGCCACAGGTCTGGTTGAAGGCCAAGCCTTGAGTGCAACCCCCGCTGTGCACTGCTGAAGGCCGAGAATAGTGTGTGGTCGCGTACTTTTAGGGGGTGTACCAGGGCCTGTGCACAGGCCAGGCCTTGCAGGCAACCCCAGCTGTGCATTGGGTTGCCGGCAAAAATCCCAAAGAAATTCACAGAAAAAAAGTTAAGGTTACAGGGATGTTATAGTTAGGAAATAGAATTTAAAAAACATGGAAATTCACTTAAAAAACGAAAGGTTGCAGGGACGTTATATTTAGTCTAACATTTTAAATGTACAAAACCACAGAAATTCATCTGTTATAGTTATCTCAAGTAACTATATCCCATGCCCTGAGGTAATTATAACTTTCACCCTCGCCATGCACTGCTAATTACCCGACAAATTACTGCACTCGTGACGTCTATGATAACATCATTGATAACATCAATGTAAAATTTGCAGTAAAATTTGTTGGAAAACAACTGTTCATGGCGGGGATGTGAGTTATAGTTAACTTAGAACACAAGGTATAGTTACTTGAAATCACTCTAACGAACTCAGGTGAATTTCTATGGTTTTATACGTCTATAAAGTGAGCCTAACTATAACGCCCCGTTACTTATATGTTTTAAGTTAAATTGGATATATATTTCTTAAAATATAAAAGTAAATGTAGCAAGTAATTCCTAAATATGTACTCAAATAAAGAAGTCAATATGAGATCAAATTAATAATGTACTCCAAAACAAATATGAATTATACCTAAATATTTAGGAGACCCAAAATAAGTATATTATAGAATTATTAAAAATATATAGAATAATTATATACATGTTTACTAAATAATTAAAATAGCATTTAAAAAAATAACAACATTTAAATGAATGTTCCTCAAAAAAGGTACCAAATTAATTAGAAACATTAAATAACAATAAAAGATAATGAAACATAAAATCACAATTAAAAGAAAACAAACAGTAAACAACATCACTTGAAATAAAAATAGACACCAAATAAAAATACTAATATAAAATTATAAATACAAAGATTGATAAATTGTCAACAAAAAAGAGAAAATATTTGAAAGCTACATTCAAAGTAATAAATATAACAATTTTAAAGTAAATATCCAAAATTAAACTCCATTAAAATAGGCATTAAACACAACACATAAATACAACATATTTAACATTCCAAACTCCCCACAAAAATATCTAAATATTTTAAATTCAGAAAAATAAAATGTACTACTCCCTCTTCAACCTAAAAATATTAGGAAAAGTATTGCATTTTATTAAGATGCAGTCATAATCCAAGTAAACTACAAAAGGGATAGTGCTGGACTTTAGATGGGTCAGATTTACTGCTCTCAATACAACCTAACCAATAGTACGGAAAGCAGTGGGCTTTAGGGTATTCAGAAGGGTGGGAAATATCAGATTTACTATCCCCACTTCAATGTAAGCAACTATAAGGAAAACATTGTACTATGGAGGGGTCAGATGTATTGTTCACATTACCACCTAAACAACAGTAGGGAACGCATTCGAATTTTGAGAGGTGAGGTTTACTATTCCCACTCCAACCTAAGCAACAGTAGGGAAAGCATTGGTCTTTGGGAGGCATCAGATTTTCTAATCCTGCCCCATTTAAGTAACAGTGCGGAAAATGATGGACTTTGAAGGGGTCAGAATTGATACTGCCACTGCCACTTATGCAGCAGTATGGAAAGCACTGGACTTTGGAGGAGTCAAATTTACTCTTTCATCTATTCTACCCAACAGTAGGGAAAGCATTGGACATTAAAAAGGCCCGATTTACTATTCCCACTCGAGTCTAGGCAACACTAGGGAAAGCTTTACATTTTGGAGGGGTGACATTTACTTTTTCCACTCCAGTCCTATGTAAAAGTAGGGAAAGCATTGGATTTTGAGGGGCGGGGGGGGTCAGATTTACTTTTTCACTCCAACCTAAGCAACAGAAGGGTATGTGTGAAAATGTATATGATAATTATTTTAAAGCATTTAAGAAACATATTACACATGATTAAGAAACAATATAAATGAAAATAACAAAAAACATAAACATTTACATAATATTTTTTTGTAAACAAAACAATTTCTATAAATAGCCAAAAATCCTACTAAATTATTTTACAAATAATTAAAAAACAAATTTTAAATAAATTACCAATGGAAACATTATTTTCCAAAACGTACAATTAGAACAATTCTCACCAAACTTTCATACAGTTCTCATTATCCACAAAGAACTGTAAAATGATACTAAAAAATTGTAGTAGATCACAAAAATAAATTGCAAAATATTAAATCTTAAAAAAACACAATAAAAACCGCAATTTCAAAGCTATGCAATTGATAACAAAATTATCCTTTTAAAATGGAAAAAAACTATTAAAAATGAAAGATTACTAGAACTGTAAAATACATAACAAGCTATTTTTTTTATCCTTAAAAATAAATAAGATTTAGTAGTCTGAATTAAATAATGCAACAATTAAGAACATACATTATTATTGATATACTTAACCAATTATATTTCACAAATTGTAAAACAATGTACAAAATAACCTAATATACATCTATATATACATATACATGTATATATATATATATATATATATATATGTACATATATATATATATATATATATATATATATATATATATATATATATATATATATATATATAAAAATAGCTTTCTACCACTTCACTCTTTCGACATCCTAAGGTGGGACTTTACCCACTAGGACACCAGACTTCTGTAGAGGTGGGGCCACCAGTACAACAACGCTAAAAGGGCACCCTGACTAGCACAGTGCCGTACATATGTAGGACAGGTCCGAGCGAGTGCCTGGGCAAAGACAAGGCCAAGACCAGGCCTATCTTCATTGGTCATTGCCCAGAAGAGGCCGGGCTGGGCCCTTTCTCTTTCATCCTGCTCTTGCTGCCCCCCTTACCTCTTTTCTACTGCCTGAGTCTCTTAGCTGTTATACCCCATGTGGATGTTGGCTTTGGTGAATGGAGCATTTTTATTCCCTGTTCTATATTTCCATTGTGGCTCCTGTATACTGGGAAAGTGTAATGGACAGAAGGAAAATGCACGGGGACAGAGCAACTACCTCTGTTACTGCTCCGAGAAGCACTGCGTTGGATTAGTTTCTGGTCCATGCAGTCAGTGTTGCCACTAAGGAGATTTAACTGGCCAAAAGGCACCTTTCTAGGGACTCTGATGCTGACCTTGGCTGTTCTTTAGCTCTTCTTCCAGCTCCCCTTAATGTTCATCCTGCTAGTTCCCTGACTATAGTTTTAAATGAGTCACCGTGAGTAATGTTGGGTATGTCCCCAGGCCAGATGTCTGGCTTGCCCGCTTCTACTACTCTTTGTAATTTGTATGCTATGCTGACTAATGACAGTGAATCCAATGCCAAGAAGAAGCACAAAACTAAGTAGGGGGGCTGTGCCAAAATTCAGCACAATTTTGAAATTAGAACTGGCCATAAGGAGCCTGTGGCTGCTTCCACAAACCGCCTAGTGCTGCCATCAGGGCAGAACTTAAATGGGCCAGTAGTTGAGGCCAGTGCACCACTATCTATTTATTGGTATGGCGTATTGGACAGATTTATGTCTACAGTGCATGCATGTCTTTCTCCCTTGATGGATGATTTGTTCTTGGAGAATACTGTTAGGCAGTTAATCTTCTCCTTGAATGTTACCCTAGGTGGGCAGGCTTCAGGAAATATGGTCGCAGCCAACTAGATCCAGTTTTAATAGTGTCCCTTCTGTCCCTTATGTGACTCCGTAGCTACTAATGTATGCCATGTCTTGCTCTCCCCCCCAGTTCGAGGCATCTCATGTCCCCAATTGTTGGTGAAAGTAGGAGTAGGTGACCTTAGGGTGCCAAACAGACATACAGGGGCCTTGGTTAGGACATCCAGAAAAGAGGCACCATGCAGCCCCCAGTCTTTCCCTCCCTTCCCAAGCCTCAACTGAACCTTCCATCTGAGTGCTATCCTTATGCAGTCTTTTTACTAAGAGTGCCCCCCACAACAGGGATCCTGTGTACAATCCTAATTGCAGCTTAAGAACAAGGTTTGTCACAGGCTTCCCCATCACACGGATTTCAAAATACTGGAATATGATGATACTCTGTTGGTTAGTAGGGTGGGTTGTATGGGTCTATCCCCCAAAACCATTGCAGGGGATTATGTGACCATTAATTGATGGAGCCCTGGGCTGTCACAAGCAGGGATAGAGCCTGTCAGGTGAGAAACAACATTAACCTTGTTCCTCTGGGGTTTCTATACAAGCCCCCTGCTCCTAGGGCACGGGTAGGTTCTAGGCCTTTGTTTCCCAGAGAGGCACCTGGTAATGGGTTTTTGGTCCTAACTGCCAATAGATTTTCTCCCTTATCTGACTTAGATGGGCTAGATTGAAGCCCGGTTCTGCACCGTAGCTATGGAGATATATTGGATGTTGAATTAGGCTGTACTGCCCCCCTTGTCCGAGGAGGACACTCCCTGGTATGTCCCGGCATCTCAGTCTACCCCCTCAGCTTCGAACCTACATCTTTTGAAGAAAGTACTGTATTTTGCAGATTTTGACAGGCCTTTATTTAATTCTTCTCGGGTATTAGACTCCCATGCTTTGGGTGACTCTGGCCCCCATTTGCCCCCCCATTACCAAGATGGTCTCTTGAAATGTTGAAGGCTTGGTCCCCACTCTTGAGTGCCCGAACTGGGGTATTTTTATAGATTTGTATGATATCTGCCTGTTTTAGGAGAGTTGGTAAGTGGCACCCTGGCACCCCCAGCACCAAGCAGGGTTTGTCAATTTCTCTTGGGTAGCTTCACCTAAGGGAGGGGCAGACCTTTGGGTGGGTTATCAGTTTGGATCAAACCCACCCTTGGCTGTTTGTCAAGGGAGATTGCATTGGGTAGTCCTGATGCCCAGCATGTTTCCCTTCTGTTTCCATCAGGCAGTGTTTTTTGCTTGTATAATGTATATTGTAGACATGAGGACAATGGTGTGGAGTTAAAGATTATTGATTTCATTGGCACACATATGGCTGCCCTGCCTGTAGATGCATTTAAAATTGTGTCAGATGGTTTTAATTATAATTTTGAGCCATTGTCTGCCCTCAAAGAGGATCCTATGAGCCATGTGGATCAAGTATGGGGAATTCCTAGTCTTATACTCCCCGCTGTTGAGAGATGGACCACCACAGAGCTTCTGCTTAATGCCTTTACTTAAAATAATGGTCTTCCAGCAATCTCTGATCAAGAAGGGAATCATACATTTCACTGCCCTCAGCGTACCAGCCTTTTTGATCACATTTTGTAAGATATCAGTGTATGGCTATTTCTGGTAGACATGGAAGTAATCCCTAGGCAGGACAGTGATCACAATACCCTGGGGCTGATGCTGGATGCCTTGGGTGACACCCTCTCAAACACCTTGTTTTGATCTGCTTGATAGAAGGTTGGTTCTGACTAGTAACCTGCATAGACTTAAATGGTGTTCTGTGGTTAGGTCAGATGGTACCATGGGCAAAGTGTTTGAGGTTGTGTCCGAAAGCAAGGATGCTGTAGCTTCAGAGATTAGGACATCAGACTCTCCAACACTGTTCCTGAGACTGAGTGAAATCCACAGTTCCATGTTTAAATCCCTTAGGAATATGTTTTTGGTAGAATATAAGGACCTGATTATAAGTTTGGCGATCCGCGCACCAGCGGCAATGGTCCATCTGCCATCAGCATAATGGTTGGTCCGCTGTATTATGATGTTGGTGGTCCCATAGATCAAAGATGGCCACAGACCCATCGGCACCTCCTGGCCCCACCAGACACTGCCAACCACCATGGTGATGAAGCAGGACAAACAGGGAGACGGAGCCAGAGTGTCCACCAGACACATTATGATTTTCCACACCGCCAATGTGACCGTGGTGGTTCAACCACCACACTACAGCAGGTGGAAACATAGTATAAAGGGAGCAACTCACCTGCAGGCAGCGTTACACATCCTGTGCCACCATGGAGCCTATCACACACGTCCTGCCACTGCTGCTGCTCATCGAAGGAGCCCAAAATCCACATCGGTGTGGACGCAACAGAAGGTAAGAACACACACCTACCTGTGTCAGTAAGCAAAACAACAGATCGTTGTGCCATCATCCACATGATATGAGGTAACGCTACAAGCGCCAAGTGTGCCCACAGTTGGAGTCATTCACATAAAATGACACATTCATACCCATTAAACGCCCCTTTTGGGCAGATCACTGATACTGTACCATCACACTCCACACTCTGCCCATCTCAGGCACAGGGACAGTGAATTGAACAGAACATTGTGTCACACAACAACAACACCACAGTAACATCACACATAATTCAAATGACACCCACACATTGATCACATGCCATGGACTGTCATCAGATTGAAGACCAATGTGTATGGATGTGTCATTTAACACAAACACCCCTCCCATGAAACAACCCTGAAGTGGACCCACACATCACCCGTATTGCAACACAATGGAAGGTCAATGGGATGCACAGTAGTTTGAGGGACAAATATCAAAAGCTCTCAATGCAAACAATACCTGCAGAATAGGGATGGGGAATCAGGAGCATTCCTCGAGGGATGCTGCACTGGGACACATTACACTTTGCACATGCCCCTGAAACAACATTTGCACAGGAACTGGCCCTTCATGTAACTCAGGATCAAACAATAGAGCCAAGTGACATGCCTATCTGCATAAGTTATAAGTGCAAGTCAAAAAAGCACATACAACAGGAACAACATGGGTCATACATGTAGGTGAAGCTGCAGGGTACATACATCAGAATGGACACATGCTCAGTCAAATGCAAAGAAAGTTAGCACAATTGAACACCCTCCATGTGTGGTCAAACAAAACTTGAGCTTCCACACATGAGACTAATGTACAATCCATAGCAGGGGGGCAAGTCTAACATGATACTTGCTGACAGTGGACAACACAAGATGAAATACTTACCATACCAAACATAACACAATACAATTGGATTACTACCCACATATCCATACAGTCAATGTCTACCTTTGCCTTGGGTGACACCAGCACTTCCCACAAAGCCAGGTATTGCAAACAAAAGCAAATGGATCAGCAATCAGGGTGAAACACACACAACCGTAGGCATACACAACAGGTTGTTCAGGAACAACCTAAAGGTAGAAAAGTAATTGAAGGACAAATGTGCACTCAAACAACAACATCTTAGGTTTAGTCTATCCAAATGATTTAGAACAAAGGCCATTGGCCAGTCCATATATATCCATGCACGTTACTATGCCTACACTTGACTCCAATCACTGCCAGGGAACCTGCAGCGAAGGGGCATCAAGTGGGCAGACAGGCACCTCAGGATTCATCTTTGGGTGGGGTTGTATTTGAGATGGGTAGATTTGAGGATGGGAGTTGGGTCTTTGTCTTTGGAGGGATGGGCTTCTTCTTTGGGGAGGGGGTATGGCTGCTTGCTAGGGGCAGTTATGATGGGGAGGACTTTTTTGTGCAAGGGATAGGTTGGATGTGGGTGGGGGCTCTTGGGGTTGGAAGGGGGTTTGGAAGGAACAGAAGAAAGGGTAACCTCAAAAAGGAAAAGACCTTTTGGAAAATGGGTAGGGTCATCAGAAGGAGTTGGGAATTTGGAGTCTGAGAGAGTGGTGGGCTTGTGTGTGGGTGTAGATGCCTTGGGTGTGTGTGAAGCATGCTTCTGCTTGGGTGATATCCATTTATTGTGTTAGTATGAACATTTGCATGTCCTGGCGGCTGGGAGGTGGAGGTTCTGGCTGATGTGGAAGTGGTGGATGTGTGTGTTTGTTGGGGTGGTATCTGTAGGTATGGCTGACATGGTGGATGTGTCTGTGTGTGTTGGAGTGGTACCTGCACAAATGGCTGATGTGGTAGGTGTGTCTATGAGTGTTGCGCTGGTGTCTGGGTGTATGGTGACAGGTGTGTGGGTCTGCGGGTTGTGTTTGTTGTCTGGGTCTATGGTGAGTGTGGTGGAAGTGTCACTGGCTATTGTAGTGGTGTCTGTGGGTCTGCTGGATGTGTTGTGTCAGTTGGTGGAGATGGTGGGGGTGTCTGGTGAAATCGTGGCTGATGTGGTGTCTGTGGGTGAATGATGAGTGCCTCCATGCCGGTGTGTCTTGCGGTGTTTGTGTCGATGTGTGCAGATTGTGTATGTTGAGGTGGAAGAATGCGGATGTTTCTGTGTGCTTTGGACAGGTAGGGTAATAGGGGATTTGGATTGGGAAGAGGGAGGTGGAATGGGGGAAATCTGGGTGGTAACTGGCTGCCATCAGTGAGGAGGCTAGAAAATCTCTGTAGAACGGACACAGCACTATGAATGCCTTCCAGAAAAGCATTGGTCTGCTGAAGTTGGCTGGCCAACCCCTGGATGGCATTCACAATGGCAGTCTACCCCACAGAGATATTCCTGAGGAGGTCAATAGCCTTCTCAGTCAGGGCAGCAGTGGGGACAGGGGCTCGAGTGAGGTACCTGTAACAAAGGAGACACCCATCTTCTTGGGTGAGCGGGCACAGGCAACTGGGTGGGGAACAACAGAGAGGGTAAGGACAGAACTGGGGGTGGCAGACAAAGATGGTACAGGAACAATTCCTGATGGGTCTGCCACTACTAGAAAGTGACGACTGGAGGCAGAATTCGATGATAGCAACATTGATCCTCTGTCGCACTCCCCTCACACATCTTGGTCACAGGGTCCCTCCATGTCAGTGGTGTCATGACTTGAGGTACCATGGCCAGATGTTTCCCCGCTTGGTTGTGCCCTGTCTCCCTCGGTTTCCTGGGTTGATTCTGCAAATACAAAGAGGAAAAGGCTCACCACATTTTCTTGATCACACTTAAACCACAGCTTTGATTAACAAATATTACCACAACATCAAGTAGGCCCCAACAACAAACTACATCAAAGTGCCTCCTACATGTACCATACCATATGCATGCCATCTGAACTGTCAACAGTCGCCCACAGGAAAATCAGGATCTCAGACAATTACAATTGCATGATGTAGGAGGCTGGCTCTCTATATAGAGTCCAAGCAACCCCACCTTGGTATCCAGAGGTATTAAGTAGATCACTTAATGCGCTCTTTTTAGTGGTAGGTTTTTCAAGCAGTTAGGCTAATCTTGGAGAAGTGCTAAACACTTGTTGTACTTATAGTATTAATGAATGTTGACACACACTCAAAAGAATAACTTGAGGCAAATTTACAAAAATACTTCAGTTTTTTTTTTTTAATTCTTAAGACCAAGATCATCAAAATCGGGAAAGTACTTTTTAAACTATGATTTTTGAAAGTTTAGCAAAATAGTCTTTTGTGTGTAATTGTGCACCATAGGAATGATATGGGTCACTGGGAGGGTGGATTGCAGGTCAGCATGACCACTCTTGGGGGGGGGTTCTTCTTGGGTGCCCTGAAGTCCCTCGACTGGTGTTTCCATCTGGTCCTTGGAGAGTCCAGAGTGGACTTTTGTTCTGTGTGTTTGACGATGTGGGTCCCGTACCCTGGGCTATGGCACTCCACAGCCACTGGAGGTTGCAGTGCCACCAGACAGGGCTCACTGGCAGGGATTGTCCTCTGGGTCTATTGGGTGAAATTTGGTTTGGCTGCTTAGTCCAGTTGTTTGGTCAGCAGCCAGTCAGTGAACTGGACTTTACTGGATCTAGCTTGCTGGGTGCATGGAGTGATGCCTTCACTCTAGAGGGGAGTTTTCAGACAATTTTACAAGGATGGGGGCCCTCTGAGGTTTCTTAGGGTCTGTCCAATGTATAGCCAACCTCACAGCAACGATTGCCAAGTCCTGGGTGCAGCAGGCAGGGTCTGGAGCCATTTTATTCTTGCAGTAGGACGTCTGTTATCAAGCCTTGGGTCTTCTTTGTCACTGGCCTTTTTGTGTCCATCAAATCTGATCTGCAGGTCTATGGATGCCCAGTACATACTGCATTTAGTGGGCGCTTAGGGGAATACCTGGTAGTGGCCATTGGGCCACTTATCTTAGTGTGGCTACACCCACTATGTGACCACTTCCTGTGGGAAGAGGTCACATTCCTAACCCTGATCCATCCAAGATGGAGGGAAATTTAATGTAGTGGTCACCTCACCTGCCACACCTGGGAGGAGATGCAGGCTGAAGGAGGCCACCCCTCCTACTCTGACTAAGTTTTCCCACTGGTTTTCCCACTCAAAGTAGGGGAAAACCATTTGACAGCCATCTGCTGCTAGCAGTAAAGTCAGAGGTCAGATATCAAAGATGGTAAAGCCTTTGATGCTGACTGCTGGGCCTGTGTGCCTGCCTGATGAGGAGGTGTAACACCTCCACCCAAGAAAGGCTTTCTGTTCTGGCTCCTGAGGGCAGAGGTTCTCACCCCAGGAGTCCAGATCTGTGTCTGATGGTGGCAGGCTGATAAAGACCAGTGCAGCAACCATGCCAGGGCCAGTAGGTTTTATAGAGGCAGTGGCATCAATGTGGGATTATTATCCTGAATTGTTTGATACCAAGCAACCCAGTATTCAGAGAGTCAATCATGTAGCTGGGGAACTCGTAATGTCCACTGTCCAGCACATGTTCTTGCTAAGGCTTCCCTATACACTTACTATAGCTTAAGGTTTTATAAAGACACAGTGGGGTCATATCTGCTCATGCAAACACATGCCCTCACATGCATTATAGTTCACCCTGTATTATGGTTGTAAACCTCCCAGAAGGGTGATTTACCTATAGAGCATGCAGTGTTAGTGGACAGTGCACTCTAGGTGAGTGCTGTGTCAAGTTTGCAACTTTTAAGTACACCTTGACATGCACTTGTAATGGCAGTCTGCATGAGGTTGGTGTGGGGCCTCTCAGAGTAGCATAACTTGTGCAGCAGCTCTGAGTGGCCCACTTCAGTACCCATGTCCTGGGAACCAGGGTTACCATTTACTAGGGACTTACAAGGGTAGTTGAAGTGAAAAGACACAGTACAGTTTTGGGGAAAGAGATCTTGCCCCTGGAACCTGTTTAGAAGGTCCTAGGGTGCTTACAAATTTGAAACCACATCATTTTCCAGTTAAAAGTGGAGGGCTAGCATTTATTACATTGCATTTTTGTGACAGTTTTTGTGTTATAACTTACCAGACTCCACTCCCCCAGGTATTCCTTACCAGTCCTCAGGATGCAGGATGGCCAAGACCTTCTTCAGGGACCGAGTTATAATGGGGATCTGGGAGGTCCACCACCAAGCTTCTTGGCCTGCAGCTAGTGCCTGGAGACTAGGGAATGGACCTTGCTCTGAGGTCATTCTATCTCTTCCTAATGTCCTCCTTTGTGTTTGGGGTGGTGCCTACAGCATTCACTTTGTCGACCATCCTGTCCCACATTTCTATTTTCACACTGAGTATGTTGGACTTGTGCTCGAAACAATTGTGGCTCTACTCTTATGATTTCACCCACCATGACCCTTATTTCATCTTCAGAGAAATGGAGATTTTTTACACGACATGATTGGCAAAAAAGAGGGCGACATGGACTTATGTAACAGGGGGAGTGCAATAGCGTGTGAATAGACAAAAGTGTGTACAGGGTGTTCCATGGGATGGTGGGAAAAGGGATGCCTAAGCTGGTCATGTTTCTTTGGCTCAATGTAGAAATGCAAAGGATTGTGGACTGTGAAGGGGTCTGTTTTGTAGCATGCTTTGTAGGTGTGTCCACTTGGCCAATGTGTGTCAGCTGTGTTGTTTTTTTAATTCATCCAATGTGCATTTGTCTGCTACTTTGCTGACTGCAAACTGCAGTGGTTGATCGCCATTGGATGACCACCACGAGGGGACAGCCACAGTGTCTGTGTGAGTGTAATATGCTCAGTGGCTGGCCGCGGCACTGACAGTGCTGGAGGTAGGACTGTCTATATCAAAACTGCTGCACCACTGGTGGTCTGCTCTGTTTGCTTGGCAGCCCTGCCTGTATAACTCGTAATACGGTGGTCTGGGGGACCGCCAGCCTGGCGGTCTTTTCAGGACCACTAACATGGTGCTGTGCCTGTCTGAACACCAAACTCGTAACTAGGCCCAAAGTCCATTACTAAAAGGAAGAAAGTGGCTTGCTGGTATACAAAATCATGTGGACTAGCTAGGTGCACCTATATACAGAGTTAATTACTAATGCGAGAAGAAATTGAGAACAACCCAAGTAGGAATCAATGTTAAGTGCAGTCAAAAATAAGGGCCGCCAATCATTCTGGTGTATTTTTACTAATTAGGACTCTGGCATCCTTGCCTCATTTAATAGCAACATTTCTGCTGCTGCATGGGTTGAACATTTCTCACAGTTGTATTTGGGAGTTGTTAGTTTGGGACAAAATCAGATAACCCCCAACAGCCAGGCTACTAGGGAGATGAGTTTTAACCCTGCCCATGCCATTAGGGTTGAGGCCTCTACTGAGCTGGCAACACAAGCAGTTTATAGTATCTTCAAAATTGAGACCTCGCGAGCCTTAGGCCAGATTACACCTTACAAAGTTACTAGGCTTGATAAGGTGCATGGTGACCTTTTTTTACATCTCATAGGGATGTTTGGTGCACATCCCTTTCCCTCTATTTTAGGGCATTAATGAGAGGTACTCCATTGCCCCCTACCTGGACAGAGGCAGAGATAATCCCAATCTCTAGGTCCCAGCTCTCGAACTACATGCTCAACAGTCTTATCAATAGCAGCCAAAGGCTCTTTAGCAAGGTTATCTTCATCATGTAGATGTCAGACTCAAATGTGTTAACTCCTTTGCAAGCTGGAATTAGGGATGGTATAGGGCCCAGGTGTTCCTGCTGCTATGGTTATATTGGAAACGTGGTTCTGAGGGGTGGTAGTCTGTACGTTATTTTTGTGGATCTTCGGTCATTTGACTTTGTACCTAGAGACTCATTGTGGAAGGTATTGCGAGAGATGGGAATTCCTGAATACTTTTGAGATGTTTTAAAAATATTACATTCAAATAACTATGCTGAGGTTAGGTGTGGACCTCAAGGAGAAATGTTAGGACCCCATATCAATTAGTCTCGGAGTCAGGATGGGGTGTGTGCAAGCACCAGCTCTCTTTTTACTTTACATTAATGCTCTAATGTTAGTGCCCCACAATTTTCCGGGGTAAAGATCCCAGCCCTACAGTTTGGGGATGACACCCCTCCGTTGTCCAAATTCCCTATAGAGATCCAACATCGTTTGGATTGCTTTGGGGCCTTCTGCAGGAAGCAGGGGCAGGAGATTATCCTCTGGAAGACCAAATATATGGTTTTAAATCCCCCACTCTACTGCACATGCCAATATGACTCTTAATGGAGTTTTCCTGGAGCAAGTTTAGGTATTTGACTACCTGAGGGTTACACTCTCCTAAAGCTTTGATTGATCATCCCTTATCCAGGTACGAGGGCTTAAACTAGGGCAGCTCTGTGGGGGTATCTTGAGGGCTCACCATGGCTCCCCATTTCGTCCTATGTCTCCAGCACTTGCAATTCATAATAGTCAGGCTCTTGGAGCAACCCTGTATGTGGGAGAAATTTGGGGTTTTCAAGACTCTCGATCACTTGAAGTTATTGAAAATTACTTTATGAGAGATCTTTTAGGACTACTAGCCAGTGCCCTGCTTGTACCCTTAAGTCTTGATTGCAACATCAGGTGTATTCAGGATATAGTCAGGCCAAGATCACTTTTGTATTGACAAGACTCTGGGCAACACCAGAACCTATGCCCTTCAGAGTATGAAAGACAGATTTGTCCAGATTGGGCATATGAATCTGTGGTCTTGCACTGCATATGCTACTTTAGTTTTGAAGACCAACCTAATGGGTGCTTACTGGCACTATATTTTCAGCCAAGTCTTATGTTCTCACTTAGAAGCTTATCTGGATGAGATTGAATGTTCCATTGCAAAGTCCTTACATGCTAACTTCTGCCGAGGGACCCTTCCTATTGACACTTTTATAGCTAAATGGAATCATTCTACTAGCGATTGCAATAGTTTCACTCTGGTTTGACCGCAGTGGGTGGAAACTACTGAGCACGTAATATTTTTCTGTAAAAAAAAAAATTTAAGCTTTAGGAAGAAGTGGATTTTACCTGTCTCCTGCAATCTGCAGAAAACAACTTTAGTGTCACATTTAGACTTATACGAAGTGATACCAGGCAATGCATTGTGGTTCCTGTCTCCCGTTTCTTGATGCACATGTGGAGGTTTAAACAATATAAGCCATCATGCTAATGGTACCCATTGTGAGCTGTCTTTCCATTTTAAAGTGGTGAATTTAACTGTTGGGGTCTTCTTGCCTTTGCTCGGTTTGAAGTGTTTTATGATTAATGGTTTTATGAACTGATGTTCTGAAGTATTATTTAAAGATGTGACAGAAATTTATGAGTTCTGTCCTCTTGTTTTATCTTTTCATTTTTTTTATTATTTATATTTTTGTTTTTAACTTGTTCATTCATGGTCATTGTGTCAAAATAAAGATTTATTAATTTGAATTAAATCTTTCTACCTTGCTCCCCTACAGATAACAACACACCTGTAATTAACAAACTTGCATAAACTCAATAACAGCAGTTTAAAAACATACCAAAACTTTAAAAAATGACAAACAACAAATATTAGCATATTCATATTTTAAAAATCATATCATACATTACAAAATATTACAACATTGGTTTTCTATACAACTATAAAGAAAATTACATTTAAAATTGATATTTTTACCCACAACATTCTGTAACACAATATTCTTTCTCAATATTTTTGGGATGGTATTTTTGTCTAAATGTTTTTGAGATAATATTACTGTTATGCACTGAAAGGTGGCAGTTGTATCACAATAGGCAGTCACCCATAGCTGCAGCACTTTAGTTTGAAAATTATTAATATTTAGAATTTTTATTTGAGCTCCTGAGACCAACTCTAAAAAGGGTCTCAGGAATGGAGCTGTCCTCCAGGTATTATCAAAGCAAGAAACCTGAGACAATGACAGTGGAAACCCCCAAGTTCTATTAAGGCAGAGTTTTCTAAAAGAAGACCTACTCCCAGAACAAGAAAGTCTTTACAATTAGAATCAAGTGATATCAGAAGAAAGAACAGGTAACCTGTAGGTAGCCCCATTGCAAACTTGACCCAGGCTGACAAGAGGATATTGATGGAGGACACAACTTACAAATATCACGCCTCCAGGATTTCAAACTGCATGATCACGCCCATCCCAATCAACAAAGAACACAAAATCCTGTTTGTTTTATAACAACAGTTCTTTTGGGGTTACATTTAGAACCTCTTTACAGCGCCTTCAAATGAATTAAACCATGTACAAGAAAGTATTAAACAAAGAAACCAAGAAAGACAATGTAGCCAAAGGATAGTTAGGAAGTAAGATTGCATCACCTCTGAATGGAAGGAAGTTTATCTTTATGACCATCTGCCTCACGGTCAAGCCCACCAAAACAACCATGCACCTATGCTGGCCTGGACATTAAAGGCTTATGGCGGACAATTCTGAACTTAATGCTAAAAGATTACCAAATTGGAGATGAAAATATGCAAGAAAGGAAAAAATAGGAAGTATTCCTTCTTTGCCAAAGCATGGAGCAGCTTTCACTCTGACGTTAGGGCTGCCTGAAGTCTCCTATAATTCAGGAAAAAACTGAAGACTTGCTCACCTCTGAAAGGTGAATATCAGTTGTTACTTCACAGGTCATTTCATTGTGAGTAATTACATCACAGTCATTACATTAGTCATGTCTTTACATCACATGACTTTACATAAGGTATACATTTTTAAGGTTTTGCATCTGAAGTGCGTTCCGCTTGCAGGTGGGTAGTTAAGGACTTGATTTATATGTTGATGAAAAGGGTACTCTGTTGCAATTGCTAATGAGTACCTTTCCACTAACATAATTGTCCACCTGCCAGATTTAAATTAGAGGGGACCTTTGCTGTAACCACAGCGGAGAGTACTCCATCTCTGCTGTGGTAACATCCCTCTAATGGCCCAATTGAGTAAGCTTTGTTGGAAGCTGACCTGTAGGTCTTCCTATCTAATTTGGATGAGCGAACATACAGGTCAGTTGTAATTGCCCGTCACAGTCAGGAAAACAGTGACAATAAGTTGCAGTGAAAACTGTAAACTGCCCCCTCACCATGGGAGATAGCTCCCATGGTGAGAGGGGCATTGCAGTTTTTTCAAAACAAAATTCTGCTTTAGGGTTTTGTTTTTGCAAATAAATAAAAAATAACGTTGTGGTATGGCTCCATCATGTGTGAGAGAGCTACATTCCAAAGTTACACTACATTGGCCAGAACCGCCTTGATAAACATTTCAAAATGTGGTGTGCAAGACTTCCTCCAGGGTGAAGAGAAATTTACATTGTCTCCCTGGCAGAGGATGTCCCTAAGTAATGTTTTAACACCTTATAACTTAATTTATATGTTTATATTGTTACATTTGAAAGTATATAAAACATATATATTCATATATGTTTGTCTCGATATATGAATGAAAATATAAATAAAAAATTCCAAATTAAAATAAGTTTAACTGCTCAAATTATTTTCATTTGAGTACACTTAATTATAATTATTCTCAAATGTCATTAATAATAAACAATTTATTTAATGTAAATAATGTAATATTACTTACTTTAATTATTATACATTTAGTTTATGTTGTCCATCTTAACACATTCAAATTCCCTTACTACCCCATATATTACCCATCCCCTCTCACTTCTCACTTCATCTATCAACTACTCATCATGGAACCCTAAAATCCTGTACCTACTGTTATATCTACTCATCCCTTAATCCTAAAAACACCTTACTATGTCTAAATATTATCCATCTCTGACCATAGAAACTCCTTTCTAGCCCTAGACACTGCCCACAGTGCCATCACTGAACCCTAAAACACCTTACCACCTCTAACAATATCCGTTCCTTAACACTAACACTCTATACATTACTACACCTATCCTTCCCAGAGCATTAAAGAACCCAATCCTAAAAACTACCTATCCCAGAATCTTAAAACCTCCTTGTCATTCTTAAAAGTCATACATCAAATGTTTTTAAAATAGACCTGTATATCTATATTAAATAAAAAATCTTTAACATAATAATATTCATTTTTACTTAATGTTAATAAAAGTTTATATTTTACTACAGATTACCTTTGTTATAAATTATTTTATACATATAGAAAATATATTAATATAATAAATAAAATAATATAATTTTTATGATTTTTTTGTACATTAATTTATTTGAACTAATCTTTCCTTTCCTGATTATTACATATGTGTATATGTTTGAATGATTATATATTAATATGCACAAACATATGTTTATATAAACATGTATGAACATACATATACAGGTTTACCTGGCAATGTAGAAACCTCAGAACAAAACCTATGTGATGTAAACACTTCTAAATCCACTTATCTGTGATTTTACTCTTGTCCCGGTGCATTTAATTCGAATGTAACATCCCACAAACTTATGGCTGCAGGGATATGGTAGCATACACATTATAGTATATTACCATCTCTCATAACAGCAATCCACCTAATTCCTGTCTCACTGTAACCTCCCTAAACTGCTGCCATGGACTCTGACCTTTTGTTCAGCACTCTGTTGTTTTTTGCTAAGATACATACTCTATAAATAACAGCAGTAGTGTAATTTTACAATGCTGCTCCAGCAATACGTGAGTTTAGCATCAACAGATGTATCTGCATTTTGGGTGCATCTATGAAATTGTGAGCCATTGAGCTCTGTATTGTAAGTGCAGTGCATCCATGACATTGTTAGGGAATCTTAGGGAAGCACAAGATATCTGATGCATTGATGCAGATGCGTCAGATTCTTGTAAATGAGGCCTTTGGATTTTGCTTTTTTCGTTCTCATCCTGCCATGGCATTAACACCACTTATGGGATGTATATGCATTTTTCAGGTGGGAAATTGGCTTTACAATGTTTGTAAATACCCTCATACTCACAAGGCTGTGTGTGTTTACTATATTTTCAAGAACATCTTGTCTAAATGCCTGTTTTTCCACCCGACCCTAAACGTATGACATCGAAAACGTAGTATACTTGTGGATTCTCTGGTATGAAAAGCTAACTTTGCACATTGAAAATTTCCAGTCTGATTCTGAATAAGGATATTGAATTTGAAATTGCAGAAATTGCAGACATTTTAAGACCTAAAGACAATCAAGTTTATAGACTTATTATCAAACAATGTTATCAATTTGATTTGTCATTCATCTATTGAGCATGGCAAGAGTTAATGTAGTTCATATTATTCACAGAAATATTTATTTAGGGTACACATAATTTCAGCTTTCTAATGTGTAATATGTATATACACAGTCTCCACTAAACTTGATGGACTATAAAATTGGACATTTTATATATAAAGTTGAAAGGAATTATTAAAAGCATGGTCAGGTTGTAAATTCCATATGCTGACCAGAATGTCTATGTGGCAAACAAATTATGAGGAGTACAACTTTACTAGCGGCTTTTGAAAATAGACTGAGTCCTCCAAAGCACTAAACGATCACCTTTACAATAAAAAAGATAGAAAAGAGCGATATGCATGGGAAGGATTGATTTCTCACAAATGCAGGCTGACTTTGACAGATGTGCAAGTCAGATATATAGGTACATTTGTGATAGTAAGGAAGGACAATTTGGTTTTTCTATTATGTTCTTCATAAACAAGTAGATTGGCATAGGAAATGAGCAGGTGGATTATTTTTAAAAGATTTATAAGTACACTTTGAAAATGAGAATCCTGATGTACCGAAAATGTGTAAAACATTATGATTATTTTATTCTTACCCAATGAAGAGTTAGTTTTGTCACAGACAAAAATGCGAGGGATAGACTGTTGGCAAATTTTGAGAAATAATGCAAGGCTAGAAATCTTCAAATCATGTTGATCAAAACCCAGAATATGGTGCTTGAAATCATATCCACCTTTACGGAAACTTCTAATGGTTGACAGCATTACTCTTGATAAGGTATCAATGTAGGACTACTTAGCAATATGTTCAATTACAAATTGAACTGGCCTGAACTATTTATAAAGGCTACACTGATTTTTTAAGTATTTTCGATTGTAAATCTAATGTCACACTTGCATAGACCTCACAGTTCAGTGCTAAGTATCTCTTATTAAAAAATATCCCGTAAAATATGTGTGGCTCAAAACATCGTAGAGTTCATATTTTACCAATCTCACATATTAAAATAAATAAGTCTCTCATTGAATGGCCATAATTCAATTAAAAAGTATTGATGTCAAGGAGAAGCCATTACACATTTATTGCATTCCAGGAAGAAGCCATCTGCATAAAAGAACGGCTGGAGATAAGAGGAACAATACTAAAAATGCAACTCCGCATGTTAAGCATAGAAAACAGACTGACTAGAAAAAACCTATGAACCAACTTTGTAATGGACATTTTCATTGTAAGAGTGCTCAAGATGAGGTTGGCTGATAAAAAAGAAAGGTGTGGTGAAAGACATACCTTTGTCTAATGCAGACAAGACATCATATGCATAAGAATTCATACCAGAAGTACATTAGGCACTTCATCAATGTTTAACCCTTGTGGTGCTAATGTTTCATAGCCTATGATGAACCTAGATTCATTATGTCTCAAACTCAGCACTCTGTCTTCAAACCTAACATTGAGATCAACACTGTCAAAGGCAACAAATCTGAGCGTTCTCCCTTAGTGCTATTCCTAAAACTTTCTAGCAACAGGGTAATTCTTATACCTGTTTTGTATTTCCCTGAGATGTTCCAAGAGCCTCTTTTTATGGCATGGATTCTATAAACAATGTGCATTTTATTACAAAAACAAACAACACCATAAATGGCAAAACTGGAAATACATGTGAGATGTTCCATAATTCTTCTCATTCGGGTACACCCCAACATCCTACATATGGTCCTATTTGTGCTATTCTTACAGCCCGTGTACTTTCTGCACCTAAAAAACCCCAGTCTTTCTGATGTGCAAATTATGACAAAAAATTATAATATTTCTGCTGAAATACTCAAGGATATTTTTACTTTTATGAAAAGTGATCAGAGTTTGATTAGCAAGATGACTGGCTATTACTTAATCCATTTAAGTATGTACCATAGCTTACGTAAGATATACCCCAATAAATCTAATAGGTGTCTTTAATGTACCATGAGTGTTGTCTCTTCCCTTTATTTTTTGCAGCAAGTCTGATCTTTTGACCTACTTGAGCCTATCTACGTATAGTATTTTGTAATATATGTTCATCATGCCATCTCTGTCGAAACCTCTGGAGCATAATTATTTCTTCTATAGCATATGCCTCTCGAGCATGCCCCCGATAGTTTCTCATGGGGGATACTACATATGAGGTTCTTGAGGTACACTATAGGTATGTTATAGACTGTTATTAGCCATCTATTTTATTAAAGACTGGCCTTCAATTTGTCCCTCACATCATACAACAAGGTAAAAGAAAATAATACTTTGATCACTGACACTGCTGGTGAAGTAAAGTTTACATCTATTGCCATTTTACTGTTTGATAAAACCTGAAGTAGTCTCAGGCATGCCCATGCAAATGAAAATAATATTGTTTTACCTATCAGCCTTCAGGTTGTATTCCCCCAAACCTTTTGCTTTCCTTTTCCATTTCTATTGATGTAGTTTTGCTGGCCTTAGGGCTCTGAAATCTTTACCACTGCTGACAATTGCTAACATGCATGTGACCATGCCTTTTAACATGTTAACATTGGCTGATCAGTCAATCAAATAAAGATTACACACGGTTCCATGTAGTGATGTGGGTTTCTTTCGAGTGGGGAGCTTGGTCAGTAGATGAGAACCGGAGCTAATCGAAGCAAGAGCCCTCACTCACCTTCCGGTGACATGCTTCATCATAGGGCCAGCTCCTCGTCAGGCCGGCGCTGCAATGCCTGACGGGCCCCACAAGGGGGCTCTTTGCCGGAGATCTTTTATGAATCGAATGTAGCCGGTCAAAAACAAGTAAGTGAAGGATTGGTAAATAAAGAGATTAAAAATGCCTAGAGGTAACTGCTAATAATTTGAATACTCGTGCTTGTACCTCTGACAAGATTAAAAACCAGAATAAGGGGAGTTAGTTGGATAATGACCACGAACCCCGTAAAAATGCACATAGGTATAGTACAAATAATGTCTCTTAGAGAGCAATGGCATGTAAGAGACGGAGCACACAGGGTCCCCTGTGTCACTCTATGTAATGGGTCAACATGTTTCTCGCTAATGACAGGAAAATTAACTTATGCGATTCATCAGGACCTAGTAACATACCGAATCCTATAGAAAGTGGGAATTTCCACAAATGTAAATCAAAAACCTAGAAAAATATAGAAGAAAGAAAGAAAACCATAATTAATATAACATAGTTCATATACACAATTTTTTTTTTTACACTAAATAACATTGTGCAACCCCAGGTTGAAGTGCAAAATCACTGAGGTGCCAAGTGGTATATGAACATATTGTACGAGCAAAAACGAGTGCGAGGCCAATTTAGGCAACATCCACATTGCTTACCCTCCAAAAATTAATGGTAGGGCCACATCGGGGGAGTCCAGGCTAAAAAATCAACTCTGATCTAAATATATACAAAAAAGGGGGGGAGAGGGGAACATAAGAAGGACTGTCATTAAGAGGTTTTGATACTCCACTAACCAGGTTAAACAGCATATTTAAATAGTGATAAGGGAGTATAGAATTCATTAAAACACTCCTGTAACCCAACGTTAGATTAGAGGTAATTCATCTAACATAATGCAGGAAGCACAAGAAGTTTGCAAAAAAATATTACTATCTGTAAAGCATGATGACAAAGAAAGCAGATTTCAATGAAGGGAGACAAATAAGTAAAGCCACATGATGATAGCAAAGTATTGTCATCGGAATACACGGAAGGCGTGTGTGGCTGCAAGTTCATGTACTCGTGCTAGACTGCGGCCGTGAAGATGCGCAAGGAGGACAGAAAGCGCGTGTCTTCCAAATGCAGGGCGTCGCTGTTAAAGCGTCTGGTGTGCACGCTGCAGAAAAGGGCAATTGACATAAATGCGGGAGTCCCAGAGAAACCGCTGAGCCTCCGCGCTCATAAAAAGGGAGAAGGCGGCATCGCTGAGGTGCCGATAAGCGATAGCACATGTCAAAACGGGCACTTACTTGAGGCAAAAACGGTCACTGCCGATACACCTACGCCGATTCCCACACCCGGTATCGAGGTAAACACTGGTCTCGAAGGGTTCTTTTAAAAAGAGGAAGAAATAGAGGAAGGACTCATCAACACGGAAAAAATGTCCGCCATTTTAGAAGATGCATATAAAGAAAAGTAGAAGTTTGTCGGCCATATTGGAAAGTGCAGATAACCAAATAGTTAAAGGCATCATCACAGTCAAATAAAGGGGGTTATTGCAGCCAGAAATCGATAAATGTTTATGAAACATTATTAAAAATATGAATAGTTATGGATCATAGTGTAAAAATCAAAAAAAGCCATAACAAACAGGAAAAACTTGGTGTTATTGTTAATGAATAAAGTTAGTCCATTGAATATCGTCATTCAGACCAAGTACATGGGTCTGAAGTCTAAAGACCCACCGTTGTTCTTTTTCAAAGAGCTTCTTGGTACTGTCAATGTTGTCTCTCATAGTTTCTAGAACCAACCATTTCATATCATTAGGTCCGTGCTGCTTCTCAACAAAGTGATTAGTCAGTTTTGTAGAGGATCTTTTACATCTGATGGTGCTACGGTGTTCGTTAATACGAATTTTCACCAACCTGGTCGTCATGCCAATGTATTTCAAATTGCACGGACAGGTAATCATGTAAATACAGTTCTTAGTCCGACAGTTGGTATGGGATCTGAGTTGCCAGGTCTTTTGTTCACCTATATCTACCTCTTGGATATTGTCAGTGAAGGGGCAGACATTGCAGGAGCCACAAGGGTAATGACCCTTTACTTTAAGCCATTGACCAGTGCCCGGATTGTTAGTGGGCTGTTTAACTGTGGGTCTTGTATGGACCACTAAGTCCTTAATATTGGGCGTCCTTTTAAAGGCAAATAGAGGACGTTCTAGAGTGGCACCTGCACTCGTGAGGATGGGCCAAAGCCTGCGGATGATACTTTTTATTTGATTACTGAGGGGGGTGAAAGTAGTGACGCAGGTTAATCTCATCTGTTGGGGACGGGTATTGTTGGTCAGTAATAAATCTCTAGGGATGTTACCCGCCCTCTTTTTTGCCTGCCGAATATTAGGTAAGGGATAGTTGCGTTCACGAAGTTTACAACACAGACTGTTAGCTTGTGTGTGGTAATCTTTTTTGTCTGAGCAATTACGTCATATCCTGAGGAATTGACCAAAAGGTAGGTTATCTCGTAGGGCTTTAGGGTGGTGACTGTTGTAAAGTAAAAGACTGTTACGATCCGTAGGTTAATGGTATATAGATGAATTGAGGAAACCATCCTTCAGTGAGATTCGTAAATCCAAAAAAGAGACTTCTTTGTCAGAGACAGTAGAGCTAAAACGAAGGTGGGTATCCAAGGTATTAACCCATTGGGAAAAGGCTATTGCACGGTCCATCTCGCCTCTCCAAATTACCAAAATATCATCTATATATCGGCGCCATAATATGATATTGGAAAAGAATGGTTGTTCAGGGGTCAAGATATGGCGTTGTTCAAATGTGAACATGTAAAGGCAAGCCAGACTCGGCGCAAAAGTGCTCCCCATAGATGTACCTTGTATCTGGTGAAAGAGGCTTTTCTCAAATTGAAAGAAGTTCTCCTGTAGAGCCACGCTGGCGCATTGCATGATGAAGCTCACTGGGGTGTTGTAAGTCCATGTGTCGGCCAAGAGTATTTCCTCTACAGCAGTAAGTGTGGCTTCTTGTGGGATATTGGTATAGAGCGCCTCTACATCTAGACAGATCAGTATGTCAGTAGTGCCAGACTCATTTATGTCATTCAGTAGAACCAAAGTGTCTTTTGTGTCCTTCAAAAAAGTGGATGTTCTCTGTACGATGGGTTGCAAGAAGAAGTCACAAAATTTTGATAGAGGCTCTAATAATGAGCCAATACCGGACACTATAGGGCGACCTGGAGGCGGGAGACCTTTATGGATTTTTGGAAGACAGTAAAAGTATGGAATTCTGGGATATTTTGTATCAAGGAATTCAGCTTCTTGTCGAGTAATCCAACCTGCTGATTCTGCTTCCGAAATCATACAACGAATTTTACGTTGTAGACGTGGAGTCGGGTCAGAGGAGATAGGGCGGTAGTAAGAAGTGTCGCTGAGTAGTGTTCTACATTCCTGTTGGTAGTAAGTGGTATCCATAACCACAATAGCACCGCCTTTATCTGCTGGTTTTAGCGTGATATCAGGGTTGGAGGATAAAGAGTTAATAGCCGCCCGTTCTGATTTGGAGATATTCTGGAACACTTTCGGAGGTTTAAGGTGCTGAATTTCATGTCGGACCGCCTTTTCAAAAGTAAGTACTTCCAGTGGGACCAAAGTGCTAGGGGGCATGAAAGCGGAAGGGTTCCTTAAGTTAGTATCTCCCCTAGTCTCCACATTTAGACGGTCTTTAAAAAAGAAATGCAGCCTAACTTTGCGAAACAAGGCGGCCATCTCACAATGTAGTCTAAATTGGTCTTCCCTTGGAGTGGGGACAAAGCCTAAACCTTTCTCCAGAACTGTTAGCTCTGGTTGGGTCAAGGTGGTGCTTGAAAGGTTGACCACTAGGGTCTCTTTTGGCTTGTCACACTGAGACTTCTGGTGATCATCTGAGGCTCTTCCTGTGCCCAATGGACATTTCTTCCTCTCCTTCTGTTTCTGCCTCTGCCTCGGCCTCTTCCTAAAAAAGGGTTGAAGTTATATTGGGGCTGTGGTTGAAAGTAAGGCATAGGCATTGGTTGCCAATGTGGTATCGATTGGTAAGGAAAAGGAGGGTTAAAATGGGTCGGTGGAGCGTAGCGATTCCGATTCGGTCTCTGTCCCTCATCTCCGCTCCAGTCATCCGAGCTGGAGCTATTCTGTGGAAAACGGGGCCTCCGTTGTGAGGTATCGGAGTCATCTGAAGTCTCAGAAGAGCCCTCGCATTGATAGTCGTCTCTAGTGTAAGGATACACTTTCTCTCTACTGAAGCGTTTGATGTCTTTCTGCAATTTATTAATTTTCTGACGTGTTAGATATTCTTTTGTCTCATTAAGTTCCGTATTGATCTCGGCTAGGCAAGACTTAAATTGGGCAAGTTGGACCGTGGTTTTCATAGCTGCTTCGGTTATGGAAATCTGGATGGTAATTGAGTCTGCCAAACGTTTCGAGGTGTTGATAATAAGGATTAACCAATCACAAGTGCATTTCCACAATATCTGTGACCAATCCAGGCGAAATTGAAGGTCTTGGAGAAAGATCCTGGGCACATTAGTGACAATAAGGCCATTTGGAGATATATTGGCCCTGAGATACTCAGTCATGATAGTACCGTGTAAAACGGTCTTGATAAGTTCCTTCTTGAGAGTTGATAATTTAGTCCAGTCTTCTTTAGTGCCAGTAGAGGGGCCACTGCTGTCATCCCCTAGAATGGAGGGAGTTTGAAGGATAGCCTGCACCATGCTATCATCAAAGCTAAGACCCTGTAGGTCCGACATAGTTCACCACTAGATATAGGGGGTCATTCTGACCCTGGCGGCCGGTGACCGCCAGGGTCACCGACCACGGGAGCACCGCCAACAGGCTGGCGGTGCTCCCAAGGGCATTCTGACCGCGGCGGTTCAGCCGCGGTCAGAAAGGGTAAACCGGCGGTCTCCTGCCGGTTTACCGCTGCCCCATTGAA
This sequence comes from Pleurodeles waltl, assembly GCF_031143425.1. Taxonomy (NCBI): domain Eukaryota; kingdom Metazoa; phylum Chordata; class Amphibia; order Caudata; family Salamandridae; genus Pleurodeles; species Pleurodeles waltl. The sequence goes on from NC_090436.1 coordinate 842,547,267, forward strand.
TCCTCCATGGCGGCGGAGCGCGCTCCGCCGCCATGGGGATTCAGACACCCCCTACCGCCATCCTGTTCATGGCGGGAAACCCGCCATGAACAGGATGGCGGTAGGGGGTGCCGCGGGGCCCCTGGAGGCCCCTGCAGTGCCCATGCCAATGGCATGGGCACTGCAGGGTCCCCCGTAAGAGGGCCCCACAAAGTATTTCAGTGTCTGCAAAGCAGACACTGAAATACGCGACGGGTGCAACTGCACCCGTCGCACCCCTGCAACTACGCCGGCTCAATTCTGAGCCGGCGTCCTCGTTGCAAGGGCATTTCCGCTGGGCTGGCGGGCGCTCTTTTGGAGAGCGCCCGCCGGCCCAGCGGAAATGTTTGAATGGCCGCCGCGGTCTTTTGACCGCGGTGCGGTCATTTGTCGGCGGTACCTTGGCGGACGGCCTCCGCCGTCCGCCAAGGTCTGAATGACCCCCATAGTCTATCGGGGTGTAAAAAGAAAAAATGAAGAAAAAGAAGAGAGCCCCGTAGCCAAAAGGCTACACTAAATCATCGAAAAAACAACAGAGGAGGGGCAGAAAAATGGGATATTCGGAGTCTAACTCCTGGTCCTGTGTGTAAAGTTCCCACTAGACAGTCAATCAAATAAAGATTACACACGGTTCCATGTAGTGATGTGGGTTTCTTTCGAGTGGGGAGCTTGGTCAGTAGATGAGAACCGGAGCTAATCGAAGCAAGAGCCCTCACTCACCTTCCGGTGACATGCTTCATCATAGGGCCAGCTCCTCGTCAGGCCGGCGCTGCAATGCCTGACGGGCCTCACAGGGGGGCTCTTTGCCAGAGATCTTTTATGAATCGAATGTAGCCGGTCAAAAACAAGTAAGTGAAGGATTGGTAAATAAAGAGATAAAAAATGCCTAGAGGTAACTGCTAATAATTTTAATACTCGTGCTTGTACCTCTGACAAGATTAAAAACCAGAATAAGGGGAGTTAGTGGGATAATGACCACGAACCCCGTAAAAATGCACATAGGTATAGTACAAATAATGTCTCTAAGAGAGCAATGGCATGTAAGAGACGGAGCACACAGGGTCCCCTGTGTCACTCTATGTAATGGGTCAACATGTTTCTCGCTAATGACAGGAAAATTAACTTATGCGATTCATCAGGACCTAGTAACATACCTAATCCTATAGAAAGTGGGAATTTCCACAAATGTAAATCAAAAACCTAGAAAAATATAGAAGAAAGAAAGAAAACCATAATTAATATAACATAGTTCATATACACCCCAAATTTTTTTTTACACTAAATAACATTGTGCAACCCCAGGTTGAAGTGCAAAATCACTCAGGTGCCAAGTGGTATATGAACATATTGTACGAGCAAAAACGAGTGCGAGGCCAATTTAGGCAACATCCACATTGCTTACCCTCCAAAAATTAATGGTAGGGCCACATCGGGGGAGTCCAGGCTAAAAAATCAACTCTGATCTAAATATATACAAAAAAAGGGGGGGAGGGGGGAACATAAGAAGGACTGTCATTAAGAGGTTTTGATACTCCACTAACCAGGTTAAACAGCATATTTAAATAGTGATAAGGGAGTATAGAATTCATTAATACACTCCTGTAACCCAACGTTAGATTAGTGGTAATTCATCTAACATAATGCATGAAGCACAAGAAGTTTGCAAAAAAATATTACCATCTGTAAAGCATGATGACAAAGAAAGCAGATTTCAATGAAGGGAGACAAATAAGTAAAGCCACATGATGATAACAAAGTATTGTCATCGGAATACACGGAAGGCGTGTGTGGCTGCAAGTTCATGTACTCGTGCTAGACTGCGGCCGTGAAGATGCGCAAGGAGGACAGAAAGCACGTGTCTTCTGAATGCAGGGAGTCGCTGTTAAAGCGTCTGGTGTGCACGCTGCAGAAAAGGGCAATTGACATAAATACGGGAGTCCCAGAGAAACCGCCGAGCCTCCGGGCTCATAAAAAGGGAGAAGGCAGCATCGCCGAGGTGCCGATAAGCGATAGCACATGTCAAAACGGGCATTTACTTGAGGCAAAAACGGTCACTGCCGATACACCTACGCCGATTCCCACACCCGGTATCGAGGTAAACAATGGTCTCGAAGGGTTCTTTTAAAAAGAGGAAGAAATAGAGGAAGGACTCATCAACACGGAAAAAATGTCCGCCATTTTAGAAGATGCATATAAAGAAAAGTAGAAGTTTGTCGGCCATATTGGAAAGTGCAGATAACCAAATAGTTAAAGGCATCATCACAGTAAAAAAAAGGGGGTTATTGCAGCCAGAAATCGATAAATGTTTATGAAACATTATTAAAAATATGAATAGTTATGGATCATAGTGTAAAAATAAAAAAAAGCCATAACAAACAGGAAAAACTTGGTGTTATTGTTAATGAATAAAGTTAGTCCATTGAATATCGTCATTCAGACCAAGTACATGGGTCTGAAGTCTAAAGACCCACCGTTGTTCTTTTTCAAAGAGCTTCTTGGTACTGTCAATGTTGTCTCTCATAGTTTCTAGAACCAACCATTTCATATCATTAGGTCCGTGCTGCTTCTCAACAAAGTGATTAGTCAGTTTTGTAGAGGATCTTTTACATCTGATGGTGCTACGGTGTTCGTTAATACGAATTTTCACCAACCTGGCCGTCATGCCAATGTATTTCAAATTGCACGGACAGGTAATCATGTAAATACAGTTCTTAGTCCGACAGTTGGTATGGGATCTGAGTTGCCAGGTCTTTTGTTCGCCTATATCTACCTCTTGGATATTGTCAGTGAAGGGGCAGACATTGCAGGAGCCACAAGGGTACTGACCCTTTACTTTAAGCCATTGACCAGTGCCCGGATTGTTAGTGGGCTGCTTAACTGTGGGTCTTGTATGGACCACTAAGTCCTTAATATTGGGCGTCCTTTTAAAGGCAAATAGAGGACGTTCTAGAGTGGCACCTGCACTCGTGAGGATGGGCCAAAGCCTGCGGATGATACTTTTTATTTAATTACTGAGGGGGGTGAAAGTAGTGACGCAGGTTAATCTCGTCTGTTGGGGACGGGTATTGTTGGTCAGTAATAAATCTCTAGGGATGTTACCCGCCCTCTTTTTTGCCTGCCGAATATTAAGTAAGGGATAGTTGCGTTCACGAAGTTTACAACACAGACTGTTAGCTTGTGTGTGGCAATCTTTTTTGTCTGAGCAATTACGTCGTATCCTGAGGAATTGACCAAAAGGTAGGTTATCTCGTAGGGCTTTAGGGTGGTGACTGTTGTAAAGTAAAAGACTGTTACGATCCGTAGGTTTATGGTATATAGATGAATTGAGGAAACCATCCTTCAGTGAGATTCGTAAATCCAAAAAAGAGACTTCTTTGTCAGAGACAGTAGAGCTAAAACGAAGGTGGGTATCCAAGGTATTAACCCATTGGGTAAAGGCTATTGCACGGTCCATCTCGCCTCTCCAAATTACCAAAATATCATCTATATATCGGCGCCATAATATGATATTGGAAAAGAATGGTTGTTCAGGGGTCAAGATATGGCGTTGTTCAAATGTGAACATGTAAAGGCAAGCCAGACTCGGCGCAAAAGTGCTCCCCATAGATGTACCTTGTATCTGGTGAAAGAGGCTTTTCTCAAATTGAAAGAAGTTCTCTTGTAGAGCCACGCTGGCGTATTGCATGATGAAGCTCACTGGGGTGTTGTAAGTCCATGTGTCGGCCAAGAGTATTTCCCCTACAGCAGTAAGTGGGGCTTCTTGTGGGATATTGGTATAGAGCGCATCTACATCTAGACAGATCAGTATGTCAGTAGTGCCAGACTCATTTATGTCATTCAGTAGAAGCAAAGTGTCTTTTGTGTCCTTCAAAAAAGTGGATGTTCTCTGTACGATGGGTTGCAAGAAGAAGTCACAAAATTTAGATAGAGGCTCTAATAATGAGCCAATACCGGACACTATAGGGCGACCTGGAGGCGGGAGACCTTTATGGATTTTTGGAAGACAGTAAAAGTATGGAATTCTGGGATATTTTGTATCAAGGAATTCAGCTTCTTGTCGAGTAATCCAACCTGCTGATTCTGCTTCCGAAATCATACCACAAATTTTACGTTGTAGACGTGGAGTCGGGTCAGAGGAGATAGGGCGGTAGTAAGAAGTGTCGCTGAGTAGTCTTCTACATTCCTGTTGGTAGTAAGTGGTATCCATAACCACAATAGCACCGCCTTTATCTGCTGGTTTTAGCGTGATATCGGGGTTGGAGGATAAAGAGTTAATAGCCGCCCGTTCTGATTTGGAGATATTCTGGAACACTTTCGGAGGGTTAAGGTGCTGAATTTCATGTCGGACCGCCTTTTCAAAAGTAAGTACTTCCAGTGGGACCGAAGTGCTAGGGGGCATGAAAGTGGAAGGGTTCCTTAAGTTAGTATCTCCCCTAGTCTCCACATTTTGACGGTCTTTAAAGAAGAAATGCAGCCTAACTTTGCGAAACAAGGCGGCCATCTCACAATGTAGTCTAAATTGGTCTTCCCTTGGAGTGGGGACAAAGCCTAAACCTTTCTCCAGAACTGTTAGCTCTGGTTGGGTCAAGGTGGCGCTTGAAAGGTTGACCACTAGGGTCTCTTTTGGCTTGTCACACTGCGAATTCTGGTGATCATCTGAGGCTCTTCCTGTGCCCAATGGACATTTCTTCCTCTCCTTCTGTTTCTGCCTCTGCCTCGGCCTCTTCCTAAAAAAGGGTTGAAGTTATATTGTGGCTGTGGTTGAAAGTAACGCATAGGCATTGGTTGCCAATGTGGTATCGATTGGTAAGGAAAAGGAGGGTTAAAATGGGTCGGTGGAGCGTAGCGATTCTGATTCGGTCTCTGTCCCTCATCTCTGCTCCAGTCATCCAAGCTGGAGCTATTCTGTGGAAAATGGGGCCTCCGTTGTGAGGTATCGGAGTCATCTGAAGTCTCAGAAGAGCCCTCGCATTGATAGTCGTCTCTAATGTAAGGATACACTTTCTCTCTACTGAAGCGTTTGATGTCTTTCTGCAATTTATTAGTTTTCTGACGTGTTAGATATTCTTTTGTCTCATTAAGTTCCGTATTGATCTCGGCTAGGCAAGACTTAAATTGGGCAAGTTGGACCGTGGTTTTCATAGCTGCTTCGGTGATGGAAATCTGGATGGTAATTGAGTCTGCCAAACGTTTCGAGGTGTTGATAATAAGGATTAACCAATCACGAGTGCATTTCCACGATATCTGTGACCAATCCAGGCGAAATTGAAGGTCTTGGAGAAAGATCCTGGGCACATTAGTGACAATAAGGCCATTTGGAGATATATTGGCCCTGAGATACTCAGTCATGATAGTACCGTGTAAAACGGTCTTGATAAGTTCCTTCTTGAGAGTTGATAATTTAGTCCAGTCTTCTTTGGTGCCAGTAGAGGGGCCACTGCTGTCATCCCCTAGAATGGAGGGAGTTTGAAGGATAGCCTGCACCATGCTATCATCAAAGCTAAGACCCTGTAGGTCCGACATAGTTCACCACTAGATATAGTCTATCGGGGTGTAAAAAGAAAAAATGAAGAAAAAGAAGAGAGCCCCGTAGCCAAAAGGCTACACTAAATCATCGAAAAAACAACAGAGGAGGGGCAGAAAAATTGGATATTCGGAGTCTAACTCCTGGTCCCGTGTGTAAAGTTCCCACTAGACAGTCAATCAAATAAAGATTACACACGGTTCCATGTAGTGATGTGGGTTTCTTTCGAGTGGGGAGCTTGGTCAGTAGATGAGAACCGGAGCTAATCGAAGCAAGAGCCCTCACTCACCTTCCGGTGACATGCTTCATCATAGGGCCAGCTCCTCGTCAGGCCGGCGCTGCAATGCCTGACGGGCCCCACAAGGGGGCTCTTTGCCGGAGATCTTTTATGAATCGAATGTAGCCGGTCAAAAACAAGTAAGTGAAGGATTGGTAAATAAAGAGATTAAAAATGGCTAGAGGTAACTGCTAATAATTTTAATACTCGTGCTTGTACCTCTGACAAGATTAAAAACCAGAATAAGGGGAGTTAGTGGGATAATGACCACGAACCCCGTAAAAATGCACATAGGTATAGTACAAATAATGTCTCTTAGAGAGCAATGGCATGTAAGAGACGGAGCACACAGGGTCCCCTGTGTCACTCTATGTAATGGGTCAACATGTTTCTCGCTAATGACAGGAAAATTAACTTATGCGATTCATCAGGACCTAGTAACATACCTAATCCTATAGAAAGTGGGAATTTCCACAAATGTAAATGAAAAACCTAGAAAAATATAGAAGAAAGAAAGAAAACCATAATTAATATAACATAGTTCATATACACAAACAAATTTTTTTTTACACTAAATAACATTGTGCAACCCCAGGTTGAAGTGCAAAATCACTCAGGTGCCAAGTGGTATATGAACATATTGTACAAGCAAAAACGAGTGCGAGGCCAATTTAGGCAACATCCACATTGCTTACCCTCCAAAAATTAATGGTAGGGCCACATCGGGGGAGTCCAGGCTAAAAAATCAACTTTGATCTAAATATATACAAAAAAAGGGGGGAAGGGGGGAACATAAGAAGGACTGTCATTAAGAGGTTTTGATACTCCACTAACCAGGTTAAACAGCATATTTAAATAGTGATAAGGGAGTATAGAATTCATTAATACACTCCTGTAACCCAACGTTAGATTAGTGGTAATTCATCTAACATAATGCAGGAAGCACAAGAAGTTTGCAAAAAAATATTACTATCTGTAAAGCATGATGACAAAGAAAGCAGATTTCAATGAAGGGAGACAAATAAGTAAAGCCACATGATGATAACAAAGTATTGTCATCGGAATACACGGAAGGCGTGTGTGGCTGCAAGTTCATGTACTCGTGCTAGACTGCGGCCGTGAAGATGCGCAAGGAGGACAGAAAGCGCGTGTCTTCCGAATGCAGGGCGTTGCTGTTAAAGCGTCTGGTGTGCACGCTGCAGAAAAGGGCAATTGACATAAATGCGGGAGTCCCAGAGAAACCGCCGAGCCTCCGGGCTCATAAAAAGGGAGAAGGCAGCATCGCCGAGGTGCCGATAAGCGATAGCACATGTCAAAACGGGCACTTACTTGAGGCAAAAGCGGTCACTTCCGATACACCTACGCCGATTCCCACACCCGGTATCGAGGTAAACACTGGTCTCGGAGGGTTCTTTTAAAAAGAGGAAGAAATAGAGGAAGGACTCATCAACACGGAAAAAATGTCCGCCATTTTAGAAGATGCATATAAAGAATAGTAGAAGTTTGTCGGCCATCTTGGAAAGTGCAGATAACCAAATAGTTAAAGGCATCATCACAGTCAAAAAAAGGGGGTTATTGCAGCCAGAAATCGATAAATGTTTATGAAACATTATTAAAAATATGAATAGTTATGGATCATAGTGTAAAAATAAAAAAAAAGAAATAACAAACAGGAAAAACTTGGTGTTATTGTTAATGAATAAAGTTAGTCCATTGAATATCGTCATTCAGACCAAGTACATGGGTCTGAAGTCTAAAGACCCACCGTTGTTCTTTTTCAAAGAGCTTCTTGGTACTGTCAATGTTGTCTCTCATAGTTTCTAGAACCAACCATTTCATATCATTAGGTCCGTGCTGCGTCTCAACAAAGTGATTAGTCAGTTTTGTAGAGGATCTTTCACATCTGATGGTGCTACGGTGTTCGTTAATACGAATTTTCACCAACCTGGTCGTCATGCCAATGTATTTCAAATTGCACGGACAGGTAATCATGTAAATACAGTTCTTAGTCCGACAGTTGGTATGGGATCTGAGTTGCCAGGTCTTTTGTTCGCCTATATCTACCTCTTGGATATTGTCAGTGAAGGGGCAGACATTGCAGGAGCCACAAGGGTAATGACCCTTTACTTTAAGCCATTGACCAGTGCCCGGATTGTTAGTGGGCTGTTTAACTGTGGGTCTTGTATGGACCACTAAGTCCTTAATATTGGGCGTCCTTTTAAAGGCAAATAGCGGACGTTCTAGAGTGGCACCTGCACTCGTGAGGATGGGCCAAAGCCTGCGGATGATACTTTTTATTTAATTACTGAGGGGGGTGAAAGTAGTGACGCAGGTTAATCTCGTCTGTTGGGGACGGGTATTGTTGGTCAGTAATAAATCTCTAGGGATGTTACCCGCCCTCTTTTTTGCCTGCCGAATATTAGGTAAGGGATAGTTGCGTTCACGAAGTTTACAACACAGACTGTTAGCTTGTGTGTGGCAATCTTTTTTGTCTGAGCAATTACGTCGTATCCTGAGGAATTGACCAAAAGGTAGGTTATCTCGTAGGGCTTTAGGGTGGTGACTGTTGTAAAGTAAAAGACTGTTACGATCCGTAGGTTTATGGTATATAGATGAATTGAGGAAACCATCCTTCAGTGAGATTCGTAAATCCAAAAAAGAGACTTCTTTGTCAGAGACAGTAGAGCTAAAACAAAGGTGGGTATCCAAGGTATTAACCCATTGGGTGAAGGCTATTGCACGGTCCATCTCGCCTCTCCAAATTACCAAAATACCATCTATATATCGGCGCCATAATATGATATTGGAAAAGAATGGTTGTTCAGGGGTCAAGATATGGTGTTGTTCAAATGTGAACATGTAAAGGCAAGCCAGACTCGGCGCGAAAGTGCTCCCCATAGATGTACCTTGTATCTGGTGAAAGAGGCTTTTCTCAAATTGAAAGAAGTTCTCTTGTAGAGCCACGCTGGCGTATTGCATGATGAAGCTCACTGGGGTGTTGTAAGTCCATGTGTCGGCCAAGAGTATTTCCTCTACAGCAGTAAGTGGGGTTTCTTGTGGGATATTGGTATAGAGCGCCTCTACATCTAGACAGATCAGTATGTCAGTAGTGCCAGACTCATTTATGTCATTCATAATAAAAGAACCAAAGTGTCTTTTGTGTCCTTCAAAAAAGTGGATGTTCTCTGTACGATGGGTTGCACGAAGAAGTCACAAAATTTAGATAGAGGCTCTAATAATGAGCCAATACCGGACACTATAGGGCGACCTGGAGGCGGGAGACCTTTATGGATTTTTGGAAGACAGTAAAAGTATGGAATTCTGGGATATTTTGTATCAAGGAATTCAGCTTCTTGTCGAGTAATCCAACCTGCTGATTCTGCTTCCGAAATCATACCACAAATTTTACGTTGTAGACGTGGAGTCGGGTCAGAGGAGATAGGGCGGTAGTAAGAAGTGTCGCTGAGTAGTCTTCTACATTCCTGTTGGTAGTAAGTGGTATCCATAACCACAATAGCACCGCCTTTATCTGCTGGTTTTAGCGTGATATCGGGGTTGGAGGATAAAGAGTTAATAGCCGCCCGTTCTGATTTGGAGATATTCTGGAACACTTTCGGAGGGTTAAGGTGCTGAATTTCATGTCGGACCGCCTTTTCAAAAGTAAGTACTTCCAGTGGGACCGAAGTGCTAGGGGGCATGAAAGTGGAAGGGTTCCTTAAGTTAGTATCTCCCCTAGTCTCCACATTTTGACGGTCTTTAAAGAAGAAATGCAGCCTAACTTTGCGAAACAAGGCGGCCATCTCACAATGTAGTCTAAATTGGTCTTCCCTTGGAGTGGGGACAAAGCCTAAACCTTTCTCCAGAACTGTTAGCTCTGGTTGGGTCAAGGTGGCGCTTGAAAGGTTGACCACTAGGGTCTCTTTTGGCTTGTCACACTGCGAATTCTGGTGATCATCTGAGGCTCTTACTGTGCCCAATGGACATTTCTTCCTCTCCTTCTGTTTCTGCCTCTGCCTCGGCCTCTTCCTAAAAAAGGGTTGAAGTTATATTGGGGCTGTGGTTGAAAGTAAGGCATAGGCATTGGTTGCCAATGTGGTATCGATTGGTAAGGAAAAGGAGGGTTAAAATGGGTCGGTGGAGCGTAGCGATTCCGATTCGGTCTCTGTCCCTCATCTCTGCTCCAGTCATCCGAGCTGGAGCTATTCTGTGGAAAACAGGGCCTCCGTTGTGAGGTATCGGAGTCATCTGAAGTCTCAGAAGAGCCCTCGCATTGATAGTCGTCTCTAGTGTAAGGATAAGCTTTCTCTCTACTGAAGCGTTTGATGTCTTTCTGCAATTTATTAATTTTCTGACGTGTTAGATATTCTTTTGTCTCATTAAGTTCCGTATTGATCTCGGCTAGGCAAGACTTAAATTGGGCAAGTTGGACCGTGGTTTTCATAGCTGCTTCGGTGATGGAAATCTGGATGGTAATTGAGTCTGCCAAACGTTTCGAGGTGTTGATAATAAGGATTAACCAATCACGAGTGCATTTCCACGATATCTGTGACCAATCCAGGCGAAATTGAAGGTCTTGGAGAAAGATCCTGGGCACATTAGTGACAATAAGGCCATTTGGAGATATATTGGCCCTGAGATACTCAGTCATGATAGTACCGTGTAAAACGGTCTTGATAAGTTCCTTCTTGAGAGTTGATAATTTAGTCCAGTCTTCTTTGGTGCCAGTAGAGGGGCCACTGCTGTCATCCCCTAGAATGGAGGGAGTTTGAAGGATAGCCTGCACCATGCTATCATCAAAGCTAAGACCCTGTAGGTCCGACATAGTTCACCACTAGATATAGTCTATCGGGGTGTAAAAAGAAAAAATGAAGAAAAAGAAGAGAGCCCCGTAGCCAAAAGGCTACACTAAATCATCGAAAAAACAACAGAGGAGGGGCAGAAAAATTGGATATTCGGAGTCTAACTCCTGGTCCCGTGTGTAAAGTTCCCACTAGACAGTCAATCAAATAAAGATTACACACGGTTCCATGTAGTGATGTGGGTTTCTTTCGAGTGGGGAGCTTGGTCAGTAGATGAGAACCGGAGCTAATCGAAGCAAGAGCCCTCACTCACCTTCCGGTGACATGCTTCATCATAGGGCCAGCTCCTCGTCAGGCCGGCGCTGCAATGCCTGACGGGCCCCACAAGGGGGCTCTTTGCCGGAGATCTTTTATGAATCGAATGTAGCCGGTCAAAAACAAGTAAGTGAAGGATTGGTAAATAAAGAGATTAAAAAGGCCTAGAGGTAACTGCTAATAATTTTAATACTCGTGCTTGTACCTCTGACAAGATTAAAAACCAGAATAAGGGGAGTTAGTGGGATAATGACCACGAACCCCGTAAAAATGCACATAGCTATAGTACAAATAATGTCTCTTAGAGAGCAATGGCATGTAAGAGACGGAGCACACAGGGTCCCCTGTGTCACTCTATGTAATGGGTCAACATGTTTCTCGCTAATGACAGGAAAATTAACTTATGCGATTCATCAGGACCTAGTAACATACCTAATCCTATAGAAAGTGGGAATTTCCACAAATGTAAATCAAAAACCTAGAAAAATATAGAAGAAAGAAAGAAAACCATAATTAATATAACATAGTTCATATACACAAAAATTTTTTTTTTTACACTAAATAACATTGTGCAACCCCAGGTTGAAGTGCAAAATCACTCAGGTGCCAAGTGGTATATGAACATATTGTACAAGCAAAAACGAGTGCGAGGCCAATTTAGGCAACATCCACATTGCTTACCCTTCAAAAATTAATGGTAGGGCCACATCGGGGGAGTCCAGGCTAAAAAATCAACTCTGATCTAAATATATACAAAAAAAGGGGGGGAGGGGGGAACATAAGAAGGACTGTCATTAAGAGGTTTTGATACTCCACTAACCAGGTTAAACAGCATATTTAAATAGTGATAAGGGAGTATAGAATTCATTAATACACTCCTGTAACCCAACGTTAGACTAGTGGTAATTCATCTAACATAATGCAGGAAGCACAAGAAGTTTGCAAAAAAATATTACTATCTGTAAAGCATGATGACAAAGAAAGCAGATTTCAATGAAGGGAGACAAATAAGTAAAGCCACATGATGATAACAAAGTATTGTCATCGGAATACACGGAAGGCGTGTGTGGCTGCAAGTTCATGTACTCGTGCTAGACTGCGGCCGTGAAGATGCGCAAGGAGGACAGAAAGCGCGTGTCTTCCGAATGCAGGGCGTCGCTGTTAAAGCATCTGGTGTGCACGCTGCAGAAAAGGGCAATTGACATAAATGCGGGAGTCCCAGAGAAACCGCCGAGCCTCCGGGCTCATAAAAAGGGAGAAGGCAGCATCGCCGAGGTGCCGATAAGCGATAGCACATGTCAAAACGGGCACTTACTTGAGGCAAAAGCGGTCACTGCCGATACACCTACGCCGATTCCCACACCCGGTATCGAGGTAAACACTGGCCTCGGAGGGTTCTTTTAAAAAGAGGAAGAAATAGAGGAGGGACTCATCAACACGGAAAAAATGTCCGCCATTTTAGAAGATGCATATAAAGAAAAGTAGAAGTTTGTCGGCCATTTTGGAAAGTGCAGATAACCAAATAGTTAAAGGCATCATCACAGTCAAAAAAAGGGGGTTATTGCAGCCAGAAATCGATAAATGTTTATGAAACATTATTAAAAATATGAATAGTTATGGATCATAGTGTAAAAATAAAAAAAAAGCCATAACAAACAGGAAAAACTTGTTGTTATTGTTAATGAATAAAGTTAGTCCATTGAATATCGTCATTCAGACCAAGTACATGGGTCTGAAGTCTAAAGACCCACCGTTGTTCTTTTTCAAAGAGCTTCTTGGTACTGTCAATGTTGTCTCTCATAGTTTCTAGAACCAACCATTTCATATCATTAGGTCCGTGCTGCTTCTCAACAAAGTGATTAGTCAGTTTTGTAGAGGATCTTTCACATCTGATGGTGCTACGGTGTTCGTTAATACGAATTTTCACCAACCTGGTCGTCATGCCAATGTATTTCAAATTGCACGGACAGGTAATCATGTAAATACGGTTCTTAGTCCGACAGTTGGTATGGGATCTGAGTTGCCACGTCTTTTGTTCGCCTATATCTACCTCTTGGATATTGTCAGTGAAGGGGCAGACATTGCAGGAGCCACAAGGGTAATGACCCTTTACTTTAAGCCATTGACCAGTGCCCGGATTGTTAGTGGGCTGTTTAACTGTGGGTCTTGTATGGACCACTAAGTCCTTAATATTGGGCGTCCTTTTAAAGGCAAATAGCGGACTTTCTAGAGTGGCACCTGCACTCGTGAGGATGGGCCAAAGCCTGCAGATGATACTTTTTATTTGATTACTGAGGGGGGTGAAAGTAGTGACGCAGGTTAATCTCATCTGTTGGGGATGGGTATTGTTGGTCAGTAATAAATCTCTAGGGATGTTACCCGCCCTCTTTTTTGCCTGCCGAATATTAGGCAAGGGATAGTTGCGTTCACGAAGTTTACAACACAGACTGTTAGCTTGTGTGTGGTAATCTTTTTTGTCTGAGCAATTACATCGTATCCTGAGGAATTGACCAAAAGGTAGGTTATCTCGTAGGGCTTTAGGGTGGTGACTGTTGTAAAGTAAAAGACTGTTACGATCCGTAGGTTTATGGTATATAGATGAATTGAGGAAACCATCCTTCAGTGAGATTCGTAAATCCAAAAAAGAGACTTCTTTGTCAGAGACAGTAGAGCTAAAACGAAGGTGGGTATCCAAGGTATTAACCCATTATGTAAAGGCTATTGCACGGTCCATCTCGCCTCTCCAAATTACCAAAATATCATCTATATATCGGCGCCATAATATGATATTGGAAAAGAATGGTTGTTCAGGGGTCAAGATATGGCGTTGTTTAAATTGTGAACATGTAAAGGCAAGCCAGACTCGGCGCAAAAGTGCTCCCCATAGATGTACCTTGTATCTGGTGAAAGAGGCTTTTCTCAAATTGAAAGAAGTTCTCCTGTAGAGCCACGCTGGCGCATTGCATGCTGAAGCTCACTGGGGTGTTGTAAGTCCATGTGTCGGCCAAGAGTATTTCCTCTACAGCAGTAAGTGTAGCTTCTTGTGGGATATTGGTATAGAGCGCCTCTACATCTAGACAGATCAGTATGTCAGTAGTGCCAGACTCATTTATGTCATTCAGTAGAACCAAAGTGTCTTTTGTATCCTTCAAAAAAGTGGATGTTCTCTGTACGATGGGTTGCAAGAAGAAGTCACAAAATTTAGATAGAGGCTCTAATAATGAGCCAGTACCGGACACTATAGGGCGACCAGGAGGCGGGAGACCTTTATGGATTTTTGGAAGACAGTAAAAGTATGGAATTCTGGGATATTTTGTATCAAGGAATTCAGCTTCTTGTCGAGTAATCCAACCTGCTGATTCTGCTTCCGAAATCATACCACAAATTTTACGTTGTAGACATGGAGTCGGGTCAGAGGAGATAGGGCGGTAGTAAGAAGTGTCGCTGAGTAGTCTTCTACATTCCTGTTGGTAGTAAGTGTTATCCATAACCACAATAGCACCGCCTTTATCTGCTGGTTTTAGCGTGATATCAGGGTTGGAGGATAAAGAGTTAATAGCAAACAACAGAGGAGGGGCAGAAAAATGGGATATTCGGAGTCTAACTCCTGGTCCCGTGTGTAAAGTTCCCACTAGACAGTCAATCAAATAAAGATTACACACGGTTCCATGTAGTGATGTGGGTTTCTTTCGAGTGGGGAGCTTGGTCAGTAGATGAGAACCGGAGCTAATCGAAGCAAGAGCCCTCACTCACCTTCCGGTGACATGCTTCATCATAGGGCCAGCTCCTCGTCAGGCCGGCGCTGCAATGCCTGACGGGCCCCACAAGGGGGCTCTTTGCCGGAGATCTTTTATGAATCGAATGTAGCCGGTCAAAAACAAGTAAGTGAAGGATTGGTAAATAAAGAGATTAAAAATGCCTAGAGGTAACTGCTAATAATTTTAATACTCGTGCTTGTACCTCTGACAAGATTAAAAACCAGAATAAGGGGAGTTAGTGGGATAATGACCACGAACCCCGTAAAAATGCACATAGGTATAGTACAAATAATGTCTCTTAGAGAGCAATGGCATGTAAGAGACGGAGCACACAGGGTCCCCTGTGTCACTCTATGTAATGGGTCAACATGTTTCTCGCTAATGACAGGAAAATTAACTTATGCGATTCATCAGGACCTAGTAACATACCAAATCCTATAGAAAGTGGGAATTTCCACAAATGTAAATCAAAAACCTAGAAAAATATAGAAGAAAGAAAACCATAATTAATATAACATAGTTCATATACACAAAAAAATTTTTTTTACACTAAATAACATTGTGCAACCCCAGGTTGAAGTGCAAAATCACTCAGGTGCCAAGTGGTATATGAACATATTGTACGAGCAAAAAGGAGTGCGAGGCCAATTTAGGCAACATCCACATTGCTTACCCTCCAAAAATTAATGGTAGGGCCACATCGGGGGAGTCCAGGCTAAAAAATCAACTCTGATCTAAATATATACAAAAAAAGGGGGGGAGGGGGGAACATAAGAAGGACTGTCATTAAGAGGTTTTGATACTCCACTAACCAGGTTAAACAGCATATTTAAATAGTGATAAGGGAGTATAGAATTCATTAATACACTCCTGTAACCCAACGTTAGATTAGTGGTAATTCATCTAACATAATGCAGGAAGCACAAGAAGTTTGCAAAAAAATATTACTATCTGTAAAGCATGATGACAAAGAAAGCAGATTTCAATGAAGGGAGAGAAAGAAGTAAAGCCACATGATGATAGCAAAGTATTGTCATCGGAATACACGGAAGGCGTGTGTGGCTGCAAGTTCATGTACTCGTGCTAGACTGCGGCCGTGAAGATGCGCAAGGAGGACAGAAAGCGCGTGTCTTCCGAATGCAGGGCGTCGCTGTTAAAGCGTCTGGTGTGCACGCTGCAGAAAAGGGCAATTGACATAAATGCGGGAGTCCCAGAGAAACCGCCGAGCCTCCGGGCTCATAAAAAGGGAGAAGGCAGCATCGCCGAGGTGCCGATAAGCGATAGCACATGTCAAAACGGGCACTTACTTGAGGCAAAAACGGTCACTGCCAATACACCTACGCCGATTCCCACACCCGGTATCGAGGTAAACACTGGTCTCGAAGGGTTCTTTTAAAAAGAGGAAGAAATAGAGGAAGGACTCATCAACACGGAAAAAATGTCCGCCATTTTAGAAGATGCATATAAAGAAAAGTAGAAGTTTGTCGGCCATATTTGAAAGTGCAGATAACCAAATAGTTAAAGGCATCATCACAGTCAAAAAAAGGGGGTTATTGCAGCCAGAAATCGATAAATGTTTATGAAACATTATTAAAAATATGAATAGTTATGGATCATAGTGTAAAAATCAAAAAAAGCCATAACAAACAGGAAAAACTTGGTGTTATTGTTAATGAATAAAGTTAGTCCATTGAATATCGTCATTCAGACCAAGTACATGGGTCTGAAGTCTAAAGACCCACCGTTGTTCTTTTTCAAAGAGCTTCTTTGTACTGTCAATGTTGTCTCTCATAGTTTCTAGAACCAACCATTTCATATCATTAGGTCCGTGCTGCTTCTCAACAAAGTGATTAGTCAGTTTTGTAGAGGATCTTTTACATCTGATGGTGCTACGGTGTTCGTTAATACTAATTTTCACCAACCTGGTCGTCATGCCAATGTATTTCAAATTGCACGGACAGGTAATCATGTAAATACAGTTCTTAGTCCGACAGTTGGTATGGGATCTGAGTTGCCAGGTCTTTTGTTCGCCTATATCTACCTCTTGGATATTGTCAGTGAAGGGGCAGACATTGCAGGAGCCACAAGGGTAATGACCCTTTACTTTAAGCCATTGACCAGTGCCCGGATTGTTAGTGGGCTGTTTAACTGTGGGTCTTGTATGGACCACTAAGTCCCTAATATTGGGCGTCCTTTTAAAGGCAAATAGAGGACGTTCTAGAGTGGCACCTGCACTCGTGAGGATGGGCCAAAGCCTGCGGATGATACTTTTTATTTGATTACTGAGGGGGGTGAAAGTAGTGACGCAGGTTAATCTCATCTGTTGGGGACGGGTATTGTTGGTCAGTAATAAATCTCTAGGGATGTTACCCGCCCTCTTTTTTGCCTGCCGAATATTAGGTAAGGGATAGTTGCGTTCACGAAGTTTACAACACAGACTGTTAGCTTGTGTGTGGTAAGCTTTTTTGTCTGAGCAATTACGTCGTATCCTGAGGAATTGACCAAAAGGTAGGTTATCTCGTAGGGCTTTAGGGTGGTGACTGTTGTAAAGTAAAAGACTGTTACGATCCGTAGGTTTATGGTATATAGATGAATTGAGGAAACCATCCTTCAGTGAGATTCGTAAATCCAAAAAAGAGACTTCTTTGTCAGAGACAGTAGAGCTAAAACGAAGGTGGGTATCCAAGGTATTAACCCATTGGGTAAAGGCTATTGCACGGTCCATCTCGCCTCTCCAAATTACCAAAATATCATCTATATATCGGCGCCATAATATGATATTGGAAAAGAATGGTTGTTCAGGGGTCAAGATATGGCGTTGTTCAAATGTGAACATGTAAAGGCAAGCCAGACTCGGCGCAAAAGTGCTCCCCATAGATGTACCTTGTATCTGGTGAAAGAGGCTTTTCTCAAATTGAAAGAAGTTCTCCTGTAGAGCCACGCTGGCGCATTGCATGATGAAGCTCACTGGGGTGTTGTAAGTCCATGTGTCGGCCAAGAGTATTTCCTCTACAGCAGTAAGTGTGGCTTCTTGTGGGATATTGGTATAAAGCGCCTCTACATCTAGACAGATCAGTATGTCAGTAGTGCCAGACTCATTTATGTCATTCAGTAGAAGCAAAGTGTCTTTTGTGTCCTTCAAAAAAGTGGATGTTCTCTGTACGATGGGTTGCAAGAAGAAGTCACAAAATTTAGATAGAGTCTCTAATAATGAGCCAATACCGGACACTATAGGGCGACCTGGAGGCGGGAGACCTTTATGGATTTTTGGAAGACAGTAAAAGTATGGAATTCTGGGATATTTTGTATCAGGGAATTCAGCTTCTTGTCGAGTAATCCAACCTGCTGATTCTGCTTCCGAAATCATACCACAAATTTTACGTTGTAGACGTGGAGTCGGGTCAGAGGAGATAGGGCGGTAGTAAGAAGTGTCGCTGAGTAGTCTTCTACATTCCTGTTGGTAGTAAGTGGTATCCATAACCACAATAGCACCGCCTTTATCTGCTGGTTTTAGCGTGATATCAGGGTTGGAGGATAAAGAGTTAATAGCCGCCCGTTCTGATTTGGAGATATTCTGGAACACTTTCGGAGGGTTAAGGTGCTGAATTTCATGTCGGACCGCCTTTTCAAAAGTAAGTACTTCCAGTGGGACCGAAGTGCTAGGGGGCATGAAAGTGGAAGGGTTCCTTAAGTTAGTATCTCCCCTAGTCTCCACATTTAGACGGTCTTTAAAGAAGAAATGCAGCCTAACTTTGCGAAACAAGGCGGCCATCTCACAATGTAGTCTAAATTGGTCTTCCCTTGGAGTGGGGACAAAGCCTAAACCTTTCTCCAGAACTGTTAGCTCTGGTTGGGTCAAGGTGGCGCTTGAAAGGTTGACCACTAGGGTCTCTTTTGGCTTGTCACACTGCGACTTCTGGTGATCATCTGAGGCTCTTCCTGTGCCCAATGGACATTTCTTCCTCTCCTTCTGTTTCTGCCTCTGCCTCGGCCTCTTCCTAAAAAAGGGTTGAAGTTATATTGGGGCTGTGGTTGAAAGTAAGGCATAGGCATTGGTTGCCAATGTGGTATCGATTGGTAAGGAAAAGGAGGGTTAAAATGGGTCGGTGGAGCATAGCGATTCCGATTCGGTCTCTGTCCCTCATCTCCGCTCCAGTCATCCGAGCTGGAGCTATTCTGTGGAAAACGGGGCCTTCGTTGTGAGGTATCGGAGTCATCTGAAGTCTCAGAAGAGCCCTCGCATTGATAGTCGTCTCTAGTGTAAGGATACACTTTCTCTCTACTGAGGCGTTTGATGTCTTTCTGCAATTTATTAATTTTCTGACGTGTTAGATATTCTTTTGTCTCATTAAGTTCCGTATTGATCTCGGCTAGGTAAGACTTAAATTGGGCAAGTTGGACCGTGGTTTTCATAGCTGCTTCGGTGATGGAAATCTGGATGGTAATTGAGTCTGCCAAACGTTTCGAGGTGTTGATAATAAGGATTAACCAATCACGAGTGCATTTCCACGATATCTGTGACCAATCCAGGCGAAATTGAAGGTCTTGGAGAAAGATCCTGGGCACATTAGTGACAATAAGGCCATTTGGAGATATATTGGCCCTGAGATACTCAGTCATGATAGTACCGTGTAAAACGGTCTTGATAAGTTCCTTCTTGAGAGTTGATAATTTAGTCCAGTCTTATTTGGTGCCAGTAGAGGGGCCACTGCTGTCATCCCCTAGAATGGAGGGAGTTTGAAGGATAGCCTGCACCATGCTATCATCAAAGCTAAGACCCTGTAGGTCCGACATAGTTCACCACTAGATATAGTCTATCGGTGTGTAAAAAGAAAAAATGAAGAAAAAGAAGAGAGCCCCGTAGCCAAAAGGCTACACTAAATCATCGAAAAAACAACAGAGGAGGGGCAGAAAAATGGGATATTCGTAGTCTAACTCCTGGTCCCGTGTGTAAAGTTCCCACTAGACAGTCATTCAAATAAAGATTGCACACGGTTCCATGTAGTGATGTGGGTTTCTTTCGAGTGGGGAGCTTGGTCAGTAGATGAGAACCGGAGCTAATCGAAGCAAGAGCCCTCACTCACCTTCCGGTGACATGCTTCATCATAGGGCCAGCTCCTCGTCAGGCCGGCGCTGCAATGCCTCACGGGCCCCACAAGGGGGCACTTTGCCGGAGATCTTTTATGAATCGAATGTAGCCGGTCAAAAACAAGTAAGTGAAGGATTGGTAAATAAAGAGATTAAAAATGCCTAGAGGTAACTGCTAATAATTTTAATACTCGTGCTTGTACCTCTGACAAGATTAAAAACCAGAATAAGGGGAGTTAGTGGGATAATGACCACGAACCCCGTAAAAATGCACAATGGTATAGTACAAATAATGTCTCTTAGAGATCAATGGCATGTAAGAGACGGAGCACACAGGTTCCCCTGTGTCACTCTATGTAATGGGTCAACATGTTTCTCGCTAATGACAGGAAAATTAACTTATGCGATTCATCAGGACCTAGTAACATACCTAATCCTATAGAAAGTGGGAATTTCCACAAATGTAAATCAAAAACCTAGAAAAATATAGAAGAAAGAAAGAAAACCATAATTAATATAACATAGTTCATATACACAAAAACATTTTTTTTACACTAAATAACATTGTGCAACCCCAGGTTAAAGTGCAAAATCACTCAGGTGCCAAGTGGTTAATGAACATATTGTACGAGCAAAAACGAGTGCGAGGCCAATTTAGGCAACATCCACATTGCTTACCCTCCAAAAATTAATGGTAGGGCCACATCGGGGGAATCAACTCTGATCTAAATATGTACGAAAAAAGGGGGGGAAAGGGGAACATAAGAAGGACTGTCATTAAGAGGTTTTGATACTCCACTAACCAGGTTAAACAGCATATTTAAATAGTGATAAGGGAGTATAGAATTCATTAATACACTCCTGTAACCCAACGTTAGATTAGTGGTAATTCATCTAACATAATGCAGGAAGCATAAGAAGTTTGCAAAAAAATATTACTATCTGTAAAGCATGATGACAAAGAAAGCAGATTTCAATGAAGGGAGACAAATAAGTAAAGCCACATGATGATAACAAAGTATTGTCATCGGAATACACGGAAGGCGTGTGTGGCTGCAAGTTCATGTACTCGTGCTAGACTGCGGCCGTGAAGATGCGCAAGGAGGACAGAAAGCGCGTGTCTTCCGAATGCAGGGCGTCGCTGTTAAAGCGTCTGGTGTGCACGCTGCAGAAAAGGGCAATTGACATAAATGCGGGAGTCCCAGAGAAACCGCCGAGCGTCCGGGCTCATAAAAAGGGAGAAGGCAGCATCGCTGAGGTGCCGATAAGCGATAGCACATGTCAAAACGGGCACTTACTTGAGGCAAAAACGGTCACTGCCGATACACCTACGCCGATTCCCACACCCGGTATCGAGGTAAACACTGGTCTCGAAGGGTTCTTTTAAAAAGAGGAAGAAATAGAGGAAGGACTCATCAACACGGAAAAAATGTCCGCCATTTTAGAAGATGCATATAAAGAAAAGTAGAAGTTTGTCGGCCATATTGGAAAGTGCAGATAACCAAATAGTTAAAGGCATCATCACAGTAAAAAAAAGGGGGTTATTGCAGCCAGAAATCGATAAATGTTTATGAAACATTATTAAAAATATGAATAGTTATGGATCATAGTGTAAACATCAAAAGAAGCCATAACAAACAGGAAAAACTTGGTGTTATTGTTAATGAATAAAGTTAGTCCATTGAATATCGTCATTCAGACCAAGTACATGGGTCTGAAGTCTAAAGACCCACCGTTGTTCTTTTTCAAAGAGCTTCTTGGTACTGTCAATGTTGTCTCTCATAGTTTCTAGAACCAACCATTTCATATCATTAGGTCCGTGCTGCTTCTCAACAAAGTGATTAGTCAGTTTTGTAGAGGATCTTTTACATCTGATGGTGCTACGGTGTTCGTTAATACGAATTTTCACCAACCTGGTCGTCATGCCAATGTATTTCAAATTGCACGGACAGGTAATCATGTAAATACAGTTCTTAGTCCGACAGTTGGTATGGGATCTGAGTTGCCAGGTCTTTTGTTCGCCTATATCTACCTCTTGGATATTGTCAGTGAAGGGGCAGACATTGCAGGAGCCACAAGGGTAATGACCCTTTACTTTAAGCCATTGACCAGTGCCCGGATTGTTAGTGGGCTGTTTAACTGTGGGTCTTGTATGGACCACTAAGTCCTTAATATTGGGCGTCCTTTTAAAGGCAAATAGAGGACGTTCTAGAGTGGCACCTGCACTCGTGAGGATGGGCCAAAGCCTGCGGATGATACTTTTTATTTGATTACTGAGGAGGGTGAAAGTAGTGACGCAGGTTAATCTCATCTGTTGGGGATGGGTATGGTTGGTCAGTAATAAATCTCTAGGGATGTTACCCGCCCTCTTTTTTGCCTGCCGAATATTAGGTAAGGGATAGTTGCGTTCACGAAGTTTACAACACAGACTGTTAGCTTGTGTGTGGTAATCTTTTTTGTCTGAGCAATTATGTCGTATCCTGAGGAATTGACCAAAAGGTAGGTTATCTCGTAGGGCTTTAGGGTGGTGACTGTTGTAAAGTAAAAGACTGTTACGATCCGTAGGTTTATGGTATATAGATGAATTGAGGAAACCATCCTTCAGTGAGATTCGTAAATCCAAAAAAGAGACTTCTTTGTCAGAGACAGTAGAGCTAAAACGAAGGTGGGTATCCAAGGTATTAACCCATTGGGTGAAGGCTATTGCACGGTCCATCTCGCCTCTCCAAATTACCAAAATACCATCTATATATCGGCGCCATAATATGATATTGGAAAAGAATGGTTGTTCAGGGGTCAAGATATGGCGTTGTTCAAATGTGAACATGTAAAGGCAAGCCAGACTCGGCGCGAAAGTGCTCCCCATAGATGTACCTTGTATATGGTGAAAGAGGCTTTTCTCAAATTGAAAGAAGTTCTCTTGTAGAGCCACGCTGGTGCATTGCATGATGAAGCTCACTGGGGTGTTGTAAGTCCATGTGTCGGCCAAGAGTATTTCCTCTACAGCAGTAAGTGTGGCTTCTTGTGGGATATTGGTATAGAGCGCCTCTACATCTAGACAGATCAGTATGTCAGTAGTGTCAGACTCATTTATGTCATTAAGTAGAACCAAAGTGTCTTTTGTGTCCTTCAAAAAAGTGAATATTCTCTGTACGATGGGTTGCAAGAAGAAGTCACAAAATTTAGATAGAGGCTCTAACAATGAGCCAATACCGGACACTATAGGGCGACCTGGAGGCGGGAGACCTTTATGGATTTTTGGAAGACAGTAAAAGTATGGAATTCTGGGATATTTTATATCAAGGAATTCAGCTTTTTGTCGAGTAATCCAACCTGCTGATTCTGCTTCCGAAATCATACCACAAATTTTACGTTGTAGACGTGGAGTCGGGTCAGAGGAGATAGGGCGGTAGTAAGAAGTGTCGCTGAGTAGTCTTCTACATTCCTGTTGGTAGTAAGTGGTATCCATAACCACAATAGCACCGCCTTTATCTGCTGGTTTTAGCGTGATATCGGGGTTGGAGGATAAAGAGTTAATAGCCGCCCTTTCTGATTTGGAGATATTCTGGAACACTTTCGGAGGATTAAGGTGCTGAATTTCATGTCGGACCGCCTTTTCAAAAGTAAGTACTTCCAGTGGGACCGAAGTGCTAGGGGGCATGAAAGTGGAAGGGTTCCTTAAGTTAGTATCTCCCCTAGTCTCCACATTTTGACGGTCTTTAAAGAAGAAATGCAGCCTAACTTTGCGAAACAAGGCGGCCATCTCACAATGTAGTCTAAATTGGTCTTCCCTTGGAGTGGGGACAAAGCCTAAACCTTTCTCCAGAACTGTTAGCTCTGGTTGGGTCAAGGTGGCGCTTGAAAGGTTGACCACTAGGGTCTCTTTTGGCTTGTCACACTGCGACTTCTGGTGATCATCTGAGGCTCTTCCTGTGCCCAATGGACATTTCTTCCTCTCCTTCTGTTTCTGCCTCTGCCTCTGCCCCGGCCTCTTCCCAAAAAAGGTTGAAGTTATATTGGGGCTGTGGTTGAAAGTAAGGCATAGGCATTGGTTGCCAATGTGGTATCGATTGGTAAGGAAAAGGAGGGTTAAAATGGGTCGGTGGAGCGTAGCGATTCTGATTCGGTCTCTGTCCCTCATCTCCGCTCCAGTCATCCGAGCTGGAGCTATTCTGTGGAAAACGGGGCCTCCGTTGTGAGGTATCGGAGTCATCTGAAGTCTCAGAAGAGCCCTCGCATTGATAGTCGTCTCTAGTGTAAGGATACACTTTCTCTCTACTGAGGCGTTTGATGTCTTTCTGCAATTTATTAATTTTCTGACGTGTTAGATATTCTTTTGTCTCATTAAGTTCCGTATTGATCTCGGCTAGGCGAGACTTAAATTGGGCAAGTTGGACCGTGGTTTTCATAGCTGCTTCGGTGATGGAAATCTGGTTGGTAATTGAGTCTGCCAAACGTTTCGAGGTGTTGATAATAAGGATTAACCAATCACGAGTGCATTTCCACGATATCTGTGACCAATCCAGGCGAAATTGAAGGTCTTGGAGTAAGATCCTGGGCACATTAGTGACAATAAGGCCATTTGGAGATATATTGGCCCTGAGATACTCAGTCATGATAGTACCGTGTAAAACGGTCTTGATAAGTTCCTTCTTGAGAGTTGATAATTTAGTCCAGTCTTCTTTGGTGCCAGTAGAGGGGCCACTGCTGTCATCCCCTAAAATGGAGGGAGTTTGAAGGATAGCCTGCACCATGCTATCATCAAAGCTAAGACCCTGTAGGTCCGACATAGTTCACCACTAGATATAGTCTATCGGGGTGTAAAAAGAAAAAATGAAGAAAAAGAAGAGAGCCCCGTAGCCAAAAGGCTACACTAAATCATCGAAAAAACAAGAGAGGAGGGGCAGAAAAATGGGATATTCGGAGTCTAACTCCTGGTCCCGTGTGTAAAGTTCCCACTAGACAGTCAATCAAATAAAGATTACACACGGTTCCATGTAGTGATGTGGGTTTCTTTCGAGTGGGGAGCTTGGTCAGTAGATGAGAACCGGAGCTAATCGAAGCAAGAGCCCTCACTCACCTTCCGGTGACATGCTTCATCATAGGGCCAGCTCCTCGTCAGGCCGGCGCTGCAATGCCTGACGGGCCCCACAAGGGGGCTCTTTGCCGGAGATCTTTTATTAATCGAATGTAGCCGGTCAAAAACAAGTAAGTGAAGGATTGGTAAATAAAGAGATTAAAAATGCCTAGAGGTAACTGCTAATAATTTTAATACTCGTACTTGTACCTCTGACAAGATTAAAAACCAGAATAAGGGGAGTTAGTGGGATAATGACCACGAACCCCGTAAAAATGCACATAGGTATAGTACAAATAATGTCTCTTAGAGAGCAATGGCATGTAAGAGACGGAGCACACAGGGTCCCCTGTGTCACTCTATGTAATGGGTCAACATGTTTCTCGCTAATGACAGGAAAATTAATTTATGCGATTCATCAGGACCTAGTAACATACCTAATCCTATAGAAAGTGGGAATTTCCACAAATGTAAATCAAAAACATAGAAAAATATAGAAGAAAGAAAGAAAACCATAATTAATATAACATAGTTCATATACACAAAACTTTTTTTTTACACTAAATAACATTGTGCAACCCCAGGTTGAAGTGCAAAATCACTCAGGTGCCAAGTGGTATATGAACATATTGTACAAGCAAAAACGAGTGCAAGGCCAATTCAGGCAACATCCACATTGCTTACCCTCCAAAAAATAATGGTAGGGCCACATCGGGGGAGTCCAGGCTAAAAAATCAACTCTGATCTAAATATATACAAAAAAAGGGGGGGAGGGGGGAACATAAGAAGGACTGTCATTAAGAGGTTTTGATACTCCACTAACCAGGTTAAACAGCATATTTAAATAGTGATAAGGGAGTATAGAATTCATTAATACACTCCTGTAACCCAACGTTAGATTAGTGGTAATTCATCTAACATAATGCAGGAAGCACAAGAAGTTTGCAAAAAATTATTACTATCTGTAAAGCATGATGACAAAGAAAGCAGATTTCAATGAAGGGAGACAAATAAGTAAAGCCACATGATGATAACAAAGTATTGTCATCGGAATACACGGAAGGCGTGTGTGGCTGCAAGTTCATGTACTCGTGCTAGACTGCGGCCATGAAGATGCGCAAGGAGGACAGAAAGCGCGTGTCTTCCGAATGCAGGGTGTCGCTGTTAAAGCGTCTGGTGTGCACGCTGCAGAAAAGGGCAATTGACATAAATGCGAGAGTCCCAGAGAAACCGCCGAGCCTCCGGGCTCATAAAAAGGGAGAAGGCGGCATCGCTGAGGTGCCGATAAGCGATAGCACATGTCAAAACGGGCACTTACTTGAGGCAAAAACGGTCACTGCCGATACACCTACACCGATTCCCACACCCGGTATCGAGGAAAACACTGGTCTCGAAGGGTTCTTTTAAAAAGAGGAAGAAATAGAGGAAGGACTCATCAACACGGAAAAAATGTCTGCCATTTTAGAAGATGCATATAAAGAAAAGTAGAAGTTTGTCGGCCATATTGGAAAGTGCAGATAACCAAATAGTTAAAGGCATCATCACAGTCAAAAAAAGGGGGTTACTGCAGCCAGAAATCGATAAATGTTTATGAAACATTATTAAAAATATGAATAGTTATGGATCATAGTGTAAAAATCAAAAAAAGCCATAACAAACAGGAAAAACTTGGTGTTATTGTTAATGAATAAAGTTAGTCCATTGAATATCGTCATTCAGACCAAGTACATCGGTCTGAAGTCTAAAGACCCACCGTTGTTCTTTTTCAAAGAGCTTCTTGGTACTGTCAATGTTGTCTCTCATAGTTTCTAGAACCAACCATTTCATATCATTAGGTCCGTGCTGCTTCTCAACAAAGTGATTAGTCAGTTTTGTAGAGGATCTTTTACATCTGATGGTGCTACGGTGTTCGTTAATACGAATTTTCACCATCCTGGTCGTCATGCCAATGTATTTCAAATTGCACGGACAGGTAATCATGTAAATACAGTTCTTAGTCCGACAGTTTGTATGGGATCTGAGTTGCCAGGTCTTTTGTTCGCCTATATCTACCTCTTGGATATTGTCAGTGAAGGGGCAGACATTGCAGGAGCCACAAGGGTAATGACCCTTTACTTTAAGCCATTGACCAGTGCCCGGATTGTTAGTGGGCTGTTTAACTGTGGGTCTTGTATGGACCACTAAGTCCTTAATATTGGGTGTCCTTTTAAAGGCAAATACAGGACGTTCTAGAGTGGCACCTGCACTCGTGAGGATGGGCCAAAGCCTGCGGGTGATACTTTTTATTTGATTACTGAGGGGGGTGAAAGTAGTGACGCAGGTTAATCTCGTCTGTTGGGGACGGGTATTGTTGGTCAGTAATAAATCCCTAGGGATGTTACCCGCCCTCTTTTTTGCCTGCCGAATATTAGGTAAGGGATAGTTGCGTTCACGAAGTTTACAACACAGACTGTTAGCTTGTGTGTGGTAATCTTTTTTGTCTGAGCAATTACGTTGTATCCTGACGAATTGACCAAAAGGTAGGTTATCTCGTAGGGCTTTAGGGTGGTGACTGTTGTAAAGTAAAAGACTGTTACGATCCGTAGGTTTATGGTATATAGATGAATTGAGGAAACCATCCTTCAGTGAGATTCATAAATCCAAAAAAGAGACTTCTTTGTCAGAGACAGTAGAGCTAAAACGAAGGTGGGTATCCAAGGTATTAACCCATTGGGTGAAGGCTATTGCACGGTCCATCTCGCCTCTCCAAATTACCAAAATATCATCTATATATCGGCGCCATAATATGATATTGGAAAAGAATGGTTGTTCAGGGGTCAAGATATGGCGTTGTTCAAATGTGAACATGTAAAGGCAAGCCAGACTCGGCGCAAAAGTGCTCCCCATAGATGTACCTTGTATCTGGTGAAAGAGGCTTTTCTCAAATTGAAAGAAGTTCTCTTGTAGAGCCACGCTGGCGCATTGCATGATGAAGCTCACTGTGGTGTTGTAAGTCCATGTGTCGGCCAAGAGTATTTCCTCTACAGCAGTAAGTGTGGCTTCTTGTGGGATATTGGTATAGAGCGCCTCTACATCTAGACAGATCAGTATGTCAGTAGTGCCAGACTCATTTATGTCATTCAGTAGAACCAAAGTGTCTTTTGTGTCCTTCAAAAAAGTGGATGTTCTCTGTACGATGGGTTGCAAGAAGAAGTCAAAAAATTTAGATAGAGGCTCTAATAATGAGCCAATACCGGACACTATAGGGCGACCTGGAGGCGGGAGACCTTTATGGATTTTTGGAAGACAGTAAAAGTATGGAATTCTGGGATATTTTGTATGAAGGAATTCAGCTTCTTGTCGAGTAATCCAACCTGCTGATTCTGCTTCCGAAATCATACCACTAATTTTACGTTGTAGACGTGGAGTCGGGTCAGAGGAGATAGGGCGGTAGTAAGAAGTGTCGCTGAGTAGTCTTCTACATTCCTGTTGGTAGTAAGTGGTATCCATAACCACAATAGCACCGCCTTTATCTGCTGGTTTTAGCGTGATATCAGGGTTGGAGGATAAAGAGTTAATAGCCGCCCGTTCTGATTTGGAGATATTCTGGAACACTTTTGGAGGGTTAAGGTGCTGAATTTCATGTCGGACCGCCTTTTCAAAAGTAAGTACTTCAAGTGGGACCGAAGTGCTAGGGGGCATGAAAGTGGAAGGGTTCCTTAAGTTAGTATCTCCCCTAGTCTCCACATTTAGACGGTCTTTAAAGAAGAAATGCAGCCTAACTTTGCGAAACAAGGCGGCCATCTCACAATGTAGTCTAAATTGGTCTTCCCTTGGAGTGGGGACAAAGCCTAAACCTTTCTCCAGAACTGTTAGCTCTGGTTGGGTCAAGGTGGCGCTTGAAAGGTTGACCACTAGGGTCTCTTTTGGCTTGTCTCACTGCGACTTCTGGTGATCATCTGAGGCTCTTCCTGTGCCCAATGGACATTTCTTCCTCTCCTTCTGTTTCTGCCTCTGCCCCGGCCTCTTCCTAAAAAAGGGTTGAAGTTATATTGGGGCTGTGGTTGAAAGTAAGGCATAGGCATTGGTTGCCAATGTGGTATCGATTGGTAAGGAAAAGGAGGGTTAAAATGGGTCGGTGGAGCATAGCGATTCCGATTCGGTCTCTGTCCCTCATCTCCGCTCCAGTCATCCGAGCTGGAGCTATTCTGTGGAAAACGGGGCCTCCGTTGTGAGGTATCGGAGTCATCTGAAGTCTCAGAAGAGCCCTCGCATTGATAGTCGTCTCTAGTGTAAGGATACACTTTCTCTCTACTGAAGCGTTTGATGTCTTTCTGCAATTTATTAATTTTCTGACGTGTTAGATATTCTTTTGTCTCATTAAGTTCCGTATTGATCTCGGCTAGGCGAGACTTAAATTGGGCAAGTTGGACCGTGGTTTTCATAGCTGCTTCGTTGATGGAAATCTGGTTGGTAATTGAGTCTGCCAAACGTTTCGAGGTGTTGATAATAAGGATTAACCAATCACGAGTGCATTTCCACAATATCTGTGACCAATCCAGGCGAAATTGAAGGTCTTGGAGAAAGATCCTGGGCACATTAGTGACAATAAGGCCATTTGGAGATATATTGGCCCTGAGATACTCAGTCATGATAGTACCGTGTAAAACGGTCTTGATAAGTTCCTTCTTGAGAGTTGATAATTTAGTCCAGTCTTCTTTGGTGCCAGTAGAGGGGCCACTGCTGTCATCCCCTAGAATGGAGGGAGTTTGAAGGATAGCCTGCACCATGCTATCATCAAAGCTAAGACCCTGTAGGTCCGACATAGTTCACCACTAGATATAGTCTATCGGGGTGTAAAAAGAAAAAATGAAGAAAAAGAAGAGAGATCCGTAGCCAAAAGGCTACACTAAATCATCGAAAAAACAACAGAAGAGGGGCAGAAAAATGGGATATTCGGAGTCTAACTCCTGGTCCCGTGTGTAAAGTTCCCACTAGACAGTCAATCAAATAAAGATTACACATGGTTCCATGTAGTGATGTGGGTTTCTTTCGGGTGGGGAGCTTGGTCAGTAGATGAGAACTGGAGCTAATCGAAGCAAGAGCCCTCACTTACCTTCCGGTGACATGCTTCATCATAGGGCCAGCTCCTCGTCAGGCCGGCGCTGCAATGCCTGACGGGACCCACAAGGGGGCTCTTTGCCGGAGATCTTTTATGAATCGAATGTAGCCGGTCAAAAACAAGTAAGTGAAGGATTGGTAAATAAAGAGATTAAAAATGCCTAGAGGTAACTGCTAATAATTTTAATACTCGTGCTTGTACCTCTGACAAGATTAAAAACCAGAATAAGGGGAGTTAGTGGGATAATGACCACGAACCCCGTAAAAATGCACATAGGTATAGTACAAATAATGTCCCTTAGAGAGCAATGGCATGTAAGAGAAGGAGCACACAGGGTCCCCAGTGTCACTCTATGTAATGGGTCAACATCTTTCTCGCTAATGACAGGAAAATTAACTTATGCGATTCATCAGGACCTAGTAACATACCTAATCCTATAGAAAGTGGGAATTTCCACAAACGTAAATCAAAAACCTAGAAAAATATAGAAGAAAGAAAGAAAAACATAATTAATATAACATAGTTTATATACACAAAAAAATATTTTTTTACACTAAATAACATTGTGCAACCCCAGGTTGAAGTGCAAAATCACTCAGGTGCCAAGGTACATATTGTACGAGCAAAAACGAGTGCGAGGTCAATTTAGGCAACATCCACATTGCTTACCCTCCAAAAATTAATGGTAGGGCCACATCGGGGGAGTCCAGGCTAAAAAATCAACTCTGATCTAAATATATACAAAAAAAGGGGGGGAGGGGGGGACATAAGAAGGACTGTCATTAAGAGGTTTTGATACTCCACTAACCAGGTTAAACAGCATATTTAAATAGTGATAAGGGAGTATAGAATTCATTAATACACTCCTGAATTACCACTAATCTAACGATGGGTTACAGGAGTGTATTAATGAATTCTATACTCCCTTATTACTATTTAAAGATGCTGTTTAACCTGGTTAGTGGAGTATCAAAACCTCTTAATGACAGTCCTTCTTCTGTTCCCCCCTCCCCCCCTTTTTTTGTATATATTTATATCAGAGTTGATTTTTTAGCCTGGACTCCCCCGATGTGGCCCTACCATTAATTTTTGGAGGGTAAGCAATGTGGATGTTGCCTAAATTGGCCTCGCACTCGTTTTTGCTCGTACAATATGTTCATATACCACTTGGCACCTGAGTGATTTTGCACTTCAACCTGGGGTTGCACAATGTTATTTAGTGTAAAAAAAATTTTTTTGTGTATATGAACTATGTTATATTAATTATGGTTTTCTTTCTTTCTTCTATATTTTTCTAGGTTTTTGATTTACATTTGTGGAAATTCCCACTTTCTATAGGATTAGGTATGTTACTAGGTCCTGATGAATCGCATAAGTTAATTTTCCTTTCATTAGCGAGAAACATGTTGACCCATTACATAGAGTGACACAGGGGACCCTGTGTGCTCCGTCTCTTACATGCCATTGCTCTCTAAGAGACATTATTTGTACTATACCTATGTGCATTTTTACGGGGTTCGTGGTCATTATCCCACTAACTCCCCTTATTCTGGTTTTTAACCTTGTCAGAGGTACAAGCACGAGTATTAAAATTATTAGCAGTTACCTCTAGGCATTTTTAATCTCTTTATTTACCAATCCTTCACTTACTTGTCTTTGACCGGCTACATTCGATTCATAAAAGATCTCCGGCAAAGAGCCCCCTTGTGGGGCCCGTCAGGCATTGCAGCGCCGGCCTGACGAGGAGCTGGCCCTATGATGAAGCATGTCACCGGAAGGTGAGTGAGGGCTCTTGCTTCGATTAGCTCCGGTTCTCATCTACTGACCAAGCTCCCCACTCGAAAGAAACCCACATCACTACATGGAACCGTGTGTAATCTTTATTTGATTGACTGTCTAGTGGGAACTTTACACACGGGACCAGGAGTTAGACTCCGAATATCCAATTTTTCTGCCCCTCCTCTGTTGTTTTTTCGATGATTTAGTGTAGCCTTTTGGCTACGGGGCTCTCTTCTTTTTCTTCATTTTTTCTCTTTACACCCCGATAGACTATATCTAGTGGTGAACTATGTCGGACCTACAGGGTCTTAGCTTTGATGATAGCATGGTGCAGGCTATCCTTCAAACTCCCTCCATTCTAGGGGATGACAGCAGTGGCCCCTCTACTGGCACCAAAGAAGACTGGACTAAATTATCAACTCTCAAGAAGGAACTTGTCAAGACCGTTTACCACGGTACTATCATGACTGAGTATCTCAGGGCCAATATATCTCCAAATGGCCTTATTGTCACTAATGTGCCCAGGATCTTTCTCCAAGACCTTCAATTTCGCCTGGATTGGTCACAGATATCGTGGAAATGCACTCGTGATTGGTTAATCCTTATTATCAACACCTCAAAACGTTTGGCAGACTCAATTACCATCCAGATTTCCATCACCGAAGCATCTATGAAAACCACGGTCCAACTTGCCCAATTTAAGTCTTGCCTAGCCGAGATCAATACGGAACTTAATGAGACAAAAGAATATCTAACACGTCAGAAAATTAATAAATTGCAGAAAGACATCAAACGCTTCAGTAGAAAGAAAGTGTATCCTTACACTAGAGACGACTATCAATGCGAGGGCTCTTCTGAGACTTCAGATGACTCCGATACCTCACAACGGAGGTCCCGTTTTCCACAGAATAGCTCCAGCTCGGATGACTGGAGCGGAGATGAGGGACAGAGACCGAATAGGAATCGCTACGCTCCACCGACCCATTTTAACCCTCCTTTTCCCTACCAATCGATACCACATTGGCAACAATGCCTATGCCTTACTTTCAACCACAGCCCCAATATAACTTCAACCCCTTTTTAGGAAGAGGCCGGGGCAGAGGCAGAGGCAGAAACAGAAGGAGAGGAAGAAATGTCCATTGGGCACAGGAAGAGCCTCAGATGATCACCAGAAGTCGCAGTGTGACAAGCCAAAAGAGACCCTAGTGGTCAACCTTTCAAGCGCCACCTTGACCCAACCAGAGCTAACAGTTCTGGAGAAAGTTTTAGGCTTTGTCCCCACTCCAAGGGAAGACCAATTTAGACTACATTGTGAGATGGCCGCCTTGTTTCGCAAAGTTAGGCTGCATGTCTTCTTTAAAGACCATCTAAATGTGGAGACTAGGGGAGATACTAACTTAAGGAACCCTTCCACTTTCATGCCCCCTAGCACTTCGATCCCACTGGAAGTACTTACTTTTGAAAAGGCGGTCCGACATGAAATTCAGCACCTTAACCCTCCGAAAGTGTTCCAGAACATCTCCAAATCAGAACGGGCGGCTATTAACTCTTTATCCTCCAACCCTGATATCACGCTAAAACCAGCAGATAAAGGCGGTGCTATTGTGGTTATGGATACCACTTACTACCAACAGGAATGTAGAAGACTACTCAGCGACACTTCTTACTACCACCCTATCTCCTCTGACCCGACTCCACGTCTACAACGTAAAATTAGTGGTATGATTTCGGAAGCAGAATCAGCAGGTTGGATTACTCGACAAGAAGCTGAATTCCTTGATACAAAATATCCCAGAATTCCATACTTTTACTGTCTTCCAAAAATCCATAAAGGTCTCCCGCCTCCAGGTCGCCCTATAGTGTCCGATATTTGCTCATTATTAGAGCCTCTATCTAAATTTTGTGACTTCTTCTTGCAACCCATCGTACAGAGAACATCCACTTTTTTGAAGGACACAAAAGACACTTTGGTTCTACTGAATGACATAAATGAGTCTGGCACTACTGACATACTGATCTGTCTAGATGTAGAGGCGCTCTATACCAATATCCCACAAGAAGCCACACTTACTGCTGTAGAGGAAATACTCTTGGCCGACACATGGACTTACAACACCCCAGTGAGCTTCATCATGCAATGCGCCAGCGTGGCTCTACAAGAGAACTTCTTTCAATTTGAGAAAAGCCTCTTTCACCAGATACAAGGTACATCTATGGGGAGCACTTTTGCGCCGAGTCTGGCTTGCCTTTACATGTTCACATTTGAACAACGCCATATCTTGACCCCTGAACAACCATTCTTTTCCAATATCATATTATGGCACCGATATATAGATGATATTTTGGTAATTTGGAGAGGCGAGATGGACCGTGCAATAGCCTTTACCCAATGGGTTAATACCTTGGATACCCACCTTCGTTTTAGCTCTACTGTCTCTGACAAAGAAGTCTCTTTTTTGGATTTACGAATCTCACTGAAGGATGGTTTCCTCAATTCATCTATATACTATAAACCTACGGATCGTAACAGTCTTTTACTTTACAACAGTCACCACCCTAAAGCCCTACGAGATAACCTACCTTTTGGTCAATTCCTCAGGATACGACGTAATTGCTCAGACAAAAAAGATTACCACACACAAGCTAACAGTCTGTGTTGTAAACTTCGTGAACGCAACTATCCCTTACCTAATATTCGGCAGGCAAAAAAGAGGGCGGGTAACATCCCTAGAGATTTCTTACTGACCAACAATACCCGTCCCCAACAGACGAGAATAACCTGCGTCACTAATTTCACCCCCCTCAGTAATCAAATAAAAAGTATCATCCGCAGGCTTTGGCCCATCCTCACGAGTGCAGGTGCCACTCTAGAACGTCCTCTATTTGCCTTTAAAAGGACACCCAATATTAAAGAATTAGTGGTCCATACAAGACCCACAGTTAAACAGCCCACTAACAATCCGGGCACTGGTCAATGGCTTAAAGTAAAGGGTCATTACCCTTGTGGCTCCTGCAATGTCTGCCCCTTCAGTGACAATATCCAAGAGGTAGATATAGGCGAACAAAAGACGTGGCAACTCAGATCCCATACCAACTGTCGGACTAAAAACTGTATTTACATGATTACCTGTCCGTGAAATTTGAAATACATTGGCATGACGACCAGGATGGTGAAAATTCATATTAACGAACACCGTAGCACCATCAGATGTAAAAGATCCTCTACAAAACTGACTAATCACTTTGTTGAGAAGCAGCACAGACCTAATGATATGAAATGGTTGGTTCTAGAAACTATGAAAGACAACATTGACAGTACCAAGAAGCTCTTTGAAAAAGAACAACGGTGGGTCTTTAGACTTCAGACCCATGTACTTGGTCTGAATGACGATATTCAATGGACTAACTTTATTCATTAACAATAACACCAAGTTTTTCCTGTTTGTTATGGCTTTTTTTGATTTTTACACTATGATCCATAACTATTCATATTTTTAATAATGTTTCATAAACATTTATCGATTTCTGGCTGCAATAACCCCCTTTTTTTGACTGTGATGATGCCTTTAACTATTTGGTTATCTGCACTTTCCAATATGGCCGACAAACTTCTACTTTTCTTTATATGCATCTTCTAAAATGGCGGACATTTTTTCCATGTTGATGAGTCCTTCCTCTATTTCTTCCTCTTTTTAAAAGAACCCTTCGAGACCAGTGTTTACCTCGATACCAGGTGTGGGAATCGGAGTAGGTGTATCGGCAGTGACCGTTTTTGCCTCAAGTAAGTGCCCGTTTTGACATGTGCTATCGCTTATCGGTACCTCGGCGATGCCGCCTTCTCCCTTTTTATGAGACTGGAGGCTCGGCGGTTTCTCTGGGACTCCAGCATTTATGTCAATTGCCCTTTTCTGCAGCGTGCACACCAGACGCTTTAACAGCGATGCCCTGCATTCGGAAGACACGCGCTTTCTGTCCTCCTTGGCATCTTCACGGCCGCAGTCTAGCACGAGTACATGAACTTGCAGCCGCACACGCCTTCCGTGTATTCCGATGACAATACTTTGTTATCATCATGTGGCTTTACTTCTTTGTCTCCCTTCATTGAAATCTGCTTTCTTTGTCATCATGCTTTACAGATAGTAATATTTTTTTGCAAACTTCTTGTGCTTCCTGCATTATGTTAGATGAATTACCACTAATCTAACGTTGGGTTACAGGAGTGTATTAATGAATTCTATACTCCCTTATCACTATTTAAATATGCTGTTTAACCTGGTTAGTGGAGTATCAAAACCTCTTAATGACAGTCCTTCTTATGTTCCCCCCTCCCCCCCTTTTTTTGTATATATTTAGATCAGAGTTGATTTTTTAGCCTGGACTCCCCCGATGTGGCCCTACCATTAATTTTTGGAGGGTAAGCAATGTGGATGTTGCCTAAATTGGCCTCGCACTCGTTTTTGCTCGTACAATATGTTCATATACCACTTGGCACCTGAGTGATTTTGCACTTCAACCTGGGGTTGCACAATGTTATTTAGTGTAAAAAAAATTTTTTTGTGTATATGAACTATGTTATATTAATTATGGTTTTCTTTCTTTCTTCTATATTTTTCTATGTTTTTGATTTACATTTGTGGAAATTCCCACTTTCTATAGGATTAGGTATGTTACTAGGTCCTGATGAATCGCATAAGTTAATTTTCCTGTCATTAGCGAGAAACATGTTGACCCATTACATAGAGTGACACAGGGGACCCTGTGTGCTCCGTCTCTTACATGCCATTGCTCTCTAAGAGACATTATTTGTACTATACCTATGTGCATTTTTACGGGGTTCGTGGTCATTATCCCACTAACTCCCCTTATTCTGGTTTTTAATCTTGTCAGAGGTACAAGCACGAGTATTAAAATTATTAGCAGTCACCTCTAGGCATTTTTAATCTCTTTATTTACCAATCCTTCACTTACTTGTTTTTAACCGGCTACATTCGATTCATAAAAGATCTCCGGCAAAGAGCCCCCTTGTGGGGCCCGTCAGGCATTGCAGCGCCGGCCTGACGAGGAGCTGGCCCTATGATGAAGCATGTCACCGGAAGGTGAGTGAGGGCTCTTGCTTCGATTAGCTCCGGTTCTCATCTACTGACCAAGTTCCCCACTCGAAAGAAACCCACATCACTACATGGAACCGTGTGTAATCTTTATTTGATTGACTGTCTAGTGGGAACTTTACACACGGGACCAGGAGTTAGACTCCGAATATCCAATTTTTCTGCCCCTCCTCTGTTG
The DNA here is from genome assembly GCF_031143425.1 of Pleurodeles waltl. Classification (NCBI taxonomy): domain Eukaryota; kingdom Metazoa; phylum Chordata; class Amphibia; order Caudata; family Salamandridae; genus Pleurodeles; species Pleurodeles waltl. Next base: position 842,584,289 of record NC_090436.1, read on the forward strand.
TTTTTTCGAACATTGGCTGATCCCCAGCTCACATACTTAGTTTTCATAGAATGTCCTAGTAAAGTGATACTACATGTGCTGAGGGCCTGTAGATAAAATGCTATTAGTGGTACTGCAGCACTGATTGTGCCACCCACTTAAGTAGCCCAGTTGAACTTGTCTCAGGCCTGCTATTTCAGCCTGTGTGTACAGTTGTTAAACTGCCATTTTGACATGAAAAACAAACATTTTCCAGGCCCAAACCTTCCTTTTGAATACATTTAAGACACTCATGGCTCTGGATAGCCCAGTGGGCAGGGTGTGGTGTATTTAAAAAGTAAGACATGTAATTTTAAGTTCTATTTGTCCTGATAGTAAAAGAAATACTAGCATGCAATGCAAGGCCTACCTCTCCTATGGGGACTAAATTGAGTTAACTTATTAAGGGGGTCATTACAACATTGGCGGTAAAAGGAGCTTACCGCCGTGCAAAAGACCGCCAATACACCGCCGCGGCCACGGAATTCCGCCACAGCTATTATGACAAACATCTCGGAAACCGCCGAAATTCAGACACCCACACAAGTCCGCCACACCAAAGGTCAGTGATAAACTGGCGAAAACAAAACCTCCATGCCAACAGAAACACGCCCATGCTATTACGACCCACGAATCCATGCGGCGGTCTTTCAACCGCGGTATTCCATTGGCGGTACACACCGCCGCGCTCAAAATACACATACATCTCCAAAACACCGCCTCATTGGACAATTCGAAATACACACACCTGACACACATACAAACAACACTCCCACACACCCAATGCAATATAAAACACACACCCACATCACCCACAAACCCCTACGACAAAAAATCTATCACGAAGGCCAGAGACACAGCACAGATCAGACAATCCCACCACGCAGAGGCACACAACGCCATCACCAACACAACATCCACGCACAAAACACCACACACCACAACACATCACCACACACATCAACACTCACACCGCCCCACACATCACACACACCACCCCAAGGCACGCCAAAGACACCCCCGCTTTTCCGAGGAGGAGCTCCGGGTCATGGTGGAGGAAATTGTCCGGGTAGAGCCGCAGCTATTTGGCTCACAGGTACAGCACACATCAATAGCCAGGAAGATGGAGCTATGGCGAAGAATAGTGGACAGGGTCAACGCTGTGGGACAGCACCCAAGAAATAGGGAGGACATCAAGAAGAGGTGGAACGACCTACGGGGGAAGGTGCATTCAACGGTCTCCAGGCACAACATCGTGGTTCAGTGGACTGGCGGCGGACTCCCACCTCCTCCCCCACAAATAACAACATGGGAGGAGCAAGTTTTGACCATCATGCATCCAGAGGGCCTCGGAGGAGTCGGTGGAGGATGGGACACTGGAAAGTCAAATCTTAACTAACATATCCCCCACCCTACCTGCATGCTATCACACACCCCCACCCTCACACCCTCCCCTATCACCTCAAATCCTCACTAATGTACTAATAACACAAACTACACATCCCAACACCAAGCTCTGCATGACACAACGAAGCATGGACACCTATCACTTAAGCATGCCCACTGCACATACCCAGAACAACCCCCTAACCATCATCACACAAGCCCCCACACAGGAATGCTAGCACTGGGGTACACGCTCACCCACCCATTGCACACCATGACACACACACATGCAATAATCATGCTCTTATTCCCCTGCAGGAACACGAAGGACCGTCACCACACCAGGACGTCCAGACAACACCACTCCACCCCCAGAAGAGGCCCACAGTGACGATAGCAGCTCAGCCCTACTGGAGCCTGATGACCAGCCCGGACCATCGTGGGCCTCAGGAACATCGGTTCCCCTCACACAGGCACAGCCCAACACTGACCTTCCACCCTCTGGTAACACCAGCACAGCACCCACCCAGCGGGCCCAAACCTCCCTACCCAGGACAGGTCAATCAGCAGTGTGTCCACCACTACAGGGAACCCAGGCTAACCCACCACCCCAACAACAACAGGGACCTGGGGGCAGTGGTAGTGGGCACATGGTCCAGGGGACGGAGGCACAGGAACACAGGGGAACTGGGAGGGCTGCTGTGCGACAGGGGGCGGACAGGCCAATGGAACCCACTCTCCACGAGGCCCTCACCTCCATCATGGGAGACGATGGCCACGGTCCTGGTCAAGTTTCAGGAGACCCAGCGTCTGCAGGAGGACCAGTATTTGGGGTTCAGGGAGGAGCTCAGGACCATCAGCTCCGCCTTGGGCACCATCTTGGGGTGCTGAAGGACATACAGCAGACCCTGAGGGACACCGTGGCAGTCCAAGGGGCCCCTGACACTAGCATGGACGATGAACTGCCCACCACCTCCGCTGGCGCTAGTGGACAGGACGCCCCGCCACAGGACCACCACACCAGCACCCCACCCCCTGCAGACGGACAACCACCCCGCAAGCGGTCCCTGAGATCCAGGAACAGGACAGAGCAAGACGGCAAGACCCCCGCCAGGAAATGAGACCACCCTGATTGTCCCCCCACTGCCCCACTTTGTTACCCTGTCCATACTTGAACTGCCCCAGCTCCTCTTCCTATGCCCAGATGGGCAGTGCACCTGTGAGACTAATAGACTGGACTCTGCCATGGACATTCCTCCGCCATCACCCATCACCCATCACTATTTACCAACCCCCTCCCAATTCTGAGCACTGCAATAAACACCCTTGAAACACAAAACAATCTGGAGTCAGTCTATGATTTGTTAAAATGTAATATCAATGACAGTGTGAAAATGCGTTGTGAGATGTAAAAGCAACATAACAATGTCACGCATCAAAAGTCCTTGAAGGATGCAAGTAGATGACACACGTTGGTAACCACACCTATGAAACCGTAATGGAAAGAAACAACTCAATTACCAAATAATCCCAAGTAATTACACACAGGATAGAGGAAGACGCGTGACAGTGAATGTAATGTAAAATCTGAAAATGTTCTCACCTGTGTGTCACTGGAAATATTGCTGTATGACTGACTCCCTGTTGTTGTTGTCTTCTTCCTCAGCTTTCTCCTCATCACTGTCCCCAGGCTCCACAGGCTCCACAGCTGCCGCAACACCGTCATCTGGACCATCCTCCTGCAGAAAAGGCACCTGGTGTCGTAAAGCCAAATTATGAAGCATCGAGCAGGCGATGATGATCTGGCACACCTTCTTCGGTGAGTAGAATAGGGAACCACCTGTCACATGGAGGCACCTGAACCTGGCCTTAAGGAGGCCGAAGGTGCGTTCGATCACCCTCCTAGTCCGCCCATGGTCCTCATTGTAGCGTTCCTCTGCCCTGATCCTGGGATTCCTCACTGGGGTCAGTAGCCAGGAAAGGTTGGGGTAACCAGAGTCCCCTATTAGCCATACATGGTGCCTCTGGAGTTGACCCATCATATCAGGGATGCTGCTATTCCTCAGGATGTAGGCGTCATGCACAGAGCCAGGGAACATAACATTAACCTGGGAGATGTACTGGTCTGCCAAACAGACCATCTGTACATTCATAGAATGATAACTCTTCCTGTTTCTGTACACCTGTTCACTCCTGTGTGGGGGGACCAGAGCTACATGGGTCCCATCAATGGCACCTATGACGTTGGGGATATGTCCAAGGGCATAGAAGTCACCTTTAACTGTAGGCAAATCCTCCACCTCAGGGAAAATGATGTATCTCCTTACGTGTTTCAGCAGGGCAGACAACACTCTGGACAAGACGTTGGAAAACATAGGCTGGGACATCCCTGATGCCATGGCCACTGTTGTCTGAAAAGAGCCACTTGTAAGGAAATGGAGCACTGACAGCACCTGCACGTCAGGGGGGATTCCTGTGGGATGGCGGATTGGTGACATCAGGTCTGTCTCCAACTGGGTACATAGTTCCTGGATTGTGGCACGGTCAAACCTGTAGGTGACGATGACATGTCGCTATTCCATTGTCAACAGGTCCACCAGCGGTCGGTACACCGGAGGATTCCGCCATCTTCTCACATGTCCCAGCTGACGGCGCCTACGAAGGACAAGAGCGACGATAAAGTCAATTTTCATCCAGGTATGTACCCACAGTTACACAGAACACGACACCACACACAAAACCCTTCCTGTATGTGTGTTGAGTGTAGGCCTAGCTATGTGTGACGCAGAATTAAATGAAGCCATGTGGGCCCCTGAAGTGGCGGCTGCCTGACCTCTACACTGGGACAATGGGATTGTGGGGTAACTGCACTGGCGTTGCACACCGTCGCGGTAGGCGGTCGTAGACCGTGGCACAATGCTGCATTGGTTCACATAGGACCCTATGGGTCCCAGGAGCCAATGAACAGGTGCGCCGGCGGTGATGATACGCACCGCCGCGGACGTCACCGCCGCGGACGTCACCGCCATTTTCTATCTGTTCAATCACTAGATACCTGACCTTCAACAGGAGAGGACCTACACTGCAAGTGCTGCTGTGACCTCGGTCTGGAAGCGACGATGGCTGCTGCGTCTGGGGAAAGGGCCCCTGCCTTCACTGCTCAGGAGTTGGAGAAACTGGTAGACGGGGTCCTCCCCCAGTACACGCTACTCTACGGTCCTCCAGACCAACAGGTTAGTACACAGGGAGCACGTTGTATGGGCTAGGCCTGGGTGGAGAGGGCTGGGTGGAAGAGGGAAGGGGGCAGAGTTCAGGGAACATTAATGCATGTCAATGAATGGGCCACATGGCTAGAGTAGGGAGGGGGGCCACTCACATCGACGGTGCAGTTGGTAATGACTTCTCTTCTTCCCTTGTGTATGTCATGTAGGTTAGTGCCCACCAGAAGAGGGACATTTGGCGTGCCATTGCCAAGGACGTCCGGACCCTGGGGGCCCACCAGAGACGGGGCACCCACTGCCGTAAAAGATGGGAGGACATTCGCCGCTGCAGCAAGAAGATGGCGGAGGCTCAGCTGGGGATGGCCTCCCAACGTGGGAGGGGTGCCCGTCGCACTATGACTCCCCTGATGTTCCGGATCCTGGCGGTGGCCTACCTGGAGTTGGATGGGTGCTTGAGGGCATCACAGCAGATACAAGGGGGTGAGTACAACCTCATTCTGCGGACTTTGTGTGCAGTAGAGGAGTCTGGGTGGGGGAGGAGGGCAGAGGGTGTACCTAGGCCAGCCAGAAATGCGTAGACTAGGCCCCTCTGTAATGCAGCCCATCTGGCACTCTACTCCACCTCAGTACAGTGCCAAGTACAGGTATAGTTGCCCCTGTGGCATCCATGTGTGCAGATGTCCACCATAGCGATGTAGGCCATATCCCAGGAATTGCATATGCAGAGGCCAGGAGCATGGCATAATGCAGGGGGCTGCTGTGTCTGTCTTGTCTTCCAACGGTAGCGGTATGCCATGCACTCAACCTGTTCTTCTTCTGTCTTCCCCCCCTTTTTGTGCTATCCCTGTTCTTTTGTGCATCAGCATCATCAGGCGGAGGTACAGTGGCATCGGAGCCCGAGGGAGCTGCATCCCACATGGCCATGGAGGGCCACACCACGGACTCTGAATGCACGAGTGGGACGGAGGGCGAGGGGAGCTTCACATCGGCCACCGGATCACTAACCAGCGACATGGACTCGTCCGCCGATGGGGGCTCCCTTGTGGTGGCGGCACCATCTGTGCGCCCCACTTCTACAGGTACAGCTGCCACCTCCCCTACCAGCACTGCCCTCCCAGCAGCCCCTCAGCATTCGCCCCGTGCCCGCTCACCCAGGAGGGTGGGCATCACCTTCGCCCCAGGCACCTCAGGCCCTGCCCCAGTCACCCCTGCTGCCCTCAGTGAGGAGGCCATTGACCTCCTCAGGTCACTCACTGTTGGGCAGTCTACCATTGTGAATGCCATCCAGGGTGGAACGAGAGTTGCAACACGGTAATGCATTCCTGGAGGCCATTCATTCTGGTCAGGCTGTCCTTCAGCGAACCCTGCAATCTCTGGCCTCAGCACTGATGGCAGCCATTGTCCCTGTGTCTAGCCTCCCCCCTCCAACCTCCTCCACCCAGTCCCAATCCCCTGTACCCCAGCCCATCCCAAGCATACCTACAGACCAGCATGCACACAAGTCAGCACACACAAGTAGCTCGAGCAAACATAGGCACCACACAACCCACAGGCACTCACGCAAGCCTCACCCACATACAGACACAGCAACATCCACTGCCTCCACTGTGTCCCCCTCCTCCTCTTCTCCCTCCTCCCTCCCAGTCTCGTCTACACACACACCTGCATGCACCACATATACAGGCACCAGGAATCACACCAGGACACCCAGCACCACAAGCCGCTCACCTGCACTCACCACCTCCACTGCCATTTACATGTCCCCTGTGTCCTCTCCCAGTGGGTCTGTGACACCCCCTCCCAAAGTACACAAACGCCGGCAACCACACACCCAACATCCATTCACCTCACGACAGCCTCCAGTACCTGCACCCAAAACACCTAAAGTGACACCTCCTACAACCACCTCCTCTTCCTCCACTCCCAGACCCCCTCCAACTACCCATCCCAGTGTTCGTCAGAAACTGTCCCTGTGTAAAGTTGACCTTTTTGCCCCCACCCCCCTCCAATTCATCAGTCCCGTCGTAGCGCCTCAGCCAAAAAGCCTCCAATACCAGTGGTGCCTGTTCAAGGTACGTGGAGTGCACCGGCCACCAGGGCAGGCAATATGACCCGGAGCCAAGGCACTGGCAGCCCACCCCCTGTAAAGGCTCTGAAATTGGAAAGTGGACGACGGGACCGTGTGAAGACTCCTGGTGGGAAAACAACTCACAGGGGTCCCCAGGGGATTGGAGAGTCAGCTGTGACTCCACCAAAGGTGGGGAAGGGCCAGAGGAAGTCTACCCAGCCTGTTGTGAGTCTCACAGCGGAGAAGGGCGGCATCATTCCCGGCGGTCGAGACGCCACCGCCAGCACCGTCGTTACTGGTCAGGAGACCACTGCCACCGCCGGAGTCATTGCCCAGGAGGGCCCAAGTATCGTCACTGGTCAGGAGACCACTGCCACCGCTGGAGTCATTGCCCAAGAGGGCCCAAGTATCGTCACTGGTCAGGAGACTACCGCCACCGCCGGAGTCATTGGCCAGGAGGGCCCAAGTATCGTCACTGGTCAGGAGACCACCGCCTCCGCCGGAGTCAGTGCCCAGGAGGGCCCAAGTATCGTCACTGGTCAGGAGACCACCGCCGGAGTCAGTGCCCAGGAGGGCCCAAGTATCGTCATTGGTCAGGAGACAACCGCCGGAGTCAGTGCCCAGGAGGAACCTGGCTGCCACAGCCCCGGTGCGCTATGAGGGAACGTCATGCCACACCCCAATGCCCAGTCTAGGGATCGTCATGCCACACACCAATGCCCGTTCCAGAGACCGCCATGGCAAAGCACCGCTGAACAGTCCAGAGACCGCCATGGCAAAGCACCGCTGAACAGTCCAGACACCGCCATGGCAAAGCACCGCTGAACAGTCCAGAGACCGCCATGGCAAAGCACCGCTGAACAGTCCAGACACCGCCACGGCAAAGCACCGCTGAACAGTCCAGACACCGCCATGGCAAAGCACTGCTGAACAGGGCAAGCACTGCCATGGCAAAGCACCGCTGAACAGTCCAGAACTGCCATGGCAAAGCACCGCTGAACAGTCCAGAGACCGCCATGGCAAAGCACCGCTGAACAGTCCAGAGACCGCCATGGCAAAGCACCGCTGAACAGTCCAGACACCGTCATGGCAAAGCACCACTGAACAGTCCAGACACCGCCATGGCAAAGCACCGCTGAACAGGGCAAGCACCGCCATGGCAAAGCACCGCTGAACAGTCCAGAACCGCCATGTCAAAGCACCGCTGAACAGTCCAGAGACCGCCATGGCAAAGCACCGCTGAACAGTCCAGAGACCGCCATGGCAAAGCACCTCTAAACAGTCCAGACACCGCCATGGCAAAGCACCGCTGAACAGTCCAGACACCGCCATGGCAAAGCACCGCTGAACAGGGCAAGCACCGCCATGGCAAAGCACCGCTGAACAGTCCAGACACCGCCATGGCAAAGCACCGCTGAACAGGGCAAGCACCGCCATGGCAAAGCACTGCTGAACAGGGCAAGCACCGCCATGGCAAAGCACCGCTGAACAGGGCAAGCACCGCCATGGCAAAGCACCGCTGAACAGGGCATGCACCGGGTAAGAATGTAAAGACCGCCACATCAAGCATCCTTATCCCATGTACATCTGGGACAGTGACGGGACAGGAACTTTCATAGGGAGACTGATCCAGTCTGGCCACCAGTACCCCTCCAGAGCCACTGGCGGATGTTATCTACTTGAGAGACTGTGGCTTTGCACTCCCCAGGATGGTACAGTGGGCAACCCACCCACTGTAGAGACTTGAGAGACTGTGGCTTTGCACTCCCCAGGATGGTACAGTGGGCAACCCACCCACTGTAGAGACTTGAGAGACTGTGGCTTTGCACTCCCCAGGATTGATCAGTGGGCAAGCCACCCACTGTAGAGACTTGAGAGACTGTGGCTTTGCACTCCCCAGGATACTTCAATGGGCATGGAGCCCCGTCGTGGATCTGGCTTTGCAGTCATCCGGCTGAGGTGCCCCCCCTTCCCTTCCCCCTGAGGTGCCTGTAGTATTTCTATCTGATGCCCCGGCAGTGTTCTCTCCGATTGAGGACAGGTATCTTTTGTGGGCCTCGCCCATGCATTTTTGGACTAGTGGTGCACAGACATTGCTATGTGCATATCTGCACCACTTCTCGTAATGTATATATTTCTGGCTGATTTTCTTTTATATCTGTATATTTTTGACAGACATGTATATTGATACATTACAATGTTTGAACAGATTTCGCTTTGTCTTTGCATTCTTCCGGGGGGATTGTGGGTTGTTACTGTGATTTTTTTTGGATGCATCGGTGTGTATGTTGTAATATGTGAGGGTGGCGGTGGGAGTGTTTCATGGGTGTCCCCCTAACTTTTGCCTCCCCCCTCCCCCATGTCGTAGGTGCTGTACTCACCGTTGTCTTCGGCCCCGCCACTGTTGGTCTTCGTAGATGAGTAGGAATACAAGGGCCGGAAGAATGTGTAATTCGGGCTCCATGGATTCCTCATTCCTCGTGGGATGTGTTGAGGTGAGCGTTTTCCCATTGCAGTAACTGTTTCCGCCATGTTTTTATCCACAGTGAATCCGCCCCGGAAAAGGTGGCGGATTGGCAGGTTGTGATACTATGGGCGGTACGTTGTCTTCCGCCTGTCTGTTGGCGGTGACCGCCGAGCTGCTTGTCTGTACCGCCGTGGCGGGTGGTGTGTTAAAGTGGCTGTCTTTGTTGGTGGTTTCCGCCGGGGTCATAATTCCCTTTTTTGGTCCGCCAGCCTGTTTGCGGTATTGCGCACTTTGAACCCCGTCCGCCAGGGTTGTAATGACCCCCTAAGTGTAATAAGCTGTCATTTCCAAATGTGAGCTGGTAATGTGTTCAAAATCTTCTCTTATGGTGAAGGAGAATTTTAAATTACAATTTTAAAAATGTCACATTTAGAAAGTTGACATTTTCCTGCATTAGCCATTTAGAGCTTGCAGCCTGTTTCTGGGTCACATGACTGTGTGTAGCTGACAAGCTTGTGTATTCCTCTAGACAGACACACAGTGGAGAGCTGTGGTATGCCTATATGACCCATCACTGGCAGGATGGGAGGGTGGATCTGGGCACTTACTGACACTTGAATAGGCTGTGTACTGCCTCCACACAAAGAGCTGCATACCCCCTGTAGTTAATCTGGAGCCACGACTGGAAAGGCAACATGCCTGGGGACTTTAAAGGGAAACTTCTAGATGCTTCTCCCACTTTCCAGAGGAAGGGCACCAAGTATAAATACTGGACCTCAGATACCATCTCTTCAGTACACTTCTGGACCTGTGGCTACTCTGCCAGGAAGAAAGAATGCAGTGCTGCTAAAAGGACTGCCACTCTGCTGGAATGCAGCTATGAAGGAACTGCTGCCCTGCTGTGCTCACCTGCTGCCCGCTTGCCTGGATGAGTAAGAATGGACCTATATCTGTTGAACCCAGGGCCCCAAAGTGATTCCAATGACTAGTTGCCTGGCCTCCTGACTAGAGCCTCAGGGCCAGAGGGCTCCAAAAATCTTGTACCCAACACCTGGACTATGCCATCTGTGAGTTCTATCCCTTCCAAGTGGTGCCACCCAAGTACTAGACCCTTGAAAGTGGGCCTGATGGTGCTCTGCCAACCCATCTGTGGATCCAGCAGAACTGATGTGTCTCATCCATAGTGCAGTGCATCTCCAGAAGAATTGGTGCATCACCCCTGTGTTAGACGCGTTGCATTTGGAACCAAAGCATTGCCTCTGCTGCTATGGTTCCTCTGAGTTAAAGGACTTCACATCCATCCCCCAGCCACAAGGAACTGTGCAATGCTTTCCTGATCCAGGCCCGCACATCTCTCATCGATGGCATCCTTAAAAACGATGCAGGTTCTCACATCACAGCCTCACAGTTTCTCAGAATGAATGCATTGCCTCAACCGTACAACCCATCCTTGATGCCAGACTTCTCATCACAAGGCCTCACCAATGGAATCCTAAGTGATGATGCAGGACCTCACATCACCGCTCTGCATCACTATGCAACTGACTAATCGCCTCTACTGTGCGATGCAACTTTGGCTCAGACCCTCGCAAAGCTCTGCAAAACAGGATTTAAAGTATTCTTTACAAGCCCTACTAGGTCCCTGTAGGTCCCTGTAGCTGACCCAAACTCATCACAGATGGCCTGAATTTGTGACTTTGTCCCAGTCCAGCAAGACTAGGGGCCAGATGTAGGTAGGAAAAGAATTGCAAGTCGGAAATTGCGAATCAATGCGAATCGCAATTTCCGATTCGCAAAATGGGATCCAAGAAAAAAAAGCGACACCAATTTGCGACTCGCAAATGATGTTGCACCGCAGTTTGCGAGTTCGCTTTTTGCGACCTCTCTAAAAGCGAACTCGCAATTTGCGAGTCGGGTGTTGCAAATTGCTGCAGCATAACAGTTGGGAAATACACTTCCTGGCTCTTGCTGATGACATCAGAACCAGGAAGTCATCAAATACACCTGGGAGGAGGGAGGACCACACCCTTTCCAAACTGCTGTGCAACACCCAGGACAGAGGAGCTGCTGCTACCATGGAGGACACAGGCAGTGTAGGGAGAAAAAGAAAACTAAAGTTTTCTGAGAAAGAACTTGAGGTGCTAACTGAGGAATGCTGCCAGCACCATGACCAACTTTTTGACAAGGCAGCCCTGAGTGTCCCAGACACTGAGAAAAAGATGATCTGGCTGCAAATCCAGGACCAGATCAATACCATTGGGGTGATCCACCGCACCCTGGATGAAATAAAAAAAAGGTGATATGACCTGCGCTCCAGAACAAAGGAGAGGGTGGCAGAGCGGCTCAGGGAAATGAGGGGCACAGGAGGAGGCCCATCCACTGTCCCACCACCCACAGCCATGGAAGAAATGGTGGAGCAGACCCTAGAGCCTGAGGCCGTGTCAGGAATGGGAGCATTGGACAGTTCTGCGCCAGGGACATCCAAAAGTGAGTACCATGAAATATGCATTCACACCTACAAATGCAGTATCCAATCTCCCCAGTACACAGCAGCAGGCACAACCAGACTATCTCCATTCCAGACTAGCAACCACTAGAATGGTGCATTATGGGCAATGTAGTACAGTAGTCAGCACATAGGCAAATGTTTATTATGAGGCATACAACAGATGTGAGAGACTGACAGTGGGTTCCCTATGTCCCACAGGTCTCCCACACGACACCCCCAGCAGCCACACCATCCAGGGAGGAGAAAACAGGCCAGAGGCAGTGCTGGAGGCTGTAGCAGATATTCCAGGGCCCAGCCCGACACCACCACAGTCCCCTATGGAACAAGTGCAGGAAATGGTGGAAGCACACACGACCCTGGCCCCAGCCCCACATTAAGACGTCCAGAGCCAGCAGCACAACCACGTCGCAGACGCAGATGCCAAGTTCAGGTGGTGCCCCAGGAGGAGATAGGGAAGGCAGCAATTTCTGTAGTAGAGGCATTCCTCCTTACCGGTCAGCGCCTGCAAACAAGACAATTGCAGTCAATATCAAGTGCTTTGCACAGACTTGAAAACAACATGACCCATGGCCTGGCTGATGTAAACTCGCAGTTCACAAGACTCAATGATAATGTGAGCTAACTCACCCAGTCCATCCGCCAACTAGGGATGGAACTGGTGGCTGATAGACGCAGCCTAAGGCGCAGGGAGCGCCACCTAGTCACACGCTTTGACCGCATGGCAGCGTCTATTGGGTGTCTTGCTACGAACACTACTGGCCTGTCAAGACGGACCGTCAGTCTGCAGGTCGAACTTGGCCACTTTGCTGGAGATGAGGCACAGGGACTAGGCCGCATCAGCCATGCAGTGGACATGTTGGAAGCCAGGCAGGTGGCAAGGGGCACAGGTGAGACCCCTCAGGACAGTGAGGAGGGGTCCACAATCAGCAGTGGGTATGCAAGTGACTCAAGTGTGCTGAGGAGTGGAAGTGCACGGCAGGGGTCAGCAGACCCAGCTGGGATGAGCCATGCTGGGCGAACAAGGAGGAGGGTGTAGGCCATAAGACAGCATGACTCATGAGGCACATGAAGTCAATGTGTCCTCATAAAATTTGGACATGTACAGCCCCTTACGAACAGCATTTTTCTTTCAACATTTAGTTCACAAATAAAAAGGTTTTGTTTGTTCCACGACACAACTGGGTTCTGTTTGTGTGACATCAGTGTGTGTGGTGACAGTTGCCACGTACCTGCCAAAGTATTGGGTTGCAATGTGGTCCCGTCTCTGTCTACCTTGATTTGCATTGCTTCTATCCCCAGGCTGGCGATGTGGTAGCTCTTGCTCCTCATCCTCCGAATCTGTGTCTTCAGGGGTGAGATGTAGCCCACGTCTGGTGACAATGTTGTGTAGGATCGCTCATTGCCAACAATCTTGAATGGTGTTACTGGGGCATATGGGAGCGCACCTCCGCTTCTGTGGAGGCATCGGAATCCTGCCTTTAACAGTCCAAAGGTCCTCTCTATGACAGTTCTGGTACGCCGATGTGCACTGTTATATCGCCTCTCATTCTCATTGCCAGGTGTTAGGTACAGGGTAAGTATCCATTGTCTTAGCGCATATGCTCTGTCACCTGTTTGGCAAAAATAAGCAATGTTAACAGGGCATGTATGGTTTCTACAGTGACCTGTGTGTATGGCTTCAGGGTGTAGTCAGCAATACCTAATAGATATCCGTCTCCAGACTCCCCACGTTCTAAGCGTTGGTGTATCCCACTGTGCCTGAAAATGTATGAGTCATGTGTACTCCCTGGAAATTTGGCTACAATGTCAGTGATGACATTATGGGCGTCGCATACCACCTGGATGTTCAGTGAGTGGGTACATTTCCTACTGCGGAACACATATTCCAGATTAGCAGGATGGCAGATTTGTATATGTGTCGCGTCCACCCACCCACATGAGGGAAGTTGGCAATTCTGTAGAAGTCCAACTTGGTGCTGTTGATTTCTGCCTCATTCCTGGATAGGTATATGTATCTGGACATGTTGTGAGTATGGCATCTAGGAAAAATTTGAAGCATCGTAAGTGTGCACTTTGGGATACCCCACCTGCCACAGCAATAACCCCCTGATAGCTACCCAAGGCCAAGAGGTGCAGTGAGCATAGCACTTGCACATGTGTGGGGATGGCGCGGCTGCGCATTGTCTGACGTTGAAGCTGCGGATTGAGTAGTTAAATTAAGTCTAATATTGCTGCACTGCTGAGTCTGTATTTGTGATAAATCTCCTCCTCAGTTTGTTGGAAAAGTGTCTGCCTGGTTCTGTATATTCTCTCCTGTCTCTGGCTCCTCCTCCTCCTCTGCTGGGTGACGTGGACTCTCCTCCTCCTTGCTATCACATACAGTTCAGCCATTTTGAGTAACCCAGATGCCTTCTGGGTCTCCTTTTATACTTTGGTTGTGGTTACCACCTGCTCTGACTTAGTGGTAATTTGGGTGTGCAAAATGGGCTTTTTGCGACTAGTCGCAATTTGCGAGTGGCTTTCTCATATGGTTTGCGACTCGCAAATTGCGACTTCCTCTTTGCGGGTCGCAAAATCAGGACGCTATTTTTGCGAGTGGGTAATGGCTCGCATCGCAATTTGCACTTCGGAAATGGGATTTTTGCATCCCATTTCCGATTTTGCGGAGTCGCAAATTGCGAATCGGGCCATTTGCGACTCGCAAAACTTTGCTACATCTGGCCCTAGATTCCATAGTTGGTGCTTTGTGCGTTTTGTTGCTATTTTCACAGAAATCTTGAAACCTACATTTCTTTCGTTCTACTGATTGGATCATTGTCATTTTGGTCTTGCTTTATTTACTAAAATGGTTGTATTTTTATAAACTGGTGTGGCACCCTTTTGTGGTGTATTTTTACTGCATTACTCCTTTGCGCATTGCTCCCGAGTTAAGATTGACTGCTGTGTGCCAAGCTTCCTGGGGGTTGAACACAGGTTAATTGAGGGATTGCTTGTGACTTAACCCTGACAAGGACTGTGGCTCCTGCTTGAGTTTGGTTTCACCCCATCAACCAATAACCCATTTTCTTACGAATATCAGATATATAAAACATCCACAGGACACCTTGGGCAGATTTAAGAGCCCCTAGTGCCCCCTATTGCCACATTAGCATCATTTTTTTATGCTAATGTGGCCCAACAAAGCCAAAATCATCATGCCAAATTTACAAAGTGATGCAATGCATGCATTGTGCCACTTTGTAAGCCTATGGCTGCGCCATGCATAATGTATGCAAAGGGGCATTCCCCCGTTGGGAGGGAGGGGCAAAAAAATGTCACAAAGAAACCTAAGAGCTGGAGGTGCAAATATGTACCCATAGCTGCACCCTGGACATTTTTGTAATGTTCCTCATTGAAAAAATGAATTGTTAGTGAGACAAAAAGCAATCATCTCCTGTAACATTTCAGTGTATAAGGGGAATAATAGAGACCTGGCTCTCAAAAACTGTCTGCAGGCTCCAATGCCTTGTTCATTTTGAATGCTTGTATACAATGCAGATACATCTAATGTCATCATCAGACAATCCCTCTCCCAAGTGATCGTCTCAGTTAGGATATAAGTCTTTGCTATATATGATGTAAAAGAGATTTTTGACAAAGTGCCTCAAAGAGAAATCTTCACATTTAGATATGTGTTTCAGAAAACTATCTTTCGATGCCATAATGGGTCGGCCCAGGAGATCTACAGGCTCCTTATGTGCTTTGGGGAGCAGGTATAAAATAGATGTTTTAGGGCAGTTCCAAAATTGGTATTCCTTCCATTTAATCAAACCTTTGTCTTTATAATCCAAGAGTAAATATATATCTCATGGAAAATGTTCCCAACTTTTTCATGTGAGATTTTAGTAGAAAATTATGTGTCCTTGAGTTGTCTGAAGCCTTCCTCAAGAAATGTCTTTTTGGGCAGAATGACACTATTCCTGCACTTGTCAGATTGACAGCTTGCAAGGCTGTAAGCTGACTATCGGCAAGATCATCAACATTCTTAGGTGTGATGCGTTTCCTGAATATTTTATATCATGACTGACTGAGAAAGATGGATTTTTTGCTTGAACCCACTGGGACATCTCAGGTCAATGTCCACCCTTGTGTCTATTAAATTAAGTATGGGATTTCCTTACTTGTAATGTCTTCCATTAGTGTAAATAGAATGTCTGGATCAGTAAATTGCCAGATTTGTTGTCATGTATGCAGGGTCTCTAACAGTAAGTGTTTTACTTACTATACCATTTTTTCAGGATAATTGTTCTTATGAAATAAAATAAATCAACACTACTTTGGATATAATTAAATTTAGAGGTGGAATAGAATGACATGCATCAACACTCTATACTAATCAGCACTCAAACTTCTGTTCAATAGATGTATCACCGTTTGAATCATCATATCCATTATTTTGTCAGTTTCTACCCCTTTTTATCATTCCCACTGGAAATCTGTATGTCTTTTCTTGCCTCCCTTCTGACTTCCCACCACGTTTTCCTCTTCCTCGTCTTCCACACTGTTGTGTTTTGCTTCTTGTTTGTTGGTTTCCCCTGCGTAGGAGTTAGAACTCCTATTAAAAAATGCTCCTTGTTGGTACTGGTTCTGATGTTCCAAAGGCCTGTCCCTCTGTAATATCCCTACCTTTAACCCTGTCCAAGATGATTTCAGATGCTGATGTTTCTTGCCTGTTAATAGCTACATCCTGTTGGTGGTCTTGCCTAGTATTAAAATATCTATGGGCAATGCTAGGATTCATCCTGTTTTATAGTCTGACAAGTCTTTAAGGAGCTTTCTCTGTTTTTTCTTCTTCATTTTCTCCTCCTCTTTCTCTAATCTGATATTGATATTCATCAGAAAAGTATCAATTGCTTCTTTTGATCAGAAATGTATCCAATTTTTATAGCATTACCAAGGGTTTGTTCCATTTCTTTCATTAATTTCTCTCTGTCTTTTCATGCAAATTTTATAAGGCTGCCTAACACCCCCCTGAGCAATTCTCTGACTTACTAACTCACTCCTCCAATGTTTCTGGATTGTGTTTGAAATAAGAGGGAATCGTAAAAATTCTCACTCCTCCAATTTTCTATCAACTTCAATACATTTTTGTAGGCTTCCCACCATTTGTTGATTTTTTTAGGCCAAATCATCACATTTTTAATAAAGCTGCTTGGCATTTAAATTGGAATCCAATGATCATTGTCCCTTGTTGGAAACAATGTCTGTGTCAGTAAATAGCAAATCTGCTGCATTGGTTCGCCTTGCTAATTCATAATATATTCATGCATGTATTTTGCTGTGGCCTCCCAAAAATGGCTACATAACAGTGTGTTGTTCTGCAAATCAATACCTCCCTTTGTGGCAAAACTGTCTGAAATTACAATGCCCACACATCCCCAATGCCACAATATGACTTACTAGAATGGGAGTCTCTGCCCCCCATTTTACACATTTCGGATAGCAAGTTGTTCCCTATATCTGTTAACAACGGGGTAACAAAAGTGGAACTCATACTGAACTACTGGGTGCCATAAGACATGTGTGTCATTGAGTGAACTGCACCTGTGTCTAGCCAGTGCCGTATTTTAGCTTAGATAGCAGGGAAGCACAAACTGAATATATAGAGTGCATTCCATCAATGAGTGAGATTGTGTGCCATGCAGCTTTGCTAACCAGTGCTGTGTTCTGGTGTATATACCAGGGATTAAATACCCCGTGTAACTCCATTAGGGGGAGTGGGTACCAATTGGTATACCACTTCAAGATCACAAGTAGAATTTTTACTATGTTTTGCTTTCCCCTAATTTAGCTGTGCAGTATTAAATAATGCTGTGTGATTAGAGTACTTTCAAAAGACAAGCAAGGGGCTGTACAATAGAGTACATTATTTATTCTGTAGATTTATTGTTGAGTTTTGGGCTCCTCTACACTGCCTCCCTCAGAAACCATTAACTGCTAGACATTACTAGCCTGAGTGTAACATGTGAAAAACATGTATTTGTCCCAGTTTCAGGGCAATAGAATAGTCCCCGTGAAACTAGTTGAATTATCTCCAGGTCCCTCCCCTCCTCATCACATTCATTACTAGTGGAAATTATCATATCTCCAAGACAGAAAAAAGAGCATAAAGAATGCTGACCCCCTTGCCTCACGCCCGCCAATGGGATTACATAATATGTACGTACCCAGTATTCCTTCTGTTTTCTTTTCTGTCCCACAGCAGCATGGCACGAGGAATGGAGGGAGCTGCTATTGCAGGGGAGTGGTGTCATCCATGATCATCCAGCCAATCCTTTTGCTGGATGATGAGGTCACTTTTCTATGTGGGCCTCCCTGCCTGCTTGGATCATGGGGAGTTGCATGTTGGATTATTGGGTCAGACAGCTGTTGGTCGGCCCTATGGTTTCCAGACCGATGCTTGTGGGGGTTTTTCCTGTCCTGCATGCCTCCTGGACTGCAGGACGGCCTGGGGGCTATGCGTGCTAGTCGCTCTTGCTGCCTGACTTCCGGCTGTGACAGGATACCTCTGCTTAATGGGGAGGCAGGAGGTGAGTTCGGCCAACCCCTGTTTAATTTGGATGGCTTTTTTCCCTGCCTACTATTAATTCATAAGCAGGGGGCCTGGGTGAGTTCCACATAGCAGAGTTTCTGCTGTTTTCCGAAGACACTTGTCCTGTTGGTGCAAGTTTGCTTGTGCTCTCTGTGAGGTGCTTGTTCTGGATATAAAGAAGCATTCTCATAAATGGAGGTATGTGGTGCTGTCTTTTTCTGCCTTCACTTTGTCTTCATTGCACTCTCCTTCATCTCCTCACTCCAACAAGCGTAAGGAGGATGAGGAGGCATGTTTAAAGTTGCTAATTAGGGAGACCCTTCTGGAAATGGAATATGCGGGCAGGCCTAAGAGGGATGTTCCTGTAGTTGCTTGCCAGTCTTCGGGGTCAGAGGAAGATGGGCTGGGCCCTGATGAGCAGAAGGGGAAATACATCTCAAAGGCTTGTTGCATGACCTCATTCAGCATATTAAGACTAATATGTGTTTTCCAGATGAGGAGATGTCCTTTTTGCGTCAATTCCAGAGTGTGACGACAATGAATGTAACAGTGAACCCCTGCATGCAGGAAGTCCTCAAGTGGGAGTGGAAGGATCCAGAAAAAAATCTAATGCTTTGATTTATGGCAAAGTTGTACCTCTCACAACACATGCAAAAGGACTTGCCAGCATCAATGCACATAGATTCCTTTGTGGTCAGTTTAGTGGGGCACAAGTCTTTGGCTGAGGATGTGGTAATTAAGGATCCTGTAGACAATAAAATGGATGTCTCCCTCAGAAATGTGTATTCAGGGGCACATTTGGCTCTTAGAGCTGGTATCTATGGTACAGTAAATCATTTCTAATATGAAGACCCCTTATAGGTCCTTGCATAATTCCTCAGACTGTTCATGTCACGATCTGCACTATGCCTCTCATCTTTGGATGAAGAATTTTAAAGAGCAAGTGGTCTTCTGCTGGTTCTGCCATGGTGCTGCTTGACAGGAAACGCCTAAGCAAACCGTACCCTCGAGAAGGAGTCCCAGAGGAAAAAACCCTAAAATGTGTGAAAACACAGGAACTCCTAAAAAAGAGGCAAAAACAAAAGTGAAAAAAGTAAAAAATTTGAAAAATCTCAATCAGAGTAACAGGAACTGGAGTAAACACGACAAACAGGAGTAAGGATCACCACCAAGATGAAGTGTTTGCAACGCAAGGAAGATCAGACTGAAAGGCTTCTATACCAGGAGACAGGAAGTGAGAACAAGAAGAAAGAGCGACACCTTCTTGGATTGGGAAAGCCACATAGGAAAGAATAGGAAAAAAGTAGCAGTATAAAAGGAAAAAGAAAGAATGGATGCTGGGAAAAAGGAACACCAAGAAGAAGACAACATGGACAGCAGAACAAAAAAAGAAACAAGAAGAAGAAAAAAGGAAGGGAAAATGTATCAGGTAGGCAGGCTGGAAGAGCGGCGCGACTGGTAGCATGAAATGTGTTTACTCGGCCGTGCCTTGAAAAAAGACAGGCAGAAACGCGGGCAGCGGCGATGCCCGTGCTCCGATACTCAGAGCTGCAGCACTACTGCAGTATGTAGAAGGGATGCTGCTGTAGAGCACGGCATCACAGTTCTGGGTTGCTGGAGCATATGGAACACCAAGTGGAGTTCCTTTGATGTTATGCGGGCCTCTGCGCTCTCTCCGGTGGTGCTTGTGTGGTGACTCAGCATGATCTGGTTCTGAAAGAGTGGATGATGGAAACAGCCCTAAAGTCTTCTGCTCTCGAGGTGCCTTACTAGGTGTCTGTGTTATTTGGCACCAAGCTTGAGAAGAAGCTTCACAGACTATTTAAAGAGAAGAAACTCCAAAGTCTGTTTCTTGTGAAAGGCAGCCTTCTAAGCACAAATCCCTGGTGTACCACCCATCATGCCGGAAGTTTGTTCGGTCCCAGGGAAGGTTTCTGGCTGGACATGGTTGTGAGAGAAAACTGAAGTCACCCCCTCAGAAGCTTCACTCCTGACTATATGGTGGTTTAGGTAGTCACAGCTGGGGAGGGATCACCTGCAGTGTTTCCTGCAGGCCTGACAGGAGTCTACTTCAGATGCCTGGGATTAGGACATTTTGCAGCACAGCTACAGGATCGAATTTGGCAAGGTTCTGGCTTTTTCACTTGTGTGGCCAACTCATTGTTCCTGCAATCTTCTGAAGCAGGATGCTTTAGCCCAAGGGATTCATTCTCTTCTCCAGGAGCAGGCAATTCTGGAGGTTCACCCTTGGAGAGGGTAAGAGATTTTACTCCATGATCTTCCTGGTCACGAAGTCCACTGGGGCTTCTGGCTGCTTTTGAACTTGAAAGCCCTGAACAAGTTTATGTGGCATGTCTCTGTCAGGATGGAGACATTGTAACAGATTATTCTACTGGTGATTAGGGGTCATATGATGTGAACTCTGGATCTGCAGGACACTTGCTACCATGCCCCCATCCATCACTTCTCCCAACAGTTTCTGAGATTATGGGGGTCATTCCAACCCTGGCGGTCGGTGTTAAAGCGGCGGCCAACCCACCAACAGGCAGGCGGTCAAAAAAATGGAATTCTGACCCTGGCGGAAACCGCCAACAGAGACCGCCACTTTAACACTCCGACCGCCACGGCGGGACAAACAAGCAGCACGGCGGTCACCGCCAACAGACAGGCGGGAGACAAAGTACCGCCCATCCTATCACAACCCACCAATCCGCCACCTTTTCCGGGGCGGTAGCCCCACTGATAAAAACACGGCGGAAACAGACATCACGAACGGAAAACGCTCACCTCTACACACTCCACAAGGAATCTGAACAGCATGGAACCCGAACTACACATCCTACTAGCTATTGTCTTCCTGCTCCTCTACCAGGAGCACGAACGCCGGCGCAGAAGACACCGGTGAGTACTGCACCTACGACACAGGGGAGGGGGGAGGGAAAAAATTACGGGCACACACCCACCTCCACCCTCACCCACTACAACACACACATCAATGCATAGCAACACATCACAGTTACCCCCCCAAACCCCCCGGAAGAATGCAAAGGCAAAAGGAAATGACCATGAAATTTGAATTATATTGTACGGCTAAGTAAAAAAATATATCAAACATCTATAACTCTATATACATATGTAAATTGTCCGGTCCAAATTGGGTATCAGCCATTGTTCCAGGGCCAATGGGCCTAAACACATGGGCAAAGCCCACACAGGAGACCCAAATTCATTGGAGAGAACACTGCAGGGGCATCAGATAGCAAAACTACAGGCACCTCAGGGGGGAGGGAAGGGGGGGCACCTCAGCCAGATGAGTCCACGACGCCAGATCCACGAGGGGCCTCCATGGCCACTGTTCAATCCTGGGGAGTGCAAAACCACAGTCTCACAAGTCTCTACAGTGGGTGGATTGCCCACTGTGCCATCCTGGGGAGTGCAAAGCCACAGTCTCACAAGTCTCTACAGTGGGTGGATTGCCCACTGTGCCATCCTGGGGAGTGCAAAGCCACAGTCTCACAAGTCTCTACAGTGGGTGGATTGCCCACTGTGCCATCCTGGGGAGTGCAAAGCCACAGTCTCACAAGTCTCTAAAGTGGGTGGATTGCCCACTGTGCCATCCTGGGGAGTGCAAAGCCACAGTCTCATAAGTGGATTACAGACTCCACTGGTTCTGGAGGAGGCATGGTGCCCAGAGTGCTTCGTGCAGCCCTGCCCGACACAGATGCGGGCCTGCCCCTTCTGCCAATGGGCCAGCGGTGCTTGACACGGCGGTGCCCAGCGGAGCGGTGCAGAGACGGCGGTGCCCAGCGGAGCGGTGCTTGAGATGAAGGGACCAGCGGAGCGGTGCTTGAGAGGAAGGGCCCAGCGGAGCGGTGCTTGAGATGAAGGGCCCAGCGGAGCGGTGCAGAGATAGCGGCGCCCAGCGGAGCGGTGCTTGAGATGAAGGGCCCAGCGGAGCGGTGCTTGAGATGAAGGGCCCAGCGGAGCGGTGCTTGAGATGAAGGGCCCAGCAGAGCGGTGCTTGAGAGGTAGGGCCCAGCGGAGCGGTGCTTGTGATGAAGGGCCCAGCGGAGCGGTGCTTGAGATGAAGGGCCCAGCGGAGCGGTGCTTGAGAGGAAGGGCCCAGCGGAGCGGTGCAGAGACGGCGGTGCCCAGCGGAGCGGTGCTTGAGATAAAGGGCCCAGCGGAGCGGTGCTTGAGATGAAGGGCCCAGCGGAGCGGTGCTTGAGATGAAGGGCCCAGCGGAGCGGTGCTTGAGAGGAAGGGCCCAGCAGAGCGGTGCTTGAGAGGAAGGGCCCAGCGGAGCGGTGCTTGAGATGAAGGGCCCAGCGGAGCGATGCTTGAGATGAAGGGCCCAGCGGAGCGGTGCTTGAGAGGAAGGGCCCAGCGGAGCGGTGCAGAGATGGCGGTGCCCAGCGGAGCGGTGCTTGAGATGAAGGGCCCAGTGGAGCGGTGCTTGAGATGAAGGGCCCAGCGGAGCGGTGCTTGAGATGAAGGGCCCAGCGGAGCAGTGCTTGAGATGAAGGGCCCAGCGGAGCGGTGCTTGAGAGGAAGGGCCCAGTGGAGCGGTGCTTGAGATGAAGGGCCCAGCGGAGCGGTGCTTGAGAGGAAGGGCCCAGCGGAGCGGTGCAGAGACGGCGGTGCCCAGCGGAGCGGTGCTTGAGATGAAGGGCCCAGCGGAGCAGTGCTTGAGATGAAGGGCCCAGCGGAGCGGTGCTTGAGATGAAGGGCCCAGCGGAGCGGTGCTTGAGAGGAAGGGCCCAGTGGAGCGGTGCTTGAGATGAAGGGCCCAGCGGAGCGGTGTTTGAGATGAAGGGCCCAGCGGAGCGGTGCTTGAGAGGAAGGGCCTAGCGGAGCGGTGCAGAGACGGCGGTGCCCAGTGGAGCGGTGCTTGAGATGAAGGGCCCAGCGGAGCGGTGCTTGAGATGAAGGGCCCAGCGGAGCGGTGCTTGAGATGAAGGGCCCAGCGGAGCGGTGCTTGAGATGAAGGGCCCAGCGGTGCGGTGCTTTAGAGGAAGGGCCCAGCGGAGCCGTGCTTGAGATGAAGGGCCCAGCGGAGCCGTGCAGAGACGGCGGTGCCCAGCGGAGTGGTGCTTGAGATGAAGGGCCCAGCGGAGCGGTGCTTGAGATGAAGGGCCCAGCGGAGCGGTGCTTGAGATGAAGGGCCCAGCGGAGCGGTGCTTGAGAGGAAGGGCCCAGCGGAGCAGTGCTTGAGATGAAGGGCCCAGTGGAGCGGTGCTTGAGATGAAGGGCCCAGCGGAGCGGTGCTTGAAAGGAAGGGCCCAGCGGAGCGGTGCAGAGACGGCGGTGCCCAGCAGAGCGGTGCTTGATATGAAGGGCCCAGCGGAGCGGTGCTTGAGATGAAGGGCCCAGCGGAGCGGTGCTTGAGATGAAGGGCCCAGCGGAGCGGTGCTTGAGATGAAAGGCCCAGCGGAGCGGTGCTTGAGATGAAGGGCCCAGCAGAGCGGTGCTTGAGATGGAGGGCCCAGCGGAGCGGTGCAGAGACGGTGGTGCCCAGCGGAGCGGTGCTTGAGATGAAGGGCCCAGCGGAGCGGTGCTTGAGAGGAAGGGCCCAGCGGAGCGGTGCAGAGACGGCGGTGCCCAGCGAAGCGGTGCTTGAGATGAAGGGCCCAACGGAGCGGTGCTTGAGATGAAGGGCCCAGCGGAGCGGTGCTTGACTTGAAGGGCCCTGTTCAGCGGTTCTTGAGACGACAGTGCCCTGTTCAGTGGTGCTTGACTTGAAGGGCCCTGTTCAGCGGTTCTTGAGACGGTGGTGCCCTGTTCAGCGGTGCTTGACTTGAAGGGCCCTGTTCAGCGGTTCTTGACACGGTGCCCTGTTCAGCGGTGCTTGACTTGAAGGGCCCTGTTCAGCGGTTCTTGAGACGGCGGTGCACTGTTCAGCAGTGCTTGACATGTGTCTCCAGGGCATCAGATCCGCCCATGAAATGGATTTCACTCGCCACCGGACATGTGGCTGCCGGGCCCTCCGTGCACATCTGTCTTCTCGCTTGCGGGGCCCTCCTGTGCTGCCGTCCCGGCCCGTGGGTGTCCTCCTTCACACCTGGAATGGGGCTGGTGGGGCCCTCCTGGGCAGCTCGCCTGCTGACGGACTTGTCGGGCGTGCTGCCCTTGCCACCCTTCCCTGCTCCTCTGTGGCACTTTTCTCCCTTTTTCGGTGTGCCAGGTGGCACCCCACTTCCTGACGGTGCCAGGGTAGTGCTTTTGGAGCCTGCTGTCTCTGGCCTCTCGCGCCGGCCACTTGGTTTCTTGACTTTTTTTCCAGGGGGGGGGCTGGCTGTCCCTTTACTGCTAGCCGAAGTAGATGGCCTTGAAGGTGGTGGACTCCAAAATCCTTGGACTATTGTCCTTGTAGGTCCAGGGTTTGTGGTGGCTGGGGTGCTGATTGGAGACTTATGAGATGGAGGGGGTGGGTTAGGTGATGGAAAGAGGTTAAGTTTGGACAGGAATAGCTTTTTAGGAGCAGTGGGAAGGGTAGGTGTAGTGGGTATGGGAGTGGAGGAAGAGGATGTGATTGTAGGAGAGTCAAGTCTGGTGTCTTTGGGTGCAGGTGCTTGTGCTGGAGGCTGTCGTGAGGTGGATGGCTGTTGGGTGGGTGGCTGCCTGCGTTTGTGTGGTTTGGAAGAGGGGGTGACAGACACACTGGGAGAGGACACAGGGGACGTGTAAATGGTAGTGGGGGTGGTGACTGCATGTGTGAGGAGTGTTCTGGTGGGTGTGCAGGTGATGGACATAGTGGCTGATGATGTTGTACATGCAAGTGTGAGTGGATACGTCACAGGGAGGGAGGAGGGAGACGAGGAGGAGGGGGACACAGAGGAGGCA
Organism: Pleurodeles waltl; assembly: GCF_031143425.1. Taxonomy (NCBI): domain Eukaryota; kingdom Metazoa; phylum Chordata; class Amphibia; order Caudata; family Salamandridae; genus Pleurodeles; species Pleurodeles waltl. The sequence continues at coordinate 842,609,372 of NC_090436.1, forward strand.
GTGGCTGTTGGCATGTCTGCATGTGGATGTTGCTTGTGTGAATGCTTGTGTGATGTGTGGTGCTTATGTCTGGATGAGCTTGCCTTGGGTGTTGAGGTGTGTGCAGGCTGGTCTGTAGGTGTGTCTGGGATAGGCAGAGGTACAGGGGAGTGGGACTGGGTTGAGGAAGTTGGAGGTGGGAGGCAGGAGACAGGGACAATGGCTGCCGTCAGTGCTGAGGGCAGAGCGTTGAACGATTGCTGATGGGCAGCCTGACCCGAATGAATGCCCTCCAGGTATGCATTACTCCGGTGCACCTCCCTCTCTACACCCTGGATGGCATTCAAAAGGGTAGACTGCCCAACAATGAGCGTCCTCAGGAGGTCAATGACCTCCTCACTGGAGATGCCCACCTTCCTGGGTGAGCGGGCACGGGGCGAAGGCTGAGGGGCTGCTGGGAGGGCGGAGCTGGTGTGCTGAGTGGCGGCTGTACCTGTTGTTGCGGTAGGCACGGATGTTGCCGCCACCACAAGGGAGCTCCCTTCCGAGGACGTGTCTGTGTCGCTGGTGTCACCACGTGTCCCCGCTGTGGAGCTCCCCTCGCCCTCCGTCTCACTGGTGTACTCCGAGTCAGTTGCATGGCCCTCCATGGCCATGTGAGATGCAGCTCCCTCGTGCTCCGATTCCACTTCTCCTCCACCTGACGATGCTAATGCACACATGAACAGAAAGACCACCAAAAAAAGAGGGGGGGGGAGAAATAAAGACATGTTGAGTGCATGCATTGGCGACACAGTTGGCGGAGAGGACAGACACAGAAGCCCCCTGCACTACGCCGCGCACTTGGGGTACACTACTCAATCCGTGGGACATGGCCTACAAGCCTATGGACGACAAATACACACATAGGTGACACAGGGCCATGATTAGCTGTACTAGGCAACCTACAGAGGTGGGGGGCGGGGCACAGGGCCATGCCTAACGGAGGGGCCTAGCCTACGAAAATCGCCCTGGCCTAGGGATACCCACAGCCCTCCTCCCCCACCCAGACAACTCCAATGTGCGCAAAATCAGCAGAATGTGCTTGTACTCACCCCCTTGTGTCTGCTGTGATGTCCTCACACGCCCATCCAAATCGGGGTAGGCCACCGCCAGGATCCGGGACATCTGGGGGGTCAATTGACGAGTGCCACCCCTCCTACGTTGGGAGGCCATCCCCAGCAGAGCCTCCGCGGTCTTCCTGCTCCCGCGGCGGATGTCCTCCCACCTCTTGCAGCAGTGGGTGCTCCGTCTGTTGTGGACCCCCTGGGTCCGGACGTCCTTGGCGATGGCACGCCAAATGTCGATGTTCTGATGGGCGCTGACCTATGTGACATGTACAGGGGGAGAAAATAAAATATCATCATTTTCTGCATGCTAGATGTGAGTAGCCCCCCATCCCCACCCTTGCCATGTGGCACATGCTCTTATCTGTCGTTTGATGCATGCCTCATTCGCTCCCCTCCCCACCATCGTACATTCACCCCATTCAACCCAGGCATTGGCCACAAAGCATGGTCCCAGTGTACTTACCTGTTGGTCTGGAGGACCGTAGAGTAGCGCATACTGGGGGAGTACCCCATCCACGAGTTTCTCCAATTCTTCAGAAGTGAAGGCAGGGGCCCTTTCCCCAGTCGCAGCAGCCATTGTCTCTTCCAGACCGAGGTCACAGCAGCACTTGCAGTATAGGTCCTCTCCTGTGGATGATCAGGTCTCGAGTGATTAAGCAGATAGAAAATGGCGGTCACGCCCGCGGCGGTGCGTACCGCGGCGGTGCATACCGTGACCGCCGGCGCACATCGTCATTGGCTCCTGAGACCAATAGGGTTCAATGTTAACCAATGCGGCTTTGCGCCCCGGTCTTCGACCGCCTACCGCCACGGTGTGCCACGCCAGCGCATTGACCTCACATCCCACTGTCGCACTTCACACATCAGGCAGCCGCCATTTCAAGGGCCCACATGGCTTAAATTCTACTGCGTCACACATACCTAGGCCTTGCATCAACACTCATACAAGCCATTAAATGCATTGAGAATCGTGTACTGTGCAAGCTGTGGGAACGTACCTGTGGGTTGATTGACTCTGTGCTCCATGTTGTCCTTCTTAGGCACCGTCCGCTGGGACTTGCGAGGAGATGGAGGAATCTTCCTGTGTACAGACCGCTGGTGGACCTGTCGACAATGGAAGAAAGACATGTCATACTGACATGCAGGCTTGAAAGAGCCACTATACATGAACTATGTGCCCAGCTGGAGCCAGACCTGATGTCACCCATCCGCCAACCCACAGGGATTCCCCCTCTAGTGCAGGTTCTGTCAGTACTCCATTTTTTGGCAAGTGGGTCATTCCAAACAACAGTGGCCATTTCATCAGGGATGTCCCAGCCTATGTTTTCCAAGGTGTTGTCCAGAGTGTTGTCTGCCCTGCTGAAATACATGCGGAGCTACATTGTCTTCCCTGAGGTGGGCGATTTGGCTACGGTGAAGGGTGATTTCTATGCGCTTGGACATATTCCCATCATCATTGGTGCAATTGATGGGACCCATGTTGCTTTGGTCCCCCCAGCACGAGTGAACAGGTGTACAGGAACAGAAAAAGTTATCATTCCATGAATGTCCAGGTGGTCTTTTTGGCTGACCAGTACATCTCCCATGTAAATGCCAAGTTCCCTGGGTCAGTGCATGACGCGTACATCCTGCGAAATAGCAGCATCCCTTACGTGATGGAACTACTTCAGAGACACCGTGTGTGGCTAATTGGTGACTCTGGTTACCCCAACCTGTCCTGGCTACTGACCCCAGTGAGGAATCCCAGGACAAGGGCAGAGGAACGGTACAATGAGGCCCATGGGCATACTAGGAGGGTGATCAAGCGGACCTTCGGCCTCCTGAAGGTCAGGTTCAGGTGCCTCCATATGACAGGTGGATCCCTAATGTACTCACCAAAGAAGGTGTGCCATATCATCGTGGCCTGCTGTATCCTTCACAACCTGGCTTTGCGATGCCAGGTGCCTTTCCTGCAGGAGGATGGTCCAGATGGTGGTGTTGTGGCAGCTGTGGAGCCTGCGGAGAGTGAAGAGGAGGAAGACGAAGAGGACGACACAGACAACAGGGACACAGTAATACAGCAGTATTTTCAATGACATACAGGTAAGAATCAACACCGGCTTTTTACATTTACTTAAAGTCTCCTGCCTCTCTACTGTCTGAGTTTCCCCCCAGTGTATGTTAACTGAGTTGTGACTTTCCCTTCGAATTTCAGAGATGTGGGCCCCACTCCGTGACCTCTGCTTTGTTTCCCCATGGACTACAGCCGTGTGACAGTGGTATGTTGTCATCACAATGTAACTGGACATTTTGGCACGGTTCTGTGTAATACATTTGTTCAAACACACAGGCAGACTCCAGATTATTTTTGTGCAATAAGTGTGTTTATTAAAGTGCTTAATTTTGGGTAATGGTTGCAATTTGGTGATGGATGATGGTGGAGGAATGTCCATGGCAGAGTCCAGATTTTCAGTCTCACAGGTGCATTGTCCATATGCCTGTGGAAGGTGGAGCAGGGGCAGTTTAAGGTTGGACAGGGTGACAATGTGGGACAGTGGATGACAATCAGGGGGTATCCTTTCCTGGCGGGGGTCTTGGCATCTTACTCTGTCTTCTTCCTAGATCTCAGGCCCGCTTGTGGGGTGGTTCTCCTTCTGCAGGGGGTGGGGTTCTGGTGGCCTGTTGTTCTTGTGTCGGGGCCTCCTGTTCACTAGCGCCGGCGGAGGTGGTAGCCTGTTCTTGGTCCATGCTAGTGACAGGGGCCCTTTGTGGTGCCACATGGTCCCGCAATGTGCTGAAAATCTGATTGAGAGCCACAACGATGGTGCCCATTGCGGAACTGATGTTTCTGAGTTCTTCCCTGAACCCCATAAACTGTTCCTCCTGCAGTACCTGGATCTCCTGGAACCTGGCCAGGACCGTCGCCATCGTCTCCTGGGAGTGGTGGTATGCTCCCATGATGGAGGAGAGGGCCTCGTGGAGAGTGGATTCCCTGGGCCTGTCCCCCCCCTGTCGCACAGTAGCCCTCCCAGTTCCCCTGTTTCCCTGGGCCTCTGTCCCCTGGACCGTGTGCCCACTACCACTGCCCCCAGGTCCCTGTTGTTGTTGGGGTGGTGGGTTAACCTGGGTGCCCTGTAGTGGTGGACACACCGCTGATTGACGTGTCCTGGAGACAGAGGCATGGGCCCGCTGGGTGGGTGCTGTGCTGGTGTTCCCAGAGGGGGGTAGGTCTGCTGTGGCCTGTGGCTGTCTGTGGGGAACCGACTGTCCCGAGGTCCCCGATGGGCCTGGCTGGTCATCTGGGTCAAGGGAGACAGAGCTGCTGTCATCACTGTGGGCCTCTTCTGGGGGTGGAATGGACATTTCTGTACCCTCCTGGGCGGTGTCGTGGCGTTCGGGTCCTGCAGGGGTATAAGAGTATGTTTATTGCTTTTGTGTGTGCCATAGCGTGCAATGGGTGGGTGCCCATGTACCCCAGTACTGGCATTCCCTTGTGGGGGCTGTTGTGACGGTGGGTTGGGGGGGATGGGTATGTGCAGTGGGCATGCTTAGGTGATGGGTGTCCATGGTTTGTGGTCGCATGCAGGGCTTGGTGTTGGGATGGGTGGGTTGTGATGGTGAGACATTAGCAAGGAGGATGTGTGATGGGGGTGGTGGGGGAGGGTGTGGGTATGATTTGGCATGCTGGTGGGGGGGGATGAAGTAGTTGAGATTAGACTTACCAGAGTTCATTCCTCCGCCTACTCCTGCGAGGCCCTCAGGATACAGGATCACCAAGACCTGTTCCTCCCATGTTGTAAATTCTGGGGGTTGAGGTGGGGGTCCGCCGCCAGTCTTCTGCACCGCGATGTTGTGTCTGGATACCATGGAACGCACCTTCCCCCGTAGGTCGTTCCACCGCTTCCTGATGTCATCCCGATTTCGTGGATGCTGACCCACAGCGTTGACCCTGCCCACTATTCTTTGCCATAGCTCCATCTTCCTGGCAATGGTGATGTTCTGCACCTGTGTCCCGAAGAGCTGGGGCTCTACCCGAACTATTTCCTCCACCATGACCCTGAGTTCAGCGTCTGAAAACCTGGGGTGTCTTTGGGGTGCCATGGGGTGGTGTGGATGAGGTGTGAGGTGGTGTTTGTGGTGATGAGTGAGGTGAGTGTGGTGTTTTGTGCGTGGAAGTTGTGTGAGTGATGCTGTTATGTGCCTGTGAATGCTCTGTACTAGCTGGTAGTGTCTCTCTCTGGCCTTAGTCAATAAATGGTGGTCATAGGGATTTGTGGTTGATGTGGGTGTGTGTTTTATATTGTATTGGGTGTGTGGGAGTGGTGTTTGTATGTGTATCAGGTGTCTGTATTTTGAATTGTCCAATGTGGTTGTGTTTTGTAAGTGTGTGTGTATTTTGAGCGCGGCGGTGTGTACCGCCAATGGAATACTGCGGTTGAAAGACCGCCGCGTGGATTTGTGGGTCGGAATGGTATGGGCGTATTTCTGTTGGCGTGACGGTGGAGGTTTGGTCATCGCCAGTTTTTCGCTGGCCGTTGGTGTGGCGGACTTTTGTGGATGTCGGGTTTTTGGCGGTTTGCCTGTTGCGGGTCAGAATGACCGTGGCGGTTTCCCGCGGCCGCGGCGGTGTTATGGCGGTCTTCTGACCGGCGGTAAGCGCCTTTTACCGCCGAGGTCAGAATGACCCCCTATGTGTCTAGGGGACTCACTATCAGTTCAGGGTTCTTCCATTCGGCCTCCAGTCTGCTCCGCAGGTGTTTACCGAGGTGGTGGCCCACTAGTGGCTTCTCTCCATCTCCAGGGGATACACCTGTGCCTTTCTTTGGAAAACTGGCTGGTTCATGTCTCCTTGAGGGGCCAAGTTTTTCAAGACATGCAGGTGGTGTGTGCAGCTTTCAAAGCTCATGCCTTTTTGATAAACTGAGAGAAGTGTCCACTGGTTCCTTCTCATGATCTGATCTTTATAGGAACTCAGTTTTGTACCAACTTCAACAGGGTCTTCCTTCCAGCTCCAAGGGCAGTGGCATTGATGTAGTTGGCTCATGAAGTGATGGAACTGTCTTCAGTGCCGGTCCGCAGGTGGCTTTGCCTTTTGAGCTTCATGGCGGCAGCGGTGTTAACAGTGGCTTGGGCTCGATTTCACCTCAGGCCCATGTGGCTCTATCTTCCATCCTTTTGGTATCCATGTGCAAGGGGCTTCGAGCTGCTGGTTCTGGTGTCACCTGGAGTGGTTTTGGACTTGGGTTCTTGGACAGCGTTGTGGGGTAATTTTACACTCTGCTTGGGCACACATATTTTAACTTAGCTTAGGCCTGCTGCCTGTGCTTTTTTATCTACATATGTCCTAATGTATTCCATTTTATTTCATTTTTAATTAGCCTGCTTTAAGCAGGTATGTTTTTATTTCCTAATCAGCTGTGACTTTGTGAATCTGTGAAAGTTTTAATATTATTCTGTGCACAACATTTCACAATGTCCTCCTTGTCCAAAGTTGATGAGCCTAAGTACATGGTAATCCAGATAGAAATTTCCACCACAAGAGTTTGTAAACAATCCAACACTTAAGCACTTTTAGGCCTTTTCACAGAATGAAAATATGTTTTCTTAAAAAAACACTGTATAGGTCAAGGGACAATTGGGAGGTCATTCCAGCCAGCATTTCATCCATGCTGCATGCCATTTAATTGCTGACCTCTGCCCTGTCTCTACAGCCAAACGGCAGGCAGACTCCTAACCTTCAGATAAAGGGGTGGGTGCTCATCTCATGGACTAAGTACAGACAGATTGGGCTATCACCACTGTGATTTCACATAGGAGTTAGGGGCTAGGTGGAATTAATCTATGTATGTTATTCCAATATGTTGGGAATGTTTATTTTCTTCTTGCTGGTCAACACCATTATAATATTGCTATGCCTCATTGCCCTAATATTTGCAGCAGATATATTTTATCGTAGATTGCAGTCTTTGTAATAAAATATTGAAAACCATCCTGTATCTTTTTCTTTGCCTGTGTGTGCGTGTGAGGCATTTTGCTAACAAGAGAAAGGGGTGAGATTTGTGAACCATGACTTCCCCGGAGAGGTCATACAGTGTCATGTTTCAGGCTATCACACATCACCTTCTCTTTCAGGTTTGGGTGAGGTGCTGTTAGCTAGCTGAAAGGGTTGGGCTGGCAGCTACCAAGACAGTGTGGGATTGACTCAGTTACACTCAAACGGTGGTGCTGCCACCCCAATCCAGCATTCTCGTTCTAACAACAGGGGTCCTGTGACAAAAGTATGGGGCAATCTATCCAGTGGTGTTCCCTTGCAGCTGGGTCCTCCTTTGGTCCTCACAATAGATGCCAGCACATTTGGTTAGAGGTCAAACCTAGGGGACAGGTTTCTGCAGGCTTTGTGGTCTCTTCAGAAGGGGAGACGTTCATTCAATTAAAGATAACTGATGGCGGTCTTCCGGACTGTCATGGGTTTTCAGCATCTTCTTGTGATTCACAACTTGATGCTGTACTCTGACAAACCTCAGTCACTTATTTCCTTCCTCCCGGGAACTCTCGCTCTCTCTGGAGGTGTTTCTTCAGGTGTGAGGGAAGTTTGGTGTGCCTTTCCTGGACCTATTTGCTTCCTGGCTCAATGCACAGGTTCCTAGGTTTTGTGCTCCTACCCAGCAGGAGAGGGTCCGGGGGGGAGTGAAATCTCTAATGGTTCCTTGGCCAGACGATCTGTTGTATCCCTTCCCACTGGTTGCACTTATTTCTTGGTTTATGGCTCGGTTGAAGGGGGAGTCAAGGGTAGTGATTCTGGTGGTGCAGTTTGAGTTAATTGATCTGGGTTCTGGGTTCCCCACTCTCCGGTTGATGGCTGTTCAGGGCCCTTGGATGATTCTTTGCTCCCCATCCCCTCTATAGTCAATTCCATCTGTGGATCTCCGACAGCTTCGGCTGTCAGTCTGGAAATTGAGAGGAGCGTTAGCCAACCAGCACTCCCGGAAGCTTGCAATGTTGAATTCCTATGACAGGTATTAGGGTAACTTTCAGAAGTGGTGCACGCCTGGTGGGTTGTCTCCTTTGGATTGTTTCTTGTCGTATGTGCTGCTGTTCTTATGAGAAGGCTTTCAGAAACATCTATAGGTGTGCTCTTGCAGTCCCAGTGAATGGCCATTAAGGCATTCTGCTCTCTCTAGGGGAATCTGGAGGAGGTAGATGACTTGGCGTCTCATTTGCTACGCAGTTTCTCCCTCACCCATCTGGTGGTGAATCCTTTTTATCCTTTTTCAAATTTACAGTTGGGTCTGAAAGCCCTGGTGTCTGCTCCGTTTGACCCCATGGCATTGTCTGACATTAGGCTTGTCACTTCAAGGTGTTTTTCTGGTGGCCGTGACCCCTTCCAGGCACATTAGGGAACGGAGCTTATGGCTCATGAACCCTTCCTGTCCTTTTCAGAAGACAGGGTTGTGTTGCAGATGGGTTCCACTTTTGTTCCCAGTATGTCTTTCCAGTTTCATTGTTCCCAGGAGGTGGTCTTGCCCGCCTTAGGCGCTGAGCCTGCAGGAGATGGAGGCCCTGGATGTGAAGTGGGTGTTGCAGCTATATTTGGCTGAGACCCGGTCTTTCTGGAAGTCTGATTCTTTGTTTGTGTCTCTTGGGGCTTCCTCTAAGGGGGGCAAAGCCTCCACTTAGTATATCAGCTGATGGCTCAAACAAGTGATTTAGCCTATTCTATGCCTGTGGCCCTTGTCCCTCTGGAGTTCAGGGTCAATCTACCAGGGGGTGTCAGTTTCCTGGGCTGGTTTGCGGAGGTGTCCATTTCTGAAATTTGCCAGGCAGCTGCATTGGTTTCTTCCATCACTTTAGTTCTGCATTATTGGCTCCAGAATGTCTTGGGGAAGGACACTCATTTTGGTTTGGGAGTTTTGCATGCTGTTTGCTCCTAAGGTGACTGTGTCATGCTTATTTTTATCCTTTAATAAATCTTTTTTTGGTTTTGCTTTACTAGTGATGCGTCCTTTTGTGGTTTTCTGTTTCTGGTTCTTGGGAAGGTCAGGTCTTCTGGCTTAGGTTTTCTCCACTAGTAATGAATGGGACAAGGCCTGGGGAATCTGGAGGTAATGTCATATTACTTACCGGCAATCTGCCTTACTCCTGGACCAATAGTCTTCGTGCCATTCATTATACCCCGCCCTCCCTCCCCCACATCTGGCCTTCCTTTGATTCTGGGCTTGGTAGTTCAGAAGGAATACCTGGTAAGTACACATTATGTACTTCCTGTGGGAGGAGGTGGGGGAGTAGGGGTCAGCATTCTTTGTGTTCTATTTTTTGTATTGGCGATAGGTTTATCTCCATTTGTAATGAATCGGATGAGTACTACAGGACCAGGAGTAAAGAAGATTATCAGTAAGTAATAGGACATTATGGCCCTCATTATGAGTGTGGCAGTATTAGGACCCCACACTTGGGGGTGGAGGTCTTACTGCCGCGAGCCCGGCGGGAAAGACTGCCCTATTATGACATTGGTGGTTTGGCCAAAGCCAAACTGCCACAACGCTGCCAGTACCGACAGGGCGGTCGGACTGCAGGGCCGGAGGTGAGCACCTCGGCCTGGCGAAGCTGTAAGACTGCCGGCGGTATTATGACTCAGCAAACTGCCAGGCTTTCCGCGGCGATCACACTGCGATGAAAACCCTGGTGGTAATGCACCTGGTGACAGGAATCCCCATTCTTGTTTCTAGCACATGCACTCCCACCAGTCCACACACCTGGAAACACACACTCCTCCCATCCACATGCATACATACAAACACCGCCATGTAGGGATCACCGTGTCATATTACGTCTTGTAACATGGGAGGCAGAGTCCTTTTGGTGTGACGGTGCTGGCGGTGGTCAGTCAGGCCAACAGTGTCAGATTTCTGCTCTTAAATGGGCGGAAATCCATGAGTAAGTCCTAATACTGCAGTCTTTGGTCCGCCAACAATGGCAGTCTTTTGGCGCCAGCGACGACAGCAGTCTTTCAAAAAGACCACTGAAGTCGTAATGAGGGCCTATATGTTATGTTATATTGATTTGCATAGAGCATTAATCACCCACGAGGGTATCCAGGCTCTTGTAACCTCAAACACCATGTTGAGTCCTGTAGCCTTTGACGTTCCGAATGGAGTCTGCCAACCATCCTCACTGCTTTTTCCAGCATGCCTAATTAAGTGGCGTTCATTTTTGTTTTCCTAAATATAACCAAAATAAATTGTTTTAGCTGTGCTATTTTCCGGTTGTTTGCACCTTCTCAAAATATAATCCGATAGCTGAAGGGTTAATGCCAGTATGAATAGAGAGCCTGCAGCAAAGAACTTACCGGAAAATAATGCTTTTCTCAAAAGTATTTTTCACCTGTGAGAAATATAAATTTTCTTCCTACACAACCTCTAAGAGAAAATGAATGGCAAAGGTGCTACGAATTCATCTTCATTTGATTCTGTCCCAACAGATGCTGTGCTGTGCGACACCCCTACTTACTCTCTTACCCTTAATGGAGGTGATGATAGAAATGGATGGGCGCCTGACACTGAGAATCATTACTGCTGAGATACAGGTGATGAGGTTTGATTTGTCTGCTTTTCTGGGAAAAAATTACTTCATGGAGATGAGCATTACCCATTGGAATATGTTTTTTTTACACAGGGCTGTTTCTTCACTATAATTTCTATAACAAATGGGTGCTAAAACGACATCAGAGTAAACCGACATACATTTGACAAGTAACATCAAGATGTAATTTGAATACACATATGCTAAAATCTATGGTTATCGCGATAAAAAACACAGACAAACCAAATCATGGGTAATGCGACTGTGAATCACGTTCCCTGGCGTTAGAAAACAGTCTTAAAAACTAAAGCATAAACGATAACGTTTAAAGTAATGCACATCTGGGTTGTGCATGCTTCCGCCAAAACTGAATTTGAAGGACGTTTTCTGTGATCTGATGAACTCAGAAAAAGTTTTCCAAGTTACGTGGGACAGTTTTTTCTTTTTTCATTATCAAAGCATGCACAATGGATTAAAGTACATTTGCCTGTGATCCTGTCACTCTTGCTGTCAGAGTATTCAGTCACTCATCAGGTTCACTTTACCCGGTGTATATATTTAACACACTGAAAGAAATACAATTATTCGCATAGGATGCATTCAATCTAATTTATTCTAATTTACACCAGCATGATGGTATCCTCTTTATCCTCATCTTCTAACTGATAAGTATCTGCTATTATAACGGGAAATCATATCGTATCATGTCATATCATATATCTCATACTCCATTCTATTCTATTCTATCCTATTCTATTCTATTCCTCCATGTTAATGCTCCCCTAGCAACTTGAATAAACCAAACACTGTATTGATTCGAAAGGAAGTAATGACCAGTGTAGTCTGAAAATAGTATGATATTTTTGTACAATGCTTAGTTGATAAAATATATGTGCTATGCTCCTATGGATGGCACTAACATGCATTGGCGGTGGTTGTTAATTAAATCAACATATTCTAGTAAATACACCAGATATATGACTCTAAAGTGTTAGTCTTAAAATAATAGTAAAACAGCTGACAAGTTCCAGTTTTTAAACTGGGTACGTGCATCTTATCTGTCTGCTAATGTTCACGTTATTAACACAACAGCAAAATGCACAGAAGGGAGCTTTGATTCACCCCCCTTCAGTCACTGGCTTGTTTCAATCAGCAAAATCGACCCATTACATAAAAAAGTGCTTTCATATTTTGGATTAGCCAACGGGCGTTTTGCAGGATTACATCTTGGAGGGCCGAACCTCCATCTCATAGATCAAAGCTGATGGGATGTCAGGGAGTTTCTGCAACTTCATAAATGGACAACAGTACAACCAGAGACCAGACGTTATACTTATAGTCACTCCACCTCCTGAATGGATTCAGACCGGTCTGGAATATTGCCACCAACTTGGAACAGGATCACCGCTTTAGGATTACTACAATATGCAAGACCAGTGCTGAATGTAATGCCCACCATGCAGCAGTAGTTCTGTTTGACCAGTGATTCAACCAACCATCTCCCTTATACCCCCTGGCAATGATGCCACCTCTGCTCACCCTTCCCTTAACTGTCTCTAGATCAGTAGGGAAACAAGATATTCAGGCCCATATTTATACTTTTTGACGCACAACTGCGCCAACGCAGTTGTGCGTCAAAAATTTTACCGCCGGCTAACGCCATTCCAAAGCACCATGCGGGCGCCTTATTTATTGAATGACGTTAGCCGGTGCTGCGGACTGGTGTGCGTAAAAAAAAATGACTCACACCAGGCAGCCTCGGCGTAGGGGAAAATGGAGGTTGGGCGTCAAAAAATGGGGCAAGTCAGGTCTGAGGCAAAATTCAGGCCTCAACCCGATTTGCGCCATTTATTTTGATGCCCAACCTCCATTGACATGACTCCTGTCTTAGCAAAGACAGGAGTCATGCCCCCTTGCCCAATGGCCATGCCCAGGGGACTTATGTCCCCTGGGCATGGCCATTGGGCATAGTGGCATGTAGGGGGGCCCAAATCAGGCCCCCCTATGCCACAAAAAAAACCGGAAAAAAATACTTACCCCAACTTACCTTAACTTCCCTGGGATGGGTCCCTCCATCCTTGGGTGTCCTCCTGGGGTGGGCAAGGGTGGCAGGGGGTGTCCCTGGGGGCATGGGAGGGCACCTCTGGGCTCCTTCTGAGCCCACAGGTCCCTTAACGCCTGCCCTGACCCAGGCGTTAAAAAACAGCGGCCATCAGGCTGGGCGCCTTTTTTAAGGCCTGCCCCCTCCTGTGCGTCAAAATGACGTCAGAGTATAAATATGGGGCACAGGCCTTAAAGTCATTTTTTGGAAGGCAACGCCTACCTTGCATATAATTAACGCAAGGCTGGTTCCCCCTTCAAAAAAATGACGCACATGGTGGAACTTTGACGCCCGTGGGGTCGGACGTCAAAGTATAAATATGGGGCAGGGTTTGCGCCGATTGTGCGTCAAAAATTTTGACGCACATTCGGCGCAAACAGAGTATAAATATGCCCCTCAAAGTTCCAAGGTATGACACCTAATCATTAAACAAACATGTTGATACCAGTTTTGAGCCTGAGTTTTCTCTATGCTCCTGGATCCTTGCTTAGGTCTTTGATGCTCGTGTCAAATTGCATGTCTGGGCAGCTGCATCCTTCCTGCTTTCAAAGGGTGCTCTTCTTCCTTAATGCATCTTGATTGCTGCAAACACATTATCACAAGCTGAGCACCACCGACCAATTGCACTTTACCACAGGAACACTCTGGCGGGGTGTGACTCACCTAATTACAGTTCACTAGCATGTCTGTGATTCTTGCAGAGGGCCTCAGTTTTCATCCATTTCATTTGTTTGAAAAACAGCAGGTTGTATACCAATGAATGAGGCCCACCACCTTGCTTGTAAGACAGAGGTTTGCACTGTGTTGCTGTCATGCTGCAGTAAGAGGTGGAAGGATGGACCACAGAACAGCCATAGTTGCTTATTACTATTGGCTATGGGGTAGCTGAGGAACGTATTTATTAAGCTCTGTGCACATTGGTTCTTCTGTCTTACAGCATATGTATCTCAGTCTTCACTGAAAGCAGATATGGCCCACGCACAGTAACTTCTCTTAGCACAATTCCTCAATATGTAGCGCATGGGGTTGCTTGGTTATTTAAGGTGTCATTGCTGTCTCCTACCTTCTCACTGAGTACATAAACCAATGGTAAGGAATTAGGTTAGTAGATGTTAAGAATGTGCGCCCGTCACAAGCAATAAGTGAGCAACTGTCCTTCTATTGGGAACCAAGCACCTGTGTTTCACATGTCTTTAGTGATAGCAGGCCATGGGCTGGTTCCATGAGAAGAAGCCTGACATCAACAGATTCCAGCATCAAGATGGATCCTCAGTGAAACAATTGGTTTTGTGGAGAAAAACACATTTTTGTGCCTCTGGATGTCTCTGGCATTGGTCAAGTCTCCTTTAACAGAAGTGCTGATGAAGCCACAGTTGGGAATCAAGGAGGGCTCAGCTTCAAAGGATTTCAGCATTAAGATGCAACCACAGTGAAATGTTGCTTAAGCTGGAAAAGCTCCGGTGGGAAAAGAATATTTTTTCTTGCCTGTCTTGGTCTCGGATACAGATCTGGAATCCTTTGATGCCTGCGCCAATGAAGCTGTGGTTAGTAATTGTGGAGGGCCCGGCTTCAAGAGTTTCCAACATCGAGCAGAGAACGTAGCTGAAGCTGCAGAAAAGTTAGACCCACTGATGATGAATGCTTGGCGGATCAACTTGGTGATTGGTCCCAATTTCTTGACAGTTCTCCAGGCAAAAGTTTAATTCAGGATTCACTCCAACAGAAGCCAGTATGGTCCAGGGAAGGTAAAGTTGAAACTGGTCAGCTGAGTTCTTCAAGGAAAGTGTGCTTCTTGCAGCTTTTGTGAGCCTGTACCTCAAAAGTGATCAGCTAACTGATTGTTGCAGTCCGCTTCTTTGTCCTGCAGCAGGTTCAGCCCTTAGGGTTCTTCTCAGAGATGCCAACAGCTGGTGCAGTCCTTCTGGTTTCTTCCACAGGTCTATTAGTGGTCTGACAAGGATGATCATTGGTGCCACATTTATGCCTGGCACTAGCTTGTGGGTTAGGATGCCTTCTTCCTCTACCAAACCACTAGAAAACCATTTCCATGGGGTTATCCTACCCACGTATGCAGCCTTTTTTGTTCACTTTACAACAAACAATCCCAAAGTGCCCCCCTCTGCCTAAATTTACCAGATCAGAACATTTTATCCCCTAGGCAGAGCTATCGTGCCCAAGCTAGAGGTGTGTGGCAATGGAATGAGCAACCCCTTCTTCGTGGTCATTCATAGTTGGTTCTGGGGGTCCCTCCTTTCCCACTGGGATTGTTGCCTGACTCCATCTCCTTGTATCAGCTCTGGGGGTCAGTTCACACCTCATCAAGGAGCTTTTAGCTCTTGAGTGACAGATGGAAGTTCATGTAAATGGACTTATAGAGGCTTTGGGCAGGTGAAAGATACATTTCTAAAGGTGTCTTTTGTGGAATATTTCATAAAAATCAGATTTTATCATTGAATTGGGTTTGTAATAAATATATATTTTTAAAAACCCAAGAATTAGCTTTTTAGCTGGCCCTAAGCAGCAATAACTGTTTCACCTTTTATAAAGTATTCCAGTTATTTCCTATGGGACATCTCACCCTGCTATAGTGAAATCAGCTTTTAGGGCCCTGTCACTGCAAGAATATGTTTAACAATAAGTCCACAATTATGACCCTAGCGGACAGCGGTATTTTGGAGAAGAGCACTGCCTACAGGCTGGCGGTACCCTTCTCCAAAATATGACATTGGCGGTTTGGCTTAAGCCAAACTGCCAATGTACCACTCCGTCCACCAGGGCAGTAACAGCCACCGGGCTGGAGTCTCCAGTCTCCAGCTAGGCGGCCGTCACTGACCCACCCGCGGGATTATGACCCTGCCTACTGCCTTGGTTTTGTGGCTCCCTTACTGTCACAAAAACCATGGCAGTAGGCAGTATCAGTGACAGGGAATCCCCTCCCTGTCACTGATAGGGGTCTCCCCCACCCTCACCCTCCCACTCCAGACCCTCAAAGACATACACGCACATTCATGCACCATCATACACATGCAGACACACACTCATACCCACATTCACCCATGCATGCCTACATCCATTTATACAGACATCCACACACACTGATACACATACACGCACCCACACATTCACGAAACATACACGCACACTCACAACCATGCATGCACACATGCATTCCACACTCGACACACCCGCATGCACGCACATGCAAACATACATCCACACCCCCCACACACACACAACACGCCCCACCCCCTCCTCTGTCGGAGCACCCAACTTACCTTTTATGAGGGGGTCCTCCCGCAGGAGACGGGACAGGGCGCTGCTGCCAGCAGCAGCATCCACTAGTAGAACACCGCCAGGCCGTATCATGTGTCATGATACGGTCAGCAGCGGTCTACTGGTGTGGTGCTGCTGCTGGCAGCAGCAACACCTTACTGCCGTCCACCGCCATGACTGCAGCCAGAATTCTACCATCCTTCTAGCGGAATTCTGGCTACGGTCATAATATGGCGGACGGTAGGTAGCAGAGGCGATGGTATTTTGGTGGCTGTCTCCGCGGTGGGAGGCGGTCAATACAGCCAATTTTATAATGAGGGCCTAAATGTTTACATGCTCTACTTTTAAATATCATGCATCCTGCCATATGGAAACATAAGGCCTACTTAATGGTTACATTAATATTTAAAAGGAGTGTTTAGGCCTATCAAAAAGGACTATTTGGATAGGTCACATTTTCATTTTTAAACCTGCACATGCAGGCTACAATGGTAGGCCTGCAGTTAAGTTTTGCACTTTCACTCTATTGGTGGCACAATGAGTGCTGCAGTCCACTAGTGACATTTAACTTACAGGCCCTGGGGACATTTTTTCCCATATACTAGGGCTTTATAAGTAAGTTAAATATAACAATAAGGATTATTGACAATTTCAACATGTTTTCGACTTCGGAGTACAAGTACTGGGGCCTGATTAGCAGAGTCCCAGTGTACAAAGTCGAAAACCCAGCTGCATCAATACAAAAATGTTGATGAATACGCAAAGAGAAGCATTCGCCTGCAATTGCTAACAAATCATTTCAATTTCCATAAAATACATACATGAGTTATTTTTCTGCATTTATTTTTGCAGTCTTGGGACCAAGCAGAGGAGATTCACATACACTAGAGCTTCTAAGACATCTCCCAGGGTAATCAATATGACCCCACCCCCCAGGAAAAGTATGGCAACATCTGTGGAAAGCTATGTTGGACCCCCGGTGGGGAAGGCTGCTCTCCTGGCAGCTTCATGAACACTTGGCATTGATGATTCCCCTGCCCTCCCTGGAACAAATTTGATATAAATGTACAAATGTTTCAGCACTCTACTGGGTTTTGCGACACTCCTTTAGCCCCAGGCATAAATATTTTATTAGCAGCCTTGAGCTACAGGGAAATGTTTTTTTTACTGCCTTTTCAAAAATCAGCCTCTAGTTGCAACCTTTTCTGATTTTTAATGCCTCTGCTCCTCCATTGGGACACTCAGCATGTGTTTGTTGCTGGGGTATCTTGGTCCGCACCCTTGCAGCCGGCCTGATCCTAGCACCAATATAAATGTTTTGTGCAGGCCTGGAGTAAGCATCCTTTTTCCTTCTACACACGCTGCTGAACTAGAAAGTGGGGAGTTGTGTTTTTCTCCTCTCCCACCTGCAATCAGTGAAGGTACAGATAGGTGCCAGGGCCCTCATTCTACCCTCAGTCAGGGTCACAGGGAGCAGGGACAGGCATCCAGTAATGATTTTGCCCTTCCTGGAAGATTTTGATGATTGGTGCATGGTGGTGGTCATCTTTCTTTGGCCTCTGGGCATTAGAGGCACCAGAATCCCCAATACTAAAGGTATAATGCTTCTTTTCCCTGTAGTTTGTGCCAAATCCCAGAAACTGGCCCATGGTAAAATGAAATTTTGGGTGAATGGGCCACATGCACATCCCCTAAAGTTCTCTTATCTTCATAGCAGTGAACCCTGGGCCCTTGGCTTTTCCTGTGGGTATCCTGTAAATCAGGAGGGGAATTATATTTTTGACCGCAGATGGTCTCAGTCGCCCATGGGAACAGTCTTCTCCATCAGATTTCTTGCAACCCACTGGGAAAATTAAAAATATGTTGCTCCTGGTGACAATTTCTAGCCACCGGAGGGCTTTTTTTTGGGCTCCTGATCTCTATTTGTTTTCTGTTCCTTAGGTAGATTTTTTTTTTTCTGCTGTGCCTCCTTACAACCTGCCCTCTGTCCTGCACCTGGTGGTTTTCTCAGCACTCATAGAAGACTACTTTCCATGTATGTACTTTTCAGGCCCCTTTCTTTTCATGGTCCCTTGAACGGTACTTGTGTGATAGCAGAAATCACAAGGCAACCCACTGATGAGGGTGATATATCTGCAGGTCAGGTCCTCAGAAGATACTGGGGAACCCTTCTTCTCCAGGGTCTCTCAACAGGTCCAACCCACTACTGTCTCTCAGAGGATGTAAGGGGACCAAGATTACTGACCCTGGAGAGGTGAATCACTAGAGTTCTATCAAGGCTAATTTCAAAGTGCTCCTGCATCCCAGTCCTGTCTTCAGGGGTCTGTGAAACCTACCGTCACTCTCTCTCTCTCTCTCTCTCTCTCTCTCTTTTTCTATCAAACACCTTTCTCATCCGGAGATGACAAATCATTGCCCCATGCCTGTCCCAACTAGTGGTGAGCGGATCTCGAGGAGTTTCACTCTGCAGAATTCAATGGTTTTGCATAAAACTCTGCAAGATTCCATGGAGTTCTGCCAAAGGGCAGAAAATATGCATGCTGCTCTGCTCATGCTGCAATTAAGTGGTGTTAGCAAGTGCTGACAAATCCATGTGAATGGCAACATGAGTTATGCAAGAGCACATGGCCATACAAGCTGATTTATCTGCCACTCGAGTAGAAAATCTGTTTGAGGGGCAGCATACCTACTTAAGAATAACTCTCTCTTACAGTGACTGCTCATGGCTGCCAACAAATACCATGTTAGAAAATCGAACTAGGGAATCCAAATCTCAGTCACTAGCTCACATTTCTATCAGCCTATGCAGGAAGGATTAAACATTCAGCCTCCCCTAGTCTCAGCCTTCCTTGCACAGCACTTTGGGACATTACAAAATGGTGAATTGAAGTGATTTATTGTAGGACGTTTGCTGGGAGCATAAGCCCTGCCCATAACTTCTGCAGCTACTTCAAAGGAAAGCCTTTCTTGTGATTGGCTCCAGATGTCTGGCCTTTCCCTCCCCTTTGTTCTCCTTAAAGTAAGCCTTGCCAGGCTGGTGCAGGTGAAAAGTAACGGTCAGGCATGGAGTCCCCTTTCTCATCCTTTCATTTCTCAGGAACAAGTCCAAACACCGCCTCTATTGTGCAGGGAGGCCTTTGATCCTCCTGCTGATCAAGAGGGTAATTATTTTGGCTCAGCATGTGGAATAAAAGGCTGGAATATAATAGGAAGCTGGGCCAAAGAAATATGACAAATCCTCAAATTACATAAGGAGTACAGATATCACAAAAGTGACATTGGATCGATGCTTGGGGTCCATTTTTACTGGTTGTGTTACATTACAATAGCTGTCTTTATCATGCATGCCTTTATCATGCAGCCTTTACCACACATACGTCTTTACCTCACATACCTTTAACACACATTGGGGGTCATTACAACCTTGGCGGTCTTCTTACAAGACCGCCGAGGGACCGTGCTGAAGACCGCCAGTGGTGGCGGTTTTCCGCTCGACGTATTATGACTGTTGGCAGCTCTACGTCGTTTTTCCGACGGAGAGCCGCCAACAGCCATAGTGACGGGTGGCGGTGAAGTGGAGGTTGCTTCACCTCCACCGCCACGCCAACAGAACACTGCCCAGCGAATCACGTCCTGTGATTCTGCGCGGCGGTGTTCTGTTGTCGGTGTGGTGTCGGCGGAGCTGCCCCCATGGCTCCCGTCCCCTCCTGGAGGATCGACGGAACAGGTAAGTTGATCGTCCGTTGGGGGAGGGGGGTGGGAGGGTGTTGTGTGCGTGCATGAGGGTGTGTGTGGGTGTATGTAGAGGGGGTGTGTGAGTGCGTGTATGCTTGCAGGGGTGTTGCGTGTTATGGGAATGAGTGTGTGTATGTCTATGGGTATGTCTTGATGGATGTGTGCATATATGTTTGAATGTGGGTGTGCGTGTCTGACTGTGTGTATGTATGTTGGCATGTGTGTCGGTGTGTGTGCGTGTATGTGTGTTGGTGGTGCCTGCGTGCGTGTTGGGTGTGTATGAGTAAGGTAATGTCGGGGGTCGGGGTGGGGAGGGGGGTCCTGCCACCCTTGGGGGGTAGCAGGGGTGGTGGGGGGTGTAGGAGAGTGAGTCGGTGGGGAGACCACTATCAGTGCCAGGGAAGGAATTCCCTGGCACTGATAGTGCTTACCGCCATGGATTTGATGGCGGTTCCTACCGCTGGAAATCCACGGCGGTAAGCCGGGTCACAGTACCGGCGGCGGTATTGTCACGGCCGCCGGGCTGGAGACCCAGGTCTCCAGCCCAGCGGGCGGAACGGAGAAGCGGCGGATGACCATGGCGATATAATTCCAAAAAAAAGACCGCCAGCCTGTTGGCGGTCTTACCGCCGCTTTAACACCGTCCGCCAGGGTTGTAATGACCCCCATTATCTTTCAATTTCATTATAACCACCTTTACCACATATACTATTAGCAAAGGCATTGCTACAGCATAGTCCTTTCTATGACAACTAAATTGTTAATTTCTGATTTTGAAATGAAAATAAAATTAATCTGTAAAGCATCAGACACATTACCAAAATAAACAATAATAGGAGATTTTTTACATTAGTAAAATGTGCCAATACCAAGATGGAAGACCAAAAGTGTCTTAAATCAATCTGCACTTAAATTGGAGGTTCAATGTTTGTCTTGTTCAAATTGCATATTTTGTTTCAAAATAAAGTTTCACCACAAAATTACTATAACAGTTGATGTTCATTTTGTCAACAGTGGTACACTGACCACACTCACTAGAGTGAGGAAGATATCAGCCACAGCAACATTATTTGCACATTGACACCTATGTGTAAATGCAAGTATTATTTATCTGCATTAATACTAAGACACGCAATCACTTCAAGGCTATTCAATTCTCTAAAAAATTGAGAGAAAGAATTGTACTTTCCTACAGTGAGCAAACAATTCCTTGAATCACTTCAGAAAATAAATTATTTTTGCTGAAGTAAGCTTCATCAAAATTCATAATGTTTTTCATTAAGTGTTACTTATCTTTAACATTAATTGTAAAAAGTGTAAGTGACTTGGCTAACTGCATGGAAAAAGGGGCAATTTTTACTATTGTAAACACCAGTGAGTATTAACCTGAGGAAGGTACTGGACACAGAACGGGGCACATTTACTATTCTAGCTTCAGTGAGGGCCAAGTTTGGGAGGGTGCTTGGCAAAAAAGGGGAAGATTTGGGGGCATATTTCTAAGTCCCTAGTGCCACCTTGCTCCACATTAGCGTATTTTCTTTTTACGCTAATGTGGCCCAAAGAGGCTAAAATCCTCGTGCCACATTTACAAAGTGGCGAAATACATGCATTGCACCAATTTGTAACCCCTTGCGCTACATTATGCCTGTGCCCATTATTTATAATGGGTCCCTATGCACTCTGCAGGACTAGAGACAATATTTTAGTGCCACTCCTGCAAAGTACATCAAAAGCATAATGAAAAATGACGCTATTGCCCCTTACCCTGTGCCATGGTGAGCCTTATTTAAATACGGCGCATACATGGTGACAGTAGGGGGCGGTAAAGTACTCAGGAAAAGTGTTTTTCTTAAATATGCCCTAACTGCAGTCAGTGCCAGCTCCAGGAAGGTGCTGGACACTGAATGTGGGTAGGTTTATTATTCCCAACCACAGTCAGGGCCAACTCAAGGAAAGTGTTGGACACTAAAGAGGGAACCGATTTACTATTCCCAGTTCCAGTAAGGGCCAACTCCAGGAAGGTACTGGACTCTGAATGAGGGGAGCAGATTTACTATTCCCAACTAAAGTCACAGCCAGCTTGGGGAAGGTGCTGAAAACTGAAGGAAGAGTTTAAAATCAGATCAAAATATTTCTGTACTTTATGTTTCCAAATCTGATTAAACATTTAATTAATAAAAACATACATTTGTCTTTGTTCCAATAGCCTAGGTGAACAACTCATTATCGAGAAAAACACTGAAAACTTTTACATAGGAATGAAATCAATTTTCTCAACCAATAGCAAATCCCTAAAACATCACTTCACCAATAGTTACAATAAAAATATTAATCAATTTATTAAATACAAACTGGCAAATAAGTATCATCTTTCAAATTTCTTCACATAGGATTAAAACCATGAACAAATATTCTTTTCAACATGCTACAAGTGACCTGTTGTCCTGCTGCTCTAGAATCAGTGCTCGGACTCTGTTGCCTATAATTCACGCTGCTCCAAGAAAATCCAGGGAGTGCTTGGGCAGCCATCAAAGGGCCGCTGGAGACCCATGGGCACGAGAGATGCCGTGAGTGGCATATTGTCCTGCTTCCTGTAGAAGTTGCACTGTGACTCTATTGCCTAGAATTCCCACTGCCCCAGGAAAATCCATGAGGGGCTTGGGCAGCTTTCAAAGGGCCACAGGAGACTTGCATCATGTGACTAGGCGTGTGACTGGATGTGTGACCTGGTGCATTCCCGGGTGAAGACCGAGTCAAGAACAGGCTGTTTTAGCCTTGAAGAGCCTGGAAGAGGCTGGGCTGGGCTCCCATCTTTCTTTTTCCTCAGTTGGAGTTTTTCATCTGATGACCTTTTGGCATTCTTGGTGAGTGTTACTTTAATGAAAATGCTAAGGGCAAGCATCAAGCTACTGGTCTCAGTATTGTCCCATGCAGAGTAACTACATTTGACAGTATGCTAGAGAGAGCTGAGGGGGTAATTGCACACTACAAAGCTCTAACAGAGAATAGTATGTCAATGAAGAAAGTGGGCTGCACCTATGGATACAAGTTGTGGAGCCATTGCACAAAATGTGGTTCTGGCAGTGGGGGCTGGAGAGGCTGTGCAATCCCTTAACCATTGGAGCGTATGTGGCAGATACGTGGATAATGTTGGAAACCCCTCAGCCCCATCTAGTCATGTCGTTACCCAATCACCACAAGAGTCAGCCATGAAATGGAAAAAGAAAAACTAGCCCCAATCCTGGCTGCAATTATCAAAGGATGGCGTTCAACCCAATCAGGCCCCGCTGTGCACTGAGGAACCTTGTAATAAATGCATTGCTATCTTAACAGAACAACTGAGACCTATTATGGATTGACTTGACCCCATTGAAAACTAGTTGGCTAGCTTGGGAGTGGAAGCCTCAAGCAGGACCTGTGCCCTTCAAAACTCCAACTCCTGCACTCACAGGTGTGCACACTGTGTAACTGCAATAGTCAACTTACCTCAAGAAGTGCCTGAGCGGGATGGAATCCCCAATGCTGACCCCTGGGGGCACTTGCCTCTTGCAACAGCACAATTTCCCATGTGCTGGCCCTGCAACTATTGCCACTAATGATGACTTAATGCCTATTGTAATGATAGAGCTTGGTGTCAGGGTCTTTGTCCGAAGCTGAGAATATAAAAACAGATTTTGTCACTAAAAGAGGACATTAAATAAACCCCCAGCAGTGTGCCCATATGTGCAGGTCTTAGCTGGTGTACCCCCCTAAGGTGCAACCAGGTAGAGTCCTGGGTAGAATTGGAGAATAGGGTATTTAACTGGCTCTGCAGGCATAAACATTTCAACCTGAGTGATTGTAATGAGATCATAATGATTCATAGGGTGGGCTGGGTGGGACCTTTTAGTAGCACTGTAGAGGGAGATTGTATGATAATGATTTTCAGACAGCCAACCTTTTTGAGAAATCTCCTTAGATTAAATATATGAGACAAGCCTGCTACCCCTGGAATCGTTACACTAACCCTGGGGTTTTTCTACACACTAATAATGCCCCCCTCTTACGCAGTGATTTGCAGCATAAGCCAAACCTGGAGTGTAGAAATTCATTTGCAGTCCTGGCCGGCCTTACTGATACTGATTGACTGGGTGGTCCTGCAGCGGCTAACTATGAGATGACACCCAATCAGGTTTTAGCTCTATCCTTGCTCCCTGTCCTTAAACTACTGAGTGGTAAGACTGACTAATAAGCATCCTCGCTGAAAACTTTAATCCAGAATTTAGCAGGATTTCGTACTAAAGCACATCTTTTGGACTGGCAGCATTTTATTAGAAAGTAAGACATTCTGCTGTTTCAGGAAGCCTGGCACACTCAGCCTTTGGCACTGGATGGGTTTCAGTGTGCCCACTGTACACTCCCAGTCAGGGGGCACATCAGGGGGTTTATCTATATGGATTAATTTGTTCTCCGTGGTAACACACAGGCTTTAGAAACTCCGGGAAGGGATTTCAAGGCTGTCCTTTTTATGAGGAATTCGAGTTTATATTTAGTTAATTTTTATAACAATTACTTTGTTAAAACACCGAACATTAAGTTCCCTGTTTTGTTCAATTTTATTGAATCATTGATTGGTAATGTCACTGATAGGGGGTGCCACGTGCATCTGTATTTAGCAGGTGATTTTAATGCTAGACTGTATCAGTTCCTTAGACCATACAATGATAATCTCTTTATGGAGAATTAGATCACAGAGGCAAGGAGTTAGAGGTATACGTCTCATTATCTGATCTGAGTCATATTATAGATGTGGGCGATATTAATGGTTGTGGGCTGCCCTTTCAGATGTGTAAAAATTCCCCTTTAGTGATTGATTATGTTTTTATATCAAACAGATGAATGAATATATTACATTATGGAGTAACTATCCCCTCAAATTTCACCAACCACAATCCCATTCAAGTAGCATCGTTATCATAGAGATCAATGCCAATTGTTGGAAGTGAGATTAGCAAACTACAATCATCCTCAAATAACCATAGACTGGTATGGAAACTCCATACTCTGGTTCAATTCATGGAAACTGTTGTAAGAGACAATCATGAACTGATTATGTCCTGCTTGACTGATGAAGTGGACCACGCATCGGAAGCTTGTTCTTTCTTTGTCCTTTGCACATCCCTTAAAAAAAGCACTTACAAAGCGTATCAGATCTACGCATCCTGCATTTAAGTTGTTTAATCAAGAATGTTCACCAGCTAATCACTTACTGTGTAAGGCACTTACTGCTACTCCTATGGATCCTTTTCCTGCAGCTGCCATGCCCAGGGTGTATAAAGCGGTCACTGAAAAAGATGGAGGGAGGTCATCACCCAGCAGTGGAACATACTAGCTCAAGCTGCGTCTAGAAAGCACTGTAAACCCTTCTGATCTGCCGTAACTGCCATGAGATCAATAAGCCACATTGTGACCTCGATAGCTGCCGTATCTCTAGTGAGGCTTGGGAGACCCATTTCCCCAAAATATTCTCTGCCACAGTGGCGACCATGCAGCTGAGTGTGTTAGGTAGCAACCATTAGGGTTTACAGGTTACTCTCTGTGAGGTTGTTAACTCCATCCAGCAGAGTGTTAGTGGGAAGGTACATGGTTCGGACGAAGTCCCCAAAGATCTGATGAAGTGTAACCTTGAACTTTGGGCTCCATTACTGACTAATGCATTTAATAATCTGGTACATTCCTCACTACTGAGTTCCTAACAACTTCCACTGTTGTCTCAATATTTAAAAAAGGTGATTGATACATCTGTCAATGTACTTGGCAGAGTTATCTATAATAGGATGAGAACATGAAGGCCAGAATAATGTTTGGGTCTATTGGGGAAGTGTCCAATGAGATCATAATTTCTTGTGGTGTGTGGCAAGGCTGTTTGTTGGTGCCCTTATTGTTTATTTTATATAATAATAAACTCAGTTCTTACTTAACAACCATTACTCCAGACGTCCCTAAGGTGCACGGTTTTTCGCTTTACACCTTGCTGTATGCCACAAATGCCATGCTGATGGCTTGTACCCCAAAAGCCTTGCGTCTGTTGGTGTTGGCTTTTATCCAAGTTATGCCAGATCTTGATCTCCAAACTAATTTTTCAAAGTCATAAAATATGGCCTGCGTCCCTAAGCACAATCAGATCCATATTCTTGCTATTGGTGCACACTGCCTAGAAAGAACCAGCACTTTTTCATATTTTGGGGTGATCTTTGGCTCAGCCAGCTCTTGGGTACCCAACATCACATAGAGTAGCTTGAAATTATCCAGGGCAGTCAGCTCACTTCTGAGTTTACCTCAGCCTCTTGGGGGTGCACTTCAACCGTTTTTGCAAATATATGTGTACCTGCCCCAACTTATGGGACTGAGATATGGGGTAGTGCCAATTACGAGGCAATACAGGTGGAGGAAAATCACTTCTGCAGAAATGTTTTATCTGCCCCCATATCCTCCTGCCATTGTATTTGCTACAAGGAGTTCGATCTGTCATATGTGGGCTATGGTATTAGAGCTCTTACTCCTCTGGTTATCTATTTGGAGAACTGAGAAATGTGCCCTAGTATACCTTGGCTAGCATATGTGAATAAAACCTTCTAAAAAATTGGACTGCTGCATGCCTTCACAGATTCACCCTTCAGTGGAAGTTTAAATAAAAAGCAGTTGAAAACATTGTCATTCAGCCATGCCCATTTTTCACAGACTTTCTGTATAAATGGTAAAGTCATCTGTAGAAGCCTATTGGCATCTGAGCCTTAACAGTGTGGCAACCAAATATCTGTTTAGTGCATGTTAGTGTTGGGAAAGATTCTTTTTATTCTGCTTCTGGGCAGATAATTTCTAGTGCTTACTTTGTTTTTCAATGGGCTACCAGTTGTTCGATGATGAGACCTGCCTCTTTTTTGAGCGCTGTTGTGTGGTCCCATAGCCAATGTACTTTGAGTGATAAACTGATTTTTTGTTTTGTTATGTCTTTACACTTAGCTATCTCACTTTATTGCAGTTTACTTTATATGAACATCTATTTCACAACGTTTAATCTGTACTTTAATGTGTACTTTTGTATGTTATCTTCTAATGTTGGAGTTTGTACTTTTATGGGTGCATACTTTTATTTTATAGGATTAAGCAGAACATATTATACATTGTTTACATTTTTTAATATATAAGTTTCATTTATTTCAGATAAAAAATATCCAAAAAGAAAAATAAATCTATCTCAAGAAGCTAAAAGAAATTCAAAACAAGACTTCAAAATAAATTTCAGGTAAAAAAACAGTACTTCAGCTTAACAGGTAAACATGTTTACATTTCCTACTCTATAAAATGTTAATAATTTTTTTTCTACTGCACACCAACATGTATGACATTTTCTAAATATTTTAACATGAGTTCTTTTTTTTTCTTTCGGTATAGCCAAACATGGAAAATCAATGCCATGAACAATACATCATATTCAAAAGAACAAACAGACTTCTTAGATATGGTGGGTACCTTTATTATTATGGAAGACTTACTGAGCCTTAGAGTCATTGGAAGTGTGTGGACTACCCCTCAACCCATTACAAAAGCAGAGCTATTACAATTGGAGATAAATCTACCATGTATAACCACTCTGTGTTTGCAATAGAGTTGAAAGTCAGAGAAAATGTCCAGCAGACTGAAACACTTAGGCCCTCATTCTGATTCTGGCGGGCAGCGGAGGCCGCCCGCCAGAATTCCGCCATCCAAAATACCGCGCCGCGGTCAAAAGACCGCGGCGGGTATTTCAAGTTTTCCCCTGGGCTGGCGGGCGGCCGCCAAAAGGCCGCCCGCCAGCCCAGGGGAAAACGACCTTCCCACGAGGATGCCGGCTCGTAATCGAGCCGGCGGAGTGGGAAGGTGCGACGGGTGCATTTGCACCCGTCGCGTATTTCACTGTCTGCCAAGCAGACAGTGAAATACTTGTAGGGGCCCTCTTACGGGGGCCCCTGCAGTGCCCATGCCATTGGCATGGGCACTGCAGGGGCCCCCAGGGGCCCCGAGACTCCCCCTCCCGCCATCCGGTTCCCGGCGGGAGAACCGCCAGGAACTGGATGGCGGGAGGGGGAGTCGGAATCCCCAAGCCGGCGCAGCAAGCTGCGCCGGCTTGGAGGATTCCTGGGGGCAGCGGGAAACCGGCGGGAGACCGCCGGTTTCCCTTTACTGACCGCGGCTAAGCCGCCGCGGTCAGAATGCCCCGCGGGGCACCGCCGGCCTGTCGGCGGTGCCACCGCGTCCCGCGGCCCTGGCGGTTCTATACCGCCAGGGTCGTAATGAGGGCCTTAGGGCCTTATTACAAGCTTGGCGGTCTTAAGACCGCCAAACTTGCAGTGGCAGACCGCCACACTCCTGGCAGTTTGACCTCCACATTACGACCCCGGTGATTGGAACCTGCTACTGCCAGGAACATGGTTCCAGATGGGGTGGTGGCAGTTGGAGTCATGATCTGCCACAGCAATACTGAGCTCAGCACCGCCGTGCTGATCATGAGTCCCCTTTCCACCAGACTTTTCATGGCAGGGTCCCCACCATGAAAAGGCTGGCAGAGGGGAAGTATTGGAGGCCAAAGGGAGGAAGCTGCACTGCCCACAACTGTGTTCTGGCAATGCAGGGGGCCCATTACCCAGCACTCTAGGAATGTGCACTGTCTGCTACTGCAGACAGTGCACATTCCAAGAGTGCTGGAGGTACCCTCTGTTCGACAACATTGGCCTCGGCTCTGTGAGGATCCAAGACCAGTGCTGCTGCAAGATTTCCACTGGGCTGACCGGCAGAAACCTCAGTTGAAACCTTGTAATAGGGTCATGGGGAAGCCTCTCAGCCTCGCAGCGGTCTCCTCCCGGATCTGGCAATCCGGGTTTCAGACCACCAGTCTCACAATGAGGCCCTTAGTGCCACTTCCAACAATATTGAGGGAGGTAGCCTAGAACATTCCCATGCATGTTACAACCCAAATTTAAGACAAACGGTTCAAAGTCAAAAACAACCCCTCATACCCATTCTGATATAAATATTCCCCATGAGCTAACTGAATCTTTCATTCATGAACAACAAATGCCCTCAGAACTGCATCTTAGTCTTTTCCACCCTTCGTAGCACTGTAGACCTCAAAACAGTGAAATTTGGATGATGGATGGTATATATAAATTCACATTCCATCCATTCACCCACATTTACTCTATTCATGCAATCACAAATAAGACTACTATCCCACATATTTGTGTTTTACTCCCTGGGAATAAATTCTAATCTTATACTGAATTTCTATCAGTTGCTAAATCTAAATCTGTAGCAAAAGTCTTAGTAAAATAATAATTGACTTTGAAATACAGATGATAAATGTCATTATTAACCCCTTCACTGCTAGGTCTTTACACCCCATGTGCTAAGCTGTTTTAGGGCTTTTTGGGGTAGTTCACCCTTAGGCCCTCATAAATTATTTTCCACATAAGGTATCTGTGCCAAATGTGTGTCCCTTTTTCCAACATCTTGGGCATTCTAAAGGTACCCAGGGTTTGTGGATTCCCCTGGAGGGGACTGAGAAAATGGGTAAAATATAAGTACATTTTGTGTTTTTGGAAAAAAAATGGGAAAACGTGCTGCAGAAGAAAGTGTCTGTTCTTTTCCCTGTAAAAGGCATCAAAAACGTTTGTCTTTGCTAAAATCACAGTCTTTCCAGCTTTCAGGAACAGGTAGACTTGAAGCAGAAGAACCCATTTTTCAAGACAGTTTTGGCATAATACTGGGACATAGTGCATTTTCCTCTTTTTCATGATTTCAACCTCATTCCACTTAGTGGCAGAAATGGGAGTGAAAACAATGATGGATCCCGGAAAGCTATACATTGCTGAAGAGTAGCCAGAATTCTGAATTCAGCAAGGTGTCATTTGTGTGGATGTTTATATAGAAAGTGACAGTTACAATAAACAATATTGAAAATGAGTTGAACAAAAACAGCTATTTGTGTCTAGGTTTTCATCTGTAGCTTTTTTTTAACTTTAGCAGATTTTCAAAAGCAATATACTGTAAGGTCTGCTAGAC
Source organism: Pleurodeles waltl (assembly GCF_031143425.1). Taxonomy (NCBI): domain Eukaryota; kingdom Metazoa; phylum Chordata; class Amphibia; order Caudata; family Salamandridae; genus Pleurodeles; species Pleurodeles waltl. The sequence continues at coordinate 842,639,207 of NC_090436.1, forward strand.
CCTTCTGGTTGCAGGGATAGATAGGGCTTGTAGGTTCACCAAGAACCTGAGGTACCCATAGTCAAAAATTGACCAAAACTCAACATGGATGCATCAAGTTTTTCACACAACACTGACCCGTTTTCTGCAAAGTGAGTAGCTGTGTTTTTTTGGCCTAACCACAGCTGACACCTAAGGAAACGTAGCAAACATATACATTTTTTAATAATAGACACCTGGGGGAATCCAGGGTGGGGTGGCTTGTGTGGCTCTCACCAGGTTGTTTTACCTAGAATCCCTTGCAAACCTTAAACTTTGACTTTAAAAAATTCATTTTTCTCACATTTCTGTGATATAAAGTTCAGGTTTCAGCACAGAGCCACAGACTTCTTTCCACCCAGCATTTTCGTATGTCTTCTGATGAAAATGTTACCTCACATGTATGGGTAGGCCTAGTAGTTGTGACAGAAAACAACCCAAAATGCAACATGGATACATCACATTTTTCTATGCAAAACTGACCTGTTGTTTCAAAGTGAGCAGCTGTGGTTTTTGGGTCCTACCTCAGCTGACAAGTAGGGAAACCTTTCAAACCTGTACATTTTTTTAAATTAGCCACCTAGGAAAATCCAGGAAGGTGTGACTTGTGTGACTCTCATCAAGCTGTTTTACTCAGAATCCCTTGGAACCTTTAAACTTTGACTAAAAAACACATTTTCCTGACATTTATGTGATGGAAAGTTCTGGAATCTGCACAGAGCCACAAACTTCCCTCCACCCAGCTTATTCCTATGTCTTCTGATTTAAATGGTCCTTCACTTGTGTGGGTAGGCCTGTACATTTTTGAAAACTAGACACCTAGGGAAATCCAGGGAGTGGTGACTTGTGTGGCTTCAATCAATATTTTTCTACACAGAATCCCCTGCAAACCTCTAAATAAGTCTTAAAAGCACACGTTTTCTTACATTTGTGTGGTACATGGTTCCATCTGCTTCCCAGGGGGCAGAAATACAGTTTCCCTCTTTTGGGGGTTGGGCATAACCATGCCCATGGTGGGTAGCCCCCCAAATACACATTAAAAAAACAGTAATCCGTGTGTCCGGTGGGCTTTCTACCTACCTGCGGGGGAACAGATGGGGGTAACTGCCTCCATCTGCCCCCAGGGAAGGCATAAAGATTGTTCCCATTTGTGTCTGAAGGTTTGGGGGCATTGGTATACCCATTGCTGATGGCCTCAATCCCTCTTTTACAAAGAAAAATCCCTTGTGTCTAGTGGGTGGATCCCCATTCCGGTGATCCCCAAGCAGGGATCCACTACAGATTCACCCCTTTCCAATGATACCGCTCCCAATTGTCTATATGGTAGGGGCTGAGATAGCCCCATGAGCACCTCGGCAGTGAAAGTGAAATGAGCCAATTTCAGTGAAATTATGTCAGCGTGCCGTGTGCGCTCCTTGTCATTTCACTGAAATCTAAAAATAGCATCGGGAGTTAGGAAAGCTCTTTCCCAGCTCCAAATGCTGTTTTTAGGAAAGCAAATCCCTCTGCTGAAAACAGCAGAGGGATTTGCTGCTTGTGTGCAGAGGACGTAACGGTTACATCCTCAGCACACAACCACCATGGCTGAGGATGTAACCGATATATACTCAGCACAGAACTGGTTAAAATGTATCCAAACACTGAAATTCAAGTATTTTTTTTCATTTTTCCCAGGCATATTGTAAAAAAGTTCAAAATTCTTAGCTGAGGATGTCATGTCAATGTGGAAACTACAATTTAAACTCACAGCTTTTTGTTTTATGCCTCCTAATGGTGTGGATGACGTCTGCACATCAACTATACAGTATGATTTTTTTCCCCACAAAATAAAGCTAAATTGGTACTCCTTTTTAAAAAATATTTTGAAAGTCCTTAGATTGGCCATCTAAGCGTATTGAGTCAGAGGAGGAAACCACGCTTTCCAACTGAATGGTGGAAATGCTACTGAACCTGCTTAGAGGGAGGTGCAAGGACAAACACTGCCATTAAGGGTTGGTATTATTCTTTTAGCAGTTCTATTGGTAAATATCACTCTAATACTACTGGCCCAAACATCGCCACAGCTTCCCCAAAGCCATAAAGAAATCCAGAAATTGGATCACCTTGTGCACCTCCTCCTAGCCCCTGTCAAACACAGCAATACAAAAAGATCTATACCGTGGCCTTTTTGTACACAGAAGACCTCAGACAGTTCAAATGGCACTGTAAACAACTGGAGTGCAAATGAGAATGAGACAGGACAATAGGTATAAGAGCACATTCAAATTTGCCCTGTAATGCTTTCACCTAATAATTCAGCCACCAAATGCTCCTCTTCGGCAGACCTCATTGACTCCAACACCAACAGAAGCAGAGAAATCTTTGCCATTATACAGGATTTCACCTCACCGGTAGCTGCCTCCAACTTGATAACTCCCTTATAGGACCATAGCAACAATCTCCCTCAGTTCTTCAGTAAAAAAATCACCACCATTTACAGGAACCTCAAGTCAGAACTGGATCCATCAGCCTTGGCAAACATCTCCTGATGTTATCCAAAGAACCAATGCTAACAACAGGGCCCATCATCTCCACAGAAGAAACCACCAACACCATAAAGTCCATACTCTCAGAGCTCCATTGGACCCCAAACCCACCATACTTTCTCCAGAGGACTACAGCCCATCAATGCCATGCTCACTCCCTTGAGTAATGTCTCCACCTCTTCTGTGACCATCTCAGAAGCACACAACTGTCCTCCCATTGCTGAAAAAATCCTCTGCAGACCCTTTAAAGCTCACCAAATCCAAACCAATATCCCTGCTACCATTCCTAGCCCAGGTTTTTTTTTTAGAAAATCATCAATGATGCCTCATTGAATACCTCAAAGACCACCATCTCCTTGACACCACTCAGTCTGGTTTCAAACCAAACCACAGCACCGAAATTATGTTCATGCTGCCATGAATGACATCTGCAAGCCTCTGGACAGAGGAGATGTGGCGGTCCTCATCCTCCTGGACCTCTCCACAGCATTTGATAAAGTCACCTACCACATCCTCATCCTACATATCATTTGAATTTAAGGACACACACTCCAATGGATGGCCTCCTTCCGGGCTGGAAGGACTTAGTCAGTCAACCTGGTGACCTCGTCTGCAGAGCCTGACCCTCTTCAACACATACATGATCCCTTTAGCCAGCATCATCCTCTCTCACGACATCAATATCCTCTCCCATGGCGACAACATGCAACTCATTCTCTCCCTCATGGAGAGTACCAAGTACAGTGAAATCACCCAATGCATGAAGACCAATGGTCTAAAGCTGACAAGACTGAATTCAGGAGGTTCGGGAAGAGCACTACACCATGCGACTCCACCTGGTGGCCAGCAGAGGTATGACCAACACAAACCCCCACGATCGACTGCAAGATCCTCTGGATCATCAATGACAGCAAACTCAAAATGACCACTCAAGTCAACTCAGTCACTGTCTCATACTTCCACATCTTGAAGATGTTAAGGAACATCTTCAAATGGCTTCCAATCATCACCCGGAAAACTGTCATGATTCCCCTGATCACAAGCAAGCTCTATGCCAGGATCATCAAAAACTCTCCAGAATGATGCAGAACATTCAGACCTCAGTAGCCAGAATCACTTTCAACCTCCCAAGCTGCACTCACATCACGTCACACCTGAAGGAGCTGACTGAGCTAGGGCCTAAAAACATAGCTACCCACTTTGCAAAAAACTGGTCAGTTTTGCGTGGACACCTCAGGCCCTTCCTAATACTTGACCACATCCCTTTTTGCCACCCCCAAGCTCAGGCTACAAAAGATAAGCTAGGTCCTAGGGACATCTACTTCAATTGGCACCTCAAGAAGTATGTATTGAGGTTCACCCGGGATGTCCACCCCCACTATTCCTCTGAGCTCCTGTAATATTTTGGTACAATAGACCTGTATGGTAGAACATCCCCAAAGAGTGTTTAGAAAATCACCCCTTGTCCCGTGGATCTCACTGGGAATATCATTCTCCTCATTCAGGGAAGCCTGGCGTGGTCATAATATGTCCGATGGAGTATGTCAAACTGTATTAGATGAAGGCTAGACTTTGCCCCTCATTATGAACATGGCGGTTTACACCGCCATGTTCATGCTGGCGGTCATTCTAGTGACCGCCAGCCCCCCTGGAACTCTGCCGGCCGTATTATGAACAGTCTGCTGGGCCGGCAGGCCCAGCAGGATGCCTGGCTGGGACATTGCCGGCGGCTCCACATGGAGCCGCCGTCAATGCCTCTGTGTGGTGGGTGCAGCTGCATCCGTCGCGCAGATCTCTGTCCGTAAAGCGGGCAGTGACCTACGCGATGGGGCACTGCACAGAGGCCCCTGCACTGCCCATGCTAAGTGCATGGGCAGTGCAAAGGCTCCCAGGGGTGCCCCAGAGCACCCCTTCCTCCAGCCTTTCCCTGGCGGGGATACCCGCCAGGGAAAGGCTGGTGGAAATGGGATCATTATCCGAGGGGCAGCAGCGCTGCCCTGTCGGATAATGATGCCGTCCACCGCCAGGCTGCCTGTCGGAGGCAGCCTGACGGTGGAGGAGGGCCGCCATAGGCGGCCCTACCTGTCATTATTATGTGGCGGGCTGGGCCACCATGCGGGATGGCGGAATTTCCCACCACCGCTGGCATGGCGGCCCACACCACCATGATCATAATGAGGGCCTTTATGTCTACTTCGCAAGGTAAATTAGGGCTGTGGTCCAATCTGTATCATCCATCCTTTCAGTATCAGCTACCCATCTATCTCGATGTTTACCCAGTGTGTAGGGCACATGATTATTTAGTGTTTCGTAAGTGTAGGAATCTGCTCTTTACGTGAGGTCATCCATGCGCAGCCTATCCTTTAACGGGGCATATTCAGGTATGCCTACTGTTTGCAAGACCTCAGTCCACCATGCGTGCAACTGCGCATATTTTAGGTTCTGTTTCTAGTGAAGTTGGTATTCCCTCCTGAGGGATGGAAATGACATTAAGGGCCTTATTACAAGCTGGTGGTCCAAAGACCATCAGCCTCGTGGTCGCTGTTGGACCGCTGTGGCAATCAAACCACCACATTACAAGTTTGGCAGGCTGACCCTTCAACCTATGGCTGTCCCCACCATGATCAGTGATCCAGATGGGCTGACAGTGGTCCTGGTTGTAATCAGCCAGGGCGGTGCGTCTCCCTGCTGATGACAACCTTGCATTCCACCAGCCTTTTCATGCCGGTCTGACCGCCATGAAAAGGCTGGCAGAGAACAAGTGCAAGGGGCCACGGGGGGAGGGGCAGCACTGCCCAGCACCTTTGAAATCCACATTGTCTGCTGTGCAGACAGTATGTATGCCAAGGGTGCTGGTGCACCCTATGTGCAGCAGCATTGCCGCCTGCTCCATTATGAGCCAGGGACAATGCTGCTACCCCTTTCCCACTGGGCTGCCGTCAGCCCAATAAGAAAGTTGTAATAGGGTCGGTGGGGAGACTGCCACCTCAAAAAAGTGGTCTTCTCACCACAGGTCTGACGGATGGGTTTTCTGACTAACAAACTCATAATCAGGCTCTAAGTCTCCCCCTTCCAAGAGATCCCCCATATTGTAAATGCCAGTCAGGTCTCTCAGCTTCCCCAACTCCTTCATCGTTCCCCCTTCCCAAAGTGGAGTTTCCCCAGTCAATTTGTACGTTCACCCCATACTGCTAGTGGCATTCCTTCAGGGCTCAAGTGTTAAATGTGTCAACAGCAGCAACCTACCTGCCCCAGATTCCCCATACACATAGTATAGAGGGTAATGCAACAGAAATCAGGCCCTCTACAATGTATAGGCCAGGTGGCCCAGAGGCACAAACATTCAGCCATTCACTGCTATCAAATGCAATGCCAAATATGGGCCCTCACCTCAGAGAGTTCAATATACCTTTCAAGGTCCATTCTATTCTCTTGTGAAAGCACCGGGATTATCACTGTTGCAAGGTACTCTCTCATGCAATCAGCATCTGGGAATGCGCACACTCCATAGAACTCTGCATAATATTGGGCAAACTCCTTTATTATAGCTGCGTCAGTCACAAGGGTCTCTCCCATGGGGGTTGTGAGAGCCCCACCCATCACAGCTCTGTCTCCTTAATCAGCCATGCCAGCAACCTGCCTGCCTTATCTCCAGTATCGAATAGGCGACGATGAGTGGCAAGTTTGGCCTGCCTTGCCTCCCTCTATGTCAGGTCAATATACTCCCAAGGCAATACCTCCAACTGCCTAAATGTCTGCAGCTTGGTCAGGTTCCTGGAGGGATCTTCTAGATGGTGCAACTTACGTTCAAGTTCAACTATCTATTCCACTTCATGCTGTTTTTTTGTGAGTATACTTTGAGCTTGGCCCCTAAGACCTGCTTTTAATGCAGGGTCTTGGGCGACTCTACAGAGTACTCATTTACAGTGAAATATAGTTCAGTGTCTATTTCTAGCTCTCCTGCCACTTCCGCATCCCTCAAATCCCACTCATTTAGTTTCCATCCTGCCATCTCCCTGCGTCGCTTTCTGCCCATGGAGACCAAGAACAGGGAGTGGTCTGACAGACCCTGCACCAGGTATTTGGCCTTAATGATTACTTTGATCCCACCCTCAGGGGTGAAGTCGTAGTCTAATCTAGGAAAAATCCTATGCACCCCAGATAAATATGAATATCCCCATTCACTGGGGTGACAACATCGTCAAAGGTTGGAGAAGCCCAGTGTTGTGGCAAAACATGCCAGTGGTGTTTCTTATGATTGTGCTATATCTGACCCTGAGAGGTGTAAGGGGCGGCCATTGTTAAAATCCCCACCCACTATGTGCAAGGACAAATTTGTCTCTATTAAGAATAATGCTACTTTTGCTAGTGTGGGGGCATCTGTTCAGGAGGGGTGCATAAACACTGGCCCTGGTAATATCCATCCTTCCCCACAGTCCTTGGACCCCTTCAAATGTTCCATTCTGATCCACCAATGTTTAGGGGGCGTGGAATGTCAGGTACTTCTTAATCAGTATCACAACTGCCTTAGAGCCTGAAGTAAACCCTGCATGTGCTACCATGAAGTATGCCCCTCCACTCAGGAAGGAGCACTGCGTCTGGCACAGATGGGTCTCCAGAAGGAGGTCTACACTAGCTTTCAGACTGGGGAGGTACTGGTTTACCAGATCTCTCTTTACCTAGTTGGCCAGCCCATTGTCATTTAAGGACAATATGGAGGGCTGTGTGTCCCATAGTGGATCACCCTGTGTCATGAACGGGATTATGCATAAAAATTGTTAGATGTCCATACCAGAATCTATGCATTGTAGGACTATTTTTGTCTCTTGAAAATATGAGGCCAGAACAACAATAAACCCCCAACACACATTTCTTGAACCCTCTCCCTGCCTCCCACCCTTCCCTGTGAGTGCAAATCCATTGAGAACAAACCATTACTTCTCAAAGGCACAATCAGAGAGTTCTGCTGCCCACCCCCCTCTCCACCCACTAATTCCAATTAAAACAAAAAAACTAGATGGTTTCATATGTCCCACACTGCACACCACACAAACCAAGTAGAGAGGTACTTTATTTTAAGAAGCAAGTTCCACACACCAAGGCTAGTACCTCCATATGTCCATATGTGGTTGATTGCCTTCTCAGACCCCACCTAAAGGTCCACAGGTTAATCAGTGTCTCGAACCTCCAATTTGGGGTCTGATGCTGTCTCGTCTAGCCTCTCTCTTGCTCATCTTCCTTGCGGGATCGGATTGGTGGATCATCACCACTAGCCTGATGGTTCCAGCGCCCCTGCTGTGGCACCTCCACCTCTGAGTCCAGTCCCCTTTCCTCCCTTCCGTGTGTCTCCTCTTCCATGCTGGGGCCCCTCTCCACCCCATTCGGGGTGGGATTTTCTCTTCCTCACCATATTTCAAAGTTTGGCCTTGGCCCCAAGACCCTCTTGGTCAACAGTCCCTCGCAGATGATCTTGGAACACCCAGAGCTGGGGCATTCCTCCAGCTACGGCCAGCCTTCCTCCAGCATAAGAAAAATTAAGGCCTTTTCCTTGGAACACCACCTTTAATTTTTCATAGAACAGTAACATGTATTGCAGCCACAGGGAGCGCAGCTTGGCCTTGAGTCAAATGTTGTACTCTGTTTCTGCACCTCCTTGGAGTAGTCAGGGAACAGCAAATGGTTGAGGCATCATAGTTGATGGGTCTCTTCTGTCTTGCTCCCTGAGGATCACATCCTGGTCTTGAAGATTTAGGAAGCGTGCAATAATCAGATGTGGGGGAGCACCAGATGGGGGCTTAGTGCTAAGTGCCCTGTGTGCCTTTTCTATGACAAAACATGTCGAAACATGTTCAGCTGTCAAGGTGGATCAAAGCCACTGTCCCAGGAAATCCACCATATTGCCCTTCTCAACCCCCTCCGGAAAACCTACCAGTCTCAGATTGTTGTACCTCCCCCACTTCCCAGCATCATCCACTCCCCATGCAAGCTCTATGGTAATCCCTTTTACCGCTGCCTTCTCCCGACCGATGGTGCGGGTCGACTCCTCAGGTTGCGAGATCCAGCACTTGGCAGTCATCATGCGGTCCGCAATGTTGCAGAGGTCTTGCCTCAGGAGAGATACTTTAGACTGAAGCTCACCAATCTTCAATTCCAAGGCAGTCCTGGAGGTTTATATTGTCACTAGCAGGGGCACGTTGTCCAGCATCCCTGGAGGGGGGGTAGCAGGGTGCTCTGGGAGGGGTTCAGCCACTTTGGTGTATCAGTCATCTTTACCCTGGCCAGGTGGTATAGGTTCCTTAGTATTTGCTATTTTACTGGGTTTTCCCAGTCTTTTGGTACATGCAGTAGTGGCTCAGCACTAGAACCTAGGGACGAAAAGAAGGGGGAAAAGAAGCACTCCCTGTTGTGTCTCAGTTCCCAAGTATCATAATGTCCAGTCACCTTCTCCTGTGTGGTGCACCAAAGACTTTAGCCCCAGCATCTCAGAGGGGAGAGAGAACTAACATAGTTCACCATGGCTCCGATTCATTCACCAACCCTGCTTCTGCTCTCATAACGCAAGGCCAGCAGGGGGTCACAGAACCACTGCTCCCCCATTGGCTCTGCTATCCAGAGGTCTCTCTTGAGGGGGACAGCCCACACTACCAGATCCACAGTGGTCTATTCAATGTCTTTTACATCCATGGTTATGGGCCTCCAGGCCTTGTCACTAGAAAGAGGGAGGCAAGGTAGGAGGGGGAGAGCAAGGCCAAGAGCGGAGCAGAGGAGGCAAAAGTCAGCAGGATCAATGAGGTATCGGGAGCAGTGACTCTGCACTCCCTGCTTATACAGCTGTTTGTCTTAAATTGTTGAGAACCCTTCCCACAGGGCCTAACTTCATCACCGCTTTCAGGGGCGGAAGGACCTACTCAGCTTGTGCGGGCTGCCTGATCCTCAATGCACCATAACTTCTGCCCCTGTCTCAGCCATTCTCAACACAGCCTGGGAACTCCTTTCATCTCAGCCACATACCGCAAGGGGGTGAAGGGACCCACATCTCTTGAGGGCATGTGGAGGAAGCCTCACTGTTTGCGACCCCAGGAGCTCGGCATAGCACCTGCCATTCTTCTCTGCCACAGGGCCGCTCCCCTGCTTGGCAGCTGGCTCTTCCTGCAGAATCACAGGCAGCTGTGGAGTGTTAGGGACGGCATCTGGTAGCATTGGACTTGTTATGGAGTTGACAGCATAGTTTTTGGTTTGAGGGTCTGATGGGCTTCAGGAGCTCCAGGATTAGTTTGAGATTCTGCCACATGGATTGGCACTGCAGGGCCACATCTGGACTGCCATTTTGCCATCAACGCCCCCTATATATTTATTTAAAAAAATACACAAATATATATTTCACTTCAAATTATTATTAATTCATATTTAAAAATCAAGACTTAGGTATTTAATCAAAACCTGAGAATTAATACCCTTTCCCATCCAGTACCCCAAAGCCCTTGCCTCTTGTCCCAAAAACTTACATTAAAAAAAATATTTATAAACGCAATTGTTTTTAATTTAAATGAATCTAATTTTCTTTTAAATATGTAATCCCCAGAAAACCCAAATATGTAATACTCAAATATATTTCCCCACCCATTGCTACTATATCCTTACATCTTGCAGGTAGAGCATGTTACTACACATTTTCAAATATTATGAAGAATAATTTAATAAATAAACCCTGAGTTTTAATCATACCTGCCTATTAATACATCACATACCCATTACCCCTGTATCTCTTGCATCCTGTCCCGCTTTAGTTTTCATAAATAAACACAACTATGTACAACACTTTAAATTAATATTAGTCTAAATTTAGAAATGAATACTCAGGTTTTTGAAATAATACTTTAGTATTAATAAACGTTCTCATCCATTTATCCTGCAACCCTGCCTAAAGCATGATAATTTATGTTTTACATTAATATATATTACTTTGTTAAATAAAAATAAATCTAATTTTGAAACAAAATTAATTATAATTAAATAATTATTAAACATGTGTTTTTGTTCATAACTGAGTATTAATGCACTCACATTCCCTAAAATACCATTCAACCCACTACTATGCTTACTTACCTACACTTACCAATACTAACCACTTTGCATGGTAAAATGGTAATGGCATACTTGGTAAAGGAATGGGTGATAAAGGTATGCTTGGTAAAAAGATATATGCATGATAAAGACTGTGTGTTAAAGGATTTCCTCAATAAAGCCTGCGTGGTAAAGGCTACTTCCTATTTTTACCTTTTGATCAGTGCTTCTTACTAGTCTTAAAGCCAAACAATGCAGAAACTTGGCCTCTGTGGAGATTTTACCCTTAGTACATATAGAAGAGCACTCTTTCAGTTAAGTACTTCAGACTAGTACCATGAATTCTCACTAATATTGTACTTAAGTATGCAAAAAGTGATGGAAGGAATGCTTGACTTAATCTCAGCCACTGGCAATTACTTGGAGCTGCAGCTGGGTCCATCAATATTTTGCACTCCATGCTACTTTAGTTTGGACCCAGGTATATGTAAATCAGTCTTGACCCTGCTCCAATGGGCAAAGCACAGCCCAAACTGAAAAACCATGTCCTCCTTGAACTGGAACACGGGCAACCCAAGGCCAGTCTTGCCCTTGTTATAGGCTGATCAGCTGGATATAGCTTGGTTCCAGGGCCATACTATGCCTGGGGGCCACGTCTGGGCATAACCATCCCACTTAGGGTGACATAGTAAATTATACAAAAAGTGATGGATAAAATGCTTGAATTAATCTCAGCCACTGTAAATTACTTGGGGCAATTAAAATGATACAGTCTACACCAGGTCAGAACCAATCCTGGAAGGGTCCCTTCTGTGACAGGCTACCAATGTGTACATACAGGGCCCAGTTGAATATTAGTCTATGTGTTCAGCCTAAATATGAGTGCATATATGTTCATGCACAGCCAACCCAAATCCTCTTACTCTAGCTATGTCAAAGGTGGGCACTGGCAGCTGGCACCCTCAATCCATTTTACTCTAATAGTGAGACTCAGTTTAAAGGCTGAAAACCAGGAAGTCCAAAAGTAAAAATTCCTGGGTGTTAAATGGGTTGGAATACACTTTTTCTACACAGACATTGAAAAATATATCAGTGTTGCTTTTATAGAGTGAAAATGTTCCTGTCCCTGGCTGTTCGTGGAAGTGGAATAGTGACTCAATGTATATTTGAATGAAAGGATGGACAAATAACTGAATGGAAGAGTGAGGGTGCATGTGCTAAAATGGATAGGTAGTGAGCTCATGAACATGAGCATGGATGGATGAAAAGGAAAGTGGATAAAATACTGTAGCCTTTCTGTGCCATAAATGTTTCCCTGAATATACAAAGCATTATTCCTGAAGACAAAGTAAACTCCTCTCTCTGAAAGTGAGTATGTTACAAGTGGAGTTCCAGATTTACAAAGGTTTTGAGTCAGGTTTGCATTACAGATCCTTCACAAATTCCTTTTTGGTATTTACACGCAACACAAATAGCTATTTAATAGGCACTTAATAGGTGGTGCATAGATATTTCTGTTCATTTACCCATGGATTTTGATGCAAACCCACATCTAACAAAAAGTTGTGAATATGGCTTTGTGCCAAAATCCGGTGTCACCCTGAGGCTGACATAACCATGATAAATAACTTTATTACTCCTCATTGTTGTCTCTTTGTATGTGTACTGCATTCTGTGGCACACATACGAAGAGAAGATAGTCTCAAAGGATAGTTTTCATTCAGTAAGGTACTCCTTCCTGAACAAAAACTCTCCTGACATCAACACAGACTCCCTTGTACTTTGGCACTACGGGTGGCACTTAGCAGCACTCATGGAAAGAGCATAACTATGCCATTTCTTTGAAGATATGCGGCAGTTTTGCCCCTCCAGATGGTGCAATGCAGCACAGCAACTTTCCTTGCTGTGCTGCAGTGCGACACTTGTTAGTAAATCTGGCCTACAGTGTGCTGGCTGTATCCGGAGGAAGTTTAGAATTGTATGGGGCACACTGAAAACCAGTTGTCTGGTTTCTATGTCTTAATACACATTTTTATTCTCCAAGCCTGGGGTGCTTTATGGTCCTGCGAGGCTCAGGCATAAAACTGGCACTGGCATAGGAGGCATGGCACAAATAGTCGGCACATTTGAGCATGCCTGGGTTTGCATACTTCAGTACATTGAAGCCAGATGTCTTGTGTTTGCATGTTTGTTTCAGAGTTTTTCATTTTTAGTTTTTGTTGAGTGGCCCTTTATTCAAAATTAAGATTTGTCCTTGAGTAAACTTAAGCTCCCCTTGGTTTGCTCCTTCACAAACTATAGTCCAAATTCGTTATTTTGTATTTGTTACGCGAAACAACAGTTCTCCGACAGTTTTGCATACTCTTGCTATTCCATTATCTTCTCTCTGGATGCACCAACGCATTTCATTGGACTATTCGATTTACCTACCCTTTACAATCATTTCCACTTCAAACTCCAATACATTCCAAAGGTTCTCGTGTGCCTATATGGGATGCGAGAAGCAGAAATGTTGCGGTTGATTAATATCTTTTCTTCGCCCCGAAAAAGAATTGGCATAGTTTCACCGTTGTCAAACAAAGAATTACTAACTTTGTTATAAAAATTGAAGATATAGGAGTTTCTGCTTTACCCGTAGCTCGTCTTCCGATTACTTCAATTGCATAAACTGGTGGAATTTCGTATCGACGGCTCGAGATTGTAATTGTAATTTATAGACATACATTTTGTATCAATGTTTGCATGGAAAATAGACCACCGACCGGTGCACAATGTCGGTTTTGCAGTAGATATGATCGTTCAAAACTTGCAATCCAGATAATAGTCAGGAGTGCGCAACCTCATCTAGGCGGTCTCGATTTGATGATGAGTTTGTCATTTTTTTCTTTTACGAGTAACTACAAATTTGATAGCAGCAGAGGACATTTTCGTACCTCTTGTAAGTGTTTTTGTTACTTTCCTCTCCCGCGTTATGAAAGATTTTCACCTGTTAGAAACTAATTTGAAGATGCTACAATCAGTACTTGTCATGTCCATGGTCCATTGTTTGCTATAATCAGCGAACAACTGACAGTAAAAGTGCAGTTGGCAACATTTCCCACCTTATTTCACAAGGCCTGTTGTGAAGCCTGTTGATTGTGATTAGGTCCTGAAATGTTTTAGATGATGAGTGATGGCTAAATCTATTTTATCCAAGGACTAAAGTGCCATTACAATTCCAGCTCCTCCAGATACGTATACACTTTTCTTGTTCTTGTGTAAATTAATTTTATTATAATTGCTTGTCAGTTCTCTTTCTTGATAGCAATTTGCAGATTCATGGTTATGTTCCAATTTGTTAACTAACCTTGTCGCATTGTGTAGCTTTCAAATATACAGAAATGACCACGCAAAAAACAAAGAGATAGTTAATAACTGACATTTTAGAATCTCTACATTTCACTCCTTTTTATGTTGGAAAGAAAATATGTAAAAAGGCCTAGCAAGTTCTCTGGAACAATGGATATATGCTCTCAGTGTGGGCCTAATTCTTAAAGGTATTTGCATACCTCAAGTCCTATTGTTTTCTCTAAGTTGCATAAATGCGACCAATTCCCTATGCGACGATATTTGCTCTTGTAAATGGATTTTTTTACAAACACATGACAGACACATTCCCACTATGAAAATGTTCTGACAACTATTCTTGAAAGCCGCAGGGGTAAGTCCATTTTCAGGCTGTGAGTGGGATCAGAACTTCCCCAAATTTCGGGGGCATGAGCGAAATAAATTTTCCTTGGGAAAAGCAAAAATGTATAGAGAAAAATATTGTTTAGTAAAGATTAAACTCATATGCACATCAGGGATTTGCTTTTGTATGCGGAAAGGCATGTGTGTAGTTTTCCAGATGTGAGTGCTTTTTGGATTCTGTGGCACTGTCATGTTTCTAGAGGCAGTCCTATAATTCCCTGAAAATTCCCACAAGGCAGAAAATGCAATGAAAATAACGGCTTACACCTATGTCAGTAATATTCAGAGTTTCAGTTTTAGAATGGAATTATCTGTGAAGCTATTAGATGTGATTTTTGAGGGTGTCTGTAACAAATACAAATTCTCAGGTAAAGGACACAGTTCACTTCGACATACAGGATTCTATATACAGAAATCCTATTCCTGAGAGGAAATATCCACCCGGGTTGTATTCACCATTTCAAATCAGAAGTATCCACACAGTAGTAAAATTAAAATTTTCCACCCCCTTACATTAGGTGGTGGATATTCCTGATACCTTCATTACAACGATTTTATGACTGTTTTTCAAGTGTATACTTTGCGGATTTATCACCAGGTTAGATGGAGAGCTCCGCCAAAAACATGGAAAACTCAGAGAGGAAGAGAAGATTGAAACAACATCCCTACCACCCAAGCAGCATTCACATTAGCCATACATGTATGCTACAGTGCTAATAATATCACCACCAAGCCTTTGAAAATTGTATAATTGTGTTTCACCTCAAAATTGCCATTAATGTATCCTTTTTATAATTTTTGAGTCAATATGCTCAGCATATACTTACAATATAATTGAATAGGTTTTACAAATGTTCGTCCTTGTCACGTCCTGTTTAACTATGAAGGTCCTGTGTCGTTAGCTCCTTTGCATCTTGGCAACTCCTCCTCTTTTACAACACCTTTTCTTCTTTCCCAACTCGAGAGATGACATGTTGTGTGGCCACATACACACAAGAGTGGACAGAGCCTAGTAAGTCTGCAAACAAGATGAATGTAACATAGTTAACCATATATCTCTCTACATAAGTATCAGAATATTTAAGGATATTTAAATTATAATTCAATAAGACCCTAAGGACCCCATGTTCAGAATGTTTAAATAATAGGTCTAATATTGAACTTATATGTCTGATGTTTTTGTACTTACGTCCTAAAAATCACTATTCCATTTTCCTACTTCCTTTACTGGGTATATATTAAAAAATGGTGGTCACTGCTGTGTATTTATAGTTAAGTCAGACTTTACATACCAACATTTTTTGTTTTGCTAACAACTTTAGTACACATTGACAAATCTTGAAGAAAATGTGCAAAACAATTTTCATTCACCACAGCTCCTAGGTGGAAAGTTTTCCGATTACCCTTCAAGTGGAGAGTAAGTCCAGAAACACCATTTTCCCATGCAATTTTCATAGGGATTATTGAACAGCACCAAAGGGAAAAAGGCTAAACGGAACTACACCAAAGATGGCAAGAAATGGTCTTTTGGGGATTTGGTGTAAATCTGTTGGGCAATTTTGGAAAAATAAAAAAAAACAGATATATCTGAGTGGTTCATCCCATAACACTGCAAATTAAAAAAATACAGATTTTGATTGGCTGTGAGGATTTTTTTCCCACTCAGAAATTCACTGGCACTGGTTGGCTGGAATATGAAAGAAAATGGTGCAACTGCCATTGCAGGACACAGGGACATGTCCTGAAGCTTATACAAATTGAGAAGTAGGAGAAGGTAGGTAATAAAATACTGCTTAATGTTGGAAAGTAGATTATTGGCAAGGGCAGATAATTACCTACACTTAGCAATAGGCCACTAACCCCCACCAGGCTCAGTTAGGTCTCAATAAATTAACCCCAGCTCAACCCTTGGTAGCTTGGCAACGAGCAACAAGGCTAAAGTTAGGAACCAAAGGGCCAGATTTAAGGAAAAATGGTGCAGCGCGATGCTGTGCCAAAATCGGCAGTGCCGCGCTGCACCACTTTAAAAACGCAGGGATGTGCCGTATTTATGTGAATACGTCGCACCCCTGCGTTTCCCCCAGTGCTGGTGCTAAATTTAGCTTCCAGGGTCAACGCGGATATCCTTGCATCATCATGCAAGGATGTTTGCATTGAGGGGTGTGATTGTTTATGTGCGGTAATGGGTTCCTTCATACACATAATCACTAATGGCGCTTTGGCACTTCTGTGTGTGCTGCACAAAGCAGCATACACAGAAGTGCCAAAGCGTTATTTTCAAATGATTGTTTATGTGCAGGAAGGGACACCTTCCCGTACATAAACAATAATTTCTGGCATTTTGCTCTGCAGCACACATAGAAAAAGCAACAAAAGTATTCCTCCTTGTTGCGCCATGCTAATGGCACACCTGGGGGTGGCGTTAGGTTTTGGCCCTGCCTCAGGTTTATGAAATTTCATAAATCTGAGGCAACGTCTAAATGCAATGGGTGTTGCTGTGGCACACCCACAACAACACCCATTGCACGCCCCTTCCACGCACAGTGCTGCATGGGAAGGGCCCGTATTTACAAGGTGGTGTTAAGCCAAAAACAGTGGCCTAACGCCACCTTGTAAATACGGCACAGTGCTTAGGTCAACAGGAGCATAACAAAAAGTGATTCTCGTGTGGTGCTAAGGGCCTATAAATACAACCCCAAGTGTGTAAAGCAAGTATCACAAACAGTAATTAAATGAACCATAGGAAACAGTCTAAAATCCAAAACCAATTTATAAAACAAGGAAATATTTTTATCTTTAATTTGACACCAAAACAAATGAAATTTTATAAGGGGAACTGGAGGTATGAATTTTTAAAGAATTATTTTTTTCTAGCAATCTGATCATCTGTTCGCACCTCAACCGGGGCAAAGTCAGAGTTTCAGGCCGACCGTGATGGAGCCCTGCTCGGCTACAGCAAGCGTGAGGCCCCAGTCAAAAGTTTATCTTCGCACTTAGGCCCATATTTATACTCTGTTTGCGCCAGTTGTACATAATTTCTTTTACGCAAATTCGACGCTAACTTAACTCCATATTTATACATTGACGCCAGACCCGCCTAGTGCCAAAGTTATGGAGTTTGAGTAATTTTTTGTACGTGAAAACCTACCTTGCACTAATGACATGCAAGGTAGGCGTTCCCATGCAAAAAATAACTGTAAGGTATGTGCGCCTTATTTATCCTCCGGCATCAAAATGATGCACAGGAGGAGGTAGGCCTTAAAACATGGGGTCCAGCCGCATTTGCGCGGTTTTTTAATGCCTGGATCAGGGCAGGCGTTAAGGGACCTGTGGGCTCATTTCCATGGTCAGAGATCATGGAAGCAGTCCACAGGTGCCCTTCCCTGCACCCAAGGACACCCTCTGCTACCCTCGCCCACCCCTGGAGGATACCCATGGATGGGGGGACCCATCCATGGTGAGTGCAGGTAAGTGCAGGTAAGTATGTATATATATTTTTGGGGGGCATGGGGGGGCCTAACCTGTGTCCCCTTACATGCCACTGTGCCCAATGGCCATGCCCAGGGGACAGAAGTACCCTGGGCATGGCCATTGGGAAGGGGGACTTGACTCCTGTCTTTGCTAAGACAGAAGTCATTTCCATGGGGGTTGTGCGTCAAACAATGGCGTAAGTTAGGTTAGAGGCAGTATTTTTGACTCTAACCTGACATGCACCATTCTTTGGTGCATAACCCCCAGTCTTCCCTTCACCTCTGCTGCCCGGTTACCGTAATTTATTTTGACGAAAACCAAACCGCAGCGCCAGCTAACGTTATTCCATAAATAAAGCACCCAGCCGGCGTGTTGGAATAGCGTTAGCCGGCGGTAACTGTTTTGACGCAAATCTGCCCAAGCGCTGATTCACATCAAAAAGTATAAATATGGGCCATAGTAATTTTCTTGAAGATTTTCTTTAGCGGGACGAAGTCACAAATCCGATCCGACCTCCCTTGAGCCCTCTTCGGATACGCCTCGCAGGAGACCTCAGTGAAGATTTTTACATTCGGACTTAGGTGATTTTTCAACTGAATCTTGATCCAATATCCTTGGAGCCCTCTTCAAATACACTGCACATGAAGTCCCGGACAACTTTTTACTTTCGGACTGAGTAATGTTTTGGTGCTTTTTCTCTCTGATGTCAGACGATTCTCAACAGCAAGCCGATTTCTAGTCAATGTCATCGGATTGCCTTTCCAGGAGCCCCAGGTGAAATCCTGGAAGTCTGGGGCTCCAGAGATTTTCAGGCAGATGAACCTGCAAGTCAGGCTCGGTCGCCGTCGGCGTAAGAAGGCTTGACTCTCGACGGCTGGTTGATCCCCTTGTGGAGCTTTTTACCAAAAGTTCTCCAATCTTCTCAAAACTTCTGGATCTTCTTCCAGAGGGTCTTTGAAGGTCCTTTAGGAGTCCACAGCTCACCCCAAGGTTCCAGAAGGTCTGAGTTGCTCCTTGAGGGTTAGGACTCCAACTCCCAGAATGCACCCTGCTTAAACTCCAAAATGGCCACTGGACAGTTGTCAGCTGGTCAGTTTCTTCAGGATTTGATGCAGAGGACTCTGGTTACCTGTTTTTCAATTCTAGTAAGCATGGAGTGCCTTCTGGAACCAGTTGAAGCCAGGCAAAGTCCTTCTTGTGGTGATGCCCAAGTGTGCAGATGGTACAGTCCTTCAGAGTGCAGTATCCAGGTACAGGTCAGGTGTCCAGCAGGGCAGTCCTTCTCCTTCTGATTTTCTTCCTTGTAGGGATCTGAGGTGTGGGTGCAGCTCTGCCATATTTATCCTTGCTCCTGGGGTGTAAACCAGGGGGGCCGGGTTGTCCAATCACAGGCAGGCTCCTTCCCCCTTTGATGACAACCTCCTCAGAAGTGTGGCAAAAATCAATCCCAGGGAGCAACATTCTTCAAAAATCCAACATGGCTGAAAGTGATTTTTAGAGGTTATATCTGGCTGAGCCCACCCACTAGTGTGGTTAAAAATCCTAAACACACCTTTCTCCTGCCCTCTCCTAATCTAATCAAGAGGACACCTAATTTTCAGTTGTTGCAGGAAATAGGTGAAGTCTTGAGCTGCTCCAAATGTCCTTTTCTGCCTTTGAAGACCAGTTTGGCTTCTCTCTCTCCATCCTGTTGCACCATCTGCTGAGGTCGATCTCATTCCCCAGCGAAATTGGTCGTGTTCAGCCCAGGCCACTTCACACCTCATCAAGGCAGCCTGGCCAATCAGGGAAGGGCAATACGGAGCTGAAGTTGGCAACATTCAGGTAGAGTTTTAAAACTCTTTACATGAACTAGCTATATTAAATCCAACAATGGCAAATTGTGGGATTTATTATAACAATAAATCTGATACCAAACTAAAGGTATCTATCTCACATGGGGACTTTGTTAATTAAAATGTTAGCCTAGGGAGGCCATTCACTACAGTGAGGGAAAAACACATTTGGCTATTTTAACTCACCAAGGGTTAAACATCAATTTATATAAGGTCCCTGCTTATAGTTACATGGCACTCAACTATAGGGGCACACAGGGCACACACAATGGGTGACTTATATGTAAAAACAATGGAGTTGAAGACTTTAGAAGTACTTTTAATTCCAAAGTCAAATGTGCATATAACTTTAGTTCATAAGCAGCCAGCAAGGTAGGCTTGCTTTTAAAATTACACTGGGCACCTCAGCATTGCACCTATGGGGGCACTGCATATGCTGGTGTCCCTAAACCTACTTGCCCTACCATATGCTAGGGACTTTTAGGTAGGTTGATACTGTCAATTATAATTATCCTAATTTGCATATACACTTTACACAGAGCACTGGCCCTGGGACTGGTAAACAGTACCCAGGGTACGGCCAAGAGTCAGTAACCACCAGTATCTGTCCAAAATGTTTGGGGGTCACCACAACAAGAAGGAGGACTTTTCTACACCTAACATTTTAAATTAACCAGATATTCACTAAAAAAACAAAAACTAAAATGATGTTATAGCTAGGTATGGTAATAATATCTAACTTTATGTTAAAAATAACCCCAGAAATTCACAAAAAAAACAAAGGTTAAAATGATGTTATAGTTGGGTGAAAATGTAAGTCATAATGTCACATTTTAAACACAAAAATAAATACTGAAATTCACCAGCTATAGTTTACTGAGCTAACTACATTTAGCGCACCCGCCAGGCCCTGCTTGTGACCTTACATATCTCACCATTCATGACATGCTCAATAACACCATTGATGATATATTTGATGAGATCTCAAATTACATCATTGATGACACAACTGATGACACCAATTCTGACATCAAACCTTCTGCTATTCAGATTACCGGTACAGGATTTTCAATATGAAATGAAATACTAGGGAGTGCATAATCATGTAAACCATAATTTACCATTCATGCTCACAAGATCCCTTAGCTGAACCAAGTTCTTCATTCACACAGCCTTTGCTGTCTACAAAAATGCTTTGTGGATAGCTAAACCCATGTGGGCAGCAGTCAACCAGGTATTAGTGGGCAAGCCGGTGTTATAGGCAATCTTTGCCTTGTGCACGTTTTTTCATGTAGCACCCACTCCATCCAGCTATCCAAGCCCCTACTATGCACAGCCTTTGTCCTGTACTGAATCCTTAATGGAAAGCAGACCCCTGGTGTGCAATCTACCATACATTGGTGGGAAAGTACCTACCGTGAAAAGTTTGTGCTCTGTGCAGAGCTGCTCCAGAGAAAGCCCACTCCATCTACACCCTGAAGGCCCCCTTAGGTGGTGAAGGTCCTATTACTCACAAACAGTGTTGAGCACAGGGCAGATAGGTCACCTCCTGTGAGCAGTGAAGCACAAATGATTGGGAACTACCTGATGTATACAGTCTTCACTGCTATGCACAATTTTTCATGCAGGGAACACTCCCTTCAGACACACGAGAAAAGTAAGCATCTCCTATGTAAAACTATCACAGTGAAGGAAACCTCTACAGATAGCTGACCTCTTTTGGGCAATGAAGGACACACAAGTGTGCATGTCATCACTGATATCATCAGTAGTGTCATTGAATATACCATGAGTGATTTGATATTTGAGGTCGTAAGCAGGGCAATGGAGCAGGCGCAACTTATAGTTGACTCAGTAAATTACAACTGGTGAATTGCAGGTTTTTTGTGTTGAAAAAATAACTAATCTTTTTGATTAATTAATACAGATAGTTCCATTGACATCTGAATATCGAAGAGTGCTATAGAAAAGATCATATATATATATCTATATATATATAAATATATATATATACGTATATATATATATATATATATATACATATATTCACTGAAGAAAACAAACGTTACAGGGACGTTATAGTTAGGCTCATGTTTTAAACACACAAAACCATAGAAATTCACCAGTTATAGTAAGAGTTATCTCAAGTAACAATAACTCGTGCCCTAAGGTAACTTTAACTCATGCTCTCGCCATGCACAGATTTCTCATCAAAACCTTTACTGCAAATATTACATTTATATTATCAATGATGTTATCAAAGATGTCATGTGTGCCATAATTCATAAGTAATTAGCAGTGCATGGTGAGGTTACAGGACATGGTCCAAGGGCTGAAAAATAAAATAAAAAGTGGTATAAGGGGTCACGGTGGAGGTACCCTGTCCCCAGGGGTGTGACATAGGGGTGTTTGAGGGAAAAATTTTGAGTTAGAAAAATCTTTACACCATTCTCAATATTTGCGAATGTGCCGTGATGCTCAGCATGGTCCCCCATGTTGTGCTGTGATGAATTTGTGAATAACGCCAAATTGTTTTAAAAAAAGACTCATTCATACACTAAATTCTTCACTCATAGAAGTACTCAGAAACTAAAGCAGGCACTCATAGACCCACTCAGACATTGATGCACCCACTCAGAGACCCACTCTGACACTGACGCACCCACTCACAGACCCACTGAAACACTCATGAACCCACTCACTGACCCACTTAGAGTCTCATGCACCCACTCACACACTCTCTCTGACCATCACACATCTACTCACAGACCCACTCAAACCCTCACAAACCCACTCTAGACCCACCCAGACACTGATTTACCTACTCACAGATGCAATCAGACACTGATGCATCAATTTACAGACACACTCAGACACTCACAAACCCACTCAGACACCCCACGCACCCACTCACAGACCCACACAGACACTCACTCACAGAATCACTCAGCAACTCACGGACCCACTCATAAACCCACTCAGAAACTCGTGCTCCCGTTTACAAGAAACATCACTTACAACGTGGTCAATGCAATGCAGTGCATTTACTATGTTACCATTACCATGTGTATACGTTTCTCACGCATGCTTTTAGTACACATGCTTTTATGCTTGGTGAATGCAGACAGTGCGGTTTAGCTGTCCGGGTGGAACAGCAAGAGGCAAAGAGCAGAGGAGAGAGGGGCTTAGGGCAGGCCGGGGCTGGATTTGGAGAGGGTTGGAATAGTTTTTGTGATAGGGCAGGGTCAGGGGATTTGGTAGTCTTTAGGACAGGGCAGAGTAGGTATCAGGATTCAGGGTTGGGGCAGGGCATTGGGTGGCCTTAAGGACAGGGCAGGGTAGGTTTTGGAGTTCAGGGTGGGGGTAGGGGATTGGGATAGTTTTTAGGACAGGGTGGGGTAGGTTTTAGGGCTCAGGGTGGGGGCAGGGCATCGGGGTGTTTTTTAGGACAGGGCAGGGTAGGTTTTATGGTTCATGGTGGGGGTAGGGGGTTGGGGTAGTTTTTAGGACAAGGTGGGGTAGGTTTTAGGGTTGAGGGATAGGGGTCAAGGGAGTTTTTCAGACACGGTAGGGTAGGTTTTAGGGTTCATGGAGGGGCAGGAGGCCAGGGTAGTTTTTAGGACAAGGTGGAATAGGGTTTAGAGCTCAGGCTGGGGGGGTTTGGATAGTTTTTATGACATGGTGGGTAAGTTTTAGGTTTTCAGGGTGGGGTGGGAGTTGGGGTAGTTTTTAGGACAGAGTGGTTTAGATTTTAGGGTTCAGGGCAGGGGCGAGGGGTCAGGTAGTTTTTAGGACAAGGCAGAGTAGGTTTTAGAGTTCAGGGCAGGGTGTTGGGGTATCTTTTAGGACAGGGTGGGGTAGATTTTAGGGTTCAGTGTGGGGGCAGGGGGTATAAATAGATCTCAATAACTCCTTTCTCAAATACATCCAAGGCATCACAATGTGTCTGTGGCAGAAATATGAATTTAGTTCTAAAGCAGCTGGCACAATTAACACCAATATCAGTCTCAAAATTCAGGGTCCTCATGACAACACAAGTTTCATCCAGCACAGACATAGGCCCTCATTATGATACTGGCAGTAAAAACCACCTACCGCTGCGGCAACAGCTGTCAAAAGACCGTCGGTGCTGCTGCCAGCCATCCGTCGTATTATGACCACAGCCGGATTTCCGCCAGAAGGATGGTGGAAATCCGGATGTGGCCTTGCTGGTGGATGTTGATAAAGTGCCACCAGCAACAGTGCCACATCCTGTTTGCTGCTGGAGGAACCTCTACACAAAGGTAAGTGGGTGCTCCGACAGGGGTGTGGCGGGTGTTGTGTGTGTGTATGTCTGTGCGTGCGTGTATGCAGGTGTGTGTTGCATGTTGTATGTGTGTGCATGTCTGGAGGTGTGAGTGCATGTATGTTGTGTTGTGTGAATGCGTGTCTGCGTGTATGTATGTAAGTTTGTGCGGCTGTGTGTGTGTATGGATGTATGCATGCGTGGATGAATGTGGGAATGGGAGTGTGTATGCGTGTGTGCGTGTGTGAAGGGAGGGTCATGTATGAAGAGGAGTCTGAAGGGGGGTCTGGAGAGGAAAAGGGGGGTGGGGAAAATCAGTGAAGGGATTCCCTGTCACTGATAGTGCCTATTGCCATGGTTTTCGTGGTGGTAAGGAAGCCACGAAAATCATAGCGGTAGGCGGGTCATAATCCGGCAGGCGGTACAGTGACATGCGTCGGGCTGGAGATGATATCTCCAACCTGGCATCCATTACCGTCGTGGTGATCTGTGTGGTAAATTGTCATAGTATGGTGGAAAGTACTGCCAGCCTGTTGGCACCATATTACCACCGACCGCCAGGGTCATAATGAGGGCCATAGTGTGTAATAAATCAATATCATTGATACATAGGTTACATAAAGCAGGTGAGGTGTTAGCCTGTGAGGTAGACTTGGCTTGTGTGAAAAAACTGTTTTTAAGTTTCAATTCCCTCATAAATTGGAATAAATCTATTCTGGCCTGTAAAAAAATCATATGAACAGAATAACAGAAAGCTAAACCCAACAAAATAAGTTCTATCTCTTCTTTAGAAAATGAACATTCTGTGAGATTTACCTCATTCACTTGTTCTTGGCCTCACAGGTGCTGAGTTTCCATTTCTTGAGACTTGTCTTTGCCTTTATAATCCTCTTGCTCTTCCTTGCGCTCCTCTACCCCTGGCCCTTTCTGAAAGTTTTGCTCCACGTTCAGTTCTGTCCTCCCTTGATTCAAAAGTTGTTATTGCTTTAAAAATCCTTTCTTTGATTGTTTTCCATGTGCGTACTTCGCAACAAGGTTGTTTTAGACACATCTGAAAGGTTGCTATCAAAGATGTCACTCTCCTCCAGTTCTGAAGCTGGTTGTAAATCCTTATCCTACATTGAATTCACCATTCATGTGATCATATTTCCTATGAAAAGCTAAGATCCTACCAGATTGTTATCTCTGAAGTCCCTTAAAAATGATGTTTGTTTTTTATTTGTCATTTCGTTAACAATCTGTGTGAGCCATTCTTGCATATTCCTGATAAACTCATCTAATTCTTCTTTAGGCACAATTTTATTTCATTCCTGTTTCAATTTTTCATTTTTTCAATTTCTTCAAGTGAGTTAAAACAATCCCTAAGAGCATATTTGACTCTTGGTACCTATCTACATCAATATATATTGCTGGAAGGACACCGCCTCCTACCACTTTGCTATTTTTTTCTATATTTTAGCTCAAACTTCATTGCATTTTAGAAGATAGCAGTCATCATACAAATTTGTGGCAAAGTAGCAGAGCATCATTTTACAGTGTATTCATAATACATAGTTGCACCCACATTTGAATAACCTAATCATCATTGCTATTATAAAACATACTAAATTCACTAATAGTACCCACTGTTCTCTCCCACCACCCTCTAATATCACTACAACTATTCAAAGACAGCAGTTACATGAATTACAGTAAGATTAGGCCAATGTAGCTGTGAAAAAACATACATTTAATGGCTACAGTCAGCAAAGTATTCACCTAATATAATTTCAGATGTAAAAAAAGCTGTGTTGGTCTAGGATGGTATAGATAGACAACTGAGCAGTTATATGTGGGGTGTTATCCATAAGGGCAGATGTTGGAAAGTGGATTATTGGTAAGGGCAGGTAAGTACCTACGCTTAGCAATAGACCACTAACCCCCACTAGGTTCCGTTAGGTCTCAATAAATTAATCTCATCTTAACCCTTGGTAGCTTTGCAACGAGCGACAAGGCTTAACTTAGGAGATAAGTGTGTAAAGCATTTAAAAATCACAAACAGTAAATAAGTAAAACACAAAACACAATAAAAATCCGATACTGAATTATACAAATAGATTATGGCCCTCATTACAACCTTGGTGGTTGGTGATAAAGTAGAGGGAATACCGCTAACAGGCCGTCGGTCAAAAAAATGGAATTATGACCATGGCGGAAACCGCCAACACAGACAGACACTTTAACACACCCACTGCCACGGCAGTAGAAACAAACACTGCGGCGGTAACCGCCAACACTCAGGCAGAACTCAATGTACTGCTCACAATATTACAAGGCACCAATCCACCAGCTTTTCTGGGGCGGTACCAATGTCATCAAAAGCACGTCGGAAACAGGAATTGGAAGGGAAACCACTCACCTCTCGACACCCAACGAGGAACCAGGACGCCATGGAGCCCAAACTACAGGTGTTACCAATGTTGGTGTATCTTCTCATCTACCAGGAGTACAAAGGACAGCGGCGACGACCACAGTGAGTACTGCACCTAGCACACAGGGGGGGGGAGGGAAAAGAGAGTGACACACACACGCAACACCCCTACACCCACCCACAACAACACACACACATATCCAATCACATCACAGATACTCCCCGTCACCCCCTGGAAGAACGCAAGGACCAAACTAAATGAGTTTAACAAGTGTAATATTCATACAAACAGATAGCCCAAGAGAAAAGTAAATAATCAGTATATACAAATATTTACAGCAAGTACACAAGTCCGTACACTGTCCCATTAAATGTCCGTGGACCAGTGGTCCCAAAAAGCATTGGCAAAGCCCACACATGACACCTGCCTCAAAACGGAGGGAACACTGCAGGGGCATCAGGTCGAAAAAAAAACAGGTACCTCAGGGGCAAGGGGAGGGGAAGCACCTCAGCTGGATGATGGGACAACGCCACTGCTCCTCGAGGGGGCTCCATGCCCAGTGCCTGCTCCTGGGGAGTGCAAAGCCACAGTCTCTCAAGTGGGTGGTTTGCCCACTGCCTACTCCTGGGGAGTGCAAAACCAGTCTCTCAAGTCGGTGACATTTTCCACTGGTTCTGGAGGGGGCTTGGTGCCCAGAGTGCATCATCTTGCCAAGGACTAGGTGAGTGGATTCTTTTCTCCACTGGTTCTGGAGGGGGCTTGGTGCCCAGAGTGCTTCATCCTGACAAGGACTAGGTGAGTGGCTGCTTTTCTCCACTGGTTCTGGAGGGGGCTTGGTGCCCAGTGATGCTGCACCTGGGGTGTGGCAGTTGCCATTGCCTCACCTGGGTGTCTGAGCCACAAGATTTTCAGGGAACAGGTAGCATGATACTCCATGGAGGCAGAGCCACACTCCATCCTGCAGCTCATGTAGTGTGTGCAGGGTCCAGGATGTCTCCTGCAGCCTCGGACATCTGCCCTCTGGGGATGCTGCTGATGTCCGCTGTAGTGGCACTGGCTGGGCACGTCGTGGGGCAGGTGGCGGTGGCTGCAGCAGTGTCTGCGGCAGAGATGCAGGCAGTGCTGCCCGTGGTGCAGGTGTCTGTAGTAGTGGAGGGAGACACCAGGCCGTCTCCAGCAGCCTCGGACAGCTGCCCACTGGGGATGCTGCTGGTGACTATAGTTGTGGCAGCTGCTGTGCAGGTGGCGGTGCAGATGGCGGTGCAGGTGGCGGTCATGCAGCGGTGCTCACCGTGATACACGTTGCTGGCCTGTCATGAGAAATGGGGGTCACCAGTCCCTCACCAGGAGGCTCCGTGCCCTGAGATGACTTTCCTTTGATTTTGTGTCCCTTCCCCAACTTGGTAGTCGCTGCTGGCACCTTGGCACTGTCCTCTTTGGTTTTGGATGAGGCCTTGCTAGGTGGGTGGAGCGGCTTTTACCATCTGCATGCTGGCTTCAGTAGGTTGCACACTGGCAGCCTTGATGGGTGCCCCTTCGATCTTCCCGGACTTGCAGGGACCACAGTGGATGACGCTTTGGTGGCTGAGATGCTGGTCTGGGCTCTAGACATCCTGGACCTAGGGGAAGAACGGGGGGGGGGAGGTGTAGGGAAGAGTTCAATGTTAGCCAGGAAAAGTTTTTTAGACACACTGGGACGGGAAGATGGAGGGGTTTTGGGAGTGGAGGAAGAGGTAGTGGTTGTAGGAGGTATACGTCTGCTGAGTTTGTGTGAAGGTGCATGGGCTGGTGATGTGGATGGCTGTTGAGTGGGTGTGTGCTGGCGTTTGTGTACATTGGGCGTGGGCGTGCTGGTTATGGAGGTAGTGCCTGAGGATGTAGTGCATGCAGGTGTGAGTGGAGACAAGACTGGGAGGGAGGTGGAGAACGTGGAGGAGGAGGACACAGTGGAGGGAGTGGATGTTGGTGTGTCTGCATGGGTATGGTGCTTGTGTGAGTGCCTCTGAGATGTGTGGTGCTTATGTTTTCCTGAGCCACTTTTGTGTGTTGATGTCTGTGCATGCTGGTCTGATGGTGTGCTTGAGATAGACTGAGGTAGACGGGATTGGGTCTGGGTAGTGGAAGTTGGAGGGGGGAGGCTGGATACAGGGACAATGGCTGCCATCAGTGCTGAGGCCAGAGCCTGAAATGCTCTCTGTTGGACCAACACGCCAGAATGAATGCCCTCCAGGTATGCATTTGTTTGTTGCAAATGCCTCTCTACACCCTGGATGACATTCAAAATGTTTGACTGCCCAACAGTGAGGGATCTCAGGAGGTCAATAGCCTCCTCACTGAGGGCAGCAGGGCTCGTTGGGGCAGGGCCTGAGGTGCCTGGGGCAAAGGAGATGCCCACCCTCCTGGGTGAGCGGGCACGGGAAACACGCTGAGTGGCTGCTGGGATAGCAGTGCAGGTAGGTGGGGTGGCGGCTGTACCTGTTGTTGCCGTGGGCACAGAGGTGCCTACCACCACAAGGGAGCTCCCATCAAAGGAGGAGTCGCTGTCGCTGGTGTCCCCTCCTGTCCCCGTTGTGGAGCTCCCCTCGCCCTCCGTCCCACTGGCGCCTTCAGACTCCGTACATTCACCCTCCTGGGTCATGTGGGATGCAGCTCCCTCCGTCTCCGGTGACTCTGCTCCTCCGCCAGATGATGCTAATGCACACAAGGACAGAGTGACAAAACAAGATGGGGGGGGAAAGACAGAGGAGACACATGGTCAATGCCACACAACACACAGGGAGCAGCCCTATGCACTAGGCTATGCACCAGCAGTTAGTAGGAAAAACACTAGCCCTTGGGGGACTATGCCTAAGCCCATTTGCTTCACACCTGGAACCCACAGGAGGATGACTAGTTGTAGATGGCCACTAACACTATTAGAGTTGGAGTGCCACAAAGTCTGCCTAACAAGGGACCTACCCTAGCAAGTTCGCCCTGGCCTAGGGGAACCCACAGCCCCCACCCAGACACCTTGTAAAGCGTGCAGAGTCAGCTGAATGATACTGTACTCACCCCCTTGTGGCTGCTGCAATGCCCTCAAGCACCCACCCAACTCTGGATATGCCACCGCCAAGATCCAGAACATCAGGGGGGTCATGGTGAGATGGGCACCCCTTCCACGTTGGGAGGCCATCCCCAGCTGGGCATCCTCTGTCTTCTTGCTCCAGCAGCTCAGGTCCTCCCACCTCTTGCAGCAGTGGGTGCTCTGTCTACGATAGACCCCCAGGGGCCACAGTTCCTTGGCAATGGCACCCCAAATATCCTTCTTCTGGTGGATGCTGGCCTAGAGGAAAGGTATAGCAAGATAGGAAATTACCCCCTGTCCGGTTCGTCATATTCATTGCCCAGCACTTCCCACCCATGCCCTGATACACATACACTAACCATCCTCTCATGCAGCCTTCAGCCCCTAATCCCACATGTATCTTCCATCCACACCACTCCATACATTCATGGCCCACGCATCATTCTCACAGTGTACTCACCTGTTTGTCCGGAGCACCGTAGAGTAGCGTGTACTGGGGGAGGACCCCATCCATAGTCTCTCCAACTCCTCGGAAGTGAAGGCAGTGGCCCTTTCCCAAGACACTCGAGCCATTGTCGCTTCCAGACACAGGTCACAGCAGCACTTGCAGTGTAGGTCCTCTCCTGATGAAGGTCAGGTATCAAGTGAGTGAACAGATAGAAAATGGCGGTCACGCCCGCGGTGGTGTGTACCATCACCGCCGGCGTACATCGTCATTGGCTTCTGGAACCCATAGGACCCAATGATAACCAATGCTGAATAACGTGGTGGTCTTTGACTGCCTACCACGATGCTGCACAACGCCAGCGCAATTACCTAATTTCCCCTTGTCCCTCTTTACAGGTCAGGCAGCAGCTATTTCAGGTTGGCACATGGCATGGCACCTAACTGCGTCACTGCACATTTGGGCAGAAATACGGACAGACAACGCCACACACGGATTTACTCACATTAGAGCAAAAACACTTGTGCAACCTATGTGGTACATGACCCTCTACTCACCATTCTCCTCCATAGGGCACATCAGCTGGGACAGATGATGAGATGGCGTAATCTTCCGGTGTACAGACCCCTGGTGGACCTGTCGACAATGGAAGACAGACACACCATTATCACCTACAGACTTGATCATGCCACAATCCAAGAACTGTGTGCCCAATTGGAGCCAGACCTGATGTCAGCTATACGCCATCCCATAGGAATTCCCCCTCTAGTGCAGGTCCTGTCAGTGCTCCACTTCCTGGCAAGTGGTTCCTTTCAAACAAGAGTGGCCATGACATCAGGGATGTCTCAGCCAATGTTCTCTAACATGTTGACCAAAGTGTTATCTGCCCTCCTGAAACACATGCGCAGCTACATAGTTTTCCCCCAGGTGGAGGATTTGGCCACAGTGAAAGCGGACTTCTATGCCCTGGGAGATATCCCCAACATCATTGGTGCCATTGATGGTACACATTTGGCATTTGTACCCCCGCAGGAGTGAACAGGTGTACAGAAATCGAAAAAGCTACCATTCAATGAATGTGCATATAGTGTGTTTGGCAGACTAGTACATCTCTCATGTGAATGCCAAGTATCCTGGCTCTGTGCATGACGCTTACATTTTGAAGAACAGCAGCATCCCTTATGTGATGGGCCAACTCCAGAGGCACCGGGTGTGGATAATAGGTGAGCCCAAGGTTCCCACACAGTATGAATAGGTTTCTGGGTATGGGGTAGTCCCTAAGGGTTGTTGTGTGTCTAACAGATATCCCTCGACATTTGCAGGTGACTCTGGTTACCCCAGCCTCTCATGGCTACTGACCGCAGTGAGGAATGCCATGACAAGGGCAGAGGGATGCTACAATGAGGCACATGGGTGAACTAGGCGCATTATTGAGCGGACTTTTGGCCTCCTGAAGGCCAGATTCTGGTGCCTCCATCAAACAGGTGGCTCCCTATACTACTCATCGAAGAAGGTGTTCCAGATAATTGTGGCATGCTGTATGTTGCACAACCTGGCTTTGCGACACCAGGTGCTTTTTCTGCAGGAGGATGGGCTTGATGATGGTCTTGTGGCAGCTGTGGAGCCTGTGGACAGTGAGGAAGAGGAGGAAGAGGAAGAAGATATTGACAACTGAAACAACATCATCATGCAGTACTTCCAGTGAGACACAGGTAAGAGACTGGCACTGCTCATCTCATATCTGACTACTGTAGGACATTGTATAGGTCAGCCTTTTAACCTCTGTGTATGGACCCTGACAGTTCACTTTGGCTTTCCTTTTCACAGATCTGGGTACCTCATTCTGCCTTCTGCTTTACTGATGCCTAACAACTGTCATACATTGGTATGTGCAAGTGAACATTAACATTGATATTTGTCGAATAAGTTGTAATAATATATTTGTGAAAGTACAGACTGACTCCAGATTGTTTTGTGATTCAAGGGTGTTTATTTTAGTGA
The DNA here is from genome assembly GCF_031143425.1 of Pleurodeles waltl. NCBI lineage: Eukaryota > Metazoa > Chordata > Amphibia > Caudata > Salamandridae > Pleurodeles > Pleurodeles waltl. The sequence continues at coordinate 842,671,055 of NC_090436.1, forward strand.
TAATAAGTAGAGGGGTATGTGCAATGGGCTGGGGTGATGGTGGAGGAATGTCCAGAATAGGGTCAAGTCTCTTGGTATCACAGGTGCATTGTCCAAGGGGGCAGAGGAAGTGGAGCAATGGCAGTTCAAGGTGGACAGGGTGTCATAGTGGGACAGAAGGGTGACAATCAGGAGAGATATATTTCCTGGCGGTGGTCTTGGCAATGTTCTCTGTCTTCCGCCTGGATCGCAGGGACCGTTTGTGGGGTGGTTCTCCTTCTGCAGGGGGTGGGGTGCTGTTGGCCTGTTGGTCCTGTGGTGGGAGCTCCTGTCCATTAGCGCCGGTTAACGTGGAAGGCTGTTCATCTGTTTGGCTAGTGTCAGGGTCCCGGTGGTATGCCACTGTCTCCCTCATAGTGTTGGCTATGTCTGCCAGCATCCCTGCAATGGTGACTCGGGTGGTGTTAATGGACTTCAAGTCCTCCCTGATCCCTAGGTACTGTTCCTCCTGCAGCCGCTGAGTCTCCTGAAACTTGGCCAGTACCATGCCCATGGTCTCCCTGGAATGGTGGTATGCTCCCATGATGTTTGAGAGTGCCTCGTGGAGAGGGGGTTCCCTGGGCCTGTCCTCTCCCTGTCGCACAGCAGTCCTCCCAGCTACCCTGTTGTCCTGTGCCTCCGTCCCCTGAACTATGTGCCCACTGCCACTGACCCCAGGTCCCCGATTGTCCTGTGTTAGTGGTGTTGCCTGGGGTCCCTGTAGTAGTGGACACACTGCTGATTGATGTGTCCTGGGTACAGAGGGATGGGCCCGCTGGGTGGGTGCTGTGCTGATGTTTCCTGAGGGGGGAGGTTCAGTGGTGGTTTGGGACTGTGGCAGGTGAACCGACTATCCAGAGGTCCCTGATGGGCCGGGCTGGTCATCTTGATCCAGGCGTGTAGAGCTGCTGTCATTACTGTGGGCCTCTTCTGTGGGGGGACTGGATATGGCTGGCACCTCCTGTCCGGTGACGTTGTGTAGGAGTCCTGTTGGGGTGTAAATGCATTGTTATTGTATCTGTGTGTGCCATCTTGTGCATGGGGGTGTTTACCTGTATGGTTGTGATTTTCCTGTCAGCTTGGCCTTGAGTGAGTGGTGATTTTGTGGGCTGAGTGAGTGTCTCTACTGGGCATGCTGTGGTGATGGGTGTCCATACAGGTCAGTGTTGAGGGTCCATGCTTTGGTGTTGCATGCAGAGCTTGGTATTGGGATGTGTGGGTTGTGATAGTGGGACATATGGGAGGTGTTGGGGTAATGGGTGTGAGGGTAGGGGTTTGTGATGACATGCAGGTTGGGTGGGGAGGGTATAATAGTAGAGATATGACTTACCAGAGTCCAGTCCTCCTGCTACTCCTGCGAGGCCCTCAGGATGCATGATCACCAAGACTTGCTCCTGCCATGTTGTTAGTTGTGGAAGAGGAGGTGGGTGTCCACCACCAGTCCTCTGTACTGCTGTCTGGTGTCTTGGAACCACTGAATGCACCTTCCCCCGTAGGTCGTTCCACCTCTTCCTGATGTCATCCCATCTTCTTGGATGCTGTCCCACTGCGTTGACCCTGTCGACAATTCTCCACCATAGCTCCATCTTCCTTGCTATGGATGTCTGCTGCACCTGTGATCCGAACAGCTGTGGCCTGATGATTTCCTCCACCATGACCCTGAGCTCCTCCTCAGAAAACCTGGGGTGTCTTTGAGGTGCCATGATGTGGTATGAGTGATGTGTGAGGTGATGGTTGATGTGATATGTGGGGTGATGTGTTGGGGTGTGTGGTGTTTTGTGCGTGGATGGTGTATGAGTGATGGTGTTGTGTGCCTCTGGATGCTGGTGTTGTCTTTGCTATTCTCTCTCTCTGCTTCTTCCAAAAATGTCATTGTAAGGGGTTGTGGGTAATGTGGGTGTGTGTTTTACAGTGGTGTGGGTATGTGGGTGTGGTGTGTGTATGTGTGTCAGGTGTGTGTAGTTTGAATTGTCAAATGTGGTGTAGTTTTGTAAGTGTGTGTGTATTTTGAGCGTGGCGGTGTATACCGCCAATGGATTACTGCGGTTGAATGACCACTGCGTTGATTCATGGGTCATGATAGTGTGGGGGTATTCCTGTTGGTGTGACGGTATGGGTTTTGGTACCGCCAGTTTATCACTGACCTTTGTTGTGGCGGACTTGTGTGGGTGTCTGTATTGTGGAGGATTTCTAAGTGTGGGTCATAATACCCGTAGCGGATTTCCGCCACAGACACAGTATGTTGACGGCCTTCAGCACGGTGGTCAGCGGACTTTACCGCCAGGGTTGTAATGAGGGACTATATTTTTATCTTTAAAATTACACCAAAATTAAAATCGGATAAAGGGAAACGGATATATGAATTTTTCAAGAATTAATGTTTTCTAGCGCATTAAAACTAAAAGCGCCAGTCTGGTCATCTGGTCGCGCTCTACCGAGCAAAGTCAACATTTGAGGCCGACCAAAATGGACCCTTGCTCGGCTACAGCAAATGCGAGGTCTCGGTCAAAAGTTTACCTTTGGACTTAGGCCCTCATTATGACTTTGGTGGTCTCAAACCGAGACCGCCAAAGCCATGGGCGCCAGAAGACCACCAGTGCTAATGGTCTCCTGCCCACCATAATATGGATACTGCCGGATTTTGCCACATTTATGGTGGAAATCCGGCAGTGGCCATGCTGGCGGACGAGTCACCTGGGTGGTGCTATCGCCTGCACCGCCCCACCAGTACGATGCCGCCAGCCATATTTTGACCTAACAGATGGCCTTGCGGTGTCCTGCTGGTGGCAGCATTGCCCCTTACTGTTCCCTGCCGAATTACCTCCATGCCGGACAAGGTAAGTCAGGTGTCCGTCAGGGGAGGGGGTGTTGTGTGAGTGTGTGGTGTCTGCCTGTGTGTATGAATGTGTGTGTGCCTGTGTGTATGCATCTGTGAGTGTTGTGGTGTATGTGTGGTGGTTTGCATGTGTGGGAATGTGTGTATGAATGTTACAGTGAGTGCATGTCTGCATGTCAGTGTGTATACATGAGAGTATGTGTGAATGAATGCGTGTATGGATGAGTGCGAGTGAATGCGTGTATGGAAGTGGTGGTGCATGTGTGTGTGTGTGCATGATTGCGGGGTAGGGAGTTGGGGTGCTGTGTTTCTAGGGGTGTGTGGGAGTCAGGTGATTGCTGGGGGGGTAGGGAGCCTTCTACCGGTGACAGGGAAAGAATCCCCTGTCAGCGGTAGCCCTACCGCCATGGTTTTTGTGGAAGTGGTAGGCCGCGAAAACCTTGGTGGTAGGCCGACTCATTATACCCCTAGCGGGCATATGTGGACTGCCTGGTCGAAGATGCACATCCCCCGCCCAGCGGCTCATACCACCTTGGTGGTATGAGTGGTAATGTGGCGGGTTGGCTGTGGCCAACCCGCCACACTCATAGCCACATTAACCCTGGTGGTCAAAAGACCACCAGGGTCAAAATGAGGCTCTTAGGGCCTCATTACGACCCTGGCGGTCATAGACCGCCAGGGTGGAGGCCGGAGGTAGCACCGCCAACAGGCTTGCGGTGCTACATCAGGTATTCCGACCGCGGCTGTGAAGCCGCGGTCGCCCAGCCGGGTTCGGCGGTTTCCCGCCGGATTTCCCCCGGCTGGGGGAATCCTCCATGGCGGCGCTGCATGCAGCGCCGCCATGGGGATTCCGACCCCCTTCCCGCCCCAGGAAGAGGCTGGCGGGAACGGGTGTCGTGGGGCCCCTGGGGGCCCCTGCACTGCCCATGCCACTGGCATGGGCAGTGCAGGGGCCCCCTAACAGGGCCCCATTAAGATTTTCAGTGTCTGTTTGGCAGACACTGAAAATCGCGACGGGTGCAACTGCACCCGTCGCACCCCAGCAAATCCGCCGGCTCCATTCGGAGCCGGCTTCATCTTTGCTGGGGCTTTCCCGCTGGGCCGGCGGGCGATCTTTTGAAGATCGCCTGCCGGCCCAGCGGGAAAGTTAGAATGGTCCCCGCGGTCATTTGACCGCGGACGGTGTTTGGGCGGTTTCCGCCCGGCGGGCTGAGCCCGCCACCCGCCGGGGTCGGAATGACCCCCTTAGTATTTTTCTTGATGATTTTTTTCACTGGGACAATCTTATCTGACCTCCCTGGAGCCCTCTTCTGATACGCGTCGCAGGAGACCTTGTTAAAGAATTCTACCTACAGACTTATTTTATTATTATTTTTTTAAACATGTTCTTTTGGGTTTCAATAAAGCAGAAGGTACGGATGGGCTCATTTTTACATCATTCGTTTCATTTACAGGGTGAGATAGCAATGTCATGAGCATAGTTTTCTTCCTTGGCATACAAAATGAAATAAATTCTTCTACTTGCAATGCCCTCTGCCAGCCTTCATCAATCAACAGCAACAAGAATCCCCCAACTACCACATCCCTCTCCCCTCAATTGCATTGAATGTAATGTGTGAAACCAGTGCTCACCTAGATGGGTTTCAGGCTACGCCACACGTTTGATGTTCAAGCCTCCTTCCTGATAGTTCCACTAGTATTCAGCCAGAACTAGGGGCACAAACCCTCCTCTCTCACTGGTCAGTGAGAGACATTGCCAGGAAACCATATTCTCAATTTGAGGCAGTTTCATCTACATAGCTGCCCGAAAGTCATCTACTATGGTCTCCCATGCTCAGGCACTCTCCAGGCATCCAATCCCCCTGTTTGCCTTAATAATACTGCACCCTCTATTGATACCCATTTTTCCAGTTCAGTGTGCCATCGTGGCAGTCTGGGCCCCCCACTGTTTTCCAACTACGCGTAATTGAAAGCTGTGCCAATAGGAATGCCAGATCCTGAAACCTACTGGTCACTCTGTTTTTTGAGGTGTGAGAGTACCAGCTTAACAAACAATGCCCCGGCGTGCAGGGCAGGCCCTATCTAGCAAAGTGGTTAACTGCTCCGTGACCTCCTTCCAGTTTTGGTGCAGCTGGGGGCAGCTCCATAACATGTGGAGAAGCCCTGCCCATTTCTCCCCACATCTAGGGCTGCCTGTCCCCTCCACTCTAAAGTACCTTCGTATATGCTCTGGGGTCAAGTACGCTCTCCACCGCACGTAGAAATTAGTCAGCTTAAAATGGGCAATTTTGTGAGACTTTGGGCATTCTATTAAGGATGGTGCTCCATGCTGCCTCTGATATCGGGGTACCTAAATCTTCCTCCTACTTAGCTTTCAGCTGCTCAAGTGACTGGGAGCTATCCTTGTCTATGGCCTTGTACAGATTGTAAATCATTTTAACCGCACCTGAAGAGCAGGCCAAGTAACCACGGCTACCCATCACCGGCGGCTCAACAATACCATTTCTCCAGTGGTGGCGTATAGCCATAGTAGTTGCTTTATATAAGAGGAAGTGTCCCCTTGCGATATCATAGTCCTCTCTAAAGTCGTCAAACGAAAGGAAGTTCCCCATCTCTATAGAGGTCCCCATAGTGGGAACCCTGACTTCTACCCGTGCTGCAAGGCCTCTCCAATCCCCCTCATGAGGAAGGGCTGTCAGCATCGTTACTGGTAGGGAAGGCAAGTAGGGCATGCTAACTTAGGCTCATTGTAGGCACCTCCTCCAGCACCTAGTGATCACTCTGAGTGTCTCAGTATCACTCTGGTATAAACGGGCTCCCGCTCTCTCTGGTCTCTGTCTCCCCGTCAACCATTGGGTGAACCACTGCAACTGGGCCGCCAAATAATACCCCTCAAAATCCAGCACCGCTAGCCTCCCTGTACCACAGGGCATTGCAGTGTAGTTAGTGCGACTCGTCTGCAGGTGGATCCCAATATGAATGATATCACTGTTGAGTCCAGTTCTTTGAAAGTTGCCCAGGGTATCCACAGGGGTAGTGCTCCAAAGTAATATAAGAAGCAAGGAAGGGAAATCATCTTCAGTAGTGCTATCCTCTCTAGGACTGATAGCGGAAGGGTTGACCAAAATGCTATACTAGCTTTCAAGACACGCAGGGCACTGCCCACACTTCCATCTTATAAATCCGCTTGCTCATGGTAGATCCTGACACCCAAGTAAGACACACATCTTGGGCTGCAGTAGGGCTAGGCCCTCAGGCAGTGCCAATACCACAACTACTGGGCACGCCCATGACCTCTGCCAGTTTACCTTAAGACCTGATAATTGTCCAAACTCTTCTAGCATATTCTTAGCCCCAGCCAGTTCCGTCTTAGCATCTTGTTGAAATAACAACATGTCATCAGCATATAATGGTATTCTATGTCAACTGTACCCTCACTTTCAGTCCTCCGTAGTGTGTTCCCTGCTGCGTCTAGCTGCCAGGGGCACCACGGCCAAGGCAAACAACAATGGGGAGAGTGGGCACCCCTGTCGTGTCCCCCTCTCTACCCTGTACCTTTGCAAGATTACCTTATTCATTTGCACACATTCTGTTGGGTTTGTGTAAAGTAGCTTAGTCCAGGCTATAAAGCCGCTCCCTAGCCCCATTCGTGGCATCACTGCATACAGATAGTCCTACTCTAAGTTTCTGAATGCCTTTTCTATATCCACAGCTATGACCACAGCCCCATCTCAGTTCTGGGCCCCTTCTTCACTATGGAAAGTAGACTTCTGATGTTGAGGAACGTGCTACTCTCAGGGATGTACCAAGCCTGGTCTGGATGTACCACCCGCTGCATATGGGAGAGTAATATTGTGGCAAGTATTTTACTAAGGATTTTATAATCAACATTTAACATCGACAGGGGCCGATAGGCCTTATAGTCCCAAGGAGGTTTGCTAGGTTTCAATAGGCATTATCAATGCTTCCGGGTAGTGTCAAGCAGTCGGCCCGATGTTCTGGCTCCATTGTATAGTTTCTCAAGTTGAAATGCTAACTGGTCTACATACTTCTTGTACCATTCTACTGTAAATACATCTGTCCCCGGTGTTTTCCAAATTGACATGCCCTTTATGGCTGCTTTGATCTCTTGTTGTGCGAAAAATGCTCCCAGCTCCTAAGCCTCCTTAGGTGCAAGCTGCACCTAACCTACTGAGCCTAGATATGCCCCTCCCGCCTCTTCCTCCCAGGTGCTTGCGCTTCGGTATATGAGTATAGTTTCTAAGGAAACAATCATTAATCTCTTGTTGCCTTAAATCTCGGTCCCCTTCCTCCATTTTTGATTCTAGGATTGGGGTCCCACTATTTGCTGGTTTGACCAACCAGGCCAGCAAGGTGCCTGTTTTATCACTCTCTGCATGCATATGCGCATGTTTCCCTTATAGTTAAAACATCTGAGTCTCTCTACTTTAGTGGCTATCTCTTCCTTCTTATCTAACAATGGCTGCTGTATAGCTGGGTGCTCAATCCTCTGCCTCTCATGCTGGCACAGTTCCTCCTCAGCAATCTGTACTTCCTCTACCAAGGTCTTCCTCATCCCCATACCGATCACTGAACATTGCCCTCTGAGAGTAATTTTAAATGCCTCCCACTCTACCTGCCTGCTCGAGGACGTCCCTTCATTCTCCTTGAAATAGTAATTTATACCTTGTCTTAAAGCCTCCCTGGTTGCTTGATCCTCAAGTATTTTTGGCTTGTGCCAACAGGCGGATATCTGAGGTCACGGCTGCTGCCAGTTGCAACTCAGCATTATGGGATTACGGTCCGACATTGTACGTGTCAGGTATTCCACATTTGTCACAGTGCTATGCACATCAGGGGAGCATAGGAATGTGTCAAGTCGTACATGCAGGTTATATAAGCTATAAAAATTGGAGTAATCACTGTCTTGTGTAGGGTCTCTCTCCATGTGTCTACCAAACCCCATTCTCCTTGCCACTCAGAGAAAGTCCGTGCCAGTCTCCTAATCTGTGCGTCTCTCAATGGGAGGGTGTGACCTATCTATCTCTACATCTGCCACGCAGTTGAATTCTCCCCCAATCAATATAGTATGCATCAAAAAAATAGTCAGTTGCCTTGACAGTTTCACTATGAATGAGTCCTGATCCACATTTGGAAAATAAACGGTAACTATTGTCTGATCCTTATCCTCAAGCCTCCCGCTCAGTGCTATATATCTTCCCTCAGGGTCCACTTCTTGCATTGTACATTGGAAAGGCACCCCAGCTCTTACCCAGATGAGCACTCCTCTGGTAAAGGCAGAATAGCCAGTATAATATGCCTGTCCTCGCCACCTTTGCTGCAACGTCACTCCCTCCTGGGCCATTAGGTACAGCGCTACATGTATGCCTCATCTATTCAAGCATGAAAAGACCTTGCACCTTTTAGAAATGGTATGCAAATCTCTGACATTCCGGACATAACTTTATAATTCGCTTGCAGATTCATAATAACCGTAGGTTGTTCAAATAGTATATATGGCTGTCTCCAATCCCAGCACATGCCCCCCGATATCCCCCAAAGACAATAACCTATTCATTGTATCTATGCAATCTCTGTGATCCCAAAAAAGTAACATCCCAACATTTCAACTTCCCTCCCCTCCCCAGGACAAATCAGGCGGAGCCTCCTGTCCAAACTGATTCAGTGTCAACCAAACAATGTGGATTAGCCCACATGAACAACATAGGGAAACATCAGGCCAGTACTTGCAGCTCGGCCCCCCCTGGCCAGGGCCCCAATTAGGATTATACAGTTAATCAATTTGCAATTTCATGCATCTTGGTACAGTGGTCTCCGTAGACTCCTCCCTCGTCTGGGGAGGGTCGGATCATTCCCACTGTATCTCTCAGTTAGTGTCAGGTAGTAAGCAACCCTTATTCAATCTCTATATAATGTCATCTGCAGTCCCAGGGGTGATTTTTTGGAGTATTATGGTGGAAGTATTTGACCTGCTAGAGGCCAAGTCTGAATCTCAACTGTTCTCCATCCAAGAGGGGGGGACCTTTTGCCTGAGTCTCTCATATTTGCCACTGCTTCGACCGTTCTTCTCTTTTTGTCATGTGATTCTGACCCCAATGGGGGACCTACCCGCTGGTGGGTAGATCCTTCTTTCTATTTTAGTTCTCGACGGTTGTTGCTCCCCTCTCTCCCGGCTGGGTCCAGGTTGTGGATGATTGTCTAGCCAGTACCAAACTTCCTGTGGGGTAGAGAACAAGAGGGCCCCTTCAGTTGTCACCACCTTGAGCCGTGCTGGAAGTAGCATGCTATAGGTCACCCCCATCTGGCAGAGCCGTCTTTTGGCTTTGCTGAAAGAAGAGCGCAGTTTCTGTACTTCATGGGAAAAGTCAGGATAAATGTGCACTCTATTGTTGTCCACCTCTAGTTCCTCCTTCCACCAGGCCTGTTCCAGTATGTAATATTGGTCCTTCTAAAACAGTAGCTTTGCCACTGCTGGCAGTGGTGGGGCTCCTGGCGGGGGCAGTCTAGTTGGTACCCTATGGGCACATTCCAGGGCAAAGAATAGCGACAAGCCCTCCTGAGGGAGCTGGGTCCTGATGAATTCTTCTAGATATGTGATCCTGCTGTTCCCCTCTATTCGTTCCAGTAACCATTCTAATCAGATATTATTGCAGCAAGATCTATTCTCTGCATCATCAGCTCGCATCTCTAAGGATTTTACTCTTGTTTCCCTGGCAGTCAGGCAGGTTGTTAGCTCTTCACCCACTGGGGGCAGGCCTACCACCGCTCTTCCTGTTGTGTTGATGCGCTCCATCAATCTGCAGTGATCGTCTCTCAGCAGGCTCAAGTCTGCCCCCTGAGTACAAATTTTGGTTTCTTGGAGCTTGGATTACTTTTCTCAGCGTTGGGCCTTGCTGTTTGGTCCCATCTGCATCGATTTCCTCAATGAGCAGGAGAACAGTGTCTTTCTTCCTTGCGGCTTTTCCCATGCTTACTCTGTCCGCTCGGTAGCACCACGCTCCATGGTTGAACCACTAGACCCAGCTCTGTTGTCGCTTATGACCGGGTAGGATGAGGCCAATTCATATTCACTTTCATTCCAGCTCTTCATGCGATGGCTAGTAGATCACTTCCGCAGCAGCCTGAGGCACTGGCACCTCCCTCAGCGCTGCCCCCTACCGCAAATTTGTTCATTGACCTTATCTATTATTAGATATAACACTGTTGGCCATGTTGTTGGACCTGTGCTCCCTTTGCAGGAAGGAACCATCAGCAGTGGCCCATCAGTTTGATCTCCTGGTCGGGTACATCCCCAGTAATCCGTGGAGGGAGCACTGCACCCACCTCTTTGTCTTCACCCTCTGGGATGCCCTGCGATGTAATGCGGCCTCAGATTGTCAGTTTCTATATTGACACAATTTTGCCTGCTGCACCTGCCAATATTCTTTTTCGCCAATCCTTTGGTTTTTTTTTGGCGTCAACTGTTCTCACTGGCCTCCCTGTCAGGGCCCAAGATCTTTCACCATCGGACACCCACCCACAGGGCTGTGGCATTTTTCATCAGTACTGGGGGCTCTCCTTGCCTCACTGTTGCAGCGCTCCCCCCAATTTTCTGCACTTCTCTTTTTCCCCCTTTAGGTTGCTTTGGTCAGCCCCAGAGTTGTGCTAGCTCCCTCTGTTAGAGCCTGCATGGCGTCCACTGTCCTCTCCCCTGTTGGGGCCTTGAGCCCCCAGCGCCATCACCTCTGGCTGACTGCCTCTGTCTCTTCCCCATACCATTCAGTTCATGTCTCCCACTGGGGTTCACGTGGTAGGGTTGTGCTGCTCGTGCCCTCGTTCCTCCTTGGGTCTCCTTATATCCACAAATCCTCCTCTCTAGATGGCAAGTTTAGGCCCTCCTAATCGGTCCTGAGCTTCTCCTCGGCTCACACGGCTGCCATTTGCACTCCTCCCCCTGCTGCCTCGCTCCCCTGTATCTCGCCGTTCAGGCTCCACTCCTCGCCTTTCTCCAGTGCATAGAGGTGCTGCTTTTTGTCCCTGCAGGTTCTAACCACCCCGTGAAGACTTAATACTTGATTGCACACCGGGATGTAGAAATATTGAGGCTCTTGGTTCGGAAGCTCTTCAAGCTGGTATCGCTGCCATCAGCCTCAGGCCACTCCCCCTCCCTATCTTCAGACTTAGTTGATTTTTCAGGCCGGAAATCTTCGTCCGGGACGAAGTTGAAATTGGATCTGAAGTACCTGGAACCTTCCTTGCATTCGCTGCGGAGGAAGACCGGGTCAACCTTTTACATTCAGACTTTGTCACTTTTTTTAGAGTTTTTCTTTCTGACGTCCAACGACCCTCCATAGCAAGCAAATTTCTAATCAATGTGGTTGAATTGCCTTTCCAGGAGCCCCTTGTGAAATCTTGGAAGTCTGGGGCTCTGGAGCTTTTCAGCGGGACAAACCTGCATGTCAGGCCGGGTCGCATTTGAGGTAAGCCAGCTTTACTCACGACGTCAGGTCAATCCCTTTATGGAGCATTTTTCCAAAAGTTCTCTAAACCTCACCAAAGTTCTGGAAGTTATTCCAGAAGGTCTTTGAAGGTCCTGTAGGAGTCCACAACTCACCACAAGGTTCCAGATGCTCTGAGTTGCTCCTTGAGGGCTATGACTCCAACTCCCACAATATACCTCGTTCAAATCCAAAAATGACCACCAGCCTCTGGTCAGCTGGTCAATTTCTTCAGGTTTTGAATCAAGGGACACTGGTCAGCTATTTGCTACCTGTAGCACACAGGGGGTCCCTTCTTAAACCAAATGAAGATAGGCAAAGTCCTTTTTGTGGTGACGCCCAAGTGTGCAGCTGATGGAGTCCTTCAGAGTGCAGTGTCCAGGTGCAGGCCAGGGGTCCAGCAGGGCAGTCCTTCTTCTTCTATTGTTTTTCCTTGTAGGGATCGGAAGTATTGGTGCAGCTCTGCCATATTTATCCGTGCTCCTGGGGTGGAAAGCGGGGGGGAGCAACTGTCTATTTACAGGTAGGCCACCACCCTCTCGGATGACCACTTCCTGAGAAGTGTGGCAAAAATCAATCCCAGGGAACAACTTTCCTTAAAAATCCAAAATGGCGGAATCTGAATTAAATTCCTTAACACACCCTTTCCTGCCCTCTCCTAATCTAATTAAGGGGGTACCTGGTTGTCTGGGTTTGCAGGAAATGGGGGAGGTCCTGAGCTGCTCCAAATGTCCTTCCGTCCTTTGAAGACCAGTTTGGCTGCCCTCCCCCATCCTGTTTCACCATCTGCTGATACAGATCTCCACCCCAAGGCACTTCCTTTGTCTTCAGGCCGGGCCACTTCACACCTTATCAAGGCAGCCTGATCAGGCTGCCAGTGGCTCGCCAATCAGAGAAGTGCACTATAGAGCTGAAGTTTGCAACTTTCAAGTAGAGTTCTAAAACTCTTCCCCTGAAGGAGTTATATTAAATTCAACAATGGCAAGTTGGTGGATTTAGTGTAACAATATGTTTGATACCAAAGCTGATATATCCAGCTCCTTTTGAGATGTTATCAGTTAAAATAAAGTCTCCTATTTTAGCTAATGGAGCCTATTCACTACAATGAGGGAAAAACAAATTTGGCTATTTTTCCTCACCAGGGCTTATAAAACATTTTTTATAAGGTACCTGCTTAGCGATGCACTGCACCCAACCCTGGGAACACTTGGGCACACCTTAGGGATGACATATTAAAACTAAGGTAGTTTAAGACTTTGGAAGTACTCTTAATTCCAAAGTTGAATTTGAAGGTAACTTTAACTTAAAAGCAGACAGCAAGGCAGGCCTGCCTTCCAAATTACACTGGGCACCTCAGCAGTGCATCTATGCTAGGGTCGCTAAACTTGCATGCCTTACCATATACTAGGGACTTAAAGGTAGGTTGATACAGTAAATAATAATTAGCCTAATTTGCATAATCATGTTATTCAGAGCACTGGCCCTGGGACTAGTTAGCAGTGGCCAGGGCACCATCAGAGTCAGGAAAACACAAGCAAAAAGTGAAAAGTAAGGGCAAAAAGTTAGGGAGTTTTTGCAATTAGCCCAGTTTTCTCACAGTAGGGATGGGGTGAATGCACCTCTCACCACATATATTAAATTAAGACGACATGTCTGGAGTGAGGGTTTACACATTTTGTTTTTGTCTCTTTGCCCTTTAAAGAGCTCCAATAGTATATTGCACTCCAAGGAAAAGGGTGTTTTCCATAAGCCTTGTTGGAAAGTGAGTTATCGATAGCGACAGGTTAGGTACCTGTACTTAGCAATAGGCCACACACCCCTATTAGATCCCACCAAGGTGTCAGCAAATTTATCCTTGCTCATGCCTTGACAGCTTAGCCCACAATCAGCTAGCCTTTACTTAGGAGACAGGTATGTAAGCCATTTAATATCAACAAAACAGTAAATAGGTAAAACACAACACACGCTAAGAATCCAACACCAATTTAAAGACATAGAAAATATTTATATTTTTAAAATGACACCAATATGACAGAAATCCAATGTAGGGAACTAGAGACATGATTTTTTACATATTAAAAGTAAAACTAACGCTTAGAAGCAAACAGCCCTCAAAGGATTAAAAAGGGTCACACTGGACATGGACAAAGTCCAGAGTTCAGACCACCCACAATGTAACACTGCTGCACTTACTTTCAGTGTTTCTTGAATCAGGAAAATAGTCCTCAGCACCAGCAAAGCGCTCAGAGGCTTTAGTTTGCCTCTAGAGGACTGGGTCTATAACTTCCACAATTCACCTCTTCAGCTTATGGAGCGTTTGAGAACAGTCGCTTCAAGATTCTCCAAACTTCTGGATCTTTTTCCAGAGTTTCTTTTGGGTTCTTGATGTTTCCACAAACTTAATCCAAGGTTCCAGAAGCTCTGAGTTGCTCCTTAGGAGTTGGGTCTACAATTCCCAGAATCCATCTAGTCGGAATCCTCAAATGTCCGCTGGACGCTAGTCAGCTGGGTCTTCTTGCAGGACTTGATGCAGGGGACTCTGATCATCTCCTTATTGCCATCTCATGTGAAATGTACACAATCTGCATGATATAGATACATTTTTGAGAACACAATGTTTACGTGATATATGAAATGAAAGAATGCTGTGATCTCTTAGGAAGGCAGACACCCCTTTGCTTATATGTCTGCACGTTTTTGCATACTTTCCAGGATCTGCTAATGAGTACTTCCAATATATCCTTTACCAAGTATTTGAAAACCCAAAAAAGTGTGAGGAAATAAAGTGATTAAAGATTTAAAAATAGCTTTATTCTCTTTTTCAATTCAAACACCAGTGAGGTAACTGATATCACTGCCTCCATAATGAATAAATATAAAAATGGTAATGCTGACAACTTGTAAGAGAAGAGAAGAAACCAGAGTTCGGATGTTATTCGACCAGAAACCTCTTTCAGCCACCCATTTTTATCAACATTTACCAAATATAAATTCTGTGCAATTCCGCACATCTTGGCATAATTTCTAGCCCAAACGAAATAACTATGTCCAATTACCACACATGAACCGTCTTCTTTTAACACAGCAAAAGCTTCAACAAACACTGACTGAATGTAGGAAAGTATAACATGCATGTACTGGTGGTGTGATGGTGTTGCCCTATTTGCGAGTTAACTCATAATGAGACCCTTATTTCGTTGCAAAAAATGCTGTGTTATTTAACAATACAATTTGGATGTAGAGCATGGACTTGTAAATGGAGCAATGAGACATACACTAAAGTTTGTAATGTACAAGAATAATAATGTACTATTGTAAAATTTGACAATATTAAGTCAAATTACACTTTTCCTAATAACTAGCTTATGCTATAACAATACATACATCTCAAGATTTATGCATTGATTATGCATTAATTATCATTGGCTCAACTGTTTTTAAAAAGGGTATTGATCTAGGTGAAATCAAGATTAATGCTGACACTTCTTGCAAATATCATCATTTAAGAAAATATATACTTCTTCTTTTGGTGAATATCTGGTAGTGTGTAAACCTACACTATGGGGGTTATTACAATTTTGGAGGTATGTTAATCTGTCCCAAAAGTGACGGTAAAGTGACGGATATACCACCAGCTGTATTACGAGTTCCATAGGACATAATGGACTCGTAATACGGCTGGTGGTATATCCGTCACTTTACCGTCACTTTTGGGACGGATTAACACCTCCTCCAAAGTTGTAATAACCCCCTATATATGAAAAGGAAAGAAAGCTTCACAACTAATGATCCTTCAGAAAATGTGGAACCATGTAAATAAAAGAAAAAATAACTCTAACTCTTATAGGACAGAAATAGAACTGGAATTAACTGCTATTGTATTGTGATTGTTAATCTGCTTTTATATTTGCATTTAGTAAAATATTTACTTTTTCAAAATGCAGATAAGCTGGTTCCTAAGACTATAACTGATATGCATTCCATACATCAATCTGGGAAACAATTGTGCCAGTCCACAAGTGGTATAAGGTGTGTTGTTGATGTTTGTACAGGTAATGTTTGCTCCTCTGTAAATCAGCAGCAGTATGACCAGGAATTTTATATGGCTATACTGGAAGTTCTAGCTAATGAAATGTTTCCATATTCAAATATTTTTTAGTGTAAGCTACTATTGGGAACATGAATGTTTCCAATCCTTGAATGCTTTCTCAACATTCAAAGACTTTGAAAGATTTGTTTACCCTCCTTTTCCTTATTGTAAATCAATTGCTTTTAATAAATGAATACATCAAGCTGTGCACTCTAACTTTTGTTCACATTGTGAATTAAAGGCTGTCTCAACACTTATGTTAGCTATAGTGAATCAGTTTTTATGTGTAATGATATAGGCCCTCATTCCAACCCTGGCGGTCTCTGACCGCCAGGGCGGAGGGCAGCGGAAGCACCGCCAACAGGCTGGCGGTGCTTCCAGGGCTATTCTGACCGCAGCGGTAAAGCCGCGGTCAGAAAAGGGGAACCGGCGGTTTCCCGCCGGTTTTCCCCTGGCCCAGGAAATCCTCCATGGCGGCGCTGCTTGCAGCGCCGCCATGGGGATTCCGACCCCCTTCCCGCCAGCCTGTTTCTGGCGGTTTTCACCGCCAGAACCAGGATGGCGGGAACGGGTGTCGTGGGGCCCCCTAACAGGGCCCCATACAGATTTTCACTGTCTGCTTTGCAGACAGTAAAAATCGCGACGGGTGCCACTGCACCCGTCGCACCCCTGCAACTCCGCCGGCTCCATTCGGAGCCGGCTTCCTCGTTGCAGGGGCTTTCCCGCTGGGCCGGCGGGCGGCCTTTTGGTGGTCGCCCGCCGGCCCAGCGGGAAAGCCAGAATGGCCGCCGCGGTCTCCTGACCGCGGAGCGGTCATTCGGCAGTAACCGCATGGCGGGCGGCGACCGCCGCCCGCCGCGGTCAGAATGACCGCCATAATGAGATGCTACAGATAATAGAAAAAATATTACCTAACTAACCAATGTTCACTGCTAGCCACATTTCTGGATGTACTTATACACGCTCTGCAATTATTTTCTCTCATGAAGAAAATATTAGTTAAGGACATTACACATGTAATTAAGTAACAATACAGGATGGGATGAATATGATGACAGTAAGTTACCCTTGAAACCCAGATTGCTCAAAAGTGTAACCAACTGTTACCTTCTCATTCTAACTCAGAATTTTTAATTTTAGGTCCAAACATCTACATATGCAAAATATGGACTATGGTGGTCATTCCAACCTCGGCGGTAAAAGCCGCTTACCCCCGTGCAGAAGACCGCCATAATACCGCCGCGGCTGCGGTAAACCGCCACGGTCATTCTGACCCACAACAGGCAAACCGCCAAAATACAGACATCCACAAAAGTCCGCCACACCAAAGGCCAGCGAGAAACTGGCGATGACCAGACCTCCACCGTCACGCCAACAGAAATACGCCCACACTATCACGACACACAAATCCACGCGGCGGTCTTTCAACCGCGGTATTCCGGTACACACCGCCGCGCTCAAAATACACACACATCTCCAAAACACAGTCACATTGGATAATTTGAAATACACACACCTGATACACATACAAACAACACTCCCACACACCCAACACAATATAAAACACACACCCACATCACCCACAAACCCCCACTCCTAGAGATTCGTGAACACACACAGAGATAAGAGACCCGAGCACCCAGACGCGCAATTCACTGTCACCCAGCAATATTACCACGCACTTCAAACTACACACCAATACACATCACCACACTTAGCACCACACAATCCACCCCACACATCACCCAAACCACCCCATGGCACCGCAAAGACACCCCAGGTTTTCTGAGGCTGAACTCAGGGTCATGGTGGAGGAAATTGTACGGGTAGAGCCACAGCTCTTCGGGACACAGGTGCAGCACACCACCATTGCCAGGAAGATGGAGCTATGGAGCAGAATAGTGGACAGGGTCAACGCTGTGGGACAGCACCTAAGAAATTGGGACGACATCAGGAAGCGGTGGAACGACCTACGGGGGAAGGTGCGTTCCATGGTATCCAGGCACAACATCACGGTGCAGAGGACTGGCGGTGGACCCCCACCTCCTCCCCCAGGATTTACAACATGGGAGGAGCAGGTCTTGGCGATCCTGCATCCTGAGGGCCTTGCAGGAGTAGGCGGAGGAATGGACTCTGGTAAGTCAAATCTTAACTACTTCATCCCCCCACCCCACCAGCAAGCCAACTCATACCCCCACCCTCACCCCCACCCCCACCCCCATCACACCTACTCCTTGCAAATGTCTCACCCTCACAACCCACCCGTCCCAACACCAAGCCCTGCATGCGACCACAAAGCATGGACACCCATCACCTAAGCATGCCCACTGCACATACCCATCCCCCCGCCAAACCACCGTCACAAAAGCCCCCACACAGGAATGCAAGCACAGGGGTACACGGGCACCCACCCATTGCACGCTATGGCACACACAGAAGCAATAATCATACTTTTATACCCCTGCAGGACCCGAACGCCACGTCACCGTGCAGGAGGGTCCACAAATGTCCACTCCACCCCCAGAAGAGGCCCACAGTGATGACAGCAGCTCTGTCTCCCTGGATCTAGATGACCAGCCCGGCCCATCGGGGACCTCTGGACAGTCGGTTCCCCTCAGACAGCCACAGGCCACAGCAGACCTTCCCCCCTCTGGGAACACCAGCACAGCACCCACACAGCGGGCCCATATCTCTGTCCCCGAGGAGATGGAGAAATCTTCCTGTGTGCTCGCACACATTCTTACAACAATCACACTGAAATGCAGATACGCACTCACTTCACCATTCCTACACACATTCCCTCACATGCATATAACCACGCATACACCACAACACACACAGACGCATTCACACACAAACTCACACATTTATGCACACAACCAGACAGACCCACCACCTTACCTTTGTCAAGGAGGTCTTCCATCAGGTAACCGGAAGGGATGCTGATACCACCAGCAGTGCCCAGCCAGCAGAACACTGCCAGGCTCACAGGTCATGATACAGCTGGCAGCATTCAACTGGCGTGGCAGTGCTAGTGGTAGCAGCGCCAGCTTACCACTGCCCGCCAGCATGATCACTGCCAGATCTGCTCTTCTTGTGATGGAACTCTGGCAGTGATCATAATTTGATGGACGGATGGTAGTCACGGTGACTGTATTTTGGTGGCTGTCACTACGGCGGTAGGCAGAATTTACCTCTAATGTCAAAGTGACCACCTTAGACCCTCATTATGACTTTGGCAGTCAGGTGAATGCCACGCCGGCGATGGCGGTAGTACCGTCACCAGGCTGGAGATAATGACCGTCAAATTATGACCATGGCAGTGATCCCTTCCATAGACAGCCAATGTACCACCCCAACCACCAGTGTGATACGGCCACTGACCACAGTGGTAGCCACCTACAGGCAGGCAGACGACAAGGATCCTGCCCACTATATTTTGATATAGCAGACTGCCAGGATTTCCAGGGCTTTAGCAACGCCACCAAAAGCCTGGCAGAAACACATCGTATAAAAGGGAGACACTCACCTCCAGGGACACAGAGGAGTCTGCGGCCGCCATGGAATCCGAACTGGAAGTCTTTCCAATGCTGTCCCATGCGAAGGCCTTCCAAGAGCACCAATGCCAATAAAGACAATGACGGTTTGTACAGCCACCTAGCACACTAGCGTGGGAGGGGAGAGTGATACACATGTACAACACACACCAAACACACATGTCCCACACCCAGAACAATCTGCAGAGCAAATCAACAGCAACATAACCAAGGAGCACAGAAAGACAGGGCACATACCTGTTGCCGAACCACTGTAATTAGGTGAGAATAGTGACCTAAATTGTAAAAATAGATAACTTACATATATATGTACAGAAATGGCCATTGGTCAGTTCAAAGTTCTTAATGGCAACAGGGCAACGTCCAAGGCCCAACTTGACTCCTGACAGCCTAGGCACTCCACTGGGCAGGGGCATCATGGAGATGGCAGGTAGACACCTCAGGGGGAATGGGGGTTGAGAGGTGAGTGGGGGGTTTCTTGGGAGGGGGGTCCTTAGGTTTGGGAGGGGACAGGTCCTTGCCCTTCTGACTAGGGGGCAGTGGAGTGGCCTTGGGCCCTTAGTGGCAGGGGAACTCTTAGGGGGAGGAACAGGAGCTGAATGGGAGCTGTAGGTACTGGGCTGGGGGGGCACTTTCCTCTTATGGGAAGGAGAGGGGGGTGGGATAGGGAAGAGGTCAAGGTAGGAAAGGAAAAGCTTCTTAGGACCAGTGGAGTAGGGTGAAGGAGGAGGAATGGGAGAGGGGGTAGACGGAATGGTTGTAGGAGGAGGATGTGTCCTGGACTTGGGCAAAGGTGCATGGACAGTGTGTGTGAGGTGGATGGCTGTTCAGTGTCTGAGTGGGAGCATTTATGTGTCTTTGAAGGGGGCAGAAAGAGTGGGGGAGGACTAACAGGATGTGTGGATATATGTTGTGGTGGTGTCTGCAAGTGAGGTGGGCATGCTGCAGGAGGTGGTGATTGTGGTGGTGGTGACTGCACATGTGGTGTGTGTGGTGCATGTCTGCGTGTCTGCTGTTGTGGTGACTGTGGGCAAGGCTGTACAGGTGGCAGGATCTGGGACTGATGATGCAGTGCATGCAGATGTGAGAGCTGAGCAGGAGACAGTTGAGGCAGTGGCTGCTGTAGTATGTGCATCTGGGTGTTGGCTGTGTGTGTGCTTGTGGAGTGAAGTGTGTTGCCTGTGTTTGTCTGTACAAGCCCTGTCCATTGTTCTGTGTGAGTGCTTGTTAGATTGTGTGTGTGGGATGGGTTGGGGGAGAGGGTTATGGGACTGGGGACGGGTAGTTGGAGAAATGATGGAAAAACAGGGACACTGGCTGCAGTCAGAGATTAGGCCAGAGCCTGAAACAATCTCTGTATGGCTGCCAATCAACCATGAATGCCCCCCAGGAAGGCATAGAATTGCTGCACCTGGGATGCCAGCCCCTGGATGGCATTCACTATGGTTGACTGCCCTACAGAGATGGATCTCAGGATGTCAATAGGCTCCTCACTGAGGGCCGCAGGGTGGCTGGGGCAGGACCTGAGGTGCCTAGGGTGGAGGAAATGCTTACCCTCCTGGGTGAGTGGGAAAGGGCAACTGGGTGGGGGTCTACTGGGAGGGCGGTGCTGATACAAGAGTGGTTGAAGTATCTGAGGTAGTCCAAGAGGGCTCCGCCACCACCAGAAAGCTTCCATCGGATGAAGAACCAGTCTCCCCCGTGGTGCTCCCCTCTCCACCAACCCACCGGTCCCCTCAGCATCGGTGGACTCTGCCTCCTGGGTCCCGTGGGCTGCAGCTCCCTCACTCGCTGGTGCCCCTGCTCCTTCACAAGGTGATGCTAATACACTGTCTAGAACCTTGTACCCAAACCCATGGTTGGAAACATATTCTAAATACCACACAGTCTGTATTCACACCCTTGTGGCTGCTGTGCTGCCCTCAAGCACCCATCCAACTCAGGATTGGCCACCACCACTATGCAGGCCATAAGGGGGGATCAGGCTCCGACAGGCACTACTCCCTGGTTGGAAAGCCGTCCCCAGCTGGGCCTCCTCGGTCGTCTGGGCCCAATGTCTTGGGTCCCCTCACCGTTTCCTGCAGTGAGTCCTCCACCGGCAATGGACCCCTAGGGTCCACACATCCTTGGCGACGGCATGCCTCAAACCCCTTCTTCTGATGGGCGCTGACCTGCAAAGGAAACAGAGACAGAGAACACCTTGAACCATACAATCTAGCCTGTCACACAAAAGGCTTAAATACTGCATTTGACCCTCATCAAGCACAAACATGACCCGTACCTCTGCATTCACATTGCCTGCAGCCATACACCCCCAAATTACACACCGCTAGCACACACATACATCTACATGCAGCCATGTCGCATGCAACGTACCCCTGATGTACTCACCTGTAGGTCTGGAGGCCCATACAACTGCCCATACAGGGGTAGGACCCCATCAACGAGCTTCTGCAACTCCTCTGATGTGAAGGCTGGAGCCCTTTCTCCTGTAGCATGGGCCATGGCAGGTTTCAGACACAGGACACAGGTCACAGCAGCACACGCAGTGGAGAAGTAGTTGAGTGGAAAGTCAGGAATCAAGTGAAGTGATAGAAAGAAAATGGCGGTCACGTCCGTGGCGGTGAACACCGTCACTACCGGTGTTGATCATCATTGGTTCCTGTACTCCATAGAGCCCCATGTTAGCCAATGAGGAATAGCATGACGGTGCACACCACCTTTCGCCATGATGCCTAACGCCGGCAGAGTAAGACCACTTCCACCGGTCCCTCCAGGTTGCCATTTCCTACTGCTAGTACTCATGTTTTAAATTTATATGTGCGTCATTGGTATTAACTGTGCACACCTAGACAATTCTAGTGTCCTACATACATACATGCTCTGTGTACTATGATGTTGTGTGTCCATAGGTCCTATTGTCACACCCATTTTACTTTTGGCTCACTTGAATACCAACCACTGTAGAGAAATAGGAGGAGGAGGCAAGCACCGGTGTACAGACCCCTTGTGGACTTGGCTACCCTGGAGGACCGGCACATCATACTCTCCTATCGTCTGGACAGGGCCACAATCACAGAGCTGTGTGCACAATTGGAGCCTGATCTGCTGCCTGCTATCCATTTCACCACAGTAATTCCTCCTCTTGTGCAGGTACTGTCAGTGCTCCATTTCCTAGCAACTGGTTCTTTCCAGGTGACTGTGGGCTTGGTTGCAGGAATGTCACAGCCAAGGTTCTCGATTGTGCTTGAAAGGGTTTTGGCTGCCTTGCTCACACCCATGAGCAGCTACATCGCGTTCCCCCAGGTTGATGATTTGCCCACTGTGAAGGCTGGATTCTACACAATGGGACACACGCCACATGTGATTGGGGCCATTGACGGAACCCATATTGCCTTAGTCCCTCCCAGGGCAAATGAGCAAGTGTACAGGAATAGGAAGAGTTTCCACGCCCTCAATGTCCAAATGGTGTGCCTTGCTGATCAGTACATCTCCCATGTCACTGGCAAGTATCCTGGATCTGTGCATGATACCTATGTCTTGAGGAATAGCAGCGTCCCACAGGTGATGGCACAACTACAGAGGCACAGAGTGTGGCTTATAGGTGAGCTTGTGTCTCCATCCAATATATGTCAGTGTATGCCTACTGGAGTCATACCCCATGCCATTGTGTATGGCTAATGTGTGTCCCTCACTCTTTCCATGTGACTCCGGCTACCCAAACCTGTCCTGGCTGTTGACCCCTGTTAGGAATCCGAGAACAGGGGCTGATAATCGGTACAAGGATGCACATGGGTGTACCAGGAGGATTGTGGAACGCACTTTCGGTCTCCTTATAGCCAGGTTCAGGTGCCTCCGTTTAACAGGTGGATCCCTATGCTACTCCCTTGAGAAGGTCTGCCAGATTGTGGTGGTCTGCTGCATGCTGCACAATTTGGCCCTCAGACACCATGTGCCCTTTCTGCAGAAGTAGGGTGGGGGACAATGCACCTGTGGCAGCAGTGGGCACTGAGGACAGTGAGGAGGAGGAAGAGGATGTGGACACATATCATTCAGCAGTACTTCCAATGACACTCAGGTAAGACTGTTGACCTGTACATGTCTCCATTTTAGTAATGTGCTGTGTGGCTGTTATGTTGTGCCAGTGACTACCTTTGCATCACAACTGACTGTCACCTATGCCTTACCTTATTGCAGATGTTGTTGTGGTTACAACAGTGTACTGATGTGATGAGTACAGACTGCTGAGACACATTAGTTGGATGGATTCACACATTACAGGACATTTGCATAGGATACTGGAGTTCATTAAAGTTCAATACATTGCACATTTCTTTCTGATAAAGCACTATTAATCAAGTTGTGTACAAGAGTGTTTATTTGAATAACAAAAAAAAACAATGGAAAGTGCAATAGAGTGGGGTGATGATTAGCAAACGTCCAGTATAGTGGCCCAGCCTGTAGCACAGGTCCAGTGTCCATTGGGCCATAGGAAGAGGAGCAATGGCAGTCCAAAGTGAACAAGGTGAATCAGTGGAACACAAGGGGGACATTCTGGAGGGGCTCTTTTCCTGGAGGTGGTCTTGGTCTTGGCAACACTCTTTGGTGTGTGTCTGGGTCGCAGGGAACGTTTGCGGGGTGGTTCACCTTCTGCAAGGGGCAGGGTGCTGGTGGCCTGTGATTCCTGTGGCCTCCTGTCCACTTGCTGCAGCAGATGAGGAGGGCTGGTCAGTACACTGGCTAGTGGAAGGGCCCTGTGTGTTGTGTACTCATGCATGATGTTCGCTATGTCACTCAGCACCCCTGCAATGGAGGCCATGGTGGTATTCAAGGCCTGCAATTGTTGCATGACTTCCTGGTGATGTTCCTCCTGTAGCCGCTGGTTCTCCTGCATGATGTTGAGAACCTGACCCATCCTGTCCTGGGATTGTTGGTGTGCCCCCAGGACATTTGTGAGTGCCTCCTGGGCAGTCAGGTCCCTGGGCCTGGTCTCCCCCTGGCACACAGCTATCCTCTGACTGTCCCTGGCCCCCAGTGCCTGTGTCCCCTGATTGGTGTGCCCACTCCCCTTACACCAGGACCTTCATTGTCTTGCCTGTGTGGTATCACCTCGGGTCCCTGTACAGGTGGGCACACTACTGATTGACGTGTCCTGGGGACAGAGGTCTGGGGACATTAGCTGGCTGCTGTGGTGTTTGAGTCTGAGCGGGGGCCTGTGTTGAACTGGCTTTGGGATGTGGTAGAGGGCTGACCTGTGGTCCCAGATGGACCAGGGAGTTCATCCAGATCAAGACCTCCAGAGCTGCTGTCATCAATGAGGGCTTCCTCTGGTGGGGGACTGGGTTGCTGTGGCACCTCCTCACCAAAGACATTGGCTGGGGCACCTGTGGAGATGTAAGTGATTTGTTAGGGTAATTGTCTGTCACATATTTCGCATTACTACCTTTCCCAAAGATATTGGTGCTGCCTCCTACATTTGGTAGTGTATGGTGATGGCTTGTGAGATTGGTGGTTCTACATGCTGTTCATGCATTGCTGGTGGGTGTGCATGCAGAGCTGGGTGGGATGTGCTTGCAGTGGGTATGGCATGCAGGGGTAGACATTTAGGTGTGGTAATTGAGGTGGTCCACTGTGCGGGATGGAGTAGGGTGAAGGGAGTCAGGGTGAGGGGGTAACATGGCATGCAGGTATGGGTGGTGGTAGGTTGGTAATGGTGACTCACCATTGTCCAGTTCTCAGGCTACTCCAGTGAGCCCCTCAGAATGCAGTATTGCCAAGACTTGCGCCTCCCATGATGTCAACTGTGCTGGAGGAGGTGGGAGTCCACTGCCAGTCCTCCTGATGGGGAGCTGGTGTCTTGCTGCAATGGAACGCACCTTCCTCTGTAGGTCGTTCCAGCTCTTCCTAATGTCGTCCCTTGTGCATGGGTATTGTCCCACGCTATTCACACAGTCCATGATCTTCCACCATGGCTCCATCTTCCTGCCAATGAAGATCTGCTGTACCTGAGGTCCAAACAGCTGTGGCTCTACCCTGACTATTTCCTCCACCATCACTCGAAACTCCTCATCAGTGAAACAGGTTGCCTTTGTGGGGACATCGGTGTTGTGTGGTGTGTGTGTTGTGCAGAGGGTGTTGAGTGGTGTGGTGGAGTGTGTGGTGTGTGGTGTGTGACCGATGAATGGGTAGTTGTGGTGTGTGTGTGCAATTGTCTCTGGGATTGGCCTGGCAAGGTGTAGTGGTCTTCCTGTCTTTGCAAAGGATTGTGGGTGATGTGGGGGGGTGTTTTATAGTACTGTTGGTGGGTGTGTGCATTTGTGTCAGTTGTGGCTTTTTTGGACTGGCAAATGTTGGCTTGTTTTGTGTTTGGGTGGCCAATTCTTCTGTAGCAGTGTGCACCGCCAATGGTTCACCGCCGTTGATAGTACCCTGTGCTGCTTCATGGGTCATTATTTGGAGGGCATTGTTTTTCTAGCGTAATGGTATCGGTGCTAGCTCCTACAGTTTTTCACGTCTGTTGGGTCTGGCGGATTTGTGGTTGTGGCGGTTTCTGTCGGTTTTGTGTGTGTGTCCTAATCTGGCAGGCGGATGTTCACCTCCCCGGCGGTATGTTGGCAGCCGTCACCATGGTGGTAGTCAGAAAATACCTCCAATGTGATAATGATGGCCTTAGTTACTATGAATTTCTATTGTACTTTGACTACAACTAACAGTTGAACAAGAGCAGTATTAAAACAGGTTTTTTCACAATCCATTTGATTTGTGTTTTTCCCAGTGTTTGATGATGAACATAATATAATGCTTACCTGCACTCTGTTAAGTGGTAAATGATAGCATACATTAGTAACGTCACTGATACTACCATCTGAGCATCACTAAACAAAAATAATTCCATTTATTATGTATGTGTGTGAACAAATATAATAAATATCTATTTATCTATTAATCAAGAAAAGCTGTAACATTAAAAAACATACATACCTACATTACATAACTACAATTCCTTTACCTTCTCCTTCAATCTTCTTATATATATATTAATGACAGAACTTCTTGGGGAAAAAGTTGTGGTAATAACCAACTCTTTGTTGTAATTAAATTGTAAATAGTTCTCAAAAGATTTTTTTCTTGTTTTTCTTTTCTCAATTTGCTTTCAAGGAGACCAGATGCTCGGGCTTGCGCATGTTTCCAATATGTCCACCTCTTAGAAGCTCCAAACTCCACAAGTAATATAGCACAGAGTTAAGGAATGGTCAAGTGGGGAAATGGGTTTTGGGTTGGGAACAGCGGGGGAAGAAGACCTGTGGAAGCAAGAGTTAAACAAAACAATTGCAAGATTAATCACAATGACTTTCAATAAGTTTTTTTTCAAATAAACACTTATACTGAAAACATAAATGGCCTAAGGCTTCACTATAACTAGGCCTCAAGAATCTAGATACCTGGAAATCAAGAAAGGGTATGCAAGGTTTTCATTTGAACATTCCAGAATTAACATATTATATTTTTTGAAAAAATAAACACTCTCCAAATAGTTCTTAGAATAATAACTGCATTGTAACAAGAATCAAAGAGCACATGGTTTTTCTCTGCATGAATGAACTTTACTAGAACCACGAATAACACAGCTACGCCACTCTCTGATTAACAGTCCCAAGACTCAAATGTTCAGGAAATATTGTGCACCTTAATCAAACCGCACATCTAGATTTCGATGTCTAGAAATGATCGCACTCTCTGCCGATCTGTATTTCAAAAGTTAAATGCCTGGAATGAATAGCACACACTGTTGCCGATTCGATTATCAAGATCCAAATGTCATGCACTGATCGCGCACACTGCTGATCTGAATGGCAATAAGTAAATGCCAGGAATGAATCGTGCACACTGTTGCCGATTCGGAATTCATGATACAAATGCCATGAAATGATCGCACGCACGGCCGATCTAAATACCAAGAAGTAAATGCCAGGAATGAATTGCACACACTGTTGCCAATTCGGAATTCACAATACAAATGCCATGAAATGATCATGCACACTGCCGATCTAAATGCCAAGAAGTAAATGCCTTGAAAACAATCGCACACGCGATTTCAAGTAAAGGCCCAAAACTTGAGTTTCACTGGAAACAGAGTCGGGGGCCTAACCCGACCTCCGCCTTACCGCCCTGCTTGAAGATGACCAAATAAATGAGGGCAGGCCTGTAAATGACTGGATAGGCCTCCGGGACAGGAGCTCTGGAAAATGCTGCTGCTCTGCACCGGGACCTCTGAATAGTGAGCATGTGGAGCTGTGCTGGCTCCCTTATATAGAGCCAAGCCCTGCCCACAAGCCACACCCAACCATGCTGCAAGAAAGGCTTCTAGAAAGTCATAGAATAAAGGACCACACCCTGTAGTCCTGCAAACAAGCCTTGCAAATGAACAATGAATTACAAACAGCATTAATGACTTTTCAAGGTAAAAGCTCTGCAATGCGAAAGGTTAGCATACTGCATAGAAACACAATGCATGAAATGTGCCTTCGCATAAGGACTGGGTTTTTGCATGTACGTCGCCCGTAGAGTGCGCACTGTCCTGAAAATGTGCTGTATTTTTTCTGAACTAAAGGTCAACCAGACAAAAACAAAAAAATAAAAAACACACCTAACAGGTCACAACAAAGCATTCTGCAAAAAAAAAAAGAAACTACCTAATGATTTTGGGGAGGGCAGGGGTGAATTTCTACAAGCTCCCTGTTTATATTCAGGTCACTCTCCCCTGCCACTATCACTGCTTCACTATACAAACAGTATGTTGCAGTTCCTGAGTAAGGCTCAACAGTGTTGCAGTTTTGCTTCAGCCGGTTTACAGCAACTAGCAGGCCAGGTGGTGGAATAGCAGGTGATGCAGATTTAGTAGATGGTCATACAACTTCAGTCTGCATGGCTGGAGTAGAAGATTCAGCAGTTGGAAGCTCAGCAGCTGCTCTGGGTGTTCCCCCTATCGAGGTGCACAAAATCCAGTTCCCTTCTCCATTCAGCCAGAGCCAAACTGGTGGAATAGACGACACAACAGTTTTACTTGTTGCTCAAATGCAGATTTACCTTCAGTAAGTGAAAGACAAGAGGTGCCTGGCAAAGCAGGAACAGAATGTTTAATTAAACACAATGGCCAGGAGAGAGCAGTATAGAGTTGGAGTCTGATGACTGTCTCTCAAAGTTACAGACTTTTGAGCATCTTTTATACATTATCTTAAGGTGCAATCAACCGATTTAATACATTCTTTGAAAAGAGGGGATCCCAGCATAGTCACGAGGCCAGATATCTGACCATTTGATAAAGTGTGCAGGTGGGTCTCGACTTTGTGTGGACATAGTATGGGCCAGTAGGCAATATGTCCAGATGTCCGGCATAGGGAGTGCATGATCAATGGGTGCAGTGTGTGTGCTGTGTTTTGATTGGCTGTTTGTTCCTAACCTTATGTGGCATCTAACTGTATGGTGTTTTGGGAATGTGTACCCCTCCGGCCAAATGTGTTTCATTGGGGGGCAATTTCCTAAGTCCTTTGTGGTGTTGCTGCCTATCTGAGGAGTTGATCTGGGACTTTCCAGTTTTGTGCATTTGTCTGTCGGCTATGTTTTACTCTACGTGGATCTGTCAATCAGTTGCTTCAGGCCTGGGCCCCAGGTCCTGCATTACCACAATCTTCTGCCTTGGGGTTGGCAGGGAGGTCATGTCGGATGGAATCGACAATAGTAAAGTGAGTTTGTTGTTATGCTGGCACATATGGTGTACACTGACTTTTTTTATGCATATCAACATGCTCATTCTTGTGGTCCCTAATGAGTACTGCTGTCCAGTTCCAAGTGAGATTACTTTGTAACATAGGGCGAATGTCCCATGCCGGGCATTTACTTTCTTCTACCCTGATGGAATAGTGAAAAACTGGCACACTACTGACTCTTTCAGAGTTTT
The DNA here is from genome assembly GCF_031143425.1 of Pleurodeles waltl. NCBI lineage: Eukaryota > Metazoa > Chordata > Amphibia > Caudata > Salamandridae > Pleurodeles > Pleurodeles waltl. Next base: position 842,700,012 of record NC_090436.1, read on the forward strand.
TCTGTACTTCAGCTCCTGGTCTTCCAGGACAATGGCCGCCTCGTCCTCCGCCATTGCACCAAGAGCAGCAGCAACACCTCTTGGTTCGCCACCTTGTGCAATGTTGGAAAATAGCAAAAAAAACAAAAGACAGTTGCAGCAGAACTGTAATGCTTCTGATTAGGTCAAAAGCACAATAATAAACTACTATAAAATAGAGCTATTTATTGGATAACAAATGTTTGCTGCTACCCCATCAAGGGGGTAGGACCTCAGTATCCACCAAAAGAAAGAAAAACCTAGAATAGTGCACAATCAAATTACACAAACCCCAAACCCTTGAAAGCACTTGTTTTACCAAACTTGCAAAAAGAATACTACTTAGAAAGCTTTATTTTTATCTATAAACACACAAACCATTAGGCTACAAAACTGTAGCCCATTCCCAGCAAAAAATGACACACTCTTTACACTATTTGAAATTCTATATTTATTTCAGAACAATTAATTACATAGAAATATTTATTTTAAGCTTTTTCACTTCTAAAAATCCAGGAAATTCACCAACAAAACCAAAGGTTAGAGGTCAGTTATAGTTAGGGCTTCTTATATTACTATGCTATTACAAAGCCCATTTGAACTACACATACATTAGAAATACAATAGTAATAGTTATTATTTCCTGTCTTTAAATACAGCATTATTTATCCAACTTATAATACAGGCCACAACGCCATATTGAATAGCAAAGTCACCTATACAGTTACGTACCTATACCAAGCCCATTGCGCTGCTATTACTTATTTTATGTAATAACCTCTTTAAAATAAATTCATACATTTTCCATTTTTACATGCAAAATTATATAGTATTCTAAATTTACATATGGCGAGTTGCTTGAATGTCAGCTATGGTTTTTCTGCAAATGAGATGGCAGCAGGTGGTACCTGACTCTGGGAAGCAGCAGCTAAGTCTGGCATAGCTGCACTCAATGTTCTTAAACTATCCTGTACCACCCCAGAATCTAGAGTTAGGACACTCAGGTGGCGTTTTAAGAGGTCTTTTTTGGATGTGTGCATACCATTCTGGCCACTCATGAGAATGTTCTGGGTCCTTGGGAGGTCAACAATCTGGTCCAGCTGATTCTACTCCAATATTGTTACACATACTAAGTCCCTATTCATGGTGTTCACATTGGTGACCACATCCTAAGGCTCCCTCTCAGGAGGATGTCTTGCCCCAGCCCTTTCCATACCACCCTCTGACCCTGACTGGGTAGCCACAGGTGTAGTGCGACCTTGATGCACAGTAGATGTTATGGCCACGGTTGGTATAGAAACCAGGAAAGAGGTGGCCTTCAAAATGATGTAGGGCTCAAAAGTGATCTGACCATGCCTGAGCTGGTACTGTTAGATCCTGATCTACAACCTGTTCTGAAAGAAATAAAGGGTGATTAATGGCTCTCCGGAAGGCAGCACTATCAAGCAATGTGCTAGCCGACTGAAGGGTCTCCCATATCTCAGTTTCTAAATTCCTCTTTCTATCTCTCAATGCTAAATGGTATAAAGCCCTAGCCCTCTTCACCTCCTTTTAATCACGGCACATCTTTATAAGGCTATCAACAGTTCTTCATGAGCATTTGAACAATTCCTCTTAAACCACCTATAAGTCAGAGACACCCCCGACTTAGAGAGGGTAGACTTAATATGGCCACAGTAAGATGCAAATGGTGTTACAATTCAAGTATCTGAGGCTACATAATCTAAGCAAGTCTAGATTTCAGATTGTCAGGAAGACAACTATTTTAAATTAAAAGCTATTGGGGAGATCTTGGCCCATTTTATTCTTTGTCCGTGGTCTTTGAGAATAATTGGTTCTTTATATATAGGACCTATGTCTGCCAACTTCAAGTTCCATTTAAGTGTAGTCAGCAGAACAATATGGTCACTTTGGATATCCCATACCACTTTGAATTTTATCAATGAGAAAAAGAACCAACTAAAACCCCTTTGGACATGGGTGTTCTCTCTTCAGAGTTGACTTCTCTTTTATTAGGAACATATTAAAACCAAATTATTTAACAAATTCCCCGCTCATTGTGCATAAAATGTACTTGATTACTAGTTACGGACAAATTATCAATCTCTTCAAACAAATAACAAACTGTTCTGCTTTACCTCTCTGGAATGCACTTCTGAGTTTAAAGAAGACATTTATTGTTGTTAATTCCCCACCCACAAGTTCCTGAGAGACGAAATTAGTAGATTGGAAGCACACGTTCAAAAGTAGTCTCAGCAATGAAAGCAAAATATATCAAAGTACTTCTCAGTTGCAATGTACACAGCAAATAGATGTGATTATATCATATCATAACTTCAATGCAAAGCATAAAAGTCAAAATTCATCACTGTATGGGCAAGACGGTAGGGCCTATATTCAGCTTCATCTATCTGGGGTCTGCAAGTTGATGTTGACGGTCAGCTGCGAGAAAGAGATTCTCTACCCAAACGGGAGGCAGGCAACTCACGTCTAGTTCCTGTCTGAAGTCAAGCAGATTTAAATCTATCTCACCGTAGCCCAGAGTCATCCTTAAAAGCAAACTCAGTGTGAGAGCCGAAGAACCTTGGAGAGAGGCCAATTCTCCTGAGCTCACTCACTCTCAGACTGGATTGCGAGGTAAACACAAAATCTACGTGCTCTTATCAGCTAAGGTCTGGTGTGAAGAAAACAGCTTGGTGCATCTTGTGGAAAAACACAGCTTGGAAAAACACAGCTCATCTGCAATGTCTCAAGTGCAATGTCTAAGCCCACGTTAAAGCCAATAGGCAGCTAACCTAAATAGCAAATGTAATGTCTAATGGCATGTCAAAGGCAATAGGCAGCTAAACTGAATACAGAATGTAATGTCTAATGCCATGTCAAAGCCAATAGGCAGCTAAACTGAATACAGAATGTAATGGTTAATGCCATGTCAAAGCCAATAGGCAGCTAAACTGAACAAAACATATAGGGGGTCATTACAACATTGGCGGTATAAGGCGCTTACCGCCGTGCAAAAGACCGCCAATACACCGCCGCTGCGGCGGTAGACCGCCACAGCTATTATGACACACATCACGAAATCCGCAGAAATTCAGACACCCACACAACAATGCCACACCAAAGGTCAGCGATAAACATGCGGAAACAAATCCTCCACCTCCACGCCAACAGAAACACGCCCATGCTATTACGGCCCACGAATCCACACGGCGGTCTTTCAACCGCGGTATTCCATTGGCGGTACACACTGCTGCGCTCAAAATACACACACATATACAAAACACCGCCACAATGGACAATTCCAAATACACACACCTGATACACATACAAACAACACTCCCACACACCCAACACAATATAAAACACCCACCCACATCACCCACAAACCCCTACAACCAGAAATTCTGAGAGAAGGCCAGAGAGAGAGCACAACTATTGACAACCCCATCACACAGAGGCACACAACACCATCACCCACACAACATCCACGCACAAAACACCACATACCACTACACTCACCACACTCATCACCACATACACCACCCCACACCTCACACACACCACCCCATGTCACGCCAAAGACACCGCCGCTTCTCCGAGGAGGAGCTCAGGGTCATGGTGGAGGAAATCGTACGGGTAGAGCCAGAGCTATTTGGCTCACAGGTACAGCACACATCAATAGCCAGGAAGATGGAGTTATGGCGCAGAATAGTGGACAGGGTGAACGCTGTGGGACAGCACCCAAGAAATAGGGAGGACATCAGGAAGAGGTGGAATGACCTGCGGGGGAAGGTGCGTTCCACGGTATCCAGGCACAACATCGCGGTGCAGCGGACTGGCGGCGGACCCCCACCTCCTCCCCCACAACTAACAACATGGGAGGAGCAAGTCTTGACCATCTTGCATCCTGAGGGCCTCGGAGGAGTCGGTGGAGGATGGGACACTGGTAAGTCAAATCTTAACTATCACATCCCCCACCCTACCTGCATGCTATCACACACCCCCACCCTCACACCCTCCCCTATCACCCCAAATCCTCAGTAATGTACCCATAACACAAACCACCAATCCCAACACCAAGCCCTGCATGACACAACTAAGCATGGGCACCCCTCACTAAAGCATGCTCACTGCACATACCCAGAACACCCCCCCAACCATCATCACACAATCCCCCACACAGGAATGCTTGCACTGGGGTACACAAACACCCACCCATTGCACACCATGAAACACACACATGCAATAATCATGTTCTCATACCCCTGCAGGAACCCGAAGGACCGTCACCACACCAGAGGGTCCAGAAAAACACCACTCCACCCCCAGAAGAGGCCCACAGTGACGACAGCAGCTCTGCCCCGCTGGATCTTGATGACCAGCCAGGACCATTGTGGGCCTCCAGACAGTCGGTTCCCCTTGCCCAGCCACAGCCCAACACCGAGCTGCCACCCTCTGGTAACACCAGCACAGCACCCACCCAGCGGAACCAAACCTCCCTACCCAGGGCAGGTCAATCAGCGGTGTGTCCACCAATACAGGGCACCCAGGCTAACCCACCACCCCAACAACAACAGGGACCTGGGGGCAGTGGTAGTGGGCACACGGTCCAGGGGACGGAGGCACAGGAACACCGGGGAACTGGGACGGCTGCTGTGCGACAGAGGGAGGACAGGCCAAGGGAACCAACTCTCCACGAGGCCCTCTCCTCCATCATGGGAGCATACCACCACTCCCAGGAGACGATGGCGACGGTCCTGGACAAGTTGCAGGAGACCCTGCGCCTGCAGGAGGAGCAGCATTTGGGGTTCAGGGAGGAGCTCAGGACCATCGGCTCCGACCTGGGCACCATCGTAGGGGTGCTGACGGACATTCAAAAGACCTTGAGGGACACCGTGGCACTCCAAGGGGCCCCTGACACTAGCATGGACGATGAACTGCCCACCACATCCGCCGGCGCTAGTGGACAGGACGCCCCGCCACAGGACCACCACACCAGCACCCCACCCCCTGCAGACGGACAACCACCACGCAAGCGGTCCCTGAGATCCAGGAACAGGACAGAGCAAGATGGCAAGACCCACGCCAGGAAATAAGACCACCCTGATTGTCCTCCCACTGTCCCACTTTGTTACCCTGTCCATATTCGAACTGCCCCAGCTCCACTTCCTATGCCAAGATGGGCAGTGCACCTGTGAGACTAATAGACTGGACTCTGCCATGGACATTCCTCCACCATCACCCATCACCATTTTACAACCCCCCTTCATTTTTTGAGGACTTAAATAAACACCCTTGAAACACGAAAAAATCTGGAGTCAGTCTATGATTTGGTACTTTGTATTATCAATCACAGTGTCATAATGGGTTACCCATTGTAAGGCTAACATACCTATGTCACACATCACAAGCCCTTGAAGGATGCAAGCAGTTGACACATAGGTTACCACACTTGTGAAACTGAAATGGAAGGGTACAATTCAATTAACATATAGTGAGTGAAATGTAGGTACAGGATAGAGGTAGACGTGTGAAAGTTAATGTAATGTTAAACCAGAAAATGTTCTCACCTGTGTGTCACTGGAAATATTGCTGTATGACTGAATCCCTGTTGTCATTTTCTTCTTCCTCAGCTTCATCCTCATCACGGTCCACAGGCTCCACAGCTGCTACAACACCGTCATCTGGATCATCCTCCTGCAGAAAAGGCACCTGGCGTCGCAATGCCAAATTATGGAGCAAGCGACGATGATGTCGCACACCTTCTTCGGTGAGTAGAATAGGGATCCACCTGTCATATGGAGGCACCTGAACCTGGCCTTAAGGAGGCCAAAGGTGCATTCGATAACCCTCCTGGTCCGCCCATGGGCATCATTGTACCGTTCCTCTGCCCTGGTCCTGGGATTCCTCACTGGGGTCAATAGCAAGGAAAGGTTGGGGTAACCAGAGTCCCCCAATAGCCATACAGGGTGCCTCTGGAGTTGACCCATCATATCAGGGATGCTGCTATTGCGCAGGATGTAGGCGTCATGCACTGAGCCAGGGAACATAGCATTTACCTGCGAGATGTACTGGTCTGCCAAACAGACCATCTGGACATTCATAGAATGATAACTCTTCCTGTTCCTGTACACCTGTTCACTACTGCGTGGGGGACCAGAGCTACATGGGTCCCATCAATGGCACCTATGACGTTGGGAATATGTCCAAGGGCATAGAAGTCACCTTTCACTGTAGGTAAATCCTCCACCTGAGGGAATATGATGTATCTCCTTACGTGTTTCAGCAGGGCAGACAACACTCTGGACAAGACGTTGGAAAACATAGGCTGGGACATCCCTGATGCCATGGCCACTGTTGTCTGAAATGACCCACTTGCAAGGAAATGGAGCACTGACAGCACCTGCACGTCAGGGGGGATTCCAGTCGGATGGCGGATCGGTGACATCAGGTCTGGCTCCAACTGGGTACATAGTTCCTGGATAGTGGCACGGTCAAACCTGTAGGTGACAATGACATGTCTTTCTTCCATTGTCAACAGGTCCACCAGCGGTCGGTACACCGGAGGATTCCGCCATCTTCTCATATGTCCCAGCTGACGGTGCCTACGAAGGACAACAGCGAAGAACCAGTCATTAATCCTCCAGGTATGTACCCACTGTTACACACAAGACTACACCAGACACAAAACCCTTCCTGTATGTGTGTTGAGTGTAGGCCTAGCTATGTGTGACGCAGTAGTAAATGAAGCCATGTGGGCCCCTGAAATGGCGGATGCCTGACCTCTAAACTGGGACAATGGGATTCTGGGGTAACTGCGCTGGCGTTGCACACCGTCGCCGTAGGCGGTCATAGACCGCGGCGCAATGCTGCATTGGTTAATATTGGACCCTATGGGTCCAAGGAGCCAATGAACAGGTGCGCTGGTGGTGATGATGCGCACCGCCGTGGATGTCACCGCCGCAGACGTCTGTTCACTCACTAGATACCTGACCTTCGACAGGAGAGGACCTACACTGCTAGCACTGCTGTGACCTCGGTCTGGAAGCGACGATGGCTGCTGCATCTGGGGAAAGGGCCTTCACTGCACAGGAGTTGGAGAAACTTGTGGATGGTGTCCTCCCCCAGTGCACGCTACTCTACGGTCCTCCAGACCAACAGGTTAGTACAGAGGGAGCACTTTGTATGGGCTAGGCCTGGGTGGAGAGGGCTGGCTGGAAGAGGGAAGGGGGCAGAGTACATAGAACAGTTATGCATGGGAATGAATGGGCCACATGGCCAGAGTAGGGAGGGGGCCACTCACATTAACGGTGCAGTTGGTAATGACTGTACCTCTTCCCTTGTACATGTCATGTAGGTCAGCGCCCACCAGAAGAGGGACATTTGGCGTGCCATCGCCAAGGAGGTCCGGACCCTGGGGGCCCACCAGAGACGGGGCACCCACTGCCGTAAGAGATGGGAGGACAAACGCGCTGCAGCAAGAAGACGGCGGAGGCTCAGCGGGGGATGGCCTCCCAACGTGTGAGGGGTGCCCGTTGCACCATGACCCCCCTGATGTTCCAGATCTGGCGTTGGCCTACCCGGAGTTGGATGGGCGCTTGAGGACATCACAGCAGACACAAGGGGGTGAGTACAACCTCATTCTGCGGACTTTGCGTGCAGTGGAGGGGTCTGGGTGGGGGAGGTGGGCTGTGGGTGTCCCTAGGCCAGGGCGAATTTGGTAGGCAAGGCCCCTCCGTAATGTAGGCCATGTGGCACTCTACCCCACCTCACCAGAGTGCCAAGTTGAGGTATAGTTGCCCCTGTGGCATCCATGTGCGCAGATGTCCACCATTGCCATGTAGGCCATATCCCAGAAATTGCATGTGCAGAGGGCAGGAGCACGGCGTAGTGCAGGGGGCTGCTGCGTCTGTCTTGTCCGCCAACGGTAGCGGAATGCCATGCACTAAAACTCTCTTTCTTCTGTCTCCCCCCTTTTCCTGCTCTCCCTGTCCTTTTGTACATCAGCATCATCAGGCGGAGGTACAGTGGCACCGGAGCACGAGGGAGCTGCATCCCACATGGCCATGGAGGGCCACACCACAGACTCTGAATGCACCAGTGGGACGGAGGGCGAGGGGAGCTTCACGTCGGCCACCGGATCACCAACCAACGGTACAGACTCGTCCGCCGATGGGAGCTCCCCTGTGGTGGCGGCACCACCTGTGCGCCCCACTTCTACAGGTACAGCCGCCACCTCCCCTACCAGCACTGCCCTCCCAGCAGCCCCTCAGCGTTCACCCCGTGCCTGCTCACCCAGGAGGGTGGGCATCACCTTCGCCCCAGGCACCTCAGGCCCTGCCCAAGTCACCCCTGCTGCCCTCAGTGAGGAGGTTATTGACCTCCTCAGGTCACTCACTGTTGGGCAGTCTACCATTGTGAATGCCATCCAGGGTGTAGAACGACAGTTGCAACACGATAATGCATTCCTGGAGGGCATTCATTCTGGTCAGGCTGTCCTTCAGCGAACCCTGCAATCTCTGGCCTCAGCACTGATGGCAGCCATTGTCCCTGTGTCCAGCCTCCCCCCTCCAACTTCCTCCACCCAGACCCAATCTCCTGTACCCCAGCCCATCCCAAGCACACCTACAGACAAGCATGCACACAAGTCAACAAACACAAGTAGCTCAAGCAAGCATAGGCACCACACACACCACAGGCACTCACGCAAGCCTCACCCACATACAGACACAGCAACATCCACTGCCTCCACTGTGTCCCCCTCCTCCTCTTCTCTCTCCTCCCTCCCAGTCTGGTCTACACACACACCTGCATGCACCACATCTACAGGCACTAGGACTCGCACCAGGACACCCAGCACCACAAGCCGCTCACCTGCACTCACCACCTCCACTGCCATTTACACATCCCCTGTGTCCTCTCCCAGTGTGTCTGTGACGCCCCCTCCCAAAGTACACAAACGCCGTTAATCACTCAATCAACATCCATCCACCTCACGACAGCCTCCAGTACCTGCACCTGCACCCAAAACACCTAAAGTGACACCTCCTACAACCACCTCCTCTTCCTCCACTCCCAGACCCCCTCCAGCTACCCATCCCAGTGTTCGTCAGAAACTGTCCCTATGTCAAATTGACCTTTTTGCCCCCACCCCCCCTCCAATTCATCAGTCCCGTCGTAGCGCCTCAGCCAAAAAGCCTCCAATACCAGTGGTGCCTGTTCAAGGTTTGTGGAGTGCACTGGCCACCAGGGCAGGCAGTAGGACCCGGAGCCAAGGCACTGGCAGCCCACCCCCTGTAAAGGCTCTAAAATTGGAGAGTGGACGACGGGACCGTGTTAAGACTCCTGGTGGGACAACAAGTGACATGGGTTCGAAGGGGATTGGTGAGTCAGCTGTAACTCCAACAAAGGTGGGGAAAGTCCAGAGGAAGTCTGGCCAGCCTGTTGTGAGTGCCACGGCGGAGAAGTGCGCCATCATTTCCAGCGGTCCAGACACAACCGCCAGCACCGTCGTCACTAGTCCAGACACCACCGCCAGAGTCACAGCCCAGGAGGGCCCAAGTATCGTCACTGGTCCAGAGACCACCGCCAGAGTCACAGCCTAGGAGGGCCCAAGTATCGTCACTGGTCAGGAGACCACCGCCGGAGTCACAGCCCAGGAGGGCCCAAGTATCGTCACTGGTCCAGAGACCACTGCCAGAGTCACAGCCCAGGAGGGCCCAAGTATCGTCACTGGTCCAGAGACTACCGCCTGAGTCACAGCCCAGGAGGGCCCAAGTATCGTCACTGGTCAGGAGACCACCGCCAGAGTCACAGCCCAGCAGGGCCCAAGTATCGTCACTGGTCAGGAGGCCACCGCCGGAATCACAGCCCAGGAGGGCCCAAGTATCGTCACTGGTACAGAGACCACCGCCAGAGTCACAACCCAGGAGGGCCCAAGTATCGTCACTGGTCCAGAAACCACCGCCGAAGTCACAGGCCAGGAGGGGCCCGGATGCCACAGCCCCACTGGGCAATGATGGAACGTCATGCCACCCACCAATGCTCATTGTAGAGAACGTCATGCCACCCACCAATGCCCATTGGAGAGAACGTCATGCCACACACCAATGCCCAGTGTAGAGATCGTCATGCCACACACCAATGTCCGTATCAGAACTGCCATGGCAAAACACCACTGAACAGTCCATAGACCGCCATGGCAGTCCATAGACCGCCATGGCAAAGCACCGCTGAACAAGGGCAAAGACTGCCATGGCAAAGCACCGCTGAACAGTCCAGAACTGCCATGGCAAAGCACCGCTGAACAGGGCAAAGACCGCCATGGCAAAGCACCACTGAACAGTCCATAGACCGCCATGGCAAAGCACCGCTGAACAGTCCAGAACCGCCATGGCAAAGCACAGCTGAACAGGGCAAAGACCGCGATGGCAAAGCACCGCTGAACAGTCCATAGACCGCGATGGCAAAGCACCGCTGAACAGTCCATAGACCGCCATGGCAAAGCACCGCTGAACAGGGCAAAGACCGCCATGGCAAAGCACCGCTGAACAGGGCAAAGACCGCCATGACAAAGCACCGCTGAACAGGGCATGCATCGTGTAGGAATGAAAAGGCCGCCACATCAGGCATCCTTCTCCCATGTGCAGCTGGGACAGTGACCGGACATGAACTTTCACAGGGAGACTCTTCCAGTCTGGGCACCAGGCCCCCCCAGTACCAGTAGAGAACTGCATCCACTTGAGAGACTGTCGCTTTGCACTCCCCAGGATGACACAGTGGGCAAGTCACCCACTGTAGAGACTTGATAGACTGTGGCTTTGCACTCCCCAGGATGGCACAGAGGGCAACCCACCCACTGTAGAGACTTGACAGACTGTGGCTTTGCACTCCCCATGATGGCACAGTGGGCAACCCACCCACTGTATAGACTTGAGAGACTGTGGCCTTGCACTCCCCAGGATGGCACAGTGGGCAAACCACCCACTGTAGAGACTTGAGAGACTGTGGCTTTGCACTCCCCAGGATGGCACAGTGGGCAACCCACCCACTGTAGAGACTTGAGAGACTGTGGCTTTGCACTCCCCAGGATGGCACAGTGGGCAACCCACCCACTGTATAGACTTGAGAGACTGTGGCTTTGCACTCCCCAGGATACATCAATGGGCATGGAGCCCCGTCGTGGATCTGGCTTCGCATTCATCTGGCTGAGGTGCCCCCCCCTGAGGTGCCTGTAGTGTTTCTATCTGATGCCCCGGCAGTGTTCTCTCCGATTTTGGTCAGGTATAGTTTGTGGGCCTCGCCCATGCATTTTTGGACTGTTGGTGCACGGACATTGTTGTGTACATATCTGCACTACTTTTCGGATTGTATGTGTAAATAAAAGTGATTTTGAGTAATATATATCTGTATATTTTTGTATGACATGTATATTGGCACATTACAATGTTTGACCGAATTTCGCATTGTCTTTTCATTCTTCCGGGGGGAATGTGGGTTGTTACTGTGATTTTTGTGAATGCATTGGTGTGTATATTGTAATATGCGAGGGTGGGGGTGTTTGGTGGGTGTCCCCCTAACTTTTGCCTCCCCCCTCCCCCGTGTCGTTGATGCAGTACTCACCGGTGTCTTCGGCGCCTACGTAGCTGTTGGTCGTAGAGGAGCAGAAAGACAAGGGCAGGTAGGATTTGCAATTCGGCCTCCATGGTGTCCTCCTTCCTCGTGGAGTATGTTGAGGTGAGCGTTTTCCCATACCAAAAGCTGTTTCCGCCATGTTTTTATCCTCGGTGAATCCGCCCCGGAAAAGGTGGCGGATTGGCGGGTTGTAATAGTGTGGGCGGTACATTGTCTCCCGCCTGTCTGTTGGCGGTGACCGCCGCGCTGCTTGTCTGTACCGCCGTGGTGGGCAGTGTGTTAAAGTGGCTGTGTTTGTTGGCAGTTACCGCCAGGGTCATAATTCCCTTTTTTTGTCCGCCGCCCTGTTTGCGGTATTTCCACAGCTTTAACACCGTCCGCCAGGGTTGTAATGACCACCATAATGTGCTACTGGCGAACATTGAGCAACTAATATGCGCAGTGGTGAAACACAAAGTCATTGGTCAAACACAATTAATAGCATCACATTCCACCCTATGACCAATGAATTTTTTGTTTCATACCTCTTATTTCAAACAAAAACAAAAAAACAACTAATATCAACATAAAACATTATAAGCAAATCAGATTTGAATGATAAAAGCAATCACTGTAAAGCAATGGAAATGGATTAACATATTGATCTCATAACCTTTCACATCAGATACATCTACACAGAAAAGTGTATCTGAAATAGCAATTTGATGTAGCATGAGTTCTACTCATGTAAAGGTGCACAGTCCACCTGAAAGGTTTGCTGGCGAAAGTCAGAGTTCCATATGAAAAAACACAGACAGTTAACTGTTGAGGTTGCTTACTTCCAGTGGAAGAATGTAATCAAACAAGTTGAACTTGAACTGAAGGCGCCAGTTGCGCAAAATGGATCCATGGGGTTTGTACTTTACTCAAAAATTGATCCATGGGGTTTGTACTTTACTCAATCAGGTTCAGGTTGGGGATTCGGTCCCTTCCCCGACCCCACACGCACACACCCGAAGGGAGAACACAAAGCACACTTATGGTCAGTGGCGAAACGTGGTAGGATCTGCAAAAGAAAAAAGTATGACTTTTCTTGCAAATAATATTTGTCATCTGAAATGTGCCCTTCCTCTTCCTTTCCCTGTTTTATAATCATCAGGACATTTTTGGGGCCCTTTGTTATGATTTCTGCAGGTTCTGGAGGGCTTCAACCCACACCTCAGCACTGAGGTTTTTATCTGCTGCACAACAACTTCCCTTTCCTTGCACTGTCAGAAGGGCTGGGGCAGACTCCTTCTTTACCAAACCTCCATTCACTGCACTTTTGACAAGTTGGGCCATTCTGTCTCCAATTTGTATGAATAAATCGGATTATTTTCTAGTTGCCAGCATAATTTTGATTTCTCCTTGGTAATCTGCAGCAATCAATCCCCCTAAAACCGGATCAATTTGCCATATCTGTCCTGGTAACTTTCCTCTCCCCAACTGCTCTGTGACTGTTTGTGGGACAGATCTCTCTTGTGCGTGCTGCACAGTTTTTTTCAAATCTAGGGGAATGTGCATCTTTTTCATCTCTGCCCACCTGTAAGTGGCTTTTTCTCCCAGCTGTCCACATTTCTGGTGCACCCACTTAGCCATCCCCACTAAGCCAGAATTCTGGGTGGACACTTCTGTACTTTTCTCTTTAACATCTGCAAGGGAATTGAACCAGTTATGTACAAGCCATGTGGAAAACCAAACAGCTAAACCATTGGCAGTGAACCAAGAATCAGTGTAAAAATGACACATCTCAAACAGTTCTTGCTTTAAAGTCTGACACATATTGTACAACGCTGTTCCTTCTCCTGTGCTAGAAAACAACTTTTCAGTCAATGAATCATTAGTCAAACAAACATGCTTTTTATCCTCAGGGGACACGAATTCAAATGGTGCACTCAATTTCACTTTTGAATCTTTTACCTGTGGTACAACCTGCACCCTCTCAACATCCTGAAAAGGGGCTTGTGACACCTGTTCATGTAGGGCTGCAGTGACTCTAGCCATGTCTTGCATGTACCAGATCCAGTGTATGATACTAGCTTCCTGTGCCTGTCCTAAACTGTGAGATTTAGGTGAATTCATCACCCAGTGCATGCTTGATATTTCAGTTTCCATACTCCAAAGTTCCAGGGGCAATCTTGTCTTCCCCTGTTCCTGATTTACATGTAAATCAGTGTTTCCCTCCTGCACTGCGCAGAAACCTAAAGTCTGAATTATTTCATTTGCCAAATTAAAAGCGTGCAGCTGCTTATATTTTTTCCTAGTAGCTTTATACCAAAGTGTTAGGATTTCACTCAGATGAGGGCTATACTGTTTCCAAAAATCAAACAAGCTAATGAAACTCGGTGTCTCTTGCTTAGTGCAAACAGTAAGAAACTCAAAAATCTTTCATTTTACTTGTGCCAGTAACTGCACATTTTGCGACGGTACTTCTGCCATGTCCGAATTAATTTTTCTTTGCAGAAGCAGTCTGAAAATAACATTCTGAGCTCTGATCTCAGTGTTATCAGTTAAGGAATGCACTTCAACTGCCAAAAACTGAGGGGTATTTTGTTCCATGCCCGGCACACACGGAGTCTCAGACTGGCTCACAGCTGTCTTAACCCCCTCATTACTGGAATGGGAAAAGCCAGATTCTTCTAAAACAGCATTTTATAGATTTCAGCATTATCTTGCATTTCTGTGTTCTGGCTAATTTGCTCACGTAAGTTCTTATTTTCATGTTTTAACTGCCTACATCTCTCCTGCATTTTTCTGTAAGCAGATAAAAGTATCCAAACCCTTCTGTCAAGAACAAAAGGAACATCATTGCTTTCAAAAGGCACATTTTCTAAATATGCTTTATCACAGCAAGAAAACATGTTTCTCACAGCACCATCAGGCAGTTTAACTTCACATGCGTTTTCAAACATGGTCTGCTGGGCTTCTGTAATTCTCTAAACAACAAAAAACAATTACACTTTTAAATTGTGCACTTAGAAATCTCCAATTTCCCGACTCTGAAAACTGACGACTATGGCACAATGTTCTGCTTTCCTTCTTATCTCATAACCGAGCTTACAGAACCTCTCTGGAATGCACTTCTGAGTTTAAAGAAGACATTTATTGTTGTTAATTCCCCACCCACAAGTTCCTGAGAGACGAAATTAGTAGATTGGAAGCACACGTTCAAAAGTAGTCGCAGCAATGAAAGCAAAATATATCAAAGTACTTCTCAGTTGCAATGTACACAACAAATAGATGTGATTATATCATATCATAACTTCAAAGCAAAGCATAAAAGTCAAAATTCATCACCGTATGGGCAAAGCGGTAGGGCCTATATTCAGCTTCATCTTTCTGGGGTCTGCAAGTTGATGACTCCGGTAAACTGTGAGAAAGAGATTCTCTACCCAAACGGGAGGCAGGCAACTGACATCTAGTTCCTGTCTGAAGTCAAGCAGATTTAAATCTATCTCACCGTAGCCCAGAGTCATCCTTAAAAGCAAACTCAGTGTGAGAGCTGAAGAACCTTGGAGAGAGGCCAATTCTCCTGAGCTCACTCGCACTCAGACTGGATTGCGAGGTAAACACAAAATCTATGTGCTCTTATCAGCTAAGGTCTGGTGTGAAGAAAACAGCTTGGTCCATCTTGTGGAAAAACACAGCTTGGAAAAACACAGCTCATCTGCAATGTCTCAACTGCATTGTCTAAGCCCACGTTAAAGCCAATAGGAAGCTAACCTAAATAGCAAATGTAATGTCTAATGTCATGTCAAAGCCAAAAGGCAGCTAAGCTGAATACAGAATGTAATGTCTAATTCCATGTCAAAGCCAATAGGCAGCTAAACTGAATACAGAATGTAATGGCTAATGCCATGTCAAAGCCAATAGGCAGCTAAACTGAATAAAACATATAGGGGGTCATTCTGACCTTGGCGGTCTTTTCGCAAGACCGCCGAGTTACCGCGGCGGTGAAGACCGCCGACCGCGGCGGTATGCCGCTGTGTGCATTCTGACCGCTGGGAGCGTTCCGCCGGAAAACCGCCAGCAGCCACACTGGCGGTCGGCGGGAAAGTGGAGACTGGTCAACCTCCATCGCCACGCCAGCAGAACACCGCCCACAGAATTACGACCCACATTTCTGTGTGGCGGTCTTCTGTTGGCGGTCTTCTGTTGGCGGTCACCTCCCCATGGCTCCTGTCACCTCCCGGAGGACCAACGCACAAGGTAAGTTGATCGTCCGTGAGGGGAGGGGGTGGGGGGGTGTTGTGTGATGTGTGCGTGCATGGGGGTGTGCGTGTGAGTGTGTAGAGGGGGTGTGTGAGTGCGTGCATGCGGGCGGGGAGTGCTGCTGTGCCTATGGGCAATGTGTGTAGTTCGGCGGGTGCGCATGTCGGCATGTATGTGTGCGGGTATGTGTCCCCGTTGTGTATGTGTGTGTGTAGGGGGTGTGTATATGTGCATGTTGGCGGTGTGTGCATGTCGGGGTGCGTGTATGTGCATGTCGGGGTGGGGGTGGGGAGGGGGTTCGTACCACCTCTGGGGGGTGGCAGGGGGGTGGAGGGTGTGGGGGGAGGACTCGGGGGGGTAGTGGGGGGTGGGGGAGACCCCTATCAGTGCCAGGGAAGGAATTCCCTGGCCCCGATAGTGCCTACCGCCATGGTTCGCATGGCGGTTCCCGAACGCCAGAAACCGCGGCGGTAAGCAGGGTCATGATACCGTTGGCGGTCTTGGGTCGACCGCCGGGCCGGAGTGCGCAGACTCCAGCCCGTCGGTCATGACCGCCGTGGCTGTCGGAGTGGGGAAGTGGCGGTCGGTCGCGGCGGTGACCGCCGCGGTCGGAATGCCATTTTTAATACCGCCGGTCTGTTCGCGGTCCGACCGCCGCCTCTCCGCCGACCGCCAAGGTCAGAATGAGGGCCATAATGTGCTACTGGTGAACATTGAGCAACTAAAATGCGCAGTGGTGAAACACAAAGTCATTGGTCAAACACAATTAATAGCATCACACAAACGGAACAAGGATGCAAATTAAAATCACCCATCAATGTAACTGAGATGTATTTGGAATTACAGGAAAATAAATCATGTAAAATCCTATGGAGATCACTGAGTACCTCATGTCTCTCACTACTATAGTGTTGTAAATATGAACAGATAAAATCTTGCACTCATTTGAAAAGGACATAAAGATTCCAAGTATACAGGGTGAAATGGATGCAATCCTTTTTAATTTACAATTCAGGTACAGTTTTATTGACATAGTAATCCCCCTCTTGCTTTCCCCCAGGTTGAAAGAATGGCTTTAGATACAAATGTGTGAACCCCAGCGATATTCCAACATTTCACCTTCAACTCTCCTAAAAAGGCTGAGAGCTAATGAATTGTCAAGGCTATCATACTTAGCAGGAAGTCAGTCTTGATCATCTAGCTCTCTCAATGTTTCAAAATGATTACTTAATGCTAGGTTAGCAGTCTCACCTTGAAGGTTCTGGTGAATTGGTCCCTCCTAGTGCCATGTAGCACCCCGCCATGTCACCCCCTGAGATCATGGGTTTATTAAAAAAAAAATAACAGTGAGAGCATGGTATTTCAACTAATAGAGGCTGCATTAGAAGTAAGTTTGTTCAGTAAAAAAAAAAAAGAACTGATAACGCGTCCTTCTACTGTATGTTAATTTATTACACATTAGGACTCGTTTTAGGCCAATGAATCTTGTGACCCAGTGGAGAGACACCGTAGGACGAGGCAACTAATTAATAAGTCAAGCAATATATCAATAATGTCATCATTATCTACCGCCACAATGCACTTTACTTTGGATAAAGACATTAATTAAATTGTCGCCGCAACCATGACCTTTCAGTCATGAATAACCACACCTTTGATAGAATTTTATGAATTTTATTCCCTATTGATTACAATCTACGAGCAAAAGAGTTAATCTCAAAACCAAGAAGCATAAGAGAATAGTCACAATATGGCAACTGTGATAAGATTTCATTAATGCAAGAATCACAAACATAAGAACATAGTACGGCGTGAACATAGATCAGAATACAATGAATATCACGTAAGTCTCAGTTCAGCATAGCGCAACGTCAGTCTTTGTCTATTTGTGTCAGTCAGAGTGATCACCTGTCCTAATCACTAATTAGCATCAGCATGTTGGGCTTCATGCAAAACAATTTAGAACACCAATTTGGAAAACATCAAACTATGGTTTCCAACAAAATGAGCAGTTGGTACCTAGAAAGGAAAAGCAAACAGACAAATCACAAATTGCATTGTCATAATTACCCTCAAAGGATTACGTCAGCGCACAGGATCAGTCTTCGTCTTCAGGACACCGGTCAAAACGCCATCAGTCTAAACTTTGTCTAAAGGACAGGGGACACTTCCCTCATAAGGAGGAGAAGCGTAGAGGGCAGTCTATGGGTGAGGATGGTTTATTAAGTCTCAAAGTCACCAAACAGAGTGACAGAGTTTCTGGCTAAAATCAATAGCATTCCCTACCTAGTTCTCTCGACCCCTCTGTGACACGGGTTTTTATCCCTTTTTGTAATACCTTCCCCCAAGATTCTATTGGACATTTGTTACACCCCATTATCTTTAACCTATCAAATTATACATTAAGTAATCCCAATTGTCACCTCACGATAATTCATAACATTTTGATTGGTCTTCATAATTGACGTCTTCGGAGGGGGCACATCCGGCAGTTGCTTCACGGTTTGGCACGTCTTCTCGGGTCATGAGTTCCTTTGTCCATGGTTTAAACATCCTTGTACATTACATTAATCTACATTTGTTTCAATTTATTACATAAAACTTATACCAAAGCAGCAAGCATGCGGATGGGAACGGAATCACAAAAGATACATGCATCTACCAAGTTGGAAAAGAACATTTGCAGGGTCATGGCCCTTTGCGAGTCAATACACCGAAAAACACAAAGAAAATGCCTTTAATATGAGAGCCATGCAGCTAAACTGCAGGTCACGCTAACTTAAGGCCTATAAGGTTTTAATATAAATGCAATATCGTAATCGTTAATATAACTCGAATAATCATAGCATTAATGATTATATTTATTAGTTTGCGTATACATTGTTTGCCACACACACTATAGTCATAATTCAAATGCACATTTAAGCAAAGTCACTATTATTGTTGTTTTCTATGCAACATCGTCACACATTAATATAGATATTTAATCTAATATAGGTTATATAAATCTACACTCTCTCACACCCTTCCAGCATTGTAGAAATCTACAATAATACAATCCCCATTAATATGTTTGGGGGAGTTCCCTATTCAGCCCACTCTCCATATCATTATGATCTCTTCAAAAAGGGGCTGGCTCAGATTAGAATTAACCCAGCCAGACAACCAGTATACCACTTTGTTTTAAGTTGATGATGATTCTTATTTTCTTTGTGTTTCAAGGGAGTGACATTGGTAGACACAATGAAATAGGAAGTAGAAGCAGGAGGAGTTGGAAAAAAAAGTTCCAGAGTGAATCTGCTGGGTTGGTCATGCCTGTAATGTGGGGAACCCTCCCTGCATTTCCTTTTTCTTTAGATATACTATGGTGTTGAGTAAGAGCCCTTTCTTTCTCAGCCTTTAAAGTGCCCCCTTTGATATTGGACAAATACCATGCATTGTTGGAAGTACACATCTTAAGTTAGTTTCTGAATTCCCAGATTTCCTCCTTCTCCTTTCAAGCTCCAGTGGTTGGGCATAGGAAGGCCTTTTAAGATCATCCTCTGGAGATGGAAAGGTGTTGACAGTGGGAAGGGCTGATGGAGAAGACATTTTGCTTGGAATATTTGTCAGTTGTGCAGAAATTGACCTCACCAATTCTCCTATTTTGCCCACTGCTTCCTCCAAATTGATAAAACATTTTGTAAAAGCTACCAATGCAGTTAAAAGTTGTGTTTCTAACTTTAGAAAAAGGCCATGATTACAATTTCCTGGAGAAGCTACTTGGGCTTGGACAGTATTCCCCCTTTTGCTCCCCTTTCTCAATTTACTACCCAGTTGGGATTGGTGAGATGGCGTCCACTTTTTACATTTAGGACTGACACCTTCTTCAGCTGCCATGGAGAATTAAGGTGACTCAGCACGAATGAGCCCCTGCTTATGAAGGTATGTATGACACCTCTGACCCTGTCCTGCATAGTGGAACCATGCTGGAGATCATACATGCTCTTATTGTCTTCATTGTTCACAACCAAAGTATCCCTTGGAGATTTATCCTACTGACCCATATGCACATCTGGCTTACGAAGGTCAGCTGCTCTTCCATAATTAAACTTTCTTCGGTAAATGCCCCAATGGCATTGTTTAGAAAAAAAACTCGTTCTTGGCCGCTTGTCAACCATATTTAGCAAATCCACTTTACTGTTCCTCATAGCATTGACAGAGATACATAAAAAAAAATAAAACAAGGTCCAAACAATGATTGAAAAAATTGCATTTAAGATCAGTCAAATCAATCAACAGACACAGTCAACTCATATGAAGCATGAAGATCATGACTCCTGCAAAAGAAAAGATCTCAGAGGGTGGCCAAGCCTAGCCTCTTCTGTGCTCTGACAAGAACAGAAGTGCCTGCTGTTGCCTCAGTCTACACCCAGACATGTGTCTGGGTGTGTCCTGAGTACTTCACTGGTCCAGGTGCACTTTTAAGCATGA
This sequence comes from Pleurodeles waltl, assembly GCF_031143425.1. Lineage (NCBI taxonomy): Eukaryota > Metazoa > Chordata > Amphibia > Caudata > Salamandridae > Pleurodeles > Pleurodeles waltl. Next base: position 842,720,370 of record NC_090436.1, read on the forward strand.
GTCAGTGATGGCATGGAGGCCCTCCTCCTGCTGCAATGTTTTCTGGGGTTTGGAGTCCCCCCACTGACAGACACAAACAGTGTCCCCATCTTTAGCGTAGATTGGTTAATAGATTTGTGTTGATGTACATAATAGAACCGAGTTGTCATTGGACTGTTCAAGCCTCAACCTACTCATAGTTATAGGTAAGGATGTCTATCACATCAGTGTGTTACTTACATTGACAAGATGGATCAACATCACTGTGACACCACTTTTCCATTCCTTGGCTTTTACATAGAATTTGAATCATTGGTTTAATGAACAAAACATAATAATAAAAACAAACTCCCAGAATTTCTAGAATGCAGTTATCTGTTAATTCAAAACCTAGAGCTGGAACAGTTTTGTCCTGGTGACAGTGATTCATCTGTCACGATTTGTACCACTGATGATATTTAACATGGTATTCTAATGGCATAAGAGAGTAGTTATGTAGTATGTGAATATGTTAAGAGAGAGCAGAGATATTAGAAACTTGTTGATGTTGCTGTAACACAAGGGTTGATGATTTGTGGACTAAATATAAGTTCACACCTATTTGTTCATGTTTAGAATATGAGTTGTCTTAATGGGAATTGTGTGACAGAGTGAATGAATGGTACATTGTGTTTCCATGGTAAATGCAGAGAGTTGTGCCAGATATTAGATAGCATACTAGTATAATTAGTTTGCCTTTATGCATTAGCGGTAAAGGAGTGTAATGAGGGTGAATTGGTTAGAGTGAGAAAACTAGTGGTTGTACTTTCCAGCCTCCACCCCACCAGCAATTCCCAAAATGCTTTCAGTGTGGAGTACACCTGTAGGAAAACATTTCTTTTGGTATGGTCACTACTATTATTTCTGGACTGATACTGCTGGTATTTTGACTCTGCACCCTGAGACACTGCTAACCAGACATCAGAGCATGGGATCTAACCTCTAAAATCTGTTGAAATGAGCTACACTCCTGATTTTCATATTTAAGTCACCCAAAAGTCGTAATATATAGTACAGAAGTGTAGCTAGGACCCTTAATTTAATTGTCGCTAGTGGAATGAAGCGCATACTGTACCACGACTATAGTGACAATGCAAAGCATGTCTCCAGGCCTGCCAATGGAACCAGGGAAGACTGTTTTAAAACTGACAATACGATCTGGCAAAATGAACCTTCTACCAGGCCTAAACCTTCCCTTTTAATATATATTTATAACATCTAAATAGGCCCTCAAAGTCCATAGGGCATAGTGCAATGTATTTAAAAAGTAGGGCATGTGCACTTAGCCGGTCATTCTGACCCTGGCGGTCGGTGTTAAAGCGGCGGCCAACCCACCAACAGACAGGCAGTAAAAAAAATGGAATTCTGACCCTGGCGGGAACCGCCAACACAGCTCGCCACTTTAACACTCCGACCGCCACGGCGGGGCAAACAAACAGCGCGGCGGTCACCGCCAACAGACAGGCGGCAGACAATGTACCGCCCACCCTATCACGACCCACCAATCCGCCACCTTTTCCGGGGCGGGAGCCCCGCCGATAAAAACACGGCGGAAACAGACCACGAACGGGAAAACGCTCACCTTTATACACTCCACGAGCAATCTGGACAGCATGGAACCTATATTAAACATCCTACCAGCGATTGTCTACCTGCTCCTCTACCAGGAGCATGAACGCCGCCGCAGGAGACAACGGTGAGTACTGCACCTACGACACAGGGGAGGGGGGAGGAGGAAAGGTAACGGGCACACACATACGCGACACACCCACCCCACCCCCCAAATCCCCACACACCAAAGCAGAGCAACAACTCAGATTTACACCCCCCAAACCCTCCGGAATAATTCAAAGACACAATAAAATGATCATTAAAATAGAAGTATATTAAAGCATATTTGAACTGAAGTGAAATATGAGATATTTAAAATAAATAAATCACAACATGAACAATGTATACATAGTCCAAAAGTCCGGCACATATTGGGTACATGCCATTGTTCGTGGGCCAATGTGCATTAACACATGGGCAAAGCCCACACACGAGACCCAAATCCATTGGAGAGAACACTGCTGGGGCATCAGATAATAAAACCACAGGCACCTCAGGGGGAAGTGAAGGGGGGGCACCTCAGCCACATGAGTCCACGACACCAGATCCACGAGGGGCCTCCATGCCCAATGTACCATCCTGGGGGGTGCAAAGCCACAGTCTCTCAAGTCTCTACAGTGGGTGGGTTGCCCACTGTACCATCCTGGGGAGTGCAAAGCCACAGTCCATCTGGTGGATTACAGACTCCACTGGTTATGGAGGAGGCATGGTGCCCAGAGTGCTTCGTGAAGCCCTACCCGACACAGATCCGGCCCTGCCAATGGGCCAGCGGTGCTTGAGATGAAGGGCCCAGCGGAGCGGTGCTTGAGAGGAAAGGCCCAGCAGAGCGGTGCTTGAGATGAAGGGCCCAGCGGAGCGGTGCTTGAGATGAAGGGCCTAGCGGAGCGGTGCAGAACGGCGGGGCCCAGCGGAGCGGTGCTTGAGAGGAAGGGCCCAGCGGAGCGGTGCTTGAGAGGAAGGGCCCAGCGGAGCGGTGCAGAGACGGCGGGGCCCAGCGGAGCGGTGCTTGAGAGGAAGGGCCCAGCAGAGCGGTGTTTGAGAGGAAGGGCCCAGCGGAGCAGTGCTTGAGAGGAAGGGCCCAGCGGAGCGGTGCTTGACTTGAAGGGCCCAGCGGAGCGGTGCAGAGACGGCGGGGCCCAGCGGAGCGGTGCTTAAGATGAAGGGCCCAGCGGAGCGGTGCTTGAGAGGAAGGGCCCAGCCGAGTGGTGCTTGAGATGAAGGGCCCAGCAGAGTGGTGCTTGAGAGGAAGGGCTAGGCGGAGCGGTGCTTGAGATGAAGGGCCCAGCGGAGCAGTGCTTGACTTGAAGGGCCCAGCGGAGCGGTGCAGAGACGGCAGGGCCCAGCGGAGTGGTGCTTGAGAGGAAGGGCCCAGCGGAGCGGTGCTTGAGAGGAAGGGCCCAGCGGAGTGGTGCAGAGACGGCAGGCCCAGCGGAGCGGTGCTTGAGAGGAAGGGCCCAGCGGAGCGGTGCAGAGACGGCGGGCCCAGCGGAGCGGTGCTTGAGAGGAAGGGCCCAGCGGAGCGGTGCAGAGACGGCGGGGCCCAGCGGAGCGGTGCTTGAGAGGAAGGGCCCAGCGGAGCGGTGTTGAGAGGAAGGGCCCAGTGGAGCAGTGCTTGAGATGAAGGGCCCAGCAGAGCGGTGCTTGACTTGAAGGGCCCAGCGGAGCGGTGCAGAGACGGCGGGGCCCAGCGGAGCGTGCTTGAGATGAAGGGCCCAGCGGAGCGGTGCTTGAGATGAAGGGCCCAGCGGAGCGGTGCTTGAGAGGAAGGGCCCAGCGGAGCGGTGCTTGAGATGAAGGGCCCAGCGGAGCGGTGCTTGACTTGAAGGGCCCAGCGGAGCGGTGCAGAGACGGCGGGGCCCAGCAGAGCGGTGCTTGAGAGGAAGGGCCCAGCGGAGCGGTGCTTGAGAGGAAGGGCCCAGCGGAGCGGTGCAGAGACGGTGGGGCCCAGCGGAGCGGTGCTTGAGAGGAAGGGCCCAGCCGAGCGGTGCAGAGACGGCGGGGCCCAGTGGAGTGGTGCTTGAGAGGAAGGGCCCAGCGGAGCGGTGCTTGAGAGGAAGGGCCCAGCGGAGCGGTGCTTGAGAGGAAGGGCCCAGCGGAGCGGTGCAGAGACGGCGGGGCCCAGCGGAGCGGTGCTTGAGAGGAAGGGCCCAGCGGAGCGGTGCTTGAGAGGAAGGGCCCAGTGGAGCAGTGCTTGAGATGAAGGGCCCAGCAGAGCGGTGCTTGACTTGAAGGGCCCAGCGGAGCGGTGCAGAGACGGCGGGGCCCAGCGGAGCGTGCTTGAGATGAAGGGCCCAGCGGAGCGGTGCTTGAGATGAAGGGCCCTGCGGAGCGGTGCTTGAGAGGAAGAGCCCAGCGGAGCGGTGCTTGAGATGAAGGGCCCAGCGGAGCGGTACTTGACTTGAAGGGCCCAGCGGAGCGGTGCAGAGATGGTGGGGCCCAGCGGAGCGGTGCTTGAGAGGAAGGGCCCAGCGGAGCGGTGCTTGAGAGGAAGGGCCCAGCGGAGCGGTGCAGAGACGGTGGGGCCCAGCGGAGCGGTGCTTGAGAGGAAGGGCCCAGCCGAGCGGTGCAGAGACGGCGGGGCCCAGCGGAGCGGTGCTTGAGAGGAAGGGCCCAGCGGAGCGGTGCTTGAGAGGAAGGGCCCAGCAGAGCGGTGTAGAGACGGCGGGGCCCAGCGGAGTGGTGCTTGAGAGGAAGGGCCCAGCGGAGCGGTGCTTGAGAGGAAGGGCCCAGCGGAGCGGTGCTTGAGAGGAAGGACCCAGCGGAACGGTGCTTGAGATGAAGGGCCCAGCGGAGCGGTGCTTGACTTGAAGGGCCCAGCGGAGCGGTGCAGAGACGGCGTGGCCCAGCGGAGCGGTGCTTGAGATGAAGGGCCCAGCGGAGCGGTGCTTGAGATGAAGGACCCAGCGGAGCGGTGCTTGAGATGAAGGGCCCAGCGGAGCGGTGCTTGATATGAAGGGCCCAGCGGAGCGGTGCAGAGACGGCGGGGCCCTGTTCAGCGGTGCTTCTCACGACGGGCCCTGTTCAGCAGTGCTTCTCACGGCGGGGCCCTGTTCAGCGGTGCTTCTCACGGCGGGGTGCTGTTCAGCGGTGCTTATCACGGCGGGGCCCTGTTCAGCGGTGCTTGTCTTGTGTTCCTAGGCAACCAGATCTGGGCAATCATTCCCGCTCAGTCGCCATCCGACCTATGGCTTTCGGGGCCCTCCTGTGCAGGACTCCTGGGCCCCTGGGTGTCCTCCGTCACACCCCAAATGGGGCTGGTGGGGCCCTCCTGGGCAGCTCGCCTGCTGCCGGACTTGTCCGCCCTGCTGCCCTTGCCCCCCTTGGCGAAATCTCTGGGGCCCTTGCCTCCCTTTGTGGATGGGCCAGGTGACGGTGCAAGGGTGGTGTCCTTGGGGGCAGCCGTCTCAGGCCTGTCGCGCCGGCCCTTCCCTTTTTTGGTTATTTTCCCAGGGGGTGGGCTGGCTGTCCCCTTGCTGCTGGCCGATGTTCCTGCCCTAGGAGCTGGTGGACTCCAATAGCCCTGAACGATGGTCCTAGTAGGTGCAGGGCTTGTGGTGGCTGAGGTGCTGTTCTGACTCTTACGATATGGAGGGGGTGGGTCAGGTGATGCAAAGAGGTTAATTTTGGAGAGGAACAACTTTTTAGGAGCAATGGGAAGGGTAGGTGCAGTGGGTATGGGAGTGGAGGGAGAGGATGTGGTTGTAGGAGAGTCAAGTGTGCTGTCTTTGGGTGCAGGTGCTTGTGCTGGAGGCTGTCGTGAGGTGGATGGCTGTTGGGTGGGTGACTGCCTGCGTTTGTGTGGTTTGGAAGAGGGGGTGACAGACACAGTGGGTGAGGACACAGGGGACGTGTAAATGGCAGTGGGGGTGGTGACTGCACGTGTGCGGACTGTTCTTGTGGGTGTGGTGGTGATGGACATACTGGCTGATGGTGGTGTGCATGCAGGTGTGAGTGGAGACGTCACAGGGAGGGAGGAGGGAGACGAGGAGTAGGGGGACACAGAGGAGGCAGTGGCTGTTGGCATGTCTGCATGTGGATGTTGCTTGGGTGAATGCTTGTGTGATCCGTGGTGCTTATGTCTGGATGAGCTGCCCTTGGGTGTTGAGGTGTGTGCAGGCTGGTCTGTAGGTGTGTCTGGGATAGGCAGAGGAACAGGGAAGTGGGACTGGGTTGAGGAAGTTGGAGGGGGGAGGCTAGACACAGGGACAATTGCTGCCGTCAGTGCTGAGGCCAGAGCGTTGAACGATCGCTGATGGGCAGCCTGACCCGAATGAATGCCCTCCAGGTATGCATTGCTCCGATGCACCTCCCTTTCAAACCCCTGGATGGCATTCAAAAGGGTAGACTGCCCAACAATGAGCGTCTGGAGGAGGTCAATGATCTCCACACTGAGGGCAGCAGGGGTAACTGGGGCAGGACCTGAGGTGCCAGGGGCGAAGGAGATGCCCGGCTTCCTGGCCGAGCGGGCACGGGGCGAACGCTGAGGGGCTGCTGGGAGGGCGGGGCTGGTGCGCTGGGTGGCGGCTGTACCTGTTGTTGCGGTGGGCACGGTTGGTGCCGCCACCACAAGGGAGCTCCCTTCCGAGGACGTGTCGGTGTCGCTGACGTCTCCACGGGTCCCCGTTGTGGAGCCCCCCTCGCCCTCCGTCTCACTGGTGTACTCTGAGTCGGTTGCATGGCCCTCCGGGGCCATGTGAGATTCAGCTCCCTCATGCGCCGATGCCACTTCTCCTCCGCCTGATGATGCTAATGCACACATGAACAGGAAAACCAAAAAAAGGGGGGGGAAGAAAGAAAGACATGTTGAGTGCATGCATTGGCGGCACCGTTGGCGGAGAGGACAGACACAGAAGCCCCCTGCACTACGCCGCGCACTCGGGGTACACTACTCAATTATTGTGACTTGGCCTACAAGTCAATGGATGACAAATGCACACATAGGTGAGGCCCAACCATGGATATCTGTACTTAGCACCCTACAGAGGTGGGGGGTGGGGGCACAGGGCCATGCCTAATGGAGGGGCCTAGCCTACAGAAACCGCCCTGGCCTAGAGATAGCCACAGCCCTCCTCCCCCACCCAGACACCTCCACTGTGCGCTAATATAGCAGAATGTGCTGATACTCACCCCCTTGTGTCTGCTGTGATGTCCTCACGTGCCCATCCAAATCGGGGTAGGCCACCGCCAGGATCCGGGACATCTGGGGGGTCAATTGACGAGTGCCACCCCTCCTACGTTGGGAGGCCATCCCCAGCAGAGCCTCGGCGGTCTTTCTGCTCCCGCGGCGGATGTCCTCCCACCTCTTGCGGCAGTGGGTGCCCCGTCTGTTGTGGACCCCCAGGGCCCAGACGTCCTTGGCGATGGCACGCCAAATGTCAATCTTCTGATGGGAGCTGACCTATGTGACATGGACAGGATGGAACAAGAAATATCATCACTTTCCTGCATGGTCGATGTGAGTGGCCCCCCTCCCCAACCTTGCCATGTGGCACATGCTCTCATCTGTCGTGCGTTGCACTCCCCATTCGCACCCCTCCCCACCATCTTACACCCACCCCACTCAACACAGGCATAGCCCATACAACGTGCTCCCTGTGTACTTACCTGTTGGTCTGGAGGACCGTAGAGTAGCGCATACTGGGGGAGGACCCCATCCACAAGTTTCTCCAATTCCTCAGATGTGAAGGCAGGGGCCCTTTCCCCAGTCGCAGCAGCCATTGTATCTCCCAGACCGAGGTCACAGCAGCACTTGCAGTATAGGTCCTCTCCTGTGGATGATCAGGTCTCGAGTAATTAAGCAGTTAGAAAATGGCGGTCACGCCTGCGGCGGTGCGTACCCCGGCGGTGCGTACCGCGCCCGCCGGCGCACATCGTCATTGGCTCCTGAGACCCATAGGGTTCAATGTTAAACAATGCTGCTTTGTGCCGCGGTCTTCGACCGCCTACCACCACGGTGTGCCACGCCAGCGCATTGACCTCACATCCCATTGTCACACTTCACAGGTCAGGCAGCCGCCATTTCAAGGGCCCACATGGCTTAATTTCTACTGCGTCAGACAGGCCTAGGCCTTGCATTGCCACTCATACAAGCCATTCAATGCATAGCGAATCGTGTTTTGTGCAAGCTGTGGTTACGTACCTGTGGGTTGCTTGACTCTGTGCTCCATGTTGTCCTTCCTAGGCACCGTCCGCTGGGACTTGCGAGGAGATGGAGGAATCCTCCAGTGTACAGACCGCTGGTGGACCTGTCGACAATGGAAGAACGACATGTCATACTGACATACAGACTTGACCGAGCCACTATACAGGAACTGTGTGCCCAGCTGGAGCCAGACCTGATGTCCCCCATTCGCCAACCCACAGGGATTCCCCCTCTGGTGCAGGTTCTGTCAGTACTCCATTTTTTGGCAACTGGCTCATTCCAAACAACAGTGGCCATATCATCAGGGATGTCTCAGCCTATGTTTTCTAAGGTTTTGTCCAGAGTTTGTCTGTCCTGATGAAATACATGCGGAGCTACATTGTTTTCCCTGAGGTGGGCGATTTGGCTACAGTGAAGGGTGATTTCTATGCCCTTGGACATATCCCCAACATCATTGGTGCCATTGATGGGACCCATGTGGCTTTGGTTCCCCCCAGTGGAAGTGAGCAGGTGTACAGGAACAGAAAAAGTTATCATTCGATGAATGTCCAGGTGGTCAGTTTGGCTGACCAGTACATCTCCCATGTAAATGCCAAGTTCCCTGGGTCTGTGCATGACGTGTACATCATGCGAAATAGCAGCATCCCTTATGTGATGGAACATGTGTGTGGCTAATAGGTGACTCTGGTTACCCCAACCTGTCGTGGCTACTTACCCCAGTGAGGAATCCCAGGACAAGGGCAGAGGAACGCTACAATGAGGCCCATGGGCGAACTAGGAGGGTTATAGAAAGAACCTTCGGCCTCCTGAAGGCCAGGTTTACGTGTCTGCATATGACAGGTGGATCCCTAATGTACTCCCCAAAGAAGGTGTGCCATATCATCGTGGCCTGCTGTATGCTTCTCAACCTGGCTTTGCGACGCCAGGTGCCTTTCCTGCAGGAGGATGGTCCAGATGGTGGTGTTGTAGCAGCTGTGGAGCCTGTGGAGAGTGAAGAGGAGGAAGACGACGGGGACGACACAGACAACAGGGACACAGTGATACAACAGTATTTTCAGTAGCACACAGGTACGAATCAACCACGCCATTTTACATTTACTTAAAGTCTCCTGCCTCTCTACTGTCTGAGTTCCCCCCCAGTTCCTGTTAACTGAGTTGTGACTTTCCCTTCCGTTTTCAGAGCTGTGGGCCCCACTGCGTGACCTCTGCTTTGTTTGCCCATGGACTACAGCTGTGTGACAGTGGTATGTTGTCATCACAATGTAACTGAACATTTTGGCACTGTTATGTCTAATACATTTGTTCAAAATACAAGCAGACTCCAGATTTTTTGGGTGCAAGAAGTGATTTAATTCAAGTGCTAAATTTAAGGAACATGATTGTAAAACGGGGATGGGTGATGGTGGAGTAATGTCCATGGCAGAGTCCAGTTCTCAGTCGCACAGGTGCATTGTCCATATGCCTGTGGAAGGATGGAGCAGGGGCAGTTCAAGGTTGGACAGGGTGACAATGTGGGACAGTGGGATGACATCAGGGGTTATCGTTTGCTGGCGGGGGTCTTGCAATCCTACTCTGTCTTCTTGTGAGATCTCAGGTTCCGCTTGCGGGGTGGTTCTTCTTCTGCAGGAGGTGGGGTTCTGGTGGCCCGTCATTGTGTGGGGGCCTCCTGTCCACTAGCGCCGGCGGAGGTGTAGGCTGTTCCTGGTCCAGGCTAGTGACAGGGGCCCTTTGTGGTGCCACATGGTCCCGCAATGTGGTGACTATCTGGGTTAGGGCCACGACGATGGTCCCCATTGCGGAACTAATGTTCCTCAGTTCCTCTCTGAAGCCCATGTACTGTTGCTCCTGCATGACCTGGATCTCCTGGAACCTGGCCAGTACCGTAGCCATCGTCTCCTGGGAGTGGTGGTATGCTCCCATGATGGAGGAGAGGGCCTCTTGGAGAGTCGGTTCCCTGGGCCTGTCCCCCCCCTGTCGCACAGCAGCCCTCCCAGTTCCCCTGTTTCCCTGGGCCTCTGTCCCCTGGACGGTGTGCCCACTACCACTGCCCCCAGGTCCCTGTTGTTGTTGGGGTGGTGGGTCAACCTGGGTGCCCTGTAGTGGTGGACACACCGCTGATTGACGTGTCCTGGAGACAGAGGCATGGGCCCGCTGGGTGGGAGCTGTGCTGGTGTTCCCAGAGGGGGTTAGGTCTGGTGTAGCCTGTGGCTGCCTGTGGGGAACCGACTGTCCCGAGGTCCCCGATGGGCCGGGCTGGTCATCAGGGTCCAGGGAGACAGAGCTGCTGTCATCACTGGGGGCCTCTTCTGGGGGTAGGATGGACATCTCTGGACCCTCCGTGGCGGTGTGTTGGCGTTCGGGTCCTGCAGGGGTATAAGAGTTTGGTTATTGCTTCTGTGTGTGGCATTTCGTGTAATGGGTGGGTGGCCGTGTCCCCCAGTGCTGGCATTCCCTTGTGGGGGCTTTTGTGACGGTGGCTTGTTGGGGTGATGGGTGTGTGCAGTGGGCATGCTTTGGGGATGGGTGTCCATGCTTTGGGGACGCACGCAGGTTTTGGGATGGGTGGGATGTGATGGTGAGCCATTTGCAAGGAGTTGGTGTGATGGGGGTGGGGGTGAGGGTGGGGGTCTGATTTGGCATGCAGGTGGGGTGGGGGGAATGAAGTAGTGAAGATTTGACTTACCAGAGTCCATTCGTCCGCCTACTCCTGCGAGGTCCTCAGGATGCAGGATGTGCAAGACTTCCTCCTCCCATGCTGTGAATTCTGGGGGAGTAGGTGGGGGTCCGCCGCCAGTCTTCTGCACCGCAATGTTGTGCCTTGATACCATGGAACGCACCTTCCCCCGTAGGTCGTTCCACCGCTTCCTGATGTCGTCCCGATTGCGTGGATGCTGTCCCACAGCGTTGACCCTGTCCACTATTCTTTGCCATAGCTCCATCTTCCTGGCAATGGTGGTGTGCTGCACCTGTGCCCCGAAGAGCTGGGGCTCTACACAAACTATTTCCTCCACCATGACCCTGAGTTCTGCGTCAGAGAACCTGGGGTGTCTTTGGGGTGCCATGGGGTGGTGTGGATGAGGTGAGGGGTGGTGTATGTGTTGTAGAGTGTGGTGGGTGTGGTGGTGTATAGTGTTTTGTGCGTGGAAATTGTGTGGGTGATGTTGTGATTTGCCTCTGTGTGATGGTGTACTCTATGCTGTGCTTTCTCTCTCTGTCCTTCACTCGCAATTGTGGTCGTAGGGGTTTGTGGGTGATGTGGGTGTGTGTTTTATATTTAATTGGGTGTGCGGGAGTGGTGTGTGTATGTGTCTCAGGTGTGTGTATTTTGGATTATCCAATGTGGTAGTGTTTTGTAAAGGTGTGTGTATTTTGACCGCGGCGGTGTGTACCGCCAATGGAATACCGCAGTTGAAAGACCGCTGCAGGGATTTGTGGGTCGGAATGGTATAAGGCATATTTCTGTTGGCGTGACGGTGGAGGTTTGGTCATCGCCAGTTTCCCGCTGACCTTTGGTGTGGCGGACTTTTGTGGATGTCGGGTTTTTGGCGGTTTGCCAGTTGCGGGTCAGAATGACCGTGGCGGTTTACCGCGGCAGCGGCGGTGTTATGGCGGTCTTCTGGCCAGCGGTATGCGACTTTTACCGCCGAGGTCAGAATGACCCCCTTAATGTTTTACATGTCCTGGCAGTGAAAAGACACTAAATTGTTTTCACTGTAGCAAGGCTGGCTTTCCGTTAGGAAAGCATTGACCTACATGATAACACCTTATAATGTTTAATTCTTGTCTGAGAGAGGCTAAAAATGTTTGAAGGACTAATTTTAATAATATTTTTAAATCCAATTTGAAGGTTGTCTGATTTTTATTACTATTTTGAAAATGACACATTTAAAAAGTTGTAATTTTCCTGCCTGAGCAAAAAGTGCTTGTTTGACAGTGTTCACTGTCACATAGGAGCTGAATGGCTCCTTGTTTAGGTGTGAAGTTGCTCCCAGAACGGAAAGAAAAAGAGAGGTGTTGATCTTTCCCTGACAGGCTGGCAACCTAAACTGGGCCAAGGAACTTAAATTAACTTCAAAGGATGCCTACCCACTCACAGTTATTTGTAGCTCACACCTGGGACGGCCCCGTTTATGTCTTGCTAGCCAGCCAAGTACAAATCCCAGTGGAAAAGAGCTCCCCCAGAATCAGTTTTAGAGTCAAGAGAGGGTGTACCCAGTATCACAGACATACCTCTGGTTGCGCACAGGGATAGAAAAAGTTCTGCCATCTTAGTTTTAGGTAGAGAAAAGCATTGTGGAACAGTTTACTGTAAACTATACAGGAAGTGGTGCAAAATTGTGTATGGTCATCCCTAGAAACTTTAAACCTATTTGGTTAGGGAGGGATTAGAACATCGGTAGGCATGTGGAAGACAGAAGAAGTGGACTCCATGGGTCAGTTTGCTGACCTGCTGTTAAACTTCAGATAATTAAAAGTTACAAGAAGTCTACTTTTCTGAAAATCCAAGCTGACCAGTTCTAATTTGTCCTGTCCTGGACCATGCTAGTGGTTTATACTGGAGTGAGTCTTCATTTCTAAGGAGTGTCCCTAAGGTCGTCCCAGAGCCCAGAGATCAGAGTGTACATCTGAGAAAGTAGCCTTTTTCTAGCAGGGTTACCCCCATTTTTGGCCTGGTTGTGAGTGTGTGTCAGTGTGTTTTACTGTTTCACTGGGATCCTGCTAGCCAGGGCCCCAGTCCTCATAGTCAAAACCTTATTTGTCAGTGTGTTTTGCCTGACTCACTGGGATCCTGCCAGACAGGACCCCAGTGCTCATAGTTTGTGGCCTATGTGTGTATTGTCACTATGCTTAACTGTCTCACTTAACAAATTAGTCACTATAGTTCAGTGACTTCATATTCCAATTCCAAGTGGCACACTGTCCCCCTCTTATACGTCCCAAGTATATGATACCTGGTACCCAGGGCATTGGGTTCTAGGAGATCCTTATGGGCTGCAGTATTTCTTTTGCCAGCCATAAGGAGCCCAGACAAACCTTTCTTCAGGACTGCCACTGCAGCCTGAGTGAAATAGTGCACACACTATTTCACAGACATTTTCACTGCACTTAAGTAACTTATAAGTCACCTATATGTCTAACCTTCATTTACTGATGTCTAGGTGAAAAGTTACTAAGTGTGAGGGCACCCTTGCACTAGCAAAGGTGCCCCTATGCTGTCCAAGGCCAATCATATATGTCAATACATATATGTAGCTTCACAATGGTTACCCCGAATATGGCAATGTGAGGTGTCTAAGATCATGGAATTGTTCTCCTATTCCAAATCTGGTATTGGGAGGCCAATCCCATGCATCCTTGGGGCTCCACAATGGCCCCCAGTACAGCCAAACCAGCTCTCTGAGGTTTCCACAAGAGCTCCAGCTGCTGCCACCTCACAGACAGGTTTCTGCCCTCCTGGGGACTGAGCAGCTCAATCCCAGAAAGGCAGAACAATGCATTTCCTTTGGGAGGAGGGTGTTACACCCTCTCCCTTTGGAAATAGGTGTTACAGGCTTGGGAGGGTTAGCCTCCCAGAGCCTCCCAGAGCCTCTAGAAATGCTTTGAAGGGCACAGATGGTGACTCCTTGCATAAGCCAGTCTACACCAGTTCAGGGACCCCCAGTCCCTGCTCTGGCACAAAACTGGAGAAAAGAAAGGGGAGTGACCACTACCCTGTCCATCACCACCTCAGGGGTGGTGCCCAGAGCTCCTCCAGTGTGTCCCTGGCATTAGCCGTCTTGGATTCCACGGTGTGGGGACACTCTGGAGGCCTCTAAGTGGCCAGTGCCAGGTGATGTCAGAGACCACTCCTGATAGGTGCATACTTGGATAGGTGCATACTTGGGTAGGTAGCCAATCCCCCTCTCAGGACTATTTAGGGTATCTCCTCTGCGTGTTTCCTTGGATTCAGCTTGCAAGACTCCTACAGGAATCCTCTGCATCCTCTGCTTCATCTTCTGTCCATTGGATCAACCGCAGACTTCGCTAGGAACTTCTCTGTAACTGCAACAAAGTATCCAGGATGACTCTTGTGACCTGCAACTTCAGCTCCACCCAGCATTTCAAACAGTTTCCAAGGTGTGCACACTCTAAGGGACTGCCTATCTTCATCCTGCACCACAAAAATCAAAGGAATCTCCCGTGGAGTGACAGAGTCACTTCACTGCTTCTGCAGGCACCCTTCTACGATGATGACCGGTACTCTGGGACTCCTCTCCTGACAACGAGCGTGCTCCCTGGAACACAGGTGGTGGACAGACGTGGCCCAGCCTGTCCTAAGGCCCAGCTGTCCAAATTTGGTGGGGGTAAGAGCTTGCCTCCCTGTGCTGTGACAGTACACTGTGCACTGCGTCATCTCCAGCTCTTTGGGCTTCTGTGTACTTTTTCTAAGAAGCATTCATGTACAGTGGACCAGGACCCCAGCACTCCATCCTGCAATGCAGGGACCTTCCTTTGTTGTGACCTCACTTTGCATCTTCTTTGTCCCCATGTCCTGGGACTCCCGTGGGTGCTGCCTGGTCTTCTGTGAGTTCTTTACAGTTCTGAGAGCCCCCTCTGTCTCCTCAGTCTGAGTTGAGACCCCCCGGTCCCTCCTGGGTCCAGGCAGCGCAATTTTGATGCAAACCATAAACTTGCGTGAATCAAGGCTTGTTGGTGGAATATAGAGATGCAAACAGCCTGCATCCAACAACTCAATGTGGGACATCTCCTACACCATGCAGGAACCTGCAGCCATCTTCTTTGGTGCTCTTCTGTACACTTCCTCTTACCGGAGACTCTACTTTTGCACCATCTTCTAGGTTGGCTGGGGCTCCTGTCCGTCCTGGAATCTTCTAAGACTTCTGGACTTGGCCTCCTCTTTTCACAGGTCTTCAGGTCCAGGAATCCATTGGTTGTTGATTGCAGTCTTTGTTGTTTCTTGCAAAATCTCTTATCACAACTTGTAGTGTGTCCTGAGGAAACTTGCAGTACTTTACTCCTACTTTCCTGGGCTCTGGGGTGGGGTACATTACTTACCTTTGGTGTTTTCCTACACTCCCAGCACCCCTCTCCACACCTCACTTGCCTTGGGGGGAATTTGTGATTCACATTCCACTTTCTTAGTATATGGTTTGTGTTGTCTCTAGGCCTATTGCATGCTATTGTATTTTCTACTGTTTGCACTATTCTATGAGTGTTTACTTACCTGATTTTGGTTACTAGTGTATATATTGCATATAATACTAACCACAAGAAGGATTATTGTCTCTAAGATATTTTTGGTCTTGTGTCACTAAAAATGTCACTTTATTTTTGTAACACTGAGTATTGTCTTTTACTGTGAATAAGTACTGTGTAGCTATAGTGGTATTGCAGGAGCTTTGCATGTCTCCTAGTTCAGCCTAAGCTGCTCTTCTACAGCTACCTCTAGACAACCTAAGCTGCTAGAACACTGCCTACATTTCACTAATAAGGGATAACTTGGCCTGGTATAAGGTGTAAGTACCTTAGGTACCCATTACAAACCAGGCCAGCTTCCTACAACGTCTGCTGCTTAACCCTAAACTCTAGAATTTAGAAACTTTTTTAAAGGAGTTTTGCCTGAAGAGCCAAGAGACCAGAACAAATGTGCTAAGTCAGTCTGACAAAGGTGTGCTGCTACTCGGCCAAAATTCAAGGCTCCTTTCACTCAAAGATTTTCTGCAGCTGCAAATCTGTTTCACCAGGAAGACGCGGAAAAGATATCCTGCCTCTTGGAGCTCGGCTGGAGTGGTGTCTGATGGCGGAGGATGTGGTGACAAATGACTGAGATCTGTAAATGACGTCTCATCAGCCCAAACTGTGACTATGGAGGACAGATAATCATCAGTCTGACATATGGATCAGATCTGCCACAATGGAGGAACAATAGTCTGTCTGCCAAACTCTAGACCGAGCCCCATACGTGTTATGTATGTTAAGTATGTACGTATGCATGTATGTATGTGTGGAAGTATATATGTATCTATTTGTGTATGTTTGTATATGATATTCCTGTAGGGGAAATCTAGCCAGACATAGCTGGGATACTGTATATTGTAAAACATAAGAATATAGTCAATTAGTAATAGGAGAGGATGCTGGGTTGTGGATGGTTAATCCATTATGATGTTGTGTTTTTTTAAAGTGGTGTATATTCATCTCCTTCCTAAATTGAAGCAAAATTGGCACAGTCTTGAGATGAATAGATGGGCAGGACAGCTGGCTATAGATTTTCTGAGATCTACCAGAAATGGGGAGCTTGTCTGCAAGACAAGACATGGTGCTGGTCATGCATGTATCTATTTGTGTATGTATATATATGATAATCCTATAGAGCAATCTAGCCAGATATAAGGGGTGACTGTATATTGTTAAATAGAAGATTAAAGTCAATGAGTAATAGGAGAGGAGGCTGGGTTGTGGATGGTCAATGTATTATGACGTAGTGTTCTTTAAAGTGGTGAATATTCATCTCTTTCCTAAATTGAAGCTGCATTGGGGCAGTCTTGAGGGATACAGGGATATCGTTCCCGATCCTTGGTGAATAGATGGGTAAGTTCCGCTCTCTGCAGGTTTTCTGATATCTACCAGGCATAGGGAGTTTGCTGAAAGATAAGACCTGGTACTGGTCATGATGGCTTTGTAAATGATGCAGATGGCTTTGAAGAATGTGGGGTCCGGAAATGGCAGCTAATGGAGTTCCAGCAGGATGAAAGTAATGGTATCATATTTCTTCAGACTCTAGATGAGAAGTGCTGCAACAAGCAGGATGCCTCAAAAAAGAGCCAGGGTGAAATTTGGGAGGCCATGGAGTGGGGTATTACCTCCAACTAGATGTAAGGGTAAGAGGACTTGAACAGCAGTTCTGAAGTCATTTTCCGGAGGAAAAAGACAGCTGGTATGTGATCGTCATTGTTTTTTGTGGCAATTTGTTTCATTTGGTTGAGGTTGGTGTCCAGGGTGGATCCAAGAGACTTGGCATTCAGTGAGAGCTGGGGTCCATGGATGTCAAATTTCATGACATTGAACCAGGTTTGCGCTATATCGTGTTTGTTGTATTGGCAAATAACAGGAATTCTATATTCTTTGGGTTAAGCTTCCAGTAGGTGCTGATCATCTAGGTCTGTATAATGTGCAAGAAGTGTTTGAGGTGTTATATGTCTGAAGCAGAGTAGAGCTGGGGATCATTGACATATTAATGTCTCTTGATGCTGTTATCTATGAGTAAAGTACCAAGGCTGCTCACCTGTTCACTGCTTATTATTTTCCAGAATTATGTATTTATGCTTTTCCATTATCACCAATGCATTGCTCAATAAATACTTATTCATTCATTCATTCATTCATTCATTCATGCAAGCACTCTGTGTAATGGTTAAAGTGTTATGTGGAGTTAACTACATCAATGTACTTATTTTAAAAATAAGACCAATATGAAACAAGAATATTCTAAGGAAAAAAATAGATGATATTTTATTAAAAAGGTCATGTGTGCCAACGTAAAGTGCAGTGCCCTTTAAACAAAATCTAGAAACAATGTTTAAAAGGATAATTTCCGAAACTGACATTCATTTAACTACACACAATAAAGTACAATATTACAATACAAAATACAGATAAACTTGACATTAAAAAAACACTTTAAAATGAGATGTGACACTATAAAATGTTAAATTTGCAAATAAAACATAGTACATGTAGTAACATTTACCACCTTGCCACTGCATCTAAAAGTTAATCTATGCTGTTTGTAGGACACTCCTGTGCAGTGGATAGAGCTTGTGACACTGTGTATGGGATGGGAGGAAACCTTCAGCACAATCTGTGTCATCAGACTTGCCCAGCTAATAGGATCTTCCAAACACATCTGCCTGTCCCTGGCTCCAAGGGTCTGAATACCCAATGCATTGCAGCATGTGGTGAAGTCCTCCCACATTCTTCATCCATGTTAAATTACTTAGATGGGTGTCCTATCTATGATACAGCTGAAGATATTTGCAGGGGATCCCTTCCAGAATGCCCCTAATTCCTCCTTAGGGAAACTGTAGGCCCTGCCTTTTCTGTCTTCCACCAAATACATAAATACCAATGTTAAGATGTATAGATGTACTCCTTCATAGGTCATGTATTATTATTTGTGTCCTATATGTAGGATATAATGCCCTGAGTGGAAATTTCAAATATGGGTGCTTAATGTATGCAGTTATAAAATGAATTATTTCTATGAATATGTGAGAGATGTATATGTGAATATATGTGCAGAGGCATATTAAACTGCAGAATGCAAATCGAATGCCATATCATGGTAATCCAACAGTGTTACATTACTCTATGTCTATGAATATCAGAGTGATGTGTATGTGAATATATGTATTACACTGCAAAATGCAAATTGAATATTACATTGAGAAATGCAAATTGAACATGACGTTATGGTAATGCAACAGTGTTGTTGCAGCAGGATGAGATACGGGAATGGTGTCACAATCCATCATTCATTAGTGACTAGACAATGTCCAACCACTCTGATGCACCTACCGACCTGCAGCTTAGGTGAAGTGAGAGGCCAGTAGTTGATCTTATGCCTGTAGACCCTTATCTCTCTTCTGTGTCTCATTTTGGAACCTGTTTTGGGCATAGTTCAGGGGTAAGGTTTACATGTGAGCTCCATTACCTATGTTGTGCCACATGCAACAGGCTGCAGTATTCTTGCACCCCCCCATGTATGATGGTGACATTGGAAGCACAAATTGAGAATAACAGATGTTCCTGCTGCTTTCAATATATAAGTATGCTCTGTTATACCTCCCATGAGGATATGTGATTGGACTTCGTGATGGGGTAACAAGCTGAAGAAAGAAAGCAAACCCAGCACTAGCTGCATCATAGATATATGACATTTGTTATTCTGTTGTTACATTCAGAATGTAGCAGACATATTATTAAAACATTCATTTAGGGGGTTATTCTAACTTTGGAGGAGTGTTAATCCGTCCCAAAAGTGACGGTAAAGTGACGGATATACCACCAGCCGTATTACGAGTTCCATAGGATATAATGGACTCGTAATACGGCTGGTGGTAAATCGGTCACTTTTCCGTCACTTTTGGGACGGATTAACACCTCCTCCAAAGTTAGAATAACCCCCTTAATCTTGGTCATTTGGGTGTATATGTAATAGGTTGAAGTTGTGAATGAGTATATTTGTAATGATTTTTTCTAAATGTACATGCAGTGCCAGTTTTGATGACTATAGGGGTCATTACAACATTGGCGGTAAAAGCCACATACCGCCGTACAGAAGACCGCCAAAACAACACCGGGGCTGCGGAATTCCGCCACGGTCATTATGACCCAAAGCCCGGAATCCGCCAAACTCTAGAAACCCACACAAGTCCGCCACACCAAAGGTCAGTGATAAACTGGCGATAACAAAACCTCCACCGTATCGCCAACAGGAAGACGCCCACACTATCACAACCCACGAATCCACGTGGCGGTCTTTCAACCGCGGTATTCCATTGGCGGTACACACCGCCGTGCTCAAAATACACACACTTTTACAAAACACTAACACATTGGACAATTCCAAATACACACACCTGATACACATACACACACCACCCCCACACACTCAATACAATATAAAACACACCCCCACAATAACGACAAACTCTTACGACCAAAAATTCCGTAAGAATGCCAGAGACAGACACCACCATCAACAACACTAGCATCCACAGGCACACAACACTATCACTCACATAACATCCACGCACCTCACACAACACACCTCTAAATATCACCCCACACATCACAACACACACACCACCCCACACATCACCCACGCCACCCCATGGCACCGCAAAGACACCCCAGGTTCTCAGAAGAGGAGCTCAGGGTCATGGTGGAGGAAATCATCCGGGTAGAGCCAGAGCTATTCGGATCACAGGTGCAACACACCTCCATTGCTAGGAAGATGGAGCTATTGGAAAGAATTGTGGACAGGGTCAACACAGTGGGACAGCACCCAAGAACTAGGGATGACATCAGGGAGAGGTGGAACGACCTACACGGGAAGGTGCGTTCCATTGTCTCAAGACACCACATCGCGGTTCAGAGGACTGGCGGCGGACCCCCGCCTCCTCCCCCAGAACTAACAACATGGGAGGAGCAGGTCTTGGCTATACTGCATCCTGAGGGCCTCGCAGGAGTAGCTGGAGGAATGGACTCTGGTAAGTTGAAGCTTTAACTACTTCATCCCCCACCCAACCTGCATACCATCACATACCCCCACCCTCGCCCTCACCCCCATCACTCCAACTCCTCACACATGTCCCAATATCACAAACCACACATCCCAAACCCAAGCCCTGCATGAAACACCAAAGCATGGACACCCATCACCAAAGCATGGCCTCTGCACATACCCATACCCCCCCTAAACCATCATCACACAAGGTCCTACACAGGAATGCAAGCACTGGGGTACACGGTCACCCACCCATTGCACACCATGGCACACACAGATGCAATAATCATGCCTTTCGACCCTTGCATGACCCCTACCCAACGTCACCGGACAGGAGGGTCCAGATATGTCCACTCCACCCACAGAAGAGGCCCACAGTGATGACAACAGCTCTGTTCAACTGGATCTAGATGACCAGCCTGGCCTATCTGGGACCTCGGGACAGTCGGTTCCCCTCACACTGTCACAAGCCACTACAGAGCTTCCCCCCTCTGGAAACACCAGCACAGCACCCACCCAGCGGGCCCATACCTCTGTCCCTAGGACACGTCAAGCAGCAGTGTGTCGAAGACCGCGTCGCAATCCTGCATTGGTTAACATTGGACCCTATGGATCCCAGGAGCCAATGACGATGTACGCCGGCGGTGACGGTATGCACCGCCGCAGACGTGACCGCCATTTTCTCTCTGTACAATCACTTGATACCTGATCTTCGACAGGAGAGGACCTACACTGCAAGTGCTGCTGTGACCTCAGTCTGGAGGAGACAATGGCTCGGTGTCTAGGGAAAGGGCCCCTACCTTCAGCACGGAGGAGTTGGAGAAACTCGTGGATGGGGTCCTCCCCCAGTACACGCTACTATACGGTCCTCCAGACAAACAGGTAAGTACACTGTGAGCATGCTGTATGGGCAATGCCTGTGTGGAGTGGTGTGAATGGAAGATAGGGGGGGTGAGAATGACGCGTGCATGAAACAACGGTGAGTGCATGTGCATCATGGCAAGGGTAGGGATGCGGGACAATGACTATGACGGTGCAGACGGTAATACCTTCTCTTTTTCCCCTGTACTATTCCTGTAGGTCAGCGCCCACCAGAAGAAGGACATTTGGCGTCCCATCGCCAAGGAAGTCCGGACCCTGGGGGTCTACCACAGACGGGGCACCCACTGACGGAAAAGATGGGAGGACATTCGCCGCTGGAGCAAGAAGACGGCGGAGGCCCGGCTGGGGATGGCCTCCCAACGTGGGAGGGGTGCCTGTCGCACCATGACCCCCCTGATGTTCAGGATCCTGGCGGTGGCGTACCTGGAGTTGGATGGGTGCTTGAGGGCATCACAGCAGCCTCAAGGGGGTGAGTACACTCTCATTCTGCTGATTCAGCGTGCGTTGTAGGTGTCTGGGTGGGGGAGGTGGGTTGTGGGTTCCCCTAGGCCAGGGCGAGTTTAGTAGGCAAGGACCCTTCTTAAGGCAGGCCCTGTGGCACCCCACCCCACGTGTGTACAGTACCAACTACACCTAGTCAGGCTCCTGTGACATCCATGTGTGCAGAAATCAGGCATAGCCTTGTAACCCATGTCCCTGGGATTGAATAGTGAATTCCAAGTGCGCGGCGTAGTGCAGGGGGCTTCTGTGTCTGTAGTGTCCGCCAACGGTAGCGGTATTGCATGCACTCAACATGTCTTTCTTCTGTCTTCCCCCTGTTTATGTGGTCTCCCTGTTCTTGTGTGCATTAGCATCATCAGGTGGAGGAGCAGTGGCACCGGAGCAGGAGGGAGCTGCATCCCACATGGCCCTGGAGGGCGACACTACGGAGTCTGAATTCACCAGTGGGACGGAGGGCGAGGGGTGCTCCACGGCGGGGACAGGAGCTGAGACCTCGATACGGACTCCTCCTCTGATGGGAACTCCCTTGCGGTGGCAGGCCCATCTGTGCCCCCACCTCCTCAGGTCCCTCACTGTTGGGCAGTCTACCATTGTATATGCCATCCAGGGTGTAGAGAGGCAGTTGCAACAAACCAATGCATACCTGGAGGGCATTCACTCTGGTCAGGCAGCCCTTCAGCGAGCTTTTCAGACTCTGGCCTCAGCACTGATGGCAGCCATTGTCCCTGTCTCTAGCCTCCCCCCTCCAACTTCCTCCACCCAGACCCACACACCTCTACCTTAGCCTATCCCAAGCACAGCATCAGACCAGCATGCACACACCTCAACACACAAGGGAAGCTCTGGCAAACATAAGCACCACTCATCCCACAGGCACTCACGCAAGCATCAGACACATGCAGACACACCAACATCCACTGCCTCCACTGTGTCCCCCTCTTCCTCGTCTCCCTCCTCCCTCCCTGTCTCGTCTGCACTCACACCTGCATGCACTACATCCTCAGCCACTACGTCCATCACCAGCACACCCACCATCACACCCCGCTCATGTGCAGTCACCACCCCCACTACCATTCACACGTCCCCTGTGTCCTCTCCCAGTGTGTCTGTGAGGCCACCTCCCAAGGTACACAAACACAGCCACACACACACCCAACAGCCATCCACCTCACAATGGCCTCCAGCCCATGCACCTTCACCCAAAGTCACCAAACGTACACCTCCTACAACCACAACCTCTTCCTCCACTCCCAAACCCCCTCTAGCTACCCGTCCCAGTGTTCCTAAAAAACTTTTCCTGTCCAACCTTGACCTCTTTCCCTCACCTCCCCCACCCCTTCAGTCTCCTAGGGCCCAACTCTCCAGGTCCCAACCTAGCACCTCAGCCACAACATCGGCGGGACCAGTGGTGCCAGTAGTCACCGGATTCTGGAGTGCACCAAGCAGCAGGGCAGCCAGTGTGGCAAGGAGCCAGAGCACGGACAGTCCCCCACCTGTCAAGCATAAAAAGTTGGCCAGTGCCCGGCGGGAGAGGGGAAAGAAATCAGCCACCAAAGCCGCTCCCATGGGTACAGTTGGGAGTGTGGAGACAGCTGTGACACCATCCAAGGTGGGGAAGGGGCACAGTAAAACCGGCAAGTCTGGGAAGATCAGCATGGCGGACAAGACCGCCACCAGCCCCGCTGCCCAGGACAAGACCGCCACCAGCACCGCTGCCCAGGATCCCGCCGCCAGCAGACAGCTGCCCAGGAACCCGCTGCCACCAGCCACGCTGCCCAGGACAAGACCGCCACCAGCCCCACTGACCAGGACAAGTCCGCCAGCAGCACCGCTGCCCAGGACCCCGCCGCCAGCAGCACCGCTGCCCAGGACCCCGCCGCCAGCAGCACCGCTGCCCAGGACAAGACCGCCAGCAGCCCCACTGCCCAGGACAAGACCGCCACCAGCCCCGCTGCCCAGGACAAGACCGCCAGCAGCACCGCAGGACAGTGAGCGACAATTATTACAACGCTACTGAGGCTGCCACGGGCAGGATGAAGTACTCTGGGCACCAAGCCCCCTCCAGAACCAGTGGGGAGTTACATCCACTACCTCAGTCCTTGGCAGGATGAAGCACTCTGGGCACCAAGCCCCCTCCAGAACCAGTGGAGACTGCTATCCACTTGAGAGTGGCTTTGCACTCCCCAGGATTGAACAGTGGGCAAACCACCCACTGTAGAGACTTGAGAGACTGTGGCTTTGCACTCCCCAGGATTGAACAGTGGGCATGGAGACCCTCGTGGATCTGGCGTCATGCACTCATCCGGCTGAGGTGCCCCCCCTTCCCTTCACCCTGAGGTGCCTGTTTTATTTCTATCTGATGCCCCAGCAGTGTTCTCTCCGTCTTGTTCGGGTATTGAGTGTGGGCCTTGCCCATGCCTTTTGGGCCCAGTGGTCCACGGACTATGATGGTGGAATCCCTTGGACTTGTGTTCTTGGTGTATATATTTGTTGATAGTGTAAATGTATATATATATATATATATATGTATATATTTTTGATTTATGTAATTGAATATATTACAATTATTCGACTCATTTCCTTTTGTCCTTGCATTCTTCCAGGGGGGTTGGGGGGTGTAACTGTAATGTTTCATGTTGTATTAGTGTGTGTGTTGTAGTGGGTGAGGGTGGGGGTGGGGGTGTTGCGTGTGTGTGTCACTGTTTTTTCCCTCCCCCTCCCCTGTGTTGTAGGTGCAGTACTCACTGTGCTCTTCGCCGCCGGCATTCGTGCTCCTGGTAAAGGAGCAGGAAGATAAAGGCTGGAAGAATCTGAAGGTCCGGTTCCATGGCGTCCTGGTTCCTCGTGGTGTGTGTAGACCCTTCCAAGTCCTGTTTCCGCTGGGTTTTTGTTTGCGGTGAATCCGCCCCGGAAAAGGTGGAGGATTGGACTGTTGTAATTCTGTGGGTGGTACATTGTCCTCCGCCTGTCTGTTGGCAGTTACCACCGCAGTGTTTGTTTGTACCTCCTTGACGGTCTGAGTGTTAAAGTGGCTGTCTATGTTGGCGGTTCCCACCATGGTCGTAATTCAATTTTTTTTACCGCCGGCCTGTTGGCAGTTTTACCGCCGCTTTAACACTGACCGCCAAGGTTGTAATGACCACCTATGTTTTCCTAGCAGTTACATGTCACAAAAATTCCCATTAACCTACTGATGTGTAAGGGAACACTGCTGTAAAATATAGCGATTGTTCTTTCACCCAGTAAAGCCACAACACTTCAGTAAAGCAAAACTTGGTATAACACACAGCTAGCAGGTTGATTGAGTACCAGTGGTGTCTTTTGTGAATATGGTGCTCTCTGTGGCAGGGCAAGCAAAGGGCCAAGTGAGTGTAATCAATGGCACTTAATACTAAAGTAAAGTGACAATGGCACAGAATTCTCTTGCCACTCATAGCCATTCTGCAAGTGACTATGGAATGGTGATTCGGTGGACAACTCAGATGGTGATGCATATCAATATCAGTCACAACCTTTGTGATTGACTGCCTCCGAGATGCCCACAATATGCCCACTGAGCCTAAGTATAGATTCAGTGGCCTGGAAGTGAACTGCCATCAGTACGTTGACAGTGACGGGATGTCCTTGATGAAAGGAGCTCCTAGGTCCTGATTCACAAAGGTAAACGTACACTTCTGTGTGAGTTTACATTTGTTTTGGAATTCACAAACTCAATGCAATAGTAAGTTTAAAACTGCTTAGATTTTACAGTCAAGCGGAGAACTCCACATATAAAAAGACAATGTGGATCATTATGACCCTGGCTGTTGGTGTTAATGTGGTGGTAGTACCGCCAACAGCCCACCCGACAATGTTCCACACTTACTGCCATGGCGGTAGCAGCCGCAGGGCCGGAGATAACAATCTTAAGCCCGGCGCACGCTAATGTACTGCTGGCGGCATTTATACCCTGCTCTACTGCCATGGTTTTCATGGTGTTCGTAACGCCATGAATACCATGGTGGAAGGCCCTACCAGTGACAGAGAATTCCTTCCCTGTCACTGATAGGAGGCCCACCCACCCCCCAACACTCCCCAGACGCCCCACTCCTCCCCTCCCTCCTCACTCCCCCTTCCAATCCCCCACCCCATACACGCATACTCGCAGACACGTACCACGTATTCACACACTCACTCACACAGGCATTCACACATTCATACATGCATGCATCCATTCAGTCATGCACACATTCGTACACACATTCATACTGACACGCAGAAACGCATTCACATTTCCATTCATATACACATTCTCACACATGCACACACACGCAAATAACACAACACACACATTCACATTCACACACACACTCACACATTTATGCACACACACCCACACACACACAGAACACCCCCTCCCCTAGCGGAGACCCAACTTACCTGCATCCAGGTAGTCTTCCAGCGGGGGACCGGTTAGGGTGCTGCTACCGACAACAGTGCCCGCCAGCAGAACACCGCCAGGCCATATTATTTGACATAATAATATTTTCATTTGTGGGTCAGACTCCTAGTGTGCAACCATATCTATTGAGAACCGGTACCTACTACCCTCGGAACAGGAACTGATATCACTGCATTTTCTGTCATCCATCTACACGTAAAGAAACATCACTGGTTTCCTGCACAAACAATCTTTAATAGAAGAGACCAGTCTAAAGGACTTCGGGCCAGAGGTAGCAAGCCTTTAGTGCCTCGCAAACTGCGAAAAACGCAGTTTGTGAGGCGCAAAAGGCCTAACGCAAAGCACAACTGCAAATTGCGAGTTGGTACCGACTTGCAATTTGAGGCTCCGACTCGCAAATAGGAAGGGCTATCCCCTTCCTATTTGCGACCGCATCTCCATGCAGAGTTGCTTTGGGACCGCGAATGCGGTCGCAAACCAACTCGCAGTTACCATCCACTTGAAGTGGATGGTAACTCATTCGCAAAAGGGAAGGGGTCCCCATGGGACCCCTTCCCCTTTGTGAATGCCAATAAAAATATTTTTTCAGAGCAGGCAGTGGTCCTATGGACCACTGCCTACTCTGAAAAAACCAAAACCAAATGGTTTGGGAATCTTTTCTTTTTGCAGCTCGTTTTCCTTTAAGGAAAACGGGCTGCAAAAAGAAAAAAAAACTGCTTTATTCAAAAAGCAGTCACGGACATGGTGGTCTGCTGTCTCCAGCAGGCCACCATCCCTGTGAGTGCCTAGACTCGCTATGGGGTCGCAAAATGCGACCCACCTCATTAATATTCATGAGGTGGGTCTTTGCGACCCCATAGCGAGTATCAGAAGGTGTCTGAGACACCTTTCTGCATAGTATTTTGTGAGTTGCAAATTGCGAGTCGCTATGACTCGCAATTTGCAAGTCGCAAAATATTTTTTTGCTACATCTGGCCCTTCATTTCCCTACACTCTTTTGCAGAAACAGTGCCATCACTGCATCTTCCCATTATCCAGCAGCACTGGAAGTGAGATCACACCCCGAGTTCTCCTTACTTCAGACAAACTTTAGGGAGGCACACTGGTCAGGCATCCCCAGCAAAGGTCAGACACAAAGAAGGGTTTAGTCCTGTCAGGCATGGAAAGACCTTGGGCCAGCTTCCCTATTCCGAAGAATCCTAAATAATAAGATATAATTATGTGTCTCATCCAGCACCCTATACTGCATATCCCCCCTGTTGCACCCAGATCAAGACAACAACTACAGGGTTTGCCTCTATCCACCCTCAGTGGGACACAGAAAGCAGCCTTATGGCAGTAGGTGACAGAGAATCTCAATGTATTAGGGCAGAGGCCTGAACCATGGGACATATAAACAAAATGCCAGGATGAGAAGAAGTGAGTCCAGGAGTAGTTTTCCAGGAATCAGCTGGCTTCAGTACTGCATGGATGGCCAACTGGAACCCATCTCTGTCTCAGCCCCTTTGAGAAGGCTCTATTCTCTACAATTTACCCTCTGTACCAATAAACCCTTCCTATTTATGACAACTAATGCTGTGTCAAGTAAGAATGTAATTCCTCACTCTCTTTCTCCTTTCATTAAATCCTAATAGCACAGTTGATCAAGTTTGCTTGAATTTCTTTGCATTGTTGTTTATTAGTAACCCTTACAGTTATACTATTACATCTTATGTACCTATTATTTTCTTTTAATCTCTTTAAGACACTATGAAGTTGTCCAATCCACTGTCTGCAACAACTACTTCTGTTCCTTGCAGTGCTGCAAAACCAGGACTGACACCATACAGCAGACAGATGGTAGATATCAGTAAGTTACATGTTCTTTCTCTTTGGATCTAACTGCTTTGTTAACTATTGACAGGTTACCCTTATGTCTTGTGTTAAATATACTTACTGGCAACATGCTCAATATGTTATTAGTTTGTGTACTTATTATCTTTTCTTTATTATTATTAAATGGGCTCTTAGAGTTGACAATGTAAGAATAACAACATGAGATATGTGTTACTCATTTTCTTAACATGCTGGAAAGCAACCTTTGTAGGTTTCCAAAAAAGCATTGTAACCCATCATGTAGGATCTTCCTGTCCCATATGTATTTCTCTCCTGCCAACTTCTGTCATACTGCAGCCAGTGTTGTTTAGTGTCAGACCACCAATGATGACAATGAAATACCCTGGCAACTGCTATCAGGCCAGCTACCATCCATCAATCAGGGAATTCTTTGAAACATATATGTATATATATATATATATATATATATATATATATCTCCCTGTATGTTTTCAGATGCGTTACTCCCATATGTATTTGTTTATCATGTCTACTTCTGTCATACAGCAGCCACTGTTATCCACTGCCAGACCATCAACAAAGACATCAGGCAACATCCTGGCAACTGTTATTAGTCTCTCTACCATCCATCATTCATGGAACTATTGGAACATATGTTATTCCTAATTGTATATCATCATTAGGCCATTCAATAACTCATTGTCCTTGATTGTGTCATATAAAATAGAAAGGTCTGTTTATTGGTATGGTTTGTTTTCTCTTCTTCTACTTACTTCAAACGTGTCATCCTGTGTGCCTGATGAATTTTATAAAGGGATAGTAATAATTAAACAACATTTGTAGCCCTCTAGCTGCTGGATCTAGTTCTGCTATGGAAACAACAACTAGAAGGACCCCGGTTCAGCAGATCTCCAGAAGGCAAATATTTGTGGTTGGAACTGCTCAGTTTAGTATATTGAGCTAATATAACTCTGTTGTCAATTCAATCTTTTTTTTTTTAGATTGTAGGCTTACAATGTAGTATCTTTATTATTTATTTGCAGACTAATGTTTATTAAACTGCTGTGTTTAAATAAAGACACAACTGTATTTGATTGGCTTTAACTATGACATTCTTCATTTTTCAGATATTGGGCACATTGTGCCGGACAATGATGCTGAACCATGTACAAGCAGAGGACAGTGGGCAATCAAAGGAGAAAATCCAATCATCCTCTATGCAACAATGTCTACAGCTAGAACTGCTCACAAAGAAGAGAAAGGGGAGGAGCAGGAGATGATTCAAGATAAGGATGACATGAGTGAGGACACTGTTGTCCCCACAAAGAGCATTAACGTAGGTAACTTCAATGTTGGGCAGTAGTGTTCCTCCTCAATCACTTCTAAGGATTACCAATGCTCAGTCATTAGCTAAGCAGCAACAGATGCATGGTCTGCTTACACAAGACTCACCACACAACCCTCAACTAACAGGTACCACTGTACAATCTCCTACAACACTATTCCCATGAAAGTGCATCTCTAGTCTTCTCTCAATTATCTGAGGCACATAAAACCACTGGTGAGGAGTAGATATCTCCCATTCCTGAATCCCTTCCCCTCAACAACCACCAAGATGACACCTCTCTCCGTGCTGGGAAAACTGCTGGCTAACATGTATGGTCCTTGCATGGGGGTTGGCATGGGCTAATGCTTCCATCTGGTAGAATGATCATTTCCATCAATGGTCTAATGTTTGGGAGGATTCCCATCCAAAAGGGATATTCTGCACAAGATAGCTTCCTCTCTTGAAGGACTCCCTCAGTTGATTGACAGGCAAACCTGTGTCGTGGATAGTTTGGAAAATGTTACCAAGATATAGAAAGATGCACCAAAAGCATCTTAGAACTTTTAGAGAAGTGGGTGCGAGAAAACATGTGCTGACCTTTTAGATAATAGACACATGCCAGTGTCATGTTTTACAGCCAACATATGCAGGGTTTTAAAAAACACAGGTGAAATCTTGAAGGAGTATTTTAACAGTATGTGTAAATATATCAAATGATTGGTATCTGAAGAACTCAACCTCTGCTTCAACTAAAGAATCTAGATAGAAGAACATAAATGTAACATATTGGGTGTAGTTAGGTGAACTCAGTTAAAAATCACATTTCTTGAGAACACATTTATTTAGGTAAACAGTTTTTTAATATTAAATCATTTATATCATAGGTTTCTTGCTTTGGGTCCTGCTTGGATCTTCTGTCCATTGAAAAGGAATGTCAAAAATAGACCCATTTAGAATTCACTGGGGCAATAGACCATAGATACACAACTTTTGCTAAGTATGGATTTGTTCCGAAAATACAAGTGCTGATGTGTGGATTCTTAAAGAAATGTGTCACTATCCTCTGCTTTAGTATTATCATTTTGTTAATAAAAGTAATTACATTTGAAAAATCACACAATATCTGTGTAAACAAACAATTCATAGAAGGAGAAAGGATTTTAGCAAGAGCTAATGTCTGTGAATAATCCACCTAAAAATGTAGAAAATATTGTTTTTTTTCCACATGTTCCACACATTGCTAATCTTACAAGTTATAGTACTTGGAAACAAATCATTGCAAAGGATGTTAACTTGTTCTATATTTTTAGAACAAATATTTCACAGAATAATAATTAAATGTGTGAAATAAAAAAAAGTAAAAGGCAACAGTTCTGTGTTGGTTAGGACATAAGACAAATAAATACAGTGTCAGCATTACATAAATTTAATGGAGCAAAATGGAAGTGGTACTGATTTGAAACACAATATTTTGCTTATGACTTGTATGTTGGCAGAAAGTCAGAGTTTTTTAATGCATTTCTGTTATGTCAAGGGGCAACATATACGAAGCATTTTGCACATTGCAAACAGCGAATCGGGCCATTTGTGACGTGCAAAATGCAATTTGGGATGTACAGACCCATTTTTGCGATTCGGTTATCTATTTACCCTCCCTAATTGCAAGTCACAGTCCTATGTATGATTGTTTTGTGACCACGAATGCAGTCGCAAAACAATCATAGTTAGCACCAGCTTCATCCTTTGGCTTACTGTATTTGTTAAGCAAGGCAGATATGTATCCCACCCATTGTTCATCAATCCCCTCACTGCCCATGGCATTTCACCACCCACGACGAAAGAAGTGCAGTATGGTTCAATTTGTGACTGCAGTGTTGGCTGTGCAAAGTGTTTCTGCTTCAGTTAATGCAGCATTTACAAAGTTTTCAATGCATTGCAAACTGAGCACACAAGGTGTGTTTCACTTCACCCACTCAGTGAATTCTCTCTGAGTACTTCACCTCTTTATTCTTTCCTAAGTTCTTCCATCCCAGCCTATAAAAAAATTTGGAATGTGCCACATTTTTATGGTCATGTGAAGTGTTTCCAAAACATATCGTATGGTTTCCCGTAACAGATTTATTTTACACGTGTTCTGATTTTTCCCTTTAGACTTTTGTCAATTACAGTGACTGAATGAGCCATAGCTTCAGCACATAATGATTCGATGATCATTGACACCCCTCTATTCCATAGCAAAAGCTCCACTTACCCCCTAATCTCTTTGCCTTACCCAGCAGTATAATATGTCAAGTTTCCTTTCCTTACTGCCCAGTGAATTAATTTGTTGGAAATAATTTGTGGTAGTGGGCGAGACCAGTGAGTAAAGTAGGACTAGTAAGTGCCTGATTTGATTTCCAATTTGGAATAAGGGATACTTTGTTACAGACATGCCAAATACAATTTATATAGCCCTTTCCTTTCCCTGTAGTGTAGTGCATTGTTTTCCCCATCATCTTCTATGGCAGGACCATAATATATCTGCATTTTATACATGACATGTGTGACATTGTATCTTATTTATTATTCATCTGCCTCTTTGGAGTCAAGATAGAAATCAATTGAGTGGCATTTGGGAAAGAGTAAGGCCATTGAAATTTAAGATGGATAATTGTCAACTACAGCTGCCCCAGCTGCAGGCAGTTGCAAAATATCCAAAGTGCTGGATACCATGCCTCCAGCAATTTGGCACAACAACTTGTACTTCATAGCATATAATGTCTTACTCATAAATGGGAGGTACTTTATTTTTTTCCACTAAAAGTCTCTGTTTAGTTACTTGAAAAGCCTTGAAAAGAAGAAAAAATCAAATCACAGTTTTTTTTAATATGATGTTAATCTGCCTTAATCCTTTTCTACCAGATAGTCAGTGCTTTCATTTGAGGTATGTGTGGGTAAAGAATTAACATTTGCCCTGTGACTCTCCTAATCATAACCCCATCAAATTCCAATGTCCCTAGGGGACAAGCAATGTACTGCTACTGTGCCACCCACTACTTACTTATAAAGAAGGGTTTGCTCAGAGCATTGTTTACAATGTGTCTTTTTTTCTCTATATAGCTACTCCTGCTTGTCAACCAGCACCACCCACCAGGCAGGAGATAGCGGTCCATCTGAGGTGGCAGAGGCTGGAGATCATTCAGGCAGAATTCCGGTGGCTAGTAGTTGTGGAGGATGAAAAGGCGTAAATCGCTGCCTCTTATTCAGGACCCAGTTCATTAGCAGCATGCTAGTACCAGCCTTCACCCTCTTGGTCATCACATCACTGGCGCTGCTGCCAGCTGGCAGGGGCCCTCACTGCTCCTGCTGCTGCCCTCTCCTTCTCTGACAGGGTGTTGCTCCACTGTATCCTGCAGTAGATGTACGGCATGGAGGACTGCTTCACCAGGATTGAGCAGAGCCTGGACTATCTCTGGACCCCAATAGACAGTGCTCTCTTCTGAGCCCATTTCAATCATTTTTTTTGATGGGACAGATTTGTTGTGGGTAGAGAGGGTGGGGAGAAAGTTGAGAATGGGCTTCCCTTTGGGATTTCATTGGACATTTTTGGGACAGGACTATTTGTTTGGGGAGAGGGTTGGGCCTGTTATAGGTGGGAAGGGTGGGTTTTATCTTTCGTTAAAAATAAAAGGGGAAAATGTATTTTACTTAATTTATGCTTCAAATGTTTATGTTGGAATTTTAGTTTGCATTGCTGACTTTTATTATAGACACTTTTTCAAATCTGCTGAAAAAAGTGTATGCAATTTACTTATACCCTTACTCTAATGCCCTCTGTAACTATATTGAACAGTGAGGTATGTTTGCATTGCCTATTTTACCTCAAAACACTAGAAATAGCCAAACAACATATTTTTCGGTGGAAGGCAATTACTAACTAAACAAGCTAACTTAAATCCATTGATCTTCTCTTACCTGAATAGATAAAGCAAAGGCTGATACCTCATTCTTCTTTTTGCAGGGTTTTCCCAAGGTGGCATCTTAGCTTAAGGGTGTGGTAATAGTAATAGAAGGCTAGTGTGCTAACAAGTAAGACACAATGTGCTACTTGCACCTATGTGAACTCAAACTGCATGATTAATCAAAGAGTTATCCATCACTTTCAACTAGATTGAAAGAAAACAGGGAGTTGGAGGTTCATGTATTATATAATAACTTTAGGAAGACTGAGACCAGAGTACCACAAAGACAGTATTTGACACACAACAAAGAAGACACAGTATAATAATAAAAACTAGCAATATCAACTTTTTCTGACAAATGGGGAGCTAGTACTTAAAAACTAAACTTAGGAAATGAAATCCTTGAGTCTGGAGAAGAGGGCTCAAAGTCAGGAGTGGTTGGACAAGGTTAGGCATTTAAGTAACACATAACAAAAGGCCGTAATGATGATGTTGATGGGGCCGGTGTGGAATATTGCTCAGGTAATAGAAGGTCATGCAGTGAGTTGGTGTCGCTTTCACCACATCCGCCCCAGCAAGTGTGCGATCCATTTATAGTGTAAAATTAAACCACACCTTAATAAACCATACAGCCCGGGAGAAGAGGATTAGGGACTCAATGAATGGATGGGAAAGGGGATTTGGGGAAATGTGTGACAAAGACAAACACTACACAAAAGAAACCACAATTCATTGGGTTGCTGAACAGCGCAGCAACATCAATCTGTTGTGGGAGAGGCCAATGAAGAGATAAGTATGAAACAATTCAGTTAAATGTATAAGAAACAGTCCTTATGACCCAGAGAGGCCCAAAATAGTGTATCTCTAAATGGTATGCCTTCTAGGTTTGAAAAATGTACAAATTATGGAGGATTGAATTTAACCAACCCAGTTCTAAAAGTCATGATTTTTTAAAATGAAAATGATACTGTATTGCCAAATTGGGCAGTGCATCTCCATTCTTATTGGAATGCCGTTCACTCTTGGGAGCCTGACTGAACCTGACTAAACCTATCTGGTAGGTAAGCAAGAGTGTTGAGCTTTCACAAATTATTGTTCAATACAGGAGCGGACTAGGAGAAGGCCTGGGTATTGAAAAACAGTAACTGTGTTTCTGTGTTACAGAGTAAAGGAGAAAAACAAAGGGAAGCATGATATGCCTCATGAGAAGTCAGGAGTGTGCCAAGAAGACTCAGAAGCAGAGCAAGAACATAAAGAGGAGTTTCATGTTTGAGACAGAAATGCAGCAAACACACACTCAGCAGCATTTCCCAAACCAACACACCTCTCTCTGTTCCACAGAGCTGAGCAAGTGCTAGTCCTTAGAGTCTTCACCATCATCATGATTTCTCTTTGAAGTGGACAACTTTCTCCTTCTAGCTGTTGAGGTAGTCCCACCCTGACTCCTCCATCCTCTTCCTCCTTCTTCTGACTCTGAGTAACTCCATCCGAGCCCCAAACCGAGCACTGTAGGACTGTGTTGTACACTGCTGTTGGAGAACAAATTAAGAAAGAGAATTGGAGTATTTTGTATTGATTTATGTTTGGTAACTAAAGTGACTGGTCTGGTCTCTGAGGAGTCAGAAAAGAGAAGTGGACCCTGCCGGTAAATTCCACTAAGTTTGAAAGGCCTATCACTTTCAGGAAAAAATGATCACCCATCAGCCCTCAAACATTGCAAATCATTGAAATCAAGTTTACTAATTTGCTGAACTCCCTCCCTCACTGTCAGCCACCACATACATCATCAGTCATCACTCACAATCTCTCAATATCTCACTCATTAGTACAATAGTTAGCAATGACCTCTTCTAATCCAAGCACGTGCTTGATTGCTACAAAATATTATTTCCTCTTTGATGGAAAAAAAAACATTGGAATTTGGTATTCGCACTGGCAGTCTTTAACTCAATGATCTTCTGGGGCAGCCCTGCTAGGTGAGGTAAAAAAGGGATAAGCAATGGCACATGATGGAGGCAGGCATTGTCTCCAATGTCCTGAAGGGAATGTGGGGGCGTTTTCACTAAACACAGCTCCTACTATTTGTTTTGCAAAGAAAGAAAGATGTTCAACGAGAAATAATAAAAAAAGTTCTACTGTGGCACTGGCATACTCAGTCAGGGAAGTAGAGTTTGTCCTCAAACTCAGGTGGGTCACCCAGAAGGAGGTCAGCAAACACACTTGATTCTGACCAATCACCCTGTTCTTCCTCCTTTGGTGTTTCGGGAACAGTGTAATCAGGTAGTATAAAATGTTGGTTCATTTTGATCATGGTTAATCTCGCCATGTTTTGAGATGAAAGATTGATTCTTCTCACTGCAACAACTACACAAGATGTACTGAACCCACTTTCAGCAGACACACTGGATATAGAACAAGCCACATACTTTGTTGCAATCCTTATGAGCTCTGGCCATTGCTGCACCTTCCCATACCAATACAGCAATGGGTTTTGATCTACATACACCTCTTTTGGGTCATACAAATACTTCTGGAACATCCTCTGAAGTGTTATTGATGCTTCTACTTCCTTGACCCCTTATGCTTTTGCCTCTGCACTGGACTTAAGACCTGCCACTTGAAACCAAGCCAATGCAAAAAATGGGTCATATTCTTCTGATGCTGTTGTTGTGGGTATTCTTATTGCTGGTGTTGCCTGCTGTGCAACAAGACTGCCCTCTCTGGAAGTGGAAAGTGGCACCCCACAACTGTAGAGTAGAACTCTAAGTTCCAGCCATTCTTCTTCCAGTTCTCCAGCTTGCTCAACAATCCACATCTTGTATTTGAAACATCTCCTTCAGAAGAAGGAATGAAAGAGGAAATATTTTTTGTACTGTGGATCAAATAGGGTGGCACAGATGTACTCTTTGGGTGAGATAATGTCATTTTGCAGCCTTGCAATACAAGTCAAGTGATAGCTTAGGCTCTCATCCAAGGCATGCACTTCTGGGTTTTCGTTCAGACCTCTGAGTGCAGACCTTTCAGACTCCTTCTTTAGCTAGTCCTGTAGCAGATGCAACAATGTGATAAGTTGGCCCACTGTACTATCCTCCTTGCTAACTTCCTGTGTGAAAATCTTAAAAGGGAACAGCATCTGTGTCAGGCATTTGACTAGGCCCCATTTGACCGCATTCATGGTCATAGCTTTCACAATTTGCATCCCCTCTTCTTAGAATGACATAGTAATGGATCTGTCTGTACTGCTCGAACAGACGTTGCAACATATATTAGGTTGAGTTCCAACGTGTTAGCACCTCCTGTATCAGGGCTCTAACTGGTACTCTGTGACCACACTGAATAATCTGCAACTGTTTTCGGGCTTTAAAAGAATGGCTGAAATGAGTGTAGATTAATGTGCAGGTGGTCACTATGTTGCTGACTATATATTATTTTTTAGAAAGTCTTACACAACAAAGCTGATGCAGTGTGCCGAACACAGGTCTCTGAAATAGCCACTGTCCGCCATGGCCTTGACTTTGTTATTGTCATTGTCCGTGGCAACAAATCTAATTCAGAGACCTATGGGTTGCAGCCATTCAGATGCCTTGCTATTAAATCCGTCTAAGATAATAGCAGCTTTATGTGCGTTCTCTATGGTGAACACGGCTACTGTTGCATGCCGCCAAATGCTCTTAAAAATTTGTCCAGGGGCAAGACTTGTTGATAGCTTTTCCTTGACTCCCTCAAAAGAGATCCAGTGCGCAGTGATGCACATGCAATCAGTAGCCTGATAACTGATCCACATGCCTGTTGTCAGGACAACACTTTGCTGCAAAACTTTGTTCCAAACAATTGCAGCACATCATGATGCAGCACTGGAACCACAACTCTCGCAAAATAGGTCTGAGTTGAAGCCTTCCATTTTGAGGAGATGGCTGCCAAAAACTCTAAGAATTCTACTCCTTCCACAAAAGAAAAAAGGAGGCGGTCCAGTGCAAACATTTTTGCCAGCTTCCAATTGTACAAAGGTGCCATTGGGTGCTTGAAGTCCTAGGGTCAATCCTGCCTAAGCATTCCTGTAATTTTAGCTTAGATTTTCTTCTTTGTGGGGCCACTAACTCAGGTGATGTTTGAGATGTAGGTGGTGGTAGACTCAATGTGTGATTTGGTGCAGTCACTGTATGCTGTGGTGTCTCCATCTGACTCTATGACTTTTTATGCCTTTGTGAGGTCACTGAGGTAGTCCATTATGCACACTGCTGGGGAGAGGGTTGTTTTATGTGATAAAGCTACCCTCTTCATCCTCACCTTCCACTGTGATTTGACCAGTTGTAGCTGATGTTTCCCGGCTCTCCTCACCTTCACCATCGCAACCACGTTCAGCCATTTTTAAGGTGCTCATCTCATTGGATTGTCATGTGGGTAGTTTGGTCTCAAGTACCATAATGTGAGCCAGGCTTACCTTGGTGAACACTTGTGTGGCAAATGGAGCATATTGCAATGTTCTCCTCCTACTTGCTAATTGTAAAAAAAAAAAAAAATGGGGAGGAGTACTTTCTTACTGGGCCACTGCCAATGCCTGAAGAGGAACTGGAGATAGGTAGGCGTGTTGATTGCCTCTCTGCAGTGCATACTTCTACTGAGGTACGGGTTGGTGCAGGTCTCTGCTGGGGCCTTACATATATGGGAGCTGGCAGTGGTGCTGTCCCACACCCCTAGGAGTAGGTTGGATCTTACTCCTCTGCACCAGCTTCCACAATGACTTACTTTTCATCATTATCCTCCTCCTTATCATCCTCTTTCATTATTCTAGGGCTTTCTGCAACTTTTCTTTTCCCTTGCCTTTGCTGCCATCTCCCAGATGCTGCAAGCATCCACTCCATGTCCCTATCATCATCATCAGAAGTGGGGCTTGAAG
The DNA here is from genome assembly GCF_031143425.1 of Pleurodeles waltl. Classification (NCBI taxonomy): domain Eukaryota; kingdom Metazoa; phylum Chordata; class Amphibia; order Caudata; family Salamandridae; genus Pleurodeles; species Pleurodeles waltl. The sequence goes on from NC_090436.1 coordinate 842,758,258, forward strand.
AAGGTGGAATAGCACCCTTTCTTTTTCTTGCTGGAGACCCGGGAGTCATTGATTCTAAAAGAGGAGGTCTTACTTATCAGGAAGCTCAACCTCCTCTTCTGCTCCAACTTCAGGAAGACCTTCTAAAGCTAGCTGTTGCTGCTGTCCACTTTACTCTGTTTCTTGAAATGATTGGGTACTACTTTGTGAAAGAAACAAAATAATTTCAACATCACTGCTCTTTGGCATCTCCATGATTGCTGTCAGTGCCTTACTGACTGACATGGTCTTGGGCTTAGGTTAGGATAGTGCTGTTGATGCAGTAGTGCTGCTCCCAGATTCCTCCCTGGAGACCGGTATAGCAGACACACATCTCCCAAAAATGATTGCGGTTGGCACGCCACTGGTCGAAAGCTGCTTTTTCCCATTGACCACTCTCTTGGGAGCAACTTTTTTGAGGGCCATCATAACCTAACCAAAGTAGCTGTACTGGCCTTCTCTTTGGAAGTTCTGTGGTGATGTAACGTCACTTCTCTTGTGCACCTAAGAGCAACCAAGCAAGAAAAACATGTAGTTATTGAAACATGTCATTGTTGCAGGTTGAAATAGTACAGACACATGTAATCTTAGTGTGGTTGGTTACCTATGTAATAAATACCAATTTAATCAAACATTGTAAAGTCAAATCACACCACCACTCCATAAAATTTCATTCCAAATCAGGTAGCACAACACGTATATATAGTTCTTTGCTTTATCTCCATCTGTTTTGAAGGGGACACCTGTGGTAGTCAGAGAGAGTTGCATGGGTAATTGGAATAATCCTTATAAAACCTATGGTGGCAAGGTAGTCCAGGGGGGAAATGGAACAATCATTAAAAAATGAATTATGCTGCTGATTTGTCAGCAGTGCACGGCAAATAGGGTGTTCATGAGGAAATGGAATTATTGTACACCTAAAATAACCCAATGCTGTAGTGCGGCTGTGCACCTTTGGTGGATGGATGGATGGATGGATGAAGGAATGTATGTGGATTGATGGATGGATGAAGGCAAAATGAAGAATTAAATAAAATGAAAAGAAAAATGTGAAAAATAAAAAAATAAAAATAAATAAAAGATAAAAATTCAAATAAAAAACAAGAAATGAAAAACACTAAAATTAAAAATTAAACTTAAAATTAAAAATTAAATAAATTAAAATAAAAAACTAAAATGAACAAATAAAATAGAAAATAAAAATAAATTATAAACTTATAATAAACAAATGATCAATAATGAACGATATTTGTATGCAAACATATGGCAAAGACACGCTTGCTGGAATACAAGATAGCTACCAGCCACATGGTAAAACAGCAACAAGGAGCAAGGAGGCATGACAAACAAAGAACACATGCAAGTCTATCTCAAAGGGACACTGGCTGGGTTGACAAAGTAGCCACCAGCCACATGGCCAAACAACAACAACAAGGAGCAAGAAGGCATGGCGAACAAATAAAGAACATATGCAAGCCAATGACAAAGGAACAGTGGCTGAATGTACAAAATGGCTAGCAGCCACATGGTTGAACAATAAGGAGCAAGGAGTCATGCCAAACAAAGAACACATGCAAGCCTATGGCAAAGGGGCACTGGCTGGATGGAAAAAATGGCCACCAGTCACATGGCCAAACAACAGCAACAATTCAATCTGAAAGACGGTACTCTTCTTATTAGAAGAAAACAATGACAAGTGGGAGATTAAACTCAGTCCTGAACAGGGGAAATCCTCTCAATTATCTTGTGGTACCCTCACACCCCCCTTAAGTATGTCATACTTCCTCGTCGGGCTGCTCCTAATAGGACTGGCACTGGAATGTCCAATGGGCCCTTCAAAGGGTCACTTTAGCAGAGATCTTCCTTCTTTATGTCTTATGATGATGATGGAGAGTATGAGGGTTACAGGTGGGGCAGCACATAGCTGGCAGACAAACATGTGAACAGGAAACTCAGATCAATCCTACAGATAGATGCATCAACACCACAATAACCCTAGGAGATTGAACCCAATAAAGCACACATGGCCAGAGAGGTATACGCATTCCTAAAACACCATAAAGCCCACATGCCACATGAAGTTAGGAGCACCCAGCTAATCAGAAAACAGCATGCACAGTAACACGCCACGATCACGTGCCCCTCATGCTGGACATCTAGATATATTACCCACTAGCCCTCATTTCATCCACCCAAAGTCGAAGCCTACCTGTATTTGTTATTAGGGACCTTATTTATGACTACAAGACAACTGTTTACATTCTTTACCTAAAAAGGAATGCTGTGATTGTTTTATGGTGCCGAGAGAAATGTATAAAACACCGCCCAAATCAATTGCACTTTGAGACAGTCCCCAGATGTAATTTCTGTAACTGTTCTCCTGGCTGCAATGATTAATTAAGATAACTGTTTCTGTTTTGCCAAGCGCCTCTTGTTGTTTGTTTTTTCAAGGTAAATTCACATTTGAGCAACATTTTAGAGAGCCAGCCAGGAGCTGATTGGTACTCCACCCAGACGGATTCACATTTGCACAACAAGGAAGGTGTGCAGACTCCACAATTGATTGGAAGTTTGGCTGAATCTGCAGGGCGGAGGTCTGCCCTGTAGCTACCACCTGAAGGTTAAGAGACTGCATCAGAGCCTTAGTCCCAGCATTTGGTATATGGCAACAAGGAAGAAATGTAAATTTTAACCCAAGCACCCTACCACTGACAGAAATCTGGCATGTTACATATTTTATGTGTCCGAACTGAGTAGTCTAATGAGGTCTTGGTGATTGTCAGTGCACTAGGAAAGGTGAATGTTGTTTGTCGCTTGGACCGTTGGGTGTGACACAGATGGTACTTTTGTCCCCTGGGTTTGACACAGAGTTGACCGCTTGAACTGCTAGGCGTGACACAGATGGTACGCATAGGCCCTGGGTGTGAGTTCGGGCAGGCATCTCAATTTTGAGAGGTGTCTATTGCTTGGACGACTGGGTGTGCCACAGATGGAACGCTTGTCTCATGGGTGTTATACAGGGTTGAGGGCTCACACTTTGGATCGCTTGGCATGGCACAGACGGTATGCATTGGCCCTGGGTGTGATATAGGGCCAGCACCTTAAATCTTTATTTTTTTAGTCTAAAAGGGTTTTCTTAGTGCCACCAGTTTCTTAACACTGTTGGTATGTGAAAGAAGTGAGAGGTGTTGTTTGCTTGAACCACTGGGCATGACACAGATGGTACACATGACTCCTGGATGTGATATAGGGTGTGATTTGGACATTAAGGAAAAAGTCTTGGATCTTTGAGATTAGGTGTAGCTTGTGTTTGGTCAAGAAGGGCCTGTGGTTCTCAGGTTATTCCTTTTTTCTGAATATATTGTTACTATCTTTGTCCCAGGCCCAATATTCACAACCTATCGGGCTCACTTAGTCTCTGTACCGCACAGGACTTCACCTGATCATAGGATAGCATGTGCTAGGAGTGGGCTTAGGTATTTTTGACAAAGTCATCATTTGTACTCTGTCAGGTTTTCTTTATTCTAGTTGGAGATTGTTGTGTCTTTGATGTTGTGATGCCTGATAAATTAATGCAATTGTGTTTTTTCTTTAGTATTGTGCTTTGTTGATAACTCAAACTGTTATTTAATTCCAAAGTAAAGTTTGTTATTTAACGCCAAATTTTATGATGCTTGAATTAACCAATGGACGATTTCTCAAAGTAAAGTAAAGTTGGCTATTTGATGCCAAACTTCATGATGTTTGAATTAAGAATTGCACTTCAATCTAGGTTGTGCCCTTTCATGTGCACTGCTATTTGTGCTTGTTAAATGTTCATTTTGATGCATCTGTAAATAACGCTGATCTCACAGTAAGGTAGTTAGAATTAGTAATCCCTGTATATATATTTCCTCTACCAGAGTAAAACTTAAAATTCTCTGAAACCAGAAAAGCTAGAAGTGTATCTGTCCCCTGAAAAACTGCCCAACTTATCAAGGAGTTGCTACAAAAAGACATGCAAACCAAGTTTCCTACACAGGCTAAAAGAAACTTGCAGTGAATGGCATACACACACTAAGGCATATGTGTTTCCCTGGCCAAGGGAGGGAACCTCTGACACTAACATAATCAAACACATGAGGACACACATACGGACCAAGTACATAGGGCAAAAGAGGGACAGGAGAGAGGCACTATGGTAACTATGGGCCATCTTTGAGGAGGCCAAGACTGATAATGTTATCCCACTATCAGCAAGCAAGGCATCAGCACCTCCCCGCCATATGCAGGAATGGAGGTGCTCCTCTTAGTGCCTGAAATTCCCACATTAGGCTACACCAATCTGCCAGTCAAGGGAGCTGAAGGGTCCCCTACTAAACAATGAACTGTTAGGTCCAGGCAAGACCATCTAATAGGTCAGCAGGCCCAGGCAATGCAATCCCAACATCCCCCCAGTCCAGCATTAGAACTCACCGAAGTTCGACCTTCCATCTCGTTGCGTTCATCCCATTGAACCTCAGCGTCACAGAGAACATGCACTCCCACTGGTTCCAGGGAACACAATTGAGTGACAGGGAGATTCACAGTGGTTCAGGACAGTGACACAACTAGCAGGAGAGAGGAATGGGGTCCCTTTCCCAAGGGCAAGTCTCTACCAAAAAGAACAGTGCATAGCTCAGAACGAAGGCGATAACCTAAGACTAAGAAAAATTTAGACAAAATTTGTGATCTAAGGAGAGAGAGAGAGAGAGAGCTCACACCTAGGAAGCAGAAAGGGAACATAGAGCGGTGTGCCCTCCACCTAAGGAGAGAGTGGGGGCAGGTACAGAGAACCATTTAAGGAAGAGTCTGATGTAGAACTAGAGGAGAGGCTTTTGGCTGGGATCCAAGTCTCACCAGATCGTCAACATAAGAGCAGGGCTGACCAGGAAATAAGAGACCAAGGTAGCCTAGTGCAAACTCAACTTGAATACAGGAAAACCAATGTGACACCTTTACATGCACATGAGGAGAGCAGCGGTGAAGATGTCTGCTGCTCCTTCTGAATGTGCAGGACAGACAAAGTAACCCCAAGAGAGATAGTGGCCTCAAAGGAGGGCGAGATCTTTGCATAGCCATTTTATGACCTGCTAGTGCACAGGATCAAGGAAAGAGACCAGTACGATAGACCCTGACTAGAGGAGCTATCCTTATAGCAAGAGGACATGGCCATTGCAGAAGACTGCATTTGGCACAGGGGGAAGATCCCAAGTGAAACATCCCCTACATGCAGGATTGACGAAAAAGATGGGAACGCTATTTTGGGGAGAAACCAGTGGAGCTACCCAAAACCAAAATATACTTGCTACTGCAGAAGGGCACATCATGGACCATCTATGTGTTATAGGCTTAGATGGATAAAGAAGGGCTAACAATCCAATTGACACCATTGTTGGATGGGTTGGGGAAATGAATCTAATTGTTTTATAAGAACATGCTGACAAACGCCTAACATGACAGACCACATTTAATTCATACAGGTACCAAATATGGATGGCCCTGTGGGAAGTGTTCCTCAACCGCCCATATGTAGGAGGATTAGGGCAGAAACTAATAAATCTGGGGAGACCATATCCAATTTTCTGTATAGGATGAGGGAACAATGGGGACAAGAGACAGGACAGCCATGGACAGATTTGGATCCACAAGTTGCTTTCTTTTACAATATCCTCAAAAAGGGTCTGCCCATCGAAATTCAAAGTGAATTGGACACAAAGTGGGGCTAGACACCAAAACCCTGGAGGGAAATGTAAGATCACATATTACACTATCACAAAAGGAAACAAGAAAAGGAGATTGAAAGACAGGAGCAAGCCCAGAGAGACACCGCTAAGTTGGTCAAACACAAATTGAAAAACAAATGCCCTCAAGGGTGCTGCCTTGGCTGCGAGCATGAAAATGGTACCAATTCTGAAGGGAGCTTCACCGCAAAACTCCAGAGGGTTTCAGCCTGCCTTTGACATCAGAAACTAGGAAGGTATGAAGCAGCCAGACCACAGAGAATGTCATTATTGCCACCAAAAGGGCCACATGACCAACAGATTCCAGCTAAAGGCATATCAAAAACAGAGGTAGATAAGCCTGGGCCAGGCTCTGCAAAATCTACATCCAGTACTCCAAGCCCAGGAAAACCTGAATACATCTCACACTCAGCCTCAGGGAAGTCAGTCCACTGCTGCACCACTGCAATAGGGGTCAGGTAATTGGACAAACATGTGACAACAGCAACTGTAGACAGGGAAACCAGCCCAACAACGACCAGTGCCACAAACACAGCAGGAAGCTGTAACTGTTTGGGGAAGCAATGCCTTCACAAACACACATAACACAAACATGCAGAAAGTTAAAACCTCCAATGTGAAGCATCCATTTCACTCACACTTCAAAATGTGAGGTACCAAAAATCAAAAAAGGACAAGCATAACAATATTAGCGATTCAAGCCTTTACTTGCGTTTGGGAAGCTCATGGCTGCTGTACATGTTTTGTTGATCAGGTATCCTCACTAAGGTCTGCCAGTGAGGGTGCCTGCAAGAGCATAAGCCACACTCTGCTGCTGATGCCACACGGTGGGTTTGGCTGGCCACACCCCTGGAGTAAGTCAGTCTGAAAAGTGGGGCAGGGTGACTCCCAGTACAGTGCTTAAAAGCAGACACCCAGGTCCTCGCATCCGCAAGTCAACTGGGGCGGGCTCTGATCACCTAGTCAGAAGGTACGTAGTCCTAACAGAGCTCCCAGAAAGCTAAACAGCCCCCAACAAAATGGAGGCCCCCTTTCTAGTTCCAAAACAAAGCTATCCTCCAGTGTCGGGAGCCAGGATTCATTTACGGTTATGATAGTGAAGACCACATAACCTCCACATCACATGCATGATGTCTGACAGATTTGAAAGCACCGCACAACACCGAGCCAGTAGAGGGACGATGGGGTTCACCAGAACCACCAACCGTCACACTCCATTACCATCATTTGGGCAAATTAAAATGAGTTCTTCGTCTTGCACCAGACTCTCCATGCAGAAAGATTTTTTCCTCTTCCTTTCCCTCAAACTCAAAGTTTTTCAAGTAAAGGTTGGGAGCCGCAGGTCCAAATACTCTGGGAAATATGTGTTATGAGGGAAAGGGTGATGCTGGGGAAAAAGGGTGTCTGAAAAGAGCCATCACAACTCTGAGCAGAATTGAATGTAGAGATGTGCTCACCCCCGTATCAGGCCTAGCAATCAGCCAGCACACAAGACCTTACCCTCACCATCTGGAGTAAGCAATAGTCCCAGTGTCAGACACTGCGAAATCAGGAGCACATGGGGGCTGCAGGTCAGCTCTCTGGCCCCTTCGGTTCACGACAAATAAAGATAACAGATCATGTGAAGATCTAGGGAAGCACCCAAATACCAATAAAAAGAAGCCCATAGCTAGCTCAAAAGACGCCTCTAGAAAAGGGCATAGACAAAACACCTGGCACCACTAGGGAGGGTCACTTTGCACACCAAATGCCAGGACTAGAGGGGTATGCATGTGATCTCAGGGCACGCTGCAATCGCCAACCAACTTTCAGTTGCAGGACACCTCCCCTTTATACATTGTCCTGAGCATGTGTAGGTCAAAGGATACTGCCTGAACCAATGTCACCTCCTATTCACACACTAGGATTCTGGAAGGCTGGAGGTACCCACAATGTGCTAGTTAATAACTGAAACTACCCACATGATCATGGATCACCCCATAAAAAATGCTTTACCACTTTACACCTAGTTAGGCACGGAAATGGAGAGGCCCAACAACCCATAAAATTGATATGGCAATGAACAATAACCCATATTTTTTCAAATTTGATACCTGAGAAGCGCAAGAACTACTCAGAAATAATTGGAGATGACACATGCAAGGATGAAATGTTTTCTAAAATAACAAACCAAACCTAGCTTTTATGTAACAGGTCAGCAATTGAGCCCCCAAGTGCACCGCTCAGAGGACCATCACTTTTTCAGTGGCCAAATCAACAATCTCAACACGATCAAGAACTGCAAACTGCTCTGTGAACTTTTTTGAACTGTGAATACTAAGCCCCATCACCAGAGGACTACAGACATCTCCCTTGGATTCATCCTAGGACCTGCATGGTTCACAAAGTTATGTATTGTTGCACATAACTATGGGTGCCAATACCTGCTAAATAAAGAAGACAACTCTGTTGCATCAGGCTCAAGAAAAAAGAACTGTTGATTATTTTGGATGGGCTCACTACAAGGACATTCTATTTGAACAGTGAGAGCGTTGAAACTACTAGACAGAATTATACCAAATTTGGCAGAAAGGTAGCTCTTGGTCCAGAATGCGACCTTTTTGTGATCTGGTGTAAATCCATTCAGCAGTTTTAGAGAAATTAAAGAAAATCCAAGTTTGTATATATAGGGACGCAAAGGATTTGCAACACCTCCCGATCTCGTGCTGAGATCTGATGGGCTGCCAACACTTCAACAAGGAATAGCATAGAGTCACCCAGACCCCTTAGCTCTGGTGCTGTTGTCCCAAAGAGACCGACCCCCAAAAGGCTAAAAATCTTTTATTTTTTTATTTTAGCTGCAGAATCGCGATGGGGTCACAAATCCCTGGCAAAAAGAAAAAAGAAAAAAATTAAATGTGGGTTACCAAGCTTCATTATTGAGAAGTCCCACAGTAGGCCAAGTCCTGGGGGCATTCATATTTTAATGTGGGTGTGCCACCAAACCCCCCCGTAGCTCCGGGGACCACCACATCCCTGGGTATTTACAAAAGTACTATGCCCCCTGCAGCCCTGTGGACCACCACCTACCCAGGGCCATAGAAAAAAGAATGAAGGGAGTCAGTTTCAGAACCCCAAAGCCTGGGGACCACCACATTCCCCAGGGCTATGCACATTGGAGGGGGGCCACATGCCCCCCATCATGGATCCACAGATGGCACTGGGGACCACCACACCCCAGGGATGGCTCCTGCTATGTCCCAGAGCGCACACCCCTGGGACATAGCTGTTTGCCGTGGCTTGGCTGCAGCTATGACAGCTGCAGCCAAGTCACAGCAAACACTCTGCTTGCAGCAAGGTAGAGCTGTCAATCAGCTCTCCTGTGCTGTGAGCAAAGGTTTCCTCGGTCTGCCTGCCCAAAGAGATGTAGGCAGGCAGACAGAGGAAACTGCTGTCATCGGGGGAGCTGCTTGAGCAGCTCCCTCTTTGTGACATCAATGCTGGCTCCCACAGTAGGCCAAGTCCTGGGGGCATTCATATTTTAATGTGGGTGTGCCACCAAACCCCCCCGTAGCTCCGGGGACCACCACATCCCTGGGTATTTACAAAAGTACTATGCCCCCTGCAGCCCTGTGGACCACCACCTACCCAGGGCCATAGAAAAAAGAATGAAGGGAGTCAGTTTCAGAACCCCAAAGCCTGGGGACCACCACATTCCCCAGGGCTATGCACATTGGAGGGGGGCCACATGCCCCCCATCATGGATCCACAGATGGCACTGGGGACCACCACACCCCAGGGATGGCTCCTGCTATGTCCCAGAGCGCACACCCCTGGGACATAGCTGTTTTCCGTGGCTTGGCTGCAGCTATGACAGCTGCAGCCAAGTCACAGCAAACACTCTGCTTGCAGCAAGGTAGAGCTGTCAATCAGCTCTCCCTTGCTGTGAGCAAAGGTTTCCTCGTTCTGCCTGCCCAAAGAGATGTAGGCAGGCAGACAGAGAAAACTGCTGTCACTGGGGGAGCTGCTTGAGCAGCTCCCTCTTTGTGACATCAATGCTGGCTCCCACAGGAGGTGGGGAGCCAGCTGGGATCGTCTGGGACTTCAGGCCCCACCCATGATTCCCAACATTGTTACTGGGTGCACTTGAGGGCACCTAGAACACATGGACGGGGCCCAGGTGATGGGGTCCCTGTGCCAAAAGATTAGCCTCCCTGCCTCAAATTTAAACAAAAGTGTCCTGGGCCCTGGGGGTGGGGTCCCCGGGGCTGAGACTGGCCTGGGGAGGGAGGTGGTGTGAACACCCTCTCCAAAAAACAATAAATAATTAGGCCACACCCCAGGGGATGGGGTCGCTTGGTCAATATAGGCCTAGGGAGAGGGGCAGCAGCCTCCAAAAAAAAAAAAAAAAATTCAGCCCGGTCTTCGGGATGGGGTATCTGGGGCCAATATTGGCCTAGATAGGGGGGCCACAGTGCCTCCTCCCCAAATAAAAATTAGGCCAGGCCTCGGTTATGTGGTCTCAAGGACCAAGATTGGCTTGGGGAGGGGGGCCACATGGTCCCCCCTGAACAAAAATAATAATAATGTTTATGCTGGGCTCCAGGGGACGGTGTCCTTGAAGCGAGATAGGCCTGGTAAGGGTGACTGCGTGGCACCCCTACCCCAAATAAAATTCACTAGTTATGCTGGGCCCCGAGGGATGAGGTTCCTGGGGCAGATATCGGCCTGAGGAGGGGTGTGCTATGCAGGGTTTCGTGGTAGGGTCTGGACGCAGGCCAGGTCCTGCGGCCAACCCCTACTGAGTTGAAGTTATCTCAGGTAACTATAACTAGTGCTATAAGGTAACTATAACTAGCGCCCTCACCATGCACTGCTAATTACCTCACAAAATACTACACTCATGACATCGTTATAACATTATTGATAATATCAATATATTATTTGCAGTAAAAAAAAATATGAAAAAACTGTGCATGGCGGGGCATGGGATTTGGGGCCACATGTACGAAGATCCGGTTTTGCTACTCAATGACACTGTCTGCAATTCGCAATGGGGTCGCAAATGACCTACTTCATGAAGATTCATGAGGTAGGTCAGAATTTGTAACCCCATTGGGAATGGTAGCACTCACAGGGATGGTGGCCTGCTGGTGTCAGCAGACCACCACGTCGGTGACTGCTTTTAAATAAAGCAGTATTTTTTGTTAATCCAGCCCGTTTTCCTTTAAGGAAAACAGAATGCATTTTGAAAACAAAAATGAAAAGTTTTCTTTTCATTTTTTCAGAGCAGGGAGTGGTCCGTGGGACCACTGCCTGCTCTGGAAATATGTTTTTGCATGCATTCACAAAGGGGAAGGGGTCCCCCAGGGGGACCCCCACCCTTTTGCTAATAGGTTAGCACCAACTTGAAATTGGTGCTAACTGCAATTATTTTGCGACCACATTCGCGGTCGCAAAACAATATACATACCATTTAGATTCTGTATTAGGAAGGGACGCCCTTGACACGCCCCTTCCTAATACCGAATCGCAAAACCCAAACTGCGATTCGGTAACAAGTTACTGAATCGCAGTTTGGGCTTTGTACATCCCACAAAGCGAATTGGCCCCTTTGCGACTAGAGAAATGCTTCGTACATCTGGCCCATAGTTACCTTATAGCACGAGTTATAGTTACTTGGGATAACTCCAACTATAACTGGTGAATTTCTATGATTTGGTATGTTTAAAATGTGAGCTTAATGATAAAGTCCTTGTTACCTTAGATTTTTTAAGTGAAAGATAGATAGATAGATAGATAGATAGATAGATAGATAGATAGATAGATAGATAGATAGATAGATAGATAGATAGATAGATAGATAGATAGATCATCCTTACAGGGCCTTTTAACCATCTCTCTTTATTCATTGGTCTGTTGTCTTATTGACAGTTTTCTTATACTCAAGCATATAATATGGTGAACGTGGTCAGTCCACTTCAGCTACAGGCCAGCATCACTGTGAATTACACCATCCTGGTCTGACGATGGAGCCCATCCACATATAAGGGAGTTTCCTTCAGTGTCTTGGATTACTTTAGCAATGTGTTTTGTCAGCCCGAAAATAATTTTGCTGTCAGTAAATGATTTCTTTTTTTAACCCCTCCCATGCCCCGGGCGAGCTGGTCTTGTCCAGGCACAGTTGCTGTGTGCCTGGGACGAGATAAGCTCGTCCTGCACCCGGCCCACACCCCCAGTCAGGGATGGAAGGGGAATCGCTTCCCCTTCCCCCCCAGTGATGTCTCATGACATCAGCATGCAAATCGCGGGCTGACCTCATCAAAGGTCATCTCGGATGGCGCTGGAAGCATGCTTCCAGAGCGATCCCAGAAGAGAAATGCAAAAGCAGTTCTCTCACGACTGGGAGATGGGGCGGGAGAGACATGAAAGGAAAGGCAATACCTTTCCTTTCATGTCTCTCTCAATAAAGGGAGCGGCCCCTTGGGCAAGGCTCGCTTCCCAGGGGGCCATATTATTTTTAGGCCATTTCTGCCCCCGGGGGGGTAGAAAACCCCTAGGCACCAGGGATTTAAAAAAATTGTTTATTTTTTATTTTTATGTGTGGGGAGCCACATTATTTTTAGGCCATTTTTGCCCCCCCCCAGGGGGCAGATCGGCCTCATATAATTAGGTCGATCTGCCCTGAGGAGCCCATATTATTTTTAGGCCATTTCTGCCCCGGGGGGGGGGGGGGCAGAAACCACTAGACACTTGGAAATTTGTATTGTTTTTATACTTACACATATTTTTGCCCCCCCCCCACCAGGGGCAGAAAACCCCTGGACACCAGGGATAACAATTTTTTGTTTATTTATTTTTTATATGTGGGGAGTGACCCCTTAGGCAAGGGTTGCTCCCTGGGGGGGACAAATTATTTCTAGGCCATTTCTGCTCCCCCGTGGGCAGACACCACTAGACACCAGGGAATTTTTATTGTTTTTATGCTTACGCACAAGGGGAGCGGCCCCTTGGGCAAGGGCGCTCCCCACTGAGGCAAAATATTTTTTAGGCATTTTTTGCCCCCCCCCGGAGGCCAATCGGCCTAATATAATTAGGCCAATCTGCTCCCGGGGGGGCAGAAACCTCTAGAAACCAGGGATATATATATTTTTTTATTTACTTTATGTTTTTATGTATGGGGAGTGACACCTTAGACAAGGGTCGCTCCTCCGGGGGCAAATTGTATTTTTGTTAGACCAATCTGCCCCCCCAATGGGGGCCAAAACCACTAGACACCAGGGATTGGTGTGTGTGTATGTGTGTATTTTGTTTGGGGGGGCAGCCCCTTGGGCAAGGGTCGCTCCCCATGGGGGCATATTACTGTTGGCCATATCTGCCCTCCTTGGGGGCAGATCGGCCTATTTTTGCAAGGCCCCTCTGCCCCCAAGGGGGGGCAGAAAGCCCACCAGAGACCAGGGAATATTTATTTTTTCAAAATAAGAGGGTGGGGGTATGGCCATACCCCCACCCCAAATAAATGGGGCCAAAGTTGTTCTGCCCACCAGTGGGGAGATTGGGCAATTACCCCCGATCCACACCCCGGAGGGCAGAAAGTCTACTAGATGCCAGGGAATAATAAAAAAAAAATAGTTGGCTAGTGGCAACCAACCACTATGGGCCTGGTTATGCCCACACCCCAACTGAAGGGGGTGAAGTCTTTCAGCTCTCCTCCGCACACTAAAACATCTTATCCTACGGCAAGCAAGAGGAATTTTGATTATTGTGGGTTTTGGTTTTACATTTGGGCCATGAGAGCTAGGTAACTCTCAAAATCGTCCCACTTGGAATAGTGAGGGCTGCACTTTTTGGACTTTGGGACGCTGCCACGTAGAAAAATCCACAAGACCTAGACACATCTGAAAACTAAACATCTGGTTGATTCCAGTGTGGTGTGCTTCACCTGCACCCTGCACCATTTTCTTACCCACAATGCCCTGCAAACCTCCAACTGTGCTGGAAATCACACATTTTCCCCACATTTTTGTGATGGAACCTTCCGGAATCTGCAGGAATCCCCAAAATTCCTGCCACCCAACATTGTCTCATCTATACCGATAAAATTTCTGCTGCACTTGTCAGCCTAAAAATGTTTTTTTTCGAACTGCCCTTTTGGTCCCACTTTGGTGCCCCCTCAATTTCTACATGTTTTTGGCTCTTCCCTGTCACATGCACCTGGCCCACCTACACAAGTGAGTTATCATTTTTAGCGGGAGACTGAGGGGAGTGTTGGGTGGTAGGAAATTTGTCTTGGTGTGGTCATATCACAGAGAAATGTGGGAACAATGTGGTTTTTAAGCTAAATTTGAGGTTTGCTGAGGATTCTGGGTAAGAAAACATTGGGGGATCCACACAAGTCACACCTCCCTGGACTCCCTCAGGTGTCTAGTTTTCAGAAATGTCTGGGTTTGGTAGGTTTTACTAGTGGCTGCTGAGCCCAGGACCAAAAACGCAGGTGCCCTCCCCCGCAAAAACAGGTAGTTTTGTGTTTGATAATTTTGATGTGTCCAGATAGTGTTTTGGGGCATTTCTGTTGTGAGCACTAGGCCTACCCACACAAGTGAGGTACCAACTTTAATGAGAGATTTGGGGGTACGCTGATTGGAAGAAAGTTTCTGGCTCCTTTCAGATTCCAGAACTTTCTGTCGCCAAAATAAGAGGTAAAAGTGTTTTTTGGCCAAATTTTGAGGTTTGCAAGGGATTCTGGGTAACAGAACCTGGTGAGAGCCCCACAAGTCACCCCATCTTGGATTACCCTAGGTGTCTAGGTTCAAAAATGCACAGGTTTGCTAGGTTTCCCTAGGTGCAGGCTGAGCTAGAGGTAAAAATCCACAGCTAAGCACTTTGCAAAAAACAGCTCTGTTTTCTTTGGGACAATGTGATTTGTCCACATTGCGTTTTGGGGCCTTTCCTGTTGCGGGTGCTAGGCCTACCCACACAAGTGAGGTACCATTTTTATAGTGATACTTGGGGGAACGCTGGGTAGAAGGAAATGTGTGGCTCCTCTCACATTCCAGAACTTTCTGTTACCGAAATGAGAGGAAAAGGTGTTTTTTAGGCCACATTTTGAGGTTTTCAAAGGATTCTGGGTAACAGAACCTGGTGAGAGCCCCACAAGTCACTCCATATTGGATTCCCATAGGTGTCTAGTTTTCAAAGATGTGCAGGTTTGGTCAGGTTCCCTAGGTGCCGGCTGAACTGGAGGCCAAAATCTACAGCTAGGCACATTGCAAAAAAAAAGTCATATTTCAATGTAAAAATTTGATGTGTCCATGTTGTGTTTCCTGTCGCGAGCATTGGGCCTACCTACGCAAGTGAGGTACCATTTTTATTGGGAGACTTGGGGGAACACAGAATCGCAAAACAAGTGTTATTGCCCCTTGTCTTTCTCTACATTTTGTTTCTTCAAAATGTCAAAATGTAAGACAGTGTGTAAAAAAGGCGTCTATTTGAGAAATGCCCTGTAATTCACATGCTAGTATGGGCACCCGAGAATTCAGAGATGTGCAAATAACCACTACTTCTCAACACCTTATCTTGTGCCCATTTTGGAAATACAAAGGTTTTATTGATACCTATTTTTCACTCTTTATATTTCAGTGAATGAATTGCTGTATACCCGGCATAGAATGAAAACCCATTGAAAGGTGCAGCTCATTTATTGGCTCTGGGCACCTAGGGTTCTTGATGAACCTACAAGCCCTACATATCCCAGCAACCATAAAAGTCCAGCAGACATAACGGTATATTGCTTTCAGAAATCTGACATCGCAGGAAAAAGTTACAGAGTAAACGTGGAGAAAAATGGCTGTTTTTTTCACCGCAATTTCAATATTTTTTCATTTCAGCTTTTATTTTCTGTAGGAAACCCTTGTAGGATCTACACAAATTACCCCTTGCTAAAATCAGAATGTTGTCTATCTTTTAGAAATGTTTAGCTTTCTGGTATCCAGCATAGGTTTCACACCCATTTCTGTCACTAACTGTAAGGAGGCTGAAAGCACAAAAAATTGTAAAAATGGGGTATGTCCCAGTAAAATGTCAAAATTGTGTTTTCTGATTCAAGTGTGCCTGTTCCTGAAAGCTGAGAAGATGATGATTTTAGCACTGCAAACGTTTTGTTGAAGCCATTTCAGGGGGAAAAAACACAAGCCTTCTTCTGCAGCCCTTTTTTCCCTTTTTTTAAAAATAAAAACTTACATTTTGGCTGTATTTTGGCTAATTTATTGGTCTCCTTCAGGGGAACCCCCAAACTCTGGGTACCTCTAGAATCCCTAGGCTGTTGGAAAAAAAGGACGCAAATTTGGAGTGGGTAGCTTATGTGGACAAACATTTATGAGGCCTATGCGCAAAGTGCCCCAAATAGCCAAAATAAGGCCTGCCACCTGAGGGGGAAAAGGCCTGGCAGTGAAGAAGTTAATAGTATGATTTCGAACTCAGGTGGTTCCTGCAGTTCTCTCAACAACAAAGGTTTACAAGAATCATGACACAATAAGCACTGACAAAGCCAAAAGGCTTGCAGTCAATGCAGTCCCGTTGGAGTTACAAAGGCTTGTTTATATATAGTATACATTATTTGTACATGGTGATACCCCACCGTTTTCTCATGGTTCAAAAAATAGCATCCGAGTCTAAACATATAAACTTCTAATTCTTGATATACAAAACTATATTATTCTTCAACAACTTTTTCTAAAATGGTGAAAACAACCAAAAGGTTTCACTTGTTTTTCTCGTGTAAATTAGTAAATTCTAGTTACTAATTAACGCACTACAAATTGTCTAGAATTGGGACGTAAGAACAGCTCATCGATAAAAGCAGATCTGCGGTGAAATACCAAGACTGTTTGCCTGTTTTTCTCTCACTGTAAACGCCCACGACATTTACCTATCTGAGTGGCAGTAAAGTTCTATTTGCGAATCATTATTTGAATCTCTTCTGAGCTCATTACAATTGTTTTACAAAGTGGAAATATTAAAAAAATAATGTTATGTGCACCACGGAAACGAGTTTCCGATGAATCAAAGAACAAATGTGTCCAGACAAGATTTGTCAGTTGATGAGCGAGACGAAAATATTAACATCCCTAGTTATGATTTGACAGATGTTTCAGCAAAAAAAAAGGTGTGTTTACTCACCGCCAAACTTATGCTGACGCTGAAAAGCATCCCTATCCTCATTGCTTTAAGACCTATATAGGTTGTGGCAGATCCGGGGATTCTGAGCGCACAAAAAAATCCAAATCAATCGTAGCTCTCCAGGAGTGTCTGCTAGAGTGCACTGTGCGGGCACGTTAAAGCAGCAGTACCTAACAGCAGAACTGACAGTGTAACCTCCTTCCTTTTCTCCTCATGCCTTATTTACAACTCAGAATGTCTTGTGAGTAGAGAAGCAAACAGTTAATAAAACATTTGATGGGTATTAATTACTTTTACTTAATTACCTGCCATGTGGATCTTGTTGAGCTATTGATTACTGGCAAACGCACATCCCGGGGGGATGGAGCGATTTAACTGCAGCCAAGGAGTCAATTAGACCCAGTAACGCTGGGAGAGCGGGCGCTTCGCTTGAATTGCCGGGGGCTCTTGCCAAGAAGGCAAGATAAGCCATTTATTTGTTCTTTAAAACACAGTGCTACTGTCAACAGGAGGCACTTATCAGGTGTTATTGAGATTTGTAAAATGTCACTCTCATTTGCCTCGGGTTGTCTGTATCTTATAAAAGAGTAAAGAGGACCCTTGAAGACTGACAC
Source organism: Pleurodeles waltl (assembly GCF_031143425.1). Lineage (NCBI taxonomy): Eukaryota > Metazoa > Chordata > Amphibia > Caudata > Salamandridae > Pleurodeles > Pleurodeles waltl. The sequence continues at coordinate 842,775,809 of NC_090436.1, forward strand.
TATAGAGAAACTAGGAGGGTTAAGCGTTAACCCCTTCGTACCCAGGTAGCGTTACTGGAGTCTTTCTCACCATTTGTTTCGTATAACTTCTGTGTACCAGGGGGTGGATTGTACGACAGAGGAAAACAGTCTATAAAAGAGTGGTTTTGTGTAGGAAGAATCACAGATTATTTCCGTGAAAGACAAGCACGGGCCTGCAAGGCATGAAAAAGGGCGTATTCTTGCATTTTGAGTACCTGGATCTGGACCAACTGTACGTGGGCAAACCCTTTTTTTAATGACGCAGGTCATGCCCAGTTGTCCGTAGGCACCGTACTTCCTCGTGTTATTTTTCAATTCAGCACCACCATGTGTGAATGCCGAAATTTAACGGTCTATAATGACAATAGGACACTTGAACTGATCAACCCAGAACTCAGATTATTGGATACTGTGAGGACCGTTCTCTTTGTTTATAGGGAAGTAAGTGTTTTCCATTAATGTCCTGGATCTCAAGTAAAATGCTCTCAAGCTGGATCAACAAGTTACTCTCGTTGTACACTCTCTAGAGCTAGTCAATCACGACTTACTTCAGGTGGCAGGAATACATTTCGAATATGACAGTCAGTCATTACTTACTCTTTGGGGCAGGAATGGATTTTGAATATCACATGGTGATAATGCAAAGATACATTTAAGGAGAGTCATGTTGGACTTTTCATCCTTGGCGTGATCTCCCTTAACTTTTTGCCTCTGTTTCCTATGTTGTTGATGTGTGTTGGACTCTGTTTTTGTTGTTTTTGTTACTCTGGGCACTTTACCACTGATAACCAGTGCTAAAGTGCAAGTGCTCCTATACAAAATGTGTATGTAATTCGTTAATCCATGATTGGCATGTTTGATTTACTGGTAAGTCCCTAGTACAGTACACTAGAGGTGCCCAGGGCCTGTAAATCAAATGCTACTAGTGGGCCAGCAGCACTGGTTGTGCCTACCACAATAGTAGCTCTGTAAACATGGCTCAGACCTACCACTGCAGTGTCTGTGTGTGCAGTTTTAAACTGCAAGTTCGAGTTGGCAAGTGTACCCACTTGCCAGACCTAAACCATCCCTTATCTTACATGTAAGGCACCCCTAAGGTAGGCCCTAGGTAGCTCCATTGGCAGGGTGCAGTGTATGTTTAAGGCAAGACATATACTAATGTGTTTTATATGTCCTAACAGTGAAATACTGCTAAATTCGTTTTTCACGGTTGCAAGGCCTATCCCTCTCATAGGTTAACAAGGGGGCTGCCTTTAAATATGATTAAAGTGTAGATTCCCTTTGGGAATGGATAGACATGGAGTTTGGGGTCTCTGAGCTCACAATTAAAAAAATACTTCTTTTAGTAAAGTTGATTTTAAGATTGTATGTTTGAAAATGCCACTTTTAGAAAGTGAGCATTTTCTTGCTTAAACCATTCTGGGACTCTGCCTGTTTGTGGATTCCCTGTCTGGGTCAGTATGACATTTGTGCTTTTTGCACCTCTCTCAAGACAGTGAGAAAAAGGGAGCTGGGTGTAGCCTGCATATCCTGATGAGCCATCTGTGCCAGGAGGGAGAGGAGGAGTGGTCACTCACACCTGAAAGGGCTGTGCCTGCGCTCACACAATGCAGTCTCCAACCCCCTGGTGTGTGTCTGGGGCCTGGCCAAGGCAGGATTTCCCAAACAAGAGAGACTTTTCTGTGAAGTAAGCCTACTTCAAAGGGAAAAATGGGTATAAGAAGGGCACACAAAACTACAGACTTTAGAACACTTCTTGAAACCAAGAGGAACCTCGGCCTGGAGAAGAGCTGAAGAGCTGAGGAAGAAGAGCTGCCCTGCCTGTGACTGTGCTTTGTGGAGCTATCCTGCAGTTGCTGCTTTGGACTGTGGAAGAGGACAAGACTGGACTTTGTGTGCCTTCCTTCTTGTGAAGAACTCTCCAAAGGCTTGAAACTGAACTTGCCACCTGTTGCTTGAAGTCTCGGGGACTGCAAAGACTTCTCTCTGACAGCACCTGGAGCCTCTGCTGAGACTCCTACCATGCCAAGTGGTGCCCATCCAGTTCCTGGGACCCTGAAAGGAGAAGTTGGCAGAACAAGATTAAGAAATCCACGCACAGACCGCCATGTGGGGAAAAGATCAACGCAGCTCCGAGACGCGGCTGAAAAATCGACGCACCACTGGCTTCATGGCTGAAATGAATGCTCGCCTGCAGCGTGGCTGGAAGATCGACGCACATGGCTGCAGAAACGACACGCAGCATCACTGACGGAGGCTGGTGAGATCGCAAACCATGCTGTGTGGTTTTCGAATCATTGTGCGGCCAGACTTTCTACGCAAACATCGCTGGGAGTGTAAAAACGATGCAAGGCCTGCCGGGACCTGAGAGTGCTGTTCGGATCGACGCATCGCTCTCCTGCAGAAAGAAGAAATGACACATGTAGACCCGACTGAAGGAGGAACAACGCACAGTCTCGCTTTTGAGTGATATCAACATATCGCAAGCCCCTTTTGAAGCACACTCGCCCGTGCAGGGTTATTTTTGACGAGCCCAGGTACATTTCCACGCTAATAGCGTTAGCGTTGTGTTTAAAATTACATGAAGACTCTTTTTGTTTTTTAATTGATGACTTGTGTATTGTGGATTTTTTGTTGTTTTGGTCTTGTTTTGTTTAAATAAATATTCTCTGTTTTTCTAAACCTGTGTTGTGTCATTTTGTAGTGTTTTCATTAAGTTACTGTGTGTGTTGGTACAAATACTTTACACCTAGCCCTCTGAAGTTAAGCCTGTCTGCTCGTGCCAAGCTACCAAGGGTGTGAGCGGGGTTTAGCTGAGGTGATTCTCTTTTACCCTGACTAGAGTGAGGGTCCTTGCTTGGACAGAAGGTTACCTGTCTGCCAACCAAAGACCCCATTTCTAACAAGCCTTATTTTAAATAATAACGAATGTCACAGTTTCTGGCTCAATGTGATAACCCCATAAAATTGTTCTATTGACTGCACAGTGAGAGATAACATTTGAATTCCAGAGTACTGTAAATGTGTCATTCACTTTTCTCTTGAACTTTTTTCTGTATTCCCTCTACATCTAAAAAGAGTTTATGATACAGCAGACTCTGAACTTGTTATTTTAGACATTCATTAATTACATCTGTTCCATAATTAGTTTGTAATAATGATATTCTTCTCTCTCTTTCCAGCTTAGTCTTCATTATGAACGTATTTTTTTTTCAGTGTCTGCTTTTGTTTCTGCATCTGCTTTTTGGATATTGGTCTTACGTGGCTACAGGTTCACTTGGCCAAACAATCAACACAAACTCGGAGGTGTAATCACCATCATATTCGAAGATACCATCAGCTGCACCACCCACATGGACGCCCCCAAAAGCTACATGGAACACCTCACATTCAAGATACGCATCCCTGCCACCACACAAACCCAAACTTTATGACCCTTCTATACAACGCCAGCAACCTTGAACTCATACAGCATTTTACTGAACCCACCCACACCTCCAGACACCTATTGAACCTGATTTTCTCCTCAATCAGCAACATCACAATCAACAAGCCAGCACCTAAGACTGGGACAGTCCAGGCCTTTGTTAGTTTCCACATACCCATCCCGCACCACCACAGACCTTCTACCACTGGAGAAGGAAAAGCATCACAGAAGAGAAGACAGCTTCCTCCTTCTCATGCATCGGCCCGTACACACCTGCAATTTTCTGAATGCAATCAAGAACTTCAATAGCTAGATCAGTGCATGCACTTGCATTACACTCCTCCCCTCCCACTCTTACTCACAGGTAATCAGCCTGTTCATTTTAGTAAAAGGGTTCTATGCCCAAATTAATATGTTAGAATATAAAACACAAAGATTAATCACCAACCGCATGTACGACAGTCGCCAAATTTGGAATTTGGGGTTTACATGACCTTGAGTTCAAATATTATGAATCTAGGTATAAATAATATCTAGGAATAAGTGATCAGTAAATTGGCAGTATAATTCAGTTTACCCCCATTAACCTAGACCAGGGAGATAGACTTGTTCACCTTCTATAGGGTTAATCATTTAGAGGGCTGGGGGAAGGCTGGGCCACTTGTTCTGGCTCCCGCTAGACACACAACAGAGGTTCACACCCATGTGAGTGGACGCTAAGTGCAGAGACAAGAGTATGACTATGTAGGTCTTGCATGCTGCTGGGTTAGTAACATTTGCTTCCGGGTAAGGACAGCAGTAGGTACAAGGACAGATGGCTCCCCTTGACGAAGTAAGTTTATCGGAGAAGGGTCCGGACTTAAGAGACTGGGCAGGGGGCGCGCACCACGGCATAGCGCACCCCCAATACAGGTGCGGGCCGGATCGGACCGGTTTCGGCCAGCAGCCCAACTGTGGCTGGCGCGAAATTTTTGAAAATCGCGCTCACCCCGAGGGGTGAGCCGATTGGCTGGAGGGGGTGTGGTGGGGGCTCCCAGGTAATCGCAGGGGCAGCCCGAGTTAGTTAAAAGGGGGACTCAAGTCCCTCTAGGGTCAGGTTGTTTTCTTGACCCTGGGCTGCCCCTGACGATTGACGCACTTCTCCAGAGGACTGGAGGAATTCTTTTGCTGCATTTTTTCCTGGATTCCTTCGTGCCACAAGACGCCCTCGTGCTGCCTTGACCTCTGCTGCCCTTGGCCTTGTCTTCACCTCTCTCTGGCCTGGGGCAACGACAGCTGGCTGGGAGACACCAGCTAGGTGATTTAAAGGTCTGCCTTGACCTTTTTGCGACCGGCTCTTGCTGCTTTGCCCTGATGTTGGGGCCCTGGGACCGGGAGAGGCATCACAGACAGGGTAAGGAGTGGTGGGGGTCCTGGTAATATTCTGAGGTGTTCTCTGCTGGTTCTTTTTTAGGTTAAGAGGTGGTGCTTTCCTCAGGGGCTGCAGGGGCAAGAAACAATCAGAATACGTTTGTCGTTCATGCTGTTTTTTTATACTGTGCAATTTTATTTGTATAGTTTTAGGCCAGTAGATGGCAGTATTGTTTTAATAGTAATTCCAGAGCCTGTGCTGTAATTTGTTATTGCCTACCTAAAATAGTTATAGTTATAATTGTTTACTCATTTTTAGTTTTGCCTGTTTCTGAACCTTTCTTGACTTTTGCCTATTTAGACGTAATTTTTTCTTCGCCCGTTTTCATAACTATTGTTATCATTTGTGTGTTGTGGAAGCAGGGTGGTTTTAGGATAATCTTTAGGCATGCCACCAAAACAGGTAAAGCAAAAATTGGATGTAGAGGCAGTTATGGGGCGCCTAGACGCTATGGACCGGGTGCTCGCTCTCATGCAACCAGCTCTCATGTCGCTGGCGCAAAAGGGGGCTGAGGGCAATCCGGTGGGTGGCGAGACTCCGGAATTAGAGGTGGTTTCCGCGCCAGATCAGGATGGGCGCCCAAGGCGAGCTGGGGTCCCTCCAAATCAGCATTCCCCCGGTTCCTAAAAGGGCTAGGAAAGTGGCACCCAAACTGGGGGGGAAAAAGTCAGCTCCCAAGAGGACACTCACTGAGGGGACACGGGATCCCAACATGGGACAGGCAGACATGCAACCAGAGGTAGTCATCACGGGAGCAGTGGCAGGTACAACCTTGGGTGGAGCGGTTTCGGTCAGCGAGCGTGAACCGGGAGGGGACCTGGTTAGTGGATTGGCAAAAGTGCTGCCCTGGCTGGCGAAGTTAGGCAATGCACCACAGATTGATTTGGCAAGTGAGGGGTCAGCAGTGGCCACGTTAAAGGGCTTAGCAATGGGTGTTGGCGCAAATCTGCAAGGGGCCATCACAGGAACACAAAACCCCCGAGGGCCACAGCCACCACATCGCACGAGCCTACATCCTCCATTGCCCTGCCAGCAGTCGTGGCCACCTCTACCAGTACATCACCACCAGAGAAACAAGGTGAGGGCGCTACCCAACCAGGGGGGACACATGATCAAGTACTTTCTCCTAGGGATCAGCTGGGACCTCATATATCTAGTGAGTTAAGGGCAAAAATTCACAAGGGTACATTTATGGATATTTTTGAGCTAACAGTAGTGAAGCCGGCTGATGAGGAAAGTAAGGACATTAAGGATTGCTCTCACAAATGGAAGAAACCTAAGGTAGATGAGACCATTATAAATTGGATAAAAGGTTTTACCATTTATCAGTCCATTTTACTGGAGAAATTCCCTGAGCTAGGTCTTCAAACTGCATATTATTTGAATAAAATAGTAGGCGCACATGAGGAGTTTGGAGGAACCAGTTGGAAGGATTATGACAAAGCGTTCAGGTTGAAAAAAGCATCAAACCCTTCTATGTGCTGGGATCAGACTGATGTTAATGCATGGTTGCGCTGTATGATGCTGAAGAAAGCAGAAGCCAATGTCCAGTCTCTTTTTCGTGGGCCCACGGCCAACGGGGATCGAAAAGGGGCGTGTTGGGCGTTCAACAAAAGAGCATGTTCTAGGCCACAGGGTTCGTGCAAATTCAAGCACAATTGCTCCTTTTGCGGTGCGGCAGGGCATCCTGAGTTCAAATGTTTCAAGAAATCCAAAGAAAAGGTTGGGCAAAAATTAGGATAATGTTTTCTTGGTCACAGGGGCCCCTTCACCTGTGTCTATCTTGGCTATGAACCCTTGGCTTAATTTATATGCGCGGCGCGACGCTTCAAAATTGTTTTATGAAGGTTTCGGCAATGGTTTTAGGATTCCAGCTGCAGGGGTGCAAGGCCCAGGATTTTGTAGAAATCAGCAGTCTTTAGACATTGCACAGGAGGTAGCTGAACGCAAGACATTGAAGGAATTGGGTTTAAGTAGGATTGCTGGGCCATTTGACAGCCCCCCGTTAAAGGATTTTGTCTGTTCCCCCCTGGGGTTGGTTCCCAAGAAGGATCCTGGGGAATTTCGTTTGATACACAATCTTTCCGCTCCTCGCGGAGCCTCTGTGAATGACGCAATCGATCCAGCCCTCTGCTCAGTCAAGTATGCATCTCTTGATGGCGCCTTGACTTTATTGAGGAAACTGGGTCAAGGGTCTCTCATGGGAAAAGCAGATATAGAATCAGCCTTCAGACTCTTGCCTGTTCACCCTGATGATTATCATCTGCTGGGCTTCCAATTCAGAGGAAAGTTCTATTATGACAAATGCATGCCTATGGGCTGTTCTGTTTCCTGCGCTTATTTCGAGCAATTTAGCACGTTTTTAGAGTGGGTTTTTACACAGGTTTCAGGGTCACCTAATGTCATTCATTATCTAGATGACTTCTTGTTCCTTGGACCAAGCGGGTCCGATAGGTGTGCTAAGCCTTTGACTGCATTCAAGTCTTTGATGGATACATTCGGCATCCCTTTAGCTCAGGAAAAAACAACAGGTCCAACCACATCCTTGGTATTTCTGGGCATTGAAATAGATTCAGTGAGAGGGGAATGCAGGTTGCCCCAGGATAAAGTCATGGCTTTCAGAGCATCCTTAGAAACCTGTTTGGCAGCCAAAAAAGTCACCCTGCATCAGTTACAGATATTGGTGGGTCAACTAAATTTTGCCTTGCGGATCATTCCAATGGGGCGCCCTTTCTCACGCTCTATTGCTCAGTCTATGTCTGGATTAAAAGAGAAGCACCATAGGACGCGGTTGTCTGCTGAAGTAAGGCAGGATTTAAGGATTTGGTTGGCTTTCCTCCAGGATTTCAGTGGGTCAGTGGTATGGCCAGCCCCTCGGCGGTCCAATCAGGAAATCGGTTTGTTTACTGACTCAGCGGGCAGTAGTGGTTTCGGGGCCATTTTAGGTACCAGGTGTTGTGCTCAGGCCTGGCCTCACGCTTGGGAGTCATCCAGGTTAGTTAAGAACATCACCTTCCTTGAGTTATTTCCCATAGTGGTTGCACTACACATATGGGTGGATCATCTTCGCAATCAATCTGTGGTTTTTTGGTCTGACAACATGGCAGTGGTACAAAGCATTAACTTTCAACATGCAAAGTGCAGAAGGGTGTTAAGACTGTTGAAGGAGTTAGTGTTGATCTGTCTGCAGAATAACATTCTTTTTCAGGCAAAACATGTACAAGGAATTTTTAATAACGCAGCTGATGCATTGTCTCGTTTCAAGTTACAGGATTTTCGGCAGTTTCACCCAGGGGCCGAGTTGGAGCCCACATATTTCCCGGGACAGCTGTGGAATCTTGTAACTCACCCTTGGCGGATCTAGTGGCAGCCAGCCTAGCACCAAAAACAAGAAGGGCATATGAGAATGCATTTCATAGATACATAAATCACACATCTGCTGACCCCTTGGAGCAGCCTGGTTCCTTGAGTAGTTGGTTGGGATTTCTTGAGCTTTTGCGAAGGCAGGGAAAATCTTCTGCGAGTGCCAGACGTCACATCTCAGCTGTAGCCTTTTTTACCAAACTAGGGGGTGGGGCTGACCATTCTCGATCTTTTCTTATCAGACAGGCACTCAAGGGATGGGAAAGGTTGGAAGGGTCGATCCCAGACCAGCGGCGCCCCATTGACGTGGACAAGCTGGTAAAGATCTTGGGGGTCCTGACTGGGATCTGTGACTCAGACTTTGAGTCCACTCTATTCTCAGCAGCTTTCGCGCTTGCCTTTTACGGAGCCTTTCGAGTCTCAGAGCTTGTGGCCAGGTCTAAGCAGGACATTCACGGCGGAATGTTGGTGACTCATGTTTTCGGGAAAGGGGGGGATTTGGTAATCACTATACCACGGTCCAAGACAGACCAGGCAGGAAGGGGCAAACAGTTAATACTGGGGAGGGCTGGTGACTTCAGTGGTTGCCCAGTACGTGCAGTTAACAAGTACCTGCAGATTCGTCCCCAGGTTTCTTCCACCTCTTTATTAGTCCATGCATCTGGAGTACCACTTACTAGATATCAGTTTTCCCAAGTATTGCAGAAAGCCTTACTGGCAATTGGCATGCATGGCAAATTTACTGCCCATTCCTTTAGGATAGGGGCAGCAACATCGGCAGCAGGGGCAGGGCTCAATACCGGGACGGTAAAAGGGATTGGGAGGTGGAAGTCAGATTGCTATAAACGCTATGTACGCCTCCATATGATCTAGGAACACCTTTTTTGACACACGTCAATGACCTCATGTGTAACGGTTTTTCTTTCTGTTCTCAGGATCTCTCAGTTCACCATTGGGCACATGGCTCCCGCCAGTGTTTGGGTTATTGGGCATTCCTTTGTGCGTCGGGTGCGGCCATTCTTCAAATTGTATCGCAGTCGGGCACAGGATGCAGGTCTCCGTTTTCTTTGCATAGCGAGAGGGGGTCTGCGCCTTGACGGTCTTCGCCAGCTCATCGAGGAGGTTCTGAGACGGCGGCTGCCGCCGCCAGCGCTCATCATCCTTCACGTGGGAGGCAACGATCTGGCAACAATCGGGAGGAGATCAGTTTTTGAGGACTTAATGGTCGAGATCTCCTGGTTAGCAAAGCGGTGTTCAGGGGCTGTCATCGCATGGTCCCATATAATTCCTAGGCGGATTTGGAGGTCGGGGCGCTCAGCGAAGGCCCTTAATGAATCAGCCAGACGGCTGAACAGCCGCATGAAACGGCTTTTGAACACATCAGTGCTAAGGACTGTTGGGCACGGGTGCCTTCAAGGGGAGGCAATGTTTTATGAAGATGGAGTTCACCTGTCAGATGGTGGTCATATTGTCTTTGTTGAGAACCTGATAGCATTTTCAATACAGTGTCTCTCTCAGAACTGAGCTTCTTGTCCTCAGGGGGAGGCCTGGTTGGTCGGGAAACCAACCAGGCCTGTGGGAGGGAAGGAGTCATGTTTTGGCACAAAACAGGTGGATAACCTTGGCATCAAGAATATTAGTGCAGGCGAACTCAAGACGGTATCATGAGCTTTTTGGCTCAAACCAGGGTGGCGGTGCTGTGGGTTTAGGAAAGGGGCTTGGGACGACCACTACTGCGAATGTCCATAGCTCCCCCCACGGTACTCCATTACATGGCCCTGGAATTTTTTAATTTGGGGGGATGAGACTGCGCCAGGGGACCAAGGTATGGCCCGGTTGCCCAGTATCATTCCCACTGGGTGCCAGGGGGGATCCCTTGCTTAGGGCTGGCTCTGGCATGGTTGGATTGGGGGACAGTTTTCATGCTGGCCCGCGCCCCCTCTATCTTGAGGGGGCAGGTGAGTCTCGCCTTGTGAAGCGTAATTGGTTTTGGGGGGAACACGGCCCCCAGTTTACAGACGATGCCACAGGTGCCTGGTGGGTGGACAACCATGACTCCTTTTTAAGATTTGAGATGCATATTGTAAATAATTATGGAAATTTAAGGATGAAAAGTAATACTGTACATATGATGATGTTTTTTATGTCGTGTTTATATGGTTGTGAATAAATACGGCCTGAGAAATGTTATATTCTCTATCGCTGGAAGGTTTCAGTCTGATTTGTTTACTGTGAACATAAAGTTTGTTGCTCTAAGCAGTGGATCATAGAGGGAAAACCAGTGTGAACTGTTTTTTGTTTGTGGGTATCGATGTGGTCCCCCACCTGTGGGCAGGGGACGCGCACCACAGCATAGCGCGCCCCCAATACAGGTGCGGGCCGGATCAGACTGGTTTCGGCCGGCAGCCCAACTGTGGCTGCCGCGAAATGTTTGAAAATCGCGCTCACCCCGAGGGGTGAGCCGATTGGCTGGAGGGGGTGTGGTGGGGGCTCCCAGGTAATCGGCAGGGGCAGCCCGAGTTAGTTAAAAGGGGGACTCAAGTCCCTCTAGGGTCAGGTTGTTTTCTTGATCCTGGGCTGCCCCTAACGATCAACGCACTCCTCCAGAGGACTGGAGGAATTCTTTCCCGCCCACCCATCCCCAAAGAATAGCAGGATTAGGAAGACCTTAGGAGGGAAGGAGTCATGTTTTGGCACAAAACAGGTGGATAACCTTGGCATCAAGAATACTAGTGCAGACGAACTCAAGACGGTATCATGAGCTTTTTGGCTCAAACCAGGGTGGCGGTGCTGTGGGTTTAGGAAAGGGGCTTAGGATGACCGCTACTGCGAATGTCCATAGCTCCCCCCACGGTACTCCATTACATGGCCCTGGAATTTTTTTATTTGGGGGGATGAGACTGCGTCAGGGGACCAAGGTATGGCCCGGTTGCCCAGTATCATTCCCATTGGGTGCCAGGGGGGATCCCTTGCTTAGGGTTGGCTCTGGCATGGTTGGATTGGGGGACAGTTTTCATGCTGGCCCGCGCCCCCTCTATCTTGAGGGGGCAGGTGAGTCTCGCCTTGTGAAGCGTAATTGGTTTTGGGGGGAACACGGCCCCCAGTTTACAGACGATGCCACAGGTGCCTGGTGGGTGGACAACCATGACTCCTTTTTAAGATTTGAGATGCATATTGTAAATAATTATGGAAATTTAAGGATGAAAAGAAATACTGTACATATGATGATGTTTTTTATATCGTGTTTATATGGTTGTGAATAAATACGGCCTGAGAATTGTTATATTCTCTATCGCAGGAAGGTTTCAGTCTGATTTGTTTACTGTGAACATAAAGTATGTTGCTCTAAGCAGTGGATCATAGAGGGAAAACCAGTGTGAACTGTTTTTTGTTTGTGGGTATCGATGCGGTCCCCCACCTGTATCCATCTCTTCCACGGATCACATAAGGGAGGCAAGTAATGAGCTCACTTTTAAAGCAGAATGCAGAGGGACTCAAAATTATGGTATAATGTTTTCCCCACAAAGTGTGGCTACAGGCACCACCCCCCTCCTGATCCATGTCACCCAAATTTAGTGTGATTAAAGTAGGTGTCATTCTGACTCTGCTGTGTTTTTCTTTTTATGGACGTGTACTTATTGACGTTAAGCTTTGGTTTGCGATGCACTTGGAAGGGTGTGTTGCGGTTTTTCTGCCTGACTAGTATAACAATATAACCCCATCAATAACAAATCGGAGATGGGAGGCAGAGTCCACCTCTTAGTATGGGAGTATAAAGGTGGTTAAGAACCACTTGTGTGTGTACACGTGGCTGAGACTATAATGAACCACTCTATAATGAGTGCCATACGCGATAACAGTGCTGTTCAGGAATGAATGAAGGGAATAACCAGTGGATATGGCATGCATCTTGATAATTACACAGAATGATGGTAACACTAAGTCCACGGATGAAGAGCACCCAGATTTTCACAGGTACCCGGCGCAGGCTTAGCACAACTAACATCAATGATAAGATTTTACCATTGTGACGTGCATAATGTTTCTCTCATTATCTCTATTTTGGAATCAGAAAGAAACATGGAGGAAATCGTAAATCGTGAGTTATTGTACTCCACAAATACATACCTTAGAGTGTATGCTTTGAGTAACTAGGGCTTTTCCCTAGTGTTTTTTGGTCCTGAAGAAAGCCACTGTCACTTATACGGCATGCATATTTGGCTGAAACATGTTGACCTATACATTAGGCTGTGAGAGGTCAGTAGTTTCTCTCTGCACATCCACGAGCACTAGTTTCTAATCCTACCAAGGGGTCCATAAAATGTTACAAGGGGACGGTACCATGGAGGTAGTTTTAACTCACTCACAATTTCATCACATCACAAATGAATACCAGTTCCGCTGTAATCAGGTGTTGTAACACACCTTAGATGCATTAGGCATCTGAGGTGTGAACCCAGTGATGAAGCATGATACCAACTAGGTTGGTGGGTGAGGGTTCCTTTAAAAAAACAATGTTTTTTGTGAAATGAGTGGATGACATTATTAATTGGCACGTTTGGATGGGAGCAAGCTTCTTCTCTGTTGCTGGGTACATGAACAAGTCAAGACATCATAGTTAAAGGCATCTTCAAATTAGACTTAAGACTCTATAACCAGCAGATACAAAATACCAAGTTGGCAGCTCGTGCAGATAACATTGATGGTTGCATGAACAGCAAGCAGCAGAAATGTTCACCATCATCAAAGATTTCACTGCACCTCCCACTGCCTCTAGCATTATGCCCCTCAGAAGAAATTTTAAAAAACCTCTCATAATTCTTCTATGATGAAACCACCTTCATATATATCAACTTTGACCCTCAAATGGACCCCAGTGCCACAATTCAAATTCCCATCATGGCTGAAGAAGGAACCCTCACCTTGTGCCCTGCTATCACCATTGTCATAATTGGTGCTACCTTGAAGACCATCAACTCGGGGAACCTATATGACCATTACCTCCTACCACACCTTCATCAAAGAGTTCCTACAAATTATCAAAGCACTGTGACCCATCCTACATGCCTCCATTGTGATTCAGCCACATTCATGGATACCTTGAAACATGCCCCCATCACATCCCTGTCAAGAAATTATCAGCTGACCCAGTCACATTTTCCAAATGCAGACCCAACTCTCTCCTATCATACCTGGCAAAGGTCTTAGAAAATCTTATCGACCTAAGCTAAGTAGCCACCATCTCCTCAATGCATTGCAGTCAGAATTTAGGCCCAACTACAGTGCAGCAACCGCACTCATCCCCACCACAGATGACATCCAATGATCTTGACAGAATGTACGTGGCAGCCATCATTCTCCTGGACATCTATTCAGCATTTGAAATGGTCTCACACCCCATTCTCATCAGGGGCCTGCAAAACATTGGTGTCAAAGGGCCCACTCTGCACTGGATGTACTCCTTCTTTATGGATAAAAAACAAGCAGCCAGCATGGCACTTATTCCTTAGAAGCCTGCAAACTCATCTCCGGAATGCTCAGAGTTTGTTGCTCAGCCTCATGCTTTTTAGTACATACATGATCCCTCTGACCAATGTCATCCATGCACATTTCAACATCCTCTCCTATGCAAATGACACACAACTTATATTGTCCCCCTTGGACAAGACCCCCATCAGACAAAACAAGTTCAGAGCCCGCATGACTGAAATCACTAAATGAATGAAAGCCAACAGCTCAAGCTCAACACCAGTAAGACAGAAGTAGTGATATCGGGCAAGAATACCTTACCATGTGCTCCAGTTAGTGACTGGATGAACTTGGATCCACACCTACACCCAGCATCCATGCCATAAATCTCAGAACAATCATCAACAGCAAACTGTACATAACCACACAAGTCAACGCCACAACTGCATCCTGCTTCCAAACCCTGGAGATGCTCAGGAAGCTCTTCCAATGGCTTCTAAGCAACACCGAAATACCTCTGCTCCACAGCGATGCCACACACCCACAGAGCCATGTCAGGATGGGCATTCTCTTTCATCTCTTCTAAAGCATGGAACACCTTTCACTCCACATCTGAGGCTCCTCTCTTCTTGAATTCCATAGGCAAGGCTGGGCACAGTGCCAGCATCCCATAACATGTGTGAGGTCTACAATTGCACATAGCATCATTACACAAAACATGATATGTCATTTCAGTAAATGCTACAAAGCACGTTAGTCTAAAGTGCTGTAGAAATTGTACATGGACATGAATTCAGAGAAGGTTAAGTCTTCAGACAGATGAACCAATATCTGGTCCCTGTATCTGACCAATGCTACATCTATGTCAACCTGAACTTGTAACTTTGACCCGTCCAAGGCTACCAGACAACCACAATCAGCTATTTGTGCTTTTTAACACTATTTCCACTACATACTTTAAAAATGCAGAACTCTGGCTCTACTGATTTGATTTTTTTCATATTGGTGTCATTTTATTTATTAAAATTAAGTTTATTTTTCGGAATTAATTTGAGATTTTTCTTGTATTGTGTTTATTGCAGTTTTCATGCTGCATAAATACTTTACATTTTGCCCCTAAATTAAGCCTGACTACCTTGTGCAAAGCTACCAGAGGGTTAAGCACAGGTTTATTTAGTGACTTTTGTGGTTCACTCTGCAAGGATTGTGTTTATAATTCCAGTGGGGCTTCCACCCCTCTTAACCCATAACCCAATTTCTTATAAGCATATTAATCAGCGAACCTTTGAACCTTGCAAATATGTAACAATGCACACAAATATTTTAGGCACTGAAAAATATTGCAACAAAACATCTGGGAATCCATTGCACAGTAAAAATACATTTAGATTTCAACACACTGGTCAAAATTTAAAGCTCCAGTGTCCAGTTAACAGGACTGCCAGTGTTCTAGTAGCTTGTGAAAAGGTAGGAGAGTGTTTCAAAATGTACCAAATTCAGTCAACCTTCAGGAAGGAATGGACCTTTATATGTGTAAAACCTGGGTTTCTGGTTAGAAGTATAGTCCAATGAACTGAGACAATGAGACTAAACATTATTGTTCTGACAAACAAAAGTGGTGAACATGTATGTGTGATGTTTCCTGAGCAAAGGAGTGGTGAAACAAATTGTATCCCCAGGTAGTCAGTGTGGGCTTTCCAAGGATGTGAAAAGTCATTTTGGTGCCATAAGAGAAGCATATGTTTTGCTCACGGCCCCTGCTTTCATTGTGTAAATGGTTCTCTGTTCCACTCCTGATTGTTCACATTCCTATCTCAAATAACAACCAGAGGTTTATGTTGATAATGACACCTGTTAATAGAATGAGGTTGGCTCCTAGCACCAGATAACTACAAACCTGACCTGTGGGTTTAAAAATAACATTCAGGACATATTTATAAGAAAGTGGCAAATCATAGATGATGTGCCACTTTTCTTGTGCCCCATTGAGGCCCCCCTAATAACTCCATGTGTGCACTGTTTTTAACAGCAAATGATGAAGCATGTTAGGCCAATAGCATCAATAATCTTGAAGCTATTGTGGCGCTTTGGTGGATTAGCACCAAAAATTATGGCGTTAATCCACCAAAGTCAAGGGAGGTCCATTGAATACAATGGGAGCATCACTTTAACCCCTGCCTAAGGCAGACATTAAAAATGACACTAAAGGCCCTATTTATACTTTTTTAGCGCCGCATTTGCGCCGCTTTTTGACGCAAAAGCGGCGCAAACTTACAAAATCCAATTGTATTTTGTAAGTTTGCGCCGCTTTTGCGTCAAAAAGCGGCGCAAATGCAGCGCTAAAAAAGTATAAATACGGGCCTAAATATGGCGCAGTGAAGTTTTGTAGATTTCACTGTGCCAATATTCTGGGCCTCCCAAGAGGGAATCCCCCCTTGCATGCATTATGCCTGCAGCAGACGTAATGTGACATGAAAAAACTGCCTCCTTAATGCCACATTAGAATTAAAAAATGAACCTAATGTAGGGGCTGGTAAATATGCCCCTTAATGAGGGATATGGATTTCATTTATTTGTCATTTTTTCAAAACGTAACATGTATCAGATCGCTATACTCGCTAGAGTGCATTAAACATTTGTTAGGAACAGCCTGCATGTATCCAGTTTCTTTTTGGACACAGAATGTTGTCAAGTATGTGTTAAACCTGGCATCATTGCCATGGTCTCCCCTGGCTTTTTTGTCTCTGCTTCCCATGATCTGACTGTGTGCTGGACTCTGTTTTTGGTACTCTGGCCACTTTACCACTGCTGACCAGTGCTAAAGTGCAAGTGCTCCATGTGTAAAATGTGTGCATAATTGGCTCTTCAATGATTGGCACATTTGATTTACTAGTAAGTTCCCCAAAAAGTGCACTAGAGGTGCCCTGGGCCTGTAAATCAAATGCTACTAGTGGGCCTGCAGCACTGGTTGTTAACCCACACTGGAGTGTCTGTGTTTGCAGTCTTGCAATGTCTATTAGTCCTGCCAAGTGTACTCACTTGCCAGGCCCAAACCTTCCCTTTTTGTACATGTAAGGCACCCCTAAGGTAGGCCCTAGGTAGCCCTGTGGGCATGGTCTACAGTATGTTAAAGGTGGACATGTATTGATGTGTTTTACATGTCCTAACAGTGAAATACTGCCAAATTCAGTTTTCACTGTTGCAAGGCCTATCTCTCTCATAGGTTAACATGGGGCTGTCTTTAATGATCTTTTAAGTGCATCTTTCCTTTGGGAGCAGATGGAAATATGGAGTTTGGTATCTCTGAACTCATAATTTGAAAATACATCGTCTGATAAAGTTGATTTTTAAATTGTCAGTTAAAAAATGTCACTTTTAGATAGTGTGAATTTTCTTGCTTAAACCATTCTGTGACTCTGCCTGCTTGTGTATTCCCTGTCTGGGTCACACTGACAATTGGGCTGTTTGTGAATCCAATCTAGACAGTAACACAAAGGGAGCTGGGGTGCAGCCTCCCTATCCTGATGGGCCATCTGAGCTAGAGTGGAGGAAGGAGTGGTCACTTACACCTGAATGGCTGTGCCTGTCCTCAAACAATGCAGTCTCCAACCCCCTGTTGTGAGCCTGGAGGCAGGCTTGGGCAAGGCATGATCTTGTGAACAACAGAGACTTTCCTTTCAAGTTTGCCTACTTCAAAGGCAGAAAGGTGTATAGGTAGTGAACTCAAAACCCCACATTTTTAGATTACTTCTGGAATCAAGAGGAACCTCTGCCAAGAAGAAGAGCTGGAGGAGGAGGAGTACTGCCCCTTTGCTTTTGACTGTGCTTTGCTGGGTTGGCCTGCAGTTGCTGCTTTTGCATGAGAGAGGACAAAGACTGGACTTTGTTGTGCATTCCTGCTTGAAAAGAATCTCCAAGGGCTTGGACTTGGTTTTCAAATCTCAGGGCCATCAAAGAAGTCCTCTGCCATCACCTGGCCTCTCTGCTGAGACTCCTGCCATGCCAAGTGGTGCCCCATCCAGTCCAATGATCCTTGAAAGGTGAAGAAGGCAGAACAAGGACTGAAATCCACGCACAGAACACCGTGCAGGGACATTTGCGATGCGCCACCTGCAACGTGGCTAAAAAACGATCTACCACCCGCTTCGCAGCAAGAATCGATGCTCCACATGCATTGCGTCTGGGAGATCAACATATTGTGGCTGAAGAGATGATGCAATACCTGCTTGCGGGTGCTGATAACGATGCAAACCCCCATGCATTCCAGTTTTCCAACACTGGGGGACCGGATTTCACATGCATCGTGGCTAGGCATCAAACTCCCCGTTAACCTGCGTGGATCCGAGGTACCCTGTCTGGGAATCGATGCATTGCTCTCTTATGAGAAAGGAATCAATGCATCGCTGACTTTTCCGATGCACCCTCGCTCATGCGGCTTTATTTTTGACGCAAACCAGGTACTTTGTGTAAAATCAATGTTTCCATTGTTTTCTATGGAGTAAGACTCTTAGGGGGTCATTCTGACTTTGGCGGGCGGCGGAGGCCGCCCGCCAAAGTCCCGCCGGCAGAATACCGCTGCGCGGTCAAAAGACCGTCGCGGTTATTCTGGGTTTCCCGCTGGGCTGGCGGGCAACCGCCAGAAGGCCGCCCGCCAGCCCAGCGGGAAACACCCTTCCATGAGGATGCCGGCTCCGAATGGAGCCGGCGGAGTGGAAGGGGTGTGACGGGTGCAGTAGCACCCGTCGCGATTTTCAGAGTCTGCATGGCAGACACTGAAAATCTTGGTGGGGCCCTGTTACGGGGGCCCCTGCAGTGCCCATGCCATTGGCATGGGCACTGCAGGGGCCCCACGACACCCCATACCGCCATCCTCTGCCTGGGGCCAAAACCGCCAGGAACAGGATGGCAGTATGGGGGTCATAATCCCCATGGCGGCGCAGCAAGCTGCGCCACCATGGAGGATTCCCCAGGGCAGCGGAGAACCGGCGGTACACCGCCGGTTTTCCGTTTCTGACAGCGGCTGTACTGCCGCGGTCAGAATGCCCAAGGGAGCACCGCCAGCCTGTTGGCGGTGCTCCCGCGGTCGTTGGCCCTGGCGGATTTTACCGCCAGGGTCAGAATGACCCCCTTATTCTTTTAAAAATTCATATATTGACTTGTGTATGTTGGATTCTTGTTGTTTTGGCCTTATCTGATTTAGATAAATACTGGCAGGGTATTGAGCCCACTAGTGGCTGAGTGTGGCTGACCTACTGGTGTTTTTCAGTGCAAGAACAGTGCATTTTGTAAGAATGTTTCTGTTTGTTTTTTGTTTTTTGTTTCAATTTTCTCTTCTTATGGGAGTAGCTAATATAGAGATCGCACACTGATGAAGGGAGTTATCTCACTAAATCTGAAACTTCTGACTTATAAGTTGTATGCAGGTAATCACAATTTGTACATTTCAACACTGATCTTTTTCTGGGGTGTTTTAATCACCTCAGATTTCTGGATGTGATAAGAACCTCTAAGTTGCAGAATGAACTATCTCATTTAGATTGGAAACTGTAAACAACATACTACAACTAGAACTGTACATTTGGTACGTTGATCCCTTGTGATATCGCATTCACATTGTATTCTGTAGGTCCAGATATTCCTTGGCTTTTTTCCTCTTAATATTGATTTTCCATTCCTCTCCCCTCGTACTTTTTTCAAGCTTGTTAGACCTGTCAGCTCTTAGTGTGGTTTCCCTTGTCTTTTTGTTTTTGACCTCCTGTTTTTGAGCCTGTGCTGAATTTCATTTTTACTGGCTCTAGGACTCTGGGCACTTTACCACTGCTGACCAGGACTAAAGTGCATGTGCTCTCTATCTAAATGGTACTGGTAATTTGTTTATCCATGTTTGGCATACTTGATTTACTAGTAAGTCCCTAGTATAGTGACCCATTTGTGCCCAGGGCCTATTAATAAAATGCTACTAGAGGGTCTGCAGCACTGATTGTGCCACCTATATGAGTAGCCCTGCTAACAATTCTCAGACCTGCTACTGCAATGTCTGTGTGGGCAGTTTTAAGCTGTCATTTTGACCTGACGTGCACCTACTCGCCAGGCCCAAACCTTCCCTTTTACTAAATTTGAGTCACCCCTAAGGTAGGCCCAAGGCAGCCCCATGGGCATTGTGCAGTGTATTTAAAAGGTATGACATGTACTGATGTGTCTTACATATCCTGATAGTGAAATACTGCTAAATTCAGTTTTCACTATTTCAAGGACAATCTATCCTTTAGAGTAACATGGGGATTGCCTTGAAATACCTTCTAAGTGAAATTTCCCATTGGGAGCAGATAGAGTTATGGGCTTTGGGGTCTGTGAACTCACAATTTAATAATACATCTTTTGGTGAAGTTGTTTTTAAGTTGTATGTTGCAAATGCCACTTTTAGAAAGTGGGCATTTTCTAGCTTAACCATTTTGTACCTCTGCCTGTTTGTGGAATACACGTCTAGGCTCGTTTGACATCGGGCTGTTTGTGAATTCACTCTAGACAGCTATACAAAGGGAGTTGAGTTGTGCACTGCATATTCTCATGGGTGTTCCTGGACTAGAGTGGTGGGAGTGTTGACAGAACTCCACATGCATTTACCCCACAGGCCTTTACAACACATTTTTCACCCCCACTGTGATGTTACCACAAATTAATTTACCACACAAGTCATTACAACCACTTGCCTTAGGGGTTGTTGAACTTCGAATTTGTATAAATGACTATTCCAATTCCAGTCTACGCAACAGTAGGTAAGGTGTTAGACTTACAATCCAACACCAGTCCAACAATGCATCACCTAAGGTAAGTCGTTGTAATGATTTGTGTGGAAAGTAATCTGTGGTAACCTTCACACTAATGGTATTGACTGTGTTGTAAAGGCAGGTCGTGGTTCTGACATTGTGGTAAAGGATTTTTCCCGGTGGGACGAGTTGACATTTGCACCTGAAAAGGGGTGTGTCTGTCCTTACTAGGCTTGGGTGGAGTGCTGAAGAAATCCTACAATGCTACTAGGAGTTCCACAAGCGGCAGAGTTTGTGTATGTCACCCTGTTCCCACTGATTTTCAGCACCTGGAGTATTTCCCGCACTATAAAATCAACACAAACTGCATCACGCGGAGCACCAGAGAGCACTAATGTCTTTCTGCAGCTCAAGTACATTTTCTACTCAACACGGGTGGCAGCTTTCTCAACTTGAGGGGCAGTGACCTCCTGCAACTGCCAGCACTCAGAAATCTTGCTTACTAAGTTAGTGATTTCTCTTGCTCGTCAACTTAATGTTGGCAAGCTGATTGAGAAAAAAAACTTTGCTCCTCATCGCTGAGTTTTTGGTAACTACATGGAGCTCTCAGTGGGGAAAACTCTTTGAACTCTGCCAGCAGAGTGGAGGTATTCACCCCCTTCCCTAGTCCTTATACGAAGCAATCTCCAAACCCTGGAGTGTGTCTTGGACCAGGGCAGGAAAGGCAGGGTTATGTACTCTACAAAGACTTCTCTTTGAAGTTTGCCTACTTTACAGACAGAAATGGGTATAAGTACTGGACCTCTTCCCCACAAAGTTAGAATCCTTCTTGATTGAGGACATTCTGCCGGGAAGAAGAGCTTGATGCAGTAGGAGGGACGGCCACTCTGCCTGTTGCTTTTTTTCTGTGCTGGTCTGCTGCTTGATTACTTGTGGACCAGGGAGTGAAAGGACTAGACATTGCTTTCTACATCTTGCTTATCAAAGGTTCTCCAAGGGCTTGGATTGAGCTATCTTCCTGTTAAGAAGTCTCAGGGACATTAAAGACTTCATCTGCCAGCATCCAGGCTCTCTGGCTGAGAGCCAAATACAGTTCCTGAGCCCTTGGGAGTCAGTTTTGGTGCAACCAAGAGGAAACTACACATTGACTCCAGAGCACCTCCAAAGTCCCACTGCAGCATAATTCCTGAGTGCTGTGTCACTGACATCAGTGACACCTGACTCTGCTACAGCAGTTGCGGCCTGTAGTGAGATCACGACTCTGCAAAGTCGACACCTTGCATCTTGACCTGCTAGATTCATCGAACCTACTGTGTTGTAAGGAACTGATGCCTCACCACCGATGACGCCTCACCTCCCCTGCAGCCATAAGGAACTGATACCTCACCTCCCCTGCCTAACAATAAGGAACTGACGCCTCACTGCCCTGGTAGCAGTAACGAACCCATGCCGCACTGGCTCCAATGATGCCTCACCTCCCTGACTCTGTGCAACGTCTTTGTTTCCTTACTGTTTTCCAAGGTACCATATCTGGGGTCCGTGCAACTCCTTGACCGGCCCTCAATCCCACGCTAGTGGCATCAGTCTGTTGGGAATGGCTCTGTCAAGACACTGTGATAGCCCTAGTTGGAGCTATGGTTTTTCTAAACGTTATACTAAGATTTAGGCTTTGAAAATTCTTATGTTTACTTGTGTATTTTGGATTTTTGCCATTTTTATCTTGTTTTACTCAGAGTAATATTGTCTATTTTTCTAAACTGGTGTGAAGTATTTTTGTCTTGTTTTCACTTTCTTATTGTGTGTGTCCAAATACTCTGCACAGTGCCTCTGAGATAAGCCTGACTGCTTGCGCCAAGCTATCAAGTGGGGTGAGCAGTGGTTAGTTTAGCTGTGTGACTCCCTTACTCTGACTAGATTGAGGGTCCCTACTTGGACAGGGTGCAAACCACTGCCAACTAGATACTAAATTTCTAACAAAGCTCTAGCTTCTTTTAGTTTGGATTATCTACTTTATCTCTTTTTCCACTGTAATTCATTATTTTTTATGAGTTTTCACTTTTTATTGAGATCCTCTGAATTCATTAATTTTGGTGGCATTTATCTATATCTCACCTGTTTTATCTGCCTTTTCAGTATTGTTTCATATCTTGACCTTAGGTTATTTTGCAAGTTTCTTTCACATCTTGGCATTTACTCTTATCCCTTATTTTCTGCCATCCATTCTAGCTCAGTTCTTCTTTTCTTTTCTGCCCTCTCCTATTTTTTGCAATAGCCTTCACTTATCTTACTTGCACTTCTCCCTTCTCCCATATTTGCACTGTTCTATTTAGCATTCTTCCTCTCCCCCTTCTGATCCTATTTTACCTTTTTCTCCTAGTGTAAATTGGTGGTGGTGAATTGATAGTTGCAGCAGAATGATTTTCTCTTTGATCCAAGAACAGGGATCTAAGGCACAGGACATCATATAGGCCTTTTGGCTTCTAACATTTTCCATTGGTAAATTTGATTAGGCATAGCTACTCTACTGAATTTTAGCACAAAGTTCCCTCAGTTTAGGTGACATCTGAGTCATTAGTCATCGCACCTGATGCCACATTCTGCCTTTCAATAATAAGTGAAAAATATTTTTTTCTTTCATCAAAGCTTGCAATTATGTTAGTTACAATAGCAAACATGACCTAATCAGCTGTGTGGAGTTGATTGAGCACTTTGTTTCATGCAAGTTCAGGGCCATAATTGAGGCTGGTCATCAAAATTCAATACACTTCAACAACGCTAGGATCATTAGTCTCCACAAAAAAATAGAGAGTGGGTAAGTTTCAAACCATAATTGTACAGCAAATGTACACATTCAAATCATTAAGTTAGTTGAAAACTAATAATCAATACTTGAATGCATTGGTCAATATATATCTCAAAACAGTTCAAAGTCATGAAAGCAAAAACAGAAGTTGTCTTAAAAAAAAGGTAATTAAAATCAATTCTCTCATAAATAAAGTTCCCTTCTCTTCTATGTCAGGGGAACGTTTCTTTTAGTAAGTCAGAAGAGAGAGGTTTTGAATTCTACATGGCATTAGTTTAAATCACACAGTATCATTTGATACACTTATATGTGATTCCCATATAATGGACTATTCAGATGAAGGCATAAATCAATACCATAAACTAATAATTTTCTAGAGCTACTACACAATGAGGCTATATTAAGCGTCCTTTAAATTAACAGTTATCTGCAAAACAAGGCAACAACTGATAATCTCCTCCAATGATTGTGACAGGCTGCCCTTATGTATTTAGTATGGTACACCTAGAGTAAAAATTCTACACCTTTTCTACTGTTAGCAAGCGTACGTCTTTGCAACATGTTCGGCCATCTAATGGTCTTGGGTGTTTGGAGAGAGTGGGATTTCCATGAAAGGCTGTGCACAGGGTGAAGGATGTCCATAGAAGGGGATTGGTCACCTAATGGAGCTTGGCTATCTGGAGGGAGTGGGCATCCATGACGAATTGTTCACAGAACAAACTGTGCATAGTAAGGGACTCACTATCTAAAGGGACTTGGGTGTCTGGAAGTGTTTTTGGTTGTGTATAGTGGGGGCTTGGACACCTAATGGGGATTTGTTGCCTGGAAAGAGTGGGCCCTCTGTGAAAAGTTGTAACAAAAACAGATTGACCCCTAGTAAAATTACATCAGAAACAAAGAACCAAATGGATAATAAAATGTATTCAAAAGACTTTATGAAAAACAATTTCAAGGCTCATGGTGGCACAGTGAATACTGGTGCAACACATACATGAACAGCACAGCCCAGTACAAGCAAGTTCTTAACAATCAGTTAAATAGTTAGCTCATCAAACTATTACTTTTGAATTTCAGTGTTTATTTTAGTTTAAACTGTTACGTTAAAATTGTTCACCTAATTATAACGTCAGTTTGACCTTTGGTTTTTCCAGTGAATTTCTAGTTTTTTTTTAACATAAAGTAAAATATTGCTACCATGCCTAACTGTGCATAGTAGGACACTGACTACATGAGAAACCTTAAATACTTAAGAGAGGGAGTGGACTTTCCATGAAGAGCAGAGCAGTGAGCACGGGCAGTGTGTATTAGATACTTCCCACCTAATGAGGTTTAGGTATCTGGGTGGAGTAGGCTGTACACACACTCTGTGCAGAGTGCAGACTGTGCATAGTAGAGCTTGGTGAGGCTCTCGTTTTTCTGCGAAGACCTCTGTACAGGGTGAAGGCTGTGCATAGTAGGATTTTATGAGATACTGAACACACCACTAAGACGTCTGAGAAGGTGAAGGCCTTGTGAAGTAGGATTTGATGAGGAATTGGCCTTTTTGGAAATACCTCTGTGCAGGGTGAAGGCTGTGCATAGCAGGGTTTGGCAAAGGAGTCAGTTGTGTGCAAAGACCTCTGTACAGGGTGAAGGTGGTGCATAGTATGGTTTTGGGAGGGACTGACCTTGCAGCAAAAACCTCTGTGCATGGCAAAGACTCTACATTGTTGGGTCTGACCTGTCCACCAAGACTGTCAATACTTCAATACATAAAAAGCAGGCCTATTGACTTTATCCCGGGTTAGTAGCATCAGTGTTCAAGGAAAGCCTGTTGACTTTGTCAAGGGGCCACCACATCAATGCATAAAGGAAAACCTACTGGCTTTGTCAAGCAATCACTATCTTAATACACAAGATTTCACATGTTAGAATTAGGCCTGGGCATATAACTCTGTTTCGCCGGCAGAGTTTGTGGAATTCAGGGACTTTGCACCATGCGGAGTAGTGTTGAGTTCCCAAATTCCACACTCCGGCACGGAGCGGAGTTTGCTTGCACTTGTGAGATTGAGTTTTGATGCTGTCTTGTGAGCAAAACAATACTCCCCAGCTACTAACAAACGAGCAAGACTTTGTGTTCACTCACGTTGCTTCCAGGTGCCCCGGCAGCCAAAACAGGGCCGCTCACAAGCGCAAAATCACTTCTGAAGTAGATTTTCTACTCCAGAGCCAATAAATCTAGTCAAAAAGAGATTTTGCCTAGATTTTCTTCTCCAATGGACCCTGCAATTTGCCTTTTTTTATGAACAAGAAGGACTTGTTCCAAAGACTCTAACTTCCTGTTCCTGTCCAACAGGCTCATCCTAGTGCTTTGTCCATCTCTTGGCGACTTTTCACTTGGATTTTGAGGTGGAAGGATCACTCTCTTTGTCTCCTGGATATACATTTGGATAAGGACTTTGTTTTTGTTGAATCATACAAGTAAGTTCAAAAACTACTGTATAAGGTTTGTTTCCTTGGGCATGCACCAGTATTTCTTTGTGCTTTAATTTGATATTTGATTTGAAAATGTTATAGTGTTGGGTGAGCTGGAGTTTAAGTATGGGCCTAGTTATTTTTTATTTTTCATTTCATTGATTTTTCACCTTTTTTAATGGAAAATGGTTGCACAGATCAGTACCTTTTCTGCATGTTTGTAACATTTGCAGTATTATTTCAGTATGTGACCTAGATTTCCAAAGGGCCATTTAGCCAGTAGCCCTAGTACTAGTAGTCATCAGTGCATAAAAATGAATCTTTCAGTGGTGTATTTTTAAAAACTTAAAAAGGGCAGAGATGGCATTGGATTTAAAATGTTGGCTATTGTGTGTATATATTGTGGAGTAATAATATTTGATAGCATAGGTGGATGTTGTTTGACCAAGTGGCTGGCAGCCATTTTGTGCATGCAGCCAGTGTCCCTTTGCCATAAGCTTGCATGTCTTCCTTGTTTGCCAAGGCTCCTTGCTCCTTGTTGTCTGACCATGTGGCTGGCTGGCAACCATTTTGTCCATCCAGCCAGTGTCCCTTGCAACAGGCTTGCATGTGTTCTTTGTTCTCTGTGCCTCCTTGTTTACAGTCGTTTTTGACCATGTAGCTGGCAGCAAATTTGGGCATACAGCCAGTGTCCCTTTGCTATAGGTGTGCACGTGTTCTTCTTTGTTGCCCTTGTTGTTGTTGTTTGACCAGGTGGCTGGTAGCCATTTTGTGCATGCAGACAAAGTACCTTTGCCACAGGCTTGCAGGAGTCCTTTGTTTCCCATACCTCCTTGCTCTTTGTGATCTGTCTACTACATCAGCCTCTGGTGAGAAACCGGGGATTAGCACTCCTGTATCAGTAACACCACCCCAACCCAAGACCATGTCTGTCAGTGACACAGCACTGCAATTATGGCGATGCTGACAAGCAGTGATGTTGAATTGGATTTGTCTCATTTGTAAAGTAGTACCAATCGTTCCAGGAAACAGAGCCAAATGGATAGCAGCTGTAGCCAGATCTTCCCAAAGTTGAAGCAGAACAAGAAGTCAAGCTTCCTGCTGAGCAAGAACTTCTTCTTTTAGTATCAGTGGCTCCCAGATCTCAAGCAAGAACAAGGAAGGGTACTACTCCACCATCTTCTCCAAGCACCACTTCTTATGATGATGATAGGGGTATGCGTGGTCCCCAACAGAGTTCGGAAGATGCCAGGAGAGGCCAGGGGAAAGAAAAGTTCCAGAAAGCCTTATAATCATGGAAGGCGATGATGATGAGAAAGATGACGACGAAGAGCCAGTCATTTTGGAAGCTGGCACAGAGGAGTCCGACATTACTATCCAACGTGCTCTGAGGGATGTGGCACAGGCACCACCGCCAGCTCCCATATTTGTATTGCTCCAGCGGAGACCTGCACCAACCTTTACCTCAGTAGAGATATGCATTGCAGGCAGGCAATCTACACACCCACCTACATGCAATGCTTCAGGCATTGACAGTGGCCCAATAAGAAAGTACTCCTACCCAGCCTAGGACTTTATTTATGATTAGCAAACAGGAGTAGAACATTGCCATATACTCCATTTGCCACCCAAGTGTTTTTTGGAGTAATCCAGGTTCACATTATTGTACTGGAAGACAGACAATCCATGTGAAAAAAGATTAAACAATCCAGTGGGAGGAGAACCTTAAATAAATGGCTCAACTTAGTTGTGGTGAAGGTTAGGAAAGCCAGGAAATATCAGCTACAACTGGTCATATCATGGTAGAAGGTGAGGAAGAAGAGGGTGACGTCCTCATGCAAAGCAGCTGTGTTCCCAGCAGTGCCCCTGATTCACTCACCTCAGCGACCTCACAATGGCACAGGAAGACTCAGATGAAGACACCACAACTTACAATGGCTGCACCATGAAACGCATTGAGTCTACCACAATCTATATCTCAAACGTCATATGTGACAGCAGCCGCACAAAAGAAGAAAATCTAGGCTACAATTACAGGCATGCTTAGGCAAAAGGAGCCCTATGACTGCAACCACCCAATGGCACTTTTGTACAATGGGAAGCTGGCAAAAATGTTAGTGTTGGATCACCTCCCTTTTTGTCTTGTGCAAGGAGTGGGATTCTTAGAGTTTGTGGCAGCCCTTGAAGTGGAAGGTTCCCAGTTAGCAGAGTTGCTGTTCCAGCACTGCATCACAATGTGCTGCAATTGGTTGGACAAGCTTTGCAGCAAAGTGTTGTCCACACTATCCACCTGACAACAGATATGTGGACTAGTCAGGCATCTGATCACATGTGCATCATTGCATACTTTTCTGGGGGTAAACCAAAAGCTATCTACAAGTCTTGGCCCTGAAGAAATGTTTAAGAGCATTCAGGGGCATGCAATAGTAGACATGTTCACCATGGAGAAATCACACACAGCTACAAACATCTAGGATGAATTTAATAGCAAGGTGTCTGAATGGCTGCAACCTAGAGATCTTTCAGTTGGATTTGTTGCAACGGACAATGGCAGTAACATAATCAAAGCCTTGGCAGACGTTGGCTATTTCAGGGTCCTGTGTTTGGTGCACTGCATTAACCTCTTTCTGCAAGACTTTCTTAAAAAAGAAGACATAGTCAGCAACATACTGACCACCTGCAGACACATCTGGACTCATTTCAGTCAATCTTTTAAAGCATGGAAACAGTTGCAGATTATTCAGTGTGATAACAGGGCACAAGTGAAAGCCCTGATACAGGAGGTGCCAACACGTTGGATCTAAACCTATTATATGTTGCAACGTCTGTTTGAGCAGTGCAATCAGATCAATGATTATGTCTTTCAAGGATGACCTGATGCAATTGGGAAAGCCATGACCATGGATGAGGAGCAATGGGGCAGAGTCAAATGCCTCACACAGATGCTGCTCCCTTATGAGGTTTTCATGCGGAAGGTTAGCAAACAGGACAGTAAAATAGGCCAAGCCATCCTGTTATTGTGTCTGCTAAAGGAGCAGCTAAGGAAAGTGACTAAAAGGTTCATTTTCTGGGGTGCGAACAAAAATGCAGAAGCGCACCTAGTTTAATAGCCTAAGCCATCGCTTGATTTGTAATGCAAGGATGCAAAATAACATCCTCTTATCTAAAGAGTACATCTGTGCCAGCCTACTTGATCCACGCTACAAAAAAAATATTTCCGCTATCATTTCTTTTTCTGAAGGGTAGGTTTCACAATACAAGAGGTGGATTGTTGAGCAAACAGGAGAACTGGAAGAAGATTGTCTGGAACTTAGAGTCTCACTCCGCAGTTCTGGGGTGCCACCTTCAACTTCCAGAGAGAGCAGTCTCACATCCACTGCCCCCACCCATGAGAAAACCAGCGACAACAGCAACAGAAGAATTTGATACAACCTCTGCATTGGCTCAGTTTCAAGTGGCAGGTCTTAAGTACAGTGCAGAGGTGAAGGAAAAAGCAGTCAAGCAGGTGGGAACATCAATGACCACTCAGAGGATCTTCCAGGAGTATTTGGATGACCAGAAAGAGGTGTATGCGTATGTGGATCAAAACCCAATGGTGTGTTGGTATGGGAAGATGCGCAAATGGCCATAGCTCAGCAGGCTGGCAATAAAGTTTCTGTCTTATCCTGTACCCAGCGTGTCTGTTGAATGTGTGTTCAGTGCAGCTGGTTCAGTTGTTACAGTGAGAAAGACCAGTGTCTTGCCTCAAGACTTCAAGAGATTGACCATAATCAAAATGGACCAGCATTTCTATCACCATTTTATACCATCCTTGAAACACCACAGGAGGAGGAAGAGGATGTGTTGTAGCATAGGTTTTGCTAATGAGGCTACTGGATTTGGGAGACAGCTTCACATGGATTGTGGATACTAAGTGTGATTCTACACCACTCAACACCTGTCGGCCTAATCTGGATTCTCCGACTAACTAGTAGGGCCTCATCTCTAACCGAGATGATTGTGGCAACCGGTCGCATGACAAGAAAGACTCCTCAGGGGAATTGTGGTCAGTCAGATCCCATTCCTTTCTCTCAGTTACCAAAAGTCTCATACAGGCAAAGACGAAAGAGGCAAAATGTATTGAAGTAACTGCATCATAGATGAAAAAGCATGTATTGCAATAACTAGGATGATAAAACACAATAAAATCAAGCAGATGACTAACAGAGTAAAACACAAGAACAATCCTACCATACTGTCACTAGGAGTGATATATATTTCTCCTACCAACATTATGTTTCAGCACAGCGTTAAAAGCCTAATCTCCCCTTCGGGTTTCCCTATGGGGGTACGTCATCTCTCATACCTGGAGGAAGAAGCCTGTAGTTAAGAGAGACACCGTCCCCTTGTGGATCAGGGGTCCGGCCGTCTAAGCAGATAGCTGCAGCGAAGCAATCAGCATACAGTTGTGGTCATCTGGCTGGAATCTCCTTCTAACATGTCTAGGACAAAGGGGTGCTTTATAATAAAACAGCTGACATTCTAAGAAATACTCCCCACGTGTGAGTGCATGTTTTCTGTGAATGCTGGAGACACAGCATACCACATTTGTTGGCAACACTATCTGACTGTAGCCTTGGAGAAAGCACAAAGTGAAATAAATTTCCTACTAAGAATGTGATGCTTTCCTAGGGAAAAGTACAAGATGAAGAAAATAAAACAGCAATGCAAATGTGGCTATTGCTAGAAAAGTAAAGCAATACTGAATAAACTGTAACTGGACTAAAGTGCAGAGTGGCAGGGCTATTATGCTAAAACAACATGTCTAAAACATGGTTAAAATAGCTCTACAACAGCGTGTTAGCCATCTTTTGGGAGACCCACCAGAGTTTGAGGAGAAACTTCACTTCTCAGATTCAGAATGCCAGGGCCACCATAGAACTTTTTTACTATTTCTCATTCAGCTACCTTTTCTCTTTCTTTATTTGCAAAAAAAATGATATGTGCTAGTGTCAGATGTATGCTGCCCCACCACTGATTTTATAGTCACATATATGCCCGGATTGGAGTTGGACGCATGTGCTGTGAAGAAGCCCCTACATACCCTTCAAGACATTGGAAATGAAGCCTGTCTCCCTCACATTCCATTGCCTATCCTATTTTTTACATCACCTAGCAGGGCTGCCCTAGAGGATCACTGATTAAAAGACTGCCAGTGCCAATGCCTAATTCTAATGTGTAGAAATTATCAAAGAGGAATATTTTGTTCAACCACCATGCTTGGATTGGAAGAGGTAACTGCTAAGTAACTATTGCACCAATGAGTGGTGATATATTGATTACGTTTGAATTTGTGAGTGGTGAATGATGTATGTGATAGCTAACAGTGAGGGAGGGAGTTCAACAAATTTGTAAACTTGTTTCAGATGATTTGCAATGTTTGGGGGCTGATCAGTGATCATTATTTCCTGAAAGTGATTGGCCTTTCAAACACAGTGAAATTTACCTGCATGGTCTAATCCTTTTTGTGGTTCCTCATAAAAACCAGCCACTTTAGTTACCAAACAAAAATCTACACCTCAATGTACTCCTGTTCTGTTTTTCTATTTCTTCTTCAATAGCAGTGCACTAAACAGGTCTACCTTGCTCGGTTTGGAACAGGGACTGAGTTACACTGAATCTATAGGAGGAAGATGGAAGGGCTCATAGAAGGACTACCTCAACAGCTAGAAAGGAGAACATCATTTACTTCAAAGAGAACCCATAATGATGGTGAATACTCCGAGGCCTAGTGCTCCCTCAGCTCTGTGAACTGGAGAGAGGCGCATTGATTTGGAAATTCTGCTGAGTATGTGTTTGCTGCATTGCTATCTCAAATGTGAAACTCTTCCTATGTTCTTGCTCTGCCTCTGAGTCGTCTTGATACACTCCTGACACCTCATGAAGCTTACATTGCTTTTCTATGTCCTTTTTTTTACGCTATAATACAGCTACTATTTTTTTCAACACACAGTCTTTCTCCTGGTCCTCTCCTGCACAAACAAAACTTGGAAAGCTCAAGATTCCAGCTTACCTAGCGGACAGGTTCAGACAGGCACCAGAGTGATGGACATTCCGAGAAGAATGGGGATGCATCAGTTAATTTGACAAAACAGTATCAGTTTCCTTTCAAAAATCATAATTTTTGGTCTCTCTGAGGCAGAAGGACTGTTTCCACTGGATTTACTGAACTGATTCATACTTACTTATCCCTTTATTTCCTATAACAACAGATTGATGATGGTGTGCTACTCAGCACCCTAACAAATGCTGTTGTGGTTTCTTTTGTGTAGTGGGTGTCTTTGTCACATCTTTCCCAAAATCCCCTTACTCATGCATTCCCTGAGCCCCTAACCCTCTCCCCCTGGGTTATGTGATTTATTGAGATGTGACCTAAATTTACACCATAAATGAATCACGCTCTTGCAGGGGTGAATGTGGTGAAAGCAACACTAGTTCAATGCATGATCATCTACCTTCAATTACCTGAGCAATATTCCACAACAGTCCCATCAAATTCATCATTCATGCCTTGTGTTTGTGTTCAGTAAATGCTTAACCTGGTCCAAACACTCTTGAGTCTCAGCCCACTTCTCCTTACTCCTTGATATAATTTCCTAAGTTTAGTTGTATAGCTCCCCACCTTTGCTCAGATGAAAATGATATTGCTAGATTGTATTATCGTATTATTTTCTTTGTTGTGTGTCTAATGCTGTCATTGTGGTAGTCTGGTCTCAGTCTTCCTAAAGAATGACATATGAACCAGAAACCTGCTGTTTTCAATCTAGTTGGCAGTGATGGATAAACCTTTAATTAATCCTGTTGTTGGAGTTCGCATAGGTGGGAGTGGCATCTTCTTTCATACCTGTTAGCACGCTAGCCTGCTACTACTGCCCCTACCACTCCCATATAATGCCACCTAGGAAAAACCCTGCAGTAAGAAGACTCCCTCCCATCATCTATTCAGGTAAGGGAAGAACTATAGATTGGAGTGAACATATTTAGTTAGTAATTAACTCCTACTGAAGAAGATGTCTGTGTACTGGGTTTTTGTAGGCAAAATAGGCAAGGGCAATCATCCCCTAGTGGTCAGTATATAGTTGCAGAGGGCAACAGAGCATGGCCTACACTTTTTTAGCAGATTAAAATAACAGGCTACACTAAAAGACAGCAGTACAAAATAATAGTCTAAAACACAAAAATAAAGATTTGAGACTCAAATTAATTTAAAAAAATATATCCACGTTATTATTAGGCATGTAGGCAGAGCTTTTACTATAGAAGAATAGAAGAGCCTCACTAATCTCTCTACAGAAGAAAAGATCCCTTCTTTATTCATCCAAGCAATTATTCAATTGTCCTTTCATTCTCCCCTATATACACCCATAGCCACCATAATTTAAACTTTTCTTTCTCTAATCCAGTCTTTTACCCAAATTCACAATCCTGTATCCTCCATACAGTACCCACACTATTCACCCTTTCTTTCAATCATCCTTTCACCCATCCATCCTCTTACCCAATACCCACCCCCGCATTATTTTTATCCACCCACAAAACCTATCCTTTTACTCTTTTCATCCATTCTTTCTTTTAACCTTCTGGTTATTCACGTTTCCATCAAGCCATCATTTTTAGCGTAACTTATGTATGCTTGCAGTTGCAGATAAAAGAGGTCGCAGGTGACACAATCACCACTGTAGCTGGAATAAAGGGGGTTCATGAATCTGATCAAAACAATACCCTTGTAACTAGTGAGTAAGAGTAATTGTCAATAAGCATACAATGTGACTTACCATCATCTCCCCCTGCTCCATCTACTCCTGCAGCGGTAGAACTTGAGCTGGCTGCACTGGTTGGTGTGGCTATAAAAAACAGTATTCCGTTTTTAGATGCCAGCTACACCTCCCATTCCTTACTTTTTAAATCAAAAATATGCAACCATAAATATATTGCTACAGTTTGGTTAGCACTGATGTCTCCTCTGTCAAAAATATCACTCTGGGCACTTTGTTGGAAAGTCAGAAAAGCCAGGTAGCCGAGCCAACCACAAGCTTTGCGTAGTAGAGGGGCAGAGCTATAGCCTGTGATTGACGATTACTCAGAATCATTGAAGAGCAAAGAAGGGGTGGAATACAAAATGGTCAATAAAAGATAGGAAAAAAGATAATGCAGTGATAGCAGGAATTAAACAAAATTTGGATAGGGGAGTTGGAAAAGAAGGAGACAGTAGAGAAAAAGTAAACAAGGCAAAATTAAAAGTAATATAAAAGTGGGAAGAGGTAAAAGTTATGGAAATCATAATAATACTTTTAAATAATAAGATTTACTGGTATGAGCAGAGCCATCGGTACTGGTGGTTGATGCCTCCCCAGCTCCTGTCAGACTTCCCAGTGTAGTGTCCCTCTTCTTGCCCTTGGATGCTGATGTAAGAAATAAAGAAGATAAAAAAATATTATATAATAGGCAAATACAAAAACTTTGTACTTAAATCAGATTTCCTATGGTACTATGCAAGTATTATCAACTATCCTTGAGTTGGCTATATTCCTAAAATCCGTCTTCCAAATTTCCTTAGCAAAATCTACATTTGGAGCTAATGCATTGCAATGAATGATCTTTCATTCTATTCTCAATGCTCAAGCCCCTTGATGGACCAACTCGGTCTCCCTATTTTGCAATGCATGCATACTCACATCACTGTGAAATTGCTTGGGACGGTACCAGATACATTAAGCCACAAAGAACGCGAACTCACTGATATCACTAAGTCACTGTGGAAACAGGAGAACAAAGGAGTCTGTGTTGCAATGGCTTCTTAAATAATCAGCCAAGGCGAGTACCTACCGTGAGTACGATGATGTAGCGCCGAGCACCTGCCTAACTCTAAATGGATAACTTAATAACTAGTATTCTTAACGTAAACTAAATGCTACATTAACTTTGAGTGGAAGCTGCATGCTATTTGGAAAACAAAATTAGCATTTTAGAACACAAATATAATAAAAATATAGTACTCACCAAGCGTCATTCTTTAAGTCTATTCCCACTTTATCTTGAGGGCCCTGTAGCCTGCCTTACTTGCAATTTTATCTGCAGCAGTGACCTGTCTAACTCTTCCCAATTGAATGTAAAACCAGTAAATTTCGGCTCTTCTGCTCAATTCAAACCAAACTCTTCTTTAGTCTTAACTATTCCATGTAATTTGTCTTACCTTCACACCCTCAGCAATTGGAATGGTCTTTTATGTAATATTAGATCGTTATCTAAACATTCTATGGAAATCTGGGACATGCTTTCCTCTAATGCCCCTGATATTACTTCCCTCACGGAAACCTTGATGTGTCCTTAAGCCCTTCCTGACATTATTCTGGCTATGCCAGAGAATTATCATATCTTGAAGTTAGACAGTGTGGGTAAAACTGGAGGTGGTATAACCATTGCAGTTAAAGACCCAGCTCAGGTCACATTTATTGAAAAACAATGTCAACTGGGCTGAGATTTGCATTTTCCAACTTGATCTTTCCCTGAAAGTCTCCTGGAAAGGAGGGCTATTATATACACTCCCGGGATCAAAAAAAGACTTTTCTCTCAAACTAATGGAATACATTACCCCCTCGTGTCCCATCTTCCCAACAATTTCTCCTAGTCATTGATTTAAACTATCACAGAGACAATATAGCCGACCTAGAAGTCGCTCCACATGTTTCGGACCTTGACTCTCTCGGTTTTGAGTTTAAAACAAAATGCCCTACTCACAAAGCTGGACATATGTTAGATCTTATTTTCACTAGCTCTTCAGACCTCTCTTGTTTTCCTCCTCTCCCCTTGGTCTGGATAGACTACTATCTGATGAAGTTTCAGGCCACTCTAATACATAATTGTAACAACTCCAATACCCCCACCAGAGGTGAAACTAGACCTTGGTACAAAATTGATTCAGAGTCCTTTGACAATGAGTTTAAAGCCCCTTGTTAGATGTGGTTTCTGACCCCAATAAAGCCCTTGAAGAACTCAATAAAGCCTTGACTTCTGCTTTGGACTGTCTTGCTCCCCACAAAGCAGTTTCACAACTAGGCGTAGAACACGTTCCTCCTGGTACTCCACAGAGCTTAGCTTAGAAAAAGCACATTGTGAAAAGCTAGAATGGTGATGGCGTTCAAGTAAGGATCCTTCTGACAAAATAATCTACAAATCTGCTCATAAATCCAACCATAGTAACATCAAACTTGCCAACAAAGCTTCGATCACCCAACAAATAAATCAATCAAAAAACTCATCCAAGGCACTTTACAAGGCTTTGTAGGACTTTTCCAAACCACCGGCTTGTAATTCTGTCCTAACTGAATCACAATCTTTATGCGATTCTTTAGCAGATTATTTTGATCAGAAAATTAACTTTACCTATGCCAAATTGTGATAGCCCACAAACCTTGATTACCTGGATGCTTTTCCATTTTTTTTGCATTGCACAAACCCTGTGGGATTAACCAACGTCTCAACATTCTCCCACAAGGAAATTACTAAGAACCTCAAGAAAGTAAAATCGGGCTCGCTCACAGACACTTGTCCTTCTAGAATAATGGCTCTGCTTGCTGAATCGTTGTCACCTGCCATATGCCTTTTATTTAGACTATCACTTACTACCAGGATATTCCCTCTGAAGTGGAAGGAAGTGAGGCCCATTAAAAAAAGGCCCATCTCTCTTCAGCTGACTTATCTAACTATAGTCTTATTTAGCTTCTCCTTTCACTTAGTACAGTCTTGGAAGGGCTCATAAAATCCAACTGACTTCCTATCTCGAGGAAAACAGTATTCTAGACCCTTCACAATCAGACTTTTGTTCAGCACTTAGTACAGAAGCTGCCTTGGCAGTTTCTGACCTGGCCTTGGCAGCGCTGACTATCTCAGACTAGCCCTTGATGCCGACAGTCCAGCAATGCTGGTGCTATTTGATCTCTCTGCCGCCTGTGATACGGTGTCACATCCTAGGTCACTAAAGAGACTTCAGGACTGTGGCAACAAAGGGATGGCCCTACAATGGCTCCAGGACAACCTAAGTAACAGATCACAAATTATCTGTTGGCCCCTTTAAATCAGCATCCAAACAGATTGACAAAGGTGTACAGCAAGGCTCTTGCCTGAGCCCTACACTTTTCAATATCTATGTCACCCCCCCTTAGCAAAAGCTGCTAGAACGGTGGTAAAAAATCTTGATGTTCGACTGGACCGCAAGCTTACTATGAAAGAGCGTGTTTCAACTATGCCAAGTACTTGT
Organism: Pleurodeles waltl; assembly: GCF_031143425.1. Taxonomy (NCBI): domain Eukaryota; kingdom Metazoa; phylum Chordata; class Amphibia; order Caudata; family Salamandridae; genus Pleurodeles; species Pleurodeles waltl. Next base: position 842,812,820 of record NC_090436.1, read on the forward strand.
TTTTGCAACCTTTCTATGTTAAAGAAAGCCCTTCCATTTTTACCATCATCATCTAGAAAAAGTTAGTACAAGGGCTAATAATTAGTTGATTTGACGACTACTTTGCCTTGCTAGCTTCTGCTAATGACACCCTTAAAGCAAAACTTCAAGTTGGCCAAACTCTTGCCGCCAGGTCTATCTGTAACAAATCATTGGGCATGGCCTCCTCACTTCTACTTAAATTGCTACACTGGTTACCGATTAGGACACAAACCATTTTTAAAGTTTGCTTTCTTACCCATAAAGCCCTCATGGGACTAGGCCCCTCCCACTTTGCACAGAAGATTGTTCCTTACTCTTGAGATCCAGCAACAAAGCATTACTCACAATTTCTCAGATAAAGACATCCAAAGCAGGAGGTAGAGCCTTTTACCCACCTGGCCCCCACCTAATGGAACAAACTGCTATCTGAAATCTGTACTTGTTCTGACCATCTCTTCTTCAGAAAGATGCTAAAGATCACACAGTTTCAAGGTTTTCTGATACTTCTGCTTGCCTACTAGCACTGAGACACCCCTCTCAGGGTGATTCATGCGCTATAACAAGTACATTTAACATAAAATAACATAACAATCCCTGGAATCTCAACCCCTAGCAGGTTGAGAAGGTCCTGCTTGCAGGCAATTATATCCACCCAGCGGTGCGTCAGCTGCTGGGTGGTGCGCTGGACCTGGGTGGCGGCTCTGACCAACTGCCAGACCCTAGCCAAATAATGCCCACGTCCTTCAGGGGGAAACCACTCCCAATCCTGCCACCTTCTGCCAGCATGGAGGAGAGGAGGTGCAGCACATTAAAAACCAGTGCTGCCACCTCCTCCTCACTAAAGATCAGCCGAGGCTGCACTCCTTGATGGCGGTGTCACCCACAAGGCAGGCGCCCACTGTTGCCATGCTCTACCATGGTGCTCGGTGGGGTAGGGTGAAGAATAGAAGAAAAGAAATAGGAGGAAAAGGAAGGAAGGAATAAATAGGGGAAAAATAAACAAAAATACAAAAAGTCACAAAAAACACACACAAAAAACAACTTAAAAATAGTCAGACACAAAAAGACACACCAATACAATAAATGAAAAATAGGGGTAGATTAAGTGTAGGGGAAAGATTACAAAGATTGGGGTAGGACGAAAAGTGGAAGGCCCAGCACCCACCATGAATAGAGTGAGAAACAAGATGGCCTCACCTATCCGAACCGCGTGGTACCATTTGCATGTGATTTTGAACGCAAGTACCTACTTCATCAAACGTAATGCGAACAGACGCAATGGAGAAGTTCAACTGCTCACGGAACTCCCATAGCATGGCAATGTTTTTTTGCCACTTTGCAGAGTTCTGTATAGTGTTACTGTATACTACAACAAGACCTAACTAGAATCCAAAACCGTATTCAAAGATATTCATTATTAAAAAAAACATTGCAATGTTTATCATCAAACATTTAAATGAAACATTTGCATTCAAAACAACATTAAGCAAGTGGCACAGTTGTACTTTCATGCGCCACAACCCAAATAATGCATCTGTAAGAGCAGCCAAAAGAAGACCCTACAATCCTCAGTTGAAGAACAACATTTCTAGCTCTAAGAATTCTTACAGACAGTTTAGGGTCTGTTGCACTTGCTGCAGCACCTGATACCAGTCTCCAAACATGTTGGTTGTGGCCCTGCCCAGATGGGGGGCAGCACAAAGCACATAAATATGTTAACTTGCACACAAAGGGCATTATTGGGCATTCCTTGACGAGAGATGTGAATAATAAATAAGCTGCTCCAGCCGCTCATTTAATATTACTACTCCTTGCCATTGCTGCAATATTTAAAAATGCATAGCTTCAGCTTTCCTTGGGTGACTGCAGGGAGACCATGGGCCCGCACCTATGTGCTTGCCTCCTGCACTGAGGAACTGCCACCTGCTGAGTGGGGTGCTCTGGTCCCACCTAGGGCACTCAGCCAACAATTGTTTGTGATTTAGGGCTTCGGTAAAAAACAAGGCCTCCCGACCCTGTCAGCACTATTCACTCTTCAGGAGCCAGCATCTGTATTCCTGCCCTCACACTGTTTGCTCCTGCCATGAGTGGCAGCAGTACAGCCCCTTAGGAGGGAATTTGCCAATGTATCCCACCACCTACACATGTACTTGGGTGGGCAATGTGCCGTCTTGTCCTGGACGAATGGAGACCCTGAGACCTTACATTTTTATTCGGCTCCAGGGAGAGGGTGCAGAGGGATGACAATTTTCCCCGGGACCATGGCACATGTATGCCCCCACTTTCCTTAATAATATTTAAAAAGCGATGCGTGGCCACGGGCCATGGTCAACCCTGGGAGAAATATAAACAAAAAGGGTGTGTTTTTTCCAGTGGTACCCTGGTACTTCAGTGATAAACGTGACATTTCTTTTTCATATCAGGCCTCAGAGAGTCCCTTTTGATGGATCACCCCGAAGCGTTCCAGGAAGTAGCTGAGGAGGATGAACTTTGTTTTGCAAGTTTTGTGGTAACTTCTCATACGGTGCCAAAGTTTTTAATGAAACAAAAAACACTCTTTCTATTGAACTAACTATAACTAGAGAGTGGCGATCACACACATTCAGACATCACAAATCAGCAACTTGTCCAGCATGTTGCTGTTCATTTTGAACTTGTGGACCATTTGCTATCAGATTTGAAGATTGTTCCGGTGGAATAGATCTTTAAGGAGGAACTACAGGACTCCAAAAAAAAACTCAGAATGTACCATTTAAAATCATTGCATCAAGATACACTGAACATCACTGACAATCGCACTGGATTACTAGATATCTCAAGAGATCTCTGGACTGCATTGATTCCACATTCCAGCGGACTCTTCACTCATGATGCATTTTGAAAATCTAGCTGTGGATCACTGCCAAAATCAAATGTTAAAGTGATGTTAAAGTTAGTAATTGTAATTATATCTGACTTTACATTAAAAAAGACCATATGATTTCAAAGAAATAAATAAAGATTAAATACAGGTATAGTTAGATGAAAATTTCAGTTAAAATATACCACTTTAAATCAACAAAACCACTGAAATTCACCAGTTATATTTATCTCAAGTAACTATAAATTATACCTTAAAGTAACTACCACTTATCCCCCAGAGGCAGCTAATACCCCACCACCCACAGCTGGTGTGAAGTTGACCATGGGGCCTGAAGGGTAAATTAGAACAGATCAGTCTTAGGGCCTGATTACAACCTTGGCGGAGGGATTACTCCGTCACAAATGTGACGGATAGCCCGTCCGCTGTATTACAAGTTCCCTAGGATATAATCGAGCTTGTAATATAGCAGACGGAATATTCTTCACGTTTGTGATGGCGTAATCCCCTCTACCAAGGTCGTAATCAGGCCCTTAGTCTGACAATAATTTATAACTATTTATGTCACAACACAGAACATAACCTGAATAAGTCAATAGCACTAAACTCCAAGACTAAACACATGCTGCCTAGAAGACCTATAAAGATATCTTGATCTTGAACATAATAGCATCATGAAAAGACAGACCTTGACTGCTGTTCTTTATAGTGTTGTTGTTTGAGTACTTAAAAGTGATTTTGCACAATTTGGACTTGTTCTGTTGAGGGCTACTGTGTGGCCGCTCTGCCCTTTTTTGAGCACTGGTTACCCTACAAAGGGCCTGATTTAGAGTTTGGCAGAGTGGTTACTCTTTCACAAATGTGATGGATATCCTGTCTGCCATATTACAAGTTCCATAGTCTATAATGGAACTGTAATATGGCGGTTGGGATATCTGTCACATTTGTGATGGAGTAATCCCCTCCGCCCAACTCTAAATCAGGCCCTAAATTCTTGTTCAAATCTAATCACCCTTGCATGCTCTTTATGTAGTCTTCTGTGTAGTTTGTTTACAATCTATACCTGCTCATTACAAGCCTGCTGGTCCTCTTCTACTACTCCCTAATCCTACTTGACCCTGAAAATCTAAGTTCTATGGTCTTGAGAACAGACTTAACCCAGTCATATGTTAACACTGTCGTTTTAGTGATAGTGGGAAAATGTGGTCACTTCATACCTCTTCCTACTCTACCCATCATTCCATGATTGGATCAGAGATTTTAAGTCTGCATGGGGTCCCAACTTTCCTCTCAATTTGGCTGTGCTTCTTACTTGGGTTGGGGTTCTGGGAAGCAAGCTCAGCAGTTATCATTCTCAATCAGATGGGCAAACCAAGATAATTAATTGGCTCTTGTATAACAATGAACCAGAATTTTCAGGGTTGAGGGCACTGAAACTATTGCAGAAGTAAATCACAACAGTTCCTGACAAAGCACTTTCTGCTCCCTCCCTGATATTGTTCTTGCCATTTTCACATTCTCATGCCTCCTGGACATATTTCTTCTTCCTCTTTACCATCTGTTCTCTTTTCTAATGTCCTCTCTTTAGTCTTTATAGAAGGATCTGCTCTCACACCTCGTACATGCCTAGGCTACTTACAAATAAATCAATCCTGCTTCTATACACTTGGTTAGAGATTTTTTAGGAATGTCTACACTTTATTTTCACATTTTTGGTGTTCACACAAAGGGGGTTATTACAACTTTGGAGGAGGTGTTAATCCGTCCCAAAAGTGACGGTAAAGGGATGGATATACCACCAGCCGTATTACGAGTTCCATAGGATATAATGGACTCGTAATACGGCTGGTGGTATATCCGTCACTTTACCGTCACTTTTGGGACGGATTAACACCTCCTCCAAAGTTGTAATAACCCCCTAAGTACTACACTGGCTTTGCGCATTCTTTCCTTGCACCTGTTGCCATCAATCCGGTGTCTCTAAAGGTTACATTAGTCTCATATTAGCATATGCAACCTATATTACATGTGTTCTTTCTCTGTGAGTCATCTCCTGTGGCATTTACGTTCCCACGTTCTGATTGTTGACATATTTGAACATGAGATTTGTGCTATTCTTGACATCCATCAGGGTGAGCTCCAATATTTCATTGATTAGAAAGGCTATAGTTCCTCTGATCATTCATGGGATCCAGCTTCTTTCAAGCACGCTCTTTGATTTGTTTGCTGCTTCCATCTAAAGTTCCCTTTATAACCAGGTGGACCCTCTAGACGGAGGGTTATTGTCCAGACTTAGGAGGTTACTGAGTACTCATAAGCCCTATAGGGTGATATGAATTGCAGTCTGCTTCTCAGTCTTCATCAAAGTCTGCTAGGGATCTCCACTGGCTAGCTTCTAGGGGATGGTGGTGATGGTCACAAAACAGCAATGGGGATTGTGCAAGTTTATAATCTTGCCTTATTCAAAATGATCTAGCCTTTTTTACTTTTTTGACCTTTGGTTGATTAATGACTGATTTCCCAATTAAAGGTGTCATTGACTCCGAATTGACCATGCTTATCTATGGGTTAAAAGGGGGTCTGACATTATTTAAGATGGCATTGCTTTTTAGTCTACACCTGACAACGTCTGTAGTTTGTGGATACTTCGGCTGCTGACTATTTCACTTACCTGGCTTCCTTCCTACATAAGCACCTTTTTGTGTTTTTGTATCCTCCCTCTTGTTCTTTTGAAACTGCTTGTCTCTTAATTCTCTAGAGTTATTCTTGAAGCCTTACCAGTGGGAGCCAGTTTCTAGCTTCTGCACGGGTTCAAGTTGCTCTCAGGACTTCTAGTGAATAAGTGTATTTATTTTAAAATTATCTTCAATACTGTAATTTTTTTTTTTTATCTTAATTATTCCCCTACTGGCCTGAAGCTAGTATGTTCTTGACTTACTTATTCAAGTTAGTTGAGCAACATTATTTTGTCTTGACCCTATCATTCTGCTCCCTATTTAACCTTAACAAATATTATGCTTTATCATGTTTAGTATTTAACACCCCTTACTTCCGGAGTACATAACAGGCTAGAGGGCATTAAGAAATTAGGAGGTGGTTTGATAATGTGCACTGTCCTGTAGTCTAGTAATAACAAAGTCACCCAAGCTTCATTTGAGCTTCACTATTTTCATAAGATGAAAATGCCCAGATACATTAATCTTAAATGCCACCAAAGAAATGTTTCTGCCCATTGTTGTGTTCTGCACTTTCTGGAATCATGACTAAATATAACCAAATTGCAACTTCCACATTGCACTAGAATGTAAATATGGCTGTGACTATTAATGTAGGTTGTAATACATATTTGCTGTACAAGGCAACCAAGAAAATATACCCCCAAAGACGGAGCTGTCTGCTTGGACCTATTGCAAATGCAGCACCCAGCCCTGGTGAACGACACTGATGGAATTTGTGTGTTAGACTTGACAACCTTGGTGTGCTCTTCCCTCACATTTTTGCCTTCACCCTTCCTATTTCTTAAAATTTGTTTTTGTGGCACTAGGCCTCTGGTAACTTTACCACTGCTAACCAGTGCTAAAGAGATTACTTTCTCCCTCTAAAACATGGTACAATTGGGGTACACCTCATTGGCATATTTGATTCACTTGTATGTCCCTAGCATATGGTACTACATTTACCCAGGAGCTGTAAATCAAATGATGCTAGTGGGCCTGCAGCACTCATTGTGCTGGCCACATAAGTAGCACTTTAAGACATGTTTTAGGCTTGCCACTGCAGCGTGTAGTGTAGTTTTAAAAGCACAAAGTCACCCAGGCAAATAAACCTTTTGCTAGGCCTAAACCTTCCTCATTAAAACATATGCCCATAGAACAGCGTTCATTGTATTTAAAAATAGGACGTGTTTTTAAGTTTTATATGCAGTGGAGGTGGAAAACTTCCAAAGCTGATTTTCACTACTGTAGGGCCTATCTCTCCCATTGGATAAAAATGGTTTACCTTATTACATTTAATAAGTGCTAACCTTTGATTCAGAGAAGGTAGAAATGTCATGTTTGGACTCAAGTGTATTGTAATTTCTCATTGCTGTGAATGGTAAAGTTGGATTTTGATTACAATTTTAAAAGTAGCACTTTTGAAAGGTTGATATTTTTCTGCCCAACAGATTTTAAGGCCTTCTGCTAGTTTCCGGTGTCCTGGACTTCCCATTAAGAATGTGTAATGGGCCCAGGCAGTGAACAATTGGGGACTAGGTGTAGGCAGGATGTGCCATCATGCAGGGATGGGTAGGACAGAGCTGTTCCCTGCCCACCTTCCATTTTAAAGGGCTTGCCTTCAGCACACACAAAGGAACCTAAAAGTACCCTTTTGTCACACTAGACTTCCTAAAGCTTTAAAGGGGAAGGAAGGAACTTACCAGAACCAGATGTGTTGGTAGCCTAGAAAATTCTTCCACTCAAAAAGAGGGCACGAGGTATAAGTGCTGGACCTCTCCAGCCACTCTTCAGTACACTACTGAACTGTGGACATTGCAGAAGGACTGCCTTGTTTCCCAGAGGACTGCCCTGCTGCTTGAGGCCTGCCTTGCTCCTCAGAGGATTGCCCTGATGCTAGCAGGGGGCTGTCCTGCTGTTTGAGGCTTGCCTAGCTCCCCCAGAGAACTGCCCTGCTGCTTGAGGCCTGTCCTGTTCCCCAAAGGACTGCTCTGCTGCTTAAGGCCTGCCCTGCTGTGTGAGAAGGAAGAATATAACTTCTTCCTCCATCCTAAGCTGACTACAAGGTTCATTAGGACAACCTCCTGTTTTGGGATAACAGGATACCACTCTCTAGAGGTTTTACTGCATCTGACCTGCTACAACTGGTCCTGCCTGGACCAGCAACTGGACCTGCTTGTACCTGCAACTGGACCCTGCTGAGCCCTGTTGGAAGGAATGGTTTTCAGAGACTATCCTGGTATCTTTATCCGCCCCATGCTCCATTAGATTCAGCCTCAAATTGTGACTTTCTCCCGGTCTAGCCAGACCAGATGATCAAAAGTGGTGCTTTGTACTTTTAGACACTATGGCCCTCATTATGACCCTGACGGTGAGCGATAAAAGTGGCGGTAATACTGGCAACGGGCTGGCGGTAACTACCGCCAAATAATGACTGTGGCAGTGATAACTCCCATAGACAGCCAATGTACCACACCACCCGCCAGGGTGGAAACAACACTCACCACAGTGGTAGCCGCCAACAGCCAGACGGGAGACAAAGTACCGCCCACCATATTATGACACTGCAAACCACCACCTTTTCAGGGGTGATACCAAAGCCATCAAAAGCCTGGCAGAAACACATCACAGAAGAGAACTGACTCACCATCGGAGACACAGGGAAGAACAACGCCGCCATGGAACCCAAACTGCAAGTCTTCCTAATGATCTTCTATGTTATGCTCCACCCGGAACACCAGTGCTGACGAAGACAACATTGGTGAGTACAGCTGCCTAGCACACAAGGGAGGGAGGAAAACGAAAGTGACACACATGCACGACACACACCAGACACACACCATACACACAACTACCTGCACACGAAAAGCAGTGGCACCCGAGACACAGCAGAATAATGCAAGGACAACAGGAATTGACGAAAGGGAATGTATTCTTATAAACAGCTAATAAGTATTGAATTGACAATCAAACAGATATCTACACATGTACACAAAGGGACACTGCACAGTCCAAAGATCGAAGAGCCCACATGGCCACAGGGCACAGTCTAAGGCCCAACTTGAATCCTGACTTCATCCGGATGGAACTCTGCAGGGGCATCAGTTTGCAAATGGGCAGGCACCTCAGAAGGAGAGGGGGCACCTCAACCGGATTCCGGAACAAGCCCACTGGTGCTGGATTGGGCAACATGCCCATTGCTCTGTCCTGGGGAGTGCAAGGCCACAGTCTCTCAGGTGGGTGACTTCTCCACTGATTTTTGTGGGAACAACATGTCCATTGCTCTGTCCTGGAGAGTGCAAGGCCACAGTCTCAAAGGTGGGTGACTTTCCCACTGCTTCTAGATGGGGCAACATGGCCATTGCTCTTTCCTGGGAAATGCAAGGCCACAGTCTCTCAGGTGGGTGACTTCCCCACTGCTTCTGGATGGGGAAAAAGGCCCATTGCTCTGTCCTAGGGAGTGCAAGGCCACAGTTTCTCAGGTGGGTGACTTTCCCACTGCTTCGGGAGGGGGTCCCTCCTACAGCAGCCCCAGGAGGATGGCCTACATGACATCCTCTGGTGGTGAAGGCTCCTTCCCCTTCTTGCCTGGAGGTGGAGGCTCCTTCCCCTTCTTGCCTGGAGGTGTGGTATCCTTACAACTGCGAGTAGGTGGTGCCACCACTGTCCCCGTGGACTGTTTGGCCGAGGTGCTGGGCTGGGTCTTTGGTACCCTGCACATACAGGCAGGATGGGGGGAGGGGGAGGAAAGAGGTCAAGTTGGGCAAGGAAAAGATTTTTAGGGACGGTGGAGCGGGAGGAGGGAGGAGTGATGGGAGTGGAGGTAGAGGGAGTGGTTGTAGGAGGTGTATGTCTGCTGGATTTGGGTGCAGGTGCATGGGCTGTATGCTGATGTGAGGTGGATGGCTGTCTGGTGTGTAAGTGCTTGTGTCTGTGTCCTTTAGGAGGGGGGGGCAGACAGAGTGGGAGAGGACAGAGGGGATGCGTGCATGACTGTTGTGGAGGTGTCTGCTGGTGAGGTGTGAGTGCTGCTTGGTGTGGTGATGCTAGTGGTTGATGTTGATGTAGTACATGCAGGTGTGAGTGTGGACATGACTGGGAGGGAGGTGGAGGAGGAGAAGGGGGAGTCAGTGGAGGCAGTGGATTTTGTCGTGTCTGCAACTGTATGGTGTTTGCGTGAGTGCTTGTGGGATGAAGTGTGGTGCTTGTGTTTGCCTGTGCCCCTCTTGGGTGTTGTCTTGTGTGCATGCTTGTCTGTATGGGTGCCTGGGACGGGTTGAGGGGAATGGGACTGGGAAGTGGTAGCTGGAGGGAGGATGGTAGAAACAGGAACAATGGCTGCCATCACAGAGGAGGCCAGAGCCTGAACCGATCTCTGTTGGTCCGCCAATCTACAATGAATGCCCTCCAGGAATGCATTGCATTGCTGCATCTGGGATGCCAGCCCCTTGATGGCATTCACAATGGTTGATTGCCCTACAGAGATGGATCTCGGGAGGTCGATAGCCTTCTCACTCAGGGCAGCCGGGCTCACTGGGGCAGGGACTGAGGTGTCTGGGGCAAAGGAGATGCCCACCCTCCGTGGTGAGCGGACACGGGCAACTCGCTGAGGGGCTACTGGGAGGGGGGTGCTGGTACGGGGGTGGTGGCTGTACCTGCAGCTGGGGTGGTCACAGAGGTGTCCGCCACCACCAGGGAGCTTCCATCTGAGGAGGTATCTGAGTCAGTGTTGTCACCTTCAGTCTCTGCTGTAGTCCCCCCACCCTCTGTCCCACTGGTTCCCTCCGCGTTGGTGGACTCTGCCTCCTGGGTCCTGTTGGATGCAGCTCCCTCTGACTCCGGTGCCCCTGCTCCTACACCATTTGATGCTAATACACACAAGCACAGAATGACAAAACAAGAAAGGGGGGAGACAAAGGAAACACTGGGTCAATGACTGCACCAAACCACAGCTGGCATACACATCACCATCACACACAGGCTTAAGCACTATGCATTGCACTGACAGTGATATGGCTAGTTACTAAGGCAAGATGAGGGCCACACACCTCCAGCTGCAGCACTCCTAGGACCCACAATGCTCTGTCTGAAATGGACTTCTAACAAGCTACGTTACCTGTATTTGCCATACACCCATTACCCTTGAGATGACCCACGCTGCAATGTCTGGCCTGGCCTTGGGGGCACCCACTAACACACATCCACCAACCGGATACCACCCCACCTACCAAAATATGTAAAGATACCCACTGCACTGACCCCCTTGTGGCTGCTGTGATTCCCTCAAGCACCCATCCAGCTCAGGGTAGGCCACCGCCAGTAGGCGGGCCATCAGGGGGGTCAATGTCCAACGGGCACCCCTTCCTTGTTGGGAGGCCATCCCCAGCTGGGCCTCTGCGGTCTTCCGTGCCCAGCATCTCAGGTCCTCCCACGGTTTCCGACAGTGGGTGCTCTGCCTGCCATAGACACCCAGGGTCCACATGTCCTTGGCGATGGCATGGCATAGTCCCTTCTTTTGTTGGGCACTGACCTGCTTAGGCAATACAGACAGGAAAACATCATTGAACAAACAGTCCAGCCTGTCACACAAATGGCCCGCCATACCCGTTTCCATCACCATTGGCAGACACATTGCCCAGCACACACCATGTACACTGCCACAAGACATTCCCCCTACCCTCCTTACACAATGCTTGCACACACATCCCCACGCATTCTTCCCACATGCATCGTACCAAAAGTGTACTCACCTGTTGGTCTGGAGGCCCATACAACAGTCCATACTGGGGTAGGACCCCATCCACCAGTCGCTCCAACTCCTTCAAAGTGAATGCAGCGGCCCTTTCCCGGTCACACGGGCCAGGGTAGGTTTCAGACACCGTTCACAGCAGCACACGCAGTGTAGGTGTTCTCCTGTTGAAAGTCAGGAAACAATTGAGGAATCAGATAGAAAATGGCGGTAACATCTGCAGCAGTGTACACCGTCACTCCCGGCGCAGATCCCCATTGGCCACTGTACTCCATAGAGTCCCATATTATCCAATGAGGAATTGCACGGCAGTGCAAGACCGCCTTTCGCCACGATGCCCAACGTCGCAGAATTACCTCACTTCTACCTGTTCCTACATACAGGACAGGCGGTCACCATTTCGGGGGGAACAGTAATATCGCCAATAACTGTGTCACTGATTAGATTGGCACATACCTCACCATTTACACTTTCCTATTACATAAGTGCACCATGTAGACTGCAGTTGTGGTTCTATTGTTCGAATTGTGACAGCCTACTCACTCTTGTGTCCCTAAGATACCTACTGCTGCGGATGAATAGGAAGTGGAGACATAACCCATGTACAGATCCCTGGTGGACTTAACTTCACTGGGGGACAGGCATATTATCCTCAACTATAGACTGGACAGGGCTATAATCACAGAGTTGTATGCCCAATTGGAGCCAGAGCTAATCTCATCTATCCGTCATCCAATTGGGATCCCCCCTCTTGTTCAAGTTCTATCACTGCACCATTTCTTGGCAACTGGTTCCTTCCAAGTGACAGTGGGCTTGGCAGCAGGAATGTCACAGCCAATGTTCTCGATCGTGTTGGCAAGAGTGTTGTCTGCTCTGGTAAAACACATATGCAGCTACATTTCTTTCCCCCAGGTGGAAGAATTGGCCACCGTGAAGGCCGGATTCTATGCAATGGAACATATCCCCAATATTATTGGGGAAATTGACGGTACACATATTGTGTTTGTCTTCCGCCAGACTGAACAGTTGTTCATGAATCGTAAGAATTTCCACTCACTGAAAGTGCTGATGGTGTGTCTGGTGGACCAGTACATCTCCAACGTCAATGCTAAGTATCCAGGGTCTGTGCATGATGCCTTTGTTTTGAGGAATAGCAGCATCCAAAATGTGATGGCCCACCTACAGAGGCACAGGGTGTGGCTAATAGGTGAGCCTTGGCCCCCACCCACTGTATGTTAGGGTATGCCTTCTGGTGTTAACCCCATAGGATTGTGTGTGGCTAAATGTGCTCCCTCAATACTTACAGGTGAATCTGGCTACCTAAACCCATTGTGGCTGCTAAGCGCTCTGAGCAACGCCAGGACAGGGGCTGAGGAACGTTATAATTGGCACATGGGCAAACAAGACGGATCATCAAAAGGACCTTCGGCCTCCTGAAGGCCAGGTTCAGGTGCCTCCATCTTATAGGTGGATCCCTGTGCTACTCACCCGAGAAGGTCTGCCAGATAGTAGTGGCATGCTGCATGTTGCACAATCTGACCCTCAGATGTCATGCACTATTTCTGCAGGAGGAGGAGACTGGAGATGTCCCTGTGGCAGCAGTAGACCCTGAGGAGAGTGAGGATGAAGAGGCTGAGGATGACGATGAGGAGAATAGAACCACAGATATCCGTCAGTACTTCCAATGACACACAGGTGAGACAGTGCAACTGCACATTTCTATGACTATTGGTGTATTCTGTGTGGCTGTAGCATGATGGCATTGACTTCCTTTCTATCTCAACTTACTGTCACCTAGGGTTTGTCATTTTTGCAGATGTTGGTGATATAACAACTGTGTACTTATGTTCTAACTACAGCCAGCTACATGTCATTATTTATATGCTCTCACAGTGTACAGCTCATTAGGAATGGATGTGACTGTTTCCATAAATACACATTTTCAAAACATAAATTACTAGTAGTCAACTTGTGTTCAAGGGTGTTTATTGTGGTGCTAAGAAATTGAGGGAAAATGCAATGGAATGGGGTGATGGTGGAGGAAAGTCCAGGGTATTGTTCCTGTCTGTTTGTAGCACAGGTGAGGTGTCCAAGGGTCCATTGGAACAGGAGCAATGGCAGTTCAAAGTGGACAAGGTGACTGAGTGGGACACAAGGGGGACAATCAAGAGTGTCTCATTTCATGGCGGGGGTCTTGGCAAATGTCTCTGGCCTCTGTCTCGGTCGCACGAAACGTTTGCGGGGTGGTTTGCCTTCTGCAGGGAGAGGGATGCTGGTGGCCTGTGGGTCCTGTGGCAGGGCCTCCTGCCCACTATCTGCAGCAGAAGTGGCGGGCTGGTCAATGGACTGGCTAGTGATAGGGGCCCGCTGCTTTGCTGTTGCTTCCCTCATGATGTTGGCCATGTCTGCCAGCACCCCTGCTATGGAGATCAGGGTGGTATTAATGACCCGCAAGTCCTCCCTGATCCCCTGATACTGTCCCTCCTGCAGCAGCCTGTTGTTCTGCACGCTATCAAGGAGCTGGCCCATCGTTTCCTGGGAATGTTGGTAAGCTCCCAGGATCTCAAGAAGTGCCTCCTGGAGAGACAGTACCCTGGTACTGTCCTCCCCCAGCACACAACAGTCCTCTCAGTGTTCCTGTTGGCCTGTGCCTCTGTCCCATGAACGGTGTGGCCACTGCCACTGACCCCAGGTCCCTGATTGTCTTGGGGTGAGGTGTGGCCTGGGGACCCTGTACAGGTGGGCACACTGCTGATTGACGTGTCCTTGGGACAGAGGTGTGGGTACTCTGGGTGGGTGCTGTGGTATTGGATACTGAAGGGAGAGGCTCTGTGGTGGTCAATGAGTGGGATTAGGTGACTGACTGTCCAGTGGTCCCTGATGGGCCAGGTAGGTCATCCAGATCCAGAAGTCCAGAGTTACTGTCATCACTGGGGCATCTTCTGTTGGGGGACTGGATAGTTGTGGCACCTCCTCTCCGCTGACATTGGCTGGGGTACCTCTGGGGATGTAAGTGATGTATTATGCTTCATGTGTGTGACATATTGCACATCCCTGGCTTCCCCTCTATCATTGGTGTGGCCCTGCCACCTTTTGCTTGTGTATGGAGATGTATTGTGGGATTGTTAGTTTCCTGATGCTGTGCATGCTTTAGTGATGGGTGTCCATGCATGGCTGGGAGGGCTGTCCATGCACTGGTGTAGCATTCAGGTTAGTCATATGTGTAGGTGTATTATGTGGGATGGGGTGGAGTGATGGGAGTGAGGGTGTGAGATGGCATGCAGGTATGGGGGGGTGATAAGTGGTAATTTGTGACTTACTAGTGACCAGTCCTCCGGCTATTCCAGTGAGTCCCTCAGGATGCAGTATTGCCAAGACTTACTCCTCCCGTGCTGTGAGCTGTGGGGGAGAAGGTGGGGGTCCGCTGCCAGTCCTCTTTATGGCGAGCTGGTGTCTTGCTGCTATGGAACGTACCTTCCCCCTTAGGTCATTCCACCTCTTCCTGAAGTCGTCCCTTGTTCTTGGGTGCTGTCCCATGGCGTTCACCCTATCCACGATTCTTCGACATAGCTCCATCTTCCTGGCAATTGATATCTGCTGTACCTGTGCTCTAAACAGCTGTGGCTCTACCCTGAAAATTCCCCCCACCATGATCATTAGCATCAGTGAAACGGGGGTGCCTTTGTGGGGCCATGGATGTTGTGTGATGTGTGTTGGTGAGAGTGTGTTGAGTAATGTGGTGGGGTGTGTGATGGGGTGCGTGAGTGATGTATGGGTGTATGTGATGTGTGTGTCTACTTGTCTCTGTGCTTTTCGTGTCAATCTCCTGGCAGTAATTGTTATTCATAAAGGGTTGTGGGTAATGTGGTTGTGTGTTTTATAGTGCTGTGGGTGTGTGGGTGTGGTGTGTATCGGTATCAGCTGTGTTTTTAAAGTTTTGGCCAATGTAGTGTGGTTTTGTATGTGGGTGTCCATTCTGAGCGTGGCGGTATGCACAGCCAATGGTTTACCGCCATTGAATGTCCGTCATGGTGATTTGTGGGTCATAAAGTGATGGGCGTTGTTTTGTAGGTGTAATGGTATGGGTTTGGGTCTGCCACTTTTCCACAGACCTTTCGGCTGGCAGATTTGTGTATGTGGCTGTATTCTGTCGGATTGGTGTGTGTGTGTGTCATAACATGGCGAATGGATATTCGCCACCGCGGTGGTATGTTGTCGGCCGTCACCATGGCGGTAAGCGGCATTTACCACCAATGTCATAATGAGGGCCTATATTTCTCTAATGAAATTGCCTATCTCTGGTTCTACTGACTGGATTTTGGTTGCTCCGGTCTCATTTTATTTATTAAAGTTTACTTTGTTTTTCTAAATTGGTTTGGGAATTTTCTTGTGTTGTGTTTCAACTTTATTACTGTTTGTGTGCTGCATAAATTCTTAAACAGTACCTCTAATTTAAGACTGACTATTGTTGCGCCAAGCTACCAGAGCGCTAAGCACAATTTAATTTAGTAACGTCTGTGGTTCACCCTGACAAGGATTGTGGTTGTTGCTATAGTAGGATTTTGACCACTGCAATAAATAACCCAAAGTCTTACACTGTGTGCTGCTCAGTATTGAAGGCTGAATGTAGGTCTCCATGTTTAGAGGTCAGATGGATGTAAAGGAAAGTTATTCTGGACACTATTGCCCTCTTGTGCAATGCTAATGTTCAAGGCCAGTTGCCTATGAACAGGGAAAGAGTAAGCATTGTTGTCCATGATCCTATACCCAACCCTATCATATATGATCCATGAAGTGGTGCTGATAGACAAGCGCAATCTGAATCCTCCCTAGGGAAGAACACCACTTACGATATTGAAAATATTGCATATCAGCCACCCTCATAATTGTAGTTTAGCCAACAAAGACTACACAGTGTCTAAAGAATTTGACTGTAGACGAGCTAGTCCTCTGTCATCGCATTTGATGAGAAAATGGAGGTCACATGAAATAGGGTGAGTTACTAGGGGATCATCTGAAACCACAAAGATAATAGATCCCTTGTATATGCAGATAAAATGCTGCTCAGAAAAGTTGGAGTGCTAGTCTAGTGTGTCCAACGCATGTAAAAGTGCATAAAGAATATATGCGGAATGTAGCTCACATTAAAAATTCAGAAAGGAATTTTGGGCACTATAGACCCAAAGCACAATTGCATTATTTAAATAAATACATCATCAAATAAGCTGTTGAGGAATTTCTACAGCTCTATACATGCTAAGAAGTGCAAGTCACCATTGGACGTAGTGAATTTAGAACATTAATACATATTGTAAAATGTACACAGCAATGGTGGAAACCTACATGCATTACCCGGAAAATATTGGTATGAGTGACTAAATATGAATTAAATTGGGGTTTCAGTTGTCTCAGTTACTTTACCGAACACAAATTTGACCCACGCACTTGCCGAATTTATAGCTTAGTGTTTTAGTTTTATAAATGTCTTTCACAGTTTATGTTGTCTCACCCAGTCCTGACCATGGTCTCTGGGAAGTTGTTCTCGCTAGTATGGACCTCTGCTAAATACTTTTGCAGTGACGTTTTAAAAGGGAATAGGGCACCTAATTTAAGCGCTTTCTGTTTTTTTGTGTCTTCAGCAGCTTTTCTATAATAACACAACAATTATCCTACCTTATTTTCTCAGATATCGCTCATTCAAATTTCAAAGAATTTGTGCAGTTAGTTAAAGGGAGAATTACACTAAATATGGATGTCGGCAAACACCGGTTCTCTGAGGAGTCCTTAGTACTTCCGGATACATGTGAACCACACCAAGGAAGTTTATTTACAAAGCTCAGAAATTGACTTTGGAACCTTTTCTTTCAAGAGTTCATATTTGATTGATGAATACTCTTTGTAGAGTGCTTCTTCTTTCTGACGAAGATTTAGCAGCAAATGAACTGTGTAAACAACAACAGATGCGACATGAAGACACTATTAGGAAACATTGAGAGTTGGGAAGACACAGATGTTGTTTACTCTGGCATTACAAAATATTGTAAAATATGTGCGTGAAGGAAGATTTTGGGCGCTAAAAAGGCTATATTTGTCTGAATTGCTGAAGCCGAAGTATCCACCAGAGCAGTTCCAAAATGGGCATTTACAATAATTCGGAGTGAGTTATTTTACAGAAACATGAACGAATATGGGGTTTTAACATAAAGCATCCCTTTATATCTTGCTGTGCTTTACAATGGCTTGCAAAAAGTAGGCTTTAATCCCTTTGAATTGACTATAAGCAAAGGTCTTTCTACACTATGCTGGCATTTCTTTTCACAACAATGCCTATCCTTAGCACGAGTACAAAAGGTATTCTGAAGCAGGGCACCATAATTGGACAGCCAGCCGTGTGTTAGGTGAGGTTTCTGAGGAGGTCGCCCTGGCTCTGTCACATGTATCTCTCTGACCTCCCATCACAGGCTTCTGACTCTTATCTGCACAGGACCAAAAACAAAGCCGCAAAAATATACGAGATGAAGGCAGGATGTGTGGAACACTTACCGTTATGGAATTGAATAAAGAGAAATTAGCTGATTTTGAAAAAAATACCTCTTGGGTAAGGAAGGGCGGCTTTTACTTTATTTATCAGTCAGATTTGTTTTTATTATTTGTCACATTTACAATGATCAAACGACCATTAGCCTGGTGTGTCAGTGACAGCGGGGCTATAGAATTTCCCCAAATCTTCACTTTTACTAGTTTTATTCTGACGTGTTGAAATAAATATATTCAGATAGCTACAATCATGCAGCAAACCTAAATTATATATATATTTTATTCAATGACACCCATGATTATCACATCACGGTGCATGTTTTCACAATGTTGTGCATTTGAATTTCCAAACCTACTCGTGGGTTAGATGAAATAATATATTTTACCACAACACAAGGCTAGAAAAACTTTGAACAGATTTTATTGTTTAGTAGGATATCGCACTGTAGCATAGATGACACTTAGTGCTGCTTTCTAAAACGTTATATTAATGCCAGAGCAGAGTATTTGCCTTTCTGAAGCTGGACAGATTGGGTGCATACCATAATTGCCGTAATTCCCTCGGCAAGGAATTCAAGAGGACTGGACAGACTCTGCCAAGTTTTGATGTAAGTCTCACAAGAGTAATACTCTACTCCTGTTTGCCCTTGCTCCTTAATTTTCTGGTACTGCAGGGAAATCCAGTTGTCAAAACATAGCTGGGCTACACTCATACTTTTTTCATCAAAACAATTTATTGTAACGAAAATCCTGTCCATACCTGGGAGTTAATGAGGTATTATTGTTCTCCTAGTATATGATCGTTTTTGCCAGACCAGCATTTAGTTTGACTGCAGCACTCTAAGCACATTTTGCTAAGATGCTGGCATACTTGCATAAAAAAGAGTTACAGTAATATACATTTGAATTTATGCTGGCTCCCACCAACAGTGGCAATGGTAAAAGATGTTGTAATGCCACTATTTGCTGAATAGTGCTGGCCCCTTGATATACCTCTGTAAAAAAAAATATTTTTGTTTTTGTATCACTAGAGAAGTAATTTACTCTAATATGCGTAGAATCATGGCACAGCTACCCCGTATAGTGGAGTGGGACACCTTTAAAGCCATAGTTAGAGGGAAGAGTGTCACAGAATCAATGGAGTTAAAGCATATTTTATTGAGAGAAGTCATTGAAGCTGAACAGACATTGCGGGAGAAGTAAAAATGTAAACCAGGGCACCCAGATGTGCAACAAACACTGCTAGAGACTACGAAAACCATAGTGAACCAGGTAGAAAGGCTCTGCTGCTTTGACTATAAGCGGTATATGATCCGACATCATGTGGAATGCAATAAAACTGGTTCCTTGCTGGCTTGGCTGGCTAACCCGTCCAAAAGGAGCTCTGTTATAGTGGAAATTCATATGGAAGCTAAGCCACCGACTCCATGGAAAAGGAGAGATAAACAGTCATTTAATGCCTTACTATACTGAGCTCTACAGGAGCATCACTCAAAATGATGGGGGCACGACTCATGCATTTCTGGTGCCACTAACCCTCACAACCCTCACAAGGGAAAAGGGAAGAGAGACTGGGAGGTGAAATAACCATTCATGAAGATAAAGGTGGCAATCAAATGGATGGTGTGCATAAGACACCTAGAACTGACTGGCTCTCAGTTGAATTTTATGCAACATATGCTGATGAACCAAACCCCCAAACTGGTACCCATCTAAAAGATAGCTAAGGACATGGGCACTTTGCCAACCTATACTTTAGAGGTGGTAGTGGTGCCCTTATTAAAAGCAGGGAAGCTAGCACATGACTGCAGGGCTTACAGACCCCTTTCAATGTTTAACTTGGACTACAGGATCCTCAGTAGGATTCGGGACACCAGCTCCTCCCTCCCATGCCTCAACTAGTGCACTCTGATCAAGTGGGGTTTATCCTTGGCCGAGACACTGCATTTAACATCCACCGACTTCTGACAGTACTAGAAGATTCAACCTACGATAGGACTGAGGCAGCGTTTTTTTTGCTGTGGACATAGAAAAGGCTTTTTATAGCCTAGAATGGAAGTTCCTGTAAGAGGTCATGACGAGAATGGGATTGGAAGGGGATTTTGGAGTAAATCAGGCTGTTATACATAAGCTCAATGGCCAGGGTATGTACAGGACAGACCATCTCAGGGAGCTACAGTGTGGAGGGAAGGACTCTGCAGGGCTGCTCACTGTCCACCCCGCTGTGTAGCCTGGTCATTGAGCCACTGGTCAGCCTCACAAGGGAGCGGAGCAGATACCAGGGCCTCCAGATAGGCACTTCATATCACCGCATCTCATTGTATGCAGATGATCTTTTGATATTCCACCGGATTATGTCCTCTGACTTGGAGGGAGCCAGGGGCATGCTAGCAGAAAATGGTCTGTGGGTAAACTGGCAAAAATCTTGTCTATTCTCTCTGAGAGCCAACAGTGACCCACCCGAGGACTTGGGTGACCTACAGTGGGAACCCTGATGCCAATCATACCTGGGGAAAAAGTTATCACGACAAACAAGACATGCTGGACAGAAATGTGATCCAAGCAGTTAGGTCGATCAGGTCCTGTCTTGACTACTGGCAGACGCTCCCACTTTTGATGGTGGGCAGAGTAGTCCTAAATAAGATGGTAGTTCTCCCAAGACCATTGTATTTTTTCTCTTTAGCACCAATATGGATTGCCAGGGCTATATTTTAAGAACTGAACACCTTGACCATAACATTTGTGGGGGTCGGGCCAAAGGAGGGTGGCCTTCTCTAAACCGCAATGCCAGTCGACTGACAGTGGCCTGGAAGTGTCAGAGTTTAAATCCTACTATTTGACCTCACAGCTCCAATGGTATTCACAATGGCTGGTGAGCAGGCAGATCCCGGACAGGACTGTGGGACCATTTACCCTGACATTAACAAGGCTGATGAGAGAATTGCTGGGGGTGGACTGAACCTCGGAGGTGGACATACAAGTATTTGGAGTTGTGCATCGCTGCTGGGTCCAAAGTCGACAGAAAATGCAGACATGAATTCTGTATTCACCTGAACTACCCATGACTATGTTGAAACTACTACCCCACGATGGGAGTTGTGGGGGAATGGCTAACTGGTTGGTGGTGGGGGAGATGAAGATGGGAGACTTGTTCAGGACGGGCAAGCTCTTACCAAATGAGGACTTTGGTGCAGAGTTCGACCTGCCACAGGGCCATTTTGTTAGTTCATAGGGCAGTTACTGCGGCATTTAGAAAATGTTGGAACCTGGCCTAACTGATCCACAGCCTCAAGATACCAGTCAATATTTGTCTCTATCTGTGGACACATTTAAAGCAGTCACATGCCTATATAAAAAATGTGTGGGGATGTGCTTCAACCTCTGGACACCTTGTAGGCATGATGGAAGGGAGATTTAGGTATACACATACCTGCTAAAGATGAGGGAAGCATTCTAGACAGCATCCCAAAGGTATCCTGTAACAGTAGTTTTAATCAGATTAACTATGTTATCCTACATATGGTCTATACCACTCGAGGCATATCAACAAATACTTCCACATGGTAGATGTGACCTGCCCACACTGTTCGGTGGGCAGGGCTGAGCTTAAACATATGTTATGGGACTGACCTCACCTAGGGGCCTACTGGGAGGAGGTCACAATGGTGGTAGCTGACACCATTGATAAAAGAGGTCCCATGCATACTGGGGTTTGTATATTGGGTTGGTTCACCCACACGTCTAAGACGAAGGTTCACCAGCAGGTTTCAGGACCTGCCCTTTCTTCTGGCGAAAAGGGAAATCACAAAACACTGGAATGCATTGGGGGACCTGATACAGTGGACTGGCGCAGGGAACTTGAGAGATGGGCTAGCTATGAAGGTGAGATGCTACTCAGGGAAGCGAGAAGGGGGCTGCACCCACTAGACTGTAGTGGTGTAATCCTCGATAGATGAATCAGGAAACCGAGGTGAGTATTTATTCTTTTATTCAGATAACTAGTACAGCTAAAGGGAACAGGTCCGTACAGGCGAACATCCTGGCTCAACTGCCACAAGAGAATTCCAACGTCGTGGACATTGGAACTCCCTCGCGTCATTAGCCACACATTCCATTAAGGAATGTGCTCACACACAACACATCCCCTTTCCTTATCTTAAAATAAATAATAACCAACAGATAAGCTAAATAAGAACAAAACAATTCAAAGTTAAAATACAAAAATGATAAGGTTCCTTACAATGTAAAGGTGGAAGTTAACTCTCAAGTATATATCCTAACACATAATCTTTCAACCAACCCGGACGTGTCACCTTCCTTTTCTCCTCACGCATAGCATCTTCCCCATCACATTTCAGGTCACTACCCTCACACGTTCCCCCTTCTTCATAGTTAGAACCATCTTGGGTCGTGGGCAAAATGCAGTCACTCTCTCCCGCAGTCCTAACACCTAGTAACTCATCCTCTAACCAATCAGATCTTCCATTCTCAATCTCATTTTTTCGTACAATATACTCCTTATTGTTAATTACAGCAATGCGTTTGAGATTCCAAACCTTCCCATTACTCAATCTAACAGCATTATGCAATACTTCCATCACTTGTTCGGGTTCAAAATATTGGCTTTCATTCTTCTTAACTTTATAAGGTTTCTTAACTCGTACCCAATCTCCCACCGAAATTTCCACAGATTTCACATGATGAGATTGGTCATAGTACAACTTGTTTTTAATGTGCGTTTTGTCTAAATTATCCCTAACCACTCCCAAGGACCAATGCTCCACACCCACATCACACAACCACGCAGGATTATGCTTACCCCTGGGTTTTCTGCCTCTCATAATGACGAACGGACTCAATCCAGTAGATACATTTTCAGTAATTCTGTACGCCCAAACAGCTTTAAATACAGCTGTATGCCAATCATCCTTACTTCTGGAGTTCTGAATAACATTTTTGATAACTCTATTGAATCTCTCCACAGTACCATTTCCACTGGGATTGTACAAAGATGTAGTTTTGTGCTTAATTCCCACTCTTTCAAAATACAATCTAGCAGCATCTGAAACAAATTGCACACCGTTATCACTTAACAATTTCGCTGGAATACCTTCAGACAAAAATACCTTGTCCATAAACTCAAGGACACTAGCAGTGTCCGCTCTTCCTATTATACCGATTTCAGGCCATTTGGAAAATAGATCAATAAGAACAATAACATATTCTTGTTCATCTCCAACAGGACCAAACAAATCTACCGCAACACATTCCCAAGGTTGTTTAGGTAAGAGAGCTTGCTCCATAGGTGGTCTCAAAGTACACAAACTTTTGTCCGCCGATGAACACACCTTACAGGATCTTACAAATCTTTCCACCACTTTGTCTACTCCCGGCCACCAAAATAAATCCTTTACAACTGATTTGGTGCGGACAATACCGAAATGACCTTCATGACACAGATTCAAAACAACATCTCTCATACCGCACGGTGGAATAATTTTATATCCCCTCAAGATGATATTTCCATCCATGGACAATTCATGTCTAACCTCCCAAAAGTGCTTGTTCGACTCTGTAAGTTTTTCTGTCCTAGGCCAACCTTCCACCATAAACTTCCTTACCATTTTCAAATCAAGATCCCTATCCATCTCTTCTTCCCAAGAGTCCTTATCAATAGAAGAATTTCCAACATTATGTATGAGAGCAATGCTATAATCCTCCCAAGGATCAACCACGCAACTTTCCAATGGACCTGGCAACCTTGATAAACAATCAGCCAACAAATTGTTCCTCCCAGGAACGTACACAATGCGATATATAAAATCTTTCATACGCAAGGACAGTCTCAAAATTCTCGCAGAAGCCAACACACTACCCTCTGATGTAAGTAACTTAATCAAAGGTTTATGATCACATTGAATAGTGATGCACTTACCCCAAATGAATGTACGAAAGTGTTCTAAGGCCCAAGCACATGCTAAAGCCTCCTTTTCGATAACTGAGTATTTCTCCTCAGAAGGTGATAATGATCTGGAAGCAAACAAGATAATCCGCTTCCTTCCATCTCTGCTTTTTCTGAGATAAAACAGCTCCTAACCCCTTATTGCTTGCATCAGTAGTTATCACAGTATCTAATTCAGGGTCAAAACTTCCTAAATTCGCAACATTGCTCAAATCATCTTTAATCTTCACAAATTCTTGTTCACATACTTCACTCCAGATAAAATGAGCATTCTTTTTAAGAAGAAGTCTTAAATTATAAACCTTACTAGCAAAATTTGGGATGAATTTCGCACAAAACTCTGCCATCAAAAACGATCTTACTTCTTCCTTTGAAATGGGGGTCGATGCACCAACAATAGCGTTAACCAACGAAGCTTTAGGTTTCACACCATCACCACTGATCTCATGCCCCAAATACTCCACGCTTCTCCTAGCAAACTTGCATTTGCTCAACTCCACAGTCAAACCTTTACTCTCCAACACCCCCAAAACATGTCTCAATCTTTCATCATGCACCTTCCGATCACCCCCAAACACCAAAATATCATCTTGGAAACACATCACACCTAATGATTTTCCAAACAACCTATACATTAGTCTTTGAAAAACTGCAGCTGCAGACGCTAGTCCAAAAGGCATCCTTTTGTACTGAAAACATCCAAAAGGAGTGATAAAAGCTGTCAAATTCCTCGATTCAGATCTCAAAGGAATCTGATGGTAAGAAGCTGATAAGTCAATTGTAGAGAACCAACTCGCACCCTTTAAACTGGAAACCATCTCAGTTATTTTTGGTAAAGGAAAACGATCAATCACAATATTATCATTTAAATATCTCAAATCGACACATAAGCGGATCCTCCCATTGCTGCGTCGGGCGATAACCACTGGTGAAATCCACTCTGCATTTTCTATTGGTTCAATAACATCCATTCGCACCAATTTCTCTAACTCTTTAGAAACCTCATCCCTTATCATTAAAGGTACTGGTCTCACTTTATGAATTTTTGGTATGGCATTCTTCTTTAATACTATTTCATGTTCAAAACCAGCCAACTTCCCTAACTGTATATCAAATACTTTAGGGAATCTCCTTTCCATTTCCACAGCTGAAGAGAACCCATCCTCAACTATTAATACTTTTTCTCTGCTGTTGGGATCCAAGATCATCTGAAGTTTTCCTTGATCTTTCCATCCAAGAACTGATGGCCCCCTTTTTGACACATACAGTTTTCCTCTGGAACACCTATTCTTAAATGAAAATGAGAGCCATCTAAAACCAAGCAGGTCAATTTTTTCTCCAGTATAACTTTCTGGACATACATCAGGTTGTGACAATTGCTTTCCTAATTTATTCACAAACGTTGTGTTCCACACTTCTTCAGTCACAATGGTGATGGGAGATCCAGAATCAGCATATAAAGTAATCGGAATCCCACCAATCTCCATATCACATATTGGTTTCCCTTTAGACCCTGCATCAGTTATATTCAAGATAAAATTCTCATTAACCGTAACGTCTTTAAATTCAGGAGAAAAATCTTCGTTCTCAATTCCCATGTGAGAATCACCTTCTGATATACATTTAATTATTTTCTTTTTACTCCTGCCGACTTTCGCAAAATGGCCCATAATACCACATTTACTGCATTTTAATTTCAAAGCCGGGCACGACTTAGCATATGCCAGATGCTCCTTACTGTCACACCTATAACACCTCTTCTCACTATCATTGCTCAGTGATGTTTTCTGTTCCTTCGGCGTTTTACGATTAGAAATTCTGTAAACGTTGTCAACACTCCTCTCAGTTGATTTTAATTCCAAAACACACCTTTCAGAAATTTCTGCCTTCCTTGCAATGGCCAAAATCTCCTCCAGCTGTGAATCACCATTAATCCATAACCTTTCTTGAATGGATTGATTGTTGCCATGCATAACCACCTGATCCCGTATCAGATCATCATGTATAGGACCAAATTTACAATCCAGGGCCAATTTTTTTAAATCTGCCACATAGTCATCCACCGACTCCCCTTTCTCTTGCTTCCTTTGGAAAAACTTATAACGAGTAATTCCAACACAAACTTTTGGTGCAAAATATTTGTCAAGATCTTGTATTGCAACCTTAAAAACACAAGTGTCACCACTTAAAGAACTTTTCTGCATCTCATTATACGTTTTCAACCCTATGGGCCCCAACGAATGTAACAAGAGTCTCTTCTTCTGTTCTGCAGGCATTTTATCCTCAAGATCAATGGACCCTATATAGTTCATAAAATAGTCCTTCCATTCAATCCATTTAACTGGTGGAGCGTTCCCTGCAGCCCAAAATGCTTGTGGTGGAATAATAGTAAAATTAGGCTGTGCGAGTTGTGCCATGACACCCACACTTTAATAACCAATCCAGTAGAAATCAACTTAATCCACAGTTCAGGACCTGTTCCCTTTTCCTCTTTTATATTCTTTTTTTTTCTTCTTCTGTTATTTTTCTATTATTTTAATAAGAAGAAAACTTTAATGTCCTTCCTATTCCCTCGTACAAATGTTCGAAATGCTGGAAATAGTGCTCACTACCTAGAAACTGACGGCAGCAAACAGCTAACGATGTGTAGAGCGTCTCCGGTTGCCTAGGAGACGCTCCGTTCATAAATTGTGCCTTTGCGCACGCTTCAAATACCTTAGGAGACGCGAGAAAGATGCGTCTCCGTATCCTAGGAAACAATGCGTGCGTGCCGAGCGGCTCGTGCCTCCGTTGTATCCTTTGTAACGCGTGCGCGCAGAGCGGCTCGTGACTTTAACGGTTATCCGCTTGCGCGTCACGCCTCTAAAACAGTCTTATTGTAAAAAAAAAATGATGAAGGACACGACCTGAAATCGACGAAAGCCACCGGAAGAAGAATAAACAACGTACTCCGGAATCCTGCCTGGACGCGCCCTCACGGAAATCCTGCCTGGACACCGGTTACGTCGCGCTGGTCACTTAATCCCACCTTCGTCGCCAAATTGTAGTGGTGTAATCCTCGATAGATGAATCAGGAAACCGAGGTGAGTATTTATTCTTTTATTCAGATAACTAGTACAGCTAAAGGGAACAGGTCCGTACAGACGAACATCCTGGCTCAACTGCCACAAGAGAATTCCAACGTCGTGGACATTGGAACTCCCTCGCGTCATTAGCCACACATTCCATTAAGGAATGTGCTCACACACAACACACTTGAGAGATGGGCTAGCTATGAAGGTGAGATGCTACTCAGGGAAGCGAGAAGGGGGCTGCACCCACTAGACATAGCACAGGCCTGGGAAACCCTGGTGGACTGCTTAAAAGAACCAGAGGTACAGTCCCAGGGATCATTAGCAAGGCCATCGACTGCCCCACCACCGAATTGCACTGAGGAAGGAGGTATACAAGGTTTAATATTCACCCTCCGTGACCTGCCTGTACTTCTCCCGGCTCCCTGCTCTGACCCCCTTTACAGGTTCAACACTCCTTTACCACTCTTCAGGAATAAACACAGTGACCAGACAGGAGAAAAGTTAATTTATATACATTATGGGAACGGCTCAAGAGGAATGGGTGGAGAGGAAGGAGGGGGGATTTTGGAACAGATTTAAGAATATGTATTTAATTCTTATTTGAATGCAAATGTTTGACGTGTAAAGTGTCACAAGTGCTTGATTTCACATCAGAGCTGGATTGAATTTATTACAAAACCTTCAATAAAGTGTGCTTACCCAAAAAAAAAAAAATACATCTATCACCATTACTTTAATGATCCCAAGAACTTGGGATAAAAATACAGCACAGGTGGGCATTAGTTTTTATTTTCAGAATCAAATTTCTGCTTTGGAAGTTTATTTGTGAAACACAAAGAAAATGGTGGAAGGCTGCCCAAGAGACAGCAACCATGCACCAAAGTATCAGAGCCACACACAGACAGCACCTTTGGGCCAGCACTGATCTCCATGTATGGTGGATTTCTGTCCATCAGAGTGGAATGTTTTATGGCTTCTGACACTAAGACCAAAGAAGAGCATACACTAAATCAAGCCCTAAGTTCTTGTTTGCCATCAAATGTGGGTGTAAGGTTGACATTGGTGTAATAATTCTAGTTGTCCTATGTGCTAAGGTATAGTTTTCACTTGTCGAATGTATACAAGGGAAAATGTTTGTTGGTCAGTGTGGGGAAGCGCCTCTTTTTGTGTGGTCGCACCCAATTTTTGTGGACTAATGCTGCTCTTTTTTTAATCTGTGTGCTTACCATTCACCAGTGCATGTGCTTTGAACCTTAAAATATTTAAAATTTGGCTAATTCCTAACAGGCATAGTTAACTTTACTATAAGACCATAGCACACAATGTTCTAAAATAGACCCATGGCATGGAAAGTTAAATATCACCTATGGACCAAAGTACTACTGTGCCATCCACTAGTGTGATCCGGCAAACATGAATCCAGCCCTGCCGCTGTAGCCAGGCAGCTGCAGTTTAGATTTGCAACGCAATCGGTCAAAATAAACTGTATCGACAGAAGAGACCCCCTCCTTTTAAACCTTTATAAATGACCCCTTTTAAGGTTGTTGTTTCCCATTTTCCTTGCCTGAAGCTCCACGAGGCTAATTTGCATTAGCTCCATAGTGGTTGCCCAGTGAGTCCCTTTCCCCTCCCGGAGCAGAGACAAAGGAATGGGCTTGGAAAGGTGTTGCCTCAAAGGGCCTCCCATGTCCCAAGCAGATGTCAGATGACACCTGGACAGTATCCTTCTTTTGTGGTTTGTGCTTTTGGTGCTGAAAAAAAATCTTTAAACTATAAAAATTCATATTTTTCAATAACTTATTCTCTATTGGTATAAACTGGAGTGGAATTGTATTGTATTGTATTGTATTGACTGTTCATTCTGTTTGATATTTCTAAATGTTTTACACTTTGTTAGAAATGGGGTCTCTAGTTGGAAGAGGTATACACCTGTGCCCAAGTAGGGACCACAATCCTAGTCAGGGTAAATCACACACAGTCCAAATTATCCTGTGCCCACCCTCTGGTACCTTGGTACTGAGTGTAGGAGGCTGGCCTGGTTTGTAGTGGGTACCTAAGGTACTTACTCCTTATACCAGGTCCAGTTATCACTTATTGGTGAAATGTAGACAGTGTCTAGAAGTCAGGTTTTCATGGGGTAGCTGTAGCTGAGCAGGCAATGCTTATCTAAGAGGCATGCAAAGCTCATGCAATACCACTGTAGTAACACAGTACTCACACACATGAAAGAAAATACTCAATGTTACAAAAATAAAGGTACTTTATTTTGGTGACACAAATAGCAAAAATACCATAGAGACTATACTCCCTTAGGATGTAAGTAATACACAAATTATATACACTAGTATGCAGAAATAGCAATAAAAATAGTTGGAAAACAGTGCAAGTAGTGAAAATCAACAGTTAGAAATGGGCCTAGGGGGAACACAAACCATATACTAAGAATGTGGAATGCGAATGTCGGTTTCCCACCTAGGCAAGCATAGTTTCTAGAGGGGTGCTGAGAGTATTACAAAACACCAAAGGTAATTAAAAGAACCCACGCCAGAGCCCAGGAAAGCAGGAGTAAATCACAATAACTTTCCTAGAACACACAAGAAAATGAGAAAGAAGATAATGCAAGAACCAGAAGAGACTGCAAGACACTAACAGTGAATTCCTGGACCTGAAGACCTGTGGAAGAAGAGCACCAAGTCCAAGAAGCACAGAAGAGTCCAGGGCGAACAGGGGCACTTGCTAACCCAGATGAAGGTGCAAAAGAAGAACCACCGGTGAAGAACAACAGTCAGTACTGCACCCAAGAAGACAGATGTGGGTTGCTGGTTGGTACAGATGATGCCCCATGCTGGATGGATAATTGCAGTCTGGTTTGCATTGCTGGATTCCGCCAACAAGCCTTGGCACATGCAAAGCTCGCGGTTAGTGGAAAATCGGACTGCCCGGGACCAGGAGGCATCTGGTAGACTCTACCACCAGGGCAGAGGGGGAGTAAGAGGGGGCCCTCAGTAACTCAGAGAGCCCATGGAAGTCCCGGCAGTGCACACAGGAGTCCCACAGCATGGGGACATTGAAGGTGCAAAAGGAGGCACATGCAGCACTACAACAAAAGATCCCACACTGAGGGAGAACCAAGCAGGAAACTGAGCATCACAGGATAGTGTGCTGAGGGCTGGAACTGCACGGTGCATAAAGAACTTTGTGGTATGATGCCAACAAGCCTTGGCAACTGTAAAACACAGGGTGCACAGGTGTACTGTGTTGCTTGGGAAGGCAAGCTTTTACTTTCACCAAAGTTGGAAAGTAGGACGTCAGGATTGTCGAGACCACTTCAGTCCACAATCCGTGATGCAGGATCCACACAACTCATCAGGAGAGGGGACCAACGCAGCTGGTCGTTGTTGCAGAGAGGTGCCTGCTGAAGCAAGGGAGTGACTCCTTGACTCCAAGAGAGATTCCTTTGATCTTCTGAAGACAGACTGTTCTGTGAGGATGCAGGCCCTGCATACAGTTGCAGTTGCTTGCAGGAGCTGACGATAGAACGTTGCAAAAGTCATCTTTGCTTCTTTGTTGCAGGTTGTAGAGTTACTGGAGGGTCCAGGTACAGTTTCTTCGGTGAGAAGGTGAAGTAAAGGATGCAGAGGATTCCTGCTGCAATCTGAATCTGAAGAACCACACAAGAGAGAGAAGCTAAATAGCTCTGAAAGGGGGATTGGTCGACTTAACAGGTGAGCACCTATCAGGTGAGGGTTCTGACGTCGCCTGCTGGCACTGGCCACT
This sequence comes from Pleurodeles waltl, assembly GCF_031143425.1. NCBI lineage: Eukaryota > Metazoa > Chordata > Amphibia > Caudata > Salamandridae > Pleurodeles > Pleurodeles waltl. Next base: position 842,843,514 of record NC_090436.1, read on the forward strand.
CAGAGACTCCCAGAGTTCCCTACCAACTTGGAATCCAAGAGGGTAAAACTCACAGTCCCTTTGGAGGAGCTCTGAGCACCACCCCTGGGTTGGTGATGGACAGGGGAGTGGTCACCCCCCTCTTCTTTGCCCAGTTTCGCACCAGAGCAGGGACTGGGAAATCCCTGAACTGTTGTAGACTGGATTATGCAAGAAGGGCACCAAATGTGCCCTTCAAAGCATTTCCAGTGGCTTGGGGAGGCCACGCCTCCCAAAAGTAACACCTATTTCCAGAGGAAAAATGTATAACACCCCTCTCCCAAAGGAAATCCTTTGTTCTGCCTTCCTGGGCTTGAGCTGCTCAAGCAACAGGAAGGCAGAAACCTGTCTGAGACGTGGCAGCAGCTGGGGCTGCCTGGAAAATCTCAGAAGGCTGGAATGGCAAAACTTGTAATACTCTAAGGAATCCCCCAGAGTGCACGGAATCATACAACCAATGCTTGCAAAAGCCTTGGGGTATGAGTCCAACATGTTTGATACCAAACATGCCTATGTTTGGAGTTACCATTATGTAGCTGGACATAGGTAGTGACCTATGTCCAGCACACGCGTAAAATGGCCTCCCTGCGCTCACAAAATCTGGGAAAATTATCCTGGAGGTCGTCGGAGCACCTCTGCTAATGCAGAAGTGCCCTCACAAACAGGTACTCTGCACCCTGCCCTCAGGGCTGGAGGGGCTGAAATGGGGGTGACTTATAAGTGACCTGGTGCAGTGGAAATGGCAGTGAAAGGGTGCATGCACCTTTTCACGCAAGCTGCAATCGCAGTCCTGCAGAAGCCTTTGCATGGGCTCCCTATTGGTGGCAAAGCAAATGCTGCAGCCCATGGGGATCCCTTGGAACCCCAAATGACCTGGGTACCTAGATACTATATACTAGGGACTTATAAGGGGGCACCAGTATGCCATTTTGGGTGAAATACTGGGTTACCAGTATGCAGTGACAACACTTAGAGGAGAGAGAGCATAATCACTGGGGTCCTGGTTAGCAGGATCCCAGTAAACACAATCAAGCACACTGACATCAGGCAGAAAATGGGGGTAACCATGGCAAAAAAGAGGGTACTTTCCTACACTGAGCAGTCAGCCTTAACTTAGAAGGCGATGTGTAAAGTATTTGTGCAATAAATCATGCAATAACACAGTGAAAACACCACAAAAATACACCACACAGTTTTAGAAAAAATATGGGATATTTATCTGAATAAATTAAGGTCAAAACGATCAGGATTTGATAATTACAAGTTGAAATATCACTTTGATAATAATAAGAAGAGTCTTAAGTTCTTAAAAAGCATCAAGTGTCTCTTTCAAGAACAAAGTACCTAGGATGTATCAAAATTACACGCATGGAGACCGCAGAGGAGGATATGCGAGGAAAACAAAGGGTGTGCATCAGATTTCCGGGTGCACACAGACGATGAGTCGATTATTTTCCATGTGACACAAACTTTGCATCGAATTCTGGTGCGCAGGCTTGAATCCTCTTTGCGATGCGGGGTCTTTTGATGCCCTGGGACAATGCGTGGAAATCTTGGGCATGCAGGACGAAGTCACAGGTGCTCCATCGATCCAGTGGGTGAGGCATCGGAGTTTCTGTCACACTGCTGCGTTGATTCCTCCCGCAGGAAGTTAGGCTGCATCACTCCGGCTCGGTGATGCATCAATCCAGTGGGCTGTGCATCAAATTTCCAGTTGCAATGCTGGTGCTGCGTCGATCTCCACTGAAGGATCCGGGCTGCATTGCTCCAGTTCGGCAATGTGATGATTTCTTCACCACTAAGCAGGCTGTGCATCGATTCCGGCAGGTTATGCATCTATTTTTTCACCGTACAAGGAGTTGCAGAGAGGAAGACTTTTTGGTCCTGAGACTTCAGGAAACAGGAGGCAAGCTCAATCCAAGCCCTTGTAGAGCACTTCTCAGCAGAGCCAGAGGCCAGCAAGGCAGCAGGGCACCAGCAAGGCAGCAGTCCTTCATAGCAAAGCAGTACAGGTGAGTCCTTTGGGCAGCCAGGCAGCTCCTCTTGGCAGTTTGCAGGATCTGGTTCAGAGTGTCTGGTTCAGGAAGTGTCTAGGTTGGTAGGGTCATGGAGCCAGTTTATATACCCAAATGTTCCATTGAAGTGTGGGAGACTTCAAAGAGTGGTTTTGAAGTGCAGAAGGTCCCCTTTCAGTACAACCCTGACTGCCAGGGTCCCAGTAGGGGGTTTGGCAGTCCATTGTATGTGGGCAGGCCACTGTCCTTTGAAATATAAGTGTCAGGCCCTCCACCCTTCCAGCCCAGGAAGACCCTTTCAGTATGCAGATGTGTGCAGGTGTGACTGAGTGTTATAACGTTAAACCTCCACATGAAGTGTCACGAAGAAGAAATTCCACAAGAGGCCATTAGTGGATAACGACGGAAACTGTTCTTTTATTATCAGTTTAACATCTTCAAGTTAATCCAAAAGAAACATCCCAGCCTCGGTTACTCCAACAACTACTCTCTTCCTCACACCAGATTCCGCATCATACGCTCTTCAAACCACAACATTCCAACCCCCCTGGCTGGGATGTTTCTTTTGGATTAACTTGAAGATGTTAAACTGATAATAAAAGAACAGTTTCCGTTGTTATCCACTAATGGCCTCTTGTGGAATTTCTTCTTCGTGACACTTCATGTGGAGGTTTAACGTTATAACACTGAGCATCCTGTGTTTGTGGTTGTCTGAGTGAAATGCACAAGGGAGCTGACAAACAGCCCAGCCCAGACGTGGATTGGAGACAGGCTGTAAGGCACAGAAGGATTTTAAGTGCAGAGAAATGCTCACTTTCTAAAAGTGGCATTTCTAAAATAGCAATATAAAATTCAATCTCACCAGTCAGCAGGATTTTGTATTATCATTCTGGCCATACTAAATATGACCTGTCTACTCCTTTCGGATCAGAATCTACCACTCAAACAGAATATGAGGGTAGCCCTAATGTTAGCCTATGAAATGAGCAGGCCTCAGAGCAACGGAAAACAAATTTAGAAGTTTGCCATTACCAGGACCTATAAAACACACAGGTATATGTCCTGCCTTTTTTCTACACAGCACCCTGCCTTATGAGTTACGTAGGGCCTACCTTAAGGGTAACTTATATGTAGAAAAAGCGGAAGGCTTAGCAAGTACTTTTAAATGTGAAGTCGAAGTGGCAGTGAAACTGCACACACAGACCTTGCATTGGCAGGCCTGAGACATGGTTAAGGGGCTACTTATGTGGGTGGCAGAGTCAGTGCTGCAGGCCCACTAGTAGCATTTAATTTAATTTACAGGCCCTGGGCACATGCAGTGCACTTTACTAGGGACTTACAAGTAAATTAAGTATGTCAGTTAGGTAGGAGCTGATGTCACCATGTTTTAAGGGAGAGAGCAAATGTACTTTAACACTGGGTAGCAGTGATAAAGTGTGCATAGTTCTAAAACCAGTAAAAACATTGTCAAAAAGTAGAGGGAAGCAGGTAAAAAGTTGGGTGTGACCACCCTAAGGCTGTCAGGTCTAACACACTTGTTCTTTAATTTAAGCCTGTGTGTTCTGTGCAGAGCTACCAGGTATTACGTTCAGGTTAAGATTATGGAAACTTTTAACTGCACCTAGTGCTTTTATTAACTTGTGGTGGTCCTCAATCTTACCCAGCTCATAAACCACTTCCTCACAGTCAGGAAACATGCTTCAGTTTCACACTAGGTTCTCATTGACTAGCACTGCTAAAATTGGAAAGTGAAAGGAACATCCTTGCATTCCAAAGGCAATTGATATACTTGACACTGTCAGTTTTAATCACATTTCTTGTTGAAAGTTGTTAGAGATGTATTTACATTTACTTGAACTTTTGGGCACACAGATTCAACAATTCTTTAATTTGTCACCATTTGTTTTCAGTGGAAATTTTGATTTCAGGCTGACCAATAAAGGAACATCGGTCACATACACCAAGTGGGTTTGCCCTGTCAAAGATTTTCCCTTCTCATTTGTCATTATTTGTTTTCATTTAAGAGTACTGGCAAATCCAAAGAAGAGAGGAGCAAGGGTGATAAGCAAGATGGACAGCATAGGTTCAATTAATTACCACCACAGAGGAGGAGTGTTATGCCACCAGAAGGGAAAGTACACACTCAGCCAAAAAGACTTTAGGTGAAGGCTGTAGATCCCACAAAGTATGTGGCAGAGCTGGATACAAAATGCAAGAGGGACTAGACAAATGTTTTCTCATGGTGATGAAGGTGAAATATCAGTGGAGTCCCAGGTGTAGGACCTACTATCACCTGGGGCTATGGCCTCAACCTGCATCAGTCCAAAGGTGAATGCCACCCTCAACAGATGTTAGCAACCCACTGCAAGTGCAGACCTGGCACTTTAACTTGAACAGCAGGGGTTGGCTGTCTTACTGTATGTTCCTATTTGCTTTCTATTTATTAGCAGATGAGTTGTAATGTTCTACAAGTAGAATGTTTATATCACATGGGTATGTTTAAATGTTATGACTGATATTTACACTATGATTTTGAGTTTTTCACTTTTAGAGCACTTTTGTGAAATATTCTGTAGTTTGTTGTATGTTGTGTTTGTGGGTGTGCTGTTGTGAAGTAGTATGTGTGTTTATTTGTTTATAGTGTTTATGTGCAATCACAGTTAAATTTTCTCCAAATCATGTTTCATTTGCTTTAAGACAAACTTCCTTATTTTGATACAGTTGTAGGGTTAATGTAGGATCAAGCGCTATGTTTCAGTTTTAATGTATTTGCTATTATTACATGATGTATTCATAGGGGAATAATGTGAATTCACAGTTTTTTACTTCATGTATCTTTAATTATAAGAATGTTTTGAGTGATTTACCCAATACACAGTGATTTGGTTACTAATACACTTTTGTAAATGGAAATGTCCAGAGTATTGGTATGTTTGATGATGTCATTAGTGATCTAAGCAAAGGTAATCAATGATATATTCACTGATGGCATCAAACACTGCAATTTCTGATGATTAGTTTGGATTTCCAGTGGTTCTCTTGTTCCCATCAACAGATGTTTTAACACTCAGTACAAGCTACATTTTGACTATCAATGACTGAATAGTTTTGTTATGTGTTTTACAAAAGATGGGACAAGTGAAAGACAGAATGTCCTTGTCCATTTTGGAACAGAACTGCCCCAACATCTAATTCAGATGCATCTCTCTTAGTGAGAAGTGTCAGTGTGCAACAATATTGTTGTTTAGCCGACCTTTCTTTCTGTATTAGCAGAAACAAAATCCTTCAGTCCTATGATGACTGGGTCACATGTATTGTGCCCTTTATATGCAGATTTCTTAGTATTTATAGATACACTAAAAGGGTGTCAAAGGAAAAAAACAGAATGATATAAATATTTCAACCAGAAAAAATTACAATAGATTTTTGTCAGACCTGTCAGCCTTAGAGTGGTCTTCCTTTAACCTTCTTGCCTGCTTTCTCTCATTTTTGGTGCTTTGCTTTTGTTGGCCTTGGTACTCTGAGCACTTTACCACTGTTAACTAGCGCTAAAGTGCATGTTCTCACTTCCCTAAACAATTGTAACATTGGTATTTCCAGTATTGGCATGTTTAAGTTACTTATAAGTCCATAGTAAAGTACACTATATGTGCCCAGGGCTGCAAATGAAATGATACTAGTGGGCCTGCATCACTGTCTCCGGCCTGCGAATGCAGAGCCTGTGTATGCAGTTTGGCTGCCATGTCAACTTGGCATTTAAAACCCCTTGCCAAGCCTTAAACTCCCCTTTTATTACATATATGTCACCCCTAAGGTAGGGCCTAGGTAGGCTACAGGTCCGGGCGCTATGTAATTAAAGGCAGGACATATTTAGTTCTACATGTCGTGGTAGTGAAAAACTTCCAAATTTGTTTTTCACTACTGTGAGGCCTACCCCTCTCATAGGTTAACATAAGGGACTCTTTATTATTACATATTATACAGTATAATCCCTGGTTGAGAAGAAGTAGACCTGTTGTGTTTAGTACCAATGGAATTGTAATGATAAATACACTTTAATGGTAAAGTTGGATGTACTATTTCAATTTTGAAAATGCCACTTCCCTTCTCTTAGTCCTGTGTATCTGCAGCCTGTCTCCAATACAAGTCTGAGCTGGGGTGACAGCTGGTTTCCTGCATTCCCTCTAGACAGTCTCACACAAAGGAAGGGAAGGTGTGACTAAGTGGCCATCGGCATGTTGATGAGTCATCCTGGGCAGAATGGGAGGGAGGAACTGACAGTTAGACCTGAATAGGCAGTGTGGTGCTCCTACACAAAGGACTGCTCAAACCCCTGTAGTGGGTCTGGAGCCAGAGCAGTAAGGGAGAGCATTTGTACACTTAAAGACCCCTTTTTGAACTCATCCCACTTCAAAGACACCACTAGGTACAAGAACTGGAACTCTGACCCTCCAAAATCAGTACACTTCAGGACCTGTGAGGAACTCTACCAGGAAGAAGGACTGTTGTGGTGCTGTTAGGACTACAACTCTGGATCGCTGCTCTGGAAGAACTGCTTTTCTGCTGTGCTGCCCTGCTGCCTGCTGACCTCTGCCCTGACAAGAAAAGGCTGGACCTATCTCACTTGAATCCAGGGTGACTCTAAGGGCATCCTTGTTTGCCTCCTGTTCTTCTGCCGTCTCAGGGATACAAAAACCTTCAAGATAATCTCCATCAGCACCTGGACTTTGCTTGCTGCAAGTCTTGCCCTGCTAAGTGTTGCCAATCCAGTCTCAAGCCCTTCGATTTGGGTATAAAGTGCTGCAACTGCCAAAATCCTTGTATCGCCAACATTTCACTGGTGGAAACTGGCACACCTCCTTCGACGCCGATACATCCCCTCTTCAGGAGACATTGCATCGCTGGCTGTGTGGCTCAACATTGTTGTATCTCCCACACCTAAGAGGTTCAGCAGTAACAAAACCCTGATTGACGAGTCCAAAATCAACGCATCGCCTCCATTGCCAGGATTGATGATGATGCATTGACTCCTCACATTGCTCCTCACTTCATCCCTTGATGTTGACGCAACCCCGAACAAAGGTACTGATTTCAGGGGGACAGGCTGGTCCCTGTTTCCAACCTGCACTCCATTGTTTTCAACCTGACTTTTGAGATTAGACCTGTTTTGGCACAACCAGATTGCCTCGGTTGGCACTATGGGGGTCATTCTGACCTCGGCGGTAAAAGGCGCTTACCGCCGGTCAGAAGACCGCCATAACACCGCCGCGGTCGCGGTAAACCGCCACGGTCATTCTGACCTGCAACTGGCAAACCGCCAAAAACCCGACACCAACAAAAGTCCGCCACACCAAAGGTCAGCGGGAAACTGGCGATGACCAAACCTCCACCGTCACGCCAACAGAAATACGCCCATACCATTCCGACCCACAAATCCCCGCAGCGGTCTTTCAACCGCGGTATTCCATTGGCGGTACACACCGCCGCGCTCAAAATACGCACACCTTTACAAAACACTACCACATTGGACAAATCAAAATATACACACCTGAGACACATACACACACCACTCCCACACACCCAATTAAATATAAAACACACACCCACATCACCCACAAACCCTTACGACCACAATTGCGACTGAAGGACAGAGAGAGACAGCACAGCATAGAGTAGACCATCACACAGAGGCAAATCACAACATCACCCACACAATTTCCACGCACAAAACACCATACACCACCACACTCACCACACTCTACAACACATACACCACCCCTCACCTCATCCACACCACCCCATGGCACCCCAAAGACACCCCAGGTTCTCTGACACAGAACTCAGGGTCATGGTGGAGGAAATAGTTCGTGTAGAGCCCCAGCTCTTCGGGGCACAGGTGGAGCACACCACCATTGCCAGGAAGATGGAGCTATGGAGCAGAATAGTGGACAGGGTCAACGCTGTGGGACAGCATCCACGCAATCGGGACGACATCAGGAAGCGGTGGAACGACCTACGGGGGAAGGTGCGTTCCATGGTATCAAGGCACAACATCGCGGTACAGCGGACTGGCAGCGGACCCCCACCTACTCCCCCAGAATTCACAGCATGGGAGGAGGAAGTCTTGCACATCCTGCATCCTGAGGGCCTCGCAGGAGTAGACGGAGGAATGGACTCTGGTAAGGCAAATCTCCACTACTTCATTCCCCCCACCCCACCTGCATGCCAAATCATACCCTCACACTCACCCCCACCCCCATCACACCAACTCCTTGCAAATGGCTCACCATCACATCCCACCCATCCCAAAACCTAGCCCTGCATGCGTCCCCAAAGCATGGACACCCATCCCCAAAGCATGCCCACTGCACACACTCATCACCCCCACAAGCCACCGTCACAAAAGCCCCCACAAGGGAATGCCAGCACTGGGGTACACGGCCACCCACCCATTACACGAAATGCCACACACAGAAGCAATAACCATACTCTTAGACCCCTGCAGGACCCGAACACCACCACACCACCACGGAGGGTCCAGAGATGTCCATCCCACCCCCAGAAGAGGCCCCCAGTGATGACAGCAGCTCTGTCTCCCTGGACCCAGATGACCAGCCCGGCCCATCGGGGACCTCGGGACAGTCGGTTCCCCACAGACAGCCACAGGCTACACCTGAACTAACCCCCTCTGGGAACACCAGCACAGCTCCCACCCAGCGGGCCCATGCCTCTGTCTCCAGGACACGTCAATCAGCAGTGTGTCCACCACTACAGAGCGCCCAGGTTGACCCACCACCCCAACAACAACAGGGACCTGGGGGCAGTGGTAGTGGGCACACCGTTCAGGGGACAGAGGCCCAGGGAAACAGGGGAACTGGGAGGGCTGCTGTGCGACAGGGGGGGACAGGCCCAGGGAACCGACTCTCCAAGAGGCCCTCTCCTCCATCATGGGAGCATACCACCACTCCCAGGAGACGATGGCTACGGTGCTGGCCAGGTTCCAGGAGATCCAGGTACTGCAGGAGGAACAGTACATGGGGTTCAGAGAGGAACTGAGGAACATTAGTTCCGCAATGGGGACCATCGTCGTGGCCCTTAACCAGATAGTCACCACATTGCGGGACCATGTGGCACCACAAAGGGCCCCTGTCACTAGCCTGGACCAGGAACAGCCTACCACCTCCGCCGGCGCTAGTGGACAGGAGGCCCCCACACAACGACAGGCCACCAGAACCCCACCTCCTGCAGAAGAAGAACCACCCCGCAAGCGGAACCTGAGATCTCACAAGAAGACAGAGTAGGATGCCAAGACCCCGCCAGCAAACGATACCCCCTGATGTCATCCCACTGTCCCACATTGTCACCCTGTCCAACCTTGAACTGCCCCTGCTCCATCCTTCCACAGGCATATGGACAATGCACCTGTGAGACTGAGAACTGGACTCTGCCATGGACATTACTCCACCATCACCCATCACCGTTTTACAATCATGTTCCTAAATGTAGCACTTTAATTAAATCACTTATTGCACTTAAAAAATCTGGAGTATGCTTGTATTTTGAACAAATGTATTAGACATAACGGTGCAAAAATGTTCAGTTACATTGTGATGACAACATACCACTGTCACACAGCTGTAGTCCATGGGCAAACAAAGCAGAGGTCACGCAGTGGGGCCCACAGCTCTGAAAATGGAAGGGAAAGTCACAACTCAGTTAACAGGAACTGGGGAGGAACTCAGACAGTAGAGAGGCAGGAGACTTTAAGTAAATGTAAAATGGCGTTGATTCGTACCTGTGTGCTACTGAAAATACTGTTGTATCACTGTGTCCCTGTTGTCTGTGTCGTCCCCGTCGTCTTCCTCCTCTTCACTCTCCACAGGCTCCACAGCTGCTACAACACCACCATCTGGACCATCCTCCTGAAGGAAAGGCACCTGGCGTCGCAATGCCAGGTTGTGAAGCATACAGCAGGCCACGATGAAATGGCACACCTTCTTTGGTGAGTACATTAGGGATCCACCTGTCATATGCAGGCACCTAAACCTGGCCTTCAGGAGGCCGAAGGTTCTTTCTATAATCCTCCGAGTTCGCCCATGGGCCTCATTGTAGCGTTCCTCTGCCCTTGTCCTGGGATTCCTCACTGGGGTAAGTAGCCACGACAGGTTGGGGTAACCAGAGTCACCTATTAGCCACACACGGTGTCTCTGTAGCTGTTCCATCACATAAGGGATGCTGCTATTTCGCATGATGTACGCGTCATGCACTGACCCAGGGAACTTGGCATTTACATGGGAGATGTACTGGTCAGCCAAACAGACCACCTGGACATTCATCGAATGATAACTTTTTCTGTTCCTGTACACCTGCTCTCTTCCACTGGTGGGAACCAAAGCCACATGGGTCCCATCAATGGCACCAATGATGTTGGGGATATGTCCAAGGGCATAGAAATCACCCTTCACTGTAGCCAAATCGCCCACCTCAGGGAAAACAATGTAGCTCCGCATGTATTTCATCAGGGCAGACAACACTCTGGACAAAACCTTAGAAAACATAGGCTGAGACATCCCTGATGATATGGCCACTGTTGTTTGGAATGATCCACTTGCCAAAAAATGGAGTACTGACAGAACCTGCACCAGAGGGGGAATCCCTGTGGGTTGGCAAATGGGGGACATCAGGTCTGGCTCCAGCTGGGCACACAGTTCCTGTATAGTGGCTCGGTCAAGTCTGTATGTCAGTATGACATGTCTTTCTTCCATTGTCGACAGGTCCACCAGCGGTCTGTACACAGGAGGATTCCTCCATCTCCTCGCAAGTCCCAGCGGACGGTGCCTAGGAAGGACAACATGGAGCACAGAGTCAAGCAACCCACAGCTACGTAACCACAGCTTGCACAGTACACGATTCGCTATGCATTGAATGGCTTGTATGAGTGGCAATGCAAGGCCTAGGCCTGTGTGACGCAGTAGAAATTAAGCCATGTGGGCCCTTGAAATGGCGGCTGCCTGACCTGTAAAGTGTGACAATGGGATGTGAGGTCAATGCCCTGGCGTGGCTCACCGTGGCGGTAGGGGGTCGAAGACCGCGGCGCAAAGCAGCATTGGTTAACATTGAACCCTATGGGTCTCAGGAGCCAATGACGATGTGCGCCGGCGGTCGCGGTACGCACCGCGGCGGTACGCACCACCGCGGGCGTGACCGCCATTTTCTAACTGCTTAATCACTCGAGACCTGATCATCCACGGGAGAGGACCTATACTGCAAGTGCTGCTGTGACCTCGGTCTGGAAGATACAATGGCTGCTGCGACTGGGGAAAGGGCCCCTGCCTTCACATCTGAGGAATTGGAGAAACTTGTTGATGGGGTCCTCCCCCAGTATGCGCTACTCTACGGTCCTCCAGACCAACAGGTAAGTACACAGGGAGCACGTAGTATGGGCTATGCTTGTGTTGAGTGGGGTGGATGTAAGATGGTGGGGAGGGGAGCGAATAAGGAGTGCAACGCACGACAGATGAGAGCATGTGCCACATGGCAAGGTTGGGGAGGGGGGGCCACTCACATCGACCATGCAGAAAAGTGATGATATTTCTTTTTCCACCCTGTACATGTCACATAGGTCAGCGCCCATCAGAAGATCATTGTATATATATATACACACAAACACATCTTTCCACCCAAAAACCCTACCTTACCCTTAACCCTAAAAATTACCATACCCAGCCTAAAAAATAAACACCCCTTACCACCCCAAAACCGTACCTACCTTAAAACCAAAAAATACCCTTACCACCCCAAAACTCCTTGCCTCCCTAAAACCTAAACACCCCTTGCCACCCCAAACCCCATACTCACCCTAAAACCTAAAAAAAACCTTACCACCCCAAAACCCATACCTACCCTAAAACCTAAAAATGCCCTTACCACCCCAAACCCACCCTAAAACCGAAAAATGCCCTTAGCACCCCAAAACCCATACCCACCCTAAAACCTAAAAAATGCCCTTTCCACCCCAAAACCCATACCCACCATAATACCTAAAAATGCCCTTACCACCCCAAAACCCAAACCCAACCTAGAATCTAAAAATTCCCTTATCACCCCAAAACCTATACCCACCCTAATACCTAAACATGCCTTTACCACCCTAAAACCCAAACCCACCCTAAAACCTAAAAATGCCCTTACCACCCCAAACCCCATACCCACCCTAAAACCTAAAAAAATCCCTTTCCACCCTAAAACCCATACCCACCCTAATACCTAAAATGCCCTTACCACCCAAAACCCAAACCCACCCCAAAACATGAAAAATGCCCTTATCACCCCAAAACCCATACCCAACCTAAAACCTAAAAATGCCCTTACCACCCAAAAATCCATACATACCCTAAAACCTAAAAATAACCTTAACACCCCAAAACCCATGCACACCCTAAAACCTAAAAATGTCCTTACCACCCCAAACCCATAGTCACCCTAAAAACTAAACACCCCTTACCACCCCAAAACCCAAACCCACCCTAAAACCGAAAAATGCCCTTACCACCCCAAAACCCATACCCACTGAAAACCAAAAAAACTGCCCTTACCACCCCAAACCCATACCCACCCTAATACCTAAAACTGCCCTTACAACCCCAAAACCCAAACCCACCATAAAAACCTAAAAATGCCCTTATCACCCCAAAACCCATGCCCACCCTAAAACCTAAAAATGCACTTACCATCCCAAAACCCCTACCCACCCTAAAACCTAAAATTACCTTACCACCCCAAAACCCATGCACACCCTAAAACCTAAAAATGCCCTTACCACCCAAAACCCAAACCCACCCCAAAACATGAAAAATGCCCTTATCACCCCAAAACCCATACCCAACCTAAAACCTAAAAATGCCCTTACCACCCAAAAATCCATACATACCCTAAAACCTAAAAATAACCTTAACACCCCAAAACCCATGCACACCCTAAAACCTAAAAATGTCCTTACCACCCCAAACCCATAGTCACCCTAAAAACTAAACACCCCTTACCACCCCAAAACCCAAACCCACCCTAAAACCGAAAAATGCCCTTACCACCCCAAAACCCATACCCACTGAAAACCAAAAAAACTGCCCTTACCACCCCAAACCCATACCCACCCTAATACCTAAAACTGCCCTTACAACCCCAAAACCCAAACCCACCATAAAAACCTAAAAATGCCCTTATCACCCCAAAACCCATGCCCACCCTAAAACCTAAAAATGCCCTTACCATCCCAAAACCCCTACCCACCCTAAAACCTAAAATTACCTTACCACCCCAAAACCCATGCACACCCTAAAACCTAAAAATGCCCTTACCACCCCAAAACCCATACTCACCCTAAAAACTAAACACCCCTAGCCACCCCAAAACCCATAACAACCCTAAATCCTAAAAATGCCCTTACCACCCCAAAACCCATACCCACCCTAAAACCTAAACACCCCTTACCAGCCCAAACCCCATACCCACCCTAAAATTTAAAAATACCCTTTTCCACCCCAAAACACATACCAACCCTAAAACCTAAAAAATACCCATACCACCCCAAAACCCAAACCCACCCAAAAACCTAAAAACGCTCTTACCACCCCAAAACCCTTACCCACCTCAAAACCTAAAAGTGCCCTTATGAATCCAAAATCCATACCCGCCCTAAAACCTAAAAATACCTTTACCACCCCAAAACTCATACCCATCCTGAAAACTAAAAATGCCCTGACCACCCCAAAACCCATGCCCACCCTAAAATCTAAAAATGCCTGTATATAGTGTACTTACCTTTGAAACCTTTACCATGCATACACCTTTACCATTCATGCCTTTACAATGAAATTTGTTGTAAAGTCATGCGTGGTAAAGGTATATTCATGGTAAACGCATGCGTGGTAAACACATATGCGTTGTAAATTCATTGTGGTAAATGCATTTCGTTGCATTCACCGCAATGTAAGTGATGTTTCCCATATTATTTCTGCCTGTAGGAGGCTGCCCTGATTTGTAGTGCGTACTTTTGGTACTTACACCTTATACCAGGTCCAGTTATCCCTTATTAGTGAAATGTAGGCAGTGTCTAGAAGCCAGGCTGTCTAGAGGTAACTGTAGGCAGAGTAGTCAAGGCTGAAATAGGAGAAATGCAAATCTCTTGCAATTCCACTGTCGTCACATAGTACTTACACACAATAAAGACAATACTCAGTGTTACCAAAAATAAAGGTACTTTATTTTAGAGACACAAGGCCAAAAATATCTTAGAGGCTATACCTTAGGAGGTAAGTAATACACATAAAATATACACTAGTAACCAAAATCAGGTAAGTACACTGTCAGAAAATAGTGCAAATAGTGAAAATCACAATAGGTTGCAACGGGCCTAGGGGCAACACAAACCATATACTAAAATAATGGAATGTAAATGTCGATTTCCCACCTAGTCAAGTGTAGTGTGTAGATGGGTGCTGGGAACACCAAAGGTAAGTAAAATACCCCACGCCAGAGCCCAGGAAAGCAGGAGAAAAGTACAGCAACTTTCCTAAAACACACTAGAAGTCGTGGTAGAAGCCAGTGCAAGAACCAGAAGAGACTGCAAGACACCAATGATGGATTCCTGAAGACCTGTGGAAGAAGGGGACCAAGTCCAAGAAGCACTGAAAGGTCCAGGGAGAACAGGAGCCCCTACTAACCCAGATGAAGGACAAAAGTAGAAGACGCAGTCAGTATTGCACCAAAAAAGATAGATGTGGGTTCCTGGTTGGTGCAGAAGATGTCCCACACCGGATGAATGAATGCAGTCTGGTTTGCATCAAGGGATTCCGCCAACAATCCTTGGTAAATGCAAAACTCACTTTTCACAAAACATGTGCTGCCCGGGCACAGGAAGGACCAGGTCGACTCTCCCCAGGAAGGGGAAACATAAGGGGCTCTCAGCAACTCAGAGAGCCCTCAGAAGCCCAGGCAGCATACAGAGCACAGAGACAAAGGAGTTGCAAATGTTGGTCCTTACTGAACTACACAAAAGGATCTCAGGCTGCCGGGGAACAGCTCACGGAGCTGAGCGATGCAGGATAGAGTGCTGGGGACCAGGGCTATGGTGTGCTTGATGGATTTCTTGAAGAAGTGCACAGAAACCCTAGGAGCTGCAAAACACTTGGTGCACAGGGGTACTGTCTGGCATGGGGAGGCAAGCTCTTACCTTCAGCAAATTTGGACAGCTGGACTTTTGGACAGTCAGAGTCACTTTAGTCTACCACCTATGTTCCAGGATCCATGCTCGTCATCGGGAGAGGGAACCCAGGGTACCAGTCATTGCTGCGGAGAAGTTCCTGCTGAAGCAGGGAAGTGACTCCGTCACTCCACTGGAGATTCCTTCAATTCTTCTGATGCAGGACGAAGACAGGCAGTCCTCAGAGTGTGCACAACCTGGAAACTGTTGCAGTTGTTGGCAGGAGCTGACGTTACAGAGTTGCAGTAGCCTTCTTGGATGCTTTGTTGCAGTTGTAGAGTTCCTGGAGCAGTTCTGCAGTTGATCCCATGGTAGAAGGTGAAGCAAAGGATGCAGAGGAGTCCTGCTGGAGTCCTGCAATCCGAATCTGAGGAAACACCCAGAAGAGAGACCCTAAATAGCCCTCAGAGGGAGATTGGTCACCTAACCAGGTATGGACCTATCAGGAGGGGTCTCTGACATCACCTGCTGGCACTGGCCAATCAGATGCTCCCAGAGTATCCAAACACCTTGGAATCCAAGATGACAAAACCCTGGGACACTCTGGTGGAGCTCTGGGCACCACCCCATGGGTGGTGATGGACAGGGGAGTGGTCACTCCCCTTTCCTTTGTTCGGTTTCATGCCAGAGCAAGGGTTGGTGGTCCCTGAACTGGTGTAGACTATTATGCAAGGAGGGCACCATCTGCGCCCTTCAAAGCACTTTCAGAGCCTCTGGGAGGAAATCCCTCCCATGCCTGTAACACTTATTTACAAAGGGAGAGTGTGCAATACCCCTGTGACAAGGGAAATGCATTGTTCTGCCTTGCTGGGATTGGGCTGCCAAGCCCAGGAGGGCTGAAGCCTGTCTGTGAGGTAGCAGCAGCTGGCGCTGCAGTGAAAACCTCAGAAGACTGGTATGGCAGTACTGGGGGTCCATGGTGGAGCCCCCATGGTGCATAGAATTTGCCACCAATACCAGAATCAGATTGGGGATACACTTTCAGGTTCCTAGACACCTCACATGGCCATATTCGGAGTTACCAGTGTGAAGCTACATACATGTATTGACCTATGTATAGTGCACACTTACAATGGCGACCCGCACTCAAGAATCCCGGGACAATGGGCCTGGACGATGTGGGGGGCACCTCTGCTAGTGCAGGGGTGACCTCACGCACAGGTACTATGCACCTAGCCTTCAGGGTCTGATGGTTAGATATATAGGTGACTTATAAGTGACCTGATGCAGTGAAAATGGCTGTGAAATAGTGACTATACTATTTCACTCAGGCTGCAATGGCAGTCCTGAAGAAGTATTTGTATGATCTCATTATGGGTGGCAAAAGAAATGCTGCAGCCCATGAGGATCTCCTGGAACCCCAATGCCCTGAGTACCTAGGTACCATGTACAAGGGACTTATAATCGGGGTCCTGTATGCCAATTTGGAGTGGAATACTGGGTTACCAGTATGTAAGTACAAATTTGGAATCAGAGAGAGCATAAGCACTGGAGTTCTGGTTAGCAGGACTCCAGTGACACAGTCAAGCATGCTGACAAAACAGTAAAACATACTGACATTTGGGTGACAAACTACGAGAACAGGGGTCCTGACTCCAGTGGGGTCCTGACCCCAGTGAGACAGTACAAACACACTGGCAAACAGGTCAAAATAGGGGTAACCTTGCCAGAAGAAAGCCACCTTCCTACACTGCCCCTATGTTTGAAGACTTTTTTTTACAGTACACCATGAACAAAGAGCAAATCCAACTCTCTATTTCTCTCTTTCTTCCTCCTCCTTCCTTCCGCCTATTCTGTAAATGATTGAGTAGGCAGTGCTTGCTCACATGTAGCTTCACAATGAATTGACCTTTTTTTAAATAAAAGTCTGACCTGTTTAACCAGGAGCTAGTTTAGCATGGGTGGCTTTGTGCTTCAGGTGTTATGCTCTCATTTACAAGGTTAAGTGATCGAGTCTTGGTGTTTCAAAAGTCAAGTCATATTATAAGGTCTGATGCATTACGTTGTGGATTAATAAATACATTACATGGCAATTTTCATTTTTATTGAGGGCAGATTATTATTTTTGCTTCTCTATTTGAAGACAACTTTCAGAAGAATACCACAACCAAAGAGCAAATTCAACTCTGTCTCTCTCCCTTTCCTCTTCCTCCTCCTCCCTCCTATTCTGTAAATGATAGAGTTGGCAGTGTATCTCCCCCTATGACTTCACAGTGGTGTGAGCTTTTTGATCAAATGTCGTAGTTTTGCTTCAAGCTACTATGTGTGGCCTGAATGTTAAGATCATAAACACTCATTGTGAAGGTAACTGTTTGTGTCTTGGTGTTTTCACGTGACCTTCGAATGTTTGGTGGATTAAAAACAGGTTCAATGAGTAAATGAAATTTGATTTTCATTTTTAGAGTTGGACAATTACTGTTTGCTCATCAACAAAAATGAAAATCACCTTTTAATATAATAATTGAACATGTTTGTACTGCAGCTGACTTAATAGGAGCACATGACCACCTAAACACCAAAGCTCAAACACCTACCCTTCAAAGGAAAAGTCTTACTCTTTAACCCCTTGGCAATAAATAATTCTTCACAAAGCAGTGTAAATAAATCATTCCCAAATGTTCAAGTCACTGTGATACCTTAGGGGTGCTTATACTGCCAACTCTAGCATTTAGCGAATACGAGGAAGGAAAGATATTCAAGAAAAAGAGAAAGGTGGAGTTGAATTTGCTCTTTGAGCATGATATACTTAAGAAAGATGTCTTCAGGGAGGCAACAATAATAATTTTGCCTCTATGTCTGAAGACGTCTTTCTTATGTATATCATGCCCAAAATTCGAATCTAACTCGCTCTTGCTCCTACTCCCTTCCTCCTGTTCTGTAAAATATAGAGATGACAATGTATGCTCTATTATGGCTTCTCAATGCATTGAGCTTTTGGATTGAATGTCATAGTTATATTTGAACCTTGTTTAGTAAAAGTCATATGTGGCCTGGTCGTTAAGGCTTTGGAGGCTCTGTGTGAAGGTGAAGTATTCAAGTCTTGTTGTTACCATGGTTGTGTGTCTCCTATAAGATGTGATGAATTGCAAAGATGGTTGATGCAGAATTCACATAAAGAGGAAGAAGCAAAAATTAATTAAGTTATTTCTGCTCATCATGCTTGCTTCAGGGAGCGGTAGCTGTTTGAGGGAGTCCCAGGTTTACTAGTTTTAATAAATCTGGAAATGTGCCAAAAGCCACGGAGGGATGCATGGGAATGCCCATGCTCCAGCCATGGAACGCCTTCTCAATGCAATGCAAGGTAAGGCAGCACTAAGCACTGCCTCGCGTTACTTTGTATTTCTTTGCATTGTTTGGGAAATACCCAAAATTATTTTGTGCTGAGCTGCACCGCAAAAGCGATGCATCCCCGATGCACAATTTTAGTAAACTTGCCCGTTAATGTCTCAAGCCCACTTGAGGAATTACATATGGTCTTGTTTTTTCACAGGAGAGCACACATTTGTATTCTAATTGAAATGCACTCAAAGTCTGCACCTTTCATTGATCATAGATTGGGTCGGAGGGCCACTGTGCTTCACCAGGTTCCCTGGAGAATAATAGTTGGTGGCTAAATGTTAATGTAAGGGCACAGGCTTTGTATTTGTATCCTACGATGAGGGCCTACCCTCCCGCCTTACTGATAAACCTTGTAATCCTCAAATAAGTAAATTATTCACTTCCCATAGAGTGCATGTTCTCCGACTACATTTGGGTGCATAAAGAAAGAGTGTTTCACGAATAGTGTCCACTATGAGCGCTCCTTGCCTGTCATGCAAGAGTGGGTCTCCTCTCATCATACATATAGCCATGCTGACCTCCATGTCCTTGTGGAAACAAAAGGTCTGCTCCTCATTGACCACAAAGGATTTTTACCATTTTTTGGGCTTGGGGCAACAATCAGCATTTTCTGACCCCTACCCCAGAACCATGCACTTGCTGAAACCAGTTGGGATGTCTAAGCAGTCCAGGTACCATGTGTTGTTGTCCAATGTTTCCTAGTTAGGAACAACTCTCTGTAAAACATTTCACCTCATTAACCCTAATAATTTGCTTTTGTTAATTGACGAAGTAATTGCCGAGCACGTTCATACAAACCTTACTATGCACCAAATATCCGCACTTCAGTTTTGAACTTCGTATATTTGCAAAACAGTTTCCACTGCTTTGCTCCTTTGCATATATTTTTGCATATCTATGTTGTGACTAGCCGATGGTGTATATATTGCATACAACGCATTCAAGAAATAACACAGTGTAATATATAGATATATCCCCGTTAAAGTACTGTGCGAGGTAAATTAGAACTAGCTTAAAATGCAGTCCTTCTCATTTGGGATTAGTGGTAGAGTTCTTATTGTGGAAGCGGACTGCTCACAGATGTCCTGAATGTTTTAACTGTACCCATCGTTCACCCTTTAGTCCGAGACAAATGCTAGTGTCATTTCTTGTTGGATTTGCAGGGGATGAATGGGGAGGGAGACAATAGCATGCAATATGTATGGACTGGTGGATTGATGGACTGATGTTTGACATCAGAACGGGTTGACAGGCTGGACACGAGTAAAGGGGGCTAGCAGGGGTCAGGGCTAACAGGCATCAGTGGTGGGGTGGGTTCTGGATGACGAAAGGCGATTAACAAAGGGACAGGAGCTAGAAAACAGGTGTGGGACAAACAACTGAAATGTCGATAGCAGTTGAAGTGGGCCAGACAGGAAAGTGATGCTGAATGAGGGTGTTACTTAGAAAGTAATGTAAGTAAAGTCATCAGAAAGATGTGTTGGAGCGTACCTCTTATAATGAAAATTAACACGAAATGTTTGTGAACTAATCCATAATAATTCAGCATAGAAAATATTACTATGTTTTACTAAACATGCGTTTGAAATGTGCCCACGGGGAGTGGCCGTCAGTATATACGGGGATTAATAAAGTTGACTAATAATGAGTTATTGATGCACTAATGTATGATTTTGTGTTAGTATTAAAGGTTATCTGTTAAGGTTTTGCTAGTTAACTCACTAGGCCTTAGTTAGCATGAGTCGGGGCCTAGTTGCCCGGTTGCATATTAAATGTGTTTTTCTAACGTGCAGTGTGCTGACTTGCTGAAGGACATGTAATCGTATTTTTCCAGAAGCTAGAAGATGAGTGTAACTGTAGTAGATCCGTTCTCATGAAACTCGACTTGCTCAAGGAAACATTCTTGCTGAATGCAACAGTGTAGACTTGCAACAGGTACAAGGTCGCCTAAACCGGTATAGACAATGGAACTACTGACTGGGGATGCGAGAGGACCACAAGAATATGAAATCATACCGGACATTCTACCCATTGGAGACGTCAATCACAAGAACCAATGAACTATGTGAGAACTGTTATGAGGTGACAATTTTGATAGGATGAGCAGAAAACTATTGGATGGAGATAGTGGTGCGCCAAACCTGCCCAATTGGAAATTAGGGGACTATTCAACAGAAAAGGGATAAAACCCTTTGACACGAGGAGCCATTAGAGATGCCATTGTGAACAATTCTTGCTGTTACCTAGCCACTTTGTCACTCTGCCTATAGACTTTGTTGTTTGAATCTTCAACCCATTCTTACCCTTACATTGCCCGTTCTATACTTCTCCTCCTTATGAGGGAAGTGTCCCTTTTTACCCCGTCTTGCTGAACTTTGCTGTGTTTCCTGGCTGATGGCGAATCAACTGATGTCCTGAGGACGAAGACTGACTCTGTATGCTGACCCATTACGGAGGGTAACTATATGATGATGAAATTGTAATTGTCTGTTTGTCTTTCCTTTCTAGGTACCAACTGCTTCTTTTGACAGAGACCTTAGTTAGATGTTTTCTAAATTTGTGGTACCAAAATTGTTTTGCATGAAGCCCAACATGCCAATGCTAATTTGAGGTTAGTTGAGGGGTTCATTAAACGGACGCAAATAGAAAAATGACTGAATCTATGCTTTGTTGAATAATGCGCTAATAATACTGTGCAAAAGTCAATCCATGTTGACGGTGTGCTATGTTCTAATATTCATAATCTTTGCTCTGATGAAATTCTATTCCAGTTGCCATATTATGACAATGTTGATGTGCTTCTTGGTTTTGAGACTAATAAACTTGCTAGTAGAGTATAATCAATAGGGAATAAACATCACAAACTTGATCAAATCTGGTATGGTTATTCATGACTGAAAGGTCATGGTGTGTCCCGAATCTCATTAATGACATTGAATTAATTTGTTATGGTGATTATTGATGACGTTATTGACTTATTGATTGACATGTTGATTAGTTATCTCGTCTTGAGGTGTCTTCAATCAGGGGCAAAAGACTCATCAGCCTAAAACGAATCCCAGAGTGAATAAATTATCTAAATTGGGACGCGTTATCAGATGCATCGTATAACAAAAGCGTGCTTCATAAGAAACATAGGGTGGTGGCACTGCATTAAGGGACTGATGTAAACACATGCCAGAAAGTGGCCACGAAGGAAGCTCTCATGGGTTAGAGATGGTAAGGAACAGGAGAAGAGGGGAATTGGAAATATTGAAAATACATAGGGGTGGAAAGTAAAAAGGCAGGCTACTGGATATGAGATATATTTGAATCTTCGATGGTGAAATGTTACCAATAGAAAAGGGCACTACCTAAAGAGCATTTGCCCTACACAAGACATCAACATTTACATGATGCTTATTCAAAGTCCTGTATTCTGGTAAATCGTCTACAAAGGGTATACTTCTTATTTGGAATGTTCATTGTCTAAATTGGCTGTATTTATGGTGTTTCTTTGTATAGGTGAATGTTTAATCCAAGAAAGCTAGGTATTGGGTTACTTAGGTTCATCATATTTTCTGAATTTATTTCAATATGTAATGTTCACCACCTGAACAGTTATTGATATTTGATATATTTTATTTGTTTGATAGTATGCCATTAAAGCAATACAAACAATACATGTTTACTCTTTAAACATAGAAGTTACTGGGCAGGAAGGGTGAAGCATTGAATATGAATACATTTTTATTTGTAAATCTAGTGCATTCATGCAGTATGGCCTAGAGGTGACTGCTTAAGAGGGTATATGTTATATTATCTTTTGTAGGCAGAGATCTGACTAGATTCTGGTTTCTATAGTTTCTGAAGAGGATACTTGGGCATTCCAATGAGGGGGCTGATCTATGTCAATGTAAACGATCTAAGCTAGAGTTTGAATGATGCAGACAGGGATTTAGAACATCTAGTGACACGAGTGTAGATGTGATCGAGGTGTGACGGTCATTCTGACATTGTTGTTGAACTCCCCTAATACACCCTTGCATATGGTCAGACCAACTTCACTGAAGAGTTCTTAAATACAGTTTACTTTAATTTATTTTTAATGTGGGTGAGGTGCGAGTTTCTATGATAGAAATTTTACAGAGAAATATTGTGTTTATGTTACATGCAAAATCCATAGAAAAGTTTCTTTTATATCAAAACCGGACCTCACATATGAGAAATGAGAGAGTATCACAAATATTGTTTACAGTAATATTACTGAGTAGCTGCTTTGTTACAATACTGAAAACACACAGCACTATCCCTGTATATTAGATGTAAAGACATTTAGGGCCTGACTGACGAAGGCAAAGTTAGGCTGAAAGTCTAGGTTGAGATCTGAAGTCTAGCTTTAGACCTGAAGTATAAGCTTAGACCTGAAGGGTTCAGCCAACAACCGAAAAAATGGAAAAAAGAAAAGGGGGCAGGGTACGATTACTCTAATCCCCTAGCCTTGGGTTCAGGGCAAAAAAGCATTTTTTTAAAAAAGTTCACTGTGCTATGTGTGAATATTCATGAATTTTGTTGTGAATTAAAAAAACAAGTGCAGTCTCTCACGGGTGCTTTTAATAATACCCCCTGGTGGGTGAGGTCGAGGGGGCATTCCCAAAATAGAAAAGGAGGTGGGCACACAGGTTTCCCCTCCTAGGTATTATTAAAGTCCCAGGGACCACCACCACCCCAGAGCTGAAGAATCTACTATCAGGGGGCTGCACCTATCCCCCTGGCCCCCAGGGACAACCACCTCCCTGGGTGCAACAATATTATAATTTTGCAGGGGTACACACAGACCCCCTGGGCCCTGGGGACCACCCCATCCTAAGGGCTAAAACATATTATACAGGGGGGCTGTGCAGACCCCCCAGGTACGAGGACCATCACCTCCCCAGGGATACATTGTTAAAAAAACAGGGCGTACCCACAGATGTCCCAGTCAGCAGGTACCCCCACCTCCCCTGGGCCACCATAAACTTAAAATAAGGGGTCTGCGTGGACCCACCGGCCTGAGAGACCACCACCTCCCTGAGGACATTATGGAGGGGGGCCATTCGGTTCCCTCCTAGAGCCATACATGACCCTGGGGACCTCCACCCGCAGGGCCATCTCCTGCTACCTCCTAAGGTGCCTACACTCTGGAGGCATCTGTTTGCTTGGTGGGAGGTGACGGCTCCCGCCAAGCAAACACAAACATAACTCTGCTCCCAGCAAGCAGGAGCGTTAAAACTGCTCCTGCTTGCTGGGAGCATGGTTTTCATCTCATACCCTGCTAAGCAGGGAAAGAGATAAAAAGATTGCTACTGCATGCCGGGAACTGCATTTCCAGCAGCTCCGTGTGTGCGGGTGCAATGTCTGTTCCCGCCTTGAGGCTCCCCCCATGGTCCTGCCACTTTCTTTCTCCCTCTCTTTTATAATGGGATCGATAAGAGAATGTGAGAGATTTTATTGCAATGGTCTTTCCATAAAATGACTTGGAAGCGTCACACTAGCATGATGTTGGGTGCAAATGTTATAGTTACATTTTGTTGCACAACAGAAAAAAGTCTCTTCTGGCCTACTGGTAGAGCTCTTGAAGTGCCATTCAAAAGGATGAAGGTTTAAATCCTGGTATCTCAAGGCAATGTCTGTTTATTTACTCGTGTTTAGAATGTTAAACATCGCTACTGATGGAACATTTATGTCTTTTTTTCCCCATCAATAATTTTTGCTTTGAATGTCTGGACACTGCACAGTTAGAAGTCACCTGTGGCCTAGTGGTTAAGGTCTCCCTCACTCACACAGAAGGTTGAAGGTTTCAGTCTAGGTTTGTCAGCTGTCATTCCTCAGCATTAATTTATTTTTGACTTCAAATATTTAAGATACATACAGAACGGTGATCTCATCCTTTTTGCTTGTCAAATACATTTTTTTCAATTTGTCAGAACATTTCTCATTCCAAGTAGCATGGGTCTGGGCGGTTTTAGGAAGTTGGCTGCAGAGGAAGGGCATTCATGGCTCAGGATTCCGTGATTATAGGGGGTTGGCTGCAGGCCCTGCACCCAACCTCTGCCGCGCAATTTGTCAGAACATTTCTCTTTCCATTTGGTGTGTGTTGGGTGGTTATGAGGATTTGGCCACAGGGCTGAAGGCCGTGCGTGGCTCGGGTTGGGTGGATTTAGAGGGTTGGCTGCAGGCCCTGCATCCAACCCCTGCCATGCAGGGGCAAAGACCATGTACGGCGGTGGTTGGATTAACATATAGGTGGTCATTACAACCCTGGCGGATGGTGTTAAAGCGGCGGTAAGACCGCCAACAGGCCAGCGGTAAAAAAAATTGGAATTACGACTGTGGCGGAAACCGCCAACAAAGACAGCCACTTTAATACTCCGACCGCCATGGCGGTACAGACAAACAGCTTGGCGGTCACCGCCAACAGACAGGCGGAAGACAAAGTACCGCCCACAGTATCACAACCTACCAATCCGCCACCTTTTCTGGGGCGGATTCACTGTGGACAAAAACAAGGTGGAAACAGGATCTCGAAGGGATAACGCTCACCTCTACACACCCCACGAGGAATCCAGACGCCATGGAACCAGAGCTGCACATCCTGCCAGCCCTTATCTTCTTGCTCCTCTACCAGGAGCACGAACGCCGGCGGCGAATACAACGGTGAGTACTGCACCTACGACACAGGGGAGGGGGGAGGGATAAAACAGGAACACACACACGCAACAGGCAACACCCCCACCCCCACCCTCACCCATGACAACACACACACCAATACAGCATGATACATTACAGTTACACACCCCAACCCCCCCGGAAGAATGCAAAGACAAAAGGAAATGAGTGTAACCATTGTAATATATTAAAATCAAGTACGCAAAAATATATATATACACCATAGACAAAATATACACCAAGCTTAGTAGTCCAGGTAGTGCTCCAATGAAGTCCGTGGAACACTGGGGCCACACGGTATGGGCGAGGCCCACACAAGATCCCCGACCATGACGGAGAGAACACTGCAGGGGCATCAGAGAGCAAGAAAACAGGCACCTCAGGGGGAGGGAAAGGGGGGGCACCTCAGCCGTTTGAGTGCACAACGCCAAATCCACGAGAGGGCCACATGCCCACTGTCCAATCCTGGGGAGTGCAAAGCCACAGTCTCTCAAGTGTATACAGTGGGTGGGTTGCCCACTATTCCATCCGGGGGAGTGCAAAGCCACAGTCTCTCAAGTCTAAACAGTGGGTGGGTTGCCCACTGTTCAATCCTGGGGAGTGCAAAGCCACAGTCTCTCAAGTGGATAACAGTCTCCACTGGTTCAGGAGGGGGCATGGTGCCCAGAGTGCTTCATCCTGCTAAGGACAGAGGTAGTGGATGACAGTCTCCACTGGTTCTGGAGGGGGCTCTGTGCCCAGAGTGCTTCATCCTGCTAAGGACAGAGGTAGTGGATGACAGTCTCCACTGGTTCTGGAGGGGGCTCTGTGCCCAGAGTGCTTCATCCTGCTCGTGACGGACTCAGTAGCATCAGTGCCCTTGCCGCTCATGGGCCAGCGGTGCTTGTAGCGGCGGTGCCCTGTTCAGCGGTGCTTGAGGCGGTGGTGCCCTGTTCAGCGGTGCTTGAGGTGGTGGTGCCCTGTTCAGCGGTGCTTGAGGCGTCGGTGCTCGGTTCAGCAGTGCTTGTGACGGCGGTGCCCTGTTCAGCGGTGCTTGTAGCGGCTGTGCCCTTTTCAGCGGTGCTTGAGGCGGCGGTGCCCTGTTCAGCGGTGCTTGTAGCGGCAGTGCCCTGTTCAGCTTGAGGCGGAGGTGCCCTGTTCAGCGATGCTTGAGGCGGTGGTGCCCTGTTCAGCAGTGCTTGAGGCGGCGGTAGGCGGCGGTGCCCTGTTCAGTGGTGCTTGAGGCGGCGGTGCCCTGTTCATCGGTGCTTGAGGCAGCGGTGCCCTGTTCAGCAGTGCTTGTAGCGGCAGTGCCCTGTTCAGTGGTGCTTGAGGCGCCGGTGCCCTATTCAGCGGTGCTTGAGGCGGCGGGCTCCTTTGCAGTGACTCAGCTGCTGGCGCTCCTCTCTAGCCAGCGGGGCTTGTGCTGGCAGTCCTCTCTAGCCCAGGTGGGCTTGTGCTGGCAGTCCTCTCTAGCCCCGTGGGGCTTGTGCTGGCGGTCCTCTCTAGCTCAGCGGGGCTTGTGCTGGCGGTGGCCTCCTGGGCAGCGGGGATGATGGCGGTGGCCTCTTAGGTAGCAGGGCAGGTGCTGGCAGTGGCCTCCTGGGCATCGGGGATGATGGCCGTCTTCTCCGCTGTGCTGCTCTTCCCAGACTTGCCGGGTTTCTTATGGCCCTTCCCCACCTTGGAAGGTGTCGCAGCTGACTCCACACTCCCATCGGGACCCCTGGGAGCGGCTTTGGTGGCTGGAGTCTTCCCTCTCTCCCGCCCGGCACTGGCCAACTTTTGATGCTTGACAGGTGGGGGACTGTCCGTGCTGTGGCTCCGTGCCACACTGGCTGCCCTGGTGGCCGGTGCACTCCAGATTCCGGTGACTACAGGCACCACTGGTCCCGGAGATGTTGTGACTGAGGTGCTAGGTTGGGACCTGGAGAGTCGGGCCCTAGGAGACGGACGGGGTGGGGGAGGTGTGGGAAAGAGGTCAAGGTTGGACAGGAAATGTTTTTTGGAGACACTGGGACGGGTAGCTGGAGGGGGTTTGGGAGTGGAGGAAGAGGTTGTGGTTGTAGGAGGTGTTCATTTGGTGACTTTGGGTGAAGGTGCATGCGCTGGAGGCTGTCGTGAGGTGGATGGTTGTTGGGTGGGTGTGTGGCTGCGTTTGTGTATCTTGGGAGGTGGCGTCACAGACACACTGGGAGAGGACACAGGGGGCATGTGAATGGTAGTGGGGGTGGTGACTGCACGTGAGCGGGGTGTAGTGGTGTGTGTGCTGGTGATGGCAGTAGTGGCTGTAGATGTAATGCATGCAGGTGTGAGTGTAGACGAGACTGGGAGGGAGGAGGGAGACGAGGAGGAAGGGGACACAGTGGAGGCAGTGGATGTTGGTGTGTCTGTATGTGTGTGATGTTTGTGTGAGTGCCTGTGGGATGTGTGGTGCTCATGTTTGCCTGAGCTTCCCTTGTGTGTTGACGTGTGTGCATGCTGGTCTGAAGGTGTGCTTGGGATAGGCTGGGGTACAGGGGATTAGGTCTGGGTGGACGAAGTTAGAGGGGGGAGGCTAGAAACGGGGACTATGGCTGCCATCAGTGCTGAGGCCAAAGTCTGAAAAGCTTGCTGAAGGGCCGCCTGACCAGAATGAATGCCCTCCAGGAATGCATTTGTTTGTTGCAACTGCCTTTCTACACCCTGGATGGCATTCAAAATTGTAGACTGCCCAACAATGAGGGACCTGAGGAGATCAATGGCCTCCTCACTGAGGGCATCCGGGGTGACTGGGGCAGGGCCTGAGGTGCCTGGAGCGAACGTGATGCCCACCCTCCTGGGTGAGCGGGCACGGGGCAAAGGCTGAGGGGCTGCTGGGAGGGCAATGCTGGTGGGGGGGTGGCAGCTGTACCTGTTGATACGGGGGGCACAGAGGTTGCCGCCACCACAAGGGAGCTCCTATCAGAGGACGAGTCCGTGTCGCTGGTGTCAGCTCCTGTCCCCGCCGTGGAGCTCCCCTCACCCTCCGTCCCACTGGTGAACTCCGAGTCCGTAGTGTCGCCCTGCAGGGTCATGTGGGATGCAGCTCCCTCGTGCTCCGGTGCCACTGCTCTTCCGCCTGATGATGCTAATGCACAGAAGAACAGGGACACCACAAAAAGGGGGGGGGGGGGCAGAAGAAAGACATGTTGAGTGCATGCATTACAGCTAACGTTGGAGGTCATGACAGACACAGAAGCCCCCTGCACTACGCCGCGCTCTTGGGCTCCACTGTTCAATCCCTGGGAAATGGCCTACAAGGCTATGGACCACATCTGCACACATGGATGACACAGGTCAATGACTTAGTGTACTTGGCACTCTACAGAGGTGGGGTGCCACATGGCCTACCTTACGGAGGGACCTTGCCTACTAAACTCGCCCTGGCCTAGGGAAACTCACAGCCCACCTCCCCCACCCAGACACCTCCACTGCACGCAAAATCAGAAGGATGAGAGTGTACTCACCCCCTTGTGGCTGCTGTGATGCCCTCAAGCGCCCATCCAACTCTGGGTACGCCACCGCCAGGATCCTGAACATCAGGTGGGTCATGATGCGACGGGAACCCCTCCCACGTTGGGAGGCCATCCCCAGCTGAGCCTCCACCATCTTCATGCTCCAGCGGCGAATGTCCTCCCATCTTTTCCAGCAGTGGGTGCTCCGTCTGTGGTAGACCCCCAGGGTCCGGACGTACCTGGCGATGGCACGCCAAATATATTTTTTCTGGTGGGCGCTGACCTACATGAATTGTACAGGGGGAAGAGAAACTTTATTACCAACTGCACCGTCACAGTCATTGGCCCCCATCCCTACCCTTGCCATGTGGCACATGCATTCATCGTCGTTTCATGCACGCCTCAATCTCCCCCCCACATCTTTCATCCACCCCACTCCACTCAGGCATAGCCCATACAGCATGCTCCCAGTGTACGTACCTGTTTGTCTGGAGGACCGCAGAGTAGCGTGTACTGGGGGAGGACCCCATCCACAAGTTTCTCCAACTCCTCCGATGTGAAGGCAGGGGCCCTTTCCCCAGACACTCGAGCCATTGTCTCTTCCAGACAAAGGTCACAGCAGCACTTGCAGTGTAGGTCCTCTCCTGTCGAAGATCAGGTATCGAGTGATTGAACAGATAGAAAATGGCGGTCACGTCCGCGGCGGTGCGTACCACCACTGCCGGTGTACATCATCATTGGCTCCTGGGACCCATAGGGTCCAATGTTAACCAATGCAGCACTGCGCCGTGGTCTTCGACCGTCTACCGCGACGGTGTACAATGCCAGCGCAGTTACCTCACATCCCATTGTCCCACTTTACAGGTCAGGCAGCCGCCATTTCAGGGGCCCACATGGCTTAATTTTTAACTGCGTCACACATACCTAGGCCTATACTCAACACACATACAGACCACTTTTCGGATTAGGATCCGTGTTCTGTGTAAGCTGTGGGTACGTACCTCTGAGTTGGTTGACTCTGTGCTCACTTTTGTCCTTCATAGGCACCGTCTGCTGGGACATGTGAGGAGATGGCGTATTCTCCGGTGTACAGACCGCTGGTGGACCTGTCAACAATGGAGGAAAGGTATGTGATCATCACCTACAGGCTTGACCGTGCCACAATCCATGAACTGTGTACCCAGCTGGAGCCAGACCTGATGTCAGCTATCCGCCATCCCACAGGAATCCCCCTCAAGTGCAGGTGCTGTCAGTGCTCCATTTCCTTGCAAGTCTGTCATTTCGAACAACAGTGGCCATAGCTTCAGGGATGTCTCAGCCAGTGTTCTCTAACGTGTTGTCCAGAGTGTTGTCTGCCCTGCTGAAACACATGCGGAGCTACATCGTTTTCACTCAGGTGGAGGATTTGCCTAGAGTGAAAGGTGATTTCTATTCCCTGGGACATATCCCCAACATCATAGGTGCCATTGATGGGACACATGTTGCTTTGGTTCCCCCGCAGGAGTGAACAGGTGTACAGAAACCGGAAGAGTTATCATTCCATGAATGTGCAGATGGTGTGTTTGGCAGACCAGTACATCTCCCATGTGAATGCCAAGTTCCCTGGCTCAGTGCATGATGCCTACATCCTGCGGAATAGCAGCATCCCTTATGTGATGGGGCAACTCCAGAGGCACCGTGTGTGGCTATTAGGTGAGCACCTAGAAGCAAGACAGTGGGAATGGTTGTCTGGGTCTGGGGATATCCCTACAGGTTAGTGTGTGTCTAACAGTTGTCCCTCGCCATTTGCAGGTGACTCTGGTTAGCCCAACCTGTCATGGCTACTGACCCCAGTGAGGAATCCCAGGACAAGGGCAGAGGAACGCTACAATGAGGCCAATGGGTGAACTCAGCGGATTATCGAACGGACCTTCGGCCTCCTGAAGGCCAGGATCAGGTGCCTCCATATGACAGGTGGATCCCTATTCTACTCTCCAAAGAAGGTGTGCCAGATCATCGTGGCCTACTGTATGATTCACAACTTAGACTTGCGACGACAGGTGCCTTTTCTGCAGGAGGATGGTCCAGATGGCGGTGTTGTTGCAGCTGTGGAGCCTGTGAACAGTGAAGACGAGGAAGCAGAAGAAGACGATATGGACAACAGGAACTCAGTGATCCTGCAATATTTCCAGTGAGACACAGGTAAGGGTACAGACCTGCCTACTACATGTACATTAACACTACTACCTCCCTACTGTCTGTTGTTTTCACCCAGTGTATGGTCACTGAGTTGTCGCTTTCCCTTTCGATTTCACAGATGTGGGTCCCACTGTGTGACATCTGCTATGTTTCCTCATGGACTAGAGCTGTGTGATATAGGTATGTTGACATTACAATTGTAAGAGCATTTTGTCACTGTAATTGCTTATACATTATTTCGAAATCACAGACTGACTCCAGATTGTTTTGTGCTTCAAGGGTGTTTATTTAAGTGCTAAATATTGGAGGGGGTTGTAAAATGGTCAGGGGTGATGGTGGAGGAATGTCCATGGCAGAGTCCAATCTATTAGTCTCACAGGTGCATTGCCCAAATGGGCATAGGAAGTGGAGCTGGGGCAGTTTGAGGATGGACAGGGTGACAAAGTGGGACAGAAAGATGACAATCAGGGTGGTCTCATTTCTTGGCAGGGGTCTTGGCATTGTCCTCTGTCTTTGTCCTGGATCTCAGGGAACATTTGCGGGGTGGTTCTCCCTCTGCAGGGGGTGCGGTGCTGGTGTGGTGATCCTGTGGCGGGGCGTCCTGTCCACTAGCGCCGGCGGAGGTGGTGGGCAGTTCATCGTCCATGCTAGTGTCAGGGGCACTTTGTTGTGCCACAGTGTCCCTCCTGGTGTTGAGTACTTCATTCAGCACCCCTACGATGGTGCCCAGGGTGGAATTGATGGTTCTGAGTTCCTCCCTGAAGCCCAAATACTGTTCCTCCTGCAGGCGCTGGGTCTCCTGAAACTTTGCCAGTACCATTGCCATCGTCTCCTGGGAGTGGTGGTAGGCTCCCATGATGGAGGAGTGGGCCTCGTGGAGAGTGGGTTCCCTGGGCCTGTCCTCCCCCTGTCACACAGCAGCCCTCCCAATTCCCCTGTGTTCCTGGGCCTCCGTCCCCTGGACCGTGTGCCCACTACCACTGCCCCCAGGTCCCTGTTGTTGGGGTGGTGGGTTAGCGTGGGTTCCCTGTAGTGGTGGACACACTGCTGCTTGACGCGTCCTGGGGACAGAGGTATGGGCCCGCTGGGTGGGTGCTGTGCTGGTGTTTCCAGAGGGTGGAAGCTCTGTAGTGGCCTGTGACTGTGTGATGGGAACCGACTGTACCGAGGTCCCGATGGGCCGGCCTGGTCATCTACATCTAGTTGGACAGAGCTGCTGTCATCATTGTGGGCCTCTTCTGTTGGTGGTGTGGACATGTGTGGACCCTCCTGTCTGGTGACGTTGGGTAGGGGTCCTGCAGGGGTATGAAAGGATGTTTATTACATCTGTGTGTGCCATGGTGTGCAATGGGTGGGTGACTGTGTACCCCAGTGCTTGCATTCCTGTGTGGGACCTTGTGTGATGATGGTTTAGAGGGGTGTATGGATATGTGCAGTGGGCATGCTTTGGTGATGGGTGTCCATGCTTTGGTGTTTCATGCATGGCTTGGTGTTGGGATGGGTGGTTTGTGAAATTGGGACATTTGTGAGGAGTTGGAGTGATGGGGGTGAGGGTGGGGGTATGTGATGGCATGCAGGTAGGATGGGGGATGTAATAGTTAAGATTTGACTTACCAGAGTCCATTCCTCGATCTACTCCTGCGAGGCCCTCAGGATGCAGAATCACCAAGACCTGCTCCTCCCATGTTGTTAGTTGTGGGGGAGGAGGTGGGGGTCCGCCGCCAGTCCGCTGAACCGCAAGGTGGTGTCTTGAGACCACAGAACGCACTTTCCCCCGTAGGTCATTCCACCTCTTCCTGATGTCATCCCGATTTCTTGGGTGCTGTCCCACTGCGTTGACCCTGTCCACTATTCTTCGCCATAGCTCCATCTTCCTAGCTATGGAGGTATGCTGCACCTGTACTCCGAATAGCTGTGGCTCTACCTGGACAATTTCCTCCACCATGACCCTGAGCTCCTCCTCTGAGAACCTGGGGTGTCTTTGCCGTGCCATGGGGTGGTGTGGGTGATGTGTGGGGTGGGGCGTGTGGTGATAAGTGTGCTGATATGTAGTGGTGTGTTGTGTGAGGTGTGTGGAAGTTCTGTGGGTGATGGTCTGGTGTGCCTGTGAATACTTGGTAGTAGTTTGTAGTGTCTCTCTGTGGCCTTCTTTCTGTATTTTTGTCTTAGGGGTTTGTGGGTGATGTGGGTGTGTGTTTTAAATTGTATTGAGTGTGTGGGAGTGGTGTGTGTATGTGTATCAGGTGTGTGTATTTTGAATTGTCCAATGTGGCTGTGTTTTGTATAAGTGTGTGTATTTTGAGCGCGGCGGTGTGTACCGCCAATGGAATACCGCGGTTGAAAGACTGCTGCGTGGATTCGTGTGTCATGATAGTGTGGGCGTATTTCTGTTGGCGTGACGGTGGAGGATTTGTTTTCGCCAGTTTATCACTGACCTTTGGTGTGGCGGACTTGTGTGGGTGTCTGAATTTTGGCGGATTCCGTGCAGTGGGTCATAATAGCTGTGGTGGATTTCCGCGGCCACGGCGGTGTGTTGCCGTTCTTCTGCACGGCGGTAAGCGGCATTTACCGCCAATGTTGTAATGAGGGCCACAATAATTAAAATTACTTTAAGCTAGAAAAACACAGAAATTCACAGAAAATACCAAAGGTTACAGGATGTGATAGCTCTGAAATAGAATTAAAAAAACAGACTCACATTTTAAATGCACAAAACCATAGAAATTCAGTTGTTATAGTTTGAGGTATTTCAAGTAACTATAACTCGTGCCCTAAAGTAACATGGCCTCACCATGCACTGCAAATTACCCCACATATTGCAAAACGTATGACAACTTTGATAACATCATTGATAATATCAATGTAATATTTGCTGTAAAACTATTGAGCAGAAACTTAGGGGTTAGGTTAAACATACACTGCCCCTTTTTCTTTTTTTTCATTTGTTTTTTGAGATTCAGCTGGAGCCAAGCCTTAAAATGGCTGCCAACACTTCCTGGTTGAAAAATTGTTAGCCAATGAGATCAGTAATATTTGCGAACTCGTTGCACCCTAGCTATACAAATTTAGAAATCTTTTATTTTCTTTAAAATTACTGAACCGAATTACATTAAATAAAGAGGGGTATCTGCAGACCAAAATCTACCTTTTTATTAAAATTAGCTCCCTGCGCTCTAAAGCCCACCATCAGGGGGCTGAATTGTTGGACTTTGCAATGCTCTAATAAGCTTTCAGACTTTCCATGCATCCGGACATTCCCCTACATGCATACCATGACTTCCAGCTATTTAAACCCTATTTGGAAATTACCATCCATTCCCAATCCATGCCTGGTTTTGTGGAAGCCGATCTGCTCATGTTTGAAACACCGATACCTATAATGCCCTGCTCACTGCTTTGACTCCACCCCTGCATGCAAAGGATGGGTGGAGGAATTCAGCACAAATGTGGCTGACTGCTGCGAGCCTGCTCACACCTGATGCATGTAATTACTGTGAACCATTTTAAGCCTCAGCTCCCTTCAGCCCAGTGTTGGTCATTGTAGCTGTTTTCTGGTGAGATTGACCCCCTTTTTCCTGAGGTTTATGAGCTATAGTTATTGATTGTTCCTGTTTCAGAGCCTTTTTATGTGGCTCTTGTTTGTTGAGCTCTTGCTATTCTTGTTTCTTGAAGTTCCTGAGCCATAGCTTTCCTTGTTCCTGTTCCTAAGTGGTAGATGTCCTTGTTCCTGAGCTAGCACTCCATGCAGTGCCGCTTAATTCCTAAGCATCAGCTATTTGTTGTACATTTTCTGCCTACAGTGTTACCTTGCTTCTTTAATTCCTGAACCAGCACTTCTTGTGCTCCCTTGAAGTCTTTTCTCCTTGTCTTTTTTCAAATTCCTTGTTCCAGTTCCTAATTGGTTGTTTTTCTGCTATCTTGCTTCTATTTTGTTTTGTGTGTTGCAATTTGTTATTGTAGAAACAGAACACAAAAACTACAGCACTCTTTGAATGCATCACATCACAGAACATAATACCGCATATTGTGATGTATTGTAGCATAAAACAGAATTCAAACAGAGTCCAACGCATAATACATAACAACATCCTGGCAGTGGGGCCCAAGGGGGAGGGATGGGAAGGGGAGGAGGGAATGGGAGCGGTAGAAGGGCATACATCATATAAATTATAAAACCGCATCCACATAAGGGTATATGATAGTAAGAAAACAGGGAGGTCCTTTTATGAGGTGAGGTAGCTATGGTTCAGAAGACCCTGGTGGGGAGGGGGGCAGATCGCCGGTGGTCTAGAATAGGAGCAACAAGAATTGGCAGGAGAGAGTGGGTGGAAGACCATTGATGGGAGATAGAATTATCCATGCTTCATGCTTCACTGTGGAAGAGGTACAAGAAAAGGGGGTCCAGTGATGCTGTAGTTTGGGGGCCGACAGTCCAAACAGAGGGAGCAGTCGTTGAAAGGGGGTGTGGGAGCGCATAGATGGGGCAGATGCTGGGAAGAAGAGGTAGCCTTCAGGTGAGATCAACGTGGCAGGGGGCTAGGGATATGGGTGGGAAAGGGAGGAAGGGACTGGGGAAGGAGAAAAAAGGGGAGGAATGGAGGAAGGGTGAGGGAGGGGTGCCAGGATATCTATGTCATTATCCAACTCAGCAGCTGCATGGCAGTCAGTCACATAGGGGGTTGTTCCATAGGAATGGCCCCCAGGTCTGCAGAAATAAAGCAGATTGGTCTTGCAAGTGATAGATGACGTGTTCATGGGCTGCTGTCTGTATCATCACCACAGTCAATTCCTCTGCTGTGGGAGTGGTGGGGGACCTCCAGTGGCGGACAATGCAATTTTTAGCAGTCGCAAGAGCTGTATGCAAGAGGTGACACTGCGGGAGGGACAGGTCCAGGGAGTCTCCCATGTCACGTAGGAGGATTAAAGAGGGAGAGAAGGATGCCTGTAGCATCATGGAGGCCCCTAAAGTGGAACCTACCTCAGTCCAGAAGGACCTTATTAAAGGGGCATTCACAGAGGATGCATGTTAGGTCACATCTAGTAGCCGTACACTGCCAGCAATTCGGATGGGGGTAAGAGTCCTGCCTTGTGCAGTTTAGTTGGCATCCAGAGCCACTCATGAAGTGTTTTGAAGAGGCAGAACTTCAAGTGGGACTCTCATGTGCCTCTATCGAGGGCTTCCTAAATCTCAACCCAGTCTTCCTCCCAATCTCCGTGTGAAGGCAGGTTTGTAATTTAGTATGAGGAGTATCTAAGAGGAGCTGCAAGAAGAGGTGATGAGTAAGGATGTCATAGAGGCCCGACATCACGCCGTTGAAGCGGCCCCAGGTGCTAAGATAGGAGACTATAGGGAAGGCCAGGGATGGGCTTCCAGGCAACATTGCAAGCAATACTTCAGTTGCAGGTACCACCAGGCCTGTTGTGGCTATTCGTATGATGTTGTTGCCCCAAAATGGGGGTTGTGAATGGAGTTGGGGTGAACGCCGAGAAGGTGATGTTCATGGAGCCAGGCTTTGTGCATGGCCTGGAGGAGCGGGTTGTCCGGATTGGTCTGGGTGGACCATCTGTTGTATAAAGGGTTGAGGCCTGTTGGGCTGAAGAGTATCAGTTATTCTGTGATGACACATTTTGGCGGGTCTGACATTTCAGGCAGCATTTACAACAGTTGGGATAAATGGAGGGCCAAGGTGTAATGTTCCACCGATGGGAGTCCCAAGCTTCCACACAAATGGCAGGCCATGAGTTTGGCAGAGGAAAGATGTGGGCGGGAGGACCCCCACACAAAGGCTGGATCTTTGTGTCCACTAGTCAGAGTGTCGTGAGGGGTACCAGAAGGGGAGCAAACCCACTACATATGTGAATCAAGGAATGTGACCATCCATATCGCTTGTACAAGGCCCCACATGAAAAGTCCCAGGTGTGGCCATTTTTCAAAGTCCAATTTCATCCAGTCTATGAGTGGGTCAATGTTGTCTGCCACCATACTGTCAAATCCTCTGCTAACAAGAAGGCCCAGATATTTAAGATGGGACGGTGTCCATCAGAAGGGATAACCATGGATTGCTGCCCTCCTAGTGATGTTGGAGAGGGTTAACGCTTAGCTCTTGTACCAAATCACACAATAACTGGAAAGGAGCTCAAACTTTTTGATGATCTCCAGTAAAGTCAGAAAAGAGCGGTCCAGATCCTTCAGGGTGAGCAGGAGGTTGTCTGCATACAGGTAGAGTTTGGACAACCACTCTCGGAGGGGTATCCAAGAAAATAGGGTGGAGTGGCAGATGGTGGTCACCAGTGGTTCCATTGCAAAGAGAAATAAGAGCAGTGAAAGCGAGCAGCCTTGTCGCATTCCCCTGCGTATCGGAAAGTGGTCAGAAAAAAAGCCACCACAATTGACCTGGACCGTGGGGAAATCTTAAAGTAGATGGACTTTAGTGATAAACTGATCTCCCAGTCCAAATTTTTGCAGTGGTAATGGTGACGGGTAGCGTCTTGCGAAGTAGGATCGATATGCCGCATTTCCTAGTTGTCCCTCCCTATGTCATAGGTGGTTTAGAGCACCCTCCCCACCCAGTCCCGGCACAATTTATCGGATTCTAGATGTTTTTGATGGATCTCCTGTAACAAGGCTACATCTGCACTTTTCGACTGGAGGTAAGAGAGTACCTTTTTGTCTTTTAGGTAGTGCATCAGCCTGTTGACATTCCACGAGAGGACGCTTAGGGGGTGAGAGGTATGAGGGGTTTGACTGGTCATTGTAGTGGCATGTGAGGGAGTGGCAAAGAGGGAAGGCGGGAGGAAAAAGGTAGTATAGCACAAGACATAGATCACCTGGGGATAGTGATGTGACAGGGGGAGTTGCAGGAATTGGGGAGGGTGACAAGGGGTCCGATTCTAAACCAGTGCAAATCCCAAAGGGCCGAGATCTGTGCACTGTGGGTCTGGGCTTGATGAGTCAAACAGCACACTGGGTAGGTCCCCTCCAGGAGGCAGGGCATACAGAGATGGCATAGGACGATGATGTGGGCGGAAATGGGGGACCTACCTGGATTACAATGGACTTTGGCAGCATGGGGGGCACCAGAGTGGATGTTGATGCATGGGCCCAGGGTCTCAGGTGGGGTGAGCAGGCGTAATAGTATAAACAGGTAACCATTCAAAGCTGTTCTTTTGAACAATACAGAGCAAAATTCAATAACATCTTGCTCAACGCTAATGTGCTCTTGTTCAACGCTAATATGCTCAGTACTAATATGGGCAAGGGAGGGGGGAAGGGAGGGAGCCATGGGGCCACAGCAGGACAGTAACATAACCTCATAACATTCAACATGGGGCAATGTTATCCTGGAAATAGCGCAGCATATCACAATCATAAGTAGCGCAAGCAGGCAGCAGGGTACTCAGCTGTCGGTCAACTGTCCCAGTTCAGAGGTAACATATCAGGCCATAGGCCAAGGTGGGATGCAGAGTTCCCCAGTGGTATCAGTGTTAAGTGGAAGGTGGTTTGAGAGGGGACCTTGATTTATCCCTGTCATGGGATTGAGTATGATGTACCACTGCCTGGAGCTCATGTTCACTGCCGCCCTGAGGGCATGCTCCCCTGTCAAGGTCTTTGTAGCGCCCCATTGTCTGTGAACACAGGCCCATCTGGGGAGGCAGTCAAAACAGGGGCAGCGGAGGAACACTGGATTATGATAGGGAAGGAGCCGCAGGGTTGATATCCATAGCCTGAGCCAATAGGCTATCCAGGAATGAGTGCAAGTCTTCTGGGTCAAATACGTTTTTCAATTTACTTCCTTGGTGATCCTCATCCGGGCTGGGTCAAATAGGCAATACTTTACATCCAGTGGAGGCGGGGTCAGAGGACCAGGAACGATTTGCAATGGTCTCTTTTCAGACATCCGCAGAGATGCAGTTGTGGTACCCTTCATGCCTGTAGGGACCATGCGAGCAGGCTTCAGTAAGGAGTTGGCAAACCTGTTCATGGTGCAGAAAGCAGAAGATGATGAAGCAAGGCCGTAAGGAGCCATCCTGCCATTTCGGACCAAAGCGATGTGCCCATTGGAATTCCAGTAGGGGATCAAAGTTTAGGCCAGTGAGTGCAAGATTAGTGTTTCTGGGAAAAAAATTGAGATCCAATCTAAAAAAAGAAGACATTGTCTCTGTGGCTTCTGTCTTCCAGGTAGATGACCTTACTGCGGAGAAAGAGGAGCTCTTGATCTCGCTCTGGAATGCCGTTAAGGTGGTCCTCCGCTGTCATAACCCGGTGTGCCAGGCCAGTCACTTGATTCTGAAAGTCTGCAATGTCCCTGCAAATGAATTTGGTCTCAGCCATCAGCACAGAAATATTAGAGTTTATCCCTTCCAGCCTACCGCCCACCACCGTGACTTTCAGCAGGATACATTCCATGATGGTGACCTGTGCCGGGTCCACAGGGTCAGTGGTCTGCTCTGCAAGTGACATTCCCTTTGCGGCGGCCATGGAGTGGGGTTGTTTTACTGCTGCAGAGAAGAGGAGTTGACATGCTTGTTTGATATGAGTCTTACCACTGAGTTTTCATGAGGGTCTGGGCTCCAGGGGCCAAGTCTGTGTCCCTGAGGATGGAGAGGTGCTAAGTGGTGCAAGGAATGGGGGTTTGGTTGTCAGATGTGGTGCAGCGATCCCCACAGTCTGTATCAGTGTCCTACCGGCCAGGAGGGTGAATCTGTGGAGTTGCACAGAGGACCCGGGTGTATGGCAGAACCACGCAGCCTGGAGGAACACCCAACTGCAGGAGCAGGGGTGCAGCCTAGAGAGAAGTGCTTGGAGAGTATACCAGGTCGTGTTTGTCCTCCTGTAATGAAGGGGGAAGGAGAAGAGAAACTACCAGTGTTGGGGACTGTTCCCACCTCAAGGAGCCATTCTGCTGCGGGGGACCACTTCCCATCCTGAGGGTAGGACTTGTGCGGTCCCCCAGCCATCTCAGCCAAGTAAATCATCCAGAGCACACAAGTGCCTTAGGCAAAGACAGTCCCCAGTGTCAGGGCGCACTGGGATGCATCCGGGAGGATAGGCTGTGGACATGTGATTGATGGGCCCCTTTGAGTTCTCCCCGGCCTTTCCAAGGGATTGCTGGAGGCAGAGCAGGTGTTGTGGGATGTTAAGGAGGACAGCCACCCCCTTGGAGGTTCTTCGCTTGCACCTGGGTGACAATCCTGTCCGGCGTGGAGGCCTCAGAGGAGAAAATGCCCAAGGGTAAATTTGAAGAGGGGGGAATATGCAGAGCATGCAGCAGTCTAGATGTGTGGCCAGATCCAGACAAAGGTGGCCCCTGATTGTCCATGCAGCTTGTCTTTGCTGTGGGGACCCCCTGTAGACCTCATAAACATAGGTAGTCACTGAGGGTGGGGGGGCGAGTAACAGTTGACCCGCATGTCTTGTGTCCAAGGCCCTTGAATCACTGTGTCTCTGAGGGTGGGCGGGGGCAGAGCAGCAGTCCGTGGGAGGCAGCGAGCAGTCCCAAGCAGCCTCAGCCAGCTCCCACTGTCTTCAGGTTTTAGGCTGGAGGGTTGCTGTGGTGGCCAGCAGTCCGTGAACCATGCCCCAGGGGCAGGCGGGTCTGGCTGCTCAAACTTGAGGCTGTGGTGTTGTCGGCCTGGCTAGGCTTGTGTTCCAGCAGCCACAGAGGGCTGAGCTGCCGGCAGCGAGGAGGGCCTGCACACTCAGTCAGTTTCCTTGTATGTTTGTTACTTGCTTTCTGCCAAGTATGACCTTGTTTTCCTTCCTTTCTTGTTAAGCACTCCTCCCTGCTAGCTCCTTTTCTATTGTGGTTCTATTTAGTTCTACACCTTTGCTATTACCATCTTGTGTGTTCTTGTTTGATTGCCAGGATCTATGGTCTCAGCTGACAACCTAGGTCGTGTTTAATGTTCACTGTGAATATTGTCTTTTAGTTACTTTTATAACATCACCATAGGGGTCAGTCCCACATACCATGCCTTTTCATGTATATCCAATATATGGGTATTAGCAGTCAGAATCTGTAACGGCAATTGTGGGTGAAGAACTTACTGAGCTTCAGTCTTACATTCTGGAGCTCCTGAGTGCTTTACCCCACATTCCCTTTATTGTTTATGCTGTCATATACATATATGACTTGCTCGCCCTGAGGTGTTAGTTAGTCTGGGTGCTGCATTGCCTCTTAAATGCATGTTCTTTTTTAGCCTTATTTCTGAGCTTTTCCTTCAAAACTTTTACTGCTAATGTTTCATTTAGAGTTCCAAGGATGATATAAAAGTTGTCATGACTGCTGTTGTAGCTGGGGTAATTAGCAGTGCACGGCAAGGGCAAGAGTTATATTTACATTAGAGCATAAGTTATAGTTACTTGAAAGAACTCTAATGATAACTGCTTAATTCCTATGTTTTTGTACTAGTAAATTCAGAACCTAACGATAACGTCCCTGTAACCTCTCGCTTTTTCATTGAATTTTTATGTTTTTTAAAATTCTATTTCCTAATTATAACTTCCCTGTAATCTTAGTTTTTTTCATTTAATTTCTATGCTTTTTTAACGTGAACTAATATTCATTCTATATGTTAATCAGACCACCACTGCACATGACCTTTGGCTCTGCAGACAACCCCTATAACCACCCAACCCTGCACGGCGCATGGCCTTTGGCCAGTCCCTGCGGCTAACCCCTATACCAAGTAAACTCTTCAAGACCCCCCTCCCAAAGCTGATCTTGGCCCCCGGGGAACCTATTCTCCTGGGCCCGACCCAAATGTTTAAATTTTTTAAGGGTTGGGGGCTGCGCCCTGGGGACCCTATCCACGTGGCCCTGCCTAATTATTTTTGGGGGGAATAGAGGGACTGTATGGCCCCCTTCTCCAGGGCCTATCTTGGGCCTAGGGGCCCCTTCCCCCAGGGCCTGGCCTAAACCTTTTTTGTTTTTTAGGAGTGGGCACTGTGGCCCACCTCCTCAGGCTGATCTTCGCCCTGGGTACTCCATCCCCTAGTGCTAAAGCAGCCCCCTCTCTGTGAAAGCAGGAAACCTCTGCTTTGATGAAGGGAGAGCTGTATAACAGCTCTCCCTTCATTGAATCAGAGTGTTTGCTGTGACCTGGTGGCAGGTTTGCTATGGCCCGGAGATGGGCACTCTGGTACATAGCAAGAGCCAGACCTGGTGATCCCGAGTTCCATCAGTGGCTCCTCTAAGGGGTGCCATGTGGCCTCTCTCCTATGAAAATAGCCTTGGGGAGGTGGTGGTCTCCTGGGCTGCGGTGGGTCCGAAATAGACCCCCTTTCTATTTTTTTTAGTGCTTGGCCCAGGGAGGTAGTGGTCCCTGGGACTGCAGAGGGGGTTGTGTGGCCCACTTCATACATATAGATTCAAGCCCCAGGCAGTTGGTGGTCGCCTGGGCTATGGGGGAAGGTGTCCGCTCCCCCTGCACACAATTAAATTGAAGCACCAGGGAAGGTGTGGTACCCAGGGCCATGGAGGGGCCACACAGCCCCGAATACAATTAAAGAAAAGTCCAAGGGAGGTGGTGGTCCCCCCGCACAGAGTAAAATTGAAACCCAAGGTGGTCGCTGGGGCTGCGTGGGGACACGTTCCCCGCATTTCTTTTGTTTTTAGCTCTGGAGAAGTAGCCATCCCTGGGGTCCCTAGAGGCTGGGTGGACCCTTGCATTATATAAGCAATGCCCCCAGGATTTGGCCCTCCCGGGGGCTCCAGAATTACAAAGCGCGAGAGCCCGCATTTTTTTTTTTTAATCATTTTACCGGATCCGCTGTGACTCCAGGCAAAACTTTTAAAAAAATGTTTTTTTAGCATAATGTCCCTGAAACCTTTGTTTTTTTAAAAACAAATTGCTAAGGTTTTTCGAATTCTATTTCCTAACAATATAGTCCCTGGAACCTTTGTTATTTCACTGAATTTCTAGGCTTTTGTTAACATTATGTAAGAAGCCCGTTGCACTGCGCGGTGGGGCGGGTTGGGCACAAGGCCTGGCACTTTGTGCCCCCACCCAAGCTTACTGCTCCGGGCCCCCTACTCCTTGCCCTCCATTGTCCAAGCCATGCTCCTGCTCTCCTATTACAGCCCTGTGTGGCTGTTGTTCTGCCACTGCCCTTCCTGCCTGCCCTGAATAGTTAACTTGCTTCCTCATCCACCTCTTCCCTACTCTCTATTTTCCGAGTCCATGCACCAGCCCACTCCCTTCTGCTCTGCATGGTTCAATGTGCTGTCACTGCCCCCTCCTTCCTGCCCTTCAATGTCCGTTATGCTGCAACTGTCCCTCCAGTCTGTTCGGTATTGTCAGCTTGCTGCCCTTGCCTCCTACTCCTCTCCTCTCCTCCATACGCATGGCCCTGCCCCTCCCTGTTGCTTTCAGTGGTCTGTTGTGCTATACTGCAGTTGTGCTTGCCCTTTGTGGTGTATTGTGCTGCTGCTACCCCTAACTTTTGCCCAGTAAGGTCAGTTTGATGGCCCTGCCTATCTCCCACCTGCCCTCTGTTAATCGAGTCCATGTCCCTACTCCATTCCTCCTGCATTCCATATCCCAATGTACCATATCTGTCTACATTTGGAACGTGATACAAGGGAGATTTTGAAAAACAAACCTAGGTAATTGATTTTCCCTATTGACTTACATTAAAAAAGGTAGTGATTTTTGGCAGAAGGAAGAAAAAATAATAATTTTGGGGCTAAAACATATTGGGAGTCTCCTGCCTGTATCGGGTCTGTCGGCACGT
This sequence comes from Pleurodeles waltl, assembly GCF_031143425.1. Taxonomy (NCBI): domain Eukaryota; kingdom Metazoa; phylum Chordata; class Amphibia; order Caudata; family Salamandridae; genus Pleurodeles; species Pleurodeles waltl. The sequence continues at coordinate 842,887,203 of NC_090436.1, forward strand.
ATGGTTGTACTGCCATTGTCACTTCTGTCTGCCCTCAATTGTCTGCTATATTGCCACAGCCTCTCTTGCTTGTCCTGCATGGTTGGTTTGCTGCCCCTGCCCCCCTTTCCTTTGCCTCCTGTACTCCATGGTCTATCATACTGCCACTGCTCCTCCTGCCTGTGTAGTGTGATCAACCAGTTTCCTCTGCACCCTCCTCCATGCCCTCAATTATCTGAGTCCATTGCCCTGACCTTTGCCATCCACACTATTCTAATGAACAACTAGATTGTTAACATTCTCTTTTTATCACAAAAGTGTTCCATGTCTGACGTCATCTTGATGTAATCAAAACTGTAACACCTAAAGCATTTCCTTTAAAAATTATAAAAATGTAAGGGTCTTATTCCAGTAGAAATCATGGTTAGTGCTTTAAAAAACTAAAATGAGGACATATTTGCTGAGTCCTCAAATAGCAAGAAAGCGCTTTTAAATGATTTGCTATCTTTATTCTTTTTTATCCCGTTGATCACTTGATTATTTGTTACACTTAGGGCAAACGATGTGGCCTTATAGCCAGAGCTGCAAACTAATAAACTGGGGATCCAGGATCATGTTTTGGCATCAGCCATAAAATCCTGTAATTATGGGCAAATCACTTAGGCCCTCATTCTGACCTTGGCGGTCTTTTCGCAAGACCGCCGAGTTACCGCCGCGGTGAAGACCGCCGACCGCGGCGGTGTGCCGCTGTGCGCATTCTGACCGCTGGGAGCGTTCCGCCGGAAAACCGCCAGCAGCCACACTGGCGGTCGGCGGGAAAGTGGAGACTGGTTAACCTCCACCGCCACGCCAGCAGAACACCGCCCACAGAATTACGACCCACATATCTGTGTGGCGGTCTTCTGTTGGCGGTCTTCTGTTGGCGGTCACGTCCCTATGGCTCCCGTCGCCTCCCGGAGGACCAACGCACAAGGTAAGTTGATCGTCCGTGAGGGGAGGGGGTGGGGGGGTGTTGTGTGATGTGGGCGTGCATGGGGGTGTGCGTGTGAGTGTGTAGAGGGGGTGTGTGAGTGCGTGTATGCGGGCGGGGGGTGCTGCTGTGTCTATGGGTAATGTGTGCTGTTCGGCGGGTGCGCATGTCGGCATGTATGTGTGCGGGTATGTGTCCCCGTTGTGTATGTGTGTGTAGGGGGGGTGTATATGTGCATGTTGGGGGTGTGTGCATGTCGGGGTACATGTATGTGCATGTCGGGGTGGGGGTGGGGAGGGGGTTCGTACCACCTCTGGGGGGTGGCAGGGGGGTGGAGGGTGTGGGGGGAGGACTCGGGTGGGTAGTGGGGGGTGGGGGAGACCCCTATCAGTGCCAGGGAAGGAATTCCCTGGCCCCGATAGTGCTTACCGCCATGGTTCGCACGGCGGTTCCCGCTCGCAAGAAACCGCGGCGGTAGGCAGGGTCATAATACCCTTGGCGGTCTTGGGACGACCGCCGGGCCGGAGTGCGCAAACTCCAGCCCCGCGGTCATGACCGCCGCGGCGGTCGGAGTGGAGAAGTAGCGGTCGGTCGCGGCGGGGACCGCCGCGGTCAGAATGCCATTTTTAATACCGCCGGTCTGTTCGCGGTCCGACCGCCGTCTCTCCGCCGACCGCCAGGGTCAGAATGAGGGCCTTAATCTCCACATGTCTAAAACCAAAATGAATATGTCCTTGAGCAATGTAACTGATGCTCATGTAATTCGGGTCAAGTCTGCGCTACATAAAACTGAAAAAATCTAAGGGGCATATTTATAATGCCCTAGCGCCACCTTGCGCTACATTAACATAACTATTTTTTATGTTAGTGTGGCCCAACGAGGCCGAAATCCCTGCGCCGTATTTACAAGGTGGCGCAATGCATGCATTACACCACTCTGTAAACCTTTGCGCAACATCATGCATGCGCCAGGCATAATGTATGCAAAGTAGACACTCCCCCATTAGGGGAGCTGTAAAAATGGCATAAGGAAATCTATGAGATCTCCTTGCATAATTTTTTACAGCAGTTTTAAGGCCTACTCAAGAGCAGGAATTAAGAGGGGGCTTCCATTCGTTATAATGGGGCCCTATGTACCCTGCAGGAATAGTGCCAATATTTTGACGCTACTCCAGTAGAGTACATCAATAGCGTCATGAGACATGCAGGAGTCCTGGTATTTCTCTTTTTCTTTCCCATCCCAACCCCCATTCCCTTGGAAATTCCTAGGGATGCAGTGTGTCCTTCATTGCTGCCCTGTCAGTCCTCACTGGGATTCAGGGATTGTTGTCGCTACATCTGAACCATCTGAAGTTCAGGGAAGTGGCTAGCAAATCAGATTTCTTATCTTCTATTTTGTTTCTATATTTATATTATTTATATTTTACCGTATGTCACCAGTCCATTTACTTTTGTGTACGGGTTGATCAGGCAAAGTCAGGCAAGTTTCACTGGAAAATGCGCTAGTGCACATGTGCCACTTCTTGCAGGTTTTACAGGGCTTGCATTCTCCTAGCCTTGGTTTTCTCTGAACTTTGACACTACAGAGCCACATTCCTATGTGATGAAAGGCATGCCTCGCTGATTGAACACAGTAGGGTGCATTAGGCTTAAGCCTTGTGCTGCCCAAAGCAGTGTGTTAATCAGTGAGGGTGTCAGAAGGCAGGCTTCACATTAAGTAGCTGCTTCTTTATGTGCATATGCACCTCCCATAGGGAGGAGAAAGGCAAAGAGGCAAATCAGTGTGCATGTGACTGGTGTCAAATATGGCACCAGTTGCATGCTATAAGCAAATACACTGTGCATTGTTCTTTGAGCACTGAAACATGCAGAGTGTATCTGACCTGGTCAGCTTTTTCTCTAGTTAAGAGTTCTCACTGTGACCTATCTTGAACCCCTGTTGTGATGCTGTGGGTACCGTTCAGCTCCCCAGTAATGGTGCAAGCCCCATTGTATTAGCCAGGGTTGGTAAGGCCTGCTGATATTCAGGAATGACTTGCCTCTCCAAGTCAGCAGGGTGTAACTGTGTGCCTAATTTAAATGTAGCTCCACTCTCTTACATTCAGCCTTTCCTATATGCAGAAGAGTTACTTCGATAAACTGAATCAAAGCTCATAATTACTGAAACAAGCTGAAGAAATTTAAAAATGCAGTGCTTGCAACTCAGTATGTGGTGCTTGGAAAGCCTTGAACACTTTAATTATGGAATGCTTAACATGTACTGGGCTTTGGAATGCTGCAAAGTTACTTAACATCTGTAATATGGAACAGTTAGCCACATCAAAGGTTGTTCACAAGTAAACGTCTGTCTTGGTATTTGGAGATTGTAAGGTAGAAGAATCTGTGAAAGCCCAGAGTTTTTCTTCAACCATGTAGTAAGGCTCATAGATTCTACTAAACTAAAGCCTTTCTTAGACTTTCCCCACACATATATGCTAACTGTGGAGCACATAGGTGTGCCTGTGCATTTCAGAAAGGAATGGCCTGGACTCCATACATGAAAATCCAAGACTGGCAGGTATCCCTCCAGTCCCATTTCTCATCACCTTCCTCCCTCAACCTTTGGCATGTTGAACCTCCTTCTGACCGCCATCTGCCAAACCTCTAACTGTGTTAAACTTCGTTCCTGGACTGAAAAGCAGTTCACCTTGAATGTGAAATAGCCCCACAGTGGCACATATTTTTTCTAGTTCTGATACTTGTGTTGTCAAAAATGTATTAGGTGGTGTCATATAACACTCCATTTTGCCTTCCAAGAGAATGCTTATGTAATGCTACAGACATGTAGGCTCCATTGCCAAATAGGCATCATCAGAGTGCCAGGTGTTCTTTGCTTTTCTTGTAGAATAAATGAATAGCTTGACGCATCAGAAACAGCATGAAACCTACAGGCTACAGTCTGAATCCCCCCAGGACTGATACAGACCTTCAGCCTCCCAAGGGTGGATAAAGTGAGTGGCAATAAGTTGGTAGAGATAACAAATGTTGCAGCATACATATCACAAGATAGAATTTGAGGGTGGGCTCCATATGCAACAACATCTGTGTGCTTTTTTTCCAGCTAAGAAATCAACCAGAAGGTGTAGTGAAGTCAGGACTTGGGCATGAGATAAGACGCATACACCACTGGTAAGACCTGTTGGAAAGTGGATTATTGATAAGGGCAGGAGTGTACCTTCACCTAACATTAGGCAAATACCACCCACGTAGGTCCAGTTAGGTCTCAATAAATTAAACCTAGCTCAACCCTTGGTAGCTTTGCAACGAGCGACAAGGCTTAACTTTGTAAAGCATTTAAAAATCACAAAACAGTAAATAAGTAAAACACAAACCACAATACAATTCCAACACCAATTTATAAAAAAAGATTAGGGCCCTCATTCTGACCTTGGCGGGCGGCGGAGGCCGCCCGCCAAAGTCCCGCCGTCAGGTTACCGTTCCGCGGTCGAAAGACCGCGGCGGTAATTCTGACTTTCCCGCTGGGCTGGCGGGCGGTCGCCTTCAGACCGCCCGCCAGCCCAGCGGGAAAGAGGCTTCCACGATGAAGCCGGCTCGGAATCGAGCCGGCGGAGTGGAAGCTGTGCGACGGGTGCAGTTGCACCCGTCGCGTATTTCACTGTCTGCACAGCAGACAGTGAAATACATGTAGGGGCCCTCTTACGGGGGCCCCTGCAATGCCCATGCCAGTGGCATGGGCACTGCAGGGGCCCCCAGGGGCCCCGCGACCCCCCCTACCGCCATCCGGATCCCGGCGGTCGGACCGCCGGGATCTGGATGGCGGTAGGGGGGGGTCAGAATCCCCGCGGCGGTGCAGCAAGCTGCGCCGCCGTGGAGGATTCAATGGGGCGGCGGTACACTGTCGGGAGCCCGCCAGTGGTGCCGGTCCGACCGCGGCTTTACCGCCGTAGTCGGAATCCCCATTGGAGCACCGCCGGCCTGTCGGCGGTGCTCCCGCGGTCCTCCGCCCTGGCGGTCTTTGACCGCCAGGGTCAGAATGACCACCTATATGTTTATCTTTAAATAGACACCAAAATTACTACAATTGGATAAGGGGAACGGGGGATATGAATTTTTAAAGAATCAATGTTGTCTAGCGCATAGAAGCAACTAACGCCCAAAGGGTTAAAAATGGTCACATGGACAGGGACAAAATCCAGAGTTCAGGCCACCCATGAGGAAGCACTGTTACACTTATTTTCAGATGTGTTTCTTGATTCAGGAAAGTTGTCCACAGCACCAGCCAAGGGTTCAGAGGCTCTGGTTTGCCTCTTGGAGTCTAGGACTACAACTCCCACAATGAACCTCCTTAAATTATGGAGTTGCTACAAATGTCTCCCAACTTCGTGATCCTCTCCCAGAGGTCCTTTTTGGGTTCTTGAAGTGTCCACAATTTGATCCAAATTTCCAGAAGCTCTGAGTTGCTGCTTGGGATTTGGGACTGCAATTCCCAGAATGCACATGGTCAGAATCTGCAAATGGCCACTGGACGCTGATCAGCTGGGCTCTGCTGATTCAGGGGACTCTGGGCAGCTCTTTTTTATCTGTAGTGGAGCCCCTTCTTGAAGCAGCAGAAAACAGGCAAAGCCCTTTTAGTGGTGAAGCCCAGGTGTGCAGCTGGTGAAGTCCTTCAGAGTGCAGTGTCCAGGTGCACATCAGGGGTCCAGAAGGGCAGTCCTTCTTCTTCTTTGTTTTGTTCCTTGTAGGGATCTGAGGTGTGGGCACAGCTCTGCAATATGCATCCTTTCTGCTGGGATGAAAAGCATGGGGGCCTGACTGTCCAATCACAGGCAAGTCATGTCCCTTTGGGATGACCACTTCCTGGGAAGCGTGGCAACAATCAATCCTAGAGAGAAACACTCTTCAAAAATCCAAAATGCTGAAGCTGATTTTTGGAGTTTAGATCTGGCTGAGCCCACCCACTGCCCTTTACTAATCTGATCAAGAGGGCACCTAATTGTCTGGGGTTGCAGGCAATGGGGGAAGTCCTGAGCTGCTCCACATTTCCTTCCCTGCCTTTGAAGACCAGTTTGGCTGCTCTCCCCCATCCTGTTTCACCATCTGCTGAAGCACATCTCCTCTCCCAAGAGAATCCTTTGTGTTCAGCCCAGCCCACTTCACATCTCATCAAGGCAGACTGGCCAATCAGAGAAGGGCACTACAGAGCTAAAGTTGACAACTTTCAGGTAGTATTTTAAAACTCTTTCCCTGAACTAGTTATATTAAATCCAACAATCGCAAGTTGTGGGATTTATTACAACAATTAATTTAATACCAAACTCAATATATCTGGCTCTTATGGGGACTTTCTTAATTAAAATAACGTCTCTCCATTTTAACCTAAGGAGACCATTCACTACAGTGAGAGGAAAAAAATATGTCTATTTTACCTCATTAGGGCTTATAAAACATTTTCGTAAAGTCCCTGCTTATAGTTACATGGCACCCAACCCTAGAGGCACTTAGGGCACATGTTAGGTGTGACTTACATGTAAAAAATAAGGTAGTTTAAGACTTTGGAAGTACTTTTAATTCCAAAGTTCAATTTGCATACAACTGTAGTTTAAAAGCAGCCAGCAAGGAAGGCCTGCCTTTAAAATGACACTGGGCACCTCAGTAGTGCACCTATGTGGTCACTACCTAGGCTGGGGTCCCTAAACCTACATGCCCTACCATATACTAGGGAGTTATAGGTAGGTTGACATAGCCAATTATAATTCGCCTAATTTGCATACTTATTTTACACAGATCACAGGCCCTGTGGTTAGCAGTATCCAGGGCACCATCAACGCCAGGAAAACACCAGCAAAAAGTGAAACATGGGGCAAAATGTTAGGGGGCCTCTGCAGTCAGCCATGTTATCTCACAATAGCATGACACTGTTTTTATTTACCTGTTAAAAAATAATGAAGTGACGCTGACACATCTACTATGCACTGTATCTTTCAAACATTAGCAATGCTGGAAAGGTACATTTTGAGGAAAGAAATATGTCCATGGTTTAAACGTCCTTGTACATTACATTAATCTACATTTGTTTCAACTTCGTGTATAAACTCATACTAAAGGAGCAAACATGCGGATGAGAACAGGATTGTACTGATACATTGAGTTGAAGAAAAAGAAAATTTTGCAGGGTCATGGCCCTTTGCGAGTCAGCACGCTGAAAAACAGAAAAGTTCTAGTGCTGCATTACGATGTGATGCAAATGGTTGAACAATCTTTGCAGAAAAGTGTTGTCCACACTATCCACCTGACGACAGACATGTGTACCAATTGCCAGGTGACTGATTACATGTGCACCACTGCACACTTACTATCTTTTGGGGGGGTAAAGCAAACGCTATCTACAGGTCTTGGCCCTGAATAAAGCTTTACAAGTGTTCTGGGGAATGCACCATTAGCCATGTTTGTCAAGTCATTCAAAGAGGAGGGGATGCCTAACACAGATGCTACTCCCTTTTGAGGTTTTCACATGGGAAGTTAGCAAGGAGGACCGTACGATTGGCCAAGCTATACCATTGTTGCATCTGTTACAGGACCAGCTAAAGAAGGTTTCTGAAATGTTCACACTCAGAGGTGAACACGAAAACACAGAAGTTCATGCCTAAGTTGAGAGCTTAATCTTTCTCTTGGTTTGTAGTGCAAAGCTGCAAAATGAGATCATCTCATCCGAAGTGTACAGTTGTGCCACACTACTTGACCCACGGGACAAATACGTTCTGCCACTTTTATTCCTTTTACTGAAATGGATGTTTCAGACTACAAGAGGTGGATTTTTGAGCAAGCTAGAGATCTGGAAGAAGAACGGCTGGAACTTATAATCCAACTCCACAGTTCTGGTGTTCCACCTTCAACATCTAGAGAGGGTGATCTTGCCTCACTGCAGCCAACACCCAAAACAAGAACACCAGCAACAATAACAACAGAAGAATCGGGCCAACATCTGCATTTGCTTGGATTCAAGGGGCAGGACTTAAGTCCAGTACAAAGGCGAATGCAAAAGAGGTCGAGCAAATGGCAGCACCAATGGCCAGTCAGAAGATGTTCCAGGAGTATTTGGGTGACCCAACAGAGGTTTAGGTTAAACAAAACCAACTGGTGTATTGGTATGGGAATGTCCACCAATGGCCAGAGCTCAGCAGCCTGGCAATAAAGTATCTGGCTTGTCCTGTAGCCAGTGTGTCTGCTGAGCATGTGTTTAGGGCAGCTTGCACAGTTGTCACAATGAGAAGGAACAGCCTCTCACCTCAAAATGCGGAGAGCTTGACCATGATCAAAACGAACCAACATGTCATACCACCTGATTACACTGTTCCTGAAACACCACAGGAAGAGGAGCTGGAAAACAAACTCTGGACTGAGTATGTCAGTGTCACAATAGAACATTTTAATTTTTTCTCATTGAACTTCTGTCTTAGAAAAAAGACAGTGGAGCTATATGTTTGTGTTGGATTTAATTTTAAGCTGCCCTGCCATTTTAGTCACATATATGTCCGGAATGCAATTGGAAAAGTGTGCAGTGAAGAAGCCTCCATAACCCCTTCATGACATTGGAGATAATCCCTGCCTCCCACTTGGATGTCAATCCTATTTTTGCATCACTTAGCAGGACTGCCCCAGAGATCATTTATTTACAGGAGTGCCAATACCAAATTCCAATGTGTTGTCTGCATCAAAGATACAATTGTGTACTTAACCTATCTCTGCTTGGTTTGGAAGAGGTGTCTATAACTAAGTACAACTATCTCAACAATGAGTGAATGAAGGTTAGTGATGATTAATGATTTATCTTTGACCAATCTATGGTGCCTGAGGGGATGTTCATTTTTCCTGAAGGTTATTGGCTGTTACAAACATACTTAGCGACACATCTATTTTAACAAGTGCCATGGGGTGGTGGTGGTCCCCGTGGCTGCAGCGGGCCATGCAGCCCCTTCCATCCATTTTACATTAAAGCCTCTGGGAGTTGGTGGTTCCCGGGACTGCAGGGTGGCCAGGTGGCCTCCTGCTTCCAAAATATGAAGGCACCCAGCATGTGGCCCACCCAGAGGCTTATAAAAAGAAGCATGAGAGCCTACACTTGTCTTATTTTTAAAACATTTTGGAGAGTTTCCGATGTCGCTGTGAAATCACAGATTTGAAGTGTTTTTTAGCCCATGGGGGGCCTCTGAGACCCAAACACCAGAGCAAAGGGGTCACAGTAACTCTACCTTGGCCCCTTGTCTTTTCTTTTACTTTTTTGTGGAACTCAACTGAAGCTGAGCCCAAAGATGGCTGGCAACACTTTCTGGTTGAAGTGTTGGCAGCCAATCAGAGCTATGCATTTGTCGTCCATGAGCTCTTAATATTGCAACCTCAGATGTACAAATCTTTTCCCTTTAATATCTTCTATACTACAGGACAGAGTTACATGAAATAAGCAAAAGTATAATCTGCAAACAGAAACCTAGCTTTCTGCCAAATTTGGTGTAATTCTGTCCAGTGCTTCGGGTTGTAGCCTTGTTCAAGAGTCCTAGGGAAATAACATAGGAAACACAACTTTTTTTTACCTCCCTTTCTTTTATCTGCCCCCGTTTGACAGACCACCCCAAAGGTTTCTGTGCACAACAGGAATCACTGGGGCAATATATTTGGAATATTTCACGTAGATTAGTCAAACAGCGCCAAAGATATAGGCAAGTTAAAAAATGCTTTTTCTATGGAAACATGGTCCTAACTATAACTACATAGTGGTGACCGCCACTAGGTAATATATATATATATATATATATATATATATATACACACACACACACACACACAATTAGTAATAATTTTAATTGCCTCTGCCTAGAAGTCCCCAATATATGGTAGGGCATGTAGTTTTAGGGACTTCAGTATAGTCAGAGTACCCCTTGGCACCCTGTTCTGGTCTCTGGTGTCATTGTAAAAGCAGACCTGCTTTCTGGCTGCTTTTATTTTAAAGTTAACCCAAAAGTTGACTTTGGAATTAAAAGTACTTCCAAAGTCTCAGCCTGCCTTACTTTTTACAAATGTCACACCTAAGGTCCGTCTTAAGTGCCCTAAGTGTTGGGTGCAGTGTAAATATAAGCAGGGCCTTTATAAAATATATTTAATAAGCCCTGGTGAGGGAAAAACTGCCAAATTTGTTTTCCCCCTTTGTAGTACATTAGCTCCATAGGTCAACATTGGGAGGCTTTATTTAAAATTAATAAAGTCTCAGTTCCAATAGAAAAGAGCTAACTCTGTGAAGTGTGGTATCAATTTAAAAGTTGAAATAAATCTAACAACTTGCAAATGTTGATTTTTTTATAATTAGTGCAGCAAAAGAGTTTTAGAACTCTTCCTGAAAGTTACCGAAATCAGCCCTGTAGTGCCTTTTCCTGATTGGTCAGTCTGTGGCAGCCTGAGCCAGTCTGCCTTAATGAGGTCTGAAGTGGCTTGGGCTAAAACAAAAGAAGCATATGGTAGGAGGAGAACTGCTACAACAGATGGTAGACCAGGATTGGGATAGAGTAGGCAAACTGGTTTTCAAAGGAGGGAAAGCCAACTGGAACAGCAAGTGGACCTCCCTCATTTTGTGCTTGTCCTGCCAGATGGTGGCCACAGTAATTAGATTAGGAGAGGGGCTGGAAGGGGTGTGTTAGGGAAATTTAACCACACAAGTGGGTGGGCTCAGCCAGATGTAACCTCCATTGAGAAAATTTCTCCATATTGAATTTTTTCAATTCTTTTGCTTTCTGGGATTGATTTTTGCCACACTTCACCGGAATTGGTCTCCCCAGAGGGTGACATCCTGCAACCTGTTGGTCAGGGGCACCCCCCTTCCTGCCAACCCAGAAGCAAGGATACATTTGGCAGAGCTTACCAGCAATTTAGATCCCTCCTTGAAGAAGATACTGGACAAGAAGGACTGCCCTGCTGAACCCTTTATCTACACCACAAGGACTGCACCAGCTGCATTCTTTGAGCTTTAGCATGCAAAGGACTCTGCCTTGCTTCTGCAGCTCCAGGAGTGGGAACCCTGTAAGCTATTGGTGCAAAGCAGCTCACCCCAGAGCACTATAGGATGAAGTTTAAGGACACCCAATCCTGAGTCAGCTTTGTGAACACCTCAGATAGATACATGGTAACAAATTAAGTACATATGAGGGGGTAGGGGCTATGCAATGGAATCATGGAGGTGCATATTGTGACTAATTGTACTCAGAGAAGTTAGACCAGTAACTATTGGACTCTAAGCTGTCTAGTCCTAGGGACCTGGGAGAGGCAGCTGACTCCAACAAACACCTGGGCCATAATCAGAAGAAGGGAGGACAAGATATCTCGAGGGGAAAGCCTAGGAGAACGAAGATAAAAAGTCAAAAGAGTCCTCACAAGAGCTACAAAAACCTGCACAAGATGGGGAAGCTACAAACCATGCTGTTGCCAAGGGTAGGAAGTATAAGGGGAAGCACTTTGATCCTGCTAAGGCAGGGAAATTTTATGAACTTGGAAAGACAAGGAAGTGTTTTGAGCGTTTCTAGCCAGGTAACAAAAGAGGGGATGCTGTCTGCTTCAAGGAATCCCTCACTGGTGAGCAGTTCCATGGGATTGCTAGTGTAGGTGTGGGGGTGGAAGATGGCCCAGAGATGGAGTCAGGATATTAAGAGGTTGCCTTAGTATCCATGGGAAGGGTGTCTGACCACCTTACCTCCAAGCATGGGGAAGTATAGGCAGAGGCCTAACGTCAACAGGAATGAGGTTGAGGCTCTGAGAGATACAGAAGCCAGTGTGACTAGGGTCACAGAGAAACTGGTTTCTCTAGAGAAGATACTACCTGGCATATTCCACCAGGTCACCTATACAGACAACAGAGCCAAGCTCCATCCCATGTCAATGAACAATGAGGTGTGACTGGTCATAAAAAGGTAGTTGTGTCTTCTGCCCTCCCAGTACAGTGTTTACTGGGAAATGATCTTGAAGCATCTAAGTGGTCAGAGGTGGAAAGAAGGGTCAGTGTGCAGATGCTGGACCTCCCTGAGTGGGAGTGTGCTGTGACAAGGTCACAGGCTGCACAACGGGGAAGTACTCGACACTTAGACCCTGGAACAATCGGCCAAGAAAGGGCATCAGGTATGGGGAGCCAACCCAAGGACGTCCAGAGGTGCAGGATGAATCTAATCCTGAGGGGGAGGATCTGAGTTAGGAACTCCATCCCTGCAGGCTTTGCCTGACTTGGCAGAATTGCAAGGAGCAGGTGGACCCACCAGGGAAGTGTTGTGCTGCGGCTAAGAGAGTGTCCCACTCCTGAGGGCCTGAGGCAGACTGCCTCCATGCAAGAATAAGGTAATGTCTGCAGATTCCACAATGTCTACTGGGAGGGTGGAGTCCTCTATGCTGAGGCCAGGGACCCCAAACCAGGAGGGAAGTAGTCCCCAAGAAGTACAGGGAATTCCTCTTCCCCTTAAGCCATGACATCCTCTTGGCAGGACATTTGGGTCAGACCAAGATCTGTAATAGGCTGGTCAACTATTTCCATTGACCCAACATGTCTGCTAAAGTGAACACTTTCTGTAGCTTCTCTGTTACCTGTCAGGCCAGTGGCAAGACAGGGGAGAAGCAAAGGCTCCCTTACTGCCACTGCCAGTGGCTGGGACTCCTTTTGAGAGGGCAGGGATTGATATTGTTGGTCCGTTAGACCCACCAACGGCTTAAAGCAACAGAAACATTTTGGTGGTAGTGCACCATGCCACCAGATATTCAGAGGTAATACCCCTCAGAACAGTCACTGCTCCCACAGTGGCTAGGGCCCTACATGGTTTGTTCACCAGAGAGGGTTTCCCCAAGGAGGTGATCTCAGATAGGGACACAAAATGATGAATGTGGTGTTACTTAAAAGTTCACCACCCTATATCATCCCCAGACTAACGGTCTGGTGAAAAAATTTAACAAGACCCTGAAAGGCATGATTATGGGTTTGTCTGACAAACTCAGGAGGAGATGGGATGTTCTCGTGCTATGCCTGCTGTTTGTTTACAGAGAGGTGCCCCAAAAGGGGGTTGGCTTCAGCCCTCTTAATTTACTGTTTGGGCACCCTGTAAGAGGCTCATTGAGTTTGGTGAGAAAGTCTTGGGAGAAGCCTCTTAAGGACTCCAAACAGAATGTTCTTGACTATGTGCTAAGCCTGCAGTCTGGCATGACTGAGTACATGAAGAGAGCAAGCAGCAACCTGGAGGCCAGCCAAGAGCTCATGAAGCTCTGGCATGACCAAAAGGCTACCATCAGGTCAGGTGGTGTAGGTGTTAGAGCCTGTGGCTCCCAGGGCCCTTCAGGCCAAGTGGACTTGGTCCTACCCCATTTTACAAAAAAAAGGGTGTGGTCACCTACCTGGTGGACCTTAGCACTCCCAGAAATCCCCACCAGATCCTGCATGTGAACAGTCTAAAACCCCATCAAGTCATGGAAAACATGACCACACCTGTGGGGGAAGGGAGGAGGAGAGTGAACCTCTGCCACACCTTGTCTATACCAAAGTACAAGATGGGCCAGTGGAGGGAGTTGTACTCTCTCCAAAGCTGACAGACTACCAGCAAAAAGACCACAAGCAAATGTTGCAGCAGTTTGTTGTTTTCTCTGTCCCCTGGACTCACCAATTGGTGTGTCTATGACATTGGCAGTGGTTACAGCTTACCTGTCAAAAACAAGTTGTTCAGTTTGTCTGACCAGGTCAGAGCCAACATCAAGGCTGAGGTAGCTAGCTAAGATGTTGGAGCTAGGGGTAATTGAGCCCTCTGATAGTTTGTGGGCAAGTCCAGTAGTATCCAAACTAAATCCACAAGGTGTTATGAAGAAGTTGAGAATCTGTGTAGACTACAGAGGTTTGAATGCAGTCACTAAGACGGATGCTCACCCCATACCTAGAGCTGATAATCCAATCAATAGGTTGGGGGCCGCCTGAGCACCTTTAACATGACCTGAGGATACTGGCAGATTGCCCTAACTCCAAGAAACAAGGAGAGGTCAGTATTTTCCATACCAGAGGGCCACTTTCAATTCAAGGTGATGCCTTTTGGTTTGACGAATCATCCTGCCACCTCCTGGGGCCAAATGAACTATGTGTGAGGGAGGGACACGCAGCCCACCCAGAGCTCCAGGGACCACCACCTCCCCAGGGCAATACTTCAATGAAATGCAGGGGACCTGCATTGCCCAACCTGTAGCCCTGAAGACAGCCACCTACTCAGGTCAAAACTAGAGATATATGCAGGGGGGGTCACAGAGCCCCACTGCACCCTCAGGGACCGCCACCTCCCAGGGGCAAAGATAGAATTGTATGCAGGGGTCTGCATCCCCCCGCAGCCCTGGGGATTGCCACCTCAATGGGGCAAAGATAGAATTAGATGCACCTCCTCGTGGTCAAATGAGTTGCACCCACTCACAGACCCACTTAAACACTTACGCACCAACTCACAGACCCACATAGACATTGACACACCCACTAAGACACTGATGCACTCACTCTTACACCTAGACAGATACTCTCACCGCCACTCTCACACCCAGATACACCCTGTCACACCTATTCTCACACCCAGAGACACAGGCAGCCTCAAACTCCTGCTATGCATAATCCAAAGGACCATATGCAGTGTGGAGTTGGGTGATTAGAGGGGTTGGCTGCAGGGTATGAATGCAAGCCACAGCCAAAGATCGTGTGCAGTAGTGGTTGGATTAACGTATGGTAATGAAAATTACTTTATGTTAAAAAAACGTAGAAATTTACTGAAAAAGCCAAAGGTTACAGAACCATTACAGTTAGGAAATTGAATAAAAAAAACACAGAAATTCACTTAAAAAAAACAAAAGTTAAAAGGACCTCATAGTTAGGCTGACATTTTAAATGTAGAAAACCATAGTAATTCACTAGTTATAGTTAGAGTTATCTCAAGTAACTATAACTTGCACCCTAAGGTAAATATAACTCTCTGCCTCACCACGCACTGCTAATCACTGCACAAATTACAGCACTCAGGATATCTTTGATAACATCATTAGGAATATCAATGTAATATTTTTGACAAAAAAATCTGTGTATGGCAGGGACGCGACTTATTGTTACCTTATGGCACGAGTTATACTTACTTGAGATAACTCTAACTGGTGAGTTTCCATGGTTTCGAATGTTTTAAATGTGAGCCTAACTATAACGTCCCTTTAGTCTTTGTTATTTTCAATGAATATATATATATATATATATATATATATATATATATATATATATATATAGAGAGAGATATGTATACAGTTTCACTGAAAAAACAAAGAGTACAGAGGCGTCATAGTTAGGAGACAGAATTTAAAAAGCCGTAAAAATGATCTTAAAAGACCAAAGGCTACAGGGATATTATAGCTGTGTTCTGAATTTACTCACACTAAACCAAATAAATTCAACAGTTAGAGTTATTTTAACCCCTTCGCTGCCAGGCCTTTTCCCCATCAGGTTATTTTTGGCTATTTGGAGCAGTTTGCGCTTAGGCCCTCATAACATTTTGTCCACATAAGCTACCAATGCCAAATTTGCGTTCTTTTTTTCCAACATTCTAGGGATTCTAGAGGTACCCAGAGTTTGTGGGAGACCAAGAATTTAGCCAAAATACAGTGAAAATTTAATTTTTTTCAAAGAAATGGGAAAAAAGGGCTGCATGAGAAGGCTTGTGTTTTTTCCCTGAAAATAGCATCAACAACGGGTGTATGGTACTAAAATCACCAGCTTTCCAGCTTTCAGGAACAGGCAGACTTCAATCACAAAACCCCATTTTTCAACACAATATTGGCATTTTACTTTGACATACCCCATTTTTACGATTTTTTCTGCTTTTAGCCTCCTTCCAGTTAGTGACAGAAATGGGTGTGAAACCAGTGCTGAATCCTGGAAGATTCTGAATTCAGCAAGGGGTCATTTGTGTAGATCCTACAAGGTTTTCCTACAGAAAATAACAACTGAAATTCAAAAGTTTTGAAATGGAGGTAAAAAACTGCCATTTTTCTTCACGTTTTACTCTGTAACTTTTTATTGCAATGTCAGATTTTTGAAAGCAATATACGTCTGCTGGACTCTTCTGGTTGAGGTGATATATTGGGCTTGTAGGTTCATCAAGAACCTTAGGTACCCAGAGCCAATAAATGAGCTGCACCTTGCAATGGGTTTTCATTCTGTACCGGGTGTACAGCATTTCATTTGGTGAAATACAAAGAGTGAAAAATAGGTATCAAGAAAACCTTTGTATTTCCAAAATGGGCACAAGATAAGGTGTTGAGAAGCAGTGGTTATTTGCACATCTCTGAACTCTGGGGTTCCCATACTAGCAGGTGATATTACAGGGCATAGTAATATGATGCTTATTTATTTGTTATAAAGGATGTCATATAGTTCTTTCTTTAATGTGTGTACTGTTTTGCTATTCTTCTGTATTTTCTGCTTGTGCCAATCAGCGTCATCAAACGTTCGAGTTCAAGCGTTTTAGTTCATCTCGGCAGTTGCCGGTTAACTCTTGTCCTGGAAGGTTGATGATGCTGTTGTGGGTCATTTACCTAAGAAATAAACATTCTGAAGATTTATCTCAGACTTGGACTATGTCATTTGTTGTTCCTGCACACTACAATCCCACAGGCATTTCTCAAATAGACGTCTTTTTTACACACCGTCTTACATTTGGAAGGGAAATGTAGAGAAACACAAAGGGCAATAACACTTGTTCTGCTATTCTGTGTTCCCCCAAGTCTCCCGATAAAAATGGTACCCCACTTGCGTGGTTGGGCCAAAAACCCATGACAAGAAACACAACATGGACACATCACATTTTACCCAAAGAAAACTGATTTTTGGAAAGTGCCTATCTGTGGATTTTGGCTTCCAGCTCAGCCGGCACATAGGAAAACCTACCAAAGCTGTGCATTTTGTAAAACTAGACACTTAGGGGAATCCAAGATGGGGTGACTTGTGGGTCTCTCACCAGATTCTGTTACCCAGAATCTTTTGCAAAACTCAAAATCTGGCAAAAAAACACTTTTTCCTCAAATTTCGGTGACAGAAAGTTCTGGAAGCTGAGAGGAGCCACAATTTTCCTTCCACCCAGCGTTTCCCAAGTCTCCCAATATAAAGCACACACCCACATCACCCACAAACCCTTACAACCAAAAATATGAAAGAAGGCCAGAGAGAGAGACTACCTAACACAACACCAGCATCCACAGACACACAACACCATCACTCATACAACATCCACGCACCTCAAACAACACACACCAACACATCCCATCAGACATCACAACGCACAGCACCTCACACATCACCCACACCACATCATGGCACCTCAAAGAAACCCCAGGTTCTCTGAGGAGGAGCTCATGGTCATGGTGGAGGAAATCGTCCGGGTAGAGCCACAGCTATTCGGATCACAGGTGCAGCAGACATCCATTGCAAGGAAGATGGAGCTATGGCGCAGAATTGTCGTCAGGGTTAACGCAGTGGGACAGCATCCAAGAACAAGTGATGACATCAGGAAGAGGTGGAATGACCTACGCGGGAAGATACATTCCGTGGTATCCAGATACCAGATTGCTGTACAGAGGACTGGCGGTGGACCCCTACCTCCTCCCCCACAACTAACAACATTAGCAATTCTTGGGGATCATGCATCCTGAGGGCCTCGCAGGAGTAGCAGGAGTACTGGACTCTGGTAAGGAAAATCTTTACTACTTTATCCCCCCCACCCACCTGCATGCCATCACATACTCCCACCCTCACCCTCACACCCATCACCCCAACAACCCACAGATACCCCACTAACACAACCCACACATCCTAAAACCAAGCCCTGCATGTAACACCAATGCATGCACACCCATCACCAAAGCATGTACAGTAGAGAGACTCACTCATGCCCCAAAACACAAGGGCCAAGCCAATAATGCAAGCACGGGAGTAGAGGGTAACTCACCCATTGTACAAGATGGCACACACAGATACAATAACTAAGCATTTATACCACAACAGGACCCCTACCCAATGTCACCGGACAGGAGGTGCCAGACATATCCAGTCCCCCCACAGAAGAGGCCCACAGTGATGACAGCAGCTCTGCATGCCTGGATCAAGATGACCAGCCCAGCCCATCAGTCGGTTCCCCTGACACAGTCACAAACCACCACTGAACCTCCCCCCTCAGGAAACACCACCACAGCACCCACCCAGTGGGCCCATCCCTCAATCAGCAGTGTGTCCACCACTACAGGGAACCCAGGCAACCACATCAACACAGGACGATCAGCGACCTGGGGGCAGTGGCAGTGGGCACACGGTTCACGGGACAGAGGCACAGGATAACAGGGAAGCTGGGAGGACTGCTGTGCGACAGGGGGAGGACAGGCCTAGGGAACCGTCACTCCACGAGGCACTCTCAAACATCATGGGAGCTTACCACCATTTCCAGGAGACCATGGGCACGGTACTGGCAAAGTTTCAGGAGACCCAGCGGCTGCAGGAGGAACACTACCTGGGGATCAGGGAGGACTTGAAGTCCATCAACACCACCCTGGTCACCATTGCAGGGGTGCCGGAAGACCTTCTCAACACCAGGAGGGACACAGTGGCACACCAACGGGCCCCTGACACTAGCCTGGATGATGAACAGCCCTCCACTTCCGCCAGCGCTAGTGGACAGGAGGCACCGCCACAGCAACAACATGCCACCAGCATCCCACCCCCTGCAGATGGAAAACCACCCCGCAAACGGTCGCTGAGATCTAGGAACAAGACAGAGAACATTGCCAAGACCCCCGCCAGGAGATAAGACTCCCCTGAATGTCACCCTTCTGTCCCACTTTGACACCCTGTCCACCTTAAACTGCCATTGCTCCACTTCCTATGCCCCATTGGACAATGTACCTGTGAAATAAATATATTGGACACTGCCATGGATATTCCTCCACCATCACCCCAGCCCATTTTACAACCCCCTCCACTTATTTGCACAGAAATAAACACACTTGAATCACAAAACAATCTGGAGTCAGTCTGTGCTTTCACAAATGTGTAAATGCAAAATCTCTGGAATATAGCAATGTCAATGTACTTGTTCACATACCAATGTAAAACAGATGTAGGCCAGCAGTAAACATAGCAGAGGGCACAAAGTGGGACTCAGATCTGTGAAATGGAAAGCCAAAGTAACAAGTCAGTGTCCATACACTGAGTGAAAATGACAGACTTATGCTAGCTCCAACAATAGTATGAGATGTGGGAAGCAGTTACATCTTCTTACCTGTGTTTCACTGGGAGTATTGCATGATGATGTTGTTTCAGTTGTCGACATATTCTTCTTCTGCCTCCTCTTCTTCACTGTCCACAGGCTCCACAGCTGTCACAAGATCACCATCTGGCCCATCGTCCTGCAGAAAAGGCACCTGGCGTCGCAGAGCCAGATTGTGCAGCATACAGCTGGCCACGATTATCTGGCACACCTTCTTCGGTGAGTAGCATAGGGAGCCACCTGTCAGATGGAGGCACCGGAATCTGGCCTTCAGGAGGCCGAAGGTGTGTTCTATAATCCTCCTAGTTCACCCATGTACCTTATTAGTAGTGTTCCTCTGCCCTTGTCCTGGGATTTCTCACTGGGGTCCATTGCCATGACAGGTTGGGGTAACCAGAGTCACCTGCAAATGTCGAGGGACAACTGTTAGACACACACTAACCCTTGGGGACTACCCCATACCCAGACACCTATGTCAACTGTGTTGGGACCTTGGCCTCACCTACTAGCCCCACACTGTGCCTCTGGAGTTGCCCCATCACATAAGGTATGCTGCTATACCTCAATCTGTAAACGTCATGCACTGATCCAGGATACTTGGCATTCACATGAGAGATGTACTGGTCTGCCAAACACACCATCTGCACATTCATCGAATGGTAGCTTTTCCGGTTTCTGTACACCTATTCATTCCTGCATGGGGGTACAAATGCCACATGTGTACCATCAATAGCACAAATGATGTTGGGGATATGTCCCAGGGCATAGAAGTCACCTTTCACTGTGGGGAAATCCTCCACCTGAGGGAAAACGATATAGCTGCACATGTGTTTCAGCAGAGCGGATTACACTCTGGACAACACGTTAGAGAACATTGGCTGGGACATCCCTGATGCCATGGCCACTGTTGTTTGAAAAGACCCACTGGCCAGGAAATGGAGTACAGACAGAACCTGCACTAGAGGGGGGATTCCTGTGGGATGGCAGATAGCTGAAATCAGATCTGGCTCCAACTGGGCACAGAGTTCCAGGATTGTTGCACGATCAAGTCTGTATGTGATTATGATGTGTCTGTCTTCCCTTGTTGACAGGTCCACCAGGGGTCTGTACACCGGAGGATGCTGCCATCTCATCACCTGCCCCAGCAGACGTGCCCTATGGAGAAGAACAGCAAGCAGAGGGTCATCCAGCACTGAGGTATCACAATGTGTTATTTGCTGAAACTTTGGTAATTCTCAATGTGCCGGTATATGTCTGTATTCCCAGCCTAGATAGGTGTGAGGCAGTTTTTATCCATCCCATGTGGCCCCCTGAAATGGCGGCTGCCTGACCTGTAAGGTGGGACAAGGGGAAATGAGGTAACTGCGCTGGTGTTGTACACCGTCGCGGTGGGCAGTCGAAGACCGCGGTGCAATTCAGCATTGGTTGACATTGGGCCCTATGGGTCCCTGGAGCCAATGATGATATACGCCGGTGGTGACGGTACGCACCCCTCCGCGGACGTGACTGCCATTTTCTATCTGTTCACTCACTTGATACCTGACCTTCAACAGAAGAGGACCTACACTGCAAATGCAGCTGTGACCTGTGTCTGGAAGCGACGATGGCTACAGTGTCTGGGGAAAGGTCCCCTGCCTTCACTTTGGAGGAGTTGGAGAAACTAGTGGATGGGATCCTCCCCAGTAAAGGCAACTGTACGGTCCTCCAGACAAACAGGTGAGTACACTGTGAGCATGCTGGTTGGACAATGCCTGTTTTGAGGTGGAGTGGATGGAAGATACATGGGGGGGGCTGACGGTCCAGACGGGTGAGTAATTTCCTTTCCTCCTGTACCTTTCCTCTAGGTCAGCGCCCACCAGAAGAAGGGTATTTGGCGTGCCATCGCCAAGGATGCCCAGACCCTGGGTGTCTACCACAGACGGAGCACCCACTGCCGTAAAAGATGGGAGGACCTGCGCCGCTGGAGCAAGAAGACGGCAGAGGCCCAGCTGGGGATGGCCTCCCAACGTGGAAGGGGTGCACGTCGCACCATGACCCCCCTGATGTACCAGATCCTGGCGGTGGCCTATCCGGAGTTCGATGGGTGCTTGAGGGCATCACAGCAGCTACAAGGGGGTGAGTACACTCTCATTCAGCTGACTCTGCGTGCATTACGAGGTATCTGGGTGGGGGAGGTGGGCAGTGGGTTCCCCTAGGCCAGGGCAAACTTGGTAGGCAAGGCCACTTGTTAGGCAGGCTCTGTGGCACCCCAACCCCACTAGTGGTATGAGACATCTACACCTACTCAGGCTCCTGTGACTTCCAGGTGTGCAGCAATTGGGCTTAGGCCTCGTACCCCATGGGCATGTGAATTTGGTAGGAACTGTTAGTGCATGGCGTAGTGCAGAGGGCTGCTCCCTGTGTGTTGTGTCCACCAACGGTAGTGGTGTTGCATGCACTGAACATGTTTTTCTTCTGTCTTCCCCCCCTTTTTGTTTTGTCTCCCTGTTCTTGTGGGCAATAGCATCATCTGGGGAGGAGCAGCGGCACCGGAGCAGGAGGGAGCTGCAACCCGCTTGGCCCTGGAGGGTGAAGCAACGGAGTCTGAAGCCACCAGTGGGACAGAGGGCGAGGGAAGCTCCACAACGGGGACAGGAGCATACACCAGTGACAGCGACTCCTCCTCTGATGGGGGCTCCCTTGCCGTGGGGGGCACCTCTGTGCCCACTGCATCAACAGGTACAGCCGCCACCCCCCTTACCAGCACCGCCCTCCCAGCAGCCCCTCAGCGTGTGTCTCGTGCCCGCTCACCCAGGAGGGTGGACATCTCCTTCACCACAGGCACCTCAGGCCCTGCCCCAGTCAGCTCTGCTGCCCTCAGTGAGGATGCTATTGACCTCCTGAGATCCCTCACTGTTGGGCAATCTACCATTTTGAATGCCATCCAGGGTGTTGAGAGGCATTTGCAACAAACAAATGCATACCTGGAGGGCATTCATTCTAGGCAGGCGGCCCAACAGAGAGCATTTCAGGCTTTGGCCTCAGCACTGATGGCAGCCATTGTCCCTGTGTCCAGCCTCCCCCCTCCAACTTCCTCCACCCCGACCCAATCCCCTGTACCTCAGCCCATCCCAAGCACACCATCAGACCAGCATGCACACTCATTAATACACAAGAGTGGACATGACAAACATAAGCACCACACATCGCACAAGCATCATACCCATGCAGACATAGCAACATCCACTGCCTCCACTGTGTCCCCCTCCTCCACGTCCTCCTCCTCCCTCCCTGTCTTGTCTCCACTCACACCTGCATGTACTACATCCTCAGCCACTACCTCCATCACCAGCACGCCCATCACCACACACCGGTCACGTGCAATCATCACCCCCACTACCATGCACACATCCCCAGTGTCCTCTCCCAGTGTGTCTGTGAGCCCTCCTCCCAAAGAACACAAACGCAGGCACACACCCACCCAACAGCCATCCACCTCACAACAGCCTCCGGCCCATGCACCTTCACCCAAATTCAGCAAACGTACACCTCCTACAACCACTACCTTTTCCTCCACTCCCAAACCCCCTCCATCTTCCCGTCCCAGTGTGTCAAAAAAAACTTTTCCTGGCAAACTTTGACCTCTTCCCTTCACCTCCCCCCGTCCTTCCCCTAGGGCCAGGCTTTCCAGGTCCCAGCCCAGCACCTCAGCCACCAAATCCCCAGGCACAGTGGTGCCAGCAACTGCGGGGTCATCGAGTGCGCCACCCATCAGGGCTGCCAGTGTGCCACGTAGCGAGGGCAAGGACATTCCACCACCTGCCAAGGTGAATAAAGTGCCCACATCCCGGAGGGAGAAGCCGCACCTACCAGCCACCAAGGGCTCTGCCAAAACAAAAGGGGACAGTGGCAAGACACCTGCGGCACCATCAAAGGTGGGGAAGGGACAAAAGCAGAAGAGCAGCTCAGGACAGGGCACGGTGGCACTGACTGAGGGACTAGTGCCACCCCTTCTATCCACGACTACACCAACCTGTACGGTGGCGAACAGCGCAACCTGCCCTGCCACCAGCACCGCCACCTGCACCGCCACCATCACCTCCACCTGCACAGCCACCTGCACCGCCACCTGCACGTCTGCAGCCTCAGCAACAGTCCCCAGCATCTTCCCCAGTGGGCAGCCATCTAAGGCTGCAGGAGACGTCCTGCTGTGTCCCTCAACAGGTGCTGACCCATGCACCACCGCCAGCACTGCCGCCACAGACACCTCCGCAAGCACCGGCACTAGCCCCACAACGTGCTCGGACTGTGGCACCACCGCTGACATGGCTACCATCCCCAGTGGTAAGTCGTCTGAGGCTGGAGGAGACTTCCTGGACCCTGCCCATACTCCAGGAGGCATGACTTCCATCACTGTTTTCACCTGCAGGTGGAAGGCGAAGCCGCAGCAGTGTGGGGTATGTCTCTGCCTCCATGGCGTATCATGCTACCTGTTCCTAGGCAAACTCATGGCACACACACCCAGGTGAGGGAATGGGACCGGCCACACTGCATGTGGAGCACTCTGGGCACCATGCCCCCTCCAGAACCAGTGGAGAATCACATCCACTACCTCAGTCCTTGGCAGGATGAAGCACTCTGGGCACCAGCCCCCTCCAGAACCAGTGGGGAATCACATCCACTACCTCGGTCCTTGGCAGGATGAAGCACTCTGGGCACCAGGCCCCCTCCAGAACCAGTGGAGACTGTTATCCACTTGAGTGACTGGCTTTGCACTCCCCAGGATAAAGCATTGGGCAAACCACCCACTGGAAAGACTTGAGAGACTGTGGCTTTGCACTCCCCAGGATGAAGCAGTGGGCAAATCACCCACTGGAATGACTTGAGAGACTGTGGCTTTGCACTCCCCAGGATGAAGCAGTGGGCAAACCACCCACTGGAAAGACTTGAGAGACTGTGGCTTTGCACTCCCCAGGATGAAGCAGTGGGCAAACCACCCACTGGAAAGACTTGAGAGACTGTGGCTTTGCACTCCCCGGGATGAAGCAGTGGGCAAACCACCCACTGGAAAGACTTGAGAGACTGTGGCTTTGTACTCCCCAGGATGAAGCAGTGGGCAAACCACTCACTGGAAAGACTTGAGAGAGTGTGGCTTTGCACTCCCCAGGATGAAGCAGTGGGCAAACCACCCACAGGAAAGACTTGAGAGACTGTGTCTTGGCACTCCCCAAGATACAGCAATGGGCATGGAGCCCCCTCATGCAGCAATGGTGTCATGCGTTCATCCGGCTGAGGTGCCCCCCATTCCCTTCCCCCTGAGGTGCCTGTTTATTTTCGATCTGATGACCCTGCAGTGTTCTCTCCGTCAGGTATCTTGTGTGGGCTTCGCCCATGCATTTTGGGACCACTGGTTCATGGACAATGATTGGCACACTATCCGGACTTGTGTAGTTGGTGTACATATTTGTATATACTGAATTTTGAACTTTCACTATCAGATATTTCATGATTACAATCTTTACAATCATTTAATTTTGTCCTTCCGTTCTTCCAGGGGGTGGTGGGGTGTATATGTAATGTTGCTGCATGTATTTGTGTGTATGTTGTTGTTGGTGAGGGTAGGGGTGGGGGTATTGCGTGTTGTGTGTGTGTGTCACTGTCTTTTCCCTCCCCCCTCCCCTGTGTTGTAGGTGCAGTACTCACCGTGGTCGTCGACGGCGTCCGTCCTGCTCCTTATAGAGCAGGAGGAAGACCAGCATGGGCAGTACGTGTAGTTCAGGCTCCATGGCGTCCTGGTTCCTCGTTGGGTGTCGAGAGGTGAGTCATTTCCCTTCTGTGTACTGTTTCCGCCGTGCTTTTGATAGCGTTGGATCCGCCCTGGAAAAGGTGGCGGATAGGCCTGTTGTTATACGGTGGGCGGTACTTTGTCCTCCACCTGTCCGTTGGCGGTTACCGGCGCAGTGTTTGTTTATACCGCCGTGGCGGTCGGAGTGTTAATGTGGCTGTCTATGTGGCTGTCTATGTTGGCGGTTTCCGCCATGGTCGTGATTCCATTTTTTTTCCGCCGGTCTGTTGGCGGTATTACCACCGCTTTAACATGACCGCCAGGGTTGTAATGAGGGCCTATGTGAACACATCAAAATTACCATTACCTGTTTTCGTGGTAGGAACCTGCGTTTTTGGTCCTGTGCTCAGCAGTCATAAAGGGAAACCTACCAAATCCAAACTTTTCTGAAACCTAGACTGCTGGGGAATCCAGGGATGTGTGACTTGCGTTGATCCCCCAAATGTTTTCTCACTCAAAATCCTCAGCAAACCTCAAATTTAGCTCACAAATCATATTTTTTCCACATTTCCGTGTGGGATCACCACACCAGGACAAATTTCGTACCCCAAACAATATTCCCCTCAGTCTCCCGGTAAAAATGATACCTCACTTGTGTAGGTGGGCCAAGTGCCTGTGACAGGGAAGACCCAAAAACATATCGAAATTGAGGGGGAACCAAAGCGGGGCCAAAAGGTCAATTTGTAAAAAAATATATTTTTAGGCTGACAAGAGGGGCATAATTTTTATCAGTATAGATGCAACAATGCTGGGTGGCAGGAATTTTGTGGATTGCTGCAGATTCCGGACTGTTCCATCACAAAAATGTGGGAAAAATGTGTGATTTCCAGAAAAGTTGGAGGTTTGCGGGGCTTTGTAGGTAAGAAAATGGTGCAGTGCATGTGAAGCACACCACCCTGGACTCAATCAGATGTTCAGTTTTCAGATGTGCCAAGGTCTTGTGGATTTTTGTGCGTGGCAGCGTCCCAAAGTCCAAAAAGCGCAGCCCTCACCATTCCAAATGGGACTATTTTGAGAGTTAGCCAAGTTCTCATGGACCAAATGTAAAACCAAAACCCCCCAAAAATCAAATGTCCTCTTGCTTGCCATGGTATAAGATGTTTTAGTGAGCGGGGGAGAGCTGAAAGGCTGTTATCCCCTTCAGTTGGGGGGGCATAACAGGGCCCATACTGGTTGGTAGCCACCACCACTCTATTTTTTTTTTTTTACTTCCCTGGCATCTAGTAGACTTTCTGCCCCCCTGGGGTGTGGATCGGGGGTTATTGTGCCATCTGCCCACTGGTGGGCAGAACAACTTTGGCTCCATTTATTTGGGGGGGTAAGGGCCAAAAATCTTCCCTGGTCTCTGGTGGGCTTTCCAAAAATAAAAAAAATAAAAACATTCCTGGTGCCTAGAGGTTTGGCAGATCCGCCTAATTACTATAGGTCGATCTGCCCCCGAGGGAGGCAGAAATGGCCTAAAACTAATTTGTTGCCCTCCCCAGTGGAGTGACCCTTGCCTAAGCGGTCGCTCCCGACACATGAAACTGAAAAAAAAAATCCCTGGTGTGTAGTGGTTTCTTCCCCCCTTGGGGGCAGATTGGCCTAGTAAAAAATAGACCGATCTGCCCCCAAGGGGGGCAGAAATGGCCCAAAATGACATTTACCCCCAGGAGAGGGACCCTTGCCTAAGGGGTCACTCCCTGCATATAAAAAAATTAAAAAAAAATTAAAAAAAAGATCCCCGGTGTCAAGGGGTTTCTGCCCCCCCGGGGGCTGATTGGCCTAATTATAATAGGCTGATCAACCCCTGGGGGGGCAGAAAAGGCCTAAAATATTTTGCAGCCCTGGGGAGCGGCCCTTGCCCAAGGGGCCGCTCCCCTTATGTGCATATAAAAAAATTCCCTGGTGTCTAGAGATATTTCTGCTGCTCAATTTGTTCGCGATCGGGCATTAGAAATGCTGAGAGAGACATGAAAGGAGAGGAAAGGCCTCTCTCGCCCCCTCCACATGATCGGAGGAGAAATGTTTATGCATTTCTCCTCCGATCCGAGGGGTAGGCCTTGTGCGCTGATGTCATCAGATGCCACAGGGGGGGCATAAGGGGGGTAGGGGCTTCCCCTTCCATCCCAGCCCAAGGGAGAGGGGTGCAAGGCCACCGGAGGGAGTGCTAGCACTTTCCCCAAGGGCCCCTACTTGGCTGCAACGGTTACATCCTGGGCACCAGAGCAGTGCTGCCCAGGACGTAATCGTTATAGCTAAAGCACCCAAGGGGTTAAGTAACTATAACTCATGCCCTAAGGTAACTTAACCTCGCACCCCTACCATGCACAGTTTTTTCTTCAATAATTTGACTGCTAACATTCCATTGATATTTCTATTGACGTTACAAATAGAAAACATTACCATCTTACCCCACGATTTATCTAGTCATGTGTTGCCTAAGTCTCCCTCAGTGCAACATGAAGGCGAGAACATACTTACTGCTCCAAAACAAAATCTCTCTTGTGACTCGTTTAAAACATTAATTTAATTTTTTGAACTCACATTTGTAGAGCTGAAATGTTATTGCCCATTATTCACAATTCCAAACATCCCCAACCAGTGTTGTTACTGATGGGTTCAGCACCCAGCCTCAAAATTCATAACAAAACAATCTGGATACTTAATTACGTAACAGAATCTCTTTGTGTGTGTACACTCCATTATTAAGAACACCGTACTGCTCACCAATCTACTGACTGCTCATTAAATGGGGTAGCTTTATCAAAATCTTAAATGGGAAAGCTTCATCAAAATCCCACAAAGACTCTTCTTTTTAATGATAATACCTCTGCTGCTTAGCAAACATACAATGTTCATCCAATGGTTATACCACACAACTGGACAAAGTGTCCTTTGGTGTTTTATCCCAGAGCACTAAAATACGTCCAACTACTACACAGTCCTATTGGGCAAAGTACAGTCAATTGTCCTACTGCAAGTGTCTGATTATTATGTTCCTGTTGTTGCATCAGCACATACACTTATGGATACCAGGTCTCTAACAGATATAATTAGCTCCTTCACTCTTCTTGAATGCTGGGCCTCCATCCACCAGCTCTGCAAAAATACAAAAAAATTAATTAAAAATAGCAAATTGACTTCACCTCATTATTTACATAACAAGAAGCATATTATACTGTACTCATCCTATTTTTAAACAAATACTGAAAATCTACTGTTTAAATTTAAATATCCTGCTAATTGAAGAAGCACATTTAATTCTTCCAAACAGTTTAACCCATTGGGACCTTTGCTACCAAAAGCTAATATGTTTTTCAACTCCAGTATTCTTAACCTCTTTTCCCTATTGCCTCCTCTGGCATTTGTTTCAATTCCATCAATAACACTATACTTAAGATCTCTTGCATCCCCTCCATGTATTTCTTTATAGTGTCCACTACAGGGTATGCTGCGTCACAATTTTGTATTACCCTCAGATCCTGTAGAATTATCTTATGGACTTGTAAAGTGGTGCTGTCCACATATATCTTAGGGCAATTATATTTCAAAGTGTATACAACAAACTCATTCTCGCAATTGTATTGTCCTATAATCCTGTTGATTGAAAACTTCTTGAATCCCCCTCCAGATTTAAACCATGTGCCTCTTTCCCTCCTAACATCACTCCTCACTAGCATATCCCTCATGGATCTGCCCCTCTGGAAAGTAAATTATGGGTGCTTAGGCAGTTCATCCCTCATTACAGGTTCACTTTTAAGTAGGTGGCAACATTTGCCTACTTAAGCTCTCACCTTCAAATGTGCAGCATTGTATGGGCATAGTTTGTAGAGTTCCGCTATGCAAAATTCAGTGGAGTGAAGAAAAACTTTGCAAACTTCGCCTAACTCACGCAAATGGTAAGAGTTGCGCTGATCAGTAAGAATTGCGTGCTCCAAGTAGCAACAGGGGCATGAACAGCACCACGGTGTGGCCCACATGCAGAACTATATTGTTTTTCCTATTATGTGCATGGTGCTCAACCTACTTTTCAATCCCTACTTTAACTTAGCCATCCTTACTTTATCCATCTTATCCTTCCCGGTTTTACATTTAGCCCTCATTACAACCCTGGCGGTCGGTGATAAAGTGGCGGTAATGCTGCCAACAGGCTGGCAATAACTACCGCCAGATTATGACCATCGCAGTGAGAACTCCCATAGGCAGCCACTTTACCACACCGACCGCCAGGGCGGAAACAACAGCCACCATGGCCTACAGCCAGGCGGAAGTCAATGTTCCGCTCACCGTATTATGAGACAGGAAACCGCCACCTTTTCCGCAGCGGTACCAATGACATCAAAAGCCTGGAGGAAACAGAGCTCAGAAGGGAAAGGACTCACCTTTGGAGACACAGGGAAGTACCACGCCGCTATGGAGCCTGAGCTGCAAATATTCCCAATGATTTTCTACGTCCTGCTCCACCACGAACACCAACAACGGTGAAGATGACCATGGTGAGTACAGCCGCCTAGCACACAGGGAAGGGGGGAGGAAAACAACAGTGACACACACACCACCACACCCCCACCCCCAACACCAGACACACAATCAGCTGCATTATCAAGACATTTTTACCCCGTACACCTGAGGAATCATGCAAGGACAACAGGAATGTGCTAAAGTGAGTGTAATAATATCAACACAGTAGAAATAGGAAAATGCAATATAACTGGTATATACATATGTACAGTTCAAGGGACACTGCCCAGTCCTCATTGCGCGTGGGACACAGGGCCACAGGCCAAAGTCCAAGGCCCCACTTATCACCTGCATCAACACGGAGAGAACACTGGAGGGGCATCAGTTGGTAAATAGGCAGGCACCTCAGGAGGACAGGGGATGGGGGCACCTCAGCCAGCAGATGAAACAAGACCACTGGTTCTGGAGGGCGCATCATGCCCTGTGCTCTTGATCCTGGGGAGGCTGCAGTTGGTGGGTGTCTTGCCCACTGGTTCTGGAGGGGGCATCATGTTCTGTGCTCTTGATCATGGGGAGGCTGAGGTTGGTGGTTGTCTAACCCACTGGTTCTGGAGGGGGCATCATGCCCTGTGCTCTTGATCCTGAGGAGTGCAAGGTCACAGTCTCTCAGGTGGGTGTCATACCCTCAGGATTTGCAGGGGGCAGGCCGCACAGCAGCCTCCTGCAAATCCTGGAGGCATGACTACATACCGTCCACCGGCGGTGACGGCTGCTCAGTGGTGGTAGTGGTGCAGCTGCTGCTGCTGGTGGTGGTGATGGGGGAAGCTCCAGCCCATCCCCTGCAGCATCGTATGGCTGCCCACTGGTGGTGGTGGTTCTGCTGCTGCTGGTGGTGGGGGGGAAGCTCCAGCCCATCCCCTTTAGCCTCAGAAGGCTGCCCACTGGTGGTGGTAGTGCTGCTGCTGCTGCTGGTGGGGGGAAGCTCCAGCCCATTCCCTGCAGCCTCAGATGGCTGCCCACTGGGGGTGGTGGTTCTGCTGCTGCTGCTGGTGGGGGAAGCTCCAGGCCATCCCCTGCAGCCTTGGATGGCTGCAAAACCATGGTTGGTAATGGGGGCTCCGTCTGAGTCCCTGCACAAGACCCCTTGGCCTTTCTGCCCACTGGGGCTGGCTCCTTACCCTTCCTGGCAGCAGCTGGTGCTGGCTCCTTGCCCTTCCTGGAAGCCGCTGGGGCTGGCTCCTTGCCCTTCCTTGCAGCAGCTGGGGCTGGCTCCTTGGTCTTTTGGCCTGCAGCTAGTGCAGGCACCCTTTCCTTGAGGCTGCCTGGTGCAGGCTCCTTCAACCTCTGGACATGTGCCCTGGATCCTTTCCCACCACAAGTGAGTGTGGTGACTACTGGGACCATAGACTGGTTGGCTGAGGTACTTGCCTGGGTTTTTGCCACACTGGCCAGATGTGAAGGAGGGGGGGAGGGGTAGGGAAAAGGTCAATGGTGGAGAAGAAAAACTTCTTAGGGACATTGGGGCGGGTAGAGGGAGAAGGTTTGGGAGTGATTGTAGGAGGTGTCTGCTGTGTTTAGGTGCAGGTGCATGGGCTGTATGCTGTTGTGAGGTGGATAGCTGTAGGGTGTCTGAGTGCTTGTGTTTGTGTACCTTGGGCGGTTGGTGAGGTGGCGACAGACACAGTGTGAGAGGACACAAGGGATGTGTGCATGGATGTTGTGGATGTGTCTGCCATTGAGGTGTGTGTTCTGCTAGGTGTGGTGGTGATGCTGGTAGTGGATGAGGATGTAGTGCATGCAGGTGTGAGTGTAGATGCAACTGGGAGGGAGGTTGAGGACGAGGGGGGCACAGTGGAAATTGTGGATGTTGAGATGTCTGCATCTGGATGGTGTTTGTGTAAGTGCTTGTGGGATGATGTGTGGTGCCTGTGTTTGCCTGTTATCTTGTGTGCATGCTCGTCTGTCTGTGTGCTTGGGATAGGTTGGGGTTGAGGGGAATGGAATCGTGAAGAGGAAGTTGGAGGGGGGAGGGAGGAAACAGGGACAATGGCTGTCATCAGAGAGGAGGCCAGAACCTGGATTGATCCTTCCAGGAATGCATTAGTCTGTTGCATCTGGGCTGCCAGCCCCTGGATGGCATTCACAATGGTTGACTGGGTGAATGGGCACAAGCAACTCGCTGAGTGGCTGCTGGGAGGGTGGTGCTGGTACGGGGGTGGCGGCTGTACCTGTAGCTGGGGTGGGCACAGTGGTGTCTGCCATCACCAGGGAGCTTCCATCAGAGGAGGTAGCTGTGTCCGAACTGTCCCCTCCATTTTCCGACTTGTTGCTCCCCTCGCCCTCTGTCCCTCTGGTGCCCTCACCATTTTTGGACTTTGCCTCCTGGGTCCTGTGGGATGCAGCTCCCTCCGTCGCCTGTGTCTCTACTCCTCCGCCAGATGATGCTAATGCACATAAGGACAGGGTGACAAAATAAAAAGGGGGGAAATAGACAAAGGATGCACTGGGTCAATGACTGCACCAACACCACCATTGGCACATACACCACCCTCACACACAGGGAACAGTCCTACGCACTATGCATTGTACTACCAGTTATAATGCTAGCCACCAAGGCATGGGGAGGGGCACACACCGCCAAATGCAGCACACCTGGGACCCACACAGCCCTGACCAGTTGTGGATGCCTACGAGCTAGGTAGCAGGATTATCACTTCAGAACTCTGGCCAACATGGGACCTACTCTGCAATGTCAGGCCTGGCTTAGTGGCACCCACTGACACACATCGCCCACCCGGATACCACCCTACCATGCGTAAGTTGTAATGGTGGGCACTGTACTCACCCCCTTGTGGCTGCTGTGATGCCCTCAAGCGCCCATCCAGCTCTAGATAGACCACCGCCAGTTTGCGGGCCACCAGGGGGGGTCACGGTTCGATGGGCACCCCTTCCTCATTGGGAGGCCATCTTCAGCTGGAGCTCTACCGTCTTCCGTGCCCAGAGTCTCAGGTCCTCCCACCGTTTACGACAGTGGGTGCTCCGCCAGACATAGAGCCCCAGGGTCCGTACGTCCTTGGCGATGGCATGCCATATACCCTTCTTTTGATGGGCGCTGACCTGCAGAGGAAATACACACAGGAAATGGTATCAGTCACACCATCCTGCCTGCTATACTTTAGGCCCACCATACCCCTTCACATCACCATTTACACACACATGGTCCAGCACACAAGCTGTATACCGCCCAGGGGACATCCGTCCCCTTACACAAGGCCTTCACTCACTACTCCATCCATTCATGCCCCATGCATTGTGCTCACCTTGAACTCACCTGTCGGTCTGGACGCCCATACAGCAGTCCGTACTGGCGTACGACCCCATCCACTAGTCATTCTAACTGTGCCAAGGTGAAGGCAGAGACCCTTTCCCCAGTCATACGGGCCATGGTATGTTCCAGACACAGGTCACAGCAGCACATGCAGTGTCGGGCCTCTCCTGTTGAAGGTCAGGTAGCAAGTGAGTGATCAGATAGAAAATGGCGGTCACGTCTGCGACGGTGCATACCGTCATCGCCTGCATACTTCACCATTGGCCACTGTACCGCATAGGACCCAATGTTAACCAATGAGGAGTTGCACGGTGGTTCCCAACTGCCTACCTCAACAGCGCACAACGTCAGCGGAATTACCTCACTTCCACCTGTCCATCCAGACAGGACAGGCAGATGCCATTTCGGGGGGGGCAGGCCCTGGATAATAACTGCGTCACAGTTAAAAATTGGACATAGAGGACAAATCCCACTTAACCATTACAAATTAGCATCATGCATTGTACTGTTGTGGCACCAATGTTCAGTTTGTGACCGGCTCCTCACTCTTTTTTTCCCCTTAGATTGCTGCCCCCGTGAACAGACCTCTGGTGGACTTGGCTACACTACACTGGAAGACAGGCACATTATCCTCACTTATAGACTGGACAGGGCCACAATCACAGAGCTGTGTGCCCAATCAGAGCCTGACCTGATATATGCTATCCGTCACCCCACTGGGATCCCCCCTCTTGTGCAAGTCCTATCTGTGCTCCATTTATTAGCATCTGTTCTTTCCAAGTGACAGTGGGCTTGGCAGTAGGTATGTCACAGCCAATGTTCTCAATACTGCTGACAAGAGTGTGGTCTGACCTGATTAAACACATGTGCAGCTACATCGTTTTCCCCCAGGTGGAGGATTTGGCCACAATGAAGGCTGACTTCTATGCAATGGGACATATCCACAGCAGAACTGGGGCAATTGATGTAACTCATATTGCATTTGTCCCCCCAGCACAATGAACAGGTGTTCAGAAATCGTAAGAGTAAGAGTTTTCACTCAATGAATGTGCAGATGGTGTGCTTGGCGGACCAGTACATTTCCAATGTCAATGCTAAGTATTCGTTGTCAGTGCATGATGCCTTTGTCCTGAGGAATAGCAGCATCCCAAATGTGATGGCCCAAATACAGAGGCACCGGGTGTGGCTAATAGGTGAGTCCTGGTTCCCACCCAGTATATGTTGGTGTATGGGTATGGTGTGGGCCATATAGGATAGTGTGTGGCTAAAAGTTGCCCCTCGATATTTGCAGGTGACTCAGGTTACCCCAACCTATCTTGGCTACTGACCCCTGTGAGGAATGCCAGGACAAAGGCAGAAGAATGTTACAATGAGGCACATGGGCAAACAAGAATGATAATCAAACTGACCTTTGGCCTCTTGAAGGCCAGGTTCCGGTGCCTCCATCTAACAGGTGGATCCCTGTGCTACTCACCCAAGAAGGTCTCCCAGAAAATCATGGCATGCTTTATGTTGCACAACCTTGCCTTGAGGCGCCATGTGCCTTTTCTGCAGGAGGAGAAGGCTGGAGATATCCGTGTGACAGGAGTGGACCCTGTGGACAGTGAGGATGAGGAGGCAGAGGATGAGGATGAGGACAACGGAACAGCAGTGATATCACAATACTTCCAATGACACACAGGTAAGACAATGTTACTGCACATTTCATTATCATTATTTAGATTACCTTTGGCACTGGCATGCTGTTAATTCCCACTTCTATGCCCACCCACTTTCCCCTTTAGCAATTCATTTTGCAGATGTTGGTGCCCCACTATTGCTCCTGGTGTGATCACTGCAGGAAACTAAAGGTCTTTCTTATGTGAACATTACTATACAGTTGAATTGCAATGTTTGAAACTGGTTAAACAAATACATACTTAAAAAAATTGACATGCTCCATACTTGTTTTTTTCCCAAGTGTGTTTATTGAAGGGTTAAAATAATGATGGGCAAGTGCAATGGGGTGGGATGATGATGGAGGAAAGTCCAGGGAATTGTTCCAGTCTGTTTGTAGCACAGGTACATTGTCCAAGGGGACATAGGAAAGAGAGCAATGACAGTTCAAGGTGGACAGGGTGACAAAATGGGACACAAGGGTGACAATCAGGAGAGTCTGATTTCCTGGCGGGGTCTTGGCAAAAGTCTCTGGCTTTAGCCTGGATCGCATGGAATGTTTGTGGGGCGGTTCACCTTCTGCAGGGGGATGGACGCTGGTGGCCTGTTGGGGTTGTGTTGGGGGGCCTCCTGTCCACTAGCGGCAGCGGAGGTGGAAGGCAGTTCACATGTCTGGTTAGTGGCAGGGGCCTTCTGTTGTGAGACTGCCTCCCTCATAATGTTGGCCATGTCTGCCAGCACTCTTGCTATGGAGACCAGGGTGGTGTTGATGGCCTGCAAGTCCTCCCTGATCCCCAGGTACTGTCCCTCCTGCAGTCGCCTGTTCTCCTGCATGTTGTCCAGGATCTGGCCCAGCGTATCCTTGGAATGTTGGTAGACTCCCAGGATCTCGGAGAGTGCCTCGTGGAGAGTCGGTTCCCTGGGCCTGTCCTCGACCTGGCGCATAGCAATTTCCCTGTTGTCCTGTGCCTCTGTCCCCTGAACCGTGTGCCCCATGCCACTGACCCCAAGTCCCTGATTGTCTTGGGTATGAGGTGTGCCCTGGGGCCCCTGTAGTGGTGGACACACTGCTGATTGACGTGTCCTGGGGACAGAGGTATGGGTACGCTGGGTGGGTGCTGTGGTGGTATTTCCAGGTGGGGGAGGCTCTGTTGTGGTGTGTGACTGTGTCTGGGTAACCGACTGTCCAGAGGTCCCTGATGGGCCAGGTTGGTCATCCAGATCCAGGCGACCAGAGTTTTTATCCACGGTGAATGCGCCCCAGAAAAGGTGGCGGATTGGCCTGTTGTAATACTGTGGGCGGTACTTTGTCTTCCGCCTGTCTGTTGGCGGTGACCGCCGCGCTGCTTGTCTGTACCGCCGTGGCGGTCGGAGTGTTAAAGTGGCTGTCTTTGTTGGCGGTTTCCGCCATGGTCATAATTCCCTTTTTTTTCCCGCCGG
Organism: Pleurodeles waltl; assembly: GCF_031143425.1. Taxonomy (NCBI): domain Eukaryota; kingdom Metazoa; phylum Chordata; class Amphibia; order Caudata; family Salamandridae; genus Pleurodeles; species Pleurodeles waltl. Next base: position 842,923,175 of record NC_090436.1, read on the forward strand.
CCTGTTTGCAGTATTACTGCCGCTTTAACACCGTCTGCCAGGGTTGTAATGACCCCCTTAGTGTGTAACTAACTTCTTCTGCAGATGGGATTAGTGCTTGTTTATCTATGTTTCTGTAGGAAATATAGGGGATGGCAGCATACTCTCCTCACAGGCATACACACAGAGAAACAGATTAAAAAGACAGGCTGTGTGGACAGGCTTCAATGCAAAGTTAAAGAAAAACACAAAAAAAACTTCAGACATACATTAGTTTACAAAAATGTCTCCTTTATTAACATATAAACTATAAATAAGAAAATGTAATAATGACAGGCAGCTCCAATTATTAGCACTCACTAAGCCCTGCAACCTGGATGCCGAGCAGGTCAAGCAGGTCCCTCTCCTGGTCAATGATATCAGCCCAGTGGTGCATAAGCTCCTGCTGGGTGCACCCAAACCCAGTGTGTCGGTGGATGCAACTGTGCACCCTCCCACATAGTAGCCAATGCTGCCACAGTCTAAACCCAATACTGCGCCTGTTGTCTGCTGCCAGCATGGAGGGGAGGTGACACTTCATAAAAAAACAAGTGCAGCCACCTCCTCCTCACTAAAAATGATTGAAGGCTGCACCCCTTGTGTGCAGGGTGTGCAACTCGCTGTACCCCCTACATTGGCGCCACATCATCCCCCATGTTCATTCATGGCACTGGGTGGAATATAAAAAAAAGACAGGGGGAAACGGAGGAGTATAGAGGAGAAATTAAGTTAGGAGAAGTTTGGGGGAAACTGATAAAGAGACAAAAAAGTCAAAGAAAATAGGCAAAAATGTGAAATGCACTGACAGAAGTACACACACTAAAGAACGAAGGCCCTCATTATGACATTGGTGGTAAATCCCACTTACCACCATGCTCACTGCCCCCAACATACCGCCGTCGCGGCAGATATCCGTTCACCATATTATGACACACACACACACCAATCTGTCACTATTCATCCACATACACAATTCCACCACACCAAAGATCAGTGATAAACTGGTGGTATCAAAACCCACACCGTTACCCCAACAGAAAAACGCCCACCACATTATGACCCGCGAATCACCACGGCAGACATTTAATGGTGGTAAACCATTGGCAATACATACCGCCGCGCTCAAAATACACACACAGATACAAAACAACACTTCATTGGTACATTTAAATAACACACACCTGACACCCATACACACACCACACCCACATCACTATAAAACACACACCCACATTACCCAAAACCCTTTATGGCTACAAACAATTGCCAACAGATAGAGACACCACGACTACAGACAAAAACAGAGCCACACACCACCTACACCTATACACCACCCATGCACCCCACATCACACTACACACCCTCACCTACACAACACACACAACACCCATGGCACCACAAAGACACCCCAGGTTCTCAGAGGAGGAGTTAGGGGTCATGGTGCAGGAAATCATCAGGGTAGAGCCACAGCTATTTGGAGCACAGGTGCAGCAGATATCCATTGCTAGGAAGATGTAGCTATGGGGGAGGATTATGGACAGGGTCAATGCCATGGGACAACACCCTAGAACAAGGAACGACCTCAGGAAGAGATGGAACGACCTACGGGGGAAGCAGCAAGACACCAGCTCGCTATACAGATGGCTGGTGGTGGACCCCCACCTCCTCCCCCACAACTAACAACATGGGAGGAGCAAGTCTTGGCAATCATGCATCCTGAGGGCCTGGTCGGATTAGGAGGAGGACTGGACTCTGGTAAGTCAACTCTATACTACTATCACCCCCCCAACTGCATGCCATCACATACCCCCACCCTTACCCTCACTCCCATCACTCCACCACTTCCCACACCCCACCCATTACATCCCACTCATCCCAATGCCAAGCCCTGCATGCACCACCAATGCATGGACGTCACTCACAGCCCTGCATGGACACCTATCACCAAAGCATGCACACTAGAGAGAATCAGCTAGCCCACCTCATACCAACCTACACCAGTTAAAGCTTCCAGGGCAACTACCAACAAACGGGGCAACCCACCGATGCACAATATGTCACACACAGAAACAATAACACAGCATTTACATCCCCACAGGTATCCCAGCCAATGTCAGGGGAGAAGAGGTGCCAGCACTATCCAGTCCCCCAACAGAAGAGGCCAACAGTGATGACAGCAGCTCTGTCCAACTGGATCCAGATGACCAGCCCCCCCTCTGCTTCCTCCTCATCACTGTCCACAGGCTCCACAGCTGCCACAACACCGTCATCTGGACCATCCTCCTGCAGAAAAGGCACCTGGATTCGCAAAGCAAGATTGTGCAGCATACAGCAGGCGATGATGATCTGGCACACCTTCCTTGGTGAGTAGAATAGGGAACCACCTGTCATATGGAGGCACCTGAACCTGGCCTTCAGGAGGCCGAAGGTTCGTTCGATCACCCTCCTAGTCCGCCCATGGGCCTCATTGTAGCGTTCCTCTGCCCTCGTCCTGGGATTCCTCACTGGGGTCAATAGCCATGACAGGTTGATGTAACCAGAGTCCCCTAATAGCCACACCCGGTGCCTCTGTAGTTGACCCATTACAAAAGGGATGCTGCTATTCCGCAGGATGTAGGCGTCATGCACTGAGCCAGGGAACATAGCATTTACCTGCGAAATGTACTGGTCTGCCAAACATACCATCTGTACATTCATGGAATGATAACTCTTCCGGTTCCTGTACACCTGTTCACTCCTGTGGGGGGGGACCAAAGCCACATGGGTGCCATCAATGGCACCTATGATGTTAGGGATATGTCCCAGGGCATAGAAGTCACCTTTCACTGTAGCCAAATCCTCCACCTGACGGAAAACGATGTAGCTCCTTACGTGCTTCAGCAGGGCAGACAACACTCTGGACAATACGTTAGAAAACATAGGCTGGGACATCCCTGATACCATGGCCACTGTTGTCTGAAATGACTCACTTGCTAGGAAATGGAGTACTGACAGCACCTGCACTTGAGGGGGGGATTCCTGTAGGATGGCGGATTGGTGACATCAGATATGGCTCCATCTGGGTACACAGTTCCTGGATTGTGGCACGGTCAAACCTGTAGGTGATGATTAAATGTCGCTCCTCCATTGTCAACAGGTCCACCAGCGGTCGGTACACCGGAGGATTCCGCCATCTCCTCACATGTCCCATCTGACGGTGCCTATGAAGGACAACAGCGACCACAGAGTCAACCAATTCTGAGGTATGTACCCACAGCTACACAGAACACGACACAAAATAAAAAAATCTTCCTGTATGTGTGTTGAGTCCAGGCCTAGGTATGTGCGATGCATTTGTAAATGAAGCCATGGGGGCCCCTGAAATGGCGGCTGCCAGACCTCTAAAGTGGGACAATGGGATGTGAGGTAACTGCGCAGGCGTTGTACACGTCACGGTAGGCGGTCGAAGACCACGGCGCAATGCTGCATTGGTAAACATTGGACCCTATGGGTCCCAGGAGCCAATGATGAAGTGCACCGGCGGTGATGATACGCACCGCCGCGGACGTGACCGCAATTGTCTATCTGTTGAATCACTCGATACCTTATCTTCGACAGGAGAGGACCTACACTGCAAGTGCTGCTGTGACCTCGGTCTGGAAGAGACAATGGCACGTGCGTCTGGGGAAAGGGCGCCTGCCTTCACTGCACAGGAGTTGGAGAAGCTCGTGGTAGGGGTCCTCCCCCAGTACACGCTACTCTACGGTCCTCCAGACCAACAGGTGAGTACATAGGGTGCAAGTTGTATGGGTTATGCCTGGGTGGAGAGGGCTGGATGTAAGTAGGAAGGGGCAGAGTCATGCCAGCATGAAGGACTGTGAATGCATGTGCCTCATGGCAAGGGTAGGGATGTGGGCCACTCACTTTGATGGTGCAGTTGGTAATGACTTCTCTTCTTCCCCTGTACATGTCATGCAGGTCAGCGCCCACCAGAAGAAGGATATTTGGCGTGCCATCGCCAAGGACGTCCGGACCCTAGGGGTCCACCAGACACGGAGCACCCACTGCCGTAAAAGATGGGAGGACATTCGCCGCTGGAGCAAGAAGACGGTGGAGGCTCAGCTGGGGATGGCCTCCCAACGTGGGAGGGGTGCCCGTCGCCCCATGACCCCCCTGATGTTTCGGATCCTGGCGGTGGCCTACCCTGAGTTGGATGGGCGCTTGAGGGCATCACAGCAGACACAAGGGGGTGAGTACACTCACATTCTCTTGACTTTGCGCGCAGTGGAGGGGTCTGGGTGGGGGAGGAGGGTTTCCCAAGGCCAGGGCGAGTTCTGTAGGCTAGGCCCCTCCATAATGCAGGCAATGTGCCACTCCACCCCACCTCTGTAGAGTGCCAAACACAGGTATACATGCCTCTGTGTCATCTATGTGGGCAGATGACACTCATAGGCAAGTAGGCCATATCCCAGAAACTGCATCTGTAGAGGCCAAGAGCACAGCGTAGTGCAGGGGGCAGCTGTGTCTGTATTGTCCTCCAACGGTAGCGGTAAGCCATGCACTCAACCTGTCTTTCTTCTGTTTCCCCACCCCTTTTTGTGCTCTCCCTGTTCTTTTGTGTATCAGCATCATCAGGCGGAGGTACAGGGGCACCGGAGCACAAGGGGGCTGCGTCCCACATGGCCATGTAGGGCCACACCACGGACTCCGAATACACCAGTGGGACGGAGGGCGAGGGGAGCTTCACGGCGGTCAGTGGATCAGCAAACAGCGACACGGACTCGTCCTCCGATGGGAGCTCCCTTGTGGTGGCGGCACCATCTGTGTCCCCCACTTCTACAGGTACAGCCGCGACCCCCCCTACCAGCACCGCCCTCCCAGCAGCCCCTCAGCCTTCGCCCCGTGCCCGCTCATCCAGGAGTGTGGGCATCACCTTCGCCCCAGGCACCTCAGCCCCTGCCCCTGTCACCCCTGCTGCCCTCAGTGAGGAGGCCATTGACCTCCTCAGGTCACTCACTGTTGGGCAGTCTACCATTGTGAATGCCATCCAGGGTGTAGAGAGGGAGTTGCAACACACCAATGCATTCCTGGAGGGCATTCATTCTGGTCAGGCTGCCCATCATCGAACCCTGCAATCTCTGGCCTCAGCACTGATGGCCATTGTCCCTGTGTCTACCCTCCTCCCTCCAACTTCCTCCACCCAGACCCAGTCCCCTGTACCTCAACCTATCCCAAGCACACCATCAGACCAGCCTGCACACACGTCAACACACAAGGGCAGCTCAGGCAAACATAGGCACCACACATCCCACAGGCACTCACACAAGCATCACCCACATACAGACACAGCAACATCCACTGCCTCCACTGTGTCCCCCTCCTCGTCATCTCCCTCCTCCCTCCCAGTGTCGTCTACACTCTCACCTGCATGCACTACCACAACAGCCACTAGGACTCGCACCAGGACATCCAGCACCACAACCCTCTCACCTGCACTCACCACCCCACTACCATTTACAAGTCCCCTGTGTCCTCTCCCATTGTGTCTGTGACGCCCCCTCCCAAAGTACACAAACGCGGGCACACACACACCCAACATCCATCCACCTCACGACCTCCAGAACATGCACCTGCACCCAACTCACCAAAAGTTACACCTCCTACAACCACCTCCTCTTCCTCCACTCCCAGACCCCCTCCAGCTACCAGTCCCAGTGTTCGTCAGAAACTTTTCCTGAGCAACCTTGACCTCTGTCCCATCACCCCCCCTCCAATTCATAGGTCCCGTAGTAGCACCTCAGCCAAAAAGATTCCGGTACCAGTGGTGCCTGTTGGAGGTATGTGGAGTGCACCGGGCACCAGGGCAGCCAGTGTGACACAGAGCCAAAGCACTGCCAGTCCACCCCCTGTGAAGCACCAGAGGTTGGACAGTGCCCGACGGGAGAGGGGGAAGACACTTGCCGGCAAAGCCGCCCAAAAGAGTCCCGGAGGAAGTGTCGAGTCAGCTGTGACTCCTCCCAAGGTGGTGAAGGGGCAGAAGAAGTCTCCAAAGTCTGGGAAGAGCAGCACGGCGGAGAAGGCCGCCATCCTCCCCGCTGCCCAAGATGCCACCGCCAGCCCCATCGTCACTGGTCAGGAGACTACCGCCGGAGTCAGTGCCCAGGAGGGCAGCACTATCGTCACAGGTCAGGAGACCACCGCCGGAGTCAGTGCCCAGGAGGGCAGCACAATCGTCACTGGTCAGGAGACCACCGCCGGAGTCAGTGCCCAGGAAGGCCCCAGCAGCCACAGCCCCGCTGGGCAATGAGGGACCGCCATGGCACACACTGCTGCACAGGACAGAGACAGCAAAGTCAAGCACCGCTGAACAGGGCAAAGACCGCTGAACAGGACAGGCAACGCTGGACAGGCCAAAGACCGCTGAACAGGGCAAAGACCGCCATGGCAAGCACCGCTGAACAGGGCAAGCACCGCCAACTCAAGCACCGCTAGCCCATGAGCGGCAGGGGCAGTGATGCAACAGGGACCGTCACGGGGTGAGAGATGCACTCTGGGCACCAGTCCCCCTCCAGAACCAGTGGAGACATGCATCCACTCCATTTATCCTGCACAGGATAAAGCACTCTGGGCACCAGTCCCCCTCCAGAACCAGTGGAGAACAGCATCCACTACCTCAGTCCTTAACAGGATGAAGCACTCTGGGCACCAGTCCCCCTCCAGACCCAGTGGAGAACAGCATCCACTACCTCAGTCCTTAACAGGATGAAGCACTCTGGGCACCAGTCCCCCTCCAGAACCAGTGGAGAACAGCATCCACTACCTTAGTCCTTAACAGGATGAAGCACTCTGGGCACCAGTCCCCCTCCAGAACAAGTGGAGACTGTTATCCACTTGAGAGACTGTGGCTTTGCACTCCCCAGGATATGCCAGTGGGCAAACCACCCACTGTAGAGACTTGAGAGACTGTGGCTTTGCACTCCCCAGTATATGGCAGTGGGCAAACCACCCACTGTAGAGACTTGAGAGACTGTGGCTTTGCACTCCCCAGGATTGAACAGTGGGCAGACCACCCACTGGAGAGACTTGAGAGACTGTGGCTTTGCACTCCCCAGGATATGCCAGTGGGCAAACCACCCATTGTAGAGACTTGAGAAACTGTGGCTTTGCACTCCCCAGGATATGGCAGTGGGCAAACCACCCACTGTAGAGACTTGAGAGACTGTGGCTTTGCACTCCCCAGGATACATCGATGGGCATGGAGCCCCGTTGTGGATCTGGCATGGTGCAGTCATCCGGCTGAGGTGTCCCCCTTCCCTTCCCCCTGAGGTGCCTGTTGTATTTCTATCTGATGCCCCTGCAGTGTTCTCTCCGTTCCAGGACAGGTATCGTGTGTGGGCCTCGCCCATGCATTTTGGGCCCAGTGGTCCACGGACATTGAAATGTGCATACCTGTACTACTAATCATGATGTATATATTTGTAATGTGTATATATTGATGTATATATGTGCTTACTGATTTTTGATACATTACAATGGTTGAACTCATTTCCTTTTGTTTTAGCATTCTTCCGGGGGGGTTGGGGGTTGTTACTGTGATGTTCGGAAATGCATTGGTGTGTGTGTTGTAGTGGGTGAGGGTCGGATTGGGGGTGGGGGTGTTGCATGTGTGTGTCCGTGACTTTTGCCTCCCCCCCTCCCCTATGTCATAGGTGCAGTACACACCGTTGTCTTCGGCGCCGCCGTTGCTGATGTTCGTAGAGGAGCAGGAAGACAAAAGCAGGGAGTATTTGGAGTTCCAGCTCAGGTGAGCGTTTTCCCATCCCATTGAAATGGCTGTTTACGCCGTATGGGTGGGGTGGAGATGTCTGGACCCTCCTGTCTGGTGGCGTTAGGTAGTGGTCCTGCAGGGGTGTAAAAGCATGATTATTGCATCTGTGTGTGTCATGGTGTGCAATAGGTGGGTGAGCGTGTACCCCAGTGCTAGCATTCCTGTGTGGGGGCTTGTGTGATGATGGTTGGGGGGGTGTTATGGGTATTTGCAGGAGGCATGCTTTACTGAGGGATGTCCATGCTTTGTTGTGTCATGCAGGGGTTGGTGTTGGGATGGGTGGTTTGTGTTATTAGTAAATTAGTGAGGAGTTGGAGTGATAGGGGAGGGAGTGAAGGTGGGGGTGTGTGATAGCATGCAGGTAGGGTGGGGGATATGATAGTTAAGATTAGACTTACCAGTGTCCATTCCTCCACCGACTCCTCCGAGGCCCTCTGGATGCATAATGGTCAAGACCTGCTCCTCCCATGTTGTTAGTTGTGGGGGAGGAGGTGGGGGTCCGCCGCCAGTCCGCTGAATCGCGATGTTGTGCCTGGAGACCACTGAACGCACCTTCCCCCGTAGGTCGTTCCACCTCTTCCTGATGTCCTCCCGATTTCTTGGGTGCTGTCCCACTGCGTTGACCCTGTCGACGATTCTCCGCCATAGCTCCATCTTCCTAGCTATAGAGGGGTGCTGCACCTGTGATCCAAATAGCTGTGGCTCTACCCGTACGATTTCCTCCACCATAACCATGAGCTCCTCCTCTGACAACCTGGGGTGTCTTTGGCGTGCCATGGGGTGGTGTAGGTGATGTTTGTGGGGTGTATGTGGTGATGAGTGTGGTGATGTGTAGTGGTGTGTGGTATTTTGTGCGTGGATGTTGTGTGGGTGATGGTGTTGTGTGCCTCTGTGTGGTGGGGTTGCCTATTGCTGTGCTATCTCTCTGCCGCCTTCGTCTCTAATTTTTGGTCGTAGGGGTTTGTAGGTGATGTGGGTGTGTGTTTTATATTGTGTTTGGTGTGTGGGTGTGGTGTTTGTATGTGTATCAGGTGTGTGTATTTGGAATTGTCCAATGTGGTGGTGTTTTGTAGATGTGTGTGTATTTTGAGCGCAGCGGTGTGTACCGCCAATAGGATACCGTGGTTAAAAGACCGCTGCATGGATTCGTGTGTCGTGATAGCATGGGTGTGTTTCTGTTGGCGTGACGGTGGAGGATTTGTTTTCGCCAGTTTATCACTGACCTTTGGTGTGGCGGACTTGTGTGGGTGTCTGAGTTTCGGCGGATTCCGAGATGTGGGTCATAATAGCTGTGGCGGAATTCCGCGAACGCGGTGGTGTATTGGCGGTCTTCTGCCCGGCGGTAAGTGGCTTTTACCGCCAATGTTGTAATGACCACCTAAGTAAAGTAGTTCACTTCACCCTGTAGTTCGCTTACCTAAGTAGTTGAAGTGATGGCTGGCAGCTACTTCCTCTGTCAATCTTCAAATTTCCAACACCTTACTGGAGGGTTTCCTGAGGTGCCTTCTTTATGCTAGTGGTGGTGAGCTAACAGGAAAGGCATCGAAGCGAGGTCCCACTCCAACCTAGGTGATCTCCAACTATAGGATTAATCAAAAGGATCAGAGACAATTAAATTGAAGAAAAATCAAGAGTTAATAGGTTATACATATACATTTAAATTACAGATTTAAAAAGACTGAGGATAGACTACTATCACAGTGACACAGCAAAGAATACCTCATAATAAAAACTATCAATAGTAAATTATTCTGAGCAATGGTAAGCATGGAATTTGAAAAACAAAGTTCTGAAATTCTCAAGTCAGGAAGAATGTACTCAAAGTCTGTGCTCTGTAGTCGACAAGGTTAAGCAGTTTTTACGTTCGGACTTTGTCACTTTTATGGAGCTTTTGCTCTCTGACGTCGGATGACCCTCCACAGCAAACTGAATTCGAGTTGACAACGTCGGATTGCCTTTCCAGGAGCCCCTGTGAAATCCTAGAAATCTGGTGCTCCGGAGATTTTCAGCGGGACGAACCTGCAAGTCAGGCCAGGTCACAGTCCAAGTAAGAAGGCTTGACGCACGACGGCGGATCGGTCCCTCTATGGAGCGTTTTAAATATATTTCTCTAATCATCTCCAAACTTCTAGATCTTTCTCCAGAAGGTCTTTGAAGGTCCTTTAGGAGCCCACAGCTCACCCCAAGATTACAGAAGCTCTGAGTTGCTCCTTAAGGGTTAGGACTCCAACTCCCATAATGCATCTGGTTCAAATCCAAAAATGACCACTAACCACTGGTCAGCTGGTCTGCTCATTCAGGTTTTGATACAGGGGACTCTGGGTAGCTATTTTTCACCTATAGCAAGCAGGGAGTCCCTTCTTGAACTAGTTGAAGACAGGCAAAGTCCTTTTAGTGGTGAAGCCCAGGTGTGCACCTGGTGCAGTCCTTCACAATGCAGTGTCCTGGTGTAGGTCAGGGGTCCAGTAGGGAGGTCCTTCTTCTGTTGTTGTTCCTTTGAGGGATCTGAGGTGTAAGTGCAGTGCCGCCAAATGTATCCTTCCTCCTAGGGTAAAAAGTAGGGGGACCAACTGTCTATTTACAGGCAGGTCACTACCCTCTTGGACGACCACTTCCTGGTAAGTGTGGCAACATTCCTTAAAAATCCAAAGTGGCAGAAATTGAATTTTGGAAGTTAGGTATGGCTGAGCAAACCCACTGGTGTGGCTAAAAATCCTAAACACACCCCTCTCCTGCCCTCTCCTAATCTAATCAAGAGGGCACCTGGTTGTCTGGGTTTGCAGGAAATGTGGGAGGTCCTGAGCTGCTCCGAATGTCCTTCCCTCCTTTGAAGACCAGTTTGGCTGCTCTATCCCCATCCTACTTCACCATCTGCTGAGAGAGATCTCCTCCCACAGGAACTTCCATTGTATTCAGCCCAGGCCACTTCTCACCTCATCAAGGCAGCCTGGCCAGAGTGCCAGAGGCTGGCCAGTCAGAGAAGGGCACTGCAGAGCTGAAACTGGTAACTTTTAGGAAGAGCTCTAAAACTCTTTCCGTGAACTAGTTATGTTAAACCCAACAATGGCAAGTTATTGCATTTATTATAACAATCACTATGAGACCAAACTTGCCATATCTAGCTCCTGTGGAGACTTTAATAATTAAAATAAGGTTTCCACATTTTAGCCTGTGGCGCCAATTCACTACAATGAGGGAAACACGAATTTGGCTACTTTTCCTCACTAGGGCTTATAAAACATATTTTATAAGTTCCCTGCTTAGAGTTACACTGCACCCACCCTGGGGGCACCTAGGGTACACCTTAGGGGTGACGTACATGTAACAATAAGGTAGTTTAAGACTTTGGAAGTACTTTTAATTTCAAAGTCAAATTTGCATGTACTTTTAATTTAAAAGCAGCCAGTAAGGCAGGCCTGCCTTTAAAATGACTCAGGGCACCTCAGCAGTGCACCTATGGGTTCTCTACTTATGCTGGGGTCCCTAAACCTACATGCCATCCCATATACTAGGGACTTATATGTAGGTTGACATAACCAATTATGCATACTCATTTTACACAGAACAGAGGCTCTGGGATGGGTTAGCAGCACCTAGGGCACGATCAGAGTCAGGAAAACACCAGCAAAAATTGAAAAATAGGGACATAAATTAGGATACTGCTGCAGTTATCCCAGTTTTCCCACAGCGGTGGAGTGATTTGAATCCACCAAGTTCTAAGATATATATTTGTTAAAAGAAAATTTATACTTTATAGTCAAATTGGGCGGAGCATCTGCATTCTTGTCAGAATGTCCATAACTCTTGGTTGTCTGTGACCTGTGGATTGAACAACAGAAACACTACTGTATAGTTAAGGAGAAGTACAAAAGAAAGGTATTTTTCATGAGGAGGCTCAAAAGGCTCAAAGGCAGAGCAAAAAGACTCAAAGGCAGAGCAAATAATGAGGACTCATAGTTTCACTTTTGCCACCAGTGAAACACACACACTCATCAGCATTTTCCAAATTAAATTGAAAACTCCCTTTTTTGAGCTCTGGATGAGGTAGTCCCTCCCTGAGTCCTTTCACCCTCCTCCTGACTCTGAGTAACTCTGTCCCAGTGTCGACCCGAGCAAGATAGATGTGCACTATGTTCACTGAAAAAAACAAAGGTTACAGGGATGTTATAGTTAGGTTCTGAATTTGCTCATACAAAACCTTATGAATTCAGCAGTTGTAGTTAGAGTTATTTCAAGTAACTATAACTTGCGCCCCAAGGTAAGTATAACTCATGCTCCGCCATGCACAGTTATTTTATCATTAATTTGTCTGCTAATGCTTCATTTTTATTTTTAATAACATTATAGAAGTTGACATAAGTGCTATATTATCTGGGGTGTTTAGCAGTGCATGGTGAGTGTGCTAGTTATAATTAACTTGTTAAATAGTAGGTGCATGAGTATCTAAGTGGGTCTGTGATTGGGTGTATGAGTGTCTGAATGAGTCGGTGAGTGGGTGCGGAAGTATCTGAGTGGGTGCATGGGTGTCTGAGTGAGTGTCTAAGTGTGTCTGTAAGTAGGTGTGTGAGTGTCTGTGCGGGTGTATCAGTAGCTGTGACTAGGCCACAAAGGTACCTCACCTGCCATTTTATCCAACAAGAGTCCTCATCTATGCACAAAATATCTACCCAAGTGAAATTCTTTCTGCCTCCTTGGGTAAATGTCTTGTATGTATTCTACACTACATTTGTGTAATGGACCACAAGGAAATGTCACCAGTGACCTTGTGTGAGTGTTAGCAACATGATTTTTCTTGTTGCCTCTGAATCCTGCTATTGAGAGTCCAACAAGACTAGAAAGATGTAAACCTCCACTAAACCAGGGCCCTTACTATTATCTATATGAAGTAAATGCTTCTTTGTTTTGTGGAGATATCCATCATATCACTCGGCATCAAGAACGCACTGTTAAAACCAATGGGAAATGCATTGGAGTGCCCTTTGGGAAGTTGTCCATCATCCTGGTAAAATGCGGGAAGACCTTTAGATACTACTATGGTGGACAGAGTTGGGCCAAGCAAGAGGAGCTTCCACGTGATTTGCACATTTGCATACCCATAGCAATTTGAAGGGAGAATCATGTACTCTAGGAGGGGGGTTGATTTCAGCCCTGGGGCCCCCGTTTCCCAGGTCCTGGTCATAAATAAATGGAGGGGGGAATGTGGCTTCCCTCCCCCGGCCAAATTTGCTCCGAGACCTCATCACTCACGGCCCGGCCTTCGTTTCATTTCTGAGGACAGGGAAAGAGATGAAACCTCTTCTTCCAGGGGACCCGAGCACTTTGACAGATCTTGCCCACTGAAAGGAGAGTGTTTGCTCTGACTTGGCGGGACATGTTAAAGCTCCCGCCAAGTCAGAGCAAACAGCTATGTCCCAGAGGTGGACACCCTGGGACATAGCAAGAGCTGGCCCTGGGGATGGTGGCTCCCAGGACAGTTATTGGGTTAAACGTTTGAACTTTGGCCCAGGGAGGTGGTGATCCCGAGGGTCAGGGTTGCGCAGAGGATCCCTTCATCATTTTTTTCAGCTCTGGGGAGTTGGCGGTCCCTGGGCCTGTGGAGGGTCAGGTAACCCCCCCTTCATTGGAACAAATTGACCCAGGAAGGTGTTGGTCTTCTGGGGCTGTGGGGGTAGCCGTACAGGCCTCCCCAAATACATAAAAAGATTTTGCCCTGGGAAGCTGATGGTCCCGGGGCTGTGCAGGCTCCCTGCATATATTTCATACTTAGCCCCGGGGAGGTGGCAGTCCTCGGGGCTGTGAGGGAGGCTGTCCAGGTCTTCCTCATTACAAATAAATGTTTTGCTCCAGAGAGGTGGTTGTCCTTGGGGTGTGGGGGGGCACATTCCCCCTCACATATTTTTGCATAATCGACCAAGGGAGGTTGTTGTCCTGGGGCTAATATAAGCCTTAGGACTATAACTCGTGCCCTAAGGTAACTATAACTCGCACGGCGGCCATGCATTGCTAATTAACCCACAAATTTCAGCACTCATAACATCTTTGATAACATCACTGATAATATCAATTCAATAAAAGTTTTGACGAAAACACTGCATGGCGTGGGCGTGAATTATAGTTATTTTAGGGCAGGAATTATAGTTACTTGAGGTAACTCTAACTATAACTAGTGATTTTCAATGATTTTCTACATTTAATATGTGAGCCTAACTATATGTTTTCTTTCAGATTTTACTTCCTAACTATAATGTCCCTGTAACCTTTGTTTTTTTTCAGTATGTATATATATATATATATATATATATATATATATATATATATATATATATATATATATATAGGCTGGGTGTAGCTCACTGAGGTTTGTGAAAAAGTTCCCAGTGAAGGCAAAGTCGTTACCCACCCCTGTATTAAAGGCCATGCTGCGGTCCTGTACCATATAAAGCACCCTACTTACCCATCACCTGGAGAGGCGGGGGTGACTGAAGAGAGAGGCTATTCAATGCTGGTTACCAGATGAGTCTCACGTAGTCCTCCCTGCAGGCCCTGGCTAAACACACACGGAGACCACTTCCTGATCTCTTCTAATTACATATATAGAAGGATGATTGTAATTCAGTGGATCCTATCAGATTGCTGATCCCCTCCCACTCATGCCTATGCAAGCTTGTCAGACCACTGTGTGGACATCTGTAGGGACCATCCTTGCATGCAAAATAACACAGAAGGTCCTGCACAGCCGGTAGAGGATGCTAACCTATTACAAACTATATGCTGCAGGTCTGTCTCCCACATCTCTTCATTCATTAAGCTTCTAAGTGCTTGGAACTCGAGTGAAACTTACTGAGGAGTGGGCATTGGGAACGGAAGGGAAGAAAATTAATATACAGTGAAATTTATGGCAAATGGAGATAGTAAAAGAAAGTACATTTAATGACATTGAAGGTTTCTATCCAAACACTGAAATGCTCAGTGTGCAAATAAAAGTAGCCAGGATGGGGAGGGGAAACCTACAAGAGGAAGTAATGGACTAGAGCGCAGATCTCAAGAAATAAAGAAGCATTTAAGACGTGGTAGCTAAAAACTGAACTAAAAATGCAGGATAAAAAGTGAAAGCTGGAGAGGGGCTTAAAAATTAGCTCAGGGTGAACAAAACATTGATGGTTGCTCACCTGCATCCTGTGATACCCGGCCCTTGCAGAGCATGACCACTTTCCCAGTCTCTCCTGCTGCAGCACGGCTTGTCCCGGAGTCCATGCAGTGTTTATTCTGTCTCCCTTCGTTCCTACACATTTGATGTTCTGTTTGTGTTTCCCCACCAGCCCAGACAACGATCGGGCTTGGAAAAGTGCTCATTGGTCTGTCCATTCCCCAGCCCTTCCCTCTGCTGTCCTCCCATGTTCCTAGCTTCCCTCCCACACACCAGAGCCGGCATTCGCAACAGCCCTGGGTCACGTTGCGGACAAGCGGTCTCACACTAGCTCACTCAGAGCTCTCTCCAGTGGACCGAGCAGCAGAACAGCTTCCTCCGTGTGCCATCACTGCACTCGGAGAAGGAAGTGAGCAAGTGGCAGGAAAAAACAAAAGTATTCTGCAGCATTCCCTGCCCCCTCCTCCATATCAGGCCCCCTTAGTCCTGGAATGTAGCAGTTGTACTCTGCTCCCACACAGCATGCTGGGAAGTGTTGTCACCAGGTTGCCGCAGAGTGCAGCTGTAAACTAGGGGTGAGCTTGAGCGTGCCAAACTCCATTCTGCCAAAGGTAGGTGGAGATTTTTTGCCAAACTCTGCGGTCCAAGTGGAGCACAGAGTTACAAAAACTAGGAAAACTCCACTGTATAACCAAGGTTCCCACCCATCAGCCCAGTGGAAAAGGTACAGCAGCATTGCTGCCTGCTCATGATAGAGCCAGCGGCAATCCTGCCACCCGCAGGAGGCACCACTACCCTTAAAATGAGCACTGTCTGCACAGCAGACAGTGCGCATTTCGTGGGTGCTAAGCAGTGCAGGGGCTCCCCTTTGGCACCCTGCACTTGATCTGCACCAGCCTTTTCATGGCGGTTGCACTGCCATGAAAAGGCTGGCGGAGAACAAGGATGTAATCAGCAGGGCGGCGCTGACTTCAGTGCTGCCTTGGCTGATTACACCCTGAAGCTTTGTCATTTTGTCGGGATTGGAGATCCTTGCGGGATGGCGGTAGGTTGCCGGGTCTACCCCAAACCTCGTAATGTGGTGGTTGGACTGGCACAACCGCGGGGTCTGAGGCCACCGCGAGTTTGGCAGTCTGTTGAGAGACAGACTCATAATAAGGCCTTATATTTCCCATCAACAACATGATAAGACCCCCACACTTCCTTTGTCTTAAAATTCGATGTTGCCCAGGCACCCTTGCCATGAACATTGTAGTAGTACATATGTGTAACAAGATTTCTGCTCTAATGTAGCCATGTTTGCTGTTATTTAGTGCAAACAAGAATTAACAATCGTTTCTTTGCTTGATTACCTCATAACACCAATTCTACACAGTAGGAAATCAGTTATAACAGGGCCTAATTAAATGTGTTTGAATTCAGGATTTGCAAAGGATTTTGAACACATTGTGACTGAGATTCTTGGGAATTTATAATTCCAAAGTGACATGTTTGCTAAACTCGAAGTCACAGAGAGATATCATAGACAGATGGGAAGCCCTGCATCTGTATTTAACCCCTGGGGTGTTCTGTCCCCATTTGTAAAATCCATCTTGATTTAGTCCTTATGACACCCTCTTGGGTTTCTTACAATATGTTGTATGCCATAGAACTTCACATCCTGCATATTTCCATCATGTGTTCCCCCTTATGTGCTTGGCCACTGTAAATGAAAAGTCCTCATTTTTGATGACATGTCAGTGCTGTAAAATGGGCAACTTTAATTTATCAACCATGTTTCCCACATATTTATCCCACCTCCACACTCCAACATATAGACAACATACGCCATCTCACATGTTATCCACTCCTCTATTTGGTTTTACATTGGCCAAACACACATGCTTTCCACCTCTGTCATTTCCAAAACCCTTTCTGTTTGCTTGGTAGCCAATTCAAGATGTTAGGCTTCTATGTCATGTGTCTCTCAGGCAATTCCCTAAATATTGAGTATTGTTCAGAATGATGACTAAAGTCATAAAGCAGTTGACTGCACGTTTTGATGTGTGAATGATTCACATTTTTATTATGTTCAACCTGCAAATTCATGGAACAAAATAATGGGCACAAATTCTTAGACAACTTCATTCATTTTCCCTAGGCAATAACCCTGCAGGTCCTCAGAATGCCATCCAAAATAATCTTGACAAATTGCTGGCTAAATTGGCTCTTAAGGTTTAACCAATTTGTGAAACAATAATTAGTGTACCTTTAGGGGAGTACATTCAATCTGCATTGGTTTATATCACTAATGTAAATGTGTCAAACAGTTAGGTTCAGTAGACACTGACACATATTTGTGCTAATATCTAGGAATATCTAGGAAAGCATCACACAGGATCCAAAAACTAAAAGAGAATACCTCCCTCTCTTTCCCATGTTGTATTTTTCAGTCATGCACCATCAAAACATGCACCAGTGACAAACTGCAATGCAGGTGAGAGATTATCCAGAAACCCATTGAAGTATTAAAGGACAAGTGAAGAAAGCAGGGACCACCAATTGAATTTACTATCCTCAGGATCCCTGATCCCCTCCACTCAAAGACACAACACCTTCCAGTGCTACTCTTAGAATGTAGTAGGAGGAGATACAGCATGAGACTTTGGTGCTGCTTCATAAGTTGGGCATGTTTCATAGTGGCTGTCAAAGGACTGTGCAGAACTAATCCTGACAGGGTTCACCAAACATTAGGATTGAATTCTCTAGAATTTGTTACCCGGTCGATCAACCAGACAGCATCAGCATTTCTCAGTTGTGCAAGTATGCATGGATGCATGAGAATATATTTGGTGATGGGTTAAGGTGACGTTAACAAAAATCAGAGGGTTTTCACACTATAAGAATGCGTTGCATTTTGCATGACGTGTTATTTAATTAACGTTTGTTACACTTATTTTGTTCACTAGTGTCCTGTGTTAGGCCTAGTTAGACTTTGATAGTCATGTATTGTTATTTTATAGTAAGTACCTAATTGCGAGTTTTTAGCAGTCCAACTGCCCCCTCCTTGGCTGCCCTACAGCCTGATTATCATTAGGGTGGTGACACCGCCTCATGTCTACCACCACTGCCAATAATGCAGCTCCTGCCGTAGCAAAGAGAGAGGCAGCCCATCGAGGGGTTCCCACCAGGTTTCCCATCTGGGTCATTTCGATCTGCCTTTCTGCTGACCAATTTCTGGCGGCCACGCCGCCTTTTGTGAGTCACTAGAAAGGCAGTATTGCAATGATAATTAGGGTGAAATAAAAAATGGATTGCAAGGATTGTTGACGACAACTTTAAAATAAAAATGCTATTCATCATATCTGCATCACTTCACAAGTTAAGTGTGTCTCAGGCCTTCATCTGCAATGGTACTTAACAAGCATTATTCAAGAGAGCCACCAGATCAAGGAGAACCATTAGGACCCCGACCCCACGTTCACTGAACCAGCCCCATGACATGCAGCATTGCAATTCCCGTGCTTGACTAACTGCACTGCGACTGCTGCTTCGTGGTCCTTCGCAGTGGAACCTCTACCGCCCTCATGACACCGCCACCAGACCCCCTGGCACAGTGGGAAACTCATTATATGGCTGTTTCAGAGGCAGGCTGTTTAGTGGCATACTCAGACCCACAGTTGCAGCACACTGCAGGTGAGACCGCGGAAGTCTGAATCGGGCCCTATGTTATGTTTGTTATTTTATGTGTTTTGTATAGTTCAATTGCTATGTTTATGTTAGGTTTGGAGGTAATATTTTTTGTAGGATATGTATTCTTTCTTGTTTTACATGTATACACATCCATAGTTATTGTATGGATGTTTGGATGTCGCATTTAATTAAAGCAAATTGCTTGGGTTTTTAGTAAACCAATATTTGTAATATTGATTTCCATATTTGGGTTTCCAGAAGTGTTTCTTTTATAAGTGTTCCTGGGTTATTTTATGGTTATTTAAGGCTTTGAAATGCTTTGTTGGACTCAAATGGACCTTTTAAGTTTTTACATTTTTTGGGACTTTTTCTGACATATTGTTTCCATTTTTGGTGAATTCAATTTCTGATAGCATGGATACAGAAGAAGATCTACAGCTACAGAACTGTCATTTTTATTTAAGTTATTTTTATTAGGTGGGGAATATGATATTTCATTATGTATGTACATTTGATGTCATTAGCATTCGTTATATTACAGATTATGGGCATCATAATGAGTTTGGTGGACGGGAAGACCCCTCTTCCGAACTCCAGATGGGGAGGTTGCCGTCTTACTGGCTACCTCCCTGCTGGCCCTTTATGATTTCCTGCTGGGCTGACTGGCAGAAACTGAGGTTTCCGCCAATCAGCCCAGTGGGAAAGTGGCGAAGTGGTGACAGTATTGTTGCTGGCTCGTAATCGAGTCGCACCCTATGCTGCCATGTGCAGGGGGCACCAGCACCCTCATAATGCACATTGTCTGCACAGCAGACAGTGTGCATTACGAGGGTACTGGGCAGGCGGACCCCTGCACTGTGCAAGCCATGGGCCTGGGCAGTGCTTTGGCCTCCCTGTGGCCCCCTGCACCTGTTCTCTGCCAGCCTTTTGATGGCAGTGAAACTGCCATCAAAAGACTAGGGGTGGACCAGGTCATAATCAGCAGGGTGGCGCTGACTTCACCGCCGCCCTGGCTGATTCTGACCCACACCACCGTTCCTGGTGGAGACGGCAGTCGTTTGGTGCTCCGACCGCTAAACTCTTAATTTGGTGGTCTGACTGCAAAACCTGTGGCAGACATCACTGCCACTGTCGACTGGCAGTCTATTGACCACCAGACTGGTAATGCGATCCTATATCTTGCATTTAATTGGTTACATTAGATTGTATTTATTATTTTGGGCTTCCTGTTTGGTGACTTTTTTTTGTTTTTTAACTAGATGATATAAATTTATTTTTATGCATCAGTCTCATTTGTTATATTAATTTTATGTTTCTATGTTTTGTGGCTGATGTCCAAGAATAATTTGTTTAATATTTAGTTAAATATATTTACCTATGATGGTTTGAATTGTGTTTTAGGTTTATTGGTTACTATGTAGATAGGTGTTGTTTTTTATGATGGGGTTTTAGCTATTGATTATAAGCAGTTTACTCCCTTATTGTTTATAAAGAGTTTTACTTTACCTTGTATAATGTGATGCATTCTGTTGGTGTGTGTGCTGATTTTATGTTTTATTTGGGTTATTGATTGCTCCATGTATAGTGGTTTGTAACTATTTTTTTCTATAGGGCTTCTAAAAATACGTAGAGTGTAGATTAGTTCTTTCTAGTGTGAACTAGAAGTCATTATGCCATCCTTCTACTCCTTTGCTAGTTTTGGCTTCCTGAGCCAAGTTGCTGCCAAAGACATTTCACCATGGTATCTGAAATTTGGGCTGCTTCCTGTATCCAGAGCCCTATGTCTGCCATCCCAAGTGTCTTCAAAGTAGTTCATTAGGGTAATTAGTTTGTGTTTGTTTTGTTGGTAAAATAGGATTTCTATACGTAATTTGTAGTGGTTAGCTACCTATGTTAAAGCAACAAGGGTTACCGCAGTTAGTACTTTTATCTCAAAGGCAAACTGGCTGTTTGTTGCATGTTCTACAGTAAGGGACAGATTATGAGCAGCCAGCCTCACGGTGGCTTTCGAACCGTCGTGGCTGGGGTTGTCTGACTGCCACATTACATGTTTGGCAGGCAGACCCACCATCCTCTTGTTGTCCCTGCCAGGGTGTCAGATTCCAACGGGCTCAAGGTGGTGCAGGTTGCAATTAGCCAGGGTGGTGCTGAAGTCAACGCCACCATGCTGATTACAACTTCATTCTCTGCCAGCCTTTTCATGGCAGTTCTACCACCATGAAAAGGCTGGTGAAGAACAAGTACATGGTGCCACAGGGTGACCCCTGCACTGCCCATGGCCCCCCTGCCCAGCACCCTTATGCAGACAGTGCGCATTTCAAGGGTTTTGGTGGCCCCTACGTGTGGCAGCATTGCTGTCGGCTCTATCATGTGCCAGCAAGAATGCTGCCGTCCTTTTCCCACTGGGCTGACTGGCGGTAACCTTGGTTTCCACCGGTCAGCCCAGTAGGAAAGTCATAATGGGGCCGGGGGGAGGTCGACTGCATAGTGGGGATTTCCGTCCACCAAACTCTCAATCAGCCCCTTTGTGCAGATTGTTGAAGATGTCTTCAAATGCTTTGATTAACGTGATAGTAATAGTCTTGAATGGTTGTTTGTAGATAAAGGCCCTCATTATGAACTCGTTGGGAAAACCCGAGTTCGGCGCTGGCAGTCAACAAGAGACCACCAGCGCGCAGAAGACCCCGATGGCCACATAATGTTCATTTAGCTGGGCCGGCGGAAGGAAACAGTGTTTCTGCCAGCCGGCCTAGCTGAATGCAAGGCCTGTACATTGACGCTAGCTCCACATGGAGCCGGCGGCAATGTAGCAGTGCGTCAGGTGAAGCAGCATCCGTCGCACATTTCACTGCCCATAAATCACACTGTGAATTGCACGACGGGGCTGTGCATGGGGGTACTTGGCATGGGCAGTTGGGGTTCCCCCAGGGGGGTCCGAGACACCCATTCCGACAGCCTTACCTTGGTGGGGTAAACTGCCAGGGAAAGGCTGGTGGAACCAGGAACATTATCCGGCGGTCAGCGCTGCTTTCAGTGTTGCCCTGTCGGATATGTAACTCTGCCATCAGGCTGCCTGGTGGTGGAAGCCTGGCGGTGATGAAGTTACAAAAGTGACGGTTCTGCCACGAACATTATATGGCGGTCTGGGCCGCCATGCCGGTGGAGGTAATTACCACCGGCATGGCGGACCAGACCGCCATGTTCATACTGAGAGCCATAGTTTTCATGTTGTTTGTATCATCTCTTGTTGATTTATATTTTATGTGATAAGAAGATGTTAATTTAATTTTAATGTGTTTTAGTATTTCGCAGTAAGTGCTACTTTATTTATCTGGTTGCAAGGCATATATGAGAGTTATATTAAAGTTTTGTTATTCACCAAGAATCCTGAGTAAATAATTTGGGGTAAAATTTGAATGTCTTAGTTTTAATAAGTTACCTGCAGTAGCAAACACTATAATGCATTTTTCTTGGTAAATTTATCATGTGATAGGAAAGGTTCCTCACTATGAGCCTGATTACGACTTTGACAGATGGGATTACTCTGTCACAAACATGACAGATATCTGGCCCATTGTACTACAAATTCCATTATATCCTATCAAACTTGTAACAGGGTGGATGGAATATCCATCATGTTTGTGACGGAGTAATCCCCTCTGCCAAGGTCCTAATCAGGCCCTTTCTCAAGTGGCTAAATGTTCAGGAATACGGATATCTTGGTATTTCCTACAGGCAGGAAGGGAATCAATGGAGTCTTTTTTAGGTCATGCTCATAAGCATTTCAATGTGGATGAAGCAGATAGCTGGCCAGTGATGTGTTCAGGGACTTTAGGGAGTAGGGGCCAGATGTATCATTAATTCCAACAACAATTACCAAATTGCAATTTTAATGGAATGTATGAAACTCGAAGATTCACAAGGGCTCCCAAATGGACTTACCTTATTAATATTCATGAGATAGGTCACAATTTGCGACCAATTGCCAATGGCTACAGTCACAAGGATGGTGGCTTGCTGGGCTCAGCAGACCACCATGCCTGTGATTACTTTTAATTAAAGCAATGTTTTTTTTAAATGCAGCCTGTTTTCCTTAAAGGAAAACCGGATGCGCTTAAAAAAGAAAAATGAAAAGCTTTCCTTTCATTTTTTAAGAGTAGGCAGTGGTCTGTGGGACCACTGCCTGGTCTTAAAAAAGGTTTCAGCATGCATTCACAAAGGGGAAGGGGTCCCTTTGTGAATGGGTTAGCGCCAATTTGAAATTGGAGTTAACTGCGATTGTTTTGTGACCGTATTTACGGTCACAAAACAATCATACATACCTCTCCGATTCGGTATTAGGAAGGGAATTCCTTGACACACCCCTTCCTAATACCAAATCGGTTTGTAGTCGCAAACCCAATTTGCGATTTGGTAACAACTTACCGAATTACAAACTGGATTTGATACATACCAAAATGCATTTTTGCGATCGGAAACTACCCCAAAAATGTTTGCTACATCTGGCCCTATATCTTTTAGTATTTTATTTGTGGGCTCGTGGGAGCTGTGACTGCCCCTAAATCTTATAATACAATGCTTACTTCGATTTCGGTGAGATTTGGGGAAAAGGCATGTTCCCTTACATTGCTAACCAGATCATATTTTGTAGTTGCCCTCCCATTGCAAGCATTATAGTAACATTTAGGACACTTCTGATTGATATTTTCAGTGGTTGTATTTTCTTGGCTGTAAGTGTAGCCCAAGTGAGAGAGTAATTGTTTCCCTTTCTCTGGTCGTATGTATTGTCCTCTTTCTGTCATTATGTCTGAAAATAGTGAAATAATATGAATAATTAAAGTTTAAATATTTTAAACATTTGTTCGTTGCTAGCTAGTGAGGGCTGAGGTAGTTCATTTGTATTTTAGGCATTTTAAGGTGTCAAACTTCGGAAATATTTGTTATTTATTTCATTTTGGTGTGCCTTTTCGCCAGGTACATTTTTGGTAGATAAGCAGTTTTTCAATGAAGTAGTCATTTCTCTATAGTATCTACAGTTTAAAAGATAAAATAGGTAGAGTGTTTCGTTAGTTATTTATTAGTTTACATTATTTAATCAAGTTAATTTATGTTATTTTAAATAAATATTCTACCAACATTAGATGGTAGCTGTATGTATTCTTCCACTTCTGATTTCAAGTTGCCTTTGGTAAATCTGACAGTGTATCATTGTCTTCCATCTTTCATAGTTTTTTGTTTAAGTAAGCTGTTACATTTTGTGTGCCTTTTATAGTGTCTTTGCTTTACAGCTTGTTTTTATTGGTTAGTGCGTGTTTAATAAGAATTGTTTTTCAGTTATTGCCTTTTATGGTGAACGTTGGTTAGTGGTTATTTTAGAATGTTGAATATATTTCTTTTTTTTCTATTTTGGATGCGTTATTTATGCATATTTATTGGAAATAATTTTCTTTAATATTTATATGTTAGTACTCCTTGTAAAGATATGTTTCAAATACAATTTTGATTTAATGACGTTTATATTTTTTAGGCTGGTTCAAGTATATTTTAGTGATATTAAATAGTTTTTTAAGTTTAAGTTTATTTTTATTTTTATGTTACCATAACATGCTGTTATTTTAATGTTCAGTAGTAAGATATCGTTATTTTTGGTAATATAATGTAGTCAGTATTGTGTGTTGTGATTTTATTTTCCGATATTTTCATGAACCAATATAGTTGCTATTGATATTATGTCATTGATCCATGTCCACCATAGAAGAAGGCAAGGCTCTAATGCATTATGGAAGCACGGTAATAGGAAATGACCGATGCTCTTTAAATACTGTTTTGATAAAACCATGCCATAGAAATGGGAGCCTCTCAGCCTGATAATGATGGTTAATGCTTTGGCAGTGAGCTGGATGTTGTCATCTCTTGAAAGATACTGCAGTAGTGCTGGTTTTTAAAAAGGAATACCAGACAGCCTTGTCATGTTATAGATCGATCTCCCTCCTTAAGACAGAGCCAAAATTCTGCAGAAGACTTATATTTTTGCATGCCCTGAAAAACAAGGGATCATCTTCAGGGGTGGGCAGAACTCGCAGAGTTGTTTTTGCCCCACACATAAACTCTTGTCATTTTTAAAGCAGCACATCCTGGTCCTTAATAAGGAATTCCTGAACCCATAAATAAGATTGGAAACCCTGAAATGGCTTTGTGCAGTCAGAGATGGGGCACACCTGTCAACGGATTGTCAGGTGCCTTCCAAAAGTCTCGAACCCCTCCTTCGTTTGACATCACAGAGCAGCAGACGAGGCAGCCTCTCTCTGAGGGCACTGAGAGGTCAGATGTTGTGCAAAAACGCTGTAATGCAGCAAGTGTCTGAGGAGTCACCCAAGCACCGTCGCTGTAGGGCATCCCCGGGCTGATTTGCCCCCTTCTATAAAATGGCAGATTTAGTATGGTCAGTGAAAGGGGGTCCTATTCAGGTTTCTCATTCAAAGCAGCAAGTATGTTATGCTCCTTTTCTGATTGCATAATAAACACTGGAAATCAAGTATCAGCTGAACAACCCCTCCCCTCAGACTCTTAAAAGTGCAGTGTATATATGCCAAAGCTTTATGAAGAATGACAAACCAAACTATTCATATGCTGACTGGCACCCCCATCCTTCACAGGGCTCTCTGCTTTCCACAATAGGGGTGGGCATTAAACTCCACCACGCTGTGGTTGGCAGACATTTTGCTGAGCTCCACACCCCAAGCAGAGCTCGGAGTAGGAAAAACTCTGCTAACTCTATCAGCGGAGCGGAGTTTACTGCCCACCTCTAATCATCTCCAACTGCAACAACCTGTTCCTGAGGGGAGAGACCATGGTCGGCTACTGCTTGATTCTTTGTGATATGGATTTCGGCTGTCATTACAACCCTGGCGGTCGGCGTAGATGTGGCGGTAATACCACAAACAGGCCGGCAGTAAAAAAAATGACATTACAAGCATGGCGGTTACCGCCATGCCAAACCGCCACATCTACACTCCGACCGCTGGGTGGTAATGATCGCTAGGCTAGAGACTTCAGTCTCCAGCCTGGCGGCTGTTACTAGACCACCGGGGGCATCAAGACCCCGCATACCGCCATGGATTTCGTGGGGTTCTGTACCACCACGCAATCCATGGCGATAGGCACTATCAGTGCCAGGGAATTCATTCCCTGGCACTGTTAGGGGTCTGCCCCACCTCCCCTCCCCAGAGTCCTCCCCCCAAACCCACGACCCCCCTACCACCCCCCTAAGGTGGCAGGACCCCCCCTCCCCAACCCCCCCAACATTGACACACACACCCCCGACACGCACACTCACACAACTACTACATATACACGCTGACATACACGCACACATACACGTACACATACACACAGACATATGCACATACATTTCCCATACACACAACACCCCCCGCATGCATACACACACTCACACACTACCTCTACACACTCACACGCACACCTCCATGCACGCACACAACACCCCTCACCCCCGTACCTTGTCCGGTGAGCCTCCGGGAGGGAATGTGATCCATGGGGGCTGCTCCGCCCGCCAGCTCCCCATCACCAGAACACCGCCATGCCAAATACTGGGACGTTATTCGGTGGGTGGTGTTCTGATGACGTGGAGGTGGAGCAGCCTCCACTTCACCGCCAACCGCCAGTATAGCTGCTGGCGAAAAAGGGCAGAGGGCTGCCAGCAGTCATGATACGATGGGCGGGAAACCGCCTGCACTGGCGGTCTTCAGCACGGCGGTACCTCTGGGGTCTTTGCAAAAGACTGCTGAGGTCCAAATGAGGGCCTAATTCTTTTACTGCATTACTGAAAGTCATAATGAAAAATGCACTCCTAAAATATGGTGTTTTATTTGTTCATTATTAAAACTATGCTGTTTGACTCATATTTATACGGAAGGATGAAAGTAAGATAAAGGAGAGCTACAAAGGTAAATATTGGTTTGCCTATGACAGCACTATGTCAAAGAGAGTTTTGTCTCATCAAAACAAAATGGCCTCCATATTTTTTATACAAAAGCAAATTAGCTGGAAAGAACTCTAGTTGACCCACTAATCCAATGTACTGTGTATCATTTTTTAGATTTTATGGTGAAACCCATGTGCTCATTTAGGGGCATATTTACAAGAAATTGGCACATCGTTCCTGATGAGCCACTTTGCTTGCATCTCCCCTGCCCCACCTAACAACACCATGGTTGCACTGTATTTACATTAAGGCACACCAATGCGGTCATTAGGGCAATAGCGTCAACATTTTTTATGCTATTGTGGTGCTTTGCTGCACTAGCGTAAAAAAATGTTGAGACTACTGCAGAAAAGCCCAGGGAGGCCCATTGTTTAAAATTGGTGCCTCATTTTAACGCCTGCTGTGAGCAGGCCTTAAAAGTGATGGAAATAATGGCACAGTGAAATGTTGTAAATTTCACTGTGCCATTTTTTCAGACCTCCTGTGTCAGATTGCTCCCCTTGCATAAATTATGCTTGGCATAGGCATAATGTGGTGCAAGGCTTTACAAAGTGGCGCAATGCAAGTACTGTGCCACTTTGTAAATACGGTGTGAGAGAAAGGCCTCCTTAATGCTGCCTTAGCGTAAATAAATGATGCTAGGGCAGCACTAGGTGGCACTAGGGACTCGTAAATGTGCCTCTTAATTCTAACTACTAAGTCCCAAAGACTAAGTGGGTGCCATTCACCTGGCAGTGATTGCATTCATAGAGAAAGTTCTAAAAAATCTTTATCCCTCATATGATACAATCATGCAAGAAAATGTAGGCTCTAGATTTCAAATGTTTTTGTAAGCACGGGCAATTTGGAACAAATGTTTGGGAATTCCTTTTGTCATACATATTGCATAAATTGTAGACTTACTTGCTCATATATTTGCTTTAACCATTGCTAAAACAACATTTGTCTGACTTGCAGAAAAATATAAATTATTCCACCATTCACTGAATACTAATGTTACTTTTCCACTAGTCAGTGAGCGCAAATGTTCTTTGCATCAGTCAGTAGTAAAGATTTTGCTAGACATGCCCTCCTATACTGTGTTTTCAGCATTTCTTTTGTATTTCTGTGGTGTTTTCATAATGTTTGCCAAACTTTTTTAAATGAGTGATTAACAGTATTTATTATTCTAATCCTCAGTTGCACAAAACTGTGTTTTTCCAGTGTTTACATAACATGTTTTTTTCAGTTAAGTTTAATTTAAAGAAGTAGTGTAGGGTATGTACTGTATTCCCACTGACAATGTTTCCAATGGGTTTAAGTTTGATATTTTTAACAATAGAGCGTTTGTGATTTGAACTCACACTCACATCTCACAATCCTCTCTCACATTTCCTTCCTTCTCACTGTTAGACCTCTCAGCCTTAGGGTGATCTTCTCACCCACTTTTTGCTTTCTTCCTGCGCTTTTTCTGACCTCAGTTTTGTTGGTATTAGGATCCTACACATTTTATCACTGCTAAACAGTGCTAAAGTGCTTATGCTCTCTCCTCTAAACATGGAAATGCTTGTTTATACCTAAATGGCATATTTAAGGTACTTATAAGTTCATAGAAAAGTGCACTACATGGGCCCAGGGCCTGTAAAATAAATACTACTAGTGCCACCCTCTTAGGTAGCATTTAAACATGTCTCAGGCCTGCCATTGCAGATCCTGGTTGTGAAGTTTTAAACCTCTGTTTTGATATGGCAAACTAAACCTTTTTGTAGGCCCAAACATTCCTTTTTAATACATATAAGAAACTGTAGCATAGGCCTTGGACAGCCCAGATAGCAGGGTGTAATGCATTTAAAAGGTAAGACATGTATTTTTAAGTTTTACATGTCCGGATAGTGAAAATCTCTTAGATTAATTTTTCATTACTTCAAGGCCTACCTCTTCCACATGATAACAACATTGGAGTTGTCCTATTACTTTTTATAAGTGTAATTTCCAAATGTGAAAAGTTAACTCTAGAATCACAAATTAAAATCTTAATTTATGGTGAAGTCAGACTTTGAATTTCAATTCGGAAAATGTCACTTTAAGAAAGTTGGCATTTTCATGCCTTAGCCATTTGGTGCCTGCAGCCTGTCTCTAGTCACATAAATAAATGTAGTGGGAAGCTGGGCTTTGTGTATTCCTCCTAAACAGCCACACACAATGGGAGCTGGGGTGTGACTTGCTGGGTCATCACTGGCAGGATGGGAGGGAGGAGATGGACACAGTCTTACTTACACCTGAATAGGTGGTGTCCTGACCACACACAAAGGGCCTGATTACCCTGCACTATCACTCTAGCCAGCTTGGCGGTAGGACAATTGAGGCAGGGAATTCCTTGCCACTCTCTATTAGCTTCTCCCACCTTCCATAAGCAGGGCACCAGGGTATAAAATATGGACCTCAGACACCACCACTTCAGTATACTTCTGAACCTGTCAATACTGTGCCAGGAAGAAGGACTGAATTAGTTCTCAAGGACTGCTACTCTGCTGGACTCCTGCTTTGCTGTACAGACCTGCCTCCTGCTGCCATCTTGCCTGGGTGAGAAGGACTGGACCTACATCTCTTGAACCCAGAATCCATGGTGATTACAAGGGCTAGTTGGGTGGCCTAATGATCTGAAGTCTCAAGAACTTAAAAGACATCCAACAACCTTACATCTGCACCTGGACTCTGCCATCTGTAAGTCTGTCATGCCGAGTGGTACCACCCCAGTCCCGAAACCTTGGAAGTGGGACTAAGATGCTCTACCAACCTATGAATCCAGTGGAACCAATGCATCCCCTCTGTTGTGTGGCACAACTAAAGCAGAACAACTGCATTGCTGTAACTTTGTGGATTGGACCGGTCCTAAAAATTAGCATCACTGCTGCAACCCTCATTCTCTTCAGAACCAGTCCTTCACAATGTTTCCCTGGCACAAGGTCCTTGCATCTCTTATTGGCGCAGGCTCTATGACAACTCATCGCAGCCTTGCAGCTATTCCGAAACAACCTGAATGTGCATTGCATACCCAACACCAGACTTTGCAGCACAAGTCCTGCCAAAGGAATCCTCAATGCCAATCCATAAGGACCTCACACCACAGCCTTCCCGCATCTCAGAACTGATGCGTTGCCTCGGCTGCCGAATGCATTTTTGATGCGGGCCACCTCCTCTCTCTGCAAACCAGGATTGAAGGTACTTATGTTCAGTGGGTCTAACTGGGTCCCTGTAGTTAGGCCACCCTCCATTGTGGTTGGTGAAATGTTTTGACTCTTTAGTGGTCCGGCACTACCTGGTGACCCCAGTTGGTGCTTTATGCCTTTTGGACATATTTTTACCTAAAACTCTAACATTCAATCCCTCTGGTTCTACTAATTAAATTTTGTACATTCTGGTCTTGTTTTATTTACTACAAAAACTCTATTTATTATAACTCTGGGCTTCTTGTATGGTGTGTTTTCACTGTGTTACTGTTTAAAGTGTTGCACAAATACTTTAAACATTGCCTCTAAGTTAAGCTTGACTGCTTTGTGCCGGCACAGGTTAATTTAATGTTTGGCGGTACCTTACCCTGACAAGGACCCCAGCAAACTCAAAAATTACCACCCCATCTCTCTGCTCCCTTTCCCAGCCAAGGTCCTGGAAAAAGCCATCAACAAACAGCCCTCCGAACACCTGGAAAAACACAACCTACTTGACTCCTCCAAATGTGGTTTCCATTGCAACCACAGCACTGAGACCACCCTTATCCCAGCAATGGACGACATCAGATCCCTCCTCAAACATGGAGAGAAAGTGGACCTGATCTTCTTAGATCTCCCCACTGCGTTTAACACAATCTCCCACTTCACCTTCACTGCCAGATTCCTTCACATTGAGATCTGAGGCAACACCCTCAAATGGATCCACACCTCTATCACAGGCCGCACTCAGAGAGTCCGCCTCCTACCTTTCACCTAAGAGCAACATATGCATGTTCCCCAGGGATCCTCTCTCAGCCCCACTCTCTTTAACGTCCACATAACACCACTGGATGAGATTGGTTGTTCCCATGGACTCAAAATCATCTCTTACGCCAATGACACTCAACTAGTACTCTACCTTGCCAAAGACCACGCCACCCCCAGAGACAGCTTCAGCGACACCATGATGCACGTCGCCTACTGGATTAAATCCAAATGTTCGAATATGAATACAGCCAAAATGGAAGTGTAAACCCTTGCCTTAAGACAACTCATGGTGTCCCTCCATGCCTGGGTGTTGGACTTTTGCTTTTGCAGGGTCATCCCCAGACTTTTTTGCCTCCTGCCTCCTATATTTTTCTGACATGTTGCTGTTGGCTTTTCAACTCTGAGCACTTTACCACTGCTAACCAGTGCTAAAGTGCATATGCTCTCCTGTTTAAATTGTGTGTAAGTGGTTTATCCATGATTGGCATATTTGATTTACTAGTAAGTCCCTAGTAAGGTGCACTAGAGGTGCCAGGGCCTGTAAATCAAATGCTACTAGTGGGCCTGCAGCACTGGTTGTGCCACCCACATAAGTAGCTCTGTAATCATGTCTCAGACCTGCCACTGCAGTGTCTGTATGTGTAATTTTACACTGTAAATTCGACTTGGCAAGTGTACCCACTTGCCAGGTCTAAACCTTCCCTTTCCTTACATGTAAGGCACCCCTAAGGTAGGCCCTAGGTAGCCCCAAGGGCAGGGTGCAGTGTATGGATAAGGTAGGACATATAGTAATGTGGTTTATATGTCCTAACAGTGAAATACTGCCAATTTCGTTTTCACTGTTGCAAGGTCTGTCTCTCTCATAGGATAATATGGGGGCTACCTTTAAATATGATTAAAGTGTAGATTCCCCTAGAGAGTAGATGGACATGTGGAGTTTGGGATCCCTGAACTCACAATTTGAAAATACATCTTTTAGTAAAGTTGATTTTAAGATTGTGAGTTTGGAAATGCCACTTTTAGAA
Source organism: Pleurodeles waltl (assembly GCF_031143425.1). NCBI lineage: Eukaryota > Metazoa > Chordata > Amphibia > Caudata > Salamandridae > Pleurodeles > Pleurodeles waltl. The sequence goes on from NC_090436.1 coordinate 842,954,805, forward strand.
AGTGAGCATTTTCTTGCTTAAACCATTCTGTGACTCTGCCTTGTTTGTGGATTCCCTGTCTGGGTCAGTTTGACAGTTGGGTTGTTTTTCACCTCACACCAGACAGTGACACAAAGGGAGCTGGGGTGTAATCTGCATTTCCTGATTAGCCATCTCTGCTAGGAGGGAGGGGTGGAGTGGTCACTCTCATCTGAAAGGACTGTGCCTGCCTCTGACAATGCTGTCTCCAACCCCCTGGTGTGTGTCTGAGGCCTTGCCTGGGCAAGGCAGGATTTCACAAGAAGGTGTGAGTCCCCTTTGAAGGAAGGTGACTTCAAAGACTAAAATGGGTATAAGAAGGGCACCCAAACTTACAAACTTTAGAAAAAAACACTTCTGGAACCAAGAGGAACCTCTGCCTGGAGAAGAGCTGATAGCTGAGGAAAAAGTGCTGCCCTGCCTGTGACTGTGCTTTGTGGAGCTTTCCTGCAGTGCTGCTTCTGCCAGAGTAAGAGGGCAAAGACTGGACTTTGTGTGCCTTCCATCTTGAAGAAGAAATCTCCAAGGGCTTGATGTAGAGCTTGCCTCCTGTTGTTGAAGTCTCAGGGATAGCAAAGACTTCTTCCTGCCAGCACCTGGAGTCTCTGGAGAGACCCCTACTCTGCTCTGTGGTGCCCTTCCAGTTCCTGGGACCCTGAAAGGAGAGGCTGGCAGCCTAAGGACAAAAATACACGCACCGCGCACCGTGCGGAGAAAAGATCGACGCGAATCCGATCGCGGCTGAGAAAACGACGCGACGCCGGCTCCGCAGCTGAGAAACGACGCCGCAGGAAACGCGACCGGAGAATCGACGCCCGGAGCAGGAGAAACGACGCGCAGCATCGCTGACGAAGGCTGAGAGATCGTAACCAGCGCCGCGGGACTTTCGGACCGTCGCGTGGCTGGCTTTTTCGACGCGCCTCGCCGTGCCGAGCTGTTTTCGACGCATACACCCGTGCAGGGTTATTTTCGACGCACACCGCCCGTGCGGGGTTATTTTTGCCGCAAATCAGGTACATTTTCACGCTAGCAGCGCTAGTGTGGTGTTACAACTACCTAAAGACTCTTTTTATTTTAAACCTTTAAAAAATCCTAACTTGACTTGTGTATGTTGGATTTTTGTCGTTTTGGTCTTGTTTTGTCTAGATAAATATTTCCTATTTTTCTAAACTGGTGTTGTGTCATTTTGTAGTGTTTTCATTAAGTTACTGTGTGTGTTGGTACAAATACTTTACGCCCAGCACTCTGAGGTTAAGCCTACTGCTCTGCCAAGCTACCAAGGGGGTAAGCAGGGGTTAGCTGAGGGTGATTCTCTTTTATCCTAACTAGAGTGAGGGTCCTTGCTTGAACAGGGGGTAACCTGACTGTCAACCAGAGACCCCATTTCTAACATTGGTGACCAGCGGTCGGGATTGGACTTGTATTTGTACTTGACATACAGTAATTAAGTGTACACTACTGTTTTGATCTCAGACCACTACGTGACCACATACTACTTGTTTGGTGATCTTTTGATTTTTCTCTTAAGGACTCTTTTTATTCTACTTCCATGATTTTGCTGATCCCTTGACTGATTCTTTTTACTTCATTGGGAAATTATTTTTTCTGCCTTTGGAACTTTGCACTTGTGACCATCATGTCTCAATCTGGAGATGCAACAGCTGGAGCTGTGTTTGAAATGGAGAAACTGAAGGAGTACTCAGTTGCTCAATTGAAACAGTTCCTTAAAGATCTTGACTGTCCCACTGAGAGCTTCACCAGGGAGGGGGAGCTGCAACAGGCACAGAGGGCTTGGGTGACAATCAAGAAGGCTGGAGGGCACACAGAGGAGGAGAATATGGGTGGGGAAGTGCAGAGGATACACAGTGGTGTAGTGGAGGAACCTGTTACGCCTGGGGGGAGGGTCCCCAGGAGGGATGGCAGGGTGTCACCCAAGGGTCTGACTCCTGAAGAGTTACAGGACAGACAGGCAGAGAGGGAGTACCAATGGGAGCTGAAAAAGCTCGATTGGGAGTTGGAAGAAAGGAGGAGGAACTTAGAGATTAAAAAAATGATTTATGCTTACGAGCTTAAATTGAAAGAGCTGGATGTCATGAGGGCTGAGTCCAGCTGGAATGGTGGCAGCAACAATTGTATATCCAGTGATGCTGCAGAAGTGCACATGCCCAGAGAGGTGGTGCCCTACTTGAAGGAGGGAGTTAACACACGCCAGGAGGTTCAGGGGTATGAGGTAGCTCCAGTGATGCACAGGGTCCCTGAGGTGGATTGGGGAACTGGCATGGGGAGTCATATTCCTACTGGTGGGAGGGACACTCTACTGACTCTAGTTGAGAGTGACAGGGAGAGGGGTTCCCCCCAGGTAGAAGTCCTGGTTATGGAGTGTGAAGACATCCCAGAAGAGTGTGGGTTGAGTGTCAGGGACAGTCAGGTACTGTCTCACCAGTCTCAGGAGGGTGATGTGGGGTGCTTTGTCAAAGCAGAGTCACTGGATGGTTGGGTGAAGGGTACTTTGGTTAATTCATGTGAGGGGCTGAGTGATGTAATTGCTGGAGAGCATATGTCTAGTCCTTATTTTCCAGAGCTATGCCAACACCAGGTGGAGTGTGAGTTCTCTGACCCCAGGGAGCTTACAATGGAGGCAGACTTCTGGGTGAGTACCAGAGAGTCTGAAGAGGCATTTGGGGGTGCTCCTGAGAGGAGTGGTCTAGATAGTTCCCAACCAGGTGAGGTAGGGAAGGATTGTAGTGTCCCAGGTAGGTCCCAGTGTAGTGGGATGGGTGAGGGACCCCATGTCCAGTCTCAGAGGAGAGGGAATGGGGATGGGTTGAGGCCCAAGGTGCCCGAGATCCGGTCCCAGGTCCAGGAGGGTTCCCTGCGGGAACACCAGGAGGGGAGCCTAGCCTGTACCATAGGGCCATCTGTTGAGGGAGACCCCACAGTGTCAGGAGAACTTGGGGGGGCGGCTGTAGCCAGCGTCCCACCAGTTCTGGTGTATGGCAGTACCACTCCTAGTGAGGGGGTGCAGAAGTCCAGACAGAGGGTTGAGAGGGGGTTGCGGACCCCAGTGGAGAACCTGGAGGGTCAGGGGTCAGCTCTGAGAGCAGAGCCCCCCATGGATGACCTTGGTGAGACCATTTCTGGGTTGGGGGGAATCCAGACTCTGTCAGATGGGCAGAGGTCAGGGGACCTGCGCCAGCCAGACTCTTGTGTGGCCCTTCGGGACAGTGTGTCCCTTGAGGGGGGTAAGTGTGCCCCCCTGGAAGTCTTGGTGTGCCAGGCAATGGTTCAACCGCAGGGTGGTGACTCTGGGTTGAATGATCAGGTTCAGGGGGTAAACTCTGACCTGATGGGGGATAAGTGTGCTCCCAAGGAAGTCCTGGTGTGCCAGGCAGTGGTTCAACCGCAGGGTGGTGACCCTAGGTTGGATGACCAGGCTCAGAGGGTAAACTCTGACCTGGTAGGGGGTAGGTATGCTCCCCAGGAAGCCCTGGTTTGCCAGGCAGTGATCCAGTCTGTGGGTACAGACCCTGGATTGGGAGGCCAGGTTAAGGGTGTCCCCCCTGACCTGGAGGAAGGGGCTACTGCTAACAGTGCCCCTACCATGTTGTCTTCTGGGGGGGCCGCTCCTAGTTGGGTGGTTCAGGACCCCAGAAGAGAGGGCAGGGGGAGGGAAGCCTCACCCCTGGCCCTGGTCCAACCTGAAGGTACAGACCCCAGGTTGGAGGATCAGTTGCAGGTTAACATCCCTGCACTGATGGAAGAATTGTGCAGGACTGCTTCTACAAGCACCCTGACAGTTTTTGACTCTGGGGGTGCCGCTTCTGCAGGGAGGGTACAGAGCCCCAGAGGGGAGGACCAGGGTCAGGTTGTCATCCCTGACCTGGTGGAAGAGAGAGTGGTCAAAGGGTGCCAGGCACCTGGGGCTACCACCCCCCACTCTCCACAGTCACAGTGGTTAGAGAGGCCTGAGGTCGGGCTCTCATCCCTGACAGTTGTCTGGGGCCACTGTGGCTTGCTGTCCTGGTGGACAGAGTTGCCCCTGGGGGGGGAAGGACGAGAGTCACACCCCAGGGGTGGAGTGGGTAACACCATTGTGTTGGCCCTGGTGGTACTATCTGCCCATTGCAATACATCTGTGAGCAAAGTAAAGTTAGGTGTTGCACAGATGGTGTCTGTAGATGTGGAGAAGGGTTCCCCATGGGTTAGCTTAGTGGGCCCTGAGAGTATGGACAGAGGGATCCAACTGGAGTCAGGAAGGCGTAGAACTGGAACATGCCCCTGCTGTTGTGGGCCTGGGTCCCTGTTCTATCGCCCCAATCAGGGAAGTACATCAAGGTATTGATTGTTCTCCCCTGGCTTTAGGCTGGTAGGGGGTCGTGTTGGACTTTTGCTTTTGCAGGGTCATCCCCAGACTTTTTTGCCTCCTGCCTCCTATATTTTTCTGACATGTTGCTGTTGGCTTTTCAACTCTGAGCACTTTACCACTGCTAACCAGTGCTAAAGTGCATATGCTCTCCTGTTTAAATTGTGTGTAAGTGGTTTATCCATGATTGGCATATTTGATTTACTAGTAAGTCCCTAGTAAGGTGCACTAGAGGTGCCAGGGCCTGTAAATCAAATGCTACTAGTGGGCCTGCAGCACTGGTTGTGCCACCCACATAAGTAGCTCTGTAATCATGTCTCAGACCTGCCACTGCAGTGTCTGTATGTGTAATTTTACACTGTAAATTCGACTTGGCAAGTGTACCCACTTGCCAGGTCTAAACCTTCCCTTTCCTTACATGTAAGGCACCCCTAAGGTAGGCCCTAGGTAGCCCCAAGGGCAGGGTGCAGTGTATGGATAAGGTAGGACATATAGTAATGTGGTTTATATGTCCTAACAGTGAAATACTGCCAATTTCGTTTTCACTGTTGCAAGGTCTGTCTCTCTCATAGGATAATATGGGGGCTACCTTTAAATATGATTAAAGTGTAGATTCCCCTAGAGAGTAGATGGACATGTGGAGTTTGGGATCCCTGAACTCACAATTTGAAAATACATCTTTTAGTAAAGTTGATTTTAAGATTGTGAGTTTGGAAATGCCACTTTTAGAAAGTGAGCATTTTCTTGCTTAAACCATTCTGTGACTCTGCCTTGTTTGTGGATTCCCTGTCTGGGTCAGTTTGACAGTTGGGTTGTTTTTCACCTCACACCAGACAGTGACACAAAGGGAGCTGGGGTGTAATCTGCATTTCCTGATTAGCCATCTCTGCTAGGAGGGAGGGGTGGAGTGGTCACTCTCATCTGAAAGGACTGTGCCTGCCTCTGACAATGCTGTCTCCAACCCCCTGGTGTGTGTCTGAGGCCTTGCCTGGGCAAGGCAGGATTTCACAAGAAGGTGTGAGTCCCCTTTGAAGGAAGGTGACTTCAAAGACTAAAATGGGTATAAGAAGGGCACCCAAACTTACAAACTTTAGAAAAAAACACTTCTGGAACCAAGAGGAACCTCTGCCTGGAGAAGAGCTGATAGCTGAGGAAAAAGTGCTGCCCTGCCTGTGACTGTGCTTTGTGGAGCTTTCCTGCAGTGCTGCTTCTGCCAGAGTAAGAGGGCAAAGACTGGACTTTGTGTGCCTTCCATCTTGAAGAAGAAATCTCCAAGGGCTTGATGTAGAGCTTGCCTCCTGTTGTTGAAGTCTCAGGGATAGCAAAGACTTCTTCCTGCCAGCACCTGGAGTCTCTGGAGAGACCCCTACTCTGCTCTGTGGTGCCCTTCCAGTTCCTGGGACCCTGAAAGGAGAGGCTGGCAGCCTAAGGACAAAAATACACGCACCGCGCACCGTGCGGAGAAAAGATCGACGCGAATCCGATCGCGGCTGAGAAAACGACGCGACGCCGGCTCCGCAGCTGAGAAACGACGCCGCAGGAAACGCGACCGGAGAATCGACGCCCGGAGCAGGAGAAACGACGCGCAGCATCGCTGACGAAGGCTGAGAGATCGTAACCAGCGCCGCGGGACTTTCGGACCGTCGCGTGGCTGGCTTTTTCGACGCGCCTCGCCGTGCCGAGCTGTTTTCGACGCATACACCCGTGCAGGGTTATTTTCGACGCACACCACCCGTGCGGGGTTATTTTTGCCGCAAATCAGGTACATTTTCACGCTAGCAGCGCTAGTGTGGTGTTACAACTACCTAAAGACTCTTTTTATTTTAAACCTTTAAAAAATCCTAACTTGACTTGTGTATGTTGGATTTTTGTCGTTTTGGTCTTGTTTTGTCTAGATAAATATTTCCTATTTTTCTAAACTGGTGTTGTGTCATTTTGTAGTGTTTTCATTAAGTTACTGTGTGTGTTGGTACAAATACTTTACGCCCAGCACTCTGAGGTTAAGCCTACTGCTCTGCCAAGCTACCAAGGGGGTAAGCAGGGGTTAGCTGAGGGTGATTCTCTTTTATCCTAACTAGAGTGAGGGTCCTTGCTTGAACAGGGGGTAACCTGACTGTCAACCAGAGACCCCATTTCTAACACTGGGCAACCCCGGTCACCAACTGCCCCTGCCTCAACCTTGACATCATCATCGACAGCAAACCCACCTTCAAAAAGCAGATAAATGCAGTGGCCTCCTCCAGCTTCCACAACCTCTGCATGCAACAGAAAATCTTGAAATGGATTCCCATTGAAACCAGAAAAATAGTTAGAAGAACCCCCATCACCCCCCACTTCAGAGGTCAACACTGGCTGCCGGTGCACAAGAGGTGGAAATTCTAACTTCTCACCATTGCCTACAAAGCTCTCCACAACATCAAGCACAAGCTCATCAACCACAGACTCTCCTTCCATCAGCCAAACAGGAAGCTCTGCTCTACAATCTTCGCCCATGTCCAGAGAATCTGCTGCAGCCGCTGCGGTGGCCACTCCTTCCCCTACCTAGTGGCCAAGAACTGGAATGACCTCCCCCCACCTCTGCACATCGCACATCCTCCACGACTTCCGGAAGAACTCAAGACTTGGCCCTTTGAGGAGTAGTTCATGCTCTCAGAGACTACTGGGACTGCCTGAATACCCCCCGGGGGTGATAAGCCATACTTTACAAGTACTATGATTGTTTGATTGATTGATTGTTGCTTGGCCAGGGCTTACACCCCAGTAAACCAACAACCCAAGATCTTACACTGTAGGAAAGTGCCCTCTTTCTTGGCATGGTTACTCTCATTTTCTGTCTGTTGTCAGTGTGTTTGACTGTGTTCACTGGGATCCTGCTAACCAGGACTGCAGTGATTATGCTCTCTCCTCTAAATTCGGTTGCTACTAACCTTTTCTCCCCACAGTTGGCATACTATTGCCCCCATGTAAGTCCCTACTATATGGTACTTAGGTGCCCAGGGCATTGAGGTTCCAGGTGATCCCTATGGGCTGCAGCAATAATTCTGCCACCCATAGGGAGCCAATGCAAAGGGTTCTGCAGGCCTGCCATTGGAGTCTGCGTGATCTGGGTGCACGCACCCGATTTCACTACAGGTCACTGCACCAGATCACTGTAAGTCACCACTATGGTAGGCCCTCTCAGTCCAGAGGGCACGGTGCAGGTACCTGTGTATGAGGGCACCCATGCACTAGCAGAGGTACCCCCACGAACTCCAGCTCCATTTTTTGGACTTCGTGAGTGGGGGGTTACATTTTTATTTATGTACTAGACATAGGTCACTACCTATGTCCAGCTATATAATGGTAACTACAAACCTGGGCTTGTTTGGTATCAAACATGTCAGAATCAAACCCCAAAACTGTTGCAGGTATTGGAAGTATGATTCCTTGCACTCTGGGGGCTCCTTAGAGGACCCCCAGCATTGCTACCAACAGTCTTGCGGGGTTTCTCAGGTAGCCCAGCTGTTGCCACCCCTCAGAGAGGTTTCTGTCCTCCTGCTGCTTGATCTGATCAAGCCCAGGAAGGCAGAACAATGGATTTCCTTTGGGAGAAGGAGGTAACACCCTCTCCCTTTAGAAATAGGTGTGACTGGCTTGGGAGGGGTAGCCTCCCCAAGCCACTGGTTTTGCTTTGAAGGGCACATTTGGTGCCCTCCTTGCATAAACCAGTCCACACCAGTTCAGGGACCCAATGTCCCTGCTCTGGTATGAAACTTGACAATGGGGAGGTGTCCACAGCTCCACCGGAGGGTCCCTGGGCTCTGCCATCTTGATTCCAAGGTTGGCAGGGAACTCTGGGAACACTTGAGTGGCCAGGTCAGGCAGATGACGTCAGAGGCTCCCTCTGATAGGTAGTTACCTGGTTAGGTGACCAAGCCCCCTCTTTGGGCTAAATAGGGTCTTCTTCTGGGGTGGGTCCTCAGATATGGCTTGCAAGACTTCAGCATGACTTTTATGCAACCTCTGTTTTACCTTCTGGCCTCAGGAACCACAACTGGACCCTCCAGGAACCTGCAAGCTGCAGATCTACGAGGAAGACTTTTCTGTCAGCTTTGCAACTCCTGCCAGCTTTTCAACTTTTCCCCAGCTGTGCATCCTAAAAAGACAGCAACTCCTCAGCCTGCACAAGAAGAAGAATGAATCTCCCTTGAGGTGAAGGCATCACTCCTCTGTAACTACAGGTATCTAGCTGCATCAATGACCGGCTGTGTGGATCTCCCCTCATCCTGAGTGGCGTGGGTCCTAAATCATGGGTGGTGGTCCAGAGGGTCTCCCTTGGTCCTCTCTACCAACTGTCACACCTTGAAGGTGGTAAGTCCTTTCCACTCCTGCAGGACAATACCCCTGTGCACCACTTTCTTTGCAGCTACCAAGGCTTGCTGCTTTACCTCCAAGGGAAACTTCAGGCAACATGTAGCTCCAGCCCCCAGCAGTCACTCCTGCAAATTATGGACCTCTGCGTGGTCCTCTGGCGATGTGGGAGCAACTTCTGTGGTGCTGGGTGGGCTACATCTGTGACTTCTGTGTCCCTGTCCTGTGGGACACCTGTGGGTGCTGCCTCTGCTCCTGTTGGCCTTCTGCAATGTGTAGGGTCCCCTGTGACTCCCCCTCATCCTGGATAGAGTCCTCCTGGATCTTGCTGGTCCCCAGCAGCACCTCTTTTCCTCCAACCGCAAGTTTGCCCTTGCCAAGGCTTGTTAGTGGAAATCCTTCACAGACACCCATCTGCAATCCAGCTTCTGGTGTGGGACACCTCTTGCATGCATCAGGAACTCTTCTCCATCTTCTGTGCTGCAGTGCTGACCTAACTTCCTTCTCCGTCGACCAACTCCAAAAGGTACCTCTGGGTGGGTAGTATCTCCTACTCCCCCTGGACTCCACAGACACTTCTGGACTTTGTCCCCTCTCTCCACAGGTCTCCATCTTCAGTTTCCCACTGCTGGTTCCTTGAAGGCTGTTCTTGGTGTTCTCATTTTCTTCTTTTTATCTTTTGGGGTGGTTTTGGGGAAATCCAGTGTTTTACTCCTGACTTCCTAATCCCCGGGGGGCACTGCAGTACTTACCTGTGTGGTTTCGTAGTACTCCCAGCTCCCCTCTACATGATATACTTACCTAGGTGGGGGCTCTGTGTCTGCATTCCACTTTTTTTAGTATATGGTTTGGGCTCCCCCTAGGGCTACTATTGCATATTGCTATTTTACACTGTTTTCTAACCTTTTATGCCTCTAACTGATTATTATTAGTATATATATATATATATATGTATATATATATATATATATAGTGTATTTACTTACCTCCTATTGGAGGATTGCCTCTCTAGTATTTTCTGATACTATGTTCCAAAAATAAATATCCTTTATTTTTGTACAACCAGTGTTTTCTTTCTTGTGTGGAATTACTGACTGACTGTAGTGATATTTCATGAGCTTTGCATGTCTCCTAAATAAAACTTGGCTTCTCATACACAGCTACCTCTAGAGAGCCTGGCTTCTAGACACTGCCTACACTTCACTGAGAGGGGATACCTGGACCTGGTATAAGGTAAAAGTACCATAGGTACTTACCACACACCAGGCCAGGTTCTTACATTCACTCACTCTGTCAGAACTCTTTCTGTTTTTTTGGACAAGTAATAGATTTAAAAAGTAAGAGTGTTCTATATAAACATGATAAACAAATTCATGGACATAGTTGGGGGTCATTCACCTACTCCTTATTATAGGTGTGGTCTATCTTGCCAATGGCATGGCACCTTGAGAAATCTTTACAATTTTTAATTGCAGCAGATTAATATGTAGTCCTGCATTCTAAGGCACCTGAAACTTGGTGCTTGAAGCATTCTTTCCACTGCTTTTCTGCACTTTCATCCACACTACATTAAGGTGGTGTTTTTGTTGTGTGGTTATTCATAGTTGTCAAGTGTTTCCATTGCAAAAGTCTCACTTTAAGTGAGCCATAGCCTTTTGGAATCACATTGTATGCTGGGACTTGCATTTTTGCTGTTAATAGTGAATCTATAGGCTCACAACAAGTAGCAGTAAAGTGTAGTTGGATAATAAGCCAGGATTAGCTGGAGGTTTCACAGAACAATGGGACATCATGCAACTATGACTTATGTTAGTGTGTGGAAAGTTTTGTATCATGTTTTCACCACTATGCCATGTGTATGCTAAAGCACTTTTTTCACTGGGTAACTTTCACTACATCTTGCATTGAATGTTTGGGTCAGCAGTGTTTGCTGCTATCAATGCCGACTTATTAGAAAAGAGGACTAATGTCTCAAAGTGTTTAACCCATTCTGTGTCTGTTGGTAAATGTGATAGTACCTATTGGTTCTCGAGTCATTTCATCAATTAGTGAATAAAAGGTCAGATAGAAATGTCAAAAGATAAAATATGATTTTAATATTTCCAGATGCTTTACAGAGTATACAATAATTAGATCAGACCAAAAACATACTTTTTAACCCTGCAACTTTACTCAAAAGACACAAACCTGGAGGGAACAAAAGGAAGAATAAACAATATTTTAATGATATCCCTATACAGCAAAATTCAAGCAGAATGATCTTGGAGCAATCTTTGTTGCTGCTACCGTGTATAACAAACTGTTGACACCTTCAGTAAGAATTAAAACTGGCACATTATTTATCACTTTCCTTTTTCCGAATGTCATCTTAGTTTGTGGTTTTCAGGTGTTTATCAGCGTTTATATGTTTACACTGAGAAAGGCTGTTTCCCTTTCAGTGAGGTTTTAACAGTTACTAGAGGTTTAAACCTAAAACAGGATCACCTACTTTCATGCTGTTTAGATTCTTCAGTCATTTATTGTGTGGTTCTCAAGTCTGGTAAACAACCTACATAATCTGGATGCACTAGTCAATGGTGCTACTTGATGGTTTATGATTGACAGTATGGGAGGTGGGCGGTAGTCCTATCTGGGTTGGAAGGTCCATTTTTCCATAATTCACATTAGGGTAATTTCAGTTGACAGGTTCCTTGGTCAAGACTTTTGAAGAAGTCACTGACTTCTTCTTAGTAACCACAATGCTTAGCTTCTTTCCCTAGCTGGGCTAAGTGCTTCTACTTCCACCTGTCTTCTTACTTTGATGTCTTTCACTATTGTTTTTTTCACCTAACATTCCATTGGTGGATCAGAGCATACAAATTCTCTCTCATCAGTGTTAGATTCCAGCTGTTCAGTTCACCATTCCCAAGAACGCCTTTAGAACTATTCATATAACTTTACATTTGAGTCTTCATTCTACTGGAAGACAATTAGTTTCCCTCAGGACAATTTCACAAGGTTATGCTTCTCAAGAAAGTAGAAAAGGTGTGGCTGTTTTGTTCACAATAAACTATAGCTATAAGGTCAACTTCTTGAGTGGCTCTGTGTAAACATTGTAGAAAAAATACAACCATTGAGGAAGGTGTTGTGATCAGGGCTACTCAGTGGTTTCTTAGATCAGACCGCAGGGTCTTAGTGAGTGGGGGAGTTACTTTGAAAATATGGTAAACACAAACTTAACATGTAGAGTGAACTCCTTATGGCTTCCTAGAAGGACATCGAGAAAACAGGTGCTGAACTGATGAGGGCTAGTGCCACAAATCATATTCCCTGGTACTGGGAACTGAGATTTTAGGATGTGGTCATGGACTAGAAAAAATTGTTAAATCAAAGGATTGATTACACAGGAGCAGAAAGGTGTCCTTGAGGAAAACTGGTCTATTTAAAAATGTCCTCTTGACTATCACAAAGAGATACATTAGGTTCAATAATTCCTCCCAAAAAAGGCCGCACAGGTTGTCAAGGATGCATATTGGCTAAATTTAAAAGCAGGAAAGCTAGCCAAGGTGCCTTTGTTTAGTTTGACAGATAGATACATATCAGCTAAATGTCATTATGAATTTGAAAAATATATGGATTTGATTTTATCCCCTCGAGCACGTGCACTTTATATCAGGTTTAGGCTGGCATCGCTACCATTACGTACTTTTACTTGCAGGTGGTCCCAACAGGATAACCAACAAGATCTATGCCCAATGGGCTGTGGGTCATCTGAATGTACTTCTCACGTGTTATTCCATTGTCCCGCATATGCCAAACAGTGGGTCCGATGGATTATACCACGTTGCAGATCCATGGGCATCAACAACCGGTCCTTGCTCTTCGGATCTGCAATTCAAATACTCATGGGATTGTGGTATGTGCATTGGCAAGATTCTTAGATGCAATTTGGCACATTAGAGCAAAACGGTTGGGGACAGTTTGCAATTTATCATACTAATGTAGGTCTAAGTATGAAGACATAATTGAATATGTTGCACTCATAGGGAATCACGGACTATTTAGCGACCTCCTTGTAATATTTGATTATAATTTAATACTGCTATACTGTATTCTTATTTTGCATTTCAAGAGTGTTAGCTGAAGGACATTATTTATTGCCCTCCCATATCAGAGATTTTTTACAATATTTGATTATGTTTTAGAATTTTGTATCTTGCATTTTAACTGTTTATTTTTAATGTTATCCAGTTGGAGGGTTTTATATTATTGTTTTTTTCACAATTTTTATGTGTGTATTGTATGATGCGCTTTTATGGTATTTTTATTACCGAAATAAAGCTTAAGTAAGTAAGTAAGGTTCAATAATGAATACTGAGAGAAAGATTCTGTGGGCAGTTGAATAGCCATCCAATTTTCAGTAAAAAGATAAAATTGAAATAATAAAAAAGGTGAAAAATAAGAAAATGGGTTAGGAAAAAAGGAAACAAAACATGAAAAAAATCAATGTTCAAATATGTGCATTTTAATTCAAATGAAATCCTACACAAATGTGTTTTCAAAAGACAGCAGGAAAGTAAAAACAAACTACAAACAAAAACATTTTTAAATGTCAAGGACTCATGCTGCACTGCATGCCCAAAAGGAGATCCAAAGTAGCATTTTTATTCAGTAAACAATCCTACTTTATGAAAGTGAAAGAGTACAAAATACACAGCCTGGGGGTTTTACCTAAGCAGGGTTCCACAGTGATGAGACTTTTGTGGGAGCTGTCAATCTGATGAGGATATCTGGCTTCATGTTATACCTAGGGTTCACTGTTCTTGTTTGTGCCTTGGTGCACCTTTAACTAGGTGCATTCAGCACAAACAGGGACTCTATGACAGTTACTGCACTGCACCGGGGGTATCTGCAAACCTTTACCTGGCCTAGGGGGACCACAACAGTAAAAAGTAGAGTTTCTCTTTAAAACAGCTGTCACTTCTTTAATAATACAGGCACAATGCAACCCAATTTCCACTTGGGGACAGAGATCCCTCTGCAGGTAGGTGCAGTGACTAAATGCACCCACTTGCAGGGAATTATTTATTTTTTCCTTTTTGGGGGGGGGGATCCGTCAGGGGGGCACACTGACTGTCTACTGTCTCTTTGTGGTGCACAGTCAGTGCACCTTCTGAAGGCCTCTTCGCTTCCTAGATGACATCCATAATACAGCACTAGTGCAGAGGCAAAATGTTAGCCTCATTAGTATGGGACTCTGCTCTAAGAAGGGGTTTCCCATTGACTAAAACCTGTTGCTGGTGGATACACTCATTCACTGTCATTCACTGCCTGTAGGGTAATCTCTATCCCACCTTGTAAAGCAGGTCACCAGCCACCTGTACTATGAAGGATGGAGAGACTGCTTCAAACAGCTACTCTGCCAGAGCAAGTGCAAGTTTGTGTCTGCCCTAAGGGAAACAAATTATCTGTAATAGGGAACATTGTTCCCCTTTGTGACCTGTGAATCTTGTTAAAGTTGTGCTACAGTGGGGACAGTGTGCCTTCTACATAATGTGGCACTTGTAGAACTTGTACATGCTCCTACATGCCTTATTGAATTGAAAGCAAAACATCAAAACTGGGAATAAAATATTAATTTTCAATTGTTATTCATTGAAAACGCATACAAAACTAGTAAGCATGCAAAAGACAGTGCCCTCGTTTCACTTTTACTAAAAGTGGGTAGAACATTTCAGGGCAGCTTCACAAAGCCATGTAAGAGTACTTAAGAGTACTGATGTAGTATTACTTCCTATACTCATAAATGCTTTTGTGAATTGGCTCCAGAATATTTGTAAGAGTTGGAATGGTAATGCATGTTAATATTGATGACCTACTGCAATTTTGAGGTCTGGCTATAGGGGGCTTTAGCTTTTGGTGTTATGTGAAGCAGAGAGTCTATGCAAGTGCATAAACAAAGAAATGACACAAAAGCTTCTCAGGCGTCCTACATCCCAGGAATCTTTATCAAATATCAAAAGTGTCTAGCTTCCCCCAGATTCAGTTAATCACTTTGATTGGACATGACCGTGTCCTCAAATAAAATAATGAATAAATAAATAAATAAATTAATTAAAAGAAACAATCAAACATTGGACTCCTCTGCCTGGATTATTAATGTATTAACCATTTCCCCACAGCCCCTTTTTCCTAAAATAAATGCCCCAGGTAGAAAGTTTGGATCTTGGCAGCCAAATGGAATGCTGCATTTGCAAGCAAAAACTACAGTTAAATTCCAGCTCAGGAATAATGTTGAAGTCAGAAGGTCCATTTATCTCTGTTGGATCATTGTCTCCTTTACCTGTTACACCTTTCTGGTGCAGAATTATGACTGTCACCAAGGTCCTCTCAATTTTCCTTCTGTGATTTATTTAGTCTGTTGGCAGGGATTTGTTTCTTCCCTTAGTGAGGGGTGGAAAGGGATTATCAAGGATGTGTCAATAGAAAGTGGCTTTCAACAGTAGTAATAATAATGGCACCACCAATAGTTTAAAATTAGGATGCATTTGAGCATTCAGTGGGGCGAAGTGAGGAGAAATGGAAAGGACTAGCACAGTGAGGAGGAGATGATTTGTGAGCTTTGACCGATTGGTTAGCAAGATTGTACTCCAACTTGTTTTTGATCTGTGACAGGATGCATCTTGGGAACGTGGTGGCACAACAGGCTGCTTCTAATTGCTAATGAAATTATCGCCCTTAGTTTTTAGGAATAATGCCAGTTAATTACCCACTTTGTTGTTAGAGGCTCTCTGCAGCATCTCCGGTCTTTTATTGCTGGAGCAGATCATTAACAGCTATTGGTGCCCCAAACTGAGGGTATAACAATTTGGTTGGTACCTATTTAAAGAAGTTAATAACTTCAGTAGGTATTATTGTTAGCTGCATTATACAAATGTTAGCAGGGTTTGCATAAGTTTCTATTGACTGGTTGATTAAGTATACAGTAACTTGCGTAGCACTAAGAAGTGCAGGTTTCGGTAAGTAGTATGAGAGAGTAATATCATATACGCAAAGGAAACCTTTATTCAGCTATACAGCCATAAAAGCACATAAAAATAATTGTTGTTTAAAATGCATAACATCATCTAAATACTATGCAATAATAGTGGAAAAGCTACTACGTATATTCAGTTACAATTCAGTGTGTAAAACAAGATCAGGTTTCATAAATGAAGATGGTGCCTCACTGCACGTCTAGTACCCATCTGTGGATCCTCAGGTTTATCAGGAACGATCCGAGAGGGCAAATAGATGGAAGAAAAGTAGAAGAAGTTATAATTAATAAACCCAGTGGGTCCCTAATCCCTCGAAAAGTACCCATTGTAAATCCTTTCTCAATGGCAATATGATTGTTAGAAATGGGGTTTTTGGTTGGCAGTCAGGTTGCCCTCTGTCCAAGAAAGAACCCTCACTCTAGTCAGGGTAAGTCACACACAATCCAAAATCAGCCTGTGCCCACCCTCTGGTAGCTTGGCACGAGCAGTCAGGCTTAACTTAGAAGGCAATGTGTAAAGCATTTGTGCAATAAATCATACAATACCATAATATAACACCACAAAAATACACCACACAGTGTTTAGAAAAATGTATAATATTTATCTGGGTATTTGCAGGTCAAAACGATCAAAGATGCAATATCAATTTGTAAAGATATCACTGAAAAGTGATATATAGGGGGTTATTACAACTTTGGAGGAGGTGTTAATCCGTCCCAAAAGTGACGGTAAAGTGACGGATATACCACCAGCCGTATTACGAGTCCATTATATCCTATGGAACTCGTAATACGGCTGGTGGTATATCCGTCACATTTGGGACAGATGAACACCTCCTCCAAAGTTGTAATAACCCCCATAGTGTCTTAAGTCGTTAAAAAGCAAACAAAGACTCTTTCAAACACAAAGTACCTGGTTTCTGGTGGAAAATCTCTGTAAAGGGCAGCAGAAGAAGAGATACGTGGAAAAATAGTGTGTGCGTCGCTTTCTCCCCAGCACACACGGACTTGCGTCGTTATTTTTCACGCGGGGAAGTCGTGCGTCGTTTTCCGGCGCGCGGACAGTCTCTTTCTATGGGTTGCAGGGATTATCAGATGTCCCGGTCTGTGCGTGGATTCTCCTGCTTGTTTTCTGGCTGCGCATCGTTCCGCGGGGCTGTGCGTCGAAGTTTCGCTCTCACGGCAGGCGTCGCGTCGATTTCTCCTCTGGAAGTTGGGCGGCGTTGTCCTTGCGAGGCCGTGCATCGAAGTTCCGGTCGTCCCGAAGGCGTCACATCGATCAGCGTCGGTGTGCAGCGTTTTTCTCGCCGCTGAACAAGCTGTGCATCGAAGATTTCGGCGCACGAAGCATCCAACTGAAAAAGAGAAGTCTTTTTGGTCCTGAGACTTCAGGGAACAGGAGGCAAGCTCTATCCAAGCCCTTGGAGAGCACTTTTACAGCCAGACAAGAGTTCAGCAAGGCAGCAGGCCAACAGCAAGGCAGCAGTCCTTTGTAGAAAAGCAGACAGGTGAGTCCTTTGAGCAGCCAGGCAGTTCAGCAAGGCAGCAGGCCAACAGCAAGGCAGCAGTCCTTTGTAGAAAAGCAGACAGGTGAGTCCTTTGAGCAGCCAGGCAGTTCTTCTTGGCAGGATGTAGTTTCTGGTTCAGGTTTCTTCTCCAGCAAGTGTCTGATGAGGTAGGGCAGAGGCCCTGTTTCATACTAAGTTGTGCCTTTGAAGTGGGGGTGACTTCAAAGAGTGTCTAAGAAATACACCAGGCCCCCCTTCAGTTCAATCCTGTCTGCCAGAGTCCCAGTAGGGGGTGTGGCAGTCCTTTGTGTGAGGGCAGGCCCTCCACCCTCCCAGCCCAGGAAGACCCATTCAAAATGCAGATGTATGCAAGTGAGGCTGAGTACCCTGTGTTTGGGGTGTGTCTGAGTGAATGCACAAGGAGCTGTCAACTAAACCTAGCCAGACGTGGATTGAAGGGCACAGAAAGATTTAAGTGCAAAGAAATGCTCACTTTCTAAAAGTGGCTTTTCTAGAATAGTAATATTAAATCCGACTTCACCAGTCAGCAGGATTTTATATTACCATTCTGGCCATACAAAATATGACCTTCCTGCTCCTTTCAGATCAGCAGCTGCCACTTCAACAGTGTATGAGGGCAGCCCCAATGTTAGCCTATGAAGGGAGCAGGCCTCCCAGTAGTGTAAAAACGAATTTAGGAGTTTTACACTACCAGGACATATAACTACACAGGTACATGTCCTGCCTTTTACCCACACAGCACCCTACTCTAGGGGTTACCTAGGGCACACATTAGGGGTGACTTATATGTAGAAAAAGGGGAGTTCTAGGCTTGGCAAGTTCTTTTAAATGCCAAGTCGAAGTGACAGTGAAACTGCACACACAGGCCTTGCAATGGCAGGCCTGAGACAAGGTTAAGGGGCTACTGAAGTGGGTGGCACAACCAGTGCTGCAGGCCCACTAGTAGTATTTAATCTACAGGCCCTAGGCACATATAGTGCACTCTACTAGGGACTTATAAGTAAATTAAATAGCCAATCATGGATAAACCAATCAATAGTACAATTTACACAGAGAGCATATGCACTTTAGCACTGGTTAGCAATGGTAAAGTGCCCAGAGGTCAAAAGCCAACAACAACCGGTCAGAAAAAATAGGAGGAAGGAGGCAAAACGTTTGGGGATGACCCTGTCAACAAAGCCAGGTCCAACATGACCCCTACCAGCCTAAAGCCACGGGAGAACAATCACTATCCTGATGTACTTCCCTGTTTGATGCACATAACAAGTACCCATGCCCACAACAGCAGGGGCATGCTCCAGTTCTTCGCCTTCCTGACTCCAATTGGATCCCTCTGTCCATACTCTCAGGGCCCACTGAGCCAACCCATGGGGAACCTTTCTCCTTACCTGCGGATCCCATCTGTGCAGCACCTAACCTTACTTTGCTCACAGATGTATCCCAGGAGCAGGATAGTACCACCAGGACCAACACAGTGGTGTTGCCCACTCTACCCCCTGGGTGTGACACTTGTCCCCTCCCCAGGGATAACTCTGTCCACCCGGACAGCAAGACACAGTGGTTACTGACAGCTGTCAGGGATGAGAGTCAGGCCCCAGGCCTCTCAAAGCTCTCCCACCACTGTGGCTGTGGAGAGTGGGGGGAGGTAGCCCCAGGTGCTGGGCACCCTTTAACCACTCTCCCTTCCACCATGTCAGGGATGACAGTCTGAACCTGGTCCTCCCCTCTGGGGCTCTGTACCCTCCCTCCTGGAGAGGTACCCCCAGAGTCCAACATGGTCAGGGTGCTTATAGAAGTCGCCCTGTACCATTCCTCCACCAGTGCAGGGCTGTTAACCTGCAACTGGCCCTCCAACCTGGGGTCTATACCTTCAGGTTGGACTAGGGCCCGGGGTGAGGCTTCCCTCCCCCTGCCTTCCCTTCTGGGGTCCAGCACCCTCCAACTAGGAGTGGCCTCCTCAGAAGACAACATGGTAGGGGCACTGTTATCAGTATCCCCTCCGTCCAGGTCCGGGGACACACCCTGAACCTGGCCTTCCAGCCCAGGGTCTGTACCCTCCGACTGGATCACTGCCTGGCAAACCAGGACTTTCTGGGGGCACACCTACCCCCACCAGGTCAGAGTTTAACCTCTGCACCTGACCATCAAACCCAGAGTCACCACCCTGAGGTTGAACAATTGCCTGGCATGCCAGGACTTCCTGGGGGGCACACCTACCCCCCACCGGTCAGAGTTTAACATCTGAACCAGGTTCTCCAACCCAGGGTCACCTCCCTGAGGTTGAACCATTGCCTGGCATACCAGGACTTTCTGGGGGGCACACCTACCCCCCACCAGGTCAGAGTTTAACCCCTGAACCTGGCCATCCAACCCAGAGTCAACACCCTGAGGTTGGACAATTGCCTGGCAGACCAGGACTTCCTGGTAGGCATACCTACCTCCCACCAGGTCAGAGTTTAACCTCTGAACCTGGGTATCCAACCCAGAGTCACCACCCTGAGGTTGAACCATTGCCTGGCATGCCAGGACTTTCTGGGGGGCACACTCACCCCCCACAAGGGACACACTGTCCCCAAGGGCCACACAAGAGTCTGGTTGGTGCAGTTCTCCTGACCTCTGCCCATCCGACAGAGTCTGGATCTCCCCCAAATCAGAAACGGTTTCACCTGGGTCATTCCTGGGATCCTCTGCTCTCAGAGCTAACCCCTGACTCTCCAGGTCCTCCACTGGGGTCCGCAACCCCCTCTCAACCCTCTGCCTGGACTTAAGCACCCCCTCACTAGGAGTGGTACTGCCAGACACCAGAACTGTTGGGATGCTGGCTACAGCCACTCCCCCAAGTTCTTCTGACACTGCGGGGCTTCCCTCAACAGGTAGCCCTACGGTACAGGCTAGGCTCTGGGACCTATCTGGGACACTACAATCCTCTCCCACCTCACTTGGTTGGGAAACACCTAGACCACTCCCTTCAGGAGCACCCCCAAATGCCTCTTCAGACTCTCTGGTACTCACCCAGAAGTCTGCCTCCATTGTAAGCTCTCTGGGGTCAGAGAACTCACACTCCACCGGGTGTTGGCGTAACTCTGGAAAATAAGGACCAGACATATGCTCTCTAGCAATTACATCGCTCTGCCCTTTGCATGTATTAACCACAGTACCCTTCACCCAACCATCCAGTAACTCAGCCTTGGAAAAGCACTCTACCTCACCCTCCTGAGACTGGTGAGACAGTATCTGACTGTCCCTGACACTCAACCCATACTCTTCTGGGATGTCTTTACACTCTATATCCAGGACGTCCACCAGGGGGGAACCCTTTTCTCTTTCGCTCTCTGCTAGAGCCAGTAAAGTGTCCCTCCCCCCAGTAGGAATATGACTCCCTGTGCCAGTTCCCCAATCCTTCTCAGGGACCCTGTGCATAACGGGAACTACCTCATACCCTTGAACCACCTGGGGTGTGTCAACTCCCTTCTTCAAGTTGGGCACAACATCTCTGGGCTTGTGCCCTTCTTCAGCAGTACTGGATGCAAGATTTTTGCTGCCATCATCTGACCTGGACTCAGCCCTTCCGGCCTCCAGTTTCAGCTCTTCACAGCTCAGCTCTTGAGCTGCAATCCTTTCTTTTTCCAGGACTAAGAGTCTTTTTGCCTCAACCCTTTCAAGATACTCCTCTAACTGTTGCTCCTGCCGCTTTTGACCTAGGAGCCATTCATCTCTCTCTGGTTCTCCTTCCTCATATGAGTAGTCTTCCTTCTCATGTGAGCAGTCCTCCTCCTCATCTGAGGGGTACTTAGTCATTTGGTTTCTTGCTACCTCTCTTTCTGCCCATCTTTCTTCCCCCCAGACTATGTAGTTATGTAGCATTTCCATCTTAGTAGATCTCCTTGATACAGGAAGGCCCCATTTTCTGCAAAGCCTCTTTTGGTCAGCCTTAGTGAGGTGGTCAGTAGGCACAAAGAATGAGTAGGTAAGCAACCTCATTCTGATAAGGTCTTACCAGCAAGAACCAAAATCCAAAGTCCAAAATATCAATAGTATATCCAGGAGGATGTCAGAGAACCAAAAGCAAAAAGATGAAAAATCAAGTTGACCTTCAATTGTGGGTAGGTAGTGAAATACTTAGCTACTGTATGTCACTGCACAAACACAAGTCCTATCCTCACCGCTGATCACCAATGTTAGAAATGGGGTTTTTGGTTGGCAGTCAGGTTGCCCTCTGTCCAAGCAAGAACCCTCACTCTAGTCAGGGTAAGTCACACACAATCCAAAATCAGCCTGTGCCCACCCTCTGGTAGCTTGGCACGAGCAGTCAGGCTTAACTTAGAAGGCAATGTGTAAAGCATTTGTGCAATAAATCATACAATACCATAATATAACACCACAAAAATACACCACACAGTGTTTAGAAAAATATATAATATTTCTCTGGGTATTTGCAGGTCAAAACGATCAAAGATGCAATATGAATTTGTAAAGATATCACTGAAAAGTGATATATAGGGGGTCATTCCTACCATGCGGCCGCCAATGCGGCCGCACTCACGCGGCCCCCATTCCGACATTCCCGCTGGGCAAGTTTGCGCCCGCCGGCCCAGCGGGAATGAGGCCGCAACACAGAAGCCGGCTCCGAATGGAGCCAGCGGTGTTGCGGCCATGCGACGGGTGCAGTTGCACCCGTCGCGCTTTTCACTGTCTGCTAGGCAGACAGTGAAAAGCTGGCCGGGGCTCTGTTAGGGGGCCCCTGCACTGCCCATGCCAGTGGCATGGGCAGTGCAGGGGCCCCCAGGGGCCCCAGGACACCCCTTACCTCCAGCCTCTTCCTGGCGGTGAAAACCGTGAGAAACAGGCTGCCGGTAAGGGGGTCATAATCCCCAGGGCAGCGCTGCAAGCAGCGCTGCCCTGGCGGATTATCGCCGCTGGGGCAGAAATGGCGGAAAACTGCCGGCCCCGGGGGTCCGACCGCGGCTTTACCGCTGCGGTCAGAATGGGGAAAAAAGCACTGCCAGCCTGTTGGCGGTGCTTTCAGTCATACTAGCCCTGGAGGTCTCGGACCGCCAGGGTCAGAATGATCCCCATAGTGTCTTAAGTCTTTAAAAAGCAAACAAAGACTCTTTCAAGCACAAAGTACCTGGTTTCTGGTGGAAAATCTCTGCAAAGGGCTGCAGAAGAAGAGATACGTGGAAAAATAGTGTGTGCGGCGATTTCTCCCCAGCACACATGGACTAGCGTTGTTATTTTCACGCGGGGAAGTTGTGCGTCATTTTCCGGCGCGCGGACAGTCTCTTTCTATGGGTCACGGGATTACCAGATGTCCCGGGTCTGTGCGTGGATTCTCCTGCTTGTTTTCCGGCTGCGTGTCCTTCCGCGGGCTGTGCGTCGAAGTTTCGCTCTCATGGCAGGCGTCGCGTCGATTTCTCCTCTGGAAGTCGGGCGGCGTTGTCCTTGCGAGGCCATGTGTCGAAGTTCCGGTCGTCCCGAAGGCGTTGCGCGATCAGCGTCAGTGTGCGTCGTTTTTCTCACCATGGAACAAGTTGTGCGTCGAAAATTTCGGCGCACGAAGCATCCACGTGAAAAAGAGAAGTCTTTTTGGTCCTGAGACTTCAGGGAACAGGAGGCAAGCTCTATCCAAGCCCTTGGAGAGCACTTTTACAGCCAGACAAGAGTTCAGCAAGGCAGCAGGCCAACAGCAAGGCAGCAGTCCTTTGTAGAAAAGCAGACAGGTGAGTCCTTTGAGCAGCCAGGCAGTTCAGCAAGGCAGCAGGCCAACAGCAAGGCAGCAGTCCTTTGTAGAAAAGCAGACAGGTGAGTCCCTTGAGCAGCCAGGCAGTTCTTCTTGGCAGGATGTAGTTTCTGGTTCAGGTTTCTTCTCCAGCAAGTGTCTGATAAGGTAGGGCAGAGGCCCCGTTTTATACTAAGTTGTGCCTTTGAAGTGGGGGTGACTTCAAAGAGTGTCTAAGAAATGCACCAGGCCCCCTTTCAGTTCAATCCTGTCTGCCAGAGTCCCAGTAGGGGGTGTGGCAGTCCTTTGTGTGAGGGCAGGCCCTCCACCCTCCCAGCCCAGGAAGACCCATTCAAAATGCAGATGTATGCAAGTGAGGCTGGGTACCCTTTGTTTGTGGTGTGTCTGAGTGAATGCACAAGGAGCTGTCAACTAAACCTAGCCAGACGTGAATTGAAGGGCACAGAAAGATTTAAGTGCAAAGAAATGCTCACTTTCTAGAAGTGGCATTTCTAGAATAGTAATATTAAATCCGATTTCACAAGTCAGCAGGATTTTATATTACCATTCTGGCCATACTAAATATGACCTTCCTGCTCCTTTCAGATCAGCAGCTGCCACTTCAACAGTGTATGAGGGCAGCCCCAATGTTAGCCTATGAAGGGAGCAGGCCTCCCAGTAGTGTAAAAACGATTTAGGAGTTTTACACTACCAGGACATATAACTACACAGGTACATGTCCTGCCTTTTACCCACACAGCACCCTACTCTAGGGGTTACCTAGGGCACACATTAGGGGTGACTTATATGTAGAAAAAGGGGAGTTCTAGGCTTGGCAAGTTCTTTTAAATGCCAAGTCGAAGTGACAGTGAAACTGAACACACAGGCCTTGCAATGGCAGGCCTGAGACAAGGTTAAGGGGCTACTGAAGTGGGTGGCACAACCAGTGCTGCAGGCCCACTAGTAGTATTTAATCTACAGGCCCTAGGCACATAGAGTGCACTCTACTAGGGACTTATAAGTACATTAAATAGCCAATCATGGATTAACCAATCAATAGTACAATTTACACAGAGAGCATATGCACTTTAGCACTGGTTAGCAGTGGTAAAGTGCCCAGAGGTCAAAAGCCAACAACAACCGGTCAGAACAAATAGGAGGAAGGAGGCAAAAAGTTTGGGGATGACCCTGTCAACAAAGCCAGGTCCAACAATGATGTTGAAGGACATGATGAAGCAACTACTCATTTGCTGCAGAGATGGACCACTATACTGCAGTTTTTAAAAACTGAGCCTCCACATATATAGCACAAAGCGTAATAACACAAACAGAATAGGTTGACTGACATCACTTCTTAGGCTCATGAGTACTACTCTGTAGTGCCTAATTCCCATGTTGCAAAACAATGGGAGAATCCATTTCCTTCTGTACAACAAATTACAGCATGGTCAGTTGTTACATTAACCTTGGTACATAAAGGACAAAACCCATCATACTCCTTTTGAACATGCTGCCATTTTTTTTGTAACAGAACAAAGTGGAAAGATCCCTGAGTAAAATTTCATGAAAAGTGTCTTAGCTTTAGGGTGTTCTATATCATCCAAGAAGTCTTCCATAGTCAATTCATCTTTAAACTCAAGAAATTATGGTGTAAGGGTATCTACCCTGTATTTCTCTAGAAAGGTTCAAGTGTAGTCTGCCACTATGAACCCTTTAGCAATGCTTTGGCTACTTCAGTGGCCTCCAAAGGGATGGGCCAGAGATGCTCACATCCAATCTGAAACAGGCACTGTTCTATAAACCAAACCCAGGGGATCTTACATTCCTTGGGCACCCCTAGTACTTCCTCCCACCCCGTATGTAGGAGATCTATTCTTTCTATGCCAAATAGGTCTCAGTCCCATTTTATTGACAATTGATCTAAGGCCAAGATCTAATCATGAGGGGAATAATGGTGTGCTAGCAGGGAGAATATTTAGAAGTTGCACAAAGTGTTATTTCTACTTTCTCCAGGAAAACGTACATCTTTGTGGCCCTATTACTCCAGACAATAGAGGGTCACCCCAAAGGCATGGAGGTTGTACATTTGAAGGGCCTGGGCTATTGAGCGGTTTATGGAACCCTTCAGCGTCCTCACAAATTCCTCCTAAATAATGTTCTACTTTTAGCCTACATTTTGAAATATGAGATGCAAATCAAATAGGGTTATTTCTAGTGGATGCACAGGGATTAAAAACCATATGCTTGCTTTTCCTAATGTTAATCTCAAGGCCCCTCTGTTTGCAGAGAACTCAAGCTTGTCTAGAAGCTTTTCTAGCCCCTTTAGGTGTTTTTGAGTTCAGGAGTGTGTCATCTGTCAACAGAAGGGCAGCAACCTTGTCATCAGCTCATCGTAGAGTTGGTTTGAGAACACCCTTGTCGCACACCCCGATTGACGGGTTGGGGTTTGTCAACTCGCCAAGAGTTCCACAGCCAATCTAGGCAAAATAGTTAGTTTGCATCAAATAATAAAATCCAGAATATACTTTGGGACGCCAATGTCCGCCAATACCTTCCAAAGGAACTCCCTAGGTACTAAGTCAACAGGTGGCCAAAGGTTCACAAAAGTCAAATAGACAACCGCTCCCCATAGTAGCAAATTTCCATTAAAGCAGCTAAAGCTGAAACACCTGGTCAATAGTACTAATACCATCCCTAAAACCTGCTTGTAAAGGTGACAGGATTTAAATGTTATTTAACCATTCATGTAGCCTATCAAGGATAATCCTACTAAAAATGTTTTGGGTATTATCAATGAGGCTAATGGGTCTATAGTTTGATGAGAGTGCCCTAGAACCTTTCTGAAAGATCAGGACACTCTATGTTCCAGCCCAAGTAGGAGGCATAGGTGCAACTCTTATTCTGGCATTGAAGAACAATGTAAAATAGGGACACCAGATATTCTTTTCTTCCCTAAAAAGATCCACAGGGATCTTGTCCAGCCCTGGGGCTTTGTCTGAAATAATCCAGCCTATGGTTGTTCTAATATCAGAACTTGAGATATAACTAATGACTTGGGAGTCTACTGATGCAGCATTTCCTACACCACTGCCCAGAACCATGTTTGCTGGCCCAGTAGCCCTATTCTGGGGAGATTCCAACACTGAGGCAGAAGAGTACAGCTCAGAAAAGTGGTCAAACAGTCATTTGTGGAGATATTACTATCAACGGAGGAGTAATCATCAATGCCATCATTCGCAAAAATACATCAAAATGGCAGATAGCATAGATGTCCACTTTGCATCTTCCCAATCTCTTTTGGCACATAGTATTGTGGCTTCATAAGTCTTCCTAGCTTCTTAGAGCAAATACCTAGCCTGGGCATTGATGACTTTAGATAATAGCTGCCTGGCTTCTCTGCAAGATTTAATGTACCACAGGGCCTGTATTTACCTTTTTGCAAAAGGTTTAGACTCTACAAAAAAGAGATTCCTGAAAGATATAAACATGGAATTATAAATACCACTAATGTTTACCAAGGATTCAGCTTGCTGCAAGGGTACAATCAATGTTTGCACAGCTTCAAACCCATCAGCTACTACCATGTGTACTCTGCCAAAGGACTCTATTTTAATCTGTGTCGATTGTTAGTGGGTCTAAGTATTCTGTCAAAGGGTTCGGTAACAGTACTAGAGTTCCCTAAGAGTAATAGAACTAGGCAAAGTAGTTTCCAGTGATCTAAATGTGAGAGACAAGGCATTAGGGACACTGTCCTTCTGGAATGTATAAACTTGTTTTGGCCAAAGTCTAATATCCAACAAGATATAGGGGGTCATTCTGAGACCGCCAGGGCCAACGACCGCGGAAGCACCGCCAACAGGCTGGCGGTGCTTCCATGGGCATTCTGACCGCGGCAGTACAGCCGCGGTCAGAAACGGGAAACCGGCGGTGTCCCGCTGGTTTCCCGCTGCCCCAGGGAATCCTCCACATGGGGATTCCGACCCCCTTACCGCCATCCTGTTCCTGCCGGTTTTCAATGGCCAATGGCATGGGCACTGCAGGGGCCCCCTAACACGGCCCCACATTGATTTTCAGTGTCTGCCAAGCAGACACTGAAAATCGCGACGGGTGCCACTGCACCCGTCGCACGCCTTCAACTCCGCCGGCTCCATTCGGAGCCGGCTTCCTCGTTGAAGGCGCTTTCCCGCTGGGCCGGCGGGCGGCCTTCTGTCGGTCACCCGCCAGCCCAGCGGGAAAGCCAGAATGGCCGCCGCGGTAATTTGACCGTGGTGCGGTCATTCGGCGGCTCCCGCCGGGCTTGCGGTTACCGCCACCGGCGGGAGTCTGAATGACCCCCATCATCCCCCATAATCATTGAGAGCTCGTTCTCCCATGATAGGCTCGGAGACTATAATTCATAGTGACAGCATCAAGTTGGACTATTTGCAGCTGTCCATTTTTTAATGGACAGCTGCAAATTTAATACGAGAAAGTGTAAGCCCAGGAACAGACCAAAGTTGGTCATCATCACCTGCAAAATCCTATCCTTCAGGTTAAAAGTGGCTCAAATGTACAATTAAAATCGCCAGCAACAATTTTATAAAAGCCAACTGAGAGTGTTGCTATGTGAGAATCTATCAATTCTGTAGTTGGTAGTTCAGATCTGCTAACCCCTGGCCTGCTTTAGGCTTTATATAAGTAATAGGTTTCATTTATGGACAGCCACAAACTGATCTGAGTAGTTTTCATCCAAGTTGTTAATCTCCCAGACAGTTGTCTCTTCCCTGAAGATATTGCAGCCAGTGTAAAATTTAAAAAACTGGATCAAAACTGAGGATACAGGTATCATTTCTCATGTAAGAGACAGATGTCAAACCTTTTGATAAACTGGCACCAATCTAAGAAGATTAGTTTTGATGCCATTCCTGCAAGATTCCTGGAGACTAGCTTAGTAAGTGAGACCATGGAGTTGCTGGTAGGACTACTGCTAGAGGTTTCAGGGTTTACTAGGGTGGGACCAACAGTGATTGTAGAAGCCAAAGCCAAAAGAATTAGGAGTCCCTCTTATCCTCCGAACCACGTATGAAAGACTCTGCAGTGTCAGGGTGTCAGTCCATATTAGCCAGTTCTGTCAGAGGCAGAAACCTATTTGAGGTGGAAACAGTAAAACTATCTCAGCCTTGGTGGCATGTGCCCTTACCCAATCTCCTTCCCAGGTTGCAGGTGTTGTTAAAATAGCCTAAGGGAACAGTATTAATGAAAGCACCATGTGAATGCCTCTTGACACTGCGTTGGATTAAATGAAGAGGCAACCCTTATTACAGTTGAATTCAATACAATCCCCTCTCAGATGTTTAGGTGAGGGACTGACCCACCATGCCCTCCTCACAAAGAAAATGTCATATTTGTTGATGTTAAAGTCAGAATTTCAGATCAGCCAATGAGAAACTTTGGGCCTCATTTACAAGTATCTAACTTATAGGCTCTGATGCATCGGATTTCTTATGCTGGCCTACGACCCCCTAATGACACCATGGATGCACTGTATTTACAATACAGAGCTCCATGGCACACAATTTCACATATGTGTCAGAACGTCTGATGCATCTGTGGCTCTAAACTGATCCATTGCTGGACTAGCATCAAAAATATAATGCTACTCCAGCAGTGCGAGGAAGTCTCCCATGGAGAAAAACCCTGCAACAGTTTAGTGCCTTCTCTGAACAGGTGTTAAAATTCTGACGTAGTGAAGTTGCAGAATGATGCAGTGGAATGTTGGAAATTTCACTGCGTCAGCTCTGCATGACTTTTCCATAGGAACTGATTGGGAAAGGACTGAACCTGAGTGTCAGTTTCTTGATCTTGCAATCCACACTGGACACTGAGTCTTCCCTATATGTATTCACCTACCTCCAAATGCATTGTAGCACCCAAAACTTGTGAGGAGGAGGGCTAGATTCAATTGGAGATGATGTCTTGAGATGGTTGTGAATCTGAAATGCAACAGTGATTGGAGCCAAGGGCCTAACTGGGTCCGACATGGACACTGGGCTGGGCCTGCTGGGCCAACAAATTTGTGTGGGACGTAGTTAGCTGGGTAATAGCATCTTCCAGGGTACATAACCTGACCACCAACAGGTTAGCGTATGCAACCGCCAGGAATTTAAATTTCTCAAAACTGAGGCCCTCATTTGGACTTTGGCAGTCAATTCCATTGACCGCCAAAGCTCAACCCACCAGACGACTGCCAGTAGATCACTATATTACAAGTGCTGGCTGCTTTCCGCCATTATTGAGGCAGGAAGCAGCCAGTAGTCATGCTGCGGTCTGCGCTGCAGAGGCAAGTCCCTCGCCAGCACCGCCATGCCAGAAGGACTCCGCCCTCTATATTACACGCCGTAATATGGCTTGGCGGAGTCCTGCTGGCGTGGTGATGGTGGCGATGGAAGACCACCAGGACCCACCCCCTCCGGGACGCCCTCCTTGCCGGAAGAGGTAAGTGGGCTTCTGAAAGGGGAGGAGGGGATTTGTGGTGTGTTTGGTTGCGTGTGTGTGTATTTGCAGAGGGGATGTTGAATTTGTGCGTGTCTGTGAGTGTATGTGTACGTGTGTTTGCGTGTATGTGCGTGTGTATAGGGGTGTCTGTATGGACGAATGTGAGTGAGTGGGGATGTCTGTGTTGATGAATGTGAGTTTGTGGGTGTGTCTGAGTGCATGTATGCATATGCTGAATGGGTGTGTATGAAAATGCATGCGTGCGTGAGGGGGTAGGGGGCGCCTGTGTGTGGTGGCGATGTGTGTGTGTTGATGTGTGTGTGTGTGTGTGTGTGTGTGTGCAGGTGACAGGAATGAAGATTCCTGTCGCTGGGTGCATGACCGCCAGGATTTTCGTGGTGGGGGGACCGGCACGAAAAGCCTGGCGATGTGCAATCTCGTATGCCAGGTTTGAGGTTCTCCCCACCTGTTGCGGCGGTGCGACTGCACCGGCGAGCAAGGCAGGGTTGTGGAGGCTTGGCATCTGCCAAGCCCCACAACTCCTAATGTGGCGGCCCATACTGCCGGCTCCACGGCGGTAGGACCGCCACAGCCAGGCTGATGGTCTCGTAATGAGGGCCTGAGTCCCAGTCGATGTTTGGAGGTTCACCGATTACATCATAACAAACAAAGGAACCAGGCAGAGCCGCAATGTAGTGGGCTCAATAATCCTATCATTGTATTTATGAACTCTACGTGCTCTAGATAAACCCCCTTGCTAGCGTTTGCATTTTCCTTTGACCGGGGTCCTATTGCCACTAACATTCATGTGATCCAAGTTGTTGTGTATTCCAATTGTTAGTTGGAGGGTGGGCAACAAATTGCAGGGGGGACCTGACTTCCCCTACTCAAGGGATGCCTGGCTTGCCCAAAGATGAATTACTAGGGCTCTCTCCCAGGTCTAAGGATACACGCCTCTCTGCAAGATCAATTTCCGTAGATAAATCTCCAACTGCTCGAGCCAGAAAAGACTCATGTGTGGTGCTTCCAACTAGTTTTGCAGTGACATTGTCTCTATCCCCATATAACTAGCACTTGCCCATTGTTCCCCTTGATAAGCCCAGACAAGAAGCGTGTGTGACAGTGCACCAAAAAAGGACCCGCCAAGCGCAATGCCTGCTGTGCAGAATGGCACCTCCTGGTGCAAAGCAGTTTGGCGCTTGTAGAACCCCTCCCCAAGTAGTCCCTAATGATGCAGAAATGTCCTGCGCTGTAGGTTTGAAGAGGCGCTTAATAGCGCCATGTCAGCTGGGCAGGGAGGCGCCTCCTGTGGCAAAACAATCTAGGGCGTGTAGTTCCCCCCAGCAGCCCCCAACGATGCAGAAGTAAGTGACTGCAGTGGGTATGACATCTAGCTGCATTAGAGGAATGTTGGCAAGGTTTGCATATGTTTGAATTGATTGATAGAATAAATATAGAATAACTGGCGTGGCGTTATGAGGGGTACGGTTAGGTGAGAAGTATAATATAGTAATATCATACAAATCATGGTAATTGCCACAAAATGCCTGGCAGTTTTTTGTTGCTGAAGTGAAGATGCAAAAAGTAACCAGTGGTAGCAGTGTTAACATCAATTATTACCCAACTGTACTGGGCTGTTCTTACAAATGGTTCCCGTGTCGGCCGCTAGTACCATAACAGCCAAGGGTATTTTGTGGTAGTAATTTGGCAGGATCACAGTCATGACATTTCTCTTTTATTTATCGTCTTTAGCGAATTATGACAACCTTTTTTAAAGCCTGCAATTCCCACAGCGAAATTACATATGCTTTGCCCATAGTTCATGAAAACCCAAAATGTTCTTCTTTCTGTCCACCCTCGTAGTGTTTACAGCTCTCCCAAGAACACGTGCAAGTTTAAATGACCACGACGAATGTGACAGCAGCTAACTAGTGAAATATAACATATAATATGTACTGTTCGGCAACCCCTCCCTCAAGACACATCAAAGCTAATCCAGTGAGAAAGTGGCACTTTACCTTTATACACAAGTAACCAAAAATATGCGTTTCTCTTTGCATTGCATTCAGAAAGTAATATTGAATCATTTTTATCACTAGGGGTACCAGAAAGACTTCCAATGTATTTAATTATTTTTCATTTGTATTCGATAAAGGAAAGGCAATCCTGTTCTGACACCACCTAGATGGTATCTCCTATAACGTGCAGTGTCACATTCTGTCTTAGAGAATACTACAGAAAGCCTTAAACCCCTGAAAATGCCATCGTGCACCTAATGCTGTGTGCTGACCCGGTGATTCATCGGCTAATTATCCACAGAGCAGTACTCCATGGAGGCCGCCATGCTGACCGTTGCACAACATTTATTAGTCACCGCTCTCCTCCAACTGCGCAATTATGTAGGGACGACTTGCTTAGGAAAGGCAAATTAGTTTTAGTACAATACTGAGGCCAACAGAATAAAGAGTAATAGTAATATGGTAACTACAGATTCTCTTGAAAGTACAACTTCCAAACTCATTCTGATCAAATGTAAAACTTGTAAACCTCTTGGACAATAAAAATGAAAAACCCTTTGATTCATATATATTGCACGCCCTGGTGGCTGGTGGACTTCGAAAGTTTCCCTGTCTGGACCCAGTGAGCAAGCGTAGCGCAATTTCCTTCAGGAGAGATTTCTTACAGGACCATTTTTACATAAATTAAATACATAAAGTAGGTGCAATTCTAGAAGTTGTAAAAGGGCATTTAGTGGCATATTACAAACTGTTGTGATGTGACAGGCATGCCCTTCCTTCAACAAAGAGGTAGGGCTAGATGTCCCAAGAACTCTTTGAAATATGTTGGCGAAGTGGGGTATCGCTCATCATAATGTCAGGTTGAGTTGCTACTGAGAGAGCAAACATGGTTGTGAGACGGAAGCATTCTTTATATGGTAACCTGGCTCGGTTACAGAGCACACTCAGTAATAATAGAGTATAGCATAGGTTACTTCTTTAGGGGCCAGTTGTACGTCGTGCTCTTTTCGCTACATCTTAGGAAAGCTTTGTCTTGATGTGATAACGTACGTAAATAACGATTTTCTCTTGTTCTTACTGATTTTTCAAAATCTAAGGAAGAAATGATTGATTCATCTGGTAAAAAGATTTAGCCTGCACAATTGACTTAAACCCTGTGGCCATCTGCTTTCAAACAAGCTTCCAAATACAGTGACTTCTTACACATCTGATGCCTGGAACCTCAGAAGGCAGGTAATTCCATCACCACACACATTTTTCTCATGATGAATACCCACAACGTGTAATGAATGGCCTGACTGGTCATGGATGAGTGGCAAGGCAAACAACGGTGACGAAGCGAACCAGAGAAAGAGAGCAGAAAATAGAGGAAAGCTGCAAGATGAAATGAGAAAGAACAATAGAAGTAAGGTCAAAGAGAAGGCGTATGTAACGGAAGGAACGAGCCATTTTGACATGCAAGAAGAGAGGAAGAATAAATATTGAAAAGAGAAAACACAAAGGCACCCAGGGAAATGCAGAGAGAGGCTGTTAAGGAATATTCTTGGGGGGGGGGGGCAACAAAACCAGGAGTGTTTGTGCAGAGGTGCTCGTTCAAAGATCTGGATTTAGACCAATGGAAATGAAGAACTTTTCAGATCAAGTTTCTCACATTGTTCACTCGTGTCCATCCAAACGGGAGACGGTTTCAGACCCCTTTCAATACTTGGCTACTGTGCTGAGACTGATAATTTGCAATACCTTCTTGAATCAAGTGGTGCTTTGTTTTGCAGTTGTGGTCGTGGGGAACCTCTGAATCCTCACACCATCAAAAAACACCTCACTAGAATGTCCATGGGTGGATAAGTCGGAGATGGTGTTAAACCTCAACATCATGAGGCAATATGTCCAGAGATTAGGTACAACGCAGCATATCAAAAATACAGTCAATTATGTAAGGGGAGACACAATAAGTGATTTCTAAGGCAGAGCATGAACATTTTAAAAGACTTGTTACAAAAATTCAAAAGAATGCAATACAGGAATAGTAAAATGCAGATCCATAAATCATTGTAATGAAGGTAATAGGGCAGTACAGAATAGTAAGCAAAATCAGAAAAAATCTAAGACCAAATAGCAGCAAAATCAGTACGAATTTGGACAGCATCCCTAACACAATTAGAAAGCATTCAAAAAAAGTTCTGACTTACCCCCAAAATGGATGTTTTACATAAAAAGTTTTCTCATAGAACATGACTAAAACCACACATTCATCATGGTCTGGGCAAAAGAATGGCAATTTCAGCAAATCAGAACACTGTTTTATTAAACATCATATTGCCATAACATCTAATCACTATCCCACTATATGAATATTCACTGTACCCTTCTATGCTAATTGAATAGAATAGGTAGAACAAATAATGAACAAAACAATAATGAACTATTGTGAATGAATACAGTATAGTGAGTAAGCCGAAAAGCCCATGAATGATAACATAGAGAAGGAGTGTGAGAGTACACGGTCTCACACCAGGTCCTCAATTTGCCCTAATGCATCTTGGGAAATGGGATGTGGGACATTGTGCACCCACCCTCCTTCTGTTTGAAAAGGCTCCCTTGAGCTACTGAGATGACAAAATCAAGATCAATTCAGAGCAAATCACATCAAACATTTCTAGAGTGCACTAATCACCCGTGAGGGTAACCAGGCACTATGTAGGTCTCAGGTGGAGCTCAGTCAAAGAGCTAGGTCTTGAATTGCTTTCTGAAGTTCTCATTGGAGGAAGATGTCCTTTAGTAGATGGGAAGATTGTTCCAGGATTTTCCTGCCATGTAGGAAAAGGCCTATCCTCTGTGGTTGCTCCTGTGAATGTGGGGTATGTGGGCGAGGTAGTCATTATGGCTTGTGCCAAGGGCTTGTGTGATGGTGCGCCTAGGGTGGGTGGGAAGCCACTTGAAAATCAGACATAGCAATTGGTGGGTGTGGAAGCAGGAGGAAGAGACTGCATTGACTTGGTTCTTCATGCTTAATTTGTTGTCGATGATGACTTCCAGCTTACAGGCATTTTCTGTTGGTGTGGAGGTTCCTAGGTCCTGGGGTCACCAGCAGTCATCCCACAGAGAAGCGATGTTGCCGAACAGTAGAACTTCGGTTTTGTTGATTTTTCAGTTTGAAGCAAATCCAATTGGCGATATTGGTCCTGCAGAGGTGTAAGTTGGTTTTAAAGGAGGTATGGTCTTTGGAAAGCAAGAGGATCAGCTGCATGGTCTTGTACAATGCTGGTCAGAGGGGTCATGTAGGTGTTGAAGAATATGGGGCTGATGAGGATTCTTGTGGGGCTCCACAAATTATGGGCTTCGGTTGCAAGGTTAAAAGTTGAAGGAGGACTCTCTGGGTTTGTTTGGAGAGAAACAATGTAATCCATTTCTGAGCGTCACCTCGGATGCTGATATGATGGAGTCTCTTGAGCAATTTGTGGTGGGTGATTGTGTTGAAAGCCGCTGAGAGATCTAGGAGGATGAAGGCAACTACTTGGTCTAGGAGGGGTCTGATGCTGTCCGTTGCTGAAATAAGAGCAGTTTCTGTGCTGTGTTTGGTGCGGAATCCATACTGAGATGGGTCCAGGAGGTTGTTTTTTTCAAGGTGATTTGTGAGTTGCTGGTTGATGACTTTCTACATTACTTTTGCTGGGAAGGAGTGTATGGAGATTGGCCGGTAGTTTTTGAGGTTGTGGGAGGGGTTTGACTCACATATTTCCAGTCATCTGGGTAGGTTGCTGAATTCATAGATAAGTTGAGGATATCTGTGAGTCTGCTGCCAATGCTGTCGATGCTAAGGTTGAAAAAGTGATGCAGGCAATGGTCGGTTTGTGATCCCAAGTGAATGGTATTCCTGATGTCTGTGGTGTTTAGGGTGGTGAGCTGATTCCATTTGTAGAGTATGTTCTTGGAGGGGGGAACTGAGTGGTTGAGGAGGTTGATGACCTCTTCTGAGGTGGGCTGGGGTGCAAAGTTTTCATAGATTGTAGAGATTTTGTCATGGAAGTAGGTGGCGTGGGAGTTGCAATGTTCCTGGGTGAGGGATACGGTGTTCTCTCATGCTGCTGAGTTGGCACACTCCTTGGTGATGTTGAAGAGTTCTTTGCTACAGTTGGCACTGACTTGGATGTGGGTGGCTTTTACTGATGATCTTTAGGAGTTTGTGGTACTGGTTAAGTGTGTTCTTGAAGGCTGTTTGGTCGTTGGGGAGTTTGGATCTTCAACAATTCCTTTCTAGTTGTTTGCAATCATGTTTAGTGGTGCGCAGATCTTGTGTGTTGCTTGCTTTGAAGGTTTGTTGGGCTTGGCGGTTTTGACAGGGGTGACTATGTCAGCACAGTTAGTTATCTAGGAGGTAACATTTTTGACGTCTCTGTTGATTTCTGGTGTGGTGCCAGGTGTCTGGTGGAGGGGGTCCGGGTGGTGGATGTTGAGGGCATTGGTCCTCAGATAATTTGCTCAAACTGCGGTGTGCAGTGGCGGGTGGTCTGGGTGCGGTGTCAGATGTGAAGATGTAGTTGAAGTGGACTATGGAGTGGTTGGTCCAGGTGAGCTTGAAGGTGTGGTTGTATTTGATCCTTTTGCTTGAGGTGAAAATAGGGTCTAGTG
Source organism: Pleurodeles waltl (assembly GCF_031143425.1). NCBI lineage: Eukaryota > Metazoa > Chordata > Amphibia > Caudata > Salamandridae > Pleurodeles > Pleurodeles waltl. The sequence continues at coordinate 842,990,920 of NC_090436.1, forward strand.
TTTGTCCAGCGATTTGGGAGGCATCAGTGACTATCTGTCTGAGGCTGATGATTTTCATGCTGTTTATGAGGTTGATAGTACTGGTATCATTTGGGTCATCCAGGTGAAAGTTAAGGTCTCCAAGGAAAATGTACTGTTTGGCATTGATGGATTGGGGGGGGTGATGATTTCTGGAATGGTGTGGCAGAAGCTGGAGCGGGGTCCAGGAGCTCTGTAGGTGAGGGTTCCTTTGATGGTGGTATTATTGTCTATGCTGAGTCGAAAGTTGAGGTGCTCCATGATTGGTCCGTCATTGTCAACCAAGGTAGTGCAATATATGGATTCCTTGTGTATTATGGTGATGCCTCCTCCAGGTTTGTTAGTGCCATCACGGTGGGTGATCTAGTATCTGTCAGGAGTGACCGCAGTGATATCGGGTGCCAATGAGTCATTGAGCCAGGTCTCTGAGAGGAAGACAAGGTTGGGTGCAAGGGTGATAAGGGTTTCCCATATTTCGGTTGCCTGCAGAGCAGACGTTGAGCAGTATACAGTCCAGTTGGCTGGTGTTCAAGGTGTCAATGTGTGGTCATTTGGTTGTGAGAGCAGGAGAGTTTGTGAAGCAGGTGAACCAACAATGCTGGCAACTGAAGGCACCGCCTGTGGGTCAAGGGGAGACACAGCAGCAGTTCTCCTTGTGAGGTCTGGCATTGATATTGATGGCCTTGAGTTCTGCTCTGGTGTAGCAGTGGGTGGTGGGAGAACCAGGGTTTCTGGCACTGGGCATGGTCTCGGAGCACATGGGCACAGATGGGCTTGCCTTTTGTTTGCCTTTAGCACACGACCGGCACACCCGCTGTGCGGCCCTGCAGCAGCCTCCATATCTAGTCCTGGCAGGTGGGAGAGGCTAGCAGGAAGGCAAGAGGGCAGGAGTGGGAGTAGGCAGGAAAACAAGTGGAAACACTCAGAAACCGAAAGTGACTGAAAGGACTAACAAAACAAGTAACCAGAACGAGAGGCAGACAAACATAAGGCCAAATAAGTACAAATGCAGGCACAGTTACAAATACAATCAACAAGGCAGATTTCAGCAGAAAATATGAACAGGAGGCAATGCAGGGAAGGACTCTTGGACCCCAACAGTGGGATCAAATGCAGGCTTGCAGGGTTCAGAGCAAGGCCTAGCATCAGTCCCTCCGGGCTGTAATCCAGAGGCAGGGAGCAGCTTGCCTGACCAAGGGTCAAAGGGCTACTGTTGGAGCCATGCAGTGCCCTCCTTCATAAGAAGTCCTGGAAGGTGAGAAGGGATAGCAGTGATGCAGGAGGGCTGGAGCAGGAGTAGGCAGGAACTAAGGAGGTGGCAAAAAAAGAAAGTGGAAACACTCAGAAATCAAAAGTGATTGAAATGACTAACAAAACAAGTAACCAGTATGCGAGGCAGACAAAACTAAGGCTAAATAGGTACAAATGCAGGCACAGTTACAATTACAATAAAAATGGCAGATTTCAGCAAAAAATATGAATAGTCAGCAGGTGGTAATGAGTGGCAGCGCAACTGAATGTGGGGCTCACAGTGCTCAGAGCGATGCCGAGCAGCAGAACCTCAGGACTGTGAGGCAGGGAGCATCCTTCCTGACAGGGACTAAGAGCCTACTGACAAGCTTGTGTTGATGCACCTGTGCCCAATGAATGGTACAGAGACCTGAGAAGACTTTGGGCAGCATATCCAGTACCCCCAGAATGTCTTGTTGCTTTCTATTGATGAAGTAATTAATCCAGGTACACAGCACAGGTTGTACCAACCAGAGGTAAAAATTTAAGATTACAACTGAAATGAGTGTTATCATGCACTGCATTTACTATAATGCATTGGGCATATTGAGTGCTGAGATGTGGAAAAGTGTGCTCCCACCCTCCTTCTGTTTCAAAAGCTCTGTTGAGCTCCTGAGCTGATGAGTTTGTGTTGATGCACCTGCCTCCAGTGAGTGGTACAGAGACCTGGGAAGAATTTGGGCAGCAGTTCCAGGACCCTCACAATGACTTGTTGCTCTATGCTGATGAAGGAATAAATCTAGAAACAGTTGTCTGCAGTATCACAGCACAGGTTGCACCAACCAGAGTGAAACATTAAACATTACTACTGAAGTAAGTGGTATCATGCACTGCATTTTCCATGATGCATTGGGGAAAATTGAGTGCTGGGATGTGAGGCAGTGTTCCCCCAACCTCCTTCTGTATGAATGACCACAACAATTACCGTGCCGAAGTTGAAAAGTGTTCTTCAAGAACTGCGAGAACAACGTCGTTAAAAAAATCACTGGTGTTGAGGCCTAACAGAGGCCTAATTAGCATAAGCTAGGTGTGGGAAATGACTCTCTCTTCACGGTCAACCCTAAGCATTTTGCTTTTACCCTCCACTTTTTGCTAAATTCCTTTTTGTTGGCCTGAGGACTCTGAAAACCTTACCACTACTAATCCTAAAACATGGTTTGATTGGTATATAATTAATTGGCATATTTAACTTACTTATACGTCCCTAGTAAAGGGCATTGCATGTGCCCAGGACTTGTAAGTTAAATACTACTGATAGGCCTGCAACATGCTTGTTCCCTTTAAAACATGTCCCAAGCCTGGCATTGCATTCTGAATGCAATGACACACATTCATGTTGACTTGGCATTTCAATCCTCTTGCCAAGCCTTAAACTCCTCTTTTTGTTGCATATAAGTCACCCTTAAAGTAGGCTCTAGACAGTTTATATGGTAGGGTGCTGTGTAATTAAAAGGAAGGACATGTACTTTTAAGTTTTGTACGTCCTGTTAGTGAAAAACTTTGAAATTCATTTTTCATTACTGCAAGGCCTACCCCTCTCATTGGATAACCTTTGGGATTCTTTATTACATTTAATACAAGGTACTTCCTCAATGAGAAGGGCTAGTTATGTCATGCGTAGTACCTATGGAACTGTAATAATAAATCATCTTCAATGGTAAAGTAAGATTTATTCTTACTGTAGGAAAATTGCCCTTCTTGCAGTGACTCCAGCAGGAGTACGTGGCCGTAAATTACAAACAAGTAAGTAAACAATAAGAACGTTTAGGTCATAACAGCCGTGCATGCAATGTGGATTATTAAGGAGCAGTATATGTACACTCTGGCCCTAAAGGAGAATCCCCTTGTCTAAAGATACATTTCAATGCAGTGGTGTAGTACTATCAGCATATTGGTTCAGAACTTTTCACATGTAATAACAACAACGAGTGAGAGCTCAAATTAGTAGAGGAGACACACTAGCCTACTATGCAGTACTTCACAGTACTATAATATGTAATGAGTCATCAAAGGGTCCTTTCAATCTGGTAGGTCCTCCTTGAGCTCTTGCAACTCATGTAGCAGAGCGTCCCATTCCATTGTTACCCTACAAAGTGCAAGGGCTTCCTCTCATCTGAGGAACTCTGATTCAGCCTTACCCCATTTGAGAGCCACTGCACACCAGTACTGTAAACCTAGTAGTGTGTTGGCCTTCCAGTGCATGGCAAGGGATCTCTGAACCATGAGGAGTGCCAGATCTATAATGCAGTTAGTAGCACTCCCTGGGCCCGATTCACAAAGGTACACTTAGACCTTTGGTCTGAACTTAGACTAAAATTCTAGGTTCATGACTTTGAAAATTCACAAAGGGTATTCACGAGTAGTATCTTTACGTCTGCTTTTAGACCAAACGTCTAAGTTTATCTTTGTGAATTGGGCCCCTGTCTCTTTACACTTGAATAAACCCAGGACTCTGCGTTCTATGGAGCACCACCCTGATCTTCCTGTGATGTCAGCCAGTGCATCAGTGACTTCCTGCCACAGTGCTGCCACCATCAGACAGCTCTAAAACATGTGGGCCATATCAGCACCCCATGCTCTGACTCTTGGGCAGTTTGAGGTGGTGCCAAAGGCCATGTGCCACCACACCAGAGTGAGATGTTCCCTGTGTGGGATATTATGTTGGATGTATTGGAAGTTAGCATTGTGGGAGAGTTTGCCTGTGTACGCTAAAGCCCTGTCCAGTTCCTTTTGCGTCATGTCACTCCCTATGTTGCGCTCCCACTTCTGCCTACTGGTCTGTAGGGGTTCATGTGGTGATTATGCTAGGGCCCGAGTGAACCATGTGATCAATCTGCGGCTACTACCTTTAGTATGGAGCGTGTGTAGAAGGGGATGTGAATCCGGTTTTGTGTCGACTAACTGCCAGTGTTACTGTATTTCAGCCACCAGTTTGTTATGTCAGGAAGTGGTCCACCGGTTAATTGTAATCTGTCTGTAACTGTGCAAAGGGAATGAGAAATGTCCCTTAGGGTTAAAATGAGGATGAGCTAATTAAGGAATATTATTGGTAAATGTGGTCTTCTCTCCAGATTGGTGTGTACAATTTCTTCACCCCCCACTCAAGCTGGTTTTGATATTTGCATTTCTAAAGCCAACCAACAGTTAATGAATGGATTTGATTTTAATTGGAAGTTTTTAGTAAATGTACGCCTGACACAATTTCAAAAAGCTATAGATGCCGTTTTTAGATTTTCCAAAAAATGGGGCATAAACCTATAAAAGAGTTGATGATTGTATTTTCTAGCAAAAGTCTTTCTATCGCAACATTTGGAGCAGGGGTTTGGGGATATGCTGATTCATCAAGTATCCAGGTTGTAGAAAATAAGTTTTTAAGGAGGTTATTAGCAGTTCTGCAATCGACTTAGGTAAAGTTCTGTCATGATGAAGTGGGCTTGAGGGCTATATCCGATTATATAAAGCTCCAACCAGTATTACTCTGGTCTGGTCTGGAGAAACCGGAAGCTCATTGATGTAGGACGGTGATACAGGACTGCCTCTTGTTAACAAGATCATTGGATATACCTTGGCTTAGATATGTGCGTTCTCTGTTGTTCTCCCTTGGAGTACGGGAGTTCTTTTCCAAGCCGAATCTTATAACAAAGCGGGACATAAAAAGGGTAAAGGAAATATATTGGCAGCAAACCCAGAACCCGAAGCTAAATTTATGTCTAGAGAGAAACCAGGAGACGAGCTAGCCTCAGAAATTACAACCGATGTTATACCTGGTTTTTACCAGTTCTGAGCGTCGAAAGTTTCTACTTACCAGGTTACGCTTGAATACATTGCATTACCTGGTAGCATTTCCTTCCTGCGGAACATGGTTTAAGAATCTTCTATTATGTTGATGTGATGGAAAATCATCTCAAAGCACCTTGCACTTTATACTTTTTCGTAATTTTTATATTATACCAAGAAAACGGTTTTTACGTCCTGTTCTTTTAGCTAAAAGTATTAGAACTAGCCACCTCGCTTATTCATATTTGCACAAGTTGGGAGATGTAGAGACAATAGAGGCTATGTTAAATTATATATACGCTGCTTTTGGAATTTGGAACATGTATTAATAATGTTTTATTTGCTTTTGAAGTCTGTATGGCTTTATTTATTAAATGTCTTTTACGGTCTATTTGTACCAAATAAAGTATTAAAGAAGAAGAAGAAGAATGGATATATTCATTTTTGGAGCAATGGAACATTTGTTCAAGAGACTCTTATTATGCCACATGACTTGAGATAAAAAAAAAAACGAAACACCAAGATGCTTTGCAAAAAAGTATTACTACAAGTTAATTCAATTAACAGCTGATTGATTTAAAATGATATAATATTCTATCTGAAGCAGGATAATACACCGTAGCAAGAGCAACTACATAAACAAACATTTTCAAAATATATTGTCAACTTTCCCATAAACTGCACCTTCAATTCTGCAGTACATCGAATTGTTCATTAAATGCATTCACCAAAACAAAAAACGAAATTGCTTCAGTCTGGTAAACACGTCAGCGATTAGAGAATTGTTTTTAGTTTTATAAATTTGTTTTAGATTCAGCATTTGCTGAAAGTGCCCGGAGAATCTAATTTCTGTCTAAGCATGAGAATTTTTAAGCGTCTGGAGATGACAAATCACTTTTACAGATCTGCTACATACAGTATTAGAGTCACACAGGAAACATCTACAAATGCAATATTATTTGGCACCTCTGAGAATTTCAATGGTGAGAAACACACAGTACCATTCCTTCGAAGCTGTTGGCTACCTCTGCCTTCGGCAGTGGCAGCAGGAGGCGAGTGAAACAACACTTAGAGATGAGAGCGTGAGAAGCAGAAATAAACAGTGGTGCTTTCAAGCCTTGCAGATCTCGGGTGAAAACAGAGTCAGGAGAAAATTTGTTGTTATATTAACTCATGTCCCCGCTCTGAAATCTCACGGTGGCTCTTCTATACTGTTTTTCTGCTTCTTAAAAGTCACTATAATTTATGATGTTTAAATTATTATAAAACAGAATTTCCGCCCTCTGATTACCTCTTAAGATGCACCTTACGACACATGCTTATTTTGTTTAAACATATTTCTGAAATTGTTCTCACATTTTTGAACACCAATGCGCTAGAAAGAAAATCATAAATGTTTGATTTTTCCTGTGGGTAATCATATTCCTAAAATGATACTGAATCTTCTATATGATACATATTCTAGTGGTCTTTGCACGTTTGTACGTTTTCCGTTTATTTTATTTTCACCACTTTTCCAGAAGTTTAGGGCATGCAATAGGATATCAGGATCTTATCACTGAAAAATTATTTAAATAAAAATTGGCATATTTTTTTCTTAATTACACATTTTCACCTGTTTCACAAAAATGTCTTTGCCCGAAGTGTGAATTAATAGTGTCAACATTTTTTTTTCTATTGTGGCGCTTTGCTGCACTAGCTTCAAAAATATTTACGCTAGTGCAGCAAAGCCATGGGAGGCCCAGTGATTAAAATGGATGCGTTATTTCAACGCCTGCTCTGAGCAGGCGTTAAAAATGATGGAAAGAAATGGCGCAGTGAAATGTTGTAAATTTCACTGCACCGTTTTTTCATGCCTACCTGCTTCAGAACGCCCAACATGCATACATTATGCCTGATGTTGGCATAATGTGGTGCAAGAGGTTGCAAAGTGGTGCCATGCAAGTATGGCACCACTTTGTACATATGGCAAAGAGCAAAAGTCACTTTAGCACCGCCTTAACGTAAAACAATTATGCTATGGCGACACAAAGTGGAGCTAGGTGCTTGTAAATATGCCCCCTAATGTTCGTACATTATCATCATTCAGAGTTCCAGGAGGAGTCAAATTAGGTGAGGGCAATGTTCACCTGCTAGTGCACAAAATCACATAGTGTGATAAATATTGCACCACCATTGTTTTAGGGTTAGAGGTCGAAACTTTGGTGCTTCTTAGAAGTGGTGGAAGGCCACCATTAGAAATGTTGTAGACATACACAAATTTGTAACATTGTGACAATTCATGAATATTTTCAAAGAATGTTTCCATGTCATATACAGAAGTAAACACTTAAAAATGGTTGTAGTGAATATTCAATTTGGATGAGAAAACTGTCAAACAACAGGTGGTGCTGCCATTAAGAAGTAGAAGGTAGCTTGTTTTAATTATGGCAAACACATTCACCTTTATTTTGTGACAAATCATGAACATTTTGTGAGAATGTGGGTTTTTGGTTGAGGGGAGGGAAACCCTACTCAAGCAACACCCACAATCCTTGCTAGGGTCAACCACAAAAAGTCATTATATTAACCTGTTCTGAACACGCTGGTACCTTGGCATAAAAGCAGTCAGGCTTATCATAGAGGCAATGTGTGAAGTATTAATGCAGCATTTAAACATTGATAAAGTGAAAACACAAGAAAAATCTCACACCAAATCAGAAAAAATAGAGTACATTTTGGTACATTATTTGAGGCCAAAACAACAAAGCTCCAATAAGTAGAACTGAAGATGTGCAATTTGAAGTAGTTGGCCAACTGTGGGCATCTGGTCATGCTGGACCAGGACAAAGTCAGAAGTGCAGACCAGCGATGATGGAATGTAGGTCGGGCAAAGGACCAAGGGCCGTATTTATACTCCGTTTGCGCCGAAATTGCGTCGTTTTTTTTGACGCAATTTCGACGCAAAACTAACGCCAACTAACGCCATATTTATACTATGGCGTTAGAGGCGAATAGCGCCAAAGTTCCCGGAATGTGCGTCATTTTTTAGCGTGAACCCCTTCCTTGCGTTAATGATATGCAAGGGAGGCGTTCCCGTCTAAAAAATGACTCCCAGGCCTTTACGTGGTATTTATACTCCCGGGCAAAAGAGACGCCTGGGAGTTGGCGTGGCAAAAAACGGCGCATTTGCGCCACTTTTTAACGCCTGCTCAGGGCAGGCGTTAAGGGGCCTGTGGGCTCAAAATGAGCCCACAGGTGCCCTCCCATGCCCCCAGGGACCCCCCCTGCCACCCTTGCCCACCCCAGGAGGACCCCCAAGGATGGAGGGACCCACCCCAGGGACATTCAGGTAAGTTCAGGTAAGTATAATTTTTTTTTTTTTATATTTTTTTTTGGTGGCATAGGGGGGCCTTATTTGTGCCCCCCTACATGCCACTATGCCCAATGACCATGCCCAGGGGACAGAAGTCCCCTGGGCATGGCCATTGGGCAAGGGGGCATGACTCCTATCTTTACAATGATAGGAGTCATGTTGATGGGGGATGGGCGTCGTTAAAAAATGGCGCAAGTCGGGTTAAGACGATTTTTTCGACGTAACCTGACTTGCCCCATTTTAAGACGCCCATGCGCCATTTTCCCCCTACGCCGGCGCTGTCTGGTCTACGTGGTTTTTTCCCACGCAAACCAGGCAGCGCCGGTCTGATTGCGCCGTCTAACGCCATTCCATAAATACGGCGCCCGCATGGCGCTTCAGAATGGCGTTAGACGGCGCAAAACTTTTTGACGCTAAACTGCGTTAGCGCAGTTTAGCGTCAAAAAGTATAAATATGGGCCCAAGTATGGCCTGCTGTGGATTGTACCTTTATGTCTACATGTGCAATCTGTGCGGCGCTGCTTTGAGCAGCTTCACATCATTTGGGGTCAGTTCCAATGAAGATATGCAGCAAGGCTTTTCAAGACTTTGTGTTGTCGCCTAGGCTCTCATTATTCAAATGAGGCTACTGGATTTGGGTGGCAGAATCACTTGCACTGTGGGGGACTGAGTCTGAACCCACTACAGGTGACACCTGTCGGCCTAATCTGAGTTTTGCACCGGCTGACTAGCAGTGCCTCATCTCTACCCAAGAGCAGGGATGATTGGGCAGCTGAACGCATGACACAATTGACTCCTCAGGGAAATCGTGGTGACTCATATTGCATCTCTTTCTCTCAGTTACATTAGTCTCACCTATATAAAAGGACAATCAGAGGCAGTATATATTTGAATAAGGTTTTAATGAAGCAACTGCATCTTAGATGCATGTACTGCAATAACTAGGATGATGAAGCATGACAGGATTAAAATTGTGACAAGGAGAGTAAAGTATAAAAATAACACTACCATATTGTCAATAGAATCATTAAAATGTTAGAGCATAGCATATTAAGCTCTAGTTCTGCCCTTCAGGTTCCCCTGGGAAGACATCATCCCTCATACCTGAGCAAGAGGCCTGTAGACTACATAAGCAGCTGTAGTGAAGCACTCAGCAATCGGTATACTGTACAGTTGTGCTCATCTGGCTGGAATCTCCCTCTAACATGTATGGAACATAGAAGCGTTTCTATAATAAAACAGCTGAAGTTCTGAGAAAATGTTCCTACGTAAAGATGTGTATGCTTCTATGAACACTAGAGACAAAGCGTTACCACGTTTACCGGCAACCTATCTTACTGCAGACTTAAGAAAAGCACAGAGTGAAAGAAATGTCTTGTTTAAGAACACAGGGCTGACCTAGGCAAAGAACAGATAGATAGAGAGAAATAAAACAAGCAAATGTGGCTATTATTAAAATAACAAACAAAGCTGAATAAAATATATCCAGGTTAAAGTGCACAGCTTCAGGCCTAGTTTGCTAAACTCACATGTATGAAGCCATAGCTAAAATGGATACACAACAGTGTCTCTATGGGACAATTCTTATGAGCTGTGCAACATGGCTTTCCGGAGCACTGCGCCACTCTGCATCAGTTCTGATGATGGTCCTATGAACCTTGCTGCTGTGTGACAAGGCTATGCAGGGATTTGTCTCACTACATGCCAGACCTAGTGGAACTTTCAGTTAGTCCAGGAAGAGCTCTCTCAGATGTCAGCCAATAGCCCAGGACCTGGGGAGGCACCACATGTGGATCAGGAACTTACTCCAGCAGAGGCCCACAGGGCTCAGATAGTTCCAGTTGCAGGTTTAGGGAGCTCTAGTGCAGCACGTCAGATGAGCAGTAGCAGGGAGGACTCTGGAGCTTTTTGTGTCCCTGTAGCTTAGAACAAGAGGTCAGTCAGCCGACCCTTGGAGTCATTCAGGTAGCCTGAAAAGAAGGGAGGAGGTCCAATCTTTCTTCTCAGAGAGCAGAGCAGGCCACAGGCAGCAGGTAGTCTTCTGGCAGTAGGGGAGTCCTTCTTCTGTAGTATCCACTGGTCCAGAAGTGTTTTGAGAAGTGGTTCGGGGGGGCAATAGTTATACCTAGTGCCAGTCTTATGTGTGTGTGGGGGGATACCAATTCTACCCCCACCTCTAGTTCTGGAATGTTCTCCCCTTCTCCAGTCAAGACTCCAAACTGTCTGGGGTGACAAAAGGCTGATGTCAGATTCCTTTGTGTGTGCCATATCTCTCCAATTCCATCCTGTCCACACCTAATACTCTGTGTCACTGGCTGGGAGAAATACACAAACCTCAACAACACTGGCAGAAGGCTCAGATGGTTGGGGCAAGAAAGTGACACTTTATAAAAGTGTCATTTTCAGAATTGAGACTTAAAATTTGACTTTACCATTAAAGAGGATTTTAATTTGCAATTTATTTAAGTTTAAATGGCATGTATTTATATTCTTCCAATCCAAAGGTAGTTCTTATTAAATGTTGTAAGGTAACCCAGTGTTAGTCAATGGGCGACATAGGTGTTACTACAGTAAAAAATTACTTTAGAGGTTTTTCACTGCCAGGACGTGTAAAACGTAAGTACACATACCCTATTTTTAAATACCATTCTTTCTGCCCTAGAAGCTCTTTTGGTCGACCTTAATGTGATGACTCTTAAGTATTAATGTAAGTATTAGAAAGGAAGGTTTAGCTGCAATGACAGACATATTTGAAAGGCTATTTTAATGGATGGCACTATGAGTCCTGCAAGCCCATTAGTAGCATTTGTTTACAGGCTCTGGGTACATGTAGTTCCAATTACTAAGGACATATAAGTAAATAAAATGTGCCAATTAGACGTAGGCCAATTTGACCAGGTTTTAGGGCAAGAGCACAAGGCCCTCATCACTTGTTTGCAATGATAAAGTGCAGAGTCCCAAGGCCATCATAAATTAATTCAGCAAAACAGGAGGGTTGAAGGCAAAAGAAAATGGGGTTACGCTGCAGAGATGGCCAGATTCAACATGCACAATCAGTGAAATGCCCACTAGGGTAACAATGTGTGAGATTGTAGGTACAGAGAAACACAGTATATACATTAGTGAGATAAAAGTCAAAATGAGCAGTGTATATTAAATACAAAATGTTGAGGTGTATATATAGTTCAATAACGTTTATATGTATGTGAAAGCCACAATGTGCTAATTTACAATTCTTAAGGAGAATAGAGACAGGATAGGAATGAGCTTCCATGTACTGAGGTTGGAACAGAAGATAATCAGTTAAAGGAGATATAAACAGTAAAATTGTGATAGGATAGTGACCACAGTTCAAAGCAGAGGTTACTGGGCCCAACTGTGGGGGTTGAGGCCTTTAACTCCTGATGTCCCATGGTACAACCTACTATGAATGTGAGCAACTGGACCAAGTACCCCTTCTACACTTGACTCTCAGTAATAACTTGGTCAAGCAGTCCAACGCTTCCCTGGTGGGCAGGTGTGGGTACCGTGAGCACAGGCTCACAATGTGGACAGCAGCAAAAACAAATAATTGTCCAGACAAATACTCACATTTATGAAAAAAAGAGCAGTATTTTCTTTTTACTGCTACTAACACAAATGAAAAATACAACATTCTCAACAACTACACAACCCCACTGAGGTCAGGACTCTAGTGTTCCCTTGGCAGTTCCCTGTCCCACTTCCTCCTAGCTCTAGTGATAGTGGTTATTCCCCATTCACTATTCAAAATTGTTCCAACGCTGTTGCATTATTCTAGCCAGCATGTTCCCCTGGGGCCGACTGGTCTGAAATCAGTCTTACCCGCACCTGCAAGATCGGAGGGTCTGGAGTTTCTGACTGCACCCCCTTTGTGGGCATCACAGCAGCAGTGGCTTTTCTATGTTAGTTCACTGTGCACAGCAGAGGGAGGCTGCACTCACTGATTCCCAATGTTATTCAAACGCATTCGCTCCACTCAACAGGATTTGCCTCTGGACCTCCCTCCCTTCAACATCGTCTGTTTCCTCACAGGGAACATTGGTCTTGGCAAGCAGGAAGGCAATTGCGCTCCAGACTCCAGGCCAGGTGGTCATGGTCCTAGTCACAGGCAGAAGTTCTGCAGAGCGTCTCCTCCTCACGCAGCCCATCTGGCTGCTTGTCAGATGACAATGTATGGGATCTCAAACTCCCTTTCTTATAGTAAATTTCCAGACACCAAATTTGATTTACAGTCTGGGCATTTATGATGGGTGTCTGCTTCTTTTGGAGTGGCCACTCTTCTGCCCTCTTTGTCTTTTTGAAAGCAGTCTGTCACAGAAGGAGTGGCTCCAAAGCTGATTTCCCCACAACACAGTCAATAGGAGTCACTAGAGTTTACACCTGGATGTCAGTCAAAGTGAAACTTGTATCAAAAGGTTAGCCTGGGGCCCCTGCCCTATCCTTTATGATTCTCTTCTCAGGCCTATCTCCTTCCTGAGATGTGCCCAAGCCCCTTCCTTATGACCTATCACTGGATCAAATAACATCCTTTGAAATGTACAGAAGAAGCCTGGCTCTTACCTCTCCATTGTGTTTCCCACCCATCTTACAAGAATGCAGCAATACACAAATATGGCTGGGAGATTCCTCTTCTTCCTCACGTTTCACCATGCAGGCTCGAGTCTTCCAAAAAGGAACCCACGGCCCTCCATGTATTGTACCATTCACAGGCACACATACACCCATTTCATGTGTATAGCATAACACTCTGCACAACACTGTATCCTTCCTGTATTGACCCCTCATAGATACACATACACCTAGCAGATGCATTTAATATGCTCGAACTGCACTCACTGCATCCTTCATGTAGTCTACCACTCAAAGGCACACATACATTCAGCACATGCACTTAACATACAGACACTGCACCCTTCATATATAGTACAAATCACAGGTACACATACACCGAGCTCATGCATTTAACCTGTATGCACTGCACAGCACTACATCCTTTATGTACTGCACCACTCATAGGCACACATAAACCCAGTGCATACATTTAACATGCAACCACTGCACAAACTGCAGAATCCCTGCATGGTACCTTTCACAGGCACACATGCACCCAGCATAGAGATACTACTCATACTCTGTGCAGCACTACACACCAATACAATGTAGGTCAAAGGTGAGTTTAGCGCACAACAGCTGAACTTGAAAATGAGTCAGCCTGTATGCCCCACTCCAGTGGCACAGGTTAAAATGGACCTTTTCACTCTTAGTGATCACTATTCAATATGCTGCCATTATCACACTCTTGCTGCTTAACTCCTGGTGAAGGTAGTAGCCTCTCATCACTATAAGAGTAGAACTTTGAATGCCTCTTCTGGTTTAACAAGGCCTCATTCTGTGAAGCAGGCCTATGTCATGATGCACATGCATCATCTGTGATTGCATGTGACAACAAAAATCATTATTAGGGAGCTAGACATCAATACAGTTGGGCACTCAGGCCAGTGATGCACATCCATTTCTATGCAGAGGACGTTTCTGTCCCAACAGAGGGAATACAGAAAAGGTGGGAGAAATACTCATAGAAGGGGAAAAAAGGGAGTAAATTAGGGGGAGACACATGAAGGCACAGATGCAAAAATAAATACAATTATCCTGGAGCAGGATGAAAGTTCTTTGAAAAAGAAGACATTTAAGCTCCTTCTTGAAGGTAATCACCCTGGTGGTGGAGCGTAAGGCTTGAGAAGAGTGATCTTCAAATTCTAATTGCACTACTAGAAAAGGATTTGTCATTGTATGTCCTTTTTTGAAAACTTGTTACATTTTAGCATTTATGTTATGTATTCTAAGAGTTACATTAGTCGTCAAGAAATCACCTTTCATTGAAACCTTAAAATGGCAATTAAGCTTGGTGGCTACTACTATGGGAATTACTTTTTCTTATGTATAGCACAGAGGAAGATGTAGTAATATGACTAAAAAACATTATCAAGCCCATCCCATGATGCGTGATTAAAGAAGATTGTTTTGAAAATCTTAAAGTACACAGTTCTTATTTTTCAGCTGGAAGGGCTGTAGTGGTGCTTTGTTGTAATTGAGGTTCTGTCCAAATGCTTTTCAGAACTTAACTGATTCAATCAGAGTGGAACTCACCCTTTCCCACAGGTGACCATTACTGAGGATATCTAGACAATTGGGTGTTCTTAGAAATACTTTTAAAGAGAAGGCTAATGTTTTCTAATCTTCATGTGGTACAGTCACATTAATCCTGTTGGGAATGCCAGTTAGGGACAACCCTGCTTTCTTTATATCATATGTATATATGGACGTATACTATTTGATCCTATTTAAGATTCCCTCACCTCTATTCAAATGTCACATCATTTTATTCTACTTTTCATTGCTCACTTCTCAATTCCACATGCACATTGATCATGCACCAAGCAGCAGCAAATCTCTTTCCTTCCTGATGCTTTGTAACATTTTCCCTTCAACCAGGAACCTTAGACAAATGCTTAACTGTAGGATGCACTTGAGAAGCATTAATCTTTACCACTGCCATAACATCTGGATTCCATTTGTTCACTATGTAAAGAAATGGCAGTAGGTTGATTGTGGGTTTCATAAAGAATCCTTATTTCCTTCTGATAAAATGATTGTCACTAAAACATGTGTTTTTAAAAAATAATTTAACATGCCTCAAATTTGAGCCCTGTTATTGGAGACTGGTTTCATATCAGCCCAAAGCAGAGCCTAATTCAATTTCCTTACTTGAGTTTTGAAGGTGATAGAGATTTGTGGTTTCTCCAGAACCTATCTTGAAAATTCCATCTCCTTCTATTCTCCTATTCTATACTACGCTCAAATAAATTATTCTCTGCATCCAGGGACCTGGTAGACCACTTTACACATGTCTCCATTCCTCACTTGTTGTCCTGTTCATAAATTCCCTACCAGCCAACTTCAGGGCCAAATACTCCCTATCCACCTTCAACACAGTTCTCAAGTGCTATCTGCTCAATCTATAATCCCACTTGCGCTCGCCCCAACCTGATCCCATTGTAAGTATAACACTCTCCATGAGCTAATTATGAAACTGCATAGTTTATGATGGGTGTCTGCCATAGCCACCACCCTCACCTACCTTCTCACATATTGAAGAACCCTGTGAAGTGTGACATTATGTAAATCACCCCTTTGTTATGTGTTTGTACCACCTCTTGTCTCCCCAACCACTTCAAGCACTTCAAGTAATTGTCCTTTTAGCTGCCCAAACTGCATTAATTTTCTTGAATCAAAGACAAGTTGCTACATAGAGTGATTGTTAGAAACTGGGTTTCTGATTGGCTAGAATAAGTACCTCAGCCAGGCAGAACTCACCATTCTTTTCTGGGTAAATCAGATACACACTCAAAATAAACCACTGCTCCCCCTCTGGTAGCTTGGTGAAGAGCAGTCAGGCTTACTTTAAAAGGCAATGTGTAAAGTATTTGTGCAACATTCCCCGTACAGTAACCTAGTGATCTCACCATAAGAAAAAGACTCCACACCAGTTTTTGTAAAAAACAAATAGAGAATATTTATCTGTATCAAATAATACAAAAATGACAGAGATTCGATCAGTAAATCAAGAAGGTAAGTTTTCTATAGATAATTGCCCAACAGTGCTTTAGATCAACTGTGTTCTGATCCAGAGCTTTTACGGTAATTTCTCTAGGGCAAGAATGCAGTAACAAAGTTAGGTTCTGGGACCCTGCTCGTCCCTTGTCTTGCAAAGGTTAAAAAGGCGTCCAGTAAATCACCCAGCTACCAGCGATGCCATGGGGGGGGCAGCGATAGTAGCGAAAGCACAGCCCCTGTAACCACTGTATGCCTTATGAAGACAGCAGCTGCGGATTGGCGAGCTTTGCTGCCTGTTTGTGATAGTGCACAAAGGTGGGACTGGACTAAGCCACGTTGCAGTCCACTGCTCCTCACGGACAAAGGCAAGATGCAGAAGCTGTGGGGTGCACATACAATCCTGCAGTGCGGGGCTTGCTCTGAGCACAGAGCGTGTTCCTCTCTGGCAGGACCACTCGGTCAACAAAGCACCAATTCACACTTCGGGCCATGCAGATGAACACAGGTCAGACAGCTTTGGAAAGTCGGGTGCCTGGCTACCTCCTGTACTTGCACTCACCTGAACTCGAATGAATTTACACAAATTGGAGCCCTTGTCCTTTGGAGTGGGCCTCCTGGGTTGAAAATGTCCAGGGAAAACAGCTGGGGCTGAGGTCCTGGACACGGAAGGGCAAACCACTATCTGCTTACAAGGTTGCTGCTGTCTCAAGTAGATGATGCCCAGGGCAACGAAAAAAAGTCCTTGGAGTCACTCTGGAGGGGACTTTAGGTTTATGATTGCAGAGCAGAGGTCAGCAGGCAGCAGGGCAGCACAGCACGACAGGGCAATGGTTCCTGGGAACAGCCAGTCACAGCAGAGTGGCAATCCTCCATGTGCAGCAGCCTTTACTCCAGCAGATCTTCTTCTTGATCGATTACTATATTGATTAGTGGGTTAAGGGTCCGAGTACTTACACAAGAAAGTGCTTTTGATGTGGGGGATGACAACAAAGGAATTCTTGTGAATTGCACAGGTCCCCCTTTCAAGTCAGTCTCGGCTCCAGACAGCTAGTGGGAGGTAATCAGCCCCTTTGAGTGAACTCAAGTCCTTACCCTTTGAGGTGTAAGTGTGAGCCCCTCCCATCCTCTTCTGCAGGAAGACTCATCAGTGTCCTGATGAATGCATATTTGGCAGAGTTTTCTGTTTTGTGTATTGGAGATAAGCTGTAGGCACACTGGGCAGAGAGTGCAGAGAAATGCCCACCTTCTAAAAGTGGCATTTCTTAAATAGTAATAATAAATCTAACTTTATCAATACAGAAGACTTACTATTATTACAATTCCAATGGTACTAAACATGATGCAGCTACTCCTCTCAGATCAGGAATTACAGCTTAAATATTTTATATGTAATTCCTAATGCTGGTCTATGAGCGAGGCAGGCCTCACAGTAATGAAAAAAAGACTTTAGGTGTTTTTCATTTCTAGGACATGAAAAACTTAAAGGTACATGTCCTACCTTTTGCTTACATGGCACTCTGCCCTATGGGCTACCTAGGGCCTACCTTATGGGTGACTTATATGTAAGATAAAGGGGACTTGTGGGATTGGCAAGATGTTTTAGATGCCAAGTCATAGTTGCAGTGAGACTGCACATGTAGGCTTTGCAGTGGCAGGCCTGAGACATGATTATAGGGCTACTTAAGTGGGTGGCACAATCAGTGCCACAAGCCCACTAGTAACATTTAATTTACAGGCCCTGGGGATGGTGTATACAACTCTACAATGGACTTGCAGGTAAATTAAATATGCCAATTGTGGACACATCAACGTTACATTGGTTTAGGGAAGGAGACCGTGCACTTTAGCACTGATTAGCAGTGGTAAAATGCTCAGAGTCCTAAGGCCAACAGACAGAGACAGCAACAAAACAGGAGGTAAAGGCAAAAAGTCTGGGGTAAGAATATCCTAAAGATGACAGGGGTCTATCACGTATGCTATTGGAAATTGTCCTGCCAAATAATCGAGTATGCTTCATCTGTTTGAGAACATATGCCTTCATTTTCTGTGAATAGACTGTACATTAATGAAGGGTGGAGACTGTCAGGGACTACTCGCAGTGTTTTCACCAACATGTTCCTGGCTCCAAACAATTAAGTGGATGTTGAAAGGGTTCACTAGATTGTTCCCTTGAGCTGTACTAGACTGACTGAGTCCGGCCACCCTGCGTGGCTCGGCATGGCTCTGTTTGTGCACAGACAGAAGAATCTTCAGGGCTGTCAGAAGATAGCCCATGAGTCTGCCTCCCCAATACAACCTCAACAGGCCTCTATAAAGCTGCTGCTGTCTCGCGTGTGACTGGAACATTACGTTCATCTCTTGCTTGAGCTACGTTTTTCACCTCTCCTGAGTACTGCATTGCTCAATTCATCTTCATGCTGACAAGCATTTCATCTGAACTGGGCTGTCTTCATAATCAATCAGTGAATCCCTTTATGTGAATGCACAAGGCCCTTCTCCAATAGCTAGGTTAGGTCCACAAAAAGAAAAGAAACATGCGAACAGTTATCTTTTGCCAATTTGCAATTTGTTTTCTTTTAATATTTTGCCCTTTTTGTGATGAGGCTGCAAACATGCACCACTGTCCTGAAATGCCCATAAATGTGATTCTCAGGTATGTGTAACCTACTTTTAGCCTTGACAACCATGGCAGTCATGAGTGTGCACTAAGGTCAGATGCTCGACCTGCTACCCTGAGAGTCAAGTGCTAAAGGGTTGCACTTGGTGCTTATTTTAGTTGAACCCATAGAACGATATTCCTGGACATCAAAGGCAAACGAATTCAATTACCATTTATCCCCTGTGTGCCCCTGTGTGCCGCCCCTCCCAACTGTTTCTGGTGGCTCGGCAGGAGAATTTTCAAGCACACATTTTTTGCCGCTTATTCAAAAAGCTGATTTTGATGGGTTATTCTCTGACAAAACATGCTTTGTTGTTTTTCAGTGTAATTTGCTAACTTCATGATAATCACAATATTTCATGAAAAGCTTTACTTAAGCACAGCCAAAGTTTCACAGGTTTATATTTAACTTTATAGACAACAAGCAGATTTAGATTTAGTGAAAGGCAGTATCCTGTCGCACGAAATTCAGGTAATGGGTAAAGCACAAAGAAGACTCATTCTTACAAAACATACTGAAGTTGAGAATTTCATATGCCATTCGCCCCTCCATATTTGTACCGGAATTCAGATGTAAATTGAGTTCTCACATGGCGAATGTGGCATTTGCAAGTGTCTCAGTCTTTAGTGGGTCTGTTTGCATATAATTCATTTTATAATGTGTGTCGGTTTGCTTAATAAGGCGTACCACATTTCACCGGTAGGTATTACCTAAGAGTTATAGTTATGCAGCGTCAAGCAAAGATGTAACAACTGGCGCGAAAAAGAGAGATGCTGTTCAAGCCTCGGGCTGCGAGCACGCTGCTGCATGACGGCCTGAACCCATGCAGTGCCTTTCATTTCAGGTTCTTCGTCTTGATTAGCATCAGCTCTTTTCAAAGGCAAGTTAACCTCTCTCTGTTCTACTCTGCGAGAATCCGCTGTCAAATGTTTTCTTGTAGCAATTTTAATGCAAGCTTCACATTTTATCCTCCTTGAGGCACATATAGACAATGCACCCCGATTTTTCTTTGCGCCTATCATATTCTTTTCTTAATTAGAAGCTGCAGATTCTTGAAATGTTGCACTTGCATTTTGCATACAAAAGATGCACTAATCCTTCTTGCTAACGATCAGGTCAGAAAGTAGCTGAATCTATTAAATGATTTTCGACATACCTATAATTATTATCTTGTTCTGTAACCAAACAAGTGAATAATTTATTTATTGACACAATATATACCTGTGACTAAAACATGTACCTCCTAAATTGTATTGTGCATTCATTGTGTGCAAACAACAGTTTGCACCTATTTTATTGTGTCCCGTACAAACAAATGTGCTTTCAAGTTTTGGAAACGGGCCGGGAAAATTAGCATGTTTATTTCATTATACCTAAAATGTTTATAGACCGCAACACATGTTGTGCAGTCTTATGAGGGAAACTAATTCCACTCCTGCCAGAACATGTGTAATTGCAGAAAGGTCATCAGAGGGACCGCACCACGACAGGAAGATACATTTGAGACCAATTACAATATGGTTCAAAAACGTATCAACTGCAGGACCGAGTGATTTGGTAGTGGAAAGAAGCTTCAAATTAATCTGTTGGTCTTACACATGAAAGACGTGCATTTGGATATCATCGGGCTCAGTGGCATGGTGGCCCAATGTCAAAGTTACCTGCTAAAAGTCATAAACCGATGATAGAGTAGTCACTGGGGCAGGGCCTGAAGTAAGTGAACTATTCCATAGTGATTAAGTGTACACTACTGTTTTGATTTCAGACCACTACATGACCACATACTATTTGACTTGTGATTTAGCTTTTTCTCTTTGGGACTCCTTTTTGTTCTACTTCCATATTTTTGGTGACCTCTTTGTTGATGTTAGAACTTTGCACTTGTTTACCGTCATGTCTCAATCTGGAGATGCAACAGCTGGAGCTGTGTTTGAATTAGGGAAACTGAAGAGGTACTCAGTTGCTCAATTAAAACAGTTCTGTGAAGACCTTGCCTGTCCCGTTAAGAGCTCCGCCAGGAAGGGGAAGCTGCAAAAGGCACTGAGGGCTTGGGTGACACTCAAGGAGGTTAGGGGGCACACTGAGGATGAGGAAGTGCAGAGGCCACACAGTGGTGTAGTAGAGGTACCTGTTACACCAGGGGGGAGGGTCTCCAGGAGAATGGGGAATCATATTCCTACTGGTGGGAGGGACACTCTACTGACTCTAGGTGAGAGTGACAGGAGAGGGGTTCCCCCAAGGTAGAAGTCCTGGTTATGGAGTGTGAAGACATCCCAGAAGAGTGCGGGTTGAGTGTCAGGGGCAGTCAGGTACTGTTTCACCAGTCTCAGGAGGATGATGTGGGATGCTTTTTCAAAGCAGAGTCACTGGATGGCTGGGTGAAGGGTAGTTTGGTTAATTCATGCGAGGGGCTGTGTGATGTAATTGCTGGAGAGCATATGTCTGATCCTTATTTTCCAGAGCTACACCAACACCAGGTAGAGTGTGAGTTCTCTGACCCCAGGGAGCTTACAATGGAGGCAGACTTCTGGGTGAGTACCAGAGAGTCTGAAGAGGCATTTGGGGGTGCTCCTGAGAGGAGTGGTCTAGGTATTTCCCAATCAGGTGAGGTAGGGGAGGATTATAGTGTCCCAGGTAGGTCCCAGTGTAGTGGGATGGGTGAGGGACCCCTTGTCCAGTCTCAGAGGAGAGGGAATGGGGATGGGTTGAGGCCCAAGGTTCCCAAGATCCGGTCCCAGGTCCTAGAGGGTTCCATGAGGGAACCCCAGGAGGGGAGCCTGTTGTAATTTTAATAGCGATTAGATTAAGCATTAGCAGAAGACATCTTGTATTTAGCAACTATTGTGAACATTTTGCGGAATCCATTTTGTATTCATGGCAGCCATTTTCTCTGCCACATGCTGCCATGTGCTCGCCATGTGCTCTGTCCTACCTTTCTGTTAACTACTCTTGAAAATCTGTCTAGTGACAAGTTATATTTAGCATCTCCCACTTTCGCACATGCCCAGTAAGATCTGCATCTGTTAGTAATCAGTAACAGACAGTAATGTGTCAACTAGTCCTTGAAACTGTTAGCCCCTCTTACATGTCGACTGTGCATTTCCATATGACCTTATAAGTATGTAAGTCTTGCTTCTATAATTGTACCACCTTCTTTTAGCCCCTGCGTGGGTATAAAAGGACCATGCTCTCTTAGTTCAGTGTGCTACTTCAAACATTACCGAAGGGTGCTGTTTGAACTGTAGTACCACCTCATGAGGTTTAATAAACTTTGTCTTTTATTTCAGTTTCTGTGCCAACTTCTTCTTATATGGTCTGAGGACTTTGTGCAGAGAAGGGCGAACCCCTTGAACTAGTAGGCTTACTTCGACAAGCCTAGCCTGTACCATAGGGCCATCTGTTGAGGGAGACCCCACAGTGTCAGGAGAACTAGGGGGAATGGCTGTAGCCAGCGTCCCACCATTTCTGGTGTCTGGCAGTACCACTCCTAGTGAGGGGGTGCAGAAGTCCAGACAGAGGGTTGAGAGGGAGTTGTGGACCCCAGTGGCGAATCTGGAGGGTCAGGGGTCAGCTCTGAGAGCAGAGTACCCCAGAAGTTACCTTGGTGAGACCATTTCTGGGTTGGGAGGAATCCAGACTCTGTCAGATGGGCAGAGGTCAGGAGACCTGCGCCAGCCAGACTCTTGTGTGGCCCTTGGGGACAGTGTGTCCCTTGAGGGGGATAAGTGTGCCCCTTGGAAGTCCCTGTGTGCCAGGCAATGGTTTGACCGCAGGGTGGTGACTCTGGGTTGAATGATCAGTTTCAGGGGGTAAACTCTGACCTCATGGAGGATAGGTGTGATCCCAAGGAAGCCCTGGTGCGCCAGACAGTGGTTCAACCGCAGGGTGGTGACTCTGGGTTGGATGACCTGGTTCAGAGGATAAACTCTGACCTGGTGGGGGGTAGATATGCCCCCCAGGAAGTCCTGGGTTGCCAGGCGGAGGTCCATTCTTGGGGAACAGACCCTGGATTGGAAGGCCAGGTTCAGGGGGGGCCCTGACCTGGAGGAAGGGGCTACTGCTAACATTGCCCCTACCATGTTGTCTTCTGGGGGGGCCAGTCTTAGTTGGAGGGTGCAGGACCCCAGAAGGGAGGGTAGTGGGAGGGAAGCCTCACCCCTGGCCCAACCTGATGGTACAGAACCCCGGTTGGGGGACCAGTTGCAGGTTAGCATCCCTGCACTGGTGGAAGAATTGTGCAGGACTGCTTCTACAAGCACCCTGACAAGTTTTGACTCTGGGGCTGCCGCTCCTGGAGGGAGGGCACAGAGCCCCAGAGGGGAGGACCAGAGTCAGGTTGTCATCCCTGACCTTGTGGAAGAGAAAGTGGTCAAAGGGTGCCAGGCACCTGGGGCTACCGCCCCCCACTCTCTACGGTCACAGTGGTTGGAGAGGCCTGAGGTCGGGCTCTCATCCCTGACAGTTGTCAAGGGTCACTGTGGCTTGCTGTCCTGGTGGACAGAGTCGCCCCTGGGGGGGGAGAGTCACACCCCGGGGGTGGAGTGGGCAACACCACTGTGTTGGCCTTGGTGGTGCTATCTACCCCCTGGGATACCTCTGTGAGCAAAGTAAAGTTAGGTGCTGCACAGATGGTATCTGCAGATGAGGAGAAGGGTTCCCCTTGGGTTAGCTTAGTCGGCCCTGAGAGTATGGACAGAGGGATCCAACTGGAGTCAGGAAGGTGTAGAACTGGAACATGCCCCTGCTGTTGTGGGCCTGGGTCCTTGTTCTATCGCCCCAATCAGGGAAGTACATCAAGGTATTGATTGTTCTCCCCTGGCTTTAGGCTGGTAGGGGGTCGTGTTGGACTTTTTATGCTTATGCAGGTTCATCCCCAATCTTTTTGCCTTCTGCCTCCCATTTTTTCTGACCTGTTGCTGTTGGCTCTTGAACTCTGAGCACTTTACTGCTGCTAACCAGTGCTAAAGTGCATATGCTCTCTGTGTAAATTGTATGGTTGATTGGTTTATCCATGATTGGCATATTTGATTTACTAGTAAGTCCCTAGTAGAGTGCACTAGAGGTGCCTGGGCCTGTAAATCAAATGCTACTAGTGCGCCTGCAGCACTAGTTGTGCCACCCACATAAGTAGCTCTGTAATCATGTCTCAGACCTGCCACTGCAGTGCCTGTGTGTGCAGTTTTTAACTGTAAAGTCGACTTGGCAAGTGTACCCACTTGCCAGGCCTAAACCTTTCCTTTTCTTACATGTAAGGCAGCCCTAAGGTAGGCCCTAGGTAGCCCCAAGGGCACAGTGCAGTGTATGGTTAAGGTAGGACATATAGTAATGTGTTTTATATGTCCTAACAGTGAAATTTTGCTAAATTCGTTTTTCACTGCTGCAAGGCCTGTCCCTCTCATATGTTAACATGGGGTCTATCTTTAAATCTGATTAAAGTGTAGATTCTCCTTTGGAGTGGATGGACATGTGGAGTTTGGGGTCTCTGAGTTCACAATTTAAAAATACCTCTTTTAGTAAAGTTAATTTTAAGATTGTGTGTTTGAAAATGGCACTTTTGGAAAGTGTTTATTTTTCTGCTTATACCATTTCTGTGACTCTGCCTGTTTGTGGATTCCCTTTCTGGGTCAGTTTGACAGTTGGGCTGGTTGCACCTCACACTAGACAGTGACACAAAGGGAGCTGGGGTGTAGCCTGCATATCCTGATCCATCTTTGCTAGGAGGGAGGAGAGGAGTGGTCACTTGCACCTGAAAGGGCTGTGCCTGTCCTCAATCAATGCAGTCTCCAACCCCCTGGTGAGTGTTTGGGGCCTATCCTAGGCAAGGCAGCATTTTGCATTCTATAGAGACTTTACTTTGAAGTAGGCCTACTTCAAAGGAGAAATTGTGTATAAGAAGGGCACCCAAAACCACAGACTTTAGAAACACTTCTGGAAACAAGAGGAACCTCTGCCTGAAGAAGAGCTGAAGAGCTTATGAAGAAGAGCTGCCCTGCCTGTGACTGTGCTTTGTGGAGCTATCCTGCAGTTGCTGCTTCTGCTAGAGTAAGAGGGCAAAGACAGAACGTTGTGTGCCTTCCATCTTGAGAAGAAATCTCCAAGGGCTTGATTTAGAGCTTGCCTCCTGTTGTTTGAAGTCTCAGGGACAACAAAGACTTCTCTCTGCCAGCACCTGGAGTCTCTGGAGAGACTCCTACTCTGCCCTGTGGTGCCCATCCAGTTCCTGGGACCCTGAAAGGAGAAGCTGGCAGCCTAAAGACAAGGAAATCCACACACAGAGTGCCATGCGGGGAAAAGATCAACACAACTCTGATCTGCAGCTGAAGAAACGGTGCACCGCCGGCTCCGCAGCTGAAAATCGGTGCTCGCCGGAAACACGACTGAAGAATCGACGAAAGGAGCAGGAGAAACGACGAGCAGCATCGTTGATGGAGGCTGGGAGATCACAACCCGCACTGCGGGGTTTTCGGATCATCGTGTGGCTGGATTTCCGACTCAAGTACCACTGGGCGTGGAAAAACAACGCAAGGCCTACCCGGACCCGAGAGTGCTGACCGGATCAACGCATCGCTCTCCTGCAGGGAGAAGAAACGAAGCGCCTCAACCCGCGAGAGGAGAAATGGCGCAAGGTCTCACTCGTGAGTGGAATCAACGCTTCGCAAGCCCTTTTTGATGTGCACTCGCCCGTGCAGGGTTATTTTTGACGCACCCAAGGTACTTTTACACGCTGACAGCATTAGTGTGTGTTTAAAACTGCTTAAAGACTCTTTTTGATTTTTAATTGATAACTTGACTTGTGTATTGTGGATTTTTGTCATTTTGGTCTTGTTTTGTTTAGATAAATATTTCCTATTTGTCTAAACTGGTGTTGTGTCATTTTGTGGTGTTGTCATTAAGTTACTGTGTGTGTTGGTACAAATACTTTACACCTAGCAGTCTGACGTTAAGACTACTGCTCTGCCAAGCTACCACGGGGTAAGCAGGTGTTAGCTGAGGGTGATTCTCTTTTACCCTGACTAGAGTGAGGGTCCTTGCTTGAACAGGGGGTAACCTGACTGTCAACCAAAGACCCCATTTCTAACACCACCTAACACTCCAATTTTTAAGGTAGCTGGTCGAGCAGATAGGCTAATCCAGGAGATGTGCTAAGTATTTGCTGTACTCACAAATCCAACCATGCACCACACACTCAATAAATAACTCAAGACCAGATTTTATAACAAAGTACTTCAGACTTGTATATACGTTTTAAGACCAAGATCTTTAAGATATGTTAATTACTTTTTGAGTTATGACTTTTAAAAGTTTCAAGTTAGTCTTTCTGTGCATAATGACACCCATGGGAATCAATTGGCAGTCACTTTTAAAAATGCATAAAAAATTGTACATTTGGGTTACCGGTCTCTGCTTTTGCAGAGTGGTCAAGGTAGTCAGTGGGCACTGTGTGCCAGCTGGATAGCCTCAGGCGGCTCCTGGTTCCGGTGGGAGAAGCATTGGAGAACCTCTTGGCACAGGAACAGGGCCACCTGGATGGGCCACTTGGAAAAGGAGCTGCTTTGCAGATTTAAAGTTAGTGCCTGGGGGTCCCCTTGGGCTGATGAAGTCACAAAGGGTTGGGAACCCAGGGCACACAGCAGATCCCGTGATGCAAGGCTCAGGGCGGCCAGGTACAGGGCATTTTGGAGATCTGTGATTCTGTGCCCAAAGGGACCCTTTGGAGCTGGAGGTAAGTCTTCTTCTTGAAGTCATGTAGGATGTTGCGGGTGCTCTGGCCAGAGGTCCAGGGTGTCACTAAAGTCCCTTGACTGGGGCTTCCTCCTGGTCTAGTTGCAGCTCTGGGGAAGCTGTTTGTGATGGTGTCTGATGTGCACTGGTCAGTTTCTGGGTTATTGACACAACTCAGCCACAAAAGGGTGCTGTGCCACCAAACTTGGCACACTTGCACATCTTGTCCGGGCTGTCATTGTGAGTTTACAGGTCTGGTTGCAACTTCCGGTTGTGGAGATATCATCCAGTCCATGAAGTGTCCCTCCCTGGAGATTCCTTTAGTTTCTTGAGTGGTGCCTCCACTCAGAAGGGAGTTCTTAGGCTATTTTTGAAGCCTGGAGGTCGTCAGGGTCTTTGGAGGTCTGTCCAGTGGTCAGATCTTCTGCATCAGCAATTGTCAGGACACTGGTGCAGCAAGAAGGGGTCTTGGAGCCTCTTCTGATGCAGCAGGTCCTCTGTACTTGTCTTGGTGGGTTCTTTGGTGCTGTCTTCTTTCTTCCAGATGAATCTAAATTCTTGGTCTAGGGAAGCCCATCAAATACTGACTTTAGTGGGTGTTTTAGGGGGAACCTGGTAGTGTCCAATGGGACACTTACCCTTGGGTGGCTATACCCACTACAGTGACCACTTCCTGTGGGAAGGGTCACTTCCCTAGACCCTATTTTATATTTCCCTACCATCCAACAGAGAGGAAAATTAGATGGATGGTCCATATCACCTGCAAGGCCCTTGGGGTGGTGCATACTCAGTGATGCCACTCCTCTTACCCTTTGTCTGGTTTCCCACCTTTGCTCCTTCCAAAAGTAGGGGGTTGCAAGGGGGAATCCATCTGCTGCTAGCTGCAGGCCTGGGGCTCGAATTTCAAGGGCAGCAGCCCTTTGAAGCTCACCACCAGGGTGCTGCACAATCTTGAGGGAGGGGGTGTTAGCTCCTCCACCCAGGAAGGGCATTGTTTTACAAACCAGAGAGCCATGGCTCTACACAAGGTTTGTATATTGGCCATCTGGAGTGGCAGTCTGGATGGAACCAGTCAGCAACTATGCCAGTTAGGTTAGCTTTTGCAGGTGGCACCTCTAAGGTGACCTCTGAGTACATTTAGGGTTGAATCCAACACTGGTACCAGTTTGGATTTAACATTCTGAGTTGTTTGATACCGAACAACCCAGGGTACAGAGTGGCCATCATGTAACTGGGGAACTCATGTTTGACCAGTGTCCAGTACATGTACTTAAAAATGGTTGCTCTGTTCACTAACTATGTTCCAGGTTTGGTAAGAACATAGTGGGGGCATATTGCTCATGCAGTTATGCCCTCACATATAGCATGGTGCACCCTGCCTTAGGGCTGTAAGGCCTACCAGAGGGGTGACTTACCCATATCATAAGCAGTGTAGGGTGGACAGGGCACACAAGAAGTGTGCCATGTCGGGTTTGCCTTTTTAGGTTTGCCCCAATACACTGAGCCTGCACTGGCAGTGCTGGGTGAATCTGGGTGCAGGGCCCTAGAGGGTGGCACAATCAGTGCTGCTGCACTCAGGGGCCTACTCATGCTATCCCATGTCCTGGCTACTGGGGTACCCATTTACTAGGGTCTTATAGTGACATGTAAGAGTATATCCAATTGTGCCAAGCATCACAACAGATTTAGGGAAAGAGCTCTGGCCCAGAGACCCTGATTAGCAGGGGCCCTGGGCACTACCAATTTCTAGAACACATCAACATCAGGCAAAAAGTGGGGGCTAAAATGCAAAAAACGGCCTCCTCTCACAGTGTGTATTTTTTAGCTCCCGGTCAGCAGTGTGAGAAAACTGTTGTCGACTGCTGAGAGACTGCGCACACCACAGTGGAGGATTTGTACTCACACAGTGTGAATCATGCTACTTGTACGGTAATAATTCATGTAACACCAAACTGCAATTTTTTTACACACTGACAAAAGTAATCTCAGTGCATGTCCTCTGAGACACATCTGCTGCCAACTAAGGCCCTCCTCAATAGAATGAAATCATTAGCCTATCCCTTAGACGGTACACTTGTTAAGTCCACTTAGTGTTCTGCATCCACCCTGAATGATGTGCCTTGGAAGGAACTGTGCTGGCTGTTGGCATGTGACTTCATTTTCATGGAGCTTCATTCCATGTAAATGACCTCTCAGAAACCAGATGGAATGCACAAGTGACCTGGCTATGTAGTGGAAGACTTTGTTACTCTGAGTGCTAACATGGGGCATAGTTCATCTGTTCCAAATATCAATAAAACAATATAAAATATGGCCTTGTCTTTGATTAGCCCACCCCTGCAAGGCTTCTCCTCATTCTGGAATTCTAAAAATGAGGAGCTACCTGTGTGATGTCCTGAAATATCAAGCCATAGTAGGGTCTTTGGGCATCCACCTGTTCTTCTAGTCTGTGAGGGGTGTAATCCAGATGAGGATGACCAAGACTAAGGAGTAATTAAGATCACATGTAACTATCCAGACCAGCAACTCCTCATTTGTATGCTTCATCCCAGTCCTAACAAAATGAGGATATACAAAAGGTTGACAGAAAAAAGAGGATGACCACTTGTGCGGAGAGAAAAATGCATTGAAACAAAGAACTACCTCAGTACCCAATGGTTTCTGTAAAATCATCAAGAACATTTAGAAAGATTAGGTTGACCGATACAAGCACAAGTTCCCCACATTTTAAAAACTCAGCACCTATTTGTAAGTGGTAATGAGTAGCAAACCTATGAAAAGATGCCCAGAATTCAGAATTTAATATGTCCTTGAGAAAAATCTGCTTAAAGCTGCCCAAGAGGTGTGCATCCCACCTGTGCAACAGCCTTGCAGTACATCCCAGCAGTTCAATCTCTATTGATTACAGGAAAGAGAGCTAGCTAAACAAAGTCAACAGTTGAAGGTTTCAGTAGTAGGGAGAATTCCCTGAACTGATCAATGATAGGTAGGAAACAGACAATCTATTTTATGAAGAAAAACAGCACAAGCAAAGTATTTGGTCAGGGCTTTATGGACATCGAATGAATGAAGACTAACTTCCTTAGCCAAGAAAGGGAAAGGAAAGAAGACAGGAAACATTAACTTCTTAGAACAGTGGATAGCAGAAGGAATCTTAGGAACAAAAAATGGATCTAGTTGGGGACCCACTCTGTCTCCGAAAAAAGTCTCAGGAAAGGAGCAGAGCATAACAGAGCACCTATTTTTCCAACGTGGCATCCAAAACAAATGCTTACAACTCTAACCTAAAGTAGTTTTAAAGTTACAGAATATAGTGGTTCGCAAGGAGGCCTTCAAAGGTTCTAAATCACCAGGAGAAGACAATCCATTCAAGGGATTGGGCAATTAATCAAGTGACAGGGAAGAAAAACGTTGAAGAAAAAGGGAAGCTACACTGACTGCACTTCAGAACATCTATATATTGAATGGCAGGCCATTTGCTCCTCACGGTAAACAAGCCCAAACCCTATATAAATCTATCCCTAAGCAAATCCAGTGATTTTACAAGACTGCAGGAAGAAGCACAACAGAAAGAAGAGTGTAACCCTCTAAATTACATCGGTGATGGGTGTAAACATTAATGTGTAAGTGTTGAATAAAAAGTTCTACTTCTTTACAAGAGATACATTGAGTGAGCAGACTCATCCTTTCAAATTTTCAGACCTCCATGAAGAGTAGAATGGGGGGGGACTCTAGAAGACAATCTACTCCAAGAGAAGACAGCACAGTTGGAAATATTCTACCTGATCAATTCTGAAGAAAGACAGGGATGTTATTAAATTAATTTGCTCAGGTTTTTTTTTACCAGTTCTGGACTTAAGGATGCCGGATTTTATCATCCGTTCTTTCTCCTTCAAAATTATATCCCTCCAATTCATTCTACCTATGATTAGACCAGAGAATCTGCTTGATTCTCCAAATTGTATGAATTCACACTTTCATATCCCGATTCACCAAGGTTTCCAGAGATATATGTCATCAACCTGCATTTCCAATATCAAGTACTTCCATGCGGTTTCTAACTCACTGATTTGAATGAATTTTCTTTCTCCGCTGGTGGGTATTATATATTTTCAGGGCTTTTATGATAACGTATTATGCTCAAAAATATTGAGGCACATGTATATTGTGTCAACAATATTGTGTACCTAAATATTGTCTTCCTGTTTCCTATACTTATAAGACGAATTACATCCAGGCTGTAACGCTGGGCTATTTCTATCAGCCAACCAAGGGCGTCTGCAGCAACCCTGGTAATGCCCCACATTTTCTGTCCCCACTCAGAACAGATATAGTTCTCTGGGCCATTATCTAGATGAAATTGATTGACTGAGAGAGAGTAACAGGCCTTCGACGTTGACCCACTCGCTCACTCTGATACAAATGACGAATGCAGACACAGCCAATCATGACTGCAGTCACCCTCAAAATAGTCCCACTAGTGAGGGCGTGGGTTAGCACAAATGCAGAAAGAAAAACACTTGCAACCAGAATTTGGAAGTTGAGAGTTCTGATATACAGGGGCACAATTCTATTTTGAAGCATGTGGGGACTGAAAGATTTTCCATACAGCACTGGCAGACACTATTATGGAACGTAGCAGGCATTGGGGAGAAATACCACAATAATGATTGGCTTGCCTTGTTAGAAAACAAGCAGGTGGTTTGCCTCCAAGAAACATGGGCCAATAGAGTGATTCATGTCAATGGGTTTCAGTCAGTCACGACCCTGGCTATGCAAAAACCTGTTGGGCGCAGCAGTGGGGGGGTTGTTGACGCTAATCAACATCATCTTAGGCGCTAAGGTAACTAAATGTAGGACTGACTCCCATTCCTACCAGCTAGTGTTGCTGTCTATGAAGGGCAGCCCGTTAATGCTTTTGGTTAATTTTTATCATAGTAATTTTGTGAGATCTAACGTTGAGATTTTACATGCCCTAGAGAAGACCATTGAGGAAATGGTTTGCTGCTTTGATAAGGATTTTATAATTATACGGGGTGGGGATTTCAATGTCTCCCTTTGTTCCACAGGGGACGATAGGATCTGTGGATTCAATGATGAAGATGATTGGAACTATTTCCACTTAACCCATAACCCCTGTGGGGACACGTTAAATCATCTTATTGGGAGTCATGATTTAGTGTTGGCAAGGGGCATTTCACCACCTTTACA
This sequence comes from Pleurodeles waltl, assembly GCF_031143425.1. Classification (NCBI taxonomy): domain Eukaryota; kingdom Metazoa; phylum Chordata; class Amphibia; order Caudata; family Salamandridae; genus Pleurodeles; species Pleurodeles waltl. Next base: position 843,022,588 of record NC_090436.1, read on the forward strand.
CCCCTGATATTACTTTTATTGGGACGGGGCAGGTCTGTAATTGTTCACGTAATGATGTCAAGGTCCTGGCAGGACAAGCTGGGTGCTTCTAAGGTTGTGCCAAGTGGCCTCAGCGATCATTATCCGCTGGTCCTATCATTCCAATATGGTTTCAAAAAGAGAAGTCTGCAGAAAATTGGAGGCCCTGTAGAATACCATAGGAATAAAGGTGTGCTATGTAAATTGCAAAAAGTAGACAAAGCAACTCTCCTAAGTAGGGTTGTGGGCAAAAACTTGGACACCTTTGAAACCTGCCTAAACACTGAGTTACCCCTGTCTCAGATCCTGGGAGCTTTTGCAGACATCTGCATGGCAGTTAGGACACATTTAACTCTACCTACCCAATCTCCCAAAATCAAACTTGTAAAATGGTTCGATAAATCAACCACCTACGCCCATTCTATTCTCATGCGGGTGTTAAAATCCACTCTGAGAACAAATCAGAGGTCACGAAATGCAGGCCTCAGTACAAGAAGGCAGTTTTAGCTAGGAAGAAAGTGATAAGAGAAGAAGCATGGAAGAAATTAACCATTGACTCAGCTATTAATGACAGCACAGTTTTGGAAAGTTGTCAATACCCCTTTTTTTAGCTCTGACACAAACAAAGGTGTTGAGGTACATATCCCAGAACAGAGATGGGTCAATCATTTTACAAAGCTGTATGAAGGTCATTTGGATGACTGCGAAACGACTGTCATAAATGCCCCTGCCATGCCTGGCATTGAGGAACTGGACATTCACCTGAACAATGTCATACTAGTTATTAAGGGCTCATTGCCAGAAAAGGCCCCAGGGCCAGATAGGGTCCCAGCTGATCTCTTTAAGTACAACATTGATCTTTGGGCACCAATTTTGGTAAATGTTTTCAGAGCTGCATCAACCTCTGTCCTCCCTCCATCATGGTCTATTGCCATTATTGTACCAATCTTTAAGAAGTGAGACCAGAGTGACCCTGCTTGTTATCGTCAAATTTCTCTGATTGACGCCACCACAAAGATTTTTGGGAGAATCCTTCTGGACCATTTAGAAGCCTGAGCTCTAGACAATAACATTATCTCCAAGTCTCAGTTTGGCTTCAGGAAGGAGGTGGGGACAGTCAACCAATGCTTGAACCTCCACCTGATTAGAGAAAAGTATGTGAGGGGCGAAGCAAGGGTATCTCTATTTGGCATTTATGGGTCTAACAGTAGCTTTTGACAATGTGGACAGAAGCTAATTATGGGCAATGCTAACCGATAAAGGTGCTAATCTAAAGATAGTGTCCCTGTTGGCCCAACTCCACAATGATGTGGAAGCTAAGGTCAGATTTGGGCAAAAGGGGCAATGTACCAGCACTTTTAAGGTTATGAATGGGGTAAGACACAGTTGTTTTCTTGCACCCTTCCTTTTTAAGTTTTATTAAATGGTCTAGAGGGAGCTCTCATTGATGAAAAGGCAGATCCCCCTAAGATCGCCAACAGATTACAACCGGTATTAATGTACGCCGATGATTGTGTTCTGACGGCACAGACTTGGAGGGGTCTCAAAAACTCCTAAGCAGATTTGTGGATTTCATGACAGCCTTGGGATTCTCCACAAATAAACCAAAATCATACACTATGATTTTTGGCCACCCAGGAACTGGAGCCTCTCAGTTTTACATTGAAGGTATCCAACTGAGCAGTGTGAATACCTTCACGTATTTGGGGATCCCCTTTGACAATGGGTCTAACTGGAAGCACCTCAGAGAAATCAGGGTCACACAATACAACCAAGCAGTGGCAGCTCTACACAAATTCATCATCAAACCAGGCTGCGCACCAATAAAGCCCATTACCACCATCTATAATTCAAGGCCTACTTAGATTGTCAGATATGGAGCTGGGGTATGGGGCTATATGGGCGCATCATCTCTGCAAATAAGAGAAAACATATTTCTGAGAAGTCTACTCTCACTCTCACAGAGCGATCCCGCTATAATTCCACATGTAGAATTAGGTCTCCCTTTCCTGGAGGACCTGATTAAGTTAGACCCTTTAACCCTGTGGATGTCTGTTTGGACTTTGCAGGAAGCAGCTCTCACTCAGACACTGCTTATGGACTGCATGAGGCTGTATGGAGTACAGAGATGTGCCTGTGTTATTTACATTAAAGAGTCCCTGAGCAGCCTTAACAGATCAGACTTATTTTTTAACCCTGGGGCCATAGGCAAGCATGACATCCCAGTAGTAAAAAAAGAATTCCAAGAGAAGTTGGCTACTGATAGAGAGAGGCACTATCTGGGGGAAAGGAATGGTGGCAGCTCATCTACCCTTATGTACTACATCTAAAATCGAACCTTATCTTTTAACTGCCCCGCACCACCATAGATTTTTCTTGACGAGGTTTCGTCTGGGCCTGGCCCACATTTTAGTGGCTTATCCCCCTAAGGTGTACCGCAATAAGGACCTAATACCCTGTCCATGTGATATGCGTTCAGAATAATCAGAAATGCATATGTTTTTATTTTGTAAGCTGTACAAAGAGCAGAGGAAGGTTTTTTTAATGCCACTTCTTAAATCACTAAATATCAAGAGGTGCAATGAAGCTATTTTTCATCTTCAGTTAATCCAGTCTGATATCTGTACAGCTATTTATTGCTTTATTGCTGCAGCGATAAAAGATAGGAAATATCTTGATTCTAACTGCTAAGCACCTTGCTACAAATTTGCACGGCTCTGCAAAAAATATTTTAGATGACCAAATGACTATATGATCAGGTATGCAAATTCTAGGAGGTTCCAATTATTGTACTGATCTTCTTATGTACATATATCCCACTTGCTATTTAATGATGTACAGTTTGGCAAATAATATTTTAAGTTGACCAAATGACTATTTGATCAGGTATGCACATTTTTAGAGGCTCCAATTATTGTACTGATCATTTTATGGACACATATTCTACTGCTATTTATTGAAGTTTTTTTTTTCTCGTATCTTTTTAACCTACTAATTAACTTTGTACATATGCTCTTTTATGGATTTCTATCATAGATCCAAATAAAGATTTTCTGAGTCTGAATACAAATGACAAAAATATAGTGTAAAAAATATTGTGGCAGGTAATACCATCTAAAAACAACATAAGGATATTGATTTTGACTAAATGTATAATGGAAAGTAAAATTTGTAAAATAATATTCTAGGTAAACGCCATATTCTACATACTTTTACTGAATATGTATATATATCACGCAAGGTGACACATATATGTATAGATTTATATGTAATTATATATGAATATATATATATATATATGTATATGGCACACAATATACATATATATATATTGTGCATGTGTGTATATATATATACACACATATTGTGTGCCATTCCCCTCATGGAAAGAGTAGGAGTGCAACAAACCACTAATGGCATCTGCATAGTCAATACTGGAAGAGTACATGTACAATATAGTTTGCATATGTATGAGTCAGCTGGCAAAATGAGATGCAAAAGGAATATATCTGATGGTCAATCATCCTTTTTATCAAGGGCATCTTCTGATATTATTGTCCTCTGAGGATATGTATTTGCTACTGATGAAAACCCTTCAGGTTTTCCAAAAGATAGCTTTTTGCTAGAGCACTGAAAACACATGGTTATGCACCTATTTTTATTTGTGAGAAGGAGTCCTGCCTATGTAACCCTTCAGGTGAAATTACTCTGTTTTTTTTCTCTGCTACCGCAAGAAAATATTCTTCCTCCTTTTGTAAAGTAGGCTCAGAGAATGGCAGGTTGCTGTGAAGATTTTGAAACACTTCAGTCAAATCAGATTCTGGAATGAAGAGCTCTCCCAAGCCTTTTTCCTCTGAATCTTCCATTCCTAGAGCCAATTAACATCTAGGTTCCTTGGTAGCGGAAGGCCCTTCTTAGAAGGCTTGCTCAATAATCTGCTGAAGCATAGTCATTGTGGGGACCTGCTAGGGATTCTGGCAAACCCTCATCTTTAGAAGATGTTGGAGGGTCCGGAAACCATGGTCTTTGGCTATTATATTGCTTTCTGGAATATTAGTTCAATTGCTCCATGTCAGGCAAATCAGCAGGTAGCTAAATGTTACTCTCTGCATCCAACTTCCAATGCCAGCCAACTAAATAGGTGACAAAGTATTGCATCCACCAGAACTTTTGAGACTGCAGCCATCTTAAAAAAAACATGCATAGATGGCAGTCATGATTCTTCGGAAGTAATTACTGCTTGATACACCTAAAAGTGAGTGATTAACCTCTTCTGTAATACCAATGGAAGACGGAGGAGAGACTGAAAACAGTAACACACACTAAACTAGGTCCTGGTTACAGCTACTATTATCCAGAATAGAATGATTCCCTTTTGCTGGACTAAGAGCAGTACACAGGTATGAGTCCCATTAGGCATGACATATTAAGGAGGGATCTCTAAACAGGGTCCTTTACATAATTCAAGATAGTAGGGCAAGCATACCTCTACTTCAGAAACAGAAAACAAAAACCAGTAGTTATGTTCACTAGTTCCTCATTTTTTAGCATTCCAGGAAAGTGATGAGTTTAAAGGAAATATCAAAAGGAGAAGGCATATCCTTTTTGTTGGTAGTTGAGAGGTGAGCTATGTCAGTGGTGCAAGGCAAAACCTCATTGGTTTAGGACAATGTCAAGCAATGCTCCTAATTCTCCAGCATACAGAGTAATATAGAGGAGAGTCTTGCAGCTCATTCTCCAATAAACAAATAAATAATTGTGAATACAGAAGTTTGATTTACACTTCTAATACATTTTGAATTGATATATGATATTCACACAAACAATTTAGATGTCACATTCACCATACTCGTCAATCCACTGCAACATTTAGAGAGTAGAAGAAGGTATTATTCTTGATGGTGGGGAACTCATCTGCTCAACGTTTACAACAGTCACCAGATAGTGAAATTATGATAAAATGCCAACATATGGGTTAACCAATTCAGGCTTCTTTTTAACTGGAGTCCTTTCTATGGATATCCACTAATGAACACATGGTAGTATTACATAGACATTTTCCAGTTTTCAAAAATGTCACAAACATGCGTTGGACATAGCCTCTTCTTTGGATGTTTATTTCCAGGATGCACATTTGTCACAGCAGTTCCATCATTCTGCCATGGCATGTTGGATAAAACTCAAAAATATTTTCACTTAAAAATGTTCCATAATGCAAGTGGCAAACTCAAGAGGAAAAACTACTAAGAAACTTAAAATGAGGTGGCCCACTAGCAGCTGAACCACTATTCTTACAATTATTAGAATTACTGGCATGGAATTATAATGTTTCATGTTTAATACATGCCTTTGGAAATGGCAGGTTGGTGCTGAGAAATAAAACAAAAATCAGATCAACTTGATTCCCTTTGATTCATTAAGAAGCAGGCTTGGATTTCTATGCAAAGGCTGAAATACCATTTGCTACTAAATGAAGAAATGCTCAAGTGATTCTATGGTGGTGGCAATGTGCTGTCATGAGTTCAACAAAGCCGACGTCACCATCGCCCCCGCACTCCGAAAGATCATCAACCTCTCCTTCAACACCGCTACCTTCCCGGACAGCTGGAAGCACGCAGAAATCCAACCCCTCCCCAAGAAACCTAAGGCTGACCTCAACGATCTCAAAAACTTCCGACCGATCTCCCTCCTCCCTTTCCCAGCGAAAGTCATCGAGAAGATCGTCAACGCACAGCTCGCCCACTACCTAGAAGACAACTCCATCCTTGACCCCTCCCAATCTGGCTTCAGACGAAACCACAGCACAGAGACTGCACTCCTCGCCGCCACAGATGACATCAGACTACAAATGGACAACGGCGAAACCTCAGCCCTGATCCTCCTAGACCTATCAGCCGCCTTCGATACAGTCTGCCACCGCACCCTACTAACCCGCTTACACGAAGTCGGCATCCAAGAAAAGGCCCTCAAATGGATCTCCTCCTTTCTCTCCGGCAGAACCCAGAGGGTCCGACTCTCACCTTTCTGCTCCAATGCCACCAACCTCATCTGCGGCGTACCCCAAGGCTCCTCACTAAGCCCAACGCTGTTCAACGTCTACATGGCCCCCCTCGCACAACTCGCCCGCCAGCACAACCTCAGCATCCTCACCTACGCCGACGACACCCAACTCGTCCTCTCCCTGACCAAAGATCCTCTCACCGCCAAAGCCAACCTCCACGAGGAACTGAAATCCATCGCCGAGTGGATGAACAACAGCCGCCTGAAACTCAACTCCGACAAGACGGAAGTCCTCATCCTCGGGCGCACCCCCTCGGCCTGGAACGACTTGTGGTGGCCCATTGCCCTGGGCCCCCCACCCACCCCAGCCAGCCACGCACGAAATCTCGGCTTCATCCTCGACTCCACCCTCACCATGTCCAAACACGTCAACGCAGTCTCATCCTCCTGTTTTAACACCCTCCGTATGCTACGCAGGATCTTCAAGTGGATTCCAACAGGAACCAGAAAGACAGTGACCCAAGCCCTCGTCAGTAGCAGACTCGACTACGGCAACGCTCTCTACACAGGCATCCCAACAAAAGACATCAAACGACTCCAACGCATCCAGAACGCATCCGCCCGCCTGATCCTCGACATACCCCGCTGATGTCACATCTCCCCTCACCTGAAGGACCTCCACTGGCTCCCCGTGGACAAGAGGATCACCTTTAAACTCCTCACCCACGCACACAAGGCTCTACACGACACCGGACCCGCCTACCTGAACACCAAACTCAACTTCTACGTTCCCTCACGTCAACTACGCTCTGCCAACCTTGCCCTCGCCATCGTCCCCCGAATCCAGCGCAAGACCTCTGGCGGCGGATCCTTCTCCTACCTCGCCGCCAAAACCTGGAACTCACTCCCGACCTCACTGCACCAGACCCAGGACCTCCTCACCTTCAGGAGACTCCTCAAGACATGGCTCTTCGAACGATAGCATGGGGAAGGAGGGTATCCACTCTATCTGGCTCATTCTTGGGGGACCAGGGGCAGGCATGGGAAGGGAAGTGGGTTTGGGATCCCTCCCTCCTCTCTAGGCTGAAGCTGAACTGGTTGGAGGGAATGGGAGGGATGAATGGCTGCTGCTGGCTGCGGAGCTCATATCAATGCTGGAAAGAGAGAACAGGAAGGACAACATGAACGGAGCAAGTGCGGTTTCTAGGGTCCCAATAAAGAGGCAATGCCATTTGTATCCTTGTGGACCCAGAGCTGCAGTCACTGTGTTTTTGTCTATGTTTGTGTGTCATTCCACTGGAAATATTTGTCTAAATAAACTGTGAGTTGCATTTTTTGGTGTTATTTTGAAATGCAGGCTTGTGGGGTTATGATGATAAAAACATTTGATCTGCAATCGCTAAGCAGCAGTGCACCCACGTTGAAGCAGATCTGATCATAGCAAAGCAGCTGGTCTTTTCTTGCTTCATCCAAAATGATGAGGAAATTAAAGCTCTCCATTCTAAGCTGAGCATGGTAGCTGCCTTTGTGATGAATACAAAAGAATGTCAGCCTCATATCAGGATCTGGGCAGGACGAATGCTGGAATAAAATGCAAATGGCTATGGGCCTGAGCACCCACAGAATAAAACAAGCTGAAAAACATTATTAAAATAGTACCCCCACAAACAGATAAGCACAACAAAGCAAAATGATATTGTACATAGTCCATGCTTCATGGGAGGAATGAAACAGAAAAGGACAGACAATGAGGCAGGACTGACCAACAGCAGGGAAGGATTTTTAAAAGACACTGAAATAAACAAATGAGAAGCAGGGAGATGGCTTTAAGCCTACAGACATGTATACTAAAGTATACACAAGGTTGTACACTTACGCTTGACCTAAAGATTTAAAGATGAGAGGACCTTTTTCTTAACTTACAATTAAGGCTAAAGATATTTCAAAAATGCATTTAACTTGATAATAAAGATTAAAATATATGTATAATAAATATTACTATAAATTGATTTTATTTATATTTATTTTAAATGCAGAACAGAATCAAATACCTAAATCACTAACTTCAGTATGTAATAAATCTTTAATTAATGGAAGTATGTTAAATGAAATTAAAATTATTATTTTTAAGTTAAAATGAAAAAATAAGTTCAAATCTAAAGATTACTAGTTTTTGGTTCTGCATTAATAATCATTAGAAGTGATATACAAAATTAATATTAATTAATTAGGTATATTTTAATCAAACTATTGTTGCATTAATTTTTAAAAACAAAAGAGTATTAAATGATTTTATAATCAAATAATAAATTTGTTCTTTTTGTATGTATACTTTTAGCATTAAAGTATATGTATTTTATTTTTAACTATTTAAAGTAATTTACTTTAATGTAACATTATTTCCTATAGAGTTTTAGTGTAATCGCTAACTTAATTATTGTCTATGGGATAGTGTTGCAGTACTACACAGGCATTTCTGATGCTGGAGGTACTCCTGTTTGTTTTTTAGTAGTAATTTACACTTTTGTGAATGAGCAAAACATAGTAAACATACTCAAAGTGTAAATTGCTCAAAAGTGTGAGGTATCCTTGTAAATCAGGCACATAGCGTTATATACTTTGATATTTTCAAAATGAGCCATTTAGCCTTCAGCCACTGTTGCCCTTTTGCCTCACTTCCCTGCTTCTGGCACTTGCTCACTGTCTCAGAGTAGCCTCATTGAACATGTCTGCCTCTTGATTCCTCAGACGTCACCTTCTCTCTCGCATTCTCCAATCCTCCTTCAGACTGTATGGTGCCTTTATACAGCCATGTTACACTCTTGGTATAGTCAGATATTGTCTGCTACATTCTCACATGCTCCTGTAACCCAAACAGCTGTGGGCAAGTCCAAGTAAAACTATGGTAACAAAACTGTAATTAGATAATCTTTCCTTTGCAGTCTTTTCAGTGCAGAACACTGACTATTAGGTAGAGCTTTGGGACTGAGAGCTGGTAGACACTTGTATATCACAGCGGTATTGAAATTGGTCCACTGACTTACTCTGCCTTCTAAATACATCCCCCTCTGCAAAGACTTTGTTGCTCCAGCAGCTCTTAGCTCCTCTCCTGTTTCAGATGGGTCTTACTCATCCTTGTAGATATTTGATATTTCATGTACATATGTCACCAGACTTTATCAAGTTATTGCTAGGAAAGGCATATCTATTACATATCTTCGAGCTGATTGGCAAGTTATATCTCCTGAGAGGAGCTTACCCCTTCTGTGCCGGGAACGTAATGGTTACATCCCATGGCACAGTGCTCCTGTGCAGAGGATGTAACCATTACATCGTGGCACTGAAGCATGCTTCCATCCAACCCTCCCAGGGCAGGGATGGAAGGGAATCGCTTCCCCTTCCACCCCTGCCCCCCTCCAGTGATTTCTGATGGTCGATCTGGGGGCAGAAACCACCAGGCGCCAGGCTTTTTCTTTTTTTGAGAGGGGGAGCGGCCCCTTAGGCAAGGGTCGCTCCCCTGAGGGGAAATTTTATCTTAGGCCATTTCTGCCCACCTTGGGGGCATATCTACCTATTTTTCTTAGGCCTGGGGGCAGAAACCACTAGACAACAGGAATTTGTTTTTGCACCAATTTCACACAAGGGGAGCGATCCCTTAAATAAGGTTTGCTCCCCTAGGGACAAATTTATTTTAAACCATTTCTGACCCCTTGGGGCAGATCGACCTATTTTAATTTGTCCCATCTGCCCCCAAGGGGGGGGGCAGAAACCACTAAGCACCAGGTTTTCTTTTTTTTTTTTACAGATAGGGAGCGACCCATTAGGCAAGGGTCGCTCCCATGTGAGACAAATTTAATTTAGGCCATTTCTGCCCCTGGGGTGTAAGAAAACACTTAGGCATCAGGGATTGGTGTGTGTGTGTTTTGTTTGTGGGGTATCCCCTTGGGCAAGGGTCGCTACCCAAGGGGGCGCATTACTGTTGCCCATTTCTGCCCCCTTGGGGCAGATCGCCCTATTTTTGTAAGGCCCATCTGCCCCCAAGGGGGGCAGAAAGCCCACCAGACACCAGGGAAGAATTTCTTTTAAAAAAGAGAGGGTGGGGGTATGGCCACACCACCATCCCATATAAATATGGACATAGTTCTACCCACCTGTGGCAGATGAGGCAAGTAACCCTGATCCACTCCCCGGGAAAGCTTACTAAATGCCAAGGAATGAAAAAAAATATACTGGGGTGGTGGCTACAAACCAGTATGGGCATGGTTATGCCCCCACCCCAACTGAAGGGGGAACAGACTTTCAGCTCTCCCCCACACACTAAAAGATCTTATCCCATGGCAAGCAAGAGGACATTTGATTATTTTGGGTTTTGGTTTTACATTTGGGCCATGAGAGCTTGTCTAACTCTGAAAATCGTCCCGCTTGGAATAGTGAGGGCTGCACATTTTGGACCTTGGGACGCTGCCATGTAGAAAAATCTACCAGACCTAGACACATCTGAAAACTAAATATCTGGGTGAGTCCAGGGTAGTGTGCTTCACATACCCACACCAATTTCCTACCCACAAAGCCATGTCAACCTCCAACTTTGCCTGAAATCACACATTTTCCCCACCTTTTTGCGATGGAACCTTCCAGAACTTGTAGGAATCAACACAATTCCTACCACCCAGCATTGTTGCATCTATACCAATAACAATTCTGCCCCACTTGTCAGCCTAAAAATGTTTTTTCCAAACTGCCATTTTGGACCCGCTTTGATTCCCCACTCAATTTCAACATGTTTTTGTCTCTTCCCTGTCACAGGCACTTGACCCACCTACACAAGTGACGTATCATTTTTTCGGGAGACTGAGAGGAACATTGGGTGGTAGAAAATATGTGCTGCTGCTGTGATCCCACACAGAAATGTGGGGAAAATGTGATTTTTTTGCTAAATAGGAGGTTTGCTGAGGATTCTGAATAAGAAAACACTAGGGTATCCACGCAATTCACACCTCCCTGGACTCGCGTGGGTGTCTAGTTTTCAGAAACTTCTGGGTTTGATATGTTTCCCTAGATGGCTGCTGAGGCCAGGACCAAAAACTCAGGTGCCGTCCCCCAAACAGGTAGTTTTGTATTTGATAATTTTGATGTGTCCACGTAGTGTTTTGGGGTATTTCCTGTCGGGGGCACTAGGCCTACCCACACAAGGGAGGTACCATTTTTATCAGGATACCTGGTGAAATGCTGGGTGGAAGAAAATCTGTAGCTCCCCTAAGTGTCTAGTTTTCAATAATGCACAGGTTTGGTAGGTTTCCCTAGGTGCCGGCTGAGCTAGAGGCCAAAATCCACATCTAGACACTTTCCAAAAAACACGTCAAATTTCAATGTAAATATGTGATGTGTCCATATTGCATTTCCTGTCACTGGCATTAGGCTTACCCACACAAGTGAGGTACCATTTTAGACTTAGGGGACACACAATTGAAGAACGAGTGTTATTGCCCCTTGTCTTTCTCTACATTTTTTCATTCCAAATGTAAGACAGTGTGTAAAAAAGACATCTATTTGAGAATGTCCTTTAATTTACATGCCATTATGGGGACCCTAGAATTTAGAGGAGCAAATAACCACTGCTTCCCTACAACTTATCTTGTGCCCATTTTGGAAATACAAAGGTTTCCTTGATACCTATTTTGCGCTCTTTAAATTTCACCAAATGAATTGCTGTGTACCCGGAATACAATGGAAACCCATTGCAAGGTGCAGCTCCTTTATTGGCTCTGGGTTCTTGATGAACCTATAAGCCCTATACATCCCCACATCCAGAATAGTCGAGCAAATGTAACAGTACATTTCTTTAAAAAATCTGCCATAGGTGGAAAAAGTGAGAGAAGAAAATGTGGACAGAAATGGCTCTTTTTTTCACCTCAATATCAACATTTTTTTATTTTAGCTGTTATTTTCTGTAAGAGAACCTTGAAGGATCTATGCAAATGACCTGTTGCTGAATTTAGAATTTTGTTTACTTCTCAGAAATGTTTAGCTGTCTGGGATCCAGCACTGGTTTTATACCCATTTCTGGCACTAACTGGAAGGAGGCTGAAAGCACACAAAATGGTAAACATGGGGTATGTCCCAGTAAAATGCCGAAATTGTGTTGAAAATTTGAATTTTCTGATTCAAGTCTGCCTGTTCATGAAAGCTTGGAAGATAGTGATTTTAGCACCATTTTCAGGGAAAAAAACAAGATTTCTTCTGCAGCCCTTTCTCCCTATTTAAAAAAAAACAACTAAATTTTAGCTGTATTTTAGCTACTTTATTGGTCTCCTTCAGCGGAACCCACAAACTCTGGGTACCTCTAGAATTTCTAGGATGTTGGAAAAAGGACACAATTTTGGCAAGCGTAGCTTATGTGGACAAAAGCTTTTGAAGGCCTAAGCGCAAACTGCCCCAAATAGCCAAAAAAAAGCTTGGCACAGGAAGGGGAAAAGGCCTGGCAGCCAATGGGTTAACATGAAAAGAAAAATTCAGACAGTGAATTTGTGGAAAGCATTCTTGACTTTAATTGAAGGGTATGCTGTTTTCATCTCTACTTAACTCCTCATTCCTTCTCATTTCATCCCACTTGACTCTTCAAGGCACTCGTCAGTGACCTCTTGTACCTATTGTATAATCTATTGCCGAACTGTGCATTTTCCACATTTCCAGATGATCTTTATTTCATACCTTTTGGTTGACGATGGTGACTCTGATTTCTCCATCTCATTCATAGACCTTTGCACCTGCAATTTCGCCACCTTTGCTTTCTTTACTTTCATGTCTGCTTTTACCTTAGTACAATTATTTATCATCATCAATTTATGACTGACAGAGCTATGTGTATATCTGTTCTTTCCCCCTATTTGTTCTGAGCCTGCTTATGGTACATGTCCATTAAGCAATTAATATAAGTGCTGAACAGGCATGAGTCCTTTGACACAAGTTTGGTTTATATTATTAAGTCCTGCAGTGTGATAATCAAGCCAATGTGAATGTACTTGCAATTTTTTATCTCAAATGCTGACTGCTTCATTTTACAACAGCTTGCTATTTCTAGAAGTTTGACAATCACATTTCTCATTTTTTGTGGTTAGTTAAATTACCACAGTCTTGTAAAATGAACATAATTGAAAGACCATCAGCCCACTTTCTGTTAGTTGTTTACTTAGAAATCTTAATAAAAATAAGATTATTAAAGTTGAAATATTTAACATGCATTCTTTGAGTGCCTGTGTTCTTCTGTGTGTTATTCCTCAATGAACGAAGATGTTCCACTGAGTGTCCCTGTAGTATCTTATGTGATTGATTGTTGCCTAGAACACGTCTCACTCAAATGTCACTCATTGCTCCATGCAGTACAACTGGTTTTCTTATTCTGGATGTCACATCGACTAAGTGCTTGGTGCCAGGGCTCTGGAAAACTAACACCTGTATATCTAGTAAAATCTAAAGAATATATCAGTACTTCTCCCTGACCTACAATATCAACTTCTCCCAGACCTCCACAATCCACAATGTGCAGGTATTTTATGTATCACTCCTACCTCCTTTCATCCTTGCTCTCACAAGGTGAAAAAGCATCAATGAATTAAATATTTCTTTTGATTTATTCAGTGGTTTCCTTCTACTTCCTGCTTCCAAACTAAGGGGGTCATTACGACCCCAGCGGTTGGTGAAATAGTGGAGGTATTACCGCCAACAGGCTGGCGGTAAATACCTCCACTATTATGACATTGGCGGTTTGGCCAAAGCCAAACTGCCAAGTTAACACACTGACTGCTACGGTGGTAATGACCGCCGGGCTGGAGACTACAGTCTCCAGCAAGGCGGCCGTCACTAGGCTGCCCATGGCATTTTGACCCCACCCACTGCCATTGTTTCCGTGGTTTCTGTAGCGCCAAGGAAACCATGAAAGTAGGTGCTATAAGTGCCAGGGAATTCCTTCCCTGGCACTGATAGGGGTCGCCCCTTCCTGAGAGTCCTTCCCCACCCTCCTCCTCCCATATATACACACATACACGCATATACATACACACCTATACACACACATGCATACACACATTCACCCACACATGCATACATTCATACACACTCACAGCCACACTCACGAACATACATCCAGGCACACACACAATCAAACGACACAACATGCACGTACACACCCACTCATGCACACATGCATTTCACACGCATGCACACATTCAAACACAGTCATACACACCCCCACACGTGCACACAAACAACACCCCCCACCCCCTCTCCTGTAGAAAAAAACGACTTACCTGCTTGCAGGGGGTCCTCCGGCAGGAGACGGGATTCAGCGCTGCTTCCAGCACCAGCGTCCGCCAGCAAAACACTGTCAGGCGGTATCATGGAACATGATACGGTAGGTGGTGTTTTGCTGGTGTGATGCTACTGGCAGCAGCGTGACCTTACCGCCGTCTGCCGCCATGACCGTAGCCGGAATTCCACCAGCCTTCTGCTGGAATTCTGCCTACGGTCATAATTCCATGGAAGGTCGGTAGCCACAACAACGGTATGTTGGCAGCCTTTGCCGTGGCGGTAGGCGGCATTTGCCGCCAATGTCATAATGAGGCCTTAAGTGTTTTCTGTTTTCCTCTTAGCATCCTCTTCTCTCTTCCCATCTATTGACCACATGCAAGTTTTCACCCATACATCATCCTGTTCAATGACAATTAGCTCCTTAAACAAAATTCTCCTCCTCCTATTCAAGAAATATATCCTTTTGCTGTTCCCTTTAAATGTCTTCCCTCACTTTTCCTCTCCAACCACACTAACATTTATATGTCATGCTTCTCCTCTACCTATTCGTGTGAAGTCACCACTCTGATTTGTCATAAGCATCAGCGAGGAGCATTATGTGCTGCCATGTTGAGCGTAATCCTGCACCATTGATTAGGCTTAACTTTTTTTTTCAAGAGTAGACCTGGGATTTCAGAACCATCATTGGAAGGATCGCTATAGTGGCTGTAGCTGGGTGAGTGCCTCCAGTGACACGAACACCTCACCATTGCAAAATTGGCCATAGCAACTGTTGCTGTCTGTGTGTCTCAGGTGACACGCACACCTCAACCCTGCATAGTGTACACAGTGATATGCACACCATTTCCTCCTTGTGGTGTGTGTTGTGGTGTGTGTTGTGATGCACACCTATTAACAATGCTGTACAGTGTTGTGAGTACACTTTCTCTTTTACCTTCAGTGTGAAGCAGTGATTATGTGTGCATGTCCGGTAATATGCACCCCTTCTTGTGTCTTGCGGAGTGTGTATGGTTATACACACGCCAAATAACAAAGTTTTGTGTTCACATTGAGGTTTGTTGAGGTACACAATTTGCTTCATTGTACCTATGGAATACAGTTATGCCTAGAGCCTTATGCTTGCAACATCCAATGTCATAACCTGCATGTGTTAGTAATGACACTCAATCCTGAGTACATATAGGCCCTCATTACAACCCTGGCGGACAGGGGAGAAGTGGCGGTAATAACTCTAATAGGCCAGTGGAAAAAAAATTGTATTATGACCATGGTGGTTACCGCCATGGTCATCTGCCACTTCTCCACTCCGACCACCAGGGTGGTGCCGACCGATGGGCTGGAGACTTCGGTCTCCAGCTCGGCGGCCGTCACCAGACCGCCGGCGGTATCACGGCCCTGCATACCGCCATGGATTTCGGGTGGAACCGCCACGAAATACATGGTGGTAGGCACTATCAGTGCCAGGGAATTCCTCCCCTGGCATTAATAGTAGTCTCCCCCACCCCTCTCCCCCACCCCCAAGTCCTCCCCCCACACGCCCACCCTCCAGCCATCTCCCAAAGGTGGCAGGACCCCCCCTCCCCCCTACCCCCAACATGCACAGACACACACCCCCTCCCCACTCCCACCCCCAACATGCACGGACACACACCCCTACACGCACACATACACACATACACTGCAACAACACATACCCGCACACATACAGACATGCGCACAGACTGACCCGCACACATTTCCAATACACACAACACCCCCCGCATGCATACACGCACTCACACACCCCCTCCACATACTCACACGCAAACCCCAATCACGCACACAACACACAACACCCCCCACCCCTCTCCCCTAACGGACAATCAACTTACCTTGTCCGTTGATCCTCCGGGAGGAGACGGGATCCATGGAGGCTGCTCCGCCGCCAGCACCCCATCACCAGAACAACGCCACACCGAATCATGGGATGTGATTCGGTGGGCAGTGTTCTGATGACGGGGTGGTGGAGGTGGAGCAACCTCCACTTCCCCGCCGACCACCAGTATGGCTTCTGGCGGCTCTGCATCCGAAAAAGGATGGAGGGCTGCCAGCAGTCATAATACGCCGAGCAGAAAACCGCCTGCACTGGCGGTCTTCAGCACGAGGTCGAAATGAGGGATATAGTATTTGAAAGTTGATTGTTAAATCCATGTGAGCACAAACACTTTCTCTTCCTCCTCCCTTGCATGTCCTTCCTTGTCCAGGTGAACCACAAATGAAATGGCCTGAATGGAAGGAGCACTTCCTTAATTATATTTCTGTGTAATAGGAGAAGACGCCTGATAACTTTTCTTCAAATAGAAAAAAAAAAAGATTATTACATAGTTTAGAGCAGAAGGGTCTATGAGTTTATGGGCAAGTGGAAAAAACTAAAGGACTGCTGAAGATGAGGATGCATTTAAGCATGCACTAGAAGATTTGGATTGTATCTATCAATCAGAGGTGTGTGCTGCTATTGACAGGTACAATTTGTTCCAGAGGAAACACAGCAAGTAAGAAACTGTGAGAGATTATGTGTCTGCCCTCAAGGCTAGGAACTCCACAAAAATGTGGCCAAAAAACTCCACTGAGTTCCCCCAGCGGGTAGAGTTCTCCATTGCACCCATTTGCATTGCATTTGATGTCAAACACAACATGAAGTACATACTCATGTTTAAAATCTTGTGCGAACAGCACCACTCAGTTCACATGGACATGACCATCTTGTTTTTCACTGTTTGTGGTGCTGGGCCTTCAGCTTCAATCCGATTCCATTCTTTGTAATCCTCCACCCAATAATTGATCTATCCCTATATTTCTATTTATTTTATTGGTGTGTCTTTTTGTGTATCATTACTTGTACATTGTTTTATTGTATTTTTAGGGTTTTTTGTGACTTTTTGTATTTTTGTTTATTTTTAACTTATTTCTTCCTTCCTTTTTTGTTTCTTTTTTTCTCTTCTTCACCCTGCCCCAGTACCACATCCAGCACCATGGCGGAGCAGGGCAACAGTGTGCCCCTGCCTTGTGGGTGGTGATGCCATCAAGGGATGCAGCCTCTGTCGATCTTCAGTGAGGAGGAGGTTGCAGTATTGGTTTTTGATGTGCAGCATCACCTCTCTCCATGCTGGCAGCAGGCGGCTGGCCTGGAAGCAGTTACCCCCCGCTGGAGCATTGCCAGAGCTGGGCTAGGATGCGCTGGTTTCTCAGGAGCAACACCCAGGTCCAGCGCACCACCCATCACCTGGTGCGCCACTAGGCAGATATCATTAACTAGCTAGTAGGACCTGCTCAACCTGCTAGGCATCAATGTCCTGGGTCTTGGTGAGTATTATACTTTTATTGTGTTTATGTTTTACAATGCTAACTTTTTTTCTGAATAGCATGCGGCTTCCACTCAGAGGTAAGTTACATTTAATTTAAAATAAAAATATTATTTATTATGTCATTCAGTTAGAGCTAGGCAGGTGCTCAGCGCTACATCATCTTACTTGTTGGAAGGCACTCGCTTTGGTTGAATATTTAAGAAGCCATTGTAACGCAGACTCCTCTGTCTTCCTGTCTCCATAGTGGATTAGTGATGTCAGTGAGTTAGTGTTCTGTATGACTTTATGTAGCTTGTACAGTCACAAGCAATTTCACAGTGATGCTAGTATGCATGAATTGCAAAAATGGGAGACTGAGTTGGTCCATCAAGGGGCTTGAGAAATAAGAATAGAATGAAAGATCATTCATTGTAAATGCAATGCATTAGTTCCAAATGTAATGTTTGCTAAGGAAAGTTGTAATAGGGATTTTAGGAGAATAGCCAACCCAAAAATAGTTGATCATGCTAGTTTAGTACTATAGGCGATCTGATTTAAAAACATTGTTATTACATTTGCTGCTATATAATATTTTTGTGGAAATTAACGGTACCACTAATGTATTTTTTCATCTTCTTTTTAATCTTACATCAGCACTCAAGGGCAAAAGAGGGGCACTCCACCGGTGGGTCCGGCTGGAGCTGGTGAGGTGCCGACCACCAGCACCGATGCTGCTGACTGTGCTCATCCCAGTAAGCCCTATTATTATTTATTACTATTATTATTATTATTATTTCCCTAACCTTTATCTCTCCCCACTTTTATACTTTAATTTTGCCTTGTTTACTTTTTTAATACTGTTTCCCTGTTTTTTTCCAGCTCCCCTATCCAAGTTTTGTTTAATTCCTCTCAATTATCTTTTTTCTGTCTTTCATTGACCATTTTGCATCCACCCCTTCATTGCTCTTCAATGTGTACCAGTCATCGTCAATCATAGACTATAACACTGCCCTTGCATTACTCAAAGATTTTGGTTGGCTTGACTACCTGGCTTTTCTAACATTCCAATAAAATGCCCAGAATTATATTTTTCAGTGCTAACCGAACTGTAACGATTGTGGTTTCATCTTTTTTGCAAATCAGCAAAAGCACACATAGATTATGCTATAAATGATGGCTTATTGGAAACTTGAAAGGACGTAAGGTTAAGAGAAAGGATGGGTGATAAGAGTGAAAGGAAAGGATACATGGATGAAAGTAAAAGGATGCATGAGTGAGTATTGGTACTGGACAAATGGATGGTGGGTGAAAAGATGATTGAAATAAAGGGTGCATAGTGTAGATACTGAATAGATGGATAAAGGATTGTAAATTTGGATGAAAGACTGGATGAGAGAAAGTAAAGCTTAAATCATGGTGGCTATGGGTATGTATAGAGGAAGAATGAGAGGACGAATGAATAATTGCTTGGATGAATAAAGAAGGGAGCTCTCCTTCTGTAGGGAGATCATGATGTCCCTATATTTATCTACAGCAAAAGCTTCACCTACCTGCCTGATTCATCTGCCTTACTCTGCAGTAGAATAAGTCAAGTTTCTTTACTTTCCTTACTGCCCAGGGAATCAATTTGTTGGAAAGAATTTGTGATGGTGAGTGAGGCCAATGAGTAAAGTGGGATTAGTAAGTATCCGATTTGCTTTCAAGTTTGGCTTAGGGGATAGTCTGTGACAAACGTGACAAATACAATCTATATAGCCCATTCCTTTCCCGTTAGGGAAGTGCATCATTCCCCCTGTTTACTTACAACAGACAGGATAAATATATCTGCATTTAATACAAGACATGTGTGAAGTATCTTATTTATTCATCTGCTTCTTTGGAGTCAGGGTAGAAATTAAACTAAGTGAAAGGCATGTGGGGAAAAGCAGGGCCAGTGGAATTAATTGTTAGCTATAGCTGTCCGAGCTGCAGACAGTAGCAATGTACTTGAAGTGCTGGCTAGCATGCCTCCAATTATTTGGCACAACAACATGTAATCCATAGTGCATAATGCCTTACTCATCATAATGAGAGATAATTAATTTTTATTTTTCCACTATGTGTGTCTGTTTAGCCAACTGAAAAGCCTTTAGAAGAAAAAACTGAAATATTTTTTTTTTTAATCTGGTCTTATTCTGCCTTAATTCTTTTCTAACAGACAGTTAGTACTTCTCATGTGAGGCATGTATGGGTATGAAAATAAAATATTGGCCCTGTGACTCTCCTAATCATAAATAATCACATCAAATTCCAACATCCCTAAGGGACTCTGCCACCTACTATCCATCATTTGAAGAAGCGTTTGTTCAGAGCATTGTTTGCAATTTGCCTTTTGTTATTCTTCGTTTTCTCGAAATAGACACTCCTGCCTGATGACCACCACCAACCATGCAGGAGATAGCGGTCCATCTACTGTAGAAGAGGCTGGGAAACATTGAGGCACAATATCAGCACCTCGTAATCCTGTAGGAAGAAGAGGTTGAAATAGCTGCTTCTGACCCAGCAGAGCAATACTCCAGAACCTAGCCTTTCAGCAAGTACCTGCAGTGGATGGACTGGATGGAGATCCGACTCACCAGCATTCAGCAGAGCCTTGACCATCTCCGGACCCATATTGAAAGTGCCCTTTTTTATTTATTTTTTTGTGGGAGGGACCTGTTTTCGGTGGAGAGAGTGGGAAGGATTTGGGCTGGACTTTTGACTATTCATTGGACTTTTTGAGGATGGGATTATTTGTTCAGGGAGAGGAGTGGGACTGCTGAGGGTGGAGAGAGAGGGTTTTCTATTTGTAAGTAATAAAAGGGATGCTTTGTTTACTTCATTTGTGTCTCAAATATGATTTAGTGTTTTATACTTTTAGTTGCGCTGCTTTGTTTTGGTATCGCCTATTATTTTTAATCTGGTCAAACAAGTGTATGTCATTTGCTTAGACCCTTGCTCTATTGCCCTAAACAACCATTATTGACCAGTAGGGGATGATTGCCCTTAGCTATTTTGCTTGCAAAAACCCAGAACACACAGACAACATCTTCTTAAGTAGGAGTTAATTACTAAATAAACAAGTTCACTTCAATCCATAGTTCGTCTCTTACCTGAATAGATGAAGCTAGAGAATTTTCTTACTGCAGGGATGTTCCCAAGATGTCATCTTGAGGGGGTTGAAGGTGGGTAATAGTAGTAGCAGGCTCACACACTAACAGGGAAGACAAAACTTCACAGGAGCCACTCCCAAATATGCAAACTCCAACTATATGATTAATGTTAATGTTATCCATCACTGTCAACTCAAATGAAAGAAAACAGAGAGTTAGTGGGTCATCATCATATTATATTAACTGTAGGAAGACTGAGATCAGACTAACACAATGACATTGTTTGACACACAGCAAAGAAGACCTGATAATAAAATCTAGCAATATAAATTTCTTCTGAGCAATGCTGAGAAGCTATAATATAAAACCAAACTTATTTGTGGTGTAAATTTGGGTCACACCTCAATAAATCACACAACCCAGTGGAAAAGGGTTTGGGGCTCAATAAATGGATGGGAAAGGGGATTGAGGGAAAGGTGTGGCAAAGACAAACACCACACAAAAGAAACCCCAACAATATTTGTTGGAGTGCTGAGCAGCACACCATCATCAATCTGTTGTGGAAGGAAACAAAGGTATTAGTAAGTATGGCATAGTTCAATAAATTCATTGGAAGCAGTCCTTCTACCCCAGATAGACTCCAGATAGTATAGTAAGTGTTATGTCTTGTAGTTTTGAAATATGCAAGATTGAATGTAACCCACACAGTTCTAAAAATTATGATTGTTAAAAGGAAAATGACACTGCATTGTCAAACTTGTTGATGCATCTCCATTCTTTTTGGAATATCTGTCACTCTGGTGTCTGTCTGAACCTGTACGATAGGTAAGCTGGTGCCTTGAGCTTTCCAAATTCAGAAGAAAGCCTGTGGATGGAAAAAAAACAGTATCTGTATTAAAGAGTAAAGGAAAAGACAAAAGAAAGCAAGGTAAGCTTCATGAGGAGTCAGGAGTGTACCAAGAAGACTCAGAGAAAGAGCAACAACATAAAAGGAGTTTCACGTTTGCAATGCAGCAAACACATACTCAGCAGCATTTCCAAATCAATGCACCTCTCTCCAGTTCACAGAGCTGAGTGAGTACTAGAACTCAGATTCTTCACCATCATCATATGTTGTCTTTGAAGTGACTTTCTCCTTTCAAGCTGTTGAGTTAGTCCCATCCTGAGTCCTTTCATTGTCCTCCTCCAGGTTTAGAGTAACTCCATCCCAGTACAAAACTGAGCAAGTTAGACCTGCAAAGTGTACTGGTGTTAAAGAACAAATAGAGAAACACAATTGGAGTATTTTGTGTACAGATTTGTATTTGATAACTAAAGTGGCTGGTTTGTTATGAGGAACCAGAAGTTGACCGTGAGGGTAAATTTCACTACTTCTGAATAAATGCACCTCTCCCCAGTTCACAGAACTGAGTGAGTACTAGAACTTAGAGTCTTTGACATTATCATCGGTTCTCTTTGAAGTTGAAAACTTTCTCCTTTCTAGCTATTGAGTTAGTCCCGTCCTGAGTCCTTTCATTTTCCTCCTCCAGGTTTAGAGTAACTCTGTCCCAGTCCCAAACTGAGCAAGTTAGACCTGCGAAGTGTACTGGTGTTAAAGAACAAACAGACAAACACAACTGGAGTATTGCTTGTACAGATTTGTGTTTGATAACTAAAGTGGCTGGTTTGTTATGAGGATCCAGGAGTTGACCCTGAGTTTAAATGTCACTACTTTTGAAAGGCTAATCACTTTCAGAAAAAAAATGATCACCCATCAGCCCTCAAACATTGCAAATCATTGAAAACAAGTTTACAAATTTGTTGAACTCCCTCCCTCGTTGTCAGCCACTACATACATCAGTCATCACTCACAAATTCACAATCACAATCAATCAGTATATCACCACTCATTGGTGCAATAGTTATTTAGCAACCTCTTCCAATCCAAGCACGGTGGTTGAACAAAATACCTCCTCTTTGATGATATCCACACATTGGAATTATGCATTGGCAATGACAGTCGCTTAATCAATTATCTTCTAGGGCAACCCTGCTAGTTGATGTAAAAATACGATAAGCAATGGCATGTGAGGGAAGCAGGCATCATCTCCAATGTCCTGAAGGGAATGTGGTGGCTTCTTCACTGCACATGGGTCCAATTCCAATCCAGGCTTATATATGACTATAAAATTAATGGTGGGGCAGCATAAATCCACCACAAACATGGTGTTGCACTAGCAGATTTTTATTTTCTTTTTTTGCAAAGAAAGAGAAAAAGAAGCTGAATGAGAAATAATGAAAATGTTCTATGGCAGCACTGGCATACTCAATCCAGGAAGTATAGTTTGTCTTCGTATTCTGGTCATTCTCCCAGACTTTGGTCAGTTAACACGCATGATTATGACAAATTAGCCTCTTCCTCCTCCTGTGGTGTTTCGGGAATGGTTTATTCAGGTAGTATAAAATGCTGGTTCATCTTGATCATGGTCAATCGCTCCATGTTTTGAAGCAAGAGACTGACCCTTATTACTGTCATAACTGGACCAGCTGCACTGAACACATGTTCAGCAGACGGGATAGCTGCAGGAAAAGCCAGAAACTTTATTTCCAGCCTGCTGAGCTGTGGCCAGTACCAATACACTAATGGGTTT
Source organism: Pleurodeles waltl (assembly GCF_031143425.1). Taxonomy (NCBI): domain Eukaryota; kingdom Metazoa; phylum Chordata; class Amphibia; order Caudata; family Salamandridae; genus Pleurodeles; species Pleurodeles waltl. The sequence continues at coordinate 843,045,997 of NC_090436.1, forward strand.
AGGTCCACATAAAACCTCTCTCTGGTCACCCAGATGCTCCTGGAACATCCTCTGAATTGTTATTGGTGCTGCCACCTGCTCGACCGGATTGTTCTTCGCCTCTGCAATGGACTTAAGACCTGCAACTTGCAAACAAGCCAATGCAGAGGCTGGGTCTGATTCTTCCATTGTTGTTGTCACCGCTTTTCTTGATGGTGGGGTTGGCAGATATGAGACAAGACTGTCCTCTCTGGAACTAGAAGGCAGCAGTACAGCACTGCAGAGTTGGACTCTAAGTCCCAGACATTCTTCTTCCAGTTCTCCTGCTTCCTCAACAATCCACCTCTTGTATTGTGAAACTTCCCCTTCAGAAAAAAGAATGATAGCAGAAAGAATTGTTTCATAGCGTGGATCAAGTAGGCTGTCACAGACATACTCTTTGGATGCAATTATGCCATTTTGCAGCCTTGCATTACAGGTCAACCAATAGCTTAGGCTATCAACCAAGGCATGCAATTCTGGGTTTTCATTCGCACCCCCTGGAAGTGAACCTTTCAGACACCTTCTTTAGCTGCTCCTGTAGCAGATGCAATAACAGGATAACTTGGCCCATTGAATTGCCTTCCTTGCTAACGTCCCACGTGAAAACCTCAAAAGGGAGCAGCATCTCTGTGAGGCATTTGACTAGGCCCCATTTGTCCGCATTCATGGTCATAGTCATCCCAATTGCTTCGAATTACATAGTCATTGATCTGTTTGTACTGCTGAAACAGATGTTGCAACATATAATGCGTTGAGTTCCAACGTGTTGTCTCCTGTATCAGGGATTTAACAGGTACTCTGTGATCATGCTAAATAATTCACAACTGTTTCTGTGCTTTAAAAGAATGGCTGAAATGAACGCAGATGTGTCTGCAGGTGGTCAGAATGTTGCTATGTCTTCTTTTTAAACAAAATCTTTCACAACCAGGTTAATGCAGTATGCACGCCAAACACAGGACCCTGAAATAGCCACTTTCTGCCATGGACTTGACTATATTACTGATTTTGTACATGGCAACAAATCCAACTTGAAGACCTCTCGTCGCAGCCATTCGAACACCTTTCTATTAAGTTCCTCTAAGATGTTAGCAGCTGTGTTTGATTTCTCCATGGTGAACATGGGTACTGTGGCATGCCCCCAAAAACTCTTAAAAATGTCATCAGGGCCAAGCCCAGTAGATAGCTTTTGCTTTACCCACAGAATAGAAATCCAGTGCACAGTGATGCACATGTAATCAGTCACCTGACAACTGGCCCACATGTCTATCCTCACATGGACCAGTATGGACAACACTTTGCTGAACAGCTTGCCAAACAATTGCAGCATAACGTAATGCAGCACTGGAACGGTAACTCTGGCAAAATAGGTCTTGCTTGGAACCTTCACTTTCAGGCAGAGTGCAGCCACAAACTCTAAGAATCCCACTCCTTCTACAAAAAGAAAGGTGGTTCAGCACTAAAATTTTTGCCAGGTGCCTTTGTACAAATGTGCCATTCGGTGGTTGCTGTCATAGCGCCCCTGCTGCCTAAACATGCCCATAATTCTGCCTGGATTTTATTCGTTTGTGGGGCCACTGACACAGGAAACTTTTGAGATGTAGATGGTGGTACAATAAGCGTATGCTGTGGTGTCTTCATCTGACTGTGAGTCTTCCTGTGCCATTGTGAGTTCGCTGAGGTGGGTGATTCTGGTGCACTGCTGGGGACAGGGCTGCTTTGCATGAGGATGTCCCCTCTTCTTCCTCACCTTCCACTGTGATTTGTCCAGTTGTAGCTGATGTTTCCTAGAACTCCTCACTTTCACCACCGCAAGCATGGTGAGCCATTTTTTTAAGGTGTTTCTCCCTCTGGATTGGGTTATTTTTTTTCATTTGTGTCGTCTGGACCCAGTACCATAATTTGAACCAGACTTACCTCGACAAACACTTGTGTGGCAATTGGAGCATATGCCAATGTTCTCCTCCTGTTTGCTAATCGTAAAAAAAGTCACAAAATGCGGGGGGGTACTTTCTTATTGGGCAACTGCCAATGCCTGAAGAAGAACTGGATATAGGTGGGTGTGCCGATTGCCTCTCAGTAGGGCATACTTCTACTGAGGTACAGGTTGGTGCAGGTATATGCTGGAGCCTTACAAATGTGGGAGCTGGGGTGCTGCCTATGCCACATCCCTTGGAACAGGTTGGAAAGTAATGTCAAATCCAATGTTCCAGGTTCCACAATGACTAGCTCATCATCATCATCCCCCTCATCATCCCCTCCTATGATTCCAAGGCTTTCAGGAACTTTTCTTTTTCCTTGCCTCTCCTGACTTCTCCCGGACTCTGCTGGGGTCCACTCCATGTCTCTATCATCATCACAAAATGTGGTGCTTAGAGAAGGTGGAGTAGTACCCTTCCTTTTTTCTTGCTGTAAACATTTTTGGGGGTTATCATAAGCTCTAGGTTGGCAGTGTCACTAAGATGCACAAGTGAAAGAGTTTGGTGCCTGTGGTCCGATGTAACTGTAAGGCCTTCTCTTTAGCAGTAATGTGGGTGATGTCGTGTCTCTTCTTTTATGAACCTAAAAACAATCAAGCAAGAAAAACATGTAATTAATGAAAAGTGGCATTGTTGCAGGTAGAAAATAGTACAGAGAAATGCAATCTTAGTGTGGTTGGTTATTTATGTAATATACCTATTTAAGCAAACATTGTAAAGGCAAACCACACCACAACACTGTAAAAAAAACATTTCAAATCAGACAGCACTTCACACAGATCTAGCTCTTTGCTTTATCTCCATCTTTTTTATAAGAGACACCTGGGGTAGTCAGAAAGAGGTGCATGGGTAAATGGAATAATCCTTTAAATAGCCTATGGCAACAAGGTGGTCCAGGGGAAGTAGAATAATCATCAACAAAATGAGTTTTGCTGTTGATTTGTCTGCTGTGCTCCACAGCCAGGGTGTCCTGGAGGAAATGGAATTACACATAAGAAAATAAATGCTACAGTGTAGCTGTGCATCTTTCGTGGATGGATGGGTGGAAAAATGGAATGGATTGGATGGATGTGGATGGGTGGAGAAAGGCAAAATGCAGAGTTAAAAAAATAAAAAATAAAAAATTATTTTAAAAATGGAAAACATAAAACTTGCAATAAAGCAGAAATTAGAAGTTAAAATTAAAAATAAAAATAATAAAAAAGTAAATCAAACAAAAATACAACTAAAATATACACATTTAAATCAAAAGTAAATTAAAAAAATGAAATAAAAAATGACATAAAAAGTTCAAATTAAAAATAAAAATGGAAAAATGAAAATAGATTTTTTTTTTTTAAACTTACAAAACAAATGATCAATAATTATTATCTTTGTATATCAGCCTATGTCAAAGATACACAGGCTGCATGCACACAATTGCTGCCAGACAGCCACATGGTCAAATAACAAGTTACAACAACAAGGAGGAGGCATGGGGAACAAAGATCACGTGCAAGCCTCTGGCAAGAGACACTGGCTGGAAGAACAAAATAGTTGCCAGTCAGTCACATGATCACGCAACAACAATGAGCAAGGAGGCATAGCAAACAAAGTACACATGCAAGCCTATAGCAAAAGGAGGGACACTGGCTGTCTGCAAAAAATGGCTGTCAGCAACATGATCAAACGACAACAACAACAAGGAGGCATAGAGAACAAAGAATACATGAAAGCATATGGCAAGAGACACTGGCTTGATGAACAAAATGGCAGCCAGTCAGTCACATGGTCAAACAACAGCAATGAACAAGGAGGCATGGCAAATAAAGAACACATGCAAGCCTATGGCAAAGTGGGGGACACTGGCTCTTTGCACAAAATGGCTGCCAGCAACATGATCAAACAAAAACAACAAGAAGGCATGGAGAACAAAGATCACATGAAAGCATATCACAAGAGACACTGGCAGGATGGACAAAATGACAGCCAGCCAGCCACATGGTCAAACAATAACAACAAGGAACAAGGAGGCATGGCAAACAAAGAACATATAAGCCTATGACAAAGGGAGGGACACTGGCTGCATGCACAAAATGGCTGCAAGCAACATGATCAAACAACTACAACATGGAGCAAAGAGAAGGCATGGAGAACAAAGAACACATGCAAGCCTATGGCAAAGACACGGGTTGGAGAGGCAAAATGGCTGCCAGCCAGACACATGGTTAGACAACAATACCAAGGAGTAAGGAGTCATGGCAAACAAAGAACACATTAAAGCCTATGGCAAAAGTACACTGGCTAGATGCACAAAATGGCTGCCAGCCACATAATCAAACAACACAACAATGAGCAAGGAGGCATGGCAAACAAAGAACACATGCAAGCCTATGGCAAAGGGAGGGAAACTGGCTGCATGCACAACATGGCTGTCAGCCATGTGATCAAATAACAACAACAAGGACCAAGGAGGCACTGCAAACAAAGAACACATGCAAGCTTATGGCAAAGGGACATTAGTTGCATGCACAAAATGGCTGCCAGCCACATAGTCAAACAACAACCTCCTATGCCATCAGATAATATTACCCTACAATATATACAACGTTTTGCAAAAAAAAATGAAATGCAAACAATCGCCAACATTTTAAATTTAATTCAGTGCCAACCCTGCCCTAAATTAAGTTTTAAAAACATATACCACTGAGACATTTATTTCATGCACTGATGACTACTAGTACTGGGCCCACTGAATAAATGGCCCTTTTGAAATCTAGGCCACATACTAAAATAATAGTGCAAGTGTTACAAATATGTAGAAAATGTTCTGGGCTGTGCAACAATGTTCCTCTACAAAAGGTGTAAAATCAATGAAATGCCAAATAAATAATCACTAGGCTCATACTTAAACTCTAGCCTCCCAACACTATAAAATTTTAAAATCAAATATCAAATTAAAGTAAAAATAAATACTAGTGCATTCTCAAGCAGACAAACATAACACCCTTATGCAATAGTTTTTGAACTTACATGTGTGATTCAACAAAAACAAAGTCCTTATCCAAAGGTATGTCCAGGAGACAAAGAGAGTGCTCCTTCCACCTTGAAATCCAAGTGAAAAGTGACCAGAGATGGACAAAGCACTGGAAGGAGCCTGCTGGACTTGAACAGGAAGTCGGAGTCTCTGACACACTTCCTGCGTGTTTGGAAAATAAGTCTTCTCAATCTGATAAACAAATTGCAGGAGCAATTAGAGAAGAAAATCTAGTCAAAGTCTCTTTTGACTAGATGTAGTGGCTCTGGAGAAGAAAATCTACTTCAGAAGTGAGTCTGCGCTTGTGAGTGGCCCTAATTTTGACCATCGGCACAGCTGAAATCAAAGCAAGTGAACGCAAAGTCTTGCGTGCGCTCGCTAGCATCTCGGGGGTCTCAGGGTGGTCACAGGAGAGCGCCAGAACCCAGTCTCATGAGCATGAACAAACTCCGCTCCGTACCGGAGTGTGGAATTTGAGAACTCATCACTAGTGCACATACCATGAAGTGCCCGAATTTGACAAACTCCGCCAGTGGAGCGGAGTTCTACGCCCAGGCCTATTTAAGATATTAGCAATATCTTTCAAATTTGGTTCCTTACAAGAAAATCAAATTTGCAATCAGATCATAATGCACACAAATAATTATAACACAGAGGGAAAGTTATGAGTGTGTCGTAATGCGTTCTTAAAAAAAGTTATTGCTGTGGTCAAGAAAGCAGAAATGTTTAAAAGGTGTGCTCAGGCTGCTTGTAGGGGCAACACGCCTTCCGAAACATTTCCAGTGTTTAAAGTGTATGGGGCCACTGTTAAAATAGAGAACAGAATCTGGAAACAGTCTTGGAAGGATCTTGTTAAGGCCCATGTAGACAACCTGACTCAGGTTCGTCCTACGCCATCATGCAGGGCTCATTTAGGAACACAACTTCACCAAAATCTTAGGGAATAAGTTGACCCCGATGGGGTTCAGGCCTCTAATCTTTGAATTGAAGGACTGGAAGACAGAAGGGAAATTGTATGTGGCAGAGAAAGCTCCATCTATCTTGGGCTAGATTGATTAATAAAAGTTAGGTATCACTCTTAATCCCAATAGTGAAGATCAAGTTTTGTTGTTGCGGAACCCAGTGGTGAACACAGAAGAGGAACTACTTAAACAGTTTTCCAAAGTATTTTCGGGTAGTTGAGGTAGGTTGTGTGGATTTTCACAAAGAATTCTGCTGGGGGACAATGCAGTACTGAAATTTCATAAGGTGAGGAGTATTCCCTTGAGAAAGAAGGAAGCTATAGCTAAATAATTGAACAGATTGGAGAAGAAATGAATTATAGAAGCAATTGAGAGTACAGAGAGATTGGACCAAGTAGTAGTTACTAGAAAGCCCAATGGGAAACTAAGATTATGGCCCTCATTACAACCCTGGCAGTTGGTGATAAAGCGGCGCACACCGACTGCCAGGGCGAAACCAACCGTGACGGTAACCACCAACAGCAAGGCGGAAGAAAATGTACTGCTCACAGTAATATGACACAGCTATCCACCACCTTTGCCGGGGTGGTACCAATGACATCAGAAGCCTGGCAGAAACACTGCACAGAAGTGAACACCCCCAACACCACACCCACAACAAAAAGCAGTAACATAACATATACACCCCGTATCCCTCAGGAATAATGCAAGGACAACTACTATAGTGTAAAAAGTCTGTCAGAAGATAAATATAGGTGACATACATGCATCCAAACAAAAAATATATACATATTTACAATGCAAGGGACACTGCCCAGTCCTCAATGTCTGTGGGCCACAGGGCCACATCTCAAAGTCCAAGGCCCAACCTCATTCCTGCAACAACACGGAGAGAACACTGCAGGGACATCAGGGTGAAAATAGACAGGCACCTCAGGGGCACAGGGAATGGGGGGGCACCTCAGCCGGAAGATGGTACGACGCCACTGGTCCTGGAGAGGGCAACTTGCCCTGTGCTTCGTCCAAGGGAGTGCAAGGCCATAGGGGGTCATTACGACTCTGGCAGACGGCAGAGAAGCGGCGGTAAGACCGCCAACAGGCTGGCGGTCACATTTTTGCAATTATGACCATGCGGTTACCGCCATGGTCATCCGCCTCTTCTCTGTTCCGCCCGCCAGGGCGGAGACGAGCGCTGGGCTGGAGACCTGGGTCTCCAGCCCGGCGGTCGTCACTATACCGCTGGCGGTATTTGGACCCGGCTGACCCCCATGGAATATATGCGGTTTGGAACCGCCGGTAAGCACTATCCTTCCCTGGCACTGATAGGGGTCTCTCCCAACCCCCAACCCCACCCCCACCCCGACTCCCTCCCCTACACCCCCCACCACCCCTGCCACCCCCCAAAGGTGGCAGGATCCCCCTCCCCACCCCTATCCCCAACATCACATCACTCATTCAAACCCGACACGCACGCAGGCACCACCAACACACATACACGCACACACACCGACATTCATGCCAACAGCCACACACACAGTCAGACACGCACATCCACATTCAAACATACATGCACACATCCATACAGACATACCTACAGACATACACGCACTCATTCCCAAACACACAACACCCCCGCAAGCATACACGCACTCACACACCCCCTCTACATACACACACGCACACCCCCATGCACGCACACAACACACAACACCCCCCCACCCCTCCCCTAACGGACGATCAACTTACCTGGTCCATTGATCCTCTGGGAGGGGACGGGATCCATGGGGGCTGCTCCGCCGACACCACACCGTCAACAGAACACTGCCACGCAGAATCACAGGACGTGATTCGTGGGCGGTGTTTTGTTGACGTGGCGGTGGAGGTGGAGCAACCTCCACTTCCTCGCCGACCGCCAGTATGGCTGTTGGCGGCTCTCCATCCGAAAAAGGACGGAGGGCTGCCAACAGTCATAATACGCCGAGCGGAAAACCACCACCACTGGCAGTCTTCAGCACGGTGGTCTCTCGGCGGTCTTGACAAAAAACCACAGAGGTCAAAATTACCCCCATAGTCTCTCAAGTGGTTGATTTGCCCTCTGCTTGGTCCTGGGGAGTGCAAAACCACAGTCTCTCAAGTGGGTGATTTGCCTACTGCTTTGTCCTGGGACGTGCAAGGCCACAGTCTCTCAAGTGGGTGATTTGCCTACTGCTTGGTCCTGGGGAGTGCAAGGCCACAGTCTCTCAAGTGGGTGACTTGCCCACTGGCTCTGCAGGGGGCAGCATGCCCTGTGCTTGGTCCTGGGGAGTGCAAGGCCACAGTCTCTCAAGTGGGTGATTTGCCCACTGGCTCTGAAAGAGGCATTGTGCCCATTGAGCTTCATCCTGGGAAGGATGAGGTAAGTGGATGGCTTCTCCACTGGTCCTGGAGGGGACATTGTGCCCAGTGAGCTTCATCCTGGGAAGGATGGGGTGAGTGGATAGCTTCTTCTGCTGGTTCTGGAGGGGGCATTGTGCCCAGTGAGCTTCATCCTGGGAAGGATGGGGTGAGTGGATGACTTCTCCACTGGTTCTGGAGGAGGCAACATGCCCTGTGATGCAGATCTTGGGGAGTGTAAGGTCATAGTCTCTCACATGGGTGTTAGAGCCACAGGATTTGCTGGAGCCAGGCCGCACTACAGCCCGTGGACACAGGACTACACACTGTCCGCCGGCGGTGACGGCTGGTCAGTGGTGGCAGTGGTGGTGCTGTGACGGTGCTGGTGGCGGTGGGGGTAGAATCCAGCCCTTCCCCTGCAACCTCGAATGGCTGCCCACTGTGGCTGCTGCTGCTGGCAGTGGTGCTGTGGCGGTGCTTGTGGCGTAGGCTCCGCCTATCCCCTGCAGCCTAAGACGGTTGCCCAGTGGGACTCCTGCTGCTGGCAGTGGTGCTGGTGGCGGTGCTGGCAGTGGTAGGGGAGGCTCCAGCCCTTCCCCTGCAGCCTCGGATGGCTGCCCACTGAGGCTGCTGCCGCTGGCAGTGGTGCTGGAGGAGGTGCTAGAAGTGGTGGTGGAGGCTCAAGCCCATCCCCTGCAGCCTCGGACAGCTGCCCACTGGGGCTGCTGCTTTTGGCAGCGGTGCTGATGGTCGTGCTGGTGGCAGTTCTGGTGGTGGTGCTAGAAGTGGTGGGGGGAGGCTCCAGCCCATCCCCTGCAGCCTCAGACGGCTGCCCACTGGTGCTGCTGCTGCTTGCTGTGGTGCTGGTGGTTATGTTGTGATTGTGCTGGCAGTGTTTGGGGGAGGCTCCAGCCCATCCCTTCCAGCCCTTCCCCTGCAGCCTCAGACAGCTGCCCACTGTGGCTGCTGCTGCTGGCAGTGGTGCTGGTGGAGGTGCTAGAAGTGGTGGGGGGAGGCTCCAGCCCATCCCCTGCAGCCTCGGACAGCTGCCCGCTGGGGCTGCTGCTGCTGGCAGTGGTGCTGGTGGCCATGCTGGTGGTGGTGCTACAAGTGGTGGGGGGAGGCTCCAGCTCATCTCCTGCAACCTCAGACGGCTGCCCACTGGGGATGCTGCTGCTGGCAGTGGTGCTGGTGGTGGTGATGGTGGCGGTGCGGGCAGTGGTGGGGGAAGGCTCCAGCCCATCCCCTGCAGCCTCGGACTGAACCACCATGGTTTGTTGTGAGGGCTCCAACTGAGTCCCAGAACAAGTCCTCTTGTCCTTTTTGCCTGCTGGTGCAGGCCCCGTGACCTTCCTGCCAGCAGCTGGGGATGGCCTCTTGCTCCTTTTGGCAGCAGCTGGGGACTGCTCCTTGTCCTTCCTCTCAGCAGCCGGGGACTGCTCCCTGCCCTTACTTTTACCAGCTGTGGGTGCCTCCTTGCCCTTCCTTTTTGCTGCTGGGCATGCCTCCTTGCCCTTCCTTGCAGCACTTGGTGCAGGCACCCTATCAGTGTGCCTGCCTGGTGCCCAGGATCCTCTCCCACATGGTGTAGCTGTGGACACTATTGTGCCCCTGGACTGGGTGGCTGAGGTGCTTGACTGGGTTTTGACCACCCTGGCCTGACATGAGGGATGGGGGAGGGCTAGGGAAGAGGTCAATGTTGGCAAGGAAAAGCTTCTTAGGGGCATTGGGGCAGGAAGAGGGAGATGGTTTGGGAGTGGAGAAAGAGTGGGGGTGCTGCTGCTGGCAGTGGTCCTGGTGGCCGTGCTGGTGGTGGTGCTAGAAGTGGTGGGGGGAGGTACCAGCCCATCCCCTGCAGCCTCAGACGGCTGCCCACTTGGGCTGCTGCCAGTGGTGCTGGTGGGGGTGCTAGAAGTGGTGGGGGGAGGCTCCAGCTCATCTCCTGCAGCCTCAGACGGCTGCCCACTGGGGCTGCTGCTGCTGGCAGTGGTGCTGGTGGCAGTGATGGTGGTGGTGCTGGCAGTGGTGGGGGAAGGCTACAGCCCATCCCCTGCAGCCTCGGATGACTGAACCACCATGATTGTTAGTGAGGGCTCCAACTGAGTCCCAGCACAGGTCCTCTTGTCCTTTTTGCCTGCTGGTGCAGGCCCCTTGACCTTCCTGCCAGCAGCTGGGGATGGCTCCTTGCTCCTTTTGGCATCAGCTGGGGACTCTCCTTGCCCTTCCTCTCAGCAGCCAGGGATTGCTCCCTGCCCTTACTTTTACCAGCCTTGGGTGCCTCCTTGCCCTTCCTTTTTGCTGCTGGGCGTGCCTCCTTGCCCTTCCTTGCAGCACTTGGTGCAGGCACCCTATCAGTGTCCCTGCCTGGTGCCCTGGATCCTCTCCCACATGGTGTAGCTGTGGACACTATTGTGCCCCTGGACTGGGTGGCTGAGGTGCTTGCCTGGGTTTTGACCACCCTGGCCTGACATGGGGGACGGGGAGGGCTAGGGAAGAGGTCAATGTTGGCAAGGAAAGACGCTTAGGGACATTGGGGAAGGAAGAGGGAGATGGTTTGGGAGTGGAGAAAGAGGGAGTAGTAGTAGGAGGTGTCAGTCTGCTGTGTTTGGGTGCAGGTGATGGGATGGATGCTGTTGTGAGGTGGACGGCTGTTGGGTGTCTGAGTGCTTGCGTTTGTGTACTTTGGGAGCAGGGGGCACAGACACAGTGGAAGAGGACACAGGGGACGTGTGCATGGAAGTCGGCGTGGTGACTGCCAGTGAGGGGCGTGTGCTGTTAGGTGTGCTGGTGATGGGGGTAGTGGATGAGGATGTAGTACATGCAGGTGTGAGTGTAGATGCAACTGGGAGGGAGGTGGAGGACGAGGAGGAGGGGGTCACATTGCAGGCAGTGGTTGTTGGTATGTCTGATTCTGGATGGTGTTTGTGTGAGTGCCTGTGGGATGAAGCGTGGGTCTTGTTTTTGCCATGTCCACTCTTGTGTGTTGACCTGGGTGCATGCTCGTCTGACTGTGTGCTTGGGATAGGTTGGGGTTGAGGGGAATGGGATTGGGTAGAGGAAGTTGGAGGGGGGAAGGCTAGAAACAGAGACAATGGATGCCATCAGAGAAGAGGCCAGATCCTGGATTATTCTATGTTGGGCCACCATGCCAGTGTGAATGCCCTCCAGGAATGCATTTGTCTGTTGCATTTGGGCTGCCAGCCCCTGGATGGCATTCACAGTGGTTGACTGCCCAACAGAGATGGATCACAGGAAGTCAATAGCCTCCTCACTCAGGGCAGCAGGGCTAACTGGGACAGGGCCTGAGGTGCCTGGGGCGAAGGAGATGCCCACCCTCCTGGGTGAGTGGGCACAAGAAACTCGCTGAGGGGCTGCTGGGAGGGCAGTGCTGGTACGGGGGTGGTGGCTGTACCTGTAGCTGGGGTGGTCACAGAGTTGTCCATCACTACCAGGGAGCTTCCACCGGAGGAGGAACCCGTGTCCGAACTGTCCTCTCCTGTCTCCGCTGTGGTGCTACCCTCATCCTCCATCCCGCTGGTGCCCTCACCATCAGTGGATTTGGCCTCCTGGTTCCTGTGGGCTCCAGCTCCCTCTGTTGCCAGTGCCTCTCCTCCTTCACCAGATGATGCTAATGCACATAAGGACAGGGTGACAAAACAAAAAGGGGGGAGAGACAAAGGAAACACTTGCTTAATGGCAGCAACAACACCACCGTTGGCGTACACAACACACACAGGGAACAGCCCTACTCACTAGGCACTGCACTACCAGTCACAATGCTAGTCACCAGGCCATGGATAGGGACACCTAATGCCAATTGCAGCATACCTGAGACCCACAGACCCCCTGTCCAGTAGTGGATGCCTACTAGCTTGGTTGGAGGTATTTTACATCAGAACCCTGCCCAACATGGGACCTACTCTGCAATGTCAGGCCTGGCATAGGGGCACCCACTGGCCACAGCCCCCAGCCAGATCATACCCCACCAGGTGTAAGTTGTATAATAAGGCACAGTACTCACCCCCTTGTGGCTGCTGTGATGCCCCAAAGCACCCATCCAGCTCCGGATTTACTGGTTGGGAGGCCATCCCCAGCTGGGCCTCCCCCATCTTCCGTGCCCAGCATCTCAGGTCCTCCCACCGTTTGCAACAGTGGGTGCCCCGCCTGCCGTCGAGCCCCCGGGTCTGCACGTACTTGGCGATGGCACGCCATATACCCTTTTTCTGATAGGCATTCACCTGCAGGGAAATGAACACAGGGAAAGGTATTAGTCTGACCGTCCTACCTGTTACACTCATGGTCCAGGGCCCATCCACCCCACCACATGAGGCCTTCACACACAGCACTCCATGCATTGACGCCCCATGCATCATACTCACGGTGTACTCATCTGTCGGTCTGGACGCCCATACAGCATTCGGTACTGGGGTAGGACCCCATCCACCAGTCTCTCCACCTCCGCCGAGGTGAAGGCAGGGGCCCTTTCCCCAGTGACACGAGCCATGGTCAGTTCCAGACACAGGTCACAGCAGCACTTGCAGTGTAGGTCCTCTCCTGTTGAAGGTCAGGTAGCAAGTGAGTGAACAGATAGAAAAGGGCGGAGACGCCCGCGGTGGTGCATACCGTCACTTCCGGCGTACATCACCATTGGCACTTGTACCCCATAGGGCCCAATGTTAACCAATGAGGAGCTGCACAGTGGTTTTCGACCGCCTCCCGCAACAGGCACACAAGGTCAGCGGAATTACCTAATTTCCACTTGTCCCTCCATACAGGACAGGTGGATGCCATTTCATTGGGGGGTGCAGGCCATGGCTCCTAACTGTGTCACAGTACACATATGCACCATTTGGATATCTTCAACAAAATACTGTTCCAATCACAACATGCAGTGATGTGTAGTAGGGGGAAATAAGAGATACTGACCAGCTGCTCACCATTTTGCCCCTTAGATTGCAACCGCTGCGAATGAATAGGAGATAGAGACATCCTACCGTGTACAGACCCCTGGTGGACTTGGCAACAATGGAGGACAGGCACATTATCCTCACCTATAGACTTGACAGGGCCACAATCATAGAGCTGTGTGCCCAAATGGAGCCTGACCTAATATCTGGTAACAGTCACCCCACCGGGATCCTACCTCTTGTGCAAGTGCTATTTGTGCTCCATTTCCTGACAACTGCCTCCTTCCAAGAGACAGTAGGCTTAGCAGCTGTAATGTCTCAGCCAATGTTCTCAATAGTTCTGACCAGAGGGTTGTCTGCCCTGATTAAACACATGCGCAGCTACATCATTTTCCTCTAGGTGGAGGATTTGGCCACACTGAAAGCTGATTTCTATGCAATGAGACATATCCCCAACATTATTGGGGCAATTGATGGTACACATATTACTTTTGTCCCCCCCGGCTCGGAGGAATCAACAGGTGTTTAGAAATCAAAAGAGCTTTCACTCCATGAATTTGCAGATGGTGTGCCTGGTGGACCAGTACATCTCCCACGTCAATACAAAATATCCTGGGTTTGTGCCTGATGCCTTTATCCTGAGGAATAGCAGCATCCCATATGTGATGGCTCAACTCCAGAGGCACCAGGTGTGGCTAATAAGTGAGCCCTGGTTCCCACCCAGTATATTTTAGTGTATGGGTATGGTGTGGACCCTAAGGGTTGGTGTGTGGCTAGCAGTTGTCCCTCGATATTTGCAGGTGACTCTGGTTACCCCAACCTCTCATGGCTACTGACCCTTGTGAGGAATTCCAGGACAATGGCAGATGAACATTACAATGAGGCACATGGGCAAACAAGAAGAATTATGGAGAGTACCTTTGGCCTCCTGAAGGCCAAGTTTTGTTTCCTCCATCTAACTGGTGGATCCCTGTACCACTCACCCAAGAAGGTCTGCAAGATCATCGTGGCATGCTGTATGTGGCACAACCTTGCCTTACTTTTCCAGGTGCCTTTTCTGCAGGAGGATGAGGCTGGAGATGGCCGTGTGGCAGCAGTGGACCCTGTGGACAGTGAAGATGAGGAGGCAGAGGATGTGGATGAAGATAACAGAAGTGCAATAATTTGACAATATTTCCAATGACACACAGGTAAGACAGTGTAACTTCACATTTAAATGACTGTTTTGTTTTTGACATTGTCACTGGCAGGATGATTTTCCCACTTCTATGGCCATTCACTATATCCTTTGGCATCTCTATTTGCAGATATTTGTGCCCAATTATCACTCCTTGTGTGATGACTGCAGCCAACTACAGGTCATTCCTATGCATACATTACTGTACAGTTGATTTTCAATGTTTAAACCTTGGTAAAAGAATACATAATTAAATCATTTGACATACTCCATACTTGTATGTTTTCAAAGGGTGTTTATTTAAGTGCTAAGAAGTAGAGGGGGATGTGCAATGGGCTGGGGTGATGATGGAGGAAAGTCCAGGTTAGAGTCTAGGCTATTTGTATCACAGGTGCATTGTCCAAGGGTCATAGGAAGGGGAGCAATGGCAGTTCAAGATGGACAGGGTGACAGAGTGGGACACAAGGGTGACAATCATGAGAGTCTTATTTCCTGGCAGGGGTCTTGGCAATAGTCTGTGGCTTCTGCCTGGATCGCAGGGAACGTTTGCAGGGTATTTCTCCTTCTGCAGGGGGAGGGGTGCTGGTGGCCTGTTGGTTCTGTCCACTAGTGGCAGTGGAGGTGGAGGGCTGTTCATCGGTTTGGCTAGTGGCAGAAGCCCGGTGGGGTGCCACTGCCTCCCTCATAGTGCTGGCCATGTCTGCCAGAACTCCTGCAATGGAGACCAGGGTGGTGTTGATGTCCTTCAACTCCTCCTTGATCCCCAGGTACTGTCCCTCCTGCAGCCACATATTCTCCTGCAACTTGTCCAATATCTGGCCCATTTCTGCTGTTTTTATGCTGCTGGTAGGCAGGTCTGGTTTAGGCGGCTTTTTTACAGACATGATTTGGGGGGGAAGGGTATGAATGTACAAAGATGAGTGGTCAGGGAGCTTTGATAAGGAACAAAAGGGAGGAAAGGGTAATTACAGAAGGTGGACAGCAGGACAGATGGGTGATTGATTCGGTCAAGGTGGGAATGGGAAGGTGGTATTGATGAAGGGTACATTTAGTAGAGGGTGGGGGAGGGGTTTAGGAAGTTATATATATTCTTTTGGAGTTTTAGTTTTGTAAGGCTTAAATGTCAAGATTTTTGTTTTTACACCAGACCTGTTCTATTAAGGTGGCCTTTTACCCCTAATTGGTGAGTTGTGGTTTGTACTCCATTTCGCCCGATGGGGACATTGAGAAAAGCGGCAGGTTCATAGGGGAAGGAGAGAATAATAGTCTTTGAAGAATTAACAAAGAGCAAGTGAGTGTGTATTAGAGAACTGGAAGGAGAGTATCAAGCAAACTATGAGAATAGTGTATGAACTGGTGGAGACTCCAGCTGGTGTAAAAGGTTTATTGTGAGAGTGAAGAGCAGCACATCCACGCTCGTCTATCTCTTCTTCCAAAACGCTGTTCCCATCTCAACCACCCACCAGCATTCCAGAACCTATTCCATTCTCATGGCAACTGGCTAATCCAGATACCACCCCCCCCCCGATGACAATAAGCAGTCCTACAAAATAACATTCTATCTAAATCTACATGCAGTATATAGCTGGCTGTCCAACAACAAAAACACAGTAGGAGACAAGAAACAGGAGATGATTTACCCCAGTCAAAAGTTTCCAAGTCTCATATAAGAGTCGCAGCGGACAGGGCATCAGTCAATCACAAAATCTTTATACTTTACAGGTAATACATATGTCCTTCCAGAATGAATAGACACACCACACCTTCTAGACTGAGCTGATAATCTACTTGTCATTTGGGAAGACTCATGCTGAATATTCACATTGGGTGCTACAACTTTAGACTCATCACCATCAGACATCCCTTTGCTATATCCTATACTATTGTGAGGAATCACATAATCATTCTCACAAACTCCCATGTTAACTGTTACTCAACCACACTCCTCCCACAACCACACATTGTTTTTTTCTTTATCTGTATGAGCATTCTCGTCCACTTTTCATGCTAACATTTTATTACAGCTTGCCAGTCATCCAAAATGCCAATCTTTCCCATCACTCAATAATGCACAACTCCAACAACCATGTTTTACTTGCAGATGTCCAGTGAACTTGCTACTTCCCTTCCTAGTGATAACTCCCAACTTAACTCTTACCCAATCACCTGGTTCCAATTCCACATCCTTTACACCATGTTTCCTATCATAATACTCTATAGACACATCATGCGCTTTCTTCAAAATCAGGCTGCCCACTGCATGAGACTATTTGCTGTGAATTTCTTGTTCCTCCATGCTGAATTATCCTCAGTGAATGGTACTCTGCCTCCCAAAAACTTAAACAGGCTATAACCTATCAGGGTATGTATGATCCTGTACACCAACACCATACAGTTCAATTTGTTCTGCCAGTTAAATCCTGCACTGATAGCAGCCTGCACACTTTACATGACCACCAAATTAAAATCAATCAATCAATCAATTAGTCAGAGAATTTTAAAGCACACTACTCGCCCGTGAGGGTCTCAAGGCACTGAGGGGGGCTGCTACTGCTTGAACAGCCATATCGTGAGATGCCTCCTGAAGGTAAGGACGTCCTCAGTAAAACAATTCACAGCACCATTATCAGCTGAATGGTCCGCTGGAGTATGTTTCATCTTGATGCCAAAAAATTCTTCCAGACTTCCAGCAGTGAACGGAAGATCTTTAACACTCAGTAATGTTTTGGGAATGCCTTCTCTAAGGAGAACCCCTTCAAAAAAGGAAATGACGACAGCAGAATCATTTTTATTGTAGACACTTACCTCACACCACTCAAAGAACACATCCAAAATAGCAAGTATGAACTTGGACTCCCTTTTGGAATCTAAAATGGGACCAAGAATATCAATGCCTAGGTCCTCCCAAGGATTGTCAAGAAATGTTCTGCAACCTAACGGAGGAAGTAAAACTGAAACTGACTCATCACAATTACCACACCACTTGCAAGAGTTCACACACTTCTCCATGTCAGAGTCAATACCTGCCTACCAATATGAAGATTTCACCTGTCTTTTAGACTTTACAATGGGAAACATCCTGAACAACTAGGTCTAAACCACTACTTGCCTGAACCACTACTGCTAAACAACTAAAAAGTCTCTACAACTAAGTACTGAACAACTACTGTCTGAACAACTACTGTGTCTGAATAACAATTGCCTGAACAACTAATTTTAAGGTAAGGTTTTCCTTTTGGTTTTTATGGTTTATTAGTTGTTTAGAATATATATATATATTAGTTGTTCAGGTAATTGTTATTCAGACACAGTAGTTGTTCAGACAGTAATTGTTCAGTACTTAGTTGTAGAGACTTTTTAGTTGTTTAGCAGTAGTGGTTTAGGCTACAGTTGTTTAGGACCTAGTTGTTCTGTCACATATTCCTTTACAATACCTAAATACCCTTTGTTCATGATATTATGATTTTCACTCTGATAACATCTGATTGAATTACCTTTTAGACTCGTAATAGAAGCACCCCATCAATAATTTATAACTCATCCTTCAACTTACAAAATTGCTTACAATTTTACATCAACTTACCTTTGCTAGGCCACCCTTCCAGAATATACCAATAGAATCATTATATCCAGTAACCAAAGCAACACTGTACTCATCCAACTCAATGCTGGTACATTCATGTAATGCTAAAGGTGATCTGTTTAAATAATCAGCTACTTTATTCTTATGTTCGGGCAAGAATCCCACTTCATAGACATAGTAAAGGAGACGTAAGGACAACCTTGTCACATGAGGTGTTGTGCTAACAGCGCCCACTGTGTTCAAGATTTTCAATAAAGGTTTATGATCTCTGCATCAAATGAACCGTGCTCCCTATAGGAACTGTACAAACATTTCTATAAGAAGATAAGGGGAACAGGGGGATTATTAACTGGTCCAGTGTACAGCCTCCGTACATTCACTACAAATCAGAAAAGTACACTGTTCAAAATAAATGACCACAGGTCCAAAAGGCACTTCTAAAAGTAGAAGCTAGAGCCATCACACATCCAATGAATGTCATGCTTCATCATTGGGCCTGCTCCTTGTCGGGCTGGCACTGCAATGTCTGATGGGCTCCATGAGGGGACTCTTTGCCAGAGATCTATTGAAGTGTGTGCCGTAGTTAAGTGTAGCAGTAAATTGAAGCCTAAATAAAAAAGAGAGGAGCTGGAGAAGATGAGTTAAAATTGGCTCGAGAACCTAATAGCAGTTTGTTTATTATATGGGAAGGGTCTCGTCAAGGTTAAAAACAAAGGGGAGTGGAAAGGAAATAATGTTCCTCCTCTCTTTAAAGAGGAAAATGGGGCAAAGGAAAATTCATCCTATAGCTCTAAGTACAGGTCAACATGTTTCACGCCTTAGTTGTCCCTAATGACGTTTCATCAGGACCAAAAACAAAAACCTCCTACACTACACTGAAAAACCCAAGTGAGTGTGGAAAATGTGAAAAAATGTAACTTACATAAAGAGGTATGCAAAAGAAACCTAAATAGGTGTGGGCCTGTAGAGAAAAAACAGACCTACAAATACATATTAAAGTCAAAGTCACAAGAAGAAGAAAAACAAGAAAACAAGCACACCATAGTGTGATGGCACTCGGTGATGACATACTTCCATGCTGCGTGTAACAAATTTATAGCTAATCATGGACCCACCAACTCCATAAAGCAATCACCAGAAGAAGATGAAATAATTTCAAGGTTAGATTGCTTACCCTCATTTATTAAGGAACTGACACCTTTGACTCTTACTGACTCATTTGGTGTCCACTAGAAGGGGAGGAAAAACATTTTCACCCCTATGTTCTTGTTTAAGTATCTAAGATGAACATATAGGCCCACATTATGACATTGGCGGTAAATCCTGCTTATCGCCATGTCGACTGCCGCCAAGATAACGCCGCCGCGGCGGATAACTGACAAGCATATTATGACATACATATACCAATCCGTCACTTACATCCACACACACAAGTCCGCCAGCCCAAAGGTCAGTGATAAACTGGCGGTAGCAAAACCCATACCGTTACGCCAACAGAACTACATCCACAGCATTATGACCCATGAATCACTGCGACGGACATTCAATGGTGGTAAACAATTGGCAGTACATACCTCCACGCTCAAAATACACACACTCAAACAAAACAACACCACATTGGACAATTCAAACTACACACACCTGACACACATACACACACCACACACGCACACACACACCACTATAAAACACCCACCCACAGTACTCACAACCCTTTACGACTACAAACCATTGCCAACAGAGAGAGAGAGAGCAAGAGCACCCACACAACCAGAGCCACATAACATCACCACCTATACACCATCCACATACCTTACATCACACACCCCAACTCATCACCCCACACACCCTCACCCACACCACTCACACTATACCCATGGAACCACAACAACACCCCAGGTTCTCAGAGGAGGACCTAAGGGTCATGGTGGAGGAAATCATCTGGGTAGAGCTATTTGGATCACAGGTGCAGCAGACATCCATTGCTAGGAAGATGGAGCTATGGCGGAGAATCGTGGGCAGAGTCAACGCCGTGGGACAGCACCCAAGAACAAAGGGTGACATCAGGAAAAGGTGGAAACTAACAACGTGGGAGGAGCAAGTCTTGGCAATCATACATCCTGAGGGCCCGGCAGGAGTAGGAGGAGGACTGGACTCTGATAAGTCAAATCTCTATTACTATCACACCCCTACCTGCATGCCATCATAAAACCCTACCCTTACCCTCACTCCCATCACTCCACCACCTCCTGCATACCCCACCATCACAACCCACTCATCCCAATACCAAGCCCTGCATGTAGCACCAATGCATGGACACCCCTCACAGACCTGCATGGACACCTATCACCACTGCATGCACACTGGAGAGAATCACCTAGCCCACCAAATAGCAACTCACACAAAGGCAAATCTGCCAGGGCAACCACAAATATAAAGGCCAACACACCCATGCACATGATGTCACACGCAGAAACAATAAAACTGCATTTACAGCCCCATAGGTCCCCCAGCCAATGTCACCGGAGAAGAGGTGCCAGCAACATCCAGTCCCCCCCGAAGAGGCCCACAGTGATGACAGCAGCTCTGCTCGCCTGGATCTGGATGACCAACCTGGCCCATCAGGGATCTCCAGACAGTTGGTTACCCAGGCACACTTTCACACCACCACAGAGCCTCCCCCCTCACTAAACACCACCACACCACCCACCCAGTGGGGACCTACCTGTGTCCCCAGGACATGTAAAACAGCAGTGTGTCCACCACTACAGGGACCCCAGGCCACCCCACAAACACAGGACGATCAGGGACCTGGGGTCAGTGGCAGTGGGCACACAGTTCAGGGGACAGAGGCACAGGACAACAGGGAAGCTGGGAGGACTGCTGTCCGACAGGGGGATGACAGGCCTGGGGAACCGACTCTTTAGGAGGCACTCACCACGATCCTGGGAGCATACCACCATTCCCAGCATATTGTAAAAACAATAATCTTGACATTTAAGCCTTACAAAACTAAAACTCCAAACAAATACATATAACTTCCTAAACCCCTCCCCCACCCTCTACTAAATGTACCCTTCATCAATACCACCTTCCCATTCCCACCATGACCGAATCAATCACCTATCTGTCCTGCTGTCCGCCATCTGTAATTACCCTTTCCTCCCCCCCTTTGTTCCTTATCAAAGCTCCCTGACCACTCATCTTTGTGCATTCATACCCTTCCCCCCCAAAGCATGTCTGTAAAAAGCCGCCTAAACCAGACCTGCCTACCAGCAGCATAAAAACTGTCCTGTGTAAATACCTAATAAATACTAGGACCTGTCCAATTAAAACAATGAATAATCATCTTTATAAAATACAACCTCGACCTGACACAACCCAAGGGAACCATTAACTTAAATAACCTAAATTAATTAATAAAATAAATAAAACTTGAATAAATAAATACAATTACATAAGGTTCCACATACAACATTTTAAAGGGAGGGTGGGAGGCCACAACTTCACAAAAGACTATAACTGGGTGTGACAAAACGACGAAAGAGGCCGCCCACATCTTGACCCCTATTTATAAACCTACCTTTAACTCCTGCCCTTCCGCTAATCATAACCAATCCCTGAACCTACGTGGTGGATTCTACCATGGACGTCCGATCATCCGATCAGACTGGGGGGAGACCGGGCAAGCCCTTGCTCCCCCCAATCCCCCAATGGGCGAAAGGGAGTACAAACCACAACTCACCAATTAGGGGTAAAAGGCCGCTTTAATAGAACAGGTCTGGTATAAAAACAATAACCTTGGCATTTAAACCTTACAAAATTAAAACTACTTGCTAATAAATATAACTTCCTAAATCCCACCCCTACCCTCTACTAAACTTACCCCTCATCAATTCCGCCTTCCCATCCCCACCTGACCAATCCAGTACCCATCTGTTCTGCTGTCCATCTTCTGTAGTTACCCTTGCCTTTTCTTCCCTTGTCAAAACTCCCTGACCTCTCATCTTTGTGGATTCATACCCTTCCCCCAAAGCATGTCTGCAAAAACCCACCACACAGGAAAACCTGCCAGGCGTTTTCCTGCCCCACCAAAAATTCTGTTTTACTCACAATCCCATAAATTGTCACCTAAAAGGTTTGCAATCCTCATTCTAAGGTCCAATATATAATGATCATTACCTAAAAAAGACAAATGCACCCTGTCCTGTCTAAAAAGATCTTGATCTACATGAATAATCTCTTCAGGCTGCAAAACTGAAATCCCATGTACCTGACAAAAACTTCTCATCACCCTGTTCACCTTTTTATGTTGTTTTTCTATCCCTTTGAATGAATTTGCTCTCCTCCAAACTCACCTATGCACCAACTCAGTCCAAACAATGCGTGTCCCAGGCCACTTCTGTTTGATCCTCAATAGATCCATCTTCATGGCCTTCAGAAGCCCACTAAATCATATTCCCCCAAATGAACCACTAATAAATAAGGACAAACCCCTTGAGCTAATCTTTTGGAAAGAACATATAACAATTCCCCCCACCTCATACCACTTTTGCCCACCCAACAGATCTTTATTCTAGCCCCATCCAAATCCAATTGCCGCCCAAAATGTCTTGAACAAGCCTGCTTCTTGGCCCAACACACTAAGGAATGTCCCACTATCCAAACTGAACAAACTGCTCTGTTCAGGCCAGCCACACAACCTGAAAAAAGGCAAAAAACACACACAATTACCCATAAACTGGCAGCCATGTAACATTTCAGCGTACTTCTTCAAAATGGCTTGATCTAACATAACGCTTAAAATGCTTAAAACACTGAGGGCCATATTTATAGGCCCCTAGTACCACAGGAGTGTCACTTTTAGTGACACTCCTGTGGTGCCAAGCACAGCGCCATATTTACAAGGTGGCGCCACCTTGTAAATATGGTCCCTTCCCACACAGCATAGTGCGTGGAAGGGGCATGCAATGGGTATTGCTGTTGGCGTGCCACAGCATCACCCATTGCATTTTGATGCTGCCTCAGATTTATTAAATTTCATAAACCTGAGGCAGTGTCAAAATCTAACGCCACCCCCAGGGATGGCGTTAGCAGGGCGCAACGAGGAATACATTTATTCCTCCTCGTTCTTTGCTTTTTCAATGCGTGCTGCATTCTGCTGCTCGCATAGAAAAAGCAAAATACCAGAAATGATTGTTTATGTGCGGGAAGGTGGACTTTCCTGCACATAAACAATCATTTGAAAATGATGCTTTGGCACTTCTGTGCGTGCTGCATTTTGCAGCACATAAAAAAGTGCCAAAGCGCCATTAATGATTGTTTATGTGTGGGAAGGGACACCTTCCCGCACACAAACAATCACACCCCTCAACATAGACTTCCTTGCATGACTGTGCAAGGATGCCTGCGTTAGTGCTGGCGGCTAAATTTAGCACCAGCACAGGGGAAATGCAGGGGTGAGCCGTATTCCCTTAAATACGGTGCATCCCTGCATTTCCTAAGCGGCAGAGCTCCGTGCTGCCAATTTTGGCGCAGCTCCGCGCTGCACCACTTTTCTTGAAATTTGGCTCTGAGACTTCCAACGACCCAATTCCATTGTTGCCCTGTCTGATTGTCCAAGTTGCTTTTGTAGCTGCCCCAATCCTAAACCAATGGGTACCATAAAATTATGGGGCATCCCCAGTTTTTTAATTGCCACCTTCAAAACCGAAAGTAACTGATGCAACTTCAAATGTGAACCATTCTGATGAACAAATACAAAAATGGAATTGTTTGGCAAAATCCTGGTAAAAGAAGATCAACAATATACAGGACCGTCCGGGATGGTCCCACCTTACATTACCACTTCTTGCCCCCTCCCCAACTGATGGACCTTTGATGTCCTTAACCAGAAATAAATAAATACTTCCCTCACATGCACATCAGAGTTCAAAATGCCTTTCTTACCTTTTACACCTAATAGTTCCGAGACTCTAAATGCCCCATGAACGAGCCATGACATGCATAAGGACATTAGGTCAACCGCCCATGGTGAAAAACAAACTTTTCTTTAAACTAAGATTAGGTCCCTCAACATCTGTGTCGTTATCAGGCATCTCTGATCACATCTTGTACCCCCTTTCCTAGCCCAGCCAGCAAGTATACTTCTGCAGATCTCCCCCTCCATTGGATCATAACCCGAAACATATTTACCGTAAAAAAAAAAACTGACAACTTACCTGATATGGTTACCGCCGACAATCCCAAATCAATCTGTTGCATAATGAAACAAGCAGAATCCTCCCTTTATTCTCTTCAAACTAAAGCCCCCACTTCTCCTAACTGCACCTGAATATAGACATTCTGACTAAGCCCCATCATAACTTTTCCGTGTAGACAGCGCCATGGACTGTTGAATCAGCTCCAACATCCTCAAACTCCCATCTCCCATAATGCCCCAGGAACTGCTGTCTTCTGTGCATCTGCTCCCAGAGAAAGTCCACGGAATCTCTGCCACGCAAACGAGATAGCGCATCAGCAATGTTGTTAATAACACCTGGAACATACTTATCATTAAACATTATGTTAAACTTCAAACAATTCAGTAAAACAACCTCAATAAATTCAAAACGTTCTCATCCTTTGCTTTCTGTGAATTCAGTAAATTCACAACTGCTTGATTGTCCACATTGAAATCACATTTCTATTGGCTAGTGTCTGTCCCCAAATCGACGGTGCCACTATTAATGGAAAAAATTCCAAAAAGGTAATACTATACCGGATCGCTTTCCATGCCTTTGGCAAACTCTAGGCAGCACAATGTCCATCCCAAAACAAACCAAAACCATGGGCACCTGAAGCATCTGAGAAAATTTGAACTTGCCAAAACCAATCCTCATCTTCAACAAACATAGGCCCTCATTATGATCTTGGCGGTTAAAACCGCCGAGATCCACGCTGGTGGTCAATAGATGACTGCCAGTGCGACTACCCCCCGCCGGCCGTGTAATGTTTTCCCCGATAGACTGGTGGGCGGAAACAGTGTTTCCGCCCGCCGGCCCAGCGGGGAAAAGGGCTGTAACATTGACAGCGGCTCCAAATGGAGCTGCCACCAATGTTGGTGTGCGGCGGGTGCAGCTTCACCCGTCGCGCAGATCACTGCCCGTAAATCGGGCATTGACCTGCGCGATAGGGCACTGCACAGGCGCCCCTGCACTGCCCATGCCAAGTGCAGGGGCAGTAGAGGGGCCCCCTGGGGGCCCCAACATCACCTCAAGATACCCATTCCTGTTAGCAGCGCTGCCCTGTCAGATTGGAATACCCCACCCCCGCCAGCATTACTGCTGGTGGTGGAGGTGTATTCCACCGTGGGGTTTTGGGCAGATCATTATATGGCAGTCTGGGCCACCATGCTGGATGGTGGTGTTTACCACCACCGCCGGCATGGCAGCCCAGACCACCAAGATCATAATGAGGCCCATAGTCACTCCATCAAAATCTTGTAAAAAGGAAATCCACATCCTGAAATCAGCCCTAACACTGACTCCTGGCTCAAAGCCAGATATAGTGATGAGGTAACACTGCTCAGCTAAGCACGAAACCCTTCCTCCTGCAAAAAGCCCTTCCTACTCTAACAATCCTACAAGCAAAATTTTAATGACCAAGCAGACTTTGTACCTGCCTCAACTCCAACTTAGGTCTTTGAACTGCATCATTTTACAATGTAGCAAGTGTATGGACTTTTTCCTTAGGTAAACACACTTCCATTTTTACAGAATCTACCTCAATGTTTTTTTCTGGAGCCAATGGAACACCCATGTCAATCATGGCCTCTTAAAAAGCCAACAATGCTATCTGACAGTCACCTGAATCAGCTGCTCCCACCAAAAAGAAATCATCCAAATAGTGAGTTAGATACTTATAACCACTCAGTGACTGAAAGAACCACTGTAAAAATGAACTAAGCATCTCAAACAGTGAACATGAAACTGAGCAACACATAGTCAACATTCTGCCAACATAAATGGCCGTGTCAAACTGCATGCCCAACAAAGAAAAATCGTCTGGATGCACTGGAAGGAGTCTAAAAGCTAGCTGAATATCGGATTTTGCCATTTCTGACCCAATGCCAGAAAGTTTTACCAGTGAAATTGCTTCATCAACTGACACATAATGAACCATGGAGTCTTCTTGAGCAATGAAATCATTAATGCATTCCCCCACCTGCCATTACGGATAATGTATCAACCTAAACTCACCCTGTTGTTTCTTAGGTCCCACACACAGTGGGGAAATAGTCAAATTTGGCATAAGCTAACAATCAAATGGGCCCACAATTCTCCCCAATTCCAGTACCTTCTGTAATTTAGCCCTCACCACTTCTGGTTGTTCATTGCCGACCTAAAATTTCTGGCCCATCTCCGTATTCTTGGTCCTTGGAAACATAGTCTAAAACCTTCCGCAAAACCCCATAAGAAAACTTTTGCCTCTGACTCCTCTGGATAAAACTGCAACCAATACTGCATGATCTCCAATTTATTAGGGGTAGGGCCCTTTACCCGCCACATGCTGCCTGGATCCCCTTCCCCTGTCACCGCCTCTACCATGTGCAATTTGCCATCCCCAATGGATCCCTCCGAAACATTGGTAAACCGGATGTCTACCTCCACAGCTGGAGCAGTCATGTCTAAATTTACATTGCTGTCTTGTACACACCGCTGTTGAACGACCAGCATGCCCCATTCTGAGGCAGCTGTCCTCTTTACGCATTCCCCACCCCATATTGGCTGGGACAACCATGAAAGGGCTTATATTGTAAGGGCAAACCACTAGCGGTATGCATTACCGACATGTTCCTAGCAGTCCAAAGCCACTGCATCCATAATTCATTATCAATCTCCTCCTATTCCTTGTGCGGATAAATAGCCATCCTTGCCCTAAATTCCTCATCATATCTAAACCACCAAAAACCGCCATAATCCATTTGAGCTCTCTGCACAATATCCATGTACTTGAACAAAGCTACACACCTCTCCAGATAGCGCTCACAATAAACGCACACTTATATTAACAAGGCTGAAGTCCAGTTCTCAATAGTGGTAGGTCCTTTGGGCCTAGACGCAAATTCCCATTCTTCTTCTTTTGAACCTTCCTTAGCCTGAACTTCCCTGTGAAGTAGTTTAAAAACATCAACAAATTCACCTTAACATATTCTGTCTTTCATATTCTGAGTTAGATGTGCCCCCAAAGGCATCAACACTCCCATGTATGGAAGCATTTTTTTTTAACGCTTCCCCAGTACCCTCATTTGCAGACTTATTTTCATGAACCTGACTTTTCCTGACTTGAATCAAGTCCAACTTTCCTGTACCAAACGCTGTTCCCTTTACATCCTGTGTTGAATTTCCAATGACAACATCACTTTTGTCCCCTAAAACAGCCTGAATTCCCATGGCTTTTCACAAGGACTTTGCCGCTACTTCAGCCCTCACCAACTGGGATACCTCCCCCCTTTCAAAACATTCCCTTCTGTACTCACCTCGAGGTAAGTTTACAGCCATGATGTTCTTCTGTCCACTTCCATCCTGACGATCAGTCTGGACCGCCTTCCTTGTTGTCTCCTAAAAAACATCAAGCTCCTTCCCCCATTAGATATTGACCGTCCCCCAAAACCTTCCTTCACCTCCCCATCTGTTGTACAATTTCTCCTTCTTCTGGTTCATCCCCCTTCATCGTAATCTAAAGCTTTGTCTTCCAGTCCATAGTTCTGTTCCATGAAGCCAGCACCCCAGCTGGTAGAAGGCTCTTCAGATTCCAACTGTAGATCATCTTGAAATCACAGTTCATATGCATCCCCGATGTCAGGCTAGCCACTCTGGATCTCGCTCTCTCTTCAACCGGTGTCCTGAGGGTGCCCTAACCCCCAATGGCATCCTCTGATTGTCTGCTGGCTGCCCAAGCCGCATTGATGATGACTGCTCCTCATGCATGCCCTTTGCATGAGTGCCGCCACACCCAGTCTGCGATACAACTGGCCCTGGCTGCCAAAAATCCAATCTAACTTGGGCCATACCTCCCTTTCCACTAACATCAGTCTCACCATATAACATACCTCTCATACCTAACCCACATTTATCTTCAAATTGAATAAGCTGCCCTGTCTTATACATAGTCTGGTTATTACCATCCCATTCCTTGACCTTATGTAGCATGGGACTAACCAACCTAGGAATAAACTGCAGCATTCTACCATCCTGCATGACCATAGGCATATTTACCAACTCCAAACACTAATTTACGTTCCGTTTTCCTGTAAACGCTTCTTCCTCCTCATCAGACACCACAATAACTATGTCCCGATTTTCTGCAGTGGGCCTGCCATCTTTTGATGCTGCCCCTAAGGTTCTTTCCTCTGTTGGTCTCCCCCCTTGCTCACCTGTTGTTTCTGAGGGAAGTAGAGCTTGTTCTTCTCATACACTCGGGCGCGGATCTTAAAAAGCGCATGCTCGTTATCGCCAAAGTTACTCAAGTGGCCTTCTTCCATCACCACACTCTTCAAAGATAATCCTTTGCCTCTGCCAACAACGCGCTGCCTAAGTGACGCACCCGAATGGCACACAAACTTTGGACTGCCTCTCCTGCTGCTTAAAAGGGTAAGCTACAACCATTTCCTGCCTTATGATCACCACCACGCTCTGGCGATGCACAAGTTTTTCTACCCAACATACTTTTTTGACAAAACGTTTTTGTTTTCTGAACCGGTGACACTCATGCGATCACTGCCACGCCCTCGGAGGACGCCCGCTTTGGCCTTCTTAAACCCACCCATGCCTGTTCAAATACCCCATCCTGCAAAAGATCCTCCCAACCTTCATCCTGCTAAATTTTCAACGCCTGCACTACTGTGCTGGACTTCGACATTCCTGCCAATTATTTCCTTCGCTATCGACACCTAATCAACAGCCAACAACCAATTATCTAATCTAATGCCTACCTCACCACAGGTGAGACAAAATGGGCAAAGAGGCCACCCACACCTTGACCCTTATTTATAAACCCCCTTTGACTCCCACCCTTCTGCTAATCCTAACCAATCCCTGAACCTGCGTGGTGGATTCTACCACCCTCGCCCGATCAGCAAGCCCTTGCTCCCCTTAAACCCCCATTCTCTTCTTGGCTCTTTCCATTAATTCCCTGTTCTTCCTCCAGGGAGAGTGCAAATATTTTTTGACATGCACTTTTATAGTGATGTAAAAGCACTCCAAATGTGAGCAGCTTCAATACTTTCAAAGCAGAATAGTTATTCATTTGCCACAATTGCAGAGAGAACACATGCTGTTAGCAAAATACATGAATTGAAATCTCCTCTGAATAAGTTTTGTTGCTAATGTCAGGGCTGATGGCTTGTTTAAGAAATTCAAGACTGAAACATTATCTAAACCAATAAGGGGAATTAACAGAAAAGATCATAATTCATCCTTAGCATGAGGTGCTAAATTCTTGGACAATGTTGCGCGCAGGGTATTTTCAGTTCAATGAAACCATTTTATATATTTATTGGTAACATTCAGTTTTGAACAGGCGCTTTCATAGTTATTTATTGATGGAATACTTCTAATTTGCTAATTCATTTTCTAGTGTCTCCACTTTTCATGCCTGTTTTTTCAAGGCCCGTTTTTGCGTACAAACATCCATGACACACAATTACTTCCCCTCATGAACTGAGATCCTTGACACAAGCAGTGAGTGACAAAGAAACCTCGCCATTAATGCATTTGCCCGACTCGATTAATTGATTTCAATGGCTTGATGGATGCAACCTGAGGTTACTCCATTACAAATAACTACTAAGCGAAGTCAAACATATTCTTCTCCCTTCTATGCTATTCAATTAACATCTCATTTTAAAACCGCCGTTTTGCTCTAGATCAACAATTGTTAATTGGCCATCAAAAAGACTTCTTGTAAGGACAAACACTGCCGCCTTGACAATTGGGTGTTTACTTTAGGTACCCGACGAGAAGCATCCTATTATTATTCTTTGTAATGTATTTTCAAATTAGTATTGATATTTTTCAAATAATTATGTGTAGGTTGATAATGTATCCAGTGAAAGCAGCTACTGTTTCATCAAGTTCAAACCATTTTATTTTTCAAAACAACCCAGAATAAGAAAGCTTGTTCCTTGTAAACAACTATGAAACACTCAAACTAAGCTGCTTATTTTGCAGCGCTAATCAACCCCGTACTGCTCAATTATCTTTTCCTCTTACATTATTATGTTCATATACATTCTGGGCACTCTTTTTTTCCTGTCTTTATGGTCTCGTCTGTTCCTGCTCTGTACCCAAAACAGACTGCCATGCATCAGACCAGCAGGTGTCGCCCTTTCATGCATACTAATTTAAGAGAGAAATGGCATAGTTATGTATTAGTGACAGTTCAATAGCAACTAAATAATAACTAGATTTTCCCATCCTCCATAAATTTTCATCTCAATCCAATCCAATCCGATCTCAATCCAAGATCTTTCAGGTTCTGCTTTCTTGGTTGAGGGTTCCCTTGGGAAACATTTTTATGTCCTGGTCGGATCTCTCAAAGCACAAAAGGAAGATCTGAGAAAGCGACCGACTAAGGGAGATTTCAAGATTTTTCAGATTGGGTGGCCTGCATTACTAAATAGGCAAAGTAGGCACTGGTCTATGGGCCCAGCTCTTTTTAGGGGCCCCAAAACAATGGACCAAATTAATACTGATTTCATCTTGAAAGAACATTACAATCAAGCTTTCTTAAATTGTTTCCAAAAGATAGAAAAAAATGAATTAATTCAAAGAAACGAAAACTTTATATTAAAGCCGCAATAGAGAAAATTATGTATTAATGTAATGTTTCCATTAACAACGTAAAGTACATAAACCATAGACATCAGATTCACATAACAGTTTGGGCCTGATTACAACTTTGGAGGAGGTGTTAATCCGTCCCAAAAGTGACGGTAAAGTGACGGATATACCACCAGCCGTATTACGAGTTCCATAGGATATAATGGACTCGTAATACGGCTGGTGGTATATCCGTCACTTTACCGTCACTTTTGGGACGGATTAACACCTCCTCCAAAGTTGTAATCAGGCCCTTTGGCGGTCATTCTGACCGCGGTGGTCGGCGGTCGCCGCCCGCCAAGCGGTTCCCGCCGAAAGACCGCACCGCGGTCCAAAGACCGCGGCGCCCATTCCGGCTTTCCCGCTGGACCGGCGGGCGACCGCCAGAAGACTGCCGACCGGCCCAGCGGGACAGCCCCTTTTTGACAATGAAGCCGGCTCGGAATGGAGCCGGCGGAGTTGAAGGGGTGCGACGGGTGCAGTGGCACCCGTCGTGATTTTCACTATCTGCTAAGCAGACAGTGAAAATCTTTGTGGGGCCCTGTTAGGTGGCATGGGCAGTGCAGGGGCCCCCAGGGGCCCCACAGCACCCGTTCCCGCCATCCTGGTTCTGGCAGTGGACACCGCCAGAAACAGGCTGGCGGAAAGGGGGTCGGAATCCCCATGGCGGTGCTGCAAGCAGCGCCGCCATGGCGGGTTCCCTGGGCCAGCGGGAATCCGGCGGGAAACCGCTGGCTCCCCTTTTCCGACCGCGGCTTTACCGCCGCGGTCAGAATCGCCCAGGAAGCACCGCCAGCCTGTTGGCGGTGCTTCCGCCGCACTCCGCCATGGCGGTCATGGACCGCCAAGGTCAGAATGACCCCCTTTGTCTTTTAAAAGCTTGGCTTCTGTTAGCTCTCGGTTTGTAAAAAAAAATTGGTGCAAACTACATACGTGTAATGTACAGTAGTGATGGTCAGGCATCTCCATCTAGTGGCTGACGTGCACACTACTTAGCTCAATGTTGTAATCCCAGTAGAGCACGCGAACAAGAAACCTCCAGTGGAGTCACTACATTTTACAGAGTAGCACAAGTGACTGCTATTCTGGGTCTGTCTTAAATTGGAAAATTTGTGTAGGTTGTAATGCAATCACTGTTAATTTTTTACATGTTGAATTGTAGCACATCATGGTGGTCATTCCAACCTCGGCGGTAAAAGGCGCTTACCGCCAGACAGATGAACGCCATAACACCGCCGCGGTAAACCACCACGGTCATTCTGACCCACAACAGGCAAACCGCCAAAATACCGACATCCACAAAAGTCCGCCACACCAAAGGTCAGAGATAAACTGGCGATGACCAAACCTCCACCGTCACGCCAACAGAAATACGCCCATGCCATTACGACCCACGAATCCACGCGGCGGTCTTTCAACCGCAGTATTCTATTGGCGGTACACACCGCTGCGGTCGAAATACACATACTCGTACAAAACACTACCACATTGGACAATTCGAAATACACACACCTGATACACATACACACACCACTCCCACACACCCAATACAATATAAAACACACACCCACATCACCCACAAACCCCTACGACCAAAAATCACGAACGAAGACCAGAGAGAGACACCACAGTCAACTACCAAGCATCCACAGGCACACAATACCAATACCCACAGAACTTCCACGCACCTCACACAACACACCACTAAATAGCACCCCACCTATCACTACACACTCCACCCCACACATCATCCACACCACCCCATGGCACCTCAAAGACACCCCAGGTTCTCAGATGATGAACTCAGGGTCATAGTGGAGGAAATCGTACGAGTAGAGCCCCAGCTGTTCGGGACACAGGTGCAGCACACCACCATTGCCAGGAAGATGGAGCTATGGAGCAGAATAGTCGACAGGGTCAACGCAGTAGGACAGCACCCAAGAAATAGGGACGACATCAAGAAGAGGTGGAACGACCTACGGGGAAAGGTGCGTTCCATGGTATCAAGGCACAACATCGCTGTACAGCGGACTGGCGGCGGACCCCCACCTCCTCCCCCAGAATTTACAACATGGGAGGAGCAAGTCTTGAACATCCTACATCCTGAGGGCCTGAGGGTCAGTGGAGGAATGGACTCTGGTAAGTCTCATCTTCACTACTTCATCCCCCCCACCCCACCTGCATGCCAACTCATACCCCCACCCTCACCCCCATCACAACTACCCCTTGCAAATGTCTCACCATCACAACCCACTCATCCCAAAACTTAGCCCTGCATGCGGCCCGAAGCATGGACACCCATCACCAAAGCATGCCCAATGCACATACCCATCACCCCCCCCCCCAAAACACCGTCACAACAGCCCCCACAAAGGAATGCCAGCACGGGGGTACACGGGCACCCACCCATTGCACGCCTTTGGCACACACAGAAGCAATAACCATACTTTTATACCCCTGCAGGACCCGAACGCCAGGTCACCGCGCAGGAGGGTCCACAAATGTCCACTCCACCCCCAGAAGAGGCCCACAGTGATGACAGCAGCTCTGTCTCCCTGGATCTAGATGACCAGCCCGGTCCATCGGGGACCTCGGGACAGTCGGTTCCCCACAGGCAGCCACAGGCTATACCAGACCTAACCCCCTCTGGGAACACCAGCACAGCACCCACCCAGCGGGCCCATACCTCTGTCCCCAGGACACATCAATCAGCGGTGTGTCCACCACTACAGGGATCCCAAGTTAACCCACCACCCCAACAACAACAGGGACCTGGGGGCAGTGGTAGTGGGCACACGGTCCAGAGGACGGAGGCCCAGGGAAACAGGGGAACTGGGAGGGCAGCTGTGTGACAGGGGGGGGACAGGCCAAGGGAACCCACTCTCCACGAGGCCCTCTCCTCCATCATGGGAGCATACCACCGCTCCCAGGAGACGATGGCAACGGTCCTGGCCAGTTTTCAGGAAATCCAGCTTCTGCAGGAGCAACAGTATATGGGGTTCAGGGAGGAACTAAGAAACATCAGTTCCGCCATGGGTACCATCGTAGTGGCCCTGAATGAGTTAATCACCACATTGCGGAACACTGTGGCACCTCAAAGGGCCCCTGTCACTAGCATGGACCAAGAACTGGCTACCACCTCCGCCGGCGCTAATGGAGAGGAGGCCCCGACACAAGACCAACAGGCCACCAGAACCCCACCCCCTGCAGAAGGAGAACCACCCCGCAAGCGGGCCCTGAGATCCAGGAAGAAGACAGAGTAACATCTCAAGACCCCCGCCAGCAAAGGATACCGCCCTGATTGTCATCCCACTGCCCCACATTGTCACCCTGTCCAACTTTAAACTGCCCCTGCTCCACTTCCCACAGGCATTTGGACAATGCACCTGTGAACCTGATAGCCATGGACAATCCTCCACCATCACCCCTCACCGATTTGCAACCACCCATCCAAATTAGAGCACTTGAATAAACACACTTATTGCACATAAACAATCTGGAGCCTGTCTGTGATTTTAACAAATGTATTAGACATGACAGTGGCAAAATCTTTCTTCACATTGTGATGCCAACAAACCGCTGTCACACAGCTGTAGTCCATGGGGAAACTAAGCAGATGTCACGCAGTGGGGCCCACAGCTCTGAAAACGGAAGGGAAAGTCACAACACAGTTACCATACACTGGGGGAAAAAGTCAGACAGTAGAGAGGTAGGAGTCTTTAAGTAAATGTAATATGCCGGTGTGTACTCTTACCTGTGTGTCACTGAAAGTATTGCTCTATTACTGTGTTCCTGTTGTCTATGTCGTCCTCTTCGGCTTCCTCTTCTTCACTCTCCACAGGCTCCACAGCTGCTACAACACCACCATCTGGACCATCCTCCTGCAGAAAAGGCACCTGGCGGCGCAAAGCCAGGTTGTGAAGCATACAGCAGGCCACAATGATCTGGCACACCTTCTTTGGTGAGTACATTAGGGATCCACCTGTCATATGGAGGCACCTGAACCTGGCCTTCAGCAGGCCAAAGGTGCGTTCGATCACCCTCCTAGTCCGCCCATGGGCCTCATTGTAGCGTTCCTCTGCCCTGGTCCTGGGATTCCTCACTGGGGTCAGTAGCCAGGACAGGTTGGGGTAACCTGAGTCCCCTAATAGCCACACCCGGTGCCTCTGGAGTTGACCCATCACATATGGGATGCTGCTATTCCGCAGGATGTAGGCGTCATGCACTGAGCCAGGGAACTTGGCATTAACATGGGAGATGTACTGGTCTGCCAAACAGACCATCTGTACATTCATGCAATGATAACTTTTCCTGTTCCTGTATACCTGTTCACTCCTGCTGGGGGGTACCAAAGCCAAATGTGTCCCATCAATGGCACCTATGATGTTGGGGATATGTCCAAGGGAATAGAAGTCACCCTTCACTGTAGGCAAATCCCCCACCTCAGGGAAAACTATGTAGCTCCGCATGTGTTTGAGCAGGGCAGACAACACTCTGGACAACACCTTGGAAAACATAGGTTGAGACATCCCTGATGATATGGCCACTGTTGTTTGAAATGACCCACTTGCTAAGAAATGGAGTACTGACAGCACCTGCACTAGAGGGGGGATCCCTGTGGGTTGGCGGATGGGTGACATCAGGTCTGCCTCCAGCTGGGCACACCGTTCATGTATAGTGGCTCGGTCAAGCCTGTATGTCAGAATGACATGTCGTTCCTCCATTGTCGACAGGTCCACCAGCGGTCTGTACACGGGAAGATTCCTCCATCTCCTCGCATTGCCCAGCGGACGGTGCCTAGGAAGGACAACAGTGAGCACAGAGTCAATCAACCCACAGGTACGTTCCCACAGCTTGCACACAACACGAATCACTAAGCAGTAAATGGTTTGTATGAGTGTTGAGGAAAGGCCTAGGCATGTGTGACGCAGTAGAAATTAAGCCATGTGGGACCTTGAAATGGCGGCTGCCTGACCTGTGAAGTGTGACAATATGATGTGAGGTCAATGCGCTGGTGTGGCACACCGTGGCGGTAGGCGGTCGAAGACCGCGGCGCAAAGCCGCATTGGTTAACATTGAACCCTATGGGTTTCAGGAGCCAATGACGATGTGCACCGGCGGTCGCAGTACGCACCGCTGCGGGCGTGACCGCCATTTTCTATCTACTTAATCACACGATACCTGATCTTCCACAGGAGAGGACCTACACTGCAAGTGCTGCTGTGACCTCGGTCTGGAAGAGACAATGGCTGCTGCGACTGGGGAAAGGGCCCCTGCCTTCACTTCTGAAGAATTGGAGAACTCGTGGATGGGGTCCTCCCCCAGTATGCGCTACTCTACGGTCCTCCAGACCAACAGGTAAGTACACTGGGAGCATGCTTTGTGGGCAATGCCTGGGTTGAGTCAGGTGGATGAAAGATGGTGGGGAGGGGAGCGATTGAGGCATGCATCAGACGACAGATGAGAGCATGTGCCACATGGCAAGGGTGGGGATGGGGGGCCACTCACTTCGAGCATGCAGAAGGTGATGGCAATTTTTCTCTCCCTGTACATGTCACATAGGTCAGCGCCCACCAGAAAATCGTGATTTGGCGTGCCATCGCCAAGGACGTCCGGACCCTGGGGGTCCACAACAGACAGGGCACCCACTGCCGGAAGAGGTGGGAGGACATCCGCCACGGGAGCAGGAAGACGGCGGAGGCTCTGCTGGGGATGGCCTCCCAACGTAGGAGGGGTGCCAGTCGTCAATTGACCCCCCTGATGTCCCGGATCCTGGCGGTGGCCTACCCCGATTTGGATGGGCGCGTGAGGACATCACAGCAGACACAAGGGGGTGAGTACATTCTCATTCTGGTGACTTTGCGTGCAGTGGAGGTGTCTGGGTGGGGGAGGAGGGCTGTGGGTCTCCCTAGGCCAGGGCGATTTCTGTAGGCTAGGCCCCTCTGTAAGGCATGGCCCTGTGCCCCCGCCCCCACCTCTGTAGGGTGCCAAGTTCAGGTATCCATGGCCCTGTGTCATCTATGTGTGCAGTTGTCGTCCATAGGCTTGTAGGCCATGTCCCACTGATTGAGTAGTGGACCCCAAGTGCGCGGCGTAGTGCAGGGGGCTTCTGTGTGTGTCTTGTCCGCCAACGGTAGCGGTAATCCATGCACTCAACATGTCTTTATTTCTCCCCCCCCCTTTTTTGTGGTCTTCCTGTTCATGTGTGCATCAGCATCATCAGGCGGAGGAGAAGTGGCATCGGAGCACAAGGGAGCTGCATCCCACATGGCCCTGGAGGGCCATGCAACGGACTCTGAGTACACCTGTGGGACAGAGGGCGAGGGGAGCTCCACAGCGGGGACTCGTGCTGATATCAGTGGCAGCGACTCGTCCTCTGAAGGGAGCTCCCTTGTGGTGGCGGCAACATCCGTGCCCCCCGCAACAACAGGTACAGCCGCCACCCAGCGTTTGCCCCATGCCCGCTCACCCAGGAAGGTGGGCATCTCCTTCGCCCCAGGCACCTCAGGCCCTGCCCCTGTCACCCCTGCTGCCCTCAGTGAGGAGGTCATTGACCTCCTGAGGACCATCATTGTTGGGCAGTCTACCCTTTTGAATGCCATCCAGGGTGTAGAAAGGAAGGTGCACCGGAGTAATGCATACCTGGAGGGCATTCATTCGGGTCAGGCTGCCCATCAGCGTTAGTTCAACGCTCTGGCCTCAGCACTGACGGCAGCAATTGTCCCTGTCTCTAGCCTCCCCTCTCCAACTTCCTCCACCCAGACCCAATCCCCAGTACCTCTGCCTATCCCAGACACACCATCAGACCAGCCTGCACACACCTCAACACCCAAGGGAAGCTCATCCAGACGTAAGCACCACACATCACACAAGCATTCACACAAGCAACATCCACATGCAGACACACCAACAGCCACTGACTCCACTGTGTACCCCTCCTCCTCATCTCCCTCCTCCCTCCCTGTGACGTCTCCACTCACACTTGCATGCACAACATCTTCAGCCACTACGTCCATCACCAGCACACCCACCCGAACACTCCGCACACGTGCAGTCACCACCCCCACTACCATTTACACGTCCCCTGTGTCCTCTCCCAATGTGTCTGTCACCCCCTCTTCCAAACCACACAAACGCAAGCAGCCACCCACCCAACAGCCATCCACCTCACGACAGCCTCCAGCCCAAGCACCTGCACCCAAAGACACCAGACTTCACACTCCTACAACCACATCCTCTTCCTCCACTCCCATACCCACTACACCTACCCGTCCCTCTCTTTCCAAATTGCTTTTCTTTTCCAAACTTGACCTCTTTCCTACAACTCCCCCACCCCGTCCATCTCATAAGACTGCAATCAGCACCTCAGCCACCACCAAACTAGGACCTATCAGGACTGTTGTCCAAGGACTGTGGAGTCCCCCACCCTCAAGGGCAACTACTCCTGCTAGGAGCCAAGGCACGGCCAGCCCACCCCCAAAAAAGCACCCAAAAATTTGCAGTGCCCGGCGCGAGAGGCCACGGACACCAGGGACCAAAATCCCTACCCTGGCTCCGGCTGCAAGTGGGGTGCCACCTGGCACACCGCCAAAGGTGGCAAAGGGCCACAGACGACCAGGGAAGGGTGGGAAGGGCAGCACGCCCAACAAGTCCGGCAGCAGGCTAGCTGCCCAGGAGGGCCCCACCAGCCCCATCCCAGGTGTGCAGGAGGACACCCAGAGGCCCGGTACGGCAGCCCAGGAGGGCCCGCAAGCCAACAGACAGATGGGCAGAAAGGCCCAGCCAGCCACATGTCAGGTGGCGAGTGACATCCATGCCTGGGCCGGAACCGCTGCACTGGACACTCATCTCAAGCACCGCTGAACTGGGCACCGCTGTCTCAAGCACCGCTGAACTGGGCACCGCCGTCTCAAGCACCGATGAACTGGGCCCTTTCACTCAAGCACTGCTGAACTGGGCACCGCCGTCTCAAGCACCGCTGAACTGGGCCCTTTCACTCAAGCACCGCTGAACTGGGCACCGCCGTCTCAAGCACCGCTGAACAGGGCACCGCCGTCTCAAGCACCGCTGAACTGGGCCCTTTCAATCAAGCACCGCTGAACTGGGCACCGCCGTCTCAAGCACCGCTGAACTGGGCCCTTTCAATCAAGCACCGCTGAACTGGGCACCGCCGTCTCAAGCACCGCTGAACTGGGCCCTTTCAATCAAGCACCGCTGAACTGGGCACCGCCGTCTCAAGCACTGCTGAACTGGGCCCTTTCAATCAAGCACCGCTGAACTGGGCCCTTTCAATCAAGCTCTGCTGAACTGGGCACCGCCGTCTCAAGCACCGCTGAACTGGGCCCTTTCAATCAAGCACCGCTGAACTGGGCACCGCCGTCTCAAGCACCGCTGAACTGGGCCCTTTCAATCAAGCACCG
This sequence comes from Pleurodeles waltl, assembly GCF_031143425.1. Classification (NCBI taxonomy): domain Eukaryota; kingdom Metazoa; phylum Chordata; class Amphibia; order Caudata; family Salamandridae; genus Pleurodeles; species Pleurodeles waltl. Next base: position 843,085,295 of record NC_090436.1, read on the forward strand.
CTGCACTGGGCCCTTTCAATCAAGCACCGCTAAACTGGGCACTGCCGTCTCAAGCACCGCTGAACTGGGCCCTTTCAATCAAGCACCGCTAAACTGGGCACCGCCGTCTCAAGCACCGCTGAACTGGGCCCTTTCAATCAAGCACCGCTGAACTGGGCACTGCCGTCTCAAGCACCGTTGAACTGGGCCCTATCAATCAAGCACCGCTGAACTGGGCACCACCGTCTCAAGCACCGCTGAACTGGGCCCATTCAATCAAGCACCGCTGAACTGGGCCCTTTCAATCAAGCACCGCTGAACTGGGCACCGCCGTCTCAAGCACTGCTGAACAGGGCCCTTTCAATCAAGCACCGCTGAACTGGGGACCGCCGTCTCAAGCACCGCTGAACTGGGCACTTTCAATCAAGCACCGCTGAACTGGGCACTGCCGTATCAAGCACCGCTGAACTGGCCCCTTTCAATCAAGCCCCGCTGAACTGGGCCCTTTCAATCAAGCACCGCTGAACTGGGCACTGCCGTCTCAAGTACCGCTGAACTGGGCACCGCCGTCTCAAGCACCGCTGAACTGGGCCCTTTCAATCAAGCACCGCTGAACTGGGCACCGCCGTCTCAAGCACCGCTGAACTGGGCCCTTTCAATCAAGCACCGCTGAACTGGGCACCGCCGTCTCAAGCACCGCTGAACTGGGCCCTTTCAATCAAGCACCGCTGAACTGGGCACCGCCGTCTCAAGCACTGCTGAACTGGGCCCTTTCAATCAAGCACCGCTGAACTGGGCCCTTTCAATCAAGCTCCGCTGAACTGGGCACCGCCGTCTCAAGCACCGCTGAACTGGGCCCTTTCAATCAAGCACCGCTGAACTGGGCACCGCCGTCTCAAGCACCGCTGAACTGGGCCCTTTCAATCAAGCACCGCTGAACTGGGCACCGCCATCTCAAGCACCGCTGAACTGGGCCCTTTCAATCAAGCACCGCTGAACTGGGCCCTTTCAATCAAGCACCGCTAAACTGGGCACCGCCGTCTCAAGCACCGCTGAACTGGGCCCTTTCAATCAAGCACCGCTGAACTGGGCACTGCCGTCTCAAGCACCGTTGAACTGGGCCCTTTCAATCAAGCACCGCTGAACTGGGCACCACCGTCTCAAGCACCGCTGAACTGGGCCCTTTCAATCAAGCACCGCTGAACTGGGCACCGCCGTCTCAAGCACCGCTGAACTGGGCCCTTTCAATCAAGCACCGCTGAACTGGGCACCGCCATCTCAAGCACCGCTGAACTGGGCCCTTTCAATCAAGCACCGCTGAACTGGGCCCTTTCAATCAAGCACCGCTAAACTGGGCACCGCCGTCTCAAGCACCGCTGAACTGGGCCCTTTCAATCAAGCACCGCTGAACTGGGCACTGCCGTCTCAAGCACCGCTGAACTGGGCCCTTTCAATCAAGCACCGCTGAACTGGGCACCGCCGTCTCAAGCACCGCTGAACTGGGCCCTTTCAATCAAGCACCGCTGAACTGGGCACCGCCATCTCAAGCACCGCTGAACTGGGCCCTTTCAATCAAGCACCGCTGAACTGGGCCCTTTCAATCAAGCACCGCTAAACTGGGCACCGCCGTCTCAAGCACCGCTGAACTGGGCCCTTTCAATCAAGCACCGCTGAACTGGGCACTGCCGTCTCAAGCACCGTTGAACTGGGCCCTTTCAATCAAGCACCGCTGAACTGGGCACCACCGTCTCAAGCACCGCTGAACTGGGCCCTTTCAATCAAGCACCGCTGAACTGGGCACCGCCATCTCAAGCACCGCTGAACTGGGCCCTTTCAATCAAGCACCGCTGAACTGGGCCCTTTCAATCAAGCACCGCTAAACTGGGCACCGCCGTCTCAAGCACCGCTGAACTGGGCCCTTTCAATCAAGCACCGCTGAACTGGGCACTGCCGTCTCAAGCACCGTTGAACTGGGCCCTTTCAATCAAGCACCGCTGAACTGGGCACCACCGTCTCAAGCACCGCTGAACTGGGCCCTTTCAATCAAGCACCGCTGAACTGGGCCCTTTCAATCAAGCACCGCTGAACTGGGCACCGCCGTCTCAAGCACCGCTGAACAGGGCCCTTTCAATCAAACACCGCTGAACTGGGGACCGCCGTCTCAAGCACCGCTGAACTGGGCCCTTTCAATCAAGCACTGCTGAACTGGGCACCGCCGTCTCAAGCACCGCTGAACTGGGCCCTTTCAATCAAGCACCGCTGAACTGGGCACCGCCGTCTCAAGCACCGCTGAACTGGGCCCTTTCAATCAAGCACCGCTGAACTGGGCCCTTTCAATCAAGCACCGCTGAACTGGGCACTGCCGTCTCAAGTACCGCTGAACTGGGCACCGCCGTCTCAAGCACCGGTGAACTGGCCCCTTTCAATCAAGCCCCGCTGAACTGGGCACCACCGTCTCAAGCACCGCTGAACTGGGCCCTTTCAATCAAGCACCGCTGAACTGGGCACCGCCTTCTCAAGCACCGCTGAACTGGGCCCTTTCAATCAAGCACCGCTGAACTGGGCCCTTTCAATCAAGTACCGCTGAACTGGGCACTGCCGTCTCAAGTACCGCTGAACTGGGCACCGCCGTCTCAAGCACCGCTGAACTGGGCCCTTTCAATCAAGCACCGCTGAACTGGGCACCGCTGAACTGGGCCCTTTCAATCAAGCACCGCTGAACTGGGCCCTTTCAATCAAGCACCGCTAAACTGGGCACCGCCGTCTCAAGCACCGCTGAACTGGGCCCTTTCAATCAAGCACCGCTGAACTGGGCACCGCCGTCTCAAGCACCGCTGAACTGGGGCCTTTCAATCAAGCACCGCTGAACTGGGCACCGCCGTCTCAGGCACCGCTGAACTGGGCCCTTTCAATCAAGCACCGCTAAACTGGGCACCGCCGTCTCAAGCACCGCTGAACTGGGCCCTTTCAATCAAGCACCGCTGAACTGGGCACTGCCGTCTCAAGCACCGCTGAACTGGGCACCGCTGTCTCAAGCACCGCTGAACTTGGCCCTTTCAATCAAGCACCGCTGAACTGGGCACCGCCGTCTCAAGCACCGCTGAACTGGGCCCTTTCAATCAAGCACCGCTGATCTGGGCACCGCCGTCTCAAGCACTGCTGAACTGGGCCCTTTCAATCAAGCACCGCTGAACTGGGCACCGCCGTCTCAAGCACCGCTGAACTGGGCCCTTTCAATCAAGCACCGCTGAACTGGGCACCGCCGTCTCAAGCACTGCTGAACTGGGCCCTTTCAATCAAGCACCGCTGAACTGGGCCCTTTCAATCAAGCACCGCTGAACTGGGCACCGCCGTCTCAAGCACCGCTGAACTGGGCCCTTTCAATCAAGCACCGCTGAACTGGGCACCGCCGTCTCAAGCACCGCTGAACTGGGCCCTTTCAATCAAGCACCGCTGAACTGGGCACCGCCGTCTCAAGCACCGCTGAACTGGGCCCTTTCAATCAAGCACCGCTGAACTGGGCCCTTTCAATCAAGCACCGCTGAACTGGGCACCGCCGTCTCAAGCACCGCTGAACTGGGCCCTTTCAATCAAGTACCGCTGAACTGGGCACTGCCGTCTCAAGCACCGCTGAACTGGGCCCTTTCAATCAAGCACCGCTGAACTGGGCACCGCCGTCTCAAGCACCGCTGAACTGGCCCCTTTCAATCAAGCCCCACTGAACTGGGCACCGCCGTCTCAAGCACCGCTAAACTGGGCCCTTTCAATCAAGCACCGCTGAACTGGGCACCGCTGTCTCAAGCACCGCTGAACTGGGCCCTTTCAATCAAGCACCGCTGAACTGGGCCCTTTCAATCAAGCACCGCTGAACTGGGCACTGCCGTCTCAAGTACCGCTGAACTGGGCACCGCCGTCTCAAGCACCGCTGAACTGGGCCCTTTCAATCAAGCACCGCTGAACTGGGCACCGCCGTCTCAAGCACCGCTGAACTGGGCCCTTTCAATCAAGCACCGCTGCACTGGGCCCTTTCAATCAAGCACCGCTAAACTGGGCACTGCCGTCTCAAGCACCGCTGAACTGGGCCCTTTCATTCAAGCACCGCTGAACTGGGCACCGCCGTCTCAAGCACCGCTGAACTGGGGCCTTTCAATCAAGCACCGCTGAACTGGGCACCGCCGTCTCAAGCACCGCTGAACTGGGCCCTTTCAATCAAGCACCGCTGAACTGGGCCCTTTCAATCAAGCACCGCTAAACTGGGCACCGCTGTCTCAAGCACCGCTGAACTGGACCCTTTCAATCAAGCACCGCTGAACTGGGCACTGCCGTCTCATGCACCGCTGAACTGGGCCCTTTCAATCAAGCACCGCTGAACTGGGCACCACCGTCTCAAGCATCGCTGAACTGGGCCCTTTCAATCAAGCACCGCTGAACTCGGCCCTTTCAATCAAGCACCGCTGAACTGGGCACCGCCGTCTCAAGCACCGCTGAACAGGGCCCTTTCAATCAAGCACCGCTGAACTGGGGACCGCCGTCTCAAGCACCGCTGAACTGGGCCCTTTCAATCAAGCCCCGCTGAACTGGGCACCGGCGTCTCAAGCACCGCTGAACTGGGCCCTTTCAATCAAGCACCGCTGAACTGGGCACCGCCGTCTCAAGCACCGCTGAACTGGGCCCTTTCAATCAAGCACCGCTGAACTGGGCCCTTTCAATCAAGCTCCGCTGAACTGGGCACTGCCGTCTCAAGTACCGCTGTACTGGGCACCGCCGTCTCAAGCACCGCTGAACTGGGCCCTTTCAATCAAGCACCGCTGAACTGGGCACCGCCGTCTCAAGCACCGCTGAACTGGGCACCGCCGTCTCAAGCACCGCTGAACTGGGCCCTTTCAATCAAGCACCGCTGAACTGGGCACCACTGTCTCAAGCACCGCTGAACTGGGCCCTTTCAATCAAGCACCGCTGAACTGGGCACTGCCGTCTCAAGCACCGCTGAACTGGGCCCTTTCAATCAAGCACCGCTGAACTGGGCACCGCCGTCTCAAGCACCGCTGAACTGGGCCCTTTTAATCAAGCACCGCTGAACAGGGCACCGCCGTCTCAAGCACCGCTGAACTGGGCACCGCCGTCTCAGCACCGCTGCACTGGGCACCGCCATCTCAAGCACCGCTGGCCCATTGTCGGAAGGGGCAGTGCCGCATCTGTGTCGGGCAGGGCTGCACAAAGCACTCTGGGCACCAGTCCCCCTCCAGAACCAGTGGACACTGTCATCCACTTGAGAGACTGTGGCTTTGCACTCCCCAGGATGGTACAGTGGGCAACCCACCCACTGTAGAGACTTGAGAGACTGTGGCTTTGCACTCCCCAGGATGGTACAGTGGGCAACCCACACACTGTATGGACTTGAGAGACTGTGGCTTTGCACTCCCCAGGATGGTCCAGTGGGCAACCCACCCACTGTAGAGACTTGAGAGACTGTGGCCTTGCACTCCCCAGGATGTAACAGTGGGCAACCCACCCACTGTAGAGACTTGAGAGACTGTGGCTTTGCACTCCCCAGGATATGACAGTGGGCAACCCACCCACTGTAGAGACTTGTGTGACTGTGGCTTTGCACTCCCCAGGATGGTACAATGGGCAACCCACCCACTGTAGAGACTTGAGAGACTGTGGCTTTGCACTCCCCAGGATGGGACAGTGGCCATGGAGGCCCCTCGTGGATCTGGCGTTGTGTACTCATGTGGCTGAGGTGCCCCCCCTTCCCTTCCCCCTGAGGTGCCTGTAGTTTTTCTATCTGATGCCCCTGCAGTGTTCTCTCCGTTGGTGTCAGGTATCTTGTGTGGGCCTTGCCCATGTGATTTGGGCCCAGTGGTCCACGGACAATGTCTGCTAAAATTATTGGACTTTTAATATTTATGTATATATTAGTTTTAAATGTGTGATATTTTTATAAGCCAATAATACAATATATTCGACTGTTTATGATCATTTCCTTTTGTCTTTGCATTTTTTCGGGGGGGGTATGGGGGTTGTAACAGTGATGTATTGCTATGCATTGATGTGTGTGTTGTAGTGGGTGAGGGTGGGGGTGGGGGTGGGTGTGTCGCGTATCTGTGTCCCCGTAATATTGTCTCCTCCCCCCTCCCCTGTGTTGTAGGTGCAGTACTCACCGTTGTCTTCTGCGCCGGCGTTCGTGCTCCTGGTAGAGGAGCAGGAATACAATAGCTGGTAGGATGTGTAGTTCGGGTTCCATGCTGTCTAGATTCCTCGTGGGGTGTATGGAGGTGAGCGTTTTCCGTTTCAAATGTCTGTTTCCGCAGTGTTTTTATCGGCGGGGCTACCGTCCCGGAAAAGGTGGCGGATTGGTGGGTTGTGATAGGGTGGGCGGTACTTTGTCTCCCGCCTGTCTGTTGGCGGTGACCGCCGCGCTGTTTGTTTGTCCTGCCGTGGCGGTCGGAGTGTTAAAGTGGCGGTCTCTGTTGGCAGTTTCCGCCAGGGTCAGAATTCAATTTCTTTTACCGCCAGCCTGTTGGCAGGTTAGCCGCCGCTTTAACACTGACCGCCAGGGTTGGAATGACCCCCCTAGTGTTAAAGTAAATGATCAACAAGTGTCAAAATAGTGAAAATCCTTATTTTGCATTTTATCATTTTATATAAGAGTATTGACAAAATGAGTAAACTTGCATTAAAATGTATTGTTAAACAATTAGATTTTTAATTGGCATCACAATTAGCTATTTTCAAAACCGCCATTTTGGGTTAGAAATCATACCCTCTCTGTCTTACACATTAGGACATTGTTTGCGGTACTCTGTAAAATGTAGTGACCCTAACCTCCAAAAACAAAGCTTTCTCTGAGTTAGTGTGTCACAAGTTCCTGTCAATTGTTGGTTGGTAAAATTAAAAATGTATTAGGAGATAATTTGCTATGGGGGCCCAGAAATTTAGACTGCCTCGGGGCTTACACAGGGTGTGATCTAGCACTGGCTGGCCTGGAGACCTTTTTCAGGGTTTCGACCCAGCATCTGTTGTCAGTTCCTCCTGAAATAAAAATATCCACTGAGGAGGCCATCTGTAAAACATTGGGCATCCAGCTGAGTTTGCTGGTTTATCTGTCCAAGCAAAGTACTTTTGCACCTGTTACCCCTCTCTGGTCACTTTTAAGGATAAGAGAAAGGTAGGAAACCTTCAACCCCAACCTTCAACCACTGAGCCAGATAGATTGGCCATTTGCACACATTGTGAGACCATTGGGCTTCCTATTGCTTTTGAAGATTCTGGGTAGGTAGGTATCTCCAGCAGCAGGGTAATGGCTTCCTGGGTTGCTTGCAAGGTTTCTAGGTCACAGATTTGCTGGGAAGCTATATGTGCCACGTCACATATTTATCCATCATTTTGAATGAATGTTTTGGTAGCCCAGTAAAGAGGGATTACTGATGAAAAGTCTGTCTTCTATCATTTAATGTGTTGAGGAGCCTTTGCTTTCCAATAATACCTTTTGGGTGTTATATGAGTATTCTGTTGACCCATAGCTTATCAGTCAGCAGAAGATCTTAGGGCTTGACATATTTTCATAAGGTGAGGACTGTGACCTTAGTATCCCAATGAATTAGGATTCCAATGATTACTTAACAGAAATCTTCATTACTGTGAATCAGGGTCTTCCTGTAATATAACTCTGGCTCCTCTGTTGCAAACCATGGCTTGGTGATTTATGTCCTTTCTGGGGGTTGACAGGGTTTTACTACGTTGGGGGCAAAGATAATTGCGCAACAGTAGAAAAGAAACCTATGATCAGGGTTTTGCGGTAAACAAAATCTTAAATTATTTAGAATGGATAGGTCTATAATATTGCCTGCCTTGCAGAAAGTGCACCTATAAAGGGTCTCTATCTAGCAGTAAATTTTGAAGAGTGAGTCAGCAGGGGATACAGCTAGGGCCATATGTACCAAAGCATTTTGCCATTGACACAGAATGGGTAAAACCCTTTGATACATCAGGCCCCTACTCTTTAAGCAACAACTCCTCAGGATTCCGTTCTCCAATTTAATTTATAATGAGCACCTTTTCGGTGTCCACTCAATGGGAGAAGGGGATAGTTTCAATCTCTCTCTGTGCCACCATACTCCCTTCACCTCTAAATGGATGAAAACCTTCAGTGAAGCCCATGTTTATTCAACCGGCAATCAATATGACAGCTCGCCATCCTTGATTAAAACAAATCTAATCAAAATTCACTCACTAGTTACTGAAGGAAAGAAAAAAGGAATGCCTCTCTGGCAAGAGTTTAAACTTAGCACCAAATGGCACCAAGTTATCCTCATGATAATTCCAGCCTATTAGTTTAAAACAGTGGTGATACTCATCTTCCATTAGGCACCTCTTTTGTGGGTTGGGGAATGTGGCAACTCAGACAATTCTTAGAAAGCAGTAGACCAACACGAACATGAACACATGATGGTTGAGTAAACTGACCTCCAAACCATGACTCTTTCCTCCTTCTTCCTTTTGATCTTGATGATTCTGACTCACTAGGAAACGTCAGCTTTAGCCCTAACAGACTGAAAAAAAATCTTCTTAGTGACCAATCAGCTCAGTTCCACCTAATGTGAATCTGACTGACTTCCATTACTATAATGTTCAACCCACATCTCCCTATCTTGAGAGCAAGGCGGTCATTACAACATTGGTGGTAAAAGCCGCTTACCGCCGTGCAGAGGACCACCAACACACCGCCATGCCGCGGAAATCCGCCACAGCCATTATGACCCACAGCACGGAATCTGCCAATATTCAGACACCTACACAAGTCCGCCACACCAAAGGTCAGTGATAAACTGGCAAAAACAAAACCTCCACCATCACGCCAACAGAAATACGCCCACACTATCACGACACACGAATCCACGCAGCAGTCTTTCAACCGTGGTACTCCATTGGCGGTACACACCGCCGCGCTCAAAATACACACACACATGCAAAACACAACCACATTGGACAATTCAAAATACACACACCTGATACACATACACACACCACTCCCACACACCCAATACAATATAAAACACCCACCCACATCACCCACAAACCCCTACGACCACAATTGAGAAAGAAGCACAGAGAGAGACACCACTATCAACAATACTAGCATCCACAGGCACACAACACCATCACCCACATAACTTCCATGCACCTCACACAACAACCCACTACATATCAGCACACTTATCACCACACACACCACCCCACACATCACTCACACCACCCCATGGCACGGCAAAGACACCCCAGGTTCTCGGAGGAGGAGCTCAGGGTCATGGTGGAGGAAATCGTCCGGGTAAAGCCACAGCTATTTGGATCACAGGTGCAGCACACCTCCATTGCAAGGAAGATGGAGCTATGACGAAGAATAGTGGACAGGGTAAACGCAGTGGGACAGCACCCAAGAAATTGGGATGACATCAGGAAGAGGTGGAACGACCGACGGGGAAAGGTGCGTTCCGTGGTCTCAAGACACCACCTTGCGGTTCAGCGGACTGGCGGCGGACCCCCACCTCATCCCCCACAGCTAACAACATGGGAGGAGCAGGTCTTGGCGATTCTGCATCCTGAGGGCCTCACATGACTAGATGGAGGAATGGACTCTGGTAAGTCAAATCTTAACTATTACATCCCCCACCCTACCTGCATGCAATCACATACCCCCACCCTCACCCCCATCACTCCAACTCCTCACAAATGTCCCAACATCACAAAGCACACATCCCAACCCCGAGCCCTGCATGCATCACCAAAGCATGCCCACTGCACAAACCCATACACCCCCCTAAATCATCATCACACAAGGTCCCACACAGGAATGCAAGCACTGGGGTACACGGTCACCCACCCATTGCACACCATGGCACACACAGATGTAATAAATATCCTTTTATACCTCTGCAGGACCTCTACCCAACGTCACCGGACAGGAGGGTCCACACATGTCCACACCACCAACAGAAGAGGCCCACAGTGATGACAGCAGCTCTGTCCATCTGGATCTAGATGACCAGCCCAGCCCATCAGGGATCTCGGGACAGTCGGTTCCCATCACATAGTCACAGGCCACTACAGAGCTTCCCCCCTCTGGAAACACCAGCACAGCACCCACCCAGCGGGCCCATACCTCTGTCCCCAGGACACATCAATCAGCAGTGTGTCCACCACTACAGGGAACCCAGGGTAACCCACTACCCCAACAACAACAGGGACCTGGGGGCAGTGGCAGTGGGCACACGGTCCAGGGGACGGAGGCCCAGGAACACAGGGGAACTGGGAGGGCTGCTGTGCGACAGGGGGAGGACAGGCCAAGGGAACCCACTCTCCACAAGGCCCTCTCCAACATCAAGAGAGCCTACCACCACTCCCAGGAGACGATGGCAACAGTATTGGCCAAGTTTCAGGAGACTCAACGCCTGCAGGAGGAACAGTATTTGGGCTTCAGGGAGGAACTCAGAACCATCAATTCCACCCTTGGCACCATCGTAGGGGTGCTGAAGGAAGTACTCAACACCAGGAGGGACACTGTGGCACAACAAGGGGCCCCTGGCACTATCCTGGACGATGAACTGTCCACCACCTCTGCCGGCGCTAGTGGACAGGAGGCACCGCCACAGGACCACCACACCAGCACCCCACCCCCTGCAGAGGGAGAACCACCCCGCAAACGGTCCCTGAAATCCAGGACAAAGACAGAGAACAATGCCAAGACCCCCGCCAAGAAATGAGACCACCCTGAATGTCATCTTTCTGTCCCACTTTGTCACCCTGTCCATCCTTAAACTGCCCCAGCTCCAATTCCTATGCCCATTTGGGCAATGCACCTGTGAGACTAATAGACTGGACTCTGCCATGGACATTCTTCCACCATCACCCCTCACCATTTTACAACCCCCTCCAATATTGAGCACTAAAAAAAACACCCTTGAAGCACAAAACAATCTGGAGTCAGTCTGTGATTTCAGAATAGTGTATTAGCAATTTCTGTGGCAAAAAGCTCTTTCAATTGTAATGTCAACATACCTATGTCATGAGGAATCAAAGCAGATGTCACACAGTGGAACCCACATCGGTGAAATCGTAAGGGAAAGTGACAATTCAGTGACCATACACTGGGTGAAAACGACAGACAGTAAAGAGGTAGTAGTGTTAAAGTACATGTAGTAGGCAGGTTTTGTATTCTTACCTGTGTCTCACTGGAAATATTGAAGGATCACTGAGTCCCTGTTGTCCATGTCTTCTTCTGCTTCCTCGTCTTCACTGTCCTCAGGCTCCACAGCTGCAACAACACTGCCATCTGGACCATCCTCCTGCAGAAAAGGCACCTGTCGTCGCAAAGCTAAGTTGTGAAGCATACAGCAGGGCACGATGATCTGGCACACCTTCTTTGGTGAGTAGAATAGGGATCCACCTATCATATGGAGGCACCGGAACCTGGCCTTCAGGAGGCCGAAGGTCCGCTCGATTATCCGCTGTGTTCGCCCATGGGCCTCATTGTAGCATTTCTCTGCCCTTGTCCCGGGATTCCTCACTGGGGTCAGTAGCCATGACAGGTTGGGGTAACCAGAGTCACCTGCAAATGGCAAGGGACAACTGTTAGACACATACTAACCTGTAGGGATATCCCCGGACCCAGACAACTATTCCCACTGTCTTGCTTCCAGGTGCTCACCTAATAGCCACACACGGTGCCTCTGGAGTTGACCCATCACATATGGGATGCTGCTATTCCGCAGGATGTAGGCGTCATGCACTGAGCCAGGGAACTTGGCATTAACATGGGAGATGTACTGGTCTGCCAAACATACCATCTGTACATTCATCAAATGATAACTCTTCCGGTTTCTGAACACCTGTTCACTCCTGTGGGGGGGGCCAAAGCCACATGGGTGCCATCAATGGCACCTATGATGTTGGGGATATGTCCCAGGGCATAGAAATCACCTTTCACTGTAGGCAAATTCTCAACTTGAGGGAAAACGATGTAGCTCCGCATGTGTTTCAGCAGGGCAGACAACACTCTGTACAACACGTTGGAAAACATAGGGTGGGACATCCTTTATGCAATGGCCACAGTTGTTCGAAATGACCCACTTGCAAGGAAATGGAGCACTGACAGCACCTGCACTTGAGGGGGGATTCCTGTGGGATGGCAGATAGCTGACATCAGGTCTGGCTCCAGCTGGGTACACAGTTCCTGGATTGTGGCACGGTCAAGCCTGTATGTGATGATCACATGTCTTTCCTCCATTGTCGACAGGTCCACCAGCGGTCGGTACACCGGAGGATGCCGCCATCTCCTCACATGTCCCAGCGGACGGTGCCTATGAAGGACAACAGCGAGCACAGAGTCAACCAACTCAGAGGTACGTACCCACAGCTTACACAGAACACAAATCATAATCGAAAAAGTGGCCTGTACGTGTGTTGAGTCTAGGCCTAGGTATGTGTGACGCAGTTAAAAATGAAGCCATGTGGGCCCCTGAAATGGCAGCTGCCTGACCTCTAAAGTGGGACAATGGGATGTGAGGTAACTGTGCTGGCGTTGTATACCGTCGCGGTAGGCGGTCGAAGACCGCGGCGCAATGCTGCATTGGTTAACATTGGACCCTATGGGTCCCAGGAGCCAATAACGATGTACGCCGGTGGCGACGGTACGCACCGCTGCGGACGTGACTGCCATTTTCTATCTGTTCAATCACTCAATACCTGATCTTCGACAGGAGAGGACCTACACTGCAAGTGTTGCTGTGACCTCGGTCTGGAAGAGACAATGGCTCGAGTGTCTGGGGAAAGGGCCCCTGCCTTCACATCGGAGGAGTTGGAGAAACTCGTGGACGGGGTCCTCCCCAGTGCACGCTACGCTACGGTCCTCCAGACAAACAGGTAAGTACACAGGGAGCATGCTGTATGGGCTATGCCTGTGTGGAGTGGGGTGGATGTAAGAAGGTGGCGGGGAGATTGCGGCGTGCATGAAACGACGGTGAGTGCATGTGCCACATGGCAAGGGTAGGGATGGGGGCCAATGACTGTGACGGTGCAGTTGGTAATAAGTTTCTCTTCCCACTGTACAATTCATGTAGGTCAGCGCCCACCAGAAAAAAGATATTTGGCATGCCATCGCCAAGGACGTCCGGACCCTGGGGGTCTACCACAGACGGAGCACCCACTGCCGGAAAAGATGGGAGGACATTCGCCGCTGGAGCAAGAAGACGGGGGAGGCTCAGCTGGGGATGGCATCCCAACGTGGGAGGGGTGCCCGTCGCATCATGACCCCCCTGATGTTCGGGATTCTGGCGGTGGCGTACCCAGAGTTGGATGGGCACTTGAGGGCATCACAGCAGCCACAAGGGGGTGAGTACACTCTCATCCTACTGATTTTGCGTGCAGTGGAGGGGTCTGGGTAGGGGAGGTGGGCTGTGGGTTTCCCTAGGCCAGGGCGAGTTTAGTAGGCAAGGTCCCTCCGTAAGGCAGGCCATGTGGCACCCCACCCCACCTCTGTAGAGTGACAAGTACACCTAGTCATGCCCCTGTGTCATCCATGTGTGCAGATGTTGTGCATAGCCTAGTAGCCATTTCCCAGGGATTGAACAGTGAAGCCCAAGAGTGCGGCGTAGTGCAGGGGGCTTCTTTTTCTGTCGTGTCCGGCAACAATAGAGGTAATGCATGCACTCAACATGTCTTTCTTCTGTCGTCCCTCCCCCTTTTTGTGGTCTACGGACTCGGACTTCACCAGTGGGACGGAGGGCGAGTGGAGCTCCACGGCGGGGACAGAAGCTGACACCAGCGACACGGACTCATCCTCTGATGGGAGCTCCCTTGTGGTGGCGGCAATATCTGTGCCCCCCCCCATCTACAGGTACAGCCGCCACCCACCCACCAGCACCACCCTCCCAGCAGCCCCTCAGCCTTTGCCCCGTGCCCGCTCACCCGGGAGGGTGGGCATCACCTTCGCCCCAGGCACCTCAGCGCCTACCCCAGTCACCCCTGCTGCCCTCAGTGAGGAGGCCATTGACCTCCTCAGGTCCCTCACTGTTGGGCAGTCTACCATTTTGAATGCCATCCAGGGTGTAGAAAGGCAGTTGCAACAAACAAAGCCATTCCTGGAGGGCATTCATTCTGGTCAGGTGGCCCTTCAACAAGCTTTTCAGTCTCTGGCCTCAGCACTGATGGCATCCATTGTCCCTGTCTCTAGCCTCCCCCCTCCAACTTCCTCCACCCAGACCCAATCCCCTCTACCTCAGCCTATCCCAAGCACACCTTCAGACCAGCATGCACACACGTCAACACACAAGGGAAGCTCTGGCAAACATAAGCACCACACATCACACAGGCACTCACGCAAGCATCACACGCATCCAGACACACCAACATCCACTGCCTCCACTGTGTCCCCCTCCTCCTCGTCTCCCTCATCCCTCCCAGTCTCATCTACACTCACACCTGCATGCACTACATCTACAGCCACTACTGCCATCACCAGCACACTCACCCCACACTCCACTCACATGCAGTCACCACCCCACTACCATTCATACGTCCCCTGTGTCCTCTCCCAGTGTGTCTGTGATGCCACCTCCCGAGATACACAAAGGCAGGCACACACCCACCAAACAGCCATCCACCTCACGACAGCCTCCAGCCCATGCACCTTCACTCAAAGTCAGCAAACAAACACCTCCTACAACCACAACCTCTTCCTCCACTCCCAAACCCCCTCCAGCTACCCGTCCCAGTGTCTCCCAAAAACCTTTCCTGTCCAACCTTGACTTCTTTCCCACACCTCCCCCACCCCGTCCGTCTCCTAGGTCCCGAACTAGCATCTCAGCCACAACATCTCCGGGACCAGTGGTGCCTGTAGTCACTGGAATCTGGAGTGCACCGGCCACCAGGGCAGCCAGTGTGGCACGGAACCACAGCACGGACAGTCCCCCACCTGTCAAGCATCAAAAGTTGGCCAGTGCCCGGCGGGAGAGGGGGAAGACTCCAGCCACCAAAGCCGCTCACAGGGGTCCCGGTGGGAGTGTGGAGTCAGCTGAGACACCTTCCAAGGTGGGGAAGGGCCAGAAGAAACCAGGAAAGTCTGGGAAGAGCAGCACGGCGGAGGAGACCGCCATCATCCCCGCTGCCCAGGAGGCCACAGCCATCATCCCCACTGCCCAGGAGGCCACCGCCATCATCCTCGCTTCCCAGGAGGCCACAGCCATCTTCCCCGCTGGCCAGGAGGCCACTGCCGTCCTCCCCGCTGTCCAGGAGGCCACCGCCATCATCCCCGCTGCCCAGGAGGCCACAGCCATCATCCCCGCTGCTCAGGAGGCCACAGCCATCATCCCCGCTGGGACAGAGAGGACCGCCAGCACAAGCCCTGCTGGCACAGAGAGGAGCGCCAGTACAAGCCCCACTGGGACAGAGAGGTCCACCAGCACAAGCCCCGCTGGGACAGAGAGGACCGCCAGCAGCTGAGTCACTGCAAAGGAGCCCGCCGCATCAAGCACTGCTGAACAGGGCCCCGCCGCTCCAAGCACCGCTGAACAGGGCACCGCCGC
The DNA here is from genome assembly GCF_031143425.1 of Pleurodeles waltl. Taxonomy (NCBI): domain Eukaryota; kingdom Metazoa; phylum Chordata; class Amphibia; order Caudata; family Salamandridae; genus Pleurodeles; species Pleurodeles waltl. Next base: position 843,100,855 of record NC_090436.1, read on the forward strand.
TCCAAGCACCGCTGAACAGGGCACCGCCGCTCCAAGCACTGCTGGCCCATGAGCTCCAAGGGCACTGACGCTACTGAGTTCGTCACGAGCAGGATTGAGCACTCTGGGAACAGAGCCCCCTCCAGAACCAGTGGAGAGATACATCCACTACCTCTGTCCTTAGCAGGATGAAGCACTGTGGGCACAAGGCCCCCTCCAGAACCAGTAGAGAGATACATCCACTACCTCTGTCCTTAGCAGGATGAAGCACTGTGGGCACCATGCCCCCTCCAGAACCAGTGGAGAGTTACATCCACTACCTCTGTCCTCAGCAGGATGAAGCACTCTGGGTACAAGGCACCCTCCAGAACCAGTGGAGAGATACATCCACTTGAGAGACTGTGGCTTTGCACTCCCCAGGATGGAACAGTGGGCAATCCACCCACTGTAGAGACTTGTGAGACTGTGGCTTTGCACTCCCCAGGATGGAACAGTGGGCAACTCACCCACTGTAGAGACTTGAGAGACTGTGGCTTTGCGCTCCCTAGGATTGAACAGTGGGCACTCCACCCATTGTAGAGACTTGAGAGACTGTGGCTTTGCACTCCCCAGGATGGAACAGTGGGCAATCCAGCCACTGTAGAGACTTGTGAGACTGTGGCTTTGCACTCCCCAGGATTGAACAGTGGGCAACTCACCCACTGTAGAGACTTGGGAGACTGTGGCTTTGCACTCCCCAGGATTGAACAGTGGGCATGTGGCCCTCTCGTGGATTTGGCGTCGTGCACTCAACCGGCTGAGGTCCCCCTCCTTTCCCTCCCCTGAGGTGCCTGTTTTCTTGCTCTCTGATGCCCCTGCAGTGTTCTCTCCGTCATGGTCGGGGATCTTGTGTGGGCCTCGCCCATACCTTGTGGGCCCAGTGTTCCATGGACTTCATTGGAGCACCACCTGGACTACTAACCTTGGTGTATATTTTGTTTATGGTGTATATATATATTTTTGGGTACTTGATTTTAATATATTACAATGGTTACACTCATTTCCTTTTGTCTTTGCATTCTTCCAGGGGGGGGTGTAACTATAATGTAGAAATATGTATTAGTGTGTGTGTTGTAGTGGGTGAGGATGGGGGTGGGGGTGTTGCATGTGTGTGTCCCTGTTTTTTCCCTCCCACCTCCCCTGTGCCGTAGGTGCAGTACTCACCATGGTCTTTGCCGCCGGCGTTCGTGCTCCTTGTAGAGGAGCAAGAAGAGGAGGGCTGGCAGGATGTGCAGCTCTGGTTCCATGGTGTCCGGATTCCTCGTGGGGTGTGTAGAGGTGAGCGTTTTCCCTTCGAAGTCCTGTTTCCGCCGTGTTTTTATCTGCGGTGAATCTGCCCCGGAAAAGGTGGCGGATTGGTAGGTTGTGATACTGTGGGCGGTACTTTGTCTTTTGCCTGTCTGTTGGAGGTGACCGCCAAGCTGTTTGTCTGTACCGCCGTGGCGGTCGGAGTGTTAAAGTGTCTGTCTTTGCTGGGGTTTTTTAGCGCCGGCCTGTTGGCGGTCTTACCGCCACTTTAACACCATCTGCCAGGGTTGTAATGACCACCCAAGACTTCACCACTGCTCTACATCACCCCTCACCCACACTCCCCACTTTCATGTCATCATTGCCATTCTGCATGACTCTAACTGTTACATGATTACATTGTTGGATATCCCAAGTTAAATTTATGCATGGCATTTGCAGAGTTTATTAGAAGATTGGGTATTCTCAGATAGATTTCTTCCTTTAGCCCAAATGGGCTTTAGGAAAGGGTCTTCTACTAAGGATGGCTGTGTGATATTAAAGTTGTTGGTGGAAGATTATGCCTTTAAAAGAAAGCAGCCACTTTGTGTGTCATTTGACACCGTGAACAGATGTCTTTTACAAAAAAAGATGGCTAAATGGAAGTGCCCAACGGATTTCTTGAAACTGATAGTTAAGCTATATGAGGGCTCATGGACTATAGTGAACGGAGCAGTAATGGGGCTTTGTCCAAAAAGATCAGTACCCCTAATGGGTTGAGACAAGGGTATATTTTGGCTCCGCTGTTGTTTTCGATCCATATAGCAGATGCCATGGGAGCCCTTAACCATGTCAAGTATTTTCCCACCAAGTTATGGGCAGAGTCTGTTTTTGTGTTGTTTTACACAGGTGATGTGGTTTTATTAGCTCTAACCCTGTTTGGCTTGCAGAGCCAATTAGATGCTTTTTCACATTGCTGCAAGGGAAATGCCTTAAAGTTAAATTCAGCCAAAACTAAAATTATGGTCTTTTCAAAAGGCAAGACGCAGTCCCCTGGGTTTAGGTGGTGCCTGGATGGCATGGAAGTGGAGGTGGTTAAGGAATACAGATATTTAGGTCTGTTTTTGAGCCACAACCTGAACTTCAGGTCTCATGTGTCATTGCAAGAATCTAGTGTCAATATGATTGCAGATGCACTGCAGAGATTGGATGCCGCTTCAGGCCACAAGTCTGTTTAAGTGCTGAGAGAGGTGTGAAATGCAAAGATAGTCACACTGTTGCACTAGGTTCTGCTAGAAAAACAGCTGAAGCACTTGAAAATTGTGGAAACAACTATATGGAAAAGATGCTTAGGATTGCCCTGGTTTTCCATGATCAGTGCATTGAGGTTAGAGGTTGGCCTTTCCATTATTCTATTTAAAAATAGGCAGCGGGTGCTTAACTACTGGACTCGGATCTTAAAAGCTGAAGAAGACACCTTGAGTCATCTTATAAAATTACATTTACAAGGGAAGCACCTAGGCCTTTGGGTTAATAACATGCAGGCCATTGAAGGTTCACTTAAGCCCTTACTACAACCCTGGCTGTCGCTGATAAAGCAGTGGTAATACCTCCAACAGGCCGGCAGTAAAAAAAATGGAATTATGACCACGGCAGAAACTGCCCACACAGACAGCCCCTTTAACACACCGACCACTGCTGCGGTAGCAACAAGCACTGTGGCGGTAACCACCAAAAGCCAGACGAAGACAATGTACCGCCCACAGTATTACAACAGGCCTATCTGCCACCTTTTCTGGGGCGGTTACAATGACATCAAAAGCACAGCGGAAAAAGTACACGGAAGGCAAAGGACTCACCTCTGGAGGCTCAAGAAAGAACCACGACGCCATGGAGTTGCACATCTTCCCCATGATTGTATACCTCTTCATGCATTATGAACAGCAACGCCGATGAAGACGATCATGGTGAGTACTGCCACCTAGCACACAAGGGAGTGGGGAGGAAAATGAGACTGACACACACATGCAACATGCAACACCTTCAACACCATACACACAACAGATGCAATAACATCACATATCTACCCCGTACCCCTAAGGAATAATGCAAGGACAATAGAAATTGAATAAAGTGAGTGTAATTAGATAAAATAGTAGAAATTCATGCTTCAAAATCAAAACAGTATATACATATGTACAAATGGAGGGACACTGCCCATGCCTCAATGTCCGTGGGCCACAGGGCCACATCTCATAATTCAAGGCCCCACTGGACTCCTGCAACAACACGGAGAGAACACTGCAGGGACATCAGGATGAAAATACACAGGCACCTCAGGGGGACAGGGAACGTTGGGCACCCCAGCCGAAAGATGGTACAACACCACTGGTCCTGCAGGGGGCAACATGCCCTGTGCGCTGTCCTGGGGAGTGCAAGACCACAGTCTCTCAAGTGGGTGGTTTGCCCACTGCTTGGTCCTGGGGAGTGCAAAGCCACAGTTTCTCAAGTGGGTGGTTTGCCCACTGCTTGGTCCTGTGGAGTGCAAAGCTACAGTCTCTCAAGTGGGTGGTTTGCCCACTGCTTGGTCCTGGGGAGTGCAAAGCAACAGTCTCTCTAGTGGGTGGTTTGCCCACTGGTTATGGAGGGGACCTTGTACCCAGTGTGCGTCATCCTGGCTAGGAGGGGGTGAGTGGATGGCTTCTTCCACTGGTCCTGGAGAGGGCCTTGTGCCCAGTGTGCTTCATCCTGCCAAGGAGGGGGTGAGTGGATGTCTTCTTCCACGGGTTCTGGAGGGGGGCTTGTGCCCTGTGATGCAGCCCTTGGGGAGTGCAAGGTCACAGTCCCTCATCTGAGTGTCACACCTACAGGATTTGCAGGGTCCAGGATGCACTACAGCCCACGGAGGAAGGACTACACACTGCCCGCCGGCAGTGACGGCTGCTCAGTAGTTGCAGTGGTGGTGCTGGTGTCAGGGATGCCAGTGGTGGGGGGAGGCTCCAGCCCTTCCCCTGCAGCCTTGGACGGCTGCCAACTGGGGCTGCAGCTGCTGGCAGTGGTGCTGGTGGAGGTGCTAGAAGTGGTGGGGGGAGGCTGCAGCCTCGGACAGCTGCCCACTGGGGCTGCTGCTGCTGGCAGTGTTGCTGGTGGCGGTGCTGGCAGATCTGAACCGCCATGGTTGGTGGTGGGGGCTCAGAATCAGTCCAAGCACCAGGCCTCATGTCCTTCCTGCCTGCAGATGCAGGCCCCTTACCCTTCGCTTTCAAAGCTGGTGGTGCCTCCTTGCCCTTCCCCTTGGCAGTTGGTGGTGCCTCCTTGCCCTTCCACTTGGCAGCTGGTGGTGCCTCCTTGCCCTTCCCATTGGCAGATGGTGCAGGCACACTGTCAGTGCTGATGGCTGGTTCCCTGGAGCCTCTCCCACCTGCAGTAGCTGCTGACACTACTGTGGGCATGGACTGGGTGGCTGAGGTGCTCGCCTGGGTTCCGACCACCCTGCCCCGACGTTAAGGACGAGGAGGAGGGGTAGGGAAGAGGTCAAGGTCCGAGAGGAAAAACTTCTTAGGGACACTGGGGGGAAGAGGATGAAGGTTTGGGAGTGGAGGAAGTGGGAGTGGTTGTAGGAAGTGTCTGTCTGCTGTGTTAGGGTGAAGGTGCATGGGCTGGATGCTGTTGTAAGGTGGATGGCTCACAACAGCTGAGTGCTTGCGTTTGTGTACTTTGGGAGGAGGGGGCACAGACACAGTGGGAGAGGACACAGGGGACGTGTGCATGGATGTGGGGGTGGTGACTGCTAGTGAGGGGTGTGTAGCAATGTTCCCTCTAATTTTTTTCCACTGTGTGCAGCAGTGTGCGGTCTCTGTGTGCTGCAGCCAAGGATACGTGTGCCAAGAAATTGACCATTCACGCGCGCGCAGTGCATAACTAGCCAAGATCTTTGGCATTAGCCTCTCCATACCACTAAAGCAAAAAAGGGATATCATTGCTCCATGCAATAGGGCATCAAGGCAGTTTTGTGACCTGGTTGCACACCCCAAGGACATGACCTGTTAAGTGCCACCTACACCCCAGTTAGAGAAAACAGAGGAACATTGCCCGCAGCCTTTAAACGCTGTTTTCACTGACTTCAATCCAGATTCAAATATGAGCATTTTCTGCAATAGGAGAGCACGACTATCGCTCTAAAAGGCTTCTTTGAGCTGAGAAAGTGATAATGCATATAAACAACTATGAAGTATGACAATGATGGAAAAGTTGATAACAGCACATTTCCTACAGTTCTGAAGCATTTCCTAGCTCATTAACCATTAATTTTCAACACAAATATCACTTGCTCGCTTGTATGCTAAAGTACGCCAAATGATGTTTAAAACACTCCCCGCAGCCTTTAAACGCTGTTTTCATTGACTTCAATCCAGATTCACATATGAGCATTTTCTGCAATAGGAGAGCACGACTATTGCTCTAAAAGGCTTATTTGAGCTGAGAAAGTGATAATGCATATAAACAACTATGAAGTAGGACAATGATGGAAAAGTTGATAACAGCACATTTCCTACTGTTCTGAAGCATTTCCTAGCTCATTATCCATTAATTTTCAACATAAATATCACTTGCTCGCTTGTATGCTAAAGTACGCCAAATGATGTTTAAAACACTCCCCGCGGCCTTTAAACGCTGTTTTCATTGACTTCAATCCAGATTCAAATATGAGCATTTTCTGCAATAGGAGAGCACTTCTATCGCCCTAAAAGGCTTATTTGAGCTGAGAAAGTGATAATGCATATAAACAACAATGAAGTAGGACAATGATGGAAAAGTTAATAACAGCACATTTCCTACTGTTCTGAAGCATTTCCTAGCTCATTAACCATTAATTTTCATCATAACTATCACTTGCTCGCTTGTATGCTAAGGTACGCCAAATGATGTTTAAAACACTCCCCGCGGCCTTTAAACGCTGTTTTCATCGACTTCAATCCAGATTCAAATATGAGCATTTTCTGCAATAGGAGAGCACGACTATCGCTCTAAAAGGCTTATTTGAGCTGAGAAAGTGATAATGCATATAAACAACTATGAAGTATGACAATGACGGAAAAGTTGATAACAGCACATTTACTACTGTTCTGAAGCATTTCCTAGCTCATTAACCATTAATTTTCATCATAAATATCACTTGCTCGCTTGTATGCTGAAGTACGCCAAATGATGTTTAAAACACTCCCCGCGGCATTTAAACGCTGTTTTCATTCACTTCAATCCAGATTCAAATATGAGTATTATCTGCCTTAGGGGAGCACGTATATCGCTCTGAAAGGCTTATTTATTAACGTGCGCGCTTGCCGAAGGGGCCTGCGTGATGGGGGAAGGAAAGGTGCGCGCGCGCTCGCGCCTTACAGGGAACATTGGTGTGTAGTGATAGGTGTGATGGGGATGGGGTAGTAGATGAGGATATAGTGCATACAGGTGTTAGTAGATATGCTACTGGGAGGGTGGTGGATGACGAGGAGGAGGGGGAAACAGTGGAGGCAGTGGATGTAGGTATGTCTGCATCTGGATGGTGTTTGTGTGAGTGCCTGTGGGATGATGTGTGGCGCTTGTGTTTGCCTGAGCCACTCCTGTGTGTTGTCTTGGGTGCATGATGGTCTGAATGTGTGCTTGGGATAGATTTGGATTGAGGGGAATGGGACTGGGTAGAGGAAGTAGGAGGGCGGAGGCTAGAGACAGGGACAATGGCTGCCATGAGGGAGGAGGCCAGAGCCTGGATTGATCACTGTTGGGCCGCCATGCCAGAGTGAATGCCCTCCAGGGATGCATTTGTTTGTTGCAAATGGGCTGCCAGCCCTTGGATGACATTCACTATGGTTGACTGCCCAATAGAGATGGATCGCAGGAGGTCAATAGCCTCCTCACTCAGGGCAACCAGGCTAACTGGGGCAGGGCCTGAGGTGCCTGGGGCGAAAGAGATGCCCACCTTCCTAGGTGAGCGGGAACGGGAAACTTGCTGAGGGGCTGCTGGGAGTGCGGTGCTGGTATGGAGTGGCGGCTGTACTTGTAGTTGGAGTGGGCAGAGAGGTGTCCGCCACCATCAGGGAGCTTCCATCAGAGGAGGTATCACTGGCTGAACTGTCCCCACCTGTCCCCGCCGTGGTGCTCTCCTCACCCTCCGTCCCACTGGTGCCCTCACCTTCGGTGGATTTGGCCTCCTGGGTCCTGTGGGGTGCAGCTCCCTCCATTGCCGGTGTCTCTGCTCCTCCGCCAGATGATGCTATTGCACAAAAGGACAGGGTGACAAAACAAAAGGGGGGGAAGAGACAAACAATACACTTGGTCAATGGCAGCAACAACACCACCGTTGGCATACACGACACACACACACACAGGGAACAGCCCTACGCACTAGCCAATGCACTACCAGTAACAATGCTAGTCACCAGCCCATGGACAGGAATACCTAACACCAATAGCAGCATAACTGACACCCACAGACCCCTGCCCAGTAGTGGATGCCTACTAGCTTGGTGGGAGGTGGTGTTCATCAGCTCCTGTCCAACATGGGACCTACCCTGCAATGTCAGGCCTGGCCTAGGGGCACCCACAGGCTCACATCCCCCTCCTGAAGACCGCCCCACCACACGCAAGTAGTATATTGGGAAACTGTACTCACACCCTTGTGGCTGCTGTGATGCCCTCAAGTGCCCATCTAGCTCTGGATAGGCCACTGCCAGTATGCGGCCCATCACGGGGGTCAGGGTTTAACGGGCACCCCTTCCTCATTGGGACACCACCCCCAGCTAGGCCTCCACCGTCTTCCTTGCCCAGCATCTCAGCTCCTCCCACCGTTTGCGACAGTGGGTGCTCTGCCTGCCATAGACCCCCAGGTTTCGCACATCCTTGGCGATGGCACGTAATATACCCTTTTTGTGATGGGGGCTGACCAGCTTAAAAAGTAACATAGAAAAAGGTAGCAATCATACCATACGGCCTGTTACACTCATGGATCACCATAGCCCTCACATCCCCGTATGCAGAGACATTGCCCACCATACATGAAGCACGTTCCCCAGAACCCTTCCACCAACCCCCCCTACACAAGGCCCTCACACACAGCACTCCATGCATTCATGCCCCATGCATCGTGCTCACAGTGTACTCACCTGCTGGTATGGAGGCCCATACAGCATTTAGTACTGGGGTAGGACCCCATCCACCAGTCTCTCCAACTCCGCAGCGGTGAAGGCAAGGGCTCTTTCCCCAGTGACATAAGCCATGGTAGGTTCCAGACACAGGTCACAGCAGCACTTGCAGTGTAGGTCCTCTCCTGTTGAAGGTCAGATAGCAAGTGAGTAACAGATAGAAAATGGTGGTCTCGTCCGCGGTGGTGCGTACCGTCACTGCCTGCGTACATCACCATTGGCCACTGTAACCCATAGGACCCAATGACAACCAATGAGGAGGTGCACGGCGGTACTCCACCGCCTCCCGCAATGGCACACAACATCAGTGGCATTACCTCATTTCCACATGTCCATCCACACAGGACAGGTGGACGCCATTACAGGGGGGTCAGGCCATGGCACCTAACTGCGTCTCAGTACACATAGGCACCATTTGGGCCTATCCAACAACATACTGTTACAGTCACAACATGGAATGCAGTGTAGTGTTTGGAAATGTGGAATACTGACCAACTGCTCATCGTTTTGCCCCATAGATTACAACCACTGTGGATGAATAGGAGATGGAGACATCCCCCGTGTACAGACCCCTGTTGGGCTTGGTAACAATGGAGGATAGGCACATTATCCTCACCTATCGAATGGACAGGGCCACAATCACAGAGCTGTGTGCCCAATTGGAGCCAAACTTGATAACTGCTATCCGTCAGCCCACTGGGATCCCCCCTCTTGTGAATGTCCTATCTGTGCTCCATTTCTTGGCAACTGGCTCCTTCCAAGTGACAGTGGGCTTGGCAGCAGGAATGTCTCAGCCAATGTTCTCAATATTGCTGACCAGAGTGTTGCCTGCCCTGATTAAACACATGCACAGCTACATTGTTTTCCCCCAGGCGGAGGATTTGGCCACAGTGAAAGCTGACTCCTATGCAATGGGACATATCCCCAACATTATTGGGGCTATTGATGGTACACATAATGCATTTGTTCCCCTCCGGAGAAATGACCAGGTCTTCAGAAATCAAAAGAGCTTTCACTCGATGAATGTGCAGAAAATGTGCCTGGAGGACCAGTAAATCTCCCATGTCAAGGCAAAGTATCCTGGGTCTGTGCATGATGCCTGTATCCTGAGGAATAGCAGCATCCCATATGTGATGGCTCAACTCCAGAGGCACTGGGTGTGGCTAATAGGTAAGCCCATGGTTCCCACCCAGTATATGTTGGTGTATGGGTACGGTGTTGACCATAAAGGTTAGTGTTTGGCTTACAGGTATCCCTCGATATTTGCAGGTGACTCTGGTTACCCCAACCTCTCATGGCTACTAACCCATGTGAGGAATGCCAAGACAAGAGCAGAGGAACGTTACAGTGAGGCACATGGGTGAACAAGAATAATAACAGAGAGGACATTTGGCCTCCTGCAGGCCAGGTTTCGTTGCCTCCATCTAACAGGTGGATCCCTATACTACTCACCCAAGAAGGTGTGCCAGATCATCGTGTCATGCTGCGTGTTGCATAACATTGCCTTGAGACGCCAGGTGCCTTTTCTGCAGGAGGATGAGGCTGGAGATGGGTGTGTGGCAGTAGTGGACCCTGTGGACAGTGAAGATGAGGAGGAAGAGGATGAGGACAACAGAACAACAGAACAGCTATTATACAACAGTACTTCCAGTGACACACAGGTAAGACACTGTAACTTCACTTTGCATTGAGAGTTTAGTATTTGGCATTGTACATGGCAGGCAGATTCTCCCAATTCTATGGCCACTTACTGTTCCCTTTGGCATCTCAATTTTCAGACATCTGTGCCCCACTTTGGCACCTGGTGTGTTGGCTGCAGCCAACTACAGTTCATTCCTGTACAGTTGTATTGCAGTGTTTAAACCTTGTTAAACAAATACATACTTAAATCATTTGACATAGTCCATACCTGTATTTTGTCAAAGGGTGTTTATTTAAGTGCTAATAAGTAGAGGGGTATGTGCAATGGTCTGGGGTGATGGTGGAGGAAAGTCCAGGATAGAGTCCAGTCTATTTGTGCCACAGGTGCATTTTCCAATGGGGCATAGGAAGTGGAGCAATGGCAGTGCAAGGTGGACAGGGTGACAGAGTGGGACACAAGGGCAACAATAAGGAGAGTCTTATTACCTGGCGGGGGTCTTGGCAATGTTCTCTGGCTTCTGCCTAGATCACAGGGACCATTTGCAGGGTGGTTCTCCTTCTGAAGGGGGAGGAGTGCTGGTGGCCTGTTGTTCCTGTGGTGGGGCCTCCTGTCCACTAGCGGCAGCGGAGGTGGAGGGCTGTTCATCACTGTGGCTAGTGATGTTGGCCATGTCTGCCAGCACCCCTGCAATGGTGACTAGAGTGGTGTGGATGTCCTTCAGGTCCTCCCTGATCCCCAGGCACTGTCCCTCCGGCAGCCGCTGGGTCTCCTGCAACTTGTACAGAATCTGGCCCATCGTCTCCTGGGAATGGCGGTATGCTCCCAGGATCTTGGTGAGTGCCTCCTGGAGAGTCGTTTCCCTGGGCTTGTCCTCCCCCTGTCACGCAGCAGTCCTCCCAGCTTCCCTGATGTCCTGTGCCTCTGTCCCCTGAACCGTGTGCCTACTGACCCCAGGTCCCTGATCGTCCTGTGTTTGTGGGGTGGCCTGGGGTCCCTGTAGTGGTGGACACACTGCTGATTGACATGTCTTGGGGACAGAGGTATGGTCCCGCTGGGTGGGTGCAGTGATGGTGTTTCCTGAGGGGGATGCTCTGTGGTGGTATGGGTCTGTGCCTGTCCGAAGATCCCTGATGGGCCAGGCTGGTCATCCAGATCCAGACATCCAGAGCTGCTGTCATCAATGTGGGCTTCTTCTGTGGGGGGACTGGATGTTGCTTGCACTTCCTCTCCGGTGATATTGTGTGGGGGACCTGTGGGGATGTAAATGCAGTGTTATTGTTACTGCGTGTGACATCTTGTACATGGGTGTGTTGCTCTGTATGGTTGTGATTGCCCTGTCAGCTTTGTCTTGTGTGAGTAGTGATTTTGTGGGCTAGGTGATTCTCCCTATTGTGCATGCTTTAGTGATGGGTGTCAACGCAGGTATGTGAGTGATGTCAATGCATTGGTGTTGCATGCAGTGCTTGGTATTGGGATGGGTGGGTTGTGATGGTGGGATGTATGTGAGGTGGTGGGGTGATGGGGGTGAGGGTAGGGGTGGGGGTATGTTATAGTATGTGATGGCATGCAGGTAGTGGGGCTGATAGTGATAGAGATAGAGTCCAGTCCTCCAACTACTCCTGCCAGACACTCAGGATGCAGTATTGCCAAGACTTGCTCCTCCCATGTTATTAGTTGTGGGGGAGGTGGTGAGGGTCTACCGCCAGTCCTCTGTACAGCTATCTGGTGTCTGGCAACCACAGAACGCACCTTCCCCCGTAGGTCGTTTCCACCTCTTCCTGATGTCATCCCTTGTTCTGGGGTGCTGTCCCAATGCATTGACCCTGTCCACGATTCTCCGCCATAGCTCTATCTTCCTAGCAATGGATGTCTGCTGCACCTGAGATCCGAATAGCTGTGGCTCTACCCGGATGATTTCCGGGCTCTTCTGAGCACCTTGCGTGTCTTTGTGGTGCCATGGGTGTAGTGTGTGTGGTGTGTGTGAGGATGTGTGGGGTGATATGTTGGGGTGTGTGCTGTGAGGTGTGTGGATGGTGTATGGGTGATGGTGTTCTGTGGCTCTGGGTCTATGGGTGCTCTTGGTGTCTCTCTCTCAGTTGTCAATTTATTTGAGTCGTAAAGGGTTCTGGGTAGTGTGTGCGTGTGTTTTATAGTGGTGTGGGTGTGGTGTGTGTATGTGTGTCAGGTGTGTGTAGTTTGAATTGTCCAATGTAGTGTTATTTTGTTAGGTTTTGTGTATTTTGTGTGCTGCGGTATGTACCGCCAATGGTTTACCGCTGTTGAATGTCCGCTGTGGTGATTCGTGGGTCATAATGCTGTGGGCGTAGTTCTGTTGGCTTAACAGTGTGGGTTTTGCTACTGCCAATCTATCACTGACCTTTGGGCTGGCGGACTTGTGTGTGTGGCTGTATAGTGAGGGATTGCTATGTGTGGGTCATAATATGGGTAGCGGTAAACTGCAGTGGAGGCGGTATGTTGGCGGCAGTCGGCATGGCTGTAAGCAGGACTTACCGCCAATGTCATAATGAGGGCCTTAATCTGCTGGCAGGGTATACCCCCTTAAATATATCAGAGCTCCATCAAACAAGCACTAAAAGTTTTAATAAAAGAATTTGTGAAATAGTGATGTTGGTGCTGTTCACAAAACAATCAACTTGCAGCATTTATCAGAGATAGATTACAAGGGCCTTATCCAGCTCTACCTGAAGGATATTAAGAGCAAATCTGTTAGGCGGTGGGCCTTGAAGGTTAGGCTGGGTCAAGTCCCCTCGTTCATTAGTTGGAGGGCAATTAATCAGAAGGTGTTGGTTAGGGATCCTTGTTCTTTTTGTAAGGTGGAAACACTGTCACTGGTGTGTATTATTGTCTTTTGTGGCTCCTTTTTCAAAATAAGAGGCAGCTTGCTATTACCAATTTTTAGAAAGTTGCAGGAAAGCCCTATTTGTGATTTGGACTGGATGATCCTGCAATATAATAATATGTTTGTATTCTGGGCCATGGCTACATTGTTATCTGAAAAGTTTGCTATTATTCCTTGGTTTACAAGATAACATTATTTGCCCTTTGCAGAATATTGTTGCTCATGGGCATGTAAGCAGTGTATTAGGTTGCCAACTTTTAAAAGTCATGAAGGTTTGTTTTATGGTTTTGCACTTCCTATGCCCTTTGCACAATTTGTTTTTATAAGTCTAATGTTTGCAATTGGTAAATTTGATGATATAATAAATAGCTGCTATCTCAGAGGGTCTGTGTGGGATGATTTGCTTTGTTTGTAAGATACTTTTCTTTTCTTTTTATACAATACTGCATATTGTGGGCATTTAAGTACTGTATTAGGTTGCCAACTATCAAAGTTATGAAGGTATGTTTTAAAATGGATTTGCACACTTTGCGCCCTTTGCACAATTTGTTCTTGTAAGTATGTTTGTTGATATAATAAATAGCTGCTAACTTGGGTCCTGCGTGGGTTGGCCTATAATCATGTAGTCGATATCAGGGATAGGGTAGGTTCACTACTACTGTTTGAAATTTTATGTGTTTATTATTTTATTTTTTAATTAGAGTACTGGGCTGTTGCTCCATTGTTGGGGGGATGATCCCGATGGGCTGGGGCTGGTGGTGGTGATCGCAATAATCCATAGCTGATTATGACCCCATTCTCCACCAGCCTTTTCATAGCAGTTTTACCACCATGAAAAGGGTGGCAAAGAACAGGTGCAGGGGTCCCCCTGCCCAGCACCATCGCAATGTCCACTGTCTGCTGTGTTGATGCACCCTGCGGAGGCAACATTTGCACCGGCTCAATTACGAGCCGGTGACAATGCAGCCGCCTGTTTCCCTCTCAGTTTCCACCTGCCAGCCCAGCGAGAAACTCTTAATAGGTCTGGCGGGGAGGTAGCCAGTGTGGTGGCAACTTCCCCGTCGAAAGTTCGCTGGACGGTTCAAACCGTCTGCCAAACTCCTAATTAGGCCCTTAAACAACCTCAAGAATATGTAGTCTCAAATGTAGCGCATAGCAGACATTCTGAGGAAAACTATACACTTTCTGCTGACATACCCTTGCATGAAGGGCACCTTCTCCATTCTTGATCTGTCCCATATGATTGCTTATTTTACCCTGAGTTAACTAAAAGTCATATACATTTTTTTACTGTAATATATTGTGTTCAGTTACTGTATGCACCTGAAGAGTTTGCATATTTTTCTGAATTGATTTAAACCACCTCACTCATTGTTGGATGCCACAGAATGGTTCTTATTGGCATGGCCCTCTCTGCAGGGTCACCCCCAAACCTTTTTCCTTCAGCCTAGACTTTTTTTCCTGGATGACTTTGTGCACATTACAACTGCTTTCTACCAGTGCTCTCTCCTCTAAAAATGGTAGAACTGGCTTATACCCTATTGGTATATTAAATATACTCATACATCCTTTGTAAATTGGTAGAATAGGTAATCAGGGCCTATAAATTAAATGGTACTAGCAGGCCTGCAGCACTCATTGTGCTACCCACTTGAGTAGCCCTTTAAACATCTCCGGCCTTCCATTGCTTCTTCTGTGTGCAATTCTAAACTGCTATTTCGACCTGGAAAAATAATCTTTTACCAGAACCAAACCTTTATTTGTAATACATATATCACCCATAGTATACGTCCATGACATTCCAGAGTGCAGGGTGCATTGCATTTAAAACTTGGGACATGTGCTTTTAGGTTTTGCATGCCTTTGTAGTGAGAAACTATTACATTTGTTTTTCACTACTGCAAGGCCTGCCTTTCCCAGAGGATAAAGTTGGAGTTGCCCTATCATAATTAATAAGCTGTAACTCCCAAATGGGAACAGGTAACCAGTTCATATTTTGTGCATTTGAAATTATAATGAAAAATCCTCTCTTATGATAAAGTCAAATTTTAAATAACAATTTAGAAAATGTGACTTTTAGGAAGTTGGCATTTTTATGCCTTAGCCATTTAGTGCTTGCAGCTTGTCTCTGGGTCACATGACTGGGTGTAGCTAACAGTTGGGCTTTGTGTAATTCCCCTAGACAGCAACATAAAATAGAAATATTAAATGCGCCTGTATAGACCATCACTGGCAGAATGGGAGAGTGGGGCTGGTTACAGCCCTACTTATTCTTGAACAGGCTGTGTTCTGCCCCCACACAAAATGCTGCATATCACCTGTAGGTAATCTAGAGCTGGGCAGGGGAGGAAGGAAACCTGTTCACTTCAAAGGGAAGCCTCCAAAAGCTTCTTCTACTTCAAAAGCATCAGGTATAAATATTGGACCTCAGAAACCAAGTTTTCAGTACATTTCAGGACCTGTAGAGATTCTGCCAGGCGGAAGGACTGTTGTGCTCCTTAAGGGACTGCCACTCTGCTGGATTGCTGCCCTGCTGGTCTACTGCCTTGTGGGGCTGCTGCCTTGTTGTATTGCTGCCTTTTGCCCTCCAGCCTGAGTCAGAGGAACTGAACATGCATCTGAAGCCAATGCTCCTAGCGTAACTCCAAGGGCTACTCCCCTGGCCTCCTGCTCAGAGCCACAGGACATAACAGGCTCTCTACCACCTGACCCAACACCAAAATGCAGCTTAAGCACCCCCTGACCTCCAACACGTGTTCTTCAGGTCCTGGACCCATAGGATGGCCTCAGTGGAGCTGAATTGAAGTTATTGGGCTCTTTACAACTGCAAATAGATCCATTGGCACCAAAACCTTGTCACTCGCACTCCCCACCAATGGAAAATTCCATCAATCTGACCCTTTACGCTACTGCTTTGACTGCTCTAGGGGAGAGGCACCTCGAAGTTCTGACCTGATCCTTCGCGATGACAAAAGTATCTTCAAGATACAGCAAAAACTACCTGTGATGACAGACCTGCTCTTCAAGCTACATTGATGACTGTTCCACAACATTCCCCTGGTCCGTCGAGCCGCGAGTGAGGCTTTGGGCTTTTTGCCACTATTTTCACTTCAACCTGTAAAGTTGCATAACTCTGGTTATACTGATTAGATTTTTGTTGTTTTGGTGGCAAACTAATTATTGCTTACTGTTTTATTTTTCTAAATTGGTGTGGGATTTTTTTGTGTTGTGTTTTTGCATTATTACTGTTTGAAGTGCTGAATAAATACTTTATACAGTCCTTCTAAGTTACGCCTGTGCCAAACTAACAGAGGGAAGAGAACAGGTTAATTTGGGATTTACTTGTGACTTTACTCTGAAAAGGATTGTGGTTGATGCTTGAGTAAGGCTTTACCCCCATCAACCAGTAACCCAATTTCTTACAGTATTGGTGGCCTGAATATCACCAAACTACCTAAACTACGTCTGAGTTCAATGCTCTATGCCCTACCCTTAGCTTACAAGAAAAGCATAGAAAAAATAAAATGGAAGAGGAATTGGGACAAAAACAATTGACAGGTGCATGTAGCTCCGTGTTTCCTTTGAACTTAGGAAGATGTGGGAAATTTGCTTAAAAAGATCAGACTATGGAATGAAGTATTTTTTTTTAATTTCTGTAAAAGGACAGAAAATAACTTTTAAAAAAAACATATCAGATTGCAGGATATGCATCCAAGTATTGCAAACCTTAATACCAAAACCATCAAGGAATAAGTAATTTACCCTATACTGTATGTTATAGCCACATGAAATCTGGAATCCAAGACACTGCTCAACTGTCCATCACCTCTTTTGGTTAGTGAACTTTGAATATTATTTTTACAAATAGCCCATTTCTCCAAATTTTTAATATCATGCGCTCTTTACTGCCAAGTGGAGATATAGCTGTTTTCCTGCCTGCAGCAGAAATAACTGAATTACTGTCATGCATTTAGGTTTGCCCACATAAAGTATGGAATGGTATGAATTTAGCAAAATATGAAATTACGATATATAGCTTGAAGAAGATTGTCAAAACCTTAAGGAGAAATGTCCACTATAAGTAGGGGGAGGGCGAAACGTAGTGAGTGACATTTCTATTTAGCCTTTTCCATTTTCTGTCCGATGTTTTCAAAGAACTGACTAAACTAAGACTCGCTATAATGAACAAAAATCAAGATACGATTGGAAGGGAAAGAACGTTTTCCTAATATTGATCTACTGAAGAAAATTAAATTATTATTTTTTAAACTGACTTACATACAACCCTACATATTGTTGGTCATCCAGTGGACACGGGCAACTGTCATTGCTATCTGTTCCCCAGTTTCAGAAAGAAGGAGTAACTTGTCTTCCTGATTTACATCCCTTGTACTTGAGGGTGGTTGTGAGAGATGGTGCAGGCTCATTTAAACGATAGGGTACCTAGCTGCACCTACATAATCAGGGTTGACCTGCAGCCTTTTCTGAACAGGGCCTGCAAGTTGATGGAAATTTCAACTGGAATTGTGCCTTACAGTGGTGGTCTTGAAGCAAACTCCCCTAACATCCATATTTCTCTCCATCTGCCCTGGTGTTTATGGCATTCAATGCTGACTGCTAATTCAGAAGGACGCGAGAATATCAGTCTCTAGTTTCTCTGGAGAGTTCCCATCCCAGAGATGAGATCCACCTCAGTAGTAATAAATGGGTCGAGGAAGAGTAGTGATCACCAGGAAGTGATCAGGCACTCCTAACTACGAGCATGAACAATCACATTACTAATAAAAGACACGGTGGGGAAATGCAAGTTTAAACTTGTTTGTGCATTTCCTAATTTAGTTTCTGCTTGCGTATGTTTTTTGCTCATTAATGTAGCTAGATTTGCAATACATTTCGCTCATTTTACAATTTTCAGCAATACTCAGCGTTTGAACGCTGTCAGTTCGTTTTCACACAACATATTTTACATTACATGATTTTCATGCTTATAATACCTGTATGCCTTTGTCAACTTAAATATTCATATCTGCTAAAACATCTACCCAACCAAAAATATCGGTCTGGTTCTTAAATGTAATCTTGTACCTACATACAATTTAAATGCAAAAATAATCTAAGGTTAAAGTCACTTTTCCCATTTACAAAATCAGAAATAATTGCAGATATTTGCCCTCATAAACTGGGTTTTCCAAAATTAAAATTCCACTACAATCTCGGTGTTGTTTCTGTTCACACATCCAGATCTAAGAATGTGACCTTCTGTGACAAACCTTAATTACGACTGAATCAAGGGTAGCAAAGCTTTAGTTTCAGTAAATAACAAAAAAGGAGATCAACACTGGTCTACAGAGAGGACACTTCACTGTGATCCTGACAAATACATGGGTATTACTTCTCTCCTATATTTGCGCTCTTTTACAGTACTAAGGAGATTTCCTGAAATTCAGGAATGGGGTTGTTTTTAATTTCAGCCCCTGATATACCTCCATAAAAAAAAATATTGTTCAGAGATTTTCATTTTTGATTTGTGTTTTTGGATCACTAGAGAAGTAATTTAGCTTGGGTAGGATTTTGCTGATCCGGGACAAATTGTTCTAGACAACATCTTTAAAAATGGCAGATGTGTTGTAGTGATGAAGTAGTATTTAAGGAACTGTAAGGTATATATACTTCATTTTGGTGTTGAAACATAGGTTTAGGGGTCAAGCAGTCTTATAGAGACAGAAAAAAACTCCTCAGAGCAACCCTTCTGTCATTTTCCAAAATGGCAGCTATAATAGAGGAAGAAGGGACATGTATAGAAATGAAACAAATAATAATGGGTTTGGATTCTTTTATGCATGCACCAAACAATGTTTATGATCTGGATATAAAAGTTATCACTGCTGTTTTTTATTTATTCATTTTGGCAATCGCTTGTGGTACATTTGTAGAATGTTGAACATTTGAAACTAGCATATTATTATGGACATCTGTTGGTAGAACAAGTCTTGCAAGTACATGTAAGTTCTATGGGTAGAGACTTTAGACATTTTGTAGGTTTTAGCACCCCATCAATATCTTCCCAACCAAATTCACACAGATCTTTCTCTACATATGCATGAACCAAAACATTTACACATCTTCTAATCTAGTAGAATGCTCTTTTAATGTGTCCACGCACAGAATATGATGTACGTGGAAGGTCACTTAGTGGGACTGATCTCTTGAACTCATTGAACCAAAGGTCGTCAAATGTGTGAGAGTCAGAATTTGTTTTCCACACACAGAAGGTATTTTCCTACACCTTTAAAGTCACATTCTTCTTCTGCCTCAGCAAATCCATTTAAATACTTCACAGGTTCAGCAGTTAAAGCTCAAAGCTTTGTTCCAATTTTGCTCACAGTGTCATCACCCTTAAGAATATGTTCCTTAATAAGAACACTGGGCATCTCTGGGTTAAGTTTCTTGTACAGAATATGAAGCAGGATTAAGGCCCTCATTATGACATTAGCGGTAACAATCCCGCCATGCCGCTGACGGCAGTTGAACCACCACCAGGTCAGCGGCGCAGACTGCCTTATTATGACCATGACAGTCAATCCACTGAAACAAAGCCAGTTTGCTGACAGTACCGCCAGTGCTGCCAGACCGCCGCCGCCACCAGCGGTTGCCATTTCCAGGCCAGCGGTAGCCACTGTGCTGCCCACCCTATTAAGACACTGCAGACCATGGTTTCCAGGGCGGGACAACCGCCAGTAAAAGCCTGGTGGAAACAGCAAGTAGAAAAGGACCCACTCACCTCCAAGGATACAGACTACTCCACTGAAGCCATGGAACGCCACCTTGAAATCTTTCAAGCCCTCTTCCTCGCCTTCCTTCTCTATGACCAACAAAGCGATGCCATCGGTGAGAACACCTACAGAGCACACAAGGAGGGAAGGGGAGAGTTACACACGTAACATACACACAATGCATAGACTCCAACGCGCACACACTCTCACATATGCTACACAGCTCCTGTACCACATCTCACACACACACACACACACTGCCATGACAAACACACATGTCACATATACACACCCCGGATCAAAACTATACAACCACACCAATATCTCCAACCATCAGACACACACAAACCAATACAGACACAACTCTACATGCAATGCCCAAATACAAGAAAGAACAGTGAATCTGAATAAAAAAATGCCTAGAAATGCACATTGTACAGCACATGATAGATGGATGGAAACCTACCCATAAACAAAAAGACTCAACAAATGTATGGTGATTAAACCAACATGAGCCGTGTTGTGTAAATATATTTCCAACAAATGCAATGAAAATTGGCAAGAAAAGCACCAAGGCCCGTATGCCAGTCCAATGTCCAATAGACATAACTGTGCCTGGCAAAGGCCCCAACTTGAATCCTGACATCCTAATGGCCTCCACAAGGTAGGGGCATCAATGGGGCAGGCAGGCACCTAAAGGGTTTGAGTTTGGGGGTTTGGGTTTGGGAGGGGGTCCTTGGGCTTTGGCTTTGGAGGGGGTACTTTTTTTTGGTCAGGGAGGGGTGGGGGTTTCACCTCTGCTCTGGACGGAGGGGCATGGGCTTTAGAGCTATGTTTTGGGGCAGGTCTTTTTTGGGGGGACAGAGGAAGGCTTTTTTACATGTGGAGGGGCAGCAGAGGAAGAAGGGGGTCATGGGAGGACTTGGAGGTGGAGGGACTTGGCATGGGGAGAGATCCATGACGGCAAGGGGCAACACGGGGTAGGACAGGCTCAGGCAACAGGTCAAGGCGGGCAAGGAGGATGGATTGAGAAACTGGTTTGGGAGTGGAGGTAGAGGGACTGATTATAGGACCTGTAGGTGTACTGGCTATGGGTGTGATGTATGCAGAGTATGTACATGTGAGATGTAGTAATGTTGAGCGTTTGAGTGTGGCCGTTTATGTGTTTTGGGAGCGGGGAAGAGAGGCTTGGAGAGGACAGAAGGTTGTGTGAATGTATGTTGGGGTATAATATAAGGTGGGTGTGCTGCATGTGTCAGCGATGGCAGTTGTGGTGAGTACGGATGTGGTGTCTGGGGTGCATGTATGAGTGTCTGCTGTTGTGGTGGCTGAGGGCAACACAGAAGTGGTGACAAGAACTGGGAGTGAGGATGCAGTGCTGGCAGGTGTGAGTGGAGATGTGACTTTAAGGGAGGATAGAGATAGTGGCTGATGTTGTGTCTGCTTTTGTGTGTTGAGTGTGTGCATGCTTTTGATGTGATTTGTAGTGCCTGTGTTTAACTTTACATACCTTGTCTGTTGCTTTGGGTGAGTGCATGTCTGTTAAGCGTGGCTTGGCTGGGAGAGGGGAGAAGGCTTTGGGATGGGGCAAAGGTAGCAAGAGAGAGGATGGAAGTACTAGGGATACTGGCTGCCATCAATGAAGAGGCCAGAGCCTGAAATGATCTCTTTAGACCAGTCAAGGCACCGTCAATGCCCTCCAGGTAGGCATTACTCTGCTGCATCTGGGATGCCAGGCCCTGGAGGGCATTCACAATGGGTTACTGCCCTACAGAGATGGACCTCAGGAGGTCAATAGCCTCAGCATTGATCGCAGCAAGGCTGACTGGGGCAGGGGCAGAGGTGCCTGTGGCAAAGGAGATGCCCACCCACCTGGGTGAGCGGGCATGGGCAACTGGGTGCAGAGCTGCTGGGAGGGCGGTGCTGGTAAGGAGGGTGGAGAACAGGGATGGTGCTGAGATGGTCCCAGAAGGTTCTGCCACCACTCGGGAGCTTCTATCAGATGAGATATCATTATCAGTGGTATCTTCTCCAGTCTCCAACCCACTGGTCCCCTGGGCTTCGATGGTCTCTGCCTCCTGGGTCCCGTGGGCTTCAGCTTCCCCATTTGACAGTGCCCCTACTCCTTCGCCTGCTGATGCTAATACACACAAGGACAAGATAGTACAAAAAGGAGGGGAGGGGGTGAAAAAGATGTAGTGTCAAAACCAATCCCCATTACACATTTGGACATTTCAACAACACGACTCTTTGGAAATTCCCGTATGCACTCTCTACAATGTCAATTGACATTTCTCCACACCCACTGTGCATAAACCCTGATGTGCATATAAAATAATTAAACCTCTGCAACAACACTCAGGTACTACTTTACACTGTCATGGCTCTTGTATACAGGATAATTACTGTAGGAAGTCAGTTCATGAGTGACCTTTATACATTGTCATACCTACCTGTGACACCCAAAATGGACATGAATAGATATGTATTGGAACTAACTTAAGCTCCTGTATGTCCATGTCATATCCTACAATTTGGCACTCTACATATGCCATGGCAACCTGTTGTACAGATACTCACATATAACAGCTACTTATGTTCACAGCACAACTGTATCCTACCTACATTTCCTATCCTAGCTACTGTAGACATCCTTCATCGCATGGTTAACACACCCTTTCCAGTCTACAACAAACAGTACAGGAAATGTACTCTGGACCTCACCCCCTTGTGGCTGCTGTGTTGCCCTCAAGTGCCCATCCAACTCCGGGTAGGCTACTGCCAGTATGCAGACCAACAGGAGGGTCAGGGTCCAACGGGCACCCTTTCCTCGTTAGGAGGCCGTTCCCAACTGGGGCTTGGCAGTCATCCGGGCCCAGCATCTAATGTCCTCCCACCTCTTCCTGCAGTGGGTGCTCTGCTGGATATGGACCCATTGGGTCCACTCTTTCTTTGCGATGGCTTTCCACAAACCCTTCTGTTGAAGGGTGCTGACCTGCATGGGAGACACAGAAGGAAAGGCACATAAATGTAGAACCAACAACCTACAACATTCATAGGCCTACTAGCAGTACACATATCAGCATTGTACACTACTTCACACTTCCACAACATTTCTAGCAGTCAAATCAGTATGTAGACCCTCCACTGGAACACATACCAATACACTTACATTCCCATGTAACAACAAAAATGACCATAATGCCACTTACCTGCTGTTCTGGAGCCCCATAGAGCTTTGTGTACAGTAGTAGGACCCCACCCACAAGATTCTCCAGTTCTTCCATTGTGAAGACGGGGGCCCAATCCCCTGTATCACACGCCATAGTGGCTCCCAGGAACACAACACAGCAGCACACTCAGTGTAGGTCTTGATGGCTGGAGGTTCAAGTGAGATATACTGTAGAAAATGGTGGTCATGGCCGCAGCAGTCTGGACTGTCACCACCGGCGGTAATCGTCATTGGTCCCTGTATGCCATAGACATAAATGTTAACTAATGAGGAGTTGCACAGAACCACCGACGGCATACGCTGGATGAATGAGCTCATTGACATCTGCCCCCTACATGCAGGACAGGCAGCAGCCATTTTACACTGTTACTGTTAATAAAAAATAATACAAAAATGTCACAACTCATTTCCATCATGGACATGTGATTAGTTACACTCTGGGACTGTGTACATTTCAATCAGGCAGTAGAAACTTTGAGTGCGCACAGATACAGAAAATGGCATCATGACAGATTGGAACTAAACTTACATATTGATGGTGACTGTACACTAGCAGTGCCAGACAACCATCTTACTCATGCCATCCTTTGAAAATCCCAGTTGTATGTGCAACTATCATGAGTATTTTAACAGCTCGGCACTTTGAAGTCTGCTTAGCATGCAACATGTGGTAGCGGATGTGAAGTTGATTCTACTTTTGTGACCATGTAGTAGGATGCATGAAGTGTAATCGAGGAGGGCGAGGCATGCACCTGTGTACCGGCCCCTGGTTGACTTGGCAATGATGGAAGAATGCTGCATCATCTCCCACTGTCGACTGAACCATGCTCCAATCAGGGAGCTGAATACTCAGTTGAAGTCTGATCTGCTGCCACCCATTCGACAACCTACAGCCATTCATGCAGCTGTGCAGGTGCTATCCGTCCTCCACTTCTTGGCCACTGGCTCATTCTAGGGGATAGTGGGAATGGCAACTTGCATGTCTCAATCAATGTTCAGCAATGTGTTGAGGAATGTCTTGTCCACCTCACCTGAAACATATTGAAAGCTACATCCAATTTCCCCATGCTGTAGATTTGGCCAGTGTGAAGGCTGGTTTCTATGCTATGCAACATATTCCACATGTAATTGGGGCCGTAGATGGCACCCACATTGCATTAATACCACCCAGGGCTGATGAGCAAGTGTACAGGAACCGTAAGAGCTTTCACTCAATAAATGTGCAGATTGTCTGCTAAGCTGACCAGTACATCTCCCAGGTGGCTGCAAGATTTCCAGGGTCTGTCCATGATTCGTACATTCTCGGGAATAGCAGTCTCCCATGGTTGATGGAGCTTCTACAAAGAGTGAGGGCCTACCTCATCAGTGAGTATGATTGGTGTACATGTAATTACTGTTACCCCAGACTTCCTACTCTGTCTGTATGTGACATAGTGGATTGTAAATGTTAGTTCAGCCTATCCACATGTGATTCAGGTTATCCCAATCTCTCCTAGTTACTGACACCAGTGAGGAATCCAAGGACCAAGTCTGAAGAACAGTACAATGATGTTAATGGGAATACAAGAAGAGTGATAGAAAGGATGTTCGGTTTGTTGAAAGCAAGGTTTAGATGGCTGCACATCTCTGGGGGTTACCTGCAGTAATCACCTAAGAAGGTGTGCCAGATTGTATTGGCCTGCTGCATGCTCCACAATCTGGCACTAAGGAGGAATATCCCATTGCTGGAGGAGGAAGGTGTTAGGGACAGTCCGGTGGCAGAGGAGGGAGGAAAAGTGAGTGACAAAGATGAGGAAGATGTAGACACATGTCTCATGTTGGAGTACAGGTTGGCTGTACATCCTTATCCGTTCCTGATATGAGTAGGTGTTGATCTCATTTGGGTATCAGATGAGTGTATACAAGAGTGGTCTGACAAATGTGTCAACAGTCCCACTGTGATGTTATCTAGTGCATCTGTCTATGTGGCATACACTTCAGACATCCTATCTACTTCTTCACACATTTGTGACTTCAGCATTCTGGTATCATGTGTTCATTTGCATAGGTTGCTGCTTCTTGTGACCTCAATTGGTGTCAATACCTGGCATACAAGGGTGTGATCTGTGCAATACAACTACAATGAGTGTCTCATACTCAGTTCATTAAGGTTAGATGCAATGATTAACTTGTCTCATAGTACCTGAACAGGGTTGTAGTCATGTGTGCAAAGGCATTGGATTGTCTATAAATGTGTAACCCTACAGTGTAAATCGTGTAACCATCATGATTTGCAGGTACATGTTGTTGGCAACAATGCAATTTATATGTGATGTACAATCTGTGCTATCAATTGCAGAAGTGCTGTGGATGATGTTTCACTACTATTCCCTCTCTGCTACCTGAGGACCCAGGGATGTGTGGACACTGATTTTGCTGCAGGGAACCAGATGTCAGGATAATACATTCACATCTTCAATGTGTATGAATACTCAATTTCGGTTACATGTCACACATTTGTTGCATTATTACAATGAGTAAACACAAAACACCATACCGTGTGTAAGTGCATTCATTGTGTACACCAAAGGATGGACAGGGTACAAAGCAGTGGGGCCATGGTGTTCAATAACATCAGTCTGTAAGGCCAAGCAGTTTGTAGCACAGGTCTAGTGTTCATGTGGCATTAGTAAATGGGGCTATGGCAGTACAGAGTCAAAAAGGTGTCTCAGTGGCACCTAGGGGACACAGTTATGGAGAGGCTAATTTCCTGGCAGTGGCGTTGGTCTTGGCTTCAGTCCCTGCAGAATGTCTGGCTCTGTGACCACGTTTGCGTGGGGATTCCTCAGCTACAGGGTGTTTCTCAGTAGTGGCTTGTGAGTCCTCAGGCCTGGCCACCATGGCACCAGCTGCAGCAGATGTAGAGGGCTGGTGATTAGGTTGGCTAGTGGAAGCGGCTAGGTGGTAGGTGGAGGACTCATGCAGGACTGTGATCAGCTCCTGCATCAAGCCTTTCATGGAGGACATGGTGGTATTGAGAGCATGCCACTCCTGCGTGGCCTCCTGGTGGTACTCCCTCTGCAGCCTCAGGTTGTCTATGATTTGGCCCATCTTGCCTGAGATAGGTTGTATGCTCCCAGGACTTGTGCTATTGCCTCATGGGCAGGTAACTCTCTGGGTTTCCCTGACAGTGGCCCCCAGGTGCCCTGACACTGGCCCTTGCCCCCTGCTCCTGTGTTTTCAGCACAGTGTACCCACTCCCATTTACATCAGGACCTTCTTCGTCTTGTGTGGTGGGTGCTGACTCAGGTCCTTGTACAGGTGGGCACACTATGGATTGACGTGTCCTGGAGACACTGGTTTGGGGGCGTTGGGCAACAGGTGTTGTGGTGACAGAGGTTGTGGGGGGGGCTCTATGGTGTCCTGGGTGAGGCTGGTGGAGGTGGACTGCCCAGAGATCCCAGATGGGCCAGGAAGATCTTGCAGTTCAGGACATCTTGTATCGCTGTCATCATTGGGGTCTTTTTCTAGTGGAGAATTGGCTGTACTTGGCACTGGTTGTCTGAGGACATTTTCAGTGGCACCTGTGGATGACAGGGAGTGTTATTCACATCTGCCTGATGTACTTTACAGGGACAACGAGGTGGGTGCTATATGTCGTGCCTCATTACTCAGATGCAGTTATGCGAGGGGAATGTGCATTGTTGGGTGGCTAAAGGGTGATGCATAGTGGGAGTTGTAGTGCTTCATGCTGTACATGCATTAGGTGCATGTGGGTGTGTAGACTTAGAGATTGGTTTCAGAGGGGTTAGGTGGCCATGCAGGGGATGGGGTGCATACATTACAGGTATACTTGTTACAAGGGATTTATAGGTGACTTACCAGTTTCCAGTCCTCTGGGGACTCCTGTGAGACTCTCAGGGAGCAGGATCGCCAAGACCTTCTCCTCTCATGATGTGATCTCTAGGGAAGGAGGTGGAGGCCCACCGCCAATCTTCGTGAGGGTGATTTGGTGTCTGGACGCCCTCGACTAGACTAAACACTCCCACTAAAGTCGTTCCACCTCTTCTTTATGTCGTCCTTTGTGCATGAGTGGCTTCCCACTGAGTTCACCTAGTTGATGATCCTCCATCTTCTTTGCCATAGACTTTTACTGGACTCGTGCCACGAACAGCTGTGGCTCTACCCTGATGATTCCGTTCACCATGGTCCTTAATTCATCATCAGTGTCGGAACATTGTGAGTGTGATGTGTTTGTGTGAGTGTAAAATATTTTGAGTGAAGTGTGAGAGGTGTGCAGGTGTCTGTGATGTCTGTCAGCAGGTTCATGCAATGTATGTCAGTTGTTTGCTGTAGCAAGGAGTTGTGGGTTGTGTGTGTGTGTGTTTTATAGTGAAGGGTGTGTATATGTGTTTCAGTGTGGGGTATTCGAACTGGCCAATGTGGTGTTGTGTTGTACTGGAGGTTATATTACAGCTGCGGTGGTCCCAACCGCCAATGGATTACCGCTGCACTATGACTGCTATGCTGATTTGTGGGTCGTATCGGGGAGCGCGGTCTTCTTCTGCTGTGGCAGTGTGGGTGGTGGGACCACCTCTCCATCATTCGGACTGACGGTGTCAGATTTGTGGCTGTATCCTGGCCATTTTGTTTTTGTGTGTCGTAATTGGGTGGGTGTATTACCGCTGCCACTGTGGTCTTTTGGCGGCGGCCAGCACGGCGGTCTTTGAGAAAGACCGCCAATGTCATAATGAGGGCCTAAGTGTCTTTTCTCACCTTTTCCATAACATATTCATAACTCTGACAATTCTTGACTTAAGAACACGGCAACAAATCTAAGTAACACAATAATAACATCTGTTTCATTTGACAGAACAATGACTAGATTGGAACCATTTAGAATAGCCCACTCAACATGTGGCACAACACGAAAGTCAGCTTCCTCCAATTTGCTATTAGCTTCTTGAACAATATAGTCTGTACCTTTTGAATGTATCTCTGCAGGCACCAACCTCTCATTGACAATCATTGCACTTGCAATAATTGGATTTTCAGAGTTCACTGAAGTATTAGCATTGTTGTGGTGAGTGAACATCTTCAAGGTCATCTTGTTCGATGTTGATGACCAGAATTTATCAAGTTGCAAGCTATAGGTGTTGCATTTCTGATGCAGGCAAGGTCAGTTGTTTCACTTGTAGACATTCATCTGATTCTCTCCCAAACCTTTACAGATAGTTCAAGATAATTTTCAAAGACATTGTTCAGTTCCCTCAAGGTGCACACTGACTTTGATATCTGTAGAGCAGTCTGAACAACCTCTCCGAACCTTTGCATGGTTTTGAACATGACCATTCGAAATTGTGACATATAGTCAACAACAACAGCAGCTTTCAATGAAGGCACATTTTGGAATTTAAATTTTTCAGGTGGAAGTTTATTTTAGCTCTTGTACGAGTTTGTGCTTCACTGGTTTGTTTGCAGTGTCTCCATCAAATAATGCATTTTTTGGAAGAAGATCATGCAAAAGAATGTCCTTGATACATTCACCACTTTCTTTTGTTACATCCATCTATCTATGTGCTTGGGAAAGTTGTTTTGTTGTCACCTGTTTTGTAGTGGCTGGTTGGACAAAACTCTTACTGTGGCAGTTCAAGCATGGACGCTTAGCTTTAGTGATTATGTCAAACAGCTTTTTCTTTTTCAATACGAATCTCTCCTGCTTCAGTACTGCATAAAGTTTTGGCCCATGTTCTAAGACATCTAGAAGACACATCTTTTTATTGTTTTCTACATATTGTTTCGTCACAAAGTTGTGTAGACGCGCAGACTCAGGTGGTCATTATGACATTTGCGGTAAATGCCGCTTACCGCTGCGGTGACGGCCACCATCATACCATAGCAGAGGCAAACATCCATTCACCATATTTTGGCACACACACACTAAACCAACAGAACACTGCCACAAACACAAATCCACCAGACCAAAGGTCAATGTTAAAGTGTTGGTACAAACACCCATACCGTTACGCCAACAAAACAATGCCCACCACATTATGACCCATGAATCACCATGGCAGACATTCAACAGCGGTAAACCATGGGCTGTACACACCAGTGCGGTCAGAATGGTCACCCAAATACTGTACAGAACAACACAACATTGGCCACAACTAAAATCACACACCTGACACTGATACACACACCACACACAACCACCCACCCACAGCACTTTAAAACACACACACACATTACACACAACCCTTTACCAACACGAAAAGACTGCAATAGCTAGCCACTCAAATTAAGGAGACAACTACACACACAACACAACCACCCATACATCTGCCACGCACTCCACATCCCACACCCCACCACATTATTCAACACCCTCTGCACAACACACAACACCCATGTCCCCACTAATGCACCCCCGTTTCACAGATGAGGAGTTGCAGGTCATGGTGGAGGAAATAGCCAGGTTAGAGCCACAGCTCTTCGGAGCACAGGTACAGAAAATCTCCATTGCCAGGAAGGTGGAGTTATGGCAGAAAATCGTGGACAGGATGAACGCTGTGCGACAGCATCCAAGAACAAGGGGCGACACCGCGAAGAGGTGGAACGACCTACGGGGGAAATTATGTACCAAGGTAGCAAGGCACCATCTCGCCATCCAGAGGACTGGTGGTGGACCCCCACCTCCTCCCCCACAGCTGACAGCATGGGAGGAGCAGGTCATGGTAATCCTGCATTCAGAGGGACTCAATGGAGTAGACAGAGAACTGCACACTGGTGAGTCAATATTTACTACTTATCACCCCCATACCTGCATGTCTTCTCACCCCCTCACCCTGACTCCCATCACTCCACTCCAACCCACACAGTGCACCTACACATGTGACTAACCCCAATGCCAAGCCCTGCATGCAATATTAATGCATGTACAGCCCTCCCAGCCCTGCATGTACACCCATCACCAAAAAATGCACAACAAGGAGAACTAACAATCCCACAATGTATCACCCTATACAAACAAAGGTGGCAGGGCAACAACGATACAGGGGAAGCTGGGGATATACAATATGTCACAGACATGAAGCATAATACATTACTCACATCCACATAGGTGATCCAGCAAATCCCAGTGGGGAGGAGGCACTATGAATGTCCAGTGCCCCAACAGAAGATGCCCCCAGTGATGACAGCAACTTTGGACTTCTGGATCTGGACAAAACTCTTACTGGCCCATCAGGGACCCCTGGTCAGTCGGCCACCCCAGCCCACTCCCAGTCCGCCACAGAGCCTCCCCCCTCAGTATCCAACACCACAGCGCCCACCCACACCTCTGTCCCCAGGACATGTCAATCAGCAGTGTGCCCACCTGTACAGGGACCCCATTCCCCACCTCACAGCCAAGACAATCAGTGGCCTGGGGTTAGTGTCAGTGGGCACACCATTCAGGGGACACAGGCATGGTGAACAGGGACACTGGGAGGACCACTGTGTGCCAGAGGGAGGACTGGCCCCGGGAACTGACTCTCCAGGACGCACTCAGTAATGTCCTCAGGGCTTACCAACAATCCCAGGACAAGATGGGCCAGATACTTAACAACATGCAGGAGAACAAGTGGCTGCAGGAGGTACACCATCAGGAGATCAGGGAAGATTTGCAGGCCCTCATCACCACCATGGTCTCCAAAGCAGGGGTGCTGGCTGATTTGGCCAACATCATGAGGAATGTACAGCACACCAGCAGGCCCCTTCCACTAGCTAGTCAACTGAACATCCCACCACATCTGCTGCAGTTAGTGAACAGGACACGCCACAGGACCCACAGGCCACAAGCACCCCTCCACCTGCAGAAGGTGAACCACCCCGCAAATGCTCACTGCGACCCAGCCAGATACCAAAGACACTTGCCAAGACCACTGCCAGGAAATGAGACCCTCCTGAATGTCCACCTTGTGTTCCACTCCTTTACCTTGTCCACTTTGAACTTCCATTGTTCCCCTTCCTGTGGCCCCTTAAACACTGGACCTAGCCTCTCTCTATCATGGTCACCCCCATTTTCTGTCCTGTTTGTGAGTATTTGTCAGTGTGTTTTTACCTTCTCACTGGGATCCTGCTAGCCAGGACTCCAGTGTTCATAGTTTGTGGGCTATATGTGTTGTCAGCATCCTTAACTGTGTCACTGGAGTTCTGCTAACCAGAACTCCAGTGCTTATGCTCTCTCTACTTACCAAATTTGTCACTAAACATTAGTGACTCCATATTCCAATTCTAATTGGCACACTGGACCCCCCTTATAAGTCACTAGTATATGTTACCTAAGTACCCAGTGCATTGGGTTTCCAGGAGATCCTTATGGACTGCAGCATTTCTTTTGCTCTGGGGCAAAACTGGACAAAGGAAAGGGGAGTGACCACTCCCCTGTCCATCACCACCCCAGGGGTGGTACCCAGAGCTCCTCCAGAGTGTCCCTGGCATTAGCCATCTAGGGTTCCAAGGTGTGGGGACCCTCTGGAGACATCTGAGTGGCCAGTGCCAGCAGGTGAATTCAGAGACCCCTTCTGATAGGTGCATACCTGGGTAGGTAGCCAATCGCCTTCTCAGGGCTACTTAGGGTCTCACCTTTAGGTGTTTCCTCAGATTCGGTTTGCAAGATTCCTCCAGGACACCTCTGCATCCTCTGCTTCAGCTTCTGACTGTCAGATCAACCGCAGACTGCTCCAGGAACCGCTGTAACTGCAACAAGGTATCCAGTACTACTCCTATGACCTGCAACTTCAGCTTCAGCCAGTTTTTGCAACAGTTTCCAAGGTGTGCACACTCTGAGGACTACTTGTCCTCACCCTGCACCAGAAGAACTAAAGGAATCTCCCGTGAAGTGACAAAGTCACTTCCCTGCTTCTGTAAGCACCCTTCTGCGATGAAAACCGGTACTCTGGGACTCCTCTCCTGACAACAAGCATGCTCCATGGAACACAGGTGTGGACTGAAGTGACCCAGCCTTTCCAAAGGTCCTGCTGTTCAAATTAGGTGGAGGTAAGAGCTTGCCTCCACGTGCTTCGACAGTACCCCTGTGCACTGTGGCTTCTGAAGCTCATTGGGCTTCTGTGCACATCTTCCAAGAATCCTTCATGCACAGCATAGCCCAGGTCCCCAGCACTCCATCCTGCGATGTACAGCTCCCTGAGTTGTTCTCCTGCGTCATGGGACCTTCCTGTGTGGTGCTGCAACAACTGTACTTTGCATCTTCTTTGTCCCTGTGTCCTGGGACTCCTGTGGGTGCTGCCTGGTCTTCTCAGAGCTCTCTGAAGTGCTGAGAGCACCTTTTGTCTCCTCAATCTGAGTTGAGACCCCCAGGTCTCTCCTGGTTCCAGGTAGATCTTTTTTGATG
Source organism: Pleurodeles waltl (assembly GCF_031143425.1). Lineage (NCBI taxonomy): Eukaryota > Metazoa > Chordata > Amphibia > Caudata > Salamandridae > Pleurodeles > Pleurodeles waltl. The sequence continues at coordinate 843,133,179 of NC_090436.1, forward strand.
CAAACCAAGTACTTTCTTGAACCAAGGCTTATTGGCGGAATCCAGCGACGCAAACGGCCTGCATCCAACAACTCGATGTGGGATATCACATGCACCAAGCAGGAACCCACAGCCAACTTCTTTGGTGCTCTTCTGTACTTTTCTTCTGACCAGGGAATCCAATTTTGCACCTTCTTCTAGGTTGGCAGGGGCTTCTGTCCTTCCTGAACTCTTCTTCGACTTCTGGACTTGATCACCTCTCACCACAAATCTTCAGGTCCAGGAATCCATTGTTTATTGCTTGCAGTTTTGCTTGGTTCTTGCAAATTCTCTTATCATGACTTGTGTTGTGTCCTAAGGAAACTTTCTGTACACACACCCTCACACATCACAACAGACACCACCTCACACATCACCCACACCACATCATGGCACCTCAATGACACCCCAGGTTTTCTGAGGAGGAGCTCAGGGTCATGGTGGAGGAAATCATCCGGGTAGAGCCACAGCTATTTGGATCACAGGTGCAGCAGACCTCCATTGCAAGGAAGATGGAGCTATGGCGCAGAATTGTCGACAGGGTCAACGCAGTGGGACAGCATCCAAGAACTAGGGATGACATCAGAAAGAGGTGGAACGACCTACAGGGGAAGGTGAACCCCCACCTCCTCCCCCACAACTAACAATGTGGGAGGAACAAGTCTTGGCAATACTGCATCCTGAGTGCCTCGCAGGAGTAGCAGGAGGACTAGACTCTGGTAAGGCAAATCTTTACTACCTTATCCCCCCACCCTACCTGCATGGCATCACATACTCCCACCCTTACCCTCACACCCATCACCCCAAAAACCCACAGATACCCTTCCAACACAACCCACACATCCCAAAACCAAGCCCTGCATGTAACACCAATGCATGGACACCCATCACCCAAGCATGTCCACTACAGAGACTCACTCATGCCCCAAAATCAACAATCACACAAGGACCAAGCCAATTATTCAAGCACTGGAGTAGAGGGTCAACCACCCATTGCACACAATGGCACACACATATACATTAATTATGAATTTACACCCCAACAGGACCCCTACCCAACGTCACCGGACAGGAGGTGCCAGACATATCCAGTCCCCCCACAGAAGAGGCCCACAGTGATGACAGCAGCTCTGCACAACTGGATCAAGATGACCAGCCCGGCCCATCTGGGACCTCGGGACAGTTGGTTCCCCTGACACTGTCACAAGCCAACACAAAGCCTCCCCCCTCAGGAAACACCAGCACAGCACCCACCCAGCGGGCCCATCCCTCTGTCCCCAGGACACGTCAATCAGCAGTGTGTCCACCACTACAAAGAACCCAGGCAAACCCACCAACCCAAGAAAATCAGGGACCTGGGTTCAGGGGACAGAGGCACAGGATAACAGGGAAACTGGGAGGACTGCTGTGTGACAGGGGGCGGGCAGGCCCAGGGAACCCTGTCTCCACATCATGGGAGCTTACCATAATTCCCAGGAGATGATGGCAACGGTACTGGCCAAGTTTCAGGAGACACAGCGGCTGCAGGAGGAACACTACCTTGGGATCAGGCAGGACTTGAAGTTCATTAACAACACCCTGGTCACCATTGCAGGGATGCTGGCAGACTTTGTCAACACCAGGAGGGACACAGTGGCACAACAAGGGGCCCCTGACACTAGCCTGGACGATGAACAGCCCTCCACCTCCGCCGGCGCTAGTGGACAGGAGGCACCGCCACAGGAACAACACGACAGCAGAACCCCGCCCCCTGCAAATTGAGAGCCACCCAGCAAACGGTCCCTGAGTTCCAGTAACAAGACAGAGAACATTGCCAAGACCCCCACCAGGAAATGAGGCCCCCCTGAATGTCATCCTTCTGTCCCACTATGTCATCCTGTCCATCCTTAAACTGCCATTGCTACACTTCCTATGCCCCTTTGGACAATGCACCTGTGAAACAAAAAGACTGGACTCTGTCATGGACATTCCTCCACCATCACCCCAGCCCATTTTACAACTCCCTCCACTTATTAGCACAGGAATAAACACACTTCAATCACAAAACAATCTGGAGTCAGTCTGTGATTTCAGAAATGTGTAATTACAATAGCTATGGAATATAGAAATGTCAATTTACTTGTTCACATACCAATGTAACACAGCTGTAGGCCAGCAGTAAACATAGCATATGGCACAAAGTGGGACCCACATCTGTGAAATGGAAAGTCAAAGTGACAAGTCAGGGTCCATACACTAAATGAAAATGACACACTTATGCTAGTTCTAACAATAGAATGAGATGTGGAAAGCAGTGGCATCTTCTTACCTGTGTCTCACTGGAAGTATTGCATGATGATGTTGTTTCGGTTGTCGATATCCTCTTCTTCAGCCTCCTCTTCTTTACTGTCCACAAGCTCCACAGCTGCCACAAGACCACCATCTGGCTCATCCTCCTGCAGAAAAGGCACCTCGCGTCTCAAAGCCAGGTTGTGCAGCATACAGCAGGCCACGATTATCTGGCACACCTTCTTCGGTGAGTAGTATAGGGAACGACCTGTCAGATGGAGGCACCGGAATCTGGCCTTCAGGATGCTGAAGGTGCGTTCGATCACCCTCCTAGCTCTCCCATGTGCCTCATAGTAGCATTCCTCTGCCCTTGTCTTGGGATTCCTCATTGGGGTCAGTAGCCATGACAGGTTAGGGTAACCAGAGTCGCCTGCAAATGTCGAGGGACAACTGTTAGACACATACTAACCCTTAGGGACAGCCCCATACCCAGACACCTATGTCAACTGTATTGGGACCTTGACCTCACCTATTAGCCCCACACGGTGCCTCTGGAGTTGGCACATCACATAAGGGATGCTGCTATTCCTCAAAATGTAAGCGTCATGCACAGAGCCAGGATACTTGGCATTCACATGGGAGATGTACTGGTCAGCCAAACACACCATCTGCACATTCATAAAATGGTAGCTCTTCCGCTTTCTGTACACCTGTTCATTTCTGCGGGGGTACAAATGCCACATGTGTACCATCAATGGCACCAATGATGTTGGGTATATGTTCCAGGGCATAGAAGTCACCTTTCACTGTGGGCAAATCCTCCACCTGAAGGAAAACGATGTAGCTGCGCATGTGATTCAGCAGGGCAGACAATACTCTGGACAACACATTAGAGAACATTGGCTGGGACATCCCTGATGCCATGGCCACTGTTGTTTGAAAAGACCCACTGGCCAGGAAATGGAGTACAGACAGGACCTGCACTAGAGGGGGGATTCCTGTGGGATGGCGGATAGCTGACATCAGGTCCGGCTCCAACTGGGCATACAGTTCCTGGATTGTTGCACAATCAACTCTGTATGTGACTAGGATGTGTCTCTCTTCCGTTGTCGACAGGTCCAACAGGGGTCTGTACACTGGAGGATGCCGCCTTCTCATCACCTGCCGCAGCGGACGTGCCCTATAGAGGAGAACAGCGAGCAGAGTCATCCAACACTGAGGTATCACAATGTCTTATTTTCAGAAACATTATTAATTCGCAATGTGCTAGTATCTGTCTAAATTCCTGGCCTAGATAGGTGTGACGCAGTTAACATCCATCCCATGTGGCCTCCTGAAATGACGGCTGACTTACCTGTAAGGTGGGACAAGGGGATATGATGTAACTGCGCTGGCGTTATACACCATCATGGTGGGCGTTCGAAGTCTGCGGCACAATTCTGCATTGGTTAACATTGGGCCCTATGGGTCCCAGGAGCCAATGGCGATGTACGCCGGTGGGGACGGTACGCACCGCCGCGGACGTGACCGCCATTTTCTGTCTGTTCACTAACTTGATACCTGACCCTCAACAGGAGAGCACCTACACTGCAAGACGATGGCTCATGTGTCTAGGGAAAGGGTCCCTGTCTTCACTTCGGAGAAGTTGGAGAAACTAATGTATGGGGTTCTACCCAGGATACGCAACTGTGCGGTCCTCCAGACAAACAGGTGAGTACACTGTGAGCATGCTGCATGGGCAATGCCTGTTTTGAGAGGTGTGGATGGAAGATACATGGCAGGGGGTCTGAGGCCTGCATGTGCGGATGGTGACTGTATGTGCGTCAGGGCAAGGGTGGGAACTGGGAGGCAATGAGTATGACGGTCCGGACGGTTAAGTAATTTCTTTTCCCCCTGTACCATTCCTCTAGGTCAGCACCCACCAGAAGAAGGGTATTTGCCGTGCCATCGCCAAGGACGTCTGGACCCTCGGGGTCTACCACAGACGGAGCACCCACTGCCGTAAAAGATGGGAAAACCTGCGCCGCTGGAGCAGGAAGACGACGGAGGCCCAGCTGGGGATGGCCTCCCAATGTGGGAGGGGTACCCGTCGCACCATGACCCCCCTGATGTTCCAGATCCTGGCGGTGGCCTATCTGGAGTTGGATGGGAGCTTGAGGGTATCACAGCAGCCACAAGGGGGTGAGTACACTCTCATTCAGCTGACTCTGCATGCATAACGAGGTGTCTGGTTGGGGGAGGTGGGCAGTGGGTTCCCCTAGGCCAGGGCGAAGTTGGTAGGCAAGGTCCCTTTTGAGGCAGGCTAAGTGGCACCCCAACCCCACCAGTGGTAAGAGCCATCTACAACCCTGTGTGTTGTGTCTGCTAATGGTAGTGGTGTTGCATGCACTGAACATGTCTTTCTTCGGTCTTCCCCCCCCTTTTTGTGGTCTCCCTGTTCTTGTGTGCAATAGCATCATCAGGCGGAGGAGCATTGGCACCGGAGCAGGAGGGAGCTGCAACCCACATGGCCCTGGAGGGCAAAACAACGGAGTCTGAAGCCACCAGTGGGATGGAGGGCGAGGGGAGCTCCACGGCAGGGACAGGAGCAGACAGCAGTGACAGCGACTCCTCCTCTGATGGGAGCTCCCTTGCGGTGGCGGGCACCTCTGTGCCCACCGCATCAACAGGTACAGCCACCACCCCCCCACCAGCACCGCCCTCCCAGCAGCCCCTCAGTGTGTGTCCCGTGCCCGCTCACCGAGGAGGGTGGGCATCTCCTTCGCCCAAGGCACCTCAGGCCCTGCCCCAGTCAGCCCTGCTGCCCTCAAGGAGGAGGCTATTGACTTCCTGAGATCCCTCACTGTTGGGCAATCTACCATTGTGAATGCCATCCAGGGTGTAGAGAGGCATTTGCAACAAACAATGCATACCTGGAGGGCATTCATTTTGGGCAGGCAGCCCAAAAGAGAGCATTTCAGGCTCTGGCCTCAGCACTGATGGCAGCCATTGTCCCTGTGTCCAGCCTCCCCCCTCCAACTTCCTCCACCCTGACCCCATCCCCTGTACCTCATCCTATCCCAAGCACACCATCAGACCAGCATGCACACTCATCAAAATACAAGAGTGGCTCAGGCAACCATAAGCACCACACATCCCACAGGCACTCACACAAGCACCATCCCCATGCAGACACAGCAACATCCACTGCCTCCACTGTGTCCCCCTCCTCCACGTCCTCCTCCTCCCTCCCTGTCTCGTCTCCACTCACACCTGCATGCAATACATCCTCAGTCACTACCTCCAACACCAGCACGTCCATCACCACACACGCTCAAGTGCAATCACCAACCCCAGTACCATTCACACATCCCCTGTGTCCTCTCCCAGTGTGTCAGTGAGCCCTCCTCCCAAAGTACACAAACGCAGGCACACACCCACCCAACAGCCATCCACCTCACAACAGCCTCCGGCCCATGCACCTTCACCCAAATTCAGCAGACGTACACCTCCTACAACCACTACCTCTACCTAAACTCCCAAACCCCCTCCATCTTCTTGTCCCAGTGTGTCTAAAAAACTCTTCCTGGCTAACATTGACCTCTTCCCTACTGCTCCCCACTGTCCTTCCCCTAGGGCCAGGCTTTCTAGATTCCAGCCCAGCACCTCAGCCACCAAATCCCCAGCCACAGTGGTGCCAGAAACTGCGGGGTCATCGAGTGTGCCACACATCAGGGCTGCCAGTGTGCCATGTAGTGAAGGCAAGGACATTCCGCCACCTGCCAAGGTGAAAAAGGTGCCCACATCCCAGAGGGAGAAGCCAAAAGTAACTGCCACCAAGGGCTCAGCGAAAACCAAACGGGATAGTGGTAAGACAACTGCTGCACCATCAAAGCTGGGGAAGGGTCAAAAGCTGAAGAGCAGGTCAGGAGAGGGCATGGTGTCACCGACTGAGGGACCAGTGTCACACTTTCTGTCCACGACCACGCCAACCTGTACACCGGCGAACACCGCTAGCTGCCCTGCCACCACAACCGCCACCTGCATCACCCCTGGCACGTCTACATCCTCAGCTACAGTCCCTAGCCTCTTCCCCAGTGGGCAGCCATCCAAAGCTGCAGGAAACGTCCTGCTGTGTCCCTCTGCAGGTGCTGACCCATCCACTGCCGCCAGCACCGCCGCAACAGACACTGCCGCAAGCACCGCCGCAACAGACACTGCTGCAAGCACCGCCGCGACAGACACTGCCGCAAGCACCGCCACCTGCACCACCCCCGGCACGTCTACAGCCTCAGCTACAGACCCCAGCCTCTTCTCCAGTGGGCAGCCTGTCCGAGGCTGCAGGAAACGTCCTGCTGTGTCCCTCTGCAGGTGCTGACCCATGCACCGCCACCAGCACCGCTGCCAGCACCGCCGAAAGAACACCGCCGCAAGCACCGCCACCGGCCCACAGCATCCTCAGACACTGGCACCACCACTGACATGGCTACTATCCCCAGTGGTCAGTCGTCTGAGGCTGGAGGAGAGTTCCTGGACCCTGGGCAGCTTCCATGAGGCATTTCTTCCATTACTGTTTACACCTGCATGTGGGAGGCACAGCTGCAGCAGTGTGGGGTATGTTCCTGCCTCCATGGTGTATCATGCTACCTGAACCTCGCAAATCTCATGGCACGCACACCCAGGTGAGGGAATTGTACCGGCCACACTGCACGTGGAGTACTCTGGGCACCATGCCCCCTCCAGAACCAGTGGAGAGATACATCTTCTACCTCAGTCCTTGGCAGGATGAAGCACTCTGGGCATCAGGCCCCCTCCAGAACCAGTGGAGACTGTTATCCACTTGAGAGACTGTGGCTTTGCACTCCCCAGGATAAAGCAGTGGGCAAACCACCCACTTGTGAGAGTTGAAAGACTTTAGAGACTGTGGCTTTGCACTCCCCAGGATGAAGCAGTGGGCAAACTACCCACTGAAGAGACTTGAGAGACTGTGGGTTTGCACTCCCCAGGATACATCAATGGCCATGGAGCCACCTCGTGCAGGAGGTGCGTTGTGCGTTCATCAGGCTGAGGTGCCCCCCCTTCCCCTCCCCCTGAGGTGCCTTTATATTTTCGATCTTATGCCCCAGCAGTGTTCTCTCCGTTTCCAGTCAGGTATCATGTGTGGGCCTCGCCCATGCATTTTGGGCCCAGTGGTCCATGGACAATGATTGGAACACTATCCGCACTTGTGTAGTTGGTGTACATATTTGTATGTACTGAATTTGGAGTTTTGACGAATGGATTTTTCATGATTACAATCATTACAATCATTTCCTTTTGTCCTTGCATTCTTCCAGAGGGTGGGGAGGTGTATATGTAATGTTGCTGCATGTATTTGTGTGTATGTTGTTGTGTGTGAGGGTGAGGGTGGGGGTGTTGTGTGTTGCGTGTGTGTGTCACTCTCTTTCCTCCCCCCTCTCCTGTGAAGTAGGTGCAGTACTCAATGTGGTTGCCGCCACCGCTGCCGTTCATACTCCTGGTAGAAGAGGAGGTAAACCAACATGGGCAGTATGTGTAGTTCGGGCTCCATGGCGTCCTGGTTCCTCGTTGGGTGTCGAGAGGTGAGTGTTTTCCATTTTATGTACTGTTTCCGCTGTGCTTTTGATGTCATTGGTTCTGCCCCGGAAAAGGTAGCGGATAGGCCGCTTGTTGTACTTTGTCTCCTGCCTGTCTGTTGGCGGTGTCGGCCGCGCTGTTTGTTTCTACCACCGTGGCAGTCGGAGTATTAATGTGGCTGTCTATGTTGGCGGTTTCCGGCACGGTTGTAATCCCATTATTTTTCCTCCGGCCTGTTTGCGGTATTGCTGCCGCTTTAACACCGACCGCTAGGGTTGTAATGAGGGCCTTAGTCTTTTCAAGACATTACAAGAGTGGTATTGGACCTCCCAGAAATTGCGCACTGCAGGGTTGCTGTCTATACCGTCCTCCAGGATCAAGAGCCCCCTTCAGCGACACCGTCACCGACCTCGCGAGCACCCACGCCCTCGCTTCCCCAGACTACATCCTCCTGGGAGATCTAAACTACCATCTGGAAAATAACAACGATGTCAACACCGCATCACTGACCTCCAACCTCCTCAACCTCGGACTCCGTCAACTGGTCAACACTCCCACCCACATTGCCAGACACACTCTTGACCCCCTCTTCACCTCAAGCAACCACATCTCTTTCAGCCACACCTCCGAACTCCACTGGACCGACCATCACTGCGTCCACTTTTCCTATAAGAAAATCACCGAACACCACCGCATCCCTCTACCTCCTCACCGCCGCTGGGGAAAAATCACCCAAGACCAACTAACCAGCACCCTCGTCAAAAACCCACCACCCGACTCAACCGACCCGAGCGCTGCCGCCATCAACCTCCATAAATGGATCCTCGACTGCGCCAACACCTTAGCCCCACTCAAGAAACCCACCGCCAACCAAGGAAAGAAAAAACCAGCCTGGTTCACAGACGAACTGACCGCCTCCAAAAACCTCTGCCAGAAGCTCAAGAAGAATTGGATCTTAGAGCGCACACCCGACAACCTCGCCTCCCTCAAAGACGCCAACCGTGAACACCACCAATGGATCCGAGTCGCCAAGCGCGCCCACTTCACTGAACGCATCAACAACAACGCCCAAGACTGCAAAGAACTTTTCGGCATCGTGAAGGAACTCTCAAACCCCAACGCCAACTCCAACGACATCCCGCCCTCCCAGAAACGTTGCGACGACCTCTCCACCTTCTTCCACCAGAAAATCACAACCATCCACGACAGCTTCAACGCCACTCTGCCGCCAGACCCCACCCCTGACATCTCCACAGACGCCTGCCGCCTCACCGCCTGGACCCACGTGGACGACACCGAAACAATAACAACCATGAACACCATCCACTCAGGCTCCCCCACGGACCCATGCCCACATCACGTTTTCAACAAAGCCAACGCCACCATCGCCCCCAAACTCCGCAAGATCATCAACTTCTCCTTCGACTCCGCCACCTTCCCAGACAGCTGGAAACACGCAGAAATCCAACCCCTCCTCAAGAAACCCAAGGCTGACCCCAACGATCTCAAAAACTTCCGACCGATCTCTCTCCTCCCTTTTCCAGCAAAAGTTATCGAGAAGATCGTCAACACACAGCTCGCCCACTTCCTCGAAGACAACTCCATCCTAGACCCCTCTCAATCCGGATTCAGACGAAACCACAGCACCGAGACTGCACTCCTCGCCGCCACAGATGACATCAGAACTCAAATGGACAACGGCGAAACCTCGGCCCTCATCCTCCTCGACCTATCAGCCGCTTTTGACACAGTCTGCCACCGCACCCTACTGACCCGCCTCCATGAAGCCGGCATCCAAGATAAAGCCCTCAACTGGATCTCATCCTTCCTCTCCGACAGAACCCAGAGAGTTCGACTCTCCCCTTTCCGCTCCAAAGCCACCAACCTCATCTGCGGCGTCCCCCAAGGCTCCTCCCTCAGCCCTACGTTGTTCAACGTCTACGTGGCCCCCCTCGCTAAACTGGCCCGCCAACATCACCTCAGCATCATCTCCTACGCCGAAGACACCCAGCTCGTCCTCTCCCTGACCAAAGACCCACTCACCGCCAAAACCAACCTCCACGAGGGACTAAAAGCCATCGCCGAGTGGATGAACGACAGCCGCCTGAAGCTCAACTCCGACAAGACGGAAGTCCTCATCCTCGGGCGCACCCCTTCGGCCTGGAATGACTCCTGGTGGCCCACTGACTTCGGACCCCCACCCACCCCAGCCAGCCACGCAAGAAACCTCGGCTTCATCCTGGACTCCGCCCTCACCATGTCCAAACAGGTCAGCGCCGTCTCCTCTTCCTGCTTCAACACCCTTCGAATGCTCCGCAGAATTTTCAAGTGGATCCCAACAGGAACCAGAAAGACGGTGACCCAAGCCCTCGTCAGCAGCAGACTTGACTACGGCAACGCACTCTACACAGGCATCCCAACAAAAGACATCAAACGACTCCAGCGTATCCAAAATGCATCCGCCCGCCTGATCCTCGACATACCCCACCGATGTCACATCTCCCCTCACCTGAAGGACCTCCACTGGCTCCCCATGGACAAGAGGATCACCTTTAAACTCCTCACCCACGCTCACAAGGCTCTACACAACACCGGACCTACCTACCTCAACTCCAGACTCAACTTTTACGCCCCCACTCGTCAACTCCGCTCTGCCAATCTCGCCCTCGCCATCGTCCCCAGGATCCAGCGCAAGACCTCCGGCGGCAGATCCTTCTCCTTCCTCGCCGCCAAAACCTGGAACTCTCTCCCCACCTCACTACGCCAGACCCAGGACCTCCTCACCTTCAGGAGACTCCTCAAGACCTGGCTTTTCGACCGCTAACAGCTCACCCACCCCCCCACCCCCCACCAGCGCCTCGAAACCCTGACGGGTACATAGTGCGCTATATAAATGAAATGATTGATTGATTGATTGATCTCATGTCTCCTGCTGGAGATGCCCTCACTCCCACTGTGATTTGCTACATATCTTACATTACTGCCCAATGATTCAACCTTTCTGGCGATCAGTAGGGGACACCATTAGAGAAGTGCTACCCATGCCAACTTCTCTCACCCCACTCTTTTACTTCTGCATGATACTGGAGGCCTATGCGACCTTTCCTGACCGCAACACCATTTATTGCACACAGCACTGGCCACAGCCAAAGTTTGCAACCTCAGACACTGACGCACAGAAACTGCCCCCTCCCATAGGCAATGGATTACTGCAATGTATCAAGTCGCCTCCCATGAATGATTCATATACGGTTTACAAGATAAAACGGGCATGTTCCTATAAACGTGGAACCCCTTTCTGTCATGGTCAGTGGACTGAGTATCCACTGTGGGTGCTGCGATTCGCGATGACCAAATGGGGACACGTGTATCTGGGGCTCACATACTCATGTACCAGCACGCTACCACTCACTTCTGCTTCGCCCCAGTTCCATTTGAGCACAGATATACGCTCCCGTCATCTTGATTCCTTCAAGAGCAAGCTGCCCCCTTTCTCCCATGTTTCCCCCTCATTCCTCCACTTCTTCATCTCCTCCGTTACGCCCCTTACTCACACTACTCCCGCTTACCCTCCCTAATTGTGCCCTATACACCCCACCTTCCATTCTCCCTAATCATTTCCCCCCTCGGTCACTATCGCTACCACCTACATCTACACTACCATCATCTATATCCCCACTTTCACACTCATTTTCGCTCTTCCCTTCCCACTCACTTCCACTCTTGTCTCTCTCGATCTCCTCTGTTTTCACTATCACTTATACCCTGTAGAAATACTCCCCTTTACCCGTACCTCTTGTTCTGTTTACACTACTCTCTCTTCAGATACGCCCCTTGCTACACTGAGACTTAATCCGTGCTATTACCCATAAGCATCATATCCTCCTCCACGCTATACTATATGCAATATGCTATCCCTACTCTGTCCACTCCCCCTTCATGTCCCCTCCTGCACCCTTCCCTTCCCCTCTCTTAGGTACGAATATCCTCCACCCCTATAGGCTGTCCGGACTATCCCTCCCTGCCACCAGCTCATGTCTACTGACTGGAGGGCTTACAGTATTGCTCCCTAACCTGACCTGATCATTTCAATGAGATGGCCTCATGCTCTCTGCTCCCTATCCTCTTGTATTCACCCTAGGCGAGGGATAAGGGTGTTTCGAGAAATTCAGAGGAGAGGCAGCTAATAATGGCATGTCCAATTTTCTAGGACCTCCTATGCCTATGCTCATAGACAGAATTTGAGTAAGGACAGAGGAGGAGTCTTAAACTATGATCATTTCATTCGTCTATTTTATTTTAGTTGCGGTTGGTTCTATGGACATGTACCTGCTGTACCCTGATGCTTTTGGATACTGTTTTATGTCAAAGTGTCTTTCTTTTCTTTTAAGCTTGAAATTTCCTGCACTGTTCTGCTGGACTTTATGATGTGCGAAGCACTAGTGTCTCATATGACAGTTCTATGTACGATAATATTGTTGATTCTGACTAATAACAAAAAAAATTGGAACACAAAAAAAGAAAATGATGTTAGGCTGGTTAGAGTAAGAAATGATGACTCTAACCAGCATAGCATCATTTTAAATAAAAAAGGTAAATACTTATCTTTACTTACGTGTACTTACCTGTGATGGGGTCCCCTGTCCTCCGCTGTCCCTTCGGATGGCACCTTTGGACTCATTCCATGGTGTTCCACCATGGAAATGGGCCCAGAGGTCCCTTAACTCCTGCCCTGACCTAGGCGTTAAATAATGTCACTAAGCAAGCTTAGCACCATTATATAGGTCAGCCTCCCTCCTGTGCACCATTTTTGCATGGGAGGATAAATAAGGCGCCTGGGCCTAAGAGTCGTTTTTTGCCCAGCACCGCCTACCTTGCATTTCATTGACGAGAGGGAGGTTTCTGAAGGCAAAAAATTACTTTAACGCCTATATTTTGGCAGTAGACAGGTCTAGCATCAAAATATACATATGAAGTTAAGTTTGCGCTGAAATAGAGTAAAAAAAATTACGCTATGTCAGCGCAAACAGAGTATAAATATACCCCTAAATCCAATTCACCTGTTGGAACTTTCTATATTTCACACTCTGCACCCTGGGATAAAAATTGATATTTCTCCTGAGCTGTAATATAGTTAAAGCTGATATGGCAGCTTTGACCAACACTTCGAGCTGTTACATATTTTTCGTTAATGAGGCTAACTTCAAGTACATTCAGTACAATTATTGATAGATATAACATGGAAAACATTTGTCAATGTCATGTGGTTTGCCTAAACACTTCCATAGTCTTCTGCTATTTCTAATCAATACCTTAACATCTTACAAGAAATAGGGTGCTTCTATCATGATTCTGGCTTCTACTATTTAAATCTGAGTTTGAATCATGACAATAGACTCCTTATGAAAACTAAAAAGGTGCAAAATAGACGATCATCTCCTCACAGCATCCCTCCCAGCTCTTCTACAGTTAGAGCTCTAATTGCCCTTAGTCAATCCAATCCTTATGGCCTACCTTCTCTGGGGGCTACTTCTTACTTCACCCTGATGGAAGCTTGGATAAGCCCAAATGTATTCTTTGAGTTGTAACTCTCTTTGAACATGTTTGGAATCCAGCAGCATTGTGATTTTTACATATGGCGTTAGCCCACTTCTTTAAATTTGACTAACATATGTATAATTTTCATCCATTGGTCTGTTGTTGTGTCATTCACATTTTGCTGCCACCCACTACAGCATATAGCACAGGGCAAGGTGTTTGCATACTTAAGCTACTGGTTAAGTTAATTTTGAATGACTGCATTTTGCTCTGTTTCAAGGAGCACATGCACACACAAGTTAATTCTCTTCAGTGACTTTTTGATTTTACATTAAAATTACTTTAGTGTTGCCTTTGTTTTTAAAGCCTGATGTTATAGCGGGACACTTCTGATGCACATTCAATCTTTGTCAGATTCCATCTCCTGCCAGTGCTATTCTAAATTCCTTTTGAAGTGTTTTGCTTTTCTTACTGCTGCTATTTCACAGCATACAAGATTGTGTCCATTTGAAACTACTCTGTATTAGGTTATTTTCTTAATTTCTTTCTATCTTTCTTTTTTCTCCATAAAATATAGATAATATTGATACTTATAGAGGACTCAGCCTGCAGTCATCCATTAGTCTGTGGTTTGTGTCATTCATGTTTCTTCCACCCTCTCCAGAATGCATTAAGGGGTAATGTACCAACACACTTCAGCCATTAACCAACTTCACTACAAGCTATGGCATGCTGTCATTTCACAAGTATCACATCGACGAACAATGTTGTTCCCTTCAGTGCCAGGGAGTACTACAGTAATGTGTGTTTTTTTAGACAAAACAAATTACCCGTAGCAAATCATGTTTTAGATTGTTTAGGGCCAGGCATATCCCCAAACAATAAACATTAGCGAAAGTCATGAAAAAGCAAAACAATAACTTACAGAAGGCTGGTGACCAACTCCACACCTCTTGGCTTTGTCAATGTTTGTTCTCTTTACTTTTCCATTTAGGAGTGGACGGGGAGGTCCTCCTTCAAAATATGGACTAGTACAAAGAACAGCATGACTAGCAAAAAGGAGGATTTCTGTAAACATTAGCTGTTCTTCTGTATAGTTGAGGATCTCTTTTTCGTGGCCTTTCAATGCAGGAGGTAGTGACATTTAGCACCTTGAAAGCTCGAAATAAAAACATGTGTATTCATGCTTGCTTGACTGCATGAGTTTTCTTTTTCTTTTGTTTTAAAGCACATTTTACCTAACCATAATCGTGTCAAATAAATAATATTTTCATGATTTTATTTTGTGATACTGCTTTTTAAATGTTTAATACTTAGGTCTAATTTATAGTTTGGCGGAGGGGGTTACTCCATTACAAGCATGGCGGATATCCCGTCAGCGGTATTACGATCCCGTTATAGTCTATGGAGATCGTAATACGGAAGATGGGATATCCGTCATGTTTGTGACTGACTAACTCTCCACCGCACTCTAAATCAGTCCCGAAGTGACGTAAATAAACCACACACTTTCCGGCCAAACAATTCGACTTGAAACGAAAGTGCTATTGTGTTTAACTGATGAACACTGTACATTACCTAATTGACTCATTGGAGTTTAAATCCTCTACTATTTGCACACATGGGCTGTATCCACAGCAGAAATATACTTCACTGGACATTTATTTATCAGAAAACACATCCTGCCCAAGGAGTGTGGCTATCAAAAGGTAACGACATCCATGGAGGATTAAAACATTTAGGCCAAGAGGAGGGCTCCTAAGGCCCGTGGAGTTTTATCAGCTTTGGAAAAGGCCTCCTATGTCATGTATAGTTGCTTAATTATTTTCTTTCCATTGAACTTCCTCATAACTGGTTATGAATAGGGTCTGTTAAAGTGAAGTACTTCAACAACATGAGTGGAACCTCCTGTGTTTGCAAATGCTGTAAAATGTAAATTGTGACTGTTTCAAATGTTGTAAATACCCATTGTATGTATTGGAGAACTGTGTCAGTTTGACATATAAAAGATGGTTAAAAGTCCTAAAATGTGCATGTAAATGGTAAATTTTGAATCTTTGTGAACCATTCAAAGTAATCGTGTGAATAGCATTAGGGTCCTTGTTCGGAATTTGGCGATGCGGATGAACTGTTGAAAATCACCAGTCATCCGTTCTCCATCGTGTGCCATACATAAAGTTTCATGCCATTGCAGATGAAGGTCTTCCATCCGTACCCTGCCTCTGCCATCTACCGCCAACTCTATTGAAAGTTTCATGCTAGATTGATGGAAGGTGCTTGGGAAAACCAATGCTCTGTCTGCCTTATTTCAAGTCTAGCCCTCTATAGAATAATTTTGTGTAGTCTATGTCCATAGGTCTCAATGTGTTTTTTTGTTTTCCAAGCCCCCTTGCTTGTTGGTTCACCATGCAGCTGATGGCCATTTTGTGTAGCCAGGTGGTGTGCTTTTGCCATAGGCTTGCATGTGTTCTTTGTTCTCCAGTCCTCCTTGATTGTTGTTTAACTATGTGGCCAGCAGCCATCTTGAGCAGCCAGCCACGGTGCTCCTGCCATAGGCTTGCATGTGTTCTTTGTTCTCCATGCCTACTTGCTCCCTGCTGTTTGTTGGATCATGTGACCGGAGGGCATTTTTGTTTAGCCATCCAGTGAGCCGTGCCATAGCCCTGCATGTGTACTTTGTTCTACATGCCTCCTTGTTCACTGTTGTTTGACCATGTGGTCTGCAGCCATTTTGCACAGCCAGCCAGTGTGTTTTTCCTCTAAGCTTGCATGTGTTTTTTGCTTGCTATGCCTCCTTGCTTGCTTTTGTTGATTTGACCATGTAGCTAGAGGACATTTTGTGTAGACAGCCAGTATGCATTGCCATAGGCCTGCATGTGTTCTTTGTTCTCCATGCTTCCTTGCTCGCTGTTGTTGTTTGACCATGTGGCCAGAGGCCATTTCATGTAGATAGCTAGTGTGTTTCTACTATAGCTTTGCATGTGTTCTTTGCTCTCCATGCATCATTGCTCACTGTTGTTTCTTGACCATGTGGCAGATAGTCATTTTGTGCAGTCAGCCAGTGTGCCTTCACCATAGACTTGCATTTTTCTTTGTTCTCCATGACTCCTTGCTCGATGTTGTTGTTGACCATGTGGCCATCGGCCTCCATGACTCCTTGTTCGCTGTTGTTGTTTGACCATGTGGCCTACAGCCATTTTGTGCAGTCATTCTTTATTTATTCCAATTTTCAAAGCCATTTTCTAGGGAGATTTATAAGAGAGGGCTATGGCTTTTTGATTTTTTCATTTTTTTTACTTTTCCCTGATATCAGTTTATTAATATGCTTAAGGGTCATTGTTTTATATGTTTATTATGAGAAATATTTTTTATATTACATGCATTTGTTTGCATTTTTCATCTGCACTTCCTTGCCTCCCAATGGGTTTCCTATACTCCTGTATTAGAAACATCAGAAATTAATTTTATTTTTAAAATTTTTCATTTATTTATTTTTAAATTGTATTTTATTTATAGTTGATCAATTATTTAATTGTAATTTGTTTATTTATTTGTTACTTTTATTATTGCATTTTGCCTCCAACCATCAACCTGCACAGCTGGCCAACATTAATTTTTTAGGTAGATTTCCATTTTCACCTGAGCCCCCTTTGTGTCATAGGCACCCACCAGGCTTAATTTTTTAAAGATCATTATTCCATTTTCCCATGCACCTCCCTCACTGACTCTGGTATCTCCCTTAGAATAGATTCATATAAAGCAAATAGTTACATCTGTATGATCCTATCTTGATTAGAAATGAAATGTTATGTTATTTTGGTGTGGTTTCACTTTTAAATGGTTGGATATATTGTTAATTATTTAGGATAATTGCTTAAATGACCAACCACACTAAACTAAATTGTCTGTTGGTATTAATTCAAACTGCAAAAATGCCACGTTTCACTAAATGTTTCTGTTGCTTGTCTGCTTTTAGTTGCACAAGAGAAGTGACATCACCCACAGTACTGCCAGACAGAAGGACTGTACAAAAACATGTGGCATTAGTCCTCCAATCTCTTCTGCTTGTGCAGCTCACTGGCACTGCCAACTGACAGTTTTAAGCTGACCCCAAAGAAAGGAGATGCCAAGTAAATGACCAACAAGAAGAAACCTTCCCACCACTGGCTTGCAGACCACAACCTTTTTCTGGCAACCTGTGCCTTCAGCACCAACTTTGGGGAGAGAGCTGGGAGCAGCACTCCCACATCAACAGCACCATTCCAACCTAAGTTCAAGACCATATCTGTCAGCCACTGTAATCAAGGCAACAACAATGCACAGTGACGTCAAATTGGATTTGTCCCTTTCCCAAAGTAGTACCCAGTCATACCAGGAAATAGAGCAAACTGGACAGCGGCCACAGCCAGCAATAGTAGACCTTCCTGAAGTTGGAGGAGAGCAGGAGGTTGAGCTTCCTGTTTATCAAGAAGCACCTGTTTTAGAATCATTTGCTCCAAAATCTCCAGCAAGAAAAAAGAAGGCTACTCCACCATCTTCTCCATGGCACCTCTTCTGATGATGATATGGACATGGATTGGAGCCCGGCAATGTCATTTGAGATGCCAGGAGAGGCAAGGGAAAACCAAAGTTCCTGACAGCCTTACAATTATGGAAGGGAATGAGGATATGGTGACAAGGCATTCATTGTTATGGAAGCTGACACAGGGAAGATCGACATTACCCCTCCTATTCGACCTGCTCTGAGGGTTGTGGCACATGTACCTCCACCAGCGCCAGCTCCTATATTTGTAAGGCCCATATTTAGACCTGCATCAACCCTTACCTCAGTATAAGCATACGCTGCAGAGACGCAATTGACAACATCCCCACCTACTTTCAGTTCTTCAGGCATTGCCACTGGCACACTTTTCTCCTCCCCAGTTTTGGGCTTTTTTTTACTATTAGCAAGCAGGAGGTTAACTTTGCAACATGCTCTATTTGCCGCACAAGTGTTCATCGAGGTAAGCCTGGTTCACACTATGGCACTGGAGGCCAAATGATCAATATGAAAAAAAACACACAATCCGGTGGGAGGAGCACCCCAAAAAATGAAATGCACAAGATGGAGGTGAAGGTGATGAGAGCAGGAAATCAGTAGCTCCACTTATGGTGGGAGGAGATGAGGAAGAAGAGGGTTACATCTTTACACAAAGCAGCCCTGTACCCAGCAGTGTACCAGCATCACCCGCGTCAGCGACTTCACAAAATGGCACAAGAGTCAGATGGAAACACCACAGCATACAGTGACTGTCCAAAGACACACAGTGAGTCTACCACTTCCTACATCTTGGAAGTCACCTGCATCAGTGGCCCCAGAAAAGTGGAAGCTCCAGGCTATTATTACAGGTGTGTTTAGGCAGGAGTGTCACTGCGACTGCAACCACCCAATGATATGTTTCTACAGTAGAGATCTGGCTAAAATGTGAGTCTCCTTTTTTCATTTGTGGAAGGAGTGGGATTTTTAGAATTTGTAGCAGCCATCTGCTGAAAATAGAAGGTTCTAAGTCGGACCTATTTTGCCAGAGTTACTGTTCCGGTGCTCCATCACGATGTGTTGCAATTGGTTGGACAAACTTTGCTCTCACTATCCACCTGACGACAGACATGTGAACCAGTTGTCAAACAACTGATTACATGTGTATCACTGCACACTGCATCTCTTTTGCAAGGGTTAGGCAACAGCTATCCAAAGTTCTCAGTGCTGAACATGCTTCTAAGGGCACTCAGGGGCATGCAACAGTAGCCATGTTTTCTATGGATAAATCCCATACAACTGCAAACATCTTGGAAGAGTTTAACAGCAAGGTGTGTGAATGGCTGTGACCCAGAGGTCTCAGAAATGGACTTCTGGCCACAGACAATGGCAGTAATATAGTCAAGGCCATGGCAGATGGTGGCTATTTCGGGGTCCTGTGTTTGGCGTATTGCATCAACCTTGTTGTGAAAAACTTTCTCAAAAAAATAAGGCACAGCAACATACTGACCACGTGCAGAAGAGTCTGCACTCATTTCAGGTATACTTTTAAAGCCCAGAAGCATTTGAAGATTATTCAGTCTGCTAATTGAGTACCAGTTAAAGTCCTCATACAGGAGGTGCCAACACATTGGAACTCAGTCTATTACATATTGCAAGATACGTTTGAGTGGTGCATACAGATTGATGAGTATGTTATTCAAAAAAGAGGGGATGAAATTGGGAAATATATGACCATGGATGCAGACAAATGAGGCCTAGTCAAATACACTACAGAGATACTACTGCCTTTCGAGGTTTTCACTTGGAAGGTTAGCAAGGAGGATGGTACAATGAGCCAAGCTATCCCATTGCTGCATCTGCTAAAGGACCAGTTAAAGAAGGTGTCTGAAAGGTTTGCACTTGCAGGTGTGAATGAAAATGCAGAAGCGCATGTCTTGGATGAGAGCCCAATCCTTTACTGGGCTGTTAACGAAAGGCTTAAAAAAACATCATATTGTCCAAAGAGTTCATCTGTGCTGCACTACTTGATCCACCGTACAAAAAATACTGGTCACTTTTATTCCTTTTTCTGAAGGGGGTGTTTCAAAATACAAGAGGTGGATTGTTGAGCAAGCCAGAGACCTGGAAGAAGAGCTGCTGGTAATTATGAGAGTCCCACACCACGGAGAAGTTCTGGGGTGCTGCCTTGAACTTCCAAAGAGGGCAGTCTTATCTCACAGCAGCGAACACCAGCAACAAGAGCACTAGCAACAACCACAAGTACAGGAACAAAAGAATTGGTCTCAACCTCTAGGTTGGCTTGGTTTCAAATGGCAAGCCTTAATTCTAATGCAGAGTCAAAGGCAAAATAGATTCATCAAGTGGTACCTCCAATGACCATTGAGAGAATGTTCCAGGAGTATCTAGTTTACCCAAAAGAGGTCTATGTTGTTCAAAACCCAATGGCATATTGGTATGGGAAGATGCGCCAATGGCCTGTATTCAGCAGGCTGTCAAAAAAGTATCCAGCTTGTCTGGTATCCAGTTTTCCTGCTGAGCATCTGTTCAGTGCCATTGGCACAGTTGGCACAGTGATAAGGATATGTCTCTCACCTCACAACGTGGAGAGATTGACCATGGTCAAAATGAACCAACATTTTACACCACACAATTACACTGTTACTGAAACATCACAGGAGGAGGCAGTGGTTAATTGGTTAGACTCAAGCGTGTTAGTTGACCTACTTTTGGGTGAACCAGCTGATTATGAGGACAAACTCTATTTCCCTGACTGAGTATACCACCATAGTACTTTTAAATTATATATCATCAAACTTCTTTCTTAGCAAAACAAGATATAGCTAATTGAACATTATGTTTGTGTCTGATTTATTCTGCCACACCACCCACCATTTTTAGTCACATGCATGGCTGGGTTGGAGTTCGATCAGTGTGCAATACAGAAGCCTCCCCATTCCCTTTGAGGCAGTAGAGACTATGCCTGCCTACCTCCCATACCAGGGCTGCCATAGAAGATCATTGATTGCCAAATTCCAGTGTATTACTTGCATCAAAGAGGAGGTACAGTTGTGTACCTACCACCATGCTTGGTTTGGAAGAGGTAACTATTGCACCAATGAGTGATGATATATTATTGACTGATTGTGAGTGATGTTTGATGATTTATGTGGTGGCAGACAGAGAGGGAGGGTGTTCAACTAATTGGCAAACTTGATTTTGATGATTCATAATTGTTTGGGGACCGATGGGTGATCATTTTTCCTGAAAGAGATTGGCCCCTTCAAACTTAGCAAAATGTACCAGCAGGGTCCCTTTTTTCTAGTTCTTAAGAGACCACACTAGTCACTTTAGTTAACAAACACAAATCTACAGAAAATACTCCAATTCTGTTTCTCTATTTGTTCTTCAACAGCAGTGCACTACAGGTCTATCTCGCTCAGGTCAGGATTGGGACAGAGTTATTTAGTGTTGGGAGGAGGATAGAAGGACCCACGGCAGGACTACCTCAAAAGCCAGAAGAAGGAAGTTATGGACTTGAAAAGGATACCATGATGATGATGATGCTCTGGCCTGGTACTCAGTTCCCTGGAATGAAGAGAGGTGTATTGATTTGGGAAGTGCTGCTGAGTGTGTGTGCTGCACTGCTGCTGAGCATGAAACTCCTTTTGTTTTGCTCTGCCTCTGAGTTTTCTTGGTAGACTCCTCATGAAGCTTGCCTTCCTTCTATTCTTTTCTTTGACTCTACAATACAATTTCTGTTTTACAACCCGCAAGCCTTCTTCTCTCCTGCATGAATGGATGGTGAAAGCTGAGCCCACAACACTCCTGATTACCTACTAGACCAGTTAAGCCAGGCACCCAAGAGTGACAGACATTCCGAGTGCAATGTAAATGCACCACCCAATTTGGCAATACAGTATCATTTTTCTTTTAACAATCACATTTTGTAGAGTGGTGTTGATTCACTTCACTGCTACATAATTTGTATTTTTCAAACCTAGATGAAAGAACATTTAGAAATTGAATAATAATTTGAGTCTCTGTGACTGAAGGACTGTTTGTAATGTATTTAACAGAACTATATCTTACAGATTCCTTCATTTCTTTCTGCAAAAGATTGATGATGATGTGCTGCTCATTGCCCTGATGGACGTAGTTGTTGTGTTGTGTAAGGTTTGTCTATGTCACACCTTTCCCCAAAACCCCTTTCCCATCCATTCATCAAACCCCTAAACCATTCCCCGGGCTGTGTGATTTAATAAGGTGTGACAAATTACACCAAATGGCTCATTCACTTGGTGGGGCGGATGTGGATAAATGCGACACCAACTCACTGTGGGATCTTCTATCACCTAAGCAATAACCCATACCAGCCCCACTTACCCAGCCATTCATAAAAGAACATCTTTTTTTAACGTAAACATCATCACTTGGGCCTTTGTTATTCATAAACGCTCAACCTTGTCCACTCCAGATTTGAGTACACTTTTGCAGCCTTGAGGGTTTTGTAGCTTTGTTTTTCATTGAAGTCCACACCCCTCATTGCTCAAAATAATTTGCTATTGCCTGTTTTTGTTATAATATCAGGTATTCTGTGTTGTGTCATGGTGGTAGTAGTCTGATCTCAGTCTTTCTAAAGCTATGATATAAATGTACAACTGACTAACTTTGTATTTCTATTTCAATTTAGTTTCCAATGATGGATAATACTTTTGATTAATACAACAGTTGGAGCTCACCTAGGTGGGAGTAGGAGCTCACTTGTGATGCCTCCCCAGTTAGTGCACTACTTCCAACATTAGGAAGGTACCTTCTGAACCCTCAAGTAAGGTTTTAGAAGATTGAGAGTGGTGCAGCCATAGCTTCATCTATTCAGGCAAAGAACTATGGAATGAAGTGAACTAGTTTAGTTAGTAAGTAATTACGTTCTACTGCAGATAGGTTGCTATAGGCAATATAGGGAATGTCAGCATGGCCCCTAATAGCCAATATTGTTGCAGAGGGGAGTAGGACAAGGGTATAACTAACTATAAGTAACTGGCATACACCTTGAGAAGTGGATTAAAAAAACAGGCTGCGAAAAAGGCATCAGTGTAAAGTTAAAGAAAAGCACACATATAAACATCTTCAGGCATAAAGTGCAACATACATTTTTCCCTTTACTCAAGAACAACAAAGTCCTAACAACAAAAACAAACCCACCCTCTCCATCCACAATAGGCCCACCCATCCCCTGAAACAATTTTGCCCCAACCAATGACCAAAATGGAATGTCCACGTAAAAGTCTGAAAGAAAATGCATTGCCCAATTCCCACCCCCTCGACAAACAACAAAACTCCTTCCCACCAAAACAAAAAATTGAAAAACGCTCAGAAGAAGGTGGGTCTATAGTTCTTGAAGATGCCCTCTGACGGTCCAAGTGCACCAGCTAATGCAGCACTCAACAATGTAAATGGTGGTCCGAGGGAAGCAGCAAGGGTGGTACAGGTGTGGGTAGCAGGCAGCTACCAGCAGTGCTAGCGCTGAAGGGTCTGGAGGCACAGGTGGCTGGCTGGAGGAACTGGGGCACGGGCCATGGACACATTCTTCACCCTCCTCTTCCACTAGCCAATGATACTCTGCCTTCGTAGCCTCAAACATCTGCTGCCACAGCTGGGCTGCTATCTCCTTCCAGGTCAATGGGGGTGGTGGACCAGCAGGAATAACTAATTTAAGAAAGAAAAAAAATAATAAAAAAGACAAATTGTAAAGAATGCTATGTGCAATCTCTTGTTTAAAATTATATAGGAGCACAGAATGGGTACATTGCTGGTCCCGTAGGGCCTTCACAAATTTCAATGTGAATAGGAGAGTCACAGGGACATGATTTTACCCAACAAATGCCTCATAAAAATACTGACTGGATGAAAGGAATCAAGGCAGCATAACCTCAGATTAATAAAAACAGAGTGATTTTTTTCCTTCAAAGCATTTTGAGAGGAAAAAGAAAAATAACTCTCATTGATGAGTAAGGCATCATCCTCTATGTAGTACTAGTATTCTATTCCTGTTGTGCTAAATTAAAGGAGTCATGCTATCTAGCACATTTGGCACTACTTTGCTACACTCTGCAATCTACAGCTGGGGCAGCTGCAATGAACAATTATCTTACTTTGATTCCAAACGCCCTTCCCTACTCTAAATGCATTTAAATTCTACCTTGACTCCAAAGAGGCACATGGATATTATATGTCACACATGTCATGTGTAACATGTGGATAATAGATATCTTGTCTGCTGTAAGTAAATGATGGAAAAAATGCTGCACTGCAGTACAAGGAAAGAAACAGGATATGGTCATCAGAGTATCCCATTTGAAAAACATAACATCCCAATTTACTTCCTGGCCTCGCCCCTAAACACAAATAATTTCAAACAAAAATATTTTGACCCCTTAAAATGAATGAATCAATTTACACTTACATATTCTCCACAGACGCCTCATTCATCACGCTTTTCAATTCAATCTCCGTGTCAGTATATGCCTGCTTTCAAAGAACGTCTCAAGTCATTTCATGGCCCTGAAATGCCTTGCGGCATCTGTGGAGAATATTTAGGATGAAGTGTAAATGGATTCATTCATTTTGACAAGTAAAAATTTGCAATAATAAAATAGGTCAGAAGAATTATTGGGATAGAGGACTCCCATCAGTTAATCCTGAAGAACACCCATTGTGGAGTAGTGATTTGTCCCAGGATACAAGGGGTCGAAATGTTGACGGATATTTTTTTAAGCTGGATTGGTTTCTGCATAGGAAGGGAACAAGTAATGCATTTATTCCTAGACATCTTTTGAGACTGATTCGATGCAGCAGAAGAAAAAACAACCAGCTGTTCTTTGTCTTTATTAAGTTTCTTAGATTAATTGGATATTGATTATTCTTCTTTCTTTTTTTTTACTGTCAGTCACGAGCACTTTCTCTTTACACTGGTTTGTGCTTCCGTTTTTTTGATTGTGTGGTGGGTTGTCTCTATTGAATGACTTTGTAAATAAGATTTTAATGTTTATATATGTAAATTAATAAAAGTTTTTCTTTTTGTATGTTCACCGATGTTGGTCATGATATGTGTAAATAACTTTGATTCTTCCTTGGGGATATTGTAGTCTTTGATATTTAGTCTTTACCCAGCCCCTTTGGGTATATGGGTTACCCTCTGTGGTTTATAAGTGTAACAAATACTGGGGTGATAACAGTAAATGTAAAAAACA
The DNA here is from genome assembly GCF_031143425.1 of Pleurodeles waltl. Lineage (NCBI taxonomy): Eukaryota > Metazoa > Chordata > Amphibia > Caudata > Salamandridae > Pleurodeles > Pleurodeles waltl. Next base: position 843,158,346 of record NC_090436.1, read on the forward strand.
AGCAATGTGACTTACCACAGCCCATCCCTGATGGTGCAGTGTCTCCCCCTTCAACCGCTGCATCTAGCACACTGGCGCTTGCCCTGACAGTAGTAGTCTGTGAAGATAGAAAAAGCCTTACACATTTTAGATGCCAGATCCGCCTCCCCTTTTTATGTTTCTTTAACAAAATACAGCCACAACACATCACTGCAGTTCGGTTTCGAGTACCTTCTCTTCTATTAAAAATATCACTTTGGACATTTTGTTGGTTAACATTGTTAGAAAAAACAGGTAGTTAAGCCAACCAAAAACTTTTTTCAAGTGGAGGGACACACATATGATTGTGACTGTGAGTCATTAGAAGCGCGATGAAGGGGTAGAATAAATTGGTCAATGAAAGACAAATGTTTTTTGTTGGCAATTGCAATGGGACTGCCCTCATACTATTTCCTGCCATGCTGCACTTTCAACAAAATTGCTGGTATACTGAATAATACGTACACACAACATTGGGGTGCTCACCATAACTATGGCCACTTCTGTGACATTTTACTGTTTGAGTCTGAGCAAGAAAAGGAAAGCCTTCTCAACAAACAAGCATAGAATAGATTGCATGCATCTACAATATATACAGTAGATTACCTCATTTATACCGCAGTCTTACAGTCCCCAGGGTATATAAGGAAGGGAAGATGGAAAGCTTAATGACAAAACAGAAGAAAGCTACAGGTTAGTACAGCCTGGTGAAAGTCAGCTACAGAAACATGAAATATAGAAAAATTGATAATGCAGGGAGGGATAATAAGAATTAACAAACATTAACAGAACAAAGATAATTTGAAAAAAACAAGTATAAGAGAAACAAGGAAAAGTTATTCTGAATATAGAGAAGTTAAAGTTAGGGAAATAGATAATATTAACAAGAGAACTTACTGGGGCCAGCCGAGCCATCAGCCACAGCTGGTGTGCGGGTGTTGGCAGTGGTACTTCCATCTTATGTGGCACTATTGTTGACAGCCTCAGCCTGACCTTCCGATGCTCTCTTCTTGCCCTTGGATGCAGAGGTAACAAAGAAAGAAGATAACAAAAATAGATTAGTGGTACAGCTAATCTCCTAGAAAATATTTTACTAATATAGAGCTGCAAGGTGCGCAGTTAGCACCCGCCCTGGTGCCACCTCACCCATGCACTGTTGTGGTGGTGTTTGGGGAAAAAAAGGAAATGGGAAAAAGTAAAATGGAGGGAATAGAAAGGATGAAATGAGGAAGTAAATGTAAAACCCAAAAAAAGTACAAAAAGTCACAGAAATATAACAAATGCACAAACTAATATAATAAAGGTAAAACAGGGGTGGATGAGAGGGAAAGGGAGAGTATTGCGCAAAACATGTAAAACACGATGGCCACATGCAACTGTGTGGTGCTGTTTCCACTTGCTTTGCAGCACTGAATGCATTACTAGTGCACTACTAGCACCAATCATCATGGTTGGGTGGCCAAGAACAATTGCACCTGCTTGCGGAGTGAAGGGGAATCTCACAGGGTTTTATCTTCACTTCACGGAATTCCACGTAGCAGAACTCCACAAGTTCCACCCAGGCATCCTTGTTACACATAAAACTTTCAAAATTTCAACCTGGCACATCAAATATTGAGGCTATTATTGTGAATAGCCCTGTAATTGGTGTTTACTGCACTTCATAAAATTGAATTTCACCTACCTGGGCAACAGTGGAGTATTTTATTTTTGCTTAATTACATCAAATTTTGAAAACTTATGCAAACTTTTGTATAATTACTAGGTCTGGCAGGAGTTTGCGGAGTTCAGCTACGCAGAACTCCATGAAGTGACCGAAAAACTCTGCCGCACAACTCGGAGTTCCACAAAGTGCAGAGTGCATTAGGCCACACTGCTCGTGCTCATTTTTAGTGTCAGGTGTTTGTCCAGCACTGAAAAATCAGCGTGAACTGCCCCCCTTGCAGTGTAAGAGGGCGCTGCTTCTTTTCTGCCACTCAAGCAGATTTCCTACTAGAGCGGCAACTTCCTCAGTGTGAACGGAAGGTTCTTCAATGGGAGCAGCAGCGGACATCCACAACCGGCCGCATTGAGAAATCTCACTGGGAGGTGGTCTGAGGAAGATTTTCCTCGCTCACCAACTTAACTTTGGAGAGGGTAAATGGGGAAAAAAACTCCACTCTGCTCCCCTATATGGATTTTTTTGGAACTCTGCACTGTAGGCAGAGCGGGGAGCGGAGAAAACTCCACACATTCCCCGAGCGGAGTGGAGTTCACTGCGCCACCCCTAGTAATTACACAAAATGCAAAAACACTGAACTTTTGCATTGTTCCTTTGCACATGTGCTAAATTCTTGCCATAGTCAAGTGTAATGCAAAATGTCCTTAATTCATGAGAGATAATGGCACACATATCCCAATTAACAGAACCCCGCATAATGTGGGCTCAAGTGTTATATATATATGTGTGTGTGTGTATATATATATATATATATATATATATATATAAATATATATATATATACATACACACACACACACATCTATGACCTAGTGGCGGTCACCGCTAGGTAGTTACAGTCAGGACCTAGTTTCCATAGGAAGAGCGTTTTTTGTTTTGCCTGTGCGGAGCCTGCTGGGACCATGGGGCCTATAGGCTCCCATCTTGGTCCCCATCATTGTGACTGGGTGCAATTGGGGTCACCTAGGTCACATGGCTAGACCCCAGGGGAATGGGTCCCCTTGGCAGAGATCGGTCATGAGGAGGGGGACCATGGGGCTCCCTCCCCAAAATAAATGTAAATAATTAGTTTGAGCCTCAAGGGATGGTGTCCCTGGTGCCAAGATTGGCTTGGGGAGGGGGGCTGCATGCCCAGCCTAAAAAAACAAATAAATATTAAGGCCGGGCCCTGGGGGATGGGATCCTCGAAACAAGATCAGCCTGGGAAGAGGGCCACGTGGAGAGAGGGGGCCAAAGGCCATGTGCGGCATGGGGTTCGTTGGTTGTAGGAGTTGGCAGCAGGGCCAAAAGCCATGTAAGTTGGTGGTTAGATAACCATCAGGTAATGAAAAATATTTTACGTTAAAAAAAAAACCATAGAAATTCACTGAAAAAACTAAGTTTACAGGGGCCTTATGGTTAGGAAATAGAATTAAAAAACATAGATATTCAATTAAAAAAACAGAGTTTACAGGGATGTCATAGTTAGGAACACTTTTTAAATGTACAAAACCATAAGAAATTCACCGGTTATAGTTAGAGTTATTTCAAGTAATGATAACTCGCACCCTAAGGTAACTATAACTCATGCCCTCTCCATGCACTGTTAATTACAACACAAATTACAGCACTCATGACATCTTTGATAACATCAGTGATAATGTTTGTTCGAAAGTGGATTCTTGGTAAGGGCAGGTAAGTACGCACACTTAGCAATAGGCCACTAACCCCCACTATGTCCAGTCGTATCTCAATAAATTAACCCCAGCTCAACCCTTGGTACCTTTGCGATGAGCAGTTAGGCAAACTTAGGAGACAAAGGCCCTCATTACAAGTCAGGAAGTTTCAGGAACGCCATGCCAGCGGTCTGACCGCCAACAGGCCAGCAGTACAAACTGCTGTATTACAACCTCAGCAGTGAAAAGGCTGTAACACACCCAGTTCAGCTCCTGTACTGCCAGTGCAGTCCGACCACTGACAATGGAGGTTGCTATCTACAGGCCAGCACAAAGGACATCACTGCCCACCGTATTATGGCACAGAACATGCCACGATTTCCAGGGCAGGGCTGACTGCCACCCAAACCCGGGCAAAAGGGAACTGTATATAAGGAAACACTCACCACAGGGACACAGCGGAGGCCTCTGATGACATGTAGCATGAACTGGAGATCCTCCGAATGCTTGTATAGGCAATCCATCTTCAGGACCTGCAGCGCCAATGAAGACGACAATGGTGAGTACCCTCCTACCATGGAGGGAAGGGGACAATTACACACCCACACGCAACCAACACCAACTGCCATGCCCACACACAAACACAGGCACAGCAACACCCTACCCATATACACACACACATACACACACGTGCACTCACACTACACTAACGCACAACCAGAACACACACCACGCCTATCACACACGTCCCTCACACTCCAAACAATACCATGTCTACACACTCCACAACACTCATACACCACCATACACAAATTGATCACAAAACCACGGCTGACACATACATCAGGTAGCAGACAGGTATACTATACACACATACCACACAACCACAAGTGTCATCCACACATATACTGGTACCATATCATAACGCCATAGTCCATACCACTCACACTACCCACACCATGCATACCAACTAAACACACATCACATATAATCACCCACACACGCCATCCAAACCAACTCCCAAACTCACCACCACACATACACCATTTCACACATAAATACAGACAGAGGCAGAGCTAGGAACAGAAATGATGTTGCCACACAATCACAGTACACATGCACAGATGAGGAAAACAATCCACATACCGTGTACACGAGGCAGCCATTGTCAAACGCAGGGCAGCTGAATAAAACTGCACCAACTGGTAAGGTTGGCCAGATACGTTAAACTAAACAACAAAAGGGTAAAATGAAACTATATACAAAGATGCCCACTGGGCAGTTCAAAGTTCCATGTCCATGTGGCACAATAGTGCCAACAAGGCCCCAACTTGACTCCTAACATGACCATGGTCCCCACAGGGCAGGAGTATGAATGGGGCAGGCACCTCTGGGTGCCTGGGGAGGGAGTGGTGGTGGGGACTTAGGTGAGGAGAGGGGCCTAGGCATTGGCTTGGTAGGGAGTGGGGGCTTGGCCTTAGCTGTGGATGGAAGGGAATGGGCTAAGACCGATGGGTGGGAGTGGGAGTGGGATTAGAGCTCTTAACAAGTTTTTTCTTGGTGGGGGAAGGGAGATGGGAACCAGAAGGAAGGTCTTGGGAGGACTGTGAAGTGGAGGCACTGGGTTTGGGGAGGCCAAGTGAACGTGTAGGGACAAGACAGGGTGGGACAGGAGGTTCAAACAGGAAAGGTTTTTAGGAGCATGTGGAGGGGCTATGGAAACAGGGGTGGGCGTGGAGGTAGAGGGAATGATCGTAGGATTGTAGGTGTGCTGGATCTGGATGCAGGTGGGTGCTCAGTTTGCTTGTGTGTGGTAGATGAATGTTGGGTGCCTAAGTTGGAGTGTTTATGTGTTTTGGGAGGAGGGAGGAGAAAGGGTGGGAGAGGACAAACAGGTTGTGTTGTGGTTGTGTCTGCAGGTCTGGTGTGTGTGCTGCAGGTGTCTGTTTTGGTTGCTGTGGTGAGTATGGGTGTATTGTCTGGGGTACATGTCTGGGTGACTGTTGTTGTGGTCATTGTGTCAATGGCGGCAGGATCTGGGAGTGAGGATGCAGTGCTTGCGGGTGTGTGTGGTGAGGTCACTGTAAGGGAGGAGGGGTGGGGAGACAGCAGAGGACATGGCTGTTGATGTGTTTGTATCTATCTGTTCAGTGTGTGCATAGCTATGGTGTGATTTGTGGGGCCTGTGTGTGTCCTTGTGTGCCTTGTATGTTGTTCTGTGTGCATGCTGTTTGGCTTGTGTGCTAGCTATGGGTGAGGTGAGAGGGGTGGACCACATTGACAGTGGTGCCCTGAAGATTTACTGTACATGTCCTGCATATCCAACAGAGTAATCCATTCACTGCTCAGATGTTTGAGTACCACTATGTCACTTTGCAATTCAACAGGAACACTACCTGACTGACTGTTCTAATCAATTCCCACCTTACCTGGGTACACATGCTACCTACACAGCAAAGTAACGAAACCCGGACAAGAACTGAAAACCTGCATACCCTGACATCTATAAGTCACTGTAACAGCATCCTTTCTTCACATTACCTACCATCTCCCACTACATTTGGCATGAAGGACAGTGTGAGTACTCATCCCCTTGTGGCTGCTGTGGTGCTTTCAAGTGCCCATCCAATGCTGGGTTGGCACCGCCAGTTGGGAGGACATCCCCAGCTGGGCCTCTGCGGTCTTCCGGGTCCAGCATCTAAGGTCCTCCCACCGTTTCCTGAAGTGGGTGCTCCGCTGGCTTTAGACCCCCAGGGTCTGCATTTCCTTGACGATGGCATGCATTAACCCCTTCTTCTGATGGGTGCTGACATGCATGGGAGACACATAGAAAAAAAACATTTATGTAGACCTACCACACACATGCTGACATAGAGTACAATCTTACTGACAGTAGTCCACCACACATTCCATCATCTTCCTAAAGGTTCATATTTATGGCCTATTTCAATACTCCTATATGCTTGGTCAACCAACATATACACACACACGCACCCACAGCACTCACACTCATTGCTAGGACACTGTTAATCCACTCACCTGCCCATACAACTTTGCATATATGGGTAGGACCCCATCCACAAGGTTGGCCAGCTCCTCCTGGGTGAAGGCTGGGGCCCTATCCTCTGTTACAAGTGTCATTTTCACAACCAGATGCAGGACACAGCAGCACACACAGTGGTGTTGTGGTCATGTTAAGATGCAGGAGCCAAGGTGCAATGGAAATCAAAATGGTGGTGACGACTGCGGCAGTTCGCACCGTCACTGCCAGCGGTGATCATGATTGGTCCCTGTTCCCTCAATGTTAACAAACGAGGAATTGCACAGAGGTACAGACCGCCTAACAGCATGACAACTAATGCCAGCGGAGTCATGTCACTTCAATCTGTACTCTGCATGTAGGACAGGACATTATCATTTGAAGTGCAAAATGTGTCATAGTACAATCTATAAGCGCCATCCATGCTGTCGTATTAGATTAGATATTTTTGGTACATCAGTCATACACAGCTGTACGTGCCATATGTGATATGTGGTACTAGTTGAATGCATATGTAGGTTGACTACCACTGCGATCACTCATTAATTGTCACAGTGTAAACAACCCTCCTTGATTGGAAGGCTATGTTAGTGCAGTTGCGTCTGCGGAGACATCATTCGTAATGTGTTGTGATAGTGACATATGTGTGTTGGCGCTCCCTAGATACTAACCCATGTAGAAACTGAGGAATGCACTGGTGTACCTGTCCCTAGTTGACCTCGCAACCATAGTGGAATGACACATTTTACTAACCTACCGTCTTCACCGGATGACTATTTGTGAACTGTGTGCCCAATTGGAGCCAGATTTACAGGCAGCTCTACATAATCCCTATGCTATTTCTCCTACTGTGAAGGTACTGTCTGTGCTACATTTTTTGGCCAGTGGGTAATTTCAGATGAGAGTGGGCTTGGAAGCCCACGGTGTGTCACTGCCAATGTTCAGTAACATCTTAAGAGATGTCCTGACTGCCTTCCTGAAACACATCCACAGCTACATCAAATTTCCCCAAACTGCTGACTTTCCCACTGTGAAATCTGATTTCTTTGCCAATGCACACATTCTGCATGTGAGTGGGGCCATAGAGGGCACCAATATTCCCTTCATTCCTCCCAGGTTCAAGTGAACAAGTATATAGGAATAGGAAGAATTATCACTCCATTAGTATATAGCTGGAGTGTCTTGCAGACCAGTACATCTCCTAAGTGATTGCAAAATTCCCCGGATCTCTGCATGACTCCTACAGTTTGATGAACAGCAGTGTCCCACACATGATGGCACAACTACAAAGAGAGAGAGCCTGGCTTCTAGGTGAGTGAGATGTGAGAGTGCAGTAACTAGCCACCTGCCTTCCCTACACTTTACCCTCCACACAATGGTGATATGTGCTATGTGTACCCACTCTTTCCAAGTAATTCTGGCTATCCTAACCTGTCCTGGCTGGTGACACCAGTGAGGTATCCCAGGACAGGGGTTTTCAATTGCTACAATGAGGCACATGTCAGGACATGAAGAGTCATTGAGAGGACCTTCGGCCTACTGAAGGCAAGATTCTGGTGCCTGCATATGTCAGGCATATCCCTGTGCTACTCAAACAAGGTTTGCCAGATCATCGTGGCCTGCTGTATGCTGCATAATTTGGCACTGAGAAGGCATGAACCTTTACTGGTAGAGGAGGAATGACTTGATCCACCGTTGGAAGCTGAGGGGACAGAGGACAGCGATGAAGAAGGGGGGGAGGAGGATGAGAACTCCAGAACTCAGCTCATTCAGCTGTACTTCCAATGAGTAGAAGGTACATTTTACCTTCTGTATCCTACAACATTGCCTATGTAGTTGTGTGTACAATTGACAGATTTTACAACCAGTGCTGTAGACACAACTGTGTGTGTGTGTGTGGTGCAATGTGTGTGCTGTATTATCCTTCCTGCTTCATGTGTTTGAGACCTCCTAAGGAGGTTTACACACAGAAGTTATATTTTCCTGAATGTGAATTCCTGCCTTCACCCATATGGACTGTTTGGGCATGCTGTGTGGATAGTTTGGCCCAGTTTTGCTGTCAGTATTTGACACACAACATATCCTGAGTACTTACACACCCACCTGAATTCCTTCACAATGTGGGTGGAGGTAACCTCAGCTGATGTAGATGGCCTCTACAGTTGCACTCATGTGCAGAGCTGCATTTTAGAGTTACTTACTGGTGTGTAGTGCAGCTGACAGATAGTAATACATGTCAGTCAAGAAGTGAGAGTACTCTGCCAATGATGTAATACGTTGGACACAAAGGAGGTACATTTGTAACAAAACTAACTGTACCTACGTGGGTGCTACATTTCTGTTACTCACAGGTATTCTCATGGTAGAATTCCCTTTGCCCTGCCTTGTTAATGGAGGATTTGGGCATTCCTGGTGCAAGTTAGAAACCAATTTCTTCAGATTTGGAATCAAACATACCTGCAGACTATCAGGCTAGCCAATTTAAAGTACTGTTGCAAGATTTTACATTGCTAAAGTTGTTCAGCACATGCATGCATAGTAAACAAAGCACAAATACATTGGGTGTGAATGTACAGTGTTTATTCTGTGGCTCAAAATAGAGGATGGGGAAATGCAAAGGAGTGGCAGACGGTGGAAGAAATAGTCAGTTTTGTGTTCATAGCTGTTGGTAGCACAGCCTCAGAGTCCATGGGGCCATTGGAAAATGGAGCAATGACAGTAGAAAGTCAGCAAGGTGTGTCAGTGGCACACAAGGGAGACAGTTCAAGAGAGGGTCACTTCCTGGCAGTGGGTTTGGTCTTGGCTACAGTCTCTGCAGGATGTCTGGCTTACTGTCCACATTTGCAAGGGGGTCGTGGGCTATAGAGGAAGGGGTGCTGGTGGCCTGTGAGTCCTCTGGCAGGGCCAACAGTCCTTTACCAGCAACAGATGTGGAAGGCTGGGATGTATCCTGGCTACTGGGAGGGGCCTGTAGGCGAGTGGAGATCTCATGCAGGACTGTTGTCATCTCCTGCAGCACCCCTTTGATGGTGGCATGGTGGCATTGTGGGCTTGTCATTGCTCTATGGCCTTCTGATCGTGTTCCCTCTGTAGCCTCTGAATCTTCTGCAAAGTGGGCAGTATCTGGCCCATCCTGTCCGGGAGTGGTGGCATTCTGCCAAGGCTTGGGATACGGTCTCCTGGCCAGTCTCTTCCCTGGTTTGCCCCTGGCTTGGCCCACAGATCCCTCACACTGGGATAGGCCCCCTGTGCCTGTGACCCAGGCATAGTGTGCCCACACCAACTTATACCAGGACCTTCATCGTCTTGCCTGGTGATGGGTGATGACTCCTGTCCCTGTACAGGTGGCCACACAGTAGCTGCCCTGAAGACACTGCTTTGGGGGTGTTGGGCCACAGTTGTAGGTGGTGGCTGAGTAGTGAGGGTCTGTCTTGTGGTCTGGGTGGGGCTGCTGGAGTGTGACTGACAAAGAGGTTCCCGATGGGCCAAGGTGATTATCCAGATCCAGAGATCCCACTGGACTGTCATCACTGGGGCCTTCTTCTGCTAGTGGACTGGCACTTCCTGGTACCTCCTGGTGGGTGGCAGGAGCAGTAGTACCTGTGAAGTGTAAATTCATTTCATTTTGTGCCCTGCAGGGTGTTTGACTGTGTGTCAGCTGGGTGGCAGTAGTAGTCACATGCTTCAGAGGATATGGCATTGACAGTTAGTTGCCTATGGTAGACATTGCACATGTGTTTTGCTTTCACACATTAGCAGTGGAATGTGTTTCCTTCTGTTAACGTCCTCTATCCTGTCATTCTCATGTCCCTGTCAGCATTTGCCACCTGTTTCTTGTGTTTACATCCCCATTCATCATCATGCAGGACTCCTTTTGGAATGGAAGCAGTTCATAGTTATTTGTGGGATGGATGATGCTTTGTGGGACTTGTAGTGTTTCAAGAGTTACATGCAAGGACTGGTGGTTGTGTGCACATTGTGTGGGTAGGTGTTAGTGGGGTGGAGTTGGCATGCAGGGAATAAGGGTGTGGGTAGTTGGATGGGGTGGGATGGATATGGGATAGGGTGTTTAGGAGTAGTTACAAGGGGAGAGGGAACATGCATTACAGGTGTAGGTGGTGGGAGGGGTGTGTCAGTGACTTACTCAAGTCCAGTCCTCCAGTGACTCCAGGGAGACCCTCCTGATGCAGGATAGCCAACGATAGCCAAGAACTTCTCCTCCCACTCAGTGAACTTGGAGGGAGGTGGTGGGGGACCACCACCAGTCCTCTGGATGGCAAGCTGGTACCTGGATGCCATGGTACATACCTTCCCCAGCAGGTCCTTCCATCTCTTCCTGATGTCGTCCCTTGTGCATGGATGGCTTTCCACTGCACTCACCTTGTAAACAAAGCCTGTGCACCAAACAGCTGTGGCTCCACCATGATTATTACATCCACCATGGTCTGCAACTCCCCTGTCAGTGAAACGGGGGTGCTTAGGGTGTGCCATAGTGGGTTATGTGGAGATACGAGTGCTGTGATGTGGTGGTGTTGTTTGGGGTAGTAGAGTGAGTGAGTGAGTTAGTGACGGGGTGGATATGTTTTATGGTCATGTTGTGGGATGCGTGTTTGTGTGTTAGTGAGTTGTATGAGGCGTGTGGGGTGTGCAAGAGGGTATCCCTGTGTTCCAGGTGGCCAGGAGTTGTGTGGCAGCAGGTAGGTATAGCTAAGGATTGTGGGAATTGTGGGTGTGTGTTTTATAGTGGTGTCGGTGGGTGTGTGAAGTGTGTACGTGTGTATCAGGTGTTGGGTTTTCAAAATGTCCAGTGTGGAGTGTTGTTGTTAGTGAGTCCATTTTGTGGCCGCAGCGGTCCGTACCACCAAAGGCAGACCGCCAATTGTCCAACCGCTGTGCTAGTTTTTGAGTCGTAATTGGGGGAGCGGTTTTCTCTTGCCGTGGCGGTGGCAGTTTCCGGCCCGCCTGTTTGACACCATCGTTTGGCCTGGCAGGGTCAGATACCTGGCGGTTTTCTGGCAGTTTTTGATTTTGTAATCATAATACGGCCACAGCAGTCTTTTCCCGGCCGGCAGCATGGCGGTCGGTAGTAATTACCGCCAAACTCGTAATGAGGGCCAGAGTGTATAAAGCATTCAGAAATCACAAAACAGCAATAAAATAAAACACAGGAAGCACTTTAAAATCAAAACCAATTTAAAAAAAAAAAAATGTTTTTTTCTTTCGTTTGACACCAAAACAAATAAAATTGGATAAGGGAAACAGGAGACATGCATTTTTAAAGAATAACTGTTTTTTTGGTACATAGAAACTAATAGCGCCACTTTGGATATCTGGTCGCACATTGACCTGGGCTAAGTCAAAGTTTGAGGCTGACCGCGATGGAACACTGCTTGGCTACAGCAAGCAGGAGGCCTCGTTCAAAAGTTTACCTTCGGGACGAAGTTACAGATGAAGAATACCTCCCTGGAGCCCTTCCTCTGATCTGTGTTGCAGGAGGACTCAGTGAAGAATCCTTTGTTCTAACTTAGTTTCTTTTTCGTGTTGGAAATGTGTGTCCTGGACCAAGCCAGAATTGAGGCCGACCTCCCTGGAGCCCTCGTTTGATATGCTGCACAGGAGACCTCGATGAAAGTTCTACGTTCTGACTTGGGGCCTCATTACTAACCTGGTGGTGCCAGTTCCATCATGTTGGAGGAGACGGACACCCCGTCAACAGGCTGTCGGAGAAGACTGCCAAATCATGAACATGTCGGGATTCCCCAGGGAAGATAGTCAATGCACCACCGGCACCGCCACTGCAGACATTCTGCCATAGACTATGGTAGCCACCTGTAGTCCAGAGGAGGCCATGTTGATGCCGGACAGATTATGTAGTTGCACACCACCAAGGTTAACACCGCAGACGCACCATCACCCAATCCCATGCAGAAACCAACATATTTAAAGGAGACACCCACCTACTAGAATCCAGACTCATCCAAAGCCGAAATGGAACCTGAACTACACATCTTCCTGCTGCTACTGCTTATCCAGAGACACCGGATTCAGCGGTGGCTACCACATGACAACAGGAACCGTAAGTACACACAGCTACCTGTAACTGTTCGAAATGCCCAAGTATGTACGAACACACCACATACCAGTCATAAACAGGAGGCTAGGCTCAGACACGTAACCTCACACCGACCCGCATTCCCACACACAGACATAAACATACCTCACATACTACTGCCATCGCACACACACACACAACTACCCCGAGAAACATGCCTTTGGTACAACCACATACAACAACACACACCACCACCAAACAACACAACACCACAAACTGCATATACAGCAAACCATTAACATGCACCCACAAGACACACGACCCATTGACAAGTCACACAAACAACACAATGTATTACCAACAGGGAACACAAACACTCAAACACATAAAGACACAATGCAGCTATCAACCTAGCTAGCAAACACACACTACAGAGTATCTGACATGACTCCCACCACACCGACACACACATTATCCAGGCACACATAAACACACAACCCTGCAACAAACACATGGCGATACAAACAACACACAGCACCATCACAACCACATGCCCCCAGCACATACATAAATATCACACAACCCACACCCATCAATTGAGAAATAAAGGACCGCACACCACTACATTTGCTGCCAAACCAAAACATGTAAGCCAAACACCACACACACATATAGACATGCCTTTTTTTAGTTACCCAGGAACACATACCCTGTCATTGAGGGTACCAAGGCTGACAGGGGCAGACGCAGCTGCAGCAGAGGAGTCACCCACCCTCCTTGGGCATGTCCACCATGCATTGGACCATAGCCACTGGCAGAGTAAGGACACTTCCACATGTCCACAATAGTGGGAACTGGCATCTGAAGGCACACTACATGTATGGAAGTGCCCCACTGCAGATGACACAACTCCACACTTACAGTCCCTGGCTGATTTGGAAGTGCATATTGCAAACTGGTAGTGCAATGTAATACACCCGCCATGACAATGTTGTATGCCACATGGATGCCTCACTGTAGCACAAATGCAAGTTGTGTGATGTGAGCCACAGAGGCTGAAAAATATGTCATAATCAAAACTGCAGTCAAGATCTAGTGGGCAACACATTCCAGTAGGCAGCTATGAAAGGCTATAGAATAGTGGCACAAATGAAGTGTTGGAGCTTCCCTTTGTCATAGAGTTGATGCAATGGCGTGGAGGAGGCCTGTCTGCATGGAAGTCAAAGCAAAACTACAGTGAGCCATACAACGTTATGGATGCAGCTGTACTTTCATGAGGCGTGCAACTTCTCTGCAGTGAACTAAGCTTACTATCTGAAGGGAGTCTCAGTCCTCTTGATCACAGCTGCTTCCAGGTGACCTTGATTGGGCGCAAAATGCAATTCAACAGTGAGAGTCATTGAGTGCTGAGAGCTGGAATAGCTTTTGATGCTAAAGGTAACCAGAATGTCCACGTAGCTCCCACATAGCAGACTTCAATTGTTGACGACTTGCCTCAAAATGCTACTGCAAATGTATATCTGGAAAAGGTGAGCAGACTCAAGGGCCAATTGTTGCAAAAACATGTGGCATGTACATCTGCGCCAGTGAGCAATGTGCTTCTGCTTCTGAGGTCATAAGGCAAAATCATGTCTCCTTTATGTGTAAACTCTTAGGCACAACTCTATGATTTTATTGTGGGACCATGTAACTCGCACAGTGGTACTGGGATAACCCATTACTTGAGGCCGTTGGAGCTGGTTACATACATGACCACACCTCAGTACCTGGCCTAAAACCGAGAGCCATTCACCCCATATTTTCTATCTTCAACTGGGGATTCCCTATAACCTTGGCAGGTTTGGCTGGCATCTTGCATTTGGAACCTATACCAACGCAATTGCTTTACTGTCATGACAAGGGGGACAGAAAGTGCTTCCACCAGTACAACTCTGTCGGGAATGGATGATGCTGTACTTCAGAGCACCACGCCTGGAAGAACTGCAGGGCAACTGGTCATTGACATTCAGACCAGTATTGGAATGTGTCCAGCCCATTTTCCAATTCAACTGGTGTCAGTTAGAGTGTGCAGTAAAAGTGTGTCTTACCACTGGGTTTGGGCTCTGGTGTGGGAGGGAGACCCATGGTATTGACCACAAGAGAGAGGAATTAAGTCTTAGGTTTAGGGGTGGGTTGGAGACACCTGGGAGGGGTGGATGACTTTGCGGGGGGAGGGGCAAGGGTCCTTGCAAGGGGGGTAGGGGTTGTTTGGAAGGTAGAAGATCCAGAACTGTGGAGTGACACAGATCGTGTGTGGTGTCACGAGATAGGAGAGGAAAAATGGAAAGGGCAATAACAGCATTCTACACTATCTGTTTAACTCTTTCCACATAGTTATGCTGCTATGAGGAGACCAAGTGTATCACCCGCTAGCTGACCTGGAGACAATGAAAGAACGCCATTGTATCCAGACTTGTCATCTGAATCGTTGTACCATCAAGGATCCTGATTTGTTGCCTGGAAATCAGAATCACTATTGCATAAATCCTATAGTACAATTCATGTCACTACTACACTTCCTGGCTCCTGGATCCTTTGAGACTACAATGGCCCTAACTGAAGGAATTTCTCTGCCCATGTTCAGTATGGTTTTGAAGGTTGTACTGTCTGCATTGTTCAAACACCTTGACAGCTACATCAGGCTTTCTCTACGAGTGGATTTCCCCTATTTGAAGGCAGAATTCTATGCTATGAGAAACATTCCACATGTGATAGGAGCCATAGATGGCACTCATGTAGCTTTGGTTCCCCTGTACCAATAAACGACTGCAGAGGAACAGGAAAAACTACCACTCGATCAATGTTCAAGTGGTGTGTGTATTTTTTAAGTCATTACCAAATATCCTGAATCATTCCTTGATTCCTTCATCATACGGAACAGCAATGTCCCACTGCTGATGACACAACTCTACACAGAGAGAGCCTGGCTTGTTGGTAAGTGACATTAATAATGTGTGTAATCAATGTCTGACTCCTGCCATGACTATGTTGCAGGTCCCACATGCATGTTTGTGTTACACAGCTATTTTGCTCACAGGTGACTTTGGCTATCGAAACTGTCCTTGGCAGTTGACACCAGTGAGGAACCCAACCACGCCAGAGGAAGTCTGCTTCAATGAGGTCCATGGAAGAACAAGGCATGTGATACAGAGGACTTTTAATCTCCTGAAGGCAAGATTTAGGTGCATTGACATGTCAGGGGAAGCCCTCCTCTACTCGCCTAACAAGGTCTGTCAAATCATAGTTGCCTTCTGCATGCTCCATAAGCTAGCCTTGAGAAGTCAGATTCCCTTAATACCAGCTGAGGGGGAGGCAGCAGGCCATGGAGGTGGAAATGCTGATTTGCCAAGTGATGATAAATGAGAGGAAGAAGAAGCTGTAAACACTAGAGCAGACCTCATCAATCAGTACTTCAATTGATTGAGGGGTATATGACGGACTAACATTGTTGTGATGTAAATGTGGAATCAGATGGAGAGATTGGTTGTACCGAGTATGCTGAACCATCATGGTCACTGGCTTGGCAATGTGTAGTTCAATAAAAGAACTACGGTTGTGTACACATTTGTAGACCATAATTGACATACATAACAACTTTACCTGCATGATGAAAGAGACATATGCAGGAACTGTGTTACAATGTAGTTTATTGTGCACATGTGAAATAAATTACTGATTGACAGAAGGGAGTCAAACAAAAGTGATGGATGAAGTCATGGTGGATGAAATCTTCCCGGTTCTTTTACACCAGTTCGTAACACAAGTCCACTGTCCTTGTAGCATTGGAAAATTGAGTTGTTATTGAAACAGTAAACAGGGTGTTTCTGTGACACATAAGGGGAACATATCAGGAGAGGATCACTTCCTGGCAGTGGATTTGGTCTTGACATCTGCTCCTGCAGGATGCCTGGATTAATGTCCATGTTTATGGGGGGTTCCTCAGCTACAGAGGGAGGGGTGTCTGAGGCCTGCCCTTCCCCAGGTACGGCCACCATCTGATTTGCGGACGCACATGTTGATGGGGCAAATGGAAGAGTGTTGGTGGAAGGGGCTAGCTGTTGTTGACAAAAGCTACCTAGGGTGGAATTCAAGTCTGTCAGCACCCCTGCTATGCAAGCCATGGTAACATTGAGTTGTTGTAACTGCCCCAGGACTTCTGTGTGGTTGTTCCTCTGCAGCTTGATGAGGTCCCCCAACATGGTAACAACTTGTTGCATCATGCCTTGGGAACTATCGTAGGCTCCCAAAACTTGGGAGAGGGTTGCCCTGGTTAGCTGATGATCTTGGTTGCCCCATCCCTTGGCCCACTACTTTTCTCCCAGCTACCCCACTACCATGTGCCCCTGGCACAGTGTGCACAGCTCCCAGTGGGTGCAGCTCCTTCATTGTGTGAGTTGGTGCGGTGTGCCTCCGGTTGCTGCACTGTGGGGCACAATACTGATTGACCTGTCCTCTCGGCACAGGTTTGGGGGCTGATGGTTGGTTGAGATGTTGACGGCACCAGGCTGGGAGGTGTAGATGTTGGCTGGGTGAGGCTGGAAGTGGAGGACTGGCCATGGGTCCCAGATGGGCCCCGTTTGTCGTCCATGTTCAGACATCCAAGGGTGTCATCCTCGCTGGGGCCTTCATACAGGGGGTGAGTGTCAGTCTCTGGTATCCTGTCTATGTTGGCTATGGCAAGGTTACCTGTGGAGGGTGTGAGACACAGAGGTAAGTGTTTAATGTTGTTATTGTTGCAGTTGTGTGATATGCAGACAGTGACTTATCCATAATTCACAGCAATGACGCTGACAGGTGCTTCACAGCGTATCTATGTTACACACACTACCCTGTGACTTTGACTCTATACTGCATGTGAAGTGTTATTTTACTAGGGGTATAGTGATGTTACTGCTGATGGCATCAGTGACTGCCTAATTGCAGACATGGCCCTTCACCTCTGTTACCTAATGCACTATCTGGGATTTTGGATGGCAACATGGGAGCAGAATGATGCAAGATGTCATCCTTGTTATCGTACAGTATGTGGTTTCGAGATGGACATTGGCCTTTATCTACCTGTCCCACATATGTATTGATTCAGCTATCTGATTTACCAAACCTGGGGTGGAAATTTATAGCTAGGTATTATTGTACTGTTGCCATGATACTTGGGCCCTCAGCTGTTGTTGTGTTATGCTTGGGATGTTTATGTAAGTGCGTGTTTACATTGCTGTCATTGCTACTTACTGTTCCACATAGGTATATACAAGATGGTTTTCACATTGAGTTGGTAATCCATGCATGACATGTGGAAAATGGCGTTCTATCAATGTTTCCTGTAAGGTAGACAGTTACATTCTGAGAGTTGCAGTGATGTGAATGGCCAGTGGGGCAGGTGCTACTTTCAAGTGCTGTGGGTCCTGATGAGTGCACTGGAGAAGTGACATGCACAAGATGGTTATTAGGTAATTTAGACTGAGGTGTAGTGGGTGAAATGTTAACGGGGTGGGTTTAGGTGGTGAGGGAGCATACAGGACAAGACAGTAGTGAGACATGCATGTTGTGGGTACTTACCAGACTCCACTCCCCCAGGTATTCCTGTCAGGTCCTCAGGATTCAGGATGTTCAAGACCTTCTCCTCCCAAGATGCGAAAGTAGGGGGAGGAGGTGGGGGTCCACCACCAGTCTTGTGGGCTGCCTGCTGGTGCCTGGCAGCCATGGAACTGACCTTCACCCTGAGGTCGTTCAACCTCTTCCCGATGTCCTCCCTTGTGTGTGGATAACTGCCAACAGAATTCACCCCTATGACTATTCTTTGCCACAACTCCATCTTCCTCGCTTTGACGGTCTGCTGGTCCTGTGCTCCAAGCAGGTCTGGCTCTACCGATACGATTTCATCCACCATGACTCCTAACTCCCTCCGTGCAGCTGGTTTGTTTTTGATTGGTCATGGTAGTGTGATCAGAGTGTGGGGGTGTTGTGGGTGAAAGGGAGCAGTGGTTGGTGTGTGGTGGGGTGTGGATGCTGGACTGTGAGTGGGTGGTGGATGACGGAGGGTCATGTGTCCTGGTGGTGTGTAATGTGTGAGTTGTTCAGTTGTGGGGTATGTGCTTCGTGAGAGGTGTATGTGTGTGTGCTGAGAGTGTGAACAGCAATAAGAAAGGAATATGGGTTGTTCGGCTGCTCAGTGAGGCCAAGTGGTGTTTGGATTGCAATGGATTGTATGTTGTGTAGAGGTGTGTCTTATAGTGCTGTGAGTAGGTGTGTCTGTTGTGTGGATGTGTGTCAGGTGTGGGGTATTCATACTATCCAATGTCGTGTTGTGTTCTGACCGAAGTGAGATTCGACTGCAGCTGATCGCACTTGCCAATGTTTTTTGCACCTTGGAAGAACCACTGACATGGTTTGTGGAACATAATATGATGGGAGGATTTTTGTCATCCTGGCGGTGCTGGTGATGGGACTGCCAATTTTCAGTCATCCATTGTCCTGTCGGTTTCGGATAAATTACTGTTTTGTGGTGATGTTCACTGTGTGGCTCATAATACGGCGGACGTATGTCCGCCATCTTGACGGTGTTTTGACAACAGCCGCCATGGTCTTCCATTTACTCCACCAAGTAATGACCCCCTTAGTCTCTTTTTCATGATGAAATCCTTCATTTGGGACTGAGTCAAAATTCAAGCTGACCTCCCTGGAGCCCTCCTTGGATCCTTTGTGCTGAAAGTCTCAGTCAACTTTTTACATTCAGACTTTGTCACTTTTTTGGAGCTTTTTCTGTCCGACGTTTGACGACCCTCCAAAGCATGCCGCTTTCAAGGCAATGTCATTGGACTATCGTTCCAGGAGCCCCTGGTGAAATCCTGGAAGTCTGGGGCTCTGGAGCTTTTCAGTAGGAGGAACCTGGAAGTCAGGCCAGGTCGCAATTGAGGTAAGCCACCTTGACTCACCACAGCAGGTCGGTTGAGCTAGTCAGGCGCCGGCTCTGATCAGCTACTGTGCCACTGGAGGATCTGGGGCCCACGGGAGGTGTTGTAGTGTCCTTACCCGGTTTCATCAAATGTCCCTGAAGCAAAATTAGCAGGAAGCTGAAACATGTTTGAAGAAAGCTAACTTCTTGTCTAGTTACACAGAACTGGATTTCTCTCTATGTCCCCTGAAGAAGTCCTGTGCTAAGGCCGAAACGCGTTGGCTGTTTCTGCTATGAATATGTGCTGTTTTAAGAAAAAAGAATAAAGAGAAGATTTGAATGACACTACTCTAAAGAACTGGACATTCAAATATTGCTGACTGTGGTGCATTACCAGTGTTCTAATTGTATTTAAGTTTCTTCTTTAAGGATTGCACCTTGGCAGCAGGTGTTGGTGTTAGTGCACATAGGGGGGAAATACATATTTTTTTGTTTTTTTAAATCAAATTATATTCAGATTTAGGGAACTTATGGGTCAGGTGCATTTAGTTGTAGCCTGCTGCTGTGTGGTTTTAGAAAATACAGCAGATCAGCCCCTTTATGAAGCTTTTTTCCAAGAGTACTCCAAACTTCTCCAAACCTCTGGATCTTCTACCAGAAGGTATTTTAAGGTCCTTTAGGAGTCAACAGCTCACCCCAAGGTTCCAGAAGCTCTGAGTTGCCCCTTGAGGGTTAGGACTCTAACTCACAAAATGCACCTGGTTCAAATAAAAAAATGACCACTAGCCACTGGTCAGCTAGTCAGTTTCCTCAGGTTTTGATGGAGGGAACTCTGGTTCACTATTGTTCAAACAGGGAGTACTTTATTGAGTAAGTTAGTGATGAAGCCCAAGTGTGCAGTTGTTGTAGTCCTTCAGAGTACAGTGTCCAGGTGCAGGTCCGGGGTCCAGCATGGCAGTACTTCTTCTTCTGTTGTTGTTTCTTGTAGGGATCTGAGGTGTGGGTGCAGATCTGATAATTTTATCCTTCCTCATGGGGGTGGAAAGCAGAGGTGGGGCCTCTTGACCAATCACGTCCAAGCCACCATCATTTTGATGCCCAACTTCCTGGGAATTGTGGCAAAAATCAATCCCAGGGAGCAACATTCCTTAAAAATCCAAAATGGCAGAATCTGAATTTTGGAGGTTAGGTCTGGCTGAATCCACCCCTGATGTGACTAAGTTCCCTTAACACACCCCTCTCCAGGTATCTCCTAATTTAATTGAGGGGGGTCTGGTTTTCTGGGGTTGCAGGAAAAGAGGGAGGTCCTGAGCTGCTCCAAATGTCCTTCCTTCCTTTGAAGATCAGGTGGCTGCTCTCCCCCATCCTGTTTTACCATCTGCTGAGGCAGATCTCCTCCCCCTGGCACTTCCTTTGTGTTCAGCCCAGGCCACTTCACACATCATCAAGGCAGCCTGGCCAGGCTGCCAGAGGCTGGCCAATCAGAGAAGGGCCCTATAGAGCTGAAACTGGTAATTTTTAGGAAGAATACTAAAACTCTTTCTAGGTCAAAGTTATATTAAATTCAACAGTGGCAAGTTGTTGTATTTATTATAACATTATGGCCCTCATTACAACATTGGCAGTAAAAGCCACTTACCGCCGTGCAGAAGACCGCCAACACACCGCCGCGGCAGCGGAATTCCACCACGGTCATTATGACCCACAGCTCAGAATCCGCCAAAATTTAGACACTCACACAAGTCCGCCACACCAAAGGTCAGTGATAAACTGGCGATAACAAAACCTCCACTGTCACGCCAACAGAAATAAGCCCACACTATCACGACCCACGAATCCACATGGCGGTCTTTCAACCCCGGTATTCCATTGGCGGTACACACCGCCGCGCTCAAAATACACACACATTTACAAAACACTACCACATTGGACAATTCTAAATACACACACCTGATACACATACACACACCACTCCCACACACCCAATAAAACATAAAACACACACCCACATCACCCACAAACCCCTACAACCACAATTGCGACAGAAGGCCAGAGAGAGACACTACAATCTACAAACAAGCATCCACAGGCACACAATACCATCACCCACATAACATCCATGCACCTCACACAACACACCACTAAATATCACACCACATATCACAACACACACCACCCCACACATCACCCACACCACCCCATGGCACGGCAAAGACACCCCAGGTTCTCTGAGGAGGAGCTCAGGGTCATGGTGGAGGAAATCATATGGGAAGAGCCACAGCTATTCGGATCACAGGTGCAGCACACCTCCATAGCTAGGAAGATGGAGCTATGGTGGAGAATAGTGGACAGGGTCAACGCAGTGGGACAGCACACAAGAAATAGGGATGACATCACGAAGAGGTGGAATGACCTATGGGGGAAGGTGCGTTCCGTGGTCTCAAGACACAACCTTGCGGTTCAGAGGACTGGTGGCGGAACCCCAGCTCCTCCCCCACAACTGTGGTTCTAAAAATTCTGGACCCATGTAATTTACTTTGCCACAGCAGTACGATTTTAGTATCAAAAGACCGATAATGACTAGTACACTAAGCATGAGCATTTTCGCTCAATTCCAGCAGCGTTTTCACCTCGAAATCACCATTTTCGTCCTGCACTCGTGGCTCCCATTTTATACACGGCAGCCATTTTTAAAAGTTGCCCTCACATAGGCTTATAATACAGTCAGATTTGATTCCAAGGACACGTACACCTTGATTGACTTTTCTCTGACCTGGGCAAGCTGGAACCATTGCCTCAGGCCAAACCTGTTTGGTCAGTCCCTCTCCCAGTGGCCGAATCAGATAGCATCAAGGCACACCATGCCATAAAACCCTTATTATCGCTCACACACCCTGCCTAATCTTGCTCACACCTGCACCTGCTCTTTTCTTCTTATTATTTTACGAGGGGGAGGTGCCCGTTTTTATTGGGGGTCCACACTTATCTGATGTAAAATACTAGGCCTTGCCGGGTAATTTATTATGGGTTGGATGACATGAAATATGAGGTTCATCATGACACTGTTTTTTCCTTTGTAGTGAAAACATGTGAATGACCAACCAAAATGTCAAGAATGTTTGCCTGAAGCTTAAAAAACTGTATATAAGGAAACCTGACTTTGCATTGAAACACAGTCTCCTGAGAACATACAAACCGTGCTGTTGTACTTCTAGGACGCTTGTTACTTGGCTGCAGCCAATAAATTCGATCTTTGACTTCACCTAGAAGACTCTGAGTTTCTGTGGTCTGAATCAGGAAAGTACCCGAGGTCTTTGGGTGTACCCTGGCACCGCTGGGTTACCGGATCAGTACCGGTTCTGAAAAACCCAGTACCTCACAACTAACAACATGGGAGGAGCAAGTCTTGGCTATTCTGCTTCCTGAGGGCTTCGAAGAAGTAGCTGGAGGAATGGACTCTGGTAAGTCAAACCTTAACTACTATATCCCCCACCCTACCTGCATGCCATCACATACCCCCACCTTCGCCCTCACCCCATCACTCCTACTCCTCACAAATGTCCCAATATCACAAACCAAACATCCCAACACCAAGCCCTGCATGCAACAACAAAGCATGGACACCCATCACCAATGCATGGCCACTGCACATACCCATACACCCCCCAAACCATCATCACACGAGGTCCCACACAGGAATGCAAGCACTGGGGTACACAGTCACCCACCCATTGCACACCATGGTACAACCAGATGCAATAATCATGCTTTTACACCCCAGCAGGACCCCTACCCAACATCACTGCACAGGAGGGTCCACACATGTCCACACCACCGACAGAAGAGGCCCACAGTGATGACAGCAGCTCTGTCCAACTGGATCTAGACGACCAGCCCGGCCCATCTGGGACCTCAGGACAGTTGGTTCCCCTCACAATGGCACAGGCCACTACAGAGCTTGCCCCCTATGGAAACACCAGCACAGCACCCACCCAGCTGGCCCATACCTCTGTCCCCAGGACACGTCAATCAGCAGTGTGTCCAACACTACAGGGAACCCAGGCCAACCCACCACACCAACAACAACAGGGACCTGGGGACAGTGGCAGTGGGCACACCGTTCAGGGGACAGAGGCCCAGGCAAACAGGGGAACTGGGAAGGCTGCTGTGCGACAGGGGGAGGACAGGCCCAGGGAACCCACTCTCCATGAGGCCCTCTCCAACATCATGGGAGCCTATCACCATTCCCATGAGACGATGGCAACGGTACTGGCCAAGTTTCAGGAGACCCAGCAGCTGCAGGAGGAACAGTATTTGGGCTTCAGGGAGGAACTCAGATCCATCAATTCCACCCAGGGCACCATCATAGGGGTGCTGAAGGAACTCCTCAACACCAGGAGGGACACTGTGGCCCAACAAGGGGCCCCTGACACTAGCCTGGATGATGAACTGCCCACCACCTCTGCCGGTGGTAGTGGACAGGAGGCACGGCCACAGGACCACCACACCAGCACCCCACCCCCTGCAGAGGGAGAACCACCCCGCAAACGGTCCCTGAGATCCAGGATAAAGACAGAGAACGATGCAAAGACCCCCGCCAAGAAATGAGACCGCCCTGAATGTCATCCTTTTGTCCCACCTTGTCACCCTGTCGATCCTCAAACTGCCCCAGCTCCACTACATATTCCCCTTTGGACAATGCACCTGTGAGACTAATAGACTGGACTGTGCCATGGACATTCCTCCACCATCACCCCTCACCATTTTACAACCCCCTCCAATATTGAGCACTTAAATAAACACCCTTAAAGCACAAAACAATCTGGAGTCTGTCTGTGATTTCAAAATAGTGTATTAGCAATTACAGTGACAAAATGCTCTTTCAATTGTAATGTCAACATACCTATGTCACACAGCTATAGTCCATGAGGAAACAAAGCAGATGACACACAGTGGGACCCACATCTGTGAAATTGTAAGGGAAAGTGACAACTCAGTGACCATACACTGGGTGAAAAGGACAGACAGTAGAGAGTTAGTAGTGTTAAAGTACATGTAGTAGGCAGGTTTGTCTTCTTACCTGTGTCTCACTGGAAGTATTGCAGGATCACAGAGTTCACATGGTAAGGATAGGGATGCGGGCCAATGACTGTGATGGTGCAGTTGGTAATAACTTCTCTTTTTCCCCTGTACAATTCATGTAGGTCAGCGCCCACCAGAAGAATGATATTTGGTGTGCCATCGCCAAGGACGTCCGGACCCTGGGGGTCTATCACAGACAGAGCACACATTGCCGGAAAAGATGGGAGGACATTCGCCGCTGGAGCAAGAAGACAGCGGAGGACCAGCTGGGGATGGCCTCCCAACGTGGGAGGGGTGCCCATCGCACCATGACCCCCCTGATGTTCAGGATCCTAGCGGTGGCGTACCCGGGGTTGGATGTGCGCTTGAGGGCATCACAGCAGCAACAAGGGGGTGAGTACACTCTCATTCTGCTAATTCAGCGTGCAGTGGAGGTGTATGGGTGGAGGAGATGGGCTGTGGGTATCCCTGGGCCAGGGCGAGTGTGCTAGTTAAGTCCCCTTTTTCAAGCAGACCCTGTGGCACCCCACCCCACCTGGGTACAGTGCCAACTACACCTAGTCAGGATCCTGTGTCATCCATGTGTGCAGATAACGGCCATAGCCCTGTAGGCCATGTCCCAGGGATTGAATAGTGGACCCCAAGTGTGCGGTGTAGTGCAGGGGGCTTCTGTGTCTGTCGTGTCCGCCAATGGTAGCGGTAATGCATGCACTCAACATGTCTTTCTTCTCCCCCCATTTTTGTGGTATCCATGTACATGTGTGCATTAGCATCATCAGGCGGAGGAGCAGTGGCACCGGAGCAGGACGGAGCTACATCCCACATGGCCCTGGAGGGTGACACTACAATTTTACCAGTGGAACGGAGGGCGAGGGGAGCTCCACAGCGAGAACAGGAGCTGACACCAGTGATACGGACTCGTTCTCTGATTTTAGCTCCCTTGTGGTGGCGGCCCCATCTGAGCCCCCGCATCTACAGGTACAGCCGCCACACCCCCCTTCAGAACCACCCTCCCAGCAGCCCCACAGCCTTTGCCCCGTGCCCGCTCACCCAGGAGGGTGGGAATCTCCTTCACCCCAGGCACCTCAGCCACTGCCCAGTCACCACCGCTGTCCTCAGTGAGGAGGCCATTGACCTCCTCAGGTCCCTCACTGTTGGGCATTCTACCATTTTGAATACCATCCAGGGTGTAGAGAGGCAGTTGCAACAAACCAATGCATTCCTGGAGGGCATTCATTCTGGTCAGGCAGCCCTTCAGCGAGCTTTTCAGACTCTGGCCTCAGCACTGATGGCAGCCATTGTCCCTGTCTCTAGCCTCCCCCCTCCAACTTCCTCCACCCAGACCCAATCCCCTGTACCTCAGCCTACCCCAAGCACACCATCAGACCTGCATACAAATACCTCAACACAAAAAGCTCAGGCAAACATAAGCACCACACATCCCACAGGCACTCACACAAGCATCACACACATGCAGACATAGCAACATCCACTGCCTCCACTGTGTCCCCCTCCTCCTCGTCTCCCTCCTCCCTCCTAGTCTTGTCTCCACTCACACCTGCATGCACTACATCTACAGCCACTACTTCCATCACCAGCACACCTACCACCACACCCCGCTCACGTGCAGTCACCACCCTCACTACCATTCACACACCCCCTGTGTCCTCTCCCAGTGTGTCTGTGACACCACCTCCCAAGGTACACAAATGCAGGCACACACCCACCCAACAGCCATCCACCTCACGACAGCCTCCCGCGCATGCACCTTCACCCAAAGTCACTGAATGTACACCTCCTACAACCACAACCTCTTCCTCCACTCCCAAACCCCCTCCAGCTACCCGTCCCAGTGTTCCTCAGAAACTTTTCCTGTCCACCCTTGACCTCTTTCCCTCACCTCCCCCAGCCCGTCAGTCTCCTAGGGCCTGACTCTCCAGGTCCCAACCTAGCACCTCAGCCACAACATCGGCGGGACCAGTGGTGCCAGTAGTCACCGGATTCTGGAGTGCACCAGGCAGCAAGTGTGGCAAGGATCCACAGCACGGACAGTCCCCCGCCTGTCACGCATCAAAAGTTGGCCAGTGCCCGGCGGGAGATGGGGAAGACAACAGCCACCAAAGCCGCTCCCAGGGGTACAGGTGGGAGTGTGGAGTCAGCTGTGACACCTTCCAAGGTGGGGAAGAGGCATAAGAAACCCGGCAAGTCTGGAAGATCAGCACGGCGGAGAAGACCACCATCAGCCCCGCTGCCCAGGAGCCAGCCAGCAGCAGCCCCGCTGCCCCAGACAGGATCACCAGCAGCAGCCCCGCTGCCCAGGAGGCGACCGCCAGCAGCAGCCCCGCTGGCCCAGACAGGACTGCCAGATTCAGCCCCGCTGCCCAGGAGGCAACTGCCAGCAGCAGCCCCGCTGCCCAGGAGGCGACCACCAGCAGCCCCGCTGCCCCAGACAGGACTGCCAGCAGCAGCCCCGCTGTCCAGGAGGCGACCAACAGCAGCAGCCCTGCTGCCCCAGACAGGACCGCCAGCAGCAGCCCCGCTGCCCAGGGGGCGACCGCCAGCAGCCCCGCTGCATCAGACAGGCCCACCGCAGCAGCCCTGCTGCCCAGGAGGCGACCGCCAGAAGCAGCCCCGCTGCCCCAGACAGGACCTGGGCACCAAGCCCCCTCCACAACCAGTGGAGATTTACATCCACTACCACTGTCCTTGGCAGGATGAAGCACTCTGGGCACCAAGCCCCCTCCACAACCAGTGGAGACTGCTATCCACTTGAGAGACGGTGGCTTTGCACTCCCCAGGATAGAGCAGTGGGTAACCCACCCACTGTAGAGACTTGTGAGTCTGTGGCTTTGCACTCCCCAGGATTGAACAGTGGGCAAACCACCCACTGTAGAGACTTGAGAGACTGTGGCTTTGCACTCCCCAGGTTATAGCAGTGGGCAACCCACCCACTGTAGAGACTTGTGAGACTGTGGCTTTGCACTCCCCAGGATTGAACAGTTGGCATGGGGCCCCCTTGTGGATTTGGCGTTGTGCACTCAACCGGCTGAGGTGCCCATCCTTTCCCTTCCCCCTGAGGTGCCTGTTTTATTTCTATCTGATGCCCCTGCAGTGTTCTCTCCGTCATGTTCGGGTATCTTGTGTGGGCCTCGTCCATGCAGTGTGGGCCCAGTGGTCCACGGACTTTAAGGGTGGAATACCTTGGACTAATATTCCTGGTGTATATATTTGTAAATAGTGTATGTATATTATATGACTACTGAATTTTAAAATATTACAATCGTTCACCTAATTTCCTTTTGTCTTTGCATTCTTTCAAGGGACTTGGGGGGTGTAACTGTAATGTATCATGCTGTATTAGTGTGTGTGTTGTCGTGGGTGAGGGTGGGGGTGGGGGTGTTGCGCATTGCATGTGTGTGTCACTGTTTTTTCCCTCCCCCTCCCCTGTGTCGTAGGTGCAGTACTCACCGTGGTCTTTGCCGCCGGCGTTCGTGCTCCTGGTAGAGGAGCAAGAAGATAAAGGCTGGTAAAATGTGGAGCTCTGGTTCCATGGCGTCCTGGTTCCTCATGGGGTGTGCAGAGGTGAGCGTTTTCCCTTCGAAGTCCTGTTTCTGTTGTGTTTTTGTTCACGGTGAATCCGCCCCAGAAAAGGTGGCGGATTGGAAGGTTGTGATACTCTGGGCGGTACATTGACTCCCGCTTGTCTGTTGGCAGTGACCGCCACGCTGTTTGTTTGCGTCGCCATGGCGGTCGGAGTGTTAAAGTGGCTGTCTTTGTTGGCGGTTTCCGCCACGGTCGTAATTCAATTTATTTTTTCGCTGGCCTGTTGGCGGTCTTACTGCAGCTTTAACACCTACTGCCAATGTTGTAATGACCCCCTATGTTTGATGCCAAACTTGATAGGTCTAGCTCATTTTGAGACTTTATTAATTAAAATAAAGTCTCCCCATTTTAGCCTATGGAGCCTATTCACTACATTGAGGAAAAAACTAATTTGATTATTTTTCTGCGCCAGGGCTTAAAAACATATTTTATAAGGTCCCTGCTCATAGTTGCACTGCACCCAACTTTGGGGGCACCTATGGCACACCTTAGAGGTGGCTTATCTGTATCATTAAGGTAGTTTAAGACTTTGGAAGTACTTTCAATTCCAAAGTTGAATTTGAAGGTAAGTTCAATTGAGAGACATCCAGCAAGGCAGACCTGCCTTTACAATGACACTGAGCACCTCAGCAGTGTATCCAGGAGTGCAGTACTGATGCTGGGGTCTCTAAACCTACATGGCTTACCATGTACTAGGGACTGATATGTAGGTTGATACTGCCTAATTTGCATAGTCATTTTAATCAGAGCACAGGTTCTGGGACTGTTTAGCAGTGCCCAGGGCACCATCATAGTCAGTAAAACACCAGCCAAATTGAAAATGGGGGGCAACAAGTTAGGAGGTGTAAATGGGAAGCCTCAGACCAGAAGGAGAACGTGAGAGCCAAAGCTGCGAATGAGCTACTTCTTAGTTCTCTGGGGGCACAGCCAAAAGATCCCCACCGGAAGTCTCTAGGACCTCTGGATTCAGGGCCAGAAAGAAAAAAACAACAGAGAAAATGGAAAAGAGAGCACAGCAGGAGAGACAGAGAACACGAGTAAAGGAGCGAGAGGACGCAAGTACGAGGAAGCACCAGGAACTGAGGAGAAGGTAAATGAGGTGCGGAATACTCAGGAAAGAGTATTACAAGACAGGAAGAGAAGGAGACATGAAAAGAATACCCATCAAACCAAAACCTTGATGAACTTGGCCTTAGAACAATAGAAAAAATCACCCTGCCTCCTGCGAGTTCATTCATTTTGGGAAAACAAGGACGGCTGGCCACAGGGGCCAGTCACAGTGGCAAGCCAGCCAGTACTGTGACAACCTACCAAGAAGATGGAAGATGTCATCTCTCTTGATGAGGTCATCAAGCTGCTAGACTAGGGACAGTGACATTTGCAATTGTGAATGGAAAAACAGGTTTGAACCTCCCAAATTAAAGAAAGCAGTTACAGGAGGCATAGAAATCCCAACCTACTAGTTCACGAGCTAGCCCTTCAAAAATGAACGGAGACAATCACTAGCTCAAACGTACATCCTAACGTACTCAGTTCTGTCATCCAAAAATACCAAACTGGAGAAGACCTGGATTCATTTTTTGTTAATTTTGAAAGAATAGCAACCTTGGTTACATGGCCTCGAGACAGGTGGGGCTAGTATATAGCCCTCTTACTGACCTTTGAACTACAAAAGGCATATCAAGCCACTTATTCAGTGGGAGACACACCCTATAGCAAAATAAAGAAGGTGACTTTAGAGAGACTGGGTTGTGACTCCGGGCATTACCGTTTAAAGTTCTGGAAAGAGAGGTGGGGTTTCCATGACAATCCTCAAGCGCTTTTCTATAGGATCCAAGACATGGGGTTGAAATGGTTATGACCTAGTGACTCAACAAAGGAGGAAGTAATCAGTAAAATACTGCCGGAGCAATTCTTGAAAGCCCTTCCGGGCCATACCCGAACATGGATGAGGCAACATACTGAAGTAACTGTCCCCAATGCCATAGATTTAACCTGTGCGTACCACCGCTCAGCAGAAGCTGGGGGGCCCTTTCTTGTGGGTCTTTCATAACCCCACCCATATAGAAAGCTAGTACAGCCCCAAAAAGTTCCCCTAGGAATCATGCAGAATTTACAAAGACTCCCAGGGCCCAGGACGGGAGGTGGGACAAGTTCCCCAATGTTTCAACTGTGCTGAACGGGATCATATCACCCGGTACTGTCCCCAGAAGGGTCAAGGGCCCAAACCCATGGATGTGGGTCTTTCCCGAGGGACAGAATGTTACACAACCACTAGCAGAACCTTTTTTTCAATGGGGAAGCAATCCAACAACAGACCACTTACAGTAGTATTGGATTCAGGATGTAGATATTCAGTTATAAAGGCCTTGTTGGTATTCCCAGATCAGTGGGAAAAATACGTTAGAATGTGCCCATGAAAACAAGATAGAACCCCTATAATATAACCATACCCACCTAGCTAATGTAATTTTTCTCTCTCCTATAGTCCACCCTGATGAAGAAAACCCAGGAAGTTTTTGAGCCTGTCAGAGGGAGAACCCATCCTTAAAAAGGGCCCAGGTCCTTCAGAATATCCCCGATCAGGTAGGAATTTATTTTACAGCACAGCATGGTTTGTTGCATCGTAATACAAAAAGGACATGATTCTGTACGAACACAACTGATTGTCCCTAAATCATTTTGGAAGCAAGTGCTCCATTTAGACCACAGTCAAATGAGGGGGGGGGCATTATGGCAGAGATAAGACTGAGGAATACCCATTGTCTCATTTCTATTGGTCTAGAGTCTACTCAGAGATACTGAAATAATATACATCTTGTAGTAGATGTCAGTAGGTTAGTCCACACACAACTCCGAAAACACTTTTACAACCACTCCCTATCATTGATGTATCCTTCTCTTGGGTGGGCATGGACCTAGTGGGACCCTTGGTATCTTCCTCGAAGGAATACTAATATATCTTTGTATTAGTGGAGTACGTGACCGGATACCCAGAAGAGATTCCTCTAAAAATCATGACAACAAGAACGGTAGCCCAACCAATGGTTGAATTCTATTCTAGGGTCGGGTTCCCGAAAGATTTATTAACCGACTAAGGCACTCCATTTATGTCAAAATTAATGGTACAAATACAGTATGTCACCTGCTAGGGATAAACCAAATTCTGACCTCAGTCTATCACCCCTAGACAGATGGTTTAGTGGAACAATATAATAAAACGATTAAGACCCTGTTGAAGAAAAACATTTCTGAAGCCGGACGGGATTGGGGCTTAAAACTTCCCCTCGTCCTATGTGCCAGCCATACTCATGCGCAATCTTCAACTGGTCATAGTCCTTTCGAGTTAGTGTTCGGGAGGCAACCCAGAACCTTATTGTACATGACAGCTGAACATTAGGAGGAAGAAGAAGAAGGGAAGAAAACCCTGTTAAAGTACACTTGGTCCCTAAAAGATAAGAAACATGCACTTTGGGGGAGGTCTACCAACAAACGGAAAAAAGTCAAGACCAACACGAACATTACTATGATAAGAATAGTAGGTTAAGACAGCTAGCCAAAGGCAGTAAGGTTCCTATACTTCTCCCCACCCCTGGAAATAAACTACTAACTAAGTGGCAGGGTCCCTACAATATCATGGAACAAGTTACCCCTGTTACTTATAGGGTATCAATACCCCAGGCGAGGAGAGACAGACAGATATTCCATATTAATATATTAAATGAGTGGAAGGAAATAGAAACAAACAACAACAAACAATGATTGGTTTCCTTTACTACTTTTACCCAGCCCATATCCAGTTCTTACCATACAGCGACACAGGACTAGATAACCTCCCCTCCCTCGGTCCAACATTAACTGAAAACAATGGGAACCAATAATAACTATCATAAACCAGAACCGAGACATATTTTTCTCAAGGCCCGGACTGACATCTCTTAAACACTATACCATACAGACTGAACTCGGCAAGGTCATCCGGCTGAGACCATATAGGATACCAGAAACCCGGTGGGTAGTGGTAGAACAGGAGGTGGGAAAAATGTTAGAAGGCAAGATCATTGAACCTCCCAAAATGCTGTTGGTGTTCCCCTAACGTTTTGGTCCCAAAATCAAAAGGGACAGATCGGTTCTGCATAGACTTCCGCCAACTAATCGAGATCACAAAATCTGATGCACATCCCATGCCCAGAGATGAGGGACTTGTAGAACAAATAGGAGGAGCCCAATTTCTCTCTTCCATAGACCTTACTAAAGGATGCTAGCAGATACCTTTTACAGAAAAGGATAGGGAGAAGACCACTTTTTCCACCCCTTCGGGGTTATGGGTTCCGGGTAATGCCTTTCGGACCACATCGTGCTCCAGCAACTTTTCAATGACTAATGGACCTCATGCTACAAAAACACAAAAACAATGCAGCCGCTTACCTTGATGACATAGTGATATACAGTCTGTCTTGAGATTCTCATCTACACCACCTAGAAAATGTTTTAGCTACCCTTCGAGAGACTGGCTTAACAGCCAATCCTGATAAGTGCCACCAGGCCAGAGAACCCATACAGTATTTAGGGTACCATATCTCAAAGGATAACATTCGTCCCTAGATAGAAAAGGTAGAAGCTATGCATAACCTGCCTTACCCCACAACGAAAAAAGAGGTTCAATCCTTTTTGGGTCTAATTGGGTATTATCAACGATTCATACAGGAGTTTTCTGTTAAAGCAGCACCAAACACAGAACTCTTAAACAAATCGTGACCCAACAAACTTGGGGACTTCACAGCCCTTGAGCGGGAAGCTTTTGATGCCCTTAAAACAGTCCTCTGCACCAACCCTCTTCTCAGATGCCCCAATTTGACCTGCCCCTTTGTTTTACAGATGGATGCCTCAAATCAGGGACTCTGGGTGTCCTCTCCCAACCAGATGAATATCACCATCTTGATCCTGTGGCCTACATTAGTCAAAAGCTATTTGTAATGTTTACATCTTGTGTGTTCACCCTCGCGCTACACAAATTTATGGTGGTTCGATTGTGGAACTGCACTGATAGCAGTTGCTGTCAGTCTCTCTCCTGGTCGTCCATGGAAAATAAATCTCCTTTGTGCATTACCTACTTGAAGCGTTAAGGACAAGTCCTTTTCATTGGCAACAAGAGACTTTCCGCCCGGGAGGAAGGCGACCTCGCAGGTCGCAGCTCTTCTTGTGTCCTGGAGAGACGGTGAGGCGAGGTGTTCCGAGACTTCCAGGGTGCCGTTCCTGTGTCAGCAGCAATGTTGGTGCCTGCGGGTGCCTGGATTCCCTCATGTAGGTTTGGTTCATGTGGGTGTATTTCCACTTCCTGGTCAATTTTAATAATTTACGGCTGCCGTTGACTGTTACAGCACATCTCGAGCATGTCTCTAACGAGCTGCATACTTTGTTGCTTAGCAACTGCACAACTACTGCTTCTCTAGGGATTCCCATATTTGTTGCTTAGCAACAGAGTTTTACCAGTGGGTTAATGCGTTCAGCTTGACAATCTGAGGATATCATCAGTTTCTACATTTCTCTGCGGCTGGCAAGCCTGTGTGTTTAAGTGCCTGCATTTAAAGTACATGTTTTTTGCTTATTTAAGAGACAAGGAAAGAAAGGAAAAATATACAAAATGTTAAATAATACTATAAGAAAAAAAATAAAAGGAGGAGAATAATAATAACAAGTTTTTTTCCACTGTTGTATATTTAAACATGGAAGGGTTTGCAGCTCCAGCATTCTTCCTTAATTCTCCAGGTGAACCTCCCACAGTGTGGGGATTGGAGAGAAGGCTTTGAAGCATATGTTTTGGCTGTAGGTGGTGATATCTTCACAGCATCTAGGAAACTTGCCATGTTAAAACATTGTTTGGGAGGTGAAGGCAGGTGCATTTTTAAATATTTGCCCAATCATGAGGATAAAGACTCGGAAGACAGAGATGAATATGACCTTGCCATGGAATAGTTGGATGCAAATTTTGACTAGAAAAAGTATGTGATAGTCGAGCGCTTTAAATTTCTGAAGAGATCTCAACTACCTAGCGAATCTGTGGAAAGTTGTGTGGCTGGACTGAGAGCTTAAGCATCCTCATGTAATTAGAAACATTTCCAGGAAGAAATGTTGAGGGACCAGCTTGTCCTGAAAGCTCACAACAAACAAATAGAGGAGAAGCTGCTAAACACAGAAGATTTTACTTTGCAATTGGCAATAGACATAATGAAAAGATAAAAAAATAACAGCTGAAGGTTTAAAGGAATTGTCGTCTCCAACAGGAACAGTGAATTCCATTCATCTTGATGCGTTTGACCCACGGTGTCCTGCAATTGGTCAAACCAGTAGGAGGTGCAAGGCTAAAGGACATTTTGCACGAGTTTGCAAGGGAAGACAATTTGGTGAAAGGAAAACTAAGGGGGTGGTCTGTTCGGTAGAATGTGATAAGGTGGAAGAAGTTAGTCAGAGATATATTTTGCAGGTTGGGGATGTTTGAAGTATTAAGATGAATGGCCCACATTGTGTCATTAGTACTGATGGTGTAGATGTGAAAGAGATGGATGATTCGGGTGCACAATATACTTTGATTGGGAAAGAGTACATGTCATGGCAAATCTCAAAGCGAAATCAAACCTCCTGACGATCATTTGTTAGCTTATGGTAATAAGCCTATTGACTTGGTGGGATTCATGGAGGCTAATCTGGAGTTTCAGGGTATGAATGTAACATCCAAAGTATATTTTGTTGAGGATGGTGCAAGTCTGTTGGATTGGCCACAACAAAAGGATCTTAGAGTACGTTTGGATCCTTATCATCCTGAACCAGTTTTAGGTGAATACACAGAATTAAATATTGTCCAGAAACACACTTCTGTGGAAGAATACCCACAGGTATTTCGGAAAGAGTTGAGAAGACTAAAAGGATTCATGCATAAGATCATATTGAAACAAAATGTTATTTCCAAAGTTCCCAATCCTCATCCTGTTCCTATTGTTAAGAAAGAGCCATTGCGTCAAGAAATGGCTAAGTTGTATGATCAGGATGTTATTGAAGAAACTGAAGCATCAGAATGGCTAGCTCCGATGGTCATTGCGAAGAAGATCAATGGGGAGTTACGTTTGTTTGTGGACCTCAGAGATCTCAATGCAGCCATCTGGGTCGATAGGTATCCTTTGCCAATATTGGTGAAATATGGACTATTCTAAAGGGGACCAAGGTGTTTTCCACGCTGGATTTATCGTCTGCTTACCACAGGTAGCGCTACATTCTGATTCTCGAGCACTAACATCTTTTATTACTCCTGAGGGTGCTTTTAGGTTTAAGCGCACACCTTTTGGTTTAGCCTCTGTGGTAGCAGTTTTCCAGAGGGCAATGCATTACTTATTCAAATGTGTTCTGTCTGTGATGTAGTTCCAGGACGATATTTTAGTGTTTGAAAAAGACCAGGATAAGCATGATCATACTATGAGGACTGTGCTTGATATCTTGAGGGATGGCGGACTAACTATCAAACTAGAGAAGTGCAAGATTTGTGTGCCCGGGGTAGAGTACTTAGGTCATTGGATAGACCAGAAGGGCATTTCATGTAAACTAAAGTTGGTGTCAGCCATTGATAATGCACCGTCTCCAAGTAACAAAGATCAGCTTAGATCTTTTTTAGGTTTGGCTGAGTATTATTCGCAATTCATTTGTATGTTTGCAGATAAAACAAGGTTCATGAGGAAATTGTTTTGTAAAAATGAGGAATTTGTGTGGAGTGAGGCGTGTGAGTCAGAATTCGTGGAACTGAAAAAATTGAGTGTGGCCATACCTGCACTCAAACCACTTGGCACAAATGACCAGATCATTATCAACACGGATGCTAGTTCTGTTGGCTTGGGTGCTGTATTGTTACAAGTGCGGGAGGGCAAGGAGGTAACCATTGCATATGCGTCTAGACCTCCTAAGGAGACAGAAATAAATTACTCCACCATAGAAAGAGAAGCCCTTGCTTGCTGGTGGGGTGTTAATTACTTTAGGAAATAAATATGGGGAACAAATTTTGTGAAAAGGTCTGACCATCGACCCCTAATTGATTATTTTTATACTAAAGGTACAGGCAGAGCTACTCCCAGAATAGCCCGTTGGGTGATGAGAATGTTGGAACATAATTATATACTACAGTACGTGCCTGGTAAAAGGCATGTATTAGCTGATTGTTTATCTAGGTGGCCTTCAAAAGATAAGGTTGAAGAGGATGAGGAACCGGAAGAAATGGTAGCCATTGTTGTAGTGGATATTGGTTGTGTTCCTGATGGTAGAAGTTTTCATGATTAGTGGTTAACAGTCACGCAGGAAAATTTGGTTTTGCAGGAAGTTATGAAATATGTGCGAGAAAGCTGGTCAACTAGAGGAGTTGCTTCTATGGATGTGGAGCATTTCCGCCAAGGAAGTGCTGAATTATCTATTGTAGATGGATTAATGATGAGAGGGGAACAATTTGTAGTTCCTGTTATGGTGCGTGGACGAGTGTTAAAACTTGCCCATGAAGGCCATTTGGGCATGAGTGCAACCAAAAGGCACATCAGGTCGGAATATTGGTGGCCTGGTTTGGCCAGGGATGTGGAACATCACATCACAGATTGCATTTTGTGTGCCTGGAGTGGAAAATCCCCAAAAGTTGTGAAAAATCATTCTATTGATTCGAACAAATCCGACGGACCTTGGAAGAAGGTAGCAATTGACATTATGGGACCACTGTATGCTTTAGGCACAATACCTAAGTATGGTCTTGTGGTGGTTGATTATTTTTCAAGATGGCCAGTAGTAATGTTTGTGGATAGTGTCACAACCAATGTAGTGGTGGAGTTTTTGATTGATTTATTTAAATGTGAAGGAGTACCGATAGCTATTGTGTCTGATAATGGGTACAATTTGTGTCAAATGTTATGACCTACTTCTTGGAAAAGATATGTTATTGAACACATTAGAACATCTGTTTACTATCCCCAAAGCAAAGGTCTGGTTGAGAGGTGGAACAGAACTTTGAAGGATAACCTACAGTAAGCCATGAGCATTGGAGTAGGTTGGCATAAGGTGGTAAAGGATCTGAGTTAGTAGTTTCGCACAACACCGCATTCTGTAACAGGGTTATCTGCATTTGAAGCAATGAGGGGAAGGAAGCATTGGACCCTATTGTCAAAGGGTGTTGAAAGGAAGACGGTAAGGTGGGAAAGTGTAAACGGCGTTGATAGTTGGTGATTGGGTTTGTGTTTTGAAGGGAGGCAAGGTCAACAAGTGTGATTCCAGGTTCTCTGAACCTTTGAGAGTTGCCAAAGTCTATGAATATTCGTTGTTGTTAAGTGATGGGAACATGTGGAATCGTAACAATATGGTGAAAGTTCCAAAGTGTATAGACCCAAAGCGCTTTCTTCATGGAAAGACTGCAAATGTTCCTTCTGCAGTCCTCTTTCCTGGATAAAAAAGACCTCTTCTGCGAGATAAGGCGAAGATAAGATTGCCCAGGAGATTTGTTGAGTTTGCAATGTAGATGTGTTTTTATGCTTACTCGTTCCAGGTGATTCAATGAGTTTGAAATGTAAATGTGATTTTATGCTTACTAATTATATTGTACTGTATTGCGATTTCATTATTAGATTTTTCAAAATAATGAAGGAGAGGGATGTGTAATGTTTACGTCTCGTGTGTGCAGCCTCGCGCTACACACACGTTTGGTGGTTCGATTGTGGAACTGCGCTGACGGCAGTTGCTGTCAGTCTCTCTCCCTGTCATCCATGGAAAATAAATCTCCTTTGTGCATTACCTACTTTAGGCGTGCTAGAGGAGTCATTTTTACTGTTGCCTCACGACCCACATTATCCCACCATCAAAAAGGTGTGCTTTTGTGTTAAGTGGGCGATCGAGGCTCTACAGCACTATTTCTGGGTCAGTCGTTTACACTGCTAACTGATCATACACTGTTTACTTGGCTTGCTCGCCATAAGGATACTAACCCCAGGGTGTTAAGGTGGTTTTTGGATCTCCAACCCTTCGAGTTTTAGAACCTGCACATCCCTGGGAAGAGCCAAACTAACGCTGACTTTCTTTCCCACATGCTGGCAACATGGTCTCATCGGCCACACCTGGGAGGGGTGCAGTGTAAATGGGAAGCCCCAGACTAGGAGTAAGATGCGGGAGCTGCAGCTGAGAATGAGCCGCTTCCCCAGTTACCCTGGGGCACCGCCGATAGTTCCCCACCAGGAAGGCTCTATGACTTGTGGATTCATGGACAGGGAGAAAAAAACGATGCAGAAAAAGGAAAGGACAGCTTGGTGAGAGAGATAGGGAGTGCAAGTGAAGGAACGAGAGGACGCAAGGATGGGGAAGCACCAGGACCTGAGGAGAAGGTGAGCG
Source organism: Pleurodeles waltl (assembly GCF_031143425.1). Lineage (NCBI taxonomy): Eukaryota > Metazoa > Chordata > Amphibia > Caudata > Salamandridae > Pleurodeles > Pleurodeles waltl. The sequence goes on from NC_090436.1 coordinate 843,196,842, forward strand.
AGGTCCAGAAAAACTAAGAACATGGAGCTAGTGGAGGAGTTGAGAGGAGACAAGGAGCCCGAGAGATGCACAGCCCCAACCGTATTCCAGGAGGAACACGGCTATCCAAGGTACAGTTCTTTTTAGGGGGAGATAGGGATGATAAAAGGGGTAGAGAGAAAAAAGGGCAGGGGAACAGGACTAACTGGGGTACATGCTTGACCCCACTGAAATGTGTACAAATTTACATTTTGGGGAGCACCTAGAAGTCTAATTCTTCACACAGTGGAGCCTTTTCTGGTTACCCTCACTAACACTACCCCTTCTCCCTAGATAAGCAGTAGAAAATACTTACCTGATTCCTTGTCCCTTTGAAATTCCACCTAGGTACTACGAACGACAATAGGGGTACCACCTGGGGAGAAAAAGAACGGGACAGAGCATTACAAGACGGGAAGAGAAGGAGACTTTGGAAAAGGATGCCCATCAAATCAAAAGCCCAATGTACTTTGCCTAAGAACAATAGAAAAATGTTAGGCCTGACAACCTTGGGGTAGTTATCCCACAACATTTTGCATGCCATCCTGTTAGAAATTGGGTCTTTGGTCGACAGTGAGATTACCCCCGTTAAAGCAAGGACCCTCACTCTAGTCAAAGTAAAAGAGAATCACCCTCAGCTAACCCCTGCTTACCCCCTTGGTAGCTTGGCAGAGCAGTAGGCTTAACTTCAGAGTGCTAGGTGTAAAGTATTTGTACCAACACACACAGTAACATAAAGAAAACACTACAAAATGACACAACACAGGTTTAGAAACATAGGAAATATTTATCTAAACAAAACAAGACCAAAATGACAAATATCCACAATACACAAGTCAAGTTATTAATTAAAAAGCAAAAAGAGTCTTTATGTAGTTTAAAACACACACTAACACTGTTAGCGTGAAAATGTACCTTGGGTGCATCAAAAATAACCCCGCACGGGTGAGTGTGCGTCAAAAAGGGCTTGCGATGCGTCGATTCCACTAACGAGCGGGACCTTGCGTCGTTTCTCCTTTTGTCGGGTAGGGGTGTGTCATTTCTTCTCTCTGCAGGAGAGTGATGTGTCGATCCGGTCAGCACTCTCGGGTCCGGGCAGGCCTTGCATTGTTTTTACACGCCCAGCTGTACTTGGGTCGGAAATCCAGCAGCACGATTATCTGAAAACCACACCGCGCGGGTTGCGATCTCACCAGCCTCCGTCAGCGATGCTGCTTGTCGTTTCTCCAGCTCCATGTGTTGATTCTTCGGTCACGTTGCAGGCGAGCGTCGATTTTCAGCCATGAAGCCGGTGGCACGTCGATTTTTCAACCACAGATCAGAGTCACATCGATCTTTTCCCCGCACGGCGTTCTGTGCTTGGATTTCTTCCTCTTAGGCTGCCTGCTTCTCCTTTTAGGTTCCCAGGAACTGGATGGGCACCATTTGACAGAGTAGGAGTCTCTCCAGAGACTCCAGGTGCAGGCAGAGAGAAGTCTTTGCTGTCCCTGAGACTTCAAACAACAGGAGGCAAGTTCTAAATCAAGCCCTTGGAGAGTTCTTCTCAAGAGGAAAGGCACACAAAGTCCAGTCTTTGCCTTCTTGCTCTAGCAGAAGCAGAAACTGCAGGATAGCTCCACAAAGCACAGTCACAGGCAGGGCAGCTCTTCTTCCGCAGCTCTTCAGCTCTTCTCCAGGCAGAGGTTCCTTGTAGTTTCCAGAAGTGTTCTAAAGTCTGAGGTTTTGGGTGCACTTCTTATACCCAATTTCTCCTTTGAAGTATTCCTACTTCAAAGTAAAGTCTCTTTTGAATGTGAAATCCTGCCTTGTCCTGGTCAGGCCCCAGACACTCACCAGGGGGTTGGAGACTGCATTGCGTGACGGCAGGCACAGCCCTTTCAGGAGTGAGTGACCACTCCTCCCCTCTCTCATAGCACAGATGGTTCATCAGGATTTGCAGGCTACACCACAGCTCCCTTTGTGTCACTGTCTAATGTGAGGTGCAACCAGCCTAACTGTCAAACTGACCCAGACAGGGAATACTCAAACAGGCAGAGTCACAGAAATGGTATAAGCAAGAAAACGCTCACTTTCTAAAAGTGGTATTTTTAAACACACAATCTTAAAATCAACTTTGCTAAAATATGTATTTTTAAATTGTGAGCTCAGAGACCCCAAACTCCACATGTCCTTCCACTCCCAAAGGGAATCTACACTTTAATCATATTTAAAGTTAGCCCCCATGTTAGCCTATGAGAGGGACAGGCCTTGGAACAGTGAAAAATGAATTTAGCAATATTTCACTGTTAGGACATGTAAACCACATTACTATATGTCCTACTGTAACCATACACTGCACCCTGCCCTTGGGGCTACCTAGGGCCTACCTTAGGGGTGCCTTACATGTAAGAAAAGGAAAGGTTTAAGCTTGGCAAGTGGGTACACTTGCCAAGTCGAATTTACAGTTAAAACTGCACACACAGACACTGCAGTGGCAGACCTGAGACATGATTACAGAGCTACTTATGTGGGTGGCACAACCAGTGCTGCAGGCCCACTAGTGGCATTTGATTTACAGGCCCTGGCACCTCTAGTGCACTTTACTAGGGAATTACTAGTGAATCAAATATGCCAATCATGGATAAGCCAATTACATACACATTTTGTAAAGGAGCACTTGCACTTTAGCATTGGTCAGCAATGGTAAAGTGCCCAGAGTAACATAAACAGCAAACTCAGAGTCCAGCACACATGAACAACCTGGGAAACAGAGGCAAAAGGTTAAGGGAGACCACGCCAAGGATGAAAAGTCTAACACCCCCCTTCACTTTTCTGACACTGTTTCTGCTGGTTTTAGGACTCTGCACACTTTACCACTGCTAACCAGTGCTAAAGTGCATATGCTCTCTCCCTTAAACATGGTAACATTGGTTCATTCCCAATAGGCCTATGCGATTTACTTGTAAGCCCTCAATAAAGGGTACTACATGTGCCCAGGGCCTGTAAATTGAATGCTACTAGTGGGCCTACAGCACTGCTTGTACGACCCACACGCGTGGCCCCATAACCATGTTTCAGGCCTGCCATTGCAAGGCCTGTGTGTGCAGTTTCACTGCCCCTTCGACTTGGTATTTAAAAGTACTAGCCAAGCCCTAAAACTCCCCTTTTTCCACGTATAAGTTGCCCCTGAGGTAGGCCCTAGGTAACCCATAGGGCAGGGTGCTATGTAGGTAAAAGGAAGGACATGTACATGTGGGTTTTATGTGTCCTGGTAGTAGAACACTCTTCAATTTGTTTTCCACTACCAGGAGCCCTGCTCCTTTCATAAGACAGCACTAGGACTACCCCCATATACTGTTTGAGGGGTACATTATCATCAGAAATGGGTAACCAGGTCATATTTAGTATGGCCAGAATGGTAATAGAAAATCTTGCTTATTGGTGAGGTTGGATTTTATTTTACGATTTTAGAAATTCCACTTTTAGGAAGTGAGCATTTCTCTGCACTTAGAATCCATCTGTGCCTTACAGCCTGCCTTCAATCAATATCTTGGCTGGGCTGGTTGACAGCTCCCTTGTGCATTTCACCCAGACAACCACAAACACAGGACACTCAGTCACACTTGCACTCATTTGCATACTAAACGGGTCTTACAGGGCTGGAAGGGTAGAGGGCCTGACACTTACATTTCAAAGGCTAGTGGTCTGCCCTTGCACAATGGACTGCCGAACCCCCTACTGGGACCCTGGCAGACAAAAATGTATTGAAAGGGGAACTTGTTCACTTCAAAACCACTCATAGAAGTCTCCCCCACTTCAAAGGTATTTTTAGGTATTTAAACTGGGTCTCTGACCCCAAAAGCTCAGACACTCTGGACATGAACCTGCACCTGTCAAGAGTAACTGCTTGGTTGCCAAAAGGACTCATCTGGACTAGCCTTGCTTTTGCCCTGCTGCCCTCTGACTTTGCTGAGAAGTGCTCTCCAAGGGATTGGATTGAGCTTGCCTGCTGTTTTTGAAGTCTCAGGGCCAAAAAGACTTCATCCTGTCGTGAAACTCCTTGTGTGCCGAAAATCGATGCACAGCTTGCTGGAAATGATGCAAAGCTGTTTTGCGACCTAGTAGTCACCGCACAGCCGAACAGGAATGACGCACCCCAACTTCCCAAGTGAAGATTCGTCGCAACGACTGCCTTGCAACAGAAAAGTCAACACATCGCTCTACTGGATCGATGCAACACCTGTGACTTCTTCCAGCGTGCCCAGGATTTCCCCACATCTCCCCTAATCGTCAAAACGATCCTCGCATTGCAGTGAGGAACCAAGACTGCGTGCCAAAAAATGGTGCAAAGCCCCTTGCAGCATGGAAAGAACCAACACATCATTTGTGCCACATAGGAAAATCTGGTGCACACCCTTTTTTTACATGCATCACCTCCTCTGCGGTCTCAGGGCATGTTATTTCTGACGCAAACTAGGTAGTCCATGTAATCAAGAGACAACTGTTGAATTTTAAGATTTAATACTCTTTTTAAACTGCCAAATGTGATATCTCAACTTGTGCTTATTGGATCTTTATCATTTTGAGCTTATTTTAACCAGATAAATATCAAATATTTTTCCAAGCCACTGTGGTGTATTTTTGTGGTGTTTTCACTGTGTTACTGTATGATTTATTGCAGAAATACTTTACACATTGCCTTCTAAGTTAAGTCTGACTGCTCAGTGCCAAGATACCAGAGGGTGGGCACAGGATAGATTGGATTGTGTGACTTACCCTGACTAGGATTGTGGTCCCTACTTGGACAAGGGTGTATACCTTTCCCAACTAGAGACCCCATTTCTAAAAAAAAAAATGCTGAATCACTCTGTCTACAGCTAGCTCATTCATTTTGGGGAAAAATGGGACAGCCAGACACCTGAGCCAGTCACAGGCATCTTCTGCAATCAGCCCGGTTTTTCCACAATGATGATAACCGTATCACAGTACATCGTATCGTTAACAATGACAGTAATGCCACATTAACCTCAGTGATAATAAACATATTCACAGTAAATCATTATCATAATAATTGTTCAATAGAAACTCCTTTCTGTGGTATAGTGCAAGCAACTACAATAAGCGTTACAGCATGACAAGCGGTGAACTTCCCCATGAACTTAAAACCCAAAGATGTACCCTTTTAGGTACATCGCATCCTGGAACATTCGTCTATCAAGTTTCAAGTCAGCAAGTATCAAGTTTTAGCAATAAATGTTCTTAATTCACGTGCAGCGTGTTACTGCCTTTTTAAGGGTTAATTCCCTCGGTCTCTTCGTCTTCCAGAAGCAGCCTCCAAGATGCTGAACAGAACTGAATGTTAGGATGAAAAGCAGAGGAACAAAGATTCCTTCTCTGCAGATTATGACCTTTACAGCAAGCAATTCACTCAAGCCGGGAATGGTTTAAATATCTGCTGCATCCAGATACACCCAGTCAGAGTCAGAGAGAAAGTACACACAATCTGAGTCATTGGCTGTCAGAAAGTACCATCTTGCCTGGAATGTTACCTCCATTTTTACATGTATGTCAGTTTGTTTTTGCCTGTCTCACTGCGATCCTGCTAGCCAGGATCCCAGTGCTCATAGTTTGTGGCCTGAATGTGTGTCCTTGTGTAGTGACTAACTGTGTCACTGAGGCTCGGCTAATCAGAACCTCAGTGCTTATGCTCTCTCTGCCTTTAAAATTGTCACTATAGGCTAGTGACCGTTTTCACCAATTCTAATTGGCACACTGGTACACCCTTATAATTTCCTAGGATATGGTACCTAAGTACTCAGGGTATTGGGGATCCAGGAGATCCCTATGGGCTGCAGCATTTCTTTTGCCACCCATAGGGAGCTCAGACAATACTTACACAGGACTGCCACTGCAGCCTGAATGAAATAACGTCCACGTTATTTCACAGCCATTTTACACTGCATTTAAGTAACTTATAAGTCAACTATATGTCTAACCTTCACTTTGTGAAGGTTAGGTGGAAAGTTACTAAGTGTGAGGGCACCCTGACACTAGCCAAGGGGCCCCCACATAGTACAGGGCAAATTCCCCGGACTTTGTGAGTGTGGGGACACCATTACTCGCGTACACTACATTTAGGTCAATACCTATATGTAGCTTCACAATGGTAACTCCGAATATGGCCATGTAACATGTCTAAGATCATGGAATTGTGCCCCCATGCCAAATCTGGTATTGGGGTGCCAATCACATGCATCCCGGGGGCTTTACTATTGAGCCTGGGTACTGCCAAACCAGCTCTCTGGGGTTTTCTCTGCAGCTACTGCTGCTGCCACCGCACAGACAGGGTTCTGCCTTCCTGGGGTCTGGGCATCCCAGTCCCAGGAACGCAGAACACAGGATTTCCTCTGAGAGAGGGTGTTACACCCTCTCCCTTTGGAAATAGGTGATAAGGGCTGGGGAGAAGTAGCCTCTCCCAGCCTCTGGAAATGCTTTGAAGGGCACAGATGGTGCCCTCCTTGCATAAGCCAGTCTACACCGGTTCAAGGAACCCCCAGTCCCTGCTCTGGCGCAAAACTGGACAAAGGAAAGGGGAGTGACCTCTCCCCTGTCCATCACCACCACAGGGGTGGTGCACAGAGCTCCTCCAGTGTGTCCCAGACCTCTGCCATCTTGAATCCAGAGGTGTGAGGGACACTGGAGGCCTCTGAGTGGCCAGTGCCAGCAGGTGACGTCAGAGACCCCTCCTGATAGGTGCTTACCTCACTAGGTGGCCAATCCTCCTCTGAGGGCTATTTAGGGTCTCTCCTGTGGGCTTTTCCTCAGATAACGACTTGCAAGAATTCACCAGAGTTCCTCTGCATCTCCCTCTTCGACTTCTGCCAAGGATCTACCGCTGACTGCTCCAGGACTCCTGCAAAACTGCAACAAAGTAGCAAGAAGACTACCAGCGACATTGTAGCACCTAATCCTGCCAGCTTTCTTGACTGTTTCCTGGTGGTGCATGCTCTGGGGTCTGTCTGCCTTCACCCTGCACTGGAAGCCACAAAGAAATCTCCAGTGGGTTGACAGAATCTCCCTCCTGCTCCACCAGGCACCAAACTTCATTATCACCGGTAATTTGGTACTCCTCTCATCCTGACGAGCGTGGACCCTGGAACACAGGTGGTGGACCGAAGTAACCCAGGCTGTCCAGTGGTCCAACTGTCAAAAGTTGGAGAACGTAATTCCTTGCCTCCCCTCTCCAGGCAGTAATCCTGTGTACCGTGTGAACTGCTGCTGCTAGGGCTTCTGTGCACTTTTGCAAGGAATCATTTGTGCACAGCCTAGCCCAGGCAGCCAGAACTCTGTCCTGCATTGCTCAACTCACTGAGTTAACCACCGGCATTGTGGGACCGTCTTTTGTTGTGTTGAGACAACCACCATGCTCAGTTTTCTTGAACCCGTGTTCAAGTACTTCTGCGGGTGCTGCCTTCATGTGCATGGACTCTCTGTGTTGCTGAGGACCCCCTCTGTCTCCTAGTGGCGACCTCCTGGCCTTTCCTTGGCCAGGGCAGCATCCTTTTTATTTAACTACAACCTTTGTAGCTAGCAAGGCTTGTTTGCAGTCTTTCTCCAAAGAAACAGCTCTACATCCTCCAGCACTCCGTGGGACATCTTCTGCACAAAGGAGAAGTTCCTGGCACCTTCCGTTGTTGCAGAATCTTCAGCTTCTTCCATCCAGAGGCAGCCATTTTGCACCTTCATCCGGGGTTTAGTGGGCTCCTGCCCCCCTGGACACTTTTGTGACTCTTGGACTTGGTCCCCTTCCTTTACAGGTCCTCAGGTCCAGGAATCTGTCTTCAGTGCTTTGCAGTCTGTTGTGGTCTTTGCAGAATCTCCTATCACGACTTTAGTGTGTTTCTTGGGAAGTATTATCAATTAACTCCTACTTTTCAGGGTCTTGGGGTGGGGTTTCATGGAAACCCTTAGTGTTTTTTTACACTCAGAGTGAACACTAGGCCACGGGTCCCTAAGTGGTTCGCATTCCACTTTCTTAGTATATGGTTTGTGTTGCCCCTAGGCCTATTGCATCCTATTGTATTCTACAGTGTTTGCACTACTTTTCTAACTGTTTATTTACCTGAATTTGGGTTTGTGTGTTTATTTTGTGTTTTTTTCTTACTTCCTAAGGGAGTATATCCTCTGAGATATTTTTGGCACATTGTCACTAAAATAAAGTACCTTTATTTTTAGTAACTCTGAGTATTGTGATTCTTCTGATATAGTGTTATGTGAAATAAGTGGTATAGTAGGGGCTTTGCCTGTCTCCTAGTTCAAACTAAGCTGCTCTGCTATAGCTACCTCTATCAGCCTAAGCTTCTAGGACACTACTAATCTAGTAATAAGGGATAACAGGACCTAGCACAAGGTGTAAGTACCATCAGGTACCCACTATAAGCCAGGCCTGCCTCCTACATTGGGATGCTGGATGCTTATCCAACCTGTGTTCCCAAACAAAGCATTATTCTTTAACAATCATTAATTTCAACAAGCATTGGTCTCTGCAAACAAGCATTGGTCTCTGTAAACAAGCATTAGTCCCTGCAAAGGAAAATTATCAACTCAGAAGTTTTATACTGAGGCATATCAGGGTTTTCAGACCTGACAGCAGCGTTGCCAGGCTGCCAGAGGCTGGCCAATTAGAGAAGGGCTCTACAGGGTTGAAGTTTAATTAAAAATAAAGTCTCCCCAGGTTAGCCTATGGATCCCAGTCACTACAGTGAGAGAAAACGAACTTGGGCTTATAAAACATATTTTATAAAGTCTCTGCTTATAGTTAAAAAGCACCCAGCCCTGAGGGTACTCAGAGCACACCTTATGGGTGACCTATATGTTAATATAAGGTAGTTTAAGACTTTTGAATTACTTTTAATTCCAAAGTCGAATTAGGGTTTTTAAAGCAGCCAGCAAGGGATGCCGGCTTTTAAAATGACAATGAGTACCACAGGAGTACCGCCATGTGGGTACTATCTATGCTGGGGTCCCTAAACCTACATGCCCTACTATGTACTAGGGACTTATATGTATATATATATATATATATATATATATATATATATATATATATATACATATATTATCTAGTGGTGTTCGGCACAAGGTAGTTATACTTAGGACCTAGTTTCTATCTAAAAAGTGTTTTTTTACTTGCATATATCTTCGGCGCCGCTTGACGAATCTTCACAAAACTTTCCAAACAAATTTGCCAGTCACATCATCTGCTGTCAGGAAAGTTTTGGGGTGATGTGTACGTGGGGGCAGAGAAAACAGGGGGAAGCACAAAACACTTTTTCCCTATTCATTTATCCATAAGGATTTGGAACAGCTATAGTGGCAAAACTATTGGATAGAATTGCACCAAATTTGGCAGTAAGTAGGTCAGGGTCCAGAAAAAAACCTTTTGGGTTTTGCTGTGAATCTGTTCAGTGCTTTTTGGTGATTAATGGGCAAAAAATGTGTATACAAGGGGACGCAGATCCGTTGCACATCTGCCGCAGGCAGCCGCAAATCTGTGACCCACATGGAGGAGTGTGATTGGCTGGGTGCAAGCTGTTCAGAAAATTGTGGCCACCATTTTCTCAACCGGCAATTATCCTGGGGGATGGATTTTCTTTGAAAAATGTGTAGAAGGGGTAAGGGTAGATGTCCTCTGACCCATGGGGATAAAGTATGGGTTTGTAAGGGATGAATTATGAGTTAAAAAGGTTAAAACATGTTTCTTTTTTTACGATTGTGGATCTGCCACTTCGTCGTGGTGCTCAGCGTGGCCCCCATTTAATGTCCTGAATGAGTTGTGAACCCTGCTGATGAAAGAAAAAATATATATATATTGAAACACATACTGTCACACCCACTCACAGACCCACTCAGACACTCACATACCAACTTAGAGCCCCAGTTAGAGACTCACGTACCCACTTGCAGACCCACTTACAGACTGAAACACAGACTCTCAAACCCACTCACATACTTATGCATACTTATGCATCCACTCTGAGAACCACTCGAACACTCATTTACCCACTTACAGACCCACTGAGACCCACAGGCAGCCACTCAGAGACCAACTCAGACCCTTACACACCCACTCACAGACCCACTAAGACACTGATACACCCACTCACAGACCCACTGAGATGCCGATGCACCCAATAACAGACCCATTCAGAGACTCTCCCACCCACTCACAGACTCACTTACACACTCACACACCTACTCACAGACCTACTCAGACTCTCATGCACACACAGATCCACTCAGACCCTCAGGCACCCAGTCACAGACCCTCTCAAACACTCACATACCCACACACAGATCCACTGAAACCCTCACCCACCCACGCTTACACGGATGCACCCATTTATAGACCCATTAAGACACTGATGCACCCACTCTCACACCCAGACAGACACTCTTATAGACACTTTCACACCCAGATACACCCTGTCACACCTATTCTCACACCCAGAGAGATGGGCAGCAGCCAACTCGCGCTACGCACATCCCAGGGGGCATGCGCAGTGTGGAGTTGGGTGGTTAGGGAGGTTGGACACAGGGTCTGGCCGCAGGCTTGGCCCTGTGGCCAACCACTGCCGTGCACAGCCGTGGTTGGATTAATGTATAGTTATGAAAATTACTTTATGTTAAAAAAAACACAGAAGTTCACTGTCAAAACCAAAGGTTACAGGGACGTTATGGTTAGGAAATAGAATTTAAAAAGCATGGAAATTCACTCAAAAAAACAAAGATTAAAGGGACATTATAGTTAGGCTCGCATTTTAAACATATCAAACCATAGAAATTCACCAATTATAATTAGAGTTATCTCAAGTAACTATAACTCATGCCCTAAGGTAACTATAACACGTGCCCTTCACATATGGTGCAGAAAATACATACACATCTCTGAAAAGAAATGCCACTAATGGACTGAAACAACTATGCTGCCGTCCTCAGGGTTGGCCTGTAAAACATGGCTTTAGGCCTGCAATGAGTAGCCTGTCTGCAGCACCCTAAAAACTTGGAGGGAAGAGCAGACAAAGTTTTACTCTGAGGAATTGCGTGGAGTTACTGGAAAACTCCACCAAAGTCCATGGAGTTCTGCTAGCTGACAGAGTTGATCCAATATCCTATAAATTAACATCAACCGCATAGAAAATCTACACTTTGCCTGTCCTGTTTGAAATGAATGATACGAGTGTAACAGACATACATTCCACACTTATACGTGCATTATTCTGTAACTGTGGGTACACGCCCTTCACTTTCTTACGTGCACCTTTCTTGTCAGGAATCCCCAAGGTGCCTCTTGCATTACCTGTCAGCATCCCCAGGGATTAGGGTTAAATCATATCTCTGTTCTTGGTTAAACCTTCATGTTTCTAAGCAAATATAATGTTCGGTGTTACACAATTGGCTTTATCAATGCTTGTTTGCTAATGTGAGCCGGTGTAGACATGTGCTTCTAATTGGGTGTGGTGTAGACATGTGCTTCTAATTGGGTGTGATGACTCATCTACATGTGGAAACTCAACTGCTTTCCTGATTGGCTATAAATAGCAGAGTGAAGCATGCCTCCCTGCTTGGCTATGTTATGCTTCCTGATCTCTGCATCTGATTTGGCAATCCAGCCCCTGCTGTCATCCTCGTATTCAGGACTTTTGAGGCAATTCTTTCCTTCGTTCCTGTACCTGTTGACACCAGGCATTCCTCCAGCACTCCCGAAAAGACTGCAGCTAAGTGACTAGTATTCTCCTTGGAGTTTGTGCTTTGAGCACCACACTTTCCTAGAACAGCTGGTGTATTTCAGACCTCGTATTTTGGCAGAGTGCTTATCTTGAAGAGACTAATTAATTTCTGAACATTCTACATTATTATTGTAATTACTTGCCTAAATATGCTTCAGGAAATCTGCTGGAGCTCAAGTACTAAAAAAAAGTGGCAGTGCAATTTTAAAAGAGCATTTACGGGACTTTTCTTTCTCTAAATAGCATAACTCTTGGATTTAAATTGTGTTATTCATGCCTGTGTTTCAGCTTTGAGGAATTTGCTTTTGAAGGGTTTTTCATATACACAGTGAAACCAAACCAAACTGTGCCACTATAAATGCTTAAACCCAGAGTGGACATTTGTATTTCTTGGATTGTTTTTGTTCCTTCTAGTTTAACCCTATGCATGCAGGAAAGTTATATGTGATATAATTAATGCCCTTGTTTGTCTTTCTTGTGCATGATAAGTGCAACCATAGTTCTAATTGTAGTGTGCAACAGTGAATCTCTGTGAAGCCAGCCCTATTGTCGCATGTACTTATTGTTATGGTACTCAGTTTGGGTTTTTGGTAATGAAGTGTTAGTAATTGTGCCAACAGTTATTATTATCCAAGAAAAATGCTGGAGAATCCCAGTGTTCTTCTACCTCTCCCATGTCCATCAGAAAGAGAGATTCAGTTTCAAAGAAGTTGAATGCACTAACTCTAATATCACTCTGTCAACAACGACCTGCCCCCCGAAGATACAGGGTGCCTGGCTGAACCGGGAAGACGTGGCAGTGTTTTGTCTCTTTCTCTTCCACTCCCCCTTTCCTTTTGGGACATCTGCCTGGGTTTCTGTATCCACCAGGAAGTGCCAAGAGGAGGGGGGTATACCATCGCCCCTGCAGGCATCCTGCTTTTCTGGTGAGTGGCCCGTCTCGTCATTTCTGTAACAGTGTGCACAAATTAGTAAGAATGGGACCTGTAACTTCAAAAGTCACTCTGCACTGTTATTCCCACATTTGAGGCACCCTTCCGGGAAGTTGTCTGTACTCACCCAGGTGTAGGGTGAATTTGACCGAGTTGAGGTGCTGGAGCCCTAATGTCATGCTATGACTCTGCCGCCAGGTGGGCTCCTCATCAATGGATAGGTTGGTCAGAGCACTGGCATTGTGCCGGAGGTCTTTGAGCCTTGTTAGTAGGCAGTGACCTGCAGGTGTTGGAGACCACCACCTCCCTCAGGAAAGCAGCGTTGTCAAACACAGACATGCAGCACTGCGGCACCCCCTCATGAGCTTAGCTGGAGTCCATGCTCCCCAGGATGGGTGAGACCACCTGGGCTAACAGCAGTAGGGCAAACATGGGCAGGTCGGGACTAGCTGGATAGGAGTAATTGGAAAAGAGCAGTTCTGCCTGGCCGAGTTACATCAAACAGTGTGTCCTTCTACCACTAGAATGCAGTCATGTAAAAAAAAACTTGACTTTCCAGTGAGTAAGCCCTCAGTCACCAAAAATGCTTCTTGCCAGTCCCGCGGGGGCTTCTGCGACTGCCCGTTTCTCATCACTATGCCACAAAACAAAGTGTCAGAGTTGAATTATTGCTGCTCATGTGTTCACTCCTCTGCAGCGTATGAGTTGAATGCAAGAAGCAGTTATGCCAAAAGACTAGACTGCTAACTGTGGCTGCCATCTTGTGTTGCTCACACCACTCTATGTGTTAACTGTTTACTGTAAAAGACTAACATGGTTTCTAAAGCAACTACGGTTAATTGCTCCTCTCTGTGCTACAGCACAAGTCTTTCTTCCTTGTCTTCAGTGGTCAATGCGGCTTTAAGCACTGTCCGTAGCTCGGTCAGATGTCTGTGATGGAGACAGCACTGTGCTTTTTGGAGAATTGCATATTTTAGTCCTGGGTAGGTACATTTTGGTAACCACTATTGGGTAAATTGGAGGTTTTCACCTTTCATTGATACTTGATTTAATTTCAGATATAATGGTTTTGGTGGCTGTATTGTTTACAACTTTTGCTGAAATTGATGATTTGAGTAGTTGTACCTACCAGTGAACTCCGCCATGCAGCTGTTTGCCGAGTTGTAGCCAAACTCCAGCCTCCAAGTGGAGTGCGGAGTGGCTAAAACTCTGCAAACTCAGGCAGCAGAGTGTAGTTCATTGCTATCCCCTACTACAAACCTGCTGACAAACTACTCAAAATAAAACCTTTTTGAAACAATTCAGCAAACTGTTTTAGATGTAACTCATCAATTATGGTCAAATGGTACCACATTATGTTGAAGTGTTCAAGATTTAGGGCCTGATTACAACTTTGGAGGAGGTGTTAATCCGTCCCAAATGTGACGGATATACCACCAGCCGTATTATGAGTTCCATAGGATATAATGGACTTGTAATATGGCTGGTGGTATATCCGTCACTTTACTGTCACTTTTGGGACAGATTAACACCTCCCCCAAAGTTGTAATCAGGCCCTATATCTTTATTAGAGCACCATATTATTATATCTTCAAAGGCTATACCTAATTCAAATTCCATTAATTCAATGATCCCCCTTCTGATATATTACGCAATGCATGGAACAGCCAAGAGAATCTAAAAAATGATCTACATAGGAATGTGGGTGGCTTTTTCACTGATATTACAATAATTGAGATGTCCTTTGATTTTATTTTTTACAGATGGTTCATCAAACTGGTCAGATTTGAACAACATGAAGAATTATGCGCCAAGAGTGCCAGCGCAAGCTAAAAACCTTTATAGATAGGTGTGTGTATTTTGCCAGAATCAGCGATGAATAATCAATGGTTAAGTAAAAAGATAGAGAACTATATCATGTAATTAATTCTTTGAACAACATACATTAATGTATAATTAGTTGATTGTCAGGAAAAAATTGGGTGCATGATTGCACTTTACTATCTTGTGCACTTTAGATGCGTTACTGCAACATATGTCTTGTCTATTTTTTTTGCATTTTCTATTTTTTAATTGTACTCTGTACCTATGCAATATTTTTTAATGTATTTTGTGATCTGTCTCAAAAAATGCTAAACCCATTTTAACAGGTAGAACCCCCTGATTTTAAATATTAAAAAGTCATCAATATGTACACTATGCCCACAAGAGAGGGTATCTCATATTTAAAGTTGGAACAAGTATGAAATTAAAATAGCCATGTTCCTCCTCCAGTGACTAGCTACCAAAAGTATTATCACTGGCAGGGATGTGGCTAAATCCTAGAATATATCAAAGTACAGATTCTAAACGTTAATCTTTAACTTTGACAAAAAAAAACATACAAGGACTATTGCGCATTTTAATTGGAAGTCCTAATCAATTGGTGAAATTTGATTGTTGATAAATATCTAGGAAAAGTATTTTTTAGAAAGTTATGTTTTCCCTGTCTGAAGGTATTGGATGCTAACTTACATAAGCTGTTCAGATGCCATAAAGCAAGTGCTTGAACTTAATGAGGTGTGAAAACACCTCCCAGAGCAGAACAATGGCTTTGGCCTGGTGACCCCTATTAGTTCAGGAAGGACAGTTGTCATGTAGAAGCGATCACCTTTGTCCCCAAGTCCAAAAGTAGCCACGCTGGTTCCAAACACAGTAAAAGGGAAGCTTCCAGCAGAAGTAGTTTGGAGCAGACACAGAGGAGAGGACTGCTCAACTCCTCAGCCAGACCTCTGGGTAGCATAAGAGCTCTGTGCAAAATGAAAAGGTTTCCCCATTGTGGATTCTAGGAGTGGGGGCACTGTGTAAGGTTTGCAGAGCAGTAAATAGGAACTGCTTAAAAAATGGATATGTTTCCCTTGGATAAAGTTTTCCCCATTGTTTGGGGATTATCCAGCAGTCACCTTCTACTACTAGCATGAACCTCTAGTAATGTAGGTTGAAAACCCACTCAGTTGTATAGGTTCAAATTTGTGATTCAGTTATGGTATGAAATTGATACACCGAGTCAAAATGATGTATCCAGGTATATTTATTAATACATTTTTGGGCCTTGGAGATCGAAGGCACCTGTTATTGTCCTTTATAAATACAGTTGTATAAATGAGTGACTGGACAGCTGACACATGTTTTGCCTCCTAGTGGTGAGTTCACATGGGGCTTTTTCAAGGATAATGTTAATCATCAACAAGAATCCACGGTTAGAATCAAATAAAGGTAATCAAGCTGGATGTTAGCAATTGTAATGGGCTGAATCCCATGTATGCTTGACAGCATTTTAGTCCTGTGCCATATTGGATTAAATATAGCATGAACCATAAATGTGGCACCCCACTGAACCCTCCTCAGAACAACATTTGGCCCTGTGCAAGATCAGAAGGGGATTGAACATACTCCTTGTGACCTTAGAGGAGCATGGAGGACTAGGATTATGCCCTCTTGTGCCCAGGGTAAAGAAGTGGACTCCAAGGTTAAATTGGCGGAGCTACTGTGTGGCTATAGGGACACAACAAGCTGCAAGAGACTTTTTTTCCTGAAGTCAGTTGGTTCAGGAGTACCAACTGAACTTGGACTGGACTTTGCTAAACACCTATGCTAGAGTCTGCCCGGCCCCTAAGTGCTGTTCCTGAATTTCTCAAAGCCTCAAAATTTACCCAGAGGAGCTTCTCCAGAAACACTGAAATGTAGGTTAGCTACCTGCTTAACCTGCACCCAGGCACGTATCAGCACCTTTAGGTCAATGCCTGGATCAATACCCTCAGGTCTGAAGATACTCCCTGGGACCCAGAGGGCTTAACACCCTCATGTTTCAAACAAACTCCTGCAGACATAGCACCCTTTGTGTCTCAACATTTAACTTATTATTTTATGTGTTTAAGTATTTCCAGTCCCAAGCATAGTAAAACTCCTGGGGACCCAGCTTGTCTTGAAAAACTAGATATTGACATTAGGGATTCAGGTTCAGTTTAGGCCTGTTGCTCTCGACCTTTTCAAAACTCTTGTGTTTAATCATCATATGCATATGGCTCAAGGAAATCTCATAAGATTAAAAACGAGATTTTGTTGAGTAACAAGGTTTGATGACCATCTTGGATCCGGAAGACTATATAAGCTTTGTCCTGAACACATGCAGGTTCTTTGCTTTCCAGTTCCTTTATCAGAAGGTCTCTTGAGCATCAAGTGTTACTTACCTTAAACTGCGACCTTGATCCAGGCACACCACCTTCTTGGAATCCCCATAGACATCTTTGCATAGTGAGGCTGCACCCATTAAGCTCCCAAGGAAATAAAAAGAGGAAAGTTAGCTCCATAAAAAAGTTCAAGTCAGAAGGTAAAATCTTTGACCCGGAAAAACTATATTGGTGTATCTAATCAGTGCTCCATTATGGTCCTCCTGAAATCACACCTAGGTCTCCAGCTATTGCTCCCAAAGTCTCTTATGGGTGCTTAATGCTTTTTGGTGTTATTTTTACCTAAACTTTTACAAAATCATATCTCCGGTCCCTTTATTGGATGTGTTTTGTTTTGGTATCATTTTATTCATTAAATGTATTCTATTTTTCTAATTCAGTTTAGTGTTTTTATTGTTTGCTTTTACTACTGTTTTAGTACAGCATAAACACCTCATATATTACCCTAAATTAAGCCTGTCTGTTCTGCGTAATATCCACAAGGGGATTGGGTATAGGTTAATTTGCTGAGTTTAGATATGACCATGACACGTTGTGGGTGACTGCCCACCCAAAATAATAATCAATTTTTTTAAGGAGCCTATGGCTAAATACATATCAGATTGCCCTGCAGAAACTGCGTGTCACTTGACCTTTTCTTAAGTGGGTTTGAGAATTGTATTGCCAGCAAATGATACTTTGAATCAAAATGCAGTAGAATTATCCAAATATTGAGGGTTCTGCCATTGTTTCACATATGTACAGTAGTGCATTTCTGTCCAGGGCAAGAGGAAAGTGCCCTTTGGAAATCAGAAGAAATTTTTGCATTTTCGCAAGAGGATATTTGCAAACATATATTTGGCATCCATATTTGATGTTTTCCTATCTTAAATATAGTTCATTAAAAAAAGTAAGGCCCTCATTACGACCCTGGCAGTCGGTGATAAAATGGCACCACCATCCAACAGGCTGGCAGTATTCAATTCAATTCCATTTAGCTTTATTTTGGCATCAAATACCATAAAAGCATACTAACAAAATGCATGACTCTCTAAAAGAAATTGAGCATCTTAGAAAAATCAACAAAATCATTCCCATAATAAAAATCTAATCCTGAACACCCCCAAGGCCATATAATTCAAATAGGAAAGTTATCAATATAAATGTTACAAAAATGATCGATTTGTCAACAAAAATATTATAAAATACACAATACTAGTCGCCATTAGATTTTCTCAAGTCGATGTAGTGCAAGTAGGCAAGTTATCAATACACATATTTTAAAATAGACAATCTGTCACTAAAAAAACAAAAATACACAATGCAAATAGCCTTAAAATTTTCTGATTCAACTGTAGTTACAGCTCCTAATACAAACAAACAGTAGGAATTTAATCTCACTGATAATAGCAATGGCAACGTATCTGCACTAATAATATCCATTATAAATATAAGGTTTATACTTTTCTAGAAAGATGTTTGCCTCTAACGTACCATACTGCTTCTAAAGACCTTGCCATTGCACATACAACCATCACGTGTGAACTTGTTTTACAGATTCTAAGAGCCGAATGGCAATCCCTAATGCCCAGTGATTTACATAGTGTTTTTATTCAATAAGCCCTCTGTTTCTTGTACGCCTGACAAAAGAATAAAACATGTGCAACACTCTCTTGGGCCATGCATCCCATTGAACAGAGGTCGATTGGATTTTCCATTTGTTTTCAACTTGATGTGAAAATCCGTAAGGTTAAGGATCCAAGTCTGAATCTAATATAAAGTGCGCGTGCTAAGGGTGAGGTTATTATATCTAAAAAATGCTCGAACTAATAGTGGCACTTTGTTAATAAAAAGTCCTCTGTGAAACTGGGAGATGGAACTAATGCCATCTTGTTTAATTGCCGGCTCGACCAATAGACATCCTTCAGAATCTGGTTGGAATTCTTTGGGAGATGAGTAGGATCAGACCAATACAGGCCTAGCCTGTGGAAAATAATTTTTACATGATTGTACCACAGAACTTTCTCTATGTTAGGGGCTGCTAACACTGTTCTAAGCCAGAGTCGATACGGGTCTAAAGTATCTGTAGACCATAACCTAATCCAATATTGGAGTGGCCCAAGGGCAGCTAACTTTGCTATTGAATACAGATTTAAATCCATTCGTATGGGCAAAGTGGGAGAACTCAAAGGCACTTTTAATAAAGTTTTTATATACAAATTTTCTGCTCTCTCCAATTCTTGCAAATTGCAGTATCCCCATAGCTCCTCACCATAGGTGGCTCCTCCTCTAACCTGACTTTTATAGATTTCCATTGCCGGCGTGATGGAATATGTGGGTGACCTAGCAGCAAATCTAATTATACCAGCTTTTCGTTTCACACATATAATACACTTTAAAATGTGGGCTGACCAGTGTGCGAATCCTCCATCCCGATTCCTAAGTAATCAAAATCCATTACTCCCTCTAAGATTTTCACGTCAAACATTATCGCTTTCGTCATCCTGCATTTTAAATCCCAGAACACCATGTATTTGGTCTGAGATGCAATGATTTGAAGGCCGGTATCGCTGCAGAACAACCAAAAATTCTCAAGCAACCTATTTAAACCTATGCCTCTAAACAATTGGCGGTACATACCGTTGTGCTCAAAATACACACAGCCTAATAAAAATACAACACATTGGACAATTCAAACTACACACACCTGACATACATACACATACCACACCCATACACCCACACCACTATAAAACACCCACCCACATTACCCACAACCATTTACCAATACAAAGAACTGCCACAAGAGAGATAGCAAGACCACAGACAAGACCACAGACACACACCACCATCACCTATACACCATCCATGCACCCTACATCACACACCCCAAGACAGCACCCCACACACCCTCACCCACACCACTCACACTACACCCATGGCACTGCAATGACACTCCAGGTTCTCAGAGGAGGAGCTAAGGGTCATGGTGGAGGAAATCATCCGGGTAGAGCCACAGCTATACGGATCACAGGTGCAGCAGACGTCCATTGCTAGGAAGGTGGATCCATGGCGGAGAATCATGGACAGGGTCAATGCCATGGGACAGTACCCCAGAACAAGGGATGACATCAGGAAGAGGTGGAACGACCTAAGGGGGAAGGTGCGTTCCACAGCAGCAAGACACTAAATGGCTGTACAGACTACTGGCGGTGGACCCCCGCCTTCTCCCCCACAACTATCAACATGGGAGGAGCAAGTCTTGGCAATCATGCATCCTGAGGGCCTGGCAGGAGTAGGAGGAGGACTAGACTCTGGTAAGTCAACTCTTTACTATTATCTTCCCTCCTACCTGCATGCCATTACATACCCTCACCCTTATCCTCACTCCCATCACTTCACCACTTCCCCACCTCCCACATACCCCAACATCACAACCCACTCATCCTAATACCAAGCCCTGCAAGTAACACCAATGCACGGACACCCCTCACAGACCTGCATGGACACCCATCACTAAAGAATGCACATTAGAGAGAATCACGTAGCCCACAAAATCACTACTCACACAAGCCAAAGCTGCCAGTGCAATAACAACCATAGAGGGCAACACACCCATGCACAAGGTGCCATACACAGAAACAATAACACTGCATTTACATCCCCAGACGTCCCCCACCCAACGTCACCGGAGAGGAGGTGGCAGCAACTTCCACTCCACCCCCAGAAGAGGCCCAAAGTGATGGCAGCAGCTCTAGATGCCTGGATCTGGATGACCGACCTGACCCATCAGGGATCTCCTGACAGTCGGTAACCCAGGCAAGTCCCATACCACCACAGAGCCTCGCCCCTCAGGAAACACCAGCACAGTACCCACCCAGCAGGCCCATACCTCTGTCCCCAGGACACGTCAATCAGTAATATGTCCACCACTACAGGGACCCCAGGCCACCCCACAAACACAGGACGATCAGGGACCTGGGGCCAGTAGCAGTGTCCACACAGCTCAGGGGACAGAGGCACAGGACAACAGGGAAGCTGGTAGGACTGCTCTGTGACAGGGGGAGGACAGGCCCAGGGAAACGACTCACCAACATCCTGGGAGCATACCACCATTCCCAGGAGACGATAGGCCAGGTACTAGACAAGTTGCAGGAGACCC
Source organism: Pleurodeles waltl (assembly GCF_031143425.1). Lineage (NCBI taxonomy): Eukaryota > Metazoa > Chordata > Amphibia > Caudata > Salamandridae > Pleurodeles > Pleurodeles waltl. The sequence continues at coordinate 843,217,930 of NC_090436.1, forward strand.
AGCCACTGCAGGAGGGACAGTACCTGGGGATCAGGGAGGACTTGAAGGATATCAACACCATCCTGGTCTCCATTGCAGGGGTGCTGGCAGACATGGCCAACACCATGAGGGAGGCAGAGGCACTCCAGCGGGCCCCTGACACTAGCCAAACCAATGAACAGCCTTCCACCTCTGCTGCTCCTAGTGGGCAGGAAGCCCCAACACAGGAACAACAGGCCGCTAGCACACCACCCTCTGCAGAAGGAGAACCACCCTGCAAACGGTCCCTGTGATCCAGGCAGAAGCCAAAGACTAGTGCCAAGACCTCGCCAGGAAATAAGACTCTCCTGATTGTCACCCTTGTGTGCACTCTGTCAACCTGTCCACCTAGAACTGCCACTGCTCCACTTCCTATGCCCCCTTGGACAATGCACCTGTGATACAACTGGACTCTATCCTGGACATTCCTCCACCATCACCCCACCCATTGCGCATCCCCCTCTACTTATTAGCACTTAAATAAACACCATTTGAATAAGTACGTGTATGGAGTGTGTCAAATGATTGAACTATGTATTCGTTTAACAAGCTTTAATCAATAATATACAACTACACAGTAATGTATGCATAGGAATGACCTGTAGTTGGCTGCAGTCAACACACCAGAAGCGATAGTGGGGCACAAATATCTGAAAACAGAGATGCCAAAGAGTATAGTAAATGGCCATAGAAGTTGGAAAATCAGCCTGCCAGTGACAATGTCAAACAGAAAACTGTCAATGTAAAGTGAAATTACAGTGTCTTACCTGTGTGTCATTGGAAGTATTGTTGTATTATTCCACTTCTGTTTTCCTTATCCTCATCCCCTGCCTCCTCATCTTCACTGTCCACAGGGTCCACTGCTGCCACATGCCCATCTCCAGCCTCATCTTCCTGCAGAAAAGGCACCTGGCGACGTAAGGCAAGGTTGTGCAACATATAGCGTGCCACTATGGTCTGGCACACCTTCTTGGGTGAGTAGTACAGGGATCCTCCTGTTAGATGGAGGCAATGAAACCTGGCCTTCAGGAGGCCGAATGTCCTTTCTATTATTATTCTTGTTCACCCATGTGCCTCATTGTAACGTTCCTCTGCCCTTGTCCGGGGATTCCTCACAAGGGTCAGTAGCCATGAGATGTTGGGGTAACCAGAGTCACCTGCAAATATCGAGGGACAACTGTTAGACACACACTAACCCTTAGGGCCCACACCATACCCATACACCAACATCTACTGGGTGGGAACCAGGGCTCACCTATTAGCCACACCCGGTGCCTCAGGAGTTGAGCCATCAAATATGGGATGCTGCTATTCCTCAGGTTAAAGGCATCATGAACAGACCCAGGATACTTTGCAATGACATGGGAGATGTACTGGTCCGCCAGGCACACTATGGCCCTCATTACAACCCTGGCGGTCAAAGAACCCGCCGGTTGTAATCCCCCAGGGGTTACGAGACCCCCTCTGCCAGCCTTTTCATGGCGGTATGAACCACCATGAAAATACTGACGGAAAGGGGAGTCGCAGGGGGCCTCCTGCCACGGCCCCATGGAGCTTTTCACTGTCTGCATATCAGACACTGAAAAGCGGGACGGGTGCAACTGCACCCGTCGCACCGTCGGCTCCATTTGGAGCTGGCTCCTGTGTTCCGGCCAAGATCCCAGCTGGGCCGGCGGGCGGAAAGCAGGTTTCAAATAGAGCCTGCATTGGCGGCCGCCTGGCGGTTTCAACTTCCAATGTTGAAATGAGGGCCTATCTGCACATTCATGGAGTAAAAGCGCTTTCTAATTCTGAACACTCGTTCATTTCTCCGGGGGGGGGCAAATCCAACATGTGTACCATCTATTGCCCCAATAATGTTGGGGATATGTCTCATTGCATAGAAATCAGCTTTCACTGTGGCCAAATCCTCCCCTGGGGGAAAACAATGTAGATGCACATGTGTTTAATCAGGGCAGACAACTCTCTGGTCAACTCTTTTGAGAACATTGGCTGAGACATTCCTGCTGCCAAGCACAGTGTCACTTGGAAGGAGACAGTTTCGCCAGTTGCCATGAAATGGAGCACTGATAGAACTTGCACAAGAGAGGGGATCTCGGGGGATGACAAATAGCAGATATCAGGTCAGGTTCCAATGGGGCACACAGCTCTGTGATTGTGGCCCTTTCCAGTCTACAGGTGAGAATAATGTGCCTGTCCTCCATTGTTACAAAGTCCACCAGGGGCCTGTACACGGGGAATGTCTCCATCTCCTATTCATCTGCAGAGGTTGCAATCTAGGGGGCAAAGCGGTGAGCAGCTGGTCAGTATTTCATATTTCCAAACACTACACTGCATTGCATGTTGTGACTGTAACAGTGTATTGTTGGATAGGCCCAAGTGGTGCCTATGTGTACTGCTACGCAGTTAGGAGCCATTGCATGTCCCCCCCTGAAATGGCGTCTGCTTGTCCTGTATGGAGGGACATGTGGAAATTAGGTAATTCCACTGACGATGTGTGCCATTGCGGGAGGCGGTTGAGAACACCAGTGCAACTCCTCATTGGATACCATTGGGCCCTATGGGTTACAGTGGCCAATGGTAATGTACGCCAGTGGTGATGGTACGCACCACCGTGGACGTGAACGCCATTTTCTATCTGTTCACTCACTTGATACCTGACCTTCAACAGGAGAGGACCTACACTGTAAGTGCTGCTGTGACCTGTGTCTGAAACCCACCATGGTTCGTGTCACTGGGGAAAGGGCCCCTGCCTTCACCACTGCGGAGTTGGAGAGACTTGTGGATGGGGTTCTACCCCAGTACCGAATGCTGTATGAGCCTCCAGACCAAAAGGTGAGTACACTGTGAGCACTATGCATAGGGCATGAATGCATGGAGTGCTGTCTGTGAGGGCTTCGGGTAGTGGGGGTTGGTGGAAGGGCCTTGGGCAGCGTACTGCATGTATGGTGGGTAATGTCTGTGCATAAGGGGATGTGAGGGCTATGGTGGGCCATGAGTGTAACAGGCAGGACGGTCTGACTGATACCTTTTCCTATGTGTATTTCTCTGCAGGTCAGCACCAATCAAAAAAAGGGTATATGGCATGCCATCACCAAGGACGTGCGGACCATGGGGGTTTATGGCAGGCGGAGCACCCACTGTCAAAAACAGTGGGAGGACCTGAGACGCTGGACACAGAAGACGGCGGAGGCCCAGCTGGGGATGGCCTCCCAACGAAGAAGGGGTGCCCGTCAAACCCTGACCCCCCCCCGGATGGCCTGCATACTGGCAATGACCTATCAGGAGCTGGATGGGTGCTTGGGGGCATCACAGCAGCCACAAGGGGGTGAGTACAGTGCCCCAATATACTACTTGCGTGTGGTGGGGTGGCATCCGGGTGGGGGATCTGGGCCTTTGGGTCTCCCTAGGCCCGGCCGGACATTGCTGGGTAGGTCCCATGTTGGGCAGGGTCTGATGTATACCTCCTCCAACCAAGCTAGTAGGCATCCACTACTGGGCAGGTGTCTGTTGGTCTCAGGTATGCTGCAATTGGCATTAGGTATCCCTGTCCATGGGCTGGTGACTAGCATTGTGACTGGTAGTGCATTGCCTAGTGTGTAGGGCTGTTCCCTGTGTGTGTGTGTCATGTACGCCAACAGTGGTGTTGTTGCCACCATTGACCAAGGGTACCCTTTGTCTCTCCCACCATTTTTGTTTTGTCACCCTGTCCTTATGTGCATTAGCATCATCCGGCAGAGGAGCAGAGGCACCGCCGACAGAGAGAGCTGCATCCCACAGGGCCAAGGAGGCCGAATCCACGGACGGTGAGGGCACCAGTGGGACGGAGGGTGAGGGGAGCACCACGACGGAGACTGGCTGGGACAGTTCTGACAGTGATACCTCCTCAAATGGAAGCTCCCTGGTGGTGGCGTACACCTCTGTGCCTACCCCAACGACAGGTACAGCCACCACCCCAGAATGAGCACCGTCCTCCCAGCAGCCCCTCAGCGTGTTTCCCGTGCCTGCTCACCCAGGAGGGTGGGCACCTCCTTCGCCCCAGGCACCTCAGGCCCTGCCCCAGTTAGTCCTGCTGCCCTGAGTGTGGAGGCTATTGACCTCCTGCGATCCATCTCTGTTGGGCAGTCAACTATTATGAATGCCATCCGGTGGCTGGCAGCCCATTTGCAAGAAACAAATGCATTCCTGGAGGGCATTCACTCTGGCATGGCGGCCCAACAGAGAACAATCCAGGCTCTGGACTCCTCCCAGATGGCATCCATTGTCCCTGTTTCTAAACTCCCCCCTCCAACCTCCTCTGCCCAATCCCATTCTCCCCAACCCCAACCTATCCCAAGCACGCAGGCAGACCAGTATGCACCCAGGACAACACACAGGAGTGGTTCAGGCAAACACAAGCACCACACATCATCTCACCGGCACTCAGACAAACACCATCCAGATGCAGACATACCAACATCTACTGCCTCCACTGTGTCACCCTCCTCCTCATCTGCCTCCCAGTAGCGGCTAAATTCACACCTGCATGCACTACATCCTCATCCACTACCACTATAACGCCTATCACTACACGCCCCTCACTGGCAGTCACCACCCCCTGTGCCAGCCTTTTCATGGCGGTATGAACCACCATGAAAAGACTGGCGGAAAGGGGAGTCCCATGGGGCCCCCTGCCACGGCCCCATGGAGCTTTTCACTGTCTGCATATCAGACAGTGAAAAGCGGGACGGGTGCAACTGCACCTGTCGCACCACCGGCTCCATTTGGAGCTGGCTCCCGTGTTCTGGCCGAGATCCCAGCTGGGCCGGCGGGCGGAAAGCATGTTTCAAATAGAGCCTGCATTGGCGGCCGCCTGTCGGTTTCAACTTCCAATGTTGAAATGAGGGCTTATCTGCACATTCATGGAGTAAAAGCGCTTTCTAATTCTGAACACCCGTTCATTTCTCCAGGGGGGGACAAATCCAATATGTGTACCATCTATTGCCCCAATAATGTTGGGGATATGTCTCATTGCATAGAAATCAGCTTTCACTGTGGCCAAATCCTCCCCTGGGGGAAAACAATGTAGCTGTGCATGTGTTTAATCAGGGCAGACAACACTCTGGTCAACTCTATTGAGAACATTGGCTGAGACATTCCTGCTGCCAAGCACAGTGTCACTTGGAAGGAGCCAGTTTTGCCAGTTGCCATGAAATGGAGCACTGATAGAACTTGCACAAGTGAGGGGATCTCGGGGGATAACAAATAGCAGATATCAGGTCAGGTTCCAATGGGGCACACAGCTCTGTGATTGTGGCCCTGTCCAGTCTACAGGTGAGAATAATGTGCCTGTCCTCCATTGTTACCAAGTCCACCAGGGGCCTGTACACGGGGGGATGTCTGCATCTCCTATTCATCTGCAGAGGTTGCAATCTAGGGGGCAAAGCGGTGAGCAGCTGGTCAGTATTTCATATTTCCAAACACTACACTGCATTGCATGTTGTGACTGTAACAGTGTATTGTTGGATAGGCCCAAGTGGTGCCTATGTGTACTGTGACGCAGTTAGAAGCCATTGCATGTCCCCCCCTGAAATGGCGTCTGCTTGTCCTGTATGGAGGGACATTTGGAAATTAGGTAATTCCACTGACGATGTGTGCCATTGCGGGAGGCGGTTGAGAACACCAGTGCAACTCCTCATTGGATACCATTGGGCCCTATGGGTTACAGTGGCCAATGGTAATGTACGCCGGTGGTGATGGTACGCACCACCGTGGACGTGAACGCCATTTTCTATCTGTTCACTCACTTGATACCTGACCTTCAACAGGAGAGGACCTACACTGTAAGTGCTGCTGTGACCTGTGTCTGAAACCCACCATGGCTCGTGTCACTGGGGAAAGGGCCCCTGCCTTCACCACTGCGGAGTTGGAGAGACTTGTGGATGGGGTCCTACCCCAGTACCGAATGCTGTATGAGCCTCTAGACCAAAAGGTGAGTACACTGTGAGCACTATGCATAGGGCATGAATGCATGGAGTTCTGTCTGTGAGGGCTTCGTGTAGTGGGGGTTGGTGGAAGGGCCTTGGGCAGCGTACTGCATGTATGGTGGGTAATGTCTGTGCATAAGGGGATGTGAGGGCTAGGGTGGGTCATGAGTGTAACAGGCAGGACAGTCTGACTGATACCTTTTCCTATGTGTATTTCTCTGCAGGTCAGCACCCATCAAAAAAAGAGTATATGGCATGCCATCACCAAGGACGTGCGGACCATGGGGGTTTATGGCAGGCGGAGCACCCACTGTCAGAAACAGTGGGAGGACCTGAGACGCTGGACACAGAAGACGGCGGAGGCCCAGCTGGGGATGGCCTCCCAACGAAGAAGGGGTGCCCGTCAAACCCTGACCCCCCCCGGATGGCCTGCATACTGGCAATGACCTATCGGGAGCTGGATGGGTGCTTGGGGGCATCACAGCAGCCACAAGGGGGTGAGTACAGTGCCCCAATATACTACTTGCGTGTGGTGGGGTGGCATCTGGGTGGGGGATCTGGGCCTTTGGGTCTCCCTAGGCCCGGCCGGACATTGCTGGGTAGGTCCCATGTTGGGCAGGGTCTGATGTATGCCTCCTCCAACCAAGCTAGTAGGCATCCACTACTGGGCAGGTGTCTGTGGGTCTCAGGTATGCTGCAATTGGCATTAGGTATCCCTGTCCATGGGCTGGTGACTAGCATTGTGACTGGTAGTGCATTGCCTAGTGTGTAGGGCTGTTCCCTGTGTGTGTGTGTCATGTACGCCAACAGTGGTGTTGTTGCCACCATTGACCAAGGGTACCCTTTGTCTCTCCCACCATTTTTGTTTTGTCACCCTGTCCTTATGTGCATTAGCATCATCTGGCAGAGGAGCAGAGGCACCGGCGACAGAGAGAGCTGCATCCCACAGGGCTAAGATGCCGAATCCACGGACGGTGAGGGCACCAGTGGGATGGAGGGTGAGGGGAGCACCACGACGGAGACTGGCTGGGACAGTTCTGACAGTGATACCTCCTCAAATGGAAGCTCCCTGGTGGTGGCGTACACCTCTGTGCCTACCCCAACGACAGGTACAGCCACCACCCCAGAATGAGCACCGTCCTCCCAGCAGCCCCTCAGCGTGTTTCCAGTGCCTGCTCACCCAGGAGGGTGGGCACCTCCTTCGCCCCAAGCACCTCAGGCCCTGCCCCAGTTAGTCCTGCTGCCCTGAGTGTGGAGGCTATTGACCTCCTGCAATCCATCTCTGTTGGGCAGTCAACTTTTATGAATGCCATCCGGTGGCTGGCAGCCCATTTGCAAGAAACAAATGCATTCCTGGAGGGCATTCACTCTGGCATGGCGGCCCAACAGAGAACAATCCAGGCTCTGGCCTCCTCCCTGATGGCATCCATTGTCTCTGTTTGTAAACTCCCCCCTCCAACCTCCTCTGCCCAATCCCATTCTCCCCAACCCCAACCTATCCCAAGCACGCAGGCAGACCAGTATGCACCCAGGACAACACACAGGAGTGGTTCAGGCAAACACAAGCACCACACATCATCTCACCGGCACTCAGACAAACACCATCCAGATGCAGACATACCAACATCTACTGCCTCCACTGTGTCACCCTCCTCCTCATCTGCCTCCCAGTAGCGGCTACATTCACACCTGCATGCACTACATCCTCATCCACTACCACTACAACGCCTATCACTACACGCCCCTCACTGGCAGTCACACCCCCACATCCGTGCACACATCCCCTGTGTCCTCTCCCACTGTGTCTGTGCCCCCTAATCCCAAAGTACACAAACACAGGCACTCAGACACCCAACAGCCATCCAACTCACAACAGCGTCCAGCCCATGCACCTGCACCCAATCACAGGAGACACCTCCTACCACCACTCCCTCTTCCTCCACTCCCAAACCTTCACTCTCTTTCAACCCCAATGTCCCTAAGAAGCTTTTCCTCTCCACCGTTGACCTCTTCCCTACCACTCCCCCCATCCTGCTTGTCGGGACAGGGTGGTCAGAACTCAGGCAAACATCTCAGTCACCCAGTCCACTACCAAAGTAATGTTAACAGCTACTGCAGGTGGGAGAGGATCCCGGGCACCAGGCAGCAACACTGACAGGGTGCCTGCACCAGGTGCATCAAGGAAGGGAAAGTTGGCACCACTAGCTATGACAGGGAAGGGCAAGGAGGCACCACCAGCTGCGACAGGGAAGGACAAGGAGGCACTACCAGCTGCAGGAGGGAGGGCAAGGGGCAATCCTCGGCTGCTGATGGGAAGGGCAAGGTGCCTGCACCAGCAGGCAGGAAGCCCCCACCACCAATCATGGTGGTTCAGCCATCTGAGGCTGCAGAGGATGGGCTGGAGCCTCCCCCCACTACTGCCAGCACCATCACCAGCACCGCCACCAGCACCACCACCAGCACCACCAACAGCAGCAGCAGCCCCAGTGGGCAGCCATCTGAGGCTGCAGTGGATGGGGTGGAGCCTCCCACCACCACTGCCAGCAGAGCCACCAACACCACTGCCAGCAGCTGCATCCCCAGTGGGCAGCTGTCCGACACTGCAGGGGATGGGCTGGAGCCTCCCCCAACCACTGCCAGCACCGCCACCAGCACCACTGCCAGCAGCAGCAGCCCCAGTGGGCAGCCGTCAGAGGCTGCAGGGGATGGGCTGGAGCCCCCCCACCACTGCCAGCATTGACACCAGCACCACTGCCAGCAGCAGCAGCCCCAGTGGGCAGCCGTCCGAGGATGCAGGGGATGGGCCAGAGCACCATTACTCAAAGTACGGCCCGCGGGCCGCCAGCGGCCCCACGGACCTAGCTTGGCGGCCCGCGAGACGCACAACAATTGCCATATGATAATGGCCGCAGTATGTAAACATAGAAGAGGGCCGCATGCTTCCGCGGCCCTCCTCTATGTTTACGTACGGCGGCCATTGTTTATGGCGTTACCCTGACTTGTCCCCACAGAAAACCTATAATCTGCAGCGCTTCTCTGGGCGGTGGCATAGAGTATTGTAACCCACTGTCTACACTGCCATGACAGTACCTAGATCTAGGAGGATCAAGGTACAGACGTGGTCGTGGAATTAGGAGTTAGAACTTGGTCTGTAGAATGGTGGTTTTGGTGTCACACAATGGAAAAAAATGATCAGGAAATATCCATAAAATGGCAGAAATCACTAACATCGAAACTGTGTATGAGGTACATTGTGGGCTGTCACCAAAGTTGTTAGCCTCTCTACAGCAATAGAGACACCCATGAAATTATGTGCTAGGAACCCACATATTTCATTTGATATCTTTACCACTGGTGAAATGATGGCTTGCTTTAGATCCCTGACAAGCTGTCGGGACAAGAGAAATCCTTTGATTGGAGTAGCTAAGAGCTCGAGCTAGGCCCTTGCAGTTTTCAATAATTGCAGTGAACAGCGTGATACCTTCATGATTTGTTTTTTTACCAGTAACTGCAATGCACTTAGGTGATGCTTCATAGCATAGTAGTAATTTGACCAAGATATGGTCCATAAATGCGTTGCAGAGGAAGGTGTGCTTAAAGCAGCCAAAAGTTCCTGATAAATTGAGAATAATATTTGGGAATAATTGGCTGAATTTCACGATAAACCCTCAAACATTTCTTTTGGTATTAGAGTGCTTGTCTTTTTTCACAATCATAGACAAGGCAGACTATTCAATCCTCTATGAAGGTCGCGGTTTCTTTCACATATAAATGGCCCTGCTCCTATATTTAGAAAGCCGGAGCTCATCATCAGCCCTCTATAAAGCATTCTACTTGTATATTTGGCTTTTGTGTGGAATCAAATTGCTACAATTATGTGTAGAGTAAACGAGATGTACTTTCCCAGGACTCAAGCAACAGAGACACTGACTGAAGAGGAAGATGCAACATTTTCGATACCTGATGAGCCGGATGATGAGGACATTGTACAGTGAACCAATCAATGAACTGAGAACGGCGAAATACTAGAATTCATAGATTTGTAGAATTGAATGTATTGGGTAGCGTTTCATATGGTGATTAATTGACCAATTAGGAATTAGGGGGATGGATTGAAAAACTCTAATAAAAAGTCATGACAAGGGGCTAAAACTTCAGAATTTGGGGAGATGCGAGATGTGAGGGGTGAGAAGCTGATGATGTCAGGAGACGCGATTCGAGATTCTGTCATTGGGCTCATGCGCTGGGAGCCTGATGCGTTGCTGATCAATTGATGACCTGAAGACGAAGACTGACTTTGTTGCTGATCCAGTCCGTGGATAGGTAGCTATGACAATGTGACTGATTAACTTTGTGCCTTTTCTTCTAGGTACCAACTGCACTGTTTTTATAGTTTTTCTTCTATAGCAGATGGCGCTGTGTGTGTGCGCGCTGTGTGTGTGTGTTACTGGGGTAGGGGTGAGAGCAGATGGCGCTGTGTGCAGATGGCGCAGTGTGTGTTACTGGGGTAGGGGTGAGAGCAGATGGCGCTGTGTGCAGATGGCGCTGTGTGCAGATGGCGCTGTGTGCAGATGGCGATAGGGGTGAGAGCAGATGGCGCTGTGTGTGATAGACCGGACCCTGCAAGGGTAAGAACTGTGCTGCTGTATCTTTGTCTTGTAATGCTTAGGCACCAAGTTAGACCTTTGTTTGTGCAACCTCCAAACAATAATGCTTACTTTTATAACCCATACCCACCAACCCAGTACAGCCAGAGAGAAACCACCCACCCATGAAAACTACCAAAAATCAGATGGCAATCCCAATATAAATCAAACCATTTGTGAAGTGTCCAGTGGGGTACACTTTGTGTGATGGGCAAACACCTTCAGCTTACTCCTCCTCCCAGGAGTGCGGATGATAAATGGCTTGTAGTTATACCTGGATTCAAAATACAGCATTGTTTAGCATTGTTTTGAAAAAGGGGGCGGGGTGGTTGTTCCCCCTCTAAGCCCCGCCCCCTCTAAGCCCCCCCCCGCTGTCACTTCAGTGCGGCCCTCAGCCGCAAACCATACTGCAAATTTGGCCCCCGAGAAAAAGTTTGTGAGTACCCATGGGCTAGAGCCTCCCCCCACCAATGCTAGCACCGACACCAGCCCTGCCACTGCCACCACTGAGCAGCCATCACTGCCGGCAGACAGTGGGTAGTCCTGCCTCCATGGGCTGTTGTGCGTCCTGGCCCCTGCAAATCCTGTGGGACCGACACCCAGGTGCGAGACTGCGAACTTGCACTCACCAAGATCTGCATTACAAGGCACAATGCCCCCTCCAGAACCAGTGGAAGAAGCCATCCACTCACCCCATACTTCCCAGGATGAAGCACACTGGGCACAAGGCCCCCTCCAGAACCAGTGGAAGAAGCCATCCACTCACCCCATCCTTCCCAGGATGAAGCACACTGGGCACAAGGCCCCCTCCAGAACCAGCGGTAGAAGCCATCCACTCACCCCATCCTTCCTAGGATGAAGCACACAGGCCGCAAGGCCTCCTCCAGAACCAGTGGAAAAGCCACCCACTGTATATTTTTTGACCTGATGCCCCTGCATTGTTCTCTCCGTGTTGTTGCAGGAGTGAGGTGGGGCCTTGGCCTATGTGATGTGGCCCTGTGGCCCATGGACATTGAGGACTGGGCAGTGTCCCTACATTTGTAAATATGTATATACGTTTGTATTTTGATGCACTTATTCATGTTATTTTATCGTATTACTCTCACTTTCTTCCAATCATTTTGTCCTTGCATTATTCCTGAGGGGTATGGGGTGGATATGTAATGTTTGTGCATCTGATTGTGTGTATAGTGTTGGGGGTGGGGTGGGGGCGGGGGTGTTTTGCTTGTTACGTGTATGTGTCACTCTCTTTCCCCCCTTTCCTTGTGTGCTAGGCAGCAGTACTCACTGTGGTCGTCTTCGCCGGCGCTGGTGTTCATAATGCAGGAAAAGGTAGACTAGCATCGGAAAAATGTGCAGCTCGGGCTCCATGGTGTTGTGGTTGTTCCCTGAGTCTCCAGAGGTGAGTCCTTTGCCTTTTGTGTTGTGTTTCCGCTGTGCTTTTGATGTTGTTGGCACCGCCCTGAAAAGGTGACAGATAGGCCTGTCATAATAGTGTGGGCGGTACATTATCTTCTGCCGCCATGGGGATTCCGACCCCCTTCCCGCCAGCCTGTTTCTGTCGGTTTACACCGCCAGACCTAGGCTGGCGGGAACGGGTGTCGTGGGGCCCCTGGGGGCCCCTGCACTGCCCATGCCTCTGGCATGGGCATTGCAGGGTCCCCCTAACAGGGCCCCACAAAGATTTTTAGTGTCTGCTTTGCAGACACTGAAAATTGCGATGGGTGGCACTGCACCCGTCGCACCCCTGCAAATCCACCGGCTCCATTCGGAGCCGGCTTCCTCTTTGCAGGGGCTTTCCCGCTGGGCCGGCGGGCGATCTTTTGGAGATCGCCCGCTGGCCCAGCGGGAAAGTTAGAATGACCGCCGCGGTCATTTGACCGCAGTGCGGTCTTTTGGCGGTTTCCGCCCGGTGGGCGGGGCCCGCCGCCCGCCGGGGTCGGAATGACCCCCTTAATCTAGTGACTGAAAGTACACACAATCACCAACACATACTTCAAACCAGCACACGCAGGCATCTCAATGAAAATCCATCTGCATTCTGCTAAATGGTCCTCCCACCATGCCAATAAGTCCCATATTGACCACTATCCCTGTTGACAAATAATGCATCTATGGGAAATTGCTTCGGCAACCTGTCTAAACTTTGGATTGAACCAATGTTGTTTGAAACTGCGTACTATAGCATCTCTCCCTATGTGAGCTTGTCCATGGTACTATCTGGCCATTTAAGTCAGTAGTCTATTTGTCAGAGCTATCTTCTCTTCTCATGTCATCCAAATATCATCATCCCTCTGGACACATTTAAGCTTCATCCTGCCCCTGCGTTCCTCTTTAGGAACATTATCTTGTAGAGCCTTTAACTCTTCCAAAGTATCAATAATTTGCATAGTAAAACTCATATAGATTTCATCATTTTCAGGCAACAATTCCCAGTTTCCTTTGAAGGATATTCCATTCAAGGCCCAAAACTTTACGACTTGATCTACATATGCATTTCCCAATGACACGTAATCTTGTGATCTCTGATGTCCACTGAATTTCACCACAACAACTTTCCTGGGCTTTTGAATGGCTTGTAACAACTCATGAATTATTTGACCATTTCTTATAGGTGAACCAGAAGAAGTTAGGGAGCCTCTTTGTGACCAAATCTGGCCAAAGTCATGCACAATGCTGAATCCATATTGAAATGTGCCAGGCTCTAGAGAGCTACTAATTCCGCTCCTTGTGCAGAAAATACTCCTTGACGCCATGAAGCTTCCAGTATGCCAGTGATAGTACATACTGCATATCCTGCTCTCAATTGGCCCACATTATCTCTCATCAACAAATATAATTTGATCAGTCTCTTCCAGGCAGGTGTCTCTAATATCTGCTCTGGGTTTTGTGCACAACTCTGTAATTTCCAAACAATCATGCTCTGTATCATCTGATTTGTCTGAACCAATGTTTTCAATTGGAAGTAAAGTTGCTGTGTTAAGCACCGTACGCCTTTTAATTGACACATCTGGAGACCCCAAGATTGCTGTCTCATATCTAGTCAGTCTAGAACTGGTCCAGTACTGTGTTTTGGAACTTATATCCAAGATCTCAATAGAATGTGGTACCATTATGCTCTGCTCAACTTCTACAATGGATCTCAAACAACTCGGTAAAGTTGCTGTGGCCAGATCCAAAGTAGCTGACAAATACTGCATGATTTGCACCACCATGAGTCTGAGTCAAAACGGACAAAAAACATGCATCACATTCATGACAAAACAACAAGAAAGATTTTGTATAATCAAACAAACTTAAAGCTGGAGCTTGACACAAACTTTCTTTCAAATCAGTAAATGCTTTCATACAAGATGAATATAATATTATCAGATCAGAAACATCTTTATGAGTCAGCTTCTGTAGTGGCATTGAAAGAACTGAAACATTTGGAATCCACTGACGACAGTAACTAAACATTCCTAGAAACATCCTCACATCTTTTTGTGTACTCAGTCCTTTCATCTGCAAAATTGTAGCTAATCTCTCTCTTGAAATTTTCCTATATCCTTCCTCAATCAGATGACCAAAAAATCTCAACTCTTTCTAACAATACTGCAATTTAGGAGGGGACACTTTATGTCCATTGTCTCCCAAGAAATTCAACAAAGCAATCGTATCATATTTATTCCCTTCTTTTGTCTTTGATGTGATCAGTAGATAATCAATGTACTGCACCAGTTTCGATTAGTAAGGCATCACTAATGACTTCAATTTCTTTTTTAAGATCTGGTTGAAAATGGATGGTGACTCCGAAAACCCTTGAGGAATCCTACACCAACAGTAGACCTTTCTTAGAAATTTAAAACAAAAGAGATGTCTGCTTTCCTCATGCAGAGGCACTGAAAAGAATGCTTGACATAGATCTAGCACAGTAAAACATTTAACATCACATGGGATCTGAAACATAATCACAGCTGGATTTGGCACAACTTTACAACTCTTAGGCCCTCATTTGGACCTCGGCTGTCTTTTTCCAAGACCGCCGAGGTACCGCCGGGCCGAAGACTGCCAGTGCAGGCGGTCTCCCGCCCAGCGTATCATGGCTGCTGGCAGCCCTCCGCCCTTTTCCAGATGGAAAGCCGCCAGCAGCCATACTGGCGGTTGGCGGTGAAGTGGAGGCTGCTCCACCGCCACATCATCAGAACACCATCCACCGAATCAGAACCAAGGATTTGGCGTGGCGGTGTTCTTGTGACGGGGAGCTGGCAGCAGAGCAGCCCCCATGCATCCTGTTCCCTCCCGGTGGATCACCGTAGCAGGTAAGGTGAATGTCCGTTAGGGGACGGGTTTGGGAAGGTGTTGTGTGTTGTGTGCGTGCATGGGGGTGTGCGTGTGAGTGTGTAGAGGGGTGTGTGAGTGCGTGTATGCATGCGGGGGGTGTTGTGTGTATGGGAAGTGTGTGTGTATATGTCTGTGTGCATGAGGTCGTGGATTTGGGGTGGAGGAAGCTGGGGAGGGGGGGGAGGGGAGGGGGAGTCCCTTATCAGTGCCAGGGAAGGAATTCCCTGGCACTGATAGTGCCTAACGCCATAGATTTTGTGGCGGTACAAAACCCTGATACTGCTGGTGGTCTAGTGACAGCCGCCGGATAGGAGATCGAAGTCTCCAGCCCAGCGGTCATTACGACCCTGGCGGTCACAGTGTAGAAGTGGCGGTTTTGCATGGCGGTAACCGCCATGCTTGTAATTCCATTTTTTTCTGCCGGCTTGTTGGTGGTATTACCGCCACTTCTACACCGACTGCCAGGGTTGTAATGAGGGCCTTAATCACTATGGGGGCCATTATGACCCCGCCGGTCAGTGTAGTAGTGGAGGTATTACCGCCAACAGGCTGGCGGTACATACCTCCACTATTATGACATAACACACCGCCCACCACAGTGGTAATGACCGCCGGGCTGGAGACTATGCCCATGGCATTTTGACCCTGCCCACCACCATGGGTTCTGTGGTCTCTGTACCACCACAGAAACCATGGTGGTAGGCACTATCAGTGCCAGGGAATTCCTTCCCTGGCACTGATAGGGGTCTCCTTCGCCCCCTCCTGCTCCCCAGTGTCCTCCCCCACCCCCACATATACACACATACACGCACATACATACACACCCATACACACATTCACCCAGGCATGCATACATTCATACGCACTCACAACAACACTCACAAACATACATCCACGCACACACGCAATCACCCGACACAACATGCACGTACACACACACACACACCCACTGAGGCAAACAACACCCTCCACCTCACTCTCATGTCAGAGAACCCTACTTACCTGCTTGCAGGGGGTCCTCAGCAGGAGACGGGGCACAGCATTGCTGCCAGCTACAGCGTCGGCCAGCAAAACACCACCAGGCCGTATCATGGAACATGATACGGTAGGCAGTGTTTTGCTGACGTGGCGCTGCTGCCGGCAGTAGCGCCATCTTACCACAGCCTGCCACCATGACCGTAGCCAGAATTCCACCAGCCTTTGGGCGGAATTCTGGCTACGGTCATAATTCCATGGATGGTCAGTAACCACAGCGACGGTATGTTGGTGTCCATCGACGTGGCGATAGGCGGCATTTGCTGCCAATCTAATAATGAGGGCCTATGTCATTTATTTTTCTCAGACCCTGTACAAGATAAATTTTCCCACATGGTTTCCGTAAACCTATTATTGGTGAATTACATGGGCTACTCAACACTTCTTTTAGAATTCCCTTCTCCATGAACTGCTCTATCAAAGGTTTCACACCTTTGAATGCTTCAATCGTCATTGGATATTGTGGAGTCTGAGGGAAAACTACATTATGCTTCACTGCTACTCTGACTGGTTCTACTCCTTTAATCAGCACAATCTTCTTTCTTGAAAGATCCCAAACTTTGGACTTAACAGTCGACTGGAAGATCTTTCACTTTAAAAACTGGAAAAAAGCTAATAAAAGGGGCTTCCTCAATTACTGGCTCATCAAAACTAAACAAAGGAAATTCTTCAGACACTGTTTGTCTGAATTTCATTTTCCTCATCTGAACAGGTAATCAAACTCCTTGTTTTGCACAATAAATATCTTCCCAGTAGTGACACTGGACTTGAATCGCAAATCACAAACCTGTGAAAACCTTTAAAATTTCCAATTTTAACCAAAACTGGCTCTGTAATTGGGTTTGTCAAACATTGAGCTGCAACTCCCACAATCTGAATTGTCTTTCCTGATTAAGGCAAATCTGGAACCTCTACAGATCTCACTGTTGAGGGTATAGCTCCAGTATCAACCAGAAAAGAAACTTTGTGACCATGCAATTTTCCCTTAACATAAAGACCTTTCGGCGCCTTGGGATCCTCACGGGGGAATAGTGTGCTTTACAAATCCCTGATTGATTGATTGATCCACTTCTATTAAAGCAGCCATCACACATTCTTCCTCAACTGAACTATCTGACAGCCACACATCGTTTATTCTGTTCTCACTATGTAAAGGAAATTGGTGAAATACATTAGTACTCTTACTCTGATTTATTCTCTGACCCTTGACCACCTGAGAAAGCATCACCTGTGGCTGAGCTATAGGACTCTGTGGGATTTGCAATTGTCTAGGCATTTGAATTTGTTGTGCAGGCACCATCTGCACTTGTGGCTGCATCTGCTGTAACTTAGGGTAATTGTACTTGTTATACCTGCTGTTGTACACTTTGCACATTCTGCATGGATTGTAAAGGTTGGGAACTCTTCATTGGATTTACATTATTCTGGAAATTTGAATTTGATCTCTCATTCTTGGTCCTCTCATATTCTGAAAAGCATTGACACCATTTGCCTGTTGAACAACACCTCCTTGATTTAACATTGGATACCGTTTTTCCCAATGCCCGATTCCTCCACAAACATGACAAGGTAACATTCTTTTTCCCTGTGGCTCTCCTTGCATCATAACAGAATTCAAATCTACACCTCGATTGACACTTCCCATTGCCATTCCACCACGACTTCTACCTCTGCCTCCATTCTGAAACATACCTTGATTCTGAAATATACCATTTCCCTGCTGCTGCTGCTGAGGCTGAAAACTTCCCTGAATCCCTGTCTGTGCAGCCTTGATCTGAATCACCATTGCTTTCTCTTTCAACTTTTTCCGTTTCAATTCAATCTTGTCACTACAGTAGTTTGCATAATGCAGCACCTCATCTATTGGCTTTGCTTGCTAGCAAATCAAATGTTTCTCAATCATCTGACTAGTTTTTGGTCTTGAACAAACCTGAACACAAAATGAATCATGTCTTTCGGCTTCTGTACCACTGTAGTGTTTAAATGCTTTTAACAACCTTTCATACTATGTATGAATCGATTCTTTCACCTCTTGTGCTGTTCTACCTATGAGTTGCCAATCAATGTTTTTCAGTGAAAATCTAATTTTATGGAACTCAATGACCTTATAGCAATATTTCATTACTTCAGGTGATGATGCACCTGTCGACAGATCTCCTGGAGGTTCATTTGTTAGTCAACATAAACACCTCTTGCACTCAATCCACAAATCTGCTCAAACCACTATTTCTAAAAGAGTGTTCATATCCTCCCACAGGTATTTCGCAAGTTTCGCAAACCTATCTGTTTGCTGGTACCATTCTACCGGTTTCTTCCTCAACCTGGGATAGTTATTTGGAAATGATAAGCTATCACTTCTTCTCCAAGGGACATGTACAAAATTCCCTCCTGGAATCTTTCTCATTGGTAAAACTTCTACTGGCTCTTTAATTTGTGATACATCTATAGGAGAAGTATCTGAACCTTTCCTTGGTCTTTCTCTTTTCTTGACCCCTCTGCCTTCCCATTTTTCGAATGCTCTCCAATTTTGTACTCTCTTAAGCAATTCTTATATATAGGTTTTTTCCCTGCAGACCTCATGTGCTCAAAATCTTTAGCTTCTAAATTTAATCTGAAATTTCTCTTCAGGCTTTTTGTTTTCCTAAGATCTACCTCATATTATCCGCTAACCCTTGTAATTGCTGATGCACTTAAGCTGCTCCCTCAGTAATTAATGGACACAAATATCTCAACTCAGCTTCAGTAGAAGAATAAAGTCTGGTTATTCCAATTGTCCCTTCCAGAAGTTCATCTGCTTCCATTGACAATCTTGTCTTAGTTATGTACTCCTTTTCTTTGAGCTGACTCTCTGGAACACTTTTAAACTGACTCTCTGGAGCGTTGGAAAACTTAATTCTTCCAACCACCTTGTTAATCGCTGTGCAGTCAAACCCTGTAATGAAATATTACCAGGTTGCACACGCGGTAACTGTTGTTGCATTGGGCTCACACGTTGAGGTGTCAAAATTTGTAACTCAGGGACCTTACCTAATCCAGCCAATTCAGAATTTCTAATATGAGTTAAATCTAATAATGATCTTGATCTATTGATCTATTTAGAGTTTGTCTTTTAGGCAACATTATTCTGTTTTTATTCTGAATTTGAGCTCCTTGATTTTCTATACTTTTTGCCCTGAGCATGTAAAAGGCACAAGTGGACCAAATGTAATTGGTACTGATACTGCATCTGGGCTCCTAGTTTCTACATTCTAAAAATGCTCTATTCCTGTATTCTGCATTCAAGGCAGTAACATCGGAATGGGCTCTGTCTGAACCAATAATGGTTCCTGTGAATTCTGACCTGAAAATACTACTAGATGAATAGTTTTGTTCACAATCGGTTCATTTGGATAAATCCTTGTAACATTAAGTTGTGGCAGCTGTTCATTTTATGTCAACTGATTGAAGCTGCTCTGCTTTGGCATTTGCACTGAAGGGCTAATCTGTACTGAGTTCTGATTCACGTTAGGATTAACCTGTATGGAACTTCCGGTCACGTTATAGTTACTCTGTATTGGACTCTGTGTCACTGCAACTGGTATTGGTGCAGTAGGATTTGTACCAATAGTACTCAAACCTTCATGAACCACATAAGGTGGTGGACGGTGTCTCAAAATCTGGGTAATAAACTCATCATCGTCCGATACTTAACAATTAATCAAAGACCTTTCAGGTTTTCTTGATGTCTGCTCCTCAACTGCTGAAGAAGAACTCTTTTTAGATTTCCTTGAAACTTTCTTTTCATCTTTCTCACTGTCTTCAGTTATTGTAGGAAACAACCTAACACCTTGGAAGGTATAGAGTCTCCACTGTCTCTGCTCTCTGTCCCACCTAGCTTCGGCTAGTGACTTCTCTGCTCTTCTAATTTTCCTCTCCAATTTCAATACTTGTTGCTGTCTGGCTACTAGCTCCCAGATCGCTAATGCTTCAAACTGAGCTGGCCTTGGTAGAGGTTTTGGACCATACATCACCTGCCTCAAATTCTCAAAAATTCTTAGATTAATCGTACCATTGTCTGGAAACCCTTATCAACCTTCCTTCTGTGTAATTTTAATCTAATGTTTTAACCAGACATGCTTCAGTACCTTTCTCTTCAATTACGATATATATGCCAGAGTACCTTCTGGCAGACAAATTTCTCCTTCTCTAGCCAGAATCTATCAATCTCTTCCAAGGGCACTTTTTAAAGCTTTGAAAAACTTCATTTTCACAAATTTTATTTAAAAAATCAATAATCAGGAAGTGACTGTAATTCCACAATCCTCTTCACCTTCCTTCTCAACCAATCCGTGCATGATCCTTCTTACTTACCAACCTAGCCCAGCGCGGCACAAAAATTACATCACACTTACACACAGCAGCTGACAAAGTCTTGCGGCTTGTCCTCCTAAACTCAAAAACACTCAAAACTAATGTAAAATTAATTGCGAACACTTCATCAAAAGTTGATAATAAAACAAATGTGTCTATTTACTATGGGTAGGGCAATCACAATCGCTTCAGGAACCTTACAAAGTTTCACTGACGGCTTTCGCTCTTGCAGCTATCCTTCTTTATCAGTTCCCCAGATTTGCAAGCACATTTTGACCTGAAATTTCACTCTCAACTAATCAATGGATCCTGTCCTGGTGCACATAGGGCTGACCAAATCTCAGTCGCAAAGACCAAACACTCAACTTAACTCACAAACTCGACTTACCAATCATGCCCGAGTGATCTACTAAAGAGACAAATTACAACAAAAACCACGGACCTGATTTATGAAAAGTTAGCATGGCCTTTATGTCATTTTTTGTCACAAAACCAGCGCAAACGTACAAAATATAATTTTATTTTGTAATTTTGCACTGCTTTTGTATTGAAAAATTACGTTAAGGGGGGGCTAACTTTTCATGAATCAGGCCCGTAGTGTCTCCACATACTTTTAAGACACTCCAGAGTCCTAGACCTACCCTGTGAGGTCCGTATACCAATAACCACATGGACAATTTTTCCGAGCACCAAGCACCACACACATGTGAAGTTCGCCGACTTCCCTACTCCCACACTTCAGAGTACGCCAACTCTTTCTTTAAAATGATCTTCTTCTGGAGTACACCAACTCTCCTAAAATCTCACAAACAACTCAATCAACTGCAAGTTAGCTAAAGCTGTGCAAGCACATAACCTGCTTCATTTAATCAAACAAGAGAACGCTGAAAACATTCCCTATCAACCTAAGTAGAACCTGGGAAAGTCACTTTGGGCATTTAGGGATTCATTTTATCCATTTTAGACAACAATATCAAAAACAATAATAAAGACAATCAAATCAATTTACACTACTTATGATATAGCAAAAGACATCATTTAAAGAGATACTAACAATCAAATTCTGCCCCTCAAAACTGTTATAGCAGAAATCTCGGCTATTTTTTAGTCATAACAGACTAGATAGCGGATTTCATACATTCGATGAACTGAAACAAATCGGCCTTACAGAAAACATCATAGGAAATCCACAATAAACATCAATTTAAGCATACCATAATTATTTCAAACATCAATAACCACACCAGTTTGTAAAGAGGTTAAAAGGTTTATTCCCTATATTAACAATGCTAAGGTCACAGAAATAATTCTCAAGCTCAAATGATACATGTAAAGAAACAATGAAGGCTGATTTAGTCGGCGTATGAACCTAACTTAACTAATGCAATTAGTAGCAATACCTCAATAGATAATACACAAAACTACAGCAATAGAATCTGAACAAGAGAAATTGAATACATTGATATAACAAATGAAAAAAATTCAATGACCATTCATGTGTAGGAGAGTAACCCCTCACTATCCACTAATTAGCATCAACATGTTTGACTTCATGTAAAAGAATTTAGCAAAATGATTTTAGGAAACATTTAGCTATGGCACTATCAAAAATAGCATCAGTATTATAATATAAGCAGTTGGTACCTTTAAAACAAAAGATAAATACCAATACACAGCTCATGCATTTACCCAATCTCTAAGATATTCAGCATCAACGTCTACTTCATCAGGGGAACAGCAACATCAGAAACCAGTATCAGACAAGGAACAAGGTAAGGGGATATAGTTTAGAGTTTGGACTATAAGATTCCTAAACCATCAAAGCATGTGTTCAGTAACAAACAGAATTAGTAAAATCAGAAAATAATAAAACACCATGATGTCAGTAGACCAACTGGTATAGCATGAAATGTCCAAGTGACAAGTCATAAGAAGTAAGGACTCGAGAACTCAAGGTGCAAGTCAGATCACAGATGAAATAATGACCCCGAACTAATGGTGACTGAACATTAAATTAAACTTGTTAAACTCTTGTGATTGGTCAAAACATAAGGTGAGAAAATTATGTCCAATCAGAACATTAACAGAAATCAAAATTATATAAAATGTTAGCTCTATGCTTTTCTATTTGCTGTTGTCCCATTGATGAAACTCAAACTAATACACTTGTACATCCTCTTCTCCAGTTGCATCTGTGGACTCTTTGCTTGGCATCTTCCGAATACGATGTCACAGTATAGTGATTGCAAAATATGGAAAAATGTTCTCGTCACAACATTTCCTCGAGGGAAAAACATACGTGAGAAACACAATTACAAGAAAATATGCAAATACGATGAATGATGTCTGTTAGACTGTGGAAAAGCAGTCATAAAAACAAAATACACTAGAAACATTTAATACAAATAACATTGCACAGAGACCTTGCATCTGCTTCTGCCTAGTAGAGGCCACAAAATACTCATTTTATTTCAGGATATATTTTTGCAAAGAACACGTTCTTAAAGAGACAGAGGCCCTCATTACAACCCTGGTGGTGGGTGATAAAGCAGTGGTAATACTGCCAACAGGCCGGCGGTAAAAAAAATGGGATCACGACCATGGCGGAAACCGCCAACACATACAGCCACTTTAACACACCGACCACCACGGCGGTAGCAACAAACACTGTGGAGGTCATCGCCAATAGACAGGCGGAAGACAATGTACCGGCCACTCTATCACAACCCGCCAATCCACCAGCTTGTCCGGGGCGGAACCAATGCCATCAAAAGCACGGCAGAAACAGGACATAGAAGGCAAACCACTCACATTCTGACAACCAAGAAAGAACCAGGACGCCATGGAGCCCGAGCTGCAGGTCCTGCCGATGCTGGCCTACCTCTTCATACACAATGGATATTAGAGGCGGTTGCGACGACCACAGTGAGTACTGCACCTAGCCAATGGTGGGGAGGAGGAAAAAGTGAGTAACACACACACGCAACACTCCCACCCCCACCCTCACCCACAACACCATACACACAAAAATAAGCAGCAACATTGCACTTACACCCTGTAACCCCCTGGAAGAACGCAAGGACAAAAGGAATTGAGTTCAAACAGTGATATTTTGAAATATGCAGATATAGTTAACGATTTGAAAAATAGTATATACAAATATTTACAATATGTACAGAAGGCCGTACACTGTCCCTTGCAAATGTCAATGGCCCACTGGGCCACAAAATCATGGGCGAAGCCCACACTTGACTCCTGCCTCAAAACGGGAGAACGTTGCAGGGGCATCAGGTCTTAACACACACAGGCACCTCAGGGGGAAGGGGGGGCACCTCAGCCGGAAGATGGTACTACACCACTGCTCCTAGAGGGGGTAACATGCCCACAGCGATGACCTGGGGAGTGCAAAGCCACAGTCTCTCAAGTCTCTTCAGTGGGTGGTTTTCCCACTGCTTGGTCCTGGGGAGTGCAAAGCCACAGTCTCTTAAGTCTCTCCAGTGGGTGGTGTGCCCACTGCTTGGTCCTGGGGAGTGCAAAACAACAGTCTCTCAAGTGGGTGGTTTGCCCACTGCTTGGTCCTGGGGAGTGCAGAGCCACAGTCTCTCCAGTGGGTGGTTTGCGCACTGCTTGGTCCTGGGGAGTGTAACGCCACAGTCTCTCAAGTAGGTGGTTTGCCCACTGCTTGGTCCTGGGGAGTGCAATGCCACAGTCTCTCAAGTGGGTGGTTTGCCCACTGCTTGCTCCTGGGGAGCACAAAGCCACAGTCTCTCAAGTGAATGGCTTCTCCACTGGTTCTGGAGGGGGCCTTGTGCCCAGTCTGCCTCATCCTGCCAAGGATAGTGATAGTGGATGCATTTCTCCACTGGTTCTGGAAGGGGGCTTGTGCCCGGTCTGCTTTATCCTGCCAAGGATAGTGATAGTGGATGCATTTCTCCACTGATTCTGGAGGGGGCATTGTGCCCAGTATGCTGCACTTGGGGTGTGACAGTTCACATTCCCTCCCCTGGTGTCTGAGGCACAAGATTTGCAGGGAACAGGTAGCATGATACTCCATGGAGACAGGGCCAGACTCATTCATTCAGCGACTAAGATTGCAAACTAGTGGTAGTGCTGGTGATGGTGGGGGTGATTCAAGTGGTGGTGGGAGGCTCCAAGCCCTCTCCTGCAGCCTCGAATGGCTGCCACCGGGGATGCTGCTGCTGACAGTTGTTGTGGCACTGGCTGGCATGCGGGGGTGCAGTTGGCTGTGCAGGTGGCGGTGCTTGTGGCAGTGTCTGCGGCGGGGATGCTGCAGGTTCTGGGCGTGGTGCAGGTGCTGGTAGTGGTGGAGGGATACACCAGGCCGTCTCCTGCAGCCTCGGACGGCTGCCCACTGGGGATGATGATGCTGATAGTTGATCTGGGAGGGGTGGTGCAGGTGGCGGTGCCAGTGCAGAAGGCAGTGCAGGTGGATGCCTACGGCAGTGCCTGCCACGGAACAGGTTGCGGGGCTGTCGGTACTGGTGGTGGGCACCATTCCCACACCTGGAGCCTCTAAGGCCTGAAGTGCCTTGCTTGGGATTTCTTCCCCTTCCCCACCTTGGCAGATGTTGTTGGGACCTTGGCATTGGCAGCTTGAGTTTTGGAGGAGGCCTTGCTGGGTGGGTCGTGCTTCTTGGCCATGCTGCATGCTGGCCCCTTCTTCACCTTGGCAGGTGGTGAAATGAGTTGGTCCTTTGCAGGTGTCAGTGGCACACTGGCTGCCCTGACAGGTGTCCCCTTTGATCCTCTGGGATTTGCAGGTACCACAGCATCGGCCGACTTGGTGGGTGAGGTGCTGGCCTGGGATCTGGACACCCTGGCCCGAGGGGAAGGATGGGGGGACATGTAGGGAAGAGGTCAATGTTTGCTAGGAAAAGTTTTTTAGACACACTGGGACGGGAAGATGGAGAAGGTTTCGGAGTGGAGGAAGAGGGAGTGGTTGTAGGAGGTGTATGTCTGCTGAGTATGGGTGAAGGTGCACGGATTGGATGCTATTGTGAGGTGGATGGCTGTTGGGTGGGTGGGTGCTTGCGTTTGTGTACTTTGGAAGGAGGGGTCAAAGACACACTGGGAGAGGACACAGGGGAGGTGTGCATGGTTGTGGGGGAGGTGACTGCTTGTGAGGGCTGTGTTGTGATGCACGTGCTGGTGATGGAGGTAGTGGATGAAGATGTAGTGCATGTAGGTGTGAGTGGAGACGCTACTGGGAGGGAGGTGGATGAGGAGGAGGAGGGGGACATGGTGGAGGCAGTGGGTGTTGGTGTGTTCGCATGGGCATGATGCTTGTGTGAGTGCCTGTGAGATGAAGTGTGGTGCTTATGTTTGCCTAAGCCACTTTTGTGTGGTGATTTGGGTGTATGCTGATCTGAAGGTGTGCTTGGGATAGGCTGAGGTAGAGAGGATTGGGTCTGGGTAGTGGAAGTTGGAGGGTGGACGCTAGACACAGGGACAATGGCTGGCATCAGTGCAGAGGCCAGAGCCTGAAATGCTCTCTGTTGGGCTGCCACGCCAGAATGAATGCCCTCCAGGTATGCATTTGTTTGTTACAAATGCCTCTAGACACCCTGGATGGCATTCAGAATGGTTGACTGCCCAACAATGAGGGATCTCAGGAGGTCAATAGCCGCCTCACTGAGGGCAGCAGGGCTGACTGGAGCAGGGCCTGAGGTGCCTGGGATGAAGGAGATGCCCACCCTCCTGGGTGAGTGGGCACGGGAAACACTCTGAGGGGCTGCTGGGAGGGCGGTGCTGGTAGTGGGGCTGGCGGCTGTACCTGTTGTTGGGGTGGGCACAGAGGTGTCCGCAACCGCCAGGGAGCTGCCATCGGAGGAGGTGTCGCTGTCTGTGGTCTCCCCTCCTGTCCCCGTCATGGTGCTCCACTCTCCCTCTGTCCCACTGGTGCCTTCACCCTCGGTGGATTCTGCCTCTAGGCCCATGTCGGATGCAGCTCCCTCCGTCGCCGGTGCCTTTGCTCTGCCTCCAGATGATGCTAATAAACACAAGGACAGGGCGAGAAAAAATAGTGGGGGGAAGAGACAGAGGATACACTTGGTCAATGCCAGCAACACCACTACCGTTGGAGTACACAACACACAGGGAGCCACCCTCTGCACTAGGGCATGCCTAACCATTTACAGAGACAGTCACCAGCCTATGGGGTACCATGCCTAGCGCCAGCATCTGCACACCTGAAACCTACAGGACCCTGCACAGTAGTAGATGGCCACTTACACCATTGGGGTAGGAGTGCACCAGAGGCTGCCCAGCAAGGGACCTACCCTGCCATGATCGCCCTGGCCTAGGGGGCACCCACAGCCCACATCACCCACCCAACTACCTCCTAAAGTGCGCAAAGTCAGCTTTCAGAATTGGTACTCACCCCCTTGTGGCTGCTGTGATGCCCTGAAGCGCCCATCCAACTCCGCATAGGCCACCTCCAGAATGCGGAACATCAGGGAGGTCATGGTGCGACGGGTACCCCTTCCATGGTGGGAGGCCAGCCCCAGCTGGGCCTCCCCCGTTTTCTTGGTCCAGCAGCACAGGTCCTCCTATCTCTTCCGGCAGTGGGTGCTCCACCTGTGATAGACCCCCTGGGGTCCGCACCTCCTTGGTGATGGCACGCCAAATACCCTTTTTCTGGTGGGCGTTAACCTGGAGGGAAAAACAGCAGAAAAGGAATTTACTCACCTGTTCGGATCGGCATACTCATTGCCCACCAGTTCCCACCCATGCACTGACGCGCATACACTGACCACCTCTCATGCAGCACTCAGGCCAGAACGCCTCAGCACCCCCCAACATGTGGCTTACATCCACACCACTCAAAACATGCATTGCCCACACATCATGCTCATAGTGTACTCACCTGTTTGTCTGGAGGACCGTAGAGTAATGTGTACTGGGGTAGGATCCCATCTACCAGTTTCTCCAACTCCTCTGCGATGAAGGCAGGGGCCCTTTCCCCAGACCCATCACCCATTGTCGCTTCCAGACACAGGTCACTGCAGCACTTGAAGTGTAGGTCCTCTCCTGTTGAAGGTCATTTAGCAAGTGAGTGAATAGTTAGAAAATGGCGGTGATGTCCTTGTCAGTGCGTACCGTCAGCACCGGCGTACATCGCCATTGGCTCCTGGAACCCATAGGGCCTAGTAATAACCAATGCGAATCTGCACGGCGGTCATCGATCACCTACTGCGACGGCACACAACGCCAGCACACTTACCTCATTTCCACTTGTCCCTACGCACAGGTCAGGCAACCGCCATTTCAGGGGGGTACAGGGCATGGCACCTAACTGCGTCACAGCAGACATTGGCACATCAACTGACTCTCGAGTTCACATACTGTTTCTGTAAAATAAACAAATCCACATTAGTGCAATATTTGTGGAAATATGACCCTCTGCTCACCGTTCTCTTCCATAGGCTTCAACCGCTGAGGCAGATGATGAGATGGCGGCATCCTCCGGTATGCAGACCCCTGGTGGACCTGTCGACAATGGAGGACAGACACATTATCATCACATACAGACATGGTTGTGCCACAATACAAGAACTGTGTGCCCAATTGGAGCCAGACCTGATTTCAGCTATCCGGCAGCCCACAGGTATCCCCCCTCTAGTGCAGGTCCTGTCAGTGCTCCATTTCCTGGCAAGTGGTTCCTTTCAAACTACAGTGGCCATGGCATCAGGGATGTCTCAGCCAATGTTCTCCAACGTGTTGACCAGAGTGTAGTCAGCCCTGCTGAAGCACATGCACAGCTACATCGTGTTCCCCCAGGTGGATGAATTGGCCACAGTAAAGGCTGACTTTCATGCCATGGGACATGTCTCCAAGATCATTGGCACCATTGATGGTACACATGTTGCATTTGCCCCCCCCTGGAGAAATTAACAGGTTTACAGGAATTGTCGCGCCGCTGCACGCGGCACGAGCCGAACATTCGTCTCGGGCCGCGGCATGCGGTCACAAGGCACACCGCGCCCCTAGGCTGCTCTGCATTCTCCGAGGCCCCAAATTGGGCATGGGGCCTCGTTCTACTTTCACGCATCGCGCTCACAGGCAGGTCTGACTCCCCCACTCACCTGTTATTTTCTTTTCTGCTTTTTCTAGCTATCTGGCTGTGCCTCCTTTATGTTTTTTCTGCCTTCCCATATTACCCATCTCTTTCCCAGCATTCCTTGTTCCCTACTCTCTATGGCTCCTAGTCCATTCTGTTCTATGTGTTTTTCCCTATCTAAGATGGTGTCCTTGTACTTCCTGTTGGTCGCTTCCTGTTTTTTGGTATTTAAGGGCTGTAATTCTTTCTCTCCTTGCGCTGCAACACTTTCTGTTTGGATGGTGTCTTCGCTCCTAATTCCTTGCCTTCCTGTGCTGGTTCTCGTCGGTTCCAGTATATTTTCCTGTATTTTGCCTCTGTTGATACCTGTTCTTTTTTTGTTCCTGTTTCAGGAACCTATCTTTTTGGAGGTTTTTTCCCCTTTTCAGGTTTTTTTTCCCTCTGGCGCTACTTCTGAGGGACACAGTCTGCTCTTGGCGTTCCCATTGCCTGCAGCACCGTGGCTACCAGAAAGAGTGGCCCCTACCTGGGCCAAGGCCGAACATTCAAGAACAAGATCCACGCCACTCGTTCTGCGGACTCCATGTTAAAGCAGCACGTAAGTTGTGACAGGAATAGAAAAAGCTATCACTCGATGAATGTGCAGATGGTGTGTTTGGCGGACCAGTACATCTCCAATGTGAATGCCAAATATCCTGGCTCTATGCATGACGCCTTTATCTTGAGGAATAGCAGCATCCCATATGTGATGGGCCAACTCCAGAGGCATCCGGTGTGGATAATAGGTGAGCCCAAGATCCCCACCGAGTATCAGTTGATGTCTGGGTATGGGATTGCCCCCAAAGGTTAGTGTGTATCTAACAGTTGTCACCCTATATTTGCAGGTGACTCTGGTTACCCCAACCTCTCATGGCTACTGACCCCAGTGAGGAATACCAGGACAAAGGCAGAGGAATGTTACAATGAGGCGCATGGGCATACAAGGAGGATAATTGAGAGAACCTTCAGCCTCCTGAAGGCCAGGTTCCGGTGACTCCATCTGACTGGTGGATCCCCCTACTACTCACCCAAGAAGGTGTGCCAGATCATCATTGCATGTTGCATGTTGCACAACCTGGTGCTTGGAGATGGCCTTGTGGCAGCGGTGGTGCCTGTGGACAGTGACGAACAGGAGGCAGAGGAAGAAGATGTTGACAACAGAACAAATATAATACAGCAGTACTTCCAGTGATACACAGGTAAGACACTGTAACTTAACTTAACATTTCAGTAACTGTTGGACATTGTACATGGCAGCCTCTTACCCTATGTCTATGGCCACTGACTGTTCTCTTTGGATTCTCTATTTTCGGATCCGTGTGTCCCATTCTGGCTCCTGCTATATGTACTGCTGCCCATCAAAGGTCATCCTGTAATAGATATCACTGTACATATACGTTGCAATGCTTTGGAAATGTTGTACTAATACATTTGAGATTCATTACACTGACTCCAGTATGGTATTTGTTTCAAGGATGTTTTTTTTTGTTCCAATAAGTATAGGGGTATGTCCAAGGGGCTGGGGTGATGGTGGAGGAATGTCCAGTTAGATCCCAGTCTCTTGGTATCACAGGTACATTGTCCAAGGGGGCATAGGAAGGGGATCAATGGCAGTTCAAGGTGGACAGGGTAACAGAGTGGGACAGAAGGGTGACTATCAGGAGAGTCCTATTTCCTGGCGGGGTCTTGGCAATGTCTGTCTTCTGCCTGGATCACAGGGACCATTTGCAGGGTGGTTCTCCTTCTGCAGGGGGTGGGGTGCTGGTGGCCTGTTGTTCCAGTGGCAGGGCCTCCTGTCCACTAGCGCCGGCGGAGGTGGAGGGATGTTCATCGCTATGGCTAGTGTTAAGGGCCCGTTGTTGTGCCACTGCCTCCCTCATGGTCTTGCCCATGTCAGCCAGCACCCCTGCAGTGGTGACCAGGATGGTGTAAATTTTTGTTAGGTCCTCCCTGATCCCGAGGTACTGTCCCTCCTGCAGTGCTGGGTCTCCTGCAACTTGGCCAGTACCTGGCCCATGGTCTCCTGGTAATGGTGGTATGCTCCCAGGATGTTTGACAGTGCCTCGTGGAGAGTAGGTTCCCTGGGCCTGTCCTCCCCCGTCACACAGCAGTCCTCCCAGCTTCCCTGTTGTCCTTGTCTCTGTCCCCTGAACCATGTGCCCACTGCCACTGACCCCAGGTCCCTGATCGTCCTGGGTTTGTGGGGTTGCCTGGGGTCCCTGTAGTGGTGGACACACTGCTGATTGACGTGTCCTGGGGACAGTGGCATGGGCCCGCTGGGTGGGTGCTGTGCTGGTGTTTTCTGAGGGGGACGGCTCTGTGGTCGGTTGGGTCTGTGGCAGGGGTACCGACTGTCCAGAGACCCCTGATGGGCCAGGTTGATCATCCTGATCCAGGCGTGAAGAGCTGCTGTCTTCACTGTGGGCCTCTTCAGGGGGGACTGGATATAGCTGCCACCTCCTCTCCGGTGACGTTGAGTAGGAGTCCTGTTGGGATACAAATGCATTGCTAATGTATCTGCGTGTGCCATCTTGTACATGGGTGTGTTTCCCTGTATGATTGTGCTTTCCCTGTTAGCTTGGCCTTGTGTGAGTGGTGATTTTGTGGGCTGGCTGTGTCTCCCTACTAGGCATGCTTTGGTGATGAGTGTCCATGCAGGTCTGTGGGTGGTGTTCATGCATTGATGTTGCATGCAAGGCTTAATATTGGGATGGGTGGGTTGTGATGGTGGGTTATATGTGAGGTGATGGAGTGATGGGGTGGGGTAGGAGTTTGTGATGGCATGCAGGTAGGGTGGGGAGGATAAAGTAGTTAAGATTTGACTTACCAGAGTCCAGTGCTCCTGCTACTCCTGTGAGGCCCTCAGGATGCACAGTCACCAAGACTTGCTCCTCCCATGTTGTTAGTTGTGGGGGAGGGGGTGGGGGTCCACTGCAAGTATGCTGTACAGCAATCTGGCGTCTTGCAATGACGGACCGCAAATAGTGTATGGGGAAGGGTGTTCTGTGCCTCTGATTG
The DNA here is from genome assembly GCF_031143425.1 of Pleurodeles waltl. Taxonomy (NCBI): domain Eukaryota; kingdom Metazoa; phylum Chordata; class Amphibia; order Caudata; family Salamandridae; genus Pleurodeles; species Pleurodeles waltl. The sequence continues at coordinate 843,249,405 of NC_090436.1, forward strand.
AGTGAGTGCTCCTTGGTTGTCTCTCTGTACTTGGTCTCTTTTTTATCGCTGTAAGGGGTTGTGGGTAATGTGGGTGTGTGTTTCATATTGGATTGGGTGTGTGGGTGTGGTGTGTGTATGTGTGTCAGGTGTGTGTATTTTGAATTGTCCAATGTGGTGTAGTTTTGTAAGTGTGTGTGTATTTTGAGCACGGCGGTATGTACCGCCAATGGTTTACCGAGATTGAAAGACCGCCGCAGTTATTCGTGGGTCGCGATACTGTGGGCGTATTCCTGTTGGCATAGCGGTGTGGGTTTTGCTATCGTCAGTTTATGACTGACCTTTGGCCTGGCAGACTTGTGTGGGTGTCTGTATTGTGGCGGATTTCTATGTGTGGGTCATAATACCCGTGGCGGATTACCACCGCGCTCACGGTATGTTGGCGGCCGTCAGCACGGCGGTAGGTGGAATTTACCAGGGTTGTAATAAGGGCCAAAATATTTTCATCACATTGTTAAGTTAGCGTTAGAAAACAAATGCATGCCTTTCGTTTGATGACAGCCATTAAGTAGGTCACGATTTTCATAAACATAAATTTATAATCAAGTTAATTTGCACGTTTATATATATGTATAATAATTACAGAAAGAAAATATTTCCGATAAAATCTCAGCTCCCACAAGGTTAACTACTGTCACTGTATTCAGAGTTTTCATGGAGGCTTCATGGCTAGAAAAACAGGCTAATAACAGCCTCTTGCCCTAGTTCGCTTCCCTTCCACTGGTATAGATCCTTGCTGTCACACTTTCTTTTATTTGTCTAACTATGCCTCATTTTCACACCTCCCTCAGGTCTGTTATACCTGCCAAGTCTCTTTTCAGTTTTTGCCTCCCTTATTTACGTCCACCTCCTCTCCTATATTTCAGCCTCCCCGCTCTCTCCAACATTTCTACATCCTTTTGTTATGCCACTCAATACATTAACTTCAGCAGAGAGGCTTCCCAAATACTTTCACACATGTGCAGCTTCCCTTATTAATCACTTAGTGCAGATAGCCAACGCTCACCTCCTACATGTAGACAAAGCTCTGACAACTCCACCCACCCCCATTGGCCTAGGGCCGGTCACAGACTCACTGCTGCCACCTACAACCCATGGATATAAAGACACAGGCACCTATTCAGTTCTCTGTGGAAAGCATCTGCTGTAATGATATAATTCTCCTCCATACTGCACCCACATTGCAGCAGTCGGTACTCATCCTGTGGCAGTTCAGTACGCCTTTAGCAGTTTACACTGTCTCATTACGCCACTACCAATGGAAATGGAAGAACCCCTCTGCCCACAAACATTTAATTCATGTATTACCTCTCTGTGGGTCTACCACAGCATCCACTATAAAAAAGCAGTGTATGAAAACTGTTAACCTTGTGGAAACATGTCATGTGGAAGTAAAACAGAATAATAAAGCTGGATGTGTAGATGTAGTCTGTGCGCTGAACCTCAGTTACTGTAACACATTTGCAAATTTTCCTTGTATCAAGATTTTTAAGAGTTGATAATAACATTGTTCTATATTGAAAACAAGTGCAGGATACCATGTTTGTGTTTTTTTTTTTTTAATACAGCAAAATTGGTGAATATTGGTGGATTTTGCTGTAAATAAAAAAAAAAAATTTTTTGCCCTGGAGGGTCACAGGGGGAGCCTAGGACCAAGGCTAAGGGATTAGGGTATTCTTACTCTGCCCCCTTTTCTTTTTCCTGTTTTTGTTTGGGACTCCACTGAAGCCAAGTCCCAAAATGTCTGCCAACACTTCCTGGTTGAAGTCTTGGCAGTCAATCAGATCTCTGTACAAGAGCAAGAGAATTAGCAAATATTTGCGACTCTAGATATACAAATTTGGAATCCTTTTATTTATAGAAATCTACTGAATGGATTTACACCAAATAACAAAAAATTTCCTTTCAGGACAAAGCGATGCCTTTCTGCCAAATTTGGTGTAATTCCTTCTAGCAATTTGAGCTGTAGTTGTGTCGAAAATCGTGTAGGAAAGTGACATATTTTGTGGTGTGGAGGTTAGTCCTCACTATCTAATACTCTCATGATACCCCAGAGACTGTCCTTGTATTACACTAGTAAATCATTATCTCAGATCTGGAATTGTGGAAAAGAGTAGTCAGGCTTTACTTAGAGGAAAATGTGTTAAGCATATCACAGTACAAACATGGACAATAAGTAATTGACATGACTCAAAAGTAATCCAACACCAATTTATAAAAATAGAGCTTGTTTTTGTATCATACTGGACACCAAAACAATCCAAATTGAATCTGTATAAACAGAGCTATAGATTTTAGAAGCAACATTAAATTACAGCAGAGCTGACATTTAAACCTTGCTATGGGAAAAATATCACTGGTTGCAAAAATGCACCCTTATAGGGTAAAGGGTGAGCAGTCCCTAGGACCAGTTCACAACAATCAGTGCAGTTTTACCCGGTCCATGGGGCCCAGATGCAGAGTTGTCCTGGCTGTTTGTGGTGCTGAATGGGACTCATGCTAATGCTGATTTTACTGCTTACACAATGGTGCTGTCAAGAGGATGCAGATTCTCCGCTGGAGCTGCAATGCAGATGTCAGATTGCATATTTTACCCTGCACCTGCAGTATCGAGTGCAGCATCGAGTGCAGGGGTTAGTTATCAGACGGGCAACCAATTAGTCTTGGCAGCAGTAAAGGTGCAGGAATCCTTTGGGAACTTCCCTGGTTCCGAAGGAGAGGTATAATGGCCTGAAACTTGGAGGAAGGCAGGACTACAACTCCCAGAAGACAGTAGCCATCTAGCCAACTGGCCTTTGATGATCCCACTGCAGGCCCGATGGCTGGCAAAACTTTGGCTCCTGCGAGTGTTTGCAGGGAACTGGTGCTATCACTCCAGGGAAGTTTGTGGGTGCTTCTGGCTTCCACAAGTGCCCCTCTGGTTGGAAGTGACAAGTTTCAGCCAGGGATGAGAGTTGATCACACATTTCCCAGTCTATTGTCTCAAGGACAGAGAATCTCTCTTTTACCTTGGAGCAGTGAACAGAGTCCAATTGTCTGTGATGCAGAGTTTCTCCTGGTCCTTCTTTGAAGCTGGTCAGTCAGACCTGACATTCTAGTGTCAGATGTGTCCCTTAAATCCTGGATTTAGGGATGGTGAGGCTAGTGGGCAATTGTCAGGGGTCTTATTAAATTCATAAGGCAAGCATACAGAAAATATAACTCTAGGCTGTTGCTGAACCACTGCAGTATGTATGCTTTACTATGAAAGTTTGTCATTTGTTCACAAACCATATTTGCTGCACTGACTAATGTCTGCACATTTGTATTTAGTCAAGCAAACTTGTAAAGTCATTCTTTCCTTTAAATGCTTAATCCCCTGGTTATTTTTTGAGTTAATGTACAAAGAATGTGGCAGTGCACTTGACAATTCATAGCACATGGTATGTAGAAACAACATGCATGATGACTCATTATGAAAGGCCCTAACAGCCCTGAGCCACATGAATGACTCATCACACTGCAGCAGAAAACAACTATAAAAACCCAGGCCAAACCAGCAAACCTGCTTTGTGTTCCTGCTCTGTGCGTTCCGGCATCACTCAAGCATACACTGAATTCGGAAGTTTACTTACCGGATGAAGCGATCCAATGCCGGATCCAGGCATCTAGCGGTCCTCAACTTCTCGTATTGAACGGTTCCTGTAAAAAGAAGAGAAAAAGAATTACAAGGTAAACAAGCATTTACAATGCAACGGGTCTCGCGTTTGCTCATGTTAGAGCTGATCGCGTTGTAAACTCCTATCGGGCAAAAGTGCATTTATGTACACAACCCGAAAAAGTGAAATCAAGTATGTAAAGCGCTCGACTTCTGCCAAGCGAGATCGCGCTCGTAAATTAGAGAAAAAAAAGTCCACGAGCCCAATGGAGAACAGCGAGCCTCGCATGTTTTCTGTACTTGGTTGATGCGCTCGAGGAGGGCTTGCTACCGGAAAAGGCTTGACATATGGGTGCCTTCGACTAATGAAAGCAAGCAGATTTTATTAGGGAAGCCCACGAACCAATAAAAAACACTGACGTGAAGTTGACAGGGCTCCGAGCCCTTTTCTAAATACAAAAGAGTCTTGCTGCGATAAGCATGCGCAAGCGCATGCAACGCAGGCTCGACCCTAAAAAGGCAGCATCGGTGCACAGCGCCTTATCATTAGAACAAGACTATAAGTCTACTTTAAAACAAAAACGCAAATCGGAAAAAGGTGTACATCCAAGGCCTGGTGAAAAGACAGCTAATTGAATATGATTTAACCTTTCATGAGGAATATGTGCTAAATTGTTAATCCTTTATCAAGGGTTACCAGAATTTTGTCTCGACAAACATTGGTTGGATTGTTTCTTTTTTCCTATGTGATTGTGTCATTTCTATGAACATGTGAAAACTCATTATCAACGATTAGCATTGATTTACAAACTTTGTTGCAAAGCTAAATGTGATATGACAAAACTTATTTTAGGGAAAATTTAGAGAGAAATAAGAAAACAAGTAACAAAAGTGAAAACTAACTTCTGTGCAGTGATACCAAGGCATGCTAGGAACTGTGCATGCACGTGAAACCTATGGACTTAAGTGCTTACCCGAATGATTTCAAGAATGCAATTTGACCACTCAACTGAAATAGTCTTTAAAATGCAATTTTTATATTGCAGTGGCTTTACAATCATTTATTACCACTCAAGATTTGTGACCATGTATAGACCTTTACCACGCATGCCTATACCACGCACTTAAGGTAAATAAGAGGGTTTGGGGGCTTCCCCAAAAAAAGATACAAATTATATATATATATATATTATTTTTTTTACAAACAGAGCACGCTGCTACATATGACCACCTTCTAACTGCTGGTGCAGGCGGCAGGATCGATCACAAACTCCCAAACATAAATCACAGCACAAAGGCCACCACACTTCCAGGAGTTCAAAATTCCAAACTTTAATCTTAATAATCACCATCCATATAGCAGCTCTTTCCACAATGCGTTTCGACAACCATCTTCTTCAGGTGGAATGCAAAAAATGGATAAGTCCTTGGATTTTACTCTCCTATTTCTAGCCAATTGAAAAACATTCTGGGAGTCGTAGTACAGTCTTTCTCCCTTAAGGTAGGATGATGGTCATGACATAACAATTCTATCGAGATCATACTGTTCTTTACTCTGGTATTCCTCCTTCATAGTGCACAGTTCGTAAAAGTACATACCGTTGTGATTATTCACAGTGTTTAAGGCCCGTATTTATACTTTTTGACGCTAAACTGCGCTAACGCAGTTTAGCGTCAAAAATTTTTGCGCCGGCTAACGCCATTCTGAAGCACCATGCGGGCGCCGTATTTATTGAATGGCGTTAGCCGGCGCAAGCAGACCGGCGCTGCCTGGTGTGCGTGGAAAAAAACCACATACACCAGGCAGCGCCGGCGTTGGGAAAAATGGCGCTAGGGCGTCTTAAAAATGGTGCAAGCCAGGTTGACGCAAAAAATCGCCTCCACCCGATTTGCGCCATTTTTAACGACGCCCAGACGCCATTTACATGACTCCTGTCTTACTAAAGACAGGAGTCATGCCCCCTTGCCCAATGGCCATGCCCAGGGGACTTATGTCCCCTGGGCATGGTCATTGGGCATTGTGGCATGTAGGGGGGCACAAATCAGGCCCCCCTATGCCAAAAAAATATATAAAAAAAATATAAAAATTATACTTACCTGAACTTACCTGAATGTCCCTGGGGTGGGTCCCTCCAGCCTTGGGTGTCCTCCTGGGGTGGGCAAGGGTGGCAGGGGGGGTCCCTGGGGGCATGGGAGGGCAGCTGTGGGCTAATTTTGAGCCCACAGGTCCCTTAACGCCTGCCCTGACCCAGGCGCTAAAATCCAGCGCAAATGCGGGGTTTTTTGCCCCGCCGACTCCCGGGCGTCATTTTTGCCCGGGAGTATAAATACGACGCATTTGCGGCGCAGTCATTTTTTTAGACGGGAACGCCTACCTTGCATCTCATTAACGCAAGGAAGGCGTTCACGCAAAAAAAATGACGCTCTTTACTCATAGTTTGGCGCTAGACGCGTCTAACGCCAAAGTATAAATATGGCGTTAGTTTTGCGCCGAATTTGCGTCGAAAAAAACGACGCAAATTCGGCGCAAACGGAGTATAAATATGCCCCTAAGTGTTTTATAAATAGCTCAATGCTCGCAATGTAGAAGGTTTTCAGTCCAGGTCGTTCCCAGCACCCTAATTTTAAACAGGCACTCCCAGTCTTAGCTTTCACAAGTGATTCATTTATTCTTTCAAGGTGATGTCTTACCAAGCTCCTGGGCCCCCTCCACTGAATCAAGCTCCAGTTAAAGGGTTGCATTGACCTTTCAGGCGATGTTAGGCTAAGCAGCTCCAAAATAAAAGCCAGCTCTCATCCCGATGATTATCAATAAAGCGCTTATGAAAGTCATATTATTTCCAGTCTTTCAGTGTAATGTACACTGCTCAAGGCCAAGTAGCCTCTTGAAGCCACCATAGATTTAATTCTGATGCCGGGCACTCCGCCAACATAATGTTTTACAAACAGAAGGGGGTCATATGTAGCAACATGCTCTAACTGCTGGTGCAGGCTGCAGGATCGACCACAAATTCCCAAACATAAATCATAGCACAAATAGCCACCGCACTCACAGGAGTTCAGAACTCCCAACTTTAATCTTAATAATCACTATCCATATAGCAGCTCTTTCCGCAACGCATTTCGACAACTGTCTTCTTCAGGTGGAATGCAAAAAACGGATAAGTCCTTGGATTTTACTCTCCTATTTATAGCCAATTGAAAAGCATTCTGGGAGTCGTAGTACAGTCTTTCTCCCTTAAGGTAGGATGATGGTCATGACATAATTCTATTGAGATCATACTGTTCTTTACTCTGGTATACCTCCTTCATAGTACATAGTTCGTACAAGTGCATACCGTTGTGAATTGAAAACAACACTAGTTCAATAAAGGGAGCTTTGTTTAAACTAAGGGCCTCATTCCAAGTTTGGCTGGCGGCGGGCGCCGCCAGCCAAACAGGAACCGCCACTTGGCCGCTCCGCCAAGAACAGTTATAGAGTAGCATGAACCACATGTTAAGGAACTAGGAAAGAGTAGGATGATATGTGACATGACAAGGCATGACAGAGTCACGTATGTAAGGAACAGCAGAAAGTGGGCCAGGAGGATCAGGACCAGATTGAAGAGAACTAAGAAGACCTGTACCTGAAGGACTATAGTCAGTATGTCTAGGAAACTAGAATAAGCAGGACAGGGATTAGAAAGACAGAGGAGGGCAGTAGCAAGGGCACTAAGAAGATCGGAGCAGAGAACAGGTAAATTGAATAGATCATGACCAGGAGGGCCCGAAACAAAGATAAGAGGGCCATGAAGATCAGGACCTTGGAGACCAGTGCTCAGATTACCAAGTGGGCAGAGCAATCATTACAAGAACAGGACCAAGTTGAGAATGACCTAAGGTAAGAAGGCCATCCAGCAACTGGAAGACCATGTGGAATGGGCAGTGTTGGAAAGGAGAACCAGGAACAAAATGACCATGCTCAGGAGAACCTGAAAAAGAAGAACCTGGAGGAAGGGGACCCGATTGATAGCTGCAGTACCAGTAGGACTAAATGGAGAAGGAACAGATCCAGGACAACAAGAACAACCCAAACCAGCAGGACAAATACTAAGCATGTCAGGGAACAAGAAGCAAGATGGACAATGACCTGCAGTACCAGGCCTCAGAAGTTGATGGTGAGGACCACCAGGACAAGTTGGCTAGGATCAAGAGGACCACAAAGGAACCGGGTCGGATGGTCCAAGACAGGGAGAACCAGGAAAGGGTTTGATTGCCAAAAGGCAAAGTTTAAGATAACAAGCACAATAGGACAAGAAGTACAGGACGAGCAGGACCAAAATGACCAAGATTAAGATAACAGGTGGGTCAAACTATTAGGAACATGATCAAGAGGACCCGGGACAAAGGGGCGCATAATCTCAAGAAATACAAGGACTATGTAAAATAAGAATAGCATGACCCTGTCCAGGAGTGCCAGGTATCTGATACCAGGGACACAGGCACCCAGTGTCAGAAGGAAAAGTTAATTGAGGGCCAGTAAACAAAGGACTAAGGGGATTAGGATGATAATGCAGATAGTCAGAACCTTGAATACCAGGACCACGAGGACAATGGATGAGGAAGAAAAAGGGGATTAGGGCCAGGGACATCTTAACCAGAATGATTACAGCCTGGAAGTCTGGGCACAGGGTAGAAAAAGGATGGCCATGTGGATGACAAGAGGATGGCCAGGCCCAGGAGGATCAGATTAAGGAGGACCGTGATGAGTTTGTGTAGCACAAGGAGGAGAAACAGCAGGAAGATCAGTGGCAAGAGGATGTGGACCAGATTGAGGAAGACAACATCCAGGTCAATAGGATCGGGGCCAAAATAAGCAAGGAAGATAAGGAGGCCAGTACCAAGGTTATCAGGAGGCCCAGAACTCAGAGGACCAGAACAAGGAGGATTAGATGTGTCAATACCAATGCGAACAGGAACAGGCCTAGGACTGCCAGGGGGCATGACTATAGGACCAGGGCCTACAGTCCAAAGTGGAGCAGAAAGACCAGGACCTGGTGGTAGCAGGACCAGGCTGAGGAAGGTCAGGAGGACTAGAACAGCCAGAGTCAAGAAGACTAAGGGTGCTGGACCTGGATGTCCAGGAGGATCAGGGTCAAAATGAAGAGATCCATAAAGGCCATTAAGACCAGGGATCAGATGGTGGAATATGAAGTGATCTAAAAGAATTATAATAAGCAGGACCAGGAACAGGGTTAGGTGGACCAGAGAGGTCAGAACCAAGGAACCAGGATCTGAAGTTCCAAGTACAGCAGGGAGAATAGAAACTAGGGTATTACGATCAGGCTGGTGATGATCAGGGGAACTAGGACAACCAAAGCCATGAAGACCAATGGGGTTAGACCAAGACCATAATGACCATATCCAGCCCAAGAGGACCTAATAAGGAGGATCAGGACCAGTGGAAGCAGTATCAGATAGGCCACAAGAACCAGGGCAAGGAGATTCAGGATGGCCCTAACCAGGAAGACTAGGAGAGCTACCACTAGGAGAACCAGAACAACAGGGCTAGGTAGGGTAAGGACCAAACAGAGCATCAGGATGATGATCAGTAGTATCAGGAGGTCCAGGAAGGGTTAGTAAAAAGATGAGCCAGGAGCAGTGTCAGGAATACCAGCGTCAAGAAGGACTACATCCAGGATCTGCAGATTCAGGAATCCAGTACCACAGTGACCAGAACTAGTTAAGTCAGGGCCAGGATGAGGATCAGGAGAATTAAAACAATCCAGAAAAGGATGACATGGAACAGGACTAGGAGGAGGACCAACGCCTTAAAGAACAGAAAGAGCTGGAAATGAAGGAAGAAGGCCTGGATCAGGAGGCCTATGAAATGCTAATAAAATAATGAGCCTGCCATTATTGTAGAGCCAGGAAGCCCAGAGTCAGGAAAGACTACAACCAGGACCCACAGATTCAGGAAGCCAGTACCACAGTGACTAGAACTAGTTAAGTCAGGGCCAGGAGGAGGATCAGGAGAACTGAAACAACACAGAAAGGGAGGACTTGGAACAGAACTAGGAGAAGATCCAATGCCTAAAGGAACAAAGGGAAGTGAAGGAAGAGGTGCAAGAGGACACCTGTGTGAATTTAGGCCGTGTATATTAGGACATCCCGTTTGTAAATGGTTCTTATTCATGCTTCTTATACTGCTTAACCGTAGAAACCCCCACCTCTTCAGCCCACATGTAGAACTGACAGGTATTTGCTGAAAAATTAGTCCATTCAAAGTGAATAAAAAGCTAGGGCTGTTATGCACTGATCTCTGAGTGCAGAACAGGTGATCTGATGCTGGCCCAGTAGTTTGAGGGTGGCTCTAAGGGAATAGGGACTGAAACTTTGCAGAGGAGTTTAAAGGTGGATTGGAGAAATTGAGTGTGGTCTATGAAGGATGGCAGAAAGTGTTTGAGAGACTCAGATGGCTGAAGTTAGTAAAAATAGTTTATGGCTTACAAAGTGGTCACAGGTATTTGGTAATCAGCAAATTAAATGTCAAGATCATAAGAAGGCTCTGATGAGCAGAAGAGGGGGTGATGGAAGCTCTAGCTAGATCATCTCAGATTGTCCAAAGAGGGATTCTGCCTGAACCCCAGACCTTTGTGCCGACGTTCCATGTCTGTGTATGTGAGGTGGGTAAGTACCACAGGGCAGATTTACTAGGAAGTCATGCAATGCACAGCAGCAAGACAACGTGCTATGCTATGTTATGTGACAGTGAGAGAGCAGAAATGTACCATATCAACAAAGATATTATGTATTTCTCTTTTCTGCCTGTGCTTGTGCTCTTTGTACTACCTACTGCCAGCACAGGTACCCTTGCACAGTTATGTAAGAGTTCCTGCACTATAAGTAGGACTGGTTTGGTACAGAATTGCCACCTTCCTGCACAAAACAATCCTTTGAGGTATTTTCATCTTTCAATGTGTGCTGCAGAATGCAATGCACATAGAAAGAGAAATTAACAAGGAGCACTACAGATATTTCTCTTCATTACAACTCTCTTTTGAAGGCGTACCATTTTGACTCAACCTCTGGTTTATTCACCTTAGTAAATCTGGGATTGAACCAAAATACATGGGTGGATGCATCAGAATGACCAGGCTCAAACCATAGAATGCTTTCTCATCACAGGGTAATGCAATGCAGAAATTTGCACTGCTTTGTGTTATTCTGGATATTCTAAGCCACAACAACCCATGCAAGCTGGCTTTGTGTGGTTTAGTATATCCTATTTAAGGGCTTGAGTTTCCTTGCTTCATCTTGCCTGATGCAAAGGCAACACAAAACGTCAGTAAATCTGCCTCATAGTGCACAGTAGTAAGACTACTTGTGTGATGAATGTCTTAGAGCATGGAACAATGGGATGTATTTGGCAGTACGGGATGTAGCATAGCTAGAGCTTCCATACACATTGGGAGTGTATTGACTGCATCCCTCAAGATTGAGGGGGGGCAGAAATGAAGTGAGGGAGAATGGAGAAAAGGATAATCAAATAATTCTGTGAGGCCCTTTTTCAGCAAAGGGATGCTGATTAGTTCTTCCTTAGTGATGACACAGGGTGGATGATAGAAGTAAAGCATAGGTCATAAGTTTCTCTTGTTAAAGGTGTCAAAACTGAGCAGGGCTGCACTTTTGTCTGTGTCTGATCACCACTCTGAAAAGCTGACAAAAACTAGGTGCTGAGATCTCATGCTTCATGGTATCCTTATTTTTTTATAGCCAACACCTAGCGTGAAGGCTGTGTCTGAGTGACAGCCAGAAAATTATATTGAAAGAGAAACACCCCAAATCAGATCTGAAACCTCAATAGTGGAACCGCACCCCCTGTCAAAATAAGTATTAAAGTGGAACTGTAAAATGATTGATCAGTAGGTCACAAGAATGAAGGTAACAAAGTGTTTCTGATTATTCAGGATCTTATTTCTTACAACATGTGTAATAAAGTTAATGAATACAAATCCGTGAGTTTCTTTTCCTTTGTGTCTTTGATGCCTATGTGTTTTTTATTTTATTTTAAAGGGAAAATGTATTCATATTACAATGACATTCATGTCAATTAATTAATGTCCCATTCCTTTGCTTGTGGCTTCTTGATTGAATACGTCCTCTGATGGCCCAACAAAGTATGGGTCATTGAAGGAAGGACTTTATACTATCTACTCTATTTAGAGTAAAACCTTGCTGTAAAGGACAGAGAAAAAAATAATGAGCCCATCATCCTGAGAAAAACTCCACGCGTGTGGGACCATTTTTTTAGTGTTTCAAAAACAAACTCCTGCTGTCTGAATGTACAGTATTGTCCTTCAATTTTTTTGTGTATTAACAAGAACCGCCGTTACAGCAGTTCCTGTCAATGTAGAAAGTTATCTACAGGGCCAGCAGACAACTGAAAATATGGCTGGCGGAGGACCCCCAGGATGTCAGAGGTATACTGCCATCCTGACAGAGTTAACTCCATCGTCAAAATTCTAAATCAGTCCCATAGGTTTTCTTACTTCTGTCATGAGGTTTGAATGAAGCCTCTCACTTATAGTATGTTCATAAGGGACCCTATGCAATTGCTTCAATTTTGATAAAATCACCCTAAATATTAGATGACTCTACATTACTGAGAAACAACATTTCCATTTCAGTTTTTTTGCTTTTGCAAATCATTGTATTCAGGTGTTTTAGTATGATGTGTATAATTGAACTGAACCATACCTAATAATTCCAGAACGCACTGAATTGCTGTAGAAAAAAGAGATGTAGTCTTAACATGGAGCCTTTTGGTAATTCTATATCTAGGCCCGTATTTATACTCCGTTTGCGCCGAATTAGCGTCGTTTTTTTCGACGCAAATTCGGCGCAAAACGAACGCCATATTTATACTTTGGCGTTAGACGCGTCTAGCGCCAAAGTATGGGCAAATAGCGTCATTTTTCTGCGTGAACGCCTTCCTTGCGTTAATGAGATGCAAGGAAGGCGTTCCCGTCTAAAAAAATGACGGCGACGCAAATGCGTCGTATTTATACTCCCGGGCAAAAATCACGCCCGGGAGGTGGCGGGTCAAAAAACCCCGCATTTGCGCCACTATTTAACGCCTGGGTCAGGGTAGGCGTTAAGGGGCCTGTGGGCTCAAAATGAGCCCACAGGTGCCCTCCCCTGCCCCCAGGGACCCCCCCTGCCACCCCTGCCCACCCCAGGAGGACACCCAAGGATGGAGGGACCCACCCCAGGGACATTCAGGTAAGTTCAGGTAAGTATAATTTATTATTTTTTTTAAAAAAATTGGGTGGCATAGGGGGGCCTTATTTGTGCCCCCCTACATGCCACTATGCCCAATGACCATGCCCAGGGGACAGAAGTCCCCTGGGCATGGCCATTGGGCAAGGGGGCATGACTCCTGTCTTTACTAAGACAGGAGTCATTTAAATGGCGTCTGGGCGTCGAAAATAATGGCGCAAATCGGGTTGAGGCGATTTTTTTGCCTCAACCTGACTTGCCCCATTTTAAGACGCCCTAACGCCATTTTCCCCCTACGCCGGCGCTGCCTGGTCTACGTGGTTTTTTTCCACGCACACCAGGCAGCGCCGGCTAACGCCATTCCATAAATACGGCGCCCGCATGGCGCTTCAGAATGGCGTTAGACGGCGCTACATTTTTTGACGCTAAACTGCGTTAGCGCAGTTTAGCGTCAAAAAGTATAAATATGGGCCCTAGTCCTTGTGCATTCATATTGCTTTGTGAGTAAGAGAGAGTATATAGCTTCAGTAGAGTAAACAGCTCTAGCTAGCCTTCCAAAGGTCCCAATCATCTTTATCATGAGTTAGATCTACAGGTAAACATAAGGAAATAGGTGCATTTGTGCCACTCAAGACAGATCCATAAAGGACCTCCCAAGTTGATATGTCTTGGCCCACTGTGCAATAAAGTGGTATTCTGTGCCACATTTGTCAAAGTAACTTGGAAACATTCAAACATTTGAGAACTTTAGACCTATAAGTTAGTACTGGGGTCTAAGCCAATGTTAGCACTAAGGGCCTCATGTTGTAAAATCACAAGGTTTGTGAGCACAAAGGTACTTATCATTATGTACAAAATCCTTTTTATGTGTTGGAATTTTCTTTAGACTAATAAAAGGACTTTTGCAATACTTTCTGACTTGAAAATAGGAGGGTTCAAGAAAAGGTGTTCTTCTCTCCCCTTTCCAATTCAGAAAGGAATTTATTGATAATTTGTGTTTGCTATCGCTGTGACAAACTATTGATGTGCTACCAACCCCCTAGTTGGTGTGGTAACTGATTTGCAAAGAGAAAAGGGTCCATTTAGGTCATGATGTTGGCAGCTAAGAGGAAGGGGCGGGGGTAGAAGTTTTATAAAAATTGCCAGCCAAACAGTGCAGAATCTCTGCTGTTTAGACAGTTACTGGTTGAATAGTGAAGTTTTTCTGCGATTTGCATGGCTGCCAGGGAAACAACCAGCAGCCAGGCAAATAGTGACGTTTTTCTGCTATTTTCACAGCTGCCGGAATAACAGTGCAGAATCTCTACTATTTAATCAGCAGTTAGCTAAAGAGTAAGGCCCATATCTATGTAAAGTTAGTGTCACCCTAGCGTCATTTATTTTGATGTTAAAGTGGCCCTAACTTAACTCCATATTTATATTTTGAAGTTAGACCCGCCTAGAATCAAAATATTGGAGTTAGCACATTTCTAGGAGGCGCCAACCCACCTTGCGTCAATGAGATGCAAGGTAGGCATTCCCTTCCCAGAAATAATGCTAGCCCCCAGCATCATGTTTGACACCTGAGGCAGAAACTAGGAGGTGGGCCTAAATAATGGCACTAAGCCTGATTAGCGTCATTAGTTAATGCCTGGTCAGACCAGGCGTTTAAGTGCTGGTTGGCCCATTTCTATAGAAAACAGAACATAATGGGTACGTAGATGTCCACCCCAACCCCATAGCATCACCACCACCCACACCACAGGGACACTACAGAAGCAGGAAGCCCATCCCAGGTAAATTACAGGTAATTGTATGTGTGTGGTGTGCCACTGGGGGCCCCTTACATGTAGCCCCCTCTCTGGCACTGGGTATGTTGGGCTTGCCCTGGAGACACTGGTCCCCTGTGGTGGGAATTGGGATAGTGGTAAATACTCCTGTCTATACTTAGACAGGAGTCATTTTTTGGCTGCTTGTGTCTCAAAAAATGATGCTAGGCTGACTAGCAGCAGATATTTTGCTGCTAATCAGCCTACCGTCATTTTTTACCCACTAAGGCCATTTCCCCTAATGCTATCCATCACCGGTTAACGTCTTTTTTTGAGACGCTAGCAATTCTTTAGCACCTTTGTGCATCATTTTTAAAATATGGCACACAGATGATGTTAGGGAACAGCATTAGCTTGCGTTAAATTAAGTGACGCACAACTGCACTAGCCATTTTTATAAATATGAGCCTACATTTTTTCTTCTAATTGTATGGCCGCCAGCTACAAAATGCAGAATCTCTACTGTTTGGTCTGGGGGCTGATAAATAGTGACGTTGTGCCTGCTATGTGCATGGCTGGTAGCTGGACAACACAAAAATCTCTACTATTTAGTCAAGAGACATGTATTAATATTTACATTTTCTTGCCATTAGTATGGCTTTCATCCGAACAGTTTAGAGTCTCTATTGTGTAGCCAGGGTCTGAGTAAATAGAGAAGTTTTTCTTCCACTTACACGGGCAACAGGCAAAAAGTTTTTCTGCTGTTTGCATGGCTGCAGGAAAACAGTGCAGAATCTCTACTATTTAGCCAGTAGCTTGGTAAATATTGAAGTATTTCTGATCTTTGCATGGCTGCAGGGTGTAGATTTACACGGATGCACATAAATGAGCACACGCGGAGACCCGTTAAGTTTGCTGCCACACCCGAGACTGCGTCACCGCAGCTCTTCCTTTATTTATATACTTCCTCCGTGCCCCTCCCGGACACGCAGAGTACGTTTACTCAAACAAGGAGAGCCCGCATGGCTCTCCGCTTACTCTCTACATCCCCCCCATGTTTCACTCCACATGGAGACGGATTAACAGATACCTTATGCATATGACTTAACATGGTCCTTCAGGCCCTCCCTCGTTAAGGAAGAAACACTAAAGGAAAACAAAAGTAATAACAAATAACAAAATGATGTAATTCTGTGACAACCAGTGTCCCATCTTCTCACACTGTCTTCATCAGTCTCCAACAGTGTTCCATCATCAAATAATGGCGATGACATGCAATTGATGACTAGCCAACTTGGCAGACAAAGGCCCTCATTCTGACCTTGGCGGGCGGCGGAGGCCGCCCGCCAAAGTCCCGCCGTCAGGTTACCGTTCCGCGGTCGAAAGACCGCGGCGGTAATTCTGACTTTCCCGCTGGGCTGGCGGGCGGTCGCCTTCAGACCGCCAGCCAGCCCAGCGGGAAAGAGGCTTCCACGATGAAGCCGGCTCGGAATCGAGCCGGCGGAGTGGAAGCTGTGCGACGGGTGCAGTTGCACCCGTCGCGTATTTCACTGTCTGCGCAGCAGACAGTGAAATACATGTAGGGGCCCTCTTACGGGGGCCCCTGCAATGCCCATGCCAGTGGCATGGGCACTGCAGGGGCCCCCAGGGGCCCCGCGACCCCCCCTACCGCCATCCGGATCTCGGCGGTCCGACCGCCGGGATCTGGATGGCGGTAGTGGGGGTCGGAATCCCCGCGGCGGTGCAGCAAGCTGCGCCGCCGCGGAGGATTCAATGGGGCCGCGGTACACTGGCGAGACCCCGCCAGTGGTGCCGGTCCGACCGCGGCTTTACCGCCGCGGTCGGAATCCCCATTGGAGCACCGCCGGCCTGTCGGCAGTGCTCCCGCGGTCCTCCGCCCTGGCGGTCAAAGACCGCCAGGGTCAGAATGAGGGCCAAAGTCTTTTAGTTGACTACTAGGTGCAGGATTGGGACGTAAGTCATATCTTGCATTTCTAGCGCGCACATTTTCATGTCCCGGAACACAACCAGGCTGAGGGTGTATAGTTATAGTTGGCACAGGCACATTTTCCTTCTCTCCAGATGTTATGAGGGAGCCACCATCGTTATCATACATTTCACACTCTTCTTCTTCAACCAATTCTCTTTGGCCAGCTCTCCGAAAATGTGACACATTGCGAGTCACTCTCTGTCGTCCCCTGGCCGCAGTTATCATCGACCCTTTTACTCCAATGACCTCCCACACCTCAGGCTCAAACGGTGTCCTAAACTTTCCTCCTCCTCGCCGACATCTCACCACCACTCGATCTCCTTCTCGAAACCCTCGATATTTGGCTCGCCGCTTTGTACTGGCCTTTTGATTAGTGATTGCTCGTCGTCTTTGCGTGGCCTTAACATCTAGCACAGGAGGTTTCCAATTAGTACCTGCTGGAATGCAGTCACGTGGAGCCACCTTGAACATGAGATCAGAGGGTGCACACCCCGTGGTGCTATGGGGTGTTTGACGATAAGCACTCAAGAATTGATACAAGCACTGTTCACTGTTCTCCTTTTGTTCAACGCCAATTCTAAGGGCCCTATTCAGAGTCCGCAGAAACCTCTCGACATCCCCATTGGCTTGGGGCCAGTATGGCATTATTTTACGATGACGAATCGCCAACCCCTCAAGATACGCACGAAACTCTTGCCCCTGGAATGGGGGCCCATTGTCTGTTCGAATCTCATCAGGCAGACCAAACATCGCAAATGTCTTTTGCAGAACGGGTCTTACGTTTTCAAAGGCTGTCGACGCCACCAATTCAACCACGGGAAATTTTGTATAGGAATCAATCAGGACGGCCGTTAACCTCCCATCCGGAAAGCTTCCAAAGTCCATGCTCACCTTTGCCCATGGTTTCAACGTAGCCGGTTCAGTTGTCACTGGACAACTCGGAGGTTCCATTGATGTGATAATGCAAGAGTGACACTTCCCCACCATATCATCAACGTGCCTATCCATACCAGGGAACCACACTTTAGCACGCAGCCTCGCTTTGGTTTTCGCAGCACCTTGATGCCCTTGATGAGCCAAGTCAACTACTCGAGACCAGAGACACTGCGGAAGCACAATTCTTCTTCCTCTTAGCACTAACCCATCACTATCTGTTGATAGTTCTTCACGCACCTTCCATAGACCTTGCATCGCCAGCTTCTGATCCGGGCATGAGACATTCGTTTTTTCTAGAAAATATTTCCATTTCTTGTGAGTCAACGCTTCCTTGACATGACCCAACACTACATCACCCTGGGTAGCACTAATAATGTCAGCTATCAGAAGTGCATTGGGACATGCCGACTGTACGACCATGCTGACGAAAACCTCCGTACTTTCCTCATCTTGTTCTTGTTGTGCATCAACTACCTGCGGAGAAGGGTGACGAGACAGGTAGTCTGCAGGATTACTTGCCCCAGGCCGATAAACAACTGTAAAACGATAAGGTTGAAGCAGAACGGTCCATCGTTCAATTCTCGGGGGCGCAAGACGTGGGCTGCCCGCAAACAGCGAAACTAATGGTTTGTGGTCAGTGATCACTTGGAACTCATGCCCATACAAATAGAGATGAAAATGGCGGCACGCCCAACGAATGGCTAGCGCTTCACGTTCAATCTGCGCGTACCTGGTTTCGACTGCCGACAAAGCCCTACTAGCATATGCAACAGGGATCCACTCTTGATGTCTCTGTTCTTGCAACAGAACGGCCCCGAGCCCCACGGGACTCGCATCTACCACCACTTCCGTTCTCCGGCGGGGATTGAAATAAGCCATAGTTGACCTATCCAGCAATGCGGCCTTAATGTCCTCAAATGCTTTGTGGGCCTCCTGAGTCCAGTCCCAACGATGTTGCCCTTTCGTGAGCTGCCGCAGAGGTTCAGACATAGTAGCAAGTTGTGGTATGAACCTTCCACAGTACGTGGCCATCCCTAGAAAACTACGAACTTCCGTGGGACTTTGCGGAACGGGGGCTTGACGGATTGCTTCAGCTTTCCGTGGATCTACCTGCAGGCCATCCTTCGAAAATATATAACCAAAAAAATCTACAGACGTTTGATAAAAAGCACACTTCTTTTTATGGAGCGTCAACCCTGCATCAGCTAACCGTTTCAGCGTCGCTCTGAGATGGCGATGATGTTCCTCCCTCGTTCGGGAATGTATCAAGATGTCATCACTTAGATTAATTACCCCCGGTAACCCGGACAAAGTCTCTCGGATGACATTCTGAAATACTTCGGCAGCTGAGGACACTCCAAAACTTAGTCTCTTGTACCTTCTTAGTCCTACATGTGTCGAGAAGGTGGTGATATTCCTACTTTCGGGGTCTAGTTCCAACTGATGATATCCCGCGTTAAGATCCAGTTTCGAGAACCACTGTGCCCCATTCAAATCTGCAATAATGTCATCCATGGTGGGCGTGATGTGTCTCTCTCTCCTAATGGCCTTGTTTGGCAGCCGCATGTCAACACAGAGACGAATTGCTCCCGGTTGTTTAGGCTTCGGCGCGATCACCAACGGTGACACCCAAGGTGTGGGCCCATCTACTTTTTCAATGACTCCTTGGTCTTCCAACAGCTGCAACTCTTTCTCGACAGCCGGGCGCAAATGGAACGGCACTCGACGATGTCTTAGCGCCACCGGAACCACACTATGGTCAATGTGTAGCTTGATGTGCTTTCCTTTCAGCCGTCCCAACCCCTCGAAGAGCTGTGGGAACTCATTGAGAAGCCGTTCCACCTGAGTGTCATGGACTTGACGTGCAAAGAACACCAGTTCTAACTCTTCTGCGGTGTGACATCCTAGCAGAGTGCCACGATCCCCAGCCACTACATAGAATGTTGCCTCTGTGGACTTGTCTCCACTGTTCACAGCTACCTCCACCGTTCCTTTGAGAGGAAGGGGGTCTTGCCCTCCGAAGTTGTATATTTTTGTAGTCGTCGGAGTGAGTCTTGGGGCTGGTATTAATTTCTGGAACAGAGTTTCATCCATAACATTGACAGACGCCCCTGTGTCAATAAGTACAGATACCAGCGTGCCATTGACGTGAACGTCGCTCATTGGAGGCAGTCTTTTCTTTAGTTGTCTCCTTCCCGTGAAAGAAATTACAAAAATGTCCTCTTCTTCATCTTCATCAAAAACCGGGCCACTCACCATGGCGTGGTCCCTTACCTCTTCCGTGCTTTTGGATACAGCTCTCACATTAGCATCTCTTCCTTTCTGTTCCCCTGGCTTATTCCTTCTGGATCTACACACTTTGGCAAAATGGTTTGCTTTACCACAGCGATTACACGATTGTCCTTTCGCCGGGCACCCCATGTTCGCTTGGTGCTCATAGCCACAGCTTCCACAAACCCTCTCATTTGGTTTGACCTGGTTCGGCTTGCGCAGTACTGCCTGGCGTGTCTGGTACAGCCTCTACCTGTTCCTCCTTAACCTGAACAGCACGAGTCGATGACGCTGCCGCTAGCGACTGACCCCTAACGGCTGCCATCGCGTCTGCTCGCACCGCGGACAGTTCATGTGATCGTGCAAGAATCAAAATGTCATCGAGGGACATCCCCTGCTGTCGAAGAATAAGCTTTCTTAATGCATTGGATCGGCAACCTTGGATGATCTGTGCTCTGATCTCCTCCTGCTGATTGAGCCCAGTGCATGAACTCACCAGCTTTCTCAACCTGGCGTAGAACATATCCATCGATTCGACTTCTGTCTGTTGCGCCTGTCTCAACTTGAAACGCTCAAAATCAGAATTAAGTTGAGGATCAAAATGTCTATTTAAAGCAGTTACCGCTGCATCGAAATCAGACTTGTCTCCTGTATCAGGGAGGGAATCAAACAACTCTTGCAGTTCATCTCCTCCCATCAGCAGCATTACGGACCTTCGTACGGCCCCATCTGTTTCTCTAGTTGCGCAGAAGTAGTTTTCTAGGCGATTTATCCATAAGCGCCACCTGGGCGCAGCAGTTGCCGGGTCAACCAGTTGGCTAAACGGTGGCAATGACGTGATGGAGGAGTGTGTACTACTGTTCGGCTGCGCTGGGAGTTGGGGATTTCCTGGTGGTGGTGGTGGTGGACCGGCATCATCCTGGGGTGGGGCACTCATGCTTGCTCTCCCACACTCCCCTAACTCACAGCAGTCAACTTTTATTTAGATGTCTGTTTATACCTTAAACTGGGCTTTGTGCCTTTTATTCACCACAGAGGAGCAACACAAAAGGAGGAGAGAGAAAAGAAGAAGAAAAAAAAAATCCTTCTCTTCTTTTTTTTTCACAGGCCTCTGCCTGCCAGCAGAGCCTCTAGTTTTATTTATGGTCTCTTTTCTTTTTTTTTTCAGGCCATGCCTCGCCTGCGTTGCCTTTGTTATTGTGATTCCCCGGCTCCTGGGGAAACACTTATCCTGCCGCTCTTCTGCGGCCGAACACCACAGAGGTGGGGCACCCGAGCAGAGATGCACCCGCGTCACTGCTGCTCCCCCGGCAACAGGACGCACACGGCCGGCGCCTCGGTGGAGCGAGAGGCTTAAAAGCCGGCGCGCTCGATGGAGCGTGACGCTCCACGTGTTCTTCCCTGCCGGGCGGGACCTCCCGGCACCAGTATGCGCCGGCTGGGAAGCGCTCAACGGAGCGTTTCGCTCCACGTGTTTATTTTCTTTCTGGGGCGGGGCGGGGCAAAGCTCACCGTATTCGGCTTCCCCGGACAGGGGGCCGAACCGCACTCTCTCCGGCACCACAATCCGGCTCTGTCGTGTCTCCCCTCCACAGGCGGCCGATACCGCACCACGTTCGGTACGTTTTATTCTTTATTCGTTTTCACGCATCACACGTTTATGGTGTAATTGTTCAGATGCATGGGATTTTGCGAACCCGCTCGTCGCCATTGTAGATTTACACGGATGCACATAAATGAGCACACGCGGAGACCCGTTAAGTTTGCTGCCACACCCGAGACTGCGTCACCGCAGCTCTTCCTTTATTTATTTACTTCCTCCGTGCCCCTCCCGGACACGCAGAGTACGTTTACTCAAACAAGGAGAGCCCGCATGGCTCTCCGCTTACTCTCTACATCGGGCACACAGTGCAGAGTCTCTGCTATTTAGCCAGCAGCCAGGTAAACAATGACATTTTCTGCTGTTCGCACGGCCGCCAGCCAATCAGTGCAGATTTTCTATTATTTAGTCAGTGGTCAGGTAAATAGTAAAGTTTTTCTGCTATTCTTAAGGTTGCTGGCCAAATAGCAAATAATTTGTGTTTATCCAGTGGTGGAGTAAACAGCAGAACAAATTCATAATTTACCCGGTGGCCAGATAAATAGCTGCTACCTTGTTTAAAAGCATGCGCTTAATTGAAGACACCCTAAAACGTGTTCTATTTTCAATGCAGAATGAGCTAGGAAGAAATCTGTCAGATTACACGGAGGCTTATTTTTTTACGATTTGTTCAAAGTAAACCACTAGGTGCCACTGTTGCTTCAAATAGCGGACGCTGACACAGCGTTTTCTCTTTACCTAGAACTACGGAATGCTAGCCGCACGTGTACTACTCGTCAGAAGTTAAGTGATATGATAATAGCTTGGATTTTTTAATTAAACGTCTAAGCATACCTGCTTAGTACAAAAACTCTTCCAGTGTGTATGATTTGCAAGATCATTTATGAGAAAGACTAATAGATATAGTCCACTCCTTCTATGTGCGCTTTTCAAATTGCTTGCCATTATCATATTTGTTACTTTTAGGAAGGTACAGCTATGCACGATTTTTACAGCTTTACAGCGGCTCTACTTTATGAAAAACAGAAATGAATATCTGTGCCATATTTATGAATCCCTTACACTAATTTTGAAACCTAATTTTAAAAGACTGGGTCGGAATCCGATAAACTTAAGGTAAACTTGATATCCAAACTCAATGAAAGTGGCAAACATCTTCCCTTGCATCCCTGGACATGATTATATAATGTAAGTATATATGGCTTCCGGGCATCCATAGCAAACCAGATAGTCCAGCCCTGAAACTTCACAGAACTCAACAGTTTGTGTAGCAGTGCTTCTATTTGCCCTAAAGTCACTGTAAGGAAGGGTGGCAAAGGCATGATACGCCTTTCGGTTACACTATTACCACTCTCACTAGCTCCTTCCTCTGTAGCGCCACCAGATCCTCATACCTTTCGCCCATCCCCAAATCTAGCTAATTGCCGCATCTCATATCTGCTACTTAAGTTCAATGTAATTGACAAAGTGGCGCATCTTGTATTAAAGGAAAGAGTCTGAGGCCCGTATTTATACTTTTTTTAGCGCCGCATTTGCGCCACTTTTTGATGCAAAACGGCGCAAACCTACAAAATACAGGCCCATATTTATACTTTTTGACGCAAAACTGCGCTAACGCAGTTTTGCGTCAAAAAAATTAGCGCCGGCTAACGCCATTCTGAAGCATCATGCGGGCGCCGTATTTATTGAATGACGTTAGCCGGCGTTAGCCGCCGGCGCCGTCTGGTGTGCGTTAAAAAAAACAACGTACACCAGGCAGCGCCGGCGTAGGGGAAAATGGAGCTTGGGCGTCAAGAAATGGGGCAAGTCAGGTTGAGGCAATTTTTGCGCCTCAACCCGATTTGCGCCATTTTTTTTTCACTCCCAACCCCCATAGAAATGACTCCTGTTTTTAGCAAAGACAGGAGTCATGCCCCCTTGCCCAATGGCCATGCCCAGGGGACTTCTGTCCCCTGGGCATGGTCATTGGGCATAGTGGCATGTAGGGGGGCACAAATCAGGCCCCCCTATGCCACAAAAAAAAATAAAAAAAATACATACCTGAACTTACCTTAATGTCCCTGGGATGGGTCCCTCCAGCCTTGGGTGTCCTCCTAGGGGGGGCAAGGGTGACAGGGGGGGTCCCTGGGGGCATGGGAGGGCACCTCTGGGCTCCTTCAGAGCCCACAGGTCTCTTAACGCCTGCCTTTTGCAGGCGCTAAAAAACGGCGCAAAAGCGGCCGTACGTCATTTTTTTTGACCCGCCCACTCCCGGGCGTGATTTTTGCCCGGGAGTATAAATCTGACGCACATGCCTCGGAGTCGATTTTTTAGACGGGAACGCCTACCTTGCATCTCATTAACGCAAAGTAGGTGTCCACGCTAAAAAATTACGCTAACTCCATGGACTTTGGCGCTAGACGCGTCTAACGCCAAAGTATAAATATGGAGTTAGTTTTGCATCGAAATTGCGTCAAAAAAAATGACGCAATTCCGGCGCAAACGGAGTATAAATATGCCCCACAATGGCATTTTGCAAGTTTGCGCCGTTTTTGCGTCAAAAAACGACGCAAATGCGGTGCAAAAAAAGTATAAATACGGGCCTGAACTTCTACTCCTTGCTTGTCTGTTGAAGTAAATCAAGAATCAAGGGCTCAATCGACTTCATAACGTAGACCAAGAGTAATACCTAAAAGGAATTCGCGTCGCAAGAAAACAGCATAGCCAGACTGACACCAAAACTGTCCTACATTAAGACCCAGATTGCGCAGAAATAATCAGACCAAATAACTTCTTGTGACAGCTGGCCATGTATCTTATCCTTTTACCATCTAGCAGTGCTCCCCTAACTTTTCAAAACGACGACGACCTAATTTTTAGAATGACTAACTTTCGCGACCCATCTAGCTGTACTGGGCGTGAGGCAGGAAATGTTTTATTGTAATAAGAGCTTTGTGTGTTAGCCTACTGTCATTTGCAGACAGCATATAAGGGGCGTATTTAAGAGCCCCTAGTGCCACCAGGGCGTCACTTTTTCTGACGCTTCGGTAGCGCTAAGCACTGCTCCATATATACAAGGAGGTGTAATTCCACTTTTTTATGGTGTTACGCCTCCTTGTAAATATGGGCCCTTCAGATGCAGTTTTCTGCTTCAGTGTGCAATGGGTGTTGTTGTGAGCAGTCCACCGCAACACCCATTGCTTTTGATGCTGCCTCAGAGTTGTCGTAAACCTGAGTCAGCTCCCAAATCTAATGCCAACCCAGGAGTGGCGTTAGCATGGCAAAACGAGGAGGAATGCTTTTATTTCTCCTCTTTTTTTGCTTTTTATTTGTGTGCTGCATTCTGTAGCATAGATAAAAGAAGCAAAATCCATGGACATTTTTTTACATGCAGGAAGGGACACCTTCATGCACATAAACAATCATTCAAAATTTTGCAGCACACATAGAAGTGCCAAATCGCCAGTATAGATTATTTATGTAAAGGAAGGAACACCTTCCTGCATATAAACAATCTATTCCTTCAATGCAGACACCCTTGCACTGTGGTGCAAGGATGTCTGTGTTGGCGTAAGCAGTTTAATTCAGAGCCAGCACAGGGGGAAAAGCAGGGGTGCACCGTATTCCTCTAACTACGGCGCACCCCTGCAGTTCAAAAGTGGTGCAATGCGGCGCTGCTATTTTTGGCACAGCACCGCGCTTTGCCACTTTTGCATAAATCTGGGCCTAAATTTGCACAGCCATGCCATCAGCCATGCGATTTTACTGACAAAATTGTATTGCACACAAATAATGTGTGGAAAGTGTTTCAGTGAATCTTTATCATTTGTGCATCACCAAGGCAAGTGTTTTGATTTATTTTTATCCTATTAAAATATTTGTTTCCACACTTCAGAATTACAAAAAAAGTTTTGCTACCCTAACTGCTGAATGTACACAGTTCACTTTACAGTTATTTACATTTTGTTGTGTTATTTAAAACTGATATCTTTTAGCCTTTTTCTTTCACACTCCTTGTACCCAGCAAGATTGCCACATAATTCACTTTAGTTTTCTTTATCTGACTGCAAAATGAGAGGAGTTTGTAAACACAAATCTTTGTGTTAAAAAAATAGGCAGCAATTGGTCAGAAGACATAGCCTGACATTTGACCTTTTTCTTTGAAGCACAGTAAATGTGAAAAGAAGGGGTGGGCGGAAAATTCCAGTCCACCAGCAAAGTTTACCAACTCCGTACTCTGTAAGTATCATGGAGTTTAGTAAAAACTGTGCCATGCACAGCATGGCAGAGTTTTTCCTTGCACATGGCTCATCAATGTTAAATTGGCAAGCGCACGTTTGCGTCCCCTTGCACAATTTTCAAGCGCTAGAACACCACCCAGTGAGATTTTCTCAACTTGGGTGGTCATGGAAGGTCATGGAAGAACGTGACCATTGTTGTTGAGAAAGCTGCAGCTAAAGTAGAAGATGTACTCGGGCGGCACAATCAAGCAGTGCCCTCTGGTGCACTGTGTGGTGCCATTCTATCTGATTTTACAGCACAGAACAAGATCCAAGTGCTAAAACTCAGCGTGAGCAGCACGGCATTCCAAATTCCGCCCTCTTGAGGAACTCCAGGAAATCGAGTTTTTAAATAATTCTGTGAAATTCTCCACAAGCTCAGAATTTAAAGGAATTTTTATTTATTGCTTATACTTTTGCAACACACAAACAATCAACTTGTGACCCACAGTTTGGGAAATGCTGCTCTATAGAACAAATCTGCACTCTTAGTACAAAATTCCTTACAGTTTTGAAAAAAATATTTTCAGAGAAGATATGCAATAACAGTCTTGAGGATTCTTCCTAGTGGTCTAGTCTCTACTATCATGACTATGCAGCAAAAATTACATAGGTACACATTCACTGTGATTCACAAAGCTATTTAAGGCAGCAACCCTGTGTAAGACCATAAATCACTTAATTTATGCCTGAAAGTGATCCACAAAAGGAAACTGTTCAAAGCGTTTAATTACTCTAATTTCTCACCAAAAGTGAGTAGTGTTACACAGTTTTTAATCCCATACAAAGGGGGGCATCACAAAGTGTGGTTTGGATCCTAAGGGGCATATTTAAAAGCCCCTAGCACCACCTTGCTCCACCCTAGAGTCAGTTGTATTTACACTAAGGTGAGACTTGTGTGGCTTTTCTGCTGTGCCATATTTACAAAGTGGCGCAATGCTTGCATTGCACCTTTTTCCTACCCCTTGTGTCACATTATGCTTGCCTCAGCCAGAATGTTATCAGGGAGGCCCAAAAAAAAATGTTTCAGTGAAATTTACAAGATTTCACTGCACCATTTTTTCCATCATTTTAAATGCCTGCTCAGAGCAGGAATTTAAATCAAGCACCCATTATATTCAATGGCCCTCCCTTTGCTTTGCTGCTCTAACATCAAAATTTTTATGCTAGTGTAGCAAATCACAATAGCGATGAAAATGTTGACGCTATTTTGCTAACAACTGCCATAATGCGCGGTATTGTAAATACAGCGCAACCATGAGGCTGTTAGGTGCTGATAGGTGGGTGCAAGAAAAGTGCTGCATAATCTATGATGCACCACTTTCTTGTAAATACACCCCCACGTGGTTGACTCGGAAATGACATAGCTTCTTTACATGGTTGTGCCTTATGCTCAAAGTCTTCTGTGATGTGGATTAGGACTAAGAGAACATTGTGTAGTTTCCTTTGCAGACATTACATAAAAGTTCTGAAACAATTATGCAAAATTACACAAAACTCTGGTTTGGTATTTTGTTCTATTTTTAGAATGGAATGAGTCTTCACCAGGGATATGCGAAATTCATGTACATTGTTTTTGTATAATTATAAAAAGCTTAGCAAAATTATGTGAAATACACAAGATAAAAATCCATCTTTTAGAGCTATATTTTAGAGTCAGATGTGTCTCTGCATCAATTTTTGCTGCAAAACTGCATTTTGCAATAAAATATTAGTGGAAAAAATCACCATGAACACACCAGCTGCTCATGTTCTGTTGTTCCTGTGGGTTTTGACTATTGTTTTACCAACAAAATGCAGCATAATGGCTTATCTTCCCACATTTTATGGAGCAGGCATATTACGAAATTCCCAAAGTTAAGTGAACTACTCTGGCATAATTACATTTTTCCCAGGCCTAATAGTCACATTCATTTTGAATAAGGGGACACAGTTTGCCATAACAAATACCACAAAAATCACACATGACTTAAACAACAGCTGCTACGTTCTATTAATTGACGTTGTTTCTGTACTTCCATCATGGGAGTTTTACTCAAGCTATATCACATTTATGTAAAAATATTATGGTTCTGTATCCTCTGTTCAGAGTAATAATAGGCATATACAGTGTTGCAGATAATCAAGAAGCAACTGGGGACAGTTGGTCCATAGGTAATGAACACCACATGAATCATACAAGTCCCAAAATATAAAGCTATAAGGGGCATTGAAAGAAAATTCTGAGATGGTACTGCAGTGAAAAGTGAAGAGAACCTGAGTATGTTTTATAGCGAAACTCAGGTACAAAAGAGAATGAAGGGGGAAGAAGGTTAGTGTGAAAGGATTGGATAAGTCATAAGAGGAGGCACTGAGGTGAAAGGTAGGGGAGTCATCTATATGTGGGTTCAGTGTGACAATAAGAAGAACCCTTACCATATTTTGTGTGGTGTACCCTCAGATTTGTTCCTTGACTGTTTGTGCTGTCTGTAGAACTCTGTGCACTTTACCCCTGCTAACCAGAGGTAAAGTGCCTATGCTTCCCCTTTCACTATGACAAAATTAGCATACCTCGGATTGGCCCATTTAACTTAACTATACATAGCTAGTATATGATACCCAAGGTGTACTCATGTCCTGTAAGTTAAAGGTCACCAGTTGACTGCAGCACTCATTATGCCATCCAAAATAGTAGCAGTGCAAATATGGCTGTAGGCATGCCATGTGTAGCCTGGCTGTGTCAATGTAAACTGCAAACTTGACCTGTCAAAATCAACCCCTTTTAGCAGGCCTAAACTCTCCTTATAGATGTAATAAGTCACCCCTAAGTTGGCCTTAATGCCTAATAAGGCAGGGTGCAACATACTTGAGAATAGGAAATGTACAAGTAAGATGTTAAACATACCTTACAATAAAAAGGTACAAAATTATATTTTCACTGTAGCAGGGTTAACTTTTCCATAGGAAAGCACTGGGATTCAATATTACATTTAATATTGCCAACTCTGTTTAGGAAGCAGTTACAGACTTCATTCTTGGACTTTTTAAAATATTTGTTACAAACCCAATTCATTAGCAAAGTTAGGTTTGTTATAAATATTGTAAAACTGGTACTTCAAAGAAGTTGCCTTTACCTACTTACAGCCTCTAGAAGCTCATGTGCCAGGGGAGGCCCCTTCAAGGTTTATTAGGTTCCTGGACAGAGCAGAGATGGTCATACTGCTAGAGAAACAGAACACCTCCCCACATCAAAAGGGCTCTGTCTCAGCTCTGAAAGCAAGTTCACATCTCATTAAGTGGTACATGCAGCTCCTCAGTGACAGTTGGAAGCATCATCTATCTAGTGATGTCACTTCTGAGATCCGAAGTTCAGGTAGCTATATGCAAGCATACACAGCTCCATTGAGAAAAGGGGAGACTGCCCAGCAATGTAAAGTCTTCTATGAAAAAAGTGTTTTATACAGAAATGATTCCTAAGGAACAGAGCTAAGAGAATAGAGGAGTATAAAGGATGGTAGGATAGGTGGGGGCCACCAATAAAGCATTTGCTGGCAAGGTCTCAGGGGACTGGCCTGAAATTGCATAGGAACCAGAAATGAGCTCTACTCCAATGGACGAAACACCAATATTTATGATCTGACCTATATTTTAAGTAGACCAAAAAAGGAGAGAATGGGTGAATCCAAAATCCATGCCAGAACTGAGGTTACTTTCTCTGTATTGGAGGTATAGAGAAGGGTGTACAAAATTTGCATAATGTGGCAAAAATTATGTGAAATTGCATGAAATGCAAATCTGTCATTTAGTGCTATATTTTAGCTCAACATATGTGATTGCCCAATTTTAGATGCAAAGATGCATTTCTTGGTAAAATCATAATGCAAAATGTAGCACAGTAACCGACAACCACTCACATTCTGTTGTTTCTGTGCATTTGTCTTCTGTTCTTCTGTCTTCTGTCTTCTATCTTCTGTCTTCGGCTCCTCTGCCTCCTCCGTCATCTTCTCCCTGCACCTGCCCTCCTGCTCCTGCCTCATCCCCCTCCCTCACTCGCCTCCCCCTCTCTATCACCCCTACCTACCCCGTTCGCTATCTACCTCCCTCACTCCTCCTATCTACCTATCTCTCTATCTCTCTATCTCACTATCTAACTCCCTCACTCTCCACCTCCTCCTGTCTACCTATCTCTCTATCTACCTATCTCTCTATCTATCTATTTCTCTATCTATCTATTTCTATATCTATTTACTTTCTCTATCTATTTCTCTATCTCTCGCCCCCTTCCCGCCACCCCCTCTATTACCTATCTTCCTATCCTCTCACTCTACCTCTCACCCTCACCCACCTCTACAACCCCCCCTCCCCTATCTTCACAACCCTACTCCTATCTCTCTCCCTAATCTCCTAAACCTCCTAACACTCACCCCCCTTCAGCCTTAAACCCCCCTCCCCCAGCTCTTCTCACTCTACCTGTCCCCCCTCCCTCGCGCTTTCCCGCCGTGACCTCCTGCACGCCCCTGCCCCCCAGCTCCCATTCGACCCCAGCTGACCCCTCCCCCCCTCCTACCTCATATGGCGGCCGCTGCGTGACAGTATAGAGAAGGGTGTACAAAATTTGCATAATGTGGCAAAAATTATGTGAAATTGCATGAAATGCAAATCTGTCATTTAGTGCTATATTTTAGCTCAACATATGTGATTGCCCAATTTTAGATGCAAAGATGCATTTCTTGGTAAAATCATAATGCAAAATGTAGCACAGTAACCGACAACCACTCACATTCTGTTGTTTCTGTGCATTTGTCTTCTGTTCTTCTGTCTTCTGTCTTCTATCTTCTGTCTTCGGCTCCTCTGCCTCCTCCGTCATCTTCTCCCTGCACCTGCCCTCCTGCTCCTGCCTCATCCCCCTCCCTCACTCGCCTCCCCCTCTCTATCACCCCTACCTACCCCGTTCGCTATCTACCTCCCTCACTCCTCCTATCTACCTATCTCTCTATCTCTCTATCTCACTATCTAACTCCCTCACTCTCCACCTCCTCCTGTCTACCTATCTCTCTATCTACCTATCTCTCTATCTATCTATTTCTCTATCTATCTATTTCTATATCTATTTACTTTCTCTATCTATTTCTCTATCTCTCGCCCCCTTCCCGCCACCCCCTCTATTACCTATCTTCCTATCCTCTCACTCTACCTCTCAACCTCACCCACCTCTACAACCCCCCTCCCCTATCTTCACAACCCTACTCCTATCTCTCTCCCTAATCTCCTAAACCTCCTAACACTCACCCCCCTTCACCCTTAAACCCCCCTCCCCCAGCTCTTCTCACTCTACCTGTCCCCCCCTCCCTCGCGCTTTCCCGCCGTGACCTCCTGCACGCCCCTGCCCCCCAGCTCCCATTCGACCCCAGCTGACCCCTCCCCCCATCCTACCTCATATGGCGGCCGCTGCGTGACAGTGGTAGCGACCCTTGACCCAAGGGTAGGTCGCTCCCCCTGATGCTGCAGCTCCTCCAGCTCCTCCAGGTTCCTGAGTTCCTGAGTCCCCCCTCACAGTAAGTACCCCCCACCTCCCTGCCCCTCGCCCTGCCCCGCGCTACTCACCTTCTCTCCTGCTCCTGCTTCTTTTCTTCTTTTCTTCTTCTCTGTTCTTCCTCCTCGCTCCTCCTCTGTAATCTTCTTCTGTACTCTTCTTTTCCCCGTCTGCTCTCTTCTTCTGGGTGCTTCTCTGCCTCTCCTGTTCGCCTCTCTTCTTCTTCATCTTCTTCTGTGGTCTTCTGCCTGTCTTCTGCCTTCTGTTCTTCGTATCTTCTTCTGTGATCTTCTGGACTCCTGTTCTTCTGTTCTTCTGTTCTTCTGTTCTTCATCATCACCTCCTACGCCGACGACACCCAACTTATACTCTCCCTCACCAAGGACCCCGCCAGCGCCAAGACCAACTTACAAGAGGGCATGAAGGACGTCGCAGATTGGATGAGGCTCAGCCGCCTAAAGCTGAACTCTGACAAAACGGAAGTCCTCATCCTCGGCAACACCCCGTCCGCTTAGAACGACTCCTGGTGGCCCACGGCACTCGGCACCGCACCGACCCCCGCAAACCACGCCCGCAACCTCGGCTTCATCTTGGACCCTCTTCTCACCATGACCAAGCAAGTCAACGCCGTGCTTCCTCACCCTCTGCATGCTACGCAAGATCTTCCGCTGGATCCCCGCCGACACTAGAAAAACCGCGACCCACGCCCTCGTCACGAGCCGCCTGGACTACGGCAACACCCTCTATGCTGGGACCACCGCCAAGCTCCAAAAACGCCTGCAACGTATTCAAAACGCCTCGGCCCACCTCATCCTCGACGTACCCCGCAGCAGCCACATCTCCGCCTACCTGAGACACCTGCATTGGCTCCCAGTCAGCAAAAGGATCACCTTCCGACTTCTCACCCACGCACATAAAGCCCTCCACAACAAGGGACAGGATTACCTCAACCGTCGCCTCAGCTTCTACGCCCCCACCCGTCTCCTCCATTCCTCGGGCCTCGCGCCCACTGCCGTCCCTCGCATCCGCCGCTCCACGGCGGGTGGGAGGTCCTTCTCCTTCCTGGTAGCCAAGACCTGGAACTCCCTCCCCACCAGCCTCAGGACCACCCAGGACCACTCCGCATTCCGGAGACTCCTAAAAACCTGGCTCTTCGAGCAGCAGTAACCCCCCCCTTTTTTCCCCTAGCGCCTTGAGACCCGCACAGGTGAGTAGCGCGCTTTATAAATATTAATGATTTGATTTGATTTGGGTTGAAATATTTACCACAAATGGTGTGTATGTCGTAAATCTTAAACATGAATGGAACATAATTACACAAAGTGGTGTAACAACATAACAAGCATAATGCAAAATTCTAGAAATTATTTGAGTTACCCAGGCATAAATACAACTTTCCTCTGGTTTATTTGAGACAATTCTGGGATCCACACCAACAGGCTCCTCTAGGTTCCACTAGTTGAGGGAATGGTAAGTGAATATTTATGACTATCACATTTGGGGCCAGATGTGGGAAGAAAAATAATTGCGAGTCGGAAATAGCGGCTCCTAGCGAATCACTATTTCCGCTCTCAAAACGAGATGCATGAAAAAATCGCAATACCAAATTGCGATTCGGTGCAGAGTCGCACCGCAATTTGCGACTTCGCATTTTACGAAATCGCTAGGTCACAAATTGCACAAGGGTGTGGTACGGAGTCGCAAATTGCGACTGGGTGGCAAATTGCTTGCAGGTGCAAAAAAAAATAGTTAAAAACACACTTCCTGGTTCTGAGTGATGACATCAGAACCAGGAAGTACCCCCATGGAACAGGGAGGAGCCTACCCAGCACAAACAGCAGAGTCACACCCAGCTGAGAGAAGCTACTACAACTATGGCATCTCAGGACAAGGAGACACCGAGTGCTGGCAGAAAAAGGAAACTGACGTTTTCTGAAAAGGAGCTGGAGTTCCTAACAGAGGAGTGCTGCCTGCACCATGATGTCTTGTTTGGCAAGGCAGCAATGAGTGTTCCTGACACCCAAGAGAAGGACATCCTTACCAAGAAAAATGCCATTGGAGTCAGCCATCGCACAATAGATGAGGTCTGCAAAAGGTGGTACGACCTCCGGTCCAGGACCAAGGAAAGGGTGGCCGAGCAGATGAGGGAGATGCATGGCACTGGAGGAGGATCATCTACAGTACCACCCCCTACAGCCATAGAGACCATGGTGGAGACCACTCTGGAGCCAGAGGCTGTAATCGGATTTGGAGACCTTGACAGTTCTGCTCCGGGAAAATCCAAAAGTAAGTACCAAAATTCACTTATTTACACCACTCAATGCACCATACACAAAACCACAGTACACATAAGCATGCATCCTCCAGATTTGCTCCACGCCTATATTGCAACCTGTAGAACAGTGCATTATGGGCAATGTAGTACAGTAGTCAGTTTTTGAGAAATATTTATTCTGAGACATCAAACATATTTGAGGCACTGACAGTGTATCGCCTGTGTCCCACAGGTCTCCCACAAGGACCCACCAACAACCCTACTGTGCAGGGAGATGAACCAGCCACAAACACAGCAGACGAGGCAGCCACTGTAATTGGGGAGTGCATGACTACACCACCAGAGAACATCAATGAGACTAATCTGGGTCTTGAGGCAGGAAACCTGACACCGGGGCCACTGATGAGTGGGAGTCGGCCACATAGGTCAGCTGGGTCTGTGCGGAGATGGCAATGCCCAATGCAGTTAGCCAGTGAGGAGGATGTCACTGACGAACAATTTTTAGGACTGGAGGCATCCTTACTGCAAAGTCACCGGCTGCAAAACAAACACATGCGAGTGATGAATAGGAACCTAAACAGTGACATGTATTTAAGGCCTCAAAGTGTACTCATCAGTACCTAATAAATATCCTTCGACAAACTCCCCGTGTTCTAGGCGTTGGTGTATCCCACTGTGCCTGAATATGTATGCATCATGTGTACCCCCTGGATATTTAGCCACAATGTCAGTAATGACATTATGGGCATCACATACCACCTGGATGTTTGGTGAGTGGGTACATTTTCTATTGCGGAACACATATTCTAGATTTGCTGGTGGGCAACTTGGTATATGTGTCCCATCCACACACCCGATTACATGGGGGAAGTTGACAATTCTGTAGAAGTCCAACTTGGTGCTGTTAATTTCCGCCTCATTCCTGGGAAGGTGTATATATCTGGACATGTGTGCGAGTATGGCATCTAGGAAACGTCTGAAGAATCGTGAGGGGCACTTTGGGATAGCCCACCTGCCACTGCAATCACCCCCTGATAGCTACCCGAGGCCAAGAGGTGCAGTGAGCAGAGCACTTGCACATGTGTGGGGATGGAGCATCCCAGTGGCGGCCCGTCCTTTAAGGCGGAGGGGCCACGCCCCCCCACCCCATGAAGAGTGTCTGTCAGGCTGAACAAAGGTCAGCCTGACAGACACTCTTCATGTTCAGGTCAGGCAGCCAGGAGCAGACATGCACGATTTGCGCAGACTCCTGGCTGCCTGAGCTGAACTTTGCTGGGCTGAGGAGATCACGACCCCTATGAGCGTGACCTCCTCTGCCCAGAAAAGGCCCTCCCCTGGGTGACGAGGAAAGCGTCACCCATTGACACTCTCCCTGGGGGCTTCAGGTTTAAGCCCTGAAGTGCCCAGGGCGAGTGTCAATCAGTGACACTTCGTCACAGAGTGGGGTGGGGTCAGCAGTCTCACTGACCCCATCCCACTCTGTGACGAGGCTGGGACTGCTGCCTTCCCTCATTGGCTGACCTCAGGGGACCTCCGAGGCTGAAGGTAAGTGTGTGTGTGTGTTTGTATGTATGTATGTATGTCTGTTATGTTTTACATTGAATGTTTGGTGCGCGAGTGCATGTTTGAGTGTTATGAGTGTTGTTAATGGATGTGAGTGCGTGCGTGTGTGTGTGAAAGAATGTATGTGTGTGATCTTGGAAAATGAATGTTTGGTGCGTGCGTGTATGTTTGAATGGAATGAGTGTTAATGGATGAGCGTGTGTGCGTGTCTGTGTGTGAAAGAATGAGCCTGTGTGTGTGTGTTTGTGTGTGTGTTTGTGTGTGTGCCCCGCCTGCCCCCCTCCCAAAGCTGTCGGCCGCCACTGGAGCAGCCGTGCATTGTCTGGTGTTCGAGCTGGGGTTTCAGCAGTTCAATCAATAATCTCTAGGATAACTGATCTGCTCAGTCTGTATTTATCATAAATCTTGTCTTCAGTTTGTTGAAATAGTGTCTGCCTGGTTCGGTATATCCTCTTCTGTCTCTGCCTCCTCCTCCTCTGCTGAGCAGCCTGGACTCTCCTCCTCCATGCAATCATGTATAGTGCAGCATTTTGAGAAACCCAGATGCCTTCTGGGTCTCCATTTATACTTTGGTTCTGGTTACCACCTGTTCAGAATCAGTGCTAATCTGGGTGTGCAAAACAGGCTTTTTGCGACAGGTCGCAATTTGCGACTGCTTTGTGCTTTCGGTTTGCGACTCGCAATTTGTGACTTCGTAATTGTAAGTCGCAATTTCAGGTCGAAATTTTTGTGAGTCGGTAATGGGTCGCATCGCTATTTGGAACTCCAAAATGGCATTGCTACATAACATTTTGCTTTTTGCGAGGTCGCAAATAGCGCTGTGACCCATTTGTGACTCGCAAAACTTTCGTACATCTGGCCCTTGGTCTCTACTGAACCATGTGGTATTTCCCCTAAAACACATCAACTTTAGGAGTGATACATACCGTTTCTCCTTCCCCATAACTCCCTTCATCACAACCTCCCACTTGGAAGAGGAGTTATTGTAATCTTTCTGACATATCCAGGATGGTAGAGGTTTGGATACAAATTCACAAATGTTCATTATCTCACAAATTTGTGGTCATTAACAAACTTAGGGGCATATTTACAAAGAAGTGGCGGAGATGGAAGGAAATACTATTTTCAAATAAAAATTATCTAGAACTGAGCTGTCCAATGTCATCCTTTTAGGTATCAGCTTTATGACTCCCGCTTGCATGTGGTTAAGGAAGGCTTGAGGATTCCTTTTAGGGATGGATGGAACAATCACAGTGAGGTAGGCACGAAAAACCAACAGTGGTCACAGAGAGCCAGGCAGAACGTAGCATTATTTCTGTTAGCCAGTAGATGTGCAGAAGAGGAGTGTGGCTAGCACAATGACGGTTGACCAGCTACACAGCTCAATCGTGAGGCTGATTATACGAGGTGGTAAATTTAAAAAAAGACTTTATAATTGACATCTAAGTCCATAATGACACTCCACTTCCTTCAGAGAGAAATATATGAGAATAAAAAGCAGACTTTGCCCTATGCAAATTTACCTTCCATCCGACTCTTACGTCCCAGACCAAACACAGCAGTTTCGAAGATGATGCCGTGAAACGTGACCCCTGGAAACTCTTGTAAACATCATGCAGCTGTAGAAAATCAAAAGTGCATCGGGGACCTGAGTTCACCCTAAACCATACAAATGCTCATTATTTAAATCATACACCACCTGCCTTCTGAGAGGTCTGCAGAGACATGATACCGGGACCAGGGACAGCTTTTGCCATGGGTCAACTTATCCCAGGCTCAAAGCGTCAATTTTGAGAGAGGCAAAAAAAACTGTCTGCATAAAGGCATGAACGTCAATTCACCCAAAGGCCAGGGGTAGTGTAAGTGACATAACACATCATTGACCTTTACGTTCATGCAGACACAAATGCTTACTCATACAAACAATACAAACAATCACACATACACACACTCTCTATCACATAAACACACTCTCACATGCACACAAGCAGACATTTCAAAGCATTTTTTACTTACCTCATATGCTTGGCAGGGTCATATTCCAGCTAACTATACTCCATTTTTTAATAAACTAGTAGATAATAATACTATTATTATAAAAACTCACAAAAAACAAAGTAATTGGAGCTCTAACTGATGTACATAAAGACAAGCTGCCCCGTGTTCCTTACACTGCTTTTTTCCACCTCTGAGGCCCGTTGTCGCAAATACAATGTCAGGGTTCTCAAGGGGCAAAACAGAGGTCACAGTTGCAAACCCTTGTGAGCCCTAAATGAAGTCCACGTATAAAGCTGCTGCAAACAGCAACAGCCCTCTCTCTCGGCTCCAGTAATTCCATTTAAAGTGCTTCTAATCATTTTTAACATGCTGCAGTCCCTGTTTTTAGCATGCTATCAGCCCTTGGCTGGCCCTCCCATTTACCTTTCACACCTTGATGCCACAAATCCCACAAACTCCTCAACAGACAAACTGGAACCAGTCTGACGTAGATAAGTTGTGGGTAATTCAGGTGAGATGTGGAGGTGCATAGATTTGTGTTCAGAGGCAAGTCAATTAATGACTGACATGTGAAAAGGGGCACTGTCCGATCAAAAGTCAAGCTTTATTGGGCTGTTGGCCATGAAACATAATATAACCACCAAGATAAACAATATAAATCACTTCGTAAAACACAATACAATCTTGACACAATTCATAAAGATAAAATAGAATAAACTAGTATAATCGCTCATAATCCTAAAAAAAAAACTAAAACTCCATAAGGTGCAAGTCATAAGAGTTTCCGGCATACCCATTAAATTCAGATCGTTACATTTCATAACGTGGCAGTTCATACTCCCATACTTGGATGCATACTAAGTTTCACTTACATGAGCCGTACTTATGTAATAACTATTAAACACAACTTGATGCTGCAGACCTACCAGTTCATCAGTTACAAACCTCCTACCAACCTTCTGGCCCCTTATAATGTATCTGGCTGCTCATTTAGAGACCCCCATACTGCATTTACAAAATGACCTAAAGCACAAACAACATTAGTAAATCTCATATTTATCAACAGGCTGAGGGCTTGAACCTGGTTAGTAATATTATATGCAATAGAAACTGGTTTTAAAAACTCTTTCTTTTCGCGTAGGAACTACAAACAATCTGATAAAATATGTTGCCCACCACATTTTACTTCCAAGCCACATAGGACCTGGGCATCTCTCATTGTTGCTCGTATTCATGTCAACATAAAACAGGTTTCATCCAACCCTGAACTGTAGCACAGCATTCCTAAGCTTTGGACTTGGCAGGGCATCAGCATAGGGGAACATATCCTTGTTCCTCCAACCTTCCACAAGGAACTGGATGGATATTTTGTCCTCCAAGTAGCAATAGTTCCACTGGTCGGTCACTATGGATAATTTTCTGCTGATCTTCTCTAGCGTGCCTCTAGCTTGGGAAGCCCAATTCAAATTGCTTTTCCCTATTTCCTTTTTACAGAGATAAGCTATTTTGGAATTACCCTTTCCATTCAATCTGTGCCAAAAATTCAATGTTGCTTCCCCAGGTAACTTAACGCTGTAGTTTGATATTCATCCATTATGGCCTGGATCATACTTGAGGGTGGAAGTGCAAGCAACCTTTTCACACATTTACCCTCTTCTACATTCCAGTTAAACCTCCAAGCTAGAGTTAAGATGTCCACCCCATATTTGAATTGTGGCCGTACCATTGCAATAAAAGCAGGCAGTGTTTGGCAGGGTGGGCAGTACCCCATACTTCAGACTGAACTGTTTTAAGTCCCATACCGACGGTAATGCAGAAGATTTTAACGACTCAATGTGTACTCTCCAGCTTACTCTGGAATCGAATCACATGCCCAAATATTTATATTTATCAACCACCTCAACTTTTTCCCCTTTCTTCTCCTAATTAAATACCCCCATTCCTTTCCCTAACGTCATTATTTTTGTTTTATCCAAATTAATCATAATGTTTTTCTCTGAACAATATTAATAAAAAATATCCTAGTTCCATTGCAATCACAGCTCCATCATATCGACTACCACTAGATCTTCAGCATACAACAATCAAGAAATATGGGTCCCACCCATTTTTGGACATACACCGCCAACTCCATTTAATGTTTTTGGCATCTCAGACAGGAATAGAGAAAACAAAAGGGGAGCTAAAACACAGCCCTGCTGCATGCTGTTATTTACTTGAATTCTCCTTTAAAAGGCCCCAAGAATATCTAAAATACCTTGAGCTCAATTTTGCATATATAATGCATGAAGAAGTGAAAGCAGTGCCAAGATGATTCTGAGCTGCCTCAGCATCTCGCACAACTAGTTCCCATCATCCAGATCAGAATTGTCCTAGAAATCAACAAAGCAACAGAATAACCAACCTCACTGCTCAATTGCCTTTTTTGCCTTTGCCCAGAAACTAAAGCAGTGATCTATTGTAGAATGACCTTCCATGAAACCACCTTGCTCTACTTAGATTATTTAATTCCACCCAATACTTCATTAAACCTGATAACACTTTGGCAAATACTTTCTCCCCCACGTCCAGCAGAGTAATTAGGCAATAATTCTTAGGCTGCGTAGCATCATCCCTCTTACAAATTGGGCTTCTTATAAATTGGGATTTCCAACTCTTGGGAAAACACCCAATGACAAGAGGTCTTTGGAAGCTGACGTGAAGGAGACTTGCCCACCAATCCACATTATCTCTTATAATGGCTAGTGGAAGGTTAGCTGGGCCGGCTGCCTTGGTTAATTTAAGAGTCACAATAACATCTTTTATCTTATTGAAGGAGAAATATCACCTAATATTAGCACTTATCTTGACTATTTTCTCCACATTTTCACAACATCCTTTCCCCCATACAGATTACCCAAGTGTTTGATCCAATCATCTTCCCCGACTAGGCACCTCATGTGCCCAGACACATTCCCCTCCCGTACCAACTTTCAGAATATCCTAATATTATTTGTTTCTATCACATCAAGCATAGTTGGTTAATTTCTATTTAGATATATTCCAGTTTTTTCCCCTATGTATTTTTATACTCAAGTTTAGCCGATTGAAGGTTCTCTTTAGTTCTCTTATCTTACCTTTTCCTAAATACTCTTTCTAATTTCCGTACCTTTAATTTCAGGCTCCTACACTCATGATTAACCCAACCATTTTTATTATTATCCCCTCTAACTTGGCCCTCGTTCCTTATTCAAATATGCTAATTTAAGTTTTACTTTCAAACAATTTACCACTTGCTCAATCACAGTAGTGTATTCTATAGGCAGGTTGTTCTGATCTTCATCCAAACTAAGCAATTTATAGTTTATCATCATTAAGCAATTTTAAGCTTTCTTCTGTGATATGAGTGGTTATGCGATAGGGGACCTCTACATGCAGAGCAACAACTCTGTCTCTTTGATCCTCATTCACAGCTCTGAGCCTTAACTGTAGGGGCCAGTGATCACTACCCTACGATGGAGGCACTTCAAACCCTTTTACTTCCACAAAATGCCCGGAATTTGCAAAGGCGTAATCAATTGGTCAAACCTGATTACCTATTTGGATGGTTTGGCTTGCTAGATGACTTGTATCAACCCTTCCACTAATGCAGAACAGACCTACAGAACCAATAATTTTTACCAATAAGACCATATGTTGTGTCGCAATATCCGATCTGGGAAAGATAGTTTGTGGTACTAGTACGGCAGCTAGAAAATCTTTGTACATTTTATCCCTAACAGTTGGATCAAGTTTATGTTTGAAGTCTCCTAGTATCATTACTAACTGATATGTTTTAGATGTGCAAATTATCTCCAGGTCTTCCTCTAACAGTCCTAACTGAACTTCATAATCTACAATCTTTCCTGGTTGACTGTATATAATAATAACCTGTTTCTTTCCTCCAGTGCCACTATAAAGGTCTAGCAAGCTGGCTAAAAGCCATTGACTCTTCATTTTTAACAAGGTGATTTTATTAGCTATTCTAGTTGAAACAAAAGTGATCAAAATGTCCAAAGGACCACCAGGGCCAAGACGCATAGCATCCTTAGAAAGCCTTAAAAATACATCTACTGGCTTGGGTTCTTCACACAGCCAAGTTTCCTGAAAACACACAATATTGCATTTTTCTAACATCGCCAGGTGGTTCAGATGGGGCAACCATAATCCCAGAATACCAATGAGAACTGACAGGGCAGCAATGAAGGACACACTGCAATCCTAGGAGTTTCCAAGAGGAGGGGGGTTGGAATGAAAGAGAAAGAGAGAAATACCAGGACTTCTGAGTATTCAGATTTCTCTACTTCAGGCACTGCTAGGCTCAAGGATATCTGGATTCTGGTTCTGGAATCAGGATACTGGCAACCAGGATTATTCAGATACAAGGGTCTGGACTCAGATTTTCCTGTAATGAAATCACACTTTAAAACACGAAAAACTAAACAGATCTTTGGCTTTAACTAACCTCAAATCAATATACCAATAATTCACATTAGAAGAATTCCACAGTGTGATGCAAGAATTATCCAGGAATTCTCATGAACTGGAATCATCATGTACGAGGTTTTCCACTGACAGAAAATAACTTGGTTAATCATAACAAAACTACTTCAAACTCTTCAGTAGATCAAGAGTCTTAAGAGTTCAAAATTCATAAGCAAATATGCACTGGGAATCAGATTATAGTTCTCAATTGTCTTTAGAACACAATGTAGGAGGCTGGCCTAGTTTGTAGCGGGTACACTAGGTACCAATACCTTCTACCAGGTCCAGTTATCCCTTATTAGTGAAATGTTGTCAGTGTTCTAGCAGCTTAGGCTGTCTAGAGGAAGCTGTAGCAGAGCAGCTTAGGCTGAATTAGGCGACATGCAAAGCTCCTGCAATGCCACTATGGCTCCACAGTACTTATACACAATAAAAGACAATACTCAGTGTTACCAAAAATAAAGGTACTTCATTTTAGTGACACAAGGCTAAAAATATCTTAGAGGCAATATTCCTTCTGGAGGCAAGTATTATAAACAATATATACACTAGACACCAAAATCAGGTAAGTAAATAGGTACAGAATAGTGCAAACAGTAGAAAATACAATAGATTTCAATAGGATGCAATAGGCCTAGGGGCAAAGCAAACCATACACTAAGAAAGTGGAATGCAAATCATGAATTCCCCCCTAGGCAAGTGTAGTGTGTAGAGGGGTGCTGGGAGTGTGAGAAAACCACAAAGGTAAGTAAATACCCCACCCAGAGCCCAGGAAAGTAGAATTAAAGTACTGCAAGTTTTCTCCTGACACACTACAATAAGAGTTATTGCAAGAACCAAGCAAGACTGCAAGCAACAAAAGGTGGGTTCCTGGTCCTGAAGAGCTGTGAAGAGAAGAGACCAAGTCCAGAAGTCACAGAAGATTCCAGGAAGGACAGGAGCCCCTGCCAACCGAGAAGATGGTACAAAAGAGGATTCTCCTTTTAAAAGAAG
This sequence comes from Pleurodeles waltl, assembly GCF_031143425.1. NCBI lineage: Eukaryota > Metazoa > Chordata > Amphibia > Caudata > Salamandridae > Pleurodeles > Pleurodeles waltl. The sequence goes on from NC_090436.1 coordinate 843,291,990, forward strand.
TCTGCAGAAGAGCACCAAGAAGATGGCTGCGGGTCCCTGCATGGTGCAGGAGATGTCTCACGTCAAGATGTAGGATGCAGGCAGTTTGCAGTGCTGGATTCATCCAACAAACCTTGGTTCAAGCAAGGTTGTGTTTTGCATCAAAATGGTGCTGCCTGGATCCAGGAGGGACCTGGGGGCCCCAACTGAGACTGAGGAGGCAGAGGGAGCGCCCAACACTGATAGAACCCACAGATGACCAGGCAGCACCCATGGGAGTCCCAGGACATGGGGACAAAGAAGGTGCAAATTGCGGTTAGTGCAGCACAACAAAAGAGGTTCCATGCCACTGGAGAACAACTCAGCGAGTTGTGCATCACAGGATGGAGTGCTGGAGCCCTGGGCCACACTGTGCATAAAGTATTCTTGCAAAAAGTGCACAGAGGCCCCAGGAGCTAGAGATGACGTGGTGCACAGGGGTACTGTCGCAAACTAGGAAGGCAAGCTCTTACCACTACCTGTGTTCCAGGAAGCATGCTTGTCGCCAGGATAGGAGTCCCAGAAAACCGGTCGTCGTCTTAGAAGGTGCCTTCAGGAGCAGGGAAGTGACTCTGTCACTCCACGGGAGATTCCTTTGTTTTTTCTGGTGCAGAGTGAAAGCAGGGAGCCCCCGAGCTTGCACACCTTGGAAACTGTTGCAGTTGCTGGCTGGAGCTGAGGTTGCAGGGTCACAGTAGCCTTTCTGGATACTTATTTACAGTTACAGAGGTTCCTGGAGCAGTCTGTGGTTGATCCAACAGTCAGAAGCTGAAGCAGAAGTTGCAGAGGATTCCTAGAGGAAACTTGGAAGCTGAATCTGAAGAGGAACCTACAGGAGTGACCCTCAACAGCCCTGAAAGGGTGATTGGCTACCTTGCCAGGTATGCACCTAGCAGGAGGGGTCTCCGACGTCACCTGCTGGCACTGGCCACTCAGATATCTCCAGAGTGTTCTTGGAAAACCTTGAAAAACAAGATGGCTAATGCCGGGGACACACTGGAGGAGCCCTGGACACCACCCCTGGGGTGGTGATGGACAGGGGAGTGGTCACTTCCCTTTCCTTTGTCCAGTTTCACGCCAGAGCAGAGACTGGCAGTCCCTGAACCAGTGGAGACTGGCCTATGCAAGGAGGGCACCATCTGTGCCCTTCAAAGCATTTCCAGAGGCTCTCGGAGGCTACCCCTCCCAAGCCTGTAACACCTATTTCCAAAGGGATAGGTGTAACACCCTCCTCCCAAAGGAAATGCTTTGTTCTACCTTCCTGGGACTGAACTGCTCAGACCCCAGGAGGGCATAACACTGTCTGTGAGGTGGCAGTCGCTGTAGCTGCAATGCAAGCCTCAGAGAGCTGTTTTGGCAGTACCGGGGATCCATGGTACAGCCCCCAGGATGCATGGGACTGGTCCCCCAATACCACATTTGGAATGGGGGGACAATTCCATGATCTTAGACACCTTACATGGCCATATTCGGAGTTACCATTGTGAAGCTACATATAGGTATTGATTTATATGTAGTACATGCGTGTAATGGTACCTCTGCACTCACGAAGTCCTCGGAATTGGCCCTGGACAGTGTGGGGGCACCTTTGCTAGTGCAAGGGTGCCCTCACACTTAGTGAGATGCCCCCAGCCTTCCTTAAATTAAGTATAGACATATGTGTGAGTTCTAATTTACTTAAGGGCATTGAAAATGGCTGTGAAATAGTGTTTGCACTATTTCACGCAGGCTGTAGTGGCAGTCCTGAAGAAGGGTTTGTCTGAGCTCCTTATGGGTGGCAAAAGAAATGCTGCAGCCCATAAGGGTCTCCTGGAACCCGAATTCCCTGGGTACCTAGGTACCATATACTAGGGAAATATAAGGGGGGTCCAGTGTGCCAATTGGAATTGGAATATGAAGTCACTAAATAATAGTGACTAATTTGGAATTAGAGAGAGCATAAGCACTAGAGTTCTGTTAAGCAGAACTTCAGTGACACAGTTAAGCACTACTGACAACACATACATTAGGCCACAAACTATGAGCACTGGGGTCTTGGCTAGCAGGATCCCAGTAAGACAGGCAAAACACACTGACAAATAGGGTTTTAACTATGAGCACTGGGGTCCTGGCTAGCAGGATCCCAGTGAGACAGTAGAAACACACTGACACACACTCAGAAACAGGCCAAAAGTAGGGGTAACCATGCTAGAAAGAGGCTACTTTCCCACACACCAACATTAAATTCTAATCAAGAAAACACGGATTGAAAAACAATTAAGATCTCACGATCCAGGAAGATGCATCTACTACAAGAAAAACAACTTTTCTCTAATGTCTTTTCAGTCATGACATAGATCCGAATATAGTTGCTGGCTTTAGATAAGTTTGATTAATCAGCTCTGATCACGATCCCAAATTAAACAGAAAAACACGTCCCACCGTATTTGGGATGACTCATGTGTTTTTGCCAGTGCAAGAAAGCACGATGTAAGAGATGAGTTGCAAGCTACCTGCCTTTTATAGGTACTGTGGTAATTGCGGAGAAGACCAGAAATACTAGGTTGGAACTCAAGAAGCATGTGGCTGCAAGGAGAAGCTTGACACTTTGAAGGTATGGATGCCGCTGCGAAGAGAGGACTGTCACTGTGAAGAGAAGGCTGCCAAAGACCTGAGACAGGTAAGCCTTGCTTCCAAGTTAAGCAAGGCTAAGCAGGATTTTGTCTGAAAAGTTGGCTTTTATAGCCAGCCCGAACCAAGTGAGGAAAACGGAGGAACTTGTTAGCCATTATTGTAACTGTTTCTCAATTGTTTTTTTCCATTTGGAGGATCAATTAAAGAACGATCAGTTGTTGACAGTTGATGGGGCTTCCTGGATTACCTGGGTGAGTCCCAGGTGTTCAGAAGTTATCTTGACAACAAGCATTTGTCTAGATCTGCTTTAAACATTGCCAATATGTTAATAACTGAGTTGCCACGTTACACAATGTTTCAAAGGCATAACATGATTCAAACTGGTACTATGATGAAAAGAAAATAACAGCATCTCTGATGTCACTCAGAAGGGGGGCAATAAGGCATGACTAAGGCATGGCTAGCCCTGCTCACATCTGGGACCATGACACCAAGATAGAACCAAAGGGCTGTACGAAGACTCTAAACCCAAATCCAGATCGCTCATCTCTTCCCTGCTATACCCATCACAGCTTTGGAGGGCGTTAGAAAGAGAGGCTCAGATCGATTCCTGAGCATGGGGCTTATAGTGTTTGTTATTATACTTAGGCTTAAACCACCCTCAATTCTATCAACATATGTTCTTCAGTATTGAGCTCCTTCTGAACTATGTTGCACTTGATCTGGATATAGCCCTTTGTGACAGTTCAAGGCCTCATAGCTTCTCCCTTCCTTTCCCAACTTGCTCATCTGTACCAGTCTTATACCCTGCATCCCTAATTCATCCTCTGCCCTCACCACTATCTTTTTTATACATTCTGAGTGAAAGAGGGTTTTTGTCACTTACTTTCCATCTAAGTTTGTTGTAAACCCTATTTGCCTCTTTGCACCCGATCCAATCTCACATAAACTAGAACATTTAGCGAACACTTGTAGTAGGTGTGAATGATTCAGGGACTGAAGATTCCTCCTCTTCTTCCTATCTATTTCTCTTATCAAGGGTTCCAAATATACCCACAAAATCTCCCTTTCATGACATATTTCTTCATTCCTTTTATTTCCTTGACCACTAATCATTGCTAAATGCCCATCATTCTCTGATTTTCCTAGGTTTACCTCCTCCTTTTTAAATGGATCCAGTCACTGTCCTCTTCAATCTTCGCTCCTTTCCTTTGATACCTATTGTATCCTTACTTCCCTCCTTTGCAACCACTAGGGTGTGCGTATCATCCATTGATAGCTGCATTCCCATTTTCCTAATGCTCTAAGTCCCGTTCTGAGGGGCACACCCCCTCTTATATATACCCATTTCATACTTCTGTCAGGGGGCTGCGCCTGGTGTCTTATGCTGCTCTATCCTTCTACTTCCTTTTCCAGACCTTTTCTTTTTAGACTTCTTATGTATTGTCTTTAGGGTACTGGGCTAGGGAATATAGCCCCTTACCCCCTGTGGCTGACCCCTCTTTATTTATTATCAGCATAGGCTGCTTTGAGATATATATGGTCAGCAAGTTTGATGTTTTTGTATGGGCTATCTCTTCAGTTTCTGCAGGCACATACACCTCCTGTTCCCTTTCATCTGGCACTGGTCACTCTAGGGTGGGCATACAACTGTTAATTTGTTTTGTTTTAACTCCTCCGTAATCCCCTGTAATTGATTTTCATAAGACTTTCCAACCCATTGTTCTCAGTTAATGCTTCTAAAATTGCCTGGAGGGTTTCTTGCATTAGAAACATTACTTCTAATAAAGATGAAGCAGGGGTTGCTGTTATATCTACACCCAAGGTGGACTGCAAACCAACAGGCGGAGTAGTATACAACTGGGGGGAATTATTGCCTCCTTCTTCCAATAGATTACTCTCTCTATCCTCCAGACCCTCCTTTCCAATTGCTGTATAATGCAATACACCTCTGCCTCCCACATAATCATGAACCACAAAGGGGAAAGGCAGGGTGATGAAGACAGCCTTGGTTCTGATAGCAACATCCCACCTATATTTTGACCCATCCCGTTTCTTGACGTTAAGTCCAAGTTCTGTGTGGTTTCCAGGATGACAGAGGCATTTATTTCAATCCCCTCTTCCTCTCTCGGCCCAACACATAAGTGTTTTCCATCATAAGATGTTGGCAGGCATCAGAATTCCATTTAAAGTATTACCTCACAAATTCACTAATTGATTGGCCCAAGGGAGTTGCGCCAGCTTTTTACGTAATGCCTATCAAGCCATACTCGCGTGGCAGGCTGGGGGTCATATTTTCTTCTTGGGGACCAGTAATAATGCTTCCTCCTGATTCACCATAATGGTACTCCCGGGGGTACCCCTTTTTCACTGAAGTGTCTTTTGGCCCCCTCTTCGTGCCACACCCCCCACGCACCAGTATTTATTCTGAGGCATTATCTTTTTATGTATCCTTGGGGGAAGGAAAATCTGCAGAAATAATTAAACTTGCCCCACCTCTGTCTAGCTGCTACTGCCACCCCCACACACCACTTTACTTTGTCCATAGCTGTAACAGTTGTTTGTTGCCCTTATTTCCATTACACTAATTCGCTTTTAGCACTTTAATAACTCTTCTGGACACCATTTTCCCTCAACACTGATGTACTGCTGCACTGTGCACCCTAATCCCCCAATATTTCTAGGGGGATTGAGCGCAGTATCAGGCTATAGCAGAGGGCTAAGACATGCAGCACATGGTTTTAGTAGTGGGCACACAACTTATTCCTGTGGCTGCGCAACTCACAGTTCCTGCCCGCTTTGAAAAACACTTAAAAATATTTATGACATTGTTCTCCTACTAATATCAGGCAGTAACAATAACGACATCCAGTAGATACATCACCCGCTTCAGTGCGGCGGTGCAAGCCCGCGCAGGCCCGGATCCAAACTGGCCTGCCAACAGTCCCACCATTCTTGCGGGTCTCATGGACCAAATACAGTCACCGTGATGGCCGCTGCACCACCGCCCCAACCCTAAGGGCCTGCTCAAACAATTGCAGCATTCAGGCAAAAGTCATACGGTCCCCCGGAAAAGTGCCAGCCGAGCAGCAGCATACAACCACAGACCTGCCGTAACAAATGTGGCACACACTACTCTCATAAAGGCACAGCTACACAGTAGCGAGCACGATCCACCATCACCAGACTCTTCTCTTAAAGAATAATCAGACAATACCAGTAATATGTACATCATTTTGAAATAGTGGAACTCATTACATTATCTGATTACATACATGGGAAACTAATGATCAAATGGTGTGATGTTAAGGCCTAAGCATGAGCTATAGTTTTGTTATAGTAAGCTAATGGTGGGAACTCTCCTGTGTTTCTACTAAATATTTCATTTGAATGTTAAAATCTAAGACTGAGGTATTCTGGCACTCCACTGACATCATTCCTCAGGCACTTCCAGTGGATTTTTGGTTGAGATCTCACACCTCTCAGGACATTTTGCCCATGCCTATTCCACCAGTTAGGATCCTAGAGTTGCATGTTGATGAGGCACTCACTCTCTTTAGTCAAGTGACAGATGTGTAATACAGTTGCTTCTCAGTATTGAAGTTGCAAAGAAATACCCTCCTGCTTCTTCCTCTCCTCTTACATTATTTTTCTTGATACACTTGAGTACTTATTCAAAAGGCTATAAAAAATCCAATCAGCTTCTGCCAAACTTCCTTTGTCCTTCCCACAGAACGCTTCTGCATCTAAGGCTCTTGACTGACAATTTACACTGGCTTCTGAGGTCTAACAATTTCTTTTAAATCACTTTGCCTGGTTCATATAGTGATCCACTGATTTGTTCCTTTATACCTTCAACACAAATGTGAGAGGTATGTCTCTTATTGATCTCTGTGCTCTGCAACATCTAATGTACTTTGACAATGCAAATTCAAAAGGATAAGAGCCATAGGCAACTTTTTTTTGCTATGAGCTGTTCATCTCTGGAACAGTCTCCCATCCCTCTCTGCTATACTAATGTTCATCAGCAGTTCTGGAAGCCCTACCTGTACACACATCCATAAACATGGTTTTCCTTAGCTTTTCCACCCTCCTGTGTAGTCTACCTCAAGTGTCAGGATGCCTCTGAGGCAGCAAATGTGCTTTCAAATGCACAAAAGTACCAAAACAGTGATTTAGTCAAAATGTCAAACACAAAAATTCATGAATTGAATTACAAAAAACAATGTACATTTTATTTATCAAAATGACAACAAACAGCATTAATCAAATAAGAGAAACCAATTATGTGAATGTTGTACGTTTTAGACAACTGTAGCCCAAAAAAGAGAAAAGAGCCAATCATAGTCAATGGTTATGTAGACTGGGGTCGAAGCACAATTTGAAGCTGACAGAGATAGAGCTCTGGTTGAACACAATTCACAGATTGGTCCCACTGAAGTCTGAAAGTTGTAAAGTTCAAGAAAACTTCTAAGTCCGAATTCAAAAGGAGACGTCCATTTTTAAATTGAAAAACTCTCCACACTGATCAAAGCTGGAAGTGCGGCCCCCTCTGTGGAATGACAGGATGGATACTTGAAGCAGTTTGATCCCACTAATGCTCTGCAGCTTTCCAAGTTTTACTCTAAACATCTTCATAGTTCCAAAGAAGAAATGTATTATGTAATTATTATTATTTTATTTCATAACATTTGTAATTGCATATCCAACATACTCCAGCCGAAGCTAGACAATAATGGTACAAATTCACATTGCCATGCAAAAGTTTAAAATTTCTAAATGTAAACTTCAGGTTCCCCCGATTCCCCCCATCTCCAGCACATCTTATATATAAAAACGGTTAGCTGTAATGCATACATGTGGTATTTCAACTGCACAGCAACATTCAGTACATCAGTGTCTGATTGAGAAGTCCACACTGGGAGTAAGGGTATACCCCTATAGAGTGCCCATCTCTGCTAAATCTTAGTATGTTTGTGTGGGCATTTCCATGCTTGATATATAGGGATCTCTAAAGCCATAAAGTGGTCTAGGCCGTGTTTCCAGACACTCAGCACAGGGGTTAACACAACTTTCTAAACTATGACTATGTCCCTCTCAGTATGGTGAGACCAATCAGCAATAATGCCCGTTGATATCTATTACCCCCATCTCGCTCAACCACATGCAGAAATATGAATTTGGGGTCTGGTGGGATATTTAGTGATAAAACTGATCTAAGACATCCTATGACTCCTTCCCAGAATTATTTTAGTGTCGGACACTCCCAAATTGTATGTATACATGTACCTTCCAACCACTGGCACTGAACGCAATGCAGTGAGTCTATCACCCCTACGGGCCAACGGTACTGTTGTGTAAAATTCACTTTATGGAGATATTTCAATTGTATCATGCTTAATCGTGTGGAAATAGCCACCTCACAAGGCGAACATACCGCCTCTGCCCAGTCATCGTCATTTAAGATTAGGTTATCTTTCTCCCATTTTATAGCATCTGGGGCCAGATGTACGAAGCATTTTGCATGGCACATATAATGCAATCCTATCCGAGATATCTGGGGATTAAAGACTCTAACCAGTGGATCTAATTCCATCCATTCAGCCAGGGGCTCTATCCCCAATGTGAATAGTAGAGGTGAAAGAGGGCACCCTTGACCTTTACCCCTTTGTATCTGAAAGATCTTGGAAGAAGTGTGCCCAACGATCGATTCTGGATCCATAGTTCAGCCTATTTAATAGAGTGAATAAGTATGTCCAATCAACTGAGTCAAATGCTCTGTCTATGTCTTCTGATAAAATGGCTGTTGGGCCTTCAAGGTGACTGGCTAGAGCCAGCGCATTAGAGGCTTTCCGTATATTATGGCGTGTTGCCTGACCGGCAGAACCCAGCCAGGATAACTAACTCCAGGATAGAGGGTTACAGCCTATTTACAAGTGTCCTTGACAGGAGTTTGACCTTAATGTTTAACAATGAAATCAGGTGATAAGAGGAAGGGTATTCTGGTGGGTGACCTGGCTTCTGAAGCACCATGATTTCAACATGGCGCCAGTCCAATCACAGCCACCCCTCCTCTACTGCAGTGTGGATGGTATTTTCTAGATGTTTCCCCAATTGAGACATTTAAGCCTTCAGAAATTCCACGGAAAGCCATTGGGGCCTGGGGCTTTGCCCGTGTGAAGGTCATCCAGTGCAAGAGCGAGTTTGCTGTCTGTCAAGGCCTCTTCAAGGCTCAGACAGATCTCCACAGATAATGAATAATGAAGTATATTTACTTGAGGGTTCGAGTTACATTCCCCTAAGATAACTATAACTGGTGAATTTCAGTGGTTTTGTTTGTTTAAAACTGTATGTTTTAACTGACATTTTCACCTAACTATAACTTCCCTTTAACCTTTCTTTCAGTGAATTTGTAAGGTTTTATTTTAAAGTAAAGTAAAATATAATTACCATATTTAACAATAATGTCACTTTAATCTTAGTTTTTTTAGTGATAAAATATATATATATATATATATATATATATATATATATATATATATATATATATATATATATATATTCACTGTAAAATCCAAAGGTTACAGGGAAGTTATAATTAGGCTCAGATTTCACTTGTACAAAACCATTGAATTTCAGCTGTTATAGTTACTTGAGCTAACTATAACTTATGCCCCCCAAAATACACTGCTTATGACCTCACATATTACATCACTTGTGACATGGTCAGTGACATCACTGATGACATCGTAACGTCCCTAGAACCTTTGTTTTTTTCAGTGAATTTCTACAATTTTTTTAATTCTATGTCCTAACTACAACGTCTCTGTAACCTTTGGGTTTTCAAGTCAATTTCTATGATATTTAAAAAATATATATTTCCTAAATATAAACTGAAACTTTTGAGAGTGGCTGTATAGGTAGGTGAGTGGGTGTATGAGTGAAAGTAGCGCGTCTCTCAGTGGATATGTGAGTGGGTTTGTGGGTCTGTGAGTGGCTGTTTGGGTGTGTGAGTGACAGTATGGGTGTGTACATGGCTGTGTAAGTAGGTGTAGCAGTGATTGTCAGGATCTGTGAGTGGATGCGTGAGGGTCTGAGTGGCTATGTGAGTTGATGCCTTAAACTCAGCGTGGGTCTGAGAGTGGGTGCATCAGGGTCTGAGTGGGTTTGTGAGTAGGTGCATGAGGGTCTGAAAGGGTTTGTGAGTGTGTACATGAGCATCTGAGTTAGTCTGATAGTGGGTGTGTGAGGGTCTGGGTGTGTCTGAGTGGGCATATGACCATCTGAGTGGGTCTGTGAGTGGGTGCATGAGTTTCTGAGTGCTACTATGAGTGAATGAATTAATGTATGAATAACTCTGTACATTTTTTTTGTCATTGCTTGTTGGAAAGTGGATTATTGGTAAGGAGAGTAGGTGCCTACACTTAGAAATCAACAACAACCTCCCTCCAGGTCCAGTCAAGGTCTCAATAAAGTAATCCTTACTCAACCCTTGGTAGCTTGGCCCACGGGCAGTTAGGCTTCAATTAGGAGATATGTGTATAAAGCATTTATTATCAACAAAACAGTAAATAAGTAAAACACAACAGACAATAAAAATCCAACACCAATTTTTAAAAAATAGAAAATATTTGTATCTTTAAAATGACACCAAAGTGACAAAAATCCAATGTAGGGAAGCAGAGATATGATTTTTTTTTAAATTGTATTAAAAAAAATCATTCTAACGCCTAAAGACCAATGGGCATATTTAAGAAAAGTGGTGCTGCACACAGTGCATCGCCACTTTTCCTGCACCCCTTAGTGCCCCTTTAACACCACCATGGTGCTAAGTAGGGGCCTGGCATTCGAATTTTTTATACTAGACCGGCGCTTTGCAGGATTAGTGTAAAAAATTCTGATGCTAATTCTGCAAAGCACCCAGGGCCCCAATGTAATCAATGCCTCCTCTGAGCAGGCATTAAAAGTGCCTAAAAAAAATGGTGCAGTGAAATCTCTTTGATTTCATTGTGCCATTTGTTTGGCCTCCCTAAAGGGGGAACTCTCCCTGTGCATCGTTATGCCTGGTGCAGGCATAATGTAGCGCAAAGGGTTACAAAGTTGTGCAATGCATGCATTTTTGGTCTTCTAACACCACATTAGCATAAGCAAATGAAACTAATGTGGTGTTGGAATGGCGCTAGGTGCTCTTAAATTTGCACCAAAAAGCACCAACCAGGGACATCTGATCGCACTTGACTGGGGCAAACTCAAAATTAAAGGCCGACCACGATGGAGCCTTGCTCGTATACACTGAGCAGGAGGTTATGGTTAAAGTTTTAGGTTCACACTTAGAACATTTTTGGGGGAATTTCTTTGACCAGGACAGAGTCAAAAGATGAGACCTACCGCAATTGAGCCCTTCTCTGATACACTGCCTGGGAGGCCTCTTTTACCTTTGCAATAACAAACTTTTCGGAAGCTCTTCTTCCCCAAAGTCAGACAATCCTCCTCAGCAAGCATATATCGATGTGATGTTTTTGGATTGCCTTTCTGCAAGCCCCCTTTTAAGTCCTGGAAGTCTAGGCTCTGGAGATTTTCAGCGGGACAAACCTGAATTCAGGCTGGGTCACACTTCACGGTAGCCAGCTTGACTCTTGACGGGGGTTGGTCCACCTATGGAGCTTTTTTAGAAATTTGCTCCAAACTACTCCTAACTTCTAGATCTTCTTCTAGAAATACGTTTTGGGTCCTAAAATTGGCCACAAACTTGCTCCAAGGTTCCAAAGGCTGTGAGTTGCTCCTTGGGAGTTGGGATTTCAGTTCCCAGAATGCACCTGGCCATAATCCTTAAATGGCTACTGGACACTGGTCAGCTGGGCTTGTCTTGCAGTAAATGATGCAGGGGATTCTGGTTAGCTCCTTTGTACTTGCAGCTTACAGGGAGTCCACTCCTGGAGTTGCCGAAGCAAGGCAAAGTCCTTTTCTTAATGAAGTTCAAAGTGTGCAGCTGCTGCAGTCCTTCTGGGTGCAGGGCCTAGGTGCAGGCCAAGGGTCCAGCAGGGCAGTCTTTCTTCCAGTATCTTCTTCCAGGAGAAATCTGAATTGTGGGGCAGCCCTGCCATATTTATCCTTGCTCCTGGGGGTAGGAAGTAGGGGGTGCTTCTGTCCAATAGTGTGCAGGGCCCCACCCTCTTGAGTGACTTCTTCCTGGAAAGTGTGGCAAAATCAATTACAGGGAGCAACAATCTTCAAAAATGATGGCAACACTTCAGTCCTAGAGTTAGATCTGTCTGAGTCCACCCACTGCTGTTGCTGAGTGTCCCTTAACACAACCTTTTCCAGACCCCCTCCTAATCTAATGAGGGCGGTCCTAGCTGTTTGGGGCTTCAGGAAATGGGGGATGTCCAGTTTCAGCCCCAAGTGGCTTTCCCATCTTTGAAGACCAATTTGACTACTCTTCCCCCATTCTGAATGCTATCTGCTGTAGCATTTCTCTGATTACCAGATGCTTCCTTTGATTCAGCCCAGGTGACTTCAGACCTCATCAAGGCTGCCCGGCTGAGACTGCCAGAGGCTGACCAATCAGGAAAGGGCACTACAGGGCTGAATTTAGTAAGTTTTAGAAAGAGTTCTAAAACTCTTTGCCTGTGCTAGCTATATTAAATTTAACATTGGCAAGGTATTGGATTTATTATAACATTTAAATTGGTGCCAAAAATGCTACATTTAGCTCATCTCGATTGGAAATAAGACTTTATTACTTTAAAATAAAGGCTCCAATGTTAGCCTATGGGGCCCATTGACTACAGTGGGGAAATGATTTTGGCTGTTTTTCCCTCACCAGTGCTCATAAAATATATTTTATAAGGTCCCTGCTTATATTTACAATGTAACTGACTTTGGGGGAACGTAGGGCAGACAATAGGGGTGCTTCTATATAAAAATAAGGTAGTGTAGGTCTTTTGAAGTACTTTTAATTCCAAAGTCGAACTTTAGGTTAATTTCAACTTGCAGGTCTGCCTTTACAATGGCACCAGGGACCACAGCAGTGCACCCAGGGTGTCCCCTCTCACTGCACTAGTGGGTTCTGTAATAGCTCCCTTTTAAACTTACTATTGAAAGCCTTTCTTGTTATCTCACCTTCCCCCCCCCTAGGCTTCTGTGTATGTTGTTTAATGTGCTGTTTTGTTTACACATTGGGCCTTGCTTTTACCAAGGCTTCTTTAAAATACTCCTCCCTAGGCCATGTGTTAATCCAACTCATTTGTATAATAACTGAAACTCTGCACACCTTTCAAGAACATGTGCAGCATGTGAGGACCACACCCAGCCCTTCAAACCACACCCAGCCCTGTCTATAAAAGGCATCCCCGAGCCTCACCCAGTGCTTGTGCTCGTCTACCTCCCGCTTACCTGAGAACAGATCCCTCGGCGCTGGCACTCCTGCTCTTTACAGACTTTCATTGACTTCAATGGGCGCAGCTTCTGGCTCTTCCTTCTTCCAGTTTCCGGTTCCTCCCTGCTTCAGCCTCTCTCCTATGAGTAACCTGCAAAAGAGAAAGAAGACAAGGTTAGACTGATCAGTATCTCTTGCCAGCAACAAGTAAGTGCAAAACCTTTTATTACCTGAAAGAACTTTGACAACAATTTCTGGATTCGTGTATAGACAATTTGAAACAAAATACCTTCCACGAACATTGTGATTCAAACTCTTTGTTACAAGAATATTTTGCAGAACTTTGTGAAGCAAACATTGTTTTTTCTCATGGAACTTTTAAGAATCGAACAGTGGAAACCATTAACAACAAGGCAAACAGTAAATCAAGGACTTGCACAAATTACATGCTGTATTTTGATGTAAAAGTACAGTATTTGTTTTATAAAAGATTCTGGAAATATGGGAAAAGTGAGTCTGCTATTGGGAATTTAGGCTTTAGTTATATTATGATGAATGTTTGATATTGGTAATTCTGATAACGGTATTTGTTTAATGTTTTAGAAGCTTTACAGTAATAGAAAACACATCCCAGAGCAGTAACACATTCCAAACCTGGAAACTAGAGACCAGGATCCAAGAGGTACTTTTAGAAGAGAATTTCTAATAAATAAAGGGATAGTCAGGAACCCATTTAGGAATAGGTTGCACTTATCTGTTCTTTGTTTATGTTTCATTAGGCACCAGTTTCTACAGAAGTCAGAAAGGGCCGCAGATTTGTGCAGCACTTCAACAGTGGAAACGCAAGAACGGTGTTGTCTCTCTTTTTTATTTTATCCACTTCCCCCCTTCCCTTGAGCTTCTGTTCTTAGAGCACTGTTTTAAAAACTAGTGTGCTGGAACAAGCAGTTTCAGGGTGGGGTCGGATTGTCTTCAACCTCCATCAGAACTGAACAAGAACTCAGGTGAGCTGGGCTTTGACCCTGGGACTGGTCCGAGTCAGTAACTACCATTATCACTCCAAAGGTTTGAGGGGTGATCCAGCAAAAAAAGGATGACTTTACCACATTGCTGATATCCGCAAATTCTTCACAATGTTACATGGGGGCCGCACTGAGCACTGCAACGTATTCGCGAATATCTCACATTGTGAAAAAAATCATTGTGAGGTAATCATTTGACCTGCAAAGACTCCTATATCATACCCCTGGGGTCAGGGTACCGCCACCCTAACCCTCTTATGCCTGCCTCTTTTAATTTTTATTTTAAGCCCCATGGACCTGTAACACACAATGGCAGCCATAACTTTCTGCTCAGGTTGCGGCTAGTCAATCACAGCATTTCTGGTGTTGCAAGCATTCAGGAGTACGTCACGAACATTGCGACCAATTTGCATTTGCAGATATAGAAAGTTGTTTTCACTTTAATATCTCAAAAATTACTGAATGGACTAACACCAAATAACTGAAAGCACAATCCTAGCTTTCTGCCAAATCTGGTGTAATTCCATCCAGCAATTAGGGCTGTAATCGTGTTCAAAACTGCTATGATAATTAACATGGGAAAAGCATGTTTTTTTTTACCCCCACCTTTTCTTGGCCCCCATTTCAGAGATCACCTCACAACTTTCTGTGTGCAACAAGAACATTGCCACACTTTTTTGGGAAAGTTTTGTGAAGATTCGGCAAATGGTATCAAAGATTTAGGCAAGTCAAAAAAACATTTTTTCTATGGAGACATGGTCCTGACTATAATTACCTACTGGCGACGGCGAGTTATAGTTACCCTAAGGCACGAATTATATTTACATTTGATACCGAACTATCACAGGTGAATTTCTATGGTTTGTATGAGTAAGTTCATAACCTAAGTACACGTCCCGGGAAACAACCTTAACAACTACGTTTGAATTACTACTTGCTTTAACAACGAATCTTGAAGAACTACTGGGTCTTAACAACGAAGTTTTGAACAACTACTGGTTTAACAACGATTTTACCTTAACAACTAATGCCAGAACAACGAATTTTAAAGTAAGTGAATTATTTTTTGATGAATTTTAAGGTGAGTTTTGTGTTTAGTTTTTTATTTGTTTAGGGTTTAATTATTATATGTTTAGTTTTTTAAAGTATATTGTGTGGATTAAGGAATGGATTCTATGGGTTGTGGGTGTTATGGGTGGGGTATTGTATTAATACTCAGGTATTATTTTAAGTACTTGTGTTTTTTTATATGGTGTAATTTATGTTGTGGGTTTAGGGGCGGGATATATGGGATGTAGGGGTTATGGGTGGGGAAGTGTATTAATACTCAGGTATTAATTTAAGTACTTGTGTTTTTTTATATGTTGTAATTTATGTTGTTGGTTTAGGGGCGGGATATATGGAATGTAGGGGTTATGGGTGGGGAAGTGTTTTAATACGCAGGTATTAATTTAAGTAATTGTGTTTTTTTATATGTTGTCATTTAAGTTGGTGGTTTAGGGGCGGGATATATGGGATGTAGGGGTTATGGGTGGGGAAGTGTATTAATACTCAGTTATTATTTTTAAGTAATTGTGTTTTTTTATATTTTGTAATTTATGTTGTAGGTTTAGGGGCGGGATATGTGGGATGTAGGGGTTATGGGTGGGGAAGTGTATTAATACTCAGGTATTAATTTTAGAACTTGTGTTTTTTATATGGTGTAATTTATGTTATTGGTTTAGGGGCGGGATATATGGGATGTAGGGGTTATGGGTGGGGAAGTGTATTAATACTCAGGTATTATTTTAAGTAATTGTGTTTTTTTATATGTTGTAATTTATGTTGTAGGTTTAGGGGCGGGATATATGGGATGTAGGGGTTATGGGTGGGGAAGTGTATTAATACTCAGGTATTAATTTTAGAACTTGTGTTTTTTTATATGGTGTAATTTACATTGTGGGTTTAGGGGCGGGATATATGGGATGTAGGGGTTATGGGTGGGCAAGTGTATTAGTACTTGTGTTTTTTTATATGGTGTAATTTATGTTGTGGGTTTAGGGGCGGGATATATGGGATGTAGGGGTTATGGGTGGGGAAGTGTATTAATACTCAGGTATTAATTTAAGTACTTGTGTTTTTTTATATGTTGTAATTTATGTTGTTGGTTTAGGGGCGGGATATATGGAATGTAGGGGTTATGGGTGGGGAAGTGTTTTAATACGCAGGTATTAATTTAAGTAATTGTGTTTTTTTATATGTTGTCATTTAAGTTGGTGGTTTAGGGGCGGGATATATGGGATGTAGGGGTTATGGGTGGGGAAGTGTATTAATACTCAGTTATTATTTTTAAGTAATTGTGTTTTTTTATATTTTGTAATTTATGTTGTAGGTTTAGGGGCGGGATATGTGGGATGTAGGGGTTATGGGTGGGGAAGTGTATTAATACTCAGGTATTAATTTTAGAACTTGTGTTTTTTATATGGTGTAATTTACGTTATTGGTTTAGGGGCGGGATATATGGGATGTAGGGGTTATGGGTGGGCAAGTGTATTAGTACTTGTGTTTTTTTATATGGTGTAATTTATGTTGTGGGTTTAGGGGCGGGATATATGGGATGTAGGGGTTATGGGTGGGGAAGTGTATTAATACTCAGGTATTAATTTAAGTACTTGTGTTTTTTTATATGTTGTAATTTATGTTGTTGGTTTAGGGGCGGGATATATGGAATGTAGGGGTTATGGGTGGGGAAGTGTTTTAATACGCAGGTATTAATTTAAGTAATTGTGTTTTTTTATATGTTGTCATTTAAGTTGGTGGTTTAGGGGCGGGATATATGGGATGTAGGGGTTATGGGTGGGGAAGTGTATTAATACTCAGTTATTATTTTTAAGTAATTGTGTTTTTTTATATTTTGTAATTTATGTTGTAGGTTTAGGGGCGGGATATGAGGGATGTAGGGGTTATGGGTGGGGAAGTGTATTAATACTCAGGTATTAATTTTAGAACTTGTGTTTTTTATATGGTGTAATTTATGTTATTGGTTTAGGGGCGGGATATATGGGATGTAGGGGTTATGGGTGGGGAAGTGTATTAATACTCAGGTATTATTTTAAGTAATTGTGTTTTTTTATATGTTGTAATTTATGTTGTAGGTTTAGGGGCGGGATATATGGGATGTAGGGGTTATGGGTGGGGAAGTGTATTAATACTCAGGTATTAATTTTAGAACTTGTGTTTTTTTATATGGTGTAATTTACATTGTGGGTTTAGGGGCGGGATATATGGGATGTAGGGGTTATGGGTGGGCAAGTGTATTAGTACTTGTGTTTTTTTATATGGTGTAATTTGGGGGGTGGGGGTTTTTTGTTTTTGGGGAAGTGGTGGAGGGTGAGGGGGTTTTAGGTTTTGGGGTGGGGTTGGGGGGGTGGGGCGTTTTTGGTTTTGGGGAGTGGGTGTGGGGTCAGGGGGTTTTAGGTTTTGGCGTGGGTTTGGGGGGTGGGGCGTTTTTGGTTTTGGGGAGGGGTGGGGGGTAGGGGTTTTTTGGTTTTGGAGAGGGGTTGGGGGGTGGGGCGTTTTTGGTTTTGGGGAAGTGGTGGAGGGTGAGGGGGTTTTAGGTTTTGGGGTGGGGTTGGGGGGTGGGGTGTTTTTGGTTTTGTGGAGTGGGTGTGGGGTTAGGGGGTTTTCGGATTTGGTGTGGGGTTGGGGCGTTTTTGGTTTTGGGGAGGGGGTGGGGGGTCAGGGGGTTTTAGGTTTTGGGGTGGGGTTGGGGGGGTGGGGTGTTTTTGGTTTTGGGGAGGGGGTAGGGGGTTTGGGGGTTTTAGGTTTTTGGGTGGGTTGGGGGCTGGGGCGTTTTTGGTTTTGGGGAGGAGGTGGGGGTTAGGGGGTTTTAGGTTTTGGTGTGGGGTTGGGGGGGTGGGGTGTTTTTGGTTTTGGGGAGGGGGTGGGGGGTCAGGGGGTTTTAGGTTTTGGGGTGTGGTTGGGGGGGTGGGGTGAGGGATGTAGGGTGAATGCTGATTATTAGTAATGCTTTTATTAAGAATGCTTTTACAATGAAATATTGTTGTTAAGGCATTTGTGGTAAAATTATTAGTAGTAAGAACAAGATTGGTGTTCTGTCCTTGTTGTTAAGGTACTAGTTGTTTTGGAAGTTGGTGTTTTGTTGTGAAATTTATTTATGTTTATAGTCCAGCAGCTGTTTAGAGGTAAGTGTTTGGTGGAGTTGTAATAGTTATTTTTTTTATATAATATATGTACTGTGTTTGTGAAGTGTTTTTAATTTTATTGAATTTATGTGTTTGGTGTTAAGTTAAGGGGTATTTGAATAAGAATGTTTGTTTAGTTTTATTTAGCTAGAAAATCTGGTTGTATGTTATAATGAAAATATTATACTTACTTTGAGTTTATTTTCTTATTTCAGATGATATTTTTTTTTTAATTGATTTATTTCACTTTTTTATGTCTTCTGGTGTTTTTTGGGGTTCTTGGAGTCTGTAAGAAATAAGAAAGAGTGTATTATTTAGTTTATTCTTTTGTTTTATTAATTATTAACTTTTTGATTTAGAAGTAATTTTTTTAGTAGGTTTGAAATTTGGTGAATAATATTTGGTTTTTGGTTAATTTTATTAGGTGAATTAATTTGTATTTTTAACTAATTAGTAGATTTAATATTATATATATATATTTTAATTATATTATGGTATTCGTTATTTAACAATTTTTTTAATGCAATTGTTTATGGTTTAGTGAAATTGTTTTTGAATAATGGTAATGCTTTACCTTTGATGGTGAAGGTGTGGTGTTTATCTTTTTGGTCAGATTCTTGATATTTATGCCTGTAACAAAATAGTACGAAAGGTACATTAATTATATATTATTTTAGCTGTGGTATAGGTTAGTACATTTCTTTATATTTATTTATGGATATTTTACCTTGTTATCTCAGTAGATGGCGGTGTTGGATGAATTTTATTTTAATTCTTTTCCGTAGTGATATGCTTGTCTTCTCTGTAAGTTGTTCGGTTTAGTAATGAGTAGAAAATGGAGGTCGTTGGTATTTATATGTGTTTTTGTAAGTATTGTTTTATTTGTAAATTGAATGTGTTTTCGATGTGTTTTTTTATTATGAATTCTTTTGTGATGTTAGATATATATAATTGTGGAGTGTATTTGTTTTGTAGTTTGTATTTTTTTTTATGTTCGTTCTCGTTTGTTTAGTAGAGGAAGTACTTCCTGGGTCATGTAGAAAGTGTTGTAGGACTATCGTTTTATGTAGGTTTTTTTTTAGTGTTGTGTTTGTTTTATAATTATTTAAGTATTATTTATTTAGATTTAAAACGGTGTTTATATGTTTTGGATTTTTGTGATTTTTGTTTTTTGTATGTAGGAAATATATTGTTATTTTCGATTTTGTTTATTTTTTACGCAGTACTGTAGTGGTTTTAATATTTTATTTATTAATCGTTATTGTTTAGTTGTGATATTAATTATTAATATTTTTCGTTGTTTGGAGTTCGTTTTAAATATATTAGGTGTTTAGGCGTTTTCGGTGTTGGGTAGTATTTGTTTGGGTATTCGTTGTTTGGCTAGTCGTTTGTTTGGGTAGTAGTTATTTTAGGATTCGTTGTTTAAGTATTCGTTGTTTGGGTAGTAGTTTGTTTGGGTATTCGTTATTTGGGTAGTCGTTATTTAGGTAATATTTTTTTTGGGTAGTCGTTGTTTAGGTAGTAGTTATTTGGGGAGTCGTTGTTTAAGTAGTCGTGGTTTACATAGTAGTGGTTTAGTGGAATATTCGTGATTTAGTGGTTTTCGTAGTCGTTAAATAGGTGTTCGTTGTTCAGGAATAATTTAGTTAATGTTTTTTTTCGTTGTTTAGACTTCGTTGTAAAATAATTCATTTTATACGTTTTTTCGGTGTTGGGAAGTCGTTGTTTAAGTAGTAGTTGTTTAGGTAGTAGTGGTTTAGTGTCATATTCCACGTCCCTCTAAACTTTGGCTTTTCTGTTAATTGCTAAGGTATTTTTTTATATATATGTATCTAGTAGTTAGGACCTAGTTTCCATAGAAAAAACATTTTTTGATTTGCCAATGCCTTTGTTGCCGGAAGACGAATCTTCACAAAATTTTCCAAAAACCTCCTAAGCTCACTTCAGCTGCGGTCTGGAAAGTTTCAGGGTGATCTGTCAAGCGGGGGCTGAAAAATAGGAGGGGTCCCAAAACACTTTTCCTCCATTCATTTATCCGTAGGGATTTTGAACAGCGATAGCACCCGAACTACTAGACAAAATTACACCAGATTTGGCAGAAAAGGAGCTGTTAGCCCAGAAAGCAATCTTTTTGTTATTTGGTGTAAATCCATTAAGCTGTTTTAGAGAAATTCAAGAAAATCCAAATGTGTAAATATATGGACTCAAAGGCTCCGCAAACCCTGCTGATCTTGTGCTGAGATCTCATTGGCTGCCAAAATATCAACAAGGAATTGTTGGCAGGCATGTTGGGACCTGGTTTCAGCTGAATCCCTGACAAAAAGATGAAAAACAAGAAAACAGGCCAGTTTGGAGTCACCCTGCTTCCTTAGCTCTGTTGTTGGGGTCCCAGAGGGACCTGCCCGGGGCAAACAAGAACTGTTAAAAATAAAAAAATCTCAGCTGAATCGCAACAGGGGCACGAATCCACAGCAAATTGTTTTTAAAATGGAGCACTTTTTAATACCTAAACCCCCAGGTAGGCCAAGTCCCAGGGGCATTTATATTTTTAATGTGAGGGGATCACCCTGTCCCCCTGCAGCCCCAGGAACCGCCACCTCCCAGAGACATTGTTTATTGTAGTGCGGGGGGCACCCGTCCCCCTGCAGCCCTGGGAACCACAACCTTCCTGTGGCTTGAAATTATTATGATGCGGGGTCCCTTGCAGCCCCCGCAACCCTAGGTGTCACCACCTCCTCTGGGCATTTAACATTGTGTGCGGGGAGCCACAAGCCCCCCCCCCCCGTAGCACCAGTGACCACCACCTCCCTGGAGCTTTCAGTAAGTTAGTGGAGGAAAATGGCTCCCTGTTGCAGTTACCCCCCACCATTTGCCTGATATTGATGCTGACTTGGCTGAGAACTGTGCTGGGACCCTGCTAACCAGGCCCCAGCACCAGTGTTCTTTCACTAAAAATTGTACCGTTGATTCCACAATTGGCACACCCCTGGCACAAAGATAGGTCCTCTGTAAAATGAACCAGTGGTACCAAGGGTCCTGTCACCAGGGAAGGTCCCTAAGGGCTGCAGCATGTGTTGTGTCACCCTAAGGGACCCCTCGCCCAACACAGGCACACTGCCATTGCAGATTGTGTGTGTTGGTGGGAGAAAAAGGCAAAGTCGACATGGCATCCCCTCAGGATGCAATACACACAAAATACTGCCTGTGGCATAGGTAAGTCACCCCTCTAGCAGGCTTTACAGCCCTAAGGCAGGGTGCACTATACCATAGTTGAGGGCATAGCTGTATGAGCAATATGCCCCTACAGTGTCTTAGTCCATTCTTAGACATTGTAAGTACAGCGTGACCATATTAAGTGTTTGGTCTGGTAATTTGTCAAAAACGAACTCCACAGCTCCATAATGGCTACACTGAATACTGGGGAGTTTGGTATCAAACGTCTCAGAATAAAAAACCCACACTGATGCCAGTGTTGGATTTATTACAAAGTGCACACAGAGGGCATCTTAGAAGCTGTCCCCTGTATTTTACCCAATCTTTCAGTGCAGGACTGAATGGTCTGTGCCAGTTTGCCACTGAGATGAGCTTCTGCCCCCCTGAGGTGAGAGCCTTTGTGCTCTCTGAGGGCAGAAACAAATCCTGCACTTGAGGGAGGTGCTTCTCACCTCCCCCTGTGGGAACTGCAACACCATGCCTTTTGTTACAGCACCCGAAGACATCCCAGCTAGTGGAGATGCCCGCCCCTCGGCCACTGCCCCCACTTTTGATGGCAAGGCTGGAGGAGATAATTAGAAAAAAAGGAGGAGTCGCCCACCAGTCAGGACTGCCCCTAAGGTGCCCTGAGCTGAGGTGACCCCTGCCTTTAGAAACCCTCCATCTTGAGATTGGAGGATTCCCCCAATAGGATAAGGGATGTGCCCCCCTACCCTCAGGTAGGAGGCACAAAGAGGGTGTAGCCACCCTCCAGGACAGTAGCTATTGGCTACTGCCCTGCTGACCTAAAAACACCCCTAAATCTAGTATTTAGGGTGACCCAGAACCCAGGAAACCAGATTCCTGCAACCTGAACCAAGAAGAAGGACTGCTGACCTGAAAGCCCTGCAGAGATGACAGAGACGACAACTGCTTTGGCCCCAGCCCTACCGGCCTGTCTCCTGACTCGAAGAAAACTGCAACAGCAATGCATCCGACAGGGACCAGCGACCGCTAAAGCCTCAGAGGACTGCCCTAAACCAAAGGACCAAGAAACTCCCGTGAGCAGCAGCTCTGCTCAACAACAGCAACAATTTTGCAACTTTCTTGCAACTTTTAAAGATCTCATTCATTCCGCCAGAAGCGTGAGACTTCACCCTCTGCACCCGACGCCCCGGTCTCGAGCTCCAGAGAACCAGCACTACAGGGAGGACTCCCAGGCAAATGCGACTCGTGAGTAGCCCAAGACTACCCCCCTGGCACCCCACAACAAAGCATGCAGAGAGAATCCAGAGGCTCCCCTGACTGCAACTGCCTGTAACAAGGAACCCCGACGCCTAACCCAACCACTGCACCCGCAGCCCTCAGGACCAGAAGAAGCGAACCTCAGTGCAGGAGTGACCACCAGGCAAACCTTTGCCTAGCCCAGTTGGTGGTTGGCCCGAGAAGCCCCCCTGTGCCCGCCTGCACCGCTAGAGCTTCCCTCCATTGATTTCAATTACAAATCTGATGCCTGCTTTGCACACTGCACCCACCTGTCCCTGTGCTGCTAAGGGTGTGTTTTGGGTGCCTACTTGTGTCCCCCCAGTGCTCTACAAAAACCCCCTGGTGTGCCCTCCGAAGACGTACTTACCAGTGGGCAGACTGGAACCGGAGCACCCCTGTTCTTCATAGGCGCCAATGTGTTTTGGGCACCTCTTTGACCTCTGCACCTGACCAGCCCAGAGCTGCTAGTGTGGTAACTTATTGTGTTGCCTTGAACCCCCAACGGTGGGCTGCCTAGGGCCAGGAACTTAGACTTGTGAGTGTCTTACCTGACTAACTAACCATTACTTACCTCCCCCAGGAACTGTTGATTTTTGCACCTTGTCCACTTTTAAAATTTCTTATTGTCATTTTAACTAAAACTGTGTATGTCACTGCTCTAATTAAAAGTTCCTACCTTACCTATGTGGAGTACCTTGCATTTTGTGTATTTACTTCAAATCTTGAACTTGTGGTTCTAAAAATAAATTAAGAAAATATATTTTTCTATATAAAATTATTGCCCTGGAGTCTTTGAGTCTTTGAGTGTGCTTAACACTACCCTCTGATAAGCCTACTGCTCGACCACACTACCACAAAATAGAGCATTAGAATTATATAATTTTGCCACTATCTTACCTCTAAGGGCAACCCTTGGACTCTGTGCACACTATCTCTTATTTTGAGATTGTATATACAGAGCCAACTTTCTACGGTTAGTCCTTCCTATTCAGAGATAACAGCAGGGCCAGCAGTCTTCTCTGTAGATTGAAATAAATTATCATCACAGTGGTTCGTGTCAAGGTACAAAATGTTTGGTTGCGGGTTCCCCCTCAGCCCTTGCAACTGCCACCTTCCCGGCGCATTCAGCATTATGTGCGGGGGACTGCGCACCCCCCCCTCGCTGCCCCAGGGACCACCACCTCCACAGGTCAAACTGTAAAAAATATAAAGGGGGTCCATTTCGTACGCCTGGCAGTGCACAGGTCCACCACCTCCCTGGGGCTATTCTATGATGGAGGGGGGCCCACGTCCCCCCTTGAGGAGCTACTGATCACACTGGGGACCCCCACCCCCAAAGCAAGCTCCTGCTATGTCCCGGGGTGCCTACATAGCTGTTTGCTGTGGCTTAGGGGCAGCTTTGACAGTTGCCAACAAGCCACAGCAAATACTCTGCTCTGATGAAGGAAGAGCTATCAAACAGCTTTCCCTTCTTGGAGCAGGGGTTTCCTCTGACTACCTGTCCATAGAGATGCGGGCAGGCACACAGATGAAACTGCTCTCATAGAGATGGAGATGTAATGCTGGCTCCCACAGGACACGCTGAGCCACTAGAGATCCTGGGGGCCTATTGGCTCCCCCCAGTCCCCAACATTCAATCTAGGTGCACTGGAGGTCACCCAGGTCACATGGCCAGGTCCCAGGGATGGGCTCTCCGAGGCAGAGATCGGCACTGGGGTGGGGGAACCACATGCCCCACTGCCCCTAAAAAAAAAAAATTTGGCTGACCCTGGTTCCAAGAACAAAAAATTGTTTAAGCCAGGCTCTGGAGATGGGGTCCCTGGTGTGGGATCAGCCTGAAAAGGGAGACTGCGCTCCCCTCTCCCAAAAAATAAAAATAAATGTGTATACCAGGCCCCAGGGGAAAGGATCCCCTGTGCCATGATCGTCCTGGGAGGCCACACAGTTCCCCTCCCACACAAAAAATTAAATATTTACGCTGGGCAATGGGGAATTGGGTTCTCAGGGCCAATATTGGCCTGAGGAGGTGGGGCCATGCAGGGTTGGGTGGTTATAGGGGTTGGCTTCAGTGACTGGTAAAAAAACATAGAAATTCACTGAAAAACAAAGGAACCAGTATTGGTATAGTTAGGAAATAGAATTAAAAAAACAGAGAAATACACTCAAAAAACAAAGATTACAGGAACGTTATAGTAAGGCTCACATTTTAAATGTACCAAACCATAGAAATTCACTAGGTATTATAGTTGGAGTTATCTCAAGTTACTATAACTCTTGCACTAAGGTAACTAGTACTCACAACCTCGACATGCACTGCTAATTTTCCACAAATTATGGCACTCACGACATGTTTGAAAACATCATTGATAAAATCAATGTATATTTGTAGTAAAAATTTTTACGAAAAAAACTGTGCCTGGAGGGGTGCACGTTATAGTTACCTTAGGACACAAGTTGTAGTAACTTAAGATTTACTGACAATGTGTTTTCTTTGACAATTTTGGAAATGTAAGGATGAACCCTGAGTTATTTTCATAATTTCAAGGTTGGTCCTTTAATTCATCATAACCAAACAAGTATTGCACTTAGTTTGCCGAGTCATGTACGACAACCTTTGAAAATGCTGGGATTTTGTAACTCACATATGGAGCGTATACTCTTTAGTGTACTTTTTATGTTCATACAGGGAATTGAAAACATGCATCACTTGTATCCTCAGAAGGACACACAGTTCTGTTTGCTTTCATTTAGAGAAATGAGAAAGTGACATTAACTTAATTGCACCTTAGTTATAATGAATTCATACTTGGATTTTAACTTGAAAAGACTATGGATGTAGCTGAAATGTGTTGCTCTTTGCCAATAAACTAACTATATCAGACTATCGTACTACAATGTGCTGCTATTCTTTGCAAGTTGAAGATTTTGAAGTATATATATATGTATATATATATATATATATATTTATACACACACACACACACACACACATATACATATATATGCATATATATATATATATATGCATTTATATATATATATATATATATATATATATGCTTAAAAAACGAAAGTTAAATTAACATTATAATTTTAGTGACAACTTACTGTTTTAAACTAAAATAAAAACACTTATATTTATCTCTAGTAACTATAACTTGTATAAATTATGCCCTAAGGTAACTATAACCTGCGGCTCAGACCTGCATATTAATTTCATCAATAAAATAATTTAAGAATGTGCATTGATGTTATCAATGATGTTCTAGAACATGTCATAAGTGCTATGAGGCTCTGAGAGGTGGACTGTGCACCCTTCTTGCCTAGAATTAGATCGCCCCTCGGGGATGGGAATTTTAGGGTCTTTTACAGGCTTTGGTGGGGATGACAATGCACCACCTCCCCTTTCATTTTTATTCAGCCTTGTGGTCCCTGGGGGCTCAGATAGGCTTGCAAATAGAAGGACACACACCACCCTACTCCAAATTGATTTTGTATTGGCCCTGGAGGATTGGGTCCCGGGGCCTTAATCACCCTCTAAAGAGGGGGGCAGTGGTTTCCCTTAGTTATCCTTAAATTTCAGCCCTGGTAATAGGGTCCCTTGGGGGTCAATGAGGCTAAGAGAGGGGGCAGTGCCCTTCTCCCATTGTTATTCATTGTGGCCCCTGCCACATTTATTTTTTTATTTAAAAAGGGTGCATTTCTGTGGGAGTCCTGCTGGGCATTTTTTCTTATTTTGTTTTTCTGCCCCTGACTGTGTCCCTTGGGGCTTCTCTACAATGATTAATGAGGCAGCATATCCCTGTCTTACCTTGCTTCCTTATTTATTTGTATTTAACATGTGTTTTATTGCATTTTTTAAAAGTACAGTACATCAAACATTTGATGTGTCAATTTCAAGATGAAACAGATAAAATGTAAAAGTCGTATCAGATTGTGTTACATAAATGAATCAACATTTAAACTGAATAGCAAGTTATTCTGAAGTAGAATGTGCTGTAACCCGTCACCCTTAACTATTCCCAACAAACTCAACAGGTCACCTATATTAGGAGGTCTCTAGTGTATAAGGGCATGTGCATAGTGGGAAAGAGTATGTGAGGCCCGTGCATTCCGGGGGGGTCTCATTCCACCATGTTATCTCTACTGTAACCTTAGTTAATGTTCCTCATCGGAAACTACATCCTGTGCCTTAAATCCCTGCAGTAGTGCATCCCATTCTAGAGGGATGGGTTTCTTGCGAAGACCTCTGTACTCCTTCCTATACAGGGTAATGCTTTCCAGCCAATCTCAAGTTCTCGCCCTCCTCCTGCCAGAGGTCCACAGTGGGAGCTCTCTGTGATTTCTAATGTTGCCTCTTTTCGCTAGTAGTAGGGCTAGGTCAACAAATCTTATATCTACCCCGGAGCTTCTAGGCCTGGAGTGTAGACCCAGAAAGTAATGGGCTAGGGAGCTCCGTGGTTCCACCCCGTGACTGCCCGGCTCCCTTATATATGTTTTTTAGAGTACTAGATTAGTGCTTTATGTCCATTATGATCCATGAAAAGTAGGCCTACTTCTCCTGGCCATGTTCTACTGCAATTTCGTGGAGGCAGCCATAAGGAATGGAAGGCTGGTGTAGGTCTACAAGAGGATCCATAAGCTCATTGGTCAGACCTGACCCAACTGGAGCAAGCAAGATCCACTAATGGTTGACAGAGGACAAGCACAAAACTCCTAAAGGGAAAAGGTTGTTGACGCAGTGCCCTCTAAAACACTGCAACAAGGAATCTGGCTTGGCAGAACCATCAGAACCATACATGTCATAAAGGCATACATACACGTGAGACTTGGAGTGCCTGATTCACAAAGGTCAACTTACACTTTTATGTAAGTGTACTATTTTCTTGGCTTTCATAAAGTGCCGGTTGAATTTTTACTAATAGTAGTTTTGCAACTGTGGAGACTTTGCACTCAGGGTGGAGAATCTGTGATAATGCATGTCTATTTTTCAATATGTGTAGTTTCCTCTTAGAGTACAGTCTCTGCATTCATAAAATTACTATTAGTAAAATTAAACTCATAGTTTGTGGAATTCAAAAGAAGCAGTCTTGCACAAAAGCGTAAGTTTACCTTTGTCAATCAGGCACAGCAAGTTTAATTTTACTAATATTAATTTTTCAACTAGGAGTGTTGGCAGTTGGGGTGGAGAACTCTGCATATAAAATAATTGGACAGAACTATCTTTTGATGTGGGGAGTCTCGGCCACCTGGGCAGAGTCTTGCCATTTGCAGGATTGCTATTAGTAAAAATAATTTGTGAGTACTATTTCCAATTTTTGACCCTTCTATACATCTGCTGTTGTGAAAATCTTCGGGTAGATGTGGTCTACTAGATGTAATGCCTTAGCAGTTGGATAGTTACTTCGCACTGCACTGCATATTTTGCACACACTTACTGGTGTAGCGTTTATTCATCCCTGCAATCTTCCTGTACTAACATAGTGCATATGAAGAAGTATTGTATAGCAAAGTACTTGACAACCTTACACGGCTAATGCTGACAATGCTTTCTCATGCTGCCTCTAGTGACTGAAGCGATGTTATTCTTGAGAGTGTACTTTGTGTGATCTGCACGTTGCACATTATTTTCAGGTAATCTTAACTGTGTTGAGGCTCAAAGCTTATGTTGACAAAGTTCATTTGGGCCCTAATGTTCATCAACCAGGCCTAGATGTTCAACTAGAGTTTGCCCCGGCTTTTGCAATGGAAGTTCTGCACTTTTATTAATGTTTGCCTTAACAGTTGTGCTTTATGTGAATGGCAACAACTATTATTCTGCACTGACCCCTAGAGCCCACAACTGCTCTCACTCTGCTTCATTCACCTCAGGTTATCAAAAACCAGAATACCCCTATTCTACACTATATCATACATGAATTATGATTACCGATACTGCTTGAACCAGTTAAGGCAAATTTAGAAAGGTAGAGAGACTAATATTGACATTATGGTTGGGTTTGTTAACATATTTCTAAGTGTTGCAACTTAACATATGTTTAACCAAGCTAAGTTGCATTGAACGCTGTCATTTTAAACTTGTGTTTATTTTATATATTTCTTTGCATACTATACTCCATAGTAATTATGACCAGTAGCACTGCTTAAAACTGTTAAGGAAAACATTTAAAGGTAGCGGGCCAATATTGACTCTGAGGATAGGTCTTTTAGATAACCCCTACGTTGCTAGGCCTTTTCCCCCTCCTGTTCCGAGCCGTTTTTTTGGCTATTTGGGGTAGTTCGCGCTTAGGCCCTCATAACTTTTTGTTCACATAAGCTACCCACGCCAAATTTGCGTCCTTTTTTCCAACATCCTAGGGATTCTAGAGGTACCCACACTTTGTGGGTTCCCCTGAAGGAGACCAAGAAATTAGCCATAATACAGCGAAAATATTGTTTTTTTCAAAAAAATGGGAAAAAAGGGCTGCAGAAGGCAGCTCGTGTTTTTTCCCCTGAAAATGGCACCAACAAAGGGTTTGCAGTGGCAAGATCACCATCTTCCCAGCTTTCAGGAACAGGCAGACTTGAATTGGAAATCCCAATTTTTCAATACAATTTTGACATTTTACTGGGACATACCCCATTTTTTACTATTTTTTGTGCCTCCAGCCTCCTTCCAGTTAGAAACAAATGCTGGATCTTGTAGACAAAATTCTGATTTCAGCAAGGGGTCATTTGTGTAGATCCTACAAGAGTTTCCTACAGAAAATATCAGCTGAAATAAAGAAATATTGAAATTGAGGTGAAAAAAACAGCCATTTTTCTCCACGTTTTACTCTGTAACTTTTTCCTGCGATGTCAGATTTTTTAAAGCAATATACCGTTACGTCACCTGGACTCTTCTGGTTGCAGGGATATATAGTGCTTGTAGGTTCATCAAGAACTCTAGGTACCTAGAGCCAATAAATGAGCTGCACCTTGCAATGGGTTTTTCTTCTATACCAGGTATACAGCAATTCATTTGCTGAAATATAAAAAGTGAAAAATAGGTATCAAGAAGACGTTTGTATTTCCAAAATATCCACAAGATAAGGTGTTGAGAAGCAGTGGTTATTTGCACATCTCTGAATTCCGGGGTGCCCATACTAGCATGTGAATTAAAGGGCATTTCTCAAATAGACTTCTTTTTTACACACTGCCTTACATTTGGAAGGAAAAAATGTAGAGAAAGACAAGGGGCAATAACACTTGTTTCGCTATTCTGTGTTCCCCCAAGTCTCCCGATAAAAACAGTACCTCACTTGTGTGGGTAGGCCTAGTGCCCACGAAAGGAAATAGCTCAAAACACAGCGTGGACACATCACATTTTTTCACATAAAACAGAGGTGTTTTTTGCAAAGTGCCTACCTGTAGATTTTGGCCTCTAGCTCAGTCGGCACCTGGGGAAACCTACCAAACCAGCGCATTTTTTAAAACTACACACCTGCGGGAATCCAAGATGGGGTGACTTGTGGGGATCTGACCAGGTTCTGTTACCCAGAATCCTTTGGCAAACCTCAAAATTTGACAAAAAACCCACTTTTTCCTCTCATTTCGGTGACAGAAACCGCTGAGAGAGACTTCAAAGGGAAGGAAGTTTCTCAGCCTCCTCCACGTGATCTGAAGAGAAATGCTTTTGCATTTCTCTTCCGATCCAGCGCGATGGGAGGAGGCCTTGTGACAATCAGCACACGCTCGCGCACTGATGTCACAGGGGGGGTGGAGGGGGTCGGAGTGGAAGGGGAAGGGCTTCCCCTTCCATCCCTGCCTTGTAGGGGTGGGGGGCAACCCCTCAGAGGGAGCACTAGCGCTCCCTCTGGGCTCTGTGACCAGGACGTAATGGCTACGTCCTGGGCACACGAGCACTGTGCCTCAGAACATAACCATTATGTCCTGGGCACAGAAGGGGTTAATTCCTTAATTTTAAAAGATACGTTTTTGCGAACCGTAAATTGCGAGTCGGTGCGAATCGCAAATTCCGATTCGCAAAATCGTATGCAGAATGGTGTCTCAGACACCTTCTGCGAATCGCAAGGGGGTCGCAAAGACCCACCTCATTAATATTAATTCCAATTCCCTGCACTCACCGGGATGGTGGCCTGCTGGAGACAGCAGACCTCCATGTCTATGACTGCTTTTTCAATAAAGCATTTATTTTTTTTGTAATGCAGCCTGTTTTCCTTAAAGGAAAACGAGTTGCATTACAAAAGAAAAAATGAAACCATTTGGTTTCGTTTTTTCATAGTAGGCAGTGGTCCATTGGACCACTGCCTGCTCTGAAAAAATATTTTGGGCGACATTCACAAAGTTTTTGTGAATGAGTTAGCACCCACTTGACATGGGTGCTAACTGCGAATTGCTTTGCGACCGTGTTCGCCGTCACAAAGCAATTCTGCATCGCGGTGCGAATCGCAAATTGGAAGGGAACACCCCTTCCTATTTGGGAGTCGCATTTCCATTTTGCGAGTCGGTACCGACTCGCAAAATGGGAATGTGCATCGCGATGGCGATGCACCATGCAAAACGGTTTGTACATCTGGCCCCTAATGTATGCCCTGCTGAGCAAAAATGCACCTATTGTTGTAATTTTAATCATGTGTCAATTTATATATTGTATCTTTCATATTTTATCTCTATTAGTTCTCTTAAGGGTGTGTTCATCCAAAATCAACATAATATGAAAGTGAATTTGTGAGTACCAACAATATAGTAAATTTACACAAAAGTGTAAGTTTACCTTTGTGTATCAGGCTCTTTTAAAGAGTCCAAATGAACAACTAATTTTGCTTTGACTGGCCATTTTCCCTGATATACATCCCCTCGTTTGTCTTTTCTAAATTATCAATGGCAGAAATTCATGTTCAGTAATTTACCTCTAAAAGTGATACAATTTTGCATATTGTAAATTCTGCTGATCAATTAGATATTGTGGACTGGGTTGAAATTTTCCAGTTTTTACCACTGAAAGCACTATTAAAGTAGAGGCTTC
This sequence comes from Pleurodeles waltl, assembly GCF_031143425.1. Lineage (NCBI taxonomy): Eukaryota > Metazoa > Chordata > Amphibia > Caudata > Salamandridae > Pleurodeles > Pleurodeles waltl. The sequence continues at coordinate 843,323,670 of NC_090436.1, forward strand.
CTATGGATATCACAATTCAGCTATTCTCTCAGCTTAGCAATTAATTTGAGTGTTCTTCATGAGGTGGTAAGTTTGAGGATGTATTCAGAACCTTAACTTTATGTACAGCAGACTTACTTTTCACACTGGCTGCTGTACTGTCTAATAGTTCTACAGATCAAATGAATACCAACACATATTTTAGAGGGTTACCTGTGGCTATATGACATTACAAGGAAATGATCATTTAGAAGGTTTATCAAAACTGTTAGTCTCACCATTCCTGGATTTTAACTCCACTCATCACATCTGTTCCTGAGCAATTCAGAACTTGCCAAATTGTCCTGAACGGGGAAGGACTCATGCTCCTTCCACAGTAATCCCACATGGATGCTGCAGTCTTTCTTAAGCTTTTCTTATAGTGTATATAAACCACACTTCAGTATGTTTTTCTTCATTAAATACAGTGACAATTTATCCGAGCAGGTTGTGGGTTAAATGAATTCCTTTTTCACATTTTCTTCCACATATTTATAAAACGTTCCTGTTCACCAAGTTTCATTGTGAATTTAAACTGCTTGGGCCCATATTTATACTTTTTGACGCAAAACTGCGCTAACGCAGTTTTGCGTCAAAAAAATTAGCGCCGGCTAACGCCATTCTGAAGCACCATGCGGGCGCCGTATTTAATCAATGACGTTAGCCGGCGTTAGCCGCCGGCGCTGCCTGGTGTGCGTGGAAAAAAACGACGTACACCAGGCAGCGCCGGCGTAGGGGGATATGGAGCTTGGGTGCCAAAAAATGGGGCAAGTCAGGCTGAGGCAAATTTTTCGCCTCAACCCGATTTGCGCCATTTATTTCGACTCCCAACCCCCATAGAAATGACTCCTGTCTTAGCAAAGACAGGAGTCATGCCCCCTTGCCCAATGGCCATGCCCAGGGGACTTCTGTCCCCTGGGCATGGTGATTGGGCATAGTGGCATGTAGGGGGGCACAAATCAGGCCCCCCTATGCCACAAAAAAAAGTACAAAAAAAAACTTACCGGAACTTACCTTAATGTCCCTGGGATGGGTCCATCCAGCCTTGGGTGTCCTCCTGGGGTGGGCAAGGGTGACAGGGGGTGTCCCTGGGGGCATGGGAGGGCACCTCTGGTCTCCTTCCGAGCCCACAGGTCCCTTAACGCCTGCCTTGTCCAGGCGCTAAAAAACGGCGCAAAAGCGGCCGTACGTCATTTTTTTTGACCCGCCCACTCCCGGGCGTGAATTTTGCCTGGGAGTGTAAATACAGCGCACATGCCTCGGAGTCACTTTTTTAGACGGGAACGGCTACCTTGCATATCATTAACGCAAAGTAGGTGTCCACGTTAAAAAATTACGCAAACTCCATGGACTTTGGCGCTAGACGTGTCTAACGCCAAAGAATAAATATGGAGTTAGTTTTGCGTCGGAATTGCATAAAAAAAAACTACGCAATTCCGGCGCAAACAGAGTATAAATATGCCCCTTGGTATCTTCTTAATGGTCATTAGTACTGTCAATTCAATCATGCAATTGCATGGGCTACAATATGTGAATGAGTTGACCTCCTTAGGTCTAGCGTGGGCAAAAAACTGTTGATTTATTAAAGATATATATATATATATATATATATATATATATATATATATTATACTTAGTGAAAGGGGGTTCAGCCACCTGTCTTCATCCATTGGTCTGTTGTGTTGTTAACAGTTTGTTCCAACCCCCTACAGCATAGAGCATGGGGCAATGGGTAAGCCTATGCCAGTTACTGGTTAACTTTACTTTAAGTGACTTTATTTTACTCCCTCACAATGAGCACATCTGCACCCAAGGTAGTTCCCATCAGTGCCAGTATTTTTGCTTTCATTGTATAATTACTATAGTGTTCCTTTTGTGTTTAGAGCCTAAGGTGAAAGCAGGACACTTTATAGCAGATATGAGCACAGGCTACATTTCACTCCGTCAGTCCCTGTCTCCTACCAATGCTATCATAAATTCCTTTTGGAGTGTCCTTTGTTTATCGGACTGCTGGTATTTCACAGCATTACAGATTGTTTCCATTTACACCTGTTCTGTTTTAAGTTATCATCTCCTTACTTTGCATGCAGTATACAAATCGAAAGTTTCATTTTGACACATGTGAATTCATGAGCAAATAGTGTTTCGCAACTCATTTTTTTCTGGACTCTATTTCAACAATGTTTTTTTTTTTTTTTTAATTGCCTAGGAAGAAAACTGGCTTTCATAAGGAGCACATCAATACACACGGTAGTTCTCTTAAATGCCAGGGAGTAATATGGTAATGTATGCTATTTTTTTAGACTAAAAACATTTATGCCTTTAAGCAATGTTATGCTTTTAGCTTGATGAATGGCCAGCAGCTTCCTGAAAAAAAAAGTTTTGCAAAAACAATGGGAGAACAAAATAAGATTTGCCAATGGCTGGTGGACAAAGCCAGACCTCATGGCTTTACCCATGCTTGTTTCAAATAAAAGCATTTACCCAGTCCTGATATTCTTCTTGGATAAACACTTTAGTAACTTCTAGATGCTAGTTTCTAATCATTCATGGGACTATACTTTTCTTTCTTTTTTCAAGATAAATGTAGTTGCCTAAATAATCTCATGCTCCTCAGTTTTTCCATCAGATAATAGTATCACTTAATAATTGGCAAAAGATTTAGTTGTGTGTCACCTGTATTATTTGAGATGCTCATCACTAGCATACAGGTATGTCACATAGCTAAAAAAGAAGACTATATTTAAACATCAACTTGTTTTTGCTACGGAAATGTTTGTAATTTCTTTAAATCAATTATGTTCCATCCTTTTCCAGAATTCTATTGACAAAACTCTCTTTCAATTGTAAAGCAAAGACAAATTTACATTCACAGCTTCACATATTGCCACTTCTGTAACTTTCGGCTTAGGACCAAAGACCTTACTATGATTGAGCCATGTCAGTAACCTTCAACCTTTGGCATATCTTCACAAAGTGTTACTACTCTCTGTAGTAAAGGTAAGGTGTAATCACAGGAGACACACTTTCTCCTTAAGTCTGTGTTTCTTTATTTTCAAAAGCTAGCGTCATAATGTATGCTACTGTGGACACATTTACCCACTAAGACACCTTGCAAGGATTTTAAGCTGTAGGTTCTACACAGAATCACCTCCATTACTTCTCTTACTGACAGTGTCCCTTTTTCATGTAAAACATCAAATTACATCCTATTATGATAACAAATGCTCAAGGGTGTGTATCTAATGAACGTCTAGTTCCCTATTTTCAGGGTGACTCCTGATCACCGCTTGGACACCGTGACCATATGAGTGGAAACCATTGGTTGTATGGTGACCTGTCTGATGAGAATTGTCTTCGGGTGCCAGGCGGCCCTTGTAATTTTTTGAATCTGTGCTGGTGCATGTTATGAATGGACTGCTGTAGTACACACAGTAACACTCCAGCCCTTACATTTTACCAGGGCTGGAGCCTGTGACCTGCATTTATATGTCTGCTATTTTAACTCACTCTGCCTGTCCTCTAATAGTCCTTCAGAAGCACCTGCCTTTCAGTGTGAGATCAGCAGTCTCCTTGAATGACGATATCTGTGTAGACACATGCAGTGAAAAACATCAGGGAAGGGGCACTTTAGCATCAGTGTTGGAAAATAAAAGGAGTTTATCTTTTAAAAGAAATTCTACACAACAAGATGTATCTGATTCTTCACATATCATTGCATTGCCAAAAGAGTACTTCCATTGCAATGCCTGCACAGTGTAATGCCCATTAAGTGCACTGGAGTATCTTTTGTGCCCTTTATACAAATGATTCCTTCATGATCTTCCAATGCTAGCCCGACCATTGTTTAACACATGACATGCAGGTTCTCTCCTCAAACTAGGCTTTTTTCCCACTGTACTCTTTCTAAATTGTTGCCAGCTATTTCATGACACAAAGTGATAGGCAACTCTAAAGCCTGTGGCAAAGAGTCCCCGTAATTCCCTTTACTGAAATGCAAAAAATAAAGTACAAAAAATACACACATGGGCAGACAGATAACGCAGATTTCAGGAAAAAAGACTACAGAGTCCTGCCCTCTGACAGGGGCGTAGCTTGGTCAGTAAGATCAGAGGGGTGTGGGGCTACGTTTTCCAACAATCACACTTGTTAAAATACAGTATACGAGAAGCAGAGTTGGAGAGGGGCTTAAGAAGCAGTAGGAAGGGGGAGAAGTGTGGATTGCTAGGGTTACTCAAAATTTGTAAAAAATAACCATGTTTAAGACCTTTAAAACAGAGAAGAGGGATGTGTATGTTTATCTGCATGTGTATGTAAAAATCCCAAGGGAAATCTGACAAACACCTCACAATACTCAATGTAAAGCACCTGTACCTAACTATTTCCTACAGAATACATTTATTGGGGGGTGTACACCCCAAATCCCCCACCCCAAGCTACACCCTTGCCCTCTGAAGCAATGAGATACATCTCTCAAATTAAATATATAAAAAATGGCCCTCTAATTGATGTGTCTGTCCAGTGCACTGTTGTGTTGTAGCACTAAGCACGCCACCTAAACAACTGCCAAGGGAAACCTTGTCAGGAAGTGGCATCTAGTGGGCAAAGCGCAGGCACCTCAATTATCTTTCTTGGGAGGGGTAGTTTTGGCATTTGAGGAGCAGTTTTGGGTATGGAAGGGGTGGCCTGGGGTTTGGTAGGGGTAGATATTTCACTTTGGAGGAATGGTTTGGGATATAAAAGGGGTCAAGGCAAGGGCAAATGAAACATCTTTACAGGGGAAAACTGATAGAATGGTGGGCAAAGAGTTGGACTTGTGAGGCAGAGGGAGTGGCAATGGGTGATGTGCATGTGTCTGTGTAGGTAACAGTTGCATGTGGGTGTGGAGTATATTGTGTACCTTTTTCAGTGTGTGTTTCTTTGTAGGTGTTCAGGGGATTGTGGTTATGTTTTTTGGGTGTTGTTTCTAATGTATGTGTGTGTGGATGGGTGTGCTTGGTGTGGTTGTGATACTTGTCGATGTGGTGGTGCATGTGGGTGTGGTGTCTGTGGGTTTGCTGGTTGTGCATGTGGGTATGGTGGTCGGGGTGTCTGTTGGTGTGCTGGTGGTAGTGGTTGTGCATGTGTGTGTGATGGTAGGGGTGCTTGTGGATTTTCTGGTGGGGATTGTGCATGTAAGTGTGTTAGAAAGGGGTATCTGAGTGTGGTAGTGGTGGAGGTTGTGCATGTGGGAATGGTGGTGGGATGTCTGTGAATATGCTGGTGGTGGCTGTGTTGATGGTGGGAATGATGTATGTATGTTGTTTGTGTGTGTGTGTCTGTGATTTCGAGTGTGTTTGTGGGTTGTGGGTGTGCTGCTTGTGTGTTTTGGAGTGGGTGCATGCAAAGGAGTGAGTGTTCTTGGGATAGGGCTGGGAATAGGAAATTGGGATGGGAAAGGAGTGGGAGTTGTGGCACAAGGTTGGGATGGTTGGAGGACTGTGGTCAGTGAGGAGGCTAGACTTTGAAATGAACCAGTAGGCCATATATAGCACTGTGAATGCCCTTCAGGTATGCTACCATTTGTTGCATATGACAACTAAGCCCCTGGATGGCATTCAGGAGTGCAGTCTGGCCTACAGAGATTTTCTGTAGGAGGTCAATAGCCTTCATACTCAGCACAATGGGGGGAGAGGGACAAAGGGTAGGTGCCTGCAGTGAGACTCCACCCCTTTGAGGGAGGGTTGGCCAACTGGGGGGAGCAAGAGAGAGGGTGGAGATGGTTCTCTGGGTGGTGGACAAGTATTCAGGTGGAACAGTTACTGTAGGGTCTTGCCATCACTAGGGACAGTCACTTGTGGATGCCTCCAGAGATGATAATGTTGAGATGGTAGCCTCCATTCCAGTCCCCTCGCCATCCGTGGCACTGGGTCCCTTTGTGTTGATAGTCTCAGCACCCAAACGACAGTGGTCAGCTGCTTCCCCTCTTACATGGCCAATGTCGCCTCTGCCTGCTCCTGATGATGCTGAAATTATATATACAATAGTTTCATTGTATTTTTATAAATAGTACTGATCATAAACTTTGATCACAAAATATTTTCCAAGTTTTCATATTTCACCTGCTTCATGGTTCTCAGACTTTGGTTCTTTATTATCATTATCTCAGGCAATTATGGAACATTTCCAGAAATCATTTAGGTTACAGTTTTGTAATTCCCCATGATAGCTCCTATATCATGTACAACCTTGTCTGTTATTCATTTTAATTTCTGTGCAGGAAGTGTTTCACCTTTGACTGATTGTTATAAACCAAAAATACATTCATACAGTGTGTTTACAAGGCAAATACAGCAATGTTGTACCAATAGCTGTACAAACGGAAAGCCTATTTCCCTTGTTTAGGCATTTCACAATGGTAACGCTTTTTTCAAGTAACTAAATTATATTTCAAATGCAAAAAAGAGTATATGAATTATGTACTGACGTAGCTTATCAATGCATTATGCACTAAGTAAATACCTATGCTGTCAATGAAATTAAGAAAAATATTTTATGGTGGATTGACAAATGACTTCTAGAGCATAAGTCAAAACATAGGTCTTGACTCATTTATAATCCACTTCAGTACAGAGCAAAAATATTTTCACATTTGACTCCTAAATATCTATATTTTTTTTAATTCTGTTTTACTATTGGGTAATTGTTTTACAGAATATGCTGGCTTTCACTTTAGGCAAAAAGTGGTACAACATCACAGTAACTATTACAGACACTTATTCATATATATTTTTTTTTTATCAAAGATTCATATGCAATTCACGATATGCTACAGATTACACTTTGATGCATTTCTACATTTTCAAAATGAGTGATGATTTGTTCCTGACATTTAGTTTTCAAGATGAGGTACTCCAACATATATGTGATTGAATCTTCCATCTGCAAAAGCCACTTTAAGTATCCCATTTTTCTCCATTATTGATTTATCATCTGGACATCACAATGGACATTGTAAAATGGTTTAATGTATGTGGTACTCTATCACCAATGTGTACACATTCCTGTCTGTTTCAATTAAGATTGTTTGCTTACTAAATTCATGTTTGTTGAAGCAGACTAGCCTACATGCACATTTGTGAAGGATTACGGTTTCTTCTATTGTCAACATGAAGAGACTTGAATCTTGCAGTGGAAACATTCAGGCTCAGATTTAAAAGAAAATGAGGGAGCGCGATGCTGTGCCACATTTGGCAGCACCGCGCTCCATCATTTTAAAAATGCAGGGATGTGTCATATTTAATTGAATGTAGCACACCCCTGTGCCGGCACTAATTTTGCTGCTGAGCACCAACACAGCCACCCTTAAGTCATGGTACAAGGATGGCTGCGCTACAGGGTAGATTGTTTTTGTGCAGGAAGGGGCACCTTCCTGCACAAAAACAATCTTCAATGGCAATTTGCTCTTTCTATGTGTGCTGTATTCTGCATGGTCAAGTCACTGGGAATCATTCTGGACACCAACCTAACTATGCAGGACCATATCAAGAAGAACGCCAACAATGCTTTCCACAGCCTAAAACTGCTGAACAAAATCAAATCTTTCTTTCCCCAAGACAATCTCAAACAGGCAACACAAGCGCTGTTGCTCTCCAGACTAGACTATGGGATATCCATCCTTACTGGCACGGCCAAATCCCAACTTGAGGTACACCCTTCATGCAGCCGCCAGACTGGTGACTGAAATTAAACAATAGGACCACATCTCCCCTGCCCTGAAGAGTCTAAAATGGCTCCCAATTGAAGCCCGCTGCAAGTTCAGAACTGACTGCCTAACTCATAAAGCCCTTCACACCGGGAAACCAGAATACCTTACCAATAAACTCCTGAAAGAGGGTCAAACAAGAACACTAAGAAGTTCAAACACCTTCCTCCTCATCCTGCCCAAAACCCGGAAGCAAAAAACTCGGACATGCTCCTTCTCAAGCAATGCCCCTAAAATCTGGAACTCCATACCAGTCCACAACAGATCCGACCCTTCCCACCGGATCATCAAGAAGCAACTAAAAGAATTCCTCCTCAACCAACCTTCACTTCAAAAAGGATCAAACACCCCCCACCCCACCACCGCCGGCACTTTATCTCTTTTGACCCTTTGAAACCTCCATATATAACTGTCTCTTTGAACTTGTTTGCTTATTACCTATACTGTTGTAAAGCGCTCTGATACCCTCGGGTCTTGCCAGCACTATAGAAAACTATCTAAATAAATAAAAATAAATAAATAAAATTGCACGCCCCTTCCATGCAAAGTGCTATGTGTGAAGGGGGTGTATTTACAAGGTGGCATTAAGCTACAAAAAGTGGCTTAACAATACCTTGTAAATACAGCGGAGTGCATAACGCCACTGGAGCATCACTAAAGGTGATGCTCTGGTGGTGATAGGGCCTTTTAAATTTGGCCCCAAATTTCTTTGCTAAGAAATGTTGACATTGTACTCATGTTCCTACTCATTTTTGACCACATGCTCAGTATTGTTTGGTCATAATTACAACTCACGGATGTGAAGTCAGAAACATATACTGTATCATAAGTGCGTTGTATGTCATGTCACCTGTAATATGGCCAGCATTACCTACTCACAATTGTGATGGAGCATCACACCTTACAGAATCCTCTATTGGAGACTGTGTGGTACATCTGTCCCTCATAACTTCATCAAAAACAGGTACCTTTTTGTTATTAGGAAGGCATGATTCTGCTCAAAACATTGCTTTGGTTGTGAAATGGATCTAATGGCATCCATTAACACAAATCAATACACAAAACACATCATCGTACACGTTATGCAAAACTTACAGCTTCCAGATGTACTCTTGTCCCTTGATGCTGCTCTTGGCCTCGCAACTGCCCATCAAAGTCTGCCTAGGCCACTGCTAGAATGTGGGCCATTAGGGGGGTCAGGGCACAGCGCTTGTGCTTCCCATGTTGGCAGAACTGACCGTGGTAGACTTCAACTGACTTTTGGGTCCAGCGTCGTAGGTCCTTCCACATCTCGCTACAATGCAGCTGTGCTGCTTGCAGACCCTCAGGGTCCGTGCCTTCCCTGTGATGGCCTTCCAGGTTCCTTTTTCTGATGGGCATTGACTTTTATGGATATGAAAAAAGAAAGAAGAATATTTTTGTGAGGTTTAGTTTGTCTCTATTGCTGTGACACAATTTTGTAACATCTCTCACAGTCATTTCTAAAATGTTAGTACTAATTATTTACCAAAATCTTAATTTTCCTATGAAATACTAATTTGTAGTGACCTGTTAAGTACCCTCAACACTTTCACTGCCTTCATGTTACAAATCCAGGCCACAAACATCATCTAAGAGAGATTTCCTTTAGTAGGAGCTACTTCTGAGCACTACAGGTCATTGTGAGCTACCAAAGGTTACACACCCTGTACATTATTAGCACACACCCCCATGCTAGATGCCTAATCGTTTTAGAGTCAGATACAAAGTTTTGAACCATATACCATGACTAAGGACAGTATGGAAGGGCTGTCATGTGTCAGTGAGAGCATATTTTTTGTTGATATATGAACACATGTGTGTGTACTAATGGGGCATATTAGTATGGCTGATTGAGAGCCAGTGTCATAGGTCGTTCCAGCACAGGATATACCCTTCCCCATATATGGCACCATGACATGGGTAAATCACACAGATCCTCATTTATCCCAAAATGGGAGATATTTAAAGTGCAAACAAATTAGACAAGTTTGTAACTTGAAAGTTGTTCTTTGCACTTTACATTTCTCTCATTTAGACATATGGCAGCATTTGCCATTTATAAATATGGCACAGTGTCTTCCAGCCACTGGAAGAAAGGTGCATGCAGTTTGTAACATGAAATCTTGATTTGTTTATAAATAGAAATGAAAAGACACCTTATTCATACAGATAACTTTTCATTTCAATTCACAGACATTTCTAACATTGATAAACATCATGTCCCCTGCCAAATTATTGAGGTGGATACACTGCAATCACAAAACTTCACTCAGGAACAAAAAGGGACAAATTAGCATGTGTCTTCAGAAGAAGCACGTTACTTAAAAAATATATTTTCCAAACAAACATGTACCTGTTCCTCCGGGTTCCCATACAGCTGGCTCTACAGGGACAGGACCTTTATGGTGAGGTGTTCTAATTCCTCACTGGAGAAGTTAGGTGCCCTGTTACCAGCTTTGCCCAACATCCTGGCTTCAAGAAAATTATAACAGCAGCAAAAGTGGAGGAGGTGTTGATGGCTGCAGTGTTCGGAGAGAAGTGAGAATTGTTCTAATGTTGCATACATGTACACGGCATACACAATCTGCAAACAGAGGAAAACACAGTCATTGGCTTTCATGCGTAGCCATCACATGTTAGCCTATAACTGTTTCTTTTGTGGAGTATTACACCTACTACCCGGTCTACCTCTGCTAACTCCTGTCAGATTGCCAATGTCCTGATGGCCAGGTCAGGCAACCACCATTTTAGGATGTGAAGCAGTATATTTATAAATGTTAAGTGTGTCACAACCATTCAAAATGGTGGATAGTTTGTTTACCAATGTAAAGTATGTACAAAACTGTTGTTTGCTCATTTTGACACACTGTAATGTAAACCGTTAATGTGGTTAACATTGATAGTGACGTGATGTAATTTATACTTTAGTTGACAGATTTAAAAATAAATAAATAAAATAATAATGTGTAAATATTATATTTTAAAAACATTATTTACACATCATATTTAATCATTTTCAGATATGTAAAGGTGTTATTCTTCATTCCAACATCACAAAAATGATGTGTACATGTATGTCACAAATATATGCTATTTTACAAAGACATGAAATGTGTGCTGATGATTAAAGTATTGTTTGACCATATTAAGTAATTTTATTTTGTCCAAAAGCCAGACATATGAACCCAGGGAGTGATAGAAGATGGCAGCCTAAAGTATTGGGACCTTTTCCAGATCTCGTCACCATGGAAGAAATGGACGTTATAAACAAATCAGATTGAATGGGCAAACTATTCAGGATTTATGTCAAACCGCTAGAGTCAGATCTTCTGCCTCTCAATTGGAATCCCATAGTAATTACATCAGTAGTGAAAATCACAGCAGTACTTCATTTTGTGGCCACACGATCCTTCCAATGCACTATGGCAGTATCTGGAAAAATGTCACAGACAACTTTCAGTGGTGTGCTACAAGAAGTTCTTTCTTCAGTGAAGAGACACATTAAGAGCTTCATCTAGTTTCTATGCAATGAGGATTTTGCAAATGTGAAGGGAGATTTTAATGCTTTGGGTGGCCTACCATAGGTGATTGGGTGTATTGATACTTCACATATTGCCTTAGTGCCATCACACACCAGAGAACAGGCCTACCGCAATCGGAAAACTGTCCATTTAATCAATGTGCAAGTTGTCTGATTACTTCATTTGTATATCGCCAGTGTGGGTGCCCATTTCTCTCCGTCAACACATGAGTCCTCTGTACTGCGGAACAGCATCATACCCCTGCAAATATCAAAACTTCGACCTTAGAGGGCCTGGCTTGTTGGTAAGTACAATCTGTTAATCTAAATATTGTTATATTACTAGTTTGAGGAGCTACAATGGATTTATATATTTAGTGCAATGTTTTGTTAATATTTTTTATATAGGAGACTCAGCATAACCTAACTGACCACGGTTGTTAGCACTGCTGAGGAATCCAACACTGCCAGGGGAGGTCTGCCTTAATGAGGCCCAGGGAGGATACAGAGGCCAGTGGAGTGGTCTTTTGGGCTCCTGAAGACCAGATTTGGTTGTCTGAACAAATCCGGTCGAGCCCTCCTCTACCCACCTGATAAGGTGTGCTAAATCACCATGGTCTGCTGTATGTTACATAACATTGTTGTGTAGCCATTTAAGTTATAGCTTCATACACATTATTTTATCAAACTAGGCCTGCCGCTGTGCACTTTAACCTAGATATATTATATTCAGCTTTGTTTTATTATTTTAACAATAGCCACATTTGCAGCCTTGTATTTTTTTGTCTCTATCTAGCTGTTCTTTGCCTAGGCTAACACTGCGGTCTTAAACAAGACATTTCTTTCACTTTGTGCTTTTCTCAAAGCTGCAGTAAAATAGGTTGTCGGCAGAAAGTGGTACGCTTTGTCTCTAATGTTTACAGAAACATACACACTCTTACGTGGGGATACTTTCTTGGAACATCAGCTGTTTTATTATAAAAACACTACTTTAACCCATGTACATTAGAGGGAGATTCCAGCCAGATGACCACGACTCTATGCTGAATGCTGAGTGCTTCGCTGCAGCTGCTTATGTAAACTACAGGCCTCTTGCTCAGGTATCAGGAATGATGTCTTCCCAGTGGAGCCTGAAGGGCAGAATTAGAGCTTATCATGCTGTGCTCTAACATAGCCTAGGTAGGAGCTATTCCCAATGATCTTAATGACAATATGGTAGCATTATTTGTATGTTTCACTCTCCTAGTCCCAATTTTAATTCTGTCATGCTTCATCATCCTAGTTATCGCAATACATGCTTACTATCTAAGATGCAGTTATTTCAATAAAACCTTATTGAACTATACTCTGCCTCTGATTGTCCTTGCATATGTGAGACTAATGTAACTGTGAGAAACAAATGAGATCTAAGTGACCACGATTTACCTGAGTAGTCATTTGTGTCATGCGCTTGGTTGCCCAATCATCCCTACTCTTGCATGGATGTGAGGCACTTCTAGTTAGACAGAATGAAACCCGGATTAGGCCGTCAGGTGTCACCTGTAGTGGGTTCAGACTCAGTCCTCCACAGTACAAGTGATTCTGCCACCCGAATCCAGTAGTCTCATTAGGATAATGAGAACTTACGCGACAACATCACCCTGAGATAGAACATCCTGTACATTGCAGAGGATAGAGCACATGATGTGCCACTGGGTTAGCATGTTGAAATGCCAAATAGAAAAGACAGGGGAAAAGAGGAAGGAACTGAAGTTCATCAAGATGTCATTGACCACTTCTTCGCATGAGTGTAAGTATGTTTCACATAATGTTAAATTCATTGTCAGAACAACTTGATAATGATGAGCAGATCATCTGTGCTGGACATCTTTAAGGAATGGGTAGGTCTTGAATATTCCTGGGCAAGGATGTTTGTTGGTCAAAGGTTTGACACATTGAGTACTGTGTTCATGTACATTAATTAGCTTTGATTGATCTAAGCGATTGTTACCTCATATATTATAATTTGCAAGTGTTTTTTGTGTCAGAAAAAGAAATATTTTATTATTAAAATGTTTTAGGATTCTTCATCCGGTCATCTTCATTTGGACATTTCAAAGTTGTAACATCTGCTGGTATATGCTACTGTTGCCAAGAATAAAAGCAAAATGTGTTGATCCTGTGAAAGACACACCCACTTTGCAAATACAGATCTAGCACATTGATTGTATAGGTGTTTTTGGTATTGCATTAGACTTGTTTTCTCTTGTATGTTTCCACCAAGGGAATCTATGTTTCTTCACTTGCTCTAACCACATGTGTAATTTGACCCAGAGCATACTCATCTCATTCATAGTTGCTAAATCTTAATTTTTTGCTAAGTGTATGAGGCTGCTGATGTGCATCGTCAATGTAGGAATGGCTTCTTGTAGCCTACCACTTTAAGTTGGTTGGGACATTTTACTGGATACTGTCAGAGTGTAATGGATTGATCCTGAGTATACTAAAGGTAGTTCTGCCTTGATTTTGTCTATTGGTTTTATTGATATTCCTCTTAAGAGTCAGTGGGGGTCATTCTGACCTCGGCGGTAAAAGGGCCTTACCGCCGGTCAGAACTCCGCCATACTACCGCTGCGGCAAACCGCCACGGTCATTCTGACCACCAACTGTGAATCCGCCAAAAACCCGACATCCAAGGAAGGCCGCCTCATCAGCGGGCCGCGGAAAACTGGAGATGACCAAACCTCCACCGCCACGCCAACACAAACACGCCCATGCCATTCTGACCCACGAATCCACGCGGCGGTCTTTCAACCGCGGTATTCCATTGGCGGTACACACCGCCGCGCTCAAAATACACACACAGCTCCAAAACACAGCCACATTGGACAATTTGAAATACACACACCTGACCCACATACAAACAACACTCCCACACATCCATTCAACTATAAAACACACACCCACATCACCCACAAACCCCTACGACCGAAGATCAGAGACGAAGGAGAGAGAGACACATCACAGAATAGAGAGCTACATCACACAGAGGCACACTACACCATCACACACACCACATAGAAGCACAAAGCACCACACACCAACACACTCTTCACCATATACACCACCCCACACCTCATCCACACCACCCCATGGCACCCCAAAGGCACCCACGCTTTTCGGACCAAGAACTCCGGGTCATGGTGGAGGAAATCATAAGAGTCGAACCCCAGCTCTTCGGCTCACAGGTGCAGCACACCACTATAGCCAGGAAGGCGGAGCTATGGCAGCGGATCGTGGACAGGGTAAACGCGGGGGGACAGCATCCCAGAAATCGAGACGACGTCCACAAACGCTGGAACGACTTACGGGGAAAGGTGCGCTCGATGGTCTCGTGACACAACATCGCAGTGCAGAAGACTGGCGGGGGACCCCCACCCACTCCACCCGAATTCACAGCATGGGAGCAAGAGGTACTAAACATCCTGCATCCTGATGGCCTCGCTGGAGTACACGGAGGAATGGACTCTGGTAAGTACAATCTCAACTACTTCACCCCCCCCCAGCATGCTAACCCCCACCACCACCCTCACCCCACCACCCCCATCACACATCCTCCCTGAGAATGTCTCTCCAGCACAACCCACCCAACACCAACCCCTGCATGCCACCACAAACTATGGACACCCATCACCTAAGCATGACCACTGCACATACCCCCCCCCAAACACCCCCACAACACCTCCCCCAAGGGAATGACAGCACTGGGGGACAAGGGCACCCATAAATCGCACACAATAGCACACACAGAAACAATAACCATACTCTCTTACCCCATGCAGGACCCGAACGCCAACACACCGGCCAGGAGGGTCCAGAAATGTCCATCCCCCCCCCCGGAAGAGGCCCCCAGTGATGCCAGCAGCTCTGTCGACCTGGAACCTGATGACCAGCCCGGACCATCGGGGACCTCTGGACAGTCGGTTCCCCACACACTGGCCACAGCAGACCCAACCCCCTCTGGGAACAACAGCACAGCTCCCACCCAGCGGGCCCATGCCTCTGTCTCTAGGACAGGTCAATCAGCGGTGTGTCTGCCACTACAGGGCACCCAGGCTAACCCACCACCCCAACAACAACAGGGACCTGGGGGCAGTGGTAGTGGGCACACCGTCCAGGGGACAGAGGCCAGGGGAAACAGGGCAACTCGGAGGGCTGCTGTGCGACAGGGGGGGGAGGACAGGCCCAGGGAACCGACTCTCCAAGAGGCCCTCACCACCATCATGGCAGCCTACCACCACTCCCAAGAGACGATGGCGATGGTACTGGCCAGGTTCCAGGAGATCCAGGCACAGCAGGAGGAACGCTACATGGGGTTCACCAATCATCTCACCAACATCTCTACCGCTATGGGGAGCATAGTCCAGGCCCTCAACCGGATAGAAGACACGTTGCGGGACCATGTGCCACCACACAGGGCCCCTGTCACTAGCCCGGACCAGGAACAGCCTACCACCTCCGCCGGCGCTAGTGGACAGGAGGCCCCACCACAACTACAGGCCACCAGAACCCCACCTCCTGCTGAAGAACAACCACCCCGCAAGAGGAGCCTGAGATCCAAAAAAAAGACAGAGTAGGATGTCAAGACCCCGCCAGCATGAGATACCCCCTAAAGTCATCCCACTGTCCCACATTGCCACCCTGTCCAACCTTGAACTGCCCCTGCTCCATTCTTCCACAGGCATATGGACAATGCACCTGTGAGACTGAGAACTGGACTCTGCCATGGACATTACTCCACCCCCACCCATCACCGTGTTAATATCATGTACCATTATCTAGCACCAAAAATAAATCACTCAATGCACTGAAATCATGCTGGAGTCAGGCTGTATTATTTACAAATGTATAACACATTACCGATCAATTATGTTTTGTTAACTTTGTGCTGAACACATACCGAGATCAATAAGCATTAGTCCATGGGCTAACCAAGCAGAAGTCACGCAGTGGGTCATACAGCACTGAAAAGGGAAGGGAAAATCAAACATCAGTTTAAAAGAACTGGGGGGTCATAGACAAAGTTGAGAAGCTGGAGGCTTTCAGGAAAAGTAAAATGGCATGTGTGATTCTTACCTGTGTGCTACTGAAAATACTGTTGGATAACTCTGTCCCTGTTGTCTGTGTCGTCCTCTGAGTCTTCCTCCTCTTCACTCTCCACAGGCTCCACAACACCACCATCTGGACCATCCTCCTGCAGGAAAGGCACCTGACGTCGCAATGCCAGATTGTGAAGCATACAGCAGGCCACGATGATCTGGCACACCTTCTTTGGTGAGTACATCAGGGATCCCCCTGTCATATGCAGGCACCTAAACCTGGCCTTCAGGAGGCCAAAGGTCCTTTCTATGATCCTCCTAGTTCGCCCATGGGCCTCATTGTACCGTTCCTCAGCCCTGGTCCGGGGATTCCTCACTGGGGTCAATAGCCAAGGCAGGTTGGGGTAACCAGAGTCACCTATTAGCCACACACGTTGTCTCTGTAGCTGTTCCATCACATAAGGGATGCTGCTATTACGCATCACATACGAGTCATGCACTGAACCAGGGAACATGGCATTCACATGGGAGATGTACTGGTCAGCCAAACAGACCACCTGGACGTTCATAGAATGGTAACTTTTCCTGTTTCTGTACACCTGCTCATCGTCTTTTGGGGGTACTAAAGCCACATGGGTCCCATCAATGGCACCAATTATGTTGGGAATATGTCCAAGGGCATAAAAATCACCCTTCACAGTGGGCAAATCAACCTCCTCATGGAATATAATGTAACTCCGCATGTGTTTCGTCAGGGCAGACAACACTCTAGACAGAACTTTTGAAAACATTGGCTGAGACATTCCAGATGACATGGCCACTGTTGTCTGGAATGAGCCACTTGCAAGAAAATGGAGGACTGACAGCACCTGCACCAGAGGGGGAATTCCTGTGGGTTGGCGGATGGGGGACATCAGGGCTGGCTCCAGCTGGGCACACAGTTCATGGATAGTGGCACGGTCAAGTCGGTATCGTAGTATGATGTGGCGTTCTTCCATTGTCGACAGGTCCACCAGCGGTCGGTACACGCGATGATTCATCCTTCTCCTCTCAAGTCCCAGCGGACGGTGCCTAGGAATGACAACATGGAGCACAGAGTCAAGCTAATCACTTGTACGTTCACCACAGCTTGCATAGCACACGGTTATCTATGTATTGAAAGGCGTGTATGTGTGGCAATGCAAGGCCTAGGCCTGTGTGTCGCAGTAGAAATTATGCCATGTGGGCCCTTGAAATGGCGGCTGCCTGACCTGTGAAGTGGGACAATGGGATGTGAGGTCACTGCGCTGGCAGAGCACACCGTGGCGGTAGGCGGTCGAAGACCGCTATACGGAGCCGCATTGGATAACATTGAAGCCTATGGGTTTCAGGAGCCAATGACGATGTGCGCCGGCGGTCGCGGTACGCACCGCCGCGGTACGCACCGCCACGGGCGTGACCGCCATTTTATATCTGCTTAATCACTCGAGACCTGATCATCCACAGGAGAGGACCTATACTGCAAGTGCTGCTGTGAACTCGGTCTGGAAGAGACAATGGCTGCTGCGACTGGGGAAAGGGCCCCTGCCTTCACGTCTGAAGAGTTGGAGAAGCTCATGGATGGGGTCCTCCCCCAGTATGCGTTACTCTACGGTCCTCCAGACCAACAGGTGAGTACACCGGGTGCACATGGAATGGGCGATGCCTGTGTGGAGTGGGGTGGATGTAAGTTGGTGGGGTGGGGGGCGAATGAGGAGTGCAACGCACGACAGATGAGAGCATGTGCTATATTGCAAGGTTGGGGAGGGGGGGCCAATCACATCTAACATGCAGTAAGTTGATTAATGTTTCCTTCCCACCCTGTACATGTCGCATAGGTCAGCGCCCATCAGAAAGTCGAGATTTGGCGTGCCATCACCAAGGAAGTCCGGGCCCTGGGGGTCCACGTCAGACGGGGCACCCACTGCCGCAAGAGGTGGGAGGACATCCGCCGCAGAACCAGGAAGACCGCCGAGTCACTGCTGGGGATGGCCTCCAAACCTAGGAGGGGTGCCAGTCGTACCCTGACCCCCCTGATGTCCCGGATCCTGGCGGTGGCCTACCCTGATTTGGATGGGCGCTTGAGAGCATCACAGCAGACACAAGGGGGTGAGAATCAGCACATTCTGCTATCTTTCTGCGCAGTGGAGGCATCTGGGTGGGGGAGGAGGGTTGTGGGTGACATTAGGCCAGGGCGCTTTCTGTAGTGTAGTCCTCTCCCTTAGGCATGGCCCTGTGCTCCCGGCCCCCACCTCTGTAGGGTGACAAGTACAGCTATTGATGGTCCAGCCTCACACATGTGCGCGTCTGTCGTCTCTTGACCTGTTGTCCTAGTCAGAAGTACTGAGTATTGTACCCCGAATGCGCGGCTTAGTGCATGCGGCTCCTGTGTCTGTCCTCTCCGCCAACGGTGTTGACATTGCATGCACTCAACCAGGTCTTCTTTTTCTCCCCCCACCCTTCTTCTTCATCTTCTTGTGCATGTGTGCATTAGCATCATCAGGCGGAGGAGATTTGGCATCGGAGCACGAGGGAGCTGCAAGCCACAAGGCCCCGGTGGGCCCAGGAACAGACACCGAGGGCACCAGTGAGCCGGAGGGCGAGGGGAGCACCACAACGGGGACCGGTGGTGACACCAGCGATAGCGACACGTCCTCGGATGGGAGCTCCCTAGCGGTGGCGGCAACATCCGTGCCCCCCACCTCTACAGGTACAGCCGCCACCCAGCGCACCAGCCCCGCCCTCCCTGCAGCCCCTCAGCCTACGCTCCGTGCCCGCTCGCCCAGGAAGGCTGGCGTCTCCTTCGCCCCAGGCACCTCAGCCCCTGCCCCTGTCACCCCTGCTGCCCTCAGTGCGGAGCTCATTGACCTTGTGAGGACGCTCATTGTTGGGCAGACTACCCTTTTGAATGCCATCCAGAGGGTAAAAAGGGAGGTGCATCGGAGCAATGCCTACCTGGAGGGCATTCATTCGGGTCAGGCTGCCCATCAACGATCGTTCACTGCTCTGGCCTCAGCACTGACGGCAGCCATTGTCCCTGTTTCCAGCCTCCCTCTTCTGACTGCCTCCACCCTGTCTCTGTCTCCTGTTCCTCAGCCTATCCCATCCACACCATCTGACCAGCCTGCACACACCTCAACACCCAAGGGCAGCTCATCCAGACACAAGCACCACAGATCCCACAAACACTCACCCAAGCAACACCCAGATGCAGACATTCCAACAGTCACTACCACCTCTGTGTCCCCCTCCTCCTCGTCTCCCTCCTCCCTCCCTGTGACGTCTACACTCACACCTGCATGCACACCAACATCAGCCAGTGCTTCCATCACCACCACACCCTCCTGTACAGTCCGCACGCGTGCAGTCACCACCCCCACTGCCATTTACACGTCCCCTGTGTCCTCTCCCACTGTGTCTGTCACCCCCTCTTCCAAGACACACAAACGCAGGCAGCCACCCACCCAACAGACATCCACCTCACGACAGCCTACAGCACCAGCACCTTCACCCAATGACAGCACACCTGACTCTCCTACAACCACATCCTCTTCCTCCACTCCCATCACCACTTCTCCTACCCTTTACCTTGGCCCTAAAAAACTTTTCCTGGCTAATCTTGACCTCTTTCCCTCCGATGACCTACCCCCTCCATCTGCAAAGAGTCCCAAGAGCACCACAGCCACCACCAGCCCAGCTTCGGGTGTCACTGTTGTGCATGGGTTCTGGAGTCCACCCTTTGCCAGCAGTGACACCTCCATCAGCAGCAAGGACACATCCAGCCCCCCCCCGGCAAGAGGACCAGGAAACACAAGGGGCGCCGTGCGAGGACTGACACGGCTGCCCCCAAGGAGCAGAGTTCGCCAACTTCACCAGCCACAACATCTAGGGGAGGCAAGGGCCCGAGAGCCCCATCTAAGGAGCGTAAGTGTAGCAGGGCGGAGAAGTCAGCCAGCAGGAGCGCGGAGCAGGTGGGCCCCACATGCCACATCCCAGCTGTAAAGGAGGACACCAAAGGGCCCAGGACTCCGTCACCGAAGGGTCCAGAAACATCACGGTCGGAGGGCGACTGAGCAGGGAGTCCAGCCCAGATCTGGCTCCCTTGAACCTACTGGATGCGCACCGCTGAACAGGGCCCGCCGTGCAGAAGAGCACCGCTGAACAGGGCCCGCCGTGCAGAAGAGCACCGCTGAACAGGGCCCGCCGTGCAGAAGAGCACCGCTGAACAGGGCCCGCCGTGCAGAAGAGCACCGCTGAACAGGGCCCCGCCGTGAAGATAGGCACCGCTGAACAGGGCCCGCCATGCAGAAGAGCACCGCTGAACAGGGCCCCGCCGTGAAGATAGGCACCGCTGAACAGGGCCTGCCGTGCAGAAGAGCACCGCTGAACAGGGCCCGCCGTGCAGAAGAGCACCACTGAACAGGGCCCGCCGTGGAGAAGAGCACCGCTGAACAGGGTCCCGCCGTGAAAATAGGCACCGCTGAACAGGGCCCACCGGGCAGAAGAGCAACGCTGAACAGGGCCCCGCCGTGAAGATAGGCACCGCTGAACAGGGCCTGCCGTGCAGAAGAGCACCGCTGAACAGGGCCCCGCCGTGCAGAAGAGCACCGCTGAACAGGGCCCTGCCGTGAAGATAGGCACCGCTGAACAGGGCCCGCCGTGCAGAAGAGCACCGCTGAACAGGGCCCTGCCGTGCAGAAGAGCACCGCTGAACAGGGCCCGCCGTGCAGAAGAGCACCGCTGAACAGGGCCCCGCCGTGAAGATAGGCACCGCTGAACAGGGCCCCGCCGTGCAGAAGAGCACCGCTGAACAGGGCCCGTCGTGCAGAAGAGCACCGCTGAACAGGGCCCCGCCGTGAAGATAGGCACCGCTGAACAGGGCCCCGCCGTGAAGATAGGCACTGCTGAACAGGGCCCCGCCGTGCAGAAGAGCACCGCTGAACAGGGCCCGCCGTGCAGAAGAGCACCGCTGAACAGGGCCCCGGCGTGAAGATAGGCACCGCTGAACAGGGCCCGCCGTGCAGAAGAGCACCGCTGAACAGGGCCCCGCCGTGCAGAAGAGCACCGCTGAACAGGGCCCCGCCGTGAAGATAGGCACTGCTGAACAGGGCCCGCCGTGCAGAAGAGCACCGCTGAACAGGGCCCCGCCGTGCAGAAGAGCACCGCTGAACAGGGCCCGCCGTGCAGAAGAGCACCGCTGAACAGGGCCCGCCGTGCAGAAGAGCACCGCTGAACAGGGCCCGCCGTGAAGATAGGCACCGCTGAACAGGGCCCCGCCGTGAAGATAGGCACCGCTGAACAGGGCCCGCCGTGCAGAAGAGCACCGCTGAACAGGGCCCCGCCGTCTCAAGCACCGCTCCGCTGGGCCCTTCATCTCAAGCACCGCTCCGCTGGGCCCCGCCGTCTCAAGCACCGCTCCGCTGGGCCCTTCATCTCAAGCACCGCTCCGCTGGGCCCCGCCGTCTCAAGCACCGCTCCGCTGGGCCTCGCCGTCTCAAGCACCGCTCCGCTGGGCCCTTCCAGTCAAGCACCGCTCCGCTGGGCCCTTCATCTCAAGCACCACTCCGCTGGGCCCCGCCGTCTCAAGCACCGCTCCGCTGGCCCCTTCATCTCAAGCACCGCTCTGCTGGGCCCCGCCGTCTCAAGCACCGCTCCGCTGGGCCCTTCCTGTCAAGCACCGCTCCGCTGGGCCCTTCCTGTCAAGCACCGCTCCGCTGGGCCTCGCGGTCTCAAGCACCGCTCCGCCCTTCATCTCAAGCACCGCTCCGCTGGGCCCCGCCGTCTCAAGCACCGCTCCGCTGGGCCTCGCCGTCTCAAGTACCGCTCCGCTGGGCCCTTCCTGTCAAGCACCGCTCCGCTGGGCCCTTCATCTCAAGCACCGCTCCGCTGGGCCTCGCCGTCTCAAGCACTGCTCCGCTGGGCCCTTCATCTCAAGCACCGCTCCACTGGGCCCCGCCGTCTCAAGCACCGCTCCGCTGGGCCTCGCCGTCTCAAGCACCGCTCCGCTGGGCCCTTCCTGTCAAGCACCGCTCCGCTGGGCCCTTCATCTCAAGCACCGCTCCGCTGGGCCCCGCCGTCTCAAGCACCGCTCCGCTGGGCCCTTCATCTCAAGCACCGCTCTGCTGGGCCCCGCCGTCTCAAGCACCGCTCCGCTGGGCCCTTCCTGTCAAGCACCGCTCCACTGGGCCCTTCCTGTCAAGCACTGTTTATGGTTCACTGTGCCCACCATGCCACCTCCTTGACCAGTGGAGAGTGTCATCCACCTGATGGACTGTGGCTTTGCACTCCCCAGGATGGCAGAGTGGGCAACCCACCCACTGTAGAGACTTGAGAGACTGTGGCTTTGCACTCCCCAGGATGGCACAGTGGGCAACCCACCCACTGTCATCCACTTGAGAGACTGTGGCTATGCACTCCCCAGGATGGCACAGTGGGCAACCCACCCACTGTAGAGACTTGAGAGACTGTGGCTTTGCACTCCCCAGGATGGCACAATGGGCAACCCACCCACTGTAGAGACTTGAGAGACTGTGGCTTTGCACTCCCCAGGATGGCACAGTGGGCAACCCACCCACTGTAGAGACTTGAGAGACTGTGGCTTTGCACTCCCCAGGATGGCACAGTGGGCAAGCCACCCACTGTAGAGACTTGAGAGACTGTGGCTTTGCACTCCCCAGGATGGCACAGTGGGCATGGTGGCCCCTTCGTGGATCTGGCGTCGTGGACTCATGTGGCTGTGGTGCCCCCCCCTTCCCTTCCCCCTGAGGTGCCTGTAGTTTATTCATCAGATGCCCCTGCAGTGTTCTCTCCAAAGGACTCAGGTCTCCTGTGTGGGCTTTGCCCTTGTGTCGCTACACTGTAGCCCACGGACTGTTCGATTTAACTTTGATGTAGAGGACTAATTGCCTAGGTTCTCCATGGCAGTGTGTATAGTATTATTTTGTTATGGATATTTTGCATAGTTGACCGATACATATCAGAGTCTATTTTTTATATAAATATTTTTTCACAATTTAATTATGTCTTTGCATTTTTCAGGGGGGTTTGGGTGGTGTCACTGTGCATTGTTGCTCTGCATTGGTGTGTACATAGTTTGGGGGGGGTGGGGGTCGCATATGTGTGTGCCCGTAACCTTTCCTCCTCCTCCCTCCCGTGTGTCGTAGGTGCAGTACTCACCGTTGTCGTCTGCGCCGGCGTTCGTACTCGTGGTAGATGAGAAGGTAGACGAGAGCAGGTAGGATGTTTAATTCGGGTTCCATGCTGTCCTCCGTACTCGTGGAGTGTGTTTTGGTGAGCGTTTTCCTGTCCGTAGTCTGTTTCCGCCGTGTTTTTATCAGCGGGGCTCCCGCCCCGGAAAAGGTGGCGGATTGGTGAGTTGTAATACTGTGGGCGGTACATTGTCTGCCGCCTGCCTGTTGGCGGTGACCGCCGCGCTGTTTGTCTGTACCGCCGTGGCGGTCGGAGTGTTAATGTGGCGGGCTGTGTTGGCGGTTGCCGCCAGGGTCAAAATTCCATTTTTTCGACCGCCGGCCTGTTGGCGGGTTGGCCGCTGCTTTATCACCGACCGCCAGGGTTAGAATCACCCCCAGTATGTCTGTCTCTAGCCAATGACATGAATCAAGATTACATTGCCTATTTAATTTGTTTTGTTGTATCAAATCCATTTCTTTCACAATGTCAAGATCTGGAACTGTAATTGTAATGATGGCATAGACTATTTAGTTGATGGCAAAATTGTATTTTTTTTCCTTTAGTTTGACCAACAAATCCTTATTGAAATAGACGTAATTGATACATCCAGATTTGTGCTGATACTAAATACGTTAATTGTTTGCAAATGGATGAAACATTACCTAAATGTAGCAATTTGTTTAAAACTATCTTTTATGTATTCTGATTTTTTCACAACAATGATATAAATAAAAATGATTTAAAAAATGTATATCACAAGAAAAACAACACCAGTAAAGGAATTAGTGTTACATTTTAATGTTGCAAACACACATTGACCCAAACAGGATGAAAACAATATACAAATGAAAACCAAAAATAAAACAGTCAGTCATATAATAATAATGAAAATATTTTTGTAGAGGCAAAATTGTTCGGAGTAGAATGTATAGAATACAACTGTCCTCTAAAGGTAAACCTGTCCAGAAATAGTCAACAGAGTGAATGGCAGTTATACACTGGATGAAATTAGGTTCTGTGTCTCTTGGTGGTGGTATTGAAGGTCTTGCAATACCCCCTATTGTGGTTTGGATGAACGTCTTGGAAGGAAGGAGTAGGGGGATTCACAGTTGAAGGGACTGAGGTGGTTGCTGCGGTTCCCTTTCTGTGGCTGAGGCAGGTGCAGTGGGGCCAGATGCTGTAGGGCAAAGAAAGGGGTAGATGTTGCTGGGAAATCCCTAAACATATGGTGGCAAATGTCAAAAAGCACGACAGTCAGGGAGCTCATATTGAAATTGTGGGTCTGCAGTTCTACAATATGCTCCTTCTGCAAATGCTTTATCTTCCAGGGCTCTGTAAGGACCTGGCCCATCATGATTCAGGACAGAAAGAGGGCTCTCATGACTTGGTCAATGGTGTTCTAGGTGAAAGCTATCCCTATCCCTAAGGCCTCACTTTACTGGCCCACAGATTACCTCCCATGACTCCTACCCACCACTACTTCATGCCCTTGAGCCATTGTGCCCCATCCCACTGGGTCCTGGCTGAGCTGGAGATGGTGGTGGCGAGGGGGGTGATGTCTTGAAAACAGAGATGATGGGGGCACAAGATTGGTGTGATATTCCTTGCAAAACAGGAAGTGGAGGTATCCATTGGCTGAGATATTGTAACAGCTGACATGGGAGGTGTAGTTGTGTTCCAAGTGAGACTAACTGGAGCTATCTTCCCAGATAGACCAGATGCACCAGGCAGCTCATCAACATGCGGAATAGCAGGAGTGGAGTCTTCATTGTAGACTTGATCCTGGTCTGGTGTGGAGGTATCTGTGGCTGATGCTTGGCCATATACTCTGGGTGTAGGCCCTAGAAAGAATTGAAAACAAAAAAAATTTGTTAGAGTCTGGATTATGAATTAAATGAATTAAATGGTTTTGGGGCTACATAAGTAGAAACCTGAAAGGAAAGACTATTATATATAATGGTATGATTAGATATTTCAGTCTTTTGTGGTAAGTTACAAGCACATTAAAATACACACTTTTGCAAACTTAAAAAAAAACTACATCTAAAGAGATGCCCTGGAAAGTAATGCTCCCTTAGGGAAAGGTTCATGTGATAGACCACACAGTCAACCCAACTCGGAAGAGAGGAAATACATGGAGGACACCATTCTAAGGTGTAGCATGCTAATAATCAGACTATCGTACAACTTGGTAGGATTTCTGGCATTAGTTATATCAACTTTGCTAGATACATTTCATATCATTACAAAGTAGGTTCTGCATGCAACTTGACTTGTAAGAAATCAGCATACTTTGATTTGTGAGACCAATTACATCAATTCAATGTACTGACAAACAAACAACAAATACAATATTGGAAATCATGCCATTTTCATTCATTGCTTAAAACGAGGTTTGTCTAATGCATTAGACTTTGACACGTTTATATATGCTAGGAAAGAGAAAATGAGAAGCATCACAGTGCAAGCATGTTTTCCAGATACAAAAATAAGTCATCATGGCAGTTGTATTAATTTCAGCTTAACCTTACAAACACTGAAAAATGTTTTTTGAACATTTCTAGTGAAATATATGCTGTCTAGAAATACACACATATACAAAAGAATACCATTTGTGAAATATGTTGATAGGCAAAGAAACACTTTCAATCGCCATACCTTCATGGTTTTGATAGGTGGATTTTGTAACCTGTTATCTTAAGGGGAAGAAAATACATTCAAGCAAACAAACAAGCAAAAGCAAGAAATTATCAATGAATTACAACACACATATTGACCACACATATTGCCCAGTAGTGACGCGAGAGAGTACCATACTGCTACTATTTTGAAGGAGACTTAGATTTGTATTTAAAAATTTTGGTTTACATGTTTTACAAAGGTGTAGAACACATTCTCAACAGCTAACCTGAGAGCATAAACTACATTTCTGTTTGTGGAGCCATTGAAAAGTGTAACTTACCAGTGTCCACTCTACCAGGGATTCCAATCAAGCCTTCAAGATGAATAATCTGCAAATCTGCAAGACTTTCTCCTCCCAGGGAAAAAGTTGTAATAGTGGGGCTGGGAGAAACACCACCAGTCCTCTGGGTCTCAGGTGACTCTTGGAGGCCAGAGAATTGACTGCCCCCACAGGTCAATCCACCTCTTCCTAATTTCTTCCTGTGTGAGCAGGTTGTTAGCTACAGCATTCATTCTGTCAACTATTCTGGACCACATTTACCTTTTGTGAGATATGGTTATATTTTGTACTCCAAACAATTGTGGCTCTACTCCAAGGATTAAATACACTGTGACTGACATTTCTCCCTCTGTAAAACAGGGATTTCTTATCCCTTCCATTATGAATAACTAAAAATAAATTAATTAGTGGTCCACAAATTAATGGAGAAATGTGAAAATGAGTCAAATTAAAAATGTACAGAGGGAGAATAAAAATAACAACGTAACCTGACTCCTGAGTGTAAAATTCAGTCTGCAACAGTGGAATGGCAAAGGATCATGGTCTACAATGGAGTGTGTTTCATAGTGTGGTATGCAGGTTCACAATTGGCTAATATACATCAGGTCTGTGCTACTGGGATCCATCCAATAGCAAAAGACATAGTACAATATTGAGCAGATGCTGTGATGGACTCCTGACATCTGGGAGTTGTTGCAGCCACACAACCAGCCCAACGGATGTATCTAAATACAATTGGCACAATCCCAGCGTCCTGATTTAGTACTGTTCACCAGCATAGGAGTTTGCTGCGTCAACAGCAGGAAACCACTTACGTGACAGACTTTACTCCGTCAAAGCAGAAGGAGGTTCAGACATCATAATTTCTAAATACGGTGGTTAGAACTCCATCAGCTTGATTGAGTACTTTAAAGCCGCCGCCAGGGAGGGATGACGGTAGTCCTTCCAAGATCTAAATCAGCCTCTTTGTCTTCAACAATAGGAGCATTATACTCAATATAACCCAATCCATTCTGATTTAGCATTTTTAACTTTGTAACGAGAAATGTTAGAAATTCTATTATTATCAGTACCAACTTGGAGATGCTCATGTCTGGAATTGCTGTAATTATCCGAAGATTATGGGATTGCAGTGCCACCACTCTTTCCATATTTCTTACAGTTATACAGTTCTATTTCTGATGTTTCTCCAATTTTATGTCCTAGGGATTCAATATAAAGGCTTTGTCAGATGGGAGAGAGAGGTTGGTGCTGTCTTTTTTTTGGTCCTCATTTTCATACCATCCTTCCTCACCACGAGAGGATATAAGGCGGGGGTCAATAAAGCAGAGTGTACTATGATCAAACACTGCCCAACTCCGCCAGACCTTTACCTGCCCGGAAGTATGACCTCGCTATACCCACTCCACTTACCAATGACGGCCAGTGGTAGTACATTGGAGGCAAGTTTAATCATTGGACCATGCCAAATCCAAATGTGCTCCCGTATCCTCACCCAACCTCTCCCAAACCCCACCACTGCTTCAATTGATTCCAGAATCTACTTTTTTTTTACAAATCTTACTCGTGTCCAGCTTTAAATTATACATCTAAGCATCTTTGCAATCCATAAACGTTGGGGGTGAGGCATCAATCCATTTTTTTACAAATCGCTCTCCTTGCCACAAGCATCATATAAAACAACAACTTAGAGCCATCCCTACTTATCTGCTGGGGTCCTGTCAAACATCTAAAAAACACAAGCGAGGTGCTTACCTTGAGTCTCATAGAGAGTATTTCACTAATAGCATCACCAACCTCTACCCAAAATTTGCTGAGCTTAGGACATTCTAGGAAAATATGGACGTCATCTACCGCCAGGGTCCCACACTTCCTGCATCTGACCATATTGTCCTGATCCATTCTACAAAGCTTTGCTGGTGTCCAGAAAACTCTGTGAATTGAGAAAAAATGATTCCTCCTTAACGCAGCAGGCTTGACAATATTGTATAAAAGTGTAGTAGATACTTGCCATAAGTCTTTGTGCTGGTGCTCCGGCAAACACTCTCCCTATAGCTCCTCTGGTAAGGTGAAATCACCGTCCACAATATCCATAAATAGCCAGTACCATCTGGCCACCTCCTTCTTCAACGGGATATCCAGGAGCCACTGATCTTCCAACTCATTTGTACCTCCCAACTCCACTTTTAAATCCTTCGCCCAGCTGATAATCTGAAGGTACTTGAATTTGGACAAGTTACCCTCACCTCCCCATTCAGGTTTTCAAATGATCTAACCTCTCCATTATAACAAAGTTGTCCCCAATATAACAAACCAGCAGCTTTAAGAGGGGTTGCCAATGCATCCTTAGTCCACTCCGGTGACCCTGGGGAATACCAAATCGGGGCCTTATCACTATAATACAATAATTTTGTGGTTCTTCTGATCGCATACCACATCCTCGCTAAATCTTGTAACACCTTAAATCTGATTTTCTTGAAGTACTTGGGGTCACCAAACTTATACATAAAACTTGTCTGGAACCCATTATACTCTGCCATTGTGATCAGAGCCTGCCCCAGCTCAGACCAATATGAGTAACTAAAGGTCTCCCTTGCATTCTTAAAAAAAAAAAGGCCCATGCATAGTATTGCATATCTGGCACAGCCAACCCTCCTTTTTCTTTCCTTCTTCTCATTTTTTTCCAAGAAATACGTACACCTTTAGATGCCCAAATGAAACTGCTAATTTTTCCTTGCAGTTTCCTTAAAGAATCCTTGCTAAACATTAATGGAATCGAATTAAAGATAAATGTAAACTTGGGAAAAATCACCATCTTAATTAAATTAACCCGACCAATAATAGTTAAAGGTAGATTTAAAAATCCCTTTAATAGGATATCCACCTCCCTCATAGCCTTCCTAAAATTTGTTTCTGCAAGTTTATTTATATCCTGTGTTATCGTAATCCCTAAGTATTTAACCTCCTCCTTCTTAATTACAGAACTGCCTACTTCCATATTCCAAACCATCACCTCAGTCTTTCAGTTATTAACTGCATACCCCGAAATACTCCCCAAATCTCTCATCAGTTCTTCCAATACCAAATTAGTCTGGGTTAAATTAGAAGTATAAATCATCAGATCATCTGCATACAAGGACACTTTCATAGAAGAATTTCCACTCACAAAGGGGAGAATTTGCTGATCATTGCTAATTCTTGTAGCAAGTAACTCAATATACAAGTCAAACAGAATCGGGGATGATGGACACCCCTGCTGCGTACCCCTTCCTATCTTAAACGAGGAAGTAAGATCACCATTAACCAAAATTCTTGCACAGGAATCGAGATAAGTTTTCTGTAAAGTCCTAATATAGTGTCCCCCAAGATTATAACCTTCACATACCGTCTTTAAATAATCCCAGTTGACTCTATCAAAAGCTTTGGTTGCATCGATCATCACAACCGCTAAAGGGGAGTGGCATGTGGTGGCCAAATCAACTGAGGCTACCAACCCATGTGTCAAATCCTGCATATGTCGTCCTTTCAAGAACCCTTTCTGATCAGTGTGTATCAGCTTCCCCAGAACACCCCCTAATCTGACTGCCAACATTTTTGCAAAGATCTTATAGTCACAGTTTAGGCGGGATATTGGACAATAAGATTCACAACACCTAGGATCCTTCCCTGGTTTTAAAATTATAGTGAAAATAACTTCCTTCCAAGAGGTGGGGGGGGGGTCTCCCATCAGTCACAAGAAGGTTATTAAAAAGTTCTCTAAAAAAAAAACATAATGCTACTGCCCAAGATTCTATAAACTTCGGCGGGCAACCCATCAGGCCCTGCCGCCTTACCTGATTTACCCTCATTTATCGCCCGCTCAAGCTCTACCATATCAATTGGCTCATTTATCGCCTTATTCATCTCCTCACTTAGAGATGCCAATTCCAATCCTTCTAACCATCCCTTCACCGAATCTGCTGAAACTTCTAAATCCTCAGTGTATAATTCCTTAAAAAATGTAAGAAAGTATCTTCCACCTCTTTCTTGCTCTTCCTAACCTCCCCTGAAATTCCGTCCCGAATTTCTCCCACCCGGTTCCTAACTATGCCAGTTTTTATCTTCCAGGCCAACAGTTTGCTGCTGTTCTCACTGTATTCAAAATGAGATACCCTGTTGGCCTCACATCTCATTCTGATCCGATTATCTATAACTGCTGCTAAATCCAAACGAGCCTCTTTATCTTGTTTATATAACTGATTGACTTCTTCCTCCTCCAAATCCATAGCTGCCAATCTCTGCTCAACCTGCCGAATCACGTTTTCTAGCCTACTTATTTCTTCATAGTACTTTTTCCTTCTATATGCAGCTACACTTATCAGCTTGCCCCTCAAAAATGCTTTGAACGCATCCCATACTATCACAAGTGCGGCTGACCCTTTATTAAGATCGAAAAATTCTTCAGTCCCTCTCCGTAACTCTGCTATGACCTCATCTTCCAATAATAACGTTCTATCCAGAGTCCACCTTCTCTATCTTTTATCCCCAAACCAACTAAGCTTCAAAGTCACAGCCGAATGATCCAAGAGATGAGCCCCAATATGTAAAACTTCTTCCACAGCCTCTTTCAAACTTTCATCAATTAGAAAATAATCAATCCTAGATTGATGTCTATATTTTTTGTTGTTATAAGTATAGCCTCTTTCACGCCCCTGCTTTTCTCTCCAAACATCATATAAACCAAATTGTGACATCATTAATCGAACCTGAGCATGCATTTTTCTCGTTGATTCTTGACCTATTCCGTGAGGACCTATCCAACTCATAATTCAACACTACATTAAAGTACCCCACCCATAAAATAGGGTCCCAATATTGGAGCAAAACGAGTGAGAGCTCTCTCACTGGAGCTGTATCATCCCGATTCGGACCGTAGTACCCCACTAGAGTAAATGCAAAATCATACACCGTTAATCTCCCCACCACCCATCTCCCAGACTTATCTACCGGACCCTCAACAAAAGATATATTAGCATGTTTTTTTATTATGATGGCTACCCTCTTACTACCCCCTGCAAATTAGAACTAGATATCTGCTGCACCCATGTACATGGTCGAAAAACTTCAACACACTCTTCCCTAGAAAGATGGGTTTCCTGCAAAATCAGCATGTCAGATTGAGCATCCTTCAAATATTGTACCATCCTCTTTTGTCTGCTCTTCACCCGGAGGCCATTAACGTTCCACGACAGGACCTTCAAATCACTTCTCGACATACACCCTCAAAGGACCCCCCTCCCCTGTTAGACCTCGATTTTCCCCACCTTCCTCTCTATCCATCACATCACCCAGGACCTTTTTTCCCTTTTTCCCTATGCTATACTCCACCCAGTGCTCCCCATCACCCCCCTCCCTCCCTCAACCCACCCCCATCCTCCCAACCCCAGGAGAACCCTCCCTATCTTCATAGACCGGGGTTACCGCCTATAAAGGGTCATCATGCAGGGCTAAGAGCCTCATATCACCACAACCAACTAACCAATGTTAGAGGAGGAGGCCAATACTACGCCAGACTCTTGCTCTAATTTCTTAATCAGGTCATCAACATCATTACAATCATTGAAATTATACATCTTATTATTTGCCATTACTCTTAGGGATGCCGTAGCCCCAAGTCTTCTCAATATATCGATTCTTTTCCCCAGCTCCCATTGCTTGTTTAAAGTAATAGAAGCAAGGTCTGACCTAACCTCAAATGGAGCACCATTCACCGAGAGTGACTTCTTCTTTAATGCCATCTCCAAAATGCGTTCCTTAAGCCCATATGTAAGAAAGTAGACCAAGATTTTCCTTGGCCTATCCCTGTTGGGGGAACCCTATGTACCCTTTGAACATCCTTTGCAATATCGACTCCAGCATCATCAAATTTTATTTCCTGGGTTATTAATTTTACCACAAAACCCTTCAAGTCATCTCCCTCCAATCCCTTGGGAACTCTGAGGAACCTCAAGTTATTTCTCCTTTGATTGTTTTCCAAAGATTCTAGCTTAGCCAGCATCCCTGCTTCTCCTGATTTCAAACCTCTTATCTGCTCTTTATTTACCTCCACAACAGTCCTCAAGTCAGCGACCTCTTCCTCCAAGGCAGCTGTCCGCCCTGCCAAATCGTCTATTTTTTTGCCAAGACCTTCACACAAATTCTTAATCTCCTCCTGATTAGCTTTAGACGTTTTAAAACTGTCCTTCAATTCCATGGCTAGGGCCTTCAACATATCTGTAACAGAGTCACTGGGTAGGTTTAACTCCCCACCCCCATTCAAGGGGTCAAGTTCCCCTCCAGCCTATATGTCGGCTTGACTGACCCCCCATCCTCCAGGAGGAGATTAGTGCTGTCTTGCTCCACTGTGGATGTAGGTTTCTTGAGTGCCTTCCCTACTGACTAATTCTCTTATGATTGGATTAAGATAGCAATCTCAGAAACCCTGATAAACTTTAGACTGAAGTCAAGTCCACATAAGCCTCTTAACAGATATGCCTGGTTTACATAATCAAAGATCTTTGCAGCATCTGCTGTGTGCATATCTAATGATAACCCATCGATTTCAGCTATATCCCATGTAGCAATTAAACATTAGGTTAGGTCACTGAGGGGTCTGGCAATAATAAATCTATGTTGGTACCCATGCATTATTATTGCCATGATGTCTTGAGTTTCCTGTAACATATTAATTATAGCAGAGATTCCACTGATTGAGATCGTTTTAATGTCCACCAGTTGCATGCTCTCCTTTTCTTAGGAGATACCAACTGAATTTCATAAACAGCTTAACCTGAAAGCTGCATTGGTGGTGTTCTGTTCTCAGTAGATATGCTACAGTATTGCTTGTAGGAAGATAACATATTCTGACAGCATTTCCCTGCAGTCCTGGTTTTGGACATCCTAGAGTGTGATCTATGACCTGGCCCTCTTTGCAAGGTCACCCTCAACATTTAGCTGAATTTGTTTTTGTTAGCCTTAGGTCTCTGTACACATTACCATTGTTAAATACTGCTAAAGTGCTTGTACTTTCTCTCTAAAACATAGTCAAACTGGTTTATACCCAATAGGCCTATTTTATTTACCTGTGAGTCACTTGTGAATTGATCGAACATTTACCCAGGGCCTGTAAATTTAATTCTATAACTGGGACTGCAGCACTCGTTTTGCCTCCCACTTCCGAACATGTCCCAAGGTAACTTTGCAGCCTGATCATAGTTTTGCACTGGCATTTAAACCTCCTTGCCAAGCCTTAAACCCCCCTTTTATTGCATATATGTCACTCCTAAGTTAGTCTCTAGGTAGCCCATGGAGCAGGGTGCTGTGCAATTAAAAGGATGGACATGCACTTTTATGTTCTACATGTCCTGGTAGGAAACAAATCCTAAATTAAATTTTCACAACTGTGAGACCTAGCCCTCCAATAGGATAACATTGGGGATTCCTTATTACATGTAATAATTTCCAATTGAGAGCAAGGTGCTATGGCATGTATGATATCTATGAAATTATTCTAATAAATGTTCTTTAATAGTAAGGTCAAATGTATCATGGCAATTTCTAAAATGCCACTTTTAGAAAGTTGGTATTTTCCTGCCGCTAGGCCTTTTGTGCCTGTAGCCTGTCTTGAGTGACATGGCTGGGTGTAACTGCTAGATAGATTTTGTGAAGTCTCTTCGGAGAGTCACACAATAGAGGAATTATGGGGGTTATTACAACTTTGGAGGAGGTGTTAATCCGTCCCAAAAGTGACGGTAAAGTGACGGATATGCCACCAGCCTTATTACGAGTCCATTATATCCTATGGAACTCGTAATACGGCTGGTGGTATATCCGTCACATTTGGGATGGATTAACACCTCCTCCAAAGATGTAATAACCCCCTATGTGTTCCTGAATAGGCCATCTGCTGGCAGTACGGGGGAAGAGCTGAGCACAGCACCACTTGCAACTAAATAGCTTATGCTCTGTCTTCACACAATCAGCTCAACAAACTCACATAGTCACTACAGACAGTTTGGATCCGGGGGGCAGGAAGTTCCCTGTACTTCAAAGCCACTGTCTAAAAGCTTCTGTCACTTTCCAGAACCAGGGCACCTAGGTATAAAAAGGGGACATCAGACACCAACTCTTCAGTACACTTCTGGACCTGTGGATACTCTGCCAGGAAGAAGGACTTCTGTGCTGCAACAAGAACTGCCACTCTGATGGACTGCTGCTCTAAAGGAACTGCTGCCCTGCTGCGCTGACTTGCTGCCGCTGCCCTGTTGCCTGGGTGAGAAACACTGGATATGAATCTCCAGAACCCAGAGTGACACTAAGGGCTAATTGGCAATCTTCCTGATCTGAAACCTCAGGGACGTAAAGGGCTTCTAACAACCTTGCATCTGCACCTGGGCTCTGCCATCTCTGAGTTTTCCCTGGTGCCACTCCAGTCCTGGACCCTTGGAAGTGAGTTCAATGTACCAGCCTCTGTGGATACAGAAGAACCAACACATTTCCTCTGCTGCATGGTGCAAACCAAAGCAGAATCGATACATAGCCACTGGTGTGTGGATTGGACCCATCGCAAAGATCTGCATAGCATCGCAGCTCTTCGGAACCGATGCCTCACCTGACTGTGTGAGGCATCATGGGACAGGCCTTTGCGTCACTCCACAGCAGCAACAACAATGCAGGGCTCTGCATCGCAGACTGGCAGCTATTCAGAACCATCGCATTACCACTTTAGCGTGTTGCATATTCAATGCTGGACTGTGCATTGTAAGCCTCATTGGCAAGATCTTCAATGACAATGCAGGCTCTCACATCGCGGTCTCACTGCATCTCGGAACCAACGCATCATTTCAACTGCACAAGGCTTCTCCAACGCAAATCCTCTCAATGCTCCTCAAAGAGGATTTAATTTGCTTTGTTCAGCATGCCTAATGGGGTCCTTGTCACTGACACTGGCCCCATTGTAGTCAGCCTGAACTTGTGATTTTGTCCTGGTCCTGTGCAACC
This sequence comes from Pleurodeles waltl, assembly GCF_031143425.1. Classification (NCBI taxonomy): domain Eukaryota; kingdom Metazoa; phylum Chordata; class Amphibia; order Caudata; family Salamandridae; genus Pleurodeles; species Pleurodeles waltl. The sequence continues at coordinate 843,359,240 of NC_090436.1, forward strand.
CTATATCAACAGTTGGAGCTTTTTGGTTTCTGGTGCTATTTTCAGTAAAACCTATAAAGTTGAATATTTCCAGATCTACTGATTGGCTGTTTGTCATTTGGGTCTTGTTTTGTCTATTGAAGAAACATTTATTTTTATAGCTTGATGTGGGATCATTTTGTGTGGTGTTTTCACTGTATTACTGTTTGAGGTGTTGCACAAAAACGTTACACATTGCCTCTAATTTAAGCTTGGCTCTTCTGTGCTAAGCTACCAGAGGATGGAGCACAGGTTTATTTAAGATTGGCTTGTGCCATACCCTGACAAGGAATGTGGTTGCTGCTTCACCAGAGCTCACACACCAGTCAGCTAACATCCCAGTTGTTTAAAATGCTTATCTCCTTATCGGCATTTACATTATAACCTATGCCACAATATAAGGGGATGAGTGCCTGATAACAGATTGGATCTTCTATATTTGAACTAAATACTGAAAACAAATATTATTGAAGTACCATGTATGGCTAAAACACTATTACCCATCCTCACCCGAATAAAAATGTATCATAAGTAGATCAGTACCACTTCCCATCCAAACTCTGACTGCAGTACCTCTTTCAAAACCTTGTTTAACGAGAGAGAGATATTTTATAGAGCCCCTTCTGGTTGGATCTCCAAATCCTATTGTGAATTTCTACTGGAAAGGCTCTGCATGTAAAGAGACTGGTGAAATATTAACAAGTCTTTGTTTTCCAGAAAGTAGAAATTTTGCATCCACCCCTTCAGAATACATACTATACAATGTTTTTTTCTTCTGTTTTTTAATCTGCTACATGTCCACATCCAAGCTCTAAATTGTCTTCTCCATCCTGACTAAGTACCCCAGCCTTGTTGATTATTTAATTATTTTTCTGCATATACCCAATATGTCGTTCCCTTCCCCCTTCAGTCTTATCCCACTTCATTGCCCTCTTCTCTTTCCAGATCCAGAGAACCTTTCCCTGATTTAAAATTTAAGAACATTTGTGGAAGGTATGCGCAAAGTTATCCTGAAAGACAATGCTATACAGGTGAGTTTCATAAGGTTCAAAGTATTGCCCTGACTTATGGAAAAAAATTCAAGGGTTAGTTGATCTATGCATTAAAGGTATAATTGAGAATACATTGTTACCCTTCAGTTTCTCTATTGTGGTATTGTTTCAAGGGAAGGGGTAGTTAAGACATTGGCCCTCATTATGACCCTGGCGGTCCATGGACCGCCAGGGCTGTGGTGACGGTCTCACCGCCACGGGACCGGCAGTGAAGATAGCCATAGTACAACCGCAGTGGTTTGGCCACTGCCAAACCACTGCTTCCCAGCCCATCCTGCCACTTTACCGTGGCCCGCCAGGCTGGAGGTTTCCACTTCCAGCATGGCAGAAGTCGAATAACCACCAAGGTTATTTTGATTCAGGACACCTCCAGCATTTTCCTGATGGTCACACTGCAATGAAAATGCTGGCAGGAAGGTATCCCGATGACAGGAACTTGCATTCCTGTCACCGCAACACCCCCAAACACCTCTGCGCATATGCATGCATTCACCTACACTGACACAATCACACACAGACACCCCCCACTCACACACATACCCACAACATTCACCCTCTAGACACGCAAATGTATCCATACATATCACACACACATACACTCTCTATCCTCCCACCCCCTTCAACTACATACATACATATACAACCACCACACACCCTCACTCATCTTCACCCAACCTCACCCCTACCTCCCAAATGCACCTCAACGCACATACACACAAACACCATATACACATACAAACATACATACAATTGCATGCACTGACTCACTCACACACACCCATTCACATTCATTCACCCCCCCACCCCTTGAAGACAGCACTTACCTCGTCTGATGAGGTGCTCCTCCATTAGGGGACGGGAACCGGTGCTCCCACCGCCGGCACTACCCTGCCACCAAAAGACCACCACACAGAATTATGTGTTGTAATTCAGTGGGTGGTCTTTTCTGGCATGGGTGGTGCCAGCAGTGTAACCTCCTAAGCGCCGCCTTCATAAATGCTGCTGGATTTCCAACCAGTGGCGGTGCGTATATCCGTTAGCAGTTGTAATACGTTGTTCTGAAGACCACCAGCACTGGCTGTCTTCTGGCACCCGTGGCTGTAGCGGTCTTAGGAAAACACCACTGCATTCATAATGAGGGGCTATGTGTGGACTTGTGCAGTCTTAATGGCGACATTTGGATTGACAGTCATATCCTGCCTAACGTTCCTGAAGGAGTAGCCACACTTACTGGGGTCATGGTATTCTTTACACTTGACCTCGGAAGCCCAATCCTTGGTGACAAGTTGGAGGAAAGGTCTAAACACTTTTGTAATAACAGAAGAAATGTTTTGATTCTGCAGGATTCTCTTTATCCTGGCAACCACCCTATTATTCTTTTAACACCACATGAAAAAAACTTTAGAAGGGTTGATTGGCATGGAGGCTTTCCAGGATGACATTTTGGTGTTTGGCAAACATGTGCTTAGGCACAGGTGTTGAATGAATTGGAAACAAAGCTTGACTTTCAAGTTAATGTAAAATCACATGTCATGAGATGGCATATAGGGCATAAGACTACTAACTAAACCAAACAGAATTGTGTTCTTGCTTCTTAGAAGTGCTGATTTTGTGGAAGCCTGTCTGCTTATGCAAAAATTCAATTACCTAGAATTCCCTACTTGCTGTTTTGTTTACACTACGGTAGGGCAAGGATGGGTGGAGGTATTAGCACATTTGTGGATGGCAGGTGTGAGCCTGCTCACACCTGATGAATCCGATTTTAGTGAGCTGTTTTAAGCCCCAGTTTCCATCAGTCCAGTACTGGTCATTGTAGCTGCATTCCTATTTGACTGAGTCCTAGTTTTCTGAATTTCTCAACATTATTTATTCCTTGTTCCTATAACTTGCACTGCCTGAATTGCTTCCTAGATTCCTGATTCCTGAGCCATACTGCTTCAAAGTTCGTTGAACTTTAACTACCTGCTCTGTGTCCTTGATTTCTGAGCCAGCACTATTTAGTACATCATGTCTTCATTAACTTTGTGAATTCCATGTTTTCTTTGCTATTTGTTATATGTTCAAGAATTTTAACTGCCTGAACAATGGAAGAAGGAAGTTCCATCAATATGCATCTTGAATGGTTGGATGGTCTGTGAAGGTGCCAGTTTTGAGCTCTAGCTTGTATTCTGTGTGCATTAGAGATGTTTCCTTTGTATAAATGACAGTTGAGGTTCATGGATGGCCACGGGGGCAATGCTGAGTAACTTGAAGGAAGGGATGCATTGTAAGCACAGCTGCACTAATTGTCTGGCTGCTGCTTTTATTTTTGTATTCAGAATATACAGTGAAGACCTTCAACTTGAAGTCTGTTTCAATATATCACAAAGACAGAGTGACCGAAGACATTCTGTGTGACATTTAAATGTGAAAAATTGCATTGAATTGTCTACTCAGCAAAAAAGACACTTCAGATCAGCTCCAGATTGTTTCGATCCGAACAGATGGCGAAGTACAACCAATGTGTTCATTCTTGAGGGAATGAGTAGTCAGTAGTGGTGACAGGTTTGAACATAGAGTTCTATTCTACATGTAGCACCAAAGTTTTCTTTCTATTAATGATGGTCTGGAGTCATTATCGGTCAAGTGAGCAACAGACAGTGCCTTGAAGAATGGGGATATGGACATAGTTAACCACTAAAGTGAGTGCAAGGTTGAAATAATGTAATCAAACAGATATAGTTGCAGTATTTGTCTAGCTTCTAAATTCTTTTTAAACATCTGAGCATGAAGAAAAGTGTTTCCAGGTAAAGACTGTTTGCACTTTTCCAGATGCTACAGGAGCAAGGCAAAGTGGGGCCTTTTGTGTGAAACCTAACTGTGGAAATATACATTTGATGGGATTTATGGTGACAAAGGAGCTTCAGGTAACTAGGGGTCCGATTTATATTTAGGTAGACCGCATGCTCCACTGCTAAAGCAATTGAGTACTCTGCCTGCTAAACTCTGAGTGGACTCCCTTTTTTTAGTTAGGCAGCACAACTGTATTCTGTTGACAGAGCCCCCTTCAGATATGTTGATGGAATACATCCGCTGATGGTCCGACGCAGTGAAGCCCATCAGAGGAAGGACTTCACAGCCTCTGGGTGAACGCTGTACAGGATTGATTTTGTTTCCTCTTCATTAGAGACAGGAAAGGCCTGGTTCTATGAGACAGGAAAATAAATAACTCCCATGATGTGGGACCCATTCTTTTTTTTTTTTCTAAAGCAGACTCCCACATTGGAAGTTTGCTTTAGAAAAATAAAATAAAAACATTTGAAAAAATTCAATTACCTAGAATTCCCTACTTGCTGCTTTGTTTACACTACGGTAGGGCAAGGATAGGTGGAGGTATTAGCACATTTGTGGATGGAATTTGATCACCAGCCATCATGTCTGAAAGCACCATCCATCAAAATTCTCAAACATTGACAGGCAATCTACAGATTTGTATGAAGGGCTGACAGACAACTTTAAAGTTTGCAGTTGGAGGTCCCTCGGATGGCAGATGTAATATCCTTTGCTATCCCATAGCAGAACCCTCTATCCTCCCAAATGTAAATGAGGCTCTTAGTCCACTTGATGGTTGACTGTTATTTCAGAGTCCATGGTTGCGCTCAAGTTTCTTATTACAGTTGATTTTATCAGGGACATATGACCTATCTGAATTTGCAAAGTCATTGGATAGTAAATATTTTAATTTCCCCAAGCAGGATCTGGGTTTTAGATAGGAGTTAACATCAATTGGACCTCATTTCAGAGGCAATGCTCTAGTTTCTAGGTCTACCAGACTCTTCATCATGAGGATGATATTGGGTATCTTCTGCATAGTTGTAGCAGGTCAACTTTAAGGACTTGCTTAGGCATGGTAGCTGGGTGAGGTAATGTGTGCAGCAGAGTAGTGAGATAATCAAACCTTCTAAAATCACAGAGTTTGTGACAAATAAAATTAACAAGTACTGATGGAGTGTGATAATGGTTGTTCTGTCCTTGAGATAAGAGGAGGTCCAGAGTAAAATTTTCCTTAAGGTTCAAGGTTCTAAGCCGCATAAGTTGGACACAGACAGTTGCAGAAGCAGTAACCAGAAGCAACATTCTTGGTGACTTTAGTATTCAAATGTGTTTATGGGCATATTCTGTTACTCTGTCACAGAGATTATTTGCAGTCATATTAGCCAGCTGCTGCTATTATACAGTATTAAAAGAACATGTCACTATCCCTGAATATTAGATGTAAACACATTTAGAATTTGGACTTGCCTGGGTGCTGTCAGTGACCTAGCCAAAGAGGGCATGAATAGCTGAAATTGTGTCATTTCAAAGTTGTTCTGAACATGGGCCCCAAAAATATGTTTGACCCAGGGCCCCCAAAATCCTTAAGATGACCCTGCAAAGTAAGTAATATTTTTTGAGTAAAGAGGTTTCCTGGTGACTGGTTCCTGAGGCAGTGTTCCACAGTCATGGGTTTTATGACGAATGGTCTTTAGAAGCATCTCATAAGACTTGGTAGTGTGAATCTCAGTAATGGTGGTGTGATACATACTGTGTAAGTCTAAAAGGGTGACATGAAGCTCCTCGGGTAAGTATTATGTTTTAGAGATCTGATGAGATTGGTAAAGTCTTTTTTGCACATTTAATGGATGATTAATACCGCTCTGCTTGATGCCAGGGGAGGGGCTTTTTATTTCATTTGTATGATTTTTTCAACTCATTTTCCAACATTCTTATTTCTAACCTCAATGTCTTTATATTTCTGCTGAATCAGCAGTTCCTTGGTTGGAGGTTCAGGCATGAGGTGACATTAGAAGTAGCTAATCTTGGATAACATTGGATAGCCAGTGATAGTGTTTATTCACCTAGGTCATGAGATAGGCTGCATAGGAGGTGACAAGGGGGGGTGCAGTAAAGTTCAGTTTGTTCCATTTTCTGTTGAAGAATTTGTTGGTCTTTCATATTGTAGAAATGATACTTGTGTGCTTGTTAACACTGAAAGAAATGAGGCGGTGGTCACTTCAAACTACGGGGACATTTCCTTTGACTGTAACATACCCTAGTATAAACATAATTTGTCCAGAGTGTGTCTACCTCAGTATGTTGGTTCAGAGACACCTTGAAAAATGTAAGACATTTATTGTTGAAAGGTGGGTTATTAGTTGTGTGACCTGCACTAGTAATGGGTCTGCACACCATTGGGGACCGAACACCCCTTTGTAGCGCTTGATTATTATAGGGTAGCATTGCAGAGAAGTCCAAGGCTTACTCAAAGGAGGTGGTGTGAGCTAATAATCTCCATTCACAAGCACACAAGCAGGACACTCAATAAATGATTGTCCAGGCTGTGCTTTTTCTTTTGATAAAGTAAAAGTACATTTATTAAACACACACTACAAAAATTTACAAATATACACAAAGTGATGGAATTACTCTCTGTTGACATTGTGTAATCATTCTTGTCTCCCCTGAGGGGAAATATAATCTAACAATCCACATGGCAAAACATTTCCTGGTATCCCAATGCAACATTTGACTGTAAGTTGAAGTGAGAGCACCTAAATGTGACAATAAAATAAATTTACTTTGATAAGAAGGGGCTGTCAGACTCATTACTCAAATCAGCATCAACAAGGAACATGTAGAAGCATGTTGGAATGATTTGAAGACTAGGATTACTTCAGATTACTTCTTTGTTACCCTTGATTAACCTGGTGTTATACTGTCATACACCTCTAAGGGGTGCATTTCCACAAGTAAAGAATGAAAGTTCCAAGAAGATTGTGCTCCACATTGTGTTGGAACCCTTGGGGGTTTATGATTCTTTTGTCCCACCCAACCTATGGTGGGGTCACAAATGTTGTATTGAGGGGACTCTGTGCTGCTCCTACAGCTCCCCCTGTCAATGGTCACTTAGTTGGTGGTGGCTCCATCTTCCTGGGGCCACCACGAGCTGAGAACTGGGCTCAGAGGGACATTGGGCCTCGCAAGGTATTCTCGGCCAGGATGCATATTGAATGAGAGGCTGTCCCACTGTGCCTGGGGAGAGCTGCTTCACTTTTCTTTTCTTCTAGGTGTTTTCTGCAGCCTTGCACCCCTTTTCTCATTGTTTCTTGGAGGTATCCGGTCCCACCTAGACACTACCAGCATGCTGCCTCCTTGGAGGGCAGCACGGAGAGCCCATCCCTGGCTGTCCTCGTGTTTGGGGATGCCTGGTCGCACCCAGACAACCCCCTTCATGGTTCCTTCTCACTGAAGGGTGACGCATGGAGCCCACCCCCGGCTGCTCTTGTGTTGGAGGGTATCCGGTCCCCCCTGGGCAACCCTGTCAGGTGAGTAACATTGGGGAGAGGCTCGGGGAGCCCACCCTTAGCCGCTCCCGCTGGTTCCCCACACGACCAGCACCTCCAGGTGCTGCCGTGGGAGCTGGCCCTGCCCTAGGTGTCCGCCCGCTCATTTAGACAGACTTGAGCAGCTGCGGTGACTGGGTGGGCTGCTTGGGGGAGTGTGGTGGAACCCCCCCCCCACTCTCCTGCAGCATCAGGGCCCCTCCTCACCTTCAGGTGGAGAGCTTTGGCGCTCCCAACTCTCCTCCTCTTCTCTGGGCCCAAGGGTGAAGTCCGGGGCCCATCTAGGCAGCTTCATGGGCCACAATGACGCCCCCCTGAGTTTTTCCTTCTGGGGTGGGGGGTCCCAGGATGGGGTTTAGGGTCCCGAGTGTATTTTCATGGGGAGTACGGTACTCTCTGTGAATGTTGTGAGTTTTGTTTCATGAAATGATAATGTGCACGCTATTGAAATGTAAAGTGCTAACACACTTTTTCCAACTTTTTTTAATTGGGTTTTTTCAATAGAAGGAAGTACATAACAGAAAAAAGCGAGTCATTATAGTATGGTCAGAGGTAAGAATGCATAAAAACATCCAGTGTTTGAAATAACAGATAATGTAAGCAACATAGTAGGCACTTGAATCTCGTTCAAAGCATGGGTTACAACTTAGAGTGCTATTAGGAAAGTAGAGGGATGCAACCATGTAAATTGGTACTCGGAAGGTAGTAGAGGTTCAACAGTGATAGAAGTGCTTAGGGACAAGAGCAAACTGTATAACTGTATCAATAAATTAAATGATGTACCAGAACAGGGCAATAGTCCAACAAATGGATATAAAGCAACATCTATGCTTAAATCACTTAGGACAAGCCCGATAATCAGAACCACGGAATTAGTCGGCAGGGGAGGACTTTGTTATGTTACAGCGTTGACTAAATTAGGAGGCAAGAAAAGGCAACTCATGTGAGTAATGCGGCACATTTTGTGACAGTATTACATTATTTTGTTATTTTTACACAGGAAATCACTTTCAGGGCAGATATTTTACCTTTTTAGTAGCAGCTTAATGCCCAAATACACAAATAAGGAATTGAAACATGACTAATCAGCGTTTGTGAAGGGCTTTCCACTGTGCTGCAATTTTTCCACGCCACGTTTTTAATAACTTTGGAGCTGTTTGAGCTAGAACCAAGACTGTTTTGCTAAAATCCACCGAATATGCTGTAAATGATGGGTTATGTGGAAAATGTGGAAAATTATATTTATGTGGAAAATGCCACAGCCACATAATCACATGATTGCAGTAGCCCTGTCAGTAATAAATATTCCCTGCTGTATTCTTGTGTTTTGGGCAAATTCGGTCATCTAAGATAGCATGTTAACTAATTATGATTTTAATCATGCAGAGCATAGCAAGAATATAGTTACATCTTATATGTATTTCAAATGTTCTTCTCACAAGCCTGAGGCATTATATTACAATTGTTTGGCCAGACTTGCAAAGATATTTTCCACTTTTGAGTAATTTACACTGTTGAGTTAGTTTTCTACTTTTTACTATTTACAAAATCAGTCTGTAAATTCACGCTACTTGTGTAACTCATTTTGTCTCCAACTAGGTGAAGCACTTAGGGGCTATACACTTGTAAACAATTAATGCTTTGAGGAAATGTCCTATTTATTGGCAGTTAAAAAGTCAGATTGCAAAGTTACTCCAAAAGTGTAATTTACACTTTGTCAACAAGTATGCTATTTAATTTTGATTGGTATTTGTGAAAGGAAATCTGAATTATGGGCAGCAAGTTGGTATTATCTATTTGTGCCTGATATTCTATCAATATTCGTATTGCCTATATCTCACTGAATGGAAATTGCATTAATGAAAATCATTACTTTCTTGAATTTATTTTTCCTCAATTTTAATACAGTCACTTTCTTTCTGGAATGCTGAAAAGGCAACAGGCTATACGGAAACAAATGGCATGTAGCACTCAGAAAATTCCATTGACACTATTCCTGCCCATCCATCAAAGCCAACCACCTTAGACGGATTGATGGATTTTATAATATTTTCTAGCATGAGTGCAGCACTACTATGTCTTTCACTCCTTCTTTCTTATTCTAGTAGCATGATAAATCCATCCCTTTTATATAATTGAATGTATAACACCCAAGTCTTCTCATATATTTCATTATTATGCTTTCCATGCAGAATATTAGCAGCTAATCTATTATCCACTTTACTAAAAGCCAAGGAATTATTATTAACTAGTGCTACAACTAGTTGTCTTCACTTCCTTTTAATATACTCTTTCAATGTAATTAGATATTATAATACCTAATGAAGCAAGCTCTTCCTCATTACCTTCCGTATGTATATGTGGGTTTCTTTGCAGCTTGCTGAGACCACGGATTTTCTTTTGCCTGTTCTTCAGACATTCAATTTGAGCTCACAAATTAGTTCACTCATTTGGACACCGGCTCATCAGTTCTTTTCAATTGTTACACCTGTCGTTCAAATGCCGCCAAGCAGAGAAAATATGGCGACAAGAACCCTCCACAACCAACTTCTCCATCCTCAAAGCCACCATTCTCACCCATCACCAACTCATACGCACCGCCAAAAGAGACCACCACAAGACACGCTTTGACAACAACTCTCAAAACCGCAAAGAACTCCTCACCATCATTAATGAACTAGCCAAACCAAAAGCTAGCAACATAGACCCTTCACACACACAGCCCCTATGTGACGCCCTCTCCAACCACTTCCACCACAAAATCCTGGACATCCACAACAGCTTCATACCACACCCACCCACTACACACACCCCTCACTCACCCAACTCAACCCCCACGCATGACCCCCCCACCACACTCACCACCTGGGCCCCCACCACACACGAAGAAACAAAAAAAAACATGAACTCCATCCGCTCCGGATCCCCCTCTGACCCCTGCCCACATCGCATCTACAACAAAGCCAGCCCAACCATCGCCCCCATGCTCCGCGACATAATCAACTCCTCCTTCGATGACGCCACCTACCCAGACCCCTGGAAGCACGCGGAAATCACCACTCTCCTAAAAAAAACAAAGCTGACCCAGAGATCCTCTCCAACTATCGCCCCATCTCCCTTCTCTCTTTCCTGCCAAGGTCGCCGAGAAACTAGTCAAAACCCACCTATCCCACTACCTCGAAGAAAACAACACTCTTGACCCCTCACAATCCGGGTTCCACAAGAACCACAGCACGGAAACCGCCCTCATCGCATGCACTGACGACATTAGGACCAAAGTCGACAAAGGCAAGACCGTCGCACTCATCCTTCTAGACCTATCTGCAGCCTTTGACACTGTCTGCCACCACACACTCTGCACACGCCTCCACAACATAGGAATTTGCCACAAAGTCTTAGACTGGCTCACCTCCTTCCTCACTGACCGGACCCAGAGAGTCCACCTCCCTCCTTTCCACTCCACCACCACCAAGATCATCTGCGGAGTCCCCCAAGGGTCCTCTCTCAGCCCAACACTCTTCAACATTTACATGATGCCCCTAGACAACATCCTCCGATCACACGGAATCACTATCCTCTTCTACGCAGATGACACCCAACTCATCCTCTCCCTCACCCGCAACCCCACCACCGCCAAAACCAACCTACACGCAGCTCTCCTCGACACCGCCAACTGGATGACAACTAACCACCTAAAGCTTAACTCCAACAGAACCGAGATCATCATCTTCGGCCCCAACAAAACCATATGGGACGACTCCTGGTGGCCCACCGCCCTAGGACCTGCACCCACACCCTGCAAACCACGCACGCATTCTCGGCATCATCCTGGACCCCTCCCTCTCCATGACACAGCAAATCAATGCTCTTACATCCTCCTGCTTCCTCACACTCCGCACTCTAAAAAAATCCTTCAAGTGGATTCCCCCAGAGACCAGGAAGACAGTCACCCATGCACTCATCAGCAGCAGACTAGACTACGGTAATGCCCTCTACGCCGGCACCACACTCAAACTCACACGCAAACTCCAGAGAATCCAGAACACAGCTGCGCGCATCGTCCTTGGCCTCCCCCGCCACGAAAGAATCTCACTACACCTCAAAACCCTTCACTGGCTCCCCATAAACAAGAGAATCACATTCAAGATCCTCATCCACGCACACAAATCCCTCCACAACACCGGCCCGACATACCTCAACAAAAGAGTGAACTTTCACATTCCCACCCGCAACCTCTAGCCACAGTCCCCTGCATCCAACGCACCACCACAGGAGGCAGGTCCTTCTCCTACCTAACCCCCAGAACCTGGAACTCACTCCCCACCCACCTCCTTAAAACCAAAGACCTCCTGCTCTTCAGAAAAAACCTCAAAACATGGCTGTTCGAACAGTGACCCTCCTGCCCCCCCCACCAAGGGCCTTGAGACCCTCACGGGTGAGTAGCGCGCTATATAAATCTTTTTGATTGATTGATTGTCGGCAGTGCAGAATCCATAGTAAGTCAGCCCAGAGCATCAGGACTGAAAGCCCTCAACCTTTCAGTTGGGTGCAGTAACCATAGTTTGCCCCAGGCTTTCTGAAAGATGCTCTGATAATATGAGTAGGCAAGAACATTTTAATACCATCTATTATCAATAGTAGACCCATTTGCAACATACTATCAGATCTTATACACATTTGCAACATACTATAAAATCTTATACACATTTGCAACATGCTATCAAATCTTGTACACAGCAGGAGGGAACAAGCTGACGCCCAGAGAAGTGAGCTTCCTCGCATCTCTGATGATGCCAAGCATATTGAAGAAGACAGGGGTCTAATAAGCTTGAATATATTAAAAGATGAAATAATTAAAACTATTGCAGACTCGCCGTATACAAATCTCCATCGAAAATTAATTTCAAGGAGAATTTTTGCCGAGCAAGAAAGAACAATTAATAGAGACTCGTTATGAAATTTTCTTACAGGCCAAAATGACAAAAATACTGCCACTATATTCTGAGCAATTATCACAGAGCTCCTGAAATTGTGAAGAAGACATCCTTTGTTGCTCTAGTTACTAACCAATTTTCCATTTTAACATGGACATACAGATATTGCCCACCAGGCTGAAATCTTAATTAACTCAATGGTAAACCTGACACAGGTGGGTTTCATTCCAGGAAGGTCTTCAAGGAACCATAGGAGGTCTCTATGGCATTTATTGTGGTTGTCCAGAAACATGGAAACCAAACCCATAGAGCTCTAGCTACGAGTTTCAGAAAGGACTTTGGCAGGGTAGAATGAGGTACCTATGTAGGTCCCTTGAAAGACCAGATGTCAGCTTTGAATACGTCAAATGCCTATATAGCGTAGCCACAGCTCCGGTCCACTGCTGTGCGTTTCTCTATAATACGTTTGAGATACTGAAAGATATCAAACATGGATGACCACTTTCCACCATGCTATTCCTGCTTGCTTTGGAATCCCTAGTGGTGGCAATAGGACATTGTTCTGACATCAGTGCTATATGCACCAAGGAAGGAGGAGATTCTTTTGAAGTAGATTACAATATATTAAAGTTAATTGCCTTGCAAATGTCATTACTTGCTCTATTCTCATTATGAGCAGCTTTCTCTGAATTCACTGATACAAAGTATTGGGACTAGAGCAAAGCTCTCCCAGTGTCATTGATTATTTGACAGAGCAGTAACCACACAATACCGGACACACTAGAAATGGCCCAACCTTACTTTATTGGCTGTATTACTAAATAGGGACAGGAATGCTAAAAGACAATTGAGATCTTTTAATTGACAAGATGAAAAATAGATTTTTGTGAGGATACCAGGAATGGATGACCACTTTCCACCATACTATTCGTGTTCCATGGTGCCCATGGTTCCAACAACAGATGTCTGTGTAGGGCAGATTGCAGTCTGTAAAAGTGGTCATAGCAACCAGGTTCAATTACTTTTTCGCAATGCTACCTATACATATTTTATGATCAATTTTAACCCCTTCGCTGCCAGGCCTTTTCCCCCTCCTGTGGCAGGCCTTTTTTTGCCTATTTGGGGCAGTTCGCGCTTAGGCCCTCATAACTTTTTGTCCACATAAGCTAACCAAGCCAAATTTGCGTCCTTTTTTTCCAACATCCTAGGGATCCTAGAGGTACCCAGACTTTGTGGGTTCCCCTGAAGGAGGCCAAGAAATTAGCCAAAATACAGTGAAAAATTCGTTTTTTTCAAAAAAATTGAAAAAAGTGGCTGCAGAAGAAGGATTGTGGTTTTTCCCCTGAAAATGGCATTAACAAAGGGTTTGCAGTGCTAAACTCAGCAGCTTCCCAGCATTCAGGAACAGGCAGACTTGAATCAGAAAACCCAATTTTTCAACACAATTTTGGCATTTTACTGGGACATACCCCATTTTTGCAATTTGTTGTGCTTTTAGCCTCCTTCCTGTCAGTGACAGAAATGGGCATGAAACCAATGCTGGATCCCAGAAACCTAAACATTTCTGAAAAGTAGACAAAATTCTGAATTAAGCAAGGGGTCATTTGTGTAGATCCTACAAGGGTTTCCTACAGAAAATAACAACTGAAAAAGAAAAATATTGAAATTGAGGTGAAAAAAACATCAATTTTTCTCTATGTTTTACTCTGTAACTTTTCCCTGCAATGTCATATTATCGAAAGCAATATACCGTTACGTCTGCTGGACTCCTCTGGTTGCGGGGATATATAGGGCTTGTAGGTTCATCAAGAACCCTAGGTACCCAGAGCCAATAAATGAGCTGCACCCTGCAGTGCGATTTCATTCTATACCGGGTATACAGCAATTCATTTGCTGAAATATAAAGAGTAAAAAATAGCTATCAAGAAAACCTTTGTATTTCCAAAAAGGGCACAAGATAAGGTGTTGAGGAGCAGTGGTTATTTGCACATCTCTGAATTACGGGGTGACCATACTAGCATGTGAATTACAGGGCATTTCTCAAATAGATGTCTTTTTTACACACTCTCCTATATTTGGAAGGAAAAAATTTAGAGAAAGACAAGGGGCAATAACACTTGTTTTGCTAATCTATGTTCCCCCAAGTCTCCCGATAAAAATTATACCTCACTTGTGTGGGTAGGCCTAGCGCCCGTGGCAGGAAACGCCCTAAAACGCAACTTGGACACATCCCATTTTTTTTAAAAGAAAACAGAGGTGTTTTTTGCAAAGTGCCTACCTGTAGATTTTGGCATCTAGCTCAGCCGGCACCTAGGGAAACCTACCAAACCTGTGCATTTTTGAAAACTAGAGACCTAGGGGAATCCATGATGGGGTGACTTGTGGGGCTCTGACCAGGTTCTGTTACCCAGAATCCTTTGCAAACCTCAAAAATTGGCTAAAAAAACACATGTTCCTCACATTTCTGTGGCAGAAAGTTCTGGTATCTGAGAGGAGCCACAAATTTCCTTCCACCCAGCGTTCCCCCAAGTCTCCCGATAAAAATGATACCTCACTTGTGTGGGTAGGCCTAGCGCCCGCGACAGGAAATGCCCCAAAGCGCAACGTGGACACATCCAATTTTTTGAAAGAAAACAGAGGTGTTTTTTGCAAAGTGCATACCTGTAGATTTTGGCATCTAGCTCAGCCGGCACCTAGGGAAACCTACCGAACCTGTGCATTTTTGAAAACTAGAGACCTAGGGGAATCCAAGATGGGGTGACTTGTGGGGCTCTGACCAGGTTCTGTTACCCAGAATCCTTTGCAAACCTCAAAATTTGGCTAAAAAAACACATGTTCCTCACATTTCTGTGGCAGAAAGTTCTGGAATCTGAGACGAGCCACAAATTTCCTTAGACCCAGCGTTCCCCCAAGTCTCCCGATAAAAATGATACCTCACTTGTGTGGGTAGGCCTAGCGCCTGCAACAGGAAATGCCCCAAAGCGCAACGTGGACACATCCAATTTTTTTAAAGAAAACAGAGGTTTTTTTTGCAAAGTGCCTACCTGTAGATTTTGGCCTCTAGCTCAGCCGGCACCTAGGGAAACCTACCAAACCTGTGCATTTTTTAAAAGTAGAGACCTAGGGGAATCCAAGATGGGGTGACTTGTGGGGCTCTGACCAGGTTCTGTTACCCAGAATCCTTTGCAAACCTCAAAATTTGGCTAAAAAAACACATGTTCCTCACATTTCTGTGGCAGAAAGTTCTGGAATCTGAGAGGAGCCACAAATTTCCTTCCACCCAGCGTTCCCCCAAGTCTCCCGATAAAAATGATACCTCACTTGTGTGAGTAGGCATAGCGCCCGCGACAGGAAATGCCCCAAAGCGCAACGTGAACACATCCAATTTTTTGAAAGAAAACAGGTGTTTTTTGCAAAGTGCCTACCTGTAGATTTTGGCCTGTAGCTCAGCCGGCACCTAGGGAAACCTACCAAACCTGTGCATTTTTTAAAACTAGAGACCTAGGGGAATCTATGATGGGGTGACTTGTGGGGCTATGACCAGGTTCTGTTACCCAGAATCCTTTGCAAACCTCAAAATGTGGCTAAAAAAACACATGTTCCTCACATTTCTGTGGCAGAAAGTTCTGGAATCTGAGAGGAGCCACAAATTGCCTTCCACACAGCGTTCCCCCAAGTCTCCCGATAAAAATGATACCTCACTTGTGTGGGTAGGACTAGCGCCCACGAAAGGAAATGGCCCAAAACACAACGTGGACACATCACATTTTTTCATAGAAAACAGTGCCTACCTGTGGATTTTGGCCTGTAGCTCAGCCGGCACCTGGGGAAACCTAGCAAACCAGCGCATTTTTGAAAACTAGAAACCCAGGGGAATCCAAGATGGGGTGACTTGCGGGGCTCTGACCAGGTTATGTTACCCAGAATCCTTTGCAAACATCAAAATTTGGCCAATAAAACACTTTTTCCTCTCATTTCGGTGACAGAAAGTTCTGGAATCTGAGAGGAGCCACAAATTTACTTCCACCCAGCGTTCCCCTAAGTCTTTTGATAAAAAAGGTACCTCACTTCTGTGAGTAGGCCTAGCGCCCACGAAAGGAAATGGCCCAAAACACCTCATGGACACAACATATGGCCTCTAGCTCAGCCGTCCCCAGGGGGGGCAGAAATGCCCTAAAATAAATTTGAGCCCCCCACCACCCCCCAAACCCCCCCTGTCCGGGAGCGACCCTTGCCTACGGGGTCGCTCCCCCTGCGTGACATTGGCACCAAAAAACAAATCCCCGGTGCCTAGTGGTTTCTGCCAAGGGGGGCAGAAATGGTCTAAATACAATTTGCCCCCCAGGGCAGAGTCCCTTGCCTGATGGGTCGCTCCCCATCTCTAAAAAAACAAACAAACCAAAAAAAAACACAAAAAAAAAATTTGCCCTGGCGCCTGGAGGTTTCTGCGCCCACTGGGGGCAGATCGGCCTAATTATAGGCCGATCTGCAATTGCCTAAAATAAATTTACCCCCCAACCCCCACCCCCGGGAGCGACCCTTGCCTACGGGGTCGCTCCCCCTGCGTGACATTAGCGCCAAAAAACAAATCCCCGTTGCCTAGTTGTTTCTGCATCCTTGGGGGCAGATTGACCTCAAATCGGCTAATCTGCCCCCAAGGGGGGCAGAAATGGTCTAAATACAATTTGCCCCCCAGGGCAGCGACCCTTGCCTGATGGGTCGCTCCCGATCTCTACAAAAACAAACAAACAAAAAAATAATAACACAAAAAAAAAATTGCCCTGCCGCCTAGAGGTTTCTCTGCCAGGGGGGGCAGAAATGGCCTAAAATAATTCCCTCCCCCAGGGAGCGACCCTTGCCTAAGGGGTCGCTCCCCTTGTGTGAAATTCACGCAAAGAAAAAAAACTCCCTGGTGTCTAGTGGTTTCTGCCCCCCTTGGGGGCAGATTGGCCTCATCAAAATAGGCCAATCTGCCCCCAAGGGGGGCAAAAATGGCCTAAATAAAATTTGCCCCCTAGGGGAGCGACCCTTGCCTAAGGGGTCGCTCCCCACCTAAAAAAAAAAAAAACATTAAAAAAAAAAAAAATGATCCCTGGTGCCTAGAGGTTTCTGCCCCCCCTGGGGGCAGATCGGCCTAATAATAGGCCGATCTGCCCCCAGGGGGGGCAGAAAAGGCCTTCACGAAAAATGCCCCCCCCTGGGAGCGACCCTTGCCCAAGGGGTCGCTCCCTTTTGTCACTTTATGAAAAAAAAAAAAAATCCCTGGTGTCTAGTGGGGTTTCAAAAGCCGGATTGCAAGCAATCCGGCTTTTGAAACCCTGGGAGAGACTTCAAAGGGAAGGAAATACATTTCCTTCCCTATGAAGCCCTTCCGGGCCTCCCCCATGTGATTGAAAGAGAAATGCTTCCAGCGCGATGGCCCCTGTGACAAATCAGCGCATACTCGTGCGCTGACGTCACGGGGGGTAGGGGGGGTCGGGGTTGTAGAAGGGGAAGGTCTTCCCCTTCCATCCCCGCCTCGGGGGGGAGGGGGGTGCACAGGGGGGACGCGCTAGCGCTCCCCCATGTTCCCATGTGCCTTGGACGAGGTGACCTCGTCCAAGGCACACGGGAACTGTAGCCTTGGACGAGGTGACCTCGTCCAAGGCACAGAAGGGGTTAAATGGCATTGTTTGCAAGATTTTCGAGTTCATATGGGGTCAGTCATGTCCACGATTAAAAGCCAAGTAATTATATTAAGCAATTGCAGACAAACTATCAGGGGGTCTTAAATTACCCTCACAAGAAGAAATCATATTACTTGGCCTATCAACTTTCCTATCTGACAGGCATAGGTTAATGCTTGTTGCACAAATATTTATAGGAACTGCTGAAATATAAACAGCTAGAAATGGAAATAGAAGATGAGATTGGCTCTGTCTATGTGTACAAATACAAATCCCTAAAGTCACTATCCTAACCCATTCATCCAATCAAACATGCTAGGATAGATTTCAGTTCATACATAGTCAAAGGTCAACCAGTGGTTGCATGATGCACCACTATGGTGGAACACAGTGGTCTGCATGAGTGAAGAGACCAGTACTGGGAAGTCTGTGAAACAGAAGGGCATCATTAATCTCGGTCAACTCATTGAACAAGAACACATAGCACCATTTTCACTCCTTCAGGGAACCCTAAAGACTAGTTTTCAACCGTGGAAATACCATCAGCTAGCACACTCACAGAAAACATGTAAGTAAACCCCTATTTAAGGGCACAAATCACTAATTCGTAGTTAGGCAGATGAGGGGAATATCTGTGGCGAGTGTCCAGGCTGCATGGAGAGATAAATAATGTTGCACATTGTTTTTCCGAGACAATAGAGAAAGACCAGCCAACTCAATGACTGAAAGCCCTTGACATAGATATCAATAAAGAGGACCAGGCAGACATCTTAGAATCCTATGACCAAGGATTGGTAGAATCCAAGATGCATTTCAGTTATTTCAAAATGTTCCTCCATGGTTAGAGGACACTATGTAAACTACATAAGGCAAAATTATTACTGTACTCATTTTATTGCTGCCATAACCAACCAGAATGTGCATCTGTTGGTCCTGTGGAGGAGAACAATACACAGATTCAAGCATCGCCTACAATGGTAATACTACAAGCCTTAATACATATTCCTGACATTTCACACCCTATAGGTGCTGGCTATCCACAGCACTAACAGCAGCCAAAATATACATCCTTAGAAACTGGCATTCCTAAACAAACCCTCTCACAATTAGTGGTAAATAGCAATATTCAAAGTGCCAGCAAGTGAAATGGTGATCTAAAGAAAGAAAGGAACAAATAACATAATTTTATCAGACTTGGGTAATCTTTCTGGAGGAAAGACAAATCCCCCCCCCTAACGACAAAAACAGAGGCAAGTAGATCATGTTCAGCACTAGACTTTATTTAAAGTTTGGTAGGCAGGGTATTCGTGTACGAGGCTGGCCTGGTTTGTCGTGGGTACCTAAGGTACTTACACCTTATACCAGGTCCAGTTACCCCTTATTAGTGAAATGTAGGCAGTGTTCTAGCAGCTTAGGCAGTCTAGGGGTAGCTGTAGAAGGGCGACCAAGGCTGAACTAGGAGACATGCAAAGCTCCTGCAATACCACTATAGTTACACAGTACTTATACACAATAAAATAAAATACTCAGTGTTACCAAAAATAAAGGTACTTTATTTTAGTGACACAAAGCCAAAAATATCTTAGAGGCAATACTTCTTCTGGAGGTAAGTATTATACACAATATATACACCAGTAACCAAAATCAGGTAAGTAAATAGTCATGGAATAGTGCAAACAGTAGAAAATACATTAGACGGCAATGGGCCTGGGGGCAACACAAACCATATACTAAAAAAGTGGAATGCGAATGTCGAATTTCCCTCTAGGCATGTGTAGAGGGGCGCTGGGAATGTAAGAAAACACCAATGGTAACTAAAGTACCCCACCCCAGAGCCCAGGAAAGCAGGAGTAAAGTACACCAAGTTTCCTCAGAACACACTACAAGTCATGATGCAGAATAATGCAAGAACCAACCAAGACTGCAAGCAACAAATGATGGATTTCTGGACCTGAAGACCTGTGGAGAGAGGAGACCAAGTCCAGAAGTCAATGAAGAGTTCAGGAAGAACAGGAGACCCTGCTAACCTGGAAGAAAGTGCAAAAGTTGATTCTCCGTTTAGAAGAAAAGTACAGAAATGCAACAAAGAAGATAGCTGCGGGTTAGTGCTTGGTGCAAGATATGTCCCACATCAAGTTGTTGGATACAGGCTGTTTGCATCACTGGATTCCACCAACAAGCCTTATTTCAAGCAAGTACACAGTGTACATCAAAGAGGAGCTACCTGGACCCAGGAGCGACCTGGGGTCTAAACTCAAACTGAGGAGACAGAGAGGGCTCTCAGAACTTCAGAGAGCCCTCAGAAGACCAGACTGCACCCCCAGGAGTCCCAGAACATGCAGACAAAGAAGATCCAAAGAGTGGTCATTGCAGCCCTACACTGGAGGGTCCCAAGCCACTGGAGAGCAACTCAGAGAGCTGTGCATCACAGGATGGAGTGCTGGGGACATAGGCTACGTTATGCATGAAGAACCTTTGGAAGAAGTGCACAGAAGCCCAAGGAGCTTCAGAAGATGCAGTGCACAGGGGTACTGTAGCAGCAAGCTCTTACCTCCAACATATTTGGACAGTTGGACCTTTGGACAGTCTGGGTCACCTTGGTCCACCACCTGTGTTCCAGAGATCATGCCCATCAACAGGAGAGGAGTCCCAGAGTACTGGTTGTCATCACAGAAGGGTGCCTACTGAAGCAGGAAAGTGACTCTGTCACTCCACGGGAGATTCCTTTGATTCTTCTGGCGCAGGGAGAAGACAGGCAGTACTCAGAGTGTGCACACCTTGGAAAATGGAAATGCTGACTGGAGCTGAAGTTGCATGTAACAGGAGTCGTCCTAGATACTTTGTTGCAGTTACAGCAGTTCCTGGAGCAGTCTGCGGTTGATCCGGCAGTCAGAAGATGAAGCAGAGGATGCAGAGGAGTCCTGGAGGAATCTTGCAAATTGAATCTGAGCTAACCCCCAGAGGAGAGACCCTAAATAGCTCTGAGAGGGGGATTCGCTACCTACCCTGGTATGCACCTACCAGGAGGGGTTTCTGACGTCACCTTCTGGCACTGGCCATTCAGTGGTCTCCAGAGGGTCCCCACACCCTGGAATCCAAGATGGCTAATGCCAGGAACACTCTGAAGGAGCTCTGGGCACCACCCCCGGGGTGGTGATGGACAAGGGAGTTGTCACTTTCCTTTCCTTTGTCCAGTTTCGTGCCAGAGCAGGGACTGGGGGTCCCTAAACTGTTGTAGACTGGTTTATGCAAGGAGGGCACCGTTTGTGCCCTTCAAAGCATTCCCAGAGGCTCTTGGAGGATAACACTCCCATGCCTGTAACACATATTTCCAATGGGAGAGGGTGTAACACCCCTCTCCTAAAGGAAATGCATTCTTATGCCTTCCTGTGATTTAGCTGCTCAATCCCCTGGAGGGCAGAAACCTGTCTGTGAAGTGGCAGCAGCTGGGGCTGCAGTGAAAACCTCAGAGAGCTGGTTTGGTAGTACTGGGGGTCCAAGGGATTGCCCCCCCCCCAATAGCACATTTGGATTGGGGGGGCAATTCCATGATCTTAGACACCTCACATGGCCATATTTGGAGTTACCATTGTGAAGCTACATATATGTATTGACATATATGTAGTGCATGCTTAGAATGGTGTCCCTGCACTCATGAAGTCTGGGGAATAGGCCGTGGACACCGTGGAGGCACCTTTGTTAGTGCAAGGGTGCCATCACATAGGTTAACTTTGTACCTAGCCTTCAGTAAATAAAGGTTAGACATATAGGTGGCTTATAAGTTACTTATTGCAGTGCAAAATTACTGTGAAATAGTGTGTGCACTATTTCACTCAGGCTGCAATGGCAGTCCTGAAGAAAGGTATGTATGAGCTCCTTGTGGGTGGCAAAAGAAATGCTGCAGCCCATACGGATCTCCTGGAACCCAAAGGCCCTGGGTACCTAGGTACCATGTACTAGGGACTTATAAGCAGGGTTCTGTGTACCAATTAGAAGTGGAATATGGAGTCACTAAACTCTAGTGCCAAATTTGGTAAGTAGAGAGAGCATAAGCACTGGAGTTCTGGTTAGCAGAACTTCAGTGACACAGTCAAACATACTGACAACACATATAGGCCACAAACTATGAGTACTTGGGTCCTGGCTAGGATGATCCCAGTGAGACAGGCAAAACACACTGACATATAGGTTTAAGCTATGAGCACTAGGGTCCTGGCTAGCAGGATCCCAGTGAGACAGTGAAAACACGCTGACAAACACTCACAAACAGGCCAAAAAATGGGGCTAACCATGCTAGAAAGAGGCTACTTTCTCACAATTCAGAGGTCCTGTCTGCTCATTACAAATGTCTTATAGCATACTGCACTCTAATACGGTGGATAGGATACCTATAAAGTTTTGAAGGGTTATCCCTTCTCCCAAACTTTGAATAAGTCCCTTAAATCTGTATGATAACAACTAGTATGATGGAGTCTTCTGAAACAGAAGATAATGTATGGACTCCCTAGCTGTTGATTTAGACTCATCAACCCATGTTTACTTTAGCCTTTTTCTTTCTAAGGGTATATCACTAACCATATAGTCAGATGAAATATACCACTTTACCCCATTAAACACTCTGTTAGAAATGCGGTCTTTGGTTGGCAGTCAGGTTACCCCCTGTCCAAGCAAGGGTCCTCACTCTAGTCAGAGAAAGTCACACACAATCCAAATTATCCTGTGCCTACCCTCTGGTAGCTTGGCACTGAGCTTTCAGGCTTAACTTAGAAGGCAATGTGTAAAGTATTTGTGCAATACACCACACAGTGTTCAGAAAAATATATAATATTTATCTGGTAAGATGC
This sequence comes from Pleurodeles waltl, assembly GCF_031143425.1. NCBI lineage: Eukaryota > Metazoa > Chordata > Amphibia > Caudata > Salamandridae > Pleurodeles > Pleurodeles waltl. Next base: position 843,382,116 of record NC_090436.1, read on the forward strand.
AGGTCAAAACAGATTAAATAAGTATACGTTGAGATATCACTGTCATAATGATATAAAGTGTCTTTAGTCTTAAAGCAACAAGTGTCTCTTGCAAGTACAAAGTACCTGGTTTGCGTTCAAATTCTCCACAGGGGACTGCAGAGGAGGAAATGCATCCAAAACAGAGAGGTGTGTGTCAATTTTTCTGGTGCACACAGACGATGCTTCATTGAGTTTTAATTCAAGGCAGGCTTTACATTGATTGTGCAAAGACTGGGATCCTCTTCAGGTTGTGTGGCTTTCGGATGCCCCAGGCACGATGAGTTGAAATCCTGGGCATGCAGGACAAAGTCACAGGGAGTACGTTGATCTGTTGGGCGATGTGTGGAAATTTCTGCAGCGGGGCCGGCGCTGCATCGATTCCTCTCAGGAAGTCGGGCTGCATTGTTGTGGCTCGGCATTGCATCGATCCTGTGGGCTGTTCGTCGAATTTCTAGTCTCAACGCTGGTGCTGCGTCTATCTTCTCCTTGCAAAGTCGCTCTGCGTCATTCCGGTTCGGCGCAGTGATTTTCTCACCGCGGTGCAGGATGTGCGTCATTTCTTGCAGGCTGTGTGTCAAACTTTGCCACACAAGGAGTTCTTTTGCAGGAATTAAGGGCCATATTTTTACTTTTTGATGTAAAACTGCACTGACGCAGTTTTGCGTCAAAAATCTTACCGCCGGCTACCGCCATTTTTGTGCGCCGTGCGGGCATAAAATGTATACTTTGACGCTTGGCGGCGCAAAGCATAGGTGTAAGTCATTTATTTTTACGCACACCGCAGCATCACGTCATAAAGGAAAACAACGTTAACGCGGTGGAAATGACTGTGAGTCGATTTACGACGCCGCAAACCTGATATGCAGCATTTTTTGACGCAATAGCGTCAAAATTCCCCGCAAACACAGCCATTTCAGCAGAGGAAAGCCAAAATGGATTCCAGATGCCTGTACAGACTGCAGGAAGATGAAAACAGACCAGCCAGGAGGACCCACACAAGAACCAGGACAAGGAGAAGAAGAAAAAGAAAGTGTCGCTTCAGTGCAGAGGAGCAGGAAATTCTGGTGAAAGAGGTGACGGAACACCAGCACCAACTGTTTGTCACCTCAAAGTTGCCAATCAGTAGGAGAGAGGCAATATGGCAACAACTTGTTGACAAGATTAACAGTGTGGCAGAAGTACGCAGAACAGTCATCGAGTGCAAGAAACGCTGGCATGACTGCAAGCGCAGGGCAAAGGAAAAGATGGCCAGGAACAGGACACATGGCGGCGCAAACCACAGGTGTAAGCACTGCAGACTGGAGGTGGGAGTCCAGCACACCAGGAGCCCCTGGACCACATGGAGGAGATTGTCGCAGCCATCATCCCTGAGGGGATCGTCACAGAGATTCAAGGACAGGACAGTGCAGATTACCAGGAGACAACTCACATGCAGGGTAAGTCACATGGGAAACTAAAATGCACCAATGTTAACTGCAACTGGTGGGGGGGGGAATACTGACTACACAATGCTTGTAAGTCATCATATACAAGGAGTGTCATGGGTAAAGGAGTACAGCACGGGGCATGGCCTGTACAGAGAAAAGCTGGGGCACACCATAACACAACACCAACAACATTTCCACGGGGGTATGCTGCCATGCCAACCATGTTGCAAAGGTAAAGTCACGCCAGGGGGGAAGGACACAACGTCAAACTGACATCCCATCACACGTCAGCCACTATACCCCCTACATTAACTAGGGCCCAATTAAGAACCTCTAGCCATACCGACAACTGGAATGTAACATTGACAACAGTTGCCACTACCACCTCCACTGTGTGTGCTGGTCAAGTAGCCAATGGCAGTAACGCCCCCATGGATCATACACACCTAAATTAGACAGTTTAGGATGACAACGTTAACAATCCCCTGAAACAAGACAAATGTTCCAGTCCTGTTAAATGTGAATGCCCATAGTTGCCGCAAACATCAGCCAATGTCATCAACATTAGGAGCTATACAGCACTAAGGTCACACCCATGCTGCATATGTCAGGGTTCATCCTGTGCCTGGGTCACAATGCAACATCCCAAATGTCATACTGCTCAGACAACAGCATTGAGGGGGAGGACACATGTAACTGATCACTGAAATACACCTGCACAGTCAGAGGAGGAAATAGGACACGGCTACGACAATCAGGGCAATCCAATGTACCACACATTCCCCAACATCAGCTGTACACATTACCAATGCTGACATCCATATCGTGCCACAACAATGCTATGCATAGTATACGCTACATTTCAACTACATATAAGTGGATGTGAAAGATCAGAGACCGGGGCAGGTCCAGATTGTTAAGTGTGCTGCTAGTGACATGAGAGCACACACAGCCAGTGAAAGGTCTCACCATGAGAATGGAAGTAGACGGAGGGTTGAGTAGGACAAGAAGGTGGCAATTCACTATTTGGCCATAACCAACACCTAGAGGATGTGATGCTGACAAGTCTAATAACTGACCACAATACATGTGACATGCAGGTGGGGCATAGGCCTGGGAGAATGCCCATCTGAAAGTCTGCATCAATGAACAGGAACCAATATCACAATTTGAAATCATCACAAGGCAGGCATGTCGCATCACAAATGCCACAACACAGACACACTAATTGTACCCTATTTCATTGCAGAGGACGATGGATCTCCTGTGGATATGCCTGACCAGGACTACCCTGATGACATGGATGACGAGCTTACAAACTTCAGCCACCAGACCCTCCAAGATGTCCTTGGAACCCTCCAGACCCGACCTTCAGTCACAAGGAGGAGCACAGAACAAGCAGCCATCACAGAGGACCCACCCACAACCCCAATTGTACAACCTGCCAGCTCCAATACAGATGAGGACTCAGACGACACAGGCACCAGCTTTGAGAGAACTGTAGTGGGAGTACAGCGGGAGCTGGCCAAGGAGGTGCGGGTGGGGATGCAAACTATGGCAGCCAGCCTTGAGGAGATGCGTTCGTGCATGATGTCATCTGCAGATCAGGCAGCAGCCATGCAAGCGCTAACATCCATACTGCAAGGACTACAACAAACTGTAAAGGAATTCACCACTGCAGTAAGGGAGTTACCACAACACCTCGCACCCCAAACCTTCCACTGCATGCACAAATGCAATCATGACCCCCTCAGGGCCGACCTGGCTGCCTACCATCATGATGTGGCTGCTATTCTTAAGAACCAGCAGATCCTCCTTGCAGCAATACTGCCCTTAAGACCCCCACAGGTAGCAGCTACCGGGATGTCTGACTCCAGGTCTACACACACTGAGGTGCGTGTTGCCCCTTCACAACCACCACCACCACCAAGGGCAGAGGAGGCAACACACACATCAGAAGATGAAGACATGGAACAGATCACCTTCACACGTAAAAGTACCCGGAAGCACTAGTCCCTGCCACATGGCCACCTATTACCAAGGTCCTGCGCTTCGTAACATGCCAGTCTTGCAACAACTGTACTCAAGCGCTGCTCTGCAAACCACTGTCTATCTTGTCAGCCTGCCTTGTGATTGTCTCTCACTTACTCATTGGAAAATCCTGTCCCTCTGCACTGTCTGACACTTCACTCCAGCATGTCCAATGAAATGTCCTTTTGCACTTGTGTAGGATCACAATGGAAGATGTCACTATAATGGACTCACAATCATGGACAATGTACATATAGCACTACAGCACTTTTCAATAAATAACACTTACACAACCACTTTGTCTCTGTGTAATGTGACACGTCAACCGTGCAGTAGACCACTGAATTTTGCCTCCTGTCAAATTACATAGCTTGTCAATACAACTGTCCTGAAATAATATAGGCTGATAACTATGCACAGTGGCCAGGATTCTACCATACTCTGCCCTTCCTGAGGGTAATATCTGAGGAAAAGAGAAACTATACACCATAATGTTGTGTTGGACAGAATAATGCTTCCTCAAGGGATATCTAAACCATAAAATAGTGTCTTCAAAATGTTGCTTCAATGCAAAACTAACACATGTAACATTTCCCACAAATATAAGCGAACAGTCACCAAACTGCATGAATGGAGGTGTATGAGTTTACATCCAAATAAGTAATCTTGCTGAACAGTGTAACAAATGATCTATGTGAGTTATGTACACTATACTACAAGAGAGCTTACTACCACTCACCTTATAAGGGTTTCCTTGGACATAAGACTGTAGACATACATAACACAGTGTTCCCCAATCATAAACCTGGAAGCACTGTATGTGACATTGAAAACATACTTAATGAAAAAAACACATTGGGATCCATAGCAACTGTGATTGGTGGTTGTAATGAATGGTCTAATCTTTGCAAGGTAGCTTTGGGGTAGCTGCCAATGTTACAGCTCAGTTGGGATTTGTTTGTAGCATAGGACACAAAATGTAATACAAAAGAAAAACTGTACACTCATGCCAAGGCCCTGATCTACAAGCATGTCACACACACTGTAAAGGGTTTACTACATATTTATTAAACAGTAAAAACAGAAGTGAAAACTCGGGGAAAAGCCTTACCTACCCTAATCTACTCTAACTACTCATTACCCACAACTGTCCCTAACTAACCTAAGCTAAACTTACTTATCACATATAACGAAACGTTCTAAACATAAACCCCCCACCCCTGTTATGAGACAGGACACATGGAGGACAACAGACACTAACCTAAACACATAATATCCTATACTAGACAAATATATATATATATATATATATCTATATATATATATATATATATATATATATTTTTTTTTTTTAACACACAAGAACCCCAACATTGCCTCACACACTCAAAAAGAAACAGTAGAAATATTCAGGACCTCCCACCCTCCACCCACTAACACTAACTAAACTAACATCCTATACTAACCTAACACTAAGCCCCCTAAACCCACAAAGTATAAGAATCAGGAAAGAGGAGGGAGGGGAGAGAATCATCTCTGTCAACACTGCTACAGGTTGGCCCTCTGGAGGGTCATCTTGATTGACCGCACCCGATGGTTTACATGTCGCACCTCCTGCTGCAGTCGACTCATCTTATGCAGGACACGGTCCAGTTTACGCTGCATCTGTACAAAAGCGGCAGGGTCAATGGTTGCAGCTGGGGTGGTCTGGGTGCCAGCTGAGGAAGTGTGGGGCCATGTAGTGTCCATGGCTGTGGACTGCCCTGCAGGTGGTGCTGTGCTTGGGCCTGGAGCACTTGCTGAGGTGGTTGCTGCAACAGTCCCAGCTGCTGGTGGTGCCACCTGGGTGGTAGTGGTGGTGGTGCTGGTGGTGGCTGTGGTGAGCAAAGAAGGGCCGCCTTGTGGAAATGCCCTCCAGGCTCCGGAGGCCCGTTCGTGCCAGTATCTGCGGGCCATTTTTCGGTACCCAGACTCTACTTCAAGTATGTGCTGATACCTCATTGCCCGCCGTTGAATCTCCCTGACCTGGATGGATGTCATATTTGCAGCTGTGAAGACAAATAGAAAATCTACCATTAGGAACTGCATTGTGTGAAATGGCACAAGAAGTAAATCAGACAATCCATCAATTGTACTTGTAACAGCTCATATCATCATATAGATCATTGATTGTCCCTGAGGAAGTACATGGCAAGCCAGCCTACAAAGGTTCTATCACACATAGCACATCCAAACCCTACAAGATGGGTAACAACTGGCATGATTTTGGCATCTATGTTCTGCCATTTGTCAGCTAACAATCATGCAGCACATCCTCCGCCAATGCCTGGGCTACAAATGTCATTGTACGGGATGGAAATCTAGGGCCACATGATCTGCAAGTTGTAAATGGACTTGCTATGATAGTTCTCATGTAGGAAACATGAGTGTGTATACTAGGTTCAGAATAAAGATTCACTGATTTACATGTCTGTGTACCAAACTTGTATCATCAGTCCTAGGTACACTATTCACAAACCCATGCCTGTGTTTGAGGGTGGGAGGTGGACTAACAACTAACAATTTCAAACAACCAGGACACCCAGGAAGCTTAGGAAAGCTGGACATGTGTATTGGCTCAACACACACACCACAGGTAAAGAGTATCTCCAAATAGGAGACAGCAAACCCTTGACCAATCCCAGCGCCACACATGTCTGGAAATGCAGACCTTTGTCCACATCATTTACTACCAGTAAGCCATGACTTACAACAAACATAGAGATGCAAGAACACCCCTGGCCATGAGTTGCATGCACACCTAGGCCATTGCACCCAAGTGCCACATACTCGTAGCACTACATGTTGAGCTACATGCTGCTAGGAAGTTCAACCTACAGTTTAATCAGTACATTAGTGAATTGGGAAGCAGAAGTCTGTGGGTAAGCATTTTTCAGCTCCATTCTGGGAGAATTTGGGTCTGACTGGCTGACTAAATCACAAATTAGGTCCAGTGCGACTCTTTCTGATACAAGTGTTATCCACATGACTCATCCCTGTTCACATTGCGGGGCCTACAGGACTGACCTAGAATTCCTAAATAAGACAATAGGATAAGGATTGGCCAACTCAAAGATGGTGATAAAATGAAATTCCACTCATGGAACAAAACAAAAGATTGGCCAGCGCATCACACCATGCTATGTGTTCAACACACAGGAGTCCATCACACATCACCAGCAAACACAACACATAACAGACATATCAACACTTACTGGAGTTGTCTGGGTCCTCGAATCTAGCCACCTCGCCAACAGTGTAGGGTGCGGGTCCACCTGTAAGGCATGGAAGGGAGAAATGTGCTCAATTTCTGTGCACTGTACAACAATTCCAAAGACAAATACTATGTGTAAGATTACATAAGTAAGTAAAGCCACTCAGACATGATGATACTGATCTGCATAACATGTACATACCATGGGTCTCCAGTGAGTGTTACACACGTATCTGCACACATGCAGTGGCCCTACCTGTCATGTAGTGGCAAACATGCTCCTTCATTAGTGAGCAGACATAATAATGAAGTGTATTCGTCTCATCCTGTGTATCCAAGAGAGAAATCCAAAGCCACTTTCCGTGAGGACTGCATTACCAGTCAACCAGCCATTGTGACCATGACAAATATATGATACACAGGTACAATGTACAGAGGGGCAGGGACAGTTGTTGCCCTCATGTTGTTACAGTTTCTTCATTTGATGTGGCCCAGCTATGATGAGTTGCACCAACCATAGAGATATGAACCCATGTGCATACCTTTGGCCAGCCATCCCTAAACGAAAGGTGGAACAACAAACTCCAAATACCAGTCTAAGATGTTAGCTGAGCGCAGCTAGAACTTGTTCCCTATGTGTCCAAATCCAGATCTGACATGTATCCGAAATGAAGAAGGGCCACAATAATCCCTAAGATTTAGGGAATTTCCGTGATCGGTTTCCTTACACACTCACCAGACACACATGAGACATATGTTTGGGCCACATTGCTATCATCAATTGACTTGAAGCCTGCACTCATTTTCAGCCTCATGTAGTGTTTCAAAAGTCAGTCTAGCTGTTGCGTCAACAAAGGTTGGTAGTGAATTGGAAATTTCTATACCTCACAGGCAAATGTGACCTATACCTATACATAATTGGCTCTTGATTTGTGTTGCTGTTTGACACAAAGGCGGCACTAACTTACAAAATGCAAAAGTATTCAGTAAGTTTGCAGAGCTCTTGCTTCCTAACAGCTAGCAATTGTGGTCCTTAACAAAGTAGATATTTGACCCTGTATGTTTCAGAAGCATTCCACACACTCAACAACATTGCCGGCAGATAATGTACAATTCATCTGATGTCACTACAGAGCATTTAATCGTGCACATTTACATGATTTGTACTCACTAAAAAGGGCCACCAATCACAATCCCCAGGTGGTCCAGCAGATCTTGCTCCCTGGAGATAAGGTCAGCCCAGCGGTACTTCAGCTGATGGTCATTCCTTGGTGTCCGATAAATGCGTTGCAGGTGATGCAAGACCTTTGCCCACTGGAGCCTCCGTGCCTCAGTGTGATACCCCTCTATCACCCGCCCACCTGCCTCAATCATAAGGAGTGGGAAATGGCACACCAGCCACATAAAACCACCCAGCTCCTCCTCACCCATCTTGCCAAGGCGAGGCCTACCCAACATCTTAGCAGAAAAAGATAAATAGGGGATAAAGGGGAACAAAGGAGAACAGGGGGAAAGTAGAATAGGAAAAACTTAAACTAAACAACTAACACAGCCCAACTAGCCCCAAACTAACACTACCCACAACAGACTCCCAACAAAACAAAGACAAGACCATACAACACAATTTTACACAAAGCACACTCAGACAGGATACAACAACTATTTTTTATTCACAAAAAGACAATTTATAGACCACACAGGAGACAAAAGCACATTTTGACCAGACACAACTCTCAACACAGCCACACAGTCAGGAAGTATCACAGACTGCAAAGTGAAAGTGAAAGTACACCCACTGTACAAAATCTGTAAACAGGATATCCTATTACATCACTTCCTGCCTAAAATGGCGGCCGTTTTTATCGTTATGCGTAAAAAAAAATGGACACATGCAGTCTGGGCGTCATTTTTTTCGACGCCCAGGAGTAGAAATGAGCCCGCATCCATATGTTTGGAAATAGTTTTACACCTTCACCAATTTTCTGAGGTACAGTGTGGTTTTTTCAGGGCATTATGCGTCGTTTTTCGTGCAAAATTTCAGGTCATTAACTGGGTTTGGGTCTTTTTACCATTTTAATATTATATAACATTTGTGACAAAACTGAGATAGGCTGATTGCACCCACTTTGGTCATGACAGTGTATGGGCACATGTGAGACATTATACTACTGCGAACCATGATCCGCTACTTCATTTACAGGATTTTCACTCTTGACTGACGCACTAGATTGCCAAACGTGTGGCCTACATATCTGTATTGCACAAATTGGGCATTTTTGGCGTCAGGAGAGGATAGCAAGGTGACGCAAATAAGTACAATACCTCAAATCCTATGGCTCAATGTGTGTGCATTGGCTACTAATGTAATTGTTGACCCACTGTGTGTGCCTCACAAGATGCATCATTGCAAATATGCTTGTATGAATGTGAAGTCAATGTGTCCAACCCTTAGATGCAAGTCCGTGTGGACATGAGAGAGGACATGTGTTAGTCATACATGCAGCAACATCTGTTGTTTGCACTTCCTAGTTGTTGGATAACATAAACACCACAAATGACAAAGCATGCACCGGATAGATGGCAGACGCTTGTTCATGTCAATGGTCTAAAACTTGCCCATCACATGTCTAGGAAATTTGGATACTGCTTCCTAGGCACTTGTTGGTGAACCCACCGTGAGTCAGGCACATGTACAGACTAAGTGGGTACCATGTTATTGACACAGAAAGCCAAAGGTGAACCACAAATGTAATATCGCACCACAGTTGTGGTCATATGACTGAGCCACAACTCTCCTGTGGCAGACATGGACCAGCAGACGAAGCAGCATGTGGCCACATATTTCCAGTGATCAAATGCACAGAGGTGTCTGGTTCATGTGTGTGGTCCAATGTTGATCCTGTATATTTTTATGGGTCTATGTTGTCACAGTTACTTCCAGGTCTCATCATGAGTCAGTGGCGGCTATTCCTGTATCTACTGAGTATCCTTCGGGGATCAATGGAAGTAAAGCTGATGAGGACATAAGAACCTACATGGGGATGATCCCACCCTGTCACTGCAGACGTGTTATGAGACTGTCAACAGGGCAACCTTGGTGTGCTGCGTGGGATCATATCTCAGGAGTCATATTCCGGCAGGTGTCATTACAACATTTGTACACAGGTTGGCCTGTAAAGTTCCCAGTGCATCTGGGAACATCATAGCCTCTGTGTTGATTAATCTTGCAGCTATTCAGCATGCACAGCCCATCAATATGTTGTGAGCAATGTGATTCCGCGTGTGAACTGTCAGGGTCCTAACATGTGTGGACTTTTCATGCACATTATCTGACGTTGCTGGTTCTGCTGGAGGCACCATACCCAATCCCTGCATACGGCCATGGTACACTGTCACACTTTGTGGCTCATGCATACATGAGACCCAGACAAGTGATAGGCCATGATTTGGGTATTTGGAGACAAGTTCCCAATTATGGTACGATAAATAAGCAGATTATACTAAGTAACTTATTTGAGTATGCATTGAAGAACCACCTGGCAAAATACCCCCGGAGGAATGTGAGGGTTGGGAAGGCAAGTATGATACATATGTAGCCACAAGGAACCTTTAGGGTAACGCACAGACAGGTGCCAGTCAGGCTGACAGGATGCAGGGTCAATCAGGATCCAGCAATTTCACAAGGTACATACTCAGTGGTCTGACTAAGACTGGTCGGAGGAAGAACAAAACAGTTGACATGGAAAACAGTGTTTGTCCTGTGTTTTGGAAGGTGACACATAAACCCATGGGCTGTGTTACACAGCTTATTTTTCTAGCAATGCATAACAGTGTAATCGACAAAATGACAGCTTCTATGCTGTTCCAAGCATCTGCAGGGGCAGTGCATGTTCAAATGGCTGGTCTGCATGGAGGTGCTCACAGGTGTGTGCTGCATCAGTTTCTCACAAGTCCTGTAGGTGAGATTCAAGTTCAAATGGCCAACAGTACCTTTCACATGGGACGCAAACTACAGGTGATAACAGGGCTTAGAGACTAAAAGCCAGTGCATAATTTAACCTGACGTCCATGCAGACAGATGTACAATGACTATGGCATACCATACGAAAGGGTGAAGCACACTGGATTACTATTGTTAGTCTGTGTGTGTGTGTAGAGGAGGGAATATCTGGGTACACATATTAACATTCCAGGGACCTTTTAAGACAGGTGGGGTGAGACCAGGAGCATGGGTGTGTCAGGACTTAGGACATGGGCTGACATGTACATGGAATGTCAGGTGCGCAATGCTTGTCATAGGTGTGGCACTTGTGCTGTCTATGTTCTGCTTAGATGGAATTCTAGTCACAGATAGTCCTTGCAAAGATATGTGTTGTACGGGTCTGGGACAAGGGTCTGGTCATACATTCCTGTTACCAATGTAATGGCACATCCACTGCCTCATGTATGAGGCTTTTTTTCCCTTGTTGACTGATGGTGTCTTAGTTGTGTGCCATATGCTGCGATGAACCATGTTGCCAACAGGTATGTGTGAAATAGGTGTGGTCCTCCGCTATTGCCCTTCAAAGGTGAAATGTACAGGATATATGTCATTTACAGTGTGTATGAATGTGACTGTTGTATAATACGCATCACAATTGCTTTGGACATTTCTGTGTCCTGATCGGTATGTCAGCAATGCTCCATGAGGCTACACTCTTATTCTGATAGTTAGAGATAAAGGTGAGCAGAAATGATTACCCAGACCATGATATGGTGATTAATATCGGTGTTTATTTACATATGTTGATACAGTGGTGATGGTGAGTTGTTTCAAAAGAAATTGGTCACAATATGTTGGTGCCTACGCAATCCAGCAGCTGTGTTTTGTTGTTCCCCCTCATGTTGCCGGCCAGCATCCTCCTCTTCCTCCTCTTCAGGCATTTGTGACTCTGGTTCTAATAGGGGAATGTTCCTTCGTACACAAATGTTGTGCAGGATGGCACATGTTAAAATGATCTTGCAGACCATTTCTGGTGAGTATAGGAGGCTGCCACCAGTGATGTCAAGGCATCTGAATCTCGACTTGACGATGCCAAAGGTCCTCTCGACTATGGTGCGTGTTCTCCTCTGTGCCTCATTGTAGGCATGATCTGCTGCAGTGTTTGGGTTGCCAATAGGTGTCATAATCCATGACTGGATCCCATACCCCTGATCAGCTGAAAGAGAAAAAGATTGGGATCATGTAGATGTAGCTTGCCCTATTACCTTGCATGGCAGTAGTTGTCTTGTGTTGTCTGTGACTCTTTTGTGTTATTGTGTTGATTCCTAGGCTTCTAGGATGTACCATCTGCATTGGGTTGTTTCCTTGGCTGAACGAGTGTTTGCCTTCTGACCGGTTATCAGCAGTATGTTTTGGGATTTGCAGTACAGTGTGCACTCCCTAGCATTGTGACTTCTGATACAGGTGTTCCTGTGTCTTCACTGGGGGTGAGATGATAGTTCCATACACAAATTCAATTTGATAGTGGTGGTAACACGTTAGCATCTCTGTACCCTGGACATCTCATACTTTTAGACATATGCAATGGATTAATTTAAACATCAGTGAGCCGCTTACATTTTGCAAGGTGACAATTAGCCAAACGTCTCCATGCGTTGTGATCATTGACGTCTTGACATTAGACTGTACACTAATTTCAGATGTGTGACAGGTTCACTGCAGACCTATGAAACATGCCTAGCGGTGTCACAACCTCCGTTTTTTCCTGTTCACATGTTGCTGTCATGGCGTATGTGTTGTTTGTCCCAGAGGGTTGCTGTGCAGTGTGTATATAAGTAGGTTTCTGTACTTACAAACAAGTAGTCCATTGCCATATCGTCCATCCTGGAAGTGTTGATTGATGGTACAGTGACGGAAGATGAATGAGTCATGTACACTCCCAGGATACTTTGCCATGATATTGGTGATCAATCCTTGGTGATCCACAATGGCCTGCACATTGATGGAATGTGTGTGCTTCCTGTTGCGGTATAGGTGTTCAGTTGCAGCAGGTGGCCAAGGCGTACATGTGTGCAGTCAATGGCACCAAGGACGTGTGGGAATCCATTAATGAGGTAAAACCCCTGTTTTGTCTCCTGCTGCTTCTGCTGTGTGAAAGGGAAGCAGATGTGGTGGGGTGTGAGTATGATGATGGCATCTAGTACCTTGGGCAGGAAGGCGGAGAATGATGGCTGTGATATCCCAGCAACCAGGGCGCTAGTGGTTTGAAAGAAGCCACTTGCCAACATGTGTAGTACAGCTAGCAGCTTGGTTTCTGTTGGGATGGTGTGGGGTGTCAGCAAGCTGGGTGCCAACTGTGGCTCAATGCTGCGCAGCAGCTGCTGAATGGCTTGCCAGTTCAACCTGTACCTCTGGATGATGCCATGTTCCCTGAGGCCATGAAGGGTTGTCCTGGTGCAGAATATCCTCTCCTGCCTTCTGCGTTGCCTTTGGGGTCTCTGCTGGTGTTGTGGTAGCTGCTGTTGTTGCTGTGCTCTGCGTGCACGCTGGATGAGAAGCACCTCCATGTCTTCCTTTTGCTGCTCTGCTGTTGCTTTTGTGTGTTCTGATTAAATATAGGTGTGGTTGCCCCATTTTAATGCCTGCCCTGACCCAGGCGTTAATTTTTTACGCAAATCGGTCTGTGCGTCATTTTCCGATTCCGCCTTCCGGACGTGCGGGATTTTTGCCCGGTAGCATAAATACAACGCACGGGCATTTAAGTCATTTTTGGGACGGGAACACCTACCTTGCATATGATTAACGCAAGGCGGTTTCCCGCATCCAGAAAATGACGCACACACGGCGGGATTTTGACGCACACGGGCTCGGGCGTCAAAGTTTAAATATGGGGAAAGGTTTGCACTGAATGTGCGTCAAAAGTTTTGACGCACATTCGGCACAGGCGGAGTATAAATATGCCCCTAAGTCTTTTTGGCCCTGAGACTTCAGGGAACAGGAGGCAAGCTCTATCCAAGCCCTTGGAGAGCATTTCTCAGCACAGCCAGTGAGCAGCAATGCAGCAGGGCAACAGCAAGTCAGCAGTACCTCTCAGAAAAGCAGTCCAGGTGAGTCCTTTGGGCAGCCAGGCAGTTCTTCTTGGCAGGTTGCAGGTTCTGGTTCAGTGATTCTTCATAGTGGTATCTTGTCCAGAAGTGTCTGACTTCAGAAGTGTCTTGTGAATTAGAAGTGTCTGAGTTGGTAGTGTCAGAGAACCTGCTTAAATACCCAAATGTGCCTTTGAAGTGGGGATCCTCAAGGACTTCAAAGCGTGGCTTAGAAGTACACAAGGTCCCCTTTCAGTTCCACCCTGTCTGCCAGGGTCCCAGAAGGGGGTGTGGCAGTCCTTTGTGTGAGGGCAGGCTACTGTCCTTTGACATTTAAGTGTCAGGCCCTCCACCTTCTTAGCCCAGGAAGACCCATTCAATATGCAGATGTGTGCAAGTGTTACTGAGTTTCCTGTGTTTGGGGTTTGTCTGAGTGGAATGCACAAAGGAGCTGTCAACTAACCTAGCCAGACATGGATTATAAGGAACTTCACCAGTCAGCAGGATTTTGTATTACCATTCTGGACATAATAAATATGACCTTGTTACTCGTTTCAGAAGCTACCACTCAAACAGTATATTAGAGTAGCCCTAATATTAGCCTATGAAAGGAGCATGCCTCACAGCAGTGTAAAACAAATTTAGAAGTTTTACACTACCAGGACATATAGACTACACAGGTACATGTCCTGCCTTTTGTCTACACAGCACCCTACCCTATGGGTTACCTAGGGCCTACCTTAGGGGTGACTTATATGTAGAAAAGGGAGAGTTTTAGGCTTGGCAAGTACTTTTAAATGGTCGAACTGGCAGTGAAACTGCACACACAGGCATTGCAATGGCAGGCCTGAGACCAGGTTAAGGGACTACTTAAGTGGGTGGCACAATCAGTGCTTTAGGCCCACTAGCACATATAGGCGGTGATTCTAACCGCGGCGGGCGGCGGTCGCCGCCCGCCATGCGGTTACCGCCAAATGACCGCACCGCGGTCACAAGACTGCGGCGGCCATTCTGGCTTTCCCGCTGTGCTGGCGGGCGACCGCCAAAAGGCCGCCCGCCAGCACAGCGGGAAAGACCCAGCAACGATGAAGCCGGCTCCGAATGGAGCCGGCGGAGTTGCTGGAGTGCAGTAGCACCCGTCGCGAATTTCAGTGTCTGCTAGGCAGACACTGAAATTCCTTTTGGGGCCCTCTTACGGGGGCCCCTGCAGTGCCCAAGCCATTGGCATGGGCCCTGCAGGGGCCCCCAGGGGCCCCGCGGCACCCCCTACCGCCATCCTGTTCCTGGCGGGAGACCCGCCAGGAACAGGATGGCGGTAGGGGGTGTCAGAATCCCCATGGCGGCGGAGCACGCTCCGCCGCCATGGAGGATTCTCAAGGGCAGCGGAAAGTCGGCGGTACACCGCCGACTTTCCGTTTCTGGCCGCGGCTGAACCGCCACGGTCAGAATGCCCAGCGGTGCACCGCCAGCCTGTTGGCGGTGCTACCGCGGTCATTCGCCCTGGCGGTTTTTACCGCCAGGGTTAGAATGACCCCCATAGTGCTCTTTACCAGGGACTTATAAGTAAATTAAATAAGCCAATTGGTTATGATCTAAGATCACCATGTTTTAATGGAAAAGAGCATATGCACTTTAGTACTGCTTAACAGTGGTAAAGTGCACAGAGTCCTAAAACCAGCAAAAACAGCGTCCAAAAAATGGAGGGAGGCAGGCAAAAGTTTAGGGGTGACCCCCTCTAAGGCTGTCAGGTCTAACATACTCCTTTAACACTTTACACAACCCTGAAGATTATATGGTCTCATAGCAAGAAGTGTAAGGCTTAGAAGAAAAATAAGATTATGGAGTTAAGTACAGAGACACTTCTCTGAAAATGTTCCTTGGTAAGTTAAACCATGCTTTACAATTGTGCTACATTATATTTACATGATGATGTCTGAACAGAAACACTTAAGTTGGGCACATTGACGAGTACATTTGTTATCGTATTATTGAAAAAGTGTTATTTAAAAAAATAAATGTTGTTCCTGTTGTTATTATTTGCTTCTATGAATAAACTTAAAAGGCAAAATAGCTTGTGCCAGGGCAACATTTATTTTATTTCAGCATGCAGCTACGTACCAAGGTCTCTGCTAGGAGGAACAGACATTAGGAAAATAATACATCTCTTGCGTAACTAGACACATTCAGACAGCCACAAAAGAATTCCTTGGCATCATTAATTGTTGCATTTGAAGTCATTTATTGTGTTCTAGCTCCTGTTATATTGATTACTTAATCATGTCAGAATTTTAAAAAAATGACTAAACATAACACATGCATTGAGGCCGCTCCGGACTGTTGATTTATTGATTGTCTTTCAGTGGTTCTTACATTGCTGAAAAAGTAAAGATCTAGGCTACAGTACTCAGTAGAAAGAAGTGTTGCGCTTTCGTTCACACTCACAAGTTAGCTAGAGAGAAAGAATCCTCTACCTTTGAACCACTCTTCTCAAATTATCGTAAATTTATGCCCCATAGCACAAAGCACAGTAATGCCGTCAATGATGTAATAATCACAAAGCATACATTTCTAACCCTAATCTAATGTAGAATGTCTAGAACTATTGTTTGTTTCACTGTAACACATGTCTGACAGCAACCTCTATAAGAGGGAATATTTCAATGAACAATACCGTGTCTTTCCCAAAACAAAGTGGTGTGAGTCACATGATGAAATTAAATGTAAAAGAAAACACTTCCCTTTATCAACAGACGAGAAGACATTGTAGCTCTTCTTGGATTTTGTTGTTTTGGCTCGAAGACAGTGGAAGTGTAACCCATTCATTTGAGGCATTGTTCCAAGGGTTTACTCACATGTGTTTGCTCTGGTGCAAGTCGCCTTTCCACCAAGATGTTTACTGGTCAATCAGCGCAAGGGCAACTGCAACCGAGAAAAAGAGGGATATGCTGTCCCTGAGGCATCAGACTGGGAACTGCATGAACAACTCTTGTTCTTAGCTAAAACTAAGCACTCCCAACCAAAAGAAACCCTCTGGATGGCAGAAGCACTCTGTCTTTCTTTGCCTAGTGGTACTAGTCCCCTGCAAACTGCAGGTAAAAATGCTTGCAGGATTCAAAGATTCACCTGCCATCGGACCCTCCGTGGGATCATCCAAATCCATGTGGTACCATGTCTTCAGGGAGGTATAGTCTCACCTGGACCAAAGTTCCAGGCCGCTACATCAATCCCAGGACCCTGTGAAGTTCCCAAAGCTTTTCTTCACCTTTATCAATACGAAGGGTTGTTGGTTGCCACCCCAGTAACTGACCCCCACACATGATGCTGCAACAAAAGGACACACCATTCAGCACCAGGGCAAGTCCCACCCAACACCATGGACAAGCGGGACAACTGAACACCCAGACACCACAGACCAGATACAACTTAATTGACTGTCATAGCCTTCTTCTAGAACCCACACAACATTAACCCTGCAATGGTGCATTTTTTTAGTTAAAAAGTTTACTGCAAATATTACATTGATATTATCAATGATGTTATCAAAGATGTCATGAGTGCCATAATTTGTGGGGTAATTAGCAGTGCATGGCCAGGGGTCGAGTTATAGTTACTGTATGGCAAAAGTTATAGTTACATGAGATAACTCTAACTATAACAGGTGAATTTCTATGGTTTTGTACATTTAAAATGTGGGCCTAACTGTAACATGCCAGTAACATTTGTTTTTTTAAGTGAATTTCTATGTTATTTTTAAATTCTATTTTCTAACTCTAATGTCCCTGTAATCTTTGTTTTTTCAGTTAATTTCAGCAGCTTATTTAACATAAAATAGTTTTCATTAGTATACGTTAATCCAACCACCACTGTGTATGGTCTTTGGCCGTGTGCAGCTGGAGTGGGTTGCAGGGCCAGACCTGTGGCCAGTCCCTGAAGCCAAACCCTATAACCACCCAATCCCTCATGGCCTACCCTCCCCAGGTAGATCTAGGCCCCTCGGGCCCCATTCCCAGGAGCCCAGCGTAAATATTAATTTTGTTTTGTGGGAAGGGTGCTGCATGAGCCCCAGGCTGATTTTGGCCCCAGGGTTCCCACCATTTAAGATCTGACCTACATATTTCTGTGGGGGAGAGGGGGCTGCACAGCTCCCCTCCTCAGACCCATCTCACTCAGGGGACCCTATACCCTAGAGCCCGGCCTAAACAATTAATTTTTGGGGGGGAGGTGGGCTGCACAGGTTGCTCCCTAGGCCAATCTTGGCCATGGGGACCCAATCTCCCGGCCTGGGCCTAATTATTTTATTTTAGGAGTTTGTTTGGCCCCTTACCCAGGGCCAATCTCAGTCCTGGGACCCCATTCCCCCGTCTATGTGACTTGGGTGCCTCCCAGGATACACATTGACAATGTTGGGGACTGCAGGGGGAATCTGAAGGCCCCCACAGTCCCAGCCAGTTCCCCACCTCCTGAGAGAGCTGGCATTGCTGTCACAGAGCAGGTTCCTCCGTCTCCCTTCCTGCATCTTTGCACCTCTGCTCACAGCAAGGGAGTGCTATCTTCCAGCTCTCCCTTGCTGCGAGCAGAGTGTTTGCTGTGACATGGCGGCAGCTTTCAAAGCTGAAGCCAAGCCACTGCAAACAGCTATGTCCCAGGGGTGGGCACCCTGAGACATATCAGGAGCTGGCCCTGGGGGATGGCAGTCCCCAGGGCCATCATTGGCTATCAGAGGGGGCTACGCGGCCCCCCTCCAACAATCAATAGCCTTGGAGCGGTGGCCCCCAGCGCTGCAGGGGTGGCTGTGCATCCCCCTCAATATATCTGAAAAGTGCCCTTGGGAGGTGGTGGTCCCTGGGGTTGCAGGGGACCGTGTGGCCCCCACAATATTTAAGTCTTTTGCTCTTCACATATGGTGGTGGTCTCCGGGGCTGCAGAAGGGGTGCACAGCCCCACACAATCTATTTAGAAAGTGACCCAGGGAGGTGATATCCCCGGGGCTGCAGGGGTGCTATGCACATTATATTTAAAATGTGCCCCAGGGAAATGTGGTCCTCTGAGCTGCGCCGGGTGCCTCAAAGCTCCCTGCAATTTATTTGAAAAGTGCCCCAGGGAGGTGGTGGTCCCGGACCTGTGGAGAGGCTGTGCGCCCCCCACATTATATTTAATATGTGCCCTGGGGAAGTGGTGGTCCTTGAGGCTGCAGAGGTTCCATGTGCCCCCACTGGAATTTCTCTGAAAAGTGCCTTGGGGAGGAGGCAGTCCC
Source organism: Pleurodeles waltl (assembly GCF_031143425.1). NCBI lineage: Eukaryota > Metazoa > Chordata > Amphibia > Caudata > Salamandridae > Pleurodeles > Pleurodeles waltl. The sequence continues at coordinate 843,401,170 of NC_090436.1, forward strand.
TGGGACTACAGGGGGGGTGGGTGCAGCCCCCCACATTGTTTAAGGCTTTAGCCTTGTGGAGGTGGTGGTCCCCAAGATGGCTGCCAACACTTCCTGGTTTGAAGTGTTGGCAACCAATCACAGATGTGCATTTCCCTGCACATGCTTGTCATTATTTGGGAATACATCATAAAGGATCAATGTCCCTGGATATGCAAATTTATTTTCCCTTTAATATCCCAAAAACTACTGAACGGATTCACACCAAGTAAGTAAAAGCACAATCTGCGTACCGAAAGCTAGCTTTCTGTCAAATTTAGTGTAACTCCGTTCAGTGGTTCGGACTGTAGTCGTGTTCAAAACTCCTATAGGAATTAACATGGGAAATGCAACTTTTTCAACGCCCCCCTTTTTCTTGGCTCTCGCTTGACAGATCACCTCGAAACTTTCTGTATCCAACAACAATCACTGGCATACTTATTTTGGAAAATATTGTGACAATTCGTCAAATGTTGCGCAAGATCAAGGCAAGTCACAAAATGCTTTTTCTATGGAAACATGGTCCTAACTGTAACTACCTAGTGGTGACAGCCACTATTTAATGACGAATCTTCAGAACATTTTCCGAAATAAGTGCTTCGGTGATTCATGTTGCACACAGAAAGGCAAGTCAAAAAAATATTTTTCTATGGAAACATGGTCCTAACTATAACTACCTAGTGACCACCACTACTAGGTAATATATATATATATATATATATATATATATATATATGTATGTCTATATACACATATATAAATGTGTATATATATATATATATAATAAATATATATATACATATATATATATATATATATATATATATATAATATGAAGGAAAAAAAGAGAACTCTGGGTAGTGCCCAAGTTTAGGTGGAGAGCAGTTCCAGTAAGGAACACCATGCAACACCAGTGACACTCTAGATCTGCTCACCTCAAACGTCTGTTTATATAGCAAAGTTTTTAAGCATAGGATCAGCACAGTGCTATCCACGCCGAGCTAGATAGAGACAAAGGCCCATATTGATACTTTTTGATGCAAATCTGCGCTAGTGCAGCGGAGGCGTAGGGAAGACTGGGAGCTGTGCGTCAAAGAATGGTGCAAGTCAGGTTAGAGTCCAAAATATTGACTCTAACCTGACTAACATTATTTTTTGACACACAACCCCCATGGAAATGACTCCTGTCTTTAGAAAGACAGGAGTCATGCCCCCTTGCCCAATGGCCATGCCCAGGGGACTTCTGACACCCTGGACATGGCCATTGGGCACAGTGGCATGTAGGGGGGCCCAGGTTAGGCCCCCCTATGCCACTTCTACATAAAAAAACAATACTAAAATAAAATACTTACCTCTACTTACCGTAGATGGGTCCCCCAATCCATGGGTGTCCTCCAGGGGTGGGTGAGGGTGGCAGGGGTATCCCTGAGGACAGGGAAGGGCACCTTTGGACTGCTTTCATGGTTGGAGACCATGGAAATGAGCCCACAGGTCCCTGAATGCCTGCCCTGACCCAGGCATAAAAAATGACTCTAAACCTGTTTAGAGTCATGTTTTAAGGACCTCCCCCTCCCGTACATCATTTTTGCACAGGCGTATAAATAAGGCGCAAATGCCTTTGAGTAATTATTTGCCCGGGAACTCCTACCTTGCATGCCATTAACGCAAGGTAGGTTTCCACAGTAAAAAAATGACTCTCACTCATAAATGTGGCGCTAGACGGGTCTAGCGCCAAAGTATAACTATGGAGTTAAGTTTGAGCTGAATTTGCATTAAAAGATGACGCAAATCCGGCGCAAACAGAGTATAAATATGTCCCAAAGTCTTTTGCCATTTGTACAGCAAAATCTTTAGGCAGAGAATTGACACAGTGTCATCTTCGTTGAGCTGTAAAATGGCAAAAGCCATTCACCACTCCAGGCACAGTATTACAGCTTTGGACTGGTAAAATACCATCCAAGCCAACGTGGAATGAGTAAAAGCAACTCCTGACACATGTTTTGCTCTCATTAGAGCTCTTCAGAGGAGTTTAGCTTTGTCCAGACACAAGGGAGCACCCAGTATAAGACAAAACAAATCTCTTTCAGGGTTAGAGTGATGCATCAATTATGCAAAAAAAGAAAAGAGAACTCTAGTTCCCAAGTTTCGGTGGAGAGCAGTTCCTGTAAGGAACACCCTGCAACACCAGCAACACTTTAGATTTGCTCACCTCAAATGTCTGTTTATCTAGCAAAGTTTTTAAGCATAGGATCAGTTCAGTCCTATCCACGCTGAGCTAGATAGGGGCAAAGTCTTTTACCATTTGTACAGGAAAGTCTTTAAGCATAGGATTGACGCAGTGTCATTTCGGTGAGCTATAAAATTACAGAAGCCAATCACCACTCCAGGCACTGTATTACAACTTTGGACTGGTAAAATACCATCCAAGCCAACCTGTAATGAGTAAAAGCAACTCCTGACACATGTTTTGCTCTCATTAGAGCTCTTCAGAGGAGTTCAGCTTTGTCCAGACACAAGGGAGCAACCAGTATAAGACAAAACAAATCTCTTTCAGGGTTAGAGTGATGCATCAATTATGCAAAAAAAGAAAAGAGAACTCTGGGTAGTTCCTAAGTTTAGGTGGAGAGCAGTTCCTGTAAGGAACACCCTGCAACACCAGCGACACTCTAGATTTGCTCACCTCAAATGTCCGTTTATCTAGCAGAGTTTTTAAGCATAGGATCAGCACAGTGCTATCCACCCTGAGTTAGATAGGGACAAAGTATTTTGCCGTTTGTACAGCAAACTCTTTAAGCATAGGATTGACACAGTGTTATCCTCGCTGAGCTGTAAAATGACAAAAGCCTTTCACCCCTTCAGGCACAGTATTACAGCTTTGGACTGGTAAAATACTATCCAAGCCAACCTGGAATGAGGAAAAACAACCTCTGATATGTGTTTCATTCTCATTAGAGCTCTTCAGATATAAATTGAAACAAACGGTCAGAAATCAGATGTGGAGCACTCAAGCTGCCAGTGCTAGTGGTAGGAGGTAGACCAATCCTCCTCAAATTAAGATTCCAAAACAAGAAAAAACATATAGGACCACTGCCTGCTCTGAAAAAATATTTTGGGCGACATTCACAAAGGGGAAGGGGTCCCATGGGGATCCCTTCCCTTTTGCGAATGAGTTACCACCAGTGTGACACTGGTGGTAACTGCAAGTTGCTTTGCGACTGCATTCGCGGTCACAAAGCAATTCTGAATTGCGATGCGAGTCGCAAATAGGAAGGGAACACCCCTTCCTATTTGCGAGTCGCATTCACAAATTGCGAGTCGGTACCGACTCGCAATTTGTGAATGTGCATCGCGTTAGGCCGTTTGCATGGCGCAAACTGCGATTTTCACAGTTTGCACCATGCAAACGGCTTGCTACATCTGGCCCATAGTGACTTGGGATAAATGTGATTGGTGAATTTCAGAGGATTTTTTAAATTTCACCTAACTATAGAATCCCTTCCACCTCTGTTTTTCAGTGAATTTCTAATGTTTTTTTAATTGGTAACTGCAAATTTAACCATTGTTTTCATTTATTTCTAGTTTTTTTTTAATGTAAGTTACTGTCAACACATTACACCCAAGCCTTTTGTTTCAGTCAATAAACATTTCATTAAAGCATTTCCAGTAATAAAAAACATTGAAAATGGGTCAGTTTTTCTTTACACTCCACAGGTCTCATAATGCAGACATAAAATCAAACCAAAGAAGTCCCTGCGTCCACAAGCTGAAGAGCAAAAATATTCAGCTTTGGGAAGGCTTACAAATGTTAATAAATTTAATGAACTAAGGTAACTATAGCTCACCTCCATTATGCAGAGTCTTGTCATCAATGATGTAATTTCAGATATTGCAGTCATATTATCTATAGATCATGTCATGACACAGTGATGTAATATGTGGGTTAATTAGTAATGGATGGTGGAGGCACGAGTTACAGTTACCTTAATACACAAGTTATAGTTACTTGAGATATGGGCAAATCTCAGTGATTTTGGTAGTTTAAAATGGTACATTTTAACTGAAACTTTCACCTAATTATGACATCACTTTGACCTATGTTTTTTTAGTGAATTTCAAAGTTTTTTTAAATGAAAAGTTACATATTATCACACTACTTAACTATAACATCACTTTAACCTTTCTTTTTTTCAGTGAAGTTCTGTCTGTTTTTTAATGTACCAAATGTTACACCATTCCCACAATGCGCATAGCCTTTGGCAATGTGCAGCATGGGTTCACTGCAGGGCCTGTGACCAACCCCTCATGAATGGCCAAATCCTTGCAATGCACAGCCTTCGGCCATGGTTGGCGTAGAGTTGACTGAGTACCGGGCACTGCATCCAACCCCTGGTGGTGCCCAACCCCCACTACACACAAGCACAGTGTGGCAGAGGTTTCGCCCATATTACTGTGGGCACACATGGTTGAATTAAGGTTAATGATTTTGTCAAAGGGTCAGAACAGCAAAATATAAAAAGTGGGCCTATTGTGTTTATGAAGGGGATCAAAATATCAACATATATAAAACACGTGAATTGTCTTTGTCATAAAATGACCAATGATTGTAATGAAAAGTATATTTCATTAACTCACACAGTTCAATGTTTAATAAAATTGATTGCCACTCTAATAAAGTTGTATTTAAAAAAAACTCTCAACACCTTTCTGACTTTCTTTTTTAACATTTTTCAAAATACAAAGTGCAGTCATAGATCTGACCACAAGGTCATAGCGCTTACCAAAAATATGGTAAGCTCTCCAGGGGTCAAGGATTGAATGATCTAAGACAGTTACTTTTTTTAAAAAGATTGCTGGGGGGTGCTGCACTTCCTGCAGCCCTCCACAAGGTTTAAAAAAATGTTTGGTGTTGTCCCTCTCTCTTCTAGGGCCCAACAAGCATACAAATATATTAGGTTAAAATGCCTTGTCATCACAGGGCACACTTTGCTCCTGCTGCTCATTTATTATTCTTTTTTGTGTGTATATTTAGAGTTTCCCAGTGTCCGCCCAGGACACGCGGGTGCTAATCATTATTATTCTTAAACAGGAGTGCCCCCCCTTAATTAAAAATCAGCCCTTTGGGATGGGATCCCTGGAGCCTTATAAGGCATGGGGGGGTCAGGATTCCCTCTCCCTTTGAAACAATTGGGGTCCCCAGGGCCAAAATGAGCTCAAATAATTACATATGCTTTGACTCTTGGGTCCTGGACTACCTCAGGGGTCATTTTGACTAAAATCAAATCAATGGTACCATCCATTATGTTTTTCACACAATTCAGTAAGAGTACCAATGGATCGTGGAAAAAAATCATTTTTGCCCCGGGGTATGGGTATATGCCACTCGGACACTGCCACAAGGGATATGGGGGCAATGTATGCCTACTCTGCCACTTCAATTGTTTTTAATAATCATTTTCAAGACAGAAGACGAAGGGCCCGATTGTGAGTCTGGCGGTCGGACCAATAGACCGCTGAGTGGGGTGGTTTGGAGGATGCCACCAAGCTTGTGTACTCTTCACTGCCGCATCACAACATTCCCGCTGGTCTGGTGGTGCAGTCAGTGCAGTTCGCATTGGCTCTGGATGTCAGAGCATGCCAACTAACTATGCAGCCAGCAAGTCCAGCATACTGCCATCACCCCATCGGGAACCTGGATCCTGGTCGACATGGTGGTCGGTTGGCGGTCCAACTGCCAAACACGTAATTTGATGAAGGGACCACCCCAGCTATGGTGGTCTGACTGCCACTGCAAAGCTGGTGGTCACGAGGCCGCCAGCCTCCTGATGAGACCTATAATCTTTTTGTGTGTAATTACTCACCATAAGAATAATGGGAAAACATTTAAAAATGCACATAAAATCAGTCAATGCTCTCATAAGTGTCAACTTCTACTTTTAGGTTGAGGGTGTTGAGATGTCCTGTGGGCCAGCCAGAGAAGGTCGGGCAGTTCCTGGTTCAAGCGGTAGCAGCGGCTGAAAGTCTTGTTGCTGATGCGGAACTCAGAAGGGGACCACTTAGAAACACACTGCACAGATGGACCTAAAGGTAAGTCTGGTGGGTCCCCTTGGACTGTAGAGGTCACAAGGGGTTCGGGACACCAAGAGGACAGCTGGTTTGCCAATGCAGAGGCCAGGGAGGCCGGGTGCAATGCAGATAAGTCAGGTGAGTGTCGTGCGTCAGGGCATCCCTTGGCCAGGTGCATGTCAAACTGAGGGTAGGCTGCATGTCAGCAGGACCACTCTGAGGGGTAGGTCTTAGGTACCCAGAAGTCCCTTGACTGGTGCTTGCTTCTGGTATTTGGAAAGTCAGTAGTGGACTCGGATTTTGTCAGCGTGCGCTGCTTTAAAGGTTCAGCTGTCAAAACCCGAAGTGTTTTCTGTGGTTTGGCAGCAGCTGCAGCACTGCAGCCAAGCCATAGCAAACAGCTTTGTCCCAGGGATTGGGCACCGCAGGACATAGTAGGAGCTGGCCCTGGGGGGTTGTGTCCCCTGGGCCTTCAGAGACGCCACAAGGGGGGCTGCATGGCCCTCCTCCAACAGGACAGAGCCCCGGAGATGGTGGTCCCTGGGGCACGGGTGCCATATGTCACCCCATGCATTTAATAGAAACCCAGGGGGGAGCTGGTCCCAAGGGCATGAGGGGGCAGTGGGTCCCCAGCATATACTTTCAGGAATGCCCTGGGCAATGGTGGTCCCAGGGTAAAGGGGACTGCAGGCCCCCACATATAAATAAGGCAGCCCTGGGAATGTGACTATCCCAGGGCAGTGGGGGGGCATGGCCCCCCTGCAATGGAAGTCCCAGGGGTTGGTAGTCCCCAGGGCACAGGCACCCCACATATATAAAATTAAAGTGCTGGGGAAGTGGCAGTCCCCAGGGCAGCGGGGGCGCAGCTCCCCAGATACAATAAAAAATGAAAGGCCTGGGGAGGTGGTAGTACCTGAGCCGTGGGGGAGGCCAGGAGGCCCTCCACACAAACTTTTTAATGTCCCTGGAACCTGGCCCACCCGAGGGCCTTAGAAAAAAACAAGCGCAGGATCCCGCACTTGTTTATTTGTATTTTTTTGCTGCCAATCTCGCGAACCAGCAGCAAAAAAATAATTAAAAAACTGAAAACTTTTTTTGCTGTGGGAGGGCCCTGTTTGACTCCTCACCAGTGCTAAGGGTCAGAGTGTCCCTATCCTGGTCTCTTTTATTTTATTTTTACTTTTTTTATTGGATTCGCCTCAAGCTGAGTCCCAAGATGGCTGCCAATACTTCCTGGTTTGAAGTGTTAGCAGCCAATCAGAGCTGTGCATTTCCCTGCACAAGCTCGCCTTTGTTCACGAATACTTCATGGCCAGGAATATACAAATTTGAATTTCCCTAAATTTCTCAAAAACATAATCTGTGTACCGACAGCTAGCTTTCTGCCAAAATTTGTGTAATTCCATCCAGTGGTTCGGCCTGTAGTCGTGTCTAAAGAATCCCATGTAAACTATCATGGGAAATACAATGTTTTTTTAGCCCCCTTTTCTCGGCCCCCGTTTGACAGATCACCCCAAAACTTTCAGTGCACAACAAGAATCACTGCAACACTTTTTGGGGGCAATTCCGTAAAGATTCGCCAAATGGTGCCAAAGATATAGGCAAGTCAAAAAACATTTTTCCTTTGGAAACAGTGTCCTAACTATAACTATCTACTGACGACCGCCAGTAAGAAATATATATATATGTATATATATATATATATATATATATATATATATATATATATATATATATATGAAATTAATAAAATGAAACTGAATTAATTCTATATTTAGACATTTTGAAATTATAATATCTATCTATTTTTGTGTTGTATGCCTCTATGTGTGTGTGTATATATATATATATATATATATATATATATATATTATGCATAAATACAACACACACATAGAAATAAATATTTTATATAATTACAAATTTCTAAATGTAGAATTTATTTAGCTTAATTTACTTTATTTTGTCTTCTTGTGATTTTGGATGTGTGTTGCGATATGAGTAGTAGAGATTTGTGTTGCAGTATGAGTAGTAGATATGTGGCTACTGAGTTGAATCTACTCTGTATGGAGATACACCAGTTGTATTGGAGTGTGCTTTTAGGCAGGCAGGGGGGTGTCTGTCTCCAGAGTGTTGACACAACTTAGGACGTAAGAACTGGGATAAGGATGTGAGAAGAGGTAATGTCTTTACACCATTTTATACTTTGGGGGTCCACAAATTCAAGGGATAACCCAGGGACACAATCGATATGGGTGTAGACCACACTTTTGTTTTCCTAGGCATGGAAATCCAAAGTAACAACCAAGGGGTATATTTATACTCTGTTTGCGCCGAATGTGCGCCAAAAAAGTTTGACGCACAATCAGCGCAAACCCTGCCCCATATTTATACTTTGACGTCCGACCCCGCGGGCGTCAAAATTCCACCATGTGCGTCATTTTTTGGAAGGGGGAACCAGCCTTGCGTTAATTATATGCAAGGTAGGTGTTCCCTTCCAAAAAATGACTTTAAGGCCTGTGCCCCATATTTATACTCTGACGTCATTTTGACGCAAAGTAGGAGGTGGGCCTTAAAAGACGGCGCACAGCCTGATGGGCGCCGTTTTTTAACGCCTGGGTCAGGGCAGGCATTAAGGGACCTGTGGGCTCGGAAGGAGCGCAGAGGTGCCCTCCCCTGCCCCCAGGGACACCCCCTGCCACCCTTGCCCACCCCAGGAGGACACCCAAGGATGGAGGGACCCATCACAGGGAAGTTGAGGTAAGTTGGGGTAAGTATTTTTTGTCGTTTTTTTTAAGTGTCATAGGGGGGCCAGATTTGGGCCCCCCTACATGCCACTATGCCCAATGACCATGCCCAGGGGACATAAGTCCCCTGGGCATGGCCATTGGGCAAGGGGGCGTGACTCCTGTCTTTGCCAAGACAGGAGTCATGTCAATGGAGTTTGGGCGTAAAAAAAAATGGCGCAAATCCGGTTTGAGGCCTGAATTTTGCCTCAGACCTGACTTTCCCCATTTTTTGACGCACAACCCCCATTTTCCCATACGCCGGCGCTGCCTGGTGTGAGTCATTTTTTTTTACGCACACCAGTCCGCAGCGCCGTCTAACGTCATTCCATAAATAAAGCGCCCGCATGGCGCGTTGGAATGGCGTTAGCCAGCGGTAAAATTTTTGACGCACAACTGCGTTGGCGCAGTTGTGCGTCAAAAAGTATAAATATGGGCCCAAATGTCCAAAAATGAAGGCTCGTCAAAATAAGTGCAGTGAGGCAGCAGAGGAAGCCATTCCTTTTAACAAAGACCAAGGAATCACCGCAAACTTGGAAGGGCTGATGATCAATAAAGGTTCGGACACCAGAACCGCATCATACTGCAGAAGCAGTAGAATTTCACAAAGGACATTATCCCGAGTTGAGGGACAAGCTGAAACATGCATAACTCTTTCAAAAATCATCCCCAAGTCACAAAAGTGGGGTCCAATGGAGCAAGGAGACAAAGGCCAAGATAAAGCAGTCCACCTAATCCCATAAACCAGAAGCAAATAGCAACAGGCATCAGCACCATAATATAATATTATGTACCAGACACCCTCAGCACCTCGAACAAACTAACCATACACAACAAGAATCGCTCATATTTGCGAGCTTGAGTGCTAGCACTCCCCTGCTCACTGTTCACAATTTATAAACGTCTGCTTATGTGTGACTATTTATTCTATATTACCCAAATTGACAAGTTTGTATACCCAAAGCCTTTCCAGACCTGTGTGAAAGTCAGACTCTCCTCAGTTACCCATTGTAGCATAATACTGTTCTTGTGCAGAAATACATTGTGGATAATGAACAACACATACTAGTTCAGAAGCTGAGAATTCCTCTAAACAGCGTAGAATAAACTGCTACTGTTTCAGAAACTCTGTCTGCCGGCTACCCTACTTCCCATCTCATATATCTCCCTAGTATGAAATATGAATACCACTGACTCTCACTCAGACCCTCAAAAAAGGAAGGTTTACTGTCTCAGCAGGATGTTAAGCCTTCTGGTACCCGCATCGTATGTGCCCCAAACTAGAAGGAGGCATGAGGGAGGTCCAATTGGCTTAATTGCCGAGGTGCTATAGTGCCCCCCTTCGCTGCACTCCGAAGTAGGGGAGGTTACAGGGGGAGTTTACTGGCTTTGGAAATCAGCATTAAGCTGCTGCCCACCAACGTCTCCCTGCGTGGGGTGCGGGTAACCACAAATATACAATCATTTCACAAGTACAGAGAGAGCAGAAGCAGTTCCTTAAGTCCAATCTGCTTTTTTGGAGATTTTCCAAAGCCCCGCGCACACAGTAACCTGTTCATTTTTTCCCATCCCAAACTATTGTCTGGGTGATTATCAGTAGAATGTATTACAATTAAAGTATATAAAATTGGTATTTTGCTATCTTTACCTGACTTAATGCAAATGATTCAATGTTGGTTGAACGTAAATCCTCTACTGCAAGAAAGTTTGCTGTGTTTTACTATTGTAGGTCTCCTATATAACTCCTAAATTCTAGGTGAAAGCTAAGAGTAGTCGGGTCTTAGAATTCGAGAGTAAGCCAGGAGTATACAAGACAGTGGAGTAAGGCAAAATTATGGTCCCCTCTGCAGAATGTTGTAAGTACCCCCCACCCCCCTCACCGAGCCTCTCATATGTCTCAGATATTCATTGCCCTTGAGCTCAATGGGATCCCCCTCAAAGGTTGGGCCCCCTAGAGAGCTGGAGGGTGCCCTCTACCACAGAGGTTTCTAGGGCCTGTGTTAAGTCCCCCAATACAAGAATAAGGGGGTCATTACAACCCTGGCGGTACAAGACCGCCAGGGCTGAACTGACGGAAGCACCGCCAACAGGCTGGCGATGCTTCCCTGGTCATTACGACTGCGGCAGAAGAGCCACGGTCACACCGCCGGGGCCGGCGGTTTCCCGCCACAATGGCCCCGGCGGTAGTAATCCGCCAGGGAAGCGCTGCTAGCAGCGCTGCCCAGGGGTTTACGAGTCCCTCTACCGCCAGCCTTTTCCTGGCGGTTTGAACCGCCAGGAAAAGGCTGGCGGTACGGGGAGTCGCAGGGATCCTGGGGACCCCTGCACTGCCCATGCCACTGGCATGGGCAGTGCAGGGGCCCCCTGACAGGGCCCCATGCAGCTTTTCACTGTCTGCTATGTCTCCTATGTTGCAGCCGATATCCCCGTTGGGCCGGCGGGCGGAAACCTGGTTTCCGCCCTCCGGCCCAGCGGGGATCTCATAATGAGCGAGGCGGGGGTGCGGCTGCATTGGCGGCCGCCCGGCGGTCAGATCTTGGCGGGCGGCCCCCAAGGTCATAATGAGGGCCTAAGTCTACTGATGGCAAAATGCTTGTGAATCGGGTCCTATATCTTTTGACATTTCGTATCATTTCATTTATATAGATCATATCAGTTATTCCAATGAGAAAACCCTAGCAATACGTCATCTTTTTAAGGCCCTGACGTCTTTAGTAATGCCTTGGCTAACATGCTATAGAAATGTACACTACTTACAGAGGTGTTCAAAGAATTGGGGTAACGCTATGCACTGCTTTTCGTAGCCCTAAATGCCATACCACAAATATTGCAAAAATATCCACACCTAACTCAATTTTTACACGGCTCTTTAGCATATAATTTAAAGCCAGATTTTTCATCTCCTGTCACCTCTTTTCTTTATTTATTTATTACAATACTTTCAGTAAAACGTTTGCTTATAAACAATATATAAATGGTATAATTGTCTGTAACTACCAATTGTGAGCTGCGTAGTCAAAAATAAAAATGACGTTTAAGGTTGCTGCTGACATCTAATCAGTTCACATACTCTGATCGTATGATATTAGCTTAGTGTTATGTATAACACTGCAAGTTTTTTTCATGAACAATTATAATTCCTTCACAGGCTACCCAGAAAACATTGAGCCTAACAAGTTTTGATGGATTGCACCAGCTCCCTTTTTCAACAGCTACATTCTTCATGCGCTGCAGAAAGAACATTCTTTGTTTGCAAGGTTCAAGCGCAAACGAGTAAGTGCCATTCCCAGACAATAACAAGCCATAAGCTCCAAACTGCTATATTTAGCAATAATATATAGCATTGAGGTTCTATTGTAACAGAATAGCTATGTTTATTAGCTTTGCAGTTGGTATCCAAGCCAAACAACAAAGCAATATGATGTCATGTCTAGACAAGATGCAAATTAATATGAAAACGATTGAGTTATAAATTCCATACTAACACACATTAAACTAAACCAAATGTAATCCGCAGTTGTTAACTGATTAAGTATGGCTGTTGGTAGCTACAGGGTGCCATGTTCCATCTGTGGTTGCAAGAGAAGCAGCGTAATCAGTAATGTTACAAAACTCGCAAATATTTCAAATAATGAATCTACCTCATGCACCGACTTTTCGTGCTTGTTTGAAAATTTCTATTTGTTAAATGTGCTGAGACAGAGATCCCCTACTAAAAATACATGATTAACTTGCTGTGAGAGGAATTTCTCAAGAATCATATCCTTAATGTCTAAGCTTTCTCTTTCAGCTCTTGGGTTTTTATCAGTGAGGAAGCAGAGACATTATTTACAGATTACTCCGAACGTTGTTTACTGTTTGGGGTCGGAATTCAGAAATAACAAACTACATTTCAAATATGTTTGTCTATAATACACTTTGGGGAAAAAAACATTCAATATGAACTGTACACACATTTTGCCTAATGAGAAGGTGGTTGTGCTACAGGCAAACACTAATTTGGCTTTGATTGTTTATTTATACACAGGTTCATTGGATCCGATTGTCTTTTGTGGAAAACACTTAAGTTCCACAACAAAATAATAGTGGGAATCAAAATATGTTGAACACAGGCGTGATACTTGTGCATGTGCGTCATGATGCATGAAGGCCATTTTCAATTTATGTTTCTGTCAAGGCAGATTGCTATGTTAGAATACTAATTTAAAATATCAAAAATGGAAAACAAACAATTGTGCTATAAAAAGAAATGCAGAGAGAGGTCCATCATAACTTTACAGCTGCAGCTGGGCCTTCATAAAAAAAGCCCTAGTAATTTAACAATTAATATGAGGAGTGGGTTGGCGACTGGGGCGTGGTGCATCAAAAAGCAGGGAAGTGAAGACAGCATGTGCAGGGGGGGTGGCAGAGGAAAGGTTATGGAATAACAATGAAACAAATGGACTCCCATGAAAATATATATCCTTCCTTCCTGCCTACAATGTAAGGACACTTGCACTATGGTGCAAGGGTGCCTGCGTTGGTGCTAGGCAGCACATTGTGCACCAGTACATAGAAAAGACAGATATGCGCCATACAATGTTAAGTATGTAACATTCCTACCCTTTCCCTATCACGAAGTGCAGCACAGCCAAGTGACTTGCTGCACTGGGTGATTTTTAAATCAATCAATCATCCATTTACAAGGTTTAGCATATCACTTATGAGGGTCTTGAGGCGCTAAAGCTGTATCCTGCTGCGTAGAGAAATGATAATTTGAACATCCAGGTTTTTAGTTCTCTTCTGAATCGCTGGAGTGACGGTGTGGTCCTGAGGTGCAGGAGGAGGTTGTTCCAAGCCTTGGCTGCCAGGTATGAGAAGGAGCGTCCTCTGCTGCTGGCTCAATAGATCCAAGGGGTGTCTGCGAGGGAGAGGGAAGCTGATTGGAGGTGTCTGATCCATTGGTGGAAGTTCAGGCATTTGTTGATGTATTCTGGTCCATAATTGTGCAGGGCCCTGTAGGCATGGGTCAGCATCTGGAACTGTCATCTATTCTGATTCAGGAGCTAGTGCTGTTTGGTGGTGATGAGGGCCTGCATGAAGGTCCTACTGGTGTCTGCCGGGAGCCACCGGAAGATCTAGCATAGCTTGCGAAGGGTTTAGAAGCAGACGAAGAAAACTGTGTTGGCTTGTTTCTTCATGGATAGCTTGCTATCCAGGAGGATGCAGAGGTGGCGGGTGTTGTCTGTTGGGGTGGGGGTGTGGCGATTGGGTGGGAATCGGGTAATGCACGATCATCTGATCACAGAATGAAATAAAAAGATGGAACCGTGTACGGCCCCCAACCTTCACAGAGTTACATGTGGCAGAGGGGCTGCACTGGACCCTTGATGAGGTGAGCAGGGGAGGGGGCCGGCGATCAATAACAGGGGAAGAGAAAGAAACTCTCAGAGAATGATAGGTGAGATGGACAGTCTTCAAAGAAGGCTTGTTTATATCGACCTGTGTTCATATTTAGTATATTTAGTGTGCGACTACAGGGAGGTGCTCCCATCATACTTCAGTTTTGGAGATTTTTAATGAGAACTCAGTAAGGGGAATTGTATTCACATATCGAGAAACGTGATGCCTGAGGCACTGTTTGGGGCGAGGGTCCTGATTTGGGATAAGCCTGAGCATGGAGTGCATGCACAATGATTGGGCTTTGGGCACATGGATTCAAGCATAATTTCAAGAGGGTACAAGAGGTAATATAGGGATGAAAGGGTATTGCTAATTTTATGTTTGTCTTTATATTCCCATATAGGTAATTCTGAGTGTGTGTGCTGAAAGAAAGGGGGCATATTGAACCCATACATAATATTGATCATTAGTTGAGTATTTTACAGGTAGGACATGGAATGTTAAGTGGATTTATGGTCCTGATGAAGGCCGAACGACCCTTATGGGCAAAGGTAACGGCCGAAATATGTTGACTTCGTACAGAATGTTTGGGGTGAAGGGGTGATATCTCCCCATATCACCACCTTCTCTTTGAACCTTTTTAATCCTATCCGGTGAATCCTGGAATAAAGCCTGAGTATGGATTTCCCTCAAGATAGTTTTAATTACTGAGTGAGGTGCTCTAAATATATATGTGGTCCCCGTTTGTCGTTCATGTTATTTGCTCCCCCTCCCTATTGCTCTTTACGTTGACCAGCGTGGGAATGTGTCAGTGTAGCCCTATGTTGAAGCATGTCACTATTAGTGGGTGAGGGCAGTTGTTTCTAAATTAGTATGTTGTATCTTTAACTGGTGAGATCATCTTTGGGATTTCCATGCTGATTTCTTGTCCTTTGTGTGTTAGAGGTATGCGGGCCACCAGGTGTCAGTCCAAGGTGAGGTGTTGTTCCCAAAAATGAGGACTTCCGTTTTTTCAGTGTTGAATTTGAGACAGTTGTTCTTCATCCAGTCCTCTTCGTTCATCATATATCTGTGGAAGTTAGATTTTGTGGTGGAGGGATTTTTGGAGAGTGAGGGGATGAAATGTGTGTTATTGGCATAGGAGATGACGTTGAGTCCATGTGAACTGACAGTGATGGCCAGGGGGGTCATGTAGGTGTTGAAGAGGGTAGGGCTGAGTGACAATCCTTGGCAGACTCCACAGTAGATCTTCTTGGGCTCGGTGGGAGACTGATCCTTTGGGTTCTGCTGGTGAGATACGAGGTGGTCCATTTGAGGGTGTTTCCCTGGTGGAGTATGTTGATTAGGATGTGGTGGGAGAAGATGTCGAATGAGGAGGAATAGTCCAGAAGGATGAGATCTTCTGTTTCCCTACAGTCCAGGAGGGCTCTAATGTCATCTGTAACTGCAATCACGGCTGTCTCAGTGCTGGGGACAGCTCAAAATCCAGATTGAGAGGCGTCTAGGAGGTTGTAATCTTCTAGGTGTTGGGTGAGTTGCTGGTTGATTGCTTTCTTGAGGATTTTTTCTGGACAGGGGAGCAGAGAGAAAGGCAGGCACTTCTTCAATTCGGCTGGACCGGCAGATTTTTTTTCAGGAGGGGGCTCACTTCAGCATGTTTCCAGACCTCCGGCAAGAAGGCCACGGGATGGAGCTATTCAGGGCCTTGCTGAGCTTGTTGCTGATTGTCTTGCTTCTGAGGTTGAAGACGTGGTGGCGGCAAGGGTCTGTGGATACCCCAGAGTGTACGTAGTTTATGATGGAGATAGTGTCTTGCCTGGTGAGCAGTTCCCGGTAGGTGAGAAGGTGTTCAGGATTTGTGTTTTTGCATGTGAGCTGGTTTATGGTGTCTGCAGCAGAGGGTTGGCATTCAAAGTTTTCATAGGTAGCTGAGACTGTAGCGGAAGAAATCTGTGAGGCTGTTGCACAGTTCCTTGGTGGGTGTGATGTCATTCTCGGTGGCTGTGGGATTGGTGAGCTCCTTCATGATAGTAAAGAGTTCTTTGCTCTGGTTTGCTCTGGCTTTGATGCAATCTGATAGTGCATTCTTCTTGGTTTCTTTCAGGAGGTGGTAGTACTGGTTGAGGGTGGCCCTGAATGCGGTCCATTCTTCTGCTTTTTTGCAGCAGTTGCTTTTCAAGGATTGCTGTTCCTCAGTGAATCAGCTTTCTCTTTTGCTTTGTTTTTTGACCTGAGATGTCAGAGCAGGGGCGATGGCGTCAGCACATTCTCTGATCCACTTAAAGAAGCTCTTTGCTGCTTGTTCGGGGTCATGTGTACATTCTGGGAGGTGGGAGTGGAGTGTTGTTCCACTGGTCTTACTTGGATACCTTTTTCCACTTTCTTCCTGTGGATATGGGGGACAAGGTGCCAGGTATGTGGGTCTGGAAATGGTGAAGTGTACACTGTGGTGGTTGGACCAGGTGAGTGGTGTGGTGTGGATGTACTTGACTCTGTCGCTGGAGGTAAAGATGGGGTTGTGTGTGTCCTGAAATGTGGGTAGGGTCGGTGATGAGCTGCTTGAGGCCGATGTTGCTCAAGATTTCCTGCAGGTTGGTGGAGTTGGCATCACTGTAGCAGAAATTGAGGTCCCTTAGGAATATGTAGTTTTTGGAGTCCATTGCCTGTGGGGCGATGAGTTCCGGTATTGTGTTGCAGAAGGTGGGGCATGGCCCTGGAGGTCTGTCGGCAAGGTTACTTCTGATGGTGCTTTTCGGTCTATGTGGAGTTGGATGTTAAGGTATTCCATTAGCAGTGCCGGATTGTCAGGTGATGTCATGCAGCATATGGTGTCCTTGTAGATGATTGCGACTCTGTGCTTGTTTGTTTGGGACTGGTGTGTTATATTGTAATTTTTGAGGATAGTGGTGGCGATGTCTGGTATGGAGGAAGGCATGGGATAGGTTTCTGTGAGGAAGATGAAACCTGGGGTGGGGAAGGAGATTGTGTCCTAGACTTTGGTGGCATGTGTAACTAGCAAACATTTGTTGAGTAGTTTGCACTGGAGTTGCGTTGTGGTGGCCTTGGTCAATCTTTCGGATGAATTATTCACTTCAGCGCTGAAGGTGAGGCAGCAGTGTCAACAGAAGAATGTCCTCTGGTGGTACATGGGGATGAGCAGCAGCAGTAGTTGTTGGTGCATCCAGTGTGCAGGGCTTGGAAGTCAGCTGCGGTGTATATGCATGGGGTGGAAGAGCCAGGGGTCCTGGCGCTGGGCATTGTCCAGGCATGGATGGCCACATACAGGCTTGCCTTTGGTGCACCAGCAGCACACCCACTAAGGTCGGATACTGTGCTGTAGTGCTGCGGGATCTATTAAGTATGTCTGGGAGGAGGAAGGGGTAATGGGAGCTTGTAGGTGTGGCTAGGTGGGAGGTGGTAAAATGTGTAGCAGGTAGGAGCAGAAATGGAGAAAAAAAGGAATGAACAGAGAAAGAAAGGCAGCAAAAAGCAGGAATCAGTACTTAGAAAAATGGGGGGAAAGAGGGAGAAAGCCGCAGAAAACAAAGCGAAAGAAGGAGAAAGCACTTAGAAAAACAGGGGAAAGGAGGGAGAAAGCAGTGAAAAAGAAGCAGAAAGCAGGAGAAAGCACTCAGAAAAAAGGGGGGAAGGAGGGAGTAGGGATTGAAAATAAGGCAGAAAGCAAGAGAAAGTACTCATAAAAATGGAGGGAAAGGAGGGAGAAAGCAATGCAAACAAGGGAGAAGGGAGGAGAAAGTACTCAGGAAAGCAGGGGGAGATGAGGAGAAGTTATTGAGAATGAGGCAGCAAATAGGAGAAAGCAATGGAGCAGCAGTGGACAGCTGAGCTGGGACCTGCCCCAAGGGATTGCTTTGCACCCTCCATTAAGTAGGTCCTGAGAGGGTAGAGGGGTGCTCAGAGGAAGAGGGTGGGGCTAGGTGGGAGGTAGGAAAATGGGCAGCAAGTTAGAGCGGGAACAGGGAAAAAATGGAATGATCAGAAAAGGAAAGGAGGCAAAAAACAGGAGAAAGTGCTCTGAAAAAAGGGGAAAAGGAGGGAGAAAGCAGCAAAAAGGAGGATCATAATAGGAGAACGTACTTAGAAAAATGGGGCAGTGGAGGGAAAAAGCAGTGAAAATGAAACAGGAGAAAACACTCAGAAAAACAGGGAGAAAGCAATGAAACTAAGGCAGAAAACAGGAGAAAGTGATTCAGGAGCAGGCGAGAACTGGCTTGGGACCTGCTTAACTAGGTCTCACTATAGTCCCATTAACCTGTTCTGTGCCCAGGACGTAATGGTTACGTCCTGAGGCACAGTGCTGCTGTGCCCAGGATGTAACCATTACGTCCTGGTCACAGAGTCCAGAGGGAGCGCTAGCGCTCCCTCTGTGGGGTTCCCCCCCACCCCCCCAAGTCAGGGATGGAAGGGGAAGCCCTTCCCCTTCCACCCCGGCCCCCACAACCCCCCTGTGATGTCAGCGCGCGAGCGCGCGCTGATTAGTCACAGGGTCTCCCCGAGCTTCCAGCGCGATTGAAAGAGATATGCAAAGCATTTGTCTTTCAATCCCATGGGGGAGGCCCGGAGGGGCTTCAAAGGGAAGGAAATGTATTTCCTTCCCTTTGAAGTCTCTCCCAGGGTTTCAAAAGCCGGATTGCTTGCAATCCGGCTTTTGAAACCCCACTAGACACCAGGGATTTTTTTTTTTTTTACTGAAACTGACAAAAAGGAGCGACCCGTTGGGCAAGGGTCGCTCCCAGGAGGGGCATTTTTCTGGGAAGGCCTTTTCTGCCTCCAGGGGGGGCAGAAACCTCTAGGCACCAGGGATTTTTTTTTTTCTTTTTTCTTTTTGTTATGTTTTCTTTTTTTTTTAGGTGGGGAGCGACCCCTTAGGCAAGGGTCGCTCCCCTAGGGGGAAAATGATATTTAGGCCGATTGGCCTATTTTGATGAGGCCAATCTGCCCCCAAGGGGGGCAGAAACCATTAGACATTTTTTTTTTTGCGTGAATTTCACGCAAGGGGATCGACCCCTTGGGCAAGGGTCGCTCCCAGGGGGGGGCATTTTTTTGGGAAGGCCTTTTCTGCCCCCCCTGGGGGCAGATCGGCCTATTATTAGGCCTTTTCTGCCCCCCCAGGGGGGGCAGAAACCTCTAGGCACCAGGGCTCATTTTATTGTATTTTTATTTTTGTTATGTTTTATTTTTTTTTTAGGTGGGGAGCGACCCCTTAGGCAAGAGTCGCTCCCCTAGGGGGCAAATATTATTTAGGGCATTTCTGCCCCTCTTGGGGGCAGATTGGCCTATTTTGATGAGGTCAATCTGCCCCAAGGGGGGCAGAAACCATTAGACACCAGGGAGTTTTTTTTTTTTTTGCATGAATTTCACGCAAGGGGAGCGACCCCTTAGGCAAGGGTCGCTCCCTGGGGGGGGGAATTATTTTAGGCCATTTCTGCCCCCCTGGGGGTAGATCAGCCTATTTTGATTAGGCTGATCTGCCCCCAAGGGGGGCAGAAACCACTAGGCACCAGGGATTTTTTTTTTTTTTTTTTTTTTACAGATGGGGAGCGACCCCTTGGACAAGGGTCGCTCCCCTGGAGGGGCAAATTGTGTTTAGGCCATTTCTGCCCGCTTTAGGGGCAGATCGGCCGATTTTAGGTCAATCTGCCCCCAAGGGGGGCAGAAACCATTAGGCACCTGGGATCTTTTTTTTGCGCCGTCACGCAAGGGGAGCGACCTTGTAGGCAAGGGTCGCTCCTGTGGGGGGTGTGGGGGGGGCAAATTTATTTTAGGCCATTTCTGCCTACCCTATTGGTATTAGGCCGATCTGCCCCACCTCTAGGCGCCAGGGCAAATAGTTTTTTTGTGTTTTTTTTTTTGTTTGTTTGTTTTTTTAGAGATGGGGAGTGACCCATTAGCCAAGGGTCGCTGCCCTGGGGGGCAAATTGTATTTAGAACATTTCTGCCCCCCTTGGGGGCAGATTGGCCGATTGTAGGTCAATCTGCCCCCAAGGGGGCAGAAACCACTAGGCACCAGGGATCTTTTTTTTGCGCCGTCACGCAAGGGGAGCGACCTTGTAGGCAAGGGTCGATCCCCGGAGGGGTGGGGGGGCAACTTTATTTTAGGCCATTGGGGCAGATCGGCCTATTGGTATTAGGCCGATCTGCCCCCAGGGGGGGGGCAGAAACCTCTAGGCGCCAGGGCAAATAGTTTTTTTGTGTTTTTTTTTGTTTGTTTGTTTTTTTTTAGATTGGGAGTGACCCATTAGGCAAGGGTCGCTCCCCTGGGGGGCAAATTGTATTTAGACCATGTCTGCCCCCCTTGGGGGCAGATTGCCCGATTGTAGGTCAATCTGCCCCCAAGGGGGGCAGAAACCAATAGGCACCAGGGATCTTTTTTTTTGCGCTGTCACGCAAGGGGAGCGACCTTGTAGGCAAGGGTCGCTCCCAGGGGGGGTTGGGGGGTGGGGGACAAATTTATTTTAGGCCATTTCTGCCCCCCCTGGGGCCGGCTGAGCTAGAGGCCAAAATCCACAGGTAGGCACTGTTTTCTATGAAAAAATGTGATGTGTCCACGTTGTGTTTTGGGCCATTTCCTGTCGCGGGCGCTAGGCCTACCCACACAAGTGAGGTATCATTTTTATTGGGAGACTTGGGGGAACGCTGGGTGGAAGGAAATTTGTGGCTCCTCTCAGATTCCAGAACTTTCTGTCACCGAAATGTGAGGAAAATGAAATGTGTTTTTTTAGCCAAATTTTGAGGTTTGCAAAGGATTCTGGGTAACAGAACCTGGTCAGAGCCCCACAAGTCACCCCATCTTGGATTCCCCTAGGTCTCTAGTTTTCAAAAATGCACAGGTTTGGTAGGTTTCCCTAGGTGCCGGCTGAGCTAGAGGCCAAAATCTACAGGTAGGCACTTTGCAAAAAACAGCTCTGTTTTCTGTGATGTGTCCACGTTGTGTTTTGGGGCATATCCTGTCGCGGGCGCTAGGTCTACCCACACAAGTGAGGTATCATTTTTATCGGGAGACTTGGGGGAACATAGAATAGCAAAACAAGTGTTATTGCCCCTTGTCTTTCTCTACATTTTTCCCTTCCAAATGTAAGACAGTGTGTAAAAAAGACGTCTATTTGAGAAATGCCCTGTAATTCACATGCTAGTATGGGCACCCCGGAATTCAGAGATGTGCAAATAACCACTGCTTCTCAACACCTTATTTTGTGCCCATTTTGGAAATACAAAGGTTTTCTTGATAGCTATTTTTTACTCTTTATATTTCAGCAAAGGAATTGCTGTATACCCAGTATAGAATGAAAACCCACTGCAGGGTGCAGGTCATTTATTGGCTCTGGGTACCTAGAGTTCTTGATGAACCTACAAGCCCTATATATCCCCGCAACCAGAAGAGTCCAGCAGACGTAACAGTATATTGCTTTCGAAAATCTAACATTGCAGGAAAAAGTTACAGGGTAAAACGTAGAGAAAAATTGATGTTTTTTTCACCTCAATTTCAATATTTTTCTTTTTCAGTTGTTATTTTCTATAGGAAACCCATGTAGGATCTACACGAATTACCCCTTGCTGAATTCAGAATTTTGTCTACTTTTCAGAAATGTTGCGGGTTCTGGGATCCAGTGTGGGTTTCATACCCATTTCTGTCACTGACTGGAAGGAGGCTGAAAGCACAAAAAATCGTAAAAATGGGGTATGTCCCAGTAAAATGCCAAAATTGTGTTGAAAAATTGGGTTTTCTGATTCAAGTCTGCCTGTTCCTGAAAGCTGGGAAGCTGGTGATTGTAGCACCGCAAACCCTTTGTTGATGCCCTTTTCAGGGAAAAAACCACAAGCTTTCTTCTGCAGCCCCTTTTTCCCATTTTTTTGAAAAAAATGAAATTTTCACTGTATTTTGGCTAATTTCTTGGCCTCCTTCTGGGGAACCGACAAAGTCTGGGTACCTCTAGAATCCCTAGGATGTCGGAAAAAAAGGATGCAAATTTGGCTTGGCTAGCGTATGTGGACAAAAGGTTATGAGGGCCTAAGCGCGAACTGCCCCAAATAGCCAACAAAAGGCTCGACACAGGAGGGGGAAAAGGCCTGGTAGCAAAGGGGTTAAGTAGGTCCTGGGAGGAGAAAGGGGTGCTCAGAGGCAGTGGGTGGGGCAAGGTGGGAAAACAGGAAGGAGACGGGAGTGGGAATGAAGTAAAAAAGAATGAATAGAGAAAGAAAGGAGGCGAACAGCAGGAGAAAGTACTCCGAAAAATGGGCAGAAAAAGTGAGAAAGCAGTGAAAATGAGGCAGATAGCAGGAGAAGGTAGCAGGGTATAGCTGATCCGGACCAGCTCAATTGGATTGCACTGTGGCCTCCATTAGGTAGGTCCTGATAGGAGGGAGGGGTGCTGGGAGGTGGTGGGTGGGGCTAAAAGGGAGGCAGGAAAAAGGGCAGCAGGTGGGAATGGGAAAAAAAGGAATGAACAGAGAAAGGAAGGAAGCAAAAGACAGGAGAAAGTACTCAGAAAAATGGGGGGAAGGATGGAGAAAGCAGCAAAAGCCAAGACAAAAGATGGAGAACACACTCAGAAAAATGGGGGAAAGGAGGGTGAACGCAGAGAAAATGAGGCAGAAAGCAGGGGAAAGCACTCAGAAAAACAGACAGAAAGGTGGAAGAAAGCAGTGAAAATGAAGCAGACAGCATGAGAAAACACTCAGAAAAACAGGGGGAAAGGAGGAGAAGGTATTGGGAATGAAGCAGCAAACAGGGGGAGCAATGCAGCAACAGGAGAAATCTGGCCTGGGACTAGCTAATACATATGCCCCTAATTTTAAAAGTCTGATGAAGGACTTGTGTTGTTTGTTTTACTTTCTTGTATGTACCACTTATGAGTCCGAATTTTAGCTCCAGTTGAATTTTATGGAGAGATAATATTCATTGTACATAACTTATAGCTCTCCAGCTTCCTTATCTAGAGATACTTTGGAAACGCAAACTAAAAGGACAAAGGTTCATTAGTTGACCTCACGATCTCAAAAAATCAAAGAGCCTGGCTGGAGTTAGTGAGTTCATAGTGTTGTACTATACAAATTCTAATCCTGAATAGCCCCCTATTTTTTTTTGCACACATGGTAATAATGTTAGTTTTTGTTTGCAGAACTATGTTTAATTAAGTACTGTGTTAAACTGTAGATGCAAGTGAATTTGAAGTACTACAATAGTTGAAATATTCTTCTAGGTGCGGTGATATTGCAGAACCACCTACAAGTGGATGATGGTGGACAATCTGAGGAGAGGATCTAATCCTCTTCCAAACCACAGTGTCAGAGGCCAGCACTGCTTTACAGGAATAGGAGGAGAAAGAGCTGGAGCTGGTAGTTGAGGAGGAAAAGGACCTGGATGATGAAAAGTACATTGTTGCCCCCATAAAGACTATCATCAAGAAGGCTGCTTCACAGACAGGCAGCAGGTTTCTTCTTAAATAATTTCTAAAGATTGCCACTCTCCAGCCATTAGGCAAGCAGTCACAGATGCTTGTTCCACCAATGCAACAAATATCTCCACACTGTCCTCAATTAATCGGTACCTATGTGAAATCTTCTGCACCCTCATTCCATGAAGGTACATCTCCTGTCTTCTCTAACTCATCTAAGGGACAAAACACCTCCAGCGAGGAGCAGATAGCCCCCATTACTCCATACATTCACCCAGATTGAACTTTTTGTCCATGCTGGACATCCTGATTGCCATGTTCGATGGTCATGTATGTCAGGGTGGATATTGACATGAGCAAATGCAGTTTCCTTGGAGAATCGTTTTTTCCATCAATTGCCTAATGTGTGGAAGGATATTTATAAAATGTAGACTACTTTCCATGTGATAGCTGCTTCCGATAAAGGACCCCCTCAGATGACTGACTGACAGACCCATTTCAGGATAGTAATGCAAAGTGTTACCAAGACACAGCAAACATACACCAAGAACATCTTAGAACATTTTTAAAGATTCAAGGCTATGGCATGGTTTCAAGCATTTGATAGCTAGCATTAAAGGATTGTTATTGGCTTATTTATATTTTAGGTTGAGATACTCAAAAGTGAACATCATTTCCAAGGCTATATCTGAACATCCATTTGTCACTATGTACATCAGTCCACTCAGTCTCACTTCTTCTATTTAGGTCTACGCAAAGTTTAAATTTGAAAAGCATTATTGCCATTTTGTGTTAGACATTTTTGTCTCATTTTCACAATTAGGAGGCTGACTGTCAGAGAGACATTTTCTGCATGAAACAGTCACCGGGAGGCATCTCAGGTGACTTTTTTCATATGAGGATATCTGTGAGCTATTGGGTTTTTGGTTGGGGAGGGTGAATACCCTTCTCAAGCAACAACCACAATCCATGTCAGAGTGAACCACAAAATTCACTGAATTAACCTGTGCTTAACAATTTTTTAGCTTGCACAAAAACAGTCAGGCTTGGCCTAGAAGCAACAGGTAAAGTAGATATGCAGCACACAAACAGAAATAAAGTAAAAACATAATACAAGAAAAACCCTACACCAATTTAGAAACATAAAGTAAATGTAATAATTAAAATGAGACCAAAATGACAAAAATTCAATCATTAGAAGTAGAGATATGCAATTTCAAACATTTTGGATAAAAATAGCACCAGAAAGTGCACAGCGCTAAATGGGAATACCTGGTCACGCAGGGCAGGGATGCTTTTCTGTGTTGGTTTTCCCACAGAGAGGTACCTTTACCTCTGGAAGTTCAGATTTGGTAGCTGTTGACTCATTTGATTCTGGTTCCACCCTAGGAGGGGTGTCTCCCACCACAGGAATGACATCCTTTGTGGTAGGGTGGGTAGTGAATACTGTGATACCCTTTTTACCTGTGGTGCGAGGAGAATCCTGAGGCTTCAGGGCTCCTTCTCTTCTTTGCCTTTTAATCTCAACTGAGATTAAAGGAAGCAATTCCTTGGGGATACCCAGCATGGATGCGTGGGTCATAAACTCTACTTCAGCCTAACCTGAGGCCTCTAGGTCATTACCTAAGAGACAGTCTACAGGTAAGCTAGGTGATACCACCACCTGCTTAGGGCCAGTAACTTCACCCCAACTAAGTTGCACTACAGCTAAGGGGAGAGACTGAGTGGAGTTGTTGACATTAGTAACCTGGTACTTCTGTCAAAGGAGGTGTTGTGCAGGTGACACCAAGTTTTCAGTCACTAAAGTGATACTGGCACCTGTGTTTCTGTAGGCCTGGGCCTCAACACCATTTATTTCAATTGACTGCTTGTACTTATCCATGTTAAGGGGACAAGCAGTCAAGGCTGCAAGGCCAATGCCACCAGGTGAGACAGAAACTGTCTTAGGACTTTCTACACATACCCCAGTTTCTATGATGGACCCACAAGTGAACCTAACCACACCTTTGCTTTGACTATTGCCAGTAGTCCCACCACTATTATTACTACTACTAGGGGCACTAGAAGTGGAAGGAGATGTAGTAGTGGTGGTAGGCTCGGGGGCTTTACCTGGACAGGATTTGGCCCCTGGCCTATGGTCTTTACCTGTGCACATATAGCACCAAGGCTTCTTATTGTGTGCAGAAGAGGAAGAGGAAGAAGTTTTATCCCCACTCCCAGAGGAGTGTTGTAGACCTGATGAGGAGTCTTTACATTTATGTTTATCCCCACCCTTGTCCTGAGACTTTTCACCTTCTTTCTTCTTTTCCTTGTCACCCCCATATGAGTTTTTCTGCTCACACTTGTTCGGACCCATTTGTCTGACTTCTTTCCCAATTCTTGGGGAGAGGTCAGATCTGAGTCTACCAAATACTGGCGCAACAAGTCAGACATACAGTTATTGAAAATATGCTCTCTCAATAGAAGATTATAAACGCCCTCATAGTCAGACACTTTGCTACTATGTAACCAGCCTTCTAAAGCTTCGACAGAACAGTCCACAAAGTCAACCCAATCCTGTGAGGATTCCTTTCTAGTTTATCTGAACTTTATTCTGTATTGCTCATGGTGAGCCCGAAACCGTCGAAGAGTGCATTCTTAAGGACACTGTAATTGTCTCAGTCCTCCTTCCTGACAGCGAGGAGTCTGTCCCTCCCCTTACCAGAGAAGGACAACCACAGAATAGAAGCCCACTGCCTTTGAGGGACCCTCTGAACTTTACAGGCACTCTCAAGTGCAACAAAACAATTGTAATTGTCATTGTTCACCTTGTATGGGAGAACAATTTTATGCAAGTTTCTAGATTCTATGGTGTCCTCCCTAACTCCATAACTCCTGAAACTGTTGCTGCCACCATGGGGAAATAACCCTAACCCCGCCTTTCCCTTTCCACAGCCAAGGCCTCCCTACCTAGGGCTAGCCGTTGCTGGTGCAGCCTCAGCCTGGCCTCCTACAGTCTTAGTATCCTGAGCTCCTTATCTATGGAGTCATCACCTGGAATTGGACCATGGGATCCCTAAGATACTGAAGTGATATGGAAATGGGCAGAGGTAGATCTTTCCCTAGCTCTGGTATCCCTAGTGACCTGACCTCTGGGTGTGAAGGGAGCCCTATCCAAGTGACTACGCTTCCTACCGCCAGCTACACTAGTGGGTTTGCTAGGTGGAACATCTTTGGAAGGGCCCTCCCCTGAATCGGAAGGATGATTCTCTGATTCTAAGGGGCTAGAATCTCCCTCCCTCTCCTCCTCCTCGCTATTAGCATGTTCCTGATCATTCTGAAGGAGAAGGCTCAACAGAAAATTCTTACTGGGGTTCTTCCCTACATCTAGGCTTCTATCTGTACATAGCTCCTTCAATTCCTTGAAGGTCATGCCCTCATAAGGAGTACCCATGACCTCAGAGCTAGGCCCAGCAGTAGACATGATGTGTGTGCCAGTGTAGTAAAACCTAACCTACCTAACCCCTAGTCTCTTAGAAAGGAAAGTAAGAGACTAGATCCTGTACTAGGTATATATATGTATAGCTCTAGGTATGGAGTATTCTTTCCTGTGGAAAGCACCGGTGACAGAGTGATAAAGCAATTGCTAGTACTTACCCCACCGCTGCACCAACAATGTAGGAGGCTGGCCTGATTTGTAGTGGGTACCAAAGGAATTTACACCTTATACCAGGTCCAGTTATCCCTTATTAGTGAAATGTAGTTAGTGTCTAGAAGCCTGGCTCTCTAGGGGTAGTGTGGATGAGCAGCCAAGGCCTAACTTGGAGACATGCAAAGCTCATGCAATACCACTGTAGTCACACAGTACTCACACACGTGAAAGAAAATACTAAGGGGCATATTTATACTCCGTTTGCGCCGAATTAGCGTCGTTTTTTTCGACGCAAATTCGGCGCAAAACTAACGCCATATTTATACTTTGGCGTTAGACGCGTCTAGCGCCAAAGTATGAGTAAAGAGCGTCATTTTTTTGCGTGAACGCCTTCCTTGCGTTAATGAGATGCAAGGAAGGCGTTCCCGTCTAAAAAAATGACGGCGACGCAAATGCGTCGTATTTATACTCCCGGGCAAAAATCACGCCTGGGAGTGGTCGGGTCAAAAAACCCCGCATTTGCGCCACTTTTTAACGCCTGGGTCAGGGTAGGCGTTAAGGGGCCTGTGGGCTCAAAATGAGCCCACAGGTGCCCTCCCATGCCCCCATGGACCCCCCCTGCCACCCTTGACCACCCCAGGAGGACACCCAAGGCTGGAGGGACCCACCCCAGGGACATTCAGGTAAGTTCAGGTAAGTATAAAAAAAAAAAAATATTATATTTTTTTTGGCATAGGGGGGCCTGATTTGTGCCCCCCTACATGCCACAATGCCCAATGACCATGCCCAGGGGACATAAGTCCCCTGGACATGGCCATTGGGCAAGGGGGCATGACTCCTGTCTTTACTAAGACAGGAGTCATGTAAATGGCGTCTGGGTGTCGTTTAAAATGGCGCAAATCGGGTTAAGACGATTTTTTAGCGTCAACCTGACTTGCGCCATTTTAAGACGCCCTAACGCCATTTTTCCCAACGCCGGCGCTGCCTGGTGTACGTGTTTTTTTTCCACGCACACCAGGCAGCGCCGGTCTGCTTGCGCCGGCTAACGCCATTCAATAAATACGGCGCAAAATTTTTTGACGCTAAACTGCGTTAGCGCAGTTTAGCGTCAAAAAGTATAAATACGGGCCTAAATGTTACAAAAATAAAGGTACTTTATTTTGGTGACACAAATGGCAAAAATACCATAGACACTATACTCCCTTAGGAGGTAAGTAATGCACAAATTATATACATTCGTACGCAGAAATAGCTGTAAAAACAGTTAGAAAGCAAAGCAAATAGTGAAAATCATAATAGTTAGAAATGGGTGTAGAGGGAACACAAAGCATATACTAAAAAAGTGGAATGCAAATGTTGGTTTCCCACCTAGGCAAGTGTATTGTGTAGAGGGGTGCTGGGAGTATTAGAAAACACCAAAGGTAAGTAATATAACCGACCCCACAGCCGAGAAAAGCAGGGGTAAATCACAGTAACTTTCCTAGAAGAAACAAGAACATGAGAAAGAAGAGACTGCAAGACACCAACAATGGATTCCTGGACCTGAGGACCTGTGGAAGAAGGGGAACAAGTCCAAGAAGCACTGAAGAGTCCAGGGAGAACAGGAGCCCTTGCTAACCCAGATGAAGGTGAAAAAGAGGAACCACCGGTGAAGAACAACAATCAGTACTGCACCCAAGAAGACGAATGCAGGTTCCTGGTTGGTGCAGATGATGTACCACACCGGATGGATGCAGTCTGGTTTGCGTCGTTGGATTCCACCAACAAGCCTTGACACACGCAATGCTGTCAGTTAGCAAAAAATGGCACTGCCCAGGATCAGGAGAGAAATGGCGAAGTCTACCCAGAAGAGGGAATCAGAGGGGGCTCTCAGCTACTCAGAGAGCCCTCAGAAGGCCAGGCAGCATGCACAGAAGTCCCGCAGCATGGGGACAAAGAGGCCCATGTGGCACTACAAGAAGGGATCCCATGCCGCTGGAGAACTACTCAGGTTGTTTTGCGTCACAGGATAGAGTGCTGGGGACCAGAGCTGCACTGTACATGATGAACTTCATGGAAGGATGCCAACAAGCCTTGGTAAGTCCAAAACATGTGGTGCACAGGGGTACTGTCTTGCATAGGAGGCAAACTCCTACCTCCACCAAAGTTGGACAGTAGGACGTCAGAACCATCGGGACCACTTCAGTCCACCACCCTTGTTGCTGAATCCAAGCACTTCATCAGAAGAGGGGACCCACGCCACCGGTCGTCGCTGCAGAGGACTGCCTGCTGACACAGGGGAGTGACTCCTTCACTCCAATGGAGATTTCTTCATACTTATGATGCAGGCTGAAGAAAGGCTGACCTCTGAGAATGCACAACCTGGAAACAGTTGCAGTTGCAAACAGGAGCTTAAGATACAATGTTGCAGAAGTCTTGTTTGTTGCAGTTTGTAGAGTTCCTGGAAGCTCCAGATGCAGTTTCTTTGATAAGAAGGTGAAGTGAAGGATGCAGAGGATTCCTACTGGAGTCTTGCAATCCGAATCTGAGGAAACACCCAGAGGAGCAACCCTAAATAGCCCTGAAAGGGGGATTGGTCAGCTGCACAGGTGAGGACCTATCAAGGGACGGCTATAACGTCACCTGCTGGCACTGGCCACTTAGATGCTCCCAGAGTTCCCTACCACCTTGTAATCCAAGATGGCAAAACCCAGAGACACTCTGGAGGAGCTCTGGTCACCACCCCTGGGGTGGTGATGGACAGGGGAGTGTTCACTCCTCTCTACTTGGTCCAGTTTCATGCTAGATTAGGGTCTGGGGTCCCTGAACTAGTGTAAACTGTATTATGCAAGGTTGGCACTATCTGTTCCCTTCAAGGCATTTCCAGAGGCACTGGGAGGCTACCCCTCCCAAGACTGTAACACCTATTTCCAAGGGGAGAGGGTGTAACATCCCTCTCCCAAAAGGAAATCCTTTGTTCTGCCTTCCTGTGCTTGAGATGCTCAAGCAACAGGAGGGCAGAAACCTGCCTGTGAGGTTGCAGCAGCTGCAGCTGCCTGGAAAACCTCAGAAGGCTGTAATGGCAGTACTGGAGGTTCTCTAAGGAGCACCAGAGTGCATGGACTCATACAACCAATGCTTCCAAAGCCTTGGGGTATGATTCCAACATGTTTGATACAAAACATGGCCATGTTCGGAGTTACCATTCTGAAGCTGTACATAGGTAGTGACCTTTTCACTTCCCTCTTTACTCAATTAGTTTTTGCTGTCTTTAGGATTCTGAGCACTTTACCACTGTTAACCATTGCTAAAGTGCAGGTACTTTGGACTCTAAACATGTTAACATTGGCTTATTCACAATTTACATATTTAATTTACTTGTATACTTGTGAGTCCCTAGTAAAATGCTCTGTATGTGCCCAGGGCCTGAAAATTAAATGCTATCTGTGGGTCTGCAGCACTGATTGGGCTATCCACTACAGTATCTCTTTAAACATGTCTCAGGCCTGACACTGCAGAGCCTGTATGTGTAGTGTTAAACTGCTTTTTCGACCTAGCAACTGCACCCGCTTGCCAGGCCCAAACCTTCCTTATTATTACATTTAAGTCACCCCTAAGGCAGGCCCAGTTAGACCTACGGGCAGGGTGCAATGTATTTAAAAAACTGGACATGTTCATTTAGGATTAACATGTCCTGATAGTGAAAAACTATTAAATTATTTTTCACTACTGCAAGGCCTATTTCTCCCATAGGTTAACATTGGGGTTACCTTGAAACAGTCTTTAAGTGTAGTTTACGATTTGGAAAAGATGGAAATTTGGAACTTGGGCATTGGGCATGAAGCATTTTCCACGTCGCAAACGGCGAATCGGGCCTTTTGCGATGTGCAAAATGCAATTTGGGATGTGCAGACCCAATTCTGCTAGTGCAGGGGTGCCCTCACACATAAGCACTCTGCAACCTGTCCTCAGGGCAGGAGGGCCTGCTATATCGGTGACTTATAGGCGACCTGGTGCAGTGTAAATGGCAGTGAAAGGGTTCATGCACTTTTTCACACAGGCTGCAATGGCAGTCCTGCAAAACCCTTTGCATGGGCTCCCTATGGGTGGCAAAAGAAATGCTGCAGCCCATAGGGATCCCCTGGAGCCCCAGTGCCCTAGGTACCTCAGTACCGTGTACTAGAGACTTATAAGGGGGCACCGGTGTGCCAATTTTGGGTGAAATACTGGGTTATCAGTGTGCAATAACCATATTTTAAGAGAGAGCATAACTGTTGGGTTCCTGATTAGCAGGATCCCATTAGACACAGTCAAACACACTGACAAATAGGCCACAAATTGGGGTAACCATGCTAGAAAGAGGCTACTTTCCTACACTGACTAGGACAAAGTCAGACGTTCAAGCTGACCACGATGGAGCATGACCAGAATACAGGACTGAGTTTGGCCTGTTGGGCAATGTACAAGATTGTCCTTGGACTGAGATGTGAGGTCAAGCATCATGCTGTATCGAGTTGCATCAATTCCGATGAGGCTCGTGGTCAGGAGCTGCGAAGTGCTGCATCATGTTGCACTTAGCTGTGTTGGTTCTGATGAGGAGCTGGAAGATGCTTCTGTGCAAAGACCTGCATTGCAATATGTTGTGCTGCATCAATTCAAATGAGGCTGCCAATCAGGAGCTGCAAGATGCAGTGATAGGAAGCCCTGTGTGGTGCTGCGTCAAGTTGCTTCATGCAGCGTCGGTTCTGCGGGAACCCAGAGTTGTTCTAGAAGGAGTACAATCTTGTTGGTCCTGGACCCCTCTGCAGGGTCATCCTCAGACCTTTTGCCTTTTCTCTTCATTTTCTGCTTAATTAGTGTTTTCTGGCTTTAGGATTTTGAGCACTTTACCACTGCTAAGCATTGCTAAATTGCAGGTATTTTGGACTCTAAACATGTTAACGCTGGCTTATTCACAATTGACATATTTAATTTACTTGGAAGTCCCTAGTAAAATGCACTGTATGTGCCCAGGGTCTGTAAATTAAATGCTACCTGTAGGTCTGCAGCACTCATTGGGCTACCCGCTACAGTAGCCCTTTAAACATGTCTCAGGACTGCCACTGCAGAGCCTGTGTGTGCAGTGATAAACTGCTTTTTCGACCTGGCAAGTGCACCCACTTGCCAGGCCCAAACCTTCCTTATGATTACATTTAATACACCCCTAAGGCAGGCCCCAGTTAGTCATAGGGGCAGGGTGCAATGTATTTATAAAGTTGGACATGTAAGTTTAAGTTTCACATGTCCTGGTAGTGAAACATTATTAAATTGTTTTTCACTACTGTAAGGCCTATTTCTCCCATAGGCTAACATTGAGGCTACCTTGAAACAGTCTTTAAGTGTAGTTCACGATTGGGAAAAGATAGAAATTTGGAATTTGAGGTCTCTGGACTCATAATTTAAAATCACAACTCATGATGAAGTTAGATTTTAAGTTTTAAGTCTGAAAATGTCACTATTTTAAAGTTGGCATTTCCTTACTTTAACCATTATGGGCCATATTTATACTTTTTGACGCAAAACTGCGCTAACGCAGTCTTGCGCCCAAAAAATTAGCGCCGGCTAACGCCATTCTGAAGCGTCATGCGGGAGCCGTATTTATTTATTGAATGGCGTTAGCCGGCGTTAGTCGACCGGCGCTGCCTGGTGTGCGTGAAAAAAAACCACGTACACCAGGCAGCGCCGGCGTAGGGAAAAATGGCGTTTGGGCGTCCAAAAATGGGGCAAGTCAGGCTGAGGCAAAAAAATCGTCTTAACCCGATTTGCGCCATTTTTTTTGGCGCCCAGACGCCATTAACATGACTCCTGTCTTAGCAAAGACAGGAGTCATGCCCCCTTGCCCAATGGCCATGCCCAGGGGACTTCTGTCCCCTGGGCATGGTCATTGGGCATAGTAGCATGTAGGGGGGCACAAATCAGGCCCCCCTATGCCACAAAAAAAAAAAAAAAAAACACTTACCACAACTTACCTTTTCTTCCCTGGGATGGGTCCCTCCAGCCTTGGGTGTCCCCCTGGGGTGGGCAAGGGTGGCAGGGGGTGTCCCTGGGGACTTGGGAGGGCACCACTGGGCTCATTCTGAGCCCACAGGTCCCTTAACGCCTGCCCTGACCCAGGCGCTAAAATCCGGCGCAAATGCGGGTTTTTTAGTCCCGCTCACTCCCGGGAGTCATTTTTGCCCGGGAGTATAAATCCGACGCAATAGCATCGGAGTCAGTTTTTAAGACGGGAACGCCTACCTTGCATATCATTAACGCAAGGCAGGTGTTCACGCCAAAAAATGACGCTAACTCCATGAACTTTGGCGCTAGACGGGTCTAACGCCAAAGTATAAATATGGAGTTAGTTTTGCGTCGAAAAAAACTGCGCAAATTCGGCGCAAACGGAGTATAAATATGCCCCAATGTGCCTCTGCCTGTCTTTAAATACACATCTGGGGTGGATGACAGCTGGCCTTTGCTCATTCTCTCTAAACAGTCACACACAAAGGAAGCTGGGGTCTGACATTTAAATCCTGATGGCGCATCACCTAGTTGATGGAGTGTGTCTGAGACCAGGGTGGGGAAAGGCAGGGTCTTGTACACTACAGAGATTTTTCTTTGAAGTTTGCCTTCTTCAAAGGCAGAAATGGATATAAGTACTGCACCTCGGACACCACAAAATCCTTCTGAACTGAGAACATTCTGCCAGGACAAAGAGCTGGATGCTGTAGAAGGGACTGCCACTTTGCCTGCTGCTTTCCTGTGCTGGCCTGCTGCTTCTGTCCTGGGGGTGAAGGAACTGGTCTTTGCTTTCTACATCGTGCTTCCAAAGGTTCTCAAAGGGCTTGGACTGAGCTTGCCTCCTGTTAAGAATTCTCAGGGACATCAAAGACTTAATCTGCAAGCACCTGGGTTCTCTTGCTGAGAGTCTTGACTTGCCAAGTGGTGCCAAAATCCAATTCCTGGGCCCTTGAGCGTGAGTCCAGGTGTAACCAAGAAGAAACAAGCATATCAACTCCAGAGTGAATTCATGACCAACTGTTGTGGGTACACTAGCACATTCAAGAGCTTGATTACAGCATGATCATGTTGCTTGCAACATTGGACTTCTTTGTGTATATTCACAACATCCTTGAGTATCACGTTTGCAATAACCAATGCTTGTTAAATGTTTCATTTATTATAACCAATGCTTGTTGATTATGCCCACAGTATTCCACCTGCTCCAAATGTACATGCCAAAACATGTGCTCTTCACAATGTTATCTGTACTGAACATGTGCCATAATAAGGAGAATCATTGATCATATCTTTAACAAGCAACAAACTGCCAAAAGGCACATGTGCAAATTTGATTATTTAAGGATGATTGTGAGTCTGAGGCCTTGCTTGGCTTCAAATCAATTGCTCTGCTCACCTGTTTCTAGTCAAGTCAAGTTCATTGTCCTCCAGCCTACCTCCAGTCAAATTCCAATGCAAGTCAACCTCCTTGTTCTTCAGCCTGCCTCCAGTCGAGTTCCAGTGTTCCTCGTTCTCCAGCCAACTTCCAGGTGAGTACCAGCATTTCTCGTCCTCCGGACAGCCTCCAGTCGTATTCCAGTGATCCTCACCCTCCGTCAGCTTCCTGTGGTGTCCCAGCTCTCCTCTCCTCCTCCATCTCCTGCCAATGATCCCATATTTCCTGTAAAAAAGAGAAAATAAGGAAGGTGAACAAAAACCTGTTTGGGTTTGTCAATACCAGGACAGTGCGCGCTCTACGGGCATCTAGAATGCAAAAACCCAACACTCACAAGATAATGTAATTTATGCATTGTGATGATATGTTATTGTTTAACCTTTTGCATTGCAGAATTCCATCCAAAAGATTAATTTTTAAGGTGCTTATAAATACTGTACATTTGCAATGTATTGCTGCAGACATTCAGAGTGTGTTAGGGGGTGGTCCCTTTCCAGGGCCTTCTAAAGACTTTCCCTGCAACATGCCTGGGCGTGGTTCTAGGCTGGGCCAAGACTCTATAAAAGAGAGTCAGCCCAACTTCCAGTGCTCACTATTCAGAGGTCCCGTGCAGAGCAGCAGCTTCTTCCTGAGCTCCTGTCCCAGCGGCCTATTTGGATTTTCCAGTCTTCTGCACTCATCTCTCATTGGTGATCACTGTTTCCAGACGGTAAGACGGTGTTTGGACATTTCCCAACACCGTAATTGAGAATTTTCATATTCTTGATTTTAATTCTTAAATGAATAACAGATTACTTGTGTGATGCCATTTTTTGACATTTGTATGGTGGTTTGCAAATAGGGAGGACGCGCAATTTATTCCATAAAGATTTGACTTCGTTATTGCATTGTTGTTCATTGCGAGCTGATATTTCTTGACATTTACATGATGTTTTACGAGTTGGCAAGACGTGCAACTCGTTTCATGAGCATTTAACTTTGTTGTTCATTGCGCGCGCGCTACCTTTTCTTGACATTTACATGGTGGCATTCGAATCGGCGAACCGCGCGATTCACTTCTCGTGTGTAATTCATGCTGTTCATTGTGCGCTACCATTTTCTGGCATTTACATGGTGGCATTCGAATCGGCAACACGTGCGATTCTTTCCTTGAGTGTTTTTTCATGTTATTCATTGTGCGCTACCATTTCTTGGCATTTGCATGGTGGCATTTGAATCGACAAGACGCGCAATTCTTTCCCTGAGTGCTTTTCATGTTGTTCATTGTGCGCTACCATTTCTTGGCATTTGTATGGTGGCATTTGAATCGGCAAGACGCGCAATTCTTTCCTCGTGTATAAATAATGTATATTACTGTGCGCTACTATTCTAAGACATTTTCTTGGTAGCATTTCAAGTTGACACGTTGCGTGATTTATTCCTTGAATCTACGTTGTGTGATTTCATGGTGCACAATCCTTTATGGTGTTTAATACTCATATAAAAATCTGCAATGTGCGCAATTCACTTCCCAATGTTTTTTCTGAGATGAACACAACAATACCGGAGTTCTAGATGTAATGCTGTTTGTTCCTGATATATATTCTTAAAAGGAGATTCATGTGGTTGTTTAGAAATTGCTCAGAGTGTTTCCTGATTCTCATGCTAAAGAAAGTACTTGAATCTGAAAGTCCTATTTAACTTTTCCTGTTTCCTCCTCAGGCATTCGCTCATCTAAAGCCTAGTCAGTTTAAGGACTATTCTAGGGTTGTTCATGTTTTTCGGAAAAGACGAAGCTTAGAGTTGTAGCATGGTACTGATTTCATGAGATGTAATTTTGATGTTGTGTTTTAACCTTTTGCTTCCTACAGGTCTCCTTCCCAGCTGTTCCCGTCCTAATCCCCTTTTCCCCACTTGGACTCTCTTAGACTCTGTGATAAATCTAATCAGAGTATTGGAGCTGTCTTGTGGTGGAAGTGTTGGGAACGTGCACAGACCCGAGGATCTGGTGACTCTGACAGGGTTCTTCTGAAATTTTCAAGGAAGTAACTTCATTTGAAGGTAAAAACTATTAATTGCTTAAATGAAACAAACAGAGCTCTGTCTTTAAATGATTTATGACAATAAGAACTAGAGTGATTTATCGTTTGAATGGGAATCCAAGATACCGCTAAATAGGCATTAAGGAAATACGTATTTCCTATAACTAGCGCTCCTCTGAGAAATAGGAGATGGGAAAAACAGCAAGTTTATCAAAACTATGTTTGGCAAGAGATTACACCAGAACACAAAGAAGCCCTTTATTCAAGTTGATTGTTTATGAGACTCTCAAAGTATTGCAAAAAGAAGAAGAGACTTGTTCAGCCTTATAGAAACATATGCATGTGTCAACAATACCTGAAATTATGCAATGTACAATAGTTTATGCATGATCAAAGTATTAATGAAGTAATTCTTTTGCAGCCCAGTATCCTAAAAAAACAAAAGACCAGTATTTTGAGAAATCAGACATCCTGATGCCCAACATGACATGCAGTCCAGGGCCTAGGAGTCCGATTCTGCAGTCCACAAAGCAGAAGATGATATTTTCTATTTTTCTCTTCCTAAAACCCCCTTCCTCCTGAGGGCTTGCAAGAGGGTAATGTACTCTTCATCACGGTCACGTTAGTCCTCACTGGGACTGGGGTATTGTCATCGTTCCACTGGAATTCCTGGAATTCAGGTGAATGGCTTGCAGAGAACACAGACCCGCATTCTCTATGGAGTGGCATCGGACTGTTAGAAACAACTCTGTCAAGATGTCGTAATAGCCCCTTATGGAGCTATTGTGTTTCTAAGTGCTATACTAAGATTTAATATTTGAAAATGTGTATCTTTGCTTGTATATTTTGAATTTTTGTCATTTGGTTTTGTTTTACTCAGATAAATACTGGCAATCTTCCTAAACTAGTGTATGGTACTTTTTGGGTGTTTTCACTGTGTTACTGTGTGTGTAAGTACAAATACTTTATACACTGCTTCTGAAATGAGCCTGGCTGCTCGTGCCAAGCTACCAAGGAGGTGAGCAGGGGTTATCTTAGCTATGTGACTCCTTTACCCTGACTAGAGTGAGGGTCCCTACTTGGACAGGGTGTAAACCACTACAAATTGGAAACCCCATTTCCAACAAAGGAGTAGGTTGACCTTTCCTTTATAGGCAGCAGGTCAGTCCTTCTTGCAGCAGGGCAGTCCTTCCAGTAGCAGGGTAGCAGATCTGTCCTTCTTCTGAGTCTTCTACAGATCCAGGAATGATCTGAAGGGTTGGTCTGTGGGTCCAATATTTATACCTGGTGCTAGATTTGAAGTGGGAGAAGCTCCCATGCCTGATGCTGTAATTTCTTTCGTTCCCCCACCCTGGATCCGAGGGGACTCAGGTTACAATAGACTAGTGTGAAGTGCTCTGTGAATGGGCTGAAGCAGTCCACTTTAAGAGCAAATGTGGTAGGTAACAGCTCTGCCTCTCAAATAAGGTCAGGATGGCCCATCCTACCAGCACCCTGCCCCGCTTTGAAATGCTGTCTGTGAGTAAGACATAAAGGCTAGCTGCCAGCTACATCTATTCATGTGGCAAAGGATACAGGCACCAAATGGTTAGGTCAAGAAAATGCCAACTTTCTAAAAGTATTTTGCAGAATTGTGGCTTAAAATCAGACTGTAGCCGGTTGTCGTCAACTACGGCTCCTGAATCCGAGTGGCGCTACTTGCACGGCCGCAAGATCAGCGTCACTCGTTCCCATGACGACCGAGACCCCGGCGTCAGCGACGTAACCCCGGATTTCCGGGTCCGGGTGGCTGGAAAAAGGGAAGACGGACGGCCACAGGGATGGAGGGAGTCAGACGTGACTATTTTGCAGACGGCAAACCTCACGGAGACGGCAATCAAGGCCGAGGAGGAGTCCCAGAGGAGTGTAGGAATCACAGACGACTTGAGAGCCACGGAAGGCACGAAGAACCCGGAACCGAGTGAAGAGACGCTGAATAACCACCACGTCCCTGGAGGGGTGTGGCTCAACAAGGTACGGTCCTTGCTGAGGGACAACAAGTTCTTAAACCGGGATAAGGGTGAAAGGAGGGGAGAGGGTAGGGACGGTGGGAGAAGGGCTGGGGAGGGGAGCAGCTGGGAGGAGGGTAGGGAGGTGAGGAGACAAGAAAGGACTGCACTATATTAACAAGGCTACTGTAAAATACAGACCTCATAGGAAAACACCTTAAGTTTGACAATCTCTGGCCAGACACCTAGCGTGACCTCATCACGACCTACCGTTCAAACCTATTCACATACGCACCCGGGATATTTTAATCTCTCTCTCTCTCTCTCCTTCTCTCTCTGTCTCTCTTTGTCTCTCTCTCTCCCCTTCTCAACTGTCATCTATACGCTCCCTAGAAATACTTATCCTGACTTACCTTCCCTTTTCGTTCCTTTCTGGTACATCGGGAGACACGTCAGAGGATCTCCGCCAGTCAAACAGGGAGCTGTGGAAGAGACCAAGAGAGAGTTCGGACTAAGAGGACACCGATACACTGTGACAATTATATGAATATTTAAATAAATACACCCTATCACTTACCTGAGTCTCAGATTCCTTTCTATCACCTACCCACTGTCACACAGACTTAACCATTAACAAGAGTTTTAACTCGCATTTAATTTAAAACCAAACTTGACGGTCCTACCTGCTACCAATCAAAAGTTATCAATTATTAAATGTAATAAAGTAAGCCAATGCTATCCTATGGGAGAGGTGGCCTTGTAGTAGTAAAAAATAAATTTAAGAATGTTTTACTATCAGGACATACTTAATCTTAAAAATGCATGTGTCCTTTTTAAACACACTGCACCCTGCCCTATAGACTGTTTAGGGCCTATACGAGGGATGACATACGTTATAAATAAAAAGAAAGGCTTTGCCCCACAGCAATAAGTTTGTTTTGTCAGGTCAAAATAGCAGTTTAAAACTGTACACACAGGCTGCAGTTGCAGGCCTGAGACACGTTTAAAGGGCTACTTAAGTGGGTGGCACAATCAGTTCTGCAGGCCCATTAGTAAAATTTATTTTAAAGGCCCTGGGTACTTGCAGTACTGGTTTAGCTGGAACTTATAAGTAAATTAATTATGGCAATTGGGGGTGAGCTAATATTACCATGTTTTAAGGAGTAGGCACATGCACTTCAGCACTGGTTAATAGTGGTAAAATGCACAGAGTGCTAAAGCAAACAAAAATAAATTCAGCAAAACAGGAAGGGTGGAGACAAAAAGTTTGGACTTGACCCTGCAGAAATGGCCAGATACAGAAATTCCCTTGCATGAAAAAGGTGATGCTGAATATTGGCAAACCACATTTTGTACTAAAAGCATCTTTTTGCAAACTTTCTGTTAATTTCCTGTGATTGTAAAGGAAATTTTGCAGTTTCTCACATCCCAACTTCTCATCTATATTTTACCACAAGAGGTTTAAAAATTGTGATAGGCCTTTATTTTAAGGATAACGTTTTTTGGCCAAAGAGGTTTTGCTTATCAAGAAAAGAGCACTCTCACTTTAATGTTTTCTTCTGAGGTCTGGGTGTAACACACACGTCACAGTTTTAAATCTCTGCAGATCCAAATTAATATTGAATCTTTGCAAGGTTAATACATTTTGAAACATGCAATTGGTCAATCCCAAAAAAATTGTTTCAAAAATATTCAGTTGCAAGCACAACATTTCAAAAATACTGTCAAGGAAAAAATATTGAGAAACAAAATACAACATGTATTAAAATATTTTTTTGTATTCAATATTGTTCTTTTAAAAATATTGTATATTATATTTTAATTTTACCGTATTAAATATGTGTTTAGTTAAACTAATATATTACATAGTATATTAAATTATATTAGGAGCATTATAATAATTGATTTTAAGTTTTCATATTTAAATAAACAGATTGTATATTTAAGTAGTAATTTATAATATAGTAGGTTGGTTGTTGGGTTTTAGGGGAATTGAGTGGGGAGTTATTTAAATTGTAAATTATTGTTTTTGTATTTTAAATTGTTTTTATGTTGATTACATATTGAGTGCCTCATTAGGAGTCTGGCGGTCGGACAAGTCGACTTCCAGACTATCGGTGAGGAGACTGTTGCAAAGCTGGTGGTCTCCCTACCAGACCCATTACAAGGTTTCCACTGCACTGACCAGCAGAAACCAAGGTTTCCACCGGTCAGCCCAGTGAAAAGTGTGCAGTGGCATTGGTCTCAGCTCCACATGGAGCTGAGGCCAATGTTGTCGCACAGGGGGCCCCCCAGCACCTTCTGAATGCACACTGTCTGCAAAGCAGAATGCACATTCCGAGGGTGCTGGGAGGGGGGTCCCTGTACTGTCCATGTCATGAGCAGTGAACGGGCCCCCCTGTGGCCCCTGCACTGGCTTTCTGTAAGCCTTTTCATGGCAGTGTCCCCGCCACGAAAAGGCTGGCAGAAAGCTGAGTTGTAATGAGCCAGGTGGCTCTGATTTTAGCTCTGCCCTGACTGAGTACCACCCCATCGGGAACAAAGTTCCTGGTGAGGATGGTGGTCCCCTGGTGGGTCCACATGCCAGGGATGTAAAGTGGCAGTCAGACCGCCAAAGTTGGGGTGGAGTCCTTGGAGCACCAGCCTCATAATGAGGCCCTGAATTGCTAATTAATTCACTTAATAATGTAAATTAATTATGTAAATTATTCTCCTGATGTCTGTGAGTTTGCTCTTGACTTGATGGAGTGGAAGTAGTAAATCTAATCTCTCTAAAGTCCAAAATCTTCCCTAATGGTGCTTGGATTAGAGTAGGAATACTTTCCAAACAGTTGCTTGTGTTGGATTGGGAACAGTAAATTTAACATTAATTTAACCCCTCCAAAGCGTTATACTTTCCTTCTTTTACTTAAATTGGAGTTAGAATAATAAATCAAGCGCCCTTGATGTCTAATACCTTTGCTCATGTTTATTTTCAAGTGTTATTTTTACTTCTTATTTTTTTTTTTTTATGATACTTAAATAAAGAATTGATAAAGAATTTTATTTTTTATTAATTTACAGTCATTGTTACTATTCATAATGTATTTTTACATTGTTTAATTATTGTTTTTAAAAAAAAGTCATACATAAATACATACCTACCTGTGTGTGCGTGTTTTTTCACAGAAAAAAACAAATGTTAAAACCATTATATTTATAGTGATGTTATAATTATGATGAAATGTCAGTTAAAAACAATGGACATCGTTTTAAATGGCATCAATGACTGCATAGAACATGCCAAGCGAGATTATAAGTAGTGCAAGACCGCAGTTATACATAGTTCAGTTAACCATAACTGGTGAATTTCAATGTTTCCTACACCCAACACTTTGTGAACAGCAAACCCCAAACAATGCTTGGCCAGTGGGATTGACTACAAGGGCTGCACTTCAAAACAAAAGAGATGTCATTTTTAATAAGGCATAAGTACTGGCTTTGTCAAAGTTCAAAACTTTTATATCTAAAAATCAGACCGTTTGCTTTGTCAGGAGGCCAGGACTTCAATATATATAAACCCAATCTATTGGCTTCACCAAAAGGTTACCCACCCCATTAATAAATTAAACATTTCATAATTTACTTTTAACATCAATGGGGGTCAATAAATATTCTTAAAACACATCTAGTAATGTTCATTAATAGTAATTGTCAGTAAAATATTTTATTTAAATGATTTGAAGTCAACACAATCATAAAGTTTTGTCATTCTTTAGCACTCGTCATGCCACAAAATGCAGCCATAGAACAAACCACAAGGTGAAGAGTATTCAGCTCCAGCTCAGAGTGTTTTGGTAAGCTCTCCTGGGGTCAAGCTCTCCTGGGGTCATGCTTTCAATGACCCAGGAATTAATGTTATTTTTTAAAACAGTCCTGGGTGTCCTCTGTACTGCCTGCAGCGCCCCAGAACAATTAACTTAATAGTTTGGTGTGTCCTCTGCTCTTCCTTGTGACACTACTAGAACTAAAATATTTGAAACAAAACCTGTGCAGTGCACATTGAGACCACTCCTGGTAAATGCAGTGAATAAAAAATGAGTGGCTTCCTCACTTAAATAATGAAGCAAAGAGGCTGTGGGTATTTTATTTTTATTTCTATTGTGGGTATACCCAGGTCTCAATATGTAATATGTGCAAATACAAAGCTTGGGTGATTAAATCAGTGATGTCATCAGTATGTTATAAAAGATGCCATAAAATATGTCATGAGTGATGAAATATGTGAGGTCATATGCAGTACATGGCAGGAGCGCAAGATATAGTTAGTTTTGCTAACTAAAACTGGTGAACTTCTGTGATTTTTTTAGTTAAAAAATGTAATGTTGTCACAGATATATAAAATGCTACTTTAACCTTCGGTTTCTTCAGTGACTTTCTACATTTTTTAAAGAAAAACTGATCTTTTTATCACATCTAACTGTAATATCACTTTAACCTTTGTCTTTTTCAGTGAATTTCTAGGTCTTTTTTAATTAAAGTAATATTTTATTACCAAACATAAGAGGCCATGCATTTTTGTGATAGGTTGGCTAAAGGACTTTATTCTTTCAAAGGGGAGGAGTCCATGTGCCCCCTTCGCTGAGTCTTTTTAGGCCCTGGGGACCCCATTCCCTTGGACCACTTATTAAAATAAACATAAGGGGGGGGCATGCAGGGGCGTGGCCTGAGCGGCAGCAATGGCGGACACGCAAATGCTCTGCTCCGCCGAGGCCTACTAGACATCCTTTCCTTTATATCCCCAGAGGGATCCCGTGACAGAATCGGGACGGCGGAACAGTGAGCAGAAGCCTGGAGGCTCGTGGGTGACTGCCTGGACCCCTGAACGGAGAGCCGCAGGGGCACCGCCAGCCTAGTTCGGAGTGCGGCCTGGTGGGAAGAAGCGACCCGCAGCTGGCCTGAAGAATGGGGTGCTGAGACGGTGAAAGTGTGGGCCGTGCAGCCGGCCGCCGGCGGTGCAGATTGGAGGCCAATTGGTAACGGCAAGTTCTTGGGAGACGTCCCTGAAGCTGTGGCGGTGCTGTAGGGAGAGAGTGCGCTGGAAGAGGTGGCCTGAAGAATGGGATGCTGAGACGGTGAAGGTGCGGGCCAAACGGCTGGTGGCCGATGGTGCAGAACGGAGGCCGATTGGTAACGGCAAGCTCTTGGGAGGCGTCCCTGAGGCTGCAGCAGTGCTGCAGGGAGAGAGTGGGGTGGAGGAGGTGGCCTAAAGAACAAAGTGCTGAAACGGTGAAGGCGCGGGCCACGTGGCCGACAGCCGGCGGTGCAGATTGGAGACCAATTGGTAATGGCAACCTCTTGGAGACGGCCTCGAGGCTGCGGCCATGCTGCAGAGAAAGAGTGCGCTGGAAGAGGTGGCCTGCAGAACGGGGTGCTGAGACGGTGAAGGCACGGGCCGCGCGGCCGGTGGCGCAGATCGGAGGCCAATTGGTAGCGGTAAGCTCTTGGGAAATGGCCCTGAGGCTGCGGTGGTACTGCAGGGAGAGAGTGCGCTGGGAGAGGTGGCATGAAGAACGGAGTGCTGAGACTGTGAAGGCGCAGGCCACTCGGCCAGCGGCCGGTGGCCGGCGGTGCAGATCGGAGGTCGATTGGTAATGGCAAGCTCTTGGGAGACGGCCCTGAGGCTGCGGCGATGCTGCAGGGAAAGAGTGCGCTGGAAGAGGTGGCCTGAAGAACGGGGTGCTGAGACGGTGAAGGTACGGGCCAAGCAGCCGGCGGTACAGATCGGAGGCCGATTGGTAACGGCAAGCTCTTGTGAGACGGCCCTGAGGCTGCAGCGGAGCTACAGGGAGAGAGTGCGCTGGAAGAGGTGACCTGAAGAACGGGGTGCTGAAATAGTGAAAGTGCAAGCCACGAGGCCGGCGGCCGTTGGTGCAGATCGGAGGCCGATTGGTAACGGCAAGCTCTTGGGA
This sequence comes from Pleurodeles waltl, assembly GCF_031143425.1. Lineage (NCBI taxonomy): Eukaryota > Metazoa > Chordata > Amphibia > Caudata > Salamandridae > Pleurodeles > Pleurodeles waltl. The sequence continues at coordinate 843,445,879 of NC_090436.1, forward strand.
GATGGCCCTGAGGTTGCGGCGGTGCTGCAGTGAGAGAGTCCGCTGGAAGAGGAGGGGCTGAGAGGTGGTGGTTCCGGGCAGCGGACGACTGTTTGGAGGCTGAGAGGGGGCACTGCTGGGAGCGAGCTGGCAGGGGCTACCTGTGGGGGCTCTCGGCACGCTGCCGCGTGCCCTCGCGGTGCCGTGCCAAACGTACCTGAACCGAGGTGAGCGTTGGGGCCCTAGGAGGTGGTGTGGAAGGGCACCCGCCGGGAAGAAGAGGCGGCACACCTGGAGGACGGACGTAGCGACCCGGCTGGGCCTGGCGAGGTCGCCTATTCGGCGGACTGATGGAACACAGAGTCTGGAGGCAGAGCAGGGCCCAATTGGAAAGCTGATGAGTTGGCCGCGGCTGTTATACAGCAGAGAAGGCGCAATGATGGGACCCGACCCTTTTGACAGACTGATAGGGCTACCCAGGCCTAAGGCGGCTGTTCACGTTATTACACCGACCACTTGGGGAGCAGAGCCCGGAGGCTTTGCTCCTCTCTGTAGACCTAGAAAGGGCATTTAACTTAGTGCAGTGGGACTATCTCAGTGTAGTGATGACCAGAATGGGATTTGGAGAGAATTGGATATGATGGGTTGAGCTGCTGTACCATCACCCAGTGGCTCGGGTGCGTGCGGGGGGAGTGGTGTTGGACTTCTACCCCATGTGCCATGGCACTAGACAGGGCTGACTGCTCTCGCCCTTACTGTTTATGATTGCCATTGAACCCCTGGCAGGACAGTTCTGGATGGAATGGCGGGGTAGGGGGGTGTTATTGGGTCAGGAGGAACACATTATCTCGCTCTATGCAGATGACCTGCTGATCTATTTACGAAGTGGCGTGACTGGGATTGCCTGGGAGCTGGCGCTGCTTGAGGGGTTCGGTGTCCGGTCGGGTCTTAGGGTTAACAGGAGAAAAACGTATGCCTTCCCACTGGTCGAGGGCACTGGATGCCCACCCACGTGCCCGGATGATTTCTCATGGGCACCTCGCTCCTTCAAGTATTTGGGTATTCAGATCTACCACAAATTAAGTGACTTACGCAACGGGAACCTTGGAGCAGCTCTCCGTTCTCTACGATACTCTGTGATGTTCTGGCACTCGCTGAAACTCCCAGTGATGGCCCGAGTGGCCCTGTCTAAAATGGTCATGTTACCACAGTTCCTATACTACTTCACCAAGCTACCTGTGACTATTTCGAAGAGATGGTTCAGGCAACTGAACTTGCTCCTTAGGGGACTGCTCTGGGATGGGGACGTCAGCGGAAGTCTCTCTGCACCCTATGCCGACCTACTCTGGAGGGGGGATTGGGGGTCCCAGATTTGGAATTATACTACCTGTCATGCCAGCTCCAGTGGGTGGCTCCCTGGGTTTCGGGGAGCCACCGAACGAGAATGAGTGTAGCTGGTGACGAAATAACGCCGGATCGCCTCATAGCAGGATTGGTGGGGCCGGGAGCCTCCTGCCTGGGAAGTCTGAATTACTGAGGGTGGCCCTCTCTTGTTGGAAAACCTGCTTAAGGTGCACCAGTGTGGCGGTACCCTACTCCCCTGAGCTTCCATTAACTGGTGTACAGCTAGGAGTACCGGGCCGCATTTTAGCTGGAAACCAGATGGGGGCTTGGACACAGGCTGGTGTGTTGAAGCTAGGAGACTTATTTCACGAGGGGGTCCTGCGCACCTTTGCAGGATTAGGTGAAGAGGATGGAGTCTCAGGGGGACAGTTTCTGACATACCGGACTCGGGTCCTTACGGGATGACGATTATGGCCCACAATAAATGCAGAGCCAGAGACACATGCTATTCTACATTTACTATTAATGGGGGGAAAGGACAACCATCTGCTCACCGAACTCTACAAGGCCTTTACTGATACTATATTAAAGTCCTTACAGATTCTGAGGTCGAAATGGGAGGAGACAGGGGGCAGAGAATTGACAGATGCAGTGTCAGAAAGTGTTAGCGTGTCCTTGTAACGTGTCTATAAACACACAGTTCAGATACATCCAATACAACTATGTTCACAGAACGTATCTCACGCCACACAGACTTAGGATGATATACGGGAGAGAGCCCAGGGATTGCCCTAGGTGTCAGACGACAGACCCGGACTTTGGTCATATGGTCTGGGAATGCCCCAACATACAGGGAGGCTGGATGGGAGTGTTGAAGGACTTGAGGGGGTCTTTGGGGGTGCGGTTAGACCCAGAACCTCTATTGTGCCTGGTGGGTTTACATGGAAGACCGGCATCCAAGACAGTGGGAAGCAGGTTCCTGGATCTTGCTCTGGTCCTGTTCAGGCGCCGCATTGCAATGGCCTGGAAGTCTCAGATGGGCCTGCGGCTGGAGGATTGGAGGAATGATGTCTCGAGATTGGCTCAGGCCGAACAGCAGGCGCTGCAGGGAGAAGAGGCAAGGGGGATACGGGCGAGACCTATAGCCCCACTCTGGACAGAAATAATGGAGGCTTGGGAAGACTGAAAGTGGGGGGAAGAGAGGGCATCAGAATGCGGAGAAGCAGTGACGCTGGTGGAAGGGGACCGAGGGGATATTTAATGGGGCAGGTGGAGGACGGGAGGACAGGAGGATCATGGGGCATGCGTGCGCCAAAGGGGCTTCCTTACCCCATGGTCGTGGACAGCTCATGGGGCAGGATGAGAGATGCTAATATTCGTGGATAAGAGATTTGACCATATTTGATGGGCGGAGGGACCCTAGTGGAATGGGATAGACCCTACAAACGAAAAAGAGGTGGGAAGACATCTGGGATGACCCTACCGGCAGTGCGACTTAGATATACTGGCAGGACCTAATCCCAATGTGCCACAATATATTAACCTGTGCATAGTTTGTTTCTTTTTTGTTTTCAGTAATTGCCTTATTTTCCTTTTTGTGGTTGAATTAGTTCAAAGTTTATTTGGGGACACAGAATGTGCAGATGGAAATTGAAAATGAGAGTAAGTGAGACGTGTCAATGTTCTGCACAAGTGGATGGTCTCATCAGTGACCAACGGAATATTGTAATGAATCACACGGTGACTGCGATCTGCATAAAATAAGTTTGGATATACGGCATGTAAAGAAGAACATACACATGTATTTATGATCACTAAATTCTATGAAAAACCAATACACAAAGTTTAAAAAAAAAAAAATGGAGGACATGCAGCCCCACCTCCCTGAGAGTTTTTAGGCCCTAGACACCCCATCCCCTAGGGCTTTTGTTACTTAAAGGGGAGGGGTGAGTGCCCACATGCTAAAGCCTTATTAGGCCCTGGGGACATCATCAGCAGGCCCTTTTTTTTAAGTGGAGAGATGACCAAGTGGTCCCTCCCCAAGCCTTATTAGGCCCTGGGGACTCCAACCCATAGGGTATTTTTCAATTAAAGAGGACTGGGGGCACGAGGCCCCCCAGTCTTATTAGGCCCTGGTGACCCCATCCACCAGGGCCTTGTTTTAATTAAAGGGGAGAGGGGTTGTTCAGCCTCCCTGCCCACGCATTGTAGACCTTGGGGAGCCCATTACCCAGGGCTTTTTTTAAATAAAAGGGGAGAGAGACCATATTTCTCCCCTTCCCATATTAAGGGGGTCATTCTGACTTTGGCGGGCGTCAGAGGCCGCCCGCCAAAGTCCCGCCGTCAGAATACCGCTGCACGGTCAAAAGACCGCCGCGGTAATTCTGAGTTTCCCGCTGGGCTGGCGGGCGACCGCCAGAAGGCCGCCCGCCAGCCCAGCGGGAAACCCCCTTCCATGAGGATGCCGGCTCCGAATGGAGCCGGCGGAGTGGAAGGGGTGCGACGGGTGTAGTTGCACCCGTCACGATTTTCAGTGTCTGCTTGGCAGACACTGAAAACCTTGGTGGGGCCCTGTTAGGGGGCCCCTGCAGTGCCCATGCCATTGGCATGGGCACTGCAGGGGCCCCCAGGGGCCCCACGACACCCGTTACCGCCAGCCAGGTTCTGGCGGTCAAAACCGCCAGAACCAGGCTGGCGGTAAGGGGGTCGGAATCCCCATAGCGGCGCTGCCTGCAGCGCCGCCATGGAGGATTCCCTAGGGCAGCGGAAAACCGGCGGGACACCGCCGGTTTCCCATTTCTGACCGTGGCTGTACCGCCGCGGTCAGAATGCCCATGGATGCACTGCCAGCCTGTTGGCGGTGCATCCGCGGTCCCCGGCCCTGGCGGTAGTCAACCGCCAGGGTCAGAATGACCGCCTAAGTAATTTCAGCCATGGGTGTTGACTCCCGGGGCCTTTAGAGCTCAGGTAGGGGCCCACGTTGCCTCCCAAATAATTTTAAGCAATTTCTGCCCTAGGGATGGGCTCCCCAGAGCCTTCAGTTATGCAGGGATGAAGCCACCCAGTTCGTCTCCCCATTTAGTGTAATTTCAGTCTTGGAGGTGAGCACCTTGGGGCCTCTAGAGGGGATGGGCTTCCCTCCCATGGCTATGTGGCTCCTCTTACCTTCATGAATACAAACCTTTAGCTGGGGCCCCCAGGACATAAGCTCAATTAATGCAGCCCTGTGTGAGAAGGTAGCCTCTTTCTTGCATTGTTACACTTTTGGCCTGTTTGTGAGTATATGTCAGGCTGATTTTACTGTCTCACTGGGATCCTGCTAGCCAGGACCCCAGTGCTCATAGTGAAAACCCTATTTGTCAGTTTGTTTTATGTGTCTCACTGGGACCCTGCTAGCCAGGCCCCAGTACTCATAGTTTGTGGCCTGTATGTGTATACCTGTGTAGTGCCTAACTGTGTCACCGAGGCTCTGCTAACCAGAACCTCAGTGCTTATGCTCTCTCTGCCTTTACATTTGTCACTATAGGCTAGTGACCACTTTTACCAATTTTAATTGGCACACTGGATCACCCCTATAATTCCCTAGTATATGGTACCTAGGTACCCAGGGTATTGGGGTTCCAGGAAATCCCTATGGGCTGCAGCATTTCTTTTGCCACCCATAGGGAGCTCAGACAAACCTTTACGCAGGACTGCCACTGCAGCCTGAGTGAAATAACACACACGTTATTTCACAGCCATTTTCACTGCACTTAAGTAACTTATAAGTCACCTATATGTCTAACCTTCACTTGCTGAAGGTTAGGTGCAAAGTTACTAAGGCCCGTATTTATACTCCGTTTGCGCCGAATTAGCGTCGTTTTTTTCGACGCAAATTCAGCTCAAAACTAACGCCATAATTATACTTTGGCGTTAGACGCGTCTAGCGCCAAAGTATGGGCAAATAGCGTCATTTTTTTGCGTGAACGCCTTCCTTGCGTTAATGAGATGCAAGGAAGGCGTTCCCGTCTAAAAAAATGACGGCGACGCAAATGCGTCGTATTTATACTCCCGGGCAAAAATCACGCCCGGGAGTGGTCGGGTCAAAAAACCCCGCATTTGCGCCACTTTTTAACGCCTGGGTCAGGGTAGGCGTTAAGGGGCCTGTGGGCTCAAAATGAGCCCACAGGTGCCCTCCCATGCCCCCAGGGACCCCCCTGCCACCCTTGCCCACCCCAGGAGGACACCCAAGGATGGAGGGACCCATCCCAGGGACATTCAGGTAAGTTCAGGTAAGTATAATTTTCTATTTTTTTTTTTTAAATTTGGTGGCATAGGGGGGCATTATTTGTGCCCCCCTACATGCCACTATGCCCAATGACCATGCCCAGGGGACATAAGTCCCCTGGGCATGGCCATTGGGCAAGGGGGCATGACTCCTGTCTTTACTAAGACAGGAGTCATTTAAATGGCGTCTGGGCGTCGAAAAAAATGGCGCAAATCGGGTTGAGGCGATTTTTTTGCCTCAACCTGACTTGCCCCATTTTAAGACGCCCTAACGCCATTTTCCCCCTACGCCGGCGCTGCCTGGTCTACGTGTTTTTTTTCCACGCACACCAGGCAGCGCCGGTCTGCTAGCGCTGGCTAACGCCATTCCATAAATACGGCGCCCGCATGGCGCTTCAGAATGGCGTTAGACAGCGCTAAATTTTTTGACGCTAAACTGCGTTAGCGCAGTTTAGCGTCAAAAAGTATAAATATGGGCCTAAGTGTGAGGGCACCCTTGCTCTAGCAAAGGTGCCCCCACATAGTTCAGGGCCATTTCCCCTGACTTTGTGAGTGCACTACATATAAGTCAATACCTATATGTAGCTTCACAATGGTAACTCCGAATATGGCCATGTAACATGTCTAAGATCATGGAATTGTCCCCCCATGCCAAATCTGGTATTGGGGTACCAATCCCATGTATCCCCGGGGCTCCACTATAGACTCCAGGTAGTGCCAAACCAGCTCTCTGGGGTTTTCCCTGCAGCTACCGCTGCTGCCACCACGCAGACAGGGTTCTACCCTCCTGGGGTCTGGGCAGCCCAGTCCCAGGAAGGCAGAACAAAGAATGTCCTCTCCCTTTGGAAATAGGTTTTAAAGGCTGGGGAGTGGTGGCCTCCCCCAGCCTCTAGAAATGCTTTGAAGGGCATAGATGGTGCCCTCCTTGCATAAGCCAGTCTTCACGTTTTAGGGAACCCCCAATCCCTGCTCTGGCACGAAACTGGACAAAGGAAAGGGGAGTGGCCACTTCCCTGTCCATCACCACCCCTGGGGTGGTGCCCAGAGCTACTGCACTGTGTCCCAGACCTCTGCTGTCTTGGATCCAGAGGTGTGAGGGCACTCTGGAGGCCTCTGAGTGGCCAGTGCCAGCAGGTGACGTCAGAGACCCCTGCTGATAGGTGCTTAGCTGACTAGGTGGCCAATCCGCCTCTTAGGGCTATTTAGGGTCTCTCCAGTGGGCTTTTCCTCAGATAACGACTTGCAAGAATTCACCAGAGTTCCTCTGCACCTCTCTCTTCGACTTCTGCCAAGGATCGACCGCTGACTGCTCCAGGACGCCTGCAAAATTGCAACAAAGACTACCAGTGACATTGTAGCACCTAATCCTGCTAGCTTTCTCGACTGTTTCCTGGTGGTGCATGCTTTGGGGGCTGTGTGCCTTCATCCTGCCCTGGAAGCCACAAAGAAATCTCCTGTGGGTCGACGGAATCTTACCCCTGCTTCAGCAGGCACCAAACTTCAGTGTCACCAGTACTCTGGGTCCCCTCTCATCCTGACAAGAGTGACCCCTGGAATACAGGTGGTGGACCCAAGTGACCCAGACTTTCCAGTGGTCCAACTGTCCAAATTTGGAGGAGGTAAGTCCTTGCCTCCCCTCTCCAGACAGTAATCCTGTGCACCGCATGAACTGCAGCTGCTAGGGCTCCTGTGCACATTTCCATGGAATCCTTCATGCACAGCCAAGCCCAGGTCCCCAGCACTCTGTCCTGCATTGCTCAACTCCCTGAGTTGACCTCCGGCTTATGGGACCCTCTTTTATAGTGTTGAGATGACCACCATGTTCAGACTTCTTGAACCCTTGTTCAAGTGCTTCTCTGGTTGCTACTTTCTTTTGCATGGGCTCTCTATGTTGTTGAGGGCCTCCTTTGAATCCTCTCCCAAATGGTGACATCCTGGTCCTTCCTGGGAGCAGGCAGCACCCTTTTTCTTCAACTGCCACTCTTGTAGCTAGCAAGGCTTGTTTGCGGTCTTTTGCCAAAGAAACAACTCTGCATCCTCCAGCACTCCATGAGACAACTTCTGCATGAAGGGGAAGTTCCTAGCACCTATCGTTGTTGCAGAATCTTCAGTTTCTTCCATCCAGAGGCAGACATTTTGCACCTTCATCCGGGGTTTATTGGGCTTCTGCCCCCCGCCGGACACTTTCACAACTCTTGGACTTAGTCCTCTTCCTTTGCAGGTCCTCAGGTCTAGGAATCCGTCTTCAGTGTGTTGCAGTCTGTTGTGGTCTTTGCAAAATCCTCTTTCACAAGTTTAGTGTGTTTCTGGGGAAATAATAGTAATTTCCTCCGACTTTCCAGGATCTTTGGGTAGGGTCTCTTGAACACCTTTAATCTTTTCCTTACACTCCCAGTGACCCTCTACACACTACACTAGCCTGGGTGTCCATTCGTGGTTTGCATTCCACTTTCATGGTGTATGGTTTGTGTTGCCCCTAGGCCTATTGCATACTATTGTTGTTCAGACATGCGTGGTTAAGGTACCAAAACCAGGAAGTCGTGGAAAATGAAAGTGTTGTTTCACTTTTGTTTTTCACAACTTCGTGGTTCCGGACTCGTTCTTCCAGGTGTTTCCCTTTTGCACTATTTTTCTAACTGTTTACTTACCTGATTTTGGTTTGAGTCTATATTTTATGTATTTTACTTAACTCCTAAGGGAGTATATCCTCTGAGATATTTTTGGCACATTGTCACTAAAATAAAGTACCTTTATTTTTAGTAACCCTGAGTATTGTGTTTCTTATTAAATAGTACCTATATGATATAAGTGGTATAGTAGGAGCTTTGCATGTCTCCTAGTTCAGCCTAAGCTGCTCTGCTATGGCTACCTGTATCAGCCTAAGCTGCTAGAACACTACTGATCTACTAATAAGGGATAACTGGACCTGGCACAAGGTGTAAGTATCATCAGGTACCCACTATAAGCCAGGCCAGCCTCCTACACACTGCTGCCACTTTATTGTTTTTTTCTTGCAGGAGTGTCATGGGATAGCAGCAATTGTTGCTGATTTATTTCTGTTTTTGGCCCTGAGGGTTCCTCTGGGCCCTCCCCTATTGGGCCTAGGTGGTCAGTACATCCCTGCCCTACCCCCTTATCATACTTTTAATGTTTTACTTCAGGACAAGGGACCAAGGCCCTCAGTCCTGTAATGACTGCGAGCAACATTTTTCTGACGTTGTTAGCAGACAATCAGGGTCAATCAAACCACTCTATGTTAAAATAGGCTCTCCTGTGAGAATCTCTTGAGCCTCTCACTGACCCAACCATCAAGATACACAATTATTTTTTACCCTTAATATCTCAAAACTACTCAATGGATTTACATCAAATCACAAAAAGCCCAGTCTGCGTACCAAGATCTAGCTTTCTGCCAAATTTGTTGTAATTCCATTCAGCTGCTTTTGCTGTAGCCTTGTCTAAAGAAGTATATTGAAAATGCATTCGGATTTTGCATTTTGAGACCCCCTTTTTTCTCTGCTCCCGTTTGACAGATCACCCCAGAACATTCCATGTACAAACTAGTCAAAAAGTAGCACAGTTTTTGAAAGTTTTCAATGGAACAGCTCATCTAACTATAACTACCTCTTGCTGACCACCACTAGGTAATAAAGACAAGTAATTGAAAGTTTTGTGGAGATTAGAAAAGTGATTTACACCAAATCACAAAAACAGATGTTTCTGGACCAAGTCCAAGCTTTCTGCCAAAGTTGATGTAATTCTGTCGAGCATTTCAGGCTGTAGACATGCCTAAAATACCTATTTGAAATTACAACAGGAAAATGTGTTTTGTGACCCCCTCCTTTTTTTGGCCCCCACTTGACAAATCACCGCAAAACCTTACATTTAGCAGCTGAAGTGAGTGGCAAACTAGTTTTAAACATTTCATGAAGATTTGTCAAATGGCACCAAAGTTATTAGCAAAACAAAAAATTATTTTTCTATGGAAACTAGGTCTTAACGATAACTACCTACTGGCCTGTAGATAAGTGAGGACCATGTTTCCATTGAAAATTTTTTTGGGGACTTACCTATATCTTTGGTATCATTTGATGACTCTTCACAACATTTTTCCACAAAGGTGTAACAGTGATTCTTGTTGCACACTGAAAGCTTTGAGGTAATCCATCACGTGAGGGGCAAGAAAAATGGGGACTGAAAAAAGTTGTGTTTCCCATGTTAAATCCCATATGACCTTTAGACATGTCAACAGCCTGAACCGCTGGACGGAATTAAACCAAATTAAGCAGAAAGCTGGCTTTCGATACGCACATCATGCTTTCATTTATTTGTTGTAAATCCACTCAGTAGTTATTGAGATATTAAAGTTAAAATACATTTGTATATCTCTGGCAGCGATGACTTTGCAAATATTTCACAAACAATTTGCAAAGAAATGTGAATTTTCATGAACACGCATGCAAAAAAAGAAGCATTGTAATTGCAGCCGCTATTTTATTTGACGGGACAAGGCCCCTGGTGGTGAAAATCCAAATTGAAAGTGGCATAAGGGATCAGGGTGAAGGTACTCTAACCCCTAGGGGTGTGATATAGGTGTGTTTTGGGGGCAAATTATAGGTTTAAAATAATTTCCCATCACCATACTCGGTATTTGTGAAAAGACGTGAATTTTCACAAATTATTTGCAAAATATTCGCAAATATGAAAAAATGTTAAAGAAAAACCACAGACTCATTCATACACTACTTCATTCACTCATACATGCACTCGGAGAGTCAGGTGCCCACTCAGACACCCATGCCCCCACTCAGACCCACACACCAACTTTCAGACCCACTCAAACACTGACACATCCACTGACAAAGACAGGCCCTATGACATATCTTTGCTGTGCATGGCCAAAGGCTGTGCGTGGCACGGGGTTGGGTGGGTATAAGTGCATAGCTGCAAGGCCTAGGTGCAGGTCAGGCCTTGCACCCACCCCCTGCAGCCCTGGGGACCACCACCTCCACGGGGCTACAATAAAATGCAATGCGGGCTGTGCGCCCCCTGTGGCCTCTGGGACCACCCCTCCCCCAGGGCATCTCCCTGCTTTCAGCTCCCACTTGCAGAAAGTGAGGTTTTCATCTGTTTCCCTGCATGCAAATAGGCATGCAAGGAAACTGATGAAAACATTGGTCCTGCAAGCAGGGAGCTGCTATTTAAAACAGCTCCCTGCTAGGGGAGCAATGACAGCTCCCGCAGGCCCTTGGGAGCCCACTAGGACCACTGGCACCTTGAGAGTCCCCCAGCGGTACTGTAACTCTCTCTCACTCAATCTCTCTCTTCCATCCGATAATGAGATGGAAGAGAGAGAGCGAGAGAGATTGTCATTGCAATGCTTTCTCCATACAATGAATTTACAGAGTCAGACTAGCAAGATGTTTGGGACAAATGTTTCACTTATATTTGGATGTAGGGTGGAACAGAGACACTTAGGGGCATATTTATACTCTGTTTGCGCCGGAATTGCGTCGTTTTTTTTTACGCAATTCCGACGCAAAACTAACTCCATATTTATACTTTGGCGTTAGACGCGTCTAGCGCCAAAGTCCATGGAGTTTGCGTCATTTTTTAGCGTGGACACCTACTTTGCGTTAATAATATGCAAGGTAGGCGTTCCCGTCTAAAAAATAGACTCCGAGGCATGTGCGCCGTATTTACACTCCCGGGCAAAACTCACGCCCGGGAGTGGGCGGGTCAAAAAAAATGACGTCCAGCCGCTATTGCGCCGTTTTTTAGCCCCTGGTCAGGGCAGGCGTTAAGGGACCTGTGGGCTCGGAAGGAGCCCAGAGGTGCCCTCCCATGCCCCCAGGGACACCCCCTGTCACCCTTGCCCACCCCAGGAGGACACCCAAGGATGGAGGGACCCATCCCAGGGACATTAAGTTTTTTTGTGGCATAGGGGGGCCTGATTTGTGCACCCCTACATGCCACTATGCCCAATGACCATGCCCAGGGGACATAAGTCCCCTGGGCATGGCCATTGGGCAAGGGGGCATGACTCCTGTCTTTGCTAAGACAGGAGTCATTTCAATGGGGGTTGGGAGTAAAAAAAAATGGCGCAAATCGGGTTGAGGCAAAAAATTTGCCTCAGCCTGACTTGCCCCATTTTTTGGCGCCCAAGCTCCATATCCCCCTATGCCGGCGCTGCCTGGTGTACGTAATTTTTTTTCATGCACACCAGGCAGCGCCGGCGGCTAACGCCGGCTAACGTCATTGATTAAATACGGCGCCCGCATGGCGCTTCAGAATGGCGTTAGCCGGCGCTAATTTTTTTGACGCAAAACTGCGTTACAGCATTCAAATTCTAGGGTGTAAGCAAAGAATGAGAAGTAACGGCTATATCTGATTCTGAGAAGACCTCAAAATAAGCTCCTCACCAGCTGACATTCTAATGTTCTATTTAGAATGACAGGTTGTTAAGGTCACGTGGTTTGAGTAAAAAATAATTGAAATTATTCTTCAGGTCTAAAAGTAGATGTTATTTTTCTAAATTAAGGGAATTGGTAACTAGACCTTTCTGGCACACGTGTTTCACGACTAGGAAATGAATTGCAGCTAGGTGCTTCTGCTGGGGCCAACACATAATTCATTTTATCATGACTAATACGTTCAATTCAAATTTTTATTAAGGGACTGACTATTTTATAGATCTTTCTGTTGAAACCTCTTTGCCGCAACAATTTGACATTTTAAATATTTGCGGAAATTGCAAATGCATACATGAATGGCTCACGTGGGAAGAGTACGAAATCAAGTACAAAGCCAAAAGCGTGTTTATTAAACGAATACAGTTAAACCTACATATCTTACAGCATCAATATAATTGATACCCAGAGCGTTTACAATTAATTTTTACTCTCAACGTTTTATTTTATTTGCTATCCAATCGCACGTGATTATGAGAACAGATATCCGGGCTTTTATATCTTATCGGAACAGAAAAAGTTTTGAAAGTTTTGTGAACTATATTTACGTAAACATGCTTCTGCTTTTTTATGGGATTGTAGGATTATTTAGTTATCTGAGTAGATGTTCGTGTTACATAAATGTCAGACGTAGAATGTAGTTAGCTTTTACTTGCATGTTTATGATAAATTACGTGGCGTAGTCTTATATTCCATCAAAAAGCGACTGCATTTATGGCAGATTTGAATTCGTTCTAAATATGGCGTCTGCGCCCACTTACGTACGTTTGTAATTGCAGAATATGTGATATGTAACTTGAGGACATGGTATTGTACGGCCTCCTCTACAGACAGCCCACTCATTGCCATAATAACTGAAGCTGTCATGACACTGGTTTGTGCCTAGCGTGAAGCCCTAAACAATCCTGACAGGCTGCAGCTCATTAAGGGACGGTGATTTCGTTGAAATGTCCATCAGCTCTCAGGATGCACCAAGATGAATAGGCCCAAAACAATAGCCCCATTTGTCAAAGCATTAGCTTCTCTAATACATGATGAGACAATCAAGCCCAGCCGCCTTTAGCACAAAGACATAATTAATCAAATGGACGAATCGTTCAAAATTTGTTCCAGTATTTTCAGTAGTGGACACGGGTTTCTATGGAAACATTGGTGTTTGCATCACAGATAATGATTATTCTGTATGGCAAAGTTCTGAAAAAAGCAATGCAAAAAAGCAAGTCGGGGCTGTAAAGAAGAAGCCAAGATTGCTCATTTTACGCAATGTCTGGCTCGGAACGACTTCAGTCAATACAAGAAAAACATGAAGACGCTCAAAATATAATGGGCACTTGAACGCAAGTGCTGCCGTCTCAAAAACGCGTCAAGCATTTTTTAATTATGAGAGGACTTTTTTTCATCGCATTGCCTTGCTAGACTTTTTAGCTTCAAAAGAAATGAAAGCATTAACATATTATTCGTGTTTGTTATTTATACACTTGTGTTATTGCACACATCAGTGATAGAATAATTGATTTCAGTGTTCAGATTTTTTTGCTTGCTCAAAGGCTTTTTTGTCTAGGGAGCAAAGGACAATCAGAAAAGTACCCTGGCTCTCCCAGCCAACTTAACAAAAAATATAAACAAATTCAGATATTTAAAAACATTCTACATTTCTTTTAGGTTTACTAATACAGTGGACTTGACAAAAAAGAGTAACCTTTTGAGTCATAAAATTATATATACAACTTCACTAAAGTTACTTTTTGTGAGATATATATCCCTGAATTCCTATAAAAATCGAAGCAAATTCTACATGTTTTCTGTGAGGAGAAAATGAACAAAAGAAATGGTCGTCGCAAATAGACACAATTCCAGATGGAAAACCTGACTGTGATCTGACTCTAAGGTTTGTTTTTGGGTTTTTTTCTACTAAAAGAACATATTTGTCTGTGAAGTAACTTTATAACTACTTCAGATATTTGCACTTCCATTTTGATATATTACCATAACCTTTTGAGGCACTAAGGGGGATATTTAAGAGCCCTTAGCGCCATTCTAACGTCACATTAGCGTCATTTTGGTGTTAGAAGGCTAAATGTGCATGCATTGCACCACTTTGAAACCCTTTGCGCTATCAATCAATCAATCAATCCAAAAATGTATAGAGCGCGCTACTCACCCTTGAGGGTCTCAAGGCGCTTGGGGGGGATCAAGGGGGGTGCAAGGAGGGTCACTGTTCGAACAACCATGTCTTGAAGTTCTTTCTGAAGAGCAGGAGATCTTTGGTTTTGCAGAGGTTGGTGGGGAGGGAGTTCCAGGTTTTGGGGGCGAGGTAGGAGAAGGACCTGCCTCCTGTGGTGGTGCGTTGGATGCAGGGGACTGTGGCTAGGGGGATGTCGGCTGATCGGAGGTTGCGGGTGGGAGTGTGGAAGTTCACTCTGTCATTGAGGTAGGTTGGGCCGGTGTTGTGGAGGTATTTGTGTGCGTGGATGAGGATCTTGAATGTGATTCTCTTGTCTATGGGGAGCCAGTGAAGGGATTTGAGGTGTGGTGAGATTTGTTCATGGCGGGGGAGGCCAAGGACGAGGCGTGCGGCTGTGTTCTGGATTCTCAGGAGTTTGCTTTTGAGTTTGAGTGTGGTGCCGGCGTAGAGGGCGTTACCGTAGTCTAGTCTGCTGCTGATGAGTGCATGGGTGACTGTCTTCCTGGTCTCTGGGGGAATCCATTTGAAGGATTTTTTTAGAGTGCTATATTATGCCTACGCCAATCTAACAGATTTCCTTGCATAATTGTTTTGGCAGTTTTAACGTCTGTTCAGAGCAGGCGTTAAAAAGGGGCATGCCATTGAATGCAATGGGCCCCTATGTACTCTGCAGGAGTAGTGCCAACATTTTGATGTTACTCCTGCAGAGTACATCAATAGCGTTAAAAAAAATGACGCTATTTGAAATATGACGCACACATGATGGTGGCGGGGGGTGCTAAAGAGTGAAAGAAAAGTGGCCCTGTACTGTGTGAAGGACCACTTTTCTTTTCGTAAATATGCCCCAAAGTATACATATGCTCATTGTGTGGCATTTAAAACTAGACTGGTTTGTGATTACCAAAAAAATGATGACCTTGTGGACATACACGACCTTCCCAAAGGCGGTCAAGTTAGCCCTTTTCTGGAATACTCAGATTGAAACTCAAATACAATTAGGGGCATATTTATACTTGTTTTGTGCCAAATTTGCATCATTTAAAAAAAATGCTAATTCAGTGCAAAACTGACTTCATATTTATACTTTGGGGCTAGACCCTTTTAGCACCAAAGCTATGGAGTTAAAGTCATTTTTTGGACTTGGAGACCTACCTTGCGTCAATGAGATACAAGGTAGGCATTCCAATGCAAAAAATGACTCTATTGCCTTAGCGCCATATTTATCACCCATGCTAAAATCACTCACAGGGGGAGGAGTGGTCAAATAATGGTGCAAAGCTAGCTTTGTATCCATTATTTAATGCCTGTGTCAGGGCAGGCGTTAGGGGATCTGTGGGCCTATTTCCATGGTGGAACACCATGGAATAAGCTAACAGGTGCCCTTCCCAGGTCCCAGGGACACCCCCACCCACACCAGAGGGACAGCGGAGGATGGGGGACCCCATCCAGTGTAAGTATAGGTAAGTACAGGTAAGTATATATATTTTTTAAGTGCCTTTGGGGGCCCTGAAATGGGCCCCCTTACATGGAACTGGGTGCAATGGCCATACCCAGGGGACCCAGATCCCTTATGCTGGCCATCAGGGCGGTGGGCATGAATCCTGCCTTTTCTAAGACAGGAGTCATGTGGTATGGATGGTTTTGCATCAGATGCTAGACTGGTTAGAGTCATTTTTTTTTTTACTCTAACCTACCTAACGTCATTTTTTGGAGCAAATCTCCCTTCTCCTATACCGCCACCCCCTCCTGGCTAACGTCATTTTTTTAACACTAGCCTACCCTTTACACCAGCTTGCACCTTTCCATGAATATAGTCCTGGCTGGCGTTGAAGAATGGTGCAAGCCGGTGCAAAACGTTTTGATGCAAAACTGCGTTAGTGCAGTTTTGCACCAAAAAGTATAAATATGCCCCTTAATTTTCTAAATTCCATGAAATAAGTGGATTGTCGACAGTCAAACAAATCTACAAATCATTCTGCCAAGCTAACCTTTTGCACACTCAACTGAAGCCTTTTAGGTGACATACCACATATAAACAGGGTTGTGGAACTCTATAGCCTACTAGTAATCTTATTGAAAATTACAGAATTACCATATCATATTTCTAGAATTTAACATTTAAAATAAAATTTGTATAGACTTACCTAAAATAACGATCCAAAATCTAATCCGTAATAATATACATTTTATCAAAGTGCAAACAACAGTTATTACATATATTGCACATATATATTAGATATTAGCAGTAATGATAACAGACAGTAAAAGGATGAGAAATATAATGATTTTGCTGTGTGCTGACCATGATCAGATATGAGGATCATAGATTAAAGAGGAAAGGAAGAATCAGGAGCAATTTAATTAAAGAGAGATGTACACAATCAGCTCTTGGGGACAGTGCTATACTGTAGTTCTGACTGTGAATGCATTATTTGGATATTAAATCCATTATTACTTATAGCTTATATTTTCAAAGCATCGTCATCTCTACTTTAGTGGTTTAGCGTACAAGTGTGTGTGTGTGTGTGTGGGCTTAACTGTCTTTTTCAAACCAGGTAGTGACCTAAATATCTCGGTCACTTCTTACGATACTCATCATTAAAAATAAAAGAGATACAATTATGTTATCTTTAACGATAATATTTCAAAATGAAACACATTGTGAAATTCATGTGCATACAAAGACAGTTAGGCCATTGGCGGATGGAATACTCTGTCACAAAAGTGACTGCTATCCCGTCCTCTGTATTACAAGTGCCATTATATCCTATGGAACTTTTAAAATGGTGGCAGGATATTCTTTGCAGTTGTGATGGAGTATCCCATCCGCCCAGTCATAATCAGGCCCTCAGTCAAAGATAAGACATCATTGTTAAACCAAAGCACTAATTCAGCATCACAATAGTACACACTGCAGATGATGACATTCCTCTGAAGGAATACTGCTAACCACCAATGCAATTAAAATGTAGATTCATTATCAAATATTACTAAAACGGTACAAAAACAGTGTGAAGTCTAAGTAGAGATCAAAACATAGCAAAGCAGGAAACTACATTCCAAGTAGGTCCACACTATTTAGCCCAAGTCAGTACGAAAGGGGTCTGATAGTATGCTTATACAGATGTAAAGTTGATCTCCAGTTTCAGAATTAACCAAAGATATCTGAAAATAAAGGGAACAAAACCTTACTCAAGTAATCATACGAATGTCAAATCTTTAAGTAAAAATAAAATTCATC
Source organism: Pleurodeles waltl (assembly GCF_031143425.1). NCBI lineage: Eukaryota > Metazoa > Chordata > Amphibia > Caudata > Salamandridae > Pleurodeles > Pleurodeles waltl. Next base: position 843,463,364 of record NC_090436.1, read on the forward strand.
AAAGGGACAGCAAAATGAGCTAGTGGGAGAAGTCACGCTGACGTCATCATTTTAAATTAAGCATCAATTCTTCAATTCATTCAAGCCATTTTTCCCATGGTCTCGCCTCTACCAACTGCATCCTACTCGGCAACCTCAATTTTCATGTGGAGAATCCCAGCGATCCAAACACCGCATCCCTACTATAGAACCTTGCCACCACTGAACTCAAATAACTGGTCACCTCTCCAACTCACTCAGCAGGACACACGCTTGACCCCGTCTCCTCCAGAAACAACATCGCCTTCAGCCACACCTCTGTGCTTCTCTGGACAGACCACCACTGCGTCCAATTCTCATTCACCAAACCCACCATACACCACCACACCCACCGCCTCCCCCATAGAAGCTGGAACAAGGTCACTGAAGAACAGCTCACCACCTCCCTCAGAAAGACCCCTCTGCAGACATACACAGACGCCAACGCTTCAGGACACAACCTCCACCGATGGATCTGCGACTATACCGACAGACTGGCTCCGCTCAGAAAAGCTCCTGGCAAGCATCACCCCAAGAAAGTAAGCTGGTTCTCTCCAACCCTTCAAGATTCTAGGTGCACCTGCAGACAGCTCCAAAAGAGATAGAGGAACAGCAAGACACCAGGAGCCCACACAGTCTTCAAAACCACCATCACCACACACCACCTCCTTATCAAAACAGCGAAGAAAATGGCCCTTCAAGAAAGGATCAACAGCAATGCACACAAGATCAAAGAACTCTTTGCCGTGGTCAAAGAATTTGCCAAACCCAACACAGAGAAAACAGACATCCCAGCCTCCCAAGACCTCTGCAACAGGTTGAGCAACTTCTTCCACCACAAGATCAAGCAGATCTTCAAGAGTTTCAACACCAAGACCCCTCCTCATAACCCGCCACCACCCCACCCAGTGACACCGGACCCCACCAGATCCTGCTCAACTGGACCCCCCTCACCATGGACGATACCCTCAAGATCATGAATAGCATCTACTTCGGATCCCCTTCGGACCCCTGCCTGCCCCACATCTTCCACAGAGCCGCCACCATCATCGCCCGAGCTCTGCCACACCATCAACTGCTCCATCGAGACTGCCACCTTCTCTGAAGACTGGAAACATGCAAAGATTAACTCCCTGCTGAAAAAGCCCTCTGCAGACCCAACAGACCTTGAGAACTTCAGACCCATGTCCTTGTTCACCTACCCAGCCAAAGACATCAAGAAGGCCATCAGTACCCATCTCTCTGATTTAATCAAGGCCAATCACACCATGGATCTCTCCCAAACCATCTTTCGAAGCAACCACAGCACAGAGACCACCCTCCTTGCTGCTACAGATGACATCCCTCTGTCCTCGACCAAGTCGGAACAGCAGCCCTTAGCCTCCTGGATCTCTCAGCCACATTCAACACCGTCTCTCATTATACCCTTTGCTCAAGACTCCATGACGCTGGCATCCATGACAAAGCCCTGGAATGGATCCTCTCCTTCATCACCGGCCAAACGCAGAGAGTCAGACTACCACTGTTCCTTTCAAAACTCACAGAGATCAGCTGCAGAGTGCCCCAGGGCTCCTTCCTTATCTCCACCCTCTTTAACATGTACATGGCCCGCTCGCAGACACCGTCCCAAACCACAGAATCAACATTGTCTTCTACAACACCCAGCAGATCCTCTCCCTCACCAACTAACCCACAGTCGCCAGGAGCAACTTCCATAATGGGATGAAGGCTGTTTTTACCTGGATGAGGGACAGCTGCCTCAAGCTCAACTCAAACAAGATGGAAGTCTTCATCCTGGGCTCCACCCCATCCACCCCAACTGCTTAGGACAACTCCTTGTGGCCCACCACACTGAGTACCCCCACACACACATACCATGCATGAAACCTCAGCATCATACTAGACTCCTCGCTCATCATGAACAACCAGATCAGCGATGTCTCATCATCCTGCTTCCACACCCTGTGTCTGCTCTGAAACGTTTTCAGGTGGATCCCTACAGATTCCAGTAAGACGGTCTCCCTCACACTCATCAGAAGCAAACTCGACTACGACAATGCACTTTATGCCAGCCTCACCAAGAAACTCCTCAAGAAACATCAGAACATCCAAAACACAGCTGCCAGACTTGTCCTAAATGTTCGCAGCCACAGACATATCACCAGGCACCTGAGAGAAGTCCACTGGTTTCCTGTCAACAAAAGAGTCACTTTCAAGCTCCTCACACACACCTAAAAAGCCCTCCAAGACACAGGACCTGCGTATCTCAACCACCGCCTCTCATTCCACACCTCCACTCCACCCAGCTTGCCCTGGCTCTGATCCCACTGATCTGTAAGAGCAGGATAGGAGGAAAATCTTTTTCCTATCTCACCGCAAATACCTGGAAAACCCTACTTCTCCAACTCAGGAAATCTCCGTTGCTGTCCCAATTCAGGGAGAACCTCAAGACCTGATTCTTTGACTGAAACACAACCATTAGTAGATCATCAGCCCCTCCTCCAGCACTTTGAGACCCTTGCAGGTGAGTAGTCGCGCTATACAAGCCCCTGATTGATTGGTTTATTGATTGATTGATAATATCTGCCAAAGCTAATTATGCATCTGGATTCAAGCTGTTATAACAGAAGCTCTCTGTAACCCTCTCATGGTTTCCTACTGGCTCTATTAATAGTTAAGTAAACCACATATATTATACATACACTTATTACAGTCACCAACATGTTTGTCTTTAAAGTATCTGGCTACAGGGTAGGAACTGTGATTATTGGGTATTGCTTTCCAGTGTTCCAATATGCACACATTGACTAGGAACACCATACTTCCAACATACAATTTACCTCAGGGTCATTCCAACACATGCACATACATTGTGTATGGTATTGTACATGAAATGCAGGATTTTACCCTCCTAGTTTGCTTAAAATTAGCGATTTTGCAAGGAGTTCTGTCAAACCCATTTTGACAGGCTTCACATTTGGAACACCTACTGAACCCTGAAAAATAATCTAAAAAGTCCTGCTTTTTTCGAATGTAAATAACTCCTTACTGATTGGTCACATAGAGGCCTGGCCTACCTAAAAGATAGGGAAGGCACTTGTCCAATCAAATTTGCTCTCAGGAAGTAATACATTCCAAAGTTTTTCAGTATCATCCTAATCTGGGTAGCTTGATCACTTTCAAAGTTGTTATAAAGTGTGTAAAATCTTTGATTCCAGACTTACACTGGGGGTAGTAGTTCCTCCCAATCTGTAGGATACTGACTGCTGCAGTTTTAACCTGTAGCTCAACCTGTCAAAATAAACATTTTGACAGGTGATAAAACATCCTTTGAATACTAATGTCACCCCTCCGTATCCTTTGTAGCCCACAAAGTGGGGTACATAGACCCATATTTATGGGAAAATAACGGAGCGTGATACTGCGCCAAAATTGGCAGCGCCACGCTCTGTCATTTTCGAAATGCAGGGATGTGTCGTTTTTAACCCCTTCTGTGCCGCGGACGTAGTGGTTACGTCCTGCGGCACAGTGCTGCTGTGCCGAGGACGTAACCACTACGTCCTCCGCACACAGCCCAGAGGGAGCGCTCTCGCTCCCTCTGTGGGGTTCCCCCCCACCCCCCCAAGTCAGGGATGGAAGGGGAAGCCCTTCCCCTCCCACCCCCGAACCCCCCCAACCCCCCCTGTGACGTCAGCGCGCGAGCGCGCACTGATTAGTCACAGGGTCTCCCCCATCGCGCTGGAAGCAGAGCTTCCAGCGCGATTGAAAAAGAAATGCTTTTGCATTTCTTTTTCAATCCCATGGGGGAGGCCCCGAGAGGCTTCAAAGGGAAGGAAATGTATTTCCTTCCCTTTGAAGTCTCTCACAGGTTTCAAAAGCCGGATTGCTTGCAATCCGGCTTTTGAAACCCCACTAGACACCAGGGATTTTTTTTTTTTTCTTGAAATTGGCAAAAGGGAGCGACCCCTTGGGCAAGGGTCGCTCCCAGGGGGGCATTTTTTTAGGAAGGCCTTTTCTGCCCCCCCCTGGGGGCAGATTGGCCTATTATTAGGCCGATCTGCCCCCAGGGGGGGCAGAAACCTCTAGGCACCAGGGACCTTTTTTTTTTTTTTTTTTTTTTTGTGATGAATTCTTTTTTTTTAGGTGGGGAGCGATCCCTTAGGCAAGGGTCGCTCCCCTACATGGCAATATATATTTAGGCCATTTCTGCCCCCCTTGGGGGCAGATTGGCCTATTTTGATAAGGCCAATCTGCCCCCAAGGGGGGCAGAAACCATTAGACACCAGGGAGTTTGTTTTTGCGCGCGAATGTCACGCAACAAAGCGACCCCTTTGGCAAGGGTCGCTCCCAGGGGGGGCAATTTTTTGGGAAGGCCTTTTCTGCCCCCCCTGGGGGCAGATCGGCCTATTATTAGGCCGATCTGCCCCAGGGGGGGAAGAAACCTCTAGGCGCCAGGGCAAATTTTTTTTGTGTGTTTTTTTTTTTTTGTTCTTTTTTTTTTTTTAGAGATGGGGAGCGACCCATCAGGCAAGGGTCGCTCCCCTGGGGGGCAAATTGTATTTAGACCATTTCTGCCCCCCTGGGGGCAGATTGGCCGATTTTAGGTCAATCTGCCCCCAAGGGGGCAGAAACCACTAGGCACCGGGGATTTGTTTTTTGGCGCCAATGTCACGCAGGGGGAGCGACCCCGTAGGCAAGGGTCGCTCCCGGGGGGGGGTGGGGGGGCAAATTTATTTTAGGCCATTTCTGCCCCCCCGGGGGACAGATCGGCCTATTATTAGGCCGAACTGCCCCCGGGGGGGGGCAGAACACTCTAGGCGCCAGGGCAATTTTTTTTTGTGTTTTTTTTTTTTTGTTGTTTCTTTTTTTAGAGATGGGGAGCGACCCATCAGGCAAGGGTCGCTCCCCTGGGGGGGGCAAATTGTATTTAGACCATTTCTGCCCCCCTGGGGGCAGATTGGCCAATTTTAGGTCAATCTGCCCCCAAGGGGGCAGAAACCACTAGGCACCGGGGATTTGTTTTTTGGCGCCAATGTCACGCAGCGGGAGCGACCCCGTAGGCAAGGGTCGCTCCCGGGGGGGGGGTGGGGTTTGGGGGGGGCAAATTTATTTTAGGCCATTTCTGCCCCCCCGGGGGACAGATCGGCCTATTATTAGGCCGAACTGCCCCCGGGGGGGGGGGGCAGAACACTCTAGGCGCCAGGGCAATTTTTTTTTTGTGTTTTTTTTTTTTGTTGTTTCTTTTTTTAGAGATGGGGAGCGACCCATCAGGCAAGGGTCGCTCCCCTGGGGGGGGCAAATTGTATTTAGACCATTTCTGCCCCCTGGGGGCAGATTGGCCAATTTTAGGTCAATCTGCCCCCAAGGGGGCAGAAACCACTAGGCACCAGGGATTTGTTTTTTAGCGCCAATGTCACGCAGGGGAGCGACCCCGTAGGCAAGGGTCGCTCCCGGGGGGGGGGGGGTGGGGGTGCAAATTTATTTTAGGCCATTTCTGCCCCCCCGGGGGACAGATCGGCCTATTATTAGGCCGAACTGCCCCCGGGGGGGGGGGGCAGAACACTCTAGGCACCAGGGCAAATTTTTTTTTGTGTGTTTTTTTTTTTGTTGTTTCTTTTTTTAGAGATGGGGAGCGACCCATCAGGCAAGGGTCGCTCCCCTGGGGGGGCAAATTGTATTTAGACCATTTCTGCCCCCCTGGGGGCAGATTGGCCAATTTTAGGTCAATCTGCCCCCAAGGGGGCAGAAACCACTAGGCCCCGGGGATTTGTTTTTTGCCGCCAATGTCACGCAGGGGGAGCGACCCCGTAGGCAAGGGTCGCTCCCGGGGGGGGGATGAGGGTTGGGGGGGGCAAATTTATTTTAGGCCATTTCTGCCCCCCCGGGGGACAGATCGGCCTATTATTAGGCCGAACTGCCCCCCGGGGGGGGCAGAACACTCTAGGCACCAGGGCAAATTTTTTTGTTGTGTGTTTTTTTTTTTGTTGTTTCTTTTTTTAGAGATGGGGAGCGACCCATCAGGCAAGGGTCGCTCCCCTGGGGGGCCAAATTGTATTTAGACCATTTCTGCCCCCCTGGGGGCAGATTGGCCAATTTTAGGTCAATCTGCCCCCAAGGGGGCAGAAACCACTAGGCACCGGGGATTTGTTTTTTGGCGCCAATGTCACGCAGGGGGAGCGACCCCGTAGGCAAGGGTCGCTCCCGGGGGGGGGATGGGGGTTGGGGGGCAAATTTATTTTAGGCCATTTCTGCCCCCCCGGGGGACAGATCGGCCTATTATTAGGCCGAACTGCCCCCGGGGGGGGGGCAGAACACTCTAGGCGCCAGGGCAATTTTTTTTTTGTGTTTTTTTTTTTTGTTGTTTCTTTTTTTAGAGATGGGGAGCGACCCATCAGGCAAGGGTCGCTCCCCTGGGGGGGCAAATTGTATTTAGACCATTTCTGCCCCCCTGGGGGCAGATTGGCCAATTTTAGGTCAATCTGCCCCCAAGGGGGCAGAAACCACTAGGCACCGGGGATTTGTTTTTTAGCGCCAATGTCACGCAGGGGGAGCGACCCCGTAGGCAAGGGTCGCTCCCGGGGGGGGGGGGGGGGGGGGGTTGGGGGGGGCAAATTTATTTTAGGCCATTTCTGCCCCCCCGGGGGACAGATCGGCCTATTATTAGGCCGAACTGCCCCCGGGGGGGGGGGGCAGAAACCTCTAGGCGCCAGGGGAATTTTTCTTTTTTTTCTTTTTTTTTTTCTTTGTTTTTTTTTTTTTAGAGATGGGGAGCGACCCATCAGGCAAAAGTCGCTCCCCTGGGGGACAAATTGTATTTAGGCCATTTCTGCCCCCCTTGGGGGCAGATTGGCTGAGTTTAGGTCAACCTGCCCCCAAGGGGGCAGAAACCACTAGGCACCGGGGATTTGTTTTTTGGTGCCAATGTCATGCAGGGGGAGCGACCCCGTAGGCAAGGGTCGCTCCCGGCGGGGGGAGGGTGGGGGGGCAAATTTATTTTAGGGCATTTCTGCCCCCCCCCCCCTGGGGCCGGCTGAGCTACAGGCCAAACACCACAGGTAGGCACCTTGCAAAAAACACCTCTGTTTTCTGTGAAAAAATATGCTGTGTCCACGTTGTGTTTTGGGCCATTTCCTTTTGTGGGCGCTAGGCCTACCCACAGAAGTGATGTACCATTTTTATCGAGAGACTTAGGGGAACGCTGGGTGGAAGGAAATTTGTGGCTCCTCTCAGATTCCAGAACTTTCTGTCACCGAAATGAGAGGAAAAAGTGTTTTTTGGGCCAAATTTTGATGTTTGCAAAGGATTCTGGGTAACATAACCTGGTCAGAGCCCCGCAAGTCACCCCATCTTGGATTCCCCTGGGTTTCTAGTTTTCAAAAATGCACTGGTTTGCTAGGTTTCCTCAGGTGTCGGCTGAGCTACAGGCCAAAAACCACAGGTAGGCACTGCTTTTTATAAAAAAATGTGATGTGTCCACGTTGTGTTTTGGGCCCTTTCCTTTCGTGGGCGCTAGTCCTACCAACACAAGTGAGGTATCATTTTTATCGGGAGACTTAGGGGAACGCTGGGTAGAAGGAAATTTGTGGCTCCTCTCAGATTCCAGAACTTTCTGCCACAGAAATGTGAGTAACATGTGTATTTTTAGCCAAATTTTGAGGTTTGCAAAGGATTCTGGGTAACAGAACCTGGTCCGAGCCCCGCAAGTCACCCCTCCTTGGATTCCCCTAGGTCTCTAGTTTTCAGAAATGCACAGGTTTGGTAGGTTTCCCTAGGTGCCGGCTGAGCTAGAGGCCAAAATCTACAGGTAGGCACTTCGCAAAAAACACCTCTGTTTTTTTCCAAAATTTAGGATGAGTCCACGTTGCGCTTTGGGGTGTTTCCTGTCGCCGGCGCTAGGCCTACCCACGCAAGTGAGGTATCATTTTTATCGGGAGACTTGGGGGAACGCTGGGTGGAAGGAAATTTGTAGCTCCTCTCAGATTCCAGAACTTTCTGCCACAGAAATGTGAGGGACATGTGTTTTTTTTAGCAAAATTTTGAGGTTTGCAAAGGATTCTGGGTAACAGAACCTGGTCCGAGCCCCGCAAGTCACCCCTCCTTGGATTCCCCTAGGTCTCTAGTTTTCAGAAATGCACAGGTTTGGTAGGTTTCTCTAGGTGCCGGCTGAGCTAGAGGCCAAAATCTACAGGTAGGCACTTCGCAAAAAACACCTCTGTTTTTTTCCAAAATTTAGGATGTGTCCACGTTGCGCTGTGGGGTGTTTCCTGTCGCCGGCGCTAGGCCTACCCACGCAAGTGAGGTATCATTTTTATCGGGAGACTTGGGGGAACGCTGGGTAGAAGGAAATTTGTGGCTCCTCTCAGATTCCAGAACTTTCTGCCACAGAAATGTGAGTAACATGTGTATTTTTAGCCAAAGTTTGAGGTTTGCAAAGGATTCTGGGTAACAGAACCTGGTCCGAGCCCCGCAAGTCACCCCTCCTTGGATTCCCCTTGGTCTCTAGTTTTCAGAAATGCACAGGTTTGGTAGGTTTCCCTAGGTGCCGGCTGAGCTAGAGGCCAAAATCTACAGGTAGGCACTTCGCAAAAAACACCTCTGTTTTTTTCCAAAATTTAGGATGTGTCCACGTTGCGCTTTGGGGTGTTTCCTGTCGCCGGCGCTAGGCCTACCCACGCAAGTGAGGTATTATTTTTATCGGGAGACTTGGGGGAACGCTGGGTGGAAGGAAATTTGTAGCTCCTCTCAGATTCCAGAACTTTCTGCCACAGAAATGTGAGGGACATGTGTTTTTTTTAGCCAAATTTTGAGGTTTGCAAAGGATTCTGGGTAACAGAACCTGGTCCGAGCCACACAAGTCACCCCTCCTTGGATTCCCCTAGGTCTCTAGTTTTCAGAAATGTACAGGTTTGGTAGGTTTCCCTAGGTGGCGGCTGAGCTAGAGGCCAAAATCTCCAGGTAGTCACTTTGCTAAAAACAGCTCTGTTTTCTGTGATGTGTCCACGTTGTGTTTTGGGGCATATCCTGTCGCGGGCGCTAGGCCTACCCACACAAGTGAGGTATCATTTTTATCGGGAGACGTGGGGGAACGCTGGGTGGAAGGAAATTTGTGGCTCCTCTCAGATTCCAGAACTTTCTGCCACAGAAATGTGAGGAACATGTGTTTTTTTAGCCAAATTTTGAGGTTTGCAAAGGATTCTGGGTAACAGAACCTGGTCCGAGCCACACAAGTCACCCCTCCTTGGATTCCCCTAGGTCTCTAGTTTTCAGAAATGTACAGGTTTGGTAGGTTTCCCTAGGTGCCGGCTGAGCTAGAGGCCAAAATCTACAGGTAGTCACTTTGCTAAAAACAGCTCTGTTTTCTGTGATATGTCCACGTTGTGTTTTGGGGCATATCCTGTCGCGGGCGCTAGGCCTACCCACACAAGTGAGGTATCATTTTTATCGGGAGACGTGGGGGAACGCTGGGTGGAAGGAAATTTGTGGCTCCTCTCAGATTCCAGATCTTTCTGCCACAGAAATGTGAGGAACATGTGTTTTTTTAGCCAAATTTTGAGGTTTGCAAAGGATTCTGGGTAACAGAACCTGGTCCGAGCCCCGCAAGTCACCCCTCCTTGGATTCCCCTAGGTCTCTAGTTTTCAGAAATGCACAGGTTTGGTAGGTTTCCCTAGGTGGCGGCTGAGCTAGAGGCCAAAATCTACAGGTAGTCACTTTGCTAAAAACAGCTCTGTTTTCTGTGATATGTCCACGTTGTGTTTTGGGGCATATCCTGTCGCGGGCGCTAGGCCTACCCACACAAGTGAGGTATCATTTTTATCGGGAGACGTGGGGGAACGCTGGGTGGAAGGAAATTTGTGGCTCCTCTCAGATTCCAGAACTTTCTGCCACAGAAATGTGAGGAACATGTGTTTTTTTAGCCAAATTTTGAGGTTTGCAAAGGATTCTGGGTAACAGAACCTGGTCCGAGCCCCGCAAGTCACCCCTCCTTGGATTCCCCTAGGTCTCTAGTTTTCAGAAATGCACAGGTTTGGTAGGTTTCCCTAGGTGGCGGCTGAGCTAGAGGCCAAAATCTACAGGTAGTCACTTTGCTAAAACCAGCTCTGTTTTCTGTGATATGTCCACGTTGTGTTTTGGGGCATATCCTGTCGCGGGCGCTAGGCCTACCCACACAAGTGAGGTATCATTTTTATCGGGAGATGTGGGGGAACGCTGGGTGGAAGGAAATTTGTGGCTCCTCTCAGATTCCAGATCTTTCTGCCACAGAAATGTGAGGAACATGTGTTTTTTTTAGCCAAATTTTGAGATTTGCAAAGGATTCTGGGTAACAGAACCTGGTCCGAGCCCCGCAAGTCACCCCTCCTTGGATTCCCCTAGGTCTCTAGTTTTCAGAAATGCACAGGTTTGGTAGGTTTCCCTAGGTGGCGGCTGAGCTAGAGGCCAAAATCTACAGGTAGTCACTTTGCTAAAAACAGCTCTGTTTTCTGTGATATGTCCACTTTGTGTTTTGGGGCATATCCTGTCGCGGGCGCTAGGCCTACCCACACAAGTGAGGTATCATTTTTATCGGGAGACGTGGGGGAACGCTGGGTGGAAGGAAATTTGTGGCTCCTCTCAGATTCCAGAACTTTCTGCCACAGAAATGTGAGGAACATGTGTTTTTTTAGCCAAATTTTGAGGTTTGCAAAGGATTCTGGGTAACAGAACCTGGTCCGATCCCCGCAAGTCACCCCTCCTTGGATTCCCCTAGGTCTCTAGTTTTCAGAAATGCACAGGTTTGGTAGGTTTCCCTAGGTGGCGGCTGAGCTAGAGGCCAAAATCTACAGGTAGTCACTTTGCTAAAAACAGCTCTGTTTTCTGTGATATGTCCACGTTGTGTTTTGGGGCATATCCTGTCGCGGGCGCTAGGCCTACCCACACAAGTGAGGTATCATTTTTATCGGGAGACGTGGGGGAACGCTGGGTGGAAGGAAATTTGTGGCTCCTCTCAGATTCCAGAACTTTCTGCCACAGAAATGTGAGGAACATGTGTTTTTTTAGCCAAATTTTGAGGTTTGCAAAGGATTCTGGGTAACAGAACCTGGTCCGAGCCCCGCAAGTCACCCCTCCTTGGATTCCCCTAGGTCTCTAGTTTTCAGAAATGCACAGGTTTGGTAGGTTTCCCTAGGTGGCGGCTGAGCTAGAGGCCAAAATCTACAGGTAGTCACTTTGCTAAAAACAGCTCTGTTTTCTGTGATATGTCCACGTTGTGTTTTGGGGTATATCCTGTCGCGGGCGCTAGGCCTACCCACACAAGTGAGGTATCATTTTTATCGGGAGACGTGGGGGAACGCTGGGTGGAAGGAAATTTGTGGCTCCTCTCAGATTCCAGAACTTTCTGCCACAGAAATGTGAGGAACATGTGTTTTTTTAGCCAAATTTTGAGGTTTGCAAAGGATTCTGGGTAACAGAACCTGGTCCGAGCCACACAAGTCACCCCTCCTTGGATTCCCCTATGTCTCTAGTTTTCAGAAATGCACAGGTTTGGTAGGTTTCCCTAGGTGGCGGCTGAGCTAGAGGCCAAAATCTACAGGTAGTCACTTTGCTAAAAACAGCTCTGTTTTCTGTGATATGTCCACGTTGTGTTTTGGGGCATATCCTGTCGCGGGCGCTAGGCCTACCCACACAAGTGAGGTATCATTTTTATCGGGAGATGTGGGGGAACGCTGGGTGGAAGGAAATTTGTGGCTCCTCTCAGATTCCAGAACTTTCTGCCACAGAAATGTGAGGAACATGTGTTTTTTTAGCCAAATTTTGAGGTTTGCAAAGGATTCTGGGTAACAGAACCTGGTCCGAGCCCCGCAAGTCACCCCTCCTTGGATTCCCCTAGGTCTCTAGTTTTCAGAAATGCACAGGTTTGGTAGGTTTCCCTAGGTGGCGGCTGAGCTAGAGGCCAAAATCTACAGGTAGTCACTTTGCTAAAAACAGCTCTGTTTTCTGTGATATGTCCACGTTGTGTTTTGGGGTATATCCTGTCGCGGGCGCTAGGCCTACCCACACAAGTGAGGTATCATTTTTATCGGGAGACGTGGGGGAACGCTGGGTGGAAGGAAATTTGTGGCTCCTCTCAGATTCCAGAACTTTCTGCCACAGAAATGTGAGGAACATGTGTTTTTTTAGCCAAATTTTGAGGTTTGCAAAGGATTCTGGGTAACAGAACCTGGTCCGATCCCCGCAAGTCACCCCTCCTTGGATTCCCCTAGGTCTCTAGTTTTCAGAAATGCACAGGTTTGGTAGGTTTCCCTAGGTGGCGGCTGAGCTAGAGGCCAAAATCTACAGGTAGTCACTTTGCTAAAAACAGCTCTGTTTTCTGTGATGTGTCCACGTTGTGTTTTGGGGCATATCCTGTCGCGGGTGCTAGGCCTACCCACACAAGTGAGGTACCATTTTTATCGGGAGACTTGGGGGAACATAGATTAGCAAAACAAGTACTATTGCCCCTTGTCTTTCTCTACATTTTTTCCTTCCAAATATAGGAGTGTGTGTAAAAAAGACATCTATTTGAGAAATTCCCTGTAATTCACGTGCTACTATGGTCACCCCGGAATTCAGAGATGTGCAAATAACCACTGCTCCTCAACACCTTATCTTGTGCCCTTTTTGGAAATGCAAAGGTTTTCTTGATAGCAATTTTTTACTCCTTATATTTCAGCAAATGAATTGCTGTATACCCGGTATAGAATGAAAACGCACTGCAGGGTGCAGCTCATTTATTGGCTCTGGGTTCCTCGGGTTCTTGATGAACCTACAAGCCCTATATATCCCCGCAACCAGAGGAGTCCAGCAGACGTAACGGTATATTGCTTTCGATAATCTGACATTGCAGGGAAAAGTTACAGAGTAAAACGTAGAGAAAAATTGATGTTTTTTTCACCTCAATTTCAATATTTTTCTTTTTCAGCTGTTATTTTCTGTAGGAAACCCTTGTAGGATCTACACAAACGACCCCTTGCTGAATTCAGAATTTTGTCTACTTTTCAGAAATCTTTAGGTTTCTGGGATCCAGCATTGGTTTCATGACCATTCCTGTCACTGACTGGAAGGAGGCTGAAAGCACAAAAAATTGCACAAATGGGGTATGCCCAAGTAAAATGCCAAAATTGTGTTGAAAAATTGGGTTTTCTGATTCAAGTCTGCCTGTTCCTGAAAGCTGGGAAGCTGCTGAGTTTAGCACCGCAAACCCTTTGTTGATGCCATTTTCAGGGGAAAAACCACAAGCCTTCTTCTGCAGCCACTTTTTCCAATTTTTTTGAAAAAAACGAAATTTTCACTGTATTTTGGCCAATTTCTTGGCCTCCTTCAAGGGAACCCACAAAGTCTGGGTACCTCTAGAATCCCTAGGATGTTGGAAAAAAAGGACGCAAATTTGGCTTGGTTAGCTTATGTGGACAAAAAGTTATGAGGGCCTAAGCGCGAACTGCCCCAAATAGGCAAAAAAAGGCCCGGCACAGGAGGGGGAAAAGGCCTGGCAGCGAAGGGGTTAATTGAATGATTTAGTTGTTCCCTGTGCTGTCTGCATTGATGGGTGTGGTTGTTTATGTGCGGGAAGGTGTTCCTTCCTGCACATAAACAATCACTAATGGTGATTTGGCACTTGAGTGTGTGCTGTAGAATGCAGCACACACAGAAGTGCCAAAGCGTCATTTTCAAATGATTGTTTATGTGCAGTAAGGGACACCTTCCCACATATACACAATCATTTATAGCATTTTGCTCTTTCTAGGCATGCTGCAGAATGCAGCACACATGGAAAAAGCTAAAAATTAGGAGTAGTAAAAGTATTCCTCCTCGTTGCGCCTCGCTAACAAAGCCTTCGATTTTTGTGCTGCCTCAGGTTTATGAAAACTCGTAAATCTAAGGCAGCGTCTAAATGTGAAATGGGTGTTGCTGTGGCTCGCACACAGCAACTCCCATTGCATGCCCCTTCTACGCAAAAGGCTGCATGTGAAGGGGTCGTATTTACAAAGTGGCTTTAAGCCACAGAATGTGGCTTAAGGCCACCTTGTAAATACGGAACAGGTCATAGCACCACCAGAGCATCATGAAAAGTGATGCTCAGGGCTCATAAATATGCCCCATGCTATTTAAAAGTGGATCATGTAGAAACTTAGGCCCGGATTTATACTTTTTGATGCAAGACTGAGCTAACAGAGTTTTGCGTCAAAAGGTTTAGTGCTGACTAGCCCGATATTTTAACGCCACCCGGGTGTCATATTCATACTATGATGCTGGGTCGCGTTAAACATAGGTTAGAGTAAAAAAAAATTACGTTAACCATTGCGCCTTGTCGTAAGGCAAAATGACGATAACGCAGGAAAAATGACTCCAACTCGTTTTACATCACGTAAACATGTTGCAAAGCGGAAATGCACCATTTTTACCTGCTTTAGCATCAAATTCAGAAGCTAACGGAGAAAACAGTGCAAAGGAGAGGCAAAATGGGCCAAAAAGCCAGGAGAGACCCCAAGGGAACCCCAATCAACCATGAACAAGCCAGAAGGACACAGACAAGACCCAGGGGAGGGAGAAGAAAAAGAGAAAGTGTTGTTTCAGTGTGGAGGAGCGTGAAATACTGGTGAAAGAGCTGACGGAGCATCAACATCAACTCTTCGTCACCTCAAAGTTGCCAATTGGCAGGAGAGGGGAAATTAGGCAGCAGATAGCAGACAAGATTAACAGTGTGGCAGAGGTCAGGAGAACTGTAACAGTGTGCAAGAAATGCTGGCATGATTGTAAGCGAAGGACAAAGGAAAAATTGGCAAGGAACAGGAAGGCAGCACTGCAAACTGGAGTGATAGTACAGCACCACAAGAGGACTTGGACGAGATGAAGGAGATGGTTGCAGTGGTCACCCTGGAGGAACTGGTCACTGGAATCGCAGGACAGGACTGCACAGACTACCAGGAAACACCACAAATGCAGGTTAAGTTGCACAGGGAAATTAATGTCAAATTGTCAAGTGCTAGAAGGGGGAGGCACATACAACTCACTCAATGCATGTCAAAGGAGCGCAGAGGGACAAATTGCACATTAAGCAAGGTGCACCATGCTGACGTAAGTTACACATGTGCCTACGCCTTGGTAGTGCTATACACCATAACACATACACAACCAGGACATATATCAATTACCAGGCCTAAATACCTACATGTACACATGCAGCACATGGGATGGATGGCATTTATAATGACTGTGCCTCTGGTTGTGTCATCACAACATCCCTTGCATGCCGGTAGCACCACCACACAGCACATTGACAACACATCCACATGAGGCAGCCACCAGTCCATCATGCAGTCATGGTGTCCCCTGGGTGCATAGAACAATTAACTGAACAGGCACTGGGGCAATAGCATGCAGGACGTGTATCACTGGTAACATGCCACTACCCAGACCAACTACACTGAAGTAGTATTGAACCACACATCTTGATGCTGAACTGAAATGTGCCACTACAGAAAATATGTACCACAGATAGCAAACAGTAGGTCACAACAGTCACAGGCTAAGCCCACAACTACTCTGACACAACCATGTCAGGCACATAAGAATGGGGAAATAAACACACAATACAACACATGGGGTATGACTGTGAACATGATGGTGTATAATTCCACATTGACGGGTGGGGAATGGTGCCTGGCTAAGTCTGGTGTTGGTAAGACTGCCAGCGCAGTGTATCCTTTGCGGTTGGCATAATTAGTCACACGTTGGGATGGCGGATGGAAATCCATCTGCCCATGGTAGCTCTGTTGGGCACATAGCACAACATTGTTGATGGATCATATTGAGTCAGTGCCAGTCTTGGGGTGCATTGGGTGTGACAGGACACGATGCACTTAGCTCTGCAAATCAGGCAGTGGAGAGGGCAAAGGGCAGGACATGGGACCGCCTGCACTGCCCATGCCAGGTGCATGGGTTGTGCAGGGGCACCCAGGGGCACACCACACCACATCCCCACTAACCTTTGCATGGGGGTTTCACCGCCATGCAAAGGCTGTTGGAAATGTGGGAACAGACCTGGAGTGTAGCGTTGAAGGTAAAAACGGTCTGGTGTCACAAGACAGGTACCATTGCCAGTCTGTGAGATGCTGGAAACCTCCCAGTGATAGGCCATTGGCCCATGGGGCATTCCCCATTGGCAACAGTTGTCACTACCACCTGCACTGTTGGGGGTGGTCATATAGACAATGGCAGGCAGGTGGTCATAGGACTGCCGCACTTGAAATGAGGGACCAGTATGACTACCTGCAGAATCACCATCAAACTAGCTTGAGGCCCTGACCTCAGTTCAACTCCAGGTAACTGGTCATGTCCATAAAATAATTTACCATCAGGCACTGTCACATACATATTGATGTACCCAGCTAAAATATTATACCCATGCTGGCCATCCCTGGGTCTACCCCATGCCTATGTCAAATTCGCTGCACTGCCACCATGCTGCATCTCATGTAGCATGGTGCAAGGATGGATGCATTGAAGGGGAGATAATAGGTCTGTAGGAAGATGCACTTACCTGCACAGACAGTAAATGAAATTGAACTCTGCTGGGTCCATGCGTGCTCTGCAATGAAGTACACCTACACATACATCAACATGAGGAGCTAACAATGTTAGCAAGAGCATAGAGTCCTGGCAATGCCAACCCCGGGGTGGTGCAAGATTACAATTCCGCATGGGCGTGAGTGAAACATGTAAGACAGGGACAGCAGCATATTGACACGTATGGTTGTGTGGCTTGAGCACTGCAACACCCATTGCACGGCCTCACCATGCAAATGGATGCATAGGGAGGGTTGACAATGATGAGATGGTGTCAAGCCACATAAAGGATATATATCACACCTAGGGGGTCATTACAACCCTGGCGGATGGTGTTTAAGCGGCGGCAATACCGCAAACAGGGCGGTGAAAAAAAAAAGGGAATTATGACCGTGGCGGAAACCGCCAACATAGACAGACACTTTAACACTCCGACTGCCACGGCAGTACAGACAAGCAGCGCAGCAGTCACCGCCAACAGACAGGCGGAAGACAAAGTACCTCCCACAGTATTACAACACACCAATCCGCCACCTTTTCCGGGGCGGATTCACCGTGGATAATAACATGGCGGAAACACCTTTTGCAATGGGAAAACGCTCACCTGAACACACTCCACGAGGAAGGAGGCCACCATGGAGCCCGATCTCCAAATACTCCCTGCGCTTGTCTACCTGCTCTTCTACGAACATCAGCAATGGCGGCGCCGAAGACAACGGTGAGTACTGCACCTATGACATAGGGGAGGGGGGAGGCAAAAGTCACGGACACACACACGCAACACCCCCACCCTCAATCCGATCCTCGCACACTACAACACACACCAATGCATTTCCAAACATCACAGGAACAACCCCCAACCCCCCCGGAAGAATGCAAAGACAAAACCAAATTACTTGAACCATTGTAATGTATCCAAATACAGTAAGCTCATATATACAGAAATATATACACATTCCAAATATGGGGAGTGCAAAGCCACAGTCTCTCAAGTCTCTACAGTGGGTGGGTTGCCCACTGTACCATCCTGGGGAGTGCAAAGCCACAGTCTCTCAAGTCTCTACAGTGGGTGGGTTGCCCACTGTACCATCCTGGGGAGTGCAAAGCCACAGTCTCTCAAGTCTCTACAGTGGGTGGTTTGCCCACTGTACCATCCTGGGGAGTGCAAAGCCACAGTCTCTCAAGTCTCTACAGTGGGTGGTTTGCCCACTGTACCATCCTGGGGAGTGCAAAGCCACAGTCTCTCAAGTCGATGCATGTCTCCACTGGTTCTGGAGGGGGACTGGTGCCCAGACTGCTTCATCCTGTGAAGGATTCAGGTAGTGGATGCAGTTCTCCACTGGTTCTGGAGGGGGACTTGTGCCCAGAGAGCATCACGCTCCCCGTGACGGTCCCAGTTCCGTCACTGTCCCAGCTGCACATGGGCTAACGATGCTTGAGTTGGCAGTCTTTGCCCTGTTCAGCGGTGCTTTGCCATGGCGGTCTTTGCCCTGTTCAGCAGTGCTTGACTTTGCAGTTTCTGACCTGTTCAGCAGTGCTTTGCCATGGCGGACATTGCCCTGTTCAGCGGTGCTTGACTTTGCAGTTTCTGACCTGTTCAGCGGTGCTTTGACATGGCGCTCTTTGCCCTGTTCAGCGGTGCTTGACTTTGCAGTTTCTGACCTGTTCAGCGGTGCTTTGCCATGTCGGTCTTTGTCCTGTTCAGCGGTGCTTTGCCATGGCGGTCTTTGCCCTGTTCAGCGGTGCTCGACTTTGCTGTCTCTGACCTGTGCAGCAGTGTGTGGCATGACGGTCCCTCAGTGCCCAGCAGGGCTGTGGCTGCCGGGGCCCTGCAGGGCACTGGCGGTGGTCTCCTGACCAGTGACGATTGTGCTGCCCTCCTGGGCACTGACTCTGGCGGTGGTCTCCAGACCAGTGACGATTGTGCTGCCCTCCTGGGCACTGACTCTGGCGGTGGTCTCCAGACCAGTGACGATTGTGCTGGCGGTGCCGTCCTGGCCAGCGGGGAGGATGGCGGGCTTCTCCGCCGTGCTGCTCTTCCCAGACTTTGGAGACTTCTTCTGCCCCTTCACCACCTTGTGAGGAGTCACAGCTGACTCGGCACTCCCCCCGGAACCCTTGTGAGCGGCTTTGCCGGCAGGAGTCTTCACCCTCTCCCGTCAGCCACTGTCCAACTTCTGGTGCTTTACAGGGGGTGGACTGGCAGTGCTTTGGCTCTGTGTCACACTGGCTGCCCTGGTGCCCCGTGCACTCCACATACCTCTAACACGCACCACTGGAACCGGACTTTTTTTGGCTGAGGTGCTAGTACGGGACCTATGAATTGGAGGTGGGGGGGTGGTGGGAAAGAGGTCAACGTTGCTCAGGAAAAGTTTCTGACGAACACTGGGATGGGTAGCTGGAGAGGGTCTGGGAGTGGAGGAAGAGGAGGTGGTTGTAGGAGGTGTAACTTTAGATGATTTGGGTGCAGGTCCATGTTCTGGAGGCTGTCGTGAGGTGGATGGATGTTGGGTGTGTGGGTGCCCGCATTTGTGTACTTTGGGAGGGGGCATCACAGACACAATGGGAGAGGACACAGGGGACGTGTAAATGGTAGTGGGGGTGGTGAGTGCAGGTGAGCGGGGTGTGGTGCTGGGTGTTCTGGTGCGAGTCCTAGTGGCTGTAGATGTAGTGCATGCAGGTGAGAGTGTAGACGACACTGGGAGGGAGGAGGGAGACGACGAGGAGGGGGACACAGTGGAGGCAGTGGATGTTGCTGTGTCTGTATGTGGGTGATGCTTGTGTGAGTGCCTGTGGGATGTGTGGTGCCTATGTTTACCTGAGCTGCCCTTGTGTGTTGAGGTGTGTGCAGGCTGGTCTGATGGTGTGCTTGGGATAGGCTGGGGTACAGAGGATTGGGTCTGGGTGGAGGATGTTGGAGGGGGGAGGCTAGACACAGGGACAATGGCTGCCATCAGTACTGAGGCCAGAGATTGCAGGGTTCGATGAAGGGCAGCCTGACTAGAATGAATGCCCTCCAGGAATGCATTACTGTGTTGCAAATCCCTTTCTACACCCTGGATGGCATTCACAATGGTAGACTGCCCAACAGTGAGGGACCTGAGGAGGTCAATGGCCTCCTCACTGAGGGCAGCAGGGGTGACAGGGGCAGGGGCTGAGGTGCCTGGGGCGAAGGTGATGCCCACCCTCCTGGGTGAGCGGGCACGGAGCGAAGGCTGTGGGGCTGCTGGGAGGGCGGTGCTGGTAGGGGGGGGTGGCACAGATGGTGCCGCCACCTCAAGGGAGCTCCCATCGGAGGACGAGTCCGTGTCGCTGGTTGCTGATCCGGTGACCAACGTAAAGCTCCCCTCGACCTCCGTCCCACTGGTGTATTCAGAGTCTGTGGTGTGGCCCTCCATGGCCATGTGGGATGCAGCTCCCTCGTGCTCCGGTGCCACTGTCCCTCCGCCTGATGATGCTGATGCACAAAAGAACAGAGAGAGCACAAAAAGGGGGGGGGGGACAGAAGAAAGACAGGTTGAGTGCATGGCTTACCGCTACCGTTGGCGGACAATACAGACACAGCAGCCCCCTGCACTACGCAGTGCTCTTGGCCTCTACAGATGCAGTTCCTGAGATATGGCCTACATGGCTATGAGTGTCATCTGTCCACATAGATGACACAGGGGCATGTATACCTGTACTTGGCACTCTACAGAGGTGGGGTGGAGTGGCACATGGCCTGCATTACGGAGGGGCCTAGCCTACGGAACTCGCCCTGGCCTAGGGAAACCCACAGCCAGACCCCTCCACTGCGCGCAAAGTTAGCAGAATGAGAGTGTACTCACCCCCTTGTGTCTGCTGTGATGCCCTCAAGCACCCATCCAAGTCAGGGTAGGCCACCGCCAGGATCCGGAACATCAGGGGGGTCATGGTGCTACGGGCACCCCTCCCACGTTGGGAGGCCATCCCCAGCTGAGCCTCCGCCGTCTTCTTGCTCCAGCGGCGAATGTCCTCCCATCTTTTATGGCAGTGGGTGCTCCGTCTCTGGTGGACCCCCAGGGTCCGGACGTCCTTGGCGATGGCACGCCAAATATCCTTCTTCTGGTGGGCGCTGACCTACATGACATGTACAGGGGAAGAAGAGAAGTCATTAGCAACTGCACAGTCGAAGTGAGTGGCCCACATCCCTGCCCTTGCGATGTGGCGCATGCATTCACACTCCATCATGCTCGCATAACTCTGCCCCCTTCCTACTTACATCCAGCCCTCTCCACCCAGGCATAGGCCATACAACTTGCACCCTATGTACTCACCTGTTGGTCTGGAGGACCGTAGAGTAGCGTGTACTGGGGGAGGACACCGTCCAAGATGTTCTCCAACTCCTGTGAAGTGAAGGCAGGGGCCCTTTCCCCAGACGGACGTGCCATTGTCTCTTCCAGACCGAGGTCACAGCAGCACTTGCAGTGTAGGTCCTCTCCTGTCGAAGATCAGGTATCGAGTGATTGAACAGATAGAAAATGGCGGTCACGTCCGTGGCGGTGATGTCCGCGGCGGTGCGTATCATCACTGCCGGCGCACTTCCTCATTGGCTCCTGGGACCCAAAAGGTCCAATGTTAACCAATGCAGCATTGCCCCTCGGTCTTCGACCGCCTACCGCGACGGTGTACAACTCCAGCGCAGTTACCTCACATCCAATTGTCCCAGTTTAGAGGTCAGGCAGCCGCCATTTCAGGGGCCCACATGGCTTCATTTACAACTGCGTCACACATACCTAGGCCTGGACTCAACACACTTACAGACAACTTTTTGGATTCTGTTTCGTGTACTGTGTAGCTGTGGGTACATACCTCTGAGTTGCTTGACTCTGTGGTCGCTGTTGTCCTTCCTAGGCACCGTCAGCTGGGACATGTGAGGAGATGGTGGAATCCTCCGGTGTACCGACCGCTGGTGGACCTGTTGACAATGGAGGAGCGACATTTAATCATCACCTACAGGTTTGACCGTGCCACAATCCAGGAACTGTGTGCCCAGTTGGAGCCAGATCTGATATCACCAATCCGCCATCCCACAGGAATCCCCCCTCAAGTGCAGGTGCTGTCAGTACTCCATTTCCTTGCAAGTGGGTCATTTCAAACAACAGTTGCCATGGCATCAGGGATGTCCCAGCCTATGTTTTCCAACGTGTTGTCCAGAGTGTTGTCTGCCCTGCTGAAACACGTGAGGAGCTACATCGTTTTCCCTCAGGTGGAGGATTTGGCTACAGTTAAAGGTGACTTCTATGCCCTGGGACATATCCCTAACATCATAGGTGCCATTGATGGGACCCATGTAGCTCTGGTCCCCCCCCACAGGAGTGAACAGGTGTACAGGAACCGGAAGAGTTATCATTCCATGAATGTGCAGATGGTCTGTTTGGCAGACCAGTACATCTCCCAGGTAAATGCTATGTTCCCTGGCTCAGTGCATGATGCCTACATCCTGCGGAATAGCAGCATCCCGTATGTGATGGGTCAACTCCAGAGGCACCGTGTGTGGCTATTAGGGGACTCTGGTTACCCCAACCTGTCATGGCTACTGACCCCAGTGAGGAATCCCATGACCAGGGCAGAGGAACGCTACAATGATGCCCATGGGCGGACTAGGAGGGTGATAGAAAGGACCTTCGGCCTCCTGAAGGCCAGGTTCAGGTGCCTCCATATGACAGGTGGTTCCCTAATCTACTCACCAAGGAAGGTGTGCCAGATCATCATCGCCTGCTCTATGCTTCACAATCTTGCTTTGCGATGCCAGGTGCCTTTTCTGCAGGAGGATGGTCCAGATGACGGTGTTGTGGCAGCTGTGGAGCCTGTGGACAGTGATGAGGAGGAAGCAGAGGAAGAAGACATTGATAACAGGGACTCTGTCATACAGCAATATTTCCAGTGGCACACAGGTGAGAACACATTTTTTACTATTACATTTATTTTCACACTTCTACCTCTATCCTGTCTGTCAATATGAAGCAGTATATGCTAACTGAGTGGTACATTTCCATTACGGATTCACAGGTGTGGTTACCAACGTGTGTCATCTGCTTGCATCCTTCATGGGCTTGTGATGTGTGACATAGATATGTTGACATTACATTTTCTAACAGATTTTGTCATTGTCATAGATAATACACATTTTATAAATCACTGACTGACTCCAGATTGTTTTGTAGTTCAAGGGTGTTTATTGAAGTGCTAATTATTGGAGGGGGTGGTAAAATAGTAAGGGGTGATGGTGGAGGAATGTCCATGGCAGAGTCCAGTCTATTAGTCTCACAGGTGCACTGCCCATATGGGCATAGGAAGTGGAGCTGGAACAGTTCCAATCTGGACAGGGTGACAGTGGGATGACAATCAGGGTGGTCTCATTTCCTGGCGGGGGTCTTGCCATCTTGCTCTGTCCTGTTCCTGGATCTCAGGGACCGCTTGCGGGGTGGTTCTCCTTCTGCAGGGGGTGGGGTGCTGGTGTGGTGGTCCTGTGGCGGGGCGTCCTGTCCACTAGCGCCGGCGGAGGTGGTGGGCAGTTTATCATGCAGGCTAGTGTCAGGGGCCCCTTGGAGTGCCACGGTGTCCCTCATGGTCTTCTGTATATCCTTCAGCACCCCTACTATGGTGCCCAGGGCGGAGCTGATGGTACTGAGCTCCTCTCTGAACCCCAAATACAGTTCATCCTGCATGCGCTGGGTCTCCTGAAACTTGGCCAGGACCGTCGCCATTGTTTCCTGGGAGTGGTGGTATGCTCCCATGATGGAGGAGAGGGCCTTGTGGAGAGTTGGTTCCCTTGGCCTGTCCGCCCCCTGTCGCACAGCAGCCCTCCCAGTTCCCCTGTGTTCCTGGGCCTCCGTCCCCTGGACCGTGTGCCCACTGCCACTGCCCCCAGGTCCCTGTTGTTGTTGGGGTGGTGGGTTATCCTGGGTTCCCTGTAGTGGTGGACACACAGCTGATTGACGTGTCCTGGGAACGGAGGTATGGGCCCGCTGGGTGGGTGCTGTGCTGGTGTTACCAGAGGGTGGAAGGTCAGTGTTGGGCTGTGCCTGTGCGAGGGGAACCGACTGTCCCGAGGCCCACGATGGTCCGGGCTGATCATCTTGATCCAGTTGGCCAGAGCTGCTGTCATCACTGTGGGCCTCTTCTGTGGGTGGGGTAGAGATGTCTGGACCCTCCTGTCTGGTGACGTTAGGTAGTGGTCCTGCTGGGGTATAAAAGCATGAATATTGCATGTGTGTGTGTCATGGTGTGCAATGGGTGGGTAAGCGTGTACCCCAGTGCTAGCTTTCCTGTGTGGGGGCTTGTATGATGATGGTTAGGGGTTGTTATGGGTATGTGCAGTGGGCATGCTTTAGTGATGGGTGTCCATGCTTTGTTGTGTCATGCACGGCTTGGTGTTGGGATGTGTGGTTTGTGTTATTAGTACATTCGTGAGGAGTTGGAGTGATAGGTGAGGGGGTGAGGGTGGGGTGTGATAGCAGGAAGGTAGGGTGGGGGATATGATAGTTAAGATTAGACTTACCAGTGTCCATTCCTCCACCGACTCCTCCGAGGCCCTCTGGATGCATAATGGTCAAGACCTGCTCCTCCCATGTTGTTAGTTGTGGGGGAGGAGGTGGGGGTCCACCGCCAGTCCGCTGAATCGCGATGTTGTGCCTGGAGACCACTGAACGCACCTTCCCCCGTAGGTCGTTCCACCTCTTCCAGATGTCCTCCTGATTTCTTGGGTGTTGTCCCACTGCGTTGACCCTGTCAACGATTCTTCGACATAGCTCCATCTTCCTAGCTATAGAGGTGTGCTGCACCTGTGATCCAAATAGCTGTGGCTCTACCTGTATGATTTCCTCCACCATAACCCTGAGCTCCTCCTCGGAAAACCTGGGGTGTCTTTGGCGTGCCATGGGGTGGTGTAGGTGATGTGTGGGGTGGTGTATGTGGTGATGAGTGTGGTGATGTGTAGTGGTGTGTGGTGTTTTGTGCGTGGATGTTGTGTGGGTGATTGTGTTGTGTGCCTCTGTGTGGTGGGGTTGTCTATTGCTGTGCTCTCTCTGTCACATTCGTCTCTATTTTTTGGTCGTAGGGGTTTGTGGGTGATGTGGGTGTGTGTTTTACATTGTGTTGGGTGTGTGGATGTGTTGTTTGTATGTGTATCAGGTGTGTGTATTTTGAATTGTCCAATGTGGCATTGTTTTGGAGATGTGTGTGTATTTTGAGCGCGGCTGTGTGTACCGCCAATGGAATATCGCGGTTGAAAGACCTCCGCGTGGATTCGTGTGTCGTAATAGCATGGGCGTGTTTCTGTTGGCGTGACGGTGGAGGTTTTGTTTTCGCCAGTTTATCACTGACCTTTGGTGTGGCGGAGTTGTGTGGGTGTCTGAATTTTGGCGGATTCCGAGATATGGGTCATAATAGCTGTGGCGGAATTCCGCAGCCTCGGCGGTGTATTGGCGGTCTTCTGCACGGCGGTAAGCGGCTTTTACCACCGATGTTGTAGTGAGGGCCCTAGTAGATATGACGCAGCAAATTGCCCCACTTGAGCATCCCCTCATGTGACACCCAGGTAGGGCAAATCGATGATAGAATGCAACCATGAAGTACAGGAACAATGTTTGGGAGCTAAGATAAAAATGAGCCACCAATAGAAAGTCAGTGATGTGACATATCAACTGCCACAACACAGAAGGATTGATTTTAAACCATCTCATTGCAGAGGATGATGGTTCACCTGCTGATCTGCCTGTCCTGGAGTACCCCGATGACCTGGATGACCAGCTGACAACCATCAGCCAAGGGACACTTCAAGAAGTCCTCGTATCCCTCCAGACACCACCCCCAGTCGCAAGGAGGAGTAATAATGTAGCAGCCTTCCCAGATGCCCCACCCAACACCCCAATAGTACGACCTGCCAGCACCGACACAGCTGAGGACTCCGAGCCCCAGGAACCAGAGTTGAGAGGAGAGTGGTAGGAGTCCAGCAGGAGCTGGCCAAGGAAGAGCAGATGGGGATGCAGGCTATGGCTGCCAGACTAGAGGGTATGCGCACATGCCTCGTTACGGCCACTGAATAGACTGCAGCCAAACGAGGCACCCACTCCCCAAAGCATGGAGTCCAGCAGTGTCTGAAGGAGATAGCCGCTGCCATGAGGGAGAGACACAACAACTGCCCTCTCAAATTGGCAGCAGTGTGCTTGAAAACAAGATGGACTCCATGTACTGGGAACAGGCATTTCATGAATATCACTAATGGGTCACAGACCTGGACATTGTGAATATTGCACTACGGCACTTGTAAATAAACACCTACGTCACAACCAGCGTGTCTTTGTGTATTGTGACACATCTACTACGCTTAGTAATTGGGATGTGTGTAACCATGTCTTTAGTCACAGACTGTCAGTACAAGAGTGCCGAAATATGGGGGCACTTATCTATGAACAAGGTTCCTACATGATGAATAACAATGCTTATCTCATCCCCTACAAGCAATTCACTGAGCATGTCAAAAATGTAGGACACATGTATGCTTTACCCACTACATATGGCAGGAATGGCTGTGAAACAGTTCTCAGGCAATATTGTCAGCTGGGAGTACCAGTAGAACACATTGGTGTGAAACAGAGGTACTTAACCTCATCTGTAATTGCCACTGGCCAGTTTTGCAGGATAGATATTAAATGTTTTCTGTTGTCAGATGTGCCACAGTACCCAACATTCCTACACAGGACCCTAACACTGACAGCTGAATCACCACACCTACCTGTCCAATACAAAGTAAACATAGTCACCTTGAGTGGTGGGTACACTAGATGGCAGATGCATAGACAAGTAGAAATGTTGTGGCTGCCAATGTGACAGCTCAGTTGTAAACAGGTGATGAACATGTCAAGAGGGATTTGGAGGCAGGACGGAATCCCTAGGCCAACACACAGTTTTCACTGTGCACTCACGGGAAGACCCTGAGACACAAGCATATGACACAGAAAGTAAGGGAGTACCCAAAATGTTTTAACCACTTCGCTGCCAGGCCTTTTCCCCCTCCTGTGCCAGGCCTTTTTTTGCCTATTTGGGGCAGTTCGCGCTTAGGCCCTCATAACTTTTTGTCCACATAAGCTAACCAAGCCAAATTTGCGTCCTTTTTTTCCAACATCCTAGCAATTCTAAAGGTACCCAGACTTTGTGGGTTCCCCTGAAGGAGGCCAAGAAATTGGCCAAAATACAGTGAAAATTTAGTTTTTTTCAAAAAAATTGGAAAAAGGGGCTGCAGAAGAAGGCTTGTGGTTTTTCCCCTGAAAATGGCATCAACAAAGGGTTTGCGGTGCTAAACTCAGCAGCTTCCCAGCTTTCAGGAACAGGCAGACTTGAATCCGAAAACCCAATTTTTCAACACAATTTTGGCATTTTACTGGGGCA
Source organism: Pleurodeles waltl (assembly GCF_031143425.1). Classification (NCBI taxonomy): domain Eukaryota; kingdom Metazoa; phylum Chordata; class Amphibia; order Caudata; family Salamandridae; genus Pleurodeles; species Pleurodeles waltl. Next base: position 843,490,371 of record NC_090436.1, read on the forward strand.
TACCCCATTTGTGCAATTTTTTGTGCTTTCAGCCTCCTTCCAGTCAGTGACCGGAATGGTCATGAAACCAATGCTGGATCCCAGAAACCTAAACATTTCTGAAAAGTAGACAAAATTCTGAATTCAGCAAGGAGTCATTTGTGTAGATCCTACAAGGGTTTCCTACAGAAAATAACAGCTGAAAAAGAAAAATATTGAAATTGAGGTGAAAAAAACATCAATTTTTCTCTACTTTTTACTCTGTAACTTTTCCCTGCAATGTCAGATTATCGAAAGCAATATACCGTTACGTCTGCTGGACTCCTCTGGTTGCGGGGATATATAGGGTTTGTAGGTTCATCAAGAACCCGAGGAACCCAGAGCCAATAAATGAGCTGCACCCTGCAGTGCGTTTTCATTCTATACCGGGTATACAGTAATTCATTTGCTGAAATATAAGGAGTAAAAAATAGCTATCAAGAAAACCTTTGCATTTCCAAAAAGGGCACAAGATAAGGTGTTGAGGAGCAGTGGTTATTTGCACATCTCTGAATTCCGGGGTGACCATAGTAGCACGTGAATTACATGGAATTTCTCAAATAGATGTCTTTTTTACACACACCCCTATATTTGGAAGGAATAAATGTAGAGAAAGACAAGGGGCAATAACACTTGTTTTGCTATTATATGTTCCCCCAAGTCTCCCGATAAAAATGATACCTCACTTGTTTGGGTAGGCCTAGCGCCCGCGACAGGATATGCCCCAAAACACAACGTGGACACATCACAGAAAACAGAGCTGTTTTTAGCAAAGTGACTACCTGTAGATTTTGGCCTCTAGCTCAGCCGGCACCTAGGGAAACCTACCAAACATGTGCATTTCTGAAAACTAGAGACCTAGGGGAATCCAAGGAGGGGTGACTTGTGTGGCTCGGACCAGGTTCTGTTACCCAGAATCCTTTGCAAACCTCAAAATTTGGCTAAAAAAACACATGTTCCTCACATTTCTGTGGCAGAAAGTTCTGGAATCTGAGAGGAGCGACAAATTTCCTTCCACCCAGCATTCCCCCACGTCTCCCGATAAAAATGATACCTCACTTGTGTGGGTAGGCCTAGCGCCCGCGACAGGATATGCCCCAAAACACAACCTGGACACATCACAGAAAACAGAGCTGTTTTTAGCATAGTGACTATCTGTAGATTTTGGCCTCTAGCTCAGCCGCCACCTAGGGAAACCTACCAAACCTGTGCATTTCTGAAAACTAGAGACCTAGGGGAATCCAAGGAGGGGTGACTTGTGTGGCTCGGACCAGGTTCGGTTACCCAGAATCCTTTGCAAACCTCAAAATTTGGCTAAAAAAACACATGTTCCTCACATTTGTGTGGCAGAAAGTTCTGGAATCTGAGAGGAGCCACAAATTTTCTTCCACCTAGCGTTCCCCCACGTATCCCGATAAAAATGATACCTCACTTGTGTGGGTAGGCCTAGCGCCCGCGACAGGATATGCCCCAAAACACAACGTGGACATATCACAGAAAACAGAGCTGTTTTTAGCAAAGTGACTACCTGTAGATTTTGGCCTCTAGCTCAGCCGCCACCTAGGGAAACCTACCAAACCTGTGCATTTCTGAAAACTAGAGACCTAGGGGGATCCAAGGAGGGGTGACTTGCGGGGCTCGGACCAGGTTCTGTTACCCAGAATCCTTTGCAAACCTCAAAATTTGGCTAAAAAAACACATGTTCCTCACATTTCTGTGGCAGAAAGTTCTGGAATCTGAGAGGAGCCACAAATTTCCTTCCACCCAGCGTTACCCCACGTCTCCCGATAAAAATGATACCTCACTTGTGTGGGTAGGCCTAGCGCCCGCGACAGGATATGCCCCAAAACACAACGTGGACATATCACAGAAAACAGAGCTGTTTTTAGCAAAGTGACTACCTGTAGATTTTGGCCTCTAGCTCAGCCGCCACCTAGGGAAACCTACCAAACCTATGCATTTCTGAAAACTAGAGACCTAGGGAAATCCAAGGAGGGGTGACTTGTGTGGCTCGGACGAGGTTCTGTTACCCAGAATCCTTTGCAAACCTCAAAATTTGGCTAAAAAAACACATGTTCCTCACATTTCTGTGGCAGAAAGTTCTGGAATCTGAGAGGAGCTACAAATTTCCTTCCACCCAGTGTTCCCCCAAGTCTCCCGATAAAAATGATACCTCACTTGCATGGGTAGGCCTAGCGCCGGCGACAGGAAACACCCCAAAGCGCAACGTGGACACATCCTAAATTTTGGAAAAAAACAGAGGTGTTTTTTGCGAAGTGCCTACCTGTAGATTTTGGCCTCTAGCTCAGCCGGCACCTAGGGAAACCTACCAAACCTGTGCATTTCTGAAAAATAGAGACCTAGGGGAATCCAAGGAGGGGTGACTTGCGGGGCTCGGACCAGGTTCTGTTACCCAGAATCCTTTGCAAACCTCAAAATTTGGCTGAAAAAACACATGTTCCTCACATTTCTGTGGCAGAAAGTTCTGGAATCTGAGAGGAGCTACAAATTTCCTTCCACCCAGCGTTCCCCCACGTCTCCCGATAAAAATGATACCTCACTTGTGTGGGTAGGCCTAGCGCCCGCGACAGGATATGCCCCAAAACACAACGTGGACATATCACAGAAAACAGAGCTGTTTTTAGCAAAGTGACTACCTGTAGATTTTGGCCTCTAGCTCAGCCGCCACCTAGGGAAACCTACCAAACCTGTGCATTTCTGAAAACTAGAGACCTAGGGGGATCCAAGGAGGGGTGACTTGCGGGGCTCGGACCAGGTTCTGTTACCCAGAATCCTTTGCAAACCTCAAAATTTGGCTAAAAAAACACATGTCCCTCACATTTCTGTGGCAGAAAGTTCTGGAATCTGAGAGGAGCTACAAATTTCCTTCCACCCAGCGTTCCCCCAAGTCTCCCGATAAAAATGATACCTCACTTGCGTGGGTAGGCCTAGCGCCGGCGACAGGAAACACCCCAAAGCGCAACGTGGACACATCCTAAATTTTGGAAAAAAACAGAGGTGTTTTTTGCGAGGTGCCTACCTGTAGATTTTGGCCTCTAGCTCAGCCGGCACCTAGGGAAACCTACCAAACCTGTGCATTTCTGAAAACTAGTGACCTAGGGGAATCCAAGGAGGGGTGACTTGCGGGGCTCGGACCAGGTTCTGTTACCCAGAATCCTTTGCAAACCTCAAAATTTGGCTAAAAAAACACATGTTCCTCACATTTCTGTGGCAGAAAGTTCTGGAATCTGATAGGAGCCACAAATTTCCTTCCACCCAGCGTTCCCCCAAGTCTCCCGATAAAAATGATACCTCACTTGTGTGGGTGGCCCAGGTGCCTGCAACATAATAAGGCCCAAAACCTGAAGGGATAGAAGGGATAGCACAGCAAGTTTATAAGGGCATATTCTTTTATACATCTTTAGACGGACTCTGCTTTGGGGACCCACATAAGTGAGGTGTCATTTTACTTGGGAGACTGAGGGGAAAACTGGGGAGTAGGAATTTTGTGCTGGAGCGGTGATCCTACTAAGAAAAATCAGGAAAATATGCTTTTTTATGCAAATTGTGAGGTTTACAGAGGAGTCTGGGTAAGAAAATGTTGGGGGAGCCACACAAGCCACACCTCCCTAGACTCCTTGGGGTGCCTAGTTTTAAAAAGTTTCTGGGTTTTGTAGGTTTCCCTACATGACGGCCGCACCCAGGACCAAAAACATAGGTGGGCCCTCCCCCCCAAACACAGGTATTTTTGGAATATATCACTTTGATGTGTGCACATACGTCCGTGATGTGCCAAACACTAAAATTGTGAAAAGAAACACACTTAGGTTATGTGAAGAAGACCCCTCACCCACCAACCAAGTTGGTGGCATGCTTCATCATCGGGGTCCCACCTGAGGCACCTAGCGTGTCTCAAGTGTGCTGCGACGCCTGATTACAGCGGAGCAGGTTTTGTCATTTGTACCACACATACTGGTTGGATTTGGCACGAGGGTGAGTGATGGTTCAGTAGATCAAATTTTAGTTCAAATTTTCACAAAAGTGAAATGCACTGGTAATAACTGAAAGGCCAAAAAACTGAACCAATGACTCACAGCTCGTGAGCTGTAAAGCCACGACAAGGCACCAACCGCTTTACAGTCCATTCACACACCTTTCATACATGACATGCACTAGACCATTCACGCCGCCAGCCACGGGTCCAGCACATTACAAGACTCGCATCCACAGACAGCGCCAGTCAAGGGCCCATCACTTTCATACGCCCACATGCCTGATACAGCAATCACACCAGCTGATGAGTGTGTGGACTGGCGTTTGGCCGGCACTGCCAGCCAAGCGCCACCCCACCCACACCACCAGCCAAGCGCCACCCCACACACACCGCCAGCCCAGCGCCACCCCACACACACCGCCAGCCCAGCGCCACCCCACACACACCGCCAGTCAAGCGCCACCCCACACACACCGCCAGCCAAGCGCCACCCCACACACACCGCCAGCCAAGCGCCACCACACCCACGCCGCCAGCCAAGCGCCACTCTACACATGCCATCCCCTTTTTTTTGTTTTTAAACAACAAAGAAACCACTAATCATAAATTAGAACAAAACTACAAACACAAAAGCTCTAACTGAATACATGACTAATGCCAACCGTGAAACCGAACATATAAAAATATAAAACACCAGTTTACGCTCACGGAATTTCCCAATAATTCTTCTGTGTGTGGTAGCTCCTGAAACAGCCACCCACACACAGCCCAGGCTTTGAAGGACAATCAGGGCAGTACATCCTAGTCTCCTTCCCGATACCTCTTCGAGCACAGACTCTACATCTCTTAGCAGGAAAGTTTTTTTTGGCCGTGGGAGGAATGTGCTCAGCAAAGTGACGATCTTTCAATCTAGCCACATCCTCCACCACTGCTTCTCTAGGAACTCTTGCCTGTTCCAGCACAACAAGGCTAGCTATGATAGACTCCTGAAATTTCACAAATGTCATCCTTGACTCTGGAGAACTATCCTTAAACACAACAAAAGCATTAAAAGTTGCCAAGTGGAACAAGTGAAGCGCTAATTTCTTATACCACACATAAGACTTACGAGCAGCAGTGTAAGGTTCTAACCTCTGATCTACTCTATCAACACCACCCATGTGCTTATTATAGTCTAAGATGCACACAGGTTTGCGCACTTCGGCAACCTGACCCCAAACAGCCACAGGTGAAGTACTCTCATCATGGATGGTGCTTAGCATGTATACATCCCTCTTGTCTACAAATTTCAGAGCTAGCAGCTCATCATTCCGCAAGGCACTGCACTGTCCCTTCTCAAGTTTTTTACAGACAAGCTCTTTTGGATAGCCTTTCCGATTAGAGCGGATTGTGCCACAAGCAACAGTGTCCACTCTGAACAACTCCTTGAACAACCGAACTCCAGTGTAGAAGTTATCTACATATAAATGGTGACCTTTGTTAAACAGTCGTCTACCATGTTCCCACACAATTTTCTCACTAACTCCAAAAGTGGGAGGACAACCAGGGGGGTCAATATTGGAATCCCTACCAGTGTAGACCCGGAAATTATAAACATATCCTGTACTACTTTCTGACAGCATATACAATTTAATTCCATACCGTGCCCTCTTGCTAGGAATGTACTGCCTAAAAACCAAACGACCCTTGAACAGGACCAAAGACTCATCTACAGATATTTCTTTCCCTGGAACATAGATCTCTGAAAACCGATCTACCAAATGATCAAGGACAGGTCTAATCTTAAAAAGACGGTCAGAATCAGGATGATCTCGTGGCAAGGCTAAAGCATTATCTACAAAATGCAACATCCGAAGAAGAAGCTCATACCGGTTACGACTCATGATGGCAGGAAATATAGCAGTTGCCATCAATGGACTAGTAGACCAATATGAAGACAGCGACGGCTTCCTTATCAGCCCCATCAAAAAAGTTAAACCCAAGAACTTTTTCAACTCTTCCAGATTTGTGGGAATCCACCGGCTAGCTCTAGAGTGTGGCCTAAGTCTGGCAGCGTTGTCCCTCAAAAACTGCTCTGCATACAAATTAGTCTGCTCAACAATCTCTTCCAAAAATATATCGTCCATAAACAACTCAAAAAAGTTGACGGGCAAAAAGTTTTCCGTATTAACTCGACACCCTGGAAAACCAGTAAACGCAGGCAACTGTGGCTGCTCCATGTTTGGTGCAACCCATGCGTCAGGTCTTCCAATGGGAAGCCTTTCAGCCGCTGGCTCCTGCACCATTGGCACATCACTGTCCTCCTCTAAAACAGGCCCTTCATCAGCACTGAGAGTGGCTTCATCATCAGATGATTCATCTCTGACAGAAAATTCACTTCCAGAATCCTGCACTTCCTCCTCTGCCTCAGATGCAGAGTCAGTCTCATATTCATGGTCAGAAGATGACTCAAAAAGCACACTAACAACCTGCTGAGCGGTCATCCTACGGCTGGCCATGATCCTTCCTACTAAAATTAACTGGACAAATACACCACCAACAACCAGCACTGTGTAAGATAAGTAACAAAGTATAGGTTTATCACTAAGAATTATAAACTCAAAAACTATACTGCTCACTTGCCTGAAAAAGCTTGACTCACCAGCAACTACTCTGCACAGCCACAGCAATCACCAACGATATCCCACTAAAAAGAGAAAAAAAAAAGCAAATTAGACATAAGACAACACAATAATCATTGTGCATAACTCTAAGGACAATTTCACACACAATCCTGCATTCAGTACACCACCTACAAACATGTCATTCATGCATTGCAACAATACTCACTTGGAGTAAATTTATTTACTTACCTAAAACATGCAACTACGCAAACCGCAGGACAACTACTGCCAAAACTGCAACAAGCCACAGCAAAGTCAGCAAAAGCTTTGAACTAAAACAAAAAGGAGAAAAACTGTTATTATCATAAAAGTAAATACTTCGCCAGTTGACAAACACTCCGCCACTAACCATTTTTTCATTTTCCCGTGTCTAGTCTTCTCTGCTTGGGGGAAGATGGGCCTAAAAAAAAAATAGGCCAATCTACCCCCAAGGGGAGTAGGCAGAAATCACCCAGATTACATTGCACCCTTTGGGGGGGGGCGACCCTTGCCCAAGGTGCCACACCCCCACACAAAGCACACACACACATACATAGTATCCCTGGCGCTATGGGGATTCTGCCCCCCTTGGGGACAGAAAGGCCTAAAAAATAGGCATATCTGCCCCCTAGGGGGGCAGAACTGCCCAAAAATACATGTGGGCCCCTGGGGGCGACCCTTGCCCAAGGGGCCACCCCCCAACACAAAAAATAAAAATCAACAATAAAATCCCTGGTGTCTAGTGGCTTTCTGCCCCCCTTGGGGGCAGATCGGCCTAAAAATAGGGCCAATCTGCCCCCAAGGGGGGCAGAAACGACAATAAATACATTGCGCCCCTGGGGGGAGCGACCCTTGCCCAAGGGGCCACCCCCTAACACAAAGCACACATACATACATACTATTTCTGGCGCTATTGGGATTCTGCCCCCCTTGGGGGCAGAAAGGCCTAAAAAAATAGGCCTCTCTGCCCCCAAGGGGGGCAGAACTGCCCAAAAATACATGAGGGCCCCTGGGGGCGACCCTTGCCCAAGGGGCCGCCCCCCAACACAAAAAATACACATCAACAATAAAATCCCTGGTGTCTAGTGGCTTTCTGCCCCCCTTGGGGGCAGATCGGCCTAAAAATAGGGCCAATCTGCCCCCAAGGGGGGCAGAAACGACAATAAATACATTGCGCCCCTGGGGGGAGCGACCCTTGCCCAAGGGGCCACCCCCCAACACAAAGCACACATACATACATACTATTTCTGGCGCTATTGGGATTCTGCCCCCCTTGGGGGCAGAAAGGCCTAAAAAAAATAGGCCTCTCTGCCCCCAAGGGGGGCAGAACTGCCCAAAAATACATGAGGGCCCCTGGGGGCGACCCTTGCCCAAGGGGCCGCCCCCCAACACAAAAAATACACATCAACAATAAAATCCCTGGTGTCTAGTGGCTTTCTGCCCCCCTTGGGGGCAGATCGGCCTAAAAATAGGGCCAATCTGCCCTAAGGGGGGGGCAGAAACGACGTAAAATACATTTGCCCCCAAAGGGGAGCGACCCTTGCCCAAGGGGCCGCCCCCCAACACAAAAAATACAAATCAACAATAAAATCCCTGGTGTCTAGTGGCTTTCTGCCCCCCTTGGGGGCAGATCGGCCTAAAAATAGGGCCAATCTGCCCCCATTGGGGGCAGAAACGACGTAAAATACATGTGCCCCCAAAGGGGAGCGACCCTTGCCCAAGGGGCCGCCCCCCAACACAAAAAATACACAGCAACAATAAAATCCCTGGTGTCTAGTGGCTTTCTGCCCCCCTTGGGGGCAGATCGGCCTAAAAATAGGGCCAATCTGCCCCCAGGGGGGGCAGAAACGACGTAAAAAGCATGTGCCCCCAAAGGGGAGCGACCCTTGCCCAAGGGGTCGCTCCCCTACACTAATATTCACACACACACACACACATACAGAAATCCCTGGTGTCTAGTGGGCATTCCTGCTGCCCGATCGCATCGCGATCGGGCAGCAGGAATGCTCAAAGAGACATCGAGGGAAAGGAAAACCCTTTCCTTTCCCTCGATGCCTCTCTGAGAGCACCCCCACCCCGCAGGAAGGTGAAATACTCACCTTCTCCCTTGACGCGCTGGAAGCAAATGGCTTCCAGCGCGTCATTCCCCGTTTCCATGAAATCAGCGCGCGATCGCGCGCTGACGTCATGGGGGGGGGTGGGCGTGAAAGGGGAAGGGATTCCCCTTTCAGCCCTGGCCTGGGGGTGTTGGGGGGCGGCCCTCGGGGGAAGCGCTAGCGCTTCCCGCGACTGCCAGTCCCTGGACGTAATGGTTACGTCCATGGCGCCACACGGGCGCTGCCATGGACGTAACCATTACGTCCGTGGCGGGGAAGGGGTTAAACACAATGAAACTAAACAAACAAATCATGAAAACCTATCCTAACCTAACCTAACCTAACCTAACCTATTCTAACTATACTTAACTATACTTAACGAACAACTAACCCTAACTACCCTATGCTCAACTTAGCTAACTCATTCAACAACACACTCTAAACATTGGCCCCCACCCCCCTTATATTACGAGACACATGCAGGACAACATATACTAAACTACACATATACTAACTATATCTAAACAAATATATTTTTTGGCATTTTTAAAAAAAAATGTTTTATTTTTCTTTATTTTTTTTATTTTTAAAGCACATATATACACCAACATTACCGCGTCCAACCACCCACCCACAAAGTAACATGTAAAAAGTAGAACACCCACCCCCTCAAACCCACTTATCGTAACTAAACTGCATACCTACTCTAACCTAACACTAACTCCCTAAAACCCGCTATAAAACATTAATACAAATGAGGAGGGAGGGGACAGAACTGGGGGTGAGGTACCAACGCCAATCACAGCTTTCCTTCTTGAGGGTTTTCTTGATGTACTTTAGTCTCTTCGTATTGGCTGCCACCTCCTTCTCTAAACTGTCCAACCTTTTCAAGACTAGTGTTACGTCCCTCTGCAGATCGTGCAGCATTTTCCAGTCAATGGCAGCAGGTGGTGTGGGCTGATGCATGGATGTCGAAGGTGTTGCAGCTAGGGTTGTAGTCGTGGTGGCAGCTCTGCCCCCCTGGACATCAGTGGAGCTTGGTCTCCTCTGTATGGCCGTTGCCAGTGTGGGGCCACTTGGGTGAATGCCTGCCATTCGCTGGTTGATCTCTCTGCCATCTTCTGGAATGCTTGCAGTTCCTCATTGTTCATGTTGGCAGCTGTTAAATTGAGACAGGCAACCATCAGGGTCAGCATTGTGTGGAGTATGTACAGATTATTGGCTTACACTCTATATCTAATTACACATGCACTGCAACTCACATTCCGGAAAAGACAATAGCCCTGATAAATGCAACGACAACGCTGCCTTAGCATCATTTCATTAACACCAAAGTGACGCACAACAAGATTAGGAACCAAACCAAATGAGGTGTGCATTGCTTTTGTGCAAAATGTAATACTGCAAAGGCAGCGTAAACTTCACATAGATCAGGCCCAAATTTCCTCATCATTTGTGTCAATTTTCAACCATATATCACCAGTAACTTGAATATGTTATTTGGAAGATGGGATGCAGTTTGTAACCTTAAGGGGTCAGTGCTGATAGGTACACATGCAAGCGTGATCTATATGACTGTCACCCAGACTGTGAGCATCAGATCTAACTACAAATTTGGTGTTCCTCTCCCCCTGTGCTTAAGGGGGATGGCAATGCAATAAATCATCTCAACTGTCCTGGTCATCCACAAAGTCATGCCCACTCATACATGAAGTCAGGGAGTGGGCCATATGTTAGGAGGGCTGCAAACAAGGATGCTGGTATCCATAGGTCTATCACATCTACATTCATGTGCCATGATGTAGACAACCATCAATACCTGGTCTTAAATACTATTCCTTACACACCCATTTCCATGCCACTGCATGTTTATCATTGACCTGCATGCACGCCTATTACATTCCACATAAGTGTTACGTAAATGGAGTGCAAAATACTGAGCGCCATGCTGAGGAACAATTACCAGCCCAGTCCTCCATATTTATTACAACAAAGGAATGCACCAAATTGGGTTCAAAATGGTGCATCTCTGTGTTGAGAGAATGATGGAGTGCCCCACTGCCAATATTCTCACAGTGTTGCGCTTCTTAGTCACATATGGCCCTACATGTGGCTTGTCATCAATTGGATTACACGATGCCCATTGAGCACAACGAGCCTCACAAGATATGACCCTCTGGTGCTGCACTTTTCCATGGGACACAATGTCACTTTCAGCCTTCTTTGATATCTGATAATTGGACATCTTATCACATCTAACATTGTGTGCAACACACATGACTCACTCACACCAGACCCTGGATTACTTCACAGGACACACATTACCACACTTACTGGATACATCTGGGTCCTCAAATCTCAACACTTCACCGATTGTGTAGGGGGCAGGTCCACCTGTAAGATATGAATGGAAAACCATGCTTAGTGTCATATCACTGTCACTACTAGTGGACAACAAATTACAGTGTGTACTATTTCAGAGGAGTGAGCTAGTTATCCTAGTGTAATACAGTGCAACAGACACACCACTACAAACACACAATGACACTGACAATCAGGTGAGTGAGCGCCACACATCTGCAAACTTACACTGGGCCTGAGATTCAAGTAGTGCTACACCCTGCAACAACCATATGTGGGCAATATATAGAAGATGGAACTCCATCGTATGAGGGGGAGTTGTGTAACAAATACATGACATTACCTTGGTGCTTTGCAAGATAACTGAGTCAGGTATTCAAGCCTGACCTGCAAGGCACCCAGAGGCACCTTGTGATGGACATGTGGCTCAATTATTAGTCAGCAATGATCATGCATTGAGTAATCCATGACTGATGTGGCAAAGTTCAGCAATGATCATGCATTGAGTAATCCATGACTGATGCGGCAAAGTTGTCTGATGGTATCAATGCCCATTTACATTGCCCCCTAAGGCATGTAAGTCCCCTTTGCTAACATAATGGCAGGGATCATGTCTGTGAAATGATGACAAAGTAGCGCTATACGTGCGTTGCCCTAATTTGTTGACACAATCGAGGTAAATATGGTATGCTGGTGGTGTCTTGGCGTATCATACATAACACTATGCCGGGGCACAAGTGTCGCCATGGCCCCTGAAATGTGTGACTTAGTGAAGGTTGTGCATGACTCACCAGACATCTAATCTGTAATGGTATTGTGGTAGGACATGTGAACTCCATGTCTATACTGGCGCAGTTACACTTCATTCTGGTTGCATGCAACCTTGTCCACAAGCATTGCATGCAGCACACCAACACATCTGCTACTGTCATTCAAGTGCGGTAAACAGTAAATAGAATGCCAATGGCAGACTCACCAACAAGACCACTGATATCCACGCCAAGATTTTCAAGCAGATCCTGCTCCCTGGCCACCAGATCTGCCCAGCGATGCTTCAGCTGGCGCTCATTCCTGGTGCTCCGAAAGACCCTCTTTAGGTGGTGGAGCACTTTGCCCTGCTGCAGCCACCTCGCTTCGGTCCGGTAACCCTGTATGACCCAGCCCCTCATCTCCAACATCAACGGCAGGTAGTGGACTACCAGCCACACAAAGCCACCCAATTCTTCCTCTCCCATCCTGGTCAACCTACCCCTACCAGACATATTATAACAGTAAAGGTTGACCACAACTACTTTGAAAAAAAATTGAAATGAACATAAAGGAAAATTAAGCCCAATAACTAATCCCAACTATCCCAACTTAATAACTATCCCGGACAGACACCCCATAGTACAAATACAATTATACACAAAAAAAACACACAAATTTACAAACACTTGGACAAAATACAGGCAATAATTAACAAAACATGACAGGAGGGACACCACAAGATACAATATGCAAGGAAATCACAACCACCAACTCAAGAACAGAACCACACAGTCAAAAGAGGCACAGACTCTAAAGAAAAAGTGAAAGTACACCCACTGTACCATGCTTGTAAACAGGATTTCCTATTACATCACTTCCTGTCCCCATTCGTCACGTTTTCTGTTGTGTGTGTATTTAAATGATGCATGTGATATTTGTGTGGGAATATGTGCATTGTTTTTATTGACACATTACCTTTATGCATCAAGTTCACTGAAAATCAGCATTGAGAAGAGTGGGAAGGTGGAATTCACGCTAAGGGCCCATATGTCATATACTTTGCGGATGTTTTAGACACGCTTGCGTCAATTTATTTGACTCAGTTCCCAATTGCGTTTTTTTGTTCCACTGACTAAAGATGCACTCTTTATCAACATACAAATGACATTGGTTGTGCTACAGTGTGGCATATTGTGTATGGCCACAGGTGGTAGTCCATGCAAAAATGTGATGAGGGTGTGATTGGTCTGTTACACCGGTGTGTGTGTGTGTTACAGAGTCAACAGCATGCAAAGAGTTGCACGTCGTGCATATGTATGCATGTGTGACAACAATGTATCCACATATGTATTACAGTCAGTACAATGCAATCTTTCTGGTTTGTGATTGTGAACTGGGTTTTTGTATGTGATGTGTGAAATTGTCATACAGAGCATAATATTTAAGATGACATACACAGCTCAGGTATTGTTGATGATGGTTGAACCAATGCTATCAATGCTATTAACCCGACAACTGTCTCCGTATGTAGATTTGGAGTTTATGACTTGTGTGCGGCATACACATATGTCTGACATTTGTACATCTTTGGTACATACTTTGTGTGACACACTTTGCCTACATTCCACCCAGATTATGTTTTGACCACAAATGTTTGATTAAACTCATTACATTTAGCAATGGTTGTTGGGTTTGTGTGGTGGACCTGCAGCCCTAGCTGCATATGTTCCCATACATACTTATGTGGATTCCACAGACATGTCCATGCAAAGTGTGAGGTCATGTGTACCCTGTGTCAGGATTGGGCCCCATGGCAGTGGCAGGACTGATTACCATAGATTTGCTGCTCATGCCCAACTTCTTCCACTGCTTGTCATACCTGGACTTATCATGATGACCATTGTTACCAGTGATGTCCCCCCATTGTCACACATGTTCCATGCAGCCATTGCAACTCTCACACTGAGTTGTGACAGTGTTCTGTTCCAACATTACTGTCTTTCTAATTTTGGACATACACTACCTCATGTGTAGGCCCCTTGCTTACTTCCTATTTGGACATGTTGTAGTTGTGTGTGATGCGCTATTGATGAACAAGTTGGCAACGTGGATGTAATATATACGTTATGGTCCATAGATTGTGTCCTTCAGTTGTCACATACCAGTGATGAGGCTATTAGTGATTGGGGGATAATAGCAGTACAATCTTAAACATCACATATGATGTTGCAACAGTACTTTTCAGATTCATGTTTGTAACATGCTCTCTGAGGTTAGACTCACAATCCTATGGTATATGTTGTGGAGATTGAAGAGACCAAAGCAGGATTGTTTGAATAAGCGAGGTGTTTAGTTACAAAATGTACAAGGTGAGTCAAGTGATTTTTAAGTGAAGAAGTTATCAACTGTGTGCTGTCTGCAGTGTATCCAAGCAACTGTGTTGTGGTGTTCCCCCTCCATTTCTTCACCACCATCCTCCTTCTCCTCTTCCTCCACCTCCTTCTAATCTTAGGCAGATAATCAACATGCTCATACAAGGGGATGTTCATCTGCACCCATATGTTGTGCAGGATAGCACATGTCATTATGAGCGTGGGGCATATAGGAGTCTGCCTCCTGTGAGGTCCAGGCACCTGAATCTTGACTTCAGGATGCCAAATGTCCTCTCCACGATATTTTGTGTCTTCTGATGTTCCTCATTAAATGCACACTCAGCTGCTGTGCCTGGGTTTGCAAATGGGGTCATAATCAATGGCTGTATGCCATAAACCTGATCCACTGCAAAAGATAAAAGGAGTAAGTTGTTGTTAAGGCTTGCAACAGGTTTTTCATGTAGCTTGGCAGTTGATATTCTAAGTTGGTTGTGACTCGTATGTGTTTTGTGGTATGGTGTGAGTTCCTGGCCCTGTGCAAGTTTTTCTCAGCACTGTGTTGTTGGACATGAAAATCTTGAGTTTGACTGAAGGACCTGGGACATATGATTTGGAATCCTAACTGATGGTCAGTATGTACGTACCATGAGTTGTGCAGTGCACCTTTGTATCATTGTGCTATCACTAGAGGGGACATGACACATCTTCACAACACAGTGGGGTCAGATGTGGTGACAACATGGTAGCATTATAGAGCCTGGACATCCCATCCATTTTGACATGTGTTATTACAGATGATGTGCAACAGTTAGCCCCATTGAAATGAGTAAGTGACAATGCACAACACGTCTCCAACATTGGCAGAACTGTCCTGCAACATTTTGACTATGCAAGAATGCCCCATGTGTGTCATGTTACTAGGCAACCCTTTGTTGTCCCCTGCGCTAGTGACTAACATGCAGCTGTGCACCTACACTACCAACCTTGCACCAGGGTGCTTGGCCAGCTGCCCTGTGGAGGTGAATGTCTTTGTGCAGGAAGGGACGCCACCCTATACATATGCTGTTTTTATGGACAATTGGCTCTTTCTGTGAGTGCAGCAGTATGCAGCATCCACTGGTGGCATATTCATATGAGTTCAAAGCACAGTCTACTTCCTTATTGCAACCTGCAAACATCACCCCTGGGGCGGTGTTTGATGTTGGCACTGTCTCAGGTTTTAGGTGACACCTACATCTGAGTCAGTATCATCATGCTATGTATCTTGTGGTGACTGACCTGCAGCAACACACATTGCACGCCCCTTCCACGCTACATACTGCATGGGAGGGTGGCTGATTTACAGTGTGACTTCAAGTAAAACAAAAGTGGTCCTCTACCAAGTTTTACATATAGTGCAGGCCATGACAATGGCACTGGGGGGCTTTTACATAGGCCCTGGCGATCCTGAGTGGCAGCTAATGTTTGTGGCAGCCATTAGGTGTCCAAAGGTGTGTATTCCATTGTTTCAGGATGATCAACATTACTACCAGTGTCTCTCCTATCTTCCAACATATGATTCTGCATTTATACTGTCAACACATGCACAGTGCAGGCTACGGCATGGGGCTCAGCTACTTAGCAAATGTGTCCCTTGGTACAGTGCATGTGAGGTCAGTGAGGTCCTGAATTCTCCTACAGGGTCCCACTATGGCACCCATGATCTGCACTGTCTAACAGTGACTCTGCCCCATGGTGGGCCATTTATTGTTTATGGTACTGGCATGATGGTGTTGTGGGTCAGTAAGTGGTGCATGTGAGGTGGCACCACAGTAGGTGTGGTGCCACTTTTCA
Organism: Pleurodeles waltl; assembly: GCF_031143425.1. NCBI lineage: Eukaryota > Metazoa > Chordata > Amphibia > Caudata > Salamandridae > Pleurodeles > Pleurodeles waltl. Next base: position 843,506,437 of record NC_090436.1, read on the forward strand.
CAAATCTGACACATGGTATGTGATGGGCATTGATTTTGTATTCCTATGTGTGTGACCCAATGAGTAAGGGAGTTGTCTATGCACACTACCGGTAAGTCAGGTATGTGCTGATGAGATGTAGTTGGTATTGGCACCAGTTGTCTGGCATTTGATGTTTGATCTGGCAGTAAGTTGCACGGCATGATTTGAAGGATCTGTGCCTATGTGAGACTTATGTAACATGAGCATGGTGTATGCCATTAACATGGCTGTGCTATTCTTTGTATGGTGTACTGTGTGTAAAGTGTGCGTAGTAGGCAACCTGTGGGCACTTGAAGTGGTTTGTTTAGTTCTTCTGTTAGCAAAGGGTACATATCTGCACCTGTCCTTCACGTGGTGTGCCTGTCAAGTAGTGGGTGTGTTACATACATGTGGGTGTATGTGTTTGTGGTGTGCACTGATTGTGCTGTACTGCAGCATGCTGCATATGTGTTGTTACCTGCACATCTGTGTTACCCTGTGTTTATGTAGTGGTGCATGTCTTGTGTATCCTACAGAGTTGGTGTGTTGTGTGTATATTGCTAGGTTTGTTAACTTACCTACAAGTAGGCTATTTCCACATTGTCCATCATGGAAGTGTTCATTGATCCTGCTGTACTGGAATATGTAGGCATCATGGACACTCCCAGGATACTTGGCCAAAATGTTTATGAATAGTCCCCGGTGGTCCACTATGGACTGCACATTAATGAAATGCATGTGCTCGCGATTCGGTATAAATGCTCTGTTGCTGCAGGTGGAAGAAGACGGACATGGGTGCAGTCAATTGCACTGAGCACATGCGGGAAGCGATGGATTTGGTAGAACCCCTATTTTGTCTCCTGCTGCTTTTGCTGGGTGTTGGGGAAGCTGATGTGGCTGGGTGTCCGGAATATTATAGCGTCTAACACCTTTGGCAGGAACACAGAGAATGACGACTGTGACACACCAGCAACCAGGGCACCCGTTGTTTGGAATGAGCCACTTGCCAGCATGTGCAGGACAGTTAGCAGCTTTGTCACAGGTGGTACGTTGTGTGGGGTCTGCAGGCTGGCTGTAATTTGTGGCTCAATGTGGTGCAGCAGGTGTAGTATGGCCTGCCGGTTCAGTCTGTAGGTCCTTATGATGTCCTGGTCCCTGAGGCCAAGGAAGGTTGTCCTGGTTCTGAAGACCCTCTCGTGCCTTCACCATTGCCTTTGTGGGCCACATTGTGGTGGTGGTGTTTGCTGTAGTTGTTGCTGTCCTCTGTGTCTCTCGCAAGCTGGATCAGTAGCACCTCCATCTTCTCCTGTTGGTTGGTAATGTTGCTTCTGGGTGTTTTCCTTAAGTAGTGATGAGTTTGCCTCCTTTTAACACCTGGTTCGACCCAGGCTTCAAAATTTGAAGCAAATTGGAGTTAACATAATTTTTGGGGTCCGCCTCCCACACGTGCAACATTTTTGCCCAGGTGGATGAATATGGCGCCAGGGGTTTTAAGTCATTTTTTGGATGCAAATGCCTATCTTGCATCTCATTGGCGCAAGAAGGTTTCACACATCCAAAAAATGTGGTTAACTCCAATATTTTGATGCTAGACACGTCAAGCATCAAAATATAAATATGGCGTTAAGTTTGTGCTGAATTAGCATGAAAAAGAAATGACGCTAATTCAGCGCAAACAGAGTGTAAATATGCCCCTTAATGTTACTATGTTCCTGCAGTGATAAGCTCCCCAAAATGAATTTTACTCTGGAAACTAAAGCACAGATTAAAATATTATTTCTGCTATTTTGAGTTTGAAACAAGCTAGAAAACCACTAGTGTGACTATTTATTAAGCAACAAATATTTATGTGGTACATTTATAGCGTTGACAAATATTCAGACATAGCAATTTGAGAAAGTTATTTTTTCTCTGTCAGAAGCTCCTGGAGGCTAATTTACATTAGCCTGACAGCAGTTGCCCAGCAAGTGTTTGTCCTTACTGAGGTATGATATCTGCTCCCAGACCAGAAGCAATCCTTGGGTGTATGTGGGTGGTCCCTTCCTCTTGTGGGAAGACCAGTAAGGGTAGACCCAGGAGCTGTATTAGCTTGTTAATTTGTTAACAGCATGAACTTTCACAAGTATATGTACGGTGAGACTTTAACAAGGCAAACCTTTGTTCACCCATCAGGGTTTGTTCCAAGCCCAGTGGGAGGAGAGCTACCCCTAGAACCAGTTTTGAGTAACCACAGGATAGGGCTACTCATTTTTCTAGGAATACACTGTACACAAGGGAGAAAATGTTTCCCCATTTTGGATTTTAGAAGTAAAGTTCACTGTGATATTGTTTGCAGCTCAGCAAACAGGAAAAGATGAAAAAAGTAGGTAGGGATAACCCTTGTAACTTCTACCCTATTGGGTGAGGAGTGCTCAGGAGTCACACTGACTGGTTAATGCCAGCCATAAATGTGGTCCCCAAAGTCACCCTCCTCAGAACACTTTCTAGATCTGTGGAAGAAAAGAAGAAAGACTGCACCTGTGGTTTCTGAACTATATTTATGTAAGCATGCTGCTCCTTTATAGGGAGATACAAGTATATTGTTTCTAAGCAGATGTTCATGATACATAAATGTCTTACATTGAATGTAGTTATTGTTTACTTTCATGTTTGTGATAAGTTATGTGACACAGTTGTTTCTTCTATTAAACAGTATCTGCATTTGTGACAGAGATTTGAATTCATTCCAAACATGGCACTCACATACGTATGTTTGTAATAGCAGAATATGTGATATTTGATCTATATTGAGACACGAACAGCAGGACCTGCCCCCGCCTTGTACTCAGGATGAAAAGTGGAGCCAAAGTGTATGTTGCCTAACCTCCTGTGTGGCTACAGGGACATGATGAGCTACAAGAGAGCTTTTGTCTGAAGTGTCTACCTGATCAGTCTCAACTGGACCTAGACTGACCCCTTCTGTTGGCCTCTTTTGGAGTGAATGAAGGTCCCTACCTGCTGTTTCTGAGGTCCTGGGACCCTTGGTTGATGTCCCCTACCAACTCAGAACAGTTGGGACTCAAAAACATATTGGACTTCCAGCTGCCGGAGCAGCAGGAGAATTATGTTTGCTGACCCAGTCACATCACAACTTTGCTGGGCCCAGGAAACCACGTCCTTCTGCTTGGGGAGTCTCCACAGCAGAGATTTTATCTCAGTGTACCCTCAGTGGAAAAGTATTTGGCCTCATCAGATACTGCCTGCAGCCTTGCCCCGCTGGATGATTCTGGGATGTAAAAAAGAGATTAAGGGCCTCATTTCGAATTTGGTAGATGAGATACTCTGTCACAAATGTAGCAGATATCGTATACACTCATATATTACAAGTGCCATAGAATATCATGCATTTATAATGCTGTGGACTAAAAGTCTGTCATGTTTGTGACAGAGTAACCCATCCACCAAACCCTATATCAGTACCTAGAAACTTGCTTTAAAGATTTTTGCAGATGTAGTGAAAGTAGTCAGAGAGACAGAGGACTTTATCTGTGCTACCCTGCCTTTACTTCATCCCCTAAAAACATTGAGGCCCATATTTATACTTTTTGCTGCAAAATTTCGTTGGCGCAGTTTTGCGTCAAAAATATTACCGCCGGCTGACGCCATTTCAGTGTGCCGTGCGGGCGTCAAATTTATACTTTGACACACGGCGGCGCAAACCACAGGTGTAAGTAATTTTTTTTTACGCACACCGCAGCGTCAAGTCGTAAAGCAAAATGATGTTAACGCAGTGGAAATGACTGTGGGTAGATTTACGACACCGCAAGCCGGTTATGCAGCGTTTTTTGACGCAATAGCCTCAAAATTCCCCGCAAACACAGCCATTTCAGCAGAGGAGAGCCAAAATGGATCCCAGATGCCTGTACAGACCCCAGGAAGATGACAAGAGACCAGGAACCAGCCAGGAGGACCTAGACAAGAACCAGGACAGTTTGAAGAAGAAAATAAAGTGTTGCTTCAGTGCAGAGGAACAGGAAATTCTGGTGAAAGAGGTGACGAAACACCAGCACCAACTGTTTGTCACCTCAAAGTTGCCAATCAGTAGGAGAGAGGCAATATGGCAACAAATTGTTGACAAGATTAACAGTGTGGCAAAAGTACGCAGAACAGTCATTGAGTGCAAGAAACGCTGGCATGACTGCAAGCACAGGACCCAGGAAAAGATGGCCAGGAACAGGAAGGCAGCACTGCAGACTGGAGGTGGGAGTCCAGCACACCAGGAGGCCCTGGACCACATGGAGGAGATGGTCGCAGTTGTCATCCCTGAGGAGATCGTAAAAGGTATTCAAGTACAGGACAGCGCGGACTACCAGGAGACAACACACATGCAGGGTAAGTCGCATGGGGAATTAGAATGCACTAATGTCAACTACAACCAGGTGGGATACCGACCACAAAATGCATGGAAGCCATGATATACATGGAGTGGCATGGGTAAAGGGGTATGGCATGGGGGCATGGCCTGTACAGAGAGAAGCTGGGGCACAACATAACTCAACACCAACAACAGTTCCATGGGGGTATGCTGCCATGCCAACGATGGAGCAAAGGTAAAGCCACGCCAGGAGGGAAGGGCACAATGTCAAACTGACATCCCATCACACGTCAGTCACTATACCCCCTACATTAACTAGGGCGAAATTAACAACCTCTAGCCATACCAACAACTGGAATGTAACAGTGACAACAGTTGCCACTACCACCTCCGCTGTGTGTGCAGCTCAAGTAGCCAATGGCAGTAACGTCCCCATGAATCATACACACCTAAATTAGAGGGTTGAGGATGACAACTTTAACAATCCCCTGAAACAAGACAAATGTTCCAGTCCTGTGAATGTGAATGTCCATAGTTCCCACAAACATCAGCCAATGTCATCAACAGTAGGAGCTACACAGCACTAAGGTCACACCCATGCTGCAAATGCCAGGGTCCATCCTGTGCCTGGGTCACAATGCAACATCCCAAATGTCATACTGCTCAGGCAACAGCATTGAGGGGGAGGACGCATGTAACTGGTCACTGAAATACACCTGCACAGTCAGAGGAGGAAATAGGACACTGCTACAACTATCAGGGCAATCCAATCTCCAAACATTCCCCAACATCAGCTGTACACATTACCAATGCTAACATCCATATCGTGCCATAACAATGCAATGCATAGGATACGCTACTTTTCAACTACATATAAGTGGATGTGAAAGATCAGAGACTGGGGCAGGTCCAGATTGTTCAGTGTGCTGCTAGTGCCATTAGAGCACCCACAGCCAGTGAAAGGTCTCACTTTGAGAATGGATGTAGACGGAGGGTTGAGTAGGACAAGAAGGTGGCAAATCACTATTTGGCCTAAAACAACACTAGAGGAGATGATGCCGACAAGTCTAATAACTTACCACAATACATGTGACATGCAGGTGGGGCATAGGCCTGGGAGAATGCCCATCTAAAAGGCTGGAGCAATGAACAGGAAACAAGATCACAATGTGAAATCATCACAAGGCAGGCATGTCACATCACCAATGCCAAAACACAGATACACTAATTGTACCCTATTTCATTGCAGAGGATGATGGATCTCTTGTGGATATGCCTGTGCAGGACTACCCTGATGACATGGATGACGAGCTGACAAACATCAGCAACCAGACCCTCCAAGATGTCCTTGGAACCCTCCAGACCCCACCTTCTGTCACAAGGAGGAGCACAGAACAAGCAGCCATCACAGAGGACCCACCCACAACCCCAATTGTAATACCTGCCAGCTCCAATACAGCTGAAGACTCAGATGACACAGGCACCAGCTTTGAAAGAACTGTAGTCGGAGTACAGCAGGAGCTGGCCAAGGAGGTGCGGGTGGGGATGCAAACTATGGCAGCCAGCCTAGAGGGGGTGCGTTCGTGCATGATGTCAACTGAAGAACAGGCAGCAGCTATGCAAGGGCGAACAACTATCTTGCAGGAACTTGAAAAAAGGCTGAAGGAAATCAGGACAGCTGTAATACAATTGACTCAACACCTACAACAGCAATCCTGTCAATGCTTGCACGAATGCAACATTGAACCCCTCAGGGCCGACCTGGCTGCCTACCATTGTGATGTGGCTGCTTTTCTCAAGAACCAGCAGACCCTCCTTGCAGCAGTACTGCCCTTAAGACCTTCACAGGTAGCAGCGACCGGGATGTCTGACTCCACGTCTTCTAACACTGAGGTGTGTTTTGACCCTTCACAACATCCACCACCAAGGACAGAGGAGGCAACACACACATCAGAAGAAGAAGACATGGAACGGATCACCTTCACACTTAAAAGTTCCCGGAAGCACTAGTCCCTGCCACATAGCCAACCATTACCAAGGTCCAGCACTTTGTAACATGCCAGTCTTGCAACAACTGTACTCAATGACTGTTCTGCAACCCCACTGCATATCTTGTCAGCCTGCCCAGTGCTTGTCTCTCACTTACTCATTGGCAAATCCTGTCCCTCTGCACTGTCTGACACATCACCCCAGCATGTCAAATGCATTTTCCTTTAGCACTTGTGTAGGTTCATAATGGAAGATGTCACTATAATGGACTCACAAACATGGACAATATACACATAGCACTACAGCACTTTTCAATAAATAGCACTTCCACAACCACTTTGTCTCTGTGTAATGTGACACATCAACCGTGCAGTAGATCACTGAAATTTGCCTCCTGTCAAATTACATAGCTTGTCAATACAACTGTCCTGAAATAATGTAGTCTGCTAACTATGCACAGTGGCCTGGATTGCACCATACTCTGCCCTTCCTGAGGGTAATATCTGATGAAAAGAGAAACCATACACCATAATGCTGGGTTGAACAGAATAATGCTTCCTCAAGGGATATCTAAGCCATTAAATAGTGGCAGCAAAATGTTGCCACCATGCAATACTAACACATATAACATTGCCCACAAATCTAAGCAAACAGTCAACAAACTGCATGAAGGAAGGTGTCTGAGTTTACATCCAAATAAGTAATCATGCTGAACAGTGTCACACATGATCTATGTGAGTCATGAACATGATACTACAAGAGTGCTTACTACCACTCAGCTAATAAGGGTTTCCTTTAACATCAGACTGCAGTCAGACATAACACAGTGTCCCCAATCATAAATCTGGAAGCACTGTATGTGACATTGAAAACATACTCAATGGAAAAAACACAATGGGATCTATAGTAACTGTGATTGGTGGTTGCAATGAATGGTCTAATCTTTGCAAGGTAGCTCTGGGGTAGCTGCCAATGTTACAGCTCAGTTGGGATTTGCTCGTAGCATAGGACACAAATGTAATACAACAGAATTCATGTACACTTATGCCAAGGATCTGATCTACAAGCATTTCACACATACTGTAAGGGGTTCACTACATATTTATTAAATGGTAATAACAGAAGAGAAAACTCAGGGAAAAGCCTTACCTACCCCAATCTACCCTAACTACTCATTACCCACAACTGTCCCTAACTAACCTGAGCTAAACTTACTTATCACATACAATCAAACGTTCTAAACATCAACCTCCCACCCCCCTTATGAGACGGGACACATGGAGGTCAACAGATACTAACCTAAACACATACTATCCTATACTAAACAAATATTTTTTTTGTTGTAAATTTTTTTATATTTTTTTTAATTTTTTTCAAAACACACAAGAACCGCAACATAGCCCCCCACCTACCCACCCACAGACTCCAAAAGAAAAATTTGAAATAATCCGGACCACCCACCCACTAACAATAACTAAACTAACAGCCTATACTAACCTAACACTAAGCCCCCTAAACCCACAAAGTATAAGAATAAGGAAAGAGGAGGGAGGGAGTGGAGGGAATCATGTCCATCAAAAATGTCTAGAGGTTGGCCCTCCGGAGGGTCCGCTTAATGGACCGCACCCGCCGGTTGATATGGTGAACATCCTGCCACAGGTGACTCATTTTCCTGAGGACACGGTCCATTTTTGCGCTGCATGTTCACAAAAGCAGCACGGGTAATTGTTGCAGCTGGGGTGGTCTGTGTGCCAGCTGAGGAAGTGTGGGGCCATGTATGGTCAATGCCTGTGGGCTGCCCTGAAGGTGGTCCAGTGCTAGGGCCTGGAGCACTTCCTGATGTTGTTGGCACAACGGTCCCAGCTGTTGGTGGTGCCACCTGGGTGGTAGTGGTGGTGGTTCTGGTGGTGGCAGTGATGGGCAAAGAAGGGCAACCCTGCAGGAATTCCCTCCAGGCTCCAGAGGCCCGTTCAGTCCTGTATCTTCCGGCCATCCTTCTGTACCCCAACTCTACCTGCAGTATATGCTGGTACCGCATTGCCCGCCTCTGAAATTCACGCACCTGGATGGGTATCATGTTAGCAGCTGTGAAGACAAACAAAAAAAATTACATTAGGAACTGCATTGTGTGAAATGGCACAAGAAGTAAATCAGACAGTACATCTACTGTCCTTGTAACAGCTCATATCATCATACAGATCATTGAATGTCCCTGAGGAAGTAAATGGCAGGCCAGCCTACAAAGGTCGGTTCACACATAGCACATCCAAAGCCTACAAGATGGGTAACAACTGGCATGATTTTGGCATCATAGTTCTGCCAGTTGTCAGCTAACAATCATGCTGCACATCCTCCGCCAATGCCAGGGCTACAAATGTCAGTGTACGGGATGGAAATCTAGGGCCACATGATCTGCAAGTTGTAAATGGACTTGCTAGTATAGTACTCATGTGCTAAACCTGAGTGTCTATACTAGGTTCAGACCAAAGATTCACTGATTTACATGTGTGTGTAACAAACTTGTATCATCAGTCCTAGGTACACTATTCACAAACCCATGCCTGTGTTTGAGGGTGGGGGGTGGAGAAACAACTAACAATTTCAAACAACATGGACACCCAGGAAGCTTACGAAAGCTGGACATGTGTTTGGCTCAACACACACACCACAGGTAAGGTGTATCTACAAATAGGAGACAGCAAACCCTTGACCAATCCCAGCGCCACACGTCCGGCAATGCAGACCTTTGTCCACATCATATACTTCCAGTAAGCCATGACTTACAACTAATACAGAGATGCAAGAACACCCCTGACCATGATTTGCATGCACACCTAGGCCATTGCACTCAAGTGCCACATACTCGTAGCACTACATGTGCAGCTACATGCTGCTAGGAAGTTCAACCGACAGTTTAATCAGTACATTAGTGAATAGGGAAGCAGAAGTCTGTGGGTAAGCATTTTGCAGCTCCATTCTTGGAGAATGTGGGTCTGAGAGGCTGACTAAATCACAGATTAGGTCCAGTGCGACTCTTGCTGATACAAGTGTTATCCACATGACTCATCCCCATTCACATTGCGGGGCCTACAGGATTGACCTAAAATCCCTAAATAAGACAATAGGATAAGGATTGGCCAACTCTAAAATGGTGAGAAAATGAAATCCCACTCATGGAACAAGACAAATGATGGCCCAGCGCATCACAACTTGCTATTTGTTCAACACACAGGAGTCCATCACACATCACCAGCAAACACAACACATAACAGACATATCAACACTTACTGGAGTTGTCGGGGTCCTCGAATGAAACCACTTTACCCACAGTGTAGGGTGCGGGTCCACCTGTAAGGCATGGAAGGGAGAAATGTGCTAAAATTCTGTGCACTGACCAACAACTCCAAAGACAAACACTATATGTAAGATTACATAAGTAAGTAAATCCACTCAGACATGATGATACTGCATCCGGTATAGCACGGCTAACTTTTAAATACCATGGGTCTCCAGTGAAATTTACACACATATCTGCACACATGCAGTGGCCCTAACTATCATGTGGTGGCAAACATGCTCCTTCATTAGTGAGAAGACATAATAATGGAGTGTATTCGTCTCATCATGTGTATCCAAGAGAGACATCCAAAGCCAGTTTCCTTGAGGAGTGCATCACCAGTCAAACAGCCATTGTGGCCATGACAAATGTATGACACATAGGTACAATGTACAGAGGGGAAGGGACATTTGTAAGCCCTCATGTTGTTACAGTTTCTTCATTTGATGTGGCCCAGCTATGATGAGTTGCAGCAACCAAAGAGATATAAACCCAAGTGCATACCTTTGGCCTGCCATCCCTAAACGAAAGGTGGAACAACAAACACCAAATACCAGTGCAAGATGTTAGCTGAGGGCACCTTGCACTTTTTCCCTATGTCTCCAAATCCAGATCGGACATGTATCCGAAATGATGAATACCACAATAATCCATAACATTTATAGAACTTCCTTGATCGCTTTCCTTACACACTCACCAGACACACATGAGACATATGTCTGGGCCACATTGCTATCAACAATTGACCTGAAGCCTGCACTCATTTTCCGCATCATGTAGTGTTTTGAAAGTCAGTCTAGCTGTTGCGTCAACAAAGGTTGGTAATGTTTTGGAAAATCTATACCTCACTGGCAAACGTGACCTATATATACATAATTGGATCCTGATTTGTGTTGCTGTCTGACACAAAGGCGGCACCAACTTACATTAAGCAAATGTATTCAGTAAGTTTGCAGAGCACTTGCTTCCTGACAGCTAGCAATTGTGGTCCTTAACATAGTCCATCAATGACCCTGTATGTTTCCAAAGCATTTCACACACTCAACAACATAGCCAGCAGATATTGTACAAATCATCCGATGTAACTACAGAGCTTTTAATTGTGCACATTTACATGATTTGTACTCCCCAACAGGGCCACCAGTCACAATTTCCAGGTGGTCCAGCAGATCTTGCTCCCTGGAGACAAGGTCAGCCCAGCGGTGCTTCAGCTGGTGGTCGTTCCTCTGGCTCCGATACACACGTTGCATGTGATGCAGAACCTTTCCCCACCGGATTCTCCGTGCCTCGTGTGATACCCCTGTATCACCCGCCCACCTGCCTCAATCATAAGGGGGAAGAAATGGCACACCAGCCATATGAAGCCTCCAAGCTCCTCCTCACCCATCTTGCCAAGACGTGGCCTTCCCAACATATTAGCACAGAAAAAGGGGAATAGGGGATAAAGAAGAACAAAGGAGAATAGGGGGAAAGCAGAATAAGAAAAAAGTAAACTAAACTACTAAAAGAACCCAACTATCCCCAAACTATCGCTACCCACAACAGACTCCCACAAACAACAAAGACAACACAATACTGGACAATAGTACACAATACACACTCAGACAGGATACAACAACAATATTTAATTCACAAACTAACAAGTAATGTTCCACACAGGAGACAAAAGCACAATTTGACTGGACAAAACTCAGAACACAGCCACACAGTCTAGAAGAATCACAGACTGCAAAGTGAAAGTGAAAGTACATCCACTGTACATAATCTGTAAACAGGATATCCTATTACCTCACTTCCTGCATAAAATGGCCGCTGTTTTTATCTTTATGCATCAAATTGTTTTGACGCATACAGTATGTGCGTCATTTTTTTCAACGCACAAGAGTAAAAATTAGGCCTCATCCATATATTTGGAAATAGTCTAACACAACCAATTTTAAGGGCATAATGCGTCGTTTTTTGGACATAAGCGTCATTTTTTGAAGCTTGTGCGTCATTTTTTGACGTGTATGAGTCAAAATTTCAGGGCATTAACTGGGTTTGGGTTGTTTTGCCATTTTATTGTAATGTTACATTAGCGACACAACTGAGATAAGCTGATTGCACCCACTTTGGGCTTAACGGTGTATGGTCACATGTGAGACATCATACTGCTGCGGACCATGATCCGCTACTTCCTTAACAGGATTTTCACTCTTGGCTGATGCACTAAATGGCCATATGTGTGGCCTACATATATGTATTGCACAAATTGGGCATGTTTGTCGTCAGGAGAGGATAGCAAGGTGACGCACATAAGTACAATACCTCAATGCCTATGGCTCAATGTGTGTGCATTGGCTACTAATGTAGTTGTTGACCCAGTGTGTGTGCATCGCAAGATGCATTATTGAAAATATGCCTGTATGAATATGAAGTCAATGTGTCCAAACCTTAGATGCAAGTCAGTGTGGAAATGAGAGAGGACATGTGTTAGCCATACATGTAGCAACATCTGTTGTGTGCACTTCCAAGATTTTGGGTAACGTAGACACCACAAATGACAAAGCATGCACCAGATAGATGGCAGACGCTTGTTCATGTCAATGGTCCAAAATCTGCCCATCCCATGTCCTGGAAATTTGGTAACTGCTCCCTAGGCACTTGTTGGTGAACCCACCGTGAGTCAGGCACATGTACAGACTAAGTGGGAACCATGTTATTGGCACAGACAGCCAAAGGTGACCCACAAATGTAATATCACGCCACAGTTGTGGTCATATGACTGAGCCACAACTCTCCTGTGGCAGTGTGGACCAGCAGACGAGGCAGCACATGGCCACATATTTCCAGTGATCAATTACACAGAGGTGTCTGGTTCATGTGTGTGGTCCAATGTTGATCCTGTATATTTTTAGGGGTCTATGTTGTCACAGTTACGTCCACGTCTCATTATGAGTCAGTGGGGGCTATTCCTGTATCTACTGAGTATCCTTCTAAGATCAATGGAAGTAAAGTCGATGAGGAAACGAGAACCTACATGGGGATGGTCCCACCCTGTCACTGCAGATGTGTTATGAGACTGTCAACAGGGCAACCTTGGTGTGCTGAGTGAGATCATATCTCAGGAGTCATGTTCCGGCAGGTGTCATTACATTTGTACACAGGTTGGCCTGTAAAGTTCCCACTGCATCTGGGAACATCATAGCCTCTGTGTTGATTAATCTTGCAGCTATTGAGCACGCACAGCCCATCAATATGTTGTGAGCAATGTGATTCAGTGTGTGAACTGTCAGGGTCCTAACATGTGTGGACTTTTCATGCACATTATCAGAGGTAGCTGGTTCTGCTGGAGGCACCATACCCAATCCCTGCATACGGCCCTGGTACACTGTCACACTTTGTCGTTCATGCATACATGAGACCCAGACAAGGGACAGGCCATGATTTTGGTATTCCAAGACAATTTTACAAATATGGTACAATTAAAAAGCAGATGATTCTACACAATGTATTTGGGTATGCATTGAGGAAGCACCTGACAAAATACCCCCTGAGAAATGTGAGGTTTCGTAGAGCAAGTGTGGCACATATGTAGCCACAAGGAACCTTTAGGGTAACGCACAGACAGGTGCCAGTCAGGCTGACAGGATGCAGGATCAATCAGGATCAAGCAATTTCACAAGGTACATACTCAGTGGTCTGACTTACACTGGTCAGAGGAAGAACAAGACAGTTGACATGGGGAACTGTGTTTGTCCTGTGTTTTGGAAGGTGATACATAAACCCAAGGGCTGTGTTACACGGCTTAATTACTAGCAATGCATAACAGTGTATTTGACAAAATTGCAACTTCTATGTTGTTCCAAGCATCTGCAGGGGCAGTGCATGTTCAAATGGGTGGTGTGCATGGAGGTGATCACCGGTGAGTGCTGCATCAGTTTATCACAAGTCCTGTAGGTGAGATTCCAGTTCAAATGGCCAACAGTACCTTTCACACGGGAAGCAATCTACAGGTGATAACAGGGCTTAGAAACTACAAGCCAGTGTATTAATTGACCTGACGTCCATGCAGTCAGATGTACTATGACAATGGCATACCATGGGAAAGGGTGTAGCACACTGGATTACTATTGTTAGTCTGTGTGTGTAGAAGAGGGAATATCGGGGTACACATATTACCATTCCAGGGATGTCTTCAGACAGGTGGGTTGAGACCAGGAGCATGGGTGTGTCAGGAGTTAGGAAATGGGCTGACATGTACATGGAATGTCATGTGCACAATGCTTGTCATAGGTGTCGCACTTGTGCTGTCTATGTTCTGCTTCTATGGAACTCTGGTCACAGATAGTCCTTGCAAGGATAGGTGCTGTACGACTTACTGCTGTCAAGCGTCTGGTCATACATTCCTGTTACCAATGCAATAGCACATCCACTGCCTCATGTATGAGGCATTTTTTTCCCTTATAGACTGATGGTGTCTTAGTTGTGTGCCATATGCTGCGATGAACCATGTTGCCAACATGTATGTGTGAAATAGATGTGGTCCTCTGCTATTGCCCGTCAAAGGTGAAATGTACAGGATTATGTCATTTACAGTGTGTGTCTATGTGACTGTTGTATAATACGCATCACAATTGCTTTGGAAATTTCTGTGTCCTGATCCGTATATCAGCAATGCTCCATGAGGCTACACTCTTTTTCTGATAGTTATAGATAAAGGTGAGCAAAATTGATTACCCAGACCATGATATGGTGATTATTATCGGTGTTTATTTACATTTGTTAATACAGTGGTGATGGTGAGTTGTTTTAAAAGAAATTGTTCACAATATGTTGGCGCCTACGCAATCCAGCAGCTGTGTTTGGTTGTTCCCCCTCATGTTGCAGGCAAGCATCCTCCTCTTCCTCCTCTTCAGGCATTTGTGGCTCTGGTTCTAAGAGAGGAATGTTCCTTCATTTGCAAATGCTGTTCAGCATGGCACCTGTTAAAATGATCTTACAGACCATTTCTGGTGAATATAGGAGGCTGCCACCAGTGATGTCGAGGCACCTGAATCTCGACTTGAGGATGCCGAAGGTCCTCTCGACTATGGTGCGTGTCCTCCTGTGTGCCTCATTGTAGGCACGCTCTGCTGCAGTGCTTGGGTTGCCAAATGGTGTCATAATCCATGGCTGGATCCCATACCCCTGATCAGCTGAAAAAGAAAATGAATGTGATCATGTTGATGTAGCTTGCCCCATTAATTTCACCTTGCATGGCAGTAGTTGTCTTGTGTTGTCTGTGACTCTTTTGTGTTATTGTGTTCCTTCCTAGGCTTGTAGGATGTACCATCTGCATTGTGTTGTTTCCTTGGCTGAACGAGTGCCCGGTTGTCAGCAGTATGTTTGGGTATTTGCAGTACAGTGTGCACTCCCTAGCATTGTGACTTGTGATACAGGTGTCCCTGTGTCTTCACTGGGGGTGAGATGATAGTTCCATACACAGATTCAAATTGACAGTGGTGGTAACACGTTAGCATCTATGTACCATGGACATCCCATACCTTTAGACTTATGCAATGGATTAATTTAAACATCAGTGAGACGCTTACATTTTGCAAGGTGACAATTAGCCAAACCTCTCCATACATTGTGATCATTGACGTCTAAACATTTGACTGTACACTAATTTCAGATTTGTGACAGAATCATTGCAGACCTATCAAACATGGCTAGCGATGTCACGACCTCAGCGTGTTCCTGTCCACATGTTGCGGTCGCGGTGTATATGTTGTTTGTCCTAGAAGGTTGCTGTGCAGTGTGTATATAAGTAGGTTTTTGTACTTACCAACAAGTAGTCCATTGCCATATCGTCAATCCTGGAAGTGTTGATTGATGGTAGAGTGATGGAAGATGAATGAGTCATGGACGCTCCCAGGATACTTTGCCACGATGTTGGTGAACAATCATTGGTGATCCACAATGGGATGCACATTGATGGAGTGTGTGTGCTTCCTGTTGCGGTAGAGGTGTTCAGTTGCAGCAGGTGGCACAAGGCGTACATGTGTGCTGTCGATGGCACCAAGGACGTGTGGGAATCCATTAATGAGGTAAAACCCCTGTTTTGTCTCCTGCTGCTTCTGCAGTGTGTTTGGGAAGCAGATGTGGCGGGGTGTGAGTCCAATGATGGCATCCAGTACTTTGGGCAAGAAGGCAGAGAATGATGGCTGTGATATCCCGGCAACCAGGGCGCCAGTGCTTTGAAAGGAGCCACTTGCCAACATGTGAAGTACAGCTAGCAGCTTGGTTTCTGTTGGGATGGTGCGGGGTGTCAGCAAGGTGGGTGCCAACTGTGGCTCTATGTTGTGCAGCAGCTGCTGAATGGCCTGCCAGTTCAATCTGTACCTCTGGATGATGTCATGTTCCCTGAGGCCATGAAGGGTTGTTCTGGTGCGGAATATCATCTCCTGCCTTCTGCGCTGCCTTTGGGGTCCCTGCTGGTGTTGTGGTAGCTGCTGTTGTTGTTGCTGGGCTCTGCGTCTGAGTGCACACTGGATGAGAAGCACCTCCATGTCTCCCTTTTGCTGCTCTGCTGTTGCTTCTGTGTGTTCTGATTAAATACAGGTGTGTTTGCCCCATTTTAACGCCTGCCCTGACCCAGGTGTTAATTTTTTACCCAAATCGGACTGTGCGTCATTTTCCGACGCCGCCTCCCGGCCGTGCAGCATTTTTGCCCGGAAGCATAAATACGACGCACAGCTGTTTAAGTCATTTTTTGGACGGGAATGCCTACCTTGCATATGATTAACGCAAGGCAGTTTCCCGCATCCAGAAAATGACGCACACGGCGGGATTTTGATGTCCGCGGACTCGGGCGTCAAAGTTTAAATATGGGGCAAATTTTGCGCCGAATGTGTGTCAAAATCTTTGACGCACATTCAGCGCAGACGGAGTATAAATATGCCCCCTAAGAGTTCTCCATTGACTCTGTGATGCAATCTCTCGGACTATATGAACTGCCATCATGGTAGTTCATATGAAGCAGTTTAAAAGTTTGGTGTGCATCTGTCATTGATGATAGACTCTTTCACCAAATTATTAAATGTTTTTGCATTTCCAAAAACAAACTCTCAGAGAGGGAGTTTATTGTTGGAAAATAAAAACTAATACCCCAACAACATGGAAGATTTCCCCCATGGTGTGGGGGTGATTGCTTTTTTTACTGTCCCTCACCATCAAGATAAACTTGCTGTGATGGACAGTAAAAAAAAAAAGAAAGCCACCCAACCACCCACTCTAAATCAGGCAGACATCTGGATGGCATACCTCTGACAACCCAAACCTCCAAAGGTGAACTGAGGAAGTTTTACAACTTTGTCCCCATCAGCTTAAACCTGATTGCCAACGTGACTTTAAATTATATTTGGATAAATTATTGAATTATAAAATCCAGTTACAGAAATATCGGAAAAAAATATTGTGATACAAAAGTTTATGATGTAGAAATATCGTTTTCATGAATTTTGATTTTTTCAAGTAAAAAATATTGTTCTCAGAACTATTGTTGTTGTTAATATCATTTTAAATACACTGCGGCACTTCCGCTGCGGTCGTAATTCCCAAGGAAGCACCGCCAGCCTGTTGGCGGTGCTTCCGACAAAACAGCCCTGGTGGTCAAAGACCGCCAGGGTTGTAATGACCCCCTATGGCCCTTATTTATACTTTTTTAGCGTCGCATTTGCCCCGCTTTTTGACGCAAAAGAGTCGCAAACTTACAAAATACAATTGTATTTTGTAAGTTTGCGTCGCTTTTGCGTCAGAAAACGCCGCAAATGCGGCGCTAAAAAAGTATAAATAAGGGCCTATGGCGGTCATTCTGACCGCGGCGGTCGGCGGTCGGCGGTCGCCGCCCGCCAAGCGGTTCCCGGCAAAAGACCGCTCTGCGGTCAAAAGACCGCGGCGGCCATTCCGGCTTTCCTGCTGGGCCGGCGGGCGACCGCTAGAAGACCGCCGGCCAGCCCAGCGGGAAAGCCCCTTCAACAATAAAGCCGGCTCCGAATGGAGCCGGCGGAGTTGCAGAGGTGCGACGGATGCAGTGGCACCCGTCGCGATTTTCACTGTCTGCAAAAATCTTTGTGGGGCCCTGTTAGGGGGCCCCTGCACTGCCCATGCCAGTGGCATGGGCGGTGCAGGGGCACCCAAGGGCCCCACAGCACCCGTTCCCGCCATCCTGGTTCTGGCGGTGGACACCGCCAGAAACAGGCTGGCGGAAAGGGGGTCGGAATCCCCTGCAAGCAGCGCCGCCATGGCGGATTCCCTGGGCCAGCGGGAAACCGGCGGGAAACCGCCAGCTCCCCTTTTCTGACCGCGGCTTTACCGCCACGGTCAGAATCGCCCAGGAAGCGATTTTTGTTATATTTTAAGTGTAAGCTTTTAGGTTTGTGGGGGTAGGGAGTGGGGTGTTAGTTAAGTAATCAATAAATATTTTGTTAATTGATAATACATTTTAAATTGTTCAATAATCATGTAAATTGTTTAATTGATTTTTATTTGTATATATTATAGTATTTAGGAAATCTACGGGAGGGAACAGCACGTTACATGCCCAAAGTGTTTACCCAGAGGCCTTGAAGATAAATATTCCCTATGGGAAGTTACTTAGGGCAAGGAGGAAATGCAGTACATCAGAAAAGTTTGAAGCTACAAAGTCAGGAATCGTAGAAACACTCAAATTTTGGGGCCTTTTGTGAAAATAGCGCCTGGAGAAGCAATCTGCCGGCTGCCTTGATGTCTGTAGAGTGCCTCACTTTATTTCTTAAAGCGCCTGGGGAGCGCTTTCTTTTTATCTGTCTCCCGATTTGGAAGCACTTGTCGAAGAGCAGGAATCACCACCGTGACTCGGGCGTCTGTGGTTGCTAAGCGTGTTGAAAGCGTGCAGGATAGTTTGCCCCTGGGGCACGAGAAAGTGAAGGCAGAAGTGACTGGGTTCCTGAAGGTGCCCCCCGAGGCGGAACTCGCTACAAGGAGCACCCCAGGGGCACAAGCAGAAACTGCTGTGAGGAAAAAAATTCACTGCTGTGACACAGGGCTGGAAGTGCTGCTGTGGGACTGAGGAACCTGAGATCACCACGATGTCCTGTGTGCTGGAGTGGCCGTATGCCATGAGGAGGAACTGCCACACTGCTGCTGGGAGGGCAGCAGCCCCAGAAGCCGCTATAGAGGTGTCCAAGAGCCATGGAAGAGAGTGGGGTGAGCTCTGGGGAAGGGAGGTCCCCCTGACTCAGTGCATACCTTTTTCCCTGCTGGGAGGAGGCCTCATCAGAGGCTCCCCACCCTATTGGGGCCCTATCCTTCTGCCAACATTGTGGGTGGGAAGGAGGCCCCATCTGAGGCTCCCCACATCGCTTGGCCTCTCATTCTGTTTTTTTAACTCTGCCCCCCCTGAGAAGACCACCTGTGGACTGGGGGGCTACAGAAATTATCGACACCCGGTTTGGGTGCGGGCTCCAGGAGGAGTCAGCCCCTTTATAAAATCAGAGGCGGTGCGTGCCGCACCCCCCTCGAACATAAAAACGGTGCCCTCTTTGGCACAGAGGAGCACAGGTGGCCCCCATTTTTCTTCATGACACTGCAGGTACTTTGAATGACCACATGTTCTTTATGAATCCTCTTGGAATGTGATGCTAACCTGTTTTGTATACATTTGCCATATATTTGCTAAAGTTCCTTTTATGGGCATTCTAGGCTAATATGTTTTTATGACTTGCCATGTATTTCTAATGTTCCTGGTATGGGCATTTATGAGAATCTTATGACATTACTGTAGTAATGGATTTCCTGACTACTGCTTACGTTGCAGAATAATGAGTAACCTGTGTGTTATATGTGACTACTGCTGATTTCTGCAGAGTAATAGTACTGTGTAATGTTCTGACAACTGCTTGGGTAGCAGGGTATTACTGACATTTTGTGTTTGGTCTAATGACGTTGTGCACAATACTGTTTTTTTTAAATATAACTTGGGGTTTTGTTTCCTTCGTGGTGGGGATAATGTGTCACGTGTGTTGTGTGCGTTGTTCAAACGCTTTACACATTGCCTCTAGGAAAAGCCTGGCTGCTTGTGCCAAGCTACCAAGGGGGTGAGCAGGGATTATCCTGGGTGTGTAACTCCCTCGCCCTGACTAGAGTGCGTGTGTTCTGCCTAGCTTAGGTGCATACCCTAGCCAACCAGAAACCCCATTTCTAAAAATCATAATGACATTTATGAGATTAGCATTCATTGTAAGATGTACGAGTCCAAGATGGCAGGACCACTTTTGAGACCAGTGTTGTCCTTTCACTATGTTTTGCACCGTTTGTTGTGTTTAAAATGTATTTTGGGCATCTCAGCTGGTGTTGTGACCCAAACTTTTTAGTGTCGAAATGCATTGACAAGACCGTCACCTCCTGAATAAACTTTGTGAGCGTTATATTCCATGGAGTTCTGAGTCTTTGATGTGAGGAGGCAGCAGGAGTTTAATTTACTTGTAAATATTTATTTGTAAAACTTTACTAAAAGCTATGCGCAATGTGTGGTTGGATGCCTTTGGGGAGTTGGATGCATTGCCTGAGTGCAATGCAAGACCTGCGGTTCACCCCAAGCAATGGAATTGTATTTTTATACTTATGTGTTTTTGTGATGTGTTTCATTAGAAAAATTGTCAGGCCTAAGAACAATAATCATTAGGATTCAATTCAAGTGCACAAGGTGTGAGGCTGAGTGGAAGTATTGTATTATGTTGCAAAACAGACTTAAACCTGCACCCAAAGGCACCCTCACCATACCTCAATTTACATAATTTAATACAGGTACAACCATGCTATTTTAATTACTAGAACACTCGCCTCAGTTGAGCTTCATCATTCTTGAACATACGCAATATACCATGGAGCCAATCACAATATGGTCGGTCAGCATCAGGTTTAAGGTATCATAAGTATAATATAGGGATATTTGATCATTCCTATAGATTAGTTCATACAAAACACTTTTTGATCTAGAACAAAATGTGAGGGATAACTCGATCTTCAATGCAAATTACCCTGAAAGACACTTCTCACATGTATTTTCACATACCATCATATGGTCAAGTAATGTCATTAGTTTAGTCATTTATAATATAAGAATACCATTATGCCATTCACCCTATTATCTGTGAACTAGGAAACATATTCATGGATTATAATACTATTGACATTCCTTGAATATTTGCTTTTACTAAATATCTCACTCTTCTCTTCCACTGAAGATAGTTACTCACAATAGTTGCTATGACTAAATGTCTATTGCACCCTTACATGGAAAAATATTTGATCTGCATTGACAAGACAGGGATGCAGCACTCAAATGTTCTTCTTCCTCTCAATGTCATACTATGACTGATTCAATCTTGCAAACCCACTAGCAGTTCTTCACCAGTGTTTAATGATAATTTTGTAGCCCTCAGCTTAAAAAGCTATAGAGCATCATGTTTTCTAAGTTACAATTTTCCATTTCCTTCTCTCCTAGAGTGTGTTATTGTTGCTACACCCTTGAAAATTTGAAATTTCAGATTCCTCATGCTCTAATCCAAAATGTACAGCTTTGGATATTTTTAGTCTCTATTTCTCAAAGCTCTCAATTGTTCTTGCTAGTGAATCTTCAACTAACAGCTGGCCCAATACAAGTCTGCTTACATACCCATGTAATAATATAAACAAATAATGCAACTTTACAATTAATAAAATATCAGATCATAAACTCTTTGGTTCTGTCTGTAAACTGAGAGGCATAATTATCAAAGTGTTGTGTCACCCTTGCGCCACACAAGGTAACACAAGGGTGATGCAACACCTAGATGAAATCTACCAGGCCACTGAAGATCACCTTGTGTGGTCCTGCGGTTGTTTAGAAATATGGAGTAAGCAAGGTAGTGCAGGCCGCTGCCTTGCATTACTCTGCCCTACAGAGGCATTCTATGGGTGGAACGTGGGTGTTCCCATGCATCCTATGGATTTTGGTACATTCCCAGACTTACCATGAGGGGTAGACCTGGCAATGTGTCAAAAAGCTACACTTTTCTAGGAGAGGCATAACAAGGAGAAATAGCTTTACTTGCCCTATTTTGTTTTCTCTTTCATTCTTCAACACACGTAGAAAGAGGAAAAAGACCACAAAGAATTGTTTTTGTGCAAGAAGGTTTTCCTTTGTACACAAAAACAATCCTGTCTGCAACTCAAGCACCCTTGTACCAAGGTGCAAGGATGCCTGCATTGGCACTAGGCAGCCAAAAGTGCACCCAATAGATGTAGCACACTCCTACCCACTCACTTTCATGCAGCGCAGCACAGGAAGGTGTCTTGCTGCGTTTTGTGAAAAAAATGATAAATATGGTCCATAGTTTCCTTGTTAGTTATGTTCATACAACTGTTACATTTACCACATTTATAACATCTCTTATCCAATGTGAGTCTTCCAATTGCTTTAGTTACACAGCTGTATTTGAAGGTATTACAGGTACTCACAGTTTTCCTCAATGTAGCAAGTTCTAAATATCAGCTGTTCTCTGGTGCCAAGATATTCTGACAATAAATCATCTCTTTGTCACAGACGGCAGTGTTTCCTAATTATTTCATATCTCGTTGGATTCCCTTTATAATATTTCATAATGAATTGCATAGTCTCTTGTGTTAGACGAGACATTCTTTGGGTGTTTTCCCCTAAACATTTTGCCTTCACTTCCTGATCTTTGCTCAACCCACTTTTGTTCGCATTAGGACCTATGCACTTTACCAGTGCTAACCAGTGCTAAAGTGCTTGTGCTATCGCCTTCAAACATGATAACATTGGACTACACCTAATTGGCACATTTAATTTACTTGTAAGTCCCTAGTAAATGTTACCATATAGACCCAGTACATGTAAACCAAATTCTACTATTCAGCTGCAGCACTCATTTTGTTACCCACTAAAGTAGCCTTTTAGATCATGTCTCTGTCCCGCCACTGCAGTCTGAAGTGAAGCTTTAAACTGCTATTTCATCCTGGCAAAATATATTGTTTTTCCAGGCCTAAACCTGATTCTTTTAATACTTATTAGTCACTACTAAGCTAGGCCTTAAATCTCATAGAGCAGGGTGCATGGTATTTAAAAAGTTAGAAAAGTGTGTTTTAATTTCACATTCCCAACAGTGAAAAACTCCTTAAATATTTTTTCATGGATGTAAGGCCTATCCCTCTCATAGGTTAACAATGGGTTACCTTGTAACATTAAATAGGTGTTAACCTCAGTTTGGGAGCAGACAGAGAAATTATGTTTATACTCAAATAAATTTTAATTTAATATTCTCTTTAATGGTAAAAGCAGATTTAAGATTATAATTTTGAAAATTACATTTTTATAAAGATGGCATTTTCCTGGCCAAAGTTCCTAAGAGCTTTCCAAGAATTTATAGCTGCCTCTGTCTATTAATGGTTGCCCCATCAAGCATGTGTACTGAGTCCAGACATTGACCAACGGAACCTGGGTGGGAGAGGGTCTTGCTGAGCAGGAGCTGTACACTGCCTTGATTACATTTCAAAGTACCCAGAGCACACTAAAAGAACCTGGTACCGGGCCTGCCTTTGCCTTTTGTACCCAAAACTGTTTGGGGGCACGGGAAGGGAAGAACTGACCAGAACCAGTTTTGGGAGTAGGCCAGGGCATTCCCCACACTAAAGCTTGCACCAAATGTAAAAAGAGGGCCTTCAGAACTCCTCACCAGAACACTCCTGGACCTTTGAAAGGTTCAGAAGAAGGACTGCCCTACTGCCAGAAGGATTGCCTTGCCTTCTGAAGAAGGTTGAGTAGGCCTGCTTGCCTTGATCCCAAGCTTCCCAGAGTGACTCCAGGGGTTAGTTGGCTGACCTTCAGTGTGAGCTATTGGGACACCAGCTACCCTGATATTGCACAGCTGATCAGCACCAACAGAACCTCCTTGGACCAGCCCGAACCCTGCTGCTGACCTTTGCTGGAGTGAGCCCTGATCCTTTAGTGGTGCCTGCCAGGTCCTAGACCCTTAGCTGGAATCAGTGAATGCTTCTTTTAAGAACAAGGTAAAAATCCTGAGGTTTGGACTCCTCATGATCACAAATTGACCCGTTCACACTGAAACTCTGCTGCCTATGATGACTGACAATGTGAGGCTCCAGTGAGACCTGTGCTTTGCACCGATAGTGACCATCCATGACAACCAGCAATGCAAGTCCTGCACACAGCAATGGTAGCCCATTGCGGCTACCAACCCGAAGCTGCACCAACGTCTTTCTCTTTGCACTACAGCAACCACCATCACCAACACTCGTCTTGCTCTTCGCCTACTCCTCTGACCTCTTCCAATGTGAAAGGAACCCCTCACATCAAACTTGAGATGGTAATCCTTCAGCCAGTCAAACATTATCCTTGTATCTGGCCCACACTATTGCAGTTGGCCATTACGACCTCGACCAACCTGCAAAAGCAGAACTTGGTAAACCAATTGTGTGATTTCATCTGCGTTTTTATAAAAATCCATATCTTAAAAAGTACTTAATCAATTTTGCTAATCTTGGTCTTAAAATTTACATACAAATCTGAAGTATTTTTATAAATTGGTCTCGAGTTATTCCTTAGAATGTGTGAGATGCATGAGTGATACTGTGAGTATAACAAATGTTTTGCAGTTCTACAGGATTTGCCTAACTGCTTGACCAAGCTACCTCGAAAATTAGAGGCTTAGGTGATCTATTTTTTGCCTCTGGAAATCAACGTGTGGTTGCCTGGATCCCCTGCACAGTGTGCCTAGTTTTGTACACTACATAGAGGGCCTGCCTCCTAGTCAGCACCCTCTACCATGATCTGGTGGCTGGAGTTGCTGTAATTGGCACCCAGTCCGGTCCAGTCCTGATCCAGAGGAGAACATGGAAGGGATGTCTGTGCTCTCCTCTACCCCTCACAATATATATTGATCCCTACATACAGAGACTTGATAGCAACCCCGTAATCCAACCAATTCATGTTAACGGATGAATTATAATGATCTTAGCTAATGCTGAGGACATGGCCTTGGTTACTTCTGATTCCACAAAAGATTTAAAAGAGATTGAAAGGGAGGCTACCTTGTTTGGGATACTCTCCATGTATCTGCTCAACAATGATAAGACACAAGTTGTCATCAATAGTAATACCCTATCAGGCGAACCCCAGGTGGTGGAGAGTGCAACTTACCCGGGGGTTAATATTTTCGCTGATGTCAACAAAATCATCAGCAGTAATCTTGTTCCCCTATGGGGGAAAGCAAAAAAGGATCTTGTTAGGATCAACAACCTACATCTCT
Organism: Pleurodeles waltl; assembly: GCF_031143425.1. Classification (NCBI taxonomy): domain Eukaryota; kingdom Metazoa; phylum Chordata; class Amphibia; order Caudata; family Salamandridae; genus Pleurodeles; species Pleurodeles waltl. The sequence continues at coordinate 843,531,449 of NC_090436.1, forward strand.
CTTTGGTGGGCAGACGCAATGTTTTGAAAATGCTGTTTCTCCCAAAGGTTTTATACTTTTTTTGGGCTATCCCTTTGAATGTTTCTCACACTTCCTTGAGAAAGGGGTTGGGGTAAGGCATTCCCAAATTTTAAATTATATTATTGGGCCATCATATTGAAACAAAGCCATATATTTTTGCAAGATAAGGCTGAAGTTGTTGCAGTAGTTGAAGAAATTTCTTCTCCCTTTGAGTTACTTTTGGGGAAACATGCGTGGGATGTCTGTAGAGACCAAATAAATTTGGGTATTTTAAGAGAATGTGTTTTAAGACCTTGCAGGATGTCTTTGGGGTTTGGTCTGCAGTACGTGGAAAGCTGGGTATCAAGAGATTGAACTTTCATGCTCTACTTTATAATAAACGCCTCCTGCCTGATGTATTTCAAGAGTGCTATATCTCCCCTTGGAAGGCAACTGGTTTTACGGGGCTTGGGAATCTTTTAATGACTACTATGGCACTGTCTCTTTTAAGGAACTTAAACAAGAATTTAAGATTGGTCATTGGGAATTCTTTAAATGCCTTCAGTTTCAGGATTTTCTTAGATGCAAGGGAGGCGGTCTTTCTTGGGTTTTCTAGAATAGGACTGGTGGATTTTTGATAAAGTGGAAGGCTGTGTCCAATTAGAGAAATAAATGGTCTCCTGAATTCATTTATGTGCAATGGCCTTGATATACATGCTGCAAAGTAGCAGGAGAACTTGCTGCAAAGTGACAGGAGAACTTTGCTATGCAAATTCCTACTCTTCCAGAGTTTCTTCATCTTGCTCATCGTATCTTTCGCTCCATAAATCTACCATTTCAGCATATAAAACTTGCTTTGATCTCTATTACACACCGGGGAAGATTGCTAGATTGGGGAAGATAAAGGGACTTGTTGCCCACAATGCAAATGTTATGGGGCAGATGCAATCCACATGGTCGTTGAGTGTTCAGCTCCATCTGGGAGATTAGATGAAATTGCTGTTTTGTAATAAAAAGCATAAGCTAGGTATTTTCCTCTCTCCCCAGTTGATTTTGCTTGGCGTCTAGGAAGAAGGGTTCTCTAAAAGAGCTTGTCTGTTTCTGTTTGTTGCTATGGTGGTACTTCAGCTGTACATTGCCTCAGCTTGGCTCAATCCCATACCTCCCATTTTTAACCAATGGTTGGCCAGATTACTGGTCATATACAATTTGGAAAGGGCTGTCTACCTGTGGAGAGGTCAAACAGAAAGGAAAAGACCTGGACACCCCCCTCTGACTGGATTGTAGAACAAAAAGAGGAGTAGGGAATTGGCCTAATTGCGCATTGCAGATTTGAGGGTGATGGCTTTTTGAAGGGTAGGCTTGACTTGCGTTTTGGTGTTGTGTACTTCCTTGAATCTTTTACTCATGAATTTATCTATGAATTTTTGTGATATAATTATGTATATGGTCTTATTATGTTGCTAAGAGCTTGTCTGTATGAACGTTATCTATGGAATTCTTCCTGTGTGGGTTTTTTTTGTATTAAGAATTTGCAATAAAACTTTTTTTTAAAGAACTGAAGGTCCTAACATCAGTATTTCTGGACAAGTTTTGTATCACAAACATGGAGTCTTTGAGCGCATATTCTTTATATTTGAGTTTGAACTGAAAATTGTATGTTGAAACATTCTCTGGAGTGCCAGAAACTCCAGCTTACGTTTTGAACTGTACCTGCTCTCAAGCAGTATTTGTGATGTAGCTTGTAAGTAATATTATTGCAAATAACTATGTCAATACTACATGCTAAGAACTGTTATTAAAAGATTCTTCTTGTTGTTGCACACACATTAACACTAAAAGGTCCAGGGAAAAAAGGCCATCATATGCACTGTTGCAAGACAGCAGAGCAGACCCAGGGACACAAGTTTATTTTTCTTGTTTTATCCCAGCGTCACTTCCCCTCAACAGCAGTGGATGATTTAAGGGTTGTGGTTCCTTGATTATTAGCTGCCCCAGGGAGGATAAAAGGTCCAGCATTGTCTGCAGTCAGAACCAGGGGAGTGTATGACATGCCGTCAGTCTGCAAATGATCCGGGCCCACCAGACGGACTCCATGAATCCAGGAGTACTGTCCCAGACACCCAGGCCTGGGGATGGAGGACTCACTCCCTCATGCTCCTTAGGCACCACACACAATCTACATCTCCATGGGCCCTCTTACCCTCTACCAGGACCCCTGGGCCATGCAGCATGGGGGACCTCTCCCAATCACCCTCACCCACCTACTGGGGGGGCAGCTTCCTGCAGTGTCAGTGGGAGCAGGCATGGGCCTGCCACTGCTTGGTGCCAACGGCACCACACTGCAAGCCCAGGAATGCCAGGAAAGTGCCACCGAACCAGCCAGGGCAAGTGTCCAAGGCCCCTCTGGAACTTCTGTATGTGCCCTGGGTCACCTTGGCCAGAGCACCTCAGCAGATGGATGCAGATCTCAGGACCAGAGTGGGCGCTCTGTGTTTGGGGCAGCTCTCATTTTGCACATCCAAATCACATCCCCAGGAGGAAAAGCCATTACAAATGTAAGTGGGACTGGGTACAGCCCTTCTCCAGTCATCTGCCTGAATGGTCCCTCCTGAGCACTCCCAAGCCCCCTTTATGTTATGGTCTTCAACAACACACATCCCCCAACAACAAAGCCATTCATAGTTGTGTGACCCTGGACACTTGAGAAGGCACAGATGGTTTGGACAAGAAAATGCTAACTTTCTAAAACTGTAATTTTCAGAATTATAACTAAAGTTGGAGTTTGAATTACAATTCTGAAAATGCTACTTTTCGAAAGTTGACATTTTCCTGCCTTAGCAATTTCGTGTCTCATTTACAAGAAATTATGCAATGTTGCTGCAGCGCAGCGTCAACATTTTTAATGCCATCTAATGACAGATCCTAATGCCATGCTTGTGCCATATTTACAAAACAGTGCTACATGGTGTTAGGATCGGGCACTATAGAAAAAAATGACGCTAGCCTGTGCGCTGTGTCATAAACCAAAAGGATGCTAGTGCTACAAAAGTGACACTACCCTAATTTGTGGCATGTAATCTGATGCTCTCCAGCCTTGTATCACTTTTGCACCTAAAAGCGTAAAAAAAAAAAAAACACGCAAAACACCGCTTCATACAAAACTACCACAGGGGACACAGCAGAAGCAGAAATGGAGACCCCTGAAGACCGGACACCCCAGTACAATCCCAACAATCCAAATACAAGACAGGATATCCAGACAGAATCCAGAGAAAAGGGGAAGTGGAAGAGGAAGTGCAGGCTCAGTGAAGAGAACCATATCTTGATCCGTGAGGCAACGCAGCATCAACAACAGCTATTTGTCACCTCCAAATTGCAATTAGGGAGTAAAGAGGCCATATGTCAGTCCATAGTGCACAAAGTCAAAAGTGGCAGAGGTCAAGAGGACAGTCACTGACTGCTAGAAGAGCTGGCATGATTGCAAGTGCAGAACAATGGAGAAACTGTCCATCAACCGCAAGGCAGCATTGCAGACCAGAGGTGGAAGTCCAGCACCCCAGGAGGAGCTAAATGATCTGGAGGAGATGGTATCAGCTGTCATCGCTGAGCAGTTGGTGACCAGAGTCCAAGAATACAACAGCGCAGCATATGATGAACTACAACAACCACGGGGTAAGTCATGGGGGGCAATGTGGAGACTATGCAATTTCATAAGAGGGTGGCAGCCATGTCCCAGTTCAAAAATGCACTGTCTGCAGGCCATAGTGTGGTATGCTGGCACACTCATGGTGAAACAGCAAAGATTGTTAATGTGCACTGACTTCACACAATTAGCACATCCGGGGCCACAACCATCAACTCACTGTATTCATTGTCTGAAATGCAGCACCACTCCACATTAACCTGACTTTGGGTCCCATTTACGAGGCACTAGTGGCACACTGCACCACCACAGTTTAAATTTTAAAAGAAGCTCCAGTGATGCAGTGTGCCAGCCCATACTTACAAGGCCACACAGACCCACCTTGCATTGTTTTTCATGTCCTTATAAATATAGACACCTTTCACATATAACACTGTGTCAATTGGACATTCCATGAGTGTTGCTTGGGTTTTTCCCGTGCAACACCCATGGAACCCAAAGGAATTTGATGCATTCCCAGATTTACAAGGCTGTGAATGCATCAGATCCCTAAGCCACCTCAGGGGTGGCGTACGAAGGATGTAACAGGGAGAAATACTTTAATTTCTTCCCAGGTTTTACCTCTTTCAATGTGTGCTGCAGAAGCACTTCTTGTGATTGTTTTTGCGCAGGAAGGTGTCCCTCACTGCACAAAAACCATCATCCTTGCAACACAGGCATCCTACACCATGGTGCAAGGCATCCTGCATTTGCACTAGGCAGCTATTTGTGCACCAGTGCATGGGAAGAGGAAAGACAGGTGCTTTATGTTGTAGATAAGGTGCAGTTCTGCTCTTTCATGGTGGTGTAGGACGGTGCACCAAGGTACTTGCTGCACTGCCCTGCACCACTTGCCACATAAATTAGGCTTTTTGTGCCATGTGTATGAGGAAATGATGTAGTGCAGCACAGCCAGTCAGCTTGCTGCGCTGCACTGTGTTATTTAGAAAGTGCAAGGATACTTTGTATGCATCCCTGTACTTCTCTCAGCAAAGGCACACAAACTGCAGCCAGGTCCAATGCAGGCATACTTGCACCATGTTGCTACTCGGTCTTTCTTGGGCCCATACACACTAATCTAGGATGTAAATCCTCAGAGTAGAATGGCTGTGCCATAGGACAAACAACTCATCTGAGAGGGGGGCTACGTGTGGGTGATTTGAGGCATACACACATAGGGACATGGCAAGAGACATGTCTGTTGAACCTTGCATGAACCTAAATTGCACCTCGCTGAAATGGCAGGTGGGGGAGCGCACACAGGTGTCAGCTGCCATGGAAAGCACCACAGGAACTCAACACAAATAAACAATTGGGGGTGGGTGATGTGAGAAACGCTGGACCATGTTTGTATAAACTAATGATTATGTGCGTGCATGGTGGGACACTGCTTCTCCTCTGCATTGCAGTTACTGACTCTTCATGGCAAAATGACATTTGGTTTGAACAGGAAGTCGGTGCATACTGGGGAGGTGGGAATGGACATGTGTAGTGCATGGTACCTACAAAAATACAAATTCACCAATGGGTTTGACTCAGCAGTTCTTGTGGCACATGCCAGGAAGGAGTATGATGAAACAGTGTCTCATTGTGCAACGTACAATTTGGAGGATGTCAAACAGGGATTTGACAAAGGGACCCACCTTGCATTGTTTTTCATGTCCTTATAAATATAGACACCTTTCACATATAACACTGTGTCAATTGGACATTCCATGAGTGTTGCTTGGGTTTTTCCCGTGCAACACCCATGGAACCCAAAGGAATTTGATGCATTCCCAGATTTACAAGGCTGTGAATGCATCAGATCCCTAAGCCACCTCAGGGGTGGCGTACGAAGGATGTAACAGGGAGAAATACTTTAATTTCTTCCCAGGTTTTACCTCTTTCAATGTGTGCTGCAGAAGCACTTCTTGTGATTGTTTTTGCGCAGGAAGGTGTCCCTCACTGCACAAAAACCATCATCCTTGCAACACAGGCATCCTACACCATGGTGCAAGGCATCCTGCATTTGCACTAGGCAGCTATTTGTGCACCAGTGCATGGGAAGAGGAAAGACAGGTGCTTTATGTTGTAGATAAGGTGCAGTTCTGCTCTTTCATGGTGGTGTAGGACGGTGCACCAAGGTACTTGCTGCACTGCCCTGCACCACTTGCCACATAAATTAGGCTTTTTGTGCCATGTGTATGAGGAAATGATGTAGTGCAGCACAGCCAGTCAGCTTGCTGCGCTGCACTGTGTTATTTAGAAAGTGCAAGGATACTTTGTATGCATCCCTGTACTTCTCTCAGCAAAGGCACACAAACTGCAGCCAGGTCCAATGCAGGCATACTTGCACCATGTTGCTACTCGGTCTTTCTTGGGCCCATACACACTAATCTAGGATGTAAATCCTCAGAGTAGAATGGCTGTGCCATAGGACAAACAACTCATCTGAGAGGGGGGCTAGGTGTGGGTGATTTGAGGCATACACACATAGGGACATGGCAAGAGACATGTCTGTTGAACCTTGCATGAACCTAAATTGCACCTCGCTGAAATGGCAGGTGGGGGAGCGCACACAGGTGTCAGCTGCCATGGAAAGCACCACAGGAACTCAACACAAATAAACAATTGGGGGTGGGTGATGTGAGAAACGCTGGACCATGTTTGTATAAACTAATGATTATGTGCGTGCATGGTGGGACACTGCTTCTCCTCTGCATTGCAGTCACTGACTCTTCATGGCAAAATGACATTTGGTTTGAACAGGAAGTCGGTGCATACTGGGGAGGTGGGAATGGACATGTGTAGTGCATGGTACCTACAAAAATACACATTCACCAATGGGTTTGACTCAGCAGTTCTTGTGGCACATGCCAGGAAGGAGTATGATGAAACAGTGTCTCATTGTGCAACGTACAATTTGGAGGATGTCAAACAGGGATTTGACAAAGGGATACCAAGAAATACCTTAACACCACAAATCATGGGACCCATTGAAGAACTCAGGCTGAAGTGGCTGGGCCCACTGATGTGGGATTCAGATGTAGAGACTTGCCACCAAGCACAACACCACTACGATGTGGGGTGAGGCCCCAACAATTGCTGTCTGAAACAGATTATAATTTAGTACCACTGGATATGGACATGCATGATCGACCTGTTGTAGGCATGAGAAAATGAATGTATGAGATGGTTATGATCAGTGTGTGAAACTCACCTGTGTATCAGAAATCAAAAGTGGGTAATCTGAGGAGGTCTGAACATATACAATTGCATCGGCCTGAGCCATATGATTTGTGACACTCTGCAAATAGATGACTCTCATCAGGATGTCATGGGGGGGAATGTAACTGAGCCAAACTACAGAGTAGGACAGAAGCCCATCCCCTCAGAGCAGGTACACAGTGCCTGTAACAACAATCCATTAGCAATGCAAATTTTGAGAAATTGTGCATCAATACCCATGCACAACAGTTGTACTACACATTACTATCCCACACAAGGCCCCATGTATGAGGAAGAGATGTAACATGGTGCTGCACCACAGCTTGCTATGCTGCGCTGAACCATTTTGAAAGTGCATGGATGTGCTGTATTTGCCAAAATGCAAAACATATCTGTTCTTTCCTCTGTGCTGGTCTACTCACTACTTCCTAGCACCAACACAGGCACCCTTGCACAATGATGTAGGGGTGCCTGTGTTGCAGGGATGATTGCTCATTTGCTGAAAGGGACACTTTTCTGAACTTGAACAATCATGAATGATGTCTTCCACTTTCCATGTGTGCTTCAGAATGCAGAAAACATTGAAATAGGAGAAAATGGGAACTAAAATACCAAATCTCTACATTTCACCACTGCAATGTCACCCCTGAGGTTGAGGAGGAATCTGACGCATCCTCAGATATCTAAATCTGGGAACGTGTCACATTCTTTTTCATTCCATGGGTGTTGCGGGGAAACTCCCACAGCAATTCCCAAGGAACTCATCCTGTATGCAGTGTGTTGTGTGAAAGGGGTACAGAATTACAGGGCCTTGACAAGCTACACAAGTTGGTGTTGTGCGGTGTTGTAAATTAGGGGCCTGCACACTGCACTACTGGAGAATTATGTTCTATGACTCTCCAGTTGTGCAGTGTGCTGCTAGGCCCAAAATGAGGTGTTGAAAATGCTCCCTTGGAAACCTTGCTTGTAAACCTGATCACACATGTCAACATCTAGCAGAGCTCAACATTAATTACCTCCATTTAATTGCAGAGGATGACACCATACCTGTTTCCCAGCTGCCTATCCTGGACTTCTCTGAGATGTGGGTGACCAGCTGCAAACCACACATCCGGATACCCTTCAATAAATCCTGGGTGTTATACAGACACCATCTCCCATCACAGGGAGGCTAGACAGATTGTGGCCTCTCCATATGAACCATCTAACATTCAACACCTGCCAGCTCAACCACAACCCTCAGCTCCTGGGACCCAGCACTTACATTTCAAAATACAGCAATAGGAGTCCAGCGTGAGCTGACAGATACAGTGCGGTTGGGATGGATAGTATGGTGAGTATCGTAAAGACAGTATTGAGGTGCCTCAGTCCAAATTAGGACATTATGTCATACATATGAGGCACCAAGTCTCCGCTGGCCTTCAGCAGTCCCTGAGTGACAACGCTGGTGTCAAGAGGCTAAGATACAAGCAAATGCCTAGCCCAAGTGCCACCAGTGGTGTTGCCAACAGGCTGGGAAGCAATGCAAAATGTCCTGGAGTCCATGGAGTGGAAGCAGGACTCCCTCATTGCCACCTTGGGTGCGCTTCACCATGACTTTGCTGCAGTGTTGTAGACCCTGTAGGTACTCCTTGCTGCTATGCTGCCTTGTATGTTCCCACAGATGAGAGCTGCCGTGGACATGGCATCCACATCTTCAGGCCCTGACATGTGCTTGTGCCTCCCTCTACTTCGGCACCTAAAACACCTCTGTCACAGGAGGCACTGCATACACCAGAGGATGAAGATGTGGAAGGAACATCTTTCACCAGGAAAACTGCCCAGTAGCTTTACTTTGTGGCACATGGCCCCTTTCTCCTTCTCTGCTAAAGATCATGCCAGTTTCAAAACATCTGGTACTGTCCTCAATTGGAATCTCCCACTGTTGACCTCTCACATATGTGGACTAGCATTGTGGCCTATCTTCCCTAATGGCAATGTGGTCCTCTTCCTCACTGAAGTACTCCTCTGCTACACATGTCCATGACATGTTCAACCCCATGGACTCTGTCTGGACATCCAATGGCTAAATACATCTGTTGAGATTGTTGTCTCATTGAATGTACATCAGTACTGCAAATAAATTAACAAATATAAATGAAATCACTTACCACAAACTTGGTGTTGTATGTGTGTCTGAAGCAGGAATAACATGAACATGTTAGATTGTGTGAAGCTAATACCCTGACTGCTCACCAAAGGGATATCTGTGGACTGCAATCCTAGAAAAAGCCACACAGACTGAGTGAACATACTTAGAGGAGGTGACCCCTGACCTGAATTAAGGCCAGGAACAACTCTGCGCACCAAGCAGGTCCACTAGACTGCCCTCGTGCTCCTAACCTCGCCCTCGCTGCTGCCACGAGTTTGAGGCCCTCCACCACCCGCAGGCACCCGCCTTCATCTCATCCCTGGTGCCTAGTGGTAAATATAAGTATTGTTTGTTTGTCTTGTGTATTTATCTTGCTTCTGTTTTCTGTGCCTGTTGTGCCGTTTTTCAGCTTTTTGCCTTTTCTAATGTCTCAGCCTTTTTTGCCCTTTCTGCTTTGCTTGCTGCTTGCTCTGCCCGGTTCCCCGTTCCAGCAGCTGTGTCCCCTGCAGCTCCGCCCCCCTCGCGCCCCCATTCGCCACCCCCTCCCACCTCCCAGCTGCTCCTCCCTCCCACCTCCCCTTCTGAATGACGGACGTTGCGCGGTGCCCAGAGTGACCCCTGACCAGACTTAAGGCCAGGAACCACTCTGCGCGCTGAGCAGCTCCACCAGACTGCCCTCGTGCTCCTAACCCCACCCTAGCTGCTGCCGCGATTTCGAGGACCTCCAGCACCCACAGGCACCCACCTGCGGCTCATCCCGGGTGTCTAGTGGTAAAACATAAGTATCATCTGTTTGTCTTGTGTGTTTATCTTGCTTCTGTTTTCTGTTCCTGTTGTGCAGTTTTTCTGCTTTTTGCCTTTTCTACTGTCTCTGTCTTTGTTGCCCGTTCTGCTTTGCTTGCTGCTTTTTCTGACTGGTTTCCTGTTCCCACTGCTGCATCCCCTACGGTGCGCCCCCCTCACGCCCCCATTCGCCACCCCCTCCCACCTCCCAGCTGCTTCTCCCTCCCACCTCCCCTTCTTAATGGTGGACGCTGCACGGTGCCCAGAGTGACACCTGACCTGACTTAAGGCCAGGAACCACTCTGCATGCTGAGCAGCTTCACCAGACTGCCCTCGTGCTCCTAACCCTGCCCTCGCTGCTGCCGTGAGTTCAAGGCCCTCCACCACCAGCAGACACCCGCCTTCGCCTCATCCCTGGTGTCTGTTGGTAAACGTAAGTATTGTTGTTTGTCTTGTGTGTTTATCTTGCTTCTGTTTTCTGTGCCTGTTGTGCCCCCTTTTCTGCTTTTTGCCTTTTCTACTGTCTCTGCCTTTTTTGCCCATTCTGCTTTGCTTGCTGCTTGTTCTGCCCTGTTCCCCGTTCCCGCCACTGTGTCCCCTGCAGCCCGCCCCCTCGTGCCCCCATTTGCCACCCCCTCCCAGCTGCTCCTACCTCCCACCTCCCCTTCTTAATGGCGGCCGCTGCACGGTGCCCAGAGTGACCCCTGACCTGACGTTAGTCCCGGAACCACTCTGCGCGCCGAGCAGCTCCACCAGACTGCCCTCGTGCTCCTAACCCCACCCTAGCTGCTGCCGCAAGTTTGAGGCCCTCCACCACCCGCAGGCACCTGCATGCGCCTCATCCCTGGTGTCTAGAGGTAAACTTAAGTATCGTCTGTTTGTCTTGTCTGTTTATCTTGCTTCTCACGCCCTCATTCGCCACCCCCTCCCACCTCCCAGCTGCACCTCTCTCCCACCTCCCTTTCTTAATGGAGCCCGTCTGTGCCCATCTGCGCCAGGACAGCGCCCAGTGCCTGTCCATCTTCCCCTCGCGCCTCCCACGCCTCCAGACGCTACTACACCACCGCTAAGTTGCACGCACTCAACCCCGGCCGGCCCACCGCCTGCACACCTACGGACTCTTTGCCTGCCGCTCGTGCAATTTCACCTGCAATCAAGCCCCCAAGCACCACAACAATGCCAGACACCCCACCCCGACCATCTCAACTGCATCCTCCTCAACACCCACTCCGTCCACAAGCACGGCATCGAGCTCTGGGACCTACTCACATCTACCTCCCTGACATCGCCTTCCTCACCGAAACACGGTGGGCTACAAGATCACCCGAAGAGACCGTATCAACAAACCAGGAGGAGGAATCGCCATTATACACAGAAGCTCCATCAGGATCTCCACTGACACCAACGACGCCCCAGATGCCGCAGAACACCTGCACTTTCAGATACACATCAACACCAATACCACCCTGAGAGGAACCCTCGTCTACAGACCACCAGGCCCCTGCTCCCAATTCTGCAATGCTATCACCGACACAATCAGTTCCCACGCCCTCGCCTCCGCGGACTACCTGCTCCTCGGCGACCTAAATTTCCACCTGGAGAACACCAACGACTGCAACTCCGCTGCCCTTCTGCACAACCTCGCCAACCTCGGCCTCAAGAAACTGGTCACCTCACCCACCCACTCAGCCGGACACACGCTCAATGCCATCTTCTCCTCCAGCAGCCACATCACCTTCCCCCACACCACCGAACTTCATTGAACCAGCCACCATTGTGTTCATTTTTCCTTCCTGAAGCCCACCACCCACCATCAACAGCATACGCTCCCTCACCACAAGTGGAACAAGATCTCCAAGGAACAACTGATCTCCAACCTCGCCCAAACCCTACCACCCAAAATCAATGACCCCAACACCTCATCCTCAAGCAATTGCTCGACGACTGCGCCAACACCCTCGCTCTACTCAAGAAAACCAGCAACACCTGCATCAACAAGAATGCTCCCTGATTCACCGTAGACCTCCAGGCCTCCAAACTAGAATGTGAGAAAGCTGAGAAAACCTGGTGCCAAGAACAATCAGAGAGCAACTTCACCGCCCTCAAATCAACTATGCGCAAACACCACCAGCTCATCCGGACCACCAAAAAATCTTTCTACAAAGAATGAATTGACAACAACACACACAATAGCAAGGAGCTATTCAACATCATCAAGGAACTCTCCAACCCCAAGTCCTGCTCCACCGACCCTCCCCACTCACAAGACCTCTGTGACTCCCTCTCCATCTTCTTCCACTGCAAGATCACAGACATTCATAGAAGCTTTGCAAAACCGTCCCCCACCACCACCGACATGGTCGACCCCATCGTGCCCTGCTGCACCAACGTACTGAGTGTGTGGACCCCCACCAATGATGAGGAAACCACCAAAACCATGAGCACCATCCACGCTGGGTCCCCCGCAGACCCCCGCCCTCACCACGTCTTCAATAAGGCCAGCCAAATCATCGCTCCCCAGCTCCGGACCATCATCAACAGCTCCTTCGAGACCGCCATTTGCCCGGAAAGCTGGAAACACGCCGAAGTCAACGCTTTACTCAAAAAGCCCAAAGCTGACCCCGAAGACCTCAAAAACAACCAACCCATCACCCTACTCCCCTTCCCGCTAAGGTCATAGAGAAGATAGTCAACAACCAGCCTACTTGACATCTCCCAGTCTGGTTCCGCAAAAACCACAGCACTGAGACCGTCCTCATCGCCTCCACCGACGACATCAGGACCAGACTCGACAAAGGTGAAACCGTTGCCCTCATCTTCCTCGATCTCTCTGCAGCCTTCAACACCGTGTGTCACCAAACCCTTCGCACACACCTCTTCAATGCCAAAATTTGCCACAGAGCCCTGGACTGGCTCACCTCTTTCCTCTCGGGGAGAACACAAAGAGTTTGCCTCCCCCGTTCTGGTCAAAGGCCATCAAAACCATCTGCGGACTCCCCCAGGGATCCTCACTCAGCCCCACCCTCTTCAATATCTACATGGCTCTGTTCGCCAACATCGTCTGATCCCACGGCCTCAACATCATTTCCTACACTGACGACACTCAGCTCATCGTCTCCCTCACAAGGAACCCCGCAACCGCCAAGAACAACCTCCACACCGGACTCCTCGCTATTGCCGACTGGATGACAGCAAGCCACCTCAAGCTGAACTCAGAAAAAAATTAGATCATCATCTTTGGCCCCAACAAGTCAGCATGGGATGATTCCTGGTGGCAGCCACCCTGGGGTCGCCCCCAACACCCACCATCCACGCACGCAACCTCAGCTTCAAACTAGACTCTTCACTCTCCATGACCCAGCAAGTCAACACCATCTCGTCCTCATGCTTCAACACCCTTCAAATGATCCGCAAGACCTTCAGGTGGATTCCCGTAGAAACCAGAAGAACGGTCACCCAAGTCCTCGTTAGTAGCAGACTGGACCACAGCAACACCCTCTACACGGGAACAACGGCCAAGCTCCAGAAAAAAACTCCAGCGCATCCAGAACACCTCAGCAAGTCTCATCCTCAGTCTCCCTTGCCCGAAACACATCTCTGCCCACCTCAAGGACCTCCACTGGCTACCCATCGACAAAAGGATCGTCTTCAAAATCCTAACCCACGCTCACAAAGCTCTCCACGACACTGGACCGGCCTTCTCCAACGATCGACTCAACTTCCACATCCCGATAGGCCAGCTCCGCTCCACCAACCTCGCCCTCGCAACAGTCCCTCTCATTCACCATACCACAACCGGTGGCAAATCCTTCTCTGACCTCGCAGCCAAAATCTGGAACTCACTCCCTGCCAACCTACGTAAGACCCAAGTCCTCCTGACCTTCAGGTAGTGCCTCAAGACCTGCCTCTTCGAGCAGTAGCACCCCCCCAGCGCCTTGAGACCCTTCCGGGTGATTAGCGCGCTCAACTAATAATTTGATTGATTGATTGATATGCACTTAATTAAGAAACTTGTTTTGGGATCCTAAGCATGTAATGTAACAGGTATCATGCAATCATTGTGACAGCTGATGTAACTCACACCAGAAGTGGCTGGTCTAAGTGAGGACAGTAGCAAATATCTCACTTTGAAGTGACAACCAAATGTTGCTGGTTCAAGTCAGTTAGGGGCAAACATAAGTGTGTGAGTAACAAACCCAGGATTTAAGCTGAGTGCACTGACAACATTCCACAAATGCGTGTCCCGTAACTTATCGATACAGATCCAATGTACATGAACACCTGTGATGGATGTGTGTCCTTTCACATGCAGATTGACACTTACATTGCTAAATGATGTTTGTAGATAGATGATTGGATCCATTGCCAACCTCACATGTACTTGGCCATAAGGAATACACAATGTCACCCGTTTTCAAATACTGTTCTCAAAGCCATATGCATGTACCGATCATAAACTGTGCAGACATGCCAAATCCTAGACAGTCAATTATGATGGAAACCATGACGTGTGAAACAACAAAATGTATATAAAGACATTAAGTTTACACTAAAAACTACCTAAACTACCTAACCTAACTAGCCGTACCTAACCTACACCTACCTTAAAATACTTAATAACTACAACTAGCTTAATTTATCTTAACTTAGCCTGTACATTTAAAGCCACATGATAGGCATCAACCCCCCTACTCCTTTAACCCCTTGTATGCGGCCGTCGGCCACTGGCTGACGCCCGCACTACCTCCCTGGTGCGGGTCACGAACAGGGGCCGACACCAGGGAGGGGGTTAATAAATCCTTGGGTGCGTCGCACCCGAGGATTTTCCTTTTTTTTTTTTCCCCGGGAGACACGGAAGCTCTTCTGTGTCTCCCCCCGCCCCTTTGTCACGTCAGCGCGCCGCGAGGCGCATTGACGTCACTTTGTGGATTTCCCCATCAGAGCAGGAAGCGGCCGCAACGTTCGGGAAGGCCTCGTAAGAAAGGGGAGACTCTCCCCTTTCTTACGAGGCCTTCCTGAAAGTGTTTCCTGGCCCCCGATCGCAGCTGTGCAGCCAGGAAACATCACTAGACACCAGGGATTTCACTTGGGGGGGTCGGCCTCCTCAGAAAAAAAAGGTAGGTGCCCCCTGCCCACGGGCGACCCCCTGTCCAGGCAATATTTTTTTTAGTTGTTGTAGGGTTTCCCTGGGGGCCATTTTGGCCCCCAAGGAAACCATACAACAACTAAAAAAAATATAGATCTATATATATATATATATATATATATATATAGATCTATATATATAGATATATCCATGTAGATATATCTATCTACATGGATATATCTATAGATATATATAGATATATGTATATATATATATATAGATCTATCTATAGATATATCTATGTAGATATATATATATATAGATAGATCTATATATATATATATATATATATATATATATATATTTATATATATATATCTCACTTTTGTCAATACGTGTGTGGTTTCCCTGGGGGCTGCGATCGGCCCACAGGAAAACCAGACCCACATATAAAAGTGATATATATACATAGATTTGCCACCAGTTGTCTTGCAGTTGCAGCTTGCGTCTTCAAAGCAATGCACATACTTCAACTGACGCTTTTCAACTGTAGCTTGTAGGCAGCAATAAAAAAGTCAAGTAAGTATTGTGATTATGTTTCTGCTACAAAAGGGTCAGACTTGTCTAGTGGCAGTTTTAGTGCCATAAAGAAGTGCAGAAGGTTTATATGCCTACTGCAAAGAGCAAATCTGTATTTTATGTAAATAGCGGAGTATATTAGTAAAGTCAGCCATTACCTGCGCTATTACTACAAATTGACCAAGGCACTCAGAGGAGTAAAGTCCAGTAAAATCAATGGGAAAAGGTATCCCTGGTAATGTAAGTCCAGAAGCGGAGAAGAAAGCACTGATTCCAAGTTGGTGTTGATCAAAGTCTTTAATTCTTAGACAGTGTTTGTCATAGGTGAGTTTTCGTTTTTGCAGAGAAACAGCCAACACGTGTTTCGTCACACAAGTGACTTTATCAAGGCTGGGCCAGTCCGGCCAAGGAAAGTGCGACCGTAATTGGTATGCAGGTAGGTTGAAAGAATGTGCTGGGTCTGGCAAGTTCAGTGTATGTTCTTCCAGTAACCGAAGAAGGAGGCGAGGAAGCCCTGATAAGCCTCCAAACGAGTTCCTTGTTGGAAATGCTCGGTCCGTCTGTCCGTCTGAAAAAAACGCTATAATACAAATGAAATGTATGTGCGGGGTGGAGGGCGGCTATGGAGAGATGAAGGGCACTTTTGCTGGGTGGTAATGAGGGAATCCGAGGAGGAGGGAGTGGGAGCACCAATAATGATTGTTGGACTGGGCGCAGGTGGTGCTAAAGACTGTGACGAATGGTATGTGACAAGGTGTTTTTTGAGTGTCTTGAAAGAACGTGCTGATTGAGGGAAGAAGCGCAGGTAAGGTGACCTCTACTGTTGCACGTATCACACACACACCATCGATTTTGTGACTGTCTACGTAGGCTAGTGTTTTAGAGCAACAGTGTAGCCAATAGCAGAGATGGCATCTTGATGGATGACTGCTGCCGTCACTCAGGTTATGAAGGACAGCTCTGACATAGGATCAAAAACATCAGATACTGAGACAGCATCTGAGGGATAGGACAATGGCGCAGACTCTGGGAGTGATTTTTCAGTCGGAGGAGTCCCATTCGATAACTCTTCTTCCAGTAAATTATGAGGGAGGTGATGAGGACAGTCCTGTGGTCCCTTCGCAAGCAGTCTGTGCAACGGGGTAATAGTGGGTTAGCCCAACCCAGAGAGCAGGTGAATGCGGTGGCAAGCAGAGAGAGAGAGTGCTCTCTTGGGAGCTCCCCAATTTAGTTCAGCCCCAAATTCCACCGCCCAAATCGTATTGTGGAGACATCAAAATGATCTATCGCAAAACAAACTGGTTTTGTAAGGCAGGCGCCTGTGTTTTTGGTCCTGGGTTCGGCGGCCATATGGGGAAACACACTAAACCCAAACATTTCTGGAAACTAGACATTCGGGGGAGTCCACAGAGGTGTGACTTGTGTGGATTCCCCAAAGTTTTCTTACCCAGAATACCCTGCAAAGCTGAAATGTTGAATAAAAACTCTATTTTTCTCGCATTTCTGTCACAAAAACTACAGAAATATGCTGGGATCCACAAAATTCCTACCACCCAGTGATTCCTCACCTGTCCTGATAAAAACACTATCCCACTTGAGTGCCTACACCTAGTGCCTGCATCAGGAATGGATCACCCCAGGGTCAACAGCTGCCTCATATAAGGACCAACATTGACCGTTGTGTGATCTATTCCTGTCGCGGGCACCAGGCCTACCCACACAAGTGAGGTACCATTTTTATCGGGAGACTTGGGGGAACGCTGGGTGGAAGGAAATTAGTGGCTCCTCTCAGATTCCAGAACTTTCTGTCACCGAAATGTGAGGAAAATTTGTTTTTTTAGCCAAATTTTGAGGTTTGCAAAGGATTCTGGGTAACAGAACCTGGTCAGAGCCCCATAAGTCACCCCATCTTGGATTACCCTAGGTCTCTAGTTTTCAAAAATGCCAAGGTTTGCTAGGTTTCCCTAGGTGCCGGCTGAGCTAGAGGCCAAAATCTACAGCTAGGCACTTTGCAAAAAACACGTCAGATTTCAATGTAAAATTGTGATGTGTCCATGTTGCGTTTCCTGTCGCGAGCATTAGGCCTACCCACGCAAGTGGGGTACCATTTTTATCGGCAGACTTAGGGGAACACAGAATTGCAAAACAAGTGTTATCGCCCCTTGTCTTTCTCTACATTTTTTCCTTCCAAATGTAAGACAGTGTGTAAAAAAGACGTCTATTTGAGAAATGGCCTGTAATTCACATGCTACTATGGGCACCCCGGAATTCAGAGATGTGCAAATAACCACTGCTTCTCAACATCTTATCTTATGCCCATTTTGGAAATACAAAGGTTTGCTTGATACCTATTTTTCACTCTTTATATTTCAGCAAATGAATTGCTGTATACCCGTCATAGAATGAAAACCCATTGCAAGGTGCAGCTCATTTATTGGTTCTGGGTACCTAGGGATCTTGATGAACCTACAAGCCCTATATATCCGCACAACCGGAAGAGTCCAGCACACGTAACGGTATATTGCTTTAAAAAATCTGACATTGCAGGAAAAAGTTACAGAGTAAAACGTGCGGAAAAATGTCTGATTTTTCAGCTCACTTTCAATATTTCTTTATTTCAGCTGTTATTTTCTGCAGGAAAACCTTGTAGGATCTACAAAAATGACCCCTTGCTGAATTCAGAATTTTCTCTACTTTTCAGAACTGTTTAGCTTTCCAGGATCCAGCATTGGATTCACACCCATTCCTGTCACTAACTGGAAGGAGGCTGAAAGCACCAAAAATAGTAAAAATGGGGTATGTCCCAGTAAAATGCCAAAATTGTGTTGAAAAATGTGGTTTTCTGATTCAAGTCTGCCCGTTCCTGAAAGGTGGGAAGATGGTGATTTTAGCACCAGAAACCCTTTGTTGATGCCATTTTTAGGGAAAAAACCACAAGCCTTCTTCGGCAGCTCTTTTTTCCCATTGTTTTGAAAAAAACTAAATTTTCACTGTATTTTGGCTAATTTCTTGGTCTCCTCCAGGAGAAACCACAAACTCTGGGTACCATTAGAATCCCTAGGATGTTGGAAAAAAGGACGCAAATTTGGCATGGATATCTTATGTGGACAAAAAGTTATAAAGGCCTAAGCGCGAACTACCCCAAATAGCCAAAAAAGGGCTCAGCACTCGGGGGGGGGAGGGGTGGGGGGAAGGCCCAGCAGCTAAGAGGTTAAAACACATCTGTAGACAAGGACAACATGTATTGCTACATGCACTACATGCATGTGGCAGCACTACGTGCAAGGTAAACAGTGGTGCAGGGTGTGGACCATTGGCCTCTGCTTTCATTGGCCTTCGCTTCCATTTTGGTTCACGACTCCATTTTGTCGAGTCTGGTTCGGTGCGTAAGGCACTGTTCTGTGTTTTTCCACAAGCTTCGGCAAGCTGAAGGGTGGGGTGTTTTTCTGCTCAACTTCGCTCCATCTGCCTGGTACGAAGGGCGCTATTTACATTCCACGAGCTATCAGTTAGAACAACAGGGGGATGCGCCTGTACACAAGGAGGAATGCAAGCTTCACCTTGGAGTCCTCTCCTGGGAACTTGGCCCGTTCTGAGGAGACGTCTCGAAGGGTGAACAAGGTACCGCCGATTGCACAATTTGTAAAGGAGGGGGTCTTTTTCTAGAAAAGACTCCTGGGCGTTAGTAAATACTATAAAAGTTGGGGGCCTGGATGGGCAGGTTTAGGAACTCTCTTCTGGGTTGGACGCAACGCCAGGAGGACTGATTGTCCCGAACAGAGGCTCCCTGTGCCAGCTGATTTGGGTTCCCCAGCTTTGTGTACGGCGGAGGGATGCAGACGCTCTTTTCGGTGAAGCTTTTCAATTTATTAAGTGTATTGTGTGTGCGCGCGTAATATGTACTTATTCTTGCAGTCATTTTCATGCTATTGAGCATTGAAGTATATTGTGTGTGCGCGCGTAATATGCACTTATTCTTGCAGTCATTTTCATGCTATTGAGCATTGAGGTATATTGTGTGTGCTTGTATTATATGCACTTACTCTTGCAATTATTCACAGAGTGCTTATATCTTTATCATTATTCTCATGTTATTCTCCTGATGTATATATATATATATATTAGTGTGGTTTAGTTTTGCTAGCTGAGAACTTGCCCCTTAAATAAACTTGATTATTCTACTTACGAAGGTGTTTGAGAGTGATTGCTTTACATTGTGCCTTAAAATATCCTGAAGTGCATAGTTTTGATATTCTGAAGAGTAAAGCAGCACAAATTGGCGTAGTCGTTTGCAGGATTCGGAAAAAAAAAAAAGGGGAAAATGCTTAATAAGATCAAAGCGAGCTCAAAAGCAGGTTCTCATGTAGCAAATCCAGACATAGAAATACCGGGGTGGGAAACTGCCCCGTATAAACTTTTAGCTCAGGAATGGTCACGTTGTGCTGGTTTGTGTGAAAATTGGAATGCGTGTATGTTGAATGTGGAACCTGAAGATCTTCTTATATGTTTACGGAAAGTTTCAATTGACAAGGGAAGGGAGGTTTGTGCGTTGGGGAGGCGAGGCTGGATCTTGCTTTCTGCGTACCGAAAGTTGTATGAAAAATGTTTACAGTTACAAAAAGACCACGAGCAGCTGGGGAAGGAGTTAGTAGAAGCCCGAAATTCCTCTACCATGCTAGCTTGTCAAAATAAATTATTAAGTGATAAGTTGGAAATGTACCAACTGGTTGCAGAGAGAACGGCCGTTAGCGTAGCTAAATATAAACACAAGAAACGAAGAGGGAAAGTTAATAAAAAGAAGGTGCATTTAGCTATCTCTCAGGCAGGATTAGCCTTTGACCCTGAATTTTGGGATGGAAACATCTGGGATACATCTGATTTTTCAGATGGGTCCGGGGGCGATGACTGCCAAGATGTTAGACAGGAGAAGACAGAGAGCAAGAATGTTGTCCGTGCGCAGCCCATATATCGGCGAAAGTTACAGCATAGCCCAGCTAATCCTGGAGGGGTGATGTTGGATGCCCTGGAGGATTATACACAGCAAGAACTAAGTGATGTGATAGACAGATTTCGACAGAGGTCTGGGGAAACATTGCTTACGTGGTTGGTGCGGGTGCACGATATGGGGGGCCAGGGGGTCCAATTGGATCACGGCGACGCCCCGATGCTTTGTATGTTAAGTACAGACCCGGTTATTCAAAATGAGTTTAGAACCTATCCAGGGAATGGTCCCATGACCAATTTGTTAGAGCTAGCTGCGCAAGGGTGTGCTCAGAAGTATCCGACAGAGTCAGACTGGCCGCCTAATGATAAACCTTGGTATACTTTGAGAGATGCAGTACAGAGATTGAAGGAAGAAGGGATGAAAACAGCTATCTTTATGGGTAATGCCCATGATTTGATGAATGGAATTTTAAGTGTGTCTGTGCGAAACCGGCTGATTAGGGCCGCTCCTCCTGCATATAAGCATGTCATCATGACTTTGTTAATTAATCAGACGGGTAACCCATTGTCTCAGGTGGTAGAAGCGGTGCGTGAGTTAAGTGATTTAGGAGAATGGGCTAAGCCAGAGAGGAATTCACGGTCTGAGAATCGTACTGATAACAACAGGGTGACAAGGCGAGACATGTTTCAGGCCTTGCTGCGAGATGGGGTGACCAGGAATTAAATTGATGGGATAAGCACCAAGGACATGTGGGAAATGTACCGCAAACGCGGTTTGGATAAAAAGGAGGGGAGCAGGAAAGGGAACAAGAAGGATAACAAAGTGGTGAACCAGAGAAAGGCAGGAGGGGAGGAGCGTGAGGGTGAAAAGGGAGAGAGAGGGAGAAAACCCCACAGTAGAGAGAGATCCCCAGAGGACGGAAATTGGGAGGAAGAGCACCGAAGCGCAGAGGGAACCCGGAGCAGGGAGAGAGACCGGGAACTGACAGGTTCTGGGAAAACTCGAGGAAGAGAGCGGGAGAGGGAGCTGGTAAGCTCAGAGAGGTTGCGAAGCAGAGACAGGGAGGAGGAGTTCCCTGAGAATTACCGCAAACTGTATCCAGATTTGACTTGGGCAGACTCTGATGTGTGCAGAGTGAAAATAGATTAGGAAACAGGCCAAACTCCGGTGCAGGGATGGGCTCGCAAAGATAACAGACCTCATGTCAAAGTAGAAATTTATTGGAAACGTGGAAATGTTCAAAAAGTTCGAGCCCTCGTTGACACCGGAGCGGAGGCCACTTTGATTCATGGCAATCCAAGAAAATTCAGGGGACAGTACTTCACCATTACGGGATTGGGCTGAAAAGAAACCCCGGCAGTGCAGATAGTGGTTCCCATGAAAATAGGGGCACTTCCAAAGAGAGAATACACTGTCCTGATTGTGCCCATTCCCGAATACATTATTGGAATTGACATTTTGAAAGGGATGACCCTACATTTGGAAGATGGATGTTATCAATTTGGTTCCAAAAGATTTATATCAATAGCCGCCACAAGAGTGGGGCTGTTGAAGATTCCTCCGGTAACACTTCCCCAAGCTACTAAGGTGATTCAAATGAAACAGTACAGAATACCGGGAGGACATGAGGAGATTAGCTAGACTATACATGATTTACTAGAGGCCGGGGTAATAGTTCCCATCACCACTGCGTGGAATAATGCCCTCTGGCCTGTTCGTAAAAGTGATAACAGTTGGAGGATTTGCATTGATTATCGCCAATTGAATAAACATACACCTCCTCTGACTGCAGCGGTCCCAGACACCATTACCTTGATTGAGAACATACAGAAACACAGTGGGACTTGGTATGCAACCATTGACATTGCCAATGCCTTCTTTACGATACCAATAGCTACTGAGAGCCAGCCTCAGCTGGCATTCCAGTGGGTGGGGCGTCAGTACACCTTCTGTAGATTACCCATGGGGTATTTACATAGCCCCACTATCTGCCACCGGCTGGTGGCAGAGCATTTGGATGAAGTACCAGTGGTTCCTGGAGTGCAAATTTCTCACTATATAGATGACGTGATGATGCAGGGAGAGACGCAAGAACAGGTGCAAATTCAGCTAGACAGGGTGGTGGAACATTTGCAGAATCAAGGGTGGGAGATTAACCCCGAGAAAGTGCAGGGACCGTCTCAGAGCGTGAAATTTTTGGGCATTCAGTGGAATCAGGGACACAGAGAAGTGTTGCCAAAAGTGAAACAAAAGATTAAGGAATTCGCAGTGCCGCGAAATCGGAAGGAAGCCCAGAGTTTTATTGGACTATTCGGGTATTGGAGACAACATATACCCCATTTGTCTCAGATTTTGGCCCCATTGTACAAAGTTACACGAAAGAAAAATGCGTTTGAATGGGGAGAGCAGGAGCAGCGCGCGTTTGAATTGGCGAAAGACGCCATTCAGCATGCTTTGGATTTGTGGCCGATTCGAGAGGGAGACATTGAGTTGAATGTGACAGTCCAGGGGCAGTATGCCAATTGGAGTTTATGGCAAAAACAAGGAAGAAAGAGGGTGCCCCTGGGATTTTGGACAAAGAAGTTACCTGAGGCAGGAGAGCGGTATACTCCCTTTGAGAAGCAGCTGCTGGCCTGCTATTGGGCCCTGGTTGATACTGAGCAAATTACACTGGGACACAATGTGATTTTAAGGCCTGAAATTCCCATCATGCAGTGGGTGATGAGTTCCCCAAAAACTCATAGAATTGGACATGCGCAAGAAGCCAGCATTATAAAATGGAAATGGTATGTCCAGGACAGGGCACGAGCGGGTCCAAAAGGGACCGCCGTTTTGCATGAGCAGGTAGCGCAGGCTCCAGTGGAGAATTCTGAAATGTTGCATGATGTACCTTCAGTGTGTGAATCCCCAGTAGGGTGGGGCCAGCCGTTCGCAGACTTGTCTGCAGATGACAAAAAACATGTGTGGTTCACAGATGGTTCAGCAAAATATGTTGGAGCGAAAAGGCACTGGAAGGCAGTGTCCTATAATCCTGTTACCAAGAAGCTTTTGACAACTACAGGACAGGGAAAAAGTAGCCAGTATGCAGAGCTTTATGCCGTGTATCAGGCTTTAAAACAGGAGCTACCCGGAAAATGTCACATTTATACAGATTCCTGGTCAACCGCCAATGGGTTAGCTACTTGGCTTCCCACGTGGCATGCACATCAGTAGAAAATCCATAACAAAGAGGTATGGGGGAAGGAGTTATGGCAGGAGATCTGGGAAATGTTACCTCAAAGCACCGTGACTGTCTATCATGTGGACGCTCACTGTCCAACTGATTCATTAGACCGATGGTTCAATTGTCTTGCAGACGATCGAGCCAAGATTCAAGAGGCTGAAGTGGAGGCGCAGAGTTCTGATTTGGTGGGAATGGCTAAATGGGCACACCAGAAATGCGGACATCTTGGAGAAAAGGCTACTCACAGGTGGGCTGAGATTAGAGGGATGCATCTTCCCCTAGATTTGATTAAAACAGCGATCATTGAATGTCCCATTTGTCAGCATGCACAGCACAGACCGGTCCCACAGGTGGTGAGAGGCCAGCTAGGTAGAGGTAAATTGCCAGGACAGATTTGGCAGATTGATTACATTGGACCAATGCCAGTGAGCAGAGGGTGTCAGTATGCCTGCACTGTGGTAGACACTTACTCTGGTTATCTCATAGCCTTTCCCTGCAAGCGCGCCACTCAGCAGAGCACCCTGAAAACACTAGATCTGTTGATTCTGTACTATGGGGTGCCACTCCAGATTCAAAGTGATAACGCCAGCCACTTCAAGGGCAGACTAGTGCAGGACTATTGTGCACAACGCAATATTGAGTGGATTTTTCACATACCTTACTACCCACAAGCAGCGGGACTGATTGAGAGAATGAATGGGTTGCTAAAAGAACAATTGCGTAAACTGAATGATGGGACACTGAAGGGGTGGAGGGATAATTTGTATGATGCTTTGCAAATTTTGAACAACCGACCCCTAACAAATGCCGAGACACCTCTCATGAGAATGCTGACACCTGCTTTACAGATTAATCCGTTTACAACGAGTAATACCATTATGTATTGGGAAACAGCTCCAGGAGCTTTGGCCCCATATCGAGCTACACCAGAATCTGCAGGACTTGACTTACATGCTTTACACATGCATCGATTGAAACCTAGAGACATCACTCTGATTGAAACTGGGGTGGGAATTCAGATTCCCCCTGAGCATTACGGTCTGATCGCCCCTCGATCTGGGCTTGCCTTGAGGGGCATCCAAGTTTTAGGAGGCGTGATAGATGCAGACTACCAAGGCGAGTTGAAAGTCATTCTCTTGAACAGTGGTGACACAGACCTAGTGGTGCAACCTGGTGATCGCGTTGCCCAAATTGTCATTATGCCGGTTTATGGAGATGTTGTTAAGAAGGGGAGCGCCCCAGCTCTTCTCACTGTGAGAGGCAAAGGAGGGTTCGGATCTACTGACAAGAACCCAGGGGCCAAGGTGTGGATTGAATCCCCAAATAACCCTCCTCAACCCGCTGATGTCATCGCCACTGAACCAGACAATGTCCTGGTAGTTATGCGACCTGGTCAAGACAAATGGGAACATGTTCCCGCTGACAAATGCTATCTGCGAGAATGATAATACGTGTTTTGTCCTTTGTTCTTTTCAGATCATCCTGTTGAGTGCCTGTGCCATGAGTGTGGTGTATGGAGCCCGTTCGGGAGACTCCACCGGGGAGCGGGAGGGGCTCATAGCCCAAAAATTCAACCGTCAGCCGCAGATGCCAACGCTGCTGCATCAACCGAACAATGTTTGGATTCATCTAGCGCAGGAAGTGCTGAATATATCTCACTTCTGTATGAGTAACATGCAAAGCGTTCAAGATTTGATTACAACTTGTCTAGTGGCAGTGCCCACTCCTGCTGCTGTATTATTACACATCTTTAACAATACAAACCAGGATGGAATGGTGGATGTGAGTGACGTTCGCTCCCATCTGTCACTCTATGAGTACTGCCGTCATTGCCCGGAGGTGGGCCGGCGGTTGTGGAGGAACATGACATCTTTACTCACGTTTAACATCTCAAATGGGGATGTGTGCTATTCATTGACCTGTGATCCTATGAAAATAGGTAAATGTGCTCAGCTCAAATTGGAGAAAAGAGACAAAAACTTAACTGCTGCACAACGGACGTTGTGCCACTCACGGACTGACCTAACCTGTTTGAATGTAAATAATTCGATGTTTTGCCAACATGTGGTGCCTGCTGCCAGCCACATTCAAAATGTTAGGTTGCCTAAAGGTTGGCTCTTTTCTTGTGGTAATCTTTCTTTTACTTATATTCCAGCCAATCTAACCGGAGGGCCTTGTGCCTGGTCACGCTTAGGCTTTCTCATGTTTCCTATGGATACTGCTCTACACCCTCGCTATACCAGAGACACTATTCAATTACCTACGGACTGTGATTCTGAAATTTCATTGCTGTCCAAAACAGAATATGTTAGTTTAGCTGGTTCTATCGTAGGGGTGCCAGGACTTGCAGTATATAATACCAGAGTTATTAATAAACTTGCATGTTTAGTAGTCAAGAATATTAACTATACATCAGCTGCCTTAGCTGAGCTGTTATTAGATGTACAGGGAATTAGAAGAGCTGCTTTGCAGAATCACGCTGCTATTGATTATTTACTGCTTAAACACAACCATGGCTGCAGTGATTTTGAAGGATTATGTTGCTTCAATTTATCCGACCACTCCATATCAATCAACTCCCACATAGAGGCCCTGCATAAGTTGGTGAAGGGGGTGCAGCAGGATGTTGACAAGGGGTGGTGGGATTGGGCTTTTGGATGGCTGCCTAATTTAGGCCAACTGCGTTATATCTTTGGTGTAATCATTATCATAACAGTTATTTTAATTTCATTATGTTGTTGTATTCAGTGTGTGCCTAACCTTCTATCTCAGTTTCGCCCAAGAGCATTGCCATTTCAGCTTATAGGATATACTTAGTTATAAGTTGGCCAAATGGTCCAAGGGTGGAAATGTATTGCTACATGCACTACGTGCATGTGGCAGCACTACGTGCAAGGTAAACAGTGGTGCAGGGTGTGGACCATTGGCCTCTGCTTTCATTGGCCTTCGCTTCCATTTTGGTTCACGACTCCATTTTGTCGAGTCTGGTTCGGTGCGTAAGGCACTGTTCTGTGTTTTTCCACAAGCTTCGGCAAGCTGAAGGGTGGGGTGTTTTTCTGCTCAACTTCGCTCCATCTGCCTGGTACGAAGGGCGCTATTTACATTCCACGAGCTATCAGTTAGAACAACAGGGGGATGCGCCTGTACACAAGGAGGAATGCAAGCTTCACCTTGGAGTCCTCTCCTGGGAACTTGACCCGTTCTGAGGAGACGTCTCGAAGGGTGAACAAGGTACCGCCGATTGCACAATTTGTAAAGGAGGGGGTCTTTTTCTAGAAAAGACTCCTGGGCGTTAGTAAATACTATAAAAGTTGGGGGCCTGGATGGGCAGGTTTAGGAACTCTCTTCTGGGTTGGACGCAACGCCAGGAGGACTGATTGTCCCGAACAGAGACTCCCTGTGCCAGCTGATTTGGGTTCCCCAGCTTTGTGTACGGCGGAGGGATGCAGACGCTCTTTTCGGTGAAGCTTTTCAATTTATTAAGTGTATTGTGTGTGCGCGCGTAATATGTACTTATTCTTGCAGTCATTTTCATGCTATTGAGCATTGAAGTATATTGTGTGTGCGCGCGTAATATGCACTTATTCTTGCAGTCATTTTCATGCTATTGAGCATTGAGGTATATTGTGTGTGCTTGTATTATATGCACTTACTCTTGCAATTATTCACAGAGTGCTTATATCTTTATCATTATTCTCATGTTATTCTCCTGATGTATATATATATATATATATTAGTGTGGTTTAGTTTTGCTAGCTGAGAACTTGCCCCTTAAATAAACTTGATTATTCTACTTACGAAGGTGTTTGAGAGTGATTGCTTTACATTGTGCCTTAAAATATCCTGAAGTGCATAGTTTTGATATTCTGAAGAGTAAAGCAGCACACAACAGTATCTACAGCTATACATAAGCTAAACATCTAGGCCTAAACAAAGATTTAAAAAAAAAAACGTTTCTCAAAGAGTGCACAGACCTAAAACATCACCCACCTAAAAACACTCAATAATAGGAAACCCCCAAAGAAAGTACCCACTCTTAACAAAAACTGCTGCAGACTAAAATTACCCCACACTATGCTAACATACCTAACACTAACTATCTAAAACCTCAACTATAAAAACTATATACAAGAGGAAAGGAGTGTAGGAGGCTGGCCTGGTTTGCAGTGGGTACCTTGGGTACTTACACCTTACTCCAGGTCCAGTTATCCCTTATTAATGAAATGTAGTAGTGTTCTAGCAGCTTAGGCTGATAGAGGTAGCTATAGCAGAACAGCTTAGGCTGAACTAGGAGACATGCAAAGCTCCTGCATTACCAATTATAGTCACACAGTACTTATACACAAGTAAAAACAATGATCAGTGTTACCAAAAATAAAGGTAGTTTTTTTGGGTGACACACTACCAAAAATATGTTAGAGGCAATACTCCTTCTGGAGGTAAGTATTATACACAATATAAACACAAGACACCAAAATAAAGTAAGTAATTAGACATAGGATAGTGCAAACAATAGGAAATGCTATAAAATGCAATGGGAGGAAATAGGTCTAGGGGCAACACAAACCAGATACTAAGAAAGTGAAATGCGAATCAAGATTTCCCCCCAGGCAAGTGTAGTATGTGCAGAATCGCTGGGAGAGTACGAATACAGTAAAGGTAAGTAAATTACCCCACCCCAGAGACCAGAAAAGCAGGAGTAAAGTACTGCAAGTGTCCTTATGACACACTACAAGTTGTGATTAGAGCTATTGCAAGAACCAAGCAAGACTACAAACAACAAATGGTGGATTCCTGGACCTGAAGACCTGCAAAGGAAGGAGACCAAGTCCAGAAGTTGAAAGAAGTTTCACAAAGGACAGGAGCCCCTGTCAATCCAGAAGAGGGTGCAAAAGAAGAGTCCCTGGTTGGATGAAGACTGCAGAAATGCACTCTAGGAAGATGTCAGCGAGTTCCTGCATGATGCACTGGATGTCCCATGGACAGAAGTTGGATGCAGGTGACTTTTGTTGCTGGATTTATCCAACAAGCCTTGGTTCCAGCAAAGTCACGTTTTGCGTCAAGTTGGTGTTATCTGGACCCAGGAGGGACCTGGGGGCCTCAACTCTGTTTGAGGAGGAAGAGGGGGGCTCTCAGCACTTCAGCAAGCCCACAGAGCAATATATCTCACCCACGGACATCCCAGGACATGGGGACAAAGGAGGTGCAAAATGCAGTTGGTGCAGCAATACAAAGGAAGGTCCCACGCCTCCGCAGAACAACTCAACGAATTGAGCATTGCAGGATAGAGTGCTGAGGACCTGGGTCAGGCTGTGCATGAAGGAATTTTGCAAATAGTGCACAGATGCCTCAGGAGGTGAAGAAGACATGGTTCCCAGTCATACTGTCGTTCTCGGGGAAGGCAAGGTCTTCCCTCCTCCAAATTGGGACAGTAGGCCTTCAGAACAGTCTGTGTCAACAGGGTCCACCCTCTGTGTTCCAAGGAACAAGGTCATTGCCAGGATAGGAGTCCAAGAGAACTGGTCGTCGACTTAGAAGGTGCCTGCTTCAGCAGGGGAGTGACTACGTCACTACACATGAGATTTATTTGGTCCTTCTGGTGCATGATGAAGGAAGGGAGTCCTCAGAGCGTGTGCACCATGGAAACTGTTGCAGTTGCTGGCTGGAGCTGAAGTTGCATAGAAAAAGTAGTCCTTCTGGATACTTTGTTGCTGTTAGAGCCATTCCTGTAGCAGTCTGCGGTTGATCCGAGGTCAGATGATGAAGTTGGAGTTGCAGAGGCTTCCTGCTGGAAACTTGCTAGTAGACTCTGAAGAGAACCCACAGGAGAGACCCTAAATAGCCCTGAGAGGGGGATTGGCTACTTTATCAGGTAGGGACCTATCAGGAGGGGTCCCTGATGTCACCTGCTGGCACTGGCCACTCAGAGACCTCCCAAGTGTCCCCACACCTTGCAAAGCAAGATGGTTGAAGTCTGGGACACTATGGAGGAGCTCTGGGCACCACCACTGGGGTGATGATGGACAGGGGAGTGGTAACTCCCCTTTCCTTTGTCCAGTTTCATGCCAGAGCAGGGACAATGGGTCCCTGAACCGTTGTAGACTGGCTTATGCAAGGAGGGCACCATCTGTGTCCTTCAAAGCATTTCCAGAGGCTGGGGGAGGCTACCCCTACCCAGCCTCTAATACCTATTTCCAAAGGAAGAGGGTGTAACATCTGCTTCCAAAGGAAATGCTTTGTTCTGCCTTCCTGGGACTGAGCTGCTCAGACCCCAGGAGGGCAGAACCCTGTCTGTGAGGTGACAGCATCTGTAGCTGCATTGCAAGCCTCAGAGAGCTGGTTTGGCAGTTCTGGGGGTCCATGGTGGAACCCCAGGACGCATGGAATTGGCTCCCAAAACCAAATTTGGAATGAGGGGACAATTCCATGATCTTAGGCACCTTACATGGCCATATTTGGGGTTACCATTGTGAAGCTACTTATAGATATTGACCTAATATAGTGCTTGCATGTAATGGTGTCTCTGCACTTACAAAGTTCCGTGAATCGGCCCTGAACTATGTGGGGGCACCTTTGCTAGTGCAAGGGTGCCCGCACACTTAGAAACTTTGCACCTAGCCTTCATTAAATGAAGGCTAGACATATAGGTGACTTACAAGTTACTTAAGTGCAGTTAAACTGGCTCATAAATAATGTGTGCACTTTTTCACACAGGTTGCAGTGGCAGTCCTGTGAAAGGGTTTGTCTGAGCTCTTAACGGGTGACAAAAGAAATGCTGCAGCCCATGAGGATCTCCTGGAACCCCAATGCCCTGGGTACCTAGGTACCATATACTGAGGACTTAAAAAGAGGGGTCCAGTGTGCCAATTGAAATTGGTAAATGAAGTCACTAGCCTATATTGACAAATTTAAAAGCAGAGAGAGCATAAGCACTGAGGTTTTGATTAGCAGAGCCCCAGTGACACAGTTAAGCACTATACAGACACACACATTTGGCCATAAACTATGAGCACTGTGGTCCTGACCAGCAGGATGCCAGTGAGACAGGCAAAAATATACTGACATACATGTAAAAATGGGGGTAACATGCCAAGAAAGATGGTACTTTCCTACACCCCCCCCCCCAAACGAGGGACACTAAGGCTAACCTTGCCCAGATGAGTTTTCATTGTCTTTCATTAGTTTAAGCCATATTAGAGGTTTGTGGTCTGTTTGAACAATGAAGTGAGTACCAAACAAGTAGGGTTTCAACTTCTTCAAGGCCCAGACCGCAACAAAGACCTCTCTCTCTATGGCAGACCAACGCATTTCTCTAGGAGTCAACCTCCTTCTTATAAAAGCAACAGGTTGATCCTGGTCCTCTGAGTTAAGTTGTGATAGTACAGCTCTTATCCGTAATTCAGAAGCATCTGTTTGGACAATTAATTTTTTGGAGTAGTTTGGGCTCTTTAAGACATGTGCAGAGCACATTTCCTGCTTCAGCTCCTCAAAAGCTTTCTGACAGTTAGCTGTCCACAATACCTTTTTAGGCATCTTTTTACTGTTGAGGCCATTGAGAGGGGCAGCAATGGAGCCATAGTTCTTAAAGAACCTCCTGTAATACCCAGTGAGACCTAAGAAGGCTCTGACCTAGGTCTGTGTAGTAGGGGGAGCCCCACCCACAATGGTCTGAATCTTCCTCTGTGGTGGTTCAATCTGTTCTCCACCTACCAGGTGGCCAAGATACATTACTTTTACCTGCCCTATCTGGCACTTTGAAGCCTTGATAGTTAGACCTTCCTTTTGCAGGGCCTCCAAAACTTTCCAGAGGTAGACCAGGTGGTCATCCCAGATGGAGCTAAATACAGCAATATCATCTAAGTATGCTGCACTGAAAGCTTCCAAACCTTGGAGGACTGTATTAACCCAGCCTTTACAAAATGACAGGTACATTTTTCAAACCAAAGGAGATAACAGTGAATTGATAATGGCGCCCTATGGTTGAAAATGCAGTTTTCTGTTTAGCATCCTCTGCCAATTTGATCTGCCAATACCCTGCAGTCAAATCAAAGGTGCTTAGATACTTGGCAGATGCCAGTGTATCTATTAGCTCATCTGCCCTGGGTATAGGGTGAGCATCAGTTTTGGTTACAGTATTAAGACCCCTATAGTCCACACAAAACCGCATTTCTCTCATTCCATTTTTGCTATGCGGTTTGGGGACAAGCACTACTGGGCTAGCCCAGGGGCTATCAGAAGCCTCAATAACTCCTAGATCCAACATTTTCTGGACCTCAGTTTTTATGCAATCTCTGACATGGTCAGGCTGCCTGTAAATTGTACTTTTGACAGGTAAACTGTCTCCATTATCAATTGTATGTTCACACTAGGTAGTTGTAACAGGTATTAGAGAGAAGAGGTCAGAAAACTGTCCTAGGAGAATTTTGCAGTCTTCCTTCTGTTCAGCAGTAAGGAACTCTGCCAGAACCACTCCTTCCACTAAGCCACCAGCTTCAGTGTTGGAGAAGAGGTCAGGGAGAGGATCCCTCTCTTCCTCCTGCCCCTCATCTGTGGCCATGAACAGGTTTAAGTCAGCCCTGTCATAGTAAGGTTTCAGGCAATTGACATGAAGCACCCTAAGGGGGCTTCTGGCATTGCCCAGGTCCATCAGCTAGATGGACTCACCTTTCTTTCCCACAATGAGATGGGGTCCACTCCATTTGTCCTGGAGTGCTGTTGGTGCCACACCCTCGAATACCCACACCTTCTGTCCTGGGTGGTACTCTCTCAGGACAGCCTTCTGGTTATGCCATTGCTTTTGGAGCTCTTGGCTGGCCTGGAGGTTTTTAGTGGCCTTTTTCATGTACTCAGCCATTCCAGATCTTAGGCCAACCACAAAGTCCATAATGTCTTGCTTTGGAGGTTTTAAAGTTTGTTCCCAACCCTCCTTAACAAGAGCAAGGGGACCCCCAACAGGGTGACCAAATAGAAGTCAAAGGGGTTGTAGCACCCTCCGTTTTGGGGTACCTCACCGTCGGCAAAAAAGGAGACATGGCAAGAGGACATCCCATCTCCTTCTGAGTTTTTCAGAGATTCCCATAATCATGCCTTTGAGAGTTTTATTAAACCTCTCAACGACTCCATTAGTTTGTGGATGATAAGGGGTGGTGAACTTGTAGGTAACACCACACTCCTACCACATTGCCTTGAGGTATGCAGACATGAAGTTACTACATCTGTCTGCTACAACTTCCTTAGAGAAACCCACCCTGGAAAAGATTCCCAGGAGGACTTTTGCCATTGCATGTGCTGTAGTGGTCCTTAAGGGGATAGCTTCTGGATACCTTGTGGCATGGTCTACCACACAAGGATGAATCTATTGCCAGAAGCTGTTGGTGGGTCAAGGGGGCCCACAATATCAACACCTACCTTTTCAAAGGATACCCCAACCACTGGCAGTGGGAAGAAGGGGGCCTTTGGGGTGCCACCAGTCTTGCCACTGGCTTGGCAGGTGACACAGGAGCGACAAAACTCCTTTGTGTCTTCTGACATATAGGGCCAGTGAAAATGTGGAACAAGTCTGTCCCATGTTTTATTCTGGCCTAAATGCCAAGCCAAGGGAATGTCATGAGCAAGAGTTAGGAGGAATTCCCTGTACTGAAGGGGGGGGGGTGACCAGTCTCCTGGTGGCACCAGGTTTAGGGTCCCTTGCTTCAGTATAGAGGAGATTATTCTCCCAGTAAACTCTGTGGCTGTCATTGACATCCCCATTCTGCTGTTTGACAGCTTGCTATCTGAGACCCTCCAGTGCAGGACAGGTTTGCTGTGCCACACTGAGCTCTTCCCTTGCAGGCCCCCCTGCACCCAGAAGTTCAGCTGTATCAGCTTCCAGCTCCTCTGGTGTAGTATCTGCACAAGGAGAGAATTCCTCTTCCTCAGAAGGGGAATCATCTGTGGAGGGAGGGATAGTGGACAAGGGTTTGCCCTTCTTACCCCTAGTTTGTGGGAGAACTTGATCTATTATTACAGGATCCAAGTTTCCCTGTCCTCTTTGCCTCTTGGCCAGAGTCCTGGTAAGAGCAAAGAAATGCCCAGGAATGCCCAGCATTGCTGCATGGGCCTCCAACTCTACTTCAGCCCAAGCTGAAGTCTCCAAATCATTGCCTAGCAGACATTCTACAGGTAAATCAGTGGCTACCACAACTTTCTTTGGACCAGTAACCCCTCCTCCGCCCACCCAGTTGAGATTCACAACAGCCATGGGTGGCTAACAGTGTTGCTATGGGCGTCTGTCACTTGGTACTGATGACCAAGTAGGTGCTGCTCTGGGGCAACCAGTTTCTCCATCACCATTATGACACTGGCACCTGTGTCCCTGTAAGCCTGAACTGAACACCATTAATCAGGGGTAGCTGCTTGTACTTATCAATATTAAGGGGACAAGCAACTAAGGTGGCGACATCAATGCCACCATCAAAGACTAAAACAGCCTCAGTGATCTCCCTAACTAGACCAACCTCAACTACATTACTAATGGTGAGCCCAGCTGCATTCATATTGCTTGAGGAAACAGGAGTAATATATGTCATACAAAGGTCCTTTGGGCAAATCAACATCAATCATTCCATGTAAACAGTTAACACTATCTGCAGAAATCACATGATGCATTCATCTCTACATTGAACATGGTCAATATATAAAGGCCATGTGAATGGTACACGATAACAATGCCACATCTTGGGAAACCTTGGAATGACCATGTCTTTATTGACAATGGTTATGAAAAATACTGTTTTTTCTGAACATGGTATGGCACTCTCATCATGTTGCATTGCTCATCAATGTTCCTTTTGCATTATCCATTGCCCGTGGATTCATTGGCATTTAGCTAAGTCATTTGAGCAAGGATTGTAAGTTAGATGGCATAGCTCACAACATTATGGGGGTCATTACAACCCTGGCGGACGGTGTTAAAGTGGCGGTAAGACCGCAAACAGGCCGGCGGAAAAAAGAAATGGAATTATGACCGTGGCGGAAACCGCCAACAAAGACAGCCACTTTAACACTCCGACCATGGACGAGGCCCACACTAGATACCTGAGCAAAACGGAGAGAACACTGCTGGGGCATCAGATCGAAATACAACAGGCACCTCAGGGGGAAGGGTAGGGGGGGCACCTCAGCCGGATGACAGCACCACGCCAGATCCACGAGGGGGCTCCATGCCCATTGATGTATCCTGGGGAGTGCAAAGCCACAGTCTCACAAGTCTTTTCAGTGGGTGGTTTGCCCACTGTACCATCCTGGGGAGTGCAAAGCCACAGTCTCACCACAGTCCCACAAGTCTTTTCAGTGGGTGGTTTGCCCACTGTACCACCATCCTGGGGAGTGCAAAGCCACAGTCTCACAAGTCCCTGCAGTGGGTGGTTTGCCCACTGTACCATCCTGGGGAGTGCAAAGCCACAGTCTCACAAGTCTTTTCAGTGGGTGGTTTGCCCACTGTACCATCCTGGGGAGTGCAAAGCCACAGTCTCACAAGTCTTTTCAGTGGGTGGTTTGCCCACTGTACCATACTGGGGAGTGCAAAGCCACAGTCTCTCAAGTCGATAACAGGCTCCACTGGTTCTGGAGGGGGACTGGTGCCCAGAGTGCTTCATCCTGTTAAGGACAGACGGAGTGGATGCATGTGTCCACTGGTTCTGGAGGGGGCTGGTGCCCAGAGTGCTTCATCCTGTTAAGGACAGATGCCCAGAGTGCTTCATCCTGTTAAGGACAGACGGAGTGGATGCATGTCTCCACTGGTTCTGGAGGGGGACTGATGCCCAGAGTGCATCACTGTCCCCGTGACGGTCCCAGTTCCGTCACTGCCCCTGCCGCTCATGGGCTAGCGGTGCTAGAGTTGGCGGTGCTTGACTTTGCAGTTTCTTACCTGTTCAGCAGTGCTTGCCATGGCGGTCTTTGCCCTGTTCAGCGGTGCTTGCCCTGTTCAGCAGTGCTTGCCATGGCGGTCTTTGCCCTATTCAGCGGTGCTTGCCCTGTTCAGCGGTGATTGACTTTGCAGTTTCTGGCCTGTGCAGCGGTGTTTGCCATGGCGGTCCCTTATTGCCCAGCGAGGCTGTGGCTGCCGGGGCCTTCGTGGGCACTGACTCTGGCGGTGGTCTCCTGACCAGTGACGATGGGACTGCCCTCCTGGGCACTGACTCTGGCGGTGGTCTCCTGACCACTGACGATGGGACTGCCCTCCTGGGCACTGACTCTGGCGGTGGTCTCCTGACCAGTGACGATCGGGCTGGCGGAGGCCTCCTGGGCAGCGGGGATGATGGCGGCCTTCTCCGCCGTGCTCCTCTTCCCAGACTTTGGCGCTTTCTTCTGCCCCTTCCCCACCTTGGGAGGAGTCATAGCTGAGTCAACACTCCCCACGGGACCCTTGTGAGCGGCTTTGCCGGCTGGAGTCCTCCCCCTATTCCGTCAGGCACTGTCCAACTTCTGGTGCTTCACGGGGGGGGACTGGCTGTACTTTGGCTCCGTGTCACACTGGCTGCCCTGGTGCCCGGTGCACTCCACATACCTCTAACATACACCACTGGTACCGGAGATTTTTTGGCTGAGGTGCTAGTACGGGACCTATGAATTGGAGGGGGGGTGGGTGGGAAAGAGGTCTACGTTGCTCAGGAAACGTTTCTGACGAACACTGGGACGGGTAGCTGAAGGGGGTCTGGGAGTGGAGGAAGAGGAGGTGGTTGTAGAAGGTGTAACTTTGGATGATTTGGGTGCAGGTGCATGTTCTGGAGGCTGTCGTGAGGTGGATGGATGTTGGGTGTGTGTGTGCCCGCGTTTGTGTACTTTGGGAGGGGGCGTCACAGACACACTGGGAGAGGACACAGGGGATGTGTAAATGGTAGTGGGGTTGTGAGTGCAGGTGAGCGGGGTGTGGTGGTGGCTGTGCTGGTGCGAGTCCTAGTGGCTGTAGTGGTAGTGCATGCAGGTGAGAGTGTAGACGACACTGGGAGGGAGGAGGGAGACGACGAGGAGGGGGACACAGTGGAGGCAGTGGATGTTTCTGTGTCTGTATGTGGGTGATGCTTGTGTGAGTGCCTGTGGGATGTGTGGTGCCTATGTTTGCCTGAGCTTCCCTTGTGTGTTGACGTGTGTGCAGGCTGGTCTGATGGTGTGCTTGGGATAGGCAGAGGTACAGGGGATTGGGTCTGGGTGGAGGAAGTTGGAGGGGGGAGGCTAGACACAGGCACAATGGCTGCCATCAGTGCTGAGGCCAGAGATTGCAGGGTTCGATGATGGGCAGCCTGACCAGAATGAATGCCCTCCAGGAATGCATTAGTGTTTTGCAACTCCCTTTCTACACCCTGGATGGCATTCACAATGGTAGACTGCCCAACAGCGAAGGCTGAGGGGCTGCTGGGAGGGCGGTGCTGGTAGGGGGGGTGGCGGCTGTACCTGTAGAAGTGGGGGGCACAGATGTTGCCGCCACCACAAGGGAGCTCCCATCGGAGGACGAGTCCGTGTTGCTGGTTGCTGATCCGGTGACCGCCGTGAAGCTCCCATCGCCCTCCGTCCCACTGATGTATTCGGAGTCTGTGGTGTGGCCCTCCATGGCCATGTGGGATGCAGCCCCCTCGTGCTCCGGTGCCACTGTACCTCCGCCTGATGATGCTGATGCACAAAAGAAAAGGGAGAGGACAAAAATGGGGGGGGGGCGACAGAAGAAAGACAGGTTGAGTGCATGGCTTACCGCTACCGTTGGCGGACAATACAGACACAGCAGCCCCTTGCACTACGCCGCGCTGTTGGGCTCTACAGATGCAGTTCCGGGGATATGGCCTGCATGGCTATGGTGGATATCTGCACACATAGATGACACAGGGGCATGTATACCTATACTTGGCACTCTACAGAGGTAGGGTTGAGTGGCACATGGCCTGCATTA
Source organism: Pleurodeles waltl (assembly GCF_031143425.1). Classification (NCBI taxonomy): domain Eukaryota; kingdom Metazoa; phylum Chordata; class Amphibia; order Caudata; family Salamandridae; genus Pleurodeles; species Pleurodeles waltl. The sequence continues at coordinate 843,569,012 of NC_090436.1, forward strand.
CGGAGGGGCCTAGCCTACGGAACTCGCCCTGGCCTAGGGAAACCCACAGCCCTCCTCCCCCACCCAGACCCCTCCACTGCGCGCAAAGTCAGCTGAATGAGAGTGTACTCACCCCCTTGTGTCTGCTGTGATGCCCTCAAGCACCCATCCAACTCAGGGTAGGCCACCGCCAGGATCCGGAACATCAGGGGGGTCATGGTGCGACGGGCACCCCTCCCACGTTGGGAGGCCATCCCCAGCTGAGCCTCCGCCGTCTTCTTGCTCCAGCAGCGAATGTCCTCCCATCTTTTACGGCAGTGGGTGCTCCGTCTCTGGTGGACCCCCAGGGTCCGGACGTCCTTGGCGATGGCACGCCAAATATCCTTCTTCTGGTGGGCGCTGACCTACATGACATGGACAGAGGAAGAAGAGAAGTCATTACCAACTGCACCATCAAAATGAGTGGCCCACATCCCTGCCCTTGCCATGTGGCACATGCATTCACAGTCCTTCATGCTCACAGAACTCTGCCGCCTTCCTTCTTACGACCAGCCCTCTCCACCCAGGCATAGCCCATACAACTTGCACCCGATGTACTCACCTGTTGGTCTAGAGGACCGTAGAGTAGCGTTTACTGGGGGAGGACCCCATCCACGAGCTTCTCCTACTCCTGTGCAGTGAAGGCAGAGGCCCTTTCCCCAGACGCACGTGCCATTGTCTCTTCCAGACCGAGGTCACAGCAGCACTTGCAGTATAGGTCCTCTCCTGTCGAAGATCAGGTATCGAGTGATTCAACAGATAGAAAATGGCGGTCACGTCCGCGGCGGTGATGTCCGCGGCGGTGCGCGTCATCACCGCCGGCGCACTTCGTCATTGGCTCCTGGGACCCATAGGGTCCAATGTTAACCAATGCAGCATTGCGTTGCGGTCTTCGACCGCCTACAGTGACGGTGTACAACGCCAGCGCAGTTACCTCACATCCCATGGTCCCAGTTTAGAGGTCAGGCAGCCGCCATTTCAGGGGCCCACATGGCTTCATTTTCAACTGCGTCACACATACATAGGCCTGGACTCAACACTCTTACAGACAACTTTTTGGATTATGTTTCGTGTTCTGTGTATCTGTGGGTACATACCTCTGAGTTGCTTGACTCTGTGGTCGCTTTTGTCCTTCCTAGGCACCGTCAGCTGGGACATGTGAGGAGATGGCGGAATCCTCCGGTGTACCGACCACTGGTGGATCTGTTGACAATGGAGTAGCGACATTTAATCATCACCTACAGGTTTGACCGTGCCACAATCCAGGAACTGTGTACCCAGTTGGAGCCAGACCTGATGTCAGCAATCCGCCATCCCACAGGAATCCCCCCTCAAGTGCAGGTGCTATCAGTGCTTCATTTCCTTGCAAGTGGGTCATTTCAAACAACAGTGGCCATGGCATCAGGGATGTCCCAGCCTATGTTTTCCAACGTGTTGTCCAGAGTGTTGTCTGCCCTGCTGAAACACATGAGGAGCTACATCGTTTTCCTTCAGGTGGAGGATTTGTCTACTGTTAAAGGTGACTTCTATGCCCTTGGACATATCCCTAACATCATAGGTGCCATTGATGGGACCCATGTAGCTCTGGTCCCCCCCACAGGAGTGAACAGGTGTACAGGAAACGGAAGAGTTATCATTCGATGAATGTACAGATGGTATGTTTGGCAGACCAGCACATCTCCCAGGTAAATGCTATGTTCCCTGGCTCTGTGCATGACGCCTACATCCTGCGGAATAGCAGCATCCCTCATGTGATGGGTCAACTCCAGAGGCACCGGGTGTGGCTATTAGGGTACTCTGGTTACCCCAATCTGTCATGGCTATTGACCCCAGTGAGGAATCCCAGGACAAGGGCAGAGGAACGCTACAATGAGGCCCATGGGTGGACTAGGAGGGTGATCGAACGCACCTTCGGCCTCCTGAAGGCCAGGTTCAGGTGCCTCCATATGACAGGGGGTTCCCTATTCTACTCACCAAGGAAGGTGTGCCAGATCATCATCGCCTGCTGTATGCTTCACAATCTTGCTTTGCGACGCCAAGTGCCTTTTCTGCAGGAGGATGGTCCAGATGACGGTGTTGTGGCAGCTGTGGAGCCTGTGGACAGTGATAAGGAGGAAGCAGAGGAAGAAGACATTGACAACAGGGACTCAGTCATACAGCAATATTTCCAGTGACACACAGGTGAGAACACTTTCTTGACTCATACAAGTACTTTCACACTTCTACCTCTATCCTGTCTGTCATTTTCAACCAGTATTTGGTAACTGAGTTGTACATTTCCATTACGGTTTCACAGGTGTGGTTACCAACGTGTGTCATCTGCTTGCATCCTTCATGGACTTGTGATGTGTGACATAGGTATGTTGACATTACTATTGAGAACGGATTTTGTCACTGTCATTGCTAATACACATTTTCTCAATCACAGACTGACTCCAGATTGTTTTGTGGTTCAAGGTTGTTTATTGAAGTGCTAAATATTGGAGGGGGTGGTAAAATCGTTAGGGGTGATGGTGGAGGAATGTCCATGGCAGAGTCCAGTCTATTAGTCTCACAGGTGCATTGCCCATATGGGCATGGGAAGTGGAGCTGGGGCAGTTCCAATATGGACAGGGTTACAAAGTGGGATAGTGGGATGACAATCAGGGTGGTCTCATTTCTTGGCGGGGGTCTTGCCATCGTGTTCTGTCCTGTTCCTGGATCTAAGGGACCGCTTGCGGGGTGGTTCTCCATCTGCAGGGGGTGGGGTTCTGGTGTGGTGGTCCTGTGGCGGGGCGTCCTGTCCACTAGCGCCGACGGAGGTGGTGGGCAGTTCATCGTCCATGCTAGAGTCAGGGGCCCCTTGGAGTGCCACGGTGTCCCTCATGGTGTTCTGTATGTCCTTCAGCACCCCTACGATGGTGCCCAGGGCGGAGCTGATGGTTCTGAGTTCCTCCCTGAACCCCAAATAATGGTCCTCCTGCAGGCACTGGGTCTCCTGAAACTTGGCCAGGACCGTAGCCATCATCTCCTGGGAGTGGTGGTATGCTCCCATGATGGAGGAGAGCGCCTCGTGGAGAGTGGGTTCCCTAGGCCTGTCCGCCCCCTGTCGCACGGCAGCCCTCCCAGTTCCCTTGTGTTCCTGTGCCTCCGTCCCCTGGACCGTGTGCCCACTACCACTGTCCCCAGGTCCCTGTTGTTGTTGGGGTGGTGGGTTATCCTGTGTTCCCTGTAGTGGTGGACACACAGCTGATTGACGTGTCCTGGGGACGGAGGTATGGGCCCGCTGGGTGGGTGCTGTGCTGGTGTTTCCAGAGGGTGGAAGGTCTGTGTTGGGCTGTGCCTGTGCGAGGGGAACCGACTGTCCCGAGGCCCACAATGGTCCGGGCTGCTCATCTGAATCCAGTTGGCCAGAGCTGCTGTCATCACTGTGGGCCTCTTCTGTGGGTGGGGTAGAGATGTCTGGACCCTCCTGTCTGGTGACGTGAGGTAGTGGTCCTGCAGGGGTGTAAAAGTATGATTATTGCATGTGTGTGTGTCTTGGTGTGCAATGGGTGGGTGAGCGTGTACCCCAGTGCTAGCCTTCCTGTGTGGGGGCTTGTGTGATGATGGTTGGGGGGGGTGTTATGGGTATGTGCAGTGGGCATGCTTTAGTGAGGGGTGTCCATGCTTTGTTGTGTCATGCAGGGCTTGGTGTTGGGATGGGTAGTTAGTACATTAGTGAGGAGTTGGAGTGATAGGGGAGGGGGTGAGGGTGGGGGTGTGTGATAGCATGCAGGTAGGGTGGGTGATATGATAGTTAAGATTTGACTTACCAGTGTCCATTCCTCCACCGACTCCTCCGAGGCCCTCAGGATGCATAATGGTCAAGACCTGCTCCTCCCATGTTGTTAGTTGTGGGGGAGGAGTTGGGGGTCCGCCGCCAGTCCGCTGTACCGCAATGTTGTGCCTTGAGACCACGGAACGCACCTTCCCCCGTAGGTTGTTCCACCTCCTCCTGATGTCGTCCCGATTTCTTGGGTGCTGTCTCACTGCGTTGACCCTGTCGACTATTCTTCGCCATAGCTCCATCTTCCTTGCAATTTAGTGTACTGCACCTGTGCTCCAAATAGCTGTGGCTCTACCCGTACGATTTCCTCCACCATGACCCTGAGCTCCTCCTCGGAGAACTTGGGGTGTCTTTGCCGTGCCATGGGGTGGTGTAAGTGATGTGTGGGGTGGTGTATGTGGTGATGAGTGTGGTGATGTGTAGTGATGTGTGGTGTTTTGTGCGTGGATGTTGTGTGGGTGATGGTGTTGTGTGCCTCTGTGTGGTGGGGTTGTCTATTCTGTGCTCTCTCTCTGGCCTTCGTCAATAATTTTGGGTCGTTGGGGTTTGTGTGTGATGTGGGTGTGTGTTTTATATTATAATGGGTGTGTGGGAGTGGTGTTTGTATGTGTATCAGGTGTGTGTAATTCGAATTGTCCAATGTGGCGGTGTTTTGGAGATGTGTGTGTATTTTGAGTGTGGCGATGTGTACCGCCAATGGAATACCGCGGTTGAAAGACCGCCGCGTGGATTCGTGGGTCGTGATAGCATGGGCGTGTTTCTGTTGGCATGACGGGGGAGGTTTTGTTTTCGCCAGTTTATCACTGACCATTGGTGTGGCGGACATGTGTGGGTGTCTGAATTTCGGCGGATTCTGACATGTGGGTCATAATAGCTGTGGCGGATTTCCGCGGGCGCAGCGGTGTATTGGCGGTCTTCTGCACGGCGGTAAGCGGATTTTACCGCCAATCTTGTAATGACCCCTTATGTGCCTGACATGGCAAGGACACATATCTGGAGACATTGCTACAAGGAAAATATATTTTGCAGATATCATATGTGAGAATAAAGTGTGGATAGCTCACTTACATCACACATAGATGCATGGAACTACTCCCATATCCACCCATGTGCATACATTGTGGGCCGTGCCTTGATTCATAGCATACTCTCTGAATATCTGAATGTGTCTCACTATGCAGACCATTGCCTGTACATATGGGTGCACAATTCATGTCACCTGGCTGCATACTAGAATGCAGCACATCCATTTCTTAGGTGGGTGCCTCCATGCCCCTACATCTCATCTGCAAAGGGATCTTGGAAAAGCAATTGCTAAAGCTAATCATCTTATGTACCGTTTTACAGTGCATCATATAAACTATCAGGGCCAGCACTATCTGAAGCTTTATTTGGTATTAGCATGTTGTATGACACTGTTGTACATTTCCAGATCTCTGAAGATGACGGGAGTTAGCAAATGTTCACATACACAACATAGAGTATGGGGCATCACACCACAGAAGTGGGCAAATCAACTGAAAATCCAAGTGTGGTATGTTGAGTACTGTGCAGCTAACCTTAGGGCCCTATTCACATGGTCCTCACTCCTGGTAGTACATGATTTACTGTGATGTTCCTCTGGCACACACAGCAGGAATATGTCATGTGAACCACATATTGTCACCCTGCATACATGTGTAGGACGCTGTAGCGTTGGCACCTGTTCTCAGTGTCATCAACTTTGCATGGGCTAGCCATACACATCACTTATAGATTGCACCATGGGTGACAACAGCTCATATGTGCATATAAAAAGCTTTACTCTGGTATACAGTAACCTACCATGTTCAGTTATGATTCCACTACCACATATGTACATACCTCATGGCATTGTGGTCATTGTTCTTTTGTCATACCTACATGTTTGTGGGTCCTCAGTGATAGCAATTAGAACCACCTGACATTTGTCAGATGCAAAGGCACTTCCTCGACCCAACCTCCACCTCACTGTCCATACACATCTATAGCTTATGGAGTTTCACTTCATGTACATGCACTTTGTACATGGAATTGCACACAACATCACACACAATCCTTGCATTATCCATTACACATAAAGGAGGACACTCACAGGTACCATTGGGGTCACAAAAGCTCTTCAGTTCTCCTGTTGTGTACAGCTCGGATCCACCTGTGAGGCATAATATGAGACATAGCATTGTGAATGTTGAACAATGACCACTTTGGTCAAATATCGCACATTACTGATGACTTGCAATGAACATCATTGTATTATGGTTGTGACATCCTTTGGTCCTGTCTCAATGTCATACATCGGTAGGCCAGAGCCTAGCCAGATATGTGTTGGTACTGTACATACATAGCTCAGGTACATAGTGTGAGGCTTTCAAATGACCAACTATCCCACGTATTGTCAAAGCTAGCTGAGTATAGTGGCACTGTGCACCCACATGACTCAAAGAATACACTCAGCCATGACTAGCAATACTCCTGCCTCACTCTTGCCATCACATATAACAGTAATTAGACACCCTTGTCCCCTCATTTAACATACATCATGTGATGGCAGTGTTGCATGTTCAAAGACAACAAACACACATGTTTTCTACATCCCCAAAACACTACATGATCATTTCAGGTACAAACATGTGTGACATAATCAGGCATATGGCATTCAACATGATATGGCTCTGTTTATAGTCACAAACATCATGCCTCACCTATATGAGATATGATACACTGAAGTGTTCTAAATGTGGATCTTCAATGCTTAGGGACATCTAGGGTAACACATGTTGACATATGCTTTGGCAGCAGGCCAGATATAGGAATTGTGCACATTTCTTCAGGCTCCCCACAGCACATCTGGTGACATGTGCACTGTGGTGCTAATAGGAGACTTTCCGACAGGTATACTGGGGATACTGCACAGTGTGGGCACATGACAAGCCAGTAATTGGGATCTTTTGTGTCATGCTTTGGCTATTGAATGACTGTTTTGGGATGTGATGGCATTTGTGCCCTGATGTATGTGAACCACTGACACTATGGGCCACATTTACTAGCCCAAGTGTCACCCTGCACCACCAGAGCAACATTTTGGTTACGTTTTTGTGGCATAGTGTGACAGGACATGATACCAAGGTTGGTAATTCATCTGATTCAATTGGGGCAGCGTCACAGTGGCCCAATGGGAAAGAAATACATCATTACTCCACATGTTTCATTTTCCTATGTGTGCTGCTTTCCACAGCACACATAGATGATGAAAAAGGCCATTGATGATTGTGCATGGGCAGGAAGGTGTTGCTTCCTGCACATGAACACTCCTCCCTGTCAACCATGTACCCTTGCACCATGATATAAGGGGGCCTGCATTGGTGCCCTTCAACAATTTTTACGCAAGCACAGGGTACAATATTAGGAATGTGCCAAACGCTACAGTTATGACGCATTGCTGAACTTGTCAAAGATGCATGTTAGCACAGCAGCACCACTTGCAGCCATGTCATGTGTCATAACTTAGTAAAGGAGACCCTGTAGTCAGCAGACATCTAATTGCTAGTGCAATACAAGGAACCTGCCACAAAGAATGGGTACTTACCAACAGTTCCTCTGACCTCAATTCCCAGGTAGTCAAGGAGGTCACGTTCCCTGCTTATGAGGTCTGCTCATCAATGTTTCAGCTGGTGGGTTGACCTCCCCACCTCGAAGATAAACTGCATGTGGGAGTGGACCTCTCCCCAACACACCTTATGTGCCTTCATTCCATAGCCGTGGTTACACAACTGCCCATGGACACCATCTGTGGGAGGTAGTGGGTCACCAGCCATATGAACCCCCCCAACTCCTCCGCACTCATACCATGGGCCCTTTCCTTCCTAGACATGTCCCAAATAAAACCCACAATTAACTAGCCAAATAAATAATAACCCAAACTACCCCCAACTATCCCAACAAACTAAGGCCCATATTTATACTCTGTTTGCGCCAGATTTGCGTCATTTTTTTCACGCAAATTTGGCACAAAGATAACACCATATTTATACTTTGATGCTAGACCTGTCTAACGTCAAAATATCCCAGTGTGCTTCATTTTCTGGATGCGTGAAACTGCCTTGCGTCAATGAGATGCAAGGTAAGCATTCCCATCTAAAAAATGACTTAAACACCCGTGCCCCATATTTGTCCAACCATACAAAAATAGCGCACGGCTGGGAGGCAGAGCCAGAAAATGACGCAAATCCCGATTTGCGCCAAAATTTACCGCCTGGGTCAGGACAGGCGTTAAAATGGGGCAAACACACCAGTACATAAGGACAACTCACAGAAGCAACATCAGAGCACAAAAAGGAAGACATGGAGGTGCTATTCATGCAGTAGGGACGAAGACGCAGTTTACAGGAACAACCGCAGCAGTTTCCACCACACCAACAGGGACCCCAAAGGCAAAACAGAAGGCAGGAGCGGATATTCAGGACCAGGACAACCCTTCAGGGCCTCAGGGAACATGACATCATCCAGAGGTACAGACTAAACTGGCAATCCATACAGCAGCTGCTGTGCCACATTGAGCCACAGTTGGCACCCAGCTTGTAGACACCCCACCTCATTCTACCAGAGACCAAGCTATTAGCTCTCCTGCACATGTTAGCAAGTGGCTCTTTTAAAATCACTGGTGCCCTGGTTGCCGAGATCTCACTGACCTCATTCTGTGCCTTCCTTCCCAAGGTACTTGATAGCATCATCTCCCTCACACCCCGCCACATCAGCTTCCCCAACACACAGCAGAAGCAACAGGAGACCAAACAGGGGTTCTATCAAATCAGTGGCTTCCCGCACGTGCTTGGTGCCATTGACTGCACACATGTACGGATTGTGCCACCTGCTGCAACCAGCCATCTATACCACAATAGGAAGCACACACACTCCATCAATGTGCAAGCCATTGTGGATCACCGTCGATTGATCACCAACATCGTGGCAAAGCATCCTAGGAGTGTACATGATTCATTCATCTTCCGCCACTGCACCATCAATCAGCACTTGATGGACAATATGGCAATGGCCTACTTGTCAGTAAGTACAGAGACCTAGGAATTGACACACAGCACAGCAACCCTGTAGGACACACAACACATACACCACTACATTGACACGTGGCCAGGAAGACACTGAGGTTGTGGCACTGGTAGTCATGTTTGATATATTGACCCTATGGGATACACACCTATGGACAAATGACAGATGCAAATAACAAGAGATGCCACTCCAGAGCGACACACGACAAATTTTAAACCACACAGTGATAATGACATGGCCTTACCTGGCAGTACAACTTGGAAGATGAATCTTCCAATATCACATCAATAATACTCAATCACACACCCTTCCAAGCAATACGTACTGTGTAAGGGGGGTCTAATGTGTTTTGGTGCTGGTCAAACACCATGAGACACATAGCATGATGATGCTGACTCTAAAGAAGGTGACATGGAATCATTGAGGCAGTACCAACAGCTCACATCACTCCTGGGGTGACATTGCCCACTAGCAATAAGGAAGTGGACTGCGCTATGAAAACATGTGGATGTGACACTAATGCAAAGTGCACAGTGCTACACATATGGATTGAGACAATGCCCCATATACATAACAGATGTACATGCACATGGACCTCCTGACACTAAAATCTTCACCCCCAGAACCAAGTTAGCCAGCTTACCTGGAGAAAGTTCAGTAGTGTGGGTACATGTTTGCACATGAGTCAACTCGGTGAGGGCACAAAAATAGGTTTGCCTAGAACTTGTCACACATGGGATAATTGTGCATTGCCAATTGTGAACACTTCAGTCCTGCCAACTTATGGAAATGTGTTGTACATTGTCACCTAGCCAAATCATAGAGCCACACTTGCATTTCACATGCAATTACATATGTCTAATTGGTTGGGATGTACAGCCCATATAGTGCAACCGTGTTACCGTTACAGTGGAATCGATTGTGTGCGTGGAAGTATTATGTCACCTCTAGTGAAGGCACACGGACACTTCTTTCACATTACATAACGCATGGGAGATACACACTGAACAGCAAGTTTTGAAATATACCACTGATATCAGGTAAATCAGCCAAACACCAGTTTTGATAGTTAAATAACCCAATGCAGAAAGAACATCACAGAAGCCTAGGATCCCACACAATACCACAAACACAGATGAGTCACAGATGGCACACAATAACAACTGCCATGCAAAGTGATAACCAAGGTACAACCAACAACCAAATACTTACCCACATGTTCTCTTTCAGCTGATCAGGGTTACGGGATCCAGCCATGGATCATGACTCCATTTGCCAACCCAAGCACAGCAGCACAGCGTGCCTATAATGAGGCACATCATAGGACATGCACCATAGTTGAGAGGACTTTTGGCATCCTGAAGTCCAGATTCAGGTGCCTGGACATCACCGGAGTGTACAGGAGCAACAGCAGCAGTTTCCACCACACCAACAGGGACCCCAAAGGCAACGCAGAAGGCAGGAGTGGATATTCAGGACCAGGACAACCCTTCAGGGCCTCAGGGGAACATGACATCATCCAGAGGTACAGACTAAACTGGCAATCCATACAGCAGCTGCTGTGCCACATTGAGCCACAGTTGGCACCCAGCCTGTAGACACCCCACCTCATTCCACCAGAGACCAAGCTGTTAGCTCTCCTGCACATGTTGGCAAGTGGCTCTTTTCAAATCACTGGTGCCCTGGTTGCAGAGATCTCACTGCCCTCATTCTGTGCCTTCCTTCCCAAGGTACTTGATATCATCATCTCCCTCACACCCCACCACATCAGCTTCCCCAACACACAGCAGAAGCAACAGGAGACCAAACAGGGGTTCTATCAAATCAATGGCTTCCCGCACGTGCTTGGTGCCATTGACTGCACACATGTACGGATTGTGCCACCTGCTGCAACCAGCCATCTATACCACAACAGGAAGCACACACACTCCATCAATGTGCAGGCCATTGTGGATCACCGTCGATTGATCACCAACATCGTGGCAAAGTATCCTAGGAGTGTACATGATTCATTCATCTTCCGCCACTGCACCATCAATCAGCACTTGCAGGATGGACAATATGCCAATGGCCTACTTGTCAGTAAGTACAGAGACCTAGGAATTGACACACAGCACAGCAACCCTGTAGGACACACAACACATACACCACTACATTGACACATGGCCAGGAAGACACTGAGGTTGTGACACTGGTAGTCATGTTTGATATATTGACCCTATGGGATACACACCTATGGACAAATGAAAGATGCAAATAACAAGAGATGCCACTCCAGAGCCACACACAACCAATTTTAAATCACACAGTGATAATCACATGGCCTTACCTGGCAGTACAACTTGGAAGATGAATCTTCCAATATCACATCAATAATACTCAATCACACACCCTTCCAAGCAATACGTACTGTGTAAGGGGGGTCTAATGTGTTTTGGTGCTGGTCAAACACCATGAGACACATAGCATGATGATGCTGACTTTAAAGAAGGTGACATTAAATTGTTGAGGCAGTACCAACATCTCACATCACTCCTGGGGTGACATTGCCCACTAGCAATAAGGAAGTGGACTGTGCTATGAAAACATGTGGATGTGACACTAATGCAAAGTGCACACTGCTACACATATGGATTGAGACAATACCCCATATACATAACAGATGTACAGGCACATAGACCTCCTGACAGTAAAACCTTCACCCCCACAACCAAGTTAGCCATCTTACCTGGAGAAAGTTCAGTAGTGTAGGTACATGTTTGCACATGAGTCAACTCGGTGAGGGCACAAAAATAGGCTTGCCTAGAACTTGTCACACATGGGATAATTGTGCATTGCCAATTTTGAACACTTCAGTGCTGCCAACCTATGGAAATGTGTTGTACATTGTCACCTAGCCAAATCATAGAGCCACACTTGCATTTCACATGCAATTACATATGTCTAATTGGTTGGGATGTACAGTCCATATAGTGCAACCGTGTTACCGTTACAGTGGAATCGATTGTGTGTGTGGAAGTATTATGTCACCTCTAGTGAAGGCACACGGACAATTCTTTCACATTACATAACGCATGGGAGATACACACTGAACAGCAAGTTTTGAAATATACCACTGATATCAGGTCAATCAGCAAAACACCAGTTTTGATAGTTAAACAACCCAATGCAGAAAGAACATCACAGAAGCCTAGGATCCCACACAATACCACAAACACAGATGAGTCACAGATGGCACACGATAACAACTGCCATGCAAAGTGACAACCAAGTTACAACCAACAACCAAATATTTACCCACATGTTCTCTTTCAGCTGATCAGGGTTACGGGATCCAGCCATGGATCATGACTCCATTTGCCAACCCAAGCACAGCAGCACAGCGTGCCTATAATGAGGCACATCGTAGGACACGCACCATAGTTGGGAGGACTTTTGGCATCCTGAAGTCCAGATTCAGGTGCCTGGAGATCACTGGAGGCAGCCTCCTATATTCACCTGAAATGGTCTGCAAGATTATTCTGACCTGTGCCATCTTGCACAACATTTGTGTAGGGAGGAACATTCCCCTCTATGAAACAGATCCACAAATGCCTGAAGAGGAGGAAGAGGAGGATGCTGTCTGTGAAAATGAGGGGGAACATCCAAACACTGCTACAGGATTGCATCGTACTAAACTTCTTCTAACTATAGTCACCATCACCACTTTTTTATCAATTGTCATTAAACACCTAACTCCATCACTCAATCATGCTCTCTGTATTTTTTTATGCATCACATGATCACTAGGAATCATAATCAGAGTTTAGCCTCATGGAGCATTGCAGAAATACAGATTAGGATACTGAAAAAGCCATATCATATTTGATGGGTATGAATGTATGAATCTACAGCCAACATCACACACAATGTAAATGACATATATCCTGTCTATTTCACATGTGAAGGGCAATATCAGAGGACCACAGCTATGAGACACATCCATGTTGCCAACATGGTCCATTGCAGCAAATGACACAACTAAGACACGATCAATCATAAGGAAAAAAAGTGTCTCATATATGAGGCAGTGGATGCGCTATTGCATTGGTAACAGGAATGTGTGATCAGACCCTTGACAGCAGTAAGTGTGACATCAGCTATCTCTGCAAGGAGCATGTGTGACAAGAAGTCCATCTAAGCTGAAAATGGATGGCACGAGTCCCCCAGGTATGACAAGCATTGCTCACAAGACATGCCCTGCGCGGACCATCCCAGGTAATAAGTACTGCCACTGCCATGTTTTAGGTCTCTCCCCACCCTTCTATAGGAGGCACTTTAATGGACTATCTGTACCCTGAGAATCTTCATCTACACACACCCAGTCTCCCATTCTGACTTCTGTGTGCTTCCCACTTCAGTATGGCATGCCATAGTCATAGTTCATCAGTCTGCATGGACTTCAGGTCAAATAATGCACTGCCTGGTAGTCAGTAAGACCTGTAATCCCCTGTCCATTGCTTTCCATGTGAAAGGTCCACTTGGCCCTTTGAACTTGATTCTCAACTCCAGAACTTGTGAGATACTGAAGCTGCACACACCTGTGAGCACTACCATGCAGACCAGTCATTTGAACCTGCCCTGCCCTTGCTGCTGTCTGGAACTACTTAGAAATTGCCATTTTCAGAATTTCCTTGTTGTGCATTTGCGTACCAATCACTTGTGTACCAGAGCCCTTGAGGAATTGTGTAATGTAGCAGACCACAGCACAAACTGTTTTTAGTTCCCACAGTGTTGTACAGCTTTTCCCAGTCAGAGTCTGCTCACTGTGTATTTGCCTTGTTAAAGTTTGTTTCTGACAGAGTCTGCTTCCTGTTAGCCAGACTAGTTCCTGTCTTTGCATGAACCATCAAAGTTCCCTGTGGCTACATTTGTCTCATAGTTGTTTTCCATGCCCTCTCTTTCCTCATGGGGTATTGTGTCTGGTGGGTCTACAATGAATCCTCAAATAGATAGTACAGTTTAATAATTTTACTCATCGTAATCAGTTCTGGGACATGTATTCAAATGGCCTAATCCAGCCCACATCCCTTGTCTGGTTTTGCATGTATTCATTATTGCCAAACAGTGACAGTGTGCTATGGCTGTATGCATGGATTTGGTACGGTTCCTCCAGCACAACAAACAAGGCTTGCAAATGTGTATGTGAAGACAAAATATGTTTGTACCCTGACGGTCCAGACACAGATTCAATTCTGCCGCCTCCTTTTGATGGTGCTTGTGTGGTGACTAGCTGTGAGATTAATTAGCACAGAGGCACAGATGTTCCCTGTTGCAGTGGGAATTTTCAACAACACCCTGTCTACACATGTTGTGATAAAAGCTGCCTGTTACTTATTACTCATCCATAATGTTTTTGAGCAAACCAAGGTTGTCCTGTAGTCAGCCTTATCAAAGTTCTGCAGTGCCATAGCTGGACTATCAACTACTGTACTCTATTCTGTTAATTGAGGGAATGGCTCCACAGATTCATGACTAGACCTGCACCTAACTATGACAACATGGAAACCAATACTGACACAGGGAATACATGGCCACACACTTGAACTGGACACCTTTGTGCAATGAACCACTCGAAATATGTGAACACATGCAGCGTGGTCTGCTGGTCCTCCACAGCCACAGGAGAAGCATACATCATGTACCTTACTCAAACTGTGGTGTACCAAAATATTTTTGGATTGGATTTGTGACATGATCAAATGCCTGACTCATGGGTAGTATACACACAAGTGACCAAGAAGTGGTATCCAACATTTCATTGAATGTGATGGGTTACATTTCTGACATTGCCATCATCAACCGTCCTCTATCTATCCTGTGTATAGTTTGTCATGGGAGATGTTTTCTCCCCAAAGTCACAGATGTTCACACAGCATAAGATGCAACAGATATAACAAAAACATGTAATGACTGATGTACCTCAATGACTGGCATCTGATGGTTATACACAATTACAACACATTCATTCATGCACATTATGCAAAACACTTCTTGTGATGTTCACACAGAGGCACAACAGCAATTGAAATTGACAATTCACAGACAGAAACACACAGGCCATGAGTCTATTTGTTTAGTTGCATAGTCTTGCTATCCTCTGTTGATGCAACACATGCTCGAACTAGGAAATGCCAATTTTATTCCAAAAGCTTGTGTTGCTGTTGCATCAGTTAAGGGAGCTAATCCGGCACAACAAGATGAGTATTATGGTCCGCAGTAGTGTGGTCTGCCACATGTGCCCAAACACTAGAACACACACAGCAGGTCATAACATCCTATCTTTTTATAGTTATAGCCTTCATGTATGTTAAAAAAAGAAAAATGACACAAACACAGTTATAGATAGATTTTTTTACGCAAAAGCGTAAAAAAAGACACAATCTGCGTCAAAATATGATGCATATGCGTAAAAAAATGACGCTCACACCCATAATACATCGATTGGTCCCTAGTGTTAATTCCAACACTGTACCCCATGAAATCGGTTAGCCATTAAAAATGTATTGATCCTTAAAAGCGGGGGAATTTTTAAGCATATGCATAAAAAAATCTTGACACAAAGCCCGAAAGCGTCATAAAATTTCACACATTATAATAAAAACGCACCGCATTTGAGACAGGAAGGGATGTGATAGGATATCCTGTTTACAGAAATTGTACAGTGGGTGTACTTTCACTTTCACTTTGCAGTCTGTGATTCTTCAAGACTGTGAGGCTTGGTATAGAGTTGTGTCTGTGAATACTGCGCTTTTGTCTCCTGTGTGCTATTGCCATTGTCATCTGTTGTTTTTGTAAGTGTCTGTGTAAATCAGTGTAAGTGTGTTTTTGTAATTTTTTGAGATTAGATTTGTCTTTGTACTGTTGGGAGTGTGTTAGTGGGTGTTGTTAGTGGGGGTATTGTTGGGCTGTTTGTGGATTCTTTAAGTTTCCTTTGCATTCCTCCTTTCCCTGTTTTTCCCTCTTTACTCTTTCCTAACCTATTTTTTGGGAGATGTTGGGTAGCCCATGTCTGGGGAGAATGGGTGAGGAGGAGCTGGGGGCATTTGTGTGGTTGGTGTGCCACTTCCTCCCCCTGATGTTGGAGGCTGGTGGCAGGGTGATACAGGGGTATCACACGGAGGCTAGGAGGCTCAGGTGGGCAAATGTGCTGTTCCGCCTAAAAAGACTGTTCAGCAGTCAGCACAACGACCACCAACTGAAACATCGATGGGCTGACCTGCTGGCCCAAGAGCAGGACCTGCTGGACCACCTGGGTGTGGTGATTGGTGGCCCTGTTGGTGAGCACTAATTAGACTAAGATGTACAGTAAAATGCTCTGTAGTGACAGTAGCAGATTTTGTGACATGCTGCATGCATGTATGTGACCTCTGACCTGATTTTGGTCAGGAGACCGCTCCCCCACGCCCGCAGCACCACCAAGCTGTCCCCCTGCCCTTGACCCTGCACGCGCTGCCAATCGCGCGTTCGAGGCCCTCCACCACACGCCGGCATCCACCTGTGCCTCATCCCTGGTGTCCAGTGGGCTCTGGTAAGCTTCACTAGACTTGTGCCTTGTGCCGTCCTAAGTGTTTGTGACTCGCGTTCTGTGCCTTGAATCTTTGTGCCTTTCGTTTATTTGTGACTCGCGTTCTGTGCCTTGAATTATTGTGCCTCTCGTTCATTTGTGACTCATATTCTGTGCCTTGTATTATTGTGCCTTTCGTTTATTTGTGACTCGTGCTCTGTGCCCCTGAATTTCTGTGCGTTCACTTTTGCAGTTTCCTTCGTCTCTTGCCGCTTTTTGCTGCTTTTTGCCCCTTGTGCGCTCCCCTGTCCCCTTGTCGGTTCTCCTTGAGCTGTTTTCCCCCGCACCTGCCTCCCCGCGGCCCCGCCCCCCTCGCGCCCCCATTCGCCGCTCCCTCCCGCCTGCCAGCTGCTCCTCCCTCCCCCCTCCCTTCTTAATGGCGGTCGCTGCGCGTCGAGGGTGAGCGACCTCTAACCTGATTTTGGTCAGGAGACCGCTCCCCACGCCCGCAGCACCACCAAGCTGTCCCCCTGCCCTTGACCCTGCACGCGCTGCTAATCGTGCGTTCGAGGCCCTACTCCACCCGCAGGCATCCACCTGCGCCTCATCCCTGGTGTCTAGTGGGCTCTGGTAAGCTTCACTAGACTTGTGCCTTGTGCCGTCCTAAGTGTTTGTGACTCGCGTTCTGTGCCTTGAATTTTTGTGCCTTTTGTTTATTTGTGACTCGTATTCTGTGCCTTGTATTATTGTGCCTTTTGTTTATTTGTGACTCGTGCTCTGTGCCCCTGAATTTCTGTGCCGTTCACTTTTGCAGTTTCCTTCGGCTCTTGCCGCTTTTTGCTGCTTTTTGCCCCTTGTGCGCTCCCCCCGTCCCCTTGTTGGCTCTCCTTGAGCCGCTTTCCCCGCCGCTGCCTCCCTGCGGCCCGCCCCCCTCGCGCCCCCCATTCGCCGCTCCCTCCCACCTGCTCCTCCCTCCCCCCTCCCTTCTTAATGGCGGTCGCTGCGCGTCAAGGGTGAGCGACCTCTGACCTGATTTTGGTCAGGAGACCGCTCCCCCATGCCCGCAGCACCACCAAACTGTCCCCCTGCCCTTGACCCTGCACGCGCTGCCAATCGCACGTTCGAGGCCCTCCTCCACCCGCAGGCATCCACCTGCGCCTCATCCCTGGTGTCTAGTGGGCTCTGGTAAGCTTCACTAGACTTGTGCCTTGTGCCGACCTAAGTGTTTGTGACTCGCGTTCTGTGCCTTGAATTTTTGTGCCTTTCGTTTATTTGTGACTCGCGTTCTGTGCCTTGAATCATTGTGCCTTTCGTTTATTTGTGACTCGCGTTCTGTGCCTTGAATTATTGTGCCTCTCGTTCATTTGTGACTCGTATTCTGTGCCTTGTATTATTGTGCCTTTCGTTTATTTGTGACTCGTGCTCTGTGCCCCAGAATTTCTGTGCCGTTCACTTTTGCAGTTTCCTTTGGCTCTTGCCGCTTTTTGACGCTTTTTGCCCCTTGTGTGCTCCCCCGTCCCCTTGTCGGCTCTCCTTGAGCCGCTTTCCCCGCCGCTGCCTCCCTGCGGCCCAGCCCCCCTCGCGCCCCCTTTCGCTGCTCCCTCCCGCCTCCCAGCTGCTCCTCCCTCCCCCCTCCCTTCTTAATGGCGGTCGCTGCGCGTCGAGGGTGAGTGACCTCTGACCTGATTTTGGTCAGGAGACCGCTCCCCCACGCCCGCAGCACCACCAAGCTGTCCCCCTGCCCTTGACCCTGCACGCGCTCCCAATCGCGCGTTCGAGGCCCACCTCCACCCGCAGGCATCCACCTGCGCCTCATCCCTGGGGTCTATTGAGTTCTGGTAAGCTTCACTAGACTTGTGCCTTGTGCCGTCCTAAGTGTTTGTGACTCACGTTCTGTGCCTTGAATTTTTGTGCCTTTCATTTATTTGTGACCTGCGTTCTGTGTCTTGAATCATTGTGCCTTTCGTTTATTTGTGACTGGCGTTCTGTGCCTTGAATTATTTTGCCTCTTGTTCATTTGTGACTCGTATTCTGTGCCTTGTATTATTGTGCCTTTTGTTTATTTATGACTCGTGCTCTGTGCCCCTGAATTTCTCTGCCGTTCACTTTTGCAGTTTCCTTCGGCTCTTGCCGCTTTTGGCCGCTTTTGCCCCTTGTGCGCTCCCCCGTCCCTTTGTCGGCTCTCCATGAGCTGCTTTCTCCGCCGCTGCCTACCTGCGGCCCCGCCCCCCTCGCGCCCCCATTCACCGCTCACTCCCACCTCCCAGCTGCTCCTCCCTCCCCCTCCCTTCTTAATGGCGGTCGCTGCGCGTCGAGGGTGAGTGACCTCTGACCTGATTTTGGTGATGAGACCGCTCCCCCACGCCCGCAGCACCACCAGGCTGTCCCCCTGCCCTTGACCCTGCATGCGCTGCCAATCACGCGTTCGAGGCCCTCCTCGACCCGCAGGCATCCACCTGCACATCATCCCCGGTGTCTAGTGGGCTCTGGTATGCTTCACTAGACTTGTGTCTTGTGCCGTCCTAAGTGTTTGTGACTCGCGTTCTGTGCTTTGAATTTTTGAGCCTTTCGTTTATTTGTGACTCGCGTTCTGTGCCTTGAATCATTGTGCCTTTCGTTTATTTGTGACTCGCGTTCTGTGCTTGAATTATTGTGCCTCTCGTTTATTTGTGACTCGTATTCTGTGCCTTGTATTATTGTGCCTTTCGTTTATTTGTGACTCGTGCTCTGTGCCCCTGAATTTCTGTGCCGTTCACTTTTGCAGTTTCCTTCGGCTCTTGCCGCTTTTTGCCCCTTGTGCGCTCCCCCCCGTCCCCTTGTCAACTATCCTTGAGCCGCTTTCCCCGCCGCTGCCTCCCTGCGTCCCCGCCCCCCTCGCGCCCCTATTCGCCACTCCCTCCTGTCTCCCAGCTGCTCCTCCCTCCCCCTCCCTTCTTAATGGCGGTCGCTGCGCATCAAAGGTGAGCGACCTCTGACCTGATTTTGGTCAGCAGACTGCTCCCCCACGCCCGCAGCACCACCAAGCTGTCCCCCTGCCCTTGACCCTGCACGCGCTGCCAATCGTACGTTCGAGGCCCTCCTCCACCCGCAGGCATCCACCTGCGCCTCATCCCTGGTGTCTAGTGGGCTCTGGTAAGCTTCACTAGACTTGTGCCTTGTGCCGTCCTAAGTGTTTGTGACTCGCGTTCTGTGCCTTGAATTTTTGTGCCTTTCGTTTATTTGTGACTAGCGTTCTGTGCCTTGAATCATTGAGCCTTTCGTTTATTTGTGACTCGCGTTCTGTGCCTTGAATTATTGTGCCTCTCGTTCATTTGTGACTCGTATTCTGTGCCTTGTATTATTGTGCCTTTCGTTTATTTGTGACTCGTGCTCTGTGCCCCTGAATTTCTGTGCCGTTCACTTTTGCAGTTTCTTTCGGCTCTTGCTGCTTTTTGCTGCTTTTTGCCCCTTGTGCGCTCCCCTCGTCCCCTTGTCGGCACTCCTTGAGCCGCTTTCCCCACTGCTGCCTCCCTGCGGCCCGCCCCCCTCGCGCCCCCATTCGGCGCTCCCTCCCACCTCCCAGCTGCACCTCCCTCCCTTCTTAATGGTGGTCGCTGTGCGTCTGCGCAGCGGGCGTGCTGTTGGCACGCCGGAGGCTCGCCAGAGGCAAGCCCGTCTGCACCTGTTCGCACCTGGACCGCGCCCAGTGCCATCCCCCTGGTCCTCGAGACCCCTGCATCTCCAGACGCCGCTACACGGCCGACCAACTCAACGCCCTCAATCCCGGCCACATCACAGCATGCTTCCAGTCCTCCGCAAGGAACACCCACGGACCCTTCTCATGCCGCAGCTGCAGATTCACCTGCAACAGAACAACGAAACCTACAAAGACCGGAACAAATCACCTCCACTGCATACTCCTCAACACCCGCTCTGCACGCAAGCACGCCATCGAGCTCTGGGACCTGCTCGACTCCACCGCCCCAGACGTAGCCTTCCTGACCGAGACCTGGTGGAACGACTCTTCGGCACCCGACATCGCAATAGCCATCCTGAACGGCTACAAGATCATCCGAAGGCACCGCACCAACGGAATCGGAGGAGGAATTGCCATCGCCCACAAATCCACCCTCAAGGTCTACGCCCACACGGACGACACCCTCAAGACCGCCGAACACCTACACTTCCGCATCCACACAGACCCCAACACCACTCTCAGAGGAACGCTCATCTACAGACCTCCCGGACCACGAGCACCCTTCAGCGAATCCATCGCCGATCTCACCAACACCCATGCACTCACCTCAACGGATTACATCCTCCTCGGGGACCTAAATTTCCACCTGGAGAACAACAACGACACCAACTCCACCACTCTGATCGACAACCTCACAAACCACGGCCTCAGACAACTCGTAAACACACCAACCCACATCGCCGGCCACACGCTTGATCCCATCTTCTCCTCAAGCGCCCACGTCACCTTCAACCACACCACCGTACTCCAGTGGACCGACCACCACTGCATACACTTCACCTACAAGAAACATACCGAGCACCATCGTACCCAACAACCACCCCGCCGATGCTGGAGCAAAGTTACGGAAGACCAGCTTACCAACACCCTCGCCCAGAACCCACCCTCCGACCCCACCGACACAGACACCACCGCCCACAACCTCACTCTGTGGATCAGCGACTGCACCAACATCCTCGCGCCTCTCAAGAAACCCACTAACAACCAAGCCAGAAGAAAAGCCGCCTGGTTCACCGACGAGCTCCTAAACTCCAAGCGCGACTGTCGAAAACTAAAAAAGGAATGGCTCCTCAAACGCACACCTGACAGCCTCACAGCCCACAAGGGCGCCACCCGCAGACACCACCAACTCATCAGACAAGCCAAACGATCCCACTTCAAAGACCGTCTGGACAACAACGCACATGACAGGAAAGATCTCTTCAGCATTGTAAAAGAACTCTCCAACCCCAGCGCCAACGTCAACGACATCCCTCCATCCCAAGAACTCTGCAACGCACTGTCCACCTTCTTCCTCCGAAAGATCACCGACATCCACGACAGCTTCAACGCCACTCCCACGCCAGACCCCACCCCCGAAAGCTCCACCTGTGCAAACCACCTGACCTCCTGGGCCAGCATCAACAACACAGAGACACGCAAGATCATGAACTCCATCCACTCATGATCTCCATCAGACCCCTGCCCCCACCACGAATACAACAAGGCCGACTCGACCATTGCCCCCCAACTATGGAAGGTCATCAACATCTCCTTCAAAACAGTGACTTTCCCGGAAAGTTGGAAGCATGCCGAAATCCGAGCCCTCCTCAAGAAGCCCAAAACAGACCCCAATGACCTCAAGAACTTCCGACCGGTCTCCCTACTCCCCTTCCCAGGGAAAGTGATTGAAAAAATTGTCAACACACAACTAACCAGCCACCTCGAAGACAACAACATCCTGGCTCCCTCTCAATCCGGCTTCAGACAAAACCACAGCACTGAGACCGCCCTTCTCGCCGCCACAGACGACATCAGACGTCAAATGGACAACGGTGAAACAACAGTCCTCATCCTCCTGGACCTATCTGCCGCCTTTGCCACAGTTTGCCACCGCACCCTGAAACCTTGCCTCCACAAAATCAGAATCCAAGGCAAAGCCCTCGACTGGATCATCTTATTCCTCTCCGGCAGAACCCAGAGAGACCGCCTCCCCCCCTTCCGCTCCGAAGCCACCAACATCATCTGCGGCGTCCCCCAAGGCTCATCCCTCAGCCCGACGCTGTTCAACATCTAGATGGCCCCCCTCGCACAAGTAGCCCAACAACACAACCTCAACATTCTCACCTACGCCGACGACACCTAGCTCATCCTCTTGCTCACCAAAGACCCGCGCACAGCCAAATCCAACCTCCACGAGGGAATGGAATCCATTGCTGAATGGATGAAAAACAGTCGTCTGAAACTCAATTCGGACAAGACAGAGGTCCTCATCCTAGGACCCACCCCCTCCGCCTGGGACGACTCCTGGTGGCCTACCGCTCTAGGATCCCCACCAACACCAACCAACCATGCACACAACCTGGGCTTCGTCCTCGACTCCTCCCTCACCATGTCTAAACAGGTCAACGCAGTCTCCTCTTCTTGCTACAACACACTCTGCATGCTCCGTAGGATCTTCAAGTGGATCCCGATAGAAACAAGAAGAACGGTGACAAAGGCCCTCGTCAGCAGCAGGCTAGACTACGGCAACGCACTCTACACAGGCATCCAAGCAAAAGACCTACTACGCCTCCAACGCATCCAAAACGCCTCCGCCCGGCTGATCCTCGACGTACCCCGCCGCAGCCACATCTCCCACCACCTGAGAAACCTTCACTGGCTCCCTGTGGACAAGAGGATCACTTTCAAGCTTCTCACCCACCCTCACAAAGCACTGCACGACACCGGACCAACCTACCTGAACAACAGACTCAGCTTCTACACCCCCACCCGTCAGCTCCACTCCGCAAACCTCACCCTCGCCGTCATCCCCCGCATCCAACGAAAAACCTCCGGCGGCAGATCCTTCTCATACCTCGCCGCCAAAACCTGGAACACGCTCGCTACCAACCTACACAGACCCAGGACCTACTCACCTTCAGAAGACTCCTCAAGCCATGGCTCTTCAATCAGTAACATCTGCTCAACGCCCCCCTACCCCCCCACCCCCCCAGCGCCTTGAAACCCTCACGGGTACGTAGAGCGCTCTACAAATTCAATGATTGATTGATTGATTGAATGTTTGTGGACATGTGGAATGCAAGTTGAACAAACAGTGGCCCTGATTAATACTATTTTTGCTACGCATTACCATCATTTGTTGATGCAAAAGCTGCACAAACTTACAAAAGACAACTTTATCTTGTAAATTAGTGCTGCTTTGACATCAATAGGTGAAAGTATTATTCAGGGCCTGTGAGTGCACCAGGAATGAGATTTATTTCACATGCTAATGAAAGTAACCAAGGTAGTCCCCAAATTGTTTAGTACATGTCTGCACAGTATTCATGGACATATGTACAAAGATCTTCCTAACCTCAGGTAATATCTTAGGCTGATATTTCAACTTGGTTTGTGCTGCATTTAAATTAATTATGGATGCCAATGTAATTCACACATGATAATATCAAATTTTTTTGTGCTACTTTCCATAGCTGTAGCGTAAACAAATGAAGCAAGTGCTACACATAAAAAAGAACATCTGGCCCTAAGTTCATTGTTTCTGTGTGTTTATGTCTGGACCGATAATCTTTCACATGGCCAAACGTAATTGTGCCCGGATTCTACCAGATTGCAGTAGCAGAACACAGGTTCATCTTGTGGCTTTTCGGAGTAGGTTTAGAAATCCTATCATTGAGTAGCATGGCCCAACAACATTTTTCCTTGGGCACAATTGCAGGTACAGAGCTGGTGCATTTGCCATCTGTGTCACTTTATAGCCAAACAATTTTATAAAGTTAATGGGTCATCATGGGTTCCCTGAACTTTGTGAATGCATGGTCACAAAATATTTATTTGCATTATGTTGTGCAAGGGACCACTGACTGCTTCCATCATACATTTAAAGTGAAAAAATAGTTTTCCAGTTTACGTTTGGTACACCCCTGCTGATCTAGTGCAGTATATGCAGAATTGGTAACTTCTCAGTATGAAGGCTATCACAGACATGGTGTATGCTAAGATCAGCAGGCCAGCATTGCTGTGAGTGCCGCCATTCCCAAGGTGGTTACAAATAGAGACCTACCTCATCAAGATTGCAGAAGTAGGACATTTGCTAAACCATGTTTCAATTAGCGGACAGTGTCAGTTCGGTTGTATACAGACAAAAGGGTACACTGTTCCACGGGAAACAAGGGGAACCTGCAGGTTTAGGAGAAAGAGCCCTCACACACCCATTTGGATTTCATGCTTCATCATCGGGGGATGCTCCTCGTCAGACCGGCGCTGCAATGTCTGATGGGCTCCCCAAGAGGGGGCTCTTTGCCGGAGATCTTTTGTAGAGGCCGCCGAGGAAAAATGTCTATGGTGGTACCTACGGGCAGGCACTCATCTAGCAGGAGGGAACAGGTTAAAATTGGTTCTAAACCTCAATCAACTAAAGTATTTTATTTTTTGGAAAACCCGAGGCATTAGACCAAGATTAAAAACCAGGTGAAAGTGATACTGTGAGGAGGAAGGGTCAGCCACTTTCTATTAACGAGTCAGGGCAAGGAAATTATCACATCGCCTCTTAGACATGGGTCAACATGTTTTGCGTCTTCCGGTCCAAGTGGATTCATTGACGCTTCATCAGGACCAACAAGAAAAATACTTCTCCTGAAGACACTATTAGGCCGCAATAAGGACAAAAAAGAGGAAATTTCGAATCTGATCACTTGCATTCAAGTCTATTGTCCGTCCGGTAAACTAAGCAAAAAGGTCGCCCTGCAGAAAAAAGGTGAATTAATTCAGAGTCAAATTGTGCATAATCGTGTATTCAAACGCAACCCCGTGCTGAAACAGTGCACACACTGGGTGAAGTCCATAATGCAATATACAAACAAAACAAGAGGGCTTACCATCCCCAACTTTAGGTGTAGGGTCCTTGGGAAGATAAAAGCCTAGGACTGTTGCTGCTAACATAAAAAACACAAAAATGTCATCAAGCAGTAGTTAAGACATATAGGGGCTCATTCCGAGTCCGGCGGACGGCGGCCACCGCCCGCCGGGCGGAAACCGCCCAAAGACCGCACCGCGGTCAAATGACCGCGGGGGTCATTTTGACTTTCCGACTGGGCCGGTGGGCGATCTCCAGAAGATCGCCCGCCGGCCCAGCGGGAAAGCCCCTGCAACGAGGAAGCCGGCTCCGAATGGAGCCGGCGGAGTTGCAGGGGTGCGACGGGTGCAGTAGTACCCGTCGCGATTTTCACTGTCTGCATAGCAGACAGTGAAAATCATGGTGAGGCCCTGTTAGGGGGCCCCTGCACTGCCCATGCCAGTGGCATGGGCAGTGCGGGGCCCCCAGGGGCCCCAAGACACCCGTTCCCGCCATCCTGTTCCTGGCGGGTTTTACCGCCAGGAACAGGCTGGCGGAAAGAGGGTCGGAATCCCCATGGCGGCGCTGCAAGCAGCGCCGCCATGGAGGATTCCCTGGGCCAGGGGAAAACCGGCGGGAAACCGCCAGTTCCCCCTTTCTGACCGCGGCTTTACCACCGCGGTCAGAATAGCCCTGGAAGCAACGCCAGCCTGTTGGCGGTGCTTCCGTTGCTCTCCACCCTGGCGGTTTGAAACCGCCACGGTCGGAATGAGGGCCATAGTGTCAAGCAAAGAGTAATACAGTCAATCTCACACTCCATAGATGGGAAGGTAAACAAACATAATACGTGTTTTTCACATGGTCTCAAACGGGGGCATTTTGCTGGCCCTGAGAGAAAAAAACATAATAAAACCATTGCACAACATCAGGGAAATGGTGTTAAAGTAGTTCTGTAAAAATTGGTTAAAGCTTAGTGATCATTATGAGCTCTGTCAGAAGTTACCACGGAATATTGTCGTGGAAAGAGTATGTGTTACAGTAGGCACTTTAAACAATTCACTGTCAATCAAGTTTGAAACGCATTTGTTATTTCTAATAAAGACAGTTTCAAAAAGTGAGAAGGTACTCACAATCCTTGCAGCGGTCTGTGCCTCTCGAACCTACCCCGGCATCTCTCCCTGTTTTGACGCTTGCCGGGTGTAACGGTGTCCAATTTAGACCTTGTGGAAGTGGGAAACCACACGCACCAATGAAGACACCCTTGCACAATCACCATTAATGATTGTTTCTGTGCACTAAGGTGTCCCTTCCTGCAAACAAACAATCACCACCACAACGCATGCCTCCTTTGCACCATGGCACAAGAGTGGCTGTGTTGGTGCTAAGCAGCTGATCTAGCACCAGCACAGGGCAAAACACATGGATGAATCATTAAAGGTGATTGTGCAAGGGTGTCTTCATTGGTGCCAGGCAGTTGATTTAGTGCCTGAGCTGCAAGCAATTTAGCTGCACCAAGATGCATCTGTTAAAAAACGCAAGGATGCACCATATTTACCAGAATACAATCACAGTGCAGCTAAATTGCTTGCAGCTCAGTGCTTCACCATTTTCTCACGAATGAGGCTTATAGAAAGTGCAAAAAAGAGAAGAAAAAGTACGTTTACTAGTTGTGCCACTCTAATGCCACTCCTGGGGAGGCGTTCATTTTTAGCACTGCCTCATATTTAAGTTTACTTATAAATCTGGGGCGGTTTCAAGAAGCAATGGGTGCTGTGTGGGTACACCCAAAGAAAACACCCATTGCATGCCCCTTTGCAGCAGAAAATTTCTCCGGGGCAGCCCATGTTTACAAGGCTGCATTAAGCCACAAAAAGTGGCTTAAAAACACCTTGCAAATCTGGAGCAGTGCACAGTGCCACCGGAGCATAGCAAAAGGTGGCGCTGTGATGACTCAAGAGTTTTGTAAAGAAGTCCCTTAGCACACACATATGTAAGGATATGTGAATGCTGCAATTTGCTCATGTTCCCCCCATCCAGAGGCCTCCCATCAGGGGACACATCTGTACCTGGCACCACATTTGAGATACAGCAGACAGTCAATACTTCCCTGCCCTATTATCTACTAGGGACTTATAGGTAGAAGGACTCAACATAGCCCTGTGATCTGCTGGGGTCTTATAGGTGGTTGGATTCACCCTTGCCCTATTATTTACTAGGAACTTACAGGAGTCTGTCATTGTCAATTGTGCTTCTCTCAATATGGCATATGTCTTTTGTTCAGAGTAGCCTGGTTACCAGACCGCGGATACAGCTAGGGTCAGACAACACCATTTTCAGTGACTACAAATGTGTAGTATATGCAAACCGGATGACTTTCTCACACTGTGACTGGTCAGGGAATTGGACCACACACAGGTTGTGATGCTATGTATTATCTTATAGGAATACTCTTTCTTGTTATTACACTCTTCTGACATTGTGTGAGTCACTCACACATGTACCACACTCATGACTAGTTTTTATTAACTCAGCGATGTTGCTGCTAGTGATGTCACATTATGTGCTTGCCCCCATCTTCCACATATTCATCGCCCAGCTGCCCCTGCTCCTCATTGCCATTGGGCCACTGGAGTTTATGAGCTGCATGTGTGTTTGGCAATCTGCAGCACAGTAGTACTGATTTATTGGATATTGGTGGGAACCAGGGTAAATGCTCCCACAACCTATCTTGAATCCAGGAGTAATACTGGAGCACTCTAGGAGTCCCCTCCACAATGAAACAAGTCCTATTTTGTATAGGATTATTTATTGACATATTTTGCAGACATGCCTTACTCCACATGTAAAGAAATGCTGCGCAATGTGGGCATGTCACTGTGCACTGGCAGCAGTGTTCTGTATGTCTGGATGATTTGTCATGTCCTCCCTCTCCTCCTCTTCCTGGGGATCCTCCTGGTCCTCATACCAGGGGACATTAGCTTTTACACTGATATTGTGCAAAATGGCACATGCCAGGATCATCTTTCAAACATTGGATTGGGAATACAGCAGACGCCCACCTGATACATCATGGCAGCGAAAGTGGGCTTCTAGCAAGCCAAAGGTCCTCCCCACAATGTTCGTGGTCCGAACATGTGCCTGGTTATATGTCCTCTCTGCAACTGTTTAGGATTTGCAAAAGGTGGCATTACCCAAGGGTGGATGCCATACGCTTAGTCGGCTGAAATGTTAAAGGAAAAAAGAAGTGTCATTGCATTGGTTTATTGCATTTGCATACATTCTGCACATGTGTGTCATGTGCATTTGTATTGTCATGCACTTCTCCCAATTATGAACACATGATATAAATCATGCCAGTGTAGTGCTGTTTACAGGGGCCTGTTCACTCTCTGTATGTGAGGTCCATTGCAGTGCATGGGCAGATACACCATACAAATCAACCTCCTGACAGGCATATTTATGCAGCAGGGTTGGAGTGTGTCTGATTCCCACCACTCTGGTCCACTCAATGTTTTGTGTTGCCACTACATGTGTGGTGGGACAGAATGTGGCTGTGAATCTTTTTTGCATGTCCAGCCTAGGTTGGTGGTGACATGCCAACTATGGCTGATCCACACATATGTATAGCTCCATGTTCCTCCACAGATGTTGGTATTGTTCTACATTACATTCACCCATGACTTTGATTGCCGTACATTGTCCATGACAGTTGACATGATACCATCCACACAGTATACCTTCACACATCTCACCCAAGTGATATGATATGACAACTGCCATTTCCCAAAACATATTTGCATGGCACAGTGTTGTAGCGTTGTGTACATGTAAGACAGAGTTGTACTCAATTTGTGCACACAAGACATGTATCCTGCAGATTTGTGTCTGGTCATCTGCAGTCCTGCTCCACAACTTCCTGCACTGAAGTATGTCTCTAAGAAGGGGAACTGGTACACATTAATTGGGCCCTGATACCAAATTGTGATCCGTAGAATTGGACTTACACACAAGTTGCCTCGCCGGAACATATTCACACATGCATCAGAGGTTATAGATGTACTTCATAGCTTTCACAATGGAATTTTTGTATGCAGGTGCACCTTCCAACCAAGGCTGCTGCCTCAGTAGCATGGTGAGTGATATTTGTGTGCAGCATTACTCTTCACACATGTGAGATGTGAGTTATCTGACATTGTATTAGACCTTTTGTACAGTTGCATGTTACCTAGTCATGGATGTTGGTTTTTCATCTAACATTTAGGGCCTCATTTACGAGGTCCATGGCTCAGGGTAGTGCAGCAAGTGCATTGCTGTGCTGCCATACATCAACAGGGAAGGCCAGGAATCTACAAGATATGGCACCGGATATGGGTCCTTAGCCCCTGCACTGAAGCACAAATTGATGCCTGGTGCCAAGGCAGGCAGCCTTGCACCATGGTGCAAGGGTGCCTGTAATGTGTAGATTATTGTTTTTGTGCAGGAAGAAACCCCTTCCTGCACATAATCCATCACAAGAGGTGTTTCCCTCTTTCTATGTGTGCTAAAGAAAGCAGCACACATAGGAAGATACAGGGAGTGATTATGTTTCTCCCCATTGCGTCACTCTTGCGCCACCCATGCAAAGGCGTAAATATGTGATACAATCCCAGACTTGTAAATCTGGTACTACGTCAGTTAGCTTTGTCTTCCATGGGGGTTGCGTGGGTATACCTCAAGCGACACCCATGGAATGGCCCTTTCACACAGTGTTATGCATGTAAGTTGTCCATATTTACAAGGCCATGATGAGCCACGCAAGGTGGCTTTGTGTGGCCCTATAAATATGGCCTGGCACACTGTGCCAGCAGAGCATCACACAAATGTTGCTCTAATGGCACAAAGTGGTGCAAGGGCCTACTAACTGAGGCCCCTAATCTCTGATGTATGAGGGATGACAGAGCTGATGCCCCATGTGTGTTTCATGTGATTGTCCCGCTGTGTAGATGTAACACCTCCTTCGCATACAGAGAGGTAGAGAAGATTTCCGGTATGCTATGCATGGCTGTGTGCCTTTACATCATGCAAAATATGGAAAAGTGGCTTGAGATGTCTTCACCTGTGTGTGAGGGTGATTAGCATTAGATATGTGTACAGAAGTAGAGTGCATGTGTGTGTGACAGGCCTCATCATGCAGTTCTTATTAGTGCAGGCAGAAAGGGATCTGTGTTTTGTGATCCCCATATCTATTTGTTCTTGTGTCTGTTAGGTATTTGCTGTTTGCTTACCTACAAGCAGCCATTCCCATATTGTCCATCCTTAAACCTCTGATTGATGATGGAGTTGCGGAAGATGTATGCATCATGGACCCTGTCTGGGTATTTGGCCGGCACATTGAGGATTAAGCCGCGATGATCCTCGATGACCTGCACAATCATCGAGTGTGTGTGTTTCTGTTTGCTATATATGTGTTCTGTTTCTGCAGGTGGTACAAGTAGCACATGGGTGCAGTCCATGGCTCTGAGGACATGGGGAAACTCAGCAATTGCATAGAAGCCCTGTTTAATTTCCAACTACAAGGGAATGTGTTGGGGTGTGAGATAGATGATTGCATCCAGAACAGAGGAGAGGAATGCAGACAAGGAGGGCTGTGATACTCCACCCATTCATGCTGGTGTGATCTGGAAGGATCCAGCTGCAAAGAGGTGAAGCACAACCAGGAGCTTGGTCAGCAGCAGAATGGTGGTGGATCGCTCAACCGTTGCCTGCAGTTGTGGCACAATGAGGGGGAAGAGCTATATGAGTGACTCCTGGTGCAACCATTAGAAGGGGATGACCTCCTCCTCCCTGAGGGCAATCAGGGATCCCTGCTGGTGATAAACATGCTCCCTTCTCCTGCTCTGCCTCTGTGATCTGGGTAGTTGCAACTGTGGTGGTGCTAGATGATGTGGTGGTGATGTTGGGGTTTGCGCTGGACTCCTTCTTGCCCCAAGTTGTAACAGGGGTAGGTCCATGTTGTTTTCCATGTTACCAGGGTATTTTGTATGTGTTCTCTTCATATATCTGTGCCTGAATCATTTTAACACCTGGTCTGACCAGGTGTTAAAATGTTGATGCTAGTCAGAGTTAGTACAACTTTTCCTAGTCGCGTGTCATTTTATGTAAGGTTTGCAGATACAGTGCTAGCGGGCTAGTGTAATTTTTTAGGAGGGAATGCCTAAATTGCATATCATTGTCGGTATCTGACACAGCCAGATCCGATGCTGATAAAAAATGACCCTAGCCCAGACAAAGTGACGCTAGAGGCCTCTAGTGTCACATTGTAGATCTAAAGTTAATTTAGTGCCACCACAGCATCAGAAAAATATGCTATGGAGCACAAAATCCTTGTAAATGAGGCCTTTTGTGCTCACAGCCTTTCTCTGTGTCACATGAGTGCTTGTAGTTGGCAGTTGGTCTTTATGTATACCTCCAAGAGAGCCACACACAATAAGAGCTTAAGTGTGCCTGGATGGGCGATCACTGGCAGTATGACAGGGTGGAGATATGCACCGCCCCACTTACACTTGAAAAGGAGGTGTCCTGCCTTCACACAGTGGATTGCACACACCCTGTAGTTAGTCTGGAGCCAGGGCAAGGGAGGCAGGAAATCTGAGTACTTCAAAGGGAATCCTCTAGAAGTGTCTCCTACTTCAAATAAGGAATTAGGTATAGATGTTGGGCCTCAGACACCAATTCTTCAGTGCACTTCTGCACACGGGGAAGACTCTGCCAGAAAGAAGGACTGCTGTGCTGCTGAAAGGATTGTCACTCTACTGGACCGCTACCCTACTGTGCTGACCTGCTGCCCTCTTGTCTGGGTGAGAAGGACTGGACCACCATAGTGACTCCAAGGGCTAGTGTCTTGTAACCAGCACCTGAAATCTGCAGCTATGAGTCCTGCCGTCCCAAGTGGTGCCACCACAGTCCTGTATCATTGGAAGTGGGCTTGAAGCTGTTCTGCCAGTCCATCTGCCAGAACTGACGCATCTCCTATGCTGCACAGCGCAACCCCGAGCAGAACCGACGCATCACTTCAGACAGCATGGAGATTTTTAAATCTCAATCTGCATGCGTAAACATTATATAACCCCAGGTACTGATCATATAGACCTTTGTTTGTTGATGAAGATAGTTTAAAAGAAGCAATTATTTAAATCAATCTTTCAGTGTCAGCAATTCTTTTGTCATTTGTAATTCAATAAAGATAATTTGTGTGAGTTAAAACATTTTACTAATAATTCTAATAAATTCAAATTATTTCATTAAGAATTCTATACTCTTCTGTCATTGCTAATACCAATTCAAATAATCGATTAATCAATATTTCAAAACAAGGTAAAACACAATGGGGGTCATTTTGACCCCGGCGGGCGGCGGTCGCCGCCCGCCTGGAGGAAACGCCATATGGCCGCTCCGTGGTCGAAAGACCGCGGAGGCCATTCTGGCTTTCCCGCTGGGCTGGCGGGCGACCGCCAGAAGGCCGCCCGCCAGCCCAGCGGGAAACCCCTCCCCACGAGGAAGCCGGCTCCGAATGGAGCCGGCGGAGTGGGCATGTGCGACGGGTGCAGTTTGCACCCGTCGCGTATTTCAGTGTCTGCTAGGCAGACACTGAAATACACAGTAGGGCCCTCTTACGGGGGCCCCTGCGGCACCCCCTACCGCCATCCTGTTCCTGGCGGCCGAACCGCCAGGAACAGGATGGCGGTAGGGGGTGTCAGAATCCCCCATGGCGGCGCAGCAAGCTGCGCCGCCATGGGGGATTCCAAGGGCAGCGGTAAACCGGCGGGAGACCGCCGGTTTACCCTTTCTGGCCGCGGCAGAACCGCCACGGTCAGAATGCCCTTTGGAGCACCGCCGGTCTGTCGGCGGTGCTCCCGAGCCGGTGACCCTGGCGGTCACCGCCCGCCAGGGTCTGAATCAGGCCCAATATAAGGAAAAATTATAGTCAAAATAGAAATTATGCAGCAAGCGTGTTCTGTAAGCAAATTTCCCTTATCTACATTAAATTAAGAATGAAGTAAGGTGTTAGACCAGAAACCCAGTAAAGAGTTCTGATGAGAGAATAAATTCTATAGATTAAAACCACAGCACTTCAAACAATGGAAAATGAATAAGCTGGAAAGTGCTCTCAGCTATAAATCTGCATTTTGTTTGCAAAGGAATAATGCCCAAAGGTGAGTCGCTCATGTAGAGGGATATGGTCTCAAGAAACATATGGAAGGATCTCCATGAAGGGCAACAAACTACTCTAGGAACACACTAACATAAATTTAATGAATAAAAAGTGAAACATCTGGTACATTCCCTATTCTTGATGCCCAATAGGATCTCAGCAAACCCTGGAAGCAGGTAAAAACCATAGTTTCTTATGTCTTTACAGTGTACCACAGAAATAGGTGTTTGAAACAATACTTCATCTATATTATGCAGTTCAAACAGTTCTTCTCATGAGTCATGCTTTCTCCCATCTCCTCTCTTTCTGGTAAGAATCTCACTATATGTGGTCTAATATAAATCAAATGCCTACTCACTATGACATAGCTTCTGTAAAGTTGCAGCACCTACAGTGAATGAGAAAAAACATCTTGTGCAAAACAACTGTTCGACGGGAAAAACAGGCCTTTCAAAGCAAATGTATAAATTGCTGTTATTATGGCAGCAATATTCAAACTAACTTAAATCATAAAGTTGTGTTATTCTACATATGTATTTACAGAGACTAAGGCGGTCATTACAACCCTGGCGGTCCAAGACCACCAGGGCTGTTATGACGGAAGCACCGGCAACAGGCTGGCGGTGCTTCCCAGGTCATTACGACCGCGGTGGAAGCGCCGCGGTCGCACCGCCGGGGCCGGCGGTTTCCTGCCACAATGGCCCCGGCGGTTGTAATGCGCCAAGGCAGCGCTGCTAGCAGCGCTGCCCAGGGGATTACGAGTCCCCCTACCGCCAGCCTTTTCCTGGTGTTTGAACCCTGGCATGGGCAGTTCAGGTGCCCCCTGACAGGGCCCTGTGCAGCTTTTCACTGTCTGCCATTTGGAGCCGGCTCCTGTGTTGCAGCTGAGATCCCCGCTGGGCAGGTGGGCGGAACCCGTCGGCCCAGCGGGGATCTCTAAATGGCCGCAGCGGGGGGCGGCTGCATTGGCTGCCGCCCGGTGGTCCGAAGCCGCCCGCCAAGGTCGTAATGAGGGCCTAAGTATGAGTACCCATTGCAAATTTGCAGTTATTATGTGTACATTACTTTGCATAAACGTTTGCGCCTTTCAGTGAAATACATTTTACTATCAAAATGAGGAAATTTGCATTGCCAACTTTGCTGCATGAACTTTTCCCTAATAAGAACCTTGCATTTCTGCCCTAACCTGCAGGTTCATTAGGACTGCCACTGTGAGATGCATCCTCAATGAAGGCCCTCGTATTGGAAGCCCTTCATCAAAGGCATACTCAATGACACATGACTCTGCATCGCAAGCCTGCAGTTTCGTCAGAACCAGCCAGTGTGCTGAGTATTCTCGATGCTGGACTTCGCATTCCAAAACCGTTCGACTGTCTCCTTGATGATGATACAGGACGCCACGTTGCAGCCTTGCAGCTCCCTGGAACCAAGGCTGCACAAGGCATCTCTTACACAGCCCTCATATTGCCTTGGATGTGAGACACATCCTTGATGTGAGACCTTGCAACACTCCACATGCAAAGCCACCCAAAGGTTGAGCACAGGTTAATTTAGGGTTTGCTTGTGACTTCACTCTTTCACCCATCTCAACCAGCAACCCAATTTTTTATATGCATGCTGAGTACTTTCTCACATGCATGCTGAGTAATTTAGACTTCAAGTCCATCACATTTGGTGGATTTTACATGACTCCTTTATGGCTGGACAACAGGCTGAGGTTAGGGCCTCCAGACTAGCTTCCATTGAAGACTACGTGGAATGCATTTTTTAACTAATAGAGGTATATCAAAATGCAGCTGTTGGACTTGGCCCTCTCCACGGGGCCACCCCCAAGATTTTTACTCCTTCCATTTTGTTTTTGCTGGCCTTAAGACTCTGTGTAATTTACAACTACTAACCAGTGCTTGAGTGCTTATGCTAAAAAATTGTGACATTGGCTTCCATCTGATTGGCATATGTATCTTACTTATACATCCCTAGTAAAGTGGTATAACACATACCAAGGGGCTGTAAATTAAATGTTACTAGTGGGCCAGCAGCACTTATTGTGCCACCCACTTAAGTAGCCCTGAAAAACATGCTTGCCATTGTAGCCTGTATGCAGCTTGAACAGCTAATTCGATTTAGCAAACCAACCACCTTGCCAAGTATAAAACTCCATTTTCTGTTACTGCATGCCACACCTAAGGTAGACCCTTGACATACTATAGGGCAGGGTGTATTGTAATTAAAGGTGGGACATGTACTTTTATGTTTTACATGTCCTGGAAGTAAAAATGTCCAAAATGTGTTTTTCACTACTGTGAGAATTATCTCTCCCTTAAGATATCACCCTGTTACGTGCTAAAATTTGATTGGGAGCAGGTAGCAAAGTCATGTTTGGTTTCTGAGGAATTGTAATTAATGTCCAATTTAATAGTAAAGTCATATTGTTAGAAAAGGCCTCTTTTTGACATAGATACCTCTCACAGTTTTTGCCTGGTAAATTATGTAGCCTAGACATTAGTAGTGCCCAAGGCCCCTGATAACCAGGTTTCATGGGCTAGATCTCTTGCCCCAAAACTGTTGTGATGCATTGTCACAATTAGAGACACTTTTCACTGCCACCATAAGTCCCTAGCAAATGGTACGTAGTGTCCCAGGGCAGGAGGTATTAAGAGTAGGCCCCTGATGGCAGCAGCACTGATTGGGTCACCCTCTAGCACCATGCATTCAGGAGTGTCCTCATGCAAACATAAAATGCAAACTCGACATGGGACACTGCCTGTGTGCCCTGTCTACTACACACTACATACAAAATAGGTGAGTTACACCTCTGGCAGGTCTTCCAGCCCTAAGGCACGGTGCACTATACTGTATGGAAGGACATAGATTCATGAGCAATATGCCCCTTCTGTGTCCTTACCAAAGCTGGGACATAGTGAGTGAACGGAGCAGCCATTTTAAATGCATGTGCTGGACACTCGTCAGTATGAGTTTCACAGATACATGATGGCCACTCTGAACCCTGGGTTATTTGATATCAAACAACTAAGAATGATAAATTAAAACTGGTACCAGTGTTGGATTTATTATAAAATGTACCTGGGGGTCAACTTAGAGGTGCCCCCGCAAAAGACAACTACCCTGGCATGGTTTCTGGCTGGTCACATCCAGCCTGCCACCAACAGACACAAGTCTGCATCCCTGGGGTGAGGGCCTCTGCCCTCTGCTCTGGGATTCAGTACAATGCCCTTTCTGGGTGGAGGTGCCAACTCCCCCCCCCCTCAGGAATGTGCACCATACTCTCGGCGAGCTTCAATGGGATTAATGCATTCGAAACCCAACTGCCAGCCCTGCTGCTAACAGCCGATGGCCACCCTATTGCAAACTCCCACTTTTGGGGAAACTCCCACGTTTGGGGAAACTCAAACAAAGGACAGGAGGAGTGGTACTACCTAGCATGCACCACTGCTAAGGTGTTGTATGCTAGGTGGACTCTCCATTTCATTTTCATCCATCTTGGATGGAAGGAAAACAGTCAATTAGGTGAAGGTAAATTCCCTCTGCCCAAATGAAGTGGTCACTAAGTGGGTGTAGCCACCCTAAGGTAGATGACCCATTAGTCACTACCAGGTTCCCCCTAAAACGCCCACTACTTACGGTATTGACCAAGAACTCAGAATTGATGGACAGAAGAATACCAGCAACAAGAAAATCCAAAGGAACTAGAACTGTGTACCTGCTGCACAAAGAAAAGGCGCCAAACCCTTTCTGCTGCACCCAGCATCAGACAATTGTCACTGAGGAGCTGCTGGACAACTGGAAAAACTCTAAAGAACCCCAGGGGATCTCCAGGCTTTGCAAATTGCAGAGAACCCCCTCCAAAGTGGAGGTACCACTCTAAATCCCTAAGGAACCAACAAGCCAGGGAGGTCTACTTCACTGGCTGGATACTAACTCTGAAACCAGACACTGCAGCAAGACCAATCTTCACACCAAATACCCCAACGACAAATCCAGCCAGTGTGCAAAGATTGGTGGCACTGCACCCAACAACAGCTGAACCATACCAATACCCTTGGAATTAGTCACCTGACTTTGGACATCCAGAAAAACAGCCCACACAGGACTGTAAAGGACCAGGAGGGAGCCCCAGGCAATAGACTTCAGAAACAACCTCCTGTTGTCTGGCAATCAGCCCTTGAATCAACCTACCTCCTGCTTCTTATGGCATCCTTGCACACAGCTCCCGGCTCACTGATTTGCTCTGCACCTGGCTGACCTGTGCCCTGCACATAAGAACTAGCTGTGCTGTAAGGGTCCCCCACCCCTTGCAGCCTTGACACTCCAGGGGGGTCCTCAGGATCCACCTTTAAACTTACATGTGCAGTGTTTTTCCTAGTGGTCCCCCACAGTGGCCCCTCACCAGCCTCAGAGACCTTTTCCCACTGCTCCTGTCGGAACCGGGAGCCACACAAACTTCTCCAGCTGGCAGTGTGCGCCCACCGATGAGCTTGACCAACCTACAAAAGAAGAGCTTGGTAAACTTACTACATGATTTAATATGATTTTTTTTTTAATTATCCTCCATTGATTTCTAAGTTGCGTAATCATGTATGCTTTACTGTGTCACTGGGATCCTGCTAACCAGGAACCCAGAGCTTTTGCTCTCTCTGGTTCGAAATTTGTCCTTACATACTGGTAACCCAGTATTTCACTCCAAATTGGCATACTAGACCCCCTCCTTATAGGTCCCTAGTATATGGTACCTAGGTACCCAGGGCGTCGGGTTCCAGGGTATCCCTATGGACTGCAGCATTTATTTTGTCACCCATAGGGAGCCCATGCAAAGGCTTCTACAGGACTGCCACTGTAGCCTGTGTGAAATACTGCATGCACTTTTTCGCAGCCATTTTCACTGCGTGAGGTCACTTATAAGTCACCTATATGTCAAGCCTTCAGACCCTGAAGGCTGTGTGCAAAGTACCTGTGTTGGAGGGCACCCCTGCACTAGCAGAGGTGGCCCAACATTGTCAGGGCCATTTTCCTGGACCTCGTGAGTGCAGGGATGCCGTTTTAAGTGTGCACTGGACATATGTCTATACCAGAGGTCTTCAAACTGGGGGGCGGGCCCCCCTAGGGGGGCCTCAAGTGATCCCGGGGGGGGGCGCCAGGCTCTGGCCAAAATAAACATTTTACAGATAACAGGTCTTTGTTTTAAGCAGACGCATTTTATTGCATTGCTATAAAGGTAACAGTACTTAACTGCAATGTTTAAATAGGTCTAGCCATACTTAAACATTGCAATCTTTATAAAATAATTGCGAAGAATTCTGAGGGGGCGCCCAAGGATTTTTATTTTTCAACTGGGGGGGGCGCAGCATTAAAAATTTGGGAGACCACTGGTCTATACCTATGCACAACTTCACAATGGTAACTCCTAATGTGGCCATTTAAGGTGTCTAACAACTTGGAATTGTACCCCAATAATTATTCCAGTGTTGGCTGCACAATCCCATGCACTCTGGGGGCTCCACAGGGGATCCCCAGTACTGCCCTACCAGCCTTTTGCGTTTTTCACCGCAGCCCCAGCTGCTGCCACCTCACAGACAGGCTTCTGCCCTCCTGGGGGTTGAGCATCTCAACCCTAGGAAGGCATAACAATGCATTTACTTTAGGAGAGGGGTGTTCCACCCTCTCCCTTTGGAAATAGGTGTTACAGGCATGGAAGGGGTAGCCTCCCAGAGCCTCCGGAAATGCTTTGAAGGGTAC
Source organism: Pleurodeles waltl (assembly GCF_031143425.1). Taxonomy (NCBI): domain Eukaryota; kingdom Metazoa; phylum Chordata; class Amphibia; order Caudata; family Salamandridae; genus Pleurodeles; species Pleurodeles waltl. The sequence continues at coordinate 843,607,966 of NC_090436.1, forward strand.
AGCTGGTGCCCTCCTTGCATAATCCAGTCTTCACCGGTTCAGGGACCCCCAGTCCCTGCTCTAGCGTGAAACTGGACAAAGGAAAGAAAAGTGACCACTCCCTGTCCATCACCACCCCAGGGGTGGTGCCCAGAGCCTCTCCAGAGTGTCACTGGGTTTTGCCATCTTAGATTCAAAGGTGTTGGGGCACTCTGGGAGCATCTCAGTGGCCAGTGCCAGCAGGTGATGTCAGAGATCCCTCCTGATAGATGCCTACCTGGTTAGGTGACCAATCCCCCTCTCAGGGCTTTGTAGGGTCTCTCCTTCAGATTCAGATTGCAAAACTCCAGCAGGAATCCTCTGCATCCTTTACTTCATCTTCTACCAACAGATCAACCACTGACTGGTCCAGGAACTCTTCAAAACTGCAACACAGAAGGTAAGATGAATTCTGCAACATTGTAACTTTAGCTCCTGCCAGCAACTGCAACAGTTTCTAGGTCGTGCATCTCCAAGGACTGCCTGTCTTCAGCCTACACCAGGCGAACTGAAGGAATCTCCTGTGGAGTGACGGAGTCACTTCCCTAATTTAGCAGGCACCTCTCTGCAGCAACGACCGGTGGCTTAGGTCCCCTCTCTAGATGACAGGTCTGGATCCAGCAACACAGGTGATGGACTAAAGTGACTCCGACAGTCCCAATGTCCAGCTGTCCAACTTTGGTGGAGGTAAGAGCTTGCCTCTCCACGCATGACAGTACCCCCGTGCACCGCTTGACTTGTAGTTGCTAAGGCATGTGTGCTACCTTCCATGCACAGAACAGCTTAGACCCCCAGCACTCCATCCTGCAATGCACAGCTTCCTGAGTGGTTCTCTGGCGGCGTGGGAATCCTTTGTGTCATGCTGCAAGGGCCTCCATTTGCACCTTCTTTGTCCCCATGCTGTGGGACTCCTGTGCATTCTGCCTGGTCTTCTGAGGGCTCTCTGAGTTGCTGAGAGCCCCCTCTGTCTCCTTCTCCTGGATAGAGCCCACCAGGTCCTTCCTGGTCCCAGGCAGCGCCATTTTCTGCCAACCACGTATTTTGCATGAGCCAAGGCTTGTTGGCAGAATCCAGCGACACAAACCAGACTGCATTCATCCATCTGATGTGGGACATTTGCACCAACCAGGAACCAGCATCTGTCTTCTTTGGTACAATAATGACTAGGGGCCTGATTACAACTTTGGAGGAGGTGTTACTTTATCCCAAAAGTGACGGTAAAGTGACGGATATACCACCAGCCGTATTACGAGTCCATTATATCCTATGGAACTCAGAATACGGCTGGTGGTATATCCGTCACATTTGGGATGGATTAACACCTCCTCTAAAGTTGTAATCAGGCCCTTTGTCTTCTCACCGGTGGTTCTTCTTTTGCACCTTCATCCGGGATAGCAGAGGCTCCTGTTCTCCCGGGACTCTTCAATGCTTCTTGGAATTGGTCCCGTTCTTCCACAGGTCTTCAGTTCCAGGAATCCATCATTCGTGTTTTGCAGTTTCTTCTGGTTCTTGCATTATCTACTATCATGACTTCTGGTATGTTTTAGGAAACTTGCTGTGTTTTACTCCTGCTTTCCTGGGCTCTGGGGTGGGGTATTTTATTTACCTTTGGTGTTTTCTTACACTCCCAGTGCCCCTCTACACATTACACATTACACTTGCCTAGATGGGAAAACAACTTTCGCATTCCACTATTTTATTGTATGGGCTGTGTTCCTACTAGGCCTATTGCAACCTATTGTGATTTTCACTGTTTGCACTATTCTCTGACTATTTAAGTACCTGTTTTTGGTTACTAGTGTATTTATTGTGTAATTTACTTACCTCCAAAAGGAGTATATTCTCCAAAGTATCTTTGGCACAGTGTGACTAAAATAAAGTATCTTTATTTTTGTAACACTGAGTATTGTCTTTCATGTGTGTGAGTACTGTGTGACTACAGTGGTATTGCAAGAGCTTTGCATGTCTCCTAGGTTAGCCTTGGCTTCTATGCCTACAGCTACCTCTAGACAGCCTGGCTTCTAGACACTGACTACATCTCACTAATAAGGGTTAACTGGACCTGATATAAGGTAGCTTCATAATAGTAACCCTGAATATGGCCATGTAAGGTGTCTAAGATCATGGAATTGTCCTTCCATTCCAAATCTGGTATTGGGGAGCCAATTCCATGCATCCTGGGGGCTCCACCATAGTCCCCAGTACTGCCAAACCAGCTCTCTGAGGCTTGACCTGCAGCTACAGCTGCTGCCACCTCACAGACAGGGTTATGCCCTCCTGGGGTCTGAGCAGCTCAGTCCCAGGAAGGCAGAACAAAGCATTTCCTTGGGGGGGGGGGGGTTGTTACACCCTCTCCCTTTAGAAATAGGTGTTACAGGCTTAGGAGGGGTAGCCTCTCCAGCCTCTGGAAATGGTTTGAAGGGCACAGATGGTGCCCTCCTTGCATAAGCCAGTCTACACCGGTTCAGGGACTCCCAGTCCCTGCTCTGGCGTGAAACTGGACAAATGAAAGGGGAGTGACCACTCCCCTGTCCATCAACACCTCAGGGGTGGTGCCCAGAGCTCCTCCAGTGTGTCCCAGACTTCAGCCATCTTGTTTTCCAAGGTGTGGGGACACTCTGGAGGCTTCTGAGTGGCCTGTGCCAGCCGGTGATGTCATAGACTCCACCTGATAGGTCCATACCTGATAAGGTAGCCAATCCTCCTCTCAGGGCTATTTAGGGTCTCTTAAGATTCTGCTTGCAAGTTTCCATTAGGAATCCTCTGCAACTACTTCTTCATCCTCTGACCTCGGATAGACCGTAGACTGTTCCAGGAACCGTTGTAACAGCAACAAAGTATCCAGAAGGGCTACTTCGACTCTGCAACTTCAGCTCCAGCCAGCAACTTTTTTCTAGTTTCTAGTTTCTACAGTGTGCATGCTCTGGGGACTCCCTGTCGTCACCCTGCACTAGAAGGACTGAAGAAATCTCCTGTGGAGTGATGGAGTCACTGCCCTGCTCCATCAGGTACCTTCTAAGACGATGACTGGTTCTCTTGGACTCCTCTCCTGGCAACGAGCGTGCTCCTTGGAACACAGGTGGTGTACCCCCTTTGACACAGACTGTCCTAAGGTCCTGCTGTCCAAATGTGGAGGAGGTAAGAGCTTGCCTTCCCTGTTTGAGACAGTACCCTTGTGCACTGTGTCATCTTTACCTCCTGAGGCCTTTGTGCACTATTTGCAAGAATCCTTCATGCACAGCCTGGCCCAGGTCCCCAGCACTCTATCTGCGGCGCTCAACTCGCTGGGTTGTTCTCCAGTGGAGTGGGACCTTCTTTTGAGGTGCTGCAACAACCACAATTTGCACCTTCTTTGTCCTCATGTCCTGGGACCTCTGTGGGTGCTGCCTGGCCATCTTTGGGTTCCCTTCAGTGTTGGGAGCTCCCTCTGCCTCCTCAGTCCGAGTTGAGGCCCCCAGATCCCTCCTGGGTCCAGGCAGCGCCACTGTGACGCAATCCGCAATATTACTTGAACCAAGGCATGTTGGACTAATCCAGTGCTGAAACCCGCTTGCATCCAACATCTCTACGTGGGACATCCATTGCATCATGCAGGAACCCGCAGCCATCTTCCTTGGTGCTGTTCTGCAGTCTTCTTCCAACTGGAGACTCCTCTTTTGCACCATCTTCTAGGTTGGCAGGGGCTCCTGTCCTTCCTGGAATCTTCTGCGACTTCTGTACTTGGTCTTCTCTCTTTACAGTTCTTCAGGTCCAGGAATCCACCATTTGTTGCTTGCAGTCTTGCTTGGCTCTTGCAATAACTCTAATCACGGCTTGTAAAGTGTCCTAAGGAAACTTACAGTACTTTACTCCTACTTTCCTGGGCTTTGGGGTGGGGTATTTTACTCACCTTTTTTGGTATTCTTAATCTCCCAGCGATTCTCTACACACTACACTTGCCTAGGAGTGAATTTGTGATTTGCATTCCACTTTCTTAGTATATGGTTTGTGTTGCCCGTAGACCTATTTCTTCCTATTGCATTCTCTGGTATTTTCTATTGTTTGCACTATCCTATGTCTAATTAATTACCTTATTTTGGTGTCTAGTGGATATATTGTGTATAATACTTACCTCCAGAAGGAGTATTGCCTCTAAGATATTTTTGGGCTTGTGTCACTAAAATAAACTACCTTTATTTTTGGTAACACTGAGTATTGTCTTTACTTGTGTATATATACTGTGTGACTATAGTGATATTGCAGGAGCTTTGCATGTCTCCTAGTTCAGCCTAAGCTGCTCTGCTACAGCTACCTCTATCAGCCTAAGCTGCTAGAACACTACTACATTTCACTAATAAGGAATAACTGGACCTGATATAAGGTGTAAGTACCTAAGGTACCCACTACAAGCCAGGCCAGCCTCCTACAGGGGCGATCTACCTGGAGTAGGGGTGGAGTGGTGGGGAAAGGGTAAGTTGTTTGGGTGGGTATTGTGCTTGCTGGGGGGTGAGGGTGTCCTCTGCCGGTGACAGGGAGTGAATTCCCTGTCACCGGTGGCCTTTCCGCCAAGGTTTTCGTGCGGTGTTACCGCCACGGAAAACTTGTGGAAAGGCGGCTCCTAATACTGCTGATGGTCTTCTGTGGACTGCTGGGTCAGAGATGCTCATTCCCGGCCCAGCAGTTCCTACCACCCTGCAGTATGAGTGGAGATGTGGCAGTTTGGCAGAGGCCAACCCGCCACACTCATAATTTGGCAGTCTTCACCACCAGCCTGTTGGTGGTGACACCGCCACGTTTGGCCTGGTGGTCAGAAGACTGCCATGGTCATAAAAACCACCCACATCTGAGCAAAGGAATCTTCACCACAACTTCATTCAGTGCCTCTCCTACAATGACAACTCCTCCTTGAACATTGCCATCTGCCTTACTCCCCTGAACTTTACCTTCTCAGACATTTGTCCTCGAAATTTCTTCTATGTCTGAATGTAGGGGGAGATCTGGCCTCATCTATTTTGTGTTTCCGAATGGGGATCCATAACAGTCAACCATAACCTTCAACTTTGCACCCATCTTGTGCGACTAGATGTCCGCAGTTGGCGCTTTGATCTTTTAGGCACTTGTTTTCACTTGAAACCATAAAAGTTCATAACTATGTTTCTCCTGTTTGGATTTTTTTGGTTTTGGTGTCAAATAATTTATGAAAATGGACTCAATTTTTCAAACTTGGTATAAGAGTTTCCTTGTGGTGTGTTTTTACTTTATTACTGTTTGGGTGCTGCATAAACACTTTACACACTACCTCTAAGTTAAACCTGACTGCCTTTGTGCCTAGCTACCAGTGGGTTAAGCCCAGGTTGCTTAAGTATCTTATTGAGGTTCAGCCTAACAAGGATTATGGTTGTTGCTTGTGTAGGGTTACATCCATCTCAACCAATATCCCAATTTCTCACAGTCGCTTGCAGCAACACATCTACTAACCAAGATGTTCTTATTATATGTTTTTATTTATACCTAACCAACATGTTTCAAATGCATGTTCCTACTGTAAGAGCACTCAATTAAAAGACCTCTGCAGATTATGTTTACAAGTATCAAGCAAAAGGGCTTTCTCCAAGCAGAATCAAAAGGTAAATTACAAACAAGGTCATTTAAGCATTTCCTGTGTAAATTCCCTGAATGTAATATACCATTCCTCGTTTTGCCTTCAGTTCTCTCCTCCACTGTGTTTGTGGACTCTTAGTCCCCTCTTGACAGAAACTTTTTTAAAGCATTTTGAATTATTTGTGATGCAGCTCTTTATTTCGAAAATTTGACTGATTTTGTACTGGTAAGGTGAAGAATAAAAAGTAAAAAAATGCACTATTGAACAAACAATATAGGACAGTATTTGTTGAGCAGCCACTTGGTGCTCGCAGTCACTACTAAGAATGACCTAAAAAATGGTAATGAGAGAGAGGCTAATCTGAGTGCTGCATAAACGAATCCACACTTGACAGAAGTGCCTCTTTGTCAGCATTTACCTTTCGTTCAAGGTAGAATGCTACTACTATCAAAATTCAATGTATTCTTATAATGGCCAGTCACTTTTTCGCTTATAAACCGAGCCCTTCCGTTGTTGGCTGTCTCCAGCTTGAATTTTCAGTGCACAAGGACATGGTAAAAGATTATATAGTGCAGAACATTGTCCCTGCGGTGCAGTGGGGCCCCAACCCTTCAGGGAGTCTCCGGGTGCAACCCTTCAAGTGGGCTCCATTCCGTCAAAAATCTATGAATATTTGTGAGATATTAGAGAATAAAAGGCTAATTTCCACATTTTGCGGAAGGACGTGTGCATTTTGGGGCTTAATGGGGTGTAATTTTATATATTTCTTTAAACCAAACGTGTATTTATTTATTTACTTATTTTTTGCCTCTTGTGTTATTCTTTAGGCCAGTTGAAGTTGCCCAGTGCGCTAGCTGGACAGAGCCTCCTGGAGATAAAGTAGCCTTGAGCCCTTATTATGAGAGTGGGGTGTTTGTTTTTTACTGGTCATGATAACAGCCCGGTCCCCAGAGGATCGATATTTATTGGGGCTGAAAAAAACTGCAATTATGATTTTTTTCCTCTTCCCGATGGGAATAACATGACGAATTGGATATTTCCTTCACCAAAATATTCATGACCTGGTATTTACCAGGCATATCCCCTAGTAATTTTAACAGGTTTGACCAGCTGCAAGTCAAGTGGGGAAACTGCAGGGAATGCAGTAATTACTTCGAAGTCGTGATTTCGATCTCTGCAGAAATGTGTCTTACATTATTACATTATTGGAACTCTGCATCATAGATCCTTAAAGGTATAACTGTATAACATTCACAACACAATCATGCCTAGAAAATGACAAAATACATAAATTGTGAAAAGGGTCAATAGTCTTAAAATGATAAAGGATCTGATAATAATACGTATAAGGAACATAGTCCCACTAGCCTTCTTAATGGTGTTTGAAATGTTAGTATCGGGTCATGCAGTAGATCACACGTGCATGAGAAATCGCTCTTTTTGGGCGCTCTGATGCCTGGATGCAGATGTTTTTCGCTGATCGAGAGCAAAACATATCTCCCCTTGTGGGGCAAGCTGGTTACAAGCAGGAGACCATAGCTGATTAATTCCGATGATCCCTCGCAAGGACACAGGGCTGATCAGCCTATCGATTGTTGAGCCCCCTCAGTGGCAGGGAGAGCGTATCTCTCCCAGAAGCAGAGAAAACATTTCCATCGGGTCACGTGCTTGGATACAGTATTTAGCAAATCTTTTCTTTTACTTCTGTTCACAGCACGCCACTCCTCGGAGTGAAGGCAGAGTGAAACATAACAGCACCAATTTTTCTGCCATATAATGGGGCAGTGATTTAGGCCTAGCAGATAAGTATGTCCTTCTGTTCCAAAACAAGATCCCCAGATACATTACCTTGCAATGAGATCTAGTGGTTTCAAGAAGTGTTCACAGCTTTGGATGCCTTATATATTACTTGCATATGATATAAGCGTGCACTATATGAAAAACCCCAAGTAATGCCTTCAAATATGTAAGCATGATTCTTGCATGCCTTACTCTTATGACCAGCCTCCCCTTTGTAGCTTGGCCCATGTAGGAGAGCATGCATTACTTTCAGAGTTGTGCGAAGGGACACACATGTACAAGGTTTTCTACGTGACATTTTAGCTAAATGTTATAGACGTTAACATCATTTAACAGTTTCATACCGTATAAACTGATTTCAGATGTCTTTGAGATATCTATTGAAAGTCGATATATCTTCGATTCTCCAGTAATTTCATACTTTACATGACAGATCAAATACTTGGCTATATAATCCATTCCCTGCTTAGAAGTTATTATCAGGTATATGATTCAGCCGTCGTCTTGATGCAGCTTGGTCTGGAGGCGTATATTTCAGGTAATAGTTCTATAACTCGTAATGTCCCTGAAAAAAAGTATGTACACCAGATTAACCCTGAACATTACCGCAAAACACTTATTAAAGCTAAGGAAGCTGTCAAAATCTTAACAAGAAATCCCTTTTCTCTGCCCATTTCTCGGCACACAATGTGAATTGCAGTGCAGTGAACACAAATATCCGTATGTTTAATAAGCGATAATTATCACATCCAATCAGTTGCGTACATTTAGGTGATTGATTTTTTATCAAATATGTTATCCAGCCCACTCGAGTCACTAAAACCCTGATTACGAATTAGGCAGTGTAGTAATTTTATTACAAACACGGAGGCTCCTATTATGCTAACTTCTATTGCTTTAATTTGAATAGCAGCCAAGATAAACTACAAATCCCAGCAAACCTAGCTGGGGAACTACTGAAATATGTCATACAGTAGATAACCAATCAGAGTAACAGGTGAGTATAAACATATTGACTGAGAGCAACAAGTCCTCTTTTCTTGCTGCTCGCAGTCAAGATAAGTACTATCTTTCTACTCATGTATTTGTAATGATTTAAGATGCTTATTTAGTGTTTTTCCTTACTATATTGCTTTGCCTGTGCCAATGTATTACCATACGTTTCGTATTAATTTACCCCTCTTGTTTGTTTGGGTGCTTTTATTACCGCTTGTTCGTCTTCTAATCGATTCCCCAGCGTTCTAAAGCGAATGCCTGGGGCACGTGCTGTGCACAGCAGCGTTTTCCCTGCCTAACGCGAGCCGGCACAGCGTCTGACAGCGTCTCACACCTCAACGCGAGTCAGATCAGCTGTTTTCCTCAGCTTTTCGCTTCATTGCGGTCCCGCTTTTCCTAGCGCAACCACTTCCTAAGAAAACAAACATTTGCCAGTGAGCCTTTCTTGTTTTCCCCGCGGAGATCAGCTGTTCCCTCAGCTGTTTTTTTCTATCTGTCACACGTTAATTAACGCAACCGTTTTCAAGCTTCAGGAAGCCTTTTTTGCCAGATTCTTCATTACTATTTTCTCAGTTTGTGCCCATTTAACAAAGTTATTTTTTCTTTCCTCAAGTTGTACTGCCTGATTCAGTCCTTTTTTCCAAAGGCAGTCTACCCCTACATTTCAACTCTCAAATTTTATTGAAATAATAATAATATTTCCTCTACTATGGAAAATTATTCCGAAGATGAAGAGGCTCAACAGTTTAAAGAGGATTTAGATTCCTTTATTCAAGACTCGGTCCAGAAAGCGGTTTTCTCCTCAATTTCCGATTTTTCTAAGACTTTTGAAGCATACAAGGATCTACTCCTGCTAGATCACGAATCCCGGATCGAACTCCAATGGTGGCTCGACCACCTAGACACTTGGAATGGCCGGGCAATATTCTCTACAGCACCAGATCTTGTCTTAGAATCCGATGCAAGTCGGACTGGTTGGGGCGCAAGATGCACTCAGTTCTCGACTGGAAGTTTATGGTCAAGAGAGGAGTCATCTCTGCACATAAACTGTTTAGAGATTCTTGCAGGTTCCTTTGCGATCCAAACCTTCGCCAAAGACAGGGTAAGTTGTTCTATTCTCCTCCGGATGGACAACATTTCAGCAGTTCGGTATATAAATCACCTGGGAGGTACTCGGTCAAAACTCCTCGCCGAGCTAGCGAAAAGTCTATGGGAATTTTATCTTCAAAACCAGATTTCCCTACGAGCAGAATACCTTCCGGGAAATATGAACACAATTGCAGATTGGTGCTCCAGATATCTTCAAGACTCCAGCGATTGGCGTCTTCACCATTCTATCTTCAACAATCTCTCTTCCAAATTCGGTCCCTTCTCTGTCGATCTCTTTGCCTCTCGTTTGAATTCTCAAATCCCTCAATTCTACAGTTGGCGGCCAGACCCTCAGGCTTTGGCCACCAGCGCTTTTCAACAGGATTGGTCCAACCAAATCAATTATGCCTTTCCTCCCTTCATTATGATTCCCAGAGTTTTGGCGCAGGTCCGCTGTCAATCCACCAAAGTGCTATTGATTACCCCCCTCTGGCAGGGTCAGCCTTGGTTCCCCTCAGCTCTCGAATTACTGGTAGACCTTCCTGTTCTTCTTCCACTCTTTCCCTCTCTTTTGTTGAATCCTCAAGGACAACCTCACGACCTGATACTCAACCACTCTCTTCAGTTAGTCGCATGGATGGTTTCAGGTCTGCCTGGAGAACCCCAGGAATTTCTCAGGAAGCTGCAAGCTTCTTATGTCAAGCCTGGGCTCCCGGCACAACTAAAGCTTACAAGTCAGCCTGGTCAATCTGGCATAATTGGTGTCTGGTCAGCAGATGTAGTCCTGGTTGTTAATTTCTTATCCTCCCTGGCAGCCCAGGGCAAGGCTTATAGAACAGTGAATATATACAGGTCTGCGATTTCCGCAGAACATGATCGAGTCAACAATAAACCCATTGGCGAACATCCTCTAATTTGTCGACTGTTAAAGGGAGTACGTTTTACCAAACCTCCTCTACCTAAGTACAATTCTATGTGGGATGTTAATGTGATCTTACAGTTTCTTCTATCTCAACAGTCTAATTCTCTTTTATCCCTAAAATTTATTTCTGCTAAACTAACCATTCTCCTCTGTCTAGTTTCTCTTAAGCGCATTTCTGATGTTAGAGCCTTGGATGTGACTTCTGTACAATATACTCCTCAAGGTGTTTTCTTTCAGGTTCGAAGAAGGACAAAAACAAATTTAATGTCAGTTTTTTATCCATGTTTCCCTGGTCATGCTAATTTATGCGTAGGAACTTGTTTGAAAGAATATGTATCAAGAACTAAAGATTTGAGAAAGCCTTCTGAAACTCAACTCCTCGTCTCATTCAGATCCCCTCACAATCCTGTCACTTCCACTACTCTGGCCGTTGGGTAAAATGGATTATGAACTTGGCTGGTATCAACATCTCCCTCTTTGGGGCCCATTCCACCAGAGGAGCTATGGCTTCCAAGGCCTTTTGGGCAGGATTGAGTTTAGGCGACATTCTCAAATCAGCTGATTGGTCAAACGTCTCAACCTTTAGAACCTTTTATTGTAAACCTGTTTCCCATGTAGCTAATTCAGTAATTTCTATGCTTTGAACTAGCATAATAGGAGCCTCCGTGTTTGTAATAAAATGGAGATTTTCTTAGCTTTAGTGAAAGAAAGTCTTGATTTTATTAAACACACGGAGGCGAGTATTATCCCACCACTATTGTTCTTCCGTTTAACCCTCCCTTTGTTCTTAGCAGGTACAGCTACCGCTACCAACCAGACATCTTAGGATTCTTTCTTCACCATACCATGATGCTCTGACTGACATACCTTCTTTAATTCAAAAGAGGACTCTACTTCAAGACCTTTTCAACCCGGAATTCGATCAAAAGACTGTTAATATCGTATATCGTTTTGAAGCCTTATTTTCAATTTTGTTGGCATGTGTTATTTTACTCCTGATTGTTCCTTTATTCAGAGTGGCTTAACTGCTCTGCAAGAAAAGAGGACTTGTTGCTCTCAGTCAATATGTTTATACTCACCTGTTACTCTGATTGGTTATCTACTGTCTGACATATTTCAGTAGTTCCCCAGCTAGGTTTGCTGGGATTTGTAGTTTATCTTGGCTGCTATTCAAATTAAAGCAAGAGAAGTTAGCATAATACTCGCCTCCGTGTGTTTAATAAAATCAAGACTTTCACTAAAGCTAAGAAAATCTCCATTATTACACATTTCATTAAGTAATACCTGGTCAATATGATGCATAAAAGTTTATAATGTTTTTCACATGCATTTAAAAAATCTATTGCGATAAATAGTGTTTGCGTTGAGATTGCTCCGGCTCCACCTACTTCCCTACCAATGGGTGGAAGGGCTGGTATTAGGTCTAATTGCAGCAGGCAGCCTGATCCTAAATCTGTGGCAGTTGGGTGGATCTGCCAACAGCTGGATGGGAAGTATAATCAGAACCTGTCGACGGTCAGGTCTTCGTTGGCTTGCTTGGATCTCCCCCCAGCTTGTGCCCCCTATGTGGTGGTGTTGACGAATGTTCCTGCTCTTGCTCCTGGGGCAACTGAGTCTACGGCTCAACTAATAAATAAGGCTGGATATTGGCTGAGTAAGAATTGTGATTTTTCATGTAAAGATTTTAAGGACATTCTGTTTGCTAGAAGAATTGGTTGGGTTGGGCCCCAAAAAAAGGAGGGGAATGAAGACTGTATCATTATAAATGTTAGTTATCCTGCCCTGACTCAAAGGCTCCTCTCTACTTATAGTCCTGCTGCTTCAAGAGCAGGTACAATAGGTATGGTCCCCTTGGGTTATTTTTATGACCATATGCGATTGAGTGTTGAGGTTTCTCTTGGTATTGGCAGGAATCCCCCCCCAGGTCAGAATATCCGGCAGGCAACTAGCAGAAGAGCTGTTACCAACAGTAATCTAGATTTGGAAGGGGTGGATTGACAATGCACCAAGACCCCGATTATGCGGGAAGAGGTGCCTCCTCAGTGCAATCTTATCTCATGGAAAATTGCGGGGTATGATGCCAAGCTATCTGATCAGGTGTGGGTTAGTTGTGTGGCTAACTATGATGTTATCATGCTTCAGGAAACCTGGTCGGAGGGGATGGCTGTGTGGGATGGGTATGACAGATTTGCAATTCCAGCTGTGCAGTCTCTTGGTGGCCGCTCGAAAGGTGGCCTGGTTACCCTAATTCGCCTCTCTAAGATAGTGGGTGCATTTCAAATCAATTGCAACCACCAGGGTATATTGCTGGTATGGGTGATTTTTTCCAACAATTTTTATATTCTGTTGGTAAACTTTTATAATGCTGTGTGGGATGTGGGGTGCCAAATTGGGGCCCTTTTCTCTGTTCTTCAGGTTTTGAAGTGCAGAATGGAGGAGGTGGGGTTGAATTCTGTGCTATTGTGTCTGGAGATTTTAATGCTAAGTTGGGAAGGCTTAGTACTGTGGTAAATCCCTTTAAGTGTGACTGTGAGGATTATTTGGCGGATGGTCTGCAGGACTCCAGAGGCAGGGTTTTGATTAAGGAACTTAGGAAGATGGGTCTACAGAATTTCTGTGACTGGAAGCAGTAAATACTCACCAACTCCCAACCTATGTGGGAAGAGGGTCTGGAACCACTATTGACTATATTTTCGTGTCTTCACCTATGAAAGATCTGGTGATCGGGGGAGAGGTGCTAGGGGAGTGTTTTAGTGACCATAATCCCCTTATAGTGTCCTTTAACCTCCCTGGGGCCCTATGTAAATTAGCACGAGGTGGGCTTCGGTGGAAACAAGTAGATTCCCAAAAAGTCGTAGGAAGGGTAGTGGGGGAAAAACCTACATTTATTTATGGAAATACTTCTGATAGAGGCTCCCAATCCTAAGGCTGTTATGGATGCAATAACAGTAGTCAATACAGCAGTGAGAGACTGTTTATTTTCAATAGGCAGCCGCCCCAGTAAACGCAAATGTGGATGGTTTGATAAGGCCTGCTACGATGCTAGGGCAAACTTGAAGAGGGCCGTTAAGAAACATCCTAGAGATAGGGTCTTGTAAAAGAAGTTAGAATTAAGTATAAAAGGGCCCTGAGGGATAGTAAGTTAAAACATAAAGAAAAAGCCTGGGAAGAGTTAGAGCGTGCCATAGTTCTGAAGGATCCTGGTTTGTTTTGGAAGGTGGTAAATAGAGGTTCCTTTGGAACAGAGACATCTGAGGGCCTTGGCTGTAACATTGCCCCGGAGGCCTGGGTAACTCACTTCTGTAGAACATTTGAGGGTATCCCCCTAAGAAATAACCAGGACAATGAGTATGATATGGCTTCCAACCTAACAATTAGGTTTTCGCTCCAGGAGGTTATTGATGCGATACAGAGTAGCGCTATCAATAAAGGTCCGGGCCCGGACTCGATCCCTATGGATTTGTATAAATTGAGGGCCAGATGTAGTAAACTAAAATTTTGTGACTTGCAAATTGCGAGTCTGACCGACTCGCAATTTGCAACTCGCAAAATGGAATGCAGAAAGGTGTTTCAGACACCTTCTGCGACTCGCTATGGGGTCGCAAAGACCCACCTCATGAATATTCATCAGGTGGGTCACAGTTTGTGACCCCATAGCGAGTCCCTGCACTCACAGGGATGGTGGCCTGCTGTAGTCAGCAGACCTCCATGTCTGTGACTGCTTTTTCAATAAAGCATTTTTTTTTTTCATTTTGCAGCCTGTTTTCCTTAAAGGAAAACGAGTTGCAAAATGAAAAAACTTCCGAAACCATTTGGTTTCGTTTTTTTCAGAGCAGGCAGTGGTCCCTAGGACCACTGCCTGCTCTGAAAAAATATTTTTTTCGGTCTTCACAAAGGGGAAGGGGTCCCATGGGGACCCCTTCCCTTTTGCGAATGAGTTACCACCAGTCTGACACTAGTGGTAACTGCGAGTTGGTTTGCGACTGCATTCGCGGTCACAAAGCAACTCAGCATGGTGATGCGGTCGCAAATAGGAAGGGAACACCCCTTCCTATTTGCGAGTCGCATCCCCAAATTGCGAGTCGGTACCGACTCACAATTTGAGGATGAGCACCGCGTTCGGCCTTTTGCATGCCCCAAACTGCGTTTTTCGCAGTTTGCGATATGGAAAAGGCTTCGTACATCTGGCCCCCAGTCCCCAGTTATGGGCACCTATTCTTTTAAATGTTCTCAATGCGGCAGTTACTGTAGGTATTAATGCCTCTTGGAGACTGGCCTGTATTATCCCAGTATTTAAAAAGGGCGATAGGAATGATCCTAAGTCTTATCGCCCCATTTCTCTCCTTGATTCTTCTGTAAAGATTATGGGACGGATTATTTTAAGGTGTATTGAGGCCTGGATGATAGGAAATGATATCTTAAGCCGGGACCAGTATGGTTTTAGGGAAGGCCTCGGCACGCGAGAACAATGTCTTAACCTTTTGATGATGATTGGTAAATATACGCAAGCTAGGAAAGGTACCCTCTACCTTGCTTTTATGGACCTTAGTTGTGCCTTTGATAAGGTGAACCGATCTATACTGTTGGAGAGGTTAAATCAGCTAGGGATGGATCCTAATCTTGTAGAGTTGCTCCGGTATCTCCACTCAGGAACGGTTGCAAATGTGAGGGTGGGGTTTAATGGGGAATGGTCAGAGGCCTTTAAGCTTTCAAGGGATGTGCGCCAGAGGTGTGTTTTGGCTCCCACTCTGTTCCTTCTTTATACAAATGGACTGTCGGATTTTCTGATGGATCATTGTAGGGATGTTCCAAAGGTGAATGGTATTGATGTCCCTGTGCTGACGTACGCGGATGATGCTGTCCTTATGGCCCGCACTATGAATGGTCTCCGTGAAGTAGTCAGAGCCTATGCCTCCTTTATGTCAGCTTTGGGCCTAGAGATTAACTATAAGAAATCACATTTTATGGTTTGCGGAAGACCCTTGAGTAGGGTCCATGAGTTCCCATATATGGGGGTCATCTTTGATGGGAAAGGATCTTGGAAACCCTGTATTGCCAGAAGGGGTGTGCTTTTTCATGCAACAGTTGGTGCGACTTTTGACTTTGCTGTAAGTGTAGGAAGTAAACCTATTAAGCCTTTGCTTGAAATCTATAGGCGGAAATGCCTCCCTGTCCTGCTGTATGGTGCTGCACTTTGGGGGTATATGGATACCCGAGTCCCTACTGTAGAAGAAAATCAGTTCTGTAGAAGGCTATTGGGAGTTGGCCAAAATATTTATGGTTTTTGCCTTCATTTGGAATTGGAGCTTGAGTTTGTGCAAGAGACTATCCAGTTGGCCCCCCTTCTGTTATGGATTTCAATCTGGAGTAACGAACATGCTACTTTTAATAGGGATATTTTAAGGGATTGTTTGGCTTGTGACAATGTAAAGAACATTCCCTGGCTGACGTATATAAGGAAGATGGCCCATGATCTGGGGCAGCCTGATTTGTTTGAAAATCCTGAGGGCCTGACTAGTCGTGATGAAAATTGGGTTAAGGAGACTTTTCTGAGAATCCAGGAGACTAAAAGGGAGAGGGAGGCCTTAGGGAAAAAATCGGTCAGGGATTTTATTATGCTAAAGATGGGGGTGGGACATGAGCGCTCTCTCTTAGAGATAAATGATGTGAGGGAAAGGTCTCTTATTACTCAATTTTGTTTGGGGATCATTAGAAGTAATCTATGTTTCCCGCTAGGCCAGTATGGGGAAAAATCTATTAGACCTTGCCCCATTTTACATTGTTTTGTGTTTTTTATGTATCGTTTTGAACTCGTTTTTTATTACCTGTTTTAAGGCCCAAGGGTTTCGTGCAATATCGTCGTGCTTTTATGTGGCTGCGAATGGCCTCAAATGTATCGGTGTGGAGGGGCCTGGGATCATTCCTGAAGGGAGCTATTACTTGGCGTAAAAATGTAGAGTTCTTAGGATGAATTATTTTATTTTATTGTTTTTATGAATGAGGTCTTATCTGTTTATATTCTTGATGGGTGTTTTTATTGTATATTGTATTATTGTTATTTTAACTAATGTATTGGTGATTATTTGTTTTAATGGATGAATTTTTTCATAGCGAATAAAGTCTTCTTCTCTAGTGTGCTTTCATAAAAACACACACACTATTTACTGCACGCAATATCGCAAAAATATATTTGCAACTCTGGTCTTTACAGTTAAACCTGTGCAATATACCCTGAGAAATTTCCTCCTTCAGGAAGCAGGTGCTAATTCATGACTTATCCCCATAGAATATATACAGCAACAATTATTTTAACTAAAAATCCAAGTTCTATGTTAAGACATTATTGTTTTAAACTCAACAAGTGATTGATTATGCTGTTTAATAATGATTTCATTACTTACTGGTAATCCTCATTACTCTGAATAGCAAACTCAGAACAACCTGATCCCGCAAACTCCGGCTACTGCAGAAACAACATTAATTGCAAACCCGGAGGCATCATACAGGAGACCAAGATGATCAATGAGTAACAGAAGCCACAATTGTGGAGCCAGAGGATAAGGATTCACTAACATCCAACCTGTAATGGGACACAAAGGTAGAGGAAGTAGCCTAAGTAGCAGCCTGACAAATGTCCAACGAAGAAATCCCCTGATCCTCTGCCCAGGAAGCAGCCATGCCCCATGTAGAACGACCCAGCGACTCAAAGTGGGTGTAGAAGCTTTCAGGCCATGAAGAAGCACACCAATCACAAAGAGGGACTCACATTGCTGAAAACACCTGGTGCGAGAGAGATAGATGGACACAGCCTGCAATACATCCAAACTGTGCAAGGCAACCTCCTCAGGAGTAGCAGGAGCTGGAAAAAAGACAATATTACCCCCAGGCTGAAGCGATGGCCACCAGAAAAAAAGTTTAAATGAAAGAAACTTCAAATCCACAATGTCCAAAGGCTCAAAAGGAGGAGATTGAAGAGCCCTGAGAACTACAGGCAAATCCATGGAGGAATAACAGGACAGTAAAGAAAAACTCTTACGGAGATGGGAACCCAAAGGAAGGAGCACATGCAAACCAAAAGGAGAGCGAATAGCACAAATGGCCGCCCATTGGACCCTTAATGTGGAAACAGACAAACCCTTCTGGAAACCACCCTGAAGCAATTGAAGGACCAAAGAGACAGGACAAGAAGCTGGGTCTAAACAATAACCCCTACACCACTGGACAAAGGAAGACCAGTGATGAGTGTAAGCCTTCCTGGTGGAACATTTTTGAGAGTTCTGAATGGAAACAGCCACAGGAGGGGAAAGACCATGTGACATCAAACCCCTCTTCTCAAGAGCCAAACTGTCAGACACATCTGGCGGCAAGTGGATGGGAGATGAATGGGCATCTCTAGACGACAAGGATGGATTGGGAGAACCCACTCTGGCGCAGCCGCCATCAGATAAAAAAGAGGAAACCAACCCATCTGAGGCCAGAAGGGCGCTACCAGATTGAGGGGAACTGACTCCCTCCGAAGCCAGGCCAGGAGACGAGGAAGAAGAGGGAAGGGAGGAAAGGCATACAGAAACAGCTGTGGCCAAGGGTGGGACAAAGCACCGATCCCCCAACAACTTTATTCTGGGGATCTGGACAGAAACTGGGGCAGAAGGGAATTGGCCCTGTATGCAAACAGGTCGACCTGAGGGGTGCCAAACCTGTGGCAAATCTGGGTGAACTTATCTGGGGCCAGACAGAATTCTAGGGAAGAAGTAAAAACGCGGCTGAGCCTGTCTGCCCAAACATCGTCTCTCCTCTGAATATAAGTGGCTGAGAGGGAGAGAAGGTGAGACTCCTCCCAATACCCCACCTGAAATGCAAGAGAGCCCAGTGTCCAAGAACCCATCCCAGAATGCCTGTTGACATAGGACTTGGCTACAGTGTTGTCTGTCCACACTAGCACCACCTGGCACTGCAGTAACGGAGAAAAATGTAGCAGAGCCAGCAAGATCACCTTCAATGACCTCCACCGCCCTTGCATTAAAAATTAACCTGACCTTCCCTGCAGGTTTCAGGACTAGTAAAACCGGAGAATTTCACCCCTTCCCTCACTGCCCCACTTGCACAGGTACCACAGTCCTCCAGGGAGGCCTGGAAACAAAGTTGAGGGAGTAACCATCTGAAATGATCTGTGGAACCCAGGTGTCCCAAACATGCCTTTGCCAGGTGGGAAGAAAAAAAGCAAGATAACCCCCCACTGTGGGATGGGGAAGGAATAGTCAGGAACGCTTCCTGTCTTTAGGAGCAGGGGGAGGCTGAGGCTTAGAAAAGGCACAGGCAGGAAAGGAGGCAGACCTAGGTGGCCTGGACTGAAACCGCCCAGAGAAATTCCTTGTGCACTTCTTAGGAGGAACCTTCCTAGAGGGAGCAGGCCGGGAGTGAGAATGAAAAACCTGGGCATGCTTCTGATTCTTAAAGGATTTGTGGAGCATCTTTTCTGGATCCTCACCAAAAAGACGTCTGCCAGAAAAAGGCATATGTAACAGCCCAGATTTTTTAGCAGAGTCCACAGTCCAATCATAGAGATAGGCATGGCGACGGGCAGAAATGGAAGTGGCCATTGCTGTAGCAGAGGCTTTCACAGGAAACATCCACCAGGAATTTAGCCTGAGTCTCCATGGAAGAAAAAAGAGAGGAGCATCCTGGATTGCCCCATCAAAGAATGGAAATCTTTAACCAGGGACTGAGAGGCATAAACAGCATAAATGGCAGCCCGAAGGGCAAGGTTTAAACCAGAAAAACATTTCTTCAAAGAGGCCTTCACCCAACGATCAACAAAATCTGACAGTGGGACATCTTCCGACATAATAGAAGGATAGCAGGAAATCAATTTTCAGGGAGGAAGGGAACTCAAGAGCACCCTTGACCAGAGTATAAGGCACAACAAAAACTTAGGCAGATCAGCCCTTGCAAGATCCCACTACTCATGAAGGAGAAGATCCAACATCTCTTGGTTGACAGCCAAACAAGTTAGAGGATGGGAATGAAACGGCTAAAAAAGTTCCAAGCTTGGACCAGGAACTTCATCCTCCATATACAGAGGTTCTCCACAAGATACCTGAACAACGCCAACAGATCAGACGGCTAAAGGAACTTGGACCGGGGCACAGCCTCAGCCACCAGAGACACAATGCCCTCGTCATACTCTGGAGAAGGCCAGGAAGAGCCAGAAGAAAGAGAAGACATCATAAAAGAAGAAACAGACAAAGTAGGAGAAGAGGGAGAGTAGCAAGAGCCACCCAAGTCTTTGGGCTGCAAAAAAGCCTGAGAGGGATGACAGCAACACCTAGAAATGCTCATCCGAAAGACCCATATCCTGGGAGGACCCAGGAAGAGAGTCTGCAGACCTGTGGCATTTACTCCGAGAGGCACTGAAGCAATGATTGAGCTTAGCTGCTCGCTGCCTGTGTTCCATCGTATGTTGAACTGCCTTCAAGAAGCAGCAGGACCCAAAAATAAAGGGAAGAAGGACCCCTTGGCAGGCCTTAACAAAGCCAGAACTAAATCATGGAAAGTCATATAATTAAATAAATAGATGTATAATTTTATTTGTAGTTAGAAAAAGAAACGGGGGCCAAAGCCCATGAAGGTAACCACCAAAACCATCACCATAGCCCTAGACAGAAAAGGCATACTGCGACGGAACAGCCCAAAACAGCCCAGGAGGTGCAGTAACGACCTCCTGCCACACGAGAGAGCCAGCCACCAGCCAGACAATGAGACAACTGGCCAACTGGCCCAAATGCCAGGAACAGTGCGAGCACCGCCATCAGCAGCAACGGGCGTTGTGCAATCCTGCCTCCTGTTATACTGCAATCAGCAGGAGGAGAGAAGCAGCCTTTGCACCACCGCGCACACAGACAGAAGGAAGCGCGCAGTGGAAAAAGAGAGCAAATACAGCCGCAGCCCCCAAGTCCCAGATTAGTAGGAACACCAGACGGTAAGAAAAACATCCCAAGTGCTCAAAAAGGCAAAGGCTCACCCCAGGAAGGCTCAGCCAACCTAAGTACTGGTGAAAAGGCGTAGAGAACCCCAACCCGAGGCAGAGTGCCCAGCACACCACCCAAACAGGGAAGCAAACGAGAAAGCAAACAGCCAACTCCAAGAGGCCTGGCCTCTCAGGGCTTACCATTTGACTGGATATAGCAGGAACAGGAGAAAAAAACAGGATGTTTTCTGGGCTCCCTGCCTCTTCATACCTAGATATGTTAAAGGGTGATTGGAGGGGGGGGGGCGGGCTTTGTGGCTAGGGCACATGGGTCTAAGCAGATGTGGAACACCTCGTATGTGTAAGTATTGGGACAAGAAATAGAGTTGAGGAGGTAGTTATATTTTTCCAACACTTCCTTCACAGTGATGTATGCATTTTGTAAAGGATCAAACAATTACAAAAAGAACAATTACACATCTTTTTCATATTGATAAGTCTGTTGTTTTTCAAAATAATCTGATAAAAGATATTTTGATATATGTGTGACAGGTACCACCACATAAAATTCAATACATTTAAATGTGTTTGTTGGACTTTTTTGCTTATGCAGGGTCATCCCCAATCTTTTTGCCTCCTGCCTCCTATTTTTTCTGACCTGTTGCTGTTGGCTTTTGAACTCTGAGCACTTTACCACTACTAACCCATGCTAAAGTGCACATGCTCTCTGTGTAAATTGTAAGGTTGATTGGTTTATCCATGATTGGCATATTTGATTTACTAGTAAGTCCCTAGTGAGGTGCACTAGAGGTGCCAGGGCCTGTAAATCAAATGCTACTAGAGGGCCTGCAGCACTGGTTGTGCCACCCACATAAGTAGCTCTGTAATCATGCCTCAGACCTGCCACTGCAGTGTTTGTGTGTGCAGTTTTAAATGTAAATTCGACTTGGCAAGTGTACCCACTTGCCAGGCCTAAACCTTCCCTTTTCTTACATGTAAGGCACCCCTAAGGTAGGCCCTAGGTAGCCCCAAGGGCAGGGTGCAGTGTATGGTTAAGGTAGGACATATAGTAATGTGTTTTATATGTCCTGACAGTGAAATATTGGTAAATTCATTTTTCACTGTTGCAAGGCCTGTCCCTCTCATAGGTTAACATGGGGGCTACCTTTAAATCTGATTAAAGTGTAGATTCCCTTTGGGAGCGGATGGACATGTGGAGTTTGGGGTCTCTGAGCTCACAATTTAAAAATACATCTTTTAGTTGATTTTAAGATTGTGTGTTTAAAAATGCCACTTTTAGAAAGTGAGCATTTTCTTGCTTATACCATTTCTGTGACTCTGCCTGTTTGTATATTCCCTGTCTGGGTCAGTTTGACAGTTGGGCTGGTTGCACCTCACACTAGTCAGTGACACAAAGGGAGCTGGGGTGTAGTCTGCATTTCCTGATGAGCCATCTGTGCTAGGAGGGAGAGGAGGAGGGGCCACTAACACTTGAAAGGCCTGTGCCTGTCCTCACACAATGCCATCTACGACCCCCTGGTGAGTGTCTGGGGCCTGGCCTGGGAAAGGCAGGATTTCACATTCAAAAGAGACTTTACTTTGAAATAGGCCTACTTCAAAGGAGAAATTGGGTATAAGAAGGGCACTCAAAACCACAGACTTTAGATCACTTCTGGACATCAAGAGGAACCTCTGCCTGGAGAAGAGCTGAAGAGCTGAGGAGAAGTGCTGCCCTGCCTGTGACTATGCTTTGTGGAGCTATCCTGCAGTTGCTGCTTCTGCCAGAGTAAGAGGGCAAAGACTGGACTTTATGTGCCTTCCAGCTTGTGAAGAAATCTCCAAGGGCATGATTTAGAGCTTGCCTCCTGTTGTTTGAAGTCTCAGGGACAGCAAAGACTTCTCTCTGCCAGCACCTGGAGTCTCTGGAGAGACTGCTGCTCTGACAAGTCATGCCCTATCCAGTCCCTGAGCCCTTGAAAGGAAAGCTGGTGGAAATTCAAGGAAATCGACTTTGGATGACTTCAGACCGCCGCCACTGCTGAATCCGGTGACGCTGCCTCCAACCGACTCCGTGATCTTCGCTGGAACGCGACGAACTTCGCAGGCCCGACGCCGCTGCAGCCCCGGTGAAGTCTGCGACTCCGTGGAAGTCACCGCACCACGTTGTGACTGACAGCGCTTGAAGTGCGCGGATTCCACATTTCGCACCGACGCCGTGATCCCCGATTTCGCACATCGACTTGTTTTCACTCCACCAAAGGTACTGTACTTGGGGGTCTGCGCGACTCTGTGTCCGGCGCCGCTAGTGTTGGCTTGTTGGGAACGACTCCGTCATGACGCCGTGTTAACACCTCATCGAAGCATTTTGTGTTTCTAAGAGCTATTTTTGAGTTTAATCTTTAGAAATTCATAACTTGACTTGGGTATGTTGAAGTTTTGTCGTTTTGGTCTTGTTTTGTTTAGATAAATATTTCCTATTGTTCTAAACTGTGGTTGTGTCATTTTTGTAGTGTTTTCATTAAGTTACTGTGTGTGTTGGTACAAATACTTTACACCTAGCACTCTGAAGTTAAGCCTACTGCTCTGCCAAGCTACCAAGGGGGTAAGCAGGGGTTAGCTGAGGGTGATTCTCTTTTACCCTGACTAGAGTGAGGGTCCTTGCTTGAACAGGGGGTAACATGACTGTCAACCAAAGACCCCATTTCTAACAGTGTTCATTGCAAAGACCTATATGAATTGACCAATAAAGACACAAGTTTACATTTCATTCAAAATTAGAGTTTGAATACCCAATAAAAATGTTAATTTCAGACTTTTTTGCACAGGAAATTTAGAGGCAGATTTAAGAAAAGTGGCACTGCACCTAGTGCAGCGTCACTTTCCTTGCGCCCCTTAGCATCCCCCTACTTCCACCAAGTGTGTGCCGTTATTTAAAAATGGTGCACCATGGCACAAGTTCGGGGGCAATAGCGTCAATTTTTTACGCTATTGATGTTCTCTTCAGGAGTAGTGACAAAATATTGGCTCTACTCCTGCAGAGCACGTACAGGTCCATTATAAATAATGCTATGCCCCCTTTTATCACATGCTCTGAGGAGGCATTAAAAGTGACAAACAAAATGGTGCAAGGAAAATCTCTTAGATTTTCTTGAGCCATTTTTTCAGCCTCCCTAGTGGGGGAATGTCCCCCTGCATACATTATACCTGGTGCAGGCATAATGTGGCGCAAGAGTTTACAAGGTGGTGTAATGCATGCATTGTGCCACTTTGTAAATATGGCTTGGGGAAAATGCCACTTAAGCGCCACCTTAGAATAAAAAAATGACTCTATGGTGGCGCTAAGGTGGTGCTAGGGGCTCTTAAATATGCCCCTTATTTTTTAAGTGACATGAATTTAACAGTATTTTTTTTTTAATTCAAGTTTTAAAATGTTGTTTTTTTATCTCTCATATTATGGGTGTAGGCGGTAACCAAATTCAATATAAATATGCCATAAAATACAAAGAAGTAAGAATAGACAACAGTGTCACAGCACTACTGCCTATTCTTTTTTCCTTGTACTGTGGTTCAGAATCTCCATGATGTAGAAAAAGTTTGGACATACCTGCTGACCTTAGTATAAACCTTGGGCTGGATGTTTTTTTTAGATGGGGATGTTGTATTGTTCAATGTGTGCAGTGTATGGGGTATTGCTGTCTCATTGAGTAAAGTGGGTCATCTGTGACAGGATGATCACTTGCTTTTCCAATTATTTTCCTAGTGTTTCTAAAGCTTATGCATTAGAAGAGTGGTCTAAAACTAATTGTTGGCTCCGGGCCAATGCTATGTGTATGTGTAAGTGTACAAGCTTTTGTCCTCTGATGTTGCTTGTTGCTGTGTGGCATGGTCGGTCTGACAAATCTGCTCAATGACATCTTTGAAAAAGTCTCTAATGTCTGGTAGAGCAGACAGGACAGGCTTATGGAGTTATTTAGGAAAGTATCTAGTCCTTTTACCACATCGAGTAGATGGTGAGTGATTTCATAATGTTCTGTTGGTGTAGGTAGATGATCATCATGTGAGCTGACATGGGTTTCATCTTGTGGTATTTGATGTGCTGAGCTTAAGGTTTCTGGGACATCGGATCTTACCACTGCCCCTACAGTTTGTTCAGTCTCCAGCATATTCTCAAGCTTGATCAGTATGAAAGCAAAAGGAATGATATGTGACTCAACTTAAGGTGACATTTTATGGGGGAGTGCACTTTTAGTAATAACTGTTCTAGAGGTTGTTTTAATACAAGTTAAAGGAACACCCACCAAGGCCGTAATGTAATGGTGGTGGTGTTTTGTTGCCATTTTAGTCATTGCTCCATGCACATTATTTTAGCAACACTAGGCCTGCTGCTGTGCACTTTAACCTAGATATATTTTATTCAGCTTTGTTTATTATTTTAACAATAGCCATATTTGTGGTCTTGTTTTATTTCTCTCTATCTAGCTGTTCTTTGCCTAGGCGAGCACTGTGTTCTTAAACAAGCACTCCGTGCTTCTCTCAAGGCTGCAGTAAGATAGGTTGCCGGTAAACGTGGTAACGTTTTGTCTCTGGTATTCATAGAAACATACACATCCTTACGTAGGGACATTTTCTCAGAACATCGGCTGTTTCGCTGCAGCTGCTTATGCAGGTTTTTTGCCTTTGCTCAGGTATGGGGGATTAGGGGATGATGTCTTCCCAGGGGAACCTAAAGGGCAGAACTAGAGCTTAACGTGCTGTGCCTAGCCTAGGTAGGAATTAGTCTATTGACTCTAGTGACAATATGGTAGCATTATTTCTATGCTTCACTCTCCTTATCACAGTGTTAATCCTGTCATGCTTTATCATCCTGGTTATTGAAGTACACTCTTTTTTGTCTAAGATGCAGTTGCTTCATTAAAACCTTATTGAAACATATGCTGCCTCTGCTAGCCTTGCATATGTGAGACTAATGTAACTGAGAGAAACCGATGAGATCTGAGTGATGGTGATTTTCCTGAGGAGTCAATTGTGTCATGCGCTCGGTTGCCCAATCATCCCTGCTCTTGGGTAGAGATGAGGCACTGCTAATAAGCCGGAGCAGAACCTGAATTAGGCTGACAGGTGTCACCTGTAGTTGATTAGACTCAGTCTCTCACATCGCAGGCAATTCTGCCAGCCAAATCCAATAGTCTCATTAGAATAATGAGAGCCTACGCAACAGTGGTATTAGGGATGTTGTAGTAGAACTTACAATTTTCATCAGTACTGGAGATCATTTTGTCAGCAAGGTATTCTTTTCATGAATGATTAACACTTGTTGATGGTATTGGCATCGGTAATGTTGCCATACTGGAAGTACAGTTGCTCTGTAATTGTGTTGCCCGTAATATGACCTGGTGGTAGAGGCTTGGTTCATTTTCCTTCACCAATGTCCACACGTTGCAGTGAATAATTGGTAATTTTTTAACCAAATATTACCAGATTTGATCTGCTGATATTTACCATGAAACTCATAATTGTGATATGTGTGGTGACAGGGTTTCCAGCTCACATTGAAAATAGCTGGGTGGCTGTTAAATAGGGCCTAAAACATTTGAACACTCATAAATACTATTGCCACACAAACATTAGAGCAATTTTGACGCTTAGCCATGCATCTGTTTAATATATAAAAATTGCCAGTTTAAACCACTCAATATAGCATTACGGACTACATTCCCCCATGTCACAATTTAAACACATACATTCCAAAAACATAAATATGTTGAGATCTCATTTAGGGCAAAATGTAGGGGTTACTAAGAATAATAATTGGCAGCAGTTTTCACCACAAACATTGCAATTACCTAAGGCACTCCTCATCAATTCATTTTATTTAACATTATTTCCTGAGGGTTTTTTAGGTCCCTTTCTACATTGCTTTCTATACGACAGTATTGCAGTACCAGAGGTTGGCTATGTGTGCTGCTGCACTTACATCAGCTCTGAACTGGTGTAGTTTGCTGCTGTTGTGGGTCCTTTTTCGACTTCAGCAACTTTAGAAGTGCAGTTTGTGAATAGCAGTGGGTTTACTCTTTAGTTGGTGGGTGCATATCCCTCCTTAGGCCCCTCCTACCCTTCCTTTAACCAAATTGTATGTCTCCATAAACCCTCTTATTCTGTAGTATTTTTCAACTACTCCACCCAGACCCCCATCACATTTACACTTAAGCTGTGATAATCCCTCGTAGAAAAGATAAGTGAGCTGGATATTTACACTTGTAGATTTGTCAATAGTATGTTGGATAGCTTTACTAGTGCTATTGTAGCTCTAATAAAGGTACTATCAACTGCAGATTGTGAATAGGCCACATATTGTAGCATTTGACTAAATTAAGCCTAACAAAGTTCTCAATCTTGAGGACTCAGTAGAAGGTTACTTCAGTAGAATCCATGGGTATAGATTATGGTAAAAATCTAAGTACACACTTACTATCCTTAATCAACCATTGTTGTAATTTATTCTCTGCAAGATGATGTCTTTATTCTGCCTGGGTAAGAAGGGTGACACAGGCCATTTTGCAATTTTTGCAAAACACCCCCTTCTGTAACAGTTGACGTAGCTTCAACCACATCTGCTGCGCCAACTGAGAGACACATTAATGGTGGAAAATATTGCACAAGTTGGGAGGTTCGGAGTTCATGAATGGATGATTTGGAGTAATTAGGAAAGGATAGACAAATACAAAATTCATCAAGTCAGTGAGCAGCATGTGATGTCACATCTGTTGTGTAAGGAAGATGAGAATTCGGTTATGAAATTCAAACAGTCTTTTTCCTTCGACCCACCCAGACTTCCAGGTTAACTATCCTTTACATAGGGTGGAGAAATGCAAAAGTAGGAGAATGTATTCAGTTAAAAATAATTAAAATAAAAGATAAACAATACTGTTTGCAAATGGATGGTGTAAATGCATTCTTCTGGCATTGTCAGTCTTCGGTGCAGGGCTGATTTAGTAATCAGGAACACCCCGGAGGTTGCTTGCATAAAAGATGGCCTGTGGAATTAAAAAAGAAATGACACTATGTAAAATCAAGGTAAGCAAGGTTCATGAGGAGTCACTGTTAGAGGGCAGAGCATAGGCCGACATATTAGTGTAACAATCACTAAGAATCTATATTTTAGCCATCCCAGACACCCAGAAAGTCAACTAGCTTTACATACTCAGCTGATGACCCAAACAATAAGCACATTCATTTGTGTCCATTCTGTGACATCCCCAGACCAAACACACCTAATTAGAGTTTTTCTTGGAGGCAAGTGGATAGATATTGGTCCTCCACTTAGCTCTTGTCAACAGTACTCCAAAAAGTGATCAACTTGTTGAACAAGAAAATGAAATGAAATTGAGTATTGGTTTTGCTTAGGTAAACTAAGTGTTCTTAAACAAACATTAGAGATGATGTTCTTAAGTTAACGATAAACAATCAAGTAAAGTAGCTATTTCAGTGACCTCCCAGCTGTCATATGAATCATCATCATTTGGTATTCATTGGTGAGAGTCAACTGTTCCAAGTGTGGTGTTCATTTACTTTTTGTGTCTCCCTTTCCCATGGAAGCGATACACAGTACAGTTCAGTCTTTTGAATCTAAACTGGCAAACTAGCTTGGGAATGAAACAAAGGATGATAATGTCACCTAAATATTGCATATCTCAAGAGATCTCCGGACTGCACTGATTTTACATTCCAAATTGAGTCTTCACTCTTGATGCTTTTTGAAAATGCAACTGTGTAAGTTCTGCTGCCACGAGCCTACAATATTTTACTACCTGAGGAATCGAGAATCAGAAACGTACTGGAAATAGATTTTTGTTCCTTGGTGAAGGTTCCTATGTTTGTGTCACTTCCATGGAACATGTTATATAGGAAGAATTAATGTACTCCAGAGAAAAAAAATGAGCATGTTCTGTTTAGAATCATTGCATCCAGACAGCGTGGTGTGCACGGTGTGGGGTTGAGCGCGGGCCTTTTCTGCTCCCAGGTACTGCACCCAACCCCTGCAGGCTGACTGTGTGATGTTACAATATAAAGGGTGTTATTTTAGATAAGGCACCCTTGTTGACTTTGTCAAACGGTCATAACACTAAAATATAAAAAGTGGACCTATTGGTTCTATCAAGCATATCACCATCTTTGTTGCAGACCTATTGTCTTTGTCAAAAATCACCAATCACTATAATTCAGTGTATATTTCATTAATTCACACAGTGCAGATTTTGATAAAGGTGATTGTCATAAATATCATTTAAATAAAGTTTTCTAAAAAAAAATTATATGTTTGAGTCTTTCTTTTAACATTTTTTTGCTGGTAAAATGCAGCCATAAAAGAAATTACAAGAGGGCTTTGCACTCTAGCTGAAGAGCATACAGATCCAGATAGAAATGTTTAAAAAGACATGGTAAGCTCTCCTACGGTCATGGATTTAATGACTTAGGACACTTATTGCATATTTTTGAATGTTGCTGGGGGAGGGCAACTGCACTTCCTGCATACCCCACAACATTTAAAATATTTAATAAAACCCTTGCTGGTGCTCCTTCCCGTTCTTGGGGCACCACCAGGCTAAAAAAAAAAAGAAAACAGTAAAAACAGTATATTGCCTTTGCATGGCATTACAGGGCACTCCTTGCTTGGAGCAGTGAATAATGGATGAGTGGATCTTTTATTATTCTTTTTATACTGTATTTTTGTGGGTGACTCAGTACCTACCCATGCCAAAGTCCCGCCGTCAGAATACCGCTGCGCGGTCAAAAGACCGCCGCGGTAATTCTGAGTTTCCCGCTGGACTGGTGGGCGACCGCCAGAAGGCCGCCCGCCAGCCCAGCGGGAAACCCCCTTCCATGAGGATGCCGGCTCCGGATGGAGCCGGCGGAGTGGAAGGGGTGCGACGGTGCAGTTGCACCCGTCGCGATTTTCAGTGTCTGCTTGGCAGACACTGAAAATCTTGGTGGGGCCCTGTTAGGGGGCCCCTGCAGTGCCCATGCCATTGGCACGGGCCACTGCAGGGGCCCCCAGGGGCCCCACGACACCCGTTACCACCAGCCAGGTTCTGGCGGTCAAAACCGCCAGAACCAGGATGGCGGTAAGGGGGTTGGAATCCCCATGGCGGCGCTGCCTGCAGCGCCGCCATGGAGGATTCCCTAGGGCAGCGGGAAACCGGCGGGACACCACCGGTTTCCCATTTCCGACCGCGGCTGTACCGCCGCGGTCAGAATACCCATGGATGCACCGCCAGCCTGTTGGCGGTGCATCCGCGGTCCCCTTCCCTGGCGGTAGTCAACCGCCAGGGTCAGAATGACCGCCCAAATCTTTTATTTTTGGTTATTGGCTGTGGGTCAGTCCCAGACCCTTGTCAGCACCCTGCACCACTTAGATGCCCTGGTACCCACCTGGAGCACCCACAGCATGTTTTCATGTTGGAGCCAATGAGGAGCACCAGGGCCCCTGCACTCCTGCAGGCTACATGCAAGGTTGAAGGCAGCAACCATGTTTTCTTTACAGCTATGGTGATCTGGTTTTAAGGAAGGAACTTCTTTGCTCTGACCTGGTGGGATAAGATTTCTGTTCTGACCAGGTGAGAGCATGTAACACTTCTCTGCCCACTAGGGAAACAGCAGTGTCCTCATGGTTGGAGTCCCTGGGACCCATTACTGAGTCTTCCATTTCCAGGGATGGGCCCAACAAGACTCAAAAGATAGGGGAAAATTTCCCTCCTTAATTTCATGCATGGTCCTTCCAGGTGAGGTTTCCTGAGCCACATAGAAGGAACAGAGTGCATGCTACCATCCCCTTTATAAATAAACAGCCCCCAGGGATGATAATGACCTGGGGATGGGGGGGCTGCATGATTTCTGCCAAATTTGGTGCAAATCTCTTCATCTCACACACAGAGCACTTCAAAAAATTCCATTGTGCCTATAGTAAGGCTTGAGCCAGGGCAGGTTGGTAGAAAATCACATTCACTTTTTAAAAGGAACTCTCTATAAACTAGTTCTACTTCGAAGAAGTCACCAAGTATAAAATGGGACCCGCAGATCCACTCTTTAGTTAACTTTTGGGACCTGTGGAAGGACTCTCAGAGGACTTCCTGTTGCTGTATCCTGCTGTGTACTTCATGAGACTGTTTTGTGGCTCCAAGAAGGACTGCTCTGCTGCCCGTAGCCTGTCCTGAGGCACAGGGCTCTGTCCTGCTGCCTGTGTCCTGGCCCTCCCCTTGAATCCAGGACTACCAGATTGACTCCAAGGGCTAGTTTGTTGGCTTCCTGACAGGAGCCTCAGGGACAGAAAAGGCACCAATCATAATGAACCTTCAGTCTGAGTGAATCCTGATCCTCCAAATGGTGCTTACCCAGTCCAGGACCCTTGACAGTGATGCTAAAGGTGCCCAGTAGCCCAAATCCAAAAGTTGGGACTTAATATAGTTTCAAACACAAAGTTCTCTGAAGACCGAGAGAAGACCAGGACCCATCAACATGTCAAACAACTGAAGGTGCAACACCAGTCGGCCTGACTTAATGGCAGCTCCTGCTACATTGTTCTCTGCAGTAGCAAATCATGTTCAGCAGATCTTTTCAGAAGGGTAATTTGGCTTCTTAGAGCCTTTATGGGTTACAGCCTGCAGCTTCATCCCACTGGAAATCTTTGACTTCCAAAAAAGGGGAATATTTACAAGCCCCTATTGCCACCTTGGGCACGCTAGTGTCATTTTTTTGTTTATGTTAAGGTGGCATTGAGGAGGCCTTTCTCCCACATCATATTTACAAAGTGTTGCAATGATTGCATTGTGCCACTTTGTAAACCCTAGCACCACATTATGCCTGTGCCAGGCATAATGTATGCAAGGGGGGGCCATTCTGATGCAGGGAGGGCCCAAAAAATTGCACAGTGAAATTTTCAACATTACACTGCACCATTTTTATCTTCATTTTTAACGCTTGCTGAGGGAAGGTGTTAAAATGACACACCCATTTGAATAAATGGGCCTCACGCTAGTGCACCAAAACGTCACAATGGAGTCAAAAATGTCCACACTATTGTTCTAACGACTGCCATGGCACAATGTATTGTAAATATGGTGCAATCATGGTTTTGTTTAAGTGAGGCAGGAGCGACACAAGAAAAGTGGCACATCAGGACTGATGCACCACTTTCTTGTGAATATACCCCTAAGGATTCTTCATTGCAGCTTTGACAGTATCTCCCCAATGATGACCCCTCCTCCTTGTGGTGAGGGTGTGAGTTATAGTTACCTTAGGGCATGAGTTAAAGTTTCTTGAGATAAGTATAACTATAACTGTTTTTTTGTGTGTAAAATCTGAGCCTCATTACAATGTCTCTGTAAACTTTGGTTTTCTAGAGAATTTCTAAGCTTTAATAAATTCTATTTCCTGACTATAACATCTCTGTAGCCTTTGCTTTTTTCCAGTGAATTTCTAAGGATTTTTTTTTTCTATTTCCTGACTATAATGTCCCTGTAACATTTGGTTTATATTCATATATATGTTATATTCATTCATGTATATTCATTAAAAAAAGCAAAGGTTACAGGGAAATTATAGTTAAGTTTTAAATGTAAACGCACAAAACCATAGAATTTCAGCTGTTATAGTTAGAGTTATTTCAAGTAGCTATAATTCATGCCTTAAAGTTACTATAACTTGCGCCCCTGCCACGCACAATATTCTCATCAATAATTTTATAGCAAATGTAGCAGTGATAATATCAAGGATGCAATAAAAGATGTCATCAGTGATATAATATGTGGGGTAACTAGCTGTGCATGGCAAGTGTGCGAGTTATAGTTACCTTAGGTCCTAAGTTATAGTTACTCAAAATAACTCTAACTACAACAGCTGAATTTCCATGTTTTGTGTGCATAAATTCAGAATCTAACAGTAACGTCCCTGTAACCTTTGTTTTTTTCAGTGCATTTATATATTTTTTTAACTCAGCGGGGTTGGCTAATGGACTTAGCCACCTGAGACTAGTCCCTTTGACCAACCTCCCACATGCATCTAATCCCTCATCATGCACATGCTTTGGCTGTGACTGACGGGGGTTGGAAGCAGGGAGTGGCCTACAGCCAGGTCCTGTGGCAAACCACTCTTGGCTTCCAACCCCAGGCAATGAACAGACTTTGGCCATGCATGGTGGGGAATGGCTGCAGGGCCTGGTGAGCGGACAGGCCCTGTGATTAACAACCCTACATATATCTAACCCAGCGCCATGCAGAACCATAGGATGTTTACATTAGGGGTCGGCCGCAGGGTCTGGCCTGGGGCCAACACCTCCTAGGCACCCTGGTGGGGGTGTTCAGATATAATTTCTCTGAACTGAGCATCGGTGCCAGAATGCATCATGACCGGCTTATTTATCCAGAAGAGGCTACAGTTTTGTGCAACATGTCTACCCAACTGGAGTACTTTTTATGGAATAATTAGCAAGTGGTATCTTTGAGTAAATATATAGTGCATATTCCACACTCCACCTGTGTAATGAATCCCAAGGCAATACCTTCAGTGAACTTGTGTGTCCTTATATTTGGCAAAGTGATTGTTCTTCGAGCATTTTCATCCTGATATCATGAATTCTTGTGTGGAGAAGACGACCAGACTACAAAGAGTTGAATCTCTACCAAACAAGGGTACTTCCTCTTAATTATATTCAATAAATGCCTCTTTGTTGGTGGACATGCTGTCTCCTGTTGGGCACTGCAGGGGGAGTCTCAATATCCCCATGGTTCCTGTTGGCTTCCTGCCTCCTGGGGGAGCAGCTATTGATCAACAGCGGGTGAGGAAACAGATAATAAGTATGCTCCCAGCGAGCAAGAGCAGTTTTCTTGCTCCTGCTTGTTGAAAGCAGAGTTACTGCTTGCTCCTACTTGATGGGAGACGTCAAAGCTACCGCCAAGCGAAAGCAAAGTGCTATCTCCTGAGGGTGGGTACCCCAGGAAATAGCAGGAGCCAGCCCTGGACGATAGTGGTCCCCAGGGCCATTAGTGGTTACAGGAGGGGAGGCCGTGCGGCTCCCCTCCTTTGTTCCTAAGGGCTAGCCATGGGGAGGTGGTGGTCACTAGGACCATATATGGCCCAGGAGGGGATCCACACAGGTCCTTCTTCCTTTCTTTGTAGATTAATGACCCCAGGAATGTGGTTATCCCTGGGCCCTCAATGGGCATTGAGGGGGGTCTGCATGGTCTTCTAATATGAAATAAACAAGCTCTTGGGAGGTGGTGCCCCCCACTGATCTATCCAGAAAAAGGAGGGAGGGTCCACATGGGCCCCCTTGTAAATATATTTGAAGCCCTGTGGAGGTGGTAGTCCCTGGGACATTGTTAAATGCAAGGAGGAGGGCCATGCATTCCCTTCTACATTTAAATAATGAATAATAGTGCTCCTGTGAAACTGCCCTTGTTTTTATATTTTTTTAATTTTCACCGGATTTGCAGATCCACTGTGATTTTCGATGCAAAATTTAAAAAGAAAATGCATTTTCTGGTGGGGGACATCAGCACCCGAGCTACAGGAGTCAGGGTATTCCTATTTTGCCCTCTTTCCTTTTTTTAACATATATTTTGGGACTCTGCTCATTCTGAGTCCCAAACTGCCACTGCCACTGCTTCTTGGTTGAAGTGTTGACAGCAAATCACATCTCAGCATGAGATCTCTGGGATCCGCTGAGCCTCCACATCCCTTGATATACAAATTTGTTTTTTATTTAATTATTCTAAACCTACTGAATGGATTTACAACAAACCATATCAAGGACTCTTTTCGGAACAAGAGCTAGCTTTCTGCCAAATTTGGTGAATTTCTGTCCAGTTGTTTTGGTTGTACTGTTTCTTGAATTGACATGAAGAAAAAGTGTTTAGGGCCTCCCCTTTTTCCTGGCCCCTGCTTGATGAATCACTCTGACACTTTCAAGGCAGCAGAGGAACTGACTGTCGTACTAATTTTAAACATTTTGTGAAGATTTGTCAAATGGCACCATAGTTATTTGGAAAACAAAAAATGTTTTTCCTATGGAAACTAGATCCTAACTACTACTACCTACTTTAAAAAAAACGTAGGCCACAGGGACGTTATAGTTAGGTACTGAATTTACTCACACAAAACCATAAAAATTCAGCCGTTATAGTTATCTCAAGTAACTATAACCCACGCCTTAAGATAACTATAACTCTCAAACCCAACAGCATGAGGTCTATTGGATCTGTGGAAACTTCATATCCCTAGCTATATAAAAATCCTTTCTTTAATAACTCCAAAACAACTGAACGGATTTACACCAGATTATTCTTTCTGGACCAAGATCTATCTTTCTGCCTATTTTGGTGCAATTCCTTTGAGCGGTTCAGACTGTAGTCGTTTTTTAAGTTCCCATGGGTAAAACATGTTTGGGACCCCCCTTTTTTCTCAGCCCCCACTTGACAGATCACTCGGAAGCTTTAAGGACAATAGCTGAAGTGACTGGCAAACTAGTTTTTGAAAAGTTTCTAAAATTGTTAGCAATACAAAAAACACTTCTATGGAAAATAGGGGCCTCATTTAGAACTCAGCGAATGGGTTGCTCTGTCACAACGGTGACGGATATCCTGTCAGCCGAAATCTAAATCCAATTGTATATAATGGGATTTAGATTTTTTGGCAGATGGGATATCCATCACCATTGGGATTGGAGAAACCTCTCTGCCGAGTTCTAAATCAGGCCCCACGCCCGAACCATACCTACCTACATATACAGTATATATATATAATAAAAATGATGTTTTTTGTGTAAGAGTTGCCCGTGATCAACAAGACCGTTTCTCCGAAACATGAAGGGGAGTTTGCCCAGCTGTCACCAATATGCAAATATGTTAATAAAACGCTACTAAGAAATCAAAGCTGGTTGTCCTGACTGTTTGTTCGGCGGAAGCACAGAGAAACTGAACTTGTGGATGTGAGGGAGTCACTACCCCATTGCAACCTGCCTTTGTTTGTGGCCGGGATGAAAAAAAATAAAACATATATATAGTTAGGAACTAGTATCTATATAAAAAGCATTTTTTTCCTTGTCTATATCTTTGGCGCCACTTGGCAAATCTTCACAAAATCTTACCAAATAATTTGCCGGTCACGTCAGCTGCTGTCTGGAAGGTTTTGTGGTGATTCATCCAGTGGGGACTGAGGATTTGAGACCCCTCCTGATCCCCTCTCCTGATCTTGTGTTGAGATCTGAGTGGCTGACAGCACTTCAACAACAAAGCCGTTGAAGGGTTGGCAGCCATCTTGGGACTCTGCTGTAGCCGAGTCAGAGAGAAGAATAATTAACTATAACCTGTGGATTTCTATGGTTTCATACATTTAAAATGTGAGCCTAACTATAACGTCCTGTAACCTTTGTTTTTTAAATGTATTTATATATCTATATATATACATATATATATAGATATGTATATACACATATATATACATACACACAAGTATTATATTTTTGAGGTGGTTGTTCATTTGATCTCTCTTTTTTAGGACAGAGCTGGTCCCTCTGCACTGGACACACACTACCAATGCACACTGGCTCCCAGAAAAGCTAAATACTGCATTGCCTGCCTGCTGGGAAGAAGTCCCATCCCCATAACTGAAAACAGGGCTATGCTCGGCGTCTCCTTGGTTGGCTGTAGAGACAAGGATGAGGTCAGCAAAGTTGCAATGAAGTGGCACACATCATAGGGTGGCTGGAATCAACTCTAACCTTCTTTGGCCTGCGTGATGTTTTTATAACAAAATGTGTTTTGTTCTGAGAATAGGCCTGATGTGATAAAGCGTCTAAGTGTCGAAGGTTGGCTCTGCACTCTTGTGGCAGCAGTACTAGGGGCCATATGTACGAACACATTTTCCCATTGACACAGAATGGGAAAAACCCTTTGCTACATCTGGCCCTTGATAAGCTATCAGGTACAGCCTTGAACAGAGGCACAGAGTGAAATGTGTAAAGAAACTAATATTAACACATTTGCAGAATAGCTACAAATTAAAAACATTGGACATCCCCACTAAAAGCAAGCTATGTTAGGATTAAAATTAATAAAATATGTATCTAAGTAAAAGGGCACAGGCCGCAGGCTTAAGCTAAAATAAGTGAGCTCAAACAAGATGCTAAAATGGTCCCACAATATTCTGACCACTACTCGTTCCTCCCATGCCAGAAAGTCAATGGATTGTGATTCAGGTACATCTGTTGGGTCAACAAGAAAGTATTGTACCATCTTCTCAATAGCCATTAGTGATTCAAGTTTCTGTGCCACCATTGTCTGTGCTGTTGCACTCAATTTAGGTCCTGCCAAGTAAACCAAACCATTGCAGAGGTTTGCAGTGAACTTTAAGCTGTTGTTTCTGTGGGTTTAGTAGTAGCAAGCAATGCTATCAGTTGCTGCTGCAGGTACGGAGACGCAACAGCACTACCCTTCCAGGAGGTTGAAATATTGTGGTACAGATGCACTTATGGGAGGACGCAATCTATTTTTTCAACCTTTAATTATTGTTCAAGTGAATGATTTAGCTGCAGACCAAAGGCCACTTCCTTGGCAGTAACCTCCTTCTTTGTGTCTTTCTTAATTTATGGGTTGGCATTAAGCACAAGCAAAAGCTGCTAGCAAAGGACTCTAATGTCACTGCCAGCTAATCCTCAGACTTATGTGTCTCAACATTATGTTTGGCATGACGTCTCATGAGCTTGTAGGCAAAAAAATTAATCAGGAAGTCAGTCAGACTTTGGCAATCTAACCAACATAATACAAGTAAGCATCATTATCAATGCTGAACTGTAGTGTACCCATGCATAAACTATTTTTTGATAGACATTACAGACAAAAAGCTAACTTGGTACTCCTCTCAGGCCCATTTAGGTTAATATGGCAGGCAAAAAAAAAAAATGATAAAATTATTGCTGATGCCCCTCCTAGGCCCATGTAATCTTTATAGAAGGCACAAGGGGGTCACAAAGTGAATACATTAATAATAGAATTGCTAGTGTCCCTCCAGGATTCATGTGACCACTGCTGGAGGTGGAGGGAAGGCAACAACTGAATAAATGAATAGATTTCTGGTGTTCCTCCAGGTACCAAAGAGGACCCGATGGTAGGAAGCAAAAATCAACAAAAGTAATTAAATATTTGCTGCTGTCCCTTAAAGCCCATTGGGAGCCTATGGGAGATGGGTAGTAGGCAGTAAAAAATTGAATAAATCAATAAAATTGTTGCTGGCAGGGCCATCAGGGACTCTATGGGAGGCAGGGCGAGCATGCAAAAATAAAATAAAGTAATAAAAAACAACAAAACTGTACTACAACCAGCAAAAAGCCCATATAAATGTATCAGTAAAAATGAAAAATTAGCAAAAATAGCATAGGCCTCTTCTATCAATGTTCCTAGAAAATGGCTTTTAAACATGGGATAAAAGGGTTGAAACACACACTGGCTGCACAAAATGGTAGTGGATAGCTCATCCATCACATAGACAATGAAGAAAGAGACATGGAAAACAAAAACAAAATGGCCACCAGACACGCACTAGCTTGCTCCACAAAATGGTGGTCACCATATGGCTCGAAAAAAGGAGGAACAGATCTAGAATTACAGGGAAAGGATTGTGCTGATATACCCAAATTATGTCTAGGCTCACACATGAGACTGCCTTTTACCAACCAGCAGTAAATCAACAAGGTCATAAGGAAAACAGACTTTAAAAACTCCCCAACCAAAACAACTAACAGCAACACTAATTACCTCTCCAAAATACTTTAAAAAAAAGTTGTAGAAAAAACTAGTAAACCAAATACACTGTTAGAAATGTGTTCTCTAGTTGGCAGTCAATTTACACCTTGTCCAAGAAGGGACCCTCACTCTAGTCAGAGTAAGGGAGTCACACACCTAATATAACCACTGCTCACCCCCTTGGTAGCTTAGCACAAGCAGTCAAGCTTACCTCAGAGGCAATGTGTAAACTATTTGCCCACACAAACACACACACACACACACACACATACACACACACACAGTAACACAGTGAAAAAACAGCAAAAGTACTCCAAACCAGTTGAGAAACGTAGCCAATAGTTTTCTGAATAAAACAAGACCGAAATGACAAAAATCCAATATACTGAAGAAAAGATATCAATTTTTAAAGTTAAGAGTCTTAATCCATAGGAATCAATGGATGTGTTGTTTTAGCACAAAGTACCTAGTATGCATCAAAAATGAAGCCGCAGGAAAGGTGATGAGTCAGAAAAGCAAGCAATGCATCTATTCCTTGCTTGCGAGTAAGGCCATGCATCAATTCTTTCCCCGCAAGGTAGGGGATGCGTTGATTCTTCCCCTGCAGGACAAAGATGCATCAATTTCCAGACATGTAGCCTCGGTTCCTTATGCTGATGTTGAAGATTTGATGCCCAAGGATGATGCTTGGAAAATCCAAATGTACAATAACAATGGATCCATGCTGAAGTAGGCGAATGTGTCGATTTTACCGGCACTAAGTTAAATTTTTCAGCCATGGTGAAGGTGCTGCGTCAATTCTTCTGCTGCAAGGGTCACAGTGCACAGATTTTCCTTTAGGTCACCAGCTTCCATTTCCAAGGGCCCAGGGACTGGATTTGGCATCACTTGGTAAGTCAGGACTCTCAGCAGAAGAGCCCAGGAACTGGCAGATGAAGTCTTTGATGTCCATGAGACTTCACAACAGAAGGCAACCTCAGTTCAAGCCCTTGGAGAACCAGAACAGAGTAGCAGCAGCAGGCCAGCACAGCAAAGCAACAGGCAGAGTGACAGGTTCTGCTAAAGCATTAATCTCTTCTCCCTGTCTGAATGTCCTGGCAGAATGTCTTCAGTCCAGAAATGTTCTGATGTTGTGGGGTCAGCAGTCCAATACTTATACTCGATTATTCCTTTGAAGTAAGCAAACTTCAAAGGAAAGTCTTTGTAGTGCACAAGACCCTGCCTATCCCTGTCCTGCTGCCAGATACACTCTGGGGGGTTGAAGACTGCTTTCTGTAACGACAGGCACAGCCCTATTCAGATGCAAGTGTCAGCTCCTCCGTCCACTCTAGCCCAGAAAGGCCCATCAGGATATGCAGGACACACCTCAGCTTCCTTTGTGTGACAGTTTAGAGTAAATTCACAAACAGCCTAATTGTCAGTTTGACCAAGACATGTATTCTACAGCCAGGAAAAGGCACAGGAAATGCCTACTTTCTAAAAGTGGCATTTTCAAACTTACAATCTAAAAACCAACTTTATCAAAAGATGTATATTTAAATTGTGAGTTCAGAGACCACAAACTTCAAATTTCTATCTGCTCCCAATGGGAAATTGTGCTTAATCGATATCTCAAGGCAATCCCCATGTTACGTTATGGAAGAGATATGCATTGCAATAGTGAAAATCAAATGTATCAGTATTTCGCTCTCAGGGCATGTGAAATACACCAGTGCATGTCCTACCCTTTAAATATACAGCACCCTGCCAATGGGGCTTCCTTGGGCCTTCTCTGGGGGGTTTCTTACAAGTAGTAAAAGGGAAGGTTTGGGCCTGGCAAGTGGGTGCACTTGCCAGGTCGAACTTGCAGTTTACAACTGCACTCACAGACACTGCAATGGCAGGCCTGAGACAGGTTTACAGGGCTACTCATGTGGGTGGCACTGGTCAGCAGTGGTAAAGTTCCCAGAGTGCTAAAGCCAGCAAAATGAAATTCAGCACAGGATCAAAAACAGGAGGTCTGAAGCAAAATGTATAGGGGAAAGTATGACAAGAGCTGAGAGGTTTAACATACACAAACTCGCATAAAATAGTGCTGAAGCACATAGGGAAGAAGGTAGCTAAGAACAAAAGAACATGTTTGGGTACATGGGTCTGGACTCCAAGAGTTACAGTGACCCTAGCCACCAACAGGCACATGCAGACAAAAAATAACTGAGTATCTTACTTAGATATTGGTGGATGGGTTACTCTGTCACAACGGCGACATATATCCTGTCTGTTGAAATCTAAATCCCATTATTTCCTATGGGATTTAGATTTTGGCAGATGGGATATCCATCACGGTTGTGATGGAGTAACCTATACACCAGTAACCAAATCAGGCCCCTACTGTTTGCATTTAACCCTTTAGCTGCTGGGCCTTTCCCCCTCCTCCCCCAGTGCTGAGACCTTTTTTGGCTCTTTGGGGTAGTTCACGCTTAGACCTTCAAAACTTTTTGTCCATATAAGCTACCCAAGCCATATTCGTGTCCTTTTTTCCAGCATCCTAGGGATTCTAAAGGTACCAAGGGTTTGTGGGTTCCCCTGGAGGAGACCAAGAGATTTGGGAAAATACAGCTAAAATTAAATTTTTGTCCGGGAAGAAATGGCTGCAGAAGAAAGTACGTGTTTTTTTTCTCCTGAAAGTGGCATCAACAAAGGGTTAACGTTGCTAAAATCACCACATTCCCAGCTTTCAGGAACAAGCAGACGTGAATCAGAAAACCACATTTTTCAACACAATTTTGGCATTTTACTGGGATATCCTCCATTTGCACTATTTTTATGCTTTCAGCCTCCTTCCAGTTAGTGACCGAAATGGGCGTGAAACAAATGCTGGATCCTGGACAGCTAAACATTTCTGAAAAGAAGACAAAATTCTGAATTCAGCAAAGTCTTTAAGCATAGGTTTGACACAGTGTCACCCTTGCCGAGCTGTAAAATGACAAACGCCTTAAAGTCTTTGCTGTATAAATGGCAAAAGACTTTGTCACTATCTATCTTGGCGTGGATAGCACTGTGCTGATCCAT
This sequence comes from Pleurodeles waltl, assembly GCF_031143425.1. Taxonomy (NCBI): domain Eukaryota; kingdom Metazoa; phylum Chordata; class Amphibia; order Caudata; family Salamandridae; genus Pleurodeles; species Pleurodeles waltl. The sequence goes on from NC_090436.1 coordinate 843,649,182, forward strand.
TGCTTAAAAACTTTGCTAGATAAACAGACATTTGAGGTGAGAAAATCTAGAGTGTTGCTGGTGTTGCAGAGTGCTCCTCACTAGAGCTGCTCTCCACCTAAACTTGGGAACTACCCAGAGTTCTCTATTCTTTTTTGCATATATATATATATATATATATATATATATATATATATATATATATATATATATATTATATACACATAAACCAATATATATATATAAAACCTATAGCCAGGAAACTAATTAAGGAAGGCCTCGTTTGAAATGGAAGAATTTCCAATTTCAAACGATGCCTTCCCGAATGATGGGGTGGTCCGTTTGAGCCCGTTTTCCCCACCGAAGCAGGAAGCGATCTTACCTCTGATTCCTGCTCTGGTGGGGAAAACAGATAGTGACAAAAGTGCATCACAAAGGGGCGGGTGGTGGGGCAGAGGAGGCACAGAAGCTCTTCCGGTATATAAATTAAAAACAATCCTCCGGTACAACGCACCGGAGGATTTTTTCTACCCCCTCCCTGGTGTCGGCCACTGATCATGACTCACACCAGGGTAGTAGCGTGGGGGTCAGCCAGTGGCTGACACCGCACTTATGAGGTTAATATAAGGCCACCGACAAGCCACTTAATTGATTAAAAACAAATAGCACTGCAGTAGTGAGAACGTGAAAAATACATTACAAAATACACCCAAGACTTACTGCAGGACAGACTTGGCCCTAATGATAAAACAACACAGTAAAATGATTATTACATCTATTAAAAATGCACAAAAATACAGGGCTGCGGACAAAATGTATTCCAAACACCAGGCCACCACCTTCCCAAAAATATGCAAACATTATCCTGTAAAAGCAACTTAACCCGACAAGAGCCCTTACTAATAACACCACAACAATCAAATAAGATGAAACTTAACAACAACAAAATAATGTTGGTCTTTGGCCTTCCTCAAACAACACAATTTTTGCATAGTACGGTATTTAACTTACTTGCTTTTTTCAAAAATGAAAAAAGTAAAAAAAATCAAGGGTTTGAATGTAGCAGGGATTGCAGATAAACTGAAACTACTCATGTCCCTCCAAAATAAAAATCCATAATGACCAAGGGCAGGACAAAGCAGTGGGAGGTGTCTTTGGCAGGAAGAGGAAGTTGTTGCTGCATCTACAGTAGCCTCCAAGTGTCTATGGCGCTGTTGTATAGCTTAAAAAAAGAAGAAATATATATTTCATGCTTAACAAATTACCCAGTCAAACTCTGTTGTTTGTGTTTAGATTTTTAACCGGTTCTGTGCCAAGGACGTAATGCCCTTCCCCTTCCACCCCTTCCACCCCTGACCCCCACAACCCCCCCTGTGACGTCAGCGCGAGAGCGAGCGCTGATTAGTCACAGGGTCTCCCCCATCGAAATGCAAAGCATTTCTCTTTCAATCCCATGGGGGAGGCCCAGAGGGGCTTCAAAGGGAAGGAAATGTATTTCCTTCCCTTTGAAACCCCACTAGACACCAGGGATGTTTTTTTTTTAATCTGAAACTGACAAAAGGGAGAGACCCCTTGGGCAAGGGTCGCTCCCAGGGGGGTCATTTTTTTGGGAAGGCCTTTTCTGCCCCCCCTGGGGGCAGAAACCTCTAGGCACCAGGGATCTTTTTTTTTTTTCTTCTTTTAGTTATGTTTTCATTTCTTTTTAGGTGGGGAGCGACCCCTTAGGCAAGGGTCGCTCCGCTAGGGGGCAAATTATATTAAGACCATTTCTGCCCCCCTTGGGGGCAGATTGGCCTATTTTGATGAGGCCAATCTGCCCCCAAGGGGGGCAGAAACCATTAGACACCAGGGAGTTTTTTTTTTTTGCGTGAATTTCACGCAAGGGGAGCGACCCCTTAGGCAAGGGTCGCTCCCTGGGGGGGGGGGAATTATTTTAGGCCATTTCCGTCCCCCTGGGGTGTAGATCAGCCTATTTTGATTAGGCTGATCTGGCCCCAAGGGGTGCAGAAACCACTAGGCACCAGGGATTTTTTGTTTTTTTTGTTTTACAGATGGGGAGCGACCCCTTGGACAAGGGTCGCTCCCCTGGAGGGGCAAATTGTATTTAGGCCATTTCTGCCGGCTTTGGGGGCAAATCAGCCGATTTTAGGTCAATCTGCCCCCAAGGGGGGCAGAAACCACTAGGCACCAGGGATCTTTTTTTTGCGCCGTCACGCAAGGGGAGCGACCTTGTAGGCAAGGGTCGCTCCCCGGGGGGGGGGGTAAATTTATTTTAGGCCATCTCTGGCCCCGAACGGCCTATTGGTATTAGGCCGATCTGCCCCCAGGGGGGGGCAGAAACCTCTAGGCGCCAGGGCAAATAGTTTTTTTGTGTTTATTTTTTGTTTGTTTGTTTTTTTAGAGATGGGGAGCGACCCATTAGGCAAGGGTCGCTCCCTTGGGGGCAAATCGGCCGATTTTAGGTCAATCTGCCCCCAAGGGGGGCAGAAACCACTAGGCACCAGGGATCTTTTTTTTGTGCCGTCACACAAGGGGAGCGACCTTGTAGGCAAGGGTCGCTCCCCCGGGTGGGTTGGGGGGCAAATTTATTTTAGGCCATTTCTGCCCCCCCTAGGGCCGGCTGAGCTAGAGGCCAAAATCCACAGGTAGGCACTGTTTTCTATGAAAAAATTTGATGTGTCCACGTTGTGTTTTGGGCCATTCCCTGTCGCGGGCGCTAGGCCTACCCACACAAGTGAGGTACCATTTTTATCGGGAGACTTGGGGGAACGCTGGGTGCAAGGAAATTTGTGGCTCCTCTCAGATTCCAGAACTTTCTATCACCGAAATGTGAGGAACATATGTTTTTTTAGCCAAATGTTGAGGTTTGCAAAGGATTCTGGTTAATAGAACCTGGTCAGAGCCCCACATGTCACCCCATCTTGGATTCCCCTAGGTCTCTAGTTTTCAAAAATGCACAGGTTTGGTGGTTTTCCCTAGGTGCCGGCTGAGCTAGAGGCCAAAATCTACAGGTAGGCACTTTGCAAAAAACAGCTCTGTTTTCTGTGATGTGTCCACGTTGTGTTTTGGGGCACATCCTACTGCGGATGCTAGGCCTACCCACACAAGTGAGGTACCATTTTTATTGGGAGACTTGGGGGAACGCTGGGTGGAAGGAAATTTGTGGCTCCTCTCAGATTCCAGAACTTTCTGTCACCGAAATGTGAGGAAAATATATTATTTTAGCCAAATGTTAAGGTTTGAAAAGGATTCTGGGTAATAGAACCTGGTCAGAGCCCCACAAGTCACCCCATCATGGATTCCCCTAGGTCTCTAGTTTTAAAAAATGCACAGGTTTGGTAGGTTTCCCTAGGTGCCAGCTGAGCTAGAGGCCAAAATCTACAGGTAGGCACTTTGCAAAAAACAGCTGTTTTCTGTGATGTGTCCACTTTGTGTTTTGGGGCATATCCTGTCGCGGGCGCTAGGCCTACCCACACAAGTGAGGTACCATTTTTATCGGGATACTTGGGGGAACGCTGGGTGCAAGGAAATTTGTGGCTCCTCTCAGATTCCAGAACTTTCTGTCACCGAAATGTGAGGAAAATATGTTTTTTTAGCCAAATTTTGAGGTTTGCAAATGATTCTGGGTAACAGAACCTGGTCAGAGCCCCACAAGTTACCCCATCTTGGATTCCCCTAGGTCTCTAGTTTTAAAAAATGCGCAGGTGTGGTAGGTTTCCCTAGGTGCCGGCTGAGCTAGAGGCCAAAATCTACAGGTAGGCACTTTGCAAAAAACAGCTCTGTTTTCTGTCAAAAAATGGGATGTGCCCACTTTGTGTTTTGGGACATTTCCTGTCGCAGGCGCTAGGACTACCCACACAAGTGAGGTATCATTTTTATCGGGAGACTTGGGGGGATGCTCGGTGGAAGGAAATTTGTGGCTCCTCTGAGATTCCAGAACTTTCTGTCACCGAAATGTGAGGAAAATTTATTTTTTAGCCACATTTTGAGGTTTGCAAAGGATCCTGGGTAATAGAACCTGGTCAGAGCCCCACAAGTCACGCCATCTTGGATTCCCCTAGGTCTCTAGTTTTAAAAAATGCACAGGGTTGGTAGGTTTCCCTAGGTGCCAGCTGAGCTAGAGGCCAAAATCTACAGGTAGGCACTTTGCAAAAAACAGCTGTTTTCTGTGATGTGTCCACGTTGTGTTTTGGGGCATATCCTGTTGCGGGCGCTAGGCCTACCCACACAAGTGAGGTACCATTTTTATCGGGAGACTTGGGGGAACGCTGGGTGGAAGGAAATTTGTGACTCCTCTCAGATTCCAGAACTTTCTGTCGCCGAAATTTGAGGAAAATATGTTTTTTTAGCGAAATGTTGAGGTTTGCAAAGGATTCTGGGTAATAGAACCTGGTCAGAGCCCCACAAGTCACCCTATATTGGATTCCCCTAGGTCTCTAGTTTTTAAAAATGCACAGGTTTGGTAGGTTTCCCTAGGTGCCAGCTGAGCTAGAGGCCAAAATCTACAGGTAGGCACTTTGCAAAAAACAGCTGTTTTCTGTGATGTGTCGACGTTGTGTTTTGGGGCATATCCTGTCGCGGGCGCTAGGCCTACCCACACAAGTGAGGTACCATTTTTATCGGGAGACTTGGGGGAACGCTGGGTGCAAGGAAATTTGTGGCTCCTCTCAGATTCCAGAACTTTCTGTCACCGAAATGTGAGGAAAATATGTTTTTTTAGCCAAATGTTAAGGTTTGCAAAGGATTCTGGGTAATAGAACCTGGTCAGAGCCCCACAAGTCACTCCATCTTGGATTCCCCTAGGTCTCTAGTTCTAAAAAATGCACAGGTTTGGTAGGTTTCCCGAGGTGCCAGCTGAGCTAGAGGCCAAAATCTACAGGTAGGCACTTTGCAAAAAACAGCTGTTTTCTGTGATGTGTCCACGTTGTGTTTTGGGGCATATCCTGTCGCGGGCGCTAGGCCTACCCACACAAGTGAGGTACCATTTTTATCGGGATACTTGGGGGAACGCCGGGTGCAAGGAAATTTGTGGCTCCTCTCAGATTCCAAAACTTTCTGTCACCGAAATGTGAGGAAAATATGTTTTTTTAGCCAAATTTTGAGGTTTGCAAATGATTCTGGGTAACAGAACCTGGTCAGAGCCCCACAAGTTACCCCATCTTGGATTCCCCTAGGTCTCTAGTTTTAAAAAATGCGCAGGTGTGGTAGGTTTCCCTAGGTGCCGGCTGAGCTAGAGGCCAAAATCTACAGGTAGGCACTTTGCAAAAAACAGCTCTGTTTTCTGTCAAAAAATGGGATGTGCCCACTTTGTGTTTTGGGACATTTCCTGTCGCAGGCGCTAGGACTACCCACACAAGTGAGGTATCATTTTTATCAGGAGACTTGGGGGGATGCTCGGTGGAAGGAAATTTGTGGCTCCTCTGAGATTCCAGAACTTTCTGTCACCGAAATGTGAGGAAAATTTATTTTTTAGCCACATTTTGAGGTTTGCAAAGGATCCTGGGTAATAGAACCTGGTCAGAGCCCCACAAGTCACGCCATCTTGGATTCCCCTAGGTCTCTAGTTTTAAAAAATGCACAGGGTTGGTAGGTTTCCCTAGGTGCCAGCTGAGCTAGAGGCCAAAATCTACAGGTAGGCACTTTGCAAAAAACAGCTGTTTTCTGTGATGTGTCCACGTTGTGTTTTGGGGCATATCCTGTTGCGGGCGCTAGGCCTACCCACACAAGTGAGGTACCATTTTTATCGGGAGACTTGGGGGAACGCTGGGTGGAAGGAAATTTGTGACTCCTCTCAGATTCCAGAACTTTCTGTCGCCGAAATTTGAGGAAAATATGTTTTTTTAGCGAAATGTTGAGGTTTGCAAAGGATTCTGGGTAATAGAACCTGGTCAGAGCCCCACAAGTCACCCTATATTGGATTCCCCTAGGTCTCTAGTTTTTAAAAATGCACAGGTTTGGTAGGTTTCCCTAGGTGCCAGCTGAGCTAGAGGCCAAAATCTACAGGTAGGCACTTTGCAAAAAACAGCTGTTTTCTGTGATGTGTCGACGTTGTGTTTTGGGGCATATCCTGTCGCGGGCGCTAGGCCTACCCACACAAGTGAGGTACCATTTTTATCGGGAGACTTGGGGGAACGCTGGGTGCAAGGAAATTTGTGGCTCCTCTCAGATTCCAGAACTTTCTGTCACCGAAATGTGAGGAAAATATGTTTTTTTAGCCAAATGTTAAGGTTTGCAAAGGATTCTGGGTAATAGAACCTGGTCAGAGCCCCACAAGTCACTCCATCTTGGATTCCCCTAGGTCTCTAGTTCTAAAAAATGCACAGGTTTGGTAGGTTTCCCGAGGTGCCAGCTGAGCTAGAGGCCAAAATCTACAGGTAGGCACTTTGCAAAAAACAGCTGTTTTCTGTGATGTGTCCACGTTGTGTTTTGGGGCATATCCTGTCGCGGGCGCTAGGCCTACCCACACAAGTGAGGTACCATTTTTATCGGGATACTTGGGGGAACGCTGGGTGCAAGGAAATTTGTGGCTCCTCTCAGATTCCAAAACTTTCTGTCACCGAAATGTGAGGAAAATATGTTTTTTTAGCCAAATTTTGAGGTTTGCAAATGATTCTGGGTAACAGAACCTGGTCAGAGCCCCACAAGTTACCCCATCTTGGATTCCCCTAGGTCTCTAGTTTTAAAAAATGCGCAGGTGTGGTACGTTTCCCTAGGTGCCGGCTGAGCTAGAGGCCAAAATCTACAGGTAGGCACTTTGCAAAAAACAGCTCTGTTTTCTGTCAAAAAATGGGATGTGCCCACTTTGTGTTTTGGGACATTTCCTGTCGCAGGCGCTAGGACTACCCACACAAGTGAGGTATCATTTTTATCGGGAGACTTGGGGGGATGCTCGGTGGAAGGAAATTTGTGGCTCCTCTGAGATTCCAGAACTTTCTGTCACCGAAATGTGAGGAAAATTTATTTTTTAGCCACATTTTGAGGTTTGCAAAGGATCCTGGGTAATAGAACCTGGTCAGAGCCCCACAAGTCACCCCATCTTGGATTCCCCTAGGTCTCTAGTTTTAAAAAATGCACAGGTTTGGTAGGATACCCTAGGTGCCAGCTGAGCTAGAGGCCAAAATCTACAGGTAGGCACTTTGCAAAAAACAGCTTTTTTCTGTGATGTGTCCACGTTGTGTTTTGGGGCATATCCTGTCGCGGGCGCTAGGCCTACCCACACAAGTGAGGTACCATTTTTATCGGGAGACTTGGGGGAACGCTGGGTGGAAGGAAATTTGTGACTCTTCTCAGATTCCAGAACTTTCTGTCGCCGAAATTTGAGGAAAATATGTTTTTTTAGCGAAATGTTGAGGTTTGCAAAGGATTCTGGGTAATAGAACCTGGTCAGAGCCCCACAAGTCACCCCATCTTGGATTCCCCTAGGTCTCTAGTTTTTAAAAATGCACAGGTTTGGTAGGTTTCCCTAGGTGCCAGCTGAGCTAGAGGCCAAAATCTACAGGTAGGCACTTTGCAAAAAACAGCTGTTTTCTGTGATGTGTCCACGTTGTGTTTTGGGGCATATCCTGTCGCGGGCGCTAGGCCTACCCACACAAGTGAGGTACCATTTTTATCGGGAGACTTGGGGGAACGCTGGGTGCAAGGAAATTTGTGGCTCCTCTCAGATTCCAGAACTTTCTGTCACCGAAATGTGAGGAAAATATGTTTTTTTGCCAAATGTTGAGGTTTGCAAAGGATTCTGGGTAACAGAACCTGGTCAGAGCCCCACAAGTTACCCCATCTTGGATTCCCCTAGGTCTCTAGTTTTCAAAAATGCACAGGTTTGGTAGGTTTCCCTAGGTGCCGGCTGAGCTAGAGGTCAAAATCTACAGGTAGGCACTTTGCAAAAAACAGCTCTGTTTTCTGTCAAAAAATGGGATGTGCCCACTTTGTGTTTTGGGACATTTCCTGTCGCGGGCGCTAGGACTACCCACACAAGTGAGGTATCATTTTTATCGGGAGACTTGGGGGAACGCTCGGTGGAAGGAAATTTGTGGCTTCTCTCAGATTCCAGAACTTTCTGTCACCGAAATGTGAGGAAAATATGTTTTTTTAGCCAAATGTTGAGGTTTGCAAAGGATTCTGGTTAATAGAACCTGGTCAGAGCCCCACAAGTCACCCCATCTTGGATTCCTCTAGGTCTCTAGTTTTAAAAAATGCACAGGTTTGGTAGGTTTCCCTAGGTGCCGGCTGAGCTAGAGGCAAAAATCTACAGGTAGGCACTTTGCAAAAAACAGCTCTGTTTTCTGTGATGTGTCCACGTTGTGTTTTGGGGCATATCCTGTTGCGGATGCTAGGCCTACCCACACAAGTGAGGTACCATTTTTATTGGGAGACTTGGAGGAACGCTGGGTAGAAGGAAATTTGTGGCTCCTCTCAGATTCCAGAACTTTCTGTCACCGAAATGTGAGGAAAATATGTTTTTTTAGCCAAATGTTAAGGTTTGCAAAGGATTCTGGGTAATAGAACCTGGTCAGAGCCCCACAAGTCACTCCATCTTGGATTCCCCTAGGTCTCTAGTTCTAAAAAATGCACAGGTTTGGTAGGTTTCCCGAGGTGCCAGCTGAGCTAGAGGCCAAAATCTACAGGTAGGCACTTTGCAAAAAACAGCTGTTTTCTGTGATGTGTCCACGTTGTGTTTTGGGGCATATCCTGTCGCGGGCGCTAGGCCTACCCACACAAGTGAGGTACCATTTTTATCGGGAGACGTGGGGGAACGCTCGGTGGAAGGAAATTTGTGGCTCCTCTCAGATTCCAGAACTTTCTGTCACCGAAATGTGAGGAAAATGTATTTTTTTAGCCACATTTTGAGGTTTGCAAAGGATTCTGGGTAACAGAACCTGGTCAGAGCCCCACAAGTCACCCCATCTTGGATTCCCCTAGGTCTCTAGTTTTCAAAAATGCATAGGTTTGGTAGGTTTCCCTAGGTGCCGGCTGAGCTAGAGGCCAAAATCTACAGGTAGGCACTTTGCAAAAAACAGCTCTGTTTTCTGTGATGTGTCCACGTTGTGTTTTGGGGCATATACTGTTGCGGATGCTAGGCCTACCCACACAAGTGAGGTACCATTTTTATTGGGAGACTTGGGGGAACGCTGGGTGGAAGGAAATTTGTGGCTCCTCTCAGATTCCAGAACTTTCTGTCACCGAAATGTGAGGAAAATATGTTTTTTTAGCCAAATGTTAAGGTTTGCAAAGGATTCTGGGTAATAGAACCTGGTCAATGCCCCACAAGTCACCCCATCTTGGATTCCCCTAGGTCTCTACTTTTAAAAAATGCACAGGTTTGGTAGGTTTCCCTAGGTGCCAGCTGAGCTAGAGGCCAAAATCTACAGGTAGGCACTTTGCAAAAAACAGCTGTTTTCTGTGATGTGTCCACGTTGTGTTTTGGGGCATATCCTGTCGCGGGCGCTAGGCCTACCCACACAAGTGAGGTACCATTTTTATCGGGAGACTTGGGGGAACGCTGGGTGCAAGGAAATTTGTGGCTCCTCTCAGATTCAGGAACTTTCTGTCACCGAAATGTGAGGAAAATATGTTTTTTAGCCAAATTTTGAGGTTTGCAAAGGATTCTGGGTAACAGAACCTGGTCAGAGCCCCACAAGTTACCCCATCTTGGATTCCCCTAGGTCTCTAGTTTTAAAAAATGCACAGGTTTGGTAGGTTTCCGTAGGTGCCGGCTGAGCTAGAGGCCAAAATCTACAGGTAGGCACTTTGCAAAAAACAGCTCTGTTTTCTGTCAAAAAATGGTATGTGCCCACTTTGTGTTTTGGGACATTTCCTGTCGCGGGCGCTAGGACTACCCACACAAGTGAGGTATCATTTTTATCGGGAGACTTGGGGGAACGCTCGGTGGAAGGAAATTTGTGGCTCCTCTCAGATTCCAGAACTTTCTGTCACCGAAATGTGAGGAAAATATGTTTTTTTAGCCAAATGTTGAGGTTTGCAAAGGATTCTGGTTAATAGAACCTGGTCAGAGCCCCACAAGTCACCCCATCTTGGATTCCTCTAGGTCTCTAGTTTTAAAAAATGCACAGGTTTGGTAGGTTTCCCTAGGTGCCGGCTGAGCTAGAGGCCAAAACCTACAGGTAGGCACTTTGCAAAAAACAGCTCTGTTTTCTGTGATGTGTCCACGTTGTGTTTTGGGGCATATCCTGTTGCGGATGCTAGGCCTACCCACACAAGTGAGGTACCATTTCTATTGGGAGACTTGGGGGAACGCTGGGTGGAAGGAAATTTGTGGCTCCTCTCAGATTCCAGAACTTTCTGTCACCGAAATATGAGGAAAATATGTTTTTTTAGCCAAATGTTAAGGTTTACAAAGGATTCTGGGTAATAGAACCTGGTCAGAGCCCCACAAGTCACTCCATCTTGGATTCCCCTAGGTCTCTAGTTCTAAAAAATGCACAGGTTTGGTAGGTTTCCCGTGGTGCCAGCTGAACTAGAGGCCAAAATCTACAGGTAGTCACTTTGCAAAAAACAGCTGTTTTCTGTGATGTGTCCACGTTGTGTTTTGGGGTATATCCTGTCGCGGGCGCTAGGCCTACCCACACAATTGAAGTACCATTTTTATCGGGAGACTTGGGGGAACGCTGGGTGGAAGGAAATTTGTGGCTCCTCTCAGATTCCAGAACTTTCTGTCACCGAAATGTGAGGAAAATATGTTTTTTTAGCCAAATGTTAAGGTTTGCAAAGGATTCTGGGTAATAGAACCTGGTCAGAGCCCCACAAGTCACTCCATCTTGGATTCCCCTAGGTCTCTAGTTCTAAAAAATGCACAGGTTTGGTAGGTTTCCCGAGGTGCCAGCTGAGCTAGAGGCCAAAATCTACAGGTAGGCACTTTGCAAAAAACAGCTGTTTTCTGTGATGTGTCCACGTTGTGTTTTGGGGCATATCCTGTCGCGGGCGCTAGGCCTACCCACACAAGTGAGGTACCATTTTTATCGGGAGACGTGGGGGAACGCTCGGTGGAAGGAAATTTGTGGCTCCTCTCAGATTCCAGAACTTTCTGTCACCGAAATGTGAGGAAAATGTATTTTTTTAGCCACATTTTGAGGTTTGCAAAGGATTCTGGGTAACAGAACCTGGTCAGAGCCCCACAAGTCACCCCATCTTGGATTCCCCTAGGTCTCTAGTTTTCAAAAATGCATAGGTTTGGTAGGTTTCCCTAGGTGCCGGCTGAGCTAGAGGCCAAAATCTACAGGTAGGCACTTTGCAAAAAACAGCTCTGTTTTCTGTGATGTGTCCACGTTGTGTTTTGGGGCATATACTGTTGCGGATGCTAGGCCTACCCACACAAGTGAGGTACCATTTTTATTGGGAGACTTGGGGGAACGCTGGGTGGAAGGAAATTTGTGGCTCCTCTCAGATTCCAGAACTTTCTGTCACCGAAATGTGAGGAAAATATGTTTTTTTAGCCAAATGTTAAGGTTTGCAAAGGATTCTGGGTAATAGAACCTGGTCAATGCCCCACAAGTCACCCCATCTTGGATTCCCCTAGGTCTCTACTTTTAAAAAATGCACAGGTTTGGTAGGTTTCCCTAGGTGCCAGCTAAGCTAGAGGCCAAAATCTACAGGTAGGCACTTTGCAAAAAACAGCTGTTTTCTGTGATGTGTCCACGTTGTGTTTTGGGGCATATCCTGTCGCGGGCGCTAGGCCTACCCACACAAGTGAGGTACCATTTTTATCGGGAGACTTGGGGGAACGCTGGGTGCAAGGAAATTTGTGGCTCCTCTCAGATTCCAGAACTTTCTGTCACCGAAATGTGAGGAAAATATGTTTTTTAGCCAAATTTTGAGGTTTGCAAAGGATTCTGGGTAACAGAACCTGGTCAGAGCCCCACAAGTTACCCCATCTTGGATTCCCCTAGGTCTCTAGTTTTAAAAAATGCACAGGTTTGGTAGGTTTCCGTAGGTGCCGGCTGAGCTAGAGGCCAAAATCTACAGGTAAGCACTTTGCAAAAAACAGCTCTGTTTTCTGTCAAAAAATGGTATGTGCCCACTTTGTGTTTTGGGACATTTCCTGTCGCGGGCGCTAGGACTACCCACACAAGTGAGGTATCATTTTTATCGGGAGACTTGGGGGAACGCTCGGTGGAAGGAAATTTGTGGCTCCTCTCAGATTCCAGAACTTTCTGTCACCGAAATGTGAGGAAAATATGTTTTTTTAGCCAAATGTTGAGGTTTGCAAAGGATTCTGGTTAATAGAACCTGGTCAGAGCCCCACAAGTCACCCCATCTTGGATTCCTCTAGGTCTCTAGTTTTAAAAAATGCACAGGTTTGGTAGGTTTCCCTAGGTGCCGGCTGAGCTAGAGGCCAAAACCTACAGGTAGGCACTTTGCAAAAAACAGCTCTGTTTTCTGTGATGTGTCCACGTTGTGTTTTGGGGCATATCCTGTTGCGGATGCTAGGCCTACCCACACAAGTGAGGTACCATTTTTATTGGGAGACTTGGGGGAACGCTGGGTGGAAGGAAATTTGTGGCTCCTCTCAGATTCCAGAACTTTCTGTCACCGAAATATGAGGAAAATATGTTTTTTTAGCCAAATGTTAAGGTTTACAAAGGATTCTGGGTAATAGAACCTGGTCAGAGCCCCACAAATCACTCCATCTTGGATTCCCCTAGGTCTCTAGTTCTAAAAAATGCACAGGTTTGGTAGGTTTCCCGTGGTGCCAGCTGAACTAGAGGCCAAAATCTACAGGTAGTCACTTTGCAAAAAACAGCTGTTTTCTGTGATGTGTCCACGTTGTGTTTTGGGGTATATCCTGTCGCGGGCGCTAGGCCTACCCACACAATTGAGGTACCATTTTTATCGGGAGACTTGGGAGAACGCTGGGTGGAAGGAAATTTGTGGCTCCTCTCAGATTCCAGAACTTTCTGTCACCGAAATGTGAGGAAAATATGTTTTTTTAGCCACATTTTGAGGTTTGCAAAGGATGCTGGGTAATAGAACCTGGTCAGAGCCCCACAAGTCACCCCATCTTGGATTCCCCTAGGTCTCTAGTTTTAAAAAATGCACAGGTTTGGTAGGTTTCCCTAGGTGCCAGCTGAGCTAGAGGCCAAAATCTACAGGTAGGCACTTTGCAAAAAACAGCTGTTTTCTGTGATGTGTCCACGTTGTGTTTTGGGGCATATCCTGTCGCGGGCGCTAGGCCTACCCACACAAGTGAGGTACCATTTTTATCGGGAGACTTGGGGGAACGCTGGGTGCAAGGAAATTTGTGGCTCCTCTCAGATTCCAGAACTTTCTGTCACCGAAATGTGAGGAAAATATGTTTTTTTAGCCAAATTTTGAGGTTTGCAAATGATTCTGGGTAACAGAACCTGGTCAGAGCCCCACAAGTTACCCCATCTTGGATTCCCCTAGGTCTCTAGTTTTCATAAATGCACAGGATGGTAGGTTTCCCTAGGTGCCGGCTGAGCTAGTGGCCAAAATCTACAGGTAGGCACTTTGCAAAAAACAGCTCTATTTTCTGTCAAAAAATGGGATGTGCCCACTTTGTGTTTTGGGAGATTTCCTGTCGCAGGCGCTAGGACTACCCACATAAGTGAGGTATCATTTTTATCGGGAGACTTGGGGGAATGCTCGGTGGAAGGAAATTTGTGGCTCCTCTCAGATTCCAGAACTTTCTGTCATCGAAATGAGAGGAAAATGTATTTTTTAGCCACATTTTGAGGTTTGCAAAGGATTCTGGGTAACAGAACCTGGTCAGAGCCCCACAAGTCACCCCATCTTGGATTCCCCTAGATCTCTAGTTTTCGAAAATGCACAGGTTTGGTAGGTTTCCCTAGGTGCCGGCTGAGCTAGAGGCCAAAATCTACAGGTAGGCACTTCTCAAAAAACAGCTCTGTTTTCTGTTATGTGTCCACGTTGTGTTTTGGGGCATATCCTGTTGCGGGTACTAGGCCTACCCACACAAGTGAGGTACCATTTTTATTGGGAGACTTGGGGGAACGCTGGGTGGTAGGAAATTTGTGGCTCCTCTCAGATTCCAGAACTTTCTGTCACCGAAATGTGAGGAAAATATGTTTTTTTAGCCAAATGTTGAGGTTTGCAAAGGATTCTGGGTAATAGAACCTGGTCAATGCCCCACAAGTCACCCCATCTTGGATTCCCCTAGGTCTCTACTTTTAAAAAATGCACAGGTTTGGTAGGTTTCCCTAGGTGCCAGCTGAGCTAGAGGCCAAAATCTACAGGTAGGCACTTTGCAAAAAACAGCTGTTTTCTGTGATGTGTCCACGTTGTGTTTTGGGGCATATCCTGTCGCGGGCGCTAGGCCTACCCACACAAGTGAGGTACCATTTTTATCGGGAGACTTGGGGGAACGCTCGGTGCAAGGAAATTTGTGGCTCCTCTCAGATTCCAGAACTTTCTGTCACCGAAATGTGAGGAAAATATGTTTTTTAGCCAAATTTTGAGGTTTGCAAAGGATTCTGGGTAACAGAACCTGGTCAGAGCCCCACAAGTTACCCCATCTTGGATTCCCCTAGGTCTCTAGTTTTAAAAAATGCACAGGTTTGGTAGGTTTCCGTAGGTGCCGGCTGAGCTAGAGGCCAAAATCTACAGGTAGGCACTTTGCAAAAAACAGCTCTGTTTTCTGTCAAAAAATGGTATGTGCCCACTTTGTGATTTGGGACATTTCCTGTCGCGGGCGCTAGGACTACCCACACAAGTGAGGTATCATTTTTATCGGGAGACTTGGGGGAACGCTCGGTGGAAGGAAATTTGTGGCTCCTCTCAGATTCCAGAACTTTCTGTCACCGAAATGTGAGGAAAATATGTTTTTTTAGCCAAATGTTGAGGTTTGCAAAGGATTCTGGTTAATAGAACCTGGTCAGAGCCCCACAAGTCACCCCATCTTGGATTCCTCTAGGTCTCTAGTTTTAAAAAATGCACAGGTTTGGTAGGTTTCCCTAGGTGCCGGCTGAGCTAGAGGCCAAAACCTACAGGTAGGCACTTTGCAAAAAACAGCTCTGTTTTCTGTGATGTGTCCACGTTGTGTTTTGGGGCATATCCTGTTGCGGATGCTAGTCCTACCCACACAAGTGAGGTACCATTTTTATTGGGAGACTTGGGGGAACGCTGGGTGGAAGGAAATTTGTGGCTCCTCTCAGATTCCAGAA
Source organism: Pleurodeles waltl (assembly GCF_031143425.1). NCBI lineage: Eukaryota > Metazoa > Chordata > Amphibia > Caudata > Salamandridae > Pleurodeles > Pleurodeles waltl. Next base: position 843,664,319 of record NC_090436.1, read on the forward strand.
CTTTCTGTCACCGAAATATGAGGAAAATATGTTTTTTTAGCCAAATGTTAAGGTTTACAAAGGATTCTGGGTAATAGAACCTGGTCAGAGCCCCACAAGTCACTCCATCTTGGATTCCCCTAGGTCTCTAGTTCTAAAAAATGCACAGGTTTGGTAGGTTTCCCGTGGTGCCAGCTGAACTAGAGGCCAAAATCTACAGGTAGTCACTTTGCAAAAAACAGCTGTTTTCAGTGATGTGTCCACGTTGTGTTTTGGGGTATATCCTGTCGCGGGCGCTAGGCCTACCCACACAATTGAGGTACCATTTTTATCGGGAGACTTGGGGGAACGCTGGGTGGAAGGAAATTTGTGGCTCCTCTCAGATTCCAGAACTTTCTGTCACCGAAATGTGAGGAAAATATGTTTTTTTAGCCACATTTTGAGGTTTGCAAAGGATTCTGGGTAATAGAACCTGGTCAGAGCCCCACAAGTCACCCCATCTTGGATTCCCCTAGGTCTCTAGTTTTAAAAAATGCACAGGTTTGGTAGGTTTCCCTAGGTGCCAGCTGAGCTAGAGGCCAAAATCTACAGGTAGGCACTTTGCAAAAAACAGCTGTTTTCTGTGATGTGTCCACGTTGTGTTTTGGGGCATATCCTGTCGCGGGCGCTAAGCCTACCCACACAAGTGAGGTACCATTTTTATCGGGAGACTTGGGGGAACGCTGGGTGCAAGGAAATTTGTGGCTCCTCTCAGATTCCAGAACTTTCTGTCACCGAAATGTGAGGAAAATATGTTTTTTTAGCCAAATTTTGAGGTTTGCAAATGATTCTGGGTAACAGAACCTGGTCAGAGCCCCACAAGTTACCCCATCTTGGATTCCCCTAGGTCTCTAGTTTTCATAAATGCACAGGATGGTAGGTTTCCCTAGGTGCCGGCTGAGCTAGTGGCCAAAATCTACAGGTAGGCACTTTGCAAAAAACAGCTCTATTTTCTGTCAAAAAATGGGATGTGCCCACTTTGTGTTTTGGGACATTTCCTGTCGCAGGCGCTAGGACTACCCACATAAGTGAGGTATCATTTTTATCGGGAGACTTGGGGGAATGCTCGGTGGAAGGAAATTTGTGGCTCCTCTCAGATTCCAGAACTTTCTGTCATCGAAATGAGAGGAAAATGTATTTTTTAGCCACATTTTGAGGTTTGCAAAGGATTCTGGGTAACAGAACCTGGTCAGAGCCCCACAAGTCACCCCATCTTGGATTCCCCTAGGTCTCTAGTTTTAACAAATGCACAGGTTTGGTAGGTTTCCCTAGGTGCCGGATGAGCTAGAGGCCAAAATCTACAGGTAGGCACTTTGCAAAAAACAGCTCTGTTTTCTGTCAAAAAATGGGATGTGCCCACTTTGTGTTTTGGGACATTTCCTGTCGCGGGCGCTAGGACTACCCACACAAGTGAGGTATCATTTTTATCGGGAGACGTGGGGGAACGCTCGGTGGAAGGAAATTTGTGGCTCCTCTCAGATTCCAGAAATTTCTGTCACCGAAATGTGAGGAAAATGTGGTTTTTTAGCCAAATTTTGAGGTTTGCAAAGATTCTGGGTAATAGAACCTGGCCAGAGCCCCACAAGTCACCCCATCTTGGATTCCCCTAGGTCTATAGTTTTCAAAAATGCACAGGTTTGGTAGGTTTCCCTAGGTGCCGACTGAGCTAGAGGCCAAAATCTACAGGTAGGCACTTCTCAAAAAACAGCTCTGTTTTCTGTTATGTGTCCACGTTGTGTTTTGGGGCATATACTGTTGCGGATGCTAGGCCTACCCACACAAGTGAGGTACCATTTTTATTGGGAGACTTGGGGGAACGCTGGGTGGAAGGAAATTTGTGGCTCCTCTCAGATTCCAGAACTTTCTGTCACCGAAATGTGAGGAAAATATGTTTTTTTAGCCAAATGTTAAGGTTTGCAAAGGATTCTGGGTAATAGAACCTGGTCAATGCCCCACAAGTCACCCCATCTTGGATTCCCCTAGGTCTCTACTTTTAAAAAATGCACAGGTTTGGTAGGTTTCCCTAGGTGCCAGCTGAGCTAGAGGCCAAAATCTACAGGTAGGCACTTTGCAAAAAACAGCTGTTTTCTGTGATGTGTCCACGTTGTGTTTTGGGGCATATCCTGTCGCGGGCGCTAGGCCTACCCACACAAGTGAGTTACCATTTTTATCGGGAGACTTGGGGGAACGCTGGGTGCAAGGAAATTTGTGGCTCCTCTCAGATTCCAGAACTTTCTGTCACCGAAATGTGAGGAAAATATGTTTTTTAGCCAAATTTTGAGGTTTGCAAAGGATTCTGGGTAACAGAACCTGGTCAGAGCCCCACAAGTCACCCCATCTTGGATTCCCCTAGATCTCTAGTTTTCGAAAATGCACAGGTTTGGTAGGTTTCCCTAGGTGCCGGCTGAGCTAGAGGCCAAAATCTACAGGTAGGCACTTCTCAAAAAACAGCTCTGTTTTCTGTTATGTGTCCACGTTGTGTTTTGGGGCATATCCTGTTGCGGGTACTAGGCCTACCCACACAAGTGAGGTACCATTTTTATTGGGAGACTTGGGGGAACGCTGGGTGGTAGGAAATTTGTGGCTCCTCTCAGATTCCAGAACTTTCTGTCACCGAAATGTGAGGAAAATATGTTTTTTTAGCCAAATGTTGAGGTTTGCAAAGGATTCTGGGTAATAGAACCTTGTCAGAGCCCCACAAGTCACCCCATCTTGGATTCCTCTAGGTCTCTAGTTTTAAAAAATGCACAGGTTTGGTAGGTTTCCCTAGGTGCCGGATGAGCTAGAGGCCAAAATCTACAGGTAGGCACTTTGCAAAAAACAGCTCTGTTTTCTGTCAAAAAATGGGATGTGCCCACTTTGTGTTTTGGGACATTTCCTGTCGCGGGCGCTAGGACTACCCACACAAGTGAGGTATCATTTTTATCGGGAGACGTGGGGGAACGCTCGGTGGAAGGAAATTTGTGGCTCCTCTCAGATTCCAGAAATTTCTGTCACCGAAATGTGAGGAAAATGTGGTTTTTTAGCCAAATTTTGAGGTTTGCAAAGATTCTGGGTAATAGAACCTGGCCAGAGCCCCACAAGTCACCCCATCTTGGATTCCCCTAGGTCTATAGTTTTCAAAAATGCACAGGTTTGGTAGGTTTCCCTAGGTGCCGGCTGAGCTAGAGGCCAAAATCTACAGGTAGGCACTTCTCAAAAAACAGCTCTGTTTTCTGTTATGTGTCCACGTTGTGTTTTGGGGCATATACTGTTGCGGATGCTAGGCCTACCCACACAAGTGAGGTACCATTTTTATTGGGAGACTTGGGGAACGCTGGGTGGAAGGAAATTTGTGGCTCCTCTCAGATTCCAGAACTTTCTGTCACCGAAATGTGAGGAAAATGTATTTTTTTAGCCACATTTTGAGGTTTGCAAAGGATTCTGGGTAACAGAACCTGGTCAGAGCCCCACAAGTCACCCCATCTTGGATTCCCCTAGGTCTCTAGTTTTCAAAAATGCATAGGTTTGGTAGGTTTCCCTAGGTGCCGGCTGAGCTAGAGGCCAAAATCTACAGGTAGGCACTTTGCAAAAAACAGCTCTGTTTTCTGTGATGTGTCCACGTTGTGTTTTTGGGGCATATACTGTTGCGGATGCTAGGCCTACCCACACAAGTGAGGTACCATTTTTATTGGGAGACTTGGGGGAACGCTGGGTGGAAGGAAATTTGTGGCTCCTCTCAGATTCCAGAACTTTCTGTCACCGAAATGTGAGGAAAATATGTTTTTTTAGCCAAATGTTAAGGTTTGCAAAGGATTCTGGGTAATAGAACCTGGTCAATGCCCCACAAGTCACCCCATCTTGGATTCCCCTAGGTCTCTACTTTTAAAAAATGCACAGGTTTGGTAGGTTTCCCTAGGTGCCAGCTGAGCTAGAGGCCAAAATCTACAGGTAGGCACTTTGCAAAAAACAGCTGTTTTCTGTGATGTGTCCACGTTGTGTTTTGGGGCATATCCTGTCGCGGGCGCTAGGCCTACCCACACAAATGAGGTACCATTTTTATCGGGAGACTTGGGGGAACGCTGGGTGCAAGGAAATTTGTGGCTCCTCTCAGATTCCAGAACTTTCTGTCACCGAAATGTGAGGAAAATATGTTTTTTAGCCAAATTTTGAGGTTTGCAAAGGATTCTGGGTAACAGAACCTGGTCAGAGCCCCACAAGTTACCCCATCTTGGATTCCCCTAGGTCTCTAGTTTTAAAAAATGCACAGGTTTGGTAGGTTTCCGTAGGTGCCGGCTGAGCTAGAGGCCAAAATCTACAGGTAGGCACTTTGCAAAAAACAGCTCTGTTTTCTGTCAAAAAATGGTATGTGCCCACTTTGTGTTTTGGGACATTTCCTGTCGCGGGCGCTAGGACTACCCACACAAGTGAGGTATCATTTTTATCGGGAGACTTGGGGGAACGCTCGGTGGAAGGAAATTTGTGGCTCCTCTCAGATTCCAGAACTTTCTGTCACCGAAATGTGAGGAAAATATGTTTTTTTAGCCAAATGTTGAGGTTTGCAAAGGATTCTGGGTAATAGAACCTAGTCAGAGCCCCACAAGTCACCCCATCTTGGATTCCCCTAGGTCTCTAGTTTTAAAAAATGCACAGGTTTGGTAGGTTTCCCTAGGTGCCGGATGAGCTAGAGGCCAAAATCTACAGGTAGGCACTTTGCAAAAAACAGCTCTGTTTTCTGTCAAAAAATGGGATGTGCCCACTTTGTGTTTTGGGACATTTCCTGTCGCGGGCGCTAGGACTACCCACACAAGTGAGGTATCATTTTTATCGGGAGACGTTGGGGAACGCTCGGTGGAAGGAAATTTGTGGCTCCTCTCAGATTCCAGAACTTTCTGTCACCGAAATGTGAGGAAAATGTGTTTTTTTAGCCAAATTTTGAGGTTTGCAAAGATTCTGGGTAATAGAACCTGGCCAGAGCCCCACAAGTCACCCCATCTTGGATTCCCCTAGGTCTATAGTTTTCAAAAATGCACAGGTTTGGTAGGTTTCCCTAGGTGCCGGCTGAGCTAGAGGCCAAAATCTACAGGTAGGCAGTTCTCAAAAAACAGCTCTGTTTTCTGTTATGTGTCCACGTTGTGTTTTGGGGCATATCCTGTCGCGGATGCTAGGCCTACCCACACAAGTGAGGTACCATTTTTATTGGGAGACTTAGGGGAACGCTGGGTGCAAGGAAATTTGTGGCTCCTCTCAGTTTCTAGAACTTTCTGTCACCGAAATGTGAGGAAAATATGTTTTTCTAGCCAAATTTTGAGGTTTGCAAAGGATTCTGGGTAACAGAACCTGGTCAGAGCCCCACAAGTCACCCCATCTTGGATTCCCCTAGGTCTCTAGTTTTCAAAAATGCACAGGTTTGGTAGGTTTCCCTAGGTGCCGGCTGAGATAGAGGCCAGAATCTACAGGTAGGCACTTTGCAAAAAACAGCTGTTTTCTGTGATGTGTCCACGTTGTGTTTTGGGGCATATCCTGTCGCGGGTGCTAGGCCTACCCACACAAGTGAGGTACCATTTTTATTGGGAGACTTGGGGGAACGGTGGGTGGAAGGAAATTTGTGGCTCCTCTCAGATTCCAGAACTTTCTGTCACCGAAATTTGAGGAAAATATGTTTTTTTAGCCAAATGTTGAGGTTTGCAAAGGATTCTGGGTAATAGAACCTAGTCAGAGCCCCAAAAGTCACCCCATCTTGGATTCCCCTAGGTCTCTAGTTTTCAAAAATGCACAGGTTTGGTAGGTTTCCCTAGGTGCCAGCTGAGCTAGAGGCCAAAATCTACAGGTAGGCACTTTGCAAAAAACAGCTCTGTTTTCTGTGATGTGTCCACGTTGTGTTTTGGGGCATATACTGTTGCGGATGCTAGGCCTACCCACACAAGTGAGGTACCATTTTTATTGGGAGACTTGGGGGAACGCTGGGTGGAAGGAAATTTGTGGCTCCTCTCAGATTCCAGAACTTTCTGTCACCGAAATGTGAGGAAAATATGTTTTTTTAACCAAATGTTAAGGTTTGCAATGGATTCTGGGTAATAGAACCTGGTCAGAGCCCCACAAGTCACCCCATCTTGGATTCCCCTAGGTCTCTACTTTTAAAAAATGCACAGGTTTGGTAGGTTTCCCTAGGTGCCAGCTGAGCTAGAGGCCAAAATCTACAGGTAGGCACTTTGCAAAAAACAGCTGTTTTCTGTGATGTGTCCACGTTGTGTTTTGGGGCATATCCTGTCGCGGGCGCTAGGCCTACCAACACAAGTGAGGTACCATTTTTATCGGGAGACTTGGGGGAACGCTGGGTGCAAGGAAATTTGTGGCTCCTCTCAGACTCCAGAACTTTCTGTCACCGAAATGTGAGGAAAATATGTTTTTTAGCCAAATTTTGAGGTTTGCAAAGGATTCTGGGTAACAGAACCTGGTCAGAGCCCCACAAGTTACCCCATCTTGGATTCCCCTAGGTCTCTAGTTTTCAAAAATGCACAGGTTTGGTAGGTTTCCGTAGGTGCCGGCTGAGCTAGAGGCCAAAATCTACAGGTAGGCACTTTGCAAAAAACAGCTCTGTTTTCTGTCAAAAAATGGTATGTGCCCACTTTGTGTTTTGGGACATTTCCTGTCGCGGGCGCTAGGACTACCCACACAAGTGAGGTATCATTTTTATCGGGAGACTTTGGGAAACGCTCGGTGGAAGGAAATTTGTGGCTCCTCTCAGATTCCAGAACTTTCTGTCACCGAAATGTGAGGAAAATTTGGTTTTTTAGCCAAATGTTGAGGTTTGCAAAGGATTCTGGTTAATAGAACATGGTCAGAGCCCCACAAGTCACCCCATCTTGGATTCCTCTAGGTCTCTAGTTTTAAAAAATGCACAGGTTTGGTAGGTTTCCCTAGGTGCCGGCTGAGCTAGAGGCCAAAAACTACAGGTAGGCACTTTGCAAAAAACAGCTCTGTTTTCTGTGATGTGTCCACGTTGTGTTTTGGGGCATATCCTGTTGCGGATGCTAGGCCTACCCACACAAGTGAGGTACCATTTTTATTGGGAGACTTGGGGGAACGCTGGGTGGAAGGAAATTTGTGGCTCCTCTCAGATTCCAGAACTTTCTGTCACCGAAATATGAGGAAAATATGTTTTTTTAGCCAAATGTTAAGGTTTACAAAGGATTCTGGGTAATAGAACCTGGTCAGAGCCCCACAAGTCACCCCATCTTGGATTCCCCTAGGTCTCTAGTTTTCAAAAATGCACAGGTTTGGTAGGTTTCCCTAGGTGCCGGCTGAGATAGAGGCCAGAATCTACAGGTAGGCACTTTGCAAAAAACAGCTGTTTTCTGTGATGTGTCCACGTTGTGTTTTGGGGCATATCCTGTCGCGGGTGCTAGGCCTACCCACACAAGTGAGGTACCATTTTTATTGGGAGACTTGGGGGAACGGTGGGTGGAAGGAAATTTGTGGCTCCTCTCAGATTCCAGAACTTTCTGTCACCGAAATTTGAGGAAAATATGTTTTTTTAGCCAAATGTTGAGGTTTGCAAAGGATTCTGGGTAATAGAACCTAGTCAGAGCCCCAAAAGTCACCCCATCTTGGATTCCCCTAGGTCTCTAGTTTTCAAAAATGCACAGGTTTGGTAGGTTTCCCTAGGTGCCAGCTGAGCTAGAGGCCAAAATCTACAGGTAGGCACTTTGCAAAAAACAGCTCTGTTTTCTGTGATGTGTCCACGTTGTGTTTTGGGGCATATACTGTTGCGGATGCTAGGCCTACCCACACAAGTGAGGTACCATTTTTATTGGGAGACTTGGGGGAACGCTGGGTGGAAGGAAATTTGTGGCTCCTCTCAGATTCCAGAACTTTCTGTCACCGAAATGTGAGGAAAATATGTTTTTTTAACCAAATGTTAAGGTTTGCAAAGGATTCTGGGTAATAGAACCTGGTCAGAGCCCCACAAGTCACCCCATCTTGGATTCCCCTAGGTCTCTACTTTTAAAAAATGCACAGGTTTGGTAGGTTTCCCTAGGTGCCAGCTGAGCTAGAGGCCAAAATCTACAGGTAGGCACTTTGCAAAAAACAGCTGTTTTCTGTGATGTGTCCACGTTGTGTTTTGGGGCATATCCTGTCGCGGGCGCTAGGCCTACCAACACAAGTGAGGTACCATTTTTATCGGGAGACTTGGGGGAACGCTGGGTGCAAGGAAATTTGTGGCTCCTCTCAGACTCCAGAACTTTCTGTCACCGAAATGTGAGGAAAATATGTTTTTTAGCCAAATTTTGAGGTTTGCAAAGGATTCTGGGTAACAGAACCTGGTCAGAGCCCCACAAGTTACCCCATCTTGGATTCCCCTAGGTCTCTAGTTTTCAAAAATGCACAGGTTTGGTAGGTTTCCGTAGGTGCCGGCTGAGCTAGAGGCCAAAATCTACAGGTAGGCACTTTGCAAAAAACAGCTCTGTTTTCTGTCAAAAAATGGTATGTGCCCACTTTGTGTTTTGGGACATTTCCTGTCGCGGGCGCTAGGACTACCCACACAAGTGAGGTATCATTTTTATCGGGAGACTTGGGGAAACGCTCGGTGGAAGGAAATTTGTGGCTCCTCTCAGATTCCAGAACTTTCTGTCACCGAAATGTGAGGAAAATTTGGTTTTTTAGCCAAATGTTGAGGTTTGCAAAGGATTCTGGTTAATAGAACATGGTCAGAGCCCCACAAGTCACCCCATCTTGGATTCCTCTAGGTCTCTAGTTTTAAAAAATGCACAGGTTTGGTAGGTTTCCCTAGGTGCCGGCTGAGCTAGAGGCCAAAAACTACAGGTAGGCACTTTGCAAAAAACAGCTCTGTTTTCTGTGATGTGTCCACGTTGTGTTTTGGGGCATATCCTGTTGCGGATGCTAGGCCTACCCACACAAGTGAGGTACCATTTTTATTGGGAGACTTGGGGGAACGCTGGGTGGAAGGAAATTTGTGGCTCCTCTCAGATTCCAGAACTTTCTGTCACCGAAATATGAGGAAAATATGTTTTTTTAGCCAAATGTTAAGGTTTACAAAGGATTCTGGGTAATAGAACCTGGTCAGAGCCCCACAAGTCACTCCATCTTGGATTCCCCTAGGTCTCTAGTTCTAAAAAATGCACAGGTTTGGTAGGTTTCCCGTGGTGCCAGCTGAACTAGAGGCCAAAATCTACAGGTAGTCACTTTGCAAAAAACAGCTGTTTTCTGTGATGTGTCCACGTTGTGTTCTGGGGTATATCCTGTCGCGGGCGCTAGGCCTACCCACACAAGTGAGGTACCATTTTTATCGGGAGACTTGGGGGAACGCTGGGTGGAAGGAAATTTGAGGCTCCTCTCAGATTCCAGAACTTTCTGTCACCGAAATGTGAGGAAAATATGTTTTTTTAGCCACATTTTGAGGTTTGCAAAGGATTCTGGGTAATAGAACCTGGTCAGAGCCCCACAAGTCACCCCATCTTGGATTCCCCTAGGTCTCTAGTTTTAAAAAATGCACAGGTTTGGTAGGTTTCCCTAGGTGCCAGCTGAGCTAGAGGCCAAAATCTACAGGTAGTCACTTTGCAAAAAACAGCTGTTTTCTGTGATGTGTCCACGTTGTGTTTTGGGGCATATCCTGTCGCGGGCGCTAGGCCTACCCACACAAGTGAGGTACCATTTTTATCGGGAGACTTGGGGGAACGCTGGGTGCAAGGAAATTTGTGGCTCCTCTCAGATTCCATAACTTTCTGTCACCGAAATGTGAGGAAAATATGTTTTTTTAGCCAAATGTTGAGGTTTGCAAATGATTCTGGGTAACAGAACCTGGTCAGAGCCCCACAAGTTACCCCATCTTGGATTCCCCTAGATCTCTAGTTTTCGAAAATGCACAGGTTTGGTAGGTTTCCCTAGGTGCCGGCTGAGCTAGAGGCCAAAATCTACAGGTAGGCACTTCTCAAAAAACAGCTCTGTTTTCTGTTATGTGTCCACGTTGTGTTTTGGGGCATATCCTGTTGCGGGTGCTAGGCCTACCCACACAAGTGAGGTACCATTTTTATTGGGAGACTTGGGGGAACGCTGGGTGGTAGGAAATTTGTGGCTCCTCTCAGATTCCAGAACTTTCTGTCACCGAAATGTGAGGAAAATATGTTTTTTTAGCCAAATGTTGAGGTTTGCAAAGGATTCTGAGTAATAGAACCTAGTCAGAGCCCCACAAGTCACCCCATCTTGGATTCCCCTAGGTCTCTAGTTTTAAAAAATGCACAGGTTTGGTAGGTTTCCCTAGGTGCCGGATGAGCTAGAGGCCAAAATCTACAGGTAGGCACTTTGCAAAAAACAGCTCTGTTTTCTGTCAAAAAATGGGATGTGCCCACTTTGTGTTTTGGGACATTTCCTGTCGCGGGCGCTAGGACTACCCACACAAGTGAGGTATCATTTTTATCGGGAGACGTGGGGGAACGCTCGGTGGAAGGAAATTTGTGGCTCCTCTCAGATTCCAGAACTTTCTGTCACCGAAATGTGAGGAAAATGTGTTTTTTTAGCCAAATTTTGAGGTTTGCAAAGATTCTGGGTAATAGAACCTGGCCAGAGCCCCACAAGTCACCCCATCTTGGATTCCCCTAGGTCTATAGTTTTCAAAAATGCACAGGTTTGGTAGGTTTCCCTAGGTGCCGGCTGAGCTAGAGGCCAAAATCTACAGGTAGGCACTTCTCAAAAAACAGCTCTGTTTTCTGTGATGTGTCCACGTTGTGTTTTGGGGCATATCCTGTCGCGGACGCTAGGCCTACCCACACAAGTGAGGTACCATTTTTATTGGGAGACTTAGGGGAACGCTGGGTGCAAGGAAATTTGTGGCTCCTCTCAGATTCTAGAACTTTCTGTCACCGAAATGTGTGGAAAATATGTTTTTCTAGCCAAATTTTGAGGTTTGCAAAGGATTCTGGGTAACAGAACCTGGTCAGAGCCCCACAAGTCACCCCATCTTGGATTCCCCTAGGTCTCTAGTTTTCAAAAATGCACAGGTTTGGTAGGTTTCCATAGGTGCCGGCTGAGATAGAGGCCAGAATCTACAGGTAGGCACTTTGCAAAAAACAGCTGTTTTCTGTGATGTGTCCACGTTGTGTTTTGGGGCATATCCTGTCGCGGGTGCTAGGCCTACCCACACAAGTGAGGTACCATTTTTATTGGGAGACTTGGGGAACGGTGGGTGGAAGGAAATTTGTGGCTCCTCTCAGATTCCAGAACTTTCTGTCACCGAAATTTGAGGAAAATATGTTTTTTTAGCCAAATGTTGAGGTTTGCAAAGGATTCTGGGTAATAGAACCTAGTCAGAGCCCCAAAAGTCACCCCATCTTGGATTCCCCTAGGTCTCTAGTTTTCAAAAATGCACAGGTTTGGTAGGTTTCCCTAGGTGCCAGCTGAGCTAGAGGCCAAAATCTACAGGTAGGCACTTTGCAAAAAACAGCTCTGTTTTCTGTGATGTGTCCACGTTGTGTTTTGGGGCATATACTGTTGCGGATGCTAGGCCTACCCACACAAGTGAGGTACCATTTTTATTGGGAGACTTGGGGGAACGCTGGGTGGAAGGAAATTTGTGGCTCCTCTCAGATTCCAGAACTTTCTGTCACCGAAATGTGAGGAAAATATGTTTTTTTAGCCAAATGTTAAGGTTTGCAAAGGATTCTGGGTAATAGAACCTGGTCAGAGCCCCACAAGTCACCCCATCTTGGATTCCCCTAGGTCTCTACTTTTAAAAAATGCACAGGTTTGGTAGGTTTCCCTAGGTGCCAGCTGAGCTAGAGGCCAAAATCTACAGGTAGGCACTTTGCAAAAAACAGCTGTTTTCTGTGATGTGTCCACGTTGTGTTTTGGGGCATATCCTGTCGCGGGCGCTAGGCCTACCCACACAAGTGAGGTACCATTTTTATCGGGAGACTTGGGGGAACGCTGGGTGCAAGGAAATTTGTGGCTCCTCTCAGACTCCAGAACTTTCTGTCACCGAAATGTGAGGAAAATATGTTTTTTAGCCAAATTTTGAGGTTTGCAAAGGATTCTGGGTAACAGAACCTGGTCAGAGCCCCACAAGTTACCCCATCTTGGATTCCTCTAGGTCTCTAGTTTTCAAAAATGCACAGGTTTGGTAGGTTTCCGTAGGTGCCGGCTGAGCTAGAGGCCAAAATCTACAGGTAGGCACTTTGCAAAAAACAGCTCTGTTTTCTGTAAAAAAATGGTATGTGCCCACTTTGTGTTTTGGGACATTTCCTGTCGCGGGCGCTAGGACTACCCACACAAGTGAGGTATCATTTTTATCGGAGACTTGGGGAAACGCTCGGTGGAAGGAAATTTGTGGCTCCTCTCAGATTCCAGAACTTTCTGTCACCGAAATGTGAGGAAAATTTGGTTTTTTAGCCAAATGTTGAGGTTTGCAAAGGATTCTGGTTAATAGAACGTGGTCAGAGCCCCACAAGTCACCCCATCTTGGATTCCTCTAGGTCTCTAGTTTTAAAAAATGCACAGGTTTGGTAGGTTTCCCTAGGTGCCGGCTGAGCTAGAGGCCAAAACCTACAGGTAGGCACTTTGCAAAAAACAGCTCTGTTTTCTGTGATGTGTCCACGTTGTGTTTTGGGGCATATCCTGTTGCGGATGCTAGGCCTACCCACACAAGTGAGGTACCATTTTTATTGGGAGACTTGGGGGAACGCTGGGTGGAAGGAAATTTGTGGCTCCTCTCAGATTCCAGAACTTTCTGTCACCGAAATATGAGGAAAATATGTTTTTTTAGCCAAATGTTAAGGTTTACAAAGGATTCTGGGTAATAGAACCTGGTCAGAGCCCCACAAGTCACTCCATCTTGGATTCCCCTAGGTCTCTAGTTCTAAAAAATGCACAGGTTTGGTAGGTTTCCCGTGGTGCCAGCTGAACTAGAGGCCAAAATCTACAGGTAGTCACTTTGCAAAAAACAGCTGTTTTCTGTGATGTGTCCACGTTGTGTTTTGGGGTATATCCTGTCGCGGGCGCTAGGCCTACCCACACAAGTGAGGTACCATTTTTATCGGGAGACTTGGGGGAACGCTGGGTGGAAGGAAATTTGTGGCTCCTCTCAGATTCCAGAACTTTCTGTCACCGAAATGTGAGGAAAATATGTTTTTTTAGCCACATTTTGAGGTTTGCAAAGGATTCTGGGTAATAGAACCTGGTCAGAGCCCCACAAGTCACCCCATCTTGGATTCCCCTAGGTCTCTAGTTTTAAAAAATGCACAGGTTTGGTAGGTTTCCCTAGGTGCCAGCTGAGCTAGAGGCCAAAATCTACAGGTAGTCACTTTGCAAAAAACAGCTGTTTTCTGTGATGTGTCCACGTTGTGTTTTGGGGCATATCCTGTCGCGGGCGCTAGGCCTACCCACACAAGTGAGGTACCATTTTTATCGGGAGACTTGGGGGAACGCTGGGTGCAAGGAAATTTGTGGCTCCTCTCAGATTCCAGAACTTTCTGTCACCGAAATGTGAGGAAAATATGTTTTTTTAGCCAAATGTTGAGGTTTGCAAATGATTCTGGGTAACAGAACCTGGTCAGAGCCCCACAAGTTACCCCATCTTGGATTCCCCTAGATCTCTAGTTTTCGAAAATGCACAGGTTTGGTAGGTTTCCCTAGGTGCCGGCTGAGCTAGAGGCCAAAATCTACAGGTAGGCACTTCTCAAAAAACAGCTCTTTTTTCTGTTATGTGTCCACGTTGTGTTTTGGGGCATATCCTGTTGCGGGTGCTAGGCCTACCCACACAAGTGAGGTACTATTTTTATTGGGAGACTTGGGGGAACGCTGGGTGGTAGGAAATTTGTGGCTCCTCTCAGATTCCAGAACTTTCTGTCACCGAAATGTGAGGAAAATATGTTTTTTTAGCCAAATGTTGAGGTTTGCAAAGGATTCTGGGTAATAGAACCTAGTCAGAGCCCCACAAGTCACCCCATCTTGGATTCCCCTAGGTCTCTAGTTTTAAAAAATGCACAGGTTTGGTAGGTTTCCCTAGGTGCCGGATGAGCTAGAGGCCAAAATCTACAGGTAGGCACTTTGCAAAAAACAGCTCTGTTTTCTGTCAAAAAATGGGATGTGCCCACTTTGTGTTTTGGGACATTTCCTGTCGCGGGCGCTAGGACTACCCACACAAGTGAGGTATCATTTTTATCGGGAGACGTGGGGGAACGCTCGGTGGAAGGAAATTTGTGGCTCCTCTCAGATTCCAGAACTTTCTGTCACCGAAATGTGAGGAAAATGTGTTTTTTTAGCCAAATTTTGAGGTTTGCAAAGATTCTGGGTAATAGAACCTGGCCAGAGCCCCACAAGTCACCCCATCTTGGATTCCCCTAGGTCTATAGTTTTCAAAAATGCACAGGTTTGGTAGGTTTCCCTAGGTGCCGGCTGAGCTAGAGGCCAAAATCTACAGGTAGGCACTTCTCAAAAAACAGCTCTGTTTTCTGTGATGTGTCCACGTTGTGTTTTGGGGCATATCCTGTCGCGGACGCTAGGCCTACCCACACAAGTGAGGTACCATTTTTATTGGGAGACTTAGGGGAACGCTGGGTGCAAGGAAATTTGTGGCTCCTCTCAGATTCTAGAACTTTCTGTCACCGAAATGTGAGGAAAATATGTTTTTCTAGCCAAATTTTGAGGTTTGCAAAGGATTCTGGGTAACAGAACCTGGTCAGAGCCCCACAAGTCACCCCATCTTGGATTCCCCTAGGTCTCTAGTTTTCAAAAATGCACAGGTTTGGTATGTTTCCATAGGTGCCGGCTGAGATAGAGGCCAGAATCTACAGGTAGGCACTTTGCAAAAAACAGCTGTTTTCTGTGATGTGTCCACGTTGTGTTTTGGGGCATATCCTGTCGCGGGTGCTAGACCTACCCACACAAGTGAGGTACCATTTTTATTGGGAGACTTGGGGGAACGGTGGGTGGAAGGAAATTTGTGGCTCCTCTCAGATTCCAGAACTTTCTGTCACCGAAATTTGAGGAAATTATGTTTTTTTAGCCAAATGTTGAGGTTTGCAAAGGATTCTGGGTAATAGAACCTAGTCAGAGCCCCAAAAGTCACCCCATCTTGGATTCCCCTAGGTCTCTAGTTTTCAAAAATGCACAGGTTTGGTAGGTTTCCCTAGGTGCCAGCTGAGCTAGAGGCCAAAATCTACAGGTAGGCACTTTGCAAAAAACAGCTCTGTTTTCTGTGATGTGTCCACGTTGTGTTTTGGGGCATATACTGTTGCGGATGCTAGGCCTACCCACACAAGTGAGGTACCATTTTTATTGGGAGACTTGGGGGAACGCTGGGTGGAAGGAAATTTGTGGCTCCTCTCAGATTCCAGAACTTTCTGTCACCGAAATGTGAGGAAAATATGTTTTTTTAGCCAAATGTTAAGGTTTGCAAAGGATTCTGGGTAATAGAACCTGGTCAGAGCCCCACAAGTCACCCCATCTTGGATTCCCCTAGGTCTCTACTTTTAAAAAATGCACAGGTTTGGTAGGTGTCCCTAGGTGCCAGCTGAGCTAGAGGCCAAAATCTACAGGTAGGCACTTTGCAAAAAACAGCTGTTTTCTGTGATGTGTCCACGTTGTGTTTTGGGGCATATCCTGTCGCGGGCGCTAGGCCTACCCACACAAGTGAGGTACCATTTTTATCGGGAGACTTGGGGGAACGCTGGGTGCAAGGAAATTTGTGGCTCCTCTCAGACTCCAGAACTTTCTGTCACCGAAATGTGAGGAAAATATGTTTTTTAGCCAAATTTTGAGGTTTGCAAAGGATTCTGGGTAACAGAACCTGGTCAGAGCCCCACAAGTTACCCCATCTTGGATTCCCCTAGGTCTCTAGTTTTAAAAAATGCACAGGTTTGGTAGGTTTCCGTAGGTGCCGGCTGAGCTAGAGGCCAAAATCTACAGGTAGGCACTTTGCAAAAAACAGCTCCGTTTTCTGTCAAAAAATGGTATGTGCCCACTTTGTGTTTTGGGACATTTCCTGTCGCGGGCGCTAGGAGTACCCACACAAGTGAGGTATCAATTTTATCGGGAGACTTGGGGGAACGCTCGGTGGAAGGAAATTTGTGGCTCCTCTCAGATTCCAGAACTTTCTGTCACCGAAATGTGAGGAAAATATGGTTTTTTAGCCAAATGTTGAGGTTTGCAAAGGATTCTGGTTAATAGAACCTGGTCAGAGCCCCACAAGTCACCCCATCTTGGATTCCTCTAGGTCTCTAGTTTTAAAAAATGCACAGGTTTGGTAGGTTTCCCTAGGTGCCGGCTGAGCTAGAGGCCAAAACCTACAGGTAGGCACTTTGCAAAAAACAGCTCTGTTTTCTGTGATGTGTCCACGTTGTGTTTTGGGGCATATCCTGTTGCGGATGCTAGGCCTACCCACACAAGTGAGGTACCATTTTTATTGGGAGACTTGGGGGAACGCTGGGTGGAAGGAAATTTGTGGCTCCTCTCAGATTCCAGAACTTTCTGTCACCGAAATATGAGGAAAATATGTTTTTTTAGCCAAATGTTAAGGTTTACAAAGGATTCTGGGTAATAGAACCTGGTCAGAGCCCCACAAGTCACTCCATCTTGGATTCCCCTAGGTCTCTAGTTCTAAAAAATGCACAGGTTTGGTAGGTTTCCCGTGGTGCCAGCTGAACTAGAGGCCAAAATCTACAGGTAGTCACTTTGCAAAAAACAGCTGTTTTCTGTGATGTGTCCACGTTGTGTTTTGGGGTATATCCTGTCGCGGGCGCTAGGCCTACCCACACAAGTGAGGTACCATTTTTATCGGGAGACTTGGGGGAACGCTGGGTGGAAGGAAATTTGTGGCTCCTCTCAGATTCCAGAACTTTCTGTCACCGAAATGTGAGGAAAATATGTTTTTTTAGCCACATTTTGAGGTTTGCAAAGGATTCTGGGTAATAGAACCTGGTCAGAGCCCCACAAGTCACCCCATCTTGGATTCCCCTAGGTCTCTAGTTTTAAAAAATGCACAGGTTTGGTAGGTTTCCCTAGGTGCCAGCTGAGCTAGAGGCCAAAATCTACAGGTAGGCACTTTGCAAAAAACAGCTGTTTTCTGTGATGTGTCCACGTTGTGTTTTGGGGCATATCCTGTCGCGGGCGCTAGGCCTACCCACACAAGTGAGGTACCATTTTTATCGGGAGACTTGGGGGAACGCTGGGTGCAAGGAAATTTGTGGCTCCTCTCAGATTCCAGAA
This sequence comes from Pleurodeles waltl, assembly GCF_031143425.1. Lineage (NCBI taxonomy): Eukaryota > Metazoa > Chordata > Amphibia > Caudata > Salamandridae > Pleurodeles > Pleurodeles waltl. Next base: position 843,681,536 of record NC_090436.1, read on the forward strand.
CTTTCTGTCACCGAAATGTGAGGAAAATATGTTTTTTTAGCCAAATTTTGAGGTTTGCAAATGATTCTGGGTAACAGAACCTGGTCAGAGCCCCACAAGTTACCCCATCTTGGATTCCCCTAGGTCTCTAGTTTTCATAAATGCACAGGATGGTAGGTTTCCCTAGGTGCCGGCTGAGCTAGAGGCCAAAATCTACAGGTAGGCACTTTGCAAAAAACAGCTCTATTTTCTGTCAAAAAATGGGATGTGCCCACTTTGTGTTTTGGGACATTTCCTGTCGCAGGCGCTAGGACTACCCACATAAGTGAGGTATCATTTTTATCGGGAGACTTGGGGGAACGCTGGGTGCAAGGAAATTTGTGGCTCCTCTCAGACTCCAGAACTTTCTGTCACCGAAATGTGAGGAAAATATGTTTTTTAGCCAAATTTTGAGGTTTGCAAAGGATTCTGGGTAACAGAACCTGGTCAGAGCCCCACAAGTTACCCCATCTTGGATTCCCCTAGGTCTCTAGTTTTCAAAAATGCACAGGTTTGGTAGGTTTCCGTAGGTGCCGGCTGAGCTAGAGGCCAAAATCTACAGGTAGGCACTTTGCAAAAAACAGCTCTGTTTTCTGTCACAAAATGGTATGTGCCCACTTTGTGTTTTGGGACATTTCCTGTCGCGGGCGCTAGGCCTACCCACACAAGTGAGGTACCATTTTTATCGGGAGACTTGGGGGAACGCTGGGTGCAAGGAAATTTGTGGCTCCTCTCAGACTCCAGAACTTTCTGTCACCGAAATGTGAGGAAAATATGTTTTTTAGCCAAATTTTGAGGTTTGCAAAGGATTCTGGGTAACAGAACCTGGTCAGAGCCCCACAAGTTACCCCATCTTGGATTCCCCTAGGTCTCTAGTTTTCAAAAATGCACAGGTTTGGTAGGTTTCCGTAGGTGCCGGCTGAGCTAGAGGCCAAAATCTACAGGTAGGCACTTTGCAAAAAACAGCTCTGTTTTCTGTCAAAAAATTGTATGTGCCCACTTTGTGTTTTGGGACATTTCCTGTCGCGGGCGCTAGGACTACCCACACAAGTGAGGTATCATTTTTATTGGGAGACTTGGGGGAACGCTGGGTGGAAAGAAATTTGTGGCTCCTCTCAGATTCCAGAACTTTCTGTCACCGAAATATGAGGAAAATATGTTTTTTTAGCCAAATGTTAAGGTTTACAAAGGATTCTGGGTAATAGAACCTGGTCAGAGCCCCACAAGTCACTCCATCTTGGATTCCCCTAGGTCTCTAGTTCTAAAAAATGCACAGGTTTGGTAGGTTTCCCGTGGTGCCAGCTGAACTAGAGGCCAAAATCTACAGGTAGTCACTTTGCAAAAAACAGCTGTTTTCTGTGATGTGTCCACGTTGTGTTTTGGGGTATATCCTGTCGCGGGCGCTAGGCCTACCCACACAAGTGAGGTACCATTTTTATCGGGAGACTTGGGGGAACGCTGGGTGGAAGGAAATTTGTGGCTCCTCTCAGATTCCAGAACTTTCTGTCACCGAAATGTGAGGAAAATATGTTTTTTTAGCCACATTTTGAGGTTTGCAAAGGATTCTGGGTAATAGAACCTGGTCAGAGCCCCACAAGTCACCCCATCTCGGATTCCCCTAGGTCTCTAGTTTTAAAAAATGCACAGGTTTGGTAGGTTTCCCTAGGTGCCAGCTGAGCTAGAGGCCAAAATCTACAGGTAGTCACTTTGCAAAAAACAGCTGTTTTCTGTGATGTGTCCACGTTGTGTTTTGGGGCATATCCTGTCGCGGGCGCTAGGCCTACCCACACAAGTGAGGTACCATTTTTATCGGGAGACTTGGGGGAACGCTGGGTGCAAGGAAATTTGTGGCTCCTCTCAAATTCCAGAACTTTCTGTCACCGAAATGTGAGGAAAATATGTTTTTTTAGCCAAATGTTGAGGTTTGCAAATGATTCTGGGTAACAGAACCTGGTCAGAGCCCCACAAGTTACCCCATCTTGGATTCCCCTAGATCTCTAGTTTTCGAAAATGCACAGGTTTGGTAGGTTTCCCTAGGTGCCGGCTGAGCTAGAGGCCAAAATCTACAGGTAGGCACTTCTCAAAAAACAGCTCTGTTTTCTGTTATGTGTCCACGTTGTGTTTTGGGGCATATTCTGTTGCGGGTGCTAGGCCTACCCACACAAGTGAGGTACCATTTTTATTGGGAGACTTGGGGGAACGCTGGGTGGTAGGAAATTTGTGGCTCCTCTCAGATTCCAGAACTTTCTGTCACCGAAATGTGAGGAAAATATGTTTTTTTAGCCAAATGTTGAGGTTTGCAAAGGATTCTGGGTAATAGAACCTAGTCAGAGCCCCACAAGTCACCCCATCTTGGATTCCCCTAGGTCTCTAGTTTTAAAAAATGCACAGGTTTGGTAGGTTTCCCTAGGTGCCGGATGAGCTAGAGGCCAAAATCTACAGGTAGGCACTTTGCAAAAAACAGCTCTGTTTTCTGTCAAAAAATGGGATGTGCCCACTTTGTGTTTTGGGACATTTCCTGTCGCGGGCGCTAGGACTACCCACACAAGTGAGGTATCATTTTTATCGGGAGACGTGGGGGAACGCTCGGTGGAAGGAAATTTGTGGCTCCTCTCAGATTCCAGAACTTTCTGTCACCGAAATGTGAGGAAAATGTGGTTTTTTAGCCAAATTTTGAGGTTTGCAAAGATTCTGGGTAATAGAACCTGGCCAGAGCCCCACAAGTCACCCCATCTTGGATTCCCCTAGGTCTATAGTTTTCAAAAATGCACAGGTTTGGTAGGTTTCCCTAGGTGCCGGCTGAGCTAGAGGCCAAAATCTACAGGTAGGCACTTCTCAAAAAACAGCTCTGTTTTCTGTGATGTGTCCACGTTGTGTTTTGGGGCATATCCTGTCGCGGACGCTAGGCCTACCCACACAAGTGAGGTACCATTTTTATTGGGAGACTTAGGGGAACGCTGGGTGCAAGGAAATTTGTGGCTCCTCTCAGATTCTAGAACTTTCTGTCACCGAAATGTGAGGAAAATATGTTTTTCTAGCCAAATTTTGAGGTTTGCAAAGGATTCTGGGTAACAGAACCTGGTCAGAGCCCCACAAGTCACCCCATCTTGGATTCCCCTAGGTCTCTAGTTTTAAAAAATGCACAGGTTTGGTAGGTTTCCATAGGTGCCGGCTGAGATAGAGGCCAGAATCTACAGGTAGGCACTTTGCAAAAAACAGCTGTTTTCTGTGATGTGTCCACGTTGTGTTTTGGGGCATATCCTGTCGCGGGTGCTAGGCCTACCCACACAAGTGAGATACCATTTTTATTGGGAGACTTGGGGGAACGGTGGGTGGAAGGAAATTTGTGGCTCCTCTCAGATTCCAGAACTTTCTGTCACCGAAATTTGAGGAAAATATGTTTTTTTAGCCAAATGTTGAGGTTTGCAAAGGATTCTGGGTAATAGAACCTAGTCAGAGCCCCAAAAGTCACCCCATCTTGGATTCCCCTAGGTCTTTAGTTTTCAAAAATGCACAGGTTTGGTAGGTTTCCCTAGGTGCCAGCTGAGGTAGAGGCCAAAATCTACAGGTAGGCACTTTGCAAAAAACAGCTCTGTTTTCTGTGATGTGTCCACGTTGTGTTTTGGGGCATATACTGTTGCGGATGCTAGGCCTACCCACACAAGTGAGGTACCATTTTTATTGGGAGACTTGGGGGAACGCTGGGTGGAAGGAAATTTGTGGCTCCTCTCAGATTCCAGAACTTTCTGTCACCGAAATGTGAGGAAAATATGTTTTTTTAGCCAAATGTTAAGGTTTGCAAAGGATTCTGGGTAATAGAACCTGGTCAGAGCCCCACAAGTCACCCCATCTTGGATTCCCCTAGGTCTCTACTTTTAAAAAATGCACATGTTTGGTAGGTTTCCCTAGGTGCCAGCTGAGCTAGAGGCCAAAATCTACAGGTAGGCACTTTGCAAAAAACAGCTGTTTTCTGTGATGTGTCCACGTTGTGTTTTGGGGCATATCCTGTCGCGGGCGCTAGGCCTACCCACACAAGTGAGGTACCATTTTTATCGGGAGACTTGGGGGAACGCTGGGTGCAAGGAAATTTGTGGCTCCTCTCAGACTCCAGAACTTTCTGTCACCGAAATGTGAGGAAAATATGTTTTTTAGCCAAATTTTGAGGTTTGCAAAGGATTCTGGGTAACAGAACCTGGTCAGAGCCCCACAAGTTACCCCATCTTGGATTCCCCTAGGTCTCTAGTTTTAAAAAATGCACAGGTTTGGTAGGTTTCCGTAGGTGCCGGCTGAGCTAGAGGCCAAAATCTACAGGTAGGCACTTTGCAAAAAACAGCTCCGTTTTCTGTCAAAAAATTGTATGTGCCCACTTTGTGTTTTGGGACATTTCCTGTCGCGGGCGCTAGGAGTACCCACACAAGTGAGGTATCAATTTTATCGGGAGACTTGGGGGAACGCTCGGTGGAAGGAAATTTGTGGCTCCTCTCAGATTCCAGAACTTTCTGTCACCGAAATGTGAGGAAAATATGGTTTTTTAGCCAAATGTTGAGGTTTGCAAAGGATTCTGGTTAATAGAACCTGGTCAGAGCCCCACAAGTCACCCCATCTTGGATTCCTCTAGGTCTCTAGTTTTATAAAATGCACAGGTTTGGTAGGTTTCCCTAGGTGCCGGCTGAGCTAGAGGCCAAAACCTACAGGTAGGCACTTTGCAAAAAACAGCTCTGTTTTCTGTGATGTGTCCACGTTGTGTTTTGGGGCATATCCTGTTGCGGATGCTAGGCCTACCCACACAAGTGAGGTACCATTTTTATTGGGAGACTTGGGGGAACGCTGGGTGGAAGGAAATTTGTGGCTCCTCTCAGATTCCAGAACTTTCTGTCACCGAAATATGAGGAAAATATGTTTTTTTAGCCAAATGTTAAGGTTTACAAAGGATTCTGGGTAATAGAACCTGGTCAGAGCCCCACAAGTCACTCCATCTTGGATTCCCCTAGGTCTCTAGTTCTAAAAAATGCACAGGTTTGGTAGGTTTCCCTTGGTGCCAGCTGAACTAGAGGCCAAAATCTACAGGTAGTCACTTTGCAAAAAACAGCTGTTTTCTGTGATGTGTCCACGTTGTGTTTTGGGGTATATCCTGTCGCGGGCGCTAGGCCTACCCACACAAGTGAGGTACCATTTTTATCGGGAGACTTGGGGGAACGCTGGGTGGAAGGAAATTTGTGGCTCCTCTCAGATTCCAGAACTTTCTGTCACCGAAATGTGAGGAAAATATGTTTTTTTAGCCACATTTTGAGGTTTGCAAAGGATTCTGGGTAATAGAACCTGGTCAGAGCCCCACAAGTCACCCCATCTTGGATTCCCCTAGGTCTCTAGTTTAAAAAAATGCACAGGTTTGGTAGGTTTCCCTAGGTGCCAGCTGAGCTAGAGGCCAAAATCTACAGGTAGGCACTTTGCAAAAAACAGCTGTTTTCTGTGATGTGTCCACGTTGTGTTTTGGGGCATATCCTGTCGCGGGCGCTAGGCCTACCCACACAAGTGAGGTACCATTTTTATCGGGAGACTTGGGGGAACGCTGGGTGCAAGGAAATTTGTGGCTCCTCTCAGATTCCAGAACTTTCTGTCACCAAAATGTGAGGAAAATATGTTTTTTTAGCCAAATTTTGAGGTTTGCAAATGATTCTGGGTAACAGAACCTGGTCAGAGCCCCACAAGTTACCCCATCTTGGATTCCCCTAGGTCTCTAGTTTTCATAAATGCACAGGATGGTAGGTTTCCCTAGGTGCCGGCTGAGCTAGAGGCCAGAATCTACAGGTAGGCACTTTGCAAAAAACAGCTCTATTTTCTGTCAAAAAATGGGATGTGCCCACTTTGTGTTTTGGGACATTTCCTGTCGCAGGCGCTAGGACTACCCACATAAGTGAGGTATCATTTTTATCGGGAGACTTGGGGGAACGCTGGGTGCAAGGAAATTTGTGGCTCCTCTCAGACTCCAGAACTTTCTGTCACCGAAATGTGAGGAAAATATGTTTTTTAGCCAAATTTTGAGGTTTGCAAAGGATTCTGGGTAACAGAACCTGGTCAGAGCCCCACAAGTTACCCCATCTTGGATTCCCCTAGGTCTCTAGTTTTCAAAAATGCACAGGTTTGGTAGGTTTCCGTAGGTGCCGGCTGAGCTAGAGGCCAAAATCTACAGGTAGGCACTTTGCAAAAAACAGCTCTGTTTTCTGTCACAAAATGGTATGTGCCCACTTTGTGTTTTGGGACATTTCCTGTCGCGGGCGCTAGGACTACCCACACAAGTGAGGTATCATTTTTATCGGGAGACTTGGGGGAACGCTCGGTGGAAGGAAATTTGTGGCTCCTCTCAGATTCCAGAACTTTCTGTCACCGAAATGTGAGGAAAATATGGTTTTTTAGCCAAATGTTGAGGTTTGCAAAGGATTCTGGTTAATAGAACCTGGTCAGAGCCCCACAAGTCACCCTATCTTGGATTCCTCTAGGTCTCTAGTTTTAAAAAATGCACAGGTTTGGTAGGTTTCCCTAGGTGCCGGCTGAGCTAGAGGCCAAAACCTACAGGTAGGCACTTTGCAAAAAACAGCTCTGTTTTCTGTGATGTGTCCACGTTGTGTTTTGGGGCATATCCTGTTGCGGATGCTAGGCCTACCCACACAAGTGAGGTACCATTTTTATTGGGAGACTTGGGGGAACGCTGGGTGGAAGGAAATTTGTGGCTCCTCTCAGATTCCAGAACTTTCTGTCACCGAAATATGAGGAAAATATGTTTTTTTAGCCAAATGTTAAGGTTTACAAAGGATTCTGGGTAATAGAACCTGGTCAGAGCCCCACAAGTCACTCCATCTTGGATTCCCCTAGGTCTCTAGTTCTAAAAAATGCACAGGTTTGGTAGGTTTCCCGTGGTGACGGCTGAACTAGAGGCCAAAATCTACAGGTAGTCACTTTGCAAAAAACAGCTGTTTTCTGTGATGTGTCCACGTTGTGTTTTGGGGTATATCCTGTCGCGGGCGCTAGGCCTACCCACACAAGTGAGGTACCATTTTTATCGGGAGACTTGGGGGAACGCTGGGTGGAAGGAAATTTGTGGCTCCTCTCAGATTCCAGAACTTTCTGTCACCGAAATGTGAGGAAAATATGTTTTTTTAGCCACATTTTGAGGTTTGCAAAGGATTCTGGGTAATAGAACCTGGTCAGAGCCCCACAAGTCACCCCATCTTGGATTCCCCTAGGTCTCTAGTTTTAAAAAATGCACAGGTTTGGTAGGTTTCCCTAGGTGCCAGCTGAGCTAGAGGCCAAAATCTACAGGTAGGCACTTTGCAAAAAACAGCTGTTTTCTGTGATGTGTCCACGTTGTGTTTTGGGGCATATCCTGTCGCGGGCGCTAGGCCTACCCAAACAAGTGAGGTACCATTTTTATCGGGAGACTTGGGGGAACGCTGGGTGCAAGGAAATTTGTGGCTCCTCTCAGATTCCAGAACTTTCTGTCACCGAAATGTGAGGAAAATATGTTTTTTTAGCCAAATTTTGAGGTTTGCAAATGATTCTGGGTAACAGAACCTGGTCAGAGCCCCACAAGTTACCCCATCTTGGATTCCCCTAGGTCTCTAGTTTTCATAAATGCACAGGATGGGAGGTTTCCCTAGGTGCCGGCTGAGCTAGAGGCCAAAATCTACAGGTAGGCACTTTGCAAAAAACAGCTCTATTTTCTGTCAAAAAATGGGATGTGCCCACTTTGTGTTTTGGGACATTTCCTGTCGCAGGCGCTAGGACTACCCACATAAGTGAGGTACCATTTTTATCGGGAGACTTGGGGGAATGCTCGGTGGAAGGAAATTTGTGGCTCCTCTCAGATTCCAGAACTTTCTGTCATCGAAATGTGAGGAAAATGTATTTTTTTAGCAACATTTTGAGGTTTGCAAAGGATTCTGGGTAACAGAACCTGGTCAGAGCCCCACAAGTCACCCCATCTTGGATTCCCCTAGATCTCTAGTTTTCGAAAATGCACAGGTTTGGTAGGTTTCCCTAGGTGCCGGCTGAGCTAGAGGCCAAAATCTACAGGTAGGCACTTCTCAAAAAACAGCTCTGTTTTCTGTTATGTGTCCACGTTGTGTTTTGGGGCATATCCTGTTGCGGGTGCTAGGCCTACCCACACAAGTGAGGTACCATTTTTATTGGGAGACTTGGGGGAACGCTGGGTGGTAGGAAATTTGTGGCTCCTCTCAGATTCCAGAACTTTCTGTCACCGAAATGTGAGGAAAATATGTTTTTTTAGCCAAATGTTGAGGTTTGCAAAGAATTCTGGGTAATAGAACCTAGTCAGAGCCCCACAAGTCACCCCATCTTGGATTCCCCTAGGTCTCTAGTTTTAAAAAATGCACAGGTTTGGTAGGTTTCCCTAGGTGCCGGATGAGCTAGAGGCCAAAATCTACAGGTAGGCACTTTGCAAAAAACAGCTCTGTTTTCTGTCAAAAAATGGAATGTGCCCACTTTGTGTTTTGGGACATTTCCTGTCGCGGGCGCTAGGCCTACGCAAACAAGTGAGGTACAATTTTTATCGGGAGACTTGGGGGAACGCTGGGTGCATGGAAATTTGTGGCTCCTCTCAGATTCCAGAACTTTCTGTCACCGAAATGTAAGGAAAATATGTTTTTTTAGCCAAATTTTGAGGTTTGTAAATGATTCTGGATAACAGAACCTGGTCAGAGCCCCACAAGTTACCCCATCTTGGATTTCCCTAGGTCTCTAGTTTTCAAAAATGCACAGGTTTGGTAGGTTTCCCTAGGTGCCGGCTGAGCTAGAGGCCAAAATCTACAGGTAGGCACTTTGCAAAAAACAGCTCTGTTTTCTGTAAAAAAATGGGATGTTGCCTCTTTGTGTTTTGGGACATTTCCTGTCGCGGGCGCTAGGACTACCCACATAAGTGAGGTATAATTTTTATCGGGAGACATGGTGGAACGCTCGGTGGAAGGAAATTTGTGGCTCCTCTCAGATTCCAGAACTTTCTGTCACCGAAATGTGAGGAAAATGTGTTTTTTTAGCCAAATTTTGAGGTTTGCAAAGGATTCTGGGTAATAGAACCTGGCCAGAGTCCCACAAGTCACCCCATCTTGGATTCCCCTAGGTCTATAGTTTTAAAAAATGCACAGGTTTGGTAGGTTTCCCTAGGTTCCGGCTGAGCTAGAGGCCAAAATCCACAGGTAGGCACTTCTCAAAAAACAGCTCTGTTTTCTGTTATGTGTCCACGTTGTGTTTTGGGGCATATCCTGTCGCGGACGCTAGGCCTACCCACACAAGTGAGGTACCATTTTTATTGGGAGACTTGGGGGAACGCTGGGTGGAAGGAAATTTGTGGCTCCTCTCAGATTCCAGAACTTTCTGTCATCGAAATGTGAGGAAAATATGTTTTTCTAGCCAAATTTTGATGTTTGCAAAGGATTCTGGGTAACAGAACCTGGTCAGAGCCCCACAAGTCACCCCATCTTGGATTCCTCTAGGTCTCTAGTTTTAAAAAATGCACAGGTTTGGTAGGTTTCCCTAGGTGCCGGCTGAGCTAGAGGCCAGAATCTACAGGTAGGCACTTTGCAAAAAACAGCTGTTTTCTGTGATGTGTCCACGTTGTGTTTTGGGGCATATCCTGTCGCGGGTGCTAGGCCTACCCACACAAGTGAGGTACCATTTTTATTGGGAGACTTGGGGGAACGCTGGGTGGAAGGAAATTTGTGGCTCCTCTCAGATTCCAGAACTTTCTGTCACCGAAATGTGAGGAAAATGTGTTTTTTTAGCCAAATATTGAGGTTTGCAAAGGATTCTGGGTAACAGAACCTGGTCAGAGCCCCACAAGTCACCCCATCTTGGATTTCCCTAGGTCTCTAGTTTTAAAAAATGCACAGGTTTGGTAGGTTTCCGGAGGTGCCAGCTGAGCTAGAGGCCAAAATCTACAGGTAGGCACTTTGCAAAAAACAGCTGTTTTCTGTGATGTGTCCACGTTGTGTTTTGGGGCATATCCTGTCGCTGCGCTAGGCCTACACACACAAGTGAGGTACCATTTTTATCGGGAGACTTGGGGGAACGCTGGGTGCAAGGAAATTTGTGGCTCCTCTCAGATTCCAGAACTTTCTGTCACCGAAATGTGAGGAAAATATGTTTTTTTAGCCACATTTTGAGGTTTGCAAAGGATTCTGGGTAACAGAACCTGGTCAGAGCCCAAAAAGTCACCCCATCTTGGATTCCCCTAGGTCTCTAGTTTTCAAAAATGCACAGGTTTGGTAGGTTTCCCTAGGTGCCGGCTGAGCTAGAGGCCAAAATCTACAGGTAGGCACTTTGCAAAAAACTGCTCTGTTTTCTGTGATGTGTCCACGTTGTGTTTTGGGGCATATCCTGTTGCGGGCGCTAGGCCTACACACACAAGTGAGGTACCATTTTTATCGGGAGACTTGGGGGAACGCTGGGTGCAAGGAAATTTGTGGCTCCTCTCAGATTCCAGAACTTTCTGTCACCGAAATGTGAGGAAAATGTATTTTTTTAGCCACATTTTGAGGTTTGCAAAGGATTCTGGGTAACAGAACCTGGTCAGAGCCCAAAAAGTCACCCCATCTTCAATTCCCCTAGGTCTCTAGTTTTCAAAAATGCACAGGTTTGGTAGGTTTCCCTAGGTGCCGGCTGAGCTAGAGGCCAAAATCTACAGGTAGGCACTTTGCAAAAAACAGCTCTGTTTTCTGTAAAAAAATGGGATGTTGCCTCTTTGTGTTTTGGGACATTTCCTGTCGCGGGCGCTAGGACTACCCACATAAGTGAGGTATAATTTTTATCGGGAGACATGGTGGAACGCTCGGTGGAAGGAAATTTGTGGCTCCTCTCAGATTCCAGAACTTTCTGTCACCGAAATGTGAGGAAAATGTGTTTTTTTAGCCAAATTTTGAGGTTTGCAAAGGATTCTGGGTAATAGAACCTGGCCAGAGTCCCACAAGTCACCCCATCTTGGATTCCCCTAGGTCTATAGTTTTAAAAAATGCACAGGTTTGGTAGGTTTCCCTAGGTTCCGGCTGAGCTAGAGGCCAAAATCCACAGGTAGGCACTTCTCAAAAAACAGCTCTGTTTTCTGTTATGTGTCCACGTTGTGTTTTGGGGCATATCCTGTCGCGGACGCTAGGCCTACCCACACAAGTGAGGTACCATTTTTATTGGGAGACTTGGGGGAACGCTGGGTGGAAGGAAATTTGTGGCTCCTCTCAGATTCCAGAACTTTCTGTCATCGAAATGTGAGGAAAATATGTTTTTCTAGCCAAATTTTGATGTTTGCAAAGGATTCTGGGTAACAGAACCTGGTCAGAGCCCCACAAGTCACCCCATCTTGGATTCCTCTAGGTCTCTAGTTTTAAAAAATGCACAGGTTTGGTAGGTTTCCCTAGGTGCCGGCTGAGCTAGAGGCCAGAATCTACAGGTAGGCACTTTGCAAAAAACAGCTGTTTTCTGTGATGTGTCCACGTTGTGTTTTGGGGCATATCCTGTCGCGGGTGCTAGGCCTACCCACACAAGTGAGGTACCATTTTTATTGGGAGACTTGGGGGAACGCTGGGTGGAAGGAAATTTGTGGCTCCTCTCAGATTCCAGAACTTTCTGTCACCGAAATGTGAGGAAAATGTGTTTTTTTAGCCAAATATTGAGGTTTGCAAAGGATTCTGGGTAACAGAACCTGGTCAGAGCCCCACAAGTCACCCCATCTTGGATTTCCCTAGGTCTCTAGTTTTAAAAAATGCACAGGTTTGGTAGGTTTCCGGAGGTGCCAGCTGAGCTAGAGGCCAAAATCTACAGGTAGGCACTTTGCAAAAAACAGCTGTTTTCTGTGATGTGTCCACGTTGTGTTTTGGGGCATATCCTGTCGCTGCGCTAGGCCTACACACACAAGTGAGGTACCATTTTTATCGGGAGACTTGGGGGAACGCTGGGTGCAAGGAAATTTGTGGCTCCTCTCAGATTCCAGAACTTTCTGTCACCGAAATGTGAGGAAAATATGTTTTTTTAGCCACATTTTGAGGTTTGCAAAGGATTCTGGGTAACAGAACCTGGTCAGAGCCCAAAAAGTCACCCCATCTTGGATTCCCCTAGGTCTCTAGTTTTCAAAAATGCACAGGTTTGGTAGGTTTCCCTAGGTGCCGGCTGAGCTAGAGGCCAAAATCTACAGGTAGGCACTTTGCAAAAAACTGCTCTGTTTTCTGTGATGTGTCCACGTTGTGTTTTGGGGCATATCCTGTTGCGGGCGCTAGGCCTACACACACAAGTGAGGTACTATTTTTATCGGGAGACTTGGGGGAACGCTGGGTGCAAGGAAATTTGTGGCTCCTCTCAGATTCCAGAACTTTCTGTCACCGAAATGTGAGGAAAATGTATTTTTTTAGCCACATTTTGAGGTTTGCAAAGGATTCTGGGTAACAGAACCTGGTCAGAGCCCAAAAAGTCACCCCATCTTCAATTCCCCTAGGTCTCTAGTTTTCAAAAATGCACAGGTTTGGTAGGTTTCCCTAGGTGCCGGCTGAGCTAGAGGCCAAAATCTACAGGTAGGCACTTTGCAAAAAACTGCTCTGTTTTCTGTGATGTGTCCACGTTGTGTTTTGGGGCATATCCTGTTGCGGGTGCTAGGCCTACCCACACAAGTGAGGTACCATTTTTATTGGGAGACTTGGGGGAACGCTGGGTGGAAGGAAATTTGTGGCTCCTCTCAGATTCCAGATCTTTCTGTCACCGAAATATGAGGAAAATATGTTTTTTTAGCCAAATGTTAAGGTTTGCAAAGGATTCTGGGTAATAGAAGCTGGTCAGAGCCCCAAAAGTCACCCCATCTTGGATTCCCCTAGGTCTCTAGTTTTAAAAAATGCACAGGTTTGGTAGGTTTCCCTAGGTGCCAGCTGAGCTAGAGGCCAAAATCTACAGGTAGGCACTTTGCAAAAAACAGCTGTTTTCTGTGATGTGTCCACGTTGTGTTTTGGGGCATATCCTGTTGCGGGTGCTAGGCCTACCCACACAAGTGAGGTACCATTTTTATTGGGAGACTTGGGGGAACGCTGGGTGGAAGGAAATTTGTGGCTCCTCTCAGATTCCAGAACTTTCTGTCACTGAAATGTGAGGAAAGTATGTTTTTTTAGCGAAATGTTGAGGTTTGCAAAGGATTCTGGGTAATAGAACCTGGTCAGAGCCCCACAAGTCACCCCATCTTGGATTTCCCTAGGTCTCTAGTTTTAAAAAATGCACAGGTTTGGTAGGTTTCCGGAGGTGCCAGCTGAGCTAGAGGCCAAAATCTACAGGTAGGCACTTTGCAAAAAACAGCTGTTTTCTGTGATGTGTCCACGTTGTGTTTTGGGGCATATCCTGTCGCGGGCGCTAGGCCTACCCACACAAGTGAGGTACCATTTTTATCGGGAGAATTGGGGGAGCGCTGGGTGCAAGGAAATTTGTGGCTCCTCTCAGATTCCAGAACTTTCTGTCACCGAAATGTGAGGAAAATATGTTTTTTTAGCCAAATTTTGAGGTTTGCAAATGATTCTGGGTAACAGAACCTGGTCAGAGCCCCACAAGTTACCCCATCTTGGATTCCTCTAGGTCTCTAGTTTTCAAAAATGCACAGGTTTGGTAGGTTTCCCTAGGTGCCGGCTGAGCTAGAGGCCAAAACCTACAGGTAGGCACTTTGCAAAAACAGCTCTGTTTTCTGTGATGTGTCCACGTTGTGTTTTGGGGCATATCCTGTTGCGGATGCTAGGCCTACCCACACAAGTGAGGTACCATTTTTATTGGGAGACTAGGGGGAACGCTGGGTGGAAGGAAATTTGTGGCTCCTCTCAGATTCCAGAACTTTCTGTCACCGAAATATGAGGAAAATATGTTTTTTTAGCCAAATGTTAAGGTTTGCAAAGGATTCTGGGTAATAGAAGCTGGTCAGAGCCCCAAAAGTCACCCCATCTTGGATTCCCCTAGGTCTCTAGTTTTAAAAAATGCACAGGTTTGGTAGGTTTCCCTAGTTGCCAGCTGAGCTAGAGGCCAAAATCTACAGGTAGGCACTTTGCAAAAAACAGCTGTTTTCTGTGATGTGTCCACGTTGTGTTTTGGGGCATATCCTGTTGCGGGTGCTAGGCCTACCCACACAAGTGAGGTACCATTTTTATTGGGAGACTTGGGGGAACGCTGGGTGGAAGGAAATTTGTGGCTCCTCTCAGATTCCAGAACTTTCTGTCACCGAAATGTGAGGAAAATATGTTTTTTTAGCCAAATTTTGAGGTTTGCAAATGATTCTGGGTAACAGAACCTGGTCAGAGCCCCACAAGTTACCCCATCTTGTATTCCCCTAGGTCTCTAGTTTTAAAAAATGCACAGGTGTGGTAGGTTTCCCTAGGTGCCGGCTGAGCTAGAGGGCAAAATCTACAGGTAGGCACTTTTCAAAAAACAAATCTGTTTTCTGTCAAAAAATGGGATGTGCCCACTTTGTGTTTTGGGACATTTCCTGTCGCGGGCGCAAGGACTACCCACACAAGTGAGGTATCATTTTTATTGGGAGGCTTGGGGGAATGCTCGGTGGAAGGAAATTTGTGGCTCCTCTCAGATTCCAGAACTTTCTGTCACCGAAATGTGAGTAAAATGTATTTTTTTAGCCAAATTTTGAGGTTTGCAAAGGATTCTGGGTAACAGAACCTGGTCAGAGCCCCACAAGTTACCCCATCTTGGATTCCCCTAGGTCTCTAGTTTTCAAAAATGCACAGGTTTGGTAGGTTTCCCTAGGTGCCGGCTGAGCTAGAGGCCAAAATCTACAGGTAGGCACTTTTCAAAAAACAACTCTGTTTTCTGTCAAAAAATGGGATGTGCCCACTTTGTGTTTTGGGACATTTCCTGTCGCGGGCGCTAGGACTACCCACACAAGTGAGGTATAATTTTTATCGGAAGACCTGGGTTAACGATCGGTGGAAGGAAATTTGTGGCTCCTCTCAGATTCCAGAACTTTCTGTCACCGAAATGTGAGGAAAATGTGTTTTTTTAGCCAAATATTGAGGTTTGCAAAGGATTCTGGGTAACAGAACCTGGTCAGAGCCCCACAATTCACCCCATCTTGGATTCCCCTAGGTCTCTAGTTTTAAAAAATGCACAGGTTTGGTAGGTTTCCCTAGGTGCCGGCTGAGCTAGAGGCCAGAATCTACAGGTAGGCACTTTGCAAAAAACAGCTGTTTTCTGTGATGTGTCCACGTTGTGTTTTGGGGCATATCCTGTCGCGGGTGCTAGGCCTACCCACACAAGTGAGGTACCATTTTTATTGGGAGACTTGGGGGAACGCTGGGTGGAAGGAAATTTGTGGCTCCTCTCAGATTCCAGAACTTTCTGTCACCGAAATGTGAGGAAAATATGTTTTTTTAGCCAAATGTTGAGGTTTGCAAAGGATTCTGGGTAATAGAAGCTGGTCAGAGCCCCAAAAGTCACCCCATCTTGGATTCCCCTAGGTCTCTAGTTTTAAAAAATGCACAGGTTTGGTAGGTTTCCCTAGTTGCCAGCTGAGCTAGAGGCCAAAATCTACAGGTAGGCACTTTGCAAAAAACAGCTGTTTTCTGTGATGTGTCCACGTTGTGTTTTGGGGCATATCCTGTTGCGGGTGCTAGGCCTACCCACACAAGTGAGGTACCATTTTTATCGGGAGACTTGGGGTAATGCTCGGTGGAAGGAAATTTGTGGCTGCTCTCAGATTCTGGAACTTTCTCTCACCGAAATGTGAGGAAAATATGTTTTTTTAGCCAAATGTTGAGGTTTGCAAAGGATTCTGGGTAATAGAACCTAGTCAGAGCCCCACAAGTCACCCCATCTTGGATTCCCCTAGGTCTCTAGTTTTAAAAAATGCACAGGTGTGGTAGGTTTCCCTAGGTGCCGGCTGAGCTAGAGGCCAAAATCTACAGGTAGGCACTTTGCAAAAAACAGCTCTGTTTTCTGTCAAAAAATGGGATGTGCCCACTTTGTGTTTTGGGACATTTCCTGTCGCGGGCGCTAGGACTACCCACACAATTGAGGTATCATTGTTATCGGGAGACTTGGGGGAATGCTCGGTGGAAGGAAATTTGTGGCTGCTCTCAGATTCCGGAACTTTCTCTCACCGAAATGTGAGGAAAATATGTTTTTTTAGCCAAATGTTGAGGTTTGCAAAGGATTCTGGGTAATAGAACCTAGTCAGAGCCCCACAAGTCACCCCATCTTGGATTCCCCTAGTTCTCTAGTTTTCATAAATGCACAGGTTTGGTAGGTTTCCCTAGGTGCCGGCTGAGCTAGAAGCCAAAATCTACAGGTAGGCACTTTGCAAAAACAGCTCTGTTTTCTGTGATGTGTCCACGTTGTGTTTTGGGGCATATCCTGTCGCGGACGCTAGGCCTACCCACACAATTGAGGTACCATTTTTATCGGGAGACTTGGGGGAACGCTGGGTGCAAGGAAATTTGTGGCTCCTCTCAGATTCCAGAACTTTCTGTCACCGAAATGTGAGGAAAATATGTTTTTCTAGCAAAATTTTGAGGTTTGCAAATGATTCTGGGTAACAGAACCTGGTCAGAGCCCCACAAGTTACCCCATCTTGGATTCCCCTAGGTCTCTAGTTTTCAAAAATGCACAGGTTTGGTAGGTTTCCCTAGGTGCCGGCTGAGCTAGAGGCCAAAATCTACAGGTAGGCACTTTTCAAAAAACAACTCTGTTTTCTGTCAAAAAATGGGATGTGCCCACTTTGTGTTTTGGGACATTTCCTGTCGCGGGCGCTAGGACTACCCACACAAGTGAGGTATAATTTTTATCGGAAGACCTGGGGGAACGATCGGTGGAAGGAAATTTGTGGCTCCTCTCAGATTCCAGAACTTTCTGTCACCGAAATGTGAGGAAAATGTGTTTTTTTAGCCAAATATTGAGGTTTGCAAAGGATTCTGGGTAACAGAACCTGGTCAGAGCCCCACAAGTCACCCCATCTTGGATTTCCCTAGGTCTCTAGTTTTAAAAAATGCACAGGTTTGGTAGGTTTCCGGAGGTGCCAGCTGAGCTAGAGGCCAAAATCTACAGGTAGGCACTTTGCAAAAAACAGCTGTTTTCTGTGATGTGTCCACGTTGTGTTTTGGGGCATATCCTGTCGCTGCGCTAGGCCTACACACACAAGTGAGGTACCATTTTTATCAGGAGACTTGGGGGAACGCTGGGTGCAAGGAAATTTGTGGCTCCACTCAGATTCCAGAACTTTCTGTCACCGAAATGTGAGGAAAATATGTTTTTTTAGCCAAATTTTGAGGTTTGCAAATGATTCTGGGTAACAGAACCTGGTCAGAGCCCCACAAGTTACCCCATCTTGGATTCCCCTAGGTCTCTAGTTTTCAAAAATGCACAGGTGTGGTAGGTTTCCCTAGGTGCCGGCTGAGCTAGAGGCCAAAATCTACAGATAGGCACTTTGCAAAAAACAGCTCTGTTTTCTGTCAAAAAATGGGATGTGCCCACTTTGTGTTTTGGGACATTTCCTGTCGCGGGCGCTAGGACTACCCACACAAGTGAGGTATCATTTTTATTGGGAGGCTTGGGGGAATGCTCGGTGGAAGGAAATTTGTGGCTCCTCTCAGATTCCAGAACTTTCTGTCACCGAAATGTGAGGAAAATGTATTTTTTTAGCCACATTTTGAGGTTTGCAAAGGATTCTGGGTAACAGAACCTGGTCAGAGCCCAAAAAGTCACCCCATCTTGGATTCCCCTAGGTCTCTAGTTTTCAAAAATGCACAGGCTTGGTAGGTTTCCCTAGGTGCCGGCTGAGCTAGAGGCCAAAATCTACAGGTAGGCACTTTGCAAAAAACTGCTCTGTTTTCTGTGATGTGTCCACGTTGTGTTTTGGGGCATATCCTGTTGCGGGTGCTAGGCCTACCCACACAAGTGAGGTACCATTTTTATTGGGAGACTTGGGGGAACGCTGGGTGGAAGGAAATTTGTGGCTCCTCTCAGATTCCAGATCTTTCTGTCACCGAAATATGAGGAAAATATGTTTTTTTAGCCAAATGTTAAGGTTTGCAAAGGATTCTGGGTAATAGAAGCTGGTCAGAGCCCCAAAAGTCACCCCATCTTGGATTCCCCTAGGTCTCTAGTTTTAAAAAATGCACAGGTTTGGTAGGTTTCCCTAGGTGCCAGCTGAGCTAGAGGCCAAAATCTACAGGTAGGCACTTTGCAAAAAACAGCTGTTTTCTGTGATGTGTCCACGTTGTGTTTTGGGGCATATCCTGTTGCGGGTGCTAGGCCTACCCACACAAGTGAGGTACCATTTTTATTGGGAGACTTGGGGGAACGCTGGGTGGAAGGAAATGTGTGGCTCCTCTCAGATTCCAGAACTTTCTGTCACTGAAATGTGAGGAAAGTATGTTTTTTTAGCGAAATGTTGAGGTTTGCAAAGGATTCTGGGTAATAGAACCTGGTCAGAGCCCCACAAGTCACCCCATCTTGGATTTCCCTAGGTCTCTAGTTTTAAAAAATGCACAGGTTTGGTAGGTTTCCGGAGGTGCCAGCTGAGCTAGAGGCCAAAATCTACAGGTAGGCACTTTGCAAAAAACAGCTGTTTTCTGTGATGTGTCCACGTTGTGTTTTGGGGCATATCCTGTCGCGGGCGCTAGGCCTACCCACACAAGTGAGGTACCATTTTTATCGGGAGAATTGGGGGAGCGCTGGGTGCAAGGAAATTTGTGGCTCCTCTCAGATTCCAGAACTTTCTGTCACCGAAATGTGAGGAAAATATGTTTTTTTAGCCAAATTTTGAGGTTTGCAAATGATTCTGGGTAACAGAACCTGGTCAGAGCCCCACAAGTTACCCCATCTTGGATTCCTCTAGGTCTCTAGTTTTCAAAAATGCACAGGTTTGGTAGGTTTCCCTAGGTGCCGGCTGAGCTAGAGGCCAAAACCTACAGGTAGGCACTTTGCAAAAAACAGCTCTGTTTTCTGTGATGTGTCCACGTTGTGTTTTGGGGCATATCCTGTTGCGGATGCTAGGCCTACCCACACAAGTGAGGTACCATTTTTATTGGGAGACTAGGGGGAACGCTGGGTGGAAGGAAATTTGTGGCTCCTCTCAGATTCCAGAACTTTCTGTCACCGAAATATGAGGAAAATATGTTTTTTTAGCCAAATGTTAAGGTTTGCAAAGGATTCTGGGTAATAGAAGCTGGTCAGAGCCCCAAAAGTCACCCCATCTTGGATTCCCCTAGGTCTCTAGTTTTAAAAAATGCACAGGTTTGGTAGGTTTCCCTAGTTGCCATCTGAGCTAGAGGCCAAAATCTATAGGTAGGCACTTTGCAAAAAACAGCTGTTTTCTGTGATGTGTCCACGTTGTGTTTTGGGGCATATCCTGTTGCGGGTGCTAGGCCTACCCACACAAGTGAGGTACCATTTTTATTGGGAGACTTGGCGGAACGCTGGGTGGAAGGAAATTCGTGGCTCCTCTCAGATTCCAGAACTTTCTGTCACCGAAATGTGAGGAAAATATGTTTTTTTAGCCAAATTTTGAGGTTTGCAAATGATTCTGGGTAACAGAACCTGGTCAGAGCCCCACAAGTTACCCCATCTTGTATTCCCCTAGGTCTCTAGTTTTCAAAAATGCACAGGTGTGGTAGGTTTCCCTAGGTGCCGGCTGAGCTAGAGGGCAAAATCTACAGATAGGCACTTTGCAAAAAACAGCTCTGTTTTCTGTCAAAAAATGGGATGTGCCCACTTTGTGTTTTGGGACATTTCCTGTCGCGGGCGCAAGGACTACCCACACAAGTGAGGTATCATTTTTTTTGGGAGGCTTGGGGGAATGCTCGGTGGAAGGAAATTTGTGGCTCCTCTCAGATTCCAGAACTTTCTGTCACCGAAATGTGAGGAAAATGTATTTTTTTAGCCACATTTTGAGGTTTGCAAAGGATTCTGGGTAACAGAACCTGGTCAGAGCCCAAAAAGTCACCCCATCTTGGATTCCCCTAGGTCTCTAGTTTTCAAAAATGCACAGGTTTGGTAGGTTTCCCTAGGTGCCGGCTGAGCTAGAGGCCAAAATCTACAGGTAGGCACTTTGCAAAAAACTGCTCTGTTTTCTGTGATGTGTCCACGTTGTGTTTTGGGGCATATCCTGTTGCGGGTGCTAGGCCTACCCACACAAGTGAGGTACCATTTTTATTGGGAGACTTGGGGGAACGCTGGGTGGAAGGATATTTGTGGCTCCTCTCAGATTCCAGATCTTTCTGTCACCGAAATATGAGGAAAATATGTTTTTTTAGCCAAATGTTAAGGTTTGCAAAGGATTCTGGGTAATAGAAGCTGGTCAGAGCCCCAAAAGTCACCCCATCTTGGATTCCCCTAGGTCTCTAGTTTTAAAAAATGCACAGGTTTGGTAGGTTTCCCTAGGTGCCAGCTGAGCTAGAGGCCAAAATCTACAGGTAGGCACTTTGCAAAAAACAGCTGTTTTCTGTGATGTGTCCACGTTGTGTTTTGGGGCATATCCTGTTGCGGGTGCTAGGCCTACCCACACAAGTGAGGTACCATTTTTATTGGGAGACTTGGGGGAACGCTGGGTGGAAGGAAATTTGTGGCTCCTCTCAGATTCCAGAACTTTCTGTCACTGAAATGTGAGGAAAGTATGTTTTTTTAGCGAAATGTTGAGGTTTGCAAAGGATTCTGGGTAATAGAACCTGGTCAGAGCCCCACAAGTCACCCCATCTTGGATTTCCCTAGGTCTCTAGTTTTAAAAAATGCACAGGTTTGGTAGGTTTCCGGAGGTGCCAGCTGAGCTAGAGGCCAAAATCTACAGGTAGGCACTTTGCAAAAAACAGCTGTTTTCTGTGATGTGTCCATGTTGTGTTTTGGGGCATATCCTGTTGCGGGTGCTAGGCCTACCCACACAAGTGAGGTACCATTTTTATTGGGAGACTTGGGGGAACGCTGGGTGGAAGGAAATTTGTGGCTCCTCTCAGATTCCAGAACTTTCTGTCACTGAAATGTGAGGAAAGTATGTTTTTTTTAGCGAAATGTTGAGGTTTGCAAAGGATTCTGGGTAATAGAACCTGGTCAGAGCCCCACAAGTCACCCCATCTTGGATTTCCCTAGGTCTCTAGTTTTAAAAAATGCACAGGTTTGGTAGGTTTCCGGAGGTGCCAGCTGAGCTAGAGGCCAAAATCTACAGGTAGGCACTTTGCAAAAAACAGCTGTTTTCTGTGATGTGTCCACGTTGTGTTTTGGGGCATATCCTGTCGCGGGCGCTAGGCCTACCCACACAAGTGAGGTACCATTTTTATTGGGAGACTAGGGGGAACGCTGGGTGGAAGGAAATTTGTGGCTCCTCTCAGATTCCAGAACTTTCTGTCACCGAAATATGAGGAAAATATGTTTTTTTAGCCAAATGTTAAGGTTTGCAAAGGATTCTGGGTAATAGAAGCTGGTCAGAGCCCCAAAAGTCACCCCATCTTGGATTCCCCTAGGTCTCTAGTTTAAAAAAATGCACAGGTTTGGTAGGTTTCCCTAGGTGCCAGCTGAGCTAGAGGCCAAAATCTACAGGTAGGCACTTTGCAAAAAACAGCTGTTTTCTGTGATGTGTCCACGTTGTGTTTTGGGGCATATCCTGTTGCGGGTGCTAGGCCTACCCACACAACTGAGGTACCATTTTTATTGGGAGACTTGGGGGAACGCTGGGTGGAAGGAAATTTGTGGCTCCTCTCAGATTCCAGAACTTTCTGTCACTGAAATGTGAGGAAAGTATGTTTTTTTAGCGAAATGTTGAGGTTTGCAAAGGATTCTGGGTAATAGAACCTGGTCAGAGCCCCACAAGTCACCCCATCTTGGATTTCCCTAGGTCTCTAGTTTTAAAAAATGCACAGGTTTGGTAGGTTTCCGGAGGTGCCAGCTGAGCTAGAGGCCAAAATCTACAGGTAGGCACTTTGCAAAAAACAGCTGTTTTCTGTGATGTGTCCACGTTGTGTTTTGGGGCATATCCTGTCGCGGGCGCTAGGCCTACCCACACAAGTGAGGTACCATTTTTATCGGGAGACTTGGGGAGCGCTGGGTGCAAGGAAATTTGTGGCTCCTCTCAGATTCCAGAACTTTCTGTCACCGAAATGTGAGGAAAATATGTTTTTTTAGCCAAATTTTGAGGTTTGCAAATGATTCTGGGTAACAGAACCTGGTCAGAGCCCCACAAGTTACCCCATCTTGGATTCCTCTAGGTCTCTAGTTTTCAAAAATGCACAGGTTTGGTAGGTTTCCCTAGGTGCCGGCTGAGCTAGAGGCCAAAACCTACAGGTAGGCACTTTGCAAAAAACAGCTCTGTTTTCTGTGATGTGTCCACGTTGTGTTTTGGGGCATATCCTGTTGCGGATGCTAGGCCTACCCACACAAGTGAGGTACCATTTTTATTGGGAGACTTGGGGGAACGCTGGGTGGAAGGAAAGTTGTGGCTCCTCTCAGATTCCAGAACTTTCTGTCACCGAAATGTGAGGAAAATATGTTTTTTTAGCCAAATGTTGAGGTTTGCAAAGGATTCTGGGTAACAGAACCTGGTCAGAGCCCCACAAGTTACCCCATCTTGGATTCCCCTAGGTCTCTAGTTTTCAAAAATGCACAGGTGTGGTAGGTTTCCCTAGGTGCCGGCTGAGCTAGAGGCCAAAATCTACAGATAGGCACTTTGCAAAAAACAGCTCTGTTTTCTGTCAAAAAATGGGATGTGCCCACTTTGTGTTTTGGGACATTTCCTGTCGTGGGCGCTAGGACTACCCACACAAGTGAGGTATCATTTTTATCGGGAGGCTTGGGGGAATGCTCGGTGGAAGGCAATTTGCGGCTCCTCTCAGATTCCAGAACTTTCTGTCACCGAAATGTGAGGAAAATGTATTTCTTTAGCCACATTTTGAGGTTTGCAAAGGATTCTGGGTAACAGAACCTGGTCAGAGCCCAAAAAGTCACCCCATCTTGGATTCCCCTAGGTCTCTAGTTTTCAAAAATGCACAGGTCTGGTAGGTTTCCCTAGGTGCCGGCTGAGCTAGAGGCCAAAATCTACAGGTAGGCACTTTGCAAAAAACTGCTCTGTTTTCTGTGATGTGTCCACGTTGTGTTTTGGGGCATATCCTGTTGCGGGTGCTAGGCCTACCCACACAAGTGAGGTACAATTTTGATTGGGAGACTTGGGGGAACGCTGGGTGGAAGGAAATTTGTGGCTCCTCTCAGATTCCAGATCTTTCTGTCACCGAAATGTGAGGACAATATGTTTTTTTAGTCAAATGTTGAGGTTTGCAAAGGATTCTGGGTAATAGAACCTAGTGAGAGCCCCACAAGTCACCCCATCTTGGATTCCCCTAGTTCTTTAGTTTTCATAAATGCACAGGTTTGGTAGGTTTCCCTAGGTGCCGGCTGAGCTAGAAGCCAAAATCTACAGGTAGGCACTTTACAAAAAACAGCTGTTTTCTGTGATGTGTCCACGTTGTGTTTTGGGGCATATCCTGTCGCGGGCGCTAGGCCTACCCACACAAGTGAGGTACCATTTTTATCGGGAGACTTGGGGGAACGCTGGGTGGAAGGAAATTTGTGGCTCCTCTCAGATTCCAGAACTTTCTGTCACCGAAATGTGAGGAAAATATGTTTTTTTAGCCAAATGTTGAGGTTTGCAAAGGATTCTGGGTAATAGAAGATGGTCAGAGCCCCAAAAGTCACCCCATCTTGGATTCCCCTAGGTCTCTAGTTTTAAAAAATGCACAGGTTTGGTAGGTTTCCCTAGGTGCCAGCTGAGCTAGAGGCCAAAATCTACAGGTAGGCACTTTGCAAAAAACAGCTGTTTTCTGCGATTTGTCCACGTTGTGTTTTGGGGCATATCCTGTTGCGGGTGCTAGGCCTACCCACACAAGTGAGGTACCATTTTTATTGGGAGACTTGGGGGAACGCTGGGTGGAAGGAAATTTGTGGCTCCTCTCAGATTCCAGAACTTTCTGTCACTGAAATGTGAGGAAAGTATGTTTTTTTAGCGAAATGTTGAGGTTTGCAAAGGATTCTGGGTAATAGAACCTGGTCAGAGCCCCACAAGTCACCCCATCTTGGATTTCCCTAGGTCTCTAGTTTTAAAAAATGCACAGGGTTGGTAGGTTTCCGGAGGTGCCAGCTGAGCTAGAGGCCAAAATCTACAGGTAGGCACTTTGCAAAAAACAGCTGTTTTCTGTGATGTGTCCACGTTGTGTTTTGGGGCATATCCTGTCGCGGGCGCATAGGCCTACCCACACAAGTGAGGTACCATTTTTATCGGGAGACTTGGGGGAGCGCTGGGTGCAAGGAAATTTGTGGCTCCTCTCAGATTCCAGAACTTTCTGTCACCGAAATGTGAGGAAAATATGTTTTTTTAGCCAAATTTTTAGGTTTGCAAAGGATTCTGGGTAATAGAACCTGGTCAGAGCCCCACAAGTCACTCCATCTTGGATTCCCCTAGGTCTCTAGTTCTAAAAAATGCACAGGTTTGGCAGGTTTCCCCTGGTGCCAGCTGAACCAGAGGCCAAAATCTACAGGTAGTCACTTTGCAAAAAACAGCTGTTTTCTGCGATGTGTCCACGTTGTGTTTTGGGGCATATCCTGTCGCGGGCGCTAGGCCTACCCACACAAGTGAGGTACCATTTTTATCGGGAGACTTGGGGGAACGCTGGGTGGAAGGAAATTTGTGGCTCCTCTCAGATTCCAGAACTTTCTGTCACCGAAATGTGAGGAAAATATGTTTTTTTAGCCACATTTTGAGGTTTGCAAAGGATTCTGGGTAATAGAACCTGGTCAGAGCCCCACAAGTCACCCCATCTTGGATTCCCCTAGGTCTCTAGTTTAAAAAAATGCACGAGTTTGGTAGGTTTCCCTAGGTGCCAGCTGAGCTAGAGGCCAAAATCTACAGGTAGGCACTTTGCAAAAAACAGCTGTTTTCTGTGATGTGTCCACGTTGTGTTTTGGGGCATATCCTGTCGCGGACGCTAGGCCTACCCACACAAGTGAGGTACCATTTTTATCGGGAGACTTGGCGGAACACTGGGTGCAAGGAAATTTGTGGCTCCTCTCAGATTCCAGAACTTTCTGTCACCGAAATGTGAGGAAAATATGTTTTTCTAGCCAAATTTTGAGGTTTGCAAAGGATTCTGGGTAATAGAAGCTGGTCAGAGCCCCAAAAGTCACCCCATCTTGGATTCCCCTAGGTCTCTAGTTTTAAAAAATGCACAGGTTTGGTAGGTTTCCCTAGGTGCCGGATGAGCTAGAGGCCAAAATCTACAGGTAGGCACTTTGCAAAAAACAGCTCTGTTTTCTGTAAAAAAATGGGATGTGCCCACTTTGTGTTTTGGGACATTTCCTGTCGCGGGCGCTAGGACTACCCACATAAGTGAGGTATCATTTTTATCGGGAGACATGGTGGAACGCTCGGTGGAAGGAAATTTGTGGCTCCTCTCAGATTCCAGAACTTTCTGTCACCGAAATGTGAGGAAAATGTGTTTTTTTAGCCACATTTTGCGGTTTGCAAAGGATTCTGGGTAACAGAACCTGGTCAGAGCCCCACAAGTCACCCCATCTTGATTCCCCTAGGTCTCTAGTTTTCAAAAATGCACAGGTTTGGTATGTTTCCCTAGGTGCCGGCTGAGCTAGAGGCCAGAATCTACAGGTAGGCACTTTGCAAAAAACAGCTGTTTTCTGTGATGTGTCCACGTTGTGTTTTGGGGCATATCCTGTCGCGGGTGCTAGGCCTACCCACACAAGTGAGGTACCATTTTTATTGGGAGACTTGGGGGAACGGTGGGTGGAAGGAAATTTGTGGCTCCTCTCAGATTCCAGAACTTTCTGTCACCGAAATTTGAGGAAAATATGTTTTTTTAGCCAAATGTTGAGGTTTGCAAAGGATTCTGGGTAATAGAACCTAGTCAGAGCCCCAAAAGTCACCCCATCTTGGATTCCCCTAGGTCTCTAGTTTTCAAAAATGCAAAGGTTTGGTAGGTTTCCCTAGGTGCCAGCTGAGCTAGAGGCCAAAATCTACAGGTAGGCACTTTGCAAAAAACAGCTCTGTTTTCTGTGATGTGTCCACGTTGTGTTTTGGGGCATATACTGTTGCGGATGCTAGGCCTACCCACACAAGTGAGGTACCATTTTTATTGGGAGACTTGGGGGAACGCTGGGTGGAAGGAAATTTGTGGCTCCTCTCAGATTCCAGAACTTTCTGTCACCGAAATGTGAGGAAAATATGTTTTTTTAGCCACATTTTAAGGTTTGCAAAGGATTCTGGGTAATAGAACCTGGTCAGAGCCCCACAAGTCACCCCATCTTGGATTCCCCTAGGTCTCTACTTTTAAAAAATGCACAGGTTTGGTAGGTTTCCCTAGGTGCCAGCTGAGCTAGAGGCCAAAATCTACAGGTAGGCACTTTGCAAAAAACAGCTGTTTTCTGTGATGTGTCCACGTTGTGTTTTGGGGCATATCCTGTCGCGGGCGCTAGGCCTACCCACACAAGTGAGGTACCATTTTTATCGGGAGACTTGGGGGAACGCTGGGTGCAAGGAAATTTGTGGCTCCTCTCAGACTCCAGAACTTTCTGTCACCGAAATGTGAGGAAAATATGTTTTTTAGCCAAATTTTGAGGTTTGCAAAGGATTCTGGGTAACAGAACCTGGTCAGAGCCCCACAAGTTACCCCATCTTGGATTCCCCTAGGTCTCTAGTTTTAAAAAATGCACAGGTTTGGTAGGTTTCCATAGGTGCCGGCTGAGCTAGAGGCCAAAATCTACAGGTAGGCACTTTGCAAAAAACAGCTCTGTTTTCTGTAAAAAAATGGTATGTGCCCACTTTGTGTTTTGGGACATTTCCTGTCGTGGGCGCTAGGACTACCCACACAAGTGAGGTATCATTTTTATCGGGAGACTTGGGGGAACGCTCGGTGGAAGGAAATTTGTGGCTCCTCTCAGATTCCAGAACTTTCTGTCACCGAAATGTGAGGAAAATATGTTTTTTTAGCCAAATGTTGAGGTTTGCAAAGGATTCTGGTTAATAGAACCTGGTCAGAGCCCCACAAGTCACCCCATCTTGGATTCCTCTAGGTCTCTAGTGTTAAAAAATGCACAGGTTTGGTAGGTTTCCCTAGGTGCCGGCTGAGCTAGAGGCCAAAACCTACAGGTAGGCACTTTGCAAAAAACTGCTCTGTTTTCTGTGATGTGTCCACGTTGTGTTTTGGGGCATATCCTGTTGCGGGTGCTAGGCCTACCCACACAAGTGAGGTACCATTTTTATTGGGAGACTTGGGGGAACGCTGGGTGGAAGGAAATTTGTGGCTCCTCTCAGATTCCAGATCTTTCTGTCACCGAAATATGAGGAAAATATGTTTTTTTAGCCAAATGTTAAGGTTTGCAAAGGATTCTGGGTAATAGAAGCTGGTCAGAGCCCCAAAAGTCACCCCATCTTGGATTCCCCTAGGTCTCTAGTTTTAAAAAATGCACAGGTTTGGTAGGTTTCCCTAGGTGCCAGCTGAGCTAGAGGCCAAAATCTACAGGTAGGCACTTTGCAAAAAACAGCTGTTTTCTGTGATGTGTCCACGTTGTGTTTTGGGGCATATCCTGTTGCGGGTGCTAGGCCTACCCACACAAGTGAGGTACCATTTTTATTGGGAGACTTGGGGGAACGCTGGGTGGAAGGAAATTTGTGGCTCCTCTCAGATTCCAGAACTTTCTGTCACTGAAATGTGAGGAAAGTATGTTTTTTTAGCGAAATGTTGAGGTTTGCAAAGGATTCTGGGTAATAGAACCTGGTCAGAGCCCCACAAGTCACCCCATCTTGGATTTCCCTAGGTCTCTAGTTTTAAAAAATGCACAGGTTTGGTAGGTTTCCGGAGGTGCCAGCTGAGCTAGAGGCCAAAATCTACAGGTAGGCACTTTGCAAAAAACAGCTGTTTTCTGTGATGTGTCCACGTTGTGTTTTGGGGCATATCCTGTCGTGGGCGCTAGGCCTACCCACACAAGTGAGGTACCATTTTTATCAGGAGAATTGGGGGAGCGCTGGGTGCAAGGAAATTTGTGGCTCCTCTCAGATTCCAGAACTTTCTGTCACCGAAATGTGAGGAAAATATGTTTTTTTAGCCAAATTTTGAGGTTTGCAAATGATTCTGGGTAACAGAACCTGGTCAGAGCCCCACAAGTTACCCCATCTTGGATTCCTCTAGGTCTCTAGTTTTCAAAAATGCACAGGTTTGGTAGGTTTCCCTAGGTGCCGGCTGAGCTAGAGGCCAAAACCTACAGGTAGGCACTTTGCAAAAAACAGCTCTGTTTTCTGTGATGTGTCCACGTTGTGTTTTGGGGCATATCCTGTTGCGGATGCTAGGCCTACCCACACAAGTGAGGTACCATTTTTATTGGGAGACTAGGGGGAACGCTGGGTGCAAGGAAATTTGTGGCTCCTCTCAGATTCCAGAACTTTCTGTCACCGAAATGTGAGGAAAATATGTTTTTTTAGCCAAATTTTGAGGTTTGCAAATGATTCTGGGTAACAGAACCTGGTCAGAGCCCCAAAAGTCACCCCATCTTGGATTCCCCTAGGTCTCTAGTTTTAAAAAATGCACAGGTTTGGTAGGTTTCCCTAGGTGCCAGCTGAGCTAGAGGCCAAAATCTACAGGTAGGCACTTTGCAAAAAACAGCTGTTTTCTGTGAAGTGTCCACGTTGTGTTTTGGGGCATATCCTGTTGCGGGTGCTAGGCCTACCCACACAAGTCAGGTACCATTTTTATTGGGAGACTTGGGGGAACGCTGGGTGGAAGGAAATTTGTGGCTCCTCTCAGATTCCAGAACTTTCTGTCACTGAAATGTGAGGAAAGTATGTTTTTTTAGCGAAATGTTGAGGTTTGCAAAGGATTCTGGGTAATAGAACCTGGTCAGAGCCCCACAAGTCACCCCATCTTGGATTTCCCTAGGTCTCTAGTTTTAAAAAATGCACAGGTTTGGTAGGTTTCCGGAGGTGCCAGCTGAGCTAGAGGCCAAAATCTACAGGTAGGCACTTTGCAAAAAACATCTGTTTTCTGTGATGTGTCCACGTTGTGTTTTGGGGCATATCCTGTTGCGGGTGCTAGGCCTACCCACACAAGTGAGGTACCATTTTTATTGGGAGACTTGGGGGAACGCTGGGTGGAAGGAAATTTGTGGCTCCTCTCAGATTCCAGAACTTTCTGTCACTGAAATGTGAGGAAAGTATGTTTTTTTAGCGAAATGTTGAGGTTTGCAAAGGATTCTGGGTAATAGAACCTGGTCAGAGCCCCACAAGTCACCCCATCTTGGATTTCCCTAGGTCTCTAGTTTTAAAAAATGCACAGGTTTGGTAGGTTTCTGGAGGTGCCAGCTGAGCTAGAGGCCAAAATCTACAGGTAGGCACTTTGCAAAAAACAGCTGTTTTCTGTGATGTGTCCACGTTGTGTTTTGGGGCATATCCTGTCGCGGGCGCTAGGCCTACCCACACAAGTGAGGTACCATTTTTATCGGGAGAATTGGGGGAGCGCTGGGTGCAAGGAAATTTGTGGCTCCTCTCAGATTCCAGAACTTTCTGTCACCGAAATGTGAGGAAAATATGTTTTTTTAGCCAAATTTTGAGGTTTGCAAATGATTCTGGGTAACAGAACCTGGTCAGAGCCCCACAAGTTACCCCATCTTGGATTCCTCTAGGTCTCTAGTTTTCAAAAATGCACAGGTTTGGTAGGTTTCCCTAGGTGCCGGCTGAGCTAGAGGCCAAAACCTACAGGTAGGCACTTTGCAAAAAACAGCTCTGTTTTCTGTGATGTGTCCACGTTGTGTTTTGGGGCATATCCTGTTGCGGATGCTAGGCCTACCCACACAAGTGAGGTACCATTTTTATTGGGAGACTAGGGGGAACGCTGGGTGGAAGGAAATTTGTGGCTCCTCTCAGATTCCAGAACTTTCTGTCACCGAAATATGAGGAAAATATGTTTTTTTAGCCAAATGTTAAGGTTTGCAAAGGATTCTGGGTAATAGAAGCTGGTCAGAGCCCCAAAAGTCACCCCATCTTGGATTCCCCTAGGTCTCTAGTTTAAAAAAATGCACAGGTTTGGTAGGTTTCCCTAGGTGCCAGCTGAGCTAGAGGCCAAAATCTACAGGTAGGCACTTTGCAAAAAACAGCTGTTTTCTGTGATGTGTCCACGTTGTGTTTTGGGGCATATCCTGTTGCGGGTGCTAGGCCTACCCACACAACTGAGGTACCATTTTTATTGGGAGACTTGGGGGAACGCTGGGTGGAAAGAAATTTGTGGCTCCTCTCAGATTCCAGAACTTTCTGTCACTGAAATGTGAGGAAAGTATGTTTTTTTAGCGAAATGTTGAGGTTTGCAAAGGATTCTGGGTAATAGAACCTGGTCAGAGCCCCACAAGTCACCCCATCTTGGATTTCCCTAGGTCTCTAGTTTTAAAAAATGCACAGGTTTGGTAGGTTTCCGGAGGTGCCAGCTGAGCTAGAGGCCAAAATCTACAGGTAGGCACTTTGCAAAAAACAGCTGTTTTCTGTGATGTGTCCACGTTGTGTTTTGGGGCATATCTTGTCGCGGGCGCTAGGCCTACCCACACAAGTGAGGTACCATTTTTATCGGGAGACTTGGGGAGCGCTGGGTGCAAGGAAATTTGTGGCTCCTCTCAGATTCCAGAACTTTCTGTCACCGAAATGTGAGGAAAATATGTTTTTTTAGCCAAATTTTGAGGTTTGCAAATGATTCTGGGTAACAGAACCTGGTCAGAGCCCCACAAG
This sequence comes from Pleurodeles waltl, assembly GCF_031143425.1. Lineage (NCBI taxonomy): Eukaryota > Metazoa > Chordata > Amphibia > Caudata > Salamandridae > Pleurodeles > Pleurodeles waltl. The sequence continues at coordinate 843,712,326 of NC_090436.1, forward strand.
TTACCCCATCTTGGATTCCTCTAGGTCTCTAGTTTTCAAAAATGCACAGGTTTGGTAGGTTTCCCTAGGTGCCGGCTGAGCTAGAGGCCAAAACCTACAGGTAGGCACTTTGCAAAAAACAGCTCTGTTTTCTGTGATGTGTCCACGTTGTGTTTTGGGGCATATCCTGTTGCGGATGCTAGGCCTACCCACACAAGTGAGGTACCATTTTTATTGGGAGACTTGGGGGAACGCTGGGTGGAAGGAAAGTTGTGGCTCCTCTCAGATTCCAGAACTTTCTGTCACCGAAATGTGAGGAAAATATGTTTTTTTAGCCAAATGTTGAGGTTTGCAAAGGATTCTGGGTAACAGAACCTGGTCAGAGCCCCACAAGTTACCCCATCTTGGATTCCCCTAGGTCTCTAGTTTTCAAAAATGCACAGGTGTGGTAGGTTTCCCTAGGTGCCGGCTGAGCTAGAGGCCAAAATCTACAGATAGGCACTTTGCAAAAAACAGCTCTGTTTTCTGTCAAAAAATGGGATGTGCCCACTTTGTGTTTTGGGACATTTCCTGTCGTGGGCGCTAGGACTACCCACACAAGTGAGGTATCATTTTTATCGGGAGGCTTGGGGGAATGCTCGGTGGAAGGCAATTTGTGGCTCCTCTCAGATTCCAGAACTTTCTGTCACCGAAATGTGAGGAAAATGTATTTTTTTAGCCACATTTTGAGGTTTGCAAAGGATTCTGGGTAACAGAACCTGGTCAGAGCCCAAAAAGTCACCCCATCTTGGATTCCCCTAGGTCTCTAGTTTTCAAAAATGCACAGGTCTGGTAGGTTTCCCTAGGTGCCGGCTGAGCTAGAGGCCAAAATCTACAGGTAGGCACTTTGCAAAAAACTGCTCTGTTTTCTGTGATGTGTCCACGTTGTGTTTTGGGGCATATCCTGTTGCGGGTGCTAGGCCTACCCACACAAGTGAGGTACAATTTTGATTGGGAGACTTGGGGGAACGCTGGGTGGAAGGAAATTTGTGGCTCCTCTCAGATTCCAGATCTTTCTGTCACCGAAATGTGAGGACAATATGTTTTTTTAGTCAAATGTTGAGGTTTGCAAAGGATTCTGGGTAATAGAACATAGTGAGAGCCCCACAAGTCACCCCATCTTGGATTCCCCTAGTTCTTTAGTTTTCATAAATGCACAGGTTTGGTAGGTTTCCCTAGGTGCCGGCTGAGCTAGAAGCCAAAATCTACAGGTAGGCACTTTTCAAAAAACAGCTGTTTTCTGTGATGTGTCCACGTTGTGTTTTGGGGCATATCCTGTCGCGGGCGCTAGGCCTACCCACACAAGTGAGGTACCATTTTTATCGGGAGACTTGGGGGAACGCTGGGTGGAAGGAAATTTGTGGCTCCTCTCAGATTCCAGAACTTTCTGTCACCGAAATGTGAGGAAAATATGTTTTTTTAGCCAAATGTTGAGGTTTGCAAAGGATTCTGGGTAATAGAAGATGGTCAGAGCCCCAAAAGTCACCCCATCTTGGATTCCCCTAGGTCTCTAGTTTTAAAAAATGCACAGGTTTGGTAGGTTTCCCTAGGTGCCAGCTGAGCTAGAGGCCAAAATCTACAGGTAGGCACTTTGCAAAAAACAGCTGTTTTCTGTGATTTGTCCACGTTGTGTTTTGGGGCATATCCTGTTGCGGGTGCTAGGCCTACCCACACAAGTGAGGTACCATTTTTATTGGGAGACTTGGGGGAACGCTGGGTGGAAGGAAATTTGTGGCTCCTCTCAGATTCCAGAACTTTCTGTCACTGAAATGTGAGGAAAGTATGTTTTTTTAGCGAAATGTTGAGGTTTGCAAAGGATTCTGGGTAATAGAACCTGGTCAGAGCCCCACAAGTCACCCCATCTTGGATTTCCCTAGGTCTCTAGTTTTAAAAAATGCACAGGGTTGGTAGGTTTCCGGAGGTGCCAGCTGAGCTAGAGGCCAAAATCTACAGGTAGGCACTTTGCAAAAAACAGCTGTTTTCTGTGATGTGTCCACGTTGTGTTTTGGGGCATATCCTGTTGCGGGCGCATAGGCCTACCCACACAAGTGAGGTACCATTTTTATTGGGAGACTAGGGGGAACACTGGGTGGAAGGAAATTTGTGGCTCCTCTCAGATTCCAGAACTTTCTGTCACCGAAATATGAGGAAAATATGTTTTTTTAGCCAAATGTTAAGGTTTGCAAAGGATTCTGGGTAATAGAAGCTGGTCAGAGCCCCAAAAGTCACCCCATCTTGGATTCCCCTAGGTCTCTAGTTTAAAAAAATGCACAGGTTTGGTAGGTTTCCCTAGGTGCCAGCTGAGCTAGAGGCCAAAATCTACAGGTAGGCACTTTGCAAAAAACAGCTGTTTTCTGTGATGTGTCCACGTTGTGTTTTGGGGCATATCCTGTTGCGGGTGCTAGGCCTACCCACACAACTGAGGTACCATTTTTATTGGGAGACTTGGGGGAACGCTGGGTGGAAAGAAATTTGTGGCTCCTCTCAGATTCCAGAACTTTCTGTCACTGAAATGTGAGGAAAGTATGTTTTTTTAGCGAAATGTTGAGGTTTGCAAAGGATTCTGGGTAATAGAACCTGGTCAGAGCCCCACAAGTCACCCCATCTTGGATTTCCGTAGGTCTCTAGTTTTAAAAAATGCACAGGTTTGGTAGGTTTCCGGAGGTGCCAGCTGAGCTAGAGGCCAAAATCTACAGGTAGGCACTTTGCAAAAAACAGCTGTTTTCTGTGATGTGTCCACGTTGTGTTTTGGGGCATATCTTGTCGCGGGCGCTAGGCCTACCCACACAAGTGAGGTACCATTTTTATCGGGAGACTTGGGGAGCGCTGGGTGCAAGGAAATTTGTGGCTCCTCTCAGATTCCAGAACTTTCTGTCACCGAAATGTGAGGAAAATATGTTTTTTTAGCCAAATTTTGAGGTTTGCAAATGATTCTGGGTAACAGAACCTGGTCAGAGCCCCACAAGTTACCCCATCTTGGATTCCTCTAGGTCTCTAGTTTTCAAAAATGCACAGGTTTGGTAGGTTTCCCTAGGTGCCGGCTGAGCTAGAGGCCAAAACCTACAGGTAGGCACTTTGCAAAAAACAGCTCTGTTTTCTGTGATGTGTCCACGTTGTGTTTTGGGGCATATCCTGTTGCGGATGCTAGGCCTACCCACACAAGTGAGGTACCATTTTTATTGGGAGACTTGGGGGAACGCTGAGTGGAAGGAAAGTTGTGGCTCCTCTCAGATTCCAGAACTTTCTGTCACCGAAATGTGAGGAAACTATGTTTTTTTAGCCAAATGTTGAGGTTTGCAAAGGATTCTGGGTAACAGAACCTGGTCAGAGCCCCACAAGTTACCCCATCTTGGATTCCCCTAGGTCTCTAGTTTTCAAAAATGCACAGGTGTGGTAGGTTTCCCTAGGTGCCGGCTGAGCTAGAGGCCAAAATCTACAGATAGGCACTTTGCAAAAAACAGCTCTGTTTTCTGTCAAAAAATGGGATGTGCCCACTTTGTGTTTTGGGACATTTCCTGTCATGGGCGCTAGGACTACCCACACAAGTGAGGTATCATTTTTATCGGGAGGCTTGGGGGAATGCTCGGTGGAAGGCAATTTGTGGCTCCTCTCAGATTCCAGAACTTTCTGTCACCGAAATGTGAGGAAAATGTATTTTTTTAGCCACATTTTGAGGTTTGCAAAGGATTCTGGGTAACAGAACCTGGTCAGAGCCCAAAAAGTCACCCCATCTTGGATTCCCCTAGGTCTCTAGTTTTCAAAAATGCACAGGTCTGGTAGGTTTCCCTAGGTGCCGGCTGAGCTAGAGGCCAAAATCTACAGGTAGGCACTTTGCAAAAAACTGCTCTGTTTTCTGTGATGTGTCCACGTTGTGTTTTGGGGCATATCCTGTTGCGGGTGCTAGGCCTACCCACACAAGTGAGGTACAATTTTGATTGGGAGACTTGGGGGAACGCTGGGTGGAAGGAAATTTGTGGCTCCTCTCAGATTCCAGATCTTTCTGTCACCGAAATGTGAGGACAATATGTTTTTTTAGTCAAATGTTGAGGTTTGCAAAGGATTCTGGGTAATAGAACCTAGTGAGAGCCCCACAAGTCACCCCATCTTGGATTCCCCTAGTTCTTTAGTTTTCATAAATGCACAGGTTTGGTAGGTTTCCCTAGGTGCCGGCTGAGCTAGAAGCCAAAATCTACAGGTAGGCACTTTACAAAAAACAGCTGTTTTCTGTGATGTGTCCACGTTGTGTTTTGGGGCATATCCTGTCGCGGGCGCTAGGCCTACCCACACAAGTGAGGTACCATTTTTATCGGGAGACTTGGGGGAACGCTGGGTGGAAGGAAATTTGTGGCTCCTCTCAGATTCCAGAACTTTCTGTCACCGAAATGTGAGGAAAATATGTTTTTTTTAGCCAAATGTTGAGGTTTGCAAAGGATTCTGGGTAATAGAAGATGGTCAGAGCCCCAAAAGTCACCCCATCTTGGATTCCCCTAGGTCTCTAGTTTTAAAAAATGCACAGGTTTGGTAGGTTTCCCTAGGTGCCAGCTGAGCTAGAGGCCAAAATCTACAGGTAGGCACTTTGCAAAAAACAGCTGTTTTCTGTGATTTGTCCACGTTGTGTTTTGGGGCATATCCTGTTGCGGGTGCTAGGCCTACCCACACAAGTGAGGTACCATTTTTATTGGGAGACTTGGGGGAACGCTGGGTGGAAGGAAATTTGTGGCTCCTCTCAGATTCCAGAACTTTCTGTCACTGAAATGTGAGGAAAGTATGTTTTTTTAGCGAAATGTTGAGGTTTGCAAAGGATTCTGGGTAATAGAACCTGGTCAGAGCCCCACAAGTCACCCCATCTTGGATTTCCCTAGGTCTCTAGTTTAAAAAATGCACAGGGTTGGTAGGTTTCCGGAGGTGCCAGCTGAGCTAGAGGCCAAAATCTACAGGTAGGCACTTTGCAAAAAACAGCTGTTTTCTGTGATGTGTCCACGTTGTGTTTTGGGGCATATCCTGTCGCGGGCGCATAGGCCTACCCACACAAGTGAGGTACCATTTTTATCGGGAGACTTGGGGGAGCGCTGGGTGCTAGGAAATTTGTGGCTCCTCTCAGATTCCAGAACTTTCTGTCACCGAAATGTGAGGAAAATATGTTTTTTTAGCCAAATTTTTAGGTTTGCAAAGGATTCTGGGTAATAGAACCTGGTCAGAGGCCCACAAGTCACTCCATCTTGGATTCCCCTAGGTCTCTAGTTCTAAAAAATGCACAGGTTTGGCAGGTTTCCCCTGGTGCCAGCTGAACCAGAGGCCAAAATCTACAGGTAGTCACTTTGCAAAAAACAGCTGTTTTCTGTGATGTGTCCACGTTGTGTTTTGGGGCATATCCTGTCGCGGGGCGCTAGGCCTACCCACACAAGTGAGGTACCATTTTTATCGGGAGACTTGGGGGAACGCTGGGTGGAAGGAAATTTGTGGCTCCTCTCAGATTCCAGAACTTTCTGTCACCGAAATGTGAGGAAAATATGTTTTTTTAGCCACATTTTGAGGTTTGCAAAGGATTCTGGGTAATAGAACCTGGTCAGAGCCCCACAAGTCACCCCATCTTGGATTCCTCTAGGTCTCTAGTTTTCAAAATGCACAGGTTTGGTAGGTTTCCCTAGGTGCCGGCTGAGCTAGAGGCCAAAATCTACAGGTAGGCACTTCTCAAAAAACAGCTGTTTTCTGTGATGTGTCCACGTTGTGTTTTGGGGCATATCCTGTCGCGGGCGCTAGGCCTACCCACACAAGTGAGGTACCATTTTTATCGGGAGACTTGGGGGAACGCTGGGTGGAAGGAAATTTGTGGCTCCTCTCAGATTCCAGAACTTTCTGTCACCGAAATGTGAGGAAAATATGTTTTTTTAGCCACATTTTGAGGTTTGCAAAGGATTCTGGGTAATAGAACCTGGTCAGAGCCCCACAAGTCACCCCATCTTGGATTCCCCTAGGTCTCTAGTTTTAAAAAATGCACGAGTTTGGTAGGTTTCCCTAGGTGCCAGCTGAGCTAGAGGCCAAAATCTACAGGTAGGCACTTTGCAAAAAACAGCTGTTTTCTGTGATGTGTCCACGTTGTGTTTTGGGGCATATCCTGTCGCGGACGCTAGGCCTACCCACACAAGTGAGGTACCATTTTTATCGGGAGACTTGGCGGAACACTGGGTGCAAGGAAATTTGTGGCTCCTCTCAGATTCCAGAACTTTCTGTCACCGAAATGTGAGGAAAATATGTTTTTTTAGCCACATTTTGAGGTTTGCAAAGGATTCTGGGTAATAGAACCTGGTCAGAGCCCCACAAGTCACCCCATCTTGGATTCCCCTAGGTCTCTAGTTTTAAAAAATGCACGAGTTTGGTAGGTTTCCCTAGGTGCCAGCTGAGCTAGAGGCCAAAATCTACAGGTAGGCACTTTGCAAAAAACAGCTGTTTTCTGTGATGTGTCCACGTTGTGTTTTGGGGCATATCCTGTCGCGGACGCTAGGCCTACCCACACAAGTGAGGTACCATTTTTATCGGGAGACTTGGCGGAACACTGGGTGCAAGGAAATTTGTGGCTCCTCTCAGATTCCAGAACTTTCTGTCACCGAAATGTGAGGAAAATATGTTTTTCTAGCCAAATTTTGAGGTTTGCAAAGGATTCTGGGTAATAGAAGCTGGTCAGAGCCCCAAAAGTCACCCCATCTTGGATTCCCCTAGGTCTCTAGTTTTAAAAAATGCACAGGTTTGGTAGGTTTCCCTAGGTGCCGGATGAGCTAGAGGCCAAAATCTACAGGTAGGCACTTTGCAAAAAACAGCTCTGTTTTCTGTAAAAAAATGGGATGTGCCCACTTTGTGTTTTGGGACATTTCCTGTCGCGGGCGCTAGGACTACCCACATAAGTGAGGTATCATTTTTATCGGGAGACATGGTGGAACGCTCGGTGGAAGGAAATTTGTGGCTCCTCTCAGATTCCAGAACTTTCTGTCACCGAAATGTGAGGAAAATGTGTTTTTTTAGCCACATTTTGCGGTTTGCAAAGGATTCTGGGTAACAGAACCTGGTCAGAGCCCCACAAGTCACCCCATCTTGATTCCCCTAGGTCTCTAGTTTTCAAAAATGCACAGGTTTGGTATGTTTCCCTAGGTGCCGGCTGAGCTAGAGGCCAGAATCTACAGGTAGGCACTTTGCAAAAAACAGCTGTTTTCTGTGATGTGTCCACGTTGTGTTTTGGGGCATATCCTGTCGCGGGTGCTAGGCCTACCCACACAAGTGAGGTACCATTTTTATTGGGAGACTTGGGGGAACGGTGGGTGGAAGGAAATTTGTGGCTCCTCTCAGATTCCAGAACTTTCTGTCACCGAAATTTGAGGAAAATATGTTTTTTTAGCCAAATGTTGAGGTTTGCAAAGGATTCTGGGTAATAGAACCTAGTCAGAGCCCCAAAAGTCACCCCATCTTGGATTCCCCTAGGTCTCTAGTTTTCAAAAATGCAAAGGTTTGGTAGGTTTCCCTAGGTGCCAGCTGAGCTAGAGGCCAAAATCTACAGGTAGGCACTTTGCAAAAAACAGCTCTGTTTTCTGTGATGTGTCCACGTTGTGTTTTGGGGCATATACTGTTGCGGATGCTAGGCCTACCCACACAAGTGAGGTACCATTTTTATTGGGAGACTTGGGGGAACGCTGGGTGGAAGGAAATTTGTGGCTCCTCTCAGATTCCAGAACTTTCTGTCACCGAAATGTGAGGAAAATATGTTTTTTTAGCCACATTTTAAGGTTTGCAAAGGATTCTGGGTAATAGAACCTGGTCAGAGCCCCACAAGTCACCCCATCTTGGATTCCCCTAGGTCTCTACTTTTAAAAAATGCACAGGTTTGGTAGGTTTCCCTAGGTGCCAGCTGAGCTAGAGGCCAAAATCTACAGGTAGGCACTTTGCAAAAAACAGCTGTTTTCTGTGATGTGTCCACGTTGTGTTTTGGGGCATATCCTGTCGCGGGCGCTAGGCCTACCCACACAAGTGAGGTACCATTTTTATCGGGAGACTTGGGGGAACGCTGGGTGCAAGGAAATTTGTGGCTCCTCTCAGACTCCAGAACTTTCTGTCACCGAAATGTGAGGAAAATATGTTTTTTAGCCAAATTTTGAGGTTTGCAAAGGATTCTGGGTAACAGAACCTGGTCAGAGCCCCACAAGTTACCCCATCTTGGATTCCCCTAGGTCTCTAGTTTTCAAAAATGCACAGGTTTGGTAGGTTTCCGTAGGTGCCGGCTGAGCTAGAGGCCAAAATCTACAGGTAGGCACTTTGCAAAAAACAGCTCTGTTTTCTGTCAAAAAATGGTATGTGCCCACTTTGTGTTTTGGGACATTTCCTGTCGCGGGCGCTAGGACTACCCACACAAGTGAGGTATCATTTTTATCGGGAGACTTGGGGGAACGCTCGGTGGAAGGAAATTTGTGGCTCCTCTCAGATTCCAGAACTTTCTGTCACCGAAATGTGAGGAAAATATGTTTTTTTAGCCAAATGTTGAGGTTTGCAAAGGATTCTGGTTAATAGAACCTGGTCAGAGCCCCACAAGTCACCCCATCTTGGATTCCTCTAGGTCTCTAGTGTTAAAAAATGCACAGGTTTGGTAGGTTTCCCTAGGTGCCGGCTGAGCTAGAGGCCAAAACCTACAGGTAGGCACTTTGCAAAAAACTGCTCTGTTTTCTGTGATGTGTCCACGTTGTGTTTTGGGGCATATCCTGTTGCGGGTGCTAGGCCTACCCACACAAGTGAGGTACCATTTTTATTGGGAGACTTGGGGGAACGCTGGGTGGAAGGAAATTTGTGGCTCCTCTCAGATTCCAGATCTTTCTGTCACCGAAATATGAGGAAAATATGTTTTTTTAGCCAAATGTTAAGGTTTGCAAAGGATTCTGGGTAATAGAAGCTGGTCAGAGCCCCAAAAGTCACCCCATCTTGGATTCCCCTAGGTCTCTAGTTTTAAAAAATGCACAGGTTTGGTAGGTTTCCCTAGGTGCCAGCTGAGCTAGAGGCCAAAATCTACAGGTAGGCACTTTGCAAAAAACAGCTGTTTTCTGTGATGTGTCCACGTTGTGTTTTGGGGCATATCCTGTTGCGGGTGCTAGGCCTACCCACACAAGTGAGGTACCATTTTTATTGGGAGACTTGGGGGAACGCTGGGTGGAAGGAAATTTGTGGCTCCTCTCAGATTCCAGAACTTTCTGTCACTGAAATGTGAGGAAAGTATGTTTTTTTAGCGAAATGTTGAGGTTTTCAAAGGATTCTGGGTAATAGAACTTGGTCAGAGCCCCACAAGTCACCCCATCTTGGATTTCCCTAGGTCTCTAGTTTTAAAAAATGCACAGGTTTGGTAGGTTTCCGGAGGTGCCAGCTGAGCTAGAGGCCAAAATCTACAGGTAGGCACTTTGCAAAAAACAGCTGTTTTCTGTGATGTGTCCACGTTGTGTTTTGGGGCATATCCTGTCGAGGGCGCTAGGCCTACCCACACAAGTGAGGTACCATTTTTATCGGGAGAATTGGGGGAGCGCTGGGTGCAAGGAAATTTGTGGCTCCTCTCAGATTCCAGAACTTTCTGTCACCGAAATGTGAGGAAAATATGTTTTTTTAGCCAAATTTTGAGGTTTGCAAATGATTCTGGGTAACAGAACCTGGTCAGAGCCCCACAAGTTACCCCATCTTGGATTCCTCTAGGTCTCTAGTTTTCAAAAATGCACAGGTTTGGTAGGTTTCCCTAGGTGCCGGCTGAGCTAGAGGCCAAAACCTACAGGTAGGCACTTTGCAAAAAACAGCTCTGTTTTCTGTGATGTGTCCACGTTGTGTTTTGGGGCATATCCTGTTGCGGATGCTAGGCCTACCCACACAAGTGAGGTACCATTTTTATTGGGAGACTAGGGGGAACGCTGGGTGCAAGGAAATTTGTGGCTCCTCTCAGATTCCAGAACTTTCTGTCACCGAAATGTGAGGAAAATATGTTTTTTTAGCCAAATTTTGAGGTTTGCAAATGATTCTGGGTAACAGAACCTGGTCAGAGCCCCAAAAGTCACCCCATCTTGGATTCCCCTAGGTCTCTAGTTTTAAAAAATGCACAGGTTTGGTAGGTTTCCCTAGGTGCCAGCTGAGCTAGAGGCCAAAATCTACAGGTAGGCACTTTGCAAAAAACAGCTGTTTTCTGTGATGTGTCCACGTTGTGTTTTGGGGCATATCCTGTTGCGGGTGCTAGGCCTACCCACACAAGTGAGGTACCATTTTTATTGGGAGACTTGGGGGAACGCTGGGTGGAAGGAAATTTGTGGCTCCTCTCAGATTCCAGAACTTTCTGTCACTGAAATGTGAGGAAAGTATGTTTTTTTAGCGAAATGTTGAGGTTTGCAAAGGATTCTGGGTAATAGAACCTGGTCAGAGCCCCACAAGTCACCCCATCTTGGATTTCCCTAGGTCTCTAGTTTTAAAAAATGCACAGGTTTGGTAGGTTTCCGGAGGTGCCAGCTGAGCTAGAGGCCAAAATCTACAGGTAGGCACTTTGCAAAAAACAGCTGTTTTCTGTGATGTGTCCACGTTGTGTTTTGGGGCATATCCTGTTGCGGGTGCTAGGCCTACCCACACAAGTGAGGTACCATTTTTATTGGGAGACTTGGGGGAACGCTGGGTGGAAGGAAATTTGTGGCTCCTCTCAGATTCCAGAACTTTCTGTCACTGAAATGTGAGGAAAGTATGTTTTTTTAGCGAAATGTTGAGGTTTGCAAAGGATTCTGGGTAATAGAACCTGGTCAGAGCCCCACAAGTCACCCCATCTTGGATTTCCCTAGGTCTCTAGTTTTAAAAAATGCACAGGTTTGGTAGGTTTCCGGAGGTGCCAGCTGAGCTAGAGGCCAAAATCTACAGGTAGGCACTTTGCAAAAAACAGCTGTTTTCTGTGATGTGTCCACGTTGTGTTTTGGGGCATATCCTGTCGCGGGCGCTAGGCCTACCCACACAAGTGAGGTACCATTTTTATCGGGAGACTTGGGGAGCGCTGGGTGCAAGGAAATTTGTGGCTCCTCTCAGATTCCAGAACTTTCTGTCACCAAAATGTGAGGAAAATATGTTTTTTTAGCCAAATTTTGAGGTTTGCAAATGATTCTGGGTAACAGAACCTGGTCAGAGCCCCACAAGTTACCCCATCTTGGATTCCTCTAGGTCTCTAGTTTTCAAAAATGCACAGGTTTGGTAGGTTTCCCTAGGTGCCGGCTGAGCTAGAGGCCAAAACCTACAGGTAGGCACTTTGCAAAAAACAGCTCTGTTTTCTGTGATGTGTCCACGTTGTGTTTTGGGGCATATCCTGTTGCGGATGCTAGGCCTACCCACACAAGTGAGGTACCATTTTTATTGGGAGACTTGGGGGAACGCTGGGTGGAAGGAAAGTTGTGGCTCCTCTCAGATTCCAGAACTTTCTGTCACCGAAATGTGAGGAAAATATGTTTTTTTAGCCAAATGTTGAGGTTTGCAAAGGATTCTGGGTAACAGAACCTGGTCAGAGCCCCACAAGTTACCCCATCTTGGATTCCCCTAGGTCTCTAGTTTTCAAAAATGCACAGGTGTGGTAGGTTTTCCTAGGTGCCGGCTGAGCTAGAGGCCAAAATCTACAGATAGGCACTTTGCAAAAAACAGCTCTGTTTTCTGTCAAAAAATGGGATGTGCCCACTTTGTGTTTTGGGACATTTCCTGTCGTGGGCGCTAGGACTACCCACACAAGTGAGGTATCATTTTTATCGGGAGGCTTGGGGGAATGCTCGGTGGAAGGAAATTTGTGGCTCCTCTCAGATTCCAGAACTTTCTGTCACCGAAATGTGAGGAAAATGTATTTTTTTAGCCACATTTTGAGGTTTGCAAAGGATTCTGGGTAACAGAACCTGGTCAGAGCCCAAAAAGTCACCCCATCTTAGATTCCCCTAGGTCTCTAGTTTTCAAAAATGCACAGGTCTGGTAGGTTTCCCTAGGTGCCGGCTGAGCTAGAGGCCAAAATCTACAGGTAGGCACTTTGCAAAAAACTGCTCTGTTTTCTGTGATGTGTCCACGTTGTGTTTTGGGGCATATCCTGTTGCGGGTGCTAGGCCTACCCACACAAGTGAGGTACAATTTTGATTGGGAGACTTGGGGGAACGCTGGGTGGAAGGAAATTTGTGGCTCCTCTCAGATTCCAGATCTTTCTGTCACCGAAATGTGAGGACAATATGTTTTTTTAGTCAAATGTTGAGGTTTGCAAAGGATTCTGGGTAATAGAACCTAGTGAGAGCCCCACAAGTCACCCCATCTTGGATTCCCCTAGTTCTTTAGTTTTCATAAATGCACAGGTTTGGTAGGTTTCCCTAGGTGCCGGCTGAGCTAGAAGCCAAAATCTACAGGTAGGCACTTTACAAAAAACAGCTGTTTTCTGTGATGTGTCCACGTTGTGTTTTGGGGCATATCCTGTCGCGGGCGCTAGGCCTACCCACACAAGTGAGGTACCATTTTTATCGGGAGACTTGGGGGAACGCTGGGTGGAAGGAAATTTGTGGCTCCTCTCAGATTCCAGAACTTTCTGTCACCGAAATGTGAGGAAAATATGTTTTTTTAGCCAAATGTTGAGGTTTGCAAAGGATTCTGGGTAATAGAAGATGGTCAGAGCCCCAAAAGTCACCCCATCTTGGATTCCCCTAGGTCTCTAGTTTTAAAAAATGGACAGGTTTGGTAGGTTTCCCTAGGTGCCAGCTGAGCTAGAGGCCAAAATCTACAAGTAGGCACTTTGCAAAAAACAGCTGTTTTCTGTGATTTGTCCACGTTGTGTTTTGGGGCATATCCTGTTGCGGGTGCTAGGCCTACCCACACAAGTGAGGTACCATTTTTATTGGGAGACTTGGGGGAACGCTGGGTGGAAGGAAATTTGTGGCTCCTCTCAGATTCCAGAACTTTCTGTCACTGAAATGTGAGGAAAGTATGTTTTTTTAGCGAAATGTTGAGGTTTGCAAAGGATTCTGGGTAATAGAACCTGGTCAGAGCCCCACAAGTCACCCCATCTTGGATTTCCCTAGGTCTCTAGTTTTAAAAAATGCACAGGGTTGGTAGGTTTCCGGAGGTGCCAGCTGAGCTAGAGGCCAAAATCTACTGGTAGGTACTTTGCAAAAAACAGCTGTTTTCTGTGATGTGTCCACGTTGTGTTTTGGGGCATATCCTGTCGCGGGCGCATAGGCCTACCCACACAAGTGAGGTACCATTTTTATCGGGAGACTTGGGGGAGCGCTGGGTGCAAGGAAATTTGTGGCTCCTCTCAGATTCCAGAACTTTCTGTCACCGAAATGTGAGGAAAATATGTTTTTTTAGCCAAATTTTTAGGTTTGCAAAGGATTCTGGGTAATAGAACCTGGTCAGAGCCCCACAAGTCACTCCATCTTGGATTCCCCTAGGTCTCTAGTTCTAAAAAATGCACAGGTTTGGCAGGTTTCCCCTGGTGCCAGCTGAACCAGAGGCCAAAATCTACAGGTAGTCACTTTGCAAAAAACAGCTGTTTTCTGTGATGTGTCCACGTTGTGTTTTGGGGCATATCCTGTTGCGGATGCTAGGCCTACCCACACAAGTGAGGTACCATTTTTATTGGGAGACTTGGGGGAACGCTGGGTGGAAGGAAATTTGTGGCTCCTCTCAGATTCCAGAACTTTCTGTCACCGAAATATGAGGAAAATATGTTTTTTTAGCCAAATGTTAAGGTTTGCAAAGGATTCTGGGTAATAGAAGCTGGTCAGAGCCCCAAAAGTCACCCCATCTTGGATTCCCCTAGGTCTCTAGTTTAAAAAAATGCACAGGTTTGGTAGGTTTCCCTAGGTGCCAGCTGAGCTAGAGGCCAAAATCTACAGGTAGGCACTTTGCAAAAAACAGCTGTTTTCTGTGATGTGTCCACGTTGTGTTTTGGGGCATATCCTGTTGCGGGTGCTAGGCCTACCCACACAACTGAGGTACCATTTTTATTGGGAGACTTGGGGGAACGCTGGGTGGAAGGAAATTTGTGGCTCCTCTCAGATTCCAGAACTTTCTGTCACTGAAATGTGAGGAAAGTATGTTTTTTTAGCGAAATGTTGAGGTTTGCAAAGGATTCTGGGTAATAGAACCTGGTCAGAGCCCCACAAGTCACCCCATCTTGGATTTCCCTAGGTCTCTAGTTTTAAAAAATGCACAGGTTTGGTAGGTTTCCGGAGGTGCCAGCTGAGCTAGAGGCCAAAATCTACAGGTAGGCACTTTGCAAAAAACAGCTGTTTTCTGTGATGTGTCCACGTTGTGTTTTGGGGCATATCCTGTCGCGGGCGCTAGGCCTACCCACACAAGTGAGGTACCATTTTTATCGGGAGACTTGGGGAGCGCTGGGTGCAAGGAAATTTGTGGCTCCTCTCAGATTCCAGAACTTTCTGTCACCGAAATGTGAGGAAAATATGTTTTTTTAGCCAAATTTTGAGGTTTGCAAATGATTCTGGGTAACAGAACCTGGTCAGAGCCCCACAAGTTACCCCATCTTGGATTCCTCTAGGTCTCTAGTTTTCAAAAATGCACAGGTTTGGTAGGTTTCCCTAGGTGCCGGCTGAGCTAGAGGCCAAAACCTACAGGTAGGCACTTTGCAAAAAACAGCTCTGTTTTCTGTGATGTGTCCACGTTGTGTTTTGGGGCATATCCTGTTGCGGATGCTAGGCCTACCCACACAAGTGAGGTACCATTTTTATTGGGAGACTTGGGGGAACGCTGGGTGGAAGGAAAGTTGTGGCTCCTCTCAGATTCCAGAACTTTCTGTCACCGAAATTTGAGGAAAATATGTTTTTTTAGCCAAATGTTGAGGTTTGCAAAGGATTCTGGGTAACAGAACCTGGTCAGAGCCCCACAAGTTACCCCATCTTGGATTCCCCTAGGTCTCTAGTTTTCAAAAATGCACAGGTGTGGTAGGTTTTCCTAGGTGCCGGCTGAGCTAGAGGCCAAAATCTACAGATAGGCACTTTGCAAAAAACAGCTCTGTTTTCTGTCAAAAAATGGGATGTGCCCACTTTGTGTTTTGGGACATTTCCTGTCGTGGGCGCTAGGACTACCCACACAAGTGAGGTATCATTTTTATCGGGAGGCTTGGGGGAATGCTCGGTGGAAGGAAATTTGTGGCTCCTCTCAGATTCCAGAACTTTCTGTCACCGAAATGTGAGGAAAATGTATTTTTTTAGCCACATTTTGAGGTTTGCAAAGGATTCTGGGTAACAGAACCTGGTCAGAGCCCAAAAAGTCACCCCATCTTGGATTCCCCTAGGTCTCTAGTTTTCAAAAATGCACAGGTCTGGTAGGTTTCCCTAGGTGCCGGCTGAGCTAGAGGCCAAAATCTACAGGTAGGCACTTTGCAAAAAACTGCTCTGTTTTCTGTGATGTGTCCACGTTGTGTTTTGGGGCATATCCTGTTGCGGGTGCTAGGCCTACCCACACAAGTGAGGTACAATTTTGATTGGGAGACTTGGGGGAACGCTGGGTGGAAGGAAATTTGTGGCTCCTCTCAGATTCCAGATCTTTCTGTCACCGAAATGTGAGGACAATATGTTTTTTTAGTCAAATGTTGAGGTTTGCAAAGGATTCTGGGTAATAGAACCTAGTGAGAGCCCCACAAGTCACCCCATCTTGGATTCCCCTAGTTCTTTAGTTTTCATAAATGCACAGGTTTGGTAGGTTTCCCTAGGTGCCGGCTGAGCTAGAAGCCAAAATCTACAGGTAGGCACTTTACAAAAAACAGCTGTTTTCTGTGATGTGTCCACGTTGTGTTTTGGGGCATATCCTGTCGCGGGCGCTAGGCCTACCCACACAAGTGAGGTACCATTTTTATCGGGAGACTTGGGGGAACGCTGGGTGGAAGGAAATTTGTGGCTCCTCTCAGATTCCAGAACTTTCTGTCACCGAAATGTGAGGAAAATATGTTTTTTTAGCCAAATGTTGAGGTTTGCAAAGGATTCTGGGTAATAGAAGATGGTCAGAGCCCCAAAAGTCACCCCATCTTGGATTCCCCTAGGTCTCTAGTTTAAAAAATGCACAGGTTTGGTAGGTTTCCCTAGGGGCCAGCTGAGCTAGAGGCCAAAATCTACAAGTAGGCACTTTGCAAAAAACAGCTGTTTTCTGTGATTTGTCCACGTTGTGTTTTGGGGCATATCCTGTTGCGGGTGCTAGGCCTACCCACACAAGTGAGGTACCATTTTTATTGGGAGACTTGGGGGAACGCTGGGTGGAAGGAAATTTGTGGCTCCTCTCAGATTCCAGAACTTTCTGTCACTGAAATGTGAGGAAAGTATGTTTTTTTAGCGAAATGTTGAGGTTTGCAAAGGATTCTGGGTAATAGAACCTGGTCAGAGCCCCACAAGTCACCCCATCTTGGATTTCCCTAGGTCTCTAGTTTTAAAAAATGCACAGGGTTGGTAGGTTTCCGGAGGTGCCAGCTGAGCTAGAGGCCAAAATCTACTGGTAGGTACTTTGCAAAAAACAGCTGTTTTCTGTGATGTGTCCACGTTGTGTTTTGGGGCATATCCTGTCGCGGGCGCATAGGCCTACCCACACAAGTGAGGTACCATTTTTATCGGGAGACTTGGGGGAGCGCTGGGTGCAAGGAAATTTGTGGCTCCTCTCAGATTCCAGAACTTTCTGTCACCGAAATGTGAGGAAAATATGTTTTTTTAGCCAAATTTTTAGGTTTGCAAAGGATTCTGGGTAATAGAACCTGGTCAGAGCCCCACAAGTCACTCCATCTTGGATTCCCCTAGGTCTCTAGTTCTAAAAAATGCACAGGTTTGGCAGGTTTCCCCTGGTGCCAGCTGAACCAGAGGCCAAAATCTACAGGTAGTCACTTTGCAAAAAACAGCTGTTTTCTGTGATGTGTCCACGTTGTGTTTTGGGGCATATCCTGTCGCGGGCGCTAGGCCTACCCACACAAGTGAGGTACCATTTTTATCGGGAGACTTGGGGGAACGCTGGGTGGAAGGAAATTTGTGGCTCCTCTCAGATTCCAGAACTTTCTGTCACCGAAATGTGAGGAAAATATGTTTTTTTAGCCACATTTTGAGGTTTGCAAAGGATTCTGGGTAATAGAACCTGGTCAGAGCCCCACAAGTCACCCCATCTTGGATTCCCCTAGGTCTCTAGTTTTAAAAAATGCACGAGTTTGGTAGGTTTCCCTAGGTGCCAGCTGAGCTAGAGGCCAAAATCTACAGGTAGGCACTTTGCAAAAAACAGCTGTTTTCTGTGATGTGTCCACGTTGTGTTTTGGGGCATATCCTGTCGCGGACGCTAGGCCTACCCACACAAGTGAGGTACCATTTTTATCGGGAGACTTGGCGGAACACTGGGTGCAAGGAAATTTGTGGCTCCTCTCAGATTCCAGAACTTTCTGTCACCGAAATGTGAGGAAAATATGTTTTTCTAGCCAAATTTTGAGGTTTGCAAAGGATTCTGGGTAATAGAAGCTGGTCAGAGCCCCAAAAGTCACCCCATCTTGGATTCCCCTAGGTCTCTAGTTTTAAAAAATGCACAGGTTTGGTAGGTTTCCCTAGGTGCGGATGAGCTAGAGGCCAAAATCTACAAGTAGGCACTTTGCAAAAAACAGCTCTGTTTTCTGTAAAAAAATGGGATGTGCCCACTTTGTGTTTTGGGACATTTCCTGTCGCGGGCGCTAGGACTACCCACATAAGTGAGGTATCATTTTTATCGGGAGACATGGTGGAACGCTCGGTGGAAGGAAATTTGTGGCTCCTCTCAGATTCCAGAACTTTCTGTCATCGAAATGTGAGGAAAATGTATTTTTTTAGCCACATTTTGAGGTTTGCAAAGGATTCTGGGTAACAGAACCTGGTCAGAGCCCCACAAGTCACCCCATCTTGGATTCCCCTAGGTCTCTAGTTTTCAAAAATGCACAGGTTTGGTAGGTTTCCCTAGGTGCCGGCTGAGCTAGAGGCCAGAATCTACAGGTAGGCACTTTGCAAAAAACAGCTGTTTTCTGTGATGTGTCCACGTTGTGTTTTGGGGCATATCCTGTCGCGGGTGCTAGGCCTACCCACACAAGTGAGGTACCATTTTTATTGGGAGACTTGGGGGAACGGTGGGTGGAAGGAAATTTGTGGCTCCTCTCAGATTCCAGAACTTTCTGTCACCGAAATTTGAGGAAAATATGTTTTTTTAGCCAAATGTTGAGGTTTGCAAAGGATTCTGGGTAATAGAACCTAGTCAGAGCCCCAAAAGTCACCCCATCTTGGATTCCCCTAGGTCTCTAGTTTTCAAAAATGCAAAGGTTTGGTAGGTTTCCCTAGGTGCCAGCTGAGCTAGAGGCCAAAATCTACAGGTAGGCACTTTGCAAAAAACAGCTCTGTTTTCTGTGATGTGTCCACGTTGTGTTTTGGGGCATATACTGTTGCGGATGCTAGGCCTACCCACACAAGTGAGGTACCATTTTTATTGGGAGACTTGGGGGAACGCTGGGTGGAAGGAAATTTGTGGCTCCTCTCAGATTCCAGAACTTTCTGTCACCGAAATGTGAGGAAAATATGTTTTTTTAGCCACATTTTAAGGTTTGCAAAGGATTCTGGGTAATAGAACCTGGTCAGAGCCCCACAAGTCACCCCATCTTGGATTCCCCTAGGTCTCTAGTTTTAAAAAATGCACAGGTTTGGTAGGTTTCCCTAGGTGCCAGCTGAGCTAGAGGCCAAAATCTACAGGTAGGCACTTTGCAAAAAACAGCTGTTTTCTGTGATGTGTCCACGTTGTGTTTTGGGGCATATCCTGTCGCGGGCGCTAGGCCTACCCACACAAGTGAGGTACCATTTTTATCGGGAGACTTGGGGGAACGCTGGGTGCAAGGAAATTTGTGGCTCCTCTCAGACTCCAGAACTTTCTGTCACCGAAATGTGAGGAAAATATGTTTTTTAGCCAAATTTTGAGGTTTGCAAAGGATTCTGGGTAACAGAACCTGGTCAGAGCCCCACAAGTTACCCCATCTTGGATTCCCCTAGGTCTCTAGTTTTCAAAAATGCACAGGTTTGGTAGGTTTCCGTAGGTGCCGGCTGAGCTAGAGGCCAAAATCTACAGGTAGGCACTTTGCAAAAAACAGCTCTGTTTTCTGTCAAAAAATGGTATGTGCCCACTTTGTGTTTTGGGACATTTCCTGTCGCGGGCGCTAGGACTACCCACACAAGTGAGGTATCATTTTTATCGGGAGACTTGGGGGAACGCTCGGTGGAAGGAAATTTGTGGCTCCTCTCAGATTCCAGAACTTTCTGTCACCGAAATGTGAGGAAAATATGGTTTTTTAGCCAAATGTTGAGGTTTGCAAAGGATTCTGGTTAATAGAACCTGGTCAGAGCCCCACAAGTCACCCCATCTTGGATTCCTCTAGGTCTCTAGTGTTAAAAAATGCACAGGTTTGGTAGGTTTCCCTAGGTGCCGGCTGAGCTAGAGGCCAAAACCTACAGGTAGGCACTTTGCAAAAAACAGCTCTGTTTTCTGTGATGTGTCCACGTTGTGTTTTGGGGCATATCCTGTTGCGGATGCTAGGCCTACCCACACAAGTGAGGTACCATTTTTATTGGGAGACTTGGGGGAACGCTGGGTGGAAGGAAATTTGTGGCTCCTCTCAGATTCCAGAACTTTCTGTCACCGAAATATGAGGAAAATATGTTTTTTTAGCCAAATGTTAAGGTTTACAAAGGATTCTGGGTAATAGAACCTGGTCAGAGCCCCACAAGTCACTCCATCTTGGATTCCCCTAGGTCTCTAGTTCTAAAAAATGCACAGGTTTGGTAGGTTTCCCGTGGTGCCAGCTGAACTAGAGGCCAAAATCTACAGGTAGTCACTTTGCAAAAAACAGCTGTTTTCTGTGATGTGTCCACGTTGTGTTTTGGGGTATATCCTGTCGCGGGCGCTAGGCCTACCCACACAAGTGAGGTACCATTTTTATCGGGAGACTTGGGGGAACGCTGGGTGGAAGGAAATTTGTGGCTCCTCTCAGATTCCAGAACTTTCTGTCACCGAAATGTGAGGAAAATATGTTTTTTTAGCCACATTTTGAGGTTTGCAAAGGATTCTGGGTAATAGAACCTGGTCAGAGCCCCACAAGTCACCCCATCTTGGATTCCCCTAGGTCTCTAGTTTTAAAAAATGCACAGGTTTGGTAGGTTTCCCTAGGTGCCAGCTGAGCTAGAGGCCAAAATCTACAGGTAGGCACTTTGCAAAAAACAGCTGTTTTCTGTGATGTGTCCACGTTGTGTTTTGGGGCATATCCTGTCGCGGGCGCTAGGCCTACCCACACAAGTGAGGTACCATTTTTATCGGGAGACTTGGGGGAACGCTGGGTGGAAGGAAATTTGTGGCTCCTCTCAGATTCCAGAACTTTCTGTCACCGAAATGTGAGGAAAATATGTTTTTTTAGCCAAATGTTGAGGTTTGCAAAGGATTCTGGGTAATAGAAGATGGTCAGAGCCCCAAAAGTCACCCCATCTTGGATTCCCCTAGGTCTCTAGTTTTAAAAAATGCACAGGTTTGGTAGGTTTCCCTAGGTGCCAGCTGAGCTAGAGGCCAAAATCTACAGGTAGGCACTTTGCAAAAAACAGCTGTTTTCTGTGATTTGTCCACGTTGTGTTTTGGGGCATATCCTGTTGCGGGTGCTAGGCCTACCCACACAAGTGAGGTACCATTTTTATTGGGAGACTTGGGGGAACGCTGGGTGGAAGGAAATTTGTGTCTCCTCTCAGATTCCAGAACTTTCTGTCACTGAAATGTGAGGAAAGTATGTTTTTTTAGCGAAATGTTGAGGTTTGCAAAGGATTCTGGGTAATAGAACCTGGTCAGAGCCCCACAAGTCACCCCATCTTGGATTTCCCTAGGTCTCTAGTTTTAAAAAATGCACAGGGTTGGTAGGTTTCCGGAGGTGCCAGCTGAGCTAGAGGCCAAAATCTACAGGTAGGCACTTTGCAAAAAACAGCTGTTTTCTGTGATGTGTCCACGTTGTGTTTTGGGGCATATCCTGTCGCGGGCGCATAGGCCTACCCACACAAGTGAGGTACCATTTTTATCGGGAGACTTGGGGGAGCGCTGGGTGCAAGGAAATTTGTGGCTCCTCTCAGATTCCAGAACTTTCTGTCACCGAAATGTGAGGAAAATATGTTTTTTTAGCCAAATTTTGAGGTTTGCAAAGGATTCTGGGTAATAGAACCTGGTCAGAGCCCCACAAGTCACTCTATCTTGGATTCCCCTAGGTCTCTAGTTCTAAAAAATGCACAGGTTTGGCAGGTTTCCCGTGGTGCCAGCTGAACCAGAGGCCAAAATCTACATGTAGTCACTTTGCAAAAAACAGCTGTTTTCTGTGATGTGTCCACGTTGTGTTTTGGGGCATATCCTGTCGCGGGCGCTAGGCCTACCCACACAAGTGAGGTACCATTTTTATCGGGAGACTTGGGGGAACGCAGGGTGGAAGGAAATTTGTGGCTCCTCTCAGATTCCAGAACTTTCTGTCACCGAAATGTGAGGAAAATATGTTTTTTTAGCCACATTTTGAGGTTTGCAAAGGATTCTGGGTAATAGAACCTGGTCAGAGCCCCACAAGTCACCCCATCTTGGATTTCCCTAGGTCTCTAGTTTTAAAAAATGCACAGGTTTGGTAGGTTTCCCTAGGTGCCAGCTGAGCTAGAGGCCAAAATCTACAGGTAGGCACTTTGCAAAAAACAGCTGTTTTCTGTGATGTGTCCACGTTGTGTTTTGGGGCATATCATGTCGCGGACGCTAGGCCTACCCACACAAGTGAGGTACCATTTTTACCGGGAGACTTGGCGGAACGCTGGGTGCAAGGAAATTTGTGGCTCCTCTCAGATTCCAGAACTTTCTGTCACCGAAATGTGAGGAAAATATGTTTTTCTAGCCAAATTTTGAGGTTTGCAAAGGATTCTGGGTAATAGAAGCTGGTCAGAGCCCCAAAAGTCACCCCATCTTGGATTCCCCTAGGTCTCTAGTTTTAAAAAATGCACAGGTTTGGTAGGTTTCCCTAGGTGCCGGATGAGCTAGAGGCCAAAATCTACAGGTAGGCACTTTGCAAATAACAGCTCTGTTTTCTGTAAAAAAATGGGATGTGCCCACTTTGTGTTTTGGGACATTTCCTGTCGCGGGCGCTAGGACTACCCACATAAGTGAGGTATCATTTTTATCGGGAGACATGGTGGAACGCTCGGTGGAAGGAAATTTGTGGCTCCTCTCAGATTCCAGAACTTTCTGTCATCGAAATGTGAGGAAAATGTATTTTTTTAGCCACATTTTGAGGTTTGCAAAGGATTCTGGGTAACAGAACCTGGTTAGAGCCCCACAAGTCACCCCATCTTGGATTCCCCTAGGTCTCTAGTTTTCAAAAATGCACAGGTTTGGTAGGTTTCCCTAGGTGCCGGCTGAGCTAGAGGCCAGAATCTACAGGTAGGCACTTTGCAAAAAACAGCTGTTTTCTGTGATGTGTCCACGTTGTGTTTTGGGGCATATCCTGTCGCGGGTGCTAGGCCTACCCACACAAGTGAGGTACCATTTTTATTGGGAGACTTGGGGGAATGGTGGGTGGAAGGAAATTTGTGGCTCCTCTCAGATTCCAGAACTTTCTGTCACCGAAATTTGAGGAAAATATGTTTTTTTAGCCAAATGTTGAGGTTTGCAAAGGATTCTGGGTAATAGAACCTAGTCAGAGCCCCAAAAGTCACCCCATCTTGGATTCCCCTAGGTCTCTACTTTTAAAAAATGCAAAGGTTTGGTAGGTTTCCCTAGGTGCCAGCTGAGCTAGAGGCCAAAATCTACAGGTAGGCACTTTGCAAAATACAGCTGTTTTCTGTGATGTGTCCACGTTGTGTTTTGGGGCATATCCTGTCGCGGGCGCTAGGCCTACCCACACAAGTGAGGTACCATTTTTATCGGGAGACTTGGGGGAACGCTGGGTGCAAGGAAATTTGTGGCTCCTCTCAGACTCAAGAACTTTCTGTCACCGAAATGTGAGGAAAATATGTTTTTTAGTCAAATTTTGAGGTTTGCAAAGGATTCTGGGTAACAGAACCTGGTCAGAGCCCCACAAGTTACCCCATCTTGGATTCCCCTAGGTCTCTAGTTTTCAAAAATGCACAGGTTTGGTAGGTTTCCGTAGGTGCCGGCTGAGCTAGAGGCCAAAATCTACAGGTAGGCACTTTGCAAAAAACAGCTCTGTTTTCTGTCAAAAAATGGTATGTGCCCACTTTGTGTTTTGGGACATTTCCTGTCGCGGGCGCTAGGACTACCCACACAAGTGAGGTATCATTTTTATCGGGAGACTTGGGGGAACGCTCGGTGGAAGGAAATTTGTGGCTCCTCTCAGATTCCAGAACTTTCTGTCACCAAAATGTGAGGAAAATATGGTTTTTTAGCCAAATGTTGAGGTTTGCAAAGGATTCTGGTTAATAGAACCTGGTCAGAGCCCCACAAGTCACCCCATCTTGGATTCCTCTAGGTCTCTAGTTTTAAAAAATGCACAGGTTTGGTAGGTTTCCCTAGGTGCCGGCTGAGCTAGAGGCCAAAACCTACAGGTAGGCACTTTGCAAAAAACAGCTCTGTTTTCTGTGATGTGTCCACGTTGTGTTTTGGGGCATATCCTGTTGCGGATGCTAGGCCTACCCACACAAGTGAGGTACCATTTTTATTGGGAGACTTGGGGGAACGCTGGGTGGAAGGAAATTTGTGGCTCCTCTCAGATTCCAGAACTTTCTGTCACCGAAATATGAGGAAAATATGTTTTTTTAGCCAAATGTTAAGGTTTACAAAGGATTCTGGGTAATAGAACCTGGTCAGAGCCCCACAAGTCACTCCATCTTGGATTCCCCTAGGTCTCTAGTTCTAAAAAATGCACAGGTTTGGTAGGTTTCCCGTGGTGCCAGCTGAACTAGAGGCCAAAATCTACAGGTAGTCACTTTGCAAAAAACAGCTGTTTTCTGTGAGGTGTCCACGTTGTGTTTTGGGGTATATCCTGTCGCGGGCGCTAGGCCTACCCACACAAGTGAGGTACCATTTTTATCGGGAGACTTGGGGGAACGCTGGGTGGAAGGAAATTTGTGGCTCCTCTCAGATTCCAGAACTTTCTGTCACCGAAATGTGAGGAAAATATGTTTTTTTAGCCACATTTTGAGGTTTGCAAAGGATTCTGGGTAATAGAACCTGGTCAGAGCCCCACAAGTCACCCCATCTTGGATTCCCCTAGGTCTCTAGTTTTAAAAAATGCACAGGTTTGGTAGGTTTCCCTAGGTGCCAGCTGAGCTAGAGGCCAAAATCTACAGGTAGGCACTTTGCAAAAAACAGCTGTTTTCTGTGATGTGTCCACGTTGTGTTTTGGGGCATATCCTGTCGCGGGCGCTAGGCCTACCCACACAAGTGAGGTACCATTTTTATCGGGAGACTTGGGGGAACGCTGGGTGGAAGGAAATTTGTGGCTCCTCTCAGATTCCAGAACTTTCTGTCACCGAAATGTGAGGAAAATATGTTTTTTTAGCCAAATGTTGAGGTTTGCAAAGGATTCTGGGTAATAGAAGATGGTCAGAGCCCCAAAAGTCACCCCATCTTGGATTCCCCTAGGTCTCTAGTTTTAAAAAATGCACAGGTTTGGTAGGTTTCCCTAGGTGCCAGCTGAGCTAGAGGCCAAAATCTACAGGTAGGCACTTTGCAAAAAACAGCTGTTTTCTGTGATTTGTCCACGTTGTGTTTTGGGGCATATCCTGTTGCGGG
This sequence comes from Pleurodeles waltl, assembly GCF_031143425.1. Classification (NCBI taxonomy): domain Eukaryota; kingdom Metazoa; phylum Chordata; class Amphibia; order Caudata; family Salamandridae; genus Pleurodeles; species Pleurodeles waltl. The sequence continues at coordinate 843,737,130 of NC_090436.1, forward strand.
TGCTAGGCCTACCCACACAAGTGAGGTACCATTTTTATTGGGAGACTAGGGGGAACGCTGGGTGGAAGGAAATTTGTGGCTCCTCTCAGATTCCAGAACTTTCTGTCACTGAAATGTGAGGAAAGTATGTTTTTTTAGCGAAATGTTGAGGTTTGCAAAGGATTCTGGGTAATAGAACCTGGTCAGAGCCCCACAAGTCACCCCATCTTGGATTTCCCTAGGTCTCTAGTTTTAAAAAATGCACAGGGTTGGTAGGTTTCCGGAGGTGCCAGCTGAGCTAGAGGCCAAAATCTACAGGTAGGCACTTTGCAAAAAACAGCTGTTTTCTGTGATGTGTCCACGTTGTGTTTTGGGGCATATCCTGTCGCGGGCGCATAGGCCTACCCACACAAGTGAGGTACCATTTTTATCGGGAGACTTGGGGGAGCGCTGGGTGCAAGGAAATTTGTGGCTCCTCTCAGATTCCAGAACTTTCTGTCACCGAAATGTGAGGAAAATATGTTTTTTTAGCCAAATTTTGAGGTTTGCAAAGGATTCTGGGTAATAGAACCTGGTCAGAGCCCCACAAGTCACTCTATCTTGGATTCCCCTAGGTCTCTAGTTCTAAAAAATGCACAGGTTTGGCAGGTTTTCCGTGGTGCCAGCTGAACCAGAGGCCAAAATCTACAGGTAGTCACTTTGCAAAAAACAGCTGTTTTCTGTGATGTGTCCACGTTGTGTTTTGGGGCATATCCTGTCGCGGGCGCTAGGCCTACCCACACAAGTGAGGTACCATTTTTATCGGGAGACTTGGGGGAACGCTGGGTGGAAGGAAATTTGTGGCTCCTCTCAGATTCCAGAACTTTCTGTCACCGAAATGTGAGGAAAATATGTTTTTTTAGCCACATTTTGAGGTTTGCAAAGGATTCTGGGTAATAGAACCTGTTCAGAGCCCCACAAGTCACCCCATCTTGGATTTCCCTAGGTCTCTAGTTTTAAAAAATGCACAGGTTTGGTAGGTTTCCCTAGGTGCCGGCTGAGCTAGAGGCCAAAATCTACAGGTAGGCACTTTGCAAAAAACAGCTGTTTTCTGTGATGTGTCCACGTTGTGTTTTGGGGTATATCATGTCGCGGACGCTAGGCCTACCCACACAAGTGAGGTACCACTTTTATCGGGAGACTTGGCGGAACGCTGGGTGCAAGGAAATTTGTGGCTCCTCTCAGATTCCAGAACTTTCTGTCACCGAAATGTGAGGAAAATATGTTTTTCTAGCCAAATTTTGAGGTTTGCAAAGGATTCTGGGTAATAGAAGCTGGTCAGAGCCCCAAAAGTCACCCCATCTTGGATTCCCCTAGGTCTCTAGTTTTAAAAAATGCACAGGTTTGGTAGGTTTCCCTAGGTGCCGGATGAGCTAGAGGCCAAAATCTACAGGTAGGCACTTTGCAAATAACAGCTCTGTTTTCTGTAAAAAAATGGGATGTGCCCACTTTGTGTTTTGGGACATTTCCTGTCGCGGGCGCTAGGACTACCCACATAAGTGAGGTATCATTTTTATCGGGAGACATGGTGGAACGCTCGGTGGAAGGAAATTTGTGGCTCCTCTCAGATTCCAGAACTTTCTGTCATCGAAATGTGAGGAAAATGTATTTTGTTAGCCACATTTTGAGGTTTGCAAAGGATTCTGGGTAACAGAACCTGGTCAGAGCCCCACAAGTCACCCCATCTTGGATTCCCCTATGTCTCTAGTTTTCAAAAATGCACAGGTTTGGTAGGTTTCCCTAGGTGCCGGCTGAGCTAGAGGCCAGAATCTACAGGTAGGCACTTTGCAAAAAACAGCTGTTTTCTGTGATGTGTCCACGTTGTGTTTTGGGGCATATCCTGTCGCGGGTGCTAGGCCTACCCACACAAGTGAGGTACCATTTTTATTGGGAGACTTGGGGGAACGGTGGGTGGAAGGAAATTTGTGGCTCCTCTCAGATTCCAGAACTTTCTGTCACCGAAATTTGAGGAAAATATGTTTTTTTAGCCAAATGTTGAGGTTTGCAAAGGATTCTGGGTAATAGAACCTAGTCAGAGCCCCAAAAGTCACCCCATCTTGGATTCCCCTAGGTCTCTAGTTTTCAAAAATGCACAGGTTTGGTAGGTTTCCCTAGGTGCCAGCTGAGCTAGAGGCCAAAATCTACAGGTAGGCACTTTGCAAAAAACAGCTCTGTTTTCTGTGATGTGTCCACGTTGTGTTTTGGGGCATATACTGTTGCGGATGCTAGGCCTACCCACACAAGTGAGGTACCATTTTTATTGGGAGACTTGGGGGAACGCTGGGTGGAAGGAAATTTGTGGCTCCTCTCAGATTCCAGAACTTTCTGTCACCGAAATGTGAGGAAAATATGTTTTTTTAGCCAAATGTTAAGGTTTGCAAAGGATTCTGGGTAATAGAACCTGGTCAGAGCCCCACAAGTCACCCCATCTTGGATTCCCCTAGGTCTCTACTTTTAAAAAATGCACAGGTTTGGTAGGTTTCCCTAGGTGCCAGCTGAGCTAGAGGCCAAAATCTACAGGTAGGCACTTTGCAAAAAACAGCTGTTTTCTGTGATGTGTCCACGTTGTGTTTTGGGGCATATCCTGTCGCGGGCGCTAGGCCTACCCACACAAGTGAGGTACCATTTTTATCGGGAGACTTGGGGGAACGCTGGGTGCAAGGAAATTTGTGGCTCCTCTCAGACTCCAGAACTTTCTGTCACCGAAATGTGAGGAAAATATGTTTTTTAGCCAAATTTTGAGGTTTGCAAAGGATTCTGGGTAACAGAACCTGGTCAGAGCCCCACAAGTTACCCCATCTTGGATTCCCCAGGTCTCTAGTTTTCAAAAATGCACAGGTTTGGTAGGTTTCCGTAGGTGCCGGCTGAGCTAGAGGCCAAAATCTACAGGTAGGCACTTTGCAAAAAACAGCTCTGTTTTCTGTCAAAAAATGGTATGTGCCCACTTTGTGTTTTGGGACATTTCCTGTCGCGGGCGCTAGGACTACCCACACAAGTGAGGTATCATTTTTATCGGGAGACTTGGGGGAACGCTCGGTGGAAGGAAATTTGTGGCTCCTCTCAGATTCCAGAACTTTCTGTCACCGAAATGTGAGGAAAATATGGTTTTTTAGCCAAATGTTGAGGTTTGCAAAGGATTCTGGTTAATAGAACCTGGTCAGAGCCCCACAAGTCACCCCATCTTGGATTCCTCTAGGTCTCTAGTTTTAAAAAATGCACAGGTTTGGTAGGTTTCCCTAGGTGCCGGCTGAGCTAGAGGCCAAAACCTACAGGTAGGCACTTTGCAAAAAACAGCTCTGTTTTCTGTGATGTGTCCACGTTGTGTTTTGGGGCATATCCTGTTGCGGATGCTAGGCCTACCCACACAAGTGAGGTACCATTTTTATTGGGAGACTTGGGGGAACGCTGGGTGGAAGGAAATTTGTGGCTCCTCTCAGATTCCAGAACTTTCTGTCACCGAAATATGAGGAAAATATGTTTTTTTAGCCAAATGTTAAGGTTTACAAAGGATTCTGGGTAATAGAACCTGGTCAGAGCCCCACAAGTCACTCCATCTTGGATTCCCCTAGGTCTCTAGTTCTAAAAAATGCACAGGTTTGGTAGGTTTCCCGTGGTGCCAGCTGAACTAGAGGCCAAAATCTACAGGTAGTCACTTTGCAAAAAACAGCTGTTTTCTGTGATGTGTCCACGTTGTGTTTTGGGGTATATCCTGTCGCGGGCGCTAGGCCTACCCACACAAGTGAGGTACCATTTTTATCGGGAGACTTCGGGGAACGCTGGGTGGAAGGAAATTTGTGGCTCCTCTCAGATTACAGAACTTTCTGTCACCGAAATGTGAGGAAAATATGTTTTTTTAGCCACATTTTGAGGTTTGCAAAGGATTCTGGGTAATAGAACCTGGTCAGAGCCCCACAAGTCACCCCATCTTGGATTCCCCTAGGTCTCTAGTTTTAAAAAATGCACAGGTTTGGTAGGTTTCCCTAGGTGCCAGCTGAGCTAGAGGCCAAAATCTACAGGTAGGCACTTTGCAAAAAACAGCTGTTTTCTGTGATGTGTCCACGTTGTGTTTTGGGGCATATCCTGTCGCGGGCGCTAGGCCTACCCACACAAGTGAGGTACCATTTTTATCGGGAGACTTGGGGGAACGCTGGGTGCAAGGAAATTTGTGGCTCCTCTCAGATTCCAGAACTTTCTGTCACCGAAATGTGAGGAAAATATGTTTTTTTAGCCAAATTTTGAGGTTTGCAAATGATTCTGGGTAACAGAACCTGGTCAGAGCCCCACAAGTTACCCCATCTTGGATTTCCCTAGGTCTCTAGTTTTAAAAAATGCACAGGTTTGGTAGGTTTCCCTAGGTGCCGGCTGAGCTAGAGGCCAAAATCTACAGGTAGGCACTTTGCAAAAAACAGCTCTGTTTTCTGTCAAAAAATGGGATGTGACCACTTTGTGTTTTGGGACATTTCCTGTTGCGGGCGCAAGGACTACCCACACAAGTGAGGTATCATTTTTATCTGGAGACTTGGGGGAACGCTCGGTGGAAGGAAATTTGTGGCTCCTCTCAGATTCCAGAACTTTCTGTCACCGAAATGTGAGGAAAATGTATTTTTGTAGCCAAATTTTGAGGTTTGCAAATGATTCTGGGTAACAGAAGCTGGTCAGAGCCCCACAAGTTACCCCATCTTGGATTCCCATAGGTCTCTAGTTTTCAAAAATGCACAGGTGTGGTAGGTTTCCCTAGGTGCCGGCTGAGCTAGAGGCCAAAATCTACAGGTAGGCACTTTGCAAAAAACAGCTCTGTTTTCTGTCAAAAAATGGGATGTGCCCACTTTGTGTTTTGGGACATTTCCTGTCGCGGGCGCTAGGACTACCCACACAAGTGAGGTATCATTGTTATCGGGAGACTTGGGGGAATGCTCGGTGGAAGGAAATTTGTGGCTGCTCTCAGATTCTGGAACTTTCTCTCACCGAAATGTGAGGAAAATATGTTTTTTTAGCCAAATGTTGAGGTTTGCAAAGGATTCTGGGTAATAGAACCTAGTCAGAGCCCCACAAGTCACCCCATCTTGGATTCCCCTAGTTCTCTAGTTTTCATAAATGCACAGGTTTGGTAGGTTTCCCTAGGTGCCGGCTGAGCTAGAAGCCAAAATCTACAGGTAGGCACTTTGCAAAAAACAGCTCTGTTTTCTGTGATGTGTCCACGTTGTGTTTTGGGCATATCCTGTCGTGGACGCTAGGCCTACCCACACAAGTGAGGTATCATTTTTATCTGGAGACTTGGGGGAACGCTCGGTGGAAGGAAATTTGTGGCTCCTCTCAGATTCCAGAACTTTCTGTCACCGAAATGTGAGGAAAATGTATTTTTGTAGCCAAATTTTGAGGTTTGCAAATGATTCTGGGTAACAGAACCTGGTCAGAGCCCCACAAGTTACCCCATCTTGGATTCCCATAGGTCTCTAGTTTTAAAAAATGCACAGGTGTGGTAGGTTTCCCTAGGTGCCGGCTGAGCTAGAGGCCAAAATCTACAGGTAGGCACTTTGCAAAAAACAGCTCTGTTTTCTGTCAAAAAATGGGATGTGCCCACTTTGTGTTTTGGGACATTTCCTGTCGCGGGCGCTAGGACCACCCACACAAGTGAGGTATCATTGTTATCGGGAGACTTGGGGGAATGCTCGGTGGAAGGAAATTTGTGGCTGCTCTCAGATTCCGGAACTTTCTCTCACCGAAATGTGAGGAAAATATGTTTTTTTAGCCAAATGTTGAGGTTTGCAAAGGATTCTGGGTAATAGAACCTAGTCAGAGCCCCACAAGTCACCCCATCTTGGATTCCCCTAGTTCTCTAGTTTTCATAAATGCACAGGTTTGGTAGGTTTCCCTAGGTGCCGGCTGAGCTAGAAGCCAAAATCTACAGGTAGGCACTTTGCAAAAAACAGCTCTGTTTTCTGTGATGTGTCCACGTTGTGTTTTGGGGCATATCCTGTCGTGGACGCTAGGCCTACCCACACAAGTGAGGTATCATTTTTATCTGGAGACTTGGGGGAAAGCTCGGTGGAAGGAAATTTGTGGCTCCTCTCAGATTCCAGAACTTTCTGTCACCGAAATGTGAGGAAAATGTATTTTTGTAGCCAAATTTTGAGGTTTGCAAATGATTCTGGGTAACAGAACCTGGTCAGAGCCCCACAAGTTACCCCATCTTGGATTCCCATAGGTCTCTAGTTTTAAAAAATGCACAGGTGTGGTAGGTTTCCCTAGGTGCCGGCTGAGCTAGAGGCCAAAATCTACAGGTAGGCACTTTGCAAAAAACAGCTCTGTTTTCTGTCAAAAAATGGGATGTGCCCACTTTGTGTTTTGGGACATTTCCTGTCGCGGGCGCTAGGACCACCCACACAAGTGAGGTATCATTGTTATCGGGAGACTTGGGGGAATGCTCGGTGGAAGGAAATTTGTGGCTGCTCTCAGATTACGGAACTTTCTTTCACCGAAATGGGAGGAAAATATGTTTTTTTAGCCAAATGTTGAGGTTTGCAAAGGATTCTGGGTAATAGAACCTAGTCAGAGCCCCACAAGTCACCCCATCTTGGATTCCCCTAGTTCTCTAGTTTTCATAAATGCACAGGTTTGGTAGGTTTCCCTAGGTGCCGGCTGAGCTAGAAGCCAAAATCTACAGGTAGGCACTTTGCAAAAACAGCTCTGTTTTCTGTGATGTGTCCACGTTGTGTTTTGGGGCATATCCTGTCGCGGACGCTAGGCCTACCCACACAATTGAGGTACCATTTTTATCGGGAGACTTGGGGGAAAGCTGGGTGCAAGGAAATTTGTGGCTCCTCTCAAATTCCAGAACTTTCTGTCACCGAAATGTGAGGAAAATATGTTTTTCTAGCAAAATTTTGAGGTTTGCAAATGATTCTGGGTAACAGAACCTGGTCAGAGCCCCACAAGTTACCCCATCTTGGATTCCCCTAGGTCTCTAGTTTTCAAAAATGCACAGGTTTGGTAGGTTTCCCTAGGTGCCGGCTGAGCTAGAGGCCAAAATCTACAGGTAGGCACTTTTCAAAAAACAAATCTGTTTTCTGTCAAAAAATGGGATGTGCCCACTTTGTGTTTTGGGACATTTCCTGTCGCGGGCGCTAGGACTACCCACACAAGTGAGGTATCATTTTTATCGGGAGACCTGGGGGAACGCTCGGTGGAAGGAAATTTGTGGCTTCTCTCAGATTCCAGAACTTTCTGTCACCGAAATGTGAGGAAAATGTATTTTTTTAGCCAAATTTTGAGGTTTGCAAAGGATTCTGGGTAACAGAACCTGGTCAGAGCCCCACAAGTTACCCCATCTTGGATTCCCCTAGGTCTCTAGTTTTCAAAAATGCACAGGTTTGGTAGGTTTCCCTAGGTGCCGGCTGAGCTAGAGGCCAAAATCTACAGGTAGGCACTTTTCAAAAAACAACTCTGTTTTCTGTCAAAAAATGGGATGTGCCCACTTTGTGTTTTGGGACATTTCCTGTCGCGGGCGCTAGGACTACCCACACAAGTGAGGTATAATTTTTATCGGAAGACCTGGGGGAACGATCGGTGGAAGGAAATTTGTGGCTCCTCTCAGATTCCAGAACTTTCTGTCACCGAAATGTGAGGAAAATGTGTTTTTTTAGCCAAATATTGAGGTTTGCAAAGGATTCTGGGTAACAGAACCTGGTCAGAGCCCCACAAGTCACCCCATCTTGGATTCCCCTAGGTCTCTAGTTTTAAAAAATGCACAGGTTTGGTAGGTTTCCCTAGGTGCCGGCTGAGCTAGAGGCCAGAATCTACAGGTAGGCACTTTGCAAAAAACAGCTGTTTTCTGTGATGTGTCCACGTTGTGTTTTGGGGCATATCCTGTCGCGGGTGCTAGGCCTACCCACACAAGTGAGGTACCATTTTTATTGGGAGACTTGGGGGAACGCTGGGTGGAAAGAAATTTGTGGCTCCTCTCAGATTCCATAACTTTCTGTCACCGAAATGTGAGGAAAATATGTTTTTTTAGCCAAATGTTGAGGTTTGCAAAGGATTCTGGGTAATAGAAGCTGGTCAGAGCCCCAAAAGTCACCCCATCTTGGATTCCCCTAGGTCTCTAGTTTTAAAAAATGCACAGGTTTGGTAGGTTTCCCTAGGTGCCAGCTGAGCTAGAGGCCAAAATCTACAGGTAGGCACTTTGCAAAAAACAGCTGTTTTCTGTGATGTGTCCACGTTGTGTTTTGGGGCATATCCTGTTGCGGGTGCTAGGCCTACCCACACAAGTGAGGTACCATTTTTATTGGGAGACTTGGGGGAACGCTGGGTGGAAGGAAATTTGTGGCTCCTCTCAGATTCCAGAACTTTCTGTCACTGAAATGTGAGGAAAATATGTTTTTTTAGCGAAATGTTGAGGTTTGCAAAGGATTCTGGGTAATAGAACCTGGTCAGAGCCCCACAAGTCACCCCATCTTGGATTTCCCTAGGTCTCTAGTTTTAAAAAATGCACAGGTTTGGTAGGTTTCCGGAGGTGCCAGCTGAGCTAGAGGCCAAAATCTACAGGTAGGCACTTTGCAAAAAACAGCTGTTTTCTGTGATGTGTCCACGTTGTGTTTTGGGGCATATCCTGTCGCTGCGCTAGGCCTACACACACAAGTGAGGTACCATTTTTATCGGGAGACTTGGGGGAACGCTGGGTGCAAGGAAATTTGTGGCTCCTCTCAGATTCCAGAACTTTCTGTCACCGAAATGTGAGGAAAATATGTTTTTTTAGCCAAATTTTGAGGTTTGCAAATGATTCTGGGTAACAGAACCTGGTCAGAGCCCCACAAGTTACCCCATCTTGGATTCCCCTAGGTCTCTAGTTTTCAAAAATGCACAGGTGTGGTAGGTTTCCCTAGGTGCCGGCTGAGCTAGAGGCCAAAATCTACAGATAGGCACTTTGCAAAAAACAGCTCTGTTTTCTGTCAAAAAATGGGATGTGCCCACTTTGTGTTTTGGGACATTTCCTGTCGCGGGCGCTAGGACTACCCACACAAGTGAGGTATCATTTTTATTGGGAGGCTTGGGGGAATGCTCGGTGGAAGGAAATTTGTGGCTCCTCTCAGATTCCAGAACTTTCTGTCACCGAAATGCGAGGAAAATGTATTTTTTTAGCCACATTTTGAGGTTTGCAAAGGATTCTGGGTAACAGAACCTGGTCAGAGCCCAAAAAGTCACCCCATCTTGGATTCCCCTAGGTCTCTAGTTTTCAAAAATGCACAGGTTTGGTAGGTTTCCCTAGGTGCCGGCTGAGCTAGAGGCCAAAATCTACAGGTAGGCACTTTGCAAAAAACTGCTCTGTTTTCTGTGATGTGTCCACGTTGTGTTTTGGGGCATATCCTGTTGCGGGTGCTAGGCCTACCCACACAAGTGAGGTACCATTTTTATTGGGAGACTTGGGGGAACGCTGGGTGGAAGGAAATTTGTGGCTCCTCTCAGATTCCAGATCTTTCTGTCACCGAAATATGAGGAAAATATGTTTTTTTAGCCAAATGTTAAGGTTTGCAAAGGATTCTGGGTAATAGAAGCTGGTCAGAGCCCCAAAAGTCACCCCATCTTGGATTCCCCTAGGTCTCTAGTTTTAAAAAATGCACAGGTTTGGTAGGTTTCCCTAGGTGCCAGCTGAGCTAGAGGCCAAAATCTACAGGTAGGCACTTTGCAAAAAACAGCTGTTTTCTGTGATGTGTCCACGTTGTGTTTTGGGGCATATCCTGTTGCGGGTGCTAGGCCTACCCACACAAGTGAGGTACCATTTTTATTGGGAGACTTGGGGGAACGTTGGGTGGAAGGAAATTTGTGGCTCCTCTCAGATTCCAGAACTTTCTGTCACTGAAATGTGAGGAAAGTATGTTTTTTTAGCGAAATGTTGAGGTTTGCAAAGGATTCTGGGTAATAGAACCTGGTCAGAGCCCCACAAGTCACCAAATCTTGGATTTCCCTAGGTCTCTAGTTTTAAAAAATGCACAGGTTTGGTAGGTTTCCGGAGGTGCCAGCTGAGCTAGAGGCCAAAATCTACAGGTAGGCACTTTGCAAAAAACAGCTGTTTTCTGTGATGTGTCCACGTTGTGTTTTGGGGCATATCCTGTTGCGGGTGCTAGGCCTACCCACACAAGTGAGGTACCATTTTTAATGGGAGACTTGGGGGAACGCTGGGTGGAAGGAAATTTGTGGCTCCTCTCAGATTCCAGAACTTTCTGTCACTGAAATGTGAGGAAAGTATGTTTTTTTAGCGAAATGTTGAGGTTTGCAAAGGATTCTGGGTAATAGAACCTGGTCAGAGCCCCACAAGTCACCCCATCTTGGATTTCCCTAGGTCTCTAGTTTTAAAAAATGCACAGGTTTGGTAGGTTTCCGGAGGTGCCAGCTGAGCTAGAGGCCAAAATCTACAGGTAGGCACTTTGCAAAAAACAGCTGTTTTCTGTGATGTGTCCACGTTGTGTTTTGGGGCATATCCTGTCGCGGGCGCTATGCCTACCCACACAAGTGAGGTACCATTTTTATCGGGAGAATTGGGGGAGCGCTGGGTGCAAGGAAATTTGTGGCTCCTCTCAGATTCCAGAACTTTCTGTCACCGAAATGTGAGGAAAATATGTTTTTTTAGCCAAAGTTTGAGGTTTGCAAATGATTCTGGGTAACAGAACCTGGTCAGAGCCCCACAAGTCACCCCATCTTGGATTTCCCTAGGTCTCTAGTTTTAAAAAATGCACAGGTTTGGTAGGTTTCCGAAGGTGCCAGCTGAGCTAGAGGCCAAAATCTACAGGTAGGCACTTTGCAAAAAACAACTGTTTTCTGTGATGTGTCCACGTTGTGTTTTGGGGCATATCCTGTCGCGGGCGCTAGGCCTACCCACACAAGTGAGGTACCATTTTTATTGGGAGACTAGGGGGAACGCTGGGTGGAAGGAAATTTGTGGCTCCTCTCAGATTCCAGAACTTTCTGTCACCGAAATATGAGGAAAATATGTTTTTTTAGCCAAATGTTAAGGTTTGCAAAGGATTCTGGGTAATAGAAGCTGGTCAGAGCCCCAAAAGTCACCCCATCTTGGATTCCCCTAGGTCTCTAGTTTTAAAAAATGCACAGGTTTGGTAGGTTTCCCTAGGTGCCAGCTGAGCTAGAGGCCAAAATCTACAGGTAGGCACTTTGCAAAAAACAGCTGTTTTCTGTGATGTGTCCACGTTGTGTTTTGGGGCATATCCTGTTGCGGGTGCTAGGCCTACCCACACAAGTGAGGTACCATTTTTATTGGGAGACTTGGGGGAACGCTGGGTGGAAGGAAATTTGTGGCTCCTCTCAGATTCCAGAACTTTCTGTCACCGAAATGTGAGGAAAATATGTTTTTTTAGCCAAATTTTGAGGTTTGCAAATGATTCTGGGTAACAGAACCTGGTCAGAGCCCCACAAGTTACCCCATCTTGTATTCCCCTAGGTCTCTAGTTTTCAAAAATGCACAGGTGTGGTAGGTTTCCCTAGGTGCCGGCTGAGCTAGAGGGCAAAATCTACAGATAGGCACTTTGCAAAAAACAGCTCTGTTTTCTGTCAAAAAATGGGATGTGCCCACTTTGTGTTTTGGGACATTTCCTGTCGCGGGCGCAAGGACTACCCACACAAGTGAGGTATCATTTTTATTGGGAGGCTTGGGGGAATGCTCGGTGGAAGGAAATTTGTGGCTCCTCTCAGATTCCAGAACTTTCTGTCACCGAAATGTGAGGAAAATGTATTTTTTTAGCCACATTTTGAGGTTTGCAAAGGATTCTGGGTAACAGAACCTGGTCAGAGCCCAAAAAGTCACCCCATATTGGATTCCCCTAGGTCTCTAGTTTTCAAAAATGCACAGGTTTGGTAGGTTTCCCTAGGTGCCGGCTGAACTAGAGGCCAAAATCTACAGGTAGGCACTTTGCAAAAAACTGCTCTGTTTTCTGTGATGTGTCCACGTTGTGTTTTGGGGCATATCCTGTTGCGGGTGCTAGGCCTACCCACACAAGTGAGGTACCATTTTTATTGGGAGACTTGGGGGAACGCTGGGTGGAAGGAAATTTGTGGCTCCTCTCAGATTCCAGATCTTTCTGTCACCGAAATATGAGGAAAATATGTTTTTTTAGCCAAATGTTAAGGTTTGCAAAGGATTCTGGGTAATAGAAGCTGGTCAGAGCCCCAAAAGTCACCCCATCTTGGATTCCCCTAGGTCTCTAGTTTTAAAAAATGCACAGGTTTGGTAGGTTTCCCTAGGTGCCAGCTGAGCTAGAGGCCAAAATCTACAGGTAGGCACTTTGCAAAAAACAGCTGTTTTCTGTGATGTGTCCACGTTGTGTTTTGGGGCATATCCTGTTGCGGGTGCTAGGCCTACCCACACAAGTGAGTTACCATTTTTAATGGGAGACTTGGGGGAACGCTGGGTGGAAGGAAATTTGTGGCTCCTCTCAGATTCCAGAACTTTCTGTCACTGAAATGTGAGGAAAGTATGTTTTTTTTGCGAAATGTTGAGGTTTGCAAAGGATTCTGGGTAATAGAACCTGGTCAGAGCCCCACAAGTCACCCCATCTTGGATTTCCCTAGGTCTCTAGTTTTAAAAAATGCACAGGTTTGGTAGGTTTCCAGAGGTGCCAGCTGAGCTAGAGGCCAAAATCTACAGGTAGGCACTTTGCAAAAAACAGCTGTTTTCTGTGATGTGTCCACGTTGTGTTTTGGGGCATATCCTGTCGCGGGCGCTAGGCCTACCCACACAAGTGAGGTACCATTTTTATCGGGAGAATTGGGGGAGCGCTGGGTGCAAGGAAATTTGTGGCTCCTCTCAGATTCCAGAACTTTCTCTCACCGAAATGTGAGGAAAATATGTTTTTTTAGCCAAATTTTGAGGTTTGCAAATGATTCTGGGTAACAGAACCTGGTCAGAGCCCCACAAGTTACCCCATCTTGGATTCCTCTAGGTCTCTAGTTTTCAAAAATGCACAGGTTTGGTAGGTTTCCCTAGGTGCCAGCTGAGCTAGAGGCCAAAATCTACAGGTAGGCACTTTGCAAAAAACAGCTCTGTTTTCTGTGATGTGTCCACGTTGTGTTTTGGGGCATATCCTGTTGCGGATGCTAGGCCTACCCACACAAGTGAGGTACCATTTTTATTGGGAGACTAGGGGGAACGCTGGGTGGAAGGAAATTTGTGGCTCCTCTCAGATTCCAGAACTTTCTGTCACCGAAATATGAGGAAAATATGTTTTTTTAGCCAAATGTTAAGGTTTGCAAAGGATTCTGGGTAATAGAAGCTGGTCAGAGCCCCAAAAGTCACCCCATCTTGGATTCCCCTAGGTCTCTAGTTTTAAAAAATGCACAGGTTTGGTAGGTTTCCCTAGGTGCCAGCTGAGCTAGAGGCCAAAACCTACAGGTAGGCACTTTGCAAAAAACAGCTCTGTTTTCTGTGATGTGTCCACGTTGTGTTTTGGGGCATATACTGTTGCGGATGCTAGGCCTACCCACACAAGTGAGGTACCATTTTTATTGGGAGACTAGGGGGAACGCTGGGTGGAAGGAAATTTGTGGCTCCTCTCAGATTCCAGAACTTTCTGTCACCGAAATATGAGGAAAATATGTTTTTTTAGCCAAATGTTAAGGTTTGCAAAGGATTCTGGGTAATAGAAGCTGGTCAGAGCCCCAAAAGTCACCCCATCTTGGATTCCCCTAGGTCTCTAGTTTTAAAAAATGCACAGGTTTGGTAGGTTTCCCTAGGTGCCAGCTGAGCTAGAGGCCAAAATCTACAGGTAGGCACTTTGCAAAATACAGCTGTTTTCTGTGATGTGTCCACGTTGTGTTTTGGGGCATATCCTGTTGCGGGTGCTAGGCCTACCCACACAACTGAGGTACCATTTTTATTGGGAGACTTGGGGGAACGCTGGGTGGAAGGAAATTTGTGGCTCCTCTCAGATTCCAGAACTTTCTGTCACTGAAATGTGAGGAAAGTATGTTTTTTTAGCGAAATGTTGAGGTTTGCAAAGGATTCTGGGTAATAGAACCTGGTCAGAGCCCCACAAGTCACCCCATCTTGGATTTCCCTAGGTCTCTAGTTTTAAAAAATGCACAGGTTTGGTAGGTTTCCGGAGGTGCCAGCTGAGCTAGAGGCCAAAATCTACAGGTAGGCACTTTGCAAAAAACAGCTGTTTTCTGTGATGTGTCCACGTTGTGTTTTGGGGCATATCCTGTCGCGGGCGCTAGGCCTACCCACACAAGTGAGGTACCATTTTTATCGGGAGACTTGGGGAGCGCTGGGTGCAAGGAAATTTGTGGCTCCTCTCAGATTCCAGAACTTTCTGTCACCGAAATGTGAGGAAAATATGTTTTTTTAGCCAAATTTTGAGGTTTGCAAATGATTCTGGGTAACAGAACCTGGTCAGAGCCCCACAAGTTACCCCATCTTGGATTCCTCTAGGTCTCTAGTTTTCAAAAATGCACAGGTTTGGTAGGTTTCCCTAGGTGCCGGCTGAGCTAGAGGCCAAAACCTACAGGTAGGCACTTTGCAAAAAACAGCTCTGTTTTCTGTGATGTGTCCACGTTGTGTTTTGGGGCATATCCTGTTGCGGATGCTAGGCCTACCCACACAAGTGAGGTACCATTTTTATTGGGAGACTTGGGGGAACGCTGGGTGGAAGGAAAGTTGTGGCTCCTCTCAGATTCCAGAACTTTCTGTCACCGAAATGTGAGGAAAATATGTTTTTTTAGCCAAATGTTGAGGTTTGCAAAGGATTCTGGGTAACAGAACCTGGTCAGAGCCCCACAAGTTACCCCATCTTGGATTCCCCTAGGTCTCTAGTTTTCAAAAATGCACAGGTGTGGTAGGTTTCCCTAGGTGCCGGCTGAGCTAGAGGCCAAAATCTACAGATAGGCACTTTGCAAAAAACAGCTCTGTTTTCTGTCAAAAAATGGGATGTGCCCACTTTGTGTTTTGGGACATTTCCTGTCGTGGGCGCTAGGACTACCCACACAAGTGAGGTATCATTTTTATCGGGAGGCTTGGGGGAATGCTCGGTGGAAGGAAATTTGTGGCTCCTCTCAGATTCCAGAACTTTCTGTCACCGAAATGTGAGGAAAATGTATTTTTTTAGCCACATTTTGAGGTTTGCAAAGGATTCTGGGTAACAGAACCTGGTCAGAGCCCAAAAAGTCACCCCATCTTGGATTCCCCTAGGTCTCTAGTTTTCAAAAATGCACAGGTCTGGTAGGTTTCCCTAGGTGCCGGCTGAGCTAGAGGCCAAAATCTACAGGTAGGCACTTTGCAAAAAACTGCTCTGTTTTCTGTGATGTGTCCACGTTGTGTTTTGGGGCATATCCTGTTGCGGGTGCTAGGCCTACCCACACAAGTGAGGTACCATTTTTATTGGGAGACTTGGGGGAACGCTGGGTGGAAGGAAATTTGTGGCTCCTCTCAGATTCCAGATCTTTCTGTCACCGAAATGTGAGGACAATATGTTTTTTTAGCCACATTTTGAGGTTTGCAAAGGATTCTGGGTAAAAGAACCTAGTGAGAGCCCCACAAGTCACCCCATCTTGGATTCCCCTAGTTCTTTAGTTTTCATAAATGCACAGGTTTGGTAGGTTTCCCTAGGTGCCGGCTGAGCTAGAAGCCAAAATCTACAGGTAGGCACTTTACAAAAAACAGCTGTTTTCTGTGATGTGTCCATGTTGTGTTTTGGGGCATATCCTGTCGCGGGCGCTAGGCCTACCCACACAAGTGAGGTACCATTTTTATCGGGAGACTTGGGGGAACGCTGGGTGGAAGGAAATTTGTGGCTCCTCTCAGATTCCAGAACTTTCTGTCACCGAAATGTGAGGAAAATATGTTTTTTTAGCCAAATGTTGAGGTTTGCAAAGGATTCTGGGTAATAGAAGATGGTCAGAGCCCCAAAAGTCACCCCATCTTGGATTCCCCTAGGTCTCTAGTTTAAAAAAATGCACAGGTTTGGTAGGTTTCCCTAGGTGCCAGCTGAGCTAGAGGCCAAAATCTACAGGTAGGCACTTTGCAAAAAACAGCTGTTTTCTGTGATTTGTCCACGTTGTGTTTTGGGGCATATCCTGTTGCGGGTGCTAGGCCTACCGACACAAGTGAGGTACCATTTTTATTGGGAGACTTGGGGGAACGCTGGGTGGAAGGAAATTTGTGGCTCCTCTCAGATTCCAGAACTTTCTGTCACTGAAATGTGAGGAAAGTATGTTTTTTTAGCCAAATGTTGAGGTTTGCAAAGGATTCTGGGTAATAGAACCTGGTCAGAGCCCCACAAGTCACCCCATCTTGGATTTCCCTAGGTCTCTAGTTTTAAAAAATGCACAGGGTTGGTAGGTTTCCGGAGGTGCCAGCTGAGCTAGAGGCCAAAATCTACAGGTAGGCACTTTGCAAAAAACAGCTGTTTTCTGTGATGTGTCCACGTTGTGTTTTGGGGCATATCCTGTCGCGGGCGCATAGGCCTACCCACACAAGTGAGGTACCATTTTTATCGGGAGACTTGGGGGAGCGCTGGGTGCAAGGAAATTTGTGGCTCCTCTCAGATTCCAGAACTTTCTGTCACCGAAATGTGAGGAAAATATGTTTTTTTAGCCAAATTTTGAGGTTTGCAAAGGATTCTGGGTAATAGAACCTGGTCAGAGCCCCACAAGTCACTCCATCTTGGATTCCCCTAGGTCTCTAGTTCTAAAAAATGCACAGGTTTGGCAGGTTTCCCTAGGTGCCAGCTGAACCAGAGGCCAAAATCTACAGGTAGTCACTTTGCAAAAAACAGCTGTTTTCTGTGATGTGTCCACGTTGTGTTTTGGGGCATATCCTGTCGCGGGCGCTAGGCCTACCCACACAAGTGAGGTACCATTTTTATCGGGAGACTTGGGGGAACGCTGGGTGGAAGGAAATTTGTGGCTCCTCTCAGATTCCAGAACTTTCTGTCACCGAAATGTGAGGAAAATATGTTTTTTTAGCCACATTTTGAGGTTTGCAAAGGATTCTGGGTAATAGAACCTGGTCAGAGCCCCACAAGTCACCCCATCTTGGATTCCCCTAGGTCTCTAGTTTTAAAAAATGCACAGGTTTGGTAGGTTTCCCTAGGTGCCAGCTGAGCTAGAGGCCAAAATCTACAGGTAGGCACTTTGCAAAAAACAGCTGTTTTCTGTGATGTGTCCACGTTGTGTTTTGGGGCATATCCTGTCGCGGACGCTAGGCCTACCCACACAAGTGAGGTACCATTTTTATCGGGAGACTTGGCGGAACGCTGGGTGCAAGGAAATTTGTGTCTCCTCTCAGATTCCAGAACTTTCTGTCACCGAAATGTGAGGAAAATATGTTTTTCTAGCCAAATTTTGAGGTTTGCAAAGGATTCTGGGTAACAGAACCTGGTCAGAGCCCCACAAGTCACCCCATCTTGGATTTCCCTAGGTCTCTAGTTTTAAAAAATGCACAGGTTTGGTAGGTTTCCGGAGGTGCCAGCTGAGCTAGAGGCCAAAATCTACAGGTAGGCACTTTGCAAAAAACAGCTGTTTTCTGTGATGTGTCCACGTTGTGTTTTGGGGCATATCCTGTTGCGGGTGCTAGGCCTACCCACACAAGTGAGGTACCCTTTTTAATGGGAGACTTGGGGGAACGCTGGGTGGAAGGAAATTTGTGGCTCCTCTCAGATTCCAGAACTTTCTGTCACTGAAATGTGAGGAAACTATGTTTTTTTTGCGAAATGTTGAGGTTTGCAAAGGATTCTGGGTAATAGAACCTGGTCAGAGCCCCACAAGTCACCCCATCTTGGATTTCCCTAGGTCTCTAGTTTTAAAAAATGAACAGGTTTGGTAGGTTTCCGGAGGTGCCAGCTGAGCTAGAGGCCAAAATCTACAGGTAGGCACTTTGCAAAAAACAGCTGTTTTCTGTGATGTGTCCACGTTGTGTTTTGGGGCATATCCTGTCGCGGGCGCTAGGCCTACCCACACAAGTGAGGTACCATTTTTATCGGGAGAATTGGGGGAGCGCTGGGTGCAAGGAAATTTGTGGCTCCTCTCAGATTCCAGAACTTTCTGTCACCGAAATGTGAGGAAAATATGTTTTTTTAGCCAAATTTTGAGGTTTGCAAATGATTCTGGGTAACAGAACCTGGTCAGAGCCCCACAAGTTACCCCATCTTGGATTCCTCTAGGTCTCTAGTTTTCAAAAATGCACAGGTTTGGTAGGTTTCCCTAGGTGCCGGCTGAGCTAGAGGCCAAAACCTACAGGTAGGCACTTTGCAAAAAACAGCTCTGTTTTCCATGATGTGTCCACGTTGTGTTTTGGGGCATATTCTGTTGCGGATGCTAGGCCTACCCACACAAGTGAGGTACCATTTTTATTGGGAGACTAGGGGGAACGCTGGGTGGAAGGAAATTTGTGGCTCCTCTCAGATTCCAGAACTTTCTGTCACCGAAATATGAGGAAAATATGTTTTTTTAGCCAAATGTTAAGGTTTGCAAAGGATTCTGGGTAATAGAAGCTGGTCAGAGCCCCAAAAGTCACCCCATCTTGGATTCCCCTAGGTCTCTAGTTTTAAAAAATGCACAGGTTTGGTAGGTTTCCCTAGGTGCCAGCTGAGCTAGAGGCCAAAATCTACAGGTAGGCACTTTGCAAAAAACAGCTGTTTTCTGTGATGTGTCCACGTTGTGTTTTGGGGCATATTCTGTTGCGGATGCTAGGCCTACCCACACAAGTGAGGTACCATTTTTATTGGGAGACTAGGGGGAACGCTGGGTGGAAGGAAATTTGTGGCTCCTCTCAGATTCCAGAACTTTCTGTCACCGAAATGTGAGGAAAATATGTTTTTTTAGCCAAATTTTGAGGTTTGCAAATGATTCTGGGTAACAGAACCTGGTCAGAGCCCCACAAGTTACCCCATTTTGTATTCCCCTAGGTCTCTAGTTTTCAAAAATGCACAGGTGTGGTAGGTTTCCCTAGGTGCCGGCTGAGCTAGAGGGCAAAATCTACAGATAGGCACTTTGCAAAAAACAGCTCTGTTTTCTGTCAAAAAATGGGATGTGCCCACTTTGTGTTTTGGGACATTTCCTGTCGCGGGCGCAAGGACTACCCACACAAGTGAGGTATCATTTTTATTGGGAGGCTTGGGGGAATGCTCGGTGGAAGGAAATTTGTGGCTCCTCTCAGATTCCAGAACTTTCTGTCACCGAAATGTGAGGAAAATGTATTTTTTTAGCCACATTTTGAGGTTTGCAAAGGATTCTGGGTAACAGAACCTGGTCAGAGCCCAAAAAGTCACCCCATCTTGGATTCCCCTAGGTCTCTAGTTTTCAAAAATGCACAGGTTTTGTAGGTTTCCCTAGGTGCCGGCTGAGCTAGAGGCCAAAATCTACAGGTAGGCACTTTGCAAAAAACTGCTCTGTTTTCTGTGATGTGTCCACGTTGTGTTTTGGGGCATATCCTGTCGCGGGCGCTAGGCCTACCCACACAAGTGAGGTACCATTTTTATCGGGAGACTTGGGGAGCGCTGGGTGCAAGGAAATTTGTGGCTCCTCTCAGATTCCAGAACTTTCTGTCACCGAAATGTGAGGAAAATATGTTTTTTTAGCCAAATTTTGAGGTTTGCAAATGATTCTGGGTAACAGAACCTGGTCAGAGCCCCACAAGTTACCCCATCTTGGATTCCTCTAGGTCTCTAGTTTTCAAAAATGCACAGGTTTGGTAGGTTTCCCTAGGTGCCGGCTGAGCTAGAGGCCAAAACCTACAGGTAGGCACTTTGCAAAAAACAGCTCTGTTTTCTGTGATGTGTCCACGTTGTGTTTTGGGGCATATCCTGTTGCGGATGCTAGGCCTACCCACACAAGTGAGGTACCATTTTTATTGGGAGACTTGGGGGAACGCTGGGTGGAAGGAAAGTTGTGGCTCCTCTCAGATTCCAGAACTTTCTGTCACCGAAATGTGAGGAAAATATGTTTTTTTAGCCAAATGTTGAGGTTTGCAAAGGATTCTGGGTAACAGAACCTGGTCAGAGCCCCACAAGTTACCCCATCTTGGATTCCCCTAGGTCTCTAGTTTTAAAAAATGCACAGGTTTGGTAGGTTTCCCTAGGTGCCGGCTGAGCTAGAGGCCAAAATCTACAGATAGGCACTTTGCAAAAAACAGCTCTGTTTTCTGTCAAAAAATGGGATGTGCCCACTTTGTGTTTTGGGACATTTCCTGTCGTGGGCGCTAGGACTACCCACACAAGTGAGGTATCATTTTTATCGGGAGGCTTGGGGGAATGCTCGGTGGAAGGAAATTTGTGGCTCCTCTCAGATTCCAGAACTTTCTGTCACCGAAATGTGAGGAAAATGTATTTTTTTAGCCACATTTTGAGGTTTGCAAAGGATTCTGGGTAACAGAACCTGGTCAGAGCCCAAAAAGTCACCCCATCTTGGATTCCCCTAGGTCTCTAGTTTTCAAAAATGCACAGGTCTGGTAGGTTTCCCTAGGTGCCGGCTGAGCTAGAGGCCAAAATCTACAGGTAGGCACTTTGCAAAAAACTGCTCTGTTTTCTGTGATGTGTCCACGTTGTGTTTTGGGGCATATCCTGTTGCGGGTGCTAGGCCTACCCACACAAGTGAGGTACCATTTTTATTGGGAGACTTGGGGGAACGCTGGGTGGAAGGAAATTTGTGGCTCCTCTCAGATTCCAGATCTTTCTGTCACCGAAATGTGAGGACAATATGTTTTTTTAGCCACATTTTGAGGTTTGCAAAGGATTCTGGGTAATAGAACCTAGTGAGAGCCCCACAAGTCACCCCATCTTGGATTCCCCTAGTTCTTTAGTTTTCATAAATGCACAGGTTTGGTAGGTTTCCCTAGGTGCCGGCTGAGCTAGAAGCCAAAATCTACAGGTAGGCACTTTACAAAAAACAGCTGTTTTCTGTGATGTGTCCACGTTGTGTTTTGGGGCATATCCTGTCGCGGGCGCTAGGCCTACCCACACAAGTGAGGTACCATTTTTATCGGGAGACTTGGGGGAACGCTGGGTGGAAGGAAATTTGTGGCTCCTCTCAGATTCCAGAACTTTCTGTCACCGAAATGTGAGGAAAATATGTTTTTTTAGCCAAATGTTGAGGTTTGCAAAGGATTCTGGGTAATAGAAGATGGTCAGAGCCCCAAAAGTCACCCCATCTTGGATTCCCCTAGGTCTCTAGTTTAAAAAAATGCACAGGTTTGGTAGGTTTCCCTAGGTGCCAGCTGAGCTAGAGGCCAAAATCTACAGGTAGGCACTTTGCAAAAAACAGCTGTTTTCTGTGATTTGTCCACGTTGTGTTTTGGGGCATATCCTGTTGCGGGTGCTAGGCCTACCCACACAAGTGAGGTACCATTTTTATTGGGAGACTTGGGGGAACGCTGGGTGGAAGGAAATTTGTGGCTCCTCTCAGATTCCAGAACTTTCTGTCACTGAAATGTGAGGAAAGTATGTTTTTTTAGCGAAATGTTGAGGTTTGCAAAGGATTCTGGGTAATAGAACCTGGTCAGAGCCCCACAAGTCACCCCATCTTGGATTTCCCTAGGTCTCTAGTTTTAAAAAATGCACAGGGTTGGTAGGTTTCCGGAGGTGCCAGCTGAGCTAGAGGCCAAAATCTACAGGTAGGCACTTTGCAAAAAACAGCTGTTTTCTGTGATGTGTCCACGTTGTGTTTTGGGGCATATCCTGTCGCGGGCGCATAGGCCTACCCACACAAGTGAGGTACCATTTTTATCGGGAGACTTGGGGGAGCGCTGGGTGCAAGGAAATTTGTGGCTCCTCTCAGATTCCAGAACTTTCTGTCACCGAAATGTGAGGAAAATATGTTTTTTTAGCCAAATTTTGAGGTTTGCAAAGGATTCTGGGTAATAGAACCTGGTCAGAGCCCCACAAGTCACTCCATCTTGGATTCCCCTAGGTCTCTAGTTCTAAAAAATGCACAGGTTTGGCAGGTTTCCCTAGGTGCCAGCTGAACCAGAGGCCAAAATCTACAGGTAGTCACTTTGCAAAAAACAGCTGTTTTCTGTGATGTGTCCACGTTGTGTTTTGGGGCATATCCTGTCGCGGGCGCTAGGCCTACCCACACAAGTGAGGTACCATTTTTATCGGGAGACTTGGGGGAACGCTGGGTGGAAGGAAATTTGTGGCTCCTCTCAGATTCCAGAACTTTCTGTCACCGAAATGTGAGGAAAATATTTTTTTTAGCCACATTTTGAGGTTTGCAAAGGATTCTGGGTAATAGAACCTGGTCAGAGCCCCACAAGTCACCCCATCTTGGATTCCCCTAGGTCTCTAGTTTTAAAAAATGCACAGGTTTGGTAGGTTTCCCTAGGTGCCAGCTGAGCTAGAGGCCAAAATCTACAGGTAGGCACTTTGCAAAAAACAGCTGTTTTCTGTGATGTGTCCACGTTGTGTTTTGGGGCATATCCTGTCGCGGACGCTAGGCCTACCCACACAAGTGAGGTACCATTTTTATCGGGAGACTTGGCGGAACGCTGGGTGCAAGGAAATTTGTGTCTCCTCTCAGATTCCAGAACTTTCTGTCACCGAAATGTGAGGAAAATATGTTTTTCTAGCCAAATTTTGAGGTTTGCAAAGGATTCTGGGTAACAGAACCTGGTCAGAGCCCCACAAGTCACCCCATCTTGGATTTCCCTAGGTCTCTAGTTTTAAAAAATGCACAGGTTTGGTAGGTTTCCGGAGGTGCCAGCTGAGCTAGAGGCCAAAATCTACAGGTAGGCACTTTGCAAAAAACAGCTGTTTTCTGTGATGTGTCCACGTTGTGTTTTGGGGCATATCCTGTTGCGGGTGCTAGGCCTACCCACACAAGTGAGGTACCATTTTTAATGGGAGACTTGGGGGAACGCTGGGTGGAAGGAAATTTGTGGCTCCTCTCAGATTCCAGAACTTTCTGTCACTGAAATGTGAGGAAAGTATGTTTTTTTTGCGAAATGTTGAGGTTTGCAAAGGATTCTGGGTAATAGAACCTGGTCAGAGCCCCACAAGTCACCCCATCTTGGATTTCCCTAGGTCTCTAGTTTTAAAAAATGAACAGGTGTGGTAGGTTTCCGGAGGTGCCAGCTGAGCTAGAGGCCAAAATCTACAGGTAGTCACTTTGCAAAAAACAGCTGTTTTCTGTGATGTGTCCACGTTGTGTTTTGGGGCATATCCTGTCGCGGGCGCTAGGCCTACCCACACAAGTGAGGTACCATTTTTATCGGGAGAATTGGGGGAGCGCTGGGTGCAAGGAAATTTGTGGCTCCTCTCAGATTCCAGAACTTTCTGTCACCGAAATGTGAGGAAAATATGTTTTTTTAGCCAAATTTTGAGGTTTGCAAATGATTCTGGGTAACAGAACCTGGTCAGAGCCCCACAAGTTACCCCATCTTGGATACCTCTAAGTCTCTAGTTTTCAAAAATGCACAGGTTTGGTAGGTTTCCCTAGGTGCCGGCTGAGCTAGAGGCCAAAACCTACAGGTAGGCACTTTGCAAAAAACAGCTCTGTTTTCCATGATGTGTCCACGTTGTGTTTTGGGGCATATTCTGTTGCGGATGCTAGGCCTACCCACACAAGTGAGGTACCATTTTTATTGGGAGACTAGGGGGAACGCTGGGTGGAAGGAAATTTGTGGCTCCTCTCAGATTCCAGAACTTTCTGTCACCGAAATATGAGGAAAATATGTTTTTTTAGCCAAATGTTAAGGTTTGCAAAGGATTCTGGGTAATAGAAGCTGGTCAGAGCCCCAAAAGTCACCCCATCTTGGATTCCCCTAGGTCTCTAGTTTTAAAAAATGCACAGGTTTGGTAGGTTTCCCTAGGTGCCAGCTGAGCTAGAGGCCAAAATCTACAGGTAGGCACTTTGCAAAAAACAGCTGTTTTCTGTGATGTGTCCACGTTGTGTTTTGGGGCATATCCTGTTGCGGGTGCTAGGCCTACCCACACAAGTGAGGTACCATTTTTATTGGGAGACTTGGGGGAACGCTGGGTGGAAGGAAATTTGTGGCTCCTCTCAGATTCCAGAACTTTCTGTCACCGAAATGTGAGGAAAATATGTTTTTTTAGCCAAATTTTGAGGTTTGCAAATGATTCTGGGTAACAGAACCTGGTCAGAGCCCCACAAGTTACCCCATTTTGTATTCCCCTAGGTCTCTAGTTTTCAAAAATGCACAGGTGTGGTAGGTTTCCCTAGGTGCCGGCTGAGCTAGAGGGCAAAATCTACAGATAGGCACTTTGCAAAAAACAGCTCTGTTTTCTGTCAAAAAATGGGATGTGCCAACTTTGTGTTTTGGGACATTTCCTGTCGCGGGCGCAAGGACTACCCACACAAGTGAGGTATCATTTTTATTGGGAGGCTTGGGGGAATGCTCGGTGGAAGGAAATTTGTGGCTCCTCTCAGATTCCAGAACTTTCTGTCACCGAAATGTGAGGAAAATGTATTTTTTTAGCCACATTTTGAGGTTTGCAAAGGATTCTGGGTAACAGAACCTGGTCAGAGCCCAAAAAGTCACCCCATCTTGGATTCCCCTAGGTCTCTAGTTTTCAAAAATGCACAGGTTTTGTAGGTTTCCCTAGGTGCCGGCTGAGCTAGAGGCCAAAATCTACAGGTAGGCTCTTTGCAAAAAACTGCTCTGTTTTCTGTGATGTGTCCACGTTGTGTTTTGGGGCATATCCTGTCGCGGGCGCTAGGCCTACCCACACAAGTGAGGTACCATATTTATCGGGAGACTTGGGGAGCGCTGGGTGCAAGGAAATTTGTGGCTCCTCTCAGATTCCAGAACTTTCTGTCACCGAAATGTGAGGAAAATATGTTTTTTTAGCCAAATTTTGAGGTTTGCAAATGATTCTGGGTAACAGAACCTGGTCAGAGCCCCACAAGTTACCCCATCTTGGATTCCTCTAGGTCTCTAGTTTTCAAAAATGCACAGGTTTGGTAGGTTTCCCTAGGTGCCGGCTGAGCTAGAGGCCAAAACCTACAGGTAGGCACTTTGCAAAAAACAGCTCTGTTTTCTGTGATGTGTCCACGTTGTGTTTTGGGGCATATCCTGTTGCGGATGCTAGGCCTACCCACACAAGTGAGGTACCATTTTTATTGGGAGACTTGGGGGAACGCTGGGTGGAAGGAAAGTTGTGGCTCCTCTCAGATTCCAGAACTTTCTGTCACCGAAATGTGAGGAAAATATGTTTTTTTAGCCAAATGTTGAGGTTTGCAAAGGATTCTGGGTAACAGAACCTGGTCAGAGCCCCACAAGTTACCCCATCTTGGATTCCCCTAGGTCTCTAGTTTTAAAAAAATGCACAGGTTTGGTAGGTTTCCCTAGGTGCCAGCTGAGCTAGAGGCCAAAATCTACAGATAGGCACTTTGCAAAAAACAGCTCTGTTTTCTGTCAAAAAATGGGATGTGCCCACTTTGTGTTTTGGGGCATATCCTGTCGCGGGCGCTAGGCCTACCCACACAAGTGAGGTACCATTTTTATCGGGAGACTTGGGGGAACGCTGGGTGGAAGGAAATTTGTGGCTCCTCTCAGATTCCAGAACTTTCTGTCACCGAAATGTGAGGAAAATATGTTTTTTTAGCCAAATGTTGAGGTTTGCAAAGGCTTCTGGGTAATAGAAGATGGTCAGAGCCCCAAAAGTCACCCCATCTTGGATTCCCCTAGGTCTCTAGTTTTAAAAAATGCACAGGTTTGGTAGGTTTCCCTAGGTGCCAGCTGAGCTAGAGGCCAAAATCTACAGGTAGGCACTTTGCAAAAAACAGCTGTTTTCTGTGATTTGTCCACGTTGTGTTTTGGGGCATATCCTGTTGCGGGTGCTAGGCCTACCCACATAAGTGAGGTACCATTTTTATTGGGAGACTTGGGGGAACGCTGGGTGGAAGGAAATTTGTGGCTCCTCTCAGATTCCAGAACTTTCTGTCACTGAAATGTGAGGAAAGTATGTTTTTTTAGCGAAATGTTGAGGTTTGCAAAGGATTCTGGGTAATAGAACCTGGTCAGAGCCCCACAAGTCACCCCATCTTGGATTTCCCTAGGTCTCTAGTTTTAAAAAATGCACAGGGTTGGTAGGTTTCCGGAGGTGCCAGCTGAGCTAGAGGCCAAAATCTACAGGTAGGCACTTTGCAAAAAACAGCTGTTTTCTGTGATGTGTCCACGTTGTGTTTTGGGGCATATCCTGTCGCGGGCGCATAGGCCTACCCACACAAGTGAGGTACCATTTTTATCGGGAGACTTGGGGGAGCGCTGGGTGCAAGGAAATTTGTGGCTCCTCTCAGATTCCAGAACTTTCTGTCACCGAAATGTGAGGAAAATATGTTTTTTTAGCCACATTTTGAGGTTTGCAAAGGATTCTGGGTAATAGAACCTGGTCAGAGCCCCACAAGTCACCCCATCCCATCTTGGATTCCCCTAGGTCTCTAGTTTTAAAAAATGCACAGGTTTGGCAGGTTTCCCTAGGTGCCAGCTGAACCAGAGGCCAAAATCTACAGGTAGGCACTTTGCAAAAAACAGCTGTTTTCTGTGATGTGTCCACGTTGTGTTTTGGGGCATATCCTGTCGCGGACGCTAGGCCTACCCACACAAGTGAGGTACCATTTTTATCGGGAGACTTGGCGGAACGCTGGGTGCAAGGAAATTTGTGTCTCCTCTCAGATTCCAGAACTTTCTGTCACCGAAATGTGAGGAAAATATGTTTTTCTAGCCAAATTTTGAGGTTTGCAAAGGATTCTGGGTAACAGAACCTGGTCAGAGCCCCACAAGTCACCCCATCTTGGATTCCCCTAGGTCTCTAGTTTTAAAAAATGCACAGGTTTGGTAGGTTTCCCTAGGTGCCAGCTGAGCTAGAGGCCAAAATCTACAGGTAGGCACTTTGCAAAAAACAGCTGTTTTCTGTGATGTGTCCACGTTGTGTTTTGGGGCATATCCTGTCGCGGACGCTAGGCCTACCCACACAAGTGAGGTACCATTTTTATCGGGAGACTTGGCGGAACGCTGGGTGCAAGGAAATTTGTGTCTCCTCTCAGATTCCAGAACTTTCTGTCACCGAAATGTGAGGAAAATATGTTTTTCTAGCCAAATTTTGAGGTTTGCAAAGGATTCTGGGTAACAGAACCTGGTCAGAGCCCCACAAGTCACCCCATCTTGGATTTCCCTAGGTCTCTAGTTTTAAAAAATGCACAGGTTTGGTAGGTTTCCGGAGGTGCCAGCTGAGCTAGAGGCCAAAATCTACAGGTAGGCACTTTGCAAAAAACAGCTGTTTTCTGTGATGTGTCCACGTTGTGTTTTGGGGCATATCCTGTTGCGGGTGCTAGGCCTACCCACACAAGTGAGGTACCATTTTTAATGGGAGACTTGGGGGAACGCTGGGTGGAAGGAAATTTGTGGCTCCTCTCAGATTCCAGAACTTTCTGTCACTGAAATGTGAGGAAAGTATGTTTTTTTTGCGAAATGTTGAGGTTTGCAAAGGATTCTGGGTAATAGAACCTGGTCAGAGCCCCACAAGTCACCCCATCTTGGATTTCCCTAGGTCTCTAGTTTTAAAAAATGAACAGGTTTGGTAGGTTTCCGGAGGTGCCAGCTGAGCTAGAGGCCAAAATCTACAGGTAGGCACTTTGCAAAAAACAGCTGTTTTCTGTGATGTGTCCACGTTGTGTTTTGGGGCATATCCTGTCGCGGGCGCTAGGCCTACCCACACAAGTGAGGTACCATTTTTATCGGGAGAATTGTGGGAGCGCTGGGTGCAAGGAAATTTGTGGCTCCTCTCAGATTCCAGAACTTTCTGTCACCGAAATGTGAGGAAAATATGTTTTTTTAGCCAAATTTTGAGGTTTGCAAATGATTCTGGGTAACAGAACCTGGTCAGAGCCCCACAAGTTACCCCATCTTGGATTCCTCTAGGTCTCTAGTTTTCAAAAATGCACAGGTTTGGTAGGTTTCCCTAGGTGCCGGCTGAGCTAGAGGCCAAAACCTACAGGTAGGCACTTTGCAAAAAACAGCTCTGTTTTCCATGATGTGTCCACGTTGTGTTTTGGGGCATATTCTGTTGCGGATGCTAGGCCTACCCACACAAGTGAGGTACCATTTTTATTGGGAGACTAGGGGGAACGCTGGGTGGAAGGAAATTTGTGGCTCCTCTCAGATTCCAGAACTTTCTGTCACCGAAATATGAGGAAAATATGTTTTTTTAGCCAAATGTTAAGGTTTGCAAAGGATTCTGGGTAATAGAAGCTGGTCAGAGCCCCAAAAGTCACCCCATCTTGGATTCCCCTAGGTCTCTAGTTTTAAAAAATGCACAGGTTTGGTAGGTTTCCCTAGGTGCCAGCTGAGCTAGAGGCCAAAATCTACAGGTAGGCACTTTGCAAAAAACAGCTGTTTTCTGTGATGTGTCCACGTTGTGTTTTGGGGCATATCCTGTTGCGGGTGCTAGGCCTACCCACACAAGTGAGGTACCATTTTTATTGGGAGACTTGGGGGAACGCTGGGTGGAAGGAAATTTGTGGCTCCTCTCAGATTCCAGAACTTTCTGTCACCGAAATGTGAGGAAAATATGTTTTTTTAGCCAAATTTTGAGGTTTGCAAATGATTCTGGGTAACAGAACCTGGTCAGAGCCCCACAAGTTACCCCATCTTGTATTCCCCTAGGTCTCTAGTTTTCAAAAATGCACAGGTGTGGTAGGTTTCCCTAGGTGCCGGCTGAGCTAGAGGGCAAAATCTACAGATAGGCACTTTGCAAAAAACAGCTCTGTTTTCTGTCAAAAAATGGGATGTGCCCACTTTGTGTTTTGGGACATTTCCTGTCGCGGGCACAAGGACTACCCACACAAGTGAGGTATCATTTTTATTGGGAGGCTTGGGGGAATGCTCGGTGGAAGGAAATTTGTGGCTCCTCTCAGATTCCAGAACTTTCTGTCACCGAAATGTGAGGAAAATGTATTTTTTTAGCCACATTTTGAGGTTTGCAAAGGATTCTGGGTAACAGAACCTGGTCAGAGCCCAAAAAGTCACCCCATCTTGGATTCCCCTAGGTCTCTAGTTTTCAAAAATGCACAGGTTTGGTAGGTTTCCATAGGTGCCGGCTGAGCTAGAGGCCAAAATCTACAGGTAGGCACTTTGCAAAAAACTGCTCTGTTTTCTGTGATGTGTCCACGTTGTGTTTTGGGGCATATCCTGTTGCGGGTGCTAGGCCTACCCACACAAGTGAGGTACCATTTTTATTGGGAGACTTGGGGGAACGCTGGGTGGAAGGAAATTTGTGGCTCCTCTCAGATTCCAGATCTTTCTGTCGCCGAAATATGAGGAAAATATGTTTTTTTAGCCAAATGTTAAGGTTTGCAAAGGATTCTGGGTAATAGAAGCTGGTCAGAGCCCCAAAAGTCACCCCATCTTGGATTCCCCTAGGTCTCTAGTTTTAAAAAATGCACAGGTTTGGTAGGTTTCCCTAGGTGCCAGCTGAGCTAGAGGCCAAAATCTACAGGTAGGCACTTTGCAAAAAACAGCTGTTTTCTGTGATGTGTCCACGTTGTGTTTTGGGGCATATCCTGTTGCGGGTGCTAGGCCTACCCACACAAGTGAGGTACCATTTTTATTGGGAGACTTGGGGGAACGCTGGGTGGAAGGAAATTTGTGGCTCCTCTCAGATTCCAGAACTTTCTGTCACTGAAATGTGAGGAAAGTATGTTTTTTTTAGCGAAATGTTGAGGTTTGCAAAGGATTCTGGGTAATAGAACCTGGTCAGAGCCCCACAAGTCACCCCATCTTGGATTTCCCTAGGTCTCTAGTTTTAAAAAATGCAAAGGTTTGGTAGGTTTCCGGAGGTGCCAGCTGAGCTAGAGGCCAAAATCTACAGGTAGGCACTTTGCAAAAAACAGCTGTTTTCTCTGATGTGTCCACGTTGTGTTTTGGGGCATATCCTGTTGCGGGTGCTAGGCCTACCCACACAAGTGAGGTACCATTTTTATTGGGAGACTTGGGGGAACGCTGGGTGCAAGGAAATTTGTGGCTCCTCTCAGATTCCAGAACTTTCTGTCACTGAAATGTGAGGAAAGTATGTATTTTTAGCGAAATGTTGAGGTTTGCAAAGGATTCTGGGTAATAGAACCTGGTCAGAGCCCCACAAGTCACCCCATCTTGGATTTCCCTAGGTCTCTAGTTTTAAAAAATGCACAGGTTTGGTAGGTTTCCGGAGGTGCCAGCTGAGCTAGAGGCCAAAATCTACAGGTAGGCACTTTGCAAAAAACAGCTGTTTTCTGTGATGTGTCCACGTTGTGTTTTGGGGCATATACTGTCGCGGGCGCTAGGCCTACCCACACAAGTGAGGTACCATTTTTATCGGGAGAATTGGGGGAGCGCTGGGTGCAAGGAAATTTGTGGCTCCTCTCAGATTCCAGAACTTTCTGTCACCGAAATGTGAGGAAAATATGTTTTTTTAGCCAAATTTTGAGGTTTGCAAATGATTCTGGGTAACAGAACCTGGTCAGAGCCCCACAAGTTACCCCATCTTGTATTCCTCTAGGTCTCTAGTTTTCAAAAATGCACAGGTTTGGTAGGTTTCCCTAGGTGCCGGCTGAGCTAGAGGCCAAAACCTACAGGTAGGCACTTTGCAAAAAACAGCTCTGTTTTCTGTGATGTGTCCACGTTGTGTTTTGGGGCATATCCTGTTGCGGATGCTAGGCCGACCCACACAAGTGAGGTACCATTTTTATTGGGAGACTAGGGGGAACGCTGGGTGGAAGGAAATTTGTGGCTCCTCTCAGATTCCAGAACTTTCTGTCACCGAAATATGTGGAAAATATGTTTTTTTAGCCAAATGTTAAGGTTTGCAAAGGATTCTGGGTAATAGAAGCTGGTCAGAGCCCCAAAAGTCACCCCATCTTGGATTCCCCTAGGTCTCTAGTTTTAAAAAATGCACAGGTTTGGTAGGTTTCCCTAGGTGCCAGCTGAGCTAGAGGCCAAAATCTACAGGTAGGCACTTTGCAAAAAACAGCTGTTTTCTGTGATGTGTCCACGTTGTGTTTTGGGGCATATCCTGTTGCGGGTGCTAGGCCTACCCACACAACTGAGGTACCATTTTTATTGGGAGACTTGGGGGAACGCTGGGTGGAAGGAAATTTGTGGCTCCTCTCAGATTCCAGAACTTTCTGTCACTGAAATGTGAGGAAAGTATGTTTTTTCAGCGAAATGTTGAGGTTTGCAAAGGATTCTGGGTAATAGAACCTGGTCAGAGCCCCACAAGTCACCCCATCTTGGATTTCCCTAGGTCTCTAGTTTTAAAAAATGCACAGGTTTGGTAGGTTTCCGGAGGTGCCAGCTGAGCTAGAGGCCAAAATCTACAGGTAGGCACTTTGCAAAAAACAGCTGTTTTCTGTGATGTGTCCACGTTGTGTTTTGGGGCATATCCTGTCGCGGGCGCTAGGCCTACCCGCACAAGTGAGGTACCATTTTTATCGGGAGACTTGGGGAGCGCTGGGTGCAAGGAAATTTGTGGCTCCTCTCAGATTCCAGAACTTTCTGTCACTGAAATGTGAGGAAAGTATGTTTTTTTAGCGAAATGTTGAGGTTTGCAAAGGATTCTGGGTAATTGAACCTGGTCAGAGCCCCACAAGTCACCCCATCTTGGATTTCCCTAGGTCTCTAGTTTTCAAAAATGCACAGGTTTGGTAGGTTTCCCTAGGTGCCGGCTGAGCTAGAGGCCAAAACCTACAGGTAGGCACTTTGCAAAAAACAGCTCTGTTTTCTGTGATGTGTCCACGTTGTGTTTTGGGGCATATCCTGTTGCGGATGCTAGGCCTACCCACACAAGTGAGGTACCATTTTTATTGGGAGACTTGGGGGAACGCTGGGTGGAAGGAAAGTTGTGGCTCCTCCCAGATTCCAGAACTTTCTGTCACCAAAATGTGAGGAAAATATGTTTTTTTAGCCAAATGTTGAGGTTTGCAAAGGATTCTGGGTAACAGAACCTGGTCAGAGCCCCACAAGTTACCCCATCTTGGATTCCCCTAGGTCTCTAGTTTTCAAAAATGCACAGGTGTGGTAGGTTTCCCTAGGTGCCGGCTGAGCTAGAGGCCAAAATCTACAGATAGGCACTTTGCAAAAAACAGCTCTGTTTTCTGTCAAAAAATGGGATGTGCCCACTTTGTGTTTTGGGACATTTCCTGTCGTGGGCGCTAGGACTACCCACACAAGTGAGGTATCATTTTTATCGAGAGGCTTGGGGGAATGCTCGGTGGAAGGAAATTTGTGGCTCCTCTCAGATTCCAGAACTTTCTGTCACCGAAATGTGAGGAAAATATGTTTTTTTAGCCAAATGTTAAGGTTTGCAAAGGATTCTGGGTAATAGAAGCTGGTCAGAGCCCCAAAAGTCACCCCATCTTGGATTCCCCTAGGTCTCTAGTTTTAAAAAATGCAAAGGTTTGGTAGGTTTCCGGAGGTGCCAGCTGAGCTAGAGGCCAAAATCTACAGGTAGGCACTTTGCAAAAAACAGCTGTTTTCTCTGATGTGTCCACGTTGTGTTTTGGGGCATATCCTGTTGCGGGTGCTAGGCCTACCCACACAAGTGAGGTACCATTTTTATTGGGAGACTTGGGGGAACGCTGGGTGCAAGGAAATTTGTGGCTCCTCTCAGATTCCAGAACTTTCTGTCACTGAAATGTGAGGAAAGTATGTTTTTTTAGCGAAATGTTGAGGTTTGCAAAGGATTCTGGGTAATAGAACCTGGTCAGAGCCCCACAAGTCACCCCATCTTGGATTTCCCTAGGTCTCTAGTTTTAAAAAATGCACAGGTTTGGTAGGTTTCCGGAGGTGCCAGCTGAGCTAGAGGCCAAAATCTACAGGTAGGCACTTTGCAAAAAACAGCTGTTTTCTGTGATGTGTCCACGTTGTGTTTTGGGGCATATCCTGTCGCGGGCGCTAGGCCTACCCACACAAGTGAGGTACCATTTTTATCGGGAGAATTGGGGGAGCGCTGGGTGCAAGGAAATGTGTGGCTCCTCTCAGATTCCAGAACTTTCTGTCACCGAAATGTGAGGAAAATATGTTTTTTTAGCCAAATTTTGAGGTTTGCAAATGATTCTGGGTAACAGAACCTGGTCAGAGCCCCACAAGTTACCCCATCTTGTATTCCTCTAGGTCTCTAGTTTTCAAAAATGCACAGGTTTGGTAGGTTTCCCTAGGTGCCGGCTGAGCTAGAGGCCAAAACCTACAGGTAGGCACTTTGCAAAAAACAGCTCTGTTTTCTGTGATGTGTCCACGTTGTGTTTTGGGGCATATCCTGTTGCGGATGCTAGGCCTACCCACACAAGTGAGGTACCATTTTTATTGGGAGACTAGGGGGAACGCTGGGTGGAAGGAAATTTGTGGCTCCTCTCAGATTCCAGAACTTTCTGTCACCGAAATATGAGGAAAATATGTTTTTTTAGCCAAATGTTAAGGTTTGCAAAGGATTCTGGGTAATAGAAGCTGGTCAGAGCCCCAAAAGTCACCCCATCTTGGATTCCCCTAGGTCTCTAGTTTTAAAAAATGCACAGGTTTGGTAGGTTTCCCTAGGTGCCAGCTGAGCTAGAGGCCAAAATCTACAGGTAGGCACTTTGCAAAAAACAGCTGTTTTCTGTGATGTGTCCACGTTGTGTTTTGGGGCATATCCTGTTGCGGGTGCTAGGCCTACCGACACAACTGAGGTACCATTTTTATTGGGAGACTTGGGGGAACGCTGGGTGGAAGGAAATTTGTGGCTCCTCTCAGATTCCAGAACTTTCTGTCACTGAAATGTGAGGAAAGTATGTTTTTTTAGCGAAATGTTGAGGTTTGCAAAGGATTCTGGGTAATAGAACCTGGTCAGAGCCCCACAAGTCACCCCATCTTGGATTTCCCTAGGTCTCTAGTTTTAAAAAATGCACAGGTTTGGTAGGTTTCCGGAGGTGCCAGCTGAGCTAGAGGCCAAAATCTACAGGTAGGCACTTTGCAAAAAACAGCTGTTTTCTGTGATGTGTCCACGTTGTGTTTTGTGGCATAACCTGTCGCGGGCGCTAGGCCTACCCACACAAGTGAGGTACCATTTTTATCGGGAGACTTGGGGAGCGCTGGGTGCAAGGAAATTTGTGGCTCCTCTCAGATTCCAGAACTTTCTGTCACCGAAATGTGAGGAAAATATGTTTTTTTAGCCAAATTTTGAGGTTTGCAAATGATTCTGGGTAACAGAACCTGGTCAGAGCCCCACAAGTTACCCCATCTTGGATTCCTCTAGGTCTCTAGTTTTCAAAAATGCACAGGTTTGGTAGGTTTCCCTAGGTGCCGGCTGAGCTAGAGGCCAAAACCTACAGGTAGGCACTTTGCAAAAAACAGCTCTGTTTTCTGTGATGTGTCCACGTTGTGTTTTGGGGCATATCCTGTTGCGGATGCTAGGCCTACCCACACAAGTGAGGTACCATTTTTATTGGGAGACTTGGGGAAACGCTGGGTGGAAGGAAAGTTGTGGCTCCTCTCAGATTCCAGAACTTTCTGTCACTGAAATGTGAGGAAAGTATGTTTTTTTAGCGAAATGTTGAGGTTTGCAAAGGATTCTGGGTAATAGAACCTGGTCAGAGCCCCACAAGTCACCCCATCCTGGATTTCCCTAGGTCTCTAGTTTTAAAAAATGCACAGGTTTGGTAGGTTTCCGGAGGTGCCAGCTGAGCTAGAGGCCAAAATCTACAGGTAGGCACTTTGCAAAAAACAGCTGTTTTCTGTGATGTGTCCACGTTGTGTTTTGGGGCATATCCTGTCGCGGGCGCATAGGCCTACCCAAACAAGTGAGGTACCATTTTTATCGGGAGACTTGGGGGAGCGCTGGGTGCAAGGAAATTTGTGGCTCCTCTCAGATTCCAGAACTTTCTGTCACCGAAATGTGAGGAAAATATGTTTTTTTAGCCAAATTTTGAGGTTTGCAAAGGATTCTGGGTAATAGAACCTGGTCAGAGCCCCACAAGTCACTCCATCTTGGATTCCCCTAGGTCTCTAGTTCTAAAAAATGCACAGGTTTGGCAGGTTTCCCGTGGTGCCAGCTGAACCAGAGGCCAAAATCTACAGGTAGTCACTTTGCAAAAAACAGCTGTTTTCTGTGATGTGTCCACGTTGTGTTTTGGGGCATATCATGTCGCGGGCGCTAGGCCTACCCACACAAGTGAGGTACCATTTTTATCGGGAGACTTGGGGGAACGCTGGGTGGAAGGAAATTTGTGGCTCCTCTCAGATTCCAGAACTTTCTGTCACCGAAATGTGAGGAAAATATGTTTTTTTAGCCACATTTTGAGGTTTGCAAAGGATTCTGGGTAATAGAACCTGGTCAGAGCCCCACAAGTCACCCCATCTTGGATTCCCCTAGGTCTCTAGTTTTAAAAAATGCACAGGTTTGGTAGGTTTCCCTAGGTGCCAGCTGAGCTAGAGGCCAAAATCTACAGGTAGGCACTCTGCAAAAAACAGCTGTTTTCTGTGATGTGTCCACGTTGTGTTTTGGGGCATATCCTGTCGCGGACGCTAGGCCTACCCACACAAGTGAGGTATCATTTTTATCGGGAGACTTGGCGGAACGCTGGGTGCAAGGAAATTTGTGGCTCCTCTCAGATTCCAGAACTTTCTGTCACCGAAATGTGAGGAAAATATGTTTTTCTAGCCAAATTTTGAGGTTTGCAAAGGATTCTGGGTAACAGAACCTGGTCAGAGCCCCACAAGTTACCCCATCTTGGATTCCCCTAGGTCTCTAGTTTTCAAAAATGCACAGGTTTGATAGGTTTCCCTAGGTGCCGGCTGAGCTAGAGGCCAAAATCTACAGGTAGGCACTTTGCAAAAAACAGCTGTTTTCTGTGATGTGTCCACGTTGTGTTTTGGGGCATATCCTGTCGCGGGCGCTAGGCCTACCCACACAAGTGAGGTGCCATTTTTATCGGGAGACTTGGGGGAGCGCTGGGTGCAAGGAAATTTGTGGCTCCTCTCAGATTCCAGAACTTTCTGTCACCGAAATGTGAGGAAAATATGTTTTTTTAGCCAAATTTTGAGGTTTGCAAATGATTCTGGGTAACAGAACCTGGTCAGAGCCCCACAAGTTACCCCATCTTGGATTCCCCTAGGTCTCTAGTTTTCAAAAATGCACAGGTGTGGTAGGTTTCCCTAGGTGCCGGCTGAGCTAGAGGCCAAAATCTACAGATAGGCACTTTGCAAAAAACAGCTCTGTTTTCTGTCAAAAAATGGGATGTGCCCACTTTGTGTTTTGGGACATTTCCTGTCGCGGGCGCTAGGACTACCCACACAAGTGAGGTATCATTTTTATTGGGAGGCTTGGGGGAATGCTCGGTGGAAGGAAATTTGTGGCTCCTCTCAGATTCCAAAACTTTCTGTCACCGAAATGTGAGGAAAATGTATTTTTTAAGCCACATTTTGAGGTTTGCAAAGGATTCTGGGTAACAGAACCTGGTCAGAGCCCAAAAAGTCACCCCATCTTGGATTCCCCTAGGTCTCTAGTTTTCAAAAATGCACAGGTTTGGTAGGTTTCCATAGGTGCCGGCTGAGCTAGAGGCCAAAATCTACAGGTAGGCACTTTGCAAAAAACTGCTCTGTTTTCTGTGATGTGTCCACGTTGTGTTTTGGGGCATATCCTGTTGCGGGTGCTAAGCCTACCCACACAAGTGAGGTACCATTTTTATTGGGAGACTTGGGGGAATGCTGGGTGGAAGGAAATTTGTGGCTCCTCTCAGATTCCAGATCTTTCTGTCACCGAAATATGAGGAAAATATGTTTTTTTAGCCAAATGTTAAGGTTTGCAAAGGATTCTGGGTAATAGAAGCTGGTCAGAGCCCCAAAAGTCACCCCATCTTGGATTCCCCTAGGTCTCTAGTTTTAAAAAATGCACAGGTTTGGTAGGTTTCCCTAGGTGCCAGCTGAGCTAGAGGCCAAAATCTACAGGTAGGCACTTTGCAAAAAACAGCTGTTTTCTGTGATGTGTCCACGTTGTGTTTTGGGGCATATCCTGTTGCGAGTGCTAGGCCTACCCACACAAGTGAGGTACCATTTTTATTGGGAGACTTGGGGGAACGCTGGGTGGAAGGAAATTTGTGGCTCCTCTCAGATTCCAGAACTTTCTGTCACTGAAATGTGAGGAAAGTATGTTTTTTTAGCGAAATGTTGAGGTTTGCAAAGGATTCTGGGTAATAGAACCTGGTCAGAGCCCCACAAGTCACCCCATCCTGGATTTCCCTAAGTCTCTAGTTTTAAAAAATGCACAGGTTTGGTAGGTTTCCGGAGGTGCCAGCTGAGCTAGAGGCCAAAATCTACAGGTAGGCACTTTGCAAAAAACAGCTGTTTTCTGTGATGTGTCCACGTTGTGTTTTGGGGCATATCCTGTCGCAGGCGCTAGGCCTACCCACACAAGTGAGGTACCATTTTTATCGGGAGAATG
Source organism: Pleurodeles waltl (assembly GCF_031143425.1). Lineage (NCBI taxonomy): Eukaryota > Metazoa > Chordata > Amphibia > Caudata > Salamandridae > Pleurodeles > Pleurodeles waltl. Next base: position 843,774,545 of record NC_090436.1, read on the forward strand.
GGGGGAGCGCTGGGTGCAAGGAAATTTGTGGCTCCTCTCAGATTCCAGAACTTTCTGTCACCGAAATGTGAGGAAAATATGTTTTTTTAGCCAAATTTTGAGGTTTGCAAATGATTCTGGGTAACAGAACCTGGTCAGAGCCCCACAAGTTACCCCATCTTGTATTCCTCTAGGTCTCTAGTTTTCAAAAATGCACAGGTTTGGTAGGTTTCCCTAGGTGCCGGCTGAGCTAGAGGCCAAAACCTACAGGTAGGCACTTTGCAAAAAACAGCTCTGTTTTCTGTGATGTGTCCACGTTGTGTTTTGGGGCATATCCTGTTGCGGATGCTAGGCCGACCCACACAAGTGAGGTACCATTTTTATTGGGAGACTAGGGGGAACGCTGGGTGGAAGGAAATTTGTGGCTCCTCTCAGATTCCAGAACTTTCTGTCACCGAAATATGTGGAAAATATGTTTTTTTAGCCAAATGTTAAGGTTTGCAAAGGATTCTGGGTAATAGAAGCTGGTCAGAGCCCCAAAAGTCACCCCATCTTGGATTCCCCTAGGTCTCTAGTTTTAAAAAATGCACAGGTTTGGTAGGTTTCCCTAGGTGCCAGCTGAGCTAGAGGCCAAAATCTACAGGTAGGCACTTTGCAAAAAACAGCTGTTTTCTGTGATGTGTCCACGTTGTGTTTTGGGGCATATCCTGTTGCGGGTGCTAGGCCTACCCACACAACTGAGGTACCATTTTTATTGGGAGACTTGGGGGAACGCTGGGTGGAAGGAAATTTGTGGCTCCTCTCAGATTCCAGAACTTTCTGTCACTGAAATGTGAGGAAAGTATGTTTTTTCAGCGAAATGTTGAGGTTTGCAAAGGATTCTGGGTAATAGAACCTGGTCAGAGCCCCACAAGTCACCCCATCTTGGATTTCCCTAGGTCTCTAGTTTTAAAAAATGCACAGGTTTGGTAGGTTTCCGGAGGTGCCAGCTGAGCTAGAGGCCAAAATCTACAGGTAGGCACTTTGCAAAAAACAGCTGTTTTCTGTGATGTGTCCACGTTGTGTTTTGGGGCATATCCTGTCGCGGGCGCTAGGCCTACCCACACAAGTGAGGTACCATTTTTATCGGGAGACTTGGGGAGCGCTGGGTGCAAGGAAATTTGTGGCTCCTCTCAGATTCCAGAACTTTCTGTCACCGAAATGTGAGGAAAATATGTTTTTTTAGCCAAATTTTGAGGTTTGCAAATGATTCTGGGTAACAGAACCTGGTCAGAGCCCCACAAGTTACCCCATCTTGGATTCCTCTAGGTCTCCAGTTTTCAAAAATGCACAGGTTTGGTAGGTTTCCCTAGGTGCCGGCTGAGCTAGAGGCCAAAACCTACAGGTAGGCACTTTGCAAAAAACAGCTCTGTTTTCTGTGATGTGTCCACGTTGTGTTTTGGGGCATATCCTGTTGCGGATGCTAGGCCTACCCACACAAGTGAGGTACCATTTTTATTGGGAGACTTGGGGGAACGCTGGGTGGAAGGAAAGTTGTGGCTCCTCTCAGATTCCAGAACTTTCTGTCACCGAAATGTGAGGAAAATATGTTTTTTTAGCCAAATGTTGAGGTTTGCAAAGGATTCTGGGTAACAGAACCTGGTCAGAGCCCCACAAGTTACCCCATCTTGGATTCCCCTAGGTCTCTAGTTTTAAAAAATGCACAGGTGTGGTAGGTTTCCCTAGGTGCCGGCTGAGCTAGAGGCCAAAATCTACAGATAGGCACTTTGCAAAAAACAGCTCTGTTTTCTGTCAAAAAATGGGATGTGCCCACTTTGTGTTTTGGGACATTTCCTGTCGTGGACGCTAGGACTACCCACACAAGTGAGGTATCATTTTTATCGAGAGGCTTGGGGGAATGCTCGGTGGAAGGAAATTTGTGGCTCCTCTCAGATTCCAGAACTTTCTGTCACCGAAATGTGAGGAAAATATGTTTTTTTAGCCAAATGTTAAGGTTTGCAAAGGATTCTGGGTAATAGAAGCTGGTCAGAGCCCCAAAAGTCACCCCATCTTGGATTCCCCTAGGTCTCTAGTTTTAAAAAATGCAAAGGTTTGGTAGGTTTCCCTAGGTGCCAGCTGAGCTAGAGGCCAAAATCTACAGGTAGGCACTTTGCAAAAAACAGCTGTTTTCTCTGATGTGTCCACGTTGTGTTTTGGGGCATATCCTGTTGCGGGTGCTAGGCCTACCCACACAAGTGAGGTACCATTTTTATTGGGAGACTTGGGGGAACGCTGGGTGCAAGGAAATTTGTGGCTCCTCTCAGATTCCAGAACTTTCTGTCACTGAAATGTGAGGAAAGTATGTTTTTTTAGCGAAATGTTGAGGTTTGCAAAGGATTCTGGGTAATAGAACCTGGTCAGAGCCCCACAAGTCACCCCATCTTGGATTTCCCTAGGTCTCTAGTTTTAAAAAATGCACAGGTTTGGTAGGTTTCCGGAGGTGCCAGCTGAGCTAGAGGCCAAAATCTACAGGTAGGCACTTTGCAAAAAACAGCTGTTTTCTGTGATGTGTCCACATTGTGTTTTGGGGCATATCCTGTCGCGGGCGCTAGGCCTACCCACACAAGTGAGGTACCATTTTTATCGGGAGAATTGGGGGAGCGCTGGGTGCAAGGAAATTTGTGGCTCCTCTCAGATTCCAGAACTTTCTGTCACCGAAATGTGAGGAAAATATGTTTTTTTAGCCAAATTTTGAGGTTTGCAAATGATTCTGGGTAACAGAACCTGGTCAGAGCCCCACAAGTTACCCCATCTTGTATTCCTCTAGGTCTCTAGTTTTCAAAAATGCACAGGTTTGGTAGGTTTCCCTAGGTGCCGGCTGAGCTAGAGGCCAAAACCTACAGGTAGGCACTTTGCAAAAAACAGCTCTGTTTTCTGTGATGTGTCCACGTTGTGTTTTGGGGCATATCCTGTTGCGGATGCTAGGCCTACCCACACAAGTGAGGTACCATTTTTATTGGGAGACTAGGGGGAACGCTGGGTGGAAGGAAATTTGTGGCTCCTCTCAGATTCCAGAACTTTCTGTCACCGAAATATGAGGAAAATATGTTTTTTTAGCCAAATGTTAAGGTTTGCAAAGGATTCTGGGTAATAGAAGCTGGTCAGAGCCCCAAAAGTCACCCCATCTTGGATTCCCCTAGGTCTCTAGTTTTAAAAAATGCACAGGTTTGGTAGGTTTCCCTAGGTGCCAGCTGAGCTAGAGGCCAAAATCTACAGGTAGGCACTTTGCAAAAAACAGCTGTTTTCTGTGATGTGTCCACGTTGTGTTTTGGGGCATATCCTGTTGCGGGTGCTAGGCCTACCCACACAACTGAGGTACCATTTTTATTGGGAGACTTGGGGGAACGCTGGGTGGAAGGAAATTTGTGGCTCCTCTCAGATTCCAGAACTTTCTGTCACTGAAATGTGAGGAAAGTATGTTTTTTTAGCGAAATGTTGAGGTTTGCAAAGGATTCTGGGTAATAGAACCTGGTCAGAGCCCCACAAGTCACCCCATCTTGGATTTCCCTAGGTCTCTAGTTTTAAAAAATGCACAGGTTTGGTAGGTTTCCGGAGGTGCCAGCTGAGCTAGAGGCCAAAATCTACAGGTAGGCACTTTGCAAAAAACAGCTGTTTTCTGTGATGTGTCCACGTTGTGTTTTGGGGCATAACCTGTCGCGGGCGCTAGGCCTACCCACACAAGTGAGGTACCATTTTTATCGGGAGACTTGGGGAGCGCTGGGTGCAAGGAAATTTGTGGCTCCTCTCAGATTCCAGAACTTTCTGTCACCGAAATGTGAGGAAAATATGTTTTTTTAGCCAAATTTTGAGGTTTGCAAATGATTCTGGGTAACAGAACCTGGTCAGAGCCCCACAAGTTACCCCATCTTGGATTCCTCTAGGTCTCTAGTTTTCAAAAATGCACAGGTTTGGTAGGTTTCCCTAGGTGCCGGCTGAGCTAGAGGCCAAAACCTACAGGTAGGCACTTTGCAAAAAACAGCTCTGTTTTCTGTGATGTGTCCACGTTGTGTTTTGGGGCATATCCTGTTGCGGATGCTAGGCCTACCCACACAAGTGAGGTACCATTTTTATTGGGAGACTTGGGGAAACGCTGGGTGGAAGGAAAGTTGTGGCTCCTCTCAGATTCCAGAACTTTCTGTCACCGAAATGTGAGGAAAATATGTTTTTTTAGCCAAATGTTGAGGTTTGCAAAGGATTCTGGGTAACAGAACCTGGTCAGAGCCCCACAAGTTACCCCATCTTGGATTCCCCTAGGTCTCTAGTTTTCAAAAATGCACAGGTGTGGTAGGTTTCCCTAGGTGCCGGCTGAGCTAGTGGCCAAAATCTACAGATAGGCACTTTGCAAAAAACAGCTCTGTTTTCTGTCAAAAAATGGGATGTGCCCACTTTGTGTTTTGGGACATTTCCTGTCGTGGGCGCTAGGACTACCCACACAAGTGAGGTATCATTTTTATCGAGAGGCTTGGGGGAATGCTCGGTGGAAGGAAATTTGTGGCTCCTCTCAGATTCCAGAACTTTCTGTCACCGAAATGAGAAGAAAATATGTTTTTTTAGCCAAATTTTGAGGTTTGCAAATGATTCTGGGTTACAGAACCTGGTCAGAGCCCCACAAGTTACCCCATCTTGGATTCCTCTAGGTCTCTAGTTTTCAAAAATGCACAGGTTTGGTAGGTTTCCCTAGGTGCCGGCTGAGCTAGAGGCCAAAATCTACAGGTAGGCACTTTGCAAAAAACTGCTCTGTTTTCTGTGATGTGTCCACGTTGTGTTTTGGGGCATATCCTGTTGCGGGTGCTAGGCCTACCCACACAAGTGAGGTACCATTTTTATTGGGAGACTTGGGGGAACACTGGGTGGAAGGAAATTTGTGGCTCCTCTCAGATTCCAGATCTTTCTGTCACCGAAATGTGAGGACAATATGTTTTTTTAGCCAAATGTTGAGGTTTGCAAAGGATTCTGGGTAATAGAACCTAGTGAGAGCCCCACAAGTCACCCCATCTTGGATTCCCCTAGTTCTTTAGTTTTCATAAATGCACAGGTTTGGTAGGTTTCCCTAGGTGCCGGCTGAGCTAGAAGCCAAAATCTACAGGTAGGCACTTTACAAAAAACAGCTGTTTTCTGTGATGTGTCCACGTTGTGTTTTGGGGCATATCCTGTCGCGGGCGCTAGGCCTACCCACACAAGTGAGGTACCATTTTTATCGGGAGACTTGGGGGAACGCTGGGTGGAAGGAAATTTGTGGCTCCTCTCAGATTCCAGAACTTTCTGTCACCGAAATGTGAGGAAAATATGTTTTTTTAGCCAAATGTTGAGGTTTGCAAAGGATTCTGGGTAATAGAAGATGGTCAGAGCCCCAAAAGTCACCCCATCTTGGATTCCCCTAGGTCTCTAGTTTTAAAACATGCACAGGTTTGGTAGGTTTCCCTAGGTGCCAGCTGAGCTAGAGGACAAAATCTACAGGTTGGCACTTTGCAAAAAACAGCTGTTTTCTGTGATTTGTCCACGTTGTGTTTTGGGGCATATCCTGTTGCGGGTGCTAGGCCTACCCACACAAGTGAGGTACCATTTTTATTGGGAGACTTGGGGGAACGCTGGGTGGAAGGAAATTTGTGGCTCCTCTCAGATTCCAGAACTTTCTGTCACTGAAATGTGAGGAAAGTATGTTTTTTTAGCGAAATGTTGAGGTTTGCAAAGGATTCTGGGTAATAGAACCTGGTCAGAGCCCCACAAGTCACCCCATCTTGGATTTCCCTAGGTCTCTAGTTTTAAAAAATGCACAGGGTTGGTAGGTTTCCGGAGGTGCCAGCTGAACTAGAGGCCAAAATCTACAGGTAGGCACTTTGCAAAAAACAGCTGTTTTCTGTGATGTGTCCACGTTGTGTTTTGGGGCATATCCTGTCGCGGGCGCATAGGCCTACCCAAACAAGTGAGGTACCATTTTTATCGGGAGACTTGGGGGAGCGCTGGGTGCAAGGAAATTTGTGGCTCCTCTCAGATTCCAGAACTTTCTGTCACCGAAATGTGAGGAAAATATGTTTTTTTAGCCACATTTTGAGGTTTGCAAAGGATTCTGGGTAATAGAACCTGGTCAGAGCCCCACAAGTCACCCCATCTTGGATTCCCCTAGGTCTCTAGTTTTAAAAAATGCACAGGTTTGGTAGGTTTCCCTAGGTGCCAGCTGAGCTAGAGGCCAAAATCTACAGGTAGGCACTTTGCAAAAAACAGCTGTTTTCTGTGATGTGTCCACGTTGTGTTTTGGGGCATATCCTGTCGCGGACGCTAGGCCTACCCACACAAGTGAGGTATCATTTTTATCGGGAGACTTGGCGGAACGCTGGGTGCAAGGAAATTTGTGGCTCCTCTCAGATTCCAGAACTTTCTGTCACCGAAATGTGAGGAAAATATGTTTTTCTAGCCAAATTTTGAGGTTTGCAAAGGATTCTGGGTAACAGAACCTGGTCAGAGCCCCACAAGTTACCCCATCTTGGATTCCCCTAGGTCTCTAGTTTTCAAAAATGCACAGGTTTGATAGGTTTCCCTAGGTGCCGGCTGAGCTAGAGGCCAAAATCTACAGGTAGGCACTTTGCAAAAAACAGCTGTTTTCTGTGATGTGTCCACGTTGTGTTTTGGGGCATATCCTGTCGCGGGCGCTAGGCCTACCCACACAAGTGAGGTGCCATTTTTATCGGGAGACTTGGGGGAGCGCTGGGTGCAAGGAAATTTGTGGCTCCTCTCAGATTCCAGAACTTTCTGTCACCGAAATGTGAGGAAAATATGTTTTTTTAGCCAAATTTTGAGGTTTGCAAATGATTCTGGGTAACAGAACCTGGTCAGAGCCCCACAAGTTACCCCATCTTGGATTCCCCTAGGTCTCTAGTTTTCAAAAATGCACAGGTGTGGTAGGTTTCCCTAGGTGCCGGCTGAGCTAGAGGCCAAAATCTACAGATAGGCACTTTGCAAAAAACAGCTCTGTTTTCTGTCAAAAAATGGGATGTGCCCACTTTGTGTTTTGGGACATTTCCTGTCGCGGGCGCTAGGACTACCCACACAAGTGAGGTATCATTTTTATTGGGAGGCTTGGGGGAATGCTCGGTGGAAGGAAATTTGTGGCTCCTCTCAGATTCCAGAACTTTCTGTCACCGAAATGTGAGGAAAATGTATTTTTTTAGCCACATTTTGAGGTTTGCAAAGGATTCTGGGTAACAGAACCTGGTCAGAGCCCAAAAAGTCACCCCATCTTGGATTCCCCTAGGTCTCTAGTTTTCAAAAATGCACAGGTTTGGTAGGTTTCCATAGGTGCCGGCTGAGCTAGAGGCCAAAATCTACAGGTAGGCACTTTGCAAAAAACTGCTCTGTTTTCTGTGATGTGTCCACGTTGTGTTTTGGGGCATATCCTGTTGCGGGTGCTAGGCCTACCCACACAAGTGAGGTACCATTTTTATTGGGAGACTTGGGGGAATGCTGGGTGGAAGGAAATTTGTGGCTCCTCTCAGATTCCAGATCTTTCTGTCACCGAAATATGAGGAAAATATGTTTTTTTAGCCAAATGTTAAGGTTTGCAAAGGATTCTGGGTAATAGAAGCTGGTCAGAGCCCCAAAAGTCACCCCATCTTGGATTCCCCTAGGTCTCTAGTTTTAAAAAATGCACAGGTTTGGTAGGTTTCCCTAGGTGCCAGCTGAGCTAGAGGCCAAAATCTACAGGTAGGCACTTTGCAAAAAACAGCTGTTTTCTGTGATGTGTCCACGTTGTGTTTTGGGGCATATCTTGTTGCGAGTGCTAGGCCTACCCACACAAGTGAGGTACCATTTTTATTGGGAGACTTGGGGGAACGCTGGGTGGAAGGAAATTTGTGGCTCCTCTCAGATTCCAGAACTTTCTGTCACTGAAATGTGAGGAAAGTATGTTTTTTTAGCGAAATGTTGAGGTTTGCAAAGGATTCTGGGTAATAGAACCTGGTCAGAGCCCCACAAGTCACCCCATCTTGGATTTCCCTAGGTCTCTAGTTTTAAAAAATGCACAGGTTTGGTAAGTTTCCGGAGGTGCCAGCTGAGCTAGAGGCCAAAATCTACAGGTAGGCACTTTGCAAAAAACAGCTGTTTTCTGTGATGTGTCCACGTTGTGTTTTGGGGCATATCCTGTTGCGGGTGCTAGGCCTACCCACACAAGTGAGGTACCATTTTTATTGGGAGACTTGGGGGAACGCTGGGTGGAAGGAAATTTGTGGCTCCTCTCAGATTCCAGGACTTTTTTGTCACCGAAATGTGAGGAAAATATGTTTTTTTAGCGAAATGTTGAGGTTTGCAAAGGATTCTGGGTAATAGAACCTGGTCAGAGCCCCACAAGTCACCCCATCTTGGATTTCCCTAGGTCTCTAGTTTTCAAAAATGCACAGGTGTGGTAGGTTTCCCTAGGTGCCGGCTGAGCTAGAGGCCAAAATCTACAGATAGGCACTTTGCAAAAAACAGCTCTGTTTTCTGTCAAAAAATGGGATGTGCCCACTTTGTGTTTTGGGACATTTCCTGTCGTGGACGCTAGGACTACCCACACAAGTGAGGTATCATTTTTATCGAGAGGCTTGGGGGAATGCTCGGTGGAAGGAAATTTGTGGCTCCTCTCAGATTCCAGAACTTTCTGTCACCGAAATGTGAGGAAAATATGTTTTTTTAGCCAAATGTTAAGGTTTGCAAAGGATTCTGGGTAATAGAAGCTGGTCAGAGCCCCAAAAGTCACCCCATCTTGGATTCCCCTAGGTCTCTAGTTTTAAAAAATGCAAAGGTTTGGTAGGTTTCCGGAGGTGCCAGCTGAGCTAGAGGCCAAAATCTACAGGTAGGCACTTTGCAAAAAACAGCTGTTTTCTCTGATGTGTCCACGTTGTGTTTTGGGGCATATCCTGTTGCGGGTGCTAGGCCTACCCACACAAGTGAGGTACCATTTTTATTGGGAGACTTGGGGGAACGCTGGGTGCAAGGAAATTTGTGGCTCCTCTCAGATTCCAGAACTTTCTGTCACTGAAATGTGAGGAAAGTATGTTTTTTTAGCGAAATGTTGAGGTTTGCAAAGGATTCTGGGTAATAGAACCTGGTCAGAGCCCCACAAGTCACCCCATCTTGGATTTCCCTAGGTCTCTAGTTTTAAAAAATGCACAGGTTTGGTAGGTTTCCGGAGGTGCCAGCTGAGCTAGAGGCCAAAATCTACAGGTAGGCACTTTGCAAAAAACAGCTGTTTTCTGTGATGTGTCCACGTTGTGTTTTGGGGCATATCCTGTCGCGGGCGCTAGGCCTACCCACACAAGTGAGGTACCATTTTTATCGGGAGAATTGGGGGAGCGCTGGGTGCAAGGAAATTTGTGGCTCCTCTCAGATTCCAGAACTTTCTGTCACCGAAATGTGAGGAAAATATGTTTTTTTAGCCAAATTTTGAGGTTTGCAAATGATTCTGGGTAACAGAACCTGGTCAGAGCCCCACAAGTTACCCCATCTTGTATTCCTCTAGGTCTCTAGTTTTCAAAAATGCACAGGTTTGGTAGGTTTCCCTAGGTGCCGGCTGAGCTAGAGGCCAAAACCTACAGGTAGGCACTTTGCAAAAAACAGCTCTGTTTTCTGTGATGTGTCCACGTTGTGTTTTGGGGCATATCCTGTTGCGGATGCTAGGCCTACCCACACAAGTGAGGTACCATTTTTATTGGGAGACTAGGGGGAACGCTGGGTGGAAGGAAATTTGTGGCTCCTCTCAGATTCCAGAACTTTCTGTCACCGAAATATGAGGAAAATATGTTTTTTTAGCCAAATGTTAAGGTTTGCAAAGGATTCTGGGTAATAGAAGCTGGTCAGAGCCCCAAAAGTCACCCCATCTTGGATTCCCCTAGGTCTCTAGTTTTAAAAAATGCACAGGTTTGGTAGGTTTCCCTAGGTGCCAGCTGAGCTAGAGGCCAAAATCTACAGGTAGGCACTTTGCAAAAAACAGCTGTTTTCTGTGATGTGTCCACGTTGTGTTTTGGGGCATATCCTGTTGCGGGTGCTAGGCCTACCCACACAACTGAGGTACCATTTTTATTGGGAGACTTGGGGGAACGCTGGGTGGAAGGAAATTTGTGGCTCCTCTCAGATTCCAGAACTTTCTGTCACTGAAATGTGAGGAAAGTATGTTTTTTTAGCGAAATGTTGAGGTTTGCAAAGGATTCTGGGTAATAGAACCTGGTCAGAGCCCCACAAGTCACCCCATCTTGGATTTCCCTAGGTCTCTAGTTTTAAAAAATGCACAGGTTTGGTAGGTTTCCGGAGGTGCCAGCTGAGCTAGAGGCCAAAATCTACAGGTAGGCACTTTGCAAAAAACAGCTGTTTTCTGTGATGTGTCCACGTTGTGTTTTGGGGCATAACCTGTCGCGGGCGCTAGGCCTACCCACACAAGTGAGGTACCATTTTTATCGGGAGACTTGGGGAGCGCTGGGTGCAAGGAAATTTGTGGCTCCTCTCAGATTCCAGAACTTTCTGTCACCGAAATGTGAGGAAAATATGTTTTTTTAGCCAAATTTTGAGGTTTGCAAATGATTCTGGGTAACAGAACCTGGTCAGAGCCCCACAAGTTACCCCATCTTGGATTCCTCTAGGTCTCTAGTTTTCAAAAATGCACAGGTTTGGTAGGTTTCCCTAGGTGCCGGCTGAGCTAGAGGCCAAAACCTACAGGTAGGCACTTTGCAAAAAACAGCTCTGTTTTCTGTGATGTGTCCACGTTGTGTTTTGGGGCATATCCTGTTGCGGATGCTAGGCCTACCCACACAAGTGAGGTACCATTTTTATTGGGAGACTTGGGGAAACGCTGGGTGGAAGGAAAGTTGTGGCTCCTCTCAGATTCCAGAACTTTCTGTCACCGAAATGTGAGGAAAATATGTTTTTTTAGCCAAATGTTGAGGTTTGCAAAGGATTCTGGGTAACAGAACCTGGTCAGAGCCCCACAAGTTACCCCATCTTGGATTCCCCTAGGTCTCTAGTTTTCAAAAATGCACAGGTGTGGTAGGTTTCCCTAGGTGCCGGCTGAGCTAGTGGCCAAAATCTACAGATAGGCACTTTGCAAAAAACAGCTCTGTTTTCTGTCAAAAAATGGGATGTGCCCACTTTGTGTTTTGGGACATTTCCTGTCGTGGGCGCTAGGACTACCCACACAAGTGAGGTATCATTTTTATCGAGAGGCTTGGGGGAATGCTCGGAGGAAGGAAATTTGTGGCTCCTCTCAGATTCCAGAACTTTCTGTCACCGAAATGAGAAGAAAATATGTTTTTTTAGCCAAATTTTGAGGTTTGCAAATGATTCTGGGTTACAGAACCTGGTCAGAGCCCCACAAGTTACCCCATCTTGGATTCCTCTAGGTCTCTAGTTTTCAAAAATGCACAGGTTTGGTAGGTTTCCCTAGGTGCCGGCTGAGCTAGAGGCCAAAATCTACAGGTAGGCACTTTGCAAAAAACTGCTCTGTTTTCTGTGATGTGTCCACGTTGTGTTTTGGGGCATATCCTGTTGCGGGTGCTAGGCCTACCCACACAAGTGAGGTACCATTTTTATTGGGAGACTTGGGGGAACACTGGGTGGAAGGAAATTTGTGGCTCCTCTCAGATTCCAGATCTTTCTGTCACCGAAATGTGAGGACAATATGTTTTTTTAGCCAAATGTTGAGGTTTGCAAAGGATTCTGGGTAATAGAACCTAGTGAGAGCCCCACAAGTCACCCCATCTTGGATTCCCCTAGTTCTTTAGTTTTCATAAATGCACAGGTTTGGTAGGTTTCCCTAGGTGCCGGCTGAGCTAGAAGCCAAAATCTACAGGTAGGCACTTTACAAAAAACAGCTGTTTTCTGTGATGTGTCCACGTTGTGTTTTGGGGCATATCCTGTCGCGGGCGCTAGGCCTACCCACACAAGTGAGGTACCATTTTTATCGGGAGACTTGGGGGAACGCTGGGTGGAAGGAAATTTGTGGCTCCTCTCAGATTCCAGAACTTTCTGTCACCGAAATGTGAGGAAAATATGTTTTTTTAGCCAAATGTTGAGGTTTGCAAAGGATTCTGGGTAATAGAAGATGGTCAGAGCCCCAAAAGTCACCCCATCTTGGATTCCCCTAGGTCTCTAGTTTTAAAACATGCACAGGTTTGGTAGGTTTCCCTAGGTGCCAGCTGAGCTAGAGGACAAAATCTACAGGTTGGCACTTTGCAAAAAACAGCTGTTTTCTGTGATTTGTCCACGTTGTGTTTTGGGGCATATCCTGTTGCGGGTGCTAGGCCTACCCACACAAGTGAGGTACCATTTTTATTGGGAGACTTGGGGGAACGCTGGGTGGAAGGAAATTTGTGGCTCCTCTCAGATTCCAGAACTTTCTGTCACTGAAATGTGAGGAAAGTATGTTTTTTTAGCGAAATGTTGAGGTTTGCAAAGGATTCTGGGTAATAGAACCTGGTCAGAGCCCCACAAGTCACCCCATCTTGGATTTCCCTAGGTCTCTAGTTTTAAAAAATGCACAGGGTTGGTAGGTTTCCGGAGGTGCCAGCTGAACTAGAGGCCAAAATCTACAGGTAGGCACTTTGCAAAAAACAGCTGTTTTCTGTGATGTGTCCACGTTGTGTTTTGGGGCATATCCTGTCGCGGGCGCATAGGCCTACCCAAACAAGTGAGGTACCATTTTTATCGGGAGACTTGGGGGAGCGCTGGGTGCAAGGAAATTTGTGGCTCCTCTCAGATTCCAGAACTTTCTGTCACCGAAATGTGAGGAAAATATGTTTTTTTAGCCACATTTTGAGGTTTGCAAAGGATTCTGGGTAATAGAACCTGGTCAGAGCCCCACAAGTCACCCCATCTTGGATTCCCCTAGGTCTCTAGTTTTAAAAAATGCACAGGTTTGGTAGGTTTCCCTAGGTGCCAGCTGAGCTAGAGGCCAAAATCTACAGGTAGGCACTTTGCAAAAAACAGCTGTTTTCTGTGATGTGTCCATGTTGTGTTTTGGGGCATATCCTGTCGCGGACGCTAGGCCTACCCACACAAGTGAGGTATCATTTTTATCGGGAGACTTGGCGGAACGCTGGGTGCAAGGAAATTTGTGGCTCCTCTCAGATTCCAGAACTTTCTGTCACCGAAATGTGAGGAAAATATGTTTTTCTAGCCAAATTTTGAGGTTTGCAAAGGATTCTGGGTAACAGAACCTGGTCAGAGCCCCACAAGTTACCCCATCTTGGATTCCCCTAGGTCTCTAGTTTTCAAAAATGCACAGGTTTGATAGGTTTCCCTAGGTGCCGGCTGAGCTAGAGGCCAAAATCTACAGGTAGGCACTTTGCAAAAAACAGCTGTTTTCTGTGATGTGTCCACGTTGTGTTTTGGGGCATATCCTGTCGCGGGCGCTAGGCCTACCCACACAAGTGAGGTGCCATTTTTATCGGGAGACTTGGGGGAGCGCTGGGTGCAAGGAAATTTGTGGCTCCTCTCAGATTCCAGAACTTTCTGTCACCGAAATGTGAGGAAAATATGTTTTTTTAGCCAAATTTTGAGGTTTGCAAATGATTCTGGGTAACAGAACCTGGTCAGAGCCCCACAAGTTACCCCATCTTGGATTCCCCTAGGTCTCTAGTTTTCAAAAATGCACAGGTGTGGTAGGTTTCCCTAGGTGCCGGCTGAGCTAGAGGCCAAAATCTACAGATAGGCACTTTGCAAAAAACAGCTCTGTTTTCTGTCAAAAAATGGGATGTGCCCACTTTGTGTTTTGGGACATTTCCTGTCGCGGGCGCTAGGACTACCCACACAAGTGAGGTATCATTTTTATTGGGAGGCTTGGGGGAATGCTCGGTGGAAGGAAATTTGTGGCTCCTCTCAGATTCCAGAACTTTCTGTCACCGAAATGTGAGGAAAATGTATTTTTTTAGCCACATTTTGAGGTTTGCAAAGGATTCTGGGTAACAGAACCTGGTCAGAGCCCAAAAAGTCACCCCATCTTGGATTCCCCTAGGTCTCTAGTTTTCAAAAATGCACAGGTTTGGTAGGTTTCCATAGGTGCCCGGCTGAGCTAGAGGCCAAAATCTACAGGTAGGCACTTTGCAAAAAACTGCTCTGTTTTCTGTGATGTGTCCACGTTGTGTTTTGGGGCATATCCTGTTGCGGGTGCTAGGCCTACCCACACAAGTGAGGTACCATTTTTATTGGGAGACTTGGGGGAATGCTGGGTGGAAGGAAATTTGTGGCTCCTCTCAGATTCCAGATCTTTCTGTCACCGAAATATGAGGAAAATATGTTTTTTTAGCCAAATGTTAAGGTTTGCAAAGGATTCTGGGTAATAGAAGCTGGTCAGAGCCCCAAAAGTCACCCCATCTTGGATTCCCCTAGGTCTCTAGTTTTAAAAAATGCACAGGTTTGGTAGGTTTCCCTAGGTGCCAGCTGAGCTAGAGGCCAAAATCTACAGGTAGGCACTTTGCAAAAAACAGCTGTTTTCTGTGATGTGTCCACGTTGTGTTTTGGGGCATATCCTGTTGCGAGTGCTAGGCCTACCCACACAAGTGAGGTACCATTTTTATTGGGAGACTTGGGGGAACGCTGGGTGGAAGGAAATTTGTGGCTCCTCTCAGATTCCAGAACTTTCTGTCACTGAAATGTGAGAAAGTATGTTTTTTTAGCGAAATGTTGAGGTTTGCAAAGGATTCTGGGTAATAGAACCTGGTCAGAGCCCCACAAGTCACCCCATCTTGGATTTCCCTAGGTCTCTAGTTTTAAAAAATGCACAGGTTTGGTAAGTTTCCGGAGGTGCCAGCTGAGCTAGAGGCCAAAATCTACAGGTAGGCACTTTGCAAAAAACAGCTGTTTTCTGTGATGTGTCCACGTTGTGTTTTGGGGCATATCCTGTTGCGGGTGCTAGGCCTACCCACACAAGTGAGGTACCATTTTTATTGGGAGACTTGGGGGAACGCTGGGTGGAAGGAAATTTGTGGCTCCTCTCAGATTCCAGAACTTTCTGTCACTGAAATGTGAGGAAAGTATGTTTTTTTAGCGAAATGTTGAGGTTTGCAAAGGATTCTGGGTAATAGAACCTGGTCAGAGCCCCACAAGTCACCCCATCCTGGATTTCCCTAGGTCTCTAGTTTTAAAAAATGCACAGGTTTGGTAGGTTTCCGGAGGTGCCAGCTGAGCTAGAGGCCAAAATCTACAGGTAGGCACTTTGCAAAAAACAGCTGTTTTCTGTGATGTGTCCACGTTGTGTTTTGGGGCATATCCTGTCGCAGGCGCTAGGCCTACCCACACAAGTGAGGTACCATTTTTATCGGGAGAATTGGGGGAGCGCTGGGTGCAAGGAAATTTGTGGCTCCTCTCAGATTCCAGAACTTTCTGTCACCGAAATGTGAGGAAAATATGTTTTTTTAGCCAAATTTTGAGGTTTGCAAATGATTCTGGGTAACAGAACCTGGTCAGAGCCCCACAAGTTACCCCATCTTGGATTCCTCTAGGTCTCTAGTTTTCAAAAATGCACAGGTTTGGTAGGTTTCCCTAGGTGCCGGCTGAGCTAGAGGCCAAAACCTACAGGTAGGCACTTTGCAAAAAACAGTTCTGTTTTCTGTGATGTGTCCACGTTGTGTTTTGGGGCATATCCTGTTGCGGATGCTAGGCCTACCCACACAAGTGAGGTACCATTTTTATTGGGAGACTTGGGGGAACGCTGGGTGGAAGGAAATTTGTGGCTCCTCTCAGATTCCAGAACTTTCTGTCACCGAAATATGAGGAAAATATGTTTTTTTAGCCAAATGATAAGGTTTGCAAAGGATTCTGGGTAACAGAAGCTGGTCAGAGCCCCAATAGTCACCCCATCTTGGATTCCCCTAGGTCTCTAGTTTTAAAAAATGCACAGGTTTGGTAGGTTTCCCTAGGTGCCAGCTGAGCTAGAAGCCAAAATCTACAGGTAGGCACTTTGCAAAAAACAGCTGTTTTCTGTGATGTGTCCACGTTGTGTTTTGGGGCATATCCTGTTGCGGGTGCTAGGCCTACCCACACAAGTGAGGTACCATTTTTATTGGGAGACTTGGGGGAACGCTGGGTGGAAGGAAATTTGTGGCTCCTCTCAGATTCCAGAACTTTCTGTCACTGAAATGTGAGGAAAGTATGTTTTTTTAGCGAAATGTTGAGGTTTGCAAAGGATTCTGGGTAATAGAACCTGGTCAGTTCCCCACAAGTCACCCCATCTTGGATTTCCCTAGGTCTCTAGTTTTAAAAAATGCACAGGTTTGGCAGGTTTCCGGAGGTGCCAGCTGAGCTAGAGGCCAAAATCTACAGGTAGGCACTTTGCAAAAAACAGCTGTTTTCTGTGATGTGTCCACGTTGTGTTTTGGGGCATATCCTGTCGCGGGCGCTAGGCCTACCCACACAAGTGAGGTACCATTTTTATCGGGAGACTTGGGGAGCGCTGGGTGCAAGGAAATTTGTGGCTCCTCTCAGATTCCAGAACTTTCTGTCACCGAAATGTGAGGAAAATATGTTTTTTTAGCCAAATTTTGAGGTTTGCAAATGATTCTGGGTAACAGAACCTGGTCAGAGCCCCACAAGTTACCCCATCTTGGATTCCTCTAGGTCTCTAGTTTTCAAAAATGCACAGGTTTGGTAGGTTTCCCTAGGTGCCGGCTGAGCTAGAGGCCAAAACCTACAGGTAGGCACTTTGCAAAAAACAGCTCTGTTTTCTGTGATGTGTCCACGTTGTGTTTTGGGGCATATCCTGTTGCGGATGCTAGGCCTACCCACACAAGTGAGGTACCATTTTTATTGGGAGACTTGGGGGAACGCTGGGTGGAAGGAAAGTTGTGGCTCCTCTCAGATTCCAGAACTTTCTGTCACCGAAATGTGAGGAAAATATGTTTTTTAAGCCAAATGTTGAGGTTTGCAAAGGATTCTGGGTAACAGAACCTGGTCAGAGCCCCACAAGTTACCCCATCTTGGATTCCCCTAGGTCTCTAGTTTTTAAAAATGCACAGGTGTGGTAGGTTTCCCTAGGTGCCTGCTGAGCTAGAGGCCAAAATCTACAGATAGGCACTTTGCAAAACACTGCTCTGTTTTCTGTCAAAAAATGGGATGTGCCCACTTTGTGTTTTGGGACATTTCCTGTCGCGGGCGCTAGGACTACCCACACAAGTGAGGTATCATTTTTATCGGGAGGCTTGGGGGAATGCTCGGTGGAAGGAAATTTGTGGCTCCTCTCAGATTCCAGAACTTTCTGTCACCGAAATGTGAGGAAAATGTATTTTTTTAGCCACATTTTGAGGTTTGCAAAGGATTCTGGGTAACAGAACCTGGTCAGAGCCCAAAAAGTCACCCCATTTTGGATTCCCCTAGGTCTCTAGTTTTCAAAAATGCACAGGTCTGGTAGGTTTCCCTAGGTGCCGGCTGAGCTAGAGGCCAAAATCTACAGGTAGGCACTTTGCAAAAAACTGCTCTGTTTTCTGTGATGTGTCCACGTTGTGTTTTGGGGCATATCCTGTTGCGGGTGCTAGGCCTACCCACACAAGTGAGGTACCATTTTTATTGGGAGACTTGGGGGAACGCTGGGTGGAAGGAAATTTGTGGCTCCTCTCAGATTCCAGATCTTTCTGTCACCGAAATGTGAGGAAAATATGTTTTTTTTGCCAAATGTTGAGGTTTGCCAAGGATTCTGGGTAATAGAACCTAGTGAAAGCCCCACAAGTCACCCCATCTTGGATTCCCCTAGTTCTTTAGTTTTCATAAATGCACAGGTTTGGTAGGTTTCCCTAGGTGCCGGCTGAGCTAGAAGCCAAAATCTACAGGTAGGCACTTTACAAAAAACAGCTGTTTTCTGTGATGTGTCCACGTTGTGTTTTGGGGCATATCCTGTCGCGGGCGCTAGGCCTACCCACACAAGTGAGGTACCATTTTTATCGGGAGACTTGGGGGAACGCTGGGTGGAAGGAAATTTGTGGCTCCTCTCAGATTCCAGAACTTTCTGTCACCGAAATGTGAGGAAAATATGTTTTTTTAGCCAAATGTTGAGGTTTGCAAAGGATTCTGGGTAATAGAAGATGGTCAGAGCCCCAAAAGTCACCCCATCTTGGATTCCCCTAGGTCTCTAGTTTTAAAAAATGCACAGGTTTGGTAGTTTTCCCTAGGTGCCAGCTGAGCTAGAGGCCAAAATCTACAGGTAGGCACTTTGCAAAAAACAGCTGTTTTCTGTGATGTGTCCACGTTGTGTTTTGGGGCATATCCTGTTGCGGGTGCTAGGCCTACCCACACAAGTGAGGTACCATTTTTATTGGGAGACTTGGGGGAACGCTGGGTGGAAGGAAATTTGTGGCTCCTCTCAGATTCCAGAACTTTCTGTCACTGAAATGTGAGGAAAGTATGTTTTTTTAGCGAAATGTTGTGGTTTGCAAAGGATTCTGGGTAATAGAACCTGGTCAGAGCCCCACAAGTCACCCCATCTTGGATTTCCCTAGGTCTCTAGTTTTAAAAAATGCACAGGGTTGGTAGGTTTCCGGAGGTGCCAGCTGAGCTAGAGGCCAAAATCTACAGGTAGGCACTTTGCAAAAAACAGCTGTTTTCTGTGATGTGTCCACGTTGTGTTTTGGGGCATATCCTGTCGCGGGCGCTAGGCCTACCCACACAAGTGAGGTACCATTTTTATCGGGAGACTTGGGGGAGCGCTGGGTGCAAGGAAATTTGTGGCTCCTCTCAGATTCCAGAACTTTCTGTCACCGAAATGTGAGGAAAATATGTTTTTCTAACCAAATTTTGAGGTTTGCAAATGATTCTGGGTAACAGAACCTGGTCAGAGCCCCACAAGTTACCCCATATTGGATTCCTCTAGGTCTCTAGTTTTCAAAAATGCACAGGTTTGGTAGGTTTCCCTAGGTGCCGGCTGAGCTAGAGGCCAAAACCTACAGGTAGCCACTTTGCAAAAAACAGCTCTGTTTTCTGTGATGTGTCCACGTTGTGTTTTGGGGCATATCCTGTTGCGGATGCTAGGCCTACCCACACAAGTGAGGTACCATTTTTATTGGGAGACTTGGGGGAACGCTGGGTGGAAGGGAATTTGTGGCTCCTCTCAGATTCCAGAACTTTCTGTCACCGAAATATGAGGAAAATATGTTTTTTTAGCCAAATGTTAAGGTTTGCAAAGGATTCTGGGTAATAGAACCTGGTCAGAGCCCCACAAGTCACTCCATCTTGGATTCCCCTAGGTCTCTAGTTCTAAAAAATGCACAGGTTTGGTAGGTTTCCCGTGGTGCCAGCTGAACCAGAGGCCAAAATCTACAGGTAGTCACTTTGCAAAAAACAGCTGTTTTCTGTGATGTGTCACGTTGTGTTTTGGGGCATATCCTGTCGCGGGCGCTAGGCCTACCCACACAAGTGAGGTACCATTTTTATCGGGAGACTTGGGGGAGCGCTGGGTGCAAGGAAATTTGTGGCTCCTCTCAGATTCCAGAACTTTCTGTCATCGAAATGTGAGGAAAATATGTTTTTTTAGCCAAATTTTGAGGTTTGCAAATGATTCTGGGTAACAGAACCTGGTCAGAGCCCACAAGTTACCCCATCTGGATTCCTCTAGGTCTCTAATTTTCAAAAATGCACAGGTTTGATAGGTTTCCCTAGGTGCCGGCTGAGCTAGAGGCCAAAATCTACAGGTAGGCACTTTGCAAAAAACAGCTGTTTTCTGTGATGTGTCCACGTTGTGTTTTGGGGCATATCCTATCGCGGGCGCTAGGCCTACCCACACAAGTGAGGTGCCATTTTTATCGGGAGACTTGGGGGAGCGCTGGGTGCAAGGAAATTTGTGGCTCCTCTCAGATTCCAGAACTTTCTGTCACCGAAATGTGAGGAAAATATGTTTTTTTAGCCAAATTTTGAGGTTTGCAAATGATTCTGGGTAA
This sequence comes from Pleurodeles waltl, assembly GCF_031143425.1. Classification (NCBI taxonomy): domain Eukaryota; kingdom Metazoa; phylum Chordata; class Amphibia; order Caudata; family Salamandridae; genus Pleurodeles; species Pleurodeles waltl. Next base: position 843,794,440 of record NC_090436.1, read on the forward strand.
CAGAACCTGGTCAGAGCCCCACAAGTTACCCCATCTTGGATTCCCCTAGGTCTCTAGTTTTCAAAAATGCACAGGTGTGGTAGGTTTCCCTAGGTGCCGGCTGAGCTAGAGGCCAAAATCTACAGATAGGCACTTTGCAAAAAACAGCTCTGTTTTCTATCAAAAAATGGGATGTTCCCACTTTGTGTTTTGGGACATTTCCTGTCGCGGGCGCTAGGACTACCCACACAAGTGAGGTATCATTTTTATCGGGAGACTTGGGGGAATGCTCGGTGGAAGGAAATTTGTGGCTCCTCTCAGATTCCAGAACTTTCTGTTACCGAAATGTGAGGAAAATGTATTTTTTTAGCCACATTTTGAGGTTTGGAAAGGATTCTGGGTAACAGAACCTGGTCAGAGCCCAAAAAGTCACCCCATCTTGGATTCCCCTAGGTCTCTAGTTTTCAAAAATGCACAGGTTTGGTAGGTTTCCCTAGGTGCCGGCTGAGCTAGAGGCCAAAATCTACAGGTAGGCACTTTGCAAAAAACAGCTCTGTTTTCTGTGATGTGTCCACGTTGTGTTTTGGGGCATATCCTGTTGCGGGTGCTAGGCCTACCCACACAAGTGAGGTATCATTTTTATTGGGAGACTTGGGGGAACGCTGGGTGGAAGGAAATTTGTGGCTCCTCTCAGATTCCAGAACTTTCTCTCACCGAAATGTGAGGAAAATATGTTTTTTTAGTGAAATGTTGAGGTTTGCAAAGGATTCTGGGTAATAGAACCTGGTCAGAGCCCCACAAGTCACCCCATCTTGGATTTCCCTAGGTCTCTAGTTTTAAAAAATGCACAGGTTTGGTAGGTTTCCAGAGGTGCCAGCTGAGCTAGAGGCCAAAATATACAGGTAGGCACTTTGCAAAAAACAGCTGTTTTCTGTGATGTGTCCACGTTGTGTTTTGGGGCATATCCTGTCGCGGGCGCTAGGCCTACACACACAAGTGAGGTACCATTTTTATCGGGAGACTTGGGGGAACGCTGGGTGCAAGGAAATTTGTGGCTCCTCTCAGATTCCAGAACTTTCTGTCACCGAAATGTGAGGAAAATATGTTTTTTTAGCCAAATTTTGAGGTTTGCAAATGATTCTGGGTAACAGAACCTGGTCAGAGCCCCACAAGTTACCCCATCCTGGATTCCCCTAGGTCTCTAGTTTTCAAAAATGCACAGGTGTGGTAGGTTTCCCTAGGTGCCGGCTGAGCTAGAGGCCAAAATCTACAGATAGGCACTTTGCAAAAAACAGCTCTGTTTTCTGTCAAAAAATGGGATGTGCCCACTTTGTGTTTTGGGACATTTCCTGTCGCGGGCGCTAGGACTACCCACACAAGTGAGGTATCATTTTTATTGGGAGGCTTGGGGGAATGCTCGGTGGAAGGAAATTTGTGGCTCCTCTCAGATTCCAGAACTTTCTGTCACCGAAATGTGAGGAAAATGTATTTTTTTAGCCACATTTTGAGGTTTGCAAAGGATTCTGGGTAACAGAACCTGGTCAGAGCCCAAAAAGTCACCCCATCTTGGATTCCCCTAGGTCTCTAGTTTTCAAAAATGCACAGGTTTGGTAGGTTTCCCTAGGTGCCGGCTGAGCTAGAGGCCAAAATCTACAGGTAGGCACTTTGCAAAAAACTGCTCTGTTTTCTGTGATGTGTCCACGTTGTGTTTTGGGGCATATCCTGTTGCGGGTGCTAGGCCTACCCACACAAGTGAGGTACCATTTTTATTGGGAGACTTGGGGGAACGCTGGGTGGAAGGAAATTTGTGGCTCCTCTCAGATTCCAGATCTTTCTGTCACCGAAATATGAGGAAAATATGTTTTTTTAGCCAAATGTTAAGGTTTGCAAAGGATTCTGGGTAATAGAAGCTGGTCAGAGCCCCAAAAGTCACCCCATCTTGGATTCCCCTAGGTCTCTAGTTTTAAAAAATGCACAGGTTTGGTAGGTTTCCCTAGGTGCCAGCTGAGCTAGAGGCCAAAATCTACAGGTAGGCACTTTGCAAAAAACAGCTGTTTTCTGTGATGTGTCCACGTTGTGTTTTGGGGCATATCCTGTTGCGAGTGCTAGGCCTACCCACACAAGTGAGGTACCATTTTTATTGGGAGACTTGGGGGAACGCTGGGTGGAAGGAAATTTGTGGCTCCTCTCAGATTCCAGAACTTTCTGTCACTGAAATGTGAGGAAAGTATGTTTTTTTAGCGAAATGTTGAGGTTTGCAAAGGATTCTGGGTAATAGAACCTGGTCAGAGCCCCACAAGTCACCCCATCTTGGATTTCCCTAGGTCTCTAGTTTTAAAAAATGCACAGGTTTGGTAGGTTTCCGGAGGTGCCAGCTGAGCTAGAGGCCAAAATCTACAGGTAGGCACTTTGCAAAAAACAGCTGTTTTCTGTGATGTGTCCACGTTGTGTTTTGGGGCATATCCTGTTGCGGGTGCTAGGCCTACCCACACAAGTGAGGTACCATTTTTATTGGGAGACTTGGGGGAACGCTGGGTGGAAGGAAATTTGTGGCTCCTCTCAGATTCCAGAACTTTCTGTCACTGAAATGTGAGGAAAGTATGTTTTTTTAGCGAAATTTTGAGGTTTGCAAAGGATTCTGGGTAATAGAACCTGGTCAGAGCCCCACAAGTCACCCCATCCTGGATTTCCCTAGGTCTCTAGTTTTAAAAAATGCACAGGTTTGGTAGGTTTCCGGAGGTGCCAGCTGAGCTAGAGGCCAAAATCTACAGGTAGGCACTTTGCAAAAAACAGCTGTTTTCTGTGATGTGTCCACGTTGTGTTTTGGGGCATATCCTGTCGCAGGCGCTAGGCCTACCCACACAAGTGAGGTACCATTTTTATCGGGAGAATTGGGGGAGCGCTGGGTGCAAGGAAATTTGTGGCTCCTCTCAGATTCCAGAACTTTCTGTCACCGAAATGTGAGGAAAATATGTTTTTTTAGCCAAATTTTGAGGTTTGCAAATGATTCTGGGTAACAGAACCTGGTCAGAGCCCCACAAGTTACCCCATCTTGGATTCCTCTAGGTCTCTAGTTTTCAAAAATGCACAGGTTTGGTAGGTTTCCCTAGGTGCCGGCTGAGCTAGAGGCCAAAACCTACAGGTAGGCACTTTGCAAAAAACAGCTCTGTTTTCTGTGATGTGTCCACGTTGTGTTTTGGGGCATATCCTGTTGCGGATGCTAGGCCTACCCACACAAGTGAGGTACCATTTTTATTGGGAGACTTCGGGGAACGCTGGGTGGAAGGAAATTTGTGGCTCCTCTCAGATTCCAGAACTTTCTGTCACCGAAATATGAGGAAAATATGTTTTTTTAGCCAAATGATAAGGTTTGCAAAGGATTCTGGGTAATAGAAGCTGGTCAGAGCCCCAAAAGTCACCCCATCTTGGATTCCCCTAGGTCTCTAGTTTTAAAAAATGCACAGGTTTGGTAGGTTTCCCTAGGTGCCAGCTGAGCTAGAAGCCAAAATCTACAGGTAGGCACTTTGCAAAAAACAGCTGTTTTCTGTGATGTGTCCACGTTGTGTTTTGGGGCATATCCTGTTGCGGGTGCTAGGCCTACCCACACAAGTGAGGTACCATTTTTATTGGGAGACTTGGGGGAACGCTGGGTGGAAGGAAATTTGTGGCTCCTCTCAGATTCCAGAACTTTCTGTCACTGAAATGTGAGGAAAGTATGTTTTTTTAGCGAAATGTTGAGGTTTGCAAAGGATTCTGGGTAATAGAACCTGGTCAGTTCCCCACAAGTCACCCCATCTTGGATTTCCCTAGGTCTCTAGTTTTAAAAAATGCACAGGTTTGGTAGGTTTCCGGAGGTGCCAGCTGAGCTAGAGGCCAAAATCTACAGGTAGGCACTTTGCAAAAAACAGCTGTTTTCTGTGATGTGTCCACGTTGTGTTTTGGGGCATATCCTGTCGCGGGCGCTAGGCCTACCCACACAAGTGAGGTACCATTTTTATCGGGAGACTTGGGGAGCGCTGGGTGCAAGGAAATTTGTGGCTCCTCTCAGATTCCAGAACTTTCTGTCACCGAAATGTGAGGAAAATATGTTTTTTTAGCCAAATTTTGAGGTTTGCAAATGATTCTGGGTAACAGAACCTGGTCAGAGCCCCACAAGTTACCCCATCTTGGATTCCTCTAGGTCTCTAGTTTTCAAAAATGCACAGGTTTGGTAGGTTTCCCTAGGTGCCGGCTGAGCTAGAGGCCAAAAACTACAGGTAGGCACTTTGCAAAAAACAACTCTGTTTTCTGTGATGTGTCCACGTTGTGTTTTGGGGCATATCCTGTTGCGGATGCTAGGCCTACCCACACAAGTGAGGTACCATTTTTATTGGGAGACTTGGGGGAACGCTGGGTGGAAGGAAAGTTGTGGCTCCTCTCAGATTCCAGAACTTTCTGTCACCGAAATGTGAGGAAAATATGTTTTTTTTAGCCAAATGTTGAGGTTTGCAAAGGATTCTGGGTAACAGAACCTGGTCAGAGCCCCACAAGTTACCCCATCTTGGATTCCCCTAGGTCTCTAGTTTTTAAAAATGCACAGGTGTGGTAGGTTTCCCTAGGTGCCTGCTGAGCTAGAGGCCAAAATCTACAGATAGGCACTTTGCAAAACACTGCTCTGTTTTCTGTCAAAAAATGGGATGTGCCCACTTTGTGTTTTGGGACATTTCCTGTTGCGGGCGCTAGGACTACCCACACAAGTGAGGTATCATTTTTATCGGGAGGCTTGGGGGAATGCTCGGTGGAAGGAAATTTGTGGCTCCTCTCAGATTCCAGAACTTTCTGTCACCGAAATGTGAGGAAAATGTATTTTTTTAGCCACATTTTGAGGTTTGCAAAGGATTCTGGGTAACAGAACCTGGTCAGAGCCCAAAAAGTCACCCCATCTTGGATTCCCCTAGGTCTCTAGTTTTCAAAAATGCACAGGTTTGGTAGGTTTCCATAGGTGCCGGCTGAGCTAGAGGCCAAAATCTACAGGTAGGCACTTTGCAAAAAACTGCTCTGTTTTCTGTGATGTGTCCACGTTGTGTTTTGGGGCATATCCTGTTGCGGGTGCTAGGCCTACCCACACAAGTGAGGTACCATTTTTATTGGGAGACTTGGGGGAACGCTGGGTGGAAGGAAATTTGTGGCTCCTCTCAGATTCCAGATCTTTCTGTCGCCGAAATATGAGGAAAATATGTTTTTTTAGCCAAATGTTAAGGTTTGCAAAGGATTCTGGGTAATAGAAGCTGGTCACAGCCCCAAAAGTCACCCCATCTTGGATTCCCCTAGGTCTCTAGTTTTAAAAAATGCACAGGTTTGGTAGGTTTCCCTAGGTGCCAGCTGAGCTAGAGGCCAAAATCTACAGGTAGGCACTTTGCAAAAAACAGCTGTTTTCTGTGATGTGTCCACGTTGTGTTTTGGGGCATATCCTGTTGCGGGTGCTAGGCCTACCCACACAAGTGAGGTACCATTTTTATTGGGAGACTTGGGGGAACGCTGGGTGGAAGGAAATTTGTGGCTCCTCTCAGATTCCAGAACTTTCTGTCACTGAAATGTGAGGAAAGTATGTTTTTTTAGCGAAATGTTGAGGTTTGCAAAGGATTCTGGGTAATAGAACCTGGTCAGTTCCCCACAAGTCACCCCATCTTGGATTTCCCTAGGTCTCTAGTTTTAAAAAATGCACAGGTTTGGCAGGTTTCCGGAGGTGCCAGCTGAGCTAGAGGCCAAAATCTACAGGTAGGCACTTTGCAAAAAACAGCTGTTTTCTCTGATGTGTCCACGTTGTGTTTTGGGGCATATCCTGTTGCGGGTGCTAGGCCTACCCACACAAGTGAGGTACCATTTTTATTGGGAGACTTGGGGGAACGCTGGGTGCAAGGAAATTTGTGGCTCCTCTCAGATTCCAGAACTTTCTGTCACTGAAATGTGAGGAAAGTATGTATTTTTAGCGAAATGTTGAGGTTTGCAAAGGATTCTGGGTAATAGAACCTGGTCAGAGCCCCACAAGTCACCCCATCTTGGATTTCCCTAGGTCTCTAGTTTTAAAAAATGCACAGGTTTGGTAGGTTTCCGGAGGTGCCAGCTGAGCTAGAGGCCAAAATCTACAGGTAGGCACTTTGCAAAAAACAGCTGTTTTCTGTGATGTGTCCACGTTGTGTTTTGGGGCATATACTGTCGCGGGCGCTAGGCCTACCCACACAAGTGAGGTACCATTTTTATCGGGAGAATTGGGGGAGCGCTGGGTGCAAGGAAATTTGTGGCTCCTCTCAGATTCCAGAACTTTCTGTCACCGAAATGTGAGGAAAATATGTTTTTTTAGCCAAATTTTGAGGTTTGCAAATGATTCTGGGTAACAGAACCTGGTCAGAGCCCCACAAGTTACCCCATCTTGTATTCCTCTAGGTCTCTAGTTTTCAAAAATGCACAGGTTTGGTAGGTTTCCCTAGGTGCCGGCTGAGCTAGAGGCCAAAACCTACAGGTAGGCACTTTGCAAAAAACAGCTCTGTTTTCTGTGATGTGTCCACGTTGTGTTTTGGGGCATATCCTGTTGCGGATGCTAGGCCGACCCACACAAGTGAGGTACCATTTTTATTGGGAGACTAGGGGGAACGCTGGGTGGAAGGAAATTTGTGGCTCCTCTCAGATTCCAGAACTTTCTGTCACCGAAATATGTGGAAAATATGTTTTTTTAGCCAAATGTTAAGGTTTGCAAAGGATTCTGGGTAATAGAAGCTGGTCAGAGCCCCAAAAGTCACCCCATCTTGGATTCCCCTAGGTCTCTAGTTTTAAAAAATGCACAGGTTTGGTAGGTTTCCCTAGGTGCCAGCTGAGCTAGAGGCCAAAATCTACAGGTAGGCACTTTGCAAAAAACAGCTGTTTTCTGTGATGTGTCCACGTTGTGTTTTGGGGCATATCCTGTTGCGGGTGCTAGGCCTACCCACACAACTGAGGTACCATTTTTATTGGGAGACTTGGGGGAACGCTGGGTGGAAGGAAATTTGTGGCTCCTCTCAGATTCCAGAACTTTCTGTCACTGAAATGTGAGGAAAGTATGTTTTTTCAGCGAAATGTTGAGGTTTGCAAAGGATTCTGGGTAATAGAACCTGGTCAGAGCCCCACAAGTCACCCCATCTTGGATTTCCCTAGGTGTCTAGTTTTAAAAAATGCACAGGTTTGGTAGGTTTCCGGAGGTGCCAGCTGAGCTAGAGGCCAAAATCTACAGGTAGGCACTTTGCAAAAAACAGCTGTTTTCTGTGATGTGTCCACGTTGTGTTTTGGGGCATATCCTGTCGCGGGCGCTAGGCCTACCCGCACAAGTGAGGTACCATTTTTATCGGGAGACTTGGGGAGCGCTGGGTGCAAGGAAATTTGTGGCTCCTCTCAGATTCCAGAACTTTCTGTCACTGAAATGTGAGGAAAGTATGTTTTTTTAGCGAAATGTTGAGGTTTGCAAAGGATTCTGGGTAATAGAACCTGGTCAGAGCCCCACAAGTCACCCCATCTTGAATTTCCCTAGGTCTCTAGTTTTCAAAAATGCACAGGTTTGGTAGGTTTCCCTAGGTGCCGGCTGAGCTAGAGGCCAAAACCTACAGGTAGGCACTTTGCAAAAAACAGCTCTGTTTTCTGTGATGTGTCCACGTTGTGTTTTGGGGCATATCCTGTTGCGGATGCTAGGCCTACCCACACAAGTGAGGTACCATTTTTATTGGGAGACTTGGGGGAACGCTGGGTGGAAGGAAAGTTGTGGCTCCTCTCAGATTCCAGAACTTTCTGTCACCAAAATGTGAGGAAAATATGTTTTTTTAGCCAAATGTTGAGGTTTGCAAAGGATTCTGGGTAACAGAACCTGGTCAGAGCCCCACAAGTTACCCCATCTTGGATTCCCCTAGGTCTCTAGTTTTCAAAAATGCACAGGTGTGGTAGGTTTCCCTAGGTGCCGGCTGAGCTAGAGGCCAAAATCTACAGATAGGCACTTTGCAAAAAACAGCTCTGTTTTCTGTCAAAAAATGGGATGTGCCCACTTTGTGTTTTGGGACATTTCCTGTCGTGGGCGCTAGGACTACCCACACAAGTGAGGTATCATTTTTATCGAGAGGCTTGGGGGAATGCTCGGTGGAAGGAAATTTGTGGCTCCTCTCAGATTCCAGAACTTTCTGTCACCGAAATGTGAGGAAAATATGTTTTTTTAGCCAAATGTTAAGGTTTGCAAAGGATTCTGGGTAATAGAAGCTGGTCAGAGCCCCACAAGTCACCCCATCTTGGATTTCCCTAGGTCTCTAGTTTTAAAAAATGCAAAGGTTTGGTAGGTTTCCGGAGGTGCCAGCTGAGCTAGAGGCCAAAATCTACAGGTAGGCACTTTGCAAAAAACAGCTGTTTTCTCTGATGTGTCCACGTTGTGTTTTGGGGCATATCCTGTTGCGGGTGCTAGGCCTACCCACACAAGTGAGGTACCATTTTTATTGGGAGACTTGGGGGAACGCTGGGTGCAAGGAAATTTGTGGCTCCTCTCAGATTCCAGAACTTTCTGTCACTGAAATGTGAGGAAAGTATGTTTTTTTAGCGAAATGTTGAGGTTTGCAAAGGATTCTGGGTAATAGAACCTGGTCAGAGCCCCACAAGTCACCCCATCTTGGATTTCCCTAGGTCTCTAGTTTTAAAAAATGCACAGGTTTGGTAGGTTTCCGGAGGTGCCAGCTGAGCTAGAGGCCAAAATCTACAGGTAGGCACTTTGCAAAAAACAGCTGTTTTCTGTGATGTGTCCACGTTGTGTTTTGGGGCATATCCTGTCGCGGGCGCTAGGCCTACCCACACAAGTGAGGTACCATTTTTATCGGGAGAATTGGGGGAGCGCTGGGTGCAAGGAAATGTGTGGCTCCTCTCAGATTCCAGAACTTTCTGTCACCGAAATGTGAGGAAAATATGTTTTTTTAGCCAAATTTTGAGGTTTGCAAATGATTCTGGGTAACAGAACCTGGTCAGAGCCCCACAAGTTACCCCATCTTGTATTCCTCTAGGTCTCTAGTTTTCAAAAATGCACAGGTTTGGTAGGTTTCCCTAGGTGCCGGCTGAGCTAGAGGCCAAAACCTACAGGTAGGCACTTTGCAAAAAACAGCTCTGTTTTCTGTGATGTGCCCACGTTGTGTTTTGGGGCATATCCTGTTGCGGATGCTAGGCCTACCCACACAAGTGAGGTACCATTTTTATTGGGAGACTAGGGGGAACGCTTTGTGGAAGGAAATTTGTGGCTCCTCTCAGATTCCAGAACTTTCTGTCACCGAAATATGAGGAAAATATGTTTTTTTAGCCAAATGTTAAGGTTTGCAAAGGATTCTGGGTAATAGAAGCTGGTCAGAGCCCCAAAAGTCACCCCATCTTGGATTCCCCTAGGTCTCTAGTTTTAAAAAATGCACAGGTTTGGTAGGTTTCCCTAGGTGCCAGCTGAGCTAGAGGCCAAAATCTACAGGTAGGCACTTTGCAAAAAACAGCTGTTTTCTGTGATGTGTCCACGTTGTGTTTTGGGGCATATCCTGTTGCGGGTGCTAGGCCTACCGACACAACTGAGGTACCATTTTTATTGGGAGACTTGGGGGAACGCTGGGTGGAAGGAAATTTGTGGCTCCTCTCAGATTCCAGAACTTTCTGTCACTGAAATGTGAGGAAAGTATGTTTTTTTAGCGAAATGTTGAGGTTTGCAAAGGATTCTGGGTAATAGAACCTGGTCAGAGCCCCACAAGTCACCCCATCTTGGATTTCCCTAGGTCTCTAGTTTTAAAAAATGCACAGGTTTGGTAGGTTTCCGGAGGTGCCAGCTGAGCTAGAGGCCAAAATCTACAGGTAGGCACTTTGCAAAAAACAGCTGTTTTCTGTGATGTGTCCACGTTGTGTTTTGGGGCATAACCTGTCGCGGGCGCTAGGCCTACCCACACAAGTGAGGTACCATTTTTTTTGGGAGACTTGGGGGAACGCTGGGTGGAAGGAAATTTGTGGCTCCTCTCAGATTCCAGATCTTTCTGTCACCGAAATGTGAGGAAAATATGTTTTTTTAGCCAAATGTTGAGGTTTGCAAAGGATTCTGGGTAATAGAAGATGGTCAGAGCCCCAAAAGTCACCCCATCTTGGATTCCCCTAGGTCTCTAGTTTTAAAAAATGCACAGGTTTGGTAGGTTTCCCTAGGTGCCAGCTGAGCTAGAGGCCAAAATCTACAGGTAGGCACTTTGCAAAAAACAGCTGTTTTCTGTGATGTGTCCACGTTGTGTTTTGGGGCATATCCTGTTGCGGGTGCTAGGCCTACCCACACAAGTGAGGTACCATTTTTATTGGGAGACTTGGGGGAACGCTGGGTGGAAGGAAATTTGTGGCTCATCTCAGATTCCAGAACTTTCTGTCACTGAAATGTGAGGAAAGTATGTTTTTTTAGCGAAATGTTGAGGTTTGCAAAGGATTCTGGGTAATAGAACCTGGTCAGAGCCCCACAAGTCACCCCATCTTGGATTTCCCTAGGTCTCTAGTTTTAAAAAATGCACAGGTTTGGTAGGTTTCCGGAGGTGCCAGCTGAGCTAGAGGCCAAAATCTACAGGTAGGCACTTTGCAAAAAACAGCTGTTTTCTGTGATGTGTCCACGTTGTGTTTTGGGGCATATCCTGTTGCGGGTGCTAGGCCTACCGACACAACTGAGGTACCATTTTTATTGGGAGACTTGGGGGAACGCTGGGTGGAAGGAAATTTGTGGCTCCTCTCAGATTCCAGAACTTTCTGTCACTGAAATGTGAGGAAAGTATGTTTTTTTAGCGAAATGTTGAGGTTTGCAAAGGATTCTGGGTAATAGAACCTGGTCAGTTCCCCACAAGTCACCCCATCTTGGATTTCCCTAGGTCTCTAGTTTTAAAAAATGCACAGGTTTGGCAGGTTTCCGGAGGTGCCAGCTGAGCTAGAGGCCAAAATCTACAGGTAGGCACTTTGCAAAAAACAGCTGTTTTCTCTGATGTGTCCACGTTGTGTTTTGGGGCATATCCTGTTGCGGGTGCTAGGCCTACCCACACAAGTGAGGTACCATTTTTATTGGGAGACTTGGGGGAACGCTGGGTGCAAGGAAATTTGTGGCTCCTCTCAGATTCCAGAACTTTCTGTCACTGAAATGTGAGGAAAGTATGTATTTTTAGCGAAATGTTGAGGTTTGCAAAGGATTCTGGGTAATAGAACCTGGTCAGAGCCCCACAAGTCACCCCATCTTGGATTTCCCTAGGTCTCTAGTTTTAAAAAATGCACAGGTTTGGTAGGTTTCCGGAGGTGCCAGCTGAGCTAGAGGCCAAAATCTACAGGTAGGCACTTTGCAAAAAACAGCTGTTTTCTGTGATGTGTCCACGTTGTGTTTTGGGGCATATACTGTCGCGGGCGCTAGGCCTACCCACACAAGTGAGGTACCATTTTTATCGGGAGAATTGGGGGAGCGCTGGGTGCAAGGAAATTTGTGGCTCCTCTCAGATTCCAGAACTTTCTGTCACCGAAATGTGAGGAAAATATGTTTTTTTAGCCAAATTTTGAGGTTTGCAAATGATTCTGGGTAACAGAACCTGGTCAGAGCCCCACAAGTTACCCCATCTTGTATTCCTCTAGGTCTCTAGTTTTCAAAAATGCACAGGTTTGGTAGGTTTCCCTAGGTGCCGGCTGAGCTAGAGGCCAAAACCTACAGGTAGGCACTTTGCAAAAAACAGCTCTGTTTTCTGTGATGTGTCCACGTTGTGTTTTGGGGCATATCCTGTTGCGGATGCTAGGCCGACCCACACAAGTGAGGTACCATTTTTATTGGGAGACTAGGGGGAACGCTGGGTGGAAGGAAATTTGTGGCTCCTCTCAGATTCCAGAACTTTCTGTCACCGAAATATGTGGAAAATATGTTTTTTTAGCCAAATGTTAAGGTTTGCAAAGGATTCTGGGTAATAGAAGCTGGTCAGAGCCCCAAAAGTCACCCCATCTTGGATTCCCCTAGGTCTCTAGTTTTAAAAAATGCACAGGTTTGGTAGGTTTCCCTAGGTGCCAGCTGAGCTAGAGGCCAAAATCTACAGGTAGGCACTTTGCAAAAAACAGCTGTTTTCTGTGATGTGTCCACGTTGTGTTTTGGGGCATATCCTGTTGCGGGTGCTAGGCCTACCCACACAACTGAGGTACCATTTTTATTGGGAGACTTGGGGGAACGCTGGGTGGAAGGAAATTTGTGGCTCCTCTCAGATTCCAGAACTTTCTGTCACTGAAATGTGAGGAAAGTATGTTTTTTCAGCGAAATGTTGAGGTTTGCAAAGGATTCTGGGTAATAGAACCTGGTCAGAGCCCCACAAGTCACCCCATCTTGGATTTCCCTAGGTGTCTAGTTTTAAAAAATGCACAGGTTTGGTAGGTTTCCGGAGGTGCCAGCTGAGCTAGAGGCCAAAATCTACAGGTAGGCACTTTGCAAAAAACAGCTGTTTTCTGTGATGTGTCCACGTTGTGTTTTGGGGCATATCCTGTCGCGGGCGCTAGGCCTACCCGCACAAGTGAGGTACCATTTTTATCGGGAGACTTGGGGAGCGCTGGGTGCAAGGAAATTTGTGGCTCCTCTCAGATTCCAGAACTTTCTGTCACTGAAATGTGAGGAAAGTATGTTTTTTTTAGCGAAATGTTGAGGTTTGCAAAGGATTCTGGGTAATAGAACCTGGTCAGAGCCCCACAAGTCACCCCATCTTGAATTTCCCTAGGTCTCTAGTTTTCAAAAATGCACAGGTTTGGTAGGTTTCCCTAGGTGCCGGCTGAGCTAGAGGCCAAAACCTACAGGTAGGCACTTTGCAAAAAACAGCTCTGTTTTCTGTGATGTGTCCACGTTGTGTTTTGGGGCATATCCTGTTGCGGATGCTAGGCCTACCCACACAAGTGAGGTACCATTTTTATTGGGAGACTTGGGGGAACGCTGGGTGGAAGGAAAGTTGTGGCTCCTCTCAGATTCCAGAACTTTCTGTCACCAAAATGTGAGGAAAATATGTTTTTTTAGCCAAATGTTGAGGTTTGCAAAGGATTCTGGGTAACAGAACCTGGTCAGAGCCCCACAAGTTACCCCATCTTGGATTCCCCTAGGTCTCTAGTTTTCAAAAATGCACAGGTGTGGTAGGTTTCCCTAGGTGCCGGCTGAGCTAGAGGCCAAAATCTACAGATAGGCACTTTGCAAAAAACAGCTCTGTTTTCTGTCAAAAAATGGGATGTGCCCACTTTGTGTTTTGGGACATTTCCTGTCGTGGGCGCTAGGACTACCCACACAAGTGAGGTATCATTTTTATCGAGAGGCTTGGGGGAATGCTCGGTGGAAGGAAATTTGTGGCTCCTCTCAGATTCCAGAACTTTCTGTCACCGAAATGTGAGGAAAATATGTTTTTTTAGCCAAATGTTAAGGTTTGCAAAGGATTCTGGGTAATAGAAGCTGGTCAGAGCCCCACAAGTCACCCCATCTTGGATTTCCCTAGGTCTCTAGTTTTAAAAAATGCAAAGGTTTGGTAGGTTTCCGGAGGTGCCAGCTGAGCTAGAGGCCAAAATCTACAGGTAGGCACTTTGCAAAAAACAGCTGTTTTCTCTGATGTGTCCACGTTGTGTTTTGGGGCATATCCTGTTGCGGGTGCTAGGCCTACCCACACAAGTGAGGTACCATTTTTATTGGGAGACTTGGGGGAACGCTGGGTGCAAGGAAATTTGTGGCTCCTCTCAGATTCCAGAACTTTCTGTCACTGAAATGTGAGGAAAGTATGTTTTTTTAGCGAAATGTTGAGGTTTGCAAAGGATTCTGGGTAATAGAACCTGGTCAGAGCCCCACAAGTCACCCCATCTTGGATTTCCCTAGGTCTCTAGTTTTAAAAAATGCACAGGTTTGGTAGGTTTCCGGAGGTGCCAGCTGAGCTAGAGGCCAAAATCTACAGGTAGGCACTTTGCAAAAAACAGCTGTTTTCTGTGATGTGTCCACGTTGTGTTTTGGGGCATATCCTGTCGCGGGCGCTAGGCCTACCCACACAAGTGAGGTACCATTTTTATCGGGAGAATTGGGGGAGCGCTGGGTGCAAGGAAATGTGTGGCTCCTCTCAGATTCCAGAACTTTCTGTCACCGAAATGTGAGGAAAATATGTTTTTTTAGCCAAATTTTGAGGTTTGCAAATGATTCTGGGTAACAGAACCTGGTCAGAGCCCCACAAGTTACCCCATCTTGTATTCCTCTAGGTCTCTAGTTTTCAAAAATGCACAGGTTTGGTAGGTTTCCCTAGGTGCCGGCTGAGCTAGAGGCCAAAACCTACAGGTAGGCACTTTGCAAAAAACAGCTCTGTTTTCTGTGATGTGCCCACGTTGTGTTTTGGGGCATATCCTGTTGCGGATGCTAGGCCTACCCACACAAGTGAGGTACCATTTTTATTGGGAGACTAGGGGGAACGCTTTGTGGAAGGAAATTTGTGGCTCCTCTCAGATTCCAGAACTTTCTGTCACCGAAATATGAGGAAAATATGTTTTTTTAGCCAAATGTTAAGGTTTGCAAAGGATTCTGGGTAATAGAAGCTGGTCAGAGCCCCAAAAGTCACCCCATCTTGGATTCCCCTAGGTCTCTAGTTTTAAAAAATGCACAGGTTTGGTAGGTTTCCCTAGGTGCCAGCTGAGCTAGAGGCCAAAATCTACAGGTAGGCACTTTGCAAAAAACAGCTGTTTTCTGTGATGTGTCCACGTTGTGTTTTGGGGCATATCCTGTTGCGGGTGCTAGGCCTACCGACACAACTGAGGTACCATTTTTATTGGGAGACTTGGGGGAACGCTGGGTGGAAGGAAATTTGTGGCTCCTCTCAGATTCCAGAACTTTCTGTCACTGAAATGTGAGGAAAGTATGTTTTTTTAGCGAAATGTTGAGGTTTGCAAAGGATTCTGGGTAATAGAACCTGGTCAGAGCCCCACAAGTCACCCCATCTTGGATTTCCCTAGGTCTCTAGTTTTAAAAAATGCACAGGTTTGGTAGGTTTCCGGAGGTGCCAGCTGAGCTAGAGGCCAAAATCTACAGGTAGGCACTTTGCAAAAAACAGCTGTTTTCTGTGATGTGTCCACGTTGTGTTTTGGGGCATAACCTGTCGCGGGCGCTAGGCCTACCCACACAAGTGAGGTACCATTTTTTTTGGGAGACTTGGGGGAACGCTGGGTGGAAGGAAATTTGTGGCTCCTCTCAGATTCCAGATCTTTCTGTCACCGAAATGTGAGGAAAATATGTTTTTTTAGCCAAATGTTGAGGTTTGCAAAGGATTCTGGGTAATAGAAGATGGTCAGAGCCCCAAAAGTCACCCCATCTTGGATTCCCCTAGGTCTCTAGTTTTAAAAAATGCACAGGTTTGGTAGGTTTCCCTAGGTGCCAGCTGAGCTAGAGGCCAAAATCTACAGGTAGGCACTTTGCAAAAAACAGCTGTTTTCTGTGATGTGTCCACGTTGTGTTTTGGGGCATATCCTGTTGCGGGTGCTAGGCCTACCCACACAAGTGAGGTACCATTTTTATTGGGAGACTTGGGGGAACGCTGGGTGGAAGGAAATTTGTGGCTCATCTCAGATTCCAGAACTTTCTGTCACTGAAATGTGAGGAAAGTATGTTTTTTTAGCGAAATGTTGAGGTTTGCAAAGGATTCTGGGTAATAGAACCTGGTCAGAGCCCCACAAGTCACCCCATCTTGGATTTCCCTAGGTCTCTAGTTTTAAAAAATGCACAGGTTTGGTAGGTTTCCGGAGGTGCCAGCTGAGCTAGAGGCCAAAATCTACAGGTAGGCACTTTGCAAAAAACAGCTGTTTTCTGTGATGTGTCCACGTTGTGTTTTGGGGCATATCCTGTTGCGGGTGCTAGGCCTACCGACACAACTGAGGTACCATTTTTATTGGGAGACTTGGGGGAACGCTGGGTGGAAGGAAATTTGTGGCTCCTCTCAGATTCCAGAACTTTCTGTCACTGAAATGTGAGGAAAGTATGTTTTTTTAGCGAAATGTTGAGGTTTGCAAAGGATTCTGGGTAATAGAACCTGGTCAGAGCCCCACAAGTCACGCCATCTTGGATTTCCCTAGGTCTCTAGTTTTAAAAAATGCACAGGTCTGGTAGGTTTCCCTAGGTGCCGGCTGAGCTAGAGGCCAAAATCTACAGGTAGGCACTTTGCAAAAAACTGCTCTGTTTTCTGTGATGTGTCCACGTTGTGTTTTGGGGCATATCCTGTTGCGGGTGCTAGGCCTACCCACACAAGTGAGGTACCATTTTTTTTGGGAGACTTGGGGGAACGCTGGGTGGAAGGAAATTTGTGGCTCCTCTCAGATTCCAGATCTTTCTGTCACCGAAATGTGAGGAAAATATGTTTTTTTTTGCCAAATGTTGAGGTTTGCAAAGGATTCTGGGTAATAGAACCTAGTGAAAGCCCCACAAGTCACCCCATCTTGGATTCCCCTAGTTCTTTAGTTTTCATAAATGCACAGGTTTGGTAGGTTTCCCTAGGTGCCGGCTGAGCTAGAAGCCAAAATCTACAGGTAGGCACTTTACAAAAAACAGCTGTTTTCTGTGATGTGTCCACGTTGTGTTTTGGGGCATATCCTGTCGCGGGCGCTAGGCCTACCCACACAAGTGAGGTACCATTTTTATCGGGAGACTTGGGGGAACGCTGGGTGGAAGGAAATTTGTGGCTCCTCTCAGATTCCAGAACTTTCTGTCACCGAAATGTGAGGAAAATATGTTTTTTTAGCCAAATGTTGAGGTTTGCAAAGGATTCTGGGTAATAGAAGATGGTCAGAGCCCCAAAAGTCACCCCATCTTGGATTCCCCTAGGTCTCTAGTTTTAAAAAATGCACAGGTTTGGTAGGTTTCCCTAGGTGCCAGCTGAGCTAGAGGCCAAAATCTACAGGTAGGCACTTTGCAAAAAACAGCTGTTTTCTGTGATGTGTCCACCTTGTGTTTTGGGGCATATCCTGTTGCGGGTGCTAGGCCTACCCACACAAGTGAGGTACCATTTTTATTGGGAGACTTGGGGGAACGCTGGGTGGAAGGAAATTTGTGGCTCATCTCAGATTCCAGAACTTTCTGTCACTGAAATGTGAGGAAAGTATGTTTTTTTAGCGAAATGTTGAGGTTTGCAAAGGATTCTGGGTAATAGAACCTGGTCAGAGCCCCACAAGTCACCCCATCTTGGATTTCCCTAGGTCTCTAGTTTTAAAAAATGCACAGGGTTGGTAGGTTTCCGGAGGTGCCAGCTGAGCTAGAGGCCAAAATCTACAGGTAGGCACTTTGCAAAAAACAGCTGTTTTCTGTGATGTGTCCACGTTGTGTTTTGGGGCATATCCTGTCGCGGGCGCTAGGCCTACCCACACAAGTGAGGTACCATTTTTATCGGGAGACTTGGGGGAGCGCTGGGTGCAAGGAAATTTGTGGCTCCTCTCAGATTCCAGAACTTTCTGTCACCGAAATGTGAGGAAAATATGTTTTTTTAGCCAAATTTTGAGGTTTGCAAATGATTCTGGGTAACAGAACCTGGTCAGAGCCCCACAAGTTACCCCATATTGGATTCCTCTAGGTCTCTAGTTTTCAAAAATGCACAGGTTTGGTAGGTTTCCCTAGGTGCCGGCTGAGCTAGAGGCCAAAACCTACAGGTAGCCACTTTGCAAAAAACAGCTCTGTTTTCTGTGATGTGTCCACGTTGTGTTTTGGGGCAAATCCTGTTGCGGATGCTAGGCCTACCCACACAAGTGAGGTACCATTTTTATTGGGAGACTTGGGGGAACGCTGGGTGGAAGGGAATTTGTGGCTCCTCTCAGATTCCAGAACTTTCTGTCACCGAAATATGAGGAAAATATGTTTTTTAAGCCAAATGTTAAGGTTTGCAAAGGATTCTGGGTAATAGAACCTGGTCAGAGCCCCACAAGTCACTCCATCTTGGATTCCCCTAGGTCTCTAGTTCTAAAAAATGCACAGGTTTGGTAGGTTTCCCGTGGTGCCAGCTGAACCAGAGGCCAAAATCTACAGGTAGTCACTTTGCAAAAAACAGCTGTTTTCTGTGATGTGTCACGTTGTGTTTTGGGGCATATCCTGTCGCGGGCGCTAGGCCTACCCACACAAGTGAGGTACCATTTTTATCGGGAGACTTGGGGGAGCGCTGGGTGCAAGGAAATTTGTGGCTCCTCTCAGATTCCAGAACTTTCTGTCACCGAAATGTGAGGAAAATATGTTTTTTTAGCCAAATTTTGAGGTTTGCAAATGATTCTGGGTAACAGAACCTGGTCAGAGCCCACAAGTTACCCCATCTTGGATTCCTCTAGGTCAATAATTTTCAAAAATGCACAGGTTTGGTAGGTTTCCCTAGGTGCCGGCTGAGCTAGAGGCCAAAACCTACAGGTAGGCACTTTGCAAAAAACAGCTCTGTTTTCTGTGATGTGTCCACGTTGTGTTTTGGGGCATATCCTGTTGCGGATGCTAGGCCTACCCACACAAGTGAGGTACCATTTTTATTGGGAGACTTGGGGGAACACTGGGTGGAAGGAAATTTGTGGCTCCTCTCAGATTCCACAACTTTCTGTCTCCGAAATATGAGGAAAATATGTTTTTTTAGCCAAATGTTAAGGTTTGCAAAGGATTCTGGGTAATAGAACCTGGTCAGAGCCCCACAAGTCACTCCATCTTGGATTCCCCTAGGTCTCTAGTTCTAAAAAATGCACAGGTTTGGCAGGTTTCCCGTGGTGCCAGCTGAACCAGAGGCCAAAATCTACAGGTAGTCACTTTGCAAAAAACAGCTGTTTTCTGTGATGTGTCCACGTTGTGTTTTGGGGCATATCCTGTCGCGGGCGCTAAGCCTACCCACACAAGTGAGGTACCATTTTTATCGGGAGACTTGGGGTAACGCTGGGTGGAAGGAAATTTGTGGCTCCTCTCAGATTCCAGAACTTTCTGTCACCGAAATGTGAGGAAAATATGTTTTTTTAGCCACATTTTGAGGTTTGCAAAGGATTCTGGGTAATAGAACCTGGTCAGAGCCCCACAAGTCACCCAATCTTGGATTCCCCTAGGTCTCTAGTTTTAAAAAATGCACAGGTTTGGTAGGTTTCCCTAGGTGCCAGCTGAGCTAGAGGCCAAAATCTACAGGTAGGCACTTTGCAAAAAACAGCTGTTTTCTGTGATGTGTCCACGTTGTGTTTTGGGGCATATCCTGTCGCGGACGCTAGGCCTATCCACACAAGTGAGGTACCATTTTTATCGGGAGACTTGGCGGAACGCTGGGTGCAAGGAAATTTGTGGCTCCTCTCAGATTCCAGAACTTTCTGTCACCGAAATGTGAGGAAAATATGTTTTTCTAGCCAAATTTTGAGGTTTGCAAAGGATTCTGGGTAACCGAACCTGGTCAGAGCCCCACAAGTCACCCCATCTTGGATTCCCCTAGGCCTCTAGTTTTCAAAAATGCACAGGTTTGATAGGTTTCCCTAGGTGCCGGCTGAGCTAGAGGCCAAAATCTACAGGTAGGCACTTTGCAAAAAACAGCTGTTTTCTGTGAAGTGTCCACGTTGTGTTTTGGGGCATATCCTGTCGCGGGCGCTAGGCCTACCCACACAAGTGAGGTGCCATTTTTATCGGGAGACTTGGGGGAGCGCTGGGTGCAAGGAAATTTGTGGCTCCTCTCAGATTCCAGAACTTGCTGTCACCGAAATGTGAGGAAAATATGTTTTTTTAGCCAAATTTTGAGGTTTGCAAATGATTCTGGGTAACAGAACCTGGTCAGAGCCCCACAAGTTACCCCATCTTGGATTCCCCTAGGTCTCTAGTTTTCAAAAATGCACAGGTGTGGTAGGTTTCCCTAGGTGCCGGCTGAGCTAGAGGCCGAAATCTACAGATAGGCACTTTGCAAAAAACAGCTCTGTTTTCTGTCAAAAAATGGGATGTGCCCACTTTGTGTTTTGGGACATTTCCTGTCGCGGGCGCTAGGACTACCCACACAAGTGAGGTATCATTTTTATCGGGAGACTTGGGGGAATGCTCGGTGGAAGGAAATTTGTGGCTCCTCTCAGATTCCAGAACTTTCTGTCACCGAAATGTGAGGAAAATGTATTTTTTTAGCCACATTTTGAGGTTTGGAAAGGATTCTGGGTAACAGAACCTGGTCAGAGCCCAAAAAGTCACCTCATCTTGGATTCCCCTAGGTCTCTAGTTTTCAAAAATGCACAGGTTTGGTAGGTTTCCATAGGTGCCGGCTGAGCTAGAGGCCAAAATCTACAGGTAGGCACTTTGCAAAAAACAGCTCTGTTTTCTGTGATGTGTCCACGTTGTGTTTTGGGGCATATCCTGTTGCGGGTGCTAGGGCTACCCACACAAGTGAGGTACCATTTTTATTGGGAGACTTGGGGGAACGCTGGGTGGAAGGAAATTTGTGGCTCCTCTCAGATTCCAGAACTTTCTGTCACCGAAATGTGAGGAAAATATGTTTTTTTAGCGAAATGTTGAGGTTTGCAAAGGATTCTGGGTAATAGAACCTGGTCAGAGCCCCACAAGTCACCCCATCTTGGATTTCCCTAGGTCTCTAGTTTTAAAAAATGCACAGGTTTGGTAGGTTTCCAGAGGTGCCAGCTGAGCTAGAGGCCAAAATCTACAGGTAGGCACTTTGCAAAAAACAGCTGTTTTCTGTGATGTGTCCACGTTGTGTTTTGGGGCATATCCTGTCGCGGGCGCTAGGCCTACACACACAAGTGAGGTACCATTTTTATCGGGAGACTTGGGGGAACGCTGGTTGCAAGGAAATTTGTGGCTCCTCTCAGATTCCAGAACTTTCTGTCACCGAAATGTGAGGAAAATATGTTTTTTTAGCCAAATTTTGAGGTTTGCAAATGATTCTGGGTAACAGAACCTGGTCAGAGCCCCACAAGTTACCCCATCTTGGATTCCCCTAGGTTTCTAGTTTTCAAAAATGCACAGGTCTGGTAGGTTTCCCTAGGTGCCGGCTGAGCTAGAGGCCAAAATCTACAGATAGGCACTTTGCAAAAAACAGCTCTGTTTTCTGTCAAAAAATGGGATGTGCCCACTTTGTGTTTTGGGACATTTCCTATCGCGGGCGCTAGGACTACCCACACAAGTGAGGTATCATTTTTATTGGGAGGCTTGGGGGAATGCTCGGTGGAAGGAAATTTGTGGCTCCTCTCAGATTCCAGAACTTTCTGTCACCGAAATGTGAGGAAAATGTATTTTTTTAGCCACATTTTGAGGTTTGCAAAGGATTCTGGGTAACAGAACCTGGTCAGAGCCCAAAAAGTCACCCCA
Source organism: Pleurodeles waltl (assembly GCF_031143425.1). Classification (NCBI taxonomy): domain Eukaryota; kingdom Metazoa; phylum Chordata; class Amphibia; order Caudata; family Salamandridae; genus Pleurodeles; species Pleurodeles waltl. The sequence continues at coordinate 843,815,732 of NC_090436.1, forward strand.
TCTTGGATTCCCCTAGGTCTCTAGTTTTGAAAAATGCACAGGTTTGGTAGGTTTCCCTAGGTGCCGGCTGAGCTAGAGGCCAAAATCTACAGGTAGGCACTTTGCAAAAAACTGCTCTGTTTTCTGTGATGTGTCCACGTTGTGTTTTGGGGCATATCCTGTTGCGGGTGCTAGGCCTACCCACACAAGTGAGGTACCATTTTTATTGGGAGACTTGGGGGAACGCTGGGTGGAAGGAAATTTGTGGCTCCTCTCAGATTCCAGATCTTTCTGTCACCGAAATATGAGGAAAATATGTTTTTTTAGCCAAATGTTAAGGTTTGCAAAGGATTCTGGGTAATAGAAGCTGGTCAGAGCCCCAAAAGTCACCCCATCTTGGATTCCCCTAGGTCTCTAGTTTTAAAAAATGCACAGGTTTGGTAGGTTTCCCTAGGTGCCAGCTGAGGTAGAGGCCAAAATCTACAGGTAGGCACTTTGCAAAAAACAGCTGTTTTCTGTGATGTGTCCACGTTGTGTTTTGGGGCATATCCTGTTGCGAGTGCTAGGCCTACCCACACAAGTGAGGTACCATTTTTATTGGGAGACTTGGGGGAACGCTGGGTGGAAGGAAATTTGTGGCTCCTCTCAGATTCCAGAACTTTCTGTCACTGAAATGTGAGGAAAGTATGTTTTTTTAGCGAAATGTTGAGGTTTGCAAAGGATTCTGGGTAATAGAACCTGGTCAGAGCCCCACAAGTCACATCATCTTGGATTTCCCTAGGTCTCTAGTTTTAAAAAATGCACAGGTTTGGTAGGTTTCCGGAGGTGCCAGCTGAGCTAGAGGCCCAAATCTACAGGTAGGCACTTTGCAAAAAACAGCTGTTTTCTGTGATGTGTCCACGTTGTGTTTTGGGGCATATCCTGTTGCGGGTGCGAGGCCTACCCACACAAGTGAGGTACCATTTTTATTGGGAGACTTGGGGAAACGCTGGGTGGAAGGAAATTTGTGGCTCCTCTCAGATTCCAGAACTTTCTGTCACTGAAATGTGAGGAAAGTATGTTTTTTTAGCGAAATGTTGAGGTTTGCAAAGGATTCTGGGTAATAGAACCTGGTCAGAGCCCCACAAGTCACCCCATCTTGGATTTCCCTAGGTCTCTAGTTTTAAAAAATGCACAGGTTTGGTAGGTTTCCGGAGGTGCCAGCTGAGCTAGAGGCCAAAATCTACAGGTAGGCACTTTGCAAAAAACAGCTGTTTTCTGTGATGTGTCCACGTTGTGTTTTGGGGCATATCCTGTCGCGGACGCTAGGCCTACCCACACAAGTGAGGTACCATTTTTATCGGGAGACTTGGCGGAACGCTGGGTGCAAGGAAATTTGTGGCTCCTCTCAGATTCCAGAACTTTCTGTCACCGAAATGTGAGGAAAATATGTTTTTCTAGCCAAATTTTGAGGTTTGCAAAGGATTCTGGGTAACCGAACCTGGTCAGAGCCCCACAAGTCACCCCATCTTGGATTCCCCTAGGTCTCTAGTTTTCAAAAATGCACAGGTTTGATAGGTTTCCCTAGGTGCCGGCTGAGCTAGAGGCCAAAATCTACAGGTAGGCACTTTGCAAAAAACAGCTGTTTTCTGTGATGTGTCCACGTTGTGTTTTGGGGCATATCCTGTCGCGGGCGCTAGGCCTACCCACTCAAGTGAGGTGCCATTTTTATCGGGAGACTTGGGGGAGCGCTGGGTGCAAGGAAATTTGTGGCTCCTCTCAGATTCCAGAACTTGCTGTCACCGAAATGTGAGGAAAATATGTTTTTTTAGCCAAATGTTGAGGTTTGCAAATGATTCTGGGTAACAGAACCTGGTCAGAGCCCCACAAGTTACCCCATCTTGGATTCCCCTAGGTCTCTAGTTTTCAAAAATACACAGGTGTGGTAGGTTTCCCTAGGTGCCGGCTGAGCTAGAGGCCAAAATCTACAGATAGGCACTTTGCAAAAAACAGCTCTGTTTTCTGTCAAAAAATGGGATGTGCCCACTTTGTGTTTTGGGACATTTCCTGTTGCGGGCGCTAGGACTACCCACACAAGTGAGGTATCATTTTTATCGGGAGACTTGGGGGAATGCTCGGTGGAAGGAAATTTGTGGCTCCTCTCAGATTCCAGAACTTTCTGTCACCGAAATGTGAGGAAAATGTATTTTTTTAGCCACATTTTGAGGTTTGGAAAGGATTCTGGGTAACAGAACCTGGTCAGAGCCCAAAAAGTCACCTCATCTTGGATTCCCCTAGGTCTCTAGCTTTCAAAAATGCACAGGTTTGGTAGGTTTCCCTAGGTGTCGGCTGTGCTAGAGGCCAAAATCTACAGGTAGGCACTTTGCAAAAAACAGCTCTGTTTTCTGTGAAGTGTCCACGTTGTGTTTTGGGGCATATCCTGTTGCGGGTGCTAGGGCTACCCACACAAGTGAGGTACCATTTTTATTGGGAGACTTGGGGGAACGCTGGGTGGAAGGAAATTTGTGGCTCCTCTCAGATTCCAGAACTTTCTGTCACCGAAATGTGAGGAAAATATGATTTTTTAGCGAAATGTTGAGGTTTGCAAAGGATTCTGGGTAATAGAACCTGGTCAGAGCCCCACAAGTCACCCCATCTTGGATTTCCCTAGGTCTCTAGTTTTAAAAAATGCACAGGTTTGGTAGGTTTCCAGAGGTGCCAGCTGAGCTAGAGGCCAAAATCTACAGGTAGGCACTTTGCAAAAAACAGCTGTTTTCTGTGATGTGTCCACGTTGTGTTTTGGGGCATATCCTGTCGCGGGCGCTAGGCCTACACACACAAGTGAGGTACCATTTTTATCGGGAGACTTGGGGGAACGCTGGTTGCAAGGAAATTTGTGGCTCCTCTCAGATTCCAGAACTTTCTGTCACCGAAATGTGAGGAAAATATGTTTTTTTAGCCAAATTTTGAGGTTTGCAAAGGATTCTGGGTAATAAAACCTGGTCAGAGCCCCACAAGTCACCCCATCTTGGATTTCCCTAGGTCTCTAGTTTTAAAAAATGCACAGGTTTGGTAGGTTTCCGGAGGTGCCAGCTGAGCTAGATGCCAAAATCTACAGGTAGGCACTTTGCAAAAAACAGCTGTTTTCTGTGATGTGTCCACGTTGTGTTTTGGGGCATATCCTGTTGCGGGTGCTAGGCCTACCCACACAAGTGAGGTACCATTTTTATTGGGAGACTTGGGGGAACGCTGGGTGGAAGGAAATTTGTGGCTCCTCTCAGATTCCAGAACTTTCTGTCACTGAAATGTGAGGAAAGTATGTTTTTTTAGCGAAATGTTGAGGTTTGCAAAGGATTCTGGGTAATAGAACCTGGTCAGAGCCCCACAAGTCACCCCATCTTGGATTTCCCTAGGTCTCTAGTTTTAAAAAATGCACAGGTTTGGTAGGTTTCCGGAGGTGCCAGCTGAGCTAGAGGCCAAAATCTACAGGTAGGCACTTTGCAAAAAACAGCTGTTTTCTGTGATGTGTCCACGTTGTGTTTTGGGGCATATCCTGTCGCAGGCGCTAGGCCTACCCACACAAGTGAGGTACCATTTTTATCGGGAGAATTGGGGGAGCGCTGGGTGCAAGGAAATTTGTGGCTCCTCTCAGATTCCAGAACTTTCTGTCACCGAAATGTGAGGAAAATATGTTTTTTTAGCCAAATTTTGAGGTTTGCAAATGATTCTGGGTAACAGAACCTGGTCAGAGCCCCACAAGTTACCCCATCTTGGATTCCTCTAGGTCTCTAGTTTTCAAAAATGCACAGGTTTGGTAGGTTTCCCTAGGTGCCGGCTGAGCTAGAGGCCAAAACCTACAGGTAGGCACTTTGCAAAAAACAGCTCTGTTTTCTGTGATGTGTCCACGTTGTGTTTTGGGGCATATCCTGTTGCGGATGCTAGGCCTACCCACACAAGTGAGGTACCATTTTTATTGGGAGACTTGGGGGAACGCTGGGTGGAAGGAAATTTGTGGCTCCTCTCAGATTCCAGAACTTTCTGTCACCGAAATATGAGGAAAATATGTTTTTTTAGCCAAATGTTAAGGTTTGCAAAGGATTCTGGGTAATAGAAGCTGGTCAGAGCCCCAAAAGTCACCCCATCTTGGATTCCCCTAGGTCTCTAGTTTTAAAAAATGCACAGGTTTGGTAGGTTTCCCTAGGTGCCAGCTGAGCTAGAAGCCAAAATCTACAGGTAGGCACTTTGCAAAAAACAGCTGTTTTCTGTGATGTGTCCACGTTGTGTTTTGGGGCATATCCTGTTGCGGGTGCTAGGCCTACCCACACAAGTGAGGTACCATTTTTATTGGGAGACTTGGGGGAACGCTGGGTGGACGGAAATTTGTGGCTCCTCTCAGATTCCAGAACTTTCTGTCACTGAAATGTGAGGAAAGTATGTTTTTTTAGCGAAATGTTGAGGTTTGCAAAGGATTCTGGGTAATAGAACCTGGTCAGTTCCCCACAAGTCACCCCATCTTGGATTTCCCTAGGTCTCTAGTTTTAAAAAATGCACAGGTTTGGTAGGTTTCCGGAGGTGCCAGCTGAGCTAGAGGCCAAAATCTACAGGTAGGCACTTTGCAAAAAACAGCTGTTTTCTGTGATGTGTCCACGTTGTGTTTTGGGGCATATCCTGTCGCGGGCGCTAGGCCTACCCACACAAGTGAGGTACCATTTTTATCGGGAGACTTGGGGAGCGCTGGGTGCAAGGTAATTTGTGGCTCCTCTCAGATTCCAGAACTTTCTGTCACCGAAATGTGAGGAAAATATGTTTTTTTAGCCAAATTTTGAGGTTTGCAAATGATTCTGGGTAACAGAACCTGGTCAGAGCCCCACAAGTTACCCCATCTTGGATTCCTCTAGGTCTCTAGTTTTCAAAAATGCACAGGTTTGGTAGGTTTCCCTAGGTGCCGGCTGAGCTAGAGGCCAAAACCTACAGATAGGCACTTTGCAAAAAACTGCTCTGTTTTCTGTCAAAAAATGGGATGTGCCCACTTTGTGTTTTGGGACATTTCCTGTCGCGGGCGCTAGGACTACCCACACAAGTGAGGTATCATTTTTATCGGGAGGCTTGGGGGAATGCTCGGTGGAAGGAAATTTTTGGCTCCTCTCAGATTCCAGAACTTTCTGTCACCGAAATGTGAGGAAAATTTATTTTTTTAGCCACATTTTGAGGTTTGCAAAGGATTCTGGGTAACAGAACCTGGTCAGAACCCCACAAGTCACCCCATCTTGGATTCCCCTAGGTCTCTAGTTTTAAAAAATGCACAGGTTTGGTCGGTTTCCCTAGGTGCCGGCTGAGCTAGAGGCCAGAATCTACAGGTAGGCACTTTGCAAAAAACAGCTGTTTTCTGTGATGTGTCCACGTTGTGTTTTGGGGCATATCCTGTCACGGGTGCTAGGCCTACCCACACAAATGAGGTACCATTTTTATTGGGAGACTTGGGGGAACACTGGGTGGAAGGAAATTTGTGGCTCCTCTCAGATTCCAGAACTTTCTGTCACCGAAATGTGAGGAAAATATGTTTTTTTAGCCAAATGTTGAGGTTTGCAAAGGATTCTGGGTAATAGAACCTGGTCAGAGCCCCAAAAGTCACCCCATCTTGGATTCCCCTAGGTCTCTAGTTTTAAAAATGCACAGGTTTGGTAGGTTTCCCTAGGTGCCAGCTGAGCTAGAGGCCAAAATCTACAGGTAGGCACTTTACAAAAAACAGCTGTTTTCTGTGATGTGTCCACGTTGTGTGTTGGGGCATATCCTGTTGCGGGCGCTAGGCCTACCCACACAAGTGAGGTACCATTTTTATCGGGAGACTTGGGGGAACGCTGGGTGGAAGGAAATTTGTGGCTCCTCTCAGATTCCAGAACTTTCTTTCACTGAAATGTGAGGAAAATATGTTTTTTTAGCGAAATGTTGAGGTTTGCAAAGGATTCTGGGTAATAGAACCTGGTCAGAGCCCCACAAGTCACCCCATCTTGGATTTCCCTAGGTCTCTAGTTTTAAAAAATGCACAGGTTTGGTAGGTTTCCGGAGGTGCCAGCTGAGCTAGAGGCCAAAATCTACAGGTAGGCACTTTGCAAAAAACAGCTGTTTTCTGTGATGTGTCCACGTTGTGTTTTGGGGCATATCCTGTCGCGGGCGCTAGGCCTACCCACACAAGTGAGGTACCATTTTTATTGGGAGACTTGGGGGAACGCTGGGTGCAAGGAAATTTGTGGCTCCTCTCAGATTCCAGAACTTTCTGTCACCGAAATGTGAGGAAAATATGTTTTTTTAGCCAAATTTTGAGGTTTGCAAATGATTCTGGGTAACAGATCCTGGTCAGAGCCCTTAAAGTTACCCCATCTTGGATTCCCCTAGGTCTCTAGTTTTCAAAAATGCACAGGTGTGGTAGGTTTCCCTAGGTGCCGGCTGAGCTAGAGGCCAAAATCTACAGATAGGCACTTTGCAAAAAACAGCTCTGTTTTCTGTCAAAAATGGGATGTGCCCACTTTGTGTTTTGGGACATTTCCTGTCTCGGGCGCTAGGACTACCCACACAAGTGAGGTATCATTTTTATCGGGAGACTTGGGGGAATGCTCGGTGGAAGGAAATTTGTGGCTCCTCTCAGATTCCAGAACTTTCTGTCACCAAAATGTGAGGAAAATGTATTTTTTTAGCCACATTTTGAGGTTTGCAAAGGATTCTGGGTAACAGAACCTGGTCAGAGCCCAAAAAGTCACCCCATCTTGGATTCCCCTAGGTCTCTAGTTTTCATAAATGCACAGGTTTGGTAGGTTTCCCTAGGTGCCGGCTGAGCTAGAGGCCAAAATCTACAGGTAGGCACTTTGCAAAAAACAGCTCTGTTTTCTGTGATGTGTCCACGTTGTGTTTTGGGGCATATCCTGTTGCGGGTGCTAGGCCTACCCACACAAATGAGGTACCATTTTTATTGGGAGACTTGGGGGAACGCTGGGTGGAAGGAAATTTGTGGCTCCTCTCAGATTCCAGAACTTTCTGTTACCGAAATGTGAGGAAAATATGTTTTTTTAGCCAAATGTTGAGGTTTGCAAAGGATTCTGGGTAATAGAACCTAGTCAGAGCCCCACAAGTCACCCCATATTAGATTCCCCTAGTTCTCTAGTTTTCATAAATGCACAGGTTTGGTAGGTTTCCCTAGGTGCCGGCTGAGCTAGAAGCCAAAATCTACAGGTAGGCACTTTGCAAAAAACAGCTCTGTTTTCTGTGATGTGTCCACGTTGTGTTTTGGGGCATATCCTGTCCCGGACGCTAGGCCTACCCACACAAGTGAGGTACCATTTTTATCGGGAGACTTGGCGGAACGCTGGGTGCAAGGAAATTTGTGGCTCCTCTCAGATTCCAGAACCTTCTGTCACCGAAATGTGAGGAAAATATGTTTTTCTAGCCAAATTTTGAGGTTTGCAAAAGATTCTGGGTAACAGAACCTGGTCAGAGCCCCACAAGTTACCCCATCTTGGATTCCCCTTGGTCTCTAGTTTTCAAAAATGCACAGGTTTGGTAGGTTTCCCTAGGTGCCGGCTGAGCTAGAGGCCAAAATCTACAGGTAGGCACTTTGCAAAAAACAGCTCTGTTTTCTGTGATGTGTCCACGTTGTGTTTTGGGGCATATCCTGTTCCGGGTGCTAGGCCTACCCACACAAATGAGGTACCATTTTTATTGGTAGACTTGGGTGAATGCTGGGTGGAAGGAAATTTGTGGCTCCTCTCAGATTCCAGAACTTTCTGTTACCGAAATGTGAGGAAAATATGTTTTTTTAGCCAAATGTTGAGGTTTGCAAAGGATTCTGGGTAATAGAACCTAGTCAGAGCCCCACAAGTCACCCCATCTTGGATTCCCCTAGTTCTCTAGTTTTCATAAATGCACAGGTTTGGTAGGTTTCCCTGAGCTAGAAGCCAAAATCTACAGGTAGGCACTTTGCAAAAAACAGCTCTGTTTTCTGTGATGTGTCCACGTTGTGTTTTGGGGCATATCCTGTCGCGGACGCTAGGCCTACCCACACAATTGAGGTACCATTTTTATCGGGAGACTTGGCGGAACGCTGGGTGCAAGGAAATTTGTGGCTCCTCTCAGATTCCAGAACTTTCTGTCACCGAAATGTGAGGAAAATATGTTTTTCTAGCCAAATTTTGAGGTTTGCAAAAGATTCTGGGTAACAGAACCTGGTCAGAGCCCCATAAGTTACCCCATATTGGATTCCCCTAGGTCTCTAGTTTTCAAAAATGCACAGGTTTGGTAGGTTTCCCTAGGTGCCGGCTGAGCTAGAGGCCAAAATCTACAGGTAGGCACTTTTCAAAAAACAACTCTGTTTTCTGTCAAAAAATGGGATGTGCCCACTTTGTGTTTTGGGACATTTCCTGTCACGGGCGCTAGGACTACCCACACAAGTGAGGTATCATTTTTATCGGGAGACCTGGGGGAACGCTCGGTGGAAGGAAATTTGTGGCTCCTCTCAGATTCCAGAACTTTCTGTTACCGAAATGTGAGGAAAATATGTTTTTTTAGCCAAATGTTGAGGTTTGCAAAGGATTCTGGGTAATAGAACATAGTCAGAGCCCTACAAGTCACCCCATCTTAGATTCCCCTAGTTCTCTAGTTTTCATAAATGCACAGGTTTGGTAGGTTTCCCTAGGTGCCGGCTGAGCTAGAAGCCAAAATCTACAGGTAGGCACTTTGCAAAAAACAGCTCTGTTTTCTGTGATGTGTCCACGTTGTGTTTTGGGGCATATCCTGTCGCGGACGCTAGGCCTACCCACACAAGTGAGGTACCATTTTTATTGGGAGACTTGGCGGAACGCTGGGTGCAAGGAAATTTGTGGCTCCTCTCAGATTCCAGAACCTTCTGTCACCGAAATGTGAGGAAAATATGTTTTTCTAGCCAAATTTTGAGGTTTGCAAAAGATTCTGGGTAACAGAACCTGGTCAGAGCCCCACAAGTTACCCCATCTTGGATTCCCCTAGGTCTCTAGTTTTCAAAAATGCACAGGTTTGGTAGGTTTCCCTAGGTGCCGGCTGAGCTAGAGGCCAAAATCTACAGGTAGGCACTTTGCAAAAAACAGCTCTGTTTTCTGTGATGTGTCCACGTTGTGTTTTGGGGCATATCCTGTTCCGGGTGCTAGGCATACCCACACAAATGAGGTACCATTTTTATTGGGAGACTTGGGGGAACGCTGGGTGGAAGGAAATTTGTGGCTCCGCTCAGATTCCAGAACTTTCTGTTACCGAAATGTGAGGAAAATATGTTTTTTTAGCCAAATGTTGAGGTTTGCAAAGGATTCTGGGTAATAGAACCTAGTCAGAGCCCCACAAGTCACCCCATCTTGGATTCCCCTACTTCTCTAGTTTTCATAAATGCACAGGTTTGGTAGGTTTCCCTAGGTGCCGGCTGAGCTAGAAGCCAAAATCTACAGGTAGGCACTTTGCAAAAAACAGCTCTGTTTTCTGTGATGTGTCCACGTTGTGTTTTGGGGCATATCCTGTCGCGGACGCTAGGCCTACCCACACAATTGAGGTACCATTTTTATCGGGAGACTTGGCGGAACGCTGGGTGCAAGGAAATTTGTGGCTCCTCTCAGATTCCAGAACTTTCTGTCACCGAAATGTGAGGAAAATATGTTTTTCTAGCCAAATTTTGAGGTTTGCAAAAGATTCTGGGTAACAGAACCTGGTCAGAGCCCCATAAGTTACCCCATATTGGATTCCCCTAGGTCTCTAGTTTTCAAAAATGCACAGGTTTGGTAGGTTTCCCTAGGTGCCGGCTGAGCTAGAGGCCAAAATCTACAGGTAGGCACTTTTCAAAAAACAACTCTGTTTTCTGTCAAAAAATGGGATGTGCCCACTTTGTGTTTTGGGACATTTCCTGTCACGGGCGCTAGGACTACCCACACAAGTGAGGTATAATTTTTATCGGGAGACCTGGGGGAACGCTCGGTGGAAGGAAATTTGTGGCTCCTCTCAGATTCCAGAACTTTCTGTTACCGAAATGTGAGGAAAATATGTTTTTTTAGCCAAATGTTGAGGTTTGCAAAGGATTCTGGGTAATAGAACATAGTCAGAGCCCTACAAGTCACCCCATCTTAGATTCCCCTAGTTCTCTAGTTTTCATAAATGCACAGGTTTGGTAGGTTTCCCTAGGTGCCGGCTGAGCTAGAAGCCAAAATCTACAGGTAGGCACTTTGCAAAAAACAGCTCTGTTTTCTGTGATGTGTCCACGTTGTGTTTTGGGGCATATCCTGTTCCGGGTGCTAGGCATACCCACACAAATGAGGTACCATTTTTATTGGGAGACTTGGGGGAACGCTGGGTGGAAGGAAATTTGTGGCTCCGCTCAGATTCCAGAACTTTCTGTTACCGAAATGTGAGGAAAATATGTTTTTTTAGCCAAATGTTGAGGTTTGCAAAGGATTCTGGGTAATAGAACCTAGTCAGAGCCCCACAAGTCACCCCATCTTGGATTCCCCTAGTTCTCTAGTTTTCATAAATGCACAGGTTTGGTAGGTTTCCCTAGGTGCCGGCTGAGCTAGAAGCCAAAATCTACAGGTAGGCACTTTGCAAAAAACAGCTCTGTTTTCTGTGATGTGTCCACGTTGTGTTTTGGGGCATATCCTGTCGCGGACGCTAGGCCTACCCACACAAGTGAGGTACCATTTTTATCGGGAGACTTGGCGGAACGCTGAGTGCAAGGAAATTTGTGGCTCCTCTCAGATTCCAGAACTTTCTGTCACCGAAATGTGAGGAAAATATGTTTTTCTAGCCAAATTTTGAGGTTTGCAAAAGATTCTGGGTAACAGAACCTGGTCAGAGCCCCACAAGTTACCCCATCTTGGATTCCCCTAGGTCTCTAGTTTTAAAAAATGCACAGGTTTGGTAGGTTTCCCTAGGTGCCGGCTGAGCTAGAGGCCAAAATCTACAGGTAGGCTCTTTTCAAAAAACAACTCTGTTTTCTGTCAAAAAATGGGATGTGCCCACTTTGTGTTTTGGGACATTTCCTGTCGCGGGCGCTTGGACTACCCACACAAGTGAGGTACCATTTTTATCGGGAGACTTGGGGGAACGCTGGGTGGAAGGAAATTTGTGGCTCCTCTCAGATTCCAGAACTTTCTGTCACCGAAATGTGAGGAAAATATGTTTTTTTAGCCAAATTTTGAGGTTTGCAAATGATTCTGGGTAACAGATCCTGGTCAGAGCCCTAAAAGTTACCCCATCTTGGATTCCCCTAGGTCTCTAGTTTTCAAAAATGCACAGGTGTGGTAGGTTTCCCTAGGTGCCGGCTGAGCTAGAGGCCAAAATCTACAGATAGGCACTTTGCAAAAAACAGCTCTGTTTTCTGTCAAAAATGGGATGTGCCCACTTTGTGTTTTGGGACATTTCCTGTCTCGGGCGCTAGGACTACCCACACAAGTGAGGTATCATTTTTATCGGGAGACTTGGGGGAATGCTCGGTGGAAGGAAATTTGTGGCTCCTCTCAGATTCCAGAACTTTCTGTCACCAAAATGTGAGGAAAATGTATTTTTTTAGCCACATTTTGAGGTTTGCAAAGGATTCTGGGTAACAGAACCTGGTCAGAGCCCAAAAAGTCACCCCATCTTGGATTCCCCTAGGTCTCTAGTTTTCAAAAATGCACAGGTTTGGTAGGTTTCCCTAGGTGCCCGGCTGAGCTAGAGGCCAAAATCTACAGGTAGGCACTTTGCAAAAAACAGCTCTGTTTTCTGTGATGTGTCCACGTTGTGTTTTGGGGCATATCCTGTTGCGGGTGCTAGGCCTACCCACACAAATGAGGTACCATTTTTATTGGGAGACTTGGGGGAACGCTGGGTGGAAGGAAATTTGTGGCTCCTCTCAGATTCCAGAACTTTCTGTTACCGAAATGTGAGGAAAATATGTTTTTTTAGCCAAATGTTGAGGTTTGCAAAGGATTCTGGGTAATAGAACCTGGTCAGAGCCCCACAAGTCACCCCATATTAGATTCCCCTAGTTCTCTAGTTTTCATAAATGCACAGGTTTGGGAGGTTTCCCTAGGTGCCGGCTGAGCTAGAAGCCAAAATCTACAGGTAGGCACTTTGCAAAAAACAGCTCTGTTTTCTGTGATGTGTCCACGTTGTGTTTTGGGGCATATCCTGTCGCGGACGCTAGGCCTACCCACACAAGTGAGGTACCATTTTTATCGGGAGACTTGGCGGAACGCTGGGTGCAAGGAAATTTGTGGCTCCTCTCAGATTCCAGAACCTTCTGTCACCGAAATGTGAGGAAAATATGTTTTTCTAGCCAAATTTTGAGGTTTGCAAAAGATTCTGGGTAACAGAACCTGGTCAGAGCCCCACAAGTTACCCCATCTTGGATTCCCCTTGGTCTCTAGTTTTCAAAAATGCACAGGTTTGGTAGGTTTCCCTAGGTGCCGGCTGAGCTAGAGGCCAAAATCTACAGGTAGGCACTTTGCAAAAAACAGCTCTGTTTTCTGTGATGTGTCCACGTTGTGTTTTGGGGCATATCCTGTTCCGGGTGCTAGGCCTACCCACACAAATGAGGTACCATTTTTATTGGTAGACTTGGGGGAATGCTGGGTGGAAGGAAATTTGTGGCTCCTCTCAGATTCCAGAACTTTCTGTTACCGAAATGTGAGGAAAATATGTTTTTTTAGCCAAATGTTGAGGTTTGCAAAGGATTCTGGGTAATAGAACCTAGTCAGAGCCCCACAAGTCACCCCATCTTGGATTCCCCTAGTTCTCTAGTTTTCATAAATGCACAGGTTTGGTAGGTTTCCCTGAGCTAGAAGCCAAAATCTACAGGTAGGCACTTTGCAAAAAACAGCTCTGTTTTCTGTGATGTGTCCACGTTGTGTTTTGGGGCATATCCTGTCGCGGACGCTAGGCCTACCCACACAATTGAGGTACCATTTTTATCGGGAGACTTGGCGGAACGCTGGGTGCAAGGAAATTTGTGGCTCCTCTCAGATTCCAGAACTTTCTGTCACCGAAATGTGAGGAAAATATGTTTTTCTAGCCAAATTTTGAGGTTTGCAAAAGATTCTGGGTAACAGAACCTGGTCAGAGCCCCATAAGTTACCCCATATTGGATTCCCCTAGGTCTCTAGTTTTCAAAAATGCACAGGTTTGGTAGGTTTCCCTAGGTGCCGGCTGAGCTAGAGGCCAAAATCTACAGGTAGGCACTTTTCAAAAAACAACTCTGTTTTCTGTCAAAAAATGGGATGTGCCCACTTTGTGTTTTGGGACATTTCCTGTCACGGGCGCTAGGACTACCCACACAAGTGAGGTATCATTTTTATCGGGAGACCTGGGGGAACGCTCGGTGGAAGGAAATTTGTGGCTCCTCTCAGATTCCAGAACTTTCTGTTACCGAAATGTGAGGAAAATATGTTTTTTTAGCCAAATGTTGAGGTTTGCAAAGGATTCTGGGTAATAGAACATAGTCAGAGCCCTACAAGTCACCCCATCTTAGATTCCCCTAGTTCTCTAGTTTTCATAAATGCACAGGTTTGGTAGGTTTCCCTAGGTGCCGGCTGAGCTAGAAGCCAAAATCTACAGGTAGGCACTTTGCAAAAAACAGCTCTGTTTTCTGTGATGTGTCCACGTTGTGTTTTGGGGCATATCCTGTCGCGGACGCTAGGCCTACCCACACAAGTGAGGTACCATTTTTATTGGGAGACTTGGCGGAACGCTGGGTGCAAGGAAATTTGTGGCTCCTCTCAGATTCCAGAACCTTCTGTCACCGAAATGTGAGGAAAATATGTTTTTCTAGCCAAATTTTGAGGTTTGCAAAAGATTCTGGGTAACAGAACCTGGTCAGAGCCCCACAAGTTACCCCATCTTGGATTCCCCTAGGTCTCTAGTTTTCAAAAATGCACAGGTTTGGTAGGTTTCCCTAGGTGCCGGCTGAGCTAGAGGCCAAAATCTACAGGTAGGCACTTTGCAAAAAACAGCTCTGTTTTCTGTGATGTGTCCACGTTGTGTTTTGGGGCATATCCTGTTCCGGGTGCTAGGCATACCCACACAAATGAGGTACCATTTTTATTGGGAGACTTGGGGGAACGCTGGGTGGAAGGAAATTTGTGGCTCCGCTCAGATTCCAGAACTTTCTGTTACCGAAATGTGAGGAAAATATGTTTTTTTAGCCAAATGTTGAGGTTTGCAAAGGATTCTGGGTAATAGAACCTAGTCAGAGCCCCACAAGTCACCCCATCTTGGATTCCCCTACTTCTCTAGTTTTCATAAATGCACAGGTTTGGTAGGTTTCCCTAGGTGCCGGCTGAGCTAGAAGCCAAAATCTACAGGTAGGCACTTTGCAAAAAACAGCTCTGTTTTCTGTGATGTGTCCACGTTGTGTTTTGGGGCATATCCTGTCGCGGACGCTAGGCCTACCCACACAATTGAGGTACCATTTTTATCGGGAGACTTGGCGGAACGCTGGGTGCAAGGAAATTTGTGGCTCCTCTCAGATTCCAGAACTTTCTGTCACCGAAATGTGAGGAAAATATGTTTTTCTAGCCAAATTTTGAGGTTTGCAAAAGATTCTGGGTAACAGAACCTGGTCAGAGCCCCATAAGTTACCCCATATTGGATTCCCCTAGGTCTCTAGTTTTCAAAAATGCACAGGTTTGGTAGGTTTCCCTAGGTGCCGGCTGAGCTAGAGGCCAAAATCTACAGGTAGGCACTTTTCAAAAAACAACTCTGTTTTCTGTCAAAAAATGGGATGTGCCCACTTTGTGTTTTGGGACATTTCCTGTCACGGGCGCTAGGACTACCCACACAAGTGAGGTATAATTTTTATCGGGAGACCTGGGGGAACGCTCGGTGGAAGGAAATTTGTGGCTCCTCTCAGATTCCAGAACTTTCTGTTACCGAAATGTGAGGAAAATATGTTTTTTTAGCCAAATGTTGAGGTTTGCAAAGGATTCTGGGTAATAGAACATAGTCAGAGCCCTACAAGTCACCCCATCTTAGATTCCCCTAGTTCTCTAGTTTTCATAAATGCACAGGTTTGGTAGGTTTCCCTAGGTGCCGGCTGAGCTAGAAGCCAAAATCTACAGGTAGGCACTTTGCAAAAAACAGCTCTGTTTTCTGTGATGTGTCCACGTTGTGTTTTGGGGCATATCCTGTTCCGGGTGCTAGGCATACCCACACAAATGAGGTACCATTTTTATTGGGAGACTTGGGGGAACGCTGGGTGGAAGGAAATTTGTGGCTCCGCTCAGATTCCAGAACTTTCTGTTACCGAAATGTGAGGAAAATATGTTTTTTTAGCCAAATGTTGAGGTTTGCAAAGGATTCTGGGTAATAGAACCTAGTCAGAGCCCCACAAGTCACCCCATCTTGGATTCCCCTAGTTCTCTAGTTTTCATAAATGCACAGGTTTGGTAGGTTTCCCTAGGTGCCGGCTGAGCTAGAAGCCAAAATCTACAGGTAGGCACTTTGCAAAAAACAGCTCTGTTTTCTGTGATGTGTCCACGTTGTGTTTTGGGGCATATCCTGTCGCGGACGCTAGGCCTACCCACACAAGTGAGGTACCATTTTTATCGGGAGACTTGGCGGAACGCTGAGTGCAAGGAAATTTGTGGCTCCTCTCAGATTCCAGAACTTTCTGTCACCGAAATGTGAGGAAAATATGTTTTTCTAGCCAAATTTTGAGGTTTGCAAAAGATTCTGGGTAACAGAACCTGGTCAGAGCCCCACAAGTTACCCCATCTTGGATTCCCCTAGGTCTCTAGTTTTAAAAAATGCACAGGTTTGGTAGGTTTCCCTAGGTGCCGGCTGAGCTAGAGGCCAAAATCTACAGGTAGGCTCTTTTCAAAAAACAACTCTGTTTTCTGTCAAAAAATGGGATGTGCCCACTTTGTGTTTTGGGACATTTCCTGTCGCGGGCGCTTGGACTACCCACACAAGTGAGGTATCATTTTTATCGGGAGACCTGGGGGAACGCTCGGTGGAAGGACATTTGTGGCTCCTCTCAGATTCCAGAACTTTCTGTCACCGAAATGTGAGGAAAAAGTGTTTTTTTAGCCAAATTTTGAGGTTTGCAAAGGATTCTGGGTAACAGAACCTGGTCAGAGCCCCACAAGTCACCCCATCTTGGATTCCCCTAGGTCTCCTGTTTTCAAAAATGCACAGGTTTGGTAGGTTTCCCTTGGTGCCGGCTGAGCTAGAGGCCAGAATCTACAGGTAGGCACTTTGCAAAAAACAGCTGTTTTCTGTGATGTGTCCACGTTGTGTTTTGGGGCATATCCTGTAGCGGGTGCTAGGCCTACCCACACAAGTGAGGTACCATTTTTATTGGGAGACTTGGGGGACCGCTGGGTGGAAGGAAATTTGTGGCTCCTCTCAGATTCCAGAACTTTCTGTCACCGAAATGTGAGGAAAATATTTTTTTTTAGCCAAATGTTGAGGTTTGCAAAGGATTCTGGGTAATAGAACCTGGTCAGAGCCCCAAAAGTCACCCCATCTTGGATTCCCCTAGGTCTCTAGTTTTAAAAATGGACAGGTTTGGTAGGTTTCCCTAGGTGCCAGCTGAGCTAGAGGCCAAAATCTACAGGTAGGCACTTTGCAAAAAACAGCTGTTTTCTGTGATGTGTCCACGTTGTGTTTTGGGGCATATCCTGTCGCGGGCGCTAGGCCTACCCACACAAGTGAGGTACCATTTTTATCGGGAGACGTGGGGGAACGCTGGGTGAAAGGAAATTTGTGGCTCCTCTCAGATTCCAGAACTTTCTGTCACCCTGAAATGTGAGGAAAATATGTTTTTTTAGCCAAATGTTGAGGTTTGCAAAGGATTCTGGGTAATAGAACCTAGTCAGAGCCCCACAAGTCACCCCATCTTGGATTCCCCTAGTTCTCTAGTTTTCATAAATGCACAGGTTTGGTAGGTTTCCCTAGGTGCCGGCTGAGCTAGAAGCCAAAATCTACAGGTAGGCACTTTGCAAAAAACAGCTCTGTTTTCTGTGATGTGTCCACGTTGTGTTTTGGGGCATATCCTGTCGCGGACGCTAGGCCTACCCACACAAGTGAGGTACCATTTTTATCGGGAGACTTGGCGGAACGCTGGGTGCAAGGAAATTTGTGGCTCCTCTCAGATTCCAGAACTTTCTGTCACCGAAATGTGAGGAAAATATGTTTTTCTAGCCAAATTTTGAGGTTTGCAAAAGATTCTGGGTAACAGAACCTGGTCAGAGCCCCACAAGTCACCCCATCTTGGATTTCCCTAGGTCTCTAGTTTTAAAAAATGCACAGGTTTGGTAGGTTTCCGGAGGTGCCAGCTGAGCTAGAGGCCAAAATCTACAGGTAGGCACTTTGCAAAAAACAGCTGTTTTCTGTGATGTGTCAACGTTGTGTTTTGGGGCATATCCTGTCGCGGGCGCTAGGCCTACCCACACAAGTGAGGTACCATTTTTATCGGGAGACTTGGGGGAACGCTGGGTGCAAGGAAATTTGTGGCTCCTCTCAGATTCCAGAACTTTCTGTCACCGAAATGTGAGGAAAATGTATTTTTTTAGCCACATTTTGAGGTTTGGAAAGAATTCTGGGTAACAGAACCTGGTCAGAGCCCAAAAAGTCACCCCATCTTGGATTCCCCTCGGTCTCTAGTTTTCAAAAATGCACAGGTTTGGTAGGTTTCCCTAGGTGCCGGCTGAGCTAGAGGCCAAAATCTACAGGTAGGCACTTTGCAAAAAACAGCTCTGTTTTCTGTGATGTGTCCACGTTGTGTTTTGGGGCATATCCTGTTGAGGGTGCTAGGCCTACCCACACAAGTGAGGTACCATTTTTATTGGGAGACTTGGGGGAACACTGGGTGGAAGGAAATTTGTGGCTCCTCTCAGATTCCAGAACTTTCTGTCACCGAAATGTGAGGAAAATATGTTTTTTTAGCCAAATGTTGAGGTTTGCAAAGGATTCTGGGTAATAGAACCTGGTCAGAGCCCCAAAAGTCACCCCATCTTGGATTCCCCTAGGTCTCTAATTTTAAAAAATGCACAGGTTTGGTAGGTTTCCGTAGGTGCCAGCTGAGCTAGAGGCCAAAATCTACAGGTAGGCACTTTGCAAAAAACAGCTGTTTTCTGTGATGTGTCCACGTTGTGTTTTGGGGCATATCCTGTCGTGGGCGCTGGGCCTACCCACACAAGTGAGGTACCATTTTTATTGGGAGACTTGGGGGAACGCTGGGTGCAAGGAAATTTGTGGCTCCTCTCAGATTCCAGAACTTTCTGTCACCGAAATGTGAGGAAAATATGTTTTTTTAGCCAAATGTTGAGGTTTGCAAAGGATTCTGGGTAATAGAACCTGGTCAGAGCCCCAAAAGTCACCCCATCTTGGATTCCCCTAGGTCTCTAGTTTTAAAAATGCACAGGTTTGGTAGGTTTCCCTAGGTGCCAGCTGAGCTAGAGGCCAAAATCTACAGGTAGGCACTTTACAAAAAACAGCTGTTTTCTGTGATGTGTCCACGTTGTGTGTTGGGGCATATCCTGTTGCGGGCGCTAGGCCTACCCACACAAGTGAGGTACCATTTTTATCGGGAGACTTGGGGGAACGCTGGGTGGAAGGAAATTTGTGGCTCCTCTCAGATTCCAGAACTTTCTGTCACCGAAATGTGAGGAAAATATGTTTTTTTAGCCAAATTTTGAGGTTTGCAAATGATTCTGGGTAACAGATCCTGGTCAGAGCCCTAAAAGTTACCCCATCTTGGATTCCCCTAGGTCTCTAGTTTTCAAAAATGCACAGGTGTGGTAGGTTTCCCTAGGTGCCGGCTGAGCTAGAGGCCAAAATCTACAGATAGGCACTTTGCAAAAAACAGCTCTGTTTTCTGTCAAAAATGGGATGTGCCCACTTTGTGTTTTGGGACATTTCCTGTCTCGGGCGCTAGGACTACCCACACAAGTGAGGTATCATTTTTATCGGGAGACTTGGGGGAATGCTCGGTGGAAGGAAATTTGTGGCTCCTCTCAGATTCCAGAACTTTCTGTCACCAAAATGTGAGGAAAATGTATTTTTTTAGCCACATTTTGAGGTTTGCAAAGGATTCTGGGTAACAGAACCTGGTCAGAGCCCAAAAAGTCACCCCATCTTGGATTCCCCTAGGTCTCTAGTTTTCAAAAATGCACAGGTTTGGTAGGTTTCCCTAGGTGCCGGCTGAGCTAGAGGCCAAAATCTACAGGTAGGCACTTTGCAAAAAACAGCTCTGTTTTCTGTGATGTGTCCACGTTGTGTTTTGGGGCATATCCTGTTGCGGGTGCTAGGCCTACCCACACAAATGAGGTACCATTTTTATTGGGAGACTTGGGGGAACGCTGGGTGGAAGGAAATTTGTGGCTCCTCTCAGATTCCAGAACTTTCTGTTACCGAAATGTGAGGAAAATATGTTTTTTTAGCCAAATGTTGAGGTTTGCAAAGGATTCTGGGTAATAGAACCTGGTCAGAGCCCCACAAGTCACCCCATATTAGATTCCCCTAGTTCTCTAGTTTTCATAAATGCACAGGTTTGGGAGGTTTCCCTAGGTGCCGGCTGAGCTAGAAGCCAAAATCTACAGGTAGGCACTTTGCAAAAAACAGCTCTGTTTTCTGTGATGTGTCCACGTTGTGTTTTGGGGCATATCCTGTCGCGGACGCTAGGCCTACCCACACAAGTGAGGTACCATTTTTATCGGGAGACTTGGCGGAACGCTGGGTGCAAGGAAATTTGTGGCTCCTCTCAGATTCCAGAACCTTCTGTCACCGAAATGTGAGGAAAATATGTTTTTCTAGCCAAATTTTGAGGTTTGCAAAAGATTCTGGGTAACAGAACCTGGTCAGAGCCCCACAAGTTACCCCATCTTGGATTCCCCTTGGTCTCTAGTTTTCAAAAATGCACAGGTTTGGTAGGTTTCCCTAGGTGCCGGCTGAGCTAGAGGCCAAAATCTACAGGTAGGCACTTTGCAAAAAACAGCTCTGTTTTCTGTGATGTGTCCACGTTGTGTTTTGGGGCATATCCTGTTCCGGGTGCTAGGGCTACCCACACAAATGAGGTACCATTTTTATTGGTAGACTTGGGGGAATGCTGGGTGGAAGGAAATTTGTGGCTCCTCTCAGATTCCAGAACTTTCTGTTACCGAAATGTGAGGAAAATATGTTTTTTTAGCCAAATGTTGAGGTTTGCAAAGGATTCTGGGTAATAGAACCTAGTCAGAGCCCCACAAGTCACCCCATCTTGGATTCCCCTAGTTCTCTAGTTTTCATAAATGCACAGGTTTGGTAGTTTTCCCTAGGTGCCGGCTGAGCTAGAAGCCAAAATCTACAGGTAGGCACTTTGCAAAAAACAGCTCTGTTTTCTGTGATGTGTCCACGTTGTGTTTTGGGGCATATCCTGTCGCGGACGCTAGGCCTACCCACACAATTGAGGTACCATTTTTATCGGGAGACTTGGCGGAACGCTGGGTGCAAGGAAATTTGTGGCTCCTCTCAGATTCCAGAACTTTCTGTCACCGAAATGTGAGGAAAATATGTTTTTCTAGCCAAATTTTGAGGTTTGCAAAAGATTCTGGGTAACAGAACCTGGTCAGAGCCCCATAAGTTACCCCATATTGGATTCCCCTAGGTCTCTAGTTTTCAAAAATGCACAGGTTTGGTAGGTTTCCCTAGGTGCCGGCTGAGCTAGAGGCCAAAATCTACAGGTAGGCACTTTTCAAAAAACAACTCTGTTTTCTGTCAAAAAATGGGATGTGCCCACTTTGTGTTTTGGGACATTTCCTGTCACGGGCGCTAGGACTACCCACACAAGTGAGGTATCATTTTTATCGGGAGACCTGGGGGAACGCTCGGTGGAAGGAAATTTGTGGCTCCTCTCAGATTCCAGAACTTTCTGTTACCGAAATGTGAGGAAAATATGTTTTTTTAGCCAAATGTTGAGGTTTGCAAAGGATTCTGGGTAATAGAACATAGTCAGAGCCCTACAAGTCACCCCATCTTAGATTCCCCTAGTTCTCTAGTTTTCATAAATGCACAGGTTTGGTAGGTTTCCCTAGGTGCCGGCTGAGCTAGAAGCCAAAATCTACAGGTAGGCACTTTGCAAAAAACAGCTCTGTTTTCTGTGATGTGTCCACGTTGTGTTTTGGGGCATATCCTGTCGCGGACGCTAGGCCTACCCACACAAGTGAGGTACCATTTTTATTGGGAGACTTGGCGGAACGCTGGGTGCAAGGAAATTTGTGGCTCCTCTCAGATTCCAGAACCTTCTGTCACCGAAATGTGAGGAAAATATGTTTTTCTAGCCAAATTTTGAGGTTTGCAAAAGATTCTGGGTAACAGAACCTGGTCAGAGCCCCACAAGTTACCCCATCTTGGATTCCCCTAGGTCTCTAGTTTTCAAAAATGCACAGGTTTGGTAGGTTTCCCTAGGTGCCGGCTGAGCTAGAGGCCAAAATCTACAGGTAGGCACTTTGCAAAAAACAGCTCTGTTTTCTGTGATGTGTCCACGTTGTGTTTTGGGGCATATCCTGTTCCGGGTGCTAGGCATACCCACACAAATGAGGTACCATTTTTATTGGGAGACTTGGGGGAACGCTGGGTGGAAGGAAATTTGTGGGTCCGCTCAGATTCCAGAACTTTCTGTTACCGAAATGTGAGGAAAATATGTTTTTTTAGCCAAATGTTGAGGTTTGCAAAGGATTCTGGGTAATAGAACCTAGTCAGAGCCCCACAAGTCACCCCATCTTGGATTCCCCTACTTCTCTAGTTTTCATAAATGCACAGGTTTGGTAGGTTTCCCTAGGTGCCGGCTGAGCTAGAAGCCAAAATCTACAGGTAGGCACTTTGCAAAAAACAGCTCTGTTTTCTGTGATGTGTCCACGTTGTGTTTTGGGGCATATCCTGTCGCGGACGCTAGGCCTACCCACACAATTGAGGTACCATTTTTATCGGGAGACTTGGCGGAACGCTGGGTGCAAGGAAATTTGTGGCTACTCAGATTCCAGAACTTTCTGTCACCGAAATGTGAGGAAAATATGTTTTTCTAGCCAAATTTTGAGGTTTGCAAAAGATTCTGGGTAACAGAACCTGGTCAGAGCCCCATAAGTTACCCCATATTAGATTCCCCTAGGTCTCTAGTTTTCAAAAATGCACAGGTTTGGTAGGTTTCCCTAGGTGCCGGCTGAGCTAGAGGCCAAAATCTACAGGTAGGCACTTTTCAAAAAACAACTCTGTTTTCTGTCAAAAAATGGGATGTGCCCACTTTGTGTTTTGGGACATTTCCTGTCACGGGCGCTAGGACTACCCACACAAGTGAGGTATAATTTTTATCGGGAGACCTGGGGGAACGCTCGGTGGAAGGAAATTTGTGGCTCCTCTCAGATTCCAGAACTTTCTGTTACCGAAATGTGAGGAAAATATGTTTTTTTAGCCAAATGTTGAGGTTTGCAAAGGATTCTGGGTAATAGAACATAGTCAGAGCCCTACAAGTCACCCCATCTTAGATTCCCCTAGTTCTCTAGTTTTCATAAATGCACAGGTTTGGTAGGTTTCCCTAGGTGCCGGCTGAGCTAGAAGCCAAAATCTACAGGTAGGCACTTTGCAAAAAACAGCTCTGTTTTCTGTGATGTGTCCACGTTGTGTTTTGGGGCATATCCTGTTCCGGGTGCTAGGCATACCCACACAAATGAGGTACCATTTTTATTGGGAGACTTGGGGGAACGCTGGGTGGAAGGAAATTTGTGGCTCCGCTCAGATTCCAGAACTTTCTGTTACCGAAATGTGAGGAAAATATGTTTTTTTAGCCAAATGTTGAGGTTTGCAAAGGATTCTGGGTAATAGAACCTAGTCAGAGCCCCACAAGTCACCCCATCTTGGATTCCCCTAGTTCTCTAGTTTTCATAAATGCACAGGTTTGGTAGTTTTCCCTAGGTGCCGGCTGAGCTAGAAGCCAAAATCTACAGGTAGGCACTTTGCAAAAAACAGGTCTGTTTTCTGTGATGTGTCCACGTTGTGTTTTGGGGCATATCCTGTCGCGGACGCTAGGCCTACCCACACAAGTGAGGTACCATTTTTATCGGGAGACTTGGCGGAACACTGGGTGCAAGGAAATTTGTGGCTCCTCTCAGATTCCAGAACTTTCTGTCACCGAAATGTGATGAAAATATGTTTTTCTAGCCAAATTTTGAGGTTTGCAAAAGATTCTGGGTAACAGAACCTGGTCAGAGCCCCACAAGTCACCCCATCTTGGATTTCCCTAGGTCTCTAGTTTTAAAAAATGCACAGGTTTGGTAGGTTTCCGGAGGTGCCAGCTGAGCTAGAGGCCAAAATCTACAGGTAGGCACTTTGCAAAAAACAGCTGTTTTCTGTGATGTGTCAACGTTGTGTTTTGGGGCATATCCTGTCGCGGGCGCTAGGCCTACCCACACAAGTGAGGTACCATTTTTATCGGGAGACTTGGGGGAACGCTGGGTGCAAGGAAATTTGTGGCTCCTCTCAGATTCCAGAACTTTCTGTCACCGAAATGTGAGGAAAATGTATTTTTTTAGCCACATTTTGAGGTTTGGAAAGAATTCTGGGTAACAGAACCTGGTCAGAGCCCAAAAAGTCACCCCATCTTGGATTCCCCTCGGTCTCTAGTTTTCAAAAATGCACAGGTTTGGTAGGTTTCCCTAGGTGCCGGCTGAGCTAGAGGCCAAAATCTACAGGTAGGCACTTTGCAAAAAACAGCTCTGTTTTCTGTGATGTGTCCACGTTGTGTTTTGGGGCATATCCTGTTGAGGGTGCTAGGCCTACCCACACAAGTGAGGTACCATTTTTATTGGGAGACTTGGGGGAACACTGGGTGGAAGGAAATTTGTGGCTCCTCTCAGATTCCAGAACTTTCTGTCACCGAAATGTGAGGAAAATATGTTTTTTTAGCCAAATGTTGAGGTTTGCAAAGGATTCTGGGTAATAGAACCTGGTCAGAGCCCCAAAAGTCACCCCATCTTGGATTCCCCTAGGTCTCTAATTTTAAAAAATGCACAGGTTTGGTAGGTTTCCGTAGGTGCCAGCTGAGCTAGAGGCCAAAATCTACAGGTAGGCACTTTGCAAAAAACAGCTGTTTTCTGTGATGTGTCCACGTTGTGTTTTGGGGCATATCCTGTCGTGGGCGCTAGGCCTACCCACACAAGTGAGGTACCATTTTTATTGGGAGACTTGGGGGAACGCTGGGTGCAAGGAAATTTGTGGCTCCTCTCAGATTCCAGAACTTTCTGTCACCGAAATGTGAGGAAAATATGTTTTTTTAGCCAAATGTTGAGGTTTGCAAAGGATTCTGGGTAATAGAACCTGGTCAGAGCCCCAAAAGTCACCCCATCTTGGATTCCCCTAGGTCTCTAGTTTTAAAAATGCACAGGTTTGGTAGGTTTCCCTAGGTGCCAGCTGAGCTAGAGGCCAAAATCTACAGGTAGGCACTTTACAAAAAACAGCTGTTTTCTGTGATGTGTCCACGTTGTGTGTTGGGGCATATCCTGTTGCGGGCGCTAGGCCTACCCACACAAGTGAGGTACCATTTTTATCGGGAGACTTGGGGGAACGCTGGGTGGAAGGAAATTTGTGGCTCCTCTCAGATTCCAGAACTTTCTGTCACCGAAATGTGAGGAAAATATGTTTTTTTAGCCAAATTTTGAGGTTTGCAAATGATTCTGGGTAACAGATCCTGGTCAGAGCCCTAAAAGTTACCCCATCTTGGATTCCCCTAGGTCTCTAGTTTTCAAAAATGCACAGGTGTGGTAGGTTTCCCTAGGTGCCGGCTGAGCTAGAGGCCAAAATCTACAGATAGGCACTTTGCAAAAAACAGCTCTGTTTTCTGTCAAAAATGGGATGTGCCCACTTTGTGTTTTGGGACATTTCCTGTCTCGGGCGCTAGGACTACCCACACAAGTGAGGTATCATTTTTATCGGGAGACTTGGGGGAATGCTCGGTGGAAGGAAATTTGTGGCTCCTCTCAGATTCCAGAACTTTCTGTCACCAAAATGTGAGGAAAATGTATTTTTTTAGCCACATTTTGAGGTTTGCAAAGGATTCTGGGTAACAGAACCTGGTCAGAGCCCAAAAAGTCACCCCATCTTGGATTCCCCTAGGTCTCTAGTTTTCAAAAATGCACAGGTTTGGTAGGTTTCCCTAGGTGCCGGCTGAGCTAGAGGCCAAAATCTACAGGTAGGCACTTTGCAAAAAACAGCTCTGTTTTCTGTGATGTGTCCACGTTGTGTTTTGGGGCATATCCTGTTGCGGGTGCTAGGCCTACCCACACAAATGAGGTACCATTTTTATTGGGAGACTTGGGGGAACGCTGGGTGGAAGGAAATTTGTGGCTCCTCTCAGATTCCAGAACTTTCTGTTACCGAAATGTGAGGAAAATATGTTATTTAGCCAAATGATGAGGTTTGCAAAGGATTCTGGGTAATAGAACCTGGTCAGAGCCCCACAAGTCACCCCATATTAGATTCCCCTAGTTCTCTAGTTTTCATAAATGCACAGGTTTGGGAGGTTTCCCTAGGTGCCGGCTGAGCTAGAAGCCAAAATCTACAGGTAGGCACTTTGCAAAAAACAGCTCTGTTTTCTGTGATGTGTCCACGTTGTGTTTTGGGGCATATCCTGTCGCGGACGCTAGGCCTACCCACACAAGTGAGGTACCATTTTTATCGGGAGACTTGGCGGAACGCTGGGTGCAAGGAAATTTGTGGCTCCTCTCAGATTCCAGAACCTTCTGTCACCGAAATGTGAGGAAAATATGTTTTTCTAGCCAAATTTTGAGGTTTGCAAAAGATTCTGGGTAACAGAACCTGGTCAGAGCCCCACAAGTTACCCCATCTTGGATTCCCCTTGGTCTCTAGTTTTCAAAAATGCACAGGTTTGGTAGGTTTCCCTAGGTGCCGGCTGAGCTAGAGGCCAAAATCTACAGGTAGGCACTTTGCAAAAAACAGCTCTGTTTTCTGTGATGTGTCCACGTTGTGTTTTGGGGCATATCCTGTTCCGGGTGCTAGGCCTACCCACACAAATGAGGTACCATTTTTATTGGTAGACTTGGGGGAATGCTGGGTGGAAGGAAATTTGTGGCTCCTCTCAGATTCCAGAACTTTCTGTTACCGAAATGTGAGGAAAATATGTTTTTTTAGCCAAATGTTGAGGTTTGCAAAGGATTCTGGGTAATAGAACCTAGTCAGAGCCCCACAAGTCACCCCATCTTGGATTCCCCTAGTTCTCTAGTTTTCATAAATGCACAGGTTTGGTAGGTTTCCCTAGGTGCCGGCTGAGCTAGAAGCCAAAATCTACAGGTAGGCACTTTGCAAAAAACAGCTCTGTTTTCTGTGATGTGTCCACGTTGTGTTTTGGGGCATATCCTGTCGCGGACGCTAGGCCTACCCACACAATTGAGGTACCATTTTTATCGGGAGACTTGGCGGAACGCTGGGTGCAAGGAAATTTGTGGCTCCTCTCAGATTCCAGAACTTTCTGTCACCGAAATGTGAGGAAAATATGTTTTTCTAGCCAAATTTTGAGGTTTGCAAAAGATTCTGGGTAACAGAACCTGGTCAGAGCCCCATAAGTTACCCCATATTTTATTCCCCTAGGTCTCTAGTTTTCAAAAATGCACAGGTTTGGTAGGTTTCCCTAGGTGCCGGCTGAGCTAGAGGCCAAAATCTACAGGTAGGCACTTTTCAAAAAACAACTCTGTTTTCTGTCAAAAAATGGGATGTGCCCACTTTGTGTTTTGGGACATTTCCTGTCACGGGCGCTAGGACTACCCACACAAGTGAGGTATCATTTTTATCGGGAGACCTGGGGGAACGCTCGGTGGAAGGAAATTTGTGGCTCCTCTCAGATTCCAGAACTTTCTGTTACCGAAATGTGAGGAAAATATGTTTTTTTAGCCAAATGTTGAGGTTTGCAAAGGATTCTGGGTAATAGAACATAGTCAGAGCCCTACAAGTCACCCCATCTTAGATTCCCCTAGTTCTCTAGTTTTCATAAATGCACAGGTTTGGTAGGTTTCCCTAGGTGCCGGCTGAGCTAGAAGCCAAAATCTACAGGTAGGCACTTTGCAAAAAACAGCTCTGTTTTCTGTGATGTGTCCACGTTGTGTTTTGGGGCATATCCTGTCGCGGACGCTAGGCCTACCCACACAAGTGAGGTACCATTTTTATTGGGAGACTTGGCGGAACGCTGGGTGCAAGGAAATTTGTGGCTCCTCTCAGATTCCAGAACCTTCTGTCACCGAAATGTGAGGAAAATATGTTTTTCTAGCCAAATTTTGAGGTTTGCAAAAGATTCTGGGTAACAGAACCTGGTCAGAGCCCCACAAGTTACCCCATCTTGGATTCCCCTAGGTCTCTAGTTTTCAAAAATGCACAGGTTTGGTAGGTTTCCCTAGGTGCCGGCTGAGCTAGAGGCCAAAATCTACAGGTAGGCACTTTGCAAAAAACAGCTCTGTTTTCTGTGATGTGTCCACGTTGTGTTTTGGGGCATATCCTGTTCCGGGTGCTAGGCATACCCACACAAATGAGGTACCATTTTTATTGGGAGACTTGGGGGAACGCTGGGTGGAAGGAAATTTGTGGCTCCGCTCAGATTCCAGAACTTTCTGTTACCGAAATGTGAGGAAAATATGTTTTTTTAGCCAAATGTTGAGGTTTGCAAAGGATTCTGGGTAATAGAAACTAGTCAGAGCCCCACAAGTCACCCCATCTTGGATTCCCCTACTTCTCTAGTTTTCATAAATGCACAGGTTTGGTAGGTTTCCCTAGGTGCCGGCTGAGCTAGAAGCCAAAATCTACAGGTAGGCACTTTGCAAAAAACAGCTCTGTTTTCTGTGATGTGTCCACGTTGTGTTTTGGGGCATATCCTGTCGCGGACGCTAGGCCTACCCACACAATTGAGGTACCATTTTTATCGGGAGACTTGGCGGAACGCTGGGTGCAAGGAAATTTGTGGCTCCTCTCAGATTCCAGAACTTTCTGTCACCGAAATGTGAGGAAAATATGTTTTTCTAGCCAAATTTTGAGGTTTGCAAAAGATTCTGGGTAACAGAACCTGGTCAGAGCCCCATAAGTTACCCCATATTGGATTCCCCTAGGTCTCTAGTTTTCAAAAATGCACAGGTTTGGTAGGTTTCCCTAGGTGCCGGCTGAGCTAGAGGCCAAAATCTACAGGTAGGCACTTTTCAAAAAACAACTCTGTTTTCTGTCAAAAAATGGGATGTGCCCACTTTGTGTTTTGGGACATTTCCTGTCACGGGCGCTAGGACTACCCACACAAGTGAGGTATAATTTTTATCGGGAGACCTGGGGGAACGCTCGGTGGAAGGAAATTTGTGGCTCCTCTCAGATTCCAGAACTTTCTGTTACCGAAATGTGAGGAAAATATGTTTTTTTAGCCAAATGTTGAGGTTTGCAAAGGATTCTGGGTAATAGAACATAGTCAGAGCCCTACAAGTCACCCCATCTTAGATTCCCCTAGTTCTCTAGTTTTCATAAATGCACAGGTTTGGTAGGTTTCCCTAGGTGCCGGCTGAGCTAGAAGCCAAAATCTACAGGTAGGCACTTTGCAAAAAACAGCTCTGTTTTCTGTGATGTGTCCACGTTGTGTTTTGGGGCATATCCTGTTCCGGGTGCTAGGCATACCCACACAAATGAGGTACCATTTTTATTGGGAGACTTGGGGGAACGCTGGGTGGAAGGAAATTTGTGGCTCCGCTCAGATTCCAGAACTTTCTGTTACCGAAATGTGAGGAAAATATGTTTTTTTAGCCAAATGTTGAGGTTTGCAAAGGATTCTGGGTAATAGAACCTAGTCAGAGCCCCACAAGTCACCCCATCTTGGATTCCCCTAGTTCTCTAGTTTTCATAAATGCACAGGTTTGGTAGGTTTCCCTAGGTGCCGGCTGAGCTAGAAGCCAAAATCTACAGGTAGGCACTTTGCAAAAAACAGCTCTGTTTTCTGTGATGTGTCCACGTTGTGTTTTGGGGCATATCCTGTCGCGGACGCTAGGCCTACCCACACAAGTGAGGTACCATTTTTATCGGGAGACTTGGCGGAACGCTGGGTGCAAGGAAATTTGTGGCTCCTCTCAGATTCCAGAACTTTCTGTCACCGAAATGTGAGGAAAATATGTTTTTCTAGCCAAATTTTGAGGTTTGCAAAAGATTCTGGGTAACAGAACCTGGTCAGAGCCCCACAAGTTACCCCATCTTGGATTCCCCTAGGTCTCTAGTTTTAAAAAATGCACAGGTTTGGTAGGTTTCCCTAGGTGCCGGCTGAGCTAGAGGCCAAAATCTACAGGTAGGCACTTTTCAAAAAACAACTCTGTTTTCTGTCAAAAAATGGGATGTGCCCACTTTGTGTTTTGGGACATTTCCTGTCGCGGGCGCTTGGACTACCCACACAAGTGAGGTATCATTTTTATCGGGAGACCTGGGGGAACGCTCGGTGGAAGGACATTTGTGGCTCCTCTCAGATTCCAGAACTTTCTGTCACCGAAATGTGAGGAAAAAGTGTTTTTTTAGCCAAATTTTGAGGTTTGCAAAGGATTCTGGGTAACAGAACCTGGTCAGAGCCCCACAAGTCACCCCATCTTGGATTCCCCTAGGTCTCTAGTTTTCAAAAATGCACAGGTTTGGTAGGTTTCCCTTGGTGCCGGCTGAGCTAGAGGCCAGAATCTACAGGTAGGCACTTTGCAAAAAACAGCTGTTTTCTGTGATGTGTCCACGTTGTGTTTTGGGGCATATCCTGTCGCGGGTGCTAGGCCTACCCACACAAGTGAGGTACCATTTTTATTGGGAGACTTGGGGGACCGCTGGGTGGAAGGAAATTTGTGGCTCCTCTCAGATTCCAGAACTTTCTGTCACCGAAATGTGAGGAAAATATTTTTTTTTAGCCAAATGTTGAGGTTTGCAAAGGATTCTGGGTAATAGAACCTGGTCAGAGCCCCAAAAGTCACCCCATCTTGGATTCCCCTAGGTCTCTAGTTTTAAAAATGGACAGGTTTGGTAGGTTTCCCTAGGTGCCAGCTGAGCTAGAGGCCAAAATCTACAGGTAGGCACTTTGCAAAAAACAGCTGTTTTCTGTGATGTGTCCACGTTGTGTTTTGGGGCATATCCTGTCGCGGGCGCTAGGCCTACCCACACAAGTGAGGTACCATTTTTATCGGGAGACGTGGGGGAACGCTGGGTGAAAGGAAATTTGTGGCTCCTCTCAGATTCCAGAACTTTCTGTCACCCTGAAATGTGAGGAAAATATGTTTTTTTAGCCAAATGTTGAGGTTTGCAAAGGATTCTGGGTAATAGAACCTAGTCAGAGCCCCACAAGTCACCCCATCTTGGATTCCCCTAGTTCTCTAGTTTTCATAAATGCACAGGTTTGGTAGGTTTCCCTAGGTGCCGGCTGAGCTAGAAGCCAAAATCTACAGGTAGGCACTTTGCAAAAAACAGCTCTGTTTTCTGTGATGTGTCCACGTTGTGTTTTGGGGCATATCCTGTCGCGGACGCTAGGCCTACCCACACAAGTGAGGTACCATTTTTATCGGGAGACTTGGCGGAACGCTGGGTGCAAGGAAATTTGTGGCTCCTCTCAGATTCCAGAACTTTCTGTCACCGAAATGTGAGGAAAATATGTTTTTCTAGCCAAATTTTGAGGTTTGCAAAAGATTCTGGGTAACAGAACCTGGTCAGAGCCCCACAAGTCACCCCATCTTGGATTTCCCTAGGTCTCTAGTTTTAAAAAATGCACAGGTTTGGTAGGTTTCCGGAGGTGCCAGCTGAGCTAGAGGCCAAAATCTACAGGTAGGCACTTTGCAAAAAACAGCTGTTTTCTGTGATGTGTCAACGTTGTGTTTTGGGGCATATCCTGTCGCGGGCGCTAGGCCTACCCACACAAGTGAGGTACCATTTTTATCGGGAGACTTGGGGGAACGCTGGGTGCAAGGAAATTTGTGGCTCCTCTCAGATTCCAGAACTTTCTGTCACCGAAATGTGAGGAAAATGTATTTTTTTAGCCACATTTTGAGGTTTGGAAAGAATTCTGGGTAACAGAACCTGGTCAGAGCCCAAAAAGTCACCCCATCTTGGATTCCCCTCGGTCTCTAGTTTTCAAAAATGCACAGGTTTGGTAGGTTTCCCTAGGTGCCGGCTGAGCTAGAGGCCAAAATCTACAGGTAGGCACTTTGCAAAAAACAGCTCTGTTTTCTGTGATGTGTCCACGTTGTGTTTTGGGGCATATCCTGTTGAGGGTGCTAGGCCTACCCACACAAGTGAGGTACCATTTTTATTGGGAGACTTGGGGGAACACTGGGTGGAAGGAAATTTGTGGCTCCTCTCAGATTCCAGAACTTTCTGTCACCGAAATGTGAGGAAAATATGTTTTTTTAGCCAAATGTTGAGGTTTGCAAAGGATTCTGGGTAATAGAACCTGGTCAGAGCCCCAAAAGTCACCCCATCTTGGATTCCCCTAGGTCTCTAATT
Source organism: Pleurodeles waltl (assembly GCF_031143425.1). Lineage (NCBI taxonomy): Eukaryota > Metazoa > Chordata > Amphibia > Caudata > Salamandridae > Pleurodeles > Pleurodeles waltl. The sequence continues at coordinate 843,847,184 of NC_090436.1, forward strand.
TTAAAAAATGCACAGGTTTGGTAGGTTTCCGTAGGTGCCAGCTGAGCTAGAGGCCAAAATCTACAGGTAGGCACTTTGCAAAAAACAGCTGTTTTCTGTGATGTGTCCACGTTGTGTTTTGGGGCATATCCTGTCGTGGGCGCTAGGCCTACCCACACAAGTGAGGTACCATTTTTATTGGGAGACTTGGGGGAACGCTGGGTGCAAGGAAATTTGTGGCTCCTCTCAGATTCCAGAACTTTCTGTCACCGAAATGTGAGGAAAATATGTTTTTTTAGCCAAATGTTGAGGTTTGCAAAGGATTCTGGGTAATAGAACCTGGTCAGAGCCCCAAAAGTCACCCCATCTTGGATTCCCCTAGGTCTCTAGTTTTAAAAATGCACAGGTTTGGTAGGTTTCCCTAGGTGCCAGCTGAGCTAGAGGCCAAAATCTACAGGTAGGCACTTTACAAAAAACAGCTGTTTTCTGTGATGTGTCCACGTTGTGTGTTGGGGCATATCCTGTTGCGGGCGCTAGGCCTACCCACACAAGTGAGGTACCATTTTTATCGGGAGACTTGGGGGAACGCTGGGTGGAAGGAAATTTGTGGCTCCTCTCAGATTCCAGAACTTTCTGTCACCGAAATGTGAGGAAAATATGTTTTTTTAGCCAAATTTTGAGGTTTGCAAATGATTCTGGGTAACAGATCCTGGTCAGAGCCCTAAAAGTTACCCCATCTTGGATTCCCCTAGGTCTCTAGTTTTCAAAAATGCACAGGTGTGGTAGGTTTCCCTAGGTGCCGGCTGAGCTAGAGGCCAAAATCTACAGATAGGCACTTTGCAAAAAACAGCTCTGTTTTCTGTCAAAAATGGGATGTGCCCACTTTGTGTTTTGGGACATTTCCTGTCTCGGGCGCTAGGACTACCCACACAAGTGAGGTATCATTTTTATCGGGAGACTTGGGGGAATGCTCGGTGGAAGGAAATTTGTGGCTCCTCTCAGATTCCAGAACTTTCTGTCACCAAAATGTGAGGAAAATGTATTTTTTTAGCCACATTTTGAGGTTTGCAAAGGATTCTGGGTAACAGAACCTGGTCAGAGCCCAAAAAGTCACCCCATCTTGGATTCCCCTAGGTCTCTAGTTTTCAAAAATGCACAGGTTTGGTAGGTTTCCCTAGGTGCCGGCTGAGCTAGAGGCCAAAATCTACAGGTAGGCACTTTGCAAAAAACAGCTCTGTTTTCTGTGATGTGTCCACGTTGTGTTTTGGGGCATATCCTGTTGCGGGTGCTAGGCCTACCCACACAAATGAGGTACCATTTTTATTGGGAGACTTGGGGGAACGCTGGGTGGAAGGAAATTTGTGGCTCCTCTCAGATTCCAGAACTTTCTGTTACCGAAATGTGAGGAAAATATGTTTTTTTAGCCAAATGTTGAGGTTTGCAAAGGATTCTGGGTAATAGAACCTGGTCAGAGCCCCACAAGTCACCCCATATTAGATTCCCCTAGTTCTCTAGTTTTCATAAATGCACAGGTTTGGGAGGTTTCCCTAGGTGCCGGCTGAGCTAGAAGCCAAAATCTACAGGTAGGCACTTTGCAAAAAACAGCTCTGTTTTCTGTGATGTGTCCACGTTGTGTTTTGGGGCATATCCTGTCGCGGACGCTAGGCCTACCCACACAAGTGAGGTACCATTTTTATCGGGAGACTTGGCGGAACGCTGGGTGCAAGGAAATTTGTGGCTCCTCTCAGATTCCAGAACTTTCTGTCACCGAAATGTGAGGAAAATATGTTTTTCTAGCCAAATTTTGAGGTTTGCAAAAGATTCTGGGTAACAGAACCTGGTCAGAGCCCCATAAGTTACCCCATATTGGATTCCCCTAGGTCTCTAGTTTTCAAAAATGCACAGGTTTGGTAGGTTTCCCTAGGTGCCGGCTGAGCTAGAGGCCAAAATCTACAGGTAGGCACTTTTCAAAAAACAACTCTGTTTTCTGTCAAAAAATGGGATGTGCCCACTTTGTGTTTTGGGACATTTCCTGTCACGGGCGCTAGGACTACCCACACAAGTGAGGTATAATTTTTATCGGGAGACCTGGGGGAACGCTCGGTGGAAGGAAATTTGTGGCTCCTCTCAGATTCCAGAACTTTCTGTTACCGAAATGTGAGGAAAATATGTTTTTTTAGCCAAATGTTGAGGTTTGCAAAGGATTCTGGGTAATAGAACATAGTCAGAGCCCTACAAGTCACCCCATCTTAGATTCCCCTAGTTCTCTAGTTTTCATAAATGCACAGGTTTGGTAGGTTTCCCTAGGTGCCGGCTGAGCTAGAAGCCAAAATCTACAGGTAGGCACTTTGCAAAAAACAGCTCTGTTTTCTGTGATGTGTCCACGTTGTGTTTTGGGGCATATCCTGTTCCGGGTGCTAGGCATACCCACACAAATGAGGTACCATTTTTATTGGGAGACTTGGGGGAACGCTGGGTGGAAGGAAATTTGTGGCTCCGCTCAGATTCCAGAACTTTCTGTTACCGAAATGTGAGGAAAATATGTTTTTTTAGCCAAATGTTGAGGTTTGCAAAGGATTCTGGGTAATAGAACCTAGTCAGAGCCCCACAAGTCACCCCATCTTGGATTCCCCTAGTTCTCTAGTTTTCATAAATGCACAGGTTTGGTAGGTTTCCCTAGGTGCCGGCTGAGCTAGAAGCCAAAATCTACAGGTAGGCACTTTGCAAAAAACAGCTCTGTTTTCTGTGATGTGTCCACGTTGTGTTTTGGGGCATATCCTGTCGCGGACGCTAGGCCTACCCACACAAGTGAGGTACCATTTTTATCGGGAGACTTGGCGGAACGCTGGGTGCAAGGAAATTTGTGGCTCCTCTCAGATTCCAGAACTTTCTGTCACCGAAATGTGAGGAAAATATGTTTTTCTAGCCAAATTTTGAGGTTTGCAAAAGATTCTGGGTAACAGAACCTGGTCAGAGCCCCACAAGTTACCCCATCTTGGATTCCCCTAGGTCTCTAGTTTTAAAAAATGCACAGGTTTGGTAGGTTTCCCTAGGTGCCGGCTGAGCTAGAGGCCAAAATCTACAGGTAGGCACTTTTCAAAAAACAACTCTGTTTTCTGTCAAAAAATGGGATGTGCCCACTTTGTGTTTTGGGACATTTCCTGTCGCGGGCGCTTGGACTACCCACACAAGTGAGGTATCATTTTTATCGGGAGACCTGGGGGAACGCTCGGTGGAAGGACATTTGTGGCTCCTCTCAGATTCCAGAACTTTCTGTCACCGAAATGTGAGGAAAAAGTGTTTTTTTAGCCAAATTTTGAGGTTTGCAAAGGATTCTGGGTAACAGAACCTGGTCAGAGCCCCACAAGTCACCCCATCTTGGATTCCCCTAGGTCTCTAGTTTTCAAAAATGCACAGGTTTGGTAGGTTTCCCTTGGTGCCGGCTGAGCTAGAGGCCAGAATCTACAGGTAGGCACTTTGCAAAAAACAGCTGTTTTCTGTGATGTGTCCACGTTGTGTTTTGGGGCATATCCTGTCGCGGGTGCTAGGCCTACCCACACAAGTGAGGTACCATTTTTATTGGGAGACTTGGGGGACCGCTGGGTGGAAGGAAATTTGTGGCTCCTCTCAGATTCCAGAACTTTCTGTCACCGAAATGTGAGGAAAATATTTTTTTTTAGCCAAATGTTGAGGTTTGCAAAGGATTCTGGGTAATAGAACCTGGTCAGAGCCCCAAAAGTCACCCCATCTTGGATTCCCCTAGGTCTCTAGTTTTAAAAATGGACAGGTTTGGTAGGTTTCCCTAGGTGCCAGCTGAGCTAGAGGCCAAAATCTACAGGTAGGCACTTTGCAAAAAACAGCTGTTTTCTGTGATGTGTCCACGTTGTGTTTTGGGGCATATCCTGTCGCGGGCGCTAGGCCTACCCACACAAGTGAGGTACCATTTTTATCGGGAGACGTGGGGGAACGCTGGGTGAAAGGAAATTTGTGGCTCCTCTCAGATTCCAGAACTTTCTGTCACCCTGAAATGTGAGGAAAATATGTTTTTTTAGCCAAATGTTGAGGTTTGCAAAGGATTCTGGGTAATAGAACCTAGTCAGAGCCCCACAAGTCACCCCATCTTGGATTCCCCTAGTTCTCTAGTTTTCATAAATGCACAGGTTTGGTAGGTTTCCCTAGGTGCCGGCTGAGCTAGAAGCCAAAATCTACAGGTAGGCACTTTGCAAAAAACAGCTCTGTTTTCTGTGATGTGTCCACGTTGTGTTTTGGGGCATATCCTGTCGCGGACGCTAGGCCTACCCACACAAGTGAGGTACCATTTTTATCGGGAGACTTGGCGGAACGCTGGGTGCAAGGAAATTTGTGGCTCCTCTCAGATTCCAGAACTTTCTGTCACCGAAATGTGAGGAAAATATGTTTTTCTAGCCAAATTTTGAGGTTTGCAAAAGATTCTGGGTAACAGAACCTGGTCAGAGCCCCACAAGTCACCCCATCTTGGATTTCCCTAGGTCTCTAGTTTTAAAAAATGCACAGGTTTGGTAGGTTTCCGGAGGTGCCAGCTGAGCTAGAGGCCAAAATCTACAGGTAGGCACTTTGCAAAAAACAGCTGTTTTCTGTGATGTGTCAACGTTGTGTTTTGGGGCATATCCTGTCGCGGGCGCTAGGCCTACCCACACAAGTGAGGTACCATTTTTATCGGGAGACTTGGGGGAACGCTGGGTGCAAGGAAATTTGTGGCTCCTCTCAGATTCCAGAACTTTCTGTCACCGAAATGTGAGGAAAATGTATTTTTTTAGCCACATTTTGAGGTTTGGAAAGAATTCTGGGTAACAGAACCTGGTCAGAGCCCAAAAAGTCACCCCATCTTGGATTCCCCTCGGTCTCTAGTTTTCAAAAATGCACAGGTTTGGTAGGTTTCCCTAGGTGCCGGCTGAGCTAGAGGCCAAAATCTACAGGTAGGCACTTTGCAAAAAACAGCTCTGTTTTCTGTGATGTGTCCACGTTGTGTTTTGGGGCATATCCTGTTGAGGGTGCTAGGCCTACCCACACAAGTGAGGTACCATTTTTATTGGGAGACTTGGGGGAACACTGGGTGGAAGGAAATTTGTGGCTCCTCTCAGATTCCAGAACTTTCTGTCACCGAAATGTGAGGAAAATATGTTTTTTTAGCCAAATGTTGAGGTTTGCAAAGGATTCTGGGTAATAGAACCTGGTCAGAGCCCCAAAAGTCACCCCATCTTGGATTCCCCTAGGTCTCTAATTTTAAAAAATGCACAGGTTTGGTAGGTTTCCGTAGGTGCCAGCTGAGCTAGAGGCCAAAATCTACAGGTAGGCACTTTGCAAAAAACAGCTGTTTTCTGTGATGTGTCCACGTTGTGTTTTGGGGCATATCCTGTCGTGGGCGCTAGGCCTACCCACACAAGTGAGGTACCATTTTTATTGGGAGACTTGGGGGAACGCTGGGTGCAAGGAAATTTGTGGCTCCTCTCAGATTCCAGAACTTTCTGTCACCGAAATGTGAGGAAAATATGTTTTTTTAGCCAAATGTTGAGGTTTGCAAAGGATTCTGGGTAATAGAACCTGGTCAGAGCCCCAAAAGTCACCCCATCTTGGATTCCCCTAGGTCTCTAGTTTTAAAAATGCACAGGTTTGGTAGGTTTCCCTAGGTGCCAGCTGAGCTAGAGGCCAAAATCTACAGGTAGGCACTTTACAAAAAACAGCTGTTTTCTGTGATGTGTCCACGTTGTGTGTTGGGGCATATCCTGTTGCGGGCGCTAGGCCTACCCACACAAGTGAGGTACCATTTTTATCGGGAGACTTGGGGGAACGCTGGGTGGAAGGAAATTTGTGGCTCCTCTCAGATTCCAGAACTTTCTGTCACCGAAATGTGAGGAAAATATGTTTTTTTAGCCAAATTTTGAGGTTTGCAAATGATTCTGGGTAACAGATCCTGGTCAGAGCCCTAAAAGTTACCCCATCTTGGATTCCCCTAGGTCTCTAGTTTTCAAAAATGCACAGGTGTGGTAGGTTTCCCTAGGTGCCGGCTGAGCTAGAGGCCAAAATCTACAGATAGGCACTTTGCAAAAAACAGCTCTGTTTTCTGTCAAAAATGGGATGTGCCCACTTTGTGTTTTGGGACATTTCCTGTCTCGGGCGCTAGGACTACCCACACAAGTGAGGTATCATTTTTATCGGGAGACTTGGGGGAATGCTCGGTGGAAGGAAATTTGTGGCTCCTCTCAGATTCCAGAACTTTCTGTCACCAAAATGTGAGGAAAATGTATTTTTTTAGCCACATTTTGAGGTTTGCAAAGGATTCTGGGTAACAGAACCTGGTCAGAGCCCAAAAAGTCACCCCATCTTGGATTCCCCTAGGTCTCTAGTTTTCAAAAATGCACAGGTTTGGTAGGTTTCCCTAGGTGCCGGCTGAGCTAGAGGCCAAAATCTACAGGTAGGCACTTTGCAAAAAACAGCTCTGTTTTCTGTGATGTGTCCACGTTGTGTTTTGGGGCATATCCTGTTGCGGGTGCTAGGCCTACCCACACAAATGAGGTACCATTTTTATTGGGAGACTTGGGGGAACGCTGGGTGGAAGGAAATTTGTGGCTCCTCTCAGATTCCAGAACTTTCTGTTACCGAAATGTGAGGAAAATATGTTTTTTTAGCCAAATGTTGAGGTTTGCAAAGGATTCTGGGTAATAGAACCTGGTCAGAGCCCCACAAGTCACCCCATATTAGATTCCCCTAGTTCTCTAGTTTTCATAAATGCACAGGTTTGGGAGGTTTCCCTAGGTGCCGGCTGAGCTAGAAGCCAAAATCTACAGGTAGGCACTTTGCAAAAAACAGCTCTGTTTTCTGTGATGTGTCCACGTTGTGTTTTGGGGCATATCCTGTCGCGGACGCTAGGCCTACCCACACAAGTGAGGTACCATTTTTATCGGGAGACTTGGCGGAACGCTGGGTGCAAGGAAATTTGTGGCTCCTCTCAGATTCCAGAACCTTCTGTCACCGAAATGTGAGGAAAATATGTTTTTCTAGCCAAATTTTGAGGTTTGCAAAAGATTCTGGGTAACAGAACCTGGTCAGAGCCCCACAAGTTACCCCATCTTGGATTCCCCTTGGTCTCTAGTTTTCAAAAATGCACAGGTTTGGTAGGTTTCCCTAGGTGCCGGCTGAGCTAGAGGCCAAAATCTACAGGTAGGCACTTTGCAAAAAACAGCTCTGTTTTCTGTGATGTGTCCACGTTGTGTTTTGGGGCATATCCTGTTCCGGGTGCTAGGCCTACCCACACAAATGAGGTACCATTTTTATTGGTAGACTTGGGGGAATGCTGGGTGGAAGGAAATTTGTGGCTCCTCTCAGATTCCAGAACTTTCTGTTACCGAAATGTGAGGAAAATATGTTTTTTTAGCCAAATGTTGAGGTTTGCAAAGGATTCTGGGTAATAGAACCTAGTCAGAGCCCCACAAGTCACCCCATCTTGGATTCCCCTAGTTCTCTAGTTTTCATAAATGCACAGGTTTGGTAGGTTTCCCTAGGTGCCGGCTGAGCTAGAAGCCAAAATCTACAGGTAGGCACTTTGCAAAAAACAGCTCTGTTTTCTGTGATGTGTCCACGTTGTGTTTTGGGGCATATCCTGTCGCGGACGCTAGGCCTACCCACACAATTGAGGTACCATTTTTATCGGGAGACTTGGCGGAACGCTGGGTGCAAGGAAATTTGTGGCTCCTCTCAGATTCCAGAACTTTCTGTCACCGAAATGTGAGGAAAATATGTTTTTCTAGCCAAATTTTGAGGTTTGCAAAAGATTCTGGGTAACAGAACCTGGTCAGAGCCCCATAAGTTACCCCATATTGGATTCCCCTAGGTCTCTAGTTTTCAAAAATGCACAGGTTTGGTAGGTTTCCCTAGGTGCCGGCTGAGCTAGAGGCCAAAATCTACAGGTAGGCACTTTTCAAAAAACAACTCTGTTTTCTGTCAAAAAATGGGATGTGCCCACTTTGTGTTTTGGGACATTTCCTGTCACGGGCGCTAGGACTACCCACACAAGTGAGGTATCATTTTTATCGGGAGACCTGGGGGAACGCTCGGTGGAAGGAAATTTGTGGCTCCTCTCAGATTCCAGAACTTTCTGTTACCGAAATGTGAGGAAAATATGTTTTTTTAGCCAAATGTTGAGGTTTGCAAAGGATTCTGGGTAATAGAACATAGTCAGAGCCCTACAAGTCACCCCATCTTAGATTCCCCTAGTTCTCTAGTTTTCATAAATGCACAGGTTTGGTAGGTTTCCCTAGGTGCCGGCTGAGCTAGAAGCCAAAATCTACAGGTAGGCACTTTGCAAAAAACAGCTCTGTTTTCTGTGATGTGTCCACGTTGTGTTTTGGGGCATATCCTGTCGCGGACGCTAGGCCTACCCACACAAGTGAGGTACCATTTTTATTGGGAGACTTGGCGGAACGCTGGGTGCAAGGAAATTTGTGGCTCCTCTCAGATTCCAGAACCTTCTGTCACCGAAATGTGAGGAAAATATGTTTTTCTAGCCAAATTTTGAGGTTTGCAAAAGATTCTGGGTAACAGAACCTGGTCAGAGCCCCACAAGTTACCCCATCTTGGATTCCCCTAGGTCTCTAGTTTTCAAAAATGCACAGGTTTGGTAGGTTTCCCTAGGTGCCGGCTGAGCTAGAGGCCAAAATCTACAGGTAGGCACTTTGCAAAAAACAGCTCTGTTTTCTGTGATGTGTCCACGTTGTGTTTTGGGGCATATCCTGTTCCGGGTGCTAGGCATACCCACACAAATGAGGTACCATTTTTATTGGGAGACTTGGGGGAACGCTGGGTGGAAGGAAATTTGTGGCTCCGCTCAGATTCCAGAACTTTCTGTTACCGAAATGTGAGGAAAATATGTTTTTTTAGCCAAATGTTGAGGTTTGCAAAGGATTCTGGGTAATAGAACCTAGTCAGAGCCCCACAAGTCACCCCATCTTGGATTCCCCTACTTCTCTAGTTTTCATAAATGCACAGGTTTGGTAGGTTTCCCTAGGTGCCGGCTGAGCTAGAAGCCAAAATCTACAGGTAGGCACTTTGCAAAAAACAGCTCTGTTTTCTGTGATGTGTCCACGTTGTGTTTTGGGGCATATCCTGTCGCGGACGCTAGGCCTACCCACACAATTGAGGTACCATTTTTATCGGGAGACTTGGCGGAACGCTGGGTGCAAGGAAATTTGTGGCTCCTCTCAGATTCCAGAACTTTCTGTCACCGAAATGTGAGGAAAATATGTTTTTCTAGCCAAATTTTGAGGTTTGCAAAAGATTCTGGGTAACAGAACCTGGTCAGAGCCCCATAAGTTACCCCATATTGGATTCCCCTAGGTCTCTAGTTTTCAAAAATGCACAGGTTTGGTAGGTTTCCCTAGGTGCCGGCTGAGCTAGAGGCCAAAATCTACAGGTAGGCACTTTTCAAAAAACAACTCTGTTTTCTGTCAAAAAATGGGATGTGCCCACTTTGTGTTTTGGGACATTTCCTGTCACGGGCGCTAGGACTACCCACACAAGTGAGGTATAATTTTTATCGGGAGACCTGGGGGAACGCTCGGTGGAAGGAAATTTGTGGCTCCTCTCAGATTCCAGAACTTTCTGTTACCGAAATGTGAGGAAAATATGTTTTTTTAGCCAAATGTTGAGGTTTGCAAAGGATTCTGGGTAATAGAACATAGTCAGAGCCCTACAAGTCACCCCATCTTAGATTCCCCTAGTTCTCTAGTTTTCATAAATGCACAGGTTTGGTAAGTTTCCCTAGGTGCCGGCTGAGCTAGAAGCCAAAATCTACAGGTAGGCACTTTGCAAAAAACAGCTCTGTTTTCTGTGATGTGTCCACGTTGTCTTTTGGTGCATATCCTGTTCCGGGTGCTAGGCATACCCACACAAATGAGGTACCATTTTTATTGGGAGACTTGGGGGAACGCTGGGTGGAAGGAAATTTGTGGCTCCGCTCAGATTCCAGAACTTTCTGTTACCGAAATGTGAGGAAAATATGTTTTTTTAGCCAAATGTTGAGGTTTGCAAAGGATTCTGGGTAATAGAACCTAGTCAGAGCCCCACAAGTCACCCCATCTTGGATTCCCCTAGGTCTCTAGTTTTCAAAAATGCACAGGTTTGGTAGGTTTCCCTAGGTGCCGGCTGAGCTAGAGGCCAGAATCTACAGGTAGGCACTTTGCAAAAAACAACTGTTTTCTGTGATGTGTCCACGTTGTGTTTTGGGGCATATCCTGTTGCGGGTGCTAGGCCTACCCACACAAGTGAGGTACCATTTTTATTGGGAGACTTGGGGGACCGCTGGGTGGAAGGAAATTTGTGGCTCCTCTCAGATTCCAGAACTTTCTGTCACCGAAATGTGAGGAAAATATTTTTTTTTAGCCAAATGTTGAGGTTTGCAAAGGATTCTGGGTAATAGAACCTGGTCAGAGCCCCAAAAGTCACCCCATCTTGGATTCCCCTAGGTCTCTAGTTTTAAAAATGGACAGGTTTGGTAGGTTTCCCTAGGTGCCAGCTGAGCTAGAGGCCAAAATCTACAGGTAGGCACTTTGCAAAAAACAGCTGTTTTCTGTGATGTGTCCACGTTGTGTTTTGGGGCATATCCTGTCGCGGGCGCTAGGCCTACCCACACAAGTGAGGTACCATTTTTATCGGGAGACTTGGGGGAACGCTGGGTGAAAGGAAATTTGTGGCTCCTCTCAGATTCCAGAACTTTCTGTCACCGAAATGTGAGGAAAATATGTTTTTTTAGCCAAATGTTGAGGTTTGCAAAGGATTCTGGGTAATAGAAGCTGGTCAGAGCCCCAAAAGTCACCCCATCTTGGATAACCCTAGGTCGCTAGTTTTAAAAAATGCACAGGTTTGGTAGGTTTCCCTAGGTGCCAGCTGAGCTAGAGGCCAAAATCTACAGGTAGGCACTTTGCAAAAAACAGCTGTTTTCTGTGATGTGTCCACGTTGTGTTTTGGGGCATATCCTGTTGCGGGTGCTAGGCCTACCCACACAAGTGAGGTACCATTTTTATTGGGAGACTTGGGGGAACGCTGGGTGGAAGGAAATTTGTGGCTCCTCTCAGATTCCAGAACTTTCTGTCACCGAAATGTGAGGAAAATATGTTTTTTTAGCGAATTGTTGAGGTTTGCAAAGGATTCTGGGTAATAGAACCTGGTCAGAGCCCCACAAGTCACCCCATCTTGGATTTCCCTAGGTCTCTAGTTTTAAAAAATGCACAGATTTGGTAGGTTTCCGGAGGTGCCAGCTGAGCTAGAGGCCAAAATCCTCAGGTAGGCACTTTGCAAAAAACAGCTGTTTTCTGTGATGTGTCAACGTTGTGTTTTGGGGCATATCCTGTCGCGGGCGCTAGGCCTACCCACACAAGTGAGGTACCATTTTTATCGGGAGACTTGGGGGAACGCTGGGTGCAAGGAAATTTGTGGCTCCTCTCAGATTCCAGAACTTTCTGTCACCGAAATGTGAGGAAAATGTATTTTTTTAGCCACATTTTGAGGTTTGGAAAGAATTCTGGGTAACAGAACCTGGTCAGAGCCCAAAAAGTCACCCCATCTTGGATTCCCCTCGGTCTCTAGTTTTCAAAAATGCACAGGTTTGGTAGGTTTCCCTAGGTGCCGGCTGAGCTAGAGGCCAAAATCTACAGGTAGGCACTTTGCAAAAAACAGCTCTGTTTTCTGTGATGTGTCCACGTTGTGTTTTGGGGCATATCCTGTTGAGGGTGCTAGGCCTACCCACACAAGTGAGGTACCATTTTTATTGGGAGACTTGGGGGAACGCTGGGTGGAAGGAAATTTGTGGCTCCTCTCAGATTCCAGAACTTTCTGTCACCGAAATGTGAGGAAAATATGTTTTTTTAGCCAAATGTTGAGGTTTGCAAAGGATTCTGGGTAATAGAACCTGGTCAGAGCCCCAAAAGTCACCCCATCTTGGATTCCCCTCGGTCTCTAATTTTAAAAAATGCACAGGTTTGGTAGGTTTCCGTAGGTGCCAGCTGAGCTAGAGGCCAAAATCTACAGGTAGGCACTTTGCAAAAAACAGCTGTTTTCTGTGATGTGTCCACGTTGTGTTTTGGGGCATATCCTGTCGTGGGCGCTAGGCCTACCCACACAAGTGAAGTACCTTTTTTATCGGGAGACTTGGGGGAACGCTGGGTGCAAGGAAATTTGTGGCTCCTCTCAGATTCCAGAACTTTCTGTCACCGAAATGTGAGGAAAATGTATTTTTTTAGCCAAATTTTGAGGTTTGCAAATGATTCTGGGTAACAGAACCTGGTCAGAGCCCCACAAATTACCCCATCTTGGATTCCCATAGGTCTCTAGTTTTAAAAAATGCACAGATGTGGTAGGTTTCCCTAGGTGCCGGCTGAGCTAGAGGCCAAAATCTACAGGTAGGCACTTTGCTAAAAACAGCTCTGTTTTCTGTCAAAAAATGGGATGTGCCCACTTTGTGTTTTGGGACATTTCCTGTCGCGGGCGCTAGGACTACCCACACAAGTGAGGTATCATTGTTATCGGGAGACTTGGGGGCATGCTCGGTGGAAGGAAATTTGTGGCTCCTCTCAGATTCCAGAACTTTCTGTCAGCGAAATGTGAGGAAAATGTATTTTTTTAGCCACATTTTGAGGTTTGCAAAGGATTCTGGGTAATAGAACCTGGTCAGAGCCCCACAAGTCACCCCATCTTGGATTCCCCTAGGTCTCTAGTTTTCAAAAATGCACAGGTTTGTTAGGTTTCCCTAGGTGCCGGCTGAGCTAGAGGCCAAAATCTACAGGTAGGCACTTTGCAAAAAACAGCTCTGTTTTCTGTGATGTTTCCACTTTGTGTTTTGGGGCATATCCTGTTGCGGGTGCAAGGCCTACCCACACAAGTGAGGTACCATTTTTATTGGGAGACTTGGGGGAACGCTGGGTGGAAGGAAATTTGTGGCTCCTCTCAGATTCCAGAACTTTCTGTCACCGAAATGAGAGGAAAATATGTTTTTTTAGCCAAATGTTGAGATTTGCAAAGGATTCTGGGTAATAGAACCTAGTTAGAGCCCCACACGTCACCCCATCTTGGAAATCCCCTAGGTCTCTAGTTTTCATAAATGCACAGGTTTGGTAGGTTTCCCTAGGTGCCGGCTGAGCTAGAGGCCAAAATCTACAGGTATGCACATTGCAAAAAACAGATCTGTTTTCTGTGATGTGTCCACGTTGTGTTTTGGGGCATATCCTGTCGCGGACGCTAGGCCTACCCACACGAGTGAGGTACCATTTTTATCGGGAGACTTGGGGGAACGCTGGGTGCAAGGAAATTTGTGGCTCCTCTCAGATTCCAGAACTTTCTGTCACCGAAATGTGAGGAAAATATGTTTTTCTAGCCAAATTTTGAGGTTTGCAAAGGATTCTGGGTAACAGAAGCTGGTCAGAGCCCCACAAGTCACCCCATCTTGGATTCCCCTAGGTCTCTAGTTTTAAAAAATGCAGAGGTTTGGTAGGATTCCCTAGGTGCCAGCTGAGCTAGAGGCCAAAATCTACAGGTAGGCACTTTGCAAAAAACAGCTGTTTTCTGTGATGTGTCCACGTTGAGTTTTGGGGCATATCCTGTTGTGGGTGCTAGGCCTACCCACACAAGTGAGGTACCATTTTTATTGAGAGACTTGGGGGAACGCTGGGTGGAAGGAAATTTGTGGCTCCTCTCAGATTCCAGAACTTTCTGTCACCGAAATGTGAGGAAAATATGTTTTTTTAGCCAAATGTTGAGGTTTGCAAAGGATTCTGGGTAATAGAAGCTGGTCAGAGCCCCACAAGTCACCCCATCTTGGATTCCCCTAGGTCTCTAGTTTTAAAAAATGCACAGGTTTGGTATGTTTCCAGAGGTGCCAGCTGAGCTAGAGGCCAAAATCTACAGGTAGGCACTTTGCAAAAAACAGCTGTTTTCTGTGATGTGTCCACGTTGTGTTTTGGGGCATATCCTGTTGCGGATGCTAGGCCTACCCACACAAGTGAGGTACCATTTTTATTGGGAGACTTGGGGGAACGCTGGGTGGAAGGAAATTTGTGGCTCCTCTCAGATTCCAGAACTTTCTGTCACCGAAATGTGAGGAAAATATGTTTTTTTTAGCCAAATGTTAAGGTTTGAAAAGGATTCTGGGTAATAGAACCTGGTCAGAGCCCCACAAGTCACCCCATCTTGGATTCCCCTAGGTCTCTAGTTTTAAAAAATGCACAGGTTTGGTAGGTTTCCCTAGGTGCCAGCTGAGCTAGAGGCCAAAATCTACAGGTAGGCACTTTGCAAAAAACAGCTCTGTTTTCTGTGATGTGTCCACGTTGTGTTTTGGGGCATATCCTGTCGTGGGCGCTAGGCCTACCCACACAAGTGAAGTACCATTTTTATTGGGAGACTTGGGGGAACGCTGGGTGCAAGGAAATTTGTGGCTCCTCTCAGATTCCAGAACTTTCTGTCACCGAAATGTGAGGAAAATATGTTTTTTTAGCCAAATTTTGAGGTTTGCAAATGATTCTGGGTAACAGATCCTGGTCAGAGCCCTAAAAGTTACCCCATCTTGGATTCCCCTAGGTCTCTAGTTTTCAAAAATGCACAGGTGTGGTAGGTTTCCCTAGGTGCCGGCTGAGCTAGAGGCCAAAATCTACAGATAGGCACTTTGCAAAAAACAGCTCTGTTTTCTGTCAAAAATGGGATGTGCCCACTTTGTGTTTTGGGACATTTCCTGTCTCGGGCGCTAGGACTACCCACACAAGTGAGGTATCATTTTTATCGGGAGACTTGGGGGAATGCTCGGTGGAAGGAAATTTGTGGCTCCTCTCAGATTCCAGAACTTTCTGTCACCAAAATGTGAGGAAAATGTATTTTTTTAGCCACATTTTGAGGTTTGCAAAGGATTCTGGGTAACAGAACCTGGTCAGAGCCCAAAAAGTCACCCCATCTTGGATTCCCCTAGGTCTCTAGTTTTCAAAAATGCACAGGTTTGGTAGGTTTCCCTAGGTGCCGGCTGAGCTAGAGGCCAAAATCTACAGGTAGGCACTTTGCAAAAAACAGCTCTGTTTTCTGTGATGTGTCCACGTTGTGTTTTGGGGCATATCCTGTTGCGGGTGCTAGGCCTACCCACACAAATGAGGTACCATTTTTATTGGGAGACTTGGGGGAACGCTGGGTGGAAGGAAATTTGTGGCTCCTCTCAGATTCCAGAACTTTCTGTTACCGAAATGTGAGGAAAATATGTTTTTTTAGCCAAATGTTGAGGTTTGCAAAGGATTCTGGGTAATAGAACCTGGTCAGAGCCCCACAAGTCACCCCATATTAGATTCCCCTAGTTCTCTAGTTTTCATAAATGCACAGGTTTGGTAGGTTTCCCTAGGTGCCGGCTGAGCTAGAAGCCAAAATCTACAGGTAGGCACTTTGCAAAAAACAGCTCTGTTTTCTGTGATGTGTCCACGTTGTGTTTTGGGGCATATCCTGTCGCGGACGCTAGGCCTACCCACACAAGTGAGGTACCATTTTTATCGGGAGACTTGGCGGAACGCTGGGTGCAAGGAAATTTGTGGCTCCTCTCAGATTCCAGAACCTTCTGTCACCGAAATGTGAGGAAAATATGTTTTTCTAGCAAATTTTGAGGTTTGCAAAAGATTCTGGGTAACAGAACCTGGTCAGAGCCCCACAAGTTACCCCATCTTGGATTCCCCTTGGTCTCTAGTTTTCAAAAATGCACAGGTTTGGTAGGTTTCCCTATGTGCCGGCTGAGCTAGAGGCCAAAATCTACAGGTAGGCACTTTGCAAAAAACAGCTCTGTTTTCTGTGATGTGTCCACGTTGTGTTTTGGGGCATATCCTGTTCCGGGTGCTAGGCCTACCCACACAAATGAGGTACCATTTTTATTGGTATACTTGGGGGAATGCTGGGTGGAAGGAAATTTGTGGCTCCTCTCAGATTCCAGAACTTTCTGTTACCGAAATGTGAGGAAAATATGTTTTTTTAGCCAAATGTTGAGGTTTGCAAAGGATTCTGGGTAATAGAACCTAGTCAGAGCCCCACAAGTCACCCCATCTTGGATTCCCCTAGTTCTCTAGTTTTCATAAATGCACAGGTTTGGTAGGTTTCCCTAGGTGCCGGCTGAGCTAGAAGCCAAAATCTACAGGTAGGCACTTTGCAAAAAACAGCTCTGTTTTCTGTGATGTGTCCACGTTGTGTTTTGGGGCATATCCTGTCGCGGACGCTAGGCCTACCCACACAATTGAGGTACCATTTTTATCGGGAGACTTGGCGGAACGCTGGGTGCAAGGAAATTTGTGGCTCCTCTCAGATTCCAGAACTTTCTGTCACCGAAATGTGAGGAAAATATGTTTTTCTAGCCAAATTTTGAGGTTTGCAAAAGATTCTGGGTAACAGAACCTGGTCAGAGCCCCATAAGTTACCCCATATTGGATTCCCCTAGGTCTCTAGTTTTCAAAAATGCACAGGTTTGGTAGGTTTCCCTAGGTGCCGGCTGAGCTAGAGGCCAAAATCTACAGGTAGGCACTTTTCAAAAAACAACTCTGTTTTCTGTCAAAAAATGGGATGTGCCCACTTTGTGTTTTGGGACATTTCCTGTCACGGGCGCTAGGACTACCCACACAAGTGAGGTATCATTTTTATCGGGAGACCTGGGGGAACGCTCGGTGGAAGGAAATTTGTGGCTCCTCTCAGATTCCAGAACTTTCTGTTACCGAAATGTGAGGAAAATATGTTTTTTTAGCCAAATGTTGAGGTTTGCAAAGGATTCTGGGTAATAGAACATAGTCAGAGCCCTACAAGTCACCCCATCTTAGATTCCCCTAGTTCTCTAGTTTTCATAAATGCACAGGTTTGGTAGGTTTCCCTAGGTGCCGGCTGAGCTAGAAGCCAAAATCTACAGGTAGGCACTTTGCAAAAAACAGCTCTGTTTTCTGTGATGTGTCCACGTTGTGTTTTGGGGCATATCCTGTCGCGGACGCTAGGCCTACCCACACAAGTGAGGTACCATTTTTATTGGGAGACTTGGCGGAACGCTGGGTGCAAGGAAATTTGTGGCTCCTCTCAGATTCCAGAACCTTCTGTCACCGAAATGTGAGGAAAATATGTTTTTCTAGCCAAATTTTGAGGTTTGCAAAAGATTCTGGGTAACAGAACCTGGTCAGAGCCCCACAAGTTACCCCATCTTGGATTCCCCTAGGTCTCTAGTTTTCAAAAATGCACAGGTTTGGTAGGTTTCCCTAGGTGCCGGCTGAGCTAGAGGCCAAAATCTACAGGTAGGCACTTTGCAAAAAACAGCTCTGTTTTCTGTGATGTGCCCACGTTGTGTTTTGGGGCATATCCTGTTCCGGGTGCTAGGCATACCCACACAAATGAGGTACCATTTTTATTGGGAGACTTGGGGGAACGCTGGGTGGAAGGAAATTTGTGGCTCCGCTCAGATTCCAGAACTTTCTGTTACCGAAATGTGAGGAAAATATGTTTTTTTAGCCAAATGTTGAGGTTTGCAAAGGATTCTGGGTAATAGAACCTAGTCAGAGCCCCACAAGTCACCCCATCTTGGATTCCCCTAGTTCTCTAGTTTTCATAAATGCACAGGCTTGGTAGGTTTCCCTAGGTGCCGGCTGAGCTAGAAGCCAAAATCTACAGGTAGGCATTTTGCAAAAAACAGCTTTGTTTTCTGTGATGTGTCCACGTTGTGTTTTGGGGCATATCCTGTCGCGGACGCTAGGCCTTCCCACACAAGTGAGGTACCATTTTTATCGGGAGACTTGGCGGAACGCTGGGTGCAAGGAAATTTGTGGCTCCTCTCAGATTCCAGAACTTTCTGTCACCGAAATGTGAGGAAAATATGTTTTTCTAGCCAAATTTTGAGGTTTGCAAAAGATTCTGGGTAACAGAACCTGGTCAGAGCCCCACAAGTTACCCCATCTTGGATTCCCCTAGGTCTCTAGTTTTAAAAAATGCACAGGTTTGGTAGGTTTCCCTAGGTGCCGGCTGAGCTAGAGGCCAAAATCTACAGGTAGGCACTTTTCAAAAAACAACTCTGTTTTCTGTCAAAAAATGGGATGTGCCCACTTTGTGTTTTGGGACATTTCCTGTCGCGGGCGCTTGGACTACCCACACAAGTGAGGTATCATTTTTATCGGGAGACCTGGGGGAACACTCGGTGGAAGGACATTTGTGGCTCCTCTCAGATTCCAGAACTTTCTGTCACCGAAATGTGAGGAAAAAGTGTTTTTTTAGCCAAATTTTGAGGTTTGCAAAGGATTCTGGGTAACAGAACCTGGTCAGAGCCCCACAAGTCACCCCATCTTGGATTCCCCTAGGTCTCTAGTTTTCAAAAATGCACAGGTTTGGTAGGTTTCCCTAGGTGCCGGCTGAGCTAGAGGCCAGAATCTACAGGTAGGCACTTTGCAAAAAACAGCTGTTTTCTGTGATGTGTCCACGTTGTGTTTTGGGGCATATCCTGTTGCGGGTGCTAGGCCTACCCACACAAGTGAGGTACCATTTTTATTGGGAGACTTGGGGGACCGCTGGGTGGAAGGAAATTTGTGGCTCCTCTCAGATTCCAGAACTTTCTGTCACCGAAATGTGAGGAAAATATTTTTTTTTAGCCAAATGTTGAGGTTTGCAAAGGATTCTGGGTAATAGAACCTGGTCAGAGCCCCAAAAGTCACCCCATCTTGGATTCCCCTAGGTCTCTAGTTTTAAAAATGGACAGGTTTGGTAGGTTTCCCTAGGTGCCAGCTGAGCTAGAGGCCAAAATCTACAGGTAGGCACTTTGCAAAAAACAGCTGCTTTCTGTGATGTGTCCACGTTGTGTTTTGGGGCATATCCTGTCGCGGGCGCTAGGCCTACCCACACAAGTGAGGTACCATTTTTATCGGGAGACTTGGGGGAACGCTGGGTGAAAGGAAATTTGTGGCTCCTCTCAGATTCCAGAACTTTCTGTCACCGAAATGTGAGGAAAATATGTTTTTTTAGCCAAATGTTGAGGTTTGCAAAGGATTCTGGGTAATAGAAGCTGGTCAGAGCCCCAAAAGTCACCCCATCTTGGATAACCCTAGGTCGCTAGTTTTAAAAAATGCACAGGTTTGGTAGGTTTCCCTAGGTGCCAGCTGAGCTAGAGGCCAAAATCTACAGGTAGGCACTTTGCAAAAAACAGCTGTTTTCTGTGATGTGTCCACGTTGTGTTTTGGGGCATATCCTGTTGCGGGTGCTAGGCCTACCCACACAAGTGAGGTACCATTTTTATTGGGAGACTTGGGGGAACGCTGGGTGGAAGGAAATTTGTGGCTCCTCTCAGATTCCAGAACTTTCTGTCACCGAAATGTGAGGAAAATATGTTTTTTTAGCGAATTGTTGAGGTTTGCAAAGGATTCTGGGTAATAGAACCTGGTCAGAGCCCCACAAGTCACCCCATCTTGGATTTCCCTAGGTCTCTAGTTTTAAAAAATGCACAGGTTTGGTAGGTTTCCGGAGGTGCCAGCTGAGCTAGAGGCCAAAATCTACAGGTAGGCACTTTGCAAAAAACAGCTGTTTTCTGTGATGTGTCAACGTTGTGTTTTGGGGCATATCCTGTCGCGGGCGCTAGGCCTACCCACACAAGTGAGGTACCATTTTTATCGGGAGACTTGGGGGAACGCTGGGTGCAAGGAAATTTGTGGCTCCTCTCAGATTCCAGAACTTTCTGTCACCGAAATGTGAGGAAAATGTATTTTTTTAGCCACATTTTGAGGTTTGGAAAGAATTCTGGGTAACAGAACCTGGTCAGAGCCCAAAAAGTCACCCCATC
Organism: Pleurodeles waltl; assembly: GCF_031143425.1. Lineage (NCBI taxonomy): Eukaryota > Metazoa > Chordata > Amphibia > Caudata > Salamandridae > Pleurodeles > Pleurodeles waltl. The sequence goes on from NC_090436.1 coordinate 843,866,988, forward strand.
TTGGATTCCCCTCGGTCTCTAGTTTTCAAAAATGCACAGGTTTGGTAGGTTTCCCTAGGTGCCGGCTGAGCTAGAGGCCAAAATCTACAGGTAGGCACTTTGCAAAAAACAGCTTTGTTTTCTGTGATGTGTCCACGTTGTGTTTTGGGGCATATCCTGTTGAGGGTGCTAGGCCTACCCACACATGTGAGGTACCATTTTTACTGGGAGACTTGGGGGAACGCTGGGTGGAAGGAAATTTGTGGCTCCTCTCAGATTCCAGAACTTTCTGTCACCGAAATATGAGGAAAATATGTTTTTTTAGCCAAATGTTGAGGTTTGCAAAGGATTCTGGGTAATAGAACCTGGTCAGAGCCCCAAAAGTCACCCCATCTTGGATTCCCCTAGGTCTCTAATTTTAAAAAATGCACAGGTTTGGTAGGTTTCCGTAGGTGCCAGCTGAGCTAGAGGCCAAAATCTACAGGTAGGCACTTTGCAAAAAACAGCTGTTTTCTGTGATGTGTCCACGTTGTGTTTTGGGGCATATCCTGTCGTGGGCGCTAGGCCTACCCACACAAGTGAAGTACCTTTTTTATCGGGAGACTTGGGGGAACGCTGGGTGCAAGGAAATTTGTGGCTCCTCTCAGATTCCAGAACTTTCTGTCACCGAAATGTGAGGAAAATGTATTTTTTTAGCCAAATTTTGAGGTTTGCAAATGATTCTGGGTAACAGAACCTGGTCAGAGCCCCACAAATTACCCCATCTTGGATTCCCATAGGTCTCTAGTTTTAAAAAATGCACAGATGTGGTAGGTTTCCCTAGGTGCCGGCTGAGCTAGAGGCCAAAATCTACAGGTAGGCACTTTGCAAAAAACAGCTCTGTTTTCTGTCAAAAAATGGGATGTGCCCACTTTGTGTTTTGGGACATTTCCTGTCGCGGGCGCTAGGACTACCCACACAAGTGAGGTATCATTGTTATCGGGAGACTTGGGGGCATGCTCGGTGGAAGGAAATTTGTGGCTCCTCTCAGATTCCAGAACTTTCTGTCAGCGAAATGTGAGGAAAATATATTTTTTTAGCCAAATGTTGAGGTTTGCAAAGGATTCTGGGTAATAGAACCTAGTCAGAGCTCCACAAGTCACCCCATCTTGGATTCCCCTAGTTCTCTAGTTTTCATAAATGCACAGGTTTGGTAGGTTTCCCTAGGTGCCGGCTGAGCTAGAAGCCAAAATCTACAGGTAGGCACTTTGCAAAAAACAGCTCTGTTTTCTGTGATGTGCCCACGTTGTGTTTTGGGGCATATCCTGTTCCGGGTGCTAGGCATACCCACACAAATGAGGTACCATTTTTATTGGGAGACTTGGGGGAACGCTGGGTGGAAGGAAATTTGTGGCTCCGCTCAGATTCCAGAACTTTCTGTTACCGAAATGTGAGGAAAATATGTTTTTTTAGCCAAATGTTGAGGTTTGCAAAGGATTCTGGGTAATAGAACCTAGTCAGAGCCCCACAAGTCACCCCATCTTGGATTCCCCTAGTTCTCTAGTTTTCATAAATGCACAGGCTTGGTAGGTTTCCCTAGGTGCCGGCTGAGCTAGAAGCCAAAATCTACAGGTAGGCATTTTGCAAAAAACAGCTTTGTTTTCTGTGATGTGTCCACGTTGTGTTTTGGGGCATATCCTGTCGCGGACGCTAGGCCTTCCCACACAAGTGAGGTACCATTTTTATCGGGAGACTTGGCGGAACGCTGGGTGCAAGGAAATTTGTGGCTCCTCTCAGATTCCAGAACTTTCTGTCACCGAAATGTGAGGAAAATATGTTTTTCTAGCCAAATTTTGAGGTTTGCAAAAGATTCTGGGTAACAGAACCTGGTCAGAGCCCCACAAGTTACCCCATCTTGGATTCCCCTAGGTCTCTAGTTTTAAAAAATGCACAGGTTTGGTAGGTTTCCCTAGGTGCCGGCTGAGCTAGAGGCCAAAATCTACAGGTAGGCACTTTTCAAAAAACAACTCTGTTTTCTGTCAAAAAATGGGATGTGCCCACTTTGTGTTTTGGGACATTTCCTGTCGCGGGCGCTTGGACTACCCACACAAGTGAGGTATCATTTTTATCGGGAGACCTGGGGGAACACTCGGTGGAAGGACATTTGTGGCTCCTCTCAGATTCCAGAACTTTCTGTCACCGAAATGTGAGGAAAAAGTGTTTTTTTAGCCAAATTTTGAGGTTTGCAAAGGATTCTGGGTAACAGAACCTGGTCAGAGCCCCACAAGTCACCCCATCTTGGATTCCCCTAGGTCTCTAGTTTTCAAAAATGCACAGGTTTGGTAGGTTTCCCTAGGTGCCGGCTGAGCTAGAGGCCAGAATCTACAGGTAGGCACTTTGCAAAAAACAGCTGTTTTCTGTGATGTGTCCACGTTGTGTTTTGGGGCATATCCTGTTGCGGGTGCTAGGCCTACCCACACAAGTGAGGTACCATTTTTATTGGGAGACTTGGGGGACCGCTGGGTGGAAGGAAATTTGTGGCTCCTCTCAGATTCCAGAACTTTCTGTCACCGAAATGTGAGGAAAATATTTTTTTTTAGCCAAATGTTGAGGTTTGCAAAGGATTCTGGGTAATAGAACCTGGTCAGAGCCCCAAAAGTCACCCCATCTTGGATTCCCCTAGGTCTCTAGTTTTAAAAATGGACAGGTTTGGTAGGTTTCCCTAGGTGCCAGCTGAGCTAGAGGCCAAAATCTACAGGTAGGCACTTTGCAAAAAACAGCTGCTTTCTGTGATGTGTCCACGTTGTGTTTTGGGGCATATCCTGTCGCGGGCGCTAGGCCTACCCACACAAGTGAGGTACCATTTTTATCGGGAGACTTGGGGGAACGCTGGGTGAAAGGAAATTTGTGGCTCCTCTCAGATTCCAGAACTTTCTGTCACCGAAATGTGAGGAAAATATGTTTTTTTAGCCAAATGTTGAGGTTTGCAAAGGATTCTGGGTAATAGAAGCTGGTCAGAGCCCCAAAAGTCACCCCATCTTGGATAACCCTAGGTCGCTAGTTTTAAAAAATGCACAGGTTTGGTAGGTTTCCCTAGGTGCCAGCTGAGCTAGAGGCCAAAATCTACAGGTAGGCACTTTGCAAAAAACAGCTGTTTTCTGTGATGTGTCCACGTTGTGTTTTGGGGCATATCCTGTTGCGGGTGCTAGGCCTACCCACACAAGTGAGGTACCATTTTTATTGGGAGACTTGGGGGAACGCTGGGTGGAAGGAAATTTGTGGCTCCTCTCAGATTCCAGAACTTTCTGTCACCGAAATGTGAGGAAAATATGTTTTTTTAGCGAATTGTTGAGGTTTGCAAAGGATTCTGGGTAATAGAACCTGGTCAGAGCCCCACAAGTCACCCCATCTTGGATTTCCCTAGGTCTCTAGTTTTAAAAAATGCACAGGTTTGGTAGGTTTCCGGAGGTGCCAGCTGAGCTAGAGGCCAAAATCTACAGGTAGGCACTTTGCAAAAAACAGCTGTTTTCTGTGATGTGTCAACGTTGTGTTTTGGGGCATATCCTGTCGCGGGCGCTAGGCCTACCCACACAAGTGAGGTACCATTTTTATCGGGAGACTTGGGGGAACGCTGGGTGCAAGGAAATTTGTGGCTCCTCTCAGATTCCAGAACTTTCTGTCACCGAAATGTGAGGAAAATGTATTTTTTTAGCCACATTTTGAGGTTTGGAAAGAATTCTGGGTAACAGAACCTGGTCAGAGCCCAAAAAGTCACCCCATCTTGGATTCCCCTCGGTCTCTAGTTTTCAAAAATGCACAGGTTTGGTAGGTTTCCCTAGGTGCCGGCTGAGCTAGAGGCCAAAATCTACAGGTAGGCACTTTGCAAAAAACAGCTTTGTTTTCTGTGATGTGTCCACGTTGTGTTTTGGGGCATATCCTGTTGAGGGTGCTAGGCCTACCCACACATGTGAGGTACCATTTTTACTGGGAGACTTGGGGGAACGCTGGGTGGAAGGAAATTTGTGGCTCCTCTCAGATTCCAGAACTTTCTGTCACCGAAATATGAGGAAAATATGTTTTTTTAGCCAAATGTTGAGGTTTGCAAAGGATTCTGGGTAATAGAACCTGGTCAGAGCCCCAAAAGTCACCCCATCTTGGATTCCCCTAGGTCTCTAATTTTAAAAAATGCACAGGTTTGGTAGGTTTCCGTAGGTGCCAGCTGAGCTAGAGGCCAAAATCTACAGGTAGGCACTTTGCAAAAAACAGCTGTTTTCTGTGATGTGTCCACGTTGTGTTTTGGGGCATATCCTGTCGTGGGCGCTAGGCCTACCCACACAAGTGAAGTACCTTTTTTATCGGGAGACTTGGGGGAACGCTGGGTGCAAGGAAATTTGTGGCTCCTCTCAGATTCCAGAACTTTCTGTCACCGAAATGTGAGGAAAATGTATTTTTTTAGCCAAATTTTGAGGTTTGCAAATGATTCTGGGTAACAGAACCTGGTCAGAGCCCCACAAATTACCCCATCTTGGATTCCCATAGGTCTCTAGTTTTAAAAAATGCACAGATGTGGTAGGTTTCCCTAGGTGCCGGCTGAGCTAGAGGCCAAAATCTACAGGTAGGCACTTTGCAAAAAACAGCTCTGTTTTCTGTCAAAAAATGGGATGTGCCCACTTTGTGTTTTGGGACATTTCCTGTCGCGGGCGCTAGGACTACCCACACAAGTGAGGTATCATTGTTATCGGGAGACTTGGGGGCATGCTCGGTGGAAGGAAATTTGTGGCTCCTCTCAGATTCCAGAACTTTCTGTCAGCGAAATGTGAGGAAAATATATTTTTTTAGCCAAATGTTGAGGTTTGCAAAGGATTCTGGGTAATAGAACCTAGTCAGAGCTCCACAAGTCACCCCATCTTGGATTCCCCTAGTTCTCTAGTTTTCATAAATGCACAGGTTTGGTAGGTTTCCCTAGGTGCCGGCTGAGCTAGAAGCCAAAATCTACAGGTAGGCACTTTGCAAAAAACAGCTCTGTTTTCTGTGATGTGTCCACGTTGTGTTTTGGGGCATATCCTGTCGTGGACGCTAGGCCTACCCACACAAGTGAGGTACCATTTTTATCGGGAGACTTGGCGGAACGCTGGGTGCAAGGAAATTTGTGGCTCCTCTCAGATTCCAGAACTTTCTGTCACCGAAATGTGAGGAAAATATGTTTTTTTAGCCAAATGTTGAGATTTGCAAAGGATTCTGGGTAATAGAACCTAGTTAGAGCCCCACACGTCACCCCATCTTGGAAATCCCCTAGGTCTCTAGTTTTCATAAATGCACAGGTTTGGTAGGTTTCCCTAGGTGCCGGCTGAGCTAGAGGCCAAAATCTACAGGTAGGCACATTGCAAAAAACAGATCTGTTTTCTGTGATGTGTCCACGTTGTGTTTTGGGGCATGTCCTGTCGCGGGCGCTAGGCCTACCCACACAAGTGAGGTACCATTTTTATTGGGAGACTTGGGGGAACGCTGGGTGCAAGGAAATTTGTGGCTCCTCTCAGATTCCAGAACTTTCTGTCACCGAAATGTGAGGAAAATATGTTTTTCTAGCCAAATTTTGAGGTTTGCAAAAGATTCTGGGTAACAGAACCTAGTCAGAGCCCTAAAAGTTACCCCATCTTGGATTCCCCTAGGTCTCTAGTTTTCAAAAATGCACAGGTTTGGTAGGTTTCCCTAGGTGCTGGCTGAGCTAGAGGCCAAAATCTACAGGTAGGCACTTTTCAAAAAACAACTCTGTTTTCTGTCAAAAAATGGGATGTGCCCACTTTGTGTTTTGGGACATTTCCTGTCTCGGGCGCTAGGACTACCCAAACAAGTGAGGTATCAGTTTTATCGGAAGACCTGGGGGAACGCTCGGTGGAAGGAAATTTGTGGCTCCTCTCAGATTCCAGAACTTTCTGTCACCAAAATGTGAGGAAAATGTATTTTTTTAGCCACATTTTGAGGTTTGCAAAGGATTCTGGGTAACAGAACCTGGTCAGAGCCCAAAAAGTCACCCCATCTTGGATTCCCCTAGGTCTCTAGTTTTCAGAAATGCACAGGTTTGGTAGGTTTCCCTAGGTGCCGGCTGAGCTAGAGGCCAAAATCTACAGGAGGCACTTTGCAAAAAACAGCTCTGTTTTCTGTGATGTGTCCACGTTGTGTTTTGGGGCATATCCTGTTGCGGGTGCTAGGCCTACCCACACAAATGAGGTACCATTTTTATTGGGAGACTTGGGGGAACGCTGGGTGGAAGGAAATTTGTGGCTCCTCTCAGATTCCAGAACTTTCTGTTACCGAAATGTGAGGAAAATATGTTTTTTTAGCCAAATGTTGAGGTTTGCAAATGATTCTGGGTAACAGAACCTGGTCAGAGCCCCACAAGTTACCCCATCTTGGATTCCCCTAGGTCTCTAGTTTTCAAAAATGCACAGGTGTGGTAGGTTTCCCTAGGTGCCGGCTGAGCTAGAGGCCAAAATCTACAGATAGGCACTTTGCAAAAAACAGCTCTGTTTTCTGTCAAAAAATGGGATGTGCCCACTTTGTGTTTTGGGACATTTCCTGTCGCGGGCGCTAGGACTACCCACACAAGTGAGGTATCATTTTTATCGGAAGACTTGGGGGAATGCTCGGTGGAAGGAAATTTGTGGCTCCTCTAAGATTCCAGAACTTTCTGTCACCGAAATGTGAGGAAAATGTATTTTTTTTAGCCACATTTTGAGGTTTGCAAAAGATTCTGGGTAACAGAACCTGGTCAGAGCCCAAAAAGTCACCCCATCTTGGATTCCCCTACGTCTCTAGTTTAAAAAAATGCACAGGTTTGGTAGGTTTCCCTAGCTGCCGGCTGAGCTAGAGGCCAAAATCTACAGGTAGGCACTTTGCAAAAAACAGCTCTGTTTTCTGTGATTTGTCCACGTTGTGTTTTGGGGCATATCCTGTTGCGGGTGCTAGGCCTAGCCACACACGTGAGGTACCATTTTTATTGGGAGACTTGGGGGAACGCTGGGTGGAAGGAAATGTGTTGCTCCTCTCAGATTCCAGAACTTTCTGTCACCGAAATGTGAGGAAAATATGTTTTTTTAGCCAAATGTTGGGGTTTGCAAAGGATTCTGGGTAATAGAACCTAGTCAGAGCCCCACAAGTCACCCCATCGTGGATTCCCCTAGTTCTCTAGTTTTCAAAAATGCACAGGTTTGATAGGTTTCCCTAGGTGACGGCTGAGCTAGAGGCCAAAATCTACAGGTAGGCACTTTGCAAAAAACAGCTCTGTTTTCTGTGATGTGTCCACATTGTGTTTTGGAGCATATCTTTTTGCGGACGCTAGGCCTACCCACACAAGTGAGGTACCATTTTTATCGGGAGACTTGGGGGAACGCTGGGTGCAAGGAAATTTGTGGCTCCTCTCGGATTCCAGAACTTTCTGTCACCGAAATGTGAGGAAAATATGTTTTTCTAGCCAAATTTTGAGGTTTGCAAAGGATTCTGGGTAACAGAACCTGGTCAGAGCCCCACAAGTTACCCCATCTTGGATTCCCCTAGGTCTCTAGTTTTCAAAAATGCACAGGTTTGGTAGGTTTCCCTAGGTGCCGGCTGAGCTAGAGGCCAAAATCTACAGGTAGGCACTTTTAAAAAAACAACTCTGTTTCCTGTCAAAAAATGGGATGTGCCCACTTGGTGTTTTGGGACATTTCCTGTCGCGGGCGCTAGGACTACCCACACAAGTGAGGTATCATTTTTATCGGGAGACCTGGGGGAACGCTCGGTGGAAGGAAATTTGTGGCTCCTCTCAGATTCCAGAACTTTCTGTCACCGAAATGTGAGGAAAATGTGTTTTTTTAGCCAAATTTTGAGGTTTGCAAAGGATTCTGGGTAACAGAACCTGGTCAGAGCCCCACAAGTCACCCCATCTTGGATTCCCCTAGGTCTCTAGTTTTCAAAAATGCACAGGTTTGGTAGGTTTCCCTAGGTGCCGGCTGAGCTAGAGGCCAAAATCTACAGGTAGGCACTTTGCAAAAAACAGCTCTGTTTTCTGTGATGTGTCCACGTTGTGTTTTGGGGCATATCCTGTTGAGGTGCTAGGCCTACCCACACAAGTGAGGTACCATTTTTATCGGGAGACTTGGGGGAACGCTGGGTGCAAGGAAATTTGTGGCTCCTCTCAGATTCCAGAACTTTCTGTCACCGAAATTTGAGGAAAATATGTTTTTTTAGCCAAATTTTGAGGTTTGCAAATGATTCTGGATAACAGAACCTGATCAGAGCCCCACAAGTTACCCCATCTTGGATTTCCCTAGGTCTCTAGTTTTCAAAAATGCACAGGTTTGGTAGGTTTCCCTAGGTGCCGGCTGAGGTAGAGGCCAAAATCTACAGGTACGCACTTTGCAAAAAACAGCTCTGTTTTCTGTCAAAAAATGGGATGTGCCCACTTTGTGTTTTGGGACATTTCCTGTTGCGGGCGCTAGGACTACCCACACAAGTGAGGTATCATTTTTATCGGGAGACTTGGGGGAACGCTCGGTGGAAGGAAATTTGTGGCTCCTCTCAGATTCCAGAACTTTCTGTCACCGAAATGTGAGGAAAATGTATTTTTTTAGCCAAATTTTGAGGTTTGCAAAGGATTCTGGGTAACAGAACCTGGTCAGAGCCCCACAAGTCATCCCATCTTGGATTCCCCTAGGTCTCTAGTTTTCAAAAATGCACAGGTTTGGTAGGTTTCCCTAGGTGCCGGCTGAGCTAGAGGCCAAAATCTACAGGTAGGCACTTTGCAAAAAACAGCTCTGTTTTCTGTGATGTGTCCACGTTGTGTTTTGGGGCATATCCTGTCGCGGACGCTAGGCCTACCTACACAAGTGAGGTACCATTTTTATCAGGAGACTTGGGGGAACGCTGGGTGCAAGGAAATTTGTGGCTCCTCTCAGATTCCAGAACTTTCTGTCACCGAAATGTGAGGAAAATATGATTTTCTTGCCAGATTTTGAGGTTTGCAAAGGATTCTGGGTAACAGAACCTGGTCAGAGCCCCACAAGTCACCCCATCTTGGATTCCCCTAGGTCTCTAGTTTTAAGAAATGCACAGGTTTGGTAGGTTTCCCTAGGTGCCGGCTGAGCTAGAGGCCAGAATCTACAGGTAGGCACTTTTCAAAAAACAACTCTGTTTTCTGTCAAAAAATGGGATGTGCCCACTTTGTGTTTAGGGACATTTCCTGTCGCGGGCGCTAGGACTACCCACACAAGTGAGGTATCATTTTTATCGGGAGACCTGGGGGAACGCTCGGTGGAAGGAAATTTCTGGCTTCTCTCAGATTCCAGAACTTTCTGTCACCGAAATGTGAGGAAAATGTGTTTTTTTAGCCAAATTTTGAGGTTTGCAAAGGATTCTGGGTAACAGAACCTGGTCAGAGCCCCACAAGTCACCCCATCTTGGATTCCCCTAGGTCTCTAGTTTTCAAAAATGCACAGGTTTGGTAGGTTTCCCTAGGTGCCGGCTGAGCTAGAGGCCAAAATCTACAGGTAGGCACTTTGCAAAAAACAGCTCTGTTTTCTGTGATGTGTCCACGTTGTGTTTTGGGGCATATCCTGTCGCGGGTGCTAGGCCTACCCACACAAGTGAGGTACCATTTTTATTGGGAGACTTGGGGGAACGCTGGGTGGAAGGAAATTTGTGGCTCCTCTCAGATTCCAGAACTTTCTGTCACCGAAATGTGAGGAAAATATGTTTTTTTAGCCAAATGTTGAGGTTTGCAATGGATTCTGGGTAATAGAACCTGGTCAGAGCCCCAAAAGTCACCCCATCTTGGATTCCCCTAGGTCTCTAGTTTTAAAAATGCACAGGTTTGGTAGGTTTCCCTAGGTGCCAGCTGAGCTAGAGGCCAAAATCTAAAGGTAGGCACTTTGCATAAAACAGCTGTTTTCTATGATGTGTCCAAGTTGTGTTTTGGGGCATATCCTGTCGCGGGCGCTAGGCCTACCCACACAAGTGAGGTACCATTTTTATCGGGAGACTTTTGGGAACGCTGGGTGGAAGGAAATTTGTGGCTCCTCTCAGATTCCAGAACTTTCTGTCACCGAAATGTGAGGAAAATATGTTTTTTTAGCCAAATGTTGAGGTTTGCAAAGGATTCTGGGTAATAGAAGCTGGTCAGAGCCCCAAAAGTCACCCCATCTTGGATTCCCCTAGGTCTCTAGTTTTAAAAAATGCACAGGTTTGGTAGGTTTCCCTAGGTGCCGGCTGAGCTAGAGGCCAGAATCTACAGGTAGGCACTTTGCAAAAAACAGCTGTTTTCTGTGATGTGTCCACGTTGTGTTTTGGGGCATATCCTGTCGGGGGTGCTAGACCTACCCACACAAGTGAGGTACCATTTTTATTGGGAGACTTGGGGGAACGCTAGGTGGAAGGAAATTTGTGGCTCCTCTCAGATTCCAGAACTTTCTGTCACCAAAATGTGAGGAAAATATGTTTTTTTAGCCAAATGTTGAGGTTTGCAATGGATTCTGGGTAATAGAACCTGGTCAGAGCCCCAAAAGTCACCCCATCTTGGATTCCCCTAGGTCTCTAGTTTTAAAAATGCACAGGTTTGGTAGGTTTCCCTAGGTGCCAGCTGAGCTAGAGGCCAAAATCTACAGGTAGGCACTTTGCATAAATCAGCTGTTTTCTGTGATGTGTCCAAGTTGTGTTTTGGGGCATATCCTGTCGCGGGCGCTAGGCCTACCCACACAAGTGAGGTACCATTTTTATCGGGAGACTTTTGGGAACGCTGGGTGGAAGGAAATTTGTGGCTCCTCTCAGATTCCAGAACCTTCTGTCACCGAAATGTGAGGAAAATATGTTTTTTTAGCCAAATGTTGAGGTTTGCAAAGGATTCTGGGTAATAGAAGCTGGTCAGAGCCCCAAAAGTCACCCCATCTTGGATTCCCCTAGGTCTCTAGTTTTAAAAAATGCACAGGTTTGGTAGGTTTCCCTAGGTGCCGGCTGAGCTAGAGGCCAGAATCTACAGGTAGGCACTTTGCAAAAAACAGCTGTTTTCTGTGATGTGTCCACGTTGTGTTTTGGGGCATATCCTGTCGGGGGTGCTAGACCTACCCACACAAGTGAGGTACCATTTTTATTGGGAGACTTGGGGGAACGCTAGGTGGAAGGAAATTTGTGGCTCCTCTCAGATTCCAGAACTTTCTGTCACCAAAATGTGAGGAAAATATGTTTTTTTAGCCAAATGTTGAGGTTTGCAAAGGATTCTGGGTAATAGAACCTGGTCAGAGCCCCAAAAGTCACCCCATCTTGGATTCCCTTAGGTCTCTAGTTTAAAAAAATGCACAGGTTTGGTAGGTTTCCCTAGGTGCCAGCTGAGCTAGAGGCCAAAATCTACAGGTAGGCACTTAGCAAAAAACAGCTGTTTTCTGTGATGTGTCCACGTTGTGTTTTGGGGCATATCCTGTCGCGGGCGCTAGGCCTACCCACACAAGTGAGGTACCATTTTTATCGGGAGACTTGGGGCAACGCTGGGTGCAAGTAAATTTGTGGCTCCTCTCAGATTCCAGAACGTTCTGTCACCGAAATTTGAGGAAAATATGTTTTCTTAGCCAAATTTTGAGGTTTGCAAATGATTCTGGATAACAGAACCTGATCAGAGCCCCACAAGTTACCCCATCTTGGATTTCCCTAGGTCTCTAGTTTTCAAAAATGCACAGGTTTGGTAGGTTTCCCTAGGTGCCGGCTGAGGTAGAGGCCAAAATCTACAGGTAGGCACTTTGCAAAAAACAGCTCTGTTTTCTGTCAAAAAATGGGATGTGCCCACTTTGTGTTTTGGGACATTTCCTGTTGCGGGCGCTAGGACTACCCACACAAGTGAGGTATCATTTTTATCGGGAGACTTGGGGGAACGCACGGTGGAAGGAAATTTGTGGCTCCTCTCAGATTCCAGAACTTTCTGTCACCGAAATGTGAGGAAAATGTATTTTTTTAGCCAAATTTTGAGGTTTGCAAAGGATTCTGGGTAACAGAACCTGGTCAGAGCCGCACAAGTCATCCCATCTTGGATTCCCCTAGGTCTCTAGTTTTCAAACATGCACAGGTTTGGTAGGTTTCCCTAGGTGCCGGCTGAGCTAGAGGCCAAAATCTACAGGTAGGCACTTTGCAAAAAACAGCTCTGTTTTCTGTGATGTGTCCACGTTGTGTTTTGGGGCATATCCTGTCGCGGACGCTAGGCCTACCTACACAAGTGAGGTACCATTTTTATCAGGAGACTTGGGGGAACGCTGGGTGCAAGGAAATTTGTGGCTCCTCTCAGATTCCAGAACTTTCTGTCACCGAAATGTGAGGAAAATATGTTTTTCTTGCCAGATTTTGAGGTTTGCAAAGGATTCTGGGTAACAGAATCTGGTCAGAGCCCCACAAGTCACCCCATCTTGGATTCCCCTAGGTCTCTAGTTTTTAAAAATGCACAGGTTTGGTAGGTTTCCCTAGGTGCCGGCTGAGCTAGAGGCCAGAATCTACAGGTAGGCACTTTTCAAAAAACAACTCTGTTTTCTGTCAAAAAATGGGATGTGCCCACTTTGTGTTTTGGGACATTTCCTGTCGCGGGCGCTAGGACTACCCACACAAGTGAGGTATCATTTTTATCGGGAGACCTGCGGGAACGCTCGGTGGAAGGAAATTTGTGGCTTCTCTCAGATTCCAGAACTTTCTGTCACCGAAATGTGAGGAAAATTTGTTTTTTTAGCCAAATTTTGAGGTTTGCAAAGGATTCTGGGTAACAGAACCTGATCAGAGCCCCACAAGTCACCCCATCTTGGATTCCCCTAGGTCTCTAGTTTTCACAAATGCACAGGTTTGGTAGGTTTCCCTAGGTGCCAGCTGAGCTAGAGGCCAAAATCTACAGGTAGGCACTTTGCATAAAACAGCTGTTTTCTGTGATGTGTCCAAGTTGTGTTTTGGGGCATATCCTGTAGCGGGCGCTAGGCCTACCCACACAAGTGAGGTACCATTTTTATCGGGAGACTTTTGGGAACGCTGGGCGGAAGGAAATTTGTGGCTCCTCTCAGATTCCAGAACTTTCTGTCACCGAAATGTGAGGAAAATATGTTTTTTTAGCCAAATGTTAAGGTTTGCAAAGGATTCTGGGTAATAGAACCTGGTCAGAGCCCCAAAAGTCACCCCATCTTGGATTCCCCTAGGTCTATAGTTTTAAAAATGCACAGGTTTGGTAGGTTTCCCTAGGTGCCAGCTGAGCTAGAGGCCAAAATCTACAGGTAGGCACTTTGCATAAAACAGCTGTTTTCTGTGATGTGTCCAAGTTGTGTTTTGGGGCATATCTTGTCCCGGGCGCTACGCCTACCCACACAAGTGAGGTACCATTTTTATCGGGAGACTTTTGGGAACGCTTGGCGGAAGGAAATTTGTGGCTCCTCTCAGATTCCAGAACTTTCTGTCACCGAAATGTGAGGAAAATATGTTTTTTTAGCCAAATGTTGAGGTTTGCAAAGGATTCTGGGTAATAGAAGCTGGTCAGAGCCCCAAAAGTCACCCCATCTTGGATTCCCCTAGGTCTCTAGTTTTAAAAAATGCACTGGTTTGGTAGGGTTCCCTAGGTGCCGGCTGAGCTAGAGGCCAGAATCTACAGGTAGGCACTTTGCAAAAAACAGCTGTTTTCTGTGATGTGTCCACGTTGTGTTTTGGGGCATATCCTGTCGCGGGTGCTAGGCCTACCCACACAAGTGAGGTACCATTTTTATTGGGAGACTTGGGGGAACGCTAGGTGGAAGGAAATTTGTGGCTCCTCTCAGATTCCAGAACTTTCTGTCACCAAAATGTGAGGAAAATATGTTTTTTTAGCCAAATGTTGAGGTTTGCAAAGGATTCTGGGTAATAGAACCTGGTCAGAGCCCGAAAAGTCACCCCATCTTGGATTCCCTTAGGTCTCTAGTTTTAAAAAATGCACAGGTTTGGTAGGTTTCCCTAGGTGCCAGCTGAGCTAGAGGCCAAAATCTACAGGTAGGCACTTAGCAAAAAACAGCTGTTTTCTGTGATGTGTCCACGTTGTGTTTTGGGGCATATCCTGTCGCGGGCGCTAGGCCTACCCACACAAGTGAGGTACCATTTTTATCGGGAGACTTCGGGCAACGCTGGGTGCAAGGAAATTTGTGGCTCCTCTCAGATTCCAGAACTTTCTGTCACCGAAATTTGAGGAAAATATGTTTTCTTAGCCAAATTTTGAGGTTTGCAAATGATTCTGGATAACAGAACCTGATCAGAGCCCCACAAGTTACCCCATCTTGGATTTCCCTAGGTCTCTAGTTTTCAAAAATGCACAGGTTTGGTAGGTTTCCCTAGGTGCCGGCTGAGGTAGAGGCCAAAATCTACAGGTAGGCACTTTGCAAAAAACAGCTCTGTTTTCTGTCAAAAAATGGGATGTGCCCACTTTGTGTTTTGGGACATTTCCTGTTGCGGGCGCTAGGACTACCCACACAAGTGAGGTATCATTTTTATCGGGAGACTTGGGGGAACGCACGGTGGAAGGAAATTTGTGGCTCCTCTCAGATTCCAGAACTTTCTGTCACCGAAATGTGAGGAAAATGTATTTTTTTAGCCAAATTTTGAGGTTTGCAAAGGATTCTGGGTAACAGAACCTGGTCAGAGCCCCACTAGTCATCCCATCTTGGATTCCCCTAGGTCTCTAGTTTTCAAAAATGCACAGGTTTGGTAGGTTTCCCTAGGTGCCGGCTGAGCTAGAGGCCAAAATCTACAGGTAGGCACTTTGCAAAAAACAGCTCTGTTTTCTGTGATGTGTCCACGTTGTGTTTTGGGGCATATCCTGTCGCGGACGCTAGGCCTACCTACACAAGTGAGGTACCATTTTTATCAGGAGACTTGGGGGAACGCTGGGTGCAAGGAAATTTGTGGCTCCTCTCAGATTCCAGAACTTTCTGTCACCGAAATGTGAGGAAAATATGTTTTTCTTGCCAGATTTTGAGGTTTGCAAAGGATTCTGGGTAACAGAACCTGGTCAGAGCCCCACAAGTCACCCCATCTTGGATTCCCCAAGGTCTCTAGTTTTAAAAAATGCACAGGTTTGGTAGGTTTCCCTAGGTGCCGGCTGAGCTAGAGGCCAGAATCTACAGGTAGGCACTTTTCAAAAAACAACTCTGTTTTCTGTCAAAAAATGGGATGTGCCCACTTTGTGTTTTGGGACATTTCCTGTCGCGGGCGCTAGGACTACCCACACAAGTGAGGTATCATTTTTATCGGGAGACCTGCGGGAACGCTCGGTGGAAGGAAATTTGTGGCTTCTCTCAGATTCCAGAACTTTCTGTCACCGAAATGTGAGGAAAATGTGTTTTTTTAGCCAAATTTTGAGGTTTGCAAACGATTCTGGGTAACAGAACCTGGTCAGAGCCCCACAAGTCACCCCATCTTGGATTCCCCTAGATCTCTAGTTTTCAAAAACACACAGGTTTGGTAGGTTTCCCTAGGTGCCGGCTGAGCTAGAGGCCAGAATCTACAGGTAGGCACTTTGCAAAAAACAGCTGTTTTCTGTGATGTGTCCACGTTGTGTTTTGGGGCATATCCTGTCGCGGGTGCTAGGCCTACCCACACAAGTGAGGTACCATTTTTATTGGGAGACTTGGGGGAACGCTAGGTGGAAGGAAATTTGTGGCTCCTCTCAGATTCCAGAACTTTCTGTCACCAAAATGTGAGGAAAATATGTTTTTTTAGCCAAATGTTGAGGTTTGCAAAGGATTCTGGGTAATAGAACCTGGTCAGAGCCCCAAAAGTCACCCCATCTTGGATTCCCTTAGGTCTCTAGTTTTAAAAAATGCACAGGTTTGGTAGGTTTCCCTAGGTGCCAGCTGAGCTAGAGGCCAAAATCTACAGGTAGGCACTTAGCAAAAAACAGCTGTTTTCTGTGATGTGTCCACGTTGTGTTTTGGGGCATATCCTGTCGCGGGCGCTAGGCCTACCCACACAAGTGAGGTACCATTTTTATCGGTAGACTTGGGGCAACGCTGGGTGCAAGGAAATTTGTGGCTCCTCTCAGATTCCAGAACTTTCTGTCACCGAAATTTGAGGAAAATATGTTTTCTTAGCCAAATTTTGAGGTTTGCAAATGATTCTGGATAACAGAACCTGATCAGAGCCCCACAAGTTACCCCATCTTGGATTTCCCTAGGTCTCTAGTTTTAAAAAATGCACAGGTTTGGTAGGTTCCCAGAGGTGCCAGCTGAGCTAGAGGCCAGAATCTACAGGTAGGCACTTTGCAAAAAACAGCTGTTTTCTGTGATGTGTCCACGTTGTGTTTTGGGGCATATCCTGTTGCGGGTGCTAGGCCTACCCACACAAGTGAGGTACCATTTTTATTGGGAGACTTGGGGGAACGCTAGGTGGAAGGAAATTTGTTGCTCCTCTCAGATTCCAGAACTTTCTGTCACCAAAATGTGAGGAAGATATGTTTTTTTAGCCAAATGTTGATATTTGCAAAGGATTCTGGGTAATAGAACCTGGTCAGAGCCCCAAAAGTCACCCCATCTTGGATTCCCTTAGGTCTCTAGTTTTAAAAAATGCACAGGTTTGGTAGGTTTCCCTAGGTGCCAGCTGAGCTAGAGGCCAAAATCTACAGGTAGGCACTTAGCAAAAAACAGCTGTTTTCTGTGATGTGTCCACGTTGTGTTTTGGGGCATATCCTGTCGCGGGCGCTAGGCCTACCCACACAAGTGAGGTACCATTTTTATCGGGAGACTTGGGGCAACGCTGGGTGCAAGGAAATTTGTGGCTCCTCTCAGATTCCAGAACTTTCTGTCACCGAAATTTGAGGAAAATATGTTTTCTTAGCCAAATTTTGAGGTTTGCAAATGATTCTGGATAACAGAACCTGATCAGAGCCCCACAAGTTACCCCATCTTGGATTTCCCTAGGTCTCTAGTTTTCAAAAATGCACAGGTTTGGTAGGTTTCCCTAGGTGCCGGCTGAGGTAGAGGCCAAAATCTACAGGTAGGCACTTTGCAAAAAACAGCTCTGTTTTCTGTCAAAAAATGGGATGTGCCCACTTTGTGTTTTGGGACATTTCCTGTTGCGGGCGCTAGGACTAACCACACAAGTGAGGTATCATTTTTATCGGGAGACTTGGGGGAACGCACAGTGGAAGGAAATTTGTGGCTCCTCTCAGATTCCAGAACTTTCTGTCACCGAAATGTGAGGAAAATGTATTTTTTTAGCCAAAATTTGAGGTTTGCAAAGGATTCTGGGTAACAGAACCTGGTCAGAGCCCCACAAGTCACCCCATCTTGGATTCCCCTAGGTCTCTAGTTTTCAAAAATGCACAGGTTTGGTAGGTTTCCCTAGGTGCCGGCTGAGCTAGAGGCCAAAATCTACAGGTAGGCACTTTGCAAAAAACAGCTCTGTTTTCTGTGATGTGTCCACGTTGTGTTTTGGGGCATATCCTGTCGCGGACGCTAGGCCTACCTACACAAGTGAGGTACCATTTTTATCAGGAGACTTGGGGGAACGCTGGGTGCAAGGAAATTTGTGGCTCCTCTCAGATTCCAGAACTTTCTGTCACCGAAATGTGAGGAAAATATGTTTTTCTTGCCAGATTTTGAGGTTTGCAAAGGATTCTGGGTAACAGAACCTGGTCAGAGCCCCACAAGTCACCCCATCTTGGATTCCCCTAGGTCTCTAGTTTTAAAAAATGCACAGGTTTGGTAGGTTTCCCTAGGTGCCGGCTGAGCTAGAGGCCAGAATCTACAGGTAGGCACTTTTCAAAAAACAACTCTGTTTTCTGTCAAAAAATGGGATGTGCCCACTTTGTGTTTTGGGACATTTCCTGTCGCGGGCGCTAGGACTACCCACACAAGTGAGGTATCATTTTTATCGGGAGACCTGCGGGAACGCTCGGTGGAAGGAAATTTGTGGCTTCTCTCAGATTCCAGAACTTTCTGTCACCGAAATGTGAGGAAAATGTGTTTTTTTAGCCAAATTTTGAGGTTTGCAAAGGATTCTGGGTAACAGAACCTGGTCAGAGCCCCAGAAGTCACCCCATCTTGGATTCCCCTAGGTCTCTAGTTTTCACAAATGCACAGGTTTGGTAGGTTTCCCTAGGTGCCGGCTGAGCTAGAGACCAGAATCTACAGGTATGCACTTTGCAAAAAACAGCTGTTTTCTGTGATGTGTCCACGTTGTGTTTTGGGGCATATCCTGTCGCGGGTGCTAGGCCTACCCACACAAGTGAGGTACCATTTTTATTGGGAGACTTGGGGGAACGCTAGGTGGAAGGAAATTTGTGGCTCCTCTCAGATTCCAGAACTTTCTGTCACCAAAATGTGAGGAAAATATGTTTTTTTAGCCAAATGTTGAGGTTTGCAAAGGATTCTGGGTAATAGAACCTGGTCAGAGCCCCAAAAGTCACCCCATCTTGGATTCCCTTAGGTCTCTAGTTTAAAAAAATGCACAGGTTTGGTAGGTTTCCCTAGGTGTCAGCTGAGCTAGAGGCCAAAATCTACAGGTAGGCACTTAGCAAAAAGCAGCTGTTTTCTGTGATGTGTCCACGTTGTGTTTTGGGGCATATCCTGTCGCGGGCGCTAGGCCTACCCACACAAGTGAGGTACCATTTTTATCGGGAGACTTGGGGCAACGCTGGGTGCAAGGAAATTTGTGGCTCCTCTCAGATTCCAGAACTTTCTGTCACCGAAATTTGAGGAAAATATGTTTTCTTAGCCAAATTTTGAGGTTTGCAAATGATTCTGGATAACAGAACCTGATCAGAGCCCCACAAGTTACCCCATCTTGGATTTCCCTAGGTCTCTAGTTTTCAAAAATGCACAGGTTTGGTAGGTTTCCCTAGGTGCCGGCTGAGGTAGAGGCCAAAGTCTACAGGTAGGCACTTTGCAAAAAACAGCTCTGTTTTCTGTCAAAAAATGGGATGTGCCCACTTTGTGTTTTGGGACATTTCCTGTTGCGGGCGCTAGGACTACCCACACAAGTGAGGTATCATTTTTATCGGGAGACTTGGGGGAACGCACGGTGGAAGGAAATTTGTGGCTCCTCTCAGATTCCAGAACTTTCTGTCACCGAAATGTGAGGAAAATGTATTTTTTTATCCAAATTTTGAGGTTTGCAAAGGATTCTGGGAAACAGAACCTGGTCAGAGCCCCACAAGTCATCCCATCTTGGATTCCCCTAGGTCTCTAGTTTTCAAAAATGCACAGGTTTGGTAAGTTTCCCTAGGTGCCGGCTGAGCTAGAGGCCAAAATCTACATGTAGGCACTTTGCAAAAAACAGCTCTGTTTTCTGTGATGTGTCCACGTTGTGTTTTGGGGCATATCCTGTCGCGGACGCTAGGCCTACCTACACAAGTGAGGTACCATTTTTATCAGGAGACTTGGGGGAACGCTGGGTGCAAGGAAATTTGTGGCTCCTCTCAGATTCCAGAACTTTCTGTCACCGAAATGTGAGGAAAATATGTTTTTCTTGCCAGATTTTGAGGTTTGCAAAGGATTCTGGGTAACAGAACCTGGTCAGAGCCCCACAAGTCACCCCATCTTGGATTCCCCTAGGTCTCTAGTTTTCAAAAATGCACAGGTTTGGTAGGTTTCCCTAGGTGCCGGCTGAGCTAGAGGCCAGAATCTACAGGTAGGCACTTTTAAAAAAACAACTCTGTTTTCTGTCAAAAAATGGGATGTGCCCACTTTGTGTTTTGGGACATTTCCTGTCGCGGGCGCTAGGACTACCCACACAAGTGAGGTATCATTTTTATCGGGAGACCTGCGGGAACGCTCGGTGGAAGGAAATTTGTGGCTTCTCTCAGATTCCAGAACTTTCTGTCACCGAAATGTGATGAAAATGTGTTTTTTTAGCCAAATTTTGAGGTTTGCAAAGGATTCTGGGTAACAGAACCTGGTCAGAGCCCCACAAGTCACCCCATCTTGGATTCCCCTAGGTCTCTAGTTTTCACAAATGCATAGGTTTGGTAGGTTTCCCTAGGTGCCGGCTGAGCTAGAGACCAGAATCTACAGGTATGCACTTTGCAAAAAACAGCTGTTTTCTGTGATGTGTCCACGTTGTGTTTTGGGGCATATCCTGTCGCGGGTGCTAGGCCTACCCACACAAGTGAAGTACCATTTTTATTGGGAGACTTGGGGGAACGCTGGGTGGAAGGAAATTTGTGGCTCCTCTCAGATTACAGAACTTTCTGTCACCGAAATGTGAGGAAAATATGTTTTTTTAGCCAAATGTTGAGGTTTGAAAGGATTCTGGATAATAGAACCTGGTCAGAGCCCCCAAAAGTCACCCCATCTTGGATTCCCCTAGGTCTCTAGTTTTAAAAATGCACAGGTTTGGTAGGTTTCCCTAGGTGCCAGCTGAGCTAGAGGCCAAAATCTACAGGTAGGCACTTTGCATAAAACAGCTGTTTTCTGTGATGTGTCCAAGTTGTGTTTTGGGGCATATCCTGTCGCGGGCGCTAGGCCTACCCACACAAGTGAGGTACCATTTTTATCGGGAGACTTTTGGGAACGCTGGGTGGAAGGAAATTTGTGGCTCCTCTCAGATTCCAGAACTTTCTGTCACCGAAATGTGAGGAAAATATGTTTTTTTAGCCAAATGTTGAGGTTTGCAAAGGATTCTGGGTAATAGAAGCTGGTCAGAGCCCCAAAAGTCACCCCATCTTGGATTCCCCTAGGTCTCTAGTTTTAAAAAATGCACATGTTTGGTAAGTTTCCCTAGGTGCCGGCTGAGCTAGAGGCCAGAATCTACAGGTAGGCACTTTGCAAAAAACAGCTGTTTTCTGTGATGTGTCCACGTTGTGTTTTGGGGCATATCCTGTCGCGGGTGCTAGGCCTACCCACACAAGTGAGGTACCATTTTTATTGGGAGACTTGGAGGAACGCTAGGTGGAAGGAAATTTGTGGCTCCTCTCAGATTCCAGAACTTTCTGTCACCAAAATGTGAGGAAAATATGTTTTTTTAGCCAAATGTTGAGGTTTGCAAAGGATTCTGGGTAATAGAACCTGGTCAGAGCCCCAAAAGTCACCCCATCTTGGATTCCCTTAGGTCTCTAGTTTTAAAAAATGCACAGGTTTGGTAGGTTTCCCTAGGTGCCAGCTGAGCTAGAGGCCAAAATCTACAGGTAGGCACTTAGCAAAAAACAGCTGTTTTCTGTGATGTGTCCACGTTGTGTTTTGGGGCATATCCTGTCGCGGGCGCTAGGCCTACCCACACAAGTGAGGTACCATTTTTATCGGGAGACTTGGGGCAACGCTGGGTGCAAGGAAATTTGTGGCTCCTCTCAGATTCCAGAACTTTCTGTCACCGAAATTTGAGGAAAATATGTTTTCTTAGCCAAATTTTGAGGTTTGCAAATGATTCTGGATAACAGAACCTGATCAGAGCCCCACAAGTCATCCCATCTTGGATTCCCCTAGGTCTCTAGTTTTCAAAAATGCACAGGTTTGGTAAGTTTCCCTAGGTGCAGGCTGAGCTAGAGGCCAAAATCTACATGTAGGCACTTTGCAAAAAACAGCTCTGTTTTCTGTGATGTGTCCACGTTGTGTTTTGGGGCATATCCTGTCGCGGACGCTAGGCCTACCTACACAAGTGAGGTACCATTTTTATCAGGAGACTTGGGGGAACGCTGGGTGCAAGGAAATTTGTGGCTCCTCTCAGATTCCAGAACTTTCTGTCACCGAAATGTGAGGAAAATATGTTTTTCTTGCCAGATTTTGAGGTTTGCAAAGGATTCTGGGTAACAGAACCTGGTCAGAGCCCCACAAGTCACCCCATCTTGGATTCCCCTAGGTCTCTAGTTTTCAAAAATGCACAGGTTTGGTAGGTTTCCCTACGTGCCGGCTGAGCTAGAGGCCAGAATCTACAGGTAGGCACTTTTCAAAAAACAACTCTGTTTTCTGTCAAAAAATGGGATGTGCCCACTTTGTGTTTTGGGACATTTCCTGTCGCGGGCGCTAGGACTACCCACACAAGTGAGGTATCATTTTTATCGGGAGACCTGCGGGAACGCTTGGTGGAAGGAAATTTGTGGCTTCTCTCAGATTCCAGAACTTTCTGTCACCGAAATGTGAGGAAAATGAGTTTTTTTAGCCAAATTTTGAGGTTTGCAAAGGATTCTGGGTAACAGAACCTGGTCAGAGCCCCACAAGTCACCCCATCTTGGATTCCCCTAGGTCTCTAGTTTTCACAAATGCACAGGTTTGGTAGGTTTCCCTAGGTGCCGGCTGAGCTAGAGACCAGAATCTACAGGTATGCACTTTGCAAAAAACAGCTGTTTTCTGTGATGTGTCCACGTTGTGTTTTGGGGCATATCCTGTCGCGGGTGCTAGGCCTACCCACACAAGTGAGGTACCATTTTTATTGGGAGACTTGGGGGAACGCTGGGTGGAAGGAAATTTGTGGCTCCTCTCAGATTCCAGAACTTTCTGTCACCGAAAGGTGAGGAAAATATGTTTTTTTAGCCAAATGTTGAGGTTTGCAAAGGATTCTGGGTAATAGAACCTGGTCAGAGCCCCAAAAGTCACCCCATCTTGGATTCCCCTAGGTCTCTAGTTTTAAAAATGCACAGGTTTGGTAGGTTTCCCTAGGTGCCAGCTGAGCTAGAGGCCAAAATCTACAGGTAGGCACTTTGCATAAAACAGCTGTTTTCTGTGATGTGTCCAAGTTGTGTTTTGGGGCATATCCTGTCGCGGGCGCTAGGCCTACCCACACAAGTGAGGTACCATTTTTATCGGGAGACTTTTGGGAACGCTGGGTGGAAGGAAATTTGTGGCTCCTCTCAGATTCCAGAACTTTCTGTCACCGAAATGTGAGGAAAATATGTTTTTTTAGCCAAATGTTGAGGTTTGCAAAGGATTCTGGGTAACAGAACCTGGTCAGAGCCCCACAAGTCACCCCATCTTGGATTCCCCTAGGTCTCTAGTTTTTACAAATGTACAGGTTTGGTAGGTTTCCCTAGGTGCCGGCTGAGCTAGAGACCAGAATCTACAGGTATGCACTTTGCAAAAAACAGCTGTTTTCTGTGATGTGTCCACGTTGTGTTTTGGGGCATATCCTGTCGCGGACGCTAGGCCTACCTACACAAGTGAGGTACCATTTTTATCAGGAGACTTGGGGGAACGCTGGGTGCAAGGAAATTTGTGGCTCCTCTCAGATTCCAGAACTTTCTGTCACCGAAATGTGAGGAAAATATGTTTTTCTTGCCAGATTTTGAGGTTTGCAAAGGATTCTGGGTAACAGAACCTGGTCAGAGCCCCACAAGTCACCCCATCTTGGATTCCCCTAGGTCTCTAGTTTTCAAAAATGCACAGGTTTGGTAGGTTTCCCTAGGTGCCGGCTGAGCTAGAGCCAGAATCTACAGGTAGGCACTTTTCAAAAAACAACTCTGTTTTCTGTCAAAAAATGGGATGTGCCCACTTTGTGTTTTGGGACATTTCCTGTCGCGGGCGCTAGGACTACCCACACAAGTGAGGTATCATTTTTATCGGGAGACCTGCGGGAACGCTCAGTGGAAGGAAATTTGTGGCTTCTCTCAGATTCCAGAACTTTCTGTCACCGAAATGTGAGGAAAATGTGTTTTTTTAGCCAAATGTTGAGGTTTGCAAAGGATTCTGGGTAACAGAACCTGGTCAGAGCCCCAAAAGTCACCCCATCTTGGATTCCCCTAGGTCTCTAGTTTTCACAAATGCACAGGTTTGGTAGGTTTCCCTAGGTGCCGGCTGAGCTAGAGACCAGAATCTACAGGTATGCACTTTGCAAAAAACAGCTGTTTTCTGTGATGTGTCCACGTTGTGTTTTGGGGCATATCCTGTCGCGGGTGCTAGGCCTACCCACACAAGTGAGGTACCATTTTTATTGGGAGACTTGGGGGAACGCTGGGTGGAAGGAAATTTGTGGCTCCTCTCAGATTCCAGAACTTTCTGTCACCGAAATGAGAGGAAAATATGTTTTTTTAGCCAAATGTTGAGGTTTGCAAAGGATTCTGGGTAATAGAACCTGGTCAGAGCCCCAAAAGTCACCCCATCTTGGATTCCCCTAGGTCTCTAATTTTAAAAATGCACAGGTTTGGTAGGTTTCCCTAGGTGCCAGCTGAGCTAGAGGCCAAAATCTACAGGTAGGCACTTTGCATAAAACAGCTGTTTTCTGTGATGTGTCCAAGTTGTGTTTTGGGGCATATCCTGTCGCGGGCGCTAGGCCTACCCACACAAGTGAGGTACCATTTTTATCGGGAGACTTTTGGGAACGCTGGGTGGAAGGAAATTTGTGGCTCCTCTCAGATTCCAGAACTTTCTGTCACCGAAATGTGAGGAAAATATGTTTTTTTAGCCAAATGTTGAGGTTTGCAAAGGATTCTGGGTAATAGAAGCTGGTCAGAGCCCCAAAAGTCACCCCATCTTGGATTCCCCTAGGTCTCTAGTTTTAAAAAATGCACAGGTTTGGTAGGTTTCCCTAGGTGCCGGCTGAGCTAGAGGCCAGAATCTACAGGTAGGCTCTTGGCAAAAAAAACAGCTGTTTTCTGTGATGTGTCCACGTTGTGTTTTGGGGCATATCCTGTCGCGGGTGCTAGGCCTACCCACACAAGTGAGGTTCCATTTTTATTGGGAGACTTGGGGGAACGCTGGGTGGAAGGAAATTTGTGGCTCCTCTCAGATTCCAGAACTTTCTGTCTCCAAAATGTGAGGAAAATATGTTTTTTTAGCCAAATGTTGAGGTTTGCAAAGGATTCTGGGTAATAGAACCTGGTCAGAGCCCCAAAAGTCACCCCATCTTGGATTCCCCTAGGTCTCTAGTTTTCAAAAATGCACAGGTTTGGTAGGTTTCCCTAGGTGCCGGCTGAGCTAGAGGCCAAAATCTACAGGTAGACACTTTGCAAAAAACAGCTCTGTTTTCTTTGATGTGTCCACGTTGTGTTTTGGGGCATATCCTGTCGCGGACGCTAGGCCTACCTACACAAGTGAGGTACCATTTTTATCAGGAGACTTGGGGGAACGCTGGGTGCAAGGAAATTTGTGGCTCCTCTCAGATTCCAGAACTTTCTGTCACCGAAATGTGAGGAAAATATGTTTTTCTTGCCAGATTTTGAGGTTTGCAAAGGATTCTGGGTAACAGAACCTGGTCAGAGCCCCACAAGTCACCCCATCTTGGATTCCCCTTGGTCTCTAGTTTTCAAAAATGCACAGGTTTGGTAGGTTTCCCTAGGTGCCGGCTGAGCTAGAGGCCAGAATCTACAGGTAGGCACTTTTCAAAAAACAACTCTGTTTTCAATCAAAAAATGGGATGTGCCCACTTTGTGTTTTGGGACATTTCCTGTCGCGGGCGCTAGGACTACCCACACAAGTGAGGTATCATTTTTATCGGGAGACCTGGGGGAACGCTCGGTGGAAGGAAATTTGTGGCTTCTCTCAGATTCCAGAACTTTCTGTCACCGAAATGTGAGGAAAATGTGTTTTTTTAGCCAAATTTTGAGGTTTGCAAAGGATTCTCGGTAACAGAACCTGGTCAGAGCCCCACAAGTCACCCCATCTTGGATTCCCCTAGGTCTCTAGTTTTCAGAAATGCACAGGTTTGGTAGGTTTCCCTAGGTGCCGGCTGAGCTAGAGACCAGAATCTACAGGTATGCACTTTGCAAAAAACAGCTGTTTTCTGTGATGTGTCCACGTTGTGTTTTGGGGCATATCCTGTCGCGGGTGCTAGGCCTACCCACACAAGTGAGGTACCATTTTTATCGGGAGACTTTTGGGAACGCTGGGTGGAAGGAAATTTGTGGTTCCTCTCAGATTCCAGAACTTTCTGTCACCGAAATGTGAGGAAAATATGTTTTTTTAGCCAAATGTTGAGGTTTGCAAAGGATTCTGGGTAATAGAAGCTGGTCAGAGCCCCAAAAGTCACCCCATCTTGGATTCCCCTAGGTCTCTAGTTTAAGAAAATATGCACAGGTTTGGTAGGTTTCCCTAGGTGCCAGCTGAGCTAGAGGCCAAAATCTACAGGTAGGCACTTTGCAAAAAAACAGCTGTTTTCTGTGATGTGTCCACGTTGTGTTTTGGGGCATATCCTGTTGCGGGTGCTAGGCCTACCCACACAAGTGAGGTACCATTTTTATTGGGAGACTTGGGGGAACGCTGGGTGGAAGGAAATTTGTGGCTCCTCTCAGATTCCAGAACTTTTTTGTCACCGAAATGTGAGGAAAATATGTTTTTTTAGCGAAATGTTGAGGTTTGCAAAGGATTCTGGGTAATAGAACCTGGTCAGAGCCCCACAAGTCACCCCATCTTGGATTTCCCTAGGTCTCTAGTTTTAAAAAATGCACAGGTTTGGTAGGTTTCCGGAGGTGCCAGCTGAGCTAGAGGCCAAAATCTACAGGTAGGCACTTTGCAAAAAACAGCTGTTTTCTGTGATGTGTCCACGTTGTGTTTTGGGGCATATCCTGTCGCAAGCGCTAGGCCTACCCACACAAGTGAGGTACCATTTTTATCGGGAGACTTGGGGGAACGCTGGGTGCAAGGAAATTTGTGGCTCCTCTCAGATTCCAGAACTTTCTGTCACCGAAATTTGAGGAAAATGTGTTTTCTTAGCCAAATTTTGAGGTTTGCAAATGATTCTGGATAACAGAACCTGATCAGAGCCCCACAAGTTACCCCATCTTGGATTTCCCTAGGTCTCTAGTTTTCAAAAATGCACAGGTTTGGTAGGTTTCCCTAGGTGCCGGCTGAGGTAGAGGCCAAAATCTACAGGTATGCACTTTGCAAAAAACAGCTCTGTTTTCTGTCAAAAAATGGGATGTGCCCACTTTGTGTTTTGGGACATTTCCTGTTGCGGGCGCTAGGACTACCCACACAAGTGAGGTATCATTTTTATCGGGAGACTTGGGGGAACGCACAGTGGAAGGAAATTTGTGGCTCCTCTCAGATTCCAGAACTTTCTGTCACCGAAATGTGAGGAAAATGTATTTCTTTAGCCAAATTTTGAGGTTTGCAAAGGATTCTGGGTAACAGAACCTGGTCAGAGCCCCACAAGTCATCCCATCTTGGATTCCCCTAGGTCTCTAGTTTTCAAAAATGCACAGGTTTGGTAGGTTTCCCTAGGTGCTGGCTGAGCTAGAGGCCAAAATCTACAGGTAGGCACTTTGCAAAAAACAGCTCTGTTTTCTGTGATGTGTCCACGTTGTGTTTTGGGGCATACCCTGTCGCGGACGCTAGGCCTACCTACACAAGTGAGGTATCATTTTTATCGGGAGACCTGCGGGAACGCTCGGTGGAAGGAAATTTGTGGCTTCTCTCAGATTCCAGAACTTTCTGTCACCGAAATGTGAGGAAAATGTGTTTTTTTAGCTAAATTTTGAGGTTTGCAAAGGATTCTGGGTAACAGAACCTGGTCAGAGCCCCACAAGTCACCCCATCTTGGATTCCCCTAGGTCTCTAGTTTTCACAAATGCACAGGTTTGGTAGGTTTCCCTAGGTGCCGGCTGAGCTAGAGACCAGAATCTACAGGTATGCACTTTGCAAAAAACAGCTGTTTTCTGTGATGTGTCCACGTTGTGTTTTGGGGCATATCCTGTCGCGGGTGCTAGGCCTACCCACACAAGTGAGGTACCATTTTTATTGGGAGACTTGGGGGAACGCTGGGTGGAAGGAAATTTGTGGCTCCTCTCAGATTCCAGAACTTTCTGTCACCGAAATGTGAGGAAAATATGTTTTTTAAGCCAAATGTTGAGGTTTGCAAAGGATTCTGGGTAATAGAACCTGGTCAGAGCCCCAAAAGTCACCCCATATTGGATTCCCCTAGGTCTCTAGTTTTAAAAATGCACAGGTTTGGTAGGTTTCCCTTGGTGCCAGCTGAGCTAGAGGCCAAAATCTACAGGTAGGCACTTTGCAAAAAACAGCTGTTTTCTGTGATGTGTCCACGTTGTGTTTTGGGGCATATCCTGTCGCGGGTGCTAGGCCTACCCACACAAGTGAGGTACCATTTTTATTGGGAGACTTGGGGGAACGCTAGGTGGAAGGAAATTTGTGGCACCTGTCAGATTCCAGAACTTTCTGTCACCAAAATGTGAGGAAAATATGTTTTTTTAGCCAAATGTTGAGGTTTGCAAAGGATTCTGGGTAATAGAACCTGGTCAGAGCCCCAAAAGTCACCCCATCTTGGATTCCCTTAGGTCTCTAGTTTTAAAAAATGCACAGGTTTAGTAGGTTTCCCTAGGTGCCAGCTGAGCTAGAGGCCAAAATCTGCAGGTAGGCACTTAGCAAAAAACAGCTGTTTTCTGTGATGTGTCCACGTTGTGTTTTGGGGCATATCCTGTCGCGGGCGCTAGGCCTACCCACACAAGTGAGGTACCATTTTTATCGGGAGACTTGGGACAACGCTGGGTGCAAGGAAATTTGTGGCTCCTCTCAGATTCCAGAACTTTCTGTCACCGAAATTTGAGGAAAATATGTTTTCTTAGCCAAATTTTGAGGTTTGCAAATGATTCTGGATAACAGAACCTGATCAGAGCCCCACAAGTTACCCCATCTTGGATTTCCCTAGGTCTCTAGTTTTCAAAAATGCACAGGTTTGGTAGGTTTCCCTAGGTGCCGGCTGAGGTCGAGGCCAAAATCTACAGGTAGGCACTTTGCAAAAAACAGCTCTGTTTTCTGTCAAAAAATGGGATGTGCCCACTTTGTGTTTTGGGACATTTCCTGTTGCGGGCGCTAGGACTACCCACACAAGTGAGGTATCATTTTTATCGGGAGACTTGGGGGAACGCACGGTGGAAGGAAATTTGTGGCTCCTCTCAGATTCCAGAACTTTCTGTCACCGAAATGTGAGGAAAATGTATTTTTTTAGCCAAATTTTGAGGTTTGCAAAGGATTCTGGGTAACAGAACCTGGTCAGAGCCCCACAAGTCATCCCATCTTGGATTCCCCTAGGTCTCTAGTTTTCAAAAATGCACAGGTTTGGTAGGTTTCCCTAGGTGCCGGCTAAGCTAGAGGCCAAAATCTACAGGTAGGCACTTTGCAAAAAACAGCTCTGTTTTCTGTGATGTGTCCACGTTGTGTTTTGGGGCATATCCTGTCGCGGACGCTAGGCCTACCTACACAAGTGAGGTACCATTTTTATCAGGAGACTTGGGGGAACGCTGGGTGCAAGGAAATTTGTGGCTCCTCTCAGATTCCAGAACTTTCTGTCACCGAAATGTGAGGAAAATATGTTTTTCTTGCCAGATTTTGAGGTTTGCAAAGGATTCTGGGTACCAGAACCTGGTCAGAGCCCCACAAGTCACCCCATCTTGGATTCCCCTAGGTCTCTAGTTTTCAAAAATGCACAGGTTTGGTAGGTTTCCCTAGGTGCCGGCTGAGCTAGAGCCAGAATCTACAGGTAGGCACTTTTCAAAAAACAACTCTGTTTTCTGTCAAAAAATGGGATGTGCCCACTTTGTGTTTTGGGACATTTCCTGTCGCGGGCGCTAGGACTACCCACACAAGTGAGGTATCATTTTTATCGGGAGACCTGCGGGAACGCTCAGTGGAAGGAAATTTGTGGCTTCTCTCAGATTCCAGAACTTTCTGTCACCGAAATGTGAGGAAAATGTGTTTTTTTAGCCAAATGTTGAGGTTTGCAAAGGATTCTGGGTAACAGAACCTGGTCAGAGCCCCACAAGTCACCCCATCTTGGATTTCCCTAGGTCTCTAGTTTTCACAAATGCACAGGTTTGGTAGGTTTCCCTAGGTGCCGGCTGAGCTAGAGACCAGAATCTACAGGTATGCACTTTGCAAAAAACAGCTGTTTTCTGTGATGTGTCCACGTTGTGTTTTGGGGCATATCCTGTCGCGGGTGCTAGGCCTACCCACACAAGTGAGGTACCATTTTTATTGGGAGACTTGGGGGAACGCTGGGTGGAAGGAAATTTGTGGCTCCTCTCAGATTCCAGAACTTTCTGTCACCGAAATGTGAGGAAAATATGTTTTTTTAGCCAAATGTTGAGGTTTGCAAAGGATTCTGGGTAATAGAACCTGGTCAGAGCCCCAAAAGTCACCCCATCTTGGATTCCCCTAGGTCTCTAATTTTAAAAATGCACAGGTTTGGTAGGTTTCCCTAGATGCCAGCTGAGCTAGAGGCCAAAATCTACAGGTAGGCACTTTGCATAAAACAGCTGTTTTCTGTGATGTGTCCAAGTTATGTTTTGGGGCATATCCTGTCGCGGGCGCTAGGCCTACCCACACAAGTGAGGTACCATTTTTATCGGGAGACTTTTGGGAACGCTGGGTGGAAGGAAATTTGTGGCTCCTCTCAGATTCCAGAACTTTCTGTCACCGAAATGTGAGGAAAATATGTTTTTTTAGCCAAATGTTGAGGTTTGCAAAGGATTCTGGGTAATAGAAGCTGGTCAGAGCCCCAAAAGTCACCCCATCTTGGATTCCCCTAGGTCTCTAGTTTTAAAAAATGCACAGGTTTGGTAGGTTTCCCTAGGTGCCGGCTGAGCTAGAGGCCAGAATCTACAGGTAGGCTCTTGGCAAAAAAAACAGCTGTTTTCTGTGATGTGTCCACGTTGTGTTTTGGGGCATATCCTGTCGCGGGTGCTAGGCCTACCCACACAAGTGAGGTTCCATTTTTATTGGGAGACTTGGGGGAACGCTGGGTGGAAGGAAATTTGTGGCTCCTCTCAGATTCCAGAACTTTCTGTCTCCAAAATGTGAGGAAAATATGTTTTTTTAGCCAAATGTTGAGGTTTGCAAAGGATTCTGGGTAATAGAACCTGGTCAGAGCCCCAAAAGACACCCCATCTTGGATTCCCCTAGGTCTCTAGTTTTCAAAAATGCACAGGTTTGGTAGGTTTCCCTAGGTGCCGGCTGAGCTAGAGGCCAAAATCTACAGGTAGACACTTTGCAAAAAACAGCTCTGTTTTCTTTGATGTGTCCACGTTGTGTTTTGGGGCATATCCTGTCGCGGACGCTAGGCCTACCTACACAAGTGAGGTACCATTTTTATCAGGAGACTTGGGGGAACGCTGGGTGCAAGGAAATTTGTGGCTCCTCTCAGATTCCAGAACTTTCTGTCACCGAAATGTGAGGAAAATATGTTTTTCTTGCCAGATTTTGAGGTTTGCAAAGGATTCTGGGTAACAGAACCTGGTCAGAGCCCCACAAGTCACCCCATCTTGGATTCCCCTTGGTCTCTAGTTTTCAAAAATGCACAGGTTTGGTAGGTTTCCCTAGGTGCCGGCTGAGCTAGAGGCCAGAATCTACAGGTAGGCACTTTTCAAAAAACAACTCTGTTTTCAATCAAAAAATGGGATGTGCCCACTTTGTGTTTTGGGACATTTCCTGTCGCGGGCGCTAGGACTACCCACACAAGTGAGGTATCATTTTTATCGGGAGACCTGGGGGAACGCTCGGTGGAAGGAAATTTGTGGCTTCTCTCAGATTCCAGAACTTTCTGTCACCGAAATGTGAGGAAAATGTGTTTTTTTAGCCAAATTTTGAGGTTTGCAAGGATTCTCGGTAACAGAACCTGGTCAGAGCCCCACAAGTCACCCCATCTTGGATTCCCCTAGGTCTCTAGTTTTCAAAAATGCACAGGTTTGGTAGGTTTCCCTAGGTGCCGGCTGAGCTAGAGACCAGAATCTACAGGTATGCACTTTGCAAAAAACAGCTGTTTTCTGTGATGTGTCCACGTTGTGTTTTGGGGCATATCCTGTCGCGGGTGCTAGGCCTACCCACACAAGTGAGGTACCATTTTTATCGGGAGACTTTTGGGAACGCTGGGTGGAAGGAAATTTGTGGTTCCTCTCAGATTCCAGAACTTTCTGTCACCGAAATGTGAGGAAAATATGTTTTTTTAGCCAAATGTTGAGGTTTGCAAAGGATTCTGGGTAATAGAAGCTGGTCAGAGCCCCAAAAGTCACCCCATCTTGGATTCCCCTAGGTCTCTAGTTTAAAAAAATACACAGGTTTGGTAGGTTTCCATAGGTGCCAGCTGAGCTAGAGGCCAAAATCTACAGGTAGGCACTTTGCAAAAAACAGCTGTTTTCTGTGATGTGTCCACGTTGTGTTTTGGGGCATATCCTGTTGCGGGTGCTAGGCCTACCCACACAAGTGAGGTACCATTTTTATTGGGAGACTTGGGGGAACGCTGGGTGGAAGGAAATTTGTGGCTCCTCTCAGATTCCAGAACTTTTTTGTCACCGAAATGTGAGGAAAATATGTTTTTTTAGCGAAATGTTGAGGTTTGCAAAGGATTCTGGGTAATAGAACCTGGTCAGAGCCCCACAAGTCACCCCATCTTGGATTTCCCTAGGTCTCTAGTTTTAAAAAATGCACAGGTTTGGTAGGTTTCCGGAGGTGCCAGCTGAGCTAGAGGCCAAAATCTACAGGTAGGCACTTTGCAAAAAACAGCTGTTTTCTGTGATGTGTCCACGTTGTGTTTTGGGGCAGCTCCTGTCGCAAGCGCTAGGCCTACCCACACAAGTGAGGTACCATTTTTATCGGGAGACTTGGGGGAACGCTGGGTGCAAGGAAATTTGTGGCTCCTCTCAGATTCCAGAACTTTTTGTCATCGAAATGTGAGGAAAATATGTTTTTTTAGCCAAATTTTGAGGTTTGCAAATGATTCTGGGTAACAGAACCTGGTCAGAGCCCCACAAGTTACCCCATCTTGGATTCCCCTAGGTCTCTAGTTTTCAAAAATGCACAGGTGTGGTAGGTTTCCCTAGGTGCCGGCTGAGCTAGAGGCCAAAATCTACAGATAGGCACTTTGCAAAAAACAGCTCTGTTTTCTGTCAAAAAATGGGATGTGCCCACTTTGTGTTTTGGGACATTTCCTGTCGCGGGCGCTAGGACTACCCACACAAGTGAGGTATCATTTTTATCGGGAGACTTGGGGGAACGCTCGGTGGAAGGAAATTTGTGGCTCCTCTCAGATTCCAGAACTTTCTGTCACCGAAATGTGAGGAAAATGTATTTTTTTAGCCAAATTTTGAGAATTGCAAAGGATTCTGGGTAACAGAACCTGGTCAGAGCCCCACAAGTCATCCCATCTTGGATTCCCCTAGGTCTCTAGTTTTCAAAAATGCACAGGTTTGGTAGGTTTCCCTAGGTGCCGGCTGAGCTAGAGGCCAAAATCTACAGGTAGGCACTTTGCACAAAACAGCTCTGTTTTCTGTGATGTGTCCACGTTGTGTTTTGGGGCATATCCTGTCGCGGACGCTAGGCCTACCCACACAAGTGAGGTACCATTTTTATCAGGAGACTTGGGGGAACGCTGGGTGCAAGGAAATTTGTGGCTCCTCTCAGATTCCAGAACTTTCTGTCACCGAAATGTGAGGAAAATATGTTTTTCTTGCCAGATTTTGAGGTTTGCAAAGGATTCTGGGTAACAGAACCTGGTCAGAGCCCCACAAGTCACCCCATCTTGGATTCCCCTAGGTCTCTAGTTTTCAAAAATGCACAGGTTTGGTAGGTTTCCCTAGGTGCCGGCTGAGCTAGAGGCCAGAATCTACAGGTAGGCACTTTTCAAAAAACAACTCTGTTTTCTGTCAAAAAATGGGATGTGCCCACGTTGTGTTTTGGGACATTTCCTGTCGCGGGCGCTAGGACTACCCACACAAGTGAGGTATAATTTTTATCGGGAGACCTGGGGGAACGCTCGTTGGATGGAAATTTGTGGCTTCTCTCAGATTCCAGAACTTTCTGTCACCGAAATGTGAGGAAAATATGTTTTTTTAGCCAAATGTTGAGGTTTGCAAAGGATTCTGGGTAATAGAACCTAGTCAGAGCCCCACAAGTCACCCCATCTTGGATTCCCCTAGGTCTCTAGTTTTCAAAAATGCACAGGTTTGGTAGGTTTCCCTAGGTGCCGGCTGAGCTAGAGGCCAAAATCTACAGGTAGGCACCTTGCAAAAAACAGCTCTGTTTTCTGTGATGTGTCCACGTTGTGTTTTGGAGCATATCCTGTCGCGGACGCTAGGCCTACCCACACAAGTGAGGTACCATTTTTATCGGGATACTTGGGGGAACGCTGGGTGCAAGGAAATTTGTGGCTCGTCTCAGATTCCAGAACTTTCTGTCACCGAAATGTGAGGAAAATATGTTTTTCTAGCCAAATTTTGAGGTTTGCAAAGGATTCTGGGTAACAGAACCTGGTCAGAGTCCCACAAGTTACCCCATCTTGGATTCCCCTAGGTCTCTAGTTTTCAAAAATGCACAGGTTTGGTAGGTTTCCCTAGGTGCCGGCTGAGCTAGAGGCCAAAATCTACAGGTAGGCACTTTTCAAAAAACAACTCTGTTTTCTGTCCAAAAATGGGATGTGCCCACTTTGTGTTTTGGGACATTTACTGTCGCGGGCGCTAGGACTACCCACACAAGTGAGGTATCATTTTTATCGGGAGACCTGGGGGAACGCTCGGTGGAAGGAAATTTGTGGCTCCTCTCAGATTCCAGAACTTTCTGTCACCGAAATGTGAGGAAAATGTGTTTTTTTAGCCAAATTTTGAGGTTTGCAAAGGATTCTGTGTAACAGAACCTAGTCAGAGCCCCACAAGTCACCCCATCTTGGATTCCCCTAGGTCTCTATTTTTCAAAAATGCACAGGTTTGGTAGTTTTCCCTAGGTGCCGGCTGAGCTAGAGGCCAGAATCTACAGGTAGGCACTTTGCAAAAAACAGCTGTTTTCTGTGATGTGTCCACGTTGTGTTTTGGGGCATATCCTGTCGCGGGTGCTAGGCCTACCCACACAAGTGAGGTACCATTTTTATTGGGAGACTTGGGGGAACGCTGGGTGGAAGGAAATTTGTGGCTCCTCTCAGATTCCAGAACTTTCTGTCACCAAAATATGAGGAAAATATGTTTTTTTAGCCAAATGTTGAGGTTTGCAAAGGATTCTGGGTAATAGAACCTGGTCAGAGCCCCAAAAGTCACCCCATCTTGGATTCCCCTAGGTCTCTAGTTTTAAAAAATGCACAGGTTTGGTAGGTTTCCCTAGGTGCCAGCTGAGCTAGAGGCCAAAATCTACAGGTAGGCACTTTGCAAAAAACAGCTGTTTTCTGTGATGTGTCCACGTTGTGTTTTGGGGCATATCCTGTCGCGGGCGCTAGGCCTACCCACACAAGTGAGGTAGCATTTTTATCAGGAGACTTAGGGCAACGCTGGGTGCAAGGCAATTTGTGGCTCCTCTCAGATTCCAGAACTTTCTGTCACCGAAATGTGAGGAAAATATGTTTTTTTAGCCAAATTTTGAGGTTTGCAAATGATTCTGGATAACAGAACCTGGTCAGAGCCCCACAAGTTACCCCATCTTGGATTTCGCTAGGTCTCTAGTTTTCAAAAATGCTCAGGTTTGGTAGGTTTCCCTAGGTGCCGGCTGAGGTAGAGGCCAAAATCTACAGGTAGGCACTTTGCACAAAACAGCTCTGTTTTCTGTCAAAAAATGGGATGTGCCCACTTTGTGTTTTGGGACATTTCCTGTTGCTGGCGATAGGACTACACACACAAGTGAGGTATCATTTTTATCGGGAGAATTGGAGGAACGCTCGGTGGAAGGAAATTTGTGGCTCCTCTCAGATTCCAGAACTTTCTGTCACCGAAATGTGAGGAAAATATTTTTTTCTTGCCAGATTTTGAGGTTTGCAAAGGATTCTGGGTAACAGAACCTGGTCAGAGCCCCACAAGTCACCCCATCTTGGATTCCCCTAGGTCTCTAGTTTTCAAAAATGCACAGGTTTGGTAGGTTTCCCTAGGTGCCGGCTGAGCTAGAGGCCAGAATCTACAGGTAGGCACTTTTCAAAAAACAACTCTGTTTTCTGTTAAAAAATGGGATGTGCCCACTTTGTGTTTTGGGACATTTCCTGTCGCGGGCGCTAGGACTACCCACACAAGTGAGGTATCATTTTTATCGGGAGACCTGGGGGAACGCTCGGTGGAAGGAAATTTGTGGCTTCTCTCAGATTCCAGAACTTTCTGTCACCGAAATGTGAGGAAAATATGTTTTTTTAGCCTAATGTTGAGGTTTGCAAAGGATTCTGGGTAATAGAACCTAGTCAGAGCCCCACAAGTCACCCCATCTTGGATTCCCCTAGGTCTCTAGTTTAAAAAAATGCACAGGTTTGGTAGTTTTCCCTAGGTGCCGGCTGAGCTAGAGGCCAAAATCTACAGGTAGGCACTTTGCAAAAAACAGCTCTGTTTTCTGTGATGTGTCCACGTTGTGTTTTGGGGCATATCCTGTTGCGGGTGCTAGGCCTACCCACACAAGTGAGGTACCATTTTTATTGGGAGACTTGGGGGAACGCTGGGTGGAAGGAAATTTGTGGCTCCTCTCAGATTCCAGAACTTTCTGTCACCGAAATGTGAGGAAAATATGTTTTTCTAGCCAAATTTTGAGGTTTGCAAAGGATTCTGGGTAACAGAACCTGGTCAGAGTCCCACAAGTTACCCCATCTTGGATTCCCCTAGGTCTCTAGTTTTCAAAAATGCACAGGTTTGGTAGGTTTCCCTAGGTACCGGCTGAGCTAGAGGCCAAAATCTACAGGTAGGCACTTTTCAAAAAACAACTCTGTTTTCTGTCAAAAAATGGGATGTGCCCACTTTGTGTTTTGGGACATTTACTGTCGCGGGCGCTAGGACTACCCACACAAGTGAGGTATCATTTTTATCGGGAGACCTGGGGGAACGCTCGGTGGAAGGAAATTTGTGGCTCCTCTCAGATTCCAGAACTTTCTGTCACCGAAATGTGAGGAAAATGTGTTTTTTTAGCCAAATTTTGAGGTTTGCAAAGGATTCTGTGTAACAGAACCTGGTCAGAGCCCCACAGGTCACCCCATCTTGGATTCCCCTAGGTCTCTATTTTTCAAAAATGCACAGGTTTGGTAGTTTTCCCTAGGTGCCGGCTGAGCTAGAGGCCAGAATCTACAGGTAGGCACTTTGCAAAAAACAGCTGTTTTCTGTGATGTGTCCACGTTGTGTTTTGGGGCATATCCTGTCGCGGGTGCTAGGCCTACCCACACAAGTGAGGTACCATTTTTATTGGGAGACTTGGGGGAACGCTGGGTGGAAGGAAATTTGTGGCTCCTCTCAGATTCCAGAACTTTCTGTCACCAAAATATGCGGAAAATATGTTTTTTTAGCCAAATGTTGAGGTTTGCAAAGGATTCTGGGTAATAGAACCTGGTCAGAGCCCCAAAAGTCACCCCATCTTGGATTCCCCTAGGTCTCTAGTTTTAAAAAATGCACAGGTTTGGTAGGTTTCCCTAGGTGCCAGCTGAGCTAGAGGCCAAAATCTACAGGTAGGCACTTTGCAAAAAACAGTTGTTTTCTGTGATGTGTCCACGTTGTGTTTTGGGGCATATCCTGTCGCGGGCGCTAGGCCTACCCACACAAGTGAGGTAGCATTTTTATCAGGAGACTTAGGGCAACGCTGGGTGCAAGGCAATTTGTGGCTCCTCTCAGATTCCAGAACTTTCTGTCACCGAAATGTGAGGAAAATATGTTTTTTTAGCCAAATTTTGAGGTTTGCAAATGATTCTGGATAACAGAACCTGGTCAGAGCCCCACAAGTTACCCCATCTTGGATTTCGCTAGGTCTCTAGTTTTCAAAAATGCACAGGTTTGGTAGGTTTCCCTAGGTGCCGGCTGAGGTAGAGGCCAAAATCTACAGGTAGGCACTTTGCACAAAACAGCTCTGTTTTCTGTCAAAAAATGGGATGTGCCCACTTTGTGTTTTGGGACATTTCCTGTTGCTGGCGATAGGACTACACACACAAGTGAGGTATCATTTTTATCGGGAGAATTGGAGGAACGCTCGGTGGAAGGAAATTTGTGGCTCCTCTCAGATTCCAGAACTTTCTGTCACCGAAATGTGAGGAAAATATGTTTTTCTTGCCAGATTTTGAGGTTTGCAAAGGATTCTGGGTAACAGAACCTGGTCAGAGCCCCACAAGTCACCCCATATTGGATTCCCCTAGGTCTCTAGTTTTCAAAAATGCACAGGTTTGGTAGGTTTCCCTAGGTGCCGGCTGAGCTAGAGGCCAGAATCTACAGGTAGGCACTTTTCAAAAAAACAACTCTGTTTTCTGTCAAAAAATGGGATGTGCCCACTTTGTGTTTTGGGACATTTCCTGTCGCGGGCGCTAGGACTACCCACACAAGTGAGGTATCATTTTTATCGGGAGACCTGGGGGAACGCTCGGTGGAAGGAAATTTGTGGCTTCTCTCAGATTCCAGAACTTTCTGTCACCGAAATGTGAGGAAAATATGTTTTTTTAGCCTAATGTTGAGGTTTGCAAAGGATTCTGGGTAATAGAACCTAGTCAGAGCCCCACAAGTCACCCCATCTTGGATTCCCCTAGGTCTCTAGTTTAAAAAAATGCACAGGTTTGGTAGTTTTCCCTAGGTGCCGGCTGAGCTAGAGGCCAAAATCTACAGGTAGGCACTTTGCAAAAAACAGCTCTGTTTTTCTGTGATGTGTCCACGTTGTGTTTTGGGGCATATCCTGTTGCGGGTGCTAGGCCTACCCACACAAGTGAGGTACCATTTTTATTGGGAGACTTGGGGGAACGCTGGGTGGAAGGAAATTTGTGGCTCCTCTCAGATTCCAGAACTTTCTGTCACCGAAATGTGAGGAAAATATGTTTTTTTAGCCAAATGTTGAGGTTTGCAAAGGATTCTGGGTAATAGAACCTAGTCAGAGCCCCACAAGTCACCCCATCGTGGATTCCCCTAGTTCTCTAGTTTTCAAAAATGCACAGGTTTGATAGGTTTCCCTAGGTGCCGGCTGAGCTAGAGGCCAAAATCTACAGGTAGGCACTTTGCAAAAAACAGCTCTGTTTTCTGTGATGTGTCCACGTTGTGTTTTGGAGCATATCCTGTCGCGGACGCTAGGCCTACCCACACAAGTGAGGTACCATTTTTATCGGGATACTTGGGGGAACGCTGGGTGCAAGGAAATTTTGTGGCTCCTCTCAGATTCCAGAACTTTCTGTCACCGAAATGTGAGGAAAATATGTTTTTCTAGCCAAATTTTGAGGTTTGCAAAGGATTCTGGGTAACAGAACCTGGTCAGAGCCCCACAAGTTACCCCATCTTGGATTCCCCTAGGTCTCTAGTTTTCAAAAATGCACAGGTTTGGTAGGTTTCCCTAGGTGCCGGCTGAGCTAGAGGCCAAAATCTACAGGTAGGCACTTTTAAAAAAACAACTCTGTTTTCTGTCAAAAAATGGGATGTGCCCACTTTGTGTTTTGGGACACTTCCTGGCGCGGGCGCTAGGACTACCCACACAAGTGAGGTATCATTTTTATCGGGAGACCTGGGGGAACGCTCGGTGGAAGGAAATTTGTGGCTCCTCTCAGATTCCAGAACTTTCTGTCACCGAAATGTGAAGAAAATGTGTTTTTTTTAGCCAAATTTTGAGGTTTGCAAAGGATTCTGGGTAACAGAACCTGGTCAGAGCCCCACAAGTCACCCCATCTTGGATTCCCCTAGGTCTCTAGTTTTAAAAAATGCACAGGTTTGGTAGGTTTCCCTAGGTGCCGGCTGAGCTAGAGGCCAGAATCTACAGGTAGGCACTTTGCAAAAAAACAGCTGTTTTCTGTGATGTGTCCACGTTGTGTTTTGGGGCATATCCTGTCGCGGGTTGCTAGGCCTACCCACACAAGTGAGGTACCATTTTTATTGGGAGACTTGGGGGAACGCTGGGTGGAAGGAAATTTGTGGCTCCTCTCAGATTCCAGAACTTTCTGTCACCAAAATATGAGGAAAATATGTTTTTTAGCCAAATGTTGAGGTTTGCAAAGGATTCTGGGTAATAGAACCTGGTCAGAGCCCCAAAAGTCACCCCATCTTGGATTCCCCTAGTTCTCTAGTTTTCAAAAATGCACAGGTTTGATAGGTTTCCCTAGGTGCCGGCTGAGCTAGAGGCCAAAATCTACAGGTAGGCACTTTGCAAAAAACAGCTCTGTTTTCTGTGATGTGTCCACGTTGTGTTTTGGAGCATATCCTGTCGCGGACGCTAGGCCTACCCACACAAGTGAGGTACCATTTTTATCGGGATACTTGGGGGAACGCTGGGTGCAAGGAAATTTGTGGCTCCTCTCAGATTCCAGAACTTTCTGTCACCGAAATGTGAGGAAAATATGTTTTTCTAGCCAAATTTTGAGGTTTGCAAAGGATTCTGGGTAACAGAAACTGGTCAGAACCACACAAGTTACCCCATCTTGGATTCCCCTAGGTCTCTAGTTTTCGAAAATGCACAGGTTTGGTAGGTTTCCCTAGGTGCCGGCTGAGCTAGAGGCCAAAATCTACAGGTAGGCACTTTTCAAAAAACAACTCTGTTTCCTGTCAAAAAATGGGATGTGCCACTTTGTGTTTTGGGACATTTCCTGTCGTGGCGCTAGGACTACCCACACAAGTGAGGTATCATTTTTATCGGGAGACCTGGGGGAACGCTCAGTGGAAGGAAATTTGTGGCTCCTCTCAGATTCCAGAACTTTCTGTCACCGAAATGTGAGGAAAATGTGTTTTTTTAGTGAAATTTTGAGGTTTGCAAAGGATTCTGGGTAACAGAACCTGGTCAGAGCCCCACAAGTCACCCCATCTTGGATTCCCCTAGGTCTCTAGTTTTCAAAAATGCACAGGTTTGGTAGTTTTCCCTTGGTGCCGGCTGAGCTAGAGGCCAGAATCTACAGGTAGGCACTTTGCAA
Organism: Pleurodeles waltl; assembly: GCF_031143425.1. NCBI lineage: Eukaryota > Metazoa > Chordata > Amphibia > Caudata > Salamandridae > Pleurodeles > Pleurodeles waltl. Next base: position 843,907,611 of record NC_090436.1, read on the forward strand.
AAAACAGCTGTTTTCTGTGATGTGTCCACGTTGTGTTTTGGGGCATATCCTGTTGCGGGTGCTAGGCCTACCCACACAAGTGAGGTACCATTTTTATTGGGAGACTTGGGGGAACGCTGGGTGGATGGAAATTTGTGGCTCCTCTCAGATTCCAGAACTTTCTGTCACCAAAATGTGAGGAAAATATGTTTTTTTAGCCAAATGTTGAGGTTTGCAAAGGATTCTGGGTAATAGAACCTGGTCAGAGCCCCAAAAGTCACCCCATCTTGGATTCCCCCTAGGTCTCTAGTTTTAAAAAATGCACAGGTTTGGTAGGTTTCCCTAGGTGCCAGCTGAGCTAGAGGCCAAAATCTACAGGTAGGCACTTTGCAAAAAACAGCTGTTTTCTGTGATGTGTCCACGTTGTGTTTTGGAGCATATCCTGTCGCGGACGCTAGGCCTACCCACACAAGTGAGGTACCATTTTTTATCGGGATACTTGGGGGAACGCTGGGTGCAAGGAAATTTGTGGCTCCTCTCAGATTCCAGAACTTTCTGTCACCGAAATGTGAGGAAAATATGTTTTTCTTGCCAAATTTTGAGGTTTGCAAAGGATTCTGGGTAACAGAACCTGGTCAGAGCCCCACAAGTTACCCCATCTTGGATTCCCCTAGGTCTCTAGTTTTCAAAAATGCACAGGTTTGGTAGGTTTCCTTAGGTGCCGGCTGAGCTAGAGGCCAAAATCTACAGGTAGGCACTTTTCAAAAAACAACTCTGTTTTCTGTCCAAAAATGGGATGTGCCCATTTTGTGTTTTGGGACATTTCCTGTCGCGGGCGCTAGGACTACCCACACAAGTGAGGTATCATTTTTATCGGGAGACCAGGGGAAACGCTCGGTGGAAGGAAATTTGTGGCTTCTCTCAGATTCCAGAACTTTCTGTCACCGAAATGTGAGGAAAATTTGTTTTTTTTAGCCAAATTTTGAGGTTTGCAAAGGATTCTGGGTAACAGAACCTGGTCAGAGCCCCACAAGTCACCCCATCTTGGATTCCCCTAGGTCTCTAGTTTTCAAAATGCACAGGTTTGGTAGTTTTCCCTACGTGCCGGCTGAGCTAGAGGCCAGAATCTACAGGTAGGCACTTTGCAAAAAACAGCTGTTTTCTGTGATGTGTCCACGTTGTGTTTTGGGGGCATATCCTGTCGCGGGTGCTAGGCCTACCCACACAAGTGATGTACCATTTTTATTGGGAGACTTGGGGGAACGCTGGGTGGAAGGAAATTTGTGCCTCCTCTCAGATTCCAGAACTTTCTGTCACCAAAATGTGAGGAAAATATGTTTTTTTAGCCAAATGTTGAGGTTTGCAAAGGATTCTGGGTAATAGAACCTGGTCAGAGCCCCAAAAGTCACCCCATCTTGGATTCCCCTAGGTCTCTAGTTTTAAACAATGCACAGGTTTGGTAGGTTTCCCTAGGTGCCAGCTGAACTAGAGGCCAAAATCTACAGGGAGGCACTTGGCAAAAAACAGCTGTTTTCTGTGATGTGTCCACGTTGTGTTTTGGAGCATATCCTGTCGCGGGCGCTAGGCCTACCCACACAAGTGAGGTACCATTTTTATCGGGAGACTGGGGGCAACGCTGGGTGCAAGGAAATTTGTGGCTCCTCTCAGATTCCAGAACTTTCTGTCACCGAAATGTGAGGAAAATATGTTTTTTTAGCCAAATTTTGAGGTTTGCAAATGATTCTGGATAACAGAACCTGGTCAGAGCCCCACAAGTTAACCCCATCTTGGATTTCCCTAGGTCCCTAGTTTTCAAAAATGCATTGGTTTGGTAGGTTTCCCTAGGTGCCGGCTGAGGTAGAGGCCAAAATCTACAGGTAGGCACTTTGCAAAAAACAGCTCTGTTTTCTGTCAAAAAATGGGATGTGCCCACTTTGTGTTTTGGGACATTTCCTGTTGCGGGCGCTAGGACTACCCACACAAGTGAGGTACGATTTTTATCGGGAGACTTGGGGCAACGCTGGGTGCAAGGAAATTTGTGGCTCCTCTCAGATTCCAGAACTTTCTGTCACCGAAATGTGAGGGAAAATTTGTTTTTTTAGCCAAATTTTGAGGTTTGCAAAGGATTCTGGGTAACAGAACCTGGTCAGAGCCCCACAAGTCACCCCATCTTGGATTCCCCTAGGTCTCTAGTTTTCAAAAATGCACAGGTTTGGTAGTTTTCCCTACGTGCCGGCTGAGCTAGAGGCCAGAATCTACAGGTAGGCACTTTGCAAAAAACAGCTGTTTTCTGTGATGTGTCCACGTTGTGTTTTGGGGCATATCCTGTCGCGGGTGCTAGGCCTACCCACACAAGTGAGGTACCATTTTTATTGGGAGACTTGGGGGAACGCTGGGTGGAAGGAAATTTGTGGCTCCTCTCAGATTCCAGAACTTTCTGTCACCAAAATGTGAGGAAAATATGTTTTTTTTAGCCAAATGTTGAGGTTTGCAAAGGATTCTGGGTAATAGAACCTGGTCAGAGCCCAAAAGTCACCCCATCTTGGATTCCCCTAGGTCTCTAGTTTAAAAAAATGCACAGGTTTGGTAGGTTTCCCTAGGTGCCAGCTGAGCTAGAGGCCAAAATCTACAGGTAGGCACTTTGCAAAAAACAGCTGTTTTCTGTGATGTGTCTACGTTGTGTTTTGGAGCATATCCTGTCGCGGGCGCTAGGCCTACCCACACAAGTGAGGTACCATTTTTATCAGGAGACTTGGGGGCAACGCTGGGCTGCAAGGAAATTTGTGGCTCCTCTCAGATTCCAGAACTTTCTGTCATCGAAATGTGAGGAAAATATGTTTTTTTTAGCCAAATTTTGAGGTTTGCAAATGATTCTGGATAACAGAACCTGGTCAGAGCCCCACAAGTTACCCCATCTTGGATTTCCCTAGGTCTCTAGTTTTCAAAAATGCATTGGTTTGGTAGGTTTCCCTAGGTGCCGGCTGAGGTAGAGGCCAACATCTACAGGTAGGCACTTTGCAAAAAACAGCTCTGTTTTCTGTCAAAAAATGGGATGTGCCCACTTTGTGTTTTGGGACATTTCCTGTTGCGGGCGCTAGGACTACCCACACAAGTGAGGTATCATTTTTATCGGGAGACTTGGGGGAACGCTGGGTGGAAGGAAATTTGTGGCTCCTCTCAGATTCCAGAACTTTCTGTCACCGAAATGTGAGGAAAATGTTTTTTTTTTAGCCAAATTTTGAGGTTTGCAAAGGATTCTGGGTAACAGAACCTGCTCAGAGCCCCCACAAGTCATCCCATCTTGGATTCCGCTAGGTCTCTAGTTTTCAAAAAGGCACAGGTTTGGTAGGTTTCCCTAGGTGCCGGCTGAGCTAGAGGCCAAAATCTACAGGTAGGCACTTTGCAAAAAACAGCTCTGTTTTCTGTGATGTGTCCACGTTGTGTTTTGGGGCATATCCTGTCGCGGACGCTAGGCCTACCCACACAAATGAGGTACCATTTTTATCAGGAGACTTGGGGGAACGCTGGGTGCAAGGAAATTTGTGGCTCCTCTCAGATTCCAGAACTTTCTGTCACTGAAATGTGAGGAAAATATGTTTTTCTTGCCAGATTTTGAGGTTTGCAAAGGATTCTGGGTAACAGAACCTGGTCAGAGCCCCACACGTCACCCCATCTTGGATTCCCCTAGGTCTCTAGTTTTTAAAAATGCACAGGTTTGGTAGGTTTCCCTAGGTGCCGGCTGACCTAGAGGCCAGAATCTACAGGTAGGCACTTTGCAAAAAACAGCTGTTTTCTGTGATGTGTCCACATTGTGTTTTGGGGCATATCCTGTCGCGGGTGCTAGGCCTACCCACACAAGTGAGGTACCATTTTTATTGGGAGACTTGGGGGAACGCTGGGTGGAAGGAAATTTGTGGCTCCTCTCAGATTCCAGAACTTTCTGTCACCAAAATGTGAGGAAAATATGTTTTTTTAGCTAAATGTTGAGGTTTGCAAAGGATTCTGGGTAATAGGACCTGGTCAGAGCCCCAAAAGTCACCCCATCTTGGATTCCCCTAGGTCTCTAGTTTTAAAAAATGCACAGGTTTGGTAGGTTTCCCTAGGTGCCAGCTGAGCTAGAGGCCAAAATCTACAGGTAGGCACTTTGCAAAAAACAGCTGTTTTCTGTGATGAGTCCACGTTGTGTTTTGGGGCATATCCTGTCGCGGGCGCTAGGCCTACCCACACAAGTGAGGTACCATTTTTATCTGGAGACTTGGGGCAACGCTGGGTGCAAGGAAATTTGTGGCTCCTCTCAGATTCCAGAACTTTCTGTCACCGAAATGTGAGGAAAATATATTTTTTTAGCCAAATTTTGAGGTTTGCAAATGATTCTGGATAACAGAACCTGCTCAGAGCCCCACAAGTTACCCCATCTTGGATTTCCCTAGGTCTCTAGTTTTCAAAAATGCACAGGTTTGGTAGTTTTCCCTACGTGCCGGCTGAGCTAGAGGCCAGAATCTACAGGTAGGCACTTTGCAAAAAACAGCTGTTTTCTGTGATGTGTCCACGTTGTGTTTTGGGGCATATCCTGTCGCGGGTGCTAGGCCTACCCACACAAGTGAGGTACCATTTTTATTGGGAGACTTGGGGGAACGCTGGGTGGAAGGAAATTTGTGGCTCCTCTCAGATTCCAGAACTTTCTGTCACCAAAATGTGAGGAAAATATGTTTTTTTAGCCAAATGTTGAGGTTTGCAAAGGATTCTGGGTAATAGAACCTGGTCAGAGCCCCAAAAGTCACCCCATCTTGGATTCCCCTAGGTCTCTAGTTTAAAAAAATGAACAGGTTTGGTAGGTTTCCCTAGGTGCCAGCTGAGCTAGAGGCCAAAATCTACAGGTAGGCACTTTGCAAAAAACAGCTGTTTTCTGTGATGTGTCTACGTTGTGTTTTGGAGCATATCCTGTTGCGGGCGCTAGGCCTACCCACACAAGTGAGGTACCATTTTTATCGGGAGACTTGGGGCAACGCTGGGTGCAAGGAAATTTGTGGCTCCTCTCAGATTCCAGAACTTTCTGTCATCGAAATGTGAGGAAAATATGTTTTTTTAGCCAAATTTTGAGGTTTGCAAATGATTCTGGATAACAGAACCTGGTCAGAGCCCCACAAGTTACCCCATCTTGGATTTCCCTAGGTCTCTAGTTTTCAAAAATGCATTGGTTTGGTAGGTTTCCCTAGGTGCCGGCTGAGGTAGAGGCCAAAATCTACAGGTAGGCACTTTGCAAAAAACAGCTCTGTTTTCTGTCAAAAAATGGGATGTGCCCACTTTGTGTTTTGGGACATTTCCTGTTGCGGGCGCTAGGACTACCCACACAAGTGAGGTATCATTTTTATCGGGAGACTTGGGGGAACGCTGGGTGGAAGGAAATTTGTGGCTCCTCTCAGATTCCAGAACTTTCTGTCACCGAAATGTGAGGAAAATGATTTTTTTTAGCCAAATTTTGAGGTTTGCAAAGGATTCTGGGTAACAGAACCTGCTCAGAGCCCCACAAGTCATCCCATCTTGGATTCCGCTAGGTCTCTAGTTTTCAAAAAGGCACAGGTTTGGTAGGTTTCCCTAGGTGCCGGCTGAGCTAGAGGCCAAAATCTACAGGTAGGCACTTTGCAAAAAACAGCTCTGTTTTCTGTGATGTGTCCACTTTGTGTTTTGGGACATTTCCTGTTGCAGGCGCTATGACTACCCACACAAGTGAGGTATCATTTTTATCGGGAGACTTGGGGGAACGCTCGGTGGAAGAAAATTTGTGGCTCCTCTCAGATTCCAGAACTTTCTGTCACCGAAATGTGATGAAAATGTATTTTTTTAGCCAAATTTTGAGGTTTGCAAAGGATTCTGGGTAACAGAACCTGGTCAGAGCCCCACAAGTCACCCCATCTTGGAATCCCCTAGGTCTCTAGTTTTTAAAAATGCACAGGTTTGGTAGGTTTCCCTATGTGCCGGCTGACCTAGAGGCCAGAATCTACAGGTAGGCACTTTGCAAAAAACAGCTGTTTTCTGTGATGTGTCCACGTTGTGTTTTGGGGCATATCCTGTCGCGGGTGCTAGGCCTACCCACACAAGTGAGGTACCATTTTTATTGGGAGACTTGGGGGAACGCTGGGTGGAAGGAAATTTGTGGCTCCTCTCAGATTCCAGAACTTTCTGTCACCAAAATGTGAGGAAAATATGTTTTTTTAGCTAAATGTTGAGGTTTGCAAAGGATTCTGGGTAATAGGACCTGGTCAGAGCCCCAAAAGTCACCCCATCTTGGATTCCCCTAGGTCTCTAGTTTTAAAAAATGCACAGGTTTGGTAGGTTTCCCTAGGTGCCAGCTGAGCTAGAGGCCAAAATCTACAGGTAGGCACTTTGCAAAAAACAGCTGTTTTCTGTGATGTGTCCACGTTGTGTTTTGGGGCATATCCTGTCGCGGGCGCTAGGCCTACCCACACAAGTGAGGTACCATTTTTATCTGGAGACTTGGGGCAACGCTGGGTGCAAGGAAATTTGTGGCTCCTCTCAGATTCCAGAACTTTCTGTCACCGAAATGTGAGGAAAATATATTTTTTTAGCCAAATTTTGAGGTTTGCAAATGATTCTGGATAACAGAACCTGCTCAGAGCCCCACAAGTTACCCCATCTTGGATTTCCCTAGGTCTCTAGTTTCAAAAAATCATTGGTTTGGTAGGTTTCCCTAGGTGCCGGCTGAGCTAGAGGCCAAAATCTACAGGTAGGCACTTTGCAAAAAACAGCTCTGTTTTCTGTCAAAAAATGGGATGTGCCCACTTTGTGTTTTGGGGCATATCCTGTCGCGGGTGCTAGGCCTACCCACACAAGTGAGGTACCATTTTTATTGGGAGACTTGGGGGAACGCTGGGTGGAAGGAAATTTGTGGCTCCTCTCAGATTCCAGAACTTTCTGTCACCAAAATGTGAGGAAAATATGTTTTTTTAGCCAAATGTTGAGGTTTGCAAAGGATTCTGGGTAATAGAACCTGGTCAGAGCCCCAAAAGTCACCCCATCTTGGATTCCCCTAGGTCTCTAGTTTTAAAAAATGCACAGGTTTGGTAGGTTTCCCTAGGTGCCAGCTGAGCTAGAGGCCAAAATCTACAGGTAGGCACTTTGCAAAAAACAGCTGTTTTCTGTGATGTGTCCATGTTGTGTTTTGGGGCATATCCTGTCGCGGGCACTAGGCCTACCCACACAAGTGAGGTACCATTTTTATCTGGAGACTTGGGGCAACGCTGGGTGCAAGGAAATTTATGGCTCCTCTCAGATTCCAGAACTTTCTGTCACCGAAATGTGAGGAAAATATGTTTTTTTAGCCAAATTTTGAGGTTTGCAAAGGATTCTGGATAACAGAACCTGGTCAGAGCCCCACAAGTTACCCCATCTTGGATTTCCCTAGGTCTCTAGTTTTCAAAAATGCACTGGTTTGGTAGGTTTCCCTAGGTGCCGGCTGAGCTAGAGGCCAAAATCTACAGGTAGGCACTTTGCAAAAAACAGCTCTGTTTTCTGTCAAAAAATGGGATGTGCCCACTTTGTGTTTTGGGACATTTCCTGTTGCAGGCGCTATGACTACCCACACAAGTGAGGTATCATTTTTATCGGGAGACTTGGGGGAACGCTCGGTGGAAGGAAATTTGTGGCTCCTCTCAGATTCCAGAACTTTCTGTCACCGAAATGTGATGAAAATGTATTTTTTTAGCCAAATTTTGAGGTTTGCAAAGGATTCTGGGTAACAGAACCTGGTCAGAGCCCCACAAGTCACCCCATCTTGGAATCCCCTAGGTCTCTAGTTTTCAAACATGCACAGGTTTGGTAGGTTTCCCTAGGTGCCGGCTGAGCTAGAGACCAAAATCTACAGGTAGGCACTTTGCAAAAAACAGCTGTTTTCTGTGATGTGTCCACGTTGTGTTTTGGGGCATATCCTGTCGCGGGCGCTAGGCCTACCCACACAAGTGAGGTACCATTTTTATCTGGAGACTTGGGGCAACGCTGGGTGCAAGGAAATTTGTGGCTCCTCTCAGATTCCAGAACTTTCTGTCACCGAAATTTGAGGAAAATATGTTTTTTTAGCCAAATTTTGAGGTTTGCAAATGATTCTGGATAACAGAACCTGATCAGAGCCCCACAAGTTACCCCATCTTGGATTTCCCTAGGTCTCTAGTTTTCAAAAATGCACAGTTTTGGTAGGTTTCCCTAGGTGCCGGCTGAGGTAGAGGCCAAAATCTACAGGTAGGCACTTTGCAAAAAACAGCTCTGTTTTCTGTCAAAAAATGGGATGTGCCCACTTTGTGTTTTGGGACATTTCCTGTTGCGGGCGCTAGGACTACCCACACAAGTGAGGTATCATTTTTATCGGGAGACTTGGGGGAACGCTCGGTGGAAGGAAATTTGTGGCTCCTCTCAGATTCCAGAACTTTCTGTCACCGAAATGTGAGGAAAATGTATTTTTAGCCAAATTTTGAGGTTTGCAAAGGATTCTGGGTAACAGAACCTGGTCAGAGCCCCACAAGTCATCCCATCTTGGATTCCCCTAGGTCTCTAGTTTTCAAAAATGCACAGGTTTGGTAGGTTTCCCTAGGTGCCGGCTGAGCTAGAGGCCAAAATCTACAGGTAGGCACTTTGCAAAAAACAGCTCTGTTTTCTTTGATGTGTCCACGTTGTGTTTTGGGGCATATCCTGTCGCGGGTGCTAGGCCTACCCACACAGGTACCATTTTTATTGGGAGACTTGGGGGAACGCTGGGTGGAAGGAAATTTGTGGCTCCTCTCAGATTCCAGAACTTTCTGTCACCGAAATGTGAGGAAAATATGTTTTATTAGCCAAATGTTGATGTTTGCAAAGGATTCTGGGTAATAGAACCTGGTCAGAGCCCCAAAAGTCACCCCATCTTGGATTCCCCTAGGTCTCTAGTTTTAAAAATGCACAGATTTGGTAGGTTTCCCTAGGTGCCAGCTGAGCTAGAGGCCAAAATCTACAGGTAGGCACTTTGCATAAAACAGCTGTTTTCTGTGATGTGTTCAAGTTGTGTTTTGGGGCATATCCTGTCGCGGGCGCTAGGACTACCCACACAAGTGAGGTATCATTTTTAACGGGAGACCTGGAGGAACGCTCGGTGGAAGGAAATTTGTGGCTTCTCTCAGATTCCAGAACTTTCTGTCACCGAAATGTGAGGAAAATATGTTTTATAAGCCAAATGTTGACGTTTGCAAAGGATTCTGGGTAATAGAAGCTGGTCAGAGCCCCAAAAGTCACCCCATCTGGATTCCCCTAGGTCTCTAGTTTAAAAAAATGCACAGGTTTGGTAGGTTTCCCTAGGTGCCAGCTGAGCTAGAGGCCAAAATCTACAGGTAGGTACTTTGCAAAAAACAGCTGTTTTCTGTGATGTGTCCACGTTGTGTTTTGGGGCATATCCTGTTGCGGGTGCTAGGCCTACCCACACAAGTGAGGTACCATTTTTATTGGGAGACTTGGGGGAACGCTGGGTGGAAGGAAATTTGTGGCTCCTCTCAGATTCCAGGACTTTTTTGTCACCGAAATGTGAGGAAAATATGTTTTTTTAGCGAAATGTTGAGGTTTGCAAAGGATTCTGGGTAATAGAACCTGGTCAGAGCCCCAGAAGTCACCCCATCTTGGATTTCCCTAGGTCTCTAGTTTTAAAAAATGCACAGGTTTGGTAGGTTTCCGGAGGTGCCAGCTGAGCTAGAGGCCAAATTCTACAGGTAGGCACTTTGCAAAAAACAGCTGTTTTCTGTGATGTGTCCACGTTGTGTTTTGGGGCATATCCTGTCGCGGGCGCTAGGCCTACCCACACAAGTGAGGTATCATTTTTATCGGGAGACTTGGGGGAACGCTGGGTGCAAGGAAATTTGTGGCTCCTCTCAGATTCCAGAACTTTCTGTCACCGAAATGTGAGGAAAATATGTTTTTCTAGCTAAATTTTGAGGTTTGCAAAGGATTCTGGGTAACAGAACCTGGTCAGAGCCCCACAAGTTACCCCATCTTGGATTCCCCTAGGTCTCTAGTTTTCAAAAATGCACAGGTTTGGTAGGTTTCCCTAGGTGCCGGCTGAGCTAGAGGCCAAAATCTACAGGTAGGCACTTTTCAAAAAACAACTCTGATTTCTGTCAAAAAATGGGATGTGCCCACTTTGTGTTTTGGGACATTTCCTGTCATGGGCGCTAGGACTACCCACACAAGTGAGGTATCATTTTTATCGGGAGACCTGGGGGAACGCTCGGTGAAAGAAAATTTGTGGCTCCTCTCAGATTCCAGAACTTTCTGTCACCGAAATGTGAGGAAAATGTGTTTTTTTATCCAAATTTTGAGGTTTGCAAAGGATTCTGGGTAACAGAACCTGGTCAGAGCCCCACAAGTCACCCCATCTTGGATTCCCCTAGGTCTGTAGTTTTTAAAAATGCACAGGTTTGGTAGGTTTCCCTAGGTGCCGGCTGAGCTAGAGGCCAGAATCTACAGGTAGGCACTTTGCAAAAAAACAGCTGTTTTCTGTGATGTGTCCACGTTGTGTTTTGGGGCATATCCTGTCGCGGGTGCTAGGCCTACCCACACAAGTGAGGTACCATTTTTATTGGGAGACTAGGGGGAACGCTGGGTAGAAGGAAATTTGTGGCTCCTCTCAGATTCCAGAACTTTCTGTAACCGAAATGTGAGGAAAATATGTTTTTTTAGCCAAATGTTGAGGTTTGCAAAGGATTCTGGGTAATAGAACCTGGTCAGAGCCCCAAAAGTCACCCCATCTTGGATTCCCCTAGGTCTCTAGTTTTAAAAAATTCACAGGTTTGGTAGGTTTCCCTAGGTGCCAGCTGAGCTAGAGGCCAAAATCGACAGGTAGGCACTTTGCAAAAAACAGCTGTTTTCTGTGATGTGTCCACGTTGTGTTTTGGGGCATATCCTGTCGCGGGCGCTAGGCCTACCCACACAAGTGAGGTACCATTTTTATCGGGAGACTTGGGGCAACGCTGGGTGCAAGGAAATTTGTGGCTCCTCTCATATTCCAGAACTTTCTGTCACCGAAATGTGAGGAAAATATGTTTTTTTAGCCAAATTTTGAGGTTTGCAAATGATTCTGGATAACAGAACCTGGTCAGAGCCCCACAAGTTACCCCATCTTGGATTTCCCTAGGTCTCTAGTTTTCACAAATGCACAGGTTTGGTTGGTTTCCCTAGGTGCCGGCTGAGGTAGAGGCCAAAATCTACAGGTAGGCACTTTGCACAAAACAGATCTGTTTTCTGTCAAAAAATGGGATGTGCCCACTTTGTGTTTTGGGACATTTCCTGTTGCTGGCGCTAGGACTACCCACACAAGTGAGGTATCATTTTTATCGGGAGACTTGGGGGAACGCTCGGTGGAAGGAAATTTGTGGCTCCTCTCAGATTCCAGAACTTTCTGTCACCGAAATGTGAGGAAAATGTATTTTTTTAGCCAAATTTTGAGAATTGCAAAGGATTCTGGGTAACAGAACCTGGTCAGAGCCCCACAAGTCATCCCATCTTGGATTCCCCTAGGTCTCTAGTTTTCAAAAATGCACAGGTTTGGTAGGTTTCCCTAGGTGCCGGCTGAGCTAGAGGCCAAAATCTACAGGTAGGCACTTTGCAAAAAACAGCTCTGTTTTCTGTGATGTGTCCACGTTGTGTTTTGGGGCATATCCTGTCGCGGACGCTAGGCCTACCCACACAAGTGAGGTACCATTTTTATCAGGAGACTTGGGGGAACACTGGGTGCAAGGAAATTTGTGGCTCCTCTCAGATTCCAGAACTTTCTGTCACCGAAATGTGAGGAAAATATGTTTTTCTTGCCAGATTTTGAGGTTTGCAAAGGATTCTGGGTAATAGAAGCTGGTCAGAGCCCCAAAAGTCACCCCATCTTGGATTCCCCTAGGTCTCTAGTTTTCAAAAATGCACAGGTTTGGTAGGTTTCCCTAGGTGCCGGCTGAGCTAGAGGCCAGAATCTACAGGTAGGCACTTTTCAAAAAACAACTCTGTTTTCTGTCAAAAAATGGGATGTGCCCACTTTGTGTTTTGGGACATTTCCTGTCGCGGGCGCTAGGACTACCCACACAAGTGAGGTATAATTTTTATCGGGAGACCTGGGAAAACGCTCGGTGGAAGGAAATTTGTGGCTTCTCTCAGATTCCAGAACTTTCTGTCACCGAAATGTGAGGAAAAAATGTTTTTTTATCCAAATGTTGAGGTTTGCAAAGGATTCTGGGTAATAGAACCTAGTCAGAGCCCCACAAGTCACCCCATCTTGGATTCCCCTAGGTCTCTAGTTTTAAAAAATGCACAGGTTTGGTAGGTTTCCCTAGGTGCCGGCTGAGCTAGAGGCCAAAATCTACAGGTAGGCATTTTGCAAAAAACAGCTCTGTTTTCTGTGATGTGTCCACGTTGTGTTTTGGGGCATATCCTGTTGCGGGTGCTAGGCCTACCCACACAAGTGAGGTACCATTTTTATTGGGAGATTTGGGGGAACGCTGGGTGGAAGGAAATTTGTGGCTCCTCTCAGATTCCAGAACTTTCTGTCACCGAAATGTGAGGAAAATATGTTTTTTTAGCCAAATGTTGAGGTTTGCAAAGGATTCTGGGTAATAGAACCTAGTCAGAGCCCCACAAGTCACCCTATCGTGGATTCCCCTAGTTCTCTAGTTTTCAAAAATGCACAGGTTTGATAGGTTTCCCTAGGTGCCGGCTGAGCTAGAGGCCAAAATCTACAGGTAGGCACTTTGCAAAAAACAGCTCTGTTTTCTGTGATGTGTCCACGTTGTGTTTTGGAGCATATCCTGTTGCGGACGCTAGGCCTACCCACACAAGTGAGGTACCATTTTTATCTGGAGACTTGGGGCAACGCTGGGTGCAAGGAAATTTGTGGCTCCTCTCAGATTCCAGAACTTTCTGTCACCGAAATGTGAGGAAAATGTATTTTTAGCCAAATTTTGAGGTTTGCAAAGGATTCTGGGTAACAGAACCTGGTCAGAGCCCCACAAGTCATCCCATCTTGGATTCCCCTAGGTCTCTAGTTTTCAAAAATGCACAGGTTTGGTAGGTTTCCCTAGGTGCCGGCTGAGGTAGAGGCCAAAATCTACAGGTAGGCACTTTGCAAAAAACAGCTCTGTTTTCTGTCAAAAAATGGGATGTGCCCACTTTGTGTTTTGGGACATTTCCTGTTGCGGGCGCTAGGACTACCCACACAAGTGAGGTATCATTTTTATCGGGAGACTTGGGGGAACGCTCGGTGGAAGGAAATTTGTGGCTCCTCTCAGATTCCAGAACTTTCTGTCACCGAAATGTGAGGAAAATGTATTTTTAGCCAAATTGTGAGGTTTGCAAAGGATTCTGGGTAACAGAACCTGGTCAGAGCCCCACAAGTCATCCCATCTTGGATTCCCCTAGGTCTCTAGTTTTCAAAAATGCACAGGTTTGGTAGGTTTCCCTAGGTGCCGGCTGAGCTAGAGGCCAAAATCTACAGGTAGGCACTTTGCAAAAAACAGCTCTGTTTTCTTTGATGTGTCCACGTTGTGTTTTGGGGCATATCCTGTCGCGGGTGCTAGGCCTACCCACACAGGTACCATTTTTATTGGGAGACTTGGGGGAACGCTGGGTGGAAGGAAATTTGTGGCTCCTCTCAGATTCCAGAACTTTCTGTCACTGAAATGTGAGGAAAATATGTTTTATTAGCCAAATGTTGACGTTTGCAAAGGATTCTGGGTAATAGAACCTGGTCAGAGCCCCAAAAGTCACCCCATCTTGGATTCCCCTAGGTCTCTAGTTTTAAAAATGCACAGATTTGGTAGGTTTCCCTAGGTGCCAGCTGAGCTAGAGGCCAAAATCTACAGGTAGGCACTTTGCATAAAACAGCTGTTTTCTGGGTAACAGAACCTGGTCAGAGCCCCACAAGTCACCCCATCTTGGATTCCCCTAGGTCTCTAGTTTTAAAAAATGCACAGGTTTGGTAGGTTTCCCTAGGTGCCAGCTGAGCTAGAGGCCAAAATCGACAGGTAGGCACTTTGCAAAAAACAGCTGTTTTCTGTGATGTGTCCACGTTGTGTTTTGGGGCATATCCTGTCGCGGGCGCTAGGCCTACCCACACAAGTGAGGTACCATTTTTATCGGGAGACTTGGGGCAACGCTGGGTGCAAGGAAATTTGTGGCTCCTCTCATATTCCAGAACTTTCTGTCACCGAAATGTGAGGAAAATATGTTTTTTTAGCCAAATTTTGAGGTTTGCAAATGATTCTGGATAACAGAACCTGGTCAGAGCCCCACAAGTTACCCCATCTTGGATTTCCCTAGGTCTCTAGCTTTCAAAAATGCACAGGTTTGGTAGGTTTCCCTAGGTGCCGGCTGAGGTAGAGGCCAAAATCTACAGGTAGGCACTTTGCACAAAACAGCTCTGTTTTCTGTCAAAAAATGGGATGTGCCCACTTTGTGTTTTGGGACATTTCCTGTTGCTGGCGCTAGGACTACCCACACAAGTGAGGTATCATTTTTATCGGAGACTTGGGGGAACGCTCGGTGGAAGGAAATTTGTGGCTTCTCTCAGATTCCAGAACTTTCTGTCACCGAAATGTGAGGAAAATATGTTTTATAGCCAAATGTTGACGTTTGCAAAGGATTCTGGGTAATAGAAGCTGGTCAGAGCCCCAAAAGTCACCCCATCTTGGATTCCCCTAGGTCTCTAGTTTTAAAAAAATGCACAGGTTTGGGAGGTTTCCCTAGGTGCCAGCTGAGCTAGAGGCCAAAATCTACAGGTAGGTACTTTGCAAAAAACAGCTGTTTTCTGTGATGTGTCCACGTTGTGTTTTGGGGCATATCCTGTTGCGGGTGCTAGGCCTACCCACACAAGTGAGGTACCATTTTTATTGGGAGACTTGGGGAACGCTGGGTGGAAGGAAATTTGTGGCTCCTCTCAGATTCCAGGACTTTTTTGTCACCGAAATGTGAGGAAAATATGTTTTTTTAGCGAAATGTTGAGGTTTGCAAAGGATTCTGGGTAATAGAACCTGGTCAGAGCCCCACAAGTCACCCCATCTTGGATTTCCCTAGGTCTCTAGTTTTAAAAATGCACAGGTTTGGTAGGTTTCCGGAGGTGCCAGCTGAGCTAGAGGCCAAATTCTACAGGTAGGCACTTTGCAAAAAACAGCTGTTTTCTGTGATGTGTCCACGTTGTGTTTTGGGGCATATCCTGTCGCGGGCGCTAGGCCTACCCACACAAGTGAGGTATCATTTTTATCGGGAGACTTGGGGAATGCTGGGTGCAAGGAAATTTGTGGCTCCTCTCAGATTCCAGAACTTTCTGTCACCGAAATGTGAGGAAAATATGTTTTTCTAGCCAAATTTTGAGGTTTGCAAAGGATTCTGGGTAACAGAACCTGGTCAGAGCCCCACAAGTTACCCCATCTTGGATTCCCCTAGGTCTCTAGTTTTCAAAAATGCACAGGTTTGGTAGGTTTCCCTAGGTGCCGGCTGAGCTAGAGGCCAAAATCTACAGGTAGGCACTTTTCAAAAAACAACTCTGATTTCTGTCAAAAAATGGGATGTGCCCACTTTGTGTTTTGGGACATTTCCTGTCATGGGCGCTAGGACTACCCACACAAGTGAGGTATCATTTTTATCGGGAGACCTGGGGGAACGCTCGGTGAAAGAAAATTTGTGGCTCCTCTCAGATTCCAGAACTTTCTGTCACCGAAATGTGAGGAAAATGTGTTTTTTTATCCAAATTTTGAGGTTTGCAAAGGATTCTGGGTAACAGAACCTGGTCAGAGCCCACAAGTCACCCCATCTTGGATTCCCCTAGGTCTGTAGTTTTTACAAATGCACAGGTTTGGTAGGTTTCCCTAGGTGCCGGCTGAGCTAGAGGCCAGAATCTACAGGTAGGCACTTTGCAAAAAAACAGCTGTTTTCTGTGATGTGTCCACGTTGTGTTTTGGGGCATATCCTGTCGCGGGTGCTAGGCCTACCCACACAAGTGAGGTACCATTTTTATTGGGAGACTAGGGGAACGCTGGGTAGAAGGAAATTTGTGGCTCCTCTCAGATTCCAGAACTTTCTGTTACCGAAATGTGAGGAAAATATGTTTTTTTAGCCAAATGTTGAGGTTTGCAAAGGATTCTGGGTAATAGAACCTGGTCAGAGCCCCAAAAGTCACCCCATCTTGGATTCCCCTAGGTCTCTAGTTTTAAAAAATGCACAGGTTTGGTAGGTTTCCCTAGGTGCCAGCTGAGCTAGAGGCCAAAATCGACAGGTAGGCACTTTGCAAAAAACAGCTGTTTTCTGTGATGTGTCCACGTTGTGTTTTGGGGCATATCCTGTCGCGGGCGCTAGGCCTACCCACACAAGTGAGGTACCATTTTTATCGGGAGACTTGGGGCAACGCTGGGTGCAAGGAAATTTGTGGCTCCTCTCATATTCCAGAACTTTCTGTCACCGAAATGTGAGGAAAATATGTTTTTTTAGCCAAATTTTGAGGTTTGCAAATGATTCTGGATAACAGAACCTGGTCAGAGCCCCACAAGTTACCCCATCTTGGATTTCCCTAGGTCTCTAGTTTTCAAAAATGCACAGGTTTGGTTGGTTTCCCTAGGTGCCGGCTGAGGTAGAGGCCAAAATCTACAGGTAGGCACTTTGCACAAAACAGCTCTGTTTTCTGTCAAAAAATGGGATGTGCCCACTTTGTGTTTTGGGACATTTCCTGTTGCTGGCGCTAGGACTACCCACACAAGTGAGGTATCATTTTTATCGGGAGACTTGGGGGAACGCTCGGTGGAAGGAAATTTGTGGCTCCTCTCAGATTCCAGAACTTTCTGTCACCGAAATGTGAGGAAAATGTATTTTTTTAGCCAAATTTTGAGAATTGCAAAGGATTCTGGGTAACAGAACCTGGTCAGAGCCCCACAAGTCATCCCATCTTGGATTCCCCTAGGTCTCTAGTTTTCAAAAATGCACAGGTTTGGTAGGTTTCCCTAGGTGCCGGCTGAGCTAGAGGCCAAAATCTACAGGTAGGCACTTTGCAAAAAACAGCTCTGTTTTCTGTGATGTGTCCACGTTGTGTTTTGGGGCATATCCTGTCGCGGACGCTAGGCCTACCCACACAAGTGAGGTACCATTTTTTATCAGGAGACTTGGGGGAACGCTGGGTGCAAGGAAATTTGTGGCTCCTCTCAGATTCCAGAACTTTCTGTCACCGAAATGTGAGGAAAATATGTTTTTCTTGCCAGATTTTGAGGTTTGCAAAGGATTCTGGGTAATAGAAGCTGGTCAGAGCCCCAAAAGTCACCCCATCTTGGATTCCCCTAGGTCTCTAGTTTTCAAAAATGCACAGGTTTGGTAGGTTTCCCTAGGTGCCGGCTGAGCTAGAGGCCAGAATCTACAGGTAGGCACTTTTCAAAAAACAACTCTGTTTTCTGTCAAAAAATGGGATGTGCCCACTTTGTGTTTTGGGACATTTCCTGTCGCGGGCGCTAGGACTACCCACACAAGTGAGGTATAATTTTTATCGGGAGACCTGGGAAAACGCTCGGTGGAAGGAAATTTGTGGCTTCTCTCAGATTCCAGAACTTTCTGTCACCGAAATGTGAGGAAAAAATGTTTTTTTATCCAAATGTTGAGGTTTGCAAAGGATTCTGGGTAATAGAACCTAGTCAGAGCCCCACAAGTCACCCCATCTTGGATTCCCCTAGGTCTCTAGTTTTAAAAAATGCACAGGTTTGGTAGGTTTCCCTAGGTGCCGGCTGAGCTAGAGGCCAAAATCTACAGGTAGGCATTTTGCAAAAAACAGCTCTGTTTTCTGTGATGTGTCCACGTTGTGTTTTGGGGCATATCCTGTTGCGGGTGCTAGGCCTACCCACACAAGTGAGGTACCATTTTTATTGGGAGACTTGGGGGAACGCTGGGTGGAAGGAAATTTGTGGCTCCTCTCAGATTCCAGAACTTTCTGTCACCGAAATGTGAGGAAAATATGTTTTTTTAGCCAAATGTTGAGGTTTGCAAAGGATTCTGGGTAATAGAACCTAGTCAGAGCCCCACAAGTCACCCCATCGTGGATTCCCCTAGTTCTCTAGTTTTCAAAAGTGCACAGGTTTGATAGGTTTCCCTAGGTGCCGGCTGAGCTAGAGGCCAAAATCTACAGGTAGGCACTTTGCAAAAAACAGCTCTGTTTTCTGTGATGTGTCCACGTTGTGTTTTGGAGCATATCCTGTTGCGGACGCTAGGCCTACCCACACAAGTGAGGTACCATTTTTATCTGGAGACTTGGGGCAACGCTGGGTGCAAGGAAATTTGTGGCTCCTCTCAGATTCCAGAACTTTCTGTCACCGAAATGTGAGGAAAATGTATTTTTAGCCAAATTTTGAGGTTTGCAAAGGATTCTGGGTAACAGAACCTGGTCAGAGCCCCACAAGTCATCCCATCTTGGATTCCCCTAGGTCTCTAGTTTTCAAAAATGCACAGGTTTGGTAGGTTTTCCCTAGGTGCCGGCTGAGGTAGAGGCCAAAATCTACAGGTAGGCACTTTGCACAAAACAGCTCTGTTTTCTGTCAAAAAATGGGATGTGCCCACTTTGTGTTTTGGGACATTTCCTGTTGCTGGCGCTAGGACTACCCACACAAGTGAGGTATCATTTTTATCGGGAGACTTGGGGGAACGCTCGGTGGAAGGAAATTTGTGGCTCCTCTCAGATTCCAGAACTTTCTGTCACCGAAATGTGAGGAAAATGTATTTTTTTAGCCAAATTTTGAGAATTGCAAAGGATTCTGGGTAACAGAACCTGGTCAGAGCCCCACAAGTCATCCCATCTTGGATTCCCCTAGGTCTCTAGTTTTCAAAAATGCACAGGTTTGGTAGGTTTCCCTAGGTGCCGGCTGAGCTAGAGGCCAAAATCTACAGGTAGGCACTTTGCAAAAAACAGCTCTGTTTTCTGTGATGTGTCCACGTTGTGTTTTGGGGCATATCCTGTCGCGGACGCTAGGCCTACCCACACAAGTGAGGTACCATTTTTATCAGGAGACTTGGGGGAACGCTGGGTGCAAGGAAATTTGTGGCTCCTCTCAGATTCCAGAACTTTCTGTCACCGAAATGTGAGGAAAATATGTTTTTCTTGCCAGATTTTGAGGTTTGCAAAGGATTCTGGGTAATAGAAGCTGGTCAGAGCCCCAAAAGTCACCCCATCTTGGATTCCCCTAGGTCTCTAGTTTTCAAAAATGCACAGGTTTGGTAGGTTTCCCTAGGTGCCGGCTGAGCTAGAGGCCAGAATCTACAGGTAGGCACTTTTCAAAAAACAACTCTGTTTTCTGTCAAAAAATGGGATGTGCCCACTTTGTGTTTTGGGACATTTCCTGTCGCGGGCGCTAGGACTACCCACACAAGTGAGGTATAATTTTTATCGGGAGACCTGGGAAAACGCTCGGTGGAAGGAAATTTGTGGCTTCTCTCAGATTCCAGAACTTTCTGTCACCGAAATGTGAGGAAAAAATGTTTTTTTATCCAAATGTTGAGGTTTGCAAAGGATTCTGGGTAATAGAACCTAGTCAGAGCCCCACAAGTCACCCCATCTTGGATTCCCCTAGGTCTCTAGTTTAAAAAATGCACAGGTTTGGTAGGTTTCCCTAGGTGCCGGCTGAGCTAGAGGCCAAAATCTACAGGTAGGCATTTTGCAAAAAACAGCTCTGTTTTCTGTGATGTGTCCACGTTGTGTTTTGGGGCATATCCTGTTGCGGGTGCTAGGCCTACCCACACAAGTGAGGTACCATTTTTATTGGGAGACTTGGGGGAACGCTGGGTGGAAGGAAATTTGTGGCTCCTCTCAGATTCCAGAACTTTCTGTCACCGAAATGTGAGGAAAATATGTTTTTTTAGCCAAATGTTGAGGTTTGCAAAGGATTATGGGTAATAGAACCTAGTCAGAGCCCCACAAGTCACCCCATCGTGGATTCCCCTAGTTCTCTAGTTTTCAAAAGTGCACAGGTTTGATAGGTTTCCCTAGGTGCCGGCTGAGCTAGAGGCCAAAATCTACAGGTAGGCACTTTGCAAAAAACAGCTCTGTTTTCTGTGATGTGTCCACGTTGTGTTTTGGAGCATATCCTGTTGCGGACGCTAGGCCTACCCACACAAGTGAGGTACCATTTTTATCTGGAGACTTGGGGCAACGCTGGGTGCAAGGAAATTTGTGGCTCCTCTCAGATTCCAGAACTTTCTGTCACCGAAATGTGAGGAAAATGTATTTTTAGCCAAATTTTGAGGTTTGCAAAGGATTCTGGGTAACAGAACCTGGTCAGAGCCCCACAAGTCATCCCATCTTGGATTCCCCTAGGTCTCTAGTTTTCAAAAATGCACAGGTTTGGTAGGTTTTCCCTAGGTGCCGGCTGAGGTAGAGGCCAAAATCTACAGGTAGGCACTTTGCAAAAAACAGCTCTGTTTTCTGTCAAAAAATGGGATGTGCCCACTTTGTGTTTTGGGACATTTCCTGTTGCGGGCGCTAGGACTACCCACACAAGTGAGGTATCATTTTTATCGGGAGACTTGGGGGAACGCTCGGTGGAAGGAAATTTGTGGCTCCTCTCAGATTCCAGAACTTTCTGTCACCGAAATGTGAGGAAAATGTATTTTTAGCCAAATTTTGAGGTTTGCAAAGGATTCTGGGTAACAGAACCTGGTCAGAGCCCCACAAGTCATCCCATCTTGGATTCCCCTAGGTCTCTAGTTTTCAAAAATGCACAGGTTTGGTAGGTTTCCCTAGGTGCCGGCTGAGCTAGAGGCCAAAATCTACAGGTAGGCACTTTGCAAAAAACAGCTCTGTTTTCTTTGATGTGTCCACGTTGTGTTTTGGGGCATATCCTGTCGCGGGTGCTAGGCCTACCCACACAGGTACCATTTTTATTGGGAGACTTGGGGGAACGCTGGGTGGAAGGAAATTTGTGGCTCCTCTCAGATTCCAGAACTTTCTGTCACCGAAATGTGAGGAAAATATGTTTTATTAGCCAAATGTTGACGTTTGCAAAGGATTCTGGGTAATAGAACCTGGTCAGAGCCCCAAAAGTCACCCCATCTTGGATTCCCCTAGGTCTCTAGTTTTAAAAATGCACAGATTTGGTAGGTTTCCCTAGGTGCCAGCTGAGCTAGAGGCCAAAATCTACAGGTAGGCACTTTGCATAAAACAGCTGTTTTCTGTGATGTGTTCAAGTTGTGTTTTGGGGCATATCCTGTCGCGGGCGCTAGGACTACCCACACAAGTGAGGTATCATTTTTATCGGGAGACCTGGGGGAACGCTCGGTGGAAGGAAATTTGTGGCTTCTCTCAGATTCCAGAACTTTCTGTCACCGAAATGTGAGGAAAATATGTTTTATAAGCCAAATGTTGACGTTTGCAAAGGATTCTGGGTAATAGAAGCTGGTCAGAGCCCCAAAAGTCACCCCATCTTGGATTCCCCTAGGTCTCTAGTTTAAAAAAATGCACAGGTTTGGTAGGTTTCCCTAGGTGCCAGCTGAGCTAGAGGCCAAAATCTACAGGTAGGCACTTTGCAAAAAACAGCTGTTTTCTGTGATGTGTCCACGTTGTGTTTTGGGGCATATCCTGTTGCGGGTGCTAGGCCTACCCACACAAGTGAGGTACCATTTTTATTGGGAGACTTGGGGGAACGCTGGGTGGAAGGAAATTTGTGGGTCCTCTCAGATTCCAGGACTTTTTTGTCACCGAAATGTGAGGAAAATATGTTTTTTTAGCGAAATGTTGAGGTTTGCAAAGGATTCTGGTTAATAGAACCTGGTCAGAGCCCCACAAGTCACCCCATCTTGGATTTCCCTAGGTCTCTAGTTTTAAAAATGCACAGGTTTGGTAGGTTTCCGGAGGTGCCAGCTGAGCTAGAGGCCAAATTCTACAGGTAGGCACTTTGCAAAAAACAGCTGTTTTCTGTGATGTGTCCACGTTGTGTTTTGGGGCATATCCTGTCGCGGGCGCTAGGCCTACCCACACAAGTGAGGTATCATTTTTATCGGGAGACTTGGGGGAACGCTGGGTGCAAGGAAATTTGTGGCTCCTCTCAGATTCCAGAACTTTCTGTCACCGAAATGTGAGGAAAATATGTTTTTCTAGCTAAATTTTGAGGTTTGCAAAGGATTCTGGGTAACAGAACCTGGTCAGAGCCCCACAAGTTACCCCATTTTGGATTCCCCTAGGTCTCTAGTTTTCAAAAATGCACAGGTTTGGTAGGTTTCCCTAGGTGCCGGCCGAGCTAGAGGCCAAAATCTACAGGTAGGCAATTTTAAAAAAACAACTCTGTTTTCTGTCAAAAAATGGGATGTGCCCACTTTGTGTTTTGGGACATTTCCTGTCATGGGCGCTAGGACTACCCACACAAGTGAGGTATCATTTTTATCGGGAGACCTGGGGGAACGCTCGGTGGAAGGAAATTTGTGGCTCCTCTCAGATTCCAGAACTTTCTGTCACCGAAATGTGAGGAAAATGTGTTTTTTTATCCAAATTTTGAGGTTTGCAAAGGATTCTGGGTAACAGAACCTGGTCAGAGCCCCACAAGTCACCCCATCTTGGATTCCCCTAGGTCTGTAGTTTTTAAAAATGCACAGGTTTGGTAGGTTTCCCTAGGTGCCGGCTGAGCTAGAGGCCAGAATCTACAGGTAGGCACTTTGCAAAAAAACAGCTGTTTTCTGTGATGTGTCCACGTTGTGTTTTGGGGCATATCCTGTCGCGGGTGCTAGGCCTACCCACACAAGTGAGGTACCATTTTTATTGGGAGACTAGGGGGAACGCTGGGTAGAAGGAAATTTGTGGCTCCTCTCAGATTCCAGAACTTTCTGTAACCGAAATGTGAGGAAAATATGTTTTTTTAGCCAAATGTTGAGGTTTGCAAAGGATTCTGGGTAATAGAACCTGGTCAGAGCCCCAAAAGTCACCCCATCTTGGATTCCCCTAGGTCTCTAGTTTTAAAAAATGTACAGGTTTGGTAGGTTTCCCTACGTGCCAGCTGAGCTAGAGGCCAAAATCGACAGGTAGGCACTTTGCAAAAAACAGCTGTTTTCTGTGATGTGTCCACGTTGTGTTTTGGGGCATATCCTGTCGCGGGCGCTAGGCCTACCCACACAAGTGAGGTACCATTTTTATCGGGAGACTTGGGGCAACGCTGGGTGCAAGGAAATTTGTGGCTCCTCTCATATTCCAGAACTTTCTGTCACCGAAATGTGAGGAAAATATGTTTTTTTAGCCAAATTTTGAGGTTTGCAAATGATTCTGGATAACAGAACCTGGTCAGAGCCCCACAAGTTACCCCATCTTGGATTTCCCTAGGTCTCTAGTTTTCAAAAATGCACAGGTTTGGTTGGTTTCCCTAGGTGCCGGCTGAGGTAGAGGCCAAAATCTACAGGTAGGCACTTTGCACAAAACAGCTCTGTTTTCTGTCAAAAAATGGGATGTGCCCACTTTGTGTTTTGGGACATTTCCTGTTGCTGGCGCTAGGACTACCCACACAAGTGAGGTATCATTATTATCGGGAGACTTGGGGGAACGCTCGGTGGAAGGAAATTTGTGGCTCCTCTCAGATTCCAGAACTTTCTGTCACCGAAATGTGAGGAAAATGTATTTTTTTAGCCAAATTTTGAGAATTGCAAAGGATTCTGGGTAACAGAACCTGGTCAGAGCCCCACAAGTCATCCCATCTTGGATTCCCCTAGGTCTCTAGTTTTCAAAAATGCACAGGTTTGGTAGGTTTCCCTAGGTGCCGGCTGAGCTAGAGGCCAAAATCTACAGGTAGGCACTTTGCAAAAAACAGCTCTGTTTTCTGTGATGTGTCCACGTTGTGTTTTGGGGCATATCCTGTCGCGGACGCTAGGCCTACCCACACAAGTGAGGTACCATTTTTATCAGGAGACTTGGGGGAACGCTGGGTGCAAGGAAATTTGTGGCTCCTCTCAGATTCCAGAACTTTCTGTCACCGAAATGTGAGGAAAATATGTTTTTCTTGCCAGATTTTGAGGTTTGCAAAGGATTCTGGGTAATAGAAGCTGGTCAGAGCCCCAAAAGTCACCCCATCTTGGATTCCCCTAGGTCTCTAGTTTTCAAAAATGCACAGGTTTGGTAGGTTTCCCTAGGTGCCGGCTGAGCTAGAGGCCAGAATCTACAGGTAAGCACTTTTCAAAAAACAACTCTGTTTTCTGTCAAAAAATGGGATGTGCCCACTTTGTGTTTTGGGACATTTCCTGTCGCGGGCGCTAGGACTACCCACACAAGTGATGTATAATTTTTATCGGGAGACCTGGGAAAACGCTCGGTGGAAGGAAATTTGTGGCTTCTCTCAGATTCCAGAACTTTCTGTCACCGAAATGTGAGAAAAAAATGTTTTTTTATCCAAATGTTGAGGTTTGCAAAGGATTCTGGGTAATAGAACCTAGTCAGAGCCCCACAAGTCACCCCATCTTGGATTCCCCTAGGTCTCTAGTTTTAAAAAATGCACAGGTTTGGTAGGTTTCCCTAGGTGCCGGCTGAGCTAGAGGCCAAAATCCACAGGTAGGCATTTTGCAAAAAACAGCTCTGTTTTCTGTGATGTGTCCACGTTGTGTTTTGGGGCATATCCTGTTGCGGGTGCTAGGCCTACCCACACAAGTGAGGTACCATTTTTATTGGGAGACTTGGGGGAACGCTGGGTGGAAGGAAATTTGTGGCTCCTCTCAGATTCCAGAACTTTCTGTCACCGAAATGTGAGGAAAATATGTTTTTTTAGCCAAATGTTGAGGTTTGCAAAGGATTCTGGGTAATAGAACCTAGTCAGAGCCCCACAAGTCACCCCATCGTGGATTCCCCTAGTTCTCTAGTTTTCAAAAATGCACAGGTTTGATAGGTTTCCGGAGGTGCCGGCTGAGCTAGAGGCCAAAATCTACAGGTAGGCACTTTGCAAAAAACAGCTCTGTTTTCTGTGATGTGTCCACGTTGTGTTTTGGAGCATATCCTGTTGCGGACGCTAGGCCTACCCACACAAGTGAGGTACCATTTTTATCTGGAGACTTGGGGCAACGCTGGGTGCAAGGAAATTTGTGGCTCCTCTCAGATTCCAGAACTTTCTGTCACCGAAATGTGAGGAAAATGTATTTTTAGCCAAATTTTGAGGTTTGCAAAGGATTCTGGGTAACAGAACCTGGTCAGAGCCCCACAAGTCATCCCATCTTGGATTCCCCTAGGTCTCTAGTTTTCAAAAATGCACAGGTTTGGTAGGTTTCCCTAGGTGCCGGCTGAGGTAGAGGCCAAAATCTACAGGTAGGCACTTTGCAAAAAACAGCTCTGTTTTCTGTCAAAAAATGGGATGTGTCCACTTTGTGTTTTGGGACATTTCCTGTTGCGGGCGCTAGGACTACCCACACAAGTGAGGTATCATTTTTATCGGGAGACTTGGGGGAACGCTCGGTGGAAGGAAATTTGTGGCTCCTCTCAGATTCCAGAACTTTCTGTCACCGAAATGTGAGGAAAATGTATTTTTAGCCAAATTTTGAGGTTTGCAAAGGATTCTGGGTAACAGAACCTGGTCAGAGCCCCACAAGTCATCCCATCTTGGATTCCCCTAGGACTCTAGTTTTCAAAAATGCACAGGTTTGGTAGGTTTCCCTAGGTGCCGGCTGAGCTAGAGGCCAAAATCTACAGGTAGGCACTTTGCAAAAAACAGCTCTGTTTTCTTTGATGTGTCCACGTTGTGTTTTGGGGCATATCCTGTCGCGGGTGCTAGGCCTACCCACACAGGTACCATTTTTATTGGGAGACTTGGGGGAACGCTGGGTGGAAGGAAATTTGTGGCTCCTCTCAGATTCCAGAACTTTCTGTCACCGAAATGTGAGGAAAATATGTTTTATTAGCCAAATGTTGACGTTTGCAAAGGATTCTGGGTAATAGAACCTGGTCAGAGCCCCAAAAGTCACCCCATCTTGTATTCCCCTAGGTCTCTAGTTTTAAAAATGCACAGATTTGGTAGGTTTCCCTAGGTGCCAGCTGAGCTAGAGGCCAAAATCTACAGGTAGGCACTTTGCATAAAACAGCTGTTTTCTGTGATGTGTTCAAGTTGTGTTTTGGGGCATATCCTGTCGCGGGCGCTAGGACTACCCACACAAGTGAGGTATCATTTTTATCGGGAGACCTGGGGGAACGCTCGGTGGAAGGAAATTTGTGGCTTCTCTCAGATTCCAGAACTTTCTGTCACCGAAATGTGAGGAAAATATGTTTTATAAGCCAAATGTTGACGTTTGCAAAGGATTCTGGGTAATAGAAGCTGGTCAGAGCCCCAAAAGTCACCCCATCTTGGATTCCCCTAGGTCTCTAGTTTAAAAAAATGCACAGGTTTGGTAGGTTTCCCTAGGTGCCAGATGAGCTAGAGGCCAAAATCTACAGGTAGGCACTTTGCAAAAAACAGCTGTTTTCTGTGATGTGTTCACGTTGTGTTTTGGGGCATATCCTGTTGCGGGTGCTAGGCCTACCCACACAAGTG
The DNA here is from genome assembly GCF_031143425.1 of Pleurodeles waltl. NCBI lineage: Eukaryota > Metazoa > Chordata > Amphibia > Caudata > Salamandridae > Pleurodeles > Pleurodeles waltl. The sequence continues at coordinate 843,934,094 of NC_090436.1, forward strand.
AGGTACCATTTTTATTGGGAGACTTGGGGGAACGCTGGGTGGAAGGAAATTTGTGGCTCCTCTCAGATTCCAGAACTTTCTGTCACCGAAATGTGAGGAAAATATGTTTTTTTAGCCAAATGTTGAGGTTTGCAAAGGATTCTGGGTAATAGAACCTAGTCAGAGCCCCACAAGTCACCCTATCGTGGATTCCCCTAGTTCTCTAGTTTTCAAAAATGCACAGGTTTGATAGGTTTCCCTAGGTGCCGGCTGAGCTAGAGGCCAAAATCTACAGGTAGGCACTTTGCAAAAAACAGCTCTGTTTTCTGTGATGTGTCCACGTTGTGTTTTGGAGCATATCCTGTTGCGGACGCTAGGCCTACCCACACAAGTGAGGTACCATTTTTATCTGGAGACTTGGGGCAACGCTGGGTGCAAGGAAATTTGTGGCTCCTCTCAGATTCCAGAACTTTCTGTCACCGAAATGTGAGGAAAATGTATTTTTAGCCAAATTTTGAGGTTTGCAAAGGATTCTGGGTAACAGAACCTGGTCAGAGCCCCACAAGTCATCCCATCTTGGATTCCCCTAGGTCTCTAGTTTTCAAAAATGCACAGGTTTGGTAGGTTTCCCTAGGTGCCGGCTGAGGTAGAGGCCAAAATCTACAGGTAGGCACTTTGCAAAAAACAGCTCTGTTTTCTGTAAAAAAATGGGATGTGCCCACTTTGTGTTTTGGGACATTTCCTGTTGCGGGCGCTAGGACTACCCACACAAGTGAGGTATCATTTTTATCGGGAGACTTGGGGGAACGCTCGGTGGAAGGAAATTTGTGGCTCCTCTCAGATTCCAGAACTTTCTGTCACCGAAATGTGAGGAAAATGTATTTTTAGCCAAATTTTGAGGTTTGCAAAGGATTCTGGGTAACAGAACCTGGTCAGAGCCCCACAAGTCATCCCATCTTGGATTCCCCTAGGTCTCTAGTTTTCAAAAATGCACAGGTTTGGTAGGTTTCCCTAGGTGCCGGCTGAGCTAGAGGCCAAAATCTACAGGTAGGCACTTTGCAAAAAACAGCTCTGTTTTCTTTCATGTGTCCACGTTGTGTTTTGGGGCATATCCTGTCGCGGGTGCTAGGCCTACCCACACAGGTACCATTTTTATTGGGAGACTTGGGGGAACGCTGGGTGGAAGGAAATTTGTGGCTCCTCTCAGATTCCAGAACTTTCTGTCACCGAAATGTGAGGAAAATATGTTTTATTAGCCAAATGTTGACGTTTGCAAAGGATTCTGGGTAATAGAACCTGGTCAGAGCCCCAAAAGTCACCCCGTCTTGGATTCCCCTAGGTCTCTAGTTTTAAAAATGCACAGATTTGGTAGGTTTCCCTAGGTGCCGGCTGAGCTAGAGGCCAAAATCTACAGGTAGGCACTTTGCAAAAAACAGCTCTGTTTTCTGTGATGTGTCCACGTTGTGTTTTGGAGCATATCCTGTTGCGGACGCTAGGCCTACCCACACAAGTGAGGTACCATTTTTATCTGGAGACTTGGGGCAACGCTGGGTGCAAGGAAATTTGTGGCTCCTCTCAGATTCCAGAACTTTCTGTCACCGAAATGTGAGGAAAATGTATTTTTAGCCAAATTTTGAGGTTTGCAAAGGATTCTGGGTAACAGAACCTGGTCAGAGCCCCACAAGTCATCCCATCTTGGATTCCCCTAGGTCTCTAGTTTTCAAAAATGCACAGGTTTGGTAGGTTTCCCTAGGTGCCGGCTGAGGTAGAGGCCAAAATCTACAGGTAGGCACTTTGCAAAAAACAGCTCTGTTTTCTGTAAAAAAATGGGATGTGCCCACTTTGTGTTTTGGGACATTTCCTGTTGCGGGCGCTAGGACTACCCACACAAGTGAGGTATCATTTTTATCGGGAGACTTGGGGGAACGCTCGGTGGAAGGAAATTTGTGGCTCCTCTCAGATTCCAGAACTTTCTGTCACCGAAATGTGAGGAAAATGTATTTTTAGCCAAATTTTGAGGTTTGCAAAGGATTCTGGGTAACAGAACCTGGTCAGAGCCCCACAAGTCATCCCATCTTGGATTCCCCTAGGTCTCTAGTTTTCAAAAATGCACAGGTTTGGTAGGTTTCCCTAGGTGCCGGCTGAGCTAGAGGCCAAAATCTACAGGTAGGCACTTTGCAAAAAACAGCTCTGTTTTCTTTCATGTGTCCACGTTGTGTTTTGGGGCATATCCTGTCGCGGGTGCTAGGCCTACCCACACAGGTACCATTTTTATTGGGAGACTTGGGGGAACGCTGGGTGGAAGGAAATTTGTGGCTCCTCTCAGATTCCAGAACTTTCTGTCACCGAAATGTGAGGAAAATATGTTTTATTAGCCAAATGTTGACGTTTGCAAAGGATTCTGGGTAATAGAACCTGGTCAGAGCCCCAAAAGTCACCCCGTCTTGGATTCCCCTAGGTCTCTAGTTTTAAAAATGCACAGATTTGGTAGGTTTCCCTAGGTACCAGCTGAGCTAGAGGCCAAAATCTACAGGTAGGCACTTTGCATAAAACAGCTGTTTTCTGTGATGTGTTCAAGTTGTGTTTTGGGGCATATCCTGTCGAGTGCGCTAGGACTACCCACACAAGTGAGGTATCATTTTTATCGGGAGACCTGGGGGAACGCTCGGTGGAAGGAAATTTGTGGCTTCTCTCAGATTCCAGAACTTTCTGTCACCGAAATGTGAGGAAAATATGTTTTATAAGCCAAATGTTGACGTTTGCAAAGGATTCTGGGTAATAGAAGCTGGTCAGAGCCCCAAAAGTCACCCCATCTTGGATTCCCCTAGGTCTCTAGTTTAAAAAAATGCACAGGTTTGGTAGGTTTCCCTAGGTGCCAGCTGAGCTAGAGGCCAAAATCTACAGGTAGGCACTTTGCAAAAAACAGCTGTTTTCTGTGATGTGTCCACGTTGTGTTTTGGGGCATATCCTGTTGCGGGTGCTAGGCCTACCCACACAAGTGAGGTACCATTTTTATTGGGAGACTTGGGGGAACGCTGGGTGGAAGGAAATTTGTGGCTCCTCTCAGATTCCAGGACTTTTTTGTCACCGAAATGTGAGGAAAATATGTTTTTTTAGCGAAATGTTGAGGTTTGCAAAGGATTCTGGTTAATAGAACCTGGTCAGAGCCCCACAAGTCACCCCATCTTGGATTTCCCTAGGTCTCTAGTTTTAAAAAATGCACAGGTTTGGTAGGTTTCCGGAGGTGCCAGCTGAGCTAGAGGCCAAAATCTACAGGTAGGCACTTTGCAAAAAACAGCTGTTTTCTGTGATGTGTCCACGTTGTGTTTTGGGGCATATCCTGTCGCGGGCGCTAGGCCTACCCACACAAGTGAGGTATCATTTTTATCGGGAGACTTGGGGGAACGCTGGGTGCAAGGAAATTTGTGGCTCCTCTCAGATTCCAGAACTTTCTGTCACCGAAATGTGAGGAAAATATGTTTTTCTAGCTAAATTTTGAGGTTTGCAAAGGATTCTGGGTAACAGAACCTGGTCAGAGCCCCACAAGTTACCCCATTTTGGATTCCCCTAGGTCTCTAGTTTTCAAAAATGCACAGGTTTGGTAGGTTTCCCTAGGTGCCGGCTGAGCTAGAGGCCAAAATCTACAGGTAGGCACTTTTCAAAAAACAACTCTGTTTTCTGTCAAAAAATGGGATGTGCCCACTTTGTGTTTTGGGACATTTCCTGTCGCGGGCGCTAGGACTACCCACACAAGTGAGGTATAATTTTTATCGGGAGACCTGGGAAAACGCTCGGTGGAAGGAAATTTGTGGCTTCTCTCAGATTCCAGAACTTTCTGTCACCGAAATGTGAGGAAAAAATGTTTTTTTATCCAAATGTTGAGGTTTGCAAAGGATTCTGGGTAATAGAACCTAGTCAGAGCCCCACAAGTCACCCCATCTTGGATTCCCCTAGGTCTCTAGTTTTCAAAAGTGCACAGGTTTGGTAGGTTTCCCTAGGTGCCGGCTGAGCTAGAGGCCAAAATCTACAGGTAGGCACTTTGCAAAAAACAGCTCTGTTTTCTTTCATGTGTCCACGTTGTGTTTTGGGGCATATCCTGTCGCGGGTGCTAGGCCTACCCACACAGGTACCATTTTTATTGGGAGACTTGGGGGAACGCTGGGTGGAAGGAAATTTGTGGCTCCTCTCAGATTCCAGAACTTTCTGTCACCGAAATGTGAGGAAAATATGTTTTATTAGCCAAATGTTGACGTTTGCAAAGGATTCTGGGTAATAGAACCTGGTCAGAGCCCCAAAAGTCACCCCGTCTTGGATTCCCCTAGGTCTCTAGTTTTAAAAATGCACAGATTTGGTAGGTTTCCCTAGGTGCCAGCTGAGCTAGAGGCCAAAATCTACAGGTAGGCACTTTGCATAAAACAGCTGTTTTCTGTGATGTGTTCAAGTTGTGTTTTGGGGCATATCCTGTCGAGTGCGCTAGGACTACCCACACAAGTGAGGTATCATTTTTATCGGGAGACCTGGGGGAACGCTCGGTGGAAGGAAATTTGTGGCTTCTCTCAGATTCCAGAACTTTCTGTCACCGAAATGTGAGGAAAATATGTTTTATAAGCCAAATGTTGACGTTTGCAAAGGATTCTGGGTAATAGAAGCTGGTCAGAGCCCCAAAAGTCACCCCATCTTGGATTCCCCTAGGTCTCTAGTTTAAAAAAATGCACAGGTTTGGTAGGTTTCCCTAGGTGCCAGCTGAGCTAGAGGCCAAAATCTACAGGTAGGCACTTTGCAAAAAACAGCTGTTTTCTGTGATGTGTCCACGTTGTGTTTTGGGGCATATCCTGTTGCGGGTGCTAGGCCTACCCACACAAGTGAGGTACCATTTTTATTGGGAGACTTGGGGGAACGCTGGGTGGAAGGAAATTTGTGGCTCCTCTCAGATTCCAGGACTTTTTTGTCACCGAAATGTGAGGAAAATATGTTTTTTTAGCGAAATGTTGAGGTTTGCAAAGGATTCTGGTTAATAGAACCTGGTCAGAGCCCCACAAGTCACCCCATCTTGGATTTCCCTAGGTCTCTAGTTTTAAAAAATGCACAGGTTTGGTAGGTTTCCGGAGGTGCCAGCTGAGCTAGAGGCCAAAATCTACAGGTAGGCACTTTGCAAAAAACAGCTGTTTTCTGTGATGTGTCCACGTTGTGTTTTGGGGCATATCCTGTCGCGGGCGCTAGGCCTACCCACACAAGTGAGGTATCATTTTTATCGGGAGACTTGGGGGAACGCTGGGTGCAAGGAAATTTGTGGCTCCTCTCAGATTCCAGAACTTTCTGTCACCGAAATGTGAGGAAAATATGTTTTTCTAGCTAAATTTTGAGGTTTGCAAAGGATTCTGGGTAACAGAACCTGGTCAGAGCCCCACAAGTTACCCCATTTTGGATTCCCCTAGGTCTCTAGTTTTCAAAAATGCACAGGTTTGGTAGGTTTCCCTAGGTGCCGGCTGAGCTAGAGGCCAAAATCTACAGGTAGGCACTTTTCAAAAAACAACTCTGTTTTCTGTCAAAAAATGGGATGTGCCCACTTTGTGTTTTGGGACATTTCCTGTTGCTGGCGCTAGGACTACCCACACAAGTGAGGTATCATTTTTATCGGGAGACTTGGGGGAACGCTCGGTGGAAGGAAATTTGTGGCTTCTCTCAGATTCCAGAACTTTCTGTCACCGAAATGTGAGGAAAATATGTTTTATAAGCCAAATGTTGACGTTTGCAAAGGATTCTGGGTAATAGAAGCTGGTCAGAGCCCCAAAAGTCACCCCATCTTGGATTCCCCTAGGTCTCTAGTTTAAAAAAATGCACAGGTTTGGTAGGTTTCCCTAGGTGCCAGCTGAGCTAGAGGCCAAAATCTACAGGTAGGTACTTTGCAAAAAACAGCTGTTTTCTGTGATGTGTCCACGTTGTGTTTTGGGGCATATCCTGTTGCGGGTGCTAGGCCTACCCACACAAGTGAGGTACCATTTTTATTGGGAGACTTGGGGGAACGCTGGGTGGAAGGAAATTTGTGGCTCCTCTCAGATTCCAGGACTTTTTTGTCACCGAAATGTGAGGAAAATATGTTTTTTTAGCGAAATGTTGAGGTTTGCAAAGGATTCTGGGTAATAGAACCTGGTCAGAGCCCCACAAGTCACCCCATCTTGGATTTCCCTAGGTCTCTAGTTTTAAAAAATGCTCAGGTTTGGTAGGTTTCCGGAGGTGCCAGCTGAGCTAGAGGCCAAATTCTACAGGTAGGCACTTTGCAAAAAACAGCTGTTTTCTGTGATGTGTCCACGTTGTGTTTTGGGGCATATCCTGTCGCGGGCGCTAGGCCTACCCACACAAGTGAGGTATCATTTTTATCGGGAGACTTGGGGGAACGCTGGGTGCAAAGAAATTTGTGGCTCCTCTCAGATTCCAGAACTTTCTGTCACCGAAATGTGAGGAAAATATGTTTTTCTAGCTAAATTTTGAGGTTTGCAAAGGATTCTGGGTAACAGAACCTGGTCAGAGCCCCACAAGTTACCCCATCTTGGATTCCCCTAGGTCTCTAGTTTTAATTAATGCACAGGTTTGGTAGGTTTCCCTAGGTGCCGGCTGAGCTAGAGGCCAAAATCTACAGGTAGGCACTTTTCAAAAAACAACTCTGATTTCTGTCAAAAAATGGGATGTGCCCACTTTGTGTTTTGGGACATTTCCTGTCATGGGCGCTAGGACTACCCACACAAGTGAGGTATCATTTTTATCGGGAGACCTGGGGGAACGCTCGGTGAAAGAAAATTTGTGGCTCCTCTCAGATTCCAGAAATTTCTGTCACCGAAATGTGAGGAAAATGTGTTTTTTTATCCAAATTTTGAGGTTTGCAAAGGATTCTGGGTAACAGAACCTGGTCAGAGCCCCACAAGTCACCCCATCTTGGATTCCCCTAGGTCTGTAGTTTTTAAAAATGCACAGGTTTGGTAGGTTTCCCTAGGTGCCGGCTGAGCTAGAGGCCAGAATCTACAGGTAGGCACTTTGCAAAAAAACAGCTGTTTTCTGTGATGTGTCCACGTTGTGTTTTGGGGCATATCCTGTCGCGGGTGCTAGGCCTACCCACACAAGTGAGGTACCATTTTTATTGGGAGACTAGGGGGAACGCTGGGTAGAAGGAAATTTGTGGCTCCTCTCAGATTCCAGAACTTTCTGTAACCGAAATGTGAGGAAAATATGTTTTTTTTAGCCAAATGTTGAGGTTTGCAAAGGATTCTGGGTAATAGAACCTGGTCAGAGCCCCAAAAGTCACCCCATCTTGGATTCCCCTAGGTCTCTAGTTTTAAAAAATGCACAGGTTTGGTAGGTTTCCCTAGGTGCCAGCTGAGCTAGAGGCCAAAATCGACAGGTAGGCACTTTGCAAAAAACAGCTGTTTTCTGTGATGTGTCCACGTTGTGTTTTGGGGCATATCCTGTCGCGGGCGCTAGGCCTACCCACACAAGTGAGGTACCATTTTTATCGGGAGACTTGGGGCAACGCTGGGTGCAAGGAAATTTGTGGCTCCTCTCATATTCCAGAACTTTCTGTCACCGAAATGTGAGCAAAATATGTTTTTTTAGCCAAATTTTGAGGTTTGCAAATGATTCTGGATAACAGAACCTGGTCAGAGCCCCACAAGTTACCCCATCTTGGATTTCCCTAGGTCTCTAGTTTTCAAAAATGCACAGGTTTGGTTGGTTTCCCTAGGTGCCGGCTGAGGTAGAGGCCAAAATCTACAGGTAGGCACTTTGCACAAAACAGCTCTGTTTTCTGTCAAAAAATGGGATGTGCCCACTTTGTGTTTTGGGACATTTCCTGTTGCTGGCGCTAGGACTACCCACACAAGTGAGGTATCATTTTTATCGGGAGACTTGGGGGAACGCTCGGTGGAAGGAAATTTGTGGCTCCTCTCAGATTCCAGAACTTTCTGTCACCGAAATGTGAGGAAAATGTATTTTTTTAGCCAAATTTTGAGAATTGCAAAGGATTCTGGGTAACAGAACCTGGTCAGAGCCCCACAAGTCATCCCATCTTGGATTCCCCTAGGTCTCTAGTTTTCAAAAATGCACAGGTTTGGTAGGTTTCCCTAGGTGCCGGCTGAGCTAGAGGCCAAAATCTACAGGTAGGCACTTTGCAAAAAACAGCTCTGTTTTCTGTGATGTGTCCACGTTGTGTTTTGGGGCATATCCTGTCGCGGACGCTAGGCCTACCCACACAAGTGAGGTACCATTTTTATCAGGAGACTTGGGGGAACGCTGGGTGCAAGGAAATTTGTGGCTCCTCTCAGATTCCAGAACTTTCTGTCACCGAAATGTGAGGAAAATATGTTTTTCTTGCCAGATTTTGAGGTTTGCAAAGGATTCTGGGTAATAGAAGCTGGTCAGAGCCCCAAAAGTCACCCCATCTTGGATTTCCCTAGGTCTCTAGCTTTCAAAAATGCACAGGTTTGGTAGGTTTCCCTAGGTGCCGGCTGAGGTAGAGGCCAAAATCTACAGGTAGGCACTTTGCACAAAACAGCTCTGTTTTCTGTCAAAAAATGGGATGTGCCCACTTTGTGTTTTGGGACATTTCCTGTTGCTGGCGCTAGGACTACCCACACAAGTGAGGTATCATTTTTATCGGGAGACTTGGGGGAACGCTCGGTGGAAGGAAATTTGTGGCTCCTCTCAGATTCCAGAACTTTCTGTCACCGAAATGTGAGGAAAATGTATTTTTTTAGCCAAATTTTGAGAATTGCAAAGGATTCTGGGTAACAGAACCTGGTCAGAGCCCCACAAGTCATCCCATCTTGGATTCCCCTAGGTCTCTAGTTTTCAAAAATGCACAGGTTTGGTAGGTTTCCCTAGGTGCCGGCTGAGCTAGAGGCCAAAATCTACAGGTAGGCACTTTGCAAAAAACAGCTCTGTTTTCTGTGATGTGTCCACGTTGTGTTTTGGGGCATATCCTGTCGCGAACGCTAGGCCTACCCACACAAGTGAGGTACCATTTTTATCAGGAGACTTGGGGGAACGCTGGGTGCAAGGAAATTTGTGGCTCCTCTCAGATTCCAGAACTTTCTGTCACCGAAATGTGAGGAAAATATGTTTTTCTTGCCAGATTTTGAGGTTTGCAAAGGATTCTGGGTAATAGAAGCTGGTCAGAGCCCCAAAAGTCACCCCATCTTGGATTCCCCTAGGTCTCTAGTTTTCAAAAATGCACAGGTTTGGTAGGTTTCCCTAGGTGCCTGCTGAGCTAGAGGCCAGAATCTACAGGTAGGCACTTTTCAAAAAACAACTCTGTTTTCTGTCAAAAAATGGGATGTGCCCACTTTGTGTTTTGGGACATTTCCTGTCGCGGGCGCTAGGACTACCCACACAAGTGAGGTATAATTTTTATCGGGAGACCTGGGAAAACGCTCGGTGGAAGGAAATTTGTGGCTTCTCTCAGATTCCAGAACTTTCTGTCACCGAAATGTGAGGAAAAAATGTTTTTTTATCCAAATGTTGAGGTTTGCAAAGGATTCTGGGTAATAGAACCTAGTCAGAGCCCCACAAGTCACCCCATCTTGGATTCCCCTAGGTCTCTAGTTTTAAAAAATGCACAGGTTTGGTAGGTTTCCCTAGGTGCCGGCTGAGCTAGAGGCCAAAATCTACAGGTAGGCATTTTGCAAAAAACAGCTCTGTTTTCTGTGATGTGTCCACGTTGTGTTTTGGGGCATATCCTGTTGCGGGTGCTAGGCCTACCCACACAAGTGAGGTACCATTTTTATTGGGAGACTTGGGGGAACGCTGGGTGGAAGGAAATTTGTGGCTCCTCTCAGATTCCAGAACTTTCTGTCACCGAAATGTGAGGAAAATATGTTTTTTTAGCCAAATGTTGAGGTTTGCAAAGGATTCTGGGTAATAGAACCTAGTCAGAGCCCCACAAGTCACCCCATCGTGGATTCCCCTAGTTCTCTAGTTTTCAGAAATGCACAGGTTTGATAGGTTTCCCTAGGTGCCGGCTGAGCTAGAGGCCAAAATCTACAGGTAGGCACTTTGCAAAAAACAGCTCTGTTTTCTGTGATGTGTCCACGTTGTGTTTTGGAGCATATCCTGTTGCGGACGCTAGGCCTACCCACACAAGTGAGGTACCATTTTTATCGGGATACTTGGGGGAACGCTGGGTGCAAGGAAATTTGTGGCTCCTCTCAGATTCCAGAACTTTCTGTCACCGAAATGTGAGGAAAATATGTTTTTCTAGCCAAATTTTGAGGTTTGCAAAGGATTCTGGGTAACAGAACCTGGTCAGAGCCCCACAAGTTACCCCATCTTGGATTTCCCTAGGTCTCTAGTTTTCAAAAATGCACAGGTTTGGTAGGTTTCCCTAGGTGCCGGCTGAGGTAGAGGCCAAAATCTACAGGTAGGCACTTTGCAAAAAACAGCTCTGTTTTCTGTCAAAAAATGGGATGTGCCCACTTTGTGTTTTGGGACATTTCCTGTTGCGGGCGCTAGGACTACCCACACAAGTGAGGTATCATTTTTATCGGGAGACTTGGGGGAACGCTCGGTGGAAGGAAATTTGTGGCTCCTCTCAGATTCCAGAACTTTCTGTCACCGAAATGTGAGGAAAATGTATTTTTAGCCATATTTTGAGGTTTGCAAAGGATTCTGGGTAACAGAACCTGGTCAGAGCCCCACAAGTCATCCCATCTTGGATTCCCCTAGGTCTCTAGTTTTCAAAAATGCACAGGTTTGGTAGGTTTCCCTAGGTGCCGGCTGAGCTAGAGGCCAAAATCTACAGGTAGGCACTTTGCAAAAAACAGCTCTGTTTTCTTTGATGTGTCCACGTTGTGTTTTGGGGCATATCCTGTCGCGGGTGCTAGGCCTACCCACACAGGTACCATTTTTATTGGGAGACTTGGGGGAACGCTGGGTGGAAGGAAATTTGTGGCTCCTCTCAGATTCCAGAACTTTCTGTCACCTAAATGTGAGGAAAATATGTTTTATTAGCCAAATGTTGACGTTTGCAAAGGATTCTGGGTAATAGAACCTGGTCAGAGCCCCAAAAGTCACCCCATCTTGGATTCCCCTAGGTCTCTAGTTTTAAAAATGCACAGATTTGGTAGGTTTCCCTAGGTGCCAGCTGAGCTAGAGGCCAAAATCTACAGGTAGGCACTTTGCATAAAACAGCTGTTTTCTGTGATGTGTTCAAGTTGTGTTTTGGGGCTTATCCTGTCGCGGGCGCTAGGACTACCCACACAAGTGAGGTATCATTTTTATCGGGAGACCTGGGGGAACGCTCGGTGGAAGGAAATTTGTGGCTTCTCTCAGATTCCAGAACTTTCTGTCACCGAAATGTGAGGAAAATATGTTTTATAAGCCAAATGTTGACGTTTGCAAAGGATTCTGGGTAATAGAAGCTGGTCAGAGCCCCAAAAGTCACCCCATCTTGGATTCCCCTAGGTCTCTAGTTTAAAAAAATGCACAGGTTTGGTAGGTTTCCCTAGGTGCCAGCTGAGCTAGAGGCCAAAATCTACAGGTAGGCACTTTGCAAAAAACAGCTGTTTTCTGTGATGTATCCACGTTGTGTTTTGGGGCATATCCTGTTGCGGGTGCTAGGCCTACCCACACAAGTGAGGTACCATTTTTATTGGGAGACTTGGGGGAACGCTGGGTGGAAGGAAATTTGTGGCTCCTCTCAGATTCCAGGACTTTTTTGTCACCGAAATGTGAGGAAAATATGTTTTTTTAGCGAAATGTTGAGGTTTGCAAAGGATTCTGGTTAATAGAACCTGGTCAGAGCCCCACAAGTCACCCCATCTTGGATTTCCCTAGGTCTCTAGTTTTAAAAAATGCACAGGTTTGGTAGGTTTCCGGAGGTGCCAGCTGAGCTAGAGGCCAAAATCTACAGGTAGGCACTTTGCAAAAAACAGCTGTTTTCTGTGATGTGTCCACGTTGTGTTTTGGGGCATATCCTGTCGCGGGCGCTAGGCCTACCCACACAAGTGAGGTATCATTTTTATCGGGAGACTTGGGGGAACGCTGGGTGCAAGGAAATTTGTGGCTCCTCTCAGATTCCAGAACTTTCTGTCACCGAAATGTGAGGAAAATATGTTTTTCTAGCTAAATTTTGAGGTTTGCAAAGGATTCTGGGTAACAGAACCTGGTCAGAGCCCCACAAGTTACCCCATTTTGGATTCCCCTAGGTCTCTAGTTTTCAAAAATGCACAGGTTTGGTAGGTTTCCCTAGGTGCCGGCTGAGCTAGAGGCCAAAATCTACAGGTAGGCACTTTTCAAAAAACAACTCTGTTTTCTGTCAAAAAATGGGATGTGCCCACTTTGTGTTTTGGGACATTTCCTGTCATGGGCGCTAGGACTACCCACACAAGTAAGGTATCATTTTTATCGGGAGACCTGGGGGAACGCTCGGTGGAAGGAAATTTGTGGCTCCTCTCAGATTCCAGAACTTTCTGTCACCGAAATGTGAGGAAAATTTGTTTTTTTATCCAAATTTTGAGGTTTGCAAAGGATTCTGGGTAACAGAACCTGGTCAGAGCCCCACAAGTCACCCCATCTTGGATTCCCCTAGGTCTGTAGTTTTTAAAAATGCACAGATTTGGTAGGTTTCCCTAGGTGCCGGCTGAGCTAGAGGCCAGAATCTACAGGTAGGCACTTTGCAAAAAACAGCTGTTTTCTGTGATGTGTCCACGTTGTGTTTTGGGGCATATCCTGTCGCGGGTGCTAGGCCTACCCACACAAGTGAGGTACCATTTTTATTGGGAGACTAGGGGGAACGCTGGGTAGAAGGAAATTTGTGGCTCCTCTCAGATTCCAGAACTTTCTGTAACCGAAATGTGAGGAAAATATGTTTTTTTAGCCAAATGTTGAGGTTTGCAAAGGATTCTGGGTAATAGAACCTGGTCAGAGCCCCAAAAGTCACCCCATCTTGGATTCCCCTAGGTCTCTAGTTTTAAAAAATGCACAGGTTTGGTAGGTTTCCCTAGGTGCCAGCTGAGCTAGAGGCCAAAATCGACAGGTAGGCACTTTGCAAAAAACAGCTGTTTTCTGTGATGTGTCCACGTTGTGTTTTGGGGCATATCCTGTCGCGGGCGCTAGGCCTACCCACACAAGTGAGGTACCATTTTTATCAGGAGACTTGGGGCAACGCTGGGTGCAAGGAAATTTGTGGCTCCTCTCATATTCCAGAACTTTCTGTCACCGAAATGTGAGGAAAATATGTTTTTTTAGCCAAATTTTGAGGTTTGCAAATGATTCTGGATAACAGAACCTGGTCAGAGCCCCACAAGTTACCCCATCTTGGATTTCCCTAGGTCTCTAGCTTTCAAAAATGCACAGGTTTGGTAGGTTTCCCTAGGTGCCGGCTGAGGTAGAGGCCAAAATCTACAGGTAGGCACTTTGAAAAAAACCGCTCTGTTTTCTGTCAAAAAATGGGATGTGCCCACTTTGTGTTTTGGGACATTTCCTGTTGCTGGCGCTAGGACTACCCACACAAGTGAGGTATCATTTTTATCGGGAGACTTGGGGGAACGCTCGGTGGAAGGAAATTTGTGGCTCCTCTCAGATTCCAGAACTTTCTGTCACCGAAATGTGAGGAAAATGTATTTTTTTAGCCAAATTTTGAGAATTGCAAAGGATTCTGGGTAACAGAACCTGGTCAGAGCCCCACAAGTCATCCCATCTTGGATTCCCCTAGGTCTCTAGTTTTCAAAAATGCACAGGTTTGGTAGGTTTCCCTAGGTGCCGGCTGAGCTAGAGGCCAAAATCTACAGGTAGGCACTTTGCAAAAAACAGCTCTGTTTTCTGTGATGTGTCCACGTTGTGTTTTGGGGCATATCCTGTCGCGAACGCTAGGCCTACCCACACAAGTGAGGTACCATTTTTATCAGGAGACTTGGGGGAACGCTGGGTGGAAGGAAATTTGTGGCTCCTCTCAGATTCCAGAACTTTCTGTCACCGAAATGTGAGGAAAATATGTTTTTTTAGCCAAATGTTGAGGTTTGCAAAGGATTCTGGGTAATAGAACCTAGTCAGAGCCCCACAAGTCACCCCATCGTGGATTCCCCTAGTTCTCTAGTTTTCAAAAATGCACAGGTTTGATAGGTTTCCCTAGGTGCCGGCTGAGCTAGAGGCCAAAATCTACAGGTAGGCACTTTGCAAAAAACAGCTCTGTTTTCTGTGATGTGTCCACGTTTTGTTTTGGAGCATATCCTGTTGCGGACGCTAGGCCTACCCACACAAGTGAGGTACCATTTTTATCGGGATACTTGGGGGAACGCTGGGTGCAAGGAAATTTGTGGCTCCTCTCAGATTCCAGAACTTTCTGTCACCGAAATGTGAGGAAAATATGTTTTTCTAGCCAAATTTTGAGGTTTGCAAAGGATTCTGGGTAACAGAACCTGGTCAGAGCCCCACAAGTTACCCCATCTTGGATTCCCCTAGGTCTCTAGTTTTCAAAAATGCACAGGTTTTGTAGGTTTCCCTAGGTGCCGGCTGAGCTAGAGGCCAAAATCTACAGTCAGGCACTTTTCAAAAAACAACTCTGTTTTCTGTCAAAAAATGGGATGTGCCCACTTTGTGTTTTGGGACATTTCCTGTCGCGGGCGCTAGGACTACCCACACGAGTGATGTATCATTTTTATCGGGAGACCTGGGGGAACGCTCGGTGGAAGGAAATTTGTGGCTCCTCTCAGATTCCAGAACTTTCTGTCACCGAAATGTGAGGAAAATGTGTTTTTTTAGCCAAATTTTGAGGTTTGCAAATGATTCTGGGTAACAGAACCTGGTCAGAGCCCCACAAGTCACCCCATCTTGGATTCCCCTAGGTCTCTATTTTTCAAAAATGCACAGGTTTGGTAGTTGTCCCTAGGTGCCGGCTGAGCTAGAGGCCAAAATCTACAGGTAGGCACTTTGCAAAAAACAGCTGTTTTCTGTGATGTGTCCACGTTGTGTTTTGGAGCATATCCTGTCGCGGGCGCTAGGCCTACCCACACAAGTGAGGTACCATTTTTATCGGGAGACTTGGGGCAACGCTGGGTGCAAGGAAATTTGTGGCTCCTCTCAGATTCCAGAACTTTCTGTCACCGAAATGTGAGGAAAATATGTTTTTTTAGCCAAATTTTGAGGTTTGCAAATGATTCTGGATAATAGAACCTAGTCAGAGCCCCACAAGTCACCCCATCGTGGATTCCCCTAGTTCTCTAGTTTTCAAAAATGCACAGGTTTGATAGGTTTCCCTGGGTGCCGGCTGAGCTAGAGGCCAAAATCTACAGGTAGGCACTTTGCAAAAAACAGCTCTGTTTTCTGTGATGTGTCCACGTTGTGTTTTGGAGCATATCCTGTCGCGGACGCTAGGCCTACCCACACAAGTGAGGTACCATTTTTATCGGGATACTTGGGGGAACGCTGGGTGCAAGGAAATTTGTGGCTCCTCTCAGATTCCAGAACTTTCTGTAACCGAAATGTGAGGAAAATATGTTTTTCTAGCCAAATTTGAAGGTTTGCAAAGGATTCTGGGTAACAGAACCTGGTCAGAGCCCCACAAGTTACCCCATCTTGGATTTCCCTAGGTCTCTAGCTTTCAAAAATGCACAGGTTTGGTAGGTTTCCCTAGGTGCCGGCTGAGGTAGAGGCCAAAATCTACAGGTAGGCACTTTGCACAAAACAGCTCTGTTTTCTGTCAAAAAATGGGATGTGCCCACTTTGTGTTTTGGGACATTTCCTGTTGCTGGCGCTAGGACTACCCACACAAGTGAGGTATCATTTTTATCGGGAGACTTGGGGGAACGCTCGGTGGAAGGAAATTTGTGGCTCCTCTCAGATTCCAGAACTTTCTGTCACCGAAATGTGAGGAAAATGTATTTTTTTAGCCAAATTTTGAGAATTGCAAAGGATTCTGGGTAACAGAACCTGGTCAGAGCCCCACAAGTCATCCCATCTTGGATTCCCCTAGGTCTCTAGTTTTCAAAAATGCACAGGTTTGGTAGGTTTCCCTAGGTGCCGGCTGAGCTAGAGGCCAAAATCTACAGGTAGGCACTTTGCAAAAAACAGCTCTGTTTTCTGTGATGTGTCCACGTTGTGTTTTGGGGCATATCCTGTCGCGAACGCTAGGCCTACCCACACAAGTGAGGTACCATTTTTATCAGGAGACTTGGGGGAACGCTGGGTGCAAGGAAATTTGTGGCTCCTCTCAGATTCCAGAACTTTCTGTCACCGAAATGTGAGGAAAATATGTTTTTCTTGCCAGATTTTGAGGTTTGCAAAGGATTCTGGGTAATAGAAGCTGGTCAGAGCCCCAAAAGTCACCCCATCTTGGATTCCCCTAGGTCTCTAGTTTTCAAAAATGCACAGGTTTGGTAGGTTTCCCTAGGTGCCGGCTGAGCTAGAGGCCAGAATCTACAGGTAGGCACTTTTCAAAAAACAACTCTGTTTTCTGTCAAAAAATGGGATGTGCCCACTTTGTGTTTTGGGACATTTCCTGTCGCGGGCGCTAGGACTACCCACACAAGTGAGGTATAATTTTTATCGGGAGACCTGGGAAAACGCTCGGTGGAAGGAAATTTGTGGCTTCTCTCAGATTCCAGAACTTTCTGTCACCGAAATGTGAGGAAAAAATGTTTTTTTATCCAAATGTTGAGGTTTGCAAAGGATTCTGGGTAATAGAACCTAGTCAGAGCCCCACAAGTCACCCCATCTTGGATTCCCCTAGGTCTCTAGTTTTAAAAAATGCACAGGTTTGGTAGGTTTCCCTAGGTGCCGGCTGAGCTAGAGGCCAAAATCTACAGGTAGGCATTTTGCAAAAAACAGCTCTGTTTTCTGTGATGTGTCCACGTTGTGTTTTGGGGCATATCCTGTTGCGGGTGCTAGGCCTACCCACACAAGTGAGGTACCATTTTTATTGGGAGACTTGGGGGAACGCTGGGTGGAAGGAAATTTGTGGCTCCTCTCAGATTCCAGAACTTTCTGTCACCGAAATGTGAGGAAAATATGTTTTTTTAGCCAAATGTTGAGGTTTGCAAAGGATTCTGGGTAATAGAACCTAGTCAGAGCCCCACAAGTCACCCCATCGTGGATTCCCCTAGTTCTCTAGTTTTCAAAAATGCACAGGTTTGA
The DNA here is from genome assembly GCF_031143425.1 of Pleurodeles waltl. Taxonomy (NCBI): domain Eukaryota; kingdom Metazoa; phylum Chordata; class Amphibia; order Caudata; family Salamandridae; genus Pleurodeles; species Pleurodeles waltl. The sequence goes on from NC_090436.1 coordinate 843,951,188, forward strand.
TAGGTTTCCCTAGGTGCCGGCTGAGCTAGAGGCCAAAATCTACAGGTAGGCACTTTGCAAAAAACAGCTCTGTTTTCTGAGATGTGTCCACGTTGTGTTTTGGAGCATATCCTGTTGCGGACGCTAGGCCTACCCACACAAGTGAGGTACCATTTTTATCGGGATACTTGGGGGAACGCTGGGTGCAAGGAAATTTGTGGCTCCTCTCAGATTCCAGAACTTTCTGTCACCGAAATGTGAGGAAAATATGTTTTTCTAGCCAAATTTTGAGGTTTGCAAAGGATTCTGGGTAACAGAACCTGGTCAGAGCCCCACAAGTTACCCCATCTTGGATTCCCCTAGGTCTCTAGTTTTCAAAAATGCACAGGTTTTGTAGGTTTCCCTAGGTGCCGGCTGAGCTAGAGGCCAAAATCTACAGTCAGGCACTTTTCAAAAAACAAATCTGTTTTCTGTCAAAAAATGGGATGTGCCCACTTTGTGTTTTGGGACATTTCCTGTCGCGGGCGCTAGGACTACCCACACGAGTGATGTATCATTTTTATCGGGAGTCCTGGGGGAACGCTCGGTGGAAGGAAATTTGTGGCTCCTCTCAGATTCCAGAACTTTCTGTCACCGAAATGTGAGGAAAATGTGTTTTTTTAGCCAAATTTTGAGGTTTGCAAATGATTCTGGGTAACAGAACCTGGTCAGAGCCCCACAAGTCACCCCATCTTGGATTCCCCTAGGTCTCTATTTTTCAAAAATGCACAGGTTTGGTAGTTGTCCCTAGGTGCCGGCTGAGCTAGAGGCCAAAATCTACAGGTAGGCACTTTGCAAAAACAGCTGTTTTCTGTGATGTGTCCACGTTGTGTTTTGGAGCATATCCTGTCGCGGGCGCTAGGCCTACCCACACAAGTGAGGTACCATTTTTATCGGGAGACTTGGGGCAACGCTGGGTGCAAGGAAATTTGTGGCTCCTCTCAGATTCCAGAACTTTCTGTCACCGAAATGTGAGGAAAATATGTTTTTTTAGCCAAATTTTGAGGTTTGCAAATGATTCTGGATAATAGAACCTAGTCAGAGCCCCACAAGTCACCCCATCGTGGATTCCCCTAGTTCTCTAGTTTTCAAAAATGCACAGGTTTGATAGGTTTCCCTAGGTGCCGGCTGAGCTAGAGGCCAAAATCTACAGGTAGGCACTTTGCAAAAAACAGATCTGTTTTCTGTGATGTGTCCACGTTGTGTTTTGGAGCATATCCTGTCGCGGACGCTAGGCCTACCCACACAAGTGAGGTACCATTTTTATCGGGATACTTGGGGGAACGCTGGGTGCAAGGAAATTTGTGGCTCCTCTCAGATTCCAGAACTTTCTGTCACCGAAATGTGAGGAAAATATGTTTTTCTAGCCAAATTTTGAGGTTTGCAAAGGATTCTGGGTAACAGAACCTGGTCAGAGCCCCAGAAGTTACCCCATCTTGGATTCCCCTAGGTCTCTAGTTTTCAAAAATGCACAGGTTTGGTAGGTTTCCCTAGGTGCCGGCTGAGCTAGAGGCCAAAATCTACAGGTAGGCACTTTTCAAAAAACAACTCTGTTTTCTGTCAAAAAATGGGATGTGCCCACTTTGTGTTTTGGGACATTTCCTGTCGCGGGCGCTAGGACTACCCACACAAGTGAGGTATAATTTTTATCGGGAGACCTGGGAAAACGCTCGGTGGAAGGAAATTTGTGGCTTCTCTCAGATTCCAGAACTTTCTGTCACCGAAATGTGAGGAAAAAATGTTTTTTTATCCAAATGTTGAGGTTTGCAAAGGATTCTGGGTAATAGAACCTAGTCAGAGCCCCACAAGTCACCCCATCTTGGATTCCCCTAGGTCTCTAGTTTTAAAAAATGCACAGGTTTGGTAGGTTTCCCTAGGTGCCGGCTGAGCTAGAGGCCAAAATCTACAGGTAGGCATTTTGCAAAAAACAGCTCTGTTTTCTGTGATGTGTCCACGTTGTGTTTTGGGGCATATCCTGTTGCGGGTGCTAGGCCTACCCACACAAGTGAGGTACCATTTTTATTGGGAGACTTGGGGGAACGCTGGGTGGAAGGAAATTTGTGGCTCCTCTCAGATTCCAGAACTTTCTGTCACCGAAATGTGAGGAAAATATGTTTTTTTAGCCAAATGTTGAGGTTTGCAAAGGATTCTGGGTAATAGAACCTAGTCAGAGCCCCACAAGTCACCCCATCGTGGATTCCCCTAGTTCTCTAGTTTTCAAAAATGCACAGGTTTGATAGGTTTCCCTAGGTGCCGGCTGAGCTAGAGGCCAAAATCTACAGGTAGGCACTTTGCAAAAAACAGCTCTGTTTTCTGTGATGTGTCCACGTTTTGTTTTGGAGCATATCCTGTTGCGGACGCTAGGCCTACCCACACAAGTGAGGTACCATTTTTATCGGGATACTTGGGGGAACGCTGGGTGCAAGGAAATTTGTGGCTCCTCTCAGATTCCAGAACTTTCTGTCACCGAAATGTGAGGAAAATATGTTTTTCTAGCCAAATTTTGAGGTTTGCAAAGGATTCTGGGTAACAGAACCTGGTCAGAGCCCCACAAGTTACCCCATCTTGGATTCCCCTAGGTCTCTAGTTTTCAAAAATGCACAGGTTTTGTAGGTTTCCCTAGGTGCCGGCTGAGCTAGAGGCCAAAATCTACAGTCAGGCACTTTTCAAAAAACAACTCTGTTTTCTGTCAAAAAATGGGATGTGCCCACTTTGTGTTTTGGGACATTTCCTGTCGCGGGCGCTAGGACTACCCACACGAGTGATGTATCATTTTTATCGGGAGACCTGGGGGAACGCTCGGTGGAAGGAAATTTGTGGCTCCTCTCAGATTCCAGAACTTTCTGTCACCGAAATGTGAGGAAAATGTGTTTTTTTAGCCAAATTTTGAGGTTTGCAAATGATTCTGGGTAACAGAACCTGGTCAGAGCCCCACAAGTCACCCCATCTTGGATTCCCCTAGGTCTCTATTTTTCAAAAATGCACAGGTTTGGTAGTTGTCCCTAGGTGCCGGCTGAGCTAGAGGCCAAAATCTACAGGTAGGCACTTTGCAAAAAACAGCTGTTTTCTGTGATGTGTCCACGTTGTGTTTTGGAGCATATCCTGTCGCGGGCGCTAGGCCTACCCACACAAGTGAGGTACCATTTTTATCGGGAGACTTGGGGCAACGCTGGGTGCAAGGAAATTTGTGGCTCCTCTCAGATTCCAGAACTTTCTGTCACCGAAATGTGAGGAAAATATGTTTTTTTAGCCAAATTTTGAGGTTTGCAAATGATTCTGGATAATAGAACCTAGTCAGAGCCCCACAAGTCACCCCATCGTGGATTCCCCTAGTTCTCTAGTTTTCAAAAATGCACAGGTTTGATAGGTTTCCCTGGGTGCCGGCTGAGCTAGAGGCCAAAATCTACAGGTAGGCACTTTGCAAAAAACAGCTCTGTTTTCTGTGATGTGTCCACGTTGTGTTGTGGAGCATATCCTGTCGCGGACGCTAGGCCTACCCACACAAGTGAGGTACCATTTTTATCGGGATACTTGGGGGAACGCTGGGTGCAAGGAAATTTGTGGCTCCTCTCAGATTCCAGAACTTTCTGTAACCGAAATGTGAGGAAAATATGTTTTTCTAGCCAAATTTGGAGGTTTGCAAAGGATTCTGGGTAACAGAACCTGGTCAGAGCCCCACAAGTTACCCCATCTTGGATTTCCCTAGGTCTCTAGCTTTCAAAAATGCACAGGTTTGGTAGGTTTCCCTAGGTGCCGGCTGAGGTAGAGGCCAAAATCTACAGGTAGGCACTTTGCACAAAACAGCTCTGTTTTCTGTCAAAAAATGGGATGTGCCCACTTTGTGTTTTGGGACATTTCCTGTTGCTGGCGCTAGGACTACCCACACAAGTGAGGTATCATTTTTATCGGGAGACTTGGGGGAACGCTCGGTGGAAGGAAATTTGTGGCTCCTCTCAGATTCCAGAACTTTCTGTCACCGAAATGTGAGGAAAATGTATTTTTTTAGCCAAATTTTGAGAATTGCAAAGGATTCTGGGTAACATAACCTGGTCAGAGCCCCACAAGTCATCCCATCTTGGATTCCCCTAGGTCTCTAGTTTTCAAAAATGCACAGGTTTGGTAGGTTTCCCTAGGTGCCGGCTGAGCTAGAGGCCAAAATCTACAGGTAGGCACTTTGCAAAAAACAGCTCTGTTTTCTGTGATGTGTCCACGTTGTGTTTTGGGGCATATCCTGTCGCGAACGCTAGGCCTACCCACACAAGTGAGGTACCATTTTTATCAGGAGACTTGGGGGAACGCTGGGTGCAAGGAAATTTGTGGCTCCTCTCAGATTCCAGAACTTTCTGTCACCGAAATGTGAGGAAAATATGTTTTTCTTGCCAGATTTTGAGGTTTGCAAAGGATTCTGGGTAATAGAAGCTGGTCAGAGCCCCAAAAGTCACCCCATCTTGGATTCCCCTAGGTCTCTAGTTTTCAAAAATGCACAGGTTTGGTAGGTTTCCCTAGGTGCCGGCTGAGCTAGAGGCCAGAATCTACAGGTAGGCACTTTTCAAAAAACAACTCTGTTTTCTGTCAAAAAATGGGATGTGCCCACTTTGTGTTTTGGGACATTTCCTGTCGCGGGCGCTAGGACTACCCACACAAGTGAGGTATAATTTTTATCGGGAGACCTGGGAAAACGCTCGGTGGAAGGAAATTTGTGGCTTCTCTCAGATTCCAGAACTTTCTGTCACCGAAATGTGAGGAAAAAATGTTTTTTTATCCAAATGTTGAGGTTTGCAAAGGATTCTGGGTAATAGAACCTAGTCAGAGCCCCACAAGTCACCCCATCTTGGATTCCCCTAGGTCTCTAGTTTTAAAAAATGCACAGGTTTGGTAGGTTTCCCTAGGTGCCGGCTGAGCTAGAGGCCAAAATCTACAGGTAGGCATTTTGCAAAAAACAGCTCTGTTTTCTGTGATGTGTCCACGTTGTGTTTTGGGGCATATCCTGTTGCGGGTGCTAGGCCTACCCACACAAGTGAGGTACCATTTTTATTGGGAGACTTGGGGGAACGCTGGGTGGAAGGAAATTTGTGGCTCCTCTCAGATTCCAGAACTTTCTGTCACCGAAATGTGAGGAAAATATGTTTTTTTAGCCAAATGTTGAGGTTTGCAAAGGATTCTGGGTAATAGAACCTAGTCAGAGCCCCACAAGTCACCCCATCGTGGATTCCCCTAGTTCTCTAGTTTTCAAAAATGCACAGGTTTGATAGGTTTCCCTAGGTGCCGGCTGAGCTAGAGGCCAAAATCTACAGGTAGGCACTTTGCAAAAAACAGCTCTGTTTTCTGTGATGTGTCCACGTTGTGTTTTGGAGCATATCCTGTTGCGGACGCTAGGCCTACCCACACAAGTGAGGTACCATTTTTATCGGGATACTTGGGGGAACGCTGGGTGCAAGGAAATTTGTGGCTCCTCTCAGATTCCAGAACTTTCTGTCACCGAAATGTGAGGAAAATATGTTTTTCTAGCCAAATTTTGAGGTTTGCAAAGGATTCTGGGTAACAGAACCTGGTCAGAGCCCCACAAGTTACCCCATCTTGGATTCCCCTAGGTCTCTAGTTTTCAAAAATGCACAGGTTTTGTAGGTTTCCCTAGGTGCCGGCTGAGCTAGAGGCCAAAATCTACAGTCAGGCACTTTTCAAAAAACAACTCTGTTTTCTGTCAAAAAATGAGATGTGCCCACTTTGTGTTTTGGGACATTTCCTGTCGCGGGCGCTAGGACTACCCACACGAGTGATGTATCATTTTTATCGGGAGACCTGGGGGAACGCTCGGTGGAAGGAAATTTGTGGCTCCTCTCAGATTCCAGAACTTTCTGTCACCGAAATGTGAGGAAAATGTGTTTTTTTAGCCAAATTAAGAGGTTTGCAAATGATTCTGGGTAACAGAACCTGGTCAGAGCCCCACAAGTCACCCCATCTTGGATTCCCCTAGGTCTCTATTTTTCAAAAATGCACAGGTTTGGTAGTTGTCCCTAGGTGCCGGCTGAGCTAGAGGCCAAAATCTACAGGTAGGCACTTTGCAAAAAACAGCTGTTTTCTGTGATGTGTCCACGTTGTGTTTTGGAGCATATCCTGTCGCGGGCGCTAGGCCTACCCACACAAGTGAGGTACCATTTTTATCGGGAGACTTGGGGCAACGCTGGGTGCAAGGAAATTTGTGGCTCCTCTCAGATTCCAGAACTTTCTGTCACCGAAATGTGAGGAAAATATGTTTTTTTAGCCAAATTTTGAGGTTTGCAAATGATTCTGGATAATAGAACCTAGTCAGAGCCCCACAAGTCACCCCATCGTGGATTCCCCTAGTTCTCTAGTTTTCAAAAATGCACAGGTTTGATAGGTTTCCCTAGGTGCCGGCTGAGCTAGAGGCCAAAATCTACAGGTAGGCACTTTGCAAAAAACAGCTCTGTTTTCTGTGATGTGTCCACGTTGTGTTTTGGAGCATATCCTGTCGCGGACGCTAGGCCTACCCACACAAGTGAGGTACCATTTTTATCGGGATACTTGGGGGAACGCTGGGTGCAAGGAAATTTGTGGCTCCTCTCAGATTCCAGAACTTTCTGTCACCGAAATGTGAGGAAAATATGTTTTTCTAGCCAAATTTTGAGGTTTGCAAAGGATTCTGGGTAACAGAACCTGGTCAGAGCCCCACAAGTTACCCCATCTTGGATTCCCCTAGGTCTCTAGTTTTAAAAAATGCACAGGTTTGGTAGGTTTCCCTAGGTGCCGGCTGAGCTAGAGGCCAAAATCTACAGGTAGGCACTTTTCAAAAAACAACTCTGTTTTCTGTCAAAAAATGGGATGTGCCCACTTTGTGTTTTGGGACATTTCCTGTCGCGGGCGCTAGGACTACCCACACAAGTGAGGTATCATTTTTATCGGGAGACCTGGGGGAACGCTCAGTGGAAGGAAATTTGTGGCTCCTCTCAGATTCCAGAACTTTCTGTCACCGAAATGTGAGGAAAATGTGTTTTTTTAGCGAAATTTTGAGGTTTGCAAAGGATTCTGGGTAACAGAACCTGGTCAGAGCCCCACAAGTCACCCCATCTTGGATTCCCCTAGGTCTCTATTTTTCAAAAATGCACAGGTTTGGTAGTTTTCCCTAGGTGCCGGCTGAGCTAGAGGCCAGAATCTACAGGTAGGCACTTTGCAAAAAACAGCTCTGTTTTCTGTGATGTGTCCACGTTGTGTTTTGGGGCATATCCTGTCGCGAACGCTAGGCCTACCCACACAAGTGAGGTACCATTTTTATCAGGAGACTTGGGGGAACGCTGGGTGCAAGGAAATTTGTGGCTCCTCTCAGATTCCAGAACTTTCTGTAACCGAAATGTGAGGAAAATATGTTTTTCTAGCCAAATTTGGAGGTTTGCAAAGGATTCTGGGTAACAGAACCTGGTCAGAGCCCCACAAGTTACCCCATCTTGGATTTCCCTAGGTCTCTAGCTTTCAAAAATGCACAGGTTTGGTAGGTTTCCCTAGGTGCCGGCTGAGGTAGAGGCCAAAATCTACAGGTAGGCACTTTGCACAAAACAGCTCTGTTTTCTGTCAAAAAATGGGATGTGCCCACTTTGTGTTTTGGGACATTTCCTGTTGCTGGCGCTAGGACTACCCACACAAGTGAGGTATCATTTTTATCGGGAGACTTGGGGGAACGCTCGGTGGAAGGAAATTTGTGGCTCCTCTCAGATTCCAGAACTTTCTGTCACCGAAATGTGAGGAAAATGTATTTTTTTAGCCAAATTTTGAGAATTGCAAAGGATTCTGGGTAACATAACCTGGTCAGAGCCCCACAAGTCATCCCATCTTGGATTCCCCTAGGTCTCTAGTTTTCAAAAATGCACAGGTTTGGTAGGTTTCCCTAGGTGCCGGCTGAGCTAGAGGCCAAAATCTACAGGTAGGCACTTTGCAAAAAACAGCTCTGTTTTCTGTGATGTGTCCACGTTGTGTTTTGGGGCATATCCTGTCGCGAACGCTAGGCCTACCCACACAAGTGAGGTACCATTTTTATCAGGAGACTTGGGGGAACGCTGGGTGCAAGGAAATTTGTGGCTCCTCTCAGATTCCAGAACTTTCTGACACCGAAATGTGAGGAAAATATGTTTTTCTTGCCAGATTTTGAGGTTTGCAAAGGATTCTGGGTAATAGAAGCTGGTCAGAGCCCCAAAAGTCACCCCATCTTGGATTCCCCTAGGTCTCTAGTTTTCAAAAATGCACAGGTTTGGTAGGTTTCCCTAGGTGCCGGCTGAGCTAGAGGCCAGAATCTACAGGTAGGCACTTTTCAAAAAACAACTCTGTTTTCTGTCAAAAAATGGGATGTGCCCACTTTGTGTTTTGGGACATTTCCTGTCGCGGGCGCTAGGACTACCCACACAAGTGAGGTATAATTTTTATCGGGAGACCTGGGAAAACGCTCGGTGGAAGGAAATTTGTGGCTTCTCTCAGATTCCAGAACTTTCTGTCACCGAAATGTGAGGAAAAAATGTTTTTTTATCCAAATGTTGAGGTTTGCAAAGGATTCTGGGTAATAGAACCTAGTCAGAGCCCCACAAGTCACCCCATCTTGGATTCCCCTAGGTCTCTAGTTTTAAAAAATGCACAGGTTTGGTAGGTTTCCCTAGGTGCCGGCTGAGCTAGAGGCCAAAATCTACAGGTAGGCATTTTGCAAAAAACAGCTCTGTTTTCTGTGATGTGTCCACGTTGTGTTTTGGGGCATATCCTGTTGCGGGTGCTAGGCCTACCCACACAAGTGAGGTACCATTTTTATTGGGAGACTTGGGGGAACGCTGGGTGGAAGGAAATTTGTGGCTCCTCTCAGATTCCAGAACTTTCTGTCACCGAAATGTGAGGAAAATATGTTTTTTTAGCCAAATGTTGAGGTTTGCAAAGGATTCTGGGTAATAGAACCTAGTCAGAGCCCCACAAGTCACCCCATCGTGGATTCCCCTAGTTCTCTAGTTTTCAAAAATGCACAGGTTTGATAGGTTTCCCTAGGTGCCGGCTGAGCTAGAGGCCAAAATCTACAGGTAGGCACTTTGCAAAAAACAGCTCTGTTTTCTGTGATGTGTCCACGTTGTGTTTTGGAGCATATCCTGTTGCGGACGCTAGGCCTACCCACACAAGTGAGGTACAATTTTTATCGGGATACTTGGGGGAACGCTGGGTGCAAGGAAATTTGTGGCTCCTCTCAGATTCCAGAACTTTCTGTCACCGAAATGTGAGGAAAATATGTTTTTCTAGCCAAATTTTGAGGTTTGCAAAGGATTCTGGGTAACAGAACCTGGTCAGAGCCCCACAAGTTACCCCATCTTGGATTCCCCTAGGTCTCTAGTTTTCAAAAATGCACAGGTTTTGTAGGTTTCCCGAGGTGCCGGCTGAGCTAGAGGCCAAAATCTACAGTCAGGCACTTTTCAAAAAACAACTCTGTTTTCTGTCAAAAAATGGGATGTGCCCACTTTGTGTTTTGGGACATTTCCTGTCGCGGGCGCTAGGACTACCCACACGAGTGATGTATCATTTTTATCGGGAGACCTGGGGGAACGCTCGGTGGAAGGAAATTTGTGGCTCCTCTCAGATTCCAGAACTTTCTGTCACCGAAATGTGAGGAAAATGTGTTTTTTTAGCCAAATTTTGAGGTTTGCAAATGATTCTGGGTAACAGAACCTGGTCAGAGCCCCACAAGTCACCCCATCTTGGATTCCCCTAGGTCTCTATTTTTCAAAAATGCACAGGTTTGGTAGTTGTCCCTAGGTGCCGGCTGAGCTAGAGGCCAAAATCTACAGGTAGGCACTTTGCAAAAAACAGCTGTTTTCTGTGATGTGTCCACGTTGTGTTTTGGAGCATATCCTGTCGCGGGCGCTAGGCCTACCCACACAAGTGAGGTACCATTTTTATCGGGAGACTTGGGGCAACGCTGGGTGCAAGGAAATTTGTGGCTCCTCTCAGATTCCAGAACTTTCTGTCACCGAAATGTGAGGAAAATATGTTTTTTAGCCAAATTTTGAGGTTTGCAAATGATTCTGGATAATAGAACCTAGTCAGAGCCCCACAAGTCACCCCATCGTGGATTCCCCTAGTTCTCTAGTTTTCAAAAATGCACAGGTTTGATAGGTTTCCCTAGGTGCCGGCTGAGCTAGAGGCCAAAATCTACAGGTAGGCACTTTGCAAAAAACAGCTCTGTTTTCTGTGATGTGTCCACGTTGTGTTTTGGAGCATATCCTGTCGCGGACGCTAGGCCTACCCACACAAGTGAGGTACCATTTTTATCGGGATACTTGGGGGAACGCTGGGTGCAAGGAAATTTGTGGCTCCTCTCAGATTCCAGAACTTTCTGTCACCGAAATGTGAGGAAAATATGTTTTTCTAGCCAAATTTTGAGGTTTGCAAAGGATTCTGGGTAACAGAACCTGGTCAGAGCCCCACAAGTTACCCCATCTTGGATTTCCCTAGGTCTCTAGCTTTCAAAAATGCACAGGTTTGGTAGGTTTCCCTAGGTGCCGGCTGAGGTAGAGGCCAAAATCTACAGGTAGGCACTTTGCACAAAACAGCTCTGTTTTCTGTCAAAAAATGGGATGTGCCCACTTTGTGTTTTGGGACATTTCCTGTTGCTGGCGCTAGGACTACCCACACAAGTGAGGTATCATTTTTATCGGGAGACTTGGGGGAACGCTCGGTGGAAGGAAATTTGTGGCTCCTCTCAGATTCCAGAACTTTCTGTCACCGAAATGTGAGGAAAATGTATTTTTTTAGCCAAATTTTGAGAATTGCAAAGGATTCTGGGTAACATAACCTGGTCAGAGCCCCACAAGTCATCCCATCTTGGATTCCCCTAGGTCTCTAGTTTTCAAAAATGCACAGGTTTGGTAGGTTTCCCTAGGTGCCGGCTGAGCTAGAGGCCAAAATCTACAGGTAGGCACTTTGCAAAAAACAGCTCTGTTTTCTGTGATGTGTCCACGTTGTGTTTTGGGGCATATCCTGTCGCGAACGCTAGGCCTACCCACACAAGTGAGGTACCATTTTTATCAGGAGACTTGGGGGAACGCTGGGTGCAAGGAAATTTGTGGCTCCTCTCAGATTCCAGAACTTTCTGTCACCGAAATGTGAGGAAAATATGTTTTTCTTGCCAGATTTTGAGGTTTGCAAAGGATTCTGGGTAATAGAAGCTGGTCAGAGCCCCAAAAGTCACCCCATCTTGGATTCCCCTAGGTCTCTAGTTTTCAAAAATGCACAGGTTTGGTAGGTTTCCCTAGGTGCCGGCTGAGCTAGAGGCCAGAATCTACAGGTAGGCACTTTTCAAAAAACAACTCTGTTTTCTGTCAAAAAATGGGATGTGCCCACTTTGTGTTTTGGGACATTTCCTGTCGCGGGCGCTAGGACTACCCACACAAGTGAGGTATAATTTTTATCGGGAGACCTGGGAAAACGCTCGGTGGAAGGAAATTTGTGGCTTCTCTCAGATTCCAGAACTTTCTGTCACCGAAATGTGAGGAAAAAATGTTTTTTTATCCAAATGTTGAGGTTTGCAAAGGATTCTGGGTAATAGAACCTAGTCAGAGCCCCACAAGTCACCCCATCTTGGATTCCCCTAGGTCTCTAGTTTTAAAAAATGCACAGGTTTGGTAGGTTTCCCTAGGTGCCGGCTGAGCTAGAGGCCAAAATCTACAGGTAGGCATTTTGCAAAAAACAGCTCTGTTTTCTGTGATGTGTCCACGTTGTGTTTTGGGGCATATCCTGTTGCGGGTGCTAGGCCTACCCACACAAGTGAGGTACCATTTTTATTGGGAGACTTGGGGGAACGCTGGGTGGAAGGAAATTTGTGGCTCCTCTCAGATTCCAGAACTTTCTGTCACCGAAATGTGAGGAAAATATGTTTTTTTAGCCAAATGTTGAGGTTTGCAAAGGATTCTGGGTAATAGAACCTAGTCAGAGCCCCACAAGTCACCCCATCGTGGATTCCCCTAGTTCTCTAGTTTTCAAAAATGCACAGGTTTGATAGGTTTCCCTAGGTGCCGGCTGAGCTAGAGGCCAAAATCTACAGGTAGGCACTTTGCAAAAAACAGCTCTGTTTTCTGTGATGTGTCCACGTTGTGTTTTGGAGCATATCCTGTTGCGGACGCTAGGCCTACCCACACAAGTGAGGTACCATTTTTATCGGGATACTTGGGGGAACGCTGGGTGCAAGGAAATTTGTGGCTCCTCTCAGATTCCAGAACTTTCTGTCACCGAAATGTGAGGAAAATATGTTTTTCTAGCCAAATTTTGAGGTTTGCAAAGGATTCTGGGTAACAGAACCTGGTCAGAGCCCCACAAGTTACCCCATCTTGGATTCCCCTAGGTCTCTAGTTTTCAAAAATGCACAGGTTTTGTAGGTTTCCCTAGGTGCCGGCTGAGCTAGAGGCCAAAATCTACAGTCAGGCACTTTTCAAAAAACAACTCTGTTTTCTGTCAAAAAATGAGATGTGCCCACTTTGTGTTTTGGGACATTTCCTGTCGCGGGCGCTAGGACTACCCACACGAGTGATGTATCATTTTTATCGGGAGACCTGGGGGAACGCTCGGTGGAAGGAAATTTGTGGCTCCTCTCAGATTCCAGAACTTTCTGTCACCGAAATGTGAGGAAAATGTGTTTTTTTAGCCAAATTAAGAGGTTTGCAAATGATTCTGGGTAACAGAACCTGGTCAGAGCCCCACAAGTCACCCCATCTTGGATTCCCCTAGGTCTCTATTTTTCAAAAATGCACAGGTTTGGTAGTTGTCCCTAGGTGCCGGCTGAGCTAGAGGCCAAAATCTACAGGTAGGCACTTTGCAAAAAACAGCTGTTTTCTGTGATGTGTCCACGTTGTGTTTTGGAGCATATCCTGTCGCGGGCGCTAGGCCTACCCACACAAGTGAGGTACCATTTTTATCGGGAGACTTGGGGCAACGCTGGGTGCAAGGAAATTTGTGGCTCCTCTCAGATTCCAGAACTTTCTGTCACCGAAATGTGAGGAAAATATGTTTTTTTAGCCAAATTTTGAGGTTTGCAAATGATTCTGGATAATAGAACCTAGTCAGAGCCCCACAAGTCACCCCATCGTGGATTCCCCTAGTTCTCTAGTTTTCAAAAATGCACAGGTTTGATAGGTTTCCCTAGGTGCCGGCTGAGCTAGAGGCCAAAATCTACAGGTAGGCACTTTGCAAAAAACAGCTCTGTTTTCTGTGATGTGTCCACGTTGTGTTTTGGAGCATATCCTGTCGCGGACGCTAGGCCTACCCACACAAGTGAGGTACCATTTTTATCGGGATACTTGGGGGAACGCTGGGTGCAAGGAAATTTGTGGCTCCTCTCAGATTCCAGAACTTTCTGTCACCGAAATGTGAGGAAAATATGTTTTTCTAGCCAAATTTTGAGGTTTGCAAAGGATTCTGGGTAACAGAACCTGGTCAGAGCCCCACAAGTTACCCCATCTTGGATTCCCCTAGGTCTCTAGTTTTCAAAAATGCACAGGTTTGGTAGGTTTCCCTAGGTGCCGGCTGAGCTAGAGGCCAAAATCTACAGGTAGGCACTTTTCAAAAAACAACTCTGTTTTCTGTCAAAAAATGGGATGTGCCCACTTTGTGTTTTGGGACATTTCCTGTCGCGGGCGCTAGGACTACCCACACAAGTGAGGTATCATTTTTATCGGGAGACCTGGGGGAACGCTCAGTGGAAGGAAATTTGTGGCTCCTCTCAGATTCCAGAACTTTCTGTCACCGAAATGTGAGGAAAATGTGTTTTTTTAGCGAAATTTTGAGGTTTGCAAAGGATTCTGGGTAACAGAACCTGGTCAGAGCCCCACAAGTCACCCCATCTTGGATTCCCCTAGGTCTCTATTTTTCAAAAATGCACAGGTTTGGTAGTTTTCCCTAGGTGCCGGCTGAGCTAGAGGCCAGAATCTACAGGTAGGCACTTTGCAAAAAACAGCTCTGTTTTCTGTGATGTGTCCACGTTGTGTTTTGGGGCATATCCTGTCGCGAACGCTAGGCCTACCCACACAAGTGAGGTACCATTTTTATCAGGAGACTTGGGGGAACGCTGGGTGCAAGGAAATTTGTGGCTCCTCTCAGATTCCAGAACTTTCTGTAACCGAAATGTGAGGAAAATATGTTTTTCTAGCCAAATTTGGAGGTTTGCAAAGGATTCTGGGTAACAGAACCTGGTCAGAGCCCCACAAGTTACCCCATCTTGGATTTCCCTAGGTCTCTAGCTTTCAAAAATGCACAGGTTTGGTAGGTTTCCCTAGGTGCCGGCTGAGGTAGAGGCCAAAATCTACAGGTAGGCACTTTGCACAAAACAGCTCTGTTTTCTGTCAAAAAATGGGATGTGCCCACTTTGTGTTTTGGGACATTTCCTGTTGCTGGCGCTAGGACTACCCACACAAGTGAGGTATCATTTTTATCGGGAGACTTGGGGGAACGCTCGGTGGAAGGAAATTTGTGGCTCCTCTCAGATTCCAGAACTTTCTGTCACCGAAATGTGAGGAAAATGTATTTTTTAGCCAAATTTTGAGAATTGCAAAGGATTCTGGGTAACATAACCTGGTCAGAGCCCCACAAGTCATCCCATCTTGGATTCCCCTAGGTCTCTAGTTTTCAAAAATGCACAGGTTTGGTAGGTTTCCCTAGGTGCCGGCTGAGCTAGAGGCCAAAATCTACAGGTAGGCACTTTGCAAAAAACAGCTCTGTTTTCTGTGATGTGTCCACGTTGTGTTTTGGGGCATATCCTGTCGCGAACGCTAGGCCTACCCACACAAGTGAGGTACCATTTTTATCAGGAGACTTGGGGGAACGCTGGGTGCAAGGAAATTTGTGGCTCCTCTCAGATTCCAGAACTTTCTGACACCGAAATGTGAGGAAAATATGTTTTTCTTGCCAGATTTTGAGGTTTGCAAAGGATTCTGGGTAATAGAAGCTGGTCAGAGCCCCAAAAGTCACCCCATCTTGGATTCCCCTAGGTCTCTAGTTTTCAAAAATGCACAGGTTTGGTAGGTTTCCCTAGGTGCCGGCTGAGCTAGAGGCCAGAATCTACAGGTAGGCACTTTTCAAAAAACAACTCTGTTTTCTGTCAAAAAATGGGATGTGCCCACTTTGTGTTTTGGGACATTTCCTGTCGCGGGCGCTAGGACTACCCACACAAGTGAGGTATAATTTTTATCGGGAGACCTGGGAAAACGCTCGGTGGAAGGAAATTTGTGGCTTCTCTCAGATTCCAGAACTTTCTGTCACCGAAATGTGAGGAAAAAATGTTTTTTTATCCAAATGTTGAGGTTTGCAAAGGATTCTGGGTAATAGAACCTAGTCAGAGCCCCACAAGTCACCCCATCTTGGATTCCCCTAGGTCTCTAGTTTTAAAAAATGCACAGGTTTGGTAGGTTTCCCTAGGTGCCGGCTGAGCTAGAGGCCAAAATCTACAGGTAGGCATTTTGCAAAAAACAGCTCTGTTTTCTGTGATGTGTCCACGTTGTGTTTTGGGGCATATCCTGTTGCGGGTGCTAGGCCTACCCACACAAGTGAGGTACCATTTTTATTGGGAGACTTGGGGGAACGCTGGGTGGAAGGAAATTTGTGGCTCCTCTCAGATTCCAGAACTTTCTGTCACCGAAATGTGAGGAAAATATGTTTTTTTAGCCAAATGTTGAGGTTTGCAAAGGATTCTGGGTAATAGAACCTAGTCAGAGCCCCACAAGTCACCCCATCGTGGATTCCCCTAGTTCTCTAGTTTTCAAAAATGCACAGGTTTGATAGGTTTCCCTAGGTGCCGGCTGAGCTAGAGGCCAAAATCTACAGGTAGGCACTTTGCAAAAAACAGCTCTGTTTTCTGTGATGTGTCCACGTTGTGTTTTGGAGCATATCCTGTTGCGGACGCTAGGCCTACCCACACAAGTGAGGTACAATTTTTATCGGGATACTTGGGGGAACGCTGGGTGCAAGGAAATTTGTGGCTCCTCTCAGATTCCAGAACTTTCTGTCACCGAAATGTGAGGAAAATATGTTTTTCTAGCCAAATTTTGAGGTTTGCAAAGGATTCTGGGTAACAGAACCTGGTCAGAGCCCCACAAGTTACCCCATCTTGGATTCCCCTAGGTCTCTAGTTTTCAAAAATGCACAGGTTTTGTAGGTTTCCCTAGGTGCCGGCTGAGCTAGAGGCCAAAATCTACAGTCAGGCACTTTTCAAAAAACAACTCTGTTTTCTGTCAAAAAATGGGATGTGCCCACTTTGTGTTTTGGGACATTTCCTGTCGCGGGCGCTAGGACTACCCACACGAGTGATGTATCATTTTTATCGGGAGACCTGGGGGAACGCTCGGTGGAAGGAAATTTGTGGCTCCTCTCAGATTCCAGAACTTTCTGTCACCGAAATGTGAGGAAAATGTGTTTTTTTAGCCAAATTTTGAGGTTTGCAAATGATTCTGGGTAACAGAACCTGGTCAGAGCCCCACAAGTCACCCCATCTTGGATTCCCCTAGGTCTCTATTTTTCAAAAATGCACAGGTTTGGTAGTTGTCCCTAGGTGCCGGCTGAGCTAGAGGCCAAAATCTACAGGTAGGCACTTTGCAAAAAACAGCTGTTTTCTGTGATGTGTCCACGTTGTGTTTTGGAGCATATCCTGTCGCGGGCGCTAGGCCTACCCACACAAGTGAGGTACCATTTTTATCGGGAGACTTGGGGCAACGCTGGGTGCAAGGAAATTTGTGGCTCCTCTCAGATTCCAGAACTTTCTGTCACCGAAATGTGAGGAAAATATGTTTTTTTAGCCAAATTTTGAGGTTTGCAAATGATTCTGGATAATAGAACCTAGTCAGAGCCCCACAAGTCACCCCATCGTGGATTCCCCTAGTTCTCTAGTTTTCAAAAATGCACAGGTTTGATAGGTTTCCCTAGGTGCCGGCTGAGCTAGAGGCCAAAATCTACAGGTAGGCACTTTGCAAAAAACAGCTCTGTTTTCTGTGATGTGTCCACGTTGTGTTTTGGAGCATATCCTGTCGCGGACGCTAGGCCTACCCACACAAGTGAGGTACCATTTTTATCGGGATACTTGGGGGAACGCTGGGTGCAAGGAAATTTGTGGCTCCTCTCAGATTCCAGAACTTTCTGTCACCGAAATGTGAGGAAAATATGTTTTTCTAGCCAAATTTTGAGGTTTGCAAAGGATTCTGGGTAACAGAACCTGGTCAGAGCCCCACAAGTTACCCCATCTTGGATTCCCCTAGGTCTCTAGTTTTCAAAAATGCACAGGTTTGGTAGGTTTCCCTAGGTGCCGGCTGAGCTAGAGGCCAAAATCTACAGGTAGGCACTTTTCAAAAAACAACTCTGTTTTCTGTCAAAAAATGGGATGTGCCCACTTTGTGTTTTGGGACATTTCCTGTCGCGGGCGCTAGGACTACCCACACAAGTGAGGTATCATTTTTATCGGGAGACCTGGGGGAACGCTCAGTGGAAGGAAATTTGTGGCTCCTCTCAGATTCCAGAACTTTCTGTCACCGAAATGTGAGGAAAATGTGTTTTTTTAGCGAAATTTTGAGGTTTGCAAAGGATTCTGGGTAACAGAACCTGGTCAGAGCCCCACAAGTCACCCCATCTTGGATTCCCCTAGGTCTCTATTTTTCAAAAATGCACAGGTTTGGTAGTTTTCCCTAGGTGCCGGCTGAGCTAGAGGCCAGAATCTACAGGTAGGCACTTTGCAAAAAACAGCTGTTTTCTGTGATGTGTCCACGTTGTGTTTTGGGGCATATCCTGTCGCGGGTGCTAGGCCTACCCACACAAGTGAGGTACCATTTTTATTGGGAGACTTGGGGGAACGCTGGGTGGAAGGAAATTTGTGGCTCCTCTCAGATTCCAAAACTTTCTGTCACCAAAATGTGAGGAAAATATGTTTTTTTAGCCAAATGTTGAGGTTTGCAAAGGATTCTGGGTAATAGAACCTGGTCAGAGCCCCAAAAGTCACCCCATCTTGGATTCCCCTAGGTCTCTAGTTTTAAAAAATGCATAGGTTTGGTAGGTTTCCCTAGGTGCCAGCTGAGCTAGAGGCCAAAATCTACAGGTAGGCACTTTGCAAAAAACAGCTGTTTTCTGTGATGTGTCCACGTTGTGTTTTGGAGCATATCCTGTCGCGGGCCCTAGGCCTACCCACACAAGTGAGGTACCATTTTTATCGGGAGACTTGGGGCAACGCTGGGTGCAAGGAAATTTGTGGCTCCTCTCAGATTCCAGAACTTTCTGTCACCGAAATGTGAGGAAAATATGTTTTTTTAGCCAAATTTTGAGGTTTGCAAATGATTCTGGATAATAGAACCTAGTCAGAGCCCCACAAGTCACCCCATCGTGGATTCCCCTAGTTCTCTAGTTTTCAAAAATGCACAGGTTTGATAGGTTTCCCTAGGTGCCGGCTGAGCTAGAGGCCAAAATCTACAGGTAGGCACTTTGCAAAAAACAGCTCTGTTTTCTGTGATGTGTCCACGTTGTGTTTTGGAGCATATCCTGTCGCGGACGCTAGGCCTACCCACACAAGTGAGGTACCATTTTTATCGGGATACTTGGGGGAACACTGGGTGCAAGGAAATTTGTGGCTCCTCTCAGATTCCAGGACTTTCTGTCACCGAAATGTGAGGAAAATATGTTTTTCTTGCCAAATTTTGAGGTTTGCAAAGGATTCTGGGTAACAGAACCTGGTCAGAGCCCCACAAGTTACCCCATCTTGGATTCCCCTAGGTCTCTAGTTTTAAAAAATGCACAGGTTTGGTAGGTTTCCCTAGGTGCCGGCTGAGCTAGAGGCCAAAATCTACAGGTAGCCACTTTTCAAAAAACAACTCTGCTTTCTGTCAAAAAATGGGATGTGCCCACTTTGTGTTTTGGGACATTTCCTGTCGCGGGCGCTAGGACTACCCACACAAGTGAGGTATCATTTTTATCGGGAGACCAGGGGAAACGCTCAGTGGAAGGAAATTTGTGGCTCCTCTCAGATTCCAGAACTTTCTGTCACCGAAATGTGAGGAAAATTTGTTTTTTTAGCCAATTTTTGAGGTTTGCAAAGGATTCTGGGTAACAGAACCTGGTCAGAGCCCCAAAAGTCACCCCATCTTGGATTCCCCTAGGTCTCTAGTTTTAAAAAATGCACAGGTTTGGTAGGTTTCCCTAGGTGCCAGCTGAGCTAGAGGCCAAAATCTACAGGTAGGCACTTTGCAAAAAACAGCTGTTTTCTGTGATGTGTCCACGTTGTGTTTTGGAGCATATCCTGTTGCGGGCGGTAGGCCTACCCACACAAGTGAGGTACCATTTTTATCGGGAGACTTGGGGCAACGCTGGGTTCAAGGAAATTTGTGGCTCCTCTCAGATTCCAGAACTTTCTGTCACCGAAATGTGAGGAAAATATGTTTTTTAGCCAAATTTTGAGGTTTGCAAATGATTCTGGATAACAGAACCTGGTCAGAGCCCCACAAGTTACCCCATCTTGGATTTCCCTAGGTCTCTAGTTTTCAAAAATGCATTGGTTTGGTAGGTTTCCCTAGGTGCCGGCTGAGGTAGAGGCCAAAATCTACAGGTAGGCACTTTGCAAAAAACAGCTCTGTTTTCTGTCAAAAAATGGGATGTGCCCACTTTGTGTTTTGGGACATTTCCTGTTGCGGGCGCTAGGACTACCCACACAAGTTAGGTATCATTTTTATCGGGAGACTTGGGGGAACGCTGGGTGGAAGGAAATTTGTGGCTCCTCTCAGATTCCAGAACTTTCTGTCACCGAAATGTGAGGAAAATGTATTTTTTTAGCCACATTTTTTAGGTTTGCAAAGGATTCTGGGTAACAGAACCTGGTCAGAGCCCCACAAGTCATCCCATCTTGGATTCCCCTAGGTCTCTAGTTTTCAAAAATGCACAGGTTTGGTAGGTTTCCCTAGGTGCCGGCTGAGCTAGAGGCCAAAATCTACAGGTAGGCACTTTGCAAAAAACAGCTCTGTTTTCTGTGATGTGTCCACGTTGTGTTTTGGGGCATATCCTGTCGCGGACGCTAGCCCTACCCACACAAGTGAGGTACCATTTTTATCAGGAGACTTGGGTGAACCCTGGGTGCAAGGAAATTTGTGGCTCCTCTCAGATTCCAGAACTTTCTGTCACCGAAATGTGAGGAAAATATGTTTTTCTTGCCAGATTTTGAGGTTTGCAAAGGATTCTGGGTAACAGAACCTGGTCAGAGCCCCACAAGTCACCCCATCTTGGATTCCCCTAGGTCTCTAGTTTTCAAAAATGCACTGGTTTGGTAGGTTTCCCTAGGTGCCGGCTGACCTAGAGGCCAGAATCTACAGGTAGGCACTTTGCAAAAAACAGCTGTTTTCTGTGATGTGTCCACGTTGTGTTTTGGGGCATATCCTGTCGCGGGTGCTAGGCCTACCCACACAAGTGAGGTACCATTTTTATTAGGAGACTTGGGGGAACGCTGGGTGGAAGGAAATTTGTGGCTCCTCTCAGATTCCAGAACTTTCTGTCACCAAAATGTGAGGAAAATATGTTTTTTTAGCCAAATGTTGAGGTTTGCAAAGGATTCTGGGTAATAGAACATGGTCAGAGCCCCAAAAGTCACCCCATCTTGGATTCCCCTAGGTCTCTAGTTTTAAAAAATGCACAGGTTTGGTAGGTTTCCCTAGGTGCCAGCTGAGCTAGAGGCCAAAATCTACAGGTAGGCACTTTGCAAAAAACAGCTGTTTTCTGTGATGTGTCCACGTTGTGTTTTGGGGCATATCCTGTCGCGGGCGCTAGGCCTACCCACACAGGTGAGGTACCATTTTTATCTGGAGACTTGGGGCAACGCTGGGTGCAAGGAAATTTGTGGCTCCTCTCAGATTCCAGAACTTTCTGTCACCGAAATATGAGGAAAATATATTTTTTTAGCCAAATTTTGAGGTTTGCAAATGATTCTGGATAACAGAACCTGGTCAGAGCCCCACAAGTTACCCCATCTTGGATTTCCCTAGGTCTCTAGTTTTCAAAAATTTATTGGTTTGGTAGGTTTCCCTAGGTGCCGGATGAGCTAGAGGCCAAAATCTACAGGTAGGCACTTTGCAAAAAACAGCTCTGTTTTCTGTCAAAAAATGGGATGTGCCCACTTTGTGTTTTGGGACATTTCCTGTTGCAGGCGCTAGGACTACCCACACAAGTGAGGTATCATTTTTATTGGGAGACTTGGGGGAACGCTCGGTGGAAGGAAATTTGTGGCTCCTCTCAGATTCCAGAACTTTCTGTCACCGAAATGTGAGGAAAATTTATTTTTTTAGCCAAATTTTGAGGTTTGGAAAGGATTCTCGGTAACAGAACCTGGTCAGAGCCCCACAAGTCACCCCATCTTGGATTCCCCTAGGTCTCTAGTTTTAAAAAATGCACAGGTTTGGTAGGTTTCCCTAGGTGCCGGCTGAGCTAGAGGCCAAAATCTACAGGTAGGCACTTTGCAAAAAACAGCTGTTTTCTGTGATGTGTCCACGTTGTGTTTTGGGGCATATCCTGTCGCGGGCGCTAGGCCTACCCACACAAGTGAGGTACCATTGTTATCTGGAGACTTGGGGCAACGCTGGGTGCAAGGAAATTTGTGGCTCCTCTCAGATTCCAGAACTTTCTGTCACCGAAATGTGGGGAAAATATGTTTTTTTAGCCAAATTTTGAGGTTTGCAAATGATTCTGGATAACAGAACCTGGTCAGAGCCCCACAAGTTACCCCATCTTGGATTCCCCTAGGTCTCTAGTTTTCAAAAATGCACAGGTTTGGTAAGTTTCCCTAGGTGCCGGCTGAGCTAGAGGCCAAAATCTACAGGTAGGCACTTTGCAAAAAACAGCTCTGTTTTCTGTGATGTGTCCACGTTGTGTTTTGGGGCATATCCTGTCGCGGACGCTAGGCCTACCCACACAAGTGAGGTACCATTTTTATCAGGAGACTTGGGGGAACGCTGGGTGCAAGGAAATTTGTGGCTCCTCTCAGATTCCAGAACTTTCTGTCACCGAAATGTGAGGAAAATATGTTTTTCTTGCCAGATTTTGAGGTTTGCAAAGGATTCTGGGTAACAGAACCTGGTCAGAGCCCCACAAGTCACCCCATCTTGGATTCCCCTAGGTCTCTAGTTTTAAAAAATGCACAGGTTTGGTAGGTTTCCCTAGGTGCCGGCTAAGCTAGAGGCCAAAATCTACAGGTAGGCACTTTGCAAAAAACAGCTGTTTTCTGTGATGTGTCCACGTTGTGTTTTGGGGCATATCCTGTCGCGGGTGCTAGGCCTACCCACACAAGTGAGGTACCATTTTTATTGGGAGACTTGGGGGAACGCTGGGTGGAAGGAAATTTGTGGCTCCTCTCAGATTCCAGAACTTTCTGTCACCAAAATGTGAGGAAAATATGTTTTTTTAGCCAAATGTTGAGGTTTGCAAAGGATTCTGGGTAATAGAACCTGGTCAGAGCCCCAAAAGTCACCCCATCTTGGAATCCCCTAGGTCTCTAGTTTTAAAAAATGCACAGGTTTGGTAGCTTTCCCTAGGTGCCAGCTGAGCTAGAGGCCAAAATCTACAGGTAGGCACTTTGCAAAAAACAGCTGTTTTCTGTGATGTGTCCACGTTGTGTTTTGGAGCATATCCTGTAGCGGGCACTAGGCCTACCCACACAAGTGAGGTACCATTTTTATCGGGAGACCTGGGGGAACGCTCGGTGGAAGGAAAATTGTGGCTCCTCTCAGATTCCAGAACTTTCTGTCACCGAAATGTGAGGAAAATGTGTTTTTTTAGCCAAATTTTGAGGTTTGCAAAGGATTCGGGGTAACAGAACCTGGTCAGAGCCCCACAAGTTACCCCATCTTGGATTCCCCTAGGTATCTAGTTTTCAAAAACGCACAGGTGTGGTAGGTTTCCATAGGTGCCGGCTGAGCTAGAGGTCAAAATCTACAGGTAGGCACTTTGCAAAAAACAGCTCTGTTTTCTGTCAAAAAATGGGATGTGCCTACTTTCTGTTTTGGGACATTTCCTGTCGCGGGCGATAGGACTACCCACACAAGTGAGGTATCATTTTTATCGGGAGACCTGGGGGAACGCTCGGTGGAAGGAAATTTGTAGCTCCTCTCAGATTCCAGAACTTTCTGTCACCGAAATGTGAGGAAAATGTGTTTTTTTAGCCAAATTTTGAGGTTTGCAAAGGATTCTGGGTAACAGAACCTGGTCAGAGCCCCACAAGTCACCCCATCTAGGATTCCCCTAGGTCTCTAGTTTTCAAAAATGCACAGGTTTGGTAGGTTTCCCTAGGTGCCGGCTGAGCTAGAGGCCAGAATCTACAGGTAGGCACTTTGCAAAAAACAGCTGTTTTCTGTGATGTGTCCACGTTGTGTTTTGGGGCATATCCTGTCGCGGGTGCTAGGCCTACCCACACAAGTGAGGTACCATTTTTATTGGGAGACTTGGGGGAACGCTGGGTGGAAGGAAATTTGTGGCTCCTCTCAGATTCCAGAACTTTCTGTCACCAAAATGTGAGGAAAATATGTTTTTTTAGCCAAATGTTGAGGTTTGCAAAGGATTCTGGGTAATAGAACCTGGTCAGAGCCCCAAAAGTCACCCCATCTTGGATTCCCCTAGGTCTCTAGTTTTAAAAAATGCACAGGCTTGGTAGGTTTCCTTAGGTGCCAGCTGAGCTAGAGGCCAAAATCTACAGGTAGGCACTTTGCAAAAAACAGCTGCTTTCTGTGATGTGTCCACGTTGTGTTTTGGGGCATATCCTGTCGCGGGCGCTAGGCATACCCACACAAGTGAGGTACCATTTTTATCTGGAGACTTGGGGCAACGCTGGGTGCAAGGAAATTTGTGGCTCCTCTCAGATTCCAGAACTTTCTGTCACCGAAATGTGAGGAAAATATGTTTTTCTTGCCAGATTTTGAGGTTTGCAAAGGATTCTGGGTAACATAACCTGGTCAGAACCCCACAAGTCACCCCATCTTGGATTTCCCTAGGTCTCTAGTTTTCAAAAATGCACAGGTTTGGTAGGTTTCCCTAGGTGCCGGCTGAGCTAGAGGCCAAAATCTACAGGTAGGCACTTTGCAAAAAACAGCTCTGTTTTCTGTCTAAAAATGGGATGTGCTACTTTGTGTTTTGGGACATTTCATGTCGCGGGCGCTAGGACTACCCACACAAGTGAGGTATCATTTTTATCGGGAGACCTGGGGGAACGCTCGGTGGAAGGAAATTTGTGGCTCCTCTCAGATTCCAGAACTTTCTGTCACCGAAATGTGAGGAAAATGTGTTTTTTTAGCCAAATTTTGAGGTTTGTAAAGGATTCGGGGTAACAGAACCTGGTCAGAGCCCCACAAGTTACCCCATCTTGGATTCCCCTAGGTATCTAGTTTTCAAAAACGCACAGGTGTGGTAGGTTTCCATAGGTGCCGGCTGAGCTAGAGGTCAAAATCTACAGGTAGGCACTTTGCAAAAAACAGCTCTGTTTTCTGTCAAAAAATGGGATGTGCCTACTTTCTGTTTTGGGACATTTCCTGTCGCGGGCGCTAGGACTACCCACACAAGTGAGGTATCATTTTTATCGGGAGACCTGGGGGAACGCTCGGTGGAAGGAAATTTGTAGCTCCTCTCAGATTCCAGAACTTTCTGTCACCGAAATGTGAGGAAAATGTGTTTTTTTAGCCAAATTTTGAGGTTTGCAAAGGATTCTGGGTAACAGAACCTGGTCAGAGCCCCACAAGTCACCCCATCTAGGATTCCCCTAGGTCTCTAGTTTTCAAAAATGCACAGGTTTGGTAGGTTTCCCTAGGTGCCGGCTGAGCTAGAGGCCAGAATCTACAGGTAGGCACTTTGCAAAAAACAGCTGTTTTCTGTGATGTGTCCACGTTGTGTTTTGGGGCATATCCTGTCGCGGGTGCTAGGCCTACCCACACAAGTGAGGTACCATTTTTATTGGGAGACTTGGGGGAACGCTGGGTGGAAGGAAATTTGTGGCTCCTCTCAGATTCCAGAACTTTCTGTCACCGAAATGTGAGGAAAATATGTTTTTTTAGCCAAATGTTGAGGTTTGCAAAGGATTCTGGGTAATAGAACCTGGTCAGAGCCCCAAAAGTCACCCCATCTTGGATTCCCCTAGGTCTCTAGTTTTAAAAAATGCACAGGCTTGGTAGGTTTCCTTAGGTGCCAGCTGAGCTAGAGGCCAAAATCTACAGGTAGGCACTTTGCAAAAAACAGCTGTTTTCTGTGATGTGTCCACGTTGTGTTTTGGGGCATATCCTGTCACGGGCGCTAGGCCTACCCACACAAGTGAGGTACCATTTTTATCGGGAGACTTGGGGGAATGCTGGGTGCAAGGAAATTTGTGGCTCCTCTCAGATTCCAGAACTTTCTGTCACCGAAATGTGAGGAAAATATGTTTTTTTAGCCAAATTTTGAGGTTTGCAAATGATTCTGGATAACAGAACCTGGTCAGAGCCCCACAAGTTACCCCATCTTGGATTTCCCTAGGTCTCTAGTTTTCAAAAATGCACTGGTTTGGTAGGTTTCCCTAGGTGCCGGCTGAGCTTGAGGCCAAAATCTACAGGTAGGCACTTTGCAAAAAACAGCTCTGTTTTCTGTCAAAAAATGGGATGTGCCCACTTTCTGTTTTGGGACATTTCCTGTTGCGGGCGCTAGGACTACCCACACAAGTGAGGTATCATTTTTATCGGGAGACTTGGGAGAACGCTCGGTGGAAGGAAATTTGTGGCTCCTCTCAGATTCCAGTACTTTCTGTCACCGAAATGTGAGGAAAATGTATTTTTTTTGCCAAATGTTGAGTTTTGCAAAGGATTCTGGGTAATAGAACCTGGTCAGAGCCCCACAAGTCACCCCATCTTGGATTTCCCTAGGTCTCTAGTTTTCACAAATGCACTGGTTTGGTAGGTTTCCCTAGGTGCCGGCTGAGCTAGAGGCCAAAATCTACAGGTAGGCACTTTGCAAAAAACAGCTCTGTTTTCTGTCAAAAAATGGGATGTGCCCACTTTGTGTTTTGGGACATTTCCTGTTGCGGGCGCTAGGACTACCCACACAAGTGAGGTATCATTTTTATCGGGAGACTTGGGAGAATGCTCGGTGGAAGAAAATTTGTGGCTCCTCTCAGATTCCAGAACTTTCTGTCACCGAAATGTGAGGAAAATTTATTTTTTTAGCCAAATTTTGAGGTTTGCAAAGGATTCTGGGTAACAGAACCTAGTCAGAGCCCCACAAGTCACCCCATCTTGGATTCCCCTAGGTCTCTAGTTTTCAAAAATGTACAGGTTTGGTAGGTTTCCCTAGGTGCCGGCTTAGCTAGAGGCCAAAATCTACAGGTAGGCACTTTGCAAAAAACAGCTCTGTTTTCTGTGATGTGTCCACGTTGTGTTTTGGGGCATATCCTGTCGCGGACGCTAGGCCTACCCACACAAGTGAGGTACCATTTTTATCTGGAGACTTGGGGCAACGCTGGGTGCAAGGAAATTTGTGGCTCCTCTCAGATTCCAGAACTTTCTGTCACCGAAATGTGAGGAAAATATGTTTTTTTAGCCAAATTTTGAGGTTTGCAAATGATTCTGGATAACAGAACCTGGTCAGAGCCCCACAAGTTACCCCATCTTGGATTTCCCTAGGTCTCTAGTTTTCAAAAATGCACAGGTTTGGTAGGTTTCGCTAGGTGCCGGCTGAGCTAGAGGCCAAAATCTACAGGTAGGCACTTTGCAAAAAACAGCTCTGTTTTCTGTCAAAAAATGGGATGTGCCCACTTTGTGTTTTGGGACATTTCCTGTCGCGGGCGCTAGGACTACCCACACAAGTGAGGTATCATTTTTATCGGGAGACCTGGGGGAACGCTCGGTGGAAGGAAATTTGTGGCTCCTCTCAGATTCCAGAACTTTCTGTCACCGAAATGTGAGGAAAATGTGTTTTTTTAGCCAAATTTTGAGGTTTGCAGATGATTCTGGGTAACAGAATCTGGTCAGAGCCCTATAAGTCACCCCATCTTGGATTCCCCTAGGTCTCTAGTTTTCAAAAATGCACTGGTTTGGTAGGTTTCCCTAGGTGCCGGCTGAGCTAGAGGCCAAAATCTACAGGTAGGCACTTTGCAAAAAACAGCTCTGTTTTCAGTCAAAAAATGGGATGTGCCCACTTTGTGTTTTGGGACATTTCCTGTTGCGGGCGCTAGGACTACCCACACAAGTGAGGTATCATTTTTATCGGGAGACTTGGGAGAATGCTCGGTGGAAGAAAATTTGTGGCTCCTCTCAGATTCCAGAATTTTCTGTCACCGAAATGTGAGGAAAATTTATTTTTTTAGCCAAATTTTGAGGTTTGCAAAGGATTCTAGGGAACAGAACCTAGTCAGAGCCCCACAAGTCACCCCATCTTGGATTCCCCTAGGTCTCTAGTTTTCAAAAATGTACAGGTTTGGTAGGTTTCCCTAGGTGCCGGCTTAGCTAGAGGCCAAAATCTACAGGTAGGCACTTTGCAAAAAACAGCTCTGTTTTCTGTGATGTGTCCACGTTGTGTTTTGGGGCATATCCTGTCGCGGACACTAGGCCTGCCCACACAAGTGAGGTACCATTTTTATCTGGAGACTTGGGGCAACGCTGGGTGCAAGGAAATTTGTGGCTCCTCTCAGATTCCAGAACTTTCTGTCACCGAAATGTGAGGAAAATATGTTTTTTTAGCCAAATTTTGAGGTTTGCAAATGATTCTGGATAACAGAACCTGGTCAGAGCCCCACAAGTTACCCCATCTTGGATTTCCCTAGGTCTCTAGTTTTCAAAAATGCACTGGTTTGGTAGGTTTCGCTAGGTGCCGGCTGAGCTAGAGGCCAAAATCTACAGGTAGGCACTTTGCAAAAAACAGCTCTGTTTTCTGTCAAAAAATGGGATGTGCCCACTTTGTGTTTTGGGACATTTCCTGTCGCGGGCGCTAGGACTACCCACACAAGTGAGGTATCATTTTTATCGGGAGACCTGGGGGAACGCTCGGTGGAAGGAAATTTGTGGCTCCTCTCAGATTCCAGAACTTTCTGTCACCGAAATGTGAGGAAAATGTGTTTTTTTAGCCAAATTTTGAGGTTTGCAGATGATTCTGGGTAACAGAATCTGGTCAGAGCCCCATAAGTCACCCCATCTTGGATTCCCCTAGGTCTCTAGTTTTCAAAAATGCACAGGTTTGGTAGGTTTCCCTAGGTGCCGGCTGAGCTAGAGGCCAAAATCTACAGGTAGGCACTTTGCAAAAAACAGCTCTGTTTTCTGTGATGTGTCCACGTTGTGTTTTGGGGCATATCCTGTCACGGACGCTAGGCCTACCCACACAAGTGAGGTACCATTTTTATCAGTAGACTTAGGGGAACGCTGGGTGCAAGGAAATTTGTGGCTCCTCTCAGATTCCAGAACTTTCTGTCACCGAAATGTGAGGAAAATGTGTTTTTTTTAGCCAAATTTTGAGGTTTGCAAAGGATTCTGGGTAACAGAACCTGGTCAGAGCCCCACAAGTCACCCCATCTTGGATTCCCCTAGGTCTCTAGTTTTATAAAATGCACAGGTTTGGTAGGTTTCCCTAGGTGCCGGCTGAGCTATAGGCCAAAATCTACAGGTAGGCACTTTGCAAAAAACAGCTCTGTTTTCTGTGATGTGACCACGTTGTGTTTTGGGGCATATCCTGTCGCGGGCGCTAGGCCTACCCACACAAGTGAGGTACCATTTTTATCGGGAGACTTGGGGGAACGCTGGGTGCAAGGAAATTTGTGGCTCCTCTCAGATTCCAGAACTTTCTGTCACCGAAATGTGAGGAAAATATGTTTTTTTAGCCAGATTTTGAGGTTTGCAAATGATTCTGGATAACAGAACCTGGTCAGAGCCCCACAAGTTACCCCATCTTGGATTTCCCTAGGTCTCTAGTTTTCAAAAATGCACTGGTTTGGTAGGTTTCCCTAGGTGCCGGCTGAGCTAGAGGCCAAAATCTACAGGTAGGCACTTTGCAAAAAACAGCTCTGTTTTCTGTCAAAAAATGGGATGTGCCCACTTTGTCTTTTGGGACATTTCCTGTTGCGGGCGCTAGGACTACCCACACAAGTGAGGTATCATTTTTATCGGGAGACTTGGGAGAACGCTCGGTGGAAGAAAATTTGTGGCTCCTCTCAGATTCCAGAACTTTCTGTCACCGAAATGTGAGGAAAATGTATTTTTTTAGCCAAATGTTGAGGTTTGCAAAGGATTCTGGGTAACAGAACCTGGTCAGAGCCCCACAAGTCACCCCACCTTGGATTCCCCTAGGTCTCTAGTTTTCAAAAATGCACAGGTTTGGTAGGTTTCCCTAGGTGCCGGCTGAGCTAGAGGCCAAAATCTACAGGTAGGCACTTTGCAAAAAACAGCTCTGTTTTCTGTGATGTGTCCACGTTGTGTTTTGGGGCATATCCTGTCACGGACGCTAGGCCTACCCACACAAGTGAGGTACCATTTTTATCAGTAGACTTAGGGGAACGCTGGGTGAAAGGAAATTTGTGGCTCCTCTCAGATTCCAGAACTTTCTGTCACCGAAATGTGAGGAAAATATGCTTTTCTTGACAAATTTTGAGGTTTGCAAAGGATTCTGGGTAACAGAACATGGTCAGAGCCCCACAAGTCACCCCATCTTGGATTCCCCTAGGTCTCTAGTTTTCAAAAATGCACAGGTTTGGTAGGTTTCCCTGGGTGCCGGCTGAGCTAGAGGCCAAAATCTACAGGTAGGCACTTTGGAAAAAACAGCTCTGTTTTCTGTCAAAAAATGGGATGTGCCCACTTTGTGTTTTGGGACATTTCCTGTCGCGGGCGCTAGGACTACCCACACAAGTGAGGTATCATTTTTATCGGGAGACCTGGGGGAACGCTCGGTGGATGGAAATTTGTGGCTCCTCTCAGATTCCAGAACTTTCTGTCACCGAAATCTGAGGAAATATGTTTTTCTTACCAGATTTTGAGGTTTGCAAAGGATTCTGGGTAACATAACCTTGTCAGAGCCCCACAAGTCACCCCATCTTGGATTCCCCTAGGTCTCTAGTTTTCAAAAATGCACAGGTTTGGTAGGTTTCCCTAGGTGCCGGCTGAGCTAGAGGCCAAAATCTACAGGTAGGCACTTTGCAAAAAAACAGCTCTGTTTTCTGTGATGTGTCCACGTTGTGTTTTGGGGCATATCCTGTCGTGGACGCTAGGCCTACCCACACAAGTGAGGTACCATTTTTATCAGAAGACTTAGGGGAACGCTGGGTGCAAGGAAATTTGTGGCTCTTCTCAGATTCCAGAACTTTCGGTCACCGAAATGTGAGGAAAATATGTTTTTCTCGCCAAATTTTGAGGTTTGCAAAGGATTCTGGGTAACAGAACATGGTCAGAGCCCCACAAGTCACCCCATCTTGGATTCCCCTAGGTCTCTAGTTTTCAAAAATGCACAGGTTTGGTAGGTTTCCCTAGGTGCCGGCTGAGCTAGAGGCCGAAATCTACAGGTAGGCACTTTGCAAAAAACAGCTCTGTTTTCTGTCAAAAAATGGGATGTGCCCACTTTGTGTTTTGGGACATTTCCTGTCGCGGGCGCTAGGACTACCCACACAAGTGAGGTATCATTTTTATCGGGAGACCTGGGGGAACGCTCGGTGGATGGAAATTTGTGGCTCCTCCCAGATTCCAGAACTTTCTGTCACCGAAATGTGAGGAAAATGTGTTTTTTTAGCCAAATTTTGAGGTTTGCAAAGGATTCTGGGTAACAGAACCTGGTCTGAGCCCCACAAGTTACCCCATCTTGGATTCCCCTAGGTATCTAGTTTTCAAAAACGCACAGGTGTGGTAGGTTTCCATAGGTGCCGGCTGAGCAAGAGGCCAAAATCTACAGGTAGGCACTTTGCAAAAAACAGCTCTGTTTTCTGTCAAAAAATGGGATGTGCCCACTTTGTGTTTTGGGACATTTCCTGTCGCGGGCGCTAGGACTACCCACACAAGTGAGGTATCATTTTTATCGGGAGACCTGGGGGAACTCTCGGTGGAAGGAAATTAGTGGCTCCTCTCAGATTCCAGAACTTTCTGTCACCGAAATGTGAGGAAAATGTGTTTTTTTAGCCAAATTTTGAGGTTTGCAAAGGATTCTGGGTAACAGAACCTGGTCAGAGCCCCACAAGTCACCCCATCTTGGATTCCCCTAGGTCTTTAGTTTTCAAAAATGCACAGGTTTGGTAGGTTTCCCTAGGTGCCGGCTGAGCTAGAGGCCAGAATCTACAGGTAGGCACTTTGCAAAAAACAGCTGTTTACTGTGATGTGTCCACGTTGTGTTTTGGGGCATATCCTGTCGCGGGTGCTAGGCCTACCCACACAAGTGAGGTACCATTTTTATTGGGAGACTTGGGGGAAGGCTGGGTGGAAGGAAATTTGTGGCTCCTCTCAGATTCCAGAACTTTCTGTCACCGAAATGTGAGGAAAATATGTTTTTTTAGCCAAATGTTGAGGTTTGCAAAGGATTCTGGGTAATAGAACCTGGTCAGAGCCCCAAAAGTCACCCCATCTTGGATTCCCCTAGGTCTCTAGTTTTAAAAAATGCACAGGTTTGGTAGGTTTCCTTAGGTGCCAGCTGAGCTAGAGGCCAAAATCTACAGGTAGGCACTTTGCAAAAAACAGCTGTTTTCTGTGATGTGTCCAATTGTGTTTTGGGGCATATCCTGTCACGGGCGCTAGGCCTACCCACACAAGTGAGGTACCATTTTTATCGGGACACTTGGGGGAACACTGGGTGCAACGAAATTTGTGGCTCCTCTCAGATTCCAGAACTTTCTGTCACCGAAATATGAGGAAAATATGTTTTTTTAGCCAAATTTTGAGGTTTGCAAATGATTCTGGATAACAGAACCTGGTCAGAGCCCCACAAGTTACCCCATCTTGGATTTCCCTAGGTCTCTAGTTTTCAAAAATGCACTGGTTTGGTAGGTTTCCCT
This sequence comes from Pleurodeles waltl, assembly GCF_031143425.1. Lineage (NCBI taxonomy): Eukaryota > Metazoa > Chordata > Amphibia > Caudata > Salamandridae > Pleurodeles > Pleurodeles waltl. The sequence continues at coordinate 843,983,190 of NC_090436.1, forward strand.
AGGTGCCGGCTGAGGTAGAGGCCAAAATCTACAGGTAGGCACTTTGCAAAAAACAGCTCTGTTTTCTGTCAAAAAATGGGATGTGCCCACTTTGTGTTTTGGGACATATCCTGTCGCGGGCGCTAGGCCTACCCACACAAGTGAGGTACCATTTTTATCGGGAGACTTGGGGGAACGCTGGGTGCAAGGAAATTTGTGGCTCCTCTCAGATTCCAGAACTTTCTGTCACCGAAATGTGAGGAAAATATGTTTTTTTAGCCAAATTTTGAGGTTTGCAAATGATTCTGGATAACAGAACCTGGTCAGAGCCCCACAAGTTACCCCATCTTGGATTTCCCTAGGTCTCTAGTTTTCAAAAATACACTGGTTTGGTAGGTTTCCCTAGGTGCCGGCTGAGCTAGAGGCCAAAATCTATAGGTAGGCACTTTGCAAAAAACAGCTCTGTTTTCTGTCAAAAAATGGGATGTGCCCACTTTGTCTTTTGGGACATTTCCTGTTGCGGGCGCTAGGACTACCCACACAAGTGAGGTATCATTTTTATCGGGAGACTTGGGAGAACGCTCGGTGGAAGAAAATTTGTGGCTCCTCTCAGATTCCAGAACTTTCTGTCACCGAAATGTGAGGAAAATGTATTTTTTTAGCCAAATGTTGAGGTTTGCAAAGGATTCTGGGTAACAGAACCTGGTCAGAGCCCCACAAGTCACCCCATCTTGGATTCCCCTAGGTCTCTAGTTTTCAAAAATGCACAGGTTTGGTAGGTTTCCCTAGGTGCCGGCTGAGCTAGAGGCCAAAATCTACAGGTAGGCACTTTGCAAAAAACAGCTCTGTTTTCTGTGATGTGTCCACGTTGTGTTTTGGGGCATATCCTGTCACGGACGCTAGGCCTACCCACACAAGTGAGGTACCATTTTTATCAGTAGACTTAGGGGAACGCTGGGTGAAAGGAAATTTGTGGCTCCTCTCAGATTCCAGAACTTTCTGTCACCGAAATGTGAGGAAAATATGCTTTTCTTGACAAATTTTGAGGTTTGCAAAGGATTCTGGGTAACAGAACATGGTCAGAGCCCCACAAGTCACCCCATCTTGGATTCCCCTAGGTCTCTAGTTTTCAAAAATGCACAGGTTTGGTAGGTTTCCCTGGGTGCCGGCTGAGCTAGAGGCCAAAATCTACAGGTAGGCACTTTGGAAATAACAGCTCTGTTTTCTGTCAAAAAATGGGATGTGCCCACTTTGTGTTTTGGGACATTTCCTGTTGCGGGCGCTAGGACTACCCACACAAGTGAGGTATCATTTTTATCGGGAGACCTGGGGGAACGCTCGGTGGAAGGAAATTTGTGGCTCCTCTCAGATTCCAGAACTTTCTGTCACCGAAATCTGAGGAAATATGTTTTTCTTACCAGATTTTGAGGTTTGCAAAGGATTCTGGGTAACATAACCTTGTCAGAGCCCCACAAGTCACCCCATCTTGGATTCCCCTAGGTCTCTAGTTTTCAAAAATGCACAGGTTTGGTAGGTTTCCCTAGGTGCCGGCTGAGCTAGAGGCCAAAATCTACAGGTAGGCACTTTGCAAAAAAACAGCTCTGTTTTCTGTGATGTGTCCACGTTGTGTTTTGGGGCATATCCTGTCGTGGACGCTAGGCCTACCCACACAAGTGAGGTACCATTTGTATCAGGAGACTTAGGGGAACGCTGGGTGCAAGGAAATTTGTGGCTCTTCTCAGATTCCAGAACTTTCGGTCACCGAAATGTGAGGAAAATATGTTTTTCTCGCCAAATTTTGAGGTTTGCAAAGGATTCTGGGTAACAGAACATGGTCAGAGCCCCACAAGTCACCCCATCTTGGATTCCCCTAGGTCTCTAGTTTTCAAAAATGCACAGGTTTGGTAGGTTTCCCTAGGTGCCGGCTGAGCTAGAGGCCGAAATCTACAGGTAGGCACTTTGCAAAAAACAGCTCTGTTTTCTGTCAAAAAATGGGATGTGCCCACTTTGTGTTTTGGGACATTTCCTGTCGCGGGCGCTAGGACTACCCACACAAGTGAGGTATCATTTTTATCGGGAGACCTGGGGGAACGCTCGGTGGATGGAAATTTGTGGCTCCTCTCAGATTCCAGAACTTTCTGTCACCGAAATGTGAGGAAAATGTGTTTTTTTAGCCAAATTTTGAGGTTTGCAAAGGATTCTGGGTAACAGAACCTGGTCAGAGCCCCACAAGTTACCCCATCTTGGATTCCCCTAGGTATCTAGTTTTCAAAAACGCACAGGTGTGGTAGGTTTCCATAGGTGCCGGCTGAGCAAGAGGCCAAAATCTACAGGTAGGCACTTTGCAAAAAACAGCTCTGTTTTCTGTCAAAAAATGGGATGTGCCCACTTTGTGTTTTGGGACATTTCCTGTCGCGGGCGCTAGGACTACCCACACAAGTGAGGTATCATTTTTATCGGGAGACCTGGGGGAACTCTCGGTGGAAGGAAATTAGTGGCTCCTCTCAGATTCCAGAACTTTCTGTCACCGAAATGTGAGGAAAATGTGTTTTTTTAGCCAAATTTTGAGGTTTGCAAAGGATTCTGGGTAACAGAACCTGGTCAGAGCCCCACAAGTCACCCCATCTTGGATTCCCCTAGGTCTTTAGTTTTCAAAAATGCACAGGTTTGGTAGGTTTCCCTAGGTGCCGGCTGAGCTAGAGGCCAGAATCTACAGGTAGGCACTTTGCAAAAAACAGCTGTTTACTGTGATGTGTCCACGTTGTGTTTTGGGGCATATCCTGTCGCGGGTGCTAGGCCTACCCACACAAGTGAGGTACCATTTTTATTGGGAGACTTGGGGGAAGGCTGGGTGGAAGGAAATTTGTGGCTCCTCTCAGATTCCAGAACTTTCTGTCACCGAAATGTGAGGAAAATATGTTTTTTTAGCCAAATGTTGAGGTTTGCAAAGGATTCTGGGTAATAGAACCTGGTCAGAGCCCCAAAAGTCACCCCATCTTGGATTCCCCTAGGTCTCTAGTTTTAAAAAATGCACAGGTTTGGTAGGTTTCCTTAGGTGCCAGCTGAGCTAGAGGCCAAAATCTACAGGTAGGCACTTTGCAAAAAACAGCTGTTTTCTGTGATGTGTCCAATTGTGTTTTGGGGCATATCCTGTAACGGGCGCTAGGCCTACCCACACAAGTGAGGTACCATTTTTATCGGGACACTTGGGGGAACACTGGGTGCAACGAAATTTGTGGCTCCTCTCAGATTCCAGAACTTTCTGTCACCGAAATATGAGGAAAATATGTTTTTTTAGCCAAATTTTGAGGTTTGCAAATGATTCTGGATAACAGAACCAGGTCAGAGCCCCACAAGTTACCCCATCTTGGATTTCCCTAGGTCTCTAGTTTTCAAAAATGCACTGGTTTGGTAGGTTTCCCTAGGTGCCGGCTGAGGTAGAGGCCAAAATCTACAGGTAGGCACTTTGCAAAAAACAGCTCTGTTTTCTGTCAAAAAATGGGATGTGCCCACTTTGTGTTTTGGGACATATCCTGTCGCGGGCGCTAGGCCTACCCACACAAGTGAGGTACCATTTTTATCGGGAGACTTGGGGGAACGCTGGGTGCAAGGAAATTTGTGGCTCCTCTCAGATTCCAGAACTTTCTGTCACCGAAATGTGAGGAAAATATGTTTTTTTAGCCAAATTTTGAGGTTTGCAAATGATTCTGGATAACAGAACCTGGTCAGAGCCCCACAAGTTACCCCATCTTGGATTTCCCTAGGTCTCTAGTTTTCAAAAATGCACTGGTTTGGTAGGTTTCCCTAGGTGCCGGCTGAGCTAGAGGCCAAAATCTACAGGTAGGCACTTTGCAAAAAACAGCTCTGTTTTCTGTCAAAAAATGGGATGTGCCCACTTTGTCTTTTGGGACATTTCCTGTCGCGGGCGCTAGGACTACCCACACAAGTGAGGTATCATTTTTATCGGGAGACTTGGGAGAACGCTCGGTGGAAGAAAATTTGTGGCTCCTCTCAGATTCCAGAAATTTCTATCACCGAAATGTGAGGAAAATGTATTTTTTTAGCCAAATGTTGAGGTTTGCAAAGGATTCTGGGTAACAGAACCTGGTCAGAGCCCCACAAGTCACCCCATCTTGGATTCCCCTAGGTCTCTAGTTTTCAAAAATGCACAGGTTTGGTAGGTTTCCCTAGGTGCCGGCTGAGCTAGAGGCCAAAATCTACAGGTAGGCACTTTGCAAAAAACAGCTCTGTTTTCTGTGATGTGTCCACGTTGTGTTTTGGGGCATATCCTGTCACGGACGCTAGGCCTACCCACACAAGTGAGGTACCATTTTTATCAGTAGACTTAGGGGAACGCTGGGTGCAAGGAAATTTGTGGCTCCTCTCAGATTCCAGAACTTTCTGTCACCGAAATGTGAGGAAAATATGTTTTTTTTAGCCAAATTTTGAGGTTTGCAAAGGATTCTGGGTAACAGAACCTGGTCAGAGCCCCACAAGTCACCCCATCTTGGATTCCCCTAGGTCTCTAGTTTTATAAAATGCACAGGTTTGGTAGGTTTCCCTAGGTGCCGGCTGAGCTAGAGGCCAAAATCTACAGGTAGGCACTTTGCAAAAAACAGCTCTGTTTTCTGTGATGTGTCCACGTTGTGTTTTGGGGCATATCCTGTCGCGGGCGCTAGGCCTACCCACACAAGTGAGGTACCATTTTTATCGGGAGACTTGGGGGAACGCTGGGTGCAAGGAAATTTGTGGCTCCTCTCAGATTCCAGAACTTTCTGTCACCGAAATGTGAGGAAAATATGTTTTTTTAGCCAAATTTTGAGGTTTGCAAATGATTCTGGATAACAGAACCTGGTCAGAGCCCCACAAGTTACCCCATCTTGGATTTCCCTAGGTCTCTAGTTTTCAAAAATACACTGGTTTGGTAGGTTTCCCTAGGTGCCGGCTGAGCTAGAGGCCAAAATCTATAGGTAGGAACTTTGCAAAAAACAGCTCTGTTTTCTGTCAAAAAATGGGATGTGCCCACTTTGTCTTTTGGGACATTTCCTGTTGCGGGCGCTAGGACTACCCACACAAGTGAGGTATCATTTTTATCGGGAGACTTGGGAGAACGCTCGGTGGAAGAAAATTTGTGGCTCCTCTCAGATTCCAGAACTTTCTGTCACCGAAATGTGAGGAAAATGTATTTTTTTAGCCAAATGTTGAGGTTTGCAAAGGATTCTGGGTAACAGAACCTGGTCAGAGCCCCACAAGTCACCCCATCTTGGATTCCCCTAGGTCTCTAGTTTTCAAAAATGCACAGGTTTGGTAGGTTTCCCTAGGTGCCGGCTGAGCTAGAGGCCAAAATCTACAGGTAGGCACTTTGCAAAAAACAGCTCTGTTTTCTGTGATGTGTCCACGTTGTGTTTTGGGGCATATCCTGTCACGGACGCTAGGCCTACCCACACAAGTGAGGTACCATTTTTATCAGTAGTCTTAGGGGAACGCTGGGTGAAAGGAAATTTGTGGCTCCTCTCAGATTCCAGAACTTTCTGTCACCGAAATGTGAGGAAAATATGCTTTTCTTGACAAATTTTGAGGTTTGCAAAGGATTCTGGGTAACAGAACATGGTCAGAGCCCCACAAGTCACCCCATCTTGGATTCCCCTAGGTCTCTAGTTTTCAAAAATGCACAGGTTTGGTAGGTTTCCCTGGGTGCCGGCTGAGCTAGAGGCCAAAATCTACAGGTAGGCACTTTGGAAAAAACAGCTCTGTTTTCTGTCAAAAAATGGGATGTGCCCACTTTGTGTTTTGGGACATTTCCTGTTGCGGGCGCTAGGACTACCCACACAAGTGAGGTATCATTTTTATCGGGAGACCTGGGGGAACGCTCGGTGGAAGGAAATTTGTGGCTCCTCTCAGATTCCAGAACTTTCTGTCACCGAAATCTGAGGAAATATGTTTTTCTTACCAGATTTTGAGGTTTGCAAAGGATTCTGGGTAACAGAACATGGTCAGAGCCCCACAAGTCACCCCATCTTGGATTCCCCTAGGTGTCTAGTTTTCAAAAATGCACAGGTTTGGTAGGTTTCCCTAGGTGCCGGCTGAGCTAGAGGCCAAAATCTACAGGTAGGCACTTTGCAAAAAACAGCTCTGTTTTCTGTGATGTGTCCACGTTGTGTTTTGGGGCATATCCTGTCACGGACGCTAGGCCTACCCACACAAGTGAGGTACCATTTTTATCAGTAGACTTAGGGGAACGCTGGGTGAAAGGAAATTTGTGGCTCCTCTCAGATTCCAGAACTTTCTGTCACCGAAATGTGAGGAAAATATGCTTTTCTTGACAAATTTTGAGGTTTGCAAAGGATTCTGGGTAACAGAACATGGTCAGAGCCCCACAAGTCACCCCATCTTGGATTCCCCTAGGTCTCTAGTTTTCAAAAATGCACAGGTTTGGTAGGTTTCCCTGGGTGCCGGCTGAGCTAGAGGCCAAAATCTACAGGTAGGCACTTTGGAAAAAACAGCTCTGTTTTCTGTCAAAAAATGGGATGTGCCCACTTTGTGTTTTGGGACATTTCCTGTTGCGGGCGCTAGGACTACCCACACAAGTGAGGTATCATTTTTATCGGGAGACCTGGGGGAACGCTCGGTGGAACGAAATTTGTGGCTCCTCTCAGATTCCAGAACTTTCTGTCACCGAAATCTGAGGAAATATGTTTTTCTTACCAGATTTTGAGGTTTGCAAAGGATTCTGGGTAACATAACCTTGTCAGAGCCCCACAAGTCACCCCATCTTGGATTCCCCTAGGTCTCTAGTTTTCAAAAATGCACAGGTTTGGTAGGTTTCCCTAGGTGCCGGCTGAGCTAGAGGCCAAAATCTACAGGAAGGCACTTTGCAAAAAAACAGCTCTGTTTTCTGTGATGTGTCCACGTTGTGTTTTGGGGCATATCCTGTCGTGGACGCTAGGCCTACCCACACAAGTGAGGTACCATTTTTATCAGGAGACTTAGGGGAACGCTGGGTGCAAGGAAATTTGTGGCTCTTCTCAGATTCCAGAACTTTCGGTCACCGAAATGTGAGGAAAATATGTTTTTCTCGCCAAATTTTGAGGTTTGCAAAGGATTCTGGGTAACAGAACATGGTCAGAGCCCCACAAGTCACCCCATCTTGGATTCCCCTAGGTCTCTAGTTTTCAAAAATGCACAGGTTTGGTAGGTTTCCCTAGGTGCCGGCTGAGCTAGAGGCCGAAATCTACAGGTAGGCACTTTGCAAAAAACAGCTCTGTTTTCTGTCAAAAAATGGGATGTGCCCACTTTGTGTTTTGGGACATTTCCTGTCGCGGGCGCTAGGACTACCCACACAAGTGAGGTATCATTTTTATCGGGAGACCTGGGGGAACACTCGGTGGATGGAAATTTGTGGCTCCTCTCAGATTCCAGAACTTTCTGTCACCGAAATGTGAGGAAAATGTGTTTTTTTAGCCAAATTTTGAGGTTTGCAAAGGATTCTGGGTAACAGAACCTGGTCAGAGCCCCACAAGTTACCCCATCTTGGATTCCCCTAGGTATCTAGTTTTCAAAAACGCACAGGTGTGGTAGGTTTCCATAGGTGCCGGCTGAGCAAGAGGCCAAAATCTACAGGTAGGCACTTTGCAAAAAACAGCTCTGTTTTCTGTCAAAAAATGGGATGTGCCCACTTTGTGTTTTGGGACATTTCCTGTCGCGGGCGCTAGGACTACCCACACAAGTGAGGTATCATTTTTATCGGGAGACCTGGGGGAACTCTCGGTGGAAGGAAATTAGTGGCTCCTCTCAGATTCCAGAACTTTCTGTCACCGAAATGTGAGGAAAATGTGTTTTTTTAGCCAAATTTTGAGGTTTGCAAAGGATTCTGGGTAACAGAACCTGGTCAGAGCCCCACAAGTCACCCCATCTTGGATTCCCCTAGGTCTTTAGTTTTCAAAAATGCACAGGTTTGGTAGGTTTCCCTAGGTGCCGGCTGAGCTAGAGGCCAGAATCTACAGGTAGGCACTTTGCAAAAAACAGCTGTTTTCTGTGATGTGTCCACGTTGTGTTTTGGGGCATATCCTGTCGCGGGTGCTAGGCCTACCCACACAAGTGAGGTACCATTTTTATTGGGAGACTTGGGGGAAGGCTGGGTGGAAGGAAATTTGTGGCTCCTCTCAGATTCCAGAACTTTCTGTCACCGAAATGTGAGGAAAATATGTTTTTTTAGCCAAATGTTGAGGTTTGCAAAGGATTCTGGGTAATAGAACCTGGTCAGAGCCCCAAAAGTCACCCCATCTTGGATTCCCCTAGGTCTCTAGTTTTAAAAAATGCACAGGTTTGGTAGGTTTCCTTAGGTGCCAGCTGAGCTAGAGGCCAAAATCTACAGGTAGGCACTTTGCAAAAAACAGCTGTTTTCTGTGATGTGTCCAATTGTGTTTTGGGGCATATCCTGTCACGGGCGCTAGGCCTACCCACACAAGTGAGGTACCATTTTTATCGGGACACTTGGGGGAACACTGGGTGCAACGAAATTTGTGGCTCCTCTCAGATTCCAGAACTTTCTGTCACCGAAATATGAGGAAAATATGTTTTTTTAGCCAAATTTTGAGGTTTGCAAATGATTCTGGATAACAGAACCTGGTCAGAGCCCCACAAGTTACCCCATCTTGGATTTCCCTAGGTCTCTAGTTTTCAAAAATGCACTGGTTTGGTAGGTTTCCCTAGGTGCCGGCTGAGGTAGAGGCCAAAATCTACAGGTAGGCACTTTGCAAAAAACAGCTCTGTTTTCTGTCAAAAAATGGGATGTGCCCACTTTGTGTTTTGGGACATTTCCTGTCGCGGGCGCTAGGACTACCCACACAAGTGAGGTATCATTTTTATCGGGAGACGTGGGGGAACGCTCGGTGGAAGGAAATTTGTGGCTCCTCTCAGATTCCAGAACTTTCTGTCACCGAAATGTGAGGAAAATGTGTTTTTTTAGCCAAATTTTGAGGTTTGCAAAGGATTCTGGGTAACAGAACCTGGTCAGAGCCCCACAAGTTACCCCATCTTGGATTCTCCTAGGTATCTAGTTTTCAAAAACGCACAGGTGTGGTAGGTTTCCATAGGTGCCGGCTGAGCAAGAGGCCAAAATCTACAGGTAGGCACTTTGCAAAAAACAGCTCTGTTTTCTGTAAAAAAATGGGATGTGCCCACTTTGTGTTTTGGGACATTTCCTGTCGCGGGCGCTAGGACTACCCACACAAGTGAGGTATCATTTTTATCGGGAGACCTGGGGGAACGCTCGGTGGAAGGAAATTTGTGGCTCCTCTCAGATTCCAGAACTTTCTGTCACCGAAATGTGAGGAAAATGTGTTTTTTTAGCCAAATTTTGTGGTTTGCAAAGGATTCTGGGTAACAGAACCTGGTCAGAGCCCCACAAGTCACCCCATCTTGGATTCCCCTAGGTCTTTAGTTTTCAAAAATGCACAGGTTTGGTAGGTTTCCCTAGGTGCCGGCTGAGCTAGAGGCCAGAATCTACAGGTAGGCACTTTGCAAAAAACAGCTGTTTTCTGTGATGTGTCCACGTTGTGTTTTGGGGCATATCCTGTCGCGGGTGCTAGGCCTACCCACACAAGTGAGGTACCATTTTTATTGGGAGACTTGGGGGAGGGCTGGGTGGAAGGAAATTTGTGGCTCCTCTCAGATTCCAGAACTTTCTGTCACAGAAATGTGAGGAAAATATGTTTTTTTAGCCAAATGTTGAGGTTTGCAAAGGATTCTGGGTAATAGAACCTGGTCAGAGCCCCAAAAGTCACCCCATCTTGGATTCCCCTAGGTCTCTAGTTTTAAAAAATGCACAGGTTTGGTAGGTTTCCTTAGGTGCCAGCTGAGCTAGAGGCCAAAATCTACAGGTAGGCACTTTGCAAAAAACAGCTGTTTTCTGTGATGTGTCCAATTGTGTTTTGGGGCATATCCTGTCACGGGCGCTAGGCCTACCCACACAAGTGAGGTACCATTTTTATCGGGACACTTGGGGGAACACTGGGTGCAATGAAATTTATGGCTCCTCTCAGATTCCAGAACTTTCTGTCACCGAAATATGAGGAAAATATGTTTTTTTAGCCAAATTTTGAGGTTTGCAATTGATTCTGGATAACAGAACCTGGTCAGAGCCCCACAAGTTACCCCAGCTTGGATTTCCCTAGGTCTCTAGTTTTCAAAAATGCACTGGTTTGGTAGGTTTCCCTAGGTGCCGGCTGAGGTAGAGGCCAAAATCTACAGGTAGGCACTTTGCAAAAAACAGCTCTGTTTTCTGTCAAAAAATGGGATGTGCCCACTTTGTGTTTTGGGACATTTCCTGTTGCGGGCGCTAGGACTACCCACACAAGTGAGGTATCATTTTTATCGGGAGACTTGGGAGAACGCTCGGTGGGAGAAAATTTGTGGCTCCTCTCAGATTCCAGAACTTTCTATCACCGAAATGTGAGGAAAATGTATTTTTTTAGCCAAATTTTGAGGTTTGCAAAGGATTCTGGGTAACAGAACCTGGTCAGAGCCCCACAAGTCACCCCATCTTGGATTCCCCTAGGTCTCTAGTTTTCAAAAATGCACAGGTTTGGTAGGTTTCCCTAGGTGCCGGCTGAGCTAGAGGCCAAAAACTACAGGTAGGCACTTTGCAAAAAACAGCTCTGTTTTCTGTGAGGTGTCCACGTTGTGTTTTGGGGCATATCCTGTCGCGGACGCTAGGCCTACCCACACAAGTGAGGTACCATTTTTATCAGGAGACTTAGGGGAACGCTGGGTGCAAGGAAATTTGTGGCTCCTCTCAGATTCCAGAACTTTCTGTCACCGAAATGTGAGGAAAATATGTTTTTCTTGCCAGATTTTGAGGTTTGCAAAGGATTCTGGGTAACATAACCTGGTCAGAGCCCCACAAGTCAACCCATCTTGGATTTCCCTAGGTCTCTAGTTTTCAAAAATGCACAGGTTTGGTAGGTTTCCCTAGGTGCCGGCTGAGCTAGAGGCCAAAATCTACAGGTAGGCACTTTGCAAAAAACAGCTCTGTTTTCTGTGATGTGTCCACAATGTGTTTTGGAAGATATCCTGTTGTAGACACTAGGCCTACCCACACAAGTGAGGTACCATTTTTATCACGAGACTTAGGGGAACGCTGGGTGCAAGGAAATTTGTGGCTCCTCTCAGATTCCAGAACTTTCTGTCACCAAAATGTGAGGAAAATATGTTTTTCTTGCCAAATTTTGAGGTTTGCAAAGGATTGTGGGTAACAGAACCTGGTCAGAGCCCCACAAGTCACCCCATCTTGGATTCCCTTTAAAAAATGCACAGGTTTGGTAGGTTTCCCTAGGTGCCGGCTGGGCTAGAGGCCAAAATCTACAGGTAGGCACTTTGCAAAAAACAGCTCTGTTTTCTGTCAAAAAATGGGATGTGCCCACTTTGTGTTTTGGGACATTTCCTGTCGCGGGCGCTAGGACTACCCACACAAGTGAGGTATCATTTTTATCGGGAGACCTGGGGGAACGCTCGGTGGAAGGAAATTTGTGGCTCCTCTCAGATTCCAGAACTTTCTGTCACCGAAATGTGAGGAAAATGTGTTTTTTTAGCCAAATTTTTGAGGTTTGCAAAGGATTCTGGGTAACAGAACCTGGTCAGAGCCCCACAAGTTACCCCATCTTGGATTACCCTAGGTATCTAGTTTTCAAAAACGCACAGGTGTGGTAGGTTTCCCTAGGTGCCGGCTGAGCTAGAGGCCAAAATCTACAAGTAGGCACTTTGCAAAAAACAGCTCTGTTTTCTGTCAAAAAATGGGATGTGCCAACTTTGTGTTTTGGGACATTTCCTGTCGCGGGCGCTAGGACTACCCACACAAGTGAGGTATCATTTTTATCGGGAGACCTGGGGGAACGCTCGGTGTAAGGAAATTTGTGGCTCCTCTCAGATTCCAGAACTTTCTGTCACCGAAATGTGAGGAAAATGTGTTTTTTTTAGCCAAATTTTGAGGTTTGCAAAGGATTCTGGGTAACAGAACCTGGTCAGAGCCCCACAAGTCACCCCATCTTGGATTCCCCTAGGTCTCTAGTTTTAAAAAATGCACAGGTTTGGTAGGTTTCCCTAGGTGCCGGCTGAGCTAGAGGCCAAAATCTACAGGTAGGCACTTTGCAAAAAACAGCTCTGTTTTCTGTGATGTGTCCACTTTGTGTTTTGGGGCATATCCTGTCGTGGAAGCTAGGCCTACCCACACAAGTGAGGTACCATTTTTATCAGGAGACTTAGGGGAACGCTGGGTGAAAGGAAATTTGTGGCTCCTCTCAGATTCCAGAACTTTCTGTCACCGAAATGTGAGGAAAATATGTTTTTCTTGCCAAATTTTGAGGTTTGCAAAGGATTCTGGGTAACAGAACCTGGTCAGAGCCCCACAAGTCACCCCATCTTGGATTCCCCTAGGTCTCTAGTTTTCAAAAATGCACAGGTTTGGTAGGTTTCCCTAGGTGCCGGCTGAGCTAGAGGCCAAAATCTACAGGTAGGCACTTTGCAAAAAACAGCTCTGTTTTCTGTCAAAAAATGGGATGTGCCCACTTTGTGTTTTGGGACATTTCCTGTCGCGGGCGCTAGGACTACCCACACAAGTGAGGTATCATTTTTATCGGGAGACCTGGGGGAACGCTCGGTGGAAGGAAATTTGTGGCTCCTCTCAGATTCCAAAACTTTCTGTCACCGAAATGTGAGGAAAATGTGTTTTTTTAGCCAAATTTTTGAGGTTTGCAAAGGATTCTGGGTAACAGAACCTGGTCAGAGCCCCACAAGTTACCCCATCTTGGATTACCCTAGGTATCTAGTTTTCAAAAACGCACAGGTGTGGTAGGTTTCCCTAGGTGCCGGCTGAGCTAGAGGCCAAAATCTACAGGTAGGCACTTTGCAAAAAACAGCTCTGTTTTCTGTCAAAAAATGGGATGTGCCAACTTTGTGTTTTGGGACATTTCCTGTCGCGGGCGCTAGGACTACCCACACAAGTGAGGTATCATTTGTATCGGGAGACCTGGGGGAACACTCGGTGGAAGGAAATTTGTGGCTCCTCTCAGATTCCAGAACTTTCTGTCACCGAAATGTGAGGAAGATGTGTTTTTTTTAGCCAAATTTTGAGGTTTGCAAAGGATTCTGGGTAACAGAACCTGGTCAGAGCCCCACAAGTCACCCCATCTTGGATTCCCCTAGGTCTCTAGTTTTAAAAAATGCACAGGTTTGGTAGGTTTCCCTAGGTGCCGGCTGAGCTAGAGGCCAAAATCTACAGGTAGGCACTTTGCAAAAAACAGCTCTGTTTTCTGTGATGTGTCCACGTTGTGTTTTGGGGCATATCCTGTCGCGGACGCTAGGCCTACCCACACAAGTGAGGTACCATTTTTATCTGGAGACTTGGGGCAACGCTGGGTGCAAGGAAATTTGTGGCTCCTCTCAGATTCCAGAACTTTCTGTCACCGAAATGTGAGGAAAATATGTTTTTTTAGCCAAATTTTGAGGTTTGCAAATGATTCTGGATAACAGAACCTGGTCAGAGCCCCACAAGTTACCCCATCTTGGATTTCCCTAGGTCTCTAGTTTTCAAAAATGCACTGGTTTGGTAGGTTTCCCTAGGTGCCGGCTGAGCTAGAGGCCAAAATCTACAGGTAGGCACTTTGCAAAAAACAGCTCTGTTTTCTGTCAAAAAATGGGATGTGCCCACTTTGTGTTTTGGGACATTTCCTGTCGCGGGCGCTAGGACTACCCACACAAGTGAGGTATCATTTTTATCGGGAGACCTGGGGGAACGCTCGGTGGAAGGAAATTTGTGGCTCCTCTCAGATTCCAGAACTTTCTGTCACCGAAATGTGAGGAAAATGTGTTTTTTTAGCCAAATTTTGAGGTTTGCAAATGATTCTGGGTAACAGAATCTGGTCAGAGCCCCACAAGTCACCCCATGTTGGATTCCCCTAGGTCTCTAGTTTTCAAACATGCACAGGTTTGGTAGGTTTCCCTAGGTGCCGGCTGAGCTAGAGGCCAAAATCTACAGGTAGGCACTTTGCAAAAAACAGCTCTGTTTTCTGTCAAAAAATGGGATGTGCCCACTTTGTGTTTTGGAACATATCCTGTCGCGGGCGCTAGGCCTACCCACACAAGTGAGGTACCATTTTTATCGGGAGACTTGGGGGAACGCTGGGTGCAAGGAAATTTGTGGCTCCTCTCAGATTCCAGAACTTTCTGTCACCGAAATGTGAGGAAAATATGTTTTTTTAGCCAAATTTTGAGGTTTGCAAATGATTCTGGATAACAGAACCTTGTCAGAGCCCCACAAGTTACCCCATCTTGGATTTCCCTAGGTCTCTAGTTTTCAAAAATGCACTGGTTTGGTAGGTTTCCCTAGGTGCCGGCTGAGCTAGAGGCCAAAATCTACAGGTAGGCACTTTGCAAAAAACAGCTCTGTTTTCTGTGATGTGTCCACGTTGTGTTTTGGGGCATATCCTGTCGCGGACGCTAGGATTACCCAAACAAGTGAGGTACCATTTTTATCAGGAGACTTAGGGGAACGCTGGGTGCAAGGAAATTTGTGGCTCCTCTCAGATTCCAGAACTTTCTGTCACCGAAATATGAGGAAAGTATGTTTTTCTTGCCAGATTTTGAGGTTTGCAAAGGATTCTGGGTAACAGAACATGGTCAGAGCCCCACAAGTCACCCCATCTTGGATTCCCCTAGGTCTCTAGTTTTCAAAAATGCACAGGTTTGGTAGGTTTCCCTAGGTGCCGGCTGAGCTAGAGGCCAAAATCTACAGGTAGGCACTTTGCAAAAAACAGCTCTGTTTTCTGTGATGTGTCCACGATGTGTTTTGGAAGATATCCTGTTGTAGACACTAGGCCTACCCACACAAGTGAGGTACCATTTTTATCAGGAGACTTAGGGAAACGCTGGGTGCAAGGAAATTTGTGGCTCCTCTCAGATTCCAGAACTTTCTGTCACCGAAATGTGAGGAAAATATGTTTTTCTTGCCAAATTTTGAGATTTGCAAAGGATTGTGGGTAACAGAACCTGGTCAGAGCCCCACAAGTCACCCCATCTTGGATTCCCTTTAAAAAATGCACAGGTTTGGTAGGTTTCCCTAGGTGCCGGCTGGGCTAGAGGCCAAAATCTACAGGTAGGCACTTTGCAAAAAACAGCTCTGTTTTCTGTCAAAAAATGGGATGTGCCCACTTTGTGTTTTGGGACATTTCCTGTCGCGGGCGCTAGGACTACCCACACAAGTGAGGTATCATTTTTATCGGGAGACCTTGGGGAACGCTCGGTGGAAGGAAATTTGTGGCTCCTCTCAGATTCCAGAACTTTCTGTCACCGAAATGTGAGGAAAATGTGTTTTTTTAGCCAAATTTTTGAGGTTTGCAAAGGATTCTGGGTAACAGAACCTGGTCAGAGCCCCACAAGTTACCCCATCTTGGATTACCCTAGGTATCTAGTTTTCAAAAACGCACAGGTGTGGTAGGTTTCCCTAGGTGCCGGCTGAGCTAGAGGCCAAAATCTACAGGTAGGCACTTTGCAAAAAACAGCTCTGTTTTCTGTCAAAAAATGGGATGTGCCAACTTTGTGTTTTGGGACATTTCCTGTCGCGGGCGCTAGGACTACCCACACAAGTGAGGTATCATTTGTATCGGGAGACCTGGGGGAACACTCGGTGGAAGGAAATTTGTGGCTCCTCTCAGATTCCAGAACTTTCTGTCACCGAAATGTGAGGAAGATGTGTTTTTTTTAGCCAAATTTTGAGGTTTGCAAAGGATTCTGGGTAACAGAACCTGGTCAGAGCCCCACAAGTCACCCCATCTTGGATTCCCCTAGGTCTCTAGTTTTAAAAAATGCACAGGTTTGGTAGGTTTCCCTAGGTGCCGGCTGAGCTAGAGGCCAAAATCTACAGGTAGGCACTTTGCAAAAAACAGCTCTGTTTTCTGTGATGTGTCCACGTTGTGTTTTGGGGCATATCCTGTCGCGGACGCTAGGCCTACCCACACAAGTGAGGTACCATTTTTATCTGGAGACTTGGGGCAACGCTGGGTGCAAGGAAATTTGTGGCTCCTCTCAGATTCCAGAACTTTCTGTCACCGAAATGTGAGGAAAATATGTTTTTTTAGCCAAATTTTGAGGTTTGCAAATGATTCTGGATAACAGAACCTGGTCAGAGCCCCACAAGTTACCCCATCTTGGATTTCCCTAGGTCTCTAGTTTTCAAAAATGCACTGGTTTGGTAGGTTTCCCTAGGTGCCGGCTGAGCTAGAGGCCAAAATCTACAGGTAGGCACTTTGCAAAAAACAGCTCTGTTTTCTGTCAAAAAATGGGATGTGCCCACTTTGTGTTTTGGGACATTTCCTGTCGCGGGCGCTAGGACTACCCACACAAGTGAGGTATCATTTTTATCGGGAGACCTGGGGGAACGCTCGGTGGAAGGAAATTTGTGGCTCCTCTCAGATTCCAGAACTTTCTGTCACCGAAATGTGAGGAAAATGTGTTTTTTTAGCCAAATTTTGAGGTTTGCAAATGATTCTGGGTAACAGAATCTGGTCAGAGCCCCACAAGTCACCCCATGTTGGATTCCCCTAGGTCTCTAGTTTTCAAACATGCACAGGTTTGGTAGGTTTCCCTAGGTGCCGGCTGAGCTAGAGGCCAAAATCTACAGGTAGGCACTTTGCAAAAAACAGCTCTGTTTTCTGTCAAAAAATGGGATGTGCCCACTTTGTGTTTTGGAACATATCCTGTCGCGGGCGCTAGGCCTACCCACACAAGTGAGGTACCATTTTTATCGGGAGACTTGGGGGAACGCTGGGTGCAAGGAAATTTGTGGCTCCTCTCAGATTCCAGAACTTTCTGTCACCGAAATGTGAGGAAAATATGTTTTTTTAGCCAAATTTTGAGGTTTGCAAATGATTCTGGATAACAGAACCTTGTCAGAGCCCCACAAGTTACCCCATCTTGGATTTCCCTAGGTCTCTAGTTTTCAAAAATGCACTGGTTTGGTAGGTTTCCCTAGGTGCCGGCTGAGCTAGAGGCCAAAATCTACAGGTAGGCACTTTGCAAAAAACAGCTCTGTTTTCTGTGATGTGTCCACGTTGTGTTTTGGGGCATATCCTGTCGCGGACGCTAGGCCTACCCAAACAAGTGAGGTACCATTTTTATCAGGAGACTTAGGGGAACGCTGGGTGCAAGGAAATTTGTGGCTCCTCTCAGATTCCAGAACTTTCTGTCACCGAAATATGAGGAAAGTATGTTTTTCTTGCCAGATTTTGAGGTTTGCAAAGGATTCTGGGTAACAGAACCTGGTCAGAGCCCCACAAGTCACCCCATCTTGGATTCCCCTAGGTCTCTAGTTTTCAAAAATGCACAGGTTTGGTAGGTTTCCCTAGGTGCCGGCTGAGCTAGAGGCCAAAATCTACAGGTAGGCACTTTGCAAAAAACAGCTCTGTTTTCTGTGATGTGTCCACGATGTGTTTTGGAAGATATCCTGTTGTAGACACTAGGCCTACCCACACAAGTGAGGTACCATTTTTATCAGGAGACTTAGGGAAACGCTGGGTGCAAGGAAATTTGTGGCTCCTCTCAGATTCCAGAACTTTCTGTCACCGAAATGTGAGGAAAATATGTTTTTCTTGCCAAATTTTGAGATTTGCAAAGGATTGTGGGTAACAGAACCTGGTCAGAGCCCCACAAGTCACCCCATCTTGGATTCCCTTTAAAAAATGCACAGGTTTGGTAGGTTTCCCTAGGTGCCGGCTGGGCTAGAGGCCAAAATCTACAGGTAGGCACTTTGCAAAAAACAGCTCTGTTTTCTGTCAAAAAATGGGATGTGCCCACTTTGTGTTTTGGGACATTTCCTGTCGCGGGCGCTAGGACTACCCACACAAGTGAGGTATCATTTTTATCGGGAGACCTTGGGGAACGCTCGGTGGAAGGAAATTTGTGGCTCCTCTCAGATTCCAGAACTTTCTGTCACCGAAATGTGAGGAAAATGTGTTTTTTTAGCCAAATTTTTGAGGTTTGCAAAGGATTCTGGGTAACAGAACCTGGTCAGAGCCCCACAAGTTACCCCATCTTGGATTACCCTAGGTATCTAGTTTTCAAAAACGCACAGGTGTGGTAGGTTTCCCTAGGTGCCGGCTGAGCTAGAGGCCAAAATCTACAAGTAGGCACTTTGCAAAAAACAGCTCTGTTTTCTGTCAAAAAATGGGATGTGCCCACTTTGTGTTTTGGGACATTTCCTGTCGCGGGCGCTAGGACTACCCACACAAGTGAGGTATCATTTTTATCGGGAGACCTGGGGGAACGCTCGGTGGAAGGAAATTTGTGGCTCCTCTCAGATTCCAGAACTTTCTGTCACCGAAATGTGAGGAAAATATGTTTTTCTTGCCAGATTTTGAGGTTTGCAAAGGATTCTGGGTAACAGAACTTGGTCAGAGCCCCACAAGTCACCCCATCTTGGATTCCCCTAGGTCTCTAGTTTTCAAAAATGCACTGGTTTGGTAGGTTTCCCTAGGTGCCGGCTGAGCTAGAGGCCAAAATCTACAGGTAGGCACTTTGCAAAAAACAGCTCTGTTTTCTGTCAAAAAATGGGATGTGCCCACTTTGTGTGTTGAGACATTTCCTGTCGCGGGCGCTAGGACTACCCACACAAGTGAGGTATCATTTTTATCGGGAGACCTGGGGGAACGCTCGGTGGAAGGAAATTTGTGGCTCCTCTCAGATTCCAGAACTTTCTGTCACCGAAATGTGAGGAAAATGTGTTTTTTTAGCCAAATTTTGAGGTTTGCAAAGGATTCTGGGTAACAGAACCTGGTCAGAGCCCCACAAGTCACCCCATCTTGGATTCCCCTAGGTCTCTAGTTTTAAAAAATGCACAGGTTTGGTAGGTTTCCCTAGGTGCTGGCTGAGCTAGAGGCCAAAATCTACAGGTAGGCACTTTGCAAAAAACAGCTCTGTTTTCTGTCAAAAAATGGGATGTGCCCACTTTGTGTTTTGGGACATTTCCTGTCGCGGGCGCTAGGACTACCCATACAAGTGAGGTATCATTTTTATCGGGAGACCTGGGGGAACTCTCGGTGGAAGGAAATTTTTGGCTCCTCTCAGATTCCAGAACTTTCTGTCACCGAAATGTGAGGAAAATGTGTTTTTTTAGCCAAATTTTTGAGGTTTGCAAAGGATTCTGGGTAACAGAACCTGGTCAGAGCCCCACAAGTCACCCCATCTTGGATTCCCCTAGGTCTCTAGTTTTAAAAAATGCACAGGTTTGGTAGGTTTCCCTAGGTGCCGGCTGAGCTAGAGGCCAAAATCTACAGGTAGGCACTTTGCAAAAAACAGCTCTGTTTTCTGTGATGTGTCCACGTTGTGTTTTGGGGCATATCCTGTCGTGGAAGCTAGGCCTACCCACACAAGTGAGGTACCATTTTTATCAGGAGACTTAGGGGAACGCTGGGTGAAAGGAAATTTGTGGCTCCTCTCAGATTCCAGAACTTTCTGTCACCGAAATGTGAGGAAAATATGTTTTTCTTGCCAAATTTTGAGGTTTGCAAAGGATTCTGGGTAACAGAACATGGTCAGAGCCCCACAAGTCACCCCATCTTGGATTCCCCTAGGTGTCTAGTTTTCAAAAATGCACAGGTTTGGTAGGTTTCCCTAGGTGCCGACTGAGCTACAGGCCAAAATCTACAGGTAGGCACTTTGGAAAAAACAGCTCTGTTTTCTGTGAT
The DNA here is from genome assembly GCF_031143425.1 of Pleurodeles waltl. NCBI lineage: Eukaryota > Metazoa > Chordata > Amphibia > Caudata > Salamandridae > Pleurodeles > Pleurodeles waltl. The sequence continues at coordinate 844,002,902 of NC_090436.1, forward strand.
GTGTCCATGTTGTGTTTTGGGGCATATCCTGTCGCGGACGCTAGGCCTACCCACACAAGTGAGGTACCATTTTTATCAGGAGACTTAGGGGAACGCTGGGTGCAAGGAAATTTGTGGCTCCTCTCAGATTCCAGAACTTTCTGTCAGCGAAATGTGAGGAAAATGTGTTTTTTTAGCCACATTTTGCGGTTTGCAAAGGATTCTGGGTAACAGAACCTGGTCAGAGCCCCACAAGTCACCCCATCTTGATTCCCCTAGGTCTCTAGTTTTCAAAAATGCACAGGTTTGGTATGTTTCCCTAGGTGCCGGCTGAGCTAGAGGCCAGAATCTACAGGTAGGCACTTTGCAAAAAACAGCTGTTTTCTGTGATGTGTCCATGTTGTGTTTTGGGGCATATCCTGTCGCGGGTGCTAGGGCTACCCACACAAGTGAGGTACCATTTTTATTGGGAGACTTGGGGGAACGCTGGGTGGAAGGAAATTTGTGGCTCCTCTCAGATTCCAGAACTTTCTGTCACCGAAATGTGAGGAAAATATGTTTTTTTAGCCAAATGTTGAGGTTTGCAAAGGATTCTGGGTAATAGAACCTGGTCAGAGCCCCAAAAGTCACCCCATCTTGGATTCCCCTAGGTCTCTAGTTTTAAAAAATGCACAGGTTTGGTAGGTTTCCTTATGTGCCAGCTGAGCTAGAGGCCAAAATCTACAGGTAGGCACTTTGCAAAAAACAGCTGTTTTCTGTGATGTGTCCACGTTGTGTTTTGGAGCATATCCTGTCACGGGCGCTAGGCCTACCCACACAAGTGAGGTACCATTTTTATCGGGAGACTTGGGGGAACGCTGGGTGCAAGGAAATTTGTGGCTCCTCTCAGATTCCAGAACTTTCTGTCACCGAAATGTGAGGAAAATATGTTTTTTTAGCCAAATTTTGAGGTTTGCAAATGGTTCTGGATAACAGAACCTGGTCAGAGCCCCACAAGTCACCCCATCTTGGATTTCCCTAGGTCTCTAGTTTTCAAAAATGCACTGGTTTGGTAGGTTTCCCTAGGTGCCGGCTGAGCTAGAGTCCAAAATCTACAGGTAGGCACTTTGCAAAAAACAGCTCTGTTTTCTGTCAAAAAATGGGATGGGTCCACTTTGTGTTTTGGGACATTTCCTGTCGCGGGCGCTAGGACTACCCACACAAGTGAGGTATCATTTTTATCGGGAGACCTGGGGGAACGCTCGGTGGAAGGAAATTTGTGGCTCCTCTCAGATTCCAGAACTTTCTGTCACCGAAATGTGAGGAAAATGTGTTTTTTTAGCCAAATTTTGAGGTTTGCAAATGATTCTGGGTAACAGAATCTGGTCAGAGCCCCACAAGTCACCCCATCTTGGATTCCCCTAGGTCTCTAGTTTTCAAAAATGCACAGGTTTGGTAGGTTTCCCTAGGTGCCGGCTGAGCTAGAGGCCAAAATCTACAGGTAGGCACTTTGCAAAAAACAGCTCTGTTTTCTGTGATGTGTCCACGTTGTGTTTTGGGGCATATCCTGTCGCGGACGCTAGGCCTACCCACACAAGTGAGGTACCATTTTTATCAGGAGACTTAGGGGAACGCTGGGTGCAAGGAAATTTGTGGCTCCTCTCAGATTCCAGAACTTTCTGTCACCGAAATGTGAGGAAAATATGTTTTTCTTGCCAGATTTTGAGGTTTGCAAAGGATTCTGGGTAACATAACCTGGTCAGAGCCCCACAAGTTACCCCATCTTGGATTCCCCTAGGTCTCTAGTTTTCAAAAATGCACTGGTTTGGTAGGTTTCCCTAGGTGCCGGCTGAGCTAGAGGCCAAAATCTACAGGTAGGCACTTTGCAAAAAACAGCTCTGTTTTCTGTCAAAAAATGGGATGTGCCCACTTTGTGTTTTGGGACATTTCCTGTCGCGGGCGCTAGGAGTACCCACACAAGTGAGGTATCATTTTTATCGGGAGACCTGGGGGAACGCTCGGTGGAAGGAAATTTGTGGCTCCTCTCAGATTCCAGAACTTTCTGTCACCGAAATGTGAGGAAAATGTGTTTTTTTAGCCAAATTTTGAGGTTTGCAAATGATTCTGGGTAACAGAATCTGGTCAGAGCCCCACAAGTCACCCCATCTTGGATTCCCCTAGGTCTCTAGTTTTCAAACATGCACAGGTTTGGTAGGTTTCCCTAGGTGCCGGCTGAGCTAGAGGCCAAAATCTACAGGTAGGCACGTTGCAAAAAACAGCTCTGTTTTCTGTCAAAAAATGGGATGTGCCCACTTTGTGTTTTGGAACATATCCTGTCGCGGGCGCTAGGCCTACCCACACAAGTGAGGTACCATTTTTATCGGGAGACTTGGGGGAACGCTGGGTGCAAGGAAATTTGTGGCTCCTCTCAGATTCCAGAACTTTCTGTCACCGAAATGTGAGGAAAATATGTTTTTTTAGCCAAATTTTGAGGTTTGCAAATGATTCTGGATAACAGAACCTTGTCAGAGCCCCACAAGTTACCCCATCTTGGATTTCCCTAGGTCTCTAGTTTTCAAAAATGCACTGGTTTGGTAGGTTTCCCTAGGTGCCGGCTGAGCTAGAGGCCAAAATCTACAGGTAGGCACTTTGCAAAAAACAGCTCTGTTTTCTGTGATGTGTCCACGTTGTGTTTTGGGGCATATCCTGTCGCGGACGCTAGGCCTACCCAAACAAGTGAGGTACCATTTTTATCAGGAGACTTAGGGGAACGCTGGGTGCAAGGAAATTTGTGGCTCCTCTCAGATTCCAGAACTTTCTGTCACCGAAATATGAGGAAAGTATGTTTTTCTTGCCAGATTTTGAGGTTTGCAAAGGATTCTGGGTAACAGAACCTGGTCAGAGCCCCACAAGTCACCCCATCTTGGATTCCCCTAGGTCTCTAGTTTTCAAAAATGCACAGGTTTGGTAGGTTTCCCTAGGTGCCGGCTGAGCTAGAGGCCAAAATCTACAGGTAGGCACTTTGCAAAAAACAGCTCTGTTTTCTGTGATGTGTCCACGATGTGTTTTGGAAGATATCCTGTTGTAGACACTAGGCCTACCCACACAAGTGAGGTACCATTTTTATCAGGAGACTTAGGGGAACGCTGGGTGCAAGGAAATTTGTGGCTCCTCTCAGATTCCAGAACTTTCTGTCACCGAAATGTGAGGAAAATATGTTTTTCTTGCCAAATTTTGAGGTTTGCAAAGGATTGTGGGTAACAGAACCTGGTCAGAGCCCCACAAGTCACCCCATCTTGGATTCCCTTTAAAAAATGCACAGGTTTGGTAGGTTTCCCTAGGTGCCGGCTGGGCTAGAGGCCAAAATCTACAGGTAGGCACTTTGCAAAAAACAGCTCTGTTTTCTGTCAAAAAATGGGATGTGCCCACTTTGTGTTTTGGGACATTTCCTGTCGCGGGCGCTAGGACTACCCACACAAGTGAGGTATCATTTTTATCGGGAGACCTGGGGGAACGCTCGGTGGAAGGAAATTTGTGGCTCCTCTCAGATTCCAGAACTTTCTGTCACCGAAATGTGAGGAAAATGTGTTTTTTTAGCCAAATTTTTGAGGTTTGCAAAGGATTCTGGGTAACAGAACCTGGTCAGAGCCCCACAAGTTACCCCATCTTGGATTACCCTAGGTATCTAGTTTTCAAAAACGCACAGGTGTGGTAGGTTTCCCTAGGTGCCGGCTGAGCTAGAGGCCAAAATCTACAAGTAGGCACTTTGCAAAAAACAGCTCTGTTTTCTGTCAAAAAATGGGATGTGCCCACTTTGTGTTTTGGGACATTTCCTGTCGCGGGCGCTAGGACTACCCACACAAGTGAGGTATCATTTTTATCGGGAGACCTGGGGGAACGCTCGGTGGAAGGAAATTTGTGGCTCCTCTCAGATTCCAGAACTTTCTGTCACCGAAATGTGAGGAAAATATGTTTTTCTTGCCAGATTTTGAGGTTTGCAAAGGATTCTGGGTAACAGAACTTGGTCAGAGCCCCACAAGTCACCCCATCTTGGATTCCCCTAGGTCTCTAGTTTTCAAAAATGCACTGGTTTGGTAGGTTTCCCTAGGTGCCGGCTGAGCTAGAGGCCAAAATCTACAGGTAGGCACTTTGCAAAAAACAGCTCTGTTTTCTGTCAAAAAATGGGATGTGCCCACTTTGTGTGTTGAGACATTTCCTGTCGCGGGCGCTAGGACTACCCACACAAGTGAGGTATCATTTTTATCGGGAGACCTGGGGGAACGCTCGGTGGAAGGAAATTTGTGGCTCCTCTCAGATTCCAGAACTTTCTGTCACCGAAATGTGAGGAAAATGTGTTTTTTTAGCCAAATTTTGAGGTTTGCAAAGGATTCTGGGTAACAGAACCTGGTCAGAGCCCCACAAGTCACCCCATCTTGGATTCCCCTAGGTCTCTAGTTTTCAAAAATGCACAGGTTTGGTAGGTTTCCCTAGGTGCCGGCTGAGCTAGAGGCCAAAATCTACAGGTAGGCACTTTGCAAAAAACAGCTCTGTTTTCTGTCAAAAAATGGGATGTGCCCACTTTGTGTTTTGGGACATTTCCTGTCGCGGGCGCTAGGACTACCCACACAAGTGAGGTATCATTTTTATCGGGAGACCTGGGGGAACTCTCGGTGGAAGGAAATTTTTGGCTCCTCTCAGATTCCAGAACTTTCTGTCACCGAAATGTGAGGAAAATGTGTTTTTTTAGCCAAATTTTTGAGGTTTGCAAAGGATTCTGGGTAACAGAACCTGGTCAGAGCCCCACAAGTCACCCCATCTTGGATTCCCCTAGGTCTCTAGTTTTAAAAAATGCACAGGTTTGGTAGGTTTCCCTAGGTGCCGGCTGAGCTAGAGGCCAAAATCTACAGGTAGGCACTTTGCAAAAAACAGCTCTGTTTTCTGTGATGTGTCCACGTTGTGTTTTGGGGCATATCCTGTCGTGGAAGCTAGGCCTACCCACACAAGTGAGGTACCATTTTTATCAGGAGACTTAGGGGAACGCTGGGTGAAAGGAAATTTGTGGCTCCTCTCAGATTCCAGAACTTTCTGTCACCGAAATGTGAGGAAAATATGTTTTTCTTGCCAAATTTTGAGGTTTGCAAAGGATTCTGGGTAACAGAACATGGTCAGAGCCCCACAAGTCACCCCATCTTGGATTCCCCTAGGTGTCTAGTTTTCAAAAATGCACAGGTTTGGTAGGTTTCCCTAGGTGCCGACTGAGCTACAGGCCAAAATCTACAGGTAGGCACTTTGGAAAAAACAGCTCTGTTTTCTGTGATGTGTCCATGTTGTGTTTTGGGGCATATCCTGTCGCGGACGCTAGGCCTACCCACACAAGTGAGGTACCATTTTTATCAGGAGACTTAGGGGAACGCTGGGTGCAAGGAAATTTGTGGTTCCTCTCAGATTCCAGAACTTTCTGTCACCGAAATGTGAGGAAAATGTTTTTTTAGCCACATTTTGCGGTTTGCAAAGGATTCTGGGTAACAGAACCTGGTCAGAGCCCCACAAGTCACCCCATCTTGATTCCCCTAGGTCTCTAGTTTTCAAAAATGCACAGGTTTGGTATGTTTCCCTAGGTGCCGGCTGAGCTAGAGGCCACAATCTACAGGTAGGCACTTTGCAAAAAACAGCTGTTTTCTGTGATGTGTCCACGTTGTGTTTTGGGGCATATCCTGTCGCGGGTGCTAGGGCTACCCACACAAGTGAGGTACCATTTTTATTGGGAGACTTGGGGGAACGCTGGGTGGAAGGAAATTTGTGGCTCCTCTCAGATTCCAGAACTTTCTGTCACCGAAATGTGAGGAAAATATGTTTTTTTAGCCAAATGTTGAGGTTTGCAAAGGATTCTGGGTAATAGAACCTGGTCAGAGCCCCAAAAGTCACCCCATCTTGGATTCCCCTAGGTCTCTAGTTTTAAAAAATGCACAGGTTTGGTAGGTTTCCTTATGTGCCAGCTGAGCTAGAGGCCAAAATCTACAGGTAGGCACTTTGCAAAAAACAGCTGTTTTCTGTGATGTGTCCACGTTGTGTTTTGGAGCATATCCTGTCACGGGCGCTAGGCCTACCCACACAAGTGAGGTACCATTTTTATCGGGAGACTTGGGGGAACGCTGGGTGCAAGGAAATTTGTGGCTCCTCTCAGATTCCAGAACTTTCTGTCACCGAAATGTGAGGAAAATATGTATTTTTAGCCAAATTTTGAGGTTTGCAAATGGTTCTGGATAACAGAACCTGGTCAGAGCCCCACAAGTCACCCCATCTTGGATTTCCCTAGGTCTCTAGTTTTCAAAAATGCACTGGTTTGGTAGGTTTCCCTAGGTGCCGGCTGAGCTAGAGGCCAAAATCTACAGGTAGGCACTTTGCAAAAAACAGCTCTGTTTTCTGTCAAAAAATGGGATGGGTCCACTTTGTGTTTTGGGACATTTCCTGTCGCGGGCGCTAGGACTACCCACACAAGTGAGGTATCATTTTTATCGGGAGACCTGGGGGAACGCTCGGTGGAAGGAAATTTGTGGCTCCTCTCAGATTCCAGAACTTTCTGTCACCGAAATGTGAGGAAAATGTGTTTTTTTAGCCAAATTTTGAGGTTTGCAAATGATTCTGGGTAACAGAATCTGGTCAGAGCCCCACAAGTCACCCCATCTTGGATTCCCCTAGGTCTCTAGTTTTCAAAAATGCACAGGTTTGGTAGGTTTCCCTAGGTGCCGGCTGAGCTAGAGGCCAAAATCTACAGGTAGGCACTTTGCAAAAAACAGCTCTGTTTTCTGTGATGTGTCCACGTTGTGTTTTGGGGCATATCCTGTCGCGGACGCTAGGCCTACCCACACAAGTGAGGTACCATTTTTATCAGGAGACTTAGGGGAACGCTGGGTGCAAGGAAATTTGTGGCTCCTCTCAGATTCCAGAACTTTCTGTCACCGAAATGTGAGGAAAATATGTTTTTCTTGCCAGATTTTGAGGTTTGCAAAGGATTCTGGGTAACATAACCTGGTCAGAGCCCCACAAGTCACCCCATATTGGATTCCCCTAGGTCTCTAGTTTTCAAAAATGCACAGGTTTGGTAGGTTTCCCTAGGTGCCGGCTGAGCTAGAGGCCAAAATCTACAGGTAGGCACTTTGCAAAAAACAGCTCTGTTTTCTGTGATGTGTCCACGTTGTGTTTTGGAAGATATCCTGTTGTAGACACTAGGCCTACCCACACAAGTGAGGTACCATTTTTATCAGGAGACTTAGGGGAACGCTGGGTGCAAGGAAATTTGTGGCTCCTCTCAGATTCCAGAACTTTCTGTCACCGAAATGTGAGGAAAATATGTTTTTCTTGCCAAATTTTGAGGTTTGCAAAGGATTCTGGGTAACAGAACCTGGTCAGAGCCCCACAAGTCACCCCATCTTGGATTCCCTTTCAAAAATGCACAGGTTTGGTAGGTTTCCCTAGGTGCCGGCTGAGCTAGAGGCCAAAATCTACAGGTAGGCACTTTGCAAAAAACAGCTCTGTTTTCTGTCTAAAAATGGGATGTGCCCACTTTGTGTTTTGGAACATTTCCTGTCGCGGGCGCTAGGACTACCCACACAAGTGAGGTATCATTTGTATCGGGAGACCTGGGGGAACGCTCCGTGGAAGGAAATTTGTGGCTCCTCTCAGATTCCAGAACTTTCTGTCACCGAAATGTGAGGAAAATATGTTTTTTTAGCCAAATTTTGAGGTTTGCAAATGGTTCTGGATAACAGAACCTGGTCAGAGCCCCACAAGTCACCCCATCTTGGATTTCCCTAGGTCTCTAGTTTTCAAAAATGCACTGGTTTGGTAGGTTTCCCTAGGTGCCGGCTGAGCTAGAGGCCAAAATCTACAGGTAGGCACTTTGCAAAAAACAGCTCTGTTTTCTGTCAAAAAATGGGATGGGTCCACTTTGTGTTTTGGGACATTTCCTGTCGCGGGCGCTAGGACTACCCACACAAGTGAGGTATCATTTTTATCGGGAGACCTGGGGGAACGCTGGGTGCAAGGAAATTTGTGGCTCCTCTCAGATTCCAGAACTTTCTGTCACCGAAATGTGAGGAAAATATGTTTTTTTAGCCAAATTTTGAGGTTTGCAAATGATTCTGGATAACAGAACCTGGTCAGAGCCCCACCAGTTACCCCATCTTGGATTTCCCTAGGTCTCTAGTTTTCAAAAATGCACTGGTTTGGTAGGTTTCCCTAGGTGCCGGCTGAGCTAGAGGCCAAAATCTACAGGTAGGCACTTTGCAAAAAACAGCTCTGTTCTCTGTCAAAAAATGGGATGTGCCCACTTTGTGTTTTGGGACATTTCCTGTTGCGGGCGCTAGGACTACCCACACAAGTGAGGTATCATTTTTATCGGGAGACTTGGGAGCACGCTCGGTGGAAGAAAATTTGTGGCTCCTCTCAGATTCCAGAACTTTCTGTCACCGAAATGTGAGGAAAATGTATTTTTTTAGCCAAATTTTGAGGTTTGCAAAGGATTCTGGGTAACAAAACCTGGTCAGAGCCCCACAAGTCACCCCATCTTGGATTTCCCTAGGTCTCTAGTTTTCAAAAATGCACAGGTTTGGTAGGTTTCCCTATGTGCCGGCTGAGCTAGAGGCCAAAATCTACAGGTAGGCACTTTGCAAAAAACAGCTCTGTTTTCTGTGATGTGTCCACGTTGTGTTTTGGGGCATATCCTGTCGCGGACGCTAGGCCTACCCACACAAGTGAGGTACCATTTTTATCAGGAGACTTAGGGGAACGCTGGGTGCAAGGAAATTTGTGGCTCCTCTCAGATTCCAGAACTTTCTGTCACCGAAATGTGAGGAAAATATGTTTTTCTTGCCAGATTTTGAGGTTTGCAAAGGTTTCTGGGTAACATAACCTGGTCAGAGCCCCACAAGTCACCCCATATTGGATTCCCCTAGGTCTCTAGTTTTCAAAAATGCACAGGTTTGGTAGGTTTCCCTAGGTGCCGGCTGAGCTAGAGGCCAAAATCTACAGGTAGGCACTTTGCAAAAAACAGCTCTGTTTTCTGTGATGTGTCCACGTTGTGTTTTGGAAGATATCCTGTTGTAGACACTAGGCCTACCCACACAAGTGAGGTACCATTTTTATCAGGAGACTTAGGGGAACGCTGGGTGCAAGGAAATTTGTGGCTCCTCTCAGATTCCAGAACTTTCTGTCACCGAAATGTGAGGAAAATATGTTTTTCTTGCCAAATTTTGAGGTTTGCAAAGGATTCTGGGTAACAGAACCTGGTCAGAGCCCCACAAGTCACCCCATCTTGGATTCCCTTTAAAAAATGCACAGGTTTGGTAGGTTTCCCTAGGTGCCGGCTGAGCTAGAGGCCAAAATCTACAGGTAGGCACTTTGCAAAAAACAGCTCTGTTTTCTGTCTAAAAATGGGATGTGCCCACTTTGTGTTTTGGAACATTTCCTGTCGCGGGCGCTAGGACTACCCACACAAGTGAGGTATCATTTTTATCGGGAGACCTGGGGGAACGCTCCGTGGAAGGAAATTTGTGGCTCCTCTCAGATTCCAGAACTTTCTGTCACCGAAATGTGAGGAAAATGTGTTTTTTAGCCAAATTTTTGAGGTTTGCAAAGGATTCTGGGTAACAGAACCTGGTCAGAGCCCCACAAGTTACCCCATCTTGGATTACCCTAGGTATCTAGTTTTCAAAAACGCACAGGTGTGGTAGGTTTCCCTAGGTGCCGGCTGAGCTAGAGGCCAAAATCTACAGGTAGGCACTTTGCAAAAAACAGCTCTGTTTTCTGTCAAAAAATGGGATGTGCCAACTTTGTGTTTTGGGACATTTCCTGTCGCGGGCGCTAGGACTACCCACACAAGTGAGGTATCATTTTTATCGGGAGACCTGGGGGAACGCTCGGTGTAAGGAAATTTGTGGCTCCTCTCAGATTCCAGAACTTTCTGTCACCGAAATGTGAGGAAAATGTGTTTTTTTTAGCCAAATTTTGAGGTTTGCAAAGGATTCTGGGTAACAGAACCTGGTCAGAGCCCCACAAGTCACCCCATCTTGGATTCCCCTAGGTCTCTAGTTTTAAAAAATGCACAGGTTTGGTAGGTTTCCCTAGGTGCCGGCTGAGCTAGAGGCCAAAATCTACAGGTAGGCACTTTGCAAAAAACAGCTGTTTTCTGTGATGTGTCCACGTTGTGTTTTGGAGCATATCCTGTCACGGGCGCTAGGCCTACCCACACAAGTGAGGTACCATTTTTATCGGGAGACTTGGGGGAACGCTGGGTGCAAGGAAATTTGTGGCTCCTCTCAGATTCCAGAACTTTCTGTCACCGAAATGTGAGGAAAATATGTTTTTTTAGCCAAATTTTGAGGTTTGCAAATGGTTCTGGATAACAGAACCTGGTCAGAGCCCCACAAGTCACCCCATCTTGGATTTCCCTAGGTCTCTAGTTTTCAAAAATGCACTGGTTTGGTAGGTTTCCCTAGGTGCCGGCTGAGCTAGAGGCCAAAATCTACAGGTAGGCACTTTGCAAAAAACAGCTCTGTTTTCTGTCAAAAAATGGGATGGGTCCACTTTGTGTTTTGGGACATTTCCTGTCGCGGGCGCTAGGACTACCCACACAAGTGAGGTATCATTTTTATCGGGAGACCTGGGGGAACGCTCGGTGGAAGGAAATTTGTGGCTCCTCTCAGATTCCAGAACTTTCTGTCACCGAAATGTGAGGAAAATGTGTTTTTTTAGCCAAATTTTGAGGTTTGCAAATGATTCTGGGTAACAGAATCTGGTCAGAGCCCCACAAGTCACCCCATCTTGGATTCCCCTAGGTCTCTAGTTTTCAAACATGCACAGGTTTGGTAGGTTTCCCTAGGTGCCGGCTGAGCTAGAGGCCAAAATCTACAGGTAGGCACTTTGCAAAAAACAGCTCTGTTTTCTGTCAAAAAATGGGATGTGCCCACTTTGTGTTTTGGAACATATCCTGTCGCGGGCGCTAGGCCTACCCACACAAGTGAGGTACCATTTTTATCGGGAGACTTGGGGGAACGCTGGGTGCAAGGAAATTTGTGGCTCCTCTCAGATTCCAGAACTTTCTGTCACCGAAATGTGAGGAAAATATGTTTTTTTAGCCAAATTTTGAGGTTTGCAAATGATTCTGGATAACAGAACCTTGTCAGAGCCCCACAAGTTACCCCATCATGGATTTCCCTAGGTCTCTAGTTTTCAAAAATGCACTGGTTTGGTAGGTTTCCCTAGGTGCCGGCTGAGCTAGAGGCCAAAATCTACAGGTAGGCACTTTGCAAAAAACAGCTCTGTTTTCTGTGATGTGTCCACGTTGTGTTTTGGGGCATATCCTGTCGCGGACGCTAGGCCTACCCAAACAAGTGAGGTACCATTTTTATCAGGAGACTTAGGGGAACGCTGGGTGCAAGGAAATTTGTGGCTCCTCTCAGATTCCAGAACTTTCTGTCACCGAAATATGAGGAAAGTATGTTTTTCTTGCCAGATTTTGAGGTTTGCAAAGGATTCTGGGTAACAGAACCTGGTCAGAGCCCCACAAGTCACCCCATCTTGGATTCCCCTAGGTCTCTAGTTTTCAAAAATGCACAGGTTTGGTAGGTTTCCCTAGGTGCCGGCTGAGCTAGAGGCCAAAATCTACAGGTAGGCACTTTGCAAAAAACAGCTCTGTTTTCTGTGATGTGTCCACGATGTGTTTTGGAAGATATCCTGTTGTAGACACTAGGCCTACCCACACAAGTGAGGTACCATTTTTATCAGGAGACTTAGGGGAACGCTGGGTGCAAGGAAATTTGTGGCTCCTCTCAGATTCCAGAACTTTCTGTCACCGAAATGTGAGGAAAATATGTTTTTCTTGCCAAATTTTGAGGTTTGCAAAGGATTGTGGGTAACAGAACCTGGTCAGAGCCCCACAAGTCACCCCATCTTGGATTCCCTTTAAAAAATGCACAGGTTTGGTAGGTTTCCCTAGGTGCCGGCTGGGCTAGAGGCCAAAATCTACAGGTAGGCACTTTGCAAAAAACAGCTCTGTTTTCTGTCAAAAAATGGGATGTGCCCACTTTGTGTTTTGGGACATTTCCTGTCGCGGGCGCTAGGACTACCCACACAAGTGAGGTATCATTTTTATCGGGAGACCTGGGGGAACGCTCGGTGGAAGGAAATTTGTGGCTCCTCTCAGATTCCAGAACTTTCTGTCACCGAAATGTGAGGAAAATGTGTTTTTTTAGCCAAATTTTTGAGGTTTGCAAAGGATTCTGGGTAACAGAACCTGGTCAGAGCCCCACAAGTTACCCCATCTTGGATTACCCTAGGTATCTAGTTTTCAAAAACGCACAGGTGTGGTAGGTTTCCCTAGGTGCCGGCTGAGCTAGAGGCCAAAATCTACAAGTAGGCACTTTGCAAAAAACAGCTCTGTTTTCTGTCAAAAAATGGGATGTGCCCACTTTGTGTTTTGGGACATTTCCTGTCGCGGGCGCTAGGACTACCCACACAAGTGAGGTATCATTTTTATCGGGAGACCTGGGGGAACGCTCGGTGGAAGGAAATTTGTGGCTCCTCTCAGATTCCAGATCTTTCTGTCACCGAAATGTGAGGAAAATATGTTTTTCTTGCCAGATTTTGAGGTTTGCAAAGGATTCTGGGTAACAGAACTTGGTCAGAGCCCCACAAGTCACCCCATCTTGGATTCCCCTAGGTCTCTAGTTTTCAAAAATGCACTGGTTTGGTAGGTTTCCCTAGGTGCCGGCTGAGCTAGAGGCCAAAATCTACAGGTAGGCACTTTGCAAAAAACAGCTCTGTTTTCTGTCAAAAAATGGGATGTGCCCACTTTGTGTGTTGAGACATTTCCTGTCGCGGGCGCTAGGACTACCCACACAAGTGAGGTATCATTTTTATCGGGAGACCTGGGGGAACGCTCGGTGGAAGGAAATTTGTGGCTCCTCTCAGATTCCAGAACTTTCTGTCACCGAAATGTGAGGAAAATGTGTTTTTTTAGCCAAATTTTGAGGTTTGCAAAGGATTCTGGGTAACAGAACCTGGTCAGAGCCCCACAAGTCACCCCATCTTGGATTCCCCTAGGTCTCTAGTTTTCAAAAATGCACAGGTTTGGTAGGTTTCCCTAGGTGCCGGCTGAGCTAGAGGCCAAAATCTACAGGTAGGCACTTTGCAAAAAACAGCTCTGTTTTATGTCAAAAAATGGGATGTGCCCACTTTGTGTTTTGGGACATTTCCTGTCGCGGGCGCTAGGACTACCCACACAAGTGAGGTATCATTTTTATCGGGAGACCTGGGGGAACTCTCGGTGGAAGGACATTTTTGGCTCCTCTCAGATTCCAGAACTTTCTGTCACCGAAATGTGAGGAAAATGTGTTTTTTTAGCCAAATTTTTGAGGTTTGCAAAGGATTCTGGGTAACAGAACCTGGTCAGAGCCCCACAAGTCACCCCATCTTGGATTCCCCTAGGTCTCTAGTTTTAAAAAATGCACAGGTTTGGTAGGTTTCCCTAGGTGCCGGCTGAGCTAGAGGCCAAAATCTACAGGTAGGCACTTTGCAAAAAACAGCTCTGTTTTCTGTGATGTGTCCACGTTGTGTTTTGGGGCATATCCTGTCGTGGAAGCTAGGCCTACCCACACAAGTGAGGTACCATTTTTATCAGGAGACTTAGGGGAACGCTGGGTGAAAGGAAATTTGTGGCTCCTCTCAGATTCCAGAACTTTCTGTCACCGAAATGTGAGGAAAATATGTTTTTCTTGCCAAATTTTGAGGTTTGCAAAGGATTCTGGGTAACAGAACATGGTCAGAGCCCCACAAGTCACCCCATCTTGGATTCCCCTAGGTGTCTAGTTTTCAAAAATGCACAGGTTTGGTAGGTTTCCCTAGGTGCCGACTGAGCTCCAGGCCAAAATCTACAGGTAGGCACTTTGGAAAAAACAGCTCTGTTTTCTGTGATGTGTCCATGTTGTGTTTTGGGGCATATCCTGTCGCGGACGCTAGGCCTACCCACACAAGTGAGGTACCATTTTTATCAGGAGACTTAGGGGAACGCTGGGTGCAAGGAAATTTGTGGCTCCTCTCAGATTCCAGAACTTTCTGTCACCGAAATGTGAGGAAAATGTGTTTTTTTAGCCACATTTTGCGGTTTGCAAAGGATTCTGGGTAACAGAACCTGGTCAGAGCCCCACAAGTCACCCCATCTTGATTCCCCTAGGTCTCTAGTTTTCAAAAATGCACAGGTTTGGTATGTTTCCCTAGGTGCCGGCTGAGCTAGAGGCCACAATCTACAGGTAGGCACTTTGCAAAAAACAGCTGTTTTCTGTGATGTGTCCACGTTGTGTTTTGGGGCATATCCTGTCGCGGGTGCTAGGGCTACCCACACAAGTGAGGTACCATTTTTATTGGGAGACTTGGGGGAACGCTGGGTGGAAGGAAATTTGTGGCTCCTCTCAGATTCCAGAACTTTCTGTCACCGAAATGTGAGGAAAATATGTTTTTTTAGCCAAATGTTGAGGTTTGCAAAGGATTCTGGGTAATAGAACCTGGTCAGAGCCCCAAAAGTCACCCCATCTTGGATTCCCCTAGGTCTCTAGTTTTAAAAAATGCACAGGTTTGGTAGGTTTCCTTATGTGCCAGCTGAGCTAGAGGCCAAAATCTACAGGTAGGCACTTTGCAAAAAACAGCTGTTTTCTGTGATGTGTCCACATTGTGTTTTGGAGCATATCCTGTCACGGGCGCTAGGCCTACCCACACAAGTGAGGTACCATTTTTATCGGGAGACTTGGGGGAACGCTGGGTGCAAGGAAATTTGTGGCTCCTCTCAGATTCCAGAACTTTCTGTCACCGAAATGTGAGGAAAATATGTTTTTTTAGCCAAATTTTGAGGTTTGCAAATGGTTCTGGATAACAGAACCTGGTCAGAGCCCCACAAGTCACCCCATCTTGGATTTCCCTAGGTCTCTAGTTTTCAAAAATGCACTGGTTTGGTAGGTTTCCCTAGGTGCCGACTGAGCTACAGGCCAAAATCTACAGGTAGGCACTTTGCAAAAAACAGCTCTGTTTTCTGTGATGTGTCCACGTTGTGTTTTGGGGCATATCCTGTCGTGGAAGCTAGGCCTACCCACACAAGTGAGGTACCATTTTTATCAGGAGACTTAGGGGAACGCTGGGTGAAAGGAAATTTGTGGCTCCTCTCAGATTCCAGAACTTTCTGTCACCGAAATGTGAGGAAAATATGTTTTTCTTGCCAAATTTTGAGGTTTGCAAAGGATTCTGGGTAACAGAACATGGTCAGAGCCCCACAAGTCACCCCATCTTGGATTCCCCTAGGTGTCTAGTTTTCAAAAATGCACAGGTTTGGTAGGTTTCCCTAGGTGCCGACTGAGCTACAGGCCAAAATCTACAGGTAGGCACTTTGGAAAAAACAGCTCTGTTTTCTGTGATGTGTCCATGTTGTGTTTTGGGGCATATCCTGTCGCGGACGCTAGGCCTACCCACACAAGTGAGGTACCATTTTTATCAGGAGACTTAGGGGAACGCTGGGTGCAAGGAAATTTGTGGCTCCTCTCAGATTCCAGAACTTTCTGTCACCGAAATGTGAGGAAAATGTGTTTTTTTAGCCACATTTTGCGGTTTGCAAAGGATTCTGGGTAACAGAACCTGGTCAGAGCCCCACAAGTCACCCCATCTTGATTCCCCTAGGTCTCTAGTTTTCAAAAATGCACAGGTTTGGTATGTTTCCCTAGGTGCCGGCTGAGCTAGAGGCCACAATCTACAGGTAGGCACTTTGCAAAAAACAGCTGTTTTCTGTGATGTGTCCACGTTGTGTTTTGGGGCATATCCTGTCGCGGGTGCTAGGGCTACCCACACAAGTGAGGTACCATTTTTATTGGGAGACTTGGGGGAACGCTGGGTGGAAGGAAATTTGTGGCTCCTCTCAGATTCCAGAACTTTCTGTCACCGAAATGTGAGGAAAATATGTTTTTTTAGCCAAATGTTGAGGTTTGCAAAGGATTCTGGGTAATAGAACCTGGTCAGAGCCCCAAAAGTCACCCCATCTTGGATTCCCCTAGGTCTCTAGTTTTAAAAAATGCACAGGTTTGGTAGGTTTCCTTATGTGCCAGCTGAGCTAGAGGCCAAAATCTACAGGTAGGCACTTTGCAAAAAACAGCTGTTTTCTGTGATGTGTCCACATTGTGTTTTGGAGCATATCCTGTCACGGGCGCTAGGCCTACCCACACAAGTGAGGTACCATTTTTATCGGGAGACTTGGGGGAACGCTGGGTGCAAGGAAATTTGTGGCTCCTCTCAGATTCCAGAACTTTCTGTCACCGAAATGTGAGGAAAATATGTTTTTTTAGCCAAATTTTGAGGTTTGCAAATGGTTCTGGATAACAGAACCTGGTCAGAGCCCCACAAGTCACCCCATCTTGGATTTCCCTAGGTCTCTAGTTTTCAAAAATGCACTGGTTTGGTAGGTTTCCCTAGGTGCCGGCTGAGCTAGAGGCCAAAATCTACAGGTAGGCACTTTGCAAAAAACAGCTCTGTTTTCTGTCAAAAAATGGGATGGGTCCACTTTGTGTTTTGGGACATTTCCTGTCGCGGGCGCTAGGACTACCCACACAAGTGAGGTATCATTTTTATCGGGAGACCTGGGGGAACGCTCGGTGGAAGGAAATTTGTGGCTCCTCTCAGATTCCAGAACTTTCTGTCTCCGAAATGTGAGGAAAATGTGTTTTTTTAGCCAAATTTTGAGGTTTGCAAATGATTCTGGGTAACAGAATCTGGTCAGAGCCCCACAAGTCACCCCATCTTGGATTCCCCTAGGTCTCTAGTTTTCAAAAATGCACAGGTTTGGTAGGTTTCCCTAGGTGCCGGCTGAGCTAGAGGCCAAAATCTACAGGTAGGCACTTTGCAAAAAACAGCTCTGTTTTCTGTGATGTGTCCACGTTGTGTTTTGGAGCATATCCTGTCACGGGCGCTAGGCCTACCCACACAAGTGAGGTACCATTTTTATCAGGAGACTTAGGGGAACGCTGGGTGCAAGGAAATTTGTGGCTCCTCTCAGATTCCAGAACTTTCTGTCACCGAAATGTGAGGAAAATATGTTTTTCTTGCCAGATTTTGAGGTTTGCAAAGGATTCTGGGTAACATAACCTGGTCAGAGCCCCACAAGTCACCCCATATTGGATTCCCCTAGGTCTCTAGTTTTCAAAAATGCACAGGTTTGGTAGGTTTCCCTAGGTGCCGGCTGAGCTAGAGGCCAAAATATACAGGTAGGCACTTTGCAAAAAACAGCTCTGTTTTCTGTGATGTGTCCACGTTGTGTTTTGGAAGATATCCTGTTGTAGACACTAGGCCTACCCACACAAGTGAGGTACCATTTTTATCAGGAGACTTAGGGGAACGCTGGGTGCAAGGAAATTTGTGGCTCCTCTCAGATTCCAGAACTTTCTGTCACCGAAATGTGAGGAAAATATGTTTTTCTTGCCAAATTTTGAGGTTTGCAAAGGATTCTGGGTAACAGAACCTGGTCAGAGCCCCACAAGTCACCCCATCTTGGATTCCCTTTCAAAAATGCACAGGTTTGGTAGGTTTCCCTAGGTGCCGGCTGAGCTAGAGGCCAAAATCTACAGGTAGGCACTTTGCAAAAAACAGCTCTGTTTTCTGTCTAAAAATGGGATGTGCCCACTTTGTGTTTTGGAACATTTCCTGTCGCGGGCGCTAGGACTACCCACACAAGTGAGGTATCATTTGTATCGGGAGACCTGGGGGAACGCTCCGTGGAAGGAAATTTGTGGCTCCTCTCAGATTCCAGAACTTTCTGTCACCGAAATGTGAGGAAAATATGTTTTTTTAGCCAAATTTTGAGGTTTGCAAATGGTTCTGGATAACAGAACCTGGTCAGAGCCCCACAAGTCACCCCATCTTGGATTTCCCTAGGTCTCTAGTTTTCAAAAATGCACTGGTTTGGTAGGTTTCCCTAGGTGCCGGCTGAGCTAGAGGCCAAAATCTACAGGTAGGCACTTTGCAAAAAACAGCTCTGTTTTCTGTCAAAAAATGGGATGGGTCCACTTTGTGTTTTGGGACATTTCCTGTCGCGGGCGCTAGGACTACCCACACAAGTGAGGTATCATTTTTATCGGGAGACCTGGGGGAACGCTCGGTGGAAGGAAATTTGTGGCTCCTCTCAGATTCCAGAACTTTCTGTCACCGAAATGTGAGGAAAATGTGTTTTTTTAGCCAAATTTTGAGGTTTGCAAATGATTCTGGGTAACAGAATCTGGTCAGAGCCCCACAAGTCACCCCATCTTGGATTCCCCTAGGTCTCTAGTTTTCAAAAATGCACAGGTTTGGTAGGTTTCCCTAGGTGCCGGCTGAGCTAGAGGCCAAAATCTACAGGTAGGCACTTTGCAAAAAACAGCTCTGTTTTCTGTCAAAAAATGGGATGTGCCCACTTTGTGTTTTGGGACATATCCTGTCGCGGGCGCTAGGCCTACCCACACAAGTGAGGTACCATTTTTATCGGGAGACTTGGGGGAACGCTGGGTGCAAGGAAATTTGTGGCTCCTCTCAGATTCCAGAACTTTCTGTCACCGAAATGTGAGGAAAATATGTTTTTTTAGCCAAATTTTGAGGTTTGCAAATGATTCTGGATAACCGAACCTGGTCAGAGCCCCACCAGTTACCCCATCTTGGATTTCCCTAGGTCTCTAGTTTTCAAAAATGCACTGGTTTGGTAGGTTTCCCTAGGTGCCGGCTGAGCTAGAGGCCAAAATCTACAGGTAGGCACTTTGCAAAAAACAGCTCTGTTCTCTGTCAAAAAATGGGATGTGCCCACTTTGTGTTTTGGGACATTTCCTGTTGCGGGCGCTAGGACTACCCACACAAGTGAGGTATCATTTTTATCGGGAGACTTGGGAGCACGCTCGGTGGAAGAAAATTTGTGGCTCCTCTCAGATTCCAGAACTTTCTGTCACCGAAATGTGAGGAAAATGTATTTTTTTAGCCAAATTTTGAGGTTTGCAAAGGATTCTGGGTAACAAAACCTGGTCAGAGCCCCACAAGTCACCCCATCTTGGATTCCCCTAGGTCTCTAGTTTTAAAAAATGCACAGGTTTGGTAGGTTTCCCTATGTGCCGGCTGAGCTAGAGGCCAAAATCTACAGGTAGGCACTTTGCAAAAAACAGCTCTGTTTTCTGTGATGTGTCCACGTTGTGTTTTGGGGCATATCCTGTCGCGGACGCTAGGCCTACCCACACAAGTGAGGTACCATTTTTATCAGGAGACTTAGGGGAACGCTGGGTGCAAGGAAATTTGTGGCTCCTCTCAGATTCCAGAACTTTCTGTCACCGAAATGTGAGGAAAATATGTTTTTCTTGCCAGATTTTGAGGTTTGCAAAGGATTCTGGGTAACATAACCTGGTCAGAGCCCCACAAGTCACCCCATATTGGATTCCCCTAGGTCTCTAGTTTTCAAAAATGCACAGGTTTGGTAGGTTTCCCTAGGTGCCGGCTGAGCTAGAGGCCAAAATCTACAGGTAGGCACTTTGCAAAAAACAGCTCTGTTTTCTGTGATGTGTCCACGTTGTGTTTTGGAAGATATCCTGTTGTAGACACTAGGCCTACCCACACAAGTGAGGTACCATTTTTATCAGGAGACTTAGGGGAACGCTGGGTGCAAGGAAATTTGTGGCTCCTCTCAGATTCCAGAACTTTCTGTCACCGAAATGTGAGGAAAATATGTTTTTCTTGCCAAATTTTGAGGTTTGCAAAGGATTCTGGGTAACAGAACCTGGTCAGAGCCCCACAAGTCACCCCATCTTGGATTCCCTTTAAAAAATGCACAGGTTTGGTAGGTTTCCCTAGGTGCCGGCTGAGCTAGAGGCCAAAATCTACAGATAGGCACTTTGCAAAAAACAGCTCTGTTTTCTGTCTAAAAATGGGATGTGCCCACTTTGTGTTTTGGAACATTTCCTGTCGCGGGCGCTAGGACTACCCACACAAGTGAGGTATCATTTTTATCGGGAGACCTGGGGGAACGCTCCGTGGAAGGAAATTTGTGGCTCCTCTCAGATTCCAGAACTTTCTGTCACCGAAATGTGAGGAAAATGTGTTTTTTAGCCAAATTTTTGAGGTTTGCAAAGGATTCTGGGTAACAGAACCTGGTCAGAGCCCCACAAGTTACCCCATCTTGGATTACCCTAGGTATCTAGTTTTCAAAAACGCACAGGTGTGGTAGGTTTCCCTAGGTGCCGGCTGAGCTAGAGGCCAAAATCTACAGGTAGGCACTTTGCAAAAAACAGCTCTGTTTTCTGTCAAAAAATGGGATGTGCCCACTTTGTGTGTTGAGACATTTCCTGTCGCGGGCGCTAGGACTACCCACACAAGTGAGGTATCATTTTTATCGGGAGACCTGGGGGAACGCTCGGTGGAAGGAAATTTGTGGCTCCTCTCAGATTCCAGAACTTTCTGTCACCGAAATGTGAGGAAAATGTGTTTTTTTAGCCAAATTTTGAGGTTTGCAAAGGATTCTGGGTAACAGAACCTGGTCAGAGCCCCACAAGTCACCCCATCTTGGATTCCCCTAGGTCTCTAGTTTTCAAAAATGCACAGGTTTGGTAGGTTTCCCTAGGTGCCGGCTGAGCTAGAGGCCAAAATCTACAGGTAGGCACTTTGCAAAAAACAGCTCTGTTTTATGTCAAAAAATGGGATGTGCCCACTTTGTGTTTTGGGACATTTCCTGTCGCGGGCGCTAGGACTACCCACACAAGTGAGGTATCATTTTTATCGGGAGACCTGGGGGAACTCTCGGTGGAAGGACATTTTTGGCTCCTCTCAGATTCCAGAACTTTCTGTCACCGAAATGTGAGGAAAATGTGTTTTTTTAGCCAAATTTTTGAGGTTTGCAAAGGATTCTGGGTAACAGAACCTGGTCAGAGCCCCACAAGTCACCCCATCTTGGATTCCCCTAGGTCTCTAGTTTTAAAAAATGCACAGGTTTGGTAGGTTTCCCTAGGTGCCGGCTGAGCTAGAGGCCAAAATCTACAGGTAGGCACTTTGCAAAAAACAGCTCTGTTTTCTGTGATGTGTCCACGTTGTGTTTTGGGGCATATCCTGTCGTGGAAGCTAGGCCTACCCACACAAGTGAGGTACCATTTTTATCAGGAGACTTAGGGGAACGCTGGGTGAAAGGAAATTTGTGGCTCCTCTCAGATTCCAGAACTTTCTGTCACCGAAATGTGAGGAAAATATGTTTTTCTTGCCAAATTTTGAGGTTTGCAAAGGATTCTGGGTAACAGAACATGGTCAGAGCCCCACAAGTCACCCCATCTTGGATTCCCCTAGGTGTCTAGTTTTCAAAAATGCACAGGTTTGGTAGGTTTCCCTAGGTGCCGACTGAGCTCCAGGCCAAAATCTACAGGTAGGCACTTTGGAAAAAACAGCTCTGTTTTCTGTGATGTGTCCATGTTGTGTTTTGGGGCATATCCTGTCGCGGACGCTAGGCCTACCCACACAAGTGAGGTACCATTTTTATCAGGAGACTTAGGGGAACGCTGGGTGCAAGGAAATTCGTGGCTCCTCTCAGATTCCAGAACTTTCTGTCACCGAAATGTGAGGAAAATGTGTTTTTTTAGCCACATTTTGCGGTTTGCAAAGGATTCTGGGTAACAGAACCTGGTCAGAGCCCCACAAGTCACCCCATCTTGATTCCCCTAGGTCTCTAGTTTTCAAAAATGCACAGGTTTGGTATGTTTCCCTAGGTGCCGGCTGAGCTAGAGGCCACAATCTACAGGTAGGCACTTTGCAAAAAACAGCTGTTTTCTGTGATGTGTCCACGTTGTGTTTTGGGGCATATCCTGTCGCGGGTGCTAGGGCTACCCACACAAGTGAGGTACCATTTTTATTGGGAGACTTGGGGGAACGCTGGGTGGAAGGAAATTTGTGGCTCCTCTCAGATTCCAGAACTTTCTGTCACCGAAATGTGAGGAAAATATGTTTTTTTAGCCAAATGTTGAGGTTTGCAAAGGATTCTGGGTAATAGAACCTGGTCAGAGCCCCAAAAGTCACCCCATCTTGGATTCCCCTAGGTCTCTAGTTTTAAAAAATGCACAGGTTTGGTAGGTTTCCTTATGTGCCAGCTGAGCTAGAGGCCAAAATCTACAGGTAGGCACTTTGCAAAAAACAGCTGTTTTCTGTGATGTGTCCACATTGTGTTTTGGAGCATATCCTGTCACGGGCGCTAGGCCTACCCACACAAGTGAGGTACCATTTTTATCGGGAGACTTGGGGGAACGCTGGGTGCAAGGAAATTTGTGGCTCCTCTCAGATTCCAGAACTTTCTGTCACCGAAATGTGAGGAAAATATGTTTTTTTAGCCAAATTTTGAGGTTTGCAAATGGTTCTGGATAACAGAACCTGGTCAGAGCCCCACAAGTCACCCCATCTTGGATTTCCCTAGGTCTCTAGTTTTCAAAAATGCACTGGTTTGGTAGGTTTCCCTAGGTGCCGACTGAGCTACAGGCCAAAATCTACAGGTAGGCACTTTGCAAAAAACAGCTCTGTTTTCTGTGATGTGTCCACGTTGTGTTTTGGGGCATATCCTGTCGTGGAAGCTAGGCCTACCCACACAAGTGAGGTACCATTTTTATCAGGAGACTTAGGGGAACGCTGGGTGAAAGGAAATTTGTGGCTCCTCTCAGATTCCAGAACTTTCTGTCACCGAAATGTGAGGAAAATATGTTTTTCTTGCCAAATTTTGAGGTTTGCAAAGGATTCTGGGTAACAGAACATGGTCAGAGCCCCACAAGTCACCCCATCTTGGATTCCCCTAGGTGTCTAGTTTTCAAAAATGCACAGGTTTGGTAGGTTTCCCTAGGTGCCGACTGAGCTACAGGCCAAAATCTACAGGTAGGCACTTTGGAAAAAACAGCTCTGTTTTCTGTGATGTGTCCATGTTGTGTTTTGGGGCATATCCTGTCGCGGACGCTAGGCCTACCCACACAAGTGAGGTACCATTTTTATCAGGAGACTTAGGGGAACGCTGGGTGCAAGGAAATTTGTGGCTCCTCTCAGATTCCAGAACTTTCTGTCACCGAAATGTGAGGAAAATGTGTTTTTTTAGCCACATTTTGCGGTTTGCAAAGGATTCTGGGTAACAGAACCTGGTCAGAGCCCCACAAGTCACCCCATCTTGATTCCCCTAGGTCTCTAGTTTTCAAAAATGCACAGGTTTGGTATGTTTCCCTAGGTGCCGGCTGAGCTAGAGGCCACAATCTACAGGTAGGCACTTTGCAAAAAACAGCTGTTTTCTGTGATGTGTCCACGTTGTGTTTTGGGGCATATCCTGTCGCGGGTGCTAGGGCTACCCACACAAGTGAGGTACCATTTTTATTGGGAGACTTGGGGGAACGCTGGGTGGAAGGAAATTTGTGGCTCCTCTCAGATTCCAGAACTTTCTGTCACCGAAATGTGAGGAAAATATGTTTTTTTAGCCAAATGTTGAGGTTTGCAAAGGATTCTGGGTAATAGAACCTGGTCAGAGCCCCAAAAGTCACCCCATCTTGGATTCCCCTAGGTCTCTAGTTTTAAAAAATGCACAGGTTTGGTAGGTTTCCTTATGTGCCAGCTGAGCTAGAGGCCAAAATCTACAGGTAGGCACTTTGCAAAAAACAGCTGTTTTCTGTGATGTGTCCACATTGTGTTTTGGAGCATATCCTGTCACGGGCGCTAGGCCTACCCACACAAGTGAGGTACCATTTTTATCGGGAGACTTGGGGGAACGCTGGGTGCAAGGAAATTTGTGGCTCCTCTCAGATTCCAGAACTTTCTGTCACCGAAATGTGAGGAAAATATGTTTTTTTAGCCAAATTTTGAGGTTTGCAAATGGTTCTGGATAACAGAACCTGGTCAGAGCCCCACAAGTCACCCCATCTTGGATTTCCCTAGGTCTCTAGTTTTCAAAAATGCACTGGTTTGGTAGGTTTCCCTAGGTGCCGGCTGAGCTAGAGGCCAAAATCTACAGGTAGGCACTTTGCAAAAAACAGCTCTGTTTTCTGTCAAAAAATGGGATGGGTCCACTTTGTGTTTTGGGACATTTCCTGTCGCGGGCGCTAGGACTACCCACACAAGTGAGGTATCATTTTTATCGGGAGACCTGGGGGAACGCTCGGTGGAAGGAAATTTGTGGCTCCTCTCAGATTCCAGAACTTTCTGTCTCCGAAATGTGAGGAAAATGTGTTTTTTTAGCCAAATTTTGAGGTTTGCAAATGATTCTGGGTAACAGAATCTGGTCAGAGCCCCACAAGTCACCCCATCTTGGATTCCCCTAGGTCTCTAGTTTTCAAAAATGCACAGGTTTGGTAGGTTTCCCTAGGTGCCGGCTGAGCTAGAGGCCAAAATCTACAGGTAGGCACTTTGCAAAAAACAGCTCTGTTTTCTGTGATGTGTCCACGTTGTGTTTTGGAGCATATCCTGTCACGGGCGCTAGGCCTACCCACACAAGTGAGGTACCATTTTTATCAGGAGACTTAGGGGAACGCTGGGTGCAAGGAAATTTGTGGCTCCTCTCAGATTCCAGAACTTTCTGTCACCGAAATGTGAGGAAAATATGTTTTTCTTGCCAGATTTTGAGGTTTGCAAAGGATTCTGGGTAACATAACCTGGTCAGAGCCCCACAAGTCACCCCATATTGGATTCCCCTAGGTCTCTAGTTTTCAAAAATGCACAGGTTTGGTAGGTTTCCCTAGGTGCCGGCTGAGCTAGAGGCCAAAATATACAGGTAGGCACTTTGCAAAAAACAGCTCTGTTTTCTGTGATGTGTCCACGTTGTGTTTTGGAAGATATCCTGTTGTAGACACTAGGCCTACCCACACAAGTGAGGTACCATTTTTATCAGGAGACTTAGGGGAACGCTGGGTGCAAGGAAATTTGTGGCTCCTCTCAGATTCCAGAACTTTCTGTCACCGAAATGTGAGGAAAATATGTTTTTCTTGCCAAATTTTGAGGTTTGCAAAGGATTCTGGGTAACAGAACCTGGTCAGAGCCCCACAAGTCACCCCATCTTGGATTCCCTTTCAAAAATGCACAGGTTTGGTAGGTTTCCCTAGGTGCCGGCTGAGCTAGAGGCCAAAATCTACAGGTAGGCACTTTGCAAAAAACAGCTCTGTTTTCTGTCTAAAAATGGGATGTGCCCACTTTGTGTTTTGGAACATTTCCTGTCGCGGGCGCTAGGACTACCCACACAAGTGAGGTATCATTTGTATCGGGAGACCTGGGGGAACGCTCCGTGGAAGGAAATTTGTGGCTCCTCTCAGATTCCAGAACTTTCTGTCACCGAAATGTGAGGAAAATATGTTTTTTTAGCCAAATTTTGAGGTTTGCAAATGGTTCTGGATAACAGAACCTGGTCAGAGCCCCACAAGTCACCCCATCTTGGATTTCCCTAGGTCTCTAGTTTTCAAAAATGCACTGGTTTGGTAGGTTTCCCTAGGTGCCGGCTGAGCTAGAGGCCAAAATCTACAGGTAGGCACTTTGCAAAAAACAGCTCTGTTTTCTGTCAAAAAATGGGATGGGTCCACTTTGTGTTTTGGGACATTTCCTGTCGCGGGCGCTAGGACTACCCACACAAGTGAGGTATCATTTTTATCGGGAGACCTGGGGGAACGCTCGGTGGAAGGAAATTTGTGGCTCCTCTCAGATTCCAGAACTTTCTGTCACCGAAATGTGAGGAAAATGTGTTTTTTTAGCCAAATTTTGAGGTTTGCAAATGATTCTGGGTAACAGAATCTGGTCAGAGCCCCACAAGTCACCCCATCTTGGATTCCCCTAGGTCTCTAGTTTTCAAAAATGCACAGGTTTGGTAGGTTTCCCTAGGTGCCGGCTGAGCTAGAGGCCAAAATCTACAGGTAGGCACTTTGCAAAAAACAGCTCTGTTTTCTGTCAAAAAATGGGATGTGCCCACTTTGTGTTTTGGGACATATCCTGTCGCGGGCGCTAGGCCTACCCACACAAGTGAGGTACCATTTTTATCGGGAGACTTGGGGGAACGCTGGGTGCAAGGAAATTTGTGGCTCCTCTCAGATTCCAGAACTTTCTGTCACCGAAATGTGAGGAAAATATGTTTTTTTAGCCAAATTTTGAGGTTTGCAAATGATTCTGGATAACCGAACCTGGTCAGAGCCCCACCAGTTACCCCATCTTGGATTTCCCTAGGTCTCTAGTTTTCAAAAATGCACTGGTTTGGTAGGTTTCCCTAGGTGCCGGCTGAGCTAGAGGCCAAAATCTACAGGTAGGCACTTTGCAAAAAACAGCTCTGTTCTCTGTCAAAAAATGGGATGTGCCCACTTTGTGTTTTGGGACATTTCCTGTTGCGGGCGCTAGGACTACCCACACAAGTGAGGTATCATTTTTATCGGGAGACTTGGGAGCACGCTCGGTGGAAGAAAATTTGTGGCTCCTCTCAGATTCCAGAACTTTCTGTCACCGAAATGTGAGGAAAATGTATTTTTTTAGCCAAATTTTGAGGTTTGCAAAGGATTCTGGGTAACAAAACCTGGTCAGAGCCCCACAAGTCACCCCATCTTGGATTCCCCTAGGTCTCTAGTTTTAAAAAATGCACAGGTTTGGTAGGTTTCCCTATGTGCCGGCTGAGCTAGAGGCCAAAATCTACAGGTAGGCACTTTGCAAAAAACAGCTCTGTTTTCTGTGATGTGTCCACGTTGTGTTTTGGGGCATATCCTGTCGCGGACGCTAGGCCTACCCACACAAGTGAGGTACCATTTTTATCAGGAGACTTAGGGGAACGCTGGGTGCAAGGAAATTTGTGGCTCCTCTCAGATTCCAGAACTTTCTGTCACCGAAATGTGAGGAAAATATGTTTTTCTTGCCAGATTTTGAGGTTTGCAAAGGATTCTGGGTAACATAACCTGGTCAGAGCCCCACAAGTCACCCCATATTGGATTCCCCTAGGTCTCTAGTTTTCAAAAATGCACAGGTTTGGTAGGTTTCCCTAGGTGCCGGCTGAGCTAGAGGCCAAAATCTACAGGTAGGCACTTTGCAAAAAACAGCTCTGTTTTCTGTGATGTGTCCACGTTGTGTTTTGGAAGATATCCTGTTGTAGACACTAGGCCTACCCACACAAGTGAGGTACCATTTTTATCAGGAGACTTAGGGGAACGCTGGGTGCAAGGAAATTTGTGGCTCCTCTCAGATTCCAGAACTTTCTGTCACCGAAATGTGAGGAAAATATGTTTTTCTTGCCAAATTTTGAGGTTTGCAAAGGATTCTGGGTAACAGAACCTGGTCAGAGCCCCACAAGTCACCCCATCTTGGATTCCCTTTAAAAAATGCACAGGTTTGGTAGGTTTCCCTAGGTGCCGGCTGAGCTAGAGGCCAAAATCTACAGATAGGCACTTTGCAAAAAACAGCTCTGTTTTCTGTCTAAAAATGGGATGTGCCCACTTTGTGTTTTGGAACATTTCCTGTCGCGGGCGCTAGGACTACCCACACAAGTGAGGTATCATTTTTATCGGGAGACCTGGGGGAACGCTCCGTGGAAGGAAATTTGTGGCTCCTCTCAGATTCCAGAACTTTCTGTCACCGAAATGTGAGGAAAATGTGTTTTTTAGCCAAATTTTTGAGGTTTGCAAAGGATTCTGGGTAACAGAACCTGGTCAGAGCCCCACAAGTTACCCCATCTTGGATTACCCTAGGTATCTAGTTTTCAAAAACGCACAGGTGTGGTAGGTTTCCCTAGGTGCCGGCTGAGCTAGAGGCCAAAATCTACAGGTAGGCACTTTGCAAAAAACAGCTCTGTTTTCTGTCAAAAAATGGGATGTGCCAACTTTGTGTTTTGGGACATTTCCTGTCGCGGGCGCTAGGACTAACCACACAAGTGAGGTATCATTTTTATCGGGAGACCTGGGGGAACGCTCGGTGTAAGGAAATTTGTGGCTCCTCTCAGATTCCAGAACTTTCTGTCACCGAAATGTGAGGAAAATGTGTTTTTTTTAGCCAAATTTTGAGGTTTGCAAAGGATTCTGGGTAACAGAACCTGGTCAGAGCCCCACAAGTCACCCCATCTTGGATTCCCCTAGGTCTCTAGTTTTAAAAAATGCACAGGTTTGGTAGGTTTCCCTAGGTGCCGGCTGAGCTAGAGGCCAAAATCTACAGGTAGGCACTTTGCAAAAAACAGCTCTGTTTTCTGTGATGTGTCCACGTTGTGTTTTGGGGCATATCCTGTCGTGGAAGCTAGGCCTACCCACACAAGTGAGGTACCATTTTTATCAGGAGACTTAGGGGAACGCTGGGTGAAAGGAAATTTGTGGCTCCTCTCAGATTCCAGAACTTTCTGTCACCGAAATGTGAGGAAAATATGTTTTTCTTGCCAAATTTTAAGGTTTGCAAAGGATTCTGGGTAACAGAACATGGTCAGAGCCCCACAAGTCACCCCATCTTGGATTCCCCTAGGTCTCTAGTTTTCAAAAATGCACAGGTTTGGTAGGTTTCCCTAGGTGAGCTAGAGGCCAAAATCTACAGGTAGGCACTTTGCAAAAAACAGCTCTGTTTTCTGTGATGTGTCCACGATGTGTTTTGGAAGATATCCTGTTGTAGACACTAGGCCTACCCACGCAAGTGAGGTACCATTTTTATCAGGAGACTTAGGGGAACGCTGGGTGCAAGGAAATTTGTGGCTCCTCTCACATTCCAGAACTTTCTGTCACTGAAATGTGAGGAAAATATGTTTTTCTTGCCAAATTTTGAGGTTTGCAAAGGATTCTGGGTAACAGAACCTGGTCAGAGCCCCACAAGTCACCCCATCTTGGATTCCCCTAGGTCTCTAGTTTTCAAAAATGCACAGGTTCGGTAGGTTTCCCTAGGTGCCGGCTGAGCTAGAGGCCAAAATCTACAGGTAGGCACTTTGCAAAAAACAGCTCTGTTTTCTGTCAAAAAATGGGATGTGCCCACTTTGTGTTTTGGGACATTTCCTGTCGCGGGCGCTAGGACTACCCACACAAGTGAGGTATCATTTTTATCGGGAGACCTGGGGGAACGCTCGGTGGAAGGAAATTTGTGGCTCCTCTCAGATTCCAGAACTTTCTGTCACCGAAATGTGAGGAAAATGTGTTTTTTTAGCCAAATTTTTGAGGTTTGCAAAGGATTCTGGGTAACAGAACCTGGTCAGAGCCCCACAAGTTACCCCATCTTGGATTACCCTAGGTATCTAGTTTTCAAAAACGCACAGGTGTGGTAGGTTTCCCTAGGTGCCGGCTGAGCTAGAGGCCAAAATCTACAGGTAGGCACTTTGCAAAAAACAGCTCTGTTTTCTGTCAAAAAATGGGATGTGCCAACTTTGTGTTTTGGGACATTTCCTGTCGCGGGCGCTAGGACTACCCACACAAGTGAGGTATCATTTTTATCAGGAGACCTGGGGGAACGCTCGGTGGAAGGAAATTTGTGGCTCCTCTCAGATTCCATAACTTTCTGTCACCGAAATGTGAGGAAGATGTGTTTTTTTTAGCCAAATTTTGAGGTTTGCAAAGGATTCTGGGTAACAGAACCTGGTCAGAGCCCCACAAGTCACCCCATCTTGGATTCCCCTAGGTCTCTAGTTTTAAAAAATGCACAGGTTTGGTAGGTTTCCCTAGGTGCCGGCTGAGCTAGAGGCCAAAATCTACAGGTAGGCACTTTACAAAAAACAGCTCTGTTTTCTGTGATGTGTCCACGTTGTGTTTTGGGGCATATCCTGTCGTGGAAGCTAGGCCTACCCACACAAGTGAGGTACCATTTTTATCAGGAGACTTAGGGGAACGCTGGGTGAAAGGAAATTTGTGGCTCCTCTCAGATTCCAGAACTTTCTGTCACCGAAATGTAAGGAAAATATGTTTTTTTAGCCAAATTTTGAGGTTTGCAAATGATTCTGGATTACAGAACCTGGTCAGAGCCCCACAAGTTACCCCATCTTGGATTTCCCTAGGTCTCTAGTTTTCAAAAATGCACTGGTTTGGTAGGTTTCCCTAGGGGCCGGCTGAGCTAGAGGCCAAAATCTACAGGTAGGCACTTTGCAAAAAACAGCTCTGTTTTCTGTCAAAAAATGGGATGTGCCCACTTTGTGTTTTGGGACATTTCCTGTTGCGGGCGCTAGGACTACCCACACAAGTGAGGTATCATTTTTATCGGGAGACTTGGGAGAACGCTTGGTGGAAGAAAATTTGTGGCTCCTCTCAGATTCCAGAACTTTCTGTCACCGAAATGTGAGGAAAATTTATTTTTTTAGCCAAATTTTGAGGTTTGCAAAGGATTCTGGGTAACAGAACCTGGTCAGAGCCCCACAAGTTACCCCATCTTGGATTCCCCTAGGTCTCTAGTTTTCAAAAATGCACAGGTTTGGTAGGTTTCCCTAGGTGCCGGCTGAGCTAGAGGCCAAAATCTACAGGTAGGCACTTTTCAAAAAACAACTCTGTTTTCTGTCAAAAAATGGGATGTGCCCACTTTGTGTTTTGGGACATTTCCTGTCGCGGGCGCTAGGACTACCCACACAAGTGAGGTATCATTTTTATCGGGAGACCTGGGGGAACGCTCGGTGGAAGGAAATTTGTGGCTCCTCTCAGATTCCAGAACTTTCTGTCACCGAAATGTGAGGAAAATATGTTTTTCTTGCCAGATTTTGAGGTTTGCAAAGGATTCTGGGTAACAGAACTTGGTCAGAGCTCCACAAGTCACCCCATCTTGGATTCCCCTAGGTCTCTAGTTTTCAAAAATGCACTGGTTTGGTAGGTTTCCCTAGGTGCCGGCTGAGCTAGAGGCCAAAATCTACAGGTAGGCATTTTGCAAAAAACAGCTCTGTTTTCTGTCAAAAAATGGGATGTGCCCACTTTGTGTGTTGGGACATTTCCTGTCGCGGGCGCTAGGACTACCCACACAAGTGAGGTATCATTTTTATCGGGAGACCTGGGGGAACGCTCGGTGGAAGGAAATTTGTGGCTCCTCTCAGATTCCAGAACTTTCTGTCACCGAAATGTGAGGAAAATGTGTTTTTTTAGCCAAATTTTGAGGTTTGCAAATGATTCTGGGTAACAGAATCTGGTCAGAGCCCCACAAGTCACCCCATCTTGGATTCCCCTAGGTCTCTAGTTTTCAAAAATGCACTGGTTTGGTAGGTTTCCCTAGGTGCCGGCTGAGCTAGAGGCCAAAATCTACAGGTAGGCACTTTGCAAAAAACAGCTGTTTTCTGTGATGTGTCCACGTTGTGTTTTGGAGCATATCGTGTCACGGGCGCTAGGCCTACCCACACAAGTGAGGTACCATTTTTATCGGGAGACTTGGGAGAGCGCTCGGTGGAAGGAAATTTGTGGCTCCTCTTAGATTCCAGTACTTTCTGTCACCGAAATGTGAGGAAAATGTATTTTTTTTGCCAAATTTTGAGGTTTGCAAAGGATTCTGGGTAACAGAACCTGGTCAGAGCCCCACAAGTCACCCCATCTTGGATTTCCCTAGGTCTCTAGTTTTCAAAAATGCACTGGTTTGGTAGGTTTCCCTAGGTGCCGGCTGAGCTAGAGGCCAAAATCTACAGGTAGGCACTTTGCAAAAAACAGCTCTGTTTTCTGTCAAAAAATGGGATGTGCCCACTTTGTGTTTTGGGACATTTCCTGTTGCGGGCGCTAGGACTACCCACACAAGTGAGGTATCATTTTTATCGGGAGACTTGGGAGAACGCTCGGTGGAAGAAAATTTGTGGCTCCTCTCAGATTCCAGAACTTTCTGTCACCGAAATGTGAGGAAAATTTATTTTTTTAGCCAAATTTTGAGGTTTGCAAAGGATTCTGGGTAACAGAACCTGGTCAGAGCCCCACAAGTCACCCCATCTTGGATTCCCCTAGGTCTCTAGTTTTAAAAAATGCACAGGTTTGGTAGGTTTCCCTAGGTGCCGGCTGAGCTAGAGGCCAGAATCTACAGGTAGGCACTTTGCAAAAAACAGCTCTGTTTTCTGTGATGTGTCCACGTTGTGTTTTGGGGCATATCCTGTCGTGGACGCTAGGCCTACCCACACAAGTGAGGTACCATTTTTATCAGGAGACTTAGGGGAACGCTGGGTGCAAGGAAATTTGTGGCTCCTCTCAGATTCCAGAACTTTCTGTCACCTAAATGTGAGGAAAATATGTTTTTCTAGCCAAATTTTGAGGTTTGCAATGGATTCTGGGTAACAGAACCTGGTCAGAGCCCCACAAGTTACCCCATCTTGGATTCCCCTAGGTCTCTAGTTTTCAAAAATGCACAGGTTTGGTAGGTTTCCCTAGGTGCCGGCTGAGCTAGAGGCCAAAATCTACAGGTAGGCACTTTTCAAAAAACAACTCTGTTTTCTGTCAAAAATGGGATGTGCCCACTTTGTGTTTTGGGACATTTCCTGTCGCGGGCGCTAGGACTACCCACACAAGTGAGGTATCATTTTTATCGGGAGACCTGGGGGAACGCTCGGTGGAAGGAAATTTGTGGCTCCTCTCAGATTCCAGAACTTTCTGTCACCGAAACGTGAGGAAAATGTGTTTTTTTAGACAAATTTTGAGGTTTGCAAAGGATTCTGGGTAACAGAACCTGGTCAGAGCCCCACAAGTCACCCCATCTTGGATTCCCCTAGGTCTCTAGTTTTCACAAATGCACAGGTTTGGTAGGTTTCCCTAGGTGCCGGCTGAGCTAGAGGCCAGAATCTACAGGTAGGCACTTTGCAAAAAACAGCTGTTTTCTGTGATGTGTCCACGTTGTGTTTTGGGGCATATCCTGTCGCAGGTGCTAGGCCTACCCACACAAGTGAGGTACCATTTTTATTGGGAGACTGGGGGGAACGCTGGGTGGAAGGAAATTTGTGGCTCCTCTCAGATTCCAGAACTTTCTGTCACCGAAATGTGAGGAAAATATGTTTTTTTAGCCAAATGTTGAGGTTTGCAAAGGATTCTGGGTAATAGAACCTGGTCAGAGCCCCAAAAGTCACCCCATCTTGGATTCCCCTAGGTCTCTAGTTTTAAAAAATGCACAGGTTTGGTAAGTTTCCCTAGGTGCCAGCTGAGCTAGAGGCCAAAATCTACAGGTAGGCACTTTGCAAAAAACAGCTCTGTTTTCTGTCAAAAAATGGGATGTGCCCACTTTGTGTTTTGGGACATTTCCTGTTGCGGGCGCTAGGACTACCCACACAAGTGAGGTATCATTTTTATCGGGAGACTTGGGGGAACGCTCGGTGGAAGGAAATTTGTGGCTCCTCTCAGATTCCAGAACTTTTTGTCACCGAAATGTGAGGAAAATGTATTTTTTTAGCCAAATTTTGAGGTTTGCAAAGGATTCTGGGTAACAGAACCTGGTCAGAGCCCCACAAGTCATCCCATCTTGGATTCTCCTAGGTCTCTAGTTTTCAAAAATGCACAGGTTTGATAGGTTTCCCTAGGTGCCGGCTGAGCTAGAGGCCAAAATCTACAGGTAGGCACTTTGCATAAAACAGCTCTGTTTTCTGTGATGTGTCCACGTTGTGTTTTGGGGCATATCCTGTCGCGGACGCTAGGCCTACCCCCACAAGTGAGGTACCATTTTTATCAGGAGACTTGGGGGAACGCTGGGTGCAAGGAAATTTGTGGCTCCTCTCAGATTCCAGAACTTTCTGTCACCGAAATGTGAGGAAAATATGTTTTTCTGGCCAAATTTTGAGGTTTGCAAAGGATTCTGGGTAACAGAACCTGGTCAGAGCCCCACAAGTTACCCCATCTTGGATTCCCCTAGGTCCCTAGTTTTCATAAATGCACAGGTGTGGTAGGTTTCCCTAGGTGCCGGCTGAGCTAGAGGCCAAAATCTAAAGGTAGGCACTTTGCAAAAAACAGCTCTGTTTTCTGTCAAAAAATGGGATGTGCCCACTTTGTGTTTTGGGACATTTCCTGTCGCGGGCGCTAGGACTACCCACACAAGTGAGGTATCATTTTTATCGGGAGACCTGGGGGAACGCTCGGTGGAAGGCTATTTGTGGCTTCTCTCAGATTCCAGAACTTTCTGTCACCGAAATGTGAGGAAAATATGTTTTTTTAGCCAAATGTTGAGGTTTGCAAAGGATTCTGGGTAATAGAACCAAGTCAGAGCCCCACAAGTCACCCCATCTTGGATTCCCCTAGGTCTCTAGTTTTAAAGAATGCACAGGTTTGGTAGGTTTCCCTAGGTGCCAGCTGAGCTAGAGGCCAAAATCTACAGGTAGGCACTTTGCAAAAAAAAGCTGTTTTCTGTGATGTGTCCACGTTGTGTTTTGGGGCATATCCTGTCGCGGGTGCTAGGCCTACCCACACAAGTGAGGTACCATTTTTATTGGGAGACTTGGGGGAACGCTGGGTGGAAGGAAATTTGTGGCTCCTCTCAGATTCCAGAACTTTCTGTCACCAAAATGTGAGGAAAATATGTTTTTTTAGCCAAATGTTGAGGTTTGCAAAGGATTCTGGGTAATAAAACCTGGTCAGAGCCCCAAAAGTCACCCCATCTTGGATTCCCCTAGGTCTCTAGTTTTAAAGAATGCACAGGTTTGGTAGGTTTCCCTAGGTGCCAGCTGAGCTAGAGGCCAAAATCTACAGGTAGGCACTTTGCAAAAAACAGCTGTTTTCTGTGATGTGTCCACGTTGTGTTTTGGAGCATATCCTGTCGCGGGCGCTAGGCCTACCCACACAAGTGAGGTACCATTTTTATCGGGAGACTTGGGGCAATGCTGGGTGCAAGGAAATTTGTGGCTCCTCTCAGATTCTAGAACTTTCTGTCACCGAAATGTGAGGAAAATATGTTTTTTTAGCCAAATTTTGAGGTTTGCAAATGATTCTGGATAACAGAACTTGGTCAGAGCCCCACAAGTTACCCCATCTTGGATTTCCCTAGGTCTCTAGTTTTCAAAAATGCACTGGTTTGGTAGGTTTCCCTAGGTGCCGGCTGAGGTAGAGGCCAAAATCTACAGGTAGGCACTTTGCAAAAAACAGCTCTGTTTTCTGTCAAAAAATGGGATGTGCCCACTTTGCGTTTTGGGACATTTCCTGTTGCGGGCGCTAGGACTACCCACACAAGTGAGGTATCATTTTTATCGGGAGACTTGGGGGAACGCTGGGTGGAAGGAAATTTGTGGCTCCTCTCAGATTCCAGAACTTTCTGTCACCGAAATGTGAGGAAAATGTATTTTGTTAGCCAAATTTTGAGGTTTGCAAAGGATTCTGGGTAACAGAACCTGGTCAGAGCCCCACAAGTCATCCCATCTTGGATTCCCCTAGGTCTCTAGTTTTCCAAAATGCACAGGTTTGGTAGGTTCCCCTAGGTGACGGCTGAGCTAGAGGCCAAAACCTACAGGTAGGCACTTTGCAAAAAACAGCTCTGTTTTCTGTGATGTGTCCACGTTGTGTTTTGGGGCATATCCTGTCGCGGACGCTAGGCCTACCCACACAAGTGAGGTACCATTTTTATCAGGAGACTTGGGGGAACGCTGGGTTGAAGTAAATTTGTGGCTCCTCTCAGATTCCAGAACTTTCTGTCCCCAAAATGTGAGGAAAATATGTTTTTTAGCCAAATGTTGAGGTTTGCAAAGGATTCTGGGTAATAGAACCTGGTCAGAGCCCCAAAAGTCACCCCATCTTGGATTCCCCTAGGTCTCTAGTTTTAAAAAATGCACAGGTTTGGTAGGTTTCCCTAGGTGCCACCTGAGCTAGAGGCCAAAATCTACAGGTAGGCACTTTGCAAAAAACAGCTGTTTTCTGTGATGTGTCCACGTTGTGTTTTGGGGCATATCCTGTCGCGGGCGCTAGGCCTACCCACACAAGTGAGGTACCATTTTTATCTGGAGACTTGGGGCAACGCTGGGTGCAAGGAAATTTGTGGCTCCTCTCAGATTCCAGAACTTTCTGTCACCGAAATGTGATGAAAATATGTTTTTTTAGCCAAATTTTGAGGTTTGCAAATGATTCTGGATAACAGAACCTGGTCAGAGCCCCACAAGTTACCCCATCTTGGATTTCTCTAGGTCTCTAGTTTTCAAAAATGCATTGGTTTGGTAGGTTTCCATAGGTGCCGGCTGAGCTAGAGGACAAAATCTACAGGTAGGCACTTTGCAAAAAACAGTTCTGTTTTCTGTGAAAAAATGGGATGTGCCCACGTTGTGTTTTGGGACATTTCCTGTTGCAGGCGCTAGGACTACCCACACAAGTGAGGTATCATTTTTATCGGGAGACTTGGGGGAACGCTCGGTGGAAGGAAATTTGTGGCTCCTCTCAGATTCCAGAACTTTCTGTCACCGAAATGTGAGGAAAATGTATTTTGTTAGCCAAATTTTGAGGTTTGCAAAGGATTCTGGGTAACAGAACCTGGTCAGAGCCCCACAAGTCACCCCATCTTGGATTCCCCTAGGTCTCTAGTTTAAAAAAATGCACAGGTTTGGTAGGTTTCCCTAGGTGCCGGCTGAGCTAGAGGCCAAAATCTACAGGTAGGCACTTTGCAAAAAACAGCTGTTTT
Source organism: Pleurodeles waltl (assembly GCF_031143425.1). NCBI lineage: Eukaryota > Metazoa > Chordata > Amphibia > Caudata > Salamandridae > Pleurodeles > Pleurodeles waltl. The sequence continues at coordinate 844,039,376 of NC_090436.1, forward strand.
CTGTGATGTGTCCACGTTGTGTTTTGGGGCATATCCTGTCGCGGGCGCTAGGCCTACCCACACAAGTGAGGTACCATTGTTATCTGGAGACTTGGGGCAACGCTGGGTGCAAGGAAATTTGTGGCTCCTCTCAGATTCCAGAACTTTCTGTCACCGAAATGTGAGGAAAATACGTTTTTTTAGCCAAATTTTGAGGTTTGCAAATGATTCTGGATAACAGAACCTGGTCAGAGCCCCACAAGTTACCCCATCTTGGATTTCCCTAGGTCTCTAGTTTTCAAAAATGCACTGGTTTGGTAGGTTTCCCTAGGTGCCGGCTGAGGTAGAGGCCAAAATCTACAGGTAGGCACTTTGCAAAAAACAGCTCTGTTTTCTGTCAAAAAATGGGATGTGCCCACTTTGCGTTTTGGGACATTTCCTGTTGCGGGCGCTAGGACTACCCACACAAGTGAGGTATCATTTTTATCGGGAGACTTGGGGGAACGCTGGGTGGAAGGAAATTTGTGGCTCCTCTCAGATTCCAGAACTTTCTGTCACCGAAATGTGAGGAAAATGTATTTTGTTAGCCAAATTTTGAGGTTTGCAAAGGATTCTGGGTAACAGAACCTGGTCAGAGCCCCACAAGTCATCCCATCTTGGATTCCCCTAGGTCTCTAGTTTTCCAAAATGCACAGGTTTGGTAGGTTCCCCTAGGTGCCGGCTGAGCTAGAGGCCAAAATCTACAGGTAGGCACTTTGCAAAAAACAGCTCTGTTTTCTGTGATGTGTCCACGTTGTGTTTTGGGGCATATCCTGTCGCGGACGCTAGGCCTACCCACACAAGTGAGGTACCATTTTTATCAGGAGACTTGGGGGAACGCTGGGTTGAAGGAAATTTGTGGCTCCTCTCAGATTCCAGAACTTTCTGTCCCCAAAATGTGAGGAAAATATGTTTTTTAGCCAAATGTTGAGGTTTGCAAAGGATTCTGGGTAATAGAACCTGGTCAGAGCCCCAAAAGTCACCCCATCTTGGATTCCCCTAGGTCTCTAGTTTTAAAAAATGCACAGGTTTGGTAGGTTTCCCTAGGTGCCACCTGAGCTAGAGGCCAAAATCTACAGGTAGGCACTTTGCAAAAAACAGCTGTTTTCTGTGATGTGTCCACGTTGTGTTTTGGGGCATATCCTGTCGCGGGCGCTAGGCCTACCCACACAAGTGAGGTACCATTTTTATCTGGAGACTTGGGGCAACGCTGGGTGCAAGGAAATTTGTGGCTCCTCTCAGATTCCAGAACTTTCTGTCACCGAAATGTGATGAAAATATGTTTTTTTAGCCAAATTTTGAGGTTTGCAAATGATTCTGGATAACAGAACCTGGTCAGAGCCCCACAAGTTACCCCATCTTGGATTTCTCTAGGTCTCTAGTTTTCAAAAATGCATTGGTTTGGTAGGTTTCCATAGGTGCCGGCTGAGCTAGAGGACAAAATCTACAGGTAGGCACTTTGCAAAAAACAGTTCTGTTTTCTGTGAAAAAATGGGATGTGCCCACGTTGTGTTTTGGGACATTTCCTGTTGCAGGCGCTAGGACTACCCACACAAGTGAGGTATCATTTTTATCGGGAGACTTGGGGGAACGCTCGGTGGAAGGAAATTTGTGGCTCCTCTCAGATTCCAGAACTTTCTGTCACCGAAATGTGAGGAAAATGTATTTTGTTAGCCAAATTTTGAGGTTTGCAAAGGATTCTGGGTAACAGAACCTGGTCAGAGCCCCACAAGTCACCCCATCTTGGATTCCCCTAGGTCTCTAGTTTTAAAAAATGCACAGGTTTGGTAGGTTTTCCTAGGTGCCGGCTGAGCTAGAGGCCAAAATCTACAGGTAGGCACTTTGCAAAAAACAGCTGTTTTCTGTGATGTGTCCACGTTGTGTTTTGGGGCATATCCTGTCGCGGGCGCTAGGCCTACCCACACAAGTGAGGTACCATTGTTATCTGGAGACTTGGGGCAACGCTGGGTGCAAGGAAATTTGTGGCTCCTCTCAGATTCCAGAACTTTCTGTCACCGAAATGTGAGGAAAATACGTTTTTTTAGCCAAATTTTGAGGTTTGCAAATGATTCTGGATAACAGAACCTGGTCAGAGCCCCACAAGTTACCCCATCTTGGATTCCCCTAGGTCTCTAGTTTTCAAAAATGCACAGGTTTGGTAGGTTTCCCTAGGTGCCGGCTGAGCTAGAGGCCAAAATCTACAGGTAGGCACTTTGCAAAAAACAGCTGTTTTTTGTGATGTGTCCACGTTGTGTTTTGGGGCATATCGTGTCGCGGGCGCTAGGCCTACCCACACAAGTGAGGTACCATTTTTATTGGGAGACTTGGGGGAACGCTGGGTGGAAGGAAATTTGTGGCTCTTCTCAGATTCCAGAACTTTCTGTCATCAAAATGTGAGGAAAATATGTTTTTTTAGCCAAATGTTGAGGTTTGCAAAGGATTCTGGGTAATAGAACCTGGTCAGAGCCCCAAAAGTCACCCCATCTTGGATTCCCCTAGGTCTCTAGTTTTAAAAAATGCACAGGTTTGGTAGGTTTCCCTAGGTGCCAGCTGAGCTAGAGGCCAAAATCTACAGGTAGGCACTTTGCAAAAAACAGCTGTTTTCTGTGATGTGTCCACGTTGTGTTTTGGGGCATATCCTGTCGCGGGCGCTAGGCCTACCCACACAAGTGAGGTACCATTTTTATCTGGAGACTTGGGGCAACGCTGGGTGCAAGGAAATTTGTGGCTCCTCTCAGATTCCAGAACTTTCTGTCACTGAAATGTGAGGAAAATATGTTTTTTTAGCCAAATTTTGAGGTTTGCAAATGATTCTGGATAACAGAACCTGGTCAGAGCCCCACAAGTTACCCCATCTTGGATTTCCCTAGGACTCTAGTTTTCAAAAATGCACTGGTTTGGTAGGTTTCCCTAGGTGCCGGCTGAGCTAGAGGCCAAAATCTACAGGTGGGCACTTTGCAAAAAACAGCTCTGTTTTCTGTCAAAAAATGGGATGTGCCCTCTTTGTGTTTTGGGACATTTCCTGTTGCAGGCGCTAGGACTACCCACACAAGTGAGGTATCATTTTTATCGGGAGACTTGGGGGAATGCTCGATGGAAGGAAATTTGTGGCTCCTCCCAGACTCCAGAACTTTCTGTCACCGAAATGTGAGGAAAATGTATTTTTTAGCCAAATTTTGAGGTTTGCAAAGGATTCTGGGTAACAGAACCTGGTCAGAGCCCCACAAGTCACCCCATCTTGGATTCCCCTAGGTCTCTAGTTTTCAAAAATGCACAGGTTTGGTAGGTTTCCCTGGGTGCCGGCTGAGCTAGAGGCCAAAATCTACAGGTAGGCACTTTGCAAAAAACAGCTGTTTTCTGTGATGTGTCCACGTTGTGTTTTGGGGCATATCCTGTCGCGGGCGCTAGGCCTACCCACACAAGTGAGGTACCATTGTTATCTGGAGACTTGGGGCAACGCTGGGTGCAAGGAAATTTGTGGCTCCTCTCAGATTCCAGAACTTTCTGTCACCGAAATGTGAGGAAAATACGTTTTTTTAGCCAAATTTTGAGGTTTGCAAATGATTCTGGATAACAGAACCTGGTCAGAGCCCCACAAGTTACCCCATCTTGGATTCCCCTAGGTCTCTAGTTTTCAAAAATGCACTGGTTTGGTAGGTTTCCCTAGGTGCCGGCTGAGGTAGAGGCCAAAATCTACAGGTAGGCACTTTGCAAAAAACAGCTCTGTTTTCTGTCAAAAAATGGGATGTGCCCACTTTGCGTTTTGGGACATTTCCTGTTGCGGGCGCTAGGACTACCCACACAAGTGAGGTATCATTTTTATCGGGAGACTTGGGGGAACGCTGGGTGGAAGGAAATTTGTGGCTCCTCTCAGATTCCAGAACTTTCTGTCACCGAAATGTGAGGAAAATGTGTTTTTTTAGCCAAATTTTGAGGTTTGCAAAGGATTCTGGGTAACAGAACCTGGTCAGAGCCCCACAAATCACCCCATCTTGGATTCCCCTAGGTTTCTAGTTTTCAAAAACGCACAGGTTTGGTAGGTTTCCCTAGGTGCCGGCTGAGCTAGAGGCCAGAATCTACAGGTAGGCACTTTGCAAAAAACAGCTGTTTTCTGTGATGTATCCACGTTGTGTTTTGGGGCATATCCTGTCGCGGGCGCTAGGCCTACCCACACAAGTGAGGTACCATTTTTATCGGGAGACTTGGGGGAACGCTGGGTGCAAGGAAATTTGTGGCTCCTCTCAGATTCCAGAACTTTCTGTCACCGAAATGAGAGGAAAATATGTTTTTTTAGCCATATTTTGAGGTTTGCAAATGATTCTGGGTAACAGAACCTGGTCAGAGCCCCACAAGTTACCCCATCTTGGATTCCCCTAGGTCTCTAGTTTTAAAAAATGCACAGGTTTGGTAGGTTTCCCTAGGTGCCGGCTGAGCTAGAGGCCAAAGTCTACAGGTAGGCACTTTGCAAAAAACAGCTCTGTTTTCTGTGATGTGTCCACGTTGTGTTTTGGGGCATATCCTGTTGCGGGTGCTAGGCCTACCCACACAAGTGAGGTACAATTTTTATTGGGAGACTTGGGGGAACGCTGGGTGGAAGGAAATTTGTGGCTCCTCTCAGATTCCAGAACTTTCTGTCACCGAAATGTGAGGAAAATATGTTTTTCTGGCCAAATTTTGAGGTTTGCAAAGGATTCTGGGTAACAGAACCTGGTCAGAGCCCCACAAGTTACCCCATCTTGGATTCCCCTAGGTCCCTAGTTTTCATAAATGCACAGGTGTGGTAGGTTTCCCTAGGTGCCGGCTGAGCTAGAGGCCAAAATCTAAAGGTAGGCACTTTGCAAAAAACAGCTCTGTTTTCTGTAAAAAAATGGGATGTGCCCACTTTGTGTTTTGGGACATTTCCAGTCGCGGGCGCTAGGACTACCCACACAAGTGAGGTACCATTTTTATCGGGAGACTTGGGGGAACTCTGGGTGCAAGGAAATTTGTGGCTCCTCTCAGATTCCAGAACTTTCTGTCACCGAAATGTGAGGAACATATGTTAATTTAGCCAAATTTTGAGGTTTGCAAATGATTCTGGATAACAGAACCTGGTCAGAGCCCCACAAGTTACCCCATCTTGGATTTCCCTAGGTCTCTAGTTTTCAAAAATGCACTGGTTTGGTAAGTTTCCCTAGGTGCCGGCTGAGCTAGAGGCCAAAATCTACAGGTAGGCACTTTGCAAAAAACAGCTCTGTTTTCTGTCAAAAAATGGGATGTGCCCACTTTGTGTTTTGGGACATTTCCTGTTGCGGGCGCTAGGACTACCCACACAAGTGAGGAAACATTTTTATCGGGAGACTTGGGAGAACGCGCGGTGGAAGGAAATTTGTGGCTCCTCTCAGATTCCAGAACTTTCTGTCACCGAAATGTGAGGAAAATGTATTTTTTTTGCCAAATTTTGAGGTTTGCAAAGGATTCTGGGTAACAGAACCTGGTCAGAGCCCCACAAGTCACCCCATCTTGGATTTCCCTAGGTCTCTAGTTTTAAAAAATGCACTGGTTTGGTAGGTTTCCCTAGGTGCCGGCTGAGCTAGAGGCCAAAATCTACAGGTAGGCACTTTGCAAAAAACAGCTCTGTTTTCTGTCAAAAGATGGGATGTGCCCACTTTGTGTTTTGGGACATTTCCTGTTGCGGGCGCTAGGACTACCCACACAAGTGAGGTATCATTTTTATCGGGAGACTTGGGAGAACGCTCGGTGGAAGAGAATTTGTGGCTCCTCTCAGATTCCAGAACTTTCTGTCACCGAAATGTGAAGAAAATTTATTTTTTTTGCCAAATTTTGAGGTTTGCAAAGGATTCTGGGTAACAGAACCTGGTCAGAGCCCCACAAGTCACCCCATCTTGGATTCCCCTAGGTCTCTAGTTTTCAAAAATGTACAGGTTTGGTAGGTTTCCCTAGGTGCCGGCTGAGCTAGAGGCCAAAATCTACAGGTAGGCACTTTGCAAAAAACAGCTCTGTTTTCTGTGATGTGTCCACGTTGTGTTTTGGGGCATATCCTGTCGCGGACGCTAGGCCTACCCACACAAGTGAGGTACCATTTTTATCAGGAGACTTAGGGGAACGCTAGGTGCAAGGAAATTTGTGGCTCCTCTCAGATTCCAGAACTTTCTGTCACCGAAATGTGAGGAAAATGTGTTTTTTTAGCCAAATTTTGAGGTTTGCATAGGATTCTGGGTAACAGAACCTGGTCAGAGCCCCACAAGTTACCCCATCTTGGATTCCCCTAGGTATCTAGTTTTCAAAAACGCACAGGTGTGGTAGGTTTCCATAGGTGCCGGCTGAGCTAGAGGCCAAAATCTACAGGTAGGCACTTTGCAAAAAACAGCTCTGTTTTCTGTCAAAAAATGGGATGTGCCCACTTTGTGTTTTGGGACATTTCCTGTCGCGGGCGCTAGGACTACCCACACAAGTGAGGTATCATTTTTATCGGGAGACCTGGGGGAACGCTCGGTGGAAGGAAATTTGTGGCTCCTCTCAGATTCCAGAACTTTCTGTCACCGAAATGTGAGGAAAATGTGTTTTTTTAGCCAAATTTTGAGGTTTGCAAAGGATTCTGGGTAACAGAACCTGGTCAGAGCCCCACAAGTCACCCCGTCTTGGATTCCCAAGGGTCTCTAGTTTTCAAAAATGCACAGGTTTGGTAGGTTTCCCTAGGTGCCGGCTGAGCTAGAGGCCACAATCTACAGGTAGGCACTTTGCAAAAAACAGCTCTGTTTTCTGTCAAAAAATGGGATGTGCCCACTTTGTGTTTTGGGACATATCCTGTCGCGGACGCTAGGCCTACCCACACAAGTGAGGTACCATTTTTATCGGGAGACTTGGGGGAACGCTGGTTGCAAGGAAATTTGTGGCTCCTCTCAGATTCCAGAACTTTCTTTCACCGAAATGTGAGGAAAACATGTTTTTTTAGCCAAATTTTGAGTTTTGCAAATGATTCTGGATAACAGAACCTGGTCAGAGCCCCACAAGTTACCCCATCTTGGATTTCCCTAGGTCTCTAGTTTTCAAAAATGCACTGGTTTGGTAGGTTTCCCTAGGTGCCGGCTGAGATAGAGGCCAAAATCTACAGGTAGGCACTTTGCAAAAAACAGCTCTGTTTTCTGTCAAAAAATGGGATGTGCCCACTTTGTGTTTTGGGACATTTCCTGTCGCGGGCGCTAGGACTACCCACACAAGTGAGGTATAATTTTTATATTGAGACTTGGGAGAACACTCAGTGGAAGAAAATTTGTGGCTCCTCTCAGATTCCAGAACTTTCTGTCACCGAAATGTGAGGAAAATGTATTTTTGTAGCCAAATTTTGAGATTTGCAAAGGATTCTGGGTAACAGAACCTGGTCAGAGCCCCACAAGTCATCCCATCTTGGATTCCCCTAGGTCTCTAGTTTTAAAAAATGCACAGGTTTGGTAGGTTTCCCTAGGTGCCGGCTGAGCTAGAGGCCAAAATCTACAGGTAAGCACTTTGCAAAAAACAGCTCTGTTTTCTGTCAAAAAATGGGATGTGCCCACTTTGTGTTTTGGGACATTTCCTGTCGCGGGCGCTAGGACTACCCACACAAGTGAGGTATCATTTTTATCGGGAGACCTGGGGGAACGCTCGGTGGAAGGAAATTTGTGGCTCCTCTCAGATTCCAGAACTTTCTGTCACCGAAATGTGAGGAAAATGTGTTTTTTTAGCCAAATTTTGAGGTTTGCAAAGGATTCGGGGTAACAGAACCTGGTCAGAGCCCCACAAGTTACCCCATCTTGGATTCCCCTAGGTATCTAGTTTTCAAAAACGCACAGGTGTGGTAGGTTTCCATGGGTGCCGGCTGAGCTAGAGGCCAAAATCTACAGGTAGGCACTTTGCAAAAAACAGCTCTGTTTTCTGTCAAAAAATGGGATGTGCCCACTTTCTGTTTTGGGACATTTCCTGTCGCGGGCGCTAGGACTACCCACACAAGTGAGGTATCATTTTTATCAGGAGACCTGGGGGAACGCTCGGTGGAAGGAAATTTGTGGCTCCTCTCAGATTCCAGAACTTTCTGTCACCGAAATGAGTGGAAAATGTGTTTTTTTAGCCAAATTTTGAGGTTTGCAAAGGATTCTGGGTAACAGAACCTGGTCAGAGCCCCACAAATCACCCCATCTTGGATTCCCCTAGGTCTCTAGTTTTAAAAAATGCACAGGTTTGGTAGGTTTCCCTAGGTGCCGGCTGAGCTAGAGGCCATAATCTACAGGTAGGCACTTTGCAAAAAACAGCTGTTTTCTGTGATGTGTCCACGTTGTGTTTTGGGGCATATCCTGTCGCGGGTGCTAGGCCTACCCACACAAGTGAGGTACCATTTTTATTGGGAGACTTGGGGGAACGCTGGGTGGAAGGAAATTTGTGGCTCCTCTCAGATTCCAGAACTTTCTGTCACCGAAATGTGAGGAAAATATGTTTTTTTAGCCAAATGTTAGGGTTTGCAAAGGATTCTGGGTAATAGAACCTGGTCAGAGCCCCAAAAGTCACCCCATCTTGGATTCCCCTAGGTCTCTAGTTTTAAAAAATGCACAGGTTTGGTAGGTTTCCTTAGGTGCCAGCTGAGCTAGAGGCCAAAATCTACAGGTAGGCACTTTGCAAAAAACAGCTGTTTTCTGTGATGTCCACGTTGTGTTTTGGGGCATATCCTGTCACGGGCGCTAGGCTTACCCACACAAGTGAGGTACCATTTTTATCGGGAGACTTGGGGGAACGTGGGTGCAAGGAAATTTGTGGCTCCTCTCAGATTCCAGAACTTTCTGTCACCGAAATGTGAGAAAAATATGTTTTTTTAGCCAAATTTTGAGGTTTGCAAATGATTCTGGATAACAGAACCTGGTCAGAGCCCCACAAGTTACCCCATCTTGGATTTCCCTAGGTCTCTAGTTTTCAAAAATGCACTGGTTTGGTAGGTTTCCCTAGGTGCCGGCTGAGCTAGAGGCCAAAATCTACAGGTAGGCACTTTGCAAAAAACAGCTCTGTTTTCTGTCAATAAATGGGATGTGCCCACTTTGTGTTTTGGGACATTTCCTGTTGCAGGCGCTAGGACTACCCACACAAGTGAGATATCATTTTTATCGGGAGACTTGGGGGAACGCTCGGTGGAAGGAAATTTGTGGCTCCTCTCAGATTCCAGAACTTTCTGTCACCGAAATGTGAGGAAAATGTATTTTTTGAGCCAAATTTTGAGGTTTGCAAATGATTCTGGGTAACAGAACCTGGTCAGAGCCCCACAAGTCACCCCATCTTGGATTCCCCTAGGTCTCTAGTTTTCAAAAATGCACAGGTTTGGTAGGTTTCCCTAGGTGCCGGCTGAGCTAGAGGCCAAAATCTACAGGTAGGCACTTTGCAAAAAACAGCTCTGTTTTCTGTGATGTGTCCACGTTGTGTTTTGGGGCATATCCTGTCGCGGGCGCTAGGATTACCCACACAAGTGAGGTATCATTTTTATCGGGAGACTTGGGAAAATGCTCGGTGGAAGGAAATTTGTGGCTCCTCTCAGATTCCAGAACTTTCTGTCACCGAAATGTGAGGAAAATGTATTTTTTTAGCCAAATTTTGAGGTTTACAAAGGATTCTGGGTAACAGAACCTGGTCAGAGCCCCACAAGTCACCCCATCTTGGAGTCCCCTAGGTCTCTAGTTTTCAAAAATGCACAGGTTTGGTAGGTTTCCCTAGGTGCAGGCTGAGCTAGAGGCCAAAATCTACAGGTAGGCACTTTGGAAAAAAAGCTCTGTTTTCTGTAAAAAAATGGGATGTGCCCACTTTGTGTTTTGGGACATTTCCTGTTGCAGGCGCTAGGACTACCCACACAAGTGAGGTATCATTTTTATCGGGAGACCTGGGGGAACGCTCGGTGGAAGGAAATTTGTGGCTACTCTCAGATTCCAGAACTTTCTGTCACCGAAATGTGAGGAAAATGTATTTTTTTAGCCAAATTTTGAGGTTTGCAAAGGATTCTGGGTAACAGAACCTGGTCAGAGCCCCACAAGTCACCCCATCTTGGATTCCCCTAGGTCTCTAGTTTTCAAAAATGCACAGGTTTGGTATGTTTCCCTAGGTGCCGGCTGAGCTAGAGGCCAAAATCTACAGGTAGGCACTTTGCAAAAAACAGCTCTGTTTTCTGTCATAAAATGGGATGTGCCCACTTTGTGTTTTGGGACATTTCCTGTCGCGGGCGCTAGGATTACCCACACAAGTGAGGTATCATTTTTATCGGGAGACCTGGGGGAACGCTCGGTGGAAGGAAATTTGTGGCTCCTCTCAGATTCCAGAACTTTCTGTCACCGAAATGTGAGGAAAATGTGTTTTTTTAGCCAAATTTTGAAGTTTGCAAAGGATTCTGGGTAACAGAACCTGGTCAGAGCCCCACAAGTCACCCCATCTTGGATTCCCCTAGGATTCTAGTTTTCAAAAACGCACAGGTTTGGTAGGTTTCCCTAGGTGCCGGCTGAGCTAGAGGCCAGAATCTACAGGTAGGCACTTTGCAAAAAACAGCTGTTTTCTGTGATGTGTCCACGTTGTGTTTTGGGGCATATCCTGTCGCGGGCGCTAGGCCTACCCACACAAGTGAGGTACAATTTTTATCGGGAGACTTGGGGGAACGCTGGGTGCAAGGAAATTTGTGGCTCCTCTCAGATTCCAGAACTTTCTGTCACCGAAATGAGAGGTTAATATGTTTTTTTAGCCATATTTTGAGGTTTGCAAATGATTCTGGGTAACAGAACCTGGTCAGAGCCCCACAAGTTACCCCATCTTGGATTCCCCTAGGTCTCTAGTTTTAAAAAATGCACAGGTTTGGTAGGTTTCCCTAGGTGCCGGCTGAGCTAGAGGCCAAAATCTACAGGTAGGCACTTTGCAAAAAACAGCTCTGTTTTCTGTGATGTGTCCACGTTGTGTTTTGGGGCATATCCTGTTGCGGGTGCTAGGCCTACCCACACAAGTGAGGTACAATTTTTATTGGGAGACTTGGGGGAATGCTGGGTGGGAGGAAATTTGTGGCTCCTCTCAGATTCCAGAACTTTCTGTCACCGATATGTGAGGAAAATGTGTTTTTTTAGCCAAATTTTGAGGTTTGCATAGGATTCTGGGTAACAGAACCTGGTCAGAGCCCCACAAGTTACCCCATCTTGGATTCCCCTAGGTATCTAGTTTTCAAAAACGCACAGGTGTGGTAGGTTTCCATAGGTGCCGGCTGAGCTAGAGGCCAAAATCTACAGGTAGGCACTTTGCAAAAAACAGCTCTGTTTTCTGTCAAAAAATGGGATGTGCCCACTTTGTGTTTTGGGACATTTCCTGTTGCGGGCGCTAGGACTACCCACACAAGTGAGGTATCATTTTTATCGGGAGACTTGGGTGAACGCTGGGTGCAAGGAAATTTGTGGCTCCTCTCAGATTCCAGAACTTTCTGTCACCGAAATGTGAGGAACATATGTTTTTTTAGCCAAATTTTGAGGTTTGCAAATGATTCTGGATAACAGAACCTGGTCAGAGCCCCACAAGTTACCCCATCTTGGATTTCCCTAGGTCTCTAGTTTTCAAAAATGCACTGGTTTGGTAGGTTTCCCTAGGTGCCGGCTGAGCTAGAGGCCAAAATCTACAGGTAGGCACTTTGCAAAAAACAGCTCTGTTTTCTGTCTAAAAATGGGATGTGCCCACTTTGTGTTTTGGGACATTTCCAGTCGCGGGCGCTAGGACTACCCACACAAGTGAGGTACCATTTTTATCAGGAGACTTGGGTGAACGCTGGGTGCAAGGAAATTTGTGGCTCCTCTCAGATTCCAGAACTTTCTGTCACCGAAATGTGAGGAACATATGTTTTTTTAGCCAAATTTTGAGGTTTGCAAATGATTCTGGATAACAGAACCTGGTCAGAGCCCCACAAGTTACCCCATCTTGGATTTCCCTAGGTCTCTAGTTTTCAAAAATGCACTGGTTTGGTAGGTTTCCCTAGGTGCCGGCTGAGCTAGAGGCCAAAATCTACAGGTAGGCACTTTGCAAAAAACAGCTCTGTTTTCTGTCAAAAAATGGGATGTGCCCACTTTGTGTTTTGGGACATTTCCTGTTGCGGGCGCTAGGACTACCCACACAAGTGAGGTATCATTTTTATCGGGAGACTTGGGAGAACGCTCGGTGGAAGAAAATTTGTGGCTCCTCTCAGATTCCAGAACTTTCTGTCACCGAAATGTGAGGAAAATGTATTTTTTTTGCCAAATTTTGAGGTTTGCAAAGGATTCTGGGTAACAGAACCTGGTCAGAGACCCACAAGTCACCCCTTCTTGGATTCCCCTAGGTCTCTAGTTTTCAAAAATGTACAGGTTTGGTAGGTTTCCCTAGGTGCCGGCTGAGCTAGAGGCCAAAATCTACAGGTAGGCACTTTGCAAAAAACAGCTCTGTTTTCTGTGATGTGTCCACGTTGTGTTTTGGGGCATATCCTGTCGCGGACGCTAGGCCTACCCACACAAGTGAGGTACCATTTTTATCAGGAGACTTAGGGGAACGCTGGGTGCAAGGAAATTTGTGGCTCCTCTCAGATTCCAGAACTTTCTGTCACCGAAATGTGAGGAAAATGTATTTTTGTAGCCAAATTTTGAGATTTGCAAAGGATTCTGGGTAACAGAACCTGGTCAGAGCCCCACAAGTCATCCCATCTTGGATTCCCCTAGGTCTCTAGTTTTAAAAAATGCACAGGTTTGGTAGGTTTCCCTAGGTGCCGGCTGAGCTAGAGGCCAAAGTCTACAGGTAAGCACTTTGCAAAAAACAGCTCTGTTTTCTGTCAAAAAATGGGATGTGCCCACTTTGTGTTTTGGGACATTTCCTGTCGCGGGCGCTAGGACTACCCACACAAGTGAGGTATCATTTTTATCGGGAGACTTGGGAGAACGCTCGGTGGAAGGAAATTTGTGGCTCCTCTCAGATTCCAGAATTTCTGTCACCAAAATGTGAGGAAAATTTATTTTTTTTGCCAAATTTTGAGGTTTGCAAAGGATTCTGGGTAACAGAACCTGGTCAGAGCCCCACAAGTCACCCCATTTTGGATTTCCCTAGGTCTCTGGTTTTCAAAAATGCACTGGTTTGGTAGGTTTGCCTAGGTGCCGGCTGAGCTAGAGGCCAAAATCTACAGGTAGGCACTTTGCAAAAAACAGCTCTGTTTTCTGTCAAAAAATGGGATGTGCCCACTTTGTGTTTTGGGGCATTTCCTGTTGCGGGCGCTAGGACTACCCTCACAAGTGAGGTATCATTTTTATCGGGAGACTTGGGAGAACGCTGGGTGCAAGGAAATTTGTGGCTCCTCTCAGATTCCAGAACTTTCTGTCACCGAAATGTGAGGAAAATGTGTTTTTTTAGCCAAATTTTGAGGTTTGCAAAGGATTCTGGGTAACAGAACCTGGTCAGAGCCCCACAAGTTACCCCATCTTGGATTCCCCTAGGTCTCTAGTTTTCAATAATGCTCAGGTTTGGTAGGTTTCCATAGATGCCGGCTGAGCTAGAGGCCAAAAACTACAGGTAGGCACTTTGCAAAAAACAGCTCTGTTTTCTGTAAAAAAATGGGATGTGACCACTTTGTGTTTTGGGACATTTCCTGTCGCGGGCGCTAGGACTACCCACACAAGTGAGGTATCATTTTTATCGGGAGACCTGGGGGAACGCTCGGTGGAAGGAAATTTGTGGCTCCTCTCAGATTCCAGAACTTTCTGTCACCGAAATGTGAGGAAAATGTGTTTTTTTAGCCAAATTTTGAGGTTTGCAAATGATTCTGGGTAACAGAATCTGGTTAGAGCCCCACAAGTCACCCCATCTTGGATTCCCCTAGGTCTCTATTTTTCAAAAATGCACAGGTTTGGTAGTTTTCCCTAGGTGCCGGCTGAGCTAGAGGCCAAAATCTACAGGTAGGCCCTTTGCAAAAAACAGCTCTGTTTTCTGTCAAAAAATGGGATGTGCCCACTTTGTGTTTTGGGACATATCCTGTCGCGGGCGCTAGGCCTACCCACACAAGTGAGGTACCATTTTTATCGGGAGACTTGGGGGAACGCTGGGTGCAAGGAAATTTGTGGCTCCTCTCAGATTCCAGAACTTTCTGTCACCGAAATGTGAGGAAAATGTATTTTTTTAGCCAAATGTTTAGGTTTGCAAAGGATTCTGGGTAACATAACCTGGTCAGAGCCCCACAAGTCACCCCATCTTGGATTCCCCTAGGTCTCTAGTTTTCAAAAATGCACAGGTTTGGTAGGTTTCCCTAGGTGCCGGCTGAGCTAGAGGCCAAAATCGACAGGTAGGCACTTTGCAAAAAACAGCTCTGTTTTCTGTGTGTCCACGTTGTGTTTTGGGGCATATCTTGTCGCGGACGCTAGGCCTACCCACACAAGTGAGGTACCATTTTTATCAGGAGACTTAGGGGAACGCTGGGTGCAAGGAAATTTGTGGCTCCTCTCAGATTTCAGAACTTTCTGTCACCGAAATGTGAGGAAAATATGTTTTTCTTGCCAGATTTTGAGGTTTGCAAAGGATTCTGGGTAACATAACCTGGTCAGAGCCCCACAAGTCACCCCATCTTGAATTCCCCTAGGTCTCTAGTTTTCAAAAATGCACAGGTTTGGTAGGTTTCCCTAGGTGCCGGCTGAGCTAGAGGCCAAAATCTACAGGTAGGCACTTTGCAAAAAACAGCTCTGTTTTCTGTGATGTGTCCACGTTGTGTTTTGAGGCATATCCTGTTGTGGACGCTAGGCCTACCCACACAAGTGAGGTACCATTTTTATCAGGAGACTTAGGGGAACGCTGGGTGGAAGGAAATTTGTGGCTCCTCTCAGATTCCAGAACTTTCTGTCACCGAAATGTGAGGAAAATATGTTTTTCTTGACAAATTTTGAGGTTTGCAAATGATCCTGGGTAACAGAACATGGTCAGAGCCCCACAAGTCACCCCATCTTGGATTCCCCTAGGTATCTAGTTTTCAAAAACTCACAGGTGTGGTAGGTTTCCATAGGTGCCGGCTGAGCTAGAGGACAAAATCTACAGGTAGGCACTTTGCAAAAAACAGCTCTGTTTTCTGTCAAAAAATGGGATGTGCCCACTTTGTGTTTTGGGACATTTCCTGTCGCGGGCGCTAGGACTACCCACACAAGTGAGGTATCATTTTTATCGGGAGACCTGGGGGAACGCTCGGTGGAAGGAAATTTGTGGCTCCTCTCAGATTCCAGAACTTTCTGTCACCGAAATGTGAGGAAAATGTGTTTTTTTAGCCAAATTTTGAGGTTTGCAAAGGATTCTGGGTAACAGAACCTGGTCAGAGCCCCACAAGTCACCCCATCTTGGATTCCCCTAGGTCTCTAGTTTTCAAAAATGCACAGGTTTGGTAGGTTTCCCTAGGTGCCGGCTGAGCTAGAGGCCAAAATCTACAGGTAGGCACTTTGCAAAAAACAGCTATGTTTTCTGTCAAAAAATGGGATGTGCCCACTTTGTGTTTTGGGACATATCCTGTTGCGGGCGCTAGGCCTACCCACACAAGTGAGGTACCATTTTTATCGGGAGGCTTGGGGAAACGCTGGTTGCAAGGAAATTTGTGGCTCCTCTCAGATTCCAGAACTTTCTGTCACCGAAATGTGAGGAAAACATGTTTTTTTAGCCAAATTTTGAGTTTTGCAAATGATTCTGGATAACAGAACCTGGTCAGAGCCCCACAAGTTACCCCATCTTGGTTTTCCCTAGGTCTCTAGTTTTCAAAAATGCACATGTTTGGTAGGTTTCCCTAGGTGCCGGCTGAGCTAGAGGCCAAAATCTACAGGTAGGCACTTTGCAAAAAACAGCTCTGTTTTCTGTGATGTATCCACGTTGTGTTTTGGGGCATATCCTGTCGTGGACGCTGGGCCTACCCACACAAGTGAGGTACCATTTTTATTAAGAGACTTAGGGGAACGCTGGGTGCAAGGAAATTTGTGGCTCCTCTCAGATTCCAGAACTTTCTGCCACCGAAATGTGAGGAAAATATGTTTTTCTTGCCAAATTTTGAGGTTTGCAAAGGATTCTGGGTAACAGAACATGGTCAGAGCCCCACAAGTCACCCCATCTTGGATTCCCCTAGGTCTCTAGTTTTCAAAAATGCACAGGTTTGGTAGGTTTCCCTAGGTGCCGGCTGAGCTAGAGGCCAAAATCTACAGGTAGGCACTTTGCAAAAAACAGCTCTGTTTTCTGTCAAAAAATGGGATGTGTCCACGTTGTGTTTTGGGGAATATCCTGTCGCAGACGCTAGGCCTACCCACACAAGTGAGGTACCATTTTTATCAGGAGACTTAGGGGAACGCTAGGTGCAAGGAAATTTGTGGCTCCTCTCAGATTCCAGAACTTTCTGTCACCGAAATGTGAGGAAAATGTGTTTTTTTAGCCAAATTTTGAGGTTTGCATAGGATTCTGGGTAACAGAACCTGGTCAGAGCCCCACAAGTTACCCCATCTTGGATTCCCCTAGGTATCTAGTTTTCAAAAACGCACAGGTGTGGTAGGTTTCCATAGGTGCCGGCTGAGCTAGAGGCCAAAATCTACAGGTAGGCACTTTGCAAAAAACAGCTCTGTTTTCTGTCAAAAAATGGGATGTGCCCACTTTGTGTTTTGGGACATTTCCTGTCGCGGGCGCTAGGACTTCCCACACAAGTGAGGTATCATTTTTATCGGGAGACCTGGGGGAACGCTCGGTGGAAGGAAATTTGTGGCTCCTCTCAGATTCCAGAACTTTCTGTCACCGAAATGTGAGGAAAATGTGTTTTTTTAGCCAAATTTTGAGGTTTGCAAAGGATTCGGGGTAACAGAACCTGGTCAGAGCCCCACAAGTTACCCCATCTTGGATTCCCCTAGGTATCTAGTTTTCAAAAACGCACAGGTGTGGTAGGTTTCCATGGGTGCCGGCTGAGCTAGAGGCCAAAATCTACAGGTAGGCACTTTGCAAAAAACAGCTCTGTTTTCTGTCAAAAAATGGGATGTGTCCACTTTCTGTTTTGGGACATTTCCTGTCGCGGGCGCTAGGACTACCCACACAAGTGAGGTATCATTTTTATCGGGAGACCTGGGGGAACGCTCGTTGGAAGGAAATTTGTGGCTCCTCTCAGATTCCAGAACTTTCTGTCACCGAAATGTGTGGAAAATGTGTTTTTTTAGCCAAATTTTGAGGTTTGCAAAGGATTCTGGGTAACAGAACCTGGTCAGAGCCCCACAAGTCACCCCATCTTGGATTCCCCTAGGTCTCTAGTTTTCAAAAATGCACAGGTTTGGTAGGTTTCCCTAGGTGCCGGCTGAGCTAGAGGCCAGAATCTACAGGTAGGCACTTTGCAAAAAACAGCTGTTTTCTGTGATGTGTCCACGTTGTGTTTTGGGGCATATCCTGTCACGGGCGCTAGGCCTACCCACACAAGTGAGGTACCATTTTTATCGGGAGACTTGGGGGAACGCTGGGTGCAAGGAAATTTGTGGCTCCTCTCAGATTACAGAACTTTCTGTCACTGAAATGTGAGGAAAATATGTTTTTTTAGCCAAATTTTGAGGTTTGCAAATGATTCTGGATAACAGAACCTGGTCAGAGCCCCACAACTTACCCCATCTTTTATTTCCCTAGGTCTCTAGTTTTCAAAAATGCACTGGTTTGGTAGGTTTCCCCAGGTGCCGGCTGAGCTTGACGCCAAAATCTACAGGTAGGCACTTTGCAAGAAACAGCTCTTTTTTCTGTCAAAAAATGGGATGTGCCCACTTTGTGTTTTGGGACATTTCCTTTTGCGGGCGCTAGGACTACCCACACAAGTGAGGTATCATTTTTATCGGGAGACTTGGGAGAACGCTCGGTGGAAGGAAATTTGTGGCTCCTCTCAGATTCCAGAATTTCTGTCACCAAAATGTGAGGAAAATTTATTTTTTTTGCCAAATTTTGAGGTTTGCAAAGGATTCTGGGTAACAGAACCTGGTCAGAGCCCCACAAGTCACCCCATTTTGGATTTCCCTAGGTCTCTGGTTTTCAAAAATGCACTGGTTTGGTAGGTTTGCCTAGGTGCCGGCTGAGCTAGAGGCCAAAATCTACAGGTAGGCACTTTGCAAAAAACAGCTCTGTTTTCTGTCAAAAAATGGGATGTGCCCACTTTGTGTTTTGGGACATTTCCTGTTGCGGGCGCTAGGACTACCCTCACAAGTGAGGTATCATTTTTATCGGGAGACTTGGGAGAACGCTGGGTGCAAGGAAATTTGTGGCTCCTCTCAGATTCCAGAACTTTCTGTCACCGAAATGTGAGGAAAATGTGTTTTTTTAGCCAAATTTTGAGGTTTGCAAAGGATTCTGGGTAACAGAACCTGGTCAGAGCCCCACAAGTTACCCCATCTTGGATTCCCCTAGGTCTCTAGTTTTCAATAATGCTCAGGTTTGGTAGGTTTCCATAGATGCCGGCTGAGCTAGAGGCCAAAAACTACAGGTAGGCACTTTGCAAAAAACAGCTCTGTTTTCTGTAAAAAAATGGGATGTGCCCACTTTGTGTTTTGGGACATTTCCTGTCGCGGGCGCTAGGACTACCCACACAAGTGAGGTATCATTTTTATCGGGAGACCTGGGGGAACGCTCGGTGGAAGGAAATTTGTGGCTCCTCTCAGATTCCAGAACTTTCTGTCACCGAAATGTGAGGAAAATGTGTTTTTTTAGCCAAATTTTGAGGTTTGCAAATGATTCTGGGTAACAGAATCTGGTTAGAGCCCCACAAGTCACCCCATCTTGGATTCCCCTAGGTCTCTATTTTTCAAAAATGCACAGGTTTGGTAGTTTTCCCTAGGTGCCAGGCTGAGCTAGAGGCCAAAATCTACAGGTAGGCCCTTTGCAAAAAACCGCTCTGTTTTCTGTCAAAAAATGGGATGTGCCCACTTTGTGTTTTGGGACATATCCTGTCGCGGGCGCTAGGCCTACCCACACAAGTGAGGTACCATTTTTATCGGGAGACTTGGGGGAACGCTGGGTGCAAGGAAATTTGTGGCTCCTCTCAGATTCCAGAACTTTCTGTCACCGAAATGTGAGGAAAATGTATTTTTTTAGCCAAATGTTTAGGTTTGCAAAGGATTCTGGGTAACATAACCTGGTCAGAGCCCCACAAGTCACCCCATCTTGGATTCCCCTAGGTCTCTAGTTTTCAAAAATGCACAGGTTTGGTAGGTTTCCCTAGGTGCCGGCTGAGCTAGAGGCCAAAATCGACAGGTAGGCACTTTGCAAAAAACAGCTCTGTTTTCTGTGTGTCCACGTTGTGTTTTGGGGCATATCTTGTCGCGGACGCTAGGCCTACCCACACAAGTGAGGTACCATTTTTATCAGGAGACTTAGGGGAACGCTGGGTGCAAGGAAATTTGTGGCTCCTCTCAGATTTCAGAACTTTCTGTCACCGAAATGTGAGGAAAATATGTTTTTCTTGCCAGATTTTGAGGTTTGCAAAGGATTCTGGGTAACATAACCTGGTCAGAGCCCCACAAGTCACCCCATCTTGAATTCCCCTAGGTCTCTAGTTTTAAAAAATGCACAGGTTTGGTAGGTTTCCCTAGGTGCCGGCTGAGCTAGAGGCCAAAATCTACAGGTAGGCACTTTGCAAAAAACAGCTCTGTTTTCTGTGATGTGTCCACGTTGTGTTTTGAGGCATATCCTGTTGTGGACGCTAGGCCTACCCACACAAGTGAGGTACCATTTTTATCAGGAGACTTAGGGGAACGCTGGGTGGAAGGAAATTTGTGGCTCCTCTCAGATTCCAGAACTTTCTGTCACCGAAATGTGAGGAAAATATGTTTTTCTTGACAAATTTTGAGGTTTGCAAATGATCCTGGGTAACAGAACATGGTCAGAGCCCCACAAGTCACCCCATCTTGGATTCCCCTAGGTATCTAGGTTTCAAAAACGCACAGGTGTGGTAGGTTTCCATAGGTGCCGGCTGAGCTAGAGGACAAAATCTACAGGTAGGCACTTTGCAAAAAACAGCTCTTTTTTCTGTCAAAAAATGGGATGTGCCCACTTTGTGTTTTGGGACATTTCCTGTCGCGGGCGCTAGGACTACCCACACAAGTGAGGTATCATTTTTATCGGGAGACCTGGGGGAACGCTCGGTGGAAGGAAATTTGTGGCTCCTCTCAGATTCCAGAACTTTCTGTCACCGAAATGTGAGGAAAATGTGTTTTTTTTAGCCAAATTTTGAGGTTTGCAAAGGATTCTGGGTAACAGAACCTGGTCAGAGCCCCACAAGTCACCCCATCTTGGATTCCCCTAGGTCTCTAGTTTTAAAAAATGCACAGGTTTGGTAGGTTTCCCTAGGTGTCGGCTGAGCTAGAGGCCAAAATCTACAGGTAGGCACTTTGCAAAAAACAGCTCTGTTTTCTGTGATGTGTCCACGTTGTGTTTTGGGGCATATCCTGTCGTGGACGCTAGGCCTACCCACACAAGTGAGTTACCATTTTTATTGGGAGACTTGGGGGAAGGCTGGGTGGAAGGAAATTTGTGGCTCCTCTCAGATTCCAGAACTTTCTGTCACCGAAACGTGAGGAAAATATGTTTTTTTAGCCAAATGTTGAGGTTTGCAAAGGATTCTGGGTAATAGAACCTGGTCAGAGCCCCATAAGTCACCCCATCTTGGATTCCCCTAGGTCTCTAGTTTTAAAAAATGCTCAGGTTTGGTAGGTTTCCTTAGGTGCCAGCTGAGCTAGAGGCCAAAATCTACAGGTAGGCACTTTGCAAAAAACAGCTGTTTTCTGTGATGTGTCCACGTTGTGTTTTGGGGCATATCCTGTCACGGGCGCTAGGCCTACCCACACAAGTGAGGTACCATTTTTATCGGGAGACTTGGGGGAAGGCTGGGTGCAAGGAAATTTGTGGCTCCTCTCAGATTCCAGAACTTTCTGTCACCGAAATGTGAGGAAAATATGTTTTTTTAGCCAAATTTTGAGGTTTGCAAATGATTCTGGATAACAGAACCTGGTCAGAGCCCCACAAGTTACCCCATCTTCGATTTCCCTAGGTCTCTAGTTTTAAAAAATGCACTGGTTTGGTAGGTTTCCCTAGGTGCCGGCTCAGCTTGAGGCCAAAATCTACAGGTAGGCACTTTGCAAAAAACAGCTCTGTTTTCTGTCAAAAAATGGGATGTGCCCACTTTGTGTTTTGTGACATTTCCTGTTGCGGGCGCTAGGACTACCCACACAAGTGAGGTATCATTTTTATCGGGAGACTTGGGAGAACGCTCGGTGGAAGGAAATTTGTTGCTCCTCTCAGATTCCAGAACTTTCTGTCACCGAAATGTGAGGAAAATGTATTTTTTTAGCCAAATTTTGAGGTTTGCAAAGGATTCTGGGTAACATAACCTGGTCAGAGCCCCACAAGTCACCCCATCTTGGATTCCCCTAGGTCTCTAGTTTTCCAAAATGCACAGGTTTGGTAGGTTTCCTTAGGTGCCGGCTGTGCTAGAGGCCAAAATCTACAGGTAGGCACTTTGCAAAAAACAGCTCTGTTTTCTGTGATGTGTCCACGTTGTGTTTTGGGGCATATCCTGTCGCGGACGCTAGGCCTACCCACACAAGTGAGGTACCATTTTTATCAGGAGACTTAGGGGAACGCTGGGTGCAAGGAAATTTGTGGCTCCTCTCAGATTCCAGAACTTTCTGTCACCGAAATGTGAGGAAAATATGTTTTTCTTGCCAGATTTTGAGGTTTGCAAAGGATTCTGGGTAACATAACCTGGTCAGAGCCCCACAAGTCACCCCAACTTGGATTCCCCTAGGTCTCTAGTTTTCAAAAATGCACAGGTTTGGTAGGTTTCCCTAGGTGCCGGCTGAGCTAGAGGCCAAAATCTACAGGTAGGCACTTTGCAAAAAACAGCTCTGTTTTCTGTGATGTGTCCACGTTGTGTTTTGGGGCATATCCTGTCGTGGACGCTAGGCCTACCCACACAAGTGAGGTACCATTTTTATCAGGAGACTTAGGGGAACGCTGGGTGCAAGGAAATTTGTGGCTCCTCTCAGATTCCAGAACTTTCTGTCACCGAAATGTGAGGAAAATATGTTTTTCTTGCCAGATTTTGAGGTTTGCAAAGGATTCTGGGTAACATAACTTGGTCAGAGCCCCACAAGTCACCCCATCCTGGATTCCCCTAGGTCTCTAGTTTTCAAAAATGCACAGGTTTGGTAGGTTTCCCTAGGTGCCGGCTGAGCTAGAGGCCAAAATCTACAGGTAGGCACTTTGCAAAAAACAGCTCTGTTTTCTGTCAAAAAATGGGATGTGCCCACTTTGTGTTTTGGGACATTTCCTGTTGCGGGCGCTAGGATTACCCACACAAGTGAGGTATCATTTTTATCGGGAGACTTGGGAAAATGCTCGGTGGAAGGAAATTTGTGGCTCCTCTCAGATTCCAGAACTTTCTGTCACCGAAATGTGAGGAAAATGTATTTTTTTATCCAAATTTTGAGGTTTGCAAAGGATTCTGGGTAACAGAACCTGGTCAGAGCCCCACAAGTCACCCCATCTTGGAGTCCCCTAGGTCTCTAGTTTTCAAAAATGCACAGGTTTGGTAGGTTTCCCTAGGTGCAGGCTGAGCTAGAGGCCAAAATCTACAGGTAGGCACTTTGGAAAAAACAGCTCTGTTTTCTGTCAAAAAATGGGATGTGCCAACTTTGTGTTTTGGGACATTTCCTGTCGCGGGCGCTAGGACTACCCACACAAGTGAGGTATCATTTTTATCGGGAGACCTGGGGGAACGCTCGGTGGAAGGAAATTTGTGGCTCCTCTCAGATTCCAGAACTTTCTGTCACCGAAATGTGAGGAAAATATGTTTTTCTTGCCAAATTTTGAGGTTTGCAAAGGATTCTGGGTAACATAACCTGGTCAGAGCCCCACAAGTCACCCCATCTTGGATTCCACTAGGTCTCTAGTTTAAAAAAATGCACAGGTTTGGTAGGTTTCCCTAGGTGCCGGCTGAGCTAGAGGCCAAAATCTACAGGTAGGCACTTTGCAAAAAAACAGCTCTGTTTTCTGTGATGTGTCCACATTGTGTTTTGGGGCATATCCTGTCGTGGACGCGAGGCCTACCCACACAAGTGAGGTACCATTTTTATCAGGAGACTTAGGGGAACGCTGGGTGCAAGGAAATTTGTGGCTCCTCTCAGATTCCAGAACTTTCTGTCACCAAAATGTGAGGAAAATATGTTTTTTTAGCCAAATTTTGAGGTTTGCAAATGATTCTGGGTAACAGAATCTGGTCAGAGCCCTACAAGTCACCCCATCTTGGATTCCCCTAGGTCTCTATTTTTCAAAAATGCACAGTTTTGGTAGTTTTCCCTAGGTGCCGGCTGAGCTAGAGGCCAAAATCTACAGGTAGGCCCTTTGCAAAAAACAGCTCTGTTTTCTGTCAAAAAATGGGATGTGCCCACTTTGTGTTTTGGGACATATCCTGTCGCGGGCGCTAGGCCTACCCACACAAGTGAGGTACCATTTTTATCGGGAGACTTGGGGGAACGCTGGGTGCAAGGAAATTTGTGGCTCCTCTCAGATTCCAGAATTTTCTGTCACCGAAATGTGAGGAAAATGTATTTTTTTAGCCAAATTTTTAGGTTTGCAACGGATTCTGGGTAACATAACCTGGTCAGAGCCCCACAAGTCACCCCATCTTGGATTCCCCTAGGTCTCTAGTTTTCAAAAATGCACAGGTTTGGTAGGTTTCCCTAGGTGCCGGCTGAGCTAGAGGCCAAAATCGACAGGTAGGCACTTTGCAAAAAACAGCTCTGTTTTCTGTGATGTGTCCACGTTGTGTTTTGGGGCATATCTTGTCACGGACGCTAGGCCTACCCACACAAGTGAGGTACCATTTTTATCAGGAGACTTAGGGGAACGCTGGGTGCAAGGAAATTTGTGGCTCCTCTCAGATTTCAGAACTTTCTGTCACCGAAATGTGAGGAAAATATGTTTTTCTTGCCAGATTTTGAGGTTTGCAAAGGATTCTGGGTAACATAACCTGGTCAGAGCCCCACAAGTCACCCCATCTTGAATTCCCCTAGGTCTCTAGTTTTCAAAAATGCACAGGTTTGGTAGGTTTCCCTAGGTGCCGGCTGAGCTAGAGGCCAAAATCTACAGGTAGGCACTTTGCAAAAAACAGCTCTGTTTTCTGTGATGTGTCCACGTTGTGTTTTGAGGCATATCCTGTTGTGGACGCTAGGCCTACCCACACAAGTGAGGTACCATTTTTATCAGGAGACTTAGGGGAACGCTGGGTGGAAGGAAATTTGTGGCTCCTCTCAGATTCCAGAACTTTCTGTCACCGAAATTTGAGGAAAATATGTTTTTCTTGACAAATTTTGAGGTTTGCAAATGATCCTGGGTAACAGAACATGGTCAGAGCCCCACAAGTCACCCCATCTTGGATTCCCCTAGGTATCTAGTTTTCAAAAACGCACAGGTGTGGTAGGTTTCCATAGGTGCCGGCTGAGCTAGAGGACAAAATCTACAGGTAGGCATTTTGCAAAAAACAGCTCTGTTTTCTGTCAAAAAATGGGATGTGCCCACTTTGTGTTTTGGGACATTTCCTGTCGCGGGCGCTAGGACTACCCACACAAGTGAGGTATCATTTTTATCGGGAGACCTGGGGGAACGCTCGGTGGAAGGAAATTTGTGGCTCCTCTCAGATTCCAGAACTTTCTGTCACCGAAATGTGAGGAAAATGTGTTTTTTTTAGCCAAATTTTGAGGTTTGCAAAGGATTCTGGGTAACAGACCCTGGTCAGAGCCCCACAAGTCACCCCATCTTGGATTCCCCTAGGTCTCTAGTTTTAAAAAATGCACAGGTTTGGTAGGTTTCCCTAGGTGCCGGCTGAGCTAGAGGCCAAAATCTACAGGTAGGCACTTTGCAAAAAACAGCTCTGTTTTCTGTGATGTGTCCACGTTGTGTTTTGGGGCATATCCTGTCGTGGACGCTAGGCCTACCCACACAAGTGAGTTACCATTTTTATTGGGAGACTTGGGGGAAGGCTGGGTGGAAGGAAATTTGTGGCTCCTCTCAGATTCCAGAACTTTCTGTCACCAAAACGTGAGGAAAATATGTTTTTTTAGCCAAATGTTGAGGTTTGCAAAGGATTCTGGGTAATAGAACCTGGTCAGAGCCCCATAAGTCACCCCATCTTGGATTCCCCTAGGTCTCTAGTTTAAAAAAATGCTCAGGTTTGGTAGGTTTCCTTAGGTGCCAGCTGAGCTAGAGGCCAAAATCTACAGGTAGGCACTTTGCAAAAAACAGCTGTTTTCTGTGATGTGTCCACGTTGTGTTTTGGGGCATATCCTGTCACGGGCGCTAGGCCTACCCACACAAGTGAGGTACCATTTTTATCGGGAGACTTGGGGGAACACTTGGTGCAAGGAAATTTGTGGCTCCTCTCAGATTCCAGAACTTTCTGTCACCGAAATGTGAGGAAAATATGTTTTTTTAGCCAAATTTTGAGGTTTGCAAATGATTCTGGATAACAGAACCTGGTCAGAGCCCCACAAGTTACCCCATCTTCGATTTCCCTAGGTCTCTAGTTTTCAAAAATGCACTGGTTTGGTAGGTTTCCCTAGGTGCCGGCTGAGCTTGAGGCCAAAATCTACAGGTAGGCACTTTGCAAAAAACAGCTCTGTTTTCTGTCAAAAAATGGGATGTGCCCACTTTGTGTTTTGGGACATTTCCTGTTGCGGGCGCTAGGACTACCCACACAAGTGAGGTATCATTTTTATCGGGAGACTTGGGAGAACGCTCGGTGGAAGGAAATTTGTGGCTCCTCTCAGATTCCATAACTTTCTGTCACCGAAATGTGAGGAAAATGTATTTTTTTAGCCAAATTTTGAGGTTTGCAAAGGATTCTGGGTAACATAACCTGGTCAGAGCCCCACAAGTCACCCCATCTTGGATTCCCCTAGGTCTCTAGTTTTCCAAAATGCACAGGTTTGGTAGGTTTCCTTAGGTGCCGGCTGAGCTAGAGGCCAAAATCTACAGGTAGGCACTTTGCAAAAAACAGCTCTGTTTTCTGTGATGTGTCCACGTTGTGTTTTGGGGCATATCCTGTCGCGGACGCTAGGCCTACCCACACAAGTGAGGTACCATTTTTATCAGGAGACTTAGGGGAACGCTGGGTGCAAGGAAATTTGTGGCTCCTCTCAGATTCCAGAACTTTCTGTCACCGAAATGTGAGGAAAATATGTTTTTCTTGCCAGATTTTGAGGTTTGCAAAGGATTCTGGGTAACATAACCTGGACAGAGCCCCACAAGTCACCCCAACTTGGATTCCCCTAGGTCTCTAGTTTTCAAAAATGCACAGGTTTGGTAGGTTTCCCTAGGTGCCGGCTGAGCTAGAGGCCAAAATCTACAGGTAGGCACTTTGCAAAAAACAGCTCTGTTTTCTGTGATGTGTCCACGTTGTGTTTTGGGGCATATCCTGTCGTGGACGCTAGGCCTACCCACACAAGTGAGGTACCATTTTTATCAGGAGACTTAGGGGAACGCTGGGTGCAAGGAAATTTGTGGCTCCTCTCAGATTCCAGAACTTTCTGTCACCGAAATGTGAGGAAAATATGTTTTTCTTGCCAGATTTTGAGGTTTGCAAAGGATTCTGGGTAACATAACCTGGTCAGAGCCCCACAAGTCACCCCATCCTGGATTCCCCTAGGTCTCTAGTTTTCAAAAATGCACAGGTTTGGTAGGTTTCCCTAGGTGCCGGCTGAGCTAGAGGCCAAAATCTACAGGTAGGCACTTTGCAAAAAACAGCTCTGTTTTCTGTCAAAAAATGGGATGTGCCCACTTTGTGTTTTGGGACATTTCCTGTTGCGGGCGCTAGGATTACCCACACAAGTGAGGTATCATTTTTATCGGGAGACTTGGGAAAATGCTCGGTGGAAGGAAATTTGTGGCTCCTCTCAGATTCCAGAACTTTCTGTCACCGAAATGTGAGGAAAATGTATTTTTTTAGCCAAATTTTGAGGTTTGCAAAGGATTCTGGGTAACAGAACCTGGTCAGAGCCCCACAAGTCACCCCATCTTGGAGTCCCCTAGGTCTCTAGTTTTCAAAAATGCACAGGTTTGGTAGGTTTCCCTAGGTGCAGGCTGAGCTAGAGGCCAAAATCTACAGGTAGGCACTTTGGAAAAAACAGCTGTTTTCTGTCAAAAAATGTGATGTGCCAACTTTGTGTTTTGGGACATTTCCTGTCGCGGGCGCTAGGACTACCCACACAAGTGAGGTATCATTTTTATCGGGAGACCTGGGGGAACGCTCGGTGGAAGGAAATTTGTGGCTCCTCTCAGATTCCAGAACTTTCTGTCACCGAAATGTGAGGAAAATATGTTTTTCTTGCCAAATTTTGAGGTTTGCAAAGGATTCTGGGTAACATAACCTGGTCAGAGCCCCACAAGTCACCCCATCTTGGATTCCCCTACGTCTCTAGTTTAAAAAAATGCACAGGTTTGGTAGGTTTCCCTAGGTGCCGGCTGAGCTAGAGGCCAAAATCTACAGGTAGGCACTTTGCAAAAAAACAGCTCTGTTTTCTGTGATGTGTCCACATTGTGTTTTGGGGCATATCCTGTCGTGGACGCGAGGCCTACCCACTCAAGTGAGGTACCATTTTTATCAGGAGACTTAGGGGAACGCTGGGTGCAAGGAAATTTGTGGCTCCTCTCAGATTCCAGAACTTTCTGTCACCAAAATGTGAGGAAAATATGTTTTTCTTGCCAAATTTTGAGGTTTGCAAAGGATTCTGGGTAACAGAACATGGTCAGAGCCCCACAAGTCACCCCATCTTGGATTCCCCTAGGTCTCTAGTTTTAAAAAATGCACAGGTTTCGTAGGTTTCCCTAGGTGCCGGCTGAGCTAGAGGCCGAAATCTACAGGTAGGCACTTTGCAAAAAACAGCTCTGTTTTCTGTCAAAAATGGGATGTGCCCACTTTGTGTTTTGGGACATTTCCTGTCGCGGGCGCTAGGACTACCCACACAAGTGACGTATCATTTTTATCGGGAGACCTGGGGGAACGCTCGGTGGAAGGAAATTTGTGGCTCCTCTCAGATTCCAGAACTTTCTGTCACCGAAATGTGAGGAAAATGTGTTTTTTTAGCCAAATTTTGAGGTTTGCAAAGGATTCTGGGTAACAGAACCTGGTCAGAGCCCCACAAGTTACCCCATCTTGGATTCCCCTAGGTATCTAGTTTTCAAAAACGCACAGGTGTGGTAGGTTTCCATAGGTGCCGGCTGAGCTAGAGGCCAAAATCTACAGGTAGGCACTTTGCAAAAAACAGCTCTGTTTTCTGTCAAAAAATGGGATGTGCCCACTTTGTGTTTTGGGACATTTCCTGTCGCGGGCGCTAGGACTACCCACATAAGTGAGGTATCATTTTTATCGGGAGACCTGGGGGAACGCTCGGTGGAAGGAAATTTGTCTCTCCTCTCAGATTCCAGAACTTTCTGTCACCGAAATGTGAGGAAAATATGTTTTTTTAGCCAAATGTTGAGTTTTGCAAAGGATTCTGGGTAATAGAACCTGGTCAGAGCCCCACAAGTCACCCCATCTTGGATTCCCCTAGGTCTTTAGTTTTCAAAAATACACAGGTTTGGTAGGTTTCCCTAGGTGCCGGCTGAGCTAGAGGCCAGAATCTACAGGTAGGCACTTTGCAAAAAACAGCTGTTTTCTGTGATGTGTCCACGTTGTGTTTTGGGGCATATCCTGTCGCGGGTGCTAGGCCTACCCACACAAGTGAGGTACCATTTTTATTGGGAGACTTGGGGGAAGGCTGGGTGGAAGGAAATTTGTGGCTCCTCTCAGATTCCAGAACTTTCTGTCACCGAAATGTGAGGAAAATATGTTTTTTTAGCCAAATGTTGAGGTTTGCAAAGGATTCTGGGTAATAGAACCTGGTCAGAGCCCCATAAGTCACCCCATCTTGGATTCCCCTAGGTCTCTAGTTTTAAAAAATGCACAGGTTTGGTAGGTTTCCTTAGGTGCCAGCTGAGCTAGAGGCCAAAATCTACAGGTAGGCACTTTGCAAAAAACAGCTGTTTTCTGTGATGTGTCCACGTTGTGTTTTGGGGCATATCCTGTCACGGGCGCTAGGCCTACCCACACAAGTGAGGTACCATTTTTATCGGAAGACTCGGGGAACGCTGGGTGCAAGGAAATTTGTGGCTCCTCTCAGATTCCAGAACTTTCTGTCACCGAAATATGAGGAAAATATGGTTTTTTAGCCAAATTTTGAGGTTTGCAAATGATTCTGGATAACAGAACCTGGTCAGAGCCCCACAAGTTACCCCATCTTGGATTTCCCTAGGTCTCTAGTTTTCAAAAATGCACTGGTTTGGTAGGTTTCCCTAGGTGCCGGCTGAGCTTGAGGCCAAAATCTACAGGTAGGCACTTTGCAAAAAACAGCTCTGTTTTCTGACAAAAAATGGGATGTGCCCACCATGTGTTTTGGGACATTTCCTGTTGCGGGCGCTAGGACTACCCACACAAGTGAGGTATCATTTTTATCGGGAGACTTGGGAGAACGCTCGGTTGAAGGAAATTTGTGGCTCCTCTCAGATTCCAGAACTTTCTGTCACCGAAATGTGAGGAAAATGTATTTTTTTAGCCA
This sequence comes from Pleurodeles waltl, assembly GCF_031143425.1. NCBI lineage: Eukaryota > Metazoa > Chordata > Amphibia > Caudata > Salamandridae > Pleurodeles > Pleurodeles waltl. Next base: position 844,069,045 of record NC_090436.1, read on the forward strand.
AATTTTGAGGTTTGCAAAGGATTCTGGGTAACATAACCTGGTCAGAGCCCCACAAGTCACCCCATCTTGGATTCCCCTAGGTCTCTAGTTTTCCAAAATGCACAGGTTTGGTAGGTTTCCCTAGGTGCCGGCTGAGCTAGAGGCCAAAATCTACAGGTAGGCACTTTGCAAAAAACAGCTCTGTTTTCTGTCAAAAAATGGGATGTGCCCACTTTGTGTTTTGGGACATTTCCTGTTGCAGGCGCTAGGATTACCCACACAAGTGAGGTATCATTTTTATCGGGAGACTTGCGAAAACGCTAGGTGGAAGGAAATTTGTGGCTCCTCTCAGATTCCAGAACTTTCTGTCACCGAAATGTGAGGAAAATGTATTTTTTTAGCCAAATTTTGAGGTTTGCAAAGTATTCTGGGTAACAGAACCTGGTCAGAGCCCCACAAGTCACCCCATCTTGGATTCCCCTAGGTCTCTAGTTTTCCAAAATGCACAGGTTTGGTAGGTTTCCCTAGGTGCCGGCTGAGCTAGAGGCCAAAATCTACAGGTATGCACTTTGCAAAAAACAGCTCTGTTTTCTGTGATGTGTCCACGTTGTGTTTTGGGGCATATCCTGTCACGGGCGCTAGGCCTACCCACACAAGTGAGGTACCATTTTTATCGGGAGACTCGGGGGAACGCTGGGTGCAAGGAAATTTGTGGCTCCTCTCAGATTCCAGAACTTTCTGTCACCGAAATATGAGGAAAATATGTTTTTTTAGCCAAATTTTGAGGTTTGCAAATGATTCTGGATAACAGAACCTGGTCAGAGCCCCACAAGTTACCCCATCTTGGATTTCCCTAGGTCTCTAGTTTTCAAAAATGCACTGGTTTGGTAGGTTTCCCTAGGTGCCGGCTGAGCTAGAGGCCAAAATCTACAGGTAGGCACTTTGCAAAAAACAGCTCTGTTTTCTGTGATGTGTCCACGTTGTGTTTTGGGGCATATCCTGTCGTGGACGCTAGGCCTACCCACACAAGTGAGGTGCCATTTTTATCAGGAGACTTAGGGGAACGCTGGGTGCAAGGAAATTTGTGGCTCCTCTCAGATTCCAGAACTTTCTGTCACCGAAATGTGAGGAAAATATGTTTTTCTTGCCAGATTTTGAGGTTTGCAAAGGATTCTGGGTAAGATAATCTGGTCAGAGCCCCACAAGTCACCTCATCTTGGATTCCCCTAGGTCTCTAGTTTTCAAAAATGCACAGGTTTGGTAGGTTTCCCTAGGTGCCGGCTGAGCTAGAGGCCAAAATCTACAGGTAGGCACTTTGCAAAAAACAGCTCTGTTCTCTGTCAAAAAATGGGATGTGCCCACTTTGTGTTTTGGGACATTTCCTGTTGCAGGCGCTAGGATTACCCACACAAGTGAGGTATCATTTTTATCGGGAGACTTGCGAAAACGCTCGGTGGAAGGAAATTTGTGGCTCCTCTCAGATTCCAGAACTTTCTGTCACCGAAATGTGAGGAAAATGTATTTTTTTAGCCAAATTTTGAGGTTTGCAAAGGATTCTGGGTAACAGAACCTGGTCAGAGCCCCACAAGTCACCCCATCTTGGATTCCCCTAGGTCTCTAGTTTTCCAAAATGCACAGGTTTGGTAGGTTTCCCTAGGTGCCGGCTGAGCTAGAGGCCAAAATCTACAGGTAGGCACTTTGCAAAAAACAGCTCTGTTTTCTGTGATGTGTCCACGTTGTGTTTTGGGGCATATCCTGTCGCGGACGCTAGGCCTACCCACACAAGTGAGGTACCATTTTTATCAGGAGACTTAGGGGAACGCTGGGTGCAAGGAAATTTGTGGCTCCTCTCAGATTCCAGAACTTTCTGTCACCGAAATGTGAGGAAAATATGTTTTTCTTGCCAGATTTTGAGGTTTGCAAAGGATTCTGGGTAACATAACCTGGTCAGAGCCCCACAAGTCACCCCATCTTGGATTCCCCTAGGTCTCTAGTTTTCAAAAATGCACAGGTTTGGTAGGTTTCCCTAGGTGCCGGCTGAGCTAGAGGCCAAAATCTACAGGTAGGCACTTTGCAAAAAACAGCTGTTTTCTGTGATGTGTCCACGTTGTGTTTTGGGGCATATCCTGTCGCGGGTGCTAGGCCTACCCACACAAGTGAGGTACCATTTTTATTGGGAGACTTGGGGGAAGGCTGGGTGGAAGGAAATTTGTGGCTCCTCTCAGATTCCAGAACTTTCTGTCACCGAAATGTGAGGAAAATATGTTTTTTTAGCCAAATGTTGAGGTTTGCAAAGGATTCTAGGTAATAGAACCTGGTCAGAGCCCCACAAGTCACCCCATCTTGGATTCCCCTAGGTCTTTAGTTTTCAAAAATGCACAGGTTTGGTAGGTTTCCCTAGGTGCCGGCTGAGCTAGAGGCCAGAATCTACAGGTAGGCACTTTGCAAAAAACAGCTGTTTTCTGTGATGTGTCCACGTTGTGTTTTGGGGCATATCCTGTCGCGGGTGCTAGGCCTACCCACACAAGTGAGGTACCATTTTTATTGGGAGACTTGGGGGAAGGCTGGGTGGAAGGAAATTTGTGGCTCCTCTCAGATTCCAGAACTTTCTGTCACCGAAATGTGAGGAAAATATGTTTTTTTAGCCAAATGTTGAGGTTTGCAAAGGATTCTGGGTAATAGAACCTGGTCAGAGCCCCATAAGTCACCCCATCTTGGATTCCCCTAGGTCTCTAGTTTTAAAAAATGCACAGGTTTGGTAGGTTTCCTTAGGTGCCAGCTGAGCTAGAGGCCAAAATCTACAGGTAGGCACTTTGCAAAAAACAGCTGTTTTCTGTGATGTGTCCACGTTGTGTTTTGGGGCATATCCTGTCACGGGCGCTAGGCCTACCCACACAAGTGAGGTACCATTTTTATCGGGAGACTTGGGGGAACGCTGGGTGCAAGGAAATTTGTGGCTCCTCTCAGATTCCAGAACTTTCTGTCACCGAAATATGAGGAAAATATGTTTTTTTAGCCAAATTTTGAGGTTTGCAAATGATTCTGGATAACAGAACCTGGTCAGAGCCCCACAAGTTACCCCATCTTGGATTTCCCTAGGTCTCTAGTTTTCAAAAATGCACTGGTTTGGTAGGTTTCCCTAGGTGCCGGCTGAGCTTGAGGCCAAAATCTACAGGTAGGCACTTTGCAAAAAACAGCTCTGTTTTCTGACAAAAAATGGGATGTGCCCACCATGTGTTTTGGGACATTTCCTGTTGCGGGCGCTAGGACTACCCACACAAGTGAGGTATCATTTTTATCGGGAGACTTGGGAGAACTCTCGGTTGAAGGAAATTTGTGGCTCCTCTCAGATTCCAGAACTTTCTGTCACCGAAATGTGAGGAAAATGTATTTGTTTAGCCAAATTTTGAGGTTTGCAAAGGATTCTGGGTGACAGAACCTGGTCAGAGCCCCACAAGTCACCCCATCTTGGATTCCCCTAGGTCTCTAGTTTTCCAAAATGCACAGGTTTGGTAGGTTTCCCTAGGTGCCGGCTGAGCTAGAGGCCAAAATCTACAGGTAGGCACTTTGCAAAAAACAGCTCTGTTTTCTGTGATGTGTCCAAGTTGTGTTTTGGGGCATATCCTGTCGCGGACGCTAGGCCTACCCACACAAGTGAGGTACCATTTTTATCAGGAGACTTAGGGGAACGCTGGGTGCAAGGAAATTTGTGGCTCCTCTCAGATTCCAGAACTTTCTGTCACCGAAATGTGAGGAAAATATGTTTTTCTTGCCAGATTTTGAGGTTTGCAAAGGATTCTGGGTAACATAACCTGGTCAGAGCCCCACAAGTCACCCCATCTTGGATTCCCCTAGGTCTCTAGTTTTCAGAAATGCACAGGTTTGGTAGGTTTCCCTAGGTGCCGGCTGAGCTAGAGGCCAAAATCTACAGGTAGGCACTTTGCAAAAAACAGCTCTGTTTTCTGTCAAAAAATGGGATGTGCCCACTTTGTGTTTTGGGACATTTCCTGTTGCGGGCGCTAGGATTACCCACACAAGTGAGGTATCATTTTTATCGGGAGACTTGGGAAAACGCTCGGTGGAAGGAAATTTGTGGCTCCTCTCAGATTCCAGAACTTTCTGTCACCGAAATGTGAGGAAAATGTATTTTTTTAGCCAAATTTTGAGGTTTGCAAAGGATTCTGGGTAACAGAACCTGGTCAGAGCCCCACAAGTCACCCCATCTTGGATTCCCCTAGGTCTCTAGTTTTCCAAAATGCACAGGTTTGGTAGGTTTCCCTAGGTGCCGGCTGAGCTAGAGGCCAAAATCTACAGGTAGGCACTTTGCAAAAAACAGCTCTGTTTTCTCTGATGTGTCCACGTTGTGTTTTGGGGCATATCCTGTCGCGGACGCTACGCCTACCCACACAAGTGAGGTACCATTTTTATCAGGAGACTTAGGGGAACGCTGGGAGCAAGGAAATTTGTGGCTCCTCTCAGATTCCAGAACTTTCTGTCACCGAAATGTGAGGAAAATATGTTTTTCTTGCCAGATTTTGAGGTTTGCAAAGGATTCTGGGTAACATAACCTCGTCAGAGCCCCACAAGTCACCCCATCTTGGATTCCCCTAGGTCTCTAGTTTTCAGAAATGCACAGGTTTGGTAGGTTTCCCTAGGTGCCGGCTGAGCTAGAGGCCAAAATCTACAGGTAGGCACTTTGCAAAAAACAGCTCTGTTTTCTGTCAAAAAATGGGATGTGCCCACTTTGTGTTTTGGGACATTTCCTGTCGCGGGCGCTAGGACTACCCACACAAGTGAGGTATCATTTTTATCGGGAGACCTTGGGGAACGCTCAGTGGAAGGAAATTTGTGGCTCCTCTCAGATTCCAGAACTTTCTGTCACCGAAATGTGAGGAAAATGTGTTTTTTTAGCCAAATTTTGAGGTTTGCAAAGGATTCTGGGTAACAGAACCTGGTCAGAGCCCCACAAGTCACCCCATCTTGGATTCCCCTAGGTCTCTAGTTTTCAAAAATGCACAGGTTTGGTAGGTTTCCATAGGTGCCGGCTGAGCTAGAGGCCAGAATCCACAGGTAGGCACTTTGCAAAAAACAGCTCTGTTTTCTGTGATGTGTCCACGTTGTGTTTTGGGGCATATCCTGTCGCGGACGCTAGGCCTACCCACACAAGTGAGGTACCATTTTTATCAGGAGACTTAGGGGAACGCTGGGTGCAAGGAAATTTGTGGCTCCTCTCAGATTCCAGAACTTTCTGTCACCGAAATGTGAGGAAAATATGTTTTTCTTGCCAGATTTTGAGGTTTGCAAAGGATTCTGGGTAACATAACCTGGTCAGAGCCCCACAAGTCACCCCATCTTGGATTCCCCTAGGTCTCTAGTTTTCAAAAATGCACAGGTTTGGTAGGTTTCCCTAGGTGCCGGCTGAGCTAGAGGCCAAAATCTACAGGTAGGCACTTTGCAAAAAACAGCTCTGTTTTCTGTCAAAAAATGGGATGTGCCCACTTTGTGTTTTGGGACATTTCCTGTCGCGGGCGCTAGGACTACCCACACAAGTGAGGTATCATTTTTATCGGGAGACCTGGGGGAACGCTCGTTGGCAGGAAATTGTGGCTCCTCTCAGATTTCAGAACTTTCTGTCACCGAAATGTGAGGAAAATGTGTTTTCTTAGCCAAATTTTGAGGTTTGCAAAGGATTCTGGGTAACAGAACCTGGTCAGAGCCCCACAAGTTACCCCATCTTGGATTCCCCTAGGTATCTAGTTTTCAAAAACGCACAGGTGTGGTAGGTTTCCATAGGTGCCGGCTGAGCTAGAGGTCAAAATCTACAGGTAGGCACTTTGCAAAAAACAGCTCTGTTTTCTGTCAAAAAATGGGATGTGCCCACTTTGTGTTTTGGGACATATCCTGTTGCGGGCGCTAGGCCTACCCACACAAGTGAGGTACCATTTTTATCGGGAGACTTGGGGGAACGCTGGTTGCAAGGAAATTTGTGGCTCCTCTCAGATTCCAGAACTTTCTGTCACCGAAATGTGAGGAAAACATGTTTTTTTAGCCAAATTTTGAGTTTTGCAAATGATTCTGGATAACAGAACCTGGTCAGAGCCCCACAAGTTACCCCATCTTGGTTTTCCCTAGGTCTCTAGTTTTCAAAAATGCACATGTTTGGTAGGTTTCCCTAGGTGCCGGCTGAGCTAGAGGCCAAAATCTACAGGTAGGCACTTTGCAAAAAACAGCTCTGTTTTCTGTGATGTATCCACGTTGTGTTTTGGGGCATATCCTGTCGTGGACGCTGGGCCTACCCACACAAGTGAGGTACCATTTTTATTAAGAGACTTAGGGGAACGCTGGGTGCAAGGAAATTTGTGGCTCCTCTCAGATTCCAGAACTTTCTGCCACCGAAATGTGAGGAAAATATGTTTTTCTTGCCAAATTTTGAGGTTTGCAAAGGATTCTGGGTAACAGAACATGGTCAGAGCCCCACAAGTCACCCCATCTTGGATTCCCCTAGGTCTCTAGTTTTCAAAAATGCACAGGTTTGGTAGGTTTCCCTAGGTGCCGGCTGAGCTAGAGGCCAAAATCTACAGGTAGGCACTTTGCAAAAAACAGCTCTGTTTTCTGTCAAAAAATGGGATGTGCCCACTTTGTGTTTTGGGACATTTCCTGTCGCGGGCGCTAGGACTTCCCACACAAGTGAGGTATCATTTTTATCGGGAGACCTGGGGGAACGCTCGGTGGAAGGAAATTTGTGGCTCCTCTCAGATTCCAGAACTTTCTTTCACCGGAATGTGAGGAAAATGTGTTTTTTTAGCCAAATTTTGAGGTTTGCAAAGGATTCGGGGTAACAGAACCTGGTCAGAGCCCCACAAGTTACCCCATCTTGGATTCCCCTAGGTCTCTAGTTTTCAATAATGCTCAGGTTTGGTAGGTTTCCATAGATGCCGGCTGAGCTAGAGGCCAAAATCTACAGGTAGGCACTTTGCAAAAAACAGCTCTGTTTTCTGTGATGTGTCCACGTTGTGTTTTGGGGAATATCCTGTCGCGGACGCTAGGCCTACCCACACAAGTGAGGTACCATTTTTATCAGGAGACTTAGGGGAACGCTAGGTGCAAGGAAATTGGTGGCTCCTCTCAGATTCCAGAACTTTCTGTCACCGAAATGTGAGGAAAATGTGTTTTTTTAGCCAAATTTTGAGGTTTGCATAGGATTCTGGGTAACAGAACCTGGTCAGAGCCCCACAAGTTACCCCATCTTGGATTCCCCTAGGTATCTAGTTTTCAAAAACGCACAGGTGTGGTAGGTTTCCATAGGTGCCGGCTGAGCTAGAGGCCAAAATCTACAGGTAGGCACTTTGCAAAAAACAGCTCTGTTTTCTGTCAAAAAATGGGATGTGCCCACTTTGTGTTTTGGGACATTTCCTGTCGCGGGCGCTAGGACTTCCCACACAAGTGAGGTATCATTTTTATCGGGAGACCTGGGGGAACGCTCGGTGGAAGGAAATTTGTGGCTCCTCTCAGATTCCAGAACTTTCTGTCACCGAAATGTGAGGAAAATGTGTTTTTTTAGCCAAATTTTGAGGTTTGCAAAGGATTCGGGGTAACAGAACCTGGTCAGAGCCCCACAAGTTACCCCATCTTGGATTCCCCTAGGTATCTAGTTTTCAAAAACGCACAGGTGTGGTAGGTTTCCATGGGTGCCGGCTGAGCTAGAGGCCAAAATCTACAGGTAGGCACTTTGCAAAAAACAGCTCTGTTTTCTGTCAAAAAATGGGATGTGTCCACTTTCTGTTTTGGGACATTTCCTGTCGCGGGCGCTAGGACTACCCACACAAGTGAGGTATCATTTTTATCGGGAGACCTGGGGGAACGCTCGTTGGAAGGAAATTTGTGGCTCCTCTCACATTCCAGAACTTTCTGTCACCGAAATGTGTGGAAAATGTGTTTTTTTAGCCAAATTTTGAGGTTTGCAAAGGATTCTGGGTAACAGAACCTGGTCAGAGCCCCACAAGTCACCCCATCTTGGATTCCCCTAGGTCTCTAGTTTTCAAAAATGCACAGGTTTGGTAGGTTTCCCTAGGTGCCGGCTGAGCTAGAGGCCAGAATCTACAGGTAGGCACTTTGCAAAAAACAGCTGTTTTCTGTGATGTGTCCACGTTGTGTTTTGGGGCATATCCTGTCACGGGCGCTAGGCCTACCCACACAAGTGAGGTACCATTTTTATCGGGAGACTTGGGGGAACGCTGGGTGCAAGGAAATTTGTGGCTCCTCTCAGATTACAGAACTTTCTGTCACTGAAATGTGAGGAAAATATGTTTTTTTAGCCAAATTTTGAGGTTTGCAAATGATTCTGGATAACAGAACCTGGTCAGAGCCCCACAAGTTACCCCATCTTTGATTTCCCTAGGTCTCTAGTTTTCAAAAATGCACTGGTTTGGTAGGTTTCCCCAGGTGCCGGCTGAGCTTGACGCCAAAATCTACAGGTAGGCACTTTGCAAGAAACAGCTCTTTTTTCTGTCAAAAAATGGGATGTGCCCACTTTGTGTTTTGGGACATTTCCTTTTGCGGGCGCTAGGACTACCCACACAAGTGAGGTATCATTTTTATCGGGAGACTTGGGAGAACGCTCGGTGGAAGGAAATTTGTGGCTCCTCTCAGATTCCAGAATTTCTGTCACCAAAATGTGAGGAAAATTTATTTTTTTTGCCAAATTTTGAGGTTTGCAAAGGATTCTGGGTAACAGAACCTGGTCAGAGCCCCACAAGTCACCCCATTTTGGATTTCCCTAAGTCTCTGGTTTTCAAAAATGCACTGGTTTGGTAGGTTTGCCTAGGTGCCGGCTGAGCTAGAGGCCAAAATCTACAGGTAGGCACTTTGCAAAAAACAGCTCTGTTTTCTGTCAAAAAATGGGATGTGCCCACTTTGTGTTTTGGGACATTTCCTGTTGCGGGCGCTAGGACTACCCTCACAAGTGAGGTATCATTTTTATCGGGAGACTTGGGAGAACGCTGGGTGCAAGGAAATTTGTGGCTCCTCTCAGATTCCAGAACTTTCTGTCACCGAAATGTGAGGAAAATGTGTTTTTTTAGCCAAATTTTGAGGTTTGCAAAGGATTCTGGGTAACAGAACCTGGTCAGAGCCCCACAAGTTACCCCATCTTGGATTCCCCTAGGTCTCTAGTTTTCAATAATGCTCAGGTTTGGTAGGTTTCCATAGATGCCGGCTGAGCTAGAGGCCAAAAACTACAGGTAGGCACTTTGCAAAAAACAGCTCTGTTTTCTGTAAAAAAATGGGATGTGCCCACTTTGTGTTTTGGGACATTTCCTGTCGCGGGCGCTAGGACTACCCACACAAGTGAGGTATCATTTTTATCGGGAGACCTGGGGGAACGCTCGGTGGAAGGAAATTTGTGGCTCCTCTCAGATTCCAGAACTTTCTGTCACCGAAATGTGAGGAAAATGTGTTTTTTTAGCCAAATTTTGAGGTTTGCAAATGATTCTCGGTAACAGAATCTGGTCAGAGCCCCACAAGTCACCCCATCTTGGATTCCCCTAGGTCTCTATTTTTCAAAAATGCACAGGTTTGGTAGTTTTCCCTAGGTGCCGGCTGAGCTAGAGGCCAAAATCTACAGGTAGGCCCTTTGCAAAAAACAGCTCTGTTTTCTGTCAAAAAATGGGATGTGCCCACTTTGTGTTTTGGGACATATCCTGTCGCGGGCGCTAGGCCTACCCACACAAGTGAGGTACCATTTTTATCGGGAGACTTGGGGGAACGCTGGGTGCAAGGAAATTTGTGGCTCCTCTCAGATTCCAGAACTTTCTGTCACCGAAATGTGAGGAAAATGTATTTTTTTAGCCAAATTTTTAGGTTTGCAAAGGATTCTGGGTAACATAACCTGGTCAGAGCCCCACAAGTCACCCCATCTTGGATTCCCCTAGGTCTCTAGTTTTCAAAAATGCACAGGTTTGGTAGGTTTCCCTAGGTGCCGGCTGAGCTAGAGGCCAAAATCGACAGGTAGGCACTTTGCAAAAAACAGCTCTGTTTTCTGTGTGTCCACGTTGTGTTTTGGGGCATATCTTGTCGCGGACGCTAGGCCTACCCACACAAGTGAGGTACCATTTTTATCAGGAGACTTAGGGGAACGCTGGGTGCAAGGAAATTTGTGGCTCCTCTCAGATTTCAGAACTTTCTGTCACCGAAATGTGAGGAAAATATGTTTTTCTTGCCAGATTTTGAGGTTTGCAAAGGATTCTGGGTAACATAACCTGGTCAGAGCCCCACAAGTCACCCCATCTTGAATTCCCCTAGGTCTCTAGTTTTCAAAAATGCACAGGTTTGGTAGGTTTCCCTAGGTGCCGGCTGAGCTAGAGGCCAAAATCTACAGGTAGGCACTTTGCAAAAAACAGCTCTGTTTTCTGTGATGTGTCCACGTTGTGTTTTGAGGCATATCCTGTTGTGGACGCTAGGCCTACCCACACAAGTGAGGTACCATTTTTATCAGGAGACTTAGGGGAACGCTGGGTGGAAGGAAATTTGTGGCTCCTCTCAGATTCCAGAACTTTCTGTCACCGAAATGTGAGGAAAATATGTTTTTCTTGACAAATTTTGAGGTTTGCAAATGATCCTGGGTAACAGAACATGGTCAGAGCCCCACAAGTCACCCCATCTTGGATTCTCCTAGGTATCTAGGTTTCAAAAACGCACAGGTGTGGTAGGTTTCCATAGGTGCCGGCTGAGCTAGAGGACAAAATCTACAGGTAGGCACTTTGCAAAAAACAGCTCTGTTTTCTGTCAAAAAATGGGATGTGCCCACTTTGTGTTTTGGGACATTTCCTGTCGCGGGCGCTAGGACTACCCACACAAGTGAGGTATCATTATTATCGGGAGACCTGGGGGAACGCTCGGTGGAAGGAAATTTGTGGCTCCTCTCAGATTCCAGAACTTTCTGTCACCGAAATGTGAGGAAAATGTGTTTTTTTTAGCCAAATTTTGAGGTTTGCAAAGGATTCTGGGTAACAGAACCTGGTCAGAGCCCCACAAGTCACCCCATCTTGGATTCCCCTAGGTCTCTAGTTTTAAAAAATGCACAGGTTTGGTAGGTTTCCCTAGGTGCCGGCTGAGCTAGAGGCCAAAATCTACAGGTAGGCACTTTGCAAAAAACAGCTCTGTTTTCTGTGATGTGTCCACGTTGTGTTTTGGGGCATATCCTGTCGTGGACGCTAGGCCTACCCACACAAGTGAGTTACCATTTTTATTGGGAGACTTGGGGGAAGGCTGGGTGGAAGGAAATTTGTGGCTCCTCTCAGATTCCAGAACTTTCTGTCACCGAAACGTGAGGAAAATATGTTTTTTTAGCCAAATGTTGAGGTTTGCAAAGGATTCTGGGTAATAGAACCTGGTCAGAGCCCCATAAGTCACCCCATCTTGGATTCCCCTAGGTCTCTAGTTTTAAAAAATGCTCAGGTTTGGTAGGTTTCCTTAGGTGCCAGCTGAGCTAGAGGCCAAAATCTACAGGTAGGCACTTTGCAAAAAACAGCTGTTTTCTGTGATGTGTCCACGTTGTGTTTTGGGGCATATCCTGTCACGGGCGCTAGGCCTACCCACACAAGTGAGGTACCATTTTTATCGGGAGACTTGGGGGAACGCTGGGTGCAAGGAAATTTGTGGCTCCTCTCAGATTCCAGAACTTTCTGTCACCGAAATGTGAGGAAAATATGTTTTTTTAGCCAAATTTTGAGGTTTGCAAATGATTCTGGATAACAGAACCTGGTCAGAGCCCCACAAGTTACCCCATCTTCGATTTCCCTAGGTCTCTAGTTTTCAAAAATGCACTGGTTTGGTAGGTTTCCCTAGGTGCCGGCTGAGCTTGAGGCCAAAATCTACAGGTAGGCACTTTGCAAAAAACAGCTCTGTTTTCTGTCAAAAAATGGGATGTGCCCACTTTGTGTTTTGGGACATTTCCTGTTGCGGGCGCTAGGACTACCCACACAAGTGAGGTATCATTTTTATCGGGAGACTTGGGAGAACGCTCGGTGGAAGGAAATTTGTGGCTCCTCTCAGATTCCAGAACTTTCTGTCACCGAAATGTGAGGAAAATGTATTTTTTTAGCCAAATTTTGAGGTTTGCAAAGGATTCTGGGTAACATAACCTGGTCAGAGCCCCACAAGTCACCCCATCTTGGATTCCCCTAGGTCTCTAGTTTTCCAAAATGCACAGGTTTGGTAGGTTTCCTTAGGTGCCGGCTGTGCTAGAGGCCAAAATCTACAGGTAGGCACTTTGCAAAAAACAGCTCTGTTTTCTGTGATGTGTCCACGTTGTGTTTTGGGGCATATCCTGTCACGGACGCTAGGCCTACCCACACAAGTGAGGTACCATTATTATCAGGAGACTTAGGGGAACGCTGGGTGCAAGGAAATTTGTGGCTCCTCTCAGATTCCAGAACTTTCTGTCACCGAAATGTGAGGAAAATATGTTTTTCTTGCCAGATTTTGAGGTTTGCAAAGGATTCTGGGTAACATAACCTGGTCAGAGCCCCACAAGTCACCCCAACTTGGATTCCCCTAGGTCTCTAGTTTTCAAAAATGCACAGGTTTGGTAGGTTTCCCTAGGTGCCGGCTGAGCTAGAGGCCAAAATCTACAGGTAGGCACTTTGCAAAAAACAGCTCTGTTTTCTGTGATGTGTCCACGTTGTGTTTTGGGGCATATCCTGTCGTGGACGCTAGGCCTACCCACACAAGTGAGGTACCATTTTTATCAGGAGACTTAGGGGAACGCTGGGTGCAAGGAAATTTGTGGCTCCTCTCAGATTCCAGAACTTTCTGTCACCGAAATGTGAGGAAAATATGTTTTTCTTGCCAGATTTTGAGGTTTGCAAAGGATTCTGGGTAACATAACTTGGTCAGAGCCCCACAAGTCACCCCATCCTGGATTCCCCTAGGTCTCTAGTTTTCAAAAATGCACAGGTTTGGTAGGTTTCCCTAGGTGCCGGCTGAGCTAGAGGCCAAAATCTACAGGTAGGCACTTTGCAAAAAACAGCTCTGTTTTCTGTAAAAAAATGGGATGTGCCCACTTTGTGTTTTGGGACATTTCCTGTTGCGGGCGCTAGGATTACCCACACAAGTGAGGTATCATTTTTATCGGGAGACTTGGGAAAATGCTCGGTGGAAGGAAATTTGTGGCTCCTCTCAGATTCCAGAACTTTCTGTCACCGAAATGTGAGGAAAATGTATTTTTTTAGCCAAATTTTGAGGTTTGCAAAGGATTCTGGGTAACAGAACCTGGTCAGAGCCCCACAAGTCACCCCATCTTGGAGTCCCCTAGGTCTCTAGTTTTCAAAAATGCACAGGTTTGGTAGGTTTCCCTAGGTGCAGGCTGAGCTAGAGGCCAAAATCTACAGGTAGGCACTTTGGAAAAAACAGCTCTGTTTTCTGTCAAAAAATGGGATGTGCCAACTTTGTGTTTTGGGACATTTCCTGTCGCGGGCGCTAGGACTACCCACACAAGTGAGGTATCATTTTTATCGGGAGACCTGGGGGAACGCTCGGTGGAAGGAAATTTGTGGCTCCTCTCAGATTCCAGAACTTTCTGTCACCGAAATGTGAGGAAAATATGTTTTTCTTGCCAAATTTTGAGGTTTGCAAAGGATTCTGGGTAACATAACCTGGTCAGAGCCCCACAAGTCACCCAATCTTGGATTCCCCTAGGTCTCTAGTTTAAAAAAATGCACAGGTTTGGTAGGTTTCCCTAGGTGCCGGCTGAGCTAGAGGCCAAAATCTACAGGTAGGCACTTTGCAAAAAAACAGCTCTGTTTTCTGTGATGTGTCCACATTGTGTTTTGGGGCATATCCTGTCGTGGACGCGAGGCCTACCCACACAAGTGAGGTACCATTTTTATCAGGAGACTTAGGGGAACGCTGGGTGCAAGGAAATTTGTGGCTCCTCTCAGATTCCAGAACTTTCTGTCACCAAAATGTGAGGAAAATATGTTTTTTTAGCCAAATTTTGAGGTTTGCAAATGATTCTGGGTAACAGAATCTGGTCAGAGCCCTACAAGTCACCCCATCTTGGATTCCCCTAGGTCTCTATTTTTCAAAAATGCACAGTTTTGGTAGTTTTCCCTAGGTGCCGGCTGAGCTAGAGGCCAAAATCTACAGGTAGGCCCTTTGCAAAAAACAGCTCTGTTTTCTGTCAAAAAATGGGATGTGCCCACTTTGTGTTTTGGGACATATCCTGTCGCGGGCGCTAGGCCTACCCACACAAGTGAGGTACCATTTTTATCGGGAGACTTGGGGGAACGCTGGGTGCAAGGAAATTTGTGGCTCCTCTCAGATTCCAGAACTTTCTGTCACCGAAATGTGAGGAAAATGTATTTTTTTAGCCAAATTTTTAGGTTTGCAACGGATTCTGGGTAACATAACCTGGTCAGAGCCCCACAAGTCACCCCATCTTGGATTCCCCTAGGTCTCTAGTTTTCAAAAATGCACAGGTTTGGTAGGTTTCCCTAGGTGCCGGCTGAGCTAGAGGCCAAAATCGACAGGTAGGCACTTTGCAAAAAACAGCTCTGTTTTCTGTGATGTGTCCACGTTGTGTTTTGGGGCATATCTTGTCACGGACGCGAGGCCTACCCACACAAGTGAGGTACCATTTTTATCAGGAGACTTAGGGGAACGCTGGGTGCAAGGAAATTTGTGGCTCCTCTCAGATTCCAGAACTTTCTGTCACCGAAATGTGAGGAAAATATGTTTTTCTTGCCAGATTTTGAGGTTTGCAAAGGATTCTGGGTAACATAACCTGGTCAGAGCCCCACAAGTCACCCCATCTTGAATTCCCCTAGGTCTCTAGTTTTCAAAAATGCACAGGTTTGGTAGGTTTCCCTAGGTGCCGGCTGAGCTAGAGGCCACAATCTACAGGTAGGCACTTTGCAAAAAACAGCTCTGTTTTCTGTGATGTGTCCACGTTGTGTTTTGAGGCATATCCTGTTGTGGACGCTAGGCCTACCCACACAAGTGAGGTACCATTTTTATCAGGAGACTTAGGGGAACGCTGGGTGGAAGGAAATTTGTGGCTCCTCTCAGATTCCAGAAATTTCTGTCACCGAAATTTGAGGAAAATATGTTTTTCTTGACAAATTTTGAGGTTTGCAAATGATCCTGGGTAACAGAACATGGTCAGAGCCCCACAAGTCACCCCATCTTGGATTCCCCTAGGTATCTAGTTTTCAAAAACGCACAGGTGTGGTAGGTTTCCATAGGTGCCGGCTGAGCTAGAGGACAAAATCTACAGGTAGGCACTTTGCAAAAAACAGCTCTGTTTTCTGTCAAAAAATGGGATGTGCCCACTTTGTGTTTTGGGACATTTCCTGTCGCGGGCGCTAGGACTACCCACACAAGTGAGGTATCATTTTTATCGGGAGACCTGGGGGAACGCTCGGTGGAAGGAAATTTGTGGCTCCTCTCAGATTCCAGAACTTTCTGTCACCGAAATGTGAGGAAAATGTGTTTTTTTTAGCCAAATTTTGAGGTTTGCAAAGGATTCTGGGTAACAGAACCTGGTCAGAGCCCCACAAGTCACCCCATCTTGGATTCCCCTAGGTCTCTAGTTTTAAAAAATGCACAGGTTTGGTAGGTTTCCCTAGGTGCCGGCTGAGCTAGAGGCCAAAATCTACAGGTAGGCACTTTGCAAAAAACAGCTCTGTTTTCTGTGATGTGTCCACGTTGTGTTTTGGGGCATATCCTGTCGTGGACGCTAGGCCTACCCACACAAGTGAGTTACCATTTTTATTGGGAGACTTGGGGGAAGGCTGGGTGGAAGGAAATTTGTGGCTCCTCTCAGATTCCAGAACTTTCTGTCACCGAAACGTGAGGAAAATATGTTTTTTTAGCCAAATGTTGAGGTTTGCAAAGGATTCTGGGTAATAGAACCTGGTCAGAGCCCCATAAGTCACCCCATCTTGGATTCCCCTAGGTCTCTAGTTTTAAAAAATGCTCAGGTTTGGTAGGTTTCCTTAGGTGCCAGCTGAGCTAGAGGCCAAAATCTACAGGTAGGCACTTTGCAAAAAACAGCTGTTTTCTGTGATGTGTCCACGTTGTGTTTTGGGGCATATCCTGTCACGGGCGCTAGGCCTACCCACACAAGTGAGGTACCATTTTTATCGGGAGACTTGGGGGAACGCTGGGTGCAAGGAAATTTGTGGCTCCTCTCAGATTCCAGAACTTTCTGTCACCGAAATGTGAGGAAAATATGTTTTTTTAGCCAAATTTTGAGGTTTGCAAATGATTCTGGATAACAGAACCTGGTCAGAGCCCCACAAGTTACCCCATCTTCGATTTCCCTAGGTCTCTAGTTTTCAAAAATGCACTGGTTTGGTAGGTTTCCCTAGGTGCCGGCTGAGCTTGAGGCCAAAATCTACAGGTAGGCACTTTGCAAAAAACAGCTCTGTTTTCTGTCAAAAAATGGGATGTGCCCACTTTGTGTTTTGGGACATTTCCTGTTGCGGGCGCTAGGACTACCCACACAAGTGAGGTATCATTTTTATCGGGAGACTTGGGAGAACGCTCGGTGGAAGGAAATTTGTGGCTCCTCTCAGATTCCATAACTTTCTGTCACCGAAATGTGAGGAAAATGTATTTTTTTAGCCAAATTTTGAGGTTTGCAAAGGATTCTGGGTAACATAACCTGGTCAGAGCCCCACAAGTCACCCCATCTTGGATTCCCCTAGGTCTCTAGTTTTCCAAAATGCACAGGTTTGGTAGGTTTCCTTAGGTGCCGGCTGAGCTAGAGGCCAAAATCTACAGGTAGGCACTTTGCAAAAAACAGCTCTGTTTTCTGTGATGTGTCCACGTTGTGTTTTGGGGCATATCCTGTCGCGGACGCTAGGCCTACCCACACAAGTGAGGTACCATTTTTATCAGGAGACTTAGGGGAACGCTGGGTGCAAGGAAATTTGTGGCTCCTCTCAGATTCCAGAACTTTCTGTCACCGAAATGTGAGGAAAATATGTTTTTCTTGCCAGATTTTGAGGTTTGCAAAGGATTCTGGGTAACATAACCTGGACAGAGCCCCACAAGTCACCCCAACTTGGATTCCCCTAGGTCTCTAGTTTTCAAAAATGCACAGGTTTGGTAGGTTTCCCTAGGTGCCGGCTGAGCTAGAGGCCAAAATCTACAGGTAGGCACTTTGCAAAAAACAGCTCTGTTTTCTGTGATGTGTCCACGTTGTGTTTTGGGGCATATCCTGTCGTGGACGCTTGGCCTACCCACACAAGTGAGGTACCATTTTTATCAGGAGACTTAGGGGAACGCTGGGTGCAAGGAAATTTGTGGCTCCTCTCAGATTCCAGAACTTTCGGTCACCGAAATGTGAGGAAAATATGTTTTTCTTGCCAGATTTTGAGGTTTGCAAAGGATTCTGGGTAACATAACCTGGTCAGAGCCCCACAAGTCACCCCATCCTGGATTCCCCTAGGTCTCTAGTTTTCAAAAATGCACAGGTTTGGTAGGTTTCCCTAGGTGCCGGCTGAGCTAGAGGCCAAAATCTACAGGTAGGCACTTTGCAAAAAACAGCTCTGTTTTCTGTCAAAAAATGGGATGTGCCCACTTTGTGTTTTGGGACATTTCCTGTTGCGGGCGCTAGGATTACCCACACAAGTGAGGTATCATTTTTATCGGGAGACTTGGGAAAATGCTCGGTGGAAGGAAATTTGTGGCTCCTCTCAGATTCCAGAACTTTCTGTCACCGAAATGTGAGGAAAATGTATTTTTTTAGCCAAATTTTGAGGTTTACAAAGGATTCTGGGTAACAGAACCTGGTCAGAGCCCCACAAGTCACCCCATCTTGGAGTCCCCTAGGTCTCTAGTTTTCAAAAATGCACAGGTTTGGTAGGTTTCCCTAGGTGCAGGCTGAGCTAGAGGCCAAAATCTACAGGTAGGCACTTTGGAAAAAACAGCTCTGTTTTCTGTCAAAAAATGGGATGTGCCAACTTTGTGTTTTGGGACATTTCCTGTCGCGGGCGCTAGGACTACCCACACAAGTGAGGTATCATTTTTATCGGGAGACCTGGGGGAACGCTCGGTGGAAGGAAATTTGTGGCTCCTCTCAGATTCCAGAACTTTCTGTCACCGAAATGTGAGGAAAATATGTTTTTCTTGCCAAATTTTGAGGTTTGCAAAGGATTCTGGGTAACATAACCTGGTCAGAGCCCCACAAGTCACCCCATCTTGGATTCCCCTAGGTCTCTAGTTTAAAAAAATGCACAGGTTTGGTAGGTTTCCCTAGGTGCCGGCTGAGCTAGAGGCCAAAATCTACAGGTAGGCACTTTGCAAAAAAACAGCTCTGTTTTCTGTGATGTGTCCACATTGTGTTTTGGGGCATATCCTGTCGTGGACGCGAGGCCTACCCACACAAGTGAGGTACCATTTTTATCAGGAGACTTAGGGGAACGCTGGGTGCAAGGAAATTTGTGGCTCCTCTCAGATTCCAGAACTTTCTGTCACCAAAATGTGAGGAAAATATGTTTTTCTTGCCAAATTTTGAGGTTTGCAAAGGATTCTGGGTAACAGAACATGGTCAGAGCCCCACAAGTCACCCCATCTTGGATTCCCCTAGGTCTCTAGTTTTAAAAAATGCACAGGTTTCGTAGGTTTCCCTAGGTGCCGGCTGAGCTAGAGGCCGAAATCTACAGGTAGGCACTTTGCAAAAAACAGCTCTGTTTTCTGTCAAAAATGGGATGTGCCCACTTTGTGTTTTGGGACATTTCCTGTCGCGGGCGCTAGGACTACCCACACAAGTGACGTATCATTTTTATCGGGAGACCTGGGGGAACGCTCGGTGGAAGGAAATTTGTGGCTCCTCTCATATTCCAGAACTTTCTGTCACCGAAATGTGAGGAAAATGTGTTTTTTTAGCCAAATTTTGAGGTTTGCAAAGGATTCTGGGTAACAGAACCTGGTCAGAGCCCCACAAGTTACCCCATCTTGGATTCCCCTAGGTATCTAGTTTTCAAAAACGCACAGGTGTGGTAGGTTTCCATAGGTGCCGGCTGAGCTAGAGGCCAAAATCTACAGGTAGGCACTTTGCAAAAAACAGCTCTGTTTTCTGTCAAAAAATGGGATGTGCCCACTTTGTGTTTTGGGACATTTCCTGTCGCGGGCGCTAGGACTACCCACATAAGTGAGGTATCATTTTTATCGGGAGACCTGGGGGAACGCTCGGTGGAAGGAAATTTGTGGCTCCTCTCAGATTCCAGAACTTTCTGTCACCGAAATGTGAGGAAAATATGTTTTATTAGCCAAATGTTGAGTTTTGCAAAGGATTCTGGGTAATAGAACCTGGTCAGAGCCCCATAAGTCACCCCATCTTGGATTCCCCTAGGTCTCTAGTTTTAAAAAATGCACAGGTTTGGTAGGTTTCCTTAGGTGCCAGCTGAGCTAGAGGCCAAAATCTACAGGTAGGCACTTTGCAAAAAACAGCTGTTTTCTGTGATGTGTCCACGTTGTGTTTTGGGGCATATCCTGTCACGGGCGCTAGGCCTACCCACACAAGTGAGGTACCATTTTTATCGTGAGACTCGGGGGAACGCTGGGTGCAAGGAAATTTGTGGCTCCTCTCAGATTCCAGAACTTTCTGTCACCGAAATATGAGGAAAATATGTTTTTTTAGCCAAATTTTGAGGTTTGCAAATGATTCTGGATAACAGAACCTGGTCAGAGCCCCACAAGTTACCCCATCTTGGATTTCCCTAGGTCTCTAGTTTTCAAAAATGCACTGGTTTGGTAGGTTTCCCTAGGTGCCGGCTGAGCTTGAGGCCAAAATCTACAGGTAGGCACTTTGCAAAAAACAGCTCTGTTTTCTGACAAAAAATGGGATGTGCCCACCATGTGTTTTGGGACATTTCCTGTTGCGGGCGCTAGGACTACCCACACAAGTGAGGTATCATTTTTATCGGGAGACTTGGGAGAACGCTCGGTTGAAGGAAATTTGTGGCTCCTCTCAGATTCCAGAACTTTCTGTCACCGAAATGTGAGGAAAATGTATTTTTTTAGCCAAATTTTGAGGTTTGCAAAGGATTCTGGGTAACATAACCTGGTCAGAGCCCCACAAGTCACCCCATCTTGGATTCCCCTAGGTCTCTAGTTTTCCAAAATGCACAGGTTTGGTAGGTTTCCCTAGATGCCGGCTGAGCTAGAGGCCAAAATCTACAGGTAGGCACTTTGCAAAAAACAGCTCTGTTTTCTGTCAAAAAATGGGATGTGCCCACTTTGTGTTTTGGGACATTTCCTGTTGCAGGCGCTAGGATTACCCACACAAGTGAGGTATCATTTTTATCGGGAGACTTGCGAAAATGCTCGGTGGAAGGAAATTTGTGGCTCCTCTCAGATTCCAGAACTTTCTGTCACCGAAATGTGAGGAAAATGTATTTTTTTAGCCAAATTTTGAGGTTTGCAAAGGATTCTGGGTAACAGAACCTGGTCAGAGCCCCACAAGTCACCCCATCTTGGATTCCCCTAGGTCTCTAGTTTTCCAAAATGCACAGGTTTGGTTGGTTTCCCTAGGTGCCGGCTGAGCTAGAGGCCAAAATCTACAGGTAGGCACTTTGCAAAAAACAGCTCTGTTTTCTGTGATGTGTCCACGTTGTGTTTTGGGGCATATCCTGTCACGGGCGCTAGGCCTACCCACACAAGTGAGGTACCATTTTTATCGGGAGACTCGGGGGAACGCTGGGTGCAAGGAAATTTGTGGCTCCTCTCAGATTCCAGAACTTTCTGTCACCGAAATATGAGGAAAATATGTTTTTTTAGCCAAATTTTGAGGTTTGCAAATGATTCTGGATAACAGAACCTGGTCAGAGCCCCACAAGTTACCCCATCTTGGATTTCCCTAGGTCTCTAGTTTTCAAAAATGCACTGGTTTGGTAGGTTTCCCTAGGTGCCGGCTGAGCTAGAGGCCAAAATCTACAGGTAGGCACTTTGCAAAAAACAGCTCTGTTTTCTGTGATGTGTCCACGTTGTGTTTTGGGGCATATCCTGTCGTGGACGCTAGGCCTACCCACACAAGTGAGGTACCATTTTTATCAGGAGACTTAGGGGAACGCTGGGTGCAAGGAAATTTGTGGCTCCTCTCAGATTCCAGAACTTTCTGTCACCGAAATGTGAGGAAAATATGTTTTTCTTGCCAGATTTTGAGGTTTGCAAAGGATTCTGGGTAAGATAACCTGGTCAGAGCCCCACAAGTCACCCCATCTTGGATTCCCCTAGGTCTCTAGTTTTCAAAAATGCACAGGTTTGGTAGGTTTCCCTAGGTGCCGGCTGAGCTAGAGGCCAAAATCTACAGGTAGGCACTTTGCAAAAAACAGCTCTGTTTTCTGTCAAAAAATGGGATGTGCCCACTTTGTGTTTTGGGACATTTCCTGTTGCAGGCGCTAGGATTACCCACACAAGTGAGGTATCATTTTTATCGGGAGACTTGCGAAAACGCTTGGTGGAAGGAAATTTGTGGCTCCTCTCAGATTCCAGAACTTTCTGTCACCGAAATGTGAGGAAAATGTATTTGTTTAGCCAAATTTTGAGGTTTGCAAAGGATTCTGGGTAACAGAACCTGGTCAGAGCCCCACAAGTCACCCCATCTTGGATTCCGCTAGGTCTCTAGTTTTCCAAAATGCACAGGTTTGGTAGGTTTCCCTAGGTGCCGGCTGAGCTAGAGGCCAAAATCTACAGGTAGGCACTTTGCAAAAAACAGCTCTGTTTTCTGTGATGTGTCCACGTTGTGTTTTGGGGCATATCCTGTCGCGGACGCTAGGCCTACCCACACAAGTGAGGTACCATTTTTATCAGGAGACTTACGGGAACGCTGGGTGCAAGGAAATTTGTGGCTCCTCTCAGATTCCAGAACTTTCTGTCACCGAAATGTGAGGAAAATATGTTTTTCTTGCCAGATTTTGAGGTTTGCAAAGGATTCTGGGTAACATAACCTGGTCAGAGCCCCACAAGTCACCCCATCTTGGATTCCCCTAGGTCTCTAGTTTTCAAAAATGCACAGGTTTGGTAGGTTTCCCTAGGTGCCGGCTGAGCTAGAGGCCAAAATCTACAGGTAGGCACTTTGCAAAAAACAGCTGTTTTCTGTGATGTGTCCACGTTGTGTTTTGGGGCATATCCTGTCGCGGGTGCTAGGCCTACCCACACAAGTGAGGTACCATTTTTATTGGGAGACTTGGGGGAAGGCTGGGTGGAAGGAAATTTGTGGCTCCTCTCAGATTCCAGAACTTTCTGTCACCGAAATGTGAGGAAAATATGTTTTTTTAGCCAAATGTTGAGGTTTGCAAAGGATTCTGGGTAATAGAACCTGGTCAGAGCCCCACAAGTCACCCCATCTTGGATTCCCCTAGGTCTTTAGTTTTCAAAAATGCACAGGTTTGGTAGGTTTCCCTAGGTGCCGGCTGAGCTAGAGGCCAGAATCTACAGGTAGGCACTTTGCAAAAAACAGCTGTTTTCTGTGATGTGTCCACGTTGTGTTTTGGGGCATATCCTGTCGCGGGTGCTAGGCCTACCCACACAAGTGAGGTACCATTTTTATTGGGATACTTGGGGGAAGGCTGGGTGGAAGGAAATTTGTGGCTCCTCTCAGATTCCAGAACTTTCTGTCACCGAAATGTGAGGAAAATATGTTTTTTTAGCCAAATGTTGAGGTTTGCAAAGGATTCTGGGTAATAGAACCTGGTCAGAGCCCCATAAGTCACCCCATCTTGGATTCCCCTAGGTCTCTAGTTTTAAAAAATGCACAGGTTTGGTAGGTTTCCTTAGGTGCCAGCTGAGCTAGAGGCCAAAATCTACAGGTAGGCACTTTGCAAAAAACAGCTGTTTTCTGTGATGTGTCCACGTTGTGTTTTGGGGCATATCCTGTCACGGGCGCTAGGCCTACCCACACAAGTGAGGTACCATTTTTATCGGGAGACTTGGGGGAACGCTGGGTGCAAGGAAATTTGTGGCTCCTCTCAGATTCCAGAACTTTCTGTCACCGAAATATGAGGAAAATATGTTTTTTTAGCCAAATTTTGAGGTTTGCAAATGATTCTGGATAACAGAACCTGGTCAGAGCCCCACAAGTTACCCCATCTTGGATTTCCCTAGGTCTCTAGTTTTCAAAAATGCACTGGTTTGGTAGGTTTCCCTAGGTGCCGGCTGAGCTTGAGGCCAAAATCTACAGGTAGGCACTTTGCAAAAAACAGCTCTGTTTTCTGACAAAAAATGGGATGTGCCCACCATGTGTTTTGGGACATTTCCTGTTGCGGGCGCTAGGACTACCCACACAAGTGAGGTATCATTTTTATCGGGAGACTTGGGAGAACGCTCGGTTGAAGGAAATTTGTGGCTCCTCTCAGATTCCAGAACTTTCTGTCACCGAAATGTGAGGAAAATGTATTTTTTTAGCCAAATTTTGAGGTTTGCAAAGGATTCTGGGTAACATAACCTGGTCAGAGCCCCACAAGTCACCCCATCTTGGATTCCCCTAGGTCTCTAGTTTTCCAAAATGCACAGGTTTGGTAGGTTTCCCTAGGTGCTGGCTGAGCTAGAGGCCAAAATCTACAGGTAGGCACTTTGCAAAAAACAGCTCTGTTTTCTGTGATGTGTCCACGTTGTGTTTTGGGGCATATCCTGTCGTGGACGCTAGGCCTACCCACACAAGTGAGGTACCATTTTTATCCGAAGACTTAGGGGAACGCTGGGTGCAAGGAAATTTGTGGCTCCTCTCAGATTCCAGAACTTTCTGTCACCGAAATGTGAGGAAAATATGTTTTTCTTGCCAGATTTTGAGGTTTGCAAAGGATTCTGGGTAACATAACCTGGTCAGAGCCCCACAAGTCACCCCATCTTGGATTCCCCTAGGTCTCTAGTTTTCAAAAATGCACAGGTTTGGTAGGTTTCCCTAGGTGCCGGCTGAGCTAGAGGCCAAAATCTACAGGTAGGCACTTTGCAAAAAACAGCTCTGTTTTCTGTCAAAAAATGGGATGTGTCCACTTTCTGTTTTGGGACATTTCCTGTTGCGGGCGCTAGGATTACCCACACAAGTGAGGTATCATTTTTATCGGGAGACTTGGGAAAACGCTCGGTGGAAGGAAATTTGTGGCTCCTTTCAGATTCCAGAACTTTCTGTCACCGAAATGTGAGGAAAATATGTTTTTCTTGCCAGATTTTGAGGTTTGCAAAGGATTCTGGGTAACATAACCTGGTCAGAGCCCCACAAGTCACCCCATCTTGGATTCCCCTAGGTCTCTAGTTTTCAGAAATGCACAGGTTTGGTAGGTTTCCCTAGGTGCCGGCTGAGCTAGAGGCCAAAATCTACAGGTAGGCACTTTGCAAAAAACAGCTCTGTTTTCTGTCAAAAAATGGGATGTGCCCACTTTGTGTTTTGGGACATTTCCTGTTGCGGGCGCTAGGATTACCCACACAAGTGAGGTATCATTTTTATCGGGAGACTTGGGAAAACGCTCGGTGGAAGGACATTTGTGGCTCCTCTCAGATTCCAGAACTTTCTGTCACCGAAATGTGAGGAAAATGTATTTTTTTAGCCAAATTTTGAGGTTTGCAAAGGATTCTGGGTAACAGAACCTGGTCAGAGCCCCACAAGTCACCCCATCTTGGATTCCCCTAGGTCTCTAGTTTTCCAAAATGCACAGGTTTGGTAGGTTTCCCT
Organism: Pleurodeles waltl; assembly: GCF_031143425.1. Taxonomy (NCBI): domain Eukaryota; kingdom Metazoa; phylum Chordata; class Amphibia; order Caudata; family Salamandridae; genus Pleurodeles; species Pleurodeles waltl. The sequence continues at coordinate 844,093,700 of NC_090436.1, forward strand.
AGGTGCTGGCTGAGCTAGAGGCCAAAATCTACAGGTAGGCACTTTGCAAAAAACAGCTCTGTTTTCTGTGATGTGTCCACGTTGTGTTTTGGGGCATATCCTGTCGTGGACGCTAGGCCTACCCACACAAGTGAGGTACCATTTTTATCCGAAGACTTAGGGGAACGCTGGGTGCAAGGAAATTTGTGGCTCCTCTCAGATTCCAGAACTTTCTGTCACCGAAATGTGAGGAAAATATGTTTTTCTTGCCAGATTTTGAGGTTTGCAAAGGATTCTGGGTAACATAACCTGGTCAGAGCCCCACAAGTCACCCCATCTTGGATTCCCCTAGGTCTCTAGTTTTCAAAAATGCACAGGTTTGGTAGGTTTCCCTAGGTGCCGGCTGAGCTAGAGGCCAAAATCTACAGGTAGGCACTTTGCAAAAAACAGCTCTGTTTTCTGTCAAAAAATGGGATGTGTCCACTTTCTGTTTTGGGACATTTCCTGTTGCGGGCGCTAGGATTACCCACACAAGTGAGGTATCATTTTTATCGGGAGACTTGGGAAAACGCTCGGTGGAAGGAAATTTGTGGCTCCTTTCAGATTCCAGAACTTTCTGTCACCGAAATGTGAGGAAAATATGTTTTTCTTGCCAGATTTTGAGGTTTGCAAAGGATTCTGGGTAACATAACCTGGTCAGAGCCCCACAAGTCACCCCATCTTGGATTCCCCTAGGTCTCTAGTTTTCAGAAATGCACAGGTTTGGTAGGTTTCCCTAGGTGCCGGCTGAGCTAGAGGCCAAAATCTACAGGTAGGCACTTTGCAAAAAACAGCTCTGTTTTCTGTCAAAAAATGGGATGTGCCCACTTTGTGTTTTGGGACATTTCCTGTTGCGGGCGCTAGGATTACCCACACAAGTGAGGTATCATTTTTATCGGGAGACTTGGGAAAACGCTCGGTGGAAGGACATTTGTGGCTCCTCTCAGATTCCAGAACTTTCTGTCACCGAAATGTGAGGAAAATGTATTTTTTTAGCCAAATTTTGAGGTTTGCAAAGGATTCTGGGTAACAGAACCTGGTCAGAGCCCCACAAGTCACCCCATCTTGGATTCCCCTAGGTCTCTAGTTTTCCAAAATGCACAGGTTTGGTAGGTTTCCCTAGGTGCCGGCTGAGCTAGAGGCCAAAATCTACAGGTAGGCACTTTGCAAAAAACAGCTCTGTTTTCTGTGATGTGTCCACGTTGTGTTTTGGGGCATATCCTGTCGCGGACGCTACGCCTACCCACACAAGTGAGGTACCATTTTTATCAGGAGACTTAGGGGAACGCTGGGAGCAAGGAAATTTGTGGCTCCTCTCAGATTCCAGAACTTTCTGTCACCGAAATGTGAGGAAAATATGTTTTTCTTGCCAGATTTTGAGGTTTGCAAAGGATTCTGGGTAACATAACCTGGTCAGAGCCCCACAAGTCACCCCATCTTGGATTCCCCTAGGTCTCTAGTTTTCAGAAATGCACAGGTTTGGTAGGTTTCCCTAGGTGCCGGCTGAGCTAGAGGCCAAAATCTACAGGTAGGCACTTTGCAAAAAACAGCTCTGTTTTCTGTGATGTGTCCACGTTGTGTTTTGGGGCATATCCTGTCGCGGACGCTAGGCCTACCCACACAAGTGAGGTACCATTTTTATCAGGAGACTTAGGGGAACGCTGGGTGCAAGGAAATTTGTGGCTCCTCTCAGATTCCAGAACTTTCTGTCACCGAAATGTGAGGGAAATATGTTTTTCTTGCCAGATTTTGAGGTTTGCAAAGGATTCTGGGTAACATAACCTGGTCAGAGCCCCACAAGTCACCCCATCTTGGATTCCCCTAGGTCTCTAGTTTTCAAAAATGCACAGGTTTGGTAGGTTTCCCTAGGTGCCGGCTGAGCTAGAGGCCAAAATCTACAGGTAGGCACTTTGCAAAAAACAGCTCTGTTTTCTGTCAAAAAATGGGATGTGCCCACTTTGTGTTTTGGGACATTTCCTGTCGCGGGCGCTAGGACTACCCACACAAGTGAGGTATCATTTTTATCGGGAGACCTGGGGGAACGCTCGTTGGCAGGAAATTGTGGCTCCTCTCAGATTTCAGAACTTTCTGTCACCGAAATGTGAGGAAAATGTGTTTTCTTAGCCAAATTTTGAGGTTTGCAAAGGATTCTGGGTAACAGAACCTGGTCAGAGCCCCACAAGTTACCCATCTTGGATTCCCCTAGGTATCTAGTTTTCAAAAACGCACAGGTGTGGTAGGTTTCCATAGGTGCCGGCTGAGCTAGAGGCCAAAATCTACAGGTAGGCACTTTGCAAAAAACAGCTCTGTTTTCTGTCAAAAAATGGGATGTGCCCACTTTGTGTTTTGGGACATTTCCTGTCGCGGGCGCTAGGACTACCCACACAAGTGAGGTATCATTTTTATCGGGAGACCTGGGGGAACGCTCGGTGGAAGGAAATTTGTGGCTCCTCTCAGATTCCAGAACTTTCTGTCACCGAAATGTGAGGAAAATGTGTTTTTTTTAGCCAAATTTTGAGGTTTGCAAAGGTTTCTGGGTAACAGAACCTGGTCAGAGCCCCACAAGTCACCCCATCTTGGATTCCCCTAGGTCTCTAGTTTTAAAAAATGCACAGGTTTGGTAGGTTTCCCTAGGTGCCGGCAGAGCTAGAGGCCAAAATCTACAGGTAGGCACTTTGCAAAAAACAGCTCTGTTTTCTGTGATGTGTCCACGTTGTGTTTTGGGGCATATCCTGTCGTGGACGCTAGGCCTACCCACACAAGTGAGGTACCATTTTTATCAGGAGACTTAGGGGAACGCCGAGTGAAAGGAAATTTGTGGCTCCTCTCAGATTCCAGAACCTACTGTCACCGAAATGTGAGGAAAATATGTTTTTCTTGCCAAATTTTGAGGTTTGCAAAGGATTCTGGGTCACAGAACATGGTCAGAGCCCCACAAGTCACCCCATCTTGGATTCCCCTAGGTCTCTAGTTTTCAAAAATGCACAGGTTTGGTAGGTTTCCCTAGGTGCCGGCTGAGCTAGAGGCCAAAATCTACAGGTAGGCACTTTGGAAAAAACAGCTCTGTTTTCTGTCAAAAAATGGGATGTGCCCACTTTGTGTTTTGGGACATTTCCTGTCGCGGGCGCTAGGACTACCCACACAAGTGAGGTATCATTTTTATCAGGAGACCTGGGGGAACGCTCGGTTGAAGGAAATTTGTGGCTCCTCTCAGATTCCAGAACTTTCTGTCACCGAAATGTGAGGAAAATATGTTTTTCTTGCCAGATTTTGAGGTTTGCAAAGGATTCTGGGTAACATAACCTGGTCAGAGCCCCACAAGTCACCCCATCTTGGATTCCCCTAGGTCTCTAGTTTTCAGAAATGCACAGGTTTGGTAGGTTTCCCTAGGTGCCGGCTGAGCTAGAGGCCAAAATCTACAGGTAGGCACTTTGCAAAAAACAGCTCTGTTTTCTGTCAAAAAATGGGATGTGCCCACTTTGTGTTTTGGGACATTTCCTGTTGCGGGCGCTAGGATTACCCACACAAGTGAGGTATCATTTTTATCGGGAGACTTGGGAAAACGCTCGGTGGAAGGACATTTGTGGCTCCTCTCAGATTCCAGAACTTTCTGTCACCGAAATGTGAGGAAAATGTATTTTTTTAGCCAAATTTTGAGGTTTGCAAAGGATTCTGGGTAACAGAACCTGGTCAGAGCCCCACAAGTCACCCCATCTTGGATTCCCCTAGGTCTCTAGTTTTCCAAAATGCACAGGTTTGGTAGGTTTCCCTAGGTGCCGGCTGAGCTAGAGGCCAAAATCTACAGGTAGGCACTTTGCAAAAAACAGCTCTGTTTTCTGTGATGTGTCCACGTTGTGTTTTGGGGCATATCCTGTCGCGGACGCTACGCCTACCCACACAAGTGAGGTACCATTTTTATCAGGAGACTTAGGGGAACGCTGGGAGCAAGGAAATTTGTGGCTCCTCTCAGATTCCAGAACTTTCTGTCACCGAAATGTGAGGAAAATATGTTTTTCTTGCCAGATTTTGAGGTTTGCAAAGGATTCTGGGTAACATAACCTGGTCAGAGCCCCACAAGTCACCCCATCTTGGATTCCCCTAGGTCTCTAGTTTTCAGAAATGCACAGGTTTGGTAGGTTTCCCTAGGTGCCGGCTGAGCTAGAGGCCAAAATCTACAGGTAGGCACTTTGCAAAAAACAGCTCTGTTTTCTGTGATGTGTCCACGTTGTGTTTTGGGGCATATCCTGTCGCGGACGCTAGGCCTACCCACACAAGTGAGGTACCATTTTTATCAGGAGACTTAGGGGAACGCTGGGTGCAAGGAAATTTGTGGCTCCTCTCAGATTCCAGAACTTTCTGTCACCGAAATGTGAGGAAAATATGTTTTTCTTGCCAGATTTTGAGGTTTGCAAAGGATTCTGGGTAACATAACCTGGTCAGAGCCCCACAAGTCACCCCATCTTGGATTCCCCTAGGTCTCTAGTTTTCAAAAATGCACAGGTTTGGTAGGTTTCCCTAGGTGCCGGCTGAGCTAGAGGCCAAAATCTACAGGTAGGCACTTTGCAAAAAACAGCTCTGTTTTCTGTCAAAAAATGGGATGTGCCCACTTTGTGTTTTGGGACATTTCCTGTCGCGGGCGCTAGGACTACCCACACAAGTGAGGTATCATTTTTATCGGGAGACCTGGGGGAACGCTCGTTGGCAGGAAATTGTGGCTCCTCTCAGATTTCAGAACTTTCTGTCACCGAAATGTGAGGAAAATGTGTTTTCTTAGCCAAATTTTGAGGTTTGCAAAGGATTCTGGGTAACAGAACCTGGTCAGAGCCCCACAAGTTACCCATCTTGGATTCCCCTAGGTATCTAGTTTTCAAAAACGCACAGGTGTGGTAGGTTTCCATAGGTGCCGGCTGAGCTAGAGGCCAAAATCTACAGGTAGGCACTTTGCAAAAAACAGCTCTGTTTTCTGTCAAAAAATGGGATGTGCCCACTTTGTGTTTTGGGACATTTCCTGTCGCGGGCGCTAGGACTACCCACACAAGTGAGGTATCATTTTTATCGGGAGACCTGGGGGAACGCTCGGTGGAAGGAAATTTGTGGCTCCTCTCAGATTCCAGAACTTTCTGTCACCGAAATGTGAGGAAAATGTGTTTTTTTTAGCCAAATTTTGAGGTTTGCAAAGGTTTCTGGGTAACAGAACCTGGTCAGAGCCCCACAAGTCACCCCATCTTGGATTCCCCTAGATCTCTAGTTTTAAAAAATGCACAGGTTTGGTAGGTTTCCCTAGGTGCCGGCAGAGCTAGAGGCCAAAATCTACAGGTAGGCACTTTGCAAAAAACAGCTCTGTTTTCTGTGATGTGTCCACGTTGTGTTTTGGGGCATATCCTGTCGTGGACGCTAGGCCTACCCACACAAGTGAGGTACCATTTTTATCAGGAGACTTAGGGGAACGCTGGGTGAAAGGAAATTTGTGGCTCCTCTCAGATTCCAGAACTTTCTGTCACCGAAATGTGAGGAAAATATGTTTTTCTTGCCAAATTTTGAGGTTTGCAAAGGATTCTGGGTCACAGAACATGGTCAGAGCCCCACAAGTCACCCCATCTTGGATTCCCCTAGGTCTCTAGTTTTCAAAAATGCACAGGTTTGGTAGGTTTCCCTAGGTGCCGGCTGAGCTAGAGGCCAAAATCTACAGGTAGGCAGTTTGCAAAAAACAGCTCTGTTTTCTGTCAAAAAATGGGATGTGCCCACTTTGTGTTTTGGGACATTTCCTGTCGCGGGCGCTAGGACTACCCACACAAGTGAGGTATCATTTTTATCGGGAGACCTGGGGGAACGCTCGGTGGAAGGAAATTTGTGGCTCCTCTCAGATTCCAGAACTTTCTGTCACCGAAATGTGAGGAAAATATGTTTTTTTAGCCAAATGTTGAGGTTTGCAAAGGATTCTGGGTAATAGAACCTGGTCAGAGCCCCACAAGTCACCCCATCTTGGATTCCCCTAGGTCTTTAGTTTTCAAAAATGCACTGGTTTGGTAGGTTTCCCTAGGTGCCGGCTGAGCTAGAGGCCAGAATCTACAGGTAGGCACTTTGCAAAAAACAGCTGTTTTATGTGATGTGTCCACGTTGTGTTTTGGGGCATATCCTGTCGCGGGTGCTAGGCCTACCCACACAAGTGAGGTACCATTTTTATTGGGAGACTTGGGGGAAGGCTGGGTGGAAGGAAATTTGTGGCTCCTCTCAGATTCCAGAACTTTCTGTCACCGAAATGTGAGGAAAATATGTTTTTTTAGCCAAATGTTGAGGTTTGCAAAGGATTCTGGGTAATAGAACCTGGTCAGAGCCCCAAAAGACACCCCATCTTGGATTCCCCTAGGTCTCTAGTTTTAAAAAATGCACAGGTTTGATAGGTTTCCTTAGGTGCCAGCTGAGCTAGAGGCCAAAATCTACAGGTAGGCACTTTGCAAAAAACAGCTGTTTTTTGTGATGTGTCCACGTTGTGTTTTGGGGCATATCCTGTCACGGGCGCTAGGCCTACCCACACAAGTGAGGTACCATTTTTATCGGGAGACTTGGGGGAACGCTGGGTGCAAGGAAATTTGTGGCTCCTCTCAGATTCCAGAACTTTCTGTCACCGAAATGTGAAGAAAATATGTTTTTTTAGCCAAATTTTGAGGTTTGCAAATGATTCTGGATAACAGAACCTGGTCAGAGCCCCACAAGTTACCCCATCTTGGATTTCCCTAGGTCTCTAGTTTTCAAAAATGCACTGGTTTGGTAGGTTTCCATAGGTGCCGGCTGAGCTAGAGGCCAGAATCTACAGGTAGGCACTTTGCAAAAAACAGCTCTGTTTTCTGTCAAAAAATGGGATGTGCCCACTTTGTGTTTTGGGACATTTCCTGTTGCGGGCGCTAGGACTACCCACACAAGTGAGGTATCATTTTTATCGGGAGACCTGGGGGAACGCTCGGTGGAAGGAAATTTGTGGCTCCTCTCAGATTCCAGAACTTTCTGTCACCGAAATGTGAGGAAAATGTGTTTTTTTAGCCAAATTTTGAGGTTTGCAAAGGATTCTGGGTAACAGAACCTGGTCAGAGCCCCACAAGTCGCCCCATCTTGGATTCCCCTAGGTCTCTAGTTTTCAAAAATGCACAGGTTTGGTAGGTTTCCATAGGTGCCGGCTGAGCTAGAGGCCAGAATCTACAGGTAGGCACTTTGCAAAAAACAGCTCTGTTTTCTGTCAAAAAATGGGATGTGCCCACTTTGTGTTTTGGGACATTTCCTGTTGCGGGCGCTAGGACTACCCACACAAGTGAGGTATCATTTTTATCGGGAGACTTGGGAGAACGCTCGGTGGATGGAAATTTGTGGCTCCTCTCAGATTCCAGAACTTTCTGTCACCGAAATGTGAGGAAAATGTATTTTCTTAGCCAAATTTTGAGGTTTGCAAAGGATTCTGGGTAACAGAACTTGGTCAGAGCCCCACAAGTCACCCCATCTTGGATTCCCCTAGGTCTCTAGTTTTCCAAAATGCACAGGTTTGGTAGGTTTCCCTAGGTGCCGGCTGAGCTAGAGGCCAAAATCTACAGGTAGGCACTTTGCAAAAAACAGCTCTGTTTTCTGTGATGTGTCCACGTTGTGTTTTGGGGCATATCCTGTCGCGGACGCTAGGCCTACCCACACAAGTGAGGTACCATTTTTATCAGGAGACTTAGGGGAACGCTGGGTGCAAGGAAATTTGTGGCTCCTCTCAGATTCCAGAACTTTCTGTCACCGAAATGTGAGGAAAATATGTTATTCTTGCCAGATTTTGAGGTTTGCAAAGGATTCTGGGTAACATAACCTGGTCAGAGCCCCACAAGTCACCCCATCTTGGATTCCCCTAGGTCTCTAGTTTTAAAAAATGCACAGGTTTGGTAGGTTTCCCTAGGTGCCGGCAGAGCTAGAGGCCAAAATCTACAGGTAGGCACTTTGCAAAAAACAGCTCTGTTTTCTGTCAAAATTTGGGATGTGCCCACTTTGTGTTTTGGGACATTTCCTGTCGTGGGCGCTAGGACTACCCACACAAGTGAGGTATCATTTTTATCGGGAGACGTGGGGGAACGCTCGGTGGAAGGAAATTTGTGGCTCCTCTCAGATTCCAGAACTTTCTGTCACCGAAATGTGAGGAAAATATGTTTTTCTTGCCAGATTTTGAGGTTTGCAAAGGATTCTGGGTAACATAACCTGGTCAGAGCCCCACAAGTCACCCCATCTTGGGTTCCCCTAGGTCTCTAGTTTTCAAAAATGCACAGGTTTGGTAGGTTTCCCTAGGTGCCGGCTGAGCTAGAGGCCAAAATCTACAGGTAGGCACTTTACAAAAAAACAGCTCTGTTTTCTGTGATGTGTCCACGTTGTGTTTTGGGGCATATCCTGTCGTGGACGCGAGGCCTACCCACACAAGTGAGGTACCATTTTTATAAGGAGACTTAGGGGAACGCTGGGTGCAAGGAAATTTGTGGCTCCTCTCAGATTCCAGAACTTTCTGTCACCGAAATGTGAGGAAAATATGTTTTTTTAGCCAAATGTTGAGGTTTGCAAAGGATTCTGGGTAATAGAACCTGGTCAGAGCCCCACAAGTCACCCCATCTTGGATTCCCCTAGGTCTTTAGTTTTAAAAAATGCACAGGTTTGGTAGGTTTCCCTAGGTGCCGGCTGAGCTAGAGGCCAGAATCTACAGGTAGGCACTTTGCAAAAAACAGCTGTTTTCTGTGATGCGTCCACGTTGTGTTTTGGGGCATATCCTGTCGCGGGTGCTAGGCCTACCCACACAAGTGAGGTACCATTTTTATTGGGAGACTTGGGGGAAGGCTGGGTGGAAGGAAATTTGTGGCTCCTCTCAGATTCCAGAACTTTCTGTCACCGAAATGTGTGGAAAATATGTTTTTTTAGCCAAATGTTGAGGTTTGCAAAGGATTCTGGGTAATAGAACCTGGTCAGAGCCCCAAAAGTCACCCCATCTTGGATTCCCCTAGGTCTCTAGGTTTAAAAAATGCACTGGCTTGGTAGGTTTACCTAGGTGCCGGCTGAGCTTGAGGCCAAAATCTACAGGTAGGCACTTTGCAAAAAACAGCTCTGTTTTCTGTCAAAAAATGGGATGTGCCCACTTTGTGTTTCGGGACATTTCCTGTTGCGGGCGCTAGGACTACCCACACAAGTGAGGTATCATTTTTATCAGGAGACTTGGGAGAACGCTCGGTGGAAGGAAATTTGTGGCTCCTCTCAGATTCCAGAACTTTCTGTCACCGAAAAAGTGAGGAAAATTTATTTTTTTAGCCAAATTTTGAGGTTTGCAAAGGATTCTGGGTAACAGAACCTGGTCAGAGCCCCACAAGTCACCCCATCTTGGATTCCCCTAGGTCTCTAGTTTTCCAAAATGCACAGGTTTGGTAGGTTTCCCTAGGTGCCGGCTGAGCTAGAGGCCAAAATCTACAGGTAGGCACTTTGCAAAAAACAGCTCTGTTTTCTGTGATGTGTCCACGTTGTGTTTTGGGGCATATCCTGTCGCGGACGCTAGGCCTACCCACACAAGTGAGGTACCATTTTTATCAGGAGACTTAGGGGAACGCTGGGTGCAAGGAAATTTGTGGCTCCTCTCAGATTCCAGAACTTTCTGTCACCGAAATGTGAGGAAAATATGTTTTTCTTGCCAGATTTTGAGGTTTGCAAAGGATTCTGGGTAACATAACCTGGTCAGAGCCCCACAAGTCACCCCATCTTGGATTCCCCTAGGTCTCTAGTTTTCAAAAATGCACAGGTTTGGTAGGTTTCCCTAGGTGCCGGCTGAGCTAGAGGCCAAAATCTACAGGTAGGCACTTTGCAAAAAACAGCTCTGTTTTCTGTGATTTGTCCACGTTGTGTTTTGGGGCATATCCTGTCATGGACGCTAGGCCTACCCACACAAGTGAGGTACCATTTTTATCATGAGACTTAGGGGAACGCTGGGTGCAAGGAAATTTGTGGCTCCTCTCAGATTCCAGAACTTTCTGTCACCGAAATGTGAGGAAAATATGTTTTTCTTGCCAAATTTTGAGGTTTGCAAAGGATTCTGGGTAACAGAACATGGTCAGAGCCCCACAAGTCACCCCATCTTGGATTCCCCTAGGTCTCTAGTTTTCATAAATGCACAGGTTTGGTAGGTTTCCCTAGGTGCTGGCTGAGCTAGAGGCCAAAATCAACAGGTAGGCACTTTGCAAAAAACAGCTCTGTTTTCTGTCAAAATATGGGATGTGCCCACTTTGTGTTTTGGGACATTTCCTGTCGCGGGCGCTAGGACTACCCACACAAGTGAGGTATCATTTTTATCGGGAGACCTGGGGCAACGCTCGGTGGAAGGAAATTTGTGGCTCCTCTCAGATTCCAGAACTTTCTGTCACCGAAATGTGAGGAAAATTTGTTTTTTTAGCCAAATTTTGAGGTTTGCAAAGGATTCTGGGTAACAGAACCTGGTCAGAGCCCCACAAGTTACCCCATCTTGGATTCCCCTAGGTATCTAGTTTTCAAAAACGCACAGGTGTGGTAGGTTTCCATAGGTGCCGGCTCAGCTAGAGGCCAAAATCTACAGGTAGGCACTTTGCAAAAAACAGCTCTGTTTTCTGTCAAAAAATGGGATGTGCCCACTTTGTGTTTTGGGACATTTCCTGTCGCGGGTGCTAGGACTACCCACACAAGTGAGGTATCATTTTTATCGGGAGACCTGGGGGAACGCTCGGTGGAAGGACATTTGTGGCTCCTCTCAGATTCCAGAACTTTCTGTCACCGAAATGTGAGGAAAATGTGTTTTTTTAGCCAAATTTTGAGGTTTGCAAAGGATTCTGGGTAACAGAACCTGGTCAGAGCCCCACAAGTCACCCCATCTTGGATTCCCCTAGGTCTCTAGTTTTCAAAAATGCACAGGTTTGGTAGGTTTCCCTAGGTGCCGGCTGAGCTAGACGCCAGAATCTACAGGTAGGCACTTTGCAAAAAACAGCTGTTTTCTGTGATGTGTCCACGTTGTGTTTTGGGGCATATCCTGTCGCGGGTGCTAGGCCTACCCACACAAGTAAGGTACCATTTTTATTGGGAGACTTGGGGGAACGCTGGGTGGAAGGAAATTTGTGGCTCCTCTCAGATTCCAGAACTTTCTGTCACCGAAATGTGAGGAAAATATGTTTTTTTAGCCAAATGTTGAGGTTTGCAAAGGATTCTGGGTAATAGAACCTGGTCAGAGCCCCAAAAGTCACCCCATCTTGGATTCCCCTAGGTCTCTAGGTTTAAAAAATGCACAGGTTTGGTACGTTTCCTTAGGTGCCAGCTAAGCTAGAGGCCAAAATCTACAGGTAGGCACTTTGCAAAAAACAGCTGTTTTCTGTGATGTGTCCACGTTGTGTTTTGGGGCATATCCTGTCACGGGCGCTAGGCCTACCCACACAAGTGAGGTACCATTTTTATCGGGAGACTTGGGGGAACGCTGGGTGCAAGGAAATTTGTGGCTCCTCTCAGATTCCAGAACTTTCTGTCACCGAAATGTGAGGAAAATATGTTTTTTTAGCCAAATTTTGAGGTTTGCAAATGATTCTGGATAACAGAACCTGGTCAGAGCCCCACAAGTTACCCCATCTTGGATTTCCCTAGGTCTCTAGTTTTAAAAAATGCACTGGTTTGGTAGGTTTCCCTAGGTGCCGGCTGAGCTTGAGGCCAAAATCTACAGGTAGGCACTTTGCAAAAAACAGCTCTGTTTTCAGTCAAAAAATGGGATGTGCCCACTTTGTGTTTTGGGACATTTCCTGTTGCGGGCGCTAGGACTACCCACACAAGTGAGGTATCATTTTTATCGGGAGACTTGGGAGAACGCTCGGTGGAAGGAAATTTGTGGCTCCTCTCAGATTCCAGAACTTTCTGTCACCGAAATGTGAGCAAAATGTATTTTTTTAGCCAAATTTTGAGGTTTGCAAAGGATTCTGGGTAACAGAACCTGGTCAGAGCCCCACAAGTCACCCCATCTTGGATTCCCCTAGGTCTCTAGTTTTAAAAAACACACAGGTTTGGTAGGTTTCCCTAGGTGCCGGCTGAGCTAGAGGCCAGAATCTACAGGTAGGCAGTTTGCAAAAAACAGCTTTTTTCTGTGATGTGTCCACGTTGTGTTTAAGGGCATATCCTGTCACGGGCGCTAGGCCTACCCACACAAGTGAGGTACCATTTTTATCGGGAGACTTGGGGGAACGCTGGGTGCAAGGAAATTTGTGGCTCCTCTCAGATTCCAGAACTTTCTGTCACCGAAATGTGAGGAAAATATGTTTTTTTAGCCAAATTTTGAGGTTTGCAAATGATTCTGGATAACAGAACCTGGTCAGAGCCCCACAAGTTACCCCATCTTGGATTTCCCTAGGTCTCTAGTTTTCAAAAATGCACTGGTTTGGTAGGTTTCCCTAGGTGCCGGCTGAGCTTGAGGCCAAAATCTACAGGTAGGCACTTTGCAAAAAACAGCTCTGTTTTCTGTCAAAAAATGGGATGTGCCCACTTTGTGTTTTGGGACATTTCCTGTTGCGGGCGCTAGGACTACCCACACAAGTGAGGTATCATTTTTATCGGGATACTTGGGAGAACGCTCAGTAAAAGGAAATTTGTGGCTCCTCTCAGATTCCAGAACTTTCTGTCACCGAAATGTGAGGAAAATGTGTTTTTTTAGCAAAATTTTGAGGTTTGCAAAGGATTCTGGGTAACAGAACCTGGTCAGAGCCTCACAAGTCACCCCATCTTGGATTCCCCTAGGTCTCTAGTTTTCAAAAATGCACAGGTTTGGTAGGTTTCCCTAGGTGCCGGATGAGCTAGAGGCCAAAATCTACATGTAGGCACTTTGCAAAAAACAGCTCTGTTTTCTGTCAAAATATGGGATGTGCCCACTTTGTGTTTTGGGACATTTCCTGTCGCGGGCGCTAGGACTACCCACACAAGTGAGGTATCATTTTTATCGGGAGACTTGGGAGAACGCTGGGTGGAAGGAAATTTGTGGCTCCTCTCAGATTCCAGAACTTTCTGTCACCGAAATGTGAGGAAAATGTATTTTTTTAGCCAAATTTTGAGGTTTGCAAAGGATTCTGGGTAACAGAACCTGGTCAGAGCCCCACAAGTCACCCCATCTTGGATTCCCCTAGGTCTCTAGTTTTCAAAAATGCGCAGGTATGGTAGGTTTCCCTAGGTGCCGGCTGAGCTAGAGGCCTAAATCTACAGGTAGGCACTTTGCAAAAAACAGCTCTGTTTTCTGTGATGTGTCCACGTTGTGTTTTGGGGCATATCCTGTCGCGGACGCTAGGCCTACCCACACAAGTGAGGTACCATTTTTATCAGGAGACTTAGGGGAACGCTGGGTGCAAGGAAATTTGTGGCTCCTCTCAGATTCCAGAACTTTCTGTCACCGAAATGTGAGGAAAATATGTTTTTCTTGCCAGATTTTGAGGTTTGCAAAGGATTCTGGGTAACATAACCTGGTCAGAGCCCCACAAGTCACCCCATCTTGGATACCCCTAGGTCTCTAGTTTTCAAAAATGCACAGGTTTGGTAGGTTTCTCTAGGTGCCGGCTGAGCTAGAGGCCAATATCTACAGGTAGGCACTTTGCAAAAAACAGCTGTTTTCTGTCAAAAAATGGGATGTGCCCACTTTGTGTTTTGGGACATTTCCTGTCGCAGGCGCTAGGACTACCCACACAAGTGAGGTATCATTTTTATCGGGAGACCTGGGGGAACGCTCAGTGGAAGGAAATTTGTGGCTACTCTCAGATTCCAGAACTTTCTGTCACCAAAATGTGAGGAAAATGTGTTTTTTTAGCCAAATTTTGAGGTTTGCAAAGGATTCTGGGTAACAGAACATGGTCAGAGCCCCACAAGTCACCCCATCTTGGATTTCCCTAGGTCTCTAGTTTTAAAAAATGCACAGGTTTGGTACGTTTCCCTAGGTGCCGGCTGAGCTAGAGGCCAAAATCTACAGGTAGGCACTTTGCAAAAAACAGCTCTTTTTTCTGTCAAAAAATGGGATGTGCCCACTTTGTGATTTGGGATATTTCCTGTTGCGGGCGCTAGGACTACCCACACAAGTGAGGTATCATTTTTATCGGGAGACCTGGGGGAACGCTCGGTGGAAGGAAATTTGTGGCTCCTCTCAGATTCCAGAACTTTCTGTCACCGAATTGTGAGGAAAATATGTTTTTTTAGCCAAATTTTGAGGTTTGCAAAGGATTCTGGGTAACAGAACCTGGTCAGAGCCCCACAAGTCACCCCATCTTCGATTCCCCTAGGTCTCTAGTTTTCAAAAACGCACAGGTTTGGTAGGTTTCCCTAGGTGCTGGCTGAGCTAGAGGCCAGAATCTACAGGTAGGCACTTTGCAAAAAAACAGCTGTTTTCTGTGATGTGTCCATGTTGTGTTTTGGGGCATATCCTGTCGCGGGTGCTAGGCCTACCCACACAAGTGAGGTACCATTTTTATTGGGAGACTTGGGGGAACGCTGGGTGGAAGGAAATTTGTGGCTCCTCTCAGATTCCAGAACTTTCTGTCACCGAAATGTGAGGAAAATATGTTTTTCTAGCCAAATGTTGAGGTTTGCAAAGGATTCTGGGTAATAGAACCTGGTCAGAGCCCCACAAGTCACCCCATCTTGGATTGCCCTAGGTCTCTAGTTTTAAAAAATGCACAGGTTTGGTAGGTTTCCCTAGGTGCCAGCTGAGCTAGAGGCCTAAATCTACAGGTAGGCACTTTGCAAAAAACAGCTGTTTTCTGTGATGTGTCCATGTTGTGTTTTGGGGCATATCCTGTCGCGGGCGCTAGGCCTACCCACACAAGTGAGGTACCATTTTTATCGGGAGACTTGGGGGAACGCTCGGTGGAAGGAAATTTGTGGCTCCTCTCAGATTCCAGAACTTTCTGTCACCGAAATGTGAGAAAAATGTATTTTTTAAGCCAAATTTTGAGGTTTGCAAATGATTCTGGATAACAGAACCTGGTCAGAGCCCCACAAGTTACCCCATCTTGGATTTCCCTAGGTGTCTAGTTTTCAAAAATGTACTGGTTTGGTAGGTTTCCCTAGGTGCCGGCTGAGCTAGAGGCCAAAATCTACAGGTAGGCACTTTGCAAAAAACAGCTCTGTTTTCTGTCAAAAAATGGGATGTGCCCACTTTGTGTTTTGGGACATTTCCTGTCGCAGGCGCTAGGACTACCCACACAAATGAGGTATCATTTTTATCGGGAGACCTGGGGGAACGCTCAGTGGAAGGAAATTTGTGGCTACTCTCAGATTACAGATCTTTCTGTCACCGAAATGTGAGGAAAATGTGTTTTTTTAGCCAAATTTTGAGGTTTGCAAAGGATTCTGGGTAACAGAACATGGTCAGAGCCCCACAAATCACCCCATCTTGGATTCCCCTAGGTCTCTAGTTTTCAAAAATGCACAGGTTTGGTAGGTTTCCCTAGGTGCCGGCTGAGCTAGAGGCCAGAATCTACAGGTAGGCACTTTGCAAAAAACAGCTGTTTTCTGTGATGTGTCCACGTTGTGTTTTGGGGCATATCCTGTCGCGGGTGCTAGGGCTACCCACACAAGTGAGGTGCCATTTTTATTGGGAGACTTGGGGGAACGCTGGGTGGAAGGAAATTTGTGGCTCCTCTCAGATTCCAGAACTTTCTGTCACCGAAATGTGAGGAAAATATGTTTTTTTAGCCAAATGTTGAGGTTTGCAAAGGATTCTGGGTAATAGAACCTGGTCAGAGCCCCACAAGTCACCCCACCTTGGATTCCCCTAGGTCTCTAGTTTTAAAAAATGCACAGGTTTGGTAGGTTTCCCTAGGTGCCATCTGAGCTAGAGGCCTAAATCTACAGGTAGGCACTTTGCAAAAAACAGCTGTTTTCTGTGATGTGTCCACATTGTGTTTTGGGGCATATCCTGTCGCGGGCGCTAGGCCTACCCACACAAGTGAGGTACCATTTTTATCAGGAGACTTGGGGGAACGCTGGGTGCAAGGAAATTTGTGGCTCCTCTCAGATTCCAGAACTTTCTGTCACCGAAATGTGAGGAAAATATGTTTTTTTAGCCAAATTTTGAGGTTTGCAAATGATTCTGGATAACAGAACCTGGTCAGAGCCCCACAAGTTACCCCATCTTGGATTTCCCTAGGTCTCTAGTTTTCAAAAATGCACAGGTTTGGTAGGTTTCACTAGGTGCCGGCTGAGCTAGAGGCCAAAATCTACAGGTAGGCACTTTGCAAAAAACAGCTCTGTTTTCTGTCAAAAAATGGGATGTGCCCACTTTGTGTTTTGGGACATTTCCTGTTGCGGGCGCTAGGACTACCCACACAAGTGAGGTATCATTTTTATCGGGAAACTTGGGGGATCGCTCGGTGGAAGGAAATTTGTGGCTCCTCTCAGATTCCAGAACTTTCTGTCACCGAAATGTTAGGAAAATTTATTTTTTTAGCCAAATTTTGAGGTTTGCAAAGGATTCTGGGTAACAGAACCTCGTCAGAGCCCCACAAGTCACCCCATCTTGGATTCCCCTAGGTCTCTAGTTTTCAAAAATGCACAGGTTTGGTAGGTTTCCCTAGGTGCCGGCTGAGCTAGAGGCCAAAATCTACAGGTAGGCACTTTGCAAAAAACAGCTCTGTTTTCTGTGATGTGTCCACGTTGTGTTTTGGGGCATATCCTGTCGCGGGTGCTAGGCCTACCCACACAAGTGAGGTACCATTTTTATCAGGAGACTTGGGGGAACGCTCGGTTAAAGGAAATTTGTGGCTCCTCTCAGATTCCAGAACTTTCTGTCACCGAAATGTGAGGAAAATATGTTTTTCTTGCCAGATTTTGAGGTTTGCAAAGGATTCTGGGTAACAGAACCTGGTCAGAGCCCCACAAGTCACCCCATCTTGGATTCCCCTAGGTCTCTAGTTTTCAAAAATGCACAGGTTTGGTAGGTTTCCCTAGGTGCCGGCTGAGCTAGAGGCCAAAATCTACAGGTAGGCACTTTGCAAAAAACAGCTCTGTTTTCTGTCAAAAAATGGGATGTGCCCACTTTGTGTTTTGGGACATTTCCTGTCGCAGGCGCTAGGACTACCCACACAAGTGAGGTATCATTTTTATCTGGAGACCTGGGGGAACGCTCAGTGGAAGGAAATTTGTGGCTACTCTCAGATTACAGATCTTTCTGTCACCGAAATGTGAGGAAAATGTGTTTTTTTAGCCAAATTTTGAGGTTTGCAAAGGATTCTGGGTAACAGAACATGGTCAGAGCCCCACAAGTCACCCCATCTTGGATTCCCCTAGGTCTCTAGTTTTCAAAAATGCACAGGTTTGGTAGGTTTCCCTAGGTGCCGGCTGAGCTAGAGGCCAAAACCTACAGGTAGGCACTTTGTAAAAAACAGCTCTGTTTTCTGTCAAAAAATGGGATGTGCCCACTTTGTGTTTTGGGATATTTCCTGTCGCGGGCGCTAGGACTACCCACACAAGTGAGGTATCATTTTTATCGGGAGACCTGGGGGAACGCTCGGTGGAAGGAAATGTGTGGCTCCTCTCAGATTCCAGAACTTTCTGTCATCGAAATGTGAGAAAAATTTGTTTTTTTAGCCAAATTTTGAGGTTTGCAAAGGATTCTGGGTAACAGAACCTGGTCAGAGCCCCACAAGTCACCCCATCTTGGATTCCCCTAGATCTCTAGTTTTCAAAAACACACAGGTTTGGTAGGTTTCCCTAGGTGCCGGCTGAGCTAGAGGCCAGAATCTACAGGTAGGCACTTTGCAAAAAACAGCTGTTTTCTGTCAAAAAATGGGATGTGCCCACTTTGTGTTTTGGGATATTTCCTGTCGCGGGCGCTAGGCCTACCCACACAAGTGAGGTACAATTTTTATTGGGAGACTTGGGGGAACGCTGGGTGCAAGGAAATTTGTGGCTCCTCTCAGATTCCAGAACTTTCTGTCACCGAAATGTGAGGAAAAATGTTTTTCTTGCCAGATTTTGAGGTTTGCAAAGGATTCTGGGTAACATAACCTGGACAGAGCCCCACAAGTCACCCCAACTTGGATTCCCCTAGGTCTCTAGTTTTCAAAAATGCACAGGTTTGGTAGGTTTCCCTAGGTGCCGGCTGAGCTAGAGGCCAAAATCTACAGGTAGGCACTTTGCAAAAAACAGCTCTGTTTTCTGTGATGTGTCCACGTTGTGTTTTGGGGCATATCCTGTCGTGGACGCTTGGCCTACCCACACAAGTGAGGTACCATTTTTATCAGGAGACTTAGGGGAACGCTGGGTGCAAGGAAATTTGTGGCTCCTCTCAGATTCCAGAACTTTCTGTCACCGAAATGTGAGGAAAATATGTTTTTCTTGCCAGATTTTGAGGTTTGCAAAGGATTCTGGGTAACATAACCTGGTCAGAGCCCCACAAGTCACCCCATCCTGGATTCCCCTAGGTCTCTAGTTTTCAAAAATGCACAGGTTTGGTAGGTTTCCCTAGGTGCCGGCTGAGCTAGAGGCCAAAATCTACAGGTAGGCACTTTGCAAAAAACAGCTCTGTTTTCTGTCAAAAAATGGGATGTGCCCACTTTGTGTTTTGGGACATTTCCTGTTGCGGGCGCTAGGATTACCCACACAAGTGAGGTATCATTTTTATCGGGAGACTTGGGAAAATGCTCGGTGGAAGGAAATTTGTGGCTCCTCTCAGATTCCAGAACTTTCTGTCACCGAAATGTGAGGAAAATGTATTTTTTTAGCCAAATTTTGAGGTTTACAAAGGATTCTGGGTAACAGAACCTGGTCAGAGCCCCACAAGTCACCCCATCTTGGAGTCCCCTAGGTCTCTAGTTTTCAAAAATGCACAGGTTTGGTAGGTTTCCCTAGGTGCAGGCTGAGCTAGAGGCCAAAATCTACAGGTAGGCACTTTGGAAAAAACAGCTCTGTTTTCTGTCAAAAAATTGGATGTGCCAACTTTGTGTTTTGGGACATTTCCTGTCGCGGGCGCTAGGACTACCCACACAAGTGAGGTATCATTTTTATCGGGAGACCTGGGGGAACGCTCGGTGGAAGGAAATTTGTGGCTCCTCTCAGATTCCAGAACTTTCTGTCACCGAAATGTGAGGAAAATATGTTTTTCTTGCCAAATTTTGAGGTTTGCAAAGGATTCTGGGTAACATAACCTGGTCAGAGCCCCACAAGTCACCCCATCTTGGATTCCCCTAGGTCTCTAGTTTAAAAAAATGCACAGGTTTGGTAGGTTTCCCTAGGTGCCGGCTGAGCTAGAGGCCAAAATCTACAGGTAGGCACTTTGCAAAAAAACAGCTCTGTTTTCTGTGATGTGTCCACATTGTGTTTTGGGGCATATCCTGTCGTGGACGCGAGGCCTACCCACACAAGTGAGGTACCATTTTTATCAGGAGACTTAGGGGAACGCTGGGTGCAAGGAAATTTGTGGCTCCTCTCAGATTCCAGAACTTTCTGTCACCAAAATGTGAGGAAAATATGTTTTTCTTGCCAAATTTTGAGGTTTGCAAAGGATTCTGGGTAACAGAACATGGTCAGAGCCCCACAAGTCACCCCATCTAGGATTCCCCTAGGTCTCTAGTTTTAAAAAATGCACAGGTTTCGTAGGTTTCCCTAGGTGCCGGCTGAGCTAGAGGCCGAAATCTACAGGTAGGCACTTTGCAAAAAACAGCTCTGTTTTCTGTCAAAAATGGGATGTGCCCACTTTGTGTTTTGGGACATTTCCTGTCGCGGGCGCTAGGACTACCCACACAAGTGACGTATCATTTTTATCGGGAGACCTGGGGGAACGCTCGGTGGAAGGAAATTTGTGGCTCCTCTCATATTCCAGAACTTTCTGTCACCGAAATGTGAGGAAAATGTGTTTTTTTAGCCAAATTTTGAGGTTTGCAAAGGATTCTGGGTAACAGAACCTGGTCAGAGCCCCACAAGTTACCCCATCTTGGATTCCCCTAGGTATCTAGTTTTCAAAAACGCACAGGTGTGGTAGGTTTCCATAGGTGCCGGCTGAGCTAGAGGCCAAAATCTACAGGTAGGCACTTTGCAAAAAACAGCTCTGTTTTCTGTCAAAAAATGGGATGTGCCCACTTTGTGTTTTGGGACATTTCCTGTCGCGGGCGCTAGGACTACCCACATAAGTGAGGTATCATTTTTATCGGGAGACCTGGGGGAACGCTCGGTGGAAGGAAATTTGTGGCTCCTCTCAGATTCCAGAACTTTCTGTCACCGAAATGTGAGGAAAATATGTTTTATTAGCCAAATGTTGAGTTTTGCAAAGGATTCTGGGTAATAGAACCTGGTCAGAGCCCCATAAGTCACCCCATCTTGGATTCCCCTAGGTCTCTAGTTTTAAAAAATGCACAGGTTTGGTAGGTTTCCTTAGGTGCCAGCTGAGCTAGAGGCCAAAATCTACAGGTAGGCACTTTGCAAAAAACAGCTGTTTTCTGTGATGTGTCCACGTTGTGTTTTGGGGCATATCCTGTCACGGGCGCTAGGCCTACCCACACAAGTGAGGTACCATTTTTATCGTGAGACTCGGGGGAACGCTGGGTGCAAGGAAATTTGTGGCTCCTCTCAGATTCCAGAACTTTCTGTCACCGAAATATGAGGAAAATATGTTTTTTTAGCCAAATTTTGAGGTTTGCAAATGATTCTGGATAACAGAACCTGGTCAGAGCCCCACAAGTTACCCCATCTTGGATTTCCCTAGGTCTCTAGTTTTCAAAAATGCACTGGTTTGGTAGGTTTCCCTAGGTGCCGGCTGAGCTTGAGGCCAAAATCTACAGGTAGGCACTTTGCAAAAAACAGCTCTGTTTTCTGACAAAAAATGGGATGTGCCCACCATGTGTTTTGGGACATTTCCTGTTGCGGGCGCTAGGACTACCCACACAAGTGAGGTATCATTTTTATCGGGAGACTTGGGAGAACGCTCGGTTGAAGGAAATTTGTGGCTCCTCTCAGATTCCAGAACTTTCTGTCACCGAAATGTGAGGAAAATGTATTTTTTTAGCCAAATTTTGAGGTTTGCAAAGGATTCTGGGTAACATAACCTGGTCAGAGCCCCACAAGTCACCCCATCTTGGATTCCCCTAGGTCTCTAGTTTTCCAAAATGCACAGGTTTGGTAGGTTTCCCTAGATGCCGGCTGAGCTAGAGGCCAAAATCTACAGGTAGGCACTTTGCAAAAAACAGCTCTGTTTTCTGTCAAAAAATGGGATGTGCCCACTTTGTGTTTTGGGACATTTCCTGTTGCAGGCGCTAGGATTACCCACACAAGTGAGGTATCATTTTTATCGGGAGACTTGCGAAAATGCTCGGTGGAAGGAAATTTGTGGCTCCTCTCAGATTCCAGAACTTTCTGTCACCGAAATGTGAGGAAAATGTATTTTTTTAGCCAAATTTTGAGGTTTGCAAAGGATTCTGGGTAACAGAACCTGGTCAGAGCCCCACAAGTCACCCCATCTTGGATTCCCCTAGGTCTCTAGTTTTCCAAAATGCACAGGTTTGGTTGGTTTCCCTAGGTGCCGGCTGAGCTAGAGGCCAAAATCTACAGGTAGGCACTTTGCAAAAAACAGCTCTGTTTTCTGTGATGTGTCCACGTTGTGTTTTGGGGCATATCCTGTCACGGGCGCTAGGCCTACCCACACAAGTGAGGTACCATTTTTATCGGGAGACTCGGGGGAACGCTGGGTGCAAGGAAATTTGTGGCTCCTCTCAGATTCCAGAACTTTCTGTCACCGAAATATGAGGAAAATATGTTTTTTTAGCCAAATTTTGAGGTTTGCAAATGATTCTGGATAACAGAACCTGGTCAGAGCCCCACAAGTTACCCCATCTTGGATTTCCCTAGGTCTCTAGTTTTCAAAAATGCACTGGTTTGGTAGGTTTCCCTAGGTGCCGGCTGAGCTAGAGGCCAAAATCTACAGGTAGGCACTTTGCAAAAAACAGCTCTGTTTTCTGTGATGTGTCCACGTTGTGTTTTGGGGCATATCCTGTCGTGGACGCTAGGCCTACCCACACAAGTGAGGTACCATTTTTATCAGGAGACTTAGGGGAACGCTGGGTGCAAGGAAATTTGTGGCTCCTCTCAGATTCCAGAACTTTCTGTCACCGAAATGTGAGGAAAATATGTTTTTCTTGCCAGATTTTGAGGTTTGCAAAGGATTCTGGGTAAGATAACCTGGTCAGAGCCCCACAAGTCACCCCATCTTGGATTCCCCTAGGTCTCTAGTTTTCAAAAATGCACAGGTTTGGTAGGTTTCCCTAGGTGCCGGCTGAGCTAGAGGCCAAAATCTACAGGTAGGCACTTTGCAAAAAACAGCTCTGTTTTCTGTCAAAAAATGGGATGTGCCCACTTTGTGTTTTGGGACATTTCCTGTTGCAGGCGCTAGGATTACCCACACAAGTGAGGTATCATTTTTATCGGGAGACTTGCGAAAACGCTTGGTGGAAGGAAATTTGTGGCTCCTCTCAGATTCCAGAACTTTCTGTCACCGAAATGTGAGGAAAATGTATTTGTTTAGCCAAATTTTGAGGTTTGCAAAGGATTCTGGGTAACAGAACCTGGTCAGAGCCCCACAAGTCACCCCATCTTGGATTCCGCTAGGTCTCTAGTTTTCCAAAATCCACAGGTTTGGTAGGTTTCCCTAGGTGCCGGCTGAGCTAGAGGCCAAAATCTACAGGTAGGCACTTTGCAAAAAACAGCTCTGTTTTCTGTGATGTGTCCACGTTGTGTTTTGGGGCATATCCTGTCGCGGACGCTAGGCCTACCCACACAAGTGAGGTACCATTTTTATCAGGAGACTTAGGGGAACGCTGGGTGCAAGGAAATTTGTGGCTCCTCTCAGATTCCAGAACTTTCTGTCACCGAAATGTGAGGAAAATATGTTTTTCTTGCCAGATTTTGAGGTTTGCAAAGGATTCTGGGTAACATAACCTGGTCAGAGCCCCACAAGTCACCCCATCTTGGATTCCCCTAGGTCTCTAGTTTTCAAAAATGCACAGGTTTGGTAGGTTTCCCTAGGTGCCGGCTGAGCTAGAGGCCAAAATCTACAGGTAGGCACTTTGCAAAAAACAGCTGTTTTCTGTGATGTGTCCACGTTGTGTTTTGGGGCATATCCTGTCGCGGGTGCTAGGCCTACCCACACAAGTGAGGTACCATTTTTATTGGGAGACTTGGGGGAAGGCTGGGTGGAAGGAAATTTGTGGCTCCTCTCAGATTCCAGAACTTTCTGTCACCGAAATGTGAGGAAAATATGTTTTTTTAGCCAAATGTTGAGGTTTGCAAAGGATTCTGGGTAATAGAACCTGGTCAGAGCCCCACAAGTCACCCCATCTTGGATTCCCCTAGGTCTTTAGTTTTCAAAAATGCACAGGTTTGGTAGGTTTCCCTAGGTGCCGGCTGAGCTAGAGGCCAGAATCTACAGGTAGGCACTTTGCAAAAAACAGCTGTTTTCTGTGATGTGTCCACGTTGTGTTTTGGGGCATATCCTGTCGCGGGTGCTAGGCCTACCCACACAAGTGAGGTACCATTTTTATTGGGATACTTGGGGGAAGGCTGGGTGGAAGGAAATTTGTGGCTCCTCTCAGATTCCAGAACTTTCTGTCACCGAAATGTGAGGAAAATATGTTTTTTTAGCCAAATGTTGAGGTTTGCAAAGGATTCTGGGTAATAGAACCTGGTCAGAGCCCCATAAGTCACCCCATCTTGGATTCCCCTAGGTCTCTAGTTTTAAAAAATGCACAGGTTTGGTAGGTTTCCTTAGGTGCCAGCTGAGCTAGAGGCCAAAATCTACAGGTAGGCACTTTGCAAAAAACAGCTGTTTTCTGTGATGTGTCCACGTTGTGTTTTGGGGCATATCCTGTCACGGGCGCTAGGCCTACCCACACAAGTGAGGTACCATTTTTATCGGGAGACTTGGGGGAACGCTGGGTGCAAGGAAATTTGTGGCTCCTCTCAGATTCCAGAACTTTCTGTCACCGAAATATGAGGAAAATATGTTTTTTTAGCCAAATTTTGAGGTTTGCAAATGATTCTGGATAACAGAACCTGGTCAGAGCCCCACAAGTTACCCCATCTTGGATTTCCCTAGGTCTCTAGTTTTCAAAAATGCACTGGTTTGGTAGGTTTCCCTAGGTGCCGGCTGAGCTTGAGGCCAAAATCTACAGGTAGGCACTTTGCAAAAAACAGCTCTGTTTTCTGACAAAAAATGGGATGTGCCCACCATGTGTTTTGGGACATTTCCTGTTGCGGGCGCTAGGACTACCCACACAAGTGAGGTATCATTTTTATCGGGAGACTTGGGAGAACGCTCGGTTGAAGGAAATTTGTGGCTCCTCTCAGATTCCAGAACTTTCTGTCACCGAAATGTGAGGAAAATGTATTTTTTTAGCCAAATTTTGAGGTTTGCAAAGGATTCTGGGTAACATAACCTGGTCAGAGCCCCACAAGTCACCCCATCTTGGATTCCCCTAGGTCTCTAGTTTTCCAAAATGCACAGGTTTGGTAGGTTTCCCTAGGTGCTGGCTGAGCTAGAGGCCAAAATCTACAGGTAGGCACTTTGCAAAAAACAGCTCTGTTTTCTGTGATGTGTCCACGTTGTGTTTTGGGGCATATCCTGTCGTGGACGCTAGGCCTACCCACACAAGTGAGGTACCATTTTTATCCGAAGACTTAGGGGAACGCTGGGTGCAAGGAAATTTGTGGCTCCTCTCAGATTCCAGAACTTTCTGTCACCGAAATGTGAGGAAAATATGTTTTTCTTGCCAGATTTTGAGGTTTGCAAAGGATTCTGGGTAACATAACCTGGTCAGAGCCCCACAAGTCACCCCATCTTGGATTCCCCTAGGTCTCTAGTTTTCAAAAATGCACAGGTTTGGTAGGTTTCCCTAGGTGCCGGCTGAGCTAGAGGCCAAAATCTACAGGTAGGCACTTTGCAAAAAACAGCTCTGTTTTCTGTCAAAAAATGGGATGTGTCCACTTTCTGTTTTGGGACATTTCCTGTTGCGGGCGCTAGGATTACCTACACAAGTGAGGTATCATTTTTATCGGGAGACTTGGGAAAACGCTCGGTGGAAGGAAATTTGTGGCTCCTTTCAGATTCCAGAACTTTCTGTCACCGAAATGTGAGGAAAATATGTTTTTCTTGCCAGATTTTGAGGTTTGCAAAGGATTCTGGGTAACATAACCTGGTCAGAGCCCCACAAGTCACCCCATCTTGGATTCCCCTAGGTCTCTAGTTTTAAAAAATGCACAGGTTTGGTAGGTTTCCCTAGGTGCCGGCAGAGCTAGAGGCCAAAATCTACAGGTAGGCACTTTGCAAAAAACAGCTCTGTTTTCTGTGATGTGTCCACGTTGTGTTTTGGGGCATATCCTGTCGTGGACGCTAGGCCTACCCACACAAGTGAGGTACCATTTTTATCAGGAGACTTAGGGGAACGCTGGGTGAAAGGAAATTTGTGGCTCCTCTCAGATTCCAGAACTTTCTGTCACCGAAATGTGAGGAAAATATGTTTTTCTTGCCAAATTTTGAGGTTTGCAAAGGATTCTGGGTCACAGAACATGGTCAGAGCCCCACAAGTCACCCCATCTTGGATTCCCCTAGGTCTCTAGTTTTCAAAAATGCACAGGTTTGGTAGGTTTCCCTAGGTGCCGGCTGAGCTAGAGGCCAAAATCTACAGGTAGGCACTTTGGAAAAAACAGCTCTGTTTTCTGTCAAAAAATGGGATGTGCCCACTTTGTGTTTTGGGACATTTCCTGTCGCGGGCGCTAGGACTAACCACACAAGTGAGGTATCATTTTTATCAGGAGACCTGGGGGAACGCTCGGTGGAAGGAAATTTGTGGCTCCTCTCAGATTCCAGAACTTTCTGTCACCGAAATGTGAGGAAAATATGTTTTTCTTGCCAGATTTTGAGGTTTGCAAAGGATTCTGGGTAACATAACCTGGTCAGAGCCCCACAAGTCACCCCATCTTGGATTCCCCTAGGTCTCTAGTTTTCAAAAATGCACAGGTTTGGTAGGTTTCCCTAGGTGCCGGCTGAGCTAGAGGCCAAAATCTACAGGTAGGCACTTTACAAAAAAACAGCTCTGTTTTCTGTGATGTGTCCACGTTGTGTTTTGGGGCATATCCTGTCGTGGACGCGAGGCCTACCCACACAAGTGAGGTACCATTTTTATCTGGAGACTTAGGGGAACGCTGGGTGCAAGGAAATTTGTGGCTCCTCTCAGATTCCAGAACCTTCTGTCACCGAAATGTGAGGAAAAGATGTTTTTCTTGCCAAATTTTGAGGTTTGCAAAGGATTCTCGGTAACAGAACATGGTCAGAGCCCCACAAGTCACCCCATCTTGGATTCCCCTAGGTCTCTAGTTTTCAAAAATGCACAGGTTTGGTAGGTTTCCCTAGGTGCCGGCTGAGCTAGAGGCCGAAATCTACAGGTAGGCACTTTGCAAAAAACAGCTCTGTTTTCTGTCAAAAAATGGGATGTGCCCACTTTGTGTTTTGGGACATTTCCTGTTGCGGGCGCTAGGACTACCCACACAAGTGACGTATCATTTTTATCGGGAGACCTGGGGGAACGCTCGGTGGAAGGAAATTTGTGGCTCCTCTCAGATTCCAGAACTTTCTGTCACCGAAATGTGAGGAAAATGTGTTTTTTTAGCCAAATTTTGAGGTTTGCAAAGGATTCTGGGTAACAGAACCTGGTCAGAGCCCCACAAGTTACCCCATCTTGGATTCCCCTAGGTATCTAGTTTTCAAAAACGCACAGGTGTGGTAGGTTTCCATAGGGGCCGGCTGAGCTAGAGGCCAAAATCTACAGGTAGGCAGTTTGCAAAAAACAGCTCTGTTTTCTGTCAAAAAATGGGATGTGCCCACTTTGTGTTTTGGGACATTTCCTGTCGCGGGCGCTAGGACTACCCACACAAGTGAGGTATCATTTTTATCGGGAGACCTGGGGGAACGCTCGGTGGAAGGAAATTTGTGGCTCCTCTCAGATTCCAGAACTTTCTGTCACCGAAATGTGAGGAAAATATGTTTTTTTAGCCAAATGTTGAGGTTTGCAAAGGATTCTGGGTAATAGAACCTGGTCAGAGCCCCACAAGTCACCCCATCTTGGATTCCCCTAGGTCTTTAGTTTTCAAAAATGCACTGGTTTGGTAGGTTTCCCTAGGTGCCGGCTGAGCTAGAGGCCAGAATCTACAGGTAGGCACTTTGCAAAAAACAGCTGTTTTATGTGATGTGTCCACGTTGTGTTTTGGGGCATATCCTGTCGCGGGTGCTAGGCCTACCCACACAAGTGAGGTACCATTTTTATTGGGAGACTTGGGGGAAGGCTGGGTGGAAGGAAATTTGTGGCTCCTCTCAGATTCCAGAACTTTCTGTCACCGAAATGTGAGGAAAATATGTTTTTTTAGCCAAATGTTGAGGTTTGCAAAGGATTCTGGGTAATAGAACCTGGTCAGAGCCCCAAAAGACACCCCATCTTGGATTCCCCTAGGTCTCTAGTTTTAAAAAATGCACAGGTTTGGTAGGTTTCCTTAGGTGCCAGCTGAGCTAGAGGCCAAAATCTACAGGTAGGCACTTTGCAAAAAACAGCTGTTTTCTGTGATGTGTCCACGTTGTGTTTTGGGGCATATCCTGTCACGGGCGCTAGGCCTACCCACACAAGTGAGGTACCATTTTTATCGGGAGACTTGGGGGAACGCTGGGTGCAAGGAAATTTGTGGCTCCTCTCAGATTCCAGAACTTTCTGTCACCGAAATGTGAGGAAAATATGTTTTTTTAGCCAAATTTTGAGGTTTGCAAATGATTCTGGATAACAGAACCTGGTCAGAGCCCCACAAGTTACCCCATCTTGGATTTCCCTAGGTCTCTAGTTTTCAAAAATGCACTGGTTTGGTAGGTTTCCATAGGTGCCGGCTGAGCTAGAGGCCAGAATCTACAGGTAGGCACTTTGCAAAAAACAGCTCTGTTTTCTGTCAAAAAATGGGATGTGCCCACTTTGTGTTTTGGGACATTTCCTGTTGCGGGCGCTAGGACTACCCACACAAGTGAGGTATCATTTTTATCGGGAGACCTGGGGGAACGCTCGGTGGAAGGAAATTTGTGGCTCCTCTCAGATTCCAGAACTTTCTGTCACCGAAATGTGAGGAAAATGTGTTTTTTTAGCCAAATTGTGAGGTTTGCAAAGGATTCTGGGTAACAGAACCTGGTCAGAGCCCCACAAGTCACCCCATCTTGGATTCCCCTAGGTCTCTAGTTTTCAAAAATGCACAGGTTTGGTAGGTTTCCATAGGTGCCGGCTGAGCTAGAGGCCAGAATCTACAGGTAGGCACTTTGCAAAAAACAGCTCTGTTTTCTGTCAAAAAATGGGATGTGCCCACTTTGTGTTTTGGGACATTTCCTGTTGCGGGCGCTAGGACTACCCACACAAGTGAGGTATCATTTTTATCGGGAGACTTGGGAGAACGCTCGGTGGATGGAAATTTGTGGCTCCTCTCAGATTCCAGAACTTTCTGTCACCGAAATGTGAGGAAAATGTATTTTCTTAGCCAAATTTTGAGGTTTGCAAAGGATTCTGGGTAACATAACCTGGTCAGAGCCCCACAAGTCACCCCATCTTGGATTCCCCTAGGTCTCTAGTTTTCCAAAATGCACAGGTTTGGTAGGTTTCCCTAGGTGCTGGCTGAGCTAGAGGCCAAAATCTACAGGTAGGCACTTTGCAAAAAACAGCTCTGTTTTCTGTGATGTGTCCACGTTGTGTTTTGGGGCATATCCTGTCGTGGACGCTAGGCCTACCCACACAAGTGAGGTACCATTTTTATCCGAAGACTTAGGGGAACGCTGGGTGCAAGGAAATTTGTGGCTCCTCTCAGATTCCAGAACTTTCTGTCACCGAAATGTGAGGAAAATATGTTTTTCTTGCCAGATTTTGAGGTTTGCAAAGGATTCTGGGTAACATAACCTGGTCAGAGCCCCACAAGTCACCCCATCTTGGATTCCCCTAGGTCTCTAGTTTTCAAAAATGCACAGGTTTGGTAGGTTTCCCTAGGTGCCGGCTGAGCTAGAGGCCAAAATCTACAGGTAGGCACTTTGCAAAAAACAGCTCTGTTTTCTGTCAAAAAATGGGATGTGTCCACTTTCTGTTTTGGGACATTTCCTGTTGCGGGCGCTAGGATTACCTACACAAGTGAGGTATCATTTTTATCGGGAGACTTGGGAAAACGCTCGGTGGAAGGAAATTTGTGGCTCCTTTCAGATTCCAGAACTTTCTGTCACCGAAATGTGAGGAAAATATGTTTTTCTTGCCAGATTTTGAGGTTTGCAAAGGATTCTGGGTAACATAACCTGGTCAGAGCCCCACAAGTCACCCCATCTTGGATTCCCCTAGGTCTCTAGTTTTAAAAAATGCACAGGTTTGGTAGGTTTCCCTAGGTGCCGGCAGAGCTAGAGGCCAAAATCTACAGGTAGGCACTTTGCAAAAAACAGCTCTGTTTTCTGTGATGTGTCCACGTTGTGTTTTGGGGGCATATCCTGTCGTGGACGCTAGGCCTACCCACACAAGTGAGGTACCATTTTTATCAGGAGACTTAGGGGAACGCTGGGTGAAAGGAAATTTGTGGCTCCTCTCAGATTCCAGAACTTTCTGTCACCGAAATGTGAGGAAAATATGTTTTTCTTGCCAAATTTTGAGGTTTGCAAAGGATTCTGGGTCACAGAACATGGTCAGAGCCCCACAAGTCACCCCATCTTGGATTCCCCTAGGTCTCTAGTTTTCAAAAATGCACAGGTTTGGTAGGTTTCCCTAGGTGCCGGCTGAGCTAGAGGCCAAAATCTACAGGTAGGCACTTTGGAAAAAACAGCTCTGTTTTCTGTCAAAAAATGGGATGTGCCCACTTTGTGTTTTGGGACATTTCCTGTCGCGGGCGCTAGGACTAACCACACAAGTGAGGTATCATTTTTATCAGGAGACCTGGGGGAACGCTCGGTGGAAGGAAATTTGTGGCTCCTCTCAGATTCCAGAACTTTCTGTCACCGAAATGTGAGGAAAATATGTTTTTCTTGCCAGATTTTGAGGTTTGCAAAGGATTCTGGG
The DNA here is from genome assembly GCF_031143425.1 of Pleurodeles waltl. NCBI lineage: Eukaryota > Metazoa > Chordata > Amphibia > Caudata > Salamandridae > Pleurodeles > Pleurodeles waltl. Next base: position 844,123,822 of record NC_090436.1, read on the forward strand.
TAACATAACCTGGTCAGAGCCCCACAAGTCACCCCATCTTGGATTCCCCTAGGTCTCTAGTTTTCAAAAATGCACAGGTTTGGTAGGTTTCCCTAGGTGCCGGCTGAGCTAGAGGCCAAAATCTACAGGTAGGCACTTTACAAAAAAACAGCTCTGTTTTCTGTGATGTGTCCACGTTGTGTTTTGGGGCATATCCTGTCGTGGACGCGAGGCCTACCCACACAAGTGAGGTACCATTTTTATCTGGAGACTTAGGGGAACGCTGGGTGCAAGGAAATTTGTGGCTCCTCTCAGATTCCAGAACCTTCTGTCACCGAAATGTGAGGAAAAGATGTTTTTCTTGCCAAATTTTGAGGTTTGCAAAGGATTCTCGGTAACAGAACATGGTCAGAGCCCCACAAGTCACCCCATCTTGGATTCCCCTAGGTCTCTAGTTTTCAAAAATGCACAGGTTTGGTAGGTTTCCCTAGGTGCCGGCTGAGCTAGAGGCCGAAATCTACAGGTAGGCACTTTGCAAAAAACAGCTCTGTTTTCTGTCAAAAAATGGGATGTGCCCACTTTGTGTTTTGGGACATTTCCTGTTGCGGGCGCTAGGACTACCCACACAAGTGACGTATCATTTTTATCGGGAGACCTGGGGGAACGCTCGGTGGAAGGAAATTTGTGGCTCCTCTCAGATTCCAGAACTTTCTGTCACCGAAATGTGAGGAAAATGTGTTTTTTTAGCCAAATTTTGAGGTTTGCAAAGGATTCTGGGTAACAGAACCTGGTCAGAGCCCCACAAGTTACCCCATCTTGGATTCCCCTAGGTATCTAGTTTTCAAAAACGCACAGGTGTGGTAGGTTTCCATAGGGGCCGGCTGAGCTAGAGGCCAAAATCTACAGGTAGGCAGTTTGCAAAAAACAGCTCTGTTTTCTGTCAAAAAATGGGATGTGCCCACTTTGTGTTTTGGGACATTTCCTGTCGCGGGCGCTAGGACTACCCACACAAGTGAGGTATCATTTTTATCGGGAGACCTGGGGGAACGCTCGGTGGAAGGAAATTTGTGGCTCCTCTCAGATTCCAGAACTTTCTGTCACCGAAATGTGAGGAAAATATGTTTTTTTAGCCAAATGTTGAGGTTTGCAAAGGATTCTGGGTAATAGAACCTGGTCAGAGCCCCACAAGTCACCCCATCTTGGATTCCCCTAGGTCTTTAGTTTTCAAAAATGCACTGGTTTGGTAGGTTTCCCTAGGTGCCGGCTGAGCTAGAGGCCAGAATCTACAGGTAGGCACTTTGCAAAAAACAGCTGTTTTATGTGATGTGTCCACGTTGTGTTTTGGGGCATATCCTGTCGCGGGTGCTAGGCCTACCCACACAAGTGAGGTACCATTTTTATTGGGAGACTTGGGGGAAGGCTGGGTGGAAGGAAATTTGTGGCTCCTCTCAGATTCCAGAACTTTCTGTCACCGAAATGTGAGGAAAATATGTTTTTTTAGCCAAATGTTGAGGTTTGCAAAGGATTCTGGGTAATAGAACCTGGTCAGAGCCCCAAAAGACACCCCATCTTGGATTCCCCTAGGTCTCTAGTTTTAAAAAATGCACAGGTTTGGTAGGTTTCCTTAGGTGCCAGCTGAGCTAGAGGCCAAAATCTACAGGTAGGCACTTTGCAAAAAACAGCTGTTTTCTGTGATGTGTCCACGTTGTGTTTTGGGGCATATCCTGTCACGGGCGCTAGGCCTACCCACACAAGTGAGGTACCATTTTTATCGGGAGACTTGGGGGAACGCTGGGTGCAAGGAAATTTGTGGCTCCTCTCAGATTCCAGAACTTTCTGTCACCGAAATGTGAGGAAAATATGTTTTTTTAGCCAAATTTTGAGGTTTGCAAATGATTCTGGATAACAGAACCTGGTCAGAGCCCCACAAGTTACCCCATCTTGGATTTCCCTAGGTCTCTAGTTTTCAAAAATGCACTGGTTTGGTAGGTTTCCATAGGTGCCGGCTGAGCTAGAGGCCAGAATCTACAGGTAGGCACTTTGCAAAAAACAGCTCTGTTTTCTGTCAAAAAATGGGATGTGCCCACTTTGTGTTTTGGGACATTTCCTGTTGCGGGCGCTAGGACTACCCACACAAGTGAGGTATCATTTTTATCGGGAGACCTGGGGGAACGCTCGGTGGAAGGAAATTTGTGGCTCCTCTCAGATTCCAGAACTTTCTGTCACCGAAATGTGAGGAAAATGTGTTTTTTTAGCCAAATTGTGAGGTTTGCAAAGGATTCTGGGTAACAGAACCTGGTCAGAGCCCCACAAGTCACCCCATCTTGGATTCCCCTAGGTCTCTAGTTTTCAAAAATGCACAGGTTTGGTAGGTTTCCATAGGTGCCGGCTGAGCTAGAGGCCAGAATCTACAGGTAGGCACTTTGCAAAAAACAGCTCTGTTTTCTGTCAAAAAATGGGATGTGCCCACTTTGTGTTTTGGGACATTTCCTGTTGCGGGCGCTAGGACTACCCACACAAGTGAGGTATCATTTTTATCGGGAGACTTGGGAGAACGCTCGGTGGATGGAAATTTGTGGCTCCTCTCAGATTCCAGAACTTTCTGTCACCGAAATGTGAGGAAAATGTATTTTCTTAGCCAAATTTTGAGGTTTGCAAAGGATTCTGGGTAACAGAACCTGGTCAGAGCCCCACAAGTCACCCCATCATGGATTCCCCTAGGTCTCTAGTTTTCCAAAATGCACAGGTTTGGTAGGTTTCCCTAGGTGCCGGCTGAGCTAGAGGCCAAAATCTACAGGTAGGCACTTTGCAAAAAACAGCTCTGTTTTCTGTGATGTGTCCACGTTGTGTTTTGGGGCATATCCTGTCGCGGACGCTAGGCCTACCCACACAAGTGAGGTACCATTTTTATCAGGAGACTTAGGGGAACGCTGGGTGCAAGGAAATTTGTGGCTCCTCTCAGATTCCAGAACTTTCTGTCACCGAAATGTGAGGAAAATATGTTATTCTTGCCAGATTTTGAGGTTTGCAAAGGATTCTGGGTAACATAACCTGGTCAGAGCCCCACAAGTCACCCCATCTTGGATTCCCCTAGGTCTCTAGTTTTCAAAAATGCACAGGTTTGGTAGGTTTCCCTAGGTGCTGGCTGAGCTAGAGGCCAAAATCTACAGGTAGGCACTTTGCAAAAAACAGCTCTGTTTTCTGTCAAAAAATGGGATGTGCCCACTTTGTGTTTTGGGACATTTCCTGTCGCGGGCGCTAGGACTACCCACACAAGTGAGGTATCATTTTTATCGGGAGACCTGGGGGAACGCTCGTTGGCAGGAAATTGTGGCTCCTCTCAGATTTCAGAACTTTCTGTCACCGAAATGTGAGGAAAATGTGTTTTCTTAGCCAAATTTTGAGGTTTGCAAAGGATTCTGGGTAACAGAACCTGGTCAGAGCCCCACAAGTTACCCCATCTTGGATTCCCCTAGGTATCTAGTTTTCAAAAACGCACAGGTGTGGTAGGTTTCCATAGGTGCCGGCTGAGCTAGAGGCCAAAATCTACAGGTAGGCACTTTGCAAAAAACAGCTCTGTTTTCTGTCAAAAAATGGGATGTGCCCACTTTGTGTTTTGGGAAATTTCCTGTCGCGGGCGCTAGGACTACCCACACAAGTGAGGTATCATTTTTATCGGGAGACCTGGGGGAACGCTCGGTGGAAGGAAATTTGTGGCTCCTCTCAGATTCCAGAACTTTCTGTCACCGAAATGTGAGGAAAATGTGTTTTCTTAGCCAAATTTTGAGGTTTGCAAAGGATTCTGGGTAACAGAACCTGGTCAGAGCCCCACAAGTTACCCCATCTTGGATTCCCCTAGGTATCTAGTTTTCAAAAACGCACAGGTGTGGTAGGTTTCCATAGGTGCCGGCTGAGCTAGAGGCCAAAATCTACAGGTAGGCACTTTGCAAAAAACAGCTTTGTTTTCTGTCAAAAAATGGGATGTGCCCACTTTGTGTTTTGGGACATTTCCTGTCGCGGGCGCTAGGACTACCCACACAAGTGAGGTATCATTTTTATCGGGAGACCTGGGGGAACGCTCGGTGGAAGGAAATTTGTGGCTCCTCTCAGATTCCAGAACTTTCTGTCACCGAAATGTGAGGAAAATGTGTTTTTTTTAACCAAATTTTGAGGTTTGCAAAGGTTTCTGGGTAACAGAACCTGGTCAGAGCCCCACAAGTCACCCCATCTTGGATTCCCCTAGGTCTCTAGTTTTAAAAAATGCACAGGTTTGGTAGGTTTCCCTAGGTGCCGGCAGAGCTAGAGGCCAAAATCTACAGGTAGGCACTTTGCAAAAAACAGCTCTGTTTTCTGTCAAAATTTGGGATGTGCCCACTTTGTGTTTTGGGACATTTCCTGTCGCGGGCGCTAGGACTACCCACACAAGTGAGGTATCATTTTTATTGGGAGACCTGGGGGAACGCTGGGTGGAAGGAAATTTGTGGCTCCTCTCAGATTCCAGAACTTTCTGTCACCGAAATGTGAGGAAAATGTGTTTTTTAGCCAAATTTTGAGGTTTGCAAAGGATTCTGGGTAACAGAACCTGGTCAGAGCCCCACAAGTCACCCCATCTTGGATTCCCCTAAGTCTCTAGTTTTCAAAAATGCACAAGTTTGGTAGGTTTCCCTAGGTGCCGGCTGAGCTAGAGGCCAGAATCTACAGGTAGGCACTTTGCAAAAAACAGCTGTTTTCTGTGATGTGTCCACGTTGTGTTTTGGGGCATATCCTGACGTGGACGCTAGGCCTACCCACACAAGTGAGGTACCATTTTTATCAGGAGACTTAGGGGAACGCTGGGTGCAAGGAAATTTGTGGCTCCTCTCAGATTCCAGAACTTTCTGTCACCGAAATGTGAGGAAAATATGTTTTTCTTGCCAAATTTTGAGGTTTGCAAAGGGTTCTGGGTAACAGAACATGGTCAGAGCCCCACAAGTCACCCCATCTTGGATTCCCCTAGGTCTCTAGTTTTCAGAAATGCACAGGTTTGGTAGGTTTCCCTAGGTGCCGGCTGAGCTAGAGGCCAAAACCTACAGGTAGGCACTTTGGAAAAAACAGCTCTGTTTTCTGTCAAAAAATGGGATGTGCCCACTTTGTGTTTTGGGACATTTCCTGTCGTGGGCGCTAGGAGTACCCACACAAGTGAGGTATCATTTTTATCGGGAGACCTGGGGGAACGCTCGGTGGAAGGAAATTTGTGGCTCCTCTCAGATTCCAGAACTTTCTGTCACCGAAATGTGAGGAAAATATGTTTTTCTTGCCAGATTTTGAGGTTTGCAAAGGATTCTGGGTAACATAACCTGGTCAGAGCCCCACAAGTCACCCCATCTTGGATTCCCCTAGGTCTCTAGTTTTCAAAAATGCACAGGTTTGGTAGGTTTCCATAGGTGCCGGCTGAGCTAGAGGCCAGAATCTACAGGTAGGCACTTTGCAAAAAACAGCTCTGTTTTCTGTCAAAAAATGGGATGTGCCCACTTTGTGTTTTGGGACATTTCCTGTTGCGGGCGCTAGGACTACCCACACAAGTGAGGTATCATTTTTATCGGGAGACTTGGGAGAACGCTCGGTGGATGGAAATTTGTGGCTCCTCTCAGATTCCAGAACTTTCTGTCACCGAAATGTGAGGAAAATGTATTTTCTTAGCCAAATTTTGAGGTTTGCAAAGGATTCTGGGTAACAGAACCTGGTCAGAGCCCCACAAGTCACCCCATCTTGGATTCCCCTAGGTCTCTAGTTTTCCAAAATGCACAGGTTTGGTAGGTTTCCCTAGGTGCCGGCTGAGCTAGAGGCCAAAATCTACAGGTAGGCACTTTGCAAAAAACAGCTCTGTTTTCTGTGATGTGTCCACGTTGTGTTTTGGGGCATATCCTGTCGCGGACGCTAGGCCTACCCACACAAGTGAGGTACCATTTTTATCAGGAGACTTAGGGGAACGCTGGGTGCAAGGAAATTTGTGGCTCCTCTCAGATTCCAGAACTTTCTGTCACCGAAATGTGAGGAAAATATGTTATTCTTGCCAGATTTTGAGGTTTGCAAAGGATTCTGGGTAACATAACCTGGTCAGAGCCCCACAAGTCACCCCATCTTGGATTCCCCTAGGTCTCTAGTTTTCAAAAATGCACAGGTTTGGTAGGTTTCCCTAGGTGCTGGCTGAGCTAGAGGCCAAAATCTACAGGTAGGCACTTTGCAAAAAACAGCTCTGTTTTCTGTCAAAAAATGGGATGTGCCCACTTTGTGTTTTGGGACATTTCCTGTCGCGGGCGCTAGGACTACCCACACAAGTGAGGTATCATTTTTATCGGGAGACCTGGGGGAACGCTCGTTGGCAGGAAATTGTGGCTCCTCTCAGATTTCAGAACTTTCTGTCACCGAAATGTGAGGAAAATGTGTTTTCTTAGCCAAATTTTGAGGTTTGCAAAGGATTCTGGGTAACAGAACCTGGTCAGAGCCCCACAAGTTACCCCATCTTGGATTCCCCTAGGTATCTAGTTTTCAAAAACGCACAGGTGTGGTAGGTTTCCATAGGTGCCGGCTGAGCTAGAGGCCAAAATCTACAGGTAGGCACTTTGCAAAAAACAGCTCTGTTTTCTGTCAAAAAATGGGATGTGCCCACTTTGTGTTTTGGGAAATTTCCTGTCGCGGGCGCTAGGACTACCCACACAAGTGAGGTATCATTTTTATCGGGAGACCTGGGGGAACGCTCGGTGGAAGGAAATTTGTGGCTCCTCTCAGATTCCAGAACTTTCTGTCACCGAAATGTGAGGAAAATGTGTTTTCTTAGCCAAATTTTGAGGTTTGCAAAGGATTCTGGGTAACAGAACCTGGTCAGAGCCCCACAAGTTACCCCATCTTGGATTCCCCTAGGTATCTAGTTTTCAAAAACGCACAGGTGTGGTAGGTTTCCATAGGTGCCGGCTGAGCTAGAGGCCAAAATCTACAGGTAGGCACTTTGCAAAAAACAGCTTTGTTTTCTGTCAAAAAATGGGATGTGCCCACTTTGTGTTTTGGGACATTTCCTGTCGCGGGCGCTAGGACTACCCACACAAGTGAGGTATCATTTTTATCGGGAGACCTGGGGGAACGCTCGGTGGAAGGAAATTTGTGGCTCCTCTCAGATTCCAGAACTTTCTGTCACCGAAATGTGAGGAAAATGTGTTTTTTTTAACCAAATTTTGAGGTTTGCAAAGGTTTCTGGGTAACAGAACCTGGTCAGAGCCCCACAAGTCACCCCATCTTGGATTCCCCTAGGTCTCTAGTTTTAAAAAATGCACAGGTTTGGTAGGTTTCCCTAGGTGCCGGCAGAGCTAGAGGCCAAAATCTACAGGTAGGCACTTTGCAAAAAACAGCTCTGTTTTCTGTCAAAATTTGGGATGTGCCCACTTTGTGTTTTGGGACATTTCCTGTCGCGGGCGCTAGGACTACCCACACAAGTGAGGTATCATTTTTATTGGGAGACCTGGGGGAACGCTGGGTGGAAGGAAATTTGTGGCTCCTCTCAGATTCCAGAACTTTCTGTCACCGAAATGTGAGGAAAATGTGTTTTTTAGCCAAATTTTGAGGTTTGCAAAGGATTCTGGGTAACAGAACCTGGTCAGAGCCCCACAAGTCACCCCATCTTGGATTCCCCTAAGTCTCTAGTTTTCAAAAATGCACAAGTTTGGTAGGTTTCCCTAGGTGCCGGCTGAGCTAGAGGCCAGAATCTACAGGTAGGCACTTTGCAAAAAACAGCTGTTTTCTGTGATGTGTCCACGTTGTGTTTTGGGGCATATCCTGACGTGGACGCTAGGCCTACCCACACAAGTGAGGTACCATTTTTATCAGGAGACTTAGGGGAACGCTGGGTGCAAGGAAATTTGTGGCTCCTCTCAGATTCCAGAACTTTCTGTCACCGAAATGTGAGGAAAATATGTTTTTCTTGCCAAATTTTGAGGTTTGCAAAGGGTTCTGGGTAACAGAACATGGTCAGAGCCCCACAAGTCACCCCATCTTGGATTCCCCTAGGTCTCTAGTTTTCAGAAATGCACAGGTTTGGTAGGTTTCCCTAGGTGCCGGCTGAGCTAGAGGCCAAAACCTACAGGTAGGCACTTTGGAAAAAACAGCTCTGTTTTCTGTCAAAAAATGGGATGTGCCCACTTTGTGTTTTGGGACATTTCCTGTCGTGGGCGCTAGGAGTACCCACACAAGTGAGGTATCATTTTTATCGGGAGACCTGGGGGAACGCTCGGTGGAAGGAAATTTGTGGCTCCTCTCAGATTCCAGAACTTTCTGTCACCGAAATGTGAGGAAAATATGTTTTTCTTGCCAGATTTTGAGGTTTGCAAAGGATTCTGGGTAACATAACCTGGTCAGAGCCCCACAAGTCACCCCATCTTGGGTTCCCCTAGGTCTCTAGTTTTCAAAAATGCACAGGTTTGGTAGGTTTCCCTAGGTGCCGGCTGAGCTAGAGGCCAAAATCTACAGGTAGGCACTTTACAAAAAAACAGCTCTGTTTTCTGTGATGTGTCCACGTTGTGTTTTGGGGCATATCCTGTCGTGGACGCGAGGCCTACCCACACAAGTGAGGTACCATTTTTATAAGGAGACTTAGGGGAACGCTGGGTGCAAGGAAATTTGTGGCTCCTCTCAGATTCCAGAACTTTCTGTCACCGAAATGTGAGGAAAATATGTTTTTTTAGCCAAATGTTGAGGTTTGCAAAGGATTCTGGGTAATAGAACCTGGTCAGAGCCCCACAAGTCACCCCATCTTGGATTCCCCTAGGTCTTTAGTTTTAAAAAATGCACAGGTTTGGTAGGTTTCCCTAGGTGCCGGCTGAGCTAGAGGCCAGAATCTACAGGTAGGCACTTTGCAAAAAACAGCTGTTTTCTGTGATGCGTCCACGTTGTGTTTTGGGGCATATCCTGTCGCGGGTGCTAGGCCTACCCACACAAGTGAGGTACCATTTTTATTGGGAGACTTGGGGGAAGGCTGGGTGGAAGGAAATTTGTGGCTCCTCTCAGATTCCAGAACTTTCTGTCACCGAAATGTGAGGAAAATATGTTTTTTTAGCCAAATGTTGAGGTTTGCAAAGGATTCTGGGTAATAGAACCTGGTCAGAGCCCCAAAAGTCACCCCATCTTGGATTCCCCTAGGTCTCTAGGTTTAAAAAATGCACTGGCTTGGTAGGTTTACCTAGGTGCCGGCTGAGCTTGAGGCCAAAATCTACAGGTAGGCACTTTGCAAAAAACAGCTCTGTTTTCTGTCAAAAAATGGGATGTGCCCACTTTGTGTTTCGGGACATTTCCTGTTGCGGGCGCTAGGACTACCCACACAAGTGAGGTATCATTTTTATCAGGAGACTTGGGAGAACGCTCGGTGGAAGGAAATTTGTGGCTCCTCTCAGATTCCAGAACTTTCTGTCACCGAAAAAGTGAGGAAAATTTATTTTTTTAGCCAAATTTTGAGGTTTGCAAAGGATTCTGGGTAACAGAACCTGGTCAGAGCCCCACAAGTCACCCCATCTTGGATTCCCCTAGGTCTCTAGTTTTCCAAAATGCACAGGTTTGGTAGGTTTCCCTAGGTGCCGGCTGAGCTAGAGGCCAAAATCTACAGGTAGGCACTTTGCAAAAAACAGCTCTGTTTTCTGTGATGTGTCCACGTTGTGTTTTGGGGCATATCCTGTCGCGGACGCTAGGCCTACCCACACAAGTGAGGTACCATTTTTATCAGGAGACTTAGGGGAACGCTGGGTGCAAGGAAATTTGTGGCTCCTCTCAGATTCCAGAACTTTCTGTCACCGAAATGTGAGGAAAATATGTTTTTCTTGCCAGATTTTGAGGTTTGCAAAGGATTCTGGGTAACATAACCTGGTCAGAGCCCCACAAGTCACCCCATCTTGGATTCCCCTAGGTCTCTAGTTTTCAAAAATGCACAGGTTTGGTAGGTTTCCCTAGGTGCCGGCTGAGCTAGAGGCCAAAATCTACAGGTAGGCACTTTGCAAAAAACAGCTCTGTTTTCTGTGATTTGTCCACGTTGTGTTTTGGGGCATATCCTGTCATGGACGCTAGGCCTACCCACACAAGTGAGGTACCATTTTTATCATGAGACTTAGGGGAACGCTGGGTGCAAGGAAATTTGTGGCTCCTCTCAGATTCCAGAACTTTCTGTCACCGAAATGTGAGGAAAATATGTTTTTCTTGCCAAATTTTGAGGTTTGCAAAGGATTCTGGGTAACAGAACATGGTCAGAGCCCCACAAGTCACCCCATCTTGGATTCCCCTAGGTCTCTAGTTTTCATAAATGCACAGGTTTGGTAGGTTTCCCTAGGTGCTGGCTGAGCTAGAGGCCAAAATCAACAGGTAGGCACTTTGCAAAAAACAGCTCTGTTTTCTGTCAAAATATGGGATGTGCCCACTTTGTGTTTTGGGACATTTCCTGTCGCGGGCGCTAGGACTACCCACACAAGTGAGGTATCATTTTTATCGGGAGACCTGGGGCAACGCTCGGTGGAAGGAAATTTGTGGCTCCTCTCAGATTCCAGAACTTTCTGTCACCGAAATGTGAGGAAAATTGGTTTTTTTAGCCAAATTTTGAGGTTTGCAAAGGATTCTGGGTAACAGAACCTGGTCAGAGCCCCACAAGTTACCCCATCTTGGATTCCCCTAGGTATCTAGTTTTCAAAAACGCACAGGTGTGGTAGGTTTCCATAGGTGCCGGCTCAGCTAGAGGCCAAAATCTACAGGTAGGCACTTTGCAAAAAACAGCTCTGTTTTCTGTCAAAAAATGGGATGTGCCCACTTTGTGTTTTGGGACATTTCCTGTCGCGGGTGCTAGGACTACCCACACAAGTGAGGTATCATTTTTATCGGGAGACCTGGGGGAACGCTCGGTGGAAGGACATTTGTGGCTCCTCTCAGATTCCAGAACTTTCTGTCACCGAAATGTGAGGAAAATGTGTTTTTTTAGCCAAATTTTGAGGTTTGCAAAGGATTCTGGGTAACAGAACCTGGTCAGAGCCCCACAAGTCACCCCATCTTGGATTCCCCTAGGTCTCTAGTTTTCAAAAATGCACAGGTTTGGTAGGTTTCCCTAGGTGCCGGCTGAGCTAGACGCCAGAATCTACAGGTAGGCACTTTGCAAAAAACAGCTGTTTTCTGTGATGTGTCCACGTTGTGTTTTGGGGCATATCCTGTCGCGGGTGCTAGGCCTACCCACACAAGTAAGGTACCATTTTTATTGGGAGACTTGGGGGAACGCTGGGTGGAAGGAAATTTGTGGCTCCTCTCAGATTCCAGAACTTTCTGTCACCGAAATGTGAGGAAAATATGTTTTTTTAGCCAAATGTTGAGGTTTGCAAAGGATTCTGGGTAATAGAACCTGGTCAGAGCCCCAAAAGTCACCCCATCTTGGATTCCCCTAGGTCTCTAGGTTTAAAAAATGCACAGGTTTGGTAGGTTTCCTTAGGTGCCAGCTAAGCTAGAGGCCAAAATCTACAGGTAGGCACTTTGCAAAAAACAGCTGTTTTCTGTGATGTGTCCACGTTGTGTTTTGGGGCATATCCTGTCACGGGCGCTAGGCCTACCCACACAAGTGAGGTACCATTTTTATCGGGAGACTTGGGGGAACGCTGGGTGCAAGGAAATTTGTGGCTCCTCTCAGATTCCAGAACTTTCTGTCACCGAAATGTGAGGAAAATATGTTTTTTTAGCCAAATTTTGAGGTTTGCAAATGATTCTGGATAACAGAACCTGGTCAGAGCCCCACAAGTTACCCCATCTTGGATTTCCCTAGGTCTCTAGTTTTAAAAAATGCACTGGTTTGGTAGGTTTCCCTAGGTGCCGGCTGAGCTTGAGGCCAAAATCTACAGGTAGGCACTTTGCAAAAAACAGCTCTGTTTTCAGTCAAAAAATGGGATGTGCCCACTTTGTGTTTTGGGACATTTCCTGTTGCGGGCGCTAGGACTACCCACACAAGTGAGGTATCATTTTTATCGGGAGACTTGGGAGAACGCTCGGTGGAAGGAAATTTGTGGCTCCTCTCAGATTCCAGAACTTTCTGTCACCGAAATGTGAGCAAAATGTATTTTTTTAGCCAAATTTTGAGGTTTGCAAAGGATTCTGGGTAACAGAACCTGGTCAGAGCCCCACAAGTCACCCCATCTTGGATTCCCCTAGGTCTCTAGTTTTAAAAAACACACAGGTTTGGTAGGTTTCCCTAGGTGCCGGCTGAGCTAGAGGCCAGAATCTACAGGTAGGCAGTTTGCAAAAAACAGCTTTTTTCTGTGATGTGTCCACGTTGTGTTTAAGGGCATATCCTGTCACGGGCGCTAGGCCTACCCACACAAGTGAGGTACCATTTTTATCGGGAGACTTGGGGGAACGCTGGGTGCAAGGAAATTTGTGGCTCCTCTCAGATTCCAGAACTTTCTGTCACCGAAATGTGAGGAAAATATGTTTTTTTCGCCAAATTTTGAGGTTTGCAAATGATTCTGGATAACAGAACCTGGTCAGAGCCCCACAAGTTACCCCATCTTGGATTTCCCTAGGTCTCTAGTTTTCAAAAATGCACTGGTTTGGTAGGTTTCCCTAGGTGCCGGCTGAGCTTGAGGCCAAAATCTACAGGTAGGCACTTTGCAAAAAACAGCTCTGTTTTCTGTCAAAAAATGGGATGTGCCCACTTTGTGTTTTGGGACATTTCCTGTTGCGGGCGCTAGGACTACCCACACAAGTGAGGTATCATTTTTATCGGGATACTTGGGAGAACGCTCAGTAAAAGGAAATTTGTGGCTCCTCTCAGATTCCAGAACTTTCTGTCACCGAAATGTGAGGAAAATATGTTTTTTTAGCCAAATTTTGAGGTTTGCAAATGATTCTGGATAACAGAACCTGGTCAGAGCCCCACAAGTTACCCCATCTTGGATTTCCCTAGGTCTCTAGTTTTAAAAAATGCACTGGTTTGGTAGGTTTCCCTAGGTGCCGGCTGAGCTTGAGGCCAAAATCTACAGGTAGGCACTTTGCAAAAAACAGCTCTGTTTTCAGTCAAAAAATGGGATGTGCCCACTTTGTGTTTTGGGACATTTCCTGTTGCGGGCGCTAGGACTACCCACACAAGTGAGGTATCATTTTTATCGGGAGACTTGGGAGAACGCTCGGTGGAAGGAAATTTGTGGCTCCTCTCAGATTCCAGAACTTTCTGTCACCGAAATGTGAGCAAAATGTATTTTTTTAGCCAAATTTTGAGGTTTGCAAAGGATTCTGGGTAACAGAACCTGGTCAGAGCCCCACAAGTCACCCCATCTTGGATTCCCCTAGGTCTCTAGTTTTAAAAAACACACAGGTTTGGTAGGTTTCCCTAGGTGCCGGCTGAGCTAGAGGCCAGAATCTACAGGTAGGCAGTTTGCAAAAAACAGCTTTTTTCTGTGATGTGTCCACGTTGTGTTTAAGGGCATATCCTGTCACGGGCGCTAGGCCTACCCACACAAGTGAGGTACCATTTTTATCGGGAGACTTGGGGGAACGCTGGGTGCAAGGAAATTTGTGGCTCCTCTCAGATTCCAGAACTTTCTGTCACCGAAATGTGAGGAAAATATGTTTTTTTAGCCAAATTTTGAGGTTTGCAAATGATTCTGGATAACAGAACCTGGTCAGAGCCCCACAAGTTACCCCATCTTGGATTTCCCTAGGTCTCTAGTTTTCAAAAATGCACTGGTTTGGTAGGTTTCCCTAGGTGCCGGCTGAGCTTGAGGCCAAAATCTACAGGTAGGCACTTTGCAAAAAACAGCTCTGTTTTCTGTCAAAAAATGGGATGTGCCCACTTTGTGTTTTGGGACATTTCCTGTTGCGGGCGCTAGGACTACCCACACAAGTGAGGTATCATTTTTATCGGGATACTTGGGAGAACGCTCAGTAAAAGGAAATTTGTGGCTCCTCTCAGATTCCAGAACTTTCTGTCACCGAAATGTGAGGAAAATGTGTTTTTTTAGCAAAATTTTGAGGTTTGCAAAGGATTCTGGGTAACAGAACCTGGTCAGAGCCTCACAAGTCACCCCATCTTGGATTCCCCTAGGTCTCTAGTTTTCAAAAATGCACAGGTTTGGTAGGTTTCCCTAGGTGCCGGATGAGCTAGAGGCCAAAATCTACATGTAGGCACTTTGCAAAAAACAGCTCTGTTTTCTGTCAAAATATGGGATGTGCCCACTTTGTGTTTTGGGACATTTCCTGTCGCGGGCGCTAGGACTACCCACACAAGTGAGGTATCATTTTTATCGGGAGACTTGGGAGAACGCTCGGTGGAAGGAAATTTGTGGCTCCTCTCAGATTCCAGAACTTTCTGTCACCGAAATGTGAGGAAAATGTATTTTTTTAGCCAAATTTTGAGGTTTGCAAAGGATTCTGGGTAACAGAACCTGGTCAGAGCCCCACAAGTCACCCCATCTTGGATTCCCCTAGGTCTCTAGTTTTCAAAAATGCGCAGGTATGGTAGGTTTCCCTAGGTGCCGGCTGAGCTAGAGGCCTAAATCTACAGGTAGGCACTTTGCAAAAAACAGCTCTGTTTTCTGTGATGTGTCCACGTTGTGTTTTGGGGCATATCCTGTCGCGGACGCTAGGCCTACCCACACAAGTGAGGTACCATTTTTATCAGGAGACTTAGGGGAACGCTGGGTGCAAGGAAATTTGTGGCTCCTCTCAGATTCCAGAACTTTCTGTCACCGAAATGTGAGGAAAATATGTTTTTCTTGCCAGATTTTGAGGTTTGCAAAGGATTCTGGGTAACATAACCTGGTCAGAGCCCCACAAGTCACCCCATCTTGGATACCCCTAGGTCTCTAGTTTTCAAAAATGCACAGGTTTGGTAGGTTTCCCTAGGTGCCGGCTGAGCTAGAGGCCAATATCTACAGGTAGGCACTTTGCAAAAAACAGCTGTTTTCTGTCAAAAAATGGGATGTGCCCACTTTGTGTTTTGGGACATTTCCTGTCGCAGGCGCTAGGACTACCCACACAAGTGAGGTATCATTTTTATCGGGAGACCTGGGGGAACGCTCAGTGGAAGGAAATTTGTGGCTACTCTCAGATTCCAGAACTTTCTGTCACCAAAATGTGAGGAAAATGTGTTTTTTTAGCCAAATTTTGAGGTTTGCAAAGGATTCTGGGTAACAGAACATGGTCAGAGCCCCACAAGTCACCCCATCTTGGATTTCCCTAGGTCTCTAGTTTTAAAAAATGCACAGGTTTGGTACGTTTCCCTAGGTGCCGGCTGAGCTAGAGGCCAAAATCTACAGGTAGGCACTTTGCAAAAAACAGCTCTTTTTTCTGTCAAAAAATGGGATGTGCCCACTTTGTGATTTGGGATATTTCCTGTTGCGGGCGCTAGGACTACCCACACAAGTGAGGTATCATTTTTATCGGGAGACCTGGGGGAACGCTCGGTGGAAGGAAATTTGTGGCTCCTCTCAGATTCCAGAACTTTCTGTCACCGAATTGTGAGGAAAATGTGTTTTTTTTGCCAAATTTTGAGGTTTGCAAAGGATTCTGGGTAACAGAACCTGGTCAGAGCCCCACAAGTCACCCCATCTTCGATTCCCCTAGGTCTCTAGTTTTCAAAAACGCACAAGTTTGGTAGGTTTCCCTAGGTGCTGGCTGAGCTAGAGGCCAGAATCTACAGGTAGGCACTTTGTAAAAAACAGCTGTTTTCTGTGATGTGTCCATGTTGTGTTTTGGGGCATATCCTGTCGCGGGTGCTAGGCCTACCCACACAAGTGAGGTACCATTTTTATTGGGAGACTTGGGGGAACGCTGGGTGGAAGGAAATTTGTGGCTCCTCTCAGATTCCAGAACTTTCTGTCACCGAAATGTGAGGAAAATATGTTTTTCTAGCCAAATGTTGAGGTTTGCAAAGGATTCTGGGTAATAGAACCTGGTCAGAGCCCCACAAGTCACCCCATCTTGGATTGCCCTAGGTCTCTAGTTTTAAAAAATGCACAGGTTTGGTAGGTTTCCCTAGGTGCCAGCTGAGCTAGAGGCCTAAATCTACAGGTAGGCACTTTGCAAAAAACAGCTGTTTTCTGTGATGTGTCCATGTTGTGTTTTGGGGCATATCCTGTCGCGGGCGCTAGGCCTACCCACACAAGTGAGGTACCATTTTTATCGGGAGACTTGGGGGAACGCTCGGTGGAAGGAAATTTGTGGCTCCTCTCAGATTCCAGAACTTTCTGTCACCGAAATGTGAGAAAAATGTATTTTTTAAGCCAAATTTTGAGGTTTGCAAATGATTCTGGATAACAGAACCTGGTCAGAGCCCCACAAGTTACCCCATCTTGGATTTCCCTAGGTGTCTAGTTTTCAAAAATGTACTGGTTTGGTAGGTTTCCCTAGGTGCCGGCTGAGCTAGAGGCCAAAATCTACAGGTAGGCACTTTGCAAAAAACAGCTCTGTTTTCTGTCAAAAAATGGGATGTGCCCACTTTGTGTTTTGGGACATTTCCTGTCGCAGGCGCTAGGACTACCCACACAAATGAGGTATCATTTTTATCGGGAGACCTGGGGGAACGCTCAGTGGAAGGAAATTTGTGGCTACTCTCAGATTACAGATCTTTCTGTCACCGAAATGTGAGGAAAATGTGTTTTTTTAGCCAAATTTTGAGGTTTGCAAAGGATTCTGGGTAACAGAACATGGTCAGAGCCCCACAAGTCACCCCATCTTGGATTCCCCTAGGTCTCTAGTTTTCAAAAATGCACAGGTTTGGTAGGTTTCCCTAGGTGCCGGCTGAGCTAGAGGCCAGAATCTACAGGTAGGCACTTTGCAAAAAACAGCTGTTTTCTGTGATGTGTCCACGTTGTGTTTTGGGGCATATCCTGTCGCGGGTGCTAGGGCTACCCACACAAGTGAGGTACCATTTTTATTGGGAGACTTGGGGGAACGCTGGGTGGAAGGAAATTTGTGGCTCCTCTCAGATTCCAGAACTTTCTGTCACCGAAATGTGAGGAAAATATGTTTTTTTAGCCAAATGTTGAGGTTTGCAAAGGATTCTGGGTAATAGAACCTGGTCAGAGCCCCACAAGTCACCCCACCTTGGATTCCCCTAGGTCTCTAGTTTTAAAAAATGCACAGGTTTGGTAGGTTTCCCTAGGTGCCATCTGAGCTAGAGGCCTAAATCTACAGGTAGGCACTTTGCAAAAAACAGCTGTTTTCTGTGATGTGTCCACATTGTGTTTTGGGGCATATCCTGTCGCGGGCGCTAGGCCTACCCACACAAGTGAGGTACCATTTTTATCAGGAGACTTGGGGGAACGCTGGGTGCAAGGAAATTTGTGGCTCCTCTCAGATTCCAGAACTTTCTGTCACCGAAATGTGAGGAAAATATGTTTTTTTAGCCAAATTTTGAGGTTTGCAAATGATTCTGGATAACAGAACCTGGTCAGAGCCCCACAAGTTACCCCATCTTGGATTTCCCTAGGTCTCTAGTTTTCAAAAATGCACAGGTTTGGTAGGTTTCACTAGGTGCCGGCTGAGCTAGAGGCCAAAATCTACAGGTAGGCACTTTGCAAAAAACAGCTCTGTTTTCTGTCAAAAAATGGGATGTGCCCACTTTGTGTTTTGGGACATTTCCTGTTGCGGGCGCTAGGACTACCCACACAAGTGAGGTATCATTTTTATCGGGAGACTTGGGGGATCGCTCGGTGGAAGGAAATTTGTGGCTCCTCTCAGATTCCAGAACTTTCTGTCACCGAAATGTTAGGAAAATGTATTTTTTTAGCCAAATTTTGAGGTTTGCAAAGGATTCTGGGTAACAGAACCTCGTCAGAGCCCCACAAGTCACCCCATCTTGGATTCCCCTAGGTCTCTAGTTTTCAAAAATGCACAGGTTTGGTAGGTTTCCCTAGGTGCCGGCTGAGCTAGAGGCCAAAATCTACAGGTAGGCACTTTGCAAAAAACAGCTCTGTTTTCTGTGATGTGTCCACGTTGTGTTTTGGGGCATATCCTGTCGCGGGTGCTAGGCCTACCCACACAAGTGAGGTACCATTTTTATCAGGAGACTTGGGGGAACGCTCGGTTAAAGGAAATTTGTGGCTCCTCTCAGATTCCAGAACTTTCTGTCACCGAAATGTGAGGAAAATATGTTTTTCTTGCCAGATTTTGAGGTTTGCAAAGGATTCTGGGTAACAGAACCTGGTCAGAGCCCCACAAGTCACCCCATCTTGGATTCCCCTAGGTCTCTAGTTTTCAAAAATGCACAGGTTTGGTAGGTTTCCCTAGGTGCCGGCTGAGCTAGAGGCCAAAATCTACAGGTAGGCACTTTGCAAAAAACAGCTCTGTTTTCTGTCAAAAAATGGGATGTGCCCACTTTGTGTTTTGGGACATTTCCTGTCGCAGGCGCTAGGACTACCCACACAAGTGAGGTATCATTTTTATCTGGAGACCTGGGGGAACGCTCAGTGGAAGGAAATTTGTGGCTACTCTCAGATTACAGATCTTTCTGTCACCGAAATGTGAGGAAAATGTGTTTTTTTAGCCAAATTTTGAGGTTTGCAAAGGATTCTGGGTAACAGAACATGGTCAGAGCCCCACAAGTCACCCCATCTTGGATTCCCCTAGGTCTCTAGTTTTCAAAAATGCACAGGTTTGGTAGGTTTCCCTAGGTGCCGGCTGAGCTAGAGGCCAAAACCTACAGGTAGGCACTTTGTAAAAAACAGCTCTGTTTTCTGTCAAAAAATGGGATGTGCCCACTTTGTGTTTTGGGATATTTCCTGTCGCGGGCGCTAGGACTACCCACACAAGTGAGGTATCATTTTTATCGGGAGACCTGGGGGAACGCTCGGTGGAAGGAAATGTGTGGCTCCTCTCAGATTCCAGAACTTTCTGTCATCGAAATGTGAGAAAAATTTGTTTTTTTAGCCAAATTTTGAGGTTTGCAAAGGATTCTGGGTAACAGAACCTGGTCAGAGCCCCACAAGTCACCCCATCTTGGATTCCCCTAGATCTCTAGTTTTCAAAAACACACAGGTTTGGTAGGTTTCCCTAGGTGCCGGCTGAGCTAGAGGCCAGAATCTACAGGTAGGCACTTTGCAAAAAACAGCTGTTTTCTGTCAAAAAATGGGATGTGCCCACTTTGTGTTTTGGGATATTTCCTGTCGCGGGCGCTAGGCCTACCCACACAAGTGAGGTACAATTTTTATTGGGAGACTTGGGGGAACGCTGGGTGGAAGGACATTTGTGGCTCCTCTCAGATTCCAGAACTTTCTGTCACCGAAATGTGAGGAAAATGTATTTTTTTAGCCAAATTTTGAGGTTTGCAAATGATTCTGGATAACAGAACCTGGTCAGAGCCCCACAAGTTACCCCATCTTGGATTTCCCTAGGTCTCTAGTTTTCAAAAATGTACTGGTTTGGTAGGTTTCCCTACGTGCCGGCTGAGCTAGAGGCCAAAATCTACAGGTAGGCACTTTGCAAAAAACAGCTCTGTTTTCTGTCAAAAAATGGGATGTGCCCACTTTGTGTTTTGGGATATTTCCTGTCGCGGGCGCTAGGACTACCCACACAAGTGAGGTATCATTTCTATCGGGAGACCTGGGGGAACGCTCTGTGGAAGGAAATTTGTGGCTCCTCTCAGTTTCCAGAACTTTCTGTCACAGAAATGTGAGGAAAATGTGTTTTTTTTGCCAAATTTTGAGGTTTGCAAAGGATTTTGGGTAACAGAACCTGGTCAGAGCCCCACAAGTCACCCCATCTTAGATTCCCCTAGGTCTCTAGTTTTAAAAAAACACACAGGTTTGGTAGGTTTCCCTAGGTGCCGGCTGAGCTAGAGGCCAGAATCTACAGGTAGGCAGTTTGCAAAAAACAGCTTTTTTCTGTGATGTGTCCACGTTGTGTTTTGGGGCATATCCTGTCGCGGGTGCTAGGCCTACCCACACAAGTGAGGTACCATTTTTATTGGGAGACTTGGGGGAACGCTGGGTGGAAGGAAATTTGTGGCTGCTCTCAGATTCCAGAACTTTCTGTCACCGAAATGTGAGGAAAATATGTTTTTTTAGCCAAATGTTGAGGTTTGCAAAGGATTCTGGGTAATAGAACCTGGTCAGAGCCCCACAAGTCACCCCATCTTGGATTCCCCTAGGTCTCTAGTTTTAAAAAATGCACAGGTTTGGTAGGTTTCCCTAGGTGCCAGCTGAGCTAGAGGCCTAAATCTACAGGTAGGCACTTTGCAAAAAACAGCTGTTTTCTGTGATGTGTCCACGTTGTGTTTTGGGGCATATCCTGTCGCGGGCGCTAGGCCTACCCACACAAGTGAGGTACCATTTTTATCGGGAGACTTGGGGGAACGCTGGGTGCAAGGAAATTTGTGGCTCCTCTCAGATTCCAGAACTTTCTGTCACCGAAATGTGAGGAAAATATGTTTTTTTAGCCAAATTTTGAGGTTTGCAAATGATTCTGGATAACAGAACCTGGTCAGAGCCCCACAAGTTACCCCATCTTGGATTTCCCTAGGTCTCTAGTTTTGAAAAATGCACAGGTTTGGTAGGTTTCACTAGGTGCCGGCTGAGCTAGAGGCCAAAATCTACAGGTAGGCACTTTGCAAAAAACAGCTCTGTTTTCTGTCAAAAAATGGGATGTGCCCACTTTGTGTTTTGGGACATTTCCTTTTGCGGGCCCTAGGACTACCCACACAAGTGAGGTATATTTTTTATCGGGAGACTTGGGGGAACGCTCGGTGGAAGGACATTTGTGGCTCCTCTCAGATTCCAGAACTTTCTGTCACCGAAATGTGAGGAAAATGTATTTTTTTAGCCAAATTTTGAGGTTTGCAAAGGATTCTGGGTAACAGAACCTGGTCAGAGCCCCACAAGTCACCCCATCTTGGATTCCCCTAGGTCTTTAGTTTTCAAAAATGCACAGGTTTGGTAGGTTTCCCTAGGTGCCGGCTGAGCTAGAGGCCAAAATCTACAGGTAGGCACTTTGCAAAAAACAGCTCTGTTTTCTGTGATGTGTCCACGTTGTGTTTTGGGGCATATCCTGTCGCGGGTGCTAGGCCTACCCACACAAGTGAGGTACCATTTTTATCAGGAGACTTGGGGGAACGCTCGGTTAAAGGAAATTTGTGGCTCCTCTCAGATTCCAGAACTTTCTGTCACCGAAATGTGAGGAAAATATGTTTTTTTTTGCCAGATTTTGAGGTTTGCAAAGGATTCTGGGTAACAGAACCTGGTCAGAGCCCCACAAGTCACCCCATCTTGGATTCCCCTAGGTCTCTAGTTTTCAAAAATGCACAGGTTTGGTAGGTTTCCCTAGGTGCCGGCTGAGCTAGAGGCCAAAATCTACAGGTAGGCACTTTGCAAAAAACAGCTCTGTTTTCTGTCAAAAAATGGGATGTGCCCACTTTGTGTTTTGGGACATTTCCTGTCGCAGGCGCTAGGACTACCCACACAAGTGAGGTATCATTTTTATCGGGAGACCGGGGGGAACGCTCAGTGGAAGGAAATTTGTGGCTACTCTCAGATTACAGATCTTTCTGTCACCGAAATGTGAGGAAAATGTGTTTTTTAAGCCAAATTTTGAGGTTTGCAAAGGATTCTGGGTAACAGAACATGGTCAGAGCCCCACAAGTCACCCCATCTTGGATTCCCCTAGGTCTCTAGTTTTCAAAAATGCACAGGTTTGGTAGGTTTCCCTAGGTGCCGGCTGAGCTAGAGGCCAAAATCTAAAGGTAGGCACTTTGTAAAAAACAGCTCTGTTTTCTGTCAAAAAATGGGATGTGCCCACTTTGTGTTTTGGGATATTTCCTGTCGCGGGCGCTAGGACTACCCACACAAGTGAGGTATCATTTTTATCGGGAGACCTGGGGAAACGCTCGGTGGAAGGAAATGTGTGGCTCCTCTCAGTTTCCAGAACTTTCTGTCACAGAAATGTGAGGAAAATGTGTTTTTTTTGCCAAATTTTGAGGTTTGCAAAGGATTTTGGGTAACAGAACCTGGTCAGAGCCCCACAAGTCACCCCATCTTGGATTCCCCTAGGTCTCTAGTTTTAAAAAAACACACAGGTTTGGTAGGTTTCCCTAGGTGCCGGCTGAGCTAGAGGCCAGAATCTACAGGTAGGCAGTTTGCAAAAAACAGCTGTTTTCTGTGATGTGTCACGTTGTGTTTTGGGGCATATCCTGTCGCGGGCGCTAGGCCTACCCACACAAGTGAGGTACAATTTTTATTGGGAGACTTGGGGGAACGCTGGGTGGAAGGACATTTGTGGCTCCTCTCAGATTCCAGAACTTTCTGTCACCGAAATATGAGGAAAATGTATTTTTTTAGCCAAATTTTGAGGTTTGCAAATGATTCTGGATAACAGAACCTGGTCAGAGCCCCACAAGTTACCCCATCTTGGATTTCCCTAGGTCTCTAGTTTTCAAAAATGTACTGGGTTGGTAGGTTTCCCTACGTGCCGGCTGAGCTAGAGGCCAAAATCTACAGGTAGGCACTTTGCAAAAAACAGCTCTGTTTTCTGTCAAAAAATGGGATGTGCCCACTTTGTGTTTTGGGATATTTCCTGTCGCGGGCGCTAGGACTACCCACACAAGTGAGGTATCATTTCTATCGGGAGACCTGGGGGAACGCTCTGTGGAAGGAAATTTGTGGCTCCTCTCAGTTTCCAGAACTTTCTGTCACAGAAATGTGAGGAAACTGTGTTTTTTTTGCCAAATTTTGAGGTTTGCAAAGGATTTTGGGTAACAGAACCTGGTCAGAGCCCCACAAGTCACCCCATCTTGGATTCCCCTAGGTCTCTAGTTTTAAAAAAACACACAGGTTTGGTAGGTTTCCCTAGGTGCCGGCTGAGCTAGAGGCCAGAATCTACAGGTAGGCAGTTTGCAAAAAACAGCTTTTTTCTGTGATGTGTCCACGTTGTGTTTTGGGGCATATCCTGTCGCGGGTGCTAGGCCTACCCACACAAGTGAGGTACCATTTTTATTGGGAGACTTGGGGGAACGCTGGGTGGAAGGAAATTTGTGGCTGCTCTCAGATTCCAGAACTTTCTGTCACCGAAATGTGAGGAAAATATGTTTTTTTAGCCAAATGTTGAGGTTTGCAAAGGATTCTGGGTAATAGAACCTGGTCAGAGCCCCACAAGTCACCCCATCTTGGATTCCCCTAGGTCTCTAGTTTTAAAAAATGCACAGGTTTGGTAGGTTTCCCTAGGTGCCAGCTGAGCTAGAGGCCTAAATCTACAGGTAGGCACTTTGCAAAAAACAGCTGTTTTCTGTGATGTGTCCACGTTGTGTTTTGGGGCATATCCTGTCGCGGGCGCTAGGCCTACCCACACAAGTGAGGTACCATTTTTATCGGGAGACTTGGGGGAACGCTGGGTGCAAGGAAATTTGTGGCTCCTCTCAGATTCCAGAACTTTCTGTCACCGAAATGTGAGGAAAATATGTTTTTTTAGCCAAATTTTGAGGTTTGCAAATGATTCTGGATAACAGAACCTGGTCAGAGCCCCACAAGTTACCCCATCTTGGATTTCCCTAGGTCTCTAGTTTTCAAAAATGCACAGGTTTGGTAGGTTTCACTAGGTGCCGGCTGAGCTAGAGGCCAAAATCTACAGGTAGGCACTTTGCAAAAAACAGCTCTGTTTTCTGTCAAAAAATGGGATGTGCCCACTTTGTGTTTTGGGACATTTCCTTTTGCGGGCGCTAGGACTACCCACACAAGTGAGGTATAATTTTTATCGGGAGACTTGGGGGAACGCTCGGTGGAAGGACATTTGTGGCTCCTCTCAGATTCCAGAACTTTCTGTCACCGAAATGTGAGGAAAATGTATTTTTTTAGCCAAATTTTGAGGTTTGCAAAGGATTCTGGGTAACAGAACCTGGTCAGAGCCCCACAAGTCACCCCATCTTGGATTCCCCTAGGTCTCTAGTTTTTAAAAATGCACAGGTTTGGTAGGTTTCCCTAGGTGCCGGCTGAGCTAGAGGCCAAAATCTACAGGTAGGCACTTTGCAAAAAACAGCTCTGTTTTCTGTGATGTGTCCACGTTGTGTTTTGGGGCATATCCTGTCGCGGGTGCTAGGCCTACCCACACAAGTGAGGTACCATTTTTATCAGGAGACTTGGGGGAACGCTCGGTTAAAGGAAATTTGTGGCTCCTCTCAGATTCCAGAACTTTCTGTCACCGAAATGTGAGGAAAATATGTTTTTCTTGCCAGATTTTGAGGTTTGCAAAGGATTCTGGGTAACAGAAGCTGGTCAGAGCCCCACAAGTCACCCCATCTTGGATTCCCCTAGGTCTCTAGTTTTCAGAAATGCACAGGTTTGGTAGGTTTCCCTAGGTGCCGGCTGAGCTAGAGGCCAAAATCTACAGGTAGGCACTTTGCAAAAATCAGCTCTGTTTTCTGTCAAAAAATGGGATGTGCCCACTTTGTGTTTTGGGACATTTCCTGTCGCAGGCGCTAGGACTACCCACACAAGTGAGGTATCATTTTTATCGGGAGACCTGGGGGAACGCTCAGTGGAAGGAAATTTGTGGCTACTCTCAGATTACAGATCTTTCTGTCACCGAAATGTGAGGAAAATGTGTTTTTTAAGCCAAATTTTGAGGTTTGCAAAGGATTCTGGGTAACAGAACATGGTCAGAGCCCCACAAGTCACCCCATCTTGGATTCCCCTAGGTCTCTAGTTTTCAAAAATGCACAGGTTTGGTAGGTTTCCCTAGGTGCCGGCTGAGCTAGAGGCCAAAATCTACAGGTAGGCACTTTGTAAAAAACAGCTCTGTTTTCTGTCAAAAAATGGGATGTGCCCACTTTGTGTTTTGGGATATTTCCTGTCGCGGGCGCTAGGACTACCCACACAAGTGAGGTATCATTTTTATCGGGAGACCTGGGGGAACGCTCGGTGGAAGGAAATGTGTGGCTCCTCTCAGATTCCAGAACTTTCTGTCACCGAAATGTGAGAAAAATGTGTTTTTTTAGCCAAATTTTGGGGTTTGCAAAGGATTCTGGGTAACAGAACCTGGTCAGAGCCCCACAAGTCACCCCATCTTGGATTCCCCTAGATCTCTAGTTTTCAAAAACACACAGGTTTGGTAGGTTTCCCTAGGTGCCGGCTGAGCTAGAGGCCAGAATCTACAGGTAGGCACTTTGCAAAAAACAGCTGTTTTCTGTGATGTGTCCACGTTGTGTTTTGGGGCATATCCTGTCGCGGGTGCTAGGCCTACCCACACAAGTGAGGTACCATTTTTATTGGGAGACTTGGGGGAACGCTGGGTGGAAGGAAATTTGTGGCTCCTCTCAGATTCCAGAACTTTCTGTCACCGAAATGTGAGGAAAATATGTTTTTTTAGCCAAATGTTGAGGTTTGCAAAGGATTCTGGGTAATAGAACCTGGTCAGAGCCCCACAAGTCACCCCATCTTGGATTCCCCTAGGTCTCTAGTTTTAAAAAATGCACAGGTTTGGTAAGTTTCCCTAGGTGCCAGCTGAGCTAGAGGCCTAAATCTACAGGTAGGCACTTTGCAAAAAACAGCTGTTTTCTGTGATGTGTCCACGTTGTGTTTTGGGGCATATCCTGTCGCGGGCGCTAGGCCTACCCACACAAGTGAGGTACCATTTTTATTGGGAGACTTGGGGGAACGCTGGGTGGAAGGAAATTTGTGGCTCCTCTCAGATTCCAGAACTTTCTGTCACCAAAATGTGAGGAAAATATGTTTTTTTAGCCAAATTTTGAGGTTTGCAAATGATTCTGGATAACAGAACCTGGTCAGAGCCCCACAAGTTACCCCATCTTGGATTCCCCTAGGTCTCTAGTTTTCAAAAACGCACAGGTTTGGTAGGTTTCCCTAGGTGCCGGCTGAGCTAGAGGCCAAAATCTACAGGTAGGCACTTTGCAAAAAACAGCTCTGTTTTCTGTCAAAAAATGGGATGTGCCCACTTTGTGTTTTGGGACATTTCCTGTTGCGGGCGCTAGGACTACCCACACAAGTGAGGTATCATTTTTATCGGGAGACTTGGGGGAACGCTCGGTGGAAGGAAATTTGTGGCTCCTCTCAGATTCCAGAACTTTCTGTCACCGAAATGTGAGGAAAATGTATTTTTTTAGCCAAATTTTGAGGTTTGCAAAGGATTCTGGGTAACAGAACCTGGTCAGAGCCCCACAAGTAACCCCATCTTGGATTTCCCTAGGTCTCTAGTTTTAAAAAATGCACAGGTTTGGTAGTTTTCTCTAGGTGCCGGCTGAGCTAGAGGCCAAAATCTACAGGTAGGCACTTTGCAAAAAACAGCTCTGTTTTCTGTGATGTGTCCACGTTGTGTTTTGGGGCATATCCTGTCGCGGACGCTAGGCCTACCCACACAAGTGAGGTACCATTTTTATCAGGAGACTTGGGGGAACGCTGGGTGCAAGGAAATTTGTGGCTCCTCTCAGATTCCAGAACTTTCTGTCACCGAAATTTGAGGAAAATATGTTTTTCTAGCCACATTTTGACGTTTGCAAAGGATTCTGGGTAACAGAACCTGGTCAGAGCCCCACAAGTCACCCCATCTTGGATTACCCTAGGTCTCTAATTTTCAAAAATGCACAGGTTTGGTAGGTTTCCCTAGGTGCCGGCTGAGCTAGAGGCCAAAATCTAAAGGTAGGCACTTTGCAAAAAACAGCTCTGTTTTCTGTCAAAAAATGGGATGTGCCCACTTTGTGTTTTGGGACATTTCCTGTTGCAGGCGCTAGGACTACCCACACAAGTGAGGTATAATTTTTATCGGGAGAACTGGGGGAACGCTCGGTGGAAGGAAATTTGTGGCTCCTCTCAGATTCCAGAACTTTCAGTCACCGAAATGTGAGGAAAATGTATTTTTTTAGCCAAATTTTGAGGTTTGCAAATGATTCTGGATAACAGAACCTGGTCAGAGCCCCACAAGTTACCCCATCTTGGATTTCCCTAGGTCTCTAGTTTTCAAAAATGTACTGGTTTGGTAGGTTTCCCTACGTGCTGGCTGAGCTAGAGGCCAAAATCTACAGGTAGGCACTTTGCAAAAAACAGCTCTGTTTTCTGTCAAAAAATGGGATGTGCCCACTTTGTGTTTTGGGACATTTCCTGTTGCGGGCGCTAGGACTACCCACACAAGTGAGGTATCATTTTTATCGGGAGACTTGGGGGAACGCTCGGTGGAAGGAAATTTGTGGCTCCTCTCAGATTCCAGAACTTTCTGTCACCGAAATGTGAGGAAAATGTATTTTTTTAGCCAAATTTTGAGGTTTGCAAAGGATTCTGGGTAACAGAACCTGGTCAGAGCCCCACAAGTCACCCCATCTTGGATTCCCCTAGGTCTCTAGTTTTAAAAAATGCACAGGTTTGGTAGGTTTCCCTAGGTGCCGGCTGAGCTAGAGGCCAAAATCTACAGGTAGGCACTTTGCAAAAAACAGCTCTGTTTTCTGTGATGTGTCCACGTTGTGTTTTGGGGCATATCCTGTCGCGGGTGCTAGGCCTACCTACACAAGTGAGGTACCATTTTTATCAGGAGACTTGGGGGAACGCTCGGTTAAAGGAAATTTGTGGCTCCTCTCAGATTCCAGAACTTTCTGTCACCGAAATGTGAGGAAAATATGTTTTTCTTGCCAGATTTTGAGGTTTGCAAAGGATTCTGGGTAACAGAACCTGGTCAGAGCCCCACAAGTCACCCCATCTTGGATTCCCCTAGGTCTCTAGTTTTCAAAAATGCACAGGTTTGGTAGGTTTCCCTAGGTGCCGGCTGAGCTAGAGGCCAAAATCTACAGGTAGGCACTTTGCAAAAAACAGCTCTGTTTTCTGTCAAAAAATGGGATGTGCCCACTTTGTGTTTTGGGACATTTCCTGTTGCGGGCGCTAGGACTACCCACACAAGTGAGGTATCATTTTTATCGGGAGACTTGGGGGAACGCTCGGTGGAAGGAAATTTGTGGCTACTCTCAGATTCCAGAACTTTCTGTCACCGAAATGTGAGAAAAATGTGTTTTTTTAGCCAAATTTTGAGGTTTGCAAAGGATTCTGGGTAACAGAACCTGGTCAGAGCCCCACAAGTCACCCCATCTTGGATTCCCCTAGATCTCTAGTTTTCAAAAACACACAGGTTTGGTAGGTTTCCCTAGGTGCCGGCTGAGCTAGAGGCCAGAATCTACAGGTAGGCACTTTGCAAAAAACAGCTGTTTTCTGTGATGTGTCCACGTTGTGTTTTGGGGCATATCCTGTCGCGGGTGCTAGGCCTACCCACACAAGTGAGGTACCATTTTTATTGGGAGACTTGGGGGAACGCTGGGTGGAAGGAAATTTGTGGCTCCTCTCAGATTCCAGAACTTTCTGTCACCGAAATGTGAGGAAAATATGTTTTTTTAGCCAAATGTTGAGGTTTGCAAAGGATTCTGGGTAATAGAACCTGGTCAGAGCCCCACAAGTCACCCCATCTTGGATTCCCCTAGGTCTCTAGTTTTAAAAAATGCACAGGTTTGGTAAGTTTCCCTAGGTGCCAGCTGAGCTAGAGGCCTAAATCTACAGGTAGGCACTTTGCAAAAAACAGCTGTTTTCTGTGATGTGTCCACGTTGTGTTTTGGGGCATATCCTGTTGCGGGCGCTAGGCCTACCCACACAAGTGAGGTACCATTTTTATTGGGAGACTTGGGGGAACGCTGGGTGGAAGGAAATTTGTGGCTCCTCTCAGATTCCAGAACTTTCTGTCACCAAAATGTGAGGAAAATATGTTTTTTTAGCCAAATTTTGAGGTTTGCAAATGATTCTGGATAACAGAACCTGGTCAGAGCCCCACAAGTTACCCCATCTTGGATTTCCCTAGGTCTCTAGTTTTCAAAAATACACTGGTTTGGTAGGTTTCCCTAGGTGCCGGCTGAGCTAGAGGCCAAAATCTATAGGTAGGCACTTTGCAAAAAACAGCTCTGTTTTCTGTCAAAAAATGGGATGTGCCCACTTTGTCTTTTGGGACATTTCCTGTTGCGGGCGCTAGGACTACCCACACAAGTGAGGTATAATTTTTATCGGGAGACCTGGGGGAACGCTCGGTGGAAGGAAATTTGTGGCTCCTCTCAGATTCCAGAACTTTCTGTCACCGAAATGTGAGGAAAATGTATTTTTTTAGCCAAATTTTGAGGTTTGCAAATGATTCTGGATAACAGAACCTGGTCAGAGCCCCACAAGTTACCCCATCTTGGATTTCCCTAGGTCTCTAGTTTTCAAAAATGTACTGGTTTGGTAGGTTTCCCTACGTGCTGGCTGAGCTAGAGGCCAAAATCTACAGGTAGGCACTTTGCAAAAAACAGCTCTGTTTTCTGTCAAAAAATGGGATGTGCCCACTTTGTGTTTTGGGACATTTCCTGTTGCGGGCGCTAGGACTACCCACACAAGTGAGGTATCATTTTTATCGGGAGACTTGGGGGAACGCTCGGTGGAAGGAAATTTGTGGCTCCTCTCAGATTCCAGAACTTTCTGTCACCGAAATGTGAGGAAAATGTATTTTTTTAGCCAAATTTTGAGGTTTGCAAAGGATTCTGGGTAACAGAACCTGGTCAGAGCCCCACAAGTCACCCCATCTTGGATTCCCCTAGGTCTCTAGTTTTAAAAAATGCGCAGGTATGGTAGGTTTCCCTAGGTGCCGGCTGAGCTAGAGGCCTAAATCTACAGGAACGCACTTTGCAAAAAACAGCTCTGTTTTCTGTGATGTGTCCACGTTGTGTTTTGGGGCATATCCTGTCGCGGACGCTAGGCCTACCCACACAAGTGAGGTACCATTTTTATCAGGAGACTTAGGGGAACGCTGGGTGCAAGGAAATTTGTGGCTCCTCTCAGATTCCAGAACTTTCTGTCACCGAAATGTGAGGAAAATATGTTATTCTTGCCAGATTTTGAGGTTTGCAAAGGATTCTGGGTAACATAACCTGGTCAGAGCCCCACAAGTCACCCCATCTTGGATTCCCCTAGGTCTCTAGTTTTAAAAAATGCACAGGTTTGGTAGGTTTCCCTAGGTGCCGGCAGAGCTAGAGGCCAAAATCTACAGGTAGGCACTTTGCAAAAAACAGCTCTGTTTTCTGTCAAAATTTGGGATGTGCCCACTTTGTGTTTTGGGACATTTCCTGTCGTGGGCGCTAGGACTACCCACACAAGTGAGGTATCATTTTTATCGGGAGACGTGGGGGAACGCTCGGTGGAAGGAAATTTGTGGCTCCTCTCAGATTCCAGAACTTTCTGTCACCGAAATGTGAGGAAAATATGTTTTTCTTGCCAGATTTTGAGGTTTGCAAAGGATTCTGGGTAACATAACCTGGTCAGAGCCCCACAAGTCACCCCATCTTGGGTTCCCCTAGGTCTCTAGTTTTCAAAAATGCACAGGTTTGGTAGGTTTCCCTAGGTGCCGGCTGAGCTAGAGGCCAAAATCTACAGGTAGGCACTTTACAAAAAAACAGCTCTGTTTTCTGTGATGTGTCCACGTTGTGTTTTGGGGCATATCCTGTCGCGGGTGCTAGGCCTACCTACACAAGTGAGGTACCATTTTTATCAGGAGACTTGGGGGAACGCTCGGTTAAAGGAAATTTGTGGCTCCTCTCAGATTCCAGAACTTTCTGTCACCGAAATGTGAGGAAAATATGTTTTTCTTGCCAGATTTTGAGGTTTGCAAAGGATTCTGGGTAACAGAACCTGGTCAGAGCCCCACAAGTCACCCCATCTTGGATTCCCCTAGGTCTCTAGTTTTCAAAAATGCACAGGTTTGGTAGGTTTCCCTAGGTGCCGGCTGAGCTAGAGGCCAAAATCTACAGGTAGGCACTTTGCAAAAAACAGCTCTGTTTTCTGTCAAAAAATGGGATGTGCCCACTTTGTGTTTTGGGATATTTCCTGTCGCGGGCGCTAGGACTACCCACACAAGTGAGGTATCATTTTTATCGGGAGACCTGGGGAAACGCTCGGTGGAAGGAAATGTGTGGCTCCTCTCAGTTTCCAGAACTTTCTGTCACAGAAATGTGAGGAAAATGTGTTTTTTTTGCCAAATTTTGAGGTTTGCAAAGGATTTTGGGTAACAGAACCTGGTCAGAGCCCCACAAGTCACCCCATCTTGGATTCCCCTAGGTCTCTAGTTTTAAAAAAACACACAGGTTTGGTAGGTTTCCCTAGGTGCCGGCTGAGCTAGAGGCCAGAATCTACAGGTAGGCAGTTTGCAAAAAACAGCTGTTTTCTGTGATGTGTCCACGTTGTGTTTTGGGGCATATCCTGTCGCGGGCGCTAGGCCTACCCACACAAGTGAGGTACAATTTTTATTGGGAGACTTGGGGGAACGCTGGGTGGAAGGACATTTGTGGCTCCTCTCAGATTCCAGAACTTTCTGTCACCGAAATATGAGGAAAATGTATTTTTTTAGCCAAATTTTGAGGTTTGCAAATGATTCTGGATAACAGAACCTGGTCAGAGCCCCACAAGTTACCCCATCTTGGATTTCCCTAGGTCTCTAGTTTTCAAAAATGTACTGGGTTGGTAGGTTTCCCTACGTGCCGGCTGAGCTAGAGGCCAAAATCTACAGGTAGGCACTTTGCAAAAAACAGCTCTGTTTTCTGTCAAAAAATGGGATGTGCCCACTTTGTGTTTTGGGATATTTCCTGTCGCGGGCGCTAGGACTACCCACACAAGTGAGGTATCATTTCTATCGGGAGACCTGGGGGAACGCTCTGTGGAAGGAAATTTGTGGCTCCTCTCAGTTTCCAGAACTTTCTGTCACAGAAATGTGAGGAAACTGTGTTTTTTTTGCCAAATTTTGAGGTTTGCAAAGGATTTTGGGTAACAGAACCTGGTCAGAGCCCCACAAGTCACCCCATCTTGGATTCCCCTAGGTCTCTAGTTTTAAAAAAACACACAGGTTTGGTAGGTTTCCCTAGGTGCCGGCTGAGCTAGAGGCCAGAATCTACAGGTAGGCAGTTTGCAAAAAACAGCTTTTTTCTGTGATGTGTCCACGTTGTGTTTTGGGGCATATCCTGTCGCGGGTGCTAGGCCTACCCACACAAGTGAGGTACCATTTTTATTGGGAGACTTGGGGGAACGCTGGGTGGAAGGAAATTTGTGGCTGCTCTCAGATTCCAGAACTTTCTGTCACCGAAATGTGAGGAAAATATGTTTTTTTAGCCAAATGTTGAGGTTTGCAAAGGATTCTGGGTAATAGAACCTGGTCAGAGCCCCACAAGTCACCCCATCTTGGATTCCCCTAGGTCTCTAGTTTTAAAAAATGCACAGGTTTGGTAGGTTTCCCTAGGTGCCAGCTGAGCTAGAGGCCTAAATCTACAGGTAGGCACTTTGCAAAAAACAGCTGTTTTCTGTGATGTGTCCACGTTGTGTTTTGGGGCATATCCTGTCGCGGGCGCTAGGCCTACCCACACAAGTGAGGTACCATTTTTATCGGGAGACTTGGGGGAACGCTGGGTGCAAGGAAATTTGTGGCTCCTCTCAGATTCCAGAACTTTCTGTCACCGAAATGTGAGGAAAATATGTTTTTTTAGCCACATTTTGAGGTTTGCAAATGATTCTGGATAACAGAACCTGGTCAGAGCCCCACAAGTTACCCCATCTTGGATTTCCCTAGGTCTCTAGTTTTCAAAAATGCACAGGTTTGGTAGGTTTCACTAGGTGCCGGCTGAGCTAGAGGCCAAAATCTACAGGTAGGCACTTTGCAAAAAACAGCTCTGTTTTCTGTCAAAAAATGGGATGTGCCCACTTTGTGTTTTGGGACATTTCCTTTTGCGGGCGCTAGGACTACCCACACAAGTGAGGTATAATTTTTATCGGGAGACTTGGGGGAACGCTCGGTGGAAGGACTTTTGTGGCTCCTCTCAGATTCCAGAACTTTCTGTCACCGAAATGTGAGGAAAATGTATTTTTTTAGCCAAATTTTGAGGTTTGCAAAGGATTCTGGGTAACAGAACCTGGTCAGAGCCCCACAAGTCACCCCATCTTGGATTCCCCTAGGTCTCTAGTTTTTAAAAATGCACAGGTTTGGTAGGTTTCCCTAGGTGCCGGCTGAGCTAGAGGCCAAAATCTACAGGTAGGCACTTTGCAAAAAACAGCTCTGTTTTCTGTGATGTGTCCACGTTGTGTTTTGGGGCATATCCTGTCGCGGGTGCTAGGCCTACCCACACAAGTGAGGTACCATTTTTATCAGGAGACTTGGGGGAACGCTCGGTTAAAGGAAATTTGTGGCTCCTCTCAGATTCCAGAACTTTCTGTCACCGAAATGTGAGGAAAATATGTTTTTCTTGCCAGATTTTGAGGTTTGCAAAGGATTCTGGGTAACAGAAGCTGGTCAGAGCCCCACAAGTCACCCCATCTTGGATTCCCCTAGGTCTCTAGTTTTCAGAAATGCACAGGTTTGGTAGGTTTCCCTAGGTGCCGGCTGAGCTAGAGGCCAAAATCTACAGGTAGGCACTTTGCAAAAATCAGCTCTGTTTTCTGTCAAAAAATGGGATGTGCCCACTTTGTGTTTTGGGACATTTCCTGTCGCAGGCGCTAGGACTACCCACACAAGTGAGGTATCATTTTTATCGGGAGACCTGGGGGAACGCTCAGTGGAAGGAAATTTGTGGCTACTCTCAGATTACAGATCTTTCTGTCACCGAAATGTGAGGAAAATGTGTTTTTTAAGCCAAATTTTGAGGTTTGCAAAGGATTCTGGGTAACAGAACATGGTCAGAGCCCCACAAGTCACCCCATCTTGGATTCCCCTAGGTCTCTAGTTTTCAAAAATGCACAGGTTTGGTAGGTTTCCCTAGGTGCCGGCTGAGCTAGAGGCCAAAATCTACAGGTAGGCACTTTGTAAAAAACAGCTCTGTTTTCTGTCAAAAAATGGGATGTGCCCACTTTGTGTTTTGGGATATTTCCTGTCGCGGGCGCTAGGACTACCCACACAAGTGAGGTATCATTTTTATCGGGAGACCTGGGGGAACGCTCGGTGGAAGGAAATGTGTGGCTCCTCTCAGATTCCAGAACTTTCTGTCACCGAAATGTGAGAAAAATGTGTTTTTTTAGCCAAATTTTGGGGTTTGCAAAGGATTCTGGGTAACAGAACCTGGTCAGAGCCCCACAAGTCACCCCATCTTGGATTCCCCTAGATCTCTAGTTTTCAAAAACACACAGGTTTGGTAGGTTTCCCTAGGTGCCGGCTGAGCTAGAGGCCAGAATCTACAGGTAGGCACTTTGCAAAAAACAGCTGTTTTCTGTGATGTGTCCACGTTGTGTTTTGGGGCATATCCTGTCGCGGGTGCTAGGCCTACCCACACAAGTGAGGTACCATTTTTATTGGGAGACTTGGGGGAACGCTGGGTGGAAGGAAATTTGTGGCTCCTCTCAGATTCCAGAACTTTCTGTCACCGAAATGTGAGGAAAATATGTTTTTTTAGCCAAATGCTGAGGTTTGCAAAGGATTCTGGGTAATAGAACCTGGTCAGAGCCCCACAAGTCACCCCATCTTGGATTCCCCTAGGTCTCTAGTTTTAAAAAATGCACAGGTTTGGTAAGTTTCCCTAGGTGCCAGCTGAGCTAGAGGCCTAAATCTACAGGTAGGCACTTTGCAAAAAACAGCTGTTTTCTGTGATGTGTCCACGTTGTGTTTTGGGGCATATCCTGTTGCGGGCGCTAGGCCTACCCACACAAGTGAGGTACCATTTTTATTGGGAGACTTGGGGGAACGCTGGGTGGAAGGAAATTTGTGGCTCCTCTCAGATTCCAGAACTTTCTGTCACCAAAATGTGAGGAAAATATGTTTTTTTAGCCAAATTTTGAGGTTTGCAAATGATTCTGGATAACAGAACCTGGTCAGAGCCCCACAAGTTACCCCATCTTGGATTCCCCTAGGTCTCTAGTTTTCAAAAACGCACAGGTTTGGTAGGTTTCCCTAGGTGCCGGCTGAGCTAGAGGCCAAAATCTACAGGTAGGCACTTTGCAAAAAACAGCTCTGTTTTCTGTCAAAAAATGGGATGTGCCCACTTTGTGTTTTGGGACATTTCCTGTTGCGGGCGCTAGGACTACCCACACAAGTGAGGTATCATTTTTATCGGGAGACTTGGGGGAATGCTCGGTGGAAGGAAATTTGTGGCTCCTCTCAGATTCCAGAACTTTCTGTCACCGAAATGTGAGGAAAATGTATTTTTTTAGCCAAATTTTGAGGTTTGCAAAGGATTCTGGGTAACAGAACCTGGTCTGAGCCCCACAAGTAACCCCATCTTGGATTTCCCTAGGTCTCTAGTTTTCAAAAATGCACAGGTTTGGTAGTTTTCTCTAGGTGCCGGCTGAGCTAGAGGCCAAAATCTACAGGTAGGCACTTTGCAAAAAACAGCTCTGTTTTCTGTGATGTGTCCACGTTGTGTTTTGGGGCATATCCTGTCGCGGACGCTAGGCCTACCCACACAAGTGAGGTACCATTTTTATCAGGAGACTTGGGGGAACGCTGGGTGCAAGGAAATTTGTGGCTCCTCTCAGATTCCAGAACTTTCTGTCACCAAAATGTGAGGAAAATATGTTTTTTTAGCCAAATTTTGAGGTTTGCAAATGATTCTGGATAACAGAACCTGGTCAGAGCCCCACAAGTTACCCCATCTTGGATTCCCCTAGGTCTCTAGTTTTCAAAAACGCACAGGTTTGGTAGGTTTCCCTAGGTGCCGGCTGAGCTAGAGGCCAAAATCTACAGGTAGGCACTTTGCAAAAAACAGCTCTGTTTTCTGTCAAAAAATGGGATGTGCCCACTTTGTGTTTTGGGACATTTCCTGTTGCGGGCGCTAGGACTACCCACACAAGTGAGGTATCATTTTTATCGGGAGACTTGGGGGAATGCTCGGTGGAAGGAAATTTGTGGCTCCTCTCAGATTCCAGAACTTTCTGTCACCGAAATGTGAGGAAAATGTATTTTTTTAGCCAAATTTTGAGGTTTGCTAAGGATTCTGGGTAACAGAACCTGGTCTGAGCCCCACAAGTAACCCCATCTTGGATTTCCCTAGGTCTCTAGTTTTCAAAAATGCACAGGTTTGGTAGTTTTCTCTAGGTGCCGGCTGAGCTAGAGGCCAAAATCTACAGGTAGGCACTTTGCAAAAAACAGCTCTGTTTTCTGTGATGTGTCCACGTTGTGTTTTGGGGCATATCCTGTCGCGGACGCTAGGCCTACCCACACAAGTGAGGTACCATTTTTATCAGGAGACTTGGGGGAACGCTGGGTGCAAGGAAATTTGTGGCTCCTCTCAGATTCCAGAACTTTCTGTCACCGAAATTTGAGGAAAATATGTTTTTCTAGCCACATTTTGACGTTTGCAAAGGATTCTGGGTAACAGAACCTGGTCAGAGCCCCACAAGTCACCCCATCTTGGATTACCCTAGGTCTCTAATTTTCAAAAATGCACAGGTTTGGTAGGTTTCCCTAGGTGCCGGCTGAGCTAGAGGCCAAAATCTAAAGGTAGGCACTTTGCAAAAAACAGCTCTGTTTTCTGTCAAAAAATGGGATGTGCCCACTTTGTGTTTTGGGACATTTCCTGTTGCAGGCGCTAGGACTACCCACACAAGTGAGGTATAATTTTTATCGGGAGAACTGGGGGAACGCTCGGTGGAAGGAAATTTGTGGCTCCTCTCAGATTCCAGAACTTTCTGTCACCGAAATGTGAGGAAAATGTATTTTTTTAGCCAAATTTTGAGGTTTGCAAATGATTCTGGATAACAGAACCTGGTCAGAGCCCCACAAGTTACCCCATCTTGGATTTCCCTAGGTCTCTAGTTTTCAAAAATGTACTGGTTTGGTAGGTTTCCCTACGTGCTGGCTGAGCTAGAGGCCAAAATCTACAGGTAGGCACTTTGCAAAAAACAGCTCTGTTTTCTGTCAAAAAATGGGATGTGCCCACTTTGTGTTTTGGGACATTTCCTGTTGCGGGCGCTAGGACTACCCACACAAGTGAGGTATCATTTTTATCGGGAGACTTGGGGGAACGCTCGGTGGAAGGAAATTTGTGGCTCCTCTCAGATTCCAGAACTTTCTGTCACCGAAATGTGAGGAAAATGTATTTTTTTAGCCAAATTTTGAGGTTTGCAAAGGATTCTGGGTAACAGAACCTGGTCAGAGCCCCACAAGTCACCCCATCTTGGATTCCCCTAGGTCTCTAGTTTTAAAAAATGCACAGGTTTGGTAGGTTTCCCTAGGTGCCGGCTGAGCTAGAGGCCAAAATCTACAGGTAGGCACTTTGCAAAAAACAGCTCTGTTTTCTGTGATGTGTCCACGTTGTGTTTTGGGGCATATCCTGTCGCGGGTGCTAGGCCTACCTACACAAGTGAGGTACCATTTTTATCAGGAGACTTGGGGGAACGCTCGGTTAAAGGAAATTTGTGGCTCCTCTCAGATTCCAGAACTTTCTGTCACCGAAATGTGAGGAAAATATGTTTTTCTTGCCAGATTTTGAGGTTTGCAAAGGATTCTGGGTAACAGAACCTGGTCAGAGCCCCACAAGTCACCCCATCTTGGATTCCCCTAGGTCTCTAGTTTTAAAAAATGCACAGGTTTGGTAGGTTTCCCTAGGTGCCGGCTGAGCTAGAGGCCAAAATCTACAGGTAGGCACTTTGCAAAAAACAGCTCTGTTTTCTGTCAAAAAATGGGATGTGCCCACTTTGTGTTTTGGGACATTTCCTGTTGCGGGCGCTAGGACTACCCACACAAGTGAGGTATCATTTTTATCGGGAGACTTGGGGGAACGCTCGGTGGAAGGAAATTTGTGGCTACTCTCAGATTCCAGAACTTTCTGTCACCGAAATGTGAGAAAAATGTGTTTTTTTAGCCAAATTTTGAGGTTTGCAAAGGATTCTGGGTAACAGAACCTGGTCAGAGCCCCACAAGTCACCCCATCTTGGATTCCCCTAGATCTCTAGTTTTCAAAAACACACAGGTTTGGTAGGTTTCCCTAGGTGCCGGCTGAGCTAGAGGCCAGAATCTACAGGTAGGCACTTTGCAAAAAACAGCTGTTTTCTGTGATGTGTCCACGTTGTGTTTTGGGGCATATCCTGTCGCGGGTGCTAGGCCTACCCACACAAGTGAGGTACCATTTTTATTGGGAGACTTGGGGGAACGCTGGGTGGAAGGAAATTTGTGGCTCCTCTCAGATTCCAGAACTTTCTGTCACCGAAATGTGAGGAAAATATGTTTTTTTAGCCAAATGTTGAGGTTTGCAAAGGATTCTGGGTAATAGAACCTGGTCAGAGCCCCACAAGTCACCCCATCTTGGATTCCCCTAGGTCTCTAGTTTTAAAAAATGCACAGGTTTGGTAAGTTTCCCTAGGTGGCAGCTGAGCTAGAGGCCTAAATCTACAGGTAGGCACTTTGCAAAAAACAGCTGTTTTCTGTGATGTGTCCACGTTCTGTTTTGGGGCATATCCTGTTGCGGGCGCTAGGCCTACCCACACAAGTGAGGTACCATTTTTATTGGGAGACTTGGGGGAACGCTGGGTGGAAGGAAATTTGTGGCTCCTCTCAGATTCCAGAACTTTCTGTCACCAAAATGTGAGGAAAATATGTTTTTTTAGCCAAATTTTGAGGTTTGCAAATGATTCTGGATAACAGAACCTGGTCAGAGCCCCACAAGTTACCCCATCTTGGATTTCCCTAGGTCTCTAGTTTTCAAAAATACACTAGTTTGGTAGGTTTCCCTAGGTGCCGGCTGAGCTAGAGGCCAAAATCTATAGGTAGGCACTTTGCAAAAAACAGCTCTGTTTTCTGTCAAAAAATGGGATGTGCCCACTTTGTCTTTTGGGACATTTCCTGTTGCGGGCGCTAGGACTACCCACACAAGTGAGGTATAATTTTTATCGGGAGACCTGGGGGAACGCTCGGTGGAAGGAAATTTGTGGCTCCTCTCAGATTCCAGAACTTTCTGTCACCGAAATGTGAGGAAAATGTATTTTCTTAGCCAAATTTTGAGGTTTGCAAATGATTCTGGATAACAGAACCTGGTCAGAGCCCCACAAGTTACCCCATCTTGGATTTCCCTAGGTCTCTAGTTTTCAAAAATGTACTGGTTTGGTAGGTTTCCCTATGTGCTGGCTGAGCTAGAGGCCAAAATCTACAGGTAGGCACTTTGCAAAAAACAGCTCTGTTTTCTGTCAAAAAATGGGATGTGCCCACTTTGTGTTTTGGGACATTTCCTGTTGCGGGCGCTAGGACTACCCACACAAGTGAGGTATCATTTTTATCGGGAGACTTGGGGGAACGCTCGGTGGAAGGAAATTTGTGGCTCCTCTCAGATTCCAGAACTTTCTGTCACCGAAATGTGAGGAAAATGTATTTTTTTAGCCAAATTTTGAGGTTTGCAAAGGATTCTGGGTAACAGAACCTGGTCAGAGCCCCACAAGTCACCCCATCTTGGATTCCCCTAGGTCTCTAGTTTTAAAAAATGCACAGGTTTGGTAGGTTTCCCTAGGTGCCGGCTGAGCTAGAGGCCAAAATCTACAGGTAGGCACTTTGCAAAAAACAGCTCTGTTTTCTGTGATGTGTCCACGTTGTGTTTTGGGGCATATCCTGTCGCGGGTGCTAGGCCTACCTACACAAGTGAGGTACCATTTTTATCAGGAGACTTGGGGGAACGCTCGGTTAAAGGAAATTTGTGGCTCCTCTCAGATTCCAGAACTTTCTGTCACCGAAATGTGAGGAAAATATGTTTTTCTTGCCAGATTTTGAGGTTTGCAAAGGATTCTGGGTAACAGAACCTGGTCAGAGCCCCACAAGTCACCCCATCTTGGATTCCCCTAGGTCTCTAGTTTTCAAAAATGCACAGGTTTGGTAGGTTTCCCTAGGTGCCGGCTGAGCTAGAGGCCAAAATCTACAGGTAGGCACTTTGCAAAAAACAGCTCTGTTTTCTGTCAAAAAATGGGATGTGCCCACTTTGTGTTTTGGGACATTTCCTGTTGCGGGCGCTAGGACTACCCACACAAGTGAGGTATCATTTTTATCGGGAGACTTGGGGGAACGCTCGGTGGAAGGAAATTTGTGGCTACTCTCAGATTCCAGAACTTTCTGTCACCGAAATGTGAGAAAAATGTGTTTTTTTAGCCAAATTTTGAGGTTTGCAAAGGATTCTGGGTAACAGAACCTGGTCAGAGCCCCACAAGTCACCCCATCTTGGATTCCCCTAGATCTCTAGTTTTCAAAATCACACAGGTTTGGTAGGTTTCCCTAGGTGCCGGCTGAGCTAGAGGCCAGAATCTACAGGTAGGCACTTTGCAAAAAACAGCTGTTTTCTGTGATGTGTCCACGTTGTGTTTTGGGGCATATCCTGTCGCGGGTGCTAGGCCTACCCACACAAGTGAGGTACCATTTTTATTGGGAGACTTGGGGGAACGCTGGGTGGAAGGAAATTTGTGGCTCCTCTCAGATTCCAGAACTTTCTGTCACCGAAATGTGAGGAAAATATGTTTTTTTAGCCAAATGTTGAGGTTTGCAAAGGATTCTGGGTAATAGAACCTGGTCAGAGCCCCACAAGTCACCCCATCTTGGATTCCCCTAGTTCTCTAGTTTTAAAAAATGCACAGGTTTGGTAAGTTTCCCTAGGTGCCAGCTGAGCTAGAGGCCTAAATCTACAGGTAGGCACTTTGCAAAAAACAGCTGTTTTCTGTGATGTGTCCACGTTGTGTTTTGGGGCATATCCTGTTGCGGGCGCTAGGCCTACCCACACAAGTGAGGTACCATTTTTATTGGGAGACTTGGGGGAACGCTGGGTGGAAGGAAATTTGTGGCTCCTCTCAGATTCCAGAACTTTCTGTCACCGAAATGTGAGGAAAATGTATTTTTGTAGCCAAATTTTGAGGTTTGCAAAGGATTCTGGGTAACAGAACCTGGTCAGAGCCCCACAAGTCACCCCATCTTGGATTCCCCTAGGTCTCTAGTTTTAAAAAACGCACAGGTTTGGTAGGTTTCCCTAGGTGCCGGCTGAGCTAGAGGCCAGAATCTACAGGTAGGCAGTTTGCAAAAAACAGCTGTTTTCTGTGATGTGTCCACGTTGTGTTTTGGGGCATATCCTGTCGCGGGTGGTAGGCCTACCCACACAAGTGAGGTACCATTTTTATTGGGAGACTTGGGGGAACGCTGGGTGGAAGGAAATTTGTGGCTGCTCTCAGATTCCAGAACTTTCTGTCACCGAAATGTGAGGAAAATATATTGTTTTAGCCAAATGTTGAGGTTTGCAAAGGATTCTGGGTAATAGAACCTGGTCAGAGCCCCACAAGCCACCCCACCTTGGATTCCCCTAGGTCTCTAGTTTTAAAAAATGCACAGGTTTGGTAGGTTTCCCTAGGTGCCAGCTGAGCTAGAGGCCTAAATCTACAGGTAGGCACTTTGCAAAAAACAGCTGTTTTCTGTGATGTGTCCACATTGTGTTTTGGGGCATATCCTGTCGCGGGCGCTAGGCCTACCCACACAAGTGAGGTACCATTTTTATCAGGAGACTTGGGGGAACGCTGGGTGCAAGGAAATTTGTGGCTCCTCTCAGATTCCAGAACTTTCTGTCACCGAAATGTGAGGAAAATATGTTTTTTTAGCCAAATTTTGAGGTTTGCAAATGATTCTGGATAACAGAACCTGGTCAGAGCCCCACAAGTTACCCCATCTTGGATTTCCCTAGGTCTCTAGTTTTCAAAAATGCACAGGTTTGGTAGGTTTCACTAGGTGCCGGCTGAGCTAAAGGCCAAAATCTACAGGTAGGCACTTTGCAAAAAACAGCTCTGTTTTCTGTCAAAAAATGGGATATGCCCACTTTGTGTTTTGGGACATTTCCTGTTGCGGGCGCTAGGACTACCCACACAAGTGAGGTATCATTTTTATCGGGAGACTTGGGGGAACGCTCGGTGGAAGGAAATTTGTGGCTCCTCTCAGATTCCAGAACTTTCTGTCACCGAAATGTGAGGAAAATGTATTTTTTTAGCCAAATTTTGAGGTTTGCAAAGGATTCTGGGTAACAGAACCTGGTCAGAGCCCCACAAGTCACCCCATCTTGGATTCCCCTAGGTCTCTAGTTTTAAAAAATGCACAGGTTTGGTAGGTTTCCCTAGGTGCCGGCTGAGCTAGAGGCCAAAATCTACAGGTAGGCACTTTGCAAAAAACAGCTCTGTTTTCTGTGATGTGTCCACGTTGTGTTTTGGGGCATATCCTGTCGCGGGTGCTAGGCCTACCCACACAAGTGAGGTACCATTTTTATCAGGAGACTTGGGGGAACGCTCGGTTAAAGGAAATTTGTGGCTCCTCTCAGATTCCAGAACTTTCTGTCACCGAAATGTGAGGAAAATATGTTTTTCTTGCCAGATTTTGAGGTTTGCAAAGGATTCTGGGTAACAGAACCTGGTCAGAGCCCCACAAGTCACCCCATCTTGGATTCCCCTAGGTCTCTAGTTTTCAAAAATGCACAGGTTTGGTAGGTTTCCCTAGGTGCCGGCTG
The DNA here is from genome assembly GCF_031143425.1 of Pleurodeles waltl. Taxonomy (NCBI): domain Eukaryota; kingdom Metazoa; phylum Chordata; class Amphibia; order Caudata; family Salamandridae; genus Pleurodeles; species Pleurodeles waltl. The sequence continues at coordinate 844,166,231 of NC_090436.1, forward strand.
AGCTAGAGGCCAAAATCTACAGGTAGGCACTTTGCAAAAAACAGCTCTGTTTTCTGTCAAAAAATGGGATGTGCCCACTTTGTGTTTTGGGACATTTCCTGTTGCGGGCGCTAGGACTACCCACACAAGTGAGGTATCATTTTTATCGGGAGACTTGGGGGAACGCTGGGTGGAAGGAAATTTGTGGCTGCTCTCAGATTCCAGAACTTTCTGTCACCGAAATGTGAGGAAAATATATTGTTTTAGCCAAATGTTGAGGTTTGCAAAGGATTCTGGGTAATAGAACCTGGTCAGAGCCCCACAAGTCACCCCACCTTGGATTCCCCTAGGTCTCTAGTTTTAAAAAATGCACAGGTTTGGTAGGTTTCCCTAGGTGCCAGCTGAGCTAGAGGCCTAAATCTACAGGTAGGCACTTTGCAAAAAACAGCTGTTTTCTGTGATGTGTCCACATTGTGTTTTGGGGCATATCCTGTCGCGGGCGCTAGGCCTACCCACACAAGTGAGGTACCATTTTTATCAGGAGACTTGGGGGAACGCTGGGTGCAAGGAAATTTGTGGCTCCTCTCAGATTCCAGAACTTTCTGTCACCGAAATGTGAGGAAAATATGTTTTTTTAGCCAAATTTTGAGGTTTGCAAATGATTCTGGATAACAGAACCTGGTCAGAGCCCCACAAGTTACCCCATCTTGGATTTCCCTAGGTCTCTAGTTTTCAAAAATGCACAGGTTTGGTAGGTTTCACTAGGTGCCGGCTGAGCTAGAGGCCAAAATCTACAGGTAGGCACTTTGCAAAAAACAGCTCTGTTTTCTGTCAAAAAATGGGATGTGCCCACTTTGTGTTTTGGGACATTTCCTGTTGCGGGCGCTAGGACTACCCACACAAGTGAGGTATCATTTTTATCGGGAGACTTGGGGGAACGCTCGGTGGAAGGAAATTTGTGGCTCCTCTCAGATTCCAGAACTTTCTGTCACCGAAATGTGAGGAAAATGTATTTTTTTAGCCAAATTATGAGGTTTGCAAAGGATTCTGGGTAACAGAACCTGGTCAGAGCCCCACAAGTCACCCCATCTTGGATTCCCCTAGGTCTCTAGTTTTAAAAAATGCACAGGTTTGGTAGGTTTCCCTAGGTGCCGGCTGAGCTAGAGGCCAAAATCTACAGGTAGGCACTTTGCAAAAAACAGCTCTGTTTTCTGTGATGTGTCCACGTTGTGTTTTGGGGCATATCCTGTCGCGGGTGCTAGGCCTACCCACACAAGTGAGGTACCATTTTTATCAGGAGACTTGGGGGAACGCTCGGTTAAAGGAAATTTGTGGCTCCTCTCAGATTCCAGAACTTTCTGTCACCGAAATGTGAGGAAAATATGTTTTTCTTGCCAGATTTTGAGGTTTGCAAAGGATTCTGGGTAACAGAACCTGGTCAGAGCCCCACAAGTCACCCCATCTTGGATTCCCCTAGGTCTCTAGTTTTCAAAAATGCACAGGTTTGGTAGGTTTCCCTAGGTGCCGGCTGAGCTAGAGGCCAAAATCTACAGGTAGGCACTTTGCAAAAAACAGCTCTGTTTTCTGTCAAAAAATGGGATGTGCCCACTTTGTGTTTTGGGACATTTCCTGTTGCGGGCGCTAGGACTACCCACACAAGTGAGGTATCATTTTTATCAGGAGACTTGGGGGAACGCTCGGTGGAAGGAAATTTGTGGCTACTCTCAGATTCCAGAACTTTCTGTCACCGAAATGTGAGAAAAATGTGTTTTTTTAGCCAAATTTTGAGGTTTGCAAAGGATTCTGGGTAACAGAACCTGGTCAGAGCCCCACAAGTCACCCCATCTTGGATTCCCCTAGATCTCTAGTTTTCAAAAACACACAGGTTTGGTAGGTTTCCCTAGGTGCCGGCTGAGCTAGAGGCCAGAATCTACAGGTAGGCACTTTGCAAAAAACAGCTGTTTTCTGTGATGTGTCCACGTTGTTTTTTGGGGCATATCCTGTCGCGGGTGCTAGGCCTACCCACACAAGTGAGGTACCATTTTTATTGGGAGACTTGGGGGAACGCTGGGTGGAAGGAAATTTGTGGCTCCTCTCAGATTCCAGAACTTTCTGTCACCGAAATGTGAGGAAAATATGTTTTTTTAGCCAAATGTTGAGGTTTGCAAAGGATTCTGGGTAATAGAACCTGGTCAGAGCCCCACAAGTCACCCCATCTTGGATTCCCCTAGGTCTCTAGTTTTAAAAAATGCACAGGTTTGGTAAGTTTCCCTAGGTGCCAGCTGAGCTAGAGGCCTAAATCTACAGGTAGGCACTTTGCAAAAAACAGCTCTGTTTTCTGTCAAAAAATGGGATGTGCCCACTTTGTGTTTTGGGACATTTCCTGTTGCAGGCGCTAGGACTACCCACACAAGTGAGGTATCATTTTTATCGGGAGACTTGGGGGAACGCTCGGTGGAAGGAAATTTGTGGCTCCTCTCAGATTCCAGAACTTTCTGTCACCGAAATGTGAGGAAAATGTATTTTTTTAGCCAAATTTTGAGGTTTGCAAAGGATTCTGGATAACAGAACCTGGTCAGAGCCCCACAAGTCACCCCATCTTGGATTTCCCTAGGTCTCTAGTTTTCAAAAATGCACAGGTTTGGTAGTTTTCTCTAGGTGCCGGCTGAGCTAGAGGCCAAAATCTACAGGTAGGCACTTTGCAAAAAACAGCTCTGTTTTCTGTGATGTGTCCACGTTGTGTTTTGGGGCATATCCTGTCGCGGACGCTAGGCCTACCCACACAAGTGATGTACCATTTTTATCAGGAGACTTGGGGGAACGCTGGGTGCAAGGAAATTTGTGGCTCCTCTCAGATTCCAGAACTTTCTGTCACCGAAATTTGAGGAAAATATGTTTTTCTAGCCACATTTTGAGGTTTGCAAAGGATTCTGGGTAACAGAACCTGGTCAGAGCCCCACAAGTCACCCCATCGTGGATTACCCTAGGTCTCTAATTTTCAAAAATGCACAGGTTTGGTAGTTTTCCCTAGGTGCCGGCTGAGCTAGAGGCCAAAATCTAAAGGTAGGCACATTGCAAAAAACAGCTCTGTTTTCTGTCAAAAAATGGGATGTGCCCACTTTGTGTTTTGGGACATTTCCTGTCGCAGGCGCTAGGACTACCCACACAAGTGAGGTATCATTTTTATCGGGAGACCTGGGGGAACGCTCGGTGGAAGGAAATTTGTGGCTCCTCTCAGATTCCAGAACTTTCTGTCACCGAAATGTGAGGAAAATGTATTTTTTTAGCCAAATTTTGAGGTTTGCAAATGATTCTGGATAACAGAACCTGGTCAGAGCCCCACAAGTTACCCCATCTTGGATTTCCCTAGGTCTCTAGTTTTCAAAAATGTACTGGTTTGGTAGGTTTCCCTACGTGCCGGCTGAGCTAGAGGCCAAAATCTACAGGTAGGCACTTTGCAAAAAACAGCTCTGTTTTCTGTCAAAAAATGGGATGTGCCCACTTTGTGTTTTGGGATATTTCCTGTCGCGGGCGCTAGGACTACCCACACAAGTGAGGTATCATTTTTATCGGGAGACCTGGGGGAACGCTCTGTGGAAGGAAATTTGTGGCTCCTCTCAGTTTCCAGAACTTTCTGTCACAGAAATGTGAGGAAAATGTGTTTTTTTTGCCACATTTTGAGGTTTGCAAAGGATTCTGGGTAACAGAACCTGGTCAGAGCCCCACAAGTCACCCCATCTTGGATTCCCCTAGGTCTCTAGTTTTCAAAAACGCACAGGTTTGGTAGGTTTCCCTAGGTGCCGGCTGAGCTAGAGGCCAGAATCTACAGGTAGGCAGTTTGCAAAAAACAGCTGTTTTCTGTGATGTGTCCACGTTGTGTTTTGGGGCATATCCTGTCGCGGGCGCTAGGCCTACCCACACAAGTGAGGTACCATTTTTATTGGGAGACTTGGGGGAACGCTGGGTGGAAGGAAATTTGTGGCTGCTCTCAGATTCCAGAACTTTCTGTCACCGAAATGTGAGGAAAATTTATTTTTTTAGCCAAATTTTGAGGTTTGCAAAGGATTCTGGATAACAGAACCTGGTCAGAGCCCCACAAGTTACCCCATCTTGGATTTCCCTAGGTCTCTAGTTTTCAAAAATGCACAGGTTTGGTAGGTTTCCCTAGGTGCCGGCTGAGCTAGAGGCCAAAATCTACAGGTAGGCACTTTGCAAAAAACAGCTCTGTTTTCTGTGATGTGTCCACGTTGTGTTTTGGGGCATATCCTGTCGCGGGTGCTAGGCCTACCCACACAAGTGAGGTACCATTTTTATCAGGACACTTGGGGGAACGCTCAGTTAAAGGAAATTTGTGGCTCCTCTCAGATTCCAGAACTTTCTGTCACCGAAATGTGAGGAAAATATGTTTTTCTTGCCAGATTTTGAGGTTTGCAAAGGATTCTGGGTAACAGAACGTGGTCAGAGCCCCACAAGTCACCCCATCTTGGATTCCCCTAGGTCTCTAGTTTTCAAAAATGCACAGGTTTGGTAGGTTTCCCTAGGTGCCGGCTGAGCTAGAGGCCAAAATCTACAGGTATACACTTTGCAAAAAACAGCTCTGTTTTCTGTCAAAAAATGGGATGTGCCCACTTTGTGTTTTGGGACATTTCCTGTCGCAGGCGCTAGGACTACCCACACAAGTGAGGTATCATTTTTATCGGGAGACCTGGGGGAACTCCCAGTGGAAGGAAATTTGTGGCTACTCTCAGATTACAGATCTTTCTGTCACCGAAATGTGAGGAAAATGTGTTTTTTTAGCCAAATTTTGAGGTTTGCAAAGGATTCTGGGTAACAGAACATGGTCAGAGCCCCACAAGTCACCCCATCTTGGATTCCCCTAGGTCTCTAGTTTTCAAAAATGCACAGGTTTGGTAGGTTTCCCTAGGTGCCGGCTGAGCTAGAGGCCAAAATCTACAGGTAGGCACTTTGTAAAAAACAGCTCTGTTTTCTGTCAAAAAATGGGATGTGCCCACTTTGTGTTTTGGGATATTTCCTGTCGCGAGCGCTAGGACTACCCACACAAGTGAGGTATCATTTTTATCGGGAGACCTGGGGGAACGCTCAGTGGAAGGAAATGTGTGGCTCCTCTCAGATTCCAGAACTTTCTGTCACCGAAATGTGAGAAAAAATTGTTTTTTTAGCCAAATATTGAGGTTTCCAAAGGATTCTGGGTAACAGAACCATTCAGAGCCCCACAAGTCACCCCATCTTGGATTCCCCTAGATCTCTAGTTTTCAAAAACACACAGGTTTGGTAGGTTTCCCTAGGTGCCGGCTGAGCTAGAGGCCAGAATCTACAGGTAGGCACTTTGCAAAAAACAGCTGTTTTCTGCGATGTGTCCACTTTGTGTTTTGGGGCATATCCTGTCGCGGGTGCTAGGCCTACCCACACAAGTGAGGTACCATTTTTATTGGGAGACTTGGGGGAACGCTGGGTGGAAGGAAATTTGTGGCTCCTCTCAGATTCCAGAACTTTCTGTCACCGAAATGTGAGGAAAATATGTTTTTTTAGCCAAATGTTGAGGTTTGCAAAGGATTCTGGGTAATAGAACCTGGTCAGAGCCCCACAAGTCACCCCATCTTGGATTCCCCTAGGTCTCTAGTTTTAAAAAATGCACAGGTTTGGTAAGTTTCCCTAGGTGCCAGCTGAGCTAGAGGCCTAAATCTACAGGTAGGTACTTTGCAAAAAACAGCTGTTTTCTGTGATGTGTCCACGTTGTGTTTTGGGGCATATCCTGTCGCGGGCGCTAGGCCTACCCACACAAGTGAGGTACCATTTTTATTGGGAGACTTGGGGGAACGCTGGGTGGGAGGACATTTGTGGCTCCTCTCAGATTCCAGAACTTTCTGTCACCGAAATGTGAGGAAAATGTATTTTTTTAGCCAAATTTTGAGGTTTGCAAATGATTCTGGATAACAGAACCTGGTCAGAGCCCCACAAGTTACCCCATCTTGGATTTCCCTAGGTCTCTAGTTTTCAAAAATGTACTGGTTTGGTAGGTTTCCCTACGTGCCGGCTGAGCTAGAGGCCAAAATCTACAGGTAGGCACTTTGCAAAAAACAGCTCTGTTTTCTGTCAAAAAATGGGATGTGCCCACTTTGTGTTTTGGGATATTTCCTGTCGCGGGCGCTAGGACTACCCACACAAGTGAGGTATCATTTTTATCGGGAGACCTGGGGGAACACTCTGTGGAAGGAAATTTGTGGCTCCTCTCAGTTTCCAGAACTTTCTGTCACAGAAATGTGAGGAAAATGTGTTTTTTTTTGCCAAATTTTGAGGTTTGCAAAGGATTCTGGGTAACAGAACCTGGTCAGAGCCCCACAAGTCACCCCATCTTGGATTCCCCTAGGTCTCTAGTTTTAAAAAACACACAGGTTTGGTAGGTTTCCCTAGGTGCCGGCTGAGCTAGAGGCCAGAATCTACAGGTAGGCAGTTTGCAAAAAACAGTTTTTTTTCTGTGATGTGTCCACGTTGTGTTTTGGGGCATATCCTGTTGCGGGTGCTAGGCCTACCCACACAAGTGAGGTACCATTTTTATTGGGAGACTTGGGGGAACGCTGGGTGGAAGGAAATTTGTGGCTGCTCTCAGATTCCAGAACTTTCTGTCACCGAAATGTGAGGAAAATATGTTTTTTTAGCCAAATGTTGAGGTTTGCAAAGGATTCTGGGTAATAGAACCTGGTCAGAACCCCACAAGTCACCCCATCTTGGATTCCCCTAGGTCTCTAGTTTTAAAAAATGCACAGGTTTGGTAGGTTTCCCTAGGTGCCAGCTGAGCTAGAGGCCTAAATCTACAGGTAGGCACTTTGCAAAAAACAGCTGTTTTCTGTGATGTGTCCACGTTGTGTTTTGGGGCATATCCTGTCGCGGGCGCTAGGCCTACCCACACAAGTGAGGTACCATTTTTATCGGGAGACTTGGGGGAACGCTGGGTGCAAGGAAATTTGTGGCTCCTCTCAGATTCCAGAACTTTCTGTCACCGAAATGTGAGGAAAATATGTTTTTTTAGCCAAATTTTGAGGTTTGCAAATGATTCTGGATAACAGAACCTGGTCAGAGCCCCACAAGTTACCCCATCTTGGATTTCCCTAGGTCTCTAGTTTTCAAAAATGCACAGGTTTGGTAGGTTTCACTAGGTGCCGGCTGAGCTAGAGGCCAAAATCTACAGGTAGGCACTTTGCAAAAAACAGCTCTGTTTTCTGTCAAAAAATGGGATGTGCCCACTTTGTGTTTTGGGACATTTCCTTTTGCGGGCGCTAGGACTACCCACACAAGTGAGGTATAATTTTTATCGGGAGACTTGGGGGAACGCTCGGTGGAAGGACATTTGTGGCTCCTCTCAGATTCCAGAACGTTCTGTCACCGAAATGTGAGGAAAATGTATTTTTTTAGCCAAATTTTGAGGTTTGCGAAGGATTCTGGGTAACAGAACCTGGTCAGAGCCCCACAAGTCACCCCATCTTGGATTCCCCTAGGTCTCTAGTTTTAAAAAATGCACAGGTTTGGTAGGTTTCCCTAGGTGCCGGCTGAGCTAGAGGCCAAAATCTACAGGTAGGCACTTTGCAAAAAACAGCTCTGTTTTCTGTGATGTGTCCACGTTGTGTTTTGGGGCATATCCTGTCGCGGGTGCTAGGCCTACCCACACAAGTGAGGTACCATTTTTATCAGGAGACTTGGGGGAACGCTCGGTTAAAGGAAATTTGTGGCTCCTCTCAGATTCCAGAACTTTCTGTCACCGAAATGTGAGGAAAATATGTTTTTCTTGCCAGATTTTGAGGTTTGCAAAGGATTCTGGGTAACAGAACCTGGTCAGAGCCCCACAAGTCACCCCATCTTGGATTCCCCTAGGTCTCTAGTTTTCAAAAATGCACAGGTTTGGTAGGTTTCCCTAGGTGCCGGCTGAGCTAGAGGCCAAAATCTACAGGTAGGCACTTTGCAAAAAACAGCTCTGTTTTCTGTCAAAAAATGGGATGTGCCCACTTTGTGTTTTGGGACATTTCCTGTCGCAGGCGCTAGGACTACCCACACAAGTGAGGTATCATTTTTATCGGGAGACCTGGGGGAACGCTCAATGGAAGGAAATTTGTGGCTACTCTCAGATGACAGATCTTTCTGTCACCGAAATTTGAGGAAAATGTGTTTTTTAAGCCAAATTTTGAGGTTTGCAAAGGATTCTGGGTAACAGAACATGGTCAGAGCCCCACAAGTCACCCCATCTTGGATTCCCCTAGGTCTCTAGTTTTCAAAAATGCACAGGTTTGGTAGGTTTCCCTAGGTGCCGGCTGAGCTAGAGGCCAAAATCTACAGGTAGGCACTTTGTTAAAAATAGCTCTGTTTTCTGTCAAAAAATGGGATGTGCCCACTTTGTGTTTTGGGATATTTCCTGTCGCGGGCGCTAGGACTACCCACACAAGTGAGGTATCATTTTTATCGGGAGACCTGGGGGAACGCTCGGTGGAAGGAAATGTGTGGCTCCTCTCAGATTCCAGAACTTTCTGTCACCGAAATGTGAGAAAAATGTGTTTTTTTAGCCAAATTTTGAGGTTTGCAAAGGATTCTGGGTAACAGAACCTGGTCAGAGCCCCACAAGTCACCCCATCTTGGATTCCCCTAGATCTCTAGTTTTCAAAAACACACAGGTTTGGTAGGTTTCCCTAGGTGCCGGCTGAGCTAGAGGCCAGAATCTACAGGTAGGCACTTTGCAAAAAACAGCTGTTTTCTGTGATGTGTCCACGTTGTGTTTTGGGGCATATCCTGTCGCGGGTGCTAGGCCTACCCACACAAGTGAGGTACCATTTTTATTGGGAGACTTGGGGGAACGCTGGGTGGAAGGAAATTTGTGGCTCCTCTCAGATTCCAGAACTTTCTGTCACCGAAATGTGAGGAAAATATGTTTTTTTAGCCAAATGTTGAGGTTTGCAAAGGATTCTGGGTAATAGAACCTGGTCAGAGCCCCACAAGTCACCCCATCTTGGATTCCCCTAGGTCTCTAGTTTAAAAAAATGCACAGGTTTGGTAAGTTTCCCTAGGTGCCAGCTGAGCTAGAGGCCTAAATCTACAGGTAGGCACTTTGCAAAAAACAGCTGTTTTCTGTGATGTGTCCATGTTGTGTTTTGGGGCATATCCTGTCGCGGGCGCTAGGCCTACCCACACAAGTGAGGTACCATTTTTATTGGGAGACTTGGGGGAACGCTGGGTGGAAGGAAATTTGTGGCTCCTCTCAGATTCCAGAACTTTCTGTCACCAAAATGTGAGGAAAATATGTTTTTTTAGCCAAATTTTGAGGTTTGCAAATGATTCTGGATAACAGAACCTGGTCAGAGCCCCACAAGTTACCCCATCTTGGATTCCCCTAGGTCTCTAGTTTTCAAAAACGCACAGGTTTGGTAGGTTTCCATAGGTGCCGGCTGAGCTAGAGGCCAAAATCTACAGGTAGGCACTTTGCAAAAAACAGCTCTGTTTTCTGTCAAAAAATGGGATGTGCCCACTTTGTGTTTTGGGACATTTCCTGTTGCGGGCGCTAGGACTACCCACACAAGTGAGGTATCATTTTTATCGGGAGACTTGGGGGAACGCTCGGTGGAAGGAAATTTGTGGCTCCTCTCAGATTCCAGAACTTTCTGTCACCGAAATGTGAGGAAAATGTATTTTTTTAGCCAAATTTTGAGGTTTGCTAAGGATTCTGGGTAACAGAACCTGGTCAGAGCCCCACAAGTCACCCCATCTTAGATTTCCCTAGGTCTCTAGTTTTAAAAAATGCACAGGTTTGGTAGTTTTCTCTAGGTGCCGGCTGAGCTAGAGGCCAAAATCTACAGGTAGGCACTTTGCAAAAAACAGCTCTGTTTTCTGTGATGTGTCCACGTTGTGTTTTGGGGCATATCCTGTCGCGGACGCTAGGCCTACCCACACAGGTGAGGTACCATTTTTATCAGGAGACTTGGGGGAACGCTCGGTTAAAGGAAATTTGTGGCTCCTCTCAGATTCCAGAACTTTCTGTCACCGAAATGTGAGGAAAATATGTTTTTCTAGCCACATTTTGAGGTTTGCAAAGGATTCTGGGTAACAGAACCTGGTCAGAGCCCCACAAGTCACCCCATCTTGGATTCCCCTAGGTCTCTAGTTTTCAAAAATGCACAGGTTTGGTAGGTTTCCCTAGGTGCCGGCTGAGCTAGAGGCCAAAATCTACAGGTAGGCACTTTGCAAAAAACAGCTCTGTTTTCTGTCAAAAAATGGGATGTGCCCACTTTGTGTTTTGGGACATTTCCTGTTGCGGGCGCTAGGACTACCCACACAAGTGAGGTATCATTTTTATCGGGAGACTTGGGGGAACGCTCGGTGGAAGGAAATTTGTGGCTCCTCTCAGATTCCAGAACTTTCTGTCACCGAAATGTGAGGAAAATTTATTTTTTTAGCCAAATTTTGAGGTTTGCAAAGGATTCTGGGTAACAGAACCTGGTCAGAGCCCCACAAGTCACCCCATCTTGGATTCCCCTAGGTCGCTAGTTTTCAAAAATGCACAGGTTTGGTAGGTTTCCCTAGGTGCCGGCTGAGCTAGAGGCCAAAATCTACAAGTAGGCACTTTGCAAAAAACAGCTCTGTTTTCTGTGATGTGTCCACGTTGTGTTTTGGGGCATATCCTGTTGCGGGTGCTAGGCCTACCCACACAAGTGAGGTACCATTTTTATCAGGAGACTTGGGGGAATGCTCGGTTAAAGGAAATTTGTGGCTCCTCTCAGATTCCAGAACTTTCTGTCACCAAAATGTGAGGAAAATATGTTTTTCTTGCCAGATTTTGAGGTTTGCAAAGGATTCTGGGTAACAGAACCTGGTCAGAGCCCCACAAGTCACCCCATCTTGGATTCCCCTAGGTCTCTAGTTTTCAAAAATGCACAGGTTTGGTAGGTTTCCCTAGGTGCCGGCTGAGCTAGAGGCCAAAATCTACAGGTATACACTTTGCAAAAAACAGCTCTGTTTTCTGTCAAAAAATGGGATGTGCCCACTTTGTGTTTTGGGACATTTCCTGTCGCAGGCGCTAGGACTACCCACACAAGTGAGGTATCATTTTTATCGGGAGACCTGGGGGAACGCTCAGTGGAAGGAAATTTGTGGCTACTCTCAGATTACAGATCTTTCTGTCACCGAAATGTGAGGAAAATGTGTTTTTTTAGCCAAATTTTGAGGTTTGCAAAGGATTCTGGGTAACAGAACATGGTCAGAGCCCCACAAGTCACCCCATCTTGGATTCCCCTAGGTCTCTAGTTTTCAAAAATGCACAGGTTTGGTAGGTTTCCCTAGGTGCCGGCTGAGCTAGAGGCCAAAATCTACAGGTAGGCACTTTGTAAAAAACAGCTCTGTTTTCTGTCAAAAAATGGGATGTGCCCACTTTGTGTTTTGGGATATTTCCTGTCGCGGGCGCTAGGACTACCCACACAAGTGAGGTATCATTTTTATCGGGAGACCTGGGGGAACGCTCGGTGGAAGGAAATGTGTGGCTCCTCTCAGATTCCAGAACTTTCTGTCACTGAAATGTGAGAAAAATTTGTTTTTTTAGCCAAATTTTGAGGTTTGCAAAGGATTCTGGGTAACAGAACCTGGTCAGAGCCCCACAAGTCACCCCATCTTGGATTCCCCTAGATCTCTAGTTTTCAAAAACACACAGGTTTGGTAGGTTTCCCTAGGTGCCGGCTGAGCTAGAGGCCAGAATCTACAGGTAGGCACTTTGCAAAAAACAGCTGTTTTCTGTGATGTGTCCATGTTGTGTTTTGGGGCATATCCTGTCGCGGGTGCTAGGCCTACCCACACAAGTGAGGTACCATTTTTATTGGGAGACTTGGGGGAACGCTGGGTGGAAGGAAATTTGTGGCTCCTCTCAGATTCCAGAACTTTCTGTCACCGAAATGTGAGGAAAATATGTTTTTTTAGCCAAATGTTGAGGTTTGCAAAGGATTCTGGGTAATAGAACCTGGTCAGAGCCCCACAAGTCACCCCATCTTGGATTCCCCTAGGTCTCTAGTTTTAAAAAATGCACAGGTTTGGTAAGTTTCCATAGGTGCCAGCTGAGCTAGAGGCCTAAATCTACAGGTAGGCACTTTGCAAAAAACAGCTGTTTTCTGTGATGTGTCCACGTTGTGTTTTGGGGCATATCCTGTCGCGGGCGCTAGGCCTACCCACACAAGTGAGGTACCATTTTTATTGGGAGACTTGGGGGAACGCTGGGTGGAAGGAAATTTGTGGCTGCTCTCAGATTCCAGAACTTTCTGTCACCGAAATGTGAGGAAATTATATTTTTTTAGCCAAATGTTGAGGTTTGCAAAGGATTCTGGGTAATAGAACCTGGTCAGAGCCCCACAAGTCACCCCACCTTGGATTCCCCTAGGTCTCTAGTTTTAAAAAATGCACAGGTTTGGTAGGTTTCCCTAGGTGCCAGCTGAGCTAGAGGCCTAAATCTACAGGTAGGCACTTTGCAAAAAACAGCTGTTTTCTGTGATGTGTCCACATTGTGTTTTGGGGCATATCCTGTCGCGGGCGCTAGGCCTACCCACACAAGTGAGGTACCATTTTTATCAGGAGACTTGGGGGAACGCTGGGTGCAAGGAAATTTGTGGCTCCTCTCAGATTCCAGAACTTTCTGTCACCGAAATGTGAGGAAAATATGTTTTTTTAGCCAAATTTTGAGGTTTGAAAATGATTCTGGATAACAGAACCTGGTCAGAGCCCCACAAGTTACCCCATCTTGGATTTCCCTAGGTCTCTAGTTTTCAAAAATGCACAGGTTTGGTAGGTTTCACTAGGTGCCGGCTGAGCTAGAGGCCAAAATCGACAGGTAGGCACTTTGCAAAAAACAGCTCTGTTTTCTGTCAAAAAATGGGATGTGCCCACTTTGTGTTTTGGGACATTTCCTGTTGCGGGCGCTAGGACTACCCACACAAGTGAGGTATCATTTTTATCGGGAGACTTGGGGGAACGCTCGGTGGAAGGAAATTTGTGGCTCCTCTCAGATTCCAGAACTTTCTGTCACCGAAATGTGAGGAAAATGTATTTTTTTAGCCAAATTTTGAGGTTTGCAAAGGATTCTGGGTAACAGAACCTGGTCAGAGCCCCACAAGTCACCCCATCTTGGATTCCCCTAGGTCTCTAGTTTTAAAAAATGCACAGGTTTGGTAGGTTTCCCTAGGTGCCGGCTGAGCTAGAGGCCAAAATCTACAGGTAGGCACTTTGCAAAAAACAGCTCTGTTTTCTGTGATGTGTCCACGTTGTGTTTTGGGGCATATCCTGTCGCGGGTGCTAGGCCTACCCACACAAGTGAGGTACCATTTTTATCAGGAGACTTGGGGGAACGCTCGGTTAAAGGAAATTTGTTGCTCCTCTCAGATTCCAGAACTTTCTGTCACCGAAATGTGAGGAAAATATGTTTTTCTTGCCAGATTTTGAGGTTTGCAAAGGATTCTGGGTTACAGAACCTGGTCAGAGCCCCACAAGTCACCCCATCTTGGATTCCCCTAGGTCTCTAGTTTTCAAAAATGCACAGGTTTGGTAGGTTTCCCTAGGTGCCGGCTGAGCTAGAGGCCAAAATCTACAGGTAGGCACTTTGCAAAAAACAGCTCTGTTTTCTGTCAAAAAATGGGATGTGCCCACTTTGTGTTTTGGGACATTTCCTGTTGCAGGCGCTAGGACTACCCACACAAGTGAGGTATCATTTTTATCGGGAGACTTGGGGGAACGCTCGGTGGAAGGAAATTTGTGGCTCCTCTCAGATTGCAGAACTTTCTGTCACCGAAATGTGAGGAAAATTTATTTTTTTAGCCAAATTTTGAGGTTTGCAAAGGATTCTGGGTAACAGAACCTGGTCAGAGCCCCACAAGTCACCCCATCTTGGATTCCCCTAGATCTCTAGTTTTCAAAAACACACAGGTTTGGTAGGTTTCCCTAGGTGCCGGCTGAGCTAGAGGCCAGAATCTACAGGTAGGCACTTTGCAAAAAACAGCTGTTTTCTGTGATGTGTCCACGTTGTGTTTTGGGGCATATCCTGTCGCGGGTGCTAGGCCTACCCACACAAGTGAGGTACCATTTTTATTGGGAGACTTGGGGGAACGCTGGGTGGAAGGAAATTTGTGGCTCCTCTCAGATTCCAGAACTTTCTGTCACCGAAACGTGAGGAAAATATGTTTTTTTAGCCAAATGTTGAGGTTTGCAAAGGATTCTGGGTAATAGAACCTGGTCAGAGCCCCACAAGTCACCCCATCTTGGATTCCCCTAGGTCTCTAGTTTTAAAAAATGCACAGGTTTGGTAAGTTTCCCTAGGTGCCAGCTGAGCTAGAGGCCTAAATCTACAGGTAGGCACTTTGCAAAAAACAGCTGTTTTCTGTGATGTGTCCACGTTGTGTTTTGGGGCATATCCTGTCGCGGGCGCTAGGCCTACCCACACAAGTGAGGTACCATTTTTATTGGGAGACTTGGGGGAAAGCTGGGTGGAAGGACATTTGTGGCTCCTCTCAGATTCCAGAACTTTCTGTCACCGAAATGTGAGGAAAATTTATTTTTTTAGCCAAATTTTGAGGTTTGCAAAGGATTCTGGGTAACAGAACCTGGTCAGAGCCCCACAAGTCACCCCATCTTGGATTCCCCTAGGTCTCTAGTTTTCAAAAATGCACAGGTTTGGTAGGTTTCCCTAGGTGCCGGCTGAGCTAGAGGCCAAAATCTACAGGTAGGCACTTTGTAAAAAAACAGCTCTGTTTTCTGTCAAAAAATGGGATGTGCCCACTTTGTGTTTTGGGATATTTCCTGTCGCGGGCGCTAGGACTACCCACACAAGTGAGGTATCATTTTTATCGGGAGACCTGGGGGAACGCTCGGTGGAAGGAAATGTGTGGCTCCTCTCAGATTCCAGAACTTTCTGTCACCGAAATGTGAGAAAAATTTGTTTTTTTAGCCAAATTTTGAGGTTTGCAAAGGATTCTGGGTAACAGAACCTGGTCAGAGCCCCACAAGTCACCCCATCTTGGATTCCCCTAGATCTCTAGTTTTCAAAAACACACAGGTTTGGTAGGTTTCCCTAGGTGCCGGCTGAGCTAGAGGCCAGAATCTACAGGTAGGCACTTTGCAAAAAACAGCTTTTTTCTGTGATGTGTCCACGTTGTGTTTTGGGGCATATCCTGTCGCGGGTGCTAGGCCTACCCACACAAGTGAGGTACCATTTTTATTGGGAGACTTGGGGGAACGCTGGGTGGAAGGAAATTTGTGGCTGCTCTCAGATTCCAGAACTTTCTGTCACCGAAATGTGAGGAAAATATGTTTTTTTAGCCAAATGTTGAGGTTTGCAAAGGATTCTGGGTAATAGAACCTGGTCAGAGCCCCACAAGTCACCCCATCTTGGATTCCCCTAGGTCTCTAGTTTTAAAAAATGCACAGGTTTGGTAGGTTTCCCTAGGTGCCAGCTGAGCTAGAGGCCTAAATCTACAGGTAGGCACTTTGCAAAAAACAGCTGTTTTCTGTGATGTGTCCACGTTGTGTTTTGGGGCATATCCTGTCGCGGGCGCTAGGCCTACCCACACAAGTGAGGTACCATTTTTATCGGGAGACTTGGGGGAACGCTGGGTGCAAGGAAATTTGTGGCTCCTCTCAGATTCCAGAACTTTCTGTCACCGAAATGTGAGGAAAATATGTTTTTTTAGCCAAATTTTGAGGTTTGCAAATGATTCTGGATAACAGAACCTGGTCAGAGCCCCACAAGTTACCCCATCTTGGATTTCCCTAGGTCTCTAGTTTTCAAAAATGCACAGGTTTGGTAGGTTTCACTAGGTGCCGGCTGAGCTAGAGGCCAAAATCTACAGGTAGGCACTTTGCAAAAAACAGCTCTGTTTTCTGTCAAAAAATGGGATGTGCCCACTTTGTGTTTTGGGACATTTCCTTTTGCGGGCGCTAGGACTACCCACACAAGTGAGGTATAATTTTTATCGGGAGACTTGGGGGAACGCTCGGTGGAAGGACATTTGTGGCTCCTCTCAGATTCCAGAACTTTCTGTCACCGAAATGTGAGGAAAATGTATTTTTTTAGCCAAATTTTGAGGTTTGCAAAGGATTCTGGGTAACAGAACCTGGTCAGAGCCCCACAAGTCACCCCATCTTGGATTCCCCTAGGTCTCTAGTTTTAAAAAATTCACAGGTTTGGTAGGTTTCCCTAGGTGCCGGCTGAGCTAGAGGCCAAAATCTACAGGTAGGCACTTTGCAAAAAACAGCTCTGTTTTCTGTGATGTGTCCACATTGTGTTTTGGGGCATCTCCTGTCGCGGGTGCTAGGCCTACCCACACAAGTGAGGTACCATTTTTATCAGGAGACTTGGGGGAACGCTCGGTTAAAGGAAATTTGTGGCTCCTCTCAGATTCCAGAACTTTCTGTCACCGAAATGTGAGGAAAATATGTTTATCTTGCCAGATTTTGAGGTTTGCAAAGGATTCTGGGTAACAGAACCTGGTCAGAGCCCCACAAGTCACCCCATCTTGGATTCCCCTAGGTCTCTAGTTTTCAAAAATGCACAGGTTTGGTAGGTTTCCCTAGGTGCCGGCTGAGCTAGAGGCCAAAATCTACAGGTAGGCACTTTGCAAAAAACAGCTCTGTTTTCTGTCAAAAAATGGGATGTGCCCACTTTGTGTTTTGGGACATTTCCTGTCGCAGGCGCTAGGACTACCCACACAAGTGAGGTATCATTTTTATCGGGAGACCTGGGGGAACGCTCAATGGAAGGAAATTTGTGGCTACTCTCAGATGACAGATCTTTCTGTCACCGAAATGTGAGGAAAATGTGTTTTTTAAGCCAAATTTTGAGGTTTGCAAAGGATTCTGGGTAACAGAACATGGTCAGAGCCCCACAAGTCACCCCATCTTGGATTCCCCTAGGTCTCTAGTTTTCAAAAATGCACAGGTTTGGTAGGTTTCCCTAGGTGCCGGCTGAGCTAGAGGCCAAAATCTACAGGTAGGCACTTTGTAAAAAACAGCTCTGTTTTCTGTCAAAAAATGGGATGTGCCCACTTTGTGTTTTGGGATATTTCCTGTCGCGGGCGCTAGGACTACCCACACAAGTGAGGTATCATTTTTATCGGGAGACCTGGGGGAACGCTCGGTGGAAGGAAATGTGTGGCTCCTCTCAGATTCCAGAACTTTCTGTCACCGAAATGTGAGAAAAATGTGTTTTTTTAGCCAAATTTTGAGGTTTGCAAAGGATTCTGGGTAACAGAACCTGGTCAGAGCCCCACAAGTCACCCCATCTTGGATTCCCCTAGATCTCTAGTTTTCAAAAACACACAGGTTTGGTAGGTTTCCCTAGGTGCCGGCTGAGCTAGAGGCCAGAATCTACAGGTAGGCACTTTGCAAAAAACAGCTGTTTTCTGTGATGTGTCCACGTTGTGTTTTGGGGCATATCCTGTCGCGGGTGCTAGGCCTACCCACACAAGTGAGGTACCATTTTTATTGGGAGACTTGGGGGAACGCTGGGTGGAAGGAAATTTGTGGCTCCTCTCAGATTCCAGAACTTTCTGTCACCGAAATGTGAGGAAAATATGTTTTTTTAGCCAAATGTTGAGGTTTGCAAAGGATTCTGGGTAATAGAACCTGGTCAGAGCCCCACAAGTCACCCCATCTTGGATTCCCCTAGGTCTCTAGTTTTAAAAAATGCACAGGTTTGGTAAGTTTCCCTAGGTGCCAGTTGAGCTAGAGGCCTAAATCTACAGGTAGGCACTTTGCAAAAAACAGCTGTTTTCTGTGATGTGTCCATGTTGTGTTTTGGGGCATATCCTGTCGCGGGCGCTAGGCCTACCCACACAAGTGAGGTACCATTTTTATTGGGAGACTTGGGGGAACGCTGGGTGGAAGGAAATTTGTGGCTCCTCTCAGATTCCAGAACTTTCTGTCACCAAAATGTGAGGAAAATATGTTTTTTTAGCCAAATTTTGAGGTTTGCAAATGATTCTGGATAACAGAACCTGGTCAGAGCCCCACAAGTTACCCCATCTTGGATTCCCCTAGGTCTCTAGTTTTCAAAAACGCACAGGTTTGGTAGGTTTCCATAGGTGCCGGCTGAGCTAGAGGCCAAAATCTACAGGTAGGCACTTTGCAAAAAACAGCTCTGTTTTCTGTCAAAAAATGGGATGTGCCCACTTTGTGTTTTGGGACATTTCCTGTTGCGGGCGCTAGGACTACCCACACAAGTGAGGTATCATTTTTATCGGGAGACTTGGGGGAACGCTCGGTGGAAGGAAATTTGTGGCTCCTCTCAGATTCCAGAACTTTCTGTCACCGAAATGTGAGGAAAATGTATTTTTTTAGCCAAATTTTGAGGTTTGCAAAGGATTCTGGGTAACAGAACCTGGTCAGAGCCCCACAAGTCACCCCATCTTGGATTTCCCTAGGTCTCTAGTTTTCAAAAATGCACAGGTTTGGTAGTTTTCTCTAGGTGCCGGCTGAGCTAGAGGCCAAAATCTACAGGTAGGCACTTTGCAAAAAACAGCTCTGTTTTCTGTGATGTGTCCACGTTGTGTTTTGGGGCATATCCTGTCGCGGACGCTAGGCCTACCCACACAAGTGAGGTACCATTTTTATCAGGAGACTTGGGGGAACGCTCGGTTAAAGGAAATTTGTGGCTCCTCTCAGATTCCAGAACTTTCTGTCACCGAAATGTGAGGAAAATATGTTTTTCTAGCCACATTTTGAGGTTTGCAAAGGATTCTGGGTAACAGAACCTGGTCAGAGCCCCACAAGTCACCCCATCTTGGATTCCCCTAGGTCTCTAGTTTTCAAAAATGCACAGGTTTGGTAGGTTTCCCTAGGTGCCGGCTGAGCTAGAGGCCAAAATCTACAGGTAGGCACTTTGCAAAAAACAGCTCTGTTTTCTGTCAAAAAATGGGATGTGCCCACTTTGTGTTTTGGGACATTTCCAGTTGCGGGCGCTAGGACTACCCACACAAGTGAGGTATCATTTTTATCGGGAGACTTGGGGGAACGCTCGGTGGAAGGAAATTTGTGGCTCCTCTCAGATTCCAGAACTTTCTGTCACCGAAATGTGAGGAAAATGTATTTTTTTAGCCAAATTTTGAGGTTTGCAAAGGATTCTGGGTAACAGAACCTGGTCAGAGCCCCACAAGTCACCCCATCTTGGATTCCCCTAGGTCGCTAGTTTTCAAAAATGCACAGGTTTGGTAGTTTTCTCTAGGTGCCGGCTGAGCTAGAGGCCAAAATCTACAGGTAGGCACTTTGTAAAAAACAGCTCTGTTTTCTGTCAAAAAATGGGATGTGCCCACTTTGTGTTTTGGGATATTTCCTGTCGCGGGCGCTAGGACTACCCACACAAGTGAGGTATCATTTTTATCGGGAGACCTGGGGGAACGCTCGGTGGAAGGAAATGTGTGGCTCCTCTCAGATTCCAGAACTTTCTGTCACCGAAATGTGAGAAAAATGTGTTTTTTTAGCCAAATTTTAAGGTTTGCAAAGGATTCTGGGTAACAGAACCTGGTCAGAGCCCCACAAGTCACCCCATCTTGGATTCCCCTAGATCTCTAGTTTTCAAAAACACACAGGTTTGGTAGGTTTCCCTAGGTGCCGGCTGAGCTAGAGGCCAGAATCTACAGGTAGGCACTTTGCAAAAAACAGCTGTTTTCTGTGATGTGTCCACGTTGTGTTTTGGGGCATATCCTGTCGCGGGTGCTAGGCCTACCCACACAAGTGAGGTACCATTTTTATTGGGAGACTTGGGGGAACGCTGGGTGGAAGGAAATTTGTGGCTCCTCTCAGATTCCAGAACTTTCTGTCACCGAAATGTGAGGAAAATATGTTTTTTTAGCCAAATGTTGAGGTTTGCAAAGGATTCTGGGTAATAGAACCTGGTCAGAGCCCCACAAGTCACCCCATCTTGGATTCCCCTAGGTCTCTAGTTTTAAAAAATGCACAGGTTTGGTAAGTTTCCCTAGGTGCCAGTTGAGCTAGAGGCCTAAATCTACAGGTAGGCACTTTGCAAAAAACAGCTGTTTTCTGTGATGTGTCCATGTTGTGTTTTGGGGCATATCCTGTCGCGGGCGCTAGGCCTACCCACACAAGTGAGGTACCATTTTTATTGGGAGACTTGGGGGAACGCTGGGTGGAAGGAAATTTGTGGCTCCTCTCAGATTCCAGAACTTTCTGTCACCAAAATGTGAGGAAAATATGTTTTTTTAGCCAAATTTTGAGGTTTGCAAATGATTCTGGATAACAGAACCTGGTCAGAGCCCCACAAGTTACCCCATCTTGGATTCCCCTAGGTCTCTAGTTTTCAAAAACGCACAGGTTTGGTAGGTTTCCATAGGTGCCGGCTGAGCTAGAGGCCAAAATCTACAGGTAGGCACTTTGCAAAAAACAGCTCTGTTTTCTGTCAAAAAATGGGATGTGCCCACTTTGTGTTTTGGGACATTTCCTGTTGCGGGCGCTAGGACTACCCACACAAGTGAGGTATCATTTTTATCGGGAGACTTGGGGGAACGCTCGGTGGAAGGAAATTTGTGGCTCCTCTCAGATTCCAGAACTTTCTGTCACCGAAATGTGAGGAAAATGTATTTTTTTAGCCAAATTTTGAGGTTTGCAAAGGATTCTGGGTAACAGAACCTGGTCAGAGCCCCACAAGTCACCCCATCTTGGATTTCCCTAGGTCTCTAGTTTTCAAAAATGCACAGGTTTGGTAGTTTTCTCTAGGTGCCGGCTGAGCTAGAGGCCAAAATCTACAGGTAGGCACTTTGCAAAAAACAGCTCTGTTTTCTGTGATGTGTCCACGTTGTGTTTTGGGGCATATCCTGTCGCGGACGCTAGGCCTACCCACACAAGTGAGGTACCATTTTTATCAGGAGACTTGGGGGAACGCTCGGTTAAAGGAAATTTGTGGCTCCTCTCAGATTCCAGAACTTTCTGTCACCGAAATGTGAGGAAAATATGTTTTTCTAGCCACATTTTGAGGTTTGCAAAGGATTCTGGGTAACAGAACCTGGTCAGAGCCCCACAAGTCACCCCATCTTGGATTCCCCTAGGTCTCTAGTTTTCAAAAATGCACAGGTTTGGTAGGTTTCCCTAGGTGCCGGCTGAGCTAGAGGCCAAAATCTACAGGTAGGCACTTTGCAAAAAACAGCTCTGTTTTCTGTCAAAAAATGGGATGTGCCCACTTTGTGTTTTGGGACATTTCCAGTTGCGGGCGCTAGGACTACCCACACAAGTGAGGTATCATTTTTATCGGGAGACTTGGGGGAACGCTCGGTGGAAGGAAATTTGTGGCTCCTCTCAGATTCCAGAACTTTCTGTCACCGAAATGTGAGGAAAATGTATTTTTTTAGCCAAATTTTGAGGTTTGCAAAGGATTCTGGGTAACAGAACCTGGTCAGAGCCCCACAAGTCACCCCATCTTGGATTCCCCTAGGTCGCTAGTTTTCAAAAATGCACAGGTTTGGTAGGTTTCCCTAGGTGCCGGCTGAGCTAGAGGCCAAAATCTACAGGTAGGCACTTTGCAAAAAACAGCTCTGTTTTCTGTGATGTGTCCACGTTGTGTTTTGGGGCATATCCTGTTGCGGGTGCTAGGCCTACCCACACAAGTGAGGTACCATTTTTATCAGGAGACTTGGGGGAACGCTCGGTTAAAGGAAATTTGTGGCTCCTCTCAGATTCCAGAACTTTCTGTCACCGAAATGTGAGGAAAATATGTTTTTCTTGCCAGATTTTGAGGTTTGCAAAGGATTCTGGGTAACAGAACCTGGTCAGAGCCCCACAAGTCACCCCATCTTGGATTCCCCTAGGTCTCTAGTTTTCAAAAATGCACAGGTTTGGTAGGTTTCCCTAGGTGCCGGCTGAGCTAGAGGCCAAAATCTACAGGTATACACTTTGCAAAAAACAGCTCTGTTTTCTGTCAAAAAATGGGATGTGCCCACTTTGTGTTTTGGGACATTTCCTGTCGCAGGCGCTAGGACTACCCACACAAGTGAGGTATCATTTTTATCGGGAGACCTGGGGGAACGCTCAGTGGAAGGAAATTTGTGGCTACTCTCAGATTACAGATCTTTCTGTCACCGAAATGTGAGGAAAATGTGTTTTTTTAGCCAAATTTTGAGGTTTGCAAAGGATTCTGGGTAACAGAACATGGTCAGAGCCCCACAAGTCACCCCATCTTGGATTCCCCTAGGTCGCTAGTTTTCAAAAATGCACAGGTTTGGTAGGTTTCCCTAGGTGCCGGCTGAGCTAGAGGCCAAAATCTACAGGTAGGCACTTTGTAAAAAACAGCTCTGTTTTCTGTCAAAAAATGGGATGTGCCCACTTTGTGTTTTGGGATATTTCCTGTCGCGGGCGCTAGGACTACCCACACAAGTGAGGTATCATTTTTATCGGGAGACCTGGGGGAACGCTCGGTGGAAGGAAATGTGTGGCTCCTCTCAGATTCCAAAACTTTCTGTCACTGAAATGTGAGAAAAATTTGTTTTTTTAGCCAAATTTTGAGGTTTGCAAAGGATTCTGGGTAACAGAACCTGGTCAGAGCCCCACAAGTCACCCCATCTTGGATTCCCCTAGATCTCTAGTTTTCAAAAACACACAGGTTTGGTAGGTTTCCCTAGGTGCCGGCTGAGCTAGAGGCCAGAATCTACAGGTAGGCACTTTGCAAAAAACAGCTGTTTTCTGTGATGTGTCCATGTTGTGTTTTGGGGCATATCCTGTCGCGGGTGCTAGGCCTACCCACACAAGTGAGGTACCATTTTTATTGGGAGACTTGGGGGAACGCTGGGTGGAAGGAAATTTGTGGCTCCTCTCAGATTCCAGAACTTTCTGTCACCGAAATGTGAGGAAAATATGTTTTTTTAGCCAAATGTTGAGGTTTGCAAAGGATTCTGGGTAATAGAACCTGGTCAGAGCCCCACAAGTCACCCCATCTTGGATTCCCCTAGGTCTCTAGTTTTAAAAAATGCACAGGTTTGGTAAGTTTCCATAGGTGCCAGCTGAGCTAGAGGCCTAAATCTACAGGTAGGCACTTTGCAAAAAACAGCTGTTTTCTGTGATGTGTCCACGTTGTGTTTTGGGGCATATCCTGTCGCGGGCGCTAGGCCTACCCACACAAGTGAGGTACCATTTTTATTGGGAGACTTGGGGGAACGCTGGGTGGAAGGAAATTTGTGGCTGCTCTCAGATTCCAGAACTTTCTGTCACCGAAATGTGAGGAAAATATATTTTTTTAGCCAAATGTTGAGGTTTGCAAAGGATTCTGGGTAATAGAACCTGGTCAGAGCCCCACAAGTCACCCCACCTTGGATTCCCCTAGGTCTCTAGTTTTAAAAAATGCACAGGTTTGGTAGGTTTCCCTAGGTGCCAGCTGAGCTAGAGGCCTAAATCTACAGGTAGGCACTTTGCAAAAAACAGCTGTTTTCTGTGATGTGTCCACATTGTGTTTTGGGGCATATCCTGTCGCGGGCGCTAGGCCTACCCACACAAGTGAGGTACCATTTTTATCAGGAGACTTGGGGGAACGCTGGTTGCAAGGAAATTTGTGGCTCCTCTCAGATTCCAGAACTTTCTGTCACCAAAATGTGAGGAAAATATGTTTTTTTAGCCAAATTTTGAGGTTTGCAAATGATTCTGGATAACAGAACCTGGTCAGAGCCCCACAAGTTACCCCATCTTGGATTTCCCTAGGTCTCTAGTTTTCAAAAATGCACAGGTTTGGTAGGTTTCACTAGGTGCCGGCTGAGCTAGAGGCCAAAATCTACAGGTAGGCACTTTGCAAAAAACAGCTCTGTTTTCTGTCAAAAAATGGGATGTGCCCACTTTGTGTTTTGGGACATTTCCTGTTGCGGGCGCTAGGACTACCCACACAAGTGAGGTATCATTTTTATCGGGAGACTTGGGGGAACGCTCGGTGGAAGGAAATTTGTGGCTCCTCTCAGATTCCAGAACTTTCTGTCACCGAAACGTGAGGAAAATGTATTTTTTTAGCCAAATTTTGAGGTTTGCAAAGGATTCTGGGTAACAGAACCTGGTCAGAGCCCCACAAGTCACCCCATCTTGGATTCCCCTAGGTCTCTAGTTTTAAAAAATGCACAGGTTTGGTAGGTTTCCCTAGGTGCCGGCTGAGCTAGAGGCCAAAATCTACAGGTAGGCACTTTGCAAAAAACAGCTCTGTTTTCTGTGATGTGTCCACGTTGTGTTTTGGGGCATATCCTGTCGCGGGTGCTAGGCCTACCCACACAAGTGAGGTACCATTTTTATCAGGAGACTTGGGGGAACGCTCGGTTAAAGGAAATTTGTGGCTCCTCTCAGATTCCAGAACTTTCTGTCACCGAAATGTGAGGAAAATATGTTTTTCTTGCCAGATTTTGAGGTTTGCAAAGGATTCTGGGTAACAGAACCTGGTCAGAGCCCCACAAGTCACCCCATCTTGGATTCCCCTAGGTCTCTAGTTTTCAAAAATGCACAGGTTTGGTAGGTTTCCCTAGGTGCCGGCTGAGCAAGAGGCCAAAATCTACAGGTAGGCACTTTGCAAAAAACAGCTCTGTTTTCTGTCAAAAAATGGGATGTGCCCACTTTGTGTTTTGGGACATTTCCTGTTGCAGGCGCTAGGACTACCCACACAAGTGAGGTATCATTTTTATCGGGAGACTTGGGGGAACGCTCGGTGGAAGGAAATTTGTGGCTCCTCTCAGATTCCAGAACTTTCTGTCACCGAAATGTGAGGAAAATTTATTTTTTTAGCCAAATTTTGAGGTTTGCAAAGGATTCTGGGTAACAGAACCTGGTCAGAGCCCCACAAGTCACCCCATCTTGGATTGCCCTAGGTCTCTAGTTTTCAAAAATGCACAGGTTTGGTAGGTTTCCCTAGGTGCCGGCTGAGCTAGAGGCCAAAATCCACAGGTAGGCACTTTGTAAAAAACAGCTCTGTTTTCTGTCAAAAAATGGGATGTGCCCACTTTGTGTTTTGGGATATTTCCTGTCGCGGGCGCTAGGACTACCCACACAAGTGAGGTATCATTTTTATCGGGAGACCTGGGGGAACGCTCGGTGGAAGGAAATGTGTGGCTCCTCTCAGATTCCAGAACTTTCTGTCACCGAAATGTGAGAAAAATTAGTTTTTTTAGCCAAATTTTGAGGTTTGCAAAGGATTCTGGGTAACAGAACCTGGTCAGAGCCCCACAAGTCACCCCATCTTGGATTCCCCTAGATCTCTAGTTTTCAAAAACACACAGGTTTGGTAGGTTTCCCTAGGTGCCGGCTGAGCTAGAGGCCAGAATCTACAGGTAGGCACTTTGCAAAAAACAGCTGTTTTCTGTGATGTGTCCAGGTTGTGTTTTGGGGCATATCCTGTCGCGGGTGCTAGGCCTACCCACACAAGTGAGGTACCATTTTTATTGGGAGACTTGGGGGAACGCTGGGTGGAAGGAAATTTGTGGCTCCTCTCAGATTCCAGAACTTTCTGTCACCGAAACGTGAGGAAAATATGTTTTTTTAGCCAAATGTTGAGGTTTGCAAAGGATTCTGGGTAATAGAACCTGGTCAGAGCCCCACAAGTCACCCCATCTTGGATTCCCCTAGGTCTCTAGTTTTAAAAAATGCACAGGTTTGGTAAGTTTCCCTAGGTGCCAGCTGAGCTAGAGGCCTAAATCTACAGGTAGGCACTTTGCAAAAAACAGCTGTTTTCTGTGATGTGTCCACGTTGTGTTTTGGGGCATATCCTGTCGCGGGCGCTAGGCCTACCCACACAAGTGAGGTACCATTTTTATTGGGAGACTTGGGGGAAAGCTGGGTGGAAGGACATTTGTGGCTCCTCTCAGATTCCAGAACTTTCTGTCACCGAAATGTGAGGAAAATGTATTTTTTTAGCCAAATTTTGAGGTTTGCAAATGATTCTGGATAACAGAACCTGGTCAGAGCCCCACAAGTTACCCCATCTTGGATTTCCCTAGGTCTCTAGTTTTAAAAAATGTACTGGTTTGGTAGGTTTCCCTACGTGCCGGCTGAGCTAGAGGCCAAAATCTACAGGTAGGCACTTTGCAAAAAACAGCTCTGTTTTCTGTCAAAAAATGGGATGTGCCCACTTTGTGTTTTGGGATATTTCCTGTCGCGGGCGCTAGGACTACCCACACAAGTGAGGTATCATTTTTATCGGGAGACCTGGGGGAACGCTCTGTGGAAGGACATTTGTGGCTCCTCTCAGTTTCCAGAACTTTCTGTCACAGAAATGTGAGGAAAATGTGTTTTTTTTTGCCAAATTTTGAGGTTTGCAAAGGATTCTGGGTAACAGAACCTGGTCAGAGCCCCACAAGTCACCCCATCTTGGATTCCCCTAGGTCTCTAGTTTTAAAAAATGCACAGGTTTGGTAAGTTTCCCTAGGTGCCAGTTGAGCTAGAGGCCTAAATCTACAGGTAGGCACTTTGCAAAAAACAGCTGTTTTCTGTGATGTGTCCATGTTGTGTTTTGGGGCATATCCTGTCGCGGGCGCTAGGCCTACCCACACAAGTGAGGTACCATTTTTATTGGGAGACTTGGGGGAACGCTGGGTGGAAGGAAATTTGTGGCTCCTCTCAGATTCCAGAACTTTCTGTCACCAAAATGTGAGGAAAATATGTTTTTTTAGCCAAATTTTGAGGTTTGCAAATGATTCTGGATAACAGAACCTGGTCAGAGCCCCACAAGTTACCCCATCTTGGATTCCCCTAGGTCTCTAGTTTTCAAAAACGCACAGGTTTGGTAGGTTTCCATAGGTGCCGGCTGAGCTAGAGGCCAAAATCTACAGGTAGGCACTTTGCAAAAAACAGCTCTGTTTTCTGTCAAAAAATGGGATGTGCCCACTTTGTGTTTTGGGACATTTCCTGTTGCGGGCGCTAGGACTACCCACACAAGTGAGGTATCATTTTTATCGGGAGACTTGGGGGAACGCTCGGTGGAAGGAAATTTGTGGCTCCTCTCAGATTCCAGAACTTTCTGTCACCGAAATGTGAGGAAAATGTATTTTTTTAGCCAAATTTTGAGGTTTGCAAAGGATTCTGGGTAACAGAACCTGGTCAGAGCCCCACAAGTCACCCCATCTTGGATTTCCCTAGGTCTCTAGTTTTCAAAAATGCACAGGTTTGGTAGTTTTCTCTAGGTGCCGGCTGAGCTAGAGGCCAAAATCTACAGGTAGGCACTTTGCAAAAAACAGCTCTGTTTTCTGTGATGTGTCCACGTTGTGTTTTGGGGCATATCCTGTCGCGGACGCTAGGCCTACCCACACAAGTGAGGTACCATTTTTATCAGGAGACTTGGGGGAACGCTCGGTTAAAGGAAATTTGTGGCTCCTCTCAGATTCCAGAACTTTCTGTCACCGAAATGTGAGGAAAATATGTTTTTCTAGCCACATTTTGAGGTTTGCAAAGGATTCTGGGTAACAGAACCTGGTCAGAGCCCCACAAGTCACCCCATCTTGGATTCCCCTAGGTCTCTAGTTTTCAAAAATGCACAGGTTTGGTAGGTTTCCCTAGGTGCCGGCTGAGCTAGAGGCCAAAATCTACAGGTAGGCACTTTGCAAAAAACAGCTCTGTTTTCTGTCAAAAAATGGGATGTGCCCACTTTGTGTTTTGGGACATTTCCAGTTGCGGGCGCTAGGACTACCCACACAAGTGAGGTATCATTTTTATCGGGAGACTTGGGGGAACGCTCGGTGGAAGGAAATTTGTGGCTCCTCTCAGATTCCAGAACTTTCTGTCACCGAAATGTGAGGAAAATGTATTTTTTTAGCCAAATTTTGAGGTTTGCAAAGGATTCTGGGTAACAGAACCTGGTCAGAGCCCCACAAGTCACCCCATCTTGGATTCCCCTAGGTCGCTAGTTTTCAAAAATGCACAGGTTTGGTAGGTTTCCCTAGGTGCCGGCTGAGCTAGAGGCCAAAATCTACAGGTAGGCACTTTGCAAAAAACAGCTCTGTTTTCTGTGATGTGTCCACGTTGTGTTTTGGGGCATATCCTGTTGCGGGTGCTAGGCCTACCCACACAAGTGAGGTACCATTTTTATCAGGAGACTTGGGGGAACGCTCGGTTAAAGGAAATTTGTGGCTCCTCTCAGATTCCAGAACTTTCTGTCACCGAAATGTGAGGAAAATATGTTTTTCTTGCCAGATTTTGAGGTTTGCAAAGGATTCTGGGTAACAGAACCTGGTCAGAGCCCCACAAGTCACCCCATCTTGGATTCCCCTAGGTCTCTAGTTTTCAAAAATGCACAGGTTTGGTAGGTTTCCCTAGGTGCCGGCTGAGCTAGAGGCCAAAATCTACAGGTATACACTTTGCAAAAAACAGCTCTGTTTTCTGTCAAAAAATGGGATGTGCCCACTTTGTGTTTTGGGACATTTCCTGTCGCAGGCGCTAGGACTACCCACACAAGTGAGGTATCATTTTTATCGGGAGACCTGGGGGAACGCTCAGTGGAAGGAAATTTGTGGCTACTCTCAGATTACAGATCTTTCTGTCACCGAAATGTGAGGAAAATGTGTTTTTTTAGCCAAATTTTGAGGTTTGCAAAGGATTCTGGGTAACAGAACATGGTCAGAGCCCCACAAGTCACCCCATCTTGGATTCCCCTAGGTCGCTAGTTTTCAAAAATGCACAGGTTTGGTAGGTTTCCCTAGGTGCCGGCTGAGCTAGAGGCCAAAATCTACAGGTAGGCACTTTGTAAAAAACAGCTCTGTTTTCTGTCAAAAAATGGGATGTGCCCACTTTGTGTTTTGGGATATTTCCTGTCGCGGGCGCTAGGACTACCCACACAAGTGAGGTATCATTTTTATCGGGAGACCTGGGGGAACGCTCGGTGGAAGGAAATGTGTGGCTCCTCTCAGATTCCAAAACTTTCTGTCACTGAAATGTGAGAAAAATTTGTTTTTTTAGCCAAATTTTGAGGTTTGCAAAGGATTCTGGGTAACAGAACCTGGTCAGAGCCCCACAAGTCACCCCATCTTGGATTCCCCTAGATCTCTAGTTTTCAAAAACACACAGGTTTGGTAGGTTTCCCTAGGTGCCGGCTGAGCTAGAGGCCAGAATCTACAGGTAGGCACTTTGCAAAAAACAGCTGTTTTCTGTGATGTGTCCATGTTGTGTTTTGGGGCATATCCTGTCGCGGGTGCTAGGCCTACCCACACAAGTGAGGTACCATTTTTATTGGGAGACTTGGGGGAACGCTGGGTGGAAGGAAATTTGTGGCTCCTCTCAGATTCCAGAACTTTCTGTCACCGAAATGTGAGGAAAATATGTTTTTTTAGCCAAATGTTGAGGTTTGCAAAGGATTCTGGGTAATAGAACCTGGTCAGAGCCCCACAAGTCACCCCATCTTGGATTCCCCTAGGTCTCTAGTTTTAAAAAATGCACAGGTTTGGTAAGTTTCCATAGGTGCCAGCTGAGCTAGAGGCCTAAATCTACAGGTAGGCACTTTGCAAAAAACAGCTGTTTTCTGTGATGTGTCCACGTTGTGTTTTGGGGCATATCCTGTCGCGGGCGCTAGGCCTACCCACACAAGTGAGGTACCATTTTTATTGGGAGACTTGGGGGAACGCTGGGTGGAAGGAAATTTGTGGCTGCTCTCAGATTCCAGAACTTTCTGTCACCGAAATGTGAGGAAAATATATTTTTTTAGCCAAATGTTGAGGTTTGCAAAGGATTCTGGGTAATAGAACCTGGTCAGAGCCCCACAAGTCACCCCACCTTGGATTCCCCTAGGTCTCTAGTTTTAAAAAATGCACAGGTTTGGTAGGTTTCCCTAGGTGCCAGCTGAGCTAGAGGCCTAAATCTACAGGTAGGCACTTTGCAAAAAACAGCTGTTTTCTGTGATGTGTCCACATTGTGTTTTGGGGCATATCCTGTCGCGGGCGCTAGGCCTACCCACACAAGTGAGGTACCATTTTTATCAGGAGACTTGGGGGAACGCTGGTTGCAAGGAAATTTGTGGCTCCTCTCAGATTCCAGAACTTTCTGTCACCAAAATGTGAGGAAAATATGTTTTTTTAGCCAAATTTTGAGGTTTGCAAATGATTCTGGATAACAGAACCTGGTCAGAGCCCCACAAGTTACCCCATCTTGGATTTCCCTAGGTCTCTAGTTTTCAAAAATGCACAGGTTTGGTAGGTTTCACTAGGTGCCGGCTGAGCTAGAGGCCAAAATCTACAGGTAGGCACTTTGCAAAAAACAGCTCTGTTTTCTGTCAAAAAATGGGATGTGCCCACTTTGTGTTTTGGGACATTTCCTGTTGCGGGCGCTAGGACTACCCACACAAGTGAGGTATCATTTTTATCGGGAGACTTGGGGGAACGCTCGGTGGAAGGAAATTTGTGGCTCCTCTCAGATTCCAGAACTTTCTGTCACCGAAACGTGAGGAAAATGTATTTTTTTAGCCAAATTTTGAGGTTTGCAAAGGATTCTGGGTAACAGAACCTGGTCAGAGCCCCACAAGTCACCCCATCTTGGATTCCCCTAGGTCTCTAGTTTTAAAAAATGCACAGGTTTGGTAGGTTTCCCTAGGTGCCGGCTGAGCTAGAGGCCAAAATCTACAGGTAGGCACTTTGCAAAAAACAGCTCTGTTTTCTGTGATGTGTCCACGTTGTGTTTTGGGGCATATCCTGTCGCGGGTGCTAGGCCTACCCACACAAGTGAGGTACCATTTTTATCAGGAGACTTGGGGGAACGCTCGGTTAAAGGAAATTTGTGGCTCCTCTCAGATTCCAGAACTTTCTGTCACCGAAATGTGAGGAAAATATGTTTTTCTTGCCAGATTTTGAGGTTTGCAAAGGATTCTGGGTAACAGAACCTGGTCAGAGCCCCACAAGTCACCCCATCTTGGATTCCCCTAGGTCTCTAGTTTTCAAAAATGCACAGGTTTGGTAGGTTTCCCTAGGTGCCGGCTGAGCAAGAGGCCAAAATCTACAGGTAGGCACTTTGCAAAAAACAGCTCTGTTTTCTGTCAAAAAATGGGATGTGCCCACTTTGTGTTTTGGGACATTTCCTGTTGCAGGCGCTAGGACTACCCACACAAGTGAGGTATCATTTTTATCGGGAGACTTGGGGGAACGCTCGGTGGAAGGAAATTTGTGGCTCCTCTCAGATTCCAGAACTTTCTGTCACCGAAATGTGAGGAAAATTTATTTTTTTAGCCAAATTTTGAGGTTTGCAAAGGATTCTGGGTAACAGAACCTGGTCAGAGCCCCACAAGTCACCCCATCTTGGATTGCCCTAGGTCTCTAGTTTTCAAAAATGCACAGGTTTGGTAGGTTTCCCTAGGTGCCGGCTGAGCTAGAGGCCAAAATCCACAGGTAGGCACTTTGTAAAAAACAGCTCTGTTTTCTGTCAAAAAATGGGATGTGCCCACTTTGTGTTTTGGGATATTTCCTGTCGCGGGCGCTAGGACTACCCACACAAGTGAGGTATCATTTTTATCGGGAGACCTGGGGGAACGCTCGGTGGAAGGAAATGTGTGGCTCCTCTCAGATTCCAGAACTTTCTGTCACCGAAATGTGAGAAAAATTAGTTTTTTTAGCCAAATTTTGAGGTTTGCAAAGGATTCTGGGTAACAGAACCTGGTCAGAGCCCCACAAGTCACCCCATCTTGGATTCCCCTAGATCTCTAGTTTTCAAAAACACACAGGTTTGGTAGGTTTCCCTAGGTGCCGGCTGAGCTAGAGGCCAGAATCTACAGGTAGGCACTTTGCAAAAAACAGCTGTTTTCTGTGATGTGTCCAGGTTGTGTTTTGGGGCATATCCTGTCGCGGGTGCTAGGCCTACCCACACAAGTGAGGTACCATTTTTATTGGGAGACTTGGGGGAACGCTGGGTGGAAGGAAATTTGTGGCTCCTCTCAGATTCCAGAACTTTCTGTCACCGAAACGTGAGGAAAATATGTTTTTTTAGCCAAATGTTGAGGTTTGCAAAGGATTCTGGGTAATAGAACCTGGTCAGAGCCCCACAAGTCACCCCATCTTGGATTCCCCTAGGTCTCTAGTTTTAAAAAATGCACAGGTTTGGTAAGTTTCCCTAGGTGCCAGCTGAGCTAGAGGCCTAAATCTACAGGTAGGCACTTTGCAAAAAACAGCTGTTTTCTGTGATGTGTCCACGTTGTGTTTTGGGGCATATCCTGTCGCGGGCGCTAGGCCTACCCACACAAGTGAGGTACCATTTTTATTGGGAGACTTGGGGGAAAGCTGGGTGGAAGGACATTTGTGGCTCCTCTCAGATTCCAGAACTTTCTGTCACCGAAATGTGAGGAAAATGTATTTTTTTAGCCAAATTTTGAGGTTTGCAAATGATTCTGGATAACAGAACCTGGTCAGAGCCCCACAAGTTACCCCATCTTGGATTTCCCTAGGTCTCTAGTTTTAAAAAATGTACTGGTTTGGTAGGTTTCCCTACGTGCCGGCTGAGCTAGAGGCCAAAATCTACAGGTAGGCACTTTGCAAAAAACAGCTCTGTTTTCTGTCAAAAAATGGGATGTGCCCACTTTGTGTTTTGGGATATTTCCTGTCGCGGGCGCTAGGACTACCCACACAAGTGAGGTATCATTTTTATCGGGAGACCTGGGGGAACGCTCTGTGGAAGGACATTTGTGGCTCCTCTCAGTTTCCAGAACTTTCTGTCACAGAAATGTGAGGAAAATGTGTTTTTTTTGCCAAATTTTGAGGTTTGCAAAGGATTCTGGGTAACAGAACCTGGTCAGAGCCCCACAAGTCACCCCATCTTGGATTCCCCTAGGTCTCTAGTTTTTCAAAAACACACAGGTTTGGTAGGTTTCCCTAGGTGCCGGCTGAGCTAGAGGCCAGAATCTACAGGTAGGCAGTTTGCAAAAAACAGCTTTTTTCTGTGATGTGTCCACGTTGTGTTTTGGGGCATATCCTGTCGCGGGTGCTAGGCCTACCCACACAAGTGAGGTACCATTTTTATTGGGAGACTTGGGGGAACGCTGGGTGGAAGGAAATTTGTGGCTGCTCTCAGATTCCAGAACTTTCTGTCACCGAAATGTGAGGAAAATATGTTTTTTTAGCCAAATGTTGAGGTTTGCAAAGGATTCTGGGTAATAGAACCTGGTCAGAGCCCCACAAGTCACCCCATCTTGGATTCCCCTAGGTCTCTAGTTTTAAAAAATGCACAGGTCTGGTAGGTTTCCCTAGGTGCCAGCTGAGCTAGAGGCCTAAATCTACAGGTAGGCACTTTGCAAAAAACAGCTGTTTTCTGTGATGTGTCCACGTTGTGTTTTGGGGCATATCCTGTCGCGGGCGCTAGGCCTACCCACACAAGTGAGGTACCATTTTTATCGGGAGACTTGGGGGAACGCTGGGTGCAAGGAAATTTGTGGCTCCTCTCAGATTCCAGAACTTTCTGTCACCGAAATGTGAGGAAAATAAGTTTTTTTAGCCAAATTTTGAGGTTTGCAAATGATTCTGGATAACAGAACCTGGTCAGAGCCCCACAAGTTACCCCATCTTGGATTTCCCTAGGTCTTTAGTTTTCAAAAATGCACAGGTTTGGTAGGTTTCACTAGGTGCCGGCTGAGCTAGAGGCCAAAATCTACAGGTAGGCACTTTGCAAAAAACAGCTCTGTTTTCTGTCAAAAAATGGGATGTGCCCACTTTGTGTTTTGGGACATTTCCTTTTGCGGGCGCTAGGACTACCCACACAAGTGAGGTATAATTTTTATCGGGAGACTTGGGGGAACGCTCGGTGGAAGGACATTTGTGGCTCCTCTCAGATTCCAGAACTTTCTGTCACCGAAATGTGAGGAAAATGTATTTTTTTAGCCAAATTTTGAGGTTTGCAAAGGATTCTGGGTAACAGAACCTGGTCAGAGCCCCACAAGTCACCCCATCTTGGATTCCCCTAGGTCTCTAGTTTTAAAAAATGCACAGGTTTGGTAGGTTTCCCTAGGTGCCGGCTGAGCTAGAGGCCAAAATCTACAGGTAGGCACTTTGCAAAAAACAGCTCTGTTTTCTGTGATGTGTCCACGTTGTGTTTTGGGGCATATCCTGTCGCGGGTGCTAGGCCTACCCACACAAGTGAGGTACCATTTTTATCAGGAGACTTGGGGGAACGCTCGGTTAAAGGAAATTTGTGGCTCCTCTCAGATTCCAGAACTTTCTGTCACCGAAATGTGAGGAAAATATGTTTTTCTTGCCAGATTTTGAGGTTTGCAAAGGATTCTGGGTAACAGAACCTGGTCAGAGCCCCACAAGTCACCCCATCTTGGATTCCCCTAGGTCTATAGTTTTCAAAAATGCACAGGTTTGGTAGGTTTCCCTAGGTGCCGGCTGAGCTAGAGGCCAAAATCTACAGGTAGGCACTTTGCAAAAAACAGCTCTGTTTTCTGTCAAAAAATGGGATGTGCCCACTTTGTGTTTTGGGACATTTCCTGTCGCAGGCGCTAGGACTACCCACACAAGTGAGGTATCATTTTTATCGGGAGACCTGGGGGAACGCTCAATGGAAGGAAATTTGTGGCTACTCTCAGATGACAGATCTTTCTGTCACCGAAATGTGAGGAAAATGTGTTTTTTAAGCCAAATTTTGAGGTTTGCAAAGGATTCTGGGTAACAGAACATGGTCAGAGCCCCACAAGTCACCCCATCTTGGATTCCCCTAGGTCTCTAGTTTTCAAAAATGCACAGGTTTGGTAGGTTTCCCTAGGTGCCGGCTGAGCTAGAGGCCAATATCTACAGGTAGGCACTTTGTAAAAAACAGCTCTGTTTTCTGTCAAAAAATGGGATGTGCCCACTTTGTGTTTTGGGATATTTCCTGTCGCGGGCGCTAGGACTACCCACACAAGTGAGGTATCATTTTTATCGGGAGACCTGGGGGAACGCTCGGTGGAAGGAAATGTGTGGCTCCTCTCAGATTCCAGAACTTTCTGTCACCGAAATGTGAGGAAAATATGTTTTTTTAGCCAAATGTTGAGGTTTGCAAAGGATTCTGGGTAATAGAACCTGGTCAGAGCCCCACAAGTCACCCCATCTTGGATTCCCCTAGGTCTCTAGTTTTAAAAAATGCACAGGTTTGGTAAGTTTCCCTAGGTGCCAGCTGAGCTAGAGGCCTAAATCTACAGGTAGGCACTTTGCAAAAAACAGCTGTTTTCTGTGATGTGTCCATGTTGTGTTTTGGGGCATATCCTGTCGCGGGCGCTAGGCCTACCCACACAAGTGAGGTACCATTTTTATTGGGAGACTTGGGGGAACGCTGGGTGGAAGGAAATTTGTGGCTCCTCTCAGATTCCAGAACTTTCTGTCACCAAAATGTGAGGAAAATATGTTTTTTTAGCCAAATTTTGAGGTTTGCAAATGATTCTGGATAACAGAACCTGGTCAGAGCCCCACAAGTTACCCCATCTTGGATTCCCCTAGGTCTCTAGTTTTCAAAAACGCACAGGTTTGGTAGGTTTCCATAGGTGCCGGCTGAGCTAGAGGCCAAAATCTACAGGTAGGCACTTTGCAAAAAACAGCTCTGTTTTCTGTCAAAAAATGGGATGTGCCCACTTTGTGTTTTGGGACATTTCCTGTTGCGGGCGCTAGGACTACCCACACAAGTGAGGTATCATTTTTATCGGGAGACTTGGGGGAACGCTCGGTGGAAGGAAATTTGTGGCTCCTCTCAGATTCCAGAACTTTCTGTCACCGAAATGTGAGGAAAATGTATTTTTTTAGCCAAATTTTGAGGTTTGCAAAGGATTCTGGGTAACAGAACCTGGTCAGAGCCCCACAAGTCACCCCATCTTGGATTTCCCTAGGTCTCTAGTTTTCAAAAATGCACAGGTTTGGTAGTTTTCTCTAGGTGCCGGCTGAGCTAGAGGCCAAAATCTACAGGTAGGCACTTTGCAAAAAACAGCTCTGTTTTCTGTGATGTGTCCACGTTGTGTTTTGGGGCATATCCTGTCGCGGACGCTAGGCCTACCCACACAAGTGAGGTACCATTTTTATCAGGAGACTTGGGGGAACGCTCGGTTAAAGGAAATTTGTTGCTCCTCTCAGATTCCAGAACTTTCTGTCACCGAAATGTGAGGAAAATATGTTTTTCTAGCCACATTTTGAGGTTTGCAAAGGATTCTGGGTAACAGAACCTGGTCAGAGCCCCACAAGTCACCCCATCTTGGATTCCCCTAGGTCTCTAGTTTTCAAAAATGCACAGGTTTGGTAGGTTTCCCTAGGTGCCGGCTGAGCTAGAGGCCAAAATCTACAGGTAGGCACTTTGCAAAAAACAGCTCTGTTTTCTGTCAAAAAATGGGATGTGCCCACTTTGTGTTTTGGGACATTTCCAGTTGCGGGCGCTAGGACTACCCACACAAGTGAGGTATAATTTTTATCGGGAGACTTGGGGGAACGCTCGGTGGAAGGAAATTTGTGGCTCCTCTCAGATTCCAGAACTTTCTGTCACCGAAATGTGAGGAAAATGTATTTTTTTAGCCAAATTTTGAGGTTTGCAAAGGATTCTGGGTAACAGAACCTGGTCAGAGCCCCACAAGTCACCCCATCTTGGATTCCCCTAGGTCGCTAGTTTTCAAAAATGCACAGGTTTGGTAGGTTTCCCTAGGTGCCGGCTGAGCTAGAGGCCAAAATCTACAGGTAGGCACTTTGCAAAAAACAGCTCTGTTTTCTGTGATGTGTCCACGTTGTGTTTTGGGGCATATCCTGTTGCGGGTGCTAGGCCTACCCACACAAGTGAGGTACCATTTTTATCAGGAGACTTGGGGGAACGCTCGGTTAAAGGAAATTTGTGGCTCCTCTCAGATTCCAGAACTTTCTGTCACCGAAATGTGAGGAAAATATGTTTTTCTTGCCAGATTTTGAGGTTTGCAAAGGATTCTGGGTAACAGAACCTGGTCAGAGCCCCACAAGTCACCCCATCTTGGATTCCCCTAGGTCTCTAGTTTTCAAAAATGCACAGGTTTGGTAGGTTTCCCTAGGTGCCGGCTGAGCTAGAGGCCAAAATCTACAGGTATACACTTTGCAAAAAACAGCTGTTTTCTGTCAAAAAATGGGATGTGCCCACTTTGTGTTTTGGGACATTTCCTGTCGCAGGCGCTAGGACTACCCACACAAGTGAGGTATCATTTTTATCGGGAGACCTGGGGGAAAGCTCAGTGGAAGGAAATTTGTGGCTACTCTTAGATTACAGATCTTTCTGTCACCGAAATTTGAGGAAAATGTGTTTTTTTAGCCAAATTTTGAGGTTTGCAAAGGATTCTGGGTAACAGAACATGGTCAGAGCCCCACAAGTCACCCCATCTTGGATTCCCCTAGGTCGCTAGTTTTCAAAAATGCACAGGTTTGGTAGGTTTCCCTAGGTGCCGGCTGAGCTAGAGGCCAAAATCTACAGGTAGGCACTTTGCAAAAAACAGCTCTGTTTTCTGTGATGTGTCCACGTTGTGTTTTGGGGAATATCCTGTTGCGGGTGCTAGGCCTACCCACACAAGTGAGGTACCATTTTTATCAGGAGACTTGGGGGAACGCTCGGTTAAAGGAAATTTGTGGCTCCTCTCAGATTCCAGAACTTTCTGTCACCGAAATGTGAGGAAAATATGTTTTTCTTGCCAGATTTTGAGGTTTGCAAAGGATTCTGGGTAACAGAACCTGGTCAGAGCCCCACAAGTCACCCCATCTTGGATTCCCCTAGGTCTCTAGTTTTCAAAAGTGCACAGGTTTGGTAGGTTTCCCTAGGTGCCGGCTGAGCTAGAGGCCAAAATCTACAGGTATACACTTTGCAAAAAACAGCTCTGTTTTCTGTCAAAAAATGGGATGTGCCCACTTTGTGTTTTGGGACATTTCCTGTCGCAGGCGCTAGGACTACCCACACAAGTGAGGTATCATTTTTATCGGGAGACCTGGGGGAACGCTCAGTGGAAGGAAATTTGTGGCTACTCTCAGATTACAGATCTTTCTGTCACCGAAATGTGAGGAAAATGTGTTTTTTTAGCCAAATTTTGAGGTTTGCAAAGGATTCTGGGTAACAGAACATGGTCAGAGCCCCACAAGTCACCCCATCTTGGATTCCCCTAGGTCGCTAGTTTTCAAAAATGCACAGGTTTGGTAGGTTTCCCTAGGTGCCGGCTGAGCTAGAGGCCAAAATCTACAGGTAGGCACTTTGTAAAAAACAGCTCTGTTTTCTGTCAAAAAATGGGATGTGCCCACTTTGTGTTTTGGGATATTTCCTGTCGCGGGCGCTAGGACTACCCACACAAGTGAGGTATCATTTTTATCGGGAGACCTGGGGGAACGCTCGGTGGAAGGAAATGTGTGGCTCCTCTCAGATTCCAGAACTTTCTGTCACTGAAATGTGAGAAAAATTTGTTTTTTTAGCCAAATTTTGAGGTTTGCAAAGGATTCTGGGTAACAGAACCTGGTCAGAGCCCCACAAGTCACCCCATCTTGGATTCCCCTAGATCTCTAGTTTTCAAAAACACACAGGTTTGGTAGGTTTCCCTAGGTGCCGGCTGAGCTAGAGGCCAGAATCTACAGGTAGGCACTTTGCAAAAAACAGCTGTTTTCTGTGATGTGTCCATGTTGTGTTTTGGGGCATATCCTGTCGCGGGTGCTAGGCCTACCCACACAAGTGAGGTACCATTTTTATTGGGAGACTTGGGGGAACGCTGGGTGGAAGGAAATTTGTGGCTCCTCTCAGATTCCAGAACTTTCTGTCACCGAAATGTGAGGAAAATATGTTTTTTTAGCCAAATGTTGAGGTTTGCAAAGGATTCTGGGTAATAGAACCTGGTCAGAGCCCCACAAGTCACCCCATCTTGGATTCCCCTAGGTCTCTAGTTTTAAAAAATGCACAGGTTTGGTAAGTTTCCATAGGTGCCAGCTGAGCTAGAGGCCTAAATCTACAGGTAGGCACTTTGCAAAAAACAGCTGTTTTCTGTGATGTGTCCACGTTGTGTTTTGGGGCATATCCTGTCGCGGGCGCTAGGCCTACCCACACAAGTGA
The DNA here is from genome assembly GCF_031143425.1 of Pleurodeles waltl. Lineage (NCBI taxonomy): Eukaryota > Metazoa > Chordata > Amphibia > Caudata > Salamandridae > Pleurodeles > Pleurodeles waltl. The sequence goes on from NC_090436.1 coordinate 844,205,192, forward strand.
GGTACCATTTTTATTGGGAGACTTGGGGGAACGCTGGGTGGAAGGAAATTTGTGGCTGCTCTCAGATTCCAGAACTTTCTGTCACCGAAATGTGAGGAAAATATATTTTTTTAGCCAAATGTTGAGGTTTGCAAAGGATTCTGGGTAATAGAACCTGGTCAGAGCCCCACAAGTCACCCCACCTTGGATTCCCCTAGGTCTCTAGTTTTAAAAAATGCACAGGTTTGGTAGGTTTCCCTAGGTGCCAGCTGAGCTAGAGGCCTAAATCTACAGGTAGGCACTTTGCAAAAAACAGCTGTTTTCTGTGATGTGTCCACATTGTGTTTTGGGGCATATCCTGTCGCGGGCGCTAGGCCTACCCACACAAGTGAGGTACCATTTTTATCAGGAGACTTGGGGGAACGCTGGGTGCAAGGAAATTTGTGGCTCCTCTCAGATTCCAGAACTTTCTGTCACCGAAATGTGAGGAAAATATGTTTTTTTAGCCAAATTTTGAGGTTTGCAAATGATTCTGGATAACAGAACCTGGTCAGAGCCCCACAAGTTACCCCATCTTGGATTTCCCTAGGTCTCTAGTTTTCAAAAATGCACAGGTTTGGTAGATTTCACTAGGTGCCGGCTGAGCTAGAGGCCAAAATCTACAGGTAGGCACTTTGCAAAAAACAGCTCTGTTTTCTGTCAAAAAATGGGATGTGCCCACTTTGTGTTTTGGGACATTTCCTGTTGCGGGCGCTAGGACTACCCACACAAGTGAGGTATCATTTTTATCGGGAGACTTGGGGGAACGCTCGGTGGAAGGAAATTTGTGGCTCCTCTCAGATTCCAGAACTTTCTGTCACCGAAACGTGAGGAAAATGTATTTTTTTAGCCAAATTTTGAGGTTTGCAAAGGATTCTGGGTAACAGAACCTGGTCAGAGCCCCACAAGTCACCCCATCTTGGATTCCCCTAGGTCTCTAGTTTTAAAAAATGCACAGGTTTGGTAGGTTTCCCTAGGTGCCGGCTGAGCTAGAGGCCAAAATCTACAGGTAGGCACTTTGCAAAAAACAGCTCTGTTTTCTGTGATGTGTCCACGTTGTGTTTTGGGGCATATCCTGTCGCGGGTGCTAGGCCTACCCACACAAGTGAGGTACCATTTTTATCAGGAGACTTGGGGGAACGCTCGGTTAAAGGAAATTTGTGGCTCCTCTCAGATTCCAGAACTTTCTGTCACCGAAATGTGGAAATGTGAGGAAAATATGTTTTTTTAGCCAAATTTTGAGGTTTGCAAATGATTCTGGATAACAGAACCTGGTCAGAGCCCCACAAGTTACCCCATCTTGGATTTCCCTAGGTCTCTAGTTTTCAAAAATGCACAGGTTTGGTAGGTTTCACTAGGTGCCGGCTGAGCTAGAGGCCAAAATCTACAGGTAGGCACTTTGCAAAAAACAGCTCTGTTTTCTGTCAAAAAATGGGATGTGCCCACTTTGTGTTTTGGGACATTTCCTTTTGCGGGCGCTAGGACTACCCACACAAGTGAGGTATAATTTTTATCGGGAGACTTGGGGGAACGCTCGGTGGAAGGACATTTGTGGCTCCTCTCAGATTCCAGAACTTTCTGTCACCGAAATGTGAGGAAAATGTATTTTTTTAGCCAAATTTTGAGGTTTGCAAAGGATTCTGGTTAACAGAACCTGGTCAGAGCCCCACAAGTCACCCCATCTTGGATTCCCCTAGGTCTCTAGTTTTAAAAAATGCACAGGTTTGGTAGGTTTCCCTAGGTGCCGGCTGAGCTAGAGGCCAAAATCTACAGGTAGGCACTTTGCAAAAAACAGCTCTGTTTTCTGTGATGTGTCCACGTTGTGTTTTGGGGCATATCCTGTCGCGGGTGCTAGGCCTACCCACACAAGTGAGGTACCATTTTTATCAGGAGACTTGGGGGACCGCTCGGTGGAAGGAAATTTGTGGCTCCTCTCAGATTCCAGAACTTTCTGTCACCGAAATGTGAGGAAAATATGTTTTTCTTGCCAGATTTTGAGGTTTGCAAAGGATTCTGGGTAACAGAACCTGGTCAGAGCCCCACAAGTCACCCCATCTTGGATTCCCCTAGGTCTCTAGTTTTCAAAAATGCACAGGTTTGGTAGGTTTCCCTAGGTGCCGGCTGAGCTAGAGGCCAAAATCTACAGGTAGGCACTTTGCAAAAAAACAGCTCTGTTTTCTGTCAAAAAATGGGATGTGCCCACTTTGTGTTTTGGGACATTTCCTGTCGCAGGCGCTAGGACTACCCACACAAGTGAGGTATCATTTTTATCGGGAGACCTGGGGGAACGCTCAATGGAAGGAAATTTGTGGCTACTCTCAGATGACAGATCTTTCTGTCACCGAAATGTGAGGAAAATGTGTTTTTTAAGCCAAATGTTGAGGTTTGCAAAGGATTCTGGGTAACAGAACATGGTCAGAGCCCCACAAGTCACCCCATCTTGGATTCCCCTAGGTCTCTAGTTTTCAAAAATGCACAGGTTTGGTAGGTTTCCCTAGGTGCCGGCTGAGCTAGAGGCCAAAATCTACAGGTAGGCACTTTGTAAAAAACAGCTCTGTTTTCTGTCAAAAAATGGGATGTGCCCACTTTGTGTTTTGGGATATTTCCTGTCGCGGGCGCTAGGACTACCCACACAAGTGAGGTATCATTTTTATCGTGAGACCTGGGGGAACGCTCGGTGGAAGGAAATGTGTGGCTCCTCTCAGATTCCAGAACTTTCTGTCACCGAAATGTGAGAAAAATTTGTTTTTTTAGCCAAATTTTGAGGTTTGCAAAGGATTCTGGGTAACAGAACCTGGTCAGAGCCCCACAAGTCACCCCATCTTGGATTCCCCTAGATCTCTAGTTTTCAAAAACACACAGGTTTGGTAGGTTTCCCTAGGTGCCGGCTGAGCTAGAGGCCAGAATCTACAGGTAGGCACTTTGCAAAAAACAGCTGTTTTCTGTGATGTGTCCACGTTGTGTTTTGGGGCATATCCTGTCGCGGGTGCTAGGCCTACCCACACAAGTGAGGTACCATTTTTATTGGGAGACTTGGGGGAACGCTGGGTGGAAGGAAATTTGTGGCTCCTCTCAGATTCCAGAACTTTCTGTCACCGAAATGTGAGGAAAATATGTTTTTTTAGCCAAATGTTGAGGTTTGCAAAGGATTCTGGGTAATAGAACCTGGTCAGAGCCCCACAAGTCACCCCATCTTGGATTCCCCTAGGTCTCTAGTTTTAAAAAATGCACAGGTTTGGTAAGTTTCCCTAGGTGCCAGTTGAGCTAGAGGCCTAAATCTACAGGTAGGCACTTTGCAAAAAACAGCTGTTTTCTGTGATGTGTCCATGTTGTGTTTTGGGGCATATCCTGTCGCGGGCGCTAGGCCTACCCACACAAGTGAGGTACCATTTTTATTGGGAGACTTGGGGGAACGCTGGGTGGAAGGAAATTTGTGGCTGCTCTCAGATTCCAGAACTTTCTGTCACCGAAATGTGAGGAAAATATATTTTTTTAGCCAAATGTTGAGGTTTGCAAAGGATTCTGGGTAATAGAACCTGGTCAGAGCCCCACAAGTCACCCCACCTTGGATTCCCCTAGGTCTCTAGTTTTAAAAAATGCACAGGTTTGGTAGGTTTCCCTAGGTGCCAGCTGAGCTAGAGGCCTAAATCTACAGGTAGGCACTTTGCAAAAAACAGCTGTTTTCTGTGATGTGTCCACATTGTGTTTTGGGGCATATCCTGTCGCGGGCGCTAGGCCTACCCACACAAGTGAGGTACCATTTTTATCAGGAGACTTGGGGGAACGCTGGGTGCAAGGAAATTTGTGGCTCCTCTCAGATTCCAGAACTTTCTGTCACCGAAATGTGAGGAAAATATGTTTTTTTAGCCAAATTTTGAGGTTTGCAAATGATTCTGGATAACAGAACCTGGTCAGAGCCCCACAAGTTACCCCATCTTGGATTTCCCTAGGTCTCTAGTTTTCAAAAATGCACAGGTTTGGTAGATTTCACTAGGTGCCGGCTGAGCTAGAGGCCAAAATCTACAGGTAGGCACTTTGCAAAAAACAGCTCTGTTTTCTGTCAAAAAATGGGATGTGCCCACTTTGTGTTTTGGGACATTTCCTGTTGCGGGCGCTAGGACTACCCACACAAGTGAGGTATCATTTTTATCGGGAGACTTGGGGGAACGCTCGGTGGAAGGAAATTTGTGGCTCCTCTCAGATTCCAGAACTTTCTGTCACCGAAACGTGAGGAAAATGTATTTTTTTAGCCAAATTTTGAGGTTTGCAAAGGATTCTGGGTAACAGAACCTGGTCAGAGCCCCACAAGTCACCCCATCTTGGATTCCCCTAGGTCTCTAGTTTTAAAAAATGCACAGGTTTGGTAGGTTTCCCTAGGTGCCTGCTGAGCTAGAGGCCAAAATCTACAGGTAGGCACTTTGCAAAAAACAGCTCTGTTTTCTGTGATGTGTCCACGTTGTGTTTTGGGGCATATCCTGTCGCGGGTGCTAGGCCTACCCACACAAGTGAGGTACCATTTTTATCAGGAGACTTGGGGGAACGCTCGGTTAAAGGAAATTTGTGGCTCCTCTCAGATTCCAGAACTTTCTGTCACCGAAATGTGAGGAAAATATGTTTTTCTTGCCAGATTTTGAGGTTTGCAAAGGATTCTGGGTAACAGAACCTGGTCAGAGCCCCACAAGTCACCCCATCTTGGATTCCCCTAGGTCTCTAGTTTTCAAAAATGCACAGGTTTGGTAGGTTTCCCTAGGTGCCGGCTGAGCTAGAGGCCAAAATCTACAGGTAGGCACTTTGCAAAAAACAGCTCTGTTTTCTGTCAAAAAATGGGATGTGCCCACTTTGTGTTTTGGGACATTTCCTGTTGCAGGCGCTAGGACTACCCACACAAGTGAGGTATCATTTTTATCGGGAGACTTGGGGGAACGCTCGGTGGAAGGAAATTTGTGGCTCCTCTCAGATTCCAGAACTTTCTGTCACCGAAATGTGAGGAAAATTTATTTTTTTAGCCAAATTTTGAGGTTTGCAAAGGATTCTGGGTAACAGAACCTGGTCAGAGCCCCACAAGTCACCCCATCTTGGATTCCCCTAGGTCTCTAGTTTTCAGAAATGCACAGGTGTGGTAGGTTTCCCTAGGTGCCGGCTGAGCTAGAGGCCAAAATCTACAGGTAGGCACTTTCTAAAAAACAGCTCTGTTTTCTGTCAAAAAATGGGATGTGCCCACTTTGTGTTTTGGGATATTTCCTGTCGCGGGCGCTAGGACTACCCACACAAGTGAGGTATCATTTTTATCGGGAGACCTGGGGGAACGCTCGGTGGAAGGAAATGTGTGGCTCCTCTCAGATTCCAGAACTTTCTGTCACCGAAATGTGAGAAAAATTTGTTTTTTTAGCCAAATTTTGAGGTTTGCAAAGGATTCTGGGTAACAGAACCTGGTCAGAGCCCCACAAGTCACCCCATCTTGGATTCCCCTAGATCTCTAGTTTTCAAAAACACACAGGTTTGGTAGGTTTCCCTAGGTGCCGGCTGAGCTAGAGGCCAGAATCTACAGGTAGGCACTTTGCAAAAAACAGCTGTTTTCTGTGATGTGTCCACGTTGTGTTTTGGGGCATATCCTGTCGCGGGTGCTAGGCCTACCCACACAAGTGAGGTACCATTTTTATTGGGAGACTTGGGGGAACGCTGGGTGGAAGGAAATTTGTGGCTCCTCTCAGATTCCAGAACTTTCTGTCACCGAAACGTGAGGAAAATATGTTTTTTTTGCCAAATTTTGAGGTTTGCAAAGGATTCTGGGTAACAGAACCTGGTCAGAGCCCCACAAGTCACCCCATCTTGGATTCCCCTAGGTCTCTAGTTTTTCAAAAACACACAGGTTTGGTAGGTTTCCCTAGGTGCCGGCTGAGCTAGAGGCCAGAATCTACAGGTAGGCAGTTTGCAAAAAACAGCTTTTTTCTGTGATGTGTCCACGTTGTGTTCTGGGGCATATCCTGTCGCGGGCGCTAGGCCTACCCACACAAGTGAGGTACCATTTTTATCGGGAGACTTGGGGGAACGCTGGGTGCAAGGAAATTTGTGGCTCCTCTCAGATTCCAGAACTTTCTGTCACCGAAATGTGAGGAAAATGTATTTTTTTAGCCAAATTTTGAGGTTTGCAAATGATTCTGGATAACAGAACCTGGTCAGAGCCCCACAAGTTACCCCATCTTGGATTTCCCTAGGTCTCTAGTTTTCAAAAATGTACTGGTTTGGTAGGTTTCCCTACGTGCCGGCTGAGCTAGAGGCCAAAATCTACAGGTAGGCACTTTGCTAAAAACAGCTCTGTTTTCTGTCAAAAAATGGGATGTGCCCACTTTGTGTTTTGGGATATTTCCTGTCGCGGGCGCTAGGACTACCCACACAAGTGAGGTATCATTTTTATCGGGAGACCTGGGGGAACGCTCTGTGGAAGGAAATTTGTGGCTCCTCTCAGTTTCCAGAACTTTCTGTCACAGAAATGTGAGGAAAATGTGTTTTTTTTGCCAAATTTTGAGGTTTGCAAAGGATTCTGGGTAACAGAACCTGGTCAGAGCCCCACAAGTCACCCCATCTTGGATTCCCCTAGGTCTCTAGTTTTTCAAAAACACACAGGTTTGGTAGGTTTCCCTAGGTGCCGGCTGAGCTAGAGGCCAGAATCTACAGGTAGGCAGTTTGCAAAAAACAGCTTTTTTCTGTGATGTGTCCACGTTGTGTTCTGGGGCATATCCTGTCGCGGGCGCTAGGCCTACCCACACAAGTGAGGTACCATTTTTATCGGGAGACTTGGGGGAACGCTGGGTGCAAGGAAATTTGTGGCTCCTCTCAGATTCCAGAACTTTCTGTCACCGAAATGTGAGGAAAATATGTTTTTTTAGCCAAATTTTGAGGTTTGCAAATGATTCTGGATAACAGAACCTGGTCAGAGCCCCACAAGTTACCCCATCTTGGATTTCCCTAGGTCTCTAGTTTTCAAAAATGCACAGGTTTGGTAGGTTTCACTAGGTGCCGGCTGAGCTAGAGGCCAAAATCTACAGGTAGGCACTTTGCAAAAAACAGCTCTGTTTTCTGTCAAAAAATGGGATGTGCCCACTTTGTGTTTTGGGACATTTCCTTTTGCGGGCGCTAGGACTACCCACACAAGTGAGGTATAATTTTTATCGGGAGACTTGGGGGAACGCTCGGTGGAAGGACATTTGTGGCTCCTCTCAGATTCCAGAACTTTCTGTCACCGAAATGTGAGGAAAATGTATTTTTTTAGCCAAATTTTGAGGTTTGCAAAGGATTCTGGTTAACAGAACCTGGTCAGAGCCCCACAAGTCACCCCATCTTGGATTCCCCTAGGTCTCTAGTTTTAAAAAATGCACAGGTTTGGTAGGTTTCCCTAGGTGCCGGCTGAGCTAGAGGCCAAAATCTACAGGTAGGCACTTTGCAAAAAACAGCTCTGTTTTCTGTGATGTGTCCACGTTGTGTTTTGGGGCATATCCTGTCGCGGGTGCTAGGCCTACCCACACAAGTGAGGTACCATTTTTATCAGGAGACTTGGGGGACCGCTCGGTGGAAGGAAATTTGTGGCTCCTCTCAGATTCCAGAACTTTCTGTCACCGAAATGTGAGGAAAATATGTTTTTCTTGCCAGATTTTGAGGTTTGCAAAGGATTCTGGGTAACAGAACCTGGTCAGAGCCCCACAAGTCACCCCATCTTGGATTCCCCTAGGTCTCTAGTTTTCAAAAATGCACAGGTTTGGTAGGTTTCCCTAGGTGCCGGCTGAGCTAGAGGCCAAAATCTACAGGTAGGCACTTTGCAAAAAACAGCTCTGTTTTCTGTCAAAAAATGGGATGTGCCCACTTTGTGTTTTGGGACATTTCCTGTCGCAGGCGCTAGGACTACCCACACAAGTGAGGTATCATTTTTATCGGGAGACCTGGGGGAACGCTCAATGGAAGGAAATTTGTGGCTACTCTCAGATGACAGATCTTTCTGTCACCGAAATGTGAGGAAAATGTGTTTTTTAAGCCAAATGTTGAGGTTTGCAAAGGATTCTGGGTAACAGAACATGGTCAGAGCCCCACAAGTCACCCCATCTTGGATTCCCCTAGGTCTCTAGTTTTCAAAAATGCACAGGTTTGGTAGGTTTCCCTAGGTGCCGGCTGAGCTAGAGGCCAAAATCTACAGGTAGGCACTTTGTAAAAAACAGCTCTGTTTTCTGTCAAAAAATGGGATGTGCCCACTTTGTGTTTTGGGATATTTCCTGTCGCGGGCGCTAGGACTACCCACACAAGTGAGGTATCATTTTTATCGTGAGACCTGGGGGAACGCTCGGTGGAAGGAAATGTGTGGCTCCTCTCAGATTCCAGAACTTTCTGTCACCGAAATGTGAGAAAAATTTGTTTTTTTAGCCAAATTTTGAGGTTTGCAAAGGATTCTGGGTAACAGAACCTGGTCAGAGCCCCACAAGTCACCCCATCTTGGATTCCCCTAGATCTCTAGTTTTCAAAAACACACAGGTTTGGTAGGTTTCCCTAGGTGCCGGCTGAGCTAGAGGCCAGAATCTACAGGTAGGCACTTTGCAAAAAACAGCTGTTTTCTGTGATGTGTCCACGTTGTGTTTTGGGGCATATCCTGTCGCGGGTGCTAGGCCTACCCACACAAGTGAGGTACCATTTTTATTGGGAGACTTGGGGGAACGCTGGGTGGAAGGAAATTTGTGGCTCCTCTCAGATTCCAGAACTTTCTGTCACCGAAATGTGAGGAAAATATGTTTTTTTAGCCAAATGTTGAGGTTTGCAAAGGATTCTGGGTAATAGAACCTGGTCAGAGCCCCACAAGTCACCCCATCTTGGATTCCCCTAGGTCTCTAGTTTTAAAAAATGCACAGGTTTGGTAAGTTTCCCTAGGTGCCAGTTGAGCTAGAGGCCTAAATCTACAGGTAGGCACTTTGCAAAAAACAGCTGTTTTCTGTGATGTGTCCATGTTGTGTTTTGGGGCATATCCTGTCGCGGGCGCTAGGCCTACCCACACAAGTGAGGTACCATTTTTATTGGGAGACTTGGGGGAACGCTGGGTGGAAGGAAATTTGTGGCTGCTCTCAGATTCCAGAACTTTCTGTCACCGAAATGTGAGGAAAATATATTTTTTTAGCCAAATGTTGAGGTTTGCAAAGGATTCTGGGTAATAGAACCTGGTCAGAGCCCCACAAGTCACCCCACCTTGGATTCCCCTAGGTCTCTAGTTTTAAAAAATGCACAGGTTTGGTAGGTTTCCCTAGGTGCCAGCTGAGCTAGAGGCCTAAATCTACAGGTAGGCACTTTGCAAAAAACAGCTGTTTTCTGTGATGTGTCCACATTGTGTTTTGGGGCATATCCTGTCGCGGGCGCTAGGCCTACCCACACAAGTGAGGTACCATTTTTATCAGGAGACTTGGGGGAACGCTGGGTGCAAGGAAATTTGTGGCTCCTCTCAGATTCCAGAACTTTCTGTCACCGAAATGTGAGGAAAATATGTTTTTTTAGCCAAATTTTGAGGTTTGCAAATGATTCTGGATAACAGAACCTGGTCAGAGCCCCACAAGTTACCCCATCTTGGATTTCCCTAGGTCTCTAGTTTTCAAAAATGCACAGGTTTGGTAGATTTCACTAGGTGCCGGCTGAGCTAGAGGCCAAAATCTACAGGTAGGCACTTTGCAAAAAACAGCTCTGTTTTCTGTCAAAAAATGGGATGTGCCCACTTTGTGTTTTGGGACATTTCCTGTTGCGGGCGCTAGGACTACCCACACAAGTGAGGTATCATTTTTATCGGGAGACTTGGGGGAACGCTCGGTGGAAGGAAATTTGTGGCTCCTCTCAGATTCCAGAACTTTCTGTCACCGAAACGTGAGGAAAATGTATTTTTTTAGCCAAATTTTGAGGTTTGCAAAGGATTCTGGGTAACAGAACCTGGTCAGAGCCCCACAAGTCACCCCATCTTGGATTCCCCTAGGTCTCTAGTTTTAAAAAATGCACAGGTTTGGTAGGTTTCCCTAGGTGCCGGCTGAGCTAGAGGCCAAAATCTACAGGTAGGCACTTTGCAAAAAACAGCTCTGTTTTCTGTGATGTGTCCACGTTGTGTTTTGGGGCATATCCTGTCGCGGGTGCTAGGCCTACCCACACAAGTGAGGTACCATTTTTATCAGGAGACTTGGGGGAACGCTCGGTTAAAGGAAATTTGTGGCTCCTCTCAGATTCCAGAACTTTCTGTCACCGAAATGTGAGGAAAATATGTTTTTCTTGCCAGATTTTGAGGTTTGCAAAGGATTCTGGGTAACAGAACCTGGTCAGAGCCCCACAAGTCACCCCATCTTGGATTCCCCTAGGTCTCTAGTTTTCAAAAATGCACAGGTTTGGTAGGTTTCCCTAGGTGCCGGCTGAGCTAGAGGCCAAAATCTACAGGTAGGCACTTTGCAAAAAACAGCTCTGTTTTCTGTCAAAAAATGGGATGTGCCCACTTTGTGTTTTGGGACATTTCCTGTTGCAGGCGCTAGGACTACCCACACAAGTGAGGTATCATTTTTATCGGGAGACTTGGGGGAACGCTCGGTGGAAGGAAATTTGTGGCTCCTCTCAGATTCCAGAACTTTCTGTCACCGAAATGTGAGGAAAATTTATTTTTTTAGCCAAATTTTGAGGTTTGCAAAGGATTCTGGGTAACAGAACCTGGTCAGAGCCCCACAAGTCACCCCATCTTGGATTCCCCTAGGTCTCTAGTTTTCAGAAATGCACAGGTGTGGTAGGTTTCCCTAGGTGCCGGCTGAGCTAGAGGCCAAAATCTACAGGTAGGCACTTTCTAAAAAACAGCTCTGTTTTCTGTCAAAAAATGGGATGTGCCCACTTTGTGTTTTGGGATATTTCCTGTCGCGGGCGCTAGGACTACCCACACAAGTGAGGTATCATTTTTATCGGGAGACCTGGGGGAACGCTCGGTGGAAGGAAATGTGTGGCTCCTCTCAGATTCCAGAACTTTCTGTCACCGAAATGTGAGAAAAATTTGTTTTTTTAGCCAAATTTTGAGGTTTGCAAAGGATTCTGGGTAACAGAACCTGGTCAGAGCCCCACAAGTCACCCCATCTTGGATTCCCCTAGATCTCTAGTTTTCAAAAACACACAGGTTTGGTAGGTTTCCCTAGGTGCCGGCTGAGCTAGAGGCCAGAATCTACAGGTAGGCACTTTGCAAAAAACAGCTGTTTTCTGTGATGTGTCCACGTTGTGTTTTGGGGCATATCCTGTCGCGGGTGCTAGGCCTACCCACACAAGTGAGGTACCATTTTTATTGGGAGACTTGGGGGAACGCTGGGTGGAAGGAAATTTGTGGCTCCTCTCAGATTCCAGAACTTTCTGTCACCGAAACGTGAGGAAAATATGTTTTTTTAGCCAAATGTTGAGGTTTGCAAAGGATTCTGGGTAATAGAACCTGGTCAGAGCCCCACAAGTCACCCCATCTTGGATTCCCCTAGGTCTCTAGTTTTAAAAAATGCACAGGTTTGGTAAGTTTCCCTAGGTGCCAGCTGAGCTAGAGGCCTAAATCTACAGGTAGGCACTTTGCAAAAAACAGCTGTTTTCTGTGATGTGTCCACGTTGTGTTTTGGGGCATATCCTGTTGCGGGAGCTAGGCCTACCCACACAAGTGAGGTACCATTTTTATTGGGAGACTTGGGGGAAAGCTGGGTGGAAGGACATTTGTGGCTCCTCTCAGATTCCAGAACTTTCTGTCACCGAAATGTGAGGAAAATGTATTTTTTTAGCCAAATTTTGAGGTTTGCAAATGATTCTGGATAACAGAACCTGGTCAGAGCCCCACAAGTTACCCCATCTTGGATTTCCCTAGGTCTCTAGTTTTCAAAAATGTACTGGTTTGGTAGGTTTCCCTACGTGCCGGCTGAGCTAGAGGCCAAAATCTACAGGTAGGCACTTTGCTAAAAACAGCTCTGTTTTCTGTCAAAAAATGGGAAGTGCCCACTTTGTGTTTTGGGATATTTCCTGTCGCGGGCGCTAGGACTACCCACACAAGTGAGGTATCATTTTTATCGGGAGACCTGGGGGAACGCTCTGTGGAAGGAAATTTGTGGCTCCTCTCAGTTTCCAGAACTTTCTGTCACAGAAATGTGAGGAAAATGTGTTTTTTTTGCCAAATTTTGAGGTTTGCAAAGGATTCTGGGTAACAGAACCTGGTCAGAGCCCCACAAGTCACCCCATCTTGGATTCCCCTAGGTCTCTAGTTTTTCAAAAACACACAGGTTTGGTAGGTTTCCCTAGGTGCCGGCTGAGCTAGAGGCCAGAATCTACAGGTAGGCAGTTTGCAAAAAACAGCTTTTTTCTGTGATGTGTCCACGTTGTGTTCTGGGGCATATCCTGTCGCGGGCGCTAGGCCTACCCACACAAGTGAGGTACCATTTTTATCGGGAGACTTGGGGGAACGCTGGGTGCAAGGAAATTTGTGGCTCCTCTCAGATTCCAGAACTTTCTGTCACCGAAATGTGAGGAAAATATGTTTTTTTAGCCAAATTTTGAGGTTTGCAAATGATTCTGGATAACAGAACCTGGTCAGAGCCCCACAAGTTACCCCATCTTGGATTTCCCTAGGTCTCTAGTTTTCAAAAATGCACAGGTTTGGTAGGTTTCACTAGGTGCCGGCTGAGCTAGAGGCCAAAATCTACAGGTAGGCACTTTGCAAAAAACAGCTCTGTTTTCTGTCAAAAAATGGGATGTGCCCACTTTGTGTTTTGGGACATTTCCTTTTGCGGGCGCTAGGACTACCCACACAAGTGAGGTATAATTTTTATCGGGAGACTTGGGGGAACGCTCGGTGGAAGGACATTTGTGGCTCCTCTCAGATTCCAGAACTTTCTGTCACCGAAATGTGAGGAAAATGTATTTTTTTAGCCAAATTTTGAGGTTTGCAAAGGATTCTGGTTAACAGAACCTGGTCAGAGCCCCACAAGTCACCCCATCTTGGATTCTCCTAGGTCTCTAGTTTTAAAAAATGCACAGGTTTGGTAGGTTTCCCTAGGTGCCGGCTGAGCTAGAGGCCAAAATCTACAGGTAGGCACTTTGCAAAAAACAGCTCTGTTTTCTGTGATGTGTCCACGTTGTGTTTTGGGGCATATCCTGTCGCGGGTGCTAGGCCTACCCACACAAGTGAGGTACCATTTTTATCAGGAGACTTGGGGGACCGCTCGGTGGAAGGAAATTTGTGGCTCCTCTCAGATTCCAGAACTTTCTGTCACCGAAATGTGAGGAAAATATGTTTTTCTTGCCAGATTTTGAGGTTTGCAAAGGATTCTGGGTAACAGAACCTGGTCAGAGCCCCACAAGTCACCCCATCTTGGATTCCCCTAGGTCTCTAGTTTTCAAAAATGCACAGGTTTGGTAGGTTTCCCTAGGTGCCGGCTGAGCTAGAGGCCAAAATCTACAGGTAGGCACTTTGCAAAAAACAGCTCTGTTTTCTGTCAAAAAATGGGATGTGCCCACTTTGTGTTTTGGGACATTTCCTGTCGCAGGCGCTAGGACTACCCACACAAGTGAGGTATCATTTTTATCGGGAGACCTGGGGGAACGCTCAATGGAAGGAAATTTGTGGCTACTCTCAGATGACAGATCTTTCTGTCACCGAAATGTGAGGAAAATGTGTTTTTTAAGCCAAATGTTGAGGTTTGCAAAGGATTCTGGGTAACAGAACATGGTCAGAGCCCCACAAGTCACCCCATCTTGGATTCCCCTAGGTCTCTAGTTTTCAAAAATGCACAGGTTTGGTAGGTTTCCCTAGGTGCCGGCTGAGCTAGAGGCCAAAATCTACAGGTAGGCACTTTGTAAAAAACAGCTCTGTTTTCTGTCAAAAAATGGGATGTGCCCACTTTGTGTTTTGGGATATTTCCTGTCGCGGGCGCTAGGACTACCCACACAAGTGAGGTATCATTTTTATCGTGAGACCTGGGGGAACGCTCGGTGGAAGGAAATGTGTGGCTCCTCTCAGATTCCAGAACTTTCTGTCACCGAAATGTGAGAAAAATTTGTTTTTTTAGCCAAATTTTGAGGTTTGCAAAGGATTCTGGGTAACAGAACCTGGTCAGAGCCCCACAAGTCACCCCATCTTGGATTCCCCTAGATCTCTAGTTTTCAAAAACACACAGGTTTGGTAGGTTTCCCTAGGTGCCGGCTGAGCTAGAGGCCAGAATCTACAGGTAGGCACTTTGCAAAAAACAGCTGTTTTCTGTGATGTGTCCACGTTGTGTTTTGGGGCATATCCTGTCGCGGGTGCTAGGCCTACCCACACAAGTGAGGTACCATTTTTATTGGGAGACTTGGGGGAACGCTGGGTGGAAGGAAATTTGTGGCTCCTCTCAGATTCCAGAACTTTCTGTCACCGAAATGTGAGGAAAATATGTTTTTTTAGCCAAATGTTGAGGTTTGCAAAGGATTCTGGGTAATAGAACCTGGTCAGAGCCCCACAAGTCACCCCATCTTGGATTCCCCTAGGTCTCTAGTTTTAAAAAATGCACAGGTTTGGTAAGTTTCCCTAGGTGCCAGTTGAGCTAGAGGCCTAAATCTACAGGTAGGCACTTTGCAAAAAACAGCTGTTTTCTGTGATGTGTCCATGTTGTGTTTTGGGGCATATCCTGTCGCGGGCGCTAGGCCTACCCACACAAGTGAGGTACCATTTTTATTGGGAGACTTGGGGGAACGCTGGGTGGAAGGAAATTTGTGGCTCCTCTCAGATTCCAGAACTTTCTGTCACCAAAATGTGAGGAAAATATGTTTTTTTAGCCAAATTTTGAGGTTTGCAAATGATTCTGGATAACAGAACCTGGTCAGAGCCCCACAAGTTACCCCATCTTGGATTCCCCTAGGTCTCTAGTTTTCAAAAACGCACAGGTTTGGTAGGTTTCCATAGGTGCCGGCTGAGCTAGAGGCCAAAATCTACAGGTAGGCACTTTGCAAAAAACAGCTCTGTTTTCTGTCAAAAAATGGGATGTGCCCACTTTGTGTTTTGGGACATTTCCTGTTGCGGGCGCTAGGACTACCCACACAAGTGAGGTATCATTTTTATCGGGAGACTTGCGGGAACGCTCGGTGGAAGGAAATTTGTGGCTCCTCTCAGATTCCAGAACTTTCTGTCACCGAAATGTGAGGAAAATGTATTTTTTTAGCCAAATTTTGAGGTTTGCAAAGGATTCTGGGTAACAGAACCTGGTCAGAGCCCCACAAGTCACCCCATCTTGGATTTCCCTAGGTCTCTAGTTTTCAAAAATGCACAGGTTTGGTAGTTTTCTCTAGGTGCCGGCTGAGCTAGAGGCCAAAATCTACAGGTAGGCACTTTGCAAAAAACAGCTCTGTTTTCTGTGATGTGTCCACGTTGTGTTTTGGGGCATATCCTGTCGCGGACGCTAGGCCTACCCACACAAGTGAGGTACCATTTTTATCAGGAGACTTGGGGGAACGCTCGGTTAAAGGAAATTTGTGGCTCCTCTCAGATTCCAGAACTTTCTGTCACCGAAATGTGAGGAAAATATGTTTTTCTAGCCACATTTTGAGGTTTGCAAAGGATTCTGGGTAACAGAACCTGGTCAGAGCCCCACAAGTCACCCCATCTTGGATTCCCCTAGGTCTCTAGTTTTCAAAAATGCACAGGTTTGGTAGGTTTCCCTAGGTGCCGGCTGAGCTAGAGGCCAAAATCTACAGGTAGGCACTTTGCAAAAAACAGCTCTGTTTTCTGTCAAAAAATGGGATGTGCCCACTTTGTGTTTTGGGACATTTCCAGTTGCGGGCGCTAGGACTACCCACACAAGTGAGGTATCATTTTTATCGGGAGACTTGGGGGAACGCTCGGTGGAAGGAAATTTGTGGCTCCTCTCAGATTCCAGAACTTTCTGTCACCGAAATGTGAGGAAAATGTATTTTTTTAGCCAAATTTTGAGGTTTGCAAAGGATTCTGGGTAACAGAACCTGGTCAGAGCCCCACAAGTCACCCCATCTTGGATTCCCCTAGGTCGCTAGTTTTCAAAAATGCACAGGTTTGGTAGGTTTCCCTAGGTGCCGGCTGAGCTAGAGGCCAAAATCTACAGGTAGGCACTTTGCCAAAAACAGCTCTGTTTTCTGTGATGTGTCCACGTTGTGTTTTGGGGCATATCCTGTTGCGGGTGCTAGGCCTACCCACACAAGTGAGGTACCATTTTTATCAGGAGACTTGGGGGAACGCTCGGTTATAGGAAATTTGTGGCTCCTCTCAGATTCCAGAACTTTCTGTCACCGAAATGTGAGGAAAATATGTTTTTCTTGCCAGATTTTGAGGTTTGCAAAGGATTCTGGGTAACAGAACCTGGTCAGAGCCCCACAAGTCACCCCATCTTGGATTCCCCTAGATCTCTAGTTTTCAAAAACACACAGGTTTGGTAGGTTTCCCTAGGTGCCGGCTGAGCTAGAGGCCAGAATCTACAGGTAGGCACTTTGCAAAAAACAGCTGTTTTCTGTGATGTGTCCATGTTGTGTTTTGGGGCATATCCTGTCGCGGGTGCTAGGGCTACCCACACAAGTGAGGTACCATTTTTATTGGGAGACTTGGGGGAACGCTGGGTGGAAGGAAATTTGTGGCTCCTCTCAGATTCCAGAACTTTCTGTCACCGAAATGTGAGGAAAATATGTTTTTTTAGCCAAATGTTGAGGTTTGCAAAGGATTCTGGGTAATAGAACCTGGTCAGAGCCCCACAAGTCACCCCATCTTGGATTCCCCTAGGTCTCTAGTTTTAAAAAATGCACAGGTTTGGTAAGTTTCCCTAGGTGCCAGCTGAGCTAGAGGCCTAAATCTACAGGTAGGCACTTTGCAAAAAACAGCTGTTTTCTGTGATGTGTCCACGTTGTGTTTTGGGGCATATCCTGTCGCGGGCGCTAGGCCTACCCACACAAGTGAGGTACCATTTTTATTGGGAGACTTGGGGGAACGCTGGGTGGAAGGAAATTTGTGGCTGCTCTCAGATTCCAGAACTTTCTGTCACCGAAATGAGAGGAAAATATATTTTTTTAGCCAAATGTTGAGGTTTGCAAAGGATTCTGGGTAATAGAACCTGGTCAGAGCCCCACAAGTCACCCCACCTTGGATTCCCCTAGGTCTCTAGTTTTAAAAAATGCACAGGTTTGGTAGGTTTCCCTAGGTGCCAGCTGAGCTAGAGGCCTAAATCTACAGGTAGGCACTTTGCAAAAAACAGCTGTTTTCTGTGATGTGTCCACATTGTGTTTTGGGGCATATCCTGTCGCGGGCGCTAGGCCTACCCACACAAGTGAGGTACCATTTTTATCAGGAGACTTGGGGGAACGCTGGGTGCAAGGAAATTTGTGGCTCCTCTCAGATTCCAGAACTTTCTGTCACCGAAATGTGAGGAAAATATGTTTTTTTAGCCAAATTTTGAGGTTTGCAAATGATTCTGGATAACAGAACCTGGTCAGAGCCCCACAAGTTACCCCATCTTGGATTTCCCTAGGTCTCTAGTTTTCAAAAATGCACAGGTTTGGTAGGTTTCACTAGGTGCGGGCTGAGCTAGAGGCCAAAATCTACAGGTAGGCACTTTGCAAAAAACAGCTCTGTTTTCTGTCAAAAAATGGGATGTGCCCACTTTGTGTTTTGGGACATTTCCTGTTGCGGGCGCTAGGACTACCCACACAAGTGAGGTATCATTTTTATCGGGAGACTTGGGGGAACGCTGGGTGGAAGGAAATTTGTGGCTCCTCTCAGATTCCAGAACTTTCTGTCACCGAAACGTGAGGAAAATGTATTTTTTTAGCCAAATTTTGAGGTTTGCAAAGGATTCTGGGTAACAGAACCTGGTCAGAGCCCCACAAGTCACCCCATCTTGGATTCCCCTAGGTCTCTAGTTTTAAAAAATGCACAGGTTTGGTAGGTTTCCCTAGGTGCCGGCTGAGCTAGAGGCCAAAATCTACAGGTAGGCACTTTGCAAAAAACAGCTCTGTTTTCTGTGATGTGTCCACGTTGTGTTTTGGGGCATATCCTGTCGCGGGTGCTAGGCCTACCCACACAAGTGAGGTACCATTTTTATCAGGAGACTTGGGGGAACGCTCGGTTAAAGGAAATTTGTGGCTCCTCTCAGATTCCAGAACTTTCTGTCACCGAAATGTGAGGAAAATATGTTTTTCTTGCCAGATTTTGAGGTTTGCAAAGGATTCTGGGTAACAGAACCTGGTCAGAGCCCCACAAGTCACCCCATCTTGGATTCCCCTAGGTCTCTAGTTTTCAAAAATGCACAGGTTTGGTAGGTTTCCCTAGGTGCCGGCTGAGCTAGAGGCCAAAATCTACAGGTAGGCACTTTGCAAAAAACAGCTCTGTTTTCTGTCAAAAAATGGGATGTGCCCACTTTGTGTTTTGGGACATTTCCTGTTGCAGGCGCTAGGACTACCCACACAAGTGAGGTATCATTTTTATCGGGAGACTTGGGGGAACGCTCGGTGGAAGGAAATTTGTGGCTCCTCTCAGATTCCAGAACTTTCTGTCACCGAAATGTGAGGAAAATTTATTTTTTTAGCCAAATTTTGAGGTTTGCAAAGGATTCTGGGTAACAGAACCTGGTCAGAGCCCCACAAGTCACCCCATCTTGGATTCCCCTAGGTCTCTAGTTTTCAAAAATGCACAGGTTTGGTAGGTTTCCCTAGGTGCCGGCTGAGCTAGAGGCCAAAATCTACAGGTAGGCACTTTGTAAAAAACAGCTCTGTTTTCTGTCAAAAAATGGGATGTGCCCACTTTGTGTTTTGGGATATTTCCTGTCGCGGGCGCTAGGACTACCCACACAAGTGAGGTATCATTTTTATCGGGAGACCTGGGGGAACGCTCGGTGGAAGGAAATGTGTGGCTCCTCTCAGATTCCAGAACTTTCTGTCACCGAAATGTGAGAAAAATTTGTTTTTTTAGCCAAATTTTGAGGTTTGCAAAGGATTCTGGGTAACAGAACCTGATCAGAGCCCCACAAGTCACCCCATCTTGGATTCCCCTAGCACTCTAGTTTTCAAAAACACACAGGTTTGGTAGGTTTCCCTAGGTGCCGGCTGAGCTAGAGGCCAGAATCTACAGGTAGGCACTTTGCAAAAAACAGCTGTTTTCTGTGATGTGTCCACGTTGTGTTTTGGGGCATATCCTGTCGCGGGTGCTAGGCCTACCCACACAAGTGAGGTACCATTTTTATTGGGAGACTTGGGGGAACGCTGGGTGGAAGGAAATTTGTGGCTCCTCTCAGATTCCAGAACTTTCTGTCACCGAAACGTGAGGAAAATATGTTTTTTTAGCCAAATGTTGAGGTTTGCAAAGGATTCTGGGTAATAGAACCTGGTCAGAGCCCCACAAGTCACCCCATCTTGGATTCCCCTAGGTCTCTAGTTTTAAAAAATGCACAGGTTTGGTAAGTTTCCCTAGGTGCCAGCTGAGCTAGAGGCCTAAATCTACAGGTAGGCACTTTGCAAAAAACAGCTGTTTTCTGTGATGTGTCCACGTTGTGTTTTGGGGCATATCCTGTCGCGGGCGCTAGGCCTACCCACACAAGTGAGGTACCATTTTTATTGGGAGACTTGGGGGAAAGCTGGGTGGAAGGACATTTGTGGCTCCTCTCAGATTCCAGAACTTTCTGTCACCGAAATGTGAGGAAAATGTATTTTTTTAGCCAAATTTTGAGGTTTGCAAATGATTCTGGATAACAGAACCTGGTCAGAGCCCCACAAGTTACCCCATCTTGGATTTCCCTAGGTCTCTAGTTTTCAAAAATGTACTGGTTTGGTAGGTTTCCCTACGTGCCGGCTGAGCTAGAGGCCAAAACCTACAGGTAGGCACTTTGCAAAAAACAGCTCTGTTTTCTGTCAAAAAATGGGATGTTCCCACTTTGTGTTTTGGGATATTTCCTGTCGCGGGCGCTAGGACTACCCACACAAGTGAGGTATCATTTTTATCGGGAGACCTGGGGGAACGCTCTGTGGAAGGAAATTTGTGGCTCCTCTCAGTTTCCAGAACTTTCTGTCACAGAAATGTGAGGAAAATGTGTTTTTTTTGCCAAATTTTGAGGTTTGCAAAGGATTCTGGGTAACAGAACCTGGTCAGAGCCCCACAAGTCACCCCATCTTGGATTCCCCTAGGTCTCTAGTTTTTCAAAAACACACAGGTTTGGTAGGTTTCCCTAGGTGCCGGCTGAGCTAGAGGCCAGAATCTACAGGTAGGCAGTTTGCAAAAAACAGCTTTTTTCTGTGATGTGTCCACGTTGTGTTTTGGGGCATATCCTGTCGCGGGTGCTAGGCCTACCCACACAAGTGAGGTACCATTTTTATTGGGAGACTTGGGGGAACGCTGGGTGGAAGGAAATTTGTGGCTGCTCTCAGATTCCAGAACTTTCTGTCACCGAAATGTGAGGAAAATATGTTTTTTTAGCCAAATGTTGAGGTTTGCAAAGGATTCTGGGTAACAGAACCTGGTCAGAGCCCCACAAGTCACCCCATCTTGGATTCCCCTAGATCTCTAGTTTTCAAAAACACACAGGTTTGGTAGGTTTCCCTAGGTGCCGGCTGAGCTAGAGGCCAGAATCTACAGGTAGGCACTTTGCAAAAAACAGCTGTTTTCTGTGATGTGTCCACGTTGTGTTTTGGGGCATATCCTGTCGCGGGTGCTAGGCCTACCCACACAAGTGAGGTACCATTTTTATTGGGAGACTTGGGGGAACGCTGGGTGGAAGGAAATTTGTGGCTCCTCTCAGATTCCAGAACTTTCTGTCACCGAAATGTGAGGAAAATATGTTTTTTTAGCCAAATGTTGAGGTTTGCAAAGGATTCTGGGTAATAGAACCTGGTCAGAGCCCCACAAGTCACCCCATCTTGGATTCCCCTAGGTCTCTAGTTTTAAAAAATGCACAGGTTTGGTAAGTTTCCCTAGGTGCCAGTTGAGCTAGAGGCCTAAATCTACAGGTAGGCACTTTGCAAAAAACAGC
Organism: Pleurodeles waltl; assembly: GCF_031143425.1. Classification (NCBI taxonomy): domain Eukaryota; kingdom Metazoa; phylum Chordata; class Amphibia; order Caudata; family Salamandridae; genus Pleurodeles; species Pleurodeles waltl. The sequence continues at coordinate 844,226,212 of NC_090436.1, forward strand.
TGTTTTCTGTGATGTGTCCATGTTGTGTTTTGGGGCATATCCTGTCGCGGGCGCTAGGCCTACCCACACAAGTGAGGTACCATTTTTATTGGGAGACTTGGGGGAACGCTGGGTGGAAGGAAATTTGTGGCTCCTCTCAGATTCCAGAACTTTCTGTCACCAAAATGTGAGGAAAATATGTTTTTTTAGCCAAATTTTGAGGTTTGCAAATGATTCTGGATAACAGAACCTGGTCAGAGCCCCACAAGTTACCCCATCTTGGATTCCCCTAGGTCTCTAGTTTTCAAAAACGCACAGGTTTGGTAGGTTTCCATAGGTGCCGGCTGAGCTAGAGGCCAAAATCTACAGGTAGGCACTTTGCAAAAAACAGCTCTGTTTTCTGTCAAAAAATGGGATGTGCCCACTTTGTGTTTTGGGACATTTCCTGTTGCGGGCGCGAGGACTACCCACACAAGTGAGGTATCATTTTTATCGGGAGACTTGCGGGAACGCTCGGTGGAAGGAAATTTGTGGCTCCTCTCAGATTCCAGAACTTTCTGTCACCGAAATGTGAGGAAAATGTATTTTTTTAGCCAAATTTTGAGGTTTGCAAAGGATTCTGGGTAACAGAACCTGGTCAGAGCCCCACAAGTCACCCCATCTTGGATTTCCCTAGGTCTCTAGTTTTCAAAAATGCACAGGTTTGGTAGTTTTCTCTAGGTGCCGGCTGAGCTAGAGGCCAAAATCTACAGGTAGGCACTTTGCAAAAAACAGCTCTGTTTTCTGTGATGTGTCCACGTTGTGTTTTGGGGCATATCCTGTCGCGGACGCTAGGCCTACCCACACAAGTGAGGTACCATTTTTATCAGGAGACTTGGGGGAACGCTCGGTTAAAGGAAATTTGTGGCTCCTCTCAGATTCCAGAACTTTCTGTCACCGAAATGTGAGGAAAATATGTTTTTCTAGCCACATTTTGAGGTTTGCAAAGGATTCTGGGTAACAGAACCTGGTCAGAGCCCCACAAGTCACCCCATCTTGGATTCCCCTAGGTCTCTAGTTTTCAAAAATGCACAGGTTTGGTAGGTTTCCCTAGGTGCCGGCTGAGCTAGAGGCCAAAATCTACAGGTAGGCACTTTGCAAAAAACAGCTCTGTTTTCTGTCAAAAAATGGGATGTGCCCACTTTGTGTTTTGGGACATTTCCAGTTGCGGGCGCTAGGACTACCCACACAAGTGAGGTATCATTTTTATCGGGAGACTTGGGGGAACGCTCGGTGGAAGGAAATTTGTGGCTCCTCTCAGATTCCAGAACTTTCTGTCACCGAAATGTGAGGAAAATGTATTTTTTTAGCCAAATTTTGAGGTTTGCAAAGGATTCTGGGTAACAGAACCTGGTCAGAGCCCCACAAGTCACCCCATCTTGGATTCCCCTAGGTCGCTAGTTTTCAAAAATGCACAGGTTTGGTAGGTTTCCCTAGGTGCCGGCTGAGCTAGAGGCCAAAATCTACAGGTAGGCACTTTGCCAAAAACAGCTCTGTTTTCTGTGATGTGTCCACGTTGTGTTTTGGGGCATATCCTGTTGCGGGTGCTAGGCCTACCCACACAAGTGAGGTACCATTTTTATCAGGAGACTTGGGGGAACGCTCGGTTAAAGGAAATTTGTGGCTCCTCTCAGATTCCAGAACTTTCTGTCACCGAAATGTGAGGAAAATATGTTTTTCTTGCCAGATTTTGAGGTTTGCAAAGGATTCTGGGTAACAGAACCTGGTCAGAGCCCCACAAGTCACCCCATCTTGGATTCCCCTAGATCTCTAGTTTTCAAAAACACACAGGTTTGGTAGGTTTCCCTAGGTGCCGGCTGAGCTAGAGGCCAGAATCTACAGGTAGGCACTTTGCAAAAAACAGCTGTTTTCTGTGATGTGTCCATGTTGTGTTTTGGGGCATATCCTGTCGCGGGTGCTAGGGCTACCCACACAAGTGAGGTACCATTTTTATTGGGAGACTTGGGGGAACGCTGGGTGGAAGGAAATTTGTGGCTCCTCTCAGATTCCAGAACTTTCTGTCACCGAAATGTGAGGAAAATATGTTTTTTTAGCCAAATGTTGAGGTTTGCAAAGGATTCTGGGTAATAGAACCTGGTCAGAGCCCCACAAGTCACCCCATCTTGGATTCCCCTAGGTCTCTAGTTTTAAAAAATGCACAGGTTTGGTAAGTTTCCCTAGGTGCCAGCTGAGCTAGAGGCCTAAATCTACAGGTAGGCACTTTGCAAAAAACAGCTGTTTTCTGTGATGTGTCCACGTTGTGTTTTGGGGCATATCCTGTCGCGGGCGCTAGGCCTACCCACACAAGTGAGGTACCATTTTTATTGGGAGACTTGGGGGAACGCTGGGTGGAAGGAAATTTGTGGCTGCTCTCAGATTCCAGAACTTTCTGTCACCGAAATGAGAGGAAAATATATTTTTTTAGCCAAATGTTGAGGTTTGCAAAGGATTCTGGGTAATAGAACCTGGTCAGAGCCCCACAAGTCACCCCACCTTGGATTCCTCTAGGTCTCTAGTTTTAAAAAATGCACAGGTTTGGTAGGTTTCCCTAGGTGCCAGCTGAGCTAGAGGCCTAAATCTACAGGTAGGCACTTTGCAAAAAACAGCTGTTTTCTGTGATGTGTCCACATTGTGTTTTGGGGCATATCCTGTCGCGGGCGCTAGGCCTACCCACACAAGTGAGGTACCATTTTTATCAGGAGACTTGGGGGAACGCTGGGTGCAAGGAAATTTGTGGCTCCTCTCAGATTCCAGAACTTTCTGTCACCGAAATGTGAGGAAAATATGTTTTTTTAGCCAAATTTTGAGGTTTGCAAATGATTCTGGATAACAGAACCTGGTCAGAGCCCCACAAGTTACCCCATCTTGGATTTCCCTAGGTCTCTAGTTTTCAAAAATGCACAGGTTTGGTAGGTTTCACTAGGTGCCGGCTGAGCTAGAGGCCAAAATCTACAGGTAGGCACTTTGCAAAAAACAGCTCTGTTTTCTGTCAAAAAATGGGATGTGCCCACTTTGTGTTTTGGGACATTTCCTGTTGCGGGCGCTAGGACTACCCACACAAGTGAGGTATCATTTTTATCGGGAGACTTGGGGGAACGCTGGGTGGAAGGAAATTTGTGGCTCCTCTCAGATTCCAGAACTTTCTGTCACCGAAACGTGAGGAAAATGTATTTTTTTAGCCAAATTTTGAGGTTTGCAAAGGATTCTGGGTAACAGAACCTGGTCAGAGCCCCACAAGTCACCCCATCTTGGATTCCCCTAGGTCTCTAGTTTTAAAAAATGCACAGGTTTGGTAGGTTTCCCTAGGTGCCGGCTGAGCTAGAGGCCAAAATCTACAGGTAGGCACTTTGCAAAAAACAGCTCTGTTTTCTGTGATGTGTCCACGTTGTGTTTTGGGGCATATCCTGTCGCGGGTGCTAGGCCTACCCACACAAGTGAGGTACCATTTTTATCAGGAGACTTGGGGGAACGCTCGGTTAAAGGAAATTTGTGGCTCCTCTCAGATTCCAGAACTTTCTGTCACCGAAATGTGAGGAAAATATGTTTTTCTTGCCAGATTTTGAGGTTTGCAAAGGATTCTGGGTAACAGAACCTGGTCAGAGCCCCACAAGTCACCCCATCTTGGATTCCCCTAGGTCTCTAGTTTTCAAAAATGCACAGGTTTGGTAGGTTTCCCTAGGTGCCGGCTGAGCTAGAGGCCAAAATCTACAGGTAGGCACTTTGCAAAAAACAGCTCTGTTTTCTGTCAAAAAATGGGATGTGCCCACTTTGTGTTTTGGGACATTTCCTGTTGCAGGCGCTAGGACTACCCACACAAGTGAGGTATCATTTTTATCGGGAGACTTGGGGGAACGCTCGGTGGAAGGAAATTTGTGGCTCCTCTCAGATTCCAGAACTTTCTGTCACCGAAATGTGAGGAAAATTTATTTTTTTAGCCAAATTTTGAGGTTTGCAAAGGATTCTGGGTAACAGAACCTGGTCAGAGCCCCACAAGTCACCCCATCTTGGATTCCCCTAGGTCTCTAGTTTTCAAAAATGCACAGGTTTGGTAGGTTTCCCTAGGTGCCGGCTGAGCTAGAGGCCAAAATCTACAGGTAGGCACTTTGTAAAAAACAGCTCTGTTTTCTGTCAAAAAATGGGATGTGCCCACTTTGTGTTTTGGGATATTTCCTGTCGCGGGCGCTAGGACTACCCACACAAGTGAGGTATCATTTTTATCGGGAGACCTGGGGGAACGCTCGGTGGAAGGAAATGTGTGGCTCCTCTCAGATTCCAGAACTTTCTGTCACCGAAATGTGAGAAAAATTTGTTTTTTTAGCCAAATTTTGAGGTTTGCAAAGGATTCTGGGTAACAGAACCTGGTCAGAGCCCCACAAGTCACCCCATCTTGGATTCCCCTAGATCTCTAGTTTTCAAAAACACACAGGTTTGGTAGGTTTCCCTAGGTGCCGGCTGAGCTAGAGGCCAGAATCTACAGGTAGGCACTTTGCAAAAAACAGCTGTTTTCTGTGATGTGTCCACGTTGTGTTTTGGGGCATATCCTGTCGCGGGTGCTAGGCCTACCCACACAAGTGAGGTACCATTTTTATTGGGAGACTTGGGGGAACGCTGGGTGGAAGGAAATTTGTGGCTCCTCTCAGATTCCAGAACTTTCTGTCACCGAAACGTGAGGAAAATATGTTTTTTTAGCCAAATGTTGAGGTTTGCAAAGGATTCTGGGTAATAGAACCTGGTCAGAGCCCCACAAGTCACCCCATCTTGGATTCCCCTAGGTCTCTAGTTTTAAAAAATGCACAGGTTTGGTAAGTTTCCCTAGGTGCCAGCTGAGCTAGAGGCCTAAATCTACAGGTAGGCACTTTGCAAAAAACAGCTGTTTTCTGTGATGTGTCCACGTTGTGTTTTGGGGCATATCCTGTCGCGGGCGCTAGGCCTACCCACACAAGTGAGGTACCATTTTTATTGGGAGACTTGGGGGAAAGCTGGGTGGAAGGACATTTGTGGCTCCTCTCAGATTCCAGAACTTTCTGTCACCGAAATGTGAGGAAAATGTATTTTTTTTAGCCAAATTTTGAGGTTTGCAAATGATTCTGGATAACAGAACCTGGTCAGAGCCCCACAAGTTACCCCATCTTGGATTTCCCTAGGTCTCTAGTTTTCAAAAATGTACTGGTTTGGTAGGTTTCCCTACGTGCCGGCTGAGCTAGAGGCCAAAACCTACAGGTAGGCACTTTGCAAAAAACAGCTCTGTTTTCTGTCAAAAAATGGGATGTTCCCACTTTGTGTTTTGGGATATTTCCTGTCGCGGGCGCTAGGACTACCCACACAAGTGAGGTATCATTTTTATCGGGAGACCTGGGGGAACGCTCTGTGGAAGGAAATTTGTGGCTCCTCTCAGTTTCCAGAACTTTCTGTCACAGAAATGTGAGGAAAATGTGTTTTTTTTGCCAAATTTTGAGGTTTGCAAAGGATTCTGGGTAACAGAACCTGGTCAGAGCCCCACAAGTCACCCCATCTTGGATTCCCCTAGGTCTCTAGTTTCTCAAAAACACACAGGTTTGGTAGGTTTCCCTAGGTGCCGGCTGAGCTAGAGGCCAGAATCTACAGGTAGGCAGTTTGCAAAAAACAGCTTTTTTCTGTGATGTGTCCACGTTGTGTTTTGGGGCATATCCTGTCGCGGGTGCTAGGCCTACCCACACAAGTGAGGTACCATTTTTATTGGGAGACTTGGGGGAACGCTGGGTGGAAGGAAATTTGTGGCTGCTCTCAGATTCCAGAACTTTCTGTCACCGAAATGTGAGGAAAATATGTTTTTTTAGCCAAATGTTGAGGTTTGCAAAGGATTCTGGGTAATAGAACCTGGTCAGAGCCCCACAAGTCACCCCATCTTGGATTCCCCTAGGTCTCTAGTTTTAAAAAATGCACAGGTTTGGTAGGTTTCCCTAGGTGCCAGCTGAGCTAGAGGCCTAAATCTACAGGTAGGCACTTTGCAAAAAACAGCTGTTTTCTGTGATGTGTCCACGTTGTGTTTTGGGGCATATCCTGTCGCGGGCGCTAGGCCTACCCACACAAGTGAGGTACCATTTTTATCGGGAGACTTGGGGGAACGCTGGGTGCAAGGAAATTTGTGGCTCCTCTCAGATTCCAGAACTTTCTGTCACCGAAATGTGAGGAAAATAAGTTTTTTTAGCCAAATTTTGAGGTTTGCAAATGATTCTGGATAACAGAACCTGGTCAGAGCCCCACAAGTTACCCCATCTTGGATTTCCCTAGGTCTCTAGTTTTCAAAAATGCACAGGTTTGGTAGGTTTCACTAGGTGCCGGCTGAGCTAGAGGCCAAAATCTACAGGTAGGCACTTTGCAAAAAACAGCTCTGTTTTCTGTCAAAAAATGGGATGTGCCCACTTTGTGTTTTGGGACATTTCCTTTTGCGGGCGCTAGGACTACCCACACAAGTGAGGTATAATTTTTATCGGGAGACTTGGGGGAACGCTCGGTGGAAGGACATTTGTGGCTCCTCTCAGATTCCAGAACTTTCTGTCACCGAAATGTGAGGAAAATGTATTTTTTTAGCCAAATTTTGAGGTTTGCAAAGGATTCTGGGTAACAGAACCTGGTCAGAGCCCCACAAGTCACCCCATCTTGGATTCCCCTAGGTCTCTAGTTTTAAAAAATGCACAGGTTTGGTAGGTTTCCCTAGGTGCCGGCTGAGCTAGAGGCCAAAATCTACAGGTAGGCACTTTGCAAAAAACAGCTCTGTTTTCTGTGATGTGTCCACGTTGTGTTTTGGGGCATATCCTGTCGCGGGTGCTAGGCCTACCCACACAAGTGAGGTACCATTTTTATCAGGAGACTTGGGGGAACGCTCGGTTAAAGGAAATTTGTGGCTCCTCTCAGATTCCAGAACTTTCTGTCACCGAAATGTGAGGAAAATATGTTTTTCTTGCCAGATTTTGAGGTTTGCAAAGGATTCTGGGTAACAGAACCTGGTCAGAGCCCCACAAGTCACCCCATCTTGGATTCCCCTAGGTCTCTAGTTTTCAAAAATGCACAGGTTTGGTAGGTTTCCCTAGGTGCCGGCTGAGCTAGAGGCCAAAATCTACAGGTAGGCACTTTGCAAAAAACAGCTCTGTTTTCTGTCAAAAAATGGGATGTGCCCACTTTGTGTTTTGGGACATTTCCTGTCGCAGGCGCTAGGACTACCCACACAAGTGAGGTATCATTTTTATCGGGAGACCTGGGGGAACGCTCAATGGAAGGAAATTTGTGGCTACTCTCAGATGACAGATCTTTCTGTCACCGAAATGTGAGGAAAATGTGTTTTTTAAGCCAAATTTTGAGGTTTGCAAAGGATTCTGGGTAACAGAACATGGTCAGAGCCCCACAAGTCACCCCATCTTGGATTCCCCTAGGTCTCTAGTTTTCAAAAATGCACAGGTTTGGTAGGTTTCCCTAGGTGCCGGCTGAGCTAGAGGCCAATATCTACAGGTAGGCACTTTGTAAAAAACAGCTCTGTTTTCTGTCAAAAAATGGGATGTGCCCACTTTGTGTTTTGGGACATTTCCAGTTGCGGGCGCTAGGACTACCCACACAAGTGAGGTATCATTTTTATCGGGAGACTTGGGGGAACGCTCGGTGGAAGGAAATTTGTGGCTCCTCTCAGATTCCAGAACTTTCTGTCACCGAAATGTGAGGAAAATGTATTTTTTTAGCCAAATTTTGAGGTTTGCAAAGGATTCTGGGTAACAGAACCTGGTCAGAGCCCCACAAGTCACCCCATCTTGGATTCTCCTAGGTCGCTAGTTTTAAAAAATGCACAGGTTTGGTAGGTTTCCCTAGGTGCCGGCTGAGCTAGAGGCCAAAATCTACAGGTAGGCACTTTGCAAAAAACAGCTCTGTTTTCTGTGATGTGTCCACGTTGTGTTTTGGGGCATATCCTGTCGCGGGTGCTAGGCCTACCCACACAAGTGAGGTACCATTTTTATCAGGAGACTTGGGGGAACGCTCGGTTAAAGGAAATTTGTGGCTCCTCTCAGATTCCAGAACTTTCTGTCACCGAAATGTGAGGAAAATATGTTTTTCTTGCCAGATTTTGAGGTTTGCAAAGGATTCTGGGTAACAGAACCTGGTCAGAGCCCCACAAGTCACCCCATCTTGGATTCCCCTAGGTCTCTAGTTTTCAAAAATGCACAGGTTTGGTAGGTTTCCCTAGGTGCCGGCTGAGCTAGAGGCCAAAATCTACAGGTAGGCACTTTGCAAAAAACAGCTCTGTTTTCTGTCAAAAAATGGGATGTGCCCACTTTGTGTTTTGGGACATTTCCTGTTGCAGGCGCTAGGACTACCCACACAAGTGAGGTATCATTTTTATCGGGAGACTTGGGGGAACGCTCGGTGGAAGGAAATGTGTGACTCCTCTCAGATTCCAGAACTTTCTGTCACCGAAATGTGAGGAAAATTTATTTTTTTAGCCAAATTTTGAGGTTTGCAAAGGATTCTGGGTAACAGAACCTGGTCAGAGCCCCACAAGTCACCCCATCTTGGATTCCCCTAGGTCTCTAGTTTTCAGAAATGCACAGGTTTGGTAGGTTTCCCTAGGTGCCGGCTGAGCTAGAGGCCAAAATCTACTGGTAGGCACTTTGTAAAAAACAGCTCTGTTTTCTGTCAAAAAATGGGATGTGCCCACTTTGTGTTTTGGGATATTTGCGGGCGCTAGGACTACCCACACAAGTGAGGTATCATTTTTATCGGGAGACCTGGGGGAACGCTCGGTGGAAGGAAATGTGTGGCTCCTCTCAGATTCCAGAACTTTCTGTCACCGAAATGTGAGAAAAATTTGTTTTTTTAGCCAAATTTTGAGGTTTGCAAAGGATTCTGGGTAACAGAACCTGGTCAGAGCCCCACAAGTCACCCCATCTTGGATTCCCCTAGATCTCTAGTTTTCAAAAACACACAGGTTTGGTAGGTTTCCCTGGGTGCCGGCTGAGCTAGAGGCCAGAATCTACAGGTAGGCACTTTGCAAAAAACAGCTGTTTTCTGTGATGTGTCCACGTTGTGTTTTGGGGCATATCCTGTCGCGGGTGCTAGGCCTACCCACACAAGTGAGGTACCATTTTTATTGGGAGACTTGGGGGAACGCTGGGTGGAAGGAAATTTGTGGCTCCTCTCAGATTCCAGAACTTTCTGTCACCGAAACGTGAGGAAAATATGTTTTTTTAGCCAAATGTTGAGGTTTGCAAAGGATTCTGGGTAATAGAACCTGGTCAGAGCCCCACAAGTCACCCCATCTTGGATTCCCTTAGGTCTCTAGTTTTAAAAAATGCACAGGTTTGGTAAGTTTCCCTAGGTGCCAGCTGAGCTAGAGGCCTAAATCTACAGGTAGGCACTTTGCAAAAAACAGCTGTTTTCTGTGATGTGTCCACGTTGTGTTTTGGGGCATATCCTGTCGCGGGAGCTAGGCCTACCCACACAAGTGAGGTACCATTTTTATTGGGAGACTTGGGGGAAAGCTGGATGGAAGGACATTTGTGGCTCCTCTCAGATTCCAGAACTTTCTGTCACCGAAATGTGAGGAAAATGTATTTTTTTAGCCAAATTTTGAGGTTTGCAAATGATTCTGGATAACAGAACCTGGTCAGAGCCCCACAAGTTACCCCATTTTGGATTTCCCTAGGTCTCTAGTTTTAAAAAATGTACTGGTTTGGTAGGTTTCCCTACGTGCCGGCTGAGCTAGAGGCCAAAATCTACAGGTAGGCACTTTGCAAAAAACAGCTCTGTTTTCTGTCAAAAAATGGGATGTGCCCACTTTGTGTTTTGGGACATTTCCAGTTGCGGGCGCTAGGACTACCGACACAAGTGAGGTATCATTTTTATCGGGAGACTTGGGGGAACGCTCGGTGGAAGGAAATTTGTGGCTCCTCTCAGATTCCAGAACTTTCTGTCACCGAAATGTGAGGAAAATGTATTTTTTTAGCCAAATTTTGAGGTTTGCAAAGGATTCTGGGTAACAGAACCTGGTCAGAGCCCCACAAGTCACCCCATCTTGGATTCTCCTAGGTCGCTAGTTTTCAAAAATGCACAGGTTTGGTAGGTTTCCCTAGGTGCCGGCTGAGCTAGAGGCCAAAATCTACAGGTAGGCACTTTGCAAAAAACAGCTCTGTTTTCTGTGATGTGTCCACGTTGTGTTTTGGGGCATATCCTGTTGCGGGTGCTAGGCCTACCCACACAAGTGAGGTACCATTTTTATCAGGAGACTTGGGGGAACGCTCGGTTAAAGGAAATTTGTGGCTCCTCTCAGATTCCAGAACTTTCTGTCACCGAAATGTGAGGAAAATATGTTTTTCTTGCCAGATTTTGAGGTTTGCAAAGGATTCTGGGTAACAGAACCTGGTCAGAGCCCCACAAGTCACCCCATCTTGGATTCCCCTAGGTCTCTAGTTTTCAAAAATGCACAGGTTTGGTAGGTTTCCCTAGGTGCCGGCTGAGCTAGAGGCCAAAATCTACAGGTAGGCACTTTGCAAAAAACAGCTCTGTTTTCTGTCAAAAAATGGGATGTGCCCACTTTGTGTTTTGGGACATTTCCTGTCGCAGGCGCTAGGACTACCCACACAAGTGAGGTATCATTTTTATCGGGAGACCTGGGGGAACGCTCAATGGAAGGAAATTTGTGGCTACTCTCAGATGACAGATCTTTCTGTCACCGAAATGTGAGGAAAATGTGTTTTTTAAGCCAAATTTTGAGGTTTGCAAAGGATTCTGGGTAACAGAACATGGTCAGAGCCCCACAAGTCACCCCATCTTGGATTCCCCTAGGTCTCTAGTTTTCAAAAATGCACAGGTTTGGTAGGTTTCCCTAGGTGCCGGCTGAGCTAGAGGCCAATATCTACAGGTAGGCACTTTGTAAAAAACAGCTCTGTTTTCTGTCAAAAAATGGGATGTGCCCACTTTGTGTTTTGGGACATTTCCAGTTGCGGGCGCTAGGACTACCCACACAAGTGAGGTATCATTTTTATCGGGAGACTTGGGGGAACGCTCGGTGGAAGGAAATTTGTGGCTCCTCTCAGATTCCAGAACTTTCTGTCACCGAAATGTGAGGAAAATGTATTTTTTTAGCCAAATTTTGAGGTTTGCAAAGGATTCTGGGTAACAGAACCTGGTCAGAGCCCCACAAGTCACCCCATCTTGGATTCTCCTAGGTCGCTAGTTTTAAAAAATGCACAGGTTTGGTAGGTTTCCCTAGGTGCCGGCTGAGCTAGAGGCCAAAATCTACAGGTAGGCACTTTGCAAAAAACAGCTCTGTTTTCTGTGATGTGTCCACGTTGTGTTTTGGGGCATATCCTGTCGCGGGTGCTAGGCCTACCCACACAAGTGAGGTACCATTTTTATCAGGAGACTTGGGGGAACGCTCGGTTAAAGGAAATTTGTGGCTCCTCTCAGATTCCAGAACTTTCTGTCACCGAAATGTGAGGAAAATATGTTTTTCTTGCCAGATTTTGAGGTTTGCAAAGGATTCTGGGTAACAGAACCTGGTCAGAGCCCCACAAGTCACCCCATCTTGGATTCCCCTAGGTCTCTAGTTTTCAAAAATGCACAGGTTTGGTAGGTTTCCCTAGGTGCCGGCTGAGCTAGAGGCCAAAATCTACAGGTAGGCACTTTGCAAAAAACAGCTCTGTTTTCTGTCAAAAAATGGGATGTGCCCACTTTGTGTTTTGGGACATTTCCTGTTGCAGGCGCTAGGACTACCCACACAAGTGAGGTATCATTTTTATCGGGAGACTTGGGGGAACGCTCGGTGGAAGGAAATGTGTGACTCCTCTCAGATTCCAGAACTTTCTGTCACCGAAATGTGAGGAAAATTTATTTTTTTAGCCAAATTTTGAGGTTTGCAAAGGATTCTGGGTAACAGAACCTGGTCAGAGCCCCACAAGTCACCCCATCTTGGATTCCCCTAGGTCTCTAGTTTTCAGAAATGCACAGGTTTGGTAGGTTTCCCTAGGTGCCGGCTGAGCTAGAGGCCAAAATCTACTGGTAGGCACTTTGTAAAAAACAGCTCTGTTTTCTGTCAAAAAATGGGATGTGCCCACTTTGTGTTTTGGGATATTTGCGGGCGCTAGGACTACCCACACAAGTGAGGTATCATTTTTATCGGGAGACCTGGGGGAACGCTCGGTGGAAGGAAATGTGTGGCTCCTCTCAGATTCCAGAACTTTCTGTCACCGAAATGTGAGAAAAATTTGTTTTTTTAGCCAAATTTTGAGGTTTGCAAAGGATTCTGGGTAACAGAACCTGGTCAGAGCCCCACAAGTCACCCCATCTTGGATTCCCCTAGATCTCTAGTTTTCAAAAACACACAGGTTTGGTAGGTTTCCCTGGGTGCCGGCTGAGCTAGAGGCCAGAATCTACAGGTAGGCACTTTGCAAAAAACAGCTGTTTTCTGTGATGTGTCCACGTTGTGTTTTGGGGCATATCCTGTCGCGGGTGCTAGGCCTACCCACACAAGTGAGGTACCATTTTTATTGGGAGACTTGGGGGAACGCTGGGTGGAAGGAAATTTGTGGCTCCTCTCAGATTCCAGAACTTTCTGTCACCGAAACGTGAGGAAAATATGTTTTTTTAGCCAAATGTTGAGGTTTGCAAAGGATTCTGGGTAACAGAACATGGTCAGAGCCCCACAAGTCACCCCATCTTGGATTCCCCTAGGTCTCTAGTTTTCAAAAATGCACAGGTTTGGTAGGTTTCCCTAGGTGCCGGCTGAGCTAGAGGCCAATATCTACAGGTAGGCACTTTGTAAAAAACAGCTCTGTTTTCTGTCAAAAAATGGGATGTGCCCACTTTGTGTTTTGGGACATTTCCAGTTGCGGGCGCTAGGACTACCCACACAAGTGAGGTATCATTTTTATCGGGAGACTTGGGGGAACGCTCGGTGGAAGGAAATTTGTGGCTCCTCTCAGATTCCAGAACTTTCTGTCACCGAAATGTGAGGAAAATGTATTTTTTTAGCCAAATTTTGAGGTTTGCAAAGGATTCTGGGTAACAGAACCTGGTCAGAGCCCCACAAGTCACCCCATCTTGGATTCTCCTAGGTCGCTAGTTTTAAAAAATGCACAGGTTTGGTAGGTTTCCCTAGGTGCCGGCTGAGCTAGAGGCCAAAATCTACAGGTAGGCACTTTGCAAAAAACAGCTCTGTTTTCTGTGATGTGTCCACGTTGTGTTTTGGGGCATATCCTGTCGCGGGTGCTAGGCCTACCCACACAAGTGAGGTACCATTTTTATCAGGAGACTTGGGGGAACGCTCGGTTAAAGGAAATTTGTGGCTCCTCTCAGATTCCAGAACTTTCTGTCACCGAAATGTGAGGAAAATATGTTTTTCTTGCCAGATTTTGAGGTTTGCAAAGGATTCTGGGTAACAGAACCTGGTCAGAGCCCCACAAGTCACCCCATCTTGGATTCCCCTAGGTCTCTAGTTTTCAAAAATGCACAGGTTTGGTAGGTTTCCCTAGGTGCCGGCTGAGCTAGAGGCCAAAATCTACAGGTAGGCACTTTGCAAAAAACAGCTCTGTTTTCTGTCAAAAAATGGGATGTGCCCACTTTGTGTTTTGGGACATTTCCTGTTGCAGGCGCTAGGACTACCCACACAAGTGAGGTATCATTTTTATCGGGAGACTTGGGGGAACGCTCGGTGGAAGGAAATGTGTGACTCCTCTCAGATTCCAGAACTTTCTGTCACCGAAATGTGAGGAAAATTTATTTTTTTAGCCAAATTTTGAGGTTTGCAAAGGATTCTGGGTAACAGAACCTGGTCAGAGCCCCACAAGTCACCCCATCTTGGATTCCCCTAGGTCTCTAGTTTTCAGAAATGCACAGGTTTGGTAGGTTTCCCTAGGTGCCGGCTGAGCTAGAGGCCAAAATCTACTGGTAGGCACTTTGTAAAAAACAGCTCTGTTTTCTGTCAAAAAATGGGATGTGCCCACTTTGTGTTTTGGGATATTTGCGGGCGCTAGGACTACCCACACAAGTGAGGTATCATTTTTATCGGGAGACCTGGGGGAACGCTCGGTGGAAGGAAATGTGTGGCTCCTCTCAGATTCCAGAACTTTCTGTCACCGAAATGTGAGAAAAATTTGTTTTTTTAGCCAAATTTTGAGGTTTGCAAAGGATTCTGGGTAACAGAACCTGGTCAGAGCCCCACAAGTCACCCCATCTTGGATTCCCCTAGATCTCTAGTTTTCAAAAACACACAGGTTTGGTAGGTTTCCCTGGGTGCCGGCTGAGCTAGAGGCCAGAATCTACAGGTAGGCACTTTGCAAAAAACAGCTGTTTTCTGTGATGTGTCCACGTTGTGTTTTGGGGCATATCCTGTCGCGGGTGCTAGGCCTACCCACACAAGTGAGGTACCATTTTTATTGGGAGACTTGGGGGAACGCTGGGTGGAAGGAAATTTGTGGCTCCTCTCAGATTCCAGAACTTTCTGTCACCGAAACGTGAGGAAAATATGTTTTTTTAGCCAAATGTTGAGGTTTGCAAAGGATTCTGGGTAATAGAACCTGGTCAGAGCCCCACAAGTCACCCCATCTTGGATTCCCTTAGGTCTCTAGTTTTAAAAAATGCACAGGTTTGGTAAGTTTCCCTAGGTGCCAGCTGAGCTAGAGGCCTAAATCTACAGGTAGGCACTTTGCAAAAAACAGCTGTTTTCTGTGATGTGTCCACGTTGTGTTTTGGGGCATATCCTGTCGCGGGAGCTAGGCCTACCCACACAAGTGAGGTACCATTTTTATTGGGAGACTTGGGGGAAAGCTGGATGGAAGGACATTTGTGGCTCCTCTCAGATTCCAGAACTTTCTGTCACCGAAATGTGAGGAAAATGTATTTTTTTAGCCAAATTTTGAGGTTTGCAAATGATTCTGGATAACAGAACCTGGTCAGAGCCCCACAAGTTACCCCATTTTGGATTTCCCTAGGTCTCTAGTTTTAAAAAATGTACTGGTTTGGTAGGTTTCCCTACGTGCCGGCTGAGCTAGAGGCCAAAATCTACAGGTAGGCACTTTGCAAAAAACAGCTCTGTTTTCTGTCAAAAAATGGGATGTGCCCACTTTGTGTTTTGGGACATTTCCAGTTGCGGGCGCTAGGACTACCGACACAAGTGAGGTATCATTTTTATCGGGAGACTTGGGGGAACGCTCGGTGGAAGGAAATTTGTGGCTCCTCTCAGATTCCAGAACTTTCTGTCACCGAAATGTGAGGAAAATGTATTTTTTTAGCCAAATTTTGAGGTTTGCAAAGGATTCTGGGTAACAGAACCTGGTCAGAGCCCCACAAGTCACCCCATCTTGGATTCTCCTAGGTCGCTAGTTTTCAAAAATGCACAGGTTTGGTAGGTTTCCCTAGGTGCCGGCTGAGCTAGAGGCCAAAATCTACAGGTAGGCACTTTGCAAAAAACAGCTCTGTTTTCTGTGATGTGTCCACGTTGTGTTTTGGGGCATATCCTGTTGCGGGTGCTAGGCCTACCCACACAAGTGAGGTACCATTTTTATCAGGAGACTTGGGGGAACGCTCGGTTAAAGGAAATTTGTGGCTCCTCTCAGATTCCAGAACTTTCTGTCACCGAAATGTGAGGAAAATATGTTTTTCTTGCCAGATTTTGAGGTTTGCAAAGGATTCTGGGTAACAGAACCTGGTCAGAGCCCCACAAGTCACCCCATCTTGGATTCCCCTAGGTCTCTAGTTTTCAAAAATGCACAGGTTTGGTAGGTTTCCCTAGGTGCCGGCTGAGCTAGAGGCCAAAATCTACAGGTAGGCACTTTGCAAAAAACAGCTCTGTTTTCTGTCAAAAAATGGGATGTGCCCACTTTGTGTTTTGGGACATTTCCTGTCGCAGGCGCTAGGACTACCCACACAAGTGAGGTATCATTTTTATCGGGAGACCTGGGGGAACGCTCAATGGAAGGAAATTTGTGGCTACTCTCAGATGACAGATCTTTCTGTCACCGAAATGTGAGGAAAATGTGTTTTTTAAGCCAAATTTTGAGGTTTGCAAAGGATTCTGGGTAACAGAACATGGTCAGAGCCCCACAAGTCACCCCATCTTGGATTCCCCTAGGTCTCTAGTTTTCAAAAATGCACAGGTTTGGTAGGTTTCCCTAGGTGCCGGCTGAGCTAGAGGCCAATATCTACAGGTAGGCACTTTGTAAAAAACAGCTCTGTTTTCTGTCAAAAAATGGGATGTGCCCACTTTGTGTTTTGGGACATTTCCAGTTGCGGGCGCTAGGACTACCCACACAAGTGAGGTATCATTTTTATCGGGAGACTTGGGGGAACGCTCGGTGGAAGGAAATTTGTGGCTCCTCTCAGATTCCAGAACTTTCTGTCACCGAAATGTGAGGAAAATGTATTTTTTTAGCCAAATTTTGAGGTTTGCAAAGGATTCTGGGTAACAGAACCTGGTCAGAGCCCCACAAGTCACCCCATCTTGGATTCTCCTAGGTCGCTAGTTTTAAAAAATGCACAGGTTTGGTAGGTTTCCCTAGGTGCCGGCTGAGCTAGAGGCCAAAATCTACAGGTAGGCACTTTGCAAAAAACAGCTCTGTTTTCTGTGATGTGTCCACGTTGTGTTTTGGGGCATATCCTGTCGCGGGTGCTAGGCCTACCCACACAAGTGAGGTACCATTTTTATCAGGAGACTTGGGGGAACGCTCGGTTAAAGGAAATTTGTGGCTCCTCTCAGATTCCAGAACTTTCTGTCACCGAAATGTGAGGAAAATATGTTTTTCTTGCCAGATTTTGAGGTTTGCAAAGGATTCTGGGTAACAGAACCTGGTCAGAGCCCCACAAGTCACCCCATCTTGGATTCCCCTAGGTCTCTAGTTTTCAAAAATGCACAGGTTTGGTAGGTTTCCCTAGGTGCCGGCTGAGCTAGAGGCCAAAATCTACAGGTAGGCACTTTGCAAAAAACAGCTCTGTTTTCTGTCAAAAAATGGGATGTGCCCACTTTGTGTTTTGGGACATTTCCTGTTGCAGGCGCTAGGACTACCCACACAAGTGAGGTATCATTTTTATCGGGAGACTTGGGGGAACGCTCGGTGGAAGGAAATGTGTGACTCCTCTCAGATTCCAGAACTTTCTGTCACCGAAATGTGAGGAAAATTTATTTTTTTAGCCAAATTTTGAGGTTTGCAAAGGATTCTGGGTAACAGAACCTGGTCAGAGCCCCACAAGTCACCCCATCTTGGATTCCCCTAGGTCTCTAGTTTTCAGAAATGCACAGGTTTGGTAGGTTTCCCTAGGTGCCGGCTGAGCTAGAGGCCAAAATCTACTGGTAGGCACTTTGTAAAAAACAGCTCTGTTTTCTGTCAAAAAATGGGATGTGCCCACTTTGTGTTTTGGGATATTTGCGGGCGCTAGGACTACCCACACAAGTGAGGTATCATTTTTATCGGGAGACCTGGGGGAACGCTCGGTGGAAGGAAATGTGTGGCTCCTCTCAGATTCCAGAACTTTCTGTCACCGAAATGTGAGAAAAATTTGTTTTTTTAGCCAAATTTTGAGGTTTGCAAAGGATTCTGGGTAACAGAACCTGGTCAGAGCCCCACAAGTCACCCCATCTTGGATTCCCCTAGATCTCTAGTTTTCAAAAACACACAGGTTTGGTAGGTTTCCCTGGGTGCCGGCTGAGCTAGAGGCCAGAATCTACAGGTAGGCACTTTGCAAAAAACAGCTGTTTTCTGTGATGTGTCCACGTTGTGTTTTGGGGCATATCCTGTCGCGGGTGCTAGGCCTACCCACACAAGTGAGGTACCATTTTTATTGGGAGACTTGGGGGAACGCTGGGTGGAAGGAAATTTGTGGCTCCTCTCAGATTCCAGAACTTTCTGTCACCGAAACGTGAGGAAAATATGTTTTTTTAGCCAAATGTTGAGGTTTGCAAAGGATTCTGGGTAATAGAACCTGGTCAGAGCCCCACAAGTCACCCCATCTTGGATTCCCTTAGGTCTCTAGTTTTAAAAAATGCACAGGTTTGGTAAGTTTCCCTAGGTGCCAGCTGAGCTAGAGGCCTAAATCTACAGGTAGGCACTTTGCAAAAAACAGCTGTTTTCTGTGATGTGTCCACGTTGTGTTTTGGGGCATATCCTGTCGCGGGAGCTAGGCCTACCCACACAAGTGAGGTACCATTTTTATTGGGAGACTTGGGGGAAAGCTGGATGGAAGGACATTTGTGGCTCCTCTCAGATTCCAGAACTTTCTGTCACCGAAATGTGAGGAAAATGTATTTTTTTAGCCAAATTTTGAGGTTTGCAAATGATTCTGGATAACAGAACCTGGTCAGAGCCCCACAAGTTACCCCATTTTGGATTTCCCTAGGTCTCTAGTTTTAAAAAATGTACTGGTTTGGTAGGTTTCCCTACGTGCCGGCTGAGCTAGAGGCCAAAATCTACAGGTAGGCACTTTGCAAAAAACAGCTCTGTTTTCTGTCAAAAAATGGGATGTGCCCACTTTGTGTTTTGGGACATTTCCAGTTGCGGGCGCTAGGACTACCGACACAAGTGAGGTATCATTTTTATCGGGAGACTTGGGGGAACGCTCGGTGGAAGGAAATTTGTGGCTCCTCTCAGATTCCAGAACTTTCTGTCACCGAAATGTGAGGAAAATGTATTTTTTTAGCCAAATTTTGAGGTTTGCAAAGGATTCTGGGTAACAGAACCTGGTCAGAGCCCCACAAGTCACCCCATCTTGGATTCTCTTAGGTCGCTAGTTTTCAAAAATGCACAGGTTTGGTAGGTTTCCCTAGGTGCCGGCTGAGCTAGAGGCCAAAATCTACAGGTAGGCACTTTGCAAAAAACAGCTCTGTTTTCTGTGATGTGTCCACGTTGTGTTTTGGGGCATATCCTGTTGCGGGTGCTAGGCCTACCCACACAAGTGAGGTACCATTTTTATCAGGAGACTTGGGGGAACGCTCGGTTAAAGGAAATTTGTGGCTCCTCTCAGATTCCAGAACTTTCTGTCACCGAAATGTGAGGAAAATATGTTTTTCTTGCCAGATTTTGAGGTTTGCAAAGGATTCTGGGTAACAGAACCTGGTCAGAGCCCCACAAGTCACCCCATCTTGGATTCCCCTAGGTCTCTAGTTTTCAAAAATGCACAGGTTTGGTAGGTTTCCCTAGGTGCCGGCTGAGCTAGAGGCCAAAATCTACAGGTAGGCACTTTGCAAAAAACAGCTCTGTTTTCTGTCAAAAAATGGGATGTGCCCACTTTGTGTTTTGGGACATTTCCTGTCGCAGGCGCTAGGACTACCCACACAAGTGAGGTATCATTTTTATCGGGAGACCTGGGGGAACGCTCAATGGAAGGAAATTTGTGGCTACTCTCAGATGACAGATCTTTCTGTCACCGAAATGTGAGGAAAATGTGTTTTTTAAGCCAAATTTTGAGGTTTGCAAAGGATTCTGGGTAACAGAACATGGTCAGAGCCCCACAAGTCACCCCATCTTGGATTCCCCTAGGTCTCTAGTTTTCAAAAATGCACAGGTTTGGTAGGTTTCCCTAGGTGCCGGCTGAGCTAGAGGCCAATATCTACAGGTAGGCACTTTGTAAAAAACAGCTCTGTTTTCTGTCAAAAAATGGGATGTGCCCACTTTGTGTTTTGGGACATTTCCAGTTGCGGGCGCTAGGACTACCCACACAAGTGAGGTATCATTTTTATCGGGAGACTTGGGGGAACGCTCGGTGGAAGGAAATTTGTGGCTCCTCTCAGATTCCAGAACTTTCTGTCACCGAAATGTGAGGAAAATGTATTTTTTTAGCCAAATTTTGAGGTTTGCAAAGGATTCTGGGTAACAGAACCTGGTCAGAGCCCCACAAGTCACCCCATCTTGGATTCTCCTAGGTCGCTAGTTTTAAAAAATGCACAGGTTTGGTAGGTTTCCCTAGGTGCCGGCTGAGCTAGAGGCCAAAATCTACAGGTAGGCACTTTGCAAAAAACAGCTCTGTTTTCTGTGATGTGTCCACGTTGTGTTTTGGGGCATATCCTGTTGCGGTGCTAGGCCTACCCACACAAGTGAGGTACCATTTTTATCAGGAGACTTGGGGGAACGCTCGGTTAAAGGAAATTTGTGGCTCCTCTCAGATTCCAGAACTTTCTGTCACCGAAATGTGAGGAAAATATGTTTTTCTTGCCAGATTTTGAGGTTTGCAAAGGATTCTGGGTAACAGAACCTGGTCAGAGCCCCACAAGTCACCCCATCTTGGATTCCCCTAGGTCTCTAGTTTTCAAAAATGCACAGGTTTGGTAGGTTTCCCTAGGTGCCGGCTGAGCTAGAGGCCAAAATCTACAGGTATACACTTTGCAAAAAACAGCTCTGTTTTCTGTCAAAAAATGGGATGTGCCCACTTTGTGTTTTGGGACATTTCCTGTCGCAGGCGCTAGGACTACCCACACAAGTGAGGTATCATTTTTATCGGGAGACCTGGGGGAACGCTCAGTGGAAGGAAATTTGTGGCTACTCTCAGATTACAGATCTTTCTGTCACCGAAATGTGAGGAAAATGTGTTTTTTTAGCCAAATTTTGAGGTTTGCAAAGGATTCTGGGTAACAGAACATGGTCAGAGCCCCACAAGTCACCCCATCTTGGATTCCCCTAGGTCGCTAGTTTTCAAAAATGCACAGGTTTGGTAGGTTTCCCTAGGTGCCGGCTGAGCTAGAGGCCAAAATCTACAGGTAGGCACTTCGTAAAAAACAGCTCTGTTTTCTGTCAAAAAATGGGATGTGCCCACTTTGTGTTTTGGGATATTTCCTGTCGCGGGCGCTAGGACTACCCACACAAGTGAGGTATCATTTTTATCGGGAGACCTGGGGGAACGCTCGGTGGAAGGAAATGTGTGGCTCCTCTCAGATTCCAGAACTTTCTGTCACTGAAATGTGAGAAAAATTTGTTTTTTTAGCCAAATTTTGAGGTTTGCAAAGGATTCTGGGTAACAGAACCTGGTCAGAGCCCCACAAGTCACCCCATCTTGGATTCCCCTAGATCTCTAGTTTTCAAAAACACACAGGTTTGGTAGGTTTCCCTAGGTGACGGCTGAGCTAGAGGCCAGAATCTACAGGTAGGCACTTTGCAAAAAACAGCTGTTTTCTGTGATGTGTCCATGTTGTGTTTTGGGGCATATCCTGTCGCGGGTGCTAGGCCTACCCACACAAGTGAGGTACCATTTTTATTGGGAGACTTGGGGGAACGCTGGGTGGAAGGAAATTTGTGGCTCCTCTCAGATTCCAGAACTTTCTGTCACCGAAATGTGAGGAAAATATGTCTTTTTAGCCAAATGTTGAGGTTTGCAAAGGATTCTGGGTAATAGAACCTGGTCAGAGCACCACAAGTCACCCCATCTTGGATTCCCCTAGGTCTCTAGTTTTAAAAAATGCACAGGTTTGGTAAGTTTCCATAGGTGCCAGCTGAGCTAGAGGCCTAAATCTACAGGTAGGCACTTTGCAAAAAACAGCTGTTTTCTGTGATGTGTCCACGTTGTGTTTTGGGGCATATCCTGTCGCGGGCGCTAGGCCTACCCACACAAGTGAGGTACCATTTTTATTGGGAGACTTGGGGGAACGCTGGGTGGAAGGAAATTTGTGGCTGCTCTCAGATTCCAGAACTTTCTGTCACCGAAATGTGAGGAAAATATATTTTTTTAGCCAAATGTTGAGGTTTGCAAAGGATTCTGGGTAATAGAACCTGGTCAGAGCCCCACAAGTCACCCCACCTTGGATTCCCCTAGGTCTCTAGTTTTAAAAAATGCACAGGTTTGGTAGGTTTCCCTAGGTGCCAGCTGAGCTAGAGGCCTAAATCTACAGGTAGGCACTTTGCAAAAAACAGCTGTTTTCTGTGATGTGTCCACATTGTGTTTTGGGGCATATCCTGTCGCGGGCGCTAGGCCTACCCACACAAGTGAGGTACCATTTTTATCAGGAGACTTGGGGGAACGCTGGGTGCAAGGAAATTTGTGGCTCCTCTCAGATTCCAGAACTTTCTGTCACCGAAATGTGAGGAAAATATGTTTTTTTAGCCAAATTTTGAGGTTTGCAAATGATTCTGGATAACAGAACCTGGTCAGAGCCCCACAAGTTACCCCATCTTGGATTTCCCTAGGTCTCTAGTTTTCAAAAATGCACAGGTTTGGTAGGTTTCACTAGGTGCCGGCTGAGCTAGAGGCCAAAATCTACAGGTAGGCACTTTGCAAAAAACAGCTCTGTTTTCTGTCAAAAAATGGGATGTGCCCACTTTGTGTTTTGGGACATTTCCTGTTGCGGGCGCTAGGACTACCCACACAAGTGAGGTATCATTTTTATCGGGAGACTTGGGGGAACGCTCGGTGGAAGGAAATTTGTGGCTCCTCTCAGATTCCAGAACTTTCTGTCACCGAAACGTGAGGAAAATGTATTTTTTTAGCCAAATTTTGAGGTTTGCAAAGGATTCTGGGTAACAGAACCTGGTCAGAGCCCCACAAGTCACCCCATCTTAGATTCCCCTAGGTCTCTAGTTTTAAAAAATGCACAGGTTTGGTAGGTTTCCCTAGGTGCCGGCTGAGCTAGAGGCCAAAATCTACAGGTAGGCACTTTGCAAAAAACAGCTCTGTTTTCTGTGATGTGTCCACGTTGTGTTTTGGGGCATATCCTGTCGCGGGTGCTAGGCCTACCCACACAAGTGAGGTACCATTTTTATCAGGAGACTTGGGGGAACGCTCGGTTAAAGGAAATTTGTGGCTCCTCTCAGATTCCAGAACTTTCTGTCACCGAAATGTGAGGAAAATATGTTTTTCTTGCCAGATTTTGAGGTTTGCAAAGGATTCTGGGTAACAGAACCTGGTCAGAGCCCCACAAGTCACCCCATCTTGGATTCCCCTAGGTCTCTAGTTTTCAAAAATGCACAGGTTTGGTAGGTTTCCCTAGGTGCCGGCTGAGCTAGAGGCCAAAATCTACAGGTAGGCACTTTGCAAAAAACAGCTCTGTTTTCTGTCAAAAAATGGGATGTGCCCACTTTGTGTTTTGGGACATTTCCTGTCGCAGGCGCTAGGACTACCCACACAAGTGAGGTATCATTTTTATCGGGAGACCTGGGGGAACGGTCAATGGAAGGAAATTTGTGGCTACTCTCAGATGACAGATCTTTCTGTCACCGAAATGTGAGGAAAATGTGTTTTTTAAGCCAAATTTTGAGGTTTGCAAAGGATTCTGGGTAACAGAACCTGGTCAGAGCCCCACAAGTCACCCCATCTTGGATTCCCCTAGGTCTCTAGTTTTCAAAAATGCACAGGTTTGGTAGGTTTCCCTAGGTGCCGGCTGAGCTAGAGGCCAAAATCTACAGGTAGGCACTTTGCAAAAAACAGCTCTGTTTTCTGTCAAAAAATGGGATGTGCCCACTTTGTGTTTTGGGACATTTCCTGTTGCAGGCGCTAGGACTACCCACACAAGTGAGGTATCATTTTTATCGGCAGACTTGGGGGAACGCTCGGTGGAAGGAAATTTGTGACTCCTCTCAGATTCCAGAACTTTCTGTCACCGAAATGTGAGGAAAATTTTTTTTTTTAGCCAAATTTTGAGGTTTGCAAAGGATTCTGGGTAACAGAACCTGGTCAGAGCCCCACAAGTCACCCCATCTTGGATTCCCCTAGGTCTCTAGTTTTCAGAAATGCACAGGTTTGGTAGGTTTCCCTAGGTGCCGGCTGAGCTAGAGGCCAAAATCTACTGGTAGGCACTTTGTAAAAAACAGCTCTGTTTTCTGTCAAAAAATGGGATGTGCCCACTTTGTGTTTTGGGATATTTGCGGGCGCTAGGACTACCCACACAAGTGAGGTATCATTTTTATCGGGAGACCTGGGGGAACGCTCGGTGGAAGGAAATGTGTGGCTCCTCTCAGATTCCAGAACTTTCTGTCACCGAAATGTGAGAAAAATTTGTTTTTTTAGCCAAATTTTGAGGTTTGCAAAGGATTCTGGGTAACAGAACCTGGTCAGAGCCCCACAAGTCACCCCATCTTGGATTCCCCTAGATCTCTAGTTTTCAAAAACACACAGGTTTGGTAGGTTTCCCTAGGTGCCGGCTGAGCTAGAGGCCAGAATCTACAGGTAGGCACTTTGCAAAAAACAGCTGTTTTCTGTGATGTGTCCACGTTGTGTTTTGGGGCATATCCTGTCGCGGGTGCTAGGCCTACCCACACAAGTGAGGTACCATTTTTATTGGGAGACTTGGGGGAACGCTGGGTGGAAGGAAATTTGTGGCTCCTCTCAGATTCCAGAACTTTCTGTCACCGAAACGTGAGGAAAATATGTTTTTTTAGCCAAATGTTGAGGTTTGCAAAGGATTCTGGGTAATAGAACCTGGTCAGAGCCCCACAAGTCACCCCATCTTGGATTCCCCTAGGTCTCTAGTTTTAAAAAATGCACAGGTTTGGTAAGTTTCCCTAGGTGCCAGCTGAGCTAGAGGCCTAAATCTACAGGTAGGCACTTTGCAAAAAACAGCTGTTTTCTGTGATGTGTCCACGTTGTGTTTTGGGGCATATCCTGTCGCGGGAGCTAGGCCTACCCACACAAGTGAGGTACCATTTTTATTGGGAGACTTGGGGGAAAGCTGGGTGGAAGGACATTTGTGGCTCCTCTCAGATTCCAGAACTTTCTGTCACCGAAATGTGAGGAAAATGTATTTTTTTAGCCAAATTTTGAGGTTTGCAAATGATTCTGGATAACAGAACCTGGTCAGAGCCCCACAAGTTACCCCATCTTGGATTTCCCTAGGTCTCTAGTTTTCAAAAATGTACTGGTTTGGTAGGTTTCCCTACGTGCCGGCTGAGCTAGAGGCCAAAATCTACAGGTAGGCACTTTGCAAAAAACAGCTCTGTTTTCTGTCAAAAAATGGGATGTGCCCACTTTGTGTTTTGGGATATTTCCTGTCGCGGGCGCTAGGACTACCCACACAAGTGAGGTATCATTTTTATCGGTAGACCTGGGGGAACGCTCTGTGGAAGGAAATTTGTGGCTCCTCTCAGTTTCCATAACTTTCTGTCACAGAAATGTGAGGAAAATGTGTTTTTTTTGCCAAATTTTGAGGTTTGCAAAGGATTCTGGGTAACAGAACCTGGTCAGAGCCCCACAAGTCACCCCATCTTGGATTCCCCTAGGTCTCTAGTTTTTCAAAAACACACAGGTTTGGTAGGTTTCCCTAGGTGCCGGCTGAGCTAGAGGCCAGAATCTACAGGTAGGCAGTTTGCAAAAAACAGCTTTTTTCTGTGATGTGTCCACGTTGTGTTTTGGGGCATATCCTGTCGCGGGTGCTAGGCCTACCCACACAAGTGAGGTACCATTTTTATTGGGAGACTTGGGGGAATGCTGGGTGGAAGGAAATTTGTGGCTGCTCTCAGATTCCAGAACTTTCTGTCACCGAAATGTGAGGAAAATATGTTTTTTTAGCCAAATGTTGAGGTTTGCAAAGGATTCTGGGTAATAGAACCTGGTCAGAGCCCCACAAGTCACCCCATCTTGGATTCCCCTAGGTCTCTAGTTTTAAAAAATGCACAGGTTTGGTAGGTTTCCCTAGGTGCCAGCTGAGCTAGAGGCCTAAATCTACAGGTAGGCACTTTGCAAAAAACAGCTGTTTTCTGTGATGTGTCCACGTTGTGTTTTGGGGCATATCCTGTCGCGGGCGCTAGGCCTACCCACACAAGTGAGGTACCATTTTTATCGGGAGACTTGGGGGAACGCTGGGTGCAAGGAAATTTGTGGCTGCTCTCAGATTCCAGAACTTTCTGTCACCGAAATGTGAGGAAAATATGTTTTTTTAGCCAAATTTTGAGGTTTGCAAATGATTCTGGATAACAGAACCTGGTCAGAGCCCCACAAGTTACCCCATCTTGGATTTCCCTAGGTCTCTAGTTTTCAAAAATGCACAGGTTTGGTAGGTTTCACTAGGTGCCGGCTGAGCTAGAGGCCAAAATCTACAGGTAGGCACTTTGCAAAAAACAGCTCTGTTTTCTGTCAAAAAATGGGATGTGCCCACTTTGTGTTTTGGGACATTTCCTTTTGCGGGCGCTAGGACTACCCACACAAGTGAGGTATAATTTTTATCGGGAGACTTGGGGGAACGCTCGGTGGAAGGACATTTGTGGCTCCTCTCAGATTCCAGAACTTTCTGTCACCGAAATGTGAGGAAAATGTATTTTTTTAGCCAAATTTTGAGGTTTGCAAAGGATTCTGGGTAACAGAACCTGGTCAGAGCCCCACAAGTCACCCCATCTTGAATTCCCCTAGGTCTCTAGTTTTAAAAAATGCACAGGTTTGGTAGGTTTCCCTAGGTGCCGGCTGAGCTAGAGGCCAAAATCTACAGGTAGGCACTTTGCAAAAAACAGCTCTGTTTTCTGTGATGTGTCCACGTTGTGTTTTGGGGCATATCCTGTCGCGGGTGCTAGGCCTACCCACACAAGTGAGGTACCATTTTTATCAGGAGACTTGGGGGAACGCTCGGTTAAAGGAAATTTGTGGCTCCTCTCAGATTCCAGAACTTTCTGTCACCGAAATGTGAGGAAAATATGTTTTTCTTGCCAGATTTTG
This sequence comes from Pleurodeles waltl, assembly GCF_031143425.1. Taxonomy (NCBI): domain Eukaryota; kingdom Metazoa; phylum Chordata; class Amphibia; order Caudata; family Salamandridae; genus Pleurodeles; species Pleurodeles waltl. The sequence goes on from NC_090436.1 coordinate 844,252,801, forward strand.
AGGTTTGCAAAGGATTCTGGGTAACAGAACCTGGTCAGAGCCCCACAAGTCACCCCATCTTGGATTCCCCTAGGTCTCTAGTTTTCAAAAATGCACAGGTTTGGTAGGTTTCCCTAGGTGCCGGCTGAGCTAGAGGCCAAAATCTACAGGTAGGCACTTTGCAAAAAACAGCTCTGTTTTCTGTCAAAAAATGGGATGTGCCCACTTTGTGTTTTGGGACATTTCCTGTCGCAGGCGCTAGGACTACCCACACAAGTGAGGTATCATTTTTATCGGGAGACCTGGGGGAACGGTCAATGGAAGGAAATTTGTGGCTACTCTCAGATGACAGATCTTTCTGTCACCGAAATGTGAGGAAAATGTGTTTTTTAAGCCAAATTTTGAGGTTTGCAAAGGATTCTGGGTAACAGAACATGGTCAGAGCCCCACAAGTCACCCCATCTTGGATTCCCCTAGGTCTCTAGTTTTCAAAAATGCACAGGTTTGGTAGGTTTCCCTAGGTGCCGGCTGAGCTAGAGGCCAAAATCTACAGGTAGGCACTTTGTAAAAAACAGCTCTGTTTTCTGTCAAAAAATGGGATGTGCCCACTTTGTGTTTTGGGATATTTCCTGTCGCGGGCGCTAGGACTACCCACACAAGTGAGGTATCATTTTTATCGGGAGACCTGGGGGAACGCTCGGTGGAAGGAAATGTGTGGCTCCTCTCAGATTCCAGAACTTTCTGTCACCGAAATGTGAGAAAAATGTGTTTTTTTAGCCAAATTTTGAGGTTTGCAAAGGATTCTGGGTAACAGAACCTGGTCAGAGCCCCACAAGTCACCCCATCTTGGATTCCCCTAGATCTCTAGTTTTCAAAAACACACAGGTTTGGTAGGTTTCCCTAGGTGCCGGCTGAGCTAGAGGCCAGAATCTACAGGTAGGCACTTTGCAAAAAACAGCTGTTTTCTGTGATGTGTCCACGTTGTGTTTTGGGGCATATCCTGTCGCGGGTGCTAGGCCTACCCACACAAGTGAGGTACCATTTTTATTGGGAGACTTGGGGGAACGCTGGGTGGAAGGAAATTTGTGGCTCCTCTCAGATTCCAGAACTTTCTGTCACCGAAATGTGAGGAAAATATGTTTTTTTAGCCAAATGTTGAGGTTTGCAAAGGATTCTGGGTAATAGAACCTGGTCAGAGCCCCACAAGTCACCCCATCTTGTATTCCCCTAGGTCTCTAGTTTTAAAAAATGCACAGGTTTGGTAAGTTTCCCTAGGTGCCAGCTGAGCTAGAGGCCTAAATCTACAGGTAGGCACTTTGCAAAAAACAGCTGTTTTCTGTGATGTGTCCATGTTGTGTTTTGGGGCATATCCTGTCGCGGGCGCTAGGCCTACCCACACAAGTGAGGTACCATTTTTATTGGGAGACTTGGGGGAACGCTGGGTGGAAGGAAATTTGTGGCTCCTCTCAGATTCCAGAACTTTCTGTCACCAAAATGTGAGGAAAATATGTTTTTTTAGCCAAATTTTGAGGTTTGCAAATGATTCTGGATAACAGAACCTGGTCAGAGCCCCACAAGTTACCCCATCTTGGATTCCCCTAGGTCTCTAGTTTTCAAAAACGCACAGGTTTGGTAGGTTTCCATAGGTGCCGGCTGAGCTAGAGGCCAAAATCTACAGGTAGGCACTTTGCAAAAAACAGCTCTGTTTTCTGTCAAAAAATGGGATGTGCCCACTTTGTGTTTTGGGGCATTTCCTGTTGCGGGCGCTAGGACTACCCACACAAGTGAGGTATCATTTTTATCGGGAGACTTGGGGGAACGCTCGGTGGAAGGAAATTTGTGGCTCCTCTCAGATTCCAGAACTTTCTGTCACCGAAATGTGAGGAAAATGTATTTTTTTAGCCAAATTTTGAGGTTTGCAAAGGATTCTGGGTAACAGAACCTGGTCAGAGCCCCACAAGTCACCCCATCTTGGATTTCCCTAGGTCTCTAGTTTTCAAGAATGCACAGGTTTGGTAGTTTTCTCTAGGTGCCGGCTGAGCTAGATGCCAAAATCTACAGGTAGGCACTTTGCAAAAAACAGCTCTGTTTTCTGTGATGTGTCCACGTTGTGTTTTGGGGCATATCCTGTCGCGGACGCTAGGCCTACCCACACAAGTGAGGTACCATTTTTATCAGGAGACTTGGGGGAACGCTCGGTTAAAGGAAATTTGTGGCTCCTCTCAGATTCCAGAACTTTCTGTCACCGAAATGTGAGGAAAATATGTTTTTCTAGCCACATTTTGAGGTTTGCAAAGGATTCTGGGTAACAGAACCTGGTCAGAGCCCCACAAGTCACCCCATCTTGGATTCCCCTAGGTCTCTAGTTTTCAAAAATGCACAGGTTTGGTAGGTTTCCCTAGGTGCCGGCTGAGCTAGAGGCCAAAATCTACAGGTAGGCACTTTGCAAAAAACAGCTCTGTTTTCTGTCAAAAAATGGGATGTGCCCACTTTGTGTTTTGGGACATTTCCTGTTGCGGGCGCTAGGACTACCCACACAAGTGAGGTATCATTTTTATCGGGAGACTTGGGGGAACGCTCGGTGGAAGGAAATTTGTGGCTCCTCTCAGATTCCAGAACTTTCTGTCACCGAAATGTGAGGAAAATGTATTTTTTTAGCCAAATTTTGAGGTTTGCAAAGGATTCTGGGTAACAGAACCTGGTCAGAGCCCCACAAGTCACCCCATCTTGGATTCCCCTAGGTCGCTAGTTTTCAAAAATGCACAGGTTTGGTAGGTTTCCCTAGGTGCCGGCTGAGCTAGAGGCCAAAATCTACAGGTAGGCACTTTGCAAAAAACAGCTCTGTTTTCTGTGATGTGTCCACGTTGTGTTTTGGGGCATATCCTGTTGCGGGTGCTAGGCCTACCCACACAAGTGAGGTACCATTTTTATCAGGAGACTTGGGGGAACGCTCGGTTAAAGGAAATTTGTGGCTCCTCTCAGATTCCAGAACTTTCTGTCACCGAAATGTGAGGAAAATATGTTTTTCTTGCCAGATTTTGAGGTTTGCAAAGGATTCTGGGTAACAGAACCTGGTCAGAGCCCCACAAGTCACCCCATCTCGGATTCCCCTAGGTCTCTAGTTTTCAAAAATGCACAGGTTTGGTAGGTTTCCCTAGGTGCCGGCTGAGCTAGAGGCCAAAATCTACAGGTATACACTTTGCAAAAAACAGCTCTGTTTTCTGTCAAAAAATGGGATGTGCCCACTTTGTGTTTTGGGACATTTCCTGTCGCAGGCTCTAGGACTACCCACACAAGTGAGGTATCATTTTTATCGGGAGACCTGGGGGAACGCTCAGTGGAAGGAAATTTGTGGCTACTCTCAGATTACAGATCTTTCTGTCACCGAAATGTGAGGAAAATGTGTTTTTTTAGCCAAATTTTGAGGTTTGCAAAGGATTCTGGGTAACAGAACATGGTCAGAGCCCCACAAGTCACCCCATCTTGGATTCCCCTAGGTCGCTAGTTTTCAAAAATGCACAGGTTTGGTAGGTTTCCCTAGGTGCCGGCTGAGCTAGAGGCCAAAATCTACAGGTAGGCACTTTGTAAAAAACAGCTCTGTTTTCTGTCAAAAAATGGGATGTGCCCACTTTGTGTTTTGGGATATTTCCTGTCGCGGGCGCTAGGACTACCCACACAAGTGAGGTATCATTTTTATCGGGAGACCTGGGGGAACGCTCGGTGGAAGGAAATGTGTGGCTCCTCTCAGATTCCAGAACTTTCTGTCACTGAAATGTGAGAAAAATTTGTTTTTTTAGCCAAATTTTGAGGTTTGCAAAGGATTCTGGGTAACAGAACCTGGTCAGAGCCCCACAAGTCACCCCATCTTGGATTCCCCTAGATCTCTAGTTTTCAAAAACACACAGGTTTGGTAGGTTTCCCTAGGTGCCGGCTGAGCTAGAGGCCAGAATCTACAGGTAGGCACTTTGCAAAAAACAGCTGTTTTCTGTGATGTGTCCATGTTGTGTTTTGGGGCATATCCTGTCGCGGGTGCTGGGCCTACCCACACAAGTGAGGTACCATTTTTATTGGGAGACTTGGGGGAACGCTGGGTGGAAGGAAATTTGTGGCTCCTCTCAGATTCCAGAACTTTCTGTCACCGAAATGTGAGGAAAATATGTTTTTTTAGCCAAATGTTGAGGTTTGCAAAGGATTCTGGGTAATAGAACCTGGTCAGAGCCCCACAAGTCACCCCATCTTGGATTCCCCTAGGTCTCTAGTTTTAAAAAATGCACAGGTTTGGTAAGTTTCCATAGGTGCCAGCTGAGCTAGAGGCCTAAATCTACAGGTAGGCACTTTGCAAAAAACAGCTGTTTTCTGTGATGTGTCCACGTTGTGTTTTGGGGCATATCCTGTCGCGGGCGCTAGGCCTACCCACACAAGTGAGGTACCATTTTTATTGGGAGACTTGGGGGAACGCTGGGTGGAAGGAAATTTGTGGCTGCTCTCAGATTCCAGAACTTTCTGTCACCGAAATGTGAGGAAAATATATTTTTTTAGCCAAATGTTGAGGTTTGCAAAGGATTCTGGGTAATAGAACCTGGTCAGAGCCCCACAAGTCACCCCACCTTGGATTCCCCTAGGTCTCTAGTTTTAAAAAATGCACAGGTTTGGTAGGTTTCCCTAGGTGCCAGCTGAGCTAGAGGCCTAAATCTACAGGTAGGCACTTTGCAAAAAACAGCTGTTTTCTGTGATGTGTCCACATTGTGTTTTGGGGCATATCCTGTCGCGGGCGCTAGGCCTACCCACACAAGTGAGGTACCATTTTTATCAGGAGACTTGGGGGAACGCTGGGTGCAAGGAAATTTGTGGCTCCTCTCAGATTCCAGAACTTTCTGTCACCGAAATGTGAGGAAAATATGTTTTTTTAGCCAAATTTTGAGGTTTGCAAATGATTCTGGATAACAGAACCTGGTCAGAGCCCCACAAGTTACCCCATCTTGGATTTCCCTAGGTCTCTAGTTTTCAAAAATGCACAGGTTTGGTAGGTTTCACTAGGTGCCGGCTGAGCTAGAGGCCAAAATCTACAGGTAGGCACTTTGCAAAAAACAGCTCTGTTTTCTGTCAAAAAATGGGATGTGCCCACTTTGTGTTTTGGGACATTTCCTGTTGCGGGCGCTAGGACTACCCACACAAGTGAGGTATCATTTTTATCGGGAGACTTGGGGGAACGCTCGGTGGAAGGAAATTTGTGGCTCCTCTCAGATTCCAGAACTTTCTGTCACCGAAACGTGAGGAAAATGTATTTTTTTAGCCAAATTTTGAGGTTTGCAAAGGATTCTGGGTAACAGAACCTGGTCAGAGCCCCACAAGTCACCCCATCTTAGATTCCCCTAGGTCTCTAGTTTTAAAAAATGCACAGGTTTGGTAGGTTTCCCTAGGTGCCGGCTGAGCTAGAGGCCAAAATCTACAGGTAGGCACTTTGCAAAAAACAGCTCTGTTTTCTGTGATGTGTCCACGTTGTGTTTTGGGGCATATCCTGTCGCGGGTGCTAGGCCTACCCACACAAGTGAGGTACCATTTTTATCAGGAGACTTGGGGGAACGCTCGGTTAAAGGAAATTTGTGGCTCCTCTCAGATTCCAGAACTTTCTGTCACCGAAATGTGAGGAAAATATGTTTTTCTTGCCAGATTTTGAGGTTTGCAAAGGATTCTGGGTAACAGAACCTGGTCAGAGCCCCACAAGTCACCCCATCTTGGATTCCCCTAGGTCTCTAGTTTTCAAAAATGCACAGGTTTGGTAGGTTTCCCTAGGTGCCGGCTGAGCTAGAGGCCAAAATCTACAGGTAGGCACTTTGCAAAAAACAGCTCTGTTTTCTGTCAAAAAATGGGATGTGCCCACTTTGTGTTTTGGGACATTTCCTGTTGCAGGCGCTAGGACTACCCACACAAGTGAGGTATCATTTTTATCGGGAGACTTGGGGGAACGCTCGGTGGAAGGAAATTTGTGACTCCTCTCAGATTCCAGAACTTTCTGTCACCGAAATGTGAGGAAAATTTATTTTTTTAGCCAAATTTTGAGGTTTGCAAAGGATTCTGGGTAACAGAACCTGGTCAGAGCCCCACAAGTCACCCCATCTTGGATTCCCCTAGGTCTCTAGTTTTCAGAAATGCACAGGTTTGGTAGGTTTCCCTAGGTGCCGGCTGAGCTAGAGGCCAAAATCTACAGGTAGGCACTTTGTAAAAAACAGCTCTGTTTTCTGTCAAAAAATGGGATGTGCCCACTTTGTGTTTTGGGATATTTGCGGGCGCTAGGACTACCCACACAAGTGAGGTATCATTTTTATCGGGAGACCTGGGGGAACGCTCGGTGGAAGGAAATGTGTGGCTCCTCTCAGATTCCAGAACTTTCTGTCACCGAAATGTGAGAAAAATTTGTTTTTTTAGCCAAATTTTGAGGTTTGCAAAGGATTCTGGGTAACAGAACCTGGTCAGAGCCCCACAAGTCACCCCATCTTGGATTCCCCTAGATCTCTAGTTTTCAAAAACACACAGGTTTGGTAGGTTTCCCTAGGTGCCGGCTGAGCTAGAGGCCAGAATCTACAGGTAGGCACTTTGCAAAAAACAGCTGTTTTCTGTGATGTGTCCACGTTGTGTTTTGGGGCATATCCTGTCGCGGGTGCTAGGCCTACCCACACAAGTGAGGTACCATTTTTATTGGGAGACTTGGGGGAACGCTGGGTGGAAGGAAATTTGTGGCTCCTCTCAGATTCCAGAACTTTCTGTCACCGAAACGTGAGGAAAATATGTTTTTTTAGCCAAATGTTGAGGTTTGCAAAGGATTCTGGGTAATAGAACCTGGTCAGAGCCCCACAAGTCACCCCATCTTGGATTCCCCTAGGTCTCTAGTTTTAAAAAATGCACAGGTTTGGTAAGTTTCCCTAGGTGCCAGCTGAGCTAGAGGCCTAAATCTACAGGTAGGCACTTTGCAAAACACAGCTGTTTTCTGTGATGTGTCCACGTTGTGTTTTGGGGCATATCCTGTCGCGGGAGCTAGGCCTACCCACACAAGTGAGGTACCATTTTTATTGGGAGACTTGGCGGAAAGCTGGGTGGAAGGACATTTGTGGCTCCTCTCAGATTCCAGAACTTTCTGTCACCGAAATGTGAGGAAAATGTATTTTTTTAGCCAAATTTTGAGGTTTGCAAATGATTCTGGATAACAGAACCTGGTCAGAGCCCCACAAGTTACCCCATTTTGGATTTCCCTAGGTCTCTAGTTTTAAAAAATGTACTGGTTTGGTAGGTTTCCCTACGTGCCGGCTGAGCTAGAGGCCAAAATCTACAGGTAGGCACTTTGCAAAAAACAGCTCTGTTTTCTGTCAAAAAATGGGATGTGCCCACTTTGTGTTTTGGGATATTTCCTGTCGCGGGCGCTAGGACTACCCACACAAGTGAGGTATCATTTTTATCGGGAGACCTGGGGGAACGCTCTGTGGAAGGAAATTTGTGGCTCCTCTCAGTTTCCAGAACTTTCTGTCACAGAAATGTGAGGAAAATGTGTTTTTTTTGCCAAATTTTGAGGTTTGCAAAGGATTCTGGGTAACAGAACCTGGTCAGAGCCCCACAAGTCACCCCATCTTGGATTCCCCTAGGTCTCTAGTTTTTCAAAAACACACAGGTTTGGTAGGTTTCCCTAGGTGCCGGCTGAGCTAGAGGCCAGAATCTACAGGTAGGCAGTTTGCAAAAAACAGCTTTTTTCTGTGATGTGTCCACGTTGTGTTTTGGGGCATATCCTGTCGCGGGTGCTAGGCCTACCCACACAAGTGAGGTACCATTTTTATTGGGAGACTTGGGGGAACGCTGGGTGGAAGGAAATTTGTGGCTGCTCTCAGATTCCAGAACTTTCTGTCACCGAAATGTGAGGAAAATATGTTTTTTTAGCCAAATGTTGAGGTTTGCAAAGGATTCTGGGTAATAGAACCTGGTCAGAGCCCCACAAGTCACCCCATCTTGGATTCCCCTAGGTCTCTAGTTTTAAAAAATGCACAGGTTTGGTAGGTTTCCCTAGGTGCCAGCTGAGATAGAGGCCTAAATCTACAGGTAGGCACTTTGCAAAAAACAGCTGTTTTCTGTGATGTGTCCACGTTGTGTTTTGGGGCATATCCTGTCGCGGGCGCTAGGCCTACCCACACAAGTGAGGTACCATTTTTATCGGGAGACTTGGGGGAACGCTGGGTGCAAGGAAATTTGTGGCTCCTCTCAGATTCCAGAACTTTCTGTCACCGAAATGTGAGGAAAATATGTTTTTTTAGCCAAATTTTGAGGTTTGCAAATGATTCTGGATAACAGAACCTGGTCAGAGCCCCACAAGTTACCCCATCTTGGATTTCCCTAGGTCTCTAGTTTTCAAAAATGCACAGGTTTGGTAGGTTTCACTAGGTGCCGGCTGAGCTAGAGGCCAAAATCTACAGGTAGGCACTTTGCAAAAAACAGCTCTGTTTTCTGTCAAAAAATGGGATGTGCCCACTTTGTGTTTTGGGACATTTCCTTTTGCGGGCGCTAGGACTACCCACACAAGTGAGGTATAATTTTTATCGGGAGACTTGGGGGAACGCTCGGTGGAAGGACATTTGTGGCTCCTCTCAGATTCCAGAACTTTCTGTCACCGAAATGTGAGGAAAATGTATTTTTTTAGCCAATTTTTGAGGTTTGCAAAGGATTCTGGATAACAGAACCTGGTCAGAGCCCCACAAGTCACCCCATCTTGGATTCCCCTAGGTCTCTAGTTTTAAAAAATGCACAGGTTTGGTAGGTTTCCCTAGGTGCCGGCTGAGCTAGAGGCCAAAATCTACAGGTAGGCACTTTGCAAAAAACAGCTCTGTTTTCTGTGATGTGTCCACGTTGTGTTTTGGGGCATATCCTGTCGCGGGTGCTAGGCCTACCCACACAAGTGAGGTACCATTTTTATCAGGAGACTTAAGGGAACGCTCGGTTAAAGGAAATTTGTGGCTCCTCTCAGATTCCAGAACTTTCTGTCACCGAAATGTGAGGAAAATATGTTTTTCTTGCCAGATTTTGAGGTTTGCAAAGGATTCTGGGTAACAGAACCTGGTCAGAGCCCCACAAGTCACCCCATCTTGGATTCCCCTAGGTCTCTAGTTTTCAAAAATGCACAGGTTTGGTAGGTTTCCCTAGGTGCCGGCTGAGCTAGAGGCCAAAATCTACAGGTAGGCACTTTGCAAAAAACAGCTCTGTTTTCTGTCAAAAAATGGGATGTGCCCACTTTGTGTTTTGGGACATTTCCTGTCGCAGGCGCTAGGACTACCCACACAAGTGAGGTATCATTTTTATCGGGAGACCTGGGGGAACGGTCAATGGAAGGAAATTTGTGGCTACTCTCAGATGACAGATCTTTCTGTCACCGAAATGTGAGGAAAATGTGTTTTTTAAGCCAAATTTTGAGGTTTGCAAAGGATTCTGGGTAACAGAACATGGTCAGAGCCCCACAAGTCACCCCATCTTGGATTCCCCTAGGTCTCTAGTTTTCAAAAATGCACAGGTTTGGTAGGTTTCCCTAGGTGCCGGCTGAGCTAGAGGCCAAAATCTACAGGTAGGCACTTTGTAAAAAACAGCTCTGTTTTCTGTCAAAAAATGGGATGTGCCCACTTTGTGTTTTGGGATATTTCCTGTCGCGGGCGCTAGGACTACCCACACAAGTGAGGTATCATTTTTATCGGGAGACCTGGGGGAACGCTCGGTGGAAGGAAATGTGTGGCTCCTCTCAGATTCCAGAACTTTCTGTCACCGAAATGTGAGAAAAATGTGTTTTTTAGCCAAATTTTGAGGTTTGCAAAGGATTCTGGGTAACAGAACCTGGTCAGAGCCCCACAAGTCACCCCATCTTGGATTCCCCTAGATCTCTAGTTTTCAAAAACACACAGGTTTGGTAGGTTTCCCTAGGTGCCGGCTGAGCTAGAGGCCAGAATCTACAGGTAGGCACTTTGCAAAAAACAGCTGTTTTCTGTGATGTGTCCACGTTGTGTTTTGGGGCATATCCTGTCGCGGGTGCTAGGCCTACCCACACAAGTGAGGTACCATTTTTATTGGGAGACTTGGGGGAACGCTGGGTGGAAGGAAATTTGTGGCTCCTCTCAGATTCCAGAACTTTCTGTCACCGAAATGTGAGGAAAATATGTTTTTTTAGCCAAATGTTGAGGTTTGCAAAGGATTCTGGGTAATAGAACCTGGTCAGAGCCCCACAAGTCACCCCATCTTGGATTCCCCTAGGTCTCTAGTTTTAAAAAATGCACAGGTTTGGTAAGTTTCCCTAGGTGCCAGCTGAGCTAGAGGCCTAAATCTACAGGTAGGCACTTTGCAAAAAACAGCTGTTTTCTGTGATGTGTCCATGTTGTGTTTTGGGGCATATCCTGTCGCGGGCGCTATGCCTACCCACACAAGTGAGGTACCATTTTTATTGGGAGACTTGGGGGAACGCTGGGTGGAAGGAAATTTGTGGCTCCTCTCAGATTCCAGAACTTTCTGTCACCAAAATGTGAGGAAAATATGTTTTTTTAGCCAAATTTTGAGGTTTGCAAATGATTCTGGATAACAGAACCTGGTCAGAGCCCCACAAGTTACCCCATCTTGGATTCCCCTAGGTCTCTAGTTTTCAAAAACGCACAGGTTTGGTAGGTTTCCATAGGTGCCGGCTGAGCTAGAGGCAAAAATCTACAGGCAGGCACTTTGCAAAAAACAGCTCTGTTTTCTGTCAAAAAATGGGATGTGCCCACTTTGTGTTTTGGGACATTTCCTGTTGCGGGCGCTAGGACTACCCACACAAGTGAGGTATCATTTTTATCGGGAGACTTGGGGGAACGCTCGGTGGAAGGAAATTTGTGGCTCCTCTCAGATTCCAGAACTTTCTGTCACCGAAATGTGAGGAAAATGTATTTTTTTAGCCAAATTTTGAGGTTTGCAAAGGATTCTGGGTAACAGAACCTGGTCAGAGCCCCACAAGTCACCCCATCTTGGATTTCCCTAGGTCTCTAGTTTTCAAAAATGCACAGGTTTGGTAGTTTTCTCTAGGTGCCGGCTGAGCTAGATGCCAAAATCTACAGGTAGGCACTTTGCAAAAAACAGCTCTGTTTTCTGTGATGTGTCCACGTTGTGTTTTGGGGCATATCCTGTCGCGGACGCTAGGCCTACCCACACAAGTGAGGTACCATTTTTATCAGGAGACTTGGGGGAACGCTCGGTTAAAGGAAATTTGTGGCTCCTCTCAGATTCCAGAACTTTCTGTCACCGAAATGTGAGGAAAATATGTTTTTCTAGCCACATTTTGAGGTTTGCAAAGGATTCTGGGTAACAGAACCTGGTCAGAGCCCCACAAGTCACCCCATCTTGGATTCCCCTAGATCTCTAGTTTTCAAAAACACACAGGTTTGGTAGGTTTCCCTAGGTGCCGGCTGAGCTAGAGGCCAGAATCTACAGGTAGGCACTTTGCAAAAAACAGCTGTTTTCTGTGATGTGTCCATGTTGTGTTTTGGGGCATATCCTGTCGCGGGTGCTAGGCCTACCCACACAAGTGAGGTACCATTTTTATTGGGAGACTTGGGGGAACGCTGGGTGGAAGGAAATTTGTGGCTCCTCTCAGATTCCAGAACTTTCTGTCACCGAAATGTGAGGAAAATATGTTTTTTTAGCCAAATGTTGAGGTTTGCAAAGGATTCTGGGTAATAGAACCTGGTCAGAGCCCCACAAGTCACCCCATCTTGGATTCCCCTAGGTCTCTAGTTTAAAAAAATGCACAGGTTTGGTAAGTTTCCCTAGGTGCCAGCTGAGCTAGAGGCCTAAATCTACAGGTAGGCACTTTGCAAAAAACAGCTGTTTTCTGTGATGTGTCCACGTTGTGTTTTGGGGCATATCCTGTAGCGGGCGCTATGCCTACCCACACAAGTGAGGTACCATTTTTATTGGGAGACTTGGGGGAACGCTGGGTGGAAGGAAATTTGTGGCTGCTCTCAGATTCCAGAACTTTCTGTCACCGAAATGTGAGGAAAATATATTTTTTTAGCCAAATGTTGAGGTTTGCAAAGGATTCTGGGTAATAGAACCTGGTCAGAGCCCCACAAGTCACCCCACCTTGGATTCCCCTAGGTCTCTAGTTTTAAAAAATGCACAGGTTTGGTAGGTTTCCCAAGGTGCCAGCTGAGCTAGAGGCCTAAATCTACAGGTAGGCACTTTGCAAAAAACAGCTGTTTTCTGTGATGTGTCCACATTGTGTTTTGGGGCATATCCTGTCGCGGGCGCTAGGCCTACCCACACAAGTGAGGTACCATTTTTATCAGGAGACTTGGGGGAACGCTGGGTGCAAGGAAATTTGTGGCTCCTCTCAGATTCCAGAACTTTCTGTCACCGAAATGTGAGGAAAATATGTTTTTTTAGCCAAATTTTGAGGTTTGCAAATGATTCTGGATAACAGAACCTGGTCAGAGCCCCACAAGTTACCCCATCTTGGATTTCCTAGGTCTCTAGTTTTCAAAAATGCACAGGTTTGGTAGGTTTCACTAGGTGCCGGCTGAGCTAGAGGCCAAAATCTACAGGTAGGCACTTTGCAAAAAACAGCTATGTTTTCTGTCAAAAAATGGGATGTGCCCACTTTGTGTTTTGGGACATTTCCTGTTGCGGGCGCTAGGACTACCCACACAAGTGAGGTATCATTTTTATCGGGAGACTTGGGGGAACGCTCGGTGGAAGGAAATTTGTGGCTCCTCTCAGATTCCAGAACTTTCTGTCACCGAAATGTGAGGAAAATGTATTTTTTTAGCCAAATTTTGAGGTTTGCAAAGGATTCTGGGTAACAGAACCTGGTCAGAGCCCCACAAGTCACCCCATCTTGGATTCCCCTAAGTCTCTAGTTTTAAAAAATGCACAGGTTTGGTAGGTTTCCCTAGGTGCCGGCTGAGCTAGAGGCCAAAATCTACAGGTAGGCACTTTGCAAAAAACAGCTCTGTTTTCTGTGATGTGTCCACGTTGTGTTTTGGGGCATATCCTGTCGCGGGTGCTAGGCCTACCCACACAAGTGAGGTACCATTTTTATCAGGAGACTTGGGGGAACGCTCGGTTAAAGGAAATTTGTGGCTCCTCTCAGATTCCAGAACTTTCTGTCACCGAAATGTGAGGAAAATATGTTTTTCTTGCCAGATTTTGAGGTTTGCAAAGGATTCTGGGTAACAGAACCTGGTCAGAGCCCCACAAGTCACCCCATCTTGGATTCCCCTAGGTCTCTAGTTTTCAAAAATGCACAGGTTTGGTAGGTTTCCCTAGGTGCCGGCTGAGCTAGAGGCCAAAATCTACAGGTAGGCACTTTGCAAAAAACAGCTCTGTTTTCTGTCAAAAAATGGGATGTGCCCACTTTGTGTTTTGGGACATTTCCTGTTGCGGGCGCTAGGACTACCCACACAAGTGAGGTATCATTTTTATCGGGAGACTTGGGGGAACGCTCGGTGGAAGGAAATTTGTGGCTCCTCTCAGATTCCAGAACTTTCTGTCACCGAAATGTGAGGAAAATTTATTTTTTTAGCCAAATTTTGAGGTTTGCAAAGGATTCTGGGTAACAGAACCTGGTCAGAGCCCCACAAGTCACCCCATCTTGGATTCCCCTAGGTCTCTAGTTTTCAAAAATGCACAGGTTTGGTAGGTTTCCCTAGGTGCCGGCTGAGCTAGAGGCCAAAATCTACAGGTAGGCACTTTGTAAAAAACAGCTCTGTTTTCTGTCAAAAAATGGGATGTGCCCACTTTGTGTTTTGGGATATTTCCTGTCGCGGGCGCTAGGACTACCCACACAAGTGAGGTATCATTTTTATCGGGAGACCTGGGGGAACGCTCTGTGGAAGGAAATTTGTGGCTCCTCTCAGTTTCCAGAACTTTCTGTCACAGAAATGTGAGGAAAATGTGTTTTTTTTGCCAAATTTTGAGGTTTGCAAAGGATTCTGGGTAACAGAACCTGGTCAGAGCCCCACAAGTCACCCCATCTTGGATTCCCCTAGGTCTCTAGTTTTTCAAAAACACACAGGTTTGGTAGGTTTCCCTAGGTGCCGGCTGAGCTAGAGGCCAGAATCTACAGGTAGGCAGTTTGCAAAAAACAGCTTTTTTCTGTGATGTGTCCACGTTGTGTTTTGGGGCATATCCTGTCGCGGATGCTAGGCCTACCCACACAAGTGAGGTACCATTTCTATTGGGAGACTTGGGGGAATGCTGGGTGGAAGGAAATTTGTGGCTGCTCTCAGATTCCAGAACTTTCTGTCACCGAAATGTGAGGAAAATATGTTTTTTTAGCCAAATGTTGAGGTTTGCAAAGGATTCTGGGTAATAGAACCTGGTCAGAGCCCCACAAGTCACCCCATCTTGGATTCCCCTAGGTCTCTAGTTTTAAAAAATGCACAGGTTTGGTAGGTTTCCCTAGGTGCCAGCTGAGCTAGAGGCCTAAATCTACAGGTAGGCACTTTGCAAAAAACAGCTGTTTTCTGTGATGTGTCCACGTTGTGTTTTGGGGCATATCCTGTCGCGGGCGCTAGGCCTACCCACACAAGTGAGGTACCATTTTTATCGGGAGACTTGGGGGAACGCTGGGTGCAAGGAAATTTGTGGCTCCTCTCAGATTCCAGAACTTTCTGTCACCGAAATGTGAGGAAAATATGTTTTTTTAGCCAAATTTTGAGGTTTGCAAATGATTCTGGATAACAGAACCTGGTCAGAGCCCCACAAGTTACCCCATCTTGGATTTCCCTAGGTCTCTAGTTTTCAAAAATGCACAGGTTTGGTAGGTTTCACTAGGTGCCGGCTGAGCTAGAGGCCAAAATCTACAGGTAGGCACTTTGCAAAAAACAGCTCTGTTTTCTGTCAAAAAATGGGATGTGCCCACTTTGTGTTTTGGGACATTTCCTTTTGCGGGCGCTAGGACTACCCACACAAGTGAGGTATAATTTTTATCGGGAGACTTGGGGGAACGCTCGGTGGAAGGACATTTGTGGCTCCTCTCAGATTCCAGAACTTTCTGTCACCGAAATGTGAGGAAAATGTATTTTTTTAGCCAAATTTTGAGGTTTGCAAAGGATTCTGGGTAACAGAACCTGGTCAGAGCCCCACAAGTCACCCCATCTTGGATTCCCCTAGGTCTCTAGTTTTAAAAAATGCACAGGTTTGGTAGGTTTCCCTAGGTGCCGGCTGAGCTAGAGGCCAAAATCTACAGGTAGGCACTTTGCAAAAAACAGCTCTGTTTTCTGTGATGTGTCCACGTTGTGTTTTGGGGCATATCCTGTCGCGGGTGCTAGGCCTACCCACACAAGTGAGGTACCATTTTTATCAGGAGACTTGGGGGAACGCTCGGTTAAAGGAAATTTGTGGCTCCTCTCAGATTCCAGAACTTTCTGTCACCGAAATGTGAGGAAAATATGTTTTTCTTGCCAGATTTTGAGGTTTGCAAAGGATTCTGGGTAACAGAACCTGGTCAGAGCCCCACAAGTCACCCCATCTTGGATTCCCCTAGGTCTCTAGTTTTCAAAAATGCACAGGTTTGGTAGGTTTCCCTAGGTGCCGGCTGAGCTAGAGGCCAAAATCTACAGGTAGGCACTTTGCAAAAAACAGCTCTGTTTTCTGTCAAAAAATGGGATGTGCCCACTTTGTGTTTTGGGACATTTCCTGTCGCAGGCGCTAGGACTACCCACACAAGTGAGGTATAATTTTTATCGGGAGACCTGGGGGAACGGTCAATGGAAGGAAATTTGTGGCTACTCTCAGATGACAGATCTTTCTGTCACCGAAATGTGAGGAAAATGTGTTTTTTAAGCCAAATTTTGAGGTTTGCAAAGGATTCTGGGTAACAGAACATGGTCAGAGCCCCACAAGTCACCCCATCTTGGATTCCCCTAGGTCTCTAGTTTTCAAAAATGCACAGGTTTGGTAGGTTTCCCTAGGTGCCGGCTGAGCTAGAGGCCAAAATCTACAGGTAGGCACTTTGTAAAAAACAGCTCTGTTTTCTGTCAAAAAATGGGATGTGCCCACTTTGTGTTTTGGGATATTTCCTGTCGCGGGCGCTAGGACTACCCACACAAGTGAGGTATCATTTTTATCGGGAGACCTGGGGGAACGCTCGGTGGAACGAAATGTGTGGCTCCTCTCAGATTCCAGAACTTTCTGTCACCGAAATGTGAGAAAAATGTGTTTTTTTAGCCAAATTTTGAGGTTTGCAAAGGATTCTGGGTAAAAGAACCTGGTCAGAGCCCCACAAGTCACCCCATCTTGGATTCCCCTAGATCTCTAGTTTTCAAAAACACACAGGTTTGGTAGGTTTCCCTAGGTGCCGGCTGAGCTAGAGGCCAGAATCTACAGGTAGGCACTTTGCAAAAAACAGCTGTTTTCTGTGATGTGTCCACGTTGTGTTTTGGGGCATATCCTGTCGCGGGTGCTAGGCCTACCCACACAAGTGAGGTACCATTTTTATTGGGAGACTTGGGGGAACGCTGGGTGGAAGGAAATTTGTGGCTCCTCTCAGATTCCAGAACTTTCTGTCACCGAAATGTGAGGAAAATATGTTTTTTTAGCCAAATGTTGAGGTTTGCAAAGGATTCTGGGTAATAGAACCTGGTCAGAGCCCCACATGTCACCCCATCTTGGATTCCCCTAGGTCTCTAGTTTTAAAAAATGCACAGGTTTGGTAAGTTTCCCTAGGTGCCAGCTGAGCTAGAGGCCTAAATCTACAGGTAGGCACTTTGCAAAAAACAGCTGTTTTCTGTGATGTGTCCATGTTGTGTTTTGGGGCATATCCTGTCGCGGGCGCTAGGCCTACCCACACAAGTGAGGTACCATTTTTATTGGGAGACTTGGGGGAACGCTGGGTGGAAGGAAATTTGTGGCTCCTCTCAGATTCCAGAACTTTCTGTCACCAAAATGTGAGGAAAATATGTTTTTTTAGCCAAATTTTGAGGTTTGCAAATGATTCTGGATAACAGAACCTGGTCAGAGCCCCACAAGTTACCCCATCTTGGATTCCCCTAGGTCTCTAGTTTTCAAAAACGCACAGGTTTGGTAGGTTTCCATAGGTGCCGGCTGAGCTAGAGGCCAAAATCTACAGGTAGGCACTTTGCAAAAAACAGCTCTGTTTTCTGTCAAAAAATGGGATGTGCCCACTTTGTGTTTTGGGACATTTCCTGTTGCGGGCGCTAGGACTACCCACACAAGTGAGGTATCATTTTTATCGGGAGACTTGGGGGAACGCTCGGTGGAAGGAAATTTGTGGCTCCTCTCAGATTCCAGAACTTTCTGTCACCGAAATGTGAGGAAAATGTATTTTTTTAGCCAAATTTTGAGGTTTGCAAAGGATTCTGGGTAACAAAACCTGGTCAGAGCCCCACAAGTCACCCCATCTTGGATTTCCCTAGGTCTCTAGTTTTCAAAAATGCACAGGTTTGGTAGTTTTCTCTAGGTGCCGGCTGAGCTAGATGCCAAAATCTACAGGTAGGCACTTTGCAAAAAACAGCTCTGTTTTCTGTGATGTGTCCACGTTGTGTTTTGGGGCGTATCCTGTCGCGGACGCTAGGCCTACCCACACAAGTGAGGTACCATTTTTATCAGGAGACTTGGGGGAACGCTCGGTTAAAGGAAATTTGTGGCTCCTCTCAGATTCCAGAACTTTCTGTCACCGAAATGTGAGGAAAATATGTTTTTCTAGCCACATTTTGAGGTTTGCAAAGGATTCTGGGTAACAGAACCTGGTCAGAGCCCCACAAGTCACCCCATCTTGGATTCCCCTAGGTCTCTAGTTTTCAAAAATGCACAGGTTTGGTAGGTTTCCCTAGGTGCCGGCTGAGCTAGAGGCCAAAATCTACAGGTAGGCACTTTGCAAAAAACAGCTCTGTTTTCTGTCAAAAAATGGGATGTGCCCACTTTGTGTTTTGGGACATTTCCTGTTGCGGGCGCTAGGACTACCCACACAAGTGAGGTATCATTTTTATCGGGAGACTTGGGGGAACGCTCGGTGGAAGGAAATTTGTGGCTCCTCTCAGATTCCAGAACTTTCTGTCACCGAAATGTGAGGAAAATGTATTTTTTTAGCCAAATTTTGAGGTTTGCAAAGGATTCTGGGTAACAGAACCTGGTCAGAGCCCCACAAGTCACCCCATCTTGGATTCCCCTAGGTCGCTAGTTTTCAAAAATGCACAGGTTTGGTAGGTTTCCCTAGGTGCCGGCTGAGCTAGAGGCCAAAATCTACAGGTAGGCACTTTGCAAAAAACAGCTCTGTTTTCTGTGATGTGTCCACGTTGTGTTTTGGGGCATATCCTGTTGCGGGTGCTAGGCCTACCCACACAAGTGAGGTACCATTTTTATCAGGAGACTTGGGGGAACGCTCGGTTAAAGGAAATTTGTGGCTCCTCTCAGATTCCAGAACTTTCTGTCACCGAAATGTGAGGAAAATATGTTTTTCTTGCCAGATTTTGAGGTTTGCAAAGGATTCTGGGTAACAGAACCTGGTCAGAGCCCCACAAGTCACCCCATCTCGGATTCCCCTAGGTCTCTAGTTTTCAAAAATGCACAGGTTTGGTAGGTTTCCCTAGGTGCCGGCTGAGCTAGAGGCCAAAATCTACAGGTATACACTTTGCAAAAAACAGCTCTGTTTTCTGTCAAAAAATGGGATGTGCCCACTTTGTGTTTTGGGACATTTCCTGTCGCAGGCGCTAGGACTACCCACACAAGTGAGGTATCATTTTTATCGGGAGACCTGGGGGAACGCTCAGTGGAAGGAAATTTGTGGCTACTCTCAGATTACAGATCTTTCTGTCACCGAAATGTGAGGAAAATGTGTTTTTTTAACCAAATTTTGAGGTTTGCAAAGGATTCTGGGTAACAGAACATGGTCAGAGCCCCACAAGTCACCCCATCTTGGATTCCCCTAGGTCGCTAGTTTTCAAAAATGCACAGGTTTGGTAGGTTTCCCTAGGTGCCGGCTGAGCTAGAGGCCAAAATCTACAGGTAGGCACTTTGTAAAAAACAGCTCTGTTTTCTGTCAAAAAATGGGATGTGCCCACTTTGTGTTTTGGGATATTTCCTGTCGCGGGCGCTAGGACTACCCACACAAGTGAGGTATCATTTTTATCGGGAGACCTGGGGGAACGCTCGGTGGAAGGAAATGTGTGGCTCCTCTCAGATTCCAGAACTTTCTGTCACTGAAATGTGAGAAAAATTTGTTTTTTTAGCCAAATTTTGAGGTTTGCAAAGGATTCTGGGTAACAGAACCTGGTCAGAGCCCCACAAGTCACCCCATCTTGGATTCCCCTAGATCTCTAGTTTTCAAAAACACACAGGTTTGGTAGGTTTCCCTAGGTGCCGGCTGAGCTAGAGGCCAGAATCTACAGGTAGGCACTTTGCAAAAAACAGCTGTTTTCTGTGATGTGTCCATGTTGTGTTTTGGGGCATATCCTGTCGCGGGTGCTAGGCCTACCCACACAAGTGAGGTACCATTTTTATTGGGAGACTTGGGGGAACGCTGGGTGGAAGGAAATTTGTGGCTCCTCTCAGATTCCAGAACTTTCTGTCACCGAAATGTGAGGAAAATATGTTTTTTTAGCCAAATGTTGAGGTTTGCAAAGGATTCTGGGTAATAGAACCTGGTCAGAGCCCCACAAGTCACCCCATCTTGGATTCCCCTAGGTCTCTAGTTTTAAAAAATGCACAGGTTTGGTAAGTTTCCCTAGGTGCCAGCTGAGCTAGAGGCCTAAACCTACAGGTAGGCACTTTGCAAAAAACAGCTGTTTTCTGTGATGTGTCCACGTTGTGTTTTGGGGCATATCCTGTAGCGGGCGCTAGGCCTACCCACACAAGTGAGGTACCATTTTTATTGGGAGACTTGGGGGAACGCTGGGTGGAAGGAAATTTGTGGCTGCTCTCAGATTCCAGAACTTTCTGTCACCGAAATGTGAGGAAAATATATTTTTTTAGCCAAATGTTGAGGTTTGCAAAGGATTCTGTGTAATAGAACCTGGTCAGAGCCCCACAAGTCACCCCACCTTGGATTCCCCTAGGTCTCTAGTTTTAAAAAATGCACAGGTTTGGTAGGTTTCCCTAGGTGCCAGCTGAGCTAGAGGCCTAAATCTACAGGTAGGCACTTTGCAAAAAACAGCTGTTTTCTGTGATGTGTCCACATTGTGTTTTGGGGCATATCCTGTCGCGGGCGCTAGGCCTACCCACACAAGTGAGGTACCATTTTTATCAGGAGACTTGGGGGAACGCTGGGTGCAAGGAAATTTGTGGCTCCTCTCAGATTCCAGAACTTTCTGTCACCGAAATGTGAGGAAAATATGTTTTTTTAGCCAAATTTTGAGGTTTGCAAATGATTCTGGATAACAGAACCTGGTCAGAGCCCCACAAGTTACCCCATCTTGGATTTCCCTAGGTCTCTAGTTTTCAAAAATGCACAGGTTTGGTAGGTTTCACTAGGTGCCGGCTGAGCTAGAGGCCAAAATCTACAGGTAGGCACTTTGCAAAAAACAGCTCTGTTTTCTGTCAAAAAATGGGATGTGCCCACTTTGTGTTTTGGGACATTTCCTGTTGCGGGCGCTAGGACTACCCACACAAGTGAGGTATCATTTTTATCGGGAGACTTGGGGGAACGCTCGGTGGAAGGAAATTTGTGGCTCCTCTCAGATTCCAGAACTTTCTGTCACCGAAATGTGAGGAAAATGTATTTTTTTAGCCAAATTTTGAGGTTTGCAAAGGATTCTGGGTAACAGAACCTGGTCAGAGCCCCACAAGTCACCCCATCTTGGATTCCCCTAGGTCTCTAGTTTTAAAAAATGCACAGGTTTGGTAGGTTTCCCTAGGTGCCGGCTGAGCTAGAGGCCAAAATCTACAGGTAGGCACTTTGCAAAAAACAGCTCTGTTTTCTGTGATGTGTCCACGTTGTGTTTTGGGGCATATCCTGTCGCGGGTGCTAGGCCTACCCACACAAGTGAGGTACCATTTTTATCAGGAGACTTGGGGGAACGCTCGGTTAAAGGAAATTTGTGGCTCCTCTCAGATTCCAGAACTTTCTGTCACCGAAATGTGAGGAAAATATGTTTTTCTTGCCAGATTTTGAGGTTTGCAAAGGATTCTGGGTAACAGAACCTGGTCAGAGCCCCACAAGTCACCCCATCTTGGATTCCCCTAGGTCTCTAGTTTTCAAAAATGCACAGGTTTGGTAGGTTTCCCTAGGTGCCGGCTGAGCTAGAGGCCAAAATCTACAGGTAGGCACTTTGCAAAAAACAGCTCTGTTTTCTGTCAAAAAATGGGATGTGCCCACTTTGTGTTTTGGGATATTTCCTGTCGCGGGCGCTAGGACTATCCACACAAGTGAGGTATCATTTTTATCGGGAGACCTGGGGGAACGCTCGGTGGAAGGAAATGTGTGGCTCCTCTCAGATTCCAGAACTTTCTGTCACCGAAATGTGAGAAAAATTTGTTTTTTTAGCCAAATTTTGAGGTTTGCAAAGGATTCTGGGTAACAGAACCTGGTCAGAGCCCCACAAGTCACCCCATCTTGGATTCCCCTAGATCTCTAGTTTTCAAAAACACACAGGTTTGGTAGGTTTCCCTAGGTGCCGGCTGAGCTAGAGGCCAGAATCTACAGGTAGGCACTTTGCAAAAAACAGCTGTTTTCTGTGATGTGTCCACGTTGTGTTTTGGGGCATATCCTGTCGCGGGTGCTAGGCCTACCCACACAAGTGAGGTACCATTTTTATTGGGAGACTTGGGGGAACGCTGGGTGGAAGGAAATTTGTGGCTCCTCTCAGATTCCAGAACTTTCTGTCACCGAAACGTGAGGAAAATATGTTTTTTTAGCCAAATGTTGAGGTTTGCAAAGGATTCTGGGTAATAGAACCTGGTCAGAGCCCCACAAGTCACCCCATCTTGGATTCCCCTAGGTCTCTAGTTTTAAAAAATGCACAGGTTTGGTAAGTTTCCCTAGGTGCCAGCTGAGCTAGAGGCCTAAATCTACAGGTAGGCACTTTGCAAAAAACAGCTGTTTTCTGTGATGTGTCCACGTTGTGTTTTGGGGCATATCCTGTCGCGGGCGCTAGGCCTACCCACACAAGTGAGGTACCATTTTTATTGGGAGACTTGGGGGAAAGCTGGGTGGAAGGACATTTGTGGCTCCTCTCAGATTCCAGAACTTTCTGTCACCGAAATGTGAGGAAAATGTATTTTTTTAGCCAAATTTTGAGGTTTGCAAATGATTCTGGATAACAGAACCTGGTCAGAGCCCCACAAGTTACCCCATCTTGGATTTCCCTAGGTCTCTAGTTTTCAAAAATGTTGTGGTTTGGTAGGTTTCCCTACGTGCCGGCTGAGCTAGAGGCCAAAATCTACAGGTAGGCACTTTGCAAAAAACAGCTCTGTTTTCTGTCAAAAAATGGGATGTGCCCACTTTGTGTTTTGGGATATTTCCTGTCGCGGGCGCTAGGACTACCCACACAAGTGAGGTATCATTTTTATCGGGAGACCTGGGGGAACGCTCTGTGGAAGGAAATTTGTGGCTCCTCTCAGTTTCCAGAACTTTCTGTCACAGAAATGTGAGGAAAATGTGTTTTTTTTGCCAAATTTTGAGGTTTGCAAAGGATTCTGGGTAACAGAACCTGGTCAGAGCCCCACAAGTCACCCCATCTTGGATTCCCCTAGGTCTCTAGTTTTTCAAAAACACACAGGTTTGGTAGGTTTCCCTAGGTGCCGGCTGAGCTAGAGGCCAGAATCTACAGGTAGGCAGTTTGCAAAAAACAGCTTTTTTCTGTGATGTGTCCACGTTGTGTTTTGGGGCATATCCTGTCGCGGGTGCTAGGCCTACCCACACAAGTGAGGTACCATTTTTATTGGGAGACTTGGGGGAACGCTGGGTGGAAGGAAATTTGTGGCTGCTCTCAGATTCCAGAACTTTCTGTCACCGAAATGTGAGGAAAATATGTTTTTTTAGCCAAATGTTGAGGTTTGGAAAGGATTCTGGGTAATAGAACCTGGTCAGAGCCCCACAAGTCACTCCATCTTGGATTCCCCTAGGTCTCTAGTTTTAAAAAATGCACAGGTTTGGTAGGTTTCACTAGGTGCCGGCTGAGCTAGAGGCCAAAATCTACAGGTAGGCACTTTGCAAAAAACAGCTCTGTTTTCTGTCAAAAAATGGGATGTGCCCACTTTGTGTTTTGGGACATTTCCTGTTGCGGGCGCTAGGACTACCCACACAAGTGAGGTATCATTTTTATCGGGAGACTTGGGGGAACGCTCGGTGGAAGGAAATTTGTGGCTCCTCTCAGATTCCAGAACTTTCTGTCACCGAAATGTGAGGAAAATGTATTTTTTTAGCCAAATTTTGAGGTTTGCAAAGGATTCTGGGTAACAGAACCTGGTCAGAGCCCCACAAGTCACCCCATCTTGGATTCCCCTAGGTCTCTAGTTTTCAAAAATGCACAGGTTTGGTAGGTTTCCCTAGGTGCCGGCTGAGCTAGAGGCCAAAATCTACAGGTAGGCACTTTGCAAAAAACAGCTCTGTTTTCTGTGATGTGTCCACGTTGTGTTTTGGGGCATATCCTGTCGCGGGTGCTAGGCCTACCCACACAAGTGAGGTACCATTTTTATCAGGAGACTTGGGGGAACGCTCGGTTAAAGGAAATTTGTGGCTCCTCTCAGATTCCAGAACTTTCTGTCACCGAAATGTGAGGAAAATATGTTTTTCTTGCCAGATTTTGAGGTTTGCAAAGGATTCTGGGTAATAGAACCTGGTCAGAGCCCCACAAGTCACCCCATCTTGGATTCCCCTAGGTCTCTAGTTTTATAAAATGCACAGGTTTGGTAAGTTTCCCTAGGTGCCAGCTGAGCTAGAGGCCTAAATCTACAGGTAGGCACTTTGCAAAAAACAGCTGTTTTCTGTGATGTGTCCACGTTGTGTTTTGGGGCATATCCTGTCGCGGGCGCTAGGCCTACCCACACAAGTGAGGTACCATTTTTATTGGGAGACTTGGGGGAACGCTGGGTGGAAGGAAATTTGTGGCTCCTCTCAGATTCCAGAACTTTCTGTCACCAAAATGTGAGGAAAATATGTTTTTTTAGACAAATTTTGAGGTTTGCAAATGATTCTGGATAACAGAACCTGGTCAGAGCCCCACAAGTTACCCCATCTTGGATTCCCCTAGGTTTCTAGTTTTCAAAAACGCACAGGTTTGGTAGGTTTCCCTAGGTGCCGGCTGAGCTAGAGGCCAAAATCTACAGGTAGGCACTTTGCAAAAAACAGCTCTGTTTTCTGTGATGTGTCCACGTTGTGTTTTGGGGCATATCCTGTCGCGGACGCTAGGCCTACCCACACAAGTGAGGTACCATTTTTATCAGGAGACTTGGGGGAACGCTGGGTGCAAGGAAATTTGTGGCTCCTCTCAGATTCCAGAACTTTCTGTCACCGAAATTTGAGGAAAATATGTTTTTCTAGCCACATTTTGAGGTTTGCAAAGGATTCTGGGTAACAGAACCTGGTCAGAGCCCCACAAGTCACCCCATCTTGGATTACCCTAGGTCTCTAATTTTCAAAAATGCACAGGTTTGGTAGGTTTCCCTAGGTGCCGGCTGAGCTAGAGGCCAAAATCTAAAGGTAGGCACTTTGCAAAAAACAGCTCTGTTTTCTGTCAAAAAATGGGATGTGCCCACTTTGTGTTTTGGGACATTTCCTGTCGTAGGCGCTAGGACTACCCACACAAGTGAGGTATAATTTTTATCGGGAGACCTGGGGGAACGCTCGGTGGAAGGAAATTTGTGGCTCCTCTCAGATTCCAGAACTTTCTGTCACCGAAATGTGAGGAAAATGTGTTTTTTTAGCCAAATTTTGAGGTTTGCAAAGGATTCTGGGTAACAGAACATGGTCAGAGCCCCACAAGTCACCCCATCTTGGATTCCCCTAGGTCTCTAGTTTTCAAAAATGCACAGGTTTGGTAGGTTTCCCTAGGTGCCGGCTGAGCTAGAGGCCAAAATCTACAGGTAGGCAATTTGCAAAAACCAGCTCTGTTTTCTGTGATGTGTCCACGTTGTGTTTTGGGGCATATCCTGTCGCGGTTGCTAGGCCTACCCACACAGTTGAGGTACCATTTTTATCGGGAGACTTGGGGGAACGCCGGGTGCAAGGAAATTTGTGGCTCCTCTCAGATTCCAGAACTTTCTGTCACCGAAATGTGAGGAAAATATGTTTTTTTAGCCAAATTTTGAGGTTTGCTAAGGATTCTGGGTAACAGAACCTGGTCAGAGCCCCACAAGTTACCCCATCTTGGATTCCCCTAGGTCTCTAGTTTTCAGAAATGCACAGGTTTGGTAGGTTTCCCTAGGTGCCGGCTGAGCTAGAGGCCAAAATCTACAGGTAGGCACTTTGCAAAAAACAGCTCTGTTTTCTGTGATGTGTCTACGTTGTGTTTTGGGGCATATCCTGTCGTGGGCGCTAGGTCTACCCACACAAGTGAGGTATCATTTTTATCGGGAGACTTGGGGGAATAACAGAATAACAAAACAAGTGTTATTGCCCCTTGTCTTGCTCTACTTTTCCCTTCCAAATGTAAGACAGTGTGTAAAAAAGACGTCTATTTGAGAAATGCCCTGTAATTCAGATGCTAGTATGGGCACCCCGGAATTCAGAGATGTGCAAATACTCACTGCTTCTCAACACCTTATCTTGCGCCCATTTTGGAAATACAAAGGTTTTCTTGATAGCTATTTTTTACTCTTTATATTTCAGCTAATGAATTGCTGTATACCCGGTATGGAATGAAAACCCTCTGCAGAGTGCAGGTCATTTATTGGCTCTGGGTACCTAGAGTTCTTGATGAACCTACAAGCCCTATATATCCCCGCAACCAGAATAATCCAGCAGACGTAACAGTATATTGCTTTCGAAAATCTGACATTGCAGGAAAAAGTTACAGAGTAAAACGTAGAGAAAAATTTATGTTTTTTTCACCTCAATTTCAATAGTTTTCTTTTTCAGTTGTTATTTTCTGTAGGAAATCCTTGTAGGATCTACACAAATTACCCCTTGCTGAATTCAGAATTTTGTCTACTTTTCAGAAATGTTTAGGTTTCTGGGATCCAGGGTTGGTTTCATGCCCATTTCTGTCACTGACTGGAAGGAGGCTAAAAGCACAAAAAATCTTAAAAATGGGGTATGTCCCAGTAAAATGCCGAAATTGTGTTGAGAAATTGGGTTTACTGATTCAAGTCTGCCTGTTCCTGAAAGCTGGGAAGCTGGTGATTTTAGCACCGCAAACCCTTTGTTGATGCCCTTTTCAGGGAAAAAAACACAAGCCTTCTTCTGCAGCCCCTTTTTCCCATTTTTAAAAAAAAAAAAAAAAATTCACTGTATTTTGGCTAATTTCTTGGCCTCCTTCTGGGGAACCCACAAAGTCTGGGTACCTCTAGAATCCCTAGGATGTTGGAAAAAAAGGACGCAAATTTGGCTTGGCTAGCGTATGTGGCAAAAAGTTATGAGGGCCTAAGCACGAACTGCCCCAAATAGCCAAAAAAAGGCTCGGCACAGGAGGGGGAAAAGGCCTGTCAGCGAAGGGGTTAATTTCATGCTAAAAAATCACTCAAACTATCCAGTCGGGTAAACCAATGTATCTACCAATGTTTAAGTAACTGCTGCTCACGTTGACAGAATGCCTTTCACTGATGAATTTATTTCACACTCAAAAATTAACCAAAAGGTTCACTCAAGTAAAAATCTGCTTGAAATATCTGCCAAGAGCCAGTGTTAAAGGAACTGCCAAATGCATTGGGGAGATCCCAATCATGTTTGTGCCAACTATTTTCCTTACATCTTGCAGTGACTTCTCCTGACTGGTAGCCTTGTGACACAATGTGGCATAATGTTGAAATATATCTAATAACACGTGCAGTTTTGCATGAAATTACCCACATTACACCAACTATGCTGACATAATTCAAATTTTACCCATGACTATGCAGAACTGCAATTCTGGGTTGCTACCCTGAGGGGCAACCTTTGGTACTAATATTACTACCTCAACCACAGACTACTGGAGGGTTCAGAAACCACAGGCTCACTATCCTGGACACCTTCTCTTTAATGCTAGCCCTCAACTGGTCAGAAAGCCTACACATTTTGTTTTTGACAGACCGTCAGTCCTCTGTGTCAATGTCGTAGGTTTTTGACATGCTTTCTGTTCTCTCTGTCAGTGTCATGGGTACACCAATTGATGAGCCTTGAGTCAGTGAGAGCAGGTAGGTGAACTGAACAAACAACTAGCGGCTTACGTTTTGCTGTTTTTTGGTCAGAATGAGGGGGACAACTATTTATCCTGCTACATGCATGACAAGAGGTCGGGCAGGGGCTTACTTTCCTCTGCCTCTCCACCATGCCACAAAGGGCTCTTGAGTGTTGTGTAGTCCACCAGATTTGTGACTTCACTTTTCTTTTCTTTGACCACATAAGCAATGGTCCATCATTCACGGAGGGCTGGGGACTCCATGGGCCCAATTACTCTCACTTTGTGGCCGTTGTGACACTCTACCAGAGTGGTCTTCTGGTTATTATACTGTTTTATCATCTCCTCACTGGTATCTAAATAAGGGTTGGCCCCTTTCATGTATTTCCTCATTTTAGATCTGAGGGCTGAAATGTGGTTCACTATTTCTTGTAGGGTCTGTTGGTTGCCTTCTCCCACCCCTCCTTCACAAGACTGAGAGGTCTTCTCACAGGATGGCCAAACTGAGGCTCAACGAGGGTATAATCCATTCCATTTTCTGACCCATTCCATGCCCTTTGGTCTGAGGATGGTAAAGTGTGGAGAATTTATAGGTAACATTATACTCATTCCACATGGACTTAATGTACTCTGAAATGTAGTTGCTCCTTCAATCAGACACTATCTCCTTGGAAAACTCTATTCGGATAAATCTTCCCATCAGTGCACTGGACACCACAAGTAAAGTCATTGTCCTCAGGGGTATAGCCTCAAGCTGCTTGGTAGGATGATCCACCGGCACCAGGATAAACCTGTTCTGCTAGGACTGTCTTTGGATCCAGAGAACCCTCATGAAGTTCTGGAGGGAAGCCTAGTGGTTACCACCTGACATGCCACTGGCCTAACAAGTCACACAGGACTGGCAGAAGACATATCCCTTGGTCCTCATCTGGTGCCAATAAAAGTGGGGGAACATGCAATCAAATATTTGGATCTGCCAGGTGTCCTGGTAAGGGATATTATGAGCTAGCTCCTGTAGAAAGGCTCAATAGTACTGGGGAACCACCAACACTCTAGTTGACACAGGCTCATTGACCAGAGGGTCTCTATACAGGTGGCCATTCTCTCAGTAAATAAGATGATCACAGGCCTCATCCTGTCACAGAAATCCCTGGAGAGGGTGGGCACTTCGTCTGCATCTTACAGAATTCTGACTGGGATGACTTCTGCAACTTGCCATCCAGTGAGATTCGTCATGCCTCTCAGAGCAAATGCATCCTCACCTGTATGTAGAAGGTCCTCTCCCTAAAGGCTGGACTCCTCCCAGACAGTGGAAATGTTAGGGGCTTTTTCACATGCCACCTGCCTCCTTTCTTCTTTGCAAACTGTGGCCACTGTTTCAGGCTCAGGGTACTTCTGACTCCCACTGATGGGCTGCTATGAACCGTGTGGTCCTAAGCACCAAGTCAGACACTCCCAACATCTCAACATGGGATCTGAGCTCTGCTTCCCTCCAGACGGTATGTTCTAAGTCATTTCCTGTGGACAATCAGCAGGTGTAGTTGAACTCACAGCTACATTCTGAGAACCAGCAACTCCACCCCAATCCAGGAAAAACATTGCTACAGCACAGTGGCTAAACTGGTTGTCAGCTGTCACTACTTGGTGGATTATGTTTGGGATAAACTACTCTGCAGAAACCAGTTGACACCTGACAGTAGCCATACTGGCTTCTGTGTCTCACAGAGCCTCCACCCTCTTCCCATTGATTATAAGACACTGCCTATATTTTTTGATGTTATCAGGCATGTGGGCTTTAGGTAAAATCTCTTTGTAACCCAGGGACAGTAGTATAAACTCTGTCCATTCCCCAATGTGAACTGGGTAAACTTCTCCCTTAGCACCAAACTAGCAATCCCCAGTGTGGAACTACTGGAGGGGGCTTCTTGGGAGCATCCTGAGTTTCCTTTGTTGTGGCCTGTCTGTATAGAATCATAGTACCTTGGCTGGTAGGGCACCATGGCTTTCTTACCAATAAGCCTGCCCTTCTTGTTTTCAGGATTGGAATGGAAATCCCTCCCCTTAAAACTCTTTTTGGTCCCTTAAGAGGCCTCCTTTGAATTATGGCAGCCTCTCTCTTCCTTTTGCTGGTGGGGATCTGAACCATCGTTTTTGTGCCCTTCCCTCCTTAGGTACCTTCTTGAACATTATGGTGCTAAGCCAGAGGTCTGTTTCCATCCCAAGTTCAATGGGTACTGTCAGCTTGGAAATTATCAGATTCTGGTGCAATTCTTTAAAACACTTACTTAAGATGTGCTCCTCAAAAAGCGAGTTGTAAATCCCATCCTAATCCTTTACTTTGTTGACCTTAAACTTCTAGGGCCATATGTACGAACACATTTTCCCATTGACACAGAATGGGTAAAACCCTTTGATACATCTGGCCCCTAGTGCTTTACTAGAGGTGGCCAAAAAGTTCACTCACAACTGGGTTGCCTGCTTCTGGTTATCCCTGAATTTCAGCCAATACATCTCGGAGTCACAACAAATTTACCAGTGATGGCCTCATTCATGGAGGTATACCTCACCTGGTCAGCGGTATCTATGGGCAACAGTGTTTCCCACCCAACAATGGGCATTCTCTTCCTCCTGTGGGACTTTACAATGCAACCTGCAAACCATTAGTCAATGTCACATCCCACCACATAACTATGCACCATGTCTTGGACTCTTTACTTACTTCTCCTAGACTCTTCAGTATTACTGCCATACACATCACTGGATTCAGAGGCCCTACAGGACTTCAAGTGAATCATGCAATGGCTCATCTCATGGGTCACCTGTGCCTTTTGCTCTTCTAAGGCCAAGGTCTACTCTTTTCCTTCAGTGACAAAGTTGCTGCTGTTACAGCCTACATTTCCTCAGCTGCCAAGCCCAAACGTTTCTCAAAGGCCAGAGTAGCCAGTTGTACTGCCGGGGTGTGAAAGTGGGTACATGAGAGTCTGAGTGGTTTGTGAGTGAGTGGGTCTGTGAGTGGGTGAGTCAGTGTCTGAGTGGGTGCACCATTGCCTTAGTGGGTCTGTGAGTGGGACCATGAGGGTCTGAATGGGTATGTGAGTGGGTGCATAACCTAAGGAAACTATAACTTGTGCCTCCTCCATGCACAGCTTTTTAATAAAAAGTTTTACTACAAATATTACATTGATATTACCAATGATGTTATCAAAGGTGTCATGAGTGCCATAATTTGTGGGGCAAATCTGCATATTAAGGCACAAGTTATAGTTACTTGAGATAACAGGTACATTTCTGTAGTTTTGTACATTTAAAGTGTGAGCCTAACTATAATGTCCCTGTAACCTTTGGGGGCATATTTAAGAAAAATGGTGTTGCACACAGTGCAGCCCTACTTTTCTTGCACTCCTTGGTGCCCCTTAGCACTCCCCTAATGCCACCATGTGTGTGCCGTATTTAGAATGTGGCACTCCATGTCAGTAGTTAGGGACTAGCATCAGAATATTTGACGCTAGTCCGGGGCTTTGCAGGATTAGCATCAAAAATTCTGATACTGATCCTGCAAAGCACCTAGAGGCCCATTGTAAGCAATGGAAGCCTCCTTTTTAATGTTTTTAATGCCTGCTCTGAGCAGGCATTAAACGTGCCAAGAAATAGAGCGCAAGCAAATCTTTTAGATTTGCTTGCACCATTTTTTTGCCCCCCCCCCCTAATTGGGGAATGACCCCTTTGCATACATTATGCCTTGTGCAGGCATAATGTAGTGCAAAGGATTACAAAGTGGTGAAATGCATGCATTTTACCACTTTGTAAATATGGTGCAGCATCTTGTGGCCACGTTGGGCCACATTTGTGCAAATAAATGACACAAATGTGGCACAAGGAGGTGCTAGGGGCTATCAAATATGCCTAATTTCCATTACTATACGTTAATCCATCCACCAAAATGCTGTGCTTAGTGGAGGTTCACCCACAGGGCCCGGCCTGCATCCACACCCTGGAGCCAACCCCACTAACTAGCCAACTCCACACTGCGTATGGCCCTTTGGATGTGAGCAGCAGGCGTTGGCTGCAACAGACTCTAAGTGTGAGAATAGGTGTTACAAGATGTATCTGGGTGTGAGGGGCTGTGACAGTGTCTGTCTGGGTGTGAGAATGGGTGCATCAGTGTCTTAGAGGGTCTGTGAGTGGGTGTGTCAGTGTCTGTGCAGGTCTGTGAGTAGGTGCGTGAAAGTTTCAGTGGGTCTGTTAGTTGGTGTGTTAGAGTCTGAGTGGGTCTGTGAGTGGTGCGTAAGTGTCTGAGTGGGTCTGTGAGTGGATGCATGAGGGTCTGAGTGGGTCTGTGAGTGGGTGCATAAGTGTCTGAGTGGGTGTGTGAGTGGGAGAAAGAGATTGGAAGAGAGAGAGAGAGAGAGAATGAGAGTGAAAGGGAGAGAGAGGGTTTTTTTAAGGATTTGAGGGATGATATACTTAGAATGAGATATTTCTGGACAAATTGAAAAGAAAAATGTATTTGTCAATTAAAAGCAGTGAGATCACCTTTCAGTATGAACCATAAACCTTTGAAGATTAAAAGAAATTAAAGGAGGGAAATAATCATGGACACACCTCGAATGATCCTAACTATGAGGCCACATGTGACTGTTCTGCCGTGCATCAAAATGTAACTTTAACATTCAAACCACAAATGTTGCTGGTCCAACTCTTTGACATCATTGCATTTAGAAACCAGGCAATGAAAATCTTGCTGTTCCATGTTATTAGGTGATGGAAGAGACAGAGAGCGTGGCAGGACTGCAGAGGGAGTCTCAAGGCCACACGATCCTAGCCAGCCCACCACTAAGCTGGCATTGCTCCCACAAGCAGGGAGCTTCTTTTAATAGCATATTTGTGTGCATGGAAGACAGATGAAAATTCTACTTTCTGACAGCAGGAGCTGTCAAAGCTCCTACCAAGCAAAAGCAAACAGCTATGTCCTGAGGGTGGGCAGCCCTAGACATAGCAGGAGCTGGCCCTGATGGGCGGTGGTGGTCCCCATGGCCATCAGTGCTTCCACGAGGGGGGCGTGTGGCCCCCCTCTAATTTGCATAGCCCCAGGAAGCTAGTGGTCCCCGGCGCTTTGGAAGGTCCAAAATGGACCCCTTCACACTTTTGGTATAGCCCCAAGGAAATGGTGGTCCCTGGGGCAGTGGGAGGCCAGGTAGCCCCCCCCAGGTTAAATTACTCTTGTGCCCTGGGGAGATGGCAGTCCCCAGGGAAGTAGGGGAGCCGGGTGGCCCAGCAATAAATTACTCTTGTGCCCCAGGGAGGTTGCAGTCCCATGGGCTATGAGGATGCCACTCAGTCCTCCTGTAGAAAGTTCAATGAATGCCCCAGGAAGGTGGTGGTCCCCATGGCCGCGGGGAGGGCATGTGCCCCCCCCACACACAATGTACCAAATGTCCCAGAGAGGTGATGGTTCCCAGGGCTGCACGAGGTCCCATGGCCCCCTGCACTGTTTTTCTTTAGTGCCCCAGGGAGATGGTGGTCCCTGGGACAGTGGGGGGGCTGCGCAGGCCCCCACATTAAGGGATTCTTGTGTGTTGGGGGCGTGGTTGTCTCCAGCACTGTAGAGGGGACAGGTGGCCCCTGCATTAAATTTCTCTTGTGACCCAGGGAGGTGGCAGTCCTTGGGGCTGCAGGGGGACATGTGGCACCTCTGCACTCAGTAGTTTAATGAATGCCCCAGGAAGGTGGTGGATCTCAGGGCAGCAGAGGGGTGGGCAGCCCCCCACATCACAAATATCAGTGTCCCTGGGATTTGGGCCTCCCGGGGACTTAGGTATTAAGAATTGCTTCATTTTAAAAAACACTTTTGCAATGGATTTGCAACCCATTGTGATTCTGCTGCAAACAATATTTGAAAAAAGAAAGGCTTTTTGGCCCTGTGGGGGTCTCTATGGGACCCCAGCACCAGACATAAGGGGTCAGAGTGTCCCTACTTCGGCCCTTTTTTTTAAATGTTTTTTTTTCTGGGACTCAGCTGAACCTGAGTTCCAACATGGCTGCCAACCTTTCCTTGTTGAAGTGCTGGCAGCCAATCAGATTTCAGCACGAGATGTGGAGGGGTTGAAAATCCTTTGCCTACCTATATATACAAATTTGGATTTTATTTAATTTCTCTAAAACTACTGAATGGATTTACACCAAATAACAAAAAGGACGCTTTCTGGAGCAAGAGCTACCTTTTTGGCAAATTTTGTGTAATTCTGTCAAGTGGTTTCAGCACTATTGCTGTTCAAAATCCTTATGGAAAAATGAATGGGGAAAATGAGTTTTGAAACCCCCCCTTTTTCTCGTCCCTCGCTTGATGGATCACCCCAAACTTTTCCAAACAGCAGCTGACGTGACTGGCAAATTCTTGAAGAAACTTTTGTGACAATTCATCAACCTGCACCAAAGATATAGGCAAGTAAAAAACACTTTTTCCATAGAAACTATATATATATATATATATATATATATATATATATATATATATATATAATTTCTATGGAAAAAATACATATATATATTCACTGAAACCATTCATTGTTATAACATGATGCATGGTAAAGCATATTCATTGTAAAGGCTTGCGTGGAAATGGCATTGGGTGGTAATGTTGCACGCATGATTAAGCCGGCGTGGTAATAGCATACAAGGTTCTTCCTTCATTGTAAATGCTATTTCCCTGCTCTGCCATGTCCTTTAACACTATTTCCCACATGTCCAGCACCAAATAAATGAAAGAATCCAAAAAGAGAAAACAATATTTTGTGGTATCCTCCCTCAACAACCAGCCCATTAACCAGCAGAGGAATTTTTGAAGGCTTCCCTCCAGCTGGTAAATTGAAATTGACCAGAATCAACAAAAAACATGGGGGAATATGCTTGACAGAAAAAGGGATTTGATACTGTATGCACAGTAACCTCACTCTTTGGCACCTTCACTGTGAAAAAACTAAAATGTTGAATTTTTAGTGATACATTTCTTCGAACTGTGTCCCAAACAAAAAAAAACCACAGGAAACTCATTTCAGTTAATCTATTGATGTCTGGCAAGAAACAAATTTTAAGCCTTTCCATCATTCTAGTTTCTCTAAGTTACACAGTTCTGGTGCTACTTTTGTCCTCAAATAACCTCCTTGATAAGGAAAGGCCAGAGTATTGATGAAACATTGACAACGTTGCCTTTTAATGGTGATATGATCTTTCAATGATATGCAGAATTACACTGGCATAGAGAAAAAACCGGGAAGTGTGAAATATTGTATCATAGAGGCAGGGTGGCACTCTACACAGGTGATTTGAAAATGTTTTTACAGCGATCACAATATTGTTATAAACTGAATGCTCTTATAAGTACAGTATTGTGCTTCATTGTATAGCAGCTTTTGTGTAGCACTTTATACAACTGGTCAGGCCAAATAGTGCTTTGGCAGTTAGTCAAAGAGGGTTCTTGTGAAGTGCAAGGTTGAAAGGATGTTAGATATATTATGGCCTTTATAGAAAATAATGGGTGAGGTATGTGCGATCACATACACGCTTTAAACAATGTTATACACATAAACAAGAGGCATTGCAGGGAATGTCAAAATCAGCATACCTATCATTTTTAGGAATGATCAGTTTCCAATAGTTGAAGCCACTATGATGTGCTTAAGCAGTAATTCCATCGTGGTGTGTGCAAAATGGAATCCACTCATACGTGACGAACGTCTGACCTCAGTAATCTCAGTTAAGAAGTAAGGTTATGTGCCTTTTAGGTACAGCAAAAAGTGACAGGAGTCCATTTTCCTGCAACTCTTAAGCATCCAATGAGAGCACCCTTAAGAGGAATATGCTTAACCTAATTAAGCATTGTTTAGCAACTAGGAAATGTACCACGAGGGCTCCTCAGGAGCAGCAGATGTGCAGACTCCAACATACATTTTTATTAATGTTATCATATGTAACTAGACATGGCAGTGCATATTTTTGTCAGTGAGTGAACAGTCAAGTGACAGACACTTGGTAAACATATTTTCGATGGCAACCCGGGTCGATTGTGTTTCTTGGTGCTTTTCTTCTCACAGCTAAATGCACTTTGTAGTGTATAGACTATTAAATAATTATTTGGACACCAGGTGCAGAGTATTCAGAGGAAGGTATAGATGCTTAGGTACTGTTGCCCTTTTATACAGTGTTGCATGACCCAGAAGAGAAAAGGATTAGGTCCTCTAGTGATACACCTCCTCTCTGAATCTATTCAGCACTCTATATAAATTAGCATTGAATGATATCCATTTATGTCATGTAAATTACATGTACAGATAGTAAAACTTGATGTGCACTTTCAGTGGAGTATAACTCTGCCAGCCCCCTAGGTTGAGGTATAGCAACAGTGAATTAACAAGCAATTCCATAGATCGTCACTCCATTCATTCAAGCACACCCAACATTGTTTCTGCTTGAACATCGTTCTGCATCCTGACCCTCAAAGCAAGCTGTTGAGAGTTGTTTTGCTACTGCCTTTTTTATTCCCTTTTTCAGGCCATTGTCCCAGAACTACTTTTTCCATTGTTCCAAACGTATCCAAGACTTTTGAAACATCCGCCTTGGTGAGAGTAACATCTACTGCAACTGTGTCTTGTGTTTGTTCCAGTACTGACCTACATTCTGTAGCACAAATATTTTCAGGAAGGTTCAGGATCTGCCCCTGGGTAATGTCACACAGGCTTCAAAATAGAGAGAAGGTCTTGCTAACTGCAGGGTGGATGCATCAGGAAGATGTATCAGTCAAGGCGGTTTTGTTGGGGCATTCTGAATGATCTTTCACAGCCCATCATGCAGTCATGCGCACATTAACAATAGATTTGGCTTGCTCACACAGGCCCTCATTACAACCCTGAAGGTCGGTGATAAAGCAGCGGTAATACCACCAACAGGCCGGTGGTAAACAAAAATGGAATTATGACCACGGCAGAAACCGCCCAGACATACAGTCACTTTAACACACCAACCGCCATGGCGGTAGCAACAAGCACCACAGCAGTAACCACAAACAGCCAGACGGAAGACACTGTTTCGCCCACTGTATTATGACAGGCCTATCCGCCACCTTTTCCGGGGTGGTACCAATGACATCAAAAGCACAGCAGAAACAGAACACAGAAGTCAAAGGACTCACCTCTGGACACTCAGGGAACAACCAAAATGCCAAGGAGCCTGAGTTGCACAACTTCCCCATGCTTGTATACCTTTTCATGCATTATGAATATCAACGGCGGCAAAGACGACCCCGGCGAGTACTGCCGCCTAGCACACAAGGGAGGGGGGAGAAAAAAAGAGAGTGACACACACACGCAACACCCCCAACCACATCATACACAAAAACAGATGCAATAACATTGTATATCCACCCCGTACCCTTCAGGAATAATGCAAGGACAAAAGAAATTGATTAAAGTGAGTGTAATAAGATAAAATAGTAGAAATACATGCTTCAAA
Organism: Pleurodeles waltl; assembly: GCF_031143425.1. Lineage (NCBI taxonomy): Eukaryota > Metazoa > Chordata > Amphibia > Caudata > Salamandridae > Pleurodeles > Pleurodeles waltl. The sequence goes on from NC_090436.1 coordinate 844,289,541, forward strand.
ATCAAAACAGTATATACATATATACAAATTGAGGGACACTGCCCAGTCCTCAATATCCGTGGGCCACAAGGCCACTACACATAGGCCAAGGCCCCACCTCACTCCTGCAACATCACGGAGAGAACACAGCAGGGGCATCAGGTCTAAAATACACAGGCACCTCAGGGGGACAGGGAATGGGGGGCACCTCAGCCAGAAGATGGTACAACATCACTGGTCCTGGAGGCGGCTACATGCCCTGTGCGATGTCCTGGGCAGTGTAAGGCCACAGTCTCTCAAGTGGGTGGTTTGCCTACTGCTTGGTCCTGGGGAGTGCAAGGCCACAGTCTCTCAAGTGGGTGGTTTGCCCACTGCTTGGTCCTTGCGAGTGCAAGGCCACAGTCTCTTAAGTGGGTGGTTTGCCCACTGCTTGGTCCTGGGTAGTGCAAGGCCAGTCTCTCAAGTGGGTGGATTGCCCACTCCTTGGTCCTGGGGAGAGCAAAGCCACAGTGTCTTTAGTGGATGGCTTCTCCACAGGTTCTGGAGGGGGCCTTGTGCCCAGTGTGCTTCATCCTGGCAAGGAGGGGGTGAGTGGATGGCTTCTTCCACTGGTTCTGGAGGGGGCCTTGTGCCCAGTGTGCTTCATCCAGGCAAGGAGGGGTTGAGTGGATTGCTTCTTTCACTGGTTCTGGAGGGGGCCTTGTGCCCAGTGTGCTTCATCCTGGCAAGGAGGGGGTGAGTGGATGGCTTCTTCCACTAGTTCTGGAGGGGTCCTTGTGCCCAGTGTGCTTCATCCTGGCAAGGAGGGGGTGAGTGGATGGCTTCTTCCACTGGTTCTGGAGGGGGCCTTGTGCCCTGTGATGCAGCACTTTGGGAGTGCAAGGTCACAGTCTCTCACCTGGGTGTCACACCTACAGGATTTGCAGGGTCCAGGACGCACTACAGCCCATGAAGGCAGGACTACACACAGCCGGCGGTGATGGCTGCTCAGTGGTGGCAGTGGCGGGGCTGGTGTCGTGGTGTGCAGTGGTGGGGGGAGGCTCCAGCCCATCCCCTGCAGCATCGGACGGCTGCCCACTGGGGCTGCTGCTGCTGGTGGCGGTACTGGTGGTGGTGCTGGTTGCGGTGCTGGTGGCGGTGCAGGCAGTGGCTTGGGGGAGGCTCCAGCCCTTCCCCTGCAGCCTCGGCTGGCTGAACTGCAATGGTTGGTGGTGGGGGCTCAGAATCAGTCCCAGCCGCAGGCCTCCTGTCCTTCCTGCCTCGTGGTGCAAGCCCCTTGCCCTTCCCTTTCACAGCTGGTGGTGCCTCCTTGCCCTTCCACTTGGCAGCTGGTGGGGCCTCCTTGCCCAACCCTTTGCCAGCTGGTGGTGCCTCCTTACCCTTCCCTTTGCCAGCTGGTGGTGCCTCCTTGCCCTTCCCCTTGGCAGCTGGTGCAGGCACACTTTCAGTGCAGATGGCTTGTTCTCTGGAGCCTCTCTCGCCTGCAGTAGCTGTCGACACTACTGTGGCCGTGGACTGGGTGGCTGAGGTGCTCGCCTGGGTTCTGACCACCCTGGCCTGACGTGAAGGATGGGGGAAGGGGTAGGGAAGAGGTCAACGATTGAGAGGAAAAGCTTCTTAGGGACATTGGGATGGGAAAAGGTGAAGGTTTGGGAGTGGAGTAAGAGGGAGTGGTTGTAGGAGGTGTCTGCTGATTTTGGGTGCAGGTGCATGGGCTGGATGCTGTTGTGAGGTGGATGGCTGTTGGGTGTCTGAGTGCTTGCGTTTGTGCACTTTGGGAGGAGGGGGCACAGACACAGTGGGAGAGGACACAGGGGATGTGTGCATAGATGTGGGGGTGGTGACTGCCCGTGAGGGGTGTATAGTGATAGGTGTGATGATGATAGAGGTAGGGGATGAGGATGTAGTGCATGCAGGTGTGAGTGGAGACACTACTGGGAGGGAGGTGGAGGATGAGGAGAAGGGGGACACAGTGGAGGCAGTGGATGTTGGTATGTCTGCATCTGGATGGTGTTTGTGCCTGTGGGATGATGTGTGGTGCTTGTGTTTGCCTGAGCCACACCTCTCTGTTGTCTTGTGTGCATGCTGGTCTGCCTGTGTGCTTGGGATAGGTTGGGGTTGAGAGGAATGGGACTGGGTAGAGGACGTTGGAGGGAGGAGGCCAGAAACAGGGACAATGGCTGCCATAAGGGAGGAGGCCAGAGCCTGGATTGATGTCTGTTGGGCCTCCATGCCAGAGTGAATGCCCTCCAGGAATGCATTTGTTTTTTGCAAATGGGCTGCCAGACCCTGAATGGCATTCACTATGGTTGACTGCCCAACAGAGATGGATCGCAGGAGGTCAATAGCCTTCTTACTCAGGGCGGCAGGGCTAACTGGGGCATGGCCTGAGGTACCTGGGGCGAAGGAGATGCCCACCCTCCTGGGTGAGCAGGCACAGGAAGCATGCTGCGAGGCTTCTGGGAGGGCGGTGCTGGTATGGGGGTGGTGGCTGTACCTGTAGTTGGGGTGGGCACACAGGTGTCCGCCACCACCAGGGAGCTTCCATCTGAGGAGGTATCACTGTCAGAACTATCCACTCCTGTCTCCACCGTGGTGCTCCCCTCACCCTCCATCCCACTGGTGCCCTCAACGTCGGTTGATTTGGCCTCATGGCCCTGTGGGATCCAGCTCCCTCTGTCGCCGGTGCCTCTGCTCCTGCGCCAGATGATGATACTGCAAAGAAGGACAGGGTGACAAAACAAAAAGGGGGGAAGAGACAAAGGATACACTTGGTCAATGGCTCATCGAACACCATTGTTGGCATAAACAACACACACACACACAATCAATCACTGCATTTGTAAAGCGCGCTACATACCCGCGAGGGTCTCAAGGCGCTGGGGGGGGGGGGGTGCTACTGTTCGAAGAGCCAGGTCTTGAGGAGTCACAAACACAGCGAACAGCCCTACGCACTAGGCAATGCACTACCAGTCACAATGCTAGTCACCAGGCCATGGACAGGAATACCTAACGCCAATAGCAGCATACCTGGCACCCACAGACCCCTTCCCAGTAGTGGATGTCTACCACCGTCAGTATCCGGGCCATCGGGAGGTCAGGGTTCGACAGGCACCCCTTCCTCGTTTGAAGGCCATCCCCAGCTGGGCCTCCGTATTCCTTGCCCAGCGTCTCAGGTCCTCCCACCGTTTGCGACAGTGGGTGCTCCACCTGCTGTAGACCCCTGGGGTCCGCACGTCCTTGGCAATGGCACGCCATATACCCTTTTTCTGATGGGCTCTGACCTGCAGAAAGATACATATAGAAAAAGGTTTCAGTCAGACTATTCGGCCTGTTACACTCATGGCCCACCACAGCCCTCACATCCCCTTACGCACAGACACTGCCCACCATACATGCGTCACACTGCCCAGAACCCTTCCACCAACCCCCCCTACACGAGGCCCTCACACACAGCACTCCAGGCATTCATGCCTCTTGCATCGTGCTCGCAGTGTACTCACATGTTGGTCTGGAGGCCCATACATCATTCAGTAATGGGGTAGGACCCCATCCACCAGACTCTCCAACTCCGCAGCGGTGAAGGGAGGGGACCTTTCCCCAGTGACACAAGCTATGGTCGATTCCAGGCACAGGTCACAGCAGCACTTGCAGTGTAGGTCCTCTCCTCTTGAAGGTCAGGTAGCAATTGAGTGAACAGATAGAAAATGGGGGTCACATCCGCAGCAGTGGGTACCGTCACTGCCGGCGTACATCACCATTTGCCACTGTAACCCATAGAGCCCAATGACAACCAAGGAGGAGTTGGACGGCGGTACTCGACCGCCTCCCGCAACGGCACACAATGTCAGTGGGATTACCTAATTTCCACATATCCATCCACACAGGACAGGTGGATGCCATTTCGGGGGGCAGACCATGGCACCTAACTGCGCCACAGTACACATAGGCACCATTTGGGCCTCTCCAGCAAAATACTGTTACAATCACAAAATGCAATGCAGTGTAGTGTTTGGAACAGTGGATTACTGACCAGCTGCTCACCGTTTTGCCCCCCAGATTATATCTGCTGCGAATGGATAGGAGATGGAGACATCCCTCTGTGTACAGACCCCTCTGGACTTGGCAACAATGGAGGACAGGCATATAATCCGCACCTATAAACTGGACAGGGCCACAATCACAGAGCTGTGCGCCCAATTGGAGCCTGACCTGATATCTGCTATCCGTCAACCCACTGGGATCCCCCCTCTCTGTGCTCCATTTCTTGGCAACTGGCTCCTCCCAGGTGACAGTGGGCTTGGCAGCAGGAATGCCACATCCAATGTTCTCAATAGTCTGCCCTGATTAAACACATGTGCAGCTACATTGTTTTCCCCCAGATGGAGGATTTGGCCATAGTGAAAGCTGACTTCGATGCAATGGGACATATCCCCAACATCATTTGGCCAATTGATGGTACACATATAGCATTTCTCCCTCCCCCCTGGAGAAATGAACAGGTGTTGAGAAATCAAAAAGGCTTTCACTAAATGAATGTGCAGATAGTGTGCCTGGCGGACCAGTACATCTCCCACATCAATGCAAAGTATCCTGGGTTTGTGCATGATGCCTTTATCCTGAGGAATAGCAGCATCCCATATGTGAAGGGTCAACTCCAGAGGCACTGGATGTGGCTAATAGGTGAGCCCTGGTTCCCACCATGTGTATGTTGGTGTATGGGTATGGTGTTGGCGATAAGGGTTAGTGTGTGTCTAACAGTTATCCCTTGATATTTGCAGGTGACTCTGGTTACCACAACCTCTCATGGCTCCTGACCCCTGTGAGGAATCCCAGGACAAGGGCAGAGTAACGTTACAATGAGACACATGGGCGAACAAGAAGAATAATAGAAAGGACACTCGGCCTCCTGAAGGCCAGGTTTCGTTGCCTCCATCTAATTGATAGAGCCCTGTACTACTCACCCAAGAAGGTCTGCCAGATAATCGTGGCATGCTGCATGCTGCATGTTGCATAACCTTGCCTTGAGACGCCAGGTGCCTCTTCTGCAGGAGGATGAGTCTGGAGATGGACGTGTGGTAGCAGTGGACCCTGTGGGCAGTGAAGATGAGGAGTCAGAGGATGAGTACAACAGAACAGCAATTATAAAACAGTAATTCCAGTGACACACAGGTAAGACACTGTAACTACACTTTACACTGACAGTTTTGTGTTTGACATTGTACATGGCAGGCAGATTCTCCCAATTCTATGCCCTCTTACTGTGCCCTTTGGCATCTCTTTTTTCAGATATCTGTGCCCCACTCCGGCACTTGGTGTGCTGACTGCAGCCTACTACAGGTCATTCTTATGTATATATTCCTGTACAGTTGTTTTGCAGTGTTTAAAGCTTGTTAAACAAATACTTTGTTTAATCATTTGACTGACTCAATACTTTTTTAAATGGTGTTTATTTAAGTGCTAAGAAGTAGAGGGGGTAGTGGAATGGGCTGGGTTGATGGTGGAGGAAAGTCCAGGATAGAGTCTAGTCTATTTGTATCACAGGTGCATTGTCCAAGGGGGCATAGGAAGGGGAGCAATGGCAGTTCAAGGTGGATAGGGTGACAGAGTGGGACACAAGGGTGACAATCAGGAGAGACTTATTTCCTGGCGGGGGTCTTGGCAATGTTCTCTGGCTTCTGCCTGGATCGCAGAGACTGTTTTGCTAGGTGGTTCTCCTTCTGCAGGGGGACGGGTGCTGGTGGCCTGTTGTTCCTGTGATGGGGCCTCCTGTCCACTAGCGGCAGCGGAGGTGGAGGGCTGTTCATCTGTGTGGCTAGTGTCAAGGGCCTGGTGGTGCGCCACTGCCTCCCTCATGGTGTTGGACATGTCTGCCAGCACCCCTGTAATGGTAACCAGGGTGGTGTGGATGTCCTCCAGGTTCTCCCTGATCCCCAGGTACTGTCCCTCCTGCAGCCATGGGTCTCCTGAAACTTTTCCAGTATCTGGCCCATCGTCTCCTGGGAATGGTGGTATGCTCCCAGGATCCCTGTAAGTGCCCCCTGGAGAGTTGGTTCCCTGGGCCTGTCCTCCCCCGTCACACAGCAGTCCTGCCAGCTTCCCTGTTGTCCTGTGCTTCTGTCCCCTGAACCATGTGCCCACTGCCACTGACCCCTGGTCCCTGATCATCCTGTGTTTGTGGTGTGCCCTGGGATCCCTGAAGTGGTGGACACACTGCTGATTGGCGTGTCCTGTGGACAGAGGTATGGGCCCACGGGTGGTGCTGTGCTGGTGTTTCCTGAGGGGGGAGGCTCTGTGGTGGTATGGGACTGTGTCTGGGTAACTGACTGTCCAGAGATCCCTGATGAGCCAGGTTGGTCATCCAGATCCAGGTGTCCAGAGCTGCTGTCATCACTGTGGGCCTCTTCTGTGGGGGGACTGGATGTTGCTGGCACCTCCTCTCCGGTGACGTTGTGTGGTGTACCTGTGGGGATGTAAATGTGTTATTGTTTCTGCGTGTGACATCTTGTGCATGGGTGTGTTGCCCTCTATGGTTGTGATTGTCCTCTCAGCTTTGCCTTGTGTGAGTAGTGATTTTGTGGGCTAAGTGATTCTCTTTTATGTGCATGCTTTAGTGATGGGTGTCTATACAAGGCTGTGAGTGATGTCCATGCATTGGTGCTACATGAAGGACTTGGTATTGGGATGGGTGGGTTGTGATGGTGTGGGGTATATGAGGTGGTGGAGTGATGGGATTGAGCGTGAGGGTGGGGGTATGTGATGGCATGCAGGTAGAGGGGGTGAAAGTAGTAAAGAGTTGACTTACCAGAGTCCAGTCCTCCTCCTGCTACTCCTGCCAGGCCCTCAGGATGCAGTATTGCCAAGACTTGCTCCTCCCATGTTATTAGTTGTGGGGAAAGGAGGTGGAGGTCCACCGCCAGTCCTCTGTACTGCTATCTGGTATTGTGCTACTACGGAACACACCTTCCCCCGTAGGTCTTTTCCAACTCTTCCTGATGTCATCCCTTGTTCTGGGGTACTGTCCCACGGTGTTGACTCTGTCCACAATTCTCTGCCATAGCTCCATCTTACTAACAATGGATGTCTGCTGCACTTGTGATCCAAATAGCTGTGGCTCTACCCAGATGATTGTCTCCACCATGACCCTTAGCTCCTCCTCAGAGAATCTGGGGTGTCTTTGTGGTGCCATGGGTGTAGTGTGTGTGGTGTGTGTAAGGGTGTGTGGGGTGATGTGTTGGGGTGTGTGCTGTAAGGTGCGTGGATGGTGTATGAGTGAAGGTGTTCTGTGGATCTGGTTCTGTGGGTGCTCTTGGTCTCTCTCTCTCTCTCTCTCTCTCTCTCTCTGTTGGCAATTCTTTCTAGTCGTAAAGGGTTGTGGGTACTGTGGGAGTGTGTTTTATATTGGTGTGGCTGTGTAGGTATGGTGTATGTATGTGTGTCAGGTGTGTGTAGCTTGAATTGTCCAATGTAGTGTTGTTTTGCTAGGTTGTGTGTGTTATGAGCCCGGCGGTACGTACCACCAATGGTTTACCGTGGTTGAATGTCTGCTGCAGTGATTCATAAAGCTGTGGGCGTAGTTCTGTTGGTGTAACGGTGTGGGTTTTGCTACCGCCAGTTTATGACTGACCTTTGGGCTGGAGGACTTGTGTGTGTAGCTGTATAGTGACAGATTGGTATGTCTGGGTCATAATATGGGTAGCGGTAAACCGCCATGCCGGCGGTAGGTTGGGACCGCCAATGTCATCATGAGGGCCACAATTTGTTATACACCAACCTTAGGGCAGTGGCCTAAGGTTGGTGACACCACAACCAGTCACCACCAGGGAAGTTGTTGAGCCACTGTCTTTTCCCTTAACTCTCAGCATATCACTGGGGTCCAAGTGTGCAAAAATGAGATCACTGTGTTCTCTATTGTGACTGTGGAGTGCTACTGAAACCCAAGAAATACATAATACATATTTGTCTGATAAGTCATGTGAGTTAATGAGCGGAAGAAGGGAGGGGGCCTCCAGACCAGCAGCAGAACATCCAGTCATGCACATAATCAGCTCGTGTTGCAAGTGAAAGAGGTCTTGAGTGGCCCTGCAGTGACCATACCCCAGGCACATCAGGTCAGAAAAAACAGGGACCCTTGTGGCTAATGAGCCTCTCGTCAAAGTGTAGTCTTTAATTTTTGGAATCAGGAAAATCCTCTTGAAACCACCAATATGTCTGCACATATCCTTGCAGCACTGACCCCACGTGTGCCCCACAGAGTAGCATTATGGGCACCCAGTGGTGGGGATTTGCCTAGAGTGCTGCCTTTGCCATGATTCACACAGGAGAGTCTAATTCTTTGGCACCCCAGAACCTCTGTCCATTATTGACCTGACAGCTGCCCCCCAAATGCTGTCACAGAGAGAGGTTCACCTTCCTAAATTTAAAGGTGTCATCACCACTCTCCCTCTTCTGCCTACCATCCCTGGTACATTCTTTCTTCAAAGTCGGCTTTGGCCTGTGAGCAGCACAGCACAGAAAAAGGGTGCTGAAACTTATTGCTCACCACATCAATAGGTCTTCAGTCAGGGACCACAGCCACACTCTCCACCTCCATTGCAACCTCACTGTGGTAAACTCACAGAACCAACGGAAGTCCAGTTAAGTATATTTCCAAGACCTTAGCTCATCCTGAAATAGCAACAACCTTGAGCAGTCAGGTATGGTCAAAGAAACAAGTGCAAAGCACTTAGAAGTACCAGACCAGCTGACTAAGGAAGAGACATGACAAAAAGAAAATACTTCTTATTTTTATGATCTTTTAGACACCAAAATGTGAAAAAAATCCACTATTTTTCATTCAACATCACAAACATGCATTGGCAACTAACATGGTCAGTGCTTACTTTGAAAACTTTGAATTTGTTTTGTAGAGTTGTGTTCAGTTAGTTCTGCTTGCCTTGGGTGATCACCCCAGCCAGGTAACAAGTCACAGGAGTCAGTAAGTTTGGCAGTAGAGTTACCCTGCAGTCAAAGCTGTCCCTTTTCCTCTCAGTGTGGGTGAACCATTCTAGACATCAATGGGGTGGTCCTGATGCAAGGGATACAGGACGCTGAAGAAACTGAAAGATGCTGTGGATGCTGGCCTGGTTGAATGGGGTGTTCCGGGGGCAACCCCTTGGACTGCGAACAAGGTTGAGTGACTTTAGTCACAGAGGTTGATATCCCTTTAGGTCTGGGTGAAATACAGCCAAAAAACAGTTGCACCTGGTATACTGGCCTCCAGTTGCAATGAAGCCAACAGTTCCCTTTAACTTAGGCTAGTGTCAGTCTTGGGAAGCCAAACTACACTTCAGTGGCTCTCTGGAATCTGGTAGACTCAGATGCAACTTTTAAGCATCAACACTTGGTCCCTGAGGCTAAACTTTGGCGGTCAGTGGCCATCAGGCAATCTTGGCTACCAAATTAACAAGGATGGCTTTTCCAGCTTTTGTGCTCCTGTATCTGTAACAGGAAGTCTGCCAACTGACGTTTGGAGTCATTTCTTCTGCTTGGGACTGGTGGATGAAGTTTCCTCAAGCAGGACACCATAAGCACCGTCCTCTCGTTGGTAACCCAAGTTTAAGCAAGTGCAGTCCAGTCTTTAGTGTCCCCTCTCTGTTCTAAGTCCAGGGGAGAGCAATACAGTCACTTTTCAGTTCTCTCTCCACTGTAGACATGATCTGAGGACTGGGTGCCAAAGGTGCCATTTTAATGCCCACAACTTTTCCTCAGAGATGCTTTGTCTACTAGCTACTGAGCTACCAGGTCCCATCTCACCGGCAATGACCTCATAGAGAGTGGGGCATCGAGCTATCCAAGATTGTAGTATTGTGTCCTCTCCCAAGGTAGAAGAACCCCTCTCTATGTGTGTGTGAAGCTTGGAAGCCCACCTTAGAGGTGTGGCTACCTGAGGGCTACATGCCCATGGGAAAACTGGTTTGGGAACTGTTTGCCCCTCTCTGTCCCCAATGCCAAACTGTCTACCAGACCAAAATAGCAGCTATTTGCAGGTGTGTTCATAATTTGCCTTTCAAAGGCAGATTCCCATTTGAAGTGCTCCTTTTGAGCTCACACCGAGTTTGGTCTTCCTGCCTGGGATGGGTAACACCTCTTCCAATGGCAGGGCCTTGTGTGTTTCTTCCTGGGAGTCATTCACAGATATCCCCAGGAGGGCAGAAGACTATCTCATGGCCAGCAACAATAAGCAGTCACGGGAAAACTTGGGCAAAAGACTTGCAACTTTCTGAAGTTGTCATCTTCTTAAAAGTTACATTAACTTCAACTTTGGCATCAAGTCGGGTTTAATATAATGATTCTTTTTTATACCTTGAAGTATCAACTTGAGTAGTCCTATTCAGAACTTAACATGGCTGAGTTATCAGCATGTAACCCTGTACTCTCAAATTAGGCTACTGGCCTTTCCACAAGAAATGAGAGTTTATATGCTTTGATTAACAAGAAAATAATAGAAAAATTAAACATAGAAAAATTAATGTGCATGTTTGAAAATGTGCCCACGAAGAGTGGCTGCCAGCTTATACGAAGTTGTACTAAATGATTAAAAATGTGTGAAATATTGAAAATATGCAATAACTATGTAGTAATATGTCATATTAAGATGTATAACCTATGTTTTGCATTATATTGTAGAGCTAATTTAGCTGAAGTTGTGGCTTAGTTTGCCAGGCCTCAAACAGCAGCAGAATAACCATCCACTGTAGAGAGACTAATGTATTGAACTGTCCCTGAACTTCTCATGTTAATAAAGTCTGCTTAGCTCGAATTTCTGCAATGTACCAACAGACAGGAGATGAGGGAATAAATGTTGCAACAAGGTCTGTGTAGAGCTGGTTAGATGTACTTTCCCAGGACTCGAACAATAGAGACACTGACTGAAGAAGAAGATGCAACATTTTCAGTACCTGACTAGCCGGATGATGAAGACATTGTACAGTGAACCAATCAAGGAACTGAGAACGGCGTAATCTTAGAACTTATAGATTTGTAAAATAAGATTTATTGGTTAGAGTAATAACTGGTGATTAACTGACCAATTAGGAATTAGTGGGATGGACTGGGTAACCTTAATAAAATGTCATGACAGAGGGAAAATTCTTCAGACCTTATTCTGAATTTTGATGCGATCTTGGGGAAGAAGAGATTCAAGACTTTGTCATTGGGCTCGTGCTCTTGAGAGCCTGATGCGTTGCTGATCGATTGATGACCTGAAGATGAAGACTGACTTTGTTGCTGATCCTTTCCGTGGCTAGGTAGCTATGACAATGTGACTGATAAACGTTTGTTCCTTTTTCTTTCTAGGTACCAACTGCGCTGTTTATAGTTTTCTCTTAGCTAGTTGTTTTTCTAAATTCACAATCCAAATTGTTTTCACATGAAGTCCCACATGCTGCTGCTAATCTGAGTTAGATAGGGTTCCTATGGGTGATACTGACAGTAATGTTGATTTATTCATCTTTCTTGGCTTATGCTGGAGCATTAGAGTATATGTTTTCTCACGTTCTGATTAGATTATGTTATTGGTGGTCACTAATGAATTAATTCTGAGCTGATTGAATAAAAGTTTGAATTAACCATGTGGATTAGTATCGTAACTAATAGGGAAATACAAATTATTAAATGTATATTGAGTTGTGGTTATTCATGAAATGTGGATATAATTGACTAATGATTAATGATTCTCTTAGTAGTTATTGATTGGTTATATTGAATATTGATAACATTGGTCACTACATGGCCAGGATACTCCATGCGATCCAAAAGGTTCATCGGTCTATACGCGTTGCCTTGTTAGTTTACTTACTAAGGACCAGGCTCGCTAGCAGTTTGCTTAACATCTATGTTTTTACTTTTGATAGAAAGATGCTCTCTGAGACACAGAGACTTTTAAGTGCTCAAAATATACTCCTGATCATTCTTATCTGTGACTTGTCAGTTACTGAAAATTAATAAAATAAATATAAAAAGGGAGCTGGAGTTCAAAAAGGTTGCTTTAAATTACAGGCCCTGGGTACCCCTTGTCCCATATGCTAGTGCCTTATAAGTAATTTAACTTGTGCCAATTGTGGGTGAACCAATCAGACAAATACATTTTAAAGGTTGGAACACTGGCACAGAGGTCAGGTTTGCAGGCCTCAGTGCATTTTCAGAGTAAAAAAAACAGCAGCATCGGTCCAAAACTTAGGAGGGGGACTCATACAAAAAGAGTAATTTATCACATTATGGTAGCAGTTGTCTATACACAGAGTGGCCTTTGAATCCGACCTTTTCAATCATAGGTTTTCTTAGGTAGGCCTCTTTCAGCCATTGGCTATTGGGTCAGCACAGTGAAGTATTCATCTTCAACTCAATGCTAGTGGCTGTTTAGATGCATTTTTTTTCAGTTTATTACCTCCACTTTTGTCATTGCATTGAGGTGCATGAAGTACTACTTCACGAATACAGCTATCTAAGGCCTCTTCTGCTGGCCCACTGTTATGTGTGTTTTTCTCATATGCTCACGCTATACGCGTTAACGCATTAATCCCAGACCCAATTACTTTACCAGAAGCTTCAGGATTTCTGAAGACTGCACATCATCGTGAAAGTCAAATGTTGATTTGAATCAAAACGTTTTCTAACTATATATTTATAAACAGTTTTGTAAGAAACAGAATTTGACTTGCACAGTGGAGTTCCAATCTGCTTGCATACAAGGAAAGCCTGTCCATGAACACGGCAATGAAAGAAAGGCTAGTTGGCGCGCTTGTTTTAAGATTTGTAACAAAGAGTTGTTAATGATGCTTGTTTCTTACCATACATTTTCTCCCTCACGAGATATCGTACTGATGTGTCAAATATGCTTTACATCTTCTGTGGTTAGAAAGCAATAAAAGAAAGATCGGAAAACATGAGGCCATGACTCAGCAACTAAAAAGGCAAGAAATTAGACCTTAATAAGGAAAAGAATATACAGCCCGAAGCTGAATACGCTTTAATTATACTTACATTAAAGTACACTCTGCATAGTTATTAGCTGGAAATTCATCTGAGTTCTGTGGGGGAATAACAATGCCAAATAGCCTGCAAGATGGGCTGTACAGACTTTAGATGAAAGGCGCGGACTTGAGAAGTGTCTGAAATGAAAGTCAATTACAATTGCTATTGATAGTGGGTAGTCCTTAAGTGCACTGATCAAATAAAACCTCCCCTGTTAATCCACAAAATAGACAATATGGCGTTTTCAAGAAAGTTGCATGGGTCTCAAAAGCAATCAGACTTCTCGTCTCTCTCTCTGTTTATCCCTCCTGTCCTAGCCAACCTCTCCCTTTCTCTGTTCATTTTCGCCTTTCTTTATCTATAACCCCTTCTCTCTTCCTCTGTCGCTCTTTCTATCGCTCTCTTCTCTCCCTTTATTACTAAAGTTCCTCTCCCACCTCTTCGTTTTCTCTTTTTAACCCGTGTCTCGGTTCCCCACTGCCTCGCAACCAATTTGCCGTCCTTCTTTTCATCTTTATCTGAGAAACAGAATAGTGCATCAGTGAGCAGGGTCGCCAGACGTGTGAGTCCGTTTTATTTTTCTTTATTTTTATTTAAGTGAATGTTGAATGAAGCAGTAGACTCGCAGTGCTAAAAGAAACAATGGGCGCATTTTCTCAATTCTTTGTTACTGAAGCAGCGAGCAGGTAATAAGTAGATACACCTTGCAGCGAAGTGTCAGTAAATGTTGACTGGGCTTATCTCTAAAAATTACAGACGTTGCGACTAATTATTAATCCAAAACCAGCGACATTTACCTGCAGAGTTGTCAGCGGTAATGGAGAGTCATGTGGGAAATGTGACTATTACCATGTCCTGTTTAATTGAGTTCATTCAATTGCGGAATACATCAAATCAGAATTTTTTATTGTTGAAATGTGTCTCAGTATAATATGTCAGACAATCACTTAAATTACTCAGGGCCTGATTTAGCATTAGGTGGTAGCTATGAAGCATGCAGAAGTACTAAGGCCCTCATGACGAGTCTGGCGGTAACATACCGCCAGACTCGTGGTGGCAGTCATGACCACTGCCTGCTTGGAGGTCTGACTGCCAAATTAAGAGTTTAGTGGTAGGACCGCCAAACAACTGCCATCTCTACCAGGAACAATGCTCCCTGCTGATTACAGCGTAGTTCTCTGCCAGCCTTTTCATGGCGGTTTCACTGCCATGAAAAGTCTGGCAGAGAACAGGTGAAGGTGGCCTCAGGGGGGGCCTGCACTCTCCCTGCCCAGCACCCTCTTAATGCGCATTGTCTGCTGTGCAAACAGTAGACATTACAAAGGTGCTGGTGTCCCCTGTGGGAGGCGGCATTGCTGCTGGCTTGATTACGAGCCAGTGACAATGCTGCTGCCACTTTCCCACTGGGCTGACGGGTAGAAAACTTCGTTTCTGCCCATCAGCCCAGTGGAAAAGCTGTCTGCCGAACTCGTAATTGGCCCCTAAATCTGTAGAGGAATCTTTCAATTACATTTTTTCTCCCTTTGTCCTTTTGGAATAGTAGCCCCAAGGGATTATGGTCTAGATTCTGCCAATCCGCCTGAAATCATAGAACTTTCAATTACCATCCAATTCTTAATACTACCCCTGGATTTCCCCTTTCACAATCTTCCACACATAAGGGTAATATTCTTCAAGAGCCATATTACACATAGAGGATCTGGGGTTGCCAAACAGTGCATCTTATTAGAGTCAATGTGCTTTTACAGAAATTGTGGTCGCAAACCATTGATCCCTTACCTACATCTCAAAGAAAGGAGTAACTGATTTCAGGAAGAGAATAGGTCCCCTGAGGACTCTGTCCCCTTTAAGACTTGTGTCAATTGACCTCAGTGGGTGCAGGGAGTGTCCCAGGGGATTATTCTCTTCTCCCCCAAATGTCTACACAAATGAACTACTTTTTTACTAAAGGAGCACCATTTCCTTTCAAGACAGATTAAAAAAAAATCTTATTTAGAATTACAAAAGTATATTGGTGTTGATGCAAGCCACCATCCCTTTGATCCTAGCCAATCGCAGCAGATCACAAATAACGATCTACCTAATTAACATTCATTA
This sequence comes from Pleurodeles waltl, assembly GCF_031143425.1. Classification (NCBI taxonomy): domain Eukaryota; kingdom Metazoa; phylum Chordata; class Amphibia; order Caudata; family Salamandridae; genus Pleurodeles; species Pleurodeles waltl. The sequence continues at coordinate 844,304,631 of NC_090436.1, forward strand.
GGCAGGCTGTTATACTATGTGCTGCTGTCCAGTCCCCATTGTATGTACTCTGACCAATAAAACATGGCAAAATTGGCAAATCTCACTTGCCATATTTAACTTTCCAATAAGGCTAAAGTATATTGTATGTTGTGCAGGACAACATCACTGATGACATGGAAAGTTAAATGCCACCTGTGGAAAGCAGTGCATTTTTTGCCCTCCACTTGGCTGACAAGAAAACATATCTTTCAGGTGTACACATGCAGCCTGACTGCTGCAGATTTTAAATCTGAAGGCAAACTTGTCAAAGTAATCCTTTTTGACAAGAAAATAACTAGCCCTAGGTGAAATTTAAATTGCACTGGTGTAAGTCACTTAAACTCATACATTATGCATTATTATTGTTACACACAGTTCCTGAAATTATCTTATGTAGGCCTTGGAACCTGTAAGATAAAGTGCCAACATGTAAGAATTCATGTAAACATGTTCCTACATTGACTAGCCCCCAAAAGCTGTTTTCACTGTACAGAGCAGCAAATGGTCCTATGAAAAAACTTTTTGTTTGACTAACTTTGGTGTGTGATGAGCTACAGAATGTTTCAACCACTGTTGTTAACATTTATTAAAAAGCAAATCAATGGTGAAGTTTTTTTGTTTACACAGGAGTGTACAGAAAAAAGTAACTTGTAAAATGTTAGACTTTGCATGTTTGAAGTTTCAGTAGACGAATTAGTATTAACCTCCCAGCAGCTGCCACTGTTGGTGGTTTGCCCTTTAATGGTACATCAAAACTGTTCCAAGAGCAGAGACAATGAATTTAGAGCTTTTTGGCAGGAAGTGCTAAGCATGAGGTCAGCTCAGATGAGGCATTTGGGGAGTGATCTGGAACTTCATTAGCTTGAAAGTGAGCGTGAGGGTTGTCCATTAATAGTTAAGAATAAAGCAAGACTGTGGAAGAGAGGCTTTTTAGATACAAGGGCCAACTTGGTGGAAGATAGTGGTTGAGGAAGAGGGGACTGCTCATGTTCACTGACATACCCCTTGATAGACAAAAGGGTTCTGCTGTGTTGGATTTCCCTCAGAATAGTGTACTGGGGGATAGTTTACAGTAAGGCAAAGAGGATGTGCTGCAAAACTTCAAGCTTCTCAGAAAACTTTCTGGACCTGTTGAAGAACAGAAGAAGAGTGAAAATGTTTTCTGTGACCTATGAGGAGGCCAGAACTGCTGGGCACCTGTACCTAGGGCTGAAAAGTGGACTCTAAGTGTCAAACTGTCTGATTTCCTTTTGGCTACAAGGAGAAAACAACCTGCAAGAGGCCTTTTTCCTGGAGTGGCGAAGTGACCAATTATAGTTGGACTAGACCCTGCCCATCTGATGACCTCTCCTGGAGAGAGGCACGGGACTAAGTTCAGTCCCTGTCAATCCTAGAAGTGACAAAGAGGAGATAGTCTAGAAATTCTGATAAGTTGGGACTTGGAAAGGGTTTGGCCTTCCAAAACCTCCGGAGCTTCATTGGGAAGTTACTGCAATGGTATCCAGTTTATAGAAGACTTTCTTGGATACAGCTTCAGGCTTGCCCTGCTGGTGGAGTTTGGAACCCATAAAGTTTGAAGATAGAAATCTTGATCGGAAGAAGTGTGAAAAGTATAAGACTGACAAGAGAAACTTGCAGCTTTGTAATTAAAACTTTCCTATTCTGAGGTTTTCCTGTCTGACCTCCATTGTGGTGGATTTGACATTTCACCTAGGTTCTGGTGAACCACAAACAGTGACCTCTGATGGGTGTTACACTTTTTTGTGGTGTTTTAGCCCTAAAACATTGAAAAATCAAAGCTCAAATTCCCCTTTTTGGATTTTAATCATTTTGGGTAATTTTTGTAACTAAAACGTATTCTATTTTTGGAGATTAGTTGTGAGATTTATACTGTGTTGTGTTTTGACTATTTAATTATTTTAGTACTGATATTCACTTTATACTATGTTCCTTATGTTAATTATTGAAAATGTGAGCAGAAATGTGTGAAATTACTCAAAATGCATATCTGTCATGCCATTCTATATGTTAGCATGAAATGTGCCTTCATGGACAATAGCTGCATGCAATCTGTAGTTTATGTGGTTTTGCAGTAAATCTTTGCTGCAAGTGGTGCATTTCACAGTATTTATTTTTACTGCAAATGGCACATAAATACGTGGAGTAGCATAATTACAATATTTTGGGAATTTCACGTAGCAAGCATTATACGAAATTCCCGAAATTACACAAATTAAATTGGTATAATATAAATTTCATCCTGGCCTAATGTTAAGCCTGTCTGCTCTGTGACAGCCACCAGGAGTTGAGCCTAGGTTTATAAATGAACTTGTGCGGTCAACCTGACAAGATTGTGGATTTAATACTTGGGAAGCACTTACATCCTCCTTAACCTGTAACCCATTTTGTTAGAAATAGTATTTGCTATCCAGTTTGATCACAATATGAAAAATGCATTGCTCTTATAGTACAGACCTAATGCGTTTTGAGTGTTCAGGACCTGGTTACCTTTCAAAAAAAGCTCTAAAAATACCATAGATACATAACGGTTATTGATTTAGGAGATCACGAAGTAGCCCATGGTAGGATGAATTTTGTTAAATGTAGTGACTATTGCTCAACATACAATTGGTAGTCAGTAGGCTAAATGTTAGTGCCAATGTCATTGGAAATCTTACCTGTTAGGTGTAGGGGCCTGTTTGTCAACCCCAGGAGCAGCCCAATATCATTTCTATAGTGTTAACGAGGTCCAGTGCCCTAAAGAGCTACCAGAGTGGACACCCCTAGAAAGAGGAGGCTTTTTACCACTTGTTACATAAACTGATTTTGAAATATGTCAATTTTAAGCGAATGCATTCCATTTAAATGCAGGGCACGTATATCATAGGATGGTAAACGAGGTGGTGAATTCCATGTCTGAAATAGCTCTAAGCAGACTAAAAAATAATGTACCCATACTTTCGAAGAGCTGTAAACTTTCCACAGTGGCTATAACAAAATGTGCTGCACGACAATTGATCTGACTGCGAAAAAAAAGGGGTGAAACTATCGCTGCACTTTATAAAGGCCTTGATTACACTGGCCCTGCTGACTGACCTCATAAGCTGCAGCCATAAGAAAGGCTACTTAGCATGCCAACACAAATAATGAAGCAACTATGAACGCCGGAATATACGTGGGGCGTTTGGAGCGCTATAACCACGTGATTAGATACAAATGGTCCGATTACAAGTTGGATGGAACGATATTGATATTTCTCGGTGCTCTACTTCTCAATCTAGTGGTACCTGACCTGAGGTCCCTAAAGCAGGATTTGCTGGGTGCAGGAACACCAGCTGGAAAATCCAAATGGTAAAATTGATTTTAAGCTTGAACTTCAAACTTAGTCCCATTCCCTAGCCCTTGCCTATTTGCCCACCATACATTGTCTGCCGACCATTCACAGGTGGCCTAAGCTTGAATCACTGACAGAAAATTCTTTTCAAATGCTGTTTGCTTTTATTGCGCTCGAGCTTATTGATTTATGATGATGAGTTCAGTAAACTTCATATATTATGATATTAGACTTTTAGTTCATATGTTTATATACGGTATGCTAGTTTTGGAGGCACTTTAATCTATGGATTATTATAAATAAAAACTCCCAGCAGTTTACTTTCGCACATCATCAGGGCTCTCAAGGTTGGTTTCTCACAGCAACCTGTGAAATAATAAATACAGTTTATTCATCATTCGTGCTCAAAGAAGACGATTTTCGGGCCAGGGAACATGAATAGCATTTCTAACACCAAGGAAGCTCACTGAAAACAAGCAGAGATTGCACGGAAAAAAACTGACCCCCCTATAATACATACTTTTTAGTGCTAGTAAATATTAGCAAAGATATCGGGCCTTTTTCAGAGTTTGGCAGACAGGGCACTTTGACAAACTGTTGGTTTGGTTTGCCTGTTCTATTTAGCAATAGGCTAACTTTCATGCTTCTGTTAAAGGGATCTCCAAAGGTGGAAACCTTAGGCTGATGGACCGATGGACACGGACCGTTAGTCTAAGTACTTCAGAAAATACAATCTGTTTAGTGGGAAGTACTGATTTTGCTGGTGGTTCCGTACAGTGAAGGAAATAACGAGCTGTGAGCATGCCCCAGCTTGTGTGGGTCATTTCTTTTTTGTTTTCAAAGACATACTCATGCTTTGGTTGTTTGCTTTCTAACACTTTGCGGAGTGGCAGCATTAAACAGTAGCTGCTCAGCAAAGCTGCCGTGCCTACAGAGGAGCCGTAGTGGTGGCATATCTACTGAACCAGGCAACAGATATCTCCCCTCAGTGTACAATGAAACCTAAACAGCAAGTCACCACCACCCACACAATAAAAAAACCTTCAAACAGAATTGCACAGATATGAATGACACAGTTCTGAAAACATATTTTGCTATTCAATAAAAGTTAATACATATTAAAGAAATTAAAATTGGATACATAGTTACAAACAAATCATCATATAAAATACATAACACAAAAAGGAAGAATTGAACATATGCAATTATACTTCCCTTTCAGCGGGCATTCATAAAAATGTATTTCTATGTAAAAATGGCTAGTTCCTGCAGATAATATCAACAATTTTTCATTAACCTGTTTCGGTGGAGAAGGTTTGATAATATTTACCTTCCTCAGGGCAAAAATTGATAATATTCTTCCTTACAGTTAGACAACATTTGACCACATCAGATATCATTTCAAAATCTTTAAAAAGCTGCATATCAAGACATGCATTTCGTCCAGCATTCCCACTCGAACCTTTAGAAACTTACCTTAAAACTATCCCAGTATTGGAAGATGTATATTGAAGCGCAATCTTATCAGCTCACATGCACCGGAAGTCTTCAGCCCTCAAGAAGAAACGTATTTCCTGGAAACAGCCCCATTGGTGGGTGAATATTAAAGGGCTCAATTATAGGTAATTTCAGGGAAAGCCCCAACTTGCTCCACTGGAAGTACCCACTTAGTTATGAATATAGGACCACAGTTCTTAATAAATTCCTCGCTTCTGTGAGGTCGCGGCTTGTCCTCCTTCACTCAGCTCCTCTCGTAACAACTTCTGGCATGTATCGCGAGCAACCAAATAATAATAAAACAGATCTGTCGGTTTACTACAGGAAGGGTAACACAATCGCTTCAGGACCTTAGGGATTTTTCACTAGCCTCTGCAGTTATTCCATCTTTCTCGGTCCCCACTTTCGCAAGCAAATTCTGACCCGCAGACTCTGCTCTCAACTTGTCAATGATCTATTCTAGTGCACTTAGAATTTGTCAAAGCCCGAAGTCGAAGTTTTCTTTCACTCCCTTAACACACGTACCGACTCGTTGACCACGCCCGGTCAACCTATTAAACCGACCAGACCACAACATAAAACAAGTGTCTCATACACTTTTCAACATACTCCGGAGTCTCTTGACCTCGCAGGGCCCGTCTCAACAACAACAACCACGTGGACCTTTTTCTGCGCAAAGCGCCACATGCACATGAAGTTCGACGACTTCCCTACTCTCACACTCGGAATCGCACCTCCGCTATTCTCTAAAATCCTCGCAACCTTTTCAAACAATCTGCGGCAATAAGCTGTGCAAGCGCAAAATCCTAACTTCACTCATACCGTCACTAGTACCGCCAACGCCGATTTCACACCTCTATTCTCTCCATTCGCAAGCTCCGAGATCCCGGGAAAGTCGCGGGGGACTTAGGGCATCATCATTCTCTCAATCTGTTTTACCCAAGAAAAAGTCTAATTCAACACCATATACCTCTCGAGCGGGGTCTCAAAGAGCGCAACCGTTACCTCTTGAGTGGGGTCCCAAAGGGCGAAACTGTTACCTCTCGAGCGGGGTCCCAAAAGGGCGAAACCGTCCTCTGCTACCATCTACTGATAGAGCGTTCCGTCCTAGTAAATTACCTGTATCTGGACGCTCTTGGGTCGATGAATCTTTTGACCAAGTGGGGCTCTCTTCACCCGAGATTAGTCAATTCAATCAAATCAATAATCAATAACGAATATAAGCAATGCCCTGATCAACATAACACTTCACAATTAATCCAGAAAACATTTCGACGAACCATGACCTTTCGGCCATGAATAACCACACCAGTTTATTCAAAGTTAATGAATTTATTTCCCTATATTAACAAAGCTAGCACGATATAAATGTGTCTCAACACCAAATGATATATGTAAATGAACATTAATAGCTGTCCATAACGGCGAAAAAGATGCAATCTATGCAGCATTTGAATAACAATGCATTCGATAATAGCAACGCAAACCACGAAAACTACAATCTGTAATGGGCTAATTGCATACATTAGTCAGCATAACAAGGTCTCAAATTGCATCGTGCATCAAATGAATCCTCATCTAACCTCAAATTAGCATCTGCATGTGGGATTTCATGCAAAAACAATTTAGCAACATTGATTTGGAAAACTCCTAACTAGGGCTCTTATCAAAAATCAGCAGTTGGTTACCTAAAAAGAAACACAATGCAATTGTACATTTTCCTTTCATATTTACCAAATTCAATCAGCATTCAAGGAAGTCTTCGTCTCACAGGTACCGGTTTTGATCAGCATGGGACGGGGGCAAAGGGGCAGGGTGGACGGGGCAATTGCCTCACAGCGGCAAGATAAAAGGACAAAACTACTACTTTATGCAAAGGGGCAAATCAAAGTTAAAGTCTCTAGGGCGAGAATTACTTAAAGTCTCTTTCTCTCGATTAGAGAAAGCATCAAAGTCTCATCGAACATCAATTGGCATCGTAGAAGATGGCAAAATGACGAGGTCGGCAAGATGGGCCATAATGGCCGCAATGTCCTGCAAATGGCGGGTAATGGGTAATGGCAATAATGTCCGGGTAATGGCTGTAATGGCTGCTTTCTTCTTGTGCACCGGGTTTAAATAAACAACAGTTCAAATCCAGTAGGGTCTTCCATTGGAGGGTTCATAGGTTGGCTTCAAATTGTCCAATCAAAAACAACAATTCACAAGCTTCTACCTAGGCATACATTATCCTTGGAGTCGGGAACGTAAGTTGCAACATATTTTACCAATTAACTCACTTTCAGAGCTTCCATTGTCTGCACCTGCAGATTGACCTTGGAGCAAAGAAGAAGATGCCAGGCTGGCACGAAACCTTAAAGATAAGCATGTGAACCGATCTCACTGGAAAAGTACAGCTTCAAGCAAGAATACACGTTTATTAGCACATTAGAAAAACACGAGCATCTAAACCGTGAGACAAGGCAACTAGGCCAAAGCCTCCACTAAAGTTATGCTAAGTTAAAACATTTCAAACAAGCAAATCATGGCACACGTTTACGGTTATGTCAGATTAGTACAATTCTAATACATCACGTTATATAAAGCACGCTTATAAATGTTGGCGAACTACTCTGAGGGCACATTTGTCCCCGTACAATCTTTATTAGTTCGGTTAAAGTCACACTTGATTATTGCAGCACTACGTTTATGCGCTAATAAATGTAAAACCTTCATTTCTGCATCATCAATCCCTCCTCTGATGACTATTTGTCATCACACAAAACTATTCTCACAAATTTTATTCCATTAAAATTCTGTCAGTTCTCTTTGCCTTTTAGTTCCCCTTGTTCTTGCCTTGTATTCTTCTGCCATTCTTTTCATCATTTTCTCTTCCTTCCTCCTCTTAATTCTTGCCATGATCATTAGTATTCCCCTCTTTATTCCCCAAATCCCAAAGATGCAAATTAGTACTATTAGTATTCCCTGTATTATTTTTAGTAATATTCCATTCCAAATGCCACCAAGCCAGTTTCCCACTGAAGCAACTCCCTTTCCAACCTTCTCCCTTTGCTTCTGAAAACAGAGGTATATCCCAGACAGGTAGAAATATCTAAATATTGTGGACTGTAGCCAACCTGGGCAGTGAAGTCCATACCTTCTATGCCTTGGGGGAATAAAGTTCAGTCTGCCTTTTTCTCTGGAAGGGGAATTATAAAGACTGTCATTTTTGCTCCATTTATAATTTTTAGTTTCTGTTCAATGTCGTTAACCACAAAAAAATGTACTGCAATATCTTTCATATATTCTGCACCAGCATGGCTTCAAATAAAGTCTTGTTTAAGTACTAGGCAGATTGCTTGTATGGGTTAGTTTGGGGAAAGGATGAGCAAACTCCACAAAGGCGTTGTTCTCTGGCAGGTGATGATAGTTTCTAATACCGTTCACCTCCAGGTAAGTTTGGAACAATACATGTCTGTTTTTCCCCGCTCCAGGTGGAAAGTTGACATGCCTTTATTACCTGGCAGGCCACATCCTGCCCTGCTAAGTGTCATCCTTCCCACTACTGCAATCCGGGGTCCCTTGCCGCTCCCCATTCCCATTTAAAACCTTCTCAGAGCAGGTAGTACATGAGAATGTTAATCCCCAGGAAATTGGTAATTACGTGTGGATATTATCATAGAAAAACTGGATCCACACAGCTATTCCCTGTTCTGTGTGAATTAACTTGTAGCAGCTGGATTTATGCGTGGAGATAATGGCTAGGAACGTTATTTCCCACTACATGGTACCCCTGCACTGAAATCTGTCTAACTTATAATCAGAGACAAAGATGGTTGTCATCTCATAAAGACAGGGTCCATTGGAACTTGGCAGATCGGCCTTATAGTCATCCATCTCTCACAAGCCTTTGTAAAATGGCGAAGCTCCAACATGATTAGATAATCAGAGTGCTAATTAGCTCCACCTACACTGTGCTCTGCTCATCAGCCAAAACATTTCACAGAATGTTTTGGGCAAGATGAATATTCGATACTAAATGAAGGCCGACATTGAGCTGTGTGAACTTGGGGTTTCTAAGTATATGGCTTCTTGGAATTGTAACTCTCTGCTTCCATTCTCAGAATCGAACTACCACTGCAATCATGTAACTGTATCTTTGTCCTTCACCGTATACAACACTCTGATGCCTTTCAGTTAGGTCTGTCATATAAAAAATACCAAACACCCACATACGTACGTACTTACCTGCATCCATACATATAAGGAAGAGTAGGTGCGCAGTGGACAGCCGGGGCATGGCATCAATATTCACAGCATGATATACTCCATCACACACTGTTATTGTGCAAAGAAAAACAACAGATTACAGGTGTCAGCCTCTAAAAATGAAACTGCCTGCCTTGACGGAGAAGACCCTGGTTGTTAAGAGTGGAAATGTTGTGAAACAGAAATGCTGAATGCAGTGCTGAGTTAGACGAGCCAAAGACACCTTGCTTGTTAAAAAAGGATCTTTGAACTAGACCTTTTCTTATTTCTCTTACAGAAAACATTGATAAGGATTGCTCTCAGCAACAGTGAGACGGCTTTTGTGATCCTTGGGAGGCTGGCATTATGTTATCGAAGATTGTTGACAACTACCTTTTAAGTGTACAATTTTGCATGCATGTTCTGATTTGTATAATTTATGGTCTCATCATGGGCTAGGTTGCAATTTATGTGGTGTGTGTCGGACCTGGCCATTACTGCACGGTCCTCCCCAAACTTTTTGCCTTTCTCCTCTTTTTCTGACCTCGTTTTTTGTTTTAGGATTCTGAGCACTTTACCACTTCTAACCAAGTGCTAAAGTGCTTGTGCTCTCTGCTTAAAACATAGTTAACATTGGCTTATCCACAATTGGCATTTTTAATTTACTTATAAGACCCTATTAAAGTGCACTCTGTGTCCCGGGCCTGTAAATTAAATGCTACTAGCGGGCTTGCAGCACTGATTGTGCCACCCACTGCATTAGCTCTTCAAACATGGCTATGGTTTGCCATTGTGGAGCATGTGTACAGTTTTAAACTTCCATGTCTACCTGACAAGTTAACTCTCTTGCCAGATCCAAACCTTCCTTTTTAATACATGTAAGGCACCTCTAGGGAGGCCCTGGACAGTCCCAAGGGCAGGGTGTAGTGTGATTCAAAAGTTACACATGTACTTTTAAGTTTTTCATGTCCAGGTAGTGAAAAACACTTACATTCGTTTTTCACCACTTAAGGCCCATCTCTCCCATAGGTTAACATTGTGACTGCCGTATTGCATTTTCATAGGAATAATTTATAAATGGGACCAGATAAATAACATGAGTTTGGTGTCTCCAGACTCGCAATTTAAAATCACAACTTATGGTAAAGTTGGATTTTGAGTTGAAAGTCTGAAAAAGTCACTTTTAGAAAGTTAGCATTGTCTTAATTTTAACCATTCTGTACCTCTGCCTGTCCCTGAAAACATATCTGAATAGGTGACACCTGGGCTCTTGTGCATTCCCCGCTCTAGACAGCCACACACCAAAGGAACATAGGTGTGCCTGATGGGCCATCCACATCCTGATGGTCAATAACATTTTGATGCACCATCCTGGGCAGGGTGGGGGGGTAGCAGCTGACACACCTCAATAGGCTGGGCCCTGAGCCCTCACAATCGGCTGCCTAACCACCTTTAGTGTATCTGGAGCCAAGGAATGAAGCACCATGACCTTGTGCACTGCAAAGGCCTCTTGTTGAAGTCTCCCTCACTTCAGAGGCACTCCTGGGCATCAGTACTGGGCCTCAGAAACCACTACATCAGTACAGTTCTGAACCTTGGGACATTCTGTCAGGAAGAAGGACTGCTGTGCTCCTAAAGGGATTGGTACTCTGCTGGAATTCTGCTGGATTCCTGCTTTGCTGTGTCTGCCCTGCTGCCCACTGCCCTCCTTGCCTTGAAGTGAGAAAGACTGGACTTGAAACTCTTCATCCCCAGAAACATAATGAGTCCAAGGGCTTGCTGGCTTGCCTCCTGTTCTGAAGTGTCAGAAACATGAAACACTTCACTCTCCTCTGCTACAGGTATTGGACTCTATCAACTGTGAGTCCTACCCTGCCAAGTGGTGCCAATCAAGTCCTGAGCCCTTGGAAGTGGGTTCTGCAGCTGTGCTCTATGAAAATCCATGCATCTCTGTCAGTGTGCCAATCGGAACCGCCACATCTGTCTTCAACAGTGACAAATCACTGCTGCCTCTGAGGACAAGAGCATCGCAGCACCCACTGAATGGCTTGGAACTGGCGCTTCATCCACAGCCCTCAGGCTTTGCCTTTGCATTGGCGGAAGGCTTGGGCGAGCAGAGTGGACTTCACCACCCACCCCTAATTGCCAGCTGTGCGGCTTGACGACAGTGCATCAACTTCAGTGTAAAGAGTTTGACGCTACACCTCAAGGACATTGCATCGATTACTGTGCGGCTTAACAACGACACATCCCCTGACTGCTCAGATCGGAACCAATGCCTTTGCATCATCTCCTCTGCTCCTCACATCAGATCCTTGATGTCAACACAACCCTCCATACAAGGTATTGATTCGGAGAGACATGGTTGGTACCTGTAGTTGGGCCGCACACCATAGCAGTCAACCTGGTTTGGATTGTTTTTGTATGGTGTTTTCTTTGTTTTACTGTTTCAAGTGTTGCACAAATACTTTACACATTGCCTCTTAAGTTAAACCTGCCTGCTCTGTGCCAAGCTACCAGAGGGTGAGCACAGGTTAATTTATGGTGTGTGTCTGACTTCCCTGACTTTGAATGTGGTTTGTTCTTGGACAGGGTGCATACCTCTGCCAACCAGAAACTCAATTTCTAACATTATGCTTGAGTATAAACCAAAGTAACCATGTTTGGATTTGGACTTCAACCCCAGAGATTGCACAGGGTCATCTTCTTGGTTATTAATTTTGACAGACCGGCATCAGCAGTAGATGAGATCTTGAAAGAGAACTTTCATGCATTAACTACACATCTAATGAATTACCTATTTAGGGCATCTGCTACAATATTCAGCTTTGTGTTCTCTAACTAGATACCTTCAAATCTGATAGTCTTTGCTATATTTCCCTGTGTCAACCCCTTGCTTGTGATATGTCGTAATGGTGGAACCCATAATTAGCAGCAGCTATCTGTCCTAAAGATGAGCCCATCTAATTTCAGGCTAATGGGGTTGAGAAGATGATTCGCCTATCCCCTGGAACTCTAGACATTTTTTAAGGATGGTGCAAAAGAGACCACAGATAAAGCAGGTGGAGCCACATACAACAAGCGATCATGAAGATTAGGCACACATGTGATATATATATATATATATATATATATATATATACACATCTTCTGTTCCCTTGGCGCATTTTCAACTGGTCTCCAAACTGCCACTAGTGCCGGTCACGCATCAGCACCCCATGCCACACTATTCCAAAATTGATTTCTCCCACATTTAAAGGAAATCATGGCACTCCGCTTGACGAATGCTGTAACAAATTTATTGACAGAGAGATCTCTCTCCATATGTATGGAGGAAGCTCGCTGATTTCCGGTTCCGGTTCACACAACGAGCCGGAGACCCGGAAGGCCATGCAGGAGCTGAGTGGCAAGCGGCCCTCATGGAGTTCTCTCCCCAGGTAGAGGGAACAGCTGAAAGCCAAGCGGCTACAACTCACGATCCAACCTATGCGGGGGGAGCCGCGGATAGCATTCCCTGGGTGAGTGGTTCTGCCCGCCACCGGAGTTCCGGAGTCCTAGAGCCCCCATAGCAGAAGTGGCAGTGGCAGCGGGCTCCTCTGCAGACCCCTGAAGAAGCGGCCCGATAGCGGGTGCTTCTTGCGGGGGCAAAGGGGCGAGAGGGCATATGAGCTCCCCTTTCCTCCTCAACTCGAGAGGGGGTACTACCACTACCACAGGCACAGGCGCAGGCACAAGAACTAACCACCCCTCCTCAATCTGGGAGTGGCCGGGGGTGCAGACATGACGCGGCGTGGAGGGCCATCTGCTGTAGTCTGTGCCCATGCCCAGAGGCATAAACCATATTCCAAGAACCGCCATCGGACCCCGGCATCAGCAAGAGGCAAGAGGCAGGTGGCAGGTGAGCTGCAAGTGGAGAAAGGAGTCATTTCCAGGTTCTGGGCCCCATTGCCCTGATTACTGCCTAGCACCCCAGTTCCCCTTCTCCCCTGCCACCGCTCTGCCTTCCTATCAGGTGGTTCCTGACCATAATCCCTGCCCGATTGGACTGGCTTTGGCCCACATCACGACCCTCTAGGGTTGCTCGCAGGGGGGCTGTCCAGGACTGGGCAGGAGCGGCACTGAGGGCCGTGCTGTCCCTTGGTCCCACCCATGTGAGCCCTAAGAGGCCTGAAGAGACACAGCCACAGTTTAGTGTTTGGCAGGGTGCCTTTTCAGTGAATGGCAGCAGCAGTAAGCAGCAAGTAGCAAGCAGCAGGAACGTCTTGGAACGGAGCACAGACAAACCACAGGCACAACTCCACACAACCAAGGAGCAGAAAGCGGTAAGGGACAGCCCTGCTAACTCGGTTGAGCATTAGCACCGGAACCACAATACTACTCTACCATAGACCAGTGGAAATCACAGAATAGCCGGTGCCTTGGCAAAGCCTGCCTACCGGTCTCTGCACCTGCTTACCAATCTCCACATCCCTCCGGCATGGACAAGATCCTCCGGGAAAACAGCCTCCCACCTAGACTACACATTGGTGTCTCCTGCTCTGTACACGTTAGTGAGTGACTTCAGCATTATGGACCGCGCTAAAAGTGATCACAAGCCACAGGCAATTGGGATACGCTCATCACCATATAAGCCAGAGGAAGGGGTAGCCCTGGACGGGGTGATTGGCACCGAAAATCTAAAGCGACTCAAATGGTCCTCCAACACTATTGAAAGCCAAGCAGAAGAGGCTCTACGAAAGCTAGAATCAATGGCCACGAGCAGAGCAAAATTGACAATCGTCAGGGAGAACTTTGCCACCAATCTTATCAACAAAGACTCTTCAGGAAACTCAAGAAAAGAAGCACAATTGAATTGTCGCCAACGTTCACACTTACCACACTCAGTGCTCAGAAGGAAAGCTTCTATAATCCACCCCATATACAAGGGTGGGAACGCGGCTTCCCCAAGCAATTATAGATTAATTGCTCTCTTAGACGTTGACCTCAAGTATTTCTCATCTTGTATGCTAAAACACTTAGAGTCCTGGATTGCAGATAAAAACATTTTGCCCCTAAATCAAAGTGGCTTCACCAAGCACCAGGGAACGCTAACAAACCTTATGGCATTGGGACTGATCACCAACAAAGCTAAAGCAACTGGGACTTCCACCTATTTGTGCTTTGTAGACTTTAAAGCTGCTTTTGATTGTGTCCCCGTGGCAAACTGTGGGCCAAACTACAAATCTGGAGGTTAACACCCACTATTTTAAATGCCATTGAAATGATCTACTCCGATACATGGGTGAAGGTTAAACTCGGGGGAGGCTCTCACCTATCTAGGGCAGTTAAAACAACAGTGGGTGTTAAACAAGGCTGTGTATTGGCCCCAACACTCTTTAATTTGTACATAGCAAGTTAAACGGCAAATCATTCCATTCTCCCTCCTTGGGTGGCCGAAAACTATCTAATATGTTATACGCAGATGACCTATTACTAATTAGTAACACCAGACTAGGCATGCAAACACTGCTAAACAAATTAGAAGAGTATGCAAGAACAAACAAATTAGAAATCACCCATAATAAATCTAAAATGATCACTCTAAATCACAGACCCACTAACCAGCATAAATGATACTTGAACGGAAAGACCCTAGAGGAAGTAAGCTCATACAGATACCTAGGAGTGATGGTCAGTGCCAGATGTAATTATGCGCTACAAAAAGAATCAATAAAAAAATAAGGCACAGGCACTTGCTCACGCCTTTGGCAAGTTATCAAATTCAATCTGTGGTCGTGCTCTGAACCCATTGACAGCCATAATGAGAGCAAAAGTATTACCAACCCTCACCTATGGTACCGAAATGATGAGGGGGATGGAGGTAGCTCTCCTGGATAAGCTTTTGATAAAGACATGTAAGCGTGTTTTTCGGTTACCTGGGCATGCCTCCCCAGCCCAGGTCAGACTAGAATTTATGCTGGTCAAGAAGTCGCTAGCCCGTCCTGCGGCATATCTCAAATGCTGGTACAAACTGAGCCGCGACCCAACACAGTCATTAGCTGATCTAGTCTGGCAGGAAATTATCTTAGAAAGAGTGAATAGCAACTATGTAAGGTATCTGGAAAAGAGTAAAAGTCTTTTGAACCTAGGTGAGGTATGGGACCAGTCGCTTCCTATCCCGGCTTTTAACAAAGCAGTGAATAAATCAAGTAAATTACACAGCTGGCTAGAAGATAGGGAGGCTCTGGCTAAAAGGTTGCATGGTTGGCTGATTCTTAACTCTTAACTCATATAAAATGTTTAAAGAATCACCACTTATGGCTGCCCCCTACTCACGGAAAATCAAGCAACGCTTTCTAAGGCTCAGGCGGGATGAAGTTCCAACGCTAGACTTCATACCAAAATGGAAGAAGGAGGCGCGAGTAGGCACCCACGAGTGCGGTCTATGTCATCTGTCAGAAGAAAACTTGGTGCGTGTGGTCTGCATTTGCCCAGCTTTGGTTGTTGAAAGACTTTTACTGAAAAAAGAACTGAATGGCTTAGGGATCAGATTCTGTAGACAAACACTAACCGAAGCATACAATCCATGAAGTACCATATTGAATCGGTAGGCTGGTTCAATTTTTGGAATTTCTTTCCGTCAAAATTTCGCCTCTCGAACTAACCCAGTGATAGGAAGGGGGGAAATGGTAACAAAATCTCTCGACCCAGTATGAACACCTCATAGAATGGAAGATTCTTAGGTAACATTTCAGGGTACACAGCCAGCGTGGTAACAAAGTCTTGTACCAATAATCGGAATTAAGTAGGTAGCAAACCAAATCTGTAGAATGTATTATATTATTTTTATCTTATAACTTTTAATATAGCATAAATGTCTTATTGTACCAATATTGTTTCTGTTAAATTTTATGCTGAAGAATTTTTTTTTATGGTTTTAATTAACAAATACAATAAAAAATCTCTCTCTCTCTCACACCATATGTATGTAAATATATGTATATAGATGTACACAACCGCACACACACACAAACAATAATATAAACTTTTTAAGAAGACTGTGAATTAAATATTATTATTGCCTGAGGAAGGGACAGTGCTCTTCAGAGTCTCTTAATCATTCCTGTTCTCTTCTACACACTACTCTATTCTGCAGTCTTGGCTTGATACTTATGCTCTTTTTCTGCTTATATCCTTCTGAAGCACTCAATCTGCATACCTCATATCTACATTCTTTCCTCTTTAGTACCTTCTTTTCACTCTCTGCTGCACATACTTCCTTGCATCTCCCTCACTTCACCTCCCCAGACACAACACACCCATTCAACTGCATCTCTTTGACTTTAGCCCAGTCAATAGTTTGACAGCTGTGTACCGTCTTTGCACACTTTTGCGTATAATCCCAATTGCAACTGGCACACCAGACCATTGATCTGTGCCCTCTGCAGGGATGCCAAAAACTGGATGAGCATATATTCCGAATATGTTTATAACCACTGTCAGAAACTGTGAGACATTTCCTCTGTGGTTGATCTTAATTCAACAGCTCTTAATTATGGCCCACCCACATCCTTTAATCATACAGCTACATAGGGGGGACACTTTTCACACTACGCACTAAACAAGAATAACATGTTGCATGAAAATGTACAGAAACACGCTATTGTGGAAAAGGCAAAGGCTGTGAATGAATGCAGGAGCAAGCAGTTCAGGAGGGAGTGTCTGTTTTTTGTGTTCTCTGGTGGTGGGGTTTTAGAGGTTGGGGCAGGACATTTAAGGATGGGGGAACAGTAACACCTGCTACCCCACCACCCCCACCGATAACGACACCACTAAACCTATCCGATGATTTCACACTCTTTAGCATTAGACGTCTGTTGGCCAATGTTATTTAAATATGTACGTCTTTTTAATTGTGTTTATTTGATGTTTTTGATACACGGATACAAACTGTTTACTGCATCCCTTTCAATACTTTACCGACATAATAATCACTTTTCCTACAAATACCCTTTTTCGCGTGTAAAGCGTGTAATCTACACATTTTCCTATCAACATTACTATAAAATGAGTCATTTACCAACGCCGAGATACAGAGATACAGGCCCCTTGCAACCATCTGTTACAAGCCACAGATAATAGAAAAATAACTGTCCATGTGCAACGTTGTCAAGATATTCCCTGTTATTACACATGCCAGTCAGGCATCTTTGCCCCATATATCACCACTTCATGATGTGCTTGTTCTCCCCATATGCCAGACATGCAAAGACACGCCCCTTTGCCCCACATGTAACATCCTAAAATACCATGATGTGCAATTTCTCCAGACATGCACATCGTTCCCCTTGTCTTATAGCAGCCATGCAATGGTTGTTAATTTGTTGGCATCTCAAGCACCTTCGTCCACACATACAGGGACACACTTAAACAAGCACATTTAGTTACTGGATTTGTGAGTTCTTGAAAATAGGCTAAGAGGCTTGCTCCCACCATGCGGTATATAGAACTGTACTGTAACAAATGGAGTACATACATAAGCTGTAGTTCTGTCGTTGTGTTTTCATTGCCTCCTAGCTAGATAACTCACTAGGGTGCTCACACTTACTCAACTATCTTGAAGTTGGAGATAGGATTAGCACGCAGAATAATGTGTTATTTGTCATTGAACGCAAGTGGGATACAAATACGTTCCTTCAGGTTACCTCCCATAAAACAGTTCAAGCAGGTTCCTTCACCTGTCATATCTTTTCGCTATTGGTGAGTACTAAACCGAGAAGCATGAAAACAGATTTCTATTGCTTTTGCAAGTGGGCATTAGGTTGATGTCTAAGAATGTCAAGTTAGGTTCAGAGCTGTCTCCGTTCAAAAGCAAAATGCTGTGAATATTTAGTTGTTGTTTTGTGCCTGCCCATACTCGATACGTATGTTCAAAGGCTAAGACTGCTGTCCACTGTAAGTATCACCCAGTTCCTTCTCACAGCGGTATGAGATGGAGTAACTTTTTACGAAAGTTATGTAGATGATAAGATTCTAAACTTCTTTGCTTGGTATATTGTGTTTTCTTAGTTTTAATGAGATGGAAAAGCGTTCCAAGCAGGAGCCAGCACTGCATCAAACTGCGTTTCACAAAGACCTCCTTGTTGCCCTGAAAAGACCTAGGCAACAGTTTGCTTTTCTGATTAAACAACTGCGTCATAGTATGCCAGCTCAAAGAAAGGCGGCTCTGTTGTTTAGTGCATGAGTATGACTAGTACTGCATAACTAAATGTCAATACAAAAACTGGTTAATATGTTAAGTCATCAACTGTTTAATGTGCAAGTTTCTAGAATGAAATGTGTTTTGAGTTGATATTGTTTAGATGATCTGAGACTCGTGGAAGCCTATTTGAAGCACTAGCATATTAACTGCAAAATGGTGCATTGCAAGCCTACATCAATGTGCATTCACTGTAGAATAGTGATTGTAAGTGATGCGGTATAGTCCTAAAACCTTAAAATAATCATTCCTTTCTACTTCATGTGTTTCTTTCTGAAGTTAATTAATAGTTTTCACTAAAATGATGAATTTCTAGAAGAAAAGGCTTTACATGTTACATACAAATGTGACAATTGTAGTATTGCGCTCTACTTACATCAATGTATTAACAGAGCTATTTCATTTAAAATCTACTGTGACATGAACACTGACAAAGCTTATTGTTAGAAATGGGGTCGGTAGAGGTATACACCCTTGTCCAAGCAGGGACCACAGTCCTACTCAGGGTAAGTCACACAGTATCCAAATTATCTTGTGCCCACCCTTTGGTAGCCTGGCACTGAGAAGTCAGGCTTAATGTAGAAGCCAATGTGTAAAGTATTTGTGCAATAAATCATACTATAACACAGTGAAAACACCAAAAACACACACCACACAGGTTTAGAAAAATAGATAATTTTATCTGAAGAAACTAAAGTCAAAATGACAAAGATTCAATAAGCACAAGTTGAAATATCACTTTTGAATGGTTTGAAAGAGTTTTCATCCTTGGAAATAAAGAGTTGTCTCTTTATAAGGCACAGTACCTGGTTTGCGTCAAAAATAATGAAGCACGAAGACTGCAGAGGAGGAGATGCATGAAAAAATATGGTGTGTGTTGGATTTTCTGGCACTGCACAGACAATGTGTCATTTCTTACCATGCTGCAAGGAGTTTGCGTAGTTTTTCAGTGCACAGTCTTGGTTCCTCACTGCGATGCAGGGTATTTTGACGGCCAGGGATGATGGGGGGAAAATCCTTGGCACACTGGAATAAGACACAGGCGTTGCATCAATCCGGTAAGCAATGCATTAAATTTTCCATCGCAGGGCAGATGCTCTGTTGAATTTCTACTCAGGAAGTCAGGCTGTGTCATTCCAGTCGGCTGTGTGGCGATTTCTCGGTCGCAATACAGGCTTTGCGTTGGTTCCAGCAGAAGGTTCGTCGATTTTTGAGGCACAAGAAGTTTCCTGAAGAGATGAAGGCTTTTTGGCCCTAAGACTTTAAAAAGCAGGAGGCAAGCTCAATCCAAGCCCTTGGAGACCACTTTTGGGGAAGGCAGAGTCCTTCTCAAAAAAGTCAGAGGCCAGCAAGGCAGCAGGGCAACAGTCCTTCCCAGCAAAGCAGTCCAGATGAGTTATTGGGGCAGCCAGGCAGTTCCTCTTGACAGGATGCAGGTGTAGGTCCAGAAGTGTCAGAGTTGGTGGGGTCGGGGACCCAGTTTATATACCCCAAAATGCCTTTGTAGTGGGGGAGGTTTCAAAGAGTGGTTTTAAAATGCACAAGTTCCGCCTTTCAGTACAGTCCTGTCTGCCATGGTCCCTTAGGGGGTTTGGCAGTCCATTGTGTAAGAGCAGGCCAGTAGCCTTTGAAATGTGTTAGGCCCTCCACACTTCCAGCCCAGGAAGACCCATTCAGTGAGCAGATAAGTGCAGGTGTGACTGATTGTCCTGTGTTTGAGGTTGTCTGGGTGAAATGCACAAGTGAGCTGTCAACCATCCCAGCCAAAACGTTGATTGGAGACAGGCTGTAATGCACAGATAGTTTTAAGTGCAGAGAAATGGTCACTTTCTAAAAGTGGCATTTTTAAAATATTAATATAAAATCCAACCTCACCAATAAGCCGGATTTTTATTACCATTCTGGCCATACTAAATATGACCTAGTTACCCCTTTCAGATCACAATCTACCACTCAAAAAGTATATGAGGGCTGAGACCAACCTGGGGTGGCGTGGTCAGCAAAAAAAAAGGATGGATTAAACCCAGATCTTTGTGACTTGGGGTGAATGTTTGATTTGCTCTGCATTCCGTCCATCATCTGTTCCTTTTGCAATTGTCACCCCAAGTGGGAAGGGTATGCCCAGACGTGGGTCCCTTGCTCACTGTGCCACTGGATTCAAGCTAGCCTGGCTGATGAAGGGTGAAACTCTGGAACCAGTCCCAGGATGCTTGTTTCCGGTCCAGGGAGGACCTGGCTTGGCAGTTTGGGCTGGTTTGTTCCATTGAGGAACAGCATCAAGACTGATTTGCATATGGCTGGGACCAACCTGGGGTGGCGTGGTCAGCAAAAAAAATGATGGATTAAACCCAGATCTTTGTGACTGTGGGTGAATGTTTGATTTGCTCTGCATTCTGTCCATCTTCTGTTCTTTTTGCATTTGTCTCCCCAAGTGGGAAGGGTATGCCCAGACGTGGGTCCCGTGCTCACTGTGCCACTGGATTCAAGTTAGCCTAGCTGATGAAAGGTGATACCCTGAAACCAGTCCTAGGATTCTTGTTTCTGGTCCAGGGAGGACCTGGCTTGGCAGTTCAGGCTGGACTGTTCCCATGAGGAACAGGGTCAAGACTGATTTGCATATGGCTGGGACCAACCTGGGGTGGCATGGTCAGCAAAAACACGATGGATTAAACCGAGATCTTTGTGACTGGGGGTGAATGTTTGATTTGCTCTGCATTCCGTCCATCATCTGTTCTTTTTGCATTTGCAGCAGTCGTAATGATAGCCTATGAAAGGAGCAGGCCTCGCAGTATTTAGGATTTGTTCACTATCAGGACCTAAAAAACACATATGTACATGTCCTACCTTTTACATAAATAGCACCCTGTTCTATGGGTTACCTATGGCCTACCGTAGGGAGGATTAAAATGCAGAAAAGGGGGAGTTTAAGGCTTGGCAAGTACTTTTAAATGCCAAGTCGAAGTGGCAGTAAAACTGCACACACAGGCCTTGCAATGTCAGGCCTAAGACATGGTTTAGGGACTACTTATGTGGGTATCACAATCAGTGCTGCAGGCCCACTAGTAGCTTTAAATTTACAGGCCCTGGGCACACGTAGTGCAATTTACTAGGGACTTATCAGTAAACCAAATATGCCAATTGGGAGTGAACTAATGTTACCATGTTTAAGGGAGAGAGTATGTGTACCTCAGCACTGGTCAGCAGTGGTAAACTGTGCAGAGTCCTAAAACTAGCAAAACCAGTGTCGGAATGTTGGGGGATGACCACCCTAAGACTGTCAGGTCTAACACTTATAAATGGTGAATTCATGATTGAAATGTTATGCATGCCTTGCTTGATATAAATGAATGTGTAATTGTAATTTGTTTTAGTTAGCCTAAGTAAAGCTTGCAATGTCGAATTTCAGCGAACATGTAGAAAAATGTTTAGTCATTGTTGCTAACCTGGCATTTTATCCAGATTTCAGACCTATAAAATCATAGATTGAAAATAGATGGCATACTGTTTGATCCAGATTGAGCCTGAGAAAGTAACCTTGAGCCCAGTTCATTGAGGAACTGTGGATGTGTACTAAATAAATTAGTTTCATACCGCACATTTGAGCTAAGTAGAATGCCTTTCTTATGTTGGTAAGGGGAACACTTCCTTATATTTCAAGTGAATGTCACAAAATGAACTTTGATTGGATAGTGAAATCTGATTGATGTAATGCAGCTGATGGATAAATCATCAGTCACTTTGGACTTTAGTTTACCATTCCCCAGGTGGATTAGCAGTATTCTCCACGTGGCTTTTCTTGGAATCTAAGAGGTACAGACATTTCTACCCTTACCATTCTATTCCAATGCTTGCTGAGACTTGGAAATGTTTCCTTGCCTCAAGAAAAAGACTCTAGACTGAGCTTCTGAAATGCTGACACTTTTCCTTTTTACCTACTTTTTGCCAACCATGGTTAGCCTGCTTTTGCCCTAGATGTTGTTTTTCCAAATTCTTTTCGTCATCTATTTTCTTTGTACTTTTTTCTCATGTCTTTTAGTCTAGCATATGCTAATTTGAAAGCTGCCAATTTAAAGGGTCTTCCTTTTGTCTTAGCTACTTCACATTAGATGACTCTTAAATTTCCTTTATGCCTAAAAGAACTGGACAGCACTGGTTTTCAAATCACCAGACAATTTTGTTGATGTTTTGTATTGCTATTGATGAATGTTTAGTCCTTCTGATGTTAGTTACCCTAAATATTTTCTGTCACCTGGGGAACCCATTCTTTATAGTCTTGCTTTGAAGATCAGTTACTTAAATTTGAGCATGAATTTGTAATAGAATCCTTTACTTTGATCCCGACTGGAGTTTTTCTTGTGTGGCCACGTGGGTCATACTGTGATTTTGAATTATCACTTGAGTTTTGATGCCTAACCTTCCTTTATGCTGGGTGAAAAGACCCATTGACCTTGTTAAAAGCATACCTGAGAAATGCTTTATCGCATTTTGGTAGCAGAGGATGGTTTCTCCCACAAAGGAGGGAGGGGGATTATTAGGCATAGTGTTAAGATTCCCTAATTTGTGTCATGCGAATTGCCCACCCGAAAATGTTTGTCTCATGGTTAGGTCTGAAGATTAAGAGAGTTCTTTGAAGCACATGTGTGAGAATTTTTAGGGCTTGCGCTTGCGTTGCTTTGGCTAACAATTGTGGTAAAGTGTGATGTTATGAAGTGTTTAGATGGGTTTTAAAAGTTTTTGTGTAATTGTGATGCTTTCTGCTAAGACTTTTTGTTGAATAACGGGTCCATCAAAGCCTAAGATCCCTGGATAATGCACAAGTGTAGAAGACACTTGGTTAATTTATTGTCTACAGTGTAAGGTGCTTTTAGAAAGAAGTGTGGGTGGTTGATATTAGGACTCCTGAGTGCACATGGAGAAATTGTATGAACCGGAGTGAGATTTGCTGGTCAAGTCTGATTCATGGTGTAATTAGGAAAGTATAGTCAGAAAGTGTAGCTCCATACTGCTTTGAAGTGTTTGGTTACCTTATTCTGTAGTGAGCAGACAAGTTGTTTTTTGGTCGCAATATTTTACATTAGGTTTGCGGGTAAAGTGACTGTGTGGGAGAAATTGTAAAATAGGGTGATCTGCATGACGAGACTGATGTCATCATATGTCACATTGGTACAGGTCGATTGGTGTGGAGCCCTGCTGATATTAATGGACTATGTCACAAAGTGTAGCACTGATATAGGCTGATAACATCGAAGAGAGAATTATTTCCTGATTGCAAACTAAAAGAAAATTGGGAAACACTGAATTTGATTGAAAATGAAGTTCATTGAAGCATTGAAAAGTCTGATGAAAGGAGATGAATTTATGCTGGTTAGAGTGGGAATACGGACCCCACCAGAAGGTACTGAAGGTCATCATGTTTTGTCTGAGAAACGTCTTCATACATGTTTGTGGCTTGGACAGTGGCATACAATTACTGAGAAAGAAGCTAAATTAGCATTTCCTTGCTATGGAACATTTAAGTTTAGAATCATTGAGAACTTGATACAAGTACTTTAGGAAATGAAACCACATCCAAGAGCCACACAATGTGAAACACTGAATACGTGAGAACACATGGCTCATCGGAAAGAGAGAGAAGTATGAGAATAGAATAATGAAGGCAATAAGGATAGTTGCAGCTGCAAGATGCGATGATCAGCAAAAAGCTTTGGAAACAGGCATGATTGAGTGAGCTAGGTTGTATCCAGCCTTTACTAATGAAAAAGGAGAAAACACTAAACCAAAGAGGAAGGAAAAGACAGAAAAAGCAGAACCAGTAACAGATGGGTTACTGAAAAGAAGGCTGAAACTTATGAGAGTGATTCAGATGATTTTTTTGTAAATCAGTTATTGTTAAATCATCTGCCTCCATATAATTTCTGAACAGAGAGGAGCGATAGGTGAAGCAGCCAGAAATGTGACCTTTGATGTGCCTGCCGTACCAGTTGAACAGACCCCTAATTCGATCAGATAGTACCAGATCCAAATGTGAGTTCAGTAGGACATACTTCCAATATAAATCACCCAGTCTAGAGCTTTCCCACAAATAAGTCAGTGTAGAGTTCTAACATTAATCAACCAGCAAAGAGTTTTAATTTGAATCAGCATGTGCAAACTTCTACCCTCAATCAATCAGGACACACTTTAAATTCTAGTTTGGCAGGACAGACTGTAGGAATGGTAGTTCTGCAGAATCTAATGAATTACACAAAGCCAGATACATTGACAGTTCCAGTGACAATAGGTCCAGTTGTTCCTTTGTATGCTCCAGGCCACACATATTAAATGTCCCGAATGTTCCAAATGTTCTGAATATCCTGAATACCCCAGTTGTTCCAAATGGTTTTGCATGAAATAGTGCACACAGGTTTGCGAGCCCAAGTGGTCCATTTTATGCCCAGACCAGAAGAGACCCGTAATATTAGATGTTGTACCCAGAATAGGAGGATACCCTTTAACACTCCAAAAGATGTGTCTGTTGCAAATACCCCAGAGGTAGCAACTTCAGGTCCTTCAAGAACAGAAGCAATGTTGAATACTCTAATTAGTTTGTGAAGTTTTACCACTCAGTAATTAAATGATTGGTTGAATAATTTGAGCCTGCAAGTGCAACAGGAGGAGCGAATTGTAGTGCACTCCCCAGAGAGAGCTAGATCATTGGATATACTCAGATTGAAATTAGAATTAAATGAGATGTTATTGGGAAATGTAGACAGAGGTCAATTAGATGTTTACACTAAGGATGAACTGTGGTTTGTGTGCAAAGACATTTCAAACTGACAGACTAGCTAAAGTAGCTGAGACATATGATGTTGATTTGAAGAAATCAAAACCCTTCAAGAGAAATTACAGATTCGACTATAGGGACAAGGATATATTGAATTTGAGACTTCCTGAAATGAGATTGCAGATTAGGGAATTCATTTGTTACATTCAGAAATGGGGAGCTTTAGACAAGTAGGAAGGAAGGTGGGAAAAGAAAAGAGATCAGAAGAAAGCAAAAACATATTTGCCTCAGGCAGGAGCAAGTCAGGTTGAGGGAAATGTGGAGATGTTTCCCATAAGAGAAATTTCTGGTAGAGTATATCTTTGTGTACCTTGGAGTAGGAACACAATTCTGTCTTTTACAAATGATTACCCAAAATTGAGAGAGAAGCAAGTGGAGTGGAATAAGCAGATGGAACACTTTGTGCAACTTTCAAAATGCCTGTGAGAAGATTTGAAAACAATTTGACATTGTGGTTCAGAGTGATTTGCTGATTGAGAGTAAGGTTGCTGTCAATTGGCTTGAGAGTGAACCTCCAATAGATCCAGTGACAAATGCGCCATCTGACAAGGTTATGAAAACGTATCAGAAAGTGATTGGCTTTTTGAAAAACAAGGTGACCCCTAAAGAAATTGTTTGGCTGAGGATTGACAGAACGACTGAGGAATCTAAGGAGTCAATACATTCCTGTTTTGAGAGATTGTTGTAGGCTTTTGTGAGAGTGTGAATTTTCTAATATGGTTGTTAATGATTTTTATACTAAAATGTATAATTTATTAACATGCAAATCGATTGACTTTTGAAAATATTCACTTTTCAGTTCTTAACTGAGAAAATTCTAAATAGAAGCTGTGGTTATTTTCCATGATTCATAAGCTTACATAAAAGTGTCCTCGACGTTTGAATAGATGTGCTCACAGCTACCCCTAGTGGGTTGCTGCTTTATGTCTTACAAGGTCATGTTTTAACCAAGAATTGCATAAGTTGAAATGTCATATTGTTTGAGAATGTTACTAATATCTGGTCTTTCCTCGAGGATGGAAGTGAGTTGAAACAGTAAAAGTTTTTTCCTGAGACAAGATATTCGAGAGGCAATGAAACAATGGAACTACAGACGAGAAGGAAGAGGAAATGTTATTCTTAAAGAAAATGTTATAGTTAGCGTAGATTTGCTGTGTTTTAGGTCATCAATTTAGTTGTTGATTGGCTGAAAGGAAGTCACCCCATAGATTGAACAATCATAAGCTTATTAGGATTTAGTATAACAATTTGGGTAGAATTCGCTAGGGATTATTATTATTGGAGTTTTGGAAACCAGACTAGAGGAGATGAGGTTCGACTCTGATGGATCGAGACTTATTGGCTGAGTGGTTTTAGGTGTCATTAGACCTAAAACTTCTGATGACATAACTGATGGTGTCCCCCGGCTGAAGCAAGCTACTTGCTGTTTCTACTTTTACTACTGGTAATGTATGTATGTTATTGCAATGTAATATGTGTCTCTTTTGCTTTCTACGTACCAGCTGCAACTTATGACTTAATTGCTGCATATTAATAATATATTTTTATCGTTAACTGAGATAAAGAGTTTTTCCCTAAATTTGTGATACTAAATTCTTTTCACATGAAGCCCAACATGTTGATGCTAATTTGCAGTTAGTGAGGGAATAATTTGAAATGCTCATGACTTATTTTGAAATCATTTGATGCTGAACTAATGTATACTATTTAATATTATTGTTTGTGATTAACCTTTTTTGATACTCATTGATGACATCCCCTCAAACCTATGTCGCTTCGATCCATTGTCCTCTTGCGCAGAATCCACTATTCACTTTAGATAATAGCTAGGATTCCGTGGCGTGTTAGCAGTTTTTGGTAGCAGAGGATGGTTTCGATCCATCGACCTCTGGGTTATGGGGTTACGTCATTGTTTTGATGATGTCATAATGAAGTTGTTAGGGTTGGGTGCGCTAATTGTTGATTCGTTCTTTCGTTTCTTTTCTTTTTTCAAATTGTTACACGGACTGAACGTGATGAGTTGATAGTTGCTTAAGTGACTTTCCCTGGTTCTTGGAGACCCCCTAGGTTGAAGGGTATGTTCCTGGCGGTGTTTGGTCATATTTGAATGAAGTGTTTTTTCGCTTGCACAGCTTTAGCCAATTTGCAGATACTTGTGATGGATATGAGTCTAGAGGAGTAGAAGTACTCAAATTAGTTGATTAGATGGAGTGAGCGTACTCCTATAGGTATAAGAGTGGGGAAGTGGCATTCTTCATTTGAGTGTGGCACTTGATGCAGGAAAAATTATCCACAGACCTAAGGAGAGAGGTCTGGGACTTCGGAGTACATTGATAAGTGTAGAGAGACACTTGGTATATGTTGTAATTCGTTCATTTAGTAGACTGATCCGTCGTGATTGGTAAGTAGAGGTTGTGAGAAATTGGTGTGAATGGAATTATACTGAAGACTTAGTGAGTACTAAGTGCACTAGACAATAATCCAAGGAACAGTGGAAAAGTGAAGTTTGCAGGTCGAATTTCGCTCATGGTTGTGTGAACTGTGAAAAAAGGAGTAGGCAAAAGCTGCAAGTTACTTTGGAAGGTTCTGAAGCGCTTGTGTTACCCTACCTGTAGTAAACGAGCAAATTTGTTTTCTTTAATTTAAGATAGCTCGCAAATTAATATTGCGTTGATTTTACATGTGGGTTGTGAAAGATTGGTACGACAGACTTTGTCAGCGTCTCAGTGAAAGGGGGTGAAGGTGTGGGTGTGAAGTAGTTGATGACGCGCTGGGATTGGTCGATTAGCAAAAAGGACGGATCCAGCAGTCAGTCTGACACTAGAGTAATGCGATTGAAAGGCGAGGGGGGGTTGAAGAGACTTGTGGGATTGAAGTCACTTTCCATGATTGGTTATTTTTTCTATATTCTTTATTTACTGTTTGTATTTGCTTGCTTAATTGAGTTGGAGAATAATTGCTGCTGTTTTTGCAGTAGATATCAAGGTTTGAATAAATTGAGTCAGAAGAGTTTTTCAAATCTTTGAGAAGAGCATTGAGAGGTGACAAATACATTCTGGCTCTCCAAGTAGAGGTTTGTCCATTAGAGAATACTCCAGCATATATCGTGTTTGAGCAGAGAGGTGCAGCGGCATGTCTTTGGTTGAAACATTGGGTCAAGATTACGAAGAAAGAAGGTTGTCTAGCTTTCCCAGAACATGGAACATTTAATTTAGGAATTGTGGATAATTTCAGGTAGTAAATGTACAGTTTAAAACCTTCACAAAGGCCAGCACAATATGAAGCATTAGCAATATGGGAGCTGGTAGAAAAACAGCACAGGCTTTAGAATTTGAAAAGAAAATGAGAAGAGTAGAAAAGACGTTGTCTGAAGCTGTATGGGAGGAGGAGCAGGAAAGGTGGAGAGTAGAAACATTACATGTGGGTCAGATTATTTCCTGCGAGAACAAAGGAAGATGAGAATGAGACAAAAGATGGAAAGAAAAAGAAAAAGGGTTCTGAAAACATGAAGGAGCCGAAGCAGGTTATGTTTAATGATGCTGAAATGGAGGACGATGAGGTAGTTACTCATGTTTTAGAAACATATCGTCCACCAAATGTGAAACAGCAGAATGATAATAGATCAAATGGGAGTGGAATTAGTAATACAATTCCTACTGCACCATTGATTTGAGAATCAGCAAAGTGTATCCTGGACAATGAGAGAGTTCAGATGCAGAGTAGTTTTTATGATTCATTGAGTAACAGAAGGCAGTTTGAAATTAACATTCCTGAGAAACAGCCAGAGTCTCAGATTGTGAAAACAACTACGAATTTAGTCTTGTCACAAGGTCGCCAAGGTTAAGAGAACCTGTGCATATACAGATTCCACAGATGCAGATCACAGGTGCAGGACAGACGCAGAGAGTTGGAACAGTGATTAATCCCGATGCAATTACTGTACCTATTATGATGGGTCCGGTAACTCCAATAAATGTTTGTGTGGACAATAGTGGAGAGAATTTAGAGATACATGTGCAGAATAGACAACTACCAAGTTTAAATGAGGCACATTCTTTAATAGATTTTTTACCTGTTGAGGATTTGGAAACAATAGCTCTGCAGCAGAGTACGAGTTCAGGGCAAGAGCGAGGAGAAGGTGCAAAAGCAAATGGAGTATCATTGAAAGGCTTGTCTGTGCAAGAAATTACAAAATTGCTGGAAGACTTAAACAATTCAAAACAACAATAGAGAAGGGATAAAGAGGAAGAGACAATAAACAAGGTGAGATTAAACATGGAAGGGAGTGAACTTTTCGAAGGGACCATGGGGGTGAACAGCCTTGAATCCTATACCGAAGGGCAATTGAGATATCTATGTAAAGTCATTACAAAGGAAGCAAACAGAGTTTATCAACAGTTACAGAATGTAGCAGATGATCATGACATTGACTTGTCAAAAATGAAAACACTAAAAAGAAGTTATAGATTATATTTGGAGGAAGAAGACTTTATTCACATGAGATCTTCGGGGATGAGAACACATCTTAAAGAATTACTTGAGAAAGTGCAGATTTGGATGGCTTTGGACAAATGGGAGAGTAAATGGGACAGGAAAAGAGAAAGACCAAAGAAAAATGATGGGTCACAGACCGGGGGATGCAGTAAAAATGTTACCAATGAGAGAAATGCCAGGAGGGAATTTTATACATGTACCCTGGAATAGAAGTGATATTATAAGTTTTAGAAATGATTACCCAAGACTTAGGGAGAAGCCAGTGGAATGGTTCCAGCAGACAGATGGGTTTGTGAAACTCTCAAAGTGTCTGTGGGAAGACTTGAATACACTTTTTGACATTGTGGATCGAGCAGATTTGTGGATTGAATGCAAGAGAAGTGTTGATTGGATGACAAATGAACCGCAAAGGGATTTAAAAACAGGTGCGCCATTTCCTGAAGTAATGAAACATTACTATAAAGTCATTGAGTTTCTGAAAATTAGGATTTCGCCGAAAAATGTTGATTGGCAGCACATAGATAGAACAACACAGGAAGGGAAGGAATCAGTTCAGGCGTATTACGAAAGATTGATGAAGGCATTCAAATGATTCTGTGGAGCAGAAACAATTGAAAAGGAGAGCATGAATCATTTGGTGTTCAGATTTGTTGATGGTTTGAAACGAGAAACCAGAAGTAAGTCAGATGATCAAGAATCATTTGATTTGCTGGCAAGCAAAGCCGATTGATGAAGTTTTGCAGTATACTGTAGTGATGGTGATGCAGATTAAGGTTGCACAGACAGAACTGCAAGGACATTTTCAACAACTGTCACAGGGAAATGGTTTGTTTCCGAGTCAAGGTCGAGGTGGAATGATTCTCCGGTAGTTAATTGAAATGTAGATTTGAGTTCAGTGGTAATGAAAGATGAACAGCAAAGGCGAAAAGTATTACCTTGTCACATTTGTGGAATGATGGGACATTGGAAAATACAGTGTCCAATGTTAAAAAAGGGAGGAATACTTCAGCAAACAAATGGTGTCAATTCATTTCATGGCTTGAGAGGACCTACGATGGGAGGTCAAAATGAAAATTTCGAGAACAATGTAAATAATATGCAAAGTTTTCAGCCTTTACAGCCAGTGCAACAAATGCAAAATGTACATCCTCAGGTACAATAGGTACAAATGCCACAAATACAACAAATGCAGCCACAGGTGCAGATGGTGCCTGTACAGCAAATGCACATACCGAGACAGGTTCAAATGATACAGAGCCCAATGGAACAGCAACAGGTTATGCTTTCGCAAGTGGTCACGAATCAGAGTAAAAACAAAAGTGCAAAAACAGTTGAACAATTTCCCTTATAAAGTGAGAATGAAATAAATGCCTAATGACCTTTGGATAATTCATATGAGGAGGAGTATATGATGGCTGCATCATTAGATGTGGAAAAAAGGGGTCCTTATGTGCAGGGTCAAGCATATGGTCATGAGGTAAATTTTTTGGTTGACACAACACGCTCAAAGATAAGGACAACAGAGGTTCCAGACATACCTGTTTCCAAAAAGACAGTGCAGATAGTAGGCGTTGCAAATAAACAGTTGGTTAATGCCCTTACAGAACCAGTTCTTGTGAAAATTTGAAATTTTAGAGATTATCATAGTTTTGTTGTTTGTGATTCCAGTCCAGTATCACTATTGGGAAGAGACTTACTGTTCAAGATAAATTGTTTGATTATGTGTTCAAGAAAGGGAATCACAATGGAGACCATTAGTGATGATGAAAAAGATTTGCCAATTGATGAAAAGAAAAGGATGATGTCTTGTGACTTAGCTTTACTGAATGCTGAGGATGACCAGGCAATTGACGAAGAAGAGGTGAATGAAGAGCACAATTTGGAAGATTTAATCAATTTCTTTCCAGTTTTTGAGAAGAAAGATTTGCTGAATGATTTGCATGAAAGTGTTAGACCGAAGGTTTGGGTTTCTTTAGGAAAAGACATTGGTTTGATTAAAGGAGCTGAAGGAGTCAAAGTAGCAGTGAAAGAGAATGTGGTGTTTCCACAAACTGCTCAATACCCGATGACAAGTGAAATAATAGAGGGGATAAGACCGTTGATAGAACAATTCTTGGAGCAAGGAGGTTTAAAATAAGTGATGAGCAGTCCATGTAATTCACCAATAATGAAGCCGAATGGGAAAACACGTCTGGTCCAGGATTTGAGAAAAATAAATGACATAGTGATGAAGGGCTGTCCAGTTGTACCACATCTAGCAGTAATAATGTTCCAGATTCCAAGTGATGCAGAATGGTTCACAGTCATTGATTTGTGCCAAGCTTTCTTTTCAGTACCTCTACATGAGGCTAGCAGATAACTCTTTTTTTTTTCAAATTCCTGACCAGAGTCTACTGTTGTAGAATCCCTCAAAGGTTTTCAGAATCACCATCGATTTTCAATCAGATCCTGAAAAAGAACCTGGAGTCATTGGTAATGCCTTATCAGTCAACTTTAGTGCAGTACATTGATGATTTGTTAATAGCATCAAAAACAAAGGAAGGTTGCAAAGAGGATACAATTGCATTGTTGAATTTTCTATGAGACAATGGTCATAAAGTTTCTAGTGCTAAGTTTGCATATTGTCAGCAAGAAGTGAAATATTTGGAACATTTGATTGAGAAAAGGTCAAAGAGGATTTCCAGAGAGAGAGTAGCCGCAATAATGAAAATGAAAATGCATAGTTCACAAAAAGAGTTGATAATGTTTTTGGAAATGGTAGGATATTGTCGTCAGTGGATCCCAAATTTTTCAGCTGCTTCAAAACCACTGCAAAGGTTGACACATAAGGATGTTTCAGATCCCATAATGATGGATCAGGAATGCGTGAGAGCTTTTACTGAGCTAAGAGAGATTTTGTGTCAAGCACCACCTTTAGGTATGCCTGATTACACAAAACCTTTTCATTTGTTTTGTCATGAGAGAGATGGATGTTCCTTGTCTGTCTTGACACATAAACATGGTGGTGTCAATCGTCCAGTAGCATATTTTTCAGCTACTTTGGATAATGTTGCAGCAGCCTTACCTGGATGCTTACGAGCAGTTGCAGCAGTTGAGCAGAGTATAACTCAAGTGAAAATATTGTGATGGGTTATCCTCTGACAGTGATGGTACCTCATTCAATAGAAATTCTATTGACCAGGTCAAAAACGCAATATTAGACAAATGCAAGACTGACACGATTTGAAACAGTGATTCTTGGGGCACTCAATGTAACAATAAAAAGGTGCACAGTGCTTAACCCGGCAACTCTATTACCAAATGAGGATATCAGAGGAAGATCTGTCTAACATAGACGATGTGGAGCATGATTGTGTGGAAGTGATAGAATTATGTACCAAACCAAGAGAAGATATCAAAGATACTTTTCTAGAAGACAATGATCAAATTCTCTTTGTTGATGGTTCTTGTTTACGAGACAACAGAGGTGCATCAAGAGCAGGATAGGCAGTGTGTACAGTCACAGGCATATTAGAAGCTTTATGGCTTAAAGGAGTAATATCGGCACAAGTGTCTGAGTCGGTGGCTCTTACTAGAGCATGTTAATTATCTGATCAAATGAAAGTGACAATCTACACTGATAGCCAATATGGATTTAGTAATGAACATTACTTTGAACGAATTGAGTCACAAACAGGGTTCCTGACTTCTTCAGGTTCACCTGTGAGAAATGAGGAAAGAATACATGATCAGTCACAAGCAGTACAGAAACCTGAGAAAATTGCCGTGGTTAAATGCAGTGCACACCAGAGAGGACTAGATTATGTAACATTGGGAAATGCTTATGCATGTCTAAATTTTGTGCTCTGAATGGGATTTAATTCAAAGGAAATTAGGAATTGATGTCTGAAAATGAAGAAATGTATGCAAATTTTACTGTGCAGATAGTGGAGACATTAGGGGAGTTGAAAGCAATACAAAACAACGTTCCAGAAGAAGAGAGGAAAGATTGGATTAGACATTGATGCATACAAAGGGAAGATGAAATTTGGGTAACAGTAGAAGGAAAGGTAGTGCCAAACAGTTTGTTAACTCAAATGCCTAGGCACTACCACGGTCAAATGCATATTGGAAGAGATGCAATGATCAGGCATTTTAAACAGTTCTGCTACAATTAAAAACTCGTACAAGTGGCAGAGCTGGTGTGCCATAGGTGCAGAATTTGCCAACAGATGAATGTCGGCAAAAGAGCAATTGGCAACATGAGTCACATAGGTATGGCTGGAGGTCAATTCAGTAGAATGCAGATGGATTTCATTGAGATGCCTGCATGTGCTGGTTTGAGATACGTTCTGGTGATTGCATCCATTTTCAGTCACTGGATTGAGGTGTACCCAACAAGGAGAAATGATAGTCTTACAGTGGCTAAAATGCTTTTGCGAGAAGTAATTCCACGTTTTGTTTTTCCAGTCTCAATTGAATCAGATAGGGGTACACATTTCAATAATGAGGTGATAAAGTTGCTTTTTTCGGCATTAAACATTCAGCAGAGACTACATTGCAGCTATCGCACAGAACCTTCAGGCCTCGTAGAGCAAATGGATGGAACATTAAAATCATGATTGGCCAAAGTGTGTGCCTCAACAAATTTGAAATGGCCAGATGCTTTACCTCTAGTACTAATGTCAATGAGAAGTACACCTGACAAGAAGACTGGGTTGTCTCCGCATGAAATCTTGATGAGGAGAGCAATGAGAATGCCAGCAATACCTGCAAATGCACTTGTGAATATTACACATGATATGGTGCTAGATTACTGCAAAAGCCTGACTGATGTGGTTCGGTCTTTTTCTCATCAGGTGGAAATTGCAACAGCTCAACAAACGCAAGGTCAAGGTCACAGTCTGAGCCGGAGACTGGCTGCTTGTACAGAAGCACATATGAAAGTCTTGCCTTGAGTGGAAGGTACCTTATCAGATTGTGCTCACTTCAACAACTGCTGTGAAGTGTGCTGGGTTGCCGAATTGGGTGCATGCGAGCCATACAAGAAAAGTGCATGATCCAACAGAAAGAGAGGAGGAACTGTTGAGATTACCAACAGTTGAGAACATTGAAAACAAAGAAAAAGAAAGTGAACAAGATATCGTGAATGACAGAAATGTACCTACTCTAATAGCAGATGAAAAGGAACAGAGTAGTGAAGTAGTTGAGCAAGCTACAACAAGGGTAGAAGAATCGGTCCAAGAGTAAAGAGATAAGACTGATTTTGATCGGAGGAGGGTGTCCTCGAATGATAGTGAAACACAAGAATCAACAGAGGATCTGTTCAGAGAGAGGTGACCTCAGCAGCAGGTGGTTTGACAAACCAAACTGAAGAAAAGACAGACCCCGTTAGGAAAGGAATAGAGAATAGTCCCGCCCAAGTGGATTATACTCTTCTAGAACCAATTGCGGGAACGTCCAAAGAAAAAGGTACAAAGGCAAGTGAGGACTAAAATTTTTGGGAAAATCTGTTTATTTACATTTTCAGGATATTATAACATTCATTTGTACATCAAGAGCAAGACATTTAGTATGTGCAATTATGAGTAGACTAGATGAGCACAACTGTCCAACCCAGACAGCGGAATAATTGGCTGCAAAGACATATTGCATACGGTTCCAGCCCGCACCATAAAGCCCGTATATAACAGGATTAATTAATGCATGAGCGCTATCAGAGGAAACGGAACACTGGAATCATGAGTCACACAAACAATTGAGTATGTTACAGGCACCACAGTGGTACCTTAACCCTTTCCGGCAGGTCATTGTGCACGTACAGCAGTGTGCATTCAGGCAAAGAACTTCAGATAAGGCACAACTCAACAATCAGAACATGAACATAAACAAACTTTGGAGGACTGCCCCTACAAGCAGCAGGTCTAGGCCAGAGCATAGTCTCTGGGGCACAGAAACCCCATGTTTTGCCCGTGCGCATCAGCAAAGGGCAGACATGTGCACACACCACACTCCCCCGCCTCCCACATAGGTCACACTCTCAACTCAAAAGACCTAGGTCAAGTCCGCTGTTCGAAATTCAGCACCCAACCCATCGCGTTCCCACACCAGGAGGGAATCCATGCACTCAATGGCCATCAGACCGCCAACTCCACATCTGAGGTCTGTCCCAAACCCCGCAAGCATGCCAGCATCGCCTCCCAACTGACTGATGGTGGGTACTTACGCAGCCCCAGCGCATCTTCCCTCCCCAACACCACTCCCTCCGCGCCAGCCCACACTTCGAACAAGGACTACCAGGCCCTCTCAACCGGCAGGTCAGACGACTTCCACCGGCGGGTTATCAATCTCTTGGCAGTTATCAGGCCTAGGTCCAGAAATCGTGCTGCAGCTGCGTTCCACGTGTCCCTAGGAAAAAGGCCCAGTATACAGGACTCCCAAGTAAACGGTACCGGTCGTGACACACACTCCGATAAGCAACCCACCACTGCCCCCCAGAAGCCCCCGCTCAACGATGGACAGGACCAGATCATGTGTAGCATGTCCGCGTTAGTGCAGGAGTAACGGGGGCAAGCTGCGTCACTGCGAGCAAAGTATCTGTTTATGCGGGCTGGAGCGAGGTATGCCCTGTGTATGATGTTGAATTGAATGAAGTGGAATCTGGAGTTACGCGGTATGTTAACATGGCCAGAAAGAGCTGATCTCCACCCTGCATCCGTGAACGGAGTAATCGCATCCCCATCCGAGGCCGCGCGCGGTAAATCACATTCAAGGGCTGTGTGTAGACGCAACACCTCAGTGAACCAACAAATTAGGTGCCATCCCTGTCCCATCACCTGTATATACTGTAGCAATACATTTGTTGGAGGAGCAGTAGACAAGTCACCCCATTTAGATGCAAGCGACCTCAGCAGTGAGTTCTACAGCAGAAACTGCCCCGCAGGAAGGCCTGACTACTGTACCAACGCATGAAACGGTATCAGCTTACCGTCGTCATACAGATCACCCAGCATATACAGCTCCACTGCATGACACGCCCGCAGCTCGGACCCGGACGTAACTATAGAGCCACGAGGAGTGCCCAACAACACCAGTGCCGGCGCAAATGGGATAGCCCCCCCAGCAAGTCACAGGGATCTACGATAACAGCTTACGACAACCCTGAGGAACAACTGATCTGGTAATGCCACTCGTGTTATTAGGTGAAACAAAAGCGAGACCTGCATGAGGGACAAAGGGTCTTCCAGGGTTGCCGTATCAGCGAGATTCAGGCCCGCCAACCAATTAGACACCCATTGGAGCTGGGACGCCAAATAGTAGTGCTCCAGGTTAGGGACCGACAGGCCACCCCTCTCCAGTGGCAAGTACAATTTCCGGAGCGCAACTCTACACCTTCCCACATTCCAAATAAAGTCTCTCAGTGTAGATTCCAGGCACCTGAAAAAGCTAGGAGGGATATTATGTGGGATGTTAGTGAAGTAGTATAAAAGGCGTGGCAGAACTATCATCTTTAGGAGAGCTATCCTACCCTCCACCGACAGCTGCAGCGTCTGCTAAAAAGTAATCTGGAACTCGATTGAGGACACTGCTCTCTTGAGGTTACCGTCTATTAGGTCGTCTTCATGGTGATAGACGCGAATGCCCAGAAACCAGAATGCACTGGGCTGCCAGGGAACCACTCTCCCAAAGAAGCAAAGGTCTGGATCAGGGAGCCCAGGGACAAAGGGGAAAAGGCAGGACTTAGCCCAATTAACCCTGAGGCCAGACAACAAGGCAAACTGCTGCAGTAAGGACTCAACCCCCGAAGGGATTCGCGAGATATCCCGGAAGTATAACAAGAGGTCATCAGCATATAACGATACCGCATGCAAACCATTCCCAAGAGGGATGCCCCAACTCGCACCACTGTCGCGCAAGGCCGCCGCCAGCAGCTCCATAGCAAGGGAGAAGAGTAGTGGGGAAAGGGGGCAACCCTGCCTCGTACCTCTGCACACATTGACTGGTTTCGATATAATACGCCCCATCTTAACCTGAACTTCCAGCTTAGTGTATAACAGTTTAACCATACGAACAAAAAGGGGCCCCATGCCGAACCGCTGCAAAACCCTGAAAAGATAAAGCCATTCCAAGGAGTCGAAAGCCTTCTCTAGGTCAAGGACAAGGCAGCCCGCATGCGGCCAGACTCGCCTCGCGTAGCACATAACTCGAAACAGCCGCCTGATGTTGTAAGACGTGTCCCTCACCGGAACAAACCCATTATGGTCTGGGTGCACCAGATCCGGTGTGATGGGTGCCAAACGCATCACAAAAATTTTGGCTAACATTTTGTAGTCTGTATTGAGCATGGCGAAAGGGCGGTCTGAGCCCAACTCAACCAGATCCCTGTCAGGCTTGGGAAGAGACACTAGCATCGCCTCCCTTTGAGATGCCGACAAGTGTCCCCTCTGCACCGCCTCCTCAAAAACACGGAGAAGCTTAGGCACAAGAAGCAGAGTAAATGCCTTATAAAAGTCGGTCGGCGGGCCATCCGGGCCCGGCGTCCTACCCGACGCCAGGTCCCGAATACCAGTCTGCCGGGCCATGATCACGAACATCTCTGATCAGCCAGGCCAGAAATCTACCCAGCTTATCCACAGAGGCGTGCGTTCTCGCCAAGTGAGTGGTGTAGTTCAAGCGACGTAACCGTTCAAGCAGAGTTAGACACTCAGAACGGGCCTGAGACAACAACTCCATTGTTGCGGGATCCCGAGCAACCTCCCGGTCGGGCACAACATTTCAGGCTCTATATGAGCAAGTTCCTGCTCAACCAAACGTCTCAAGTTCCACTGGGTCCCATGCAATGGCCATGGATAAAAACCTTAAAGGCATCCCACTCCAGCAGGCTCGTAGAGGCAGTGCCCTCATTATGCTCGAAGAACTCCGAGATGGCTGTTTCCAGTGATGTCTTAAAGGCAGTGTCCTCCAGAAGCTCAGGGTTGAGCCTCCAGGTAGGGACCGCTGAAGGCGAGGCATCCCAACACAGACCCGCCATCTGCGGGTTATGATCTGAGAGCGTACGCTCCAGGTAATCCACATCCACGGAGGCCAGATTCTGCGTGCAGAATATTCGATCAAGATGTACATGCAGGGAGTGCAGTGCAGAGTAATAAGAATAAACTCTATCATCAGGATTACGCTGCCGCCATATATCAATCAAGTGGCAGTGATGGGCCCAATGGACCAACCTGCGCGCAGCCGCCACAGTTGTCGAAGTGATCAGCGGAGGGACGGAACGATCTAAATCTATAGCCAACACACTGTTGAAGTCTCCACCCAGCAACCAGGGGTAATCGCTCCAACCCGATAAATGATGGGATAGAGTGTGCAGGAAAGAAGCCTGATCTACATGTGGGGTGTAACTAGAACCCAGCACTAAGGCCCTGCCCGCCAACCGCCCGCGCACCAGGGCAAATCTCCCCTGCGGGTCTATGATCTGATCTTCCGCAACAAAGGGGACACCCGGTTTAATCCAGATCAGGGCCCCCCTCGCATAGGAGGAGTTGCCCGTTGCATACAATTGCCCTCTACAGCGCCGCTACAAATGAGGGAATTCTGCCAATGCTGAATGGGTCCCCTGCAAGAAGGCGAGGTGGATCGAGTGCTGTTTAAGGTACGAATATATGGAATACCTGCGCCTAGGCGTATGTATACCGCGCACATTCCATGTGAGTACAGTGCACGAAGTCATGGTGGTTTCAGTTCAGCATGCGCGCGTTCCACACGTCCCGCCCCTAAGCACAGCGCAGCACACATCATGCCAATGACCTCATGCCCAGACCGATCACTTACGCAGTGCCTCCAACATAAACTAAGCAAAACCAATACCATCAGAGCAGATGAACAACCGGTTCCTGCCCAAACCCAACAACTTGAACTTCCGAGAACACAATCGCTCATATTAATCCTCCAGCAGTAGGAGAGTGGGGTAAGCCAGATCACACCGGGAGTCAGACAAGCTCTAACCCTGCCCGCCTGGCTATATTGGATAACAGTAGGGGGAAAAAGGAGGACCAACGGCGGGCCGGGCCTCGGGGCCACAATCCGAGACAACCACAGCACCAGCAGAGGCCATACAGTTTATCAGTACAACAACAGGTTTCCTGGCATTCAGACCAGCAGGTTGCCCATACAGAGTCATATGTCAGCTCCATGAACCAGGCCCACCATGCACATCAAGCAGAGTCCCACCGTACCCCCCGGCCCCCCAGATGCGTCAAGGCAGGGCCTAGAAGAGGTCGTCTGCAGTGGCAGGAGTCACTGCCGGGCAATCCAGGAATCCCAACTCCGAGGGCCAGTCCGGCGTGGCAGGGCGGTCACTGGGGGCTGTGAGATTTCAGTATCTGACTCGGACACCCTTGGGGAAGTGCCGATCGCCGCTGCCGACTGCAGTGCCTCGCGCCTCTCCTGTATTAACTGCTCCAGATCAGGGGCATGAGCCACGGCCTCAGCAGTACTGGCACCCCTTCTTCGGCCGTGCCGCCCCCAGCCGCGCTTGTTCTGCGATGCAGGTGGGCGCCTCTTCACCTCACGGCTCGAGACGCGGCCCGTTAACTCCAGCCAGTCCCATGCAGCTTCTGGCGTGGTGAAGAAGTGAGTTTTATTGTCAGCTATGATACGTAGTTCGGCTGAAAACAATAGAGAGTACTCCAGGCGCAACTGTCTGAGCCTGCACTTCAAAGGCATATAGGAGGCCCTGTCTCGTTGCACCGCCAGAGTATAGTCCAGGAACAACATCACTTGTGCGTCATCCACTTGGGGCGGCGGAGCGAACCTCACCGATCTGAGGATGATGTTGCGGTCCACATAATGAAGCAAAAGTATTATGAAGGGGCGAAGGCCACTTCCCGGAGGCTGGGGCCGCGTGGGGATTCGATGAGCCCGTTCCACTGAAAAAAAGGGGGTCAAGGCACCCTTTGGCACAAGCCCCCTCAGCCAGTTCTCTGAGTAAGTCACAGCGTTTCGGCCCTCTGCACCCTCCGGCAAGCCCACCACACGTCTGTTGTTCCGCCGTGTGCGGCCTTCAGCATCCTCCACACGGTGCTCCAGCTCTGCCACATGCGCCAGGGCAACCCCCACATTGGCCTCCAAGCAAGATGTCACCGGCGCTAGCTCATCCACTCTCACCTCCAACATACCTGTCTTGTCTGCCAGGTTGCGATGGTCAGCGTGCAGCAGAACAAGGTTACTGGCTACCTTGTCGATCTTGGCTTCCAATGAAGTGTGGGCACGTTCCAGCGAATCGCCAATGCGTTCTACCGCGGCCAACACAGCGTACGGTTTCTGACCATCTTGCATCGCAGCATCCTGCGCTCTCCAGGTGCCAGTGCCAGAGCGAATTTGTCCCGCTCCTACCATGGCTAAAGTCCATCCGTGCTCCAAGTCAGCGCCACCGCACACTCCGGCCAACTCACCACAAACGGTGCAGGCGGCACTTCCCAGTGCAGACAACCAAATCCACTAGACTGGGCAAGGGGAGCAATAGTATAAGTGTGACCGCTGCACGTCAGTTTAGTACTTCCGAGCCAGCTCCTACACTCTCCTGGTAGGCCACCACAATGGTACCGTTTACCCAGCACCACAAGGCTGGAAGAACCTCCTCGCCACTGCCAACTCCGCACCCAGCGTCAAAGTCCGTCTCCTCCTCGCCTCTAGCTCTCACAGGGCATGCACCTCACCACACCATCAAATGGCTGGGCCCACTTGCCTGCGCCCCCAGGATGGCGCCGTGCAGCAGCACGTGCAGCCCGGCCTGTAAGGTACCTGCAGCCAGCTTCTGTCCACTGCTCACGAGTCTCCGGCCGCCAGCTCCAGCCCACAGGTGGTCCAAAGAAGGGGCCTCGCCAGGAGCAGACTGCTCAGTGCGAGCCACGTGTCCAGGAGGCCCGCAGCTCCCTCTAATGTCGGGATTCTTCACCCGGGGGGATGAGGCACGGCAACACTCGCCCGCCAGGCACACAGGTACTTTCTGTTGGCTCTGTGGGGGGCGCTGGGCTCCCGGGCGCCCCCGCACACAGGCCTCAATGGCCTGACCCCACAGCACCCAGTGCGCGTATCACCGTCAGGCCGCAGCCGGCGGACTCCAGAACCCGGCCGGCCGCGAGCCCACGTGGGCTCAGCTCCTTTCCGCTCCCGCCGCCTCCAAAGGTCGTCACTTTAGAGCTCCGCATACCGGTGCGCCACAGCAGCGTCACGTCCCCACCAGCCAAGCACCGCTGGTCCTCGGGCCCCCTTTAACAGCCGGATAAGCCGGGCGGTGCGCAGAGCTCCTCTAGCGTCCGCCATCTTCAATGGCTTGGCCACGCCCCAAGGCAAGTGAAGACTCAATACTGAGAAGATTACTGACAAAAGGAACATTGAAAGGAGACATTTGGCCAGAGAAAGTTGCAAAGAGTGGAAAAGTTGATGTAATACCACCGATCCAAGAGGAAAAATAATTGCCTAGAGGAGAATACACTAGTGGAGAAGATAGTGAAAGTGGAAGAAGACTGAAAAGGAAAAGAGTTGCAAGTAGGAGATATGCTGGACCTGAATGGGCATATTTGAATACAAGTGACTGGCAAGAAGATTTTTTTAGCTACTACTTTGACAGACATTTAGAAAATTCTTATTTTGGAACATGAAGACTTTCAAGAAAGAGACTTTAGGTAAAGAGAATGAAAATTGAGTTTGAAAACTCATACTGAGGAGACAAATAATAAAACTTACAGGAGGAGACACATGATTTACTGAATTAGACAAGCTGCTAAACTGAACTTGACAAAGGAACTGCCCAAGAGTGAATGAAATATTGAGAAAAATACATTTAGGAGAGATTTTTGAAGTTTTTTTGACACTTGAATTTATTTGTATTTTTATTTTTTTAACAGAGAAAAAAAGAGTAACTCACATTGTCAAAACCGTAGGATTAGTTGT
Organism: Pleurodeles waltl; assembly: GCF_031143425.1. Taxonomy (NCBI): domain Eukaryota; kingdom Metazoa; phylum Chordata; class Amphibia; order Caudata; family Salamandridae; genus Pleurodeles; species Pleurodeles waltl. Next base: position 844,347,195 of record NC_090436.1, read on the forward strand.
TCTAAAGTATTTAGTATTGGCTTAATGGTAGTGAGTGTGTTAATATGTTTATTGTTGTTCGTAGGAGTGTCTGTTTATGAGATGGATGGAGAAAACCAGACTATGAAAATAAGTTCTTCAGATTTTGTTGATAAGTCACTAACAAAAGATAACTTTCAGATAGATGTCAAATACTTACACGAAGAGAAAGAGCTTTCTTCTAACGTTTTCTATCACGTATTGCATGAGTATTTTGAGGTGATGGACGCAATAATTTGAAAATAAATGAGACAAAATTTTGAAAATGAATGACAATAAATATATGTATTCTGGATTGATGGTGATGACATGAATAGTCATCAAAGGAAGGATTGTGAGAGTGTGAATTTTCTCATATGGTTATTAATGATTTTCATACTAAAATGTGTAATGATTTAACGTGCAAATTGAGTGACTTTTGAAAACGTTCACTTTTAGGTTCTTACATGAGAAAATTCTAACTAGAAGCTGCGGTTATTTACCATGATTCATAAGCTTACATGAAAGTGTCTTCGACGTTTGAATAGATGTGCTCACAGCTACACCTACTGGGTTTTCTCTTGCAAGGTCATGTTTTAACCAAGCATTGCATAAGTTGAAATGTCCTATTGTTTGAGAATGTTACTAATATCTGGTCTTTCCTCGAGGATGGAAGTGAGTTGAAACAGTAAAAGTTTCTTCCTGGGACAAGATACTAGAGAGGCGATGAAACAATGGAGCTACAGACGAGACGGAAGAGGAAATGTTATTCTTGAAGAAAATGTTATAGTTAGCGTAGATTTGCTGTGTTTTAGGTCATCAATTTAGTTGTTGATTGGCTGAAAGGAACTCACCCCATAGATTGACCAATCATAAACTTATTAGGATTTAGTATAATAATTTGGGTAGAATTCGCTAGGGATTGTTATTATTGGAGTTTTGGAGACCAGACTAGAGCAGATGAGGTTCGACTCTGAGACTTATTGGCTGAGTGGGTTTAGCTGTCGTTAGGCCTAAAAATTCTGATGACATAACTGATGGTGTCCTCCGGCTGAAGCAAGCTACTTGCTATTTCTACTTTTACTATTGGTAATGTATGTTGTTCTAATGTAATATGTGTTTCTTTTGCTTTCTACGTACCAGCTACAACTCATGACTTAATTGTTGCATATTAATAATATATTTTTATCGTTAACTGAGATAAAGACATTTTTCCCTACATTTGTATTACTAAATTCTTTTCACATGAAGCCCAACATGTTGATGCTAATTTGCAGTTAGTGAAGGAATAATTTGAAATGCTCATGACTTATTTTGAAATCATTTGATGCTAAACTAATGTATACTTTGCCATTATTACAAGTTTTTGTATTATCAATAAGTGTGATTCTTTTAGAGATAATTTGTTTAATTGTCTTGATCAAATTGAGATGTATAAGATGCTTTAACCAACCACTATTGATCTTATATGCTTATCATTTGTGTTTGGGAGTTATTTTTGTGACATTAGCATTGTTAATATAGGGAAATACATCTATGAATTCTTCTTAATAAACTGATTTGGTTACTGATTGAAGTTTAATATTATTGTTTGTTATTAACCTTTGTTGATACTCACGTCACTCATTGATGACATTCCCTCAAACCTATGTCACTTTGATCCATCGTCGGTTAGCGCAGAATCCACTATTCGCTACAGATAATAGCTAGGATTCTGTGGCGCGTTAGCACTTTCAAGCATTTCCGTTGTACTGAGAGTATAGAGACTAATGACATGGGTCATATTGTGCTATGATTTGTACAGGGATTGAACCCAGACATAAATAACATGATTCAGCAACATTTAAATTGTTGGCAGAACAAGCCAATTAATGAGATCCTGTGGTATGCAAAATACTGATGTGATGAATTGGATTTAAAGCAGAAAAAAATGAAGGAAAAGCTGATGCAATTGAAAGCAGCACAGAAAGCTAGTCAGAATCAACAGTTTTCAGGGAATACTGGTGGTATGCAAGGAGTGCAACAAAAAGGAGTTAATCATTTTCATCAGCAAGGTAGAAGGTATGGTGTTCCTTCAGATCAAAGTGTAGTTGTGGATGTGTCAACTTTGAAGAGAACTAAACTGTGTCATGCATGCAGCAAGTTGGACCAGTGGAAGAGGGAGTATCCCCTTAAAGTGAATAATAATCAGATGCAAAATGATGCAAGTGTAAGGCAATAAACAGGTTCAAATGGAGAGAATACTGAGACCACCAATACGAATCAGTTGACAGCTCAGCTCCCCTTAATTGATCTAAGTGATGATAATTTTTCAGACATTTTGCAGTTAAGATGGTTTATTAGTAATTTCCAAAAGCTCTCCAATCTTCTCCATATGTCTGACTCTCATCCAGAAGTCCTCCTTGAGATCTTGGGACTACGTTTCACAGACTGCATCTGGCAAATCATCAAAAGTTCAGCTGAAGGTGGTCAGCTGCGCCATCCTTGGTAGGGATGCTGCAGGTCAAGCTCTTTTAGCCTGTTGCTGTCAGGGAGCCCACTACTTACCTCTCTTGAAGCCAGGCAAAGTCCTTAAAACTGTAGTTCCTCAGTGTGCAGCAAGTGCAGTCATGCAAAATGCAGTCCTTTGGGGTGCAGACTAAGGTTCCAGCAAGGCATTCCTTCCTCTCTGAGTTGTTGAGGCAGTGTTCTGAGTTGCTGGGCAATTCTCCCATATTTATTCAGTGTTCTTGGGCTGGTAAGCAGGGGGGCACCCCTGACCAATGTGGTGCAGGGTGACACCCTGTGGGGTGACACTCCCTTTGAATTATGGCAAAAATCCATCTCAGGAAGCACTGTTATTTCAAAATACAAGATGGGGGAAATGCCTCCTTTAAAGACCTGTTTGCCTACCCAGCCCCCTTCCTGCCTTTTGTGCTGCAGCTTGCAGATCATCCCTCACCAGATGCCCCCTATTCTCAATGCAGGCCACTTCACAGCTCATTAAGGCAGTGTAGTGCTTTCCTCTTATCTAGTTTCTAAGCACTAACAAAACACAACAGAAATGCACTTGTGAGGTCAAAGAAGACTTTTATTGTTGTTAATTCTTCCCCAACCACAATATTTATGAATGACGAATTAGTAGCTTTCAAGTCCGCGTTAATCAAACAAAATATACAATTTGCAATATGCAGCTGCATATAATTTTTCACAGTGACCATATACAAAAGTGTTAGGATTTCTCTCAAATGAGGGCTATTCTTTTTCCAAAAATCAAACAAGCTAATGAAAGTCGGCTCTTGCTCTAAAATCTTTCGTTTTACTTGTGCATTTTGCAACGGTAACTCGTAAATCACATTCTGGTCTCTCTCGTCCGTGTTATCAGTTAAGGAATGCATTTTGTCTGCCAAAAACCCTGGCTCACACGAAAACTCAAAGCAGCTCGGAGCTGTCTTAACCCCCTCATTACTGGAATGGGACAAGAAAGATTCTTCATTTTTATAACTTTCAGCATTATTTTGAATTATTGTATCCTGGCTAATTTGCTCACGTAAATTCCTATTTTCATGTTCCAACTTCCTACATTTCTCCTGCATTTCTCTGTAAGCAGATAAAGGTATCCAAACCTTTCTGTCATCATTACTTCCAAAAGACAAGTTTTCTACATATGTACAACAGGAATTATTTCTCAAAACACCATCAGGCATTTTAGCTACACATGCATTTTCTTCTGTAATTCCCCAAACAGAAAACAATTCACAGTTTTTCTTAGCACCATCAGGCAGTTTACCAATACATGCATTCCCAGACATGGTCTGCCGTGCTACTGTGATTCTCCAAAAAAACAATTTCTGTAATTCTCCAAACAACAAAAACAATTACACTTTTAAAGTGTGCACTTAGAAATCTACCAACTCATCAACACCCTCTTAATCACCTCTTAATGACCGACCCCACTCCTGGTACCAATTGTAGTGCTTTCCTCTTATCTAGTTTCTAAGCACTAACATAACACAACAGAAATGCACTTGTGAGGTCAAAGAAGACTTTTATTGTTGTTAATTCTTCCCCAACCACAATATTTATGAATGACGAATTAGTAGCTTTCAAGTCTGCGTTAATCAAACAAAATATACAATTTGCAATATACACAGCAGGTTATATTTATAAGATATTGAATGCAAAGCAAAACAAATACTTCACCGTGTGGGAACTATCTACAGCTTCATCTTTCTAAGGTCTGCAAGCTGATGACCCCTGTCAGCCGCGAGAAAGAGATTCATCTACCCACACGGGATTGCTGGCAGCTCGCGCCAAGCTCCAGCACGAGGTCCGGCAGATTCGAATCTGACTCTCTGCAGCCTGTTACATTCGTTACAAAGGTGTGCCCCCTCCTCTCAGACCTGGGAAACTGAGCAAGCCTTTTGGAGACTGGCCAGGTCTCCAAGACTACTCCTGTTCCCAAGCTCAAGCAGAGAGAACAACACCCATGTACTCTCTCTTATCATGTCTAGTCTACTGTGAGAAAAACATCTTGGTTCTCTTGTGCAAAAACACAGCTTGGAAAAATACAGCTTGGATTCTCAACTGCAATGTCTAACTCCACGTTAAAGGCAATGGGCAGCTAACCTAAATATCAAATGCAATGTCTAGTGTCATGTCAAAGCCAATAAGCATCTAAGTTGAATACAAAATGCAATGTATAATATCATGTCAAAGCCCATAGGCAGCTGAGCTGAATACAAAATGCAATATATAATATCATGTCAAAGCCAATAGGCAGCTGAGCTGAATACAAAATGCAATATATAATATCATGTCAAAGCCCATAGGCAGCTGAGCTGAATATAAAATTTAATATATGATATCATGTCAAAGCCAATAGGCAGAATATCTAATAGCATGTCAAAGTCAATAGGCAGCTAAACTGAATACATCATGTCAAAGCCAATAGGAATGCAATGTCAAAGCCAATAGGCGTCTAGACTGGATACAGCATGTCAAAGCCAATAGGCAGAATACAGAATGTAATGACTAATGCAATGTCAAAGCCCATAGGCGGCTCAACTGAATACAGAAAGTAATGGCTAATGCCATGTCAAAGCCAATAGGCAGAATACAGAATGTAATGACTAATGCAATGTCAAAGCCCATAGGCGGCTAAACTGAACAAAACATACCATGTGCTACTGGTGAACATTGAGCAACTAATATGCGCAGTGGTGAAACACAAAGTCATTGGTCAAAACAAAACTTATCAAATGGCAGTACATTCCGCCCTTTGACCAATGAATTTTTGTTTCACATATCTCTTGTTTCAAACAAAAACAAAAAAAAACATCAGATCAAAGCAATCCCTGTAAATCAATAGAAGTGGATTAACACATTGATTTCATAACCTTTCACATCAGATACATCTACATAGAAAAGACTGAGCAATTTGTACTCTGAATGAGTCTCTAATTCAACAGTGTTAGCAATTTGATGTGGCATGAGTTCTACTCATGTAAAGAGGCACGGTCCACCTGAAAGGTTTTCTGGAAGGTAAGCAAAAGTCAGAGTTCCATACGAGAAGGGAAAAAAAAAAAACCACAGCTTAGTTCCAGTGGAAGAATGCAATCAAACAAGTTGAACTTGAACTGAAGGCGCAGTTTGCGCAAAATGGATCCATGGTGCTGGCACTTTACTCAGCCAGGTTCAGGTTGGGGATTCGGTCCCTTCCCCGACCCCACACGCACACACCAGAAGGGGGACCACACAGCACACTCAGGGACAGTAGCGAAACGTGGTAGGATCTGCAAAAGAAACAAGTATGACTTTTCTTGCAAATAACATTTTTCATTTAAACTGCACCCTTCCTCTTCCTTTCCCTGTTTTATAATCAGCAGGACATTTTTGAGGCCCTTTGTTATAATTTCTGCAGGTTTTGGAGGATCACTTAGGGCTTCAGCCCACACATCAGCACTGAGGTTTTTATCTGCTGCACCACAGCTTCCCTTTTCTTGCACTGTCAGAAGGGCTGGGGCAGACTCCTTCTTTACCAAACCTCCATTCACTGCATTTTTGCCAATTTGGGCCATTCTGTCTCCAATTTGTATGAATGAATCAGATTATTTTCTAGGTATCAGCATAATTTCGATTTTTCCTTGGTAATTTGCAGCAATCACTCTCCCTAAAACCTGATCAATTTGCCATTTCTGTCCTGGTAACTTTCCTCTCCCCAACTGCTCTGTGACTGCTTGCATGACAGATTGCTTTTGTGCATGCTGCACAGTTTTTATAAAATCTAGGGAAATGTGCATCTCTCTCATCTCTGCCCACCTGTAAGTGGCTTTTTCTCTCAGCTGTTCACATTTCTGGGGCACCCACTTAGCCATCCCCACTAAGGCAGAATTCTGGGTGAACACTTCTCTCTCTGAATTTTTCTCATTAACATCTGCAAGGTAATTGAACCAGTTAGGTGCTAAAACATTAGCAATGAACCAAAAATCAGCGTAAAAATGACACATCTCACGTAGCTCTTGCTTTAAAATCTGACACACATTATACAACGCTGTTCCTTCTACTGTGCCAGAAAACAACATTTCAGTCAATGAATCATTAGTAAAACAAACATGCTTTTTATCTTCAGTAGACACGAATTCAAATGGTGCACTCAACTTCATTGGTAACTCTTTTACCTGTGGTACTCTAGCCCTGTCTTGCAAGTACCAGATCCATTGTATGATTCTAGCTAGGGCCACTATTTTCTTTCCTTGTTCTTGAGTTACATGTACATAAGTATTTCCTTCTTGCACTGCGCAGAAACCTGAAGTCTGCATTATTTCATTTGCCAAATCACAAGCGCGCAGCTGCATATAATTTTTCACAGTGACCATATACAAAAGTGTTAGGATTTCTCTCAAATGAGGGCTATTCTTTTTCCAAAAATCAAACAAGCTAATGAAAGTCGGCTCTTGCTCTAAAATCTTTCGTTTTACTTGTGCATTTTGCAACGGTAACTCGTAAATCACATTCTGGTCTCTCTCGTCCGTGTTATCAGTTAAGGAATGCATTTTGTCTGCCAAAAACCCTGGCTCACACGAAAACTCAAAGCAGCACGGAGCTGTCTTAACCCCCTCATTACTGGAATGGGACAAGAAAGATTCTTCATTTTTATAACTTTCAGCATTATTTTGAATTATTGTATCCTGGCTAATTTGCTCACGTAAATTCCTATTTTCATGTTCCAACTTCCTACATTTCTCCTGCATTTCTCTGTAAGCAGATAAAGGTATCCAAACCTTTCTGTCATCATTACTTCCAAAAGACACGTTTTCTACATATGTACAACAGGAATTATTTCTCAAAACACCATCAGGCATTTTAGCTACACATGCATTTTCTTCTGTAATTCCCCAAACAGAAAACAATTCACAGTTTTTCTTAGCACCATCAGGCAGTTTACCAATACATGCATTCCCAGACATGGTCTGCCGTGCTACTGTGATTCTCCAAAAAAACAATTTCTGTAATTCTCCAAACAACAAAAACAATTACACTTTTAAAGTGTGCACTTAGAAATCTACCAACTCATCAACACCCTCTTAATCACCTCTTAATGACCGACCCCACTCCTGGTACCAATTGTAGTGCTTTCCTCTTATCTAGTTTCTAAGCACTAACATAACACAACAGAAATGCACTTGTGAGGTCAAAGAAGACTTTTATTGTTGTTAATTCTTCCCCAACCACAATATTTATGAATGACGAATTAGTAGCTTTCAAGTCCGCGTTAATCAAACAAAATATACAATTTGCAATATACACAGCAGGTTATATTTATAAGATATTGAATGCAAAGCAAAACAAATACTTCACCGTGTGGGAACTATCTACAGCTTCATCTTTCTAAGGTCTGCAAGCTGATGACCCCTGTCAGCCGCGAGAAAGAGATTCATCTACCCACACGGGATTGCTGGCAGCTCGCGCCAAGCTCCAGCACGAGGTCCGGCAGATTCGAATCTGACTCTCTGCAGCCTGTTACATTCGTTACAAAGGTGTGCCCCCTCCTCTCAGACCTGGGAAACTGAGCAAGCCTTTTGGAGACTGGCCAGGTCTCCAAGACTACTCCTGTTCCCAAGCTCAAGCAGAGAGAACAACACCCATGTACTCTCTCTTATCATGTCTAGTCTACTGTGAGAAAAACATCTTGGTTCTCTTGTGCAAAAACACAGCTTGGAAAAATACAGCTTGGATTCTCAACTGCAATGTCTAACTCCACGTTAAAGGCAATGGGCAGCTAACCTAAATATCAAATGCAATGTCTAGTGTCATGTCAAAGCCAATAAGCATCTAAGTTGAATACAAAATGCAATGTATAATATCATGTCAAAGCCCATAGGCAGCTGAGCTGAATACAAAATGCAATATATAATATCATGTCACAGCCAATAGGCAGCTGAGCTGAATACAAAATGCAATATGAAATATCATGTCAAAGCCCATAGGCAGCTGAGCTGAATATAAAATGTAATATATGATATCATGTCAAAGCCAATAGGCAGAATATCTAATAGCATGTCAAAGTCAATAGGCAGCAAAACTGAATACATCATGTCAAAGTCAATAGGAATGCAATGTCAAAGCCAATAGGCGGCTAGACTGGATACAGCATGTCAAAGCCAATAGGCAGAATACAGAATGTAATGACTAATGCAATGTCAAAGCCCATAGGCGGCTCAACTGAATACAGAAAGTAATGGCTAATGCCATGTCAAAGCCAATAGGCAGAATACAGAATGTAATGACTAATGCAATGTCAAAGCCCATAGGCGGCTAAACTGAACAAAACATACCATGTGCTACTGGTGAACATTGAGCAACTAATATGCGCAGTGGTGAAACACAAAGTCATTGGTCAAAACAAAACTTATCAAATGGCAGTACAGGCAGCTTGGCTCAGTCTGGCAGAGGCTTGCAAATCAGAGACGAGCTGCTGAAGGAAGGTAAGAGATTGCAGGAAGAAGTGTCAGAGGAAGAACAGCAAAGTTGGTTTCCAGCAGGTTGTGTCAGAAGAGATGAAGATGATATTTGGGTTTTAAGTGATGGAAGAGTTGTGAAGCCCAATAGTTTGTTACCACCTATGGCTAGGCATTACCAAGGTCCAGCTCATGTTGGCCACAATGCTATGGTTAGGACATTCAAGCAAACCCAGTTTAACCCCAGATTCAGACTGATGGCACAGGCCCTATATCACAGATGTGTTACCTCTCAGCAGATGAATGTAGGCAAACATAAAGCAGTTACACTAAGTCACATTGGCAGATCAGGAGGACCTTTCAACAGGATTCAGATCAATTTTGTTGAGCTACCTGTTTGTAGTTGACTGAGATCCATCTTGGTCATTGTTTGTATTTTCTCTTGTTGGGTTGAGGCTTACCCAACTAGGATAAATGATAGTCTCACACTTGCCAAACTGTTACTTATAAAGCTGATTCTAAAGGTTGACTTCCTGACTGCTTTAGAGTCAGAGCAAGAGGCATACTTCAACAGTGAAGTCTTGAAATTATTATGCACAGAATTACAAGTTGAGTAAAGACTACATTGCAGTTACAGGCCAGAAGCTTTTGGATTTGTTGAGCAGGTTAATTAAACTTTGAAGTCCAGATTGATGAAAGAGTGTGCCTCCTCCTCTGTGAAATGGCCTAATTCATTGCCTCTTTTTGATGGATTTGTGAAGTACTCCAGACAGAAAAACTGGCCTGTCCCTGCATGAGATTATCATGGGGCGTTCTATGAGATTTCCAGCTGTACCTGCTAATACGCTTGTGAACATCAAAGATGATTTGGTATTGGATTATTGCAAATTACCACCTTTCATGGTTCTTTCTGTGTCTCATCAGGTTGGAGAAGATACCAACCAGCCTCAGCAGGAGCTCTGCCATGATTTTTGTCCTGGTGACTATTCTCATGGTAAAAAAGCCTGCACTGAAGTCCTGCTTAGGACCACTTTGGAAGGGGCCTCACCAAGATGAGCTGGTGACTACGACAGTCGTGAAATGTGCTGGTCTTCCCAACTGGGTACACATGGCTTATTCTCACAAGGTTCCAGGTCCCCTTGATGATACAACACCTTTCCCTGAAGAGTTGGTTACAGTGACACAGAGGGACCAGGTCATGGTGTTGGGGAAGGACAAGTAACCAATACAGCACAATTGTTGACTGATGGGGGCCTGAGTGAGTCAACAGCAGTGGTTGGTACAGAAGGGTCAAGACTGAAACAGTTGGCTCTGAAAAGCTCAGATGCTGGTAAAGGACCTAGGGCTCTCACTAAAAGAGTTGCACCCAGAGACAGAGGACAAAATGAACAAACTGTATCAGTAGTGTAAGTGCCCCTAACGATTTAAAAAAAAAATGAAGTGTCTAACCAGATAGCAATGATAGAGACAGACCAGTAACTCAGAGATCAAATAGAAAGAGAGTTCCTTGTCAAAAGTATGCAGCGCCTGAATGGATAAACTTTGCAGCAAATAAATGCAGAGAAGTCCTTATGGCAGAACTAAACTTTGAAATAATGTTACCACTTGATGAACTGAGGCATTATAACTTGGATGTGCTTATCAGTGATTTTGATCTATGCATTCTTTAGATGCTTTTTGGTCATTTGGTAGAAAAAACGTAGTGAACTTTTTAGAAGATCAAAAATATTTTTTCAACTAATATTGAACTTTGCCATAGAGAAAACTTTGCTATTTGCTTTGCTCACAAATAAAAATTAATGAAAGAGACAGTTGATATTTTGCTGTCATTATTTGCATTTTTATATTTTGCATTTTTGATTTTTGAATCTTTTGGTCTGAACTTAGAGAACTCATGGAGTCAAGTAGAAACAAGAACAATAAGTTTAAGCACTTACATGTATGTAAGTTGTGACAGTTATGGTGATTATTTTGTTTCTTATTAAATTGAGTTTAACACACATAATAAATCAGAAAGAGCTAAATCAACAAGTGCCCCAAATTCTACAAGCACCATAGGAAGTAAAAGGTCCTTGTTCAATGATAAAGATTTACATGCAGATATTTCCAGAAGTGATCTGTCTACAAATGAATATCATAAGCTACTGCATGAATACTTTAATACCATAAAAGTAAGAAAATGCTACATCAGCACCCCAATGCCTTCATCAGTTAGTGAAGAAATTACTTATCATAGTATCCCCTGACCTATGGTATTTCCTTTAGTTTGTTTCTGACTCTTTTGTATGAGCAAGTGTATTTCCAACATTATTATTCTGATTATGATTTAGTTTTCTCAATTGTTCCCTTCATGAAACATTTGAGCAATATTGTCAAGGCTAAAAACATTGATACAGTGGGAGGTTTCTTTGAACCTGCATTGACAGTTGGTACAGTCTAAGACCATAGAAACAATCTGACCTGTAATCTTAGCCCAGTAGAAAAGAAGTTTATAGGACAAGTTTAAAACAACAAAAGAGCAATGAAAGCTAAGGTAGAGAAGGGAGTTGGACTACATAGTTTGGGGAGAGAAGAAGGAGCTCATTGTTCAGCAGGAAATCAAGGATCCCTTGCCCTAGATTGGTAACATGTAGGGAAGCTGTGCATATATAGACCTACATCAAAAACTGACACAATATGTGTAGGGACTAGTACATATAGACATGTGATTTGTTTAAGAATATTTGTACATTTGTGTTGAATGGACAAGACCCCACCATACCAGGAGGCAATTTCATCTGTTGGAAAAATGCTTATTACAAACTATCTGAATGAAGGTATGGGACATCTCATGTAGGAGTAGTGTTTCTGAAGATGTTTCATGTTGAACATTTCAATGATCCTGTTTGGAAGTAGTCAAATACCAGAGTCAAGAGAGGTGTCAGTGCTTCAGAGATAAGAGGACATATTTTTGGTGACATAATTCCACCTAGGAGTGATCCTGAATGATCACAAGATAATTAAGTTTTCCACAATTGTAAATAAGCTATTTACAGATACAGCAGGTGCCTTCTTCTAGTAGACACTGACATGGTTGCTGTAAAATCAATGGGTTTGCAAACTCGACTTACTTTAGACATCCTTCTTGCAAAAGAGGGCAGATTCTGCAAGGTGTTGCAGGTTCAACCATGGGGTACAATATTAATAGTAATGAGCTGAGAAAGTACATTGTGAATGTGACAAACATGAAAAAGGATTTAAAGGGGTTGGAGACAACAGGTGCCTGGGACTTAATAGGGAATGTTTTTTCTGTAGTTAGAAAGTGGTTAAGAAGTTTAGGGAGAGGAATGTTGGCAGTAGTTTGAGACCTATACTGATAATAGCTTTGTGTGCCTTTATTGCATTTGGTACAACTTATATAAGAAGCTGAAAGAGATGAGAGCAAAGAGAGAAAGAAGAAAGGAAGAAACTGAGCTGGAGGATAGACGAAGTATCTAATACAGTGAGCATTAAAAAGTTAGAGGAGTCCAGAAGAGCTTTCCTGGATTGACCTCAAAGATTTTGATCTGTCTCATTGATATGAGATATTGTAGTCTGACGTGATGGCGTGATTCGCCACCAGAGGGGGATTGATGTAGGAGAAAATGTTATTGCTACTTTGATGTCACAATAATCATCTATATATGACAATCTTTGCTTTTGGTATTTGAAGTCCTAACATATGAATTGTAAAGTGGTGCACTGAAAGTCTATGTTCATTTGGTTTCACTGTAAAATAGTGATTTTTAAGTTATGTGGTATAACCCCCAAACTTTAATTATACTATTATAATTTCTAATGTAATGTGTTTCTATATGATGTTAATTATTAGTTTTCACTAAAATGAGAATGAATTTCTAGAAGATAATGTGTTAAATGTTACATGCAAATGTGACAATTAAAGAGTTGCCCTACAGTTACATAAATGTATTAACAGTGCTATTTCATTTTTAATCAACTGTGACAGGAACACTGACTTATTAATGATGAATTCATGATTTACATGTTGTGTGTGCCTTGCTTGATATAAATAAATGTGCCATTTTAATTCACTTTTGTTGTTAGCCTTAGTGAGGCCTGCAAAGCCCTGTTTCAATGGACGTGTAGAAAAAGGTTTAGTCATTCTTGTTAAAGTGGCATTCTTTCCAGATTTCGTTCCCATGAAATGCTAGCTTGGAAATATATGTCCTATTATTTTAACAAAAGCGAGCTTCAGAAAGTAACCTTGAACCCAGTACTTTGAGGAACTGTGAAAATGTACTATAAACAATGGTTTAAAACCGTACAGCTGAGCTAAGATGGATGCCTTTCTTATGTAGGTAATGTGAATCTTTCAATCAGTCAATCAGAAATTTGAGGGTCTCAAGGCACTGAGGAGGAGGAGGTGGGGGGAGAAAGTGCTACTACTGCTCGAACAGCCAGGTCTTGAGAAGTTTCCTGAAGGTAAGGAGGTCTTTGGTCTGATGCAGGTGGGTGGGAAGAGTGTTCTACGTCTTGGCGGCGAGGTGCGAGAAAGATCTGCCGCTGGTTGTAGTTCTATGAACGCGTGGGACGGTTGCGAGGGTGAGGTCAGCAGAGCGGAGATGCCGGGTCAGGATGTAGAAGGAGAGCTGTCTGTTGAGGTATTCTGGTCCGGTGTTGTGCAATACTTTGTGAGTGTCAGTGTGGAGTTTGAAGGTGATCCTCTTGTTGACTGGGAGCCAGTGCAGGTCTCTCAGGTGGCCTTTCCTGATATTTCAAGTGAATGTCATTTGATGAACTATGATTGAACAATTAAATTTTCTGATTGATGTCATGCAGCTGATAGAAGAACAATCAGTCATTTTGGACTTTAATTTAACGCTCTTCAGTTGGATTCACATCATTGTCCATTCGGCTTTGCTTGGACTCTGAGAGGTAGAGACCTCTCTACCCTTAATCTTCTTTTCCAGTGCTTCCGGAGACTTAGAATGTTTTTGCTTGAAACAAGAAAAAGACTCTTGACTTAGAATCTGCAATGTTGACTCCTTCCCTCTTTACTTACTTTTTGCCAACCATGGTCACCCAAATTTTGCCATAAATGTCATTTTCCAAATTCTTTTTGTCCTCTATTTTCTTTTTATTTATTGTCCTTTTTACTTTTCTGTACTTTTAGCCCAGGACATGCTAATTTGAAACTTGCCAATTTGTAGCGTTTTCCTTTGTCTTACCTAGCTCAATGTAGATGACCCATAAATTGCATTTATGCCTAAAGCTCTGACTTTCAAATCATTAGATAATTCTGTTGATATTTTGTATGGCTGTTGTTAAGTGGTTAGTCCTTCTGATGTTCGTTTGTCTAAACCTTTTCGGCCACCTGGGACAACCCATGATGATTCTGTATGTTTATAGTCATTTTGAGAATAAGTTACTTAAATTTGAGCATGAGTCTGTAATAAAATGTTTAACTTTAGTCCCGACTGGTGTTTTTCTTGTGTAGCTACATGAGTTATACTGTCATTTTGAATTGTCGCTTGAGTTTTGATGCCTAACCTTTTTACCCCTTTATGCTGGGTGAAAAGACCAATTGACCACATTAAAAGCATACCTGATAAGTGCTTTATCAAATTCAGATAAAACAAGTGTTAAGAAAGCCAATAGGCCTTAGTTTCATGTGCTGACTCATAAAGCGTTATCACACTTCATTGAGATACATGTGAGAAAGTAATCTGAAGAGGATAGAGAGGGCCATAACTGTAATGCAGTCCCTTGTGCAGTTCAAAGCAAGCACTCAAGTGCATGCTGAAGGAGACACCCAAACTCCAATAGCATTAGGTGAGAGGTAAATACTCTATTGCGCTAAGCCAAGACATGTTTGACTAAGGGCCTGATTTTGAAGTTGTCGGAGGGGTTACTCCGTCACAAAAATGTGACGGATGTCCTGTCTGCAGCATTACAATTCCATTATAACGTATGGAACTTGTAATACTCCAAACAGGATATGTGTCATGTTTGTGATGAAGTAACAACCCTGCAAAACGCTAGATCAGGCTCTTAGGCCCTCATTACAACCCTGTCGGTCGGTGTTAAAGCAGCGGTAATACCGCCAACAGGCTGGCGGAAAAAGAAAATGGAATCACGACCGTGGCGGAAACCGCCAACATAGACAGCCACTTTAACACTCCGACTGCCACGGCGGTACAAACAAACAGCGCGACGCTCACCGCCAACAGACAGGGGAAGACAATGTACTATTATGAGGCCAATACGCCACCTTTTCCGGGGCTAAACCAATGCGAACAAAAACACAGCGGAAACAGGACTTGGAAGGGAAAACACTCACCTCTCCACACCCCATGAGAAACCAGGACGCCATGGAGCCAGAACTCCAAATACTCCCTGCAATGGTATTCCTGCTCCTCTATCAGGAGCAACAAAGACGGCGGCAACGACCACGGTGAGTACTGCACCTACAACACAGGGGAGGGAAAAGAGAGTGACACACACACACACAACACGCAACACCCCCACCCTCACCCTCACCCACAACAATATACACACAAATACATGCTGCAACATTACATTTACACCCCACCCCCCTTTCAGGAATGCAAGGACAAAAGGAAATGAGTTGAATGATTGTAATCATGAAAAAAACAGTAGTCAAAACTCGAAATACAGTATATACAATACTGTACACCAACTACACAAGTCCGGATAGTGCACCAATAATTATCCGTGGACCACTGGGCCCAAAATGCATGGGCGAGGCCCACACTCAATACCAGACATCAAACGGAGATAACACTGCAGGGGCATCAGATCGAAATGAAACAGGCACCTCAGGGGGAAGGGAGGAGAGGCACCTCAGCCGCATGAGTGCACAACGCCACTGCTCCACGAGGGGGCTCCATGCCCACTGCTTAATTCTGGGGAGTACAAAGCCACAGTCTCTCAAGTCTCTCCAGTGGGTAGTTTGCCCACTGCTGCAACCTGGGGAGTGCAAAGCCACAGTCCCTCAAGTCTCTCCAGTGGGTGGTTTGCCCACTGCTTTATCATGGGGAGTGCAAAGCCACAGTCTCTCAAGTCTCTCCAGTGGGTGGGTTGCCCACTGATTTATCCTGGGGAGTGCAAAGCCACAGTCTCTCAAGTCTCTCCAGTGGGTGGTTTGCCCACTGCTTAATCCTGGGGAGTGCAAAGCCACAGTCTCTCAAGTCTCTCCAGTGGGTGGTTTGCCCACTGCTTTATCATGGGGAGTGCAAAGCCACAGTCACTCAGGTGGATGCCTATCTCCACTGGTTCTGGAGGGGGCTTTGTGAACAGAGTGCTTCATACTGCCAAGGACAGAGGTAGTGGATGTGATACTCCACTGGTTCTTGAGGGGGCTTTGTGCCCAGAGAGCTTCATCCTGCCAAGGACTGAGGTAGTGGATGCATTTCTCCACTGGTTCTGGAGGGGGCTTTGTGCCCAGAGTGCTTCATCCTGCCAAGGACTGAGGTAGTGGAGGCCTTTCTCCACTGGTTCTGGAAGGGGATTTGTGCCCAGAGTGCTTCATCCTGCCAAGGACAGAGGTAGTGGATGTCTTTCTCCACTGGTTCTGGAGGGGGCTTTGTGCCCAGAGTGCTTAATCATGCCAAGGACAGAGGTAGTGGATGTCTTTCTCCACTGGTTCTGGAGGGGGCTTTGTGCCCAGAGTGCTTCATCTTGCCAAAGACTGAGGTAGTGGATGTTATACTCCACTGGTTCTGGAGGGGGCTTTGTGCCCAGAGTGCTTCATCCTGCCAAAGACAGAGGTAGTGGATGCCTTTCTCCACTGGTTCTGGAGGGGGCTTTGTGTCCAGAGTGCTTCATCCTGTCAAGGACAGAGGTAGTGGATGCCTTTCTCCACTGGTTCTGGAGGGGGCTTTGTGCCCAGAGTGCTTCATCCTGCCAAGGACTGAGGTAGTGGATGCCTTTCTCCACTGGTTCTGGAGGGGGCTTTGTGCCCAGAGTGCTTCATCCTGCCAAGGACAGAGGTAGTGGATGCGTTTCTCCACTGGTTCTGGAGCGGGCTTTGTGCCCAGAGTGCTTCATCCTGCCAAGGACAGAGGTGGTGGACGCCTTTCTTCACTGAAGGTGTTGCATCATGGAAGCTGCCCAGGCTCCTGGAACTGACCACCAGGCTCGGTCGACTGACCACTGGGGATGGCAGCCATGTCTGCGGTGGTGCCACTGGCTCAGGATGTTGCAGTGCTTGCGGCGGTGTCAGTAGTGGCGGTGCTTGCGGCGGCCTCTGTGCATCGGTGCTGGCGGCAGACTCTGTGGCAGTGGTGCCTGCGGCGGCCTCTGTGGCATTGGTGCTGGCAGCGGGCTCTGTGGTGGCAGTGCTGGTGGTGGGCTCTGTGGCAGCGGTGCTTGTGGCGGTGCTGGTGGCGGGCTCTGTGGCGGCGATGCTGGTGACGGGCTCAGTGACTGCGTGATGGTTTTGGGCTCAGTGACTGCAGAGCAGGTGGTGGTGCAGGGGGCGGTGCAGGTGGTGGTCTTCTCCGCCGTACCGGTTGGGGCCGACGTGGACAGAAGGTGTGACACTGGTCCCATAGTCGGCACCGCCATGCCCTCTCCTGACCTGCCCTTGATTTTCTGGCCCTTCCCCAACTTGGATGGTGGCGCAGCTGTCTTGTCACTATCCCTTTTTGTTTACCATGAGCCCTTGGTGGCAGGTGTTTTTGCCTTCTCCCTCTGGGATGTGGGCAACTTTTTTACTTTTGCAGGTGGTGGAATGTCCTTGCCCTCGCTCTGTGGCACACTGGCTGCCCTGATGCTTGGCGAACTCCAAAAGCCCACTGTTGCTGAGACCACTGTGCCCGGTGATGTGGTGGCTGAGGTGCTGGGTTGAGATCTGGAAAACCTGGCCCTAGGGGATGGACGGGGGAGGTGTAGGGAAGAGGTCAATGTTAGCCAGGAAAATGTTTTTACACACAGTGGGATGGGTAGATGGAGTGGATTTGGGAGTGGAGGAAGAGGTAGTGGTTGTAGGAGGTGTACGATTGCTGAATTTGGATGAAGGTGCATGGGCTGGAGGCTGTTGTGAGGTGGATGGCTGTTGGGAGGGTGTGTGTCTGCATATGTGTACTTTGGGAGGAGGGCTCACAGATACACTGGTAGAGGACGTGGGGATGTGTGAATGGTAGTGGGGGTGGTGAGTGTACATGAGCGGTGTGTGGTGATGGGCGTGCTGGTGATTGAGGTAGTAGGTGAAGATATTGTGCATGCAGGTGTGAGTGGAGACCAGACAAGGAGGGAGGAGGATGACGTGGAGGAGTGGGACACAGTGGAGGCAGTGGATGTTGGTATGTCTGCATGGGAATGATGTTTGTGTGAGTGCCTGTGGGATGTGCAGTGCTTATTTTTCCCTGAGCAACCCTTGTGTGATGAGTTGTGTGCATGCTTGTCTGATGGTGTGCTTGGGATAAGCTGAGGTACAGGGGATTGGGTCTGGGTGGAAGAAGTTGGAGGGGGGAGGCTGGACACAGGGACAATGGCTGCCATCAGTGCTGAGGCCAGAGCCTGAAATGCTCTCTGTTGGGCTGCCTGACCAGAATGAATGCCCTCCAGGTATGCATTTGTTTGTTGCAAATGCCTCTCGACACGCTGGATGGCATTCACAATGGTAGATTGCCTAACAGTGAGGGATCTCCGGAGGTCAATAGCCTCCTCACTGAGGGCAGCAGGGCAGCAGGGCTGACTGGGGCAGGGCCTGAGGTTCCTGGGGCGAAGGAGGTGCCCATCCTCCTGGGTGAGCGGCTACGGGACACACGCTGAGGCGCTGCTGGGAGGGCGGTGCTGGTAGATGGGGTGGCGGCTGTACCTGTTGATGCGGGGTGAACAGAGGGGCCCGCCACTGCAAGGGAGCTCCCATCAGAGGAAGAGTCGCTGTCGCTGATGTCACCTATGTCCCCGCCGTGGAGCTCCCCTCGCCCTCCGTCCCACTGGTGGCTTCAGACTCCGTTGTCTCGCCCTCCAGGGCCATGTGGGATGCAGCTCCCTCCTGCTCCAGTGCCACTGCTCCTCCACCTGATGATGCTATTGCACACAAGAACAGGGAGACCACAAAAAGGGTGGGGGAAAGAAAGAAGAAATACATGTTCAGTGCATGCAATATCACTACCGTTGGCGGACACTATAGACACAGCAGCGCTCTGCACTACGTCATGCACTTAGAGTTCCTAGATTAATCACATGCCCATGGGGTACAAGGCCTATGCCTGATTGCTGCACACATGGAAGTCACAGGAGCCTGACTAGGTGTAGATGGCTCTTACCACTGTTGGAGATGGGGTGCCACATATCAATCAATCAATCAATCATTTCATTTGTAAAGCGCACTATGTACCTGTCAGGGTTTCGAGGCGCTGGGTGGGGGGGGGGGTGGGTGAGCTGTTAGCGGTCGAAGAGCCAGGTCTTGAGGAGTCTCCTGAAGGTGAGGAGGTCCTGGGTCTGGCGTAGTGAGGTGGGGAGAGAGTTCCAGGTCTTGGCGGCGAGGAAGGAGAAGGATCTGCCGCCGGAGGTCTTGCGCTGGATCCTGGGGACGATGGCGAGGGCGAGATTGGCAGAGCGGAGTTGACGAGTGGGGGCGTAAAAGTTGAGTCTGGAGTTGAGGTAGGTAGGTCCGGTGTTGTGTAGAGCCTTGTGAGCGTGGGTGAGGAGTTTAAAGGTGATCCTCTTGTCCACGGGGAGCCAGTGGAGGTCCTTCAGGTGAGGGGAGATGTGACATCGGCGGGGTATGTCGAGGATCAGGCGGGCGGATGCATTTTGGATACGCTGGAGTCGTTTGATGTCTTTTGTTTGGATGCCTGTGTAGAGTGCGTTGCCGTAGTCAAGTCTGCTACTGACGAGGGCTTGGGTCACCGTCTTTCTGGTTCCTGTTGGGATCCACTTGAAAATTCTGCGGAGCATTCGAAGGGTGTTGAAGCAGGAAGAGGAGACGGCGCTGACCTGTTTGGACATGGTGAGGGCGGAGTCCAGGATGAAGCCGAGGTTTCTTGCGTGGCTGGCTGGGGTGGGTGGGGGTCCGAAGTCGGTGGGCCACCAGGAGTCGTTCCAGGCTGAAGGGGTGCGCCCGAGGATGAGGACTTCCGTCTTGTCGGAGTTGAGCTTCAGGCGGCTGTCGTTCATCCACTCGGCGATGGCTTTTAGTCCCTCGTGGAGGTTGGTTTTGGCGGTGAGTGGGTCTTTGGTCAGGGAGAGGACGAGCTGGGTGTCGTCGGCGCAGGAGATGATGCTGAGGTGATGTTGGCGGGCCAGTTTAGCGAGGGGGGCCATGTAGACGTTGAACAACGTATGGCTGAGGGAGGAGCCTTGGGGGACGCCGCAGATGAGGTTGGTGGCTTTGGAGCGGAAAGGGGAGAGTCGGACTCTCTGGGTTCTGTCGGAGAGGAAGGATGAGATCCAGTTGAGGGCTTTATCTTGGATGCCGGCTTCATGGAGGCGGGTCAGTAGGGTGCGGTGGCAGACTGTGTCAAAAGCGGCTGATAGGTCGAGGAGGATGAGGGCCGAGGTTTCGCCGTTGTCCATTTGAGTTCTGATGTCATCTGTGGCGGCGAGGAGTGCAGTCTCGGTGCTGTGGTTTCGTCTGAAACCGGATTGGGAGGGGTCTAGGATGGAGTTGTCTTCGAGGAAGTGGGCGAGCTGTGTGTTGACGATCTTCTAGATGACTTTTGCTGGAAAAGGGAGGAGAGAGATCGGTCGGAAGTTTTTGAGGTCGTTGGGGTCAGCCTTGGGTTTCTTGAGGAGGGGTTGGATTTCTGCGTGTTTCCAGCTGTCTGGGAAGGTGGCGGAGTCGAAGGAGAGGTTGATGATCTTGCGGAGTTTGGGGGCGATGATGGCGTTGGCTTTGTTGAACACGTGATGTGGGCATGGGTCCGTGGGGGAGCCTGAGTGGATGGTGTTCATGGTTGTTATTGTTTCGGTGTCGTCCACGTGGGTCCAGGCGGTGAGGCGGCAGGCGTCTGTGGAGATGTCAGGGGTGGGGTCTGGCGGCGGAGTGGCGTTGAAGCTGTCGTGGATGGTTGTGATTTTCTGGTGGAAGAAGGTGGAGAGGTCGTCGCAGAGTTTCTGGGAGGGCGGGATGTCGTTGGAGTTGGCGTTGGGGTTTGAGAGTTCCTTCATGATGCCGAAGAGTTCTTTGCAGTCGTGGGCGTTGTTGTTGATGCGTTCAGTGAAGTGGGCGCGCTTGGCGACTCGGATCCGTTGGTGGTGTTCACGGTTGGCGTCTTTGAGGGAGGCGAGGTTGTCGGGTGTGCGCTCTAAGATCCACTTCTTCTTGAGCTTCTGGCAGAGGCTTTTGGAGGCGGTCAGTTCGTCTGTGAACCAGGCTGGTTTTTTCTTTCCTTGGTTGGCGGTGGGTTTCTTGAGTGGGGCTATTCCGCCGCCGATTCCGTTGGTTCGATCTCTTCTGGTGATTTTGTATCCCTCCGGTATGGCGATTGCGATGTCCGGGGCCGAGGAGTCGTTCCACCAGGTTTCGGTCAGGAATGCCACGTCAGGGGCGGTGGTGTCGAGTAAGTCCCAGAGTTCGATGGCGTGTTTTCGTGCGGAGCGTGTGTTGATGAGGATGCAGTTCAGGTGGTTAGTGTTGGAAGTTCTTGTTGTTGGCTTCGCCGTTCTGTCGCAGGAGAAGTTGCAGGTGCGGCAGGAGAAAGGTCCTTTTGTGTGCTTCGGGGTTGCAAGGAAGCACTCTGCGGAGGGGCCGGGGTTGAGTGCGCGGAGTTCGTTGGTTGAGTAGCGGACGCAGGGGATGCGGGGGGCGCGAGGACCAGGGGGGGTGGCGATGGGCGCGGTCCAGGCGCAGACGGGCGCAGACGGGCGCAGACGGGCGCAGACGGGCGCAGACGGGCGCAGACGGGCTTGCCTCTGGCGCGCCTCTGGCGCGCCAGCGGCGCGGACGCGCAGCGCCAGCCATTAAGAAGGGAGGGGGGAGGGAGGAGCAGCTGGGATGCGGGAGGCGGGAGAGAGCGGCGAATGGGGGCGCGAGGGGGGCGGGGCCGCAGGGAGGCAGCGGCAGGGATCGGAGAGCAGGGGGAGCGCACAAGGGGCAAAAGGCACAAAAAAACGAGCGAAATTAAAGGCAGTCACAATATGAAAACACACAGTATGAAATACAGTAATGGCACAGTACACGATCGGGGAAACAGCAATCAGAGGGGCACAACGGGGGCAGAAGCGCCGGAGGCGAGGTGCAGAAAAATGAGAAAAACAACTTACAGGACGGCGGAAAGTGGCACACGGGTCAAGTGAAGCTAGTCAGAGTCCACTAGACCCCAGGGATGAGGCGCAGGAGGATGCCTGCGGGTGGAGGAGGGCCTCAAACACGCAAACAGCAGCGTGGTCGGGGGACAGAGGCAGGAGGCAGCAGGTTGGTGCTGCGGTCGTGGGGGGCGAGCTCAGGACCTGAAACAGGTCAGAGGTCGCTCACTCGCCACGCGCAGCGCCAGCCATTAAGAAGGGAGGGGGAAGGGAGGAGCAGCTGGGAGGCGGGAGGGAGCGGCGAATGGGGGCGCGAGGGGGGCGGGCCGCAGGGAGGCAGCGGCAGGGATCGGAGAGCAGGGGGAGCGCACAAGGGGCAAAAGGCACAAAAAAACTAGCAAAATTAAAGGCAGTCACAATATGAAAACACACAGTATGAAATACAGTAATGGCACAGTACACGATCGGGGAAACAACAATCAGAGGGGCACAACGGGGGCAGAAGCGCCGGAGGCGAGGCGCAGAAAAATGAGAAAAACAACTTACAGGACGGCGGAAAGCGGCACACGGGTCAAGTGAAGCTAGTCAGAGCCCACTAGACCCCAGGGATGAGGCACAGGAGGATGCCTGCGGGTGGAGGAGGGCCTCGAACACGCAAACAGCAGCGTGGTCGGGGGACAGAGGCAGGAGGCAGCAGGTTGGTGCTGCGGTCGTGGGGGGCGAGCTCAGGACCTGAAACATAGCCTGCCTCACAAAGGGTCCTTGCCTACAAAGCTCGCCCTGGCCTAGGGTAACCCACTGCCCACCTCCCCCACCCAGACACCTCGTAATGCACACAGAGTCAGATGGATGTGACGGTACTCACCCCCTTGTGGCTGCTGTGATGCCCTCAAGTGCCCATCCAACTCCGGATACGCCATCGCCAGGATCCTGAACATCAGGGAGGTCATGGTGCGACGGGCTGTCTTCTTGCTCCAGCGGCGAATGTCCTTCCATCTTTTACGGCAGTGGTTCCTCCGTCTATGGTGGACCCCCAGGGTCCGGACGTCCTTGGCGATGGCACGCCAAATATCCTTCTTCTGGTGGGTGCTGACCTAGAGGAATAGTACAGGGGAAAAGGAAAAACTTTAACCGTCCGGACTGTCACAGTCATTGGCCCACATTCCCACCCTTGCCCTGACGCAAATACACTCACCGTCCGCACATGCAGGCCTCAGTGCCCCCCTCATGTATCTTCCATCCATACCACTCCAAACAGGCATTGCCCATGCAGCATGCTCACAATGTACTCACCTGTTTGTCTGGAGGACTGTAGAGTAGCGTGTACTGGGGGAGGACCCCATCCACTAACTTCTCCAACTCCTCCGAAGTGAAGGCAGGGGCCCTTTCCACAGACACATGAGCGATTGTCACTTCCAGACTGAGCTCACAGCAGCACTTGCAGTGTAGGTCCTCTCCTGTCGAAGGTCAGGTATCAAGTGAACAGACAGAAAATGGCGGTCACGTCCACGGCGGTGTGTACCGTCACCGCTGGCGTACATTGTCATTGGCTCCTGGGACCCATAGGGTCCAATGTTAACCAATGCAGGCGGCCCCCCACCTCCTCCCCCACAACTAACAACATGGGAGGAGCAGGTCTTGGCTATACTGCATCCTGAGGGTCTCGCAGGAGTAGCTGGAGGAATGGACTCTGGTAAGTCACATCTTAACTATTACATCCCCCACCCTACCTGCATGCCATCACATACCCCCACCCTCGCCCTCACCCCCATCACTCCAACTCTTCACACATGTCCCAATATCATTAACCACACATCCCAAACCCAAGTCCTGCATGCAACACCAAAGCATGGACACCCATCTCCTATGCATGGCCACTGCACATACCCATACACCCCCTAAACCATCATCACACAAGGTCCTACACAGGAATGCAACCACTGGGGTACAGGGTCACCCACCCATTGCACACCATGGCACACACAGATGCAATAATCATGCCTTTACACCCCTGCAGGACCCATACCCAATGTCACCGGACAGGAGGGTCCAGACATGTCCACTCCACCCACAGAAGAGGCCCACAGTGATAACAGCAGCTCTGTCAAACTGGATCTAGTTGACCAGCCCGGCCCATCTGGGACCTCGGGACAGTCGGTTCCCCTCACACTGGCACAAGCCACTACAGAGCCTCCCCCCTCTGGAAACACCAGCAGAGCACCCACCCAGTGGGCCCATCCTGCTGTCCCCAGGACACGTCAATCAGCAGTGTGTCCACCACTACAGGGAACCCAGGCTAACCCACCACCCCAACAACAGGGACCTGGGGGCAGTGGCAGTGGGCACATGGTTCAGGGCATAGAGGCCCAGGAACACAGGGGAACTGGGAGGGCCGCTGTGCGACAGGGGGAGGACAGACCCAGGGAACCCACTCTCCACGAGGCCCTCTCCAACATCATGGGAGCCTACCACCATTCCCAGGAGATGATGGCAACGGTACTGGCCAAGTGTCAGGAGACCCAGCGGCTGCAGGAGGAACAGTATTTGGGCTTCAGGGAGGAACTCAAATCCATCAATTCCACCCTGGGAACCACTGTAGGGGTGCTGAAGGAACTCGTCAACACCAGGAGGGACACTGTGGCACAACAAGGGGCCCCTGACACTAGCCTGGACGATGAACTGCCCACCACCTCCGCAGGTGCTAGTGGACAGGAGGCCGTGCCACAGGACCACCACACCAGCACCCCACCCCCTGCAGAGGGAGAACCACCCCCAAACAGTCCCTGAGATCCAGGACAAAGACAGAGAATGATGCCAAGACCCCCGCCAAGAAATGAGACCGCCCTGATTGTCATCCATTTGTCCCACTTTGTTACCCTGTCCATCCTTAAACTGCCCTAGCTCCACTTCCTATGCCCCTTTGGACAATGCAACTGTGAGACTAATAGACTGGACTCTGCCATGGACAATCCTACACCATCAACCCTGACCAATTTTACAACCCCCTGTGTGCATTAGCATCATCAGGCGGAGGAGCAGTGGCACCGGAGCAGGAGGGAGCTGCATCCCACATGGCCCTGGAGGGCGACACTACGGAGTCTGAAGTCACTAGTGGGATGGAGGGCGAGGGGAGCTCCACGGCTGGGACAGGAGCTGACACCAGCGATACAGACTCCTCCTCTGATGGGAGCTCCCTTGCGGTGGCGGCCCCATCTGTGCCCCCGCATCTACAGGTACAGCCACCACCCCCCTACCAGCACCGCCCTCCCAGCTGCCCCTCAGCGTTTGCCCCGTGCCCGCTCACCCAGGAGGGTGGGCATCACCTTCGCCCCAGGCACCTCATCCCCTGCCCCAGTCAACCCTGCTGCCTCAGTGAGGAGGCCATTGACCTCCTCAGGTCCCTCACTGTTGGGCAGTCTACCATTTTGAATGCCATCCAGGGTGTAGAGAGGCAGTTGCAACAGACCGATGCATACCTGGAGGGCATTCACTCTGGTCAGGCAGCCCTTCAGCGAGCTTTTCAGACTCTGGCCTCAGCACTGATGGCAGCCATTGTCCCTGTCTCTAGCCTCCCTCCTCCACCTTCCTCCACCCAGACCCACACCCCTGTACCTCAGCCTATCCCAAGCACACCATCAGACCAACATGCACACACCTCAACAAACAAGGGAAGCTCTGGCAAACATAAGCACCACATATCCCACAGGCACTCACACAAGCATCACACTCATGCAGACACACCAACATCCACTGCCTCCACTGTGTCCCCCTCCTCCTTGTCTCCCTCCTCCCTCTGTCTCGTCTCCTCTCACACATGCATGCACTACATCGTCAGCCACTACGTCCATCACCAGCACACCCACCACCATCCCCCACTCACGTGCAGTCACCACCCCACTACCATTCACACATCCCCTGTGTCCTCTCCCAGTGTGTCTGTGAGGCCACCTCCCAAGGTACACAAACGCAGCCACAAACCCACCCAACAGCCATCCACCTCACGACAGCCTCCAGCCCATGCACCTTCACCCAAAGTCCCCAAATGTTCACCTCCTACAACCACTACCTCTTCCTCCACTCCCAAACCCCCTCCAGCTACCCGTCCCAGTGTTCCTAAGAAACGTTTCCTTGCCAGCCTTGATCTCTTTCCCACACCTCCCCCACCCCTTCAATCTCCTAGGGCCCGACTCTCCAGGTCCCAACCTAGCACATCAGCCACAACATCGGTGGGACCAATAGTGCCAGTAGTCACCGGATTATGGAGTGCACCAGGCAGCAGGGCAGCCAGTGTGGCAAGGAGCCAGAGCACACACAGTCCCCCACCTGTGAAGCATAAAAAGTTGGACAGTGCCCGACGGGAAAAGGGAAAGAAATCAGCCACCAAAGCCGCTCCCAGGGGTACAGTTGGGAGTGTGGAGACAGCTGCGACACCATCCAAGGTGGGGAAGGGGCACATTAAAACCGGCAAGTCTGGAAAGATCAGCACAGCGGACAAGACCGCCAACAGCACTGCTGCCCAGGAGAACACCACCACCAGCAGCCCCGCTGCCCAAGACAGAACCGCCAGCAGCAGCCCCGCTGCCCAAGACAGAACCGCCAGCAGCAGCCCCGCTGCCCAAGATAGAACTGCCAGCAGCAGCCCCGCTGCCCAAGACAGGACCGCCAGCAGCAGCCCGCTGCCCAAGACAGAACCGCCAGAAGCCCCACTGCCCAGGAAAAGACCGCCACCAGCTGAAATGCTGCCCAGGACACCGGCACCAGCAGCACCGCAGGCCAGGACAAGACCGCCACCAGCAGAACCGCTGCCCAGGACACCGCCGCCAGCAGCACTGCAGGTCAGTGAGCGCCAATGTATCCCACACTACTGAGGCCGCCACAGACAGGATGAAGCACTCTGGGCACCAAGCCCCGTCCAGAACCAGTGGAGATTCACATCCACTACCTCTGTCCTTGGCAGGATGAAGCACTCTGGGCACCAAGCCCCCTCCAGAACCAGTGGAGAAATGCATCCACTTGAGAGACTGTGGCTTTGCACTCCCCAGGATTGAACAGTGGGCAAACCACCCACTGTAGAGACTTGAGAGACTGTGGCTTTGCACTCTCCAGGATTGAACAGTGGGCAAACCACCCACTGGAGAGACTTGAGAAACTGTGGCTTTGCACTACCCAGGATTGAACAGTGGGCAAACCACCCACTGTAGAGACTTGAGAGACTGTGGATTTGCACTCCCCAGGATTGAACAGTGGGCAAACCACCCACTGTAGAGACTTGAGAGACTGTGGCTTTGCACTCCCCAGGATACATCAATGGGCAAGGAGCCCCCTCGTGGATCTGGCATCGTGTACTCAACCAGCTGAGGTACCCGTCCTTTCCTTCCCCCTGAGGTGCCTGTTTTGTTTCTATCTGATGACCCTGCAATGTTCTCTCCGTCTTGTTCAGGTATCTTGTGTAGGCCTCGACCATGCCTTTTGGGCCCAGTGATCCATGGACTGTGATGGTGGAATCCCTTGGACTTGTGCTCTTGGTGTATAGAATTGTATATAGTATAAATATATATATTTGTAAATATTTTTTATTTATGTCATTGAATATATAACAGTTATTCAACTCATTTCCTTTTGTCCTTGCATTCTTCCAGGGGCATTTGGGGGGTGTAACTGTAATGTATCAACATGTATTAGTGTGTGTGTTGTAGTGGGTGAGGGTGGGGGTGTTGTGTGTTGCGTGTGTGTGTCACTGTTTTTTCCCTCCCACCCTCCCCTGTGTCGTAGGTGCAGTACTCACGTGGCCTTGCCGCCGGCGTTCGTGCTCCTGGTATAGGAGCAGGAAGAGAATGGCAGGTAGAATTTGGAGTTCCGGCTCCATGGCGTCCTGGTTCCTCATGGGGTGTGTAGAGGTGAGCGTTTTCCACGGAAAAGGTGGCGGATTGGTGGGTTGTAATAGTGTGGGCGGTACATTGTCCTCCGCCTGTCTGTTGTCGGTTACCACTGCGGTGTTTGTTTGTACCGCCGTGGTGGTCGGAGTGTTAAAGTGGCTGTCTATGTTGGCGGGTTCCGCCATGGTCGTGATTCAATTTTTTTTACTGCCGGCCTGTTGGCAGTTTTACCGCCGCTTTAACACAGACCGCCAGGGTTGTAATGACCAGCATAATATTAGACAGTGGGTGTGCAGATTAACTTCAGTGATGTGCACAGTAGTAGAGTCAGCAATTTGCATGTTTTTTACAACAAAGATTTGGGTGCAGATTGACCAATGATTTGCATATTAGTAAAGTTCACATTGATGTAGATCGTATACTACAGCTGTGCAGATTAAAATCAGTGACTTTCAAACTAATACAGTCAGCGATTCTCACACTTTTGAAAACATAGAGTTGGGTGTCCAAATTAATTCCAGAGATTTGAACCCTGATAAAATCCATGAGATTGCAGACTGCATTTGTCAGTTGTGCAAATTAATTTCTGCAACTTGCATCCTAATTAAGTCAGCAAGTGAGTGTGCAGATTATTCTCAGCAATTTGAAAGTTCATAAAATCTGATGTTCCACTGTTGGCATTGAAACTGTGGTTTAGATATTTTATGTCTTACTTGGGCGCAGTCAATTCTCAGAAAGAAAAAAGTTTGATATACTATGGCATGGGTGTGGAGGGCATATCTTTGATAATTTTCCTTAGTACATTCTTCTTGAAGTTGAAGGTCTTGATGTATTTGTAATAGTAGTTGCACAATTCGACAGATATTTTTCTCAATCAAAACAAAATTGTGGCATATAGCTATACATTCTTTACAGGAGCACAAAAACCTAGTGATAGTATTGATACATTTACAGTATAACAGCATTACAAATGTAATACTGATGTGCAACATTAGGTGAATCAATGGCTAATGCAAAAAGCACAGAAAGTTCTGCTGAGCATAAAAAACAATGAGAACTCTAATGCTACAATTTCTAGAATGGTTATTAGTAAACCTCTAATTACAAATGATAAAAGAAAACAAAATGTTAAACAACAAAACACCATAGCTAAACAAATATAGAAAGTTTATTTCTTATAGGTGGTTCATCTATACATGTTTCTTCATCCAAAATGTATCCAGGCATAGGTCTACAATGTAGGAATCTTGAAACAGTGGGGCCCATATTTATACTTTTTGACGCTAAACTGCGCTAACGCAGTTTAGCGTCAAAAAATTTTGCGACGTCTAACGCCATTCTGAAGCGCCATGCGGGCGCCGTATTTATGGAATGGCGTTAGACGGTGCAATCAGACCGGCGCTGCCTGGTGTGCGTGGAAAAAAAACACGTAGACCAGGCAGCGCCGGCGTTGGGAAAAAATGACGTTAGGGCATCTTAAAATGGCGCTAGTCAGGTTGACGCAAAAAAATCGTCTTAACCCGATTTGCGCCATTTTTTCGACGCCCAGACGCCATTTCATGACTCCTGTCTTACTAAAGACAGGAGTCATGCCCCCTTGCCCAATGGCCATGCCCAGGGGACTTGTGTCCCCTGGGCATGGTCATTGGGCATAGTGGCATGTAGGGGGGCACAAATAAGGCCCCCCTATGCCACAAAAAAAATAAAAAAATAAAAAAAATTATACTTACCTGTACTTCACTGGGATGGGTCCCTCCATCCTTGGGTGTCCTCCTGGGGTGGGCAGGGGTGGCAGGGGATGTCCCTGGGGGCAGGGGAGGGCACCTGTGGGCTCATTCTGAGCCCACAGATCCCTTAACGCCTACCCTGACCCAGGCGTTAAATTCAGGCGCAAATGCAGGTTTTTTTGACCCGCCACCTCCCGGGCGTGATTTTTGCCCGGGAGTATAAATACGACGCATTTGCGTCGCCGTCATTTTTTTAGACGGGAACGCCTTCCTTGCATCTCATTAACGCAAGGAAGGCGTTCACGCAAAAAAATGACGCTCTTTCTTCATACTTTGGCGCTAGACGCGTCTAACGCCAAAGTATAAATATGGCGTTAGTTTTGCGCCGAATTTGCGTAGAAAAAAACGACGAAAATTCGGCGCAAACGGAGTATAAATACGGGCCTGGGTCTCTTCTTTAGAGAATGCAGGGGAGGAAAGAAACATAGGCCCTCATTATGACATTGGCAGTAAATCCGGCTTATCACCGTGGTGATGGCCTCCAACATACCACCGGTGGCGGATATCCATTCTCCATATTATGACACACACACACCAATTTGACAGAATACTGCCACATACACAAATCCGCCAGCCCAAAGGTCAGTGCTAAAGTGGCGGAACCAACACCCATACTGTTACACCAACAGAACAACGCCCACCACATCATGACTCACGAATCACCAAGGTGGACATTCAATGGCGGTAAACCATTGGCGGTACAAACCGGCGCGCTCAGAATGGACACCCAGATGCTAAACTACACAACATTGGCCAATACCAAATACAAACACCTGACACTCATATATCACTACAACCACCACAGCACTATAAACACACACCCACATTACCCACAACCCTTTACGAATACAAATTATTGCCCCAGACTGACACCAAGACTACTGCAACAACTAGACACACACACCACATACACCAACACATCTCTCACACACCCCACTTCACACACCCAACCACAGTACCCAATACCCACACACTTACACATACCACACAACACCCATGCCCCCACAAAGGCACCCCCATTTTACAGATGAGGAATTGCGGGTCATAGTGGAGGAAATAGTCAGGGTAGAGCCACAGCTGTTTGGAGGACAGGCACAGCAAATATCCATTTCCAGGAAGATGGAGCAATGGCGGAGAATCATGGACCGGGTGAACGCAGTGGGACAGCATCCAAGAACAAGGGACGACATCAAGAAGAGGTGGAACAACCTACGGGGGAAGGAACGTTCTGTGGCAGCAAGGCACCAGCTTGCCATACAGAGGACTGGTGGTGGACCCCCACCTCCTTCCCCCACAGCTCACAGCATGGGAGGAGCAAGTCTTGGCAATACTGCTTCCTGAGGGACTCACTGGAGTTCCTGGAGGACTGGACACTGGTAAGTCAATATTTACTACTTATCACTCCCATACCTGCATATCATCACAGCCCCTCACCCTCAATCCCATCCCTCTACTCCATCCCACACACTGCACCTACACTTATGACTAACCCTAATGCCAAGCCCTGCATGCCATACCAATGCATGGACAGCTCTCCCATCTCTGCATGGACACCATCACAAAAACATGCACAGCATGGAGAACTTACAATCCCACAATACAACACCATACACAAATAAAGGTGGCAGGGTAACAGCAACGCTAGAGGGGAAGCTAGGGACGTAAAATATGTCACAGACATGAAGCATAACACATCACTTACATCCCCACAGGTGCCCAGCCAAGCTCAGCGGAGAGGAGGTGTCACTACTAACCATTCCCCCAAAAGAAGATGCCCCCAGTGATGACAGTAACTCTGGACTACAGGATCTGGATGAACTACCTTGCCCATTTGAGACCCCTGGTCAGTTGGTCACCCCAGCCCATTCCCAGTCAACCACAGAGCCTCCCCATCAGTATCCAACACCACAGCACCCACCCAGCATACCCACACCTCTGGCCCCAGTACAAGTCAATCAGCAGTGTGTCCACCTGTACAGGGACACCAGTCCACAACTTACACCCAAGACAATCAGGGACCTGAGGTCATTGACAGTGGGCACACCGTTTAGGAAACACAGGCACAGGGCAACAGGGACACTGGGAGGACTGCTGTGCGGCAGGGGGAGGATGGGTCCACGGAACCAACTCTCCAGGAGGCACTCATCAATGTCCTTGGGGCCTATTAACAATCTCAGGACACAATAGCAGGGGTGCTGGCAAACATGGCCAACATCATGAGGGAATGCTCAGTAAAGCAGCGGGCGCCTACCTCTAGCCAGTCTATTGACAAGCCCTCCACTTCCGCTGCAGCTAGTGGGCAGGAGGCCCTGCCACAGGACCCACATGCCACCACCACCCCTCCCCCTGCAGAACGTGAATCATCCCGCAAACTTTCTCTGCAACCCAGACAGAAGCCAGAGACACTTGCCAAGACTCAGACCGCCACCAGGAAGTGAGACTCTCCTTATTGTCCACCTTGCATCCCACCCTGTCACCTTGTCCACTTTGAACTGCCTTTGCTCCCCTTCCCATGGCCCTTTGGACATAGGGCCTGTGCTAAAACAGACCTGAACCATACCCTGGACTTTCCTCTGCCATCACCCCATTCCATTGCACTTTACAGTCAATTATTTGCACTACAATAAACATCCTTGAACATAATTTGAATGACACTGTTTTATGTGTTGAAAATGTGCATTTATGGGAACGGTCACATCTAGTGCAAATAATCTGAACACTGTGATAGCATACAAAGAATGACCTGTAGCTGTCTGCAGTAAACACATCAGGACACTGTTGTCATATCACCAACATCTATAAAAGGACAAGTAATTGGTGACAGTAAGTTGAAATGCAAGGGAAATGCTACAGCCACACAGAAAACATCAATAGTCTGAGTAATGGTCAGTTGCACTCTCTCACTTGTGTGTCATTAGAAGTATTGATGTATAACTGATGTTCTGTTGTCCACATCCTCATCCTCTGCCTCGCCATCCTCGCTGTCATCAGGGTCCACTGCTGCCACAGGGGCATCTCCACCCCCCTCCTCCTGCAGAAAAGGCATATGTTGTCTGAGGGCCAGGTTGTGCAACATTCAGCATGCCACTATTATCTGGAAGACCTTCTCGGGTTAGTAGCACAGGGATCCACCTGTCAGCTGCAGGCATCTCTACCTGGCCTTCAGGAGGCCGAAGGTCCTCTTGATTATTCTCCTGGATCGCCCATGTGCATCATTATAACGGTTCTTAGCCCCTGTCCTGGCATTCCTCACAGCGGTCAGGAGCCACGATAGGTTTGGGTAGCCAGAGTCACCTGCAAATAGTGAGGGACAGATTTTAGCCATACACAATCCTATGGGGATAACACTTGAAGGCATGCACTGACATACAGTGGATGGGGACTCTGGTTCACCTATTAGCCACACCCTGTGCCTCTGTAGTTGGGCCATCACATTTGGGATGCTGCTATTCCTCAGAACGAAGACGGCATGTACCGACCCAGGATACTTGGCAGTGACGTGGGAGATGTACTGGTCCATCAGGCACACTATTTGCACATTCAGTTTGTGGAAACTCTTCCGATTCCTGAACACCTGTTCATTCTGGCAGTAGCCCTTCACAGAGTTGCCCGTGGCCGCTCAGCCAGGAAGGTGGGCATCTCCTTTACCCCATGCACCTCTGGCCCTGCCCCAGTGAGCCCTGCAGCCCTGAGTGAGGAGGCTATTGACCTCCTGAGATCCATCTCTGTAGGGCAGTCAACCATTGTGAATGCCATCCAGGGGCTGGCATCCCAGATGCAGCAATGCAATGCATTCCTGGAGGGCATCCACGGTAGAGATTGATTCAGGCTCTGGCCTCCTCTCTGATGGCAGCCATTGTCCCTGTTTCTACCATCCCCCTCCAACTACCACTTCCCAGTCCCAGTCTCCTCAACCCTAGCCCATCAAATGCACACATACAGATGAACATGCACCTAAGATATCACACAAGAGTGGCACAGTCAAACACAGGCACCACACTTCATTCCACAAGCACTCAAATAAATACCAGACAAGTGTACACACATCCACATCCACTGCCTCCAATGTCTCCCCCTCCTCCTCCTCCTCTGCCTCCCTCACAGTCACATCTACACTCACACCTGCATGAAGTGCTTCAATAGCCACCACCAGCATCAGCACACACACCTCACTGGCAGACAACTCAACAACATCCATTCATGTGTCCCCTATGTCCTCTCCCACCCTGTCTGCCCACTCCCTCCTAGAGGACACAAAAGTGGGCACTCAGACACCCAACAGCCATCACTTCATATCAGCACACTGCCCATGCACCTGCACCCAAGTCCAGCAGATGTACTCCTCCAAAAAACGCTCCCTCAACCTCCATTCCCATCCCTCCTCTCACATCCCACCCCAATGCCTCTTAGAAGCTTTTCCTTGCACATCTTGACCTCTTCCCATCCCCTCCCCTCCGTCCTGCCTGTAATAGCAAGGTCCCAACGACCAAGCCCATTACCACAGCCAAACAGTCCACGGGGACACTGGAGGCACCTCCTAGTCGTGGAGGCAAGACAGTGAAGGATCCCACTCCACCAGCCAGAAAAGGGAAGGATCCCACTGAACCAGCCAGGAAAGGGATGGATCCCACTCCACCAGCCAGGAGGAGTAAGGTTTCCACTCAAACACCAATGCAAGAAAAGGTTCCCACTCAACCACCAATGACAGGCAAGAGGCCCTCACCTCCAGCTGGGACACAGGAGCCCTCACCTCCAGCAGAGGCTGCCCAGGTGACATCTCCCCCAGCAGAGACACAGCAGCTCTCACCTCCAGCAGAGGGCATGTAGGCCACTCTCCAGGGACTGTTGTACAAGGACCCTCCTCCTGAACCAGTGGGCAAGTTCCCCACCTCAAAGACTGTGACTTTGCACTCCCCAGCATTGGGAAATGGTCATGGAGCCCCCTCCTGAACTAGTGGGCATGTTACCCACTACAGAGACTGTGACCTTGCACTCCCCAGCATTGGGAAATGGGCATGGAGCCCCCTGCAGTATCAGTGGGCAAGTTCCCCACCTCAGAGACTGTGACCTTGCACTTCCCTACTTTGGGAAATGGGCATGGACCCCCTCTACAACCAGTGGGCAAGTTCCTGACTTCCGCTGAGGTGCCCGCACCCCCTTCCCCCTGAGGTGCCTGTCCACTTCAGTGATGTTGCCCCTACACAGTTTTGTACATAGTAAGTCAGGGTCGAATTGGGGCTTGGACTGTGCCCTGTGGCCATGTGGGTCATATGGACTGGTCATTGGCCCTTTCTGGACAGTTTATTTATCTCTGTTCTAAAATTGGTTCATATGGCGGCTTTTGCATTGCAATTCCATTTTCAGTACTTCCGAATTCTCTAGTCCTTGAATTATTATGTTGTGTGTCGTGTGTCATTGATTTACGTCTGCAGCTGGTTGTGTGTACGGTGTGTGTGTGTTGTTCATGTGTGTCTCACTCTCCTTTTCCTACATCCTTCACTTGTGTGCTAGGCAGCTGTACTCACCATTGTTGTCTTCGCTGGCGTTGGTGTTCCATGTGGAGCATGGCGTAGAAGAGGATCGGGAAGACTTGAAGTTCCGGTTCCATGGCAGCGTTGAGCTTTTCTGTGTCGTTGTTGGTGAGTCTTTGGGCTTCTGTGATGTGTTTCCGCCAGGCTTTTGATGGCATTGGTATAGCCCTGGAAATCGTGGCAGTGGGCTGTTCATAATATGGTGGGCAGTACCTTGTCTTCCGCCTGGCTGTTGATGGCTACCTCCGTGGTGCATGGTGTTAACACCCTGGCGGTTAGTGTTATATATTGACTGTCTATGGGAGTTCTCACTGCCATGATCATAATTTGGCGGTAATTACCACCAGCCTGTTGGCGATATTACCGCCACTTTAACAGTCACCACCAATGTCATAATGACCACCATAATGTTTGTTGTGTAGTTGCTGACGATCTTGATATTGAGGAATGTAGGTATGAATGTGACAAATATTTTTTTTTTTTTGTGAAAACTGAAAATGAGAAGAGAGGAAGGAAACTTGTAGATTCAGGTGTTGATGTATAAATTGACAACAAAAGTATAAGTCTATTAGTAGATACAGGAGCATGTATTGCAATTGTGCCTCAAGAAAAACACAATTTGTGTTGGCAGGCTAAAACATTACTACCAGCATATATTTTAACTGTTGTTTTTGAAGGAAGTATAACAGACTCAAAAGGTTACATTTGGGGAACCATAGAAAGTTTGGTACAACCATCAAAGTCAAAGTTTATTTAGCAAAGTAAGGCATTAACATGTTAGGACTGTTACATCAAGCAGAAGTCAACAAAACAATAAAAGCTGGAGTAGATAAACCAATTGTTATTTAATAAAATAGAGTAAGTTGACTTCAAGAAAACTTTGAGAATGCGACCATGTGGGAAGAATTATGTGATTATTATGTGATGCTCACTATTAAAGTAAAAAATAAAGGTTGTACAAGTTAAACACATGCCACAGAATATTCAGTTTTGTGCAAGAATAGAGTTATCCACTATGCTACAAAATATATGTTCACAAGATATTATTGAGAAGACTGAGGCTATATTATGGTTGTCCCCTATTGCTTTAGCAAGAAAGAAATCTGGTGAACTCAGAATTTGTGTGGACATCGAAATGTAAGTAGAGCCATTTGAGTAATTATTATCCCCTACCCAGGATTGAAGATGTAATCATGAAAGCAAGCTTTTCTGGTAGTTTATGAAATTAAATCTTAGAGCATCTTATCACCAACTGGAGCTGGATGTGCAATCTTACCATTTAACCACTTTTGTTACTCTGAATGAAGTTTTCCAACTTTGTAGGCTATCAGTTGGTTTCTGTTGGCAACTGTTGTGTTTCAAAGAATGATAACAGAGAAGTTTGAGGGGAACTCCCAGGTGCTTATCTTTCAAGATAACATTTTAATTTTTACTGATAGTGAACATGAACTTGACAGATTAGCATTTGAGATACTGCGTAAATTAGAAGAAAGAGGAGTTAATCATAGAAAAGAAAAGAGTATATGCAAAAAGAAAGAAATTGAGTACTTTGGAAATAACTTATTGGATAAATTTGTAAACATAAACCAAATTTAGTGAGGAACATTGTGGATGCTCCAGCACCAAAGAATAAATAACAATTACTAACCTTCCTAGGTTTGTGCGAATTGTATGCTAAGTTTTAAAAAAAATGTTCAAACATGACTGAGGGGGTCATTCTGACCCTGGCGGTCATCGACCGCCAGTGCCAACGACCACGGAAGCACCGCCAACAGGCTGGCGGTGTTTCCTGGCCAATTCTGACCGCGGCGGTAAAGCCGCGGTCAGAAAAGGGAAACCGGTGGTTTCCCGCCGGTTTTCCCCTGGCCAAAGGAATCTTCCATGGCGGCGCTGCTTGGGATTCCGACCCCCTTCCCGCCAGCCTGTTCCTGGTGGTTTACACCGCCAGGAAGAGGCTGGCGGGAACAGGTGTCATGGGGCCCCTGGGGGCCCCTGCACTGCCTATGCCACTGGCATGGGCAGTGCAGGGGCCCCCTAACAGGGCCCCATAAAGATTTTCAGTGTCTGCTTGGCAGACACTGAAAATCGCGACGGGTGCCACTGCACCCGTCGCACCGCAGCAAATCCGCCGGCTCCATTCGGAGCCGGCTTCATCTTTGCTGGGGCTTTCCCGCTGGGCCGGCGGGCGATCTTTTGCAGATCGCCCGCCGGCCCAGCGGGAAAGTCGGAATGCCCCCGCGGTCATCTGACCACGGGGCGGTGTTTGGGCGGTTTCCGCCCGGTGGGCGGCACCCGCCGCCCGCCGGGGTCGGAATGACCCCCTGAGTGTTTTAGGGTTCTGTTGAAAAAATGTGCTACATTTCAATGGTTTAGTGTGGGAACATGTTCAAGAGAATTGAGCAAGACATTGTACAAGCACAGCTTTACATTTGTTGAGGGTAAGGAAACTGTTGTTATAGTTGAGTCATATGAGTATGGCTTTGGTGCAGTGCTTTCTCAAACTAATAGCAAAAGTACAAAAACTGTTGGATTTGCCACTAGAACTGTGCATCAAGTGGAGAGGAACTATTCGGTAATAGCAAAAGAACTTTTAGTATGAGTGTAGACTGGCAAAAAATTCAAATCTTATTTATGGGGTAGGCCTTTCATTTTGAAAACATCATAAAACTTTAATTGATATTTTGTCTGGAACGAAGATCAAAAAATCAACAGGGCGTACAGGGTTTGACTTATTGCTAAATTGTTAGAGTTCACTCTTGTTGCAGAATATGGCCCTCATTACAACCCTGGCGGTCGGTGTTAAAGCGGCGGTAATACTGCTAAAAGGCCGGCGGTAAAAAAAATGGGATTTGGGCCGTGGTGGTTACCACCATCCAAGACCGCCACTTTAACACACCGACTGCCAGGGTGGTAACAGCCGCTGGGCTGGAGACTTCGGTCTCCAGCCCGGCGGCCGTCACAATCCCACCCTCGGGATTACGACCCGGCCTACTGCCATGGTTTTCGTGCCAAACTTACAGCAGCGAAAACCCCTTCCCTGGCATTGATAGGGGTCTCCCCCACCTCCCTCCCCCTCCACAGATGCTTCCCCTACCCTCCCCCTACCTCTCCTGCCCCCCACACATATAGACACCCACACGTGCTCCCATATACACACACATACACACATGCATACCCACCACCACCCACGCATGCACACATAAATACCCACACACCGCAACACACACCAACATAGCTTGTCAAACACATGCATTCACAACACACAAAACTCACAATCACTCATTCACGCGTGCATCCAACACGACTCACGCTCGCATGCACGCAGCATACCAAAACATACACACCCCCCACATACACACAACGCCCCCACCCACCTCTCCTGTCAGAGAACCTGACTTACCTGCTTGCAGGGAGTCCTCCAGCTGGAGACGGTCCGCGGCACTGCTGTCAGCAGCAGCGTCTGCCAGCAGAACACTGACAGGGCGTATTGTTGCTCGTGATACGGTTGGTGGTGTTTTGCTGGTGTGGCGGTGCTGCTGTCAGCAGCGGCGCCTTACAGCCACCCACCGCCATGACCGTCAGCGGTGTTCCACCAGCATTCCGACGGAATATAATCGGCGGTAATGATACGCGTAGACGGCTGCTAGTCACAGTGGCGGTATGTTGGCGGCCGTCGCCGTGGCAGTAGGTGGTCAAAACCGCCAATGTTGTAATGCGGCCCTATATTTCCAGATGGAAAAATTGCAGTGTTGATTATTTATCAAGACTGCCCATAGATTAATCTGATGAGCAAGATTGGGAAATGGAACTGAAGAGTAGTTTGTAGCGGGAGTAGAAAACTCTAGTATTTGTAAAAGTGAAGGACACTCATGTATGACATTTTTGGTAATGCCGGAGGCTTACATTATTGCAATATCCTTTTTTAGCACCACTCACAGCAGCCTCTTCAAAGAACACTTACATCAAAACTTCCAAGAGTATAAAAGACAAGAATTCCCTGCCATTGTTCTTTTTTTGTTGCTGCTCCATGCAGATAAGTGACGTTTTTATTATGTAAACCTGTTAATTGAAAGACAACTTAATTACATTAAGAGGATTGAAAGTGCTGTTTATTGGATATTTGATATTATAACAGAGCAGTTTGAATGATATTGTGATTCATGAAGGTACATTGACTGTATGACTGGTTTTGGTAAATTTGTATGAAGAGATGTCTAAGTAGATTGTTATCACTGTCGCGTAGGCTCTCATTACCTAAATTAGACTATTGGATTTGGGTGGCAGAATCACTTGCGTTGTGGGGGACTGAGTCTAAGCCCACTAAAACTGACACCTGTCACCTAATCTGGGTTTCGCTCCTGCTAACTAGCAGTGCCTCATCTCCACTCAAGAGCAGGGATGATTGGGCAGCCAAGCGCATGACTCAATTGGTTGCTCAGGGAAATCGTGGTCACTCAGATCTCATCCGTTTCTCTCAGTTACATTAGTCTCACATATACAAAGATAATCTGAGGCAGAATATATTTCAATAAGATTTTATTGAAGCGACTGCATCTTAGATAATAAAGCATGCACTGCAATAACTAGGATGATAAAGCATGACAGGATTTAGAATTGTTACAAGGAAAGTGAAGCAGAAAACTAACAATACCATATTGTCACTAGAGTCGTTAAAATAATTCCTACCTAGGCTGTGTTAGAGCACAGCATGTTAAGATCTAATTCTGCTCTTCAGGTTACCCTGGGAAGACATCATCCCTCATACCTGAACAAGAGGCTTGTAGTCTACATAAATATGAGGCGTTAAGAAGTTCACGTACAGTTGTTTTTGTATATACTAATATAAAATGGAGGTGCGAAAGGCAGGGCCATGTACACCAATGCATGATCTTCATTACCATGAATGAAGAATGAGTCAGGGCCACATGCAGTGAGGCAGGACATTTTGTAGTGTTCTACAACACATGCTCCTTGCCATGCAGTGTTGTGCTCTGATGCCATAGCAGCAAACAAACACAAATGATGGACAGAATGCAAAACCAATCAAACAATCACCCCCAGGCACAGATTTGGGTTTAATCCATCAGCCATATGCAAATCAGTCCTGCCCATGTTCCCCATGGGAACAGTCCAGCCCAAACTGCCACGCTAGGTCCTCCCTGGATTAGAAACAAGGATCTGTGGACCAGTTTCAGAGTATCAATCTTCATCAGCCAGGCTAGCTTGAATCCAGTGGCATAGTGAGCCCAGGACCCACATCTAGGCATACTCTGTGCACTTAGGGTGACAAAAGCAAGCAGACACAAATGATGGGTGGAATAGAGAACCAATCAAACATTCACCCCCAGTCACAGTTCTGGGTTTAATCATTCAATTCTTTTGCGCACCATGCCACCATAGTTTGGACCCAGCTATATGCAAATTAGTCTTGACCCTGTTCCTCATTGGAATTGCCCAGCCCGAACTGCCAGGACAGGTCCTCCCAGGACCGGAAATAAACATCCAGGGACCAGTTTCAGGGTATCACCCTTCATCAGCCAGGCTAGCTTGAATCCAGTGGCATAGTGAGTACAGGACCTATGTCTGGCATACCCAGAGCACTTAGGGCTGGGTCCAAACTGGGGTGACATGGTGAGCAAACTGTGGATGAATGTTTGATTGGTTCCGCATTCCGTCCATCATTTGTGCTTGTTTTCTTTTTGCCTTAGCAGAGCACAAAGCCTACCGCTGCTTGTGCAGCTGTGAGTACACATGGCATTGAGGCTGTGAATATGGTAGTTTCTATTAGGTAGATGCACGACTCACTGAATTAGACAAGCATAATTATGGAAAAAGGGCAATGACGTTTTGAGGCACGCCTGCCTCACCTATTACGTAATGTATGGGTGGTCATTTTAGGAGATTGGGAAAGATGTATTGAAGTTAATCAAACTTTGCTTTGACAGATTTCAATAGTTTATTGGTTTGAGTCAGCTGTTTATTTGTTTTTTAATGAACAACTGAGAGGAATTGGCAGGTGATAGGTACAGAGGAAGGAAGTTGGTTTAGAAATAGGTATTAAATTATTAGTTTATGAAGAAATAATTTCCAATAATTTTTGGTGCACTTTGAAATATTGAGGTTAAGTGGTGATTTTAGTTAATTATTATTTTGCTTGTAAGAAAGGTGATTTGGAAAATGGTGGCATCTAGTGCACAAAATGGAATAGAGTTGCCTTTTGAGGACAAAATAATTTATATGTTGCTAAAGATTTCATCTAATCTTAATCACAAATTGAGTAGACATTAGAGGCAATGTTTCAGACCAGGAGTATGGCCTCTGAAGAGGATAGAGTTTGGTCTGCTGGTGAGGGATCACAGGGTAGGAAAGGTGGAAAAGTTAGTAGGAAATTAAAACACATAAATTAAAATCTGACATAAGGAAAAAAAAAGGAAATCTTCAGAGGCAGACACTGGGTGATGTGTGTGCACAAAACATGGGGCTGTCAAGGACATGGATAGAAGCCAAAAGAAATGTCCAGAGAAAATAAAGAGAAATATCAGTGTTTCTCAGAAACATTCGGTAGATCACTGTGATGAATCTTCTGGTAGTTTAGAAGTGGCATTGAGCTGTTCTTCTGAATTTGATTTAGATGATGAGCACAGAAATATGATACAGATATCATAGCCATTAGAAAGCATGCAAAATGGAGGAACTGGGGCTTTAATGGACCCTTTAAAGGATTTTGGGCCAGATGTATCAAGAATCCATTTTGCGATTTTCAACTAGCAATTTTTAAGAAATCGGTATTTCAGAGTCGCAAATTGGAATGTATCATATTTGCGATTCGGTAATAGCGATTTCTTAAAAATCGCAAATGCTATTACCGAATTGCAAATAGTGATTCTGACCCCATTTGCACCTATGGGCCTGTAGGCCCATATTTGCGAATTTTTGCATTTCCCAAATTGTGAATTCCTAACTGGAATTCACAGTTTCGGAAATGCAACCCCAGGGTGCTGGGGGCCTAAGGCCCCCTCTGCTGCACCCCCAAAAATTATTTTAGGACATGTAAGGTGCACACATGCCAAAGGGGCTTGTGTGCTTTACATGCCAATTTAAAAAATGCATTTTTAAAGCATTTTTTAAATTTGCACATGGCTACCACCAAATTGTATTTGGTGGTAATTGCGATTCCTTAATGCCCAATTCGCATTAAGGAAAAGCTTGATACATGTGCTTAAGAAATCGCTAATAAGGATTCCTTATTTGCAATTTCTTATTTAGAGAATCGCAATTTGCGATTCTCTAAACAGGGTTGCAATTTTAAGGAATCGCAATATTAGCGATTCCTTAAAATTGCATAGCGAATGCCTTTCATACATAATGCAAGGCATTTTTGCATTCGCAAACGGCCATTCGCACCGTTTGCGAATGCAAAAAGCTTTGATACATCTGTCCCTTTATGTTTGATCTCCTGTTTGCTTTAACCAAAGTGGACCCTGGCAGCACATGTTGCTGAATATTTGCAAACTTGGTTGAGGAAACAAATTCCTAAGAAGGTAAGTCTAGGCCTGAGATCAGAATGCCTGAGGTCAAACTTGGCAAATAAAGTGATGATGACCATGATTTGGATTCTAAGATTCTGCCATTTATTGGCAAAGGGAAACAAGATATGAGGAAGAGACTGGATAAAGTCCCGAGAATGTGTCAGGGTAGGCTCCTGGACCTCACGGGATCATTGACAAAGAACTTTGAAATGGCTGGGGAGGCTTATTTTAGTAAAAAAGTTTGACTGTAGAGGAATTAAGAGAGTGGATTCAGCAGGCATTTTGTTGGTTAGGGAATGCAAATACAGCTATCTCTATTGAGCACAGGAAAAGTATTTTGCTTAAAATAGTCCCAAAATTGATGGAATTAAGTAATAATGAAGCTGGCCAAGCAGCAAATGGTTTATTATTTGGACATGATTTCATAAAGGAAATGTTGAAGTATGTAGGGGCATTTAGTTCCCTGCAAATATCTCAACATGAGATCAAGAAAGTCTTTGATAGACATGTTTTTGGTTGGGCTGGAAGAACAAGAGGTCTGTTCCCCGTCTGTGTTCAGAGCACCACAATAGCATCATTTTCACAAGGTTTTAGGCTCAATCAACATCTGACCTTGTACCAAACAGGGGGATTTTATCTCCAGAAACAGAGATCAAGAGGTAGAGGAAATCGTGGCTATCATAGTTCCCAGTGGATCAAGTAAGAATAGACCTATTGTTACCCTATTAAAATTGGGTGCAAGACTTGCAATATTTTTCAGCAACTGAACTTGAATAACAGGGGATTCTTGGGTAATAGAGACAGTGCAACGTTATCATACAGATATTATAAAAGAACCAGTACAGTACCATCTCCAACAAATAATAAGGTTCAGTACATAACAATCAGAATTGGCAAGCAAGG
This sequence comes from Pleurodeles waltl, assembly GCF_031143425.1. NCBI lineage: Eukaryota > Metazoa > Chordata > Amphibia > Caudata > Salamandridae > Pleurodeles > Pleurodeles waltl. The sequence goes on from NC_090436.1 coordinate 844,390,957, forward strand.
AGGTTCAGGAATAGGTGGCGAAGGAAACAATAGTGGAAGTAAGAGAAGAGTTAAAAGGATTTTTAAGCAATATATTCTTGGTAGATAAAAAGGACAAGGATATGAGACCTTTGATAAATATGAGAAACCTGAACAATTGGGTGGAGTACAACCATTTCAAGATTGAAGGCATGTACTTGTTGTTTGACATCCTGCACATGGGGGATTGGTTAACCTGATTAGATTTGAAAGATGCCTACTTGATAATTCGAATTTGGGACACCCATCAGAGATTACTACAGTTCAGGTCAGGTGGAAGAATATGGATGTTTGTTTGTCTACCGTTAGGTCTGTCTTCTGCACTGTGGTGTTGCACAAAGGTACCATGGACTGTAGCAGCGTTTCTAGGAGAACGTCTAATAATTTATCTAGACGACATACTGTTTGTTGATCAAAAGAGGTCAAAGATAGTGGAATACACAAATATGGCAGTGTCCTTCGTGGAGGACCTATGGTTTGTTATGAACAGATAGAAGTTGTGTCTTAATCCGAGTTTGGAGGCTCAGGGCCTCATTACGAATCTGACCAGATTATGACCCTGGCAGTCAGACCACTGCCACCACCAGGATCACGGATCCCTGTGGGTTGGCGGCAGTCAAAGTCGTGTTCTCTGTGTGATGGCGTTAGCATTGTCTCCCAGAGGAGCGGATGCCAATGCCTCTGCACTGGTCCCACCAGGCTGATCAGTGGAAATCTCCTAATATGGAGGTTTCTACCTGATGGAAACATTGTAAGAGGGCTGGAGATAGATCTCTAGCCTTGCAGCAGTCTCCACCCCATGGATGTGGAGGGCCGAAGGTCGGCCCGCCAATCTTATAATGAGGACCCCACTTTTTAGGGTTTATGATAAATACAGTAGAAAGACAATTGAAATTAAGAATAAGAAAGGAAATACGAAGGTACTGAGTTTAGAAATATTTTCTTTGAGAATGTTGGTAGGTCTGCTATCTTTAAAGAGTCAGGCTATTTGTCCAGATCCTTTGAATTGCCAAGTGCTTCAGAGATTGAAAGCAAAACATTAAAAAATGTATTGAAGTACTCACAAGAGATTGTGCTTACAGTGGAAGCGAGAAAATGACTTGGTTGGTGGTTAAAGAATATGGAGGTGTGGAATCGAAAAGCTATTTTTGGAGAGAATCCAGAAATGATCATAGAATCAGATGTGAGCTTAGCAGGTTTAGGAGCACGTTGTGGTGCAGTTTCAAACTGAGGGATATGATTGGAAGAGGAGAGCAGGTTAAATATATGCTGTTTGGCAGGGTCCTTTGCAACAAGGAGTTCATGAAAGACAAGTCAACGTGTTCAGTCCTTTCAAATATGAACAATATCTCAGCAGTGAGGGGGTCTGAGGTCAAATAATCTGGCAGATCTGTGAATGTATTCTGGGAGTATTGTTTGGAATAGAATATTATAGTAGAAGTGGAGCACATACCTGGATTGATCAATGTGGAGGCAGGTTGGTTCTGGAGAAATTACAAGGATTCAAGCGATTGGGCACTGAACAGCTCAGTTTTTCTAAAGTTTATGGAGTTTTGGGGTTCATGTCAGGTAGACCCTTTTGCAAACAGGTTAAATGCGAGGATAAGAAGATTTTTCAGCTGGCATTCAGGCCCAGAGTCAGCGTGAATAGATGCATTCAGATAGGATTGGAGGGATCTCAGGCCATATGCTTTTCCTCCTTTTTCAGTTGATTACTCGAGTAACTTTTATTGTATGCAAGGGGTAGGAGAGGTAAGTGTTATTACCACCTCTTTTGAAAACTCAGGTTTGATAACCAATACTTCCAGAAATGTTGGTGGATTTTCCAATTTTGTTTCCAGTATTTCAGTAACTTTAGTAGGTCCAACAGGAGAGCTGCAGAATATGGATCGACACAGCAGCTGAGGCTGGTGGCATGGAGGATTTGAGGCATCTCTGGAAGGTGCTAAGGCTTTCATACAGATCTCATTAAAGAATCCTGGGAACCAGGTCCTAGAAAAAGTTATAGATTGGCATGGCAAAAATGGGTTTGCTGGTGAGGGGAAACAGATTTTGATCCCATTTTTGTGGATGCTGTAGAAGGTTTGAACTATTTATCTGAAATGTTTAAGAAGAGATTATTTTACATGATGACTAATGTTCATAGATCAGCAATTACCAAAGACCATGTTTTGATTAATGGTACTACAGTAGGTCAGGATGTTTTGTTGAAGAGATTAATGAGGAGAATAAGGACTTCAACATTGCTGCTTTCTAGGTATAACTCCATTTGGGATGTTACTAATGTGTTGAACAATCTGAGATAGGTTCTAATGAAATTTTGACTTTGAAGGTGTTATCCCATAAATTAGCAATATTATTATGGCTAATTTCATTTGGGAGTGTATCCAATGTTCGAGCCCTTGATGCTTCCAACATGATTTTTTCACAATGGTGGGGTGTTTTTTCTATTTAAACAAAAGGACAAAAACTAATTTAGTGTCAATATTTTATCCATTTTTCAATTAGAATGAGAATCATTGTGTGGTAAATTATGTCAAAGAGTATGAGAGGAGAACACTACAGATTATGGGGGTGATTCTGACCCCGGCGTTCCTTGACCGCCGGGGCCAGGGTTGGCGGGAGCACCGCCAACAGGCTGGCGGTGCCCCGCAGGGCATTCTGACCGCGGCGGTTCGGCCGCGGTCAGAAGTGGAAAACTGGCGGTCTCCCGCCGGTTTTCCGCTGCCCTTTGGAATCCGCCATGGCGGCGCAGCTTGCTGCGCCGCCATGGGGATTCTGACACCCCTCACCGCCATCCTGTTGGAACAGGATGGCGGTGAGGGGTGTCTTGGGGCCCCTGGGGGCCCCTGCAGTGCCCATACCAATGGCATGGGCACTGCAGGGGCCCCCGTAAGAGGGCCCCAAAAAGAATTTCAGTGTCTGCCTAGCAGACACTGAAATTCGCGACGGGTGCTACTGCACCCGTCGCACTCCAGCAACTCCGCCGGCTCCATTCGGAGCCGGCTTCATCGTTGCTGGGTCTTTCCCGCTGTGCTGGCGGGCGGCCTTTTGGCGGTCGCCCGCCAGCACAGCGGGAAAGCCAGAATGGCCGCCGCGGTCTTGTGACCGCGGTGCGGTCATTTGGCGGTAACCGCATGGCGGGCGGCGACCGCCGCCCGCCGCGGTTAGAATCACCGCCTATATCTGTTGCTGTGAATCACTTGCTTATTTCCTTTAGGCAACCACATAAAGCTGCCTCATCCCCAACTCTTGGTGAAAGGGTGAAGGAGTTGATGAAGTATTAAGATGTATATGTTAACTTGTTTAAAGCTCGTTCTGTGAGGCTTGAGTCTGTTTCAAAAACATTTATGCTGACCGGTGCATTGCAAGACATTTTGATGTGTTCAGATTGGACAAATTATGCAATTTTACAAAGATTTTATTTTAAGCCTGATGAGAATGTGGCTCGTTGTTAAAGTAGCTTTAAACTTGCAATAATGTTAGACTCTAGTTTTGCCATAAAATATAGATTCCCCCAGCTAATATTGTTACATCCGTTATCCCAACCCTGCTTTCATCCATTCTGTTTATCCTGTAGCTCGTGGGCAACAATAAAGTAAGCAGATGGAGAATTTGTAATCTACAGATAATGTTGGATTTATTTGGAGATTTGGAACATTGGAATCCTCTCTATTATGCTGAATATGGACTTGGGGCCAGATGTAGTAAGAACATTTTTTGTGACTTGCAAATTGCGAGTCATACCGACTCGCAAATTGCAACTCGCAAAAGTGCATGCAGAAAGGTGTCTCAGACACCTTCTGTGACTCGCTATGGGGTCACAAAGACCCACCTCATGAGTTTTTATGAGGTGGGTCACAAATTGCGACCCCATCGCGAGTCCCTGCAATCACAGGGATGGTGGCCTGCTGGAGACAGCAGACCTCCATGTCTGTGACTGCTTTTTTTAATAAAGAATTTTTTTTTTTTTTATTGCAGCCCGTTTTCCTTAAAGGAAAACGAGTTGCAATTCAAAAAAATAATGAAACCATTTGGTCCACTGCCTGCTCTGAAAAAATATTTTCAGCGACATTCACAAAGGAGAAGGGGTCCCATGGGGACCCCTTCCCGTTTGCGAATGCGTTACCACCCACTCCAAGTGGGTGGTAACTGCGAGTTGGTTTGTGCCCGCTTTCGCGGTCACAAGGCAACTCAGCATGGCGATGCGGTCGCAAATAGGAAGGGAACACCCCTTCCTATTTGCGAGTCGGAATCACATTTTGCGAGTCGGTACCGACTCGCAAAATGTGACTCTGCATCGCGATGCCCGTTTTGCATGTCGCAAACTGCGTTTTTCGCAGTTTGCGACATGCAAACCGGTTGCTACATCTGGCCCTTGGTTATTCATTAACTTTTGTTATATGGTCTTGAAGATTTGAAAATACATTTAAGTGAACATGTTTTATGTTATGTTGAAGTACGCTAGCCTTTTACATTGCTGGAACCTTTGGTGTTGGTGTTTTAAGCTCTTGCTAGAGGCTGCTTTGGGTGGTTGTAATAAAGAAGACTGCAATAATATTAGCCTCCAAGCCTTTAATAAAATCTAGATTTTCGGCCCATCAGAGCTGAAGAAAATGTATATGAGTAAGGATGTAAACGCAAGAGAAATTATGATGTATGTTGAATCTGGTTGTCCGAAAGAAAAGAATGCATCACCTGGTTTGCAAATGCTTTTGAACATGTTAGACAAATTGTCTATTGAATGCGATAAATTGGTACCTGGAGACAAGTTAATACCTCCTGAGTCTTTTTGAGAAAGATTTTCTAGGATGGCTAACACAGGGCATTTATGATCTACTGTCATGGTGAGAAAATAAGAAGTAACTATTAATTGATGATTATGTTAGAAATTCCATGAGCTCTATTAAGTGATAAGGTGCTTGTCACTGAAAGTGGTCAGGAACTATTTACAGCATGTCTCGGAAGGGCTTGGCAATAAATAGGGGATGGGTTTTAAGGTCCTTATCATAATCGATCAGTACAAATGAGATGTTTTATTGCAGTGATTGACTATCTTTCCAGATGGGTTGATGATGGACCAGTGAATATTCCAACAGCAAAGAGTATGATTGTCTGTTTCAAAAAATGTTTTTTGCTTAAGGACTTTCCTGATGGAATTGTAACTGATAATGGCATTATTTCTTCTGAAATGCAAAAAGGGTTTAAAAAATATGACATTAACCACACATGGACCCCACTTTTTCATCCACAGAGTAATGGTAAAGTCGAACATAAACATAGCCTTTTTTTAAATATATCCAATCATTATTCAGAAACAATATGTGTGTGGAAGGTGCAGTAAAAGTCTTGATCTTGTTGTATCGTACTAGACCCCGTTATCACAGCTAAATCTTCTTTTCAACTTATAAGAGGTAGGGAGGCATCTATGTAATTGTCTCCATTTTTGATGGTCAAAAGAGAGCAACATATTTTAATTGTGGAAAAAAGATATAAACAATTTCAATGAGACCAAAGGACCTTTTTCCTGCCACTCGTGCCATTTCACCTGCGCTCAAGCCACCAAGCACCACAACAATGCCAGACACCTCAACCACCTCAGCTGCATCCTCCTCGACACCCGCTCCATCCACAAGCACGCCGTCGAACTCTTGGACCTGCTAACATCAACCTCCCCTGATATTGCCTTCCTCACTGAAACCTGGGTGAACCCCTCATCGGAACCAAACATCGCCATAGCCATCCCTGAGGGCTACAAGATCACCCAAAGAGACCGTACCAACAAATCAGGAGGAGGAATCGACTTAGTCCACAGAAGCTCCATCAGGATCTCAACTAACACCCACGACACCCTATATGCCGCAGAACACCTGCACTTCCAGATATACATCAAAGCCAACACCACCCTGAGAGGAACCCTCATCTACATAACCCCGGGCCCCCGCCCTCAATTCTGCTACACCATCGCCGACACTATCAGCTCCCACCCCCTCGCCTCCACGGACTACATGCTCCTCGGTGACCTGAATTTCCACCTGGAGAACACCAGCGACAGCAACTCCTCTGCCCTACTGGACAACCTTGCCAACCTCAGCCTCAAGCAACTGGTCACCTCGCCCACCCACTCAGCTGGTCACACACTCAACACCATCTTCTCCTCCAGCAGCCACGTCACCTTCTCTCACACCACTGAACTTCCTTGGACCGACCACCGTTGTGTTCATTTTTCCTTCCTGAAACCCACCACCAACCGCATCGAATCCCTCACTGCAAGTGGAACAAGATCTCCAAGGACCAATCGATCTCCAACCTCGCCCACGCACTACCAACCAAAACCAAGGACCCCAACACCGCCGCCCTCAACCTCAAACAATGTCTCAACGACTGTGCCAACACCCTCTCTCCACTCAAGAAAACCACCAACATCCACACCAACAAGAAAGCTCCCTGGTTCACCGCAGACCTTCAGGCCTCCAAACGAGAATGCCGGAAAGCCGAGAAGATCTGGCGCCAAGAACAATCGGAAAGCAACCACGCCACCCTCAAATCAGCCATCCGGAAACATCCCCTGCTCATCCGGACCACCAAAAGATCCTTCTACAAAGAACGAATTGACAACAACACACACAACAGTGAGGAGCTATTCAGCATCATCAAGGAACTCACCAACCCCAAGTCCTGCTCCGCCGACCCACCCCACTCGCAAGACCTCTGCGACTCCCTCGCCACCTTCTTTCACGGCAAGTTCACAGACATCCATGGAAGCTTTGCACCACCATCCCCCACCACCACCACTGCCAAGGTCGACCCCATCGCACCATGCCGCACCAAAGTACTGAGCACTTGGACCCCCAGCAACGATGAGGAAACCACCAAGACCATGAGCACCATCCACTCTGGCTCTCCCACTGACCCCTGCCCTCACCACGTCTTCAATAAAGCCAGCCAAATCATCGCTCCCCATATCTGGACCATCATCAACAGCTCCTTCGAGACTGACATTTTCCCAGAGAGCTGGAAACACGCCAAACTCAACACCTTGCTCAAAAAGCCCAAAGCCGACCCCGAAGACCTAAAAAACTACCGACCTATCTCCCTACTCCCCTTCCATGCGAAGGTCATCAAGAAGATAGTCAACCACCAAATGTCCCGCTTCCTGGAGGACAATGGCCTACTCGACGTCTCTCAGCCTGGATTCCGCAAGAACCACGGCCCTGAGACCGCCCTTATCGCCTGCGCCGACGACATCAGGAGCAGGCTCGACAAAGGTGAAACCGTTGCCCTCATCCTCCTTGACCTTTCCGCAGCCTTCAACACCGTCTCTCACCACACCCTTTGCACATGCCTCTTTGACACAAGAATTCACCACAGAGCCCAGGACTGGCTCTCCTCCTTCATCTCTGGAAGAACCCAAAGAGTCTGCCTCCCCCGTTCGTGTCTAAGGCCACCAAGACCATTTGCAGAGTTCCGCAGGGATCCTCACTCAGCCCCACCCTCTTCAATGTCTACATGGCTCTGCTCGCCAACATCGTCCGATCCCACGGCCTCAACATCGTCTCCTACGCAGACGACACTCAGCTCACCCTCTCTCTCATGAAGGACCCTGCAACTGCTAAGAACAACCTCTACACCGGACTCCACATCATCCTCAACTGCATGAAAGCAAGCCGCCTCAAGCTGAATTTGGAGAAGACCGAGATCATCATCTTCGGCCCCATCAGATCAGCATGGGACGACTCCTGGTGGCCTGCCACTCTGGGGTTTGACCCCAACGCCCACCACCCACGCATGCAACCTCAGCTTTATACTGGACTCTTCGCTCTCTATGACCCAGCAAGTCAACGCCATCTCGTCCTCATGCTTCAACACCTTTTGAATGCTCCGCAATACATTCAGATGGATTCCTGTGGAAACCAGATGAACGGTGACCCACGCCCTCATCAGCAGTAGACTGGACTACGGCAACACCCTCTACGCATGAACAACGGCCAAGCTCCAGAAGAAACTCCAGCACATCCAGTACGCCTCAGCACGGCTCATCCTCAGCTTCCTTCGCAATGAACGCATCTCAGCCCACCTCAGAGACCTCTACTGGCTACCTGTCAACAAAAGGATCGTTTTCAAACTCCTAATTTACGCTCGCAAAGCTCTCCACGACGCCGGACCGGCCTACCTCATCAAGCATCTCAACTTCCACATTCCGTCACACCAACTCTGCTCCGCCAACATCCCCCACATACACCGTACCATAACCGGCAGCAGATCCTTCTCCCACCTTGCCGCCAAAACCTGGAACTCCCTCCCCGTCAACCTACATCTGACCCAGGACCTCCTTGACCTTCAGGAAGTGCCTCAATTCCTGTCTCTTTGAGCAGTAGCACCCCCTCAGCGCCTTGAGACCCTTCATGGTGAGTAGCACGCTTAACAAATCACTGATTGATTAATTGATTAATTGAGATTGGTAATGGGAAAAAAGAGATTAATTTTACCTCAAAATCTTCCTGGGTGAAAGTTGGTGAGTGGGTATTAGTCAAAAATCTGATTCTTTTAAGAGGAGATTTGTCAAAATGCAAAACTCCTATTCAAGTAAGTGAGGTTCAAGGAAATTCAGTGACATTGTAGGATGGTTGTTGATAGAATGATACATGTATTGTGCTTGATCCCAGTATAAAACAGGAGTAGCAAACAGGAATATGAATTTGGAACAAAATTGTAGACCTTGTACTGAAGGAAGTACACATAGGAAAGGTTTACCCATGGAATATAAACACAGGAAGTATCAAGACTTTATTCATTTCATTCGTATTAAAGGGAAATATTGCCATGGTAGTTTTCATGCAAATTCCTTATGACATTGTATTCAATTTCATATATAGTTTTACATTTTGTGGTTGTGTTAAGGGTGCAATGTTTTCTGAAACCTATGTTTAATCTGAATGAATCATAGAATATTCTAGTATTAGTGGAATATTATGAATTTCATAGTGTGAACATTCTGTGTGGTGACAGTCGACTCTTGACCCCTTCTGTAGCACTTTAACTTCTTTTCTCTATTAAAGCCACCTTCATATTAACCTTGGCTGGAACAAAGTTACTTAGAATTTTGTTGAGGGACACAAGGAGCTGCAGGAGGACCACCAGCCCCACAATCCACTGCTTCATCAGCTGCTGCTTCTTGGGGGAGAGACCAGAGATGCCACTAGCACTGAGAAGCACATTGTATTACCCCACTGCACCTGACATGAGGAGCTGCAGAAGGACCAACAGCCCCGGAATCCCCTGCTTCATCAGCAGCTGCTTTTTGGGGTGCAAGGCCAAGGACGCCATAAGCACTTTAAAGTGCATTGTAGTACTTTGCTAGGCCAGATGCGAGGAACTGCAGGGGGAACACCAGCCCCAAAAATCCACTGCTTCTTCAGATGCTGAGAAATGGTTTTCTCTAGCCTCTTTACCAATTGACTGTGAGCCCCTAATAGCTCTTCTGGCCAGGAGAGCATGGGCAGAGTTCATCTTGATAAATGTGTTTATCTTCCCCATTACCAGACAGTTAATCAAACCCTGCCACCACACATCGAATGAAAAAGAGGGCCCACACTCAATAATACTGTTAATTTATTTAGCCTTGAGATGCCAACACTAAATTACCACCCAACTATAAAGAGGTTATTGGAAGTTTATTTGTGCAATTTGGCAAGGAGTTTGTCGACCTCATCATCATCATGGCAAAAATCCTGATGCTGTGCCCTGAGGCGAATAAGTCTACTTTAGAACTTATTAATAAAGCTATACACCAGATTAGGGAAATTCAAGGCTGCAGGGTTGTTTATTCCCTGAGGTTCTCATTGCTAGATGGGTAAATTGAATCAGAAAGATGCATAAGGATTTTTGGGGGGATTGTTCCATTGTCACCTTTAGGAATCCTGGGGTGGCTGGTGACCTAATTTGGGATTTTCAACAAGGGCATCTTAAAAGTGATAAGAAAGATCCTTCCCCTTGGGTTTTCTATAGAGATCTGGCAGAAAAACCCTATTCCTGAGAGTGTTTCACCTGTCCAGTGACACTCCAACCACTTCATTTTATCATCCATGTCCATAATCCCTTTTCCCTTTGGGTGACTTGTCTGAAAGTTAATGACTCAGTATCCACAACAAGACTAATCCTACCTCCACCCAGGAGGTTAGCTGTAGACTAGACCCTTTAGTCACCCATCATCTTAAACCCCATACTCTGGAGTACCACCCGAACTCTATAAACACCAAGGGCAAAGAGTTATCCAGGTCATTTAGGGCCAGATGTAGCAAAGTTTAGCGAGTCGCAAATGGCCCGAATCGCGATTTGCGACTGTGCAAAATCGGAAATGGGATGCAAAAATCCCATTTCCGACTCGCAAAAAGCTATGCGAGCCGTTAGCGACTCGCAAAGATTGCAACCCCATTTTGCGACCCGCAAATAGGAAGTCGCAATTTGCGAGTCGCAAACCATATGCAATTGCAACTCGCAAATTGCTACTAGTCGCAAAAAGCCCAGTTTGCATGTCCCATTTACCACCAACTCAGAGCAGGTGGTAACCATTACCGAAGTATAAAAGGAGACCCAGAAGGCATCTGGGTTACTCAAGATGGCGGAGATATGCCTGATAGCAGTGAGGAGGAGAGTCCACGCAGCCCAGCAGAGGAGGAGGAGGAGGAGGAGCCAGAGACAGGAGAAGATTTACAGAACAAGGCAGACACTCTTCCAGCAAACTGAGGAAGAGATATACGACAAATACCGCCTTTACAGCGCAGCCATACTAGAATTAATTGAATTACTAAAACCACAGCTAGAACGCCAGACGCTGCGCGGCTGCGCCATCCCTACGCATGTGCAAGTGCTATGCTCACTGCACCTCTTGGCCTCAGGGAGCTATCAGGGGGTCAATGCTGTGGCAGGTAGGGTATCTCAAAGTGCACTGTCAAGGTTCCTCAGGGCATTCCTAGATGCCATACTCACACACATGTCTCACTTCATATACCTACCCAGGAATGAGGCAGAAATTAACAGCACCAAGCTGCAATTTTACTGGATTGCCAACTTTCCCCATGTCATAGGGTGTGTAGATGGGACACATATTCAAATATGCCCCCCTGCAAACCTGGAACATCTGTTCCGCAACAGAAAGTGTACCCACTCACTCAATATTCAGGTTGTTTGTGACGCCCACTATGTCCTCACCGACATTGTAGCGAAATTTCCAGGCAGTACCCATGACTCCTACATTTTTAGGCACAGTGGGATACACCAACGCCGGGAACGTGGGGAGTTTGGAGACGGATACCTCCTAGGTAGAGCTGCCTACACCTCGTAGACATACACACAGGTCACTGTGCACACCAACCAGGACTTTCTAACAGTGTAATGTTTTTGCCCAACAGGTGACAGTGCATATGCTCTACGGCCATGGATTATGACTCCGTACTTAACACCCAGCAATGATTCTGAGAGGCGATACAACAGTGCACATTAGAGGACCAGGAACATAATAGAACGCACCTTCGGATTGCTGAAAGCAAGTTTCAGATGCCTCCACCGCAGTGGAGGTGCCCTCCAGTATACCCCCATTACAGCATTCAAAATTGTTGTCGCATGCGCCATCCTGCACAATATTGCCACCCGACGTGGGCTACCTCTCACCCCTGCAGACCCTGATTCAGAGGATGATGAGCAGGAGCAACCACATCGCCATCATGGGGATTGGAGTATAGCAAATCAAGGCAGACTGAGACGGGAACACATCGCAACCCAATACTTTGGAAGGTACGTGTCAACTTCAACCATACTCACCTATTGACCAAACACTCCATTTGTTAAGTGGAACAAAAAAAAACTATTTAATATGTGCAGAAATTCAACTATTTACAATTACTAACTGTTCATGAACATCAAAAAGCAAACCATGCATGGGGCACATTTGTGTCATGTGCTCCTACATCAGGGACAGGGTCCAGTCTATGTCCTACGGCGGCCTCTGCCAGCCTGGCTGGTCCCAGGTTGTTCTGCAGTGCTCTGCCTGGTACTCCCACTCCGGAGCACCCTAGTGTCAGTGGCAGAGACACTGCTCACTGTAGAGCCCTCTTCGCTGTCCTGGGGTGTGTCCCCTGTGCCCCTGGACAGATGCCGTGCCTCCATTAAATCGATCACATGTGTGATCCGGCCCAGGCCTCTAGCCACATCCCCTGCAAAGTGGCCCATTTCTACTTGGAGGCCAACTGTCCTTCTCGACAGGCCAGTGGTGTTAACTGCCAGTCTGCCAATTGATGTGGCCATCCTGTCAAGCCTCTGTAGCAGCTGACAGTCCCTGCGTCGCCCACCCTCGCCCTGTGACAGTAGTCCTGCCACCAGTTCTCTCATGGACAGGGCTAGGTCCCCAGTGTTTGTGCCAATCACGTCCAATTGGGAATGGAGCTGCTGCATGCTGGCCTCATTGCTCCTCACAAAGCGGTGCAGCACCCCACTGATACGCCCTAACATATAGTTCTGCAGGCGCTGACCACGGAGCAGCTGTGCCTCGGTGTTGGTGGTAGATGGACGGCCGGACTCAGCCTGCAGCCCTGCTCTCCTGAACCTGCGTCGCCTGCGCAGCGGTGGATGCCCTGTGTGCTCTACTGTGGCACTCCTGCCTGTTGCTGGCGCAGCCTCCTGAACCACTGTTGCAGCAGGTGTTGACATCACAGGGATGGTGTTGGTCGTGCAGGTGGGAGTGGTGGCAGCTCCTGTGCTGTTCTCATGGGGCTGGCTGCTGTGGCTTGTGGTGGTGTCTTGTGGGAGACCTGTGGGACATGGGGAACAGACTGTCAGTGTCTACTATCTGTTGCACACTTCCTAATAAACATTTGCCTATGACCTGCCTACTTGACTACATTTCCCATAATGCATCATTCTGGTGTTTGCTACCCTGTAATGGAGCTATCTTGGTTGTGCATGCCCCTGTGTACATGGTGGGTGGGGGTATGGCATTGATGGGGGTACAGGCATATCACATGGTACTCACCGGTTGATGTAGTGGGCTCAGAGATGTCCAGATCTCCTATTCCTGTCACTGCCTCCTGCTCCAGGGTCTCCTCCACCCTTTCTTCCAGGGGTGTGGGTGGTGGTATGGATGATGGTCCCCCTCCTGTGCCTCTCATCTCCCGGAGCCTTTCTGCCACCCTCTCCTTGGTCCAGGAGCGGAGGTCATACCACCGTTTTTTTATCTCTTCCACACTCCTGTGGCTCACCCCCAGGAAGTTCACTTTTTTTTGGATCTCCAGCCAGAGTTGTTTTTTGGTTGCTTCTGGCACATTGAGGGCTGCCTTTCCAAAGAGATCATCATAGTGCTGACAGCATTCTTCTGTCAGCACCTCCAGCTCCTTCTCATGAAATTTGAGTTTTCTTTTTCTTGGTGTTTCAGCCATTGTAGCTGCTGTTCCTCCTGTTGGCTGTGCAGCAGTTTAAAATGGGTGTGGTCCTCCCTCCTCCCAGGTGTATTAGTAAACTTCCTGGCTGTGATGTCAACATCATGTGCAAGGAAGTGTTTCCAGAGTGTTCTGGAGTGGTTTCTGGAGTGTTCTGCAGCACCTGCAATCAATTGACATGGTACTCGCAATTTGCGACACCCACTCGCAAATTGCGAGTTAGTTTTTTGCGCGGTCGCAAACAGTGACCTCGCAGACAGCAGACATGCTATCTGCGTTGCGACTCTGGGTGCGAGTTGCAAATTGTACACGGACATTGTACCTGCATTCCTATTAGCGACACGCAATTTGCGAGTCGCACATACTCGCAAATTGCGAGTCGCTAATTTTTTTGTACCTACATCTGGCCCTTAGTGAGGTAAATCTAACCACCCGTGTGGACTCTGCCCATGAGGTGAACATTCTCTCATGGGACATTGCTGGTCTTGCCAGCAAAATAGGTTTTGAAGAATGGGGACACAACATATGCAAGTACAATACTATTTTTTTCTAGGAGACTTGGGCCACTGAGGGCTTCAGTATAGATAGGTATTATTCTCATGTGATCCCAGCAGTCCATTCTCCTTCAGGCAGGGCCAGGGCGAGCCTAATGTCCTGGTTTAAATGCAGCATCACACCAATCCATTCTAGTAGGAATTTATACCAAGTGTTCTTAACTTTCTGACCAAACGGACTGAAAATTGTTATAATAAAGTTTTATATTGGGTACTTTGGTTCCGATCACATTGCTAATCTTAAGGTGCTGTCCGATTTTATCCTTGGTCTTGAAGTACAACTTCTTTTTTTGCCCAAAGGGTTGCAAATTATCCTATTTGAGGATTTTAATGTTAAATGAGGGCCAACCCAGGTAGAAAATGACTGGTCTGCGTTTGATTAAGTGACATGCACTGTAGGGATACAAGGGGGCTGGCCCTTCTTCAAATTATCAAAATGTTTGGCCTTTTGAATGCTATTACATTTTTTGACCCATTTTATCTGGCTTAAGCTACTTTTGATAGGGGGAGTGTTCCACAGTGATAGATTATATTTTTATTACCCACGATCTGTTCACAAGGGCTTCTAGGTCTACCATCAATGAAAGTCCACACCGCGATCTCAACCCTTTATGTTTTGGTTCATGCATTCAAGGGGGGGGCTCAAGAATGTGGCCTCTCAGACCTTAGTTTTCAAGACAAAGGGATTGTGACTGGCATGGAGAAATGTTAACTTGACTATTCTTCTGAAAAACCTTTGTACAAACCATCCTGCGGTGTTTGAATGTCTCGATTCCACTAAGAATTATCAGGCTGTAATGATCAATTTGTCAAGCTAAGCTCAGTGGTTAGTAGCCTACTTTTGAAACCTAGCAGACCATGGCCCACAAGGATAAATGGTTTGACCAATTCTGTAGAAAGGCTTCAGAGTGATTACATGAGACCCTAAATGAAATAACCAGGGACACCTAGAAAGTCCACCAGTCTAGTGGGGAATATAAGGCTACCCAAAAATCGAGACGTAAAGCACTCCAGAATGGGAAAGCTGGTCATGGCCTGTAGAACAAAAGATAATAGAGTCTTATGGGTTGTGGTGACAGATATTAAAACTGCAGGTGTAAATTCCAGCACTGTAATCACCTTTATTAGCCAAGAAGCCTGGGTTAACCATTTTAAAGTAGCCTACGGGTCAAAAAGCCTAGCTCTGTCTGCCAAGGAGGAGGGAGCCTCCCCTTTAGATCTGGGATTCACACTAGGTAATGTAAGGGAAGCAATTAACAACAACCCCATAAAGAAGGCTCCAGGGCCAGATGGGGTTCCCATGGATCTGAGAGAATCCTCTTTAAATCTATGCGCTCCCCTCTGTGTAACTAATCCTGTGTCATCTGTAAGACATGCCTTCCTAAAACATGGTATACAGCCGTTATTGTCCTGAACTTTAAAAAGGGCAAACCTCAATCCCCAGAGTTCTACCAGCTGGTAACCTTATTGGACTCTACAGTTAAGCTGGAGGGGTGCTGGAATGCCTCTTAATCTGGGTGAGGGAGTCTGACATACTGTTGAGGTACAGTGCAGGTTCCCTGAGGGTCTGCCATGATGGAGCAGTGACTTAACTAGCACCTACAGATTAGCAAATATATTGTTGCTTAGCAGAGCTCGATCTGTCTGGCCCTCATGGACCTCTCCTGCACCTTTGACAGTGTGGTGAGGTTTAGGTTTTAGAAGATACTGACCATCTTTGGGTGGAGGGTAATTTAGGTCAGTTCCTGAAAGCCTTGCACCTTGATCTATTTGCATCACTTATTTACAGCCCCTCAGGAGAGCAAACAGATTGTTTTAAGCCTGGGAGAGCCGTGTGCCAGGGATGTGCCCTAGCCCCATTGTTTTTTATTGTATGTTAATGGTCTAGATAACGGCCTGTCTTAAAAGGTTTCTGGCATCCCCTCTATTGGTAGGAAAAAGGTCTCTGTCCTGCTATATGCGGACAATGAAGTCTAAATTTCGAGAACCCCCAAAGGTCTTAATATCTTGTTCCATGAATTTGTCATCTTTGTCACTTGATTTGGCTACTAATCAACCTAAAACTTACTGGGGTAACAGGGAAGCCGTTATGCGATTGCCACCTGCAGCAACAGTTGCCGGGGCAACCACAATAGACGATACAAGAAGGTGCCCCGGGGGTACCTTCAGAAGGGAGGAATCAGAAACCTCAGAACACTTTAGGGGTCACTCGGATGCACATGGAGAAGGAAGGAGAAAAACAGACAGCGTGCATGGGGCAGAGAAAAAAAGAGAACGAGGAAACGAGGGACAGCAAAAGGAACCCGGAGAGGCTCAGAAGCAGGAGAAGGAGACAAACTATGACAGGCAGAGAGTATGAGACATCGAGGAGGAGAAACAGGAGGAGAGAGGCAATGTGAGGCAGCAGAAGGACAGAAAGATCAGAGGTGGCAGAGGAGGACCGAGAGTGATATTGGAAGAAGGAAGAGAGGAGCCTGACTGCCAGCAACCCTGCCACATTCCTGGAGGGACATGGCTGCACAAGGTATGGGCGTATTTGGTGTCAAAATCTCCCTTTGGGGGAAAAAGGGAAAGGGAGAGGGTGACGGAGCAATCAAAGGACCTAACCATATAGAGAAAAGGCGGGGCATTAAGAAGAAAAAAGGAAGAACATGCTGTCACGTGCACCTATGCATGTATAATACTTGTGACACCGATGTGATCCCTCCCTCACTTCCACACCCACTTCCTTCCCTGGTGAACCCGTCCCATGCTACAGTTACCCACTTACCTGAAAACTGTTTTTTTTCTCCTTACACTGAGGCACTCTGATACAAGCAGGAAGCGACAGGAGAGGAGCAGAGACAACCCCTAGAGAGGAAAGAAAAGAAGACAAAGATGAACCTTAACATATAGTAACCACCCTAATCATAATATATCCAAGAAATAAACATAATAAGCAAACAATCAACCAGAGCCTGTAGTCCGTCTGTTTGATAAAATTACTTCTACACTTACACTGGTGTCAGAATTAGGATATCATTTTTTAAATAACTCTAACCTACCCATCCCTACCCAGGAAGACAATGGATATGGACACAAGCCTAATGGACATGATACATCAATTAGCAGAAGGGAGGAATCGGATACCTCGGAACACTTCCGAGGTCATGCAGACGCACAAGGAAAAGAAAGGAGAGAAACAGACGACGTGCACGGGGCAGAATAAAAAAGGGAAAGAGGAAATGAGGGATGGCGAGAGGAATCCGGAGAGGCTCAGAAGCAGGAGGAGGAGACAAACTATGACAGGCTGAGAGGACGAGACAGGGAGGAGGAGAAACAGGAGGAGAGAGGTGACGTGAGGCAGTAAAAGGACAGAAAGAGCAGAGGTGGCAGAGGCGCACTGAGAGTGATATTGGAAGAAGGAAGAGTGGAGCCTGACTGCCAGCAACCCTGCCACATTCCTGGGGGAACGTAGCTATACAAGGTGCGGGCGTATTTGGTGCCAAAATCTCCCATTGTGGCAAAGGGTGAGGGAGCAATCAGAGGACCTAACCATATAGAGAAAAGGGGGGTGGGAACGTAAAGAAGAAAAAAGGAAGAACTGTCACTGTCACGGGCACCTATGCATGTTTAATACTTGTGACACCGGTGTGATCCCTCCCTCACTTCCACAACCACTCCCTTCCCTGGTGAACCAGTTCCAATCTACAGTAACCCACTTACCTGAAAACTGTATTTTTTTCTCTTTCCACAGAGGCACTCTGATACAAACAGGAAGCGTCGGGAGAGGAGCAGAGACATCCCTAGAGAGGAAAGAAAAAAAGACAAAGACAAAAGAACCTTAAAATATAGTAACCACCCTAATAATAAAATATCCAATAAATAAGCATAATAAGCAAACAATCCACCCGAGCCTGTCGTCTGTCTTTTTGATAAAGTGACTTCCATGCTTACAGGTAATCAGCAGTGCATGGTGAGGGCGTGAGTAATAGTTACCTTGGGGCAAGAGTTATAGTTACTTGAAACAGCTCTAACTTTAACAGCTGAACTTCTATAATTTTGTACGTTTAAGATGTCAGTCTAACTATAACGTCTGGAGTTTTAAATGAATTTCTATGTTTTTTTAATTTTATGTCCTAACTATAATGTCCTTGTAAACTTTTTTTCAGTTAATTTCTATCATTTTTTCAATTTAAAGTGATTTTAATTACTATACGTTAATCCGACCATTGTGCATGGTGGAGGTTGGCCAGGCCTTGTGGCTCCGGGTATTCCTACCCTGGCTCCTTTTCTTTTCTTTTTCATTTGTTTTTTAGGTTTAGGGACTCAGCTGAAGCTAAGCCCCAAGATGTCTGCCAACACTTTCTGGTTGAAGTGCTAGTAGCCAATCAAATATCAGTACGGGACAGTGGGATCCATAGATATTTATTTAGATAGTATGGGTTAAGGAGTTTATTGGTTGGGTAGTATTGGGAAGGTTTGTAATTTTCAATTGAAATATTAATAAATAATATTGTCTGAAATGTTAATTATAGTTTTTTAAAATATTTTCATATTATAGCTATTTTTTGGCTGGCATTGGGTGGAAAATGCTTTAATCATACATTATGTCTAATACTTAATACTTATTTTGGGCTGTCCAATTTTAATCATTGTTAGGTTTGTTTACTACTTTGTAAGAAAAAGTGGTATGCATTTGTGGGTGTTATTTCATTCAGATTTAAAATTCAAATGTATATATTTTTTAAGTTTTATCTTACTCCGTAATTTTTCAATCTCACTTTAGCTTGTTACTTTCCTGTTTTAAATAGCTTTATTGGTTCACATTTGAAGAAGAGTGGTGTATCTAAAACTTTGATTTGAACACATAAAATAATTATTTTTGTATTAAGTTACAACACTTTCCTCAATTATTGTTGGACAGGATTTAGAACAGTAACTTTAACACTCCCAAATTACGCAGTCTTTAAATTTAAATTATTGGTGGTTTGACGTTAGAATAGTGACTTTGCATCCACAACCATCCCTGCGGATCCAAGAATAATGTAGTTTTACCATCAATGTTGGCCTAGATTTACAATAGTAAATGTAGCTCCTCCAAATTGAGCATTTTCTTCAATGTGTGGGGATTTGGAGCTAGAGTAGTATTTTTAACCTCTGCCAAAGTATATACTTTCACATTGTTTGTTGTATTGCAGATAGAATATTAAATGTAACCCACCCAAATTATTCAGTTGTTTTAATCATAAATCTTTATTTTGGAAATTTAAAACCACTTAAGATAAAACAACAAAATAATGGTCTGCATAATGAGGCACTTTTTCCCATTCCATGAAGTGATTCACTGCTATTGTTCTCCTCAGTGTGTTTGTATACCTCAATAAAATGTTTGTAACAGATCTTCAGTTGAATGAAATTATCTATAGTGTTCTGGATTTTATGGCTCTTACTAACCACTATACGCCAGAATGTTTTATTGTTGTTAATATTTGCTGCTGTGAGGAGACCCTATCAATTTTGCTCTTCTCACTCATTCTAAGTAGCTACTTGTGGTTTAATGCTTTCCTAGCTTTTCTACAAAATATATTTTTATTGTCTGCCCTAAATTTATTTTAGCACTTTTTTATTCCCTATTGAACCATACACTACTTAAAGTAGCATTATTAGGAATAGGTCTTACATTTCTCTGGAAGTTCTTTCTTAGAGAACCAAAAAAGTGTAGTGTATAGAGATTAGGGTGTTGAGACTAGTACTGATGTAAGACATTGCTACTGCTTGGGTAGTTACCGCAATCAGCTCTCAATTACCTTGTTGAGCATGTCTGGCTGTCCATGATTCATTTGTAATTCAGACCTGTAATTGCCTAATTAGAGAGTGATAGCCAGGTCCTCTCCTGTCCTTGATAAACTGTAAGGCACTGTGGTTGGCACCCAATCTATCTATTACGTTCATATTTATTGCACCTCTTCATAAGCATAAATCCACCAAAATGTGGTTCATTCTGCTTGTTCAATAGGTGTGATGACCACCAATGTCAGAACAGGTCCCTTAGTTACAGGCCCTAAGTCCATGAACCATTGTTAGGAAAGTCAGGTGCAGGATGGAAGAGGTCCACTTTTTTATAGTAGGGAGAATGAAGTGGGTAACAGCCCACGTCTCATCTTCATCTTCTGTGATCAATCTTTTGTTACTGTTTAGGGATTGAAACGGAAAGTATTAAAATCACACCCAAAAAATAATTGATCTGGGTCCTGAGCTCTTGTCCCTGTGTAGCTCAATTTGCTTTAATGTTCCCCTTTCCCTGTACAGTTCAAGTATAGTTGATATAAATGTTAAATTGGTATGCTTTCAAGGGGTTACAGTAACCCCCAGGCTGTCACATGATTTTACATCATAGTTTAATTTTGCAATTTATTATATTTTTTAATTTATCAAGATCACTAATCCTCTATGTGGGCAGCCTTCACTGAACAGGCCAGATTTATCAAAAAATAATGCAACCAGCACAGCAAGACACCATGCTGCACTGCCCTGCATGAAAGGGAGAAGGCGGAAATGTTCTATATTTAACATTATACAGCACATTCCTGCTCTCTACCTGTGCTGGTGCACGAACTGCTGCCTAGTGCCACCACAGGCACCTTTGCACCATATTGCAAGGGTGCCTGCATTATAAGCAGATGTGTTTTTGTGCAGGTGCACCATCCTGCACAAAAAGAATCCTCTGAGGCACTTTCCTCTATGTGTGCTACAAGATGCAGCAAACATAGAAAGAGGAAACAATGAGGAGAAATATGCACATTTCTCCTTGTTATGCCTTCCCTGGTGAGGTGTAGCATTTTCACGCATTCCCAGGTCTTCCAATATTAGTAAATCTGGGAATGTGCCAAAATCAGTGGATGGAGGATGCATTGGAAAATTAACTCTCTGCCCATGGAATGCCTCTCCGGGTCAGAGTAACACAAGGCAGCAACGTTGGCTGCATTTTATTACTCCAGATTTACCAAGAAATGCAGGCCCATGCATGGTGGCCTTGCGTTGCTTCGTAAATCCTACTTATGGATTGCATTTCCCTTGCAACACCCTGCAGGTTGCAAGGGCAACACAATCCCTTGATTATTCTGGCTCTTAGCTTGGGCTGGAATGCAGAGCAATTAGTGTACCCCAATGTAAATATTGTTTTGCTGCTTTATGTCTCTTGGAAAATATGATGTCATATTGATCTATAAATGAACCCCATTCTAATACTACTGCTTTTGATTTTATTCCTGCTAAATTCCAGGACTGTATACTCAAAGTATCATTCTGTATTTCAATTTATTAGCTTGTGTGACCGATGTGGGCTCTCATATTGTAGAAGTCACTCTTTAAATTTAGTCCCAAATCAAAGACAAACGGCAGCTTGCTGTGGTAAGAAACAAAATGGCACAGGAACAATTGGCCCTCAAATCCAAATTTTTGAATAGCAGAAGTACAATCCAATCTTTTATTCCTGGTAACCACAAATAATAAAGGATGGTCTTAATTGTGAAATGAGAATTCAGCACATAAACATTTCTCTGCCATTGCATAGATACAAATCACATGTTCAGCTATCTCCGAGAAGGTTTTGTAACTTTTACATATAACATCCAATCAAAATTTAGTACCATAGCATTGTAAGCAAATACATAGAAGTAATCATGTGTTCCCCATACTATTGTTTGGGGATTTTTTTAAGACTGAGAAATATATTAGGCAATGGCTGGTGTCTTGATACAATAATAACACATAAATGCTGAGCTAGGATGCTGTGCTGTATCTCAAGTGCTGTCTCTTGAGCAAGCCTTGCATCAAAACTGTGTTCCAATCATAAAATCAGAAAAACAATGGTTTATTAAGGTCATGTGAATAAACAAAAGGCAGTGTCTTATCATTGAGCATCGCTGGACTGTCCAGAAAGATGGATTCCTTACCATATGAAATAGGGATTTCACAATGTCAGTACCTGATAATTTCAATTTTGTCCTGTTGCTCCACACTTTGGCTTATTGTAGAGTGCTCTTTTGTGACTGATGGTAGTCGAATGATGAATAGGTTAGTGGCAACTTCTCTTGTTCTATTTAGACGATCAATCAGTGTTAGTACCTAAATTCCATACTATTTCAAGTCATCAAATCCCTGCCATGTGCTGCTGCTTTCTCACCTTCTGTCATTTTTTCGCAGAAGCAATGTGATGATCTGGAAGGATTTTTTTCTAAAAATGTGGCCGACATCTAGGTCTGCCTTTCTCTAAACCTTCAGTTTTGCTCTTCCCTTCTGTGGGCAGAAAATGGAGTGATTTTGCCCACTATTCCATCTGACTTGCTGAAATCCTTTGTCCCTATTATCTCCCTGGATTTGTCTCTTTACTGAGTTCCATCAAATCTGTCTCTCCCTTGGATCCTCTCCCTTCTGCCTACATTAGCAAATTCACATCTTAATTTCTGAATCCTTCACTATCGGAAGGAACTGCTCCCAAAGTTTGGAAACATGCAATGATGATTCCTCTTCTGAAGAAACTCAATCTTGATCCATTCGACTGTGCCAACTACCGTCTGATTTTGCCTCTGCCTCTATTTGCAAACATCTTGGAAAAGCATGTAAATCAGCAATTTTCTGCTTTTATAGAAACCAACGGTCTCCTCCACCACTCTCAATCTGTTTACAGCACTGAATCAACCCTGCTGCAAATCACTGAATATCTCAGGCTCCAACTTGATAGAGGTTGTACTGCAGTGTTAATCTCATTAGATCTTAGTGCAGCATTTGATATAGTCTCATACCAGCTACTTCTTCATGGACTAAAGGACATGGGCATTCAAGATTTGGATCTGGCTTGGTTAGGATCATTACTACAAGACCGCTCTTTTCAGTTCTTCACCAAAATGCATACTTCAAATTCCTTTACACTGTGCTTCAGGCTACTACAATGATAGGTATTCAGTACAACTCTTTTTGACATTTATGTGCATCCATGGGCTGATTTAGTGGAAATTGTCTTCTTACTCTTTGTTCCCAAGCAGCTGATACGCAGAACATTGTGTCTCTTTTTCCCATTGATGACTGCAGTTCTGCTGCCCATAATTCATACCTCACAAAGGTTGCAGTCTGGATGAGCAATAACAATCTCAAGCTTAATGGAAATAAATCTGAAATCAAACTGGTAGGTAATCAATCTCTTCTCTGGGGTACCCATTATTGGCCAGATGCTCTGGGAGCTGACCCCCCTCCTGTCAAAGTGGTTAAGAACTTAGGGACTGATTTAGATCTTGGCACAGGGGAATACTCACTAAGAAACGTGATAGGTATCCCGTCCACCATATTACAATCCCATGGGGATCCTAATACGACAGACACGATATCCATCACGTTTGTGGTGGAGTATTCTATCGCCAAGACCTAAGTTAGGTCCTTAGACTTATGGTTAGTTGACAAACTTTTGATAAATCACCAAATAACCAAAGTATACTCCACCTGCTTCGGTGTTCTTGGTGTTCTTTGGATGCTCCCTCTACTCAAAGGACAGTAATTCAGGCTTTACTCATCTCTAGGCTGGACTATTGGAATATTTTCTATTTAGGATCCTCCAAGGCTTGTCTTAGATGCTTTCAAGTAGTTCAGGGTGTGGTGGCCCTGCTGCTGTTTAATCTCTCTAAGCACTCTCCTGTCTAATCTCCTTCATTATCTCCACTGGCTTTCCATTAAGCGGCGAGTCCAATTTGAAAACGTGTGCTTTTTGCACAAAACAATATCGACTTAGGGTCCACTCTATCTCAGATCCTTGGTATCTCCTTAATGCCCCAATTGACCCATTTGTTCTACCCATCAGAATTTTTCTACCATTCCCAGATTCAGGTGGGCCAGACAGGGTGGGAAGTCATTCTCCTACCTTGGTCCCAAATTATTGCAAATCGTTCTGTGGTTTTCGCAAACATCTAAGAACCTGGCTCTTTTAAACTGTGTTTCTTGCCCTGTTGTTTACCCAGCACTGGGAAATCCCACTGTGGTAGGTATGCACTCTGCAAAACATAATAATAATAAAAATAAAAAATTAAAAATAACAATAATAATAATAATAATAATAATAATAATAATAATAATAATAATAATAATTAATTATTATTATTATACTAATAATAATACTAATAAAACTAATAATAAATGATAATATTAAATGCCATGCAAGATCAATTCTGTTGTTTGTGCTAGATGTAATTTTGCATTGGTTAGTACTCATGGGGCCTAAAAACAGGAGAACTTGTGAGTAAGTCCAACTAGTACCCACTTTTTAACTCTAATTGAACATAATCAAATGATCTATTGTCGATAGTGCATAACACACAAAATGTCAGAGCGTATCACTGAGTAGCACTTATGCACTATCTAATGGATGCATTTGTCAGTCAGGGAGACTACATCCTCACTATCATATGAGCAGAGTTTAGGTACATTTATCTTCAATACAGAACAAGGCTCAACTACACAATTACTGAATTGATTGTTTGAGGATGGTTAGTTTGAACATACTCCTTATACTTCCATCCCGGACTTCTTTTACAAAATGATTAGGAATCAGCAAGCTCCTTAATCAGGGTCTGGGTCACTATTGTCAATGGTTGAGCCCCACATGGCCAGCTTCCTCTTATGAGCATGGGATCCTTCTTGTCTGTTACAAGAAAAGATAATAGTGATAGTGTATTTCACCTGAGTCTAAATACCATGTCCTACTCACCACTCAGTCCTATATTCATTTGGACAGTCTATCTTGCAAATGATCTGTCTTAGGCTGCAGTGAAGGCCCACACACAGTGCTCACTAAGTTTACAAGCTGATCAACCGTACTTATTAGGAAAGCTATGATCACTTTCAACCCGGTAGCCTGCTCCTTTAAGCATTTTTCTGTGGTGTTGGAGGCTACTGTTGTAAACAAGGTCTGATGGGGCAGGCATGCTTTTTTCGTCTTCCTTGAGTAAATATCTGTGACTTTTCCAAGCTCGGCCTTATTGTGTTCTAAAGAAGCAAATCTGTTTTTACAAATAATTGAGGGTTCAAGAGGGGTATATATGGATGCAGCAGTAGAATGAATAATTCAGTTGACAATGATCTTGCTTTTGATGGGTGTACACTATGAGGGATACACCTTGCTTTTATTGCATTGCAATTATATGCTTTGACATGTTCTTGAATATCTCAGGCACCCATGTGGGATACTTTAGGGTGGTGAGAACAAATGCCTTGTCACTGTTTAACATTGTTACTATTGCCTCAAAGAGAGTGTATCAATCACGTTTAGGGCCTCATTTACAAAGAAGTGGCACGGGGATGCAGCAAATATTGCAGTGCCGCACTGTGTCATTTCAAAAACACAAGGATGCACCATATTTACTATAATACGGTACATCTCTGTGTTTTCCCTAGGGTTGACGCTAAAATTAGCTGCCTATGGCCAATGCAGGCGCCCTTGCATGATAATGCAAAAGTGCCTGAGATAACCCCTTCTGTGCCGCGGACGTAGTGGTTACGTCCCGCGGCACAGTGCTCCTGTGCCGAGGACGTAACCATTACGTCCTCGGCACAGAGCCCGGAGGGAGCGCTAACGCTCCCTCCGTGGAGTTCCCCCAACTCCCCCAAGGCGGGGATGGAAGGGGAAGACCTTCCCCTCCCACCCCCAACGCCCCTGTAATGACATCAGCGCGCGATCGCGCGCTGACATCACTACCCAATGCCGGTCGCACTGGAAGCCATTTGCTTCCAGTGCGGCAAAGAGAGAAACAGGTACGTTTCTCCTCCGGCGGGTGGGGGGTTTGGGACAAAGAGGCACCGGGGGAAAGGAAATGCTTTTCCTTTTCCCCGGTGTCTCTTTGAGCATTCCTGCTGCCCGATTGCATTGTGATCGGGCAGCAAGAATGCCCACTAGACGCCAGGGATTTTTTTTTTTTTTTAAGTTTTTTAAATGTGTAAGCATTTGGGAGCGGCCCCTTGAGCAAGGGTCACTCCCATTTGGGGGCATGTTTATGTTGGCCATTTCTGCCCCCCTTGGGGCAGATCGGCCTATTATTTTTAGGCCGATCTGAATCCACTAGACGCCAGGGATTTTTTTGTTGTTGTTGTTGTATTTTAGTGTTTACGTGTTTGGAAGCAGCCCCTTGGGCAAGGGTCGCTCCCTTTTGGGGGCATGTTTATTGTGGCCATTTCTGCGCCCCTGGGGGCAGATTTGCCTATTATTTTTAGGCCAAACTGCCCCCAAGGGGGCAGAAACCACTAGACGCCAGTTTTTTTATTTTTATTTACTGTGAAATGTTTTGCGTTGGGGAGCGGCCCCTTGGGCAAGGGCCGCTCCCCTTTGGGGCCATGTTTCTTGTGGCCATTTCTGCAGATCGGCCTATTATGTTTAGGCTGATCTACCCCCAAGGGTAGCAGAAGCCACTTAGACACCAGGGATAGTGTGTGTGTGTGCGTGTTTGTTAGTGGAGGGGGGGCAACCCTGTGTACCAAGGCCATTTCTGCCCCCCTTGGGTACAGATCGGCCTTTTATTTTTAGGCTCATCTGCCCTCAAGGGGGGCAAAAAACACTAGAACGCCAGGGATTTTTTTTTATATGTTTATTTATGTGGTGGGGCGTCCCCCTGGGCAAGGGGCACCCCCCCAAGGGGGGCATTGAACTGTTGGCCATTTCTGCCCCCCTTCGGGGCAGATGGGCCTATTTTCTTTTAGGCCCATCTGCCCCCAAGGGGGTCAGAAGCCACTTAGATACCAGGGATAGTGTGTGTGTGTGTGTGTGTGTGTTAGTGGAGGGGGCCCGCCCCTTGGGCAAGGGTCGCCTCCCCCTTTGGGGGCACCTGTACCAAGGCCATTTCTGCCCCCCTTCGGGACAGATCAGCCTATTATTTTTAGGCTGATCTGCCCCCAAGGGGGGCAGAAACGACTAGAACGCCAGGGATTTTTTTAAATATGTTTATTTATGTGGGGGGCATTGAACTGTTGGCCGTTTCTGCCCCCCTTCGGGGCAGATGGGCCTATTTTTTTTAGGCCCATCTGCCCCCAAGGGGGGCAGAAGCCACGTAGGCACCAGGGATAGTGTGTGTGTGTGGTTTGTTTTTTGTTTGGGGGTGGGCCCTTGGGCAAGGGTCGCTCCCCCTCGGGACACACTACTGAAGGTATTTTCTGCACTCCTTGGGGCAGATAGGCCTATTTTTTTTAGGCCTATCTGCCCCTATGGGAGAATCCACTTAGGCACCAATTTCTGAATGCTTGATGGTGGGATGTTTGTCAACTGACGAAGTATTTGCATTTGTGATAAAAAAAATTCCTCCTTTTTGTTCTAGTTCAAAGCTTTTGCTTTCTTTGCTGTGACTCCTTGCGGTTTTGGCGGTGGTTGACCTGCGGTTTGCATAGTTGCATGTTTTAGGTGTGTAAAAACAATGTACTCCAAAGGAGTATTGTTGCCATGCATGAATGACATGCTTGTAGGTGGTGTACTAAATGCAGATTTGTGTGAAATTGTCCTTAGATTTGTGCACAATGATATTTGTGTTGTCTAATTTCTAATTTGCTTTTCTTTCTTTCTTTTTAGTGGGATATCATTGGTGATTGCTGTGTCTGTGCAGAGTAGTTGCTGGTGATTCAAGCTTTTTCAGGCAAGTGAGCGGTATAGTTTTTGAGTTTCTAACTCTTACTAATAAAGCTACACTTTATTACTTATCTTACACAGTGCTGGTTGTTGGTGGTGCATTTGTCCAGTTAATTTTCGTAGGAAAGATCATGGCTAGCAGCAGGATGACCGCTCAGCAGGTGGTTGGTATGCTTTTTGAGTCATTGTCTGAACATGATTATGAGACGGACTCTGCATCTGAGGCAGAGGAGGAAGTGAGGGATTCTGGCAGTGAAGTTTCTGTCGGAGAGGAATCTTCTGATGAGGAAGCCACACTCAGTGCAGATGAAGGGCCTGTTTTAGAGGAGGACAGTGATGTACCATTAGTGCAGCAACCTGGGGCTGAAAGGTTTCCCGTTAGAAGACCTGAACTCTGGGTTGCCCCAAACATGGAGCAGCCAGAGTTGCCTGCCTTTACTGGTCTCCCGGGGTGTCAATACTGAGAACTTTTTGCCTGTCAATTTCTTTGAGTTATTTGTGGATGATGTGTTTTTGGAAGAGATTGTTGAGTAGACCAATTTGTATGCGGAGCAGTATTTGAGGGACAACGCTGCTAGACTTAGGCTGCACTCTAGAGCTGCCCAGTGGATTCCCACAAATTTGGAGGAGATGAAAAGGTTTTTAGGTTTGACTATTTTGATGGGGTTGATAAGGAAGCCGTCACTGGCTTCTTATTGGTCTACTAGTCCCTTGATGGCATCAGCTATATTTCCTGCAACAATGAGTCATAATCAGCATTTGCTTCTTCTTAGGATGCTGCATTTTATTGACAATGCATTAGCCTTGCCACGAGATCACCCTGATTCTGACCGTCTTTTTAAGATTAGGCCTGTCCTTGATCATTTTGTAGATCGGTTTTCAGAGGTCTATGTTCCAGGCAAAGAAATAGCTGTGGACGAGTCTTTGTTCCTCTTCAAGGGTCATTTGGTTTTTAGGCAGTACATTCCTAGCAAGAGGGCAAGATGTGGAATTAAATTGTATATGCTGTCTGAAAGTAGTACAGGATATGTGTATAATTCCGTGTCTACACTGGTAGGGATTCCAGCATTGACCCCCCTGGTTGTCCTCCCACTTTTGGAGTTACTGAGAAAATTGTGTGGGAACTTAGTAGACGACTGTTCAACAAAGGTCACCATTTGTATGTAGATAACTTTTACACTGGAGTGTAGTTGTTCAAGGAATTGTTTAGAGTGGACACTGTTGCTTGTGGCACAATTCATTGTAACTGGAAAGGCTATCCAAGGGAGCTTGTCTGTAAAAAACTTCAGAGGGGACAGTGCAGTGCATTGGGGAATGATGAGCTGCTAGCTTTTAAGTTTTCAGACAGGAGGGATGTCTACATGCTAAGTACCATCCATGATGAGAGTACTTCCCCTGTGACTGTTTGGGGCCAGGATGCTGAAGTGCGCAAACATGTGTGCATTTTAGATTATAATAAGCACATGGGAGGTGTAGATAGAGTTGATCAAAGGTCGGAACCTTTTACTGCTATTCATAGTCTTACATTTGGTATAAGAAGTTAGCAATTCACCTCTTCCACTTAGCAACTTTTAATGCTTTTATTGTGTTTAAGGATAGGTCTCCAGAGTCAAAGATGACATTTGTGAAATTTCAGGAGTCAGTGATAGAGAGCCTTATTGTGGTGAAACAGGCCAGAGTTCCTAGAGAAGCAGTGGTGGAGCATGTGGCTAGATTGAAAGATCTCCACTTTGCTGAGCACATTCCTCCTACACCCAAAAAAGACTTTCCAGCTAAGAAATGTAGAGTGTGTTTTCAAAGAGGTATCCGGAGGGAGACTCGAATGTACTGTGCAGATTGTCCTTCAAAGCCTGGGCTGTGTGTGGGTGGTTGTTTTAAGAATTACCACATCCAGAAGAATTACTAGGAACAACCATGAGTGTAAACTCATGTCTGTTTGTATTTTCATGTGTTCAGTTTCATGGTTAGCATTTCTGTCATGTACTTAGTTAGAGCTTTTGTGTTTGTAGTTTTGTAATTATTTCTAATTAGTTAGGGGTTTCTTTGTTTAAAAAAAAAAAATGATGCTATTGTGTGTGGAGTGGGGCTTGGCTGAGGGTGTATATAGTGTACATATTGACTTGCTGTTGGCTACCGCAACACACTGCCAGCCAAACACCAGTCCACACACTCCCATCAGCTGGTGTGATTGTTGTATCAGGCATGTGGGCGTATGCAAGTGATGGGCCCTTGAGTGGCGCTGTCTGTCGATGCGAGTGTTGTAATGTGCTGGGCCCTTGGCTGGTGGCGTGAATGGTCTTGTGCATGTCATGTATGAAAGGTGTGTGAATGGACTGTAAAGCGGTTGGTGTCTTGCCATGGCTTCCCAGCTCACGAGCTATGAGTCATTGGTTCAGTTTTTTGGCCTTTCAGTTATTAACAATGCATTTCATTTGTGTGAAATCTCTTTAACAAAATTTGATCCACTGAACCATCACTCACCCTCGTGCCAAATCCAACCAGTATGTGTGGTAAAAATGACAAAACCTGCTCCGCTGTAATCAGGCGTCGCAGCACACCTGTGACACGCTAGGTGCCTCGGGTGGGCTGCGATGATGAAGCATGCCACAAACTTGGTTGGTTGGTGAGGGGTCTTTTTCACATAACCTAAGTGTGTTTCTTTTCACAATTTTAGTGTTGGGCACATCACAGACGTATGTGGGCACATCAAAATGATATATTACAAAACTACCTGTGTTTGTGGGGAAGGGGGCACCTATGTTTTTGGTCCTGGGTGCGGCCTTCATCTGGGAAAACCTACCAAACCCAGACATTTCTTAAAACTAGACACCCCAAGGAGTCCAGGGAGGTGTGGCTTGCGTGGATCCCCCAACATTTTCTTACCCAGACTCCTCTGCAAACCTCACAATTTGCTTAAGGAAGCATATTTTCCTGACTTTCGTTTGTACGATCACCGCTCCAGCACAAAATTCCTACTCCCCAGTGTTCCCCTCAGTCTCCCAAGTAAAATGACACCTCACTTGTGTGGGTCCCCAAAGCAGAGTCAGCCTAAAGATGCATTATAGAAGAATATGTCCTTCTCAACTCGCTGTGCTATCCCCTCTATCTCTACAAGTTTTTGGCCTTATTCTGTTGCAGGCACCTGGCCCACCCACACAAGTGAGGTATCATTTGTATCGGGAGACTTGGGGAACGCTGGGTGGAAGGAAATTTGTGGCTCCTCTCAGATTCCAGAACCTTCTGTCACCGAAATGTGAGGAAAATGTGTTTTTTAGCCAAATTTTGAGGTTTGCAAAGGATTCTGGGTAACAGAACCTGGTCAGAGCCCCACAAGTCACCCCATCTTGGATTCCCCTAGGTCTCTAGTTTTCACAAATGCACAGGTTTGGTAGGTTTCTCTAGGTGCCGGCTGAGCTAGAGGCCAAAATCTACAGGTAGGCACTTTGCAAAAAACACCTCTGTTTTCTGTCAAAAAATGGGATGTGTCCACATTGTGTTTTGGGGCATTTCCTATCGCAGGCGCTGGGCCTACCCACACAAGTGAGGTATCATTTTTATCAGGAGACTTGGGGGAACGCTGGGTGGAAGGAAATTTGTGGCTCGTCTCAGATTCCAGAACTTTCTGTCACCGAAATGTGAGGAAATGTGTTTTTTTAGCCAAATTATGAGGTTTGCAAAGGATTCTGGGTAACAGAACCTGGTCAGAGCCCCACAAGTCACCCCATCTTGGATTTCCCTAGGTCTCTAGTTTTCAAACATGCACAGGTTTGGTAGGTTTCTCTAGATGCCGGCTGAGCTAGAGGCCAAAATCTACAAGTAGGCACTTTGCAAAAAAACACCTCTGTTTTCTGTCAAAAAATGGGCTGTGTCCACCTTGTGTTTTGGGGCATTTGCTGTCACGGGCGCTAGGCCTACCCACACAAGTGAGGTATAATTTTTATTGAGAGACTAGGGGGAACGCGGGGTGGAAGGAAATTTGTGGCTTGTCTCAGATTCCAGAACTTTCTGTCACCGAAATGTGAGAAAAATGTGTTTTTTTAGCCAAATTTGAGGTTTGCAAAGGATTCTGGGTAACAGAACCTGGTCCGAGCCCCACAAGTCACCCCTTATTGGATTTCCCTAGGTCTCTAGTTTTAAAAAATGCACAGGTTTGGTAGGTTTCCCTAGGTGTCGGCTGAGCTAGAGGCCAAAATCTACAGGTAGGCACTTTGAAAAAAATACCTCTGTTTTTTGTCAAAAAATGGGATGTGTCCACGTTGTGTTTTGGGGCATTTCCTGTTGCGGGCACTAGGCCTACCCACACAAGTGAGGTATCATTTTTATCGGGAGACTTGGGGGAACGCTGGGTGGAAGGAAATGTGTGGCTCCTCTCAGTTTCCAGAACTTTCTGTCACCGAAATGTGAGGAAATTTTTTTTTTTTAGCCAAATTTTGAGGTTTGCAAAGGATTCTGGGTAACAGAACCTGGTCAGAGCCCCACAAGTCACCCCATATTGGATAACCCTAGGTCTCTAGTTTTAAAAAATGCACAAGTTTGGTAGGTTTCCATAGGTGCTGGGTGAGCTAGAGGCCAAAATCTACAGGTAGGCACTTTGCAAAAAAACACCTCTGTTTTCTGTCAAAAAATGGGCTGTGTCCACGTTGTGTTTTGGGGCATTTGCTGTCACGGGCGCTGGGCCTACCCACACAAGTGAGGTGTCATTTTTTTTGAGAGACTAGGGGGAACGCTGGGTGGAAGGAAATTTGTGGCTCGTCTCAGATTCCAGAACTTTCTGTCACCGAAATGTGAGGAAAATGTGTTTTTTTTTTGCCAAATTAAGAGGTTTGCAAAGGATTCTGGGTAACAGAACCTGGTCAGAACCCCACAAGTCACCCCATATTGGATTCCCCTAGGTCTCTAGTTTTCAAAAATGCACAGGTTTGGTAGGTTTCCCTAGGTGCCGGCTGAGCTAGAGGCCAAAATCTACAGGTAGGCACTTTGCAAAAAAACACCTCTGTTTTCTGTCAAAAAATGGGCTGTGTCCACGTTGTGTTTTGGGGCATTTGCTGTCACGGGCGCTAGGCTTACCCACACAAGTGAGGCATCATTTTTATCGGGAGACTTGGGGGAACGCTGGGTGGAAGGAAATTTGTGGCTCCTCTCAGATTCCAGAACTTTCTGTCACCGAAATGTGAGGAAATTGTGTTTTTTTAGCCAAATTTTGAGGTTTGCAAAGGCTTCTGGGTAATAGAACCTGGTCAGAGCCCCACAAGTCACCCCATATTGAATTCCCCTAGATCTCTAGTTTTAAAAAATGCACAGGTTTGGTAGGTTTCCCTAGGTGCCGGCTGAGCTAGAGGCCAAAATCTACAGGTAGGCACTTTGCAAAAAACACCTCTGTTTTCTGTCAAAAAATGGGATTTGTCCACGTTGTGTTTTGGTGTATTTCCTGTCGCGGGCACTAGGCCTACCCACACAAGTGAGGTATCATTTTTATCGGGAGACTTGGGGGAACATAGAATAGTAAAACAAGTGTTATTGGCGCTTGTGTTTCTCTACATTTTTTCCTTCCAAATATAAGAGAGTGTGGAAAAAAGACGTCTATTTGAGAAATGCCCTGTAATTCACACCCCGGAAATCAGAGATGTGCAAATAACCACTGCTCCTCAACACCTTATCTTGTGCCCATTTTGGAAATACAAAGGTTTTCATGATAGCCATTTTTTAGTCTTTATATTTCAGCAAATGAATTGCTGTATACCCGGTATAGAATGAAAACGCACTGGAGGGTGCAGCTCATATATTGGCTCTGGGTACCTAGAGTTCTTGATGAACCTACAAGCCCTATATATCCCCGCAACCAGAATAGTGCAGCAGACGTAACGGTATATTGCTTTCAAAAATCTGACATTGCAGGAAAAAGTTACAGAGTAAAACGTAGAGAACAATAGCAGTTTTTTTCACCTCAATTTCAATATAAGTATTTTTCAGTTGTTATTTTCTGTAGGAAACCCTTGTAGGATCTACATAAATTACCCCTTGCTGAATTCAGGATTGTATCTACTTTTCAGAAATGTTTCAGTGTCTGGGATCCAGCATTGGTTTCATGCCCATTTCTGTCACTGACTAGAAGGAGGCTGAAAGCACAAAAAATCATAAAAATGGGGTATGTCCCAGTAAAATGCCAAAATTGTGTTGAAAAATTGGGTTTTCTGATTGAAGTCTGCCTGTTCCTGAAAGCTGGGAAGCTGCTGATTTTAGCACCACAAATCCTTGTTGATGCCATTTTCAGGAAAAAAAACACATGCCTTCTTCTGCAGCCCCTTTTTCCCATTTTAAAACAAAAACTAAATTTTCACTGTATTTTGGCTAATTTCTTGGCCTCCTTCTGGGGAACCCACAAAGTCTCGGTACCTCTAGAATTCCGAAGATGTTGGAAAAAAAGGACGCAAATTTGGCGTGGGTAGCTTATGTGAACAAAAAGTTATGAGGGCCGAAGAGCAAACTGCCGCAAATAGCCAAAAAAACACTCGGCACAGGAGGGGGGAAAGGCCTGGCAGCGAAGGGGTTAAAGAGAATTATTGTTTATGTGCAGGAAGGGGCGCCTTCCTGCACATAAGTAATTATTAATCGTGATTTTTCTATGTATGCTGCAGAATGCAGCACACATAGAAAAAGCAAAAACAAGGAGAAATAAAATTATTTCTCCTGGTTGTGCCACTCTAACACCACCCCTGATGTGGCCCTGCCTCAGGTTTATGATTTCTCTTAAATCTGGACAGCGTCAACAATCTTATTGGTGTTGCGGTGGAATGCCCACAGCAACACCCACTGCACACCCCTTTAACACAATTTGATGCATGTAAAGAGGCTCTCTTTACAAAGCAGCGTTAAGCCACAAAAACTGGCTTAATCCTGCTTTGTGAATATGAAGCAGGGTTTTGCGCCACCGGAATGTTGGAGAAAGTGATGGTTCAGTGGCCCAATGCCCTATAAATGAGGCCTTTAGTGTGCAATTCCCTCCAAGTTTTGAGGCTGGTATTTTTTGTTTTATCAGCTCCTGCAAAGGCTCATCCACCTTATCACTATCACTTGGCTATAGGTAATTCTGCTCAGATTGCATAGACAACTTATTGCACAGTAAATAAAGAAATCCTTAAGAAACAGTTCAAGCTAGGATGAAGTGAAAAAACTGTTTGTATTCAGTGATGGAGAGTAATTGGGTTTAAATTTCATTTAAGTGAAACAATTAAATTAAAGAGTAAGGGTCTCCCAACCAGATGGTATTGATAGTCCCAAAATATGGGCCCAAAGTTGGACGCTCAGCTTACCCTCTTTCTTTCAATGAGGGTTGGACATTGGCCGCTGTTCGGCCCTGGTTTGCTTGGGTGTGGCCTATGCAGTGCAAGTAGTGATGGCACTTTAGAGAAGGATGTGCAAGGTGGCCCTGCCTCTTCCTCCTCCTACCCCTCTCTCCTGACTCCTGGGGGTTTCTGGGGTACGTAGTCCCACAAAAAGTCTCTTCTTCTCCTGCGCAGTGGATGTACTGATGACGCTATATGGTGTGAAGTGCAGGACTGCCCGCCAATTCCTCTCCCTTTCTCCTGGTGCCTGTGGGTTTCTGGTGTCTATAGTCCCCATACACACTCTCTCCTCCTCCTACAGTTTTCACTAACTTTTTATAGTATCACAGTTCTCCTGTGTGACTCATTTGTCAACAGCCTTCAAATCCTTCCAAGATATCTACATTTAGTTCAGTCATTCATTCCATACTTTGTACAATCAAGAAGTGAGAGCAACAAATGAACAAGGTAAAACTATTTTTTTGTACAAGATAATACTAGTGCAGCCAACATTCTGCTCAAAGAGTGAACATATAAATAAAAACATATAGCAATATACTGTACAAGGCCCAAGGTTAAAAAATGATGTACACCAGTCATTTACAGAGATAGGGCCCCATTACGAGTTCAGCCGACGGTTTTGCCCGTCCGCCAAACCTCCAATGGGTGGGGAGGTTGCCACAATAGTGGCTGCCTCCACGCTGGGACCATTAAGAGTTTCCCTCTAGGTCAGCCGGTGGAAACCTCAGTTTCCACCCACTGGCCTAGCCGGAAACACCCTACAGCATTGTCTCCAGCTCCTAATTGAGCCGGGGGCAATGCTGTAGGATGCAGGGTGCACCAGCACCTACGCAATGAACATTGCAAGGGTGCTCACCAGGGGGACCCCTGCACTGCCCAAGCCAAGTGCATGGGCAGTGTAGGGGCCCCCCTGGGGCCCCCTGCACCCGTTATCTGCCAGCCTTTTCATGGCGGTGTTACTGCCATGAAATTGCTGGCTGTGAATGAGGTCGTAATTCCCAGAGCAGCGCTGCTTGCAGTGCTGCCTTGGTGGATTAGGACCGTCACCACCGCCAGACTGCCAAGATGCCTGATCCTGGCACGACTGCCATGGTCATAATGTGGTTCTCTGACCACCACATTGGCGGCAGTCAAGTGACCGCCAGACCTGTAAGGACTCCCTAAGTGTCATTTGTATAAAATATCTTTCAGTTAATTCTAAAGTACTGATGGAGCGGTGAGTGCATAAGCAGTCCTCTGCACCAATTAATGGGACAGAGGTAGGAAACACACCTAGAGTGCAGACATCAGGTGTTCTTCTATGAGGCACAACATCATCACACAGAGTGCTTGGCTTGGCATTGAGCCAATGAGGTATCCGCAAAGACCGAGGCTCTCTTCCTTGCCTCCCTGGGCAGTGCATTCACTCTCTCTTCCCTTTCGACCATTCACTCTTTCGGCAGAGATTACACTCAGTCTCGGGCCTGGTATGGCTTTATCCAACCCACAGGTGTAATGTCTAATGGGGGAGGAAGGAGTGGTGAGCCTCCAGATTTACTGCTTCACACCCCCCAGTATTGACAACGGTATGGGCTGTGGCCCACTTAAATTTGCTGGCATTTGGCACTTACCTCTGCTTAGTTGCTGCGCTGTTCCGCATCATGCTGCCGATGGGCCAAATCGTGGCTCGGCTCTTTGTAGGAGGCTGGTCCTCCATGAAGTGTGCAAAGCTAGGAACACTGTGCAGGGGGTCCAGTAAACCACAAGTTGATTTACAGAGGTAAAAATTAGATCACCTAAGGCTCTCATTTTTAAGGTAGCTTGGTCGAACAGTTAGGTCAATCTTGAAGAAGTGCAAAGCATTTGTTGTACTCACAGTATCAATCTTGCCACTCACACTCGCAAAGGAATAACTCAAGACCAATTCATAGACATACTTCAGATTTCTATGTAATTTTTAAGACTAAGAACATCAAACTTAGTTAAGTACTTTTTGAGATATGAATTTTTGAAGTTTAATGAAAATAGTATTTTTATATGTAATTACGCACCATAGGAATTAATGAACAGTCACCTTTAAAAATACATATAAAATCAGACAGTTGCTTTACCAAGTTCTTATTTTGCAGGGTGGGCACAGAGAGCCACACAGTGCTAGCTGGAGAAATGTGATCTGTTACCGGTTCCGGCGGGAGCGGTGGTCAAAGGACTCTGGAGCTGGTGTAGGGACACTGCGGGGACCACTTGGAAAAGATCTGTGTAAACAAGTTTAGAGGTGGTTCCTTGGGGTGCCTTAGAATGTTGAGGTCACAACAGGTGAGGAACCCATAGGGCACAGCAGGTTCTTCGCTGCAGGGCACGGGGCGGCCGGGCGCAGAGCAAATCGGTGAGCAAGTAGCTGTGTGCAAAGATGCTCTTTGGAGCTGGAGGTAAGTCCGTTCAAGGGTCGTTTGCAGGACAACTGGGGCACTCTGGCAGGAGGTCCAGAGTGTTCCTGAAGTCTCTCGAATTGGGATTCCTCCTGGTCCTTTTTCAGCCCCAGGCAGGCTGGTTTACCTGGTGTCTGATGACAGTTGTCCAATACCAAGGGTATTGGTACGGTTCATCCACTGGTAGGCGCAGTGCCACCAAACTTGAAAGACTTGCAAGGTTTGTCCTCCTGGTTGCTGTTGGTTTGTTGGGTCCAGCTACAATTTCTGGTTCAGGAGTTAGTCGCTGGTCTGTGAAGTGACCCTGACTGATTTGCTGTTTCTTCTTGTTGCAGAGTAGTACCTTCAGTCTGGAGGGAGTTCCTGGGTGATTTTCAAAACCAGGAGGTCCTTTAGGGTTCTTTAGAGTTTTTTCAGTTGTCCATAAGCACCACAGTGGAGATTGTCAGGTCTTGTGTCCAGCAGGCAGGGTTTGGCACCTTTCCTTTTTGCTGCAGTTCCACAGTTCTAGTGCCTTGGATCTTCTTGGTACTGGTCTTCTTTTTGTCCAGCAAATCTGATTACCTGGTCTAGGTATGCCCAGTAAATATTGATTTTAGTGGGTGTTTCAGGGGGAACCTAGTAGTGTCAAATGGGCATCTACCTTTAGGTGGCTACACCCACTATAGTGACCAATTCCTGTGGGAAGGGTCACTTCCCTATCCCTGATTGGCTATTTTCCTTCCATCTAAGATGGAGGAAAATGAAATGGAGAGTCCACCTTGCAGGCAACACCTTAGCTGTGGTGCATGCCAGGTGGTGCCACTCCTCCTACCCTTTGTGTAGTTTCCCACCTTTGCTCCCACCAAAAGAAAGGGCTTGCAAAGGGGTTGACTATTTGCTGCTAGCAGCAGGCCTGGGGGTCGAGTTTCAAAGGCAGTAAACCCTTTGAAGGTCGCCACCAGGGCAGTGTACATTCCTGAGGGAGGGGGTGTTAGCACCACCACCCAGGAAGGGCATTGTTCTACAAGCCAGAGAGACATACCTCTCCCCCAAGGTTTGTAGATTGGGTGTCTGGAGGTGGCAGGCTGGATAGAACCAGTCAGCAACTATGCACGAGTAGTTAGCTTTTGCAGGGGGCACCTCTAAGATAACCCCTGGGTACATTTAGGGATAAATCAAATACTGGTACAAGTTTGGATTGATTATTCTGAGTTGTTTGATACCAAACAACCCAGGGTTCAGAGTGGCCATCATTTAGCCGGGAAACCAGTGTTGATGTGTTTTCCAGCACATGTATTAAAATGGCTGTTTTGTTCACTCACTATGTCCCAGGTTTGGCAAGGACACAGTGAGGGCATATTGCTCATGAAGCTATGCCCTCACAGATAATATGGTGTACCCTTCCTTAGTGCTGGAAGGCCTGCCAGAGGGGTGCCTTACCCATAGTATGTGTAATGTATAGTGGACAGGGCATACGGGCAGTGTGCCATGTCTAGTGTGTATTTTAGGCTTGCACCAGGACACTCAGCCAGCAATGGCAGTACTTGGTGCATCTAGATGCATTGCCCTAGAGCAGGGTTCTGCAAAGTCGGTCCTGGAGAGCCAGGTCCATTCCAGATTTTTAGCATATCCACATTTAGAAAAATGTAGATTTCTGAAACATATTTTTTCTAAATGTGGATATGCTAAAAACCTGGCATGGATCTGGCTCTCCAGGACCGACTTTGCAGAACCGTACCCTAGAGGGTGGCACAATTAGTGCTGCTGCCCTCAGGGGACTAACTTTAGTACCCCATGCCCTGGGTACCTAAGTACCTTTTAGTAGGGACTTATACTGGTAGCTAAAGGTGTATCCAATTGTGCCACTGCACTTTTTAGGGAAAGACCACTGGCACTTGGAACCTGGTTAGCAGGATCCAGTCCAAGTTTCATCCAGAAACAAAGCAAAAAGTGTTGGGGGGGTTCTGCAATGTGGTGCCACTTCCCCATAGGCCAGGAGACTCAGCCAACATCTGGGAGAGGCTTCCTAGTATGTCAGACGAGGAAGAGAAGGGAAACACGATGGTTAGTTGCAGGGCCTACTCTGCCTCACATCCCACAGTCCAGGTCATTCCGTTTGGGGAACTGACCCACCTCAACAGCTATAGGACCCAATATGAAATGTCTTATACCTGTACCACCAGTGTCTGAACTTTCCCTTCTGTCCTGGTGTTCGTGGTGTCCACCTCTGTATCCCTATCTTAACCATGGCAACCCCTAGCTTACCCAAAGAGGCTACCCATAACTGGAGTAACCCCACCATGACTAACAGGGTCAGGGGGCCTATCTTACTATTTTGTATGTCAGTTCACCATGCCAAGGACAGTGCAGCCATAAAGGCTAACTTCCAGCAGAGGGCACTGACAGCTTTCAGTGCCCAGAACCACACCTTTAGCTCCACACCCACAGGGGACAGGGCTAACTTACAGGCCTCTTTAGGTACAGGGTGCCTGTCTTCTGTAAAGGAGTTCTTCAGATGTGACTGGTTTGGGAGGGGTAGCCTTCCCAAGCCACTGGTATGCTTTGAAGGGCACATTTGGTGCCCTCTGTGCATACACCAGTCCACACCGGTTCAGGGACCCTCAGTCTCCACTCTGGTGTGAAACTGGTCAACGGAAAGGGGAGAGACCACTCCCCTGTCTATCACCACCCCAGGGGTGGTACCCAGTGCTCCTCCAGAGGATCCCTGGGTTCTGCCATCTTGTTTCCAAGGTTGGCAGGGAACTCTGGGAGAATCTGAGTGGCCAGTCCAGGAAGGTTATGTCACAGCCCCCTCCTGATAGTTGCTTACCTGGCTAATTTGCCACCAACTCAGGCTGAGAAGGGGCCTGACTAGTCGGGCTTAATTGGTGGGTGAAGCTGGGCTTCACCAGTTCCAACAGTGGAGTCCTTCCCTAACGGAACAGAAACTCTTTTGCTCTCTGGTGCCTTAGTTAAAGTTTGCCCACCTTTCATTTTGTTTTTTCTTTTTCTGCTGGGGCCTACTTGCGCTCACTGCAGGGGCAGCACTGCCACAATCCTTGGGAGAGGACTGGAACTGGGCCAGTTCTTCTTTTGGGCTCTGGCCAACCTCTGGATAGTAATTTCCAAGGAGACAGTCAAGGGGGAGGTCTGTACTGAATATCACCCTTCTCCAGCTAAGGTATCAATCTATTGCTATAGGCAGTACTGCTACTGGCCTATCAGTGACTTTTCCTGAGATAACCCTTACTTTGGCAGTCTCTCCTGGGATATACTGGTTTGAGAGAACCAGCCTGTCATGCACAATTGTGTGACTGGCACAGGTGTCTCTCAGGGCAGTGGTTGGGATTCCATTCACCAGTAGATGGTGGAAGTGTCTACTTCCATCTGGAATCTCCAACTCACCTGTGGGGACCCCTTTCCAATTAAAGGCTATGAGGACCTCCTCATCTGAGGAGTCATCCCCAACGGCTACACGGGTTACCACTGAGGGCTTACTAGTGGGTTTGTTTGAGACAAGAAGTGTCCCTGTCTTTTGACAGTTGTGACACCATGCCTTAGGGGCATCCCAGTTTTTACCCTGGTACCCACCTTTGTTTTGTGAGGTGTCTTTAGGCCCACCGTCCTGGACAGATTTTTCAGGCCCTAAGGACTCCTTTTCTTTATTTCTAGGGTGTTCCACCTTTTTCTTTTGGAGGGGCTTCCCTGACGGTTTCTTTTGGTCACCCACTCCAGTTCCAGTTTTGGACAATCTAGTCCTCATCTATTGATCAGCCTTTCTCCCAAACTCTTGAGGGGAGATTGGCTCCAAATCTACTAGGTACTGGTGCAACCTTTCATGGACACAATTACTCTTTCATCATTAAATTGTACAGCCCTTCATAACCACGTACCTTTTTGCCTTCTAACCAACCACCTAGCATAGTTACTGAGAAGTCCACAAATTCTACTCGGGACTGACTCTGGGATTTTTGAGTCCGACTGAACTTTATACAGTATTTCACTGTGGTAATTCCAAAGCCCTCAATTAGGGTACCCTTCATGAGGTCATAGGATTTAGCATCTGTTTCACTCAGTGTCAGGAGCCTATACCTTCACTTTCCTGAGAACAATTCCCAGAACAGAGTGTCCCGGTGCTTCTTTTGGACATCCTTCCAATGCAGGCATGTTCAAAGGAGATGAACCATTTCTGGATATCGTCTCCTTCTTGGTAGAGGGGGACAACTCCTTTTGGTAGTCGTAGGTTGAAGGGTTTATCATCCTCCCTATTTATTAGTATGGTGCCACCAGAGATGGGTGCTAAGCCCAACTCTTTTCTCTGTTTCTGTATTTTCAAGAGCTGACTCCCTAAAGCCAGTCTCTTGGTCAGCCTGACAATTTCCAGGTCTGTTTCTGTGGGTGCTCTAGAGCTTCTGGTAGAAGAGGAGCTATCGTCATCCCCATTATCCACAGCATCTTCTTCTCCCACCACTGATGCATTATCTTCTCCATCATCTGCGGGATAATCTTTTTCATACCAGGCCACCAGAAAGTCAAGGGACATATTTATACTTTGTTTGCGCTGTTTTAGTGTCCTATTTTACTACTCTAAAATGTTGCAAACTTAACTCTATATTTATATTTTAATGCTAGACCCGTTTAGAATCAAAATATTGGAGTTATCATTATTTTTCGGGTGATTGAACCCATCTTGCGTCAATGAGATGCAAGGTGAGCTTCCCTTCAACAAAATGACGCTAAGCCCTTAGCGACATATTTATCCCCTGTGCAAAAATGATGCACGGGTGGGATTCGGACCCAAATAATGACGCTAAGCTTGCTTAACGTCATTATTTAATGCCTGGGTCTGACCTGGCATTAAGGTACCTGTGGATCCATTTTCATGGCCAAACACTATAGAATGGGCCCATAGGTGCCCACCCCGCATCCCAGGAACACCCCCACCCACATCAGAGGAACACCATAGGCTGGGGGAATCCCATCCCAGGTGAATAAGGTAAGTATTTTTTAAACATTTTTTTTAAAGTGCCATTGGGGGCCCTTACATGGGGCCCACTGCCTGGCACTAGGTTTAATGGCTATGCCCAGGGCACATTGGTCCCCTGTGCTGGCCATTGGGGTGGTGGGCATGACTCCTGTCTTCACTAAGACAGGAGTCATTTTTGGGTGGTTTGTGCATCAGGAAATGACGCTAGGTTAGTTACCAGTAAGATTTTTGTCGTTAACCAGCCTACTGTCATTTTCTGTTACACAGCCTCCTTTTCAAAATATAGGAACCCCCACCAGGCTAGCGTCTTTTTTTGGGACGCTAGCCCAAGCTTATCGCTGGCTTGCACCATTACTTAAATATGGCTCCTGGCTGGTGCTGTAGAATGGCACAAGCTGGCTCTAAACTTTTTGATGCAAAACTGTGCAGTTTTGTGTCAAAAAGTATAAATATGCCCCTAGGTTTCTCTGCACTGGGGCTTTTTTTCCAGTATAAATTTGGTACTGCCTGCAGAGTCCCTCATTTGGTCATAGTTGTATACCTCATAAGGTTCCAGCTTGAGCTCCTGGTTCTGGGTCTCTCCATCTGTCATTTTTACAATGCTAAAGTTGGGACCTTTTTTGAAATGTAAAATCCCCTTTTTGGATAAGCCTGCTAAAGTAAGGACTTTTAAAACCTTTTTGCTAAAGTTGTAGGGGCCTAACCAGGGCCCTCAAAATTACTTTAAGAATTTGCAAAACATCTTTAGTCAATTCACAATCAAAAATAATGAACTAAAGGCAATTTGGAGAGTTATCTGTGTGCTCACAAAATTGACAAAGTTGTATCAGCAAAAGCAAAGTCTTTAGCCCATCGCTGATCCACCAAATGTAGGAGGCTGGCTCTCTATTTAGTGTGCAAAGCTAGGCACACTGAGCATGTTGGTTTACAGAGGTAAAACCTAGAACACCTAATGCTCTCATTTTTAAGGTAGCTTAGTTGAGCAGTTAGGCCAATCTTGGAGAAGTGCAAAGCATTTGTTGTACTCAGAGTGTCAATCTTTCTTCTCATACACTCAAAGGAATAACTTGAGATCAATTTATAGAAATTTAGATTTTTATGTAATTTTAAGACCAAGAATATCAAAATTACTAAGTACTTTTTTTAATATGGATTTTTGAAGTTTATGAAAATAGTCTTTTTGTACATAATTATACACCATAGGAATAAATGTAAAGTTACCTTTAAAAATAAATATAAAATTGCACAGTTGCTTTACCAAGTTCTTCTTTTGCAGGTTGGCTAAAGTCATCGGTGGGCACAATGTGCCAGCAGGAGTAGTTTGGGTGGCTACCGCTTCTGGCGGGAGCAGCAATGAAAGCACTTTGGAGTTGGTGCAGGGGGACCTGTGAGGACCACTTGGAAAAGGTATGTGTAGGTAAGTTTAGAGGTGGTTCCTTGGGGTCCCCTTGGACTGTCCAAATCGCAGGGGGTAAGGGACCCATAGGACACAGCAGGTTCTTCATTGCAGGGCACAGGGGGGCCGGGTGCAGAGCGAATCGGTGAGCCAGTAGCTGTGCACAAAGATGCCCTTTAGAACTGGAGGTAAGTCAGTTAAAGGGTCATTTTCAGGACAACGGGGACACTCTGGCGGGAAGTCCAGAGTGTTGCTCAAGTCCCTCAAATAGTGCTTCCTCCTGGTCCTTTTCCAGCCCCAGGTGGGCTGGTTTTCCTGGTGCCTGATGACAGCTGCCAATTCCAAGGGTATTAGTATGGTTCAACCACTGGAAGGCGCAGTGCCACCAAAATTGGCACACTTGCAAGATTTGTCCTCATGGTTGTTGTCAGGTCCAGCTATATAATCCAGTTTGGGAGTTATGAGCTGGTCAGTGAAGTGACCCTCACTGATTTGCTGGTTTTGTCTTGTTGCAGAGTGGTACCTCCACTCTGG
This sequence comes from Pleurodeles waltl, assembly GCF_031143425.1. Classification (NCBI taxonomy): domain Eukaryota; kingdom Metazoa; phylum Chordata; class Amphibia; order Caudata; family Salamandridae; genus Pleurodeles; species Pleurodeles waltl. The sequence continues at coordinate 844,435,242 of NC_090436.1, forward strand.
AGGGTGTTCTTGGGTGATATTTGAAGCCTGGAGTTCCTCTGGGGTTCTCTAGAGTTTTTTCAGTTGTCCAGAAGCTCCTCAGCTGCGATTGTCGGATCCTGGGTGCAGCAGGCAGGGTTTGGCACCCTTCCTTTGTGCAGCAGGTCCACAATTCTAGTGCCTTGGATCTTCTTGGTGATGGTCTTCTTTTTGTCCATCGAATCTGATTACCTGGTCTAGCGATGCTCACTAAATACTGAATTTAGTAGGTGTTTTAGGTGAAATTAGGTAGTTTCCAAAGGGACACTTACCTATACTATAGTGACCACTTCCTGCGGGAAGGCTCACTTCCCAAGCCCTGATTGGCTATTTTCCTTCCATCTAAGATGGAGGAAAATGAAATGGAGGGTCACTGTGCAGGCAACACCTTAGGGTCCATTATCAGGACCAGCCAATAACAACTCTGAAACAAGTGGAGTTCGGAAAGGGTATTGTGGAGACAGTGAAAAAGAGAGGCTTAGTCTTATCCTATCAAAGCAAGGGTACACTGTTCCAAATTTAAACAAAATGGTCTAGGGAACCTAGTGCTACAGGAGCAAAGACCCTCATGCATCACAATGGATGACTGGCATCATCATCGGGAAATGCTCCTCGCCAGGCCGGCACTGCAACGCCTGAAGGGCACCCCAAATGGGGGCTCTAAGCCGTACTACTTTTATAGTGACTGGTGGGTTCGAACTATAAAAGGAGAAACGTACCTAAAACCAGGCACTAGTACAAGTAGGAGAGAAAAAAGAACGGATTAAAATTGGTTATTCATCTCCGACTCACATCATGAATTTAATCAGTATATAAGAGATGAAGACCAAGATTAAAAACTAAAGGTGAAAGTAAAAAAGTTTAGTGCAATGCTCAACAACTTTAAAAACACACAAAGAGGACCACAATAATTGTAGTACCTCTAATATGGGGTCGACATGTTTCGTGTCTAGTGGTCCATCTGGATCCATTGACGCTTCATCAGGACCAAAAAATAGCTCCTCCAAATAACATTTATGAAAAACAGTCACTTACATTCAGTCAACTGATAATGTCAAGAAAAGGTCGCCCTAGAAAACATAGATAAAAAACATAACACCAAGTTGAGTGAAAATCAATTGTGCACAGTAATTCAGTGAGTGATCATGCAAAACCATGTTGGAAAATATGCTTCCATTCCCCATCATAGAGATGTAGCTCCATGGGAAGCGCAAACCCAGGACTAGAGTGGACACTAATCGTAATAGTCATAGAAAAGTAAACCATTAACACAAGAATATGCATTGAACACGTCCATAAACATGAAGTGGGGCAGCAACAATATTCCTGCGGTACAATCAGATAAAAGAATATTAGAATATGTAGGTGTTAATTCACTCCGGTATTGTTTGTCAGAAAAACAATATTATAATAATAGTCTGCATGTCAAAACCACAGTTATAAACTCCCCATCAGATGTGGCCGACCAAACTGTTACCGTAACTCAAAAGGAGTAAAATAGGTCATAAGTCAAAAAGATTGCACACTCACAATTCGTAAAGCAAAAAGCAGCACGTACTTACAACTATGACCGTGGTCCTTCGTAGTGGACCTACCCTCTGGTTTACGTCCCCGTCGAATGACAGGAGGACGCTATCGGAGTTGTGAGATATACGTGTTGAAGACCCAGAAGCAGAGCGTCTTCCGGCTCGCGCGTCATGGTCCTGAAAATAAAAATAAAGGAGGAACTCACTGAAAACAGCTAAGGGGCTTATGATGGTGGCCGCGGGAAAAAATAAAAATAAAAAGAGGACTCATTGCTCAAAATAGACGGCAATGTAAACCATTGTTAACAATGACACAAAACTGAGGAATGTAAAAATTCTTATTGATATAAACAATCATGAATATGGAAGTCTTAGTGGTCTACTTAATCATGAGAAAGTAATACAGGATTAAACCAATTGGATTAGAGTGTTTAAAGAAAAATTGAGTTAGTTAACATGTATTAATCCTTAGTCAAGGTGGAGTCACAAGTCAATTCTCATGACACTCTACGGATGGTAGATACAAAAACATCTGATATACAGCGTGGTATTGATCATGACAGTGATGTCCAAGGTATCTCATCATTTAAACCCCATATACTGATCCCTAATTTAAAGACCCATTTTTGTTCAGTCCTAAATAAAGATGTTGGGTCATTGGATCGAACTCTGGGTGCCTCCAAAATCATCCACCATAAGTCGTCTGGGGTATGCGGGGTATCTAGGAAGTGAGCACAGAGTTTTGTGGTGATCCTATTGCATATAATATTACTTCTGTGTTCGTTGATACGTGTCTTCACAGGTCGTGTTGTCATACCAATGTACCGTAACCCACGTGGGCATGTTATCATATAGATGCAATTCTTGGTATTACAATTGGTGGGTTTTTTAAGTTGCCAAATGCCAATAGGATCTAAATTCACTGTGGTGAGATGTCTCGTAAGTGAGCAAACATTACAGTGGCCACAAGAGTGATGTCCTATGACTGGGGGGAGATCCCATAACGTCCTCTGGGTGAATGTATCCTGAGGAAGTCGTGGAAGTGTGTGGACCACAATATCCTTAATGTTAACAGTACGTTTGAAAGCAAACAGTGGTCTTGGAACTTGGATACCGCCACTCATTAGTATTGACCATCTTTTGCTGATCAGTTTTTTGCTGTAGTTGGATTGTGGAGTACAAGTAGACACACAAGTTAATCTGGTCTGAGGTTCTTTAACTGTAGGTTCTAACAGGGCCTCCAGATTATTGTTTCTAGCTCGCTTGCGTGCTTGATTAACAATTTGTGTGGGATAATGCCGTTCATAGAGGGTTTTTTTAAGAACATCAGCCTGGTGGTCAAACTCTCGGGATGTGTTACAGTTCCTTCTCAACCGCAAGAATTGCCCAACAGGTAAATTATCTCTTAGAGACTTTGGGTGATGACTCTCATATAGCAAGAGGCTATTGCGGTCTGTCGGTTTATGGTAAATGGTCGTAGACAATTTGCCTTCGTTGACATTTATCATGAGATCTAGGAAAGGTAAATGGGTGGATGACACCGTAGAAGTAAATTTCAAAAAGGGATCAATGGTGTTGATCCAGGCCACAAACTCGTTAGTAGAGATCAATGGGCCTTGCCAAATAATAAGGATGTCATCGATGTACCGTCACCACAATCTTATATGGTTCTGAAAAGGATTAGTCAATGGTAAAATATACTTCTTTTCGAAGTCATACATATATAGACAGGCCAAACTCGGTGCAAACGTACTACCCACAGATGTCCCTCTAATCTGATGAAAAATCTGGTCTTCAAATTGAAAATAATTTTCCGTTAAGGCTAGTGTAGCACACTGCATAATGAAGCAAACGGGGGTGGACAAAGGATTATGATGCTCTAAAAGAGCCGATTCCACAACCTGTAGGGTGGCTTCTTGAGGGATATTGGTATACAATGCTTCTACATCTAAGGTGATAATGCCTTGTACCTCACCAGAGCTATTGATAGACTCAATCAAATTTAAGATATGTTTTGTGTCCTGTAGGTAAGTCGAAGAACTCCTCACCAAAGGTTACAAAAAACGGTCACAAAAAATCGATAAAGGTTCTAGGACTGAACCTTGGCCTGACACAATCGGACGCCCTGGAGGCAGTATTTTACCTTTATGGATCTTTGGTAAGCAATAGAAGTATGGGGTCCGAGGATGGGATGTATCAAGGAATTCAGCTTCATTTGCGGAAATACACAAATTATTTTTCGCTTCTTCAATTAGACATCTGATCTGGAGTTGTAATCTTCCAGTAGGGTCCCTCGTTATTTTTTCATAGTAGGTGGAATCACTTAAAAGACGTAAGCATTCATGCTTATAGTCAGCAGTGTTCATGATAACGATGGCACCACCTTTGTCAGCCTGTTTAATGACGATGGTGGGGTCAGCTGCTAAAGATTGTAATGCCTTTTTCTCTTTAGTAGGTGTATTAATGAAAGGACGTTTAGGACGTAGTTGGTTCAAGTCGGCTAGTTCTGCCTTTTCAAAAGTTAAGATTTCACTAGGCATAGTAGTTGATGGTGGAACAAAAGTAGATGGTTTTCTTAAACCTGAATCAACTAATTGTGGTTCTGATTGTTTATCCTTGAAAAAAAAGTGTAATTGGATTGTACAGAAAAATTTGGCTAGTTCAATGTGTAAACGGAAACGGGAATTACCCTTATTCAAAAGCTATTAGCTAGGTTCTATGGTCCAGGTCCAAAATGAACTAAACGGCACTTAGCAATTTAAGCCACTACTCTACCACAGTGTTTTTGAATCGAGCAAGGTTTAAACAAAACCTATTGGCTGATTGGTGAAGGAAGGGATGTTCTCATTTGAATTATGGCCTACTGTATAAAAAAGTGATTTTTCAATTTGTGCAAAACATTATAAAGATAGTACTAGAGAAACTATTCCTCTGAAAACATTTTGAGGGGGTATGTAAAATAATTATGTGTTTTATTATTCTGTGAAGAAATTGTTCATGACTGCATATGAGTAAAAGAAGCAAGAGTTGAACTGTAAGTGTTCTGTCAGGTAGTTAACCGCCGTTTGCACACGCAGCGCCCAATTTGCTACAGTTGCTTGCATATGGTGCGAATATTAATGCCTTCCTATAAAATGAGAGTTTCAACTTAGGCCGCGCACACTGTGAGTATCCGTTTTTCCCAGACGAAACTCTTGTACTTTTGATGTGCCTTTCGAGGAAACGGCTGTAATTTATTTCAAAGTTATCGCCACAGAACGAGGTTGCTGAGTAAAGGGGTAATACACATAAAGGGGCTTTTCTTTGCTATTTTTTCTCTATTTCTAGGATTATTCAATGGTAAAATACAATGCTAGGTATCTTGAATCCATTTTGAATGAAAGTTAAGTAACACACCCTATATTAAGTGCCTGGCGGATTTGTGTTAGAAACAAAACATTTTGCCGCTGGCATCTGGAAGTGTTTCTATTTTGTTTTCTTTGTGAAAGATTCTCTTCCATCGTCAAATTACTTGCTAAATTCACAGTAGTATTTCATTGTTAAACAATTGTAAAAGGTCAATTTAATACCATCATTCACAAAAGGATATGACGGCACCAAGTTGGTAAGTGCACTTCTTTGTACCAATTACATGATACATCCCCTTTCACAAGGGATGAATTGACCAGATAATTAAGTGATGAGATTGTATGTCAAGGACTCAGTTACTTCCAGGAATTGGAAAGTTTGGTATCTATTTAAGTGATATAAATATGCATAAAATACTTTTGCTATAGTAATATTGAAAAGGTTTGCGTGCAGCATGAACAATTATATAAAAAACGTCCTCCCGATAGTCAAGTGTTCTTAATTTTATCGAGAAGGCGCAGTTTTTACGTATGGGATTCAGTAACTTTGAGATATGGAGTTCTAATTATTTATGATTAGCACAGAAGTAATTCTAAACAGTACTTAGGTTGCATGCCTAGCCCCAGAGTATTCAGAAAAACGTTTCATTCTTGGAGGCCTCCCTGATTGTGCCCAAGAAGGATAGTACGACTGCTGAGGGGTAACTTTGAGAGAGGAGTCGATTCCTACCAAACGTTCCCCTGTGCCGATGTATGGAATAAATCTTTATTAAGGCCGATTGGGATGATCATATGCTAATATTTTTTTTACGCCTATGCAATATATCTTATTTTATTTATTTAATCATGTTTTTACTTATTTTATTTGCACACTAGGGCAACCTGGTGTTAGTTTCAAAGCACTCTCAAGGTAGAAGTACAAAAGGCTGGTAAGGGGGATAATCAGCATGAATAAAGTTAGATAATAGATAGTGGTCTCAATGTGGTATTAACTGTAGTGGAGTCCATAGTGAAGTTAACAAAATGTTTGCTGGAAGGGTTGAACATTCAATGATTGCATGAATATAGGGCAGTTGTCTTAAGTGACAGAGAATGGATGAAGCAAAAACTGGAGGAGGAAGACTCGAATGTGAAATGATCTGCAGCTAAGGCATGAGCAGGCTGCCAGCTGTATGGCAAAATGGTTTGGCTATTTATTTTGGCGTCTGGTCGGTTTTAAGGGCAGCAGTAGTTTAGTGCGGTAGGATGGAGCCTAGTGACAGAACTAGAACCAAACCTGAGGGTCAGAAGTTTACACCTCGGAGAGTGGGTGGAACGATCTTCCAAGTCTAGTGAAAATGTGGGGCCTACTTTTGTTGCGCTCAAACAGTGCCTAATATGGAGTATAACGTTCCTAAAAAAATATGGCTGGAATAGTTAATATTAAAACACACTTGAAAATTGGTCTGGGCATACCAGACGTAACTTGCAATTAAAGCACCCTTCTTTTGTCAATGCCCTGTACCTATGACATTTTTTTCGGCACATATCGCAAATATAGTATAGTGCAAAAATGGAACCTTCGAACAAGGTACAACTTTCTTGCAGCTAGAGGACGGAAAGGTGGGGTAGGTAAGGGTGACACGCTCTCTATAGCACAAAATGTTGTGTCTGTACTTCATGGGTATACATGGGAAATCAAAATTTCAGTTTTAATCAGATATTCATGCGTATCATCTGCTTGGGCAATGAAATGCCGCCCACATTAGGAGAGATCTTGGCCCACAAAATCTGAGCATAAATGTCATTATGCAAAATGCCCTCACATGACAGAATCAGTACCCAAACATGCAACATACCAATGAACACTGGTGGAAGAATGTTTGTGCAAATATTTTGCAACTGTGCATAAACCACAAAATAGCTTAAACAAAGGTCTGGAATGTTTGTAGATGGCATAATGAGTATGTTTAAGTGTAATGCTTGTGACTCAAGGATCAATAAAAAAAATGCATCTTACAGGGAATGCTCTATAGTAGCATAACAAACGTCTTGCAGAAATCAATGAAAAGTCATGAGACTGGCAACTAACAGGAGTGGTCGAATGAATCAGAAATATAACTTTAAAACGTTTTTGACAAATAGGAGAAATCAATGCGAGGAAAGGGGTGGGTAAGAATCAACTGTGTTGAACAAGGCAGGAAAGCCGGCACAATAGACAGGCTTGGCAATCCTATTTCCAACCTCATTCAAGTTTCACTGAGAGCATACTAGCTTTTCTTATCAGGATGCAGTACTCAAAAACATTAATTACCTCCAATTGTTATTCTACATTTCAAGCACTGCCATTTCTCCTAACTTGATGCTCTTCTTCTCATCTTCTCAGTCTATGGTTAAAGATCTTACATTTCTAAACCTGATAGTCTCTGACTTCTAAGAATTTCCCCTTCCACCTATTGTTCCTTCTTCTCCCTCCATCTTATCACACTGTGGAGGTCATTACAACATTGGCGGTAAAAGCCACTTACCGCCGTGCAGAAGACCGCCAACACACCGCCACGGCAGCGGAATTCCGCCACGGTCATTATGACCCACTGCTCGGAATCGGCCAAATTTCAGACACCAACACAAGTCCGCCACACCAAAGGTCAGTGATAAACTGGCAAAAACAAAACCTCCATCGGCACGCCAACAGAAATACGCCCACACTATCACGACACACGAATCCACATGGCGGTCTTTCAACCGCGGTATGCCATTGGCAGTACACACCACCGCACTCAAAATACACACACATTTACAAAACACCACCACATTGGACAATTCAAAATACACACACCTGATACACATACACACACCACTCCCACACACCCATTACAATATAAAACACACACCCACATCACCCACAAACCCCTACGACAAAATTACAGAGAGAAGGCCAGATAGAGACACTACAAACAACTACCAAGCATCCACAGGCACACAATACCATCACCCACAGAACTTCCACGCACCTCACACAACACACCACTAAATATCACCCCACTTATCACTACACACACCACACCACACATCACCCACACCCCCCCATGGCATGGCAAAGACACCCCAGGTTCTCTGAGGAGGGGCTCAGGGTCATGGTGGAGGAAATCGTCCGGGTAGAGCCACAGCTATTCGGATCACAGGTGCAGCACACCTCCATAGCTAGGAAGATGGAGCTATGGTGCAGAATAGTGGACAGGGTTAACGCAGTGGGACAGCACCCAAGAAATAGGGATGACATCAGAAAGAGGTGGAACGACCTACGGGGGAAGGTGCGTTCCGTGGTTTCAAAACACCACCTTGCGGTTCAGCGGACCCCCACCTCCTCCCCCACAACTAACAACATGGGAGGAGCAAGTCCTGCCCATTCTGCATCCTGAGGGCTTCGCAGGAGTAGATGGAGGAATGGACTCTGGTTAGTCAAATCTTAACTATTACATCCCCCACCCTACTTTCATGCTATCACATACCCCTACCCTCAGCTTCACCCCATCACTCAAATGCCTCACAAATGTCCCAACATCAAAAACCACACATCCTAACACTAAGCCCTGCATTCAACAACAAAGCATGGACACCCATCACCAAAGCATGGCCACTGCATATACCCATACACCCCCCTAAACCACCATCATACAAGGACTCACACAGGAATGCAAGCACTGGGGTACACGGTCACCCACCCATTGCACACCATTACACACACAGATTTAATAAACATCCTTTTATACCCCTGCAGGACCCCTACCCAACGTCACCGGACAGGAGGGTCCACACATGTCCACACCACCAACAGAAGGGGCCCACAGTGATGACAGCAGCTCTGTCCAACTGGATCTAGATGACCAGCCCAGCCCATCAGGGAACTCTGGACAGTCGTTTCCCCTGAAACAGTCACAGGCCACCACACAGCTTCCCCCCTCTGGAAACACCAGCACAGCACCCACCCAGCAGGCCCATACCTCTGTCCCCAGGACACGTCAAGCAGCAGTGTGTCTACCACTACAGGGAACCCAGGCTAACCCACCACCCCAACAACAACAGGGACTTGGGGGCAGTGGCAGTGGGCACATGGTCCAAGGGGACCCCAAGGAACCACCTCTAAACTTACCTACACATACCTTTTCCAAGTGGTCCTCACAGGTCCCCCTGCACCAACTCCAAAGTGCTTTCATTGCTGCTCCCGCCAGAAGCGGTAGCCACCCAAACTACTCCTGCTGGCACATTGTGCCCACCAATGACTTTAACCAACCTGCAAAAGAAGAACTTGGTAAAGCAACTGAGCAATTTTATATTTATTTTTAAAGGTAACTTTACATTTATTCCTATGGTGTATAATTATGCACAAAAAGACTATTTTCATAAACTTCAAAAATCCATATTAAAAAAAGTACTTAGTAATTTTGATATTCTTGGTCTTAAAATTACATAAAAATCAGGGGAACTGGGAGGGCTGCTGTGCGACAGTGGGAGGACAGGCCAGGGGAACCCACTCTCCACGAGGCCCTCTCCAACATCATGGGAGCCTACCACCATTCCCAGGAGATGATGGTAACGGTACTGGCCAAGTTTCAGGAGACCCAGCGCCTGCAGGAGGAACAGTGTTTGGGCTTCAGGGAGGAACTCAGATCCATCAATTCCACCCTTGGCACCATCGTAGGGGTGCTGAAGGAAATCATCAACACCAGGAGGGACACTGTGGCACAACAAGGGCCCCTGACACTAGCCTGGATGATGAACTGCCCACCACCCCGCCGGCGCTAGTGGACAGGAGGCATCGCCACAGGACCACCACACCAGCACCCCACCCCTTCAGAGGGAGAACCACCCTGCAAACGGTCCCTGAGATCCAGGACAAAGACAGAGAACGATGCCAAGACCCCGCCAAGAAATGAGACCACCCTGAATGTCATCCTTCTGTCCCACTTTGTCACCCTGTCCATCCTCAAACTGCCCCAGCTCCAGTTCCTATGCCCATTTGGGCAATGCACCTGTGAGACTAATAGACTGGACTCTGCCATGGACATTCCTCCATCATCAGCCCTCACCATTTCACAACCCCCTCCAATCTTGAGCACATAAATAAACACCCTTAAAGCGCAAAACAATCTGGAGTCTGTCTGTGATTTCGAAATAGTGTCTTAGCAATTACAGTGACAAAATGCTCTTTCAAATGTAATGTCAACATACCTATGTTACACAGCTCTAGTTCATGAGGAAACAAATCAGATGTCACACAGTGGGACCCACATCTGTGAAATCGTAAGGGAAACTGAAAACTCAGTGACCATACACTGAGTGAAAATGGCAGACAGTAGAGAGGTAGTAGTGTTAAAGTACATGTAGTAGGCAGGTTTGTATTCTTACCTGTGTCTCAATGGAAATATTGCAGGATAACTGAGTTCCTGTTGTCGATGTCCTCTTCTTCTGCTTCCTCGTCTTCACTGTCCACAGGCTCCACAGCTGCCACAACACCGCCATCTGGACCATCCTCCTGCAGAAAAGGCACCTGTCATCGCAAAGCTAAGTTGTGAAGCATACAGCAGGCTAAGATGATCTGGCACACCTTCTTTGGTGAGTAGAATAGGGATCCAACTGTCAAATGGAGGCACCTGATCCTGGCCTTCAGGAGGCCGAAGGTCCGCTCTATAATCCGCCGAGTTCGCCCATGGGCCTCATTGTAGCGTTCCTCTGCCCTTGTCCTGGGATTCTTCACTGGGGTCAGTAGCTATGACAGGTTGGGGTAACCAGAGTCACCTGCAAATGGCGAGGGCAACTGTTAGACACACACTAACCTGTAGGGATATTCCCAGACCCAGACAACCATCCCCACTGACTTGCTTCCAGGTGATCACCTAATAGCCACCCGCAGTGCCTCTGGAGTTGACCCATCACATAAGGGATGCTGCTATTCCGCAGGATGTAAGCGTCATGCACTGAGCCAGGGAATTTGGCATTTACATGGGAGATGTACTGGTCTGCTAAACACACCATCTGCACATTCATGGAATGATAACTCTCCCGGTTTCTGTACACCTGTTCACTCCTGCGGAGGGGTAGCAAAGCCACATGTGTCCCATCGATGGCACCTATGATGTTGGGTATATGTCCTAGGGCATAAAAGTCACCTTTCACTGTAGGCAAATCCTCCACCTGAGGGAAAACGATGTAGCTTTGCATGTGTTTCAGCAGGGCTGACAACACTCTGGACAATACGTTGGAAAACATCGGCTGGGACATCCCTGATGCTATGGCCACTGTTGTTTGAAATGACCCACTTGCAAGGAAATGGAGTACTGACAGCACCTGCACTAGAGGGGGGATTCCTGTGAGATGGCGGATAGCTGACATCAGGTCTGGCTCCATCTGGGCACACAGTTCCAGGATTGTGGCATGATCAAGCCTGTAGGTGATGATCACATGTCTTTCCTCCATTGTCGACAGGTCCACCAGCTGTCTGTACACCTGAGGATGCTGCCATCTCCTCACATGTCCCAGCGGACGGTGCCTATGAAGGGCAACAGCGAGCACAGAGTCAACCAACTCAGAGGTACGTACCCACAGCTTACACAGAACACAAATCACATTCTGAAATTTGGCCTGTATGAGTGTTGAGGCAAGGCCTAGGTATGTTTGACGCAGTGAAAAATTAAGCCATGTGGGCCCCTGAAATGGCAGTTGCCTGACCTATAAGGTGGGGCAATGGGATGTGAGGTAACTGCGCTGGCGTTGTACACCGTTGCGGTAGGCGGTGGAAGACAGCGGCGCAATTCTGCATTGGTTAACATTGGACCGTATGGGTCCCAGGAGCCAATGACGATGTACGCCCGAGGTGACATTACGCACCGCCACAGACGTGACCGCCATTTTCTATCTGTTCAATCACTTGATACCTGATCTTCGACAGGAGAGGACCTACACTGCAAGTGCTTCTGTGACCTCGGTCTGGAAGAGACAATGGCTCGTGCGCCTGGGGAAAGGGCCCCTGCCCTCATATCGGAGGAGTTGGAGGAACTCGTGGGTGCGGTCCTCCCCCAGTACACGCTACTCTACGGTCCTCCAGACAAACAGGTAAGTACATTGGGAACATGCTGTATGGGCTATGCCTGTGTGGAGTGGGGTGGATGAAAGATGGGGGGGGAGATTGAAGCGTGCATGAAACGACAGTGAGTGCATGTGCCACATGGCAAGGGTAGTGAAGGGGGCCAATGACTGTGACTGTGCAGTTGGTTATAAAATTTCTCTTCCCCCTGTACAGTTCATGTAGATCTGCGCCCACCAGAAAAAAGATATTTGGCGTGCCATCGCCAAGGATGTCCGGACCGTGGGGGTCTACCACAGACGGAGCACCCACTGCCGGAAAAGATGGGAGGACATTTGCCGCTGGAGCTTGAAGAAGGCGGAGGCTCAGCTGGGGATGGCCTCCCAACGTGGGAGGGGTGCCCGTCACACCATGACCCCCTGATGTTCAGGATCCTGGCAGTGGCGTACCCGGAGTTGGATGGGCGCTTGAGGGCATCACAGCAGCCACAAGGGGGTGAATACACTCTCATTCTGCTGATTTTTCACGTAGTGGAGGTGTCTGGGTGGGGGAGGTGGGCTTTGGTTTCCCTAGGCCAGGGCGAGTGTGCTAGTTAGGTCCCCTTGTTCTGGCAGACCCTGTGGCACCCCACCCCACCTGTGTACAGTGCCAACTACACCTAGTCAGGCTCCTGTGACATCCATGTGTGCAGATGTCAGCCATAGCCTTGTAGGCCATGTTCCAGGGATTGAACAGTGGACCCCAAGTGTGTGGCGTAGTGCAGGAGGCTTCTGTGTCTGTCGTGTCCGCCAACTGTAGCGGTAATGCATGCACTCAACATGTCTTTCTTCTGTCGTTCCCCCCTTTTTTGTGGTCTCCCTGTTCTTGTGTGCATTAGCATCATCAGGCGGAGGAGCAGTGGCACCGGAGCAGGAGGGAGCTGCATCCCACATGGCCCTGGAGGGCAAGACTACGGACTCGGAATTCACCAGTGGGACGGAGGGCGAGGGGAGCTCCACGGCGGGGACGGGAGCTGACACCAGTGATACGGACTCGTCCTCTGATGGGAGCTCCCTTGTGGTGGTGGCCAAATCTGTGCCCCCTGCATCTACAGGTACAGCCGCCATCCCCCCTACCAGCACAGCCCTCCCAGCAGCCCCTCAGCCTTTGCCCCGTGCCCGCTCACCCAGGAGGGTGGGCATCACCTTCGCCTCAGGCACCTCAGACTCTGCCTCAGTCACCCCTGCCTCCCTCAGCCCTGCTGGGCCATAAAGGACCGCCAGCACCAGCCCGCAGGGCCAGACCAGACCGCCAGCAGCTGAGTCACTGCCAAGGACCCCGCCGCCACAAGCACTGCTGAACAGGACACTGCCGCCACAAGCACCGTTGCCAAGGACTCAGCTGCCACAAGCATCGCTGAACAGGACACTGCCACCACAAGCACCGCTGCCAAGGACACCGCAGCCACAAGCACCACTGAACAGGACACTGCCGCCACAAGCACCACTGGCCCATGAGCGCCAAGGGCACTGACGCTACTGAGTCCGTCACGAGCAGGATGAAGCACTCTGGGCACAAAGCCCCCTCCAGAGCCAGTGGAGAGATACATCCACTACCTCAGTCCTTGGCTGGATGAAGCACTCTGGGCACAAAGCCCCCTCCAGAACCAGTGGAGAGATACATCCACTACCTCAGTCATTAGCAGGATGAAGCACTCTGGGCACAAGGCCCCCTCCAGAACCAGTGGAGTATCTCATCCACTACCTCAGCCCTTGGCAGGATGAAGCACTCTGGACACCAGGCCCCCTCCAGAACTAGTGGAGACTGTTATCAACTTAAGAGACTGTGGCTTTGCACTCCCCAGGATGGAACAGTGGGCAACCCACCCACTGTAGAGACTAGTGAGACTGTGGCTTTGCACTCCCCAGGATGGAACAGTGGGCAACCCACCCACTGTAGAGACTTGAGAGACTGTGGCTTTGCACTCCCCAGGATTGAACAGTGGGCGACCCACCCACTGTAGAGACTTGAGAGACTGTGGCTATGCACTCCCTAGGATTGAACAGTGGGCAACCCACCCACTGTAGAGACTTTTGAGACTGTGGCTTTGCACTCCCCACGATGGAACAGTGGGCAATCCACCCACTGTAGAGACTTGAGAGACTGTGGCTTTGCATTCCCCAGGATTGAACAGTGGGCAGGTGGCCCCCTCGTGGATTTGGCGTTGTGCACTCAACCGGCTGAGGTGCCCCCCCTTTCCCTTCCCCCTGAGGTGCCTGTTTTATTGCTATCTGATGCCCCTGCAGTGTTCTCTCCCTCATGTTCGGGGATTGAGTGTGGGCCTCGCCCATGCAGTGTGGGCCCAGTGTTCCACGGACTTCAATGGAGCACTAACTGGACTACTATTCTTGGTGTATATATTTGTTTATGATGTATATATATTTTTTGCGTACCTGATTTTAATATATTACAATAGTTACACTAATTTCCTTTTGTCTTTGCATTCTTCTGGGGAGCTTGGGGGGTGTAACTGTAATGTATCATGCTGTATTAGTGTGTGTGTTGTAGTGGGTGAGGGTGGGGTGTTGCATGTGTGTGTCCCTGTTTTTTTCCCTCACCCCTCCCCTGTGTCGTAGGTGCAGTACTCACCGTGGTCTTCACCACCGGCGTTCGTGCTCCTGGTAGAGGAGCAAGAAGATAAGGGCTGGCAGGATCTGGAGCTCGGGTTCAATGGCGTCCTGATTCCTCGTGGGTGTGTAGAGGAGAGCATTTTCCCTTCGAAGTCCTGTTTCCACCGTGTTTTTGTTAGCGGTGAATCCGCCCCGGGAAAGGTGGCGGTTTGGTAGGTTGTGATACTGTGGGCGGTTCATTGTCCTCTGCCTGTCTGTTGGCGGTGACCGCCATGCTGTTTGTTTGTACCGCCGTGGCAGTCGGAGTGTTAAAGTGGCTGTCTATGTTGGCGGTTTCCGCCACGGTCGTGATTCCATTTTATTTCCGCTGGCCTGTTGGCGGTCTTACGGACGCTTTAATACCGACCATGAGGGTTGTAATGACCCCCTATATCTTACTTCAAAGAGTTTCACCCTGTCCTACCTTAGTATCTATTGCACCGAGCATCCTTAATTATACCTACCTGTCTCCCCTGATTCCACTTAATTTCCCCACCTGACCTGTCCTGTTTCATTTGATATTTCAGCCTGTTTTCTTCCCTACCTGTTAATAAGCTGCCCCAAACTAACTATTCAGAAAGTGATGTTCTTGGTGAGATCTCAGGTGCAATTACTCAATTGTGCACTGATGCAATGTAATGCAGTTTGTCACAGCGCATGCAGGTCTTTATGTTGCAGCACTCGAGCAGTCATGCAAAAATGTACTAAATGTGGGTCTCAGTTTCTTGACAAAGGCTACTCTACTGAAAAATGTTCTTCCTTATTCCTTCAATGGTTATTGTTTCTTTCCTGTTCCTTTGTATTTGGCTCCTGCTCCTCTGATTCAAATGTTTTAAGGGGATGTTTTGATGATACCAAAAGACATTTAGAGAAGTAGCATAATATGTTAGACCCACGTTTCTTTTTTCATTTTAACGCAGTACTGTATTTCATTCACTTGCTCTTTCTAGGCTTCTCTTTCCTGGTCTCCCAGTTTCACTCTTCGTCTTTCCAATGGTGGTTCCTCCTTTAGACCAGAGGAGCGTCACTCCTTTGCCTAAATTGCCACCCAATGATGAAAAATAAACTGGTAACAAAGTTAATTTATTACCATGTTATTTTCCATCCTCCCATCGTGAACCAAGTCTCAGGATGTGGGCAGGGCCACAGCTGCTGAATGGCAGGAGTGAGCTGTGCATGGTTTACAGCTGTGCATGGTTTACAGTGTGCATGTCTTTTGGCTCGCTGTCTTGTGACAGCCAGGCAGACATGCATACTTTAAACTTCTTTAACTCATCTGTCTTAAGACAACTGGGTTAGAGATAGCACAGGCCTCCAGTGCTCTTAAGAGGACTGAGTGAGGCCGTTCCCTCCAATCCTGATGCCTCTTTCATGCTGATTACCAGCATGAAAGCAGCATCATGATTGCGTAAGGGAATTTGCTGAAGTCCGAGGAGACCAGAGAGAGGAGGACTTCAGACGTCATGCAGAAAGCAATGTAAGTGTTTTTTTACAGTGCATGCATGCATGCATGCAATCACGCACCAACACCACATTTGCCCCCCCACTCTGCCTACATGCCATCCGCTGCTACATCTTTCTCTCTGTTGATCGCACTTTATATCTGCCTGATATATGAGAATTGCTTACGACATCCCTGGCAGAGCTTGCAGCAATGATTGAGAGTAGGATGCCCTTGCAGGATTGAGTAGGCAGGGATATGAAGTTGAGCTGATTAGGCAACATTCCTTGAGCAATTCTTTGAAATAGGACCAGGGTCCAACCTCTGCTGCTAGGTATAGTCTTCTTTTATCTTGGTCTGAGTGGACTGGATGCAGGTGCATAGTCCTTGAGTCAGAATTCTCACATCTTTGCTTTTGAAACATTCTTGTCTACTCTAGAAGCACATTACAGAAAACTTATGGCTGTGGGCTTTTGGGGACTGTGCATTCTCAGTTTTGGAATTCCATGAGGCTCTTGTGCAGTTCTTTGGTATAGCATTTGGCCATGTAGTTCTGGTTGGAAATACATTTTAGCACAGTGACTATTAAATTGCTTTCACTGACATAGTACAAGACTGATTTCTGTGTCTATTTTCTATAGGCCTTTGTTGAGCCAAAGTGTCATAGGTCAATGATTTGACTTGAAGAGATTGACTGTGAAGTTTTTGGAAAGTCTGTTGTGAACCTATTCCACTTTTTTTGCTGGGAGGTAACATTTCACATAAATGCAAGTTGAGTGCTGAGAGGTTGAATTTGTTCCACTATCTTACAGTGGTTGTGTTAGTCATTATTGCAAATTTTAAATATTCTCATTGGGAGGCTGAAAACAAAGCTGAGAAGGTGGTGGTCAGTCTAGATGTTGGGGAAGAATTCTGTTATGGTGTTTTGTCGAGACAAGTAACAATTTGTGTCCAGAATGTTTTCAGCTGTATCAAGAGGAGGTGAATTAGAGGAAAGTTAACAGCTTCTAGATTGGTTTAAAGGTATTTCGACCAAGGAGGATAGGTCACTCAAAAAACATTCTGGTCATGTAGCATGCCATTGTGATTTTGAATGTATGGTGATTCCAGAGATGGCATCTGTTAGACATGTCAGCCTTAGGGTGTGCTTTGCTGAAACATTTTGCCTCACCTCCACCTGCTGAACTTATTTTTGTTGGCCTTAGGACTCTGTGCTCTTTATCACTGCTAACCAGTGCTCAAGTGTGTGTGCTCACTCCCGTAAAACATTGTAAACTTGGCTTATACCTAAATGGCATATTGATTATACACACAAGTCGCTTGTAGAATAGTATACCATATACCCAGGACCTGTAAATTAAATGCTCACAATGAGCTGCAGCGCCTATTGTGTCATTCATTCAAGTAGCACCATAAAACATGTCTCAGGCCTGCCAGTGCCGACTAAACACAGTTTTAAACATGCCGACATGGCTTTTACAACCCCTTGTCAAGCTTATACTTCCCCTTTTATTGCAAATATGTCGACCCTAAGGCAGGCCCATGGCAGTCCATGGGTCAGGGTGCTATATATTTAAAAAGGTTGGAAATGTACTTTTAAGTTTTACATGTCCTGATAGTAAAAAAAACTCCCAAATTAATTTTTCACGAGTGTGAGGCCTATCTCTCCTGTATAATAACATTGGAGTTACCTTATTACGTTATGTATGTGTAATTTACAAATGGGACCAGGTAATCATTTCATATTTGGTGTCTTTGGAATTGAAATTTAAAATCCTAATTTACGGTGAAGCCAGATTATAAACTACAATTCTGAAAATGCTCTTTTTGGAAAGTTTGTATTTTCCTGCCATTTGCCCTTTTCTGTACCTCTAGCCAATCTTTGGTTACATGACTGGGTCTAACTGATAGACTTTGTGAATTCCTCTCAGACAGTCACAATATGAAGAAATTAGGTGTGGCTAGATGGAAATTAGGCTGGTTGGGCCATCTCCTGACAGGAGGGGGGTGCAGAGCTGAGCACAACCTCACTTACAATTGAATAGCCTGAGCTCCGCCTTCACACAAAGGGCCTAACTACTCTGCATTGTTACTGTACCCAGCTTGGAGCAAGGGCAGGGGAGACCAGAAATTCCATTCTCTTCAAATTTACTGTCTAGAAGCTTCTGCCACCTTACAGAAACAGGGAACCAGGGTATAAATACGGGACCCCTCACAGTACACTTCTACACTTGTGGATACTCCACTAGAAGAGTGACCGCTGTGCTGAGACAAGGACTACCACTCTTTTAGACTGTTGCTCTACAAGAACTACTGCCCTGCTATGCTGGCCTGCTGCATTCTTGCCTGGGGAAGAAGAATGGGACCTGCAACTTCATCTTGAATTCAGGATCACAGAGTGCTTCAAGGGCGAGTCTGCTGGCCTCATGATCCGAGGCTCAAGGTCATAAATGGATCCCTAACCTGCTCCTGGAACCAGCTGCCGTGAGGTTCTGACCCCAAGTGGTACCCCTCAGGTCCTTGACCCTTAGTGTGGCCCATCAGCTCTTTAAATCAAGCTTTTGGGTTCTTTATGAATATGAAATGGCCCATTCACACCAAAAACACAAAGTACAAACTGAAAATCAGTACAAACCCCCTCCAGTCTTTTTTCACATAGCAAGCATCAATCACTCGTGGAGTACTGCCAACATGAAGCACAAGACTGCCTTTTTGTGATGCCCAACATACTCATCACACCACATCACCCACAATGCTCTCCTTATCCAGAGCAGCCCTCTTCAACACGAAAAGGACTTTTGCCACCAAACTTGAGAAAGGTAAATCTTCAGTGTGATTAATCTGGAACTATATCCCACTCTCTGTCACCACCAGCCTGAACTGTCCACTGGGACATATATCCCCAGTTGGTGATTTATACTTTTAGGCACTATTTTTCACTTTATTCATTAAAAATTAATGACACTGGTGCTACAATTGGATTTTTGTCATTTTGATCTATTTTATTTCTTAAATTCAGACCTATTGTTGGAATCTGGGTTGGAATCTTTTTGTATGATGTTTTCACTGTTTTACTGTTTGAAGTCTTGCATAAATACTTAACACATTGACTCTAAAGTAAGCCTATGCCAAGCTACCAATGGGTTGAGCACAGGTTAATTTAGGTTTTCCTTGTGCCATACACTGATAGGGATGCATTTGCTGCTTGGCCGGGGCTCACACTCAAGTCAACCCGTAACCCAATCATTAACAGCATTCAAGAAGACTTTTGTAAAAGCTTTGCTGTTCAGTAGCAGTCTATGAATCAGTAGAAGTGGGCAAGCCAAAGTTGAGAAAGGTGAACAATGAACTTGGAGTAATGCACAATCACTGAGGATGAAAACATGAAAACTGAATATCAGTAAGAAGTTTTTGATCATGGCTTCAAATCCTCTGATGGTTTTCTATAATTGGGGGATTATGTCATCTAGGATTGGAGATGTGTTTAGGTGATGAGGCGATTAGGTCCAGAATCTGAGATAATGTCATTGATGTTTAGTGGCTTCTTCTACATCAGTTGAGGATAGGAAAATAGCTTACGTGGAAGGGATATGAGCTGTGATTGAAAGCAGGAGGAGAGACGAAGAGATGGAAGTAAAGAGGAGGATATTGAAGGGGTGAAGATTTGAGCTAGGTCAGCTGATGGCACATGTAGAAATGATAGATGAGTTACTGGTGAAAGGTATATCTTCCTGCTGCAAGATGTGGAATAGGACTTCACACATTTTCTGGGACTGGTAAGGTGATTGAATGAGGTGGACTAGTGATGGAGTAAAAATAAGTGAATTTGGAAAATGTGGAGTGTATAGTGTGTCCAGGGATGAATTTGAGAGAAAAGGGTAAAAAAGGATTGGAAATGTGAGTGCACAGAGTGTATTCGAAAGTATAAACATACCATTACAACAAATAATGTACAATTACAGGCACTTATGTAGAAGTTCAGTACTAGCAAAATGTCACACTTGGAATCACCTAAACATGGTAAAAGTAAGAAGATCATGAAAAAGCCACATTCAGTCATTAAAATCATGGTATTGAATGAACAGTCAGTAAACTAATCAAATGAAGAATACACATTTGAACTGGACAACACTCTTCTATCAAGTAGATAATTCTTCACTTTTAGTCACTTAGGGCCTCTATACAACCCTGGCGATTGGTAATAAAGCTGCGGTAATAAGGTCAACCAGTCGGCGGTAATAAAAATGAAATTATGATCACGGCGGAAACCGCTCAGAGAGACACCCATTTTAAAACACCAACCGCCAGGGGGAAATCAACAGGCACCACGGTAGTAACCACCTACACGGAAGACAAGGTTCTGCCCACTGTATTATGAGACACCAATCCACCACCTTTTCCGGGCGGTACCAATGACATCAAAAGCCCAGTGGAAACACTACACAGAAGGGAAACGACTCACCTCGCCGCCATGGAGCCTGAGTGGCATGTGCTCCCCATGCTCTTCTACCCTCTGCTCCACTACGGACACCAACGCTGGCGAAGATGACCACGGTAAGTACTGCCGCCGAGCACACAGGGTTGGGGGGAGGAAAAAGAAAGTGTCTGTAGGAGGCTGGCCTGGCTTATAGTGGGTACCTAGTGGTACTTACACCTTGTGCCAGGTCCAGTTATCCCTTATTAGTAGATTAGAAGTGTTCTAGCAGTTTAGGCTGATAGAGGTAGCTATAGCAGAGAAGCTTAGGCTGAACTAGGAAACATGCAAAGCTCCTACTATGCCACTTATATCACTTAGCACTATGGGCCAGATGCATGAAAATTTTTTGCACTCGCAAACGGTGCGAATCACAAAAATCAGTTGTTTGCGAGTGAAAAAAAGTGGTCTACGATGCATCAAAGGCATTCGCAGACAAAAAATAAGAAATCGCAAAAATTGCGATTTTTTGCCTTGCGACCTGGTTTTGCGAGTCACATTTGCAATTCGGTATTTCCAGTAAGGAAATCCAAGTCGCAAAGAGATGCATCAAAAAATCGCAAATTGCGATTTTTCGCTGAATGGCATTTTGCACATGCAAAATACCATGAACTGAAACCAGGTGGTAACCAGGTGCAACCTATATAAAGAGGCCCAGAATGCCTCAAACTCTTTTAAAAAATGGCTGCACTCTACGTCATGACGAGGAGGATGAGGATCTTGGCAGGTTTGAGGAGAGGTAGGAGGAGACAGGAGCGCATTTTCAGAGTGCGCATTACATTTTTTAACCTGACAGAGGAGGAAATATATGAGAGGTATAGGTTGAAGTCAGCCATGATACTTGATCTGATAGCTGAGCTACAACCCATACTGCAGCGCACAACACTAAGGACTCACAGCATACCCACCCATGTGCAGGTATGATGCTCCCTCCACCTACTCGCCTCAGGGAGCTATCAAGGGGTCATAGCAGCAGCTGGAGGGGTCTCACAAGGTACCCTCTCTAGGTTTTTCAATGCATTCATCAACGCCATGCTGAGCAAACTACAACAGCACATCAGATTCCCCCACACCCCACAGGAATTACATCAGACAAAAATAGAGTTTTACCAGATAGCACAGTTACCCCACGTCCTAGGTGCCATACATGGCACACATGTGGCAATCTGTCCACCATCAGCCACAGAGTATGTGTACCGCAACAGGAAATACCAACATTCCATGAATACACAGCTGGCATGCAATGCCTCCTACATCATTACTGATCTCGTGGCCAGGTACCCAGGGAGCACACATGATTCTTACATCTTTCGCCACAGCGGGATTTGCACAAGACTGCTAGCTGGGGAGTTTGGTGAAGGATATCTACTAGGTATTGTCCCTCTGTACACTGATGCATTGGTGGCGTGGTGACGTCAGATGGCTCAGTTACTCATCATACCCTCTGTCCCTTCCAGGAGACAGTGCCTACGCAGTGCGCACCTACATGAAGAAGCCCTACCTCAATCCTACAACACCTGCTGAACGGAGATACAATGCAGCACACAGGACGACACGCAACATGGTGGAGCGCACATTTGGACTGCTGAAGAGTCGCTTCCGGTGCCTCCACAAAAGTGGAGGGGCACTACAGTACAGCCCAGAGACCACATGTAGAATAGTGGCTACTTGTGCAATCTTGCACAATATAGCTACCACCAGGGGCATACCTGTAGAAATATGTGAAACTGAATCAGATGAGGATGATGATCCCATACCACCTCTACAGCCAGCAGACAGGAGCAGTGCAGCAGAGGGAAGGCAAAGGCGTGCCGACATCACACACAACCATTTCAGACGTGAGTATTAATGACGTAAATCCTCTGACAACTGTACCTGTAGTGAAATAAATGTATTACCTTAAGTCAGGTAATGCACGTGTGAGTAATAACAAAAAACAGGTAATGTGATAAACGCAAAACAGGACCAGAGTTATTCACTGTTACTTCATAGTGTGAACAGCAGTCCACTGGCAGCTACAGTCATTTTTTGCACCCACGGACACCACTTGGGTGCCCAGTTACATCACTGGCACCTCTATTGTCACCCTCAGTGGCAGTGCTGTGCCTGGCACTGCGCCGTCTGGTGTCCGCTGCTGGTACGGCAACATTGCTGAGGCTGGAACTGTCCTCAGTGTCGCCCAGTGCTAGCTCACTCGGAGTGGCTGACCTTGGTCCCATAATGTGTTCAATCACATTGGTGATCTGCACAAGTCCATTTACAACGTCCCTGCTGCTGTGTGCTGCCTCCACTTGCGCAGCCACTGCACGACGGGCAATCAGTGCTGTAGAATTTGCCATCCTGTTAGAGGAACAACAGAAGCTGCCAAACATTGTACGAAATCTGTGCTCCTGTCTGCGCTGGCTCACCCTTTCATGGCGCAGCTCCTGGCAGAGTTCACGGACAGCACTTGTGACGTCCCTGGTGTCCTGAGATGCCTGCACCTGTCCCTCACGCAGCTGTACAATGTTATTATTGAGGGAGTCAAGTTGCTGATGCAGGCCCATCATGTTGCGGTTATGTCTGCGCAAGTTCTTATCTAATGCAAGGATCCGCTTATTTTGTAGACGCTGCTGCTGCAACATAGCAGCTTCCAGGCCACCAAATAAGGAGGGACCCTCACCTGCCTCATGCTGCTGTGCCCAGGAATCTCTCGCAATCCTGTGTGGTGCTGTGGTTGGATGACACCTGACCTCCTGAATCTGGCTGCGCCTGTCTGTTGCTGATGGGGTACTTGGCCCTTCCTGCTGCTCATCGGAGTCATTGCTGAGCTCTGGTAGTGGCAGTGCCCTGGGCCTGCGTCGTACAGTCGCTATGTTGAGGGACCCACTGGTGTTAGAATCGGAAGCAAGATGGGTGTCTGTCTCGCCTATCCGTGCAGATGCTGTGGCTGCTGGACCTGGCCCACCTGCAACAACAATATGCAGCATGTCAGTTATGTATGTTACATTTACGGTCAGACAATGCTAATAAAGGTACAGGTACTTCTCTACACAGTGTTTTGTGTGTTGTGTTCCTCTGGGTGTCACTCTACTTAAATACATTGTTTGTGCTACTTTCAGTTCTGGGTTGTGGACTGCCACTCCCATAATGCATTGTTGTGCTGCTTCTAAGATGTGGACTGGACTACTTCTCACACTGTATAACATTACTTGTGAATTCCTAAGGGGCTTTTGTGCATACACATATGGGGTTATTAATCAATATTGCACTTACCTTGGCTGGTACTTGGTGTGACGGAGGTGTCGATCTCTGTGACCCCAGTCACAACTTCAGGGAGGAGTGTGGACTCGACTAGGTCCTCCAATGGTGTGGATGGTGCCTCTGTGGGTGGACCGCCTCCTGTACCCCTGGCCTCCGAAGATCTCCTTGCCACCCTCTCCTTTGCACGGGACCGCAGGTCATACTACCTTTTTTTGATCTCTTCGATGGAGCGCTGTGCCACTCCAATTGCGCAGATTTTTGACTATATGTCCAACCATATTCTCCTCTTCTCACTCTCAGGCACCTGGAGTGAGCTTTTTCCAAAAAGGCGGTTATGGCTCCTGACCACCTCCTCAGTTAGCACCTCAAGCTCCTGCTCGCTGAATTTCAGCTTTCACTTTCTTTCACCCTTCTCCTGTGCTTGGCCTGGGGTATCCATCCTTGCTCAGGTGTTCTGGCTCCTTCTGAGTGCTGCTCTGTGTGGCTGGGCTGCTCTCTCTCAGGATGCTGGTTTGGGTGTGGCACCTGAAACTGACTGGGATGACTCATTTCCTGCTGGTGATGTCATCAGGCTCCTCCAGGTGTGCATTCTCAAACTTTCTCGCAATTTGCGATTTTTTACCAAATCGCAAAAAAATCGCAATTTGCGAAAATGCAAATTGCGATTCGGTAAATGGGCCTCGCAAATCACAAATAGCAATTTTTAAGAAATCGCTATTTCCGAATCGCAATATTGTTACATGGCCAATTGCGACTCGTAAATAGCGATTTCTTAAAAATCGCTATTTGCGATTTGCAAGCTCCTGTTTTCATACATACGGCCCCATATCATAAGAAAGCCAAAACTCAGAGTTACTAAAAATAAAGGTACTTTATTTTAGTGACAATATGCCAAAAGTATCTCAGAGGATATACTCCCTTAGGAGGTAAGTAATATACACAAAATATATACACACAAACCAAATCAGGTACATAAACAGTTAGAAAAGTAATGCAAACTGTGTAGAACACAATAGAATGCAATAGGGAAAGATAGGCCTGGGGCAACACAAACCATATACTCCAAAAGTGGAATGCAAACCACGAATGGACCCCAGGCCTAGTGTAGTGTGTAGAGGGTCACTGGGCGTGTAAGAAAACACTAAGGGTGTCCAAGATACCCCACCTCAAAGTAGGAGTAAAGTTACCCTACTACCCCAGAAAGACAGTAAAGTCGAGATAGGGGATTCTGCAAAGACAACAACTGACTGCAAAGCATTAAAGACTGATTCCTGGACCTGAGGATCTGTAAAGGAAGGGGGACCAAGTCCAAGAGTCACGCAAGTGTCCAGGGGGGCAGATGAAGGTGCAAAAGGGCTGCCTCTGTGTGGAAGAAGCCAAAGATTCTGCAACAACGGAAGGTAGCAGGAACCTCTCCTTTGGTAAGAAGATGTCCTACCGTGTGCTGGAGGATGCAGAGTTGTTTCCACGCAGAACGACCGCATACAAGCCTTGCTAGGTGCAAGAGTCTCTGTTGAAGGTTTTGGGTGCTGCCAGGGCCCAGGAAGGACCAGGAGGTCGCCCCTTGGAGGAAGAGTCAGAGGGGGCGCTCAGCAATACTGAGAGCCCATGCAGAAGCAGACAGCACCAGCAGAAGCACCTGAAGAGGCATTCAGAAGATCTGGGCACGACGGCCTACTCAGCACAACAAAAGGGAGTCCCACGAAGTTGGAGTCCAACTCAGTGAGTTGGGCAATGCAGGACAGAGTGCTGGGGATCTTGGCTAGGCTGTGCATGAAGGAAGTCTTGCAAAAGTGCACAGAAGCCATAGCTGCTGCAGTTCACGGAGTACACAGGATTACTGTCTGGCGTGGGGAGGCAAGGACTTACCTTCACCAAATTTGGACAGAAGGGCCACTGGACTGTCAGGGATACTTGGACCCAGCTCCTGTGTTCCAGGGACCACGCTCGTCAGGATGAGAGGGGATCCAGAGGACCGGTGATGCAGAAGTTTGGTGCCTGGGTTGGCAGGGGAAAGATTCCATTGACCCACAGGAGATTTCTTCTTGGCTTTCAGTGCAGGGTGAAGGCAAACAGCCCCCAGAGCATGCACCACCAGGAAACAGTTGAGAAAGCCAGCAGGATGAGGGCCTACAATGTTGCTGGTAGTCTTCTTGCTACTTTGTAGCGGTTTTGCAGGCATCCTGGAGCAGTCAGCGGTCGATCCTTGGCAGAAGTCGAAGAGGGAAGTGCAGAGGAACTCTGGTGAGCTCTTGCATTCATTTTCTGGTGAGATACCCACAGAAGAGACCCTAAATAGCACTCAGAGGAGAATTGGCTACAGAGAAAGGTAAGCACCTATCAGGAGGGGTCTCTGACATCAGCTGCTGGCACTGGCCACTCAGAGCTGCCCATTGGGCCCTCACACGTCTGCATCCAAGATGGCAGAGGTCTGGAACACACTGGAGGAGCTCTGGGCACCTCCTCTGGGAGGTGCTGGTCCGGGAAGTGGTCACTCCCCTTTCATTTGTCCAGTTTTGTGCTAGAGCAGGGCTGGGGGATCCCTGAACCGGTGTTGACTGGCTTATGCAAGGAGGGCACCATCTGTGCCCTTCAAAGCATTTCCAGAGGCCAGGAGAGGCTACTCCTCCCAGGCCCTTCACACCTATTTCCAAAGGGAGAGGGTGTAACACCCTCTCTCAGAGGAAATCCTTTGTTCTGCCTTCCTGGGACCAGGCTGCCCAGGCCCCAGGGGGGGCAGAAACCTGTCTGAGGGGTTGGTAGCAGCGGTAGCTGCAGATGAGACCCCAGAAAGTTAGTTTGGCAGTACCCGGGCTCTGTGCTGGAGACCCGGGGATGCATGGAATTGTCCATGATCCTAGACATGTTACATGGCCATGTTCGGAGTTACCATTGTGACATTACATATAGGTGTTGACCTATATGTAGTGCATGTGTGTAATGGTGTTCCCACACTCACAAAGTCCGGGGAATTTGCCCTGAACAATGTGGGGGCACCTTGGCTAGTGCCACTGTGCCCACACACTAAGTAACTTTGCACCTAACCATAACTAAGTGAGGGTTAGACATATAGGTGACTTATAAGTTACTTAAGTGCAGTGTAAAATGGCTGTGAAATAACGTGGATGCTATTTCACTCAGGTTGCAGTGGCAGTCCTGTGTAAGAATTGTCTGAGCTCCCTATGGGTGGCAAAAGAAATGCTGTAGCCCATAGGGATCTCCTGGAACCCCAATACCCTGGGTACCTAGGTACCATATACTAGGGAATTATAAGGGTGTTCCAGTGTGCCAATCAGAATTGGTAAAATGAGTCACTAGCCTGTAGTGACAATTAAAAGCAGATAGAGCATAAACACTGAGTTTCTGGTTAGCAGAGCCTCAGTGATACAGTTAGTCACCACACAGGGAACCTATACAGGGCATACTTTACGAGCACTGTGGTCCTGGCTAGCAGGATCCCAGTGACACCGGCAAAAACAAACATACATACAGTAAAAATGGGGGTAACATGCCTTGCAAGATGGTACTTTCCTACACAACCCCCCCCCCCCAAACGAGGGACAATAAGACTAACCTTGGCCAGGTGAGTCTTCATTGTCTAAGTGGAAATATCTGGAGAGTCCATCTGCATTGGAGTGGGTACTCCAAGGTCTATGTTCCACTGTATAGTCCATTCCCTGTAGGGGTATGGACCACCTCAACAATTTAGGGTTTTCACCTTTCATTTGATTTAGCCAAAGCAGAGGTTTGTGGTCTGTCTGAACAATAAACTGAGTACCAAACAGGTATGGTCTCAACTTTTCCAGTGCCTAGACCACAGCAAAGGCCTCCCTCTCTATGGCCGACCAACACTTTTCTGTAGGGGTCAAGCTTCTGCTGATAAAAGCAACAGGTTGATCGTGGCCCTCAGTATTAAGCTGTGATAGCACTGCCTCAAACCCCAATTCAGAAGCATAAGTCTGGACTGTGAACTGTTTGGAGTAGCAAGGGCTTTTTAGGACAGGTGCAGAGCACATGTCCTGTTTGAGCTCATCAAAAGCTTTTTGACAGCTAGCTGTCCACCGTACCCTTTTAGGCATCTTTTTACTAGTGAGGTCATTAAGAGGAGCTGCAAAGGAGCCATAATTCACAATAAACCTCCTATAGTACCCTGTGAGGCCTAAAAAGGCTCTCATCTGGGTTTGAGTTGTAGGGGGAGCCCATTCCATAATGGTCTGGATCTTCCCCTGCAGTGGTGCAATCTGTTCCCCACCTACCAGGTGGCCCAGATAAACCACTTTCCCCTGCCCTATCTGTCACTTTGAGGCCTTGATAGTGAGGCCTGCCTTTTGAAGGGCCTCCAACACTTTCCACAGGTGGACCAGGTGATCATCCCAGGTGGAGCTAAAGACAGCTATATCATCCAGATATGCTGCACTAAAAGCTTCCAACCCTTGCAGGACTATTTTTACCAACCTTTGAAAAGTGGCAGGTGCATTCTTCAGACCAAAGGGCATCACAGTGAACTGATAGTACCCTACAATGGTTGAGAATGCAGTTTTAGGTTTTGCATCTTCTGATAACTTAATCTGCCAATACCCTGCAGTTAAGTAAAAAGTGCTCAGATACTTGACAGAAGCCAGTGTATCAATCAGCTCATCTGCCCTGGGTATAGGGTGAGCATCTGTCTTGGTTACTTGTTTGAGCCCTCTATAGTCAACACGAAACCTCATCTCTCTTTTATCATCCTTACTGTGAGGTTTAGGGACAAGCACCACTGGGCTAGCCCATGGGCTTTCTGAAGGCTCAATCACTCCTAAGTCTAACATTTTCTCAACCTCTTATTTAATGCAGTCCCTGACATGGTCAGGCTTCCTATAAATCTTACTTTTGACAGGTAAACTGTCTCCAGTGTTGATTGTATGCCCACACCAAGTAGTGGTTCCTGGTATTAGTGAGAAGAGTTCAGAAAACTGACTTACAAGATTTATACAGTTATCTTTCTGCTCAGCAGTAAGACAATCTGAAAGTACTACTCCCTCCACTAAGCCGTCAGCTTCAGTGGTGGAGAAGAGATCAGGAAGAGGGTCACTCTCTTCTTCCTGTCCCTCATCATTTGCCATGAGCAGGGTGAGATCAGCCCTGTCATAGTAGGGGTTCAGGCGGTTGACATGGAGCACCCTAAGGGGAGTCCTGGCAGTGCCAAGGTCTACCAAGTAGGTAACCTCACCCTTTTTCTCCACAATGAGACGGGGTCTACTCCATTTGTCCTGGAGTGCCCTTGGGGCCACAGGCTCCAATACCCACACCTTCTGTCCTGGGTGGTACTGAGTCAGGACAGCCTTCTGGTCATGCCATTGCTTTTGCAGCTCCTGGCTGGCCTGAAGGTTTTTAATTGCCTTTTTCATGTACTCAGCCATTCGTGATCTTAGGCCAAGCACATAGTCCACAATGTCTTGTTTAAAGGTTGTTCCCAACACTCCTTAACAAGTGCAAGAAGACCTCTCACAGGGTGCCCAAAGAGGAGTTCAAAGGGGCTAAAGCCCACTCCTTTTTGGGGTACCCCCCTGTAAGCAAAAAGGAGGCAAGGTAACAGGACATCCCATCTCCTTCTGAGTTTTTCAGGGAGTCCCATTATCATACCTTTGAGAGTTTTATTAAACCTCTCAACCAGACCTTTTGTTTGTGGATGATAAGGAGTAGTGAACTTGTAAGTTATACCACACTCCTTCCACATTGCTTTGAGGTATGCAGACATGAAGTTACTACCTCTGCCTGACACCACTTCCTTAGGGAAGCCCACTCTGGAAAAGATTCCCAGGAGGGCCTTTGCCACTGCAGGAGCTGTAGTGGTCCTTAAGGGGATGGCTTCACGGTACCTAGTGGCATGGTCCACTACCACCAGGATAAACCTTTTGCCTGAAGCTGTTGGAGGGTCAAGGGGGCCTACCATGTCAACCCCTACCCTTTCAAAGGGCACCCCAACCGCAGGAAGTGGAATTAAGGGGGCTGTTGGAGTGCCACCAGTCTTGCCACTTGGTTGGCAGGTCACACAAGAGAGACAAAACTCTTTTGGGTTCTTTGACATATTAGGCCAGTGAAACAGGGGAACAAGCCTTTCCCAAGTTTTACTTAGGCCCAAATGCCCAGCCAAGGGAATGTCATATGCCAAGGTCAGAAGAAACTCTCTGTATTGCAAGGGAATGACCAATCTCCTACAGCTCCAGGTTTAGGGTCCCTTGACTCTGTATACAGGAGGTTGTTTTCCCAATACACCTTCTGGCTATCACTGACATCCCCATTCTGCTGTTTGACAGCTTGCTGTCTCAAACCCTCTAGTGTGGGACAGGTCTGCTGTGCCACACTCAGCTCTTCCCTAGCAGGCCCCCCTGCACCCAAAAGATCAGCAATGTCTGCTGCCAGCTCATCTGGTATAGGTTCTGCACAGGGAGAGGATTCCTCTTCCTCAAAAGGGGAATCTTCTAGAGAGGGAGGGAAATTGGGCAGGGATTTACCCTTCCTACCCCTAGCTTTTGGGAGCACTTGGTCCATTGTTCCAGGATCCAAGTTTCCCTGTCCTTTTTGTTTTTTGGCATGAGCCCTTGTTTAAGGAAAAATATGCCCAGGAATGCCCAGCATTGCTGCATGAGCCTCCAACTCCACTTCAGCCCAAGCTGATGTCTCCAAGTCATTGCCTAGTAAGCAATCTACATGTAATTCAGTGGCTACAACAACCTTCTTTGGACCAGTAACCCCCCCAGTTGAGATTCTCAACAGCCATGGGGTGGCTAAGTGTGTTATTGTGAGCATCAGTCACTAGGTACTGCTGACCAAGTAGGTGTTGATCAGGGTGAACCAGTTTCTCTTCAACCATAGTTACACTGGCTCCTGTGTCCCTGTAGGCCTCAAACTCAACACTGTTAATTAGGGGTAGTTGCTTGTATTTACCCATATTAAGGGGACAAGCAACCAAGGTGGCAAAGTCAATGCCACCATCAGAGACTAAGACAGCCTCTGTGGTCTCCCTAACAAGACCAACTCCAACTACGCTGCCAATAGTGGGCCCAGCTACATCCTTGGATTGGCTATTTGTAGTAGACTTCCCACCACCACTGCTATTACTAGGTTTACTAGAGGTTGCAGTTGGGGTTGTGGTGGGGGGAGGTTTGGTGTTTTTCTCTGGACAAGTGGAATCACTTGCCCAATGGCCTTTTACTTTACATAAATAACACCAAGGCTTTTTCAGATTGTAAGAAAAGGATTTGGACCCACCACCCCAGAGTATTTTTGTGGGCCTGAGGAAGTCTCAGAATGTTTTCTATCTTTGTCCCCACCCTTATCAGAATACTTACCATCCTTCTTCTTGCCATTCTTGTCACCCCCTGTATGAACTTTTCTGCTCACTCTTGTTCTGACCCATTTGTCTGCCTTCTTTCCCAATTTTTGGGGAGAGGTCAGATCTGAGTCTACCAAGTACTGGTGTAACAAATCAGACAAACAATTGTTCAAAATTTGCTCTCTAAGGATTAGATTATACAGGCTTTCATAGTCAGTCACCTTACTGCCATGTAACCAACCCTTCAAAGCCTTCATTGAACAGTCCACAAAGTCTGTCCAGTCTTGAGAGGACTCTTTTCTGGTGTCTCTTAACTTAATCCTGTACTATTCAGTGGGTAAGCCAAATCCATCCAAGAGTGCATCCTTCAAAACTTTGTAGTTATTAGCATCACTTTCTCTGACAGTAAGGAGCCTATCCCTACCCTTACCAGTGAAAGATAGCCACAAGATAGCAGCCCACTGCCTTCTGAGGGATCATTTGTACCATACAGGCCCTCTCAAATGCAGAAAACCACTTGTTAATGTCATCCTCCTCCTTGTGAAGGGGGACTATCTTCTGCAGGTTTCTGGAATCTTGCTCTCTAACAGGATTGCTATCAAAAACACTGCTTCTGCCACCGTGGGGAACTAACCCCAACCTCTGCCTTTCCCTTTCCACATCCAGAGATTCCCTGCCTAAGGCCAGCTGCTGCTGTTTAAGCTTCTGTCTGGCTTCTTCCAACCTCAGCTTTCTGAGTTCCCTTTCCATTAAGTTATCCTCAGGGTGGGAGGTTTGGGAATTGTGAGACACAGAAGAAATGTGGGAATTGGCAGAGAGAGACCTGTCCCTAACTGGCTGGACTCTGGTAACCTGGCCTTTAGGAGTGAAATGTGCCCTACTAGTGTGTGACCCACTACCAGTGTCCCTTGGTGGCCTGCTAGCTGACAAGTCCTTGGAAGAACCCTCCCCAGCATCCTCAGGGGACTCCTCTGAGTCTGACTGGGTACGCCCCTTTCCTTTGTCCAGTTTTGCTCCAGAGCAGGGCTGGGGGATCCCTGAACCGGTGTAGACTGGCTTATGCAAGGAGGGCACCATCTGTGCCCTTCAAAGCCTTTCCAGAGGCCAGGAGAGGCTACCCCTCCCAAGCCCTTTCACCTATTTCCAAAGGGAGAGGGTGTAACACCCTCTCTCAGAGGAAATCCTTTATTCTGCCTTCCTGGGACCAGGCTTCCCAGGCCCCAGGGGGGCAGAAACCTGTCTGAGGATTGGCAGCAGCGGCAGCTGCAGAGAAATCCCCGGGAAGTTAGTTTGGCAGTACCCGGACTGTATGCTGGAGACCCAGGGATGCATGGAATTGTCCCCCCAATACAGAATGGTATTGGGGTGACAATTCCATGATCCTAGACATGTTACATGGCCATGTTCGAAGTTACCATTGTGATGCTACATATAGATATTGACCTATATGTAGTGCACATGTGTAATGGAATTTGCCCAGAACAATGTGGGGGCACCTTGGCTAGTGCCAGGGTGCCCACACACTAAGTAACTTTGCACCTAACCTTCACTAAGTGAGGGTTAGACATATAGTTGACTTATAAGTTACTTAAGTGCAGTGTACATTGGCTGTGAAATAACATGGACGTTATTTCACTCAGGCTGCAGTGGCAGTCCTGTGTAAGAATTGTCTGAGTTCCCTATGGGTGGCAAAATAAATGCTGTATCCCATAGGGATCTCCTGGAACCCCAATACCCTGGGTACCTAGGTACCATATACTAGGGAATTATAAGGGTGTTCCAGTGTGCCAATCAGAATTGGTAAAATTAGTCACTAGCCTGCAGTGACAATTTTAAAAGCAGAGAGAGCATGAACACTGAGGTTCTGGTTAGCAGAGCCTCAGTGATACAGTTAGGCACCACACAGGGAACACATACAGGGCATACTTTATGAGCACTGGGGTCCTGGCTAGCAGGATCCCAGTGACACAGGCAAAAACAAACATGCATACAGTAAAAATGGGGGTAACATGCCAGGCAAGATGGTACTTTCCTACAGTGACACACACACGCAACACGCAACACCCCAACCCCCAACACCATACACAAGCAGATGCAGTAACATAACATATTCACCCCGTACCCCTCAGGAATAATGCATGGATGAAATGAATTGATTAAAGTGAGTGTAATAAGATAATATAGCATAAATATGTGCATCCAAATCAACAAGTATATACATATTTTCAAATGAAGGGAAACTTCCTAGTCCTCAATGTCTGTGGGCCACTGGGCCACATCACACAGTCCAAGGCCCCACCTCACTCCTGCAACAACACGGAGAGAACACTGCAGGGGCATCAGGTCGAAAAAAGCCAGGCACCTCAGGGGGCACCTCGACTGGAAGATGGTACAACACCACTGGTCCTGGAGGGGCCAACATGCCCAATACTCTGTCCTGGGGAGTGCAAGGCCATAGTCTCGCAAGTGGGTGACTTGCCCACTGGCTCTGGAGGGAGCAACATGCCCTGTGCTTGGCCCTGGGGATTGCAAGGCTACAGTCTCTCAAGAGGGTGACTTGCCCACTGGCTCCTGAGGGGGCAACATGCCCTGTGCTTGGTCCTGGGGAGTGCAAGGCCACAGTCTCTCTAGTGGGTGAATACCCCCCACTGGTTCTGGATGGGGCAACATGCCCTGTGCTTGATTCTGGGGAGTGGAAGGCCACAGTCTCTCAATTCAACTGGTTCTGGAGGGGGTATTCTGCCCTGTGAGCTTCATCTTGTGTAGGATGGGGTGAGTGGATGGCTTATCCACTGGCTCTGGACGGGGCAACATGCCCTGTGCTTGATCCTGGAGAGTGGAAGGCCACAGTCTCTCAAGTCCACTGGTTCTGGAGGGGGCATTCTGCCCTGTGAGCTTCATCCTGTGTAGGATGGGGTGAGTGGATGGCTTATCCACTGGTTCTGGAGGGGGCATTTGCCCTGTGAGCTTCATCCTGGGGAGGATGGGGTGAATGGATGGCTTCTCACTGGTTCAGGAGAGGGCATTGTGCCCTGTGAGCTTCATCTTATGTAAGATGCGGTGAGTGGATGGCTTCTCCACTGGCTCTAGAGGGGACATTGTGCCCTGTGAGCTTCACCCTGCAGAGG
Source organism: Pleurodeles waltl (assembly GCF_031143425.1). Lineage (NCBI taxonomy): Eukaryota > Metazoa > Chordata > Amphibia > Caudata > Salamandridae > Pleurodeles > Pleurodeles waltl. The sequence continues at coordinate 844,469,445 of NC_090436.1, forward strand.
ATGGGGTGAGTGGATGGCTTCTCCACTGGTTCTTGAGGGGGCATTGTGCACTGTGAGCTTCATCCTGGGGAGGATGAGGTGAGTGGATGGCTTTTCCACTGGTTCTGGAGGGGGCATTGTGCCCTGTGAGCTTCATCCTGGGGAGGATGGGGTGAGTGGATGGCTTCTCCACTGGTTCTGGAGGGGGCATTGTGCCCTGTGATGCAGATCTTGGGGAGTGCAAGATCACAGTCTCTCACCTGGGTGTCAGACCGACAGAATTTGCTGGGGCCAGGCCACACAGCAGCCCATGGACGCAGGACTACACACTGTCCGCTGGCTGTGACGGCTGCTCAGTGGTGGTGCTGCTGGTGGAGCTGGCATTGGTGGGGAGAGGCTCTAGCCCCTCCCCTGCAGCCTCGGACGGCTGCCCTCTGGGGCTGCTGCTGCTGACAGTGGTGCTGGTGGCGGTGCTGGCAGTGGTGGGGGAGGCTCCTACTCATCCCCTGCAGCCTCAGACGGCTGCCCACTGGAGCTGCTGCTGCTGGTGGCGGTCCAGGACGGCTGCCCACTGGGGCGGCTGATGCTGGCAGTGGTGCTGGTGGCGGTGCCAGCAGTGGTGCTGGTGGCTGTGCTGGCAGTGGTGGGGGGAGGCTCCAGCCCTTCCCCTGCAGCCTCAGATGGCTGCCCACTGGGGCTGCTTCTGCTGCTGCTGGCAGTGGTGCTGGTGCTGGTGCTGGCAGTGGTGGGGGGAGGCTCCAACCCTTCCCCTGTAGCCTCAGATGGCTGCACCACCATGGCTGGTGGTGGGGGCTCCGACAGAGTCCCTGCACCAGGCCCCTTGTCTCTACTGCCCGCTGTTGCAGACCCCTTTCCCCTCCTTCCTGCAGCTGGGGCTGCCTCCTTGTCCTTCCCTCCTGCAGCTGGGGCTGCCTCCTTGCCCTTCCATCCTGCAGCTGGGACTGCCTCCTTGCCCTTCTGTCCTGCAGCTTGGGCTGCCTCCTTGCCCTTCCGTCCTGCAGCTGGGGCTGACTCCTTGCCTTTCCTCGACACACTTGGGGCTGGCATCCTGTCCGTCTGGCTGGCTGGTGGTCGTGATTCTTTCCCACCTGGAGTAGTTGGGAACACTACTCTGTCCGTGGACTGGGTGGCTGAGGTGATTGCCTCGGTTTTGTCCGCCTTGGACTGATGTGAGGGACAGGGGGGAAGGGTTGGGAAGAGGTCAATGGTGGAGAGGAAAAGTTTCCTAGGGACATTGGGGCGGGAAGAGGTAGATGGTTTAGGAGTGGAGGAAGAGAGAGTGATGGCAGGAGGTGTCTGTCTGCTTTGTTTGGGTGCAGGTGCATGGTCTGGATGCTGTTGTGAGGTGGATGGCTGTTTGGTGTCTGAGTGCTTGCGTTTGTGTACTTTGGGAGGAGGGGGCACGGAAACAGTGGGAGAGGACACAGGGGATGTGTGCATGGGTGTAGATGTGAAGACTGCCAGTGAGGGGCGTATACTGTTAGGTGTGCTGGTGATGGTGGTAGTGGATGAGGATGTAGTGCATGCAGGTGTGAGTGTTGATGCAACTGGGAAGAAGGTGGAGGACAAGGAGGAGGGGGCCACAGTGGAGGCAGTGGATGTTGATATTTCTGCTTCTGGATGGTTTTTGTGTGAGTGCCTGCGGGATGAAGTGTGGTGCCTGTGTTTGCCATGTCCACTCTTGTGTGTTGTCTTGGGTACATGCTCCTCTGACTGTGTGCTTGGGATAGGTTAGAGTTGAGTGCAATGGGATTGGGAATAGGAAGTTGGAGGGGGGAGACTGGAAACAGGGACAATGGCTGCCACCAGAGAGGAGGCCAGAGCCTGGATTGATCTATGTTGGGCCGCCAAGCCAGTGTGAATGCCCTCCAGGAATGCATGTGTCTGTTGCATTTGGGCTGCCAGCCCCTGGATGGGATTCACAATGGTTGACTGCCAAACAGAGATGGATCGCAGGAGGTCACTAGCCTCCTCACTCAGGGCAGCAGAGCTAACTGGGACAGGGCCTGAGGTGCCTGGGGCAAAGGAGATGCCCACCCTCCTGGGTGAGTGGGCACGGGATACCTGCTGAGAGGCTGCTGGGAGGGCAGTGCTTGTATGGGGGTGGCAGCTATACCTGTAGCTGGGGTGGGCACAGAAGTGTCCGTCACCACCAGAGAGCTCCCATCGGGGGAGGAATCCGTGTCAGAACTGTCCCCTCCTGTCTCTGCTGTGGTGCTCCCCTCACCCTCCGTCCCACTGGTGCCCTCACCGTCGGTGGATTCGGCCTCCTGGGTCCTGTGGGATGCAGCTCCCTTCGTCGCCTCTGTTCCTCCGCTAGATGATGCTACTGCACATGAGGACAGGGTGACAAAAGAAAAAGGGGGGAAATAGACAAAGGATACCCTTGGTCAATGGCGCAAACACCACCACTGTTGGTATACACAACACCCTCACACACAGCGAACAGCCCTACGCACTAGGCAATGTACTACCAGTCACAATGCTAGTCACTAGCCCATGGATAGGGACACCAATTGCAGCATACCTGAGACCCACTGACCCCTGCCCAGTAGTGGATGCCTACTAGCTTGGTTGGAGTACTTTCACATCAGAACCCTGCCCAACATGGGACCTACCCTGCAATACCAGGCCTGGGCTAGGGGCACCCACAGGATAGGCCAACCCCCCACCCGGATACCACCCCACCAGTCGCAAGTTGTATATTGGGGCATTGTACTCACCCCCTTGTGGCTGCCTTAATTCCTCCAAGAGCCCATCTAGCTCCGGATAGGCCACTGCTAGTATGCGGGCCATCATGGGGGTCAGGGTTCGACAGGCACCCCTTCCTGATTGGGAGGCCATCCCCAGCTGAGCCTCCTCCGTTTTCCATTCCCAGCATCTCAGGTCCTCCCACCATTTCCGACAGTGGGTGCTCCGCCTGCCGTAGACTCCCAGGGTCTGCATGTCCTTGGTGATGGCATGCCATATGCCCTTCTTTAGATGGGCGCTGACCTGCAGGGAAATAGACACAGTGAAAGGTATTAGTATGACCGTCCTACCGGTTACACTCATGGCCCACCATGCCCCTTCCCATCCCCATTAGCACAGACATGGCGGGCCATACATGCTGCACGCTGCCCAGGGCCCATCCACCACCCACCCCCTACATGAGGTCTTCACACACAGCACTCCATGCATTGACACCCAATGCATCGTACTCATGGTGTACTCACCGGTTGGTCTAGAGGCCCATGCAGCATTCGGTACTGGGGTAGGACCCCATCCACCAGTCGCTCCAACTCTGCTGAGGTGAAGGCAGGAGCCCTCTTCCCAGTCACACGAGCCATGGTCAGTTCCAGACATAGGTCACAGCAGCACATGCAATGTAGGTCCTCTCCTGTTGAAGGTCAGGTAGCAAGTGAGGAATTAGATAGAAAATGGCGCTGACATCCGTGGCAGTGCATACCGTCACCTCCGGCGTACATGACCATTGGCCACTCTACCCCATAGCGCCCAATGTTAACCAATTAGGAGTTGAACGGCTGTTCTCGATCGTCTCCCACAACGGCACACAACGTCAGCAGAATTACCTCATTTCCACTTGTCCCTCTATACAGGACAGGCGGGTGCCATTTCAGGGGGGTGACAGGTTATGGATCCTAACTGCGTCACAGTACACAATGCACCATTTGGACATCTCCAACAAAATACTGTTACAATCAAAACATGCATTGAACTGTAGGGGTTGGAATGTAGAGATAAGGAGCAGCTGCTCACTATTTTACCCCATAGTTTGCAACCGCTGCGGATTAATAGGAGATGGAGACATCCCCCCATGTACAGACCCCTGGTGGACTTAGCAACAATGGAGGACAGGCACATTATCCTCACCTATAGACTTGACAGGGCCACAATCACGGAGCTGTGTGCCTGATTGGAGCCCGACCTAATCTCTGCTATCCGTCACCCCACCGGGATCCCCCCTCTTGTGCAAGTGCTATCAGTGCTCCTTTTCCTGGCAACTGGTTCTTTCCAAGCGAATAAATACTTATATCATTTGACATACTCCATATTTCTGTGCTAAGAAGTAGAGGAGAAAGTGCAATGGGCTGGGGTGATGATGGAGGAAAGTCCAAGATAGAGTCCAGTCTATTTGTATCACAGGTGCATTGTCCAAGGAGGCATAGGAAGGGGAGCAATGGCAGTTCAAGGTGGACAGGGTGACTGAGTGGGGCACAAGGGTGACAATCAGGAGAGTCTTATTTCCTGGTGGGGGTCTTGGCAATAGTTTCCGGCTTCTGCCTGGATTGCAGTGAACGTTTGTGGGGTGGTTCTCCTTTTGCAGAGGGAGGGGTGCTGGCCTGTTGTTCCTGTGGTGGGGCCTCCTGAACACTAGTGGCAGCAGAGATGGAGGGCTGTTCATCAGTTCGGCCAGTGTCTGGGGCCCGGTGTTGTGCCACTCCCTCATAGTATTGGTCATGTCTGCCAGCACCCCTGCAATGGAGACCAGGGTGGTGTTACTGTCCTTCAAGTCCTCCCTGATCCCCAGGTACTGTCCCTCCTGCAGCTGCATGCTCTCCTGCAACTTGTCCAGTATCTGGCCCAGCATACCCTGGGAATGTTGGTATGTTCCCAGGATCGCGGTGAGTGCCTCCTGGATAGTCGGTTCCCTAGGCCTGTCCGCACCCTGTCGCACAGCAGTCCTCCCAGCTTCCCTGTTGTCCTGTGCCTCTGTCCCCTGAACTGTGTGCCCACTGCCACTGACGCCAGGTCCCTGATCGTCTTGTGTTTGTGGAGAGGCCTGGGGTCCCTGTAGTGGTGGGCACACTGCTGATTGACATGTCCTAGGGACAGAGGTATGGGCCTGCTGGGTGGGTGCTGTGTGGTATTTCCTGAGGGGGAATGTCTTTGGCGGTATGAGACTGTGCTTCGGTAACCGATTGTCTGGAGATCCCTGATAGGCCAGGTTGGTCATCCAGACCCAGGCGAGCAGAGCTGCTATCATCATTGTGGGCCTTTTCTGTGGGGGGATTGGATGTTGCTGGCACCTCTTCTCCGGTGACATTGGCGGGGATACCTGTGGGGATGTAATTGCAGCGTTATTGTTTCTGCGTGACATATTGTGCATGGGTGTGTTGCCCTCTATGGTCATTATTGCCCTGGCAGATTTGCGTTGTGTGAGTTGTTATTTGGTGTGCTAGGTGATTCTCTCCAGTGGGCATGCAGTGATGATAGGTGTCCATGCAGGTCTGTGAAGGGTATCCATGCATTGGTGTTGCATGCAGGGCTTGGTATTGGGATGATTGGGTTGTGATGGTGGGGTATGTAGGAGGTGGTGGAGTGATGGGAGTGAGGGTAAGGGTGGGGGTTTGTGATGGTATGCATGTAGGAGGGGTGAGAGTAATAGAGATATGACTTACCAGTCCTCCTCCAACTCCAGCCAGGCCCTCAGGATGCGTGATTGCCAAGACTTGCTCCTCCCATATTGTAAGTTGTGGGGGAGGAGGTGGGGTCCACCACCAGCCCTCTGTACTGTCAGCTGGTGTCTTGCTGCCACGTAACATACATTACCCCGTAGGTCATTCCACCTCTTCCTGATGTCATCCCTTGGTCTAGGGTGCTGTCAGATGGTGTTGACCCTGTCCACGATTCTCCATCATAGCTCCATCTTCCTAACAATATATGTCTGCTGCACCTTTGATCCAAATAGTTTTGGCTCTACCCGGATGATTTCCTCCACCATGACCCTTAGCTCCTCCTCTGAGAACCTGGGGTGTCGTTGTGGTGCCATGGGTGTAGTGAGAATGGTGTGGGTGAGGGTGTGTGGTGTGGGGTGATGTGTTGAGGTGTGTGATGCAAGGTGCATAGGTGGTGTATGGGTGATGGTGTTATGTGGCTCTGGTTGTGTGGGTTCTCTTGCTATCTCTCTCTCTGTTGGCAATTGTTTGTATATGTAAAGGGTTGTGGGTAATGTGGGTGTGTGTTTTATAGTGGTTTTGGGTGTGTGGGTGTGGTGTGTGTATGGGTGTTAGGTGTGCGTAGTTTGAATTGACCAATGTGGTGTTGTTTTGTATGTGTGTGTGTATTTTGAGCACAGTGGTATGTACTGCCAATGGTTTATCGCGGTTGAATGTCTGCCATGATGATTAGTGGGTCATAATGTGATGGGTGTTTGTTCTGTTGGCGTAACATGTGGGTTTTGCTACTGCCAATTTATCACTGACCTTTGGGCTGGCGGACTTGTTTGTGTGGCTGTATAGTGATGGATTGGTATGTGTGTGTCATAATATGGTTGGCGGTTATCCACTGAGGCAGCGTTATGTTGGCGGCAGTCAGCATGGCAGTAAGTGGGATTTACCACCAATATCATAATGAGTGCCTTAGTGCCATGGGCTTCATTTATAGTTTGGGGGAACTAAAACACATTTAACTTTTTGAGGAAACTCTAACTGAGGAACAGAATCAACAGACTCATTTTTCTCCACAGTGCTTTCTCATTCCGGGGGAAATTGAGGTACTGAACTTTACTCTTCACTTGTACTTTCCACCCTAAACAGGAGTCTTTTTATCTCCCCTCAAATTCTGAATGAATTCCAAAGTTTCCAAGAGAATAAAGGAAATCGTGGCTGTAGGCAGTACTGGTGAAAGAATTATACATATCACAGGCAAAATCATTCTCTTCCCACCTCTCCCAGTAAAAGCATAATTTTTTACATCTGCCATCTGCCTCATCAAATGCTTTCTAATAGAGAAATAAGACAACAGTATCATAGTGAAGGAGCTTTCATATACAACTGACCACATATCTGTACATGGCTGCCTTTAACGAATTCTAAATGACCTCCAGTAATCCATAACACCACTTGACTCTATATATTTTCTAACAAAAATAAGATGTCTCTATGGTGCTGTAATGTTTTGAAATATCATATCTGGTATGTTTCTGTACTTTTGAGACCTTTGTAAAGTGCTGTAGTCTCTATCCATTGTAAACCTAACTTTTATTGACAGTTTTCTTTTTTTATGTAACAAGTATATACTTGAGGCCATATTTCCAAGGCTTATGGTGCAGGGCGGTGCACTAAATGCCTTGCTGCCATGCTGTACCAACAGGACATGACAGACATGCACTGCATTTACAAGATACAGGGAATTTCTGTCCCCAGAGGGGCGATATGTGTTCATTAAGTTTAAGATGGGGGACTCCTCCCTGTGCGTGGGCTCTGTTTATGCACCAATCGGTTCAAAGGGACTGTTCTTTCTGAAAATCAATCGTCTCTTGACTGAAATAGGGGTGACTCGTTATGTAATCGGGGGAGACTGGAATGTGGCTTGAGACGCAGTATTAGACAGGACAGGGCCGCTGGATATCAGCAATAACGCCAACAGGACCCTACAATCTGATATAATGCTGGACAACGGCCTGTTGGATCACTGGAGGCTGACACATCCTGTTAACAAAGAGTATACCTTTTTGTCACCGGTGCACAGCACTCAATTCCATCTAGAATATTTCCTCATGTCACTTAACCTAGTGGCCCATGCCCAGGATGCTTGCATACTTGAATGCGGTCTTTCAGACCACATCCAATCCACGTCACTGTCCAGATGGGCCTGGTGTCTCCGGGTCGCAAACCATGGAGATTTGCTGTACATCGCTACCGTTTTCCACTGGGTAAGACACAGTTGAGAGCCCATGCGTCCACCTTCGAAAACCTAGGCACTGTCGCCTCCAAGAGGATCGTATGGGCAGCAGCTAAAGCAACCATTCGTGGACAACTGATGCAGGATGCTGCTTGAGTGAATAGAGAGAGAAAAGTGTGGCAAGTGGCCCTGGAAACTGATATTCGTCATCTCACGCGGCCACACACAAACCACCCCTCCCTTCACACATGTAGATGTCTGGAACATGCCCGTATGGCCCTCAACGAGCTGTATACCTCCCAGGCTGAATACACCTTGCAACGCCTGCAAGGGAGGTGCTATGTGTAAGGTGAGAAAGCCGGCCGATAGCTGGCAAAACTGTAAACTTAGCACTTGTATAGCGCACCACTCACCTGTTAGGGTCTCAAGGCGCTGTACGCATACCACTGTGGAACCACTCCTAGCTTTTCCCTGTGAGGCGCCCACTCTTGGATAGCCCCAGGGTGAAGCCAGGCATCCAAGTGCTGTGAGGGCCGTTGTGGAGATTAAGCAAGCTATTGCCCAGAGTTACAGAGTGGGACTCATTAATTAGATGAGGCACCGAGGCAAGAATTACCTGGTCCGAGGGAATTGAGCCCAAGACCCGCTGAGGTGGGAATTGAACCCTGGTCCAGTGCCAGATGCCTGCATCAGGGTCTGACACTCTAACCATTCTGGCAGCTCAGCTTCGTCAGATAACAGCCGCTCTTGCTATACCAGCATTCGGCGCTCATACGGGAGAAGTGCTTACGCACCGACAAGAGACAGTCAACAAATTTGCGTCCTTCTACCTGCATCTCTACATGCCGGAGGCGACATCCAGCCCTGCCCAAATTGAGACCTTTCTTGCCAACACTGACTTACCCTCTCTTTCCAATAAAGGTCTCAACCTTCTAGATGGAGAAATCAGTAGGCTGGAAATTGAGAAAGTCATCTCCGACCTTCCCTACCACAAATCACCCGGGGAGGATGGATTCCCCTTGGAATTCTATAAATGGGCGGGGGGGGTGATTGATGTCCTGCATGGGGCTCTGGGCGAAGCTTGCCGGACGAAGGCCCTGGGTGCTATCTCCAACAATAGCAGTCATACCGAAACCGGGAAGGGGTCTGCTCCTTTGTAGTAGCTACCGGCCCATATCTCTTCTGAATGGCGATGTCAAAATACTAGCTAGTGTTTTATCAAACCGCTTACGCAAAGTCATCCCATCCCTAATAGACCATACTGAAGTGGGATTTGTACCTGTTCGTACATCCAGAAACCACTTGCGCACTCTGTGTCACGCTCTATGGGCATCCAGGGACATGCCAGAGGCCGCACTGGCTCTGTCTCTGGATGCCAAGAAGGTGTTCGATCGCATAGAGTGGCCCTATCTCTTCGCGACACTGGCAAAGTTTGGTCTGGGGGATCGGTTTATTTCTCTGGTATGACTGCTCTATGACCACCCCACGGCACGGGTTAACTGCGGAGGTTTCCTTTCAGATCCTTTCCCCATCCGCAGAGGGACCCGACAGGGCTGTCCCCTCTCACCCCTTTTGTTTCTGTTGGCAATAGAACCACTGGCAACTACCATCCACTCCTCCCCCTCGCTAAAGGGCCTCCCTCTGCCGAATGGCACCTCCAAAATATACTTGTATGCCGACGATGTCCTTTTAACTGTGATGGACTTGGAGTGTTCTCTACCAGTCCTGATGGAGATCATTGATGGGTTTGCCCCCCTCTCTGTTTATCACGTAAACTGAGAGAAGAGCGAGGCCCTCCCCCTTTCGCCTGTGACCACGAAAGCTGTGCTTCACGGCTTTTCCTTTCGCTGGACACTGAGGCACCTCAAACATTTGGGATTGCTAGTCAATCAAGGACTGGCCTATATGGCGGCAGACAACCTAAATCCCCTCATTGCACAACTGAAACTTGACTTCGAGAAATAGAACCACCTGGTCCTTTCCATGTGGGGTCGGGTACAGGCGGTACGGATGGTCACGGTAACTCACTTTACTTACGTTTTTTGACTTATACCTTTGCAGGTGCCTTTATTCACCCTGCAGTCAATTGATGCACACCTAAGAGCCTTTGTGTGGGGTTCTATGCAGCCATGTCTGGCATCATCTAAGCTAATGGCGTGCCATTCCCATGGGCGAATGGGACTTCTTTCGGTGGAACACTATGCACTAGCGCTACACCTGTCACAACTGGCTCACACACTGCCTGGATGGTCTGAGCCACCGCAGTGGGTGGCTTTAGAGAAGATGCTGCTTTCCCATGACGTGGGGCTTTGCGAGCTCTACCGTGACGCTCTTTCATCCTCCGGTACAGCAAATCCGATACTAAAGGCAACCCATGCGGCCTGGCACAGGGCTCACCGCCTGTTTGGGGTACATCATCTCCTGCACGCCCAGGCCCCCTAATAGAACAACAATGGCTTATGAATAGGTAGGGAGGTGCTTAATTGACGTAATGGAACAGAGTTGGTATCCTTTTCCTTGCTCAGGTGCTGGATGACAGAGCGACAAAATCCTTTGCTAAGCTGCAGGAGAAATTCAACATCCACCTGTGGCAGGAATGGCGATATTTGCAACTCAAACACTGTTTACAACAAGGCGCTGATACGATTTGCTGGGGACTCCAGTCCTCGGCTGTGGTTACTTAAAAACTTGTGGAAAGCACAAAGGTGTTATGGCAGGCCTTTATGAGGTCATCACACAACACCTATATTCACAACCTCTCCAGGACAAACTAGGTTTAAAATGGCAGGACCGCCTGCGACGGACGTTTGACACAGAGGACTAGGCTGCCATTCTGGAGGCCCTGGACAGGGGTACTCAAGAAGCTCGACTAAAATTCTGTCTCTTAAAGGTAATCCATGACTGGTATTGGATTCCAGCAAAATTATCTAGAACAGGGCTTCTCCCGCATGCAAAGTGTTGGTGCTGCACAGAGTCACACTGTGATCTGCTCCATATCCTAATTGATTGCCCGACGGTTCAGCCTTTATGGAAAGCTGTGGGCCTCACTCTGGCTGAGTCCATACCACTCCAGGTACCGCTTTCTCCCTTCCTTATCATATTGCATGACATGGCCTCCTTCCCAGTCTTGCACCAGGCCGCATAGACATCTGTGGCACATGGCGCTAGCCACCGATAAAATCTGTATCATCCACCACTGGCGATCTGCAATCTCCCTAACCCCGGAGGAATAGATTGTGGCAATGACCCGCATAGCCACACATGAAAGAGTCATCTATAAACTGCAGGATCAGCCTGCTGTATTCAACCAGGTGTGGACTCTCTTCCTTGCAGTAGGGCCGTCATGAATTACCCGCCAACACCTGCACCTGCCCTATGTCGCTACTCGCTTCTGCTTCCGTCGGCCCCCATTCAAAACCAAAGTCCTAGCAGCTATCCCCCTCCCTGCACTTCCCTCTCTCATATGCAAGCCCCTCATCGTACTTTCCACGCCCCCTTCACTTCATCCCCCCCTAGTATTTCAGTCTCCCCCTCTGCTTCCCCCTCCCGCCCCATCGCGACAGAACCCAACCCAGCTCTCACCCTAGGGAGCTCGATAACACTTGTGATGCATTCTTATCCCATCCTTACCTTCCCCTCCCTCGCCCCCTCCTTTTCTCCCCTCTCTTTTTTCTTTTCTTCCTTCTTTCCTCCCTCCCCCCTTCTTCGTATCGGGCTCCCTGTTGCCCTCCTGGTATCAGTCTCCCTTCCCTTCTCTTCCTCTCCTCCCTTCTCCTCTACCTTTTCTTCTCTTTCTCCCTTCTTTCACATTAGCTTTCTCTCCATAAGATGGGCTGCCCTGCATTGTGCTCTCTGTAGGCCTTAGTCGGCCTCGCAAACATCCTCTGTTTAGGAACTCAGACCTGGGTCCTTTATTTTCTCTTCTATTGGGCCTCTTCACTACTATATCTTAATGAGCCACAGCTGTCGCACAAGGCAACAACCTTTACCTGTAAATGGCACACAGTATTGTGTAAACAGCCCCAGATATCCTGTTCTTTAATGCAAGGAAGGGCGACCCATAAAGGCGTTCTGGACTAGATAGAGGGTACGAAGTCCCTTTGAACTGTGCCTCCTCACAGCGAGACATGCCATTACAGACATTGCGCCACTAGGCCACCTACGTTGCACTTCTGCCATTCCTTCCCCCCCTTTTTTCTTGCCCCAAGTTCCTTCCTTCTCCCCCAACTTTAGCTCCTCATTCTTTATTATTAGTGTCCTTTTACAATGCAGAGATGTGTTGTTGGCTGCATTTCGCTTAATTTGCACTCTATGGGATACATTTTATGTCATCTCTTGCATGTACAGGCACTCAGGTCCGCTGCTGCTTTGTACCACCTTGCAATATTCATGAAGAATTTCAACAACAAAAAAAAGAAAAAAGGACACAAGGAATTTTGCCAATGGTGATGACAAATAAATCACGTCAATGGAAATTCCTCACTTACGAAGGGAAAGTCTCGATCTGTAGCTGCACCCAAAGAGAAATGTATTCTCTGTCACATGTATGATGGCTACCTTCACATTACAGGCAGTAGTGAGGCACCAGCACTCATCACACACTGAAGACACATGGTCTCTGGGGGAAAGATGCCAATTTACTCACTTGATGAGACACATGGCTGAGGACAGTGATCCATCACTTCTTTTTCTTTGGCCTGTAACACTGAGGAGTAGGGTCTGTGGCATAGAATTTACACCCACTACAACAACAAACATTACTTGATTGAGCAATGTATGCAGCCATGTGTTGTCCCTGGAGAGCAAATTGTTTGTGGGTTGTACCCAGTTGTGTCCTAGGTCCCTGGACCAATAGGCAAGGCACATTAGTATGCATCATATTAAATATCTACACAAACAGTTACTTATCTACTGTGTCACACATGTCCCATCCTTAATCATCAGGGGGAGATGTCAAATGTCAGAACGTATCTCATCAACTTGGCAATATGACAGACAGGAATATGCCCTGTACTCACCTTTTGTGGTTGCTGTGCTCCCCTCAAACACCCATCAAAGTCTGGGTATGCCACTGGCAGGATGCAGAACATTAGTGGGGGGTCACGGTCCAATGTGTACCCTGCCAACTTTGCGAGGACAGCCCCAGCTGGACCTCAATGATCTTCCAGACCCTGCATCACAGGTCTTCCCGCCTCTTGCGACAATGGGCACTCCACCGGCTGTGGACCCCAGGATCTACACCTTCTGGGTGATGGATCTCCAAATCTCCTTTTCTGGATGCAAGAGACAAATCAAGCAATTACAATCACAAGTTTTTACCCAAATGGTTTTGTCATACACATGTTAGAAACACTAAGCAAAAAATTGTCAATTTAATAACACACCACAAGTGTAAAGCACACATGCCAATAAGTACAGGGACATGACTACACACTTTTGTATCCATCTGCAGACTAACCCACTTCCCTACTCATGACCTACAATGACTATGTAAGCCTACTGACATCAGATAGCCCATGATCCCGCAACGTCTACAGTAATGTGAGCTACAATGAAACACTGCTCACCAGTCAGGGTAATCTCCTGACTGGACCAACACATTTGCAGAATTCACCCTTACACATGAGTGACAATGAAGGGGCTGGAATGGTGAGTATAGAAAGTGTCTTCCCTGTGAATGTGTAGACATGTGGCCTACAAAATACACTCACACCACTTCAGGGTAGGATTCTGTGGTGTGTACCTGTACCACAGAATATTCCTTTGGACAAATGTGTCTAAACTACAGAGATGGCATCCAACATACAAATATATGTATTGTACAATTTCTGCTATATAACCACGCTACTGAGTCACATATCATGACATCCCAGGAATCTGAACACTGTGTGCACTGTGGGTTTGTCATTTGTGCAATAGCTCTGTACAGGATGAATATGACTTCTGTGAAGGTGACAGCAGAGCAGTGGGAGTAAGGGACCTGTCATGAGTCAAAGACACACGTTGACAATGAAACATAATGCACATATGGACTAGTTCCGGGATTTACCTCTGTGGCCATTCCTAATCTAGTCGATGGACTGAGGCACTCAGGGCAAGTGTTATAACTAGAGCTTCATGTTTGCCACATGCCAGGATCTGCTGGTCTACGGGGAGTGAGCACATTGCCACAGTTGCATAGCCACAGTGACTCCACGACAGCCAGGACTATGGTGGTCATTACGACCCTGGCGGATTACTTCCGCCAGGGCCGCGGGACGCGGTGTCACCGCCGACAGGCCGGCGGTGCCCCGCGGGGCATTCTGACCGCGGCGGCTTAGCCGCGGTCAGAGAAGGGAAACCGGCGGTCTCCCGCCGGTTTCCCGCTGCCCCCAAGGAATCCTCCAAGCCGGCGCAGCTTGCTGCGCCGGCTTGGGGATTCCGACTCCCCCTCCCGCCATCCAGTTCCTGGCGGTTCTCCCGCCGGGAACCGGATGGCGGGAGGGGGAGTCGCGGGGCCCCTGGGGGCCCCTGCAGTGCCCATGCCAACGGCATGGGCACTGCAGGGGCCCCCGTAAGAGGGCCCCAAAATGTATTTCACTGTCTGCCTTGCAGACAGTGAAATACGCGACGGGTGCAACAGCACCCGTCGCACCTTCCCACTCTGCCGGCTCTATTACGAGCCGGCATCCTCGTGGGAAGGGAGTTTTTCCCTGGGCTGGCGGGCGGTCTTTTGGAGACCGCCCGCCAGCCCAGGGAAAAACTCACAATACCCTCCGCGGTCTTCTGACCGCGGAGCGGTATTATGGAGGGCGGAATTCTGACGGGCGGCCTCCGCCGCCCGCCGGAATCGTAATCAGGCCCTATGTCTCATACTTTGAGATACATTTGACAAACCCTGGTCTCTGCAGGCTGAGCACACAGAACCTACATGACATTCACATTTCCATCATTTCCATGCATGACAGTACATCATGTGCCCATCAGCAATGTGGCTTGTAACGTGTGTGGCGATCTGAAGGGCACAGTGAGTCATGTCATGCCTTCTAGACAACAGTTTGGAAATGCCAGATGTGGGGTGAAAGATCTTTGGTACAATACACATTGCTTACAAGATCCTCATATGACTCAGACAAGATGCATACACAGCTCATGGTGTCATGCACATCCATATTGTCTAGCATGTGCAACCATCCTAAACAAATAAATGTCATTGGATGGCAGTAAAGTCTCCTTGCCTAGTTATGTGCATCCAATCCACCACAAAGAGGATCTAGGAGAACAAAAATATCACACAACAGAACATGAATGAACACAACATATAGTAGTGGCCACCAATACCTGCATTATGTACAACCCATTGGTACTATACAGACAGCAACAACAGGCACACAAGAAGTTTATCTGATACACAGGGACATTTTGGAGCCTGTGAGGAGGGAAGATGGTGTTGAACAGAGTCAATTGTGCCAAAGAGGACTTACCTGCTCCTCTGGTAATCCATAGAGCTGTCCATACAGGAGAAGGACCTCACTCACAAGCCTCTCCAGCACCTCTAAAGAGAATGACAGGGGCCCGTTCACCTGCTGGATGTGGCATGATTGCTCCCAGAGGTGACATAGAGCAGCTGAATTAGAGAAGGTCTTACTGGCAGCAGTGTCAGGAGACAAATGACTGATTTAGCACAATGCGACGTACATGTAAGCCACGTACACGGTCATCACTGCTGACATACACAGACATTGGGACACGACGACCACGGGCAACAATGTTAGCCTATGGCTGTGTCCATGACAGTTGGTTCAGACTACCATGCCGATGACTCCTACCGGTGGATGTAGGATGGTTTTTGATGTCCAGTGGAGTCGGTCAGGCATCTGCTATTTTGCCAGCCTGAAATGCTTTATATGGCCCTGTAAAGTGTGCCACAACAACAACATAAGTTCCATATCATTAGAAACAGCCTAAATCTGTCTTGTTGTGTAGGTCCGACTACATGACCACCAGTGGCAAACACAGATGGCATATGATGACGGTTCAAGGTCTACCACCACCGACAACATTTTTGGAAGTCACAAAATACGGTCACATTTCGAGGGGACATTGTGTAGCAAATGGTTGTGACGCCCGAATCCTTGTTGTAGACACATGTGTTGACAACCATGGAAATCACTTTCGACACTTGTTTAGTTGCCAACTGTGATGTGTACTGGGTGTCATGTCTATTCAACCAGAAATGCTTTCTCACATGATATTGTTGGCATGCATCAATTATGTTGCTGTGGATATTCTGACTAATGTTACTAATCATGTCTTGTCACACATAGGTACCCTGAGAGAGGGAGGATGAGACAACCTCCTGTCCACCGTCCACTGCCAGGCCTTCAGACCATGAAAGAATGACACTTCATCCAGTTATACCATCTGAAAACGAAAACCATAGTAGTCTTATGCCATCAGTTAGAGTCAGATCTGATGCCAGCTAACAGTCCGTCCAACATACAGTAACCCTATCTGCTGGTATTTCCCAATCTATGTTCAGTCTGCTGTTGAAGGATTTCTTCTCAGCAATGAAACACATTGACAGCTATGTCAGGTTCTCCTGATGTGAGGATTTAGCCAATGTGAAGGTTAACTTCTATGGTTCTGCCCACCTCCCACATGTGGTGGGAGCCATTGATGCACACACGCTGGCTTGGTGCCACCGCAGGCCACTGAACAAGTCTATTGCAATAAAAAGCACTTCCATTCCACCACCATGCATGTCTGCTTGGTGCCTCTCAAATGTGTGTGCCTGTTTTCCAGGATTAGCACATGATTCCTTTCTCATTCAGATCAGCACCATACTCCAACCGATGTCACAATTGTAACCAGAGAGGGCCTGGCTTGTTGGTAAATCAAGTCTGTCCTGATTGTGTGTGAGCATTGTCAGGTGCTATAATCTTGAAGTGAGTAACTCATTGTTTCACTCATGTCCCATTCCTTAACACAACATCGCCCTGTGGAGGAATATCCCATACATCCCAGTGGATGGGGGCCAGTGCCACCGGGTTAGAATCCTGAAATACCAACTGAGGATGTCAGTGGTAAAGAGGAAGAAAAACAGAAGGAAAGTCTCTCATCCTTGGGTTTTGGGTCAACATAAGTTGGAACAGCAAGTTTCATACCAGTTCTTGGGTAAGATCTTTTCAGTTTCAAAAAAGGATCAAGACCACATTTGTCATAATACCAATATGGCTATTTTGCTTGCTCAAGGCCTTCGGCTTTTTATAGGTCCAATGGTAAATGTCACTTCTTACACTTACTATCTGCCTACCAGGTCAAGATTCCAGCGACTCTGTTACACATGATTTAATGTATTGATATAACCAAATGGGATTTTCTTGACAAGACAGAAGGCCGCATTCTGAGACGCATGGTTTCCTGCAATGAAGAAGTCTCAGGGGCAGCATTACGTCTTGAATTTGGCATTAAGAATATCTTTGTGCAAGGCCTTGCAGCAGTGATAAGAAGGGCGCATAACCTCATGCATAGTGAGGAATTCACATTGAGAAACCTGGCCTATTGTGAGATCTTTACCAACCTGAGAGAAAAGTCTGGGTTCTTTAGAAATTATATCAAAGCTATTCGGCACTTAGAGCTAGACTTGGACCTCTGTCCTTCAATATCTCATGTATTGTCAAAAAAAACTTTTAAGGAAGCAACATGGTTCAAAGGCTTTCTGCTGGACCTGGAAGCATGCCGCCAAAGAAGAGGTCTAGAGAATTTAATTCACTCCGTAACTATAAAAATTGTGCAATCCTATCTTACCTGGAATCTACACAATGGGGTGAGGTGATTGTGTATCCTGCTTAGACTTAATAGAATGCCCCTGAGAGTTCTTACTTCTAGGTGGGATGACTCTATTTGTGATCTGTGTCAAGGCGGGGTACAGACTCTTTCACACGTTCTGTTTGTCTGTCCTGCTTTAGCCACACCAAGGAAACTATGATTGAAACCTCTTTTTGCGTCTTAATATCAGATCTCATGGAGAGGCCTTAGATTTATGTTATACCCCCCCCAATGAAAGATTTTGTTACAGGATTTGTAACTTTTTTCAATCTTTCTTGCAGTTATTTTGATTCCTTTTGTTTTAAATTATTTACTATTTTACTATGTATTTATATGTCCCGTCGTAGTAATGTGTATCATTTTATGTTGAGCTAACATGTTTTTTTTTATCACTACTACTGTGGATCTCTTAGGAGTTCCAAATCATGATAATAAAATATTTGATTTGATTTGATTTGATTTGATTTGAGGATGTAGATGACTTGGGAGAAGATCTCATCCACAGATTCTTCTCTTGAGTGTAAGTATGTCATGTGATGTTATGACTGTAACTGTACAATGAACTGTAGTTGCAAGAATGTGTGGAGTTGAGTGTTTTGTAAACAGCTTGGGAGATAAGACTCCAGAATAATCAGCCAAAGGCTGATTGATTAGATAGCTTTTGACACATCCCCAGCTTGATGGTGTTGCTTTGTTTTTGTCAGTTTCCTGATAATGTACTTTGGTTTCCAGATGCTTGCAATGTGACTTGTGTCTTATGTATGGTTTCAAGTCAACACTCCTTGTTTTGTTCTTTGTAAAGGTACCTTCACCATGACATCTTCATATGGTAATTTCAGTGTTATGACATTGCGAGGGATGTGTTGCTGTTCTGACATATGAAGTGGACATGGCTTGGCCCAGGTAATGTAATTCACAGAGTTTAGGTGTATGAGACGTGTGCCAAGACAGCATGCACAGTGTTCGAGTGGAAGGTCAGAAGTGCCCATTGGACTTGTTTTGTGTGCTGTGGTGGCTTGATGAATCATGTGAGTCATCATATGGTCATAAAATATGAAGTCCTAGCTTATGACTAAGTCATTTTCCCTTCCCATTGTCTAAACACTCATTTTATATGACCCCTAAATAGCTGTTTTTGTGTTTCATCATAGTAGGCACAGTGCCCCTGCCACAACACTGGCATACGTTTCTGTCATACCACTGGATGCATGGGCATTGGATTATGATGGCCCTGTGATCAGCGACTATTGTACTGCCATCTCTTTGCATCTTGGAATATGTATTGTATGAATTACTTTGGTGTGGTATATGATAAGCCTCAAGCTGGTGACATCAACCACTTCAATGTTTGCCTATTTTACAGGACAATGTCTGACAAATCCCTTCCTGCTGTGGTCTGGAGGTCTGTTCCTGTAAATATGTTAATTTACTCAGTATGAGTTAATCATTTATGATTTCTAATAGTTCTGACATATTGAAAATCAATGTGCTGAACACAATTTAATTTTTACTTTGACTTGACACTTGTATGTATGTCTTTGTGTGGGATGGTTGCAGTCCTGGGCTGAACACTGTGTACATGTAACATATCCCATCTTGGATCATCATCATATGGCTCACATGGTCTGACATTTCTACATTGCTAAGTATGAAATCAAATTCAGCAGACAATGAGTCAGTGAAGGGTGATTTTGTTTTGAAGCTACGACTAACAAAAAATATACGTGATATGACTCAACAAATATTCAAATGTGAAGGGGCACATCATGTTGAATGAAATAATTGGAGAAGATACCACACCAATGGGAGTCCAATGTTCAGAGTACTCCTCCCATTGGAAATGGGAGGTGGTTGAGGATCAATCCAGAGTGAACGTGTAATACCCAAAGGAGGTCCTTAAGGAAGAGTGTTAATTCTGGAAGTGGTGGGTGTCTTGCCATTCGTACCTCCTAGATTCTTTGCTGGACATCCCCACTTGCGAGGGATCAACTACTACAGAGGGAGGGGCGTCTGTGGCTTGTTGTTCTCTGGCAGGACCTCCCTTCCTGTGGCTGGTGCCGATATTGATGGGTCTGCTGTGGATGATCCAAAGAAAAGGGTATACTAATTTTGAAAAGAAATTCCCTGCTCAGGTTGGTTGTCTGGGATGTTAAAGCAATAGGGCTAGGAAGTGACATTGTGGGCATGGTGAGACTCACTGTTGCAACTTGACCAACTTCCCGAGATGGGCCAGAACCATCCTCTACATCCAGATGACAATGAGTGTCATCTTCACTGAAGGCTTTATCTAGGGGGGTGGTGGTAGTCTGTTGCATGGCCTCTCTGTGCCCAGTATGGGTCCACCTTCTGATGTAAAACGTAGATTTTTACTGGTTGTATTGTGATATCTACCTCCAAAGGTTTTGTTTTACAATAAAAAGACATCTTGGACAAAGTTAATTTTTAGTTAATTCAGTTGTGCCAAGTAACCATG
The DNA here is from genome assembly GCF_031143425.1 of Pleurodeles waltl. NCBI lineage: Eukaryota > Metazoa > Chordata > Amphibia > Caudata > Salamandridae > Pleurodeles > Pleurodeles waltl. Next base: position 844,489,354 of record NC_090436.1, read on the forward strand.
GTATTGGGTGATTTGACATGACATGTGTGAAGCATACCAGCACAATTTGACTCAAGCAGCTGATGAGAAGTGCAGATCAGTTGCACTTTGGATGATGGCCTGAAAATGACATTTTACTACCAGTGCAGCCGACACAGTGGAGAGGCAATATATGGTGCTGACCATTTGGAGGCCTAGTTGAGTGGTATGCAGATAGACCCAGTACTTTGTTGGATTAGTGACTTGAGTCATCCTGTGTACAGTGCTGTGTCAATGTGTCTGCTGCTGCTACCAATCTAGTGATGTATCTTGAGGCCTGAGGAATACTTGTTGTACACCCTGGGTAAGGTGTCATTCCTGTCCTCAGTAGTTTCATCTTGGCTTAGCAGGTCAAGATAGAGCTAGGTAGACAGTCACATCTCTGATTTGAGCATAAGCTGTGCTTGATCATTCCTAGGTTGAGTCAATTGAGAGTTGAAAAACAGTGGTCTTTCAACAAGGGAACACTGGGCTGGTGGTTGGAGTTGCAGAAACAGGATATGCTGGGAGTTGCAGCCAGGTCACTGTTGGAAAGTGGATTATTGGTAAAGGCATGTAAATACCTACAAATAGCAATAGGCCAAAAACCCTCACTAGGTCCAGTCAAGGTCTCAATAAATTAATTCTAGCTCAACCCTTGGTAGCTTGGCAATGAGTAGTTAGGTCTAACTTAGGAAACAGGTGTGGAAAGCATTTAATACCCACAAAACAGCAAATACGTAAAACACAAAACACAACTAAATTCCCACTCCAGTTTATAAAAATAGATTATTTTGTTCTCTCTAATATGACACTAAAATGATAAAAATCCAATAAAGGGAACCGGAGATATGAATTTTGAAGGTTTTGGCCCTCTTTATGACATTGGCGGTAAATCCCACTTACCGCCAGGCTGACTGCCACCAACATACCGATGCTGTGGCGGATATCCATTCACCATGGTTATGACACACACACAACAATCCGTCACTATTCAGCCACATACACAATTCCGACACACCAAAGGTCAGTGATAAACTGGCGGTATCAAAACCCACACCGTTAAGCCAACAGAACAACGCCCACAACATTATGACCCCCGAATCACCACAGCGGGCATTCAACAGCGGTAAACCATTGGCGGTACATCCCGCCACACTCAAAATACACACACACTAACAAAACAGCACCACATTGGAAAATTCAAACTACACACACCTGACACACATACACACACCACAACCACACCACTATAAAACACACATGCACATTGCCCAGAACCCTTTACGAATACAAATAATTGCCAGCAGAGAGAGACAGCAAGAGCACTCACAAAACCAGAGCTAAAAACCATCATCACCTATACACCACCCACGCATCTTACATCACACACCCTCATGCACCACTCACACTACACTCATGGCATCACAACACCACCCCAGATTCTCTGAGGAGGAGCTAAGGGTCATGGTTGAGGAAATCATCTGGGTAGTGCCACAGCTATTTGGATCACAGGTGCAGCAGATATCAATTGCTAGTAAGATGGAGCTATGGCGCAGAATCGTAGACAAGGTCAACGCTGTGGGAAAGCACCCTAGAACAAGGGATGACATCAGGAAGAGGTGGAACAACCTATGGGGGAAGGTGCGTTCCATTGCAGCAAGACACCAACTCGCTGTACAAAGGCCTGGCGGTGGACCTCCACCTCCTCATCCTCAACTAACAACATGGGAGGAGCAAGTATTGGCAATCATGCATCCTGAGGGCCTGGTAGGAGTAGGAGGAGGACTGGACTCTGGTAGGTCAAATCTCAATAACCATCACCCCCTGACCTGCATGCCATCACATACCCCCACCCTTACCCTCACGCCCATCACTCCACCACCTCCCAGACACCCCACCATCACATCCCACTCATCCCAATGCAAAGCCCTGCATACCATACCTATGCATGGACAACACTCACAGACCTGCATGGACACCTAACGCTACAGCATGCGCACTAGAGACAATCAGCTAGCCCACCAAATAACAACACACATAAGGCAAAGCTGCCAGGGCAATAACAACCATAGGGGGCAACCCACCAGTGCACAATATGTCACACACAGAAGCAATAACACTGCATTTACATCCCCACAGGTATCCCAGCAAATGCCACTGGAGAAGAGGTGCCAGCAATATTCAGTCCCCCCCACAGAAGAGGCCCACAGTGATTACAGCAGCTCTGCTCGTCTGGATCTGAATGGCCAACCTGGCCCATCAGGGACCTCCGGACGGTCATTTACCCAGGCACAGTCTCACACCGCCACAGAGCCTCCCCCCTCAGGAAACACCACCACAGCACCTTCTCAGCAGACCCATACCTCTGTCCCCAGGACACGTCAATCAGCAGTGTGTCCACCACTACAGGGACCCCAGGGCACCCCACAAACCCATGAAAATTAGGGACCTGGGGTCAGTGGCAGTGGGCACAGAGTTCAGGGGACAGAGGCACAGGACAACAGGGAAGCTGGGAGGACTGCTGTATGCCAGGGGGAGGACAGGCCCAGGGTACTGACTCTCCAGGAGGCACTCACTTCGATCCTGGAAGCATACCAACATTCCCAGGATACGCTGGGCCAGATCCTGGACAAGTTGCAGGAGAATATGGATGGTGGCAAACATGGCCAACAGTATGAGGGAGGCAGTGGCACACCAGCGGCCCCCTGACAATAGCCAGACTACTGAACAGCCCTCCACCTCTGCTGCCGCTAGTGGACAGGAGTCTCCGCCACAGGACCAACAGGCCACCAGCACCCCTCCCCCTGCAAAAGGAGACCCACCCCGAAAACGTTCCCTGCGATCCAGGCACAAGCCAGAGACTATTGCCAAGACCCCCACAAGGAAATAAGACTCTACTGAATGTCACTCTTGTGTCCCACTCTGTCACCCTGTCAACCTTGGACCATGGGAGATGTACTGGTCCGCCAAACACACCATTCGCACATTCATAGAGTGGTAACGATTTCGATTTTTGAAGACCTGTTCATTTCGCTGGAGGGGGACAAATGCTAAATGTGTCCCATCAATTGCACCAATGATGTTGGGGATATGTCCCATTGCATAGAAGTCAGCCTTCACTGTTGCCAAATCCTCTACCTTGGGGAAAACAATATAGCTGCACATGTGTTTAATCAGGGCAGACAAAACTCTGATCAGCACTATTGAGAACATTGGCGTTAACATTTCTGCTGCCAAGCCCACTGTCACTTGAAAGTAACCTGTTGCCAGGAAATGGAGCGCAGATAGCACTTGCACAAGAGGGGGGATCCCAGTGGGATGACGGGTAACTGATATCAGGTCAGGCTCCAATTGGGCTCACAGCTCAGTGATTGTGGCCCTGTCCAGTCTATAGGTGAGGATAATGTGCCTGTCCTCAATTGTTGCCAAGTCCACCAGGGGTCTGTACATGGTGGGATGTCTCCATCTCCTATTTGTCCGCAGCGGTTGCAATCTATGGGGTAAAATAGTGAGCAGCTGGTCATTATCTGTACATTGTAACCACTTCAGTTCAATGCATATTGTGATTGTTACAATATTTAGGTGAAATATGTCCTGATTGTGAAAATGTGAACTGTGACGCAATTAGGATCCATGGCCTCACCCCCCCAGAAATGGCACCTGCCTGTCCAGTATGGAGGGACAGGTGGAAATGAGGTAATTCCACTGACTTTGTGCGCCGTTGCGGGAGATGGTTGGGAACCGCCGTGCAAATACTCATTGGTTATGATTGGGCCCCATGAGTTACAGTAGCCAACAGTGACCTACGTCGGAGGTGATGGTACGCACCGCCGCAGACGTGACCACCATTTTCTATCTGTTCACTCAATTGTTACCTGACCTTCAACAGGAGAGGATCTACACTGCATGTGTTGCTGTGACCAGTGTCTCGAACCTACCATGACGTGTGTGACTGGGCAAAGGGCTCCTGCCTTCACCTCAGCAGAGTTGGAGCGATTAGTGGATGGGGTCCTACCCCAGTACCGACTGCTGTATGGGTCTCCAGACCAACAGGTGAGTACACTGTGAGCACAATGCATGGGGCATGATTGCATGGAGGGCTGTGTGTGAAGGCCTCATGTAGGGTGGGTTGGTGGAATGGCCCTGGGCAGCGTGCAGCATGTATGCTGGGACATGTCTGTGCTAATAGGTATGGGAAGGGCTATGGTGGGCCATGAGTGTAACAGGCAGGACGGTCTGAGTAATGCCTTTCCCTGTGTGTATTTCTCTGCAGGTCAGCGCCCATCAAAAGAAGGGTATATGGTGTGCAACCGCCAAGGACTTGCGGACCCTGTTGGCCTACTGCAGGTGGAGCACCCACAGTCAGAAATGGTGTGAGAACCTGAAATGCTGGGCACAGAAGACGGCGGAGGCCCAGCTGGGGATGGCCTCCCAACGACGAAGGGGTGCCCGTAGAACCCGACCCCCTGATGGCCTGCATACTGAAGATGGCCTATCCGGAGCTGGATGGGCGCTTGGGGGCATCACAGCAGCAACAAGGGGGTGAGTACAGTGCCCTTAATGTCTACTTACACCTGGTGGGGTGGTATCAGGGTGGGGGATGTGTGTCTGTTGGTGCCCTTACGCCAGGCCTGACTTAGCAGAGTAGGTCCCATGTTGGCCTGGGTTCTGATGTGAAATTCCTCCAACTGAGCTAGTAGGCATCCACTACTGGGCAGGGGTGTGTGGGTCTCAGGTATGCTGCTGTCGGCGGTATGTGTCACTACCCAGGGCCTGGTGACTAGCATTGTAACTGGTAGGGCATTGCCTAGTGTGTAGGGCTGTTCCCTGTGTGTGAGTGTATTGTGATGCCAACGGTGATGTTGGTGCCGCCATTGACCAAGTGTATCCTTTGTCCCCCCCACTTTTTGTTTTGTCACCCTGTCCTTACGTGCATTAGCATCATCTGGCGGAGGAACCGTGGCACCTGCGATGGAGGGAGCTGCATCCCACAGGACCCAAGAGGCAGAGTCCACAGACGGTGAGGGCACCAGTGGGACGGAGAGCAAGGGAAGAACCATGGCAGAGGCTGGAGGGGACAGTTCAGACATGGATACCTTCTCCAATGGAAGTTCTCTGGTGGTGGCGGACACCTCTGTGCATACCCCAGCTACAGGTACAGCAGCCACCCCGTACCAGCACCGCTCTCCCAGCAGCCCCTCAGCGAGTTGCCGTGCCCGCTCACCCAGGAGGGTGGGCATCTCCTTAGCCCCAAGCACCTCAGGCCTTGCCCAGTTAGCCCTGCCGCCCTGAGTGAGGAGGCTGTTGACCTCCTGCGATCCATCTCTGTTGGGCAGTCAGCCATTGTGAATGCCATCCGAGGGCTGGCAGCCCAAATGCAACAGTCCAATGCATTTCTGGAGGCCATTCACACTGGCTTGGCGGCCCAACAAGATCAATCCAGGCTCTGGCCTCCTCTCTGATGGCAGCCATTGTCCCTGTTTCCACCTTCCCCCCTCCAACTTCCTCTACCCAATCCCATTCCCCTAAACCCCAACCTATCCCAAGCACACAGGCAGACGAGCATGCACACAGGACAACACACAAGAGTGGCACAGGCAAACACAAGCACCACACTCACCCAATCCTCCCCAGGATGAAGATCACAAGGGCACGATGTCCCCTCCAGATCCAGTGGAGAAGCCATCCACTCACCCCATCCTCCCTAGGATGAATATCACAGGGCACGATGGCCCCTCCAGAACCAGTGGAGATGCCATCCACTCATCCCATCCTCCCCAAGATGAAGATCACAGGGCACGATGCCCCCTCCATTGCCAGTGGGCAAGTTGCCCACTTGAGAGACTGTGCCCTTGCACTCTGTAGGACATAGCAAAGGGCACAATGCCCCCTCCAGTGCCAGTGGGCAAGTCACCCACTTGAGAGACTGTGGCCTTGTCCTCCCAGTACAAAGAGCAATGGGCATGTTGCCCCCTCCAGGACCAGTGGTGTTGTTCCATCTGCCGGCTGAGGTGCCCCCCATTACCTCTCCCCCTGAGGTGCCTGCCTATTTTCCAAATTATGCCCCTGCAGTGTTCTCTCCGTGTTGGTGCAGGAGTGAAGTGGGGACTTGGACTTTGTAATGTCGCCCTTTGGCCCACGGACATTAAGGACTGGGCAGTGTCCCTCTATTTGTAAATATGTATATACTTTTTGATTTGGATGCACGTATTGCTACTATTTTACCTTATTACACTCTTTTGAATCTATAGTAGTTGTCCTTGCATTATTCCTGAGGAGTAGGGGATGTTATGTTACTGTAGCTGTATGTATGTATGGTGTATGGTGTTGGGGTGGTGGTGTTGCATGTGTGTGTCACTCTCTTTTCCCTTCCCCTCCCCTGTGTGCTAGGCGGCTGTAATCACTGTGGTATCCTTCGCCATTGTTGGTGTTCGTAGTGGAGCAGCACGTACAAGATAATTGGGAAGATATGCAACTTGGGCTCCATGACGGCGTAGTTCTTCCCTGAGTCTCCACAGGTGAGTCGTTTCACTTCAGTGCAGTGTTTCCGCCAGGTTTTTGATGTTGTTGGTACTTGTAGGAGGCTGGCCTGGTTTGTAGTGGGTACCTTGGGTACTTACACCTTATACCAGGTCCAGTTTACCCTTATTAGTGACGTAGTAGTGTTCTAGCAGCTTAGGCTTATAGAGGTAGCTGCAAAGCTCATGCAATACTACTTATAGTTACACAGTAATAATTCACAAGTAAAGACAAAACTCAGTGTTACCAAAAACAAAGGTATCTAATTGGGTGACACAGTAGCAAAAATATCATAGAGACAATACTCCTTCTGGAGGTAAGTATTATACACACTAGACAACAAACTTAGACAAGTAAATAGTCATAGAACAATGCAAACAGTAGGAAATCCCATAGAATGCAATGGGAGAAAATAGGTCTAGGGGCAACACAAACCATAAAATAAAAAAGTGGAATGTGAATCACGAATTCCCCCCAGACAAGTGTAGTGTGTGCAGAATAGCTGGGAGAGTAAGAATACAGTAAAGGTAAGTAAATTACCCCACCCCAGAGCCCAGAAAAGCAGGAGTAAAGTACTGCAAGTTTCCTTAGGACACACTACACCTTATTTTTTGGATTTTGCATCAACCAACCAAGTCTGCAAAGAACAACTGCTGGATTATTGGACCTGAAGACCTGCAAAGCAAGAGGACCAAGTCCAGAAGTCGAAAGAAGTTGCAGGAAGGACATGAGCCCCTACCAACTCAAGATAGGGTGCAAAAGAAGAGTCTCTAGTTAGTCAAAGACTGCAGAAATGCACCCTTGGAAGATGCCAGTGGGTTACTGCATGATGCAAAAAATGTACCACGGTGTGAAGATTGTTGCAGATTAGATTTAGTGTTGGAAGGCGCCAACAAGCCTTGCCTATGACAAAAATGTTTTTTTTTGTCAAAATGGCACTGGATGGACACAGGAGGAACCTGGGGGCCTCAACTCTGTGTGAGGAGGAAGAGGGGGCTCTCAGTTCTTTATAGCCAGCACCCCAGAAGCTCCAGGATCCGGGTTTAAAGAAGGTGCAAAACATGGTTGATGCAGCACAACAAAAGAAGGTCCCACGCCGTCGGAGAAAAACTCATCAAGTTGAGCATCACAAGATGGAGTGCTGGAGACCTAGGCCCGGCTGTGCACAACAACATTTTGCAAAAAGTGCACAGAGGCCCCAGGAGGCAAGGAAGACACAGTACACAGGTGTACCATCATTCTCATGGAAGGCAAGTTCTTACCTCCTCCAAATTTTGTCACCAGGACCTCAGTACAGTATCTGTCAACAATGTCCACCCTCTGTGTCCCTTGGAGCATGCTCGTTGTTGTGAGAGGAGTCACAGGGTACCAGTCATCATCTTGGAAGGGGCTTGCTTGGAGCAGGGGAGTGACTCCATCACTCCACGGGAGATTTCTTCAGTTCTTCTGGTGCAGGATGAAGACAGGAAGTTGCTGACATGGAGCTGAGGTTGCTGAAGAAAAGTGCCTCTTGTAGGCACTTTGTTGCAGTTACAATGTTTCTTAAAGCAGGCTGCTGTTGATCTGAGGTCAGAAGAGTCTGAAGTTGTTGCACAGGATTCCTGAAGGAAACTTGCAAGAAGAATCTGGAGAGAACCCACAGGAGAGACCCTAAATAGCCCTGAGAGGGGGACTGAGTACCTTATCAGGTATGGACCTATCAGGAGGGATCTCTGACATCACCTGCTGTCACTGGCCACTCATACCCCTCCAGGGTGCCCCACACCTTGCAAAGCAAGATGGCTGAAGTCTGGGACACACTGGAGGAGCTCAAGGCACTACCCCTGGGGTGGTGATGGACAGGGGAGTGGTTACTCCCCTTTCCTTTGTCCAGTTTCCCCCCAGAGCAGGGGACAAGGGTCAACTGGTGTAGACTGGTTTATACAAGGAGGGCACCATCTGTGCCCTTCAAAGCATTTCCAGAGGCTGGGGGAGGCTACCCCAGCCTGTAACACCTATTTCCAAAGGGAGAGCATGTAACACCCTGCTCCCAGAGGAAATGCTTTGTTCTGCCTTCCTGGGACTGGGCTGCCCAGACCCCAGGAGGGAAGAACCCTGTCTGTGAGGTGGCAGCAGCTGTAGCTGCAGTGCAAGCTTCAGAGAACTGGTTTGGAAGTACTAAGGGACCATGGTGGAACCCCCAGGATGAATGGAATTGGCTCCCCAATACCAGATTTGGAATGGGGTGACAATTCCATGATCTTAGACATGTTACACGGCCATATTTGAAGTTACCATTGTGAAGCTACATATAGGTATTGACCTATGTGTAGTGCTTGCGTGTAATGGTGTCCCCACACTCACAAAGTCTGCGGAAATGGCCCTGAACTATGTGGGGGAACCTTTGCTGATGCAAGGGTACCCTCACCCTTAGTAACTTTGCACCTAACCTTCAGCAAGTGAAGGTTAGACATATAGGTGACTTATAAGTTACTTAAGTGTAGTGAAAATGGCTGTGAAATAGTGTGTGCACTATTTCATGCAGGCTGCAATGGCAGTCGTGCGTAGGGGTTTGTCTGAACTCCCTATGGGTGGCAAAAGAAATGCTGCAGCCCATATTGATCTCCTTGAACCCCAATGCCCTGGGTACCTATGTACCCTATACTAGGTACTTATAAGGGAGGTCCAGTAGACCAATTGAAATTGGTAAATGAAGTCACTGGCCTAAAGTGACAAATTTAAAAGCAGAGAGAGCATGAGCACTGAGGTTCTGGTTAGCAGACCCTCAGTGACACAGTTAGGCACTACACAGGCATACATATTAGGCCACAAACTATGAGCACTGGGGTCCTGGCTAGCAGGATCTCAGTGAGACAGGCAAAACAGACTGACATATAGGTTTTTATCTATGAACACTGGGTTCCTGGCTAGCAGGATTCCAGTGAAACAGTAAAAACACACTGACACACACTCACAAACAGGCCAACAGTGGGGTAACCATGCTAGAAAGAAGTTACTTTCTGTCAGTACTGCCCCGGAAAAGGTGGCGGATTGGACTGTCTTAATACAGTGGGGGGAACATTGTGTTCCGCCTGGCTGTAGGCAGTTACCGCTGTGGTGGCTGTTGCTTCTGCCCTGGCGGTTGGTGTGTTGATGTGGCTGAATGTCAACTGGTTCCGCCATGGTCATAACTTTGCAATATTTACAGCCAGCCTGTTGGAGTTATTACCCCAACTTTATCTCCAGCCGCCAGGGTTGTAATGAGGGCCTAAATATTTCTTAGTGCTTAAAAAACAAAAATTCCAATCTGGACATCTGGTCACACTTTACCAGAACAAAGTCAAAAGCTGAGGCCGACTGTGGCTATACTGAGCAGAAGGCCTTGGACAAACTTTTACCTTCAGACTTAGAAGAATTTTTGATGTTTTCTCACTGACCAGGAAAAGTCTACCTCGCTGGAGCCCTCATCTGATACGTGTCACGGAAAGCCTCGGTCACAAGTTCTACGTTTGGGCTTAGACGATTTTTTGGAACAGAAATATTAGTTCGGGACCAAGTTGATGTTGGAACCAACCACGCTGGAGCCCTCCTCGGATACACTGCATGGAAGGCCTTTGTCAACTTTTTTGGAGCTTTTCTTCCTCGACGTGAGATGACCCTGCACAGCAAGCTGACGTCAAAGCAACATTGTTGGATTGCCTTTCCACAAGGCCCCAGTAAAATCCTGGATTTCTGAGGCTCTGGAGCTTTTCAGCAGCACTTTGGCCAGCTTGACTCACTACGTTGGCCTGCTTGACTCACGATGGCTTATTCAATTCCCTTATGTAGATTTTTTTCAATGTTGCTCCAAAGTTCTCAAACTTCTGGATCTTCTTCCAGAAGTACCTTTAAGGTTCTTTAAGCGTCCAAAGCTCACCCCAAGGTTCAAGAAGCTCTAAGTCGCTCCTTGTGGGCTAGGACTCAAGCTCCCAGAATGTACCTGGTTGAAATACAAAATGAGTCACTAGTCAGCTGGTCAATGTCTTCAGAGCTTGATGCAGAGGCCTCTGGTCAGCTCTTATCTATCTGTAGCCTACAGAGAGTCCCTTCTTGGAGTAGTAGAAACCAGGCAAAGCCCTTTTCTTGGTGAAGTCCAAGTGTGCAGCTGGTGGAGTCCTTCTGAGTGCGGTGTCCAGGTGCAGGTCAGGGGTCCAGCAGTGCAGTCCTTCTTCTTCTTGTCTTGTTCCAGTAGGGATCTATAGTGGGGTGCAGCTCTGCCATATTTATCCTTGCTCCTGGGGTGACAACAGGGGGCCATTGTCCAGTCACGTTCAGGCCACCACCTTCTTGAGTGACTGCTTCCTGGGAAGTGTGGCAAAAAGCAATCCCAAGGAGCAACATTCCTCCAAAATCCAAATGGCAAAAAAGCAATCTTAGAATTTAGCTCTGGCTGATTCCAACCACTGGTGTGGCTAAGTTTCCCTTAATACACACTTTCCATTCCTCTTTTAATCTAATCAGGGGGTACCTGGCTGTCTGGGTTTGCGTGATATGGGGGAGGTATAGTTGCTGTCACAGATGTCCTTCCCCCCTTTGAAGTCTAGTTTGGCTCCTCCCCCGATCCTGTTTTACCATCTGCTGAAACAGATCTCCTACCATCAGATGTTTCCTTTGTTTTAGCCCAGGCACTTCACATCTCATCAAGGCAGCCTAGCTCAGGCTGCCAGAGGCTGGCCAATCAGAGAAGGTCACTATAGGGCTGAAGTTTGTAACTTTTAGCAATAGTTCTAAAACTCTTTGTAGGTACAAGTTACATTAAATTCAACAGTGTCAAGTTGTTACATTTATTTTGTTGTTTTATTTAATACTAAACTTGCCATATTTAGCTCCTTCCTATGGAAAATAAGACTTTATTCTTTTAAAATAAAGTTTCTCTGTGTTGGCCTATGGAACCCACTCACTACAATGTGGAAAAACAAGTTTGGATACTTATCCCTCACCATGGCTTTTAAAACATCTTTTATAAAGTCCCTGCTTATAGTTACACTGCAAACAAACCTGGGGGTACTTAGGGCATACCCTAGGAGTGACTAATATGTTAAAATAATGTAGCTTAGGACTTTGGAAGTATTTTTAATTCCAAAGTGGAATTTGGGGTTAACTTTAATTTACAAGCAGCCAGGAAGGCACGCCTTGATTTAAAATGACACTGGGCACTATGGCAGTGCACCTATAGGTATATTACCCATGCTGAGGTTCCTAAATCTACATGCCCTACCATATACTAGGGTCTTATAGGTAGGTTGATATTGCCAATTATAATTAGTTTAACTTGCATAATCTGTTTAACACAGATAACTGGCCCGGGGACTGGTTAGCAGTACCCGGGACACACTCAGAGTCAGTAACCACCAGTATCTGTCAAAAATTTTGGAGGTGATCAGGGCAAAAAAAGACGACTTTTCTACAGTCACTCTCTCTACTACACACACTTAACAACTGTTATCCTCCAGGTGAGTAACCTTCATTTGAGAATTGACAACCAGGGGTCTTGGAGAAGTGGACACTGGGCTGGGGATTGGATTTACAGGAACAGGGCCTGCTAGGAGTTGCAGTCGGGTCACTCCCTCTACTCCCTACCAATTGACAACTGTTGTATATTAAATATCTGTATGCAGGCTGCAGTTAGGTCTGAGAATATATTTACATTTTGGGACATAGCATGGATCCTGGAATGTGTTTTGCTATTGTGAGATTTCCAGGCACCATTTGGACACATGGCATGTGATAGGCCTTGGTAACTGTGATGTTGGGTCCAATGATACACATTGGCAGTGCTATATTTTAGATCTGCTGGGTATTGAATGTTGGTGAGGTACATGAACAAGACTGTGGCAAAAGGTGAGCTGTGAGCATACATGATATTGCATTTTTGTGTCATTTTTTGTGTTGCAATTTACCAGAATCCAATTCCCCATATATTCCCGTCAAGCCCTCAGAATGCAGGATGGCCAAGACCTTCTCCCAGGGAAAGAGTAGTAATGGGGCACGGGGAGAGCCACCACCAGTCTTCTTGGTCTGCACCTAGGCCTGAAGGCCAGGGAGTGGACCTTGCCCCTGAGGTTGTTCCCCTCCTTCCTAATATCCGCCTTTGTGTGCAGGGGAGAGCCTTCAGCATTCACTCGGTCAACGATCCTATCTCACATTTCCCTTTTCCTACTGAATGGGGTATGCTAGACCTGAGCTCCAAACAAATGTGGCTCTACTCTTATGATTTTGAAAGTTGATCAAGCATCTTCAAAATATATCTAGGAAGCCTCGGATAATCTATGATTAAATGACAATCAGATTAATGGACTGCCTATAAATCATGACACTCATCAGGTGGTACACTATCACAAATTAAAAAGAATTAAGAGCCAATTGGTCATATTATTCATTATGGCTATTCTTCCAACCATGAATCAAACTTTTAAAGTATCAAAGAGAAATTTTCAAGAAAGATGAGTAAAATTGCTTTCAGCTAAAGTGCGGGATTAAATGGGCATGTTACCAGTAAGCTATACTAGGGGCACAAAATATCCATAGATATTGGCAATCTATGCATATGTAAATTTGAAAATATTTTTTAACTCTAACATCAGCTTTCCTTCTCATAGAGGGTCACATGAATATAATCAAGTTGGCCATGCTGATTGTATGTATTTCAGACTAATTGTTGCGTTTAATGACCACAATTGCTTCTTGCAGACCGAATAGATGGTCATTGACTGTCTTTTTAAAGATTCATGTTGCACTGGGTAGCAATCTTTAATGCTAATTACTAGTACTCTGTGATTACTTTAGACTAGGCTTGGTCTGATAAAGCCTATTGATGCTATGGCATCATAAACATCACAGTTCCCTGACATTTAAATGAGTCAAAGGAACTGTATTATTTTGGACAGAATTTGCAGACAGGACCACAACCAACACAAGTGAGACTGTAGGAAAGTGGGTAATTAGCTGGGAAGGATGTGAGTCTTTTTTAAGTAATATGTCCTAAACTTTCCCTCTACTGGGAACCTAATACCAGATTGTTGCACTTGACTTTCTCAAGGTAGTTAGGTAGACCCTGCTCAAGGGAGTTAATATAGGCTAGTGGGACACAAAAAACATTTAATAAGACACTATTTGCATTCATTTACAAGTAAAGATGAATTTGAACCCATAGAAGGTATTGAACCCCTGAACGGCAATACCCTCACATATGCTAAGAAACAATCAATTGTGAATATTTAACAAGAGGTAGGTCTACTGGCCTTGTCAGGGTGTCACCATATCAATAAAAGCAAAAGTATGTCATTAATCTCTATGATTGGTACCCTCTTACAGTCATTAGAACATGTAATAGCTCCCTGTTAAGTTTGCAATTGCTAATAAAGCATAATATAATTCACATAGTGATTCACTGTAAACTTTGCTGATAGCACATTTCAATTTTCAATAAACAGGGTGTACACATCTTTCTTTTTTTTCATACATACTACAATGCAGTCTTAAGACCCACCAACAAAGCTTTCTGTCACATTCAAGAGACTTTAGACAACATCCCCAAGCTCCAGGAGTGCTCAAAACATGGTTAAACTACTCCCAGGGTAATTGATAGAATCCTTTTGAAAATCTCAGGTTCCTTTTGAGATTATAAACCTGGGGCTCCTGTGGATACTGCTAGACTCATGGCAGCCTTCAAAATACACTGCAATAGGTTTGTGGTGCACATATCCTCTATAGGCCACTGCTGAAGGAAATGTTTACATTGTTAGGACCTCATAAGCCTCTGTTGTGCTCCTTTGTCCTGAAGTCCCTGAAGTAATGCATATCAAATGAGTAGCCTTGAAACCAACAAAATATTTTTTTCTGTTTCTTCTTTATCTTTTTTCCTCAAGCGTCATTTTCAGTTTTTCAAAACATTTCAGTGTGGCCCCAATTGGGCACCTGACTTTAGATGTATTGCGGGGCTGCAGGCGAACCACACAGGGTGCATGACCTCTTCTGGCTCCCTGTGTGCCTGGTCTTCCACATGAAAGCTGGCTTCTTTTCCTTGCTATGCCATCCACCTGCAACAAGAGGGGACTGGGATGCTGAAGTCCTTGCCTCAAACAGTTAGCGTGACTTCAACTCGGGCATACTCCCACCCTCCCAGACATTGGCACAGGAGCAGCAAGAGCATCTTCCATTAGTGTATTATTTCTGGTCCTTTCAGGTTTAAAGGGAGATGGAGTCCATGGGCACAGATCCCATTCACAGGGTGTGGTCATCTCATTGATTGTTGTTTACTACCTTGGTCCCCAGGTACTGGGGGTTCCAAGGGATATTCCTAGCACAGGGACCCACACATGCCTCCCAGTTATATTCTTCTCTCCTTGGGGCCTTTGCCCTCCCGGGGACCTTTGACCTTTCTATGTGGAGGACGCTCCTCGTGTAGTCCACAAACTAGGTGCCAAAATCACAAAGGTAAACCTAGACGTTTGGTCTAACATTAGACAAAAAGTGTAAGTTTACGACTTTGGGAATTCACAAAGGGCATTTACAAGTACTATCTTTATGCCTGCACTTGACCAAAAGTCTAAGTTTACCTTTGCAAAACTTCCTCCATTATTTTCTTTGGCTCCATTAGATCAATTTCTTGGGGAGGTGTCAAAGTACTCCTGGTAGCAGGCTCTAACCACCAAGAGGAGTTGCTTCAGGCCCACTGACCTCTAAATTAACGTATTCTTTGAGGAGCTTGTACTCCTACTCAGGACCTGTCCTGTCATCTGTCCTGTGTCTGATGTTTGCCTAAGTCTAAGTCTAAGTGCCTACAGTCTGCAGCTCACAACCACCCAAGCCAGAATACAATCCATTTCTCCAAATTGGAAATATCCTAATAGTTTTCTTTGATATTTCTGGTTGGCTACTATCAACATATGTGAAGTGGGTGTTAAAAGCAATTTTGCTGATTTGAACTGCGCTGCTATTTGATTTATTAGTTCTTGAATGCACTTCATTATTGCTATAGTTATTATATTTATGTTAGATATCCATGTTTACTCCAACCACAGGAGTTACCCACATTCCAGAAGGGACGGGGTAGGTTATAGGGAGAAAATTGTGTGCATTATGAAATGATGTGTAATTAAATTATGAGTATTTCAGTGCATCCTATTTGAATTTTGAGTCAACCGTGAACAGGATAAGTGTTTGTACAGGAGGGAATCCATTGGTTTACAGATATTCATGTTTATACAGTATTTAGATTAATTTTCCAATTAAATAAGTAAAGAACTCTAAGATCACTGGAATACAGAGAGCTCAATTGAAAGGAATGGCGGACTAGCCATGTATAGACATTTAAACTCACTGCTGTCAAAATTACAATACCCTAATCCATAGCCCCAATCTCGCTGTCATGCCTGCTGCTGCTTCTCTGGGAGGCACCTGCTTTTTTAGGTCTGGTTCCTCACCTACTGCCACCCTGTTCAGCCTGTCATGTGGGCCTAGATACCCGCTTGCCACTGTGGTTTACTGCTTATCTCCTGTTACTCAGGGAGTCCTAGTGCTTCTACAGTTCTGTGCTTGCATCACTGCTCTGCAGAAGGACACTTGGGATCTACAAGAGAAAAAGTAAGGCATTTACCAATAGAGTATTGCTGCTAATTGGTAAGATGCATGATATGAATGTGATATGGAGAAGGACTTACTGTAATGGATATCTGTTCTTAGGCGTCATCTCTTCTAAAGTTTTTTAAGTTTGGGAAAATAGAAAGACACCATATAAGATATGGAGAATTGCCTTTTCAGAAGACTATTATTCTAAAGTCTATGGGCCTCATATTTAGTTTGGCAGGAATGAAAGCCCCCTGCACCTGTTCTCTGCCAGCCTTTTCATAGTGGTGAAACCACCATGAAAATGCTGGTGGAGAAGGAGGTCGTTATCCGCAGGGCAGCGCCGCTTGCAGGGCTGCTCTAGCAGATTACGATGTCTGCCACCGCCAGACCCCCAGGATCATTGATCCTGGCAGAGCTGGTGGTTCCCTGGCAGTCTAACCACCAGGGTTGTTATGTGGCGTCAGACTTCCCCATCTGTGGCAGTCCTGACCACCACCATGTGTGTGCCGGTCTTAAGGCCGCCACACTTGTAATGACCCCCTATATTTGACATTTGGAGATTTTTCAATAATTCTCTGATGCAATGTGCCATAATAACTTACTACTTGGTTTATTAAGGGAATTATATTATAATTCTCAGGATCCTTTTCATAGTATAAGGTTTTCCCAATATGATTAAATAGGTAATAGCATGGTTTGTAATGGGGAATTCACTTATGTTACTACATTTTCACAGAGTTATTCAGGTATTGTTTGCTTTTCTAGGGATTATTATATGTATATAATGCTTTCCTAAACACTAAGGGGGTCATTCTGACTCCCGCCGGCCGCGGTATCCGCGGTGCTGGCTAGAGCCGCCAGAATACCGCTGCGCGGTCAGAAGACCGCCGCGGTTATTCTGGGTTTTCCGCTGGGCTGGCGGGCGACCGCCAGAAGGCCGCCCGCCAGCCCAGCGGGAAACACCCTTCCACAAGGATGCCGGCTCCGAATGGAGCCGGCGGAGTGGAAGGGGTGCGACGGGTGCAGTTGCACCCGTCGCAATTTTCAGTGTCTGCATGGCAGACACTGAAAATCATGGTGGGGCCCTCTTACGGGGGCCCCTGCAGTGCCCATGCCACTGGCATGGGCACTGCAGGGGCCCCCAGGGGCCCCACAACACCCCATACCGCCATCCTGTTCCTGGCGGCCAAAGCCGCCAGGAACAGGATGGCGGTATGGGGGTCGGAATCCCCATGGCGGCGCAGCAAGCTGCGCCGCCATGGAGGATTCCCCAGGGCAGCGGAAAACCGGCGGTACACCGCCGGTTTTCCATTTCTGACCGCGGCTGTACCGCCGCGGTCAGAATGCCCTTGGGAGCACCGCCAGCCTGTTGGCGGTGCTCCCGCGGTCCATGGACCGCCAGGATCAGAATGACCGCCTAAAGCCTTAAGTGACAAAGAAGGAAATTTTGGTAAGCTGAATTCAGGGGAGGTACACAGGATTACTGTCTAGACTTTGCATCATATGCACCCTCTACTTAGCCACATTACTTTCATTTGTTAGCTACATATATGCAGATTCCATAGTGACCAGAGTGGAAACCAGTGTGGAATATCTGTGCTCAGAAGGACCAAACTAGCAGAGGACATTGGCCCTCATTATGACATTGGTGGTAAATCCCACTTACCGCCACGCTGACGGCAGCCAACTTACCACCGTGGCTGCGGTATCCGTTCAAAATATTATGACACACACTCACCAATCCGACAGAATTCAGCCACATACACAAATCCAAACGTCAGTGATAAAGTGACGGTATCAAAACCCACACCGTTACGCCAACAGAACAATGCCCACTACATTATGACCCACGAATCACCACGGCGGACATTCAATGGCAGTAAACCATTGGCGTTACATACCGCTGCGCTCACAATAGACACCCACAGACAAAACAACACCACATTGGACAATTCAAACAACACACACCTGACACCCATACACACTCACAGACACACAACTATAAAACACACACCCACTTTACCCACAACCCTTAACAACTACAAAGCATTGTCACCAGAGAGACACCAAAATCACTGAGACAACTTGAGCCACACACTACTAACACCTATACACCACTCACACACTCCACTTCACACCCCAAACATTACCCATCACACCCTCACCAACACACATCACATAACACCCATGGCACACAAAGACACCCGGTTTCAAAGAAGAGGAGCTTGGAGTCATGGTGGAGGGAATTGTTAGGGTAGAGCCACAGTTATTGAGAGCACAGGTGCAGTAGATATCAATAGCCAGGAAGATGGAGCTTTGGTGGAGAATCGTGGACAGGGTCAATGCCCTGGGACAGCATCCCAGAACTAGGGATGGCATTAGGAAGAGGTGGAACGACCTATGGGAGAAGGTACGTTCCATAGCAGCAAGGTACTAGCTCGCTATCCAAAGGACTGGCAGTGGACCCCCACCTCCTCCCCCAAAATTCCCAGCATGGGAGGAGCAAGTCTTGGCAATACTATATCTTGAGGGCCTGGCCAGAGTCGGAGGAGGACTGGACTCTGGTAAGTCAAGTCTATACTACTATCACCCCCCTACCTGCATGTCATCACATACCTTCACCCTCACTTCCATCCCTTGACTATATCCCACACATTCCACCATCACATCTCACTCATCCCAATCCCAAGCCCTGCATGCTGTACCAATGCATGGACACCCCTCTCAGCCTTGCATGGACACTCATCACTAAAGCATGCACACCATAGAGAACTAGTAAAAGCTGGCAGGGCAAATCCAACCATAGATGCAAAGCCAAGGATGTATATGTCATACACATAAACCATAACACATCATTTACATCCCCACAGGTACCACAGCCAATGACAGCAGAGAGGAGGTGCCAGCACTATCCAGTCCCCAACAGAAAAGGCCCACAGTGATGACAGTAACTCTGGTCTTCAGGATCTGGACAAGCTACCTGGCCCATCAGGGTCCACTGGACAGCCAGTTACCCAAGCCCAGTCACACACCACCACCAAGCCTCCCCCATATGGAAACACCACCACAGCACCCACCCACCATACCCAACCCTCTGTCCCCAGGACACGTCAATCAGCAGTGTGTCCACCTATACAGGAACCCAAGGCCACACCTCGCACACAAGACAATGAGGGACCTGGGGTCAGTGGCAGTGGGCACACAGTTCAGGAGACAGAGGCACAGGACAACAGGGAAACTGGGAGGACTGCGTTGCTCCAGGGGGAGGACAGGCCCAGGGAACCGACTCTCCAGGAGGAACGCTCCTAGATCCTGGGAGCCTATTACCATTCCCAGGACATGATGAGCCAGATCCTGGACAATGTGCAGGAAAACAGGCGGCTGTAGGAGGGACAGTAGCAGGGGATCAGGAAGGACTTGAAGGCCATCAACAACACCCTGATCTCCATAGCAGGGGTGCTGGCGGACATGGCCAACTTTATGAGGGAGGCAGTCTCACACTAGCAGGCCCCTGCCACTAGCCAGACATCTGAACAGCCTTCCACTTCTGCTGCCGCTAGTGGCCAGGAGGCCCCGCCACAGGACTCACAGGCCACTGGCACCCCTCCCCCTGCAGTAGGTGAACCACCCCGTAAACATTCCCTGTGATCCAGACAGAAGCCAGAGACACTTGTTAAGACCCCCACTAGGAAATGGGACTCTCCTGATTATCACCATTGTGTCCCACTCAGTCACCCTGTCCACCTTGAACTTCAATTGCTCCCCGTCCTATGTCCCCTTGGACAATGCACCTGTGCTACAAATAGAATTGAACAATACCCTGGACTTTCCTCCATCATCACCCAATCCCATTGCTTTTTCCCCCTGTATGTTAGCGCTTCAATAAACACCCTTTGAAAGAAATCCATTTGGAGTAAGTCATGTATATCAAATATGTATTCTTTGAAACAGGTACAAAGATTGCAAATTAACTGTAGATATGATAAGTATAGATTAATGACCTGTAGCTGGCTGTAGTGATCACACCAGGAGTATATGTCAATTCACCAACATCTGCAAAAATGAATTGCCAGAGGGAACAGTAAGTGGGCATAGAAGTAGGAAATGTCAGCATACCATTGCCACACAGATTACAACCAAAGTCATTCAAATGTAAAGTTACACTGTCCTACCTGTGTGTCATTGGAAGGACTGTTGTATAACTGATTTTCTGTTGTCCTCATCCTCATCCTCTGCCTCCTCATCCTCACCGTCCACAGGGTCTGCTGCCACAGCGGCATCTCCAGTCTCCTCCTCCTGCAGAAAAGGGACATGGGTCTGAGGGCCATGTTGTGCAATATGCAGCATGCCATTACTATCTGGCAGACCTTCTTGGGTGAGTAGCACAGGGATCCACCTGTTAGATGGAGGCACTGGAATCTGGCCTTCAGGAGGCCAAAGGTCATTTTAATTATCCTTCTGGTTCACCCATGTGCCTCATAACATTCTTCTGCCCTTCCTCACAGGGGTCAGCAGCCATGATCGGTTTGGGTAACCAGAGTCACCTGCAAATATTGAAGGACAACATTTAGCCAAACACAATCCTGTGAGGTTAACACAAGAGGCATACACTAACATACACTGGGTAGGGACCAAGGCTCACCTATTAGCCACACCCTGTGCCTCTGTAGTTGGGCCATAACATTTGGGATGCTGCTATTCCTTAGTACAAAGGCATCATGCACCAACCCAGGATACTTAGCGTTGACGTGGGAGATGTACTGGTCCGCCAAGCACACCATCTGAACATTCATGGAGTGGAAACTCTTACGATTCCTTAACACCTGTTCATTCTGGTGGGGGGGACAAATGCAATATGTTTACCATCAATCACCCCAATTATGCTGGGGATATGTCCCATTGCATAAAGCTCGGCCTTCACTGTGGCCAAATCCTCAACCTAGGGAAAAACAATGTAGCTGCACATGTGTTTTATCAGGGCAGACAACACTCTTGTCAGCACGTATGAGAACATTGGCTGTGACATTCCTGCTGTCAAGTCCACTGTCACTTGGAAAGAACCAGTTGCTAGGAAATGGAGTAGAGATAGCACTTGTACAAAAGGGGGGACCCTAGTGGGGTGATGGATAGCAGATATCAGGTCAGGCTCCAATTGGGCACACAGCTGTGTGATTGTGGCCCTGTCCAGTCTGTAGGTCAGTGGAGTGTGCCTGTCCTCTAGTGTGAGTGTGGCCAAGTCCACCAGGTGTCTCTACAAGGGGGTATGTCTCCATCTCCTGTTCACCCGCAACGGTAGGTATCTAAGGGGCACAAGTGTGAGGAGGCTGTCACAAACTGAACATTGGAGGCACAACAGAAGTTTGCATTCTGTAAACTTGTAATGGGTCAGTGTGAATTGTGCAGTATGTGCCTATTTCTCCTGTGATGCAGCATAAATCCATAGGGCTGCCCCCCCTGAAATGGTGTCCACCTGTCCTGTGTGGAGGGACAGGTGGAAGTGAGGTAATTCTGCTGATGTTGGGCGCTATGGTGGGAGGCGGTTGGGAACTGCAGTGCAATTCCTCATTGGTTAATATTGGGCCCTATAGGTTACAGTGGCCAATGGTGATCTATGACTGCCATTTTCTATCTGATTCCTCACTTGACACCTGACCTACCATAGGAGAGGACCTACACTGCATGTGCTGCTGTGACCTGGGTCTGGAACCTATCATGGCCCATGTGACCGGGGAAAGGGCCCTAGCCTTCACTTCGGAGGAGTTGGAGAGAATGGTGGATGGGGTCCTACCCCAGTACGGAATGCTGTATGGGCCCCCAGACCAACAGGTGAGTACACAGTGGGCACGATGCATGTGGCATGAATGCATGGAGTTGTGTGTCTTAAGGCCTCATGTAAGGGGGTGGGTGGATGTCCTCTTAGTGGTGTACACGTTGTGTGCTGGGCTATGTGTGTGCAATTGGTGATGGAAACGGATATGGTGGGCCAAATGTGTACCTGGTTGGACTGTTTGTCTAATTGAGTTGTCCAGTGTGTATTGCCTCTGCAGTTCAGTGGCCATCAAAGGAAGGGTATATGGAGTGCCATTGACAAGGAGGTGCACACCCTGGGGGTCTATAGTAGGCAGAGCACCCACTGTCGCAAATGGTGAGAGGACCTAAGACGCTGGGCATGGAAGACCGCTGAGGCCCAGCTGGGGATGGCCTCCTAATGAGGAAGGGGTGCCTGTAAAACCCTGACCCTCCTCATGGCCCACATACTGGTGGTGGTCTATCCTGAGCTGGGTGAGCACTTGAAGGCATCACAGCAGCCACAAGGGGGTGAGTACAGTGGCTATCTTCACAGTGTATGGCTGGTGGGGTGGTATCCGGGTGGTGGATGTGTGTTAGTGGGTGCCCGTAGGCCAGGCCTCATATAGCAGCATAGGTCCTCTGGTGGCTAGGTGTCTGAAGGGATAATCCTGCCTACCTAGCTTGTTAGCCTCCACAATTGCCCAGGTCTGAATGGGTCCCAGGTATGCTACAGTTGGCGGTATGTGCCCCTCCTCATGCCTCGGTGGCTAGAAATCTCAGTGGTGGTGCAAAGCATAGTGCGTAGGTCTGTTCCTTGTGTGTGAGGGTGCTGTGTACGCCAACGGTGGTGTTGGTGCAGCCATTGACCCAGTGTATCCTTTGTCTCTTTCTCCCCTTTCTTGTTTTGTCAACCTGTCCTTATGTGTGTTAGCATCATCTGGCGGAGGAGCAGAGGCACCAGCGATGGAGGGAGCTGCATCCCACAGGAACCAGGAGGCAGAGTCCACCGATGCTGGGGGCACCAGTGGGACATAGGGCGAGAGGAGCTCCACAGCGGAGACTGGAGGGGACATTTCAGACTCAGATACCTTCTCCGATGGAAGCTCCCTGGTGGTGGTGGACACGTCTTTGACTACCCCAGCTACAGGTACAGCCACCAGCTCCCGCACCAACACTACCCCCCCAGCAGCCCCTTAGCGAGCGTGTTGCCCGTTCCCGCTCACCCAGGAAGGTGGGCATCTCCTTCACCCCGGTACCTCAGGCCCTGCCCCAGTGAGCCCTGCTGCACTGAGTGAGGAAGCTATTGACCTCCTGAGATCTACCTCTGTAGGACAGTCAACCATTGAGAATGCCATCCAGGGGCTGGCAGTTCAGATGCAACAATCTAATGCATTCCTGGAGGGCATTCACACTGGATTGGCGGCTCAACAGAGATCGATCCAGGCTCTGGCCTCCTCTCTGATGGCAGCCATTGTTCCTTTTTCAACCGTACCCCCTCCAACTTCCACTTCCCAGTCCCATTCTCCTCAACCCCAACCTATCCCAAGCACACAGCCAGACAAGCATGCACACTGCACAACACCCAAGAGTGTCACAGGAAAACACAAGCACCACACTTCATCCCGCAGGCACTCACACAAACACCATCCAGTTGCAGACACAACAACATCCACTATTTCCACTGTCTTCCTCCTTCTCCACCTCTCACCCATTTACATCCACACCAGCATGCACAACATCATCATCCACTCCCTGCATCATCACAACACAAAGCAGAACACACACCTCACTAGCAGACACCTCCACAACATCCATGCAAACGTCCCCTGTGTCCTCTCCCTCTGTGTCTGTCCCCCTCCTAAAGTACACAAAAGCAAGCACTCAGACACCCAACAGCCATCCACCTCACAACAGCAAACAGCCCATGCACCTGCACCCAAATCCAGCAGACACCTCCAGCAACTACTCCCTCATACTCCACTCCCATTGCTTCTCCCTGTTCCCGCCCAAGTGTCCTTAGGAAACTTTTCCTTTCCACCATTGACCATTTCCCTACCCCTCACCCCGTCTTGCATGTATGGCCAGGGTATCACAAACCCAGCCAAGCACTTCAGCCACACAGTCTACGGGCCCAGTTCCATCTGCAACTACTCATGGTGGAAATGATTCCAGGCCACATATACTGAAGGGGAAGGAGCCTGCACCAGCCAGCCTAAAGGGGAAGGAGCCTGCACCTACCATCCGAAAGGGGAAGGAGCCTCTACCAGCAGGCACGAAGGGCAAGGAGCCTGCAACAGCAGGCAAGAAGGGGAAGGAACCTGCACCTGCCACCTGAAAGGGGAATGAGCCTGCACCAGCAGACAAGAAGGTCAAGGAGCCTTCACCAGCAGCTGTTACAGAGCCCCCGCCACCAACCATGGGTGTGCAGCCACTCGAGGGTGCAGGGGCTGTGCAGGAGCCTCCCCCTACCACCACCAGCACCACAACAGTGCAGCCATCTGAGGGTCCAGGGACTGTGCAGTAACCACCCCCCACCACCACCATCACCACCACAGTGCAGCCATCTGAGGGTGCAGGGGCTGTGCAGGAGCCTCCCACCACCACCGTCGGCAGACGCAATGTGATCCTGCCTCCATGGGCTGCTGTGTGTCCTGTCCACTTCAGAACCAGTGGGGAAGATATCCACTCAAGAGACTGTGGCCTTGCACTCCCCAGGACAAAGCATAGGGCATTTTGTCCCTTCCAGAACCAGTGGGCAAGACAGCCACTTTAGAGACTGTGACCTTGCACTTCCCATGACCAAGCACAGGGCATGTTGCTCCCTCCAGAACCAGTGGGCAAGACACGCACTTGAGAGACTGTGGCCTTGCACTCCCCAGGACCAAGCACAAGGCATGTTGCCCTATCCAGAATCAGTGGGCAAGACACCCACTTGAGAGACTGTGGCCTTGAACTCCCCAGGACAAACCACAGGGAATGTTGCCCCCTCCAGAACCAGTGGGCAAGACACCCACTTGACAGACTGTGGCCTTGCACCCCCCAGGACCAAGCACAGGGCATGTTGCCCCCTCCAGAATGAGTGGTCTTGTTTCCACTCCCGGTTGAGTTGCCCCCCTCCCCCTGAGGTGCCTGCCTATTGCCAACTGATGCCCCTGAAGTGTTCTCTCTGTATTGATGCAGGTGGCAAGTGGGGCCTTGGACTTTGTCTCGTGGCCATGCGGCCCACGCGAACTGAGGACTGGGCAGTGTTCCTTTTTCTGTACATTTGTTGATATCTGTAACATTGGCTAAATTATTTTTATACTGTGTTGATCTTATTACATTCACTTTAGTAAAATCATGTTGTCCTTGCATTATTCATCTGTTTTAGGTAGATTAACCTGTTTTCTTGTGCATCTGGTGTGTGTATGGTGTGTGTGCATGGGGTGTGTTTTGTGCATGTGTGTGTCACTCTCATTTTCCTCCCCACCTCCCTTGTGTGCTAGGCAGCTGTACTCACCAGTGTCATATTCGCCAGCGTTGGTGTTCGTGGTGGAGCAGAACATAGAATATCATCGGAAATACATGCAGTTCGGGTTCCATGGCAGCATGGTTCTTCTGTGCATCTCCCATAGTGAGTCCTTTCACTTCTGAGCTCTGTTTCTGCCAGGATTTTGATGTCATTGATGCTGCCCCGGAAAAGGCAGCAGATTGTCTGGTCAGAATATGGTGGGTGGAACTTTGACTTCCACCTGGCTGTAGGCAGCTACCGCCGTGGTGCCTGTTGTTTCCACCCTGGTGGTCGGTGTGGTGCATGGGCTGTCTTTCGGAGATCTTTTCGCCATGGCCATAATTTGGTGGTAGTTACTGCTGGCTTGTTGGCGGTATTACCACCACTTTATCACCCACCGCCAGGGTCGTAATGAGGGCCATTGTCTCTTCCTTCATCCATTTTCCCTTTCCCCCGAGTAATGGCACAGTTTGAATCTTCTTTGGGAATTTAGAACGTGTCAGTGGTTAGGTGCCATTGGGAACTAGTTTCTGGAATCTCATCTCGGTCCTTTTTTTTTTTTTAAGTATATTTTTATTAGAACACACAGCGGGTTACATGTTTGCAACACAAAAAAAACGTGAGTACATCAATGTTGTCATACAGGAGAAACACGCATTCTAATCAATAATCAATAATAATCAAAGTTTCTGCTTTTAGAGGTCTCATATAAGATTACTTATTTAGCTAACATATTCTCGGGGCCCAAGAGCCATGCAGAAAAAGGTGCCCAAACTCTAGTGAGTCTTTTACCGGCCGCTGCTCCTTTTAGTTCATACAGGCTATTCTCCAAGTGATAAATAGATAAAAGTCGTGAAAACCATTGATTAAATCGTGGGGGGTCTACATCACGCCACAGAGATGCTATGCAGCTACGAAATACCGACATTGCTATGAACAGGAAGTATCTATCTCGACTATTACAGACTGAATGATCAACTCCCAGCAAAACCATTTGAGGTGTCAGATAGATAGCCTGTTTCAAGATTTTCTTCAATATATCGGATATCCCGGTAATCAAACTTTCCAGTTTTACACATTGAAAGAACATATGACAGAGATCTGCTTTCGGGCAACCACATCGTGGACACATGATTCCCACCGTTTTACCCCAGCTCGCAATCTTAGCAGGTGTGTAATATTGTATTGTATTGTAATCGTATTTATATAGCGCTTACTACCCCTGACGAGGCGTCGAAGCGCTTTTCGATGAGTAGCACGCTACTCCGGTATCCAACAAGAATTAGTGATGGATTAGTATAATTTAATAATGAGTACAGTTTTAGTATTATTATGAGTTAATTTGAGTTGCGGATATGAGAGTTTGTTAGTTAGATTGACTGGAGTAATGGGGGGGTGGAGGAGGAATGAAATCCAGAAGTATAATATAGATTATACAATACCATTAAATGTTGAGCTTGCGGGCCCGCAGACAATAAAACAGTCCGTGCCATTTCCATAGACTCACAAACCTCTGTCTCTTTAGCTCCAACCCGTCCTTCCCATTTTTTAACAAGTAAAGCCAGGTCATCCTGTATAGCATTTAAAAGCAATGGATACAGGTTTTTAATGCCGCAGCTAGTGGGGTGTTGTGAAACTTTCATTAGCTTAATCTTGTCTATGTGGCAACCTTGGGTCATACTAGTTAATAAAAAGGCTCTAATCTGTAAAAAAAATTAAAAATCTATTTTTTCCAGCGCAAATTCCACACTCAGTTCCTCAAATGATTTGAAGTGGCTGCCAGAATGGAAAAGGTCCCCGACTTTATGAAAGCCCCGATTACTCCACCTCAAACAATAATGGTCTTTAAATATCGCTGGAAGCGTGGGAGTAATCCACAGTGAAGTGTAGTAGCATATTCGTCCTATACCTATCTTGCGCTTAACCTGAGTCCAAAATCAGGGTATATATCGAAGGGAGAGCATCTTGCCCACATCTATCCGTAACATAAAGTGTCTGTGCATACTGCAGCACTGCTGCCAGATAATAAAGTTTAAAATTGGGAAGTGCCCACCCCCCTTTCTCTCTTGGAAGAGTCATATAGTGGAAAGCCCGGCGCGGCTTTGTATAGGACCAAATGAAGCTATTAACCAATCCCTCTATTAGTTTGAACCAGTCTTGCCCAATCTCTAGGGGGATTGTTCTAAAGTGATAGAGTACTTTGGGTAGAAACACAATTTTTATCACGTTGCAGCATCCCATGAGTGACAAGTGTTGATTGTTAATGCGAGCAAGATCTTTCCTAGTCTTTGTTAAAATCGGGCCCATGTTTATTTTCACCACTTCGTCAAGGTTTACTGTGAGTTTAACACCTAAATATTGTACCTTTGTCAGCACCCGCTCATCATTGAAATCTACTGATTCATTCACCAACATTTGGCATTTACTTTTGTTCAACAAATAGCCAGATCTTTTCCCAAACTGCAGGGCTTCCTGCTCTATTTCCAATATAGCAGTCCTGGGGTCCGTGGTCACCACCGCAATATCGTCTGCATATGCTAAAATCTTAGTACACCCTCCTTTCAATGAAACTGGAATGATCCGATCATTCCTGATCATTCTCCTGATCAAGGGGTCAATATATAGCACGAAAAGCAATGGTGAACACGGGCACCCTTGTCGTGTGCCTCTCTGAATACTGATTGAGGTCGACTTTAGCCCGGCAACTTGTATCGTAGCCGTTGGTTTGTGGTAGAGCTGTTGAATTGCTTTAACAAACCCAGGACCAATGTTGTTTTTACGCAGGACAGCCCATAAAAAGGACCCGATCGAAGGCTTTTTCCACATCTAACAAGATTACTGCCATGGGAAGCTTGGCTGTTGCACTAACGTCAAGTAACGTGATGATTAGTCTTATATGATCTGCCGTGCTCTTCCCCGGGTGAAGCCATGCTGCCATGGAGATACTAAATCTGAGATTACCAAACTCAGGCGGCTAGCAAGTATTTTAGCATAGATTTTGGTATCGCTATTAATAAGAGAAATTGGGCGATATGAACCAGGCTGAGTGTGTTCCTTGTCCTTTTTCAGAAAGACTACTATCTTAGCCTCCCCCCAGGAGGCCGGTTGAGGAGCCCCTGCTTGTACTTCAATAAATAAGTTAAGTAGCTGTTTACATATCTCCACAAAAAAAACTTTATAGAATTCTAGTGGAATTAAATCCCCCCCTGCTGCCTTCCCGCTTGCCAAGGCGCGAGTTGCTATATACAATTCTTCCAATGTCATAGGTGCTTCTAAAGCTGCCTTATCTTCCTCTCTTAACTGATCTGATATCTCATTGCCCGTAGCATCGATCCCATCCTCTTCTTGGGGCTGTTCTTCCTGGGTATATAATTTTTGATAGAATCGTCTAAAGACTTCCATAATCTCTGGAACGTTGTGTACCATCCGCCCCTCTTCATTCACTAAGCTTTTAATGCTCCCAAATACCTGCTTTTGTCTTATTCTTAAGGCCAGCTGTTGGCCCACTTTCCCACTATACTCATAGCATTTCTGACGATATACTAAAAGTTTTGCAGCAACCTTATCCATAAAAATCTTGGTGGCTTCTGCCTTAATGATTTTCACCTCACACAGAGTGTCTGAGATCTCTACTCCGCTGCAGAGCACTTCCCCTAGTCGCTGCTCTGCTATAACCAACTTTGTCTGAGCTAATTTTAACTGATCCATGCGTATTTTCTCCTTTCTTAACCCAGAACTCAGGGTTTCTCCTCTGACAGCAACTTTAAATGTTTCCCAAACTGTCTGGCAAGAAGCAGAGCCCTGATTTATCTTAAAAAATTCTGGGATCCATTCCTTCATTTTTTGGATATACCCTGGATCGGCTAATAGTGCCCTATCAAATGTCCAAGATCTAGGCTGCGGGCCCTTTCTCCCAATCTCCAAAGCCAAAACCAATAGTTTATGGTCTGATATGATTCTAGGAAGCCTGTTGACCCTTATTTGGTTTTTTTAGAGAGGCTGTCACAAAAAAAGTAGTCTAACCTGACTAATTTCTTATGCGGGGCAGAGAAAAAGGTGAACCCTGAATCCTGCGGGCAACACAACTGCCAGACGTCGATCAAGCCATGATTAATGGCCAATGACTGAAGTGCCCTAGAAACTTTATTCTTTCTACCCAGGTAGAGTGTTTGTTCCTGAATGGGTTCTTTATTATCTAAATATATATTGAAATCTCCACACATTATAATAGGCGTTGCCCAAGTCGTAAGTTCTAAATTAAGCCATTCCAGTATCTCTGGGTCATCTGTGTTGGATCCATAAATAGAACATAGAGTGAACCTTAGCCCCTTAACCGAACATTCCAACAGAACCAGCCTGCCGAGTTTATCAGCAAATTGTTTATGTATAACTAAAGTACTGATCCGAGTTAATATCGCGGCCCCTCTAGTGGTTGTGTGTTGTCGTGTAAAAACCGCTAGATTCCACCCATAAAACTCAATTAGCTGCTTTGTGTACCTGGAGTATGTGTTTCCTGCATACAAATAATATCGACATTCCATGACTTGAAAACCTCTCCTACAAGCTGCCGCTTTTTGTTATTATTGAGCCCACAAACATTCACTGTGGCAATACGTATTTGCTGTCCCATTTTTGTGGATGCTGATCCTTCTGGCTCCCCTGTATGCTCCATTCAACTTTGCTGCTTTCACACCCTGACCCCTTTTCCACTGATAAGAGCCATCCCCACTCCCCCTGCTGTGTGTCCATTATCCTTTTTGTCCCTGTGACCCCCCCACCCTCCTCTAACCCACCCCCCAACCCTTACCCCTACAAATGGAATCGGCAGGCTCCTGAGCCTGTAAGATGGTGTTTGCCAGTCCCGTTAGCCCACCCACACGTAAAACACCTTCACACATCTATGGCTTGCCAATCCTTACCCGCGGCCCCTCGTCTTCACCCTCCCGATCAAAACCCTTGACCAAAAACAATCGAAAAAAGGCAAAAAAGAGATACATAAATACAAAGAAAGAGAAAAAAAAAATATATATATAGGCGAGTAGAGAGCGGAGTGAAGGGGGAGTTTGCCTACCCCCAATCAGTATCACATACATTTGCATATAAATGGCTATTTACGGCAATCCCTCCCCCTCCTTCTCCCGTACCCCCTGCACTTGACCGGTTTTCAGTTGCTGTACATATTCACCTGCCTTAATTTCTGAGAGAAAAAATCTTGTAGTTGTTTTGTAGACAACTTTTAGACGTGCAGGGCTTAACAAGTAGGCTTCCGCCCCCAACTCTTGGAATTGAGCAATCATCTGCCTGAGTCGCCACCGTCTCTCACAGTGGCATGTGCAAAGTCTGGCCTACTAAAGAATGATACACCTTCCACCATCACCTTTGAATTGGGGCAAGCTTTTTCAAACACAGTCTGTCGCAATAAAAAATTACCAAAATACACTATAATAGCCCGTGGATAGCTCTGGTCTCTCCCGGTAGAAGTCAAGGCTTGTTTTTTCCTCATTAACGGAAAACGGTGTGCTCTCTGAATCTCCTTTTCCCAATCCCACCCAATCAGGTCTGGGAATGCTTTCTTAAAAAGTTAAGCTATGTAGGCCCTAGTATCCTGCACCTCAAGGTCCTCCGCTATACCCAAAATCCTCAAGTTATTCCGCCGCTGGCGGTTTTCCGCATCTTGCAGTTTCCATTGAATATCCGAGATCTGCTGCCCTTGTGTCGTCGTCTGTGCTGTTGCTGCTTTAACTTCGACTTCCAGCTCCTCAGTTCGAGTCTCCATGGTGGCAATGCGTACACCAATGTCCTGGCAGGATTTAACCACTTTTTTAATGGATAATTGTAACTGTCTGTTTGCTGCTTTCATTTTCCTGCTCTCCCTCTGAGCCTGTTCATGATTCTGAACCATTGTACTGTAAATAAGATCCAACGAGGGAGGCTCTGCAGGGCCACCCGTAGGAGGGGGCACTAGAGTACTACAGGCCAAATCACTTTTCGAAAAGGCATGTTGGGTTGCCGTATAATCCCACTGCATTTCACCATCCTCCTCTTGAGGCTTAAGCGGCTTTCTCCTAAGCTTGGCCCCTGAACTACTCCTAGCATCAATTTGCTTGACTGATTTTCTTCTGCATGTTGAGTAGTTAGATACCCAGATACTTGCTGCAGAGCTACTCTCAATATCTGAATCTGTTAAAGGAATTTCTTCATCTAAATCTGAGTCTCTAGACTGATCGGAGAGAGAAAAAAAGCTTTCTGCTGTATCGAATGGCCCCTGATCAATATTTGCTGGTTTCGCCTCTTTCCCCCTCTGGACTGGAGCTGGGGTGATAGTCTCATATATCATTGAGGACTTGGCCATACCCTCAGCACTGTTGCAAGTTTAACTTGCAGCTTAATGCACAAGGTTGTACTTCGCATTTCTCTGGATTAGACTTCTAAGGCCCCTGATTTAACTCTTTGGGTTCCTGCTCAGATAGCTTCTCGCACCCCATTGGGAGGGGGACCACCACCTCCCCGCTATTTCCTGGACTTGTACTGGCAGTCTCTCGACTGGGTGGCTCCCTCCCCCCTGCATCGCATATAGGAGTGAGTACTTCAAGAGATGTAGATGCAACAGGTACCTGCTCATCATCGACTCCTGGCACGTTGGATTGCGAATCACATGCTGCCTTTTCCGTGGACCTTTGCTTAAGCCGCATCATGCTAGTAAACATTGTTGGAACCGAGTACCTTGCGTCTTTTTCCATGTCAGTTGTTTTATGCAGGCCCCCTTTCACATGAGGATTGCTGTGCTCCTTCAATCCGGGGACTGGTAGCTTTTTGTCCTTTCTGGTTCCTCCTGGATCTTGGTTCTGCCGTGCCCGTAAGGAGCGAGGGGTCCTGTTTAACTTCGGCGCCATCCGGGCGTCCCACACACCCCACACGCCAACTAATGTTGCCAGGAAACGGCGGGGATCGCGCTCGGTCGAGAGGAACAGGAGCGTGGATCTAGGGCGAGCGCCGCGCTCGCATCTTCTTGCGGGGCTCTCCGGTGCTTGCCGTCGCGACCACGATCCTTGCGGGGGCCACCAGAAAGCCGTGAAGCGCCCGCAGCGGTCGGTGTTGCAGGTGCACGGCGTCCACGACATCCGCGGCTTTCACAGGTGAATGGAAGCCGCGTGCGGTCTGGGGATGGGCTAGAGCGGTAGTGGCGATCAGCCGGGAAATCCGGCCGCCATTTTGGATTCCCTCGATTTACGTTGGACGGTAAATCCCCGGAATCTCATCTCGTTCCAATGAGACTGCACAACCTAAAGAAGAAGCGAAAGAACAGTTTTGTGTCACATTGCTACACCCCCATCCTCCTCTTATCCTTATGAATCTCAAATGAGATGAGACAAAGCTGAGAGGGGATATTAGTGGTAATCTAACCTGATCTGATCTAATCTAATCTAATCTAATTTAATTTGATCTTCTATTTTATATTGTGCTACTCTGCCCAGAGGTAGAAATTATACATGTTGGTGGTAAGTAAGTATGGATGAACC
Organism: Pleurodeles waltl; assembly: GCF_031143425.1. NCBI lineage: Eukaryota > Metazoa > Chordata > Amphibia > Caudata > Salamandridae > Pleurodeles > Pleurodeles waltl. The sequence continues at coordinate 844,522,261 of NC_090436.1, forward strand.
AATTGAAACTCTGTAATTAACAAGATAATTCAGTCCTTGCAACAATTGCTGCCTCCCTTTTAAATTCTCGAAATTAATATGTAGAAATGGTTTCTTAAAGTAGGGACAACCAGATCCATAATGCATGGGAGATGGAAGGTCCAATATAATAATTATGATACTATGTAGGGAATTAAAGCACTCCCCTGAACAATGAAAGAAGAGACAAACTATCTTCTAAAATGAATCAAACAACCATACATAAAAAAAATTACAATGCCAAAGTCCAATTAGAGAGCCATGCGTCAATGGATGAATAAAAGCATACTTCTAGGACTTTAAATAGTAATTCAGTAAAACCTGTGTTCAAAAATGCACGGAAAGATATACAATTAAAATGTTAAGACCATAGATCACAGTGTAATCAATGACATCTATCTGAGGCCTTACAGCTGCCTCACTTCTGTAAAACTGCATGTCTCAGCAGTAAAACAGAATAATTAATCTTCCATGGTAATCAGATATCAGGTAGATGAGAAGCATAGTATTTTTCCTGATAGGAGACTCTACCCAACAGTTCCTTTGTTCAGCTATTTCCAACTGAGCCAACTGTCCCCACTAGTTTTGAACAGAAATGAAAACGTATTTGTTTTCTTATCTAAACAATTGATCAAAATTAAATGTTATATTTACAATGAAAACCAAATATTTTGATGCCCATTACCCCTGGTATATTGTTGTTTATACTTTCTCTCTATTTCCTGTTCCATGAATGACAGACCTGTCAGCCTGCAGTACACTTATGAAGCTTTATTGAATTTCATTTTAAGAATGTACATCTTAGCTATGTTTTCACTGTGCTTGTTATTGTATCCATTGTTGCATAGTGCTTGAGGCCCCAGATTCTCCCCCTGAAAGCCAGGCGTTCAAGTACCACTGTTACCATTGTGGTGTTTTTGTTCAATTACTAGGTGTTTCAAGAATCTCTGAAAAAAGTAAAATGTCACTAATGTTCGTAGTGCAAAAAAGGGTCCAAATTCTGTGATAGTTTATTTGAGAAGAATACAATAAGAATATATTTTGAATGCTAAGCAATTATTTTGTGTTGGCAATTTTTCTGATATATTTTTTAAGTAAATCAAACATGAAAGAATAAAGCACTTTCTCTCTCTCCCTCTTACTCTTTACCATTCTCTCTCTCTGTCCTATTCTCTAAAAATTTTAGCCATCTGCTGGTAGTCACCTATGCAAGCTCATTAATAATTTTATAGGACAAAAAAAGGTTAAGGACCACCCAATTTCAGGCTTGACATCTATAGACAACAATAATAAAGTGCAAACAAGGGGATCATTCAATATGTTATTCGGAAATCCAATGTGTGATCTAATGAATTCAGCATCTATTAAAAAAACATTCAGTGAGTAGTACAAAAAAGGAGGGAGAGGTTAAGAAAGATTCTTTAAAACAGACATACAAAATAGAAAATGTTTTACCTATACAATGAATGAAACATACCAAGACAAATGGCAGCAAAACAATTAATATATAGAAATAAGGGTTATTGATAGTCTAGCATTAAACACCAAAGTGACCCCAAATAGTATGAAAAGATAGTTTGTTGTAAGGGCCACAGCGGTGTTGATCCAATCTTGTAAATGAACAATCCTACACAAAGTCCATTGGTAAAAAGAAAAAGAAAGTGGACTAATGTTCGTGGTATCCTTGCACTTTCTCCTTTGACTGATTGATGCATCCTTGGCATTTGTTATTAAGTATCTTCTAAATATATGAAATGGGTGAGTTGAGAATATCATACAGATGACTTAGTCAGTCTCACTGATATAGAAACAAAGGGGTTTAAATAATGAAATGGTAAGCAATGTCCCGAGGATGGTATTCCACATATCATATTGAATGATCCCCTTGTATGTACTCTATTACTGTTCCATATATTTATTATTGTTTATCATCATTTTCATTAATAATTATGTTGTACCTATGTTTTCATGAATCTCAACTGAAATGTGCTCATAGTGAATGACTATAACTTTCAACCTGAACAACTTGTTATGCATGAGATCCATAACAACATGTTTTTGTGGCCTTTCAAAAATGTAAAATTGAATAATTTACATGATGAAATTGTTTGCTTTCCTAAGTGGAGACGGGCAGAATAAGAAAACTATTTTCAATAGTATGCATCCTTCCTGATGGCATTCTCTTTAACAAATGTATTTAAATATAACACTTACAAGGAATTATAAAGAATTTCTTTCTCTAATTTCCTCTAAGAGTTGGTCTTTAAATAAAGTTTTTTTCAGTTTGCAGTCACTAGTGGAGCCTTATTGAATTCCAGTTCCAGAACTAATGTGGTACGTATATTTTCAAAGAACCAAACAGAGCACGACTAAGCCTACAGGATAAGGTCTCAGATCTCACCTTTAGAGATAAATGTCCAGTTGTAAACAGGTGTGTGTGTGTGTGTGTATGATCAATCACTTTGTGTTTGACATTTCAGGTAAGTGACACATGAATAGCTTACTGCAACAAAAGGAGTAGGTTGTTTATTTTCTTATAGGAGAAGTTGAACATGTGAAACAATATTTTCAAAGATAATCAATTTTTCTGTTGGCATTTACTCCAACATATGTGTTTAAACACAACATTCCCCAAAGAATAAAATAACCTATCTTTCTCTCTCTCTCTCTCTCTGTCTAATTCCTTGAAAACATGTATTTATCAGTTCGTAGTATCTACGGAGACTTTTTGAGTTACATGTCCAGATCCAATGCCATTCTTTTATTTTCACCGAACTCAAAATGAGATCTCCTGTAGCCTACTAGATAAGGTCTCACAATGTTGCCAGAAGCATCAAAATTCCAGTATCAATATACCCTTGTTCATGTGTCTGACCACCCTGATTGAGCCCTATTCACTGAGATAAAGTTACATTTCATCTTCCACTTTGCAGTAAGTTCACTACCTTTGGCTGTTCACTATGTCCAATTAAAAATGTACTATAAATTATAGACTTTCATGTCTCTACCTCCTAAAACCAAGAGGTGGAACATTAATTAAGAGTGTAAAGTTACTAATAGCAAGTGCTCACAGGTCGGCAGAGGGCTCCTTAGCTGGGGTGGAGATCTATGAACAGTGATGTAGACAGAACTTATAAAAAAGTATATTAAACATCAAAAAATATAAAACTATTTTGATACATTTAAATATATGTTAGTTATATTAAAATTATGCATTTGAAGATTTATTCTAATAAAGTAGCATCTATGGTAAACTGTTCATTATGAAATGAAAGTTATGTATAGAGTTTAATTATGTTAATTTACTTTTTTACTATCATGCTCGAAAGAATAAAATAATTTTTGTCCTCTTTTTTGAATTCTGAAATATTGGCCTGCTCAGATTAAATTAACCTGGGGATTGTCACTGAATTCCATTTACAGATCTTATACAATAGCTCTGTTTCTAAAATAATAAGCACCTCATCACTTGTGGTCGAGTGGTTAAGGTTTCACACTCTCATGCTGGATTTAAAGAGTTAAATACTGCTGTCAACATGGTAATACATTTGTTCAATTACCATATCTTTGAAGATTCGGTCAAAGAATGGAATGCTTTCCATGTTACAACAATACGTGCATTTTTTGTCATAACAGTTTTGCAGAAAGGCCTAATGCCTCATCGAAGAAATTACTAATAAGCATCTATGTTTTCATTACAAAAACATCCAAGCATAGCAGATATCGAGCTCCATATTTATTAGTGTTTCATGCAACACAGCGTAGGATCCAAAGTTGTTGTGTTGCCTTGTGTCAAATGGAAAGAGACACAAAATGTTCCATATCTAGCAAGATATCACTCATTCTTTGTCCCTCCCAGAGCTGGTGCATTTTGGCCTGCCCTGCGCCAACCCACACACCCTTGCACCATAGCACAAGTGTATGTTTGTTCTCTGGAGCATATGTTTAAACAGGAAGGGGGCACTTTCAGTTCAAAAACTGTCCTTTGAGATTTTTCCCACATTCTATGGGTGCTGTACAATGCAATGCCCATGCAAAGTTGGAAAAATAGGGAGCTTTTTTTTTTTTTCTTGTTATGCCTATCATATGATCACATGATGTAAGGTTTTGGTGAAAATCCCTCTCTTTGAATGTTAGTAGATAGGGATTTGTATCAAAATCCATGCGTGGTTGCCTGAGAGTGCTCATGTGCTAACCATGGAATGCCCGTTTGTTGCAACTTTGCATTACTTGGGAGAACTTTTAAAATCTAGATTTGTATTGGATAGTAAATCCCAGTTCAAAAATTTGTGCTGGGGTTGCCTTACTTTTGTGATATAAAACCAGTGCAGAGCATTAGTAAATCCGGCCCCCAGTGTGTGGAATTCTTTCATATTTGTTATGACATATGATTTTATAGTGGAATGGTACAAACCTAGTAAAAATCATATGCTAGACAGTGCACACTTTTCTCTTTGAGGTTGTGCGTCACAACCATTAGCCACCTAGAGCACCAGAACAGGGGCTGATAAAAGCAACAGGTCAATCTTTTTGCAGATATGGATCTGTACTGTGTTTTTCCCCTTTAGATACACCTTTCCCAAATTAATAAATTATCTTATCTATCACTTCTAATGTTCCATTCGATAAATATCTTCACTGACAGCATGCAGTAACTGTCATGAGCTGTGTATTATGTGCACTATTCGTCACTCCATTTACCATCAGAATGACCTTACTTTCTGGCGATCACTCCCTTTAACAGGACATTCCATAAAGATTAAACTCCCCAGGCATTTCTCTTCATCTCCCATTAAAACAAAAATTAGGCTAAACTAGGGCCCAGGAATCCCCACAAGATTAAGCCACAGGTGGCTTGGTTTATTGTAAGTCCCCAAGGACCTTCATATTGTAACCAGTATTAGGCACCAAGGATTCAACAGATTTCGTGCCTCAACTTTCTTTCATTTTGCCTCCCTTAAACCCTGCTCTTGCACATAAAAAGTGGGACTCAAGACCTAGTGGGATTTCAAGTCCTCATGAGATTTGGTGGCCATCTTAGAGGATGATCTATAAACACTGAGCCCTAAGTCTCAGGCCTTCCTTAGCTTTGTTCCTTAACTGGAAGAAGGATCTCCCCTTGGCTTTTGACTCATGGTATCCTTGGCAGCCTAACGGAGTATTGCAACATTGTCCCAGTGTATTTCTTTGAGTGCATCATCTTCCTGAAACCAGACCTGGAAAGACAAAGAAAGAGCTGTGAAAAAGCAACTGAATTTGGCTCCACAAGTGTGTCTGATAAGGTCAGTGCACTCAAACTTTGACTCTTCAACAAAATACAAAAAATAACCAAAGAGGCTTTGCTTTAAAATGATGTCAGAGATTGAACTGTTCTTGAAACTTAGCCTCCTATGCCATGAATAGGAATATCCTAGATTGTGAAGGGACGAGTAATATTTAGGACATTGTAAAGGTCTAAGTATGTGGGGCTGTGTAATAATTGTGAGAACCTGACCTCGGAGAAAATGAGAATCCAACCCTGAGAAGTGTGTTGAACCCACAGATGTTGATAGTGCAAATACTTTCCTCACCTTTCCCTTCCTTCTCCCTTTCTATCCCCTTTCTCCTAAAGGCTGATTGTCCACACTTGTTCTCTGTTTGAGTGTTGAGGATTAACCTGAAGGTGAACTTATTATTCAGTGGTTACATTCATAGACTCTCCCTCTGAAGTCTATGCTTTCAAATCCATAAAGCATCATTTGCAACTAAGTGGTTAAGGTTAAAGACTAAACAGTAAAACCCTGCTGTCAAAATAGGCAGGCCTCTGTTTGATTGGTAGGTGTTGCTTGGGTCTGACAAAAATTGCATACTGTTCCTATTGGAACAAGATGCTCACATTGTTTTTGTTAATTGGAAACATAAAGATTAAGACAAATATATGTTTTCATTATAAACAATTATTTTTGTTGGCATTCCCTCTCACAATTTTATTAAATTTACCTTGCCCAAACTATCTAAAAAACCTCTCACCCTCTCCATGCCTTATTAGCTAAATGATGTGGCTGTCATCATGCCATCACCAATTGCCTTTTGATTCAAGTCTCAGACTCTGAGGCTAAAGGTAAAGTTCAACCATTTATGATCTGAACTACAAAGTTAATAGTTTTTGTACTGCAACAATATGTTCAAATTTCTTGATTAGGATGAGAACGCAACGATAAGCAATTCATTTTGGCATATAACTGACACTTTATCTCTTTCTAGTGCTTAAAATAACATTCATCTCGCAGTCATTTAGGGACCACTTTTTGTAATTCCATTGTCAGAGCATATATCATGGGGTTCATTCACAAAGCTCGGAAGTGTCACTTATGGGATAGTGATGAAAGTGTCAGGTTCTCTCCTGGAAGGCTCCAGCCCTCATTGCAAGTTTAGGGCTAATGGCTAGTAGTAGGTAGGAAAAAAATAGCGATTCGAAAATTGCGATTCAATGCGAATCGCAATTTCCGACTCGCAAAATGGGATCCAAGAAAAAAGTGCGACACCAATTTGCGACCAATTTGCGACTCGCAAATGATGTTGCACCGCATTTCGCTTTTTGCTACCTCGCTAAAAGCAAGCTCACAATTTGCGAGTCGGGTGTCGCAAACTGGCCCGCAAATTGCCTGCAGGTGCAGCATAACAGTTGGGAAATACACTTCCTGGCTGTTGGTGATGACATCAGAACCAGGAAGTCATCAAATACACCTGGGAGGAGGGAAGACCACACCCTTTCCAAACTGCAGTGCAACACCCAGGAGAGCGGACCTGCTGCTACTATGGAAGAAACAGGCATTCCTGGGAAAAGAAGAAAACTTAAGTTTTCTGACAAAGAACTGGAGGTGCTCACTAAGGAATGCTGCCAGCACCATGACAAACTGTTTGGGAAGGCAGCCCCGAGTGTTCCAGACGCAGAAAAAAAAAAGATTTGGCTGCAGATCCAGGACCGGATTAGTGCCGTATTGGTGAGCCACAGCACCCTGGAGGAAATAAAGACAAGGTGGTATGACCTGCACTCCAGGACAAAGAAGAGGGTAGCAGAGTGGCTCAGAGAAATGAGGGGTACCGGAGGAGGCCAATCCACCGTCCCACCACCCACAGCCATGGAAGCAATGGTGGAGCAGACGCTGGAGCCTGAGGCCGTTTCTGGAATGGGAGAAGTGGACAGTTCTGTGTCAGGGACATCCAAAAGTGAGTACCATGAGATATGCATTCACACCTACAAATGCAGTATCCACAATCTCCCAGTACACAGCAGCAGGCACAACCAGACTAGCTCCATTCCAGACTAGCAACCACTAGAATGGTGCATTATGGGCAATGTAGTACAGTAGTCAGCATATAGGCAAATGTTTATTAAGAGGCATACAACAGATGTGAGAGACTGGCAGTGTATTCCCTATGTCCCACAGGTCTCCCACACGACACCCCCAGCAGCGACAACATGCAGGGAGGAGACAACAGGCCAGATACAGTGCATGAGGCTGCAGCAGAAATTCCTGGGCCCAGCAGGACACCACCACAGTACCCTCAGGAACAAGAGCAGGAAATGGGGGAAGGTCACACAGCCCCTGGCACCAGCCCCACAGCAAGTCGTCCAGAGCTGGCAGCATGACAAAGGCGCAGACACAGACGCCAAGTTCTGGCGGTGCCCCAGGAGAAGATAGGAGAGGCAGCAATGTCAGGAGTAGAGGCATCCCTCCTTAATGGTCAGCGCCTGCAAAACAGACAATTGCGGTCAATATCAAGTGCATTGCACAGAATGGAGAGCAACATGACCACTGGCCTGGCTGAAGTGAACATGTAGTTCACTAGACTGAATGAGAATGTGGGGGATCTCACCCAGGCCATCGGTCAACTTCTGAGGGAACTAGTGGCAGACAGACGCAGCGCAAGGCGCAGGGAGTGCCACACAGTGACACGCTTCGACAGTATGGCAGTGTCAATTGGGCGTCTTGCAACAAACACTACTGGCCTGTCTAGACGGACCGTGAGTCTACAGGTGGAACTTGGCCACTTTGCGGGGGATGTGGCACGTGGACTTGGCCGCATCAGCCACGCAGTGGATTTGTTGGAAGCTAGGCAGGTGGCAAGGGGCATAGGTGAGACCCCTCAGGACAGTGATGAGAGGTCCACAATCAGCAGTGTGTCTGCAAGTGACTCCCGTGTGCTGAGGAGTGCAAGTGCACGGCAGGGGTCAGCTGACCTACCTGGGATAAGCCATGCTGGGCGCACAAGGAGGAGGGTGTAGGCCATCAGACAGCATGACTCATGAGGCACATGATGTCAGTGTCCTCATTACGTTTGGACATGTACAGACCTTAAGGAACAGCACTTTTCTTTCATCATTTAGTTCACAAATAAAAAGGTTTTGTTTGTTCCACTATACAACTGGGCTCTGTTTGTGTGACATCAGTGAGTGTGGATCTCCAGGCTGTTGATGTGGTAGCTCTTGCTCCTCATCCTCCGAATCTGTGTCTTCAGGGTTGAGATGTAGCCCACGTCTGGTGTCAATGTTGTGTAGGATTGAACATGTGCCAACGATATTGAATGCTGTTACTGGGGCATACTGGAGCACACCTCCACTTTTGTGGAGGCATCTGAATCTTGCCTTTAACAGTCCAAAGGTCCTCTCAATGACAGTTCTGGTCCGCTGATGGACACTGTTATATCGCCTCTCATTCTCATTGCCAGGTGTTAGGTATGGGGTAAGTATCCATGGTCTCAGCGCATATGCACTGTCACCTGTTTGGCAAAAATAAGCAATGTAAGCAGGGCATGGATAGTTTCTACAGTGACCTGTATGTATGGCTTCAGGGTGTATTTACCAATACCTAATAGATATCCGTCTCCAAACTCCCCACGTTCTAGGTGTTGGTGTATCCCACTGTGCCTGAATATGTATGAGTCATGTGTACTCCCTGGAAATTTAGCTACAATGTCAGTGATGACATTATGGGCGCTGCATACCACCTGGATGTTTACTGAGAGGGTACATTTCCTATTGCGGAACACATATTCCAGATTTGCAGGAGGGCAGATTTGTATATGTGTCCTGTCCACACACCCTATTACATGGGGGAAGTTGGCAATTCTGTAGAAGTCCAAATTGGTGCTGTTAATTTCTGCCTCATTCCTGGGTAGGTATATGTATCTTGACATGTGTGTGAGTATGGCATCTAGAAAACATCTGAAGAATCGTGAGAGTGCACTTTGGGATACCCCACCTGCCACAGCAATCACCCCCTGATAGCTACCCGAGGCCAAGAGGTGCAGTGAGCATAGCACTTGCACATGTGTGAGGATGGCGCTGCTGCGCATTGTCTGTTATTGAAGCTGAGGATTGAGTAGTTCAATTAATTCTAATATTGCTGCACTGCTCAGTCTATATTTGTTATAGATCTCCTCCTCAGTTTGTTGGAAAAGTGTCTGTCTGGTTCGGTATATTCTCTCCTGTCTCTGGCTCCTCCTCCTTCTCTGCTGGGCGGCGTGGACTCTCCACCTCCATGCTATCACATACAGTTCAGCCATTTTGAGTAACCCAGATGCCTTCTGGGTCTCCTTTTATACTTTGGTTCTGGTTACCACCTGCTCTGACTTAGTGGTAATTTGGGTGTGCAAAATTGGCTTTTTGCGACTAGTCGCAATTTGCGACTGGCTTTTTCATATGGTTTGCGACTTGCAAATTGAGACTTCCTCTTTGCGGGTCGCACAATGAGGTCACTATTTTTGCGAGTCAGTAATGGCTCGCATCGCAATTTGCACTTCGGAAATGAGATATTTGCATCCCATTTCGGATTTTGCAAAGTCACAAATTGTGAATCGGGCCATTTGCGACTTGCAAACCTTTGCTACATCTGGCCCTAAATCCTGATCTGTGTGCAAACACATATTGGCACATGGATCAAAATTAAAAGTTTTGTAATAACTTTTCACCACCTCTCAAATCTCCGGGTCGAACCTGCTGAAAGATTTTTGTGGTAAAAAAAAACCCGCGGAGGGAAAACCTGTGGAATTCAATGTGCTAAAAACTGATTCTGCATGTCATGACCAATTTTCCTTTTAAAACTCAGAATAAGATGCATTTATTACATGTGGTAAATGCGTCACCATATTCTGATAAACTCATTATAAGGGCAAAAGTATTTAAGTCATATTGTCAACATGGTCATGTATGTGTTCAATCAGTCAATGTTTCAAGAATCTCTTAAAGTTTTCTAATTGTAGCACCATGTCCAACATTTGTGTTAGATAATGGGAGAAGAGTAGGCTTGTTAAATGGTTCCTAATAAGTGAATAGAACTGTGTATTTTTGGGTGGCACAACTTCAGAATGTGGGAGACCGAGTCCGTCCACACCAGCAGAAAATGTCAGCCCAATTCCTGGCTAGTTTACAGTGCCTCACCCGAACCCCTAAGCCTACTGGGGTGAGGGGTGATTGTGGCATCCTGAACATGACACTGTGACTCCCCAGGGAAGTTGCAGAAACAGATCTCACCCTTTTGTTGTATTACTCATGCATGTTCAGGCGAAGACACAAAAGATAGATGGACTGCGTTTTCAATATGTTTATTGAAACAAGAGTAATCTTGCATAAAGAGATTGAGTTGCGATAATTAGGCAGATGAAAAAAAAACAATGTAACCAGCATGATAAATATGGTTAAACATGAATAATCCAACCATGAAAACTGTTCCAAAAGTGCTAGAGGTGCTAGAGGCTCCTACCTAACCCTAAGACTATGCTGAGGTCATAGCAGGTGTACTCATCTGCCTGGTTCAGTCTAAAAGATTAGCCCCACCCTTGTACCTGAAGACTGTCCGAGTCGGCTGGCAGTGTAGCTGGCAATCCTCTCTGGAGCTGGTAGATTAGCTGTGCAAGCAGAGCTGCATATTGAACACAACGTTCATCCCAGGATGGTCGTGGATATAGTGCCCTCTGCCCCTTTTGGGCCAGTGTGCCGTTTATATAATAAACCCATACTCTTTTGGAAGCAGAGTCCTGATGTGATACTTTGTCAAGGCATTAGAAGCTATCTCCTGAATGGGTAACACAAGAACTAGGACATTGTGTACCATGTTCCTAGCCTTGAACAGAAAGTACTGATTACAAGTCATGCAAAGACAAACTAAACAAGCAATTTGTACCACATCTTCCTAGAAGAATATAATGTGAGCAAAATGGGTAAAATGTAATTACCAAATGCTGTGCAGTTAAAAAACATAAAATATTAAATATAAAATGAAGCTAAAAACAGGAGGAACCAATAAGGGTCCAAAATGTCCTCATGACATCCTCCCCTTGCCAGTGATAATGACAAACTCTAAAAAGTAGACTCTTAAAACTGCACTGATTAAAATAATAAAATATAAAAATGTTCCCACCAACAAGTATAATACACAAGCCATAAAAATGAACCAACTTTAACATGTCAATTTGTTCTAAGAAGAAGGGCCACATTTAAAAGTCAGTGGAGGTGTCCATAATGGTAATTAGTAATGGAATCCAGAATGGATCGTGCATCCACAAATAGGGTAACCCCCAGAGCCTCGCTGAGTAGGTTGAAAGAACAGATATGATCAAGAGTCTCAGCCTCCAGTAAGGAAGAGGCACCTGCAACGGGTGAGCAAAAAGAAGGGAATCCTGAAGCCATAGCATCCAAATATTAAAGATGGCTTATAAAGGCATTCTGAACCAATCGTAGTCTCATAGGACAACTCTGTAATTGAATCCTCAACAGGAACATGAGCAGATTCATGTCTGTAGATAGTAACAATTGTGTTCCTTGACACACATCCAGTTCCCACTCAAAAGGGCACCAAATGCAGTGGAACAGGGGCTGCATACAATAGAACCATCCTGGCTTAAATACAAAGGCTAATTCTCATTTGGTTCCTCCAACAGAAGTACTCAAAGAAATGTATCATGCATTCATGACACGAGGGCAGTACTGCCATCACCAGTTGCCTTTGATATAGAACATCTATTATGGAGCAAAAAGAAAAGTAGCAAAATACCACCAACTAATGCCAATTCAAGTGATATGCCTCAAAATACACTTGAAAACCAGGAGTATATAAAGGATGAAATCAGACTGTAAACAGCCTGGAAGATGCTGAGAAAACCAGACTCAATTGCCTTGCAAAAATACCCAACATCTGCTGTGATAGAAGCATTAAAAATGTGACTTGCAAGTTCACTGAAGTGCCTTGGATAGTTGATGTTTAAACTGACTGTATTTCAGAAGATGAACTCACAACTTGTAATTTGAAGGTTTAATGGGCAGATGTAAGTGCCACATGTTTTGGAAACAATAGAGCTTTCAGTCTGCTCAGCTCATCAAAGTTAATGTTTAAGGTAGGAATAGAAAGCCATGAACTTCCTACCCTAATCTCATGGGTGGGGGAAGTACGTTACTGTTGTGCTTTCCTGCTCTTATCTCATAAACGAGGTTATAGAACCTCTCTGGAATGCACTTCTGAGTTTAAAGAAGACATTTATTGTTATTATCATTTCACCACGAGGTTCCTGAGAGACGAAATTAGTAGACTGGAAGCACACGTTCAAAAGTAGTCGCAGCAATGAAAGCAAAATATATCAAAGTACTTCTCAGTTGCAATGTACACAGCAAATACATGTGAATATATTATAGCATAACTTCAAAGCAAAGCATAAAAGTAAAAATTGCATCACCGGAGGGCATATAGCTCATCTTCATCTTTTTGGGGTCTTCAAGTTGATGACTCCGGTCAACTGCGAGAAAGAGATTTTCTACCCAAATGGGAGACAGGCAACTGATGTCTCCGTTCCTATCTGAAGTTAAAGCAGATTCAATCTACCTAACTCTGCCGTTGTCCAGAGCCATCGTTCCAAAAACGTGCCCCCTCCTCTCAGACTCGGGAAAACTACGCAAGCCTTTGGAGACCGGCCAGATCTCATAGACTTCTCCTCTTCCCAAGGCTGAGCAGAAAGGAAAACACCAAATGTACTCTCTCTTATCAGGTATAGTCTGGTGTGAAGAACACAGCTTGGTCTATCATGTGGAAAAACACAGCTTGGAAAAACACAGCTCATCTACAATATCTAACCCCACGTTAAAGCCAATAGGCAGCTAACCTAAATATCAAATGTAATGTCTAATGTCATGTCAAAGCCAATAGGCAGCTGACCTGAATACAGAATGTAATGGCTAATGCCATGTCAAAGCCAATAGGCAGCTAAACTGAATACAACATGTAATGTGCTACTGGTGAACATTGAGCAACTAATATGCGCAATGGTGAAACACAATTAATAGCATCACATTCCACCCTATGACCAATGAATTCTTGTTCACATACCTCTTATTTCAAACAAAAACAAAAAAAACAAAAGACCTATTGGATCATGATCTACAACATTTGGACTGAAATCTACAAATTAGTGGTTGGAAACATTGCTTTTAGAAATTAGGGTTGTTTTTGTATATATGATGATGGTATTGCCAAGTGTGGAAAGATATAAATAATGCAGATTAAATTGGTACATTTTCAAAAACTGAATCAGCTAATCAGATGTTTGTGATTGTCTTTGATTGTTGTAGGTTCTTCTAATAATCTTTAATGGAAGACCGAGTATAACTTCTCCCAGTGCCTCGAATCTACTGACTGGAAAATGTTTCAAACATGATGGAAACTGAAATGTGGAAATTCACAAGGGGGGTTACTTCTTGTATTAGCCACACTGCTAATGGTATTTCGACCACAATGAAAGGCATCTTTTCTAACCTTTCCATGTTAAGCATTGTATAATTTGCATCCTTCTTTGCCATAATCTGTTGCTTGTGTGTTAGATTAAAAGGCAAGAACAACTCTTTTGAATTCACATGCTTCCAGGGCAGATGGTTCAATTTTAGAACCTATAATGTCCAACTCAACTGCATTATAGATTTAAGTTGACTCTGTCCATGCAATAAAATAAACATGTCATTTTGTATGATGTTGATTGCAGATGAAACAATGTTATTAAGTATGTCAATATGAGTGGACAATATATTCACTCCTTTCTCAACAACAGTCAATGCCTTTTCTTAGTTAGCTTGATTTATTTGTCTTAAACAAGAAGCAGCTTCCATTTGAGGAAGCTTCAAAATTTCCATGTAAATGGCATACAATAATCTTTTGGAGCATGGTGATCTAGGACCTAACAAGAAATGTTATACATCCATGTCATCAGAGAGGAGAAAGAGGTGTTCTTCTACAGATGAATGTTGTAACCATTACTGACATAACTTCCCTATGCTGTAAGAAGTGACAACCCTTGTTTGTTTTGTCTCAGTATAAGGAGGGTCCGGTCTGCTTGGTTTCCAACCCTGTAAGAAGTTTACAAAACATGCATGAAAACCATTTGTGTCCAGTGACCACAATAATCACCCATTGGGACCTGAAAGTGACAAATTAAATTGACAGTTCTGGACCATACCTTGTGCAGAGCGTCTGTGTAATTTACTAAGCTTTGCCAATTATTAAATTGGGCAATCAAGGGGATACTGGGCACATTTCTTTCTTTAATTTGAGCTGGACCTAGGAAAGTTATTTGCTGGGCAATGTCATTCAGAAAAATCATCTGTAGTTGAATCAGATCTGCTTTAAAAAAGGAATCTGTGCCCTGCACTTGCCAATCTTTTGTTCCCCAAACTGATTGTAAATAAATTGTTTCTTTCCAATATTCATTGCCTTTAATTGCTAGTCTGGAAAAAAAATAATTTAAGTAAATCAATTTAGTGGTGGCAAGCATATTTTCCCTTGCTTTTCTCAGTGGTAATTTGAAATAATAGGATACCAGATCAGAAGTATTATGCCCAGAAAAATAGGTGAATTTGTCTAAGTATGTTTTGAAACTCCCTACTGGTGAAGTCAGACAATGTTTCTATTGTGTGTAGGTACAAATTGTAGAGTACTAGCTGTATGTAGGTAATGGTGTGCATAGTGTTAGTAACAAAACATTTCACCATAATTGGCTGACTTCGCATACAATTCTCTGTATTGACCTGGTGGGTTGGCCACTCTATGTATGAAATGAATTTGTATTGGCTTTGACTGCAGGTATATTGACCCATGAGTAAAATACTTAACTTCTGTACGAATTGTGTAACTCAAAGATGAATGTAACACCTCCAGCCCTATTAACTATCCCATGTTGGAGTACATGTTGTGTAAGAGCATGTGTGCAATTTACAAGAATATTAACTGGTGTCACCATGCTGGTAAATGGTGTTCAGAGAAGAAAATACTACATTCTTTTAGAGGTTCAAGCTTCAATTACCTACAGACAAAATAAGGTGATCCCTGAACTGCTAGGGAGGATTTGATCCCTATCACCACAGAGGTCTCCAATGTGAATAGGGCTACTTGGCCACACTAGGGAAACTACTCAGGAGACCTGTAAATAAGTTCCTGACCTCAATACGTAGGTGGTGCCATGTTATACAGTTCCTACTAAGAGAATAGGACTTTATATCTAGGATAGCAGAACGTTAGAAAGTGGGAGACTAAGCCCATCCACACCATCAGAAACTGATTGTTAGCCTGCTTACTGGATAGTCCACAGTACCTCACCTGAATCTCTAAATCTATTGGGATGGGAGGTAATAATGGCAATCTGAACATGACACTGTGACTCCTCATGGAAGACGAAGAAGCAGAGCTCACCATTTCATTGTATTACTCATACAGGCGCAGTCGGAGACACAAAAGAAATACAAACTGAGGCCCATATTTATACTTTTTGACGCAAACCAGTACCGGCGCTGGTTTGCATCAAAAATGTTACCGCCGGCTAACGCTATTCCTACGCACCATGTGGGGGCCTTATTTAATGATTGACGTTAGCCGGCGATGCGGACTGGTCAGAGTAAAAAAAATGACTCAAACCAGGCAGCGCCAGCGTAGGGGAAAATGGGGGTTGTGCGTGAAAAAATGGTGCAAGTCAGGTTTGAGGCAAAAATCATGGCTCAAACCGGACTTGCGCCATTGTTTGATGCACAACCCCCATTGAAATGACTCCTGTCTTAGAAAAGACAGGAGTCATGCCCCCTTGCCCAATGGCCATGCCCATGGGACTTCTGTCCCCTGGGTATGGTCATTGAGCACAGTGGCATGTAGGGGGGGCCCAAATTAGGCCCCCCTCTGCCACTTAAAAATACATTCTTACCTCAACTTACCTGTACTTACCTGGGATGGGTCCCCCCCTTCCATGGGTGTCCTCCAGGGGTGGGCGAGGGTGGCAGGGGGTGTCCCTGGGGGCAGGGAAGGGCATCTCTGGACTCCAATGATGCTGGAGTATAAATAGGCACACTGGCCTTAAAGTAATTTTTTGGGCGGTAATGCCTACCTTACATGTCATTAACGCAAGGCAGCTTCCCACATCCAAAAAATGACACACACAGAGGAATTTTGACGTCCACGGGCTTGGCGTCAAAGTTTAAATATGGTTCACGGTTTGCACTGAATGTGCATCAAACTTTTCAAAGCACATTCGGTGCACACAGAGTATAAATATGCCCCTGATTTTTCAATATGTCTATTGAAACAAGAATAATCTTCCATAAAGAGAGTGAGCTGCAGTAATTAGGCAGATGAACCTGAGCACAGTAGCCAGCATGATGAACAAGGTGAAGACAATGAATAATCTAAGCATGATAACTGTGCTCTAGAAGTGCTAAAGGTGCTAGAGGTTCCTACCTAACCCTAAGATTATGCTGAGAGCATAGAAGGTGTACCCTTCTGTCTGACCCAATATAAAAATTAGCACCAATCCCATACCTGAAGGGAGTGTCAAGAGTCAGTCTACAGTGTAGATTGCCATCCACTCGGGAGCTGGTAGATTAGCGCCAACAGAGCTGTATATCGAACACAGCATTCTTCCCAGGAAGGTTGCTGCTGGAGGGTCTTTTGCCCCTTATGGTTCAGTGCACCATTTATATAATAAACCCATACTGTGTTGGAAGCAGACTCCTAATGCAATGCTGTGTTTAGGCATTAGAAGCTGTCTCCTAAACAGGCAACACAAGAATTAGGATATTGTGTACCATATTTCTAGCCTTGAACAGAAAGAAGTCTTTCAAAGGCTAATTAAACAAGCAACTCGTACCACATATCCCAAGAAGAATATCATGCAAGAAATGTGTATAAACTGTCATTACCAAAAGTTGCATAGATAAAACACATATAAAATATGAAATATAAAATTAAGTTAACATATAATAGATTCACTTAAAAAACAAAGATTACAGGGACAGTATACTATGTGAATTACTGTATTCTTTCTCTGGGCAATGATGTATTAAAAAACATATGTCAGAGTAAATGCCAACAAACATAATTTCTTATAAACAAAATGCTAGTCTTATCCTACATGAGGACCTTTTAGACCTGTGTTGTTTTCCCCTATTTTTAGCTTCATTTTATATTACATATTTTATATATATATTCACTTAAAAAAAACAAAGATTACAGAAACTTTATTCTATGTGAATGTACTTATTCAAAAACAATAGAAATTTACCAGTTGTAGTTAGAATTATCTCATGTTAGTATAACTTGTGTCCTAAGGTAACTGTAACTCATGACCCCGTTATGCACAGTTATCTGATCAGTAATTTTACTGTAGATGTTACAGTGACATTATCAATGATGTTATCAAAGATGTCATGAGTGCTGTAATTTGTGGGGTAATAATTATAACTGGTGAATTTCTATGGTTTGTACAAGTGGTATTTTAAGTGAATTTCTATGTTTTTTTAATCACTTCTATTTCCTAACTATAATGTCCCTCTAACCTTTGCTTTTTCATTGAATTTCTATGGTCTTTTTACTGTAAAGTAACTTTCATTACTATAAATTAATGTAACCACCACCAGGCATGAGTGCATGGGGACTGTTGCCCACAGGGCCTGGCCTGCAGCTAGGCCCTGTGGCCAACCCCCTGTAACCACCCAACCTTGCGACACGCATGGGCTTCAGCCATGCAAATGTGAATGATGATGTCTCTGCTATACATGTTATCAATTTAGTATTGGAAAATGATGTGATAAAAAATGTATCTTTGAAAACATATAGGAATATCTGGGAATCATGCACTAGCACTTTAAAACTTAGTTCCAGTGCAATATGTGGGAATTATATTACATTATACGTGTGTTTTCAGGAATAATTCATTTGCACTTTAAATATGGCCCTAGTACAAGACGTACAGAGTATGCAATAATGTGAATGAAGTTGTCTCTCCTATTTATAATATTAATTTAGTATTGGAAAATAATGTGAATAAGAATTTTTGTTAATATATAGGAATGTTTGTGAATTATGCACTTGCACTTTAAAGACCCATTTTGGGATGAAAATAAGTGGCATGGAACTCCTTTTATGTGCAATATACTCAAATACGTTATTATATTAGTACATGTGGCTCTGAAAAGATGTTGGGTACTGCTATAGTGCTTCAAGGGTCGATGAAATAGAGAAAGGAGTTCCAAATAAATATAATCCACTGCTGTGATTGGTTAGACCCTGTTGAAGGTGTTTATCCAAAACGTGTCGATGTATACTTTTTTACAATTTGCACTTGTGTGTTTTTCACCTTGGCACTTGTTTCAGTAAAGGACTACATTTTGATCAATTTATTACCCTGATTGGATGGAGTCTGTACTGTGCTGCTGTATCAGAGGTCCATGAAGAGGACTGGATGCAAGGATATATATATATATATAAATTATTTTTTTTCTTAACCTGCCGCTGTCTCCAGTCTGCCACTGCAGCAGTGGCCCTTGTCCGGTGTGCCTCATTGGCAAAAGAGATGCTAAGGCGTCTTCAATGAAAGACAATACACATGCTCTCAAAGTCCAATGCTTACATTGATGTAGTAGAAATAAGCAGCCCCTGCAACATGGTTCAGTATTTTGCTCTGTTCATGCACCAGGTGGCAGTGCTTCCAAATCACCTATATTGTATTGTATGTGAACATAATTTAACAACAGCGAGAGAGGACTCAATAATCCCTGGGTGTACATTCCATATACAGCTGCCATCTAAGAATGGTTTCAAGATTCAACAAAATGGTAGCAATGTGCCATGTATACTCCAATATCAGTACACGATAAACAAATATAAATGTAAATATAGCCAAATATCAATATAAAGACACAATTCCAAAATCTGTTTAACATTGCCATTAACGTGTAGCAATTCATTATACCAACGTGTCTCCAAGTGTAAAGCAATATATCATGATGCATTAGTCACGGACATTACAGACATGGTTTTGACATTGCTAAATGAATGAACTTAACCCTATTTGAACATCATGGTTAGCAATATTGTCAAGATTACAGTCAAAATTGCAGTCAGAATTACATTAAGCCCATGTGGGCTCAAAGACAGTAAGAAAAACCATAAAGGAAACATGACCCATGTTACTAAGAATGGCAAGCAGAAATCTCAGGTCAAGGTCAAAATAAAATTGAAAGTATAAGACAGTAAATAGAACAGGAGGTAATAAGGACTAAACAATATGACCAAAGTGAGTTAAGTTCTTGAGAGCCTTCCCTTGCATGATTGACAGAAGGTTTAAAGCCAAAAATGTTTTTAAAACCAATACGCTACCCCAAAGAGAAAAGGATGCTTGCAACCATGGAGCTATCAGGAGAAAATCTCATGACTGGGGACATGAAGTATTTAACAACTTTGGTGAAATTATAGGATGAGTATGGAAGGACAGATGATGTAGAATCTATGCTAGAAGAACAATTTGTACTGTTTGACCACAGGGCCCCTACAGAGTCTAAACTTAAATCTAAATTTAATCCCATGTTGAGTTTTGATAAGATCAATGCATTCCATGAAAGGGTAGTTTCTGATTTGAGAAAACTAGAGAAAGCCAAGTAAAGGAAACCCAATAACATCTCCTGGTCAGAAAGAAAAGCTATAGAATCTTTGTTGAATGACAATACTACAGTGATCGCATTGGTGGATAAGGGGGGAAATATAGTCATTATGCCCACAGACATATTTTACTGTGGCAGTGAGACAGCTGGGGGACAGTAATTGTTATACTGTTATAACCATGAAAGAATACAGAGAGACCATTAGATTATATTGCGAGAAATTGGGTACATGGAGGGATAAGGGTTTGGTTGAAATAGAGGAGTACCAATTAAAAAATGTTCTTTACCCCAATGTACCCATACTATACCTTCTCTCAAAGATACACAAATCTGCCAAAAATGCCCTGGGGAGACCGATAGTCTCTTTAATTGGTAGTCAGTTGGAAAAGACAACTAAATACATATATTATTTTCCAATCCTGCTGGTCAAGGCCTTACCATCACATATCGCTGACACCAGAGATTTTCTTGGAAGGATTGATGGGTCACATTGGGAATGTGACTTTCTTCTCATGACATAGGAGGTCAAGTTGTTGTACACTAGTACACAACACCAAGATGGTATAAATGACTGGAAAACTTTTTTTAGGGTGAGACCGTGAGCCTCTTTGCACATACACAGATGCTGATTGACATGGTGAAATTCTGTTTGACTTTTAATATTTTCTCCTTTAGTGGACCTACGTACAAACAGCTGCAAGGGACAGTGACGGGTACTTGCTTCGCTGCCAGCTATGTAAATCTTCTCATGGGCTGGTGGGAGGAGCAGGTATCAACCACACCCTAGCATAGGAACAATATGGAAAAGGTAGTATTTTCATTATGAATTATTATTATTATTGCTCAAGACAGACATCAGGTCAGATGATAGCACACATGGGTATATAAGGAAAGCTTTACCATGATTTTATAACTGTGGCAAATACAAAGCATGTGAAGATTTGTCTAACTGCAAAAAATTTATATTCCTGGCACCACGAGAATAAAACATATAAAGGAAGTCATCACATGTAGTACACCGTATGTGGTATTCATTCTGGAATACCAATGCAAGATAATAGTACATGGGCAGCATGATGCTTCCTGTGCATAAAAGGATTATGGCACATGCACGGGCAATTATGAACCAGGATGATCATTATCCAGTTTAATGCATAACGTTCTTTCAACATGAAGTTATTTCTATTAGACCCTCGGGTGGGGAACAGGTTTCTAGGCTGAGAAAACTTGAATCCAGATTCATTATATAATTCAAGATCAAGGCCCCATGGCGTCTAAATTCTGATGAAGAATTACATGTACACCTGGAGTAAAATATGACTGGTGGAACTGCTGGGTCAACTCGTGATTATTGCAATATTTTAAAATGTGTATATGTGGATTTTATCAGATCCTCTCTGTATAGTGTGTACCTGTTTTATGGTCTTTTTACTTTCAGGGAGGAGAGGAAGGGACTCTCGCCTGGTGCGCTGGGTTCGAAGGTGACCCCTGATAGGGTATCCTACCCTTTCTTCTGGCACTACAAAAAGGAGTATATTGGCGATGTTTTTTTTTTTTTTAAATATTTTTCTGACAATGGGAATGTGGGAGGATGGTACTAATATTATACATATGGAGAATTAATTTCAGACCATCACAAATCATGCAAGGGAAGACTCTCAAGGAACTTTAGCCCACTTAGGCAGTATTGTTTAGTCCCTGTTACCTCCATTCTATTTACTGTCTTATATTTGTAATTATATTTTGAGCTCAGATTTCTGTTCGCCGTTCTTAGTAACATGGTTTGTGTTTCCTTTATGGTTTCTTTGAGCCCACCTGGGTTTTATGTAATTTTGACAGTTATTCTGACTGTAGTTTTGACTGTAATCTTGATGATAATGCTGACTATGATTTGCAAATAGGGATTAGGTCACTCATTTAGTAGATTCAATACCATGGTGGTCATTATAAACATGGTGGGAAACACTGCACCGCCGGCGGTGGCGGTAACTACCACCAACAGGCTGGCTGTCCAGATCGCCAAATAATGAAGCCAATGAGAAACAAGTAGCTGTCCATCCACACACTGCCATTTTTGTAGTGCCACCGACAACAGAGAAGGCCACCCACAGGCCAGCGGAAACGCCTTACCCACCCACTAAATAATGAAACACCCCACCACCATCAGCTCTGGGACGGGAACCACCACCAGGCAAAGCGTGGCGAAAACAAACAATATAAAAGGAAACACTCACCGGAGGTACACAGAACATGCTGATGCAGACATGGAGGGTGAGTTGGAAATAATGTCATTGCTTCTCCTTGCCATATTCCTCTGAGACGGTGACTGACGACGAAGGTGACAACGGAAAGCACCGGAGCCTAGTACACATGGGAAAAAAGGGCACAGTTACACACCCACCCCACCCACCCTGCAACACACTCTCAACCCCTCTCACCATCCCAAGCCATACATACCATAACAAGATGTACTTGCCAGACACAAGCCAACAAATACCTGCTCCAATGCACACACCTGTGCACACCACACCCCCACCCTGAAACGCTGCCATATGGCTCAATATTGTGCCAACAACACTGCTGGACACCCAAATTTAATTGCAACAAATAACAGGAATGTCCAAATAAGGCCATTGGCCAGTCCATTGTAAAGTTCCTGAAGGGCAAATGTAGCCCAAACTTGACCCCTACGTGTGTAAAGGAAACTCCACTGGGAAGGGGCATCAATGAGGCAGCCAGGCACCTCAGGGAACGGGCAGGGTTGGTAGGGGTGGGGACTCAGGTCTTGAAGGGGGGGTCTTGGGTTGAGGTTTAGGAGGTGGAGAGGGTTTGGGTTTGCCCTTGGAAGGAGGGGGAGTGGGTCTGGACTGGGGAGTGGCAGACGGACCTGGGGCAACACAGGGCTTTTTCCTCCCAGGGGAAGGGGCACAAGAATGGGAAGGGCGTACTAGGGCGGACTTAGATGAGGAAGGAGTGGACTGGGCAAGGGCATGGGAAATTTTAGGATTAAGACAGGGTGGGCCAGTGGGTTCAAACAGGTCAATATGGGAGAGGAAAAGCTTCTTAGGTGCAGTTCGAGGGGATCTGGAGCCAGGTTTGGGGGTGGAAGTAGAGGGAATGGTCGTACAAGGTGTAGGTGTACTGTACTTGGATGCAGGTGCCTGTTTAGTATGCTTATGTATGGTGGATGTGTGTGGTGTGGATGTATGTGAACGTTTGAGTGTTTTGGGAGAAGGGGGGTGGACACAGTGGGAGAAGACAGGCTACCAGTGTAGATGGATGTTGTGTGGGTATCTGCAAGTCTGATGAGTGTGCTGCAAGTGTCTGTGAACCATGTGGTGAGTGCAGGTATGGTGTCTGGGGTGCATGACTGAATGTCAGCTTGTGTGGTGACTGCAAGAATGGGGGCAGCAGCAGTGACTGAGGGTGCAGTACATGTGGGTGTGCATGGTGAGGAGACAGACAGGGAGGAGGGGGAGGCTGACACAGTGGGGGAGGTGGATGTTCTTGTGTGTGCCTTTGTATGTTGGGTGTGTGCATGCCTGTGGTGGGAAGTGTGGTGATTGTGATTTTCAGCGTGCTTCTTGTGTGTTAATCTGTGTGCATGACTGTCTTTATATGTGGTTGGGATGGGTGAAGGGAGTGGGGTGCTGGAAGGGGTAGAGGTGGTGGGAGGGGGGAAGGAAAGACCAGGGACACTGGCTGCCATCAAACAGGAGGCCAGAGCCTGAAAAGATCTCTGTAGGCCAGACATGGCACCATGAATGCCTTCCAGGTATGAATAGCATTGCTGCATGCTAGCCCCTGGATGGCATTTACAATGGTTGTCTGCCCTACAGAGATGGTCTTCAGGCGGTCAATAGCATCCTCCATGAGGGCAACAGGGCTGACTGGGGCAAGGGATGAGGTGCCTGGGGCGAAGGAGACACCCACCCTCCAGGGTGAGCGGGCACGGGCAACTCAGTGGGGAGCAACTGGGAGGACAGTGATGGTATGGGGGTGGGCCCAGTAGGGTCCACTACCAATAGGGAGCTGCCATAGGAGGAGCTATCAGAGTCACTACCTCCAGTGGTAGCTGCTTCCCCCGTGGTACACCCCTCACCCTCCAACCAACTGGTTCCCTTGGCATTGGTTGACTCTGCCTCCTTAGAACCATGGGCTGCTGCATCACCACTCGCCGGTGCCTCAGCTCCCTCATCAGATGATGCTAATGTACACAGGGACACAACAGCACAGGAGTCGGGAAACAAAACAAGAAAGAAATATCAAATTCTAGAAATAGGTATATTTTGGGACACAGACAGTCCCACCCAGGTCAGGCATGAACCCTCAGCAGACACAACACAGATTATGGATGTGCCCCTGACCAGTAGGCATGACCCCAGAATACACTACATTACCATTCTGAACCACAACTTTGATACACTTTGTGAAGTGAACCCATGAGAGACTATGCCAAGCCAATCCATCTACAAGTTCATGAGGCCACAATTAATACCATATTACAAATATTTGATCCCTCACAGGCCTACAGACCCTGCCAAAACTAGCTATGCCACAGATGTGGAGGGGGGCAGGACTGCAGGGACACACATGTCTTAGTGTCTGGCACTACAATGTATGCAACCCTTAGCACTCAACTACACTCATCATAGTGGCATCACAACAGTGTTGGTACTCATTCCCTTGTGGCTGCTGTGCTGCCTTCAAGCGCCCATCCAAATCCGGATAGGCCACTGCCAGAAGGCAGGACATTAGGAGGGTCAGGGTTCCTCAGGTCCTCCACCGCTTCCTGCAGTGGGTGCTCCGCCAGTTGTATACCCCCAGGGCCTGTACTTCCTTGGCAATGGCTTGTCACAGGCCCCTCTTCTGATGGGCGCTGACCTGCATGGGACACACAGAGTAAAGCAACAGATGTCAGTGTGGGTGCCCCATACACAAATACCATGCCCGTTCATACTGACATGGTCCATGGATACTTGCAAATGAACAAATAAGAAGCAGAAAGTGCTGGGCACCCTACGGCGGAGCATTCACATAGCGAACAAAAATGCATACAGGCATCCGCCAAAATCATACACATCTAAGGAGGACAGATTGGAACTCACTTGCTCTTCTGGTCACCCATACAACTTTGCGTACAGGGATAGGACCCTGTCCACCAGCTTCTCAAGCTCCTCTGCAGTGAAGACTGGGGCCTGTTCCCCTGTCACACGTCACACGTTCCATCTCAGGGACCAGAGTCAGGACACAGCAGCACTCACAGTGGAGATATACCCTTCACGTAATGCAGGAGTCAAGTATCAAGGGTCTGTCAAAATGGCGGTAGATACCGCAGCGGTATGTACCGTCACCACCGGCAGCGAGCATGATTGGCCCAGGTTCCCCATTGACACCCATGTAATCCAATGATCAGGTGCCTGGCGGTGAACATCGCCTACCACCATGACGACTAACTCCAGCAGAATGAAGTCACTTTCACACTACATTACCTGGATGGCAGGATGCTGCCATTTTGCTTTCACCACTTCTCCATAGCCTGGCTGGGGAACTCATCCATGGCCCCATTCTCTCTCTCCTTCATCGCTTACTGACATGATTCTTTGATCCCCACATGTACTCATGGTTGGAAGTGTGTCTACATTGTAATGTCATTATGAAACCTTAGCACACATTAGCCTGACGGTGTACCTCATTCTTTGTGTTTGTGTGCATTACCTATGTGTCGCATTGTAGAAAAGTATACTAACACCATGTGATGCAAGTGTATGTGGAAATTCAAAATTTGGTCCTTCATCACCCATAGGTACAGACCCATGTAGTGAGGGAGGGCCCTATCTGTTTACAGACCCCTGGTTGATCTGGCCACCATGGAGGAACATCACATCATCATAACCTACCAACTTAATTGAGCTACAATCCTTGACCTCTGTGCAGTAATGGATCCTGTTCTGAAGCCAGCCAATCAGAATCAGCATGCCATACCTACAACTGTGCAGGTTCTAGCTGTGCTCCATTTTTGGGCTACAGGTTCATTTCAGGTAACAGTGGGCATGGCTGCAAGGGTATCAGCCAATGTTCAGCCTCATCCTGTCCAATTTCTTGGATGCATTTGTTCAACACTTGCAAACATATGTCCAGTTTCCCCAAAGGGCTGATCTCACCGCCATCAACTCTGGATTCTATGTTTTTGCTAATATCCCCCATGTGATAGGTGCCATTAATGGAACCTACATAGGAGGTCATTATGAACATGGCGGTAACAACCAAACACTGACCGCCAGCAACCCAGGAACCCCGCCGGCCAACTTCCGAACATTTCTGTGGGCCGGCGGGCAAAAACATTGTTTCCACCCGCCGGCCCACAAAAAGGCCTGTGGAGCCGCCGTGAATGCTTCTGTGCGGCAGGTGCAGTTGCACCTGTCGCACAGATCACTGCCCGAAAATTGGGCAGTGACCTGCGTAACGGGGCTCTGCACCGGGGCCCCTGCACTGCCCATGCAAAGTGCATGGGCAGTGCAGGGGCACCCCCTCTGCCAGCCTTTCCTTGGCAGGATAACCTGCCAGGAAAAGTCTGGTGGAAATGTCAACATTATCCGGATAGTGTTTCCACTCACCGCCAGGCTGCCTCCTTCTCCTTGGATTTGGCTGGGGTCTCCTTGGCCTTGGTTTTGGGTGGGGCCTCCTTGGCCTTGGATTCAGGAGGGGCCTCATTGGCCTTGGATTTGGGTGGGGCCTCCTTTGCATTGGATTTGGGTGGCACCTCCTTGTCCTTGGAGCCTTGGTTATGGGTGGGGCCTCCTTGGCCTTGGATTAGGGTGGGACCTCCTTGGCCTTGGATTTGGGTGGGGCCTCCTTGGCTTTGTATCTGGGTGGGGCCTCCTTGGCCCTAGGTTTCAGAGGTGCCTCCATGGTCGTGGTAGTCCATTTAGGAGGGGGCAGCACTTTAGCCCTGGGTTTTGGGGGGGGAGGAGTGTCCTTGGGGTGGGGGGACACTCATGTCACTTAGTGGCAGCTAGAAACTTTGGGGGTAGAGCAGTGTAAGACTGGGTGCTTGAGGTACTGGGCAGGTTTCCTCTTATAGGCAGGATGGAGGCAGGGAAGAGGTGAAGACTGGCAAGGAAAAGCTTCTTATGGCCGATGGGGTGATATGTGAGAGGAGGGATGGGAGTGGAGGTAGAGGGAGTGGTTGTAGGAGGAGGAGGTGTGCTGTACTTGGATGCAGTGTGCATAGACAGTGTGCATGTGTTAGTTGGATGGCTGTTGGGGGTCTGAGTGCGAGCGTTTGTGTGTCTGTGGAGGGGAGGGCAAGACAGGGTAGGGGAGGACAAACATGACATGTGGATGGATGTTATGGAGGTGTCTGCCATGTGGTGTGTGGGATGCATGTCTATGGGTCTGCTGTTGTGGTGACTGTGGGCAAGGCTGTGCAGGTGTCAGGTTCTTTGACTGTTGATGCAGTGCATGCAGGTGTGAATGAGGATGTGACTGTGAGGGAGGAGGAGGAGGGGGAGACAGTTGAGTCCGTAGATGATGTTGTGCTTGCATCTGGGTGTTGGCTGTGTGAGTGCTTGTGGACTGAAGTGTGCTGTCTGTATTTGTCTGTGGGAGTCTTGTGTGTTGTTTTGGGCACAGGCTTGTTAGAATGTGCACATGGGATGGGCTGGGGGTGAGTAGACTGGGACTGGGAAGTGGTAGTTGAAGGGGGGATGGATGAAACATGGACACTGGCTGCCTGAAACAATCTGTGTAGGGCCACTAATAAACTGTGAATGCCCTCCAGGAAGGCACTGCATTGCTGTATCTGGGATGACAGCCTCTGGATGGCATTCACTATAGTTGACTGCCCTACAGATATGGATCTCAGGAGGGCAATAGCCTTCTCTCTGAGGGCAGCAGGGCTGACTGGGGC
This sequence comes from Pleurodeles waltl, assembly GCF_031143425.1. NCBI lineage: Eukaryota > Metazoa > Chordata > Amphibia > Caudata > Salamandridae > Pleurodeles > Pleurodeles waltl. The sequence continues at coordinate 844,550,130 of NC_090436.1, forward strand.
AGGGCCTGAGGTGCCTAGTGCGAAAGAGATGCACACCCTCCTGGGTGAGCGGGAACAGGCAACTCGATGGGGCTACTGGGAGGGCAGTGCGGGTATGGGGTGGCAGTAGAACCTGTAGCTGGGGTAGTCCCAGAGGGATTCGCCACCACAAGGGAGCTCCCATCAGCGGTAGAATCAAAGTCAGTGGTATTACCTCCTGTCCCCGCTGTGGTGCTCCCCTCACCCTCCGTCCCACTGGTCCCCTTGGCGTCAGTAGACTCAGCCTCCTGGGTCCTGTGGGGTGCAGCTCCCTCACTCACCGGTGCCCCTGCTCCTTCACCAGATGATGCTAATGCACATATGGACAGGATGACAAGATGAGGGGAGGGGAAAGAAAGGGAGCACAGGGTCAATCACAGCACCAAGAGCACAAACGGCATACACATCACTGTCACACACTGAGACTGAGAATGCGCAGTATGGACCACACTGGCATCCCATTGGCTAAGTAACACAGCAGGTAGGAGCCAAACACTGCTAGCTACACACCAAGTAGGACCAACTACTCCCTGTCTGACAAGAAAAGCCAGATGCCTAGCTATCATAAACATGCATTTCACCCTATAAACCTAAGCTGGACCATGCAGCAATGTCTAAACTTGCATATTGGGGTATCCACTGGCTAGTACCCTGCACCCAAATCCCATGCCAGGCAACAGAGATGGTTGTTAAACACACTGTACTCACCCCCTTGTGGCTACTGTGATGCCCGCAAGAGCCCATCCAGCTCTGGGTAGGCCACCGCCAGTATGCGGGCCATCAGGACAGTCAGGTTCTGACAGGCACCCATCCCTTGTTGGGAGGCCATCCCTAGCTGGGTCTCCGCGGTCTTACGGGCCCAGCGTCTCAGGTCCTCCCACTGTTTGCTGCAGTGGGTGCTCTGCCTGCTATAGACCCCCAGGGTCCACACATCTTTGGCGATGGCACACCACAACCCCTTCTTCTGATGGGCACTGACCTGCAGAGGAATCACAAATAGTGACCAGACAATCCAACCTGACACACAGGTGGCCTTCAAAATGTTTTATCCCCTCATCAGGAACACACATGACCTGTGCCTCTGCATTAGCACTGCCAGCAGCCATACCCCCCCCATATGATACACTGGCAGCACACACACACACACACACACACATCTTCATGCAGCGATGTTGCATGCAACATACCCATGGTGTACTCACCTGTTGGTCTGGAGGCTCATACAATTGCCCATACATGGGTAGGACCCCATCCATGAGCCTCTCCAACTTCTCCGACATGAAGGCTGGGGCCGTTTCCCTGTTGCACAAGCCAAGGCAGGTTCCAGACCCAGATCACAGCAGCACACGCAGTGGAGATATCATCCTGTGGAAAGTCACAAATCAGGTGAAGTGGTAGAAATGAGATGGTGGTTATGTCCGTGGCGGTGAACACCGTCACCGCCGGCGTTGATCATCATTAGTTCCCATACTCCACAGAGGGCTATGTTAGCCAATGAGGAATTGTACGGCGGTGCAGACCGCCTGCCGCCATGACGTAATCACCGGCATAGTGAGGTCACTTCCACCTGTCCCTGAACACAGGACAGGCAAGTGTCATTTTCTAATGCTGGTACACATGTACAGATTGATAAGTGTGCCATTGTAGTCTAATGTACTTACTTACCTATACAATTCCAGTGTCCAATATAAAGCATGCTCTGTGTACACTGCTGTAGGGTGTTCATGGTTCCTGTTCTTACTCCCTTCTTACTGTTGGGTCCTTTAGGTACCAACCACTGCAGAGGAATAGGAGGAGGAGGCAAGCACCCGTGTACAGACCCCTTGTGGACTTGGCTACACTGGAGGACAGGCACATCATACTCACCTGTTGTCTGGACAGGGCCACAATCCCACAGATGTGCCACAATTGGAGTCTGATCTGCTACCTGCTATTTGTTGCACCACAGTAATACCCCTCTTGTGCAGATACTCTCAGGGCTCCATTTCCTGGAAACTGGCTCTTTCCAGGTGGCAGTGGGCTTGGCTGCAGTAATTGTGCTTGCAAGGGTTTTTGTAGCCTTGTTAAAACACATGTGCAGCTACATTGCATCCCCCCAGGTAGATGATTTACTGGCTGTGAAGGCTCGATTCTATGCAATGGGACATATACCACATGTGATTGGGCCATTGATGGGACCCATATTGTCTTAGTCCCTCGAGGACCAATGAACATGTATAATGGAATCTGAAGAGTTCCACTTACTCAATGTCCACATGGTGTGCCTTGCTGATCAGTACAACCCCCACGTCACTGCCAAGTATCTAGGGTCGGTTCATGACGCCTTTGTCCTGAGAAATAGCATTGTCCCACAGCTGATGGCACAACTACAGAGGCATAGATAGGTGAGCCTGAGTCCCCAACCAATGTCTGTCAGTGTATGCCTTCAGGAGTAATAGCCCATGCCATTGTGCAGGGCTACTGTGTGTGTCCCTTACTTTTTGCAGGTGATTCCAGTTACCAAAACCTGTCCTGGCTCCTGACCCTGTTAGAAATCCAAGAACAGGGGCTGAAAATAGGTACAATGATGCTCTTTGGCTATACCAGGAAGATTGGTGAAAGGATGTTCGTGCTCCTGAAGGCTAAGTTCAGGTGCCTCCATCTGACAGGTAGATCCCTATGCTACTCCCCTAAGAAGGTCTGCAGAATTGTTGTTGTGTGCTGCATGTTGCAAAATTTGGCCCTCAGACTGCATGTGCCCTATCTGCAGGAGGAGGGGGTGACATTGCAGCTGTGGCAGTAGTGGAAACTGAGGACAGTGAGGAGGAGGATGTGGACAACAGGTCACATATGATCCTGCAGTTTTTCCAATGATACTCAGGTAAGACTGTTGAACTAAACATTTCTACATTTTAGTGTTGTGCTGTGTGACTGTAGCATAATGCCAGTCATTACCTTTGCATCCCACCTGACTGTCACATATGCCTTCCCTTATTGCAGATGTTGGTGCGGTTCCAACAGTGTACAGCTGTGATGTGTACAGACTGCTGAGACACATTTGTAGGATGGATCAACATGTTCCCGGACATTTACACAGGATTATGCAGTTCATTACAGTTCAATACATTGTACATTACCTGTAGATAAAACACTATTACTCAAGTTGTCTCCAATCGTGTTTGTTGAAAATTGGTATACAATGGGAAGTGCACTAAAGTGGGGTAATGGTTGGGAATAGTCCAGTGTAGTGGGCACGTCTGTTTGTAGCACAGGTCTAGTGTCCAAGGGGCCATAGGAAGGGGAGCAATGGCAATTCAACGTGGACAAGGTGACACAGTGGAACACAAGGGGGATATTCAGAAGGGCCTCATTTCCTTGCAGCAGTCTATGTCTTGGCATGTGTCTCTGTTGTCTGTCTGGGCCACAGGAACCATTTGGGGGTGGTTCACCTTCTGCAGGGGAGGGATGCTGGTGGCCTGTGGGTCCTGTGGCAGCGCCTCCTCTCTACTAGCTGCAGCAGATGTGGAAGACTAGTCAGTACAATGGCTAGTGGAAGGGGCCCGCTCGTGTGCTTTGAAGTCCCTCATGATATTGGCCATATCACCCACCACCCCTGAAATGGAGACCATGGTGGTTTTCAGGGCCTGCAATTCTTGTTTGATCTCCTGGTGGTGTTCCCCCTGCAGCCACTGGTTATTCTGCATGATGTTTATCACCTGACACATCTTGTTCGGGGATTGTTGATATGCCCCCAGGACATTAGTGAGTGCCTCCTCGGCAGTCGGTTCCCTGAGCCTGTCCTCCCACTGGCGCACAGCTGTCCACCGATCATCCCTGGCCTCCTGTTCCTGTGTCCACTGAATGGTGTGCCCACTGCCGCTGACCCCTGGACCCTCATTGTCTTGCCTGTGAGGTGTGGACTGGGGTCCCTGTACAGGTGGGCACACTGCTGATTGACGCATCCTGGGGACAGAGATCTGGGTACGTTGGGTGGCGCCTGTGGTGTTGGATACGGAGGGGGGAGGCTCTGTGGTGGACTAAGTGTGGTCTTGGGTAGCCGACTGACCACTGGTCCCTGATAGGTCAGAGAGTTCATCCAGATCAAGAACTCCAGAGTTGCTGTATCACTGGGGGCATCTTTTGATGGGGCACTGGGTAGCCATGGTACCTTCTCGACAGTGACATTGGCTGGGACAGCTGTGGGGATGCAAGTGGTGTATTATGCTACATCTGTCACATATTCTGCATTCCTAGCTTCCCCTTTATTATTGCTGTTGTCCTGCCACCTTTGTTTGTGTATGGTGCTGGATTGTGAGATTGTTAGTTCTCCATGCTGTGCATGAATTAGTGGTGTGTGTACATGCAGGGATGGAAGGGATGTGAATGCAGTGGGTATGGCAAGCAGGCCTTGGCATTTAGGTTTGTTGATTGTGATGGTGCACTGTGTGGATTGGAGTGGGGTGATGGGAGTCAGGGTGAGGGTTGAGATGGCATGCAGGTATGGGGGATGATAGATAGTAAATGTTGACTCACCAGTGTCCAGTCCTCCAGCAACTCCAGTGAGTCCGTCAGGATGCAGGAATACCAAGACTTGCTGCCCCCATGCTGTCAGCCGTAGGGGAATACAAATACTGCTTTAAATATGGTGAAGGCCTAAAAGTGAACAGTCTAAATGCCTCTTTCTGAGTTTGGTGATTAAACAGCCATTTCGAGGTTCCTAAAAAGACTGCCATGTTGATGGTCTTTCAGACCGCCCTATTGCAAGATATACAGCCAGGACGCCGACCGCCTGTAGGAATGTACCATCTTCCTTGGCATGTTGCCCCCATTTTTATCTGTATGTCAGTATGTTTTTGCCTGTCTCACTGGGATCTTGCACCGGAAGGACCAAATAAATCTTCTGTGGGGTGACGGAGTCACTACCCTGCTCATGCAGTCACCTTCCAAGACGAGTGTGCTCCTAAGGACACAGAGGGTAGATATCATTGACATAGACTGTGCTGAGGTGCTGCTGACTCAATTTGGAGGAGGTAAGACCTTGACTTCCCTGAGAGCGATGGTACCACTGTGTACTGCATCTTCTTCACCTCCTGAGGTCTCTGTGCACTATTTTCAAAATTCCTTCATGCACAGCCTGGCCCATGTCCTCAGCGCTTCATCCTGTGATGCTCAACTCGCAGAGTTGTTCTCCGGCAGAGTGGAACCTTTCTTTGTTGTGCTGCACCAACCACATTTTGCCCCTCCTTTGTCCCTGTGTCCTGGGACTCCCGTGGTGGTTGTCTGGTATCAAAAGGGCTCTCTAAAGTGCAGAGAGGTCCCTATTCCTCCTCACAAAGAGTTGAGAACTCCAGATCCCTCCTGGGTCCATCTAGCGCCATTTTGACGCAAAATGCACTTTTGTCGTAACCAAGGCTTGTTGGTGACTTCCAACACAAAATCACATCTGCATCCATTTTCCTGTCATGGGACATACTTTGCATCATGCAAGAACTCGCTGGCATCTTCCTAAGGTGCATTTCTGCAGTCTACGTCCAACTTGGGACTCTTCTTTTGCAACCTCTTCTGGGTTGGCACGGGCTACTGCCCTTCCTGGAACTTCTTTCAACTTCTGGAATTGGTCCCCTTCTTTTGCACGTCTTCAGTTCCAGGGATCCAGCAGTTGTTGTTTGCAGACTTGGTTGGTTACAGCAAAATCCCAATCACAAGGCGTAGTGTGTCCTAAGGAAACTTGCAGTACTTTACTCCTGCTTTTCAGGGCTCTGGGGTGGGATAATTTACTTACCTTTACTGTATTCTTACTCACCCAGTGATTCTGCACACACTACACTTGTCTAGGGGGAATTTGTGATTCACATTCCACTTTCTTAGTCTATGGTTTGTGTTGCACCTAGACCTATTTTCTCCCATTGCATTCTATAGCATTTTCTATTGTTTTCACTATTGTATATCTAATTACTTACCTTATTTTGGTGTCTAGTGTATATATTGTGTATAATGCTTACCTCCAGAAGGAGTATTGTCTTTAAGATATTTTTGGTACTGTGACACCCAAATAAATACCTTTATTTTTGGTAACACTATGGGGGTCATTCCGACCCTGGCGGTCGGTGTTAAAGCGGCGGCCAACCCGCCAACAGGCAGGCGGTAAAAAAAATGGAATTCTGACCCTGGCGGGAACCGCCAACACAGCCCGCCACTTTAACACTCCGACTGCCACGGCGGTGCAAACAAACAGCGCGGCGGTCACCGCCAACAGACAGGCGGGAGCCAATGTACTGCCCACCCTATCACGACCCACCAATCCGCCACCTTTTCCGGGGCGGGAGCCCCGCCGATAAAAACACGGCGGAAACAGACCACGAACGGGAAAAAACACTCCACGAGGAATCTGGACAGCATGGAACCCGAATTAAACATCCTACCAGCGATTGTCTACCTGCTCCTCTACCAGGAGCACGAACGCCGCCGCAGGAGACAACGGTGAGTACTGCACCTACGACACAGGGGAGGGGGGAGGAGAAAAGAGTACGGGCACACACATACGCGACACCCCCCGCAAATCCCCACACACCAATGCAGAGCAACAAGTCAAATTTACACCCCCCATACCCCCCCAGAATAATTCAAAGACAAAATAAAATGATCATTAAAATCGAAGTATATTAAAGCATATTTGAACTTAAGTGAAATATGAGATTTTTAAAACAAATAAATCACAACATGAACAATGTATACATAGTCCAAAAGTCCGGCACATATTGGCTACATGCCATTGTTCGTGGGACAATGTGCATAAACACATGGGCAAAGCCCACACATGAGACCCGATTCCATTGGAGAGAACACTGCTGGGGCATCAGATAATAAAACCACAGGCACCTCAGGGGGAAGGGAAGGGGGGGCACCTCAGCCACATGAGTCCACGACTGTACCATCCTGGGGAGTGCAAAGCCACAGTCTCTCAAGTCTCTACAGTGGGTGGATTGCCCACTGTACCATCCTGGGGAGTGCAAAGCCACAGTCTCTCAAGTCTCTACAGTGGGTGGGTTGCCCACTGGACCATCCTGGGGAGTGCAAAGCCACAGTCTCACAAGTCTCTACAGTGGGTGGATTGCCCACTGTACCATCCTGGGGAGTGCAAAGCCACAGTCCATCTGGTGGATTACAGACTCCACTGGTTATGGAGAAGACATGGTGCCCAGAGTGCTCCGTGAAGCCCTGCCCGACACAGATCCGGCCCTGCCAATGGACCAGCGGTGCTTGAGATGAAGGGCCCAGCGGAGCGGTGCTTGAGATGAAGGGCCCAGCGGAGCGGTGCAGAGATGGCGGGGCCCAGCGGAGCGGTGCCTGACAGGAGGGGCCCAGCGGAGTGGTGCTTGAGATGAAGGGCCCAGCGGAGCGGTGCTTGAGATGAAGGGCCCAGCGGAGCGGTGCTTGAGATGAAGGGCCCAGCAGAGCGGTGCAGAGACGGCGGGGCCCAGCGGAGGGGTGCCTGACAGGAGGGGCCCAGCGTAGCGGTGCTTGAGATGAAGGGCCCAGCGGAGCGGTGCTTGAGATGAAGGGCCCAGCGGAGCGGTACTTGAGATGAAGGGCCCAGCGGAGCGGTGCAGAGACGGCGGAGCCCAGTGGAGCGGTGCCTGACAGGAGGGGCCCAGCGGAGCGGTGCTTGAGATGAAGGGCCCAGCGGAGAGGTGCTTGAGATGAAGGGCCCAGCGGAGCGGTGCAGAGACGGCGGGGCCCAGCGGAGCAGTGCCTGACAGGAGGGGCCCAGCGGAGCGGTGCTTGAGATGAAGGGTCCAGTGGAGCGGTGCTTGAGATGAAGGGCCCAGCGGAGCGGTGCTTGGGATGAAGGGGCCAGCGGAGCGGTGCAGAGACGGCGGGGCCCAGCGGAGCGGTGCCTGACAGGAGGGGCCCAGCGGAGCGGTGCTTGAGATGAAGGGCCCAGCAGAGCGGTGCAGAGACGGCGGGGCCCAGCGAAGCGGTGCCTGACAGGAGGGGCCCAGCGGAGCGGTGCTTGAGATGAAGGGCCCAGCGGAGCGGTGCTTGAGATGAAGGGCCCAGTGGAGCGGTGCAGAGACGGCGGGGCCCAGCGGAGCGGTGCCTGACAGGAGGGGCCGAGCGGAGCGGTGCTTGAGATGAAGGGCCCAGCGGAGCGGTGCTTGAGATGAAGGGCCCAGCGGAGCGGTGCAGAGACGGCAGGGCCCAGCGGAGCGGTGCCTGACAGGAGGGGCCCAGCGGAGCGGTGCTTGAGAAGAAGGGCCCAACAGGGCGGTGCTTGAGATGAAGGGCCCAGCGGAGCGATGCAGAGACGGCGGGGCCCAGCGGAGCGGTGCCTGACAGGAGGGGCCCAGCGGAGCGGTGCAGAGACGGCGGGGCCCAGCGGAGCGGTGCCTGACAGGAGGGGCCCAGCGGGGCGGTGCTTGAGATGAAGGGCCCAGCGGAGCGGTGCTTGAGATGAAGGTTCCAGCGGAGCGGTGCAGAGACGGCGGGCCCTGTTCAGCGGTGCTTCTCACGGCGGGGCCATGGTCAGCGGTGCTTCTCTTGGCGGGGCCCTGTTCAGCGGTGCTTCTCACAGCGGGGCCCTGTTCAGCGGTGCTTCTCACGGCGGGGCCCTGTTCAGCGGTGCTTCTCACGGCGGGGCCCGGTTCAGCGGTGCTTCTCTTGTGTTCCTAGGGAACCAGATCTGGGCAATCATTCCCGCTCAGTCGCCATCCGACTTATCGCTTGCGGGACCCTCCTGTGCTGGACTCCTGGGCCCGTGGGTGTCCTCCGTCACACCCCAAATGGGGCTGGTGGGGCCCTCCTGGGCGGCTCGCCTGCTGCCGGACTTCTTCGCCTTGCTGCCCTTGCCCTCCTTGGAAGAATCTCTGGGGCCCTTGCCCTCCTTGGAAGAATCTCTGGGGCCCTTGCCTCCCTTGGAAGAATCTCTGGGGCCCTTGCCCTCCTTGGTGGAATCTCTGGGGCCATTGCCACCCTTGGTGGATGGGCCAGGTGACGGTGCAAGGCTGGTGTCCTTGGGGGCAGCCGTCTCAGGCCTGTGGCGCCGGCCCTTCCCTTTTTTGCTTCTTTTACCAGGGGGTGGGCTGGCTGTCCCCTTGCTGCTGGCCGATGTTCCTGCCCTAGGAGCTGGTGGACTCCAATAGCCCTGAACGATGGTCCGAGTAGGTGCAGGGCTTGTGGTGGCTGAGGTGCTGGTTGGAGTCTTACGAGATGGAGGGGTGGGTCAGTTGTTGGAAAGAGGTCAAGGTTGGTAAGGAAAATCAATTTAGAAAGACAGGGACGGGTAGTTGTAGTGGGTATGGGAGTGGAGGAAGAGGATGTGGTTGTAGGAGAGTCAAGTGTGCTGTCTTTGGGTGCAGGTGCTTGAGACGGAGGCTGTCGTGAGGTAGATGGCTGTTGGGTGGGTGGCTGCCTGCGTTTGTGTGGTTTGGAAGAGGGGGTGACAGACACACTGGGAGAGGACACAGGGGACGTGTAAATGGTAGTGGGGGTGGTGACTGCACGTGTGGGGACTGTTCTGGTGGGTGTGGTGGTGATGGACGTACTGGCTGATGGTGGTGTGCATGCAGGTGTGAGTGGAGACGTCACAGGGAGGGAGGAGGGAGACGAGGAGGAGGGGGACACAGTGGATGCAGTGGGTGTTGCTGTGTTGCATGTGGATGTTGCTTGGGTGAATGCTTGTGTGATCTGTGGTGCTTATGTCTGGATGAGCTGCCCTTGGGTGTTGATGTGTGTGCAGGCTGGTCTGTAGGTGTGTCTGGGATAGGCAGAGGAACAGGGGAGTGGGACTGGGTTGAGGAAGTTGGAGGGGGGAGACTAGAGACAGGGACAATTGCTGCCGTCAGTGCTGAGGCCAGAGCGTTGAACTATCGCTGATGGGCAGCCTGACCCGAATGAATGCCCTCCAGGTATGCATTGCTCCGATGCACCTCCCTTTCTACCCCCTGGATGGCATTCAAAAGGGTAGACTGCCCAACAATGAGCGTCTGGAGGAGGTCAATGATCTCCGCACTGAGGGCAGCAGGGGTAACTGGGGCAGGACCTGAGGTGCCAGGGGCGAAGGAGATGGCCGGCTTCCTGGCCGAGCGGGCACGGGGCGAAAGCTGAGGGGCTGCTGGGAGGGCAGAGCTGGTGCGCTGGGTGGCGGCTGTACCTGTTGTTGCGGTGGGCACGGATGTTGCCGCCACCACAAGGGAGCTCCCTTCCGAGGACGTGTCGGTGTCGCTGACGTCTCCACGGGTCCCCGTTGTGGAGTCCCCCTCGCCCTCCGTCTCACTGGTTAACTCGGAGTCGGTTGCAGGGCCCTCCGGGGCCATGTGAGATGCAGCTCCCTCGTGCGCCGATGCCACTTCTCCTCCGCCTGATGATGCTAATGCACACATGAACAGGAAAACCAAAAAAAGGGGGGGGGAGAAGAAAGGAAGACATGTTGAGTGCATGCATTGGCGGCACCGTTGGCGGAGAGGACAGACACAGAAGCCCCCTGCACTACGCTGCGCACTTGGGGTACACTACTCAATGATAGTGACTTGGCCTACAAGTCTATGGACGACAAATGCACACATAGGTGAGCCCGGGCCATGGATAGCTGTACTTAGCACCCTACAGAGGTGGGGGGCGGGGGCACAGGGCCATGTCTAACGGAGGGGCCTAGCCTACAGAAACCGCCCTGGCCTAAAGATAGCCACAGCCCTCCTCCCCCACCCAGACGCCTCCACTGTGCGCTAATATAGCGGAATGTGCTGATACTCACCCTCTTGTGTCTGCTGTGATGTCCTCACGGGCCCATCCAAATCGGGGTAGGCCACCACCAGGATCCGGGACATCAGGGGGGTCAATTGACGACTGGCACCCCTCCTACGTTGGGAGGCCATCCCCAGCAGAGCCTCGGCGGTATTTCTGCTCCCGGGGCGGATGTCCTCCCAGCTCTTGCGGCAGTGGGTGCCCCGTCTGTTGTGGACCCCCAGGGCCCGGACGTCCTTGGCGATGGCACGCCAAATGTCGATCTTCTGATGGGCGCTGACCTATGTGACATGTACAGGGTTGAAAAATAAATATCATCACTTTTCTGCATGGTCGATGTGCGCGGCCCCCTCTCCCCAACCTTGCCATGTGGCACATACTCTCATCTGTTGTGCGTTGCACTCCTCATTCGCTCCCCTCCCCACCATCTTACATCCACCCCACTCAACACAGGCATAGCCCATACTACGTGCTCCCAGTGTACTTACCTGTTGGTCTGGAGGACCGTAGAGTAGCGCATACTGGGGGAGGAACCCATCAACAAGTTTATCCAATTCCTCAGATGTGAAGGCAGGGGCCCTTTCCCCAGTCGCAGCAGCCATTGTCTCTTCCAGACCGAGGTCACAGCAGCACTTGCAGTATAGGTCCTCTCCTGTGGATGATCAGGTCTCGAGTGATTAAGCAAGTAGAAAATGGCAGTCACGCCCGCGGCGGTGCGTACCGCGACCGCCGGCGCACATCGTCATTGGCTCCTGAGACCCAGAGGGTTCAATGTGCCACGCCAGCGCATTGACCTCACATCCCATTGTCACACTTCGCAGGTCAGGCAGCCGCCATTTCAAGGGCCCACATGGCTTAATTTCTACTGCGTCGCACAGGCCTAGGCCTTGCATTGCCACTCATACAAGCCATTCAATGCATAGCGAATCGTGTTTTGTGCAAGCTGTGGTTACGTACCTGTGGGTTGCTTGACTCTGTGCTCCATGTTGTCCTTCCTAGGCACCGTCCGCTGGGACTTGCGAGGAGATGGAGGAATCCTCCTGTGTACAGACCGCTGGTGGACCTGTCGACAATGGAAGAACGACATGTCATACTGACATACAGACTTGACCGAGCCACTATACATGAACTGTGTGCCCAGCTGGAGCCAGACCGGATGTCCCCCATTCGCCAACCCACAGGGATTCCCCCTCTGGTGCAGGTGCTGTCAGTACTCCATTTTTTGGCAAGTGGATCATTCCAAACAACAGTGGCCATATCATCAGGGATGTCTCAGCCTATGTTTTCTAAGGTTTTGTCCAGAGTGTTGTCTGCCCTGATGAAATACATGCGGAGCTACATTGTTTTCCCTGAGGTGGGAGATTTGGCTACAGTGAAGAGTGATTTCTATGCCCTTGGACATATCCCCAACATCATTGGTGCCATTGATGGGACCCATGTGGCCTTGGTTCCCCCCAGTGGAAGTGAGCAGGTGTACAGGAACAGAAAAAGTTATCATTCTATGAATGTCCAGGTGGTCTGTTTGGCTGACCAGTACATCTCCCATGTAAATGGCAAGTTCCCTGGGTCAGTGCATGACGCGTACATCATGTGAAATAGCAGCATCCCTTATGTGATGGAACAGCTACAGAGACACCGTGTGTGGCTAATAGGTGACTCTGGTTACCCCAACCTGTCGTGGCTACTGACCCCAGTGAGGAATCCCAGGACAAGGGCAGAGGAACGTTACAATGAGGCCCATGGGCGAACTAGGAGGATTATAGAAAGAACCTTCGGCCTCCTGAAGGCCAGGCTTAGGTGCCTGCATATGACAGGGGGATCCCTAATGTACTCACCAAAGAAGGTGTGCCATATCATCGTGGCCTGCTGTATGCTTCACAACCTGGCTTTGCGACGCCAGGTGCCTTTCCTGCAGAAGAACGGTCCAGATGGTGGTGTTGTAGCAGCTGTGGAGCCTGTGGAGAGTGAAGAGGAGGAGGACGACGGGGACGACACAGACAACAGGGACACAGTGATACAACAGTATTTTCAGTAGCACACAGGTACGAATCAACCACGCCATTTTACATTTACTTAAAGTCTCCTGCCTCTCTACTGTCTGAGTTCCCCCCCAGTTCCTGTTAACTGAGTTGTGACTTTCCCTTCCATTTTCAGAGCTGTGGGCCCCACTGCGTTACCTCTTCTTTATTTGCCCATGGACTACAGCTGTGTAACAGTGGTATGTTGTCATCACAATGTAACTGAACATTTTGGCACCGTTATGTCTAATACATTTGTTCAAAATACAAGCAGACTCCAGATTTTTTTAGTGCAAGAAGTGATTTAATTCAAGTGCTAAATTTAGGGAACATGATTGTAAAACGGGGATGGGTGATGGTGGAGTAATGTCCATGGTAGAGTCCAGTTGTCAGTCGCCCAGGTGCATTGTCCATATGCCTGTGGAAGGATGGAGCAGGGGCAGTTCAAGGTTGGACAGGGTGACAATGTGGGACAGTGGGATGACATCAGGGGGTATCGTTTGCTGGCGGGGTCTTGCAATCCTACTCTGTCTTCTTGTGAGATCTCAGGTTCCGCTTGCGGGGTGGTTCTTCTTCTGCAGGAGGTGGGGTTCTGGTGGCCTGTCGTTGTGTGGGGGCCTCCTGTCCACTAGCGCCGGTGGAGGTGGTAGGCTGTTCCTGGTCCAGGCTAGTGACAGGGGCCCTTTGTGGTGCCACATGGTCCCGCAATGTGGTGACTATCTGGGTTAGGGCCACGACAATGGTCCCCATTGCGGAACTAATGTTCCTCAGTTCCTCTCTGAACCCCATGTACTGTTGCTCCTGCATGACCTGGATCTCCTGGAACCTGGCCAGTACCGTCGCCATCGTCTCCTGGGAGTGGTGGTATGCTCCCATGATGGAGGAGAGGGCCTCTTGGAGAGTCGGTTCCCTGGGCCTGTCCCCCCCCTGTCACACAGCAGCCCTCCCAGTTGCCCTGTTTCCCTGGGCCTCTGTCCCCTGGAGGGTGTGCCCACTACCACTGCCCCCAGGTCCCTGTTGTTGTTGGGTGGTGGGTCAACCTGGGTGCCCTGTAGTGGTGGACACACAGCTGATTGACGTGTCCTGGAGACAGAGGCATGGGCCCGCTGGGTGGGAGCTGTGCTGGTGTTCCTAGAGGGGGTTAGGTCTGGTGTAGCCTGTGGCTGTCTGGGGGAACCGACTGTCCCGAGGTCCCCGATGGGCCGGGCTGGTCATCAGGGTCCAGGGAGACAGAGCTGCTGTCGTCACTGGGGGCCTCTTCTGGGGGTGGGATGGACATCTCTGGACCCTCCGTGGTGGTGTGGTGGCGTTTGGGTCCTGCAGGGGTATAAGAGTATGGTTATTGCTTCTGTGTGTGGCATTTCGTGTAATGGGTGGGTGGCCATGTCCCCCAGTGCTGGCATTCCCTTGTGGGGGCTTTTGTGACAGTGGCTTGTGGGGGTGATGGGTGTGTGCAGTGGGCATGCTTTGGGGATGGGTGTCCATTCTTTGGGGACGCACGCAGGGCTAGGTTTTGGGATGGGTGGGATGTGATGGTGAGCCATTTGCAAGGAGTTGGTGTGATGGGGGTGGGGTGAGGGTGGGGGTATGATTTGGCATGCAGGTGGGGTGGGGGGAATGGAGTAGTGAAGATTTGACTTACCAAAGTCCATTCCTCTGCCTACTCCTGCGAGGCCCTCAGGATGCAGGATGTGCAAGACTTCCTCCTCCCATGCTGTGAATTCTGGGGGAGTAGGTGGGGGTCCGCCACCAGTCTTCTGCACCGCAATGTTGTGCCTTGATACCATGGAACGCACCTTCCCCCGTAGGTCGTTCCACCGCTTCCTGATGTCGTCCCGATTGCATGGATGCTGTCTCACAGCGTTGACCCTGTCCACTATTCTTTGCCATAGCTCCATCTTCCTGGCAATGGTGGTGTGCTGCACCTGTGCCCCGAAGAGCTGGGGCTCTACACAAACTATTTCCTCCACCATGACCCTGAGTTCTGCGTCAGAGAACCTGGGGTGTCTTTGGGGTGCCATGGGGTGGTGTGGATGTGGTGAGGGGTGGCGTATGTGTTGTAGAGTGTGGTGAGTGTGGTGGTGTATGGTGTTTTGTGCGTGGATGTGGTGTGGGTGATGTTGTGATTTACCTCTGTGTGATGGTGTACTCTATGCTGTGCTCTCTCTCTCTGTCCTTCAGTCGCAATTGTGGTCGTAGGGGTTTGTGGGTGATGTGGGTGTGTGTTTTATATTTAATTGGGTGTGTGGGAGTGGTGTGTGTATGTGTCTCA
The DNA here is from genome assembly GCF_031143425.1 of Pleurodeles waltl. Classification (NCBI taxonomy): domain Eukaryota; kingdom Metazoa; phylum Chordata; class Amphibia; order Caudata; family Salamandridae; genus Pleurodeles; species Pleurodeles waltl. The sequence goes on from NC_090436.1 coordinate 844,565,160, forward strand.
GGTGTGTGTATTTTGAATTATCCAATGTGGTAGTGTTTTGTAAAGGTGTGTGTATTTTGACCGCAGCAGTGTGTACCGCCAATGGAATACCGCGGTTGAAAGACCGCTGCGAGGATTTGTGGGTCGGAATGGCATGGGTGTATTTCTGTTGGCTTGACGGTGGAGGTTTGGTCATCGCCAGTTTCCCGCTGACCTTTGGTGTGGCGGACTTTTGTGGATGTCGGGTTTTTGGCGGTTTGCCTGTTGCGGGTCAGAATGACCGTGGCGGTTACCGCAGCCGCAGCGGTGTTATGGCGGCCTTCTGGCCGGCGGTAAGCGACTTTTACCGCTGAGGTCAGAATGACCCCCTAAGTATTGTCTTTACTTGTGTACACGTACAGTGTAACTGTAAGTGGTATTGCATGAGCTTTGCATATCTCCTAGTTCAGCCTAAGCTGCTCTGCTATAGCTACCTCTATCAGCCTAAGCAGCTAAAACACTACTACTTCACTAATAAGGGACAACTGGACCTGGTATAAGGGACAACTGGACCTGGTATAAGGTGTGAGTTCCCAAGGTACCCACTACAAACCAGGCCAGCCGCATACACCGCCAACCAAAAAAGGTAGGCTGCCAGCAGAGCAGAGGCCTGGAAAGAAGCAGTCTGATCTCCAGTGCTGATAGCACTACGACCAGCCACTGACTGTATTACAATCACACGGTTGCCGTGGCTCACCCCCATCGTGGCCGTGGTGGTCCGTGGTCACCAAAGTAATACACAACTGTGCATTGGATGAATTTGAAAACAACACCGCTGACACACACTGCCACAGTGCATAAACCTGCAAAGGACAGTATAAAACATACACCTTTACACACCACAACCCTTTGCATCTCCAAGGCAAAACACTGAAGCCAGAGCGACCTTTGTGCACAGAACAAATATTAAGCACAATTTTTTTCAAACCAACCACACACGTTTGTCCATTCACACCCTTTTGCACTTCTCCTTTTAGTAAGTTACTGTCACACGTTTTTCTTTCCACCATGTTACGTTAAAAAAAAAATCCCAATTTTGCTGCGGATGTGTTAAGAGTCATGGTGGATGAAATAATAAGTGTAGAGCCACAATTTTTTGGAGCACAAGTCCAGAATACACCTCTCAGTAGGAAAATCTAAATGTGGTACAGGATCGTCAAAAGAGTCAATGTGTACGCACTATACTGCACACAAAAGAAGATGTCAGGAAGAGGTGGAACAACCTCAGGGGCAAGGTCCGTTCCCTGGGGTCCAGGCAATAGCTGCAGGCCAAGAAGACTGGCGGTAACCCTCCCAGTTCACCATTACATCTCTTTTCATGAAAGAAGAAGGTCTTGTCCATCCTGTATCTTGAAGTCTTGAAAGGAATACATGGGGGAGTGGAGTCTGGTAAGTCAACACTAAAAATGTCACCAAAATTTCATGCATGCCTGCAGCTCACCTTTTGCCACTGTACTGTCGCTCCACTCCCCAACCCAGTGTTCACCTGACCAAAGACCTCTATTTGGCAACCCAAATTTGAAGTGCACTCACTTGGGGAGATGACATTTATATGTTGTGTGTAGTGCAGGCACTGGCATGACTACAACTCCCACAAGGCACTGTTCTACAACTCTAAACACCAGACCAGTGGTTACTTGTCCACATAACCCTGTTTGACAAATCAGCAAGAAACTTCATTCACCTAGGAGGCTACTATTTGTCAAGTGTGGGAAGTAGAGGGAGTGACCTGATTGCAACTCACAGGAGGCACTATTCCTGTAACTACAAACAATAGCACAGTGGTCACATGCTACAATACATCTATTAGTGAACTCTCAATTGAAGTGGACTCACCTGGGAGGATGACATTTGTATAGTGTGTGCAGAACCCTGTATGTGAGGTGGCAGCAGCTGTAGCTGCAAGTCAAGCTTCAGAGAGCTGGTTTGGCAGTACTGGGGGTCCATTGCGGAGCCCCAAGGATGCATGGAATTGGCTCCCCAATACCAGATTTGGAATGGGGGGACAATATCTTAGACACCTTACATGGCCATATTTGGAGTTACCATTGTGAAGCTACATATAGATATTAATCTATATGTGGTGCACGTGTGTAATGGCGTCCCCGCACTCGCGAAGTCTAGGGATTTGGCCCTGGACAGCATGGGGGCACCTTTGCTAGTGCAAGGTTACCCTCTCACTTAGTAACTTTGCACCTAGCCTTCATTAAATGAAGGTTAGACATATAAGTGACTTAAAAGTTACTTAAGTGCAGTTAAAATGGCTGTGAAATAGTGTGTGAACTATTTCACGCAGGCTGGCAGTCCTGTGAAAGGGTTTGTCTGAGCTCTTTTTGGGTGGCAAAAGAAATGTTGCAGCCCATAAGGATCTCCGGGAACCCCAATGCCCTGGGCACCTAGGTACCATATAATGAGGACTTATAAGGGGGTCCAGTGTGCCAATTGGAATTGGTAAATGAAGTCACTAGCCTATAGTGACAAATTTGGGAGTAGAGAGAGCATAAGCACTTAGGTTCTGGTTAGCAGAGCCTCAGTGACACAGTTAAGCACTTCAGACAACACACACATTAGGCCACAAACTATGAGCACTGGGGTCCTGACCAGCAGGATCCCAATGAGACAGGCAAAAACATACTGACATACAGGTAAAACTGGGGGAAACATGCCAAGAAAGATGGTACTTTCCTACAGTGTGTAGCATGGAGTGTGGCATGACTGCAACTCACAGGAGGTCCTGTATCTATAACTCCAAGCAGCAGACCAGTGTACTCTTGTCTAAGAATCCCTGTGTCTTAACTCCCAATTGAAGTGTACTCACCTGGGAGGATATCATTTGTCAAGTGTGTATAGCATAGGGAGTTACATGACATGACTGCAACTCCCAGGAAGCTCTGGTAAAACTACCAGACCAGAGTTCTCTTCTCCAAAGACTCCTTTTTGGTAACTCACACATGAAGTGTACTCACATGGGGGGATAACATTTATCAGGTATTGGGGAGTAGTGAGACTGACCTGACTGCAAATCCCAGCAGGTCTTTTTCTGTAAATACAAATACCAGCCCAGTGCTCTCTCCTCCAAATACCCTTGTTTGTTGACTCACAAATGAAGTGTACTCACCTTGGGGATAAAATTGGTCAGATATTTGAGAGTGGTGAGAGTGACATGACTGCAATTCCCAGGAGGCCCTGTTTCTCTAACTACAACCAGCAGCCCAGTGTTCTCTTCTCCAAATACCGTTGTTTATTAACTTAGAAATGAAGTGTACTCACCAGAGGGGATAACAGAAGGCACTGTTTCTCTAGCTCCAAACATCAGACAAGTGGTCACATATGTCCGAATACATCTTTTGGTAAACACTAAAATGAAGTTTACTCACCGAGGGAGATAACATTGGTCAAGTACGCGTACTACAGAGAGTGACCTGATGCAACTCTCAGGAGGCATTATTTCTTTAACTCCAACCACAGCACATTGTGCACTAGCCCAAATATACCTGTTTGTGAACTCTCAAATGAAGTGTACTTACCTGGAACTATAACAATTGTCAAGTGTTTGGAAGTAGAGGGAGTGACCTGACTGCAAAGCACAATGGGCCCTGTTACTGTAACTCAAAATACCAGTCTAGTGTACACTTGCTTAATTAACTGTGTGTTTTCACTCTCAATTGAAGTTTACCTGGGCGGATACCATTGTGTAATAAAGAGAGAAACCTGGCTGCAACTACCAGGTCATTGGTCCGAATGGGGACTGTAAGTGATTTAATATAAAATATTAATCCTAGGACTCATGTTATGTTTCAACAGGTATATATATGCCCTAACCTAAATGCAGTCTGCATTCAGATATGTAATACCCAACAATTGTATAGTATCTGTAGTGCAGAGAGTTACCTGACTGCAACCCAGGTGTCCCTGTTTCTCTAATTTCAAACACCAGACCACTGTAAACCTGTCCACACATCCCTGTTTGGTAACTCTCAATTGAAGTGTACTCACCTGGAAAGATATCATTTGTCTAGTGTCTAGTGCAGGGGGTGACCTGACTGCAAAGTCCAATAGACCCTGTGTTGTAACTCCAAACACAAGCCCAGTCTTCACTTGGCCCAATACATCTGTTAATGAGCTCCCACATGAGGTTACTCATGCATACTGTGTATAGTAGAGAGGGTGATCTGACTGCAAATCCTAGGAGGCACTGTTTCTTTACCTCTTTGTTTGGTAACTCTCACTTGAAGTCTTCTCACCTGTGAGGATGATATATGTATAGTGTATATAGTACAGGGAGCTCCATGACTGCAACATCCAGCAGGCTCTGTATCTGTAATTCTAAAGACCAGCAAAGTGTTCTTGTGTCCAAAGACCCTTGTGTCTTAACTCTCAATTGAAGTGTACTCACCTCGGAGGAAACCATTTGTATAGTGAGTGTAGTCCATAGAGTTACATGACTGCAACTCCCAGAAGGCTCTCATTTTGTCACTCCAACAACCAGTCCAGTGTCCTATTCTCCAAAGACTCATGTTTGGGAAATCACACATGAAGTGCTCTTACCTGGGGGATGACATTTATCAAGTACATGAAGTGGGCGGAGTGACATGACTGCCAAGGCCAGGAGGCTCTGTCTCCCCAACTTCAAACACAAGCCCATTGTTCTCATAACCAAATACCTCCTTGTCTTAACGTTCAATTGAAGTTTACTCACCTAGGAGGGACCAAGATACAGACCATGCTCAACCCTGAGATGTGTCTGGCCACCTAGCTCCATCTTGACCAACTAACCCAAGATTATACTATTGAGGAACGTGACACCTTACCCAGTTTGTACAACAAGTATTCTTAAGGCCTCAAGCTGCATCACCAGATTGGTATTGGCAGAAGACACATTCACAATGCACTGACCACATGATGACTCCAGTCACATATACAACAAAATCCTAGCTCTGCCTGCATAGCAATGAACTAGGCCTCAAAATGGCCAAAGACAGATCTTGCAGGGCCACTGTTTTCCCTGCATTGGTGGCAAGATGACATCTCATGCCATCCTCAAAAACTAAGGATCTGCACATCTCAGCAGCTGTTTCATTAAAAAAACTTGGCATGCTCCACAAATGTCATGTCAATACGTTTAGCTACAATAAAACTTTTTATAAGGTCCAAGCTCAATGTAACAATAAATCAGTGGAGGTAGATGTCACAATACAGCCATTAACGTATCTTTTACATCAACAGGTCAGGCTGCCACTGGGCACACAGTGGCTACAGAAGAGACTGCCACTACCCACATGGATTAAGTCCTCAGTGAAGAAGACACTCCTAGATGTTTGGACATGGAGGACGGTTTGGGCCCATCTGGGCAACCTGGTCAGACACCAATAGTGAGTCTCACTGTGGCCACATCAACACATCACAGCCTGGTTGTCCCTACATGACAGGTAACAATTCACCCCCCAAACTGTGATCCGAGCACACTGTTTACCATCTTGTGCCCCCCAGTCCTGGATCCTGAGTTGCAATGTAACACTTCTAGCAATGAAGGTCCAGGAACCAGTGGGAGAGGGCACCCTGTGGCAAGGGCACAGGCCTGTGTGGTTAGCGTTCCTGGGAGGGATGCTGTGTGCCTGTGGGATGAGGCTACTAGGGATGCTCTTGGACAGGATACCATCAGCCACATCATTGGGGTCTATCAGGATTCCCAAGGTGTGATGGGCCCGGTCTTGAGCGAACTACCGGAAATCAAGCAGCTAAAGAGGAACATCCATAGGGACATGCATGAACAGTGGAATGCTCAGAATACTAACATGGCCTCGTTAACGGGGGTGATGAGGGACAATAACACTCTGAGCAGGGCTCTACAACCCCACCCTACCCCTCGCTTTGGTCAATCAATACTAAGATCTTGTTCATCGGTGCCAGCCACTGAAAGGGAGACCTTGCCAGAGGAACAAAACCCAGACATTCTTTCCTCTGTAGCAGCAGATCCCCCCCCACCATGCAAGTGGGGATATCTGGTGAAGAATCCAGGAGGTGTGGATGGCAAGACACTCACTACTGCCAGCAAGTGACCTCTTCCTAAATGAACTCCTTTGTGTGCCACACATTCACTCTGTTAACTGATCCTGTACTACCTTCCAGTTCCAATAGGAGGAGTACTCCGGACTTTGGACTCCCAGTGGTGTGGCATCTACTTCAATGATTTCATTCACCATGACTGAACCCTTCACTTTATCATTTGTCGTTTTTACTGTCCACATTTGATTTAATGCATCTGCACTGTAATGAATTCACCCATCAAAAACTAATAGTCTGCTTGCTTAATTTCAAGATTTTGCTAAATAGAGATGTTAGACCATGTGTACCATATGATGAAGACATGGCTTATTTGTGCAAGAAGGGATAATTCATAGGTAAAGAGTGTTCTGCTGAGGTTTATAACCATTAATCACAAACAAAACAGTACAAGTGTCTGGTCAAAACAAACATTTTATTCCAGTGTACAGCACATAGGCTGCTCGAATGTGTAAACCTTTGTGACATAAGAATGTGTGACTCATACTGAGTCAAAGTATATGTTCCAGGGTACAGCCCCCAGACCACGGTGGGAGGGATTTGCAAAACATTGCCTTGTAGAATAGGCAAACATTAAAGTGATTAATGTCAGCAGCTTGAGCCTTATCACAGACCACACCAAAGTAACCCAGCATCACATGATCCAAGATAACGAGGGATGGCAGTACAACATTCATTGATCACAAGCCAATCATTATAAAATGACCATGCATCTGGTGGTATGAGACAAACATATGTCAGTGTTTTGGCACGGGTACCGTGGCCTTAATGATGACACACATCTACAGCTACAAGAACAGTGTTTGGCCAATGTGAAGGGCGAATGCCTGGCTCACAATTGATGATTACATATTTCATGCCCACACAATGACACACATGATGCAATTGGCCCACCACGGCACACAAAACAAGTCCAATATGCACTTCTGACTTTCCACCCAAACACTGTTCAAGTTTCTTTGGCACAGGTCTCAAACATACCAAATCTGTGACCTGCATTACCTAGAGATATCCATGTCCACTCTGTATGTCAGAACAGCATCAGAAACTTGCCAATGTCACAAATCTGAAATGCCCACATGAGGATGTTATGGTGAAGGTACCTGCACAATGACAAACAAGGAGTATACTTGCCTATTACACAAATCACATAGCACACATCTGGAAATGAAATTACATTGCAATGAGATTGACACAAACAAAGCAGCATCATTAAGGTAGGGATATGTCAAGGGCTAACTCTTCAAACAGCCTTTGGCTGAAAATTAGAGAGTATCAGCTCCCTAGTTGTTTCTAAAAGACTTAACTCCACACAGTCTCAAAACTACAGTGCATTGTACAGTCATAGTCATTGCATCACATGACATACTTACACTCATGAAAAGTAGCTGTTGATGAGATCTTCCTACAAGACCGCTCCTTCCTCTTCACCACTTTCATCATCATTTGGCATTTCAGAAGTCTCACCCAGTGGCACTGCAGGCTCCCCTCCCCCCTCTGGGATGTACAGCATATTCCTTCACAGGTTAATGTTGTGGCACATGCAGCATGCCACAGTGATCTTACACATTTTTCTGGGTGAGTAGAGGATGGATCCACCAAGCTGGTCAAGATACCTAAATCTGGCTTTCAGGAATCCAAAAGCCCGCTCCACTACCTGCCTTGTTCTTCCATTAGCCTTACTGAATCAGACTTCCCCTAGCATAGTTGGATTCCTTATTGGTGTCAACAACCAAGGACTAAGGCTATACAGAGTCTCCTGTGAAGTAATGGGACATATATGCAACAATGAGTCACTCACTTCATGATTGTAGCACCAGACATTGCACATACACACATACACAGCACAGATGTGACTTACCAAACAGCCAGGCCCTCTCTGGGTACAGTTGTGACATCAGCTGGGGTATGGTGCTGGGTATGGTGCTGTTCTCAGTAATGAACGAATCATGGGCTGAACCCGGATAACGGGCATAGACCTGTAAAATGTAGAGATCTGCCCAACAGACAACTTGCATGTTGATGGAATGGAAGTTATTTCTGTTGCAGTATACTTGTTCATTGACCTGCAGTCGGACCAAGCCAACATGTTTGCCATCAATGGCCCCTCCCACATGTGGGATACATGCAAAACCATAAATGTCAGCCTTCACATGGGCTAAATCCTCACATTGGGCAAACTGGATATAGCTGTCAAGGTGTTTCAACATTGCTGTGACAAAATCTTTAAACGCCAGACTAAACATAGGATGGGACATGGCAGCAGATAGGGCCATTGTGTGTTGAAAGGACCCTGTGACTAGGAAATGTAATACTGACATGACTTCTACAATGGGTGATATGCTAGTTGCATAACTAATAGCTGCCATCTGTTCTGGCTCCAACAGTTGACATAAGTTCACTATTGTTTGCCTATTCAGATGGTAGAGCAGGATGATGTGTCTTTCTTCCATGGTCTGAAGGTCTGACAGTGAACGGTAGACAGGAGGTTGTCACATCCTTCCTCTCACTGGGTACCTATGTATGACAAGACTTGGGCCCTATTACAACCCTGGCGGTCGGTGGTAAAGGGGCGGTAAAACCGCCAACAGGCCGGTGGAAGAAAAATTGAATTATGACCATGGCAGAAACCGCCAACATAGACAGCCACTTTAACACTCCAACTGCCACAGTGGTACAAACAAACAGCATGGCGGTCACCACCAACAGACAAGCGGAAGACAATGTACCGCCCACACTATTATGACAGGACAATCCGCCACCTTTTCCGGGGCGGATTTAACGGAAAAAAAACACGGTGGAAACAGGAATTGGAAGGGAAAACACTCACCTCTACACACCCCATGAGGAAACCGGACGCCATGGACCCTGAACTCCAAATACTCCCTGCAATAGTCTTCCTGCTCCTCTACCAGGAGCACGACCAACAGCGGTGACGGCCACAGTGAGTACTGCACCTACAACGCAGGGGAGGGGGGAGGGAAAAGAGAGTGACACACACATGCTACACGGAACACCCCCACCCACAACACACACACCAATACATGCTGAAACATTACATTTACACCCCCCAACCCGGTGGAAGAACGCAATGACATAAGGAAATGATTTGATTGATTGTAATCATGTAAAATCCATTAGTCAAAACCTTATATACACAATAAACAAATATGTACACCAAGAATTCAAGTCCAGGTACTGCACCTATATAGTCTGTGGACCACTGGGCCCAAAATGCATGGGCAAGGGCCACACTTGATACCCGATCGAAATGGAGAGAACACTGCAGGTGCATCAGATCGAAATAAAACAGGCATCTCAGGGGGAAGGGAAGGAGGGCACCAGCTCCACGAGGGGGCTCCATGCCCGTTGATGTATCCTGGGGAGTGCAAAGCCACAGTCTCTCAAGTCTCTCCAGTGGGTGGTTTGCCCACTGCTTTATCCTGGGGAGTGCAAAGCCACAGTCTCTCAAGTCTCTCCAGTGGGTGGTTTGCCCACTGCTTTATCCTGGGGAGTGCTAGGCCACAGTCTCTCAAGTCCCTCCAGTGGGTGGTTTGCCCACTGCTTTATCCTGGGGAGTGCAAAGCCACAGTCTCTCAAGTCTCTCCAATGGGTAGTTTGCCTACTGCTGAATCCTGGGGAGTGCTAAGCCACAGTCTCTCAAGTCTCTCCAGTGGGTGGTTTGCCCACTGCTGCATCATGGAGAGTGCAAAGCCACAGTCTCTCAAGTCTCTCCAGTGGGTGGTTTGCCCACTGCTCTATCCTAGGGAGTGCAAAGCCACAGTCTCTCAAGTCTCTCCATTGGGTGGTTTGCCCACTGCTTTATCCTGGGGAGTGCAAAGCCACAGTCTCTCAAGTCTCTCCAATGGGTCGTTTGCCCACTGCTTCATCCTGGGGAGTGCAAAGCCATGGTCTCTCAGGTGGATGCATACATACATATCGAGCCTTTTACTTTTAAACAATTATTAAATAATTTTCTGCTCTCTCTCTAATCAGTATCTGTTTCCTGGGTGGTGTCTTTGCATTACTGCATCCTTCCTCTGCTCTCTCTTCTTTGCTCTAGTGCTTCGATGCTCTTTGTGAGTAGGAATGCGCTTTATAAATATGGCATACATACAAATATGCCTTTCTTCACTGGTTCTGGAGGTGGCCTTTTGTCCAGAGTGCTTCATCCTGCCAAGGACTGAGGTAGTGGATGTGAATCTCCACTGGTTCTGGAGGCGGCCTTGTGCCCAGAGTGCTTCATCCTGCCAAGGACTGAGGTAGTGGATGTGAATCTCCACTGGTTCTGGAGGGGGCCTTGTGCCCAGAGTGCTTCATCCTGCCAAGGACTGAGGTAGTGGATGTGAATCTCCACTGGTCCTGGAGGAAGCCTTGTGCCCAGAGTGCTTCATCCTGCCAAGGACTGAGGTAGTGGATGTAACACTCCACTGACGGTGGGGGAACATCAAAGCTTCCCAGGCCCCTGGAACTGACCACCAGCCTCATACGAATTACCACTGGGGATGGCATCGATGTATGCGGAGGTGCCACTTGCTCAGGTTGTTGCGTGGCCGCTGGCGGTGCTTGCGGAAGGTTCAGTAGCGGCAGTGCTTGCGGCAGTCATTGGGCCGGTGGTGTTGGTGGCGGCCTCACTGACTGCGGTGCAGGTGGCTGGCTCACTGACAGCCGTGCTGGTGGCTGGTTCCCTGGGCCTGTCCTCCCCCTGTCGCACAGCAGACCTCCCAGTTCCCTGATTTTCCTGGCCCTCTGTCCCCTGAACCGTGTGCCCACTGCCACTGCCCCCAGGCGCCCGCTGTTCTTGGGGTGGTGGGTTTGCCTGGGTTCCCTGTAGTGGTGGACACACTGCTGCTTGAAATGTCCTGGGACAGAGGTATGGGCCCATTGGGTGGGTGCTGTGCTGGTGTTTCCTGAGGGGGAGGCTCTGTGGTGGCCTGTGACTGTGACTGTGTCAGGGGAACCGACTATCCCGAGCTCCCAGATGGGCCAGGCTGGTCATCTAGATCCAGCTGAACACAGTTGCTGTCATCACTGTTGGCCTCTTCTGTGGGGGGGGGGGACATGTCTGGAACCTCCTGTCCGGTGATGTTGGGTATGGGTCCTGCAGGGGTGTAAAGGCATGATTATTGCATCTGTGTGTGCCATGGTGTGCAATGGGTGGGTGACCCTGTACCCCAGTGCGTACATTCTTGTGAAGGACCTTGTGTGATAATTGTTTTGGGGTCTGTGTGGGTATCTGTAGTGGACATGCTTTGGTGATGGGTGTCCATGCTTTGTTGTTGCATGCAGGGCTTGGTGTTGGGATGTGTGGTTTGTGATAATGGGACATATGTGAGGAGTTGGAGTGATGGGGGTGAGGGCGAGGGTGGGGGTATGTGATGGTATGCAGGTAGGGTAGGAGATATGGTAGTTCAAGATTTGACTTACCAGATTCCATTCCTCCAGCTACTCCTGCGAGGCCCTCAGGATGCAGTATAGCCAAGACCTGCTCCTCCCATGTTGTTAGTTTTGGGGGAGGAGGTGGGGGTCCGCCGCCAGTCCTCTGAACTGCAATCTGGTGTCTTGAGACCACGGAACGCACTTTTCCCCGTAGGTCATTCCACCTCTTCCTGATGTCATCCAGTGTTCTTGGATGCTGTCCCACTCCGTTGACCCTGTTGACGATTCTGCACCATAGCTCCATCTTCCTAGCTATGGAGGTGTGCTGCACCTGTGATCCGAATAGCTGTGGCTCTACCCGGATGATTTCCTCCACCATGACCCTGAGCTCCTCCTCAGAAAACCTGGGGTGTCTTTGCGGTGCCATGGGGTCATGTGGGTGATGTGTGAGGTGGTGTGTGTTGTGATGTGTAAGGGGATGTGTTTGTGTGTGTTGTGTGAGGTGCGTGCTTGTTGTGTGGGTGATGGTGTTGAGTGCATGTGGATGCTAGTTAGTTGATGGTGGTGTCTCTCTCTGGCCTTCTGTCGCAATTCTGGTCATAAGGGATTGTGGGTGATGTGGGTGTGTGTTTTATATTGTATTGAGTGTGTGAGAGTGGTGTGTGTATGTGTATCAAGTCGGTGTATTTTGATTTGTCAAATGTGGTTGTGTTTTGTAAATGTGTGTTTATTCTGAGAGTGGCGGTGTGTACCGCCAATGGTTTACTGCGGTTGAAAGACCGCCACGTGGATTCGTGGGTCGTGATAGTGTGGGCGTATTCCTGTTGGCGTGACAGTGGAGGTTTTGTTATCGCCAGTTTATCACTGACCTTTGGTGTGGTGGACTTGTGTGGGTGTCTGGATTTTGGTGGATTCCGAGCTGTGGGTCATAATAGCTGAAGTGGAATTTCGCAGCCAGGGCAGTGTGTTGGCGGTCTTCTGCATGGCGGTAAGTGGCATTTACCACCAATGTTGTAATGAGGGCCATCATTTCTTACATTGGTCAGTGTGTTCTCAGCAACATACATTATGCATGCCAATGATATCATGTGATTTTATAGACATGGCAACCAGGACACATCACAGCTGCAAATAACAAAAGGGTCACATGTGGCCACCAGGGTGTTCCACACATGTGGTCACAAAATGTATAAGGACCAAACTCAAAGATATGTCACACAATTTTCTTTGAAATGTCACTAGATATTCCTACCCCCAAAATGACCATCGGAAGTGGTGGACTGTGCCTCACTGTTAAAAGCCATCTGTGCCCTGCAACATACTACAATAGTCTTTGATAATAGGACCTACATGACAAGACAGGATAAGCCTGTTTGTGAGGTAAAGAATCCATCTTTGTAGGTGTGATACAGTTTACATAGCCCAATACAACATTTCAGGCCACCAAAATGACGGCTGCCTGACCTACTCCACTGAACAGTAGGAATCACCCATTAAATCTGGCAGAAGTTTTCATGGTGGTAGGCAGTTGTAACTGTGGTGGACACAGCCATGGGCTTACATTGTTGCCAGTGGTGTTCACGACCAAATGGCTGTGTTCACCGGTGGTTACAACCACATATATGGGGACGTGACCTCCATGTTCTGCAGATTCACTCACTTGATTCCTGACACTACTACCAGCAAGAACTCCCTGACCTTAGCTGCTGTGTGCTGCCTCTGGGAGCAATCATGCCACATCCAGCAGGTGATAGGGTCCCTGCCTTCTCTCCAGAGGAGCTGAATACGCTGGTGAATGAGCTCCTACCCCTGTATGAACAGTTCTATGGCTCGCCAGAGGAGCAGGTAAATCCCTCAAGTGCACATTTTTCCATGTACTTCACCATCCTTTCCCTCCTCACAGTCTAGAATGTGCCCATGTGTTAGAGTTTGACTACTTGTGTGCTTGTTGTTGCAGTCTGTTTGGCAACAATGGGATGGACAATATGCAGGTATTGGCGGCCAGTACCATATGTTAATTTCAGTCACATTGTACTGTGTGTAAATATTAGTGTCCTAGATCATCTTTGTTTTGGCTGCACATAATTAGGTAAGGATACTTTACTGCCAACCACTGCCATCTCTTTCCTCTTGATTGTTGTAAATGTCAGACATCATGTATGTGCATGACATAAGCTGAGTAAGCATTTTGTATGAGTCAGTTGAGAGTCATGTGAGTAATTTGTATAGTGCCACAGATCTTTCAAAACACATCTGTCCTTGCTAAACTGTTGTGTGGAAGGCATATCATAAATCACTCTCCCCTTCAGGTTGCCACACAAACCACATGCCAAATTTGTGCTGGCTGCCTACACGATGTACTGTCTTGCATGGAAGTGATGGGAATGGAGTGTCATGTAGGGTCTGACAGCTCAGCCTGCAGAGACCAGGGCCTGTCAAATGCATTTTGCAGTATGGGACCCAGTCTAGTCTGTGGGAGAGTCACAGTGGTTATGCAACTGTGGCACTGTTCCTGTACACCAGCAGATCCTGTCGTGTGGCCAATATGAGGCTCTAGTGGCAAAACCTACACTGAATGCCTCAGTGCTATGACTATATCAGGAATGGGTACAGAGATAAATCATTATTTTAGTTAATATGTGCACTCAGCATCATTGTCAGCATGTGTCTTACACTCATGACAGGTCCCTTAGTCTCACAGCTCTTTTGTCACCTTCCCATAGGTCATATTTTTCTTGTACAGGCATATTGTATAACTGAGAGTCCCACAGTGCAGACAGTGTGTTGATTCCTGGGAGGCCATGTTATGTGGCTCAGTAGCTTGATCAAATAGCAGAAACTGTAGAATGCATGCCTTTGTTAGTTGTATGTCATCTATGTAGGATGGACACACATGTTCAAAGGAGTATTATGTCATAGGAATGTACCATCTTTCTTGGCATGTTACACCCAATTTCTGCCTGTTTGTCAGTGTGTTTTTACTGTATCACTGTCCTGCTAGTCACGAACCCAGTACTCATAGTTAGTGGCCTATATGTGTTGTCAGTATGCTTGACTGTGTCACTGGAGTTCTGCTAGCCAGAACTCCAGTGCTTATGCTCCCTCTGTTTACCAAATGTGTCACTATAGTTCGGTGACTCCGTATTCCAATTCAGATTAGCACACTGGACCCCCCCTTATAAGTCCCTAGTATATGGTACCTAGGTACCCAGGGCATTGGGGTTCCAGGAGATCCTTATGGGCTGCAGCATTTCTTTTACCACCCATAAGGAGCTCATACAAACACTCCTTCAGGACTGCCACTGCAGTCTGAGTGAAATAGTGCACACACTATTTCACAGCCATTTTCACTGCACCAGGGAACTTATAAGTCACCTATATGTCTAACCTTCAGTTACTAAAGTCTAGGTGCATAGTTACTGTGTGTGAGGGCACCCTTGCACTAGCAAAGGTGCCCCCACTTTGTTCAGGCCCAATTTCCCAGACTTCGTGAGTGCAGGGACACCATTGTAAGCGTGCAGTACATATATGTCAATAAATATAAGTAGCTTCACAATGGTAGCTCCAAATATGGGCATGTGAAGTGTCTAAGATTGTGAAATTGAACCCCCAATCCAAATCTGGTATTGGGGTTTCAATTCCATGCATCCTGGGGTCTTCACCATGGACCCGCAGTACTGCCAAACCAGTGCTCTGAGGTTTCCACTGCAGCCCCAGCTGCTGCCACCTCACAGACAGGTTTCGGCCCTCCTGGGGATTGAGCAGCTCAATCCCAGGAAGGCAGAACAATGCATTTCTTTTAGCAGAGGGGTGTTACACCCTCTCCCATTTGAAATAGGTATTACAGGCATGGGAGGGGTATCCTCCCAGAGCCTCTGGAAATGCTTTGAAGTGCACAAACCGTGCCCCCCTTGCATAATCCAATCTACATGATTTAGATACCCCAAGACCCTGCTCCGGTGCGAAACTGGATAAAGGAAAGGGGATTCACCACTCCCATGTCCATCACCACCCCAGGGATGGTGCCCAGAGCTCCTCCAGAGTATCCCCGGCGTTAGCCATCTTGGATTCCAAGATGTGCGGACCCGCTGAGAGCATCTGAGTGTCCATTGCCAGCAGTTGATGTCAGAGACCCCTCCTGATAGGTGCCTACCTGGGTAGGTAGCCAATCCCCCTCTCAAGGCTATTTAGGGTCTCTCCTCTGGGTGTTTCCTCAGATTCGGTTTGCAAGACTCCACCAGGACTCCTCTGCATCCTCTGCTTCAGCTTCTGACAGTCGGATCAACCGCAGACTGCTCCAGGAACCGCTGTAAGTGCAACAAAGTATCCAGGAAGGCTACAGTGACCTGCAATTTCAGCTCTAGCCAGCAACTGCAACAGTTTCCAGGTTGTGCACGCTCTGAGGACTGCCTGTCTTCACTCTGCAGCAGAAGAACCGAAGGAATATCCTGTGGAGTGATGGAGTCAGTTCCCTGCTTCAGCAGGCACCTCTCTGCGATGATGACTGGTACTCTGAAACACATCTCCTGTCAGCGAGCATGATCCCTGAAACACAGGTGATAGGCTGAAGTGATCATGACTGTCCCAAGGTCTGGCTGTCCAAATTTGGTGGAGGTAAGGACTTGCCACCCCGTGCCAGACAGTACCCTTGTGCATCGTGACCTCTGCATCTCCTTGGGCTTCTGTGCACTTCTTCTAAAAGATCTTCATGCACCACATAGCTCAGGTCCCCAGCACTCTATCCTGTGATGCTCAGCTCCCTGAGTTTTTCTCTAGCAGCGTGGGATCCCTTTCTGTAGTGCTGTAATGACCACACTTTGCAACTCCTTTGTCCCCGTGTCCTGGGACTCCTGTAGGTGCTGTCTGGTCTTCTGAGGGCTCTCTGAAGTGCTGAGAGCCCCCTCTGTCTCCTCAGTCCCAGTTGAAACCTCCAGGTCCCTCCTAGATCCGGGCAGCAGCTCTTTGATGCAAAACACATTCTTGCGTGAATCAAGGCTTGTTGGCAGAATCCAGTGACACAAACAGCCTGCATCCAATAACTCGACATGGGACTTCTCTTGCACCAAGCAGGAACCCACATCTATCTTCATTGGTGCATTTCTGTACTTTTCTTCCAACCGGGGGATCCACTTTTGCACCTTTATCTAGGTTAGCAGGGGCTCCCGTTCTTCCTGTACTCTCCATCGACTTCGGGACTTAGGGCCTCATTCTGAGGCTGGCGGCGGTAGCCGCCCTCCTGGCGGGGACCGCCATATGGCCGCTCCGCGGTCGAAAGACCGCGGAGGCCATTCTGGCTTTCCCGCTGGGCTGGCGGGCGACCGCCAGAAGTCCGCCCGCCAGCCCAGCGGGAAACCCCCTTCCCACGAGGAAGCCGGCTCCGAATGGAGCCGGCGGAGTGGGAAGGTGCGACGGGTGCAGTTGCACCCGTCGCGAATTTCAGTGTCTGCTAAGCAGACACTGAAATTCTTTGTGGGGCCCTCTTACGGGGACCCCTGCAGTGCCCATGCCATTGGCATGGGCACTGCAGGGGCCCCCAGGGGCCCCACAACACCCCATACCGCCATCCTGTTCCTGGCGGGCGAACCGCCAGGAACAGGATGGCGGTATGGGGTGTCAGAATCCCCATGGTGGCGCAGCAAGCTGCGCCGCCATGGAGGATTCCATAGGGCAGCGGAAAACCGGCGGGAGACCGCCGGTTTTCCCTTTCTGACCGCGGCCAATCCGCCACGGTCAGAATGCCCTTGAGAGCACCGCCAGCCTGTTGGCGGTGCTCTCGTAGTCGTTGGCCCTGGCGGTCAATGACCCCCAGGGTCAGAATGACCCCCTTAGTCTCCTTTCTCCACAGGTCTTCAGGTCCAGGAATCAATTTTTGGTTTCTTGCAGTCTTGCTTAGTTATTGCATAATCCTTCACCACATCTTCTAGTGTGCTCTGAGGAAACTTGCTGCACTTTACTCCTGTTTTCCGGGGCTCCGGGGTGGGGTACTTTATATACCTTTGGTGTTTTTTTAAAACTCCCAGCACTCCTCTGCACACTACACTTGCCTAGGGGGATTCTGACTTTTGCATTCCACTATTTTAGTATATGGTTTGTGTTGCCCCTAGGCCCATTGCAATCTATTGTGTTTTTCACTGTTGGCACTATTTTCTTACTGTGTACTTACCTGGTTTTGGTTAGTAGTGTATATATTCTGTATAATACTTACCTCCAGTAGGAGTATTGCCCCTAAGATATTTTTGGTCTTTTGTCAATAAATAAAGTACCTTTATTTTTGGTAACTCAGAGTATTGTCTTTTATTGTGTATAAGTACTGTGTGACTATAGTGGTATTGCAATAGCTTTGCATGTCTCCTAGTTCAGCCTTGGCTGCTCTGCTGCAGCTACCCCTAGACAGCCTAAGCTGCTAGACACTGCCTACATTTCACTAAAGTGGATCACTGGACCTGGTATAAGGTGTAAGTACCTCTGGTACCCACTACAAACCAGGCCAGCTTCTCAAATATGTGAGCACAGATCCCCCCCCGAAGTGGCATGAATCCGCATTTGTTGGTCCACATGTCCACACATGGACAGGGAAGACACTTTCTTTACCCATCATGCCAGCCCCTTCATTGTTACTCATGTGTAATGTTGTAGTTTATGTTCTGGCAGTTGCCCGTAGGGACACCATGCAGTGAATCATTCTCACAGAGTGTGAATGTGTTGGGCCATTCATGCACAGTGGTGTGTAGTGTTTCATAGTGGAGCATGGTCTACCTGATGTCAGTAAGCTTGCTTAGTCATTGTAGGCCCTGAGCAGGGTAGTGGGTTAGTCTGCAGATGGAAATATATATGTCTGTAGTCATGTGCCTGTACTTATTGGCTTGTATGTGTCACACTTGGGGAGTGTTGACAAATAGAAAAGTCCTAGCTTGGTGTTACTGACATGTATGTGACTTAACCATTTGTGATGAAACTGCGATTATAATCTCTTGATTTGACTTTTGCATCCATGCAGATCAACGCACATCAAAGGAAGACTGTTGCATGGAAGGTGCGGACCCTGGTGGAGGTTCACAGCCGTGGGAGCGCCCACTGCAGGAAAAGGTGGGAGGACATGAGAAGCTGGGACAGGAAAATCACGGAGGTCCATCTGGGGATGTCCTCCCAACGTGGGCGGAGTGCACGTCAGACCCTGATCCCCCTAATTGCCCAGATTCTGGGAGAAGCCTATCCAGCGCTTGATAGAATTTGAGGACAGCACAGCAGCCACAAGGGAGTGAGTACAGGGCATATTCCTGCTTGTCACATTGCCTAGTGAATGTGTTGGTTTCTAAAAACTCCCCCTGACAATTAGGGATGGGCTATGTGTCACACAGTGAATGAGTGATTGTGTATGTAGACATGTCATGTGTTGTATACTGATGTGCCTTACCTATTGGCCCAGGGACCTAAGGCATTGCTGTGTACTATTCACAAACCACTTGCTCTCGCGGGACGACATATGGCTATGAACAGTGATAAATCAAGTAGTGTTTGTTGTTGTAGTGTGTGTAAATTCTATGCAACAGACCACTACATCTCAGTGTTACAGGCCAAAGGTAAGGATGTGATGGACCACTGTCCTCAGCCATGTGTCTGGGTAAATGAGTATATTGACATCTACCACCCAGAGACTAGCTGTCTTCAGTGTATGATGGATGCTGGTGTCTCACTGTAGTCTGTAATGTGAAGATGGTCATCATACATGTGACAGAGCCTACATCGTACTTTGGGTGCAGCTATGGTTCACTACTTTCTTTTGGTCAGTGGGGAACGTACTTTGACATGATTTATGTGCCATCACTGCTGACAGCATTCCTTGTGCCTACATGTCAACATGTGTCCCTTTCTCATTAGCGAAACATTTGTAAGCTGCTGTTTCATGCATGGTCTATCTCTGTTGATGGGATGATGTCTATATTACTTCCCATGTATGTGCATGGCAAACTGTGGGTGGAAATAGCCATTTAAAATGGGGGTACTTTTTATGTTGTTCCACATAGAGGAGTTTATCACCATTGTTTATTGGCTGACACGTTCCCTCATGCATCATAGAATGTCCTTTGGCATGTTCCATTGCAGTAGGAATTAGGGACATGACAGGTAGGCCTAGAGTTTTGATCCACAAGGTGCGTTGCTATGCCAATGATGTGGCAGCATGTACTAAAGTGTATTTCACATGTGTAATGGGTAAGGTTTGTGACCTGACTGTTGGCATGCATCAGGGGTTGACTTGCAGTTCTGTTGAAATCAAGAGTTTGGGTACAAGCATTCATCAACAGACAGTTGTCTGGGTCTGCATTACCATATTTGAGACGATGATGTAGCTTCCACTTGGGCAACATGTTGATGGCCTTCAACAAGTACTTGCAAATCTTAGGGCCTCTTCAACATACAAGGGACTAATGGAGTCTACTGATGCACTATGTTATTGTAAGGGGGACCAGACATTTGTAGTGATTATCCTGGGGCTTGTTGATTCATTGTATTGTGGATTTTGGGGACATTTCTCACTAGCATATTGCACATGATGTCTACAGTGTCCATTTCCATGCCATATGTGTGGCCTATGTGAGCAACAGTAGTCCTACCTCCATGACTGTGTTTGGGCAAATATCACTTGAGGAAGTGAGCATTTTTTATATGTTTTCAGTGTGATATGAGTAGTTCCATGTCACCTTCTCTAGGCTATTGCACTTTTGACATCAACATGGCAGGATTTTTTAGCATAATTTCCTATTATTAGGTCATTAAGTATGAGACAAATAGACGTGAACATCACCTTGAGTGGGATCTGTTGGAATGCATTTGGCATTGGCCTACTATTGTATGACAAGTAACAGAGGTCTCCTCCATGGGCCAAAGTTTTGCAAATGATAAGGTATCCTACTTATTGAATGGTTATAATTATTACAAAACTTCAGTCATTCAATTATAGTTGTCTAAGATCCTGATTTTGCTGTGGGCAACTGTTGACAGTTCAGATGACATGCATGCATATGGTGTGGCACATGTATGTGCCCCTTAGGTGGAGTTAGTTGCTGGGGCCTACTTGACATCATGGTAATGTGTGCTAATCAGAGCCGTTGTTCAAGTGTGATCAAGGACATATGGCGACCTTATTTCTCTTTGTATTTGCAGCATCAGCACCGGCAAGTAAAGGAGAAAGGACACAGTCAAGTGGGAAAGAACCTGGCTATGGGACATTTGGTCAAGACACCACGGAGACAAAGGGCCCCAGTGGCCCCAGTGGCCCAGAGGGTGAGGGGACTGCCACAGGGGAAATCAGAACATCCTCTTCTTTATCTGAATTGTCCAGTGAACACTCCTTAGAGGTGGTGGACCCATCAGTGCATCCCCCTGCATCATCTTTGTTCATCACCCCCGTTCTATCACCACCCTCCCTGTTGATCCCCATACAGTTGCTTGTGCCCGCTCACCCAAAAGGGTGGGTGTCTCCTATGCCACAGGCACTTGTGCCCAAGCCCCTGTTACCCATGCTGCACTCAGTGAGGAGACGATTGACCTCCTGAGAAGTATCTCTGTGGCTCAGACAGCTTTTGTGAATGCCATCCAGGGATTTGCAACCCAACTCTGGAAAAGGAATGCATTCCTAGAAGGCATTAATGGTGCAATGTCCGGCCTGCACAGATCTTTTCAGACTCTGGCCTCCACATTGACAGCAGCCTGTCACCCTACCTCCTGTCTGCCCTCCACCTCCCTTTTTCCGAATTCAAATCCCCTTTCCCAATCTTCCCAAAACACACAGACTGATCCACACGCACCCACCTCAACGCACAAGAGCAGCACACACAGGCACAAGCACCACGAAAACATACCGGCACTCAAGCAAACAACAGACACCAACAGACACAACAAGTCACCACTTCCCCAGACACCCCACCATCCCAGGTGTAACACACATAACATTAGGCACACACACAGGTAACACCACAACAGTCAGTAACACATCCACCACACCCAGCATATCTGCAGACACCACACCAACAGACACACAAGCATCCACCTCAAGCACCATACCTGTAGACACCACACAAACAGAACAAACATCCACCACATCTCTATACCTGCAGACATCACCCCAACGACACACACACACACACATCTACCACCCCATCCCTCAGCACCTCCACCTCAAAGAGCCCTAAGACATACAAATCCACTCACTCATGCAACAGACACCACCCAACACATGCATACCTCCCAGACGCACACAACCATGACATCCAAACTGACGCAGCAGACTACCACTCATTTGACCTCCAAATCTCCACCCCATTCTGCTGACCATCCCCATGTCCCACAGAAACTTTTTTTGCAGACCTTGAACTTTCCACTGTTCCCTCCACCACCTGTCTCAAACCCAAGGGACCCCAACCAACCTCCTAACCCGTCCCTTCCACCTCCAAGTTCTCCCCTGCCTCCCCTACAAGCATCCTTTCTCCTCCCCCCAAGAAGGACCCTACCCATCCCAAGAAGCAGTGGACCCCTCCCAACCTCAAGACCAAACCTACCCCTCCCAATGCTGACCCCCACTCCCACAAAGATGATCCCTGAGGTGCCTGCCTGCCCACTTGATGACCCTTCCTGTGGAGGTTCCCTGGCAGTTAGGAGTCAAGTGACGGCACCAAGATGTGCCTGTGTCAAAGCATATGGATTGGCCAATGGCCTTGGACTATTGAAAGCTGTTATAATGAAAACCAAACAGTTGTTTTTTTGGTTATACGTTTGTTTTGAAATTCCTTTTCCATCTTTATGTTTTCCTGAGAAACTTGTATAGTATGCCTAAAGTCGTGTTTGTTTCAACCTGCTTGCTGAATCATTTGTTGTTGTTTGCAATATCTGTTTTTGTCAGTAGTGCTGGTGTCCCCCAAGACAAAGGTAGATGTTGATTGTATGGATATGTGGGTGTAAATGCAATGATGGTGTCATGGCATTGTGTACTGTTTGTTATGGTAAGTATTTCATCTTGTGTTGTCCAATGTGAACATGTTTGGCATTATGGCCCTCATTCTGATATTGGCGGGCGGCATTTGCCGCCCGCCAATATCTGGCCGCCGAATGACTGCCCCGCGGTCAAAAGACCGCGGCGGCCATTCCAACTTTCCCGCTGGGCCGGCGGGCGCCCTCCAAAAGAGCGCCCGCCGGCCCAGCGGGAAAGCCCCTGCAACAATGAAGCCGGCTCCGAATGGAGCCGGCGGAGTTGCAGGGGTGCGACGGGTGCAGTGGCACCCGTCGCGATTTTCACTGTCTGCTAAGCAGACAGTGAAAATCTTTGTGGGGCCCTGTTAGGGGGCCCCACGACACCCGTTCCCGCCATCCTGTTCCTGGCGGTAAAAAACACCAGGAACAGGCTGGCGGGAAGGGGGTCGGAATCCCATGGCGGCGCTGCAAGCAGCGCCGCCATGGTGGATTCCCTGGGCCAGGGGAAATCCGGCGGGAAACCGCCGGATCCCCTTTTCTGATTGCGGCTTTACCGCCGTGGTCAGAATGGCCCTGGAAGCACCGCCAGCCTGTTGGCGGTGCTTCCGTGGTCCCCAGCCCTGGCGGTTTGAAACCGCCAGGGTCGGAATGACCACCTATATGTGTTTCACTGATATGGCTTATGGATTCATCTAATGTTTGCCAGCTTGAGTTTCATTAGTGCACACATGTAGTGTGTTCAGTTGTGCTATCTTTGTTGGCATTTGACTGTGCATGTATCCATTTATCAGTGTGTACCATTCAGATAGTTCATGTAGAGGTATGTCCCATGCAGTTGACGTTGTATGTACTTCGTTGACTTGCACCTCCACACTGTGCAGCTAGGCATGTCATTTGGGTCAAGCATTGTTTCCCCCTGAGATACCTGTAGCACCAGTTCCTGTACAAATGTTATTTAAAAGGCGTGTGCAAAGTGGGATGTGTCCCAGTACAGCCTCCTTCCCTGAGTGCTCCTGATGCTGCCATCCCTATTGCACAGGTCTTGTTTGCATAATGATCTTTATATATTTGTCTCTCTGTCTATTGTATATGCCGTTGTCCTTCAATTGTGTCACAATGTGGGTGATGCATGTGCCCATTGTCAAGTGGGTGTAGGTGCTTGTGAAAATGGTCGCCTCCTGGGGCCTCAAAGCAGCTTGGGATATGTAGTCCCTCTCAAGTCTTTAGCGTGTCCCGTGCCGCAAAGTGCACCCACGGGCTTTATAGCGATCGTTGGTGTCAAGTGGGTGTAGGTGCTCGTGAAAATGGCCACCTCCTGGGGCCTCAAAGTAGCTTGGGATATGTAGTCCCTCTCAAGTCTTTAGCGCATCTATATACACTGGAAAAAACAAAGGTTACAACTGCGTTATAGTTAGGAAATAGAATTAAAAAAACATGGAAATTCATTTAAAAAAACAAAGGTTACGGGGACATTGTGGTTAGTCTCACATTTATAATACAGTTTTTTCATCAGACATCTCACTGCAAATATTACATTGATATTATCAATGATGTTTTCAATGATGTCATGAGTGCCGTAATTTGTGGGGTAATTAGCAGTGCATAACGAGGGCACGAGTTATAGTTACCTTAGGTCATGAGTTATTGTTAAGTGAGATAACTCTAGCTATAACAGGTGAATTTGTACGTTTTAAATGTGATCCTAATTATAACGTCCCTGTAGCCATTGGTTGTTTCAGTTAATTTCAATGTTTTTTTAAATTCAGTTTCTTAACTATAATGTCCCTGTAACTTTTTATTTATTTTTTTGTTTTTTCAACTCATAGTAATTTTTATCACTATACGTTAAATCTAACCACTGCCACGCACGGCCTTTGGCTATGCCATAGGGCCTGGTCTGTGGCCAGGTCCTGAACCCAACCCCCTTTAATCACCAAACCTTGCACCGTGCACAGCTTTTGCCAGTGCACAACAGGGTTTGCCCTCAAGGCCTGGCTTGCAGTCAGTCCCTGAGACCACCTCCCAACCACCAAACTCTACTCTGCACACAACCTTTTGGCCATGCGCGGTGAAAGTTGGATGCAGCCTCTCTCTCTGGATGTGAGAATAGGTGTAAGAGGCTATTTCTGGGGGTGAGCATGGCTGTGAGAGTCTCTGTCTGGGTGTATGTGTGCGTGCATTATTGCCTTAGGGGATGCACCAATGTCTGCTCAGGTCTGTGAGTCAGTGGGTCTGTGATTAGGTGTGTGAGAGTCCGAGAGGGTCTGTGAGTGGGTGCATGAGTGTCTGAGTGAGTATGTACGTGGGTGCATGAGGGTCTGACTGGGGTTCAGATGGGGTGCATGAGGGTCTGAGTGGGTGTGCGAGTTTCTGAGTGGGTCTGTGAGTGGGTGCATAAGGGTTTGAGTGAGATTGAAAGAGAGAGAGAGAGAAATAGAGTGAGGGGGAGAGAGTTAGTTTGTTTTTTAGGCTTTGATGGATGATTTACTTAAAATGAAATATTTCTGGACAAATTAAAAAGAAAAAATTATTTGTCAATTAAAAAGAGTGAAATCACCTTTAAGTATGAGCCTTTAACATTTAAAGTTAAAACAAAAATGAATGAAGGGAAATGATCATGACAGATCTGGAATAGAACCCTCATTCTCCATTGTGAGGGTCTGAGACCTAGACCATTAGGCCAATTTTTTTCATATATTTATTCAGTTGGTCCCATTTACGGGCTATCTGGGACCATGGGGCTAGCCTCACTCCCCTGCGGTCCCGGATTATATTTTAAAAAATATATTTTTTGCCCTTTCCGGGCTATCTGGGACTGCAGGGAGAACCTCAAAGCCTACCCTGTGGTCCCAGCTAGCTCCCGCCTCCTGTGCGAGCCGGCATTGCTCCAGCAAGTAAGGAGCTGCTTTTAATGGCAGCTCTCTGCTTACTGGAGCAATGTTTTCATCTGTCTTCCCTGCACGCTTATCTGCATGCAAGGAAGGCAGACGAAAGCTCTACCTTCTAACAGCAGGACCTGATTGACAGGTCCATTCATCGGAAAGCAGAGTTATGTTTGTTCTTGCTTGGTGCGAGCAGTGTGAGTGGGCATTCAGGACATAGCTCGAGCCATCCCTGGGGGTGGCTTATCGAGGGGGGCCCGTGGTCCCCCTCCAAACAACAATGCCCTGGGAAGGTGGTGGTCCCTGGGGCTACAGGGGTCCCAAATAAACCGCTGATCATTATTCTTATTGAAGCCCCGGGGAGGTGGTAGTCCCAGGGGGTGTGGTGGGGGCTGGGTGCCCCAACGCATTCCAGTTTTAATCAGGAATGTGGTACTCCCCAGGGTTGTAGGGGGCCAACAGGCCTCCCCCACATTAATACATTTTTTAGCTCTGGGGGTGGCATTAAAGGGAAACCAAATGTGTGTATCTGAGGTCGCGGTGGCTTCACAAAGATTAAGAACTCAGACATGGCAAATGCACAGCACTAAATGGCTGCCAACACTTCAAACCAGGAAGTGTTAGCAGCCACCATGGGACTCATCTTGAGCAGAGTCCCACAAAAAAGTGTACAAACAAAAAGACAAGGGGCTAGGGTAGAGTCACCCTGAGCCCTTAGCTGTGGTGCTGGGATCCCAGAGGGACCATGCCAGAGCGAAAAAGCATTTTTTAATTTAAGTTTTTACTACAAAATCGTGAAATCATCACAAATTTTTAGGAAAGTGTGGGCTCCCACGCTTGTGTTTTAGTATGCCTCTGGGTGGGTCAGTTCCCGGGGCCGTTGTTTTTTTTAAATAGTGGGAACCATTGGAACTTTCTGCACTGGGGATCACCACCTCCCAGGGGCTATAATGTAATTCTATGTGGGGAGCTGCCCCCCCCCCGGGGGGCCCCAGGGACCACTACCTGCCTAGGGCAAAACAGAAATATGGTGTGGAGAGGTTGTGCACCCCGCAGCCCTAAGCCCCACCACCTTCCTGGGGCAGTCACTGAATTTGTTGAGAGGAGAATGTGTGGCCCCCCAGCAGCCCCAAGAATCACCATCTCCTGTGGCTATAATGTACTTGTATGCGGGGGCCATGTGGACCCCGTACCCTGGGGTCCTGCACCTCCCGAGGCATTGTTATGATTCCATGCAGGGGTCATGCACACCCCCACAGCCCCAGGGACTGCAACCTCCCTAGGGCATTCTGCAGATTGTGTGCAAGGGGGAGTGGGCCGCCCTGTATCTCCAGGGATGACCACCTCCCCAGCATTTTTGAAAAAGTGATCAGGGGTCAGTTTTGGACCTCCTGCAGCCCAGGGGAACCACCACCTCCCCGGAGCTATGTATGTTGGAGTGGGGCCACACTCAAGGAGCCTATGATGGCCCTGCAACTGCCATTTCCCAGGGCCAGCTCCTGCTATGTCCTGGAGTGCCCACCCCCATGATATGGCTGTTTACTGTGGGATGGTTGCAGCTTTGACAGCATCCACCAGGCCACAGTAAACACTCTGCTCTGAAGAAGGGAGAGCTATTAAACAGATTTCCTTTTATCAGAGCAGAGGTTTCCTCTGTCTGCCTTCCCACAGAGATGCAGGCATTACATAAAGGAAACTGCTCTAACAGAGAGAGAGCTGCAATAGCAGGTTTTTTTCTGTGACCATGGGGGCCTTCAGGCTCCCCCAGGGCACCCAACATTGTGACTTGGTGCCAGGTCACATGGCCTGGGGAGGGGACCATTTGGATATTTTCCCCAAAGAAATGCAAATGTTTAAGCCAGTCCCTGGGGGATGGGATTCCCAGGGCCAAGTTCAGCCAGGGGCATGGAGCGCCTTCTCCCCCCCAAAATTAAATATTTATGCTAGGCACCGGGCCAATATCTGCCTGAGAAGGGGGGGGGGCAATGCTGGGTTGGGTGGTTATAGGGGCTAGCAGCTGTAAAGAAACAAATTAATTGGCAAGGGCAGTGACTCCCCAACCCCTTTGCTCTGGTGCTAGGGTCCTAGAGGGACCCCCCAGAGCTAAAAAGCATTTTATGTAACTTTTTTTGCCATGGTTCACGGCCGATCCACTGATCTAGTGAAAATAAAAATAAAAAATAAAAACACTGGCAGGCTTCCATGCTTTTTTAATCTGAAGCCCGGATGGGCCATGTCACAGAGAAATTGTTTATTTAACCATCACCTTCCCTGGGCTTTGTTGAACTATGATGCGGGGGACTGCATGCCCCCCTCTGACCACCAGGCCTTTACTGGAATATTATGCAGGGGGATTTAGAAGAAGAATGAAGGAGGTCCATTATGGACTGCCAAGCCTCAGGGTTCACCACCTCCATGGGCCTATACTCATTTGAGGGGGGCCACACAGCCCTCTGCAGGGAACCACTGATGGCCCTGGAGACCACAACCTCCCAGGGCTGGCTCCTGTAATGTCCTGGGGTGCCAACCACCTGGATATAGCTGTTGGTTTTTAGTTGGCGGTAGCTGACCGCTTAGTCAACTGTCCTAAACTTTAAAAGAAATGATATAAGAAGGCAGGGTAGGGATACACTGGCCTCTAGAACTAATGGAGGGCACCCAGAGGGACCCCTCTGTGCTTCCTGGAACCAACATTAAAAAGAATCAGCACATTTTGGTGTGATCCCATGGGAGTCCCACTGGATCAATAAAAAAGAACAGCTGCCACCCAGGTGCAGTTGTATATAGATTGAACACTGTGCAGTACAGGTTGCCTGTAGTTGATCAGTGGTTGATAGTCAACATGCACTCGGCTACCCATGAAGTGTGTGCTAAAGGGTTAATGTTGCACATAACACATGCTTGCTTCACCTATGGGGTTTGCATGTATGATAGCAGTTATGATGCTTCATATTAGTCTGAGCTATTTTGCACTTACTCTTATAGCGCTGATGTCATACCCGTTTTTTGAGCAATGTGTACAAAAGAAGCTTGGATGATGTCATCAGTGGTATCATCAGTTATGTCATCAATAATTTCATTTGAGATGTCATCAGTGATATCATAAATGATGTCATAGAACATGTCATGAGTGAAGTAATATGTGAGGCACAAGTTATAGTTAGTTCTGGTATCTATAACTGGGGAATATCTGTGTTTATTTGAGTTCAAAATTGTAATGTTGTGAGTGACATTTTCACCTCACAATAGTGTCACTTTAACCTCTGCTTTTTCAGTGAATTTCAAAGGTTTTTACACAATAACAGATATTTTTATATCACTCCCAACTATAATATAATATCTAAATATATATTAATTGATGAAACAGAAGTTTAAAGTGATGCTTTAGTTAGGTATGGTAATAATATCTTACCTTGTATAAAAAAAAAAAAAATGGCTGAAGGGATGTTAAAGTTAGATGAAAATGCCAGTTAAAACATACTGTTTTAAACAATGAAAACCATTGAAATTCACCAGTTATTTAACCTGTATGTGTGCCTCTGTGTTTCTGCAAGGGAATGTGTGTAGAGGTTGGTGTAGCTGTGAGTCTGTTTGTCAATGACTGCGTGAGAGTGTATGTGTGTGACTAAGTGTGTGAGTGTATATGTGTCAATATAGTTGTGTGTGTATGTGTGTATGACTGTGAGTGAATGCCAATCGATGTGTGAGTATATGGATGCATTTGTGCCTGTGAGACAGAGTGTCTGGGTGTGTGACAATGTGAATTACATTCAGTGCTCTTTGTGTGCATGTGACAGAGGAAATGTCTGTGGATGTATGAGTATGTGCATCTCTGAGTGGCTTTGTGACAGACTGTGTGGTTGTGAATGTTTGTATAAGTATAAGGGGTTGGAATTGTGTGTTTGTGGGTGTAGTAGTGTGTGTAAATGTCTGTGTGTGGGAGAAAATGGCTGTACAGATATATGTTTATATGCAAGTGAGTGTGTCTTTCAGTTGAGGTGTGTGATTATCACTGAGTGCCTGATGGTGTGGGTGAAGTGTGTGTGTGATGTAATGTATTTTGAGTCATATGCAAATCAATATGAGAGAGGGACGGATAGAGACTGTTTGAATGGGGCTATATGTGTGGGTGTTTGAGTGTGGCTAAGTGTGTGGGTTTGTGTGAAGGTGTATATATGTATGTGTGTGTATATGTGTGTTACTGATTGAGTGGTGGTGTGTATGTAAGTGTAGTGGTATGAGTGTGTGTGTGTCTATTTTTAAGAGATTTGTGTACAATTAAATATATATACACTTGGGTGTATATCGTTCTTCTATTGCTTCTAAGTCTGTGCCTGTATATATGTGATTAAGGCCCTAATTACAATCCTGGAGGTCGGTGGTAAATCGGCGGTAAAACCGCCAACAGGCTGGCGGTAAAAAAAATGGAATTATGACCGTGGCGGAAAGCGCCAACATAGACAGCCACCTTAACACTCCGACCGCCACGGCGGTACAAACAAACAGCATGGCGGTCACCGCCAACAGACAGGCAGAAGACAATGTACCTCCCACACTATTATGACAGGCCAATACGCCAACTTTTCCGGGGCGGATTCAATGCGAACAAAAACACAGCAGAAACAGGACTTGGAAGGGAAAACACTCACCTCTAAACATTTCACGAGGAACAAGGAAGCCATGGAGCCTGAACTCCAAATACTCTCTGCGATTGTCTTCCTGCTTCTCTACCAGGAGCACGACCGACGGCAGCGATGACCACGGTGAATACTGCACCTACGACACAGGGGAGGGGGGAGGGATAAGAGAGTGACACACACACACAACACCCCCACCCTCACCCACAACACCATACACACCAATACATGTTGAAACTTTACATTTGCACCCCCCAACCCCCCCCTGGAAGAAAACACGGACAAAAGGAAATGATTGTAACCATTATAATCAATAAACATCCATTAGACAAAAATGTATATACACAATAAACAAATATTTACACCAAGAATTCAAGTCCAGGTACTGCACCTACATAGTCCGTGGACCACTGGGCCCAAAATACATGGGCGAGGCCCACACAAGATACCCGATCAAAACAGAGAGAACACTGCAGGGGCATCAGATCGAAATAAAACAGGCACCTCAGGGGGAAGGGAAGGGGGGACACCTCAGCCAGATAATTGCACGAGGCCAGCTCCAGGAGGGGGCTCCATGCCCATTGATGTATCCTGGGGAGTGCAAAGCCACAGTCTCTCAAGTCTCTACAGTGGGTGGATTTCCCACTGCTTTATCCTGGGGAGTACAAAGCCACAGTCTCTCAAGTCTCTCCAGTGGGTTGGGTTTCCCCGCTGCTTTATCCTGGGGAGTGCAAAGCCACAGTCTCTCAAGTTTCTCCAGTGGGTGGGTTGGCCACTGCTTTATCCTGAGGAGTGCAAAGTAACAGTCTCTCAAGTGGATAACAGTCTCCACTGGTTCTTGAGGGGGCTTTGTGCCCAGAGTGCTTCATCCTGCCAAAGACTCAGGTAGTGGATGTATCTCTCCACTGGTTCTGGAGGGGGCTTTGTGCTCAGAGTGCTTCATCCTGCCAAGGACTGAGGTAATTGATGTATCTCTCCACTAGTTCTGGAGGGGGCTTTTTGCCCAGAGTGTTTAATCCTGCCAAGGACAGAGGTAGTGGATGTATCTCTCCACTGGTTCTGGAGGGGGCTTTATGACCAGAGTGCTTCATCCTGCCAAGGACTGAGGTAGTGGATGTATCTCTCCACTGGTTCTAGAGGGGGCTTTGTGTCCAGAGTGCTTCATCCTGCCAAGGACTGAGGTAGTGGATGTGATACTCCACTGACCGTGGGGCAACATGGAAGCTGGCCATGCCCCTGGAACTGACAACCAGCCACATACGGATGACCACTGGGGATGGCAGCCATGTCTGCAGTGGTGCCACTGGCTCAGGTTGTCATGGGGCCGCTGGCGGGGCTGGCGGTGGTGTCATTAGCGGCAGTGCTTGCGGCGGTCATTGTGGCGGTGGTGCTTGCGACGGTCATTGTGGCGGCGGTGCTGGTGGCTGGATCACTGACTGCTGTGCTGGTGGCTGGCTCACTGATTGTGGTGCTAGCCGCGGTGTCTGCAATGGTGGTGCTGGTGGCTGGCTCACTGATCGCGGTGCTGGCGGTGATGTCTGTAATGGCGTGCTGGTGGCTGGCTCACTGACTACGGTGCTGCTCAAGGGCTCTGTATCTGGGCTGCTGGCTGCAGTGTCCTTGGCGGCGGTGCATGTGGCAGTGCCGGTGGCGGTCTTGTCCGCCGTGCAGGTTGGCGGTGACGTTGATTTGCCTTCCTGCTTCAGGCCCTTCACCACCTTGGATGCTGGTGCAGCTGTCTTGCCACTCCACACACTTGTTTTGGCTGAGCCCTTGGTGGCAGGCGTTTTGGCCTTCTCCCTCCGGAATGTGGGCAACTTCTTCTATTTTGGAGGTGGGGGAATGTCCTTGGCCTCACTCCTTGGGACACTGGCAGCCCTGTTGCTTGGCGCACTCCAAAAACCGGGTATTGCTGGCACCACTGTGCCCGGTGATGTGGTGCCTGAGGTGCTGGGTTGGGACCTGGAAAGGTGGGCCCTAGGGGACGAGCGGGAGGAGGTGTAGGGAAGAGGTCAACATTTAAGAGGAAAGTTTTTTTTGACACACTGGGACGGGTAGATGGAGGGGGTTTGGGAGTGGAGGAAGAGGTAGTTGTTGTAGGAGGTGTTCGTTTGCTGACTTTGGGTGAAGGTGCATGGGCTGGAGGCTGTTGTGAGGTGGATGGCTTTTGGGTGGGTGTGTGACTGGGTTTGTGTAGTTTGGGAGGAGGGCTCACAGACACACTGGTAGAGGACACAGGGGATGTGTGAATGGTAGTGAGGTGGTGAGTGCATGTGAGCTGTCTGTGGTGATGGGCGCGCTGGTGATGGAGGTAGTGGCTGAAGATGTAGTGCATGCAGGTGTGAGTGGAGAAGTGACAGGGAGGGAGGAGGGAGACGTGGAGGAGGGGGACACAGTGGAGGCAGTGGATGTTGGTATGTGTGCATGGGTATGATGCTTGTGTGAGTGCTTGTGGGATGTGTGGTGCTTATGTTTGCCAGTACCACCCTTGTGTGTTGAGGTGTGTGCATGCTGGTCTGATGGTGTGCTTGGGATAGGCTGAGGTACTGGGGATTGGGTCTGGGTGGTGGAAGTTGGAGGGGGAGGCTTGACACAGGGACAATGGCTGCCATCAGTACAGAGGCCAGAGCTTGAAATGCTCTCTGTTGGGCTGCCTGACCAAAATGAATGCCTTCCAGGTATGCATTTGTCTGTTGCATCTGCCTCTCTACACCCTGGATGGCATTCAAAATGGTAGACTGCCCAACAGTGAGAGATCTCAGGAGGTCAATAGCCTCCTCACTAAGGGCAGAAGGGCTGACTGGGGCAGGGCCTGAGGTGCCTGGGGCGAAGGAGATGCCCACCCTCCTGGGTGAGCGGTAACGGGACACACGCTGAGGGGCTGCTGGGAGGGCAGTGCTGGTAGTGGGGGTGGTGGCTGTACCTGTAGATGTGGTGGGCACAGAGGGGCCCCCCACTGCAAGGGAGCTCCCATCAGATGAAGAGTCTGTGTCGCTGGTTTCAGCTCCTATCCCCGCCATGGAGCTCCCCTCGCCCTCCATCCCGAATTCAGACTCTGTTGACTTGCCTTCCAGGGCCATGTGTGATGCAGCTCCCTCCTGCTCCGGTGGCCCAGCTCCTGCGTCTGATGATGCCAATGCACGCAAGAACAGGTAGACCACAAAAAGGGGGGTAAGAAAGAAGAAAGAAATGTTTAGTGCATACAATACCGCTTCCGTTTGCGGACACTAGAGACACAGCAGCTCTCTGCACTACGCCATGCACTTGGAGTTCCCTAATTAATCACAGGGACATGGGGTACAAGGCCTATGCCCGATTGCTGCACACATGGAAGTCACAGGAGCCTGACTAGGTGTAGAAGGCTCTTACCACTGGTGGGGATGGGGTGCCACTTAGCCTGCCTCACAAAGGGTCCTTGCCTACAAAGCTCGCCCTAGCCTGTGGGAACCCACTGCCCACCTCCCCCACCCAGACACCTCTAATGCACTCAGAGTCAGCTGAATGTGAGTGTACTCACCCCCCTGTGGCTGCTGTGATGCCCTCAAGCACCCATCCAACTCCGGATACGCCCCCGCCAGGATCCGGAACATCAGGGGGCTCATGGTGCGACAGGCACCCCTCCCACATTGGGAGGCCATCCCCAGCTGGGCCTCTGCCGTCTTCTTGCTCCAGCGGCGAAGGTCCTCCCATCTTTTACGGCAGTGGGTGCTCTGTCTGTGGTGGATCCCCAGGGTCTGGACATCCTTGGCGATGGCACACCAAATATCCTTCTTCTGGTGGGCGCTGACCGAGAGGAATTGTACAGGGGAAACCTTTACACTTTTACCATCCAAACCGTCATACTCATTGCCCAACCTTGCCCTGACGCACATATGCTCATCATCCGATCATGCAGGCCTCATCTACCCCCCTATAACTTCCATCCACACCACTCCAATCAGGCATTGCCCATACATCATGCTCACAGTGTACTCACCTGTTTGTCTGGAGGACCGTAAAGTACTGTGTACTGGGGGAGGACCCCATCCACTAGTTTGTCAAACTCCTCCGATGTGAAGGCAGGGGCCCTTTCCCCAGACATATGAGCCATTGTCGCTTCCAGACTGAGGTCACAGCAGCACTTGCAGTGTAGGTCCTCTCCTGTTGAAGATCAGGTATCAAGTGAGTGAACAGAGAGAAAATGTTGGTCACGTCCGCAGCGGTGCGTACCGTCAACACTGGCGTACATCGTCATTGGCTCCTGGACCCATAGGGCCCAATGTTAACCAATGCAGGATTACGTTGCGGTCTTCGACCGCCTACCGCAACGGTGTATAACGCCAGCACAGTTACCTCACATTCCCTTGTCCCACATTACAGGTCAGGCAGCCACCATTTCATGTGGCCACATGGCATTATTTATTAATGCGTCACACATATATAGGCCTTGCATATACACAGAGACAGGCACAGGCAATGTATGCAACACTATTGTTTTTTTCCTACCTCAGTGTTGGCTGACTCTGTGCTCGCTGTTCTCATCCATAGGGCACGTCCGCTGGGGCAGGTGAGGAGATGGCGGCATCCTCCGGTGTACAGACCACTGGTGGACCTGTCGACAATGGAAGAGTGACATATAATAGTCACCTAAAGACTAGATCGTGCCACAATCCAGGAACTGTGTGCCCAGCTGGAGCTAGACCTGATGTCAGCAATCCGCTATCCCACAGGAATCCCCCCCTCTAGTGCAGGCCCTGTCAGTACTCCATTTCCTGGCAAGTGGGGCTTTTCAAACTACAGTGGCCATTGCATCAGGGATGTCCCAGCCAATGTTCTCAAATGTGTTGTCCAGAGTGTTGTCTGCCCTGCTGAAACACATGCGCAGCTACATCGTTTTCCCTCAGGTGTAGGATTTGCCTACTGTGAAAGGTGAATTTTATGCTCTAGGACATATCCCCAACATCATAGGTGCCATTGATGGGACACATGTGGCCTTGGTACCACCCCCCGCAGGAGTGAACAGGTGTACAGAAACCAGAAAAGCTATCATTCGATGAATGTGCAGATGGGGTGTTTGGCCGACCAGTACATCTCCCATGTGAACGCCAAGTTTCCTGGCTCAGTGCATGACGCTTACATTCTGAGGAATAGTAGCATCCCTTGTGTGATGGTGCAACTCCAGAGGCACTGTGTGTGGCTACTAGGTGAGGACAAGGACCCTATACCTTGTGAATAGTTGACTGGGTCTGGGGTTGTCCCTAAGGGTTAGTGTGTGTCTAACAGTTGTCCCTCGACATTTGCAGGTGACTTTGGGTACCCCAACCTGTCATGGCTACTGACCCCAGTGAGAAATCCCAGGACAAGGGGAGAGGAACGCTACAATGAGGCACATGGGTGAAATAGTAGAGTCATACAGAAGACCTTCGGCCTCCTGCAGGCCAGGTTCCGGTGCCTCCATATGACAGGTGGTTCCCTCTACTACTTACCAAAGAAGGTGTGCCAGATCATCGTGGCCTGCTGTATGCTGCACAACTTGGCTTTGCGACAACAGGTACCTTTTCTGCAGGAGGATGGTCCAGAATGGGGTCTTGTGGCAGCTGTGGAGCCTGCGGACAGTGAAGAAAAGGAGGCAGAAGAGGAGGACATAGACAATAGAAACACCATGATACAGCAATACTTCCAGTGAGACACAGGTAAGAAGACATTACCGCCTTCTACATCTGATAAAATTGTACGACCTATCATCTGTCTGTCACTTTCACCCAGTGTATGGGCCCTGACTTGTCACTTTGCCTTTCCATTTCACAGATGTGGGTCCCACTGTGTGACCTCTGGTATGTTGCCTCGTGGACTAGAGCTGTGTGACATAGGTATGTTGACAAATTGAATGGACATTGGTATTTTCCTCAGTTATTGCAAATTTACATTTTTGAAATCACAGACTTACTCCAGATTGTTTTGTGATTCAAGGGTGTTTATATAAGTGCAAAATGGTTGAGGTGGTATTAAAGTGGTCAGGGGTGATGGTGGAGGAATATCCATGGCAGAGTCCAGTCTATTTGTCTCACAGGTGCATTGTCCAAAGGGGCATAGGAAGTGGAGCTAGGGCAGTTTAAGGATGGGCAGGGTGACAAAGTGGGACAGAAGGATGACAATTAGGGGGTCTTATTTCTTGGCAGGGGTCTTGGCATTGTTCTCTGTCTTTGTCCTGGATCTCATGGACCGCTTGCGGGGTGGTTCTCCATCTGCAGGGGGTGGGGTGCTGGTGTTGTGGTCCTGTGGCGGTGCCTCCTGTCCACTAGCGCCGGCGGAGGTGGTGGGCAGTTCATAGTCCAGGCTAGTGTCAGGGGCCCCTTGTTGTGCCACAGTGTCCCTCCTGGTGTTAACAAGGTCCTTCAGCACCCTTACAATGGTGCCCAGGGTGGTATTGATGGATTTGAGTTCCACTCTGAACCCCAAATACTGTTCCTCCTGCAGCCGCTGGGTCTCCTGAAATTTGGCCAGTACCGTTGCCATCGTCTACTGGGAATGATGGTACGCTCCCATGATGTTGGAGAGGGCCTCAAGGAAAGTGGGTTCCCAGGGCCTGTCCTCCCCCTGTCGCCGAGCAGACCTCCCAGTTCCCCGGTTTTCCTGGGCCTCTGTCTCCTGAACTGTGTGCCCACTGCCACTGCCCCAGGTCCCTGCTCTTCTTGGGGTGGTGGGTTTGCCTGGGTTCCCTGTAGTGGTGGACACACTGCTGCTTGACGTGTCCTGGGGACAGAGGGATGGGCCCGCTGGGTGGGTGCTGTGCTGGTGTTTCCTGTGGGTGGAGGCTCTGTGGTGGCCTGCAACTGTGTCAGGGGAACCGACTGTCCCAAGGTCCCAAATGGGCCGGGCTTGTCATCTCGATCCAGTTGGACAGAGCTGCTGTCATCACTGTGGGCCTCTTCTGTGGGAGGAATGGACATGTCTGGAACCTCCTGTCCGGTGACGTTGGGTAGGGGTCCTGCAGGGGTGTAATGGCACGATTATTGCATCTGTGTGTGCC
Organism: Pleurodeles waltl; assembly: GCF_031143425.1. NCBI lineage: Eukaryota > Metazoa > Chordata > Amphibia > Caudata > Salamandridae > Pleurodeles > Pleurodeles waltl. The sequence continues at coordinate 844,602,113 of NC_090436.1, forward strand.
ATGGTTTGCAATGGGTGGGTGACCCTGTACCCCAGTGGTTACATTCTTGTGTAGGACATTGTGTGATATTTGGTTTGGGGATCTGTGTGGGTATGTGTAGTGGACATGCATTGGTGATGGGTGTCCATGCTCTGTTGTTGCATGCAGGGCTTGTTGTTGGGATGGGTGGTTTGTGATAGTGGGACATGCGTGAGGAGTTGGAGTGATGGGGTGAGGGTGGGGGTATGTGATAGCATTCAGGTAGGGTGGGGGATATGGTAGCTAAAGATTTGACTTACCAGCATCCATTCATCTAGCTACTCCTGCGAGGCCCTCAGGATGCGGTATAGCCAAGACCTGCTCCTCCCATGTTGTTAGTTGTGGGGGAGGTGGTGAGGGTCCGCCGCCAGTCCGATGAAATGCAATGTGGTGTCTTGAGGCCACGGAACGCACCTTCCCCGTCGGTCGTTCCACCTCTTGCTGACGTCATCCCGTGTTCTTGGGTGTTGTCCCACTGCGTTGACCTTGTCTAGGATTCTGCACCATAGCTCCATCTTCCTAGCTATGGAGGTGTGCTGCACCTGTGATCGGAATAGCTGTGGCTCTACCCGGATGATTTCCTCCACCATGACCCTGAGCTCCTCCTCAGAAAACCTGGGGTGTCTTTGTGGTGCTATGGGGTGGTGTGAGTGATGTGTGAGGTATGTGTGTCGTGATGTGTGGGGTGATGTTTAGAGGTGTGTGGTGTTTTGTGCGTGGATGTGTATGAGTAATGGTGTTGTGTGCCTCTGTATGTTGGTATGGTCTTTGCTTTTCTATCTCTCTGCTTCTTCCAAATTTTTTGTTGTAAGGGTTTGTGGGTAATGTGGGTATGTGTTTTATATTGTATTGGGTGTGTGGGAGTGGTGTGTGTATGCGTATCAGGTGTGTATATTTTGAATTGTCCAATGTGGTAGTGTTTTGTAAATGTGTGTGTATTTTGAGCATGGCAGTGTGTACCGCCAATGGAATACCGTGGTTGAAAGACAGCTGCATGGATTTGTGGGTCGTGATATTGTGGGTGTATTCCTGTTGGCGTGACGGTGGAGGTTTTTTTATCACCAGTTTATCACTGATGTTTGGTGTGGCGGACTTGTGTGGGTGTCTAGATTTTGACGGATTCCGAGCTGTGGGTCGTAATGGCTGTGGCGGAATTCCGCGGCCGCGGCAGTGTGTTGGCGTTCTTCCGCAAGGCGGTAAGCGGGATTTACCGCCAATGTTGTAATGTGGGCCTAAGGGCCAGATGTAGCAAAATACCAAATTGCAACTTGCAATTTGCGAGTCCCTGCGACTCGCAAATTGCAAGTCGCAATTTTGTATGCAGAAAGGTGTCTCAGACACCTTCTGCGAGTCGCTATGGGGTCGCAAAGACCCACCTCATTAATATTAATGAGGTTGGTCGCAATTTGCGCCCCCATAGCGACTCTGGGCACTCACGGGGATGAAGGCCTGCTGGGAACAGCAGACCTCCATGTTCGTGACTGTTTTTAAATAAAGCAGTTTTTTTTTTCCAAGTGTAGCCTGTTTTCCTTAAAGGAAAACGAGCTGCACTTAGAAAAAAAAACGAAACCTTTTGTTTCGGATTTTTTCAGGGCAGGTAGTGGTCCCTTGGACCACTGCCTGCTCTGAAAAAATAATTTTGGGTCCAGTCACAAAGGGGAAGGGGTCGACCCCTTCCTGTTTGCGAGTGGGTTACCATCCACTTCAAGTGGATGGTAACTGCGACTCCATTCGCGGTCGCAAATGGAATTGCATACCACTGCGACTCGCAAATAAGAAGGGAACACCCCTTCCTATTTGCGACTCGGAAATGCATTTTGCGAGTCGGTTCCGACTCGCAAAATGCATTTCTACATAGCAAACACGCATTTGCGACTCGCAAACGGCGATTTTCGCCGTTTGCGAGTCGCAAAGTGTTTGCTACATCTGGCCCTTAGTGTCCATTGTATGTGTCTGTAGCTGTGTATTGTAAAACACATGTGAATACATATGTGAATATGTGCTCATGTGTTTGTGTCTCTCTATTGCTGACTACCAGTTGTAGTACTTTGAAGATGGTGGACAATTTTTATAGTAAGTACTTACAACTTCCTTGAATTTCATATGTACAGATACTAAAAACAATATTATTAGAGAGTGATGAAAAGCAAACAGTATTTCATTATATCACTAGTTTTTCAACTACTTTTAAATTTTCTGTACACTTTCCTTCTCATATTATTGACAGAGTTTAAACCTTATTAATATGTAAAAATCACCTTAATGTTTTCTCCCATGTTTGTAAATTATAAGTTAGTACATTTCTGCAGCAGCTCAATGTCTATTTGAGTTAATGTGAAAGTAAGATTTTTAGTGCACTGAAAAATAATATGAGAACTATAAATTTACAGTACAGTTCAGTTCAGTTTAGAAATGTCTACTCGCATGCCTGATGTTTGCATGAAAATAGAGTACAAATAATACAATAAAGAAAATAATAAATGCATTGATATTTCATTGTCAATAGAAAACAAACTAGTCACCAATCCATAAAATCAACACAGAAATTAATTAAAGAAAGGAGTAAGTAATCATATTTTTCTTAGAGTAGACAGCTTGTTTCAGAAATGCAGAAATTTCGTAACAGATTTCCTCATCACATAACTTTTACAAATATATAAGGCAATCATACACTGAGCAATATGGTGTTTCTTAGGAAACGGTAGCAAGATATGCTAAGCAAAAGTCAAATGAATTTTATGAAGCAAGGTTTGTTCAGAGTTATGGTCGCAAGATCAGGCACCCTGATGGCCATAATTAATAAAAACCTAAGGAAAACCGGAGCAAAAGGGGACATGTGCCTAACCCCAAAATTAAACAGCAGTGACCATTTCCACTTTCCATGTAAGGTAGGACTCCATGCAAATATTTATTTTCAAATAAAAATAAATATGTACAGTAAGTATACCACATTCAGGCCCATATTTATACTTTTTGGTGCAAAACTGCGCGAACGCATAAGCAAAGTATAGTGCTGCCTGGTGTCATTCCTAGGTGCCAGCCGGGAGCCAAATTCAAGGAATCCCACAAGCCGGTGCTCAGGGTGGGCTGGCGCCAGAAAAAATGATGTTAGCCGGGAGGGGGTGGCAGTACGGGGGAAGGGGCTTTTACCTAAAACAATAATGATAGACTGGTTAGATACAAAAAAAATGCCTCTAACAGCCTAGTTTCATTTCCTGATGCAAAACCATCCATAACACATAACTGCTGTCTTAGAAAAGACAGGAGTCATGCCCACCACCCCAAGGAGGGCCCCCAGGGCATGGCCATTGAACCCAGTGCCATGCAGGGGCCATACCAGGGCCCTCAATAGCAATTACATTTTATTTTTAAATACTTACCTATACTTACCCTACTTACCTGGGATGGGGTCCCCCATCCTCTGGTGTCCCTTAGGTGTGGATGGGGTGTTCCTGGGGTTTGGGGTGGGCACCTGTGGGCCCATTCCATGCTGTTTAACCACGGAAATGGGTCCACAGGTCCCCTAACGCCTGGACTGGCCCATGTGTTAAATAATGGTGCAAAGCAAGCTTTTCACCATTATTGAGCCCCTCCTCTCACCCGTGCGTCGTTTTAGAACCGGGGGATAAATATGGGGCTTTGGGGATAGCACTATTTTTTATATGGGCATGTCTACCTTGCATCTCATAGACGCAAGGTAGGTAAACGCACCCATAAAATGGTTCTAACTTCAATATTTTGGCGCTCGAAGTGGTTACGTCAAAATATAAATAGGGAGTTAAGTTAGCTCTGAATTGGCATTATAAAAAAATGCAAATGTAGCACAAAAAAAGTATAAATACCTCAGTGCTCCCCTTTAGTGCTAACCTCTTCTCTAAGTACATTTCACAGCCCCTTTATCCTCCTTGCTGATGAATGAGGTCAAGATATTTTAAAAAAGGATTCAACATAACCCTTGTCAAATTGAAGGCAGTCTCTAATAATAAATCTATTCAAGCTTGCCCTCAGATTTGACTCATGCAGAAATCCCTGTATAATTCAACTTATTAAACACCATGATAACACCTGCAGATATGGCTCTCCTCTAGTTGGAAGGGGTTTGCTGCCAATACAACCCTAGACTCTAGCACCAAAGCAGGCAGTAGAGCCACACAGGAAACTATATATGAATGTAAGAGGGAAGGTAAGGTCTTGTGACCTACCAGCCAGGAAAGACTCAAGAGTGCACCTTACACCCTGGATATCTTTAATTTACTAGATGAGATGTGAGAGCCCGATCCCCTGACCTGTCAAACATTACACCTAAATAGGGGAAACTATGCACCTTGTCTAATGGTTGTTGCTCACATGCGATGAAAGGCATCCTGTGCATATTAGGGAACAGGTCACAATATGTGACTTACTGAAGCTTTTTATCAAATCCAAGTAAGCCATAAATACAACAAAGAAATCAACCAACCTTTGCAGAGCAAAAGCTGTGTGGGCCATGAGAACCGCATTAACTGCATAAAATAAGGCTAGAATAGCCACACTGCCTATCTTTGTTATATTTTTTAAGGCATCCAATAAAAAAAGGAGTCATATTCATAATATATACTATTAACAGTGAAGCGATCAGGCAGCCTTGGTCAATAAAACATTCTAGGCTAGAAACTTCAGTAAGCTTACCATCACGGCCAAAACAAACCCTGGCTCCCAAATTTTCACGACGTATGTGCAAAAAGTGTACAAAGGCAATGCCAAGGACCAGATCCAACAACATCTGCCATACATTAGTGTGGCTCACAGTATCAAAAGAGGTGGATGAATCCATGAACATTATGTACAGCTGGCAGTGTCCATCAATTATGTATTTCCCCATGATGAGGAGGAGATTAAGCCACTGCTCCACTCTACCCAGCCACTCACTGTAATCGTATGGACTTAAGTGCATTATATTATGCTCCTGGGTCCATTGCCAGATGCAATAAAAAATGACCCTGCCAATGATTTATACTGCGGTATTGACCAGAGAAATTGGACAGTAGCACCTGGGTTCACACATTTTACCGTTCTTGAATATTGGCACAATCATTGACAGGGACAACGACCCTGGTAAATTTCTGGGAGACAGGATCTTAAATACATTAGTAATATGAGTAGCCCAAGCTCTGTGTTACACTTTGAGATGAATAGGTACCCCATTTGTCTCAGGGGATTTAGAGCTAAGGATTTCAGATACATCAACTATCATTTCTTTAAGTAAAAATAGTAGAATGTATGTTGGAACAACGCATGCTAGAACCACGCAGGCCTAAACAACGTGGTCGGAACAACGACTGCGTTGTTACCACTAATGCCTTTATCACAAATGCTTCCAACGATTTTTCATTGGAAAGGTATTCCTGGTAAAGGCATGCGTGGAATGGCATGAATGGCTTAGCATGCAACCCTTCTGGCCCCCCACTCCGCCCCTAAAATTACTGCAACCTCCCACCCCACCCCTAAAACCTAAAGCCACCCCAACCCCCCACCCCCACCCCTAAATCCACCCCAAACTCCCACCACCAACCCCAAAACCACACCAACCCCTCACCCTGCCCCCAAAAACTACAACTACCCCACCCTGCCCCTAAAACCTAAACTATCCCAACCCCCACCCCCAAAAAGTGAAAATACCCCGACCCACCTCTAAAACTTAAAATACCCCGACCCCCTACCCCTAAACCTAAACCACCGACCCCCCACACCCAAAAACTAAAAATACATCAACCCCCCACCACTGCCCCTAAAACAAAAAATGCCCGACCCCCTTCCCCGCCCCTAAACCTAAAGCAACCCGACTCCCACCCCCAAAAACTAAAAATACCCTGACCCCGCCCCAAAACTAAAAATACCCCGCCCCTAAAACTGCCCCAGTCCCAGCCCCACTTACCTGATCACATTGTCCTCCAAAGCCGACTCCCTTCTTCTGTGCCTTAACCACGCATGTGCATGGTTCAGCAGATGCGTGGTTAAGGCACTGAACAAGGAAGTCATGGTTAACGAAAGCACTGTTCTGCTTTCGTTGTCCACGACTTAGTTGTTCAGGAGTCGTGGTTCAGGCTGCTTACCCAAATAGTAGCTTATGATGATGTCCCTGCCAGTGCCTTTTATGGAAGCCACTCGGAGAGTGATAAATGCTAGTGAAATGCATAACCTAATCACTGAAGTCAATATGACTACATAACTTTCCTATGCCTTGCATTGCCTACATATGGCCAGGAGGCTTTATGATCTTTTTGGCTAGCAGCAGTAGTAAGGTGATTCCAATTCTCATTGTTAAAATCACCTCTTTTTCTTTTGATTTGCTTTTGCTACTGCTATCTGGAGCTCGCTACCTCATGCTGGATCCGAGGCCAGGCTAGAAGCACTTTCTTGAGCTGCCTATTGGCAAGCAACCATGAGGAGTCAAACCACCTGGCTACTCTATGATTATCCAACACCAGCCATAAAAGGGGACTTAATGATATGACAACAAAGTGACACTGAATATTTTGACCATTGGACCTCTCCGAAAGGCAGTAAAGAAAGGTATTCATATGTTGTTGAATACTGTTGAAGAAATATTGCAAGACACTTCCTAGGATTTTTCATGTACCAGTGTAACCTTTGGTCACTATCCTGAATCGATGGCTGTTCCAGGGCATTTGTGCCACCGTAGATCTCAATTAAGGTAGGGAAAATATCTCAAACAAAACATATGATCGCAATCATTAGTTTTTATTACAAATGGGGTCTCTAGCTAGCCGTAGTTTGCACCATGTCTAAGTAGGGACCCTCACTCTAATTAGATTAAGGAAGCCACACAGTGAAGATAATCCTTTATCACCCCCTTGGTAGCTTGGCACGTGCAGTCAGACTTATCTCAGAGGCAATGTGTAAAGTAATTGTACACACAAACAGTAACACAGTGAAAACACCACAAACACTAGCCTTGATTAAATCTTAGTATAGAGCTTAGAAACAATATAGCTTCAAATGGGGCTCTCACGGAGTCTTGATGGAGTCGTTTGCAACAGTCTGACACCACTTGCGAGGGAGTGGGAGCCATTCAGGGAGTCATGCAGACCCTGGGTACAGTACCTTGGAAAACGATGAGGAAACAAAGACGTTGGACAGAGTCGGGAAGGTGAAGCATTGGTTTCTCACTGCTGCCAGGGAGGTCAGGCATCTGTTCCTTACAGGGTAGATAATGTGGCATCGTTTGTAAGATGTCAGTTCATTATGACAAGGGAGGGTCAATGAATCCAGCAGGTAAAGATGTGAGGTGTCGACTTTGCGGTGTTCCAATCACAACATGGGGCCACAGGTGCTGCAGCGGTGTCGGAAGCGGGTGTCACAGACTTTAGTGATACAGCAGTCAGGACTCACGGTGTGGCGGGACTTCAGTTGTGCTGAGGTGACATTGGGCCTGTGTGGCAGGTCTCGGTCAGTGAATTCAGTGGGGAACACAGCTCTGGTGTAGGCAGCGGCGTGGAGTCAGAGAGCAACGCTGGTTCCGAAGTTGCGCTGTATTGCTTAGTTTCTTCTTAGTTGCACCAGAGCACACTTCCAAAGGCCCAGGAATTGGATTTGGCACCCCTTGGCAAATCAGGACTCTCAGCAAAAGAGCCCATGGGGCTGTCAGGTGAAGTCTTTGATGGTCCTGAGATTTCTTAACAGGAGGTAAGCACAGTTCAAGCTCTTGGAGAACCTTGGAAAGCAGGATATTGAAAGTCAAGTCTGGTCCTTTCACTCTCAGGACAGAAGCAGCAAGCAGCCTAAAGCATCCAGCTCTTCTTCCTGGAGGAATGTCTTCCACCCAGAAGTCTAGCTATGTGGGGTCAGAGGTCCAGTACTTATACCCATTTCTATCTTTAAAGTAGGCAAACTTCAAAGAGAAGTCTTTGTAGTGCATAAGAACCTGTCTTTCCCTGTTCCGTTCCCAGCCACTCACCAGGCAGTTGGGGACTGCTTTGTGTGAGGACAGGCACAGCCCTTTCAGGTGCAAGTGTGAGCTCCTCCCATCACTCTAGCTCAGGAAGAACCATCAGCCTGGTGATTGACCAACAGGATATGCAGGGCACAGCTCCCTTTGTGTGACTGTCTAGAGTGAATGCACTAACCGCCCAACTATCACCCTGACCCAGAAATGTACTCCTCAGACAGACAGAGGCACAGAATGGTTAATCAAGAAGATGACCACTTTCTAAAAGTGGCATTTTCAAACTTACAATTCAAAAATCAACTTCACCAAAAGATACATTTTGTAAATTGTGAGTTCAAAGACTCCAAACTCCATATCTCCATCTACTCCCAATGGGAAATTACACTACAAATATATTTCAAGACAATCCCTATGTGACCCTTTGGGAGAGATAGGCCTTGGAATAGCGACAACCAAATTTAGCAGTATTTCACCATCAGGACATGTAAAACACACCAGTATGTGTCCTATTTTTTAAATCACTGCACCATACCCAAGGGGCTGCCTTTGGCCTACTTAAGGGGTTACTTGCATGTAGTAAAAAAGGAAGGCTTGGGCCTGGCAAGTGGGTGCACTTGCCTGGCCAAAATGGCAGTCTAAAACTGCACGCACAGGCACTGCGGTGACAGGCTGGAGACATGTCTGTGGGGATACTCATGTGGGTGAAACAATCAATGCTGCAGGCTCACTGGTAGCATTTGATTTACAGGCCCTGGGCACACCTGGTGCACTCTACCAGGGACTTACTAGTAAATCAAATAAGCCAATCATAACAAAAACAGTCACCAATATAATTTAGACAGAGAGCATATGCACTTAAGCACTTGTTAGCAGTGGTAAAATGCCCAGAGTCCTAAGGCCAACAAAAAAACAGGTCAGAAGAAATAGGAGGAAGAAGGCAAACATTTTGGGGATAATCCTGAAGAAATGGCCAGATCCAGCAACTTGCCATGTACCATCCTTTGTAACGTAGAGCAAGATGCCTCTAGTGACAATTATATACACAATTGTTGTTGCATGACCCCTCCCCCAAAACAAGGGTTGATACAATCACTATTGTCCAAATATTCCAGTGCATTTTCAGATGATGTACCTAACCAAATCTTCCCACTTTGATCTTACTTCGTAACCAGGTCATGTGCAGCATCAGTTCCTACCTCAAAAATGTTGGGAGACATTTTGCATTAAAATCGCAAAAACTTTACAGAAGTATGGTGGTGAGCCTTCAAATTTGCCACAAGATTAAACAGGTCCATAAAATTACAACTATCTTGGTTGGTATTATGGACATAGGAGGAATGATCTTTCATAAAATTCTGTGGATGCTTATCATTATATTCATAAGATACTGATCTATATGGTTGTCCAACATATAGATCAGTACCTAATGGAAGCTTCACAACAATTATCGAACCAAGAGTGCTATCAGATCATCCACCAGGACCCTACCACAGATATCCAAGTCCAGATCTGCATCCTTCTCCAACAGTGGCATGAAAAAGGTCTACTCAGCGGTTAAAAAATAGAATATATTTACATCACCCAACCCACTATGTCTACATTTTACATGCTACCCAAGATCCACAAAAAAGGTACGCCACCCCAAGGAAGGCCAGTGATCAACACGGCCTGCTTTTGAATGGGAGAATATATTGATAAACTTTCACAGATGTTTATGAAAGATCTTCCCTCATACATCCATGATTCCAAAGGTATTCTGAGGAAACTTGAAAATATAAGATGGGAAGAAGACTTTATTTTAGTACCAATCGATATTGTGAACCTGTACACTTCAATCCAACACTTTGATGGTATGGAGGCAGTGCGTAAAGCACTGTGGACCAAAACGGCCAAGTTCCTGGAAGCAAGCCAGATGATCTTGGATATGCTGAGATTTTGTCTTACAAGCAACTTCTACTTTAACAACAAATTCCATAGCCAACTCCACGGGACAGCGCTGGGAGCAAAATTTGCACTGGTGAATGCCTGTATGTTTATGGGCATGGTTAAAAGATTCTGGCTTCGACAATGAGTTTACAACATTTACTCTCCACATCAATTTCTGGTGGCGTTGTATAGATAATATCCTATGTATTTGGCAGGACAACATGAATCTGCTGAAATATTTTGTGAACAAGCTCGATTTCAACATTTGGAACATCAGAACGACATTCCCACTACTGCAAGGAAGAGGTTAACTTTCTGGACTTTACAATCTACATAACAACAAAATCACATCAAACTATTTCGAAAGGGGACTGCAGCCAACTCCATATTGCACTCTGAAAACTGTCACACAAAACACAATATTTGTAACATTCCCAAAGGAAATCTCTTGCGCTGCAGTGAGGAAAACACTTTCAGACAAATTAGCCAAGATCTCCTCACTTGTTTGCAACAACGCAATTATCACCCCACCAAACTCAAGCAAGATTTGTTAGAGGTCTCTAAGATGAACTGCACTGATATTCTACAGCCTAAACTTCATGCTCCTTCTAAAAAAGACTCTCTAAGGTTCATCATCAACTATCACAATGGACATCATAAAATCAGGATGATTCTCAAGAGACACTGGCACCTTCTGCTTGCCAACCCATGCCTAATGAACACATTTGACCTTTCCCAGAAATAGGCTTCTGCAAAGCACAAAATTTGAAACAACTTCTGACTAGATCAGCACTTAATGACATGAGACAGTACAATCTACTTACCTTTCCAGACCAGCTGGATTTCATTACTGCAAAATCTGTAAACTTGGCATGAATGGAACTCACAAATTCACTCTGAAAACCGGTCAACAATTGCAAAACTAGGAATGGATTGATTGCAATAGTAAATTCGGCATTTACACAATAATTTTTCCATGCAATACGTGGTACATTGGTAGCACCATCAGAGCTTGACTTCTTTGTATCCAGGAACATTACAGAAACATACATAAGAACACAACAGTTCACCCCCTTACAGAACATTTCCCTCAATCACATCCACATACAGTAATACAAATTTAAGCTTGCAGGTATAGAATTGGTACATAAGAACCCATGAGAAGACAATCGTGAGTTGTGGCTAACATATTATAAAAGCAACATGATTTTGAAATACCGAGCTGCCACAAGAGGCTTAAATAAGGACATGAGCCTACATTATTTGCTATATGATGATTGAGATTGCCCCCATTCTCAGAGCGTCTCGCACAGGTGACCATATACAATAGAGTGACTGCCAAAAACTCGATATGAAAGCCATACACTCGGGGGCCACACCCCTACTATATCTCTTGTTGTTAATTTTTCCTATTATGTTGTTCCCGCTGCTATATATGTATAGACATGATCACTTTTCACTCACCCTTTTGCCTGGGCTTTTCTTATTTAAGGCTTCCTCTATACCTTTATCAATTCTGGGTGCAACTTGGGTCTAGACTGTATGCGCACACCTCTTTTGCCTCCCTCTTTGCTCATAAGTGATATATTGCTCGCTAGACATTCTTCTGAGTTTGGCTTTTTGATGCTTCAATACTGTATCACTTAAATATTGTGTATATACGTTATTGAAAGATTTTGGGGCAGATTTAAGAAAAGTGGTGCTGCACCCAGTAAAGTGCCACAATCCTTGCACCCCTTAGCGCCCCACTACTACCATGGCGCACCATGGCACAGTGAAGGGAGCAATAGCATCAGAGTTTCTGACGCTACAGATGTACTGTTCAGGGTTAGCATTTGGCGTTAACCCTGAACAGTGCATAGGGGCCAATTGTAACCAATGGTGTGCCCCCTTTTAACGCCTGTTCTGTGCAGGCATTTAAAATGCAGAAAAAAATGAAACAAAGAAATCTTTTCGATTTCTTTGCGTCATTTTTTCATCCCCTCTTGCATACATTATTCCTGGTGCAGGCATAATGTGGCACAAGGGGTTACAAAGTGGCGCCACTTTCTAAACTGGTGTGGCATTTTTGCCATAATATGACCACATTAGCGTAAAAAAATGATGCTAATGTGGCGATAATATGGCACAAGGAGCTCTTAAATCTGCCCATACTGCCTAATAACAGCCTTATCTGAGCACCTTTTCCAACTGACCCCCAGTGTTAATGCCCAATCATTAAAAGTTTTTATATTTTCCTTTATCTCCGCTTGTTACCGAAGCGCAAGCTAAGTGCTTACCATACTTTAGATCAATACCCTCATTTCTACGGAAGCATGCCATTTATCACTGACGCAAACTCTGTCCTCTTTCTATTTCGATGATTAGGATATGAGCAGAACACTCACAGTCAATTGACGGAGCTGTTCTCACCAGGTCTCACTCCTTGTCTGTGTGCTTTTCCTATTTTAAAATACTTGACATCAACCCCATACTTCTTATTCTGGACCTCAGAGACACTACTGGACTGACGTAGGTTTGGGGAACTATATTCTTTCCCCAATTACACCTCAGACCACATTGACAACAATACCACTACAGGTATGATCCTCCCTGTCCTGCATTATGGATGTCCAATGACAAATGATACATCTGACCTTACGCTGTTGACAGTGTTTTCCCCCATTTTCTTTCTCTATTCTAGCGCGAGACATGGCCCTCTGACTACAGTCATTTTTACCTACATACCGTGACCCGGATGACAAGCACAGTAAGGAACTTATCAGTACACTGCTGGTGATTTTCTGGGCACAAGGGCGATGTAGGATTCTCTTAGCTGAGAGTTCCTTTCACATCTTATTCCTTTCATTATATGATTGTGCCAGCTTATTATGGACCAAGTGCCGTCAATCACTTTTTTCCAGAACCGCTATAGAGACACTAGGGTATATGAGGCTTGGCATCATGCCTCTTAGCCTTCCTCGCGGTGCAATTCTCCCTTGTACTTCAGTTTTCTTTTATTTATTTCCCTATGGGTTGCTTTCCACTTTGTTTCTTTGCATTACTTACTGCATGATTATATTTGGAGCCATACTACCTGACTTACGAGTTAACTTTCCCTCATCTCCTTTGCTGAATTGCTAATTGATGTTCTGGCCGGTTGGATCTCAATGAATCTTTTGCATCGGATGCTATGGGACCATACCATAAAAAAGTATGTACTTTGGAATGGTCCTCTTTTCATATTTAATCATACAACTTTGTTTATGACTCATTTTATTTAATGCAGCCTAATTGTAAATTAATATTGCTTGGCGATGATTGACTACTCTTCCTAACCTACTGTACAAAATCATATGGGATACTTTAAAATAATTTAGATACCAATGTGGCTTTCAACCCCTTCAGCCATTGGGTATTGATGACGCAGAAATGAAGGTTTTACATTTATTAGCGCATAAACGTAGTGCTGCAATAATCAAGTGTGACTTTAACCGAACTAATAAAGATTGTACGGGGACAAATGTGCCCTCAGAGTAGTTCGCCAACATTTATAAGCGTGCTTTATATAACGTGATGTATTAGAATTGTACTAATCTGACATAACCGTAAACGTGTGCTATGATTTGCTTGTTTGAAATGTTTTAACTTAGCATAACTTTAGTGGAGGCTTTGGCCTAGTTGCTTTGTCTTATGGTTTAGATGCTCGTATTTTTCTAATGTGCTAATAAACGTGTATTCTTGCTTGAAGCTGTACTTTTCCAGTGAGATCGGTTCACATGCTTATCTTTAAGGTTTCGTGCCAGCCTGGCATCTTCTTCTTTGCTCCAAGGTCAATCTGCAGGTGCAGACAATGGACGCTCTGAAAGTGAGTTAATTGGTAAAATATGTTGCAACTTACGTTCCCGACTCCAAGGATAATGTATGCCTAGGTAGAAGCTTGTGAACTGTTGTTTTTGATTGGACAATTTGAAGCCAACCTATGAACCCTCCAATGGAAGACCCTACTGGATTTGAACTGTTGATTATTTAAACCCGGTGCACAAGAAGAAAGTAGACATTTTTGCTATTACGGACATTTTCCATCGGACATTGCCCATTAGACATTTGCCATTACCCGCCATTTTGCAGGACATTGCGGCCATTATGGCCCATCTTGCCGACCTCGTCATTTTGCCATCTTCTACGATGCGATGAAACTTTGATGCTTTCTCTAATCGAGAGAAAGAGACTTTAAGTAATTCTCGCCCTAGAGACTTTAACTTTGATACGTCCCTTTGCATGAAGTAGTAGTTTTGTCCTTTTATCTTGCCGCTGTGAGGCAATTGCCCCGTCCACCCTGCCCCTTTGCCCCCGTCCCATGTTGATCGAAGCCGGTACCTGTGAGACGAAGACTTCCTTGAATGCTGATTGAATTTGGTAAATATGAAAGGAAAATGTACAATTGCATTGTGTTTCTTTTAGGTAACCAACTGCTGATTTTTGATAAGAGCCCTAGTTAGGAGTTTTCCAAATCAATGTTGCTAAATTGTTTTTGCATGAAATCCCACATGCAGATGCTAATTTGAGGTTAGATGAGGATTCATTTGTTGCACGATGCAATTTGAGACCTTGTTATGCTGACTAATGTATGCAATTAGCCCATTACAGATTGTAGTTTTAGTGGTTTGCGTTGCTATTATCGAATGCATTGTTATTCAAATGCTGCATAGATTGCATCTTTTTCGCCGTTATGGACAGCTATTAATGTTCATTTACATATATCATTTGGTGTTGAGACACATTTATATCGTGCTAGCGTTGTTAATATAGGGAAATAAATTCATTAACTTTGAATAAACTGGTGTGGTTATTCATGGCCGAAAGGTCATGGTTCGCCAAAATGTTTTCTGGATTAATTGTGAAGTGTTATGTTGATCAGGGCATTGCTTATGTTCGTTATTGATTATTGATTTGATTAAATTGACTAATCTCGGGTGAAGAGAGCCCCACTTGGTCAAAAGATTCATCGACCCAAGAGCGTCCAGGTACAGGTAATTTATTAGGACGGAACGCTCTATCAGTAGATGGTAGCAGAGGACGGTTCCGACTTTTAGGACCCCACTCGAGAGGTATATGGTGCTGAATTGACGGTTTCGACTTTTGGGACTCCGCTCGAGAAGTATATGGTGTTGAATTAGATTTTTCTTGGGTAAAACAGATTGAGAGAATGATGATGCCCTAAGTCCCCCGCGACTTTCCCGGGATCTCGGAGCTTGCGAATGGAGAGAATGGAGGTGTGAAATCGGCGTTGGCGGTACTAGTGACGGTATGAGTGAAGTCAGGATTTTGCGCTTGCACAGCTTATTGCCGCAGATTGTTTGAAAAGGTTGCGAGGATTTTAGAGAATAGCGGAGGTGCGACTCCGAGTGTGAGAGTAGGGAAGTCGTCGAACTTCATGTGCATGTGGCGCTTTGTGCAGAAAAAGGTCCACGTGGTTGTTGTTGTTGAGACGGGCCCTGCGAGGTCAAGAGACTCCGGAGTATGTTGAAAAGTGTATGAGACACTTGTTTTATGTTGTGGTCTGGTCGGTTTAATAGGTTGACCGGGCGTGGTCAACGAGTCGGTACGTGTGTTAAGGGAGTGAAAGAAAACTTCGACTTCGGGCTTTGACAAATTCTAAGTGCACTAGAATGGATCATTGACAAGTTGAGAGCAGAGTCTGCGGGTCAGAATTTGCTTGCGAAAGTGGGGACCGAGAAAGATGGAATAACTGCCGAGGCTAGTGAAAAATCCCTAAGGTCCTGAAGCGATTGTGTTACCCTTCCTGTAGTAAACCGACAGATCTGTTTTATTATTATTTGGTTGCTCGCTATATATGCTAGAAGTTGTTACGAGAGGAGCTGAGTGAAGGAGGACAAGCCGCGAGGCTTTGTCAGCCGCAGTGTGTGTGAGTGTGACGTCACTAGGAGCAGCGCTGGGATAGGTTGGGTGCAGAGAAGGGTCGCGCACGGATTGGACGCAGTCCGTGGGGCTCGATTGGAAGGGGAAAGGCAAGCGAAGAGTATTCCGGGAATTAAAGTCACTTATTGATTACAAACTTTGTGAAATAAAAGACGAGAAAATGAAATTTTTTAAAGCATTAAAGAGTGCGATGAAGGGGGAGTCTTACATTAAAGCGAGCGTAGGAGAGGAGACGCCACCCGAAGGTACACCAGCTTACATTGTAATGGAGGAAAGGGGGGTAGCTCCGTGCCTTTGGCTAAAGCAATGGCACAAGCTGACAGAGAAACATGGGAGCGTAGCGTTCCCGATCCATGGGACTTCAATATAAGGATCCTAGAGAATTTGAGATTTGCGATGTACGACATGAAGGTACCTCCAAGGCCAGCACAGTTTGAGGCTCTAGCGGTTTGGGAACTAATGGCTAGACAGAAACAGCAAAAGAAGTTCGAGACCAGGATAAGAAAGGTAGAAAAGACACTAGCGGACGCTAGGTGGGATAATGCACAGAAGGTGTGGAGGTCAGATATATTACAGGGGATAAAATTGTTTCCCGCAATTGCTAAGGAAGAAGAGGCGACAGGCAAGAAAGACAAACAGGAGGTGTTCCAAAGATAGAGAGGACGAGTCAGAGGATGAGGCGTTCATTATGCAATTGCTGAACGACCGTCCACCACCTTATGCAGAGAGTGAACAAGGTCCAAGTACCAGTTCTGCCCCTCCGGCACCGGTACAGAATAATGAAACTCCGAATTCAGAAACGCCATCGGGATTTAAGGACCCGAGTTTACTGTTCACCCCGCAGATACCGCAGGTTAGGAGAATATATCCAGATGTGCCTATATTGAAAACAGCAGAAAATTATCAGCCGCAGGTCCCAAGATACTACGGCAGTGACAACAGTACGGGAATGATTCTAGATCCAACCGTAATGGGAGTACAGAATGGTCGCAACCCAACATTGGCACAAGCTGAATCAACCCAGCTTTTGATGCCTCAAAAGCAGATGCAGGGGGGAACCGCACATGCTCAGATGACGGGGAGTCAGACGGGCATGACTGCAATGATGACCCATAGTGTGGGAATGAACATGCCTCAGCACCTGGGGAATGGACAGAACCCAGATGCGATATCCCTACCCATTACTGTAGGTCCACCGGTACCTTTGTACATTCAGCCTAACTCAGGTATGAGCGGTCAAGGATCAGTGGTGCAGAGTGGAACGGAAAGGAGGTGCATAGAAAACACTCCAGAGACAACTCCGATAGCGGCTCTGCCAACTGGATCTGGGTCCTTGATGGAGTTTAGCCCCATATGTGCTCAGTCAACAGTGGTGAGGTCGAGTCCCCCACTGATGATACCGCTATCATCGAACACTGAAAAGTTGCCGCAACCATCAATGGCAGTCGATGTGAATGCTACACTGATGGGGTTGAATGCGCAACAGCTGACACAGTGGTTCAACAGTCTGAATTCCACACAAAGCTCAGCCAGTGGGAAGGGAGAAGACTATCTGAATAGGGTAAGGTTGAACATGGAAGCAGAAGAATTGGTGGAAGGGACTATGGGTTTGAATAGGTTAGAGTCCTACTCGGAAGAAGAGCTGAGGTATCTATGTCCCAGGATTACGAGAGAAGTGAACAAGGTACATAGAAGGTTGCAAGAAATAGCTGACAAAAACGGGGTTGAGATAGACAAGACAAAACACTTGAGCAGGAGCTATAGATTGGATTTCGGGACCACAGACTTTGAACACATGAGGTCAGCAGGCATGAAAGCGCACCTTAGAGAATTGCTGCAGAGTGCACAAGTGTGGAGGTGCTTAGACAAGTGGGAAAGTAGATGGGCAAAGAAAAAGGAAAAGAGGAAAGACACTGTCCCAGAGCACAAGGAGAAAAGACCACAGAGTAGTGATGCAATAACCATGTTACCAATGAGGGAGACAGCAGGGGGAAAATTAATACATGTACCGTGGCACAGAAGCGACATTCAGTCTTTTACGGATGATTTTCCCAAACTGAGAGAGAAACCGATTGAATGGTATCAACAGACTGATAGGTTTGTGAAGCTTGCAAAATGTCTTTGGGAAGACCTGAACACCCTCTTTGAGATTGTGGTTCCGGCAGATTTGTGGGAAGACTGCAAAAGGGCTGTAGGTTGGCCGACAAGTGAACCAGAGAGAGACAGGGATACGGGTGCACCATCACCTATGGTAATGAGCTTGTACTATAAGGTGATTGAGCATTTGAAGACGAAGGTTGCCGCGAAAAATGTGGATTGGCAGAAGATTGATCGAACTGCCCAAGAGGCTAAAGAGTCGATTCATGGTTACTATGAGAGGTTGTTGAAGGAATTCAAGAACTACAGTGGCACGGAAACAATAGAGGCGAAGGACATGCTTCATTTTGTGTTTAGATTTGTGGAAGGGCTGAGACCAGAGATAAGTCAGATGATAAAGACGCATTTGATTTGTTGGCAGTCAAAACCGATTGATGAAGTGTTGAATTATGCGAAATACTGTAGCGACGAAATTGAAGTGAAACAGAAAAGGTTGAAAGAGAAAGTGATGATGATGCAACTTAAAGCAGCTCAGACAGGTTTGCAAGGGTTGCAAGGGTTCCAACAGCAGATACCGCAGCCGCAGCCGCAGGGAAATATGGTGTTTCAGCCACAGGCCAGAGGCAGAGGCAGAGGAGGCTTTGGGAGTAATGGTCCGGATTTGAACACTGTTGTGATTCCGAATGGTGTGCAGGCAATGAAAAGGGTGATGCTGTGTCACGTGTGCGGAATCGTCGGACATTGGAAACGCGAGTGCCCGATGATGGTGCAGGAAGGTGCAGGTGTTGGTCAGCAGAACAATGATGTCAATGCATTCCAGACAATGAGGGGACTGAAAATGAGAGGTCCAAACCCAAATTTTCAGACCATAAATCAGCTGCAGGGATTACAGCCCATGCAGCCGCAGCAGATGCAGATGCCCTGTATGCAGATGACGTAAATGCAGCCAATGCAACAGCAGTTTCCCATGGTACCTAATCAGCAAATGCAAATACCTTTGGCACCAGTGAGTCAGCAGCAAGCAATGGTTCCTCCACAGGTCTCGGGTCAGGTGATGAATACAAATGGCACAGTACAACAGTTCCCATTACACAGTGAGAATGGAATAAACAATGTATGGGAGAGTGAAAGTTCAGATGAGGAGGGAAATTGTGTGCTTGCAGCATCCTTGGAAGTTGATCAAAAGGGTCCGTATGTGGAGGGAACATTTATGGGTCATTGTGTTTCATTCTTGGTTGACACGGGAGCCACACGTTCAACTGTTAGGAGCATTGAAGTACCAAATTTGCCACTCTCAGGGAGAACAGTTCAAGTAGTGGGAGTAGCAAACAGGCACCTGACGAACCCAATCACAGATCCAGTACCAGTCAGAATTGGTAACTATCAAGGGTCACATAGTTTCGTGGTATGTGACTCAAGCCCGATAGCACTGTTGGGGAGAGACCTATTGTGCAAATTGGGATGTTCGATTATGTGTTCGGACGATGGAATTAGAATTCAGACAAGCAGTGATGGGGAAGAAGGGGACAGTGTAGAAGGGGATGAGATGGAAACTGTCGATGAAGAATATCCTCTGATTAACCTTTTTCCGATGATAACTGAAGAAGATATTCCAGCTGAATTACGGGAAACAGTCGGAAAGGAAGTGTGGGATATGACAGGAAAAGAGGTGGGATTGGTGAAAGGAGTGGAACCAGTGAAAGTGACCGTAAAACCCTATGTAACTTTTCCCCAGACCCCACAATACCACATGGCACAAGACACCCTCATGAAAGTCGCCCAGCTCATTGACGAGTTTGTAAAACAGGGAGTACTGAAAGAAGTGTTAAGCAGTCCATGTAATTCACCGATCATGGGACTAATAAAGCCGAGTGGAAAGGTCCGAATTGTGCAGGACTTGAGGAAAATAAATGACATCGTAGTTAAATGTTGCCCTGTAGTACCGAATCCAGCTGTGATAATGTTTCAAATCCCTTGCGATGCCGAGTGGTTCTCAGTCATCGACTTGTCACAAGCATTCTTTTCGGTGCCTCTTCATGAGGACAGCCAATTTCTCTTTTGTTTCAAATTCTTAGACAGAGTTTACAGTTGGTGTCGAATTCCTCAAGGGTTTTCGGAGTCACCGTCAATTTTCAATTAGATTCTAAAGAAAGACTTGGAAGCGTTAGAATTGCCATTTGAGTCAACCCTAGTACAGTACATTGATGACTTACTGATTGCATCTAAGACAGAAAGTGGCTGCACAGCCGACACCATTGCTCTACTGAACCATTTGGGAAGGAATGGACACAAGGTGTCTCCTTCAAAGTTGCAGTTCTGTCAGAAGAAAGTGAAATACTTGGGTCATCAAATAGAGAAAGGGTCACGGAGAATAATGAAGGAAAGAATAACAAGTGTACTTCAAATGAGTCCACCAAAGACAAGGAGGGAGGTGAGGAAGTTTTTGGGGATGGTGAGCTATTGTCGCCAGTGGATTCCCAACTTCTCAACTCTAGCAAAGCCTTTACTGAAACTGACCCAGAAGGATGCCTTGGATGAAATTGAGCTGAAAGGAGATGAGATGGATGCTTTTATTGAATTGAAAGAATGCATGTGCAGGGCTCCAGCTTTAGGTATGCCTGATTACACAAAGCCTTTCACATTGTTTTGTCATGAACGTGATGCATGTTCTTTGTCTGTCTTGACCCAAGCCCATGGTGGCATAAACAGACCAGTAGCGTATTTTTCAGCTACTTTGGATCCGGTCGCAGCAGCACTGCCAGGGTGTTTGCGCGCCGTAGCAGCAGTTGGTATCAGCCTCACTCAGAGTGAAGGAATAGTGATGGGACACCCATTAACAGTCATGGTCCCTCACTCAGTTGAGATACTTTTGACCCGCTCCCGAACGCAACACATGACTGGAGCAAGACTCACAAGGTATGAAACAATAATTCTGGGCTCACCGAATGTGCAGCTGAAAAGGTGCACTACGTTGAATCCAGCAACCTTGCTTCCCGGTGAAAATGCTGAAATTGAGAACGCTGAAGACGTCGAGCACGACTGCCTTCAGGTGACTGAATTTTGCACAAAACCCCGACCTGACATTAAGGATACTAAGCTTGATGAAAATGACCAAATTGTTTTTGTTGATGGTTCATGTCTAAGAGATGCATTGGGAATATTGAAGGCAGGATATGCTGTATGTACTGTAACAGGTGTCTTGGAAGCGTCCTGGCTTCAAGGAGTCTACTCCGCACAAGTAGCAGAGCTTGTAGCCCTTACAAGAGCATGCCAACTGTCTACATTGATGAAGGTTACCATTTACACTGATAGTCAGTACGGGTTTGGAATTGTGCACGACTTTGGGCAATTATGGTCACAGAGAGGTTTCCTGACCTCTTCAGGGTCCCCAGTGAAAAACGGGGAGAGAATAAGGGAATTGTTACACGCCATTCAAATGGCAGCCGAAATTGCAGTGGTAAAGTGTAGTGCTCATACAAAAGGACAGGACTATGTTTCCCTGGGAAATGCATATGCGGATCAAGTCGCAAGATTTTGTGCCTTGAACTGTATATTGCTCAGGGATGAATGGAATTTGATAAGTGAACCAGAACTCGAACCAGCTGAAGCATTTGCCTTGAAGGTCGTGGATACAATGGATGAACTAAAAGCATTACAGAATAGCGTCAGGGAGGATGAAAGAGCTTCATGGATTAAGTCACAATGTACAAGGAGACCAGATGAGTTATGGGTTTCAAATGAAGGAAAATTTGTTTTACCAAATAGTCTCTTATCGCAGCTAGCGCGGTTCTATCATGGGCAGGCTCACCTAGGGAGAGATGCCATGATAAGATTGTTCAAAACTGATTGGTTTAACCCCAGATTCTGTCAAGCTGCAGAAGCAGTTTGCCATCGTTGTGTCATTTGTCAGCAGATGAACCCAGGAAATGGAACGGTTGTGAACATGAGCCACATTGGCAGGGCGAGTGGCCCGTTCAGCAGAATGCAGATGGACTTTATTGAGATGCCTGTGCATGGAGGTCTGAAGTATGTGTTGGTGATTGTGTGCATTTTTAGTCACTGGATTGAAGCATACCCCACACGTAGAAATGACAGCCTTACAGTTGCAAAACTATTGTTGAGGGAGTTGATACCACGTTTCGGATTCCCGATCTCTTTAGAATCAGATAGGGGAAGTCACTTCAATAACGAGGTGATAAAGTTACTTTGCGCAGCGCTGAACATTGAGCAAAAACTGCATTGTAGCTATCGCCCTGAAGCCTCAGGACTGGTGGAACAAATGAATGGTACACTGAAATCAAGAATGGCGAAAATATGTGCATCGACAAATTTGAAATGGCCTGACGCATTGCCTTTGGTGTTAATGTCAATGAGAAACACCCCTGACAGAAAGACTGGATTGTCCCCGCACAAAATTCTCATGGGCAGGGCCATGAGACTTCCTGCAGTTCCCGCAAACGCGCTTTTGAATATTACAGATGATATGGTGTTAGACTACTGCAAAGGTCTGGCTGACGTGGTTCGCTCTTTCTCTCACCAGGTGGAAGCAACCACCTTGTCACCGATCTAAGGTCCAGGACACACACTGAAAGCAGGTGACTGGGTCGTGATAAAGAAGCACGTGAGGAAGTCGTGTCTGGAACCCCGTTGGAAAGGCCCTTTCCAAGTGATCCTGACGACCACTACCGCTGTGAAGTGTGCGGGAGTTCCCAACTGGATTCACGCCAGTTATACAAAGAAAGTGTCGTGTCCCACAGATGAGGAAGTTGAAGCGCTGAAACTGCCAGTACCTGATAACAAAGTGCCGAGCGCTGAGACAGAGCAAAACAGAACTAGAAGCGAACAGGCAGAAATAGAGGAGAGAGAAATATTCTCTGAGGACGAAACAACCGATTCACTTGGGGAAGACCAAGGAGAGACCTCAGACAGCGACGAAGCAGCTGAAGGTAACAAAGAGCCTGAAGCAGCTGAAAGTGACAAAGAGCCTGAAGAAAGTAACGGTGACAAAGGGCTCGAAAGAGGTGAAGAAGCAGGAGAGCCTGATCAGAGGAGGGCTTTCCCAGAAGTAGACGGTTCAGAAAAAGAAAAGGAAAACCTGATTGACTCCCCAGAAGGAGGGGACAAGGCAGAACAGAACGAAACTGTTCTAACTTCCTCAGAAGAGATCGCAGGTCCATCAAGTGGACACAGTGCGAAGGGAAGACCAAGTATATCACCAGTAAAACTAAGAACTAGAGAAACATTGAACGACAGTGAAGGGCCAAGAGTGAAAGAGAAAAGAAAGGAAGTGTCTGTCGTGGTACCAACATCAAGTGATGAAAAAGACTTGGCCAAAGAGGAAAGTACCAGTGAGGTAGAATCAAAGAGAGATGCAAAATTGAAAAGGAAAAGGATACCAAACAGGAGGTATTCTGGTCCAGAATGGGCATATGCAGTCAATGACGATTGGACCGACGAATTTGTATCTCTTAGCCTCGAGAACGAAGAAGAAGAGATACCAATAGAAAAGAAACACTATTGACTGAGAAAAAAATAAAAAAATAAAATGATAAATGACATTGCTTGCTATAATCTAACGTGATACAACCAGCTGAGACATTGCTAAACCGGATGAGACATTTGCTAACTTGATAAGACTTTGATAACCTGATTGACTTTTAAACCCGATTTGAGACAACGTTGCTAACTGATAAAAGACTGAGTTATTGCCGAATTGAGACAATTGCCGAATGGAGACAAATGCTGCTAACCGATAAGTGACTGGGCTCCTGAAGAAACTGTGTGAACATTGCGCTCGTTCAGCTTTGTAACTAATTGCTAAATCGTTTCTTTATAGGTGCTTCTAGCTCTCTGATTCTATACAGATCATGACTAGGTACGCTACACAAAACAGTAGAGTGAAATATTGTAAATATGCGTGTATAGGCTTGATAACTGCATGTGTACTAATAATAATGACAATAGTTCTTGCAACGCGTGGTAAGGGTGAGAATGAGAAAATCGATGCTTCTACTTCTGCTCCTGTTACTGTCACTGAACTAACCGCATTGAAAAGGCTAGAATTAGATGAGAGACACTTGCATGATAAGAAGGAACTTTCGTATAATGTTTTCTATCGCCTACTAACAGAATATGTTGAGACTATGGATGCGAAAGATTGTTATGTGTGTACACAGATACCGACATCTGTAACGGAAGGGGTGACTTATCACCACATGCCTCTTACATATGGGATTACATGTAGTATAGTAACTTCTAGATTTTATGGTCAAACTAACATACAGTATTTTTACTCAAATTATGATGTTACCTTTGCATATGTTCCTATAATAACGCAACTAAGCCAGATTGCTAAAGATTGGGATGCTAAAATAATGAGGGAATTTTTCGAGCCAATGCAACCTTTTGAAACAGCTCACGCTCATAGGGAAAATCTTACCTGCTCGCTCTCAGCCGTAGAAATAAGCTTTTTAGATCTCACAGATGATAGAAGGGCACAAATGAATGCGAAATTAGAAAAAGAGCTAAGTAAGAGGACTTCAGTAGATAATTATGCTTTTGCCGCAATAAAAACACAAGGGAGAATAGCTTTAGACGCTTGGCATGTAGGGAAATTTTGTATATATCGAGGTGAATCTTATTATGATAACATTTTCGTGGGAGCGAGTGAATGTAAACATACGTTTATCTTTAAGGCCAAATGGACATTCATGCTGAACGGACTTGATCCTGTCATACCTGGTGTATATTACATTTGTGGGCATAATGTCTATTATCGTCTTCCAAAGGGATGGTGGGGGAGATGTTATTTGGGTATAGTGTTCCCAAAGGTTTATCAACTGGATGACCTATCAGTGATTCCAAAGACGCCTGGATCTCATTGTATCCAGAAAAGAGAGACCGCAGCTGCTGTGATAGGAGATATATTTGGAGCCATGATTCCTTCATTGGGAGTTGTGTTGAATTCCATCAAAATAAGAAAGTTGTCTACTATAGTGGATAACATGTTGACAAAGTTTTCAGGTGCTATAATCCTGATGGATGCTGAACTTGCAGCAGAAAGAGCTATGACTCTTCAAAACAGGCTTGCCCTAGACATTCTTTTAGCAAAGGATGGCGGCGTTTGCAAAATGCTTGGTGCGCGTCACTGTTGTACGTATATACCAGACAACAGTGTGAAGATTAAAACAATGCTTGCAAATCTAACAAAAGAGAGTGCAGACTTGAAGGAATTGAAAGAACCAGGAGTTTGGGAGAAGGTTGGAAAGGGAATTGCTTCAGTGGGAAATTGGCTTGGTGGCATTTGGAATGGAATATTACTAAAAATAATACAGGGAATACTAATAGTACTAATTTGCATCTTTGGGATTTGGGGAATTAAGAGGGGAATACTAATGATCATGGCAAGAATTAAGAGAAGGAAGGAAGAGAAAATGATGAAAAGAATGGCAGAAGAATACAAGGCAAGGACAAGGGGAACTAAAAGGCAAAGAGAACTGACAGAATTTTAATGGAATAAAAATTTGTGGGAATAGTTTTGTGTGATGACAAGTAGTCATCAGAGGAGGGATTGATGACGCAGAAATGAAGGTTTTACATTTATTAGCGCATAAACGTAGTGCTGCAATAATCAAGTGTGACTTTAACCGAACTAATAAAGATTGTACGGGGACAAATGTGCCCTCAGAGTAGTTCGCCAACATTTATAAGCGTGCTTTATATAACGTGATGTATTAGAATTGTACTAATCTGACATAACCGTAAACGTGTGCTATGATTTGCTTGTTTGAAATGTTTTAACTTAGCATAACTTTAGTGGAGGCTTTGGCCTAGTTGCTTTGTCTTATGGTTTAGATGCTTGTATTTTTCTAATGTGCTAATAAACATGTATTCTTGCTTGAAGCTGTACTTTTCCAGTGAGATCGGTTCACATGCTTATCTTTAAGGTTTCGTGCCAGCCTGGCATCTTCTTCTTTGCTCCAAGGTCAATCTGCAGGTGCAGACAATGGACGCTCTGAAAGTGAGTTAATTGGTAAAATATGTTGCAACTTACGTTCCCGACTCCAAGGATAATGTATGCCTAGGTAGAAGCTTGTGAACTGTTGTTTTTGATTGGACAATTTGAAGCCAACCTATGAACCCTCCAATGGAAGACCCTACTGGATTTGAACTGTTGATTATTTAAACCCGGTGCACAAGAAGAAAGTAGCCATTTTTGCTATTACGGACATTTTCCATCGGACATTGCCCATTAGACATTTGCCATTACCCGCCATTTTGCAGGACATTGCGGCCATTATGGCCCATCTTGCCGACCTCGTCATTTTGCCATCTTCTACGATGCGATGAGACTTTGATGCTTTCTCTAATCGAGAGAAAGAGACTTTAAGTAATTCTCGCCCTAGAGACTTTAACTTTGATACGTCCCTTTGCATGAAGTAGTAGTTTTGTCCTTTTATCTTGCCGCTGTGAGGCAATTGCCCCATCCACACTGCCCCTTTGCCCCCGTCCCATGTTGATCGAAGCCGGTACCTGTGAGGCGAAGACTTCCTTGAATGCTGATTGAATTTGGTAAATATGAAAGGAAAATGTACAATTGCATTGTGTTTCTTTTAGGTAACCAACTGCTGATTTTTGATAAGAGCCCTAGTTAGGAGTTTTCCAAATCAATGTTGCTAAATTGTTTTTGCATGAAATCCCACATGCAGATGCTAATTTGAGGTTAGATGAGGATTCATTTGTTGCACGATGCAATTTGAGACCGTGTTATGCTGACTAATGTATGCAATTAGCCCATTACAGATTGTAGTTTTAGTGGTTTGCGTTGCTATTATCGAATGCATTGTTATTCAAATGCTGCATAGATTGCATCTTTTTCGCTGTTATGGACAGCTATTAATGTTCATTTACATATATCATTTGGTGTTGAGACACATTTATATCGTGCTAGTGTTGTTAATATAGGGAAATAAATTCATTAACTTTGAATAAACTGGTGTGGTTATTCATGGCCGAAAGGTCATGGTTCGCCAAAATGTTTTCTGGATTAATTGTGAAGTGTTATGTTGATCAGGGCATTGCTTATGTTCGTTATTGATTATTGATTTGATTAAATTGACTAATCTCGGGTGAAGAGAGCCCCACTTGGTCAAAAGATTCATCGACCCAAGAGCGTCCAGGTACAGGTAATTTATTAGGACGGAACGCTCTATCAGTATCACATTCACACTCTCCTTGGTGCAGGTCACCACCACTGGCCGTCACAAAGGAGGGCTCTAAAAAATCCTAAAGCACCAAGGATTATTTTTTTTAAGCCCTTGGGAGACATGGAATATCTTCCAGGTCTTCCCCCTCCCCTCCTGCCCATCTGTGACATCAGCATCCCCTTTCAAATGAGGCCTTCCTGAAATGGTTTCCAGGCCACAGTACTTTGCAGTGATAGATGGCCAAGAAACCACACTAGATGCCAGGGATTTCACCTGGGGAGTCTGCCCTTGTGGAAGAGGGTTGTCCCCCACAAGGGGGTGTTGTTTTTTAAAAATAATACTGATTTTCCCCTGGGGGAACATTGACCTCCCCCAGGGGCTAAAAAATGTAAATAAATAAAAAAACAAGCAAAAAACAAAGTGAAACCAGCGGGGTCGACCCTGGGCATAATATTTTTGTATACATGTGTGGTTTCTCTGGGGGTCTATCTATCAATATATATATATAGAGAGAGAGAGAGACTATAGAAAGAGAAACAGATATCAATGTCTATTAAAGATATATCTATATTTATATATGTATATATCTATTTATATACATCTACATACATATATTTCATGCATCTATAGCTTTCAGGCAGCAATGAAAATGTCAAAATAATTCTTGTGATTATGCTCCTGCTAGAGAGAGTGAGATTTGACTTTTGTCCAGTTGTAGATTTAACACCATAGAGTGGTGCAGAAGGTTTATATGCCTGTTGCAAAGAATAGATCTGTCATTTATGTGACTAGATGAGTGAATTAGTAAAGCCAGCTATTACATGTGCTTTAAAACAAATGAAATGTACGTGCGAGAGGGGCTTTGGAGAGATGAAGGGCACATCTGCTGGGTGGTACTGAGGGAATGCAAGAAGGAGGTCATGGGAGGAATGTAAAGTCGATATGGCCAACTTTTTGCCAATTAACTACATATATCTCTCTTTGGATGTTGACCTCCTTGAACAAACTGTGTGGCAAACAAATTTGCATGCCGACCAATTTCTGAGGCAGCATGGAGGCCCTCTATGGCTCAGTTCTAGGGCATCGCAGTGGACACCCACTTCGCTGGAGCAGTTGAAGGTATTTTAGGTCATTACGCTCAAAATAGGATGAGTGCAGAAACAACCTTGCATTCCTCCAAGTCTCTTGAGAAAAACGCTGGCTCACTTGTGTTGGTTGGCCGAGTGCCCATGACAGAGAAGGGCCTAAAACTTATTGTGGAGAAATTAAAATCATCTATCACAAAACAAACTGATTTTGTAAGGGGGCACCTGCGTTTTTGGTCGCCGGCTGGGCGGCCAACTAGAGAAACCTACAAAACCTAGCCATTTCTGAAAACTAGACACCCTCGGGAATTGAAGGAGGTGTGGCTTGCATGGGTTCCCCAAAGTTTGCTTACCCAGAATGCCCTGCAAATGTAAAACAGTGAACAAAACCATGTTTTCCTTCCATTTTTGTGATATAAACTGCACAAATATAAAGGAATCCACAAAATCCTTACCACCCAGCATTCCCCCACTTGTCTCAATAAAAACACTGCCCCACTTGTATGACTGGACTTAGTGCCTGGGTCAGGAATGGAGCACTCCGGGGTCAACAGTAGTCCTCATGTAAGCGCCATTGACCCTTGTGTGATCCATATTGTTGTGGGCATTAGGCCCAGGCACACACAAGTGGGGTAGCACTTTTATTAGGACAAATTGGGGAACAATGGGTGGTAGGACGTTTGTGGATCCCTGCATATTCCTGTAGTATACGTCACAGGAATGCAAGGAAAAATAGTGTTTTCATTCAATGTTTCACATTTGCATGGTATTCTGTGTAAGAAGACTTTGGGGAATTCACACAAGTGATACATCCCTGCACTCCCCTTGATGTCTACTTTTCAGAAATGTATGGGTTGGACATGTTTCCCATCATGGTTGCCAATCCCAATACTAATTTGTACACCCAGCTTTGTTATCATTATCGCCACAATAGGTTTTGGGCCCTTCCCTGTTGTTCGCACTTGGCCCACCCACACAAGTGAGGCACCATTTTTCTGGGGCAACTTAAGGGAACGCTGGGTGGTAAGAAATTTGTGACTGCCTGCAGAGTCCAGAACTTTCCATCACAGAAATGTGAGGAAAATGTGTTTTTTTATTTAAAGTTTGAGGTTTGCAAGGGATTCTGTGTGAAGAGTGAAAGTCAGTTCATGATGGATACCCCTGGGTGTCTAGTTTTCATAAATGTACATGTTGGCTAGCTTCCCTTTGGAGCCAGCTGAGTTAGGTCCCAGAACCTTGAGCTACCCACATTAGAAGACAAGGTTTCGCTTTCGCTGAAAAAATGTGATGTTTCCATGTTGCGTTGGGCTGTTTCCTGTTGTGGGCACTGTCTAACCACACAAGTGAGGTGTCATTTTTATTGGGAGGCATGGGGCATGCTGCATGGGAGGAAGGTTAAGGCTTCCTTTGAGAAAACTGGACTGATTGTACAATCCCCCTAACTCTATGCCCTCATTTTTCACTTTTTGGTGGTGTTTTCATGACTCTGAGGGTGCCATGGTATTGGACTGTGGATTATTGGTAAGGGAAGGTAAGTACTTACACTTAGCAATAGGCCACTACCCCCCACTAGGTTCAGTTAGGTCCTAATAAATTAACCCCAGCTCAAACCTTGGTAGCTTGGCAATGAGCAACAAGGCTTAATTTAGGAGACAAAGGGGCAGATTTAAAGAAAGTGATGCTGCACAGTGCAGTGCCACTTTCCTTTCTTCCCTTAGTGTCCCCTAACACAACCATGTGTGTGCCATATTTAAAATATGGTGCATCATGGTGCAGGGTAGGGGGCATTAGCATCACTTTTTGTGACGCTATTGATGTACTCCCTAGGAGCAGCACCAAAATGTTGGTACCCCTCCTGCAGAGTACATAGGGGCCCAAGATAAATAATCAAATGCCCACTTTTAATGCCTACTCAGAGCAGGTATTAAAAGTGCCGGAATCTCTTAGATTTCCTTGTGACATTTTTTCAGCCCCCCTAATGGGGAAACGTCTGCTTGCATACATGATGCCTGGCACAGACATAGGCCCTCATTATGACCTTTGCGGGTGGCTTCAGCCGCCCGGCAGGATCTGACCGCCGGGCGGCCGCCAATGCAGCCGCACTCCTGCCGCGGTCATTTTGAGATCCCCGCTGGGCTGGCGGGCGGAAACCTGGTCTCCGCCCACCGGCCCAGGGGGTCTCGGCCGCAACACAGGAGCCGGCTCCAAATGGAGCCCCGCGACTCCCTGTACCGCCAGCCTTTTCCTGGAGTTTCAAACTGCCAGGAAAAGGCTGGCGGTTGGGGACTGCCGCGGTCGTAATGAGCTTGGAAGCACCGCCAGCCTGTTGGCGGTGCTTCCGTCAAAACAGCCCTGGCGGTCTTGGACCACCAGGGTTGTAATGACCGCCATAATGTACAAAGTGGAGAAATGCAACCATTGAAGTTTACCTTCAGACTTAGTCTATTTCTTGAAGATTTTTTCAGTGGCCCAAAGTCACCAATCCAATCTGAACTCTTCGGATACGCGTTTCAATAGACCTTGGTGAAGAATTCTACATTTGGACTAAGACAATTTTTCAGGGATGAAAATCTTTGTCAGGGCCAAAGCTAAATCTTGATCTAATGTCCCTAGAGCCCTCCTTGGATACACTGCACTGGAAGTCCCGGTCAACTTTTTACCTTTGGACTTAGTCAATTTTTTGGAGCTTAATCTCTCCGACAGTGGACATCTCTACACACCAAGCCGATTTCGAGTCAAAGTTGTCAGATTGCCTTTCCAGTCTGGGGCTACGGAGCTTTTCAGCAGGGCGAACCTGCAAGTCTGGCCGGTCGCAGTCTACATAAGCCTGCTTGACTCTTCACGGCGGGTCAGTCCCTTTATGGAGGTTTTTTCCAAAAGTTCTGCAATCTTCTCCAAGCTTCTGGATCTTCTTCCAGAAGGTCTTTGAGGGTCCTTTATGAGCCCACAGCTTACCCCAAGGTTCTAGAAGCCCTGAGTTGCTCTTTGGGGGCTAGGACTCCAACTCCCAGAATGCACCTGGCTCAAACTCCAAAAAGACCACTGGACAGTGGTCAGCAGGTTAGTTTCTTCAGGATTTGATACAGGGGACTCTGGTTAGCTATTTGTCACCTGTAACAAGCAAGGAATCCCTTCTTGAACAGGTTGAAGCCAGTCAAAGTCCTTTGAGTGCTGAAGCCCAAGTGTGCAGCTAGTGCAGTCCTTCAGAGTACAGTGTCCATTGTTCCTGGTCGGGACCTGAGGTGTGGGTGCAGCTCTGCTATAGTTTTCCTTGATCCTGGGGTAAAAAACATGGAGCAGACTGTCCAGTCACAGGCAGTCCACTTCCCCCTTCGATGACCACATCCTGGGAAGTGTGGCAAAAATCTATCCCAGGGAGCAACATTCTTCAGAAATCCAACATGGCTGAAAATGAATTTTGGAGGCTAAGCCTGGCTGAGCCCACCCACTGGTGTGGTTAAAAATCCCAAACACACCCCTCTCCTGCCCTCTTCTAATCTAATCAAGAGGACACCTAATTGCCTGGGGTTACAGGAAATGGGGGAGATCCTGAGCTGCTCCAAATGTCCTTCCCTTCCTTTGAAGCCCAGTTTGTCTGCTTCCCCCATCCTGTTTCACCATCTGTTGAGGCAGATCTCCCCCCCACGCCAGGCACATCCTTTGTGTCCAGCCCATGCCCATTCACACCTCATCAAGGCAGCCTGGCCAGGCTACCAGAAGCTGGCCAATCAGAGAAGGGCACAACAGAGCTGAGGTTGACAACTTTCATGTAGAGTTTTAAAACTATTTACCTGAACTAGTTAAATTAAATCCAACAATAGCAAGTTGTGGGATTTGTTATAACAACTAATTTCATACCAAACGCAAAGTATTTGTCACGATCTGCATGTCTCCTACCGCCGTAGGCTGCAGTACTTGAAAGGACGCCTGTTTTCTTACTAGTTCTGGACTGGCCAAGATAAGAGCAACCCCTTCTAGTAGCCACAGTGCTGCAGACTAGAAAAAACACAAAGCCAGACCATACCCTTCAGAAGTGTCCCAAAGGAAAAACCCAAGTAATGTGAAAAAAACCTCTATCACAAAAACTCCTGAAAAAGGAGGGAAAAAACAATGAAAAAGGGCTAAATATAGAAGTCAATTCTGCAGGGAAGAAGCAGGAGCGAGTAGAAAACTAGTAGCAGGAGCGAGGATCACCACCAAGATGGAAGTGTTTGCAACGCAAGGAAGGAGGGAACTGCAGTGCTTATATACCATGAAATAGGAAGTGACACAACAGGAAGACCGTACAACACCGTCTTGGATTGGGAAAGATCACATAGAAATTAATGAGAAAAAAGACCAAGTAGAAAAGGAAAGGGAAACAGGCATGCTGGGAAGACAAACACCAAGGAAGAAGACAATATGGTAGACCAAGAAGAAAGAAAACATGAAAACAGAAAAAAAGGAGAAAAAAGAAGAAAAAAGAGAAAGGACCCAAGTATGTAAGTAGGAAGGGAAAATCAGGGAGGCTGGGCTGCACCGCAGCAAAAACCACCAAATGGGCACAAAAAAACTGTCCGCGGAGGTTCCGGCGTTGCAAAATGCAGACTAACACCCCGACCGCGGTCTGAAAAAGGGATGCTGCATTAGTCTGCGGTGTCACAGTATCTGGCTCTTATGGGGAATTTATTAATTAAAATAAAGTCTCCCCATTTTAGCCCATGAAGTCCATTCATTACAGTGAGAGTAAAACAAATTTGGCTATTTTACTTCACCAGGTCCCTGCTTATAGTTACATGCCACCCATCCCTAGGGGCACTGAGGACACATCTTAGGGGTGAAGTATATGTAAAAATAAGGTAGTTTAAGACTTTGGAAGTACATTTAATTCCAATGTCAAACTTGCATAAAATGTTAGTTTAAAAGCAGCCAGCACAGCAGCCCTGAAACTGGGCACCTCAGCAGTGCACCTACGGTTGCACTACCTATGCTGGGGCCCCTAACCCTGCAAGCCCTACCATGTACTAGGGACTTATAGGTAGGTTGACATAGCCTTTTATAATTAGCCTAAATTCCATATCCACTTTACAGCCAAGTGTCAGTAACCACCAGTTTCTGTCCAAAAATTTGGGGGTGACAGGGTCAAAAAATAGGACTGTCCTATACCTGGGCACTTTTAAACATACCCAGGGCCTGTGGTCTGATTAAAATGAGTATGCAAGTTAGTCTAATTTTAATTGGCTATGCCAACCTACCTATAAGTCCCGAGTATATAGTAGGGCATGTAGGTTTAGGAACTCCACCATAGGTAATGCACCCTTAGGTGCACTGCTGAGGTGCATAGTGTAATTGTAAAGGCACGCCTGCCTTGCTGGCTGCTTATACATTAAAGTTAACTACAAAATCAACTTTGAAATTAAATGTACTTCTAAAGTCTTAAACTATC
Source organism: Pleurodeles waltl (assembly GCF_031143425.1). NCBI lineage: Eukaryota > Metazoa > Chordata > Amphibia > Caudata > Salamandridae > Pleurodeles > Pleurodeles waltl. The sequence continues at coordinate 844,635,740 of NC_090436.1, forward strand.
TTATTTTTACATATGTCACCCCTAAGGCATGCCCCAAGTGCTCCCAGTGTTGGGTGCAGTGTAACTATACGCAGGGACTTTATAAAAGGTGTTTTATAAGCCCTAGTGAGGAAAAATAGCCAAATTTGTTTTTCCCTTATTGTAGTGAATAGGCTTCATAGGCTAAAATACAGAGACTTTATTTTAATTAATAAAGTCTCAAAAGGCGATAAATACATCAGGTTTGGTATCACACCTATTGTTCTAATCAATTCAACAACTTTTCATTGTTGAATTTAATATAACTACTTCAGGGAAAATGTTTTAGAACTCTACCTGAAAGTTACCAACTTCAGCTCTGTAGTGCCCTTCTCTGATTGCCCATCCTCTGGCAGCCTGTCTAGGCTACCTTGATGAGGTTTGAATTGGCATGGGCTGAAGACAAAGGAAGTGCCTGGGGTAGGAGATCTGCATCAGCAGATGGTGAAACAGGATTGGAGGACAGCAGCCAAATTGGTCTTCAAAGGAGGGAAGGACATTTGGAGCAGCTCAGGACTGCTCCGTTTCCTGCAAGCCCAGATAGCCAGGTGCCCTCCTGATTAGATTGTGAGAGGGCTGGAGAGGGGTGTGTTAAGGGAACTTAGCTACACCTGTGGGTGGACTCAGCCAGACCTATCCTCCAAAATTCAGATTCGGCCATTTTGGAATTTTAAGGAATGTTGCTCCCTGGGATAGATTTTTGCCACACTTTCCAGGAAGTGGTCATCCAAAAGGGCTGTGGCCTGCCTGTGCACCCCCGTGCTTTGCACCCCAGGAGCAAAGGTAAACCTGGCAGAGCTACACCCACACCTCCAATCCCTACAAGGAACAATGACAGAAGAAGAAGGATTGCCCTTCTGGACTCCTGACCTGCACCTGGACACTGCACTCTGAAGGACTGCACCAGCTGCACATTTGGGCTTCACTACTATAAGGGCTTTATCTGGCTTCAACTGGTTCAAGAAGTGACTCCCTGTTTGCTACAGGTAAAAAAAGCTAACCAGAGTCACCTGCATCACATCCTGAAGAAACTGACCGGTTGACCACTGTCCAGTGGTCATTTTGGAGTTTGAGCCAGGTACATTCTGAGAGTTGGAGTCCTAAACCTCAAGGTGCAACGCAGGCTCCTGGAACCTTGGGGTGAGCTGTGGACTCCTAGAGGACCTTCAAATACCTGCTGGAGGAAGATCCAGAAGTTTGGAGAAGATTGGGGAACTTTTGGTAAAAAGCTCCATCAAGGGACCCACCCGACATCATGAGTCAAGATGGCTTACCTTAATCTCAACCCAGCCTGACTTGCAGGTTTTCCCCGCTGAAAAGCTCTGGGCGTCTGGACTTCCAGAATTTCACCGGGGGCTCCTGGAAAGCCAAGACGAAGATGTTGAATCGAAATCAGCTTGCTGTGGAGGGTCATCTGATGTCGTAGAGAAAAAGCTCCAAAAAATTGACAAAGTCCAAAAGTAAAAAGTTGCAGGTTTTAATAGGGGGCGTCCATTATTTATAATGGGCCCCTATGTACTCTGCAGGAGTAGCTCCAATATTTTGTCACTACTCCTGCAGAGTACCTCAATAACGTCATAAAAAAATTATGCTGTTTCCCACTATCCTGTGCCATGGTTCACCATATTTTAAATACGGCGCACATATGGTGGTGGTAGGGGAGCGCTAAGAGGGTCAGAGAAAGTGGCCGTGCACTCAGTGCAGCGTCACTTTACATAATCTGCCCCTAAGTCCGAAGATAAACTTTTGACCAAGGCCTCTCACTTGCTGTAGCTGAGCAGGGCTCCATTGCGGTTGACCTCAAACTTTGACATTTTGGGGGTTATTCTAACTTTGGAGCAGGTGTTAATCCGTCCCAAAAGTGACGGAAAAGTGACAGATTTACCACCAGCCGTATTACGAGTCCATTATATCCTATGGAACTCATAATACGGCTGGTGGTATATCCGTCACTTTACCGTCACTTTTGGGACGGATTAACACTCCTCCAAAGTTAGAATAACCCCCCTTGTCTCTGTTTAGTGCAACCAGATGGCCAGATTGCCACCTTTAGTTTGTATGTGCTAGAAAACATTAATTGTTAAAAAATGCATATCTCTCTTTCCCCTTTATCTGCTTTTATTCATTTTGGTGCGAAATTAAAGATAGAACTATGTCCTATTTTTATAAATTGGTGTTGGATTTTTAAACTGTTTCCTGTGCTTTATTTAATTACTGTTTTGTGATATTTGAATACTTTACACCCTTTGGCCCTCATTGTGACTTTGGCGGGCTTTTCCGCTGACCGCCGTGGTGACGGCTGCCAACAGACCGCTGCGGAGGCGGAAATCCACCCACCAGATTATGGCATACAAACACAAAACTGACAGAAACCAGCCACAACCACAAGTCCGCCGGACCAAACTAAGGTGAAAAACTGTCGGACCCACCACCCTCTCCGCTACACCAGCAATATACTGCTCTTCAAATTATGACCCAAGAATCACCAAGGTGGAAATTCAATGGCAGTCAGCCATTGGCGGTGCACACTGCAGCGGTGGAATTGGGCAACCAACACCATTCGAAGTCAACATTAACCCACACCTGACACATATACACACACCCACCAACAGCAGGATAATACACACACACATAACCCACAATCCTTTGCAAACAGAAAAAGACTGCTATACCTTGCCAGGCCAAACCTTTAGTGAACTGCTCATCCACACCACATCTACCTATAAATCCGTCTTGTATCACACACCCTACCTCAGCACTGAACACCCTCTGCACAATACACACACCACACAACAGGCATGTCCCCACAAAAATACCCCCGTTTCACTGATGAGGAGTCGCGGGTGAAAGTGGAAGAAATCATCAGAGTAGAGCCACAGATGTTTGTTGCACAGGTCCCAGCAGATCTCCATTGCCAGGAAAATGAGGTTATGGGGAGGATCGTGGACCGGGTGATCTCCTTTGGACAATATCCAAGCACAAGGGATGACATTCGAAAGAGGTGAACTGATCAACAAGGGAAGGTGCATTCTATTGCATCAAGGCACCTTGTCACCATTATGATGACTTGCAGTGGACCCCCACCTCCTCCCTCACAGTTGAAAGCATGGGAGGAGCAAGTTTTGGAAATCCTGCATCCTGAGGGCCTTACTTGAGTCACTGGAGGACTGGACACTGGTAAATCACCATTACTAACCTACTTCCACTGATACCTGTATGGCATGTCAACCCCTCACCCTAAATGCCTACACCCCACTCCATCCCATACATCCCATACAGTGCACCGCCTCAATGACCACACTAAATTGTGTACCCCTGCATGCCTTACCCACTGCTAGCACACCTCTCCCAGCTGTGCATGCACACACAACAGCAATGCATTGCCAAACTCATGGTGAAATCCAGAAATGCAGTATATGTGACAGACAATGACCCTAACAAATCACTTACATTGCCACAGGTGGCCCAGTCAATGTCAGTGGTGAGCAGGTGCCACAGCGACCCAGTCCTCCACCAGAAGATGCCGTCAGTGATGGCAGCAACTCTGGATGTCCCGAGCTGGGTGAACCCCCTGGCCGATCTGGGACCACAGATCAGTCGACTTCCACATCTCACAGTCAGTCCACCACAGACCCCCCTCCTCTGACTCCAACACCACAGCAGCCACCCAACGTCCCCAAAACCCTGTCCCCAGGACACATCGATCAATAGTTTGCCCACCTGTACAGGGACCCTAGTCGACACAACACAGGTAAGATGATGAAGGTCCTGGTGTAAGTGGAAGTGGGCACACCGTTCAAGAGACACAGGAACAGGGGGCCAGGGACAGTGGGAGATCAGCTGTGCGCCGGGGGAGGCCAGGCCCAGGGAACCCACTGCCCAGGAGGCACGCACACATGTCCAGGGGGCATACCAAAAATCCCAGGACAGGATGTGACAGGTGATCACCATCATGCAGGAGAACCATCGGCTGCAGGGGTTACACCACCAGGAGGTCATGCAGCAGTTGCAGGATCTAAATGCGAACATGGCCTCCATTATAGGAGTGCTGGGGGACATGGCTAACACCATGTGGGAGAACAGAGCACACCAGCGGACCACTTCCTCTAGCCAATCCACTCACCAGCCATCAACATCTGCTGCAGCAAGTGGACAGGAGGACCTGCAACACCACCCACAGGACAACAGCACCCCTCCCCCTACAGAAGGTGAACCACCCCACAAACAATCCCCATGACCCAGACAGAGAACAGAGACTGCTGCAAAGACCAAGACCACCGCCAGGAAATGTACCCCTCCAGAAGGTCCCCTTTCTGTGCCACAGAGTCACCCTGTTAATTTTGGACTGCCATTGCTTCTTTTTCAATGGTCTAGGAACACTGTACCTATGCTACAAACCAGCTGGGCCACTACACTCAGGTTTTTGGCCACCAACACCCCACGCTATTACACTATCCCTTCCTTTACGTCGCTACAATAGACACCCTTGAGCATAACTGGAGTATTTGTGCTTTATCATACAGAAAATTGCAATGTATTTGACTGTATCATACTGAGCAAATGTCCTGTAAGGTGTGAATCCATCCAAAAAATGTGTTTAAGCAGTCTGTGGTCATCACATCAGTACGCAGTTGTGACCACACCAACATCTTCAAAAAGGGAAGGCATAAGTGACAGTCAATTGAAATGAAAAGCAAGTGAATGGCACAACACACCACTTAACAGAAATGGAGACATGAACAGATCCACAGTTATACCTGAGTGTCACTGGAAGTCCTGTTGTCCATATCCTCCTCCTCCACCTCATCACTGTCTTCAGTGTCCTCTGTTACCACAGGTGCATGGTCTCCCACCTCCTCCTGCAGGTAAGGCACATGGTGTCTGAGGGCCAAATTCTGCAGCATGCAGCAAACCATTACTATCTGGTAGACCTTCTTAGGAGCGTAGCATAGGGATCCACCTGTTGAATGGAGGCACCGGACCTGGCTTTCAGTAGACCAAATGTGCATTCTACAACCCCCCTCGCACGGGCATTGTACTGATTTTCCGCCCCTGTTCTTGATTCCTCACAGAGGTTGTAGGTGGCTGGCCTGATTTGTAGTGGGTGCCTAAGTTACCAGGTCCAGTTGTACCTTATTAGTGAAATGTAGACAGTGTCTGGAAGCCAGGCTCTCTAGGGGTAGTGTGGATGAGTGGCCAAGGCCTAACTAGGAGACATGCAAAGCTCATGCAATACCACTGTAGTCATACAGTACTCACACACATGAAAGAAAATACTCAGTGTTACAAAAATAAAGATACTTTTTTGGTGACACAAATACTAAAAATACCTTAGAGACTATACTCCCTTAGGAGGTAAGTAATATACACAGTATATGCACTAGAAAGCAGAATTAGCTGTAAAAACAGTTAGAAAACAGTGCAAGTACTGAAAATCACAATAGTTAGAAATAGGCCTAGGAGGAACACAAACCATATACTAAGAAAGTGGAATGTGAAAGTTGTTTTCCTACCTAGGCAAGTGTAGTGTATACAGGGGTGCTTGGAGTATCAGAAAACACCAAAGGTAAGTAATAGAACCCACCCCAGAGCCCATGAAAGCAGGAATAAATCACAGTGACTTTCCTAGAACACACAAGAACAAGAGAAAGAAGATTATGTAAGAAACAGAAGAGACTGCAAGACACCTACAGTAGATTCCTGGACCTGAAGACCTGTGGAAGAAGGGGACCAAGTCCAAGAAGCACAGAAGAGTCCAGAGAGAACAGGTGGCCCTGCTAACACGGATAAATGTGCAAAAGAAGGGCCACTGGTGAAGGACAACAGTCAGTGCTGCATCCAAGAAGATGGATGTGGGTTTCTAGTTGGTGCAGTTGATGTCCCACGCCAGATGGAGGTTTGCAGTCTGGTTTCCGTCACTGGAGTTGGCCAACAAGCCTTGGCATAAGCAAAGCTCGCTGTGAGCAGAAAATGGCGCCGGGACCAGGGAGGACCTGATGGACTCTACCCAGGAGGAGGAGCCGGAGGAGGCTCTCAGCAACTCAGAGAGCCCACAGAAGACCAGGCAGCATGCACAGGAGTCTCACAACACCGGGATGAAGAAGGTGCAAAAGGAGGCCCATGCAGCACTACGACAAAGGCTGCCACGCCACCGGAGAACCACTCAGGAAGATGTGCATCACAAGATAGAATACTGGGGGCCGGAGCTGCATGGTGCATGAAGAACTTTGTGGAAGGGTGCTGTAGGAGGCTGGCCTGGTTTGTAGTGGGTACCTTGGGTACTTACACCTTATACCAGGTCCAGTTATCCCTTATTAGTGAAATGTAGTAGTGTTCTAGCAGCTTAGGCTGATAGAGGTAGCTATAGCAGAGCAGCTTAGGCTGAACTAGGAGACATGCAAAGCTCCTGCAATGCCACTTATAGTTACACAATACTTATACACAAGTAAAGACAATACTCAGTGTTATTAAAAATAAAGGTAGTTTATTTGGGTGACACAAGGCCAAAAATATCTTAGAGGCAATACTCCTTCTGGAGGTAAGTATTATATACAATATATAGACTAGACACCAAAATAAGGTAAGTAATTATACGTAGGATAGTGCAAACAATAGGAAATGCTATAGAATGCAATGGGAGAAAATAGGTCTAGGGGCAACATAAACCATATACTAAGAAAGTGGAATGCAAATCACAAATTCCCCCTAGACAAGCGCAGTATGTAGGAAATCGCTGGGAGAGTAAAAATAAAGTAAAGGTAAGTAAATTACCCCACCCCAGTGCCCAGAAAAGCAGGAGTAAAGTACTTCAAGTTTCCTCAGAACACGCTACAAGCAGTGATTAGAGTTATTGCAAGAACCAACCAAGTCTGCAAACAACAAATGGTGGATTCCTGGATCTGATGACCTGCAAAGGAAGGAGACCAAGTCCAGAAGTTGAAAGAAGTTCCAGGAAGGACAGGAGCCCCTGCCAACCTAGGAGAGGGTGTAAAAGAAGAGTCTCCGGTTGGACGAAGACTGTAGAAATGCACTCAAGGAAGATGTCAACGGGCTCCTGCATGATGCACAGGATGTCCCACGTCGTGAAGTTGGATGCAGGTGAGTTTTGGCACTGGATTCCTCCAGCAAGCCTTTGTTCCGGCAAAGTCACGCTTTGTGTTAGGTAGGCACTATCTGGACCCAGGAGGAACCTGGGGGGCTCAACTCCGTCCCAGGACACGGGGACAAAGGAGGTGCAAAATGCAGTTGGTGCAGCACTACGAAGGAAGATACCACGCCACCGGAGTACAACTCAGCGAGTTAAGCATCGCAGGATAGAGTGCTGGGGACCTAGGCCAGGTTGTGCACAAAGGAATTTTGCAAATAGTGCAAAGAGGCCTCAGGAGGTGAAGAAGATGTGGTGCACAGGGGTACTGTCGTTCTGGGGGAGGCAAGGTTTTACCTCCTCCAAATTGGGACAGCAGGACCTCAGGATAGTCTGCATTGATTTGGGTCCACCCTCTGTGTTCCAAGGAACACACTTGAGAACAGGGAGTCCTCAGAGCCTGCACACTGTGGAAACTTGCAGTTGCTGGCTGGAGCTGAAGTTGCAGAGGAAAAGTATCCCTTCTAGATACTTTGTTGCTGTTAAAGCGGTTCCTGGAGCAGGCTGCGGTTGATCCGAGGTCAGAGTATTAAGTAGTATTTGCAGAGGATTCCTGCTGGAAACGTGCAAGTAGAACCTGAAGAGAACCTCACAGGAGAGACCTTAAATAGCCCCTAGAGGGTGATTGGCTACCTTATCCGGTATGGACCTATCTGGAGGGGTCTCTGATGTCACCTGCTGGCATTGGCCACTCAGAGGCCTACAGAGTATCCCCACACCTTGCAAAGCAAGATGGCTGAAGTCTGGGACACACTGGAGGAGCTCTGGGCACCACCCCTGGGGTGGTGATGGACAAGGGAGTGGTCACTCCACTTTCCTTTGTCCAGTTTTACGCCAGAGCAGGGACAAGGGGTCCCTGAACTGGTGTAGATTGGTTTATGCAAGGAGGGCACCATCTGTGCCCTTCAAAGCATTTTCAGAGGCTGGAGGAGGCTAACCCTCCCCAGTCTGTTATACCTGTTTCCAAAGGGAGAAGGTGTATCACCCTCACCCCAAAGGAAATGCTTTGTTCCTCCATCCTGGGATTGAGCTGCTCAGACCCCAGGAGGGCAGAACCCTGTCTGTGAGGTGGCAGCAGCTGTAGCTGCATTGCCAGCCTCAGAGATCTGATTTTCCAGTACTGGGGGGCCATGGTGGAGCCCCGAGGATGAATGGAATTTGTGCCCCAATACCAAAACCTGAACTATGTGGGGGCACCTTTGCTAGTGCAAGGGTGCCCTCACACTTAGTAACTTTGCACCTACCCTTCATTAAATGAAGGATAGACATATATGTGACTTAAGTGCAGTGAAAATGGCTGTGAAATAATGTGTGCACAATTTCACACAGGCTGCAATGGCAGTCATGTGAAATGGTTTGTCTGAGCTCCTTATGGATGGCAAAAGAAATGCTGCAGTCCATAAGGTTCTCCATGCAACCCCAATGCCCTGGGTACCTAGGTACCATATCCTATGGACTTATAAGGGGGGTCCAGTTTGCCAAGTGAAATTGGTTAATGAAGTCACTAGCCTATAGTGACAAATTTAAAAGCAGAGAGAGCATAAGCACTGAGGTTCTGGTTAGCAGAGTCTCAGTGACACAGTTAAACACTACTGACAACACACACATTAGGCCACAAACTATGAGCACTGGGGTCTTGCCTAGCAGGATCCAAGTGAGACAGGCAAAACACACTGACATATAGGTTTTTATCTATGAGCACTATGGTCCTGGCTAGCAGGATCCCAGTGACACAGTAAAAACACACTGACACACACTCACGAACAGGCCAAAAGTGGGGGGAACCATGCTAGAAAGAGGTGACTTTCTCACAGATGCCAACAAGCCTTAGCAACTGCAAAATATGCGGTGCATAGGGGTACTGTCTTGCGTAGGAAGGCAAGCTCTTACCTCCACCAAAGTTGGCCACTAGGACGTCAGGACTGCCGGGACCACTTCAGTCCACCACCCTTGATGCAGGGTCCATGCAACTCATCAGGAAAGGGGACCCACGCCGCTGGTCGTCAAATCAGTGAAGTGTCTGCTGAAACAGGGGAGTGACTCCTTCACTGCAAGGGAAATTCCCTTGCTCTTCTGGTGCAGGCTGAAGACAGGCTGTCCTCGGTGTATGCACCACCGGGAAACAGTTCCAGTTGCTGGCAGGAGTCGAAGATACAATGTTGCAGAAGTTGTCTTTCCTTCTTTGTTGCAGTTTGTAGATCACCAGGACCACCCATGTTGCTGGATCCAGGCACTTCTTCAGGAGAGGGGGCCCAAGCCAATGATCTTCGCTGCAGAGGTGTCCCTTCTAAAGCAGGGAAGTGACTCCTTCACTTCAAGGGAGATTCCTTTGGTCTCCCTGTGTAGGCGGAAGACAAGCAGTCCTCGGAGGATGCACAACCTGGAAACAGTTGCAGTTTCTGGCAGGAGCTGAAGATACAATGTTGCAGACAGACGATTCCAGTTGGAGTCTTGCAATCTGAATCTGAGGAAACACCCAAAGGAGAGACCCTAAATAGCCCTGAATGGGGGGTTGGTCACCTAAACAGCAAAGCACCTATCAGGGGAAGGATCTGATGTCACCTGCTGGCAATAGCCACTCAGATCCTCTCGGAGTTCCCTGCCAACTTGGAATCCAAGATGGAAAAACCCAGGTACCCTCTGGGGAGCTCTAAGCACCACCCCTGGGGTGGTGATGGACAGTGCAGTGTCCAGTTTCATGCCACAGCAGGGATTGGGTTCCCTGAACTGGTATAGATTGGATTATGCAAGAGGGGCACCAAATGTACCCTACAAAGTATTTCAATGGCTTGGGGATGCTACCCCTCCCAAGACTGTAACACCTATTTCCAAAAGGATAGGGTGTAACACCCCTCTTTCACAGGAAATCCTTTGTTCTGCCTTCCTGGGCTTGAGCTGCCTAAGCAAGAGGAGGGCAGAAACCTGTCTGAGAGGTGGCAGCAGCTGGGGCTGCCTGGAAAACCTCAGAAGGCTGGAATGGCAATACTAGGTATCTTCTAAGGAGCCCCCAGAGTGAATGGAATCATACAACCAATGCTTTCAAAAGCATTAGGGTATGATTCCAACATGTTTGATACCAAACATGCCTATGTTCGGAGTTACCATTATGTAGCTGGGCACTGGAAGTGACCTCACGAAGTCTGGGAAAATGGTCCTGGATGTCGTGGGGGCACCTCTGCTAGTGCAGGGGTACCTTCATACACAGGTATTCTGCACCCTGCCCTCAGGGCTGGAGGGCCTGCTATAGGGGTGACTTATAAGTGACCTGGTGAAGTATAAATGGCAGTGTAAGCGTTCATGCACCTTTTCACGAAGGTTGCAATTGCAGTCCTGCAGAAGCCTTTGTATGCGCTCTCTATGGGTGGCAAAGGATATACTTCAGCCCATATGGATCCCTGGAAACCCAAAGCCCTTTGGATTTAGGTACCATATACTAGGGACCTATAAGGGGGCACCAGTATGCCAATTGTGGGTGAAATACTGGGTTACCAGTATGCAACAACCAAATTTAGAGGATAGAGAGCATAATCACTGCGGTCATGGTTAGCAGGATCCCAGTGAACATAGTCAAGCGCACTGACATCAAGCAGAAAATGGTGGTGAACCAAGACAAAAAGGGGGTACTTTCCTACAGAAGCATCAAGACCTGGCTGTTCGACTAATGCCAACACAGCATCCTCAGCGCCTGGATACACTCAGGGTTGATGAGAGCCTACAAATCCTGTTGATTGATTGATTGATTGATTGAACGTAAAATCTATCCAGCTATAAAATTTGAAATTTTAGTTTTGATTTTAGTGCTTTCTGCTCAGCACATTTGTAGCATTAGGATTATGCATTTATTGGTGCAATCAACAATTAAAGTTGATAGAACTTATGTTCTGCAGTATGGATATACAATCCTTTGCAAAGCTTTCTTTATTCATCAAATGGAACAAATTGGCAGTCTGGTATGATTACATACACAAATTGCTCAGAATGAATTGACTTGTGGTATATTGACAATTCTCACAATAATGTTGCCACGCGTAACTTTTTCCAAATAAATCATTTATTGGTATTTGCTCATTTTGTAGAATACCTAACACCATCAATAGAAGTTCTTGAGCATCTTCTTGAGAATTTAGAGGAAATTGTGTAAAACTATTAAATGCATTTACACAATCATATATACCTATTGAGAGTGATAAGCATAATTTTGGGCATTCACAGTCCTCAGGAGTGTTAACGGTGCTCCTCCGTCACTGAAAATAACACAAAGAAGGCAAGGACAACTACATTGCAATAAGAGTTAACTCCTATACCATTTCTGCTATAAGTTTAATTTTTCTCTTTTTAAATACTTTTTGTTTAACATTGCCTCTCTTACGTCTTTCCTCACACACTTTACTAAGCTTATGTTTTGGACAGATGGTACTTTTTTCAAAGATGGGGTAATGACCCAGATGAGGAGCATATAGACTTGGAAATCGTTTATAATAGGTAACACATTAGATGCCTGAATTTACTTTGCTCTCATGAAAACCTACAAGGTAGAGCTACATAAACATGTGGCAGTGCAAAAGAGGAAATGTCCTCTTCAAAAACATTATTTGTAATTGATGCATCCAGACTTAATCCTTGAGATTTATGGATGGTGGCTGCATAGACCACACGTAGAGAAAACTATTCTCTGCACATATACAATTCTTTGACTAAAAAGAACCCACCGTACCCATACTAATTTCTTTTGCTCTTTTTTATGGTCAATTCATATAAAAATGAACTGAATTTTGTTTTTATTGGGATATCTATTATGAAGTCTATGGCGTTTCCCATAGCAACATTCACCAAGCCCTCCTCGAAATTAAAATTTTGACACATGAATGACTTAAAAGATTTTACAGAGGTTTAGATTTTTAAATAAACATGTAGTTCAAGACACTGATTTTTCAAGTCACTCAAGCTTCTTTCCTACTGATTGACATTGTGGTACAATTAAGCTTTAATGTTCCATCTTGTCTTACATGGAAGGTCAATAATGTCCTCTTTCTGTACCATGAGCATTTCTGTATTGAACTGGGCACACTTGTCCAGTGTTGGCATGAGACATATAATCTGTTTGTAACATTTAAAGAGCTCCTCCAGTGCAGCTCAACTCACATAACGCCCTACTGTTTGCAAACATTTCCCATTCCACCAGCTGACCACTTTGATGGTGCACTTTCCTCTCTGCTTCTTATGCCTCAGGACGACAGAATGTCCTTTACAAATATGCATTATTTGTGGTGAGCTGGTATTAAACTTAAATACTATTTGAGTCCATACCTGTGTATTAAAACTGGACTGACATGCACTGGAATATGCCTTTCCATTCTCATACCATTAAGGAGACCATAGTAGAGTATTTTAAGCAGAACTAAGATTAATTGCACCACCATGACACATGGTGGGGCATGAAGTTTAGGTATTTAAACATGGAATATATTGCTTTTTCTTAGCATGTAGGTATATGCATAAAGAATTCTTGGCATATATAAGTACTTTGTCAAAGGTAAACTTCGGAATGCATATAGTGATGTATATGTCTATGTAATGAGTTCTGCTCAAATACTAATAACATTATTAATGGTGAAAGATGATTTTGAGTTAGGTTGCACTAACATTATCCCAAGTCCAGATGCTAAGCTACTGTGTATGTTAGGCTTGAAAAATATTGAACACTACACATACAGCAGATTTAATAAGTACAGCAACAAAATTTGCTTTGCTAAATTCTATAAAGGTGGTAAAAAAGTGTAGACCTATATCTACTTGCATTGGGCTGCAGCTGCTGTGAACCCTATTGCTGTTGTCGCTACAACAAAGCTGTCTTTTGTAATGCGCGGCCTCATATCATGCTACATCTGTCACTGTACATTGTCTAGCATAGGATTTCTACCAGAAATACCCACAAATTCCTATGTTTAAACAAACTCAGAATAATCCAATGCATTAGATGTGTGCTGTGTACTGCAGTACACATACAATATTTGGTGAGAATAGCATGTTTTGCAGTGTTTGCGTTTTCTTTAAACAAACATTTGTTTGTGAAGCAAAAACTTTTCTGGCTATCAAGTACAATGTGTTTTGTGTCAAACCCTGTATTTGCTTGTGCAGATCCATCCCAGTAGACACACTTTGAGACAAACCAACATAAATGGGATACTCTCAAAGGTAAGGTAAACTCGTGAGCAGTTTACATGTGTAACATTACTCATACTCTTATGAGTAACTTTACTACTTTGGTTATTTACAACATTTAAGTGTAAGATTAAACAAAAGTGTCTACTAACACAGAGATCTCCATACTGACTGCCGAGATCTCCCTTTGATAAAGTACAGAGAGAGCTTTTAACTACGTGTTACTATATGGAGACCTCCACTGTGAATTCAGTATCTCCGGATGGTCAACTACATGGAAAAGTAAAAATGTTGATTAAACTTTGAAAGTGTATGTAAAAATAAATGTATGTTATATATTGATGAAAATTAATTGAGTATGTTTATTTTAAATAAATCTTTATTTTATAAATTTACTAATTTACATAAAAACTATTTTTTTCTAGTTTCAAGTAAAACATATTCCCAATTGTTACTTTTTATTATATATTAATAAACATTTAAAGTGTTGTATGGAGTTGATAAAAAGTAACTGAAAAATATTTATTGCAATACCATGCTTATGACTCCAAAAATCAAAGAGTTGCTAACCTCAAAGCACAATTCTTTTTTCCTTATGGTAAGCCTATAAAAAGCACAATAGATCAGATGAATGCCAGGTTTATGGAATATACAGACAAGAACACCAGGGTTACTTCACCCGGTGATTCAAACTCATTCTTATGCATCAGAATACCTTATGTGTTATGTTCTTTTTCCATCTTTTTTTTTTCACCCATTTAGCCGGGTTTGGGTTACTCCTCGCATGAGCTATGGTTCCCTACAATAGTATGTTGCCCCGCACTGAGGACCGCCGGCTGCTTCTTTGTCTTGCTATACATGGGAGTCGGATCACCATTCTTCTACTTGTATTCGTGGTCATCGTGGACGCCGCGTGAATGTTGTCTCACTCTAGGCTGCAATGTTAATGAGAAATATAGTTCCACCTGCTGTGATCCCACACACCATAGTGTGAAAACATTTTCTTGTTTAATTTCTCAGAGCAGAAATCACCATCATACTGGCATTTGGAGGAATCTAGTTTTATCACTAGGAACGTGTAGTGGTAATAGTTTTATGAGTTTTTATCATCACAAAAGTGAATATGCTTTTTATTCCACAGTCATGTTGATGTTACTGGCACCTAGTGATATCAATGACACACCGAGTTGCCAATAGTTATAGTAGACTTCAACCTCACAAATAATGCCTCTGCTTTCACTCAGCATCTTTGTTAGTTACGTGAATAATTCATTGGTGATTATACTTCTGTTGCCTGGGGCTACAGACTGGGGAATTCTTGTCAAGACCTCATTATTAACCTAAGGGTTCTTATTTGTATTGGAGGCTTGAATGCGAAATCAAACAGGGATGAAGTAGAACATTTAAAATAATTTGCACACATAGATGTTGAAGAAGCTAATACAACTCAAGGGGCACCAATGTTAAGTACACATTTTCTATTTCAGACATTTTGTTAAGTCTGGTTCCCGCCATTCTTAATTTTATGATCATAAATGCTTCTTGTCTCAACTAAGACCTATCATTACTTGATGGTATTTTCCATAGGACTGTCCATTTCAAATCCATAATAGCATGTTTCAGTTGCAGGAAATGCTGAACTAGGGGAGCAGACATATTTCAGCACCTGATGCTTGGCTTGTGCTGACTACTTCTATGTTGTACTTGCTGACTGGCCTGGCCGATGTATGCCTTTTTGCATGGGCATAATATACAGTAAACAACATTCTTTGATCTACAGTTGGTGATTTCCTTATCTTTGATTGATGTGCCATTGTATGCAAATTCACTGACTTCAAATGTTAAATCACACTTCAAGCAATTCCTGCATTTTCTGTGGCCAAGGTTGGGTGAAACCCTAATAGATTCTTCAGATCATGCACCGGTCTCTGCATTTCAGTATTTGAGAGGACCAGTCTGTCCCATAAGCTCTTGTTCTTTCTTAAAGCAAATAATAGTATTTGGGGTTACAGGGAGGAGACCATTGTCCAATGTTTTCATATTATCTTCTTTGCCTCTGATGTATTGGAGTTAACAGCGGTGACACAGACTAGGGGATCTAATGATCTTTTCTCTGCAGACTCCAGTAGCACGTCTCTCGGGTTGTACCATACCCATTTCATTTTCAGTAATTTGTATGGATAATCATGCGCTTTAAGCATCTAGATCAGTTGTGCATTGAAGAAAAAGTCTTCCTCTTTTAAACAATTCATTTGAGTCATTAAAAACTGGTTATAGTATACATTTTCTGTAAGATTTCTCTGATGATGACTGGAGTGATAAAGCAGAGTGTTTCTGTCAGTCAATTGTGTAAATAATGTTGTAAAGATCTCACTTCAATTATGTTTTATGGTGAGATCCTGAATGTTTATTACATCTCTACTTCAATGTGATGTGAATTTAAAGTCTGTAGTTCTGTTCTTCAGCAGAGTGTTTCTGTCAGTCAATTTTGTAAATAATGTTGTAAAGATCTCACTTCAATTATGTTTTATCGTGAGATCCTGAATGTTTAATGTGATGTGAATTTAATGTCTGTAGTTCTGTTCTTCAGCCATACCACAAAGTGATGAAGGGCATTTTTGTCACCTTTCCAAATCAGAAAAATATGACCTATAAAATGCTCTCATGTTTTGATGTTGTCTTTATAGGGATTATCCCCATAAATAAATTTTTCCTTGTATTTGTCCACAAACATGTTTGCCATTTCTAGAGGAAAGAGACATTCTTTGCAATCCTTTTAACATGCAGGTAGAAGTTACTACTAAAGTAGAAACTGTTCCTTTCAGAATATATATATATGGGCTAGTTATATTTAATATATCTCCTTTTTGATTAAACTTAATTGAGTTCATTCAGGACTAAAAGTGATTTACTCCAAATGCACACTTTTCAGAGGGGGAAAGCAGTTAGAAGGTTTTCCAAACCTTGAAAAGCTTACTTGATGATAACTGATCTCCTTCAAAGTAAATGTATTTTAACCTCTTCCTGTGAAACAATTGTATAATTTCTAGGCGAGTTTTTACATGGTCAGGTATTTCAGTAGGTACGAATGACATGCCTGTAACAAGAGCCCGTGTTTGTTAGCATACAATACTCTTTTGGAAAAGTTACAAATTGGTGTCAATTGTCACTCCCTCAACTGTACCTTGTCTGAAGTCCACCCATCTCTGGCCTCTCCTTCTCCTTGGTCCACAACTCATCACATTCTGATACAAATACTAGTGATTCCAAATCTTTGACAAGTACTGCTGAGGGCCTCACATGGGGATTTTTTTAATGAAGAAGACCAAGGAGAGGGAGAAGATAAATGAACTGCAGACAAGAAACAGATCAGATACATACCAGGCAACAAGTGCATAGATGGGGGAGGGACAATTAAACAACGGATACTCGATATATCTATATACATATCAATGAACTAATAGACTAAAGTCTGTCCTCATTTTATGACCACAGTATTCAGCCCTCAACACCTCTGGGGTGCACAACATTTACAGTCACTACCTTTACAGCTATTCCATATGGGAAATGGCATAACTGTGATGGTAGTGACTGTAAATTTTGTGCAACCCTGAGCTGCTGAGGTCGGAACACTGTGGTCATAAAATGAATCATAAAATTTGAGTAAACTTTAGGCTGTTGGTTCATTGATTAAATACGCCATTTGCAGGGTGCAATGTGGAGGTCAGGCTGACTAAGTCCTTCATCCTTCTTAGTGTGACAAAACGAGCACTGTATCTATGACACCCACCATCAGTGACATGAGACACTTCCATTTGTAGTGTTTGCTAGCTGTACATTTGTTTATATAGACACAAAACAATCACTTCTTAAAGCACTATAATTTGTGAAGTGCTACATAATAGCATCTCATCATTATCGTCATGATTAATACCAGGTTTTAGGGTGTTCGTCAGGGGCAGGCTGTCACATGACAGGGGCATTTCTCTGTGAGACCAGAGAGAAGCCCCTCTGCTGGGCAGGAGTGTGGGATAGAGATACTCTCTAGGAGCCAGGATTCTAGCCGGGACAGACAAGCCATCTAAAAAAGGTCAGGCCGCTTCCAAGCATCACAACGAGAGACAACACACACTCACCACTTGGCTCCACCCATCTCCTTTAGTGCTGGCCCCTTTAAAATACCTCTGTAAAAAATGGTGGATGTGTTGCAGTGATGATGTAATATTTCAGGAACCATGAGACCTATGTATGTCATTTTGGTGTCAACATATATTTTTGGAGGGTCATGTAGTCTTATACAGACAGAAAGTAACTCCTCAGAGCAACTTTTCTGCCATTTTCCAAAATGGCTGCTCTCAAATGATGTTTTTTAGCCATCCTATTGGTAATTTATTTTAATATTGTTTTTGTTTAACTTTTTCCATTGATTCAAATTTGTAAACATGAGTGAAGCAGGTGGTAACAGAGGATCTTTACCTTCTGATAGAGTGTTGCCAACTACAAGATCTGATGCCTCCTTCAACAAACAAAATTGTGTCATATGCTGAACTAAACCAGAAGAAAAGCTAACATCAACTGGGGCTGGATAGAAGAGAGTTCAAGATGCTGAAGAAATACCCAAGAGGAAGTTCACAAAAGATTGAAACTGATGGCTGAAGAGGATCAAATATTTAACCATTGTAACAACAAGTGCTACAAGTCATAGACGATGGAAAAATGCCTGGTAAAATGTGTCACAAAATAGCAGAAACCAGTGAATCACAGAAAGAATCCGAGTCTTCTGAGAAAGCGATGACAACCAAACCCAATGCCTATCTACTTTAAAGATTGATGGCTACCCATCGTCCACCTCCAACAACTGATCTGAAAGCAGAAGATCATCAACATGTTATCTGTCATTTAGCCAGGATGAGTGCCAAAAGGATTGATGAAAGTACAGAGTATGTGAGTCTCAATGGGCAAATGTTTTTTTCTGCACCTAGTTTCTTCTAAGGTGAAGTTTCAGCTGAGTAGCTGATCTAAACAGTGAGGTAAATGTATTTACAGCATATATGTATGCACACCCAAACTGCATGTGTGCATACATTTGAAAATACAAATGTACAATGGTCTCCACGAAGCAACGTAACTGCCAGCTGCCTTCAGTTAAGTTTGCACTCTTTGAAACAGCAAATGAAGTTTTAAAGTCGCTCTTGAGCGCTGCCTACGGGTTCACAATGAAATCAGAGAAATAATGGTTAACATTGAAAAAACTGTATTGATCAATAATAATAAAATTAAGATTTTTATAGTGAGAATGTACAATGACAGAATGCGTTTCTGTCAGCATAACAAAAAGAATGAGTCACTTATAGTGTTCTCAGCTAATTTGACAACTGAAGTTCTTGCTGCCAAAACAAGATCACGGGATCAGTAAAATAAGCAGGAACCATTTCAAGAAACATCCCAAAAGATTTAGATTTTGAACTTAATGACAAATTTTATGATGCCCCAGAGCACCACAAATCATGGAAGTCAACATTAATGCCTGATGTTCTCTTAACATTTTTTACATCATTGTTTAATATCAGCAAAGCTAAACTGTTACAAATTAAAGTTCTTGAGTTCCGAACAGAAGCCGACAACATTGATGATGGCTTTGAAGATGTAAGCGAAGAAGTGGCTTATGCTGCACAAATGTACTGTCTTTTCCAAATCATGTTTTATAAATTGCATGCATCACAGCAAAAAGAAAACTCCGCTACACATTATGACTTCATACACAATCTATGACAAGTGCAATAGTAGAGAGCTAAATCACTTCACTGAATAGGATTGGTGAATCAACAAGTTATAATGACATAGTACGGAGCAGGACCTTGTTAGTAGCTCATGCTTGTGAAAATCTAGTGAATCCAACAGCACACCACTTCCAAGTCACTTTACCAGGAAAGGATTTACAATTGTTGCTCTTGATAATTGTGATTTTGAAGACAGCCCTTCTTTGTCTGGAACATCCAGCACACATGATACTGCCATTGTGCATTTTGAAGACTGTCTTAATGAAGTAACTGCTGGAGAAAAAGCTGTGTCAGCTGCAGGCATAAACAAACAAAGCTGCAAATGTATAGCCCAACTGCCTAGTCAATGTGTGCAAAATCCCTACAAGCCACCAAAACATCCCAGTCGACCAAAACATTTCAAAGTGGCTGAGGACATGGATCTTCTTCCGCCTGATGCTGTGCTGATTTAACTGAATTTATCAAATCACTTATTCAGTGTGGACTGAAGGATGAAGAAAAGCCAGTTCCTCTGTAGCCTGGAATTCATGTTCTGATCTCCTAGAATACCATCCCACTTAAGAAGGTTGGGCTTATACCAGTAATACCATCTCCAGTCACAAACTATGTATACACAGCTCTAAAAATGTTCTAGAATCTGCGTGCTCAGATTGAAGACCAGCCTACCCTGCTAATTGTCTATGATGAAGGAGTTTTCCATATTGATGATCTTTATCCAATGATGGGCATTTTCCACATGACAAAAGTTGTGCTACGGTGTACAGGAAGTTGTCTTTGGAAGCAAAACTGTCCAGTCTGTATTGAGCAAAACTCATTATGTTCATTCATTACAAAGCATGCTTACCATATCTGAGGCTATAGAAAGATTGTGCTAGAATACTTTCTGGAACAAGAATGACAAATTAGGTTTTGCATATCTCATCTCAGAAGTGAACAGGGCACAGGGTCCATTTCATTAAAAAAAGATAATGCAAAGCCAAGCAATGTTCAATACACTCAGTTCAAAATCAGAAAACCGGAAAAACAAGTTTTCAGACTTTGTCAAAGAATGTGATATAAAATTAGAACTTTGCAAGCACAGGGGAAAGGTTTTACACATGATAGCTCTAGTGAAAAACGTGGTACATGCTGACGGGGAAGGTGATTGAGAGTTGCACCTGAAGCCTGTGGACTCACTGATTACAGAATTTCACAAATTCAGTTGCGTAAACTACTTGAGATATAGGTTCTGTTATTTGGAAAGAGTGAAGAAACTAGAGGTGGAAAAACCATATCTGTACTGAAAATGAATCGAAAGACATTTTGTGGTGAAAGACAGGGAAGGAAGAATCAATGCTGTGGTTTCAGATATGAAACTTGAATAGATGATCCAAAGATCGCAGAAATGGGAATTGGGAATTTTTGGTCAGACACGTAAATGTGAATATGTTTCTTAGTGGCCATGAAGTCCTTTCTGTTTGCTTTGTACAAATGATGACAAATTAAAAATTAATGGACTATAGGGCAACTATTTCTCACCATGAACTTGTGGGAAAGAGTGGGAAACATTTTGATAAACATGTTGACAGACTGCTTCGTGTCATGCAGCAGCAAGGCAACCCCTTTGAAATGACTGAGGCCGTGTGACTAAATTGCATGTGGATTATGATATAAAGACACGTCTACTAGATGTCCTGGAAAATGGATCGAAACTATATGTAGAACTGAAGCAGGAGAGATTTGTATCAAAAGAGAAAAAGCTGTTTGACATAATCACTAAAGATAAACTTCGATGCTTCAATTGCCATAGTAGGAGTTTCTTCCAACCAACCACTACAAAACAGGTTACAAAAAATCAACTTTGGAAGCACGTAGAGAGATGGATGTAACATAAGAAAGGGGGGAATTCATAAAGGACATTCTGTCGCATGATCTTCTTCCAACGAACACATTATTTGATGGAGATGCCGCAACTAAACCAAAACTTGTACAAGAGCTAAAAAAAAAATGTCACCTGTAGAATTTCTATTTGAAAAGGTGTCCTCATTGGAAACTGCTGTTGTTATGGACTATATCTCACAATTGAGAATGCTCAAGACTTCATCCATGCAAACCTTTGGAGCGGTCATTCAGACTATTCTACAGATATCAAAGTCAATGTGCACCTTGCAAGAATTGCACACTGTCTTTGACAGTTATCTTGAACTATCTCTCAAAGAATGTGAGAGAATCAGATGAATGTCTACAAGTGGAAAAAATGACAGTTTTTGCATCACAAATCTGACACCTAAACCTGTGCAACTTGATAAATTCTGGTCATCAAGATCGAACAAGATGAATTTGGAGATGTTAACTCACCAAAACATTGCTGATGCTTCAGTGAACACAGAATTTCCAATTATCGCAAGTGGAATTATTGTCAATGAAAGTTGGTGCCTGCAGCGATATATTTAAAAGGTATGTTCCATATTGTTTAAGCATTTAACAGCAAATTGGAGGAAGCTGACCTTCATGTTGTGCAACATGTTGAGTGGGTAGTTCAAAATGGTTCCAACCAAGTCATTGTACTGTCAAATGACACAGATGGTATTATTATGCTATTTAGATTTTTTTGCAATTTTCTTAAGTCAAGGATTGTCAGAGTTATAGATATATTATGAACCAGGCAAGAAAAGACATTGAATCCTGCTCCATATTCTGTACAAAAAATGTGATCCAGAGATGCCCAATGTACTCATCAAGGCACATGTTCTTACAGGTGATGATACTATGAACAAACTGGAACAAAGATTAAAGCTTTAACTGCTGAACCTGTGAAGTTTCTAAAGGATTTGCTGAGACAGAAGAAGAATGTGATTTTGAAGATGTAGATAAATACATTGTGCATGTTTGGAAAACGAGTTCTGACTGTCACACATTTGATGATCTTCGGTACAGTGAGCATAAGAGATCAGTTCCAGTAAGTGACCTTCCACTGATGTAAGATACTGTGCATGGAATCATTTAAAGAGCGTTCTACTTGATCAGAAGATGTGTAAATGTTTTGGATCATGAATATGTAGAGAAAGATCAGTGAGAATTTGGTTGGGAAGATATTGATGGGGTGCTAAAACCTACGAAATTTCTAAAGCCTTTACCCTCAGAATGTACACATACATGTACTTGCAAAACCTGTGCTACATAAAGATGTCCCTGTTGATATGATCTTCTCAAATGTTCAACATTCTGCAAATGCACCATGAGAGATTGCCAAAACAAATAATTAAAGTTAGAGCTATGAAAATGTGTGTAAATCAAGAGTGATAAACATTATTATTTAATATTCAGATCATAAGCATTGTTTGGTGTATATATCAAAGGATTAAAATACATTATTATTTGTTTCATTTCTACATATGTCTCTTCTTATTCTATTATAGCCGCCATTTTGGAAAATGGTGGAAGGGCTACTCTGAGAAGTTACTTTCTGTCTCTATAAGACTACTTGACCACTAAAACCTATGCTTTGGCACTAAAATGAAGAATGTGAATCTCATGGTTTCTGAAACGTTACATTATCACTACAACATATCAACCATTTTAAAAAATGTTGTCCAGAAAAATGTGGCTTGGATCAGCAATGTCTACCCAAGCTAAATTACTTCTCTAATGATCCAAAAACACAAATCAAAAAAGAAATTCTGTGGACAGCAATTTCTTTGCAGAGTTCTATCAAGGGGCTGGGATAACTAGGCACTGACTTTATTAGCGGAGAGAGGTGCAGGAGCCTGGCACCGGGGAGAGAGAGGTGCCACTGAATGGCACAGGAGGGCAGTTAGGAGCCAGCCAGGCTGATGGTATCAGTGATCTGCAGGCCAGCTCAGGCGGGTGCCAACCCAGTCTGTCAGGCAGACAGCGGACCAGTGACGTGTAGGTGTAGCCAGAAGTCAACTACCAGGGTTAAGGTCAGTTCTCCTTGTCACAGTATGTGTGATCGTGAGTGTAGAAAGCAGGGCTCAGGTTCACAAAGCCATAATTGCAGCAATACCAGGTATATGATCATTGCCAGGCAGAGAGTGTGGCCAGCTGTCACTTGATGTTTGACAAGGCGAGTGCCTCTTACTCACAAGAGTTATGTTGTGAGATGATGGTACTTATTTTATCACTCAGCAGAGGATTTTTGGCTGTGACTGCTGCTTGTTAATCACACTTGTGCCCTTCATTGTTTATATGTGTATATTTACAGCGCATACATTAACACACTGAGATACATATCTGTTGAAACGAATCAGGTACCAGCCAGGAAACACCGGATCTTTTGCCCCATAATTTCTTTTGCACAAACTCATAGAGCTTCTTTGCACTTCGTCAATTTACCCCAATTCCATACTCCATACATTCATGCACTTCTTTGCACTGTGTGAATTTACTCCAGTTCTGAGCGCCATAGAGTCATGGCACTTACTACCACTTCATGAATTTACTCCAGTTCTGGGCTTTACAGAGCCACAGCACTTCTTCTTTGTAAATTTACTCCAGTTCCGAACCTTATAGATGTTCAGCACTATTTTCCACTTTGTGAATTCACCTCAGCTCTGGACTCCATAGATTCACAGAAATATTTTTCACTTTATGACTTTGCCCCACTTCTTTACTGAGTAAACTCACAGAGCTTCTTTGAGCTTGTTTGCACTTTACAGAGGAACTCCAGCTCTGCACTCCATTAATTCACAGCAGTTCTACCTCCACGTTTGTAGCAATCAGTGTGTTTACCAGCTAAATGCCTCAATGAGTGACAAATGCTGTGCTGTTTAAAAACATACAACATAAGATAGTAAGGCCCAGATTTATACTTTTTGACGCAAAACTACACTAATGCAGTCTTGCTTCAAAATGTTTAGCACTGAATAGCACCATTCTTAATGCCACCCGGTTGTCTTATTTATACTATGATGATGGGTGGAGCTAAAAATAGGTTAGAGTCAATTTTTTTGACATTAACCATTGCGCTTTGTCGTAAGGCAGAATTACGTTAACACCAGAAAAATGACTCTAACCCGTTTTGCGACACGTAAACATGTTGCAAAACGGAAATGCACCATTTTTACCCACATTAGCATCAAATACAGATGCTAACGGAGAAAACAGTGCAAAGGAGATACAAAATGGACCCAGAAAGCCAGGAGAGACCCCAGGAGGACCACAATCAACAATGAACAAGCCAGAAGGACACAGACAAGACCCAGGGGAGGGAGAAGAAAAAGAGGAAGTGTTTTTTCAGTGCCGAGGAGAATGAGATTATGGTGAGAGAGGTGATGGAGCATCAACATCAACTGTTCATAACCTCCAAATTGCCAATTGTCCGGAGAGAGGCAATTTGGCAGCAGATAGTAAACAAGATTAACAGTGTGGCAGAGGTCAGGAGAATCGTAACAGAGTGCAAGAAACACTGGCATGATTGTAAGCGAAGGGCGTAGGATAAAATGGCAAGGAACAGGAAGGCAGCACTGCCAACTGGAGGTGATAGTCCAGCACCACAAGAGGACTTAGACGAGACGGAGGAGATGGCAACAGTCGTCCCAGAGGAACCGGTCACTGGAATCACAGGACAGGATAGCACAGACTACCAGGAAACACCACAAATGCAGGGTAAGTTGCATGGGGGAAATGTATGCTAAATTTTGTGCTGGAAGGGGGAGGCACATAGGACTCACACAATGTATGTCAAAGGAGCACAGAGGGACACATTGCACATTTAGTAAGTTGTACCATGCTGACATAAGCTACACATGTACCTGTGCCTTGGTAGTGCCATGCACCATAACACATACACAACCTGGACACATGTCAATCACCAGGCCTAAATACCTACATGTACAAATGCAGCACATGGGAGGGATGGAAGGCATGTATAGTGACTGTGCCTCTGATTGTGTCATCACAATATCCCTTGCATACAGTCATATTAACCCTACCAACATGACCAAGACTTCAGAGTCTAAGGGGCATATTTATACTCGGTTTACACTGAATTAGTGTCATTTTTTTTTACACTGATTCAGCGCAAACCTAACTCCATATTTATACTTTGGCTCTAGACATGTCTAGTGCCAAAGTTATGGAGTTTACATCGTTTTCTGGAGGGGAAAACCTACCATGTGACAATTAGATGCAAGGTAGGCGTTCCCGTCCAGAAAAGGACGATTTGGCCTTTGCACCATATTTACCCCCATGCTAAAATCCATCACGAGGGGGATGGGGGCCTTAAATAATGGCACTAAGCTTGCTTAGTGCCATTATTTAACACCTGGGTCTGGGCAGGCGTAAGGGGACCTGTAGGCATATTTCCATGGTCAGTGACCATGTAAATTGCCCACAGGTTCCCTTCCCTGGCCCCAGGGACACCCCCACCCACCCACACCAGGAGGTCACCTATGGATGGGGGACCCATCTCAGGTAAGTCCGAGTAAGTATTTTTTTTCCCAACACCGCTCTGAGGGCCTGCCTTGGGGCCCCCTGCACGGTGCTGGCCCCAATGGCCATGTCCAGAGAACATTTGTCCCCTGGGCATAGCCGTTGGATTAGTGGGAATGGCTCCTGTCTTTACTAAGACAGGAACCATGTTCATGGAGCTTGTGCGTCAGAAAATAGCACTACACTGCTTAGAGGCAATTTTTTGTCAAAAATGTAGAGTACATGTATGCTTCTCCCACTACATACGGCATGAATGGCTTTGAAACAGTTCTCGGGCAATATTGTCAGCTGGGAGTACCAGTAGAACACATTGGTGTGAAACTGAGGTACTTAACCTCATCTGTAATTGCCACTGGTCATAGATATAAAATGTAGGCTGTTGTCAGATGTGCCACAGTGACCAGCATTCCTACATAGGACCCAAACAATGACAGCTGAATTACCACACACACCTGTCCAATACGAAGTTAACATAGTCACCTTGAGTAGTGGGTACACTGGATGGCAGATGCACAGACAAGTATATGTGTTGTAGTTGCCAATGTGACAGCTCAGTTGTAAACAGTTGATGAACATGTCAAGAGAGGGATTTGGAGGCAGGATGGAATCCCTTGGCCAACACACAATTTTCAGTGTGCACTCATGGGAAGATCCTGAGACACAAGCATATGACACATGAAGTAAGGGAGCACAATGAAACTAAACAAATAAGAATGAAAAAAACTATCCTAACCTAAGCTAACCTATCCAAACTATACTTAACCAACAACTGACCCTAAATATATATTTTGGGGGTATGTTTTTTAAACACATATATGCCCCAACCTTACCCAACCCACCTACAAAGTAACTTGTTAAAAGTAGAAAACCCACCCCAAATCCACTTATCCTAACTAAACTACATACCTACTCTATCCTAACACTAACCCCCTAAAGCTCACTAAAACATCAATACAAATGAGGAGGTAGGGGGCAGAACTGGGTTTGAGAGTTCCAAAGCCAATCACAGCTCAGCCTTTTGGTATTTGCTGCCACATCCTTCTCCAAACTGTCCAACCTTTTCAAAACTAGTGTCACGTCCCTCTGCAGGTCTTGGAGCATTTTCTGGTCATTGGCAGCAGGTGGTGTGGGATATGGAAATGGTGTGGATGGTGTTGCAGCTGGAGCTGTAGTTGTGGTGGCAGCTGTGCCCTCCTGCACAGCTGTAGACCTTGGACTCCTCTATGTGGACACTGCCAGTGTGGGGACCCCTTGGGTGAATGCATGCCATTCCCCTGTTGATTTCTCTGTGCGATAGCGGCGTGCCATCCTCCAGAACCCAGATTCCACAGCCAGGATATGTCTATAGTAGACTGCCCTCTTCTGGAATGCTTGCACTTCCTCATTGCTCATGTTGGCAGCTTTTAAAGTGACACAGACAACCATCAGTGTCAGCATTGTGTGGAGTGTTTACAGATTATTGGCTTACACTCTACATCTAATTATACATGCACTCCAACTCACATTCCGGAAAAGACAATGGCCCTGATAAATGCAACAACAACGCTGCCTTAGCACCATTTCAATGACACCAAAGCAACGCACAACAAGTTTAGGAACCAAACCAAATGAGGCACACATTGCGTTTGTGCTAAATGTAATGATACTAAGGCAGCATAACCTTCACATAGATCGGGACAAATTTCCTCATCATCTGTGTCAATTTTCAACCATACATCACAATTAACTTGAATATGTTATTGGGAGGATGGGATGCAGTTGGTAACCATAAGGGGTCAGTGCTGATAGGTACACATGCAAGCCTGATCAATATATACTGTGAGCCTCACATTTACCTACAAATGTGCTATTCCTTTCCCCCTGTGCCTAAGGGGGGATGGCCATGCAGTCCATCATCTCAATTGTCCTGGTCCTCCACAAAGGCATGCCCACTCATATATGGAGTTAGGGAGTGGATCATATGGTAGAAGGGCTGCCTACTAGAAAGCTGGTATCCATACGTCTATTGCGTCTACATCCATGTGTCCAGGTGTAGGCACCCATCAATATCTGATCTGCCAATGCAATTCCTTACACACCCATATACATGCTAGAACACATCTGGCCTTGACCTGCATGCGCACCTATTACATTCCACATAAGTGTTACGTACATGAAGTGCAAAATGTGGAGCGCCATGCTGAGGGACAATTGCCCACCCAGTCCTCCATATTCATTACAATACAGGGATGCACCAAATTGGGTTCAAAATGGTGCATCCCTCTTTTGTGAGAATTGCGGAGCATCCCACTGCCAATATTCTCACAGGGTTGCACTTCTTAGTCACATTTGGCCCTACATTTGGCTTGTCATCACCTTGTTTACATGATGCTGCCCTTGAGCACCACAAGCCTCACAAGATATGAGCCTCTGCTCGTGCATGGCGAACCTTTAAATGGGACACAATGGGGGTCATTCTAACTTCGGCGGAGGCCGCCCGCCAAAGTTCCCCCGCCAGAACACCACAGCGCGGTCAAATGACCGTTGCGGTGATTCTGACTTTCCCGCTGGGCGGGCGGGCGACCGCCAAAAGGCCGCCAGCCCGCCCAGCGGGAAAGCACCAGCAACAAGGAAGCCGGCTCCGACTGGAGCCGGCGGAGTTGCTGGTGTGCGACGGGTGCAGTTGCACCCGTCGCGATTTTCAGTGTCTGCCACGCAGACACTGAAAATCAATGTGGGGCCCTGTTAGGGGGCCCCTGCAGTGCCCATGCCAGTGGCATGGGCACTGCAGGGTCCCCCAGGGGCCCCACAACACCCGTTCCCGCCAGCCAGGTTCTGGTGGTGAAAACCGCCAGAACCAGGCTGGCGGGAAGGGGGTCGGAATCCCCATGGTGGTGCTGCTTGCAGCGCCGCCGTGGAGGATTCCCTGGGGCAGCGGGAAGCCGGCAGGAAACCGCCAGCTTCCCTTTTCTGACCGCAGCTTTACTGCCGCGGTCAGAATGCCCCCGGAAGCACCGCCAGCCTGTTGGCGGTGCTTCCTCCGTCACCTACCCTGGCGGTCTATGACCGCCAGGGTAGGAATGACCCCCAATGTCACCATCCAGCCTACTTTGATATCTGATCACTTGACAGCTTCACACATCTAGCATTGTGTGCAACACACATGACTGACTCACACCAAACCCTGGATTACTTCACAGGGCACACATTATCACACTTACTGGATATTTCTGGGTCCTCACATTTTGCAGCTTCGCAGGTGGTGTAGGGGGCAGTTCCATCTGTAAGAAACAAATGGAAAACCATGCTTAGTGTCATATCACTGTCACTACTAGTGGACAACAAGTTACAGTGTGCACTATTTTAGAGGAGTGAGCTGGTGTAAAACAGTGCAACAGACACACCACTACAAATACACAATGACACTGACACTCCGGTGAGTGAGAGCCACACATCTGCACACTTACACTTGGCCTGAGACTCATGTAGTACTACACCCTGAAACAACCATATGTGGGCAATCTATAGAAGATGGAACTCCATGGTATGAGGGGGAGCTGTGTAACAATTACATGACACTACCCTGGTGCTTTGCAAGACAATTGACTCAGGTATTCAACCTTGTCCTGCAAGGCACCCAGAGGCACTTTATGATGGACATGCTGCTCAATTATTAGTCTGCAATGATTATGCATTGAGTAATACATGACTGATGTGGCAAAGTTGTCTGATGGTATCAAATGCCCCATTTACATTGCCCCCTAAGGCGTTTAAGCCCCCTTTGCTAACATAATGGCAGGGATCATTTAGGTGAAATTATGACAATGTAACACTATACATGCATTGCCCTACTTTGTTGACACGATCTAGGAAAATATGGTAGGCTGGCAGTGTATTGGAGTATCATACATGAATCTATGCTGGGGCACAGGTGTCACCATGGCCCCTGAAATGTTTGACTTAGTGATGGGTGTGCATGACTCACCAGACATCTGACCTTCATTGGTATAATGGTAGGACATGTGAACTCTATGTCTAGACTGGCAGAGTTAAACTTCATTTTCAAACACACAATCTTAAAATCAACTTTACTAAAAGATGTATTTTCAAATTGTGAGCTCAGAGACTCCAAACTCCGCATGTCCATCCGCCCCCAAAAGGAATCTACACTTTAACCATATTTAAAGGTAGCCCCCTTGTTAACCTATACGAGGGACAGGCCTTGCAACAGTGAAAAACAAATGTAGCAGTATTATACTGTCAGGACATATAAAGCACATTTCTATATGTCCTACCTTAACCATACACTGCACCCTGCCCTTGGGGCTACCTAGGGCTTACCTTAGGGGTGCCTTACATGTAAGAAAATGGAAGGTTTAGGCCTGGCAAGTGGGTACACTTGCCAAGTCGAATTAACAGTTAAAACTGCACACTCAGACACTGCAGTGGTAGGCCTGAGACATGATTACAGAACTACTTATGTGGGTGGCACAACCAGTGCTGCAGGCCCACTAGCAGCATTTGATTTACAGGCCCTGGGCACCTCTAGGGCACTTTACTAGGGACTTACTAGTACATCAAATATGCCAATCATGGGTAAGCCAATTATATATACATTTTATATAGGAGCACTTGCACTTTAGCACTGGTTAGCAGCGGTAAAGTGCCCAGAGTAACACAAACAGCAAAAACGGAGTCCAGTACGCATCAACAACCTGGGAAACAGAGCCAAAAAGTTAAGGGAGACCACGCCAAGGATGAAAAGGTTAACAACCATTGTTACCAATGATGTCACCCCTCTTGTCACTCATGCTCCATGCAGCCATAGCAACTCTCACACTGAGTTATGACAGTGTTCTGTTCCTACATTACTGTCTTTCAAATTTTTTACATCCACTATCTCATATGTTGGCCCCTTGCGTACCTTCTATTTGGACATGTTGTAGTTGTGTTTGATGAGCTACTGATAAACAAGTTGGCAACGTGGATGTAATTCATATGTTGTGGTCCATAGATTGTGTCCTTCAGTTGTCACATTCAAGTGATGAGGCTGTTATTGTTGTGTGTGACGGTAGCAGTACAGTCTTACGCATCACATGTGATGTTGCAACAGTAGTTTGCAGATTAGTATTTGTAACATGCTCCCTGGGGTTAGACTCACAGTCCTAAGGTATATGTTGTGGAGATTGAAGAGACCTAAGCAGGATTGTTTGAATAAGTGAGGTGTTTATTTACAAAATGTACAAGGTGAGTTAAGTGATTTTTAAGTGAAGAAGTTATCAACTATGTGCTGTCTGTGGCATATCCCAGCAGCTGTGTTGTGCTGTTCCCCCTCATTTTCTTCACCACGATCCTCCTCCTCCTCCTCAGGCAGGCCATCAACCTACTCGTACAAGGGGACGTTCATCCAAACACATATGTTGTGCAGGATAGCACATGACATTATGATCTTGCAGACAATGTGTGGTGCAGAGAGGAAGCCGCCTCCTGTGAGGTCCAGGTACCTAAATCTTGACTTCAGGATGCCAAATGTCTTCCCCACGATATTATGTGTCTTCTGATGTCCCTCATTATATGCATGCTCTGCTGCTGTGCTTGGGTTGGCAAATGGGGTCATAATCCATGGCTGTGTGCCATAACCTTGATCCACTGCAAAAGATTAAAGGAGAAATTTGTGGTTAAGGCCTACAACAGGTTTGTCATGTAGCATGGCAGTTGATATTTTGAGTTGGTCGTGACTCATATGTATTTGTGATATGGTGTGAGTTCCTGGCCTTGTGCAAGGTCTTCTCAGCACTGTGTTGTTGGACATGACAATCTTGAGTTTGGCTCAAGGACCTGGGACATATGATTTGAAATCCTAACGGATGGTCAGAATGTATGTACCATGTGTTGAGTAGTCCACCTGTGTATCAGTGTGCTATCACTAGAGGGGACATGACACGTCCTCACAACATAATGGTGTCAGATGTGATGGCAACATGGTAGAACTAAAGAGCCTGGCCATCTAATCCATTTTGACATGTGTTATTACAGATGATGTGCACACTTAGGCCCATTGAAATGAGTAAGTGACAGTGCACACACGTCTCCAACGTTGGCAGCACTGTCCTGCAACATTTTGACTATGCAAGAATGCCCCATGTGTGACATGCTTCTAGGCAACCCTTTGTTGTCCCCTGCACCAGTAGTTTATATGCAGCCGTGCTCCTACAGTACCAACTGTGCACCAGGGTACTTGGCAATCTGCCCTGTGAAGGTGGATGTATCTGTTCAGGAAGAGCTACTGCCCTATACATATGCTGTTTTGATGGCCAATTGGCTCTTTCTGTGCATGCAGCAGTATGCAGCGTGCATTGGTGGCACATTCATATGAGTTCAAAGAACAGTCTACTTCTTTATTGCAACCTGCAAACAACACCCGTGGGGTAATGTTTGATGTTGGCATTGCCTCAGGTTTTAGGTTTTAGGTCAGCATCATCATGCTATATATCTTGTGGTGACTGACCTGCAGCAACACACATTGCACACCCCTTCCATGTTACATTTTGCATGGGAGGGTGTCCAATTTACAATGTGGCTTCAAGTCACACAAATGTGGTCTTCTGCCAAGTTCTACATACAGTGCAGGGCATAACACTGGCACTGGGGGCTTTCACATAGGTCCCTTGGTGATCCTGAGGGGCAGCTAATGTTTTTGGCAGCCATCAGGTGTCCAAGGGTATGTATCCCATTGTTTCAGGATAATTGACATTACTACCAGTGTCTCTCTTATCTTCCAACACATGATTGAGCATTTCTACTGTCAACACATCCATAGTGCAGGGTGTGTCTCCCATTGTTTCAGGATAATAAACATTACTACCTGTGTCTCTCCTATCTTCCAACACATGATTTAAAATGTATACTGTCAACACATGCATAGTGCAGGCTAAGGGATGGAGCTCAGCTACATAGCAAATGTGTCCTTTGGCATGGTGCATGTGAGGCCAGTGATGTCCTGGATTCTCCTACAGGGTCCCACTATTCCATCCATGATCTGCACTGCCTAACAGTGACTCTGCCCCATGGTGGGCCATTTATTGTTTATGGTACTGACATGATGGTGTTGTGGGTCAGTAAGTGGTGCATGTGAGGTGGCACTACAGTAGGTGTGGTGCCACTTATCAGAAATCTGGCACATGGTGATTGTTCTGGCAGTGACTTGCACAGCATAATTTTAGGGATCTGTGCCTATGTGAGACTTACGTAACATGAGCATAGTGTACGCCTTTGACATGGCTGTGCTGTTCTTCGTTTGTTGTACTGTATGTGAAGTGTGCATAGTAGGCAACCTGTGGGCACTTGTAGTGGTCTGTGTAGTTCTTCTGTCAACAAAGGGTACATATATCCACCTGTCCTTCACATGGCGGGCCTGTCAATTTGTGGGTGTGTTACGTACATGTGCATGTTTGTGTTTGTGGTGTGCACTGATTGTCCGGTACTACAGCATGGTGCATATGTGTTGTTACCTGCACATCTGTGTTAAACAGGCCATGTGTTATTGTAGTGCTGTATGTTTTGTGTGTCCTACACGATTTCTGTGTTGCGTGTATATTGCTGGGTTTGTTGACTTACCCACAAATAGGCCATTTCCATATTGTCCATCCTGGAACTGTTCAATGATCCTGCTGTGCCGGAATATGAAGTCGTCATGGACATTCCCAGGATACTTGGCCAACATGTTTACCAATTCTCCCCAGTGGTCCGCTATGCCCTGCATATTAATGGAATTCGTGTGCTTATGAGTCTGGTATAAATGTTCTGTTGCTGCAGGTGGTACGTGCCGGACATTGCACCGGACACACGCGGGAAGCCATGGATTTGGTAGACCCCCTGCTTTGTCTCCTGCTGCTTTTGCTAGGTGTTGGGTAAGCTGATGTGGTGGGGTATCAGGGAGATTATAGCATCTAACTCCTTTGGCAGGAAAACAGAGAATGACAGCTGTGGGACACCAGCAACCAGGGCACCCATTGTTTGGAATGAGCCACTTGCCAGCATGTGCAGGAGAGCTAGCAGCTTTGTCACAGGTGGTATGTTGTGTGGGGTCTGCAGGATGGCTGTGATTAGTTGCTCAATGTTCTGAAGACCCTCTACTGCCTTCTATGTTGCCTTTGTGGGCCGTGTTGTGGTGGTAGTGATTGCTGTAGTTGTTGCTGTCCTCTGCGTCATCTCACAAGCTGGATCAGTAGCACCTGCATCTTCTCCTTTTGGTTGGTAATGTTGCTCCTCTGTGTTTTCCTTAAGTAGTGATGAATTTGCCTCATTTTAACCCCTGGCCTGCCCCAGGTGGTAAAATTTGAGGCAAATCAAAGTTAATGTCATTTTTTGGGTCCGTCTCCCACCCGTGCATCTTTTTTGCTGGGTGGATAAATATGGCACTAGGGGGTTGGAATCATTTTGTGGATGGGAACGCCTACCTTGCATCTTATTGATGCAAGGAGGTTTCGCACATCCAAAAAATGATGTTAACACCAATATTTTGATGCCGAACGGATCTAGCATCAAAATATAAATATGATGTTAACTTTGTGCTGAATTAGCGTAAAAAATGACGCTAGTTTAATGCAAACAGAGTATAACTATGCCCCTAAGTGTGCCTCTCTGACTCTCAAATAACTTAGAAAAGCTGTAGTCTGAGCACTTTAACAGTGCCTGCCTGTGCAATGCTGAGTGTGTATTTAGCCCTATTATCTACACACAGGAACGGCGTGCGTTTCCTGGTAATAGAGCACCTCGTTAGTATTTTACAAAGGGAGAGAAGAGAAACTCTAATGACCTGAACCAGCTGTTGAACTTGTGTGAATCTGGAAATATATGTATATAAAGTTTTGCGGTTTTGAGAGAACAATCAATGTACAGTTAAACAACCATTTCCAGTCTCTGCGAGAGCGTTGACAGCAATTGTGCCAACTGAATCAGCCTTATCTACTCCATGTAGATAAAAGGCAATTAACAACTGTTACTACCTGGCAGCCTCTTGGCACTAAGGCCTCTCTGACCTCCTGCAGGTAGGCAGGCAGGCAGAGTAATGTTTCCAATTCGTCCCATCAGTCCCTTGCCCTGGCTTCACTCTGAGTGCAAAGATCCTGCTACTGAGGGCTGTGTGCAGCATGAATACAAACAGGGCGGGTTCTCCCTTCATCCTTGTGAAGTTGATGAAGTGAGTACTGCTGGGTGGGTCACAGTTACATGTACTAGAAGTACCTTGGAGAGTTCTCAAGGCAGAACCTAAAATCAGAGCAATACTTAGAGGGGAGACAGTGGCTATCATGATGGTGAACCCAGAGATATTTTGGGAAGGCAGAACCTTGCAAAATCCTGGGATGGGGTGAGGCAATTCTTTTTCAGGGATCACCCCAAAGAGAGGGGTAGGGGAAGCAAGACCGGTTTTCTGATTGTTAGGACTGACTTAACATAAAATGTGACCATTTCAAATCAATATACCGGTCCCCTTTGCCTGTACCCAGAATCACATTCCAATGCAGACTTGTGCTTTGCACACAATAACATGAGAGTGAAAGGTTAAAGTAAAGGAACTGACCATATAAAAAGACACAATGAACAACCCTTAATCACAAATCCACTGTGAGGACCGTGGATGGATGATCAATGCACCTCTGCATCCTGGGCACAACGGCCGGTCAGTGTGGCAGTCAGTGGTTACTGGGCAGTACCTTGGTAGAGTTGTATGATTAAACCATTGCCACGCATGCCTTTACAACATATATATTACAATGCATATGCCTTTACCGTGCAGAGAAGAATTTTGAAGATTAGTATAAAGCCTATACATATATATATATATATATAAAAATATGTTATTATATATACATACATATGTGTGTGTGTGTATATATATATATATATATATATATATATATATATATATATATATATATATATATATATATAGAAAACCTAATGGCAGTCACCACTAGGTAGCTATAGTTAGGACCGTGCTTCCATTGAAAAATCAGTTTTTGACTTGCCTATATCTTTACCACATTTTAATGAATCTTCACAAAATTTTCTGAAAAAAAGTGTCCTGGTGATCGTTTTTCCCAACGGAAAGTTTCAGGGTGATCCGTCAGGCAGAGGCTGAGACAAAAGGGGGGGGGGTGTTAAAAAAGTTGCATTTGCCATATTAATTCCCATAGGACCTTTAGACACCACTACAGTCCGAACTGCAGGACGGAATTACACCAAAGTAGGCAAAAAACTATCTATCCATATGCAGGTTATGCTTTTGTTTTTTTTGGTGTAAATCCATTCAGTAGTTTACAAGAAATTAAAGAAAATCCAATTTTTTTTATCTCAGCTTGTGTATAATTCGCAAATATTCACCAATATTCACACATTTTTGTGAATGTGCCTGGGAATAGAAGCGCTGTAATTGCCTGGCCATAACCTGAACCGAAAGTTGCGCCGACTATTTTAAGGTCTTGGGTGATGGTCCCTGGGACTGAAAAACAAAATGAAAAGTAGCATGAAGGGTCAGGGTGGAGGTACTTCGACCCAAGAGTGTGATATAGGGGTGTTTGAGGGTCAAATTATGAGTTTAAAATGATTTTCCGTCACCATGTGCGATATTTGCAATTAATCAAGATTAATTGAGATTAATCGAGGTTAATGGAGATCAATCACTATTAAGCAAAAACAAAATTAAAGACAAAAAGTGATATACTCATTCATACACTAATTCATTCACTTATACATGCACTCAGAGACTCATGCACCCACTCACACACCCACTAAGACACTTATGCACCCACTCAGACCCACTCATAGACTCTCACACCCATTTTCAGACCAACTCAGACACTGATGCACCCACTCACAGACCCTCTCAGACATTGATGCAGCCACTCACAGACCCACTCAGATCCTCATGTACCCGTTCACAGACCCACTCAGACACTGAGTCACCCACTCACAGAACTACTCAGACACTGACACGCCCAATGACAGACCCACTCAGACCCTCATACGCCCACTCACAGACCTACTCAAACACTCATGCACCCACTCACAAACCTACTCAGACCCTCATTCACTCAATCAGAGACCCATTTAGACACAGATGCACCCGCTCACAGACCCACTCAGCCTCTCACATAACCAGTCACAGACTCACTCAGACACTCAGATACCACTCACAGACCCACTAAGACCCTCCTGCACGCACTCACATTAACACCCAGACACTGATGCATCCACTCACAGACCTACTCACACACCCACTCAGACCATCATGCACCCACTCACAGACCCACTCAGACAGTCATGCACTTACTTACAGACCCACTTGGACCCTCATGCACCCAATCACAGATCCACTCAGACACTGACACACCCACTCACAGACCCACTAAGACCCTCATGCACCCACTCGCAAACCACTTAGACCCTCATGCACCCACTTTCACACCAAGACAGCCATTCTCACACCCAGAGACAACCTCTCACCCCTATATTCACTCGAAGAGAGACAGACTGTTTTACTGTGCATGGTTTGGATTTTGAGATCGGATTTTGAAGGTTTTTAAAGTGGTTGAATTCATGTAAACTGGCAGTGGAGAGTGGGAGGAAGAGGGAACTAAGGTGTGAGGAAAAATTGAAATAGGTGGAAAAGTTGATGTGAAAAAGAGGAAACTACGATTTATTTAGGAGAAGGAGCACTGCACTTTTGGTCAGACTGCATTTTCCTGGCCTGACCATTGGTTTTTTAAGGTCAGCCGATTAGCACATGTTATTGCAAAGTTTTTAAACATCTTTTTAAAATTGTATTGAATTTATAATGAAGTTCGGTTTTTAAGGGGCAGCCATTTTTACCACACTGTAGAGGCCCACGGCGGTCCGCCATCTTGGGGGGTTGGCGGATTAGTTGACCGGTTCCCAGCATTAATAAAACCGGACCCGGCGTCCGCGCAGCGGGCGCGCCGTCTGCGCACCAAAGGCGCACCAAAGGCGCGCCCGTCCGTGCCAGGACGGGGCTAGGAGCCACCCCCCATGCATCAATTAAGTATGGTAAGTCCAGATACCTTTACCTATTCGTCAGGTGCGCTAAAGGACCTTAGGAAAAGAGTAGGAGAGGGCTGCTACATTTGTTCCAGCGATGCAAGGGAGTCATGGTCCTGCCCTAAATGTGATTGGACTCTGGAAAAGCCTATGGGTCCTGACTCAGATCAGGCAGAACCCTCCAAATATAATGTGAGGCTTCAGCTAATAAATTGCCTCTCTCTGCCAGCACACAAACTAGACATAAATCTCTTGCTGAGCGAGGGGGCAAAAGATGCCCTCTTTTTGACAGAAACGTGGCTCCATGAGGGTTCAGGGCCGGATTTAGCTCTTGCAGTACCCAAAGGGTATGTGATAGCAAGAACCGATAGAGATAAAGGAAAAGAGGGGGAATAGCAATTATTTTTTAACAAGATTTTCTTTTTAACTATAGTCCCCTTGACCTCGCAGGGTGTGAGGGAATGATCTTTTCCATTACCTTCAATCCTACGTTTACATTTACAGGAGTACTACTCTACCGCCCCCCCGGGCACTTATGATGAATTCCTGAACCTATTACCAGAGCGGATGGCAAGTGTCATTTGCAATAGGCCGAATTTTACTTTATTAGGAGATTTTAATATCCAAGTTGATAATTTAGAACTGATGGCAACTAAGCGGTTAGTGAATGATCTGAAAGCTCTGGGATTACACCAATTGATCAGAGGCCCCACACAGGAGAAAGGGCATACTTTAGACCTGGTGTTTAGTAATCTTTCATCGTTGGTCGCACTACCCCCTACCCCTGTAGCATGGTCCGATCATTTTTTAATCACCTTAAAGGCTAATATAACTAATAGGTTTGGACACCAACACCACTCCAACAGTAAGATTAGGAAGTGAATAAACTAAAGACAACAGAATGGGTCAATTCACTGAATAGAAATAAAAAATATTTTATGAGGGACCGGCAGAGAGACCCTACCTCTTTTAATGAGTGGATCTCTGATAGTCTGGACAGAGTGCTGCTCTATACACCCCTCTCTGGGCAAAAGAAGGGAGGAAAGGCTCCCTGGTTCAATAACCACTTAATTACATTAAAGAGGAACTGTAGGAAGATTGAAAGGAAATGGAGGAAATCACTAAAGGAGGAGGAAAGAGAAGAGTACAGAGGTTCAATTAGGTTGTACCAGAAGGAGATCAGATTAGCCCAAGCGACCTTTTATGGAGATAAAATTGAAAAGGCCGCAGGATCTCCTAAATAAATGTTTGGTGTGCTCAAGGAGCTATTGTATATTCATGCATGCCCGAAAGCAATGGAAGCTTCAGAAGAACATAGTAACAATTTTGCCTCCTTCTTCTTAAAGAAGATTGAGGACATCTATGAAAACTTCTCAGGGGAAGTAGGGGGAGTCGCAGGGCATGCGATGGAGAAGAAGGAAGGTGACAATGTTTTACAGAGTTTTCTTCCCATCTCTGAGGAAGGAGCTTTGAGGCTCCTCAGTAAATTAAAATCAGGCTCTCCACTTGATCCCGCACCTCCCCATATCATTATGCAGGGAAGAGTAGCGCTAAAGCCGGTAATAACCGAGCTGTTAAACAGCTCGCTACAAAGTGGGATGGTGCCGGATTCCTGGAAACATGCAGTGGTCAAGCCCCTTCTAAAGAAGCCTAATCTAAATGGAGCGGTCTTTAAAAACTACAGACCTATCTCGCTCCTTCCCATGATGGCAAAACTTATTGATAAGCACGCTTTCTGGAAGAACATAAGATTTTGCATATAACTCAAATGGGCTTTAGACCGGGCCACAGCACTGAATCTGCCATGATTACGGTTACGGAAGAAGCGAGAAAACGAATGGACCAAGGTCAGGCAACTGTAATATTAATGCTAGATCTGAGCGCAGCATTTGATACGGTCAATCATGATATACTCATTCAAAGAATGGGAAATAGTGGGATTAAAGGAAGGGCGCTTAAATGGTTAAACTTCTTCTTACAAAATAGAACCTTTCAAGTCCTGGATCGTTCTTTTTTCTCAGCCCAGTTGAAACTTTTATGCGGAGTTCCGCAGGACTCATCTTTGAGTCCCACTCTGTTCAACATTTACATGTCCCCCCTAGCAGAAGTTATAGAACCCTTCGTGCTATCCCTGGTGTCATATGCGGACGACACACAGCTGGTGGTTTCCTTCTCCCCCAATAAAGAGGCAGACAACTCGGCCTTGCCTGTCTGTCTCCAAGCGATTGCTGCCTGGATGACAGAAAGCAGGCTGCAACTCAACTAAGAAAAGACAGAAATTATGTTTTTAGGAAAACTGGCCAACCCTGCTAAAAATATAGGACCAGTAATACATTTAGATTACTTACCCCCCCCCCCCCCCCCCAAACTCAGATTAAAGCCTTGGGAGTTTGGTTGGATCCCAAACTCACCATGGAACATCAAGCCAAGAGAACGTCAGCCACCTGTTTTGGGATTCTTAAGCTACTAAGGAAGATTATTGGTCTGCTTCCGCCATTGGCCAAAAGATTGGCCGTACAAGCCCTGATTTTATCCAGATTAGATTATGGAAACAGCCTCTTTTTGGGATCTCCAGGTTATGTGGTTAACAAACTACAGGTGGTACAAAATGCTGCAGAACGTCTGCTCTTTAATCTGCCTAGGACCACATCAGCTAAAAAAGCTCTGATTGAACTGCACTGGCTTCCAGTGGCAAAAAGGATAAAGTGTAAGGCTCTTTGCTTCTTCCACAGAGCTCTATATAAAAAAGGATCCTCATTATCTAAAATCATTAATTTCACTATATACACCCTCAAGAGTTTTAAGATCGGCCTCTAAAGCCCTGGTAGTGGTACCCAAAGTAAAGAGAACATCATGGGGAGGAAGATCCCTGAAGTACCAGGGAGCCAGACTTTGGAACTCCCTACGAATATTCGCATTATGAATCAGGAGACAGAATTTAGGAAGGCCATTAAAACCTGGCTATTCTAAATTCTTCTAAGTTCCCCCTCTCCAGGGAAGTTTGAGATTCCTCCAGTATGTTCTAAACTTTTCAAACTGATCAGCGCTACGAGGCCTCCGGGTAGCTGGCGCTATATAAGTCTCAATAACATAACATGCTGCAGGGTTGGGTGGTTATGGGGGTTGGCTGTAGGGTCTGACCCCAGGCCCTGTGGCAAACTCCTGCCAAAGGCCACACACAATGCTGGTTAGGATGATTATCAGAGGTTGGGCGCAGGCCAAACCCGCTGTGCACAGATGGAGGCCATGGCCGAAGGCCGTGCGCAGCATGGGGTTGGGTTGTTATAGGAGTTGGCTGCAGTGCCTTGCCATGCACAGTTTGGGTCTGATTATGAGCTTGGTGGTGACGGCCCTACCGCCAACAGGCTGGCGGAAAAGACCGCCAAACTATAACATTGGTGGTGATGCACACAGAATCTC
The DNA here is from genome assembly GCF_031143425.1 of Pleurodeles waltl. Taxonomy (NCBI): domain Eukaryota; kingdom Metazoa; phylum Chordata; class Amphibia; order Caudata; family Salamandridae; genus Pleurodeles; species Pleurodeles waltl. Next base: position 844,676,735 of record NC_090436.1, read on the forward strand.
ACAAAAGCACCACCTGAACAACCTGTGCTGTCAGACAACCGCAGTTGGTTGGAGCCACCACCAGTCCAGCAGAGACCATGTTTTCTCAACGACACTGGCCAGGGACTCCACACAATGTACAGCCATCTCACAACCATCTCACAATTACACCATCATACAACCTAGCAATCAAGACACACATAACACACACACTACACCGAACCCATTATGCCATGCACAATACACACAGACTAAGTCTAAACACAAAAAGTCACACAGCAATACAACAAACACATATCAACACAAGCACAACACACCACCATGACAACAACCATTCAGCCACATATACATACTCATCACACAAAACACACCCTATGCCTAGGGGATAAAAGCACTGCACACAACTTAATAGACTGCTCAGACAATATTGGAAGCATCAAGCAGCGCACACACACAAATACTGGCACACAACCAATGTCAGCCAGGAAAAGGAATAGGCCAGTCCATTGTCCTTATAAACAGCACCAAAGGCACTAAATTATGACTCTGGACTGCCCTGCCCTGTAACCTCCACAGATAGGGACATCTAATGTGTAGGAAGGTACCTCAGGGATTCTTGGGGGCGTGGTGGTAGAGTGGGGTTTGGGGTTAAGCTTGTGAGGGGGGGTTAGGCTTTGGCTTGGAAGGGGTTTTGATTTTTGAGGAGAGGTGCACTTCTTTTTGGAGGGTTGAGGGGGCATGGGTGCTGGCAGGGAGGATAGGGGAGGCATTTAAGATGGAAGGGATGTCCTTGGAAAGGGTCAAAGAATGTTTAGGGGTGTCATAGGGAAGAGTAGAGAAAAGGCCAAGATCACAAAGAAAAAGTTTCTTTGACACAAGGAGACGGTCATCAGAAGGGGGTTTGGGTGTGGAGGGTGAGGGAGTTGTTGTTTAATGTTTAGGTGTGGAGGTCTAGGGTACGTGTTTGTGGGAGGTATGCTTGTGGGTGGTGGGTGTCTGTTGGATGGGTGAGTGAGTGAGTTTATGTGTATTGGGCTGAGTAGATAGAGCTGCTGGGGAATGCCGTGGCGGGTGGGTAGGTGTCTGTTGGGGTGGTGACTGCATGTATGGTGGATGTACTGTATGTAGGCCTGTTAGTGGTTGTGGTGCCTGTGGGTGTGGTAACTAGGGTGGATGTCTGAGGGTCTGCTGGGTGCTGTCGGCGGGAAGGAAATATGTGGTGGTTGGATCAGTGAATGTTAGTGTGGTATCTGCAGGTGTGTCAGGTGTTGCGTCTGTGATGCTGGGGGTCGTGGGGGTGTCAGGGCAGGTCATGACTGTTATTGTGTCTGGAGGTGGATGTTGTCTGTGTGTATGCCGGTGGTGTGTCTTTTGGTGTTTATGTTTGTATGCGCTACCCTTGGATGTTGAGGTGGATGCATACCTGTCTGTTTGTGTGCTTTGGTAGGGTCAGGGAAGGGGGAATTGGACTGGGAAGAGGAAGTTGCAGGAGGGCGGGTAGACAAGGCATGACTGGCTGCCGTCAGTGTGGAGGTTAGAAACTGAAAAGACATCTGTAGGCCAGCCAGTGCACCATGAATTCCCTCCAGAAACATATTACTTTGTTGGATTTAAGTTGCCAGTCCCTGTATGCCATTCACGAAGGTCGACTCACCCACAGAGATCGACCTCAAGAGGTCAATAGCCTTCTCACTGAGGGCAGCAGGGCTAACAGGGGCTGGGGCAGACGTGTCTGAAGCAAAGGAGGCGGCCACCCTCTTGGATGAGTAAACAAGGTAAACTGGGTGGAGAGCTACCGTAAATGTGGCGGTAGAATGGAGGGTGGCAGACATAGATGGTACTGGGGTTGCTCCAGATGGGTCCACCACCACTAGGAAGTGGCCACAGTAGGGGGATTCCAAAGAAGATGTAATTGGGTCCGTTATCCCAAATGGCACTCCCCTCACCCTTTGGGCGCCTGGGTCCCTTGCTGTCGGCAATCAATGTTTTACACCAGCTAAGCTACCTAACTGACACCTACACTACCATGAATTAAGTTGACCAATCACTCTGACCATAATATGACAAGGTGACCTTGTCACATGATACAGGTTCCCTATCCACAATAACATAGTCAAGCATCAATCAAGCAATAGTTTAGGAATGTGACATTGCTTACCACAATTCAAAAACACACACTCAAGACATACAAATATTTTACTCTGATATCATGTACCAGGCTAGTGTAGACAAACCATGCCTTCTTCATTTCACATAGTTACAACCATACACTATAGACATACACAAATCTGTAACATCTCAAATTGCCATACATTTCAATTTTAGGTTAAGGAGTCAGAACATATGTCACACACACATCCACCAATTGTGAAGTAGTAAGAATTGAAAATACAACGTGGACCAAGTCATCTAGGTCATTGGTCTTCTGAAAACAAACTTTATCAGTCACGTAAGGGCCAAGTGAGCTCAGACATATGTCCTACACACAACCACAAGATGTCAAAAAGAGTGTACCTTACAAGAAACTAATATACTGTGCAGAAATATGACAATCAGACCTACCTAATCATGCAATTAGTCCATCAATAGGCCACTGACTGAGTGGCAACATCACTACACTGCCTGGATAGCAAGACAATAATGAATCTCTGTTGTCAGTTGGTGCCAGAACTCATGCCAGCCATTTGCCATCCCAATAGCAATCCACCCATTGTACAAGTCATGTCAGTGCTGCACTTCCTGGCCACAGGATCCTTTCAAAATACCATGACCCTAACTGTAGGGATGTCACAGGCTATGTTCAGTTTGGTCTTGAAGAATGTCCTCTTAGCATTGTTAAAATACCCGGACAGCTATATCAGATTTACACAACGTGAAGATTTGGCCCATGTGAAGTCTGATTTGTATGCCTTGGCACACATCCCACATGTGGCGGGAGCCATTGATAGTGCCCATGTAACATTGGTTCCCCCAAATGGCAATGAACAGGTGTAACAGAACAGGAAGAACTTCCACTCCATAAATGTCAAAGTAGTCTGTTTGGCAGACCTCTACATTTTCCAAGTATGTGCAAAGTACCCCGGTTCAATTCATGATGCCTTCATCAGGCGGAACATCAATATCCCACTGCTGATGACATGACAGTACACAGGGCCATATTTATACTTTTTGACGCAAAACTGCGCTAACGCAGTTTTGCGCCCAAAAAATTAGCGCCGGCTAACGCCATTCTGAAGCACCATGCGGGTGCCGTATTTATTGAATGGCGTTAGCCGGCGTTAGCCGACCGGCGCTGCCTGGTGTGCGTGAAAAAAAAACGACGTACACCAGGCAGCGCCGGCGTAGGGAAAAATGGCGTTTGGGCGTCCAAAAATGGAGCAAGTCAGGCTGAGGCAAAAAAATCGTCTTAACCCGATTTGCGCCATTTTTTTTGGGCACCCAGACGCCATTAACATGACTCCTGTCTTAGCAAAGACAGGAGTCATGCACCCTTGCCCAATGGCCATGCCCAGGGGACTTATGTCCCCTGGGCATGGTCATTGGGCATAGTGGCATGTAGGGGGGCACAAATCAGGCCCCCCTATGCCACAAAAAAAATTTTAAAAAATACTTACCACAACTTACCTTTTCTTCCCTGGGATGGGTCCCTCCATCCTTGGGTGTCCTCCTGGGGTGGGCAAGGGTGGCAGGGGGTTTCCCTGGGGGCAGGGGAGGGCACCTCTGGGCTCATTCTGAGCCCACAGGTCCCTTAACGCCTGCCCTGACCCAGGCGTTAAAAAGAGGCGCAAATGCGGGGGTTTTTGCCCCGCCCACTCCCGGGTGTCATTTTTGCCCGGGAGTATAAATACCACGCACATGCCTGGGAGTCATTTTTTAAGACGGGAACGCCTACCTTGCATCTCATTAACGCAAGGAAGGTGTTCACGCTAAAAAATGACGCTAACTCCATAAACTTTGGCGCTAGACGCGTCTAATGCCAAAGTATAAATATGGAGTTAGTTTTGCGTCGAATTTGCGTCGAAAAAAACAACGCAAATTTGGCGCAAACGGAGTATAAATATGCCCCACAGAGAGCCTGGTTGGTTAGTAAGTCATATATGTGTGTCAGTATCTTATGTCTGCTGCCTAATGTAAGGATGTCCAAGATTTATGTTTGCACACATGTAACAATTCCTTACAGGGGCTTCTATCTACCCAAACCGTCCCTGTTTGTTGACACCAGTGAGGTACCCAAACACACCAGCGGAAGTTCGCTTCAATGAAGCCCAGGGAAGAACAAGGCATGTCATGGAGCAGACTTTTGGGTTCTTAAATGAAAGATTTCCTTGCATTGATAAGCCTGGTGGAGCCCTCCTCTACTCACCCCCCAAAGTGTGCCAAATCATTGTTGCCTGCTGAATGCTCCACAACCTCGCTTTGAGACATGAGATCCCATATGTATAGCAGATGAGGGGGAGCCAGCAGTTACAGTGGGTGAGAATGCAGAAATGCCAAGCGAGGATGACTATGATGAGGATGGAGGTGGAGACCACATGGCAGATCTCCTATATTAGTACTTCAACTGTCTGTAGGTATGTGTTGTCCTGTAGAATACCTGACTCAGTAGGTTATTGGGGGGCATAGAGATGTTTGAGAAGGGTCTTTGTACTACCATCAGACAGCTCATTAGTTGATTAGCCCTACATAGCGCAGGTGTGCATGCAAAATTGTACATTGAGTTGTGACTATCCTGGTGATGTTCTTTGTTAATGTTTTTCACACTGCACAATCAGAGTTACTATTGTATTTAGGACATGCCTTTATAGGTCTTCATTACCATTACCTGCCTATACCTTTTGTATTACATTTTTACTTTGCAGATTTCTTCACATGGTCAACCTCATGTAGTCAACTCTGCATTGTGTCACAGGCAGGTGGGATTTTCAGGTCTGACATGTGAAGTGAACATGAATAGATCCAGATATGGTATGTCATCATATTGGTGGTGTCTGAGCTCCATGCTCTGACTGTAAGGACAGTGGGATGGTAGTGTTCTGTTCCACACAACAGACCTGTGTGCCATGTTATCTGGGCCCAGTGGTGTAATGTGTGTGGTCCTATATCTCTGACACATGTCATCCTGTGCAAACAATAACCTTGACCTTTTCATTTGTTTGATAATTATACGATTTAACTTGTATGTAGCTGTCATTGTGTTTCCACATTGCAGGCCACTGTGCATGTGTGTCAAGACTGACATAGGTGAGTAGCATGCCTACAGATACCTGACCATGGTAAGGGGAAGGTTCCATGACTGGGGACAGTTGACCTGACCGTTGTCTGTATTATGCAGGATGGTCATTTGGGAGGTATGGCATGGGTATGTGATAAGGCTTTAGCTGATGACACATTGAACCAATCTGTTTGCCTATTTGAATAAACAAATACTGACATGTCCCTAACTTCATTATTCTGTGGGGTACTTATTATTCATACCTATGCTGAAGCATTAAGCTGTGAAGCTGTAGTGCACTGTGTGATCTTTGGCATGTTGTCAACCTATGTGCGGGAAAGTGCAATAAATGGGAATAGGAGTGTGTCAGTTTGTGTCACTGTGCAGAAATCTAACCCAGATTCAACAGTACATATGAGATGAAACGTGTCAGATTTGGTGCATATATGAATATCATGTGTAAGCTTACTGTTCAATATAGCTGACAAATGACTCTCAAACATGATATGTGGTTTAGTTCTGTTTATTTACAAATGCACAGTAAAAGTAGAAGAATGGGATCCAATCATAAAGTACAAAGAGCGAAGGGATCAGTCATAGTGGATGTAATCATCAGGGTAGCTGCTACAACATTTGGGGTCTCAAGTCCAGTGTCCTTCTACCATAGGAAATTGGAGAGTGGTTGTAAAATAGTAAACAGGCTGTACCTGTGACACACAAGGGGAATCAATGAGTAGAGGACCACTTCCTGGCAGTGGTTGAAGTCTTGGTATTTGCTGTTCCTGGATGTTTTGGTGGATGGCCACGTTTGCAGGGGGAGATTCTTCAGCTACAGAGGCTGGGATGCCTGAGGTATGCACTTTCACAAAAAGGACAAGAAATAATGGTAGAAATACCCTACCCCAGCTGAATGGGCTGCTACCACATTATGAAACAGCACAGCTGTTTAGAAACTGCCCTCACCTTCTAATTGTGGCTTGCTTCATCATTGGGCTTCTGCCAACACATTCCTATTCAAACTCATGTAGGAATGGAGCAGTAAGGGCGGGGAACACAAAACAATACAAAACAAAACAAACGGGGATCTGAACATGCAGCTATACATTAAAACTGTCTCCTGGGTGTCCACTCCTCATCTTCATTAAGGGACCCCCGCAACAGGGTTAAAAATAGATTCCTGGTGGTGATATTTAGGGAACAATTACCCATTCACCCCAGCCTCTGCTCTCCAGTCAACATATTTTGGCTGTTTCCATTGCCCATAAGAGTCAGTCGGTCTTCATCAGAACCTTCGATCCCCCATTATTTTTGTCCCTTACCTGTCACAAATCAGGACTTCTATCAACATGAATATCCGGACACAATTGTGCCTTGTTCGTATACACACTCTGGATTTTCATTAGTTCGCTTTTGAACTGGGGCCCAGTGGGAGCACCTCCCTGTAGTCAAACACTCGTCAAGGGACCAGTGCCCCTTATTGTTCCGCCTATGGGTCTGTGAAGAGGCATGTCCTTCTACTTGGAGAGCCTCCGTTCCACTGGCTTCCACAGATGTAGAAGGGGCTGATGTTAAATGGCCAATGGAAGGGGTCTGCTGTTGCGATCATAACTTACTCAGAGTGGTATTAATGTCTCTCAGTACCTCTGTTAGTGAGGATATGTTGGCACTGTGGGCCTCCCACTTTTGCATGAATTCCTGGTGGCTGCCCCTCTGTAGCTGCTTTATTTCCACCATTATGGCAAGAACCTGGCCCATCACGCCTTGGGACTGGTGGTAGGCTCCCAAGAATTGGAAGATGGTTTCCTGGCCAGTTGTATCCCTAGGAGCTTCAATCCACTGGACAGTTATATCCCTAGGAGCCCACACCATCCTTCCCACGTACCCTAGCCATATGTGCCTGTGTCCATTCAAAGTGTGCCCACTCCCACTGAGTACCAGGTCCTTCATTGTCAGGGATTTCAAGTGGTAGCTCCGGTACCTGTACTGGGGGTAACATTATGGTTATAACTGTCCGTGGAACACAGATTTGGGGGTGAATGGTTGCTTGGGATGTAGATGCAACAGGGCTGAGAGGAGTCGATGTAGGCAGGGTGAGGCTGACAGTTGTAGACTGACCAGGTATCCCAGATGGGCCAGAGTTGTCCTCAATGTCCTCACATCCTGGGGTGTTCTCCTCACTGAGGGCATCATCCAGGGGGGAAGTGGCTGTCTCAGCTGTCCTCTCCATGGTCACAATGGGTAGGTGACCTCTTGAAGAAGTGGAACAGACAGTTGCAGATTGTAATGGAACACGTGGTATCATATTTTGACAGGTAGATATGCTTTGAGCCATGTACAGAAAGGCAATGCCTGAACCACTGATATGACAATGACATCTGCTTTCAAATCTCGGGTACAGCTATATGGAATAAAGAGGATTCCTATATCATACACCATGCTACAGGATATCAGATTAGCTTGGCAGTTGGATGTTTGTTGATAGACTCATATCTTGTCTGCTGTGTAGCTCTATATTATTCATGCTACCTTCCAGCTAATAGTAATTCAGTATTGAGTCACCAGACAACTGTAAAATGTAAAGTGGAAACTGACCGTTCCATCAGCTTAGGAGTAACCATCATACCTGACCATATATATCAGGTTACACCTAGTACAGCACACTGCAGATATTTATGTTTCCCCCAGGTGAGTATAATTCAGTGGTTGATGGGAGGTAAAAGGGCCATTTTAGCACAGGACACAGCTATAGAAGTGTGTTGGTGGTATTGTTCTGGCAGATGCCCATAGCATTGCTGTCATTGCCCTGGACTGTACAATTGTGGATCATTCAGGTGGGTTTAGTCAATTGTGTGGTTGACATACAAGGCTATTTTCATAATGGTACACTGTTCTGGTTTTCTTAATGGTAGAACAGTGCCTGCTGGAGTTGTAGTGCTGTCAGTTCCTGTACTACGCACGCCATACACGGACACTGTGCCCCAGGTGAGTTTAGTTGACATGTGGTATGCCCGAGAGTGGGCACTTGGACACAGGGGTGGTGAGACGCAAAGACTGATCAGTGAGCATGCAAGACAGAACTTTATGGTGACATTTTCAGTGTTGTGACTTACCAGACTCCACATCCCCAGGTATTCCTGTCAAGCCCTCAGGATGCAGGATGTCCAAGATCTTTTCCTCCCATGATGTGAACGTTGGGAAGGAGGTAGAGGCCCACTGCAGTCTTGAGGACTGCCAGCTGGTACCTGCAAGCAATGGAGCATACCTTCCCCCTGAAGTCGTTCCACCTCTTCCTGATGTCCTCCCTTTTCAGTGGATAGCTGCCTACAGAATTACCTGTGTTGACTATTTTTTGCCACATCTCCATTTTCCTGGCATTAGAGGTTTGTTAGACTTGGGCTAATAGGTGTGGCTCTACTCTGATGATTTCATCCACCATTACTTTCAATTGATCTTCTGTGAAGCAAGGATGCTTTTGTGGGGCCATGGTAGTGATGGACAACATGATAAGGTAAAAAAATGGGTGATGAGGTGTGGGTGCTGTGTTGTGAGTGGGTGACAGGAGGTATCCGGTGTGTGGAGAAAACATTGTGTGATGTGCAGGTGTGGGATGAGTGGTATTTGGAGTGGTGAGGGGTGCCTACTCTTTATTCCTAATTTCTGTGTATGGCCTCCATGTTGCTGTGTATGGCATTGGTGATGAAAAGGATTGTGGGTGTGAAGGGATGCATTTAGGTGTGCCAGGTGTGTGGATGTGTGTCAGGGTGTGTGGCATTCAACTATCCAATGTGGTGTCGTGTATTACTGTGTTGACCGCCGGCGGCTGCGGTTCACACCACCAATGGTTCTCCACCATGGAAGAACCGCTATCATGATTTTTGGGTTGTGATTGTGTTGACAAATTTTTGACTGAGGTGGCTGTGCTGGTGGTGGAACCCCCTCTTTCCCACCCTTTAGAGTCCTGGCGGTGTCAGGATTTTGGCTGTCTTTTGGCGGGCTTGGCTGTGTAACTCACAATACAGCAGTCTGTATGACTGCCAACATGGCAGTGTTTTGGTGGCCACCACCCCGGCGGTCTTACCATCAGACCACCAAACTTGTAATTAGGCCCCTTGTGTGCATGGCAACTCGGCCATGCACTTTTTTTTGTCAAAAATGTTACTGGAAATATTACATTGATGTTGTCAATGATGATATCAAAGAGGTTATGAGTGCCTTAATTTGTGGGGTAATTAGGGAATGAGTTATAGTTACTTGAGATAACTGTAACTATTTTTGGTGACTTTCTATAGTTTCATATGTCTAAAATGTGAGCCTAACAATAATGTCCTTATAACCTTTGTTTTAAAAAAATTCTATTTCCTAACTATAATGTCCCTTTAACCTTTGTGTTTTTCATTGAATTTCTATGTTTTTTTTAATGTATCGTAATTTTCAATTCTACACGTTAATCCAACCACCGCTGCACACAGTCTTTGGCTGTGTGCAGTGGTGGGTGGTCACAGTGAGTGGGTGCATAAGGGTATCAGTGGGTCTGGGAGTGGGTGTTTGAAAGTCTGAGTGGGTCTGTGAGTTGGTGAGTGAGTGACTGAGTGGGTCTGTGAGTGGTGTGTGTAGAGTCTGTGGGGGCTGGGAGTCAGTGCACGAGGGTCTGTTTGGGTCTGTGATAGGGTGTGTGAGTGTTTGAGTGGGTCTGTGAGTGGCTGCATAAGGGTCTAAGTGGGTGTGCGAGTGGGAGAAAGAGATTGAAAGAGAGAGAGAAAGAGATTGAGAGGGAGAAAGATAGAGATTTTTAGGCTTTGATGGATATTATATCTTGAATGAAATATTTCTGCACAAATTGAAAATAAAAATGTACTTGTCAATTAAAAAGAGTAAGATCACCTTTCACTATGAGCCTTAAAAATGTGCAGCTGAAAAGAAATTAAAGGAGAGAAATGACTATGGGTATACCTGGAGTCGAACCCTCAACTCTCAATGTGAAGGTCTATGGCCTTCACCATTAGGCTATCTTTTTTGTTTTTAATTAGCAATTTTATTGCCCTTTTCGGACTTTCTGGGACCGCTGGAGGAGCATCAAGGCCTCCCTAGTGGCCCCACATAACTTTTTTTAAATGTTTATTTTTTTGTCCTTTACAGGCTATCTGGGATGGCAGGGGGAGCCTAAAGGCCTGCCCCACGGTCCCAGCTGGCTCCCGCCTCCTGCAATTATTGTTAAGGGCAGGTGGGTACCAACACTTAGCATAAGGCCACAAACCCCCACTTAGGTCCAGTTAGGTCTTAATAAATTAAACCCAGCTCAACCCTTGGTAGCTTGGCAATGAGTGACAAGGCTTAACTTAGGAGACAAGTGTGTAAAGCATTCAAAAATCACAAAACAGTAAATAACTAAAACACAAAACACAAAAAAATCCAACTGCAATTAAAAAAAATAGATTACATTTTTAGCTTTCAAATTACAGCAAAATGACTAAAATCGGATAAAGGGAACAGGAGGATGTTTTCTAGCGCATAGAAACTAAAAGCGCCAATTTGGTCATCTGGTCATCTGGTCGCTCTAGACTGGGGCAAAGTCAAAGTTTGAGACCAACCACGGTGGAGCCCTGCTCGGCTACAGGAAGCAGGAGGCCTTGGTCAAAAGTTTAGCTTTGTACTTAGTCTTTTTCTTGAAGATTTTCTTCACCGGGACAAAGTCACAAATCTGACCCGACCTTTCTGGAGCCCTCTTAATATATGCAGCGCAGGAGACTTCAATGAACATTTCTATATTCAGACTTAGATGATTTTTCGTGACGAAAACCTTTGTCCAGGCCAAAGCTAAATCTTAATCCAACGTCTCTTGAGCCCTCCTTAGATACGCTGCACTGGAAGTCCCAGTCAACTTTTTACCTTTGGACGTAGTCACTTTTTTGGAGCTTTTTCTCTCCAATGTCGGACGACCTTCCACAACAAGCCAGTTTCAAGTCAACATCATTGGCTTGCCTTTCCAAAATCCCCCGGTATAAGCCTGAAAGTCCAGGGCTCTGGAGCTTTTCAGCAGGACGAACATGCAAGTCAGGCCGGGTCGCGGTTGACATAAGCTGGCTTGACCCTCAATGGAGGGATGGTCCCTTTAAGGAAATTTTTACCAACATTTCTCCAAACTTCTCCAAACTTCTGGATCTTCTTCCAGAAGGTCTTTGAAGGTCCTTTAGGAGTCCACAGCTCATCCCACCCAGAAGCTCTGAGTTGCTCCATGAGGGTTAGGACTCTAACTCCCAAAATGCACCTGGCTGAAATCCAAAAATGACCAATAGCCACTGGTCAGCTGGTCAGTTCCTTCAGGTTTTGATGCAGGGGGCTCTGGTTAGCTATTTTTCACCTATAGCAAGCAGGAAGTCCATTCTTGAACCAGTTGAAGACAGGCAAAGTCCTTTTAGTGGTGAAGCCCAAATGTGCAGCGGGTGCAGTCCATCAGAGTGCAGTGTCCAGGTGCAGGTTAGGGGTCCAGTAGGGCAGTCCTTCTTCTTCTGATGTTGTTCCTTGTAGGAATTTGAGGTGTGGGTGCAGATCTGCCATATTTATCATTGCTCCTGGGGTGAAAAGCAAGGGGGCCAAACTGTCCAATCACATACAAGCCACTTCCCCCTTAGATGACTAATTCCTGCAAAGTGTGGCAAAAAATAATCTCAGGGAGCAACATTCTTCAAAAATCTAAGCCTCTGATTTTTGGAGGTTAGATCTGGTTGAGCCCACCCACTGATGTGGCTAAAAATTCTAAACACACCCCTCTCCTGCCCTTTTGTAATCTAATCAAGAGGGCACCTAATTGTCTGGAGTGGCAGGACATGGAGGGGGGAGGACCCTGAGCTGCTCCAAATGTCCTTCCCTGCCTTTGAAGACCACTTTGGCTGTTCTCCCCCCAACCTGTTTCACCGTTTGCTGAGGCAGATATCTTCCCCTGGGCACATCCTTTGTGTTAAGCCCAGGCCACTTCACACCGCATCAAGGCAGACTGGTCAGGCTGCCAGAGGCTGGCCAATCAGTGAAGGGCACTACAGAGCTGAAATTGGCAATTTTCAGGTAGAGTTCTAAAACTCTTTACCTGAACTTGTTATATTACAATCAACAATGACAAGTTGTGGGATTTATTATAACAATTTGACAACAAACCTAAGGTCTCTTAGAGGTCTCTGGGGGTCATTCTGACCCTGGCGGTCATTGACCGCCAGGGTCAATGACCGCGAGAGCACTGCCAACAGGCTGGCGGTGCTCTCAAGGGCATTCTGACCGCAGCGGTTTGGCCTCGGTCAGAAAGGGAAAACCGGCGGTCTCCCGCCGGTTTTCCACTGCCCTCAGCGCCGCCATGGGGATTCCGACACCCCATACCGCCATCCTGTTCCTGGCGGTTCGCCCGCCAGGAACAGGATGGCGGTATGGAGTGTCGTGGGGCCCCCGTAAGAGGGCCACACAAAGAATTTCAGTGTCTGCTTAGCAGACACTGAAATTCGCGACGGGTGCAACTGCACCCGTCGCAACTTTCCCACTCCGCCGGCTCCATTCGGAGCCGGCTTCCTCGTGGGAAGGGGTTTCCCGCTGGGCTGGCGGGCGGCCTTCTGGCGGTCGCCCGCCAGCCCAGCGGGAAACACAGAATCACCGCGGCGGTCTTCAGACCGCGGAGTGGTGTTCTGGCGGGGGAACTCTGGCGGGCGGCCTCGGCCGCCCGCCAGAGTTGGAATGACCCCCTCTGTCTCTTATGGGGACTTTGTTAATTAAAATAAAGTCTCCCCATTTTAGCCTATTAAGGCCATTCACTAGAGTGAGGGAAAAACTAATTTGGCTATTTTACCTCACAAGGGCTTATAAAACTATTTTTATAAGGTCCCTGCTTATAGTTACATGGCACCCAACCCTAGGGGCACTTGGGACTCACCTTATGGGTGACTTATATGTACAAATAAGGTAGTTTAAGACTTTGGGAGTACTTTAAATTCCAAAGTCGAATTTGCATATAACTTTAGTTTAAGAGCAGCCAGCAAGGCAGGCCTGTTGTTAAAATGACACTGGGATCTCAGCAGTGCACCTACGGGGGCACTATCTATGCTGGGGTCCCTAAAACTACATGCCCTAGCATATACTTGGGACTTATAGGTAGGTTGACATAGCCAAAAATAATTAGCCTAATTTGCATACTGATTTTACACACAGCACAGGCCCTGGGACTGTTTAGCTGTCCCCAGGGCACCATCAGAGTCAGGAAAACACAAGGAAAAAGTAAAAAATACGGGCGAAAAGTTTGGAGGCCTCTCCAATCAGCCCTGTTTTCTCACACTAAGTAAAAAGAGATCATTTGAGTCTCTCAGCCACCCAAATTTTAACACAGTGGTATCATTTTTAAATAATTACAATAGCCATCATTGAACTGAATATGACAATAGATCTCATAATACAGCAACAAAAAAATCATATTAAATATCAAACAGTGCATACAAATACAGATACATTACATTGTGTTTACTTGCAGAGATATATACATATACAGTATATATAGCAGCCACTTCCCCTCCTTGGATTATAGGCATCTTTCAGAGTAGTGATGTTGTTTGACAGAATCTTGAACACACATTGATATGAAGAAACCATCTTAGGAAACAAGGCAACAATTCCACAATCTGTTCCAGCCAGTGACTGTCTATGCCATGGAAACCTCTGTTTAGCAATATACAACCATTTTGTAATGTTATAAACAATATACCGAACAAACACTAAAGGAATGTGTACCTCTCGCACAGAAAGCATTCGAGAGAAAGCTTCAATTTGCAAAAAAGATTCTCAGTGAGAGTGTAACATAAAAAGGATAACATTCTGTAAAGCACCACCAGTTTTTTGTTCATTGTATAAAAAAGGAGGAAGGGGGGGATGGAAGCGAGTGGAAGGAAAGGGGTTATTACACCAATCATTAGGGGTAGGAGAAGGTGGGAGGACAGGATGGTGAAAGAACAGTCCCAGGAGCTACCTGTAAGAATGTACATTAACAGACCTGAAACAAAGTCAAGGTGTGGGCACTGGAGGGCATGGCAACCCAGAAGGATAAGTACGGCCATGGGGTGCTGACATCTAGTTAAGTTGTACCTACAAAAGGGGACAATATGGAGCAGAGGGTCTCTAGAGAATACCGGAGTGCATAAAACGGAATCACTTAGGATGCCACTATGTACATCTCAGTGGGCCATTTATGAGGTCTCAGTGTGTAAGGTGTCAATGTCCCAGTCGCAAAATACAGATCTTAGCTGTGGTTATGGAGGTAGTTACCAGTCTAAGAAAATGATTTGCAATATTTGGAAAGTCAGACGTATCATGGAGTAATGCCAATCTGCCAGTAGAAGGCAGTTGTACTGTATCACCCTGAAATGTGCAGCACAAGACATTGATAAAGAAGATGAACTGTATCACAGTGTGGTTGGGCACACCACCAGCAGTTCAAGTGAGGCAAGAACTCTTTTCTCGATAGCTTGTGTGAAGTCCAATACCAATTGTGCAGCCAGTCCTGAAAAGGTAGAATTTTACCCAGAACTCACAAGCCCTCTGCGTAGGTTTCCCACTAGTTTCCCCAAGTCGTTCTCACTATATGCAGTGTTAAGCACCTCCTGGCATTTGTTACATATGAGCCATAGGAGGGGCATGGCCTGCACATTTTTAATCCAGAGATTGTAGAAACCTGCTGTCCCCCCTCTATACAGCCCTCAAGTTTTAAGATATTGTACAGTGTGTAAGACTGGAGAGTCCCACAGAGGGAGCCCAGCCTCCTGGAAAGGTCATGCATCAACTGGTCTAGCATCCACTGCAAATACCAAGCTCACTGGAGAGAATGACACAACCCCCATGGATCAAGCCCTCTGTGAGGGTACAACTCCTGGATGTCTGGACTTTGAGGTTGGTTCTGGCCCATTTGGGCAACATGGTCAGATGACACCAGTGAGCCTCACCATGACCACATCTAATCCTCCCAGCCCTGTTGCTTCAACATCTCAGGCAGCCAGTTCCCCCCAAATCTGTGTCCCAAGGACTGTGACAATCATCCTGTGCCCCCCATTCCAGGATCCTGAGTCACAGCAAAACACCTCCGACCATGATGATCCTGGAACAGGGTGCAGGCACGTGGGGGTAGGGTACGTGAGAGAGATGGTGTGGGCCTGCGGCATAACGCTGCTGCAGATGGTCCGGGCCAGGACACCATTAGCCAAGTTTTGGAAGCCTACCAAAAATACTAAGGTGTGATGGGCTAGGTACTTGCTGAACTCTGGGAGATAAAGCAGCTGCAGAGGGACTTCCATTGTGAGCGTCTGGAAAAGTGGGAAGCCACCAACACCATCCTGACCACCCTAACAGGAGTGTCCAGGGAGATCACTGGTACCCTGATCAGGGACCGTGAGCAATACCACACCCCTTCCTTTGGCCAAGCAACACCAGCCCCTTCAATATCTGTGTCAGACACTGGAAGGGAGGCCTTGTCAGGAGAAGGACCCCCCCTCAGATAACCCCTCCCTCTGAAGCAGCAGATCCCCCTGCAAACGGGAACATCCACCCAGGACTCTAGGAGGGACAGATGACAAGACATCAACCTCTGTCAGCAAGGGACCTCTTCCTGAAGGAACTCACTAATCACTTCCCATTTTCCATTGCAGTAGGGCACTGGACTTCGGACTTCAAATGTTGTGACATCTACTAATTTGATTTCATACTCCATGACCGATTTCTTCACTTTACTTTTTTGTTGAGTCCTGTACATATATATAAACACGCCTATCACAAAACACTGCCTACTCCCATTTTTTCAATGTTTTGAAAGGTTGAATTGTAAAACCATGTGATGCACATGAGGAAGACATAAGATAGTAATGGAAAGAGGTATACGTCTCAGGTAGTGTCATGCTGAGGAGAATTAGCAACACAATTATGCAAGTGTCTGACCACACCAAACATTTTATTGCACAGTAAAGCACATAGGCAGATAAAATGTCTAGATTAGCATAGCCAAGAATGGCAGAAACCTATTGAGTCAGGGTAAATATCCCAATGGTACCATCCCCCAGACTACAGACGAAAGAGCTTTGTCAGACCTTGTTCCATAGAATAGGTTAACAGATTAGTGTACCTTGTCAGACCTTGTTCCGTAGAATAGGCTAACAGATTAGTGTACATTGTCATTAGCTAGAGATTTATCACATACTAAATCCATGTCTGTTAACTGAACATTCACCATGGCACAGAAAGAGGGCAGTACAACAGTCCCTGATCATAGGTCCATCCTATTACAATGAGCAAGGTCCTGGTGGCATGATACAAACTTATGTCAATATTGTGGCAGATGCACTGTTACCTGCAATGAGGAAACACATCAAAAGCTACACAAAGTTCATACAGGATCATTGTCAACACATTGTGAAGGTTGAATGTCTGGATTGTTCTGCATGACATGTTTCAAGACCACATGATCACGCCCATGAGACAATTGGACCAACTCACCACATCAATCAAGTGTATTGTATACTTCAAAAGCCTACCCACCCACTGTCCAACTGCTTTGGCACAGGACTCATCCACCCTATATCTGTGACTAACATTACATGGCTCAATCCATGTCCACTTCATATGTCAGAACAGCAGCAGATACCTGCTAATGTCACAACTCTGAAATACCCACATGAGGATGTCATGTTGAAGACATCTGGATAAAACACAATACAAGGAGTTTAGGAAGGAAAAATTATATATATGACCAAACCTCATATCAAACTTCAGTAGATCCACTTTCATTGCAATGGAATTGACACAAACAAACCAGCATCAAGGTAGTAACATTTACAAGTGTGCCAGCAAGTAAACCATGACTGTATACTGCATAGCATGAGATCCCCCGTCTATTGGACAACGTATACCCTACTGAACACATCCTGACCGCTACAGTTCCCCATAAAGTAACACTATTCACATGACATCACATACTTACACTCAAGTGAAGTAGTGATTGATGAGATCTGCCCGCAAGTCTTCATCACTGTCATCCTCTCTTAGAACTTCACGATTCTCACTGGTGGTACTGCTGGCTCCCTCTCTTCTGGAATATATGGGATATCTCTCCTCAGGGCAAGGTTGTGGAGCATGTAGCAGGCCACAATGATCTTACATACTTCTTTGGGTGAGTAGTCTCATCTAGACACCTAAATCTGCAGACTTCCCCTGGTGTAGTGAGGTTTCTCACCGGTATCTACAACCATGGATGGTTTGGGTATGCAGACTCCTCTGTAATGGAATGTGAGAAATGTGCAAATATGAGTCCCTCTCATCCCAATTTTTGCAGCATACATTGCATACAAACAAACATGACAAATGTTACCTATTAACCAGCCAGGCCCTTTCTGGGTATAGTTGTGACATCAGCTGTGGCATTGCACTATTCTGCATGATGAAGGCATCATGGACCGAACCCAGATAATGGGCACAGAACTTTTAAATGTAGATGTCCATCAGACAAACAACTTGGACATTGAATGGAAGTTCTTCTAGTTGTGATAGACTTGTTCATTGCCATGCGGTAGAACCAAGGCAACATGTGTACCATCAATGTCTTCCACAACATGTGGGATGTGTGCCAAACCACAGAAGCCAGCCTTCACATGGGTGAAATCCTCACTGGTAGACATGACAGCTTTAAGGTTGTCACCCCGAACTTTTTGCCTGCTACCCTCCACCTTTAGACACAGTTTTTTCTGGTTTTAGGACTCTGCACACTTTACCACTGCTAACCAGTGCTAAAGTGCATATGCTCTCTCCCTTAAAACATGGTGACATTAGTTCAGACCCAATTGGCATATTTACTCAACCTATAAATCCCCAGTAAAGTGCACTACATGTGTCCTGGGTAGATTAAATAATACTAGTGGGCCTGCAGCACTGGTTGTGCCACTCACATTAGCAGCCTCCTAACCATGCCTCAGGCCTGCCATTGCATTGCCTGTGTGTGCAGTTTCACTGCCACTTCGACTTGGCATTTAAAAGAAACTGCCAAGCCTTAAACTCCCCTTTTTCTACATATAGGTCACCCCTAAGATAGGCCCTAGGTAACCCATAGGGCAGGGTGCTATGCAGGTAAAAGGCAGGGGATGTACCTGTGCAGTTTTTATGTCCTGGTAGTGTAAAACTCATAAATTTGTTTTTACACTGCTGTGAGGCCTGCTCCTTTCATAGGCTAACATTAGATCTGCCCTCATATACTGTTTCAGTGGTAGATTCTGATCTGAAAGAAATAACAAGGTCATAATTAGTATGGCCAGAATGGTCATACAAAATCCTGCTGACTGGTGAAGATGGATTCAATATTACTATTTTTGAAATTCCACTTTTAGAAAGTCTCTACACTTAAATCCTTCTGTGCCTTACAATTCACGTCTGGCTGGGTTAGTTTACAGCTCCCTTGTGCATTTCACTCGGACAACCCCAAACACAGGATGCTCAGTCACACTTGCACACATCTGCATATTGAATGGGTCTTCCTGTGCTGGGAGGGTGGAGGGCCTGACTCTTACATGTCAAAGGACAGTAGCCTGCCCTCACACAAAGAACTGCCATACCCCCTACTGGGACCCTGGCAGACAGGATGGAAGTGAAAGGGGACCTTGTGCACTTCTAAGCCACTCTCTGAAGTCTCCCCCACTTCAAAGGCACACTTGGGTAATCATGCAGGGTCTCTGACTCTACCAACTCAGACACTTCTGGACAAGATACCATTGGAGAAGAATCCCTGAACCAGAACCTGCAACCTGCCAAAAGGAACTGCCTGGCTGACCAAAGGACTCACCTGACTGCTTTTCTGCATAGGACTGTTGCCCAGCTGTTGCCCTGCTGCCTTGCTGCCCTCTGCTGATTCCTGTTCCTTGAAGTCTCAGGACCAAAAAGACTTCATCCTGCAAAAGAACTCCTTGCGCTGTGAAAATTCGACGCACAGCCTGCAAGAAACGACGCACAGCCTGCATCGAGGTGAGAAAATCATTGCACGCCGAACCGGAACGACGCAGCCCGGGTCCCCGAAGTGGAGATCGACGCAGTTCCAGCATTGCGGCTGGAAACTTCAGTGTGAGGCCCACGCAATCGACACAAAGCCGAGCCGGAACAACACAGCCCAACTTCCTGAAAGGAATCGACGCAAGTGCCTGCTGTGCGGCAGAAATGTTCACGCATCGCCTACTGGATCGACGCAGCTCCTGTGACTTCATCCTGCACACCCAGGATTTCAACGCATCATACCCAGGGGCGTCCGAAAACCCTGCAACCTGAAGAGGATCCAAGTCAGCACGCCGGAAATCGACGCAAAGCCTTCCCTCCTTGAAAACTCAATGACGCATCGTCTGTGTGCCAGAAAAATCATCACACACCACCCCATTTTCCATGCATCTCCTCCTCTGCGGCCCCATGTGCAGAATTTGAACGCAAACCAGGTACTTTGTGCGTGCAAGAGACATGTTTTGCCTTTTAAAGACTAAAGACTTCTTTTATCATTTCCTACAGTGCTAATTCAAAGTGTACTTATCAGATCTTAATCGTTTTGACCTGCATTTAACCAGATACACATTACATATTTTTCTAAACACTGTGTGGTGTATTTTTGTGATGTTATACTGTGTAATTGCATGATTTAGTGCACAAATACTTTACACATTGCCTTCTAAGTTAAACCTGACTGCTCAGTGCCAAGCTGCCAGAGGTTGGGCACAGGATGATTTGGATTGTGTGTGACTTACACTGACTGGAGCGAGGGTCCTTGTTTAGACAGGGGGTAACTTGACTGCCAACCAAAGACCCCATTTCTAACACTCATGTTGAGGAAACCAGATGTAGCAGTCCAGGTGTTTTAACATTGCTGACAGTACATCCTTCAATGAAAGACTAAACATAGGGTGGGACATTCCAGCAGATAGGGACAGTGTATTTTTGAAGGACCCTGTGGTCAGAAAGTCCAACACTGCCTAACGTGTGATGGGTGGTGTGCTATTTAGATGAAGAATGGCAGGCATCAGATCTGGCTCCAGCTGACAACAGAGATCCACAATTTGCCTATTTAGATGGTAGATCTGGATGATGTGCCATTCTCTGCCCTGAAGGTCTGGCAGTGGACAGTAGAAAGAAGGATGTCTGATTCTTCCCCTCCATGCGTACCTATGTAGGACAAGTAATGAGTAGCCATTGTTCAATTTGTCCCTTACAACATGCATTATGCATGTCAATGACAAACTGTGACAAGGCATGTCCTAAGTTGTGGACATGATACACAATACACATCACCACTGTTAATTACATAGAATTAACATGTTTCCCCCTTGCTTTGCCACACATTTGTTCACATCTTCTATCTGGACAACAGGAATTTGTGCATGAAACTTGCGACTCAGACTGTGACTTGATGTCCCAAGACTTAAATTACCTTTGGGGGGTGGGTGCCTGTGCCACAAAGCAAGTTGCTATATGTGCCAAGCAATGTACCAAAATGGTGTCCAAGTCGAAGGACCCACATACCAGACAAGACAAGTACTTATCATTGGCATAAACACATTTTCTGAGTTGTGATGCATTTTTCTTAGCCATCTACTACATATTATGCCTCTGAAGTGTGGATGCCTGGCGTACTCCACTGGCATTAGGAACCGCATGTGACCACCAGTGGAAGTCATCATGGCAGTACACTTTTGCTACCATGGTGGACAGAGCCGTAGGCTAATGTTGTTGCCAGTGGTGGTCTCAGGCCAATGGCTGTGTCCGCCGGCAGGGACAGCTGTGTATGTGGTAGACGTGACCGTCATGTTTTGAAAAATCCCTCACTTTGACTGCTGCCACTAAGACATCTATGCCCTGACCTGCAGTGTACCACCTCTGGGAGCAATCATGCCACGTCCAACCGGTGATAGAGCTCCTGCCTTCTCCCAGAGGAGCTGGAGAAGCTAGTAGAGGAGGTCCTACTCCAATATAGACAGCTTTATGGTGCACCGGAGGAGCAGGTAAGTACCTCATGTCCACTTATTTCACTGTACTTCACCATATTGTCCCTCCTCACAGGCTAGATTGTGCCAATGGGTGCCAGAAAGTAGAGTCAAGGCCATGGAGGTGGAGTCGGTGTGGCATAAATGGGAGAGTCAATGTGAATGTAACTGTGTTCAGTGCCAGATGTTGAGTCCTTGTACCTTATGTTCGATGCACAAAACTAGGTGAGGTGACATCACAGCCACCCGCATACATTCATTTACACATGGATTTTGTCAATGTGAGACCACATGTATTTACATGACAGCATGAACTGTGTACGCATGTTATATGTGTCAGGTGTGTGTTTAGAGTGAGCTCTGTGTATGTTGCCACTGAGATATCAAACACACTTTTAGCTTTACTAAACTGTTATTCTGAAGGTATAACCTGACTCACTTTGCACTTTCAGGATGTCACATACATACCACATGCCAAGTTATTGTTGGCTACTGTAGGAAAGTAGCCTCCTTCTAGCATGGTTACCCCCACTTTTGGCCTGTTTGTGAGTGTGTGTCAGTGTGTTTTTACTGTGTCACTGGGATCCTGCTAGCCATGAAGCCAGTGCACATAGATAAAAACCTATATGTAAGTATGTTTTGCCTGTCTCACTTGGACCCTGCTAGCCGGGACCCCAGTGCTCATAGTTTGTGCCCTAATGTGTATGCCTGTGTAGTGCCTAACTGTGTCACTGAGGCTCTGCTAACCAGAACCTCAGTGCTTATGCTCTCTCTGCTTTTAAATTTGTCACTGTAAGCCAGTGACTTCATTTAACAATTCCAATTGGCATACTGGACTCCCCTTATAAGTTCCTAGTATATGGTACCTAGGTACCCAGGGCATTGGGTTTCCAGGAGATCCTAATGGGCTGCAGCATTTCTTTTGCTACCCAAAGGGATCTCAGACAAACCCTTACACAGGACTGCCACTGCAGCCTGCGTGAAAGAGTGCACAAACTATTTCACAGCCATTTTCATAGCACTTAAGTAACTTATAAGTCACCTATATGTCTAACCTTCACTTGCTGAAAGTTAGGTGCAAAGTTACTAAGTGTGAGGGCACCCTTGCACTAGCAAAGGTGCCCCCACATAGTTCTGGGCCATTTCCCTGGACTTTGTGAGTGTGGGAATGCCATTACACGTGTGCACTACATATAGGCCAATACCTATATGTAGCTTCACAATGCTAACTCTGAATATGGCCACGTAACATGTCTAAGATCATGGAATTGTCCCCCCATTCCAAATCTGATATTGGGGAGCCAATTCCATGCATCCTGGGGGCTCCACCATGGACCCCCAGTACTGGGAAACCAGCTCTCTGAGGCTTGCACTGCAGCTACAGCTGCTGCCACCTCACAGACAGGGTTCTGCCCTCCTGGGGTCTGGGCAGCCCAGTCCCAGGAAGGCAGAACAAAGCATTTCCTCTGAGAGCACGGCGTTACACCCTCTTCGTTTGGAAATAGGTGTTACAGGCTGGGGAGGGGTAGCCTCTTCCAAACTCTGGAAATGCTTTGAAGGGCACAGATGGTGCCCTCCTTGCATAACCCAGTCTACACTGGTTCAGGGACCCCTTATCCCCTGTTCTGGCGGGAAATTGGACAAATTGGGCTGGTGCCCAGAGCTCCTCCAGTGTGTCCCAGACTTCAAGCCATCTTGCTTTGCAAGGTGTGGGGGCTCTCTAGAGGGCTCTGAGTGGCCAGTGCCAGCAGGTGATGTCAGAGACCCCTCTTTATAGGTCTATACCTGATAAGGTAGTCAATCCCCCTCTCAGGGCTATTTGAGGTCTCTCCTGTGGGTTCTCTTCAGATTCTGCTTGTAAGTTTCCTTCACGAATCTTCAGCAACAACTTCAGACTCTTCTGACCTTCAATCAACCGCAGCCTGCTCCAAGAAATGCTGTAACTGCAACAAAGTGTCTACAAGAGACACTTTTCTTCAGCAACCTCAGCTCCAAGTCAGCAACTGCAATGGTTTCCATGGTGTGCATGCTCTGGGGACTCCCTGTCTTCATCCTGCACCAGAAGGACCGAAGAAATCTCCAGTGGAGTGACAGCGTCACTTCCCTGCTCCAAGGAGGCACCTCACAAGGCGACGACTGGTACCCTGGGACTCCTCTCACATCCACGAGCATGCTCCTAAGGACACAGAGGGTGGACATCGTTGACATAGACTGTCCTGAGGTCCTGCTGATGCAATTTGGAGGAGGTAAGACCTTGCATTCCCTGAGAACGACGGTACCCCTGTGTACTTTGTCTTATTTGCTTCCTGAGGCCTCTGTGCACTCTTTGCAAAATTCCCTCATGCACAGCCTGGCCCAGGACCACAACACTCCATCCTGTGAGGTTCAACTCGCTGAGTTGTTCTCCGGTGGTGTGGGACCTTCTTTGTGCTGCATCAACTGCATTTTGCACCTCCTTTGAACACAGATCCTGCGCCTTCTGAGGGTGCTGGCTGGCATCATAAGGGCTCTCTAAAGTGCTGAAAGCCTTCTCTTACCCCCCAGGTCCCTCCTGGGTCAATCCAGCTCAATTTTGATGAAAACTGCACTTATGTCATAGCCAAGGCTTGTTGGTGCCTTCCAACATGAAATCTGATCTGCAACGATCTTCACAACGTGGGATAGCTTTTGCATCATGTAGGAATCCGCTGGCATCTTCCCAAGGTGCATTTCTGCAGTCTTCGACTAACCAGGAACTCTTCTTTTGCAACCTCTTGTGGATTGGCAGGGGCCCCTGTCCTTCCTGGAACTTCTTTTGACTTCTGGACTTGGTCCCTTTCCTTTACAGGTCTTGGTTGGCTGCTGCAAAATCCCAAAAATGAGGTATAGTGTGTCCTAAGGAAACTTGCAGTACTCCAGCTTTTCTGGGCTCAGGGGTAGGGTAATTTACTTACCTTTACTGTATTCTTCCTCTCCCAGGGATTCTGCACACACTACACTTGTCTAGGGGGGAATTCGTGATTCCAAATTCCATTTGCCCTTAGACATCTTTTCTCCCATTGCTTTCTACAGGATTTCCTACTGTTTGCATTGTTCTATGACTATTTACTTGTCTAATTTTGGTGTCTAGTGTTTATATTGTGTATAATACTTACCTCCAGAAGGAGTATTGTCTAAGATATTTTTGGTACTGTGTCTCCCAAATAAATACCTTTATTTTTGGTAACACTGAGTATTGTCTTTACTTGTGTATACATACTATGTAACTATAAGTGGTAATGCAGGAGCTTTGCATGTCTCCTTGCTCAGCCTAAGCTGCTCTGCTATAGCTACCTCTATCAGCCTAAGCTGCTAGAACACTACTACTTCACTAATAAGGGATAACTGCACCTGGTATAAGGTGTAAGTACCCAAGGTACCCACTACAAACCAGGCCAGCCTCCCACAGCTACATGATGTACTGCCATGCATAGAAGTGATGGGAATGGAGTTTCATGTAGGTTCTGTTTGCTCAGCATGCAGAGACCAGGGCCTGTCGAATGTATCTCCCAGTATGGATCCAAGTCTAGGCTGGTGTTGAGTGAATGTGACTATGCAATTATGACCCTGTGCCCACTCCCTGTATCACAGTATATATTGTTATGTGAACCAATCTAGGCTCTGTGATAAAATGCAACATATTGAGATTCAGCTGGGGCTGTCCTACCAAAGTGGGTGGGGTGGCTGTCAGACAATGACCCCCTCTAATGGCCTGCATTCTGGTGGTGGCCTACCCAGAGCTGGATGGGCATTTGAGAGCAGCACAGCAGCCACAAGGGGGTGAGTGGACAGCAATTTCCTGCCTGTCCCACTGTCAGGTGATTGAGTGGGGTACTTACTGCTCCCCCTGACAAGTAGGGATGAGCCATGTGCCACACAGTAGATGGGAGATTGTTTGTGTTGACATCTTATGTTATGTGTATCAAACTGGTGTACATTGCATTTTAAATCTGAGATGTGGTACAAACCTGGGGGAATCCTCAAATAACATTCTCTGCAGGGGCAACAAATGGCTGTGTACAGTGATCGTTCATGTACTTATTGTTGTTGTAGTAGGTGTCCCACAGATCCCTTCTCCTGAAAGTCACAGACAGAAGGTAAATGGGTTGTGGATCACTGTCCTCTGCTATGTGTCTGGACATATGTGTATGGGGGCAACTGTCACCCAGAAGTAAGTTATCTTTAGTGTCTGATGTGTGCTGGTGCCTCAATGCAGTCTGTGATCTGTTTGTACCCAGCATAGATATGAAATGACTTACATAGTTAATGGTTTGCAGATGAAGCAAACTACTTTCCTTTGGAAAATGGGGAATGTCCATTGAGTAGAATTAAGTCCCATGACTGTAGCCAACATCCCTTATTCCTACATGTCAGCATATGTCCTTTTCCCTTTAGGAAACATCCATATTCTGCACTTTCATGCATGTTGTACCCATGTCGATAGGATGATGTCTGTATTACCTCGCATATATATGCATGAGAAACTGTTAGTGGAATAGTACTCTCACAATGCCGGTCCATTTCATCCTGTACCCCAGACAGGAGAGTGTCAGCATTGTTTATTATCTGACAGATACCTTCATGTGTCATAGTATGTCATTTGACATGCAGGGCTGCAGTAGCAATGAGGGACATGACAGGTAGCTCCAGATTGTGGAACCAGTCAGAAATTATCTATGCCCTTAATGTGGCATCATGTGGAAAAGTGCACTGCACATGTTCAATGCTTTAGGATGGTTCCTTGACTGTTGTCATGCATCATGGAGTGACTTGCAGTGATGTTGACATCGCATGTTTTTGGGTTCAGGCATTCATCCACAGACATATTATAGGTTGGCATGTCTAAGATGTGGATAGTTGTGGTGCTTCTCATTGGACAGGAGGTTGGGGTTCTTCTATCATTCCTTGCAAGTTCTGTGTCTCTCCAACATGCGAGCTACAGATGTTTACTACAGACACACTCAGATGATGTAATTGTAAGGGTGTCAGACATTACTGGTGACTATCTTGGGGCTTACTGAATCTTTGTGGTGTGTATTCTGGAGACATCTTTCACTGACAGATTGGACTTGACCCCAATATTGTTCCTTACAATGACACATGTGAGGGCTATCTTAGTGACATTGATATTTCGACCTTGAATCTACTGGGACAGGTGTCACTCTTTGAGCTTAACATTGTTGAAATGTGTCCATTGTGACATGGGTATTTCCATGGCAACTACAACAGGATATTGCACTTTTGTATCTGAGATAGCTTGATTTAATTGGCATCATCTCAAATTGTTGGTACATCATGTAAGTGCAAAATAGATGTGAGCATAAAATTGTGTGTGAAATATAGGAAGATAATTTACAAAGGGATAGCATTGTTGGTTTAAGGTTAACTGAGGTCATTTGCACGTGGCACAGATGTGAGGATGGAGAAGTCACCTAGTTGTTTTGTGGTTATTGTGGTTGCAAGACTTCAGCCAAGCAATTGTATTTGTCTGGGATCCTGATTAACCTGTGGGTAACTTTGGTAATTACAGGTGGCATGCATGCATATTATATGGCACATGACTGTGCCACTTAGGTGAACATTTTTGACGGAGAGTACTTGACATTATTGTATTGTTTGTCCATCAGTTGTGATTGAAGTGTTATAATGTATATGTTTTGACCGTATTTCTCATTCTTTTTGTAGCACCAACACAGGCAGGCAAAGGAAACGGGGCACAGCAGAGTGAGGAAGTATCTGGCCATGGGACCTCGGGTCAAGATACCACCAACACAGAGGGGCCCAGTGGCATGGAAGGCAAGAGAATGCCACAGGGGAGATGGGATCTACATCCTCATCATTGGATTCCTCCTCCAGTGGCCATTCCCTAGGGGTGTCAGACCCATCAAGGATCGCCCCCAAGTTTCATCCTTATTCACTTTCCCCCAGTCTATCACTGCCCTCCCTGTTGCTCCCCTCCTAGTTGGCGGTGCCCACTTACCCAAGAGGGTGGGTGTCTCCTTTGCCCCAGGCATTCCCACCCCAGCCTCTGCTACCCCTGCTTTCCTCAGTGAGGAGGCTATTAACCTCCTGCGAAGTATCTCTGTGGGTCAGACTGCCACTGTGAATGCCATCTATTAGCAACTCAGAAGCAACAGACAAATGCATTCCTGGAAGGCATTCATTTTGCAATGTCTGGCCTACAGAAATCTTTTCAGGCTCTGGCCTGCACACTGTTAGCTGCCAGTCCCCCCCCCAGCTTCCGTCCCCCCTGCACCCCATCCTTCCCAATCTTCCCAATCCAAATCCCCTGTTCCTCTACCTGCCCAAAGCACACAAACAGATACTCATGCATCCACCTCAACAGACAAATGTATTGCACACAAAAACAAGCACCACAGGACACCAGGCATACGCACAAACAACATCACACCCACAGACACAACAACAGACGCAGCTTACCCTGATACCTCCCCACCCCCAACATCATACATATGACATCAAGCATACCTACATACACCACTGCAACAGTCACTGACACAGCTACCACACCCATCCTAGCCACAGGCCCCACCCTAGCAGACCCTCAGACATCCACCGTAAGCACCACATATGCAGACACCACAACTACAGACACACTCACATCCACTACATCTACCATACCTACAGTCACCACCCCAACAGACACCCATACACCTACCACAGCGTCTCCCAGCACCTCCACCCCTCCTAAGCCGGACACATAAACACCCTCTCTCCCCCACCCAACAGACATCTAACACACACAAGCATACCTCCCATAAGCATGCACCCAAGACATCCACACCTACCTAGCCTACAACCACTCCCTCAACCTCCAAATCCTGTACCCCTTTATATGGCCGTTCCGTGTATCCCCCAAATATGTTTTTACTGAACCTTAACCTTTGCCCTGTTCCCCCAATCCCAGACCCAGAAGGACCCCACCCAACTCCCAGTCCATCCCTTCCACCTCCTGCAAGTAGCCATTCCTCTTCCTCCCAAGAAGAAGCCCACCCCTCACAAGAAAAAGACTACCCCTTGCCAGCCCAAATCCAATACCCCTCAGAAAATCCCTGAGGTGCCTGCCTGCCCTCTGATGTCCCTTCCTGTTGAGGTTACACGGCAGTCAGGAGTCAGGTTTGGGCACAACAGTGTGCCATTATTGGCATTTATCATGGACTGGTCAATGACCTTTGGACAATGATAGTTGTTCCTGTAAATAAAGCCAACAGTTGTTTTGTTTTGGGTACACCTTTCTCCTTCAATTCTTTTTCTAGCTTTCTGTTGTTCCTGAGTGACTTTTTTGTGGGCCTGCAGCTGTGAGTGTCTAAACCTGCATTCTGCACCAGTTGTTTTAGTTAGCAGTATGTGAGTTTGTGTGCAGTGATTTTATCCCACAGGAGAAGGGTATATGTGGTGTTTATAGGTATGTGTGTGTAAATGCAATTTTGGTGTCATGGCAATTTGCACTGTTCGGTTTGGTAATTATTTATTTTTGTAATGTACAATGTGAGCATGTATAATGTTAGCCTTGCCCCCCTTATCTGGCTTATGTATACATGTGATGTGTGTCATCTTGCATTTTGATGTGCAGACATGGACTGTGTTGAATTGTGCTACCTTTGTTTACCTTTGCCTGTGCATGTCTCATTTAGGTGTGTGTCTCTTGCAGATGGTTCCTGTAAAGGTATGTCCTATGCAGTAGGAGTTGTATGTGCTTTGTTGACTTTCCCTTCCCTAGGGTTTAGATGTGCATGACAAATGGTGTTGTTATAGATTGATCCTAAGACCCATGTAGGGCCATTTCCTGTGGACATTTTGTTTGAGGGTCCAGTCCAAAGTGCTATATGTTCCAGTGCAGTCTCCTTCCCTGTGTGTCCTAGATTGTCCCATCCAAATTGTGTAGGTATAGTTGTTATGTTGTTCTGAGTATATTTGTCTGCCTGTGTTTTTTGCATGCCATTGTGCTTTCATTGGGCTGTGATGTGTGTGATGTGTGTGTCCATTTCAGGGTTGTTCACTGGTGGTGGTGTTTGTGTTCCAATACACATCAATTGATATGTGTGTTGTATGCGTGGACAGTCCCTGGCCAGAGTTGAATTTGAGTGTGTGAACTGTATTTGTTTAAATGCTGTAGGTGTGTTGTTGTTGCTGTGTGTGACAATGTTGAGCAGCCTTCAGTGTCCCTGTTCCAGAGCTGTTTTGCTGTGTGTATTTGTGTAGTGTTGCAGTGCAGTATGATTGTGCTGGCTAAATTGTGCGTATTGTGCATGTGTATGTGTCTGTGTTGATATATGTCAGTGAGTGTGTGTTGTATGAGACGTGTGTCTGATGCCCCTGGCATACCCCCCCATGATGAGATCGCTGGTGCTGCATCCTGTTTTTTAAGATTAATGATACAGGTAGATGTGTGTACTTACAGTTGATAGCATACACGTCAACATTGATTTTGTTATCTTTCGATGAGCAGCAGCAGCATGGTGTTTGGGCATGGCTCCATGCTGGCCTTGCATGTGCAAAGCTGCCTGTAGGTTAGTGTCTCCCTTTATATCGTCCATTTCCGTCAGGTTGTACATGGTGGTTGGACTGTCATGTCACAGTGGTGGTGTGCAACCTCGTAATGGGCCTGGAGGAAACACTGTCTCTGCTGTCCTGATTGTACTTCCTTGTGACCGTGGCAGTCTGTGCTGCCTGGCTGTGGCGGCGGACCACTGGCAGTCTTCTGTCTTCTGTTTGTATAACTGCCAAACCTATAATACGGTGGTCCGGTCCGCCAAACCGTTGGTGGTCAGACTGCCACTGCAAACATGGCAGCCGTGGGACTGTCAAACTTGTCATGAGGCCCAAAGTCTAGGCCTAATTTCTTCCCACATGAAGTCACTGATCTCTCTATCAATTGCACTTAGTATGGAACTCTTTATGCAGGGAAAAGAAGCATGTCAAGTACATAAATGACGTCAGGTGCAACAACAATAAGGTGAAGGATAGTATAATTGAATTAATCTCTGCCACCTGCAATCACTTGGGCTGCATCCCAGTCCATTGTGTTTTGCCCACTATGCCTCCTCAGTTTAGGAGCAGATATATACAAATGGTCTTGACCATGTTGCAGTGGGAACAGTCCAGCCCAAGCTGCAGACCAGGTCCTCTGTGAACTGGAACACATGTAAACTGGGACCAATATTGCTCTAATTAGGGCTCATCAGCCAGGTAGAGCTTGATTCCAGTGGTAAAACCCAGGGCTGAGCATACCCGTCACAGTTAGGGTATCAACTGCAACAACAACAAGGTGATGGATGGAATACTTCAATTGATCTCAACCACCAGCAACCACTTGGGTTGGCATGCAACATAAAAAGGAGAGTTATTCCCTTGTCTATGTACATAAATGGAAAATCACCTTAAGTGGCTCCTGATGAACATGAGGGACCGTGGTGTAAGAGGTAGACTAGGAAAGAAGAGAAATGTCCACTAGAGTGAATTTTGTTTAAAATATGTATCATGGATAGAAACAAATATGTGTGTGGCATGCAGTGTGCAATGACTACTCTCGTTTTATGTATTTTTCATTTTTCTGTTATCTCTTGTTGTTATTTTTTAAGGGAAAAATAATATACATCCAACTTTGCAAAGGGAATTGTGGTGACTAAAGCTAGTACTACGATAGAGGAGAAGTTACAACCCCTATATTTATTCCAAAGGAAATTAGAGAGACCATCTAGGAAAAACTGTGTCATACTCTAGCGAATATTGGAAAACATAGCAGCTATTGTTACTTTATGAGGTACATATTGACCAAAGAAAATTGAGGATAATAGGTAAAGTAAGCAGTAAGTGACCTTCACCTGAATTGTCCCCCTTGTGTCCACTGAGACACCCTGTTGACAGTTCAATGACCTAACTCCATATTTCCATTGGCATTTGGACACTGGACCTGTGCAACCAACAGATGTACCACCTACTATGATAATTCCATGTACCATGTCCTCACTCATCACCTCTTGGACTATGTATGAACCATATATTTTTATCACAAATTCAATGGATGCACAGTAAACACCAATGAAACAACAGCTACTGTATATGTGTCTTCATTACAACATCAACAAAAGTCATGATTGCTAAATGTGATATGGTTATGCACCCCTACATACACCAGGCAGTGTGATGGACAGAAGAGGGAGGCATCCTGAGCAGGAGGCACAGTACTACAGATTTGTCACAAGACACATCAGACAGTCAAAAATCCTGCCCCCCAACAAGAGTATAGTCAGTATTCTAACCTACAAAAAGACAATGACGGAGAGTACCATCAGGATGGAAGGCATGGAGCCACACAAAGCACACATACAGCACATAGATGTCATGCCCACTGTAGAATATCTCCTAACCAGGGACCACCAGAGTTTCCCTATTCAACACCAGTCACAAAATATTAAACAGAAATCTCTGTAGCTGTGATCTGTCATTTTCAACCCTCATTTCTCAAATCATTGAGCAATGGCCAATGAGTATGAATGCTTCAAGCCATAGGCAGCAGAGGCGCGTATTTCCTTACCCCAGCCAGTGGATGGAATGACATGAGAACAGGATAATGCAGCAAACAGAGCTCAATACTGGTGTGTACATTGGAGACGTGAATCTAGGAAACTTCAGTGAGTACATTTGTTAGATTTGAGACACCTTTACTGTGCACCATACATTCAATCAGTCTGCTGCCCCTACAAACACATAAGGGTTATGACCACATTACACCCCCATTGATGAGACAACATAGTCCTACAGTCAGCTACACCTTCCTCCTCTGCCTCCTCATCACTTGCCATGTAAGCATTACTAGCAACTGGTCCAGCTACCTCACCCTCATCAGCTAGCAATGGTATCTGATGTCTCCAGGCTAGATTGTGAAGCATGCAGCAGGCTACTAGAGGAAAGCACCTCCAGGTAGGTCCGGACACCTATATCAGGCCTTCAGGCGGCCAAATGTTCTTTTTATGACAAGCCTCATCCTCCCGTGGGCCTCATTGAAACTGACTTCTCCATCCATGGCAGGGTACCACACTGGTGTCAGCAGCAAGGGAAGGTTAGGATAGCCAGACACCTGTGTTAAAAAGATGTAGGACCAGTGAAATAACAGAGACAGGGTAGAATGTGATGACAGGTGCCATAACAATGAAACACCTTCAAATGGATTCATGCCAAGGAGCCAAGCCCTCTCTGTGTGTAGGACATTGCTGTTCCTCAGAATGAAGACTGAACACGGGCTGGGACATCTCTGCTGTCAACCACACTGTATTCTGCAAGGAGTCTGTGGCAAGAAAGTGTTGTACTGACAGGACTGTGGGAGGGATGGCATATGGATTGCATATGGCTGGTAAGAGATCAGGATTCAACTGTGTACATAGATCCATGTTGGTCTGATGATTCAGACAATAGGTCTGGATGATATGCCTGTCCTCTAAGGTTGCAAGGTCAACTAGTGGATGGTACACTGTTGGTTGTCTCATTCTTCTCATGGCAGGATATCTAGGTAGAGAGAAGAGAAAGTACAGTGAGAAGTGCACTCGACACATGCAAGCAG
Organism: Pleurodeles waltl; assembly: GCF_031143425.1. NCBI lineage: Eukaryota > Metazoa > Chordata > Amphibia > Caudata > Salamandridae > Pleurodeles > Pleurodeles waltl. The sequence goes on from NC_090436.1 coordinate 844,709,532, forward strand.
AACATGTCAAAATGTATCACACCTAACACTGTAGGACATGCATAGCACTGCTGACATATACTGTAATGGGCATGCTGATTCGCTTTGGACACCAGCCTTGCAGCACAGTGCTGAACCTCTAAGTCATATAGGACACATATCAAATGTGTTTTGTACCATATCTGACAGACTGAGCTTCACTGCACTGATCATTACAAAGGTACTGGAATATACCTATATTCTGCCCCCACCCATGTGCCTTTGATTATCTAAGCAAGCCCATCAACAGATATACTGCCACATCACATTACTGTGTCTTGCATGTCACATGCCTTTGCACTACTATGATGGCACAGCATAGGGTTTCTCCCCAATTTGGCCGAATATGTAAATGACGTACTTATATTGGCAGATCAATGTATAATATAGGTACAAAATGGCAGGTACCTGTCCTTCAGCACTGGACAGTTGGAAGTGACCTGAGTCTGGCAGCGTATGTCGTCATGGCAGAAGGTGGTCGCTATCACTGTGCAACTAGTAATTGGTTAACATTGTTGCCTATGGGGGGACTGGGGCCAATGGCGATGACCGTCGGCGGTGACAGTCCTGTACTTGACAGCCTTGTTAGCCATTTTCTGCAGCCTTGCTCATTTGACTCCTGAAACTGTTGCTAGCAAGATCTCCACAACCTGAGCATCTGTGTACTGTCTCTGGGAGCCATCATGCCACGTCCTGCAGGTGATAGGGCCCCAGCCTTTATCAGAGAAGAGTTGGAGAAGCTTGTGGATGGGGCCCTACCCCTGTATGAACAGCTATACAGGCACAAGTGGAGCAGGTGAGCCCAATTCCATAGTCATGTGTGATAGGGGTGTGTGTGAGGGTGAATGGGGTAAGTGTACAGGTGAGGGAGTATATGCTTGCAGAGGGCATAAAGTAAAGGCATGTGAGAAGAGAGGATGGGTAAGTATGGGCACTTTGTGAGACAGATGTGTATAGAGGCCACTCCTGTTGGCATGGTGCCAGTGTACATGACTTTCTCCTTCTGTTTGTCTCATCCATGCAGGTGAACGGTCATCAGAAGAAAGGGATCTGACGTGCCATCGCCAAGAATGTGCGGACCCTGGGGGTCCACAACTGGTGGAGCACCCATTGTTGCAAGCAGTGGAAGGACCTGATATGCTGGGCTTGGAAGACCACGGAGGCCCAGCTGGGGATGTCCTCCAACGAAGGTGGAGTGTCCGTTGGACACTGACCCCCCTAATGGCCTGCATTTTGGCAGTGGCCTACCTTGAGGTCAATAGGCATTTGAGGGAAGCACAGCAGCCACATGGGGGTGAGTACTGATTGTATCCTGGGACTTGGCTCTGGTTCCATGGGATTAACTGCCTCACTGTAGTTTATGTGACAATTTAGTCAATGCAACATGTATTTAGACTTGGGGGGAATATGTAGTAACCATCCGGCCTGAATATTAGTTTGATGGTTTTCTCGCAGTGGAGGTACATCTCCCATAGCCAGACTTCTCCATGTCACATTGTGGAGATGGTATTATCATATTGGGACATGTGTGACTCCATCTTGCCTTGACTATGGATGTGAGCTTGTGTATCACCCTACCCATTGAGTATGACCTGCTCCATACATCTGCATTTAGGCATTTGTGGCTGTAAGGTGTCAGTCCATTCCGATCTGTATAGCGCATCTGTATATGCAACTGTGTGACTCGCCTTTTACCACTTGAACTGTGTAAATCAGGTATTGATTCCATGTGAGGCAGTCATTACACTTCCACTACAGATACGGCGTGTTTAGGACTGGACTAATAGTTTGATAGGTGTCTCCCCATTTATTGGTAATCTGCTATCTGTTGGGTATGTGAAGGATGCTAAAGCAGTGTCATTTGAACTGTACCTCTGAATTGGTCTGATTGCAATCATCATGCATTTCTAAGTGCTAGACTTGTGGGAATAATACCTTGAACCCAATAAGATAGCACTAGAGGTGGTAAGTGCCTAGGCAGACCTTGTCATTGTCAATATATAATATAACTGCCATTTATGCCAACACCCTTGCAATTACAGGGCAACATAGCTAATATGTTTCCTACATATTGTCTCAATGATTACTTGGGGGCACATTTAATGGAGTGGGACAATGCCTGCTACCCTTGTCCTAGCTGAAGTGGGTGATTAGGACATGATTGGATATTGTATGAATTATGAGATGTTGATGTGAAATGAACATTGTATTTACTGTCCTAAGGCTGTAGTAGTGGTATGTGTTGTCAATGCAAAGGCATTGGTGTTGGAGTATGTATGCCTAATGCTTACATGAATTTACTGTCTGAGATGTGTATTGTCTGGACTTATCAACAGGTATTCACAAATCTGAAGTGCTGAGGATGAAGGTGGTGTTATCATGTTGTGAAGTCTCACTGGTGAAACAGCATGTGTGATGGTATTGTAAGTGGACCATGGTGTCTTATGTGTGTTTCTAAGGTTCATCAGCTGTCACACTGCACTCAGTAATTGAGTTTGGATGTGTAATATGTGCAATATGGGCCATTGTAGATGCACTTTGATGTATGATTAGCTGTGATATATACATGTGTTTGGTCTCTACAGATCTTCCTCTGTGATTGGATCAGACTAATCATATGCCTCTATCCCACACTTGTATTGTATACATCAGATGTCACCTGTATGGGTGTGTAGATGTAGTGGCTTCATCAGATGTTACATCTATATTGGAATTACTGTACAGAGTGTAATGTCTACCATGTAATGTGACAGGCACATGCTGTGTGGTGGGTGAGTGGAGTAGTATTCACTGTCATGGAAATTTTACAAAGGACATAGACTGATCAGCTGTTGTAAGTGTACAGGCCTGATGTTTTTTGTTCAGTCAGCTGTACTTTCAATGGGGGACGTAGAGGTGTGATGTGAAATCAGGGAGACATTTGTACTTCATCCAGGGCATGCTGTCCATGCAGACATGGCTATGGTGATGATCATGTGGATGACTCCAGTCATAGATGTAGGTGTGAGGGTTGGCATACAGGGGTGGTTAAAGGTGACATGTTGTGACTTGATGTAAGAAATGTGGTTTGGCACCTGAGATATCCTAGCCAGGATATACTGTATATTCTCACAGATGTGCATGTTTAAATGTGAGTATGTGAGGTATATGTTAACTCTCTCTCTCTATTTCTCTCCCTCTCTCTATTTGTGTGCATCAGCATCGGCAGGTGAAGGAGAAGAGGCATATGCAAATGGGGATGCTGCAGGCCACCGGACCCGGAGTGCTGCTACCAGTGACAGAGAGGGACACTGTGGAACGGAGGGTGAGGGCAGTGCCACGGGGAAGAACTGATCATCCACATCATCTTCAGAATCCTCCTCCAGTGGACAAGCCCTGATGGTGATGGATCCTTCTGGGACCACCCCAGCACCATCATTTTCCACCACCCACCGTACTACCACCGCCCTGCCTCTAGCTCCTCACCCAGCTGCCCTTGTCTGCTCACCCAGGAGAGTGGACGTCTCCTTCACCGCAAGCACCTCTGTCTCTGCCCCTGTCAGCCCTGCTGACCTCAATGAGGAGGCTATTGAACTCTTGAGGTCGAACTCAGTAGGTCAGTTGACCATTGTGAATGCCTTCAAAGGACAGGCAGCTGAAGTCCAGCAGAGCATTCACTGTGCGCTGGCTGGCCTACAAAGATCCTTTCAGGCTCTGGCCTCCACACTGATGACAGCCAGTCACCATTTGTCTACTGTCTCCCCTCCACCTACTTCTTCCCAATCCCAAACCCCTCTTCCGAAACCTAGCCAAAGCACACAGACACACAAGCATGCATCTACCCTAAGGGTACCACTGAGAAACACAAGCACCACAAGACCCGCCACAGCATGCAAGCAAACAACACCCACCTGCAGACACCCCATCATCCACTACCTGCACAGACTTCCCCATCACCCCCTCCTTCACAGACACTACACCAGACACACCTGCAGCCACCACACCAACTTCACTGATCCAGCCATAACTCCTTTCTTACCCACAGTCAGTACAATAGCAGATCTGAAGACATTCATCCCACTCACCACATCCGCAGCCACCACAACCACCAACACATCTATATGCAGCACATCTTTTATAACTGCAGACACCTCCCCAGCAGACAGTCACCCTTCCAGCATGGCATCTCCCAGTAACCCTCCTCCTCCCAAGACACATAAATGCCCACACTCACCCACCCAACAGGCACCCAGCACCCACAAGCATTCATCCCATGCACTTGCACCCAAGACATCCACGCTAAGACCTCCTACAACTACGCACTCTACCTCCACTCTCAAACCTTTTTGTCATGACTGCCCCTTGTATCTAAGAAGGTATTCGTCTCAGAGTTGCTAAGGCGACGCTAAAGTGGCTATTTACATGCGCCATATTTACAAAGCGGCACAATACATGCTTGTGCCACTTTGTAAACCCCTGTGCCACATTATGCCTGAGCCAGGTACAATGTATGTGAGCGGGGTGTTTCCCCTAATGGAGGCCAAAAAAGTGGCACAAGAATATCTAGGAGATTTTATTGCGCCACTTTTTTTGGTACTTTTAACGGCTCCTCAGAGCAGGTGTTAAAAGGGGGCATACCATTTAAGACAATGGGCACCTATGTATTCAGCAGGAGTACAGCCATCATTTTAGCCCTACTCCTGCAGAAAACATCAATAGTATCAGGAATTGTGATGCTATTGCACCTTACCCTGCGCAATGGTGTGCTGTCTTTTAAATACAGCACACACATGGTGGTGTTAGCAGGGTGCTAAGGGGCGCAAGGAAAGTGCTGCTGCACTGGGTGCAGTGCCACTTTTCTTAAATCAGCTCCTTAGTCTTTTTAGAAGCTCCACACCCTGTTTCACCGAGGAGATTGAGTGGGACACTACAGCAGTTAACTCTTGGCAATTGATCATCTCTGATACCTTAGCTCTAGTAAAAGAGCATATCAACTCTGCCGACGGCTTTCGTCCATCCTGTGGTTTAATATCAAATCAAAAGGTATGTGTCAGCAACGTAAGAAATCAGACAGTGCTTAGAGAAGGTTCTATCATCCTAAAGACAAGGAACACTATAAAGAGGCTTGGAATGCCTATTAAGGTGTGATTAAGAAAAGGCAAGCAGCCTCTGCCTAAACTGCAGGTTCTAACAATAAACCAACAGACATTTTAAAGATTGTAAATCATTTTTTTCACTCGGGCGCCCTTTCCCAGTCTCATGTTATGTGAGAAGCTGCATAATTTTTTTGACAACAAGGTTATAAGTATTGATGAAGAACTCAACAAAACTGCCATTGACTGTAACTCTGATATCAGAAATGCTAAGATGTTATCAGAGGCTCCATTCAATCCCCTCTGATGATCTATCTGTGGGAGCTTGCCACTATTTCTCTGAAAGAATCAGAAAAAGCCGTTCAATGGTGTAAATCTGGCTCTGCAGATGACCCATGGGCCCCGCAAATTTTGACTGACAGTCTGAAGGTCATTAACCCTTTTTTGAACCATTGTTTTATGAGCTGAATTCAATCTGCTACCATAGCTACCTGTTGGAAACAGGCCAAATTAGATCTCCTATTATAAAGCCTTTTGTGGATAGATACATAGGCGGTCATTCTGACCCTGGCGGTCAAAGACCGCCAGGGCGGAGGACCGCGGGAGCACCGCCGACAGGCCGGCGGTGCTCCAATGGGGATTCCGACCGCGGCGGTAAAGCCGCGGTCGGACCGGCACCACTGGCGGGCTCCCGCCAGTGTACCGCCGCCCCATTGAATCCTCCAAGGCGGCGCAGCTTGCTGCGCCGCCGAGGGGATTCCGACCCCCCCTACCGCCATCCAGATCCCGGCGGTCCGACCGCCGGGATCCGGATGGCGGTAGGGGGGGTCGCGGGGCCCCTGGGGGCCCCTGCAGTGCCCATGCCACTGGCATGGGCATTGCAGGGGCCCCCGTAAGAGGGCCCCTACATGTATTTCACTGTCTGCTGTGCAGACAGTGAAATACGCGACGGGTGCAACTGCACCCGTCGCACAGCTTCCACTCCGCCGGCTCGATTCCGAGCCGGCTTCATCGTGGAAGCCTCTTTCCCGCTGGGCTGGCGGGCGGTCTGAAGGCGACCGCCCGCCAGCCCAGCAGGAAAGTCAGAATTACCGCCGCGGTCTTTCGACCGCGGAACTGTAACCTGACGGCGGGACTTTGGCGGGCGGCCTCCGCCGCCCGCCAAGGTCAGAATGAGGGCCATAGTGAGCAAGGTCAGGTCAATTTTTATTATTACCAGCTCTGTCGAAGATGTTGAAGAAGCTTAATAATGGACGACTTTCAAAAATATTTGGAATAAAACTGGTGGTTTAACCAATCCCTGTCAGGCTTCCTTCCTTGCCCCAGTGCAGAGTCAGCTTTAGTGGAGGTAACGGATTTCATCAAGCTGGCTGTGAATCACGGGAAACAGACCGTGTTAATATTACGTGATTTATTCACGGCTTTCTCCTACGCTTGTCAAATATAGGAGTTAGTGGCTCCACACATGCCTGGATTAGCTAATTTCTTGCTTACAGAGGTCAGTCTGTTTGGATGCCACCATTTGCATCTGACCCTTAGCAGATCAGCGTTGGAATCCCAAAAGCCTCTGTCTGAAGTCCAACCCTTTTTAATATCTACATGAACCATCTGGCCTCCCTGGTGGAGTGCTTTGTGGTCCAGACAATGTCATTTGCAGACCACATGCAGCTCCCACCCACCATTTGTTGTAACCCACCGGACCCTTTTAGAATGTTTAAGAACTGCCAGATGGCCATCTTTCTGTGGATGCAGGCTAGCAGCTTACAATGGAAATACTGCCATTTGGCTCGTCCCCACCTATTTGAGATGGGGATTGCTGGCCCAGCTGTATCTGTCAACCTCCCACTCCAGCAATAATAGTCAGTAATTTAAGGGTCAAGGTCGACTTCCAGCTATTCTTAGGTTCACATGATACATCTGTGGTAAGTTCTTATTTTGGGCTTTCAAAATCAATCAAAATAATTTTGTATTTGCCCAGTCTGCAGGGCTAAAAAAATGGTGATACACTCTGTTCTCACCTCTTGTCTTGATCATGACAATACTCCGTATTTGGGACAGTGGAAGGATAGACTCTGTGGCCTGGAAGATTTATGTTTTGTGAGGTATGTGGAGCAATGGCCATATTCAAGGCATCTGGTCTATTCACAAGTCTTGCCAGATCCTGCAGCATCATATAGGCTCTGGATTTGCCATTCATGGTGATCCACATCATCGCTGGCTCTAACAATCCATACTTTACATCCTATTTTTTGCAATTTTGGCGGTAGACAGAAAGGCTTTCCTCTTGGCATTTTTGTCCGTAGAAAACTCTGCCAAGATTGAACTGTGTATCTGTCCAGGTCATATAGCCCATGCTTTTGTACCGCCTGGAGATTTGCCTCACCTGTCCATGGCTCAGAAAACATGCAATGATTGGTAATGGTTTGCTGAATGATTTGGAGAAAAATGCCTTGTTCCTGATTCTTTATGTTCCTTAAATCTAAAACTATGGAGAAAAAGCAGACCCATAAGATGGAGAGCACGTTTATCAGAAAGTCCTTTACATTGTCTCTCTCCAGTTTCTCCCGGATTTTAAAAATCGGATGTTGTCTGTCTGAGCATGATCTTTTAAGTCAGGTTGCTTTTGTCTGAGGAACTGCAAATCATGGGACAATGAGGCCATGATACTGAGATGGCTTTCCACTGGTGCTACTTTGTGTCCCACACCATTCACCCTTATCTGAAAAGAACGGATATCAGTTCTGAAGAACTTGACTTCATTAGCCAGTTCTGCCATGGTGACTTCCATGGATCCCAGACACAAACCTACCGCTGTGATCTCTTTGAATATTGTCTCCAGGAAGACTTCTGTGTGTGGCAGCTCTGAAAACAAAATAGCTACTGTGCTGTCTTACCAGATGCCATTACAAAATAGAGACAGATACCTCCCATACAGTTGCATTGCAGCATGCAATCTGTAGGCACACAGCCAGACCTTGAACTCAGATGTACACTGCATGCAGCACACAGAGGAGAAAAATAAGGGGCAAGGTGTATGGTATCCCTGAAGTTGTGCTAATAATTAACATGTGGTTTGGTACACTATGAACAATACATCTACTGGTGCTGGTCGTGGTGAGAAAATGGCTGCCACTGGTGGGTCCACCCCTCAGGATCAGTTGCCATTATGAAAGGCCATGGAGATAAACTGCTGCTACCAGTAGTATCAAAGTTAAAACGGTCTGTGTGTCCAGCTGTGGCTTTCAATGATACAGCGGACTGACTATGAGGGCATCTTTGCTGATGCATTTCTTATCCCAGTACCTTCAGAACAGTACAGCAAACACACAGGAGAGGGATGCCATCAGAGGAGGGAGGTGTCTGAAATGTATATTCAGCCTGCACAATGGGGAAGCAGGGATTGAGGCAGCAAAGTGTGTGGAGCAGAAATTCCTAGTCAGCCCCAGAGAAATGGAGTAATCACTTGTGAAAAATAGAAAGCATTGTAGCCCCAGTGCTTTTTCTGACAGAGGCTTATGCCCCTACAACATGCCTCTGCCTGGGGACCGCACAATCATAAATAGTTGGTGTTGGCCCTGGTATCAGACCGAGCTGTCTCTCTGGCAGCAGTCAGGTACATCAAACAGTCAGGTAGCAGGATGTGGAGGTAAGATTCACCTTCCTTCCATCCACTCAGTCCCCGTGTCTCCATTGGCAGACAGGTGGTATGGCCAGGAGCTCTTACTTTGGACTGACTCTAGGCAGAGCTGTGACACAGCAGGCATGGCATTGAAGAGAGAGGTAGGCCCTTAGCTGTTGCTTCTGTCCTGCCCCAACACCCACCCCCTGAAATGCTGAAGCCACTGGCATTCCTGTTAGTGCTTCAGCCTTGTATCTACACCATTTTGATAGTGGATGTCCCACAGATAATAGCGAGTACGGCATGCTCCCAAGTGGGTCTTCAGAGCTCTATCCATAATCGTCCATCTTGTTCCACAGCCAAGCTCTGCCTCCAAAACTGTTGTAGCATAATATAAATGCAGTAGAACTTGCAGTTATACAGAGCCATTTATAGCCAGAAATGTATAATGCATTCCTCTAAATGCTAGCAAAGGAGTATTCTTTCATAAGTTTGTGCATCTCACATTTTTTGTATTAAGGAAACACAGTGCAAGCAGAGCATGAAGAACATAAGCTCCTTTGTTGACAGTGGAAGATCCCATCCAACCATCTCCCAGATTTCCTCCAGTTCATCTGTCACCACCAATCCACATTACATCATAATATTCTGTATACCATGAATAGCATTCCATAATACTATGTACGCAACTACTACACACCTCCTCTCCTTAACAAAAGAAATGAAAAGAAAAACATATATACAATAGATGGGTACCTATAAATGTAACTTAAGTTCTGAAGAACTTAACAAATAGTAAACTTCTTGGTGAAGAGGAAGCGTATGATCCAAAATTGCTGAATTACATATAATCTATATATTTTTTATATACATGTGTATCACGCCAAAAGTTAAAGAAGGGAAGAGAATAATTATTAGACATGTAATTCTACTTAACATAAACCTTCAAATATACTGGCATTTGTACTGTTCTGTGAAACTTCCTTGTTACAATACTCTTTTCAGCTTTTTCTCTTCCTTTACTTGCGTCCTCATCATTTGGAAAATTCAACTTCCTTTTCTATGAAACTACTCTGTTGAGTTTCCATATACAATGGTCCCCAGTTCTGACAGCATTGTCTAACTTCTTAATGACATGTATCGGTTAGGAGAATTTAACACTCTCACTCATACCTACTGGACATTTAGGGCCCTATTATGAATCTGGCAGTCCGAAGATCTCCAGACTCATGATGGAGGTTGTACCGCAGAGGCTGTGGCAGTGCAACCTCATTACAAGATTGGCAGTCAGTGATGCCAAAAGACCCCAGTCTCGCCAGGATCTCTGCTTTTGACAGGATGATGATGTTCATGATTGCACTCAGCTTCGGTGGTGCTGAAGTCAGTGCCGCCATGCTGATTACAACCATGTTCTTTGCCAGCCCATTCATAGCGGTTCAACTGCCATAAAAAAGACTGGAAGAGAATAGTTGCAGGAGGCTACAAGTGGTCACCTGCACTGCCCACAACCTTCTTGTGGGCAGTGCAGCGGTCCCCCTCCACAGCACTATCAGTATGCACACTGGCTGCTGTCCGATGGCCCCTTTGCGATGGCATTGGAGTCTACTGCAGCTTCATGTTTTCCACTGGCCTGATGTTTCCGCTGGTCAGCCCAGTGGAAAACTCGTAATACGGCTGGTGGGGAGACTGCCCGCTCAGCGGCGTTCTTCTCACCATGGGTCTGGCGGTCCGTTTTTCTGACCACCAGACTCATAATCAGGCCCTTAATCATGACAAAGTCACCCACAGATACCTCCATTTTCTTTACTGTCTTCCTTTTATCAAAATATTATTTTCTGTCTTTGACTTAATTTTCTTCTCTCTCACATCAGTCTTTCTTGATCATATCCCTCCCCAAGTCAAACTCATAATCATTGACCCAAGAAGGTTCTATGGAGGTGTTAGGATACCTTCCCCAAAACAACCCAAAAAGTGTTTTACCCATCATGCTATGAAGTGTAATTCTGTAAGTTTCAATTCACTCTCTCACCTCATTCCTCAAGTTCATCGAATTTGCCTTTGCCAACATGAAGGTTTCCTTAATACCTTTATTTAATATTGCCACCATTCCATTAGTCTCTGGATGATAGAGAGCACAATTCTTGTGTTTTATTCCCCTTTTCTCAAGAAATTCTTCCATTTCTTTAGATACAAAGTGAACAACAGTATCAGCGAGTAGTGTGTCTGGAAATCCTTCTCTCGCCATGAGTTTCCCTACAAATGTAGCTACATGTCTCTATTGCAATTATGAAACATTTTTCTTACCATCCAGAAAACATATTGAGAACCACTATAACATATATTTGTTGTCCGCTAACATGAACTGGGCCTAAAATGTCTAGGGTAAGCTCTTTCCATGGACCTGTAGGATGTTTTCTGAATATCATGGGTTGTACCACTGCTTTTTGGACATCTCACTGAGTGAACAAGGTAGAAAATCTCACACTATTCTTTCTCCCTGTAGGTCCATCCCTGGCCATCAATATGAATAGTGCAACCTTTCTTTTGTTTTTGATATTCCTTGATGGCACTCATGAGCTAAAGTTATTAACTCTTCTCTGAGTTCGGAAGGTGAAATCAGCCATGTTCCCCTAAATAGTAGACCATTGTGTTTTGATAGTTCATCCTTTATGAACCAAAATATCTTGAAGCCATTGGAACTTTGCCTTTTATCCCTACATCCAATATGCATCAATTGCATGACCTCATCAAGTATTTGATCAGACTTTAACTCCTGAGGCCATCTTTCTTCAGGAATATCCCTACGCTCCACCTCACACACAAATTCAGTTTCATCATCAAATTGATCATATCATTCTTGTTCACAATCATTCTTAGAAATAAATCTAGAAAGTGTGCCTGCTACCTTATTTTCTACCTCTGGAATATATTTCAACTCAAAACTGTATTCCTGCAAAGCAATTACCCATTTTGTTTTCCTTCCTGACACTGACTCAACACCTTTTTTAAAAAAAAAATATCTCACTAAGAGGTTTGTGGTTAGTCCTAATTTCAAAGGTAGCTCTCCATAAAACATGTCTTACATTTTCTTGCTGCCCAGTAAGCAGCAAGAGGCTCCCTTTTGATGACTGAATATCTTGTTTTAGCTTTTTTCAAACTTTACGAGATGAACAAGTGTAGTGTGTTCTTATTCCTGGTTAGAATGCTCTCAGCTGATGACTTAAGGAGATTCCACGATCCATGACGTGTAGTCTCATTGTGTCAGTTGAGCATGAGCATCTCTCCTCAACGGACCTGTTCCTTTTTACTCCTGTACTTCAATAAAGCGCCTTTCTTCTACCCGGCGTTCTAATCCTTAATTGCGGCATCACTTCAATCTGGCGACGAGGTGGAACTTACCAGCTATCCTGACCGGCGATCGCTTATTGGATTGCTAATTTTGTTCTAGACGCGTTCTGCCCATTCTTCAAACCAACCTTTGAGGGATAATTTTTTTTTCTCGTTCACCACCATCTTCATTGTCGATCGAGGATTTGTGTCCTGTTTCTCCTTAATTTTTTTAAAATTTCTTATTGGACTTCCTTGCAAGGGCGAGCGCAAGCGGAGACGGTTGCTTGCGCACGCGTCCCTGACTTGGAACAGCCGTGAGTGTCTCTAAGGAAACGGAGACGCCAACTCGAGCTTCAGTTCCGGCGTCCACACGTGTCTCCTTGGAAACAGAGAAGCGGTTCCAGCACCAGCGACGCGGACGACGTCGACGCACGTCTCCAAGGAAACAGAGCCAGCAGCAGTGGCGCATGTTTAATGGTAAACAAACACGCGGTACCCTGCGTGCTGCTGCTCCAGTGACGTTTGCTCCTTCCTGCGCGCTGATGTTAAAGCGACACGTGTTTAAGTAAACACACATGCGGCATCCTATGTACTATTGTTCCAGAACACTAAACAAAAAGGAAAAACACTGTAACCAAATCAAATTTTTTTTCTCTTTAAAAATAAAATAAAAGAAACAAGCATACAAAAGAGAACAGGTCCGGGAAGGGGGAGTATTGAAACGGAGTCTTCAAGTTAAATTTGAATTGTAAAGGAGTACGAAACAGTGTCTTCAAGTTAACTTGTATATTTTGTTTTTACCTCTGATATGGCACAAGCTAATTTTACCATTGTTCCTCCGCAAGTATTTTGGGCCATGGGTAACACACCACCCATCAAGTGGTTGGAGTGGAAGGATTACTTCTTAAACTATCTAGGTACTAATGATGTGGATAACAAAATGTCTGCTGAACATAAAAAAAGGATATTTGCTGCATTCGTTGGGACCAATGGGTTTAAAAACATATAATAAGATGTCCAAAAGCCCTGTGAATGGTGATATAAGCGCTTTTAATGCTGCAATGCTGGATCTCGATAAATATTTTGCACCAAAAGTTTGTGTTGGAATTGTCCGATACAAATTTTTCCAGAGGAAACAGGAGAAAGGTGAACTGGTGGATGACTATGTTGCGGATTTAAAGAAATTAGCCCTTGACTGTAAATTTGGTGCAGTTCATGATGAACTTATTAGAGATCAAGTGGTCATGCATTGTAATAATCAATCTATTCAGGAAAGGTTATGGATAAATGGCGACTCCACTGGATGAAATTTTGGCTATAGTAAGGAAGGCTGAGATTTCTGAAAGGTGCATCTCAGAATTTAAATCTACTGAGAAGAGTGAGGATGGCATTTACAAGGTGACAAATCGCAATGCTGAGAAGGAGCAGAAAAGTTTACAGAGTGGAGAAAATGAAAGAAGATGCGTAGACTTAAGATACTTGAATAACAATATTTTGATCAATCGTTTTCCCCTACCGAAGATCACGGAGATGGTTTCTAGCCTTGAGTCAGCATGCTGGTTCTCCACTATTGACCTGTCGTCTGCCTACCATCAGGGTCCCTTATCAGAGGATTAAAAAAAACTAACGCCCTTGATCACACCTTTCGGGTGTTTTCAATACAAGAGGATGCCTTTTGGGCTTGCGTCTGCTGCAGCAGTTTTTCAACGTCTAATGCACAAATTGTTTGGGAAGACCAGGGGGGGGTAATGTGCTTCCAGGATGATATATTAATTTTTGGAAAAGATAAGAGTGTGCATGATGAGCGATTGCAACATGTGTTGGAGGTGTTGGGGAACAAAGGGTTAACGCCGGAACTAAGTAAGTGTAAATTTGCGGAAAGAAGTGTGGACAATTTGGGGCATGAAATAAGTGTTGATGGCGTAAAACCGAAGGCATCGTTGGTGAATGCAATTGTGCGTGCGTCACCTCCTATGACTAAAGAGGAGGTAAGATCATTTTTGGGCATGCGGAGTTTTGTGCCAAATTTATTCCGAACTTTGCTAACAAAGTTTGTAACTTAAGGTTACTACTTAAAAAAAAAATACATTTGCATGGAGTGAGGCATGTGATCAAGAGTTTGAGAACATTAAAAGGGATTTGAGCAGAGTAGCAAATTTAGAAAGTTTTGACCCCAGGTTAGATACCTTTGTTACCACGGATGCAAGTAACAAAGGACTAGGGGCTGTTTTATCTCAGAAGGATAGGAATGGAAAGGAAAGGATTATATTATTTGTTTCCAGGTCATTGTCCCCATCTGAGGAAAAGTACTAAGTTATTGAAAAGGAAGCCTTAGCTTGTGCCTGGGCTCTGGAGCACCTCCGAGCGTTTGTGTGGGGTAAGGACATTACTATTCGGTGCCACCACAAACCCTTAATTAAATTACTTGTGAAGGTAGCGTGCTAGCTTCGGCAAGAATATTAAGGCTATCCATGCGCTTAAAGGATTACACATATAGCATCATGTATGTTCCTGGTAAGAACAATGTAATGGCGGATTGCCTATCCAGGTTACCAAATCCGCTGGAAAGGTGTGTTGATGATCCGTGGTTTGAGTGGAGTGTTGCCCTCGTACAGGATTCCGGTAGACCTGCATTTAGTAAGGATTGTTGGAGGAAAGAAATGGAGGAGGATACCATTCTACAGACTATTTTGAAATATGTTTTGGAAGGGTGGCCTAAGAGGGACCAGTTAACTGAACAATGTAAGTGCTTTTGGGAGGTTAGAAACAAACTCTCTGTTGTGAGGGATGTTATTTGGAGAGGAGATAGAATTTTTCCCCCATCCGGGATAAGAGAAGCAATTTTAGAATTGTATCATGAAGGCCATTTTGGCATTGTTAGAACTAAATCGGTGGTGAAAGAGTTGTTTTGGTGGCCAGGGGTAGATAAATCAGTGGAAAGATTCATTAGAACCTGTCCTGTGTTTCTTCCGCAGACAAGAGCTTATGTACTCTAAAACCACCTATGCAGCAAACATTTTTACCCAAGCAACCCTGGGAGTATGTTGCTGTAGATCTCTTAGGGCCTGTGGGTAACGCTCAAGAATTTGTGGAAGTTCTTATTGATTTATTTTCCAAGTGGCCTGAAATTGGGATATTGGAGAGAGCTGATACCACCAGTGTGCTGATGTTTATGGATAGAGTATTTCTTTATGAAGGCATCCCTTCTAAACTACTGAGTGATAATGGAGTACAATTTATGTCTGAAGCAGCTAAGAAATATTTTGAGAGAGTGGGGGTCGAGCACAAGACAACTTCCTTGTACAATCCTAGTGTGAGTGGTGCAGTAGAAAGGTTCAACAGAGTTGTCAAGGGTGTCATTCAATATGCTATGGAAGGAGGTGAGGATTGGCATATTGTAATTTTTAAGGCAATGTGGGCATATAGGATTACTGAGAACGTGACGACAGGACTGAGCCCTTTCGTTATTATGAGGTAAAAAAAGTCTGAGAAGCAAATAAAACCCAGCTTGGTTGGTAAAGACCGGTATCCAGCACTGGTCTATAGAGATGGTGAGGGACAGTTTGAATAAGTCACTGGAGAAGTCGAAGTCTTATTATGACAAACTCCATCACGTCATGTCAGTTGAAATTAATGTAGGAGATTGGGTTCGGGTTAAAAAAACTTATAAGGTGAGGAAAGGTGAGAGCCAGTACTTTGAATTGGAACGGGTGATGGAGGTTTTGCATAATGCCGTCAAACTGAGTGATGGTAGAGTTTGGAATCTTAAGCAAATAGTCTTACTTAATGATGGACAAGAGTCTGGTTGCAGTGAAGATCTTGTTAACGGCAAGTTGTATGAGAAGGGAAGGGCTGAATGGTTGGATGATGAAGTTAAGGGTCTCAATTTTTCAGGTATGAAAGAGGGTGTGCCTTTGTGTATGCTGGATGATCATGCCTTGGGTGAAGAGGAGAATGTGGTGAGTGACTCTGGAAGTGGTGGTTCGAGAGAATCTGAGGTTGTTGTACAGGAAGGGAAAAGGAAAGTGACACCTCCAGGTTGGTTGAAAGATTTTGCATTAGGACACATAGCGATATCTTCAAATATACATGGGTAGGTTTTCAGTTCATAATTTTTTTCTCTGAACTTTGTTTTTTTATTTTTTTATTTTTGTTATTATTTATTGTTTGAGGGGTAAAGAGGGGGGATATGTAGTGTGTTCTTATTCCTGGTTAGAATGCTCTCAGCTGATGACTTAAGGAGATTCCACTATCCATGTTGTGTC
Source organism: Pleurodeles waltl (assembly GCF_031143425.1). NCBI lineage: Eukaryota > Metazoa > Chordata > Amphibia > Caudata > Salamandridae > Pleurodeles > Pleurodeles waltl. The sequence goes on from NC_090436.1 coordinate 844,725,836, forward strand.
AGTTGAGCCTGAGCATCTCTCCTCAACTGACCTGTTCCTTTGTACTCCTGTATTTCAATAAAGCGCCTGTCTTCTACCCGGCGTTCTGATCGTTAATTGCAGCATCACTTCAACAAGTTTGTTCCAACAGAGCCACCAGTCCTTTAAGGCTGTTATCCGTTGTTGTTATTGATTTCTTTTTATAGTCAGAATTATTTAGTTTGGGTGCTTTACTGAGTTCTTCTTTTAATAACAGAAACTCTCTCTCATCCCATTCAAACTCAACGCCTTTTCTCAACATATGTCCCATGTCAAATCTGCAAACTTCTGAGCATTGTAAATATGTGAGCTTGCCACAGTCTGCAATACTGAGTATGAAAACAAAACAGCACTTAAAGTCAAGTTTTGGCAATTTTAGGCCACAACATCAATGTACGGCGCTAAAGATCAGTGGTAACTGAAAACCTTTCTATTTCTGGAAGAATGTGTAAATACTGCTTAGAAATCTCTGGTTTTAATATTTCCACCATAGAGATGTTATTCTGGAGAAAACTTAACCACTGGATCTTACTCTGTATTGGGAGTTTCCTCCCTAATTTGAAGAATTTTCTGTTGCTTGTGAACTCTCAATTAGGCACTCTCTGTAACCAAAGAAAGAAATGCCAGTAAATATTACTCTGAAAGAGATGGGCTTGTGCATGATTTATTTCTAACAGAACATGCAGGAGGTGTGGCCAGGAGCAGTGCATTAAAGTGCCAGCATCAATAAAAGAAAGGAAGGAGGCAGATCTGCACATCAACAATGAATAGTAAAGACATTTTCATATTAGCCAGCCATTAAATAATAGTTCTCGTTGCTATCTTTCACTGGGAATTGCATCTTTTTCACCTCTCCTACTCTGCCATCGCAGAGACATCCATTAGGATGAACGGCTACAACACTTGTCAGGTTTAATCAACTACAGCTCACTGAAGACCAACTGACATGTACTCTCTTAAAGCTCGGCTCTTTCTCCCGCAAAGATCTACTGTCCTTTTAGGTGCATGTACCAGTCAGAAAAGATCACATCACACAATGAAGAAAAACAGAGCCATATGGTGCTACATACCGGGCTTCTGCGGGAAGCAGGCACAATGCCGGTGCACAGGCATCTGCAATATACACATGTGAAAGTACATTCACATGGATGCTAGAGGCGCTTAAAAATGACAAAATGTTAACATAAAATTTCCTTGTCCAAATGCATGTGTAATAATGGGTCAGGATAACTATTTACCTGTCTTCCCAGTAAAGTACGCGAAAAATAATTCACAATAAATATCCATTGAAGCAATTTCAAGGAAATGTTTACTAGAACGTTTTATAATGTAATATTCACAATCCTTAGGGCTGATGCAAAAATGAAGGCAACATTCAAAGTGACTTCACATCATAAATGTGTTCTTTATACCAGTGACTGAAAAGCAGGTTTGTAAAAGCATGGCCCCCAGGCTCCACTTCTTAAAGAGGACACACTGCTTTTAAAGGAGCCCACGAGGACGTTTGCAGCAGCTTACAAAATAACGACCTATACAAACATCATACTGAGGTGTGGTTTGAAAGTGCTTGAGCGTTATTTCATTTTTTGTATGTTGTCACTTAATTTATGGTTTGCTCAGATTGCTGAGGACATGGCACTCCAGTGATATGACCAGAGTAGCGACTCTGCGTAATGCACATTATAACCACGTGGTGGTTTTTACGTACCTATGCAAATAGCTCGCCAGCGAAGGAGAAATAATGGTATGAAAAGCACTATAAGCCAAGACATTACGAATGAAGTTCAGTGGATTTGCGGCTCGGTGGTTCTCGTTCCAGTAAAAGTAGTTGCTCTTTTTTTACATGAATACGTTTACTCTTTTCCGTATTTCCCAGATCTATTTTATTCAGGCACCAAGAGGCCACGTAAGTGCTGTGCGCCGCGCTTTACATATAAATAAATCAAATAAGGCAAATCATTCTATACTCGCCAGAGGTGCTTCAAACTGTGATTAGGCAGAGTAGAAGTGTCAGTTTTTTGCATGTGAGAGAGAATAGGAAGCAAAACATTTTTTTATTAGGCAGCATCATAGCACAATACAGCCGTACAGTAGGCACTGGCTCACCCTCATAAGCCACAAGCACCACACGCCCTGGCGTCTGTACAACTGACCAGCGAGAGCGCTGCGAGGCAGATTGACAACACTCTCACTGCGCCAGATCCAGCCCATACCGCCCAGTTGTAGACTACACTATATACCAAAGCAAATTCCACAAACAACCTCGCCGAAAAGTATCTAGCCCTATACCAACATGGAAGGAGTCTCCACTAGCGACAGATTAGATCAGTGTTTCCTAACCTTTTGACTTCTGTGGACCCCCATTATTTCATTACTGGAAACCGGGAACCCCTACTGAATTTTTATTGGAATCCAGGGACCCCCCACTGAGTCATTAATGAAAGCTGGGGACCTAATCTGTTAATAATGTTTAATTTTCTGCTCAGTCACGGACCCCCTGAGGAGGCTTTGTGGACCCCCAGGGGTCCCTGGACCACAGGTTGGGAACCATTGGATCAGATGAAAGCAATGTGAAGATCAGCTTTTGGGAGGATTTGTGATGCACAACTCTGTTCCAACCAAAAAATTGCTTGCTTGGAAGCAAAGACATTCTCAATTGGGGAAACTTACTCAAACTACTAAACCAGATTCCAGCCCTAATGGATGTCACTTCAGCTATGTGTCAGTGGAATTTATAGATCAACAGTGGCGAATCGACCAGGTGGTCCATAGCAATAGCCCAGGCAGTCCTCAATGAAAGTAAAAAATTAATGGAACGGGGAATCATCCTGTTGTTGGCTACTGAGCCAAGCTACCCGTATCCTTTGAGGCTATGCAAACCTACCTCGGCTGACAAAGAACAGCAGTTCAAAGTCCCCTACTCATTATTATGGGGGACCAAGGGGACCTCCCCTACGAAATTTGCTAACAGCCCAAGGGAAGATTGGTTCGCACCCCAAATATTCACACAGAGGGAAAGCTATTGAAAGCTACAGCTGGGGATGGTTCGCTAAAACACTTAATCAGAAGCAACCAAGGAACTGGACAGGGAGTTGCCCAATGTAAGGATTTGTTTATGGAACATTCACAATTTGAAGGGTTAGCTTGACGATGTAGACAATCTAAGCAGTCTTCAAAATACCTTGAAAGAAACCTGGGCCCTGGAACCAATCGCCATTTCGGGATACTCGCATTTCATTCTCCCTTCTGACAAGGAAGCCAAATTTGGCAGGGGAAAGGGTGACCTCGAGATCTACCTACCCACAGCACTAAAAATCAGTTGCAAGGTACTTTCAAACAGTGATGATACATTTTTAAGCCTTCATTTGACCTTCAACCATAAAAGCTATGTGCAGGGTATGATTTTAATTAACATCTACACGCCCCCAAGGCGGAAGAGCCAGGAGGTGATGTCCCGCATGACAATGCAGTGCCACGCACCCAATAGCGCTCGTCCACTGATGCTCCTACCGCGCCTCTCTGCTCCTTTCTGGGACGCAAAGTCCCTGTTCCTAGGTCTCTGATCTCTGGCATCTCTGCGCTTCTCTTTAGAATTTGCTAATAAACCGACATCAACAAAGGACAATAGAAGCACACATACACAAGAGGGCCTTAAACAAAAATTCATCAAACTAGAACGTTTGAAAAAAACAGGAACTTTCTAAATGGTGGGATGCCACCATTCTAAAGAGACGCGCAGAGATGCTAGAGACCAGAAACCTGGGAACAGGGACTTAGAGTCCCAGAAAGGAGCAGAGAGGCGGAGGAGGAGCCTCATTTGACGAGCGCTATTAAGCGTGGGGCACTGCATTGCTGCGCGGGACGCGCACTGGTCCGTCCTTCGCCCATCATCGACCAAAAGAGGCCAGGCTGGGCCACCCCTCTTTAATCCTGCTTGGTGGGTGAGTGTTTCTGACCTTATCATGCCCTTCATTAGACATCTGCCCAAAATGTAACTGTTACATGCCTGCCTCTCCAGTAAATAATCAATATCTTATCAGTATCTCATTGTTTAACTGTGGCTGTAGCCGACTAGCTGCCTCTTAGATAATTCTCCTTTGATATACTGTGAAGATGGGCAGGAGAAGGGCCCTTCAAAGTGTGTCCCAGACTGGAGGAGGGAAGGGAAGCACAAATACAACTCTGGGCTCTTTCCTTGCCAGAGCTGTTGGGGTGGTCACTAAAGAGATTGATTTGGCGGAGAGGAGGCTTTCTCTGGAGATGAGTGACTGGCGCCAAATCACCACTGAAAGTGAGGCTCTGGGGTTGCTGGACGATCAGACGGGTCCCTCATGGAAAGCGCAAGAAGCTGTGTCTGAAAATTTGCTCCCTGAGGAGATGGGGGCAAATGGTTAGACTGGGACCTTAAGGGAAAGCAAGTTGTTTTCGAGGAGGTCCCCTCCAGCTTCCCCCTTAGAGAGCAGCAGTCCCCTCCTGATAAAAAAAGGTGTTGAAGAAAGTTGGGAGCAGGTTTAAACCACCTACGTCAGCAATTTTGAATCCTATGGGCTCGATGGATTGTATTGATATCAAACAGTCCCCGGGTTGGGATGCAAATAGCTTACTGATGAAGTTTAAGGAGATGGTCGAGGCTAGTCTGGCCCCCGGTCTTTGAGAAACTGCTGTTGCTTGAGAAAGCAGTTTTCTGGATATGTGGGCAAGAGAGGCCATGCCCAGTTAGAGATGAGTGTGGTCTGGACTCTAGACATCAAATTCATCCACCCGAGGGGGCGTTTCCTTGCGAGGACTACCCCAGTTAACCAGATGGAGCCATACGACAACCTGCAAATTTTGTAAATCCAGGGGCTCCTGGAATTTCTGCGGAGGCTGCCCCGCTCTTGATTGCCTTAGCCGCTTTTCCAAGAAGCTCAGGAGGAAAGCCATCAGGGAGTGGGCCTGTGGTATTTGGGAGGGAGCAGTTACAAAGTGGTGAAGCACAAGATTCGTATTTGGAAAAAATCCCCCGCTTGTTTGTTTGGAGCTCCCGCCGGCATGTGCCCCCTATGTGGTGGTACTGATAGATGTCCCGGCTCTTGCTCCGAGTACTAGTGAATCTACGGATCAACTAAAAAAGTAAAACTGGCCATTGGCTGAGTAATAATTGTGACTTTGCTTGCAAGGATCTTAGTGATATCCTCTTTGTTAGAAGAATTGATTGGGTCGGGCCACGAGCAAAAGTGGGATATGGGGATTGTATTATTAAAAATTGCAGGTATCCTGGTCTGGCCCAGCGACTCCTTTCTACACAAAGTTTGGCTTCCCAGAAAAAGGGCAAAATTGGCATGGTCCATTTGAGGTTTTTTTTATGTTCATACACGACAGCCTGCTGAGTCTGGTGAGATCTTGTCTTAGAATATTAGGAATCTACATCAAGGACAAGGTGCTTCACAGAGAATCAGTATGAGAAATGATATCACTAGCACCCTGGATTTGGAGGGGGTAGATTTACACTATGTAGGGAAATACAGTGAGTTTATAGCAGATCCCTCAAATGCTACTATGACCATGAAGGTCCAGAGTGGAAAGTCTACAGATTGTGGTCATATTTCTTGGAATGTAGCTGGGTACAATGCTAAGTTATTAGACCATGAATGGACTAGGTGCCTGGCTCAGTATGATTTTATTCTTCTTCAAGAAACTGAGTCTGATGGGCAAGCTGCCTGGGATGGATATCATAGGTTTGCAGTCCCGGCTATTCGGTCTCAAAGAGGCCGCTCCAAAGTGGGCTTAGTTACTTTGATCTGATTTTCTAAAACAGCGAGAGCATTTCAAATCAGTTTGTAACCATCAGGGTATATTGATTGTGTGGGTAGTTTTTCCTAACTCTTTTAATGTCCTGTTGGTAAACTTTTACAACACTGTTTGGGACTCTGGGTGTCAAATTAGTGTCCTCTTTTCAGTTCTCCAGACACTGAGGTGCAGAATGGAGGAGGTTGTTGTGGAATTCCTTGCTGTTGTGGCAGGAGATTTTAATGTGAAGATAGGGCGGTATAGTACTGCGGTGAATCCTTTTGAGGTGGATCAGGAGGTATATATAGCCGAAGGATCACAGCACCCTAGGGACAGAAATTTGATCCAGGGCTTACGTATTCTGGGCCTTATGAAGTTCTGCAATATCGGAGTTGTGGGTACTGATCAGGTTCCAACTTTTGTAGGTAGAGGGGTAGGCACAACAATTGATTATATTTTTGTTTCTCCATCTTTAAAGAATCTGGTTAAGCATGGGGAGCTGGGTGAGAAGTAGTTTAGAGACCATAACCCCCTCACGGTCCATTTTAGCTTCCCAGAGATTTTACATAAATCAGGAAGGGGAGGGCCAGTTTCGGTAAAGACAAAGGATCAGGGTAGGAGACTTGGCTGGAGGCAGGTAAATATCCAGCAAGTAGTAGAAAGGTTGACGGGTGACTACCTAAATCTGATCACGGGTACACTTCTAGCAGAAACCCCAGCCCAGTGGAAGTTATGGATGCTATGCTTAGAGTGAATAAAGCTTTTAAAGATTGTCTGACTGTAGCCGCACAGTCCTCTAGTATGTATAAGGGTGGTTGGTTTAGTAAGCCCTGTAATTAGGCTAAGAAATTTCTGAGGAAGGCCTTAAAAGAGCACCCTAGAGATAAGGCCCATGTTAGAGAAATGAGGGCTCAGTATAAATTTGTCCTGAGGGCAAGGAAGCTAAAGCTTAAGGAGCTAGCCTGGGAGAGACTGGAATGGGCAGTAGATTGTAAAAACCCTCGCCTGTTTTGGAAGGTTGTTAAAATGTGTCTTATTAAATCAGAAACATCTGAGGGCCTGGGCTGCAATATCGCCTCCGAGGCTTGGGTCAGCCATTTTTGTAGTATTTTTCTGGGGAGTTCTTTAGGAGGTAATGGGGGGGAGAAAATATGAAGGTCACCCTAATTGAGCTATCAGGTTCACGCTCCAGGAGGTTAAGGAGACGTTGCAAGATAGTGCTAGTAATAAAGCTCCTGGCCCAGACTCATTCCCAATGGATCTTTATAAATCTTGCCCCCAGATATGGGTGCCCATTTTGCTAAATGTCCTTAATGCAGCAGTGAGTGTGGGTGTCCCAGATACCTGGAGGTCAGCGTGTATTATTCCTGTCTATAAAAAAGGGGGATCGGAATGACCCCAAGTCGTATCACCCAATTTCTCTTCTTGATTCTTCTGCCAACATTTTGGGCGGGATTATTTTTGGGTGTATTGAGGCTTGGATGGCCAAAAATGCAATTCTGAGCCAGGTACAATATGGTTTTATGGAAGGGCTTGATACCCAGGAACAGTGCCTACATTTGCTGATGGTGATTGGGAAATATACTCAAGCTAGGAAAGGCACTTTATATCTAGCATTGATGGATCTTAGCTGTGCCTTTGATAAGGTCAATCGTTCTAAGCTGTAGGAGAAGCTTACCCGGCTGGAAATGGACCCCTCAATTGTGGAGTTGCTTTGGTACCTCCATTTAGGAACGTATGCAAATGTGAGGGTTGGTGTAAATGGGAAATGCTCGGATGCTTTTGAGCTCGGTAGTGGGGTGCGCCAGGGACGTGTCCTGGCTCCTACCCTTTTTCTTCTGTTCACTAATGGGCTGTTTGACTTTTTGGTGGAACGCTGTCAGGATGCCCCTAAAATTAATGGTGAGAACGTCCCGGTATTGATTTATGCGGATGACGCAGTACTTATGGCTTGCACTATGAATGGCCTGCGAGAGGCAGTCAGAGCTTATGACATTTTTATGTCAGCCCTGGATTTAGAGATAAACTGCAATAAATCGCACTTTATGGTGTTTGGGAAACCGCTCAGTAGGGTGAAGATCAATGAGCAAGCAATCAGTAAGGTTCAGGAATTCCCCTATTTAGGGGTTAATTTCGATGACAAGGGTTCATGGAAATCTTGTATTTCCAGGAGAGGGACACTTTTTAATGCAACCGTAGGGGCCACTTTCGAGTTTGCTGCCAGGGTGGGTAATAAACCTGTTAAGGCCCTGCTTGAAATATATAGGCAAAAGTGTCTCCCAGCCTTGCTGTATGGGGTGTCACTGTGGGGGCATACAGAAAAAGGGCCCCTGCCATAGAGGAAAATCGCTTCTGCAGGAGGTTGTTAGGAGTTTCTCAAAACGTTTCCAGCTTCTGTCTACATTCTGAATTGGCACTAGACTTTATAGAAGATACCATTAAGATTGCTTCCCTTATGTTATGGATCTCTATCTGGTCTAACGAGTTTGCCGCCTTCAATTAAGAGATTTTGCAGGATTGCATGGCCAGTGAGCGTGCAAAGGATATTCCCTGGATGATGTATATTAGAAAGGTATCTTCCGTACTGGGGCAGCCGAATATGTATGAGGCTCCAGAGAGTCTAACCAAATCTGATAAAAGCTGGGTTAAGGAGAATTTTTCCAACATTTTGGGGGCTAAGAGGCAGGCAGAGGAACTAAGAAACAAATCAGTTAGGGATTTTATAATGTTAAAGATGGAGGTGGGTCCTGAGGCTTATCTCTTGGAGATAAAGAATGTGAGGGAAATGACTCTTATCTCGCAATTCCGTTTAGGGGTTATTAGAATTATTAGAAGCAATCTGTGTTTTCTGCTAGGTCAGTTTGATGAAAAAGCTATAAAACCATGCCTTTGCGATGGAGTATCTTTACAGACCTTAATTCATTTTACTCTGTTTTGTGGTTTTTATGCCTCCTTTTGGCATCGTTATATTCTCTTCCCATACTGAAGGCTTGAGGCTTTGTGCAATACCCCCCAGCCTTCCTGTGGCTGCGTATGGCCTTGGATGCATTAGTGTGGCGGGGTGGGGTCTTTTCTAAAGGGAGCCATAACGTGGCGGAATAATATAGAGGCTTTTTTAATTGAGTCTTAATCTGCAATTTTATTGTAATATTTTATACTTTTAGCTAACTTTGAAATGTAATTTATATAAGTGTAAAATGGCTAATAGGACATTGAAACTGGCTTAATGAACTGTTCTTAATTTTTGTTTTAAGTATTTATTGATTGGGTAGGGTAGGTCTAGGAATGTGTATATTTTGGATAATGATTTTTGAGAGTGTATTGTATTCTGTTGTATATTTATTTGTATGGTTGATAATTTTCATACCGAATAAAGAAAAGAAAGAGATTTTTCTCCTCTAAATGTTTTCTTTCAAGGAATCCTATGGGAATTTCTAATCTGATCTCTAGTTATCGGTTTCTGTCTTTGCCTGAATTGTATCCTTCATACTAGGAGTATAACACATGTGTGGGGCACACACGTTGCACTATCTTTGATACATTATTTGCTCTTTACATGTGTGTGTACTACGCTTGGTGTGAGCATGTCAGTGCTTGCTGTTGGGAAATCACTTTAAACAAAGCCAGTGCTCATCCTGTACATCTGGTTCTTGTGCATGTGTTCATTTCTGTATTCCACAGCCTTGATAAAGTCACTTTGTAACGAAACACGTGTTGGCTATACAATACTTAACAACTGTGATGAAGAACTGTATGAAAATATGAACTGAATAAAAGTTTCACAATAAAAGAAGACCTGGCAACAAAAGATGGATTGGTCTGAAAGATTCATGATATGGACTGTACTCCACATGATTGAACAAAGAGAGTGCTTTGGTTGCAATGTTTTGAATTTATTGTGTATTGATTAATACATATTTCTACCTGTAGGTATCAGGGTAGACAGCAATATAGCACCGTGGGTAGACACTTTGAATTAAGGTCAATCTACCTATATACTGTTGGACACTTATTGGAAGTGCATTTATTCTGCCATTGCTACTCCTGTGTTTGTATATATTCGCATTTTATGATATGGTAATTTGTACTCCTATCTGACTTTCTGGGATTTACATAACATATTTGACTGTTTCTTGAAATCTTTCACAGTACCAAAATATCAGACTCTTTATTAACAGACATGACTTCATTCAATTACAATAGGGATGCACTGGCTGCTGAATTATTTGCTAATAAACCAACATCAACAAAGGACACTAGAAGCACACATACACAAAAGGGCCTTAAACAAAAATTCATCAAACTAGAACGTTTAAAAAACAGGAACTTTCTAAATGGTGGGATGCAACCATTCTAAAGAGATATCTGGAATTAGGACAGGTTCCCAGAGGTTTATGAGTAATTATTTCCCCATCTTTTGATGACTTAGACCCAGATCTCCTAAAAGAATGGGAACACTTAATTGCATCATCCTCAGTGGGGATGATCAATATCCTCATTAAACATGCAGAACGAAGGAGGGACAAACTGTTAGAAGAGATAACAGTCTTGGAACAAGAGATTAGAGACCTAAAACTACCAGAAGCAACAGAGAAAAACTACAACATTATGAAAGAGGTACTGAATGCACTCCAACTTGCCATTAAAGATGGAAAAATTATAAAACCAAGGAGAGACGGCAATGATTACCGCAGTGGTCGAATCTTTACATTTTCTCATAAATTTGATGACATTGGAATCAATACACAGACTAAAACTTGTAAAACTAACATATCCACCTCCAACAGTGTGACAGATATCTCTAGCATCTCTTGTGGAGGAACTGATCCACATGAGGAGGGTATCATCAACACAGGGAATACATGTGGAGAGAGCAGTTCCTCTTCATCTTTTTTGTTAGAACTAGAGAGATGCAGAAAAGGCACACAACAGAAGTACAATTTAAACACAAAACAAGGACGGGGGAAAATACAAAACATGTAGACAAAAGGGAGGGCATGACCCAAGATCGGCATCACGCAACCAAAGGACGTAGGCATAGGTTCGCAAGTCATATTTCCCAACACGACTGGAATACGAACAATACTGAAAATGTGCAAGTTATCAACCTCTTTGATGCCAATTTTCTGATGATGAAATAAATGGTCTGAGCAAAGGTCTATGTTTTTGTGTTACTTCCAGACCAGACTATACCAATATACATATAGACCTTTTTAAATTTGTTAGACACTTGAAGTTGGAAAAATACTTCATGGCCAAACCAAACAATTCAAAGGGGCTTGAATGTCAGATTCTGAAGTGTAACACAACCATTGAGGACCCACATGACATACAAATGGTCCTTTCTTTGGAAAAGACAGACACTCTCAATATTCTCAGCATTATGGAACATCTTGATATCCAATCCAATTTGGAAACGGACAATGGTCTCAAACCGAAATCTCAGTTTACCCCTTCTCTCTCCCCTGACAACCATATAGACACCTTCTACGAGGCAGTGCGTTTGGACTTATACCACCTTGAGGACAAACACAGACGACAAAGAAATAGATACACCGATAACCTCAGTGTAGGCGAAAGATTAGCTTTGAAAACACTGACTTAGAAAAAGGACATTGTGACTAGAGAACTAGACGAGGGGGGCAACGTTGTTGTGATGAACAAAAAAGACTACATTACCGAAATTGACAGACAGTTAGGAGACAAGGAAGCATATGGTTTCCTGAAGGGTAACTTATTAGCAGATATTACAAACACATTGGAGCTGAACCTCACACACTGGAGGGGTTGTTGCCTCATTTCGGATCTTGAGTACAAATACATGCTTAATACTGCACTATGTGCTCCATATATTTATATACTACCCAAAGTACACAAACCTGGCAAATTTCCCCCAGGCCGACCTATTATATATGGGACTGCCAACCCTTTGGAACAGATTTCTGAATATATTGATTCATTTTTACAACCATTGGTATTCAACTTACCTTCCCACATTAAGGACACAAGGGATCTATTATGCCAACTGGAGGATGTTGAGTAGAGAGAGGGATGTACATTTGTGAGTTTTGATTTAAATTCACTGTATACATCCATTCCTTTGGATAAAGGTTTGGAAGCACAAACCGACATACTATATAATAGGGATGCAACTTTATACGAACACACATCCATGCTGATTGATCTCATATGTTTAGTTCTAGAAAACAATGTATTTATACATAACGGGAATTGGTACAGACAAGCTCAGAGTGTGGCAATGGGAGTCAAATTCTCACCTTCTTATGCAAGGCTGTGTATGGGCCACTTTGAAAGGCAACATCTATGGACGGACTGTCCATCAACTATTCTACAGCATATTCTGTTATACTGTTTTGGGGCAGTCATATAGACGACGTACAGGTCATTTGGACTGGTACTGACTCAGATCTGGAAGCTCTGATCGAACACCTGAATCCGAACTCTTATAATCTTCATTTCACACATCATGTGGGAATACACAGCATTACATTTCTTGATGTAACTCTATATGCTGTAGAAAACAAGATACTGTCAAAAATATACAGAAAACCAATGGCATGTAATTCTATTTGCATGCACTCAGTGCACACCCTAGTGCACAAATCAACACAATCCCATATGGGGAAATGTCCATAACCAGACGCAACTGTAGTGATGACAAGGATTTCAGCCAGGAACTTGACTTTTTGGAACAACGTTTTAGAAACAGGGGTTACCTCAACCATGTACTCTCCAAAGCTAGAAAACATATTATGGCTGTAGAACATAGGACCCTATTGATTCTGAAAAAGCGCACAGCGTCTAAAGGGACTATGCTGTCTATGATAACTAGATATAGTACAGCTAGCACTTTCGTGTATCCCATCCTCACACAACACTGGCATCTGTTACAAATGGACACCACCCTGAACAAGGTCATCAAAAAGAGACCATCAATGGTACATAGCAGGGCCATCACTCTGCGGGAAAAATTATGGCCCAGTTACATTGCACCTGACACACAAGGGAAACTGGAGGCATGTCTGCCAACAAAACCTAAAGGATTTTTCAAATGTGGGGGATGCATCTCCTGCCAGTTTGCATTGAACAAAATGCTTACATTCTCCTACAACACTAAGGAGCTACATCACCTAAGGGAATTCATTAACTGTAATTCTAGGTTTACTGTTTATTGCATCATTTGTGTGTGTATGGAAAAATATACATGGGCAGAACTATCCATCCACTTAAGGAACGGATCCAGGAACATATCAGAGCCCTTCGCTGTGCCAACGCTAAGTATCCCATAGCAGCTCACTATAACATGATACATCGCAATACAGAAGTCCTTAACATGAAATTCCATGGTATTTCACATGTTTCTAGACACCTAAGGGCAGGGGATCGTAATAAAGTACTTAGAAAACAGGAAGCCAGACGGATTACTAGATTACGGGCTGTTGAATATGGACTAAATTTAGATAGGGAACTATGGCCCTCATTTTAACCTCGGCGGTCTTTTTAAAAGACCTCGGAGGTTACTCCGGGCTGAAGACCGCCAGAGGTGCCAGTATCCCGCCCACTGTCTCATGACTGCTGGCAGCCCTCTGCCCTTATTCGGACGGAGAGCCGCCGGCAGTCATACTAGCAGTCGGCGGGGAAGTGGAGGCTGCTCCACCTCCGCCGCCACGTCATCAGAACCCCCGCCCACTGAATCACTTCCCAGGATTCGGCGTGTGGGTGTTCTGGTGACGAGGTGCTGGTGGCAGAGCAGCCCCCATGGATCCCGTTCCCTCCTGGAGGCTCACCGGACCAGGTAAGGTGATTGTCCGTTAGGGGAGGGGGGTAGGGGTGTGTTGTGGGCGTGCTTGGGGGTGTGCGTCTGAGTGTGTAGAGGGGTTGTGTGAGTGCGAGTATGCATGCAGGGGTGTATTGTGTTTACGGGAAATGTGTTGTATATGTCTGTGTGCATGTGTGGATGCCTGTGTGCATGTATGTGAGCCTGTATGTATGGTGTGAGCGTGCGTGTAGGGGGCGTGGGGGCTGTGTGTGGATGTTTCTGTGGGGGGTGGGGAGGGGGTCCTGCCACCTTTGGGGTGGTAGGGGGGTAGTGGGTGTTGGGAGAGACCCCTATCAGTGCCAGGGAACAAATTCCCTGGCACTGATAGTACCTACCGCCATGGATTTTGTGGCAGTACAAAACTCCACGGCGGTATGCGGGATCCTGATACTACAGGCGGTCTAGTGACGGCCGCCGGGCTGGAGACCAAAGTATCAGGATCCCACATACCGCCATGGACTTCGTGGCGTTTTGAGGCCTGTTTATCCAGCTGAATCAGACCACAATAAGCCTCCCAGAGAGTGTGGTAAACTTGGAATCACCTCAGAATCTGTCCAACAGCTGATAGTCAAGGGGAGGAAAACAGGGGATCATGGCCCAAACGGGGTATCACAGGCTATCTCTAAGTTCAACCCGCCCAAGTGAGCTGACACTATGGTACCCCTTTTCAATCACAGCTTGGCAAGCAAGTCAATACCGGATTCCTGGAGAGGGTTGAACATTTCACCAATCTACAAAAGGGGAAATAAATCAGACCTCAAAAACTATAGACGTATAGCACTGATCGATATCGAAGCAAAATATTATGAGGGGGTCCTCCTCGAACATCTCCATGAATGGGCAAGCCAAAATTCAGTAATTCCACCACACCAAATGGGGTTCACTAGCAAGACAGGAACAGAAACCAACATCATGGCCTTGTCCCTGGTCCTTGATGCAAACTTTGGGGGGAGCTCAAAGGTTTACTAATTCCACCACAACTCCTAAGAGCTATTGAGAACTTGCATGCCATAACCTGGATCAGATTAAAGGTGGGAAATGGATCATACCTTTTGAGGAGGATCAGAACCTCCAGAGGCCTAAAACAGGGCTCAATCTTTTTCTGGCAGACCTTCCAGCTCTCTTACCTTCCATCAACTCCCAGCCAGCAAGGTTGGGCTCAGTGACACTGCGCAACCTTCTTTATGCCGGTGATGTCATCCTACTTAGTTGAACTTGGGTGGGTATGAAGCACCTATTGAAAATGACTGAAGCCTATTCTCCGGAGAACGGGTTGCAAATCATTAATAAAAAGTCTTATATCATGATTGGTGGCAAAAGGTCTCTCAAGGGGACAGCAACCTGGAGCCTAGATGGAAGAAAGCTTGAAGAAACCATTA
Organism: Pleurodeles waltl; assembly: GCF_031143425.1. Lineage (NCBI taxonomy): Eukaryota > Metazoa > Chordata > Amphibia > Caudata > Salamandridae > Pleurodeles > Pleurodeles waltl. The sequence goes on from NC_090436.1 coordinate 844,740,842, forward strand.
TGTACAAGTATCATGAGGTTGTGTTTAATAGCTATGGCTCCTTCACAAGGCACAATAAAAAAATAAGACAGAATGGGGTAGTATTAGAAATGGGGTCTTTGGTTGGCAGTCAGGTTACCCCATGTCCAACCGAGGACCCTAACTCTAGTCATAGTAAAAGAGAATCACCCTCAGCTAACCCCTGCTTACCCCCTTGGTAGTTTGGCACAAGCAGTAGGCTTAACCTCAGGGTGCTAGGTGTAAAGTATTTGTACCAAAACACACAGTAACTTAATGAAAACACTAAAAAATTACACCACAGAGATTTAGAAAAATAGAAAATATTTATCTAAACAAGACAAGACCAAAATGACAAAAATCCACAAAACACAAGTCAAGTTATCAATTAAAAAACAAAAAGAGTCTTCATGCGTGAAAATGTACCTTGGGTGCATCACAAATAACCCTGCACGGGTGAGTGTGCACCAAAAAGGGCTTGCGATGCTTCGATTTCACTCACGAGCCAGACCTTGCGTCATTTCTCCTTTAGTCGGGTTGGCGGGAGTAGTTTTTTCTCTCCACAGGAGAGTGATGCGTCGATCTATTCAGCACTCTTGGGTCCGGGCAGGCCTTGTGTAGTTTTTACACACCTAGTGGTGTTTGCATCAGAAATTCAGCCGCACGATGGTCCAAAAACCACGCGGTGCAGGTTGCGATCTCACCAGCCTCCGTCAGCGATGCTGCATGTCGTTTCTCCAGCCACAGGCATCGATCTTCTAGTCGCGTTGCAGGTGAGTGTCAATTTACAGCCACAAAGCCGGCGGCATGTCGATTTTTTATCCGCAGATCGGAGTCGCGTTGATCTTTTCCCTGCAATGCGGTCTGTACATGGATTTCTCACTCTCGGGCTTCTCCTTTCAGGGTCTGAGGAACTGGATGGGCACCACTTGGAAGAGTAGGTGTCTCAGCAGAGGCTCCAGGTGTTGGCAGAGAGAAGTCTTTGCTGTCCCTGAGACTTCAATCAACAGGAGGCAAGCACTAAATCAAGCCCTTGGAGAGTTCTTCCAAGAAGGAAGGCAACACAAAATCTAGCCCAGCACAGGCAGAAGCAGCAACTGCAGGAGGGGCCCACAAAGCACAGTCACAGGCAGGGCAGCACTTCTTCCTCAGCTCTTTAGCTCTTCTCCAGGCAGAGGTTCCTCTTGGTTTCAAGAAGTGTTCTAAAGTCTGTGGTTTTGGGTGCCCTTCTTATAACTATTTTGCCCTTTGGAGTAGGCCTACTTCAAAGCAAAGTCTCTCTTGCTTGTGAAATCCTGCCTTGCCCAGGCCAGGCCCCAGACACACATCATGGGGTTGGAGACTGCATTGTGTGAGGGCAGGCACAGCTCTTTCAGGAGTGAGTGACCACTCTTCCCCTCCCTCCTAGCACAGATGGCTCATCAGGAAATGCAGACAACACCCCATCTCCCTTTGTGTCACTGTCTAGTGAGAGGTGCAACCAGCCCAACTGTCAAACTGACCCACACAGGGAATCCACAAACAGGCAGAGTGACAGAAATGGTTTAAGCAAGAAAATGCTCACTTTCTAAAAGTGGCATTTTCAAACACACAATCTCAAAATCAACTTTACTAAAAGATGTATTTTTAAATTGTGAGCCCAGAGACCCCAAACTCCACATTTCTATCCGCACCCCAAGGGAATCTACACTTTAATCAGATTTAAAGGTAGCCCCCATGTTATCCTATGAGAGGGACAGGCCTTGCAACAGTGAAAAATTAATTTAGCAATATTTCACTGTCAGGACATATAAAACACATTACTATGGCCCTCATTCTAACTCTGGTGGGCGGCGGTTGCCGCCCGGCAGGCAGGAATCGCCATTTGGCCGCCATGCGGCCAAAATACCGCTTCCCGCATTCCGACCTTCCCGCTGGGCCGGCGGGCGCTGCCGGCCCAGCGGGAAGGGGGCCTGCAACATTGAAGCCGGCTCCGAATGGAGCCGGCAGTGTTACAGGTGTGCGACGGGTGCAGTTGCACCCGTCGCGCTTTTCACTGTCTGCTAGGCAGACAGTGAAAAGCAGGCTGGGGCCCTGTTAGGGGGCCCCTGCACTGCCCATGCCAGTGGCATGGGCAGTGCAGGGGCCCCCAGGGGCCCCAGGACACCCGTTTCCGCCAGCCTCTTCCTGGCAGTGTAAACCGGCAGAAACAGGCTGGCGGGAAGGGGGTCGGAATCCCCAGGGCAGCACTGCTTGCAGCGCTGCCCTGGCGGATTCACCCTGCCGGGGCAAAAACGGCAGGAAACCGCCGGCCCCGGTTTTCCGACCGCGGCTTTACCGCCGCGGTCGGAATGAGCAGGGAAGCACCGCCAGCCTGTTGGCGGTGCTTCCTCCATTCGCGGCCCTAGCGGTCTTAGACCGCCAGGGTCAGAATGACCCCCTATATGTCTTACCTTAACCATACACTGCACCCTGCCCTTTGGGCTACCTAGGGCCTACCTTAGGGGTATCTTACATGTAAGAAAAGGGAAGGTTTAGGCCTGGAAAGTGGGTACACTTGCTAAGTCAAATTTACAGTTAAAACTGCACACACAGACACTGTAGTGGCAGGTCTGAGACATGATTACAGAGCTATGCATGTGGGTGGCACAACCAGTGCTGCAGGCCCACTAGTAGCATCTGATTTACAGGCCCCGGGCACCTCTAGTGCACTTTACTAGGGATTGACTAGTAAATCAAATAAGCCAATCATGAATAAACCAATTACATTCACATTTTGTATGGGAGCACTTGCACTTTAGCACTGGTTAACAGTGGTAAAGTGCCCAGAGTAACAAAAACAGCAAAAACAGAGTCCAGCACACATCAACAACCTGGGAAACCGAGGCAAAAAGTTAGTGGAAACCACGCCAAGGATGAAAAGTCTAACAAGTAGCCTTGTCATCAGGGCTTTGGATGCTCGCAAATAAACTGAACGAATACACACTTAGCTGACTGCTAGAAGTAACAAGAGCAAAGGTGGTTCTCCCTCTGGCTTATGGAAGTGCAGCTTTCTGTGGCAGAGACTCGAAGATCCTGGATGACATTACAGTGAGCAAATACAGGCATATGCGTAACCTCCCCTGATACACTAACTCAAATAAGGCTGGAGTTTAGCTTGTGTAAACAGTCTCTGGCTAGCCATGCAGCCTTTGTCAACTTCTTTCATGAACTAAGAAATGCGTCTGGGAAGACCATAAATTACTTTACATGGAGGAAATATCAAGGAAATCTAGCTCCCCGGCCCAAGCCTATTTGGAAGCCTCAATTGAACAGCTGGGTCTAGAGAGTCTATGGTCGTCAGATGCAAACCTCCAGTCTTTTCAGTCCCTTACTAAAAAAGTTGCAAAGCAGTTGTCATTGATAGAAGATAAGCTAACCTTTGAGAAAAGGCACCATGCCTGGTTAATTTTAAACAGCTACACATCACCAGCCCCACAGCTATAGCTGGGTGAAGTTTTAAGATACAACATAAACAGAAATACTTGCTGTACCCCCTCGGAATCCGCCCAGTAAGCATGCATGACAGCCCATGGCTCCGGCCTGTAAAGGCTGGGTCTTCTTGTGTATGTGGGCTCACACCTGAAACATTGACTCACACGTTCGGCCTGTGTACTACAACCCTGACTGAATAACGAAGGCTGTTGCGGCCACTATGGGTAAAACTGGGGGTAGGTATATGTAGGCAGGCAGCCTTAGGTTGCCTGAACACAGTAAACCAAGAAAAGATTTTCCAAACAATGAGATATTGTTAGAAACAGGTCTTTGGTTGGCAGTCAGGTTACCCCTTGTCCAAGCAAGAATCCTCACTCTAGTCAGGGCAAAGGAACAACACACTTGGTTAACCACCACTCACCCTCTTAGTAGCTTGGCACAAGCAGAAAGGCTTAATCCAGAAGCAAAGCGTAAAGTATTTGTACCAACACACACAGTAATACAGTGAAGGCAGTGCAAAATGGACACCACACCAGCTTAGCAAAATAGGCAATATTTATCTAAATCACATAAGACCAAAATATCAACAATCCAACTTAAGCATGTCAAGATATGAATTTTCAAAAGAATAAGAGTTGCTCTATAAAAAACAATGGCAATATTGATTTTACACAAATTACCTAGTTTGCGTCAAAAATAAAGCTGCAGTTGCGAACATGCATCAGAAAAGTTAGCAATTAGTCGATTCCTCACTTGCAATTGAAACTGTGCGTCGTTTCATCTCCGGTTGGGTAGGCAATGCGTCATTTTTCTCTGTCACAAGAGAGCGATGTGTTGATTTTCGGACAGGGCACCTCGGATCCATGCCAATTCATGATGACTTTGACCCCCAGGCATGATGCGTAAGAAATCCGGTCACATGGTGTTAGAAAACCATTCTGCAGGGGTTTGCATCGTTATCAGCAGCCGCAAGTGGGTGTTGCATTGTTTCTCCAGCCGCAATGCAGGTGGAGCATCAATTTAAGCTGAGAAGAGGATGGCACGCCGTTTATCAGATGCGTTGCAGATGGTGCGTCAAAAATGTCCCCACACGGAATTCTGTGCATGGATTTCAGCTCCTGTTTTACCAACTTCACCTTTCAAGGGCCCAGGGACTGGATAGTGCACCAGTTGGCAGGGCAGGAGTCTCAGCAGAGATACCAGGTGCTGGTAGAGGAAGTCTTTGGTGGCTCTGAGACTTCAAAACAGGAGGCAAGCTTAGTCCAAGACCTTGAAAATCCTTCTCAAGCAGGAATGCCCAACAAAGTCCAGTCTTTGTCCCCTTTCACAGGTAGAAGCAGCAACTGCAGGATAGCCCAACAAAGTACAGTCACAGGCAGGGGCAGCACTTCTCCTCAGCTCTTCTCCTTGGCATAGGTTCCCCTTGGTTCCAGAAGTTATCTAAAGTCTGGGGTTTTGGGTCCTCAACTTATACCCCTTTAGTAGGCAAACTTCAAAGGAAAGTCTCTGTTGTTCACAAGATCTTGCCTTACCCAGGTGAGGCCCCAGACAAACACCAGGGGGTTGGAGACTGCATTGTGTGAAGACAGGCACAGCCCATTCAGGTGTAAGTAACCACTCCTCCCTCCACTCTAGCCCAGATGGCTCACCAGGAGATGCAGGCTATACCCCAGCTCCCTTTGTGTCACTGTCTGGAGGAGATTCACAAACAGCCCAACTGTCAGTCTGATCCAGACAGGGAATACACAAACAGGCAGAGTCACAGAATGGTTAAAGCAAGAAAATGCATACTTTCTAAAAGTGGCATTTTCAAACTAACAATCTATAAACCAACTTCACTAACAGTGAGTTCAGAGACCCCAAACTCCAGATTTCTATCTGCACTCAAAGGGAAAGTGCACTTTAAGGGTATTTAAAAGCAGCCCCGATGTTAACCTATGAGAGACATATGCCTTCCAGCAGAGAAAACTGAATTTAGCAGAATTTCACTTTTAGGACATGTAACATGCGTCAGTACACGTCTCACCTTTAAAATACACTGTGCCCTGGCCATGGGGCTACGTAGGGCCTACCTTAGGGGTGCCCTACATGTAAAAAAGGGAAAGTTTAGGCCTGGCAAGTGAGTACAGTTACCAAGTCGAATTGGCAGCTTAAAACTGCGCACAGACACTGCAGTGTCAGGTCTGAGACATGTTTACAGGGCTACTAATGTGGGTGGCACAACCAGCGCTGCAAGACCTCTAGTAACATTTTATTTACAGGCCCCAGGCACCTCTATTGCATTTTACTAGGTACTTGCTAGTAAATAAAATATACCAATCATGGAAAAGACAACTACCCATACACTTTACAGAGGAGCACTTGCATTTTAGCACTGATCAGCAGTGGTAAAGTACCAAGAGAACCAAAAGGAGCAACAACAGAGTGCAGCACACAGTCAAAACAATGGAAACAGAGGCAAAAAAGAAAGGACAGACCACACCAAGGATTCCAGGTCTAATAGATATCTTTCTGGAGTAGAGAGGGCTTTGTCTGGCATAAATAGTCCTGAAGTCACAGCTTAGGCCCACACAGTCCTGGCTTTTGTCTTCTATCATGGTACAAAAACATCCCTTTCGTCCTGTGTATTACGTTGCACTCGACTTCAGCATTAAACTTCAGGTCACAAGAACAACACAAAACTGGACAATACCAGGACATCACAAAACTGTGAAAAAGAATCATCAGCTAAGGTTTATTTCGCATTTTTATTTTAGGGACTGATGTACTTTAGCATTTCTGAGGTTGCGGTAGAAAGGGCTCTTGTCTGGCATGATTGATCTTGATCTCATGGCACAAACATACTCTCACCTGGCCCTTGACTACCTCAGTAGAGCTTAATATTACAGCTGCTCTCTGTGTATTTTATTTTATTGAATTTAAATTTGAAATCTGTTGCCACAAAGCCAAAATATAACTGTGTGGTACTGAACATGACCGTATCGTCTCATAAGTACTTCACACTTACCTCAGGTTGTAGTGCACTTTTCTACTTAGGCACATCAGCATTTTTTGAAGTCGAAGGTTTGTCTTGAAGCACTGCTTTCTATTGTAATTGTGTTAACTTATTGATTCGACCTTAGTGTAATGGTTTTAAGTACGCACGTCTAAATACAATAAAATTTAAATATAAAGCAAGTATATATGAACTCATCGCACCAAGATGTTTCCCTTTTTTACAAAAGTAATGATACGTGCATATTTTCAGGAATCTGGCAGGGCTCCTCCCTCATGGTTTTCTCTAATCATCTGTAGCAATAGTGGTGCTATCACGACTGTTAATATCTGGAATACCTCTGATGGTATTGCATCAGTACCTGTAGCCTTACCATGAGGTGCCCACTTGATTGTGTTCATCAGTTCTTGCTCATCAGTAGAAATGGAGCTAAATACCTCAAACTGATCCTATAGATAGAATATTTGTACGTTCGGGAGTTGAAAACATCTTGAAATGTTCCTGGTCGATGTCGGAGAACCTATACTCCGAGCTGTACAGACATTTGTAAAATCCCTCAAATTATTGAGATACACCATTGTTGCCGCTTATTTGTTTTAATTTTCGAGATTTCGTGATTTATGTCTGTTCTAGTCAATCTTTGGATAGTTTAGTAAGTGAGGGAGTAATAAAATCCAGAAAACAAACTGGATTAATTGATCATGTGGCTCTTTCAATCTCTTAAAACGGCTCACTACCATTCCGTTTGAACTTTTGAAATTTACGTTTGAAATGTGTTGACGCTTTACTTGCATTGTATTACCTTTCAAAATTATAGCTATCCATGACTTTCTGGCCAATAGGGAGCTCTCTGGCTCGACCTTACTTTTCCAGTCACGTGCAATGATTACAAGGCTTTATAAATATAGCTTAAAACAATTGAATTTTATGTGTCCCTACTACCACGCATTATAATGAATTCCAGATCATATTTGACATTAGTGATAGTAGCCTTCGAGATTTTTGTTAGCACATCTCCCCAATGGGGTATAATTATCGGTCATGTCGCGAACATACGTATCCTGTCAGCTGTTTGTGATCTGAATCTAGGCAAGAACTTATCTTTTACAGTGCGCCATTTGCTCAGCTTAACGGGTGTTACGTAGAAATCGAAAAGGTTCCGATAATGTTGCAGACGGCTTTTAGCTGTTAGTACAAACCCTTATAGTATTTTAAATAGATACAATAATTTTTTCTCGAGTAATTTCTCTGGGTAACTATTGCGACCATTTTCTTTGTCAATGGCTCTAGGTGATTCTGTGTTTGCTCAATAAAAATATCATAATAGCTAGCCAGTCTTTGTATTACTTTCTTCAGCAAGTTATCCTGAGGAGACGTTCTGATACTGGGTCGATATTTGTATTGCACATTACTGTCCTGACCTGTAGGTATCGAAAACAAATCCTTTGATGGAACACTGCATTCCTCATTATCCGATGGACTACATTTTAATGGGAGGCGATTTAAATATTTTACGCCAGCCTGAACTAGACTCAACAGGCTCACCTGCCATCACTAAACCATGTTCCTTACATACCCTGACTCATTTTTTATATACATTGCAGCTAACTGATATATAGCGACTTAGGTACCCCAGCGGGTGAGATTACCCTTTTTATTCTGCTCCGCACTATGCATGGATTACTGGTATTTATCACGTGGACAACTACTTTGGCTTGACACTATTGCACACCTTCCCTGCTCACTCTCAGATCATGCTCCTGTACTTCTCATGTTAAATGCACCCTGCGTTACCCACATGCTAGGGCAATGGTGTTTCCCTGCAAATGCTTTGCACGATACAGCCTTTAGATTGGAAATTTGTGACGATATAGTGGAGTATTTTTTCACTAATTATGACTGTTTCTCTTTATGGGAGGCCTTTAAGGCTTATATAAAAGCGGTTTGCATTGCAAATAATGCAGGAGTACTTCGAACTATCCAGAGGGGACTGTTGTGTAGCCATTTTAGCTCTAGTTTTACACGTTATTTTAGCAAACTAGGCCTGCCGCTGTGCACTTTAACCTAGACATATTTTATTCAGCTTCCCTTTTCTTATTTTAACAATAGCCACATTTGCAGTCTTGTTTTATTTTCTCTATCCAGCTGTTCTTTGCCTAGGCCTGCGCTGCATTGTTAAACAAGAAAATTCTTTCACTCTGTGCTTTTCTCAAGGCTGCAGTAAGATAGGTTGCCAGCAAAAGTGGTACGCTTTGTCTCTAATGTTCACAGAAACATACCCACTCTTACATGGGGATCCTTTCTTGGAACATCAGCTGTTTTATTATAAAAACTCTACTTTGACCCATGTACATTAGAGGGAGATTCCAACCAGATTACTACGACTGTATGCTGATTGCTGAGTGCTTTGCTGCAGCTGCTTATGTAGACTACAGGCCTCTTGCTCAGGTATGAGAGATTATGTCTTCCCAGAGGAACCTGAAGGACAGAATTAGAGCTTAACATGTTGTGATCTAATATAGCATAGGTAGGAGCTATTTTCTATGATCTTAGTGACAATATGATAGCATTATTTTTATGTTTCACTCTCTGTGTCACAATTTAAATCCTGTCATGCTTCATCGTCCTAGTTATAGCAATCCATGCTTTATTATCGAAGATTCAGTCACTTCAATAAAAACTTATTGAACTATACTCTGCCTCTGATTGTCCTTGCATACTTGAGACTAATGTAACTGAGAGAAACAGATGAGATTTGAGTGACAACGATTTCCCTGAGGAGTCAATTGTGTCACGCACTCAGTTGCCCAATCATCCCTGCTCTAGGGTGGAGATGAGGCACTGCTAGTTAGCCGGAACAAAACCCGGATTAGGTTGACAGGTGTCACCTCTAGTGGGTTAAGATTCAGTCCCCCACGGTGCAAGTGATTTTGCCACCCAAATCCAGTAGTCTCATTAGGTAATGAGAGCCTACACAACAGGACTTTACATGATCTTGATTTGTTTGCTAGAACCAATCCGTACAAGGAGCATCTGAAGGACAGGGCTACACTGCTTCAAAAGTACCTGTCAGAAATAGCCATGGTATGGCTTGAGATAGGCCAACAACTTTTCCTCGCCACCCCCATCACGGGTGAGGAAGTCTCCCATACCATAGATGCTATGGGTGGTTCTGAAGCCCTGGGACTACATTGGTTCACTGTATATTTTTATGAAGCCTATAAGGCAATGCCGGTACCTCAACTACTTGAGGTCTATGGCAAAGCTCAAACTCAGGGTACACTCCCTCCCACATTGAGAGAAGCCGTGTTCATGTAACTCCTCCAGCCAAATAAACCTCCTCATCTGTGTACATCACCCATTGTTGCTCATTAATTATGACAACAAGATTTTAGATAAGATCCTTGTGGCCTACCGCACCCTATTAATGGACTGCATAATTTCTCCCATGCCATCTAGTTTTGTGCTTCATCGTTCTATCTCTACTAGTTCACGCACCCTTTTTGTGGTGATCAATGAAGCTTCTCCGACTATCCCCATGATTGCGTTTTTTTAGAGACTGAGAAAACATTTGATTTCCTAGAATGGTCCTTCCCGCATGTCACTTTAGCCAAATTAGGCATGCCTAATGAGTGCTAATGTGACTATTGTGTACTAATCCCTTAGCCTGACTGCGAATAAATGGTACACAATCTGAGGCCTTCACCCTTACATGAGGCACGTGTCAAGGTTGCCCACTCTCTCCTCTTTTATCATCACCCTCGATCCGCTTGTCCACCACTCGCAAGAACAACAACTCCAGATGGGTCTTGGCTTCCCCCACAGGACACCATTGGCTTAATATATATGCAGATGATATATTTCTGTTTGTCTGGACACCTCAATTAGTTTTGCCCCTCATATTCGTGAGATGCAGCGGTTTGAAGTTTTCTCTGGGCTACATATTACCTGGAGTAAATCTGAAATATTCTTGCTTACGGCTGCACCATATGATCTAGAATTCCTGTTGCAATGGTGCACGGACTCCACCAAGTATTTGGGATCATGCAGAGGTAATTCAGTGTAACTATTTCCCTGTGATGGATAAACTTTGGTCACAAGTGGAGAGATGAATTAAACCCCTGTTGGGAATAGCTGGGCATATAGCCATTATTTAATGGATTGTTTTAGCCTGTTTCCTTTACTTATTCTTGAACATTCCCACTATACTAACTGGGAGATTCATCGCCACACTATTTGGGCTACTCATGCTGCTCATATAGGTAGGATGTCGCCCCCCCCCCTTCCTGGGATGTCCTCACTCTACCGTATGAACGAGGTGGTTTTAGAGTCCCAGATTTGCAATTATGCTACTGTGTGGCACACGCACACTATGCCTACCACTACTATCCTGCAGCGCAGCTTTCCGCATATCACCATGGAAATACAAACTCTTGCTACAATGAGCTGGGCTTGGTTTAGGTTACTGTGCTATTTGGGGGGAGTTACCCTTTATTCCCCACATACTTTACTTGTAAACAATCCATGGCTCTCAATAACGTAAGAGTGCTTGGTGCAACGTACACTTCATACATGCGGTTTTCAGGTTACTGGGGATCTGTTTATCAATGGGGTATTAATGGTGGCTTCATACTCCTTTGCTTGCACAGTACACTACATGAGACATGTCCAGATTATCCTAACAAACCTAAAGACTACCAGTCTCTCACACCGTTAATCACCTCTCCAGATAGTTGTTACATTATTTCCAAATTGTCCCACACTTCCATACAGCTCTGGCCCACTGATGCAGAGAAGGCTAGGGCAGCTTGGGAGCGAGCCCTTGGTATATTTCTGCCAAACAAACTCTGGTACTACTGCTGTGAAAAGACCAAACTTATCTCGGTCAATCACCGTCATAAAGTATCACACTATAAGTATCTCAACAGGGATTATACAACATCATGGGCCCTGGCAAAAATGGACTCAGCCGAATCCCACTGCTGCCCTAACTGTCATGTAGCACAGGCAGGCTTTTTCCAATTGTCATGGATGTGCAGAGTTATTATTCTTTTTAATGTTACTGTACTGGATATGTCACAATGTTCCTCAAAGCTCATTTTTGCTGGAATGGATTTGTTGTTTGTAATGTTGTGAGAAAATGGGGCTAATTGCAGAGCCCCCCTAACTTTTTTGCCACCATTTTTTACTTTTTGCTGGTGTATTCCTGACTCTAATGGTGCCCTGGGTTGGTTCTGCTAACCAGTCTCAGGGCCTCTGCTCTGTATAAAAGGAGTATGCAAATGAGTCTAATTATAATTGGCTGATTCAACCCACCTATACATCCCTAATATATGGTAGGGCATGGATGTTTAGGGACCCCAGCATAGGTGGTGCACCCATAGGTGCACTGCTGAGGTGCCCAGGTCATTCTAAAGGCATGCCTGCCTTGCTGGCTGCTTTTAAATTAAAGTTACATGCAAATTCAACTTTGGAATTAAAAGTAGTTCCAAAGACTTCTTCCAAAAATCACTTTCAGCCATGATGGATTTTTGAGGAATGATGCTCCCTCGGATTGATTTTTGCCACTGACAGGAAGTGGTCATCACAGGGGGAAGGACCCTGCCCCTGATTGGAGAACCAGGACCCCCCTGCTTTTCACCTAGGAGCAAGGATAACACTGGCAGACCTTCACCCAAACCTCAGATCTCTACCAGATTCCAACAAGGAAGAACCACAGGAGAAGAAGGACTGCCCTGCTGGACCCCTGACCTGCACCTGGACACTGCACTCTGGAGGACTGCACCAGCTGTCACTTGAGCTCCACCAGAAGAAGGACTTTGCCTGGCTTCAACTGGTTCAAGGAGGGACTTCCTGTTTGCTGCAGGTGAAAAACTGTGAACCAGAGTCCCATGCACCAAATCCTGAAGAAACTGACCAGCTGACCACTGTCCAGTGGTCAATTTGTAGTTTGCACCGGGTGCATTCTGGGAGTTGTAAGTCCGCACCTTCAAGGAGCATCTCAGAGCTTCTGGAACCTTGGGATGAACTGTGGTCCTCAAAAGAACCTTAAAATAACATCTTAAAGAAGATCCAGAAGTTTGGAGAAGTTTGGAGAACTTTTGAAAAAAAGCTCCATAAAGGGACCGACCCACTGCAGCAACTCTAGCGGGCTTCCCTCAACCGTGACCTGGCCTGACTTCCAGGTTCGTCCCAGTGAAGAAAATCTCAGAAAAAGTGACTAAGTCCGAATGTAGAAAGTTGACTGGGACCTCCCAGGCAGTGTATCCGAAGAGGGCTCCAGGTACGTCAGATCAAGATGCAGGTTTGCCCTGTGTAGTGAACAAATCCGTTAAAAACCTCCCTTTTCTCTAATTCAGTCCATTCACAAGGTTTCATGCGATAAAGAATGTGGATTACAGTATATATTATGGCACTTTTCTGTATTAGTTTTCTGTTTTTGGTTACCGTCCTTCTGGTACTCAGTTAAGGAGTTCAAAACGTTTTCTTTGTATCTCTGCTTTACTAGTCTCTCTCTTCTGTTTTTCTCATTTTACTTCTTCATCTTAGTTCTCTTATTCTTTCTTCTCTTGTGTACTGTCTCTCTTCCCTTGTCTTTCACTTTTAACTGTCTCTAATTTGTTTTCTTCCAGGTATTCTTCGGGATCCTTGGAATGTCACTTCGGAGCGTGAGGGGAAAATACAGGATATGAAACAGGAGATAAGTCCGGGGTTGTTATGACTTATCTACAACTGGTAGGGTTAGGATGCGTGAGGGGGAAGTGAAACAACTATGCACCCTCGGTGATATATCCGTTCTCTGTAAGGGTGGTTCTTCCCTAGTGAATTGGTGTGCATGTATATAAACACATTTAAAAAAAAAAACTTTCAAGAAGTAATGTTTAAACATGCACCCTCCGATTCACAGGCAATGTATTTGAGATGTTTCCCTTGCCTTTCACCATGGTTAATATTGTATTTTCTCCCTGCCCTCTTGTCTTCATTAGGTTCTTCTCCCGTCCCACCTGTATTTACCCAAAAAACACTTGTAGCCCGTATACGGGCATGTACCTGCTCTAGCCACGTCCCTCCAGGGACATGGCAGGTTGTCGGATTCCACAAGTGTACTCAGCCGCTACCGTCCTTTCTCGTTCCATCGGTGTGTGGTTTTCCCCGGTCTTCTCTCCGTTTCCTCTCGCCATCCTTGTTCTTCCTGTTGCCTTTGTGCAGTCGTCTTCCTTCTTCTGCTCGTCCGCTTTCTCCGCGCACTCTTCCTTGGGCTACCGCCTGTCCTCTTCCTGTTTCTTTTCTACGTTGCGCCGTAGCAGTGTGATGCTCTGTAAAGTGCCTCTGGGGCACCTTACCATCGGCCCCACTTGCGCAGGAGCATCCATGGTTCCTATAACCTCGTTACACCCCGGTCGAAGGATTTTCACCTCGTAAAAACAACTTAGGGGGGTCATTCCAAGTCTGGCGGGCGGCGGTAGCCAAAATACCGCTGCCCCCATTCCAACATTCCCGCTGGGCCGGCGGGCGCTAACCATGAATGAGGCCTGCAACACAGGAGCCGGCTCCGAATGGAGCCAGCGGTGTTGCGGCGGTGCGACGGGTGCAGTTGCACCCGTCGCGCTTTTCACTGTCTGCTAAGCAGACAGTGAAAAGCTTCATGGGGCCCTGTTAGGGGGCCCCTGCACTGCCCATGCCGGTGGCATGGGCAGTGCAGGGGCCCCCAGGGGCCCAAAGACACCCCTTACCGCCAGCCTCTTCCTGGTGGTGAAAACCACCAGAAACAGGCTTGCAGCGCTGCCCTGGTGGATTCACCCAGCCGGGGCAAAAACAGCAGAAAACCGCCGGCCCCGGCTGGGCAACCGCGGCTTTACTGCCACGGTCAGAATGACATATGAAGCACCGCCAGCCTGTTGGCGGTGCTTCCGTCATTCGTGACCAGAATGACCCCCTAAGACTTAAGGTAAAAATCTCTGCTGAGGGCTTCCGCAACGTGTATCCGAGGAAGGGTCCTAGGGGGTCGGATTGGACTGGCGCCTTGACCCGCTGAATAAAATCTTTAAGAAAAGGACTAAATCCGAAGGTAAACTTTTGACCGAGGCCTCCTGTGAGCTGTAGCCGAGCAGGGCTCCATCGTGGTCGGCCTTAAACTTTTACTTTTCCCCGGTCGAGGTGTGACCAGATGACCAGATTGGCGCTATTCATTTCTATGCTCTAAAAAGCATTACTTTTTTAAAAATTCATATCTCCGGTTCCCCTTATCCGATTATAGTAATTTTGGTATCATTTTAAAGATATATATATATAATCTAATTTTATAAATTGCTGTTACATTTTTATGGTGTTTTACATATTTACTGTTTTGTGATTTTTAAATGCTTTACGCTTTGTCTCCGAAGTTAAACCTTGTCACTCATTGCCAAGCTACCAAGGGTTGAGCTAGGTTTAATTTATTGAAACCTAACTGGACCTAAGTAGAGGTTAGTGGCCTGTTGCTACATGTAGGTACTTACCTGTTGTTACCAATAACCAATTTTCCAACAATTGTGTTTCCAATACAAAATGGTAAACAAAGTTACAAACAAAATCATGGGAATCCATGCCACTCACTGATACAAAGGCTTGAGATTAATTTAGTCACCATCACTAAGAATGG
The DNA here is from genome assembly GCF_031143425.1 of Pleurodeles waltl. Taxonomy (NCBI): domain Eukaryota; kingdom Metazoa; phylum Chordata; class Amphibia; order Caudata; family Salamandridae; genus Pleurodeles; species Pleurodeles waltl. The sequence goes on from NC_090436.1 coordinate 844,755,928, forward strand.
TGGAAAGCCCCACTATTGCATAACTCACCCAACCCGCGGAGAAATAGCCATTCCACAAGGTTGAAGGCTTTTTCAGTATGTACAGTGACTAATGACACATGTTGATATGTTGTTTCAGCCCAGCCTGTTGGAAAAGCTGCCAGATTATTACTGACAGTGGTGTCCCTACTTGGTACAAGCCCCATTGCAAAGGTGAGATGAAGCACTATTTTTGTTTTTTATTGATCCTAGTTGTGATTGCCTTGATATGTATTTTATAGTAGGCACGTAACGGTGATATAGAAATACCTGCATAGTTCCAAGAATCTGGCAGGGCTCCTCCCACAGATTTCTCTAACCATCTGTAGCAATAACAATGCTATCATGGGTGTTATTATCTGATATACTTCAGATGGTAATGCATCTGTATCTTTAGCCTTACCACAAGTTGCCTACATAATAGTTTCCATCTGTTTTTGCACAGAAATGGAGCTAATTGATTCAATCTTGTCCTGTAGAGAAAGCATTGGTAAACATCTTGGTATTATCCTGTTAGATCTCGGAGCTCCTATGCTCTGAGGTGTACAGATATTTATGAAATTCCCTAAATTCTTGAACTATACCAAGCAGCACTTCAGTTGTTCCCTTTTTAATTTTCAAGACTCCATATACAATTTGGATGACTGAGAGAACCACAATGGCATTTACAATAAATAACTTTAAGACGACACCGGAGCAATGACAGACCAAAGAATGAAAGTCTTTAGCATTTTTTACAATGAGTATGCCTTTACCACAAATGCCTTTACCACGAAAATGTAAGTATTTTTACACGTAAGTATAAACCCTTTGACATAATATATATATATATAAATGTGTTATTTCTGTTACATTATTCAAATAGCAGAAAAGAAAGTCCCACCCAGCGTGTCAGCTTCTCAAACCAAAGGCTTTATTTGATTTAACAATCCAAAGTCTACTTCTGATATGGCCACTTATCATAATTATAAGGTAATTCTGTGATACCTTATATATAAATTAACCGATCCCTTATATATAGATATTACTACATCTCATTACTGGCCAAGTGGCCTCACACCCTTAAATAAAAAGATTTTTTATATATATTTCTCCATTCAAAAAAATATATATATAAAAATATATTGAATCAAAATATATTCAATGAATCACAAATTACATACATTTTGATTTATAACACCAAAAAATGTCATAATATATTGACACCTCAATTAATCTGTCATCATAACGGCACATACACACCCTGCCCGTGAAACCATTCACATGTGACAGTAGTACAAAAAATCCAACAAATTTTGTCCAATATCAATATTCAACCTAAAAAAAGTGCCTAATGGAGACATCTGTGAAAAACTCAGCTCACTACTTTTCATCACATCAACCCAACATGTACATAAAGTTCCTCATCCTCGTTCAAGCCCCCCGGTGTTTTACTCCCAACTAGAATAATATATTCAGATTCCTTTACTCTAAGAAGCCTTTCTCGATCACCTCCACATATATTTCTCTCAATTCTATCGACACCATAATATACCAAACATTCGCCATCTCGATTGTCCATCTTCGACCAATGTCTGGCAACCGGGTATGAGGTATCATAATTCTTAATAGCTTTGTAGTGCTCCAAAATACTCTTTTTCACAGGACCAATAGTGCTCCCAACATATTGTCAACCACAGGGCCATTGTAGTACATAAATACAATAATCTGAAACACAGGAGATAGATTTATTTATTCTTCTAATCTCCCCCAAGGATGTCTTGTATGTTTTAACATTCTTACTGTTTCTACATGCCTTGCACCTACCACACTTGAAAAAACCCTTCTGCTGACTAAACTATCCAATATTTTTATTGTCCTGTGTACCCAGATAGCTATGAACCAAGATATCATATAAGAGGCGTGTCAAGGTGGAATATTGTCCAAAGAAGGCTATAATTCTAAATGTGCAGTACTATCGAAGAATCGAAGATTGAATCAATAGCCACAATCATAGGGAGAGATGGTATGTAAATCCATATATTTGCAGGGTATAGCTTTGCACTTGTAAAACCATGGAAGAAAAAGGGAATATTATTGTCTGTTGAATTATATTAGGCACCTTGTTGGTAGTGTGTTATTTGTGATTTTTTTAATTGTATTGGGATTAGGTTTTATGAGCACTACATCTCCCATAATGCTGCTTAATGGCATATATTGGGAGCATATATATAGGCAAAACAAAAAATGCACTCACTTATCGTGATCAAGACTACGATAGTAGAAACATGTTGGTGATGATGATGATTTGTTCTGGGAAACATTAAATATTGATACAGAGTCTTATGGAGTGCTGCACATTACTATTGAAGAATATATATATGTGTGTGTGTGTGTGTGTGTGTGTGTAAGGGGTTTATACTTATCTGTATTTCCATTGTAAATATATGCCTGTTAAAGGGCTAAAAGCATACCTGTCTTACAAAATTAGATGTATACATATATTTGCACTCTGTCCAAGCAGTGACTCTCATTCTAATCAGAGCAATGGAGATACACACTTAGATAACCCCTGCTCACCCCCTTGTAGCTTGGCACAAGCAGTCAGGCTTATATCAAAGGCAGTGTGTAAAGTATTTGTACCAACATACACAGTTATACAGTGAAAATACTAGTTTAGAAAATAGCCAATATTTATCTAAATCAAACAAGACCAAACAACAAAAATCCAACATACACAAGTAAAGTCAAGAAATTTCAAAGTAAAAAGAGTCTTACTCCACAGAAAACAATGGAAATGTTGTTGTTACACAAAGAACCTGGTTTATGCAAAAAATAAAGAAGTCTGGGAGAGCGTGCATCGAAAACGTCACCAAAACGTAATTTTCTCACTTGCAAATGAGGCCGCTGGGGCTCCTCGGATCTGCGCAAGTTTACGTTGATTTTGACGCCTAGCGATGATGCATGAGAAATCCGGCTTCACAGTGATAGAAAACTGTGTTGTGTGGGGTTTACATAATTTTCAGCAGCCACAAGTGTGTGTTGCATTGTTTCTCCAGCCGGGATGCAGGTGATGCGTCAATTTTCCAGCCGCAATGCAGGTGGTGCTTCAATTTCAGCTGCAATGTTTGGCGTGTCTCTTTTCAGCCACGTTGTAGGTGGTGTGTCGAAATTCCCCCCCACAGCTTCCTGTGCATGGACATCAGTCCTTATTCTACCAGTTTCACCTTTTAAGGACCCAGGAACTGGATAGGGCACCACTTGACAGGTGGGGGGCTCACCAGAGAGTCCAGGGAGTCCAGGTGCTGGTAGAGTAAGTCTTAGATGGCCCTGAGACTTCAAAACAGGAGGCAAGGTCAGTCCCAGCCCTTAGAGATTCTTCACAAACAGGAATATACCACAAAGTCCAGTCTTTGTAAGCTTTCAGGCAGAAGCAGCAACTGCAGGCCAACCCAGCAAAGCATAGTCACAGGCAAAGGGGCAGTACTCCTGCTCCAGCTCTTCTCCTCGGCAGAGGTTCCTCTTGAATCCAGAAGTAATCAAAAATGTGGGTTTTAGGTCCAAAACTTATACTCCTTTCTGCCTATGAAGTTTCCCAACTTCAAAGAAAAGTCTTTGTTGTTTACAAGATCCCACCTTCCCCAGTCCTGGCTCCGGACAAACACCAGGGGGTTAGATTCTCCTTTGTTTGAGGGCAGGCACTGCCCTTTCAGGTGAAAGTGACCACTCCTCCCTCCAGCCTAGCCCAGATGACCAATAAGGATATGCAGCTCAGAGTCCCCAAAGTCCAAATTTCTATCTGCTCTCAAAGGGAAACTGTCCTTTAAAGACATTTAAAGGCAGCCCCCTGTTAAACTATGAGAGAGATAGGCCTTGTAACAGTAAACGATGTAAAAACACACCAGCACACGTCCTATTTTTAAAACACACTGCACCCTGCCCATGGAGCTACCTAGGGCCTACCTTAGGGGTACTTTACATGTATAAAAATTAAAAGTTTGGGCTTGGCAAGAGGGTATACTTGCCAAGTCTAATTGGCAGTTTAAAAACTGCCCACACTGACACTGCATTGGCAGGTCTAAGCCATGTTTTCAGGACTACTCATGTGGAAGCACAATCAGTGCTGCAGGCCCAATAGTAGCATTTGTTTACAAGCCCTGGGCTTCTCTAGTGCACTTCACTAGGAACTTACTAGTAAACCAAACATGCCTATCATGGAAAAGCCAATCACAAATACAATTTACACAGAGAGCATATGCACTTTAGCACTGGTTAGCAGTGGTAAAGTGCCCAGAGTCCCAAAGCCAACAAAAACTGGTCAGACAAAATAGGAGGAAGGAGGCAACATTTTTGGGGATGACTACATATATATATATATATATATATATATATATATATATATATATATGCACATTGAAAAAACAAAGGTTACATGGACATTATAGTTAGGTTCTGAATTTACTTGTACACATCTGTATAAATTCAGCAGCTAGATTTAGCGGAGCTAACTATAACTTGCACTCCCATAAAGCACTGCTTATGACCTCACATATTACATCACTCATAACATGGTCAGTGGCATCATTGATGACCTCACTGATGACATCTCATATGACATCACTGATGACATCATGAGTGTAAGTGGTTGTATCAATGTGTGAATGGGTATGGGAGTGAGTCAATGAGTGGTTGAATCATTTGCTGTATGGGGGACTGAATGGGTGTGTAGGTTCCTGTATGGGTGAGCAAGTGACTGTGGGCAGCTGCATTTCATTTAGTGAGTGGGTCAGTTGGTGGTTGTATGTGTGAGAGATTGGGTATCAGAGTGGTTGTCTGGGAAAGTGAATTAGTGTCATTGTATTGGTGAGTGACTTGGTGAATCAGTTACTCTATGGGTGAGTCAGTGACTGTCTGAATGGCTGTAAGTATAACTGAGTGGCTGTATCAGTAAGTGTATGGGAGAGTCAGTAGGTGTATGAGTGGCTGTATCCTAAACTGAGTGGGTGTGTCAGTTTTTTATAGGATAGTGAGTGGATGAGTGAGAACGTGTGTTGGTCAGTGAATGGCTGTGTGGATGATGTCACCAGTGATGTCATATGAGATGCCATCAGCGATGTCATCAGTGATGTCACAGACCATGCCATGAGTGATGTAATTTGTAAGGTCATAAGCAGTGCATTACTGGAGCGCAAGTTAAAGTTAGCTCAGGTAACTATAACTGCTGAATTCCTACAGTTTTGTACAACTAAATTCAGAACCAAACTAAAACGTCCATGTATTGAATTTCTAAGTTTTTTAAATTCTTTTTCTTAACTATAACGTCTCTGTAGCCTTTGTTTTTCTCAGTGAATTGCTATAGAATTTGAAATTCTATTTTCTAACTATAATGTCCCTGTTACCTTTGTTTTTTCAGTGAATTTCTAAGGTTTTTTTAATTCAATTTCCTAACTATCACATCCCTGTAACCTTTTTTTTTTTCAGTGCATTTCTATGTTTTCTTTTAAAGTATATCTCCTAGCTTTAATTTTCCCTTATTCTTGTGTATTTTTTCTAAACTTCTAAGGTTTGTTAAAGTGTATTTTAAAATTATAATTTGTGTATAATGTTTGGGTTTATTAGGCAATTATAATATTTTTCTCATACATACTTAGATATTAACCATTAGATGTCTGTGGAAAAAGTGTTAGGATTCCTTTCATTATGCACTCCCCCACAATGAAATACATCAACACTGTACAGTGTTGCAAATTGAATTGAAGAGGCCCAATCCTTTTTGTGATAGCGCTGCTGATAAGGTTTCATGCTTTATTCAGTATTTGCACAGTTCTGAAGTAGTATTATAATGTTATTATTTTTTTTTAATTAACTTTGGAACCGCTGCACAATCCATGGTTCTGGAGAGGCAGAGGTGTGAAGCTCTATGGTTTCCATTCCAAACGTGTGACCAGAACGAATCTGCGGTTTGTATCCGTGGATTAGCAACAATTCTTTTCTTTAAAAAAGATTACTATATACACCCCATTCGTTCCCATATAAGCAGAAGGCTGAACATATTTACAACTCACAAACATATTTTATTTATTTACAATACAACACAAAACTTAAATTACAATTTTCATGGAACCCCAGAGCCACTCGATGTTTGAAGAGTAATCTGACATTTCATTGTTTACTTTTGAACCACATCTACTTTTGGGTAGGGCCACTCCCTAAAAAAGATGTTATTCTGCTAGCTCTTTGGGGAGAAGCATCTCAGCTGTGATCCTCCTGCTACAGAAGTTTCCAGAATGGCTGAAGGAAGTGCTCTACCTCTATCTAGAGAGTCACAAGATATTCCTGAAGAAGATGATTCTCAAAAGGTGTCTTCTTCTTCTGGAAAAGAGAGTGATACATGGACATTTTTTACCATACCTAGTGGGGAAAAAGTCAGTGCAAGAACTGTGAAATGCAACCTCTGTGAAAAAACCTCTCTCAGGGTACATCAAAGAATTCCAGCCACAGAACTTCGATTATGTTGAAGCATCTGCGCACAATCCACGAACGGGCATATCAATAAATGATATGAGGTAAAGAACTGACACATTTCAATGCAAAACCTGGTCTATCATCATCTAGCCAAGCTACTCCTCAGAATATCAGTATGCCAGCCACATGCATCGAATTAGATTGAATGGTAACATCCTGCAGCATCTGCCATAATCTTGTATTTGCAATAGCAAAGTCAACAATTTCTTTTTGCAGGTCAAAACCACCCCTGCTAATTCTTTTCAGAATGTTTTTCTTCAACGCAGCTGTTATTGCCCTTTGTTGTGCTTTCATAATGCAAAAGTATTGCATTTAAGTTTTTCCAAAGTTTCCAATACATTTTCTGACAAAAAAAGAAAAAGAAAAGAACATTAAAAACTTGTTCTATAAAAAACTACAAAATATAGTTCTTGTTAGAATCACTAGTGAATCAAACAGAGAGCTGTGTTTGAGACTTTATTACCCATCAGTATTTCCATACCTGTGTGAGTGCACATATAACTTTTCATTTCCATGTATAGGTTTATTTATCAGTTTCTGTGTAGGTGTTCCAATCTATCTTTAACTGTGTCGCTGGGTGTGTTAGTGTAGGTGTAAATCTCATCCTGAGTGTGTCAGTGTATATGATAGTGTGTACCTGTATGTTTGACTAGAAGCATAATATATAACTGGCTTTGTTAGTATATGCATTAGTGTCTTCCAGGGTCTCTCAGTGTATGCATCAGTAGGCATCTCAATGTGTTAGTGTGTATATTAATGTGTCTCTGGATGTATTAATCTATACATCAGTGTGCATCTGAGTGTATCAGTGTATTCAATCATGTGAGCCTGAGTGTGTGAGTGCATGTATGATTTTGCATTTGGGTGTCTCAGTGTATGCAGCAGTATCTGCATGGCTGTATCAGTGATTTCATAAGTTTGTACATGGCTGTCTAAGTGTATGCATGTGTTTCTGCCTGTCTATGTCACTGTATGTATCAGTATGTGCTTTAGTGTGTCAGTGTATGTATTATTATGTATCAGGATGTATCAGTGTATATATCAGTGTCCATGTGGGTTTGTCAGTGTGTGCAATAGTGTACTCCAGGGTGTCTCATTGTATGAATGAAACTTAACCTGGGTGTGTTAGTATATGGACAAGTGTGTGTCTGAGTGTGTCATTATGTGAATGAGAGGGTACCTGGGTGTGTCAGTTTATACATTATTGTGTACCTTTGTGTATTAGTCCCTGTGTAAGTGTGTCCCTCCCTGTGTGTGTTATTATATGCTATAGAGTGTACGTAGGAGTGTCACTATATACATACCTGTCTGGCTGGTGTGTTAGTATATGAATCAGTGTACACTTGGAAATGTCAGTATAAAATGACAGTGTACCTGGGTGTGTTAGTATAGCCATAAGTGTCTACCTGGGTCCCTCTGTGTCTGCATGTGCATGTACCCGGGTGTGTTAGTATATGGAATATTGTGTGCCTTTGAGTATAAGTGTATGTATAAGAGTGTCCCTTGGTGTGTCGATGTGTGCTGAGCAGTTTATTTGGGTGTGTTAGTGTACACATAAGTGTATGGCTGGAGGCGTTAGTGTTTGCATCAGTATGTATCTGAGTGTCTCAGTGTACAAACAGCAGTCTACCTATCTCTCTTATAGGTATATGTATAACTATTGGCTTGGGAGTATCACTATGTACATGAGAGTGTATTTGGGTGTGTTAGTCTACAGATCATTGTGTGTCTGTGTGTATCATTCTATGCATAAATGTGTCCTTGGGTGTCTTAGTGCATACCTGACAGTGCACCTGTGTGACTAAGTGAATGCATCAGTGTGTGCCTAGATGTCTGAGAGTCTATTCCTGTTAACCTTCAATATATTGCTCTTTGTAATAGTCTTTGTGAAAGTTTCTAAGGTTAAACATCTGTGTTTTGTGAGTGTCTTAATATATATATATATATATATATATATATATATATATATATATATATATACACCTGTATTTATATTACTGTATTAGTCTATTACTGTCACTAGCTCTCTGTAGCTATGTGTATTTATGGACAGAAATAGATGTATAAAAATACCCAAATCATAAATATAAGATAAACTTTGATTGTATTACGTTAACCATTCAAAGTTTTCAATCTGTAATAAAAAAATAAAATAGCAACATTTTACACATGACAAGTGTTTAGCACTACATATAAATGTACAAATGTGATTTAAACATGTTACATTTCATAATCCACTGTTTTCAGTGGATATACTTTCACACTACATAATAAGTGCACATAGATACTCATCCTTAAACAGTGTGGGGGGAATAGTCACTAAGACATTATAAAAAAACATAACTTCATAACAAGTTATTTTGAATTGACATTAATCTGTATGGTACTTACTAGCAGTATTAACCAAACTTTGTCATCTATAGTGCTCAAATTATATAAACAATATTACAGGTTTTTAATGCAATGAATGTGTATGAATCACACTACTAATTTAAAAAGTATCTGTAAACATCACCCTTGGTAGGCCGCATGAATTCAGAAACTCCACTCATCCATTTAAGAGGAAGAGGACTATAGTATGTGATCATTTTTTTTATCTTCAGTAGATGTTTATTTCAGTTCACCGATTGTAATGTCCATTTTCAGGTTATTAGTATGTGTCCAATTTCCATCCAATATGAAAAATATTTCTAAATTTAAAATCCGTAAGAAAGATATCACCCTTGTTAGGCCGTATGATGCCTTATTTCTACTTTTAAAACTTCCATACACTTACTGTTCCATTCCTCCAGTAGTAATCTTTCTTAGAACTTTGGTTCAAGAAACAGAAGTTAAGAATGTGGTAGTTTAATAGTAATCTCTGCTTAAATGTACACTTATCATTAATGCACTCTGTCCATCCAGTTGTGTTCTTCATGTAAATGGTGTAATGTCCAGATGTAACACTTACTCCCTCATGGAAAATAATAGCTGTGCAGATATATGTCTTACCAGATATTGATATTTGCCCTTCTTTCAAATTTGTGATTTGAGTTTCCAATTTAGTTCCATCTGCTTTACATTGTTGCTGCATCAAGATTATGGGGGTCATTACAACCCTGGCGGTCAAAGACCGCCAGGGCTGTTTTGGCGATTGCACAGCCAATAGGCTGGCGGTGCAATCTGGTGTATTCGACGGGGCTGGCGGTTTCCCGCCACATTTGCCCCGGTGGTGATAATCCACGTGGGCAGCGATGTTTGCAGCGCTGCCCAGAGGATTACAAGTCCCCGACCGCCAGCCTTTACCTGGTGGTTTGAACCGCAAGGAAATCGGCTGGCGGTACGGGGAGTCGCAGGGCCCCTGGCCACTGGCATGGGCAGTGCAGGGGCCCCCTGACAGGGCCCCATGCAGCTTTTCACTGTCTGCTATACGCGACTGCACCCGTCGCAGGGCCGCAATACCGCCGGCTCCATTTGGAGCCGGCTCCTGTGTTGCGGCCGAGCTCCCCACTGGGCCGGCAGGCGGAGCCCAGCGGGGATCTCAAAATGACCGCGGCCGCATTGGCAGCCGCCCCGTGGTCAGATCTTGGCGGGCGAGGTCATAATGAGGGCCTATATACTTCCCAGTTTTTCTTATGCTTAAACTTGAAAGGAGGCCTGAGTTGCATTTCATGCATGTATTATTTTGTGAAGCATCTTTAACTGACAGTTTTTGAATCTGGTAGAGTTAGGTAGATAAATAATTTTGAATCTATTTCTGTTGTTGGAAAAAAAGACAAATGTTCACAGTCATGCTGCCATGAGTAACTTAGTCCAAACAGTTCATCAATAGGTACCATCTCTTCTTCTAAAATTCCTAGTAAGACCATCAACATTTCTTGTGCATCTTCTTGACTACTTTGTCCAACTGTACAGATCCGGAGCACATATCTGCAATAGCCCTAATACAGGATGCAGATTATGTTTTTGTTCTATCACTCAACAACCGTTCTAACAAAGCTAATGATGCCGATCATAATTGTTTTTCCATTTTCTCTTTACATTCATGCACCAGACTAGGTAAGGAGTGCATTAACAACTACATTACCCTAAAGGTTGACTCCAGACACATTTGATAACTGGAAACCTAACCTTTCACCATTACATTTACTCTTGTTTTTCTCTGATACTTTTTCTTTTTCTTTTCTTCTTTTTTTCTGGAACATCAGTCAGATCTTTTGAAATGTTTCATTTTGGTAAGAGAGTAGGGGCCATATATACGAACACTTTTTCCCATAGACACAGAATGGGGAAAAACTTTTGCTACATCTGGCCCTAGGTTTTTAATAAATGGGAATTTACTCTAGGTGGGGAGCATACAGGGCTCTCAAACAGTTGTACTCCAATACACAACTAGAATCAGCATTTACTTTACTGTCATCAAAGTCTATTAGACACAAACCAGACAAACCTCTTAAGCGTGATAATGCTACATATGACATACTTCCCTTGAATACAGTGCTACCAATATTAATGAAAGCTGCAGCTACACTTAAACCTTGAGAATTATGTATTGGTAGAGCATAAGCTATAGATATAGGAAATTGCTTTCAATGTAAATACAGGTCTTGCACAAGTAAGAAATGCACAACAGATCTTGCTATCTGTTGACATCCTCAAGATCATCAAATTTAATTGCCAGATACTGAAATTCACTTCTGTTTGGATACAGAATATAATCTATTATTTTTCCACTAGCTCCATTAACTAATCCTTCTTCAACATTTAAATTATGTTGCAAAATTACTCTACAGTTCTTACAAACATGCAACTACTTTTCTAATCCCGCAATTTTGGAAACTGATCTTTCCAAACAATCCTGTTTTGACTGCAGTTTGTCATTTAAAAGTATTGTTACTCCTCGGGTGATCCATTTTATAAATTGATATCAATTCTAGTGTTTGTACTATAGTTGGAGTAATTGTTCTTAAAATGTGTGCATTCTTTAATGGTAGGCATTAAGCAGAGAATTTACTTTTTTCTTCAACAAATTGAAACATTAGCTCTGCTGCACTATTTTTTAAAGGAAATATGTTATTTATAAGTTTTGTTTTCTCACAACATTTTCCTTCTTTTTACAGTATTCCAACTCTAATATCCTCCAAAATACTTTCATATTCCTTATCAGATGCTTACACATGTTTGTAATCAGTTCCTTGTATTGAAAATGTACCCAAATATTTAAATTTCCAATGCTTCCTAAAGAGCTATGAGTTACTTCATGAGATAGAGTCTTAAATATGCCTTTTCACAGGGGTAAGTTGTGACAAATCACCAAAAGCAATCACATGCTTCCCTCCAAAAAGCACATCTTAGTCAATTTCTGTTGGATTCTCAAATGCACAAAGGCAAGAATTACGTTTGACAACATGCTCACTTCATCAATAAATAAAAATCTTAGTTTCTTGAAAACTCTGGAAACATTGTGCGAGCTTCACCAGATAACATTTGGTATTCAAATCTATTGTTATGTTCTACAGGGAGCAGTAGCAGATGATGCAAGGTAATCCCTTTAATATTTTATGCAGCTAATCCAGTAGAAGTTGTAACAACACACAATAAAATGGAAACTTCTGTAGATATGTTGTTAGAACTTGTAGTAGAAAGCTTTTTCCAGAACCTGCTTGTCCACTGACATATAAAACATTGGTTTAAAACTTGAAGACTTACACTGAATACTTTCATGCAGTAATCCGTAGTCTATTTTTCCTTTGACTTCCATATATATTTCTTCCTGCTCACTGTTGAATTGGCCTACTAAATCTTCCAACACAACATTTTCTACTCTTGTTGCATTGCTGTCTCTACTTCATTCATTGCTGTGATCCAAGTAACTCTGCTTCAGATCGTCAAGGTTTGAATAGCTGAAGAAGTACCAAGTAGAAACAAATCTCTTTTTTTAGCAGTTTGACAAGTAAGTTTTCTTTGGTTAATTTAGTTATCTTCGCATGCCAAACTAAACAACCGTTACAACCAGCTACACTATTATTGCCTTCATCAATATTTTTTGAAATATTACTTCTATAGGTATAGTATAACAGAATTTCATAAAGACCATATTTTCAATGTGTACACTTCTTTTTTGGGTAGCATCTAATATATTTGTTTTTACAATATCTGTACTCTCTGGATCAAATTCGGCTAAGTAGTGAATTTCTGGAAAATATTTCATAACTCTGTTTCGTGTGTTCACAAGGCCTAGGATAACCCAAACAATTCCTCCAGACTTTGAGAACAAAATAGCTGAGTTAAACCTATCACAACACCCATTTTCTTTTTTTTAATAATTTTTATTGGTTTTACATTCCAGATACATATTATATACTTTGCTCTATTTTACAGCAGGATCACATTTATCTGAGTTGGTAACATTCAAACACCTAACCCCCCCTTACTTGTGCACACTTCAGATCCACCTGTGGAAAACAGTATTAGTACATTCTGCGTTATTTGGGCTCCTGCGCCTGTGTTGTGACATTGGGAAACCCCGCATGCGCCTTCTGATATGGACTGTATTCTACTGGGTCCTCCTTTTATGATAAATGATGGTGCCTTTGCGTGTGTACGGTAATGGTGAGCGGGGTGTGTGGTAATGTGCTTACAGTATATATGAACTGGAGTGCCAGAACCAGTGGACAGTAGGGCAGCCTGGGCAAGGATCTTTGCGCTGACACGTCTATAATAAGTTACGCATCCGGGGGGGCAATACCGTCGTGGGGCATGCAGGCGTATTACTACTTAATATGTTGTGCGAAAGAGCGCCCACATCATGGGGGTTTATCATCATTTTTAGCTTCGAGTTTGGACACCAATGCTTCCCAGGTGTCGCAGTCTGTATGTTGTTTCCCCTCCCGTGCTAGTTTCCTCAGCACTTGATATTCTGTGCGGGCCCAGTGCAGTGTAGTGGTATGCCATGATTTCTGATCAGGTGCTCTAGGCACTTTCCAGTGCATTGCGATCAATCTTTTATACATCACGCATGCTAGGACAGCAAATTTGTGTAAGTGTCTGTGGGCCTGATTCCGACTTTGGCGGGCGGCGGAGGCCGCCCGCCAAAGTCCCGCCGACAAATGACCGCACCGCGGTCAAAAGACCGCGGCGGCCATTCTTACATTTCCGCTGGGCCGGCGGGCGCTCTCCAAAAGAGCGCCCGCCGGCCCAGCGGAAATGCCCCTGCAACGAGGATGCCGGCTCCGAATGGAGCCGGCGGAGTTGCAGGGGTGCGACGGGTGCAGTGGCACCCGTCGCGTATTTCAGTGTCTGCATTGCAGACACTGAAATACTTTGTGGGGCCCTCTTACGGGGGCCCCTGCAGTGCCCATGCCATTGGCATGGGCACTGCAGGGGCCCCCAGGGGCCCCGCGGCAGCCCCTACCGCCATCCTGTTCCTGGCGGGAGACCCGCCAGGAACAGGATGGCGGTAGGGGGTGTCAGAATCCCCATGGCGGCGGAGCGCGCTCCGCTGCCATGGAGGATTCTGTAGGGCAGTGGTAAACCGGCGGGAGACCGCCGGTTTACCCTTTCTGGCCGCGGCTGAACCGCCGCGGTCAGAATGCCCTTGGGAGCACCGCCAGCCTGTTGGCGGTGCTCCCGTGGTCGGTGACCCTGGCGGTCACCGGCCGCCAGGGTCAGAATGACCCCCTGTGTCTTTTTGTTCTTGTTCTCAGCCCCAGAAGGCATGACTTGGGGTCCACTGTCAGCCCGAGTCCTGTCAATTCCGAGATCGCTAGCACCACCTCTTTCCATACCTTTTGTACTTGAGGGCATTCCCAGACCATGTGGTAGAAGTGTGCCCGTGGCGCTTTGCATCTGGGACATGTCGGCTCCGAGCCGGGAAACATTCGCCCCAACCTGGCTGGGGACAAGTATGTTTGGTGCGTGAAGTTAAACTGGGTGTAGTGGAATATGGGGTTCCTCGACACTCCACGAGCATGTTGCAGGAGTCTTGGCCAATCCTCTTGTGGTACCGGGTCTGGGAGGACCGAGTTCCACCTCTCCCTGGCCCTCTCCATATGCGGCTCAGGGGGATTGTTAAGGAGCTTGTATAGGCTCGATACTACTTTTGTATGGGCATCATGTTGTAGGATATGGTGGATAATGGGGGAGATCTTTGGTTCTAGGATTCCTGCGCCCCATGTTTTTTTGATTGCCAAGCATATGGCGTGGTATGACAGGAATTGGCCGGGGTTTACTTCAGTGACAGCCTGCATGGCTTCAAATGACATTAGCTTACCCTTCTCAAAGCAATCACCCACTGACTGTATGCCCGCCTCTGTCCACATAGACGGCTGGTGCATTGCAGCTTCATACCATCCTGGGAGGAGATCCAGTGGAATATGCGGGGAATAAGGGAGCGTCTTGTGGCCTTTTTGGACGTATTTACCCCAACATGCGTGTGCCGCTGCTAGCCGTGGGTTAACCAATTCGCTTTTAGGGTGTTTAATTGACAGCTACGTTATCAGTGGAGTCCCTTTTAACCAGGACTCCAGCCATTCGGATTCTGCCTGCGTAGGTCTGTGGATCCAATTCTGTAGCCACTGCAGCTGGGCAGCAGCGCAATACAGTTCAAAATTGGGAGCTCCCAGAACGCCCGCGTCCACTGGGCATTGCAATGAGGTTAGTGCTACCCGCGCTCTACCCCCACCCCATATGAGTTGTAGAAGTGCTGTGTTCAGATTTCTGACAAAGCTCCTTGGGATGTTAATCGGCAAAGCTGCAAAATAATATAATAGCCTTGGTAGTATTAGCATATTCGCGACCGCCACCCTCCCTTGGGGCAAGAGTGGAAGTCTGTTCCAGAATTGTAATGTGCCCTTTATGGAAGCTAGTGCTCTCCCCAGGTTCCCGTCTCTCAAGTCAACTGTGTTGTGGTATATGTTTACCTCGAGGTATTTGAACGTTTCAAAGCACCATTTCAGTCGACCCGGCGGGGGAGTCTCCTGTCTCGCCGGTGGCCATCTGACCAGCGGGAATGCGCACAACTTATCCCAGTTTACCACTAGGCCGGATATGCTTCCAAATTCGGCCAGCAATTACATTACCGCTGGTATCACCTTGCTACTTTTCCGAATGTAGATTAGAGCATCATCAGCGTACAGCGAGATTGCATGGGGAAGCCCATTCCTGACTATCCCCCAGCTATCTTCCATCGAGCGTATTCTTGCTGCTAGTGGTTCCATTGCTATAGCGAACAATAACGGGGATAGGGGACATCCCTGCTTCGTGCCCCTGGAGATTGGAAAGCTGTCCGATATGACTCCCCCGTCTTCACTTTAGCTTGGGGGTTAGAGTAGAGTGTCTGGACCCAACGAATATAATTGGGGCCTATTCCCATTCGCCGCATTGTGGCCAGTAGGAAGTCCCACTCTAGCGTGTCAAACGCTTTTTCAATGTCCAGTGACAGCACAATTTCGTCATGTGCCTCCGGGGGGGGGGGTGTCGCCCATTATGCTCATCAATCTGCAAATGTTTAAAAAGGTGTTGCGTTTCGGGATGAAGCCGATTTGATCATCATGTATTAGGGTGTGTATGATAGGAGCTAGTCGGTTAGCCAATATTTTACCTAATATTTTGCTGTCTAAATTTAGGAGCGAGAGTGGTCTATAAGATTTGACATCAGTGGGGTCACGACCCTGCTTGGGGAGAACCACTATCATAGCTTCTCTCTGTCTCTGAGATGGGGGAAGCTGTTCATTGGCCCACGCCTCTTCAAACACCTTTTAGCAGTTGGGGCTTTAGGCGAGAAGAGTAGGTGGCATAATACTCTATCGGGAGGCCATCTATGCCAGGTGCTTTGTTCCTGGGCATTTGCGTCAAGGCTAATTCTATTTCACCCGTTGTCACAGTGGTTTCAAGGGAGTCCCTGTCTGCTAGGGATAATTGCCGTAATAGAGAGTCACTCAGGAAGGACTCGAGTTGCAGTGACGTGCACGAGGTACGTTTAGTGTACCACTTTGTGTAATATTCACGTAACGTTTCATTTATTCCGCGTTGTGTGGTTACCGTAGTGTGTATGCCTACCCGTATGGTCCCAATGGGGGACTGCTGTCTATCCTCCTGTAGCAGCCACGCCAACAATCTGCCCGATCTGTCGCCTTCTGTGTGCAAGCGCGATAAGTGGTAATTATAAGCGTGGCATCGGAGTCTGCTGTCTACTTCGTTGTATTTTGAGCTAGCTTCTTTTAGCGCTGTGTGGGGGATTTCGTTGCGTGCTACCACTATTTGTGCTACCCTGAGCTCCTGTTCTAATTTACCGATTTCCACCTGTAGGGTGCGTCTTACTCCCCATGTGGTGGACATGCATTGTCCTCGTACCACCACTTTATGGGCGTCCCACTCGGCTGCCCGTGAGTTTGCGGTCGAGTTATTTGTTTCCCAGTACTGATACAATGTGTTTTTTACAATTTCCATGAATGCCTGGTCTTGTAGAGCGTCTACCTGCAGGCGCCACGTGGGAATTGCCTGTCGCCTCCTACCCCAGTCCAGTCATACTTTCAGTGGTGAGTGATCCGACAGTGTCCTTGCTAAGTATTCCGACCCATTAACCAATGCTCCTATATCCCGGGTACCCCATATTATATCTATTCTAGTGTGAGTTTTGTGTGGTGCTGAGTAGAATGAATATTCCCTCTGTTGCGGGTATCCCATGCGCCATAAGTCATATAATCTCATATCCCCCGCCCATATCTGTAATGAACTTGTGGTGTTTCTTTTTGCTATCGGGCTTGCTGGAGCATTGGACCTGTCTAGTGTTGCATTTGGTGTGCTATTAAAGTCTCCCCCCAAATGGCCGGAGCCGAAGGGTTAACCAATAATGACAGCGTGAGTGCGCTGAGGAAGCCTGCGATCCCGCAGTTTGGGGCGTATATACCAACTACTGTCAGCTGTCTGCCATCTAACTGGCCTTCCACCACCACAAATCTACCGCCTTAGTCTATTCTGTCCACTGTTTGGAGGATTGGGACCCCGGCTGCTATCCAGATCAATACGCCCCTCGCGAAGGCCTAGTATGTTGTGCCTATTACCTGCCCACCCCACTTCGCGCGCAGCTCCTGCAGGTCGGGCTCCAGCATATGTGTCTCTTGTATAATAGCAATGTGTGTTCCCATACGTTTAAGGCGTGTGTACACCCGGGAGCGTTTACTCGGCGCTCCCAAATCCCTGACATTCCATGTTACAATATCGTATTGATTTATGTTACGTTTCATATGTGGTGCCATGTGGGTTTATAAGATGTGCCTATTTGTGCATGCCTGCCGATTACCTTCATCCCATGCTCAGCCACCCCCTCTGCTGTACCATTTAATAAAGATTCCATTTGCGGCAGTGAACCCTGCCTTTTAAGTGGATCTGTTGTGTGCTTTGTTACTAAATTACAACTCCCTCCCACCCCAACTGCAACCTTGACCCTGCTAAGAACTTGTGTGAAACTACTTAACCCATAACAGTGTGAAAAAACCTGTATCCGATTGGATGTCCGTGGTGATGTAATGTTGGCAACCAGATGTGGCTCTTTTACGGGGCTCACATCTTTCCACAGACTTAATCTGCTGATAACGTTGGGTGCCCCCCCATTGTGAAGGAGAGAGAGAGAGAGGGAACCCCCGCTCCACCAACTTGCCCGTCCCCCCCAATCCCTTATGCATGCGCCCCAGAAAGTGAGGGTGGGTTTATGATAAAGATACACGCTGTTATTGGTGCCCAGTCCTCCGTGGCCGTCCCTTCCAGACGGCCCCCGGTGCCATCCGAACACGGCCACTATTTGTATTAGTGGAGAGGTGGAGCGGTGGAGTATAGTTAAAGTTCGTCTGCAGGTCTAGGGGTAACTATCGGTCCTTTCCACACTCCGGTTATTGTAGAGTCAGAGCTGGCCGTGTCGGAGTCCAAGTTGATCTCGGGGGTCGGCCTGGGTCCTCCAAAGTTACTTTGCATCAGCAGAGGTGTTTCCTTTAGCACTTTCGCCCTTTCTTCGGCTGCCTGTCGATCATTGGGTTGACCCCTGGTGCGCCTCTTAGAACGTTTCCTCGATGCGGTGTTATCCATTCCTTGGCCCCTTCCGCACCCTCCCAGGGGTGCCCCAGGCCCTTGGCGTGTAACCATGTCCAGGCGTCCTCGGGGGAGGTGAAGGTGTGGGTGTGGTCCTCCAACACCCCTCGTAGTTTAGCAGGGAACAACAGAGCATATTTGATGTCATGTTCTTGCAGGCGCTGTTTGATTTTAACATAGGTGTTATGTTGATTTTGCACCTCCTGTGTGAAGTCTGGGTATGCATTAATGATTGAGTCCTCATAGTTATATGGGCATTTATTGCGGAACTGTTGCAAAATTGTGTCTCGATCCCTGTGATTTAAAAATCTAGCAATCAGTGGTCTGGGTGGTTGGCCTGGGGCCGGAGGTCTGCCCGGGATTCTGTGCACCCTTTCTATGGAGAAGAACTTGGAAGGAGCCCCGTTTAGTACTTCCTTGATTAGCCATTGCTCCAGGAATAACTCCAAGTTCGGTTGCCTCATGTTTTCAGGGAACCCCAGAAAGCGAACATTATTGCAGCGCGATCTACTCTCAGCTTCCTCTGATCTCCTTGGGAGTGCCTTCACCTCAGCATCTAGGCGCTGTATTTGTTTTTGATTATCTTGGGCCATGGGGGCCAATTCGGATATCACCTCTTCTGCCGATTTCACTCTTTCCGACAAATTGCGGTGATCCACACGAAGTAAATTTAGGTCTTGGGAGACTGCGTCTATTCTATTTTTCAGGGAGGATTTAATGTCTATGATCGCTTGCAATACTTTCTCAAATTGTGCAGAATGTGACAAGAGTGTGCTTTCTAATGTTTGTAGAGACGGGTTTGGTTGCTGGTCACAGGGCGCCACGCTTTGGGCGTTCCGGTCTTGGTTCTTGGTCGATTTAAGCCTGCCTGCCATTATGTCTGCCTGAAGGGAGCTGTGCGGGGTGTGGTGGTGCTCTGCTTAGTTTTGTTTTGACCTCGTAATAAGTTGCTCCTGCGCTGTGTATCCTTGACACAGTATTTGCTCCCTTGCCCACCGGGCACCGCGTTGGTTGGTGGAGTTTGAGCGGGGTTTATTATTCCCTATTCACTGACCAGAGCATGCCTCTGTCCACAAGTCAATGCAGGGGGCTGCCGGTGTAGCTGGCGAGTCGAGTTGCCCCGGGATCTGATAGTGCGTCCTCCTTGGGGTCGGGGTTCTGTGCTTGCTGCACTAGCGGTTCAGTCACCCAGAGGGGGCAGGGGTAGAAACAGGCCACAGTTGCACAAAGGGGGACGGAGAGACAGCCAGGGGCGCAGACAAAGGGAGCCAACCCCCGGGCGGGCTCACGTTCACCTCCGCTCGCGACGGCCAAGGTCCAGGGATGAGCATCTGCCAGTGTTCTCCGTCCCGTCGTGGCGCTAGCTGATCTGGTGTGATCTTGTGTGTGGTCTCTCTGCCCTCGCGGGCCGGACTCGCTTCTGCTCCCATCATCCCGCCCGGGTGGGGCCGACTAGACCACTGCGTTGCGCTCCGTGGAGCGTGGTTTGCCCCAGAGCCAGGCAGCAGTGCCTCTGTGAGTGCCTCCAGCGAGGGGGGGTAAGGGGGAGAGGAGCCCACACCGGTCCCTGCCGCCGCATCTCCCCCGCCACAGAAATCCAAGCCCCCCGCACCCGGCAAATCCACGGCCCTCACCTCCAGTCGGGCGCCGCTCTGCTTCTCATTCAGGCAGGCTGAACCGGGCTAGCGTGGGCCCTCCTGCACGCCTCGAGCCCAGTGTCCAGGTCGGCCTCCTGTGGGTCGCTGCACAATTTGGTCCGGCACCCCAGCCCGAGTCAACACCGCCTCAGTACTGCGACCTCGGCCCCTCAGGGGAAGGGAGAGCCGGGCTGCTAGCCGCAGGTCACCTCGCGCTGGGCGCCGCCATTGTGAGAGCTCCCAGCTCCATACTTCGATTCCAGGGCCAGTCTCGGCCGTTCGCCCCCGTATTACCAGGTGTCTACTCCCCTCGACCGCTCTCAACCGGGGGGGGCTCCTCACACCCTCTGCGGTGTTGATGAAATTCCAGGGGGGGCGCCCTAAAGGATAGTTATGGCGAGTCCGGGACAGAGCTCGCTAGCTAGGCGCCCTTCCCGGACGGCATTTTGGCTCCTTCACCTATCACAACACCCATAAGAACTTATCTCTCTGTGTGAAAGCATGTTCAAGCTGAAAATGTAAAATGTCTTTGATAGAGACTTTCCTGCAGAAATATCCTCCCAAGTTTCCTTCATCTCTGTTTATTCTGACTTAAGGATGTATGCCATGACATACCGGGCAACAGCAATAGAATTGTCCGCAACATAAAGCAGATTACTCTTCCATTAGAAAGGATAGGCCTTGGAAATCCAAAATTTCACCTAGTATAGTATAAACCTTTTCTTTGCATCTGTATCTATGGGAACAATATTTGCCACACTTATGTGTTTGGAAACGTAGAACTTGCTGTCTTAATGGTTTGCTGTGATTGTCAATTTGAATGCCACATGTAACATACTTCTCTATAAAAGACAGCACACACTCATCAGGGTCAGTTATAAATTTTAGGGTACCCTTTATACATAACAGCATCTGTATGGAAAGGTCTCCCCTTGCTTGGTATTCTTTTGTCAAAAAAAAAAATCTGTAAGTTCTCCAAGAGGAGGATTTGTTTTCTTGCGTATGAAAGCCAGCATAGCATGAAACTTCTGTTTGCAATATCTACAAACATTAGCTGGATCCAAGGAGCAAAGTACTCCTGCTCTATGCTACGCTTAGAAATGTTAGTAAATCATCCCAATGCATACTCTGGTGATTTTACAAACCAAGTACGAGGAATTAGATTTTGTAACATACGTTTAACTTCTCCATGACTACAGTACGAGTATTCTTTAGTTCCACATTGACAAGCCATCACATTGGTTACGTTGTACTCAAGATTTTAATCTTTTCCTTGTATCTTATCCACACAAATCTCTTGCAGAAAACTTTTGGATATTAACCCCTTTCTTAAGAATATGATTAACAACATATGAGAGTCCAGACAAATCACTTTCAAATAACGATGGAATAGATGAGGAATACTTTGTCAAAACCTAGGACTCTCTGAATATAGTATTGTTGATGTGTACTCAGCCGCTGGTATTTGAACTGGTTGGTCATCATAACATCCACCTACAAGCAATAAGCTTCTAAACCTTTTTCCCAGACATTCAAAGGAGCTCCTCTAGCTTCTTTCATTTGAAACAAATCAATAGAATCCCCTACAACATCTTTGAAATGTAGTAGATGAATACTTTAGTGTTCATATATTTCTTCTAACTTCTGCTTGTCCACTTTTACAATCTGTCCACTAGGCTATACTATTTCATCTTTAACACAGGTTACATCTTCAGTAATATCAACGTTAGTATATCAAAAAATCGTGTTTTTTTTCAATTTATTGACATCTACTAATTCTTGCCAGATTTAATTTTACTTTTCATGGGAACTACATTTACTATAATAATCAGTGGTTCATTTACGTCTTTTTCAACACCCACAGTATCAAAAATGTTTTTTAATCTAGAGGTAAATATACTACTCTTCCTTTTAGACCTTTTTGTAGTTCTGTTGGAGGCAGTTTCCCTGTTTTGGCTCCATTCAAGCAATCACTTGAAATGGATGTACAGTTTAAATTCAAATTGATTCATACACATTTAATGAATTAAGTTAATCTGGCATAGGTACCAACTCTAATTTGTTATGAATTGCTCTAGCTGGCATTTTATTCTCTTGTAACTTATAGCAATACTTAGATTTAATTTGCTTTGTGCGTAAATCAAAGTGTTCCTCTGCAAATAGATATGAACCCCATTCCTGACACTTAGCATTATTATCTTCTTCAGTTTTAGAAAAAACATCTAAATAGCGAGTTTGGTTTTTGTAGTGAGTATGTCGACAAGAGACACAAATATACTCAGGTTTCTCATAACACACTGAAATTAATTTGTCTATTTCTTTTCAAAATGTTTCAATATTAATTTCTGTGTCTATTTCCTGTACAGCTTCAATCGGTACCTTGTCATTTGTTCCTATTCTCTTCTTCAGGGCCAAAGAAACGTAACTCAATGTCTTTAGAAACTTTCTCAACCTCAGCTATAATACAATGTAAGAGAGTTCTATTCCAATCTCCTAAAGAGAAAGCTGGGGTTTTCACATAATATAGTCTCCTTACCAAATTTTGCATTTCTGAATGATGCACAGCTAGCATTCTAAAGGGATGAAAATGACTTTGAAATACTTTCTTTGAAAAACATGCCAGTAAATACCCTTGTAAGTTACAATAATTTCTAAAATAGCAAAGATCTAATTCTTCAGGCATTTTAGTTTTTTGTTTTAGACTTCTCTATGAAAATTCTCTTAAGACATGTTTTAATTTATTAATTGACTCCTGACCTACACTACAAATACTACTATACGTCCACTTGTACACAGAAGCCTGTTTATGTCTTCCTTGTAGTTCTTCAGCTATCCTAGCAATTGTCTCTTCTGTTTCTATAGGATTGCCATCTTTCACTTCATAACAATGACCACGTGTATCAACTGCATGTACTAATGCATTCTCCTAGAAGTAACTCTCTTCATTAAAAAAGGGTTCTGCACTAGATGGGTGCATCCATTCGCCTATAAAGATTTTGTAAATAATTTTCTTTCTTACACTCCTAATCCTCAGGGACATGACTGATTTATCCAGTGTCTTCATTCTATTCAATATTAAAATAATCCATTTTCTCTTCACAACAAATGCTTTGTCAATTACATTCTCAATATAGTGTTTTTTTTCCTAACAGCACTTCTCCTCATACTTCATCTTCTCCCACAAATCTTGAAATACTCTGTTTTGAAACATTTTTGATCTCAACTCCTTAAATTGTTGCTGGCTAAAAGTCTGTGGCTTCTTACTGGATTTCTTAACTTTTAGAACAACATACATTGCAATTCATCACTACATTCCAAATTTCCACTTTGAATTAATTTTACGGAATACTTTAAAACAAGTCCTAGTACTCTTACCAGTATCTCTTTTCTTCTTCTGGACATTTTCCACCTTTTTTATTTTTTACTATGAATTTTGAGCAGAGAGCAGAGTTGTTTCTTTTTTCCTTGTTTCTGTACTTAAAAAAAATACCTGGAAACCAACTAAAGAATACATTGACACATGTAGTAAAACAAATTTAACACAATAACATTATCTAATACAAAGTTTACTTTATACTAAGGTTGCAAACATACACTACATCACTGCTTCCCTGTATCTGTGAGACTATTTATATTAGATTTCTATTACTGCATCACTGAACACAAGACTTTTTCCTACATCTACTAGTCAATGTACAACTGTATATCTACTTGTGTCATAATATTCATAAGTGTTACCTTGTTCAGGCCACTAGATGTATCACTGTCTTGCTCACAGCTTTTCTACATAGATTAATGCCCTTCCAAATGTGTCACTCCATGGATATGTGTCTCTTACTGTATGCATTAATATCTCTCAAGATGTCTGACAGTATTCAGGTGTGGCTGCATCAGTAGATATATCACCACATGACTGCTTATATTAGCCTCTGCACAGCTGTATAGCTGGGTGTGTCAGTCTATCCATTAGTGTTTAGCTGCCTATCTCAGTCTATGCATCAATATGTGCCCAGTATATCAGTATATGTATTAGCGTGTACCAATTATTATTCATATGGAACTGTGCAACTAAGTGTCTAAGTATATCTATATATTTACCTGAGTGAATCAGTGTATGCATTGGTGTGTGGCAGTGTATATACCAGTGTACTTCTAGGTGTGTGAATGTCACTCTATCCCTCTCTGTCTACCTAGGTGTCTCAGTGTATACATCAGTGTACATCTGAATGATTCTCTGAATACATCAGTGTCCACTTGGCTGTGTCACTTTATGCCCCAATATGTGCCTTGATCTGTCTGCCCATGCCTAATTGCATCCCTGGATGTATCATTATAAGTGTAAGACAGTGTGTCTGGATGTGTCACTGTATAAATCAGCGTGTGCATGGCTCTGTCAGGGTATAGTTAAAAGTGTATCTCTGTGTCCCACTACATGCATTACTGCAAACCTAAGTGTCTCAGTGTATATGTCAATGTGTCTCTGGATGTGTCAGTATATGGATCGCTGTCACCTAGGTATAATGGGTGTATGCATTACAGTGCACCTGGGTGACTCAGTCAATGCATCAGTGTCCACCTGGTTGTTTTCAGTTCATGCAACAGTACATGTCAGGGTGTGTCACTCTACTCATTAGTAAGAGCCTGGGTATGATAGTCTATACATCACAGTGCGCATAGGCATATCAGTATTCAGATCAGTATATGCCTAGGTGTGTCAGTGTAGCATCAGTGTGTCCCTGATTGTGTCATTGAACCTATCAGTGTGATCCTTGGTGTGAGAATTGGTATATTAGCATCTGCATTGGTGACTACACATTCACAGTATTTGTGACTGCATTGTTTTTTCCCTGGGAGAAACTAGTGCTGCAATTGGTTCTTTGAAACCTTCCAAAGCCCCTGGTCCTGACAAAATACCTGTGGATCTATACAAATCTGAGCCAATAATCTGGTGTAGTTACATAAACATGTCATCCAATGCTACAGCAGCAGGGGGCCCTATCCCTGCTACCTGAAAGGGTGCTGAAATTATAGCTATCGACAAAAAGGGTAAAGTGAGCTCCCCTGCTAATTATAGACCTACTAGCCTTTTCAGCAACTTACAAAAAAAGGTTTGAGAAGCAGTTCTTGGATAGGCTTTTACAGTGGGTTGATTATAATGATGTGTTGTCCCCCCCTTCAGGCGGGTTTTAGACCCAAAACTAGCACTGTAGACCAAGTCTTCCGGCTGGCTCTTTAATATTGGAAATATGTATCACTTGCTAAATAAAGTTTGTATGTCACTTTCGTGAATCTTTGGGCAGCTTTTGATTTAGTTCCCAGCTGGACATTATGGGAGGTTTTAGATAAAGTGGGTATACCCAGGAACCTAATTCACGTTTTAGTGCAGCTCAACAAGTTACATATGCCCAGATGATATGGGGCAAACGGGGAGAATTAACTGTTCACATCCCCATACAGCGGGGGGTTTGACAAGGTTGCATTCTGCCACCCTTGGTATTTACTTTGTACATAACTGGGGTTGTGCAAGTCCTGTCTTCTTGTCAGAATGATTCCCCCACTTTAAATGCTCACAAAATTCCCATACTACTGTTTGCAGATGACTCCCTCCACATTTCTAAAACTCTGAAAGGGCTACAGATTCTTGTGGATAGGTTTACAGTTTTTTGTGGAGATCATGGGCTGGAATTGAATGTTAGTAAAACAAAACTGATGGTGCTTAGCCCTGGGCCACTCAAGAGATGCATAATTATTATAGATGGTGCTCCCTTGGAAAGGGTTGGGTCCATAGACCATTTTGGTGTCAGGATCTCAAACAATGTTAAATGGGAGGACCAGATAAGTAAGAGTGCTTTTATCCTGCAACATAGGTCAGGTGCCATTCTGCGGTTGTATGAGAGTACCGGTGCAAGAGCTGTATCCCTGGCCCTGAAAATCTCTACAGCAAAAGCACAGAATGCTGCTACCTATGGTGCTGAGGTATGGGCTATTGGGAAGCTTATAGATTGTGTGTGGGTTAGAATAGCTTTGTCAGAGGACTACTTGCATGTCCACGCAGTACTCCTCTGGTATGAGTTTTAAAACCCTTGTTATATTGGATAAGGATATGGACCACCCCAAAACTTAGCACTTATAGAAACTCACTTCTTGCTTTCTTAAAAGGAATTAATGTAGCCTCCATCCCACGGTTTAAGCATGTGTCAAACTGGTTCCGTATTGTGGGTGATTGGAGTTTCTGGGAAAATCCTCAGGGACTAAGGAAAACCCATATGCTATCCCTGAAATCAGCTTATTAGGCCTACATTAGGAACAATCATCTTTTTATTAGAATTCATGGGAGACTGACAAATCAATGTCTTGACCTTATGTGGTACCCCCGGTATGAGTATTTTAAAAATATTATTCTTGATCCCCTTGCCAAGAGCTTATACATTTGCTTTCGCTATGGGTGTTTGCCACTAATGTTCTTAATAAGTAGCTGGAGGGCAACATCTGTATCAAGTATCTGCCCAGCATGAGTTACAGCCCCTGAAACTGTCGAACATCTTTTGTTCTTCAGTACAGCTTACGTTCTTCCTCAACGTAAGTGGATAATACCCACTTGCCAGAACTTGAGCACTAGACAATATGTTACTGCTTTTAGGATCTTAAAAAGTGATACTTCTGCTGCTATGTTGCTGGCAGTTGGGAAGTTCCTTGTGGCTGCATGGGATATACGCACTTGTTTTTTACAAGATTGCAAATTAATTATGTTAATAACCTGTGCTAATCCCATATGTATGGGCATGCACAGGCTAGTTTTGTTTTTAAGGTCAATGAATCGTGTTTACCAAGTATGAAATCATTTATGTTTAGTGGCCTGGGCTTGGGGATTGATATGGTTTTACTTTTTTTGCTTGTGTTTTATCTTGGTCTGTTACCTACTGTATTTATTAATGTAAATTATGTGGTGTCTTTTGTTCTGTTGCTTTGATGGTTTAGTGACCAAATAAAGCTTTGTATGATGTTGATCATGTATGATGAATACACAAGTGACTTTCTCACTATTTCACTACATACAAGACTGACTGTGTCTTTTATCTATTAGCTATATAAGTACCATATGTTCTAGTAGAGTGCATATATACCTGGACATAGGCCTCTAAAACCTTTCATCTCAGTCACTAAAACCCAGAACATGTTTCATCTTTTAAAAAAAATATAATCTTGTATATTCTACACGTATCTCAGTTAAAGGGTGACTTTTCTCACAACACATAATGTAAACCTACTTAAACACATTTTCTAATACCAAGTGACTTAAAAATTAAAATGTGTACAGATACTCACAATTAGTACCCTAAACACATTTAAACCTCAATTTACATAAACAAGAATCTATATTATCAATGTACAAAACTACTTCTTGCATTCAGTATATTACATCCTAAATACATCTCTTACTGCAGCCTATGTACTTACCTTCTCTATGTGTACATCAATATATACATGGTTGTTAATATCCCTAAATTAGTATGTCTCCCTTTATACTTGTATTATTTTCTGTCTCCTTAACAGTATACATTAAACATATACCTTAACAGAGCAAGTGCACTTACAACACAAAATAAATTGAAACCACTTTCAACCTGCGCTCACCCAATCTTTTTTCTTACCTTTTCAAGTAATATACTTCACTCACATCAATGTCTAACTGATAGTGAAATAACCTCTATCACCTCTCAATACATGTATGACACTCAACAAGAATTCAACATTGCTTTTATACATGCCCATTTCTGTATAGACAAACACATTACATTTTTAGAACTAAACATTCATTTATTTTACCATTAAATTACTCATTAGTGCATTCCCCATACTGGCATCAACACACATGAGGGATCACTTTAATGTACTGATAGAAACTGGAAATATCCTTATCCAAATTCAACTGAATACCTTTCTGATATGATGAATTACTTGTTTAATTCCTTTACATAAACTTAGTATTTATATCTTCTATAGCATTTTGTGAACAGACTGCTTACTTTGTTTTACCTAACATTAATTTATTCATATGCTAACAATTGTAAAATAAAGTACACATACCTGATGATTCTCTTTCTTGTGCTCTATGTTTCTCTTTCCGTATCAGTTAGAATTTCTTCTCACTGAAAAAAGCTCAGAAAACCAACCACAAGAATGGAAGTACACTCTCATAGCAGGCAACCAGTAATTGCAACTTCATCAACTCTCTTTTCAAGGGTAGTTAGTCAGTAAACCAATCACAATCTCCCTTTCATGTTAATATGATATTCTACAACTTCTCACTGGTTGGTATGGTTAACCCTTTGCAGTGCTCCTGAAACGTTAGTCAATACAATGTGAGTTTCACCGGATCAGATGATCCACCTCAGCACTCAGCGTAAACCCCCTGTGTAAATTCACAGGTGGATCCGTGGATCCATGGGGAAGGTCGGAAATTATGTTTTGATCTTATAAAAAAAATACACATCCTTATAAACACTTTTTTAGAACACAAAACCAAACCATAACATTAAATTATCATTATGAATCATTACTTCCTCTAAATATATGATAAAACAAAGTAACAATCTAGTCTTTTTTACTATTTCCTTCCCCTCATGATCCTCTAGCGCTGTTACCATAGTAACACAGTCTACAGCATAAGCAATCTACTGCACCAGGTCACAAGTTCATAACAGTTTCTGGCTAGAGCATGTTTAGTTTCAAGCCATATTTAGCAGGTGTGGTTGAATCTTTTAAAGTGAACCTATCACAGCTCTTTTCACTGTTTTTAAATTTTTCTAATCCCAATCAAATATTATTAGAAAGTGGATTATTAATAAGGGTGGGTACATACCTTCACTTAGCAATAGGTCAATAACCTCCTTTAGGTTCCGTTAGGTCTCAAAAGAATTAACCCAACCTCAACCCTGGTAGCTTGGCAATGAGCAACAAGGCTTAACTTAAGAGACAAAGGCCCTCATTATGACTACAGCATTATTTGGCGGGGAAGCCACCGGCAGCCACACTGGCGGTCAGCAGTCTAGTGGAGCTTGCTCCGTCATCATCGCCATATCACCACAATACTGCCTGCCATTATAAAACATTGTAAACAGCGTGGTGGTGTTGTGTTGGTGGGTGCTGGGAGCGGAGCAAGCACCATGGACATCCAGGACGACCACTGCATCCACCAGGTAAGGTGATCATCTGACAGGGGAGAGGGTGTTGAGTGTTGTGTGCGTGAATGGTGGTGTGTGTGTGAATGGAGGGGGGTGCGGGTGTTGTATGTGCTTGTGTGTGTATGTGTGCAAGTGTCTGCGTGCTTCTGTGAATGCATGTATGTGGGGGGTGAGGGGAGTATGTGTGTGTGTATACGGGGTTGGGGGAAGTGCAGTGGTCATTTGTGCATATGTGTGTGAATGAGTGAGCGTGGATGTGTGCATGTATGTATATATGTATGTGTGGTATGTGCTTGTGTGGATCGAGGGCAGGGGGTCAGTACAGGGATCAGGGGGTCAGTAAAGGGATCGAGGCGTGTCGCTGCTTGAGGGGGTGGAAGCTCCTGATGGGGTTAGGGTTGAGGGGGCTCCTACATGGAGGAGGGGTTGGGGAGTCCTGTAGTGGCAACAGGAATTAGTATTCCAGTCACCAGTATCGTTATTGCCAGGGATTTTGTGGCGGGCTGCCGCCAAAAAATTTCGGGGGATAAGGATACTCATTATACCGCGGGCAGTGCTAGGTTGACTGCTGGGCCAAAGGTTGTCAACCTTTGGCCAGGCGGTCCCACCCCCTTGGCGTTACAGGCAGAGAGGGTGTCAGCGGTCTGACCGCCACCGCCGGTGTGGTGGGGCAGGACCACCTGTATCATAATGACCCCCAAAGTGTGTAAAGCATTCAAGTATCCTAGAACAGTAATTAAGTAAAACACAGAAAACAGTTTAAAAAAAGGAACTATTTTTATCTTTAATTTGACACCAAATGAATAAAATCGGATAAGGGGAACTGGAGGTATGAATTTTTAAAGAATTAGGGGGTCATTACGGCCATTATGAGATCCCCGCTGGGCCGGCGGGGATCTCGGCCACAACACAGGAGCTGGCTCCAAATGGGAGCCCGTGGTGTTGCGGCCGTGCGACGGGTGCAGTTGCTTCCATTGCGCTTTTCACTGTCTGCATAGCAGACAGTGTAAAGCTGCATGGGGCCGTGGCAGGGGGCCCCTGCACTGCCCATGCCAGTGGCATGGGCAGAGCGGGGGCACCCAGGGGCCCCGCGACTCCCCTTTCCATCAGCCTTTTCATGGCAGTGCAAACCGCCATGAAAAGGCTGGCGGGAGGGAGACTCATAATCCGAGGATTACTCCCGCCGGGACTAAAGTGGCGGGAAACCTCCGGTCCTGGAGGTGCGACCGCCACGGTCGTAATACCAAGGATTTCACCGCCAGCCTGCTGGTGGTAAAATCCGCCAAAACAACCCTGGCGGTCAAAGACCACCAGGGTTGTAATGACCCCCTTAATGTTTTCTAGCGCATAAAACAAAAAGCACCAATCTGGTCCTCTGGTCGCACCTCGCCCGCCGCAAAGTCAAAGTTTCCGGCCGACCGTGATGGAGCCCTGCTCGGCTATAGCAAATGGGATGCCTTGGTCAAAAGTTTATCTTCTGACTTAGGCCCAGATTTATACTTCTTCATGCAAAGCTGCGTTAGCGCATGTAGGAAAGTACCATCTTGCCTGGCATGTTACCCCCATATTTCACTGTATATGTGTTGTTTTAGGGCCCCAGTGCTCATAAGTATGTGCCCTGTATGTGTTCCCTGTGTGATGCCTAACTGTCTCACTGAGGCTCTGCTAACCAGAACCTCAGTGGTTGTGCTCTCTCTGCTTTCCAAATTTGTCACAAACAGGCTAGTGACTAAATTTACCAATTCACATTGGCATACTAGTACACCCATATAATTCCCTTGTATATGGTACTGAGGTACCCAGGGTATTGGGGTTCCAGGAGATCCCTATGGGTTGCAGCATTTCTTTTGCCACCAATAGGGAGCTCTGACAATTCTTACACAGGCCTGCCAGTGCAGCCTGAGTGAAATAACGTCCACGTTTTCACAGCCATTTACCACTGCACTTAAGTAACTTCTAAGTCACCTATATGTCTAACCTTCACCTGGTAAAGGTTGGGTGCAAAGTTACTTAGTATGTGGGCACCCTAGAACTAGCAAAGGTGCACCCACATTGTCCATTACACGTGTGCACTATACATAGGTCACTACCTATGTATAGCTTCACAATGGTAACTCGGAAAATGGTCATGTAACATGTATAAGATCATGGAATTGTCACCCCAATACCATTCTGGTATTGGGGTGACAATTCCATGATCCCCCGTGTCTCTAGCACAGAACCTGGGTACTGCCAAACTGCCTTTCCGGGGTCTCCACTGCAGCTGCTGCTGCTGCCAACCACTCAGACAGGTTTCTGCCCTCCTGGGATCCAGGCAGCCCTAGCCCAGGAAGGCAGAACAAAGGATTTCCTCTGAGAGAGGGTGTTATACCCTCTCTCTTTGGAAATAGGTGCGAAGGGCTGGGGAGGAGTAGCCTCCCCCAGCCTCTGGAAATGCTTTGATGGGCACAGATGGTGCCCATCTCTGCATAAGCCAGTCTACACCGGTTCAGGGATCCCCCAGCCCTGAACTGGCGCGAAACTGGACAAAGGCAAGGGGGGTGACCACTCTCCTGACCAGTACCTCCCAGGGGAGGTGCCCAGAGCTCCTCCAGTGTGTCTCAGACCTCTGCCATCTTGGAAACAGAGGTGTTGGGGGCACACTGGACTGCTCTGAGTGGCCAGTGCCAGCAGGTGACATCAGGGGCTCCCATCTGATAGGCTCTTACCTCTCTTGGTAGCCAATACTCCTTCCTTGGTAGCCAAACATCCTTTTCTGGCTATTTAGGGTCTCTGCTTTGGGGAATTCTTTAGATAACGAATGCAAGAGCTCACCAGAGTTCTTCTGCATCTCCCTCTTCACCTTCTACCAAAGGATCGACTGCTGACTGCTCCAGGACGCCTGCAAAACCGCAACAAAGTAGCCAGATGACTACCAGCAACATTGTAGTGCCTAATCCTGCTGGCTTTCTTGACTGTTTCCAGGTGATGCATGCTCTGGGGGTAGCCTGCCTTCACCCTGCACCAGAAGTCCTGAAGAAATCTCCTGTGGGTTGACGGAATCTTGCCCCTGCTAACCCTGGCACCAAAAGACTGCAACACTGGTCCTCTGGGTCCCCTCTCATCCTGACGAGTGTGGTCTCTGGAACACAGCAACTCTGTCCAAGCGACTCCCACAGTCCAGTGACTCTTCAGTCCAAGTTTGGTGGAGGTAACTCCTTGCCTCCCCACGTTAGACTGCAAAGCTGTGTTCTGCGTGATTTGCAGCTGCTCCGGCTCCTGTGCACTCTTACAGGATTTCCTTCGTGCACAGCCCAGCCTGGGTCCCAAGCACTCTGTACTGCAGTGCACAACCTTCTGAGTTGTCCTCCGGCATCGTGGGACTCCCTTTTGTGACTTTGCACGGACTCCAGTTCACTTTTCTTCTAAGTGCCTGTTAGGGTACTTCTGCGGGTGCTGCCTGCTTCTGTGAGGGTTCCCTGAGTTGCTGGGCGCCCCCTCTGTCTCCTCCTACAAAAAGAAACATCCTGGTCCCTCCTGGGCCACAGCAGCACCCAAAAACCTCTACCACAACCCTTACAGCTAGCAAGGCTTGTTTGCAGTCTTTCTGTGTGGGAATGCATCTGCAAGCTTCATCGTGACGTGGGACATCTGTCTTCCAAAGGAGAAGTTCCTAGTCCTCTTCTTTCTTGCAGAGCTCCAAGCTTATTCCAACCGGTGGCAGCTTCCTTGCACCTTCAGCTGGCATTTTTCTGGGCTCCTGCCCACTCTCGACACTGTCACGACTATTGGACTTGGTCCCCTTGTCTTACAGGTACTCAGGTCCAGAAATCCACTGTTGTTGATTTTCTGGTGGTTGTTCTTCCTGCAGAATCCCCCTATCACGACTTCTGTGCTCTCTGGGGGTAGTAGGTGCACTTTACTCCTACTTTTCAGGGTCTTGGGGTGGGGTATTTTTCTAACCTCCACTGTTTTCTTACAGTCCCAGCAACCCTCTACAAGCTCACTTTGGTCTGGGGTCCATTCGTGGTTCGCATTCCACTTTTGGAGTATATGGTTTTTGTTGCCCCTATACCTATGTGCTCCTATTGCAACCTATTGTAATTCTACACTGTTAGCATTACTTTTCTTGCTATTACTTACCTAATTTTGGTATGGAACATATAATTTGTGTATATATATTACCTTCTTACTGAGGGTACTCACTGAGATACGTTTGGCATATTTTCATAAAAATAAAGTACCTTTAATTTTGGTAACTCTGTGTATGGTGTTTTCTTATGATATCGTGCATATCTTATAAGTGGTATAGTAGGAGCTTTACATGTCTCCTAGTTAAGCCTAAGCTGCTTTGCCATAGCTACCTTCTATCAGTCTAAGCTGCTAGAAACACCTCTTCTACACTAATAAGGGATAACTGGACCTGGCACAAGGTGTAAGTACCTCTGGTACCCACTACAAGTCAGGCCAGCCTCCTACAGCGCAGTTCTGCGTGAAAAAATATAGCGCCAGCTAGCGCCATTTCAAGGTGCCAGCCAGGCACATTATTTATAGAATGGTGCTAGCTGGCGCTAAGGTCCCTGCTTATGGTTGCATGGTACCCAACCCTGGAGGCACATAGGGCACACCTTAGGGGTGACCTATATGTAAAAATAAGGTAGTCTAAGACTTTGGAAGTACTTTTAATTCTAAAGTCAAATGTGCATATAATTTTAGTTTAAAAGCAGACAGCAAGGCAGGCCGGCCTTTAAAATGACACTGGGCACCTCAGCAATGCACCTATGGGTTCACTGCCTATGCTAAAGTCACTAAACCTATATGCCCTACCATATACTAGGGACTTAAAGGTAGGTTGATACTGCCAATAATAATGAGCCTAATTTGCATATCCACTTTACACAGAGCACTGGCCCTGGGACTG
This sequence comes from Pleurodeles waltl, assembly GCF_031143425.1. Lineage (NCBI taxonomy): Eukaryota > Metazoa > Chordata > Amphibia > Caudata > Salamandridae > Pleurodeles > Pleurodeles waltl. The sequence goes on from NC_090436.1 coordinate 844,790,235, forward strand.
GTAAGCAGTACCCAGGACACAGCTAAGACTCAGTAACCACCAGCATCTGTCCAAAGAGCTATGCTGACCAGAGTAAAAAGGGGGGCTTTCTTATAAACATATACCTACAATTCACATAACCCCACTACCTACCTTCACCCACAAAATATCCACAACAGCCAATGGAATCAGTTCTTCTTACAGACTGTACCCATTACTCTCCATTTCAACTGATATTCATTTCATACCATCCTCATTCAGCTGCAGTCATCTTGTGTGCTTCTCCAGATTACCTCCAAGATGTTCAGAGTGTGGATTGTGGCTCACAGCTTTGTGTTCTGGGCCAGAGAGAGTGCAAAAAGAAGTAATATTGACAGGGACCTAGGTTTGCCTAATGTGGATATTACTTGGATTGGCCAGAGAGGGTTAAAGTGGCATCAATTACTCCCTTTGGTTGAAACTATTATGGATTGCGAACACCCAGACCTTATGATTGTACACGGTGGTAGCAATGACCTGGGCACACTCACAGAGGTTGGTTTAGAAATTATAATGAAAGAAAACTTTTGAAAATTGATGACACTCTTCTGACATACTGCCTTGGTTTTTTCAAACATTTGTCAAAAGCAGAAGTGTAACTGGTCAACTCAGTTCTGCTCACAAATAGAGAAATCCAAGAAACATGTCAATAAAACTGTTTCTGCATTCCTCAGGGACCATACCATGATTTTCATATACCACCACAACTTATGATTTGATATGGAGGGTATAAACAGAAATGATGGCATTCTCCAAAAAGAGAAAGGCAACTAACCTTTCCTGCATTACTTGAGAGACTGTATCCTCTATCATGTGTAGTAATAACCTACATATCGTAAACACAGAGGCTCTTTTCAGAGCTAATCTATTACCCATATACATATATATTTCTATTTATGTACTTTGTTTTTCAAATCTCTCTCAGCTCCTCCGATGGCTCCGCGGATCTCGTTAAAGGAAAGAAATCACTTTTTTTTATGTGAGGGTAAGTTTGAGATTGTCTCTTTGAGTATCAGAGTGAGTGTGAGACTGTCTGTGTAGTTGTAAGAGTGCTTCAAACAGAGTCTACCTGGATGACAAAATGACTGTGAGAGTAGCTGTCTGGGTGTGAGGGTGAGTGTCAGAGTGCATCTCTGGGTTTGTCACTATATGTGAGAGTCTATGTTAGCGTGAGTCTGAGGGTGAGAGTCTGTGTCTGAGTGTACGAGGGAGTGTGACAGTGTCTGCCTGCAAGCGACGGTAGGTATGAGAGTGTTTTTCTGAATATGACAGTGAGTGTGAGAGTGTTAGAGTGTGAGAGAACAGGGCTGATTGCAGAGGACCCCTAACTTTTTGCCACCATTTTCCACTTTTTCCTTGTGTTTTCCTGACTCTGATGGTGCCCTGGGTACTGCTAACCAGTCCCAGGGCCTGTGCTCTGTGTAAAATCAATATGCAGATTAGGTTAATTATAATTGGCTAAGTCAACATATCTATAAGTCCCTAGTTTATGGTAGGGCATGGAGGTTTAGGGACCCCAGCATAGGTAGTGCCTCCATAGGTGCACTGCCGGGGTGCCCAGTGTCATTTTAAAGGCAGGCCTGCCTTACTGGCTGCTTTTAAGTTAAAGTTATATGCAAATTCGATTTTGGAATTAAAAGTAGTTCCAAAGTCTTAAACTACCTTATTTTTACATATACGTCACCCCTAAGGTGTGCCCTATGTGCCCCTAGGGCTGGGTGCTATGTAACTATAAGTAGGGACCTTACAAAAATCGTTTTATAAGCCCTGGTGAGGTAAAAACAGCCAAATTTGTTTTTCCCTCATTGTAGTAAATGGCCTCCATAGGCTAGAATGGGGAGACTTTATTTTAATTTTTAAAGTCCCCTTAAGTAACAGATACCAGAAGTTTGCGACCAAATTAATTGTTATTATAATTCCCACAACTTCCAGTTGTTGGATTTAATATAACTTGTTCAGTTAAAGAGTTTTAAACTTTACCTGAAAAGTTGCCAACTTCAGCCCTGCAGTGTTTCTGCTGCTGTGCTCTGATTGGCCAGCCTTGATGAGGTGTGAAGTGGCCTGGCTTCACACAAAGAGATGTGCCTGTGGGAGGAGAACTCCCTTCGGCAGATGGTGAGGCAGGAAGGGGGAGGGCTGCCAAACTGGTCTTCAAAGGCAAAGAAGGACATTTGGAGCAACCCAGCAACACCCCCACACCCTGCATCCCCAGACAACTAGGTACCCCCTTGATTAGATTAGGAGAGGGTAGGAGAGGGGTGTGTTTAGGATGTATAGACACACCAGTGGGTGGGCTCAGCCAGATGTAACCTCCAAAAATCACTTTCAGCCATGATGGTTTTTTGAGGAATGTTGCCTCCTGGGATTGATTTTTGCCACACTTCCCAGGAAGTGGTCATCACAGGGGGAAGGACCCTGCACCTGATTGGAGAACCAGGGCCCCCCTGTTTTTTACCCAGGAGCAAGGATATAACTGGCAGACCTGCACCCACACCTCAGTTCCCTACCAGGAAGAACAACAGAAGAAGAAGGACTGCCCTGCTGGACCCCTGGCCTGCACCTGGACCCTGCACGCTGAAGGACTGCACCAGCTGCACACTTGGGCTTCACCACAAGAAGGACCTTGCCTGGCTTCAACTGGTTCAAGGAGGGACTCCCTGTTTGTTACAGGTGAAAAAATGCTAACCAGAGTCCCCTGCACCAAGTACTGAAGAAATCAACCAGCTGACCACTGTCCAGTGGCCAAAAAGGAGTTCACGCCAGGTGCATTCTGGGAGTTGTAGTCCACACCCTCACGAATCATCTCAGAGCTTCTGAAACCTTGGGGTGAGCTGTGGACCCCAAAAGAACTTTAAGGGAACATCTGGGAGAAAATCCAGAAGTTTGGAGAAATTTGGAGAAGTTTTGAAAAAAAAGCTCCATAGAGGGACCAACCCGCTGCAGCAACTCTAGCCGGCTTGCCTCAATCGCGACCCGGACTGACTTTCAGGTTCGGCCCAGTGAAGAAAATCTCCAAAAAAGAGACTAAATCAGAACGTAGAAAGTTGACCGGGACCTCCCAGCCAGCGTATCCGAGGATGGCTCCGAGGACGTCGGATCAAGATCCAGGTTTGGCCCGGTCAAAGGATTTTCACCTAGAAAAAACGACTAAGTCCGAAGGTAAAAATCTCTCCCAAGGGCTCCCGCGACGCGTATCCGGAGAAGGGTTCCAGGAGGTCGGATTGGACTGGCAGGTTTGTCCCGCTGAGGAAAATCTTCAGAAAAACGACTAAGTGCAAAGTAAACTTTTGACCAGGGCCTCCGGCGGCCTGCAGCCGAGCCGGGCTCCATCGCAGTCTGCCTTAAACTTTGACTTTTCCCCGGTCGAGGTGCAACCAGATGACCTGATTGGCGCTTTTTGTTTCCAGGCGCTGAAAAAACAATAATTCTTTAAAAAGTAATATCTCCGGTTCCCCTTATCCAAATTTATTCATTTTTGTGTCATTTTAAAGATAAAAATATATTTTGGATTTTTAAACTGTTTGCTGTGTTTTATTTAATTACTGTTTTGTGATATTTGAAAGCTTTACACTCTGTCTCCTTAGTTAAGCCTTGACGCTCATTGCCAAGCTACCAAGGGTCGAGCTGGGTTTAATTTACTTAGACCTAACTGGACCTAAGTGGAGGTTGGTGGCCTATTGCTAAGTGTAGGTACTTACCTGCCCTTACCAATAACCCATTTTCCAACATAGAGTATCTGTGTAGATGTAACAGTGGATGTAACAACATCTCTGTAGTGTGAAAGTGGGTGTGAAAATGTCTGCCTTCATCCCAGACTGGGTGTGAGAGTGTCTCTCTGTGAGCAATTCTGAATGTGAGAGTGTCTCTATTAGAATTTAAATTTTTTGGTTCACGTTTACCGAGCTCTGCGAATCCATCTGTGGATTCACACTGTGGGCTGTGCTGAGCCCTGCGGGTGAATCTGCGGACCTTGTAAATCCACAAAAAAATCATTTTCCGCTTTTCAAAGCCATTATTTGTCTCATCACCACATCTATATCACCTCCATGGATCAAGGAACTGGTACCCTGACCCCATCAACTCAATTGTCCCAACATTTCAAGTCCAGGGACTATTTACTGAAAAAATAAAAAGGTGGGCGCATATTTTTCTCAGGTTGTGGGCAGTAATCAGATTCTTCTTGTGGTTTGTGTATCTGCAGATCCACCTGCGGTGGATCCATGGAGGATCCACTTCCATATATATCTATATTTTTTCACCTTCACTTTCTCTGAAACTACCAAACGGATTTGCATCAAATCATTGAAAGGGTGATCTGTGGAATAGAATCTTATTTTGTGTCAAATTTGGTGTAAGTTTGTTCAGTGGTTTGGACTGTAGGCGTGTCTAAAGGTCCTATGAAAAAATGAATGGGGAAAAAGTGTTTTGGACACCCCCCTTTTTCTCGGCTCCCGCTTGACAAATCATCCCGAAACTTTTAAGACAGAAGCTGAACTTAGCAAACTACGGCCCATATTTATACTTTTTGACGCAAAACTGCGCTAACGCAGTTTAGCGCCAAAAAAATTAGCGCCGGCTAACGCCATTTTGAAGCACCATGCGGGCGCCGTATTTATTGAATGGCGTTAGCCGGCGTTAGCCGACCGGCGCTGCCTGGTGTGCGTGAAAAAAACCCACGTACACCAGGCAGCGCCGGCGTAGGGAAAAATGGCGTTTGGGCGTCCAAAAATGGGGCAAGTCAGGCTGAGGCAAAAAAATCGTCTTAACCCGATTTGCGCCATTTTTTTACGACTCCCATCCCCCATTGCAATGACTCCTGTCTTAGCAAAGACAGGAGTCATGCCCCCTTGCCCAATGGCCATGCCCAGGGGACTAATGTCCCCTGGGCATGGTCATTGGGCATAGTGGCATGTAGGGGGGCACAAATCAGGCCCCCCTATGCCACAATTTTTTTAAAAAAAAAATACTTACCACAACTTACCTTTTCTTCCCTGGGATGGGTCCCTCCAGCCTTGGGTGTCCTCCTGGGGTGGGCAAGGGTGGCAGGGGGTGTCCCTGGGGGCAGGGGAGGGCACCTCTGGGCTCATTCTGAGCCCACAGGTCCCTTAACGCCTGCCCTGACCCAGGCGCTAAAATCCGGCGCAAATGCGGGTTTTTTAGTCCCGCCCACTCCCGGGCGTCATTTTTGCCCTGGAGTATAAATCTGACGCAATAGCATCGGAGTCATTTTTTAAGACGGGAACGCCTACCTTGCATATCATTAACGCAAGGAAGGTGTTCACGCAAAAAAATGACGCTAATTCCATGAACTTTGGCGCTAGACGCGTCTAACGCCAAAGTATAAATATGGAGTTAGTTTTGCGTCGAATTTGCGTCGAAAAAAACGACGCAAATTCGGCGCAAACGGAGTATAAATATGCCCCTACATGTTTTTACAATAGTGTGAAGATTCGTCAAGCGAAACACTCTTCCCACAGAAACTAGCTCCCTCATTACAAGTGTGGCGGTCTCAAGACTGCCACACTCGCGATGGTGGTCAGACCGTCGCAGACAGGGCGGTCCGATCACCCTATAATGACTGTGGCAGACTGGCTGTCAGTGACTGCCTGTCAACAGCCTGGTGGTCTCAGTGTTCACAATCCGCCTGGACAGTGCTGCATGCAAGCAGGAGCACACGGGCCCCCCCCTCCAGGGCTTATTTATGGGCCAGGACCTCCATGTCCCCAGGGTTTAAATTAAGTAGTATGCCAGGAGCACAAGGACTTCCTGCCACCGGGACCACCAGCTCTATGAGGCAAAATGTGTTCATTATAATAGGGAAGTCCGACTCACCCTCGCAAGCCCCAAGGACCGCAACCTCCCTGGGGCTTAAATTAAATAGTATTTAGGGGAGCCCTGTGGTGCTCAGCATCCCTGGGATCACCACCTCCTCAGAGAAGAATTATAGGGCATCGTGTGGCCCTCCAGTGCCCCGGGGTCTGCTACCTCCCCAGGGCAACGTGCCACCCTGCCCAAAAATAAAATATTTTATAAGGCTGGGCCCCAGGGCATGAGGTCCCCAGGGCCAAAATTAGCAGAGGGAGGAGGGCTGTACAGCCCCCCTCCTCCATTTAATCCATTTAATAAAGGCCAGGCCTCAGGGGATGTGGTCCCCGGAGCCAAGATCGGCCAGGAGTGGGGAGCCTCACAGCCCCTCTGCCCCCACACTGCCTGTTATCCAAATGAAGTAGCACTTACTAACTAACCAGTAGAAAGAACTCCAGTTGGATAGACAGTTTGTGCAAAACTAGACTTTGGTTGAATAAACAAGCAAATGAGCTTCCTTTCTGGCCATGATGCTCATTTCACAGAAATTAAACCTCAACAGGAAGCACTTACAGATATAAACATAGCAGGTGCCCCAGTTGAAGCCCCACATCTGGAAAGGACAAAAGATCCTAACTCCTGGGCTTGGCGCAGGAAAATCAAGTGTGTTTACTCCACGATTCCATATTGAAAAACAATATGAAATCCTTAGTGGAGGTGAATGCATCCATTGGAGCACAATCAGACACTCTCACACCGAGACAGGAACTCTCACAGCCGCTCTCACACCAAGAGAGGCTCCCTTTCACACTATTCTCAAACCCATAGAGACAGGCCCTGTGGCTGGGTGGTTAGGGGTGGCTGGAGGGGTCAGAAATTCACTATAGAAACAAAGATTATAGGGACATAACTGCACTGCTAGTTACCCCAGATATTACAGCACTCCTGACAACTTTTATAATTTCAATAAAAATTTCAATGACACATTAGAAGTCAAACTATTGAAGAAAAACGTGTGCATGGTGGGGGCACAAGTTGTAGTTACTCTAGGCCATGAGTTATAGATACTTGAAATAACTCTAACTATAATAGCTGAATTTCTATTGTTTCGTATGTTTAAAATGTGAGCCTAACTTTTAAATTCTGTTGCCTAACTATAACTTCTCTGTAACCTTTGCCTTTTTTCAGTGAATCTATCTATCTATCTATCTATCTATCTATCTATCTATCTATCTATCTATCTATCTATCTATCTATCTATCTATCTATCTATCTATCTATCTCTCTATGTATCTAGCTATCTATGTGTCCCTGTGCTGATAACTGGTTGGCCAGGTCCCAGAGGCATTGCTACTGCGGGCACATGGAACCCCCTCCTATGGCTCCTTAAATCCCAATGGTCCGCCAAATCCCCCAGGGCATAAACAACAAAATATGTGGGGGCTGTACTGACTCCCTATCCCATGGGGATCCCCACCTCCCTGGAGCATAAATACATAAACAACAAAAGGTGCGGGGACATGTGGACCTCCCTGGGACTGGGGGACAGCTTCCTACCAGGGTGCATAAAGAATACAATGTGTGGTGAGTCACGGGGACAGTCCTGGTCCCCAGGAACCACAATCTCTGGGGCATAATCAATAAAACATGAAGGGGCAGTGCAGAGCCCGCCCTGGCCATTAAGACTGCCACCTCCCTGAGGCATAATCAATAAAAGGTGTAGTAGCAGTGTAGACTCCCTTTATGTAATAAAAGGTGCAGGGGGTGATGCGAGCCTCTCTGGGAACAACAACCTCCCCAGTCCAACATATCAAAAAAGGTCCCCCCGGGCCACAGGATTGACACCTCCTCAAGACTACAAAATGATTAAAGAAGGGGGTCTGCATGGACCACCACCCCCATGGACCACCATCTCCCCAGGGAAAAATAGAAAAGATGGTGGGGGGCATGCTCACCCCTCCTGGAGCCATATATGGCCCTGAGAACCACCACCCCTGAGGGCTGGCTTCTGCTACCTCCCTAGATGCCCACCCTCGAAAGGTAGCTGTTTGCTTCGCTTAGCAGAAACTTTGACAGCTCCCGCTAAGCAAAAGCAAACACTCTGCTTTCAGCAAGCAATAGAATTAAAAAAGCTCCCACTCACTGAAAGCAGAGATTCCATCTCTTTCCCTGCCCGTAGGCATGCATTAATGGCAACAACAATTGCTTGTGTTTTTCACTTTTAAGGAGCTTCGCACCCAGGCGAAAAAGCCACCTGAAAGGTGCCCCTTCCCTGGGTGACCAGGCATAGGTTAAATGTGTCTATGAAGGTCCTCCATGTGGGGTCATTATGTTATGATCTAATGGCTGCCATATTCGAAGACAGCAGGTTGGTTCCACTGATGTTTCTGGAGTGTTACCCAATTTGGAGGTCGAGGGCACAGGGATTAGATACACATCCTCATGGATCGAGCTCCTTGGGACACTAACCAAGATTGATTGCCAGATCAGAGATTACAAGCCAATGGTAGATTTGTAGGCTAGAGGCAAGGGTTGCATTTAGTTTGAACTTTATAATGGTGCTATGAGGAGTTTTTTTTTTTTTGCATAGGTCCAAACCTATTGTCTTTTTAGGCCAAGGTGTTGGATTGCAAAGTTAGCTTAATAAAGTCAAAAGGCCTCTGTTGGCCACAAGGGTCCCGAAAGCATCTGGTGTGCACGATATCTGGACCTATGACAGAGTACCAACTACGTATGGTCCTTATATAGTGTATGCACTTATTTATTAAGGAATATTAATTTTCGTGCTCGCAGGGACAGCTTGGGTACCCTTGTCATGTAAATAGTCCACAGGTTTTCCTTTTGTGCCATGCCCAACCTTTCTGGGAGAAAGCCATGAGTTAGATCCTGAGTGAAACAATCATTTTTCTTAGGGTCTCCTATCATTTCTGCGGACGTCCTAGAGTCTAGGGCAAGGGAGTGGATCTTAGGTTGAGGCCAAGCAGAGTAAGTGTCCCTGCATTTATCGAGGTATGAGGGGTGGGTCGCAGCTCACAGTGCTCTTTCATACTGCTATTCTTTCTCTTATTTCTCTCACCATTTGGGGTGAATAAGTGGGCAGTAGATCATGTGTAAGGGGTTTGTTTATGGTTGCTAGTGCCAAAGATGTCAACTGCCCCAACTCGGTGGATAATGTAGTCACTTGCATTTTAAGGGCTAATACCTCCTGGTACAGCTTACTGACCAGATTAACAATGCTAGCCTAATCCATGTTGTTATCCCTCAGAGATAGTTCATTATTATGGGTGGAGTGTGTGCTCAAATTGTGCAGCTAGTTGTCATAGTGGGATAGTCCGCCTCGCTAGCAGATAGAGGCAGCAATGCGAGGATAGAAAATCTATTTCTGCACTTGGCAAGGGGGGCAATGTCTCTGTATTGTGTGTGGGTAAGGCAGTAGCTACCATTGGTAGGGTGGGAACAATAGACGGGTCATCTAGTGTCAAGGTGCCATCAATAGAGGGGGATGGTTTAGTGCCTGAGCCTAAGGCCTTCTTTAGCCTAGAGATTATAGGGGCAATTTTTTCAGGTCCTTTTTTGGATACTGTCTATTCATGTTGTTGCTGCTAAATAGTGAATCGACTTCCTCTATCAGAATATCTGTGTCCGCAAGTGTTATTAAGGCTTGGGGTATAGCAAATATGGTGGTTGGAGTATCCAGTAGGGTATCTGAAGCTTTGCGCATGCCCATATCTATGCCTACCATATAAGCCTGCGCTAGGAGTTGGACAATCCAACCCGCCAATGTCATAATGTGGCGGTATGTACCGCCAGCCTGTCGGCAGTAGTACAGCCATATTTACACCGACCACTGGGGTCATATTGATCCCCTTATTCTCTTGAAAATTCATTTCTTGACTTGTTTATGTTGGATGTTTGTAGTTTTGGTCTTATTTGATTTAGATAAATAATACCTATTCTTATAAACTGCTGTGGTGTCCATTTTGTAGTGTTTTCACTGTATTACTGTGTGTGTTGGTACAAATACTTTACACATTGCCTTTGGGATGAGCCTGACTGCTTGTGCCAAGCTACCAAAGGGGTTAGCAGGGGGTATCTTGAGTGTGTAACGTAATTGCGCTGACTAGAGTGCTGTTCCCTGCTTGGACAGAGTGCAAACTGACTGCCAACCAGAGACCACATTTCTAACACTGCTCTTGGATTGGTCAATGTAGTCTATCTGCTGCTCCAGAGTTGTTGAGATCATCACCTCCTCAGCAGTCAAAAACTACATTTACAGCAATGTGTACTATATATACCTGGAATGGCTTGTGGAAGAGTGCAGGTTGGGTATAGCATATTCCTCATTGGCTCCCTTTATCAGTTCATCCAAAGATCCTGGTAACACATAAGGAAAAGTGGTCTCTCAGTTGTGTTCTCTTGGTCTTTTCATTTTGGGAAAGTTTATCCAAAAATGGCAGCTGCTGGACACTCACTTATATAAGGGAGATCGCTCTGTGTTTCCATATATTACAGCATCAATGGTTCCTACAGATGTAATGTAATGTAACTCGGGCTTGTAAGACACAAACAAAATCACCCTCAAGAGATTCCAAGCACTGAGTAGGTGTGGGCAGTGGAGACTTATTAAAAAAAACAGGTCTTCAGATTCTTGTGGAAATTCGTGATCATGGTGGCTGCTATGATGTCCCAGTGGAGGGTGTCCCTGGTCTTTGCTGCTAGGTAGGAGAACAAGCAGCCTCCAACCCTGCTTCTGTGAATATGGTGTGTGAGTGTGAAAGAGGTTGAGCAGAGGTTTTTGGTCGGGTGGTTGAAATGGAGTTGGTGATTGAGGTATGCCAAACTTTCAGTGGCATTTTGAATGGCTTATAGCTTGTGTGTCAGTTGAGAAATGCCAAAAAAGAGGGCGTTGTTGTAATCCAGCTTGGGTTGTGGTCTTTCTGGTGTCCACGGGAAGCCATTTGAAGATCTGCTTGAGCATGTGGAGGATGTGGAAGAAGGCAGAGATGAAGGCGTTGATCTAGGGTCTCATGATGAGGTCAGTTTCCAGGATTATGCTCAGGTTGCTTTCTGGTCAGTGGGTGTGGTGGTGAGACCCAGCTCGGCAGGCCACCATGTGACATCCCATAGAGAGTAGTTGGATTCAAAGATCAAGACCTCTGTTTCCTCAGCACTGAGCTTTAGTTGAGCATTGAGTTGGTGCACATCTAGATGGCTACCGCCGTCATACATCATTTGAAGGTCTTTTTAGTATACTTGTGGTCTTCGGAGAGGGACAGATGAGTTGAGTATCAACGGTATATGAGATGATACTGAGACCATGGGAATGATGGTTATAGCCAGGGAGGGCATGTACATGTTGAAGAGGGTGGGGCTCAAGAAAGAACCTTGTGGGGCACTGCAGATGATATCTTTGGGTTCAGAAGTGAAGTGAGGCAGTCTGACCTATTGCGTTTTCCAGTCAAGAAGGAGGACAACCACTGGAGGGTTGGAGCCTGGAATCCTCTGTTGTGCACTCTGGTGATAAGGGTATGGTGGGAGACAATGTCAAAGGTGCCGGAGAGGTCAACAAGAATAAGGACAGTGGAGTGTCCTTGGTCCATGATGGTGCGAATATCGTCTGTTGTAGTGATGAGGGCTGTCGGTTCTATGATTGCACCGGAATCCTAATTGAGAGTGATCCAAGAGTTCATGTTATTTGCTGTATTGAGAAAGCTGGACGTTGTGAGTTTTTCCAAGATTTGTGGAGGGAATGGGAGCAGCGAGATGGGCTGGAAGTTGCTGAGGGTTTCTGGGTCCACAGAAGGTTTTTTGAGAAGAGGGGTGATAATGGTGTGTTTCCAGGCATTTGGGAACATGGCTGTGGAGATGGATGCGTTGATGATGGTCTGGAGTGCTGCAGTAATTACTGTATCTCTGAGGTGGAATTAGCGGAAAGGGCAGGTATCTATGGGGGCACTTGAATGGGTGGATGCAGTAGTTTTTTTCGGTAGTGACCGGTTTCCAGTTGGTGAGTGAGGGTCTCCTATGGTGGGTGGTGGTGGTTATATCATGGGGAGAGGTTGAGGGTCAAAGTTCCTCTAGATGTTGGAGATCTGGTTGTGGAGGAAACTTGATAGTTGGTAACAGAGGCCTTGTGATGGGTTGAGGGTGTTGGATGTAACCACGGGTTAAGTGAATTCTCTGAAAATCGTGAAGATTTCTTTGGATTTGTTCTTGCAGGCTTTGAACCTCTGGCATAGGGCCTACTTCTTGGCCTCTTTCAAATTGTGGTAGAATGATCTTAGAGAGTCCTTGAAGGTGCTCTTGTTGATGGGCTCCACTGAGGATTGCCACTACATCTCCAGTTGTTTTCAGCGTCTCTTGATTTTCCTTAGGGTGTCTGTGTACCAGCTTGCTTGTTTGGTGTCTTGTCTGGGTTGGTTGCTTTTGAAGGCAGCTGGGCTGTTTGTGCAAGTGGTGAGCCAACTGTTAAGGCTCTGTGCAATTTTATCTGAGTCTTTGGATAAAGTGAGTGGATGCAGTTTGAGGGTGTTGAGCCACGCTTATTTGGTGATGTGTTTGCAATTGTGGCCCTGGGTGGTGGGAGCTACCGGTGACATGCTATGGGGCATGTAGATGTTGAAGGGAATGACAAAGTGGTCCATTTAGGGGAGCAGGAGGGCCTGGCTGAACTTGACTGCATTGAAGGTAGCAAATATGGACTCCAGGGAGGGAGTGACCTCCAGTGTGCGTGGGGCCTATCACGAGCTGTGTGAGGCTGACGAGATTGTCAAGAGATTGTCTAATAGGTCAATGTTGCTGGGGTCCGTGAAGTTGTTGAGTTGGAAGTTGAGGTCGCCTAGTAGAAGAAAATGCTTTGAGTTTAGGGTAATGGGGGTGATGAGGTCAGTTATGAGGTTGCTGAATTTTCACCAGGGGTTTGTTGGTCAGTAGGCAAGGATCCCCTTGGTGGTGGACTTGCCATCCTGTCTGGAGTTAGAAGTAAATGTGCTCCAAGTATGTGATATTTTGTCAATGGTACACTTTATGTTGTCGTTGTGGATTATTGTGATGCCACCTCTGGGTTTTTTTTGAAGTTTTGTCCTAGTGTAGGATCTTGTAGCCTGCTGGGATGGTGTTGGAGATGTCTGGGGCTGATGACGGTTTGAGCCAGGTTTCTGTGAGGTATGTGAGGTCTGGGGAGTGCATGTGGATGAGGTCTCAGTATTGTGCTTGTTGAGTGAGCTGATGTTGAGAACCAAGCATGCAAGTGGTTGCGAGGGGCCTATTGTGTCACTGTGCTTGGTGTGTGAGTGAGTGTAGGGGTCGGGATTGGTGCTGTGACTTTAGCTGTGGCTGGATGAGTCAGAGAGTGGGGGCACATTGAGTGGCAATGAGAGCATGCAAAAGGACTGACTGTGGTATCTAGCATTGTCAGGAAACAGATGTCTTCTTGGAATCTGAGGCTCAGGAGATGGAGTTCCATGGAGAACTAGTTGTGGGTGGTGGGAGGACCAGGTTTCCTGGCACTGAGAGAGGTCCAGGCGAAGATGGCTGCAGGGAGGCTTGCATGCAGTTCCCTCCTTCCTCTCTAAGCAGGAAATATTTAAAACCTTAGAAAAACGTCAAAGATATCCACAAAGGAGCTTGTTGCTATGCTTTATCGCTTGATAATGGACGAGGTTTCTGATGCTGCTTACCTAGCCACGGCTCATTAGAAAACTGACCTTGGGGAGGTATTGTCAGTTGGTGTGTTTCTGTTTTGCTGTGCGTAGATGCACTTGCACTCTCTAAGTAGCAGTCTTTGCAGTATTCACTTTACATTTTTGCACAAAGCATATTACAATTCTGTGAAGCTTTGTAAATATGGTCTTTGGACATACTCAAACTGTACCATATGTGGAGCACCAGAAGCAGACTTTTCACATATGGCAAGGTCATGCTGTCATGTTCAAGCCTTCTGGAAGAGGTGATTTCCTTCCTGGCTGAAGTGATTGGCTGTGCAGTTCAAATGGATCCTAATATTGCTATCATAGACTGGGTGGTGTTGGCTGTGGTGGCGTTGGAGTTTCCCTAATCCACATAAACAATTCACAGATCTGCCATTGCTGTTGACATATAGACATATAGATTGGGGGCATATTGTTGGGGCAGAACTTCAAAACTGAAAACATGGCTGGAATCACTTATTTATTGTAATACCCAATTCGAATTGTATGCAGATCTTCCCATGTGTGCACCATGACCCAGAGAAATATGGTTGCCAATGAGGCCCTACTTTTTCACTGCCCTGGCACGAGCTTTCTATTTTTTTGCCTTAAACTGCAAATGCTGCAGGCTCTAGAGACACTGCCATTAATGGAGACCAAGAATAGTGAGGAATTTTTGCTGTGGGTTTACAATATGCTATAGGTGTGTGTACATACTTGTGATATTTGTCTCACAACATTTGTGTATAAGAAGATGTTTCCCAGTTTGTAAGCTAATGTTGTATTGTATGGAAGGTATTGAAGACAACTTGTAATACAATGTTGCTGTGCATTTTCGTTACTTTCTGTTTCTTTCTGACTACCAAAATCAATAGAAAATAATTATTAACAACTTGGGGTGTCAGAAGTTAAATGAATCAGAGAACCAATAAGAACACTGCATCGCAGGTGAATATGCTAAACTCTATTGTTACTTTGAACCTGCCATACAGGTTTCTAGAGGATGACACAATTTGCCTCGTCCTTGTATAATTATATAAAGAAGGTTCTTCTCAGGTGCACATGTGGAATGAAGCACCACTCTCCACCAGATGGACATGCACATCTTCGGATGTCCTAAGGCTTCGGTTTACAGAGGTTGGAAAGAAAATGAGGGAGTCACTGGAACTACAGCCAGAGGTGAATGTTTGAATGACAACTGGGTATAGTAAAAAGTGCAAATTATGGGGCACATTTATACTCCATTTTGGCCGAATTTGCGTATTTTTTACGCAAATTTGGCACAAAACTAACTCCATATTTCTATTTTGAGGTTAGACCTGTCTAACGTCAAAATATTGGAGTTTGCACCATCTTTTTTGATGCGTGAACCTACCTTGCATCAATGAGGTGCAAAATGGTGCTAACCTCATAGCCCCATATTTATCCCCATGCTAAAATGACACACGGGTGGGAAGAGGTGCTAAAGCACCATTATTTAACACCTGGGTCAGACCAGGCATTAAGGGATCTGTGGACACATTTCAATGGTTAAAAACCATGTAATAGGTACACAGGTGCCCTCCTCAAGCCCCAGGAACCCCCCACCCACACCAGAGGGACACCAGAGGATGGGGAACCCCATCTCAGGAAAGAGTAAGTATAGGTAAGTATTTTATTTCTTTAAATTAAAGTGCCTTCGGGCCCAACTTGGGCCCCCCTGCATGGCACAGGGTGCAATGGCCATGCCCAGGGGACCCCTGTGCTGGCCATTGGGGTGGTGTGCATGACTCCTTTCTTTTCAAAGACAGGAGTCACGTGGTATGGATGGTTTTGCATCACAAAATTATGCAAGCCTCATTAGAAGCACTTTTTTACCTCTAACCAGCCTAGCATCATTTTTTGGTGCAAAACCCCCTTCTCCCATACCGCCACCCCCACACAGCTAATGTAATTGTTTTCTACACAAGCCCAACCATTTCAACGGTTTGCACCATTCCATAAATATGGCATCCAGCTGGCACTCAGGAATGGCTCAAGCCGGTGCTAAACTTTTCGATGCAAAACTGAGTTAGTGCAGTTTTGCATCAAAAAGTATATACATGCTAATATGTATGTTATATTGAAAGTTGGGGAGGCAAAGAAACTACATTTAAACCATTCTTTAAAGGGAGAATGTGTGCATAATTCGGGTATAGAGCATAGAAATTTTGAGAAATTTCAGGAATATTTCATGAAAGCATTCTTTTGGAACAAAATACAATTTACCAATATCTCATATGACTATTTTAAGCAATCTCAGACCTAGAGTAAAAACAAAGTCTTGCAGGATACTTTTAGGATTCTGCTTTGAGTAGGAAATGTATATCTGTGGAACATTTTCTGTGCAAACTAAGCTGGAATCTTCCAAACCTTTGTTATGCAGGTTGCATTCATGCTTCAAAAGCTGTGCAAAATTTCAGAATGCAACATTTAGAGAAATGTCATAAATTTCACGCCTAAAGGAATGCATCATCATATGCAGAAATATTTCATTGAACGTCTTGTCTATGTCAACAGATAGCTAATCAATAATTTAGGGTATTCAATGAAATGCATCCAATGTGAGTCATGTGAAAGTTTAATTCCTTGTCTGAGCCAAAGGATCTCCGTTAGTATTCTTGTTGACGGCCAAGGCAGTTGTGTCACAACTTTCAAGGTTTATTTTGGAGTTAAAAAAAAACACACACGTGGTTGTTTACCTTGTTATCTGTAAGCCTGGGCAGAGTTTGTAGAGTTCTGCTACACGGAACTCTGCAAAGTGCCGAAAAATCTCTGCAGCACTACACGAAGTTCCATGAGAGGCGGGGTTTGGGTAAGTCATGCTGATTGTGCTGATTTTCAGCACCAGGGTTTTTTACCACGCTGTGAAATCAGTGCAAACAGCATTACATAGAGTGCCAGAGGGCGCTAACTACTTTCTGCCTCTCGAGTACATTTCTTACTCGAATGGCAGCTTCCACAACATGAGCAACAGCTTTCTCAATGTGAGTGGTAGCGACCTGCCGCAACCACCTGCGTTCAGAAATCACACTTGCAGTCGCAAACGTAGCAATTTCTCTTGCTCGCCAACATTGGTGAGCCGCACAAGAGAAAAAACTCTGCATCACTTTGCTGAGTTTTTCAGAGCTCTGCCGGGGAGAAGAGTGGATAAAACTCCATGAACTCTGCCAACGGAGCAGAATTTTGCACTCGCCCCTAGTTGTATGCCTTTTGCACCCTCACCAGCATTAGTGATTGTGCCATGTCAGAATCAAATCTGAATGACAGTTAGGTTTTCAACTCGTACAATAGCTTTTAACTAAAAGTAATCTGTCCGGTTACAAATGAGTACCTGAAAGTGTTTTGAAAATTACATGATTTTCATTCAAAAGAAAGCAAACACTGATTTATTAGTGGCACGTGGAATTGCTTTGGTGCTGACTTTTTGGGAAAGAGTTACATTGTTCGGAAGGTGTTCTGTCATATTACATGCTTAACAATGTCTTTGCTTAAACTTAATGCAGTTGTTTTCAATTTGTGTCACCTAAATTAATTCTAGTATGTCTTAAATGTTAATGTCTGATATAACTTTATTAACATAATTTAGAAAGATATTTCTTCACATTAAGTGGTTTTGATTATTTTCAATGTAGGCTTTCCTCTAACGAAAATACATTTTAAACACTTTGTACATGGTACTATAACTACCATTTACACATGCCATGACACATGCATTAACAGCATAGGGAGTCCATAGCACAATTTGTGTGTGGATATTTGCAAAGTTGGGGAAGAAGTGTCCATACTTGTGAAGGTAGTTAGATTTGTTTTGAGCAACTACACCATACTGTGGAACAAGGGAATGCTTCTAAAGCATCCTCCTATTTAGCAGCCCTTATGACTGCAGCTGCATCAATGGTGTATCAATAGATAATTATTGGTTTTGTTTTGTGAATAGCCAGGTCCCTTTGTAAAGCCAATAGACCCACTTTTTCATATTTTGGTGTTCTGTCCCTGTGACAAAGTCAGTAGTTCTACCTGCCTTAAAACTACACCCAGGGACTACACAAAAATTCATGTTGGCCATAGCTCAGCTGAGAGGGGTGGGCCGTGTGTGGCATTGGCTGTCAGAGAGGGGTTAGCTGCAGGGCCTCTATCGGCAGGCCCTGCAGCCAACCTCATGCTTGTCATGGCCAAAGGATCTGCGTGGCGTGTCCTGGTGCTACAGCCAATTCCTCAATAAGCACATCCAAAGACCGCTTGTGGAGTGCCATGCATGTTCTGGTTTGTCATAGGTATTACCAATAGTAATAAAATATTCTTCCCCAGCTAGAGTTTGTTGCTGAAAACTAAACAATAATGACCCCCAAGCTCTAGAAATGTACTGTCAAAACAAAGGTTAAAGTGACATCATAGTTAGGTATTGTAATAATATTTACATTGTATTAAAAAACCTTAGAAAGTCACTGAAAAACAAAGGTTAAAGAAGATGTTATAGGTAGGTGAAAATGTCAGTTGAAATGTACCATTTTAAATTAATATAGTTATTTCAAGTAACTGTAACTTGAGCCGTAAAGTAACTATAACTCATGCTCTCGTCATGCACTGGAAAATACCTCCTATTTTACATCACTCAAGCAAAGTAGGATCACTGTAATTATAAAATACATTCACATTTTTCAATTTTTTTAAATATAAATACACATAAAGGTAGCACATTAACAACTTAAAAATGAAGACAATTAACAAATAACCATTTAAAAAATGAATACAAAAATATTTTAAGCAATGAATAAATAAACAAAAATATAAAAGATGCTTTAATACTTGAAAATAATTGTGTTAAAAACTCAATCTTTTAAATGCAAAAATATCAAACATTTTTACAAAAATAGCAAAAATAGCAAACATCTTTAAAAACACTCCTCACTCAATCCCACTGGTATCCAGATAACCCAATCCTAATTTATTTAAAATCAAAATAACATAGAAGTATATACCATGTATGCATGTGTTATTTATATAGTGTAAACATTGCCAAAAGGTTGCAGAGCATTGTACAAGGTCAAAGACAAGCATAAAGTCAGCAGTTAATAGGAGAGGAACCTGGTCTGCGGACGTTTAATGCATTGCGAAGTTCTAGTCTTTAAAGAGGTGTATTTTCAACTCTTTCCTAAATTTGTGCAGTCATGATTGATACATGGATGCTACATCTTGGACATTGTCTAAGGGTGTCCTTGATGTGGGTGTGCTGAGAACCACCATAAATGGTGAGCTTTTCTGCAAGATACCCGGGGGTGATGGGTTTGTAAGTGATGTAGCTGATTTAAAAAATGGTGCAAACCAGCAAGGGGAGCCAATGTCCTTCCATTAGGATGGGGTTGATGCGACTATATTTATTTAGGCACTGGATAAGACATGTATGAAGGATGCCTCCCTAGGTCTGCCAGTGCGGAGTATGGAAGGCTAAGAAGAATGGCATTTCTACCATCTAAATGCAAGAGTATAAAGGCTTGAACATCAGTTCTGAAGATGCTTTCTGAAATACACAGTTTGACAGACTTTAGAAAAGAGCTTGTTCCATGCTGTCTCTATGGTTTTTCTTTGAGGGTGAGGTTGGTGTTCAGGGTGAAATTCAAGTCATGTGGCATTCAGTGAAAGTTGGGGTTCGAGGACGTCAAGGTTCATGTCACTGAGCCATGTTTGGATTGTATATTTTTTGTTGTTCAGTGTTTTAGACATTGGATGTGTGAAGCAGAGGAATCTTTCAAGTAGCATATTGGTGAATCTTAAGCTGATATCTGTGAGTAGAGCAGCAAGTGGCTCAATGTAAAGATTAAAGATGGCAGGAGGCAGTATGGAACCCTGGGGTACTACCTAGTTTATAACGATCTTTTGTGACTTGGCATTTCTCATATTAACAAAGTGGTGTTAGGTTGTATTGTAGGAGGAGAACCACTGAAGGATGTTGCCAGTGAAATCCCATTAAGTCTCCGTGATGCATATGAGGGTAGGATGGATCACTGTGTCAAAGGCAGCTGAGCAGTCCAGTAATATAAGAAGGCAGGGGTTATCTTTATCCATGGCCAATAAGTGATCATCTAGGAAGTGTAAGATAATAGTTTGCATGATCTCAAGCCACAATTGTAGTTGTGCAGGTGAGTACTAGCATTGAATCGGTCCTGGAGTTGAACAAAGACTTATTTTTCAATGATTTTGATGATGAATGATAGGTGAGCGACGGTCGATGGTTGGCGAGGTTATCAGGACGTAGGGGTTCATTACAACCCTGGTGGTCTTCGACTGTCAGGGCTGTTTTGGAGGAAGCGCCGCCAACAGGCTGGCAGTGCTTCCAGGGGCATTACGACCGCGGCGTAAGCCTGCCACATTGGTTCTGGCAGTTTAAATCCCCCAGGGCAGCGCTGCCCAGGGGATTGCGAGTCCCCCTCCCGCCAGCCTTTTCATGGTGGTAAGAACGCCATGAAAAGGCTGGCGGAAAGGGGAGTTGTGGGGCCCCTGGGGGACCGTGCACTGCCCATGCCACAGGCATGGGCAGTTGTGGGGCCCACTGCCACGGCCCCATGGAGCTTTTCACTGTCTGCTATGCAGACAGTGAAAAGCGCGACAGGTGCAACTGCACCCGTCGCACAGCCGCAACACCGCCGGCTCCATTTGAAGCCGGCTCCCGTGTTGCAGCCGAGATCCCCGCTGGGCCGCCGGGCGGAAACCAGATTTCCACCCGCCGGCCCAGCAGGGATCTCATAATAGACCCCGCGAGAGTGCGCCTGCTTTGGCGGCCGCCCGGCGGTTCAACCTTGGTGGGCGGCGGTTGCCGCCCGCCAAGGTTGTAATAAGGTCCATAGTATAGGTTTCTTTAGGAATGAGAGGGTCTGGACTCTCATGAGACCAATCATAATTAAAATTAAATAAAACAATAAAATAAATTATTTAATAGTATAAATATCAAAAGTAGCATAAACTATATTTTATACAATGATATTTCAAAACTATACTAACTATATTAACTACAACAATGAAAAAAAATGTGTTTTTGAGCCGGAATATAATATCCCACAACACATATGACATCGCCATAACACTGCAACAATATTAAAGACTAACAATATATTTGAGACAATATTAAGGTAAAACACAGAGGCAAACCTGGATTTCTGACTGACAGCTGACGAGTAGAGTATATTGTGCCAATGGTATAATGAACACTAAGGGAAGTAGGGCAACAACAAACAATGCAGGGTAAAAAATACTAAAGTTGCAGTACTAAGGCATCATGTGACTAGCAATAGATGTTCCTGAATTCCTGTCTGAGAGTCAAGGAGAGAAAAGAGCACTGTTACAAATTAAGTCTAGAGGTAGAAATAGAAGAATAACAATTACAAGGTAAGGAAAAACACTAAAGGTTTAAGAACTTTGGAACTGGAGGAATCTGAGAGGGTAAAAACAATAAAGGTTACAAGATGAAATAGCTAGATATGATCCATAGTGAAAGTGAAGGAGTTTTAGTGTCATTTTAAGCATGTGGGTGTCCTTATTGACTATGCAGCTAGCAACCTGAAAGAGCTTCTAGCTATGGCTGGCTCAAGCGTGGCTGGTGTAATGTGACAAATTTGACTGACCCTGATAGTCTGTCCTTTCTGTGTCCATATTCTCTATTGGCCTATTGTCCACCTTTTCCATGTCAGAAAGAATCAAAGCTGTGTGATGCAAAAAATGCACTGAATGACTGAAAGGCATCCATGTCACAAATATTGTTCACCATCTGTTCATCTCACAGTTACTTTGTGTATGAAATTTTTGGTGACCCCTACATACCTTTTGAATATTTTTTTAGGGATGCGTCAAATTCACCATTCTCTTAGTTATTTTTCAACAAGTGTCTCTACATTTGGTGTAAATTAATAAAGGAAGACCAACATTTCGAGAGTACAGAGAAGTGATATTGTATGGAATAAGGTGTTCAGATTAACCTCAAATGAACAACAGTGTCTCTGTACTAGATAGGTATGTAGTAGAAAAGCATTCAGAACATGGTTAGGTCTGAGTTTACATTGAAAGGATGATTTTTGTTTTGCTTTTACCTGTGGTGACTCATTATAAAGCTGCATTCAAATTTGGAAGAAAACAGATATCTGGATTGTTCCATGCATGTCCTATCAGAGGGGTTCCATTTACAGTTCTCCCATTCTAAACATTACTCTCCAATAAAGCAAAATCGCTGAAAGGGATTACACCAAGCTTGTTATGACAGAAGAACTATAGTCAGAAAATTGCTTTAATTTTGTGCAAATATGTTTAGTTTTTGACAATTCAGTGGTTATAAGAGGTGTTGGGATGTGGTTTGGAGAGTTAATTTATAGAAGTACCTTAACTGTTCAAAAGGTGTTTTTTAATGTTCCTATAACTTCAGTGCTGTTTCACAACTTTTCACAAAATTGAGCAGGTGATATTTTTAGATTACTCATGTTTTTTATTTAAATGTACAGACATATGAAGAGGGCCACTGTTTCGTGGAGAAGGGTCAAAGTGTGTTGACTTGCTAATAACTGCATCTTTAGATTAATTCAAATAAAATATGGCAAACATTTAGGAGGAATACAGCCACATTTAGAGATTGCTTCTACCTCCCTGACAACTTCCCTGTGGCACATTTAGAGACGACTGACAGAATAGTGGGTATCACTGCACCTTGAAAGAAACCATCATCCTGGTGGTTCCCTTCATGGTACAAAAGGTGTGGTCGATGGCCATTGCTGGTTTAGGTGGTATTCACCAAACTATTAACCTTTGTTTGTTTTTCAGATTCAAACTTCCAAAGCTAGAGTTTGTTCTTGAAAACTAAAAAACATGGGAACATTCTCCCTGTGACTGTGAGTCATTATGTTTTTTTCTGTTCCGCACCACCATCTTTTACCTGGTAGTAATGTCTAGAAAAATGGTACATTGCATCATCCAATCTAAATAGGCAGGTATGGGTAATATTTTTCCTCCAATGGCCCCTGTTCCATCATGTCTGTCGGAGGAATCAATGGAGACAATGAAGGCACCTTCAGCAGAAAAATGTATTGTACACCTGTCTCTAAAGGAGGCATATGGAAAGAGAATTTGGCAGACAGGGTACTTTGTCAAGTTTCTAACATAGTACCTTGTATATCAAACTCTAAATAAGATCCTTAGTTTTCTGTGGGTATGGTACATTTTGTGCAGGTTCCTCAAGCAGACAAAATTAATAGGGGAAAATATGCAATCATGTACTAATAATTTTGGTGCTGTTTAATTATTCCGCATGAAATTTGAAAACGCTTTTAGATGGTTAGACCCACTTTACAGTAGAAGTAACATGTTTTATGCAGGTTCAATAATGGGGTCAATATAGTATTGTTTTGTTAGTAATTATTAATAATTACCACAGTTTCACAGCTCTGCACAATACACAACAGATACTTAGCATGATTGTGTTATTCATGATATTTCGAGTGTCATGCAGATCCTTAAAGTTTGGCACAGCTAAAGAGAGAGAAGATCAAAAAAGTTTCACTAGCTGATAAACAATTTACTATTTAATGAATCTGTATGAGAGGCTATTACCAAGTTAATCCCAGTGCAGGGATTTTTGTTTTCAATGATATTTGATAATGGAGCAAAGCTAGCACACTTTCATAAATTCACAAACCTTCTTCAGGAAAATACAGGTTTATCTTACTGTCATCAGTGATGTCATCAATGGTATCATAGAACATGTCATGAATGATGTCATATGTGAGTTCATAAGAAGTGCATGCTGGGGACACAAGTTATAGTTAGTGCTGCTAACTACTACTGCTGAATTTCTCACCAACGAGAAATATATATATATAAATATATATCTATATATATATATATATATATATATATATATATATATATATATATAGCTATCTGTTGGAAAATGGGTTATTGGTAAGAGCAGGTAAGTACCCACACTTAGCAATAGGCCACTAACCTCCACTTAGGTCCAGTTAGGTCTCAGTAAATTAAACCGAGCTCAACCCTTGGTAGCTTGGCTACGAGCGACAAGGCTTAACTTAGGAGACAGAGTGTAAAGCAATCAAATATCACAAAACAGTAATTCAATAAAACACAGGAAACAGTTTAAAAATCCAAAACCAATTTATAAAAATAGATGAAATGTTTATCTTTAAAATGACAGAAAAACCAATAAAATCGGATAAGGGGAACCGGAGATATGAATTTGTAAAGAATTATTGTTTTTTAGCACCTAGAAACAAAAATCACCAATCGGGTCATCTGGTTGCACCTCGACTGGGACAAAGTCAAAGTTTCAGGCCGACCGCGATGGAGCCCGGCGGCGGGAGGCCCGGTCAAAAGTTTATCTTCCCACTTAGTCGTTTTTCTGAAGATTTTCTTCAGCGGGACGAACCTGCCAGTTCAATCCGACCTCCTGGAACTCTTCTCCGGATATGCGTCACGGGAGCCCTTGGTGGAGATTTTTACCTTTGGACTTAGTCATTTTTTCAAGGTGAAAATCCTTCGACCGGGGTAAACCTGGATCTTGATCCGACGTCATTGGAGCCCTCCTCAGATATGCTGGCTAGGATGGTCCCGGTAACTTTGTACGTTCAGGCTGGCAGTCGGTGTCAAAGCGGCGGAAATACCACCAACAGGCCGGCGGAAAAAATGGAACTACGACCGTGGTGGAAACTGCCAACATAGACAGCCACTTTAACACTCGGACCGCCACGGCGGTACAAACAAACAGCACGGTGGTAACCACCAACAGACAGGCGGAAGACAATGTACCGCCCACCCTATCACAAGATGCCAATCCGCCACCTTTTCCGGGACGGAACAAACGCAATCAAAAACACGGCGGAAACAGTAATCAGAAGGGGAAATCACTCCCCTCTCCACACCCCACGAGGAACCAGTACACCATGGAGCCAGAACTTCACATCCTGCCGGCGATGATCTTGCTGCTCCTCTATCAGGAGCACCAGAGACGGGGGCGACGACCACGGTGAGTACTGCACCCACAACACAGAGGAGGGGGAGGGAAAAGAAAGAGAGAGTGACACACACACGCAACACACAACACCCCCACCCTCACCCACAACACCATACACACAAATACATGCTGCAATATTACATATACACTCCCAACCCTTCCCTCAATAACGCAAGTACAAAAGGAATTGATTTGAACGAATGTAATCAATAAAAATCCAGTACTCAAAACTCTAAAAACAGTATATACAATTATGTACACCAACTACACAAGTCTGTATAGTGGACCAATCATTGTCCGTGGACTACTAGGCCAAAAATGCATGGGTGAGGCCCACACTCGATACCTGACTCCAAATGGAGATAACACTGGAGGGGCATTAGATGGAAAATAAACAGGCACCTCAGGGGAAGGGGGGGCACCTCAGCCTGATGAACGCACAAAGGCAGTGCTCCAAGAGGGGGCTACATGCCCAATGCTTTATCCTGGGGAGTGCAAAGCCACAGTCTCTCAAGTCTTTCCAGTAGGTGGGTTGCCCACTGCTTTATCCTGGGGAGTGCAAAGTCACAGTCTCTCAAGTCTTTCCAGTGGGTGGTTTGCCCACTGCTTTATCCTGGGGAGTGCAAAGCCACAATATCTCAAGTCTTTCCAGTGGGTGGTTTGCCCGCTGCTTTATCCTGGGGAGTGCAAAGCCACAGTCTTACAAGTGGATAACAGTCTCCACTGGTTCTGGAGGGGGCTTTGTGCCCAGAGTGCTTCATCCTACCAAGGACAGAGGTAGTGGATGTCTTTCTCCACTGGTTCTGGAGGGGGCTTTGTGCCCAGAGTGCTTCATCCTGCCAAGGACAGAGGTAGTGGCTGTATCTCTCCACTGAATGTGATGCATCATTGAAGTTCCTGGAACTCACCACCAGCCTCGGGTGACTGATCACTGGGGATGGCAGCCATGCCTGTGGTGGTGCCACTGGCTCAGGATGTCGTGGGGCTGCTGGCGGTGCTTGCGGCGGTGTCAGTCGCGGCGTTGCTTGCGGTGGGCTCAGTGGCAGTGGTGCTGGCGGCAGGCTCAGTGGCAGCGGTGCTGGCGGCGGGCTCAGTGACTGTGGTGCTGGCGGCGGGCTCAGTGAATGTGGTGCTGGTGGTGGGCTCAGTGACAGCGGTGCTGGTGGTGGGTTCAGTGGCAGCAGTGCTGGCGGCATGCTCAGTGGCAGCGGTGCTTGCAGCGGGCTCAGTGACTGCGATGCTGGCGGCGGCCTCAATGACAGCAGTGCTGGTGGCGGGCTCTGTGGCAGTGCAGATGGCGTGTAGGTTGCGGTCTTCTCCGCCGTACAGGTTGGCATTGACGGTGACAGAAGGTGTGACACTGGTTCCTCAGTCTGTGCCACCATGCCCTCTCCTGACCTACCCTTCACTTTCTGGCCCTTCCCCACCTTGGATGGTGGCGCTGCTGTATTGACACTAACCTCTTTCGGTTTCCCTGAGCCCTTGGTGGCAGGTGTCTTCGGCTTCTCCCTCCAGGATGTGGGCAACTTTTTAAGTTTTGCAGGTGGCGGAATGTCCTTGCCCTTGCTCCGAGGCACACTAGCAGCCCTGATGGTTGGCGCCCTCCAATAGCCCGCAGTTGATGGCACCACTGTGCCTGGTGATGTGGTGGCCGAGGTGCTGGGTTGGGACCTGGAAAGCTTGGCCCTAGGGGACGGGCGGGGGGGAGGTGTAGGGAAGAGGTCAATATTAGCCAGGAAAAGTTTTTTAGACACACTGGGACGGGTAGATGAAGGGGGTTTGGGAGTGGAGAAAGAGGTAGTGGTTGTAGGAGGTGTACGTCTGCTGAATGTGGGTGAAGGTGCATGGGCTGGAGGCTGTTGTGAGGTGAATGGCTGTTGGGTGGATGTGTGCCTGCGTTTGTGTACTTTGGGAGGAGGGGCTCACAGACACACTGGGAGAGGGCACAGGGGATGTGTGAATGGTAGTGGGGTGGTGAGTGCACGTGAGCGGTGTGTGGTGATGGGCGTGCTGATGATGGAAGTAGTAGCTGAAGATGTAGTGTATGCAGGTGTGAGTGGAGACGAGACTGGGAGGGAGGAGGGAGACGTGGAGGAGGGGTACACAGTGGAGGCAGTGGATGTTGGTATGTCTGCATGTGTATGATGCTTGTGTGAGTGCCTGTGGGATGGGTGGTGGTTATGTTTGCCTGAGACACTTTTATGTGGTGAGGTGTGTGCATGCTGGTCTGATGGTGTGCTTGGGATAGGCTGAGGTATAGGGGATTGGGTCTGGGTGGAGGAGGTTGGAGGGGGAGGCTGGACACAGGGACCAGGGCTGCCATCAGTGCTGAGGCCAGAGCCTGAAATGCTCTCTGTTGGGCTGCCTGGCCAGAATGAATGCCCTCCAGGTATGCATTTGTTTGTTGCAAATGCCTCTCAACACCCTGGATGGCATTCAGAATGGTAGACTGCCCAACAGTGAGGGATCTCACAATGTCAATAGCCTCCCCACTGAGGGCAGCAGGGCTAACTGTGGCAGGGCCTGAGGTGCCTGGGGCGAAGGAGATGCTGCAGGGGCGACAGGGGGGCTGACCACCGCAAGGGAACTCCCATTAGAGGAGGAGTCGCTGTTGCTGCTGTCACCTCCTGCCCCCGCCGTGGAGCTCCCCTCGCCCTCCGTCCCACTGGTGTCTCACCCTCCAGGGTCAAGTGGGATGCAGCTTCCGCTTGCTCTGGTGCCACTGCTCCTCTGCCAGATGATGTTATTGCACACAAGAACAGGGAGACCACAGAAAGGGGGGGGAGACAGAAGAAAGACATGTTCAGTGCATGCAATACCACTACCATTAGTGGACACTACAGACACTGCAGACCTCAGCACTACGCCATGCACTAACAGTTCCTAGATTATTCACAAGGCCATGGGGTACAAGGCCTATGCCCGATTGCTGCACACATGGAAGTCACAGGAGCCTGACTATGTGTAGATGGCTCTTACCACTGGTGGGGTTGGGTGCCACATAGCCTGCCTCACAAGGGACCTTGCCTACAACCTTCGCCCTGGCCTAGGGGAACCCACTGCCCACCTCCCCCACCCAGACACCTCATAATGCGCGCAGAGTTAGATGAATGTGTCTGTACTCACCCCCTTGTGGCTGCTGTTTTGTCCTCAAAAGCCCATCCAACTCCGGATACGCCACCGCCAGGATCTGGAAAATAAGGGGGGTCATGGTGTGATTTGCACCCCTCACACGTTGGGAGGCCATCACCAGCTGGGCCTCCACCATTTTCTTGCTCCAGCGGCGAATGTCCTCCCATCTTTTCCAGCAGTGGGTGCTCCGTCTGTGGTGGACCCCTAGGGGCTAGACTTCCTTGGCGATGGCACACCAAATATCCTTCTTCTGGTGGGCGCTGTCCTAGAGCAATAGTACAGGGGAAAAGGTAAATCTTTCACCGTCCAGACCGTCATAGTCATTGGCCCACGTGCCCACCCTTGCCCTGATGCACATACACTCACCGTCTGCACATGCAGGCCTCAGTCCCCCAATGTATCTTCCATCCACACCACTCCAAACAGCCATTGCCCATGCAGCATGCTCACAGTGTACTCACCTGTTTGTCTGGAGGACCGTAGAGTAGTGTGTACTGGGGGAGAGCCCCATCCACTAACTTCTCCAACTCCTCCAAAGTGAAGGCAGGGGCTTGGTGTTGGGATGGGTGGTTTGTGATAGTGGGACATATGTGAGGTTTTGGAGTGATGGGGGTGAGGGTGGGGGTATGTGGTGGCATGCAGGTAGGGTGGGGGATATAATAGTTAAGATCTGACTTACCAGAATCCATTCCTCCTGCTACTCCTGCTTCCTCCTCCCTCAGGATGCAGTATTGCCAAGACTTGCTCCTCCCATGTTGTTAGTTGTGGAGGAGGAGGTGGGGGTCCACCGCCAGTCCTCTGTACTGCAATCTAGTGTCTTGAGACCACGGAACGCACCTTCCCCTGTAGGTCGTTCCACCTCTTCCTGATGTCATCCCTAGTTCTTGGATGCTGTCCCACTGCGTTGAACCTTTTGATGATTCTGCGCCATAGATCCATCTTCCTAGCAATGGAGGTGTGCTGCCCCTGTGATCCGAATAGCTGTGGCTCTACCCGGACGATTTCCTCCACCATGACCCTGAGCTCCTCCTCTGAGAACCTGGCATGTCGTTGTGGTGCCATGATATGGTGTGGGTGATGTGTGGGGTGGTTGTTGTGATGTGTGAGGGGATGTGTTTGTGTGTGTTGTCCGAGGTACGTGGATGTTGTGTGAGTGATGATGTTGTGTGTCTGTGGTTGCTAGTGTTGTTTCTGGTGGTGTCTCTCTCTGGCCTTCTTTCGCAGTTCTGGTCGTAAGGGTTTGTGGGTGATGTGGGTGTGTGTTTCATATTGGATTGGGTGTGTGGGAGTGGTATGTGCATGTGTATCAGGTGTGTGTATTTTGATTTGTCTAATGTGGTTGTGTTTTGTAAATGTGTGTGTATTTTGAGCGTGGCAGTGTGTACTGCCAATGGAATTCCGCGGTTGAAAGACCGCCGTGTGGATTTGTGTGTCGTGATAGTGTGGGCGTATTCCTGTTGGTGTCACAGTGGAGGTTTTGCTATGGCCAGCTTATCACTGACCTTTGGTGTGGCGGACTTGTGTGGGTGTCTGGATTTTGGGAGATTCCGAGCTGTGGGTCGTAATAGCTGTAGCAGATTTCTGCCGCCGCAGCGGTGTGTTGGCGGTCTCCTGCACGGCGATAAGCGGGATTTACTGCCAATGTTTTAATGAGGGACATAGGCCCTCATTCCGACCCTGGCGGTCCAAGACCGCCAGGGCCGCGGGCAACGGAAGCTCCGCCAACAGGCTGGCGGTGCTTCATTGCCCATTCTGACCGCGGCGGTAAAGCCGCGGTCAGAAAAGGGGATCCGGCGGTTTCCCAACGGATTTCCCCTGGCTGGGCTGAACCTCCATGGCGGGGCTGCAAGCTGCGCCGCCATGGGGATTCTGACCCCCTTCCCACCAGCCTGTTTCTGGCGGTTTTTACCGCCAGGAACAGGATGGCGGGAACGGGTGTCGTGGGGCCCCTGGGGGCCCCTGCACTGCCCATGCCACTGGCATGGGCAATGCAGGGGCCCCCTAACAGGGCCCCAGCATGATTTTCGCCGCCCGCCAAACTTGGAATGACCCCCATAGTCTCTTTTTTGGGAGATTTCCTTCACCGGGACGGACCTGCAAATCAGGCCAGGTCACGGTTGAGGCAAGCCGGCTAGAGTTGCCACGGCGGGTCGGTCCCTCTATGGAGCTTTTTTTCAAAAGTTCTCCAAACTTCTGGATCTTCTCCCAGATGTTTCTTTAAGGATTCTTTTGGGGTCCACAGCTTGCCCCAAGGGTCCAGAAGCTCTTAGATGATCTCCCAGAATGCACCTGGCGCAAACTCCTTTTTGGCCACTGGGCAGTGGTCAGCTGGTTGATTTCTTCAGGAGTTGGTGCAGGGGACTCTGGTTAGCAATTTTTCACCTGTAGCAAACAGGGTGTCCCTCCTTGAACCAGTTGAAGCCAGGCAAAGTCCTTCTTGTGGTGAAGCCCAAGTGTGCAGCTGGTGAAGTCCTTCAGAGTGCAGGTTCCAGGTGCAGGTCAGGGGTCCAGCAGGGCAGTCCTTCTTCTCCTTTGGTTCTTCCTTGTTGGAATCTGATGGGGATCTGAGGTCTGCCAGTTTTATCCTTGCTCCTGGGTGAAAAACAGGGGGATCCTAATTCTCCAATCAGGTGCAGGGTCCTTCCCCCTGAGATGACCACTTCCTCGGAAGTGTGGCAAAAATTAATCCCAGGAGGCAGCATTCTTCAAAAATCCATCATGGCTGAAAATGATTTTTGGAGGTTACGTCTGGCTGAACCCACCCACTGGTGTGGATAAAAATCCTAAACCCACCCCTCTCCTGCCCTCTCCTAATCAATGGGGCGCCTATTTGTCTGGGGTTGCAGGTTGTGGGGTGTTGCTGGGTTGCTCCAAATGTCCTTCTCTGCCATTGAAGACCAGTTTGGCAGCCCTCCCCCTTCCTGCCTCACCATCTGCTGAGGGGAGATTCCCTCCCAAAGGCACATCTCTTTGTGTGAAGCCAGGCCACTTCACACCTCATCAATGCAGCCTGGCCAGGCTGCCAGAGGCTGGCCAATCAGAGCACAGCAGCAGAAACAATGCAGGGCAGAAATTGGCAACTTTTCAGGAAAAGTTTAAAACTCTTTACCTGAACAAGTTATATTAAATCCAACAACTGGAAGTTGTAGGATTTATTATAACAATTAATTTGATACCAAAGTCTTTGTATCTGTCATTTAAGGGGACTTTTAAAATTAAAATAACGTCTCCCCATTCTAGCCTATGAAGGCCATTCACTACAATGAAGGAAAAACAAATTTGTCTGTTCTTACCTCACCAGGGCTTATAAAACTACTTTTATAAGGTCCCTGCTTATAGTTACATGGCACCCACCTCAAGGGGCACATAGGGCACACCTTAGGGGTGACTTATATGTAAAAATAAGGTAGTTTAAGACTTTGGAACTACTTTTAATTCCAAAGTTGAATTTGCATATGAGTGGGTGTGTGCGTGGGCCTCTGAATTCATGTATGAGTGAATAAATTAGTCTATGAATGAGCCTGTGTTTTTTTTTTCAAATTTTTCCATACTCATAAATATTTTGAAAATACATCACAGAAATTCACCAAAAAACGCAATTGTTGCACTCTGTGATGCAAAATTATATTAAAGCTATAGTTTGTCTCTAAAACACACCTATATCACACCCTTGAAGTCAGGCTACCTTCACCCTGACCCATTATGCCACTTTTAGTTTCAATTTTCACCCCTGGGACTGTGTCACTTGAAATAAAACCGTGGTGGCAACATTTTATAGTTAGTTTGCTGTCAGTCGATTGTAATGCTTCTTTTCACACGTATATTCGAGAAAATTCACAAATTTCACAAAATATTTACAGGGAGAGATATACAAATGTTTTTGCCCTTCAATATCACCTGAACACTGAACATAGTTACACTGAATGACAAAAAGCACAATCTGCATCAGGCAGCTACCTTTCTGCCAAATTTTGAGTTTGAATTTGACAGGTCTTATGGGAATTTACATGGGAAATGCAAAAAAATTTAAGCCCCTTTTTCCTTGCCCCTGCTTGACAGATCATCCCGAAACGTCCCATGTGCAACAAGAACCACTGTGTCACTTTTTTGGAACATTTTGCAAAGATTCGTCAAACAGTACCAAAGACATGTGCAAGTCAAAAAACACTTTTTCTATGGAAATATAGGGGGTCATTATGAACACAGCGGTACCAACCACCATGTTCATGCTGGCGGTCAAAACACTGACCACCAACGACCCCGGAACCCTGCTGGCCACATTATGAACATTTCTGTGGGCCGGCGGGTGGGAACATTGTTTCCTCCCGCCGGCTCACA
The DNA here is from genome assembly GCF_031143425.1 of Pleurodeles waltl. Taxonomy (NCBI): domain Eukaryota; kingdom Metazoa; phylum Chordata; class Amphibia; order Caudata; family Salamandridae; genus Pleurodeles; species Pleurodeles waltl. The sequence goes on from NC_090436.1 coordinate 844,822,239, forward strand.
GAAAGGCCCAGCTGGGTCATTGATGGCGGCTCCACAAGAAGCCGCTGTCAATGTCTCTGTGCGGCATGTGCAGTTGCACCCGTCACGCAGATCACTGCCCGAAAATCAGACAGTGACCTGCGCAACGAAGCTCTGCACTGGGGCCCCTGCACTGCCCATGCAAAGTGAATGGGCAGTGCAGGGGCCCCCATGGGTGCCCCGGGGCACCCCCTATGCCAGCCTTTCCCTGGTGGGATATCCCACCAGGAAAAGGCTGGTGAGAACTGAAACATTATCCGCAGGGTAGCGCAGCTACCCTGGCGGATAGTGTTTCAAATCACGCCAGGCTGCCTGACGGCGGGAGCCTGGCGGTGGGTGAGGGCTGCCTATGGTACCCCTCACCATGTTCAGAATATGGCGGTTTGGCCCGCCATGCCAGCTGGCGGCTTCCGCGCCAATGCCGGCATGATGGGCCAAACCGCCATGTTTGTATTGCGAGCCATAGTCCTAACTTCCTAACAATAAATACCTACTGGCAACTGCCTGCAGGTAATATACATATATATATATATATATATATATATATATAGATATACACGCACACTTGCAGGATGAAGTCACAGGGGTTGTGATGACCCGGTGGGCGTTGCGTGGAAATTCCTACCGCATGGCAGGTGCTGCGTCGATTCCTCTCAGGAAGTTTGGCTGCATTGTTCTGGCTCGGCTTTGCGTTGATCCAGTGGGCCATGCATCGACTTTCCGGTCACTATTCTGGAGCTGTGTCGATCTTCTCCTTGCGAAGTTCGGCTGCCGCGTTCCGGTTCGGCTTGTGGTGATTTTCTCACCACGATGTGGGCTGTGTGTCATTTTCTGCAGGCTGTGCATCAATTTCTGTCGAGTTCTTCTTGCAGGAATGAAGTCTTTTTTGGTCCTGAGACTTCAGGGAAAAGGAGGCAATCTCTATCCAAACCCTTGGAGAGCACTTTTCAGCACAGCCGTAAAGCAGCAAGGCAGCAGGGCAACAGCAAGGCAGCAGTCCTTCTCAGAATGCAGTCCGGTGAGTCCTTTGGACAGCCAGGCAGTTCTTCTTGGCAGGGTGCAGCTTCTGGTTCAGGATTTCTTCTCCACCAAGTATCTCAGTTGGTAGGGGCAGAGGCCTTCTTTAAGTACCTAAATGTGCCTTTGAAGTGGGGGAGACTTCAAAGAGTGGCTTAGAAGTGCAACAGGTCCCCTTTCAGTTCCATCCCAGTAGGGGGTGTGGCAGTCCTTTGTGTGACAACAGGCTACTGTCCTTTGACATTTAAGTGTCAGGCCCTCCACCCTCCCAGCCCAGGAAGACCCATTCAAAATGCAGATGTATGCAAGTGTGACTGAGCATCCTGTGTTTGGGGTTTTTCTGAGTGAATGCACAAGGGAGCTATCAACTAAACCTAGCCAAACGTGGGTTTTAAAGCACAGAAGGATTTAAGTGCAGAGAAATACTCACTTTCTAAAAGTGGCATTTCTAAACTAGTAATATTAAATCCACCTTCACCAGTCAGCAGGATTTTGTATTACCATTCTTGCCATACTAAATATGATCTTGTTACTCCTTTCAGATCAGAAGCTAGCACTCAAACAGTATATGAGGGTCGCCCTAATGTTAGCCTATGAAAGGAGAAGGCCTCACAGCAGTGCAAAGTGAATTTAGGAGTTTTACAATACCAGGACATGTAAACTACACAGGTACATTCCTGCATTTTGTCTACACAGCACTCTGCCCTAGGGTTACCTAGGGCCTACCTTAGGGGTGACTTATATGTAGAAAAAGGGGAGTTTTAGGCTTGGCAAGTACTTTTAAATGCCAAGTTGAATTGGCAGTGAAACTGCACACATAGGGCTTACAATGGCAGGCCTGAGACATGGTTAAAGGGCTACTTAAGTGGGTGGCACAAGCAGTGCTGCAGGCCCTCTAGTAGCCTTTAAGCCCTCATTATGAACATGGTGGTAAACAAATAATGAAGCACATGAGAAACAGCCAGCGTGACATCCACACACCGCCAGCATAGGAGTGTGGACAGCGACAGAAGAGGCCGCCCACAGGCCGATGGAAAGGCTCCACCTGCCCAACAAATAATGAAGCACAAGACCGCCGTCAGTTCCGGGGCGGGAACAGCCTCCACGCAAAGCGTGGCAGAAACGAACCAAAGAAAAGGAAATACTCACTGTAGGCACACACAACACGGCGAAAGAGACATGGCGAGAGAATTGGAAATCATGCCAGTGCTGCTCCTTGCTATATACCACCTGGCCAAAGTAAACACATGTGCACACTACACCCCCACAATGAAACGATGAACCACGTCGCCAGATTGTGCCAACAGCAACACCGGGCACACAAACTTTAATAAATAATGAAAAATGCAATGTCTCAGTAAGGCCCTTGGCCAGTCCATGTGTTACAGGTTGAAGGGCCCAAATGGCCCGAACGTGACTCCCACATGTGAACATGACACTCCACCATAAATGGACATAAATGGGGCAGCCAGGCACCTCAGGGAACAGGGGCAGGGGGTGGCGGATGTGGGGACTTACGTTTGGGGGGTGCTTGAGTTTACGTTTGGGAGGTGGAGAGGGTTTGGCTTTGCTTTTGGAAGGTGGGGGAGTGGTCTTTGACCAGGGGGTGACAGATGGACCTGGGGCAACACAGGGCTTCTTCCTCTCTGGGGAAGGGGCAACAGGAATAGGAAGGGTGGACTGGGGCAGACTTAGACGTGGAAGGAGTGGACAGGGCAAGGAGGTGGGCACGTTTAGGGATGAGACGGGGTGGGCCAGTGGGTTGGAACAGGTCAACATGGGACAGGAAATGTATTTTAGGGGCAATTGCGGTAGATATGGAGGAAGGTGTGGGAGTGGAGGTAAAGGGAGTGTTCGTAATTGGTGTAGGTGTGCTGGACGTTGATGCAGGTGCCTATACAGTATGCTGAGGTGTGGTGGATGTGTGTTGGGTGGATGTTTGGGAACATTTGAGTGTTTTTGGAGGAGGTGGGGTGGACACAGTGGGAAAAGACAGGCTGCCAGTGTGAATGGATGTTGTCTGGGAGTCTGCAGGTCTGGTGAGTGTGCTGCATGTGTCAGTCAATGTTGTTGTGGTGAGTGCAGGTGTGGTGTCTGGGGTGGATGACTGGATGTCTGATGTTGTGGTGAGTGCAAGAATGGGGCCAGCAGTAGTGACTGAGGGTGCAGTGCTCGTGGGTGTGCATGTTGAGGTGACAGACAGGGAGGCAGGAGAGGTGGACACACTGGGGGAAGTGGATGTTGTTGTACGTGCCTTTGTATGTTGGTTGTGTGTATACTTGTGGTGGGAAGTGTGGTGCTTGTGTTTCTGTGTGTGCTCCTTGTGTGTTGAGGCGTGTGCATGGCTGTCTGAATGTGTGCTTGGGATGGGTGAAGGGAGTGGGGTGCTGGAAGGGGTAGTGGTGGTTGGTGGGGGGAACGGAAAGACCAGGGTCACTGGCTGCCGGCAAAGAGGAGGCCAAAGCCTGAAAAGATCTCTGTAGGTCAGACATGGCACTCTGAATGCATTCCAGATATGCATTGCACTGCTGCATCTGGGATGCTAGCCCCTGGATGGCATTCACAATGGTGTTCTGCCCTACAGAGAGTGATAGTTGCCTCCCCGGTTGTACTCCCTTCACCCTCCAACCCACTGGTCCTCTTGGTGTCGGTAGACTCTGCCTTCTTGGAACCGTGGGCTGCTACATCCCCACTCACCGGTTCCACTGCTCCCTCTCCAGATGATGCTGATGTACACATACAACACAGGAGTACAGGGGTGGGGAGAAAAAACATGAGAGAAATTTGTAAATACCTGAATGTACCAGCTTACACACCTACACGTAGCACCTACAAAGATAGTCATGACTATGCCTCTGATTAGAGCATAAAACTCATTTCCCACATGACACAAGAACCTGATGAACTGTGAGACCTGCCTCTAATCATCTCCGTGCTCATGGGGGCAGAAGTGCTGGTAGACACCTGTCAGAGTACCTGGCACTATATATCATACATACAACAGCACCCAAACCATCCATCTAAGAGGCATGAAACAGTGTTGGTACTCAGCCTTCAAGCACCCATCCAAATCTGGATATGCCACCACCAGAATGCGGCACATAAGGGGGGTCAGGGACCGATGGGCACCCCTTCCTCGTTGGGAGAACTTCCCCAGCTGGGCCTCGCAGGTCTTCCTGGCCTAGCGCTGCAGTTCCTCCCACCGCTTCCTGCAGTGGGTATTCTGCCGGTTGTAAACCCCCAGGGTCTGCACCTCCCTGGTGATGGCCTGCCAGAGTGCCCTCTTCTGATGGGCGCTGACCTGTATGGGACACACAAAAAAGAAAAACAGAGTTCAGGATATGGCCATGTGATACGCTGACTATACGACCCCTATGGGACGGACACTTCACAAGATCATTTCACCACCTCAGTCACAGTACTTGCCACACAATATATGCCTGTGCAGGTACATACCAACCACATATGCATACAGGCATCCACCACCATCACACACATCCATGCTCATCAACCACCTACTCACTTGCACCTCTGGTCACCCATATAACTTGGCATTCAGGGTGGGACCCAACCCACCCACCAGTTTCTCCAGCTCCTCTGTGGTGAAGGCCGGGGCCCTTTCCCCTGTGACTCGTGCCATTTGAGTAACCAGGACACAGCAGCACACTCAGTGGAGTACTTCCATGCACGGGATCTGGGAGTCAGGTGAATTTGGGGTGATGGCATGGCATACGATCTGTGGCGGTGTGCACCGTTACCGCCGGCTGCGATCATGATAGGCCCAGTTTCCCCATTGACAACCATGTTAACCAATAAATGGGTGCACGGCGGTGAACACCGCCCTATGCCATAACAACAACTGCCAACGGAATGAGGTCACTTCCACTCCTACATATCTGGATGGCAGGAGGCTACCATTTTGCTAACACAACGTATATATTTCCTGGTCATGGGCCCCATTCAGGCCCTATGAATCCCAGCCGTTAGTCACATGCCCACTTGAATGTCTTTTCCTCACTGCATACATGTCCCTACAGTTGTCCATCATACAGCACTTGTGTGTGTAAGCTACATATTGGACAGCCTTTATCACAACATGTTTTGCATGTCTATGGGTGTCCCTTACATATGTTCTTTCCTCCCTATAGGTACAGACCCATGTGGCAAGGGAGGGCCCCATCTGTGTACAGACCTCTTATTGATTTGGAGACCATGGTGGAACGTCACATCATTGTCACCTACAGACTCAATTGTACAACCACCCATGAGCAATGTGCATTAATGGATCCTGAACTGAGACCGGCTAATCGGAATCAGCATGCCATCCCTACTGAAGTGCAAGTGCTCTCTGTACTCCATTTCTTGGCTATAGGCTCATTTCAGGTGACAGTGGGCATGGGTGCAGGGTTCTCACAGCCAATGTTAAGCCTCATCCTGTCTAAATTCCTGGATGCATTTGTACAACACCTGCAGACTTATGTTAAGTTTCCCCAAAAGGCTGAACTTCCTGCCATCAAGTCAGACTTTTATGCCTTTGCTAACATTCCCCATGTAATAGGTGCCATTGATGGCACCCACATATCTCTCATCCCCCCATGAGTACATGAACAGGTGTACAGGAACAGGAATAACATCCACTCAATGAACATACAATTAGTGTGTGTTGTGTATGTGTATATATATATATATATATATATATATATATATATATATATATATATATATATCCAAGAAAGAAGTGACTAAGTGACTCAAGCAGATGATCTCATCAAAGAACAAAAATATGTTTCCACTACAACGTTTCAGTGTCCGCCTTCCTCAGGTAGTACAAGATGGCTTGCTCAGTGGCTGCACAGCTGACACTGCTGGATTTTCAATAAGCATCATTAGTGAAGATTCCAATTGGAAAGTGGAATCAATGCATTCCTGAGATTTCTTCAGATATGCAGAAATCAACTGCTATTGTCAGTGATGTTCAGTCCATCTGGATGCAGTGATTTTAAACAGCACATCCAGAAGTCTTCTCTGTTTCCAGTAGTTCTCCCTTTAAGACATGTTCCACAGGGAAAATCTTCAAATCTGATAGTAAATGGTCCACAAGGTTAAAATGATTAGCTACAGACTGGTCACATTTCTTGTTAATTATTGCTGATTTGTGGTTCCTGAATCATGTACGGAGGTCATTCACTGTTTGGCCTACATATTGTTTTTTACAGCTTTGGCGTTGGCACTAACTCTCATAAAAATAATGCAGGTTGAGCGACATGTAAGATGCTGTCTTATTCCATAGGTGCTTCTTGTAACAGAATTAGTTACTGATAATGTTTATAAAAGGTATTCACATGTGATGCACCTTTTAGAATCACAGCAATGAACTCCTGCATTTGTTACAGCTTGCTTAAGTTCAGCTCTCATAATAAGCGGTCGCAAATTGGGAGCGATATGGGAAGCAATGACTGACTGTTTTGGAAAAAGCTTTTGCAGTTTTTCACAAGCGGATAGTAAGGGAAAAGTTGTTTGTATTATATTTCTATAGTTGGGAGCTGATGGATGATAGTCAACCGCAAATGTGATTCTGTCACTTTTGTTTCTGCTCTTTGTACTCCAAATAAGTCCTTCAATTTGTTGCAGATTGATATGCGGAGGATAGCCTCACTTTTTAAATAATGTAACAAGCTCTGTAGATGGTCTTTACAAGTGTCTTCATTGCTTCAGATGTGTCTTATTCTGAGTGCTTGGCTGTAGATAATGCTGAGTTTAGTGTGGCGTTAGTGGCATGAAGTCCAATTTGGATACAAATAAGCATCTGTAGGCTTGTGGTACAGATCAGTTATAATTTTTTTGTCAATGAATAGTGAGTAACACATCCAGAAAAGGAAGATCAGTCTTCTGTTTGGTATTGCTGCTGGTGCGTTTGATGATAGGACGGATATTGTTGATAAAAGCTGCAAATTGATCCAATGTTCTGCTTCCAGCATTCCATATCATAACTATTTCATCAATGTATCATAGCCATACCAGTGGTTTGATGCTTGAACTTGCAAGTATATAGTCCTCCAGTTTGCCCATGAACATATTAGTGTAGGAAGGAGCCATCTGAGTACCCATCAATGTTCCTTGTATCTGCAGATAGTGTTTACCATTGAAGGTAAAATTGTTGGATTTAAGGATAAATCTTGCAAAGTTGGTAAGCACATTTGTTGATGTTTTTTTCACAGTTCCTTTATTAAGAGCTTCAGATAATGCCATAAGCCCATCATCATGTGGTATATTGGTGTATAATGATGTAACATCAAATGTAGAAAGAAGAGTGTCATCGTCAAATGTGTTGGTTTGGTTTAATTTTTCAATAATCTGAAGGAAGTGACTGGTGTCCTTAAAAAATTATAGAAGTTTTTGGACAATGGGCTGGAGGTGCAGGTCGGCAAATAAAGATAGTGTCTCAGTGGCTGTATCATTACTAGATATGATGAGCTGGCCAGGATTGCTCATTTTGTGAATTATAAAGATATATTACAATTTAAATTTTTTAATCAAGTTAAAGTTAGCCTTGGACAAAACACCAAGGGGCATATTTATACTCCGTTTGCGCCGGAATTGCATCATTTTTTTTGACGCAATTTCGACGCAAAACTAACTCCATATTTATACTTTGGCGTTAGACGCGTCAAGCGCCAAAGTCCATGGAGTTAGCGTCATTTTTTAGCGTGGACACCTACTTTGCGTTAATTATATGCAAGGTAGGCGATCCCGTCTAAAAAATCGACTCCGAGGCATGTGCGTCGGATTTCTACTCCCGGGCAAAATTCACGCCCGGGAGTGGGCGGGTCAAAAAAACATGACGTACGGCCGCTTTTGCGCCGTTTTTTATCGCCTGCAAAAGGCAGGTGTTAAGGGACCTGTGGGCACTGAAGGAGCCCAGAGGTGCCCTCCCATGCCCCCAGGGACCCCCCCTGTCACCCTTGCCCACCCCAGGAGGACACCCAAGGCTGGAGGGACCCATCCCAGGGACATTAAGGTAAGTTCAGGTAAGTGTCTTTTTTTTTTTTTTTTGTGGCATAGGGGGGCCTGATTTGTGCCCCCCTACATGCCACTATGCCCAATGACCATGCCCAGGGGACATAAGTCCCCTGGGCATGGCCATTGGGCAAGGGGGCATGACTCCTGTCTTTGCTAAGACAGGAGTCATTTCTATGGGGGTTGGGAGTGAAAAAAAATGGCGCAAATCGGGTTGAGGCGAAAAAATTGCCTCAACCTGACTTGCCCCATTTCTTGACGCCCAAGTCCCATATCCCCCTACGCCGGCGCTGCCTGGTGTATGTCGTTTTTTTTAACGCACACCAGACGGCGCCGGCGGCTAACGCCGGCTTACGTCATTCAATAAATACGGCGCCCGCATGGCGCTTCAGAATGGCGTTAGCCGGCGCTAATTGTTTTGACGCAAAACTGCGTTAGCGCAGTTTTGCGTCAAAAAGTATAAATATGGGCCCAAACTTTTTGTTAAAAACATTCTGAAATTCATATGTACAAGAACAGTTAATGATCAGTTATGGTTACACATTAGCACTGAAAAAGCTGTGAACTCTCCAAGTTATGATTAGATTTGTAAAACCTTCTCTGCTGATTGGTTGAAAACAGGATTTATAAATTCTGATGTATATGATTAACCCTACAAACCACGTCTGACACATCTACCAAAGAAACCATAACTCACACACCTAATGCAGTGCTTATGGCATCACAGTATAACACAGAATTAGAGTATCTTACAACACATCTTTTAATTTAAACACAAACACAAGCAAATACATCATATTGTAGCCATTGTCATGGCATTCAGAATGTTAATGGTAGGATAACATCATGCCACTTGTGAGAACATTTTTGTCACTTATTAAGTCATCTATTAAGTCAATGGTGAAAACAATAGTGTAGCGTTTGGTTTTTGAGTTGTGGTTCGTCTGGCAGGTTTGCCAGCACTGAATTTCAAAGGGATGTTTTTCAGTTTTATTTTGTAACCATAATAGATTCTCTGTGTTTTCCAAATTAATATTTATCATATACATCAGTATTTATAATTTCACTGTTTGAGATGTCAACAAGGACTCCATTAAAACAAATATAGGATGTTCTCACTGTCAAAGATTGTGTTACACAATTCATATAATACACAATTGTCAAATTTGCAGGTTTTTTTTACTTCTTTAAACTCTGTTATCATTTCAAAATCCTGTCCAAACCTTTGATACAGAAGATAAGAAATACCCTCCAAATTATGTAGAAATGAGCTTTATCCTGAATGAGCAACATTTAGGATTTTGTTTTGATACACTATTTGTATTGCCGTTTTCAGGTATATGGTCATAACATAGACAACAAAGCAGGCAAAATAAGAACAACCAGATATACTCCTGTGGCCATAAGTCAGCCAAAGGATGTTCAGATCACCCATCAAAGTCCAAAGTAATCACACCAACTGTTATATATCTTGTGGCGTTTATGAGGGCAACTGCGTGCTGCATATACCAGATCTTCTATCTTGGCACAGCAGTGCATGGCCTGCTACCATGCATGCATGCCTGGGGCAGTAGCCACTGATCAGTTCTGAACCACACCTCGCTTGACAAGCAAAGTTTACAATCCCACAAGGTACCTCTCAGAAGGCTTCCCATCCAAGTCCTCGAGCAATCCCAGGAGCGCCACCCGAAGTGAACAATCTACTGCCCTGCCCAGAACCTTCATTAGCACATCCAAAGTTCTGCACCAATATTGAGCTATAATGGGCCACAGTGACACAACATGATGAATGTCTGCCTGGTCAGCTCTATAACAGTGACATGCAGGCATTGCGAGTTTGCCTGCCCTTTAAAGCATCAATGCCATTAGGTATGTGGCATTCAGGGCATTTATTTGAATTTATTTGAGGATATGGCCAGGTGCCTTGGAGCCTTGAGCATGTTCCTCCGTTCTCCATCCTCCAAAACATTCACCCAGGATTCCCAGTGAGCGCAGAGTGTGGCAAACAAGTCTGGGGAATTATGGACCAATGAGCGAGAAATTTGGGGCTGAATTCAGGGATCTCCTCACTCGAGCAAGGATTGATGAGATGAGAGAGCATGATAGAGCTGTAGCAAATTGGGAGCGATGTAGTTGAAAGTCAGCCTGCAAGCCTGAAAAGGGCCAGATATGTGATCCCTCCCACACATCATCCAATTATGAAATTCAACATTTGGGATTTAGACTATAGTAAGGGGCCTAGATTTTTTAGGGAGATATCACAGAATAGCATCTCATCACTATTGACTATCGCCTATGGGATCCCAGCAAAATGGTTTGTAAATTATATTGTGGGTCACACATACTGTGTCAAAAATATTGTAATGTGTAAGAAAGTGAATTATTAATTGATATGGATCGACGTTCACCAATGTAATAAAGTTGTTAAAATTGGAATAAACAATGAGATGTACACAATGATACATTTACATATAAAAACAAAGTTTCATCACCTCTATTACATTTCCCCGTTATGAACTCTCCATCAACCCTGGCATATAGGTACATGGTCAGGCAACCTCTGAGACCTAGACCTGAGTTTACTGACTGACAGGTCACAGGTGGGGTTGTGTATAGCCTGCAGACAAATGCGCAAACAGGAATTCAATTCCAAAAAGAGGTGCAGCGATACCACAATGGTCCCAGGAGACCTGCCCCAATAAAACACACTTGGCCAGAGGGGTGTGTGCATTCCCAAAAACACAATAAAGTTAGATTTCACATGTAGTTAGATTTCACATGTACGTAGGAACACTTAACCAATCAGAACACAGCGCAGAGAGCAATCACACACCCCTCAGGATGTACATCTAGACACATTACTAACTGGCTCACATTATGTCCACACAAGGTCAAGGACCACCTGCTTATTTTATCAGGACATTAGTCATAACTCCATGATAAATGTTTACATTCTTAACCAAGAAAGGGATGTTTTAATTTCTTATGGTACTCAGAGAAATGTGTAACACACACTCTGAACATATGTACACTGCGAGACAGTCATCAGACCCTGGTTCAGTAACTGCTCTATTGGCTGTAATATTTAATTAAAGAAACTGTTTCTTCTTTGCTAGACACTTCTTATCCTTTTATTTTATAAAGTAAATCTATATTCGAGCAATAAAAGTCACTACCCTGTTAGGTCCAGGAAAGATTTCAATCATTTACATCTGAGTACAATTCCTGGTAACTATGGTGCAGAGCAGATACACGTAAGTTAGGGAAAAAGTATGAAATATTAGAAGTAACAAAACATTTAACAAGTCAAAAACGCAACACATTAAATATCCTACTACAATTCAGAAAAATTCAAATAAAATGTAATAAAAAATGTTATGTCAAAACAACGAAAAATCCAATAAAGAGAACGGAGATATGAATTTTGGAAGATTTAAGGAAAAAGAGTGCAAAAAAACACTAAGCACCAAAGATTATCTATGGTTGTGGTACACCCGGACCTAGGCATAATTTCAGACAAAACCTTAATGGATCATGGTTCAGATACATCTCCCAGCTTAGTCCAGGTCGGAGAATTTACCTTGGGACATAGGGGGTCATTTTGAACCTGGCGGTCAGTGGTAATGTGGTGGTGGTACCGCCAAAAGGCTAGCGATACATACTGCCACATTATGACATTGGCAACCTGCCAATGTACCACTCCAACCACCATGGTGGTAGCAGCCGCCAGGCAGGAGATAAGAATCTCCAGCCCAGCGGCCACTATTGAACTGCCACAGACATTTTGATCCTGCCTACCGCCATGGTTTTCATGGCGTTTGTAACACCATGAAAACCAAGGCAGTAGGTCCCATCAGTGACAGGGAATTACTTCCCTATCACTAATATGAGGCCCCCTCCCCCCAACAACTCCTCAGATGCCCCACACACCTCCTCCATCCACGCTCCCCCCTTCCAATCCTCCACCTTGACACACACACACACGTGCAGGCACACACCATGCATTCACACACTCACTCACACAGGTATTCACGCATTCATACACACATGCATCCATTCATTCATGCACACATTCACATCACATTCACACTGACATGCAGACACGCATTCCATATTCATTCATACACGCATTCTCACACATGCACACACACGCAAACAACATTACACACACATTTGCATTCACGCACACACTCACATATTCATGCACACACCCCCACACATACACACAAAACACCCCACCCCCTTCCCCTGTCGGAAACACAACTTACCTGGATCCAGGGGGTCTACTGGCATGGGACGGAATGGGGCACTGCTACCGCCAGCAGCACCCATCTGCAGAACACCTACAGGCCGTTTTATTTGTCATAATACATCTGGCGGCGGTCAGCTGGCATGGCGCTACTGGTAGTAGCAGCGCCACCTCAACGCCATCCGCCAGCATGGCCACAGCCAGATTTCCGCCCTTCTTGTGACAGAAATATGGCTATGGTCATTATTTGGCAGACGGTCTTTTAGCGACCGTCGCCACAATAGTAGGTGGTACTTACCGCCAAAGTCATATTGTAGGCCATAATATCTGAAATGGAGTTGAAAGCCTCCAGTGCGTAAGGCTGTGGGCTGTATATGACAAGGAGTTCTATGAGACCAGATACCTTCTCACAGAAGTATATGGGTAATGGGTTTTCTGCTATGTAGAAGCTCCAAGCAGGAGAACCATGTTTCTTCAGTCCAGCAAGGTTGTACTTCAGCTGGATCTGCTCAGTTGGTTGGTAATGGTACTCCAGCAGTTGGAATTCAGATTTGTTTCAAGGTTTCACAGCTTTTCTGATACTTTTGGAGCTAAAGGTCTGTCCCAGAACCTCAGGGATAGCACTTAGTAGTTAAGACTCACTCAAGTAGAGACCAGCAGTAGGACTGGGTGGAACCTGTGACGTTTTGCATCTTGGGATTCATTGAGTAACATAAAAACTCTGCATGGAAGCTGGTTCCATGCTGTAAAGTAGGCATAAAACTACACTACATGTACTGTCATGGCTCGCTAGATGGTACTGCTTCTTTCTTCCATTCAAGTAGGTTTTCTATTCTAGCAGCAGCTTTCTCAATAGGAGCAGTCATGACCTATCATGACTACCCACATAGACAAATTAACCAGGAAGCATTCTAGTACCCAAAAATCATACAAGGTGATTCAAATTCTCAATTGTGCTCAACAGCCTAACATTGGTGAGCCACACATGAGAAAAACCTCCACCATACAGGTGTTGGCAGAATTTTGCCAGACCTCCATGCTCTAAGGAGGAATGGTCAAAATTCTGAATAGTCTGCCAGTGAAGCAGAAGTTTTCACCCACCCCTATCCAGCAGCAGGGTCTTTTCTAGGTCCAGTTGCCAATGGTTAGGTGAGCATTTCAGGGAAAAGATTTATTGCAATTTGTTATGTTTCCTTACAAGTCACACAGGAGTTCAATTACCTGATCATTGGGATGCATTTTTTGTCCTGTGTGGAAGTGGGACCTCACAGGTCTCAAACAGCAGGTGAGTCATTGTTCCATTTTTTAAGAGGTCCAGAAAGTGTTCTGTGCAAGATGTCTTAGGGTGACACATTTATAGTTGCCAATAAGTAGTGGATGTGGGGGTGATTTCAGGTTCCTCCTTAACATCGGAGTTAAAAGTTCCTACGTGTAACCATGTCCTCCTTTGCAGTGGTACCTGTTTTGGCCTGCCACAAGCAATTACATTGTGCATCATACTCCCAAAAGCCCTGTGCAGAGCCTATGTGCTACCCTCTGGCATGGCCAGTTAAATGAGCAGTCCTCTCCTATGTGCTCACTCAAAACCGGTTCTGGGGGTACCTCGCCTCTCACTGGGTTTGCAACCAACCTGGCTGAAGGGGAAAAAGGTTGCCATCTCAATGTCTCACCTTATATTTACTTTTTAAAAGACAACCCATTTACAAGTTAACTAAGTTCTGGGGTCTACCCTACCTGGCAATGATACGAAAAACACTGCACTAAATACAGGCAATTGTGTATGCTCTTGACGCATTTTTTATATCTCATTCATATCAGTCTGTGGCTGGGCACTCTCCAGGGAGAAGAGCTGATGTAAATTAGGTTGTAGGATATTCAGAAAGTGAACTTTTACTTAATGTTGATTTTACAAATGTATGTATTGAAAGTCTAACTTTACCTTCAGATTGGCTTTTGATAACAATTAAAAATAGTGATAATTAGTGAAATTATTCTACCAGAGATAGCAGAGATAAATAGCAGAGTTTACATTTTGTAACTGCCTCCCGGTGTTTTTCCAGTAAAAGCCTGCCACAGTGAAAATAGCTTTTGGGTATCTATCACTCTAGAGCCATGTTACATCATATTTATACATGCCCCACTTTCAAATACCCTATGCCCAACCTTGTTGGTACCACATGTTTGGGAACATGATAACATTATATTTATATGTCTCCTACTTTTAATTACCATGTGCTCTACCTTTGTGCGCTCCAATGTCAACAAAGGGGTGCCATAGTAATATTTTAAAGAATCTAAACTAAAGGTTTTAAACTTCAGCAGCCAGGCTGCATTGATATGCCTGGAGTCATAATTGTCTAGTAACACTAGTGGATGGCAAAATCAATGTTGCAGTCCACTTCTGACATTTACTTTTCGATGCCATGGATGTATTTTTTACACCATATCCTATTGTGTTATTTGAGAGTTAGCTATGCTAATCAAGAGTTAACCAATTTCTGTATTTTATAGGTCAAAGCACACATGCACTGGGTACTGGGCAGTTGTGCCTTAGTAGGCAACAATCTGTCACAAAGCTAGTCATAAATGGTGGTCACCAGTCTTTTTCTCACTTGATATCAAAATTCATGTGGGATAGAAAATCGAAATAGCATCTTTTCAGTTGTTAATATCATTTTTTAAGCTCTAGTTTTATATAATATCCTTGTATTTAAGATAACTCATAACGTATTCATTTTCTTAGCATTGTAAAAAATGTGTTTAATATGTCTAAGTATTATATATTTATTTAAATACATTTGGTCCAAAAAACTTGGACCGTTTACATTTAAAAGAAAAACACAGTTTTACATAATTGTATAAATCCAATGGAATCGCAATATCTCATCATAATTCATAATAACACTCATTCAAGATACTGTAAAAGTCTGATAATCAGCTAACGTATAAAATGTTTCAATAAAATCCTTACAACTAAAAATTAAAGTTAGCTTATGCAGTCTGAATTTACTCCTAAAAAGGTCCAGAATTCTTGTTAAAATACAGGAAAAGATGTCACATATAAATTAGTAAAATCAAAGGAATAACAAAGTAAATATCATAATTAAAAGATAAAAGAAAGAACGCAAAAATATAAATCTGATTAAAATCTCCCTCTGTAACCAAACAAAAACACAGCCTAAAGCTCTTGGGGCCTCTCTACAGAAATGAGCCTGCGACGGATACACCAAGCCTCCGATAAAAATTTGGTAACTGAGGAGGCAACCAGTGTGGATGTTTCATATTTACATATTCTGATAGCATTAACTCTATCCGACAGTAGTAGAGTTTTACAGAGGGGGATAATCCACTTTCCTCTAGGGTTCTTGTATGAGGGACAGAAAAACAGAATATGCTCGATTGTTTCTTTATGAAGAGGACAAGATATGCATCTATCGGTCAAAGGGACGCTGGATGGCCAGTGGGCCTTATAGATATTAGTAGGCAGTGAACCATATCTAAGCTGTAATTAAAGTGCACAAGCATAAGATGGCATAGGGAGGTTCAAAAAAATCTCGGTCCAGGGTTCATGTTTAATTTGGAGAAATTCTGATGTTAACCTACCCAGCCCGTTTTGGCGCAGTATATCTTCGTTGACTTTTTCCCAATATCTTCTTTTAACGAGATGTCTTGCGTTATTGGGAATCAGTTCTGGGTGTTCCCAATAATGGGAGAGACCTATATTAGCCCAAGCAGATTTCATCTCCTGCAGCCATTGAATTCTAATTGGGCCCTGTGGAGTAGCTATAAGTTCCCTCACCGCTACCCTATATGGTTCAAGTTTGGGAGTTGTCCAAAGGCGGATCCAATAAGAAAGTGGTCTCAAGGCCGCTATGGTTGTAATACTGTTTAACCCTAAGTCGAGCCTGAGAGGAATCATTAGGGTACCTACCCCTAACAGGGAAACCTGTCTAAGGAAGTTGTTTTCTTTTGTTTGCAAAATATCCAGTCTTCTATGTAATCCCCAGAGTTCTGCTCCATATAAGGCCGCCGCACGAATTTGGGCATTATAGATCTCGGCGATTGTAATCAAAGGAGAACTCAGGACCTTTCTGGACCTACGGACTAGGGCCCCACCTCTTTGACTTAAAATAAGTGCCCCTTTACCAATGGCTGCCTCCCATTTTCCAGTGGTTGATAATCTAATTCCCAAATAGTCAAACTCTTCCACTTTCTCCAATGGTATTGAGTTCATTTCAATTTTAGCACAAGGTCGTTTCCTTAGAGAGCTATATATCATAAATTTTGTTTTTTTGGCATTGACGTCAAGCCCAAAATCCCTACAGTAAGCTTAGAATTGGTTAACTAAATTTTGGATCCCCACAGGAGATTTGGCTAACAGAATTGTATCGTCCACATACAATAAACATGGGATTTTTTCCCCTGCCAATTTGGGCGAGTCGTTTATGCAATTCTCCAGATATCGGATACAGTTATTGATGTAGAGCAAAAAAAGGGTAGGGGCCAGAACGCACCCCTGCCGGACTCCTCTGTTGATGGCCACAGGATCTGTCAACTCACAATCCTTGCCACATCTAATTCAGGCATAGGTATTATCGTGAAGCCGGGTGATAAGACTCAAGAGACCAGCAGGAACCTCCATATTGGAGAGTGTTGACCATAGCGTGTTCCTGGGGATCAGATCAAATGCAGCTCTTAAATCTATGAAGACCACATACAGATTACCCCCCCAAGTCCACATTCTTCCACTTAATTGCCAGGAATCTTAAGACTTGGTCAATAGTGCTCACAGCAGGTCTGAACCCTGCTTGTAGATTCGGTAGGGCATTAGATTCCATGATCCATTCATCAAGGTGGCACAAAAGATGTTTGGCATAGATTTTTTGAAAATTATCCAGGAGACTGATCGGACGATAATTGGCTGGAATATTAGGGCAGCCTTTTTTTAAAATGGGGACTATCTCGGCCCCTTTCCATGAGTGAGGGATGGGGGCTCCAGCTGCGATTGCATTGCAGATTCGGTTGAGATAAGGAACCCATATGTCAGGCCTTGTCTTGTATAGATCGCCCGGAATCTTCTCAGGACCTGGAGCCTTTCCCCTATTTAGTGAATCTATAGCAACGCTAGTTTCAGCTAAAGTGAATGAGATCTGGGACCGGCTTGGGATATCGGGACATCAAGGGACCTAAAAGATACCTCAGGAGAACCTGGTATAATTGGCCAAAATGCTCAACCCAGGTTGCAGGAAGAATTGATGTGCCAGGTACAGAGGCAGAGTCTCCACAGTTTTCTGCTATTAATTTCCAAAACCTAGAGGTATCTTTTGATTTAGCGGTTTCCAAGATAGCTACCCATCTAGCCTCTTCCCAGCTTCTACGTGCCTTAATACATTCGATCTTATAATCTTTTCTAGCTGTTCTTATAGATTCAACTTGGCCAGTTTTTAAAACTTTCAGAAGAGTGAGCTGTGCTTCCCTACATGAATTGTTAAACCACCGGGCCCGGCACTTTTTCTTGGTATTGCTAGGGATTTCTTTTGTGAACAGGTGTTTTAGGGAATCAAACAGTTTACTATGGGCTGCTAAAAGCCTATCACCCTCATCGTCTTCTTTGAAATGCAGCATGCACTCCATTTGATTGGCAAGCAAATTGTAGATTGATGAAAGGTGCTCGGGGGATGTAGTAACAAACTCCCATTTTAAATTCTATCTATTATTTGATAAAACTAGCTGATGAGCATAGAGCTTAGAATGGGGTATCTCAAGTAAAGGCCTCTAGTTGATAAAATCAATGGCTCATGGTCACTCTCTTCATGCTCTTGTACTCTCATATCAACCATATGGCCCCACAGTCTGATGTCGAGGAGTATATAATCAATCTGGCTTCTAGTCCTTCCTCGTTTGAAAGTGGAATGCAAATTTGCATCAGAGCTGGAGCGACCATTACAGGCTCGAAGGCCATAAGTTATTGTAATATCAGCCACTAAACGGGCTGTTTTGCTCAATCTCGGCCGTTTGTTGGAGACTAACTGTGGAATCCCCCAATAGGCATCCTATTCCTGATATATCTCTTGAACCAGGGAGTTGGGCTCAAATGTAACGTTAAAGTCCCCTCCGATCATAAAAAAGTGAGAAATATTGTTTTTAAGTAAGCTATCCAATAAAAATAGAGCGTTGCAATCTGCAAGGGAACCCACACTTCTGTTATAAACATTGATTATTAGTAAGGATTTCTCCTCAGGAATCGTTAGCAATAGGGCCTGTAGATCAGGGCAACCCGTGTCTATTACTACAACTTTACTTCTGAGGGAACTACTTAACCATATAAGTAGCCCTCCAGAAGATCTCCCAGAGGATGACTTTCGAGCTGGAACCCAATAACTTCTAAAACCTAATCTGTGTTTGGGATCCGTCACCCAAGTTTCTTCAAATAGACATAATAGATGATCGTCAATGAATTGACCCCATTCCAGATTTTGCATTTTGCTTTCCAGCCCTGCTATATTCCAACTAAGAACTTTGGCAAAGTCACTGGATTTGGTATGTCTAGCTTCCTTTGGAGGAATATAGTTGCCTGTATCTGTATTGTCTTGTGTAGCGTACACTTCACAGGGTGCAGGGCCCAATAAAATCATATCTAATGGAGTATCTGAACAATAGAGCCCTGGATCCCTAGAGGCGGTTGAGGGATAGGGAACCCCCTCCTTATTGGCTAAATGAAAAGTAATGTCAGGGGTTCCCTGATTATCAGGGTCCATCAAAGGCAATGAGATTGCTAGAGTAGGAACATCAAAAACAGTACAATTAGTATGCTCAGAAACTAGAGTGTAGGAATCTTCTTCCCACGGGCTATCGCATAGTCAATCTATCTCCGAGAGTGACAGTGATGGATGTCTAAAACCAAGAGCAGGGCTGGACAGTGTCTCAGTGTCACGGGGAACTTTCTGAAACAATAATGGATGCATATTCATGGGTGGCCGTGCTAATGGATAGAATGCTTGAAGTCTGCACAGAGAGACCATACCAATTTCTGGATACGGTCTATCTGCATTTAGCACGAGCTGCCGTACAAGGGCAGGGGAATCAAAATTGATGACAATACAATCCCCTGTGCCGATCTTTTATAGAAAACCCACCCACCCAACCCTTCTCACCATTAGGTTCGAGGATGACATGGAGAATGTGAACCCTGCATTAAGATGCAACCAATGGATAACCTTATTTTTAAGCTCAGTGAAAGATTCCGGGGATTTGGTTTTGAGTACAGGCACATTAGAAATAACCAAAACGTATGGGCATAACTCCGGGGGGAGTTGCAATGCTCTTATTTCAGCTGGGCCGGTGGACTGGGTCCTCTGCCAGGAGCCCGAGAGGACATGATCACAGGTAGAAGTAAAAGTGCCAGTGCTAGGAGCTGGGTTTAACGGAAGGGATATCCTTTCTGGGGGATGGACTGGAGCAATCAGCGGAGAAATAATTGGTATTTGATACTCTGGCAGAACTGGATGGTTGGTTCAGAAAAGAAAGGCTCTTGCTCGTTAGGGCAGGTCGTCCATTAACACTAACCTGCTCATAGGTAGGGTAAGAATGGAGCGAGGAAGGTTGGGTATCTGAAGTAGTAGAGGGTACAGGCTTCTGGGTCTTAATAAAAACTTCAAGTTTCTCCTCTATTGCTTGAAGGCGGGTTGCGATTGGAAGAAGCAACTTAGAGATCTCTTCTCTTATGAGAACCCTAATGGACTCATTGGACTGTTGGTCGCTGGTAAGAGGCAAGGAGGATAGATCTGTGACCTTAATGGGGAGCTGAGTTGGATGGAGGGGACTCAGAATCCTGGTACGTTTATTTAAAATGGCGGGCTCCCTACGTTTTCTTTTGCCCTTGGGATTGGAAGCGATGGTAGTGGGGAGCTCACTCTTTGGAGGGCACCTAGTTGGCTAAATCAGCAAGGCAGGTGGAATAGGGTAATTTGGCACTTCACCCTGAGACTTCAGGAAAGTACTTACTGGGGATGGGGAGGACACTATAGGTAGAGATCCTAAGTGCGAGATGAACTGTATAGAGAGGTCGTCATGGGCTACAGAAATAGCTGGGGAAGGTGGGACTGCTAGACAGCGCTGCTCTCTTTCTTTCTCTAGAGCCCCGACGGCCTTTTGTAAGAAGCCGTCTAGGGTTTTATTAGATCCAGGCTTCTCTTGGCCCCTCCCCGCCGACGACCCAACTTTCTTGCTAAAGTCTAAGAGCCTTGAGGTGAGACCCAAACTATAGGGAAACAAACAAGACCCTCTTTATACTGTTAAGAACCCCGCACCATACGATGTTTTATACACTCCACAACCCCTGCTGCGGATGGACAGAGGAACCCCCAAGAGCAGGAAGAAAGGGGGATGGCCGGGCCCGGACACCAATAGTCACTGCAGAAAAGTCTTAATGGGGCTGTCCCCGCCCCAGACACCAAGGACCAGTTAGCGAGGGGGGCTGGCTCCTGCCCTTACCTCGCAAAAAGTCAGCAGGATCCTCTGTCCACAGAACCGGCTCAGCAGCAGGGAAAAAACCTCTCCTTACAGCCCTTCGTGAATGGGGCGTTAGGGGGGGTGGCCCAGCCCAGCCTCTGTCAGGCGCTGACGGGTGCAGGGCGGGCCCGCCCTTGGCCCGGGCTTCGCCTGGGCGCCGCCTGCGCGCGTCCCGCGGCAGTGGGAGCGCAAAATGAAATTTAAAGGGCTCCTGCCCTTTAGTCTCCCAGCGGCACCTCCTCCAAAAACAGAGCGCGCTTCCCGCGGCAGCGGGAGCGCAAAATGAAATTTAAAGGGCTCCTGCCCTTTAGCCTCCCAGCGGCACCTCCTTCAAAAGCAGGGCGCGCTTCCTGCGGCAGCGGGAGCGCCAAATGAAATTTAAAGGGCTCCTGCCCTTTAGCCTCCCAGCGGCACCTCTTCCAAAAACAGGGCGCGCTTCCCCCTTATGTCTAAGTATAGTTTATATGATTTCTTGTAATTTAATTTGAAATGTTTAATTTAGTAGCTGGTTATTCGGTTTGTAGTGGATTTGGTCGGGAAGTTTTATAAAAATGTAATTATTGATCATAATTTATAATTGTTTTCAGCTTGTTTATTTTTTGAATAATGTATTTTTTATGTATGCTAATTATGTAAATGAAGCAAAGAAATATTCTTATTCTAATTCGTTTGTTGATTTTTAATTGAATTGCTCATTGGTTCATATATTTTTTTAAATTATGTTGATCAATTCTATATTTGAGGATTGTTTTTAATTTGAATATCAACATTTTTTCATCTTTATACTTATTTATCTATTGTCTTTGTTTTTCAGTGTTTGTTTTTTAAGGGAAGGGAAAGGAAGTGTTTTAAATTGAAATATGTTTAATATGTTTCATATTTTCATTTTTTACCTATTACTTAAAATTCATAGGGGCATATATCAGAAAGGTGGTGCTGCACAAAGTGCAGCACCACTTTTCTTGTGCTTCTTAGTGTAGTGTAGGAGGCTGGCCTGGTTTGTAGTGGGTACCTTGGGTACTTACACCTTATACCAGGTCCAGTTATCCCTTATTAGTGAAGTAGTAGTATTCTAGCAGCTTAGGCTGATAGAGGTAGCTCTAGCAGAGCAGCTTAGGCTGAACTAGGAGACATGCAAAGCTCATGCAATACCACTTATAGTTACACAATACTTATATACAAGTAAAGACAATACCAAAAATTAAGGTAGTTTATTTGGGTGAAACAGTACCTAAAATATCTTAGAGGCAATACTCCTTCTGGCGGTAAGTATTATACACATAATATACACTAGACACCAAAATAAGGTTAGTAATTAGACATAGGATAGTGCAAACTAAAGGAAATGCTATAGAATGCAATAGGAGAAAATAGGTCTAGGGGCAACATAAACCATATATTAAGAAAGTGGAATGCAAATCACAAATTCCCCCTAGACAAGAGTAGTGTGTGCAGAATCACTGGGAGAGTAAGAATACAGTTAAGGTAAGTAAATTGCCCCACCCCGGAGCCCAGAAAAGCAGGAGTAAAGTACTGCAAGTTTCTTTACGACACACTACACCTCGTGATATGGATTATTGCAGTAACCAACCAAGTCTGCAAACAACAACTGCTGGATTCCTGGTTCTGAAGACCTGTAAAAGAAGGGGACCAAGTCCAGAAGTCGAAAGACGTTCCAGGAAGTACAGGAGCCCCTGCCAACCCAGAAGAGGGTGAAAAAGAAGAGTCACCATTTGGATGAAGTCTGCAGGAATGCACCTTAGGAAGACGCCAGAGTGTTACTGCATGTTGCAAAGGATGTCCCACGACGTGAAGATGGATGCAGATGTGATTTCATGTTGGAAGTCGCCAACAAGCCTTGGTTACGACAAATGTGCGTTTTGCATCACAATGGCACTGGCTGGCCCCAGGAGAAACCTAGGGGCCTCAAATCTGTGTGAGAATGAAGAGGAGGCCCTCATCTCTTCATATTCAGAGAGCCTTCAGGATGCCAGGCAGCACCCATGGGAGGCCCAGAACACGGGGACAAAAGAGGTGTAAAATGCAGTTGGTGCAGCACTACAAAGAAGGGTCCCATGCCACCGAAGGTCAACTCAGTGAGTTGAGCATCGCAGGATAGAGTGCTGTGGACCTGGGCCAGGCTGTGTGCGAAAGAATTCTGCAAATGGTGCATAGAGGCCTCAGGAGGTGAAGAATATGCAGTGCACAGGGCTATTGTCGCACTCAGGGAAGACAAGGTCTTACCTCCTCCAAATTGCATCAGCAGGACCTCAGGATAGTCTGTGTCGATGGGGTCCACCCTCTGTGTTTCTAGGGGCATGCTCATTGCTGTGAAAGGAGTCCAGGAGTACCAGTTCTCAACTTTGAAGGTGCCTGCGTGAGCAGGGGAGTGACTCCGTCACCCCACGCAAGATTTCTGTGGTCCTTCTGGTGCAGGATGAAGACAGAGCGTGCACACCATGGAAACTGTTGCAGTTGCTGACTGTAGCTGAAGCTGCAGAAGAAAAGTAGTCCTTGTCGATACAGCGGTTCCCGGAGCTGGCTGTGGTTGATCCGAGGTCAGAGGATGAAGTAGTAGTTGCAGAGGATTCCTGTTGGAAACTTGCAAGTAGAATCTGAAGAGAACACACAGGAGAGACCCTAAATAGCCCTGAGTGGGGGATTGGCTACCTTATCAGGTAAAGACCTATCAGGAGGGGTCTCTGATGTCACCTGCTGGCACCGGCCACTCAGCGCCCTCAAGAGTGCCCCCACACCTTGAAAAGCAAGATGGCTGAAGTCTGGGACACACTGGAGGAGCTCTGGGCACCACCCCTAGGGGGGTGATGGACAGAGGAGTGGTCACTCCCCTTCCCTTTGTCCAGTTTCGTGCCAGAGCAGGGTACAAGGGGCCCCTGAACCGGTGTAGACTGGCTTATGCAAGGAGGGCACAATCTGTGATCTTCAAAGCATTTCTGAAGGTTGGGGGAGGCTACCCCTCCCCAGCCTGTAACACCTATTTTCAAAGGGAGAGGGTGTAACACCCTGCTCTCAGAGGAAATGTTTTGTTCTGCCTTCCTGAGACTGAGCTGTTCAGAACCCAGGAGGGCAGAACTCTGTCTGTGAGGTGGCAGCAGCTGTGGCTGCAGTGCAAACCTCAGAGATTGGCAGTACTGGGGGACCATAGTGGAGTCCCCAGAATGCATGAAATTGTCTCCCCAATACCAGATTTGGAATGGGGGGAAATTCAATGATCTTAGGCACCTTACATGGCCATATTCGGACTTACCATTGTGAAGCTACATATAGGTATTTACCTATATGTAGTGCACACGTGTATTGGCATCCCCGCACTCACAAAGTCCCGAAAATGGCCCTGAACTATGTGGGGGCACCTTTGCTAGTGCAAGGGTGCCCTCACACTTGGTAACTTTGCACCTAACTTTCAGCAAGTGAAGATTATACTCATAGGTGACTTATAAATTACTGAAGTGCAGTGAAAATGGCTGTGAAATAGTGTGTGCACTATTTCATGCAGGCTGCAATGGAAAGCCTGTGGAAGGGTTTGTCTGAGCTCCCTAAGGGTGGCAGAAGAAATGCTGCAGCACATAAGGATCTCTTGTAACCCCAGTGCCCTGGGTACCTAGGTACCATTTACTAGGGACTTACAAGGGGGGTCCAGTGTGCCAATTGAAAATGGTAAATGAAGTTACTTGCCTATAGTGACACATTTAAAAGCAGAGAGAGCATAAGCACTGAGGTTCAGATTAGCAGAGCCTCAGTGACACAGTCACACACTATACAGACACACACATTGGGTCATTAACTATGAGCACCAGGGTCCTGACCAGCAGGATCCCAGTGAGACAGGCAAAAACATACTGACATACAGGTAAAAATGGGGGTAATGTGCCAAGGAAGATGGTACTTTCCTACACTTAGCGCCCCCCTAATGCCATCATGTGTGCGTCGTATTTAAAATACAGCGCACCATGGTGGTAGTTAGTGGACTAGCGTCAACATTTTTGATGCTTCTCCAGAGCTTTGCAGGATTAGCATAAAAAATGTTGATGCTAATCCTGCAAAGCTCATTGAGGCCCATTCTAATCAATGGTGTGCCTCCTTTTAACGCCTGCTCTGAGCAGGCATTAAAAGTGCCAAAAAACATAACGCAAAGAAATCTGTTAGATTTATTTGTGTGATCTTTTCGGCCCCCTAATGGGGCAAAGCCCTCTTTTCATGCATTATGCCTGGTGCAGGCATAATGTAGCACATAGGGTTACAAAGTGGCACAATGAATACATTGCGCTACTTTGTAAATATGGCACTGTGTTTTTGGCCTTCTAATACCACATTAGTGTAAAAAAAATGTTGGTAGAATGGGGATCAGGGCTCCTAAATATACCCCACACTTTTTGAATAAATACATTTTTTTTAAACATGTTTCCTATGTTTTTGTTCTATATTAAATGTTTTACTTAAAAATGTTAGCAATGATAATTTGTAAAACTGACCCCACAAAGACAAAGGTATGCCTACTATTTCTTAGACTGGAGGGTAATAGTAAATCTGGCCTCAGTAAAGGCCAACACTTTCTCTCCTTTTTCTTAAGTTCAAGAGTGAATACTAAATCCTACCCCTCCAAAGTCCATCACCTTCCCTTCTTCTGCTTAATTTATTTTTATTCTGGTATTGTAAAAAATGTTTTACTAGTAAAATCTAGTGATGGATATGATTACATATATTACTATTTTTTATTATCTAGGTTTAAATAATATATTTTTCAATATTATATTTATGTTTGAAATTAGTTTAAAGTGGATATTTTAATTTTATGGCTATAAATTATAATTTTGTAATATATGTTTGTATAATATGTTTTTAAAGTGGCATTGTTAGAATGTATAAAAGTTAATAATAATAGTAATACCACTATGTAGATTTTATCTCTAGATTATTATTATTATTTTTTTTGCAGGAAGATATAGAAATTACAAAGGGGCACAGCCCCAGTGCTCTAAAGTGGAATCTGTCATTGCTGCCATGGATCAGGGCTGGGCAAGCCTAGCAAGTCACACAAATCAAAAGATTTCTGGCTATTTTTCTCAGAGCCCTCCTCCAGGGTGCCATATCTAGAAAGAATCCCTCAATGTCTGGCACATTGAGTCCAAGATTCTGGTGAAGTCTCCTGTTTTGACTCTAGAGAACCTAGTAAATTTGAAAAATGTAGCATTGAATGTTCCACCACCGGGATAACTCTGCTACTTTGCCGCTGTCAAATATTTCCCTGCACAAAAAGTTACTTTTATTGGTCTGATTATCCTCCATAGGGCCAAAACATGACATTGTAGACAAAATAAAGGCTCTACAAGGCCAGAAACCTTCACCGTGAGGCTCCACTGAAACCATGTGTCTCTGTGGTAAATAGGTGCATCTTCTCCAGTCCTCCTGACATTAGAAGAATGCCTGAATTCCACCTTTTGAAGATGCTAGAAAACATCCTTTTAGTCACTCCTACAGCTCCTTAACAGCAAGAGGAACGTCCTGCATCAAAGCCCTAGTTCTTCAGCAGTAGATGGTAGGCGCAATGGCTCAATCCTACAAGGGTCTCATCAATGTTTGGAACAGCCCACACCAAACTAGTAAGCATGTTAGAGCTGACAGCCTTAGGGTGGTCACCCCTAACTGTTTGCCTTCCTCTCTCCACTTTTTGGACACTGTTTTTGCTGCTTTTAGGACTGCTAACCAGTGCTAAAGTGCATATGCTCTCTCCCTTAAAACATGTTGACATTGGTTTATACCCAATTGGATTATTTAATCTACTTGTAAGACCCCAGTAAATTGTACTACATGTGTCCATGGCCTGTAGATTAAATGTTACTAATGGCCTGCAGCACTGATTGCGCCACCCACATAAGTAGCCTCTTAACCATGCCTCAGGCCTGTAATTGCAAGGCCTGTGTGTGCAGTTTCACTGCCACTTCGACTTGGCATTTAAAAGTACTTGCTAAGCCTTACACTCCACTTTTTCTACATATAAGCCACCCCTAAGTTAGGCCCTAGATAACCCATAGGGCAGGGTGCTATGTAGATAAAAAGCAGGCCATGTACCTGTGCAGTGTATATGTCCTGGTAGTGTAAAACTCTTAAACTTGCTTTTACACTGCTGTGAGGCCTGCTCCTTTCATAGGCTAACATTAGGGCCACCCTTATATACCTTTTGAGTGGTAGATTCTGATCTGAAAGGAGTAACAAGGTCATATTTAGTATGGCCAGAATGGTAATACAAAATCATGCTGACTGGTGAAGCTGGATTTAATATTACTATATTAGGAATGCCACTTTTAGAAAGTGAACATTTCTCTGTACTTCAGTCCTTCTGTGCCTTAAAGTCCACGTCTGGCTGGGTTAGTTGACAGCTCCCTTGTGCATTCCACTCAGACAAAACCAAAACTCAGGATGCTCAGTCACACTTGCACACATCTGCATATTGAATGGGTCTTCCTGGGCTTGGAGGGTAGAGGGCCTGACTCTTACATGTCAAAGGACAGTAGCCTGCCCTCACACAAAGGACTGCCACACCCCCTACTGGGACCCTGGCAGACAAGATGGAACTGAAAGGGGACCTTGTGCACTTCTAAGCCACTCTTTGAAGTCTCCCCCACTTCAAAGGCACATTTGGGTATTTAAGCAGGATCTCTGACCCTACCAACTCAGACACTTCTGGACAAGATACCACTGGATAAAAATTCCTGAACCAGAATTTGCAACCTGCAAAGAGGAACTGCCTGGCTGCCCAAAGGACTCACCTGACTGCTTTTGTGCAAAGGACTGCTGCCCTGCTGTTGCCCTGCTGCCTTGTTGCCTTCTAGCGCTGCTGAGAAGTGCTCTCAAACGGCTTGGATAGAGCTTGTTGCCTGTTACTTGATGTTTCAGGACCAAAAAGACTTAATCCTGCAAAAGAACTCCTTGTGCAGCGAAAATTCAACACACAGCCTGCAGGAAACGATGCACAGCCTGCATCGCAGTGAGAAAACCACCACACGCCAAACCAGAACAACGCAGCTCGGATTCCCAATGTGTAGTTTGATGCAGCTCCAGATTGTGACCGGGACTTCGACGCACGGCCCGTGAAATTGACGCAAAGCTGAGCTTGAATGACGCAGCCTGACTTTCTGAGAGGAATCAACGCAGCACCTGCCGTGCGGCAGAAATTTCCATGCATTGCCCACCGGATCCATGCTGCCCCTGTACCTTGCACACACAGGATTTCAACTCATCGTCTCCAGGGCATCCAAAACACCCACAATCCGAAGAGGATCCCAGTCTACGCACCGGAAGTCGACGCAAAGCCTGCCCTGTGTGAAAACTCACTGATGCATCGTCTGTGTGCGCTGGAAAAATCAACGCACTCCTCCCCGTTTTCCATGCATCTCCTTCTCTGTGGTCCCTTGCGGAGAATTTGAACGAAAACCAGGTACTTTGTGCTTGCAAGAGACATTTGTTGCTTTTTAAAGACTAAAGACTTCTTTTATAATTTCCTAAGTGATATCTCAAAGTGTACTGATTGAATCTTGATCGTTTTGACCTGTATTTATCTAGATAAATATTATATATTTTTCTAAACACCGTGTGGTGTATTTTTGTGGTGTTATACTGTGTTATTGCATGATTTATTGCAGAAATACTTTATACATTGCTTTCTAAGTTAAGCCTGACTGCTCAGTGCCAGGCTACCAGAGGGTGGGCACAGGATGATCTGGATTTTGTGTGACTTACCCTGACTAGAGTGAGGGTCCTTGCTTGGACAGGGGGTAACCTGACTGCCAAATTAAAAACCCCATTTCTAACAGCAGACTCTTCCATTGAGGAGCCCCTTTCTTCATCCCTGTTTATCCATAAGCCTAAAGCAGGGTAACTAGACTAATCACTAAGAGAACTTCTAAAAGCAAGGCAGGTCAGTAGGTAGTACATTGATGGCCTAAATCACTCTCCTGCTTTCTCCCAGGTTCAGCTGTGTTATGAGGGGATGGTGGTAGGAAATCATCCTCATAATGCATGCTAGCTAGTGATTTATAACAATGTCTTATGCTGTCCTAACAGCATTCCCCAGCCCTTTGTGCCTTCCTTCTCAGTACTTTGTTTTACTATACTGTAAATCATTACCAGACGTTTATTTTGCGGGGTTTACCAGAAACGTTTGTGCTAGGGAATACATCTCTGAATTGCTATCAAGAGAGTACACTAGGTAAATGAGAAACACCCCCTGAAAACAACTCTAGTTGGTTTTAGTACCAAGTTCCCTTCCAGTAGGTACTCTTGGCAACCTTTTAACTATGCTGGCAAAACTTGCATAATTTCTGAATCTTACATTAAGCACATTTTATAAAATCTCTTGAAACTTCACATTGTGCAATTTCATATATGTTTTACATGTAGAAGGGATGTTAATGCCAAAAATGTCTCATTAGGGACATTTTCTGCTACAACCAGTCTCAGGCTGACATCTTGAAAACATATTTCTGTCTGAACTTGTGTGGAAAAGTCACAAGAGATACATGCAAACCATATTTCACTTCAAAAGTCTCAATTTGTGAAATGTATATTACAGTTTTTAAAAAATATGCAATTTCTAACACCTTTACTAATAGAGAGAAGTTGGTAAGGAATGAACTAGCTTAAAGGCTCTCTGACATTGAAGGACTGTTTATTAATGTTTATTATGAACAGGCTACTCTGGAAGATTCCAGCTATTTCTTTGTCATGGCTATCTATTGTTCTTTTCAGCTCCACTCTTCCACAACCCTAAACATTAGCCAGTAATTACTCTTCCCACACTTTCCTGCAAGGGGCTATTGTCTTTCTCTGAGAAAAGCATATGACGCCTTACCAAGGTGCTAGTTACTGTCACTGGAGAGAAGAGAGTCCAGTAGCACTGGTGTAGTTAAGCTCTAGGTTCTCAGGAACAGATAATCAATTTTTTCCATAATCTTTGGAGGACATCTTAGCAATATGTTCAACATAAACCTATGTTTACCAGTGAATTAAAATTTTGTTAAATAATATAACAGTGTGTGAATGATAACTGTAGCTTTGATCCTGACATAAAGAAAAAAATATGTTTTGTTCTCAGTTTACCATAGGGAAATCTACTTTAGTCTACACAGTAAAAAGAGTGTTTCTTTCATGTCACTGTAGGGACAAGTCAGGCTAAATAAAAGGGACGCCCTACTTCTGCACATTATGCACCCTGTGCCGTATGAGCTCAAAGGCAATATTTATGTGCAACCTAGCTAATGTCTTAAGAAGGATTTTACACATGTGAACAGATTCCATAGGCATAAGTCTGCAAAGGCCTGTAGACACAGCAATTCAAGGCTGCAGTGGCATGCCTGAAATACATGAGTGTGGTGTAATTCTTCACTAAAGGCCACAAGAAAAATAACCATTTTCCAACTGAATTTCTTGTGCCTTATCTAAAAGTTAAATTTGCCAAGAGTGCTTTGTCAGTCCTAGCCCATGTTTGGGGGTCAGAGCACATGCATTGGAAGGCTTTATATTTGTGTTTTGGTACTTGGATCTGAGATGCCTGCAGAAAATAATCCAAAAGAATGGTAAGTCAATTTCAAAAAGATGAGCTTTCTTTTGGGAATCAAGGATCAGGGGCCCTGGCACATCCTCAGCCCTTACATCTGAGCTGAATGCAATAATCATCAATTCAGGAACGTCTTTAAATTAAAATCTGCCCAAATGGAAATTAGCAACAGCTATATTAAAAGAAGCAATTGAAGAATACTGTTTTTTGTAAATGTTAAATCCTTCTGAACTCTAATTAACCTGCCTAACTCATGAGCGTAGGTCGGCTATTACATATTAATAAAGCACACTACAATATTATTGTCTGCAGAGCTTTGCTTGGAGTCAGCTCTCAGCCTCACAGATGTTAACATTATTTCACCAACAATAAAGTGCTCAGTGCTAATTGGTCATTTGTGGACCAGTTGTCCCTAAGAGGAGGTGCAATAATAATTCTCATAAATATTTCTAAAATGAATTTGCGATTTTAGCATTGCAGTTATCATCTAGAATTGCTCTGCCTTGATCTAAAAGAATAATGATGCATAAATCATAACTGATATGCTTTGCAAAGGATTTTCTGTCCTTGTGAAGGAGATTGAAAATGAAAAAAAAAACGGTCCTAAAGTGTTAGCAAGTATGTCTTGAAAGAGTAATTACATATACTTTAATAAAAGTATTTTCCTTTTCCTGAAATAAGTAACGTTAAGTGTTCAGATTGTGTGGGTTTTACCCCAGATAATACTTCACCCCTGGTCCTTTTGTGTGCTTCATTGTAAGCCCACTCAGCATCAGTTAGTGGATTTCCATATGTGGTCATGACCCATGGCTGGATGCCGTAACCTTGGTCCGCTGCAATGGAATGTGAGAAAATGTGTCAGATATGTATGTTTGTTAATTACTATGTGCTATGACACATAGTTGTTTTCAGCAGAGTGATGATTCAGACTTGCATCTAGTATTATGTATGTTCCTGTTTGAATGCATGGTTGTATTGTTGTATGATTGTGCACTTTCCAGTCATGGGTTGTGCCTCAGGAACCTGGTGATTGTTGATTAATTTCTGGTCTGACAGTTCACCCATGCAGAATATGTGTGGTGTTGTCTATAGTTGTCCCTTAGTCCCATAACTTTAGACATGCGGAATCGTGATGTTTTTAAATTGGTACCTATTTTGTGTGTTGTGTACCATGAGACAGGTGTTGTGCCCTGTGTGTTGCATGTGAATCTCACCTCCTTGGCCTTGAATTACCTCCATTAAACAAAGTTTTGTTGTTGCCAATTGCTGGCTGGAATGCGTATGTGTATGTAGTTCACATACACAGTGTGGCACAGTTGTATGGGATGTTTTGTGATGTATGCAACAAGTTTGCAGACACCTGTGTGACAAGACATGGAATTAGGTGCTTTTCTGCACTACCCTGCATCACCAGTCCAGCCCTGCAAAGTACCATGTCTCCTTAACATTATGCGCTTTTGGGCTCTACAGGTGCACTGGCAGTAGTTCAGTTGCCACAGTCCACTGTTGGCACCCTTGTATCATGGTAGGGAGATGTGGGATTTACGAGTATGATTGTTGGTGTGCTGTGAGGTATCCATCCTACACATGATCTATCAATGATGGCGATGTTCTATTTCAATGTGTGCTGCACTATGCACTACACAAGGGTAAGGTGAAAACAATGATATATTAGGTATATTTTGATGATATGTAAATGGTGATGCCACCACTAGGGCGGGATTAATTGTCGGTTATGCCTCAGGTTTCTACAGCATGGTAAATGTGGGGCAGTGCTAATATGTGAGTTGTTTGACTGTGGCATGCCCAGTGCAATACACATAGCTGAACTATTCCATGCACAGTGTTATGTGTGAAGGATTTGTATTTTGTAATACAGATGTGGACACAGGTAGTGGTTTGACCCCAGTATTTGATTGCAGAGGGTACATTGCTCCACCAGTCCATCATGCAAAGTGTCAGTCAGGTAGTGCTAAGAACTTTTACATATGAGAGTACGAGGGTGATATGCATTGAATGCAGTCTAGTGAATCATGTG
This sequence comes from Pleurodeles waltl, assembly GCF_031143425.1. Taxonomy (NCBI): domain Eukaryota; kingdom Metazoa; phylum Chordata; class Amphibia; order Caudata; family Salamandridae; genus Pleurodeles; species Pleurodeles waltl. The sequence continues at coordinate 844,854,663 of NC_090436.1, forward strand.
GCATATGTGTTGTTGTCCAGACATCTGTGTTTCACTGTCCACGTGTGTTTAGTGTGGTGTATGTATTGTTTGTCCCACATGTTTAGTGTGTTGTCTGTGTTATGAAGTGTATTCTGGCTTATCTATGACTAGGCCATTGCCTTATTGTCCATCCTGGAAGTGTTGATTAATTGTTGAGTGTCTGAAGATGTAAGCATCATGGACACTGCCCAGATATTCAGCAAGGATGTTGTGAAATATTCCACAATGGTCCGCAATGGCCTGCACATGAATTGAGGGTGTGTGTTTCCTGTTCCTGAAGAGGTGTTCCTTTGCAGCAGGAATGACAAGTTGGGCATGTGTGCAGTCCATTGCACCAAGCACACGTGGGAACCCAGCAATATGGCAGAATCCTTGTTTGGTCTCCTGCTGCAGTTTCCAGGTATTGGGGAACCGGATGTTGTAGGGTGTGAGGCAGATGATGGTGTCCAGGACCATAGGAAGGAAGGCAGAAAGGGAATGATTTTTAGATACCACCCACTTGGGCTGCAGTGGTCTGAAATGATTCAGAGGCCAGCATGTGGAGGACGGCAATGAGTTTGGTTATGGATGGTATGGTCATGGGACTTTCCACACTTGCTGTGAGTTCAGTAACAATGTGGTGGAGCAGCTGTAGGATGGACTCCCACTTGAGACGGTACAGTCTGATGACCTCTTCATCCCTGAGGCCAAGGATGGATGCACATGAGTGGAATATTCACTCTGTATTTCTGTGCTGCCTTTGTAGCTGCAGTGGTGGTGGTTGAGGTTGCTGCGGTGGTGCTGGTGGCACTTGGCATTGTTGCTGTCATCTTCTCTGGGAGCCAAGCTTTAGCAGTAACAGGTCCATGTTGTCCCGTTGCTTGCCGGTGTTCTTTCTGTGTGCTTTCCTTATGTAGTTGTGGCTGGGCCTCATTCTAATGCCTTGTCAGACCAGGAGTTACATTTTTGATGCTAATCAGAATTAGAGTCATTTTTTGTGCCCGATCCTAGGCATGCGTTGTTTTTCTGTCGGCTTGTAGATTTGGCGCTAGCGGGCTAGCTTCATATTTTGGGAGAGAACGCCTACCTTGCATATCATTGTCACTTAAGGGCGCAAGGTGAGAAGGCACTCCTTAAAAATTATGCTAAGTATGGAAATTTTTCGCTAGGCTGCTCTGGCAACACTATATAAATATGGTGCTGGGTTAGCAACACTTTTGAGCAAAAAAATTACACAAAGCTTGCGCTACCATTTCTTACATTTTGGCCTACATTTTTCGTGTGGGATCCAGAGTGAAAGGTTAGGAAACTTCATAGCACTGGAATATTGCTATTTACCTGCAAGAATTCAGTCTCAGCACAGCCAGAATATGATTTTTAGCCATGTGCAGATTTAGAACAACAGTACTAAGGGTGCTGAGAGGTCACATTAGAATAATAGCAGGAAAGTAGATGCTCTGGAGACTGGACAAGTGGAAGCTGGAGCATAGGTAAAGGATAGGGGTTGCTTAACAAAGCTCAGTTGGCAGGTAGAAAAGGCAGTTCAGATGCTATTTAAGATGAGTCAGCCAAATACTTTTTGACCAGTCTAGTCCTGTGTTGTAAAGTTCCTGCTTGTCGTGTTAGTACACACTCATCTTTTCTCTGTAATGTTTATTTTGTTTCTCCTTTGGTTCCCCTTTGTAGTAATGTTGCTTGTCCCTGCTGTCTTTCCATTACTACTCTTGAGGTATAACATATCCTTAACCTGCTTCTCCTATGTTTGAAGACCTTATCCCAGTTAGGCTTGATCGTGTCATCACTTTTGTCCCAGAGAAGCAACTGAGGCTCAAAGTCATTGAGTATTTTACAAAGCGTGGTTTGATTTGCTACCTTATGAGTCATGAGGCTGTGCTGTTGTTCTGACACAGTATTGCATGCCTGAGATTACTGAGTGCAAGTCCCATCAAAGTCTAGTCTAGATCTTAGGGGCATATTTATACTCTGTTTGCCCCGAATTAGTGTCATTTTCTTTACTCTAATTCGGTGCAAAATTAACTCCATATTTATACTTTGGCACTAGACCCATCTAGCGCCACATTTATGGAGTTATAGTCATTTTTTGAACGTGGAAATCTACCTTGCCCTAATGAGATGCAAGGTAGGCATTCCCGTGCAAAAAATGACTTCATGGCCTTAACGCCATATTCATACTCCCATGCACAAATGGTGCACAGGAGGGAGGAGGGGTCAAAAAATGGTGCAAAGCTTACTTTGCCCCTTTTTTTACGCCTGGGTCAGGACAGGTGTTAGGGGACCTGTGGGCCTATTTCCATGGTGGAACAGGGACACCCCCACCCAAACCAGAGGGATTGCGGAGGATGGGGGACCCCATCCCAGTTAAGTACAGATAAGTATTTTATTTTTTAAAGTGACATAGGGGGGCCCTGAAATGGGCCCCCATACCTGGCACAGGGTGCAATTGCCATGCCCAGGGGACCCTGGTCCCCTGTGCTGGCCAGAGAGGTGGTGGGCATGACTCCTGTCTTTTCTAATTTCGCCCCAAAAAAATTCTATGCATATTGAACAGCATGGAGGCCATTAGTAAAAATCAATCAGAGATAGGGATTGTCCACCAAGAAAGAGTGTTTATTCTATTTTGACAAAATGAGATTGTGTCACTCAGGGACAGATGTATCAAACATTTTTGCAAAGCGATCGCAGAAATGCATTTTAGTATGTAACAAGTCCAATTTGTGATTCGGTAACTTATTACCGAATCGCAAATTGGATTTGCGACTACATATCGATTTGGTATTAGAAAGGGCCATGTCAAGGGCGTCCCTTCCTAATACTGAATCGCAGAGGTATGTATGATTGTTTTGTGACCGTGAATGCGGTTACAAAACAATTGCAGTTACCACCAATTTCAAATTGGCGGTAACTCATTCGCAAAGAGGAAGGGGTCCCAAGGAGACTCCTTTACCTTTGTGAATGCATGCGTCACGGACCACTGCCTGCTCCTAAAAAATTTAAAGAAAACTTTTCATTCTTCATTTTTAAACGCATCCAGTTTTCCTTTAAGTGAAACAGGCTGCATTTAAAAAAAAATATCCCTGTGATTGTAGCCATTCGCAATGGCTCGCAAATTGCGACCTTCTGCTTGAATATTAATGAGGTAGGTCCATGTGCGAGCACTTGCAAATCGCAATATGAAACTCCTTGAGTTTCATACATCCAATAACGATTACTCAATTGCGATTCACAAAAAATCGCCATTAGGTAAACGCTATTGTGAAGAATGATACATCTGGCCCATAATTTTAGTTATTAACCCATTAACAAATATTCAGGTGGCCTGGCCACACAGAGATCCATAGCAATAGTTGGTCCTAAGACAAATTTTCCCACAAAGTACACAGTGGATTATAAATGCTTTAAATATATATTGCCACAACGTAAATTGCATTTTCTTGCTTGAACTAAGCAGGCTAAGTTTGCATTTTTGTTTTCCTACCTAATAAAAGATGCCTTGTGCTGGGCTACGACGATACCTAATGAAAAGATCGACTTTTTCTGAACTTTAAGAAATTTGTGGAAATATTTGCCAAGCTATTTGGACTAAAACAGGCTGCACTTAGTGCTCATATAGAAATGCTTACCTTAAAACAAGGACATAAAGATTTAAATTCCTATGTTACAGACTTCCAACAGTTAAAGTCTGAAATGGATTTGATGATAGAAACAGCGTACTCGGGATTCGATTAGGGGCTGTGGAAGGAGATGAAACATGTTTTCTCTAATATTGAATCGTCTCACCACTTCTAAAGCACTAATATAGTTCACATTCAAATCAGAACAAAAATGGACCCCAGGTATGGGCTTGACTTAAATGATGGCTGCACATGAAGCCAAAGAAACAGAAATGTGTGAACCTATGCAAATCAATTCTGTAAAGAGACAACTCTCTCAGGAAGAGAAAGAGAGGAGAAGAAAAGAAAAGAAAAATAATGCCTATACTTTTCTAATCATTGGTATTTTGTAAATTATTGTTGCCCATGAAAAGCCCAGCCCTGAAGAGCAAACCCAGGCTGGATGCGATCACCAGACAAACGTTTCCTTGGGAAAGATTTTTTTTGGGGCAGAAATATTCCTCATTACAACTACAGGCCCAATTCCCATCTTGGGGGCATTTTTATATTTGTTTTGCACCGAATTTCCATCATTTGTTTTACACAAATTCAGTGAAAAACATACTCCATATTTATACTTTGGCACTAGACCCGTCTAGCGCCATATTTATGTAGTTAAATTCATTTTTGAGATGTGTCTATCAGATGCAAAGTCGGCATTCTTGTGCAAAAAATGACTCTATGGCCTTTGTGCCATATTTATCCCACCATCCTAAAATCTCGTACGGGGGAGGAGTGGTCAAATAATGGTGCACAGCTTGCATTTCACCTTTATTTAACGCCTGGGTCAGGGAGTGCATTGGGGGACCTGTGGGCCTATTTCTATGGTGGAACACATTGGAATAAGCCCATTGGTGCCCTTTCTGGGCCCCAGAAACAACCCCGCAGAAACACCAGAGGGACACCAGAGCAGCAGGGCATGAGGAAATGCAGGGGTGCATCGTATTCCCATAAATAAGGCACATCACTGCGTTTTAAAACTGCCGTAGGACTGCACTGATAATTTTGGCGCAGCACCTCACTGCATCAGTTTCTTCTAAATCTCGCCCTAAGTCCCTTTTATTTTAGGAACTTCATAAAGCAGGTAAAGATCAGGGGTTTTTGTTTTATTATTCTTTATGCATTTCATGTTATTAACCATGCTGCAGATTGGTTTAACTCCTCCCACTTCTCCCAATTTCTGGACTGATATTTATTCTTGCAATACTGTCCTGTAGAAATGTCAATATGGTTGCCCTTTGTCTATGATATCTCAAACAATTAACATGTATTGGAACTAGCTTTATTGGCACTTAACCATTAATCCTAGATTTCATTTTGAAATCCTTGATTACTTCTTTCCATTTTACATTACTCTCTCCTTCCTTGGGTCCCCCAAAAATGCAACCCCACGCTCGCCCTCAATCTCACTTCACCCTGAGGGCTTGTCTGATCCCAGTCTCTCAGATTCATGAAATTGACCTAGCTGTTTTGTAACAAGATAGCAGCTATCTCTCACTCAAACAGGGGAAGAATGTCAAAGTTGCACCATTAAAGATAAACAGAAAATTTGTTTCAACGTTGACCTGTGCTTAACCTTCTCCTACCCTAGCACAAAAGCAGTCAGGCTTAACCTAGAGGCAATGTGTAAAGTATTTATGCAGCACACAAGGAGTAATAATGTGAAAAACATAAGAATTAAACAAAAAGTACATTTTAATAAAAAAAAAAACTAAATTAAACCCAATCAGTAGAAACTGAATTATGAATTTTTTAGGTTTTTAGTGTAAAATAGTGCTTAAAAAGGTCGAAGAGCCAACCGTGGGTATCTGGTCACGTTAGACTGGGCAAAGTTAAAAGATAAGGTGGATCTCGGTGGAGCGTCGGTTGGATAAATGAGAAGAATTGGGCCTGATCTCGGCTCACCTTTGTACTTGGAAAAGTTTCAGAAGAAGAGTCCAGGTGAAGGTAGAGTTCAACAGGACAAGGTAGAATTCTGCAGGCTGTTTCTAAGGAGGCATCATTGTTGTTGGGGTGCTGATAGACCAGGTCTTGATGAAAGTGCTGATGATGGAGGGAAAAAGCTCAAAGTGGAAAAAGCTGGATTTTTAAACTGAGGAGTTTGTCATCACCAATAGGGAGCCTATCACCTTTGAACCTGGTGAAGATTTTTACCTCCAGACATCAACAACTTTTTAGAAGTCACAACTTTTATGGGTAGGCAGGAGCAGTACCTTCAAGGGTACAGGACCAGGGAGGTACCACTTGGGGATCAGAACTCACTCCAGGAGAGGCCGGGGACAGGATTTAAGATCTCTATACCTTAGTGTGTTCCTTTAGCTCACAAAGGAAGACAGCCAACTAGACCTATGAATCACTTCTTGTGGCCCTGGATTCAAGGAGATGATCCACCATTCCGCAAAGACGGAAGGTAAGACTTCAAGCAGCAGGACAGTCCTCTTGTAGCAGCAGAAGCAGTCATCTTGGTGTCCAGGCAGTCCTTCTGAAGTCCTCCACAGGTCCAGGAGTGTAATGGAGAGTGGCTCTGGAGGTCCAATATTTATACCTGGAGCAAGCCTTTTAAGTGGGGGATTCCCTCGACTACCCCAACATCGGATTCTGAAGAAGTCTTCCCTTTCCCTGCCAAGGTTCCTAATAGTCTAGGATGACAAACGACTAGAGTCAGGTTCTTTTATATGTGCTGGAGGCAAGCCCCTTGAAATATAATTTGGGCAAGGAGCAGCTTCACCCACAGGAAGCCTGGCAGGCTGGCCCATCTGTCTACATCGAGTCCTCTTTGTCTCACTGTCTGGCAGGAAAACACAAAGTCTGAGAGCAGAGCCATTCACAGTCATATGACCTAGGTCACTGGCAACAGGCACCAAATGGTGAGGACAGGAATATGTCAACTTTCTGAAAGTACAATTTTCAGAATAGTTGCCTAAAATTTGACTTTACAATGAAGGAGGATTTTAAATTACAATTCTTTTGATTCCAAACATGGTTTTTCTGCCTGCTCCCAATCAAACGTTAGCACTTATTAAATGTAATAAGTTAGCCCCACTATAGGTTTTTAGAAACTATTTTCTCAAGATGTCTGATTTCTATTTTATTCCTCAAAAATATGTTGGTTATAATAGTCAAACTTCATATCCAAGATGGTGGAAAATGCCATACTTAGCAGTGAACTGAATAGTCTTCATTTCCTCAGCTTCATTTAAGAAAGATTGTTTAAACAGATAATGTAAAAAGGGGGAATTATTGCTTCTGGGAGAAGGGAGATCCTTGTGCACATAACTAAAGTGTGTGTATGCATTGGAGTCTTACCTACCTCCAATAAAGCAGAATCTTTCTCAGAGAAAATCAATGTTCCTTTGCTATATTTGTCACACTTACTTTCGCTCTCCAAACCAGTTCACAGCCACATGCAGGGGCAAATGGAGGATATCGTTTAAGGCTAATGACTTCAGCAGTGAATACACATTTATAAACTTTATCTCTCAGACTCCTAACATTAGTCCTTCAGTAAGTTTGATTCTAGTATGCCATAGCAAATGGAAAGGCAGGTGCATTTCCCTCCAGTTCTATAAAATCCTGTTGAATACATTCTGGGGGTATGGCTTTTTGCAATTCCCCCTTCTTTGGGTGTGGAAATGCAGCAGCTTTTATTTACTCATTTCCCATGTAAGATCTGGTTTTCTTGTGCTATGACCAGTGACATATTTTCATGTAGCAGAAAAGGTAACCTCATCAACTCAAGAGAAAGTAAGCATCTGCTGTCAGATAATGCACTTTCCTCCAAAGGCTTTATGGTAGGTTCTGTTTTGCTTGAAGACATCCCACCAAAAGAAGTAGCAATGATACCAAAGCTGGTGTGACTGATGCTCAGGGAGTGAAAGCTGATGGTCCATTCTTGGGATCTCCATCCAACCACCAGCTCAGACATGTATTTATTAAAGGGGCTTGTTCAATTTATTTTAGCATCTAATCTTAAACTAAGTTAACATGTATGCATTTGACCAGAGGATGGCCCTAACTGCTACCAAACTATCATAGTACTTATGGTCATGTAGATGGGAGCACGCTACTCCTTAACAATGATAAACACATACAAATTACCAGCTTACAAAAACATATGTCCGCAAGCAATGGTAATGCTGTACTGAACAAACACCATACAGGTCATAACCAACAGAACCGCACATTAGATGCACCAGTGGCCCTTTCTCACAAAAGTAGGATTTAATGAAAGATAAGATGCAAAACTACAAATAGAATGTATGTCCCAGGCCGCTCACAATGTTATGCATCCAACACAGCCCCTATACAATTTGATGGTATGGTGATGAGCATGCCCAAACAATTCATTTCACTACTTCATACTAATCAGACTATCGTGGCACCACCCAAACACCCTGCATATATATATACTGGTGAAGTTAGTAAACTACAAAACCATAAAGTGAAACATAAAAGAATTAATACAAATATAAATATTAATGTTTTACTACATTAGTAGCTTTTGTTTGGTTAAATACGGTATGTATCCCAGAATTGAATGCATGCATTTGAGATTAAAATGTGTGTATTTTCAGATCTAAAAATCTAATGTTTATAGAAAAACAGGTTTTCAGAATACATTTAAAGCTGATATTGGAGTGAAAAATCATGCAATGTAATTAATATCAGCTTGGTGACAAGGGCATTTCAGCGATGGCTGTCATGTATTGCCTATGTAGAGACATTCCAAAGTTAACAGGCCTTTCTACGTTACTGCTGGCAACCCTGCATGATACAATGAGGTGATCACTGCTTGTAATCGTTTGTGGGATGGCCACTAAAGTTATCTGGCCTGGCATGCTCACTAGTAGATAGCTAATATTAGTAGCTTGGGATGCTTTCCATTGAAAATGAGTAACTCTTATCGCGGGAAAGGTTGGAGGCCCTAGGTCTAATGGCTTTTGTTTTAGGAATTCTTCAAAAATTCCATATTATTTATTGTAATATAAATTAAACCACGTCATGTCTTCTATATTCAGTAATAAATGTTGATTGGGTCAGTCCGATAAAGACGATTTGCTACTTCTATGTGTGCTGCAGAATGCAGCATTCATAGAAGTAGCAAATCATCATTATTGAATGATTACTTGTGTGCAGGAAGGGACACCTTCCTGCACATAACAATCATTAATGGCCCTTTGTTCTTTCTATGTGTGCTGCAGAATGCAGCACACATAGAAAAAACAAAAACATGGAGAAATAAAAGTATTTCTCTTTGTTGCACCACTCTAACGCCACCCCTGGGGTGGCGTTAGTTTTTGTCGATGCCTCAGATTTACGATTCCTTGTAAATCTGGGGCAGCATCAAAAGTAATGGGTGTTGCAGTGGAATGTCCACAGCAACACCCATTGCACGCCCCTTTGCCACAGAAAACTGCACAAAAAGTGGCTTAGCGCCACCTTGTAAATAAGTCGCAGTGCACAGCGTTGCTAAAAGTGATGGTCCGGTGGCGCTAAGGGCTTGTAAATATGCCTCCGAGTTCAATGATTCTAAAAAGCATTTGCATTCAATTTGCAGCAAGTAATAGTGTGAATAAATAAATGAGCAATCTCCAATACAAGTAATACACAATGTATGATTGCACTTGAAAATAAAAAAGTCAAATTGTGCTGAGCAATCAAAACAATTTGATACATTTCTTTTCACATTATTAACAGCTACTTTCATCGGACATCTGCTAAAAATCAGTAATCGTCTTTTAATGGAAATATTTCAGTGAAAGAGAAACAGTTATTCTGTATTCCATTAATAGTACAGATTTTCAACAGATGGTTTTGCCTGCATTGTTATTATAACTAAAATAAAACGTGAGCTTTGGCTGGTCTGTCCGTTCTATCGCAATATTGCCGTAGGACTAAATAAAATATTGGGTTTTTATATAAGTATCCCAGTCCTCTTTTATTCATTTTAGGATGCTTTCATTAGACGTGTCGAAAACTCCTGCTGGAGAAGTCAGTACAAACGGGGCATTTCTTGGCAGCAAGTCACCGCAATATGCTCTGGTATTCAAGCAGAAATGAACTGAGCAGAACATTGAATGGGTTTTGCTGAATGGAAAATAAAAGGTTTCCAAAATAGCGTGCAAGAACATATTCGTTATCAAATAATCAGGAGAATAGAATTGCTGGTTCAATGGTAACAGATGTGATTTTCAGCACAGTATAGATCTGGAGGATTCATTACTGTAATGGTGCTTTTGCTATTCTGGCTTGGCTTGGCTTCGCTGCAGCACAATCCATGTTATAGAAAAAAAAGGGAGTTATGGTAGGTACGGCAGGTATTGTTTACTTTATATTTTCAGTAACATAATTAATCAGCACATCCTAGACAACGTGTGCTAGTTCATGAAAATCCAGGGCAGTCGAAATGACATTACATCTCTTTTGACAACTTCATAGGAAGCAACTATTACCGTCTAGCGCAAGAGTTACATTCTGACAAAGGATAGAGTGATAATAACCTAATCAATCACTACCTGAGGTTAGGAAGTGAATATAGCGCTAATGTGTTCTCATATGGGCTGAATGGGCACTGTCCCTAACTCATAGCGTGTTACTCACCCACCTGTAAACATGTGTCAGTGGGAAGGTGCCTGCTCTTCCTCTTCCCCATTACCAATGTAAATTATTATTCTTAGAGGCCCCCATTTCATGTCCCATGGTATTCTCCCTTCTGTAATACTTCTTGATGAGTGTAATATACGGTCTGGGCTAGTCATAGACAGTGGAAATGGCAACAGTACCCTCTGCTCTCTTACGACCTTGCCTCCCCTTATATTATGTGCAGATAAAGGCCTCTACCACTACCACCAGCAACTGCACTCATCTTGTTTGTCCTTGTGATGGAGTCCCGGTGGCATCTTCCAAGTCCACCTCTGCGTGCTGCATTTTGACAATGATGTGCTTGAGCATAGAAAAAAACATCAAAGTGATGGTGGAAGGCTTGACTTCATGCCCGATTTATATTTGGCATTTGGGCCGTTTTACCACCAAGGCAACTAAGTAAATTTCTCTATCGTCTTGACAGATGTCTCAGCCAAAAGATGTATAAATTACCTTCAACCTGACTCATATATAAAGACTTGGCAGGTACCACCATCACAACAGTACCTGTCAATGTTTTCTGCTGTTTGGGGGACTTAGCCTTACCCTTACACCTAAGAGGTTTTTTTTTTTTTTTTTCGAAAGGAAAATCCCATGAAGAGGGGTGCATTGTTTCTTTTTTGCTTTCCCTCACCACCAGGGTTTGGCTAACTGTGATGGTCACTAAAAAGGCGGAGATGGAGTAGTCGCAGTAGTAGCCAAACCTCAGGTTCCCCTGCATATAAATCATCCAGGTGGACCACTATGTTGACAGGGAAGGAACTCTGTTGCTGTCATGATGGAGTTCCCTCTCCACCAACATATAAATGTGACCCTTAATCTTAATCTGTGGTAACTACTTTGGCAGCATCCCAGTCCACCATTCTATTTTCCACCATGTTACCTCAGAGTGAAGACAGCCATGTGCAAATTCATGGTTCTCCTGCTCCAGTGGGAACAGTCAGCCCAATCTGGCAGGCAAGGTCGCCTCTGAAAAGGAATACAAGCAGCCCCATGCTTATTTAAGCCTATTTGGGCCTCTTTAGTTGGGTGAAGCATGAGATCTGTAACAAAGTCTTCGTTGGCTCTGTTGGTGGTAACCCTTGGCTAAGCAATCTGTCTGCCACTGAACCCTCAGTCACAGAGAACAGCTTCCCTCCCTGTTGAGGGTAGGACGATTGGCACTCATTCTCACTGTCTGTGTCTTCCATAAAGGCTAGCAAAAATGTAAAATGGCTTCCACAAGCAGAAAGAAAAATCCTGTGTATCAGATCCATTACATTTTCGTTCTGAAATCCTGAGTTAACTTTCCTGAAGAAAAACATTTTATTGCGTGGGTTCTCTCAACATGTTTCCCACTCTGCAGATTTCATTACAGTGAAGGGAGTCTCAGTGATGGTTGTTCCCTTCACTGCATCGAGATACCTGTTCTCTGTCAGGGATACAGAGTTAATGACTTCTGACCCCAGGCCTGAAGGCACAATGCCCACCAAAGCCTAAATGCGGCCATAAGTTTCTGGGTGTGGTAGACTTCACATAGATTGCGCAATTTGTATTTTAGACCACTGCTGCACATCACAATTTTGACTTATGGTTCTTTTTTGGGGTTCTACTTGGCAAAAATAATCTTCACAACTGTTTGATGGTGTCAGATGCAAATTGTTGAACTGCTTGATCAGACGCTATGGGCCACATGTACGAATATTTGGAATTGCGATTTCCTAATTGTGATTGTATGCGAATCACAATAAGGAAATCACAATTCCAAATGTAAGAAACTCCATTTAGTTTATTTTGCGATTCCTGGTGGGTCACAAATAGACCTGCCTCATTGACAATAATGAGGCAGGTTGCAATTTGCGCCCCACCGGGAATCCCAAAAATCACAGGGATGGTGGCCTGCTGGTGTCCGCAGACCACCATGTCTGTGATTGCTTTTAAATAAAGCAATCTTTTTTTAAACTCAGCCTGTTTTCCTTAAAGGAAAGTGGGGTGTGTTTAAAAATAAAATAAAAATTAAATGTTTCAGATTTTTTGAAGAGTAGGCAGTGGTCCGTAGGACCACTGCCTGCTCTTAGAAAACGTTTTTGCATGCATTCACAAGGGGAAGGGGTCCTTTCCCCTTTGCGAATGAGTTAGCACCAATTTGAAATTGGTGCCTACTGCTATTGTTTTGTGACCGCATTTACGGTCACAAAACAATCATACATACCATTCACATACTGTATTAGTAAGGGACGCCCTGAACAAGCCCCTTCCTAATACCGAATCACATTTTGGGTTTTGCGATTCGGTATTAGGAAGTTACTGAATCACAGTTTGTGCTTTGTACATTCCAAAAAGCATTTTTCTAGTCGGACTGTTCGCGACTAGATAAATTATTTGTAAATGTGGCCCCATATTTTCAACTTAGATATTGAAAATCCATCTCATACTAAAAGGCTTCATCCAGGAATCTACCTCTCTTCTAAATATGAAGCTGCTTCCTTGTAGATAATGATGTGAGACTCGGCCACATGCAAATCACTCCTGGCACTTCTCTAAGAGGGAAAAATCCAGTTTGAACAGCCAGGTCAGGCCCTCTCTAAAGAGAACATGAGCAACCCCACTCGGGTTTAGCCTAATGAGGCCTTGTCAGCGGAGGTATAGCTTTAGTCCTGTGGCACAGTCAGCGTGGACCCTGGCCTGGTCATACCCACTGGACTTACGGCATCTACTTCCGAAGACAACAAAGTCATGGATAGAATGCTTGAATCAATCTCAGCCACTGAGGATTGCTCAGATCATATTCAAACTTCTAGTGGGTGAAAAATGATGGTCATGAATGTGGTACCAAAACGGATTTGCATATGGCCGGTTTCTGTCCAAGGTGGCAAAGCAGGCAAAAAATGGATTGGAATACAATTTAAAGTAACAATCAGCAGTAAATATGTTAATTTTAGTTCAAGCATTCTATCTATGACTAATGTGCTGGATAAACCTAGCTGTGGGTCCATACTCAATGTGGCACTGGAACTAAACAATACCTCATTGATGAGGCCTAACAGAGATTAAAAGGGTCTGAGGATGTTTGTATTCTTGCTCTGAAATAAATTGTTCTAGCAGGTCAGGCTGGGCTGTTCCAAAGGAAGCAGGACCACAGCTGGCTCATTTATGTACGAGGTGGCATTTGGAACACACAAATGGTGGGCTGGAATGTGGCCCCAAATAATTAATAATGGCTAAGATGAATGCAAATATTCTATCTGTCACTTTTTTGTTTTAATTTATCTGATGGGTTTACCCATTCATGGTTCCCAAGCTCACTGTGCTACATGAGCCAACATATACCTCAGTGACAAGGCCTCACTGCACTAAAACCATCTGGGGTTGTTTGTGTTCCTGTTCAGAGGGACCCTGGCCTGGAGGTTTGGGCTGGACTGTTCTTGCGGGACTGATTTGCATATGACATTTATTCTCTGAGGTTGCTTGCTGTGCAAAAAAAAAATATGGGCTGCTGTGTATGTTCCCAAGTAATTACCAGTGGCTGAGATGAATTAATCAATTTCTCACATCCCTTTCTTTTGTTTTCTTTGAAGAGAAATGGTACAAGCATTTTTTCAGGGCCACTTTTGAAAGCTACATAAGCATAGAGTCAAAAGAATGCTTACATTAGTGACTGGAAGGACCTGAAAATCAACCATTTTCTCTATGAATCTCTAAATATGGAGGAGAATCCACCTGCTGAATGTTCTCCACAATATTACCTTATGGTGGAAAATATTCAGCTGATAGGAGACTGTATTTAGAATTTCCTTGTGAAATTGAACGAATTTTAGTTCCCCTAACTCCAAATGAGGGTCTAGGGTGTATTTTAAAAGAACATGAACATCAACAGGCCAGCTACCCTCTCAAATGTCCAATGAAATTCATGTTAATTATACCTTGTGATTGGAGTAAGGCTAACTGAGTTGGATTTGTAAGCTTCACTCCTCAACAGAGGCAAAGCACCAGAAACATTAAAAAGAAGTCTCCACTGGGAAATGGCTTTTCTATCAATATTCAACACACAAATGTTGAATCCTTCAAGCCACATACAGACTACTAAATCTTACTCTTGATAGTCTCCACACCCGCTCGACCACTTGCTCTTGGTTCATGAAGCTTTGATCTCTAAGGCGTATGTTTACTATATTTTAGCCCAGTGCAATGCTGCAAGCCTTGCTGCACTGCCCTGCCCTGCATCACAAGAAAAGGGTAGGAGTGCACCACATCTACAAGATATGGCTCATTCCTGTCCTTTTCCCCCACACTGGTGCACAATGGGCTGCCATGCACCAATACAGGCACCCTTGCACCATGGTGCAAGGGTGTCTGTGTTGCAGGGATAATTGTTTTAGTGCAGAAAGGGACACATTCCTGCACAAAAACTACCACAAGAGGCATTTCTCTCTTTTTATGAGTGCTGCAGGATGCAGCACATATAGAAAAAAGAGCAACATGGAGAAATAAAGGTATTTCTCTTTATTGCAGTTAGTGAGGTGTAGATGGTTGAAACATTCCCAGGTTTACAAATCCTTGTATATGTGGGAATACGTCTAAATCCATGGGTGTTGCATGGAAACACCCACTGAAACACCCATGGAATGCCTTTTTGAACCAGAGTAAGGCAGTGCAGCAACTTGTGCTGCATTGCCTTACTCCATATCTACAAGGCCATGTAAAGCCACACAAAGTTGTTTGTGTGTGTAGGAGGCTGGCTCTTTATGTATTGTGCAAATCTAGGCACACTGTGCAGAGACTTCAGGCAACCACACATTGGTTTACAGAGGTAAGAACTAGACCACCTAGTGCTCTAATTTTGATGGTAGTTTAATGGAGAAATTAGGATAATCTTGGAGAAGTGCAAAGCATTAGTTGTACTTACAGTATTAATAAAGCAAGACCACTTTACAAAGCTACTTCCATTTTTTATAAAATATTTAAGATCAAGATCATCAAAACTTGGTAAGTACTTTTTAAGTTATGAATTTTTGAAGTTGAATAAAAATAGTATTTTTGTGTGTAATTAAACGAGAAATACTTTAAAAAATGCATTTAAATTCAGGCAATGCATTTACCAATGTCTCTTTTTGCAAGTATATTGAAGTCATCAGTGGGCACCAGGCACCAGCTGGAGACGTTCGGGCAGTTCCCTGTTTCGGCAGGAGCAGCTGCAAAAAGTTGTTAGAGCTGGTGCCAGGCCACTGCGGGTAAGCACTTGGAAAAGCAATGCACAGGTGGACTTAAAGGTAAGTCCGGGGGTCCCCTTGGAGGGTCAAGGTCAGAAGGGGTGGTGGACCATTAGGGCACAGCTAGATCTTTGGTGCAGGCCACAGGGCGGCCAAGTGCAGAATGAATTGATGAGCCAGGAGCTATGTGCAAAGCAGAAGGTAGGTCGCGTTTAGGGTCACCTGCAGGTCAGTAGGGGCACTCTGGAGGAAGGTCCTATGGTATCTGAAGTCCCTTGATTGGAGCTTCCTCACGGTCCTTTTACAGCCCAGAATGGACTGTTTTTCTGGGTGTCTGATGTTAGGTGACAAGTACCTAGAGCTATTGCACAGTTTGGACACTGGAGGGTGCAGTGCCACCAAACTAAGCACACTTACAGGGTTTGTCCTCACTATCTGTCAGATGGAGTTTGGTCTGGCTGTGGTGCCTGGTTCCCTCGTCAGTAGCCTGTCAGTTAAGTGGCCTTTACTGGGTCTTTGGTCTTGGGTTGCAGGAGAGTGATGCCTTAACTCTGGAGGGAATCTTTGGTGATGTGTGAAGTGCGGAGGTCCTCTGGGGGTTTGTAGTGTCTCTCCAATGTCCAAGCAACCCCTCAGCGGCAATTGTTGAGTCCTCAGTGGGGCAGGCAGGGTTTGGCACCTTTTCTTGGTGCTGCAGGACTTCAGTTCTCAAGCCTTGAGCCTTCTTTGTTGCTGGTCTTCTTTTGTCCTTGAAATCTGATTTCTTGGTCTATGGATTCCCACTAAATATTGTATTTAGTGGCCATTTAGGGGAGTACCTAGAAGTAATCAATGGGTCATCTAGCTTAGGGTGGCTATATCCACTAAGTGACCACTTCCTGTGGTTACAGAGGTCACTTCCCTATACCTGATTGGCTAGATTTCTACCATGCAAGATGAAGGAAAATGAAATGGAGGGGTCAGCTTGCATGAAACACTTTAGAGGTGGTGCAAGCTGCGACTGACCACTCCTCCTGTCATTTGTCTGATTTTCATGTGGTTGCTCCCACTAAAATTTGGGGTTTGCAATGGAGGCAGCCATCTGATGCTAGCAGCAGGCGTGGGGTCAAGTTTCAAGGGTGATAAGCCCTCTGAAGCTCCCTAGCAAGGCAGTGCATATTCCTGAGAGAGGGGGTGTTTGCACCTCCACCCAAGAAGGGCTTTGTTCTGGAATCCAGATAACATGATCTCTCACCCCAGGGCTACAGAATATTGTATGTTGGTGGGAGGCTGGTTGTGACCGGCCAGCAACCACGACAGGTTAGTTCGCTTTTGCAGGGGACACCGCTAAGGTGACCCCTGGGTACATTTTGGGATAAATCCAATTCTGGTACCAGCTTATAGCTGTGAAACTCGTACTGAACAGTATTCAGTCATTTAAAATGGCTGCTCTGTTCACTTACTATGTCCCAGATTTGTCAAGGACACAGTAGAGGCGTATTGCTCATGCATCTATGCCCACACATACAATATAGTGCACCTTGCCTTAGGGCAGGAAGGCCGGCCAGAGGGGTGACTTAGGGATGTCTTCCCTATAGTGCATGCAGTGTGTAGTGGACAGGGCACACAGGTTGTTTGCCATGTCAAATTTGTCTTTTAGGATTCAATCAGAACACTCAGGTCCATATTTATACTTTTTTAGTGCAACATTTGCGCAGCTTTTTAACACAAAAGTGGCGCAACCTTACAAAATACAGTTGTATTTTGTAAGTTTGTGCCACTTTTGCGTTTAAATAATTATGCAAATGCGGCGCTAAAAAAGTATAAATATGGGCCTCAGTATGCAATGGCAGTGCTGGGAGCCTCTGGATGCACGGCCCTAGGGGTGGCACAATCTATGCTGCTGCCCTAGGGGCCTACCCTGAGTACCCCATGCCCTGTGTACCTCGGTACCATTTACTAGGGACTTATAAAGGTGTTGCAAATGCATCACAACAGCTTTAGGGAAAGAGATCTGGCCCAGAGAATCTGGTTAGCAGGGGCCCTGGGCACTAACACCTTTGAGACTACATCAAATACCAGGTAAAACGTGGGGGCTAAACAAGACAAAAGAGGCTTTTTTTCACAGTGTGGCCTTGTAGATATGGGCCTGCAACCTGCGCCGCCTGTGCTTAAAAAAAAAAGCGCAAGCTGCTTGTAAATAGAGCCCTATGTCTGCAAACGGTGTCACCTAATACCTTATGGTCTTATTAAAATGACTACAGATTTTGTTTGTGGAGGCATACTGTCATCTGCATCCTCGAAAACGGAGGACTTTTGCATTTTGGTCTGTCTGAAAAAACGTGTTTGCGTAAAATGGAAAACAATTTACGGTAGCGCTTGCTTCAATATAAGCGAACATGTGCTGCATGCAGCATTTCGTTTTGACTGAGTGCGTTGCCTTTGGCATCACGCTAGCAGTTTCTCGAAAAGAAAACAAGATCCCTACTGCACAGCACTAATTCGAATGGCATCAGCTTTGTAGATTAGAATGTACTCAAAAGTACACGCCTGTGCTCACACATTGCCAACTAATTGAAACTATTAACGTGGCCTCCCGTCCGACTACAATCTTTCAACATTATGAAAGGCTCCCATCTAAACAAGCATTTTGCTTTAAGCAAATAATGTAAAGCCGATTTAATTTGTGGCATGTAGTACAATGGCACACATGGCCCCTAGCTACCCAATGACAACAAGTGACATATTTTGATATCAGGCAGTGCATAAACCTCTTACAGGATTAGGAATGGTTTATGTTATTTTTATGCAAAATCAAACGAAATGGTAATAATGGTGGTAGCCAAATTAATTATGCAGATCAAAAGTTGTTTCATAACCTGACTGGTTTCACTTGACAGGCTGAGTGCAGAGTTCTCTTTTTAAAGATATTATAGCCACCCCTTGTAGATTTTGAATAGGTTCGGGTCAACCCAGCCTTTCTCCTTCAAAGAAATATTTGTGTCTCTGAGCATCGTTGCAAGCTGGTTCCGGGAGTTAGCTATGCTTCAAAAGAAGTTCACTGCATTCACGGTCTCATTAATGCACGAATGACGGCTTGCTTCTTCTGTTTCATCTGTTCATTTGGCATATATTTAATTAAGCCAATCTTCGCGTTACATGAAAAAGGAGATAAAAGCGATTTGCTGTAATAAAAATACAAAAATAAAAACTACGAAAAATGCAAGAAACATTTTTTGGTCCTATTCAACAAAGCCATTTTTAGTTTTGTCGAGATCTCTCCCAGAAGCAAATGCTTCACTGTCATACATTACGAAGAATAATATGCACCTGAGGTTATGCAAAGGTCATGACCCCTAGCTATTAGTCCTAACCCTCTTGAAAGATTTCACAAGTCTTCTTTCATGGAAACGGTTCAGGGTGGCACTCTTTATAAAGCGTGAGACAGTTTGCCCTCCAACTGCTCCCTACCAATAATTGTTCGACAGCTCCAAAGCATACAACAGCATAAAAACTAAAAAAGGACCCATGCTATACATACAAAACATCATATTTCAAAGTGTCTTTGTTACTAATGCTAAAAAGGCAACACTGAAAGTACGGTCTGTCATGCTGTTCGCAAGAAACCATTATTTTTCAGCACTGCTTCAAGAAACATCTAAGTTTCCTTTTATTCTTTTCAAAAATGCCCTAAAAAAGAACTCCGGCAGGGTAAAACTGAATGGAAACAGTGTAATCTTGAAATTCACATTTTGCTTGGAGGTCTTCTTAGCAGGAGGGGGCCTCTGTACCATGGAAGATGCTTCTCTGTATAAAACATATGAAAAAGGCAATGAAGGACAATCGAAAGACCATACCATCATAATCCTTGAATGGAAAAGGGCATTTAGCACTCTAGCGGTATTTAACATGAATACCACAAAAAACAAGAGGGAAACGACTAAGAGCCAATTTAAGAACAAAAAAGCTCATTTTTTGTTAGAAGAGTTACACCTACAATGTTGAAAAAAGGCTACCTGTAGGGGACTCACAAACATCCTTTACTGTAGTACTGAAATCAACGAGAATCATCGATTTCTCTGGACAAATCTAAATATTTTGTTATTATGAATCTGTGACTTACTCTACACCCTCAGAAAGTATTGAGTGTCAGTCTATTTTTCATATTCAGTTTGCAAAATTACTGCAGCATTATTCCCGCTAAGGTCTCATTCTAAATGTGCTGGATATATCTTCAATGACTGTGACCTTCTGGAATTACCAGAGGCGAGGTTACTACTAACAGCTCCCATTACCAAACCCATCTTAAACTCCTAATGGGAGTGAAAGTGGGAGTGTGTAAATTGGATGTGTAAAAAAACTGTTAACTTTTTAAATAATCACAAAATTAGTTTTTTATGAGTATTAAGCAAATTACCTATCGGTAATGGTGCTGTAAATCTCACCACTACCTGACACGACACAGAAAGCAATATTATTACCAACATAAATATATAATAATATGTGTACACATGCATGTGATTTTCGTATTGCACAAACCCAGCCGAAAAAAGTGTAAAGAGTCAACCACACGTATACCTTAACTTAATCAAAGGAGAGATAGCTGGTTCGCACAACGTTAATGTATTGAAAAGTAGTGTTCTTTAAAGAGGTGCATCTTCAACTGTTTCCTAAAATGAAACAACCTTGGGAGCAGGGTGTCTTGAAGGATACAGGAATGTTATTCCAGCTAGTGGGTGCATATTTGGAAAAGGTTTTCTGCCTTGTGTTTTCTTTTTTGCACTTCTTAGTCATGATTACAAGTGCAAGGGTGAATTATCATTCCCCTGCAAAAGCACAGAAGGAAGAAGCTTTCACATGCTCCTCCTGCAAGCTCTTCTGCATTTTTCTGCACCCTCTATTCACTATTCATGCACTAACAGCACCCCACAAGCCCATATTCACACAAACCAGACACCCACTCATGCTCACAGGGGAAATACCACCCAAATAATACAGTACACTTGCATCCATGTTTTTCATTACTTGCTCGCTCACCAAACACACCACAGAGATATGGGACCTATTGCACAACTATGTTCTGGACCTGCTCTTTCTCACGGAAACATGGCTGAATGCAACCTTGGCACCTGACATCAATACAGTGATCCCTGCTAGCTTGAATTTCATTAGGCAAGACTGTCAGCAGATGCAGGACGTGGAGTAGCTATTTTATATCATCAGCTGCACCATCTACACCAAAACCCCCATCTGCTGCATGGAACACCACACATTCAAGATAAGTGTCATAGCCAACTTCTACCTGGGCAAAACCCCTGTGTGCAGACCACCAGGACTTTGAACCAATTTTGCCAGTGACATCAAGGACTTGTCGCACCCCCCATCATCAATGCCTGCATCTTTATCCTCCTTGTAGCCATTAGCTTTTAATTAGAAGTCCACATCAACTCAAACTCTATGGCCGTCCCAGAAAACCTCAGAAACTCTGGTGTCACAGAGCACATTACCTAACCCACCCACATCGTCAGTCATTTATTGGACGCAATTCTATCCTCAATTAGCAACACCACAGTTAGCAAGCCAGTAACTATGACCTAGATAGTGTTCTCACTAATGCCCCAGCCATTTCTGTAGCTCCTGTTGTCCCTATTACCACTGTTGCCCCAGCCATCTCTGTTGCCCCTGTTGCTCCTGTCATGGTCACCCTATTATCCTAGTCTGTGTCTTTCCTGTAAGGTTCTGTTTCTGCCACCAGGTTTTCCCTGTTCTCACTTCTCCCGCTATGGTCTTTTGTGGTTTACTATTGTTCCTTTATTCTAACAGACAGGACGGACCCACCTGTTTATCCAGACTTGCTTTCACCAGCTGACTGTTTACCTAGACTTATTTTCACCAGCTGCCCATATGTAAATACTGTTTCTTACATAGCAGGACGCATAGCCGGACAACTCCAGACTGTGCTTGGCTCTGTGTATGGTTGAGGGAAGAGCTGCACTGCGCTCACTCTTACAGAAACTGAGGATACTTACCGGATCTTCAACTTTCAGCAGGAGTTTCCGAGATTGGATGCAAGCTGGTATCCCTGCTGAACTCAGCACCACTTTACCAGCCCTGTGAAAGAGGAAAAACAACAGAAGTCAAATAAGCTAATTTAAGCTTCTCTCAAGAATGTTTTACAGCACAGATAACATTTGTTTAGAGGGAAAAACAGCATTGCTCAGTTTTATAGGCTATCCAAAACTAGTGATTTGTGACCCACATTAGTGCAGTAAAGGGATTTTGGGCTTGTTGGCAGGACTCATGAAGCACAACATGCATCACATATGTAATTCAGAACAAAGCCAAGAGGATTGTCCACATTAAGAGAAGATTAATAAGCATTTTATGGCTAGAGGGAGCCCCTCAAAGCAATCTCTGAAAGAGGCAGGTGATGAACATTAAACCAAGAAACAGCATAGGATAGTAGGATATCCTTAGTGTAACTGTTTCTCTCTTTGAGACTACATAACTTGAAATAAGAGGTCTGCTACAGAGGGCAGCGCTTGATGGAAGATGAAATCCAAGTCTCCAGTAGCTGAACTGCCAAGGTTTCTTTTATTATTTTGTCCCATTCCCCTTTCCCTTCTGGTACTCTTGCTGGTTGATTGCTGAAACCACAACATCAAGAGGAGTGCAAGGAAGGAGAGGGGGGCAAGACATCACCCCTGTGGAAAAATCTGGTCTTCTGGTGCGTGGCGAGTGGTGATGTTCACAGATAGAACATGCACTCAGCAGTTTTAGCATTGTACAAGACTGGTCCTCTATGCAGTGTGCAAAACTAGGCACACTGTCTAAGGGGTCCAGGAAATCACACGTTGGTTTCCAGAGGTAAAAACTAGATCATCCAATGCTCTAATTTTTGAGGTAGCTTGGTCGAGCAGTTAGGCCAAACTTGGAGAAGTGCAAAGCATTTGCTATACTCACAGTATCAATCATACAATTCACACATTCGAAGGAATAACTCGAGACCAATTTATAAAAATACTTCAGATTTTTATATAAATTTTAGGACCAAGATTATCAAAATTACTTAAGCACTTTTTAAGGTATGGATTATTGAGGTTTTAATAAATGCAGCCTTTCTGTGTGTAATTATGCACCATAGGAATCAATAGGAAGACACCTTTAAATATTTATATAAAATCACACCGTTGCTTTACCAAGTTGCGCTTTTGCAGGTTGGTCGAGGCTGTCGTTGGGCATGCTGTGGCAGCTGGAGAAGTTCGGGCGGATCCGCATTCTGGTGGGAGCAACAGTGGAATGTCTCTTGAAGCTGATGCAGGGCCATTGAGGGGGACCACTTAGAAAGATGGTTGCTTGAGGTCCCCTTGGAGTGTCGAGGTCACAAGGGGTGAGGGACCCTTGGGGCACTGCTGGTTCTTCGTTGCAGGGCACAGGGCGGCCCAGATACAGAGTAAATTGGTGAGCCAGAGGCTGTGCGCAAAGGAGTCCTTTAGATCTGGAGGTAGGGCTCTAGAAGGTCACTTACAGTACAACAGAGGCACTCTCGCTGGAGTTCCAGGGTGTTCCTGAAGTCCCTTGACTAGGGCTTCCTCCTGGTCCTTTTCCAGCTCTGGGTGAGCTGGGTTTCCTGGTGTCCAGTGTCAGATGACCAGTACACAGGGTATTAACAGGGTCCGGCCACTGGAGGGCACAGTGCCACCAAGCTTGGTACACTTGCAGGGTTCGTCCACATGGTCATCGGTGTGTTATCAGGTCTGGCTGCAACTTCAGGGAATATCAGCCAGTTGGTAAAGCAACCCTCACAGGGTTGCTGGTTCTTGGTTTGTTGCAGAGTGGTACCTCCACTTTGGAGGGAGTTCTTGGGCAATTGGTGAAGCCTGGAGGTCCTCTGGATTTTTTGAGGTCAGTCCAGTGTCCAGCTTCTCCAGAACAGCAATTGTTGGGTCCTGATTGCAGCAGGCAGGGTTTGGCACCTTTTCTTTGTGTGGCAGATTCACAGTTCTCGTGCCTTGGGTCTTATTTGTGCTGGTCTTCTCTTGTTTCCTTCAAATCAGATTTCTTGGTCTAGGGATGCCCATTAAATACTGAATTTAGTGGGTGTTTTAGGGGAAACCTGGTAGTGTCCAATGGGACACTTACCTTTGAGTGGCTCCACCCACTATAGTGACCACTTCCTGTGAGAAGGGTTACTTCCCTAAACCTAGTTGGCTATTTTCCTCCCATCTAGGATGGAGGAAAATGAAATGGAGGGTCTACCTTGCAGGCAACACCTGCATGCCAGGTGGGGCCACTCCTCCCAACCTTTGTGTGGTTTCTCACCTTTGCTTCCCCCAAAAGTGGAAGTTTAGCAAAGGGGAAGGCCATCTGCTGCTTGCAGCAGGCCTGGGGGTCAAGTTTCAAGAGTGGTAAACCCTTTGAAGCTTACTGGTAGGGCAGTGCACATTCCTGAGGGAGGGGGTGTTAGCTCCTCCTCCCAGGAAGGGCATTGTTTTACAAACCAAAGAGACAGGGCTCTCCCCAAAGGTTTGTATATTCGGCTGTCTTGAGGCGGCAGGCTGGATAGAACCCTTCAGCAACCATGCCAGGATAGTTAGTTTTTTCACAGGGCACCTCTAATGTAACCCCTGGGTACTTTAGGGATAAATCCAAGACCGTTATCAGTTTGGATTTATCATTCTGTGTTTTGATACCAAACAACCCAGGGTTCAGAGTGGCCATCATGTAGCTCGGAAACTCGTGTTGACCAGTGTCCAGCACATGTATTAAAATGGCTGCTCTGTTCACTCACTATGAAACAGATTTTGCAAGGACACAGTGGGGGCATATTGCTCATGCTGCCATGCCCTCATATATAACATGGAGCACCCTGTCGTAGGGCTGTAAGGCCTGCCAGAGGAGTGGTTTACTCATAGTAAATGCAGTGTATGATGGACAGGGCACACAGGCAAGTGCCAAGTCGTGTTGGTGTTTTAAGTTTGCACCAAGACACTCAGCCTGCAATGGTAGTGCTAGGTGCATCGGGATGCATGGCCCTAGAGGGTGGCACAATCAGTGATGCTGCCCTCGGGGCCTAACCATAGTACCTCATGCCCAGAGCACTTAGATACCAATTTACTAGGGACTTATAGTGGTAGTTATGGGTGTATCCAATTATGCCAATGCATCACAACATTTTTAGGGAAAGAGCTCTGGCCCAGGGAACCTGGTTAGCAGGGGCCCTGGGCACTACATATTTTAGGCTACATCAAACATCAGGCAAAAAGTGGTGGCTAATCATGTCAAAAAGAGGCCTTTTCTTACTGCCATGCCATCACAGACCTACCACCACTGGAACATCCTCCTGCAGGTAGAAAAGCATCTCAGAAGAGGAGTGGGATTCTGCCCTCTCTTAACACCAACCCAAGTACACCAGCAACTTGTCTAGCAAAGCCTTAACAGCTGGAACACTGCACGCAACAGCACCCTTGCTCCCCACAAATCAATGGTGAAAGCCCAATCACAGTATAGCTGACACAAAGAGGAGCTGACAAAATACCTTTGCAAGCAAATGGACTGCAAACGGAGAACAAATTGAGACACCACAGATAAAGACATCTTCAAAGCAGGCCTAAGATGCTACTACTAGCAGATACAGAACAGGAAGAGCACATCTCTTGCCAATCGCATCAACACCAGCACTAACAACAGCATGGAAATGTACACCATCATCAAAGATTTTACCATGCCTCCTGCTGCTTCCAGCAACATCAACCCCTAACAGGTCTTTTGCAACAAACTCCTAAACTTCTTCTATAACAAAATCACGTCCATATAGCGCAACTTCGGCCCTCTACTGAACTCATCACTCTCGCAACTCAACTTCTCATCTTGTCTGATGACTGAACACTGACCCCATGGCTTGACATCACCACCATTGAAATCTCTGCTACTATGAAGACCACATATTCGGGCTGCATTTGACCCTTCCCCTCACCACATCTTCACCAAAACACTATTACTGATCAATGAACCACAAACAACCATCCTCAATGCCTCTATCTAGTCATCCAGATTCCTGGACACCTGGAAACAAGCCACCATTTTGCCCCTAGTCAAGAAGCCATTGGCTAACCCAGCCATGCTTTCCATATACAGACACATCTCCCTTCTACCATTCCTAGCAAAGGTTGTAGAGAAACTAATCAATCATCTCAACAGCCACCACAGCACCAACCAGCTTCTTGACACCACACAGTCTGGATTCAGGCCCAGTCACAGTATAGAAATAGTACTGATTGCCACCACAGATGACATATGCATGAATCTTTGCTGAGCAGACATGGCAGCCCTCATTTTCTTGGACATCTCTGCAACATTTGTCACAATCTTACACCCAAACCACATCAGGTTCATGTACAAGATTGGCATCCAAGAACTACTCCGCATCTGCTCCTTCTTAACAGATAGAACACAAGCTG
Source organism: Pleurodeles waltl (assembly GCF_031143425.1). Taxonomy (NCBI): domain Eukaryota; kingdom Metazoa; phylum Chordata; class Amphibia; order Caudata; family Salamandridae; genus Pleurodeles; species Pleurodeles waltl. The sequence continues at coordinate 844,880,604 of NC_090436.1, forward strand.
TCAGCTTGGCAGCTTACTCCCCAGAAGGCTGCAAACTCATGCACTGAGTGCCTTAAGGCTCATCGCTCGGACCCACTGTGAGAAAACAGGGCTGATTGCAGAGGCCTCCTAACTTTTTGCCCCCATTTTTCAAATGTTACTGCTGTTTTCCAGACTCTGATGGTGCCCTGGATACTGCTAACCAGTCCCAGGTCCTGTGCTCTGTATAAAAGGAGTTTGCAAATTAGGCTAGTTGTAATTGGCTAAGTAAACCTATCTATAAGTCCCTAGTATATGGTAGGGCATGTAGGTTCAGGAACCCCAGCATAGATAGGGCACTCACAGGTGCACTGCTGAGGTGCCCCGGGACATTTTAAAGGCAGACCAGGCTTGCTGGCTGCTTTTAAATTAAAGTTATATGCAAAACTCAACTTTGGAATTAAAAGTACTTCCAAAGTCTTAAACTACCTTATTTGTATATATAAGGTGCCCCTAAGGTGTGCCCTATGTGCCCCTGGGCTGAGTGCCATGTAACTATAAGTAAGGACCTTATAAAAATAGTTGTATAAGCCCTGCTGAGATAAAACAGCCAAATATGTTTTTCCCTCATTGTAGTGAATGTCCTCAATAGGCTAGAATGGGGAGACTTTATTTTAATTTATAAAGTCCCCTTAAGTGTCAGATTCCTCAAGTTTGGTATCAAAATAATTATTATAATAAATCCCACAACTTACAATTGCTGGATTTAATATAACTTGTTCAGGTAAAGAGTTTTAAACTCTACCTAAAAACTTGCCAACTTCAGCCCTGTAGTGCTCTGCTCTGATTGGCCAGCCTCTGGCAGCCTGGCAATACTGCCTTGATGAGGTGTGAAGTAGCCTGGGCTCAGCACAAACGAATGTGCCTGGGAGAGGAGAATTTCCCTCAGCAGATGGAGAGGCAGGAAGGGGAGGGCTGCCAAACTGGTCTTCAAAGGTAGGGAAGGACATTTGGAGCCACCCAGCACCTCTCTCACATTCTGCAAACCCAGAGAATTAGGTGCCACCCTGAATAGATTAGGAGAGGGCAGGAGAAGATAGTGTTTAAGATTTGTAGCCACAACAATGGGTGGGCTCAGCCAGATGTAACCTCCAAAAATCAGTTTCAGCCATGATTGATTTTTGAGGAATGTTGCTCCTTGGGATTAATTTTTGCCACACTTCCCAGGAAGTGGTCACCGCAGGGGGCAGGACCCTGCACCTGATTGGAAAACTAGGCCCCCCTGCTTTTCACCGAGGAGCAAGGATAAAACTGGCTCACCTGCACCCACACTTCAGATCCCTACCAGATTCCAACAAGGAAGAACTACCGCAGAAGAAGGACTGCCCTGCTGGACCCCTGACCTGCACCAGGACACTGCACTCTGGAGGACTGCACGAGCTGCACATTTGGGCTTCACCACAAGAAGGACTTTGCCTAGCTTCAACTGGTTCAAGGAGGGACTGTCTGTTTGCTACAGGTAAAAAACCGTGAACCAGAGTCCCCTTCACCAACTCCTGAAGAAACTGACCAGCTGACCACTGTCCAGTGGCTGTTTTGGAGTTTGCGCCAGTTGCATTCTGGGAGTTGTAGTCTGCATCCTCAAGGAGCATCTCAGAGCTTCTGGAACCTTGAGGTGAGCTGTGGCCCTCAAAAGAACCTTAAAAGAACATCTGGGAGAAGATCCAGAAGTTTGGAGAAGATTGAAGAATTTTTGGACTAAAAGCTCCATAAAGGGACCTACCCGCCGTGGCAAATCTAGCACGTTCACCCCGGTGAAGAAAATTCTCACAAAAGTGACTAAGGGGGTCATTCCAACCCTGGCGGTCAATGACCGCCGGGTTGGAGGACCGCGGGAGCACTGCCGACAGGCCGGCGGTGCTCCCAAGGGCATTCCGACCGCGGCGGTAAAGCCGCGGTCGGACCGGCAACACTGGCGGTCTCCCGCCAGTGTACCGCCGCCCTTTGGAATCCTCCAAGGCGGCGCAGCTAGCTGCACCGCCGAGGGGATTCCGACCCCCCCTACCGCCATCCAGTTCCCGGCGGTCCGCCCGCCGGGAACCGGATGGCGGTAGGGGGGGTCGCGGGGCCCCTGTAAGAGGGCCCCTACAAGTATTTCACTGTCTGCTTGGCAGACAGTGAAATACGCGACGGGTGCAACAGCACCCGTCGCACCTTCCCACTCCGCCGGCTCGATTACGAGCCGGCATCCTCGTGGGAAGGGAGTTTTTCCCTGGGCTGGCGGGCGGTCTTTTGGCGACCGCCCGCCAGCCCAGGGAAAAACTTAGAATACCCTCCGCGGTCTTTCGGAGGGGGGAAGTCTGGCGGGCGGCCTCCGCCGCCCGCCAGACTTGGAATGACCCCCTAAGTCTGAACGTAGAAAGTTGACCGGGACCTCCCAGGCACTGAATCTGAAGAGGGCTCCATGGACATCAGATCAAGATTCAGGTTTCCCCGGTCGAAGGATTTTCATCTTGAAAAAACAACTAAGTCTGAATGTAAAAATCTCCACTGAGGGCTCCTGTGACGTGTATCCGAGGAAGAGTTACAGGAGGTCGGATTCGACTGGCGACTTGGTCCTGCTGAAGAAAATCTTCAAGAAGACGATAAAGTCCGAAGGTAAACTTTTGACCGAGGCCTCCCGTGGGCTGTAGCCGAGCAGGGCTCCAACGTGGTCGGTCTTAAACTTTGACTTTGCCCCGGTCGAGGAGTGACCAGATGACCAGATTGGAGCCATTCATTTCTAAGTGATAAAAAGCATTAATTCTTTTAAAATTCATGTCTCTGGTTCCCTTTTTCCGAGTTTATTAGTTTTGGTGTAATTTTAAAGATAGAAATATATTCTATTTTTATAAGTTGGTGTTAAATTTTTATTATGTTTTGTGTTTTACTTATTCACTGTTTTGTGATTTTTAAATGCTTTACACATTTATCTTCTAAGTTAAGCTTTGTCACTTGTTACCAAGCTACCAAGGGTTGAACTGGGTTTAATTTATTGAGACCTAACTGGACATAAGTGGAGGTTGGTGGCCTACTGCTAAGTGTAGTTACTTACCTGCCCTTACCAATAACCCATTTTCCATCATCCACCATCTTCAATGCATACATGATCCCGCTCACAAACATTGTCCAGGCATGCAATACCAACATACTCTCCTACATAGACAACATGCAACTCATACTCTCCCTCTTGGACAAGATCGTCATACACAAGAAACAAGCCCACCCCAGCATGACCGTAGTAGCTAACTGGATGAAAGCCAACTGTCTCAAGTTCATTATACAGGCAAACTGGACATGGTCACACAAGTCAACGCCGTCACTGCATCCTGCTTCCACATTGTGAAGGTGCTGAGGAATATTTTCAAATGGCTCCCTAGCAACACTATAAAAACTCATGCCCTAGGCACCAGGAAGTTGGGCAATGGGAATAGCCTCAATGTCAGGATCAAGATCAACTCATTAGAAAACTACAGACCATCCAGAACTCGGTATCCAGACTCATTCTCAGCTTCCCTCACAGAACCCACATTGCACTGCAGCTCAGGGTACATCACTGGCTCCCAATACACAAATGGCTCCATTCAAAGTTCTCACACATACATTCAAACATTTAAGGAACTACACAATGCAGACACCACCTACCTAAACAGTCACATCGTCCACCAACCAATCAGACATATTTGCTCCGCAGGACTCCTACTTGCATACATTCTACACACATACAAAAACAAATACAGATGTTCTTTTATATCATTGCCAAAGCATGGAATGACTTCCTACTCCCCATCAGAGCCTCATCCTCTGTTCTTGAATTCCGCAAGAAGTTGAAGACCTGGCTTTTCAACTACCCAACCTACTATCGGTATGGCTAGGCACATTTACCTGCTCAGTGCTAGGATACCCTCACAGGTGATAGTGGGCTTTACAAATACACATAAGATAAAATACCATACCATTTACAGAAAAGCATAGCATTCATTGGGTATAAATATTCAGTATCTATTTGTTCATTTAAGAAGGGCAAGGCAAGATATAGTAGCATATCAGGCAAACTTCCTGAACAGGCATGGATATCTAGTTTTCCTGACTTTCTCAAGACTTGTAACCATGACTGTTTTTCCATGGAATACGTATGGTTGGATTCCTATGGTTTCTTACTAAAAACCCAAACTACTTACATCTATAAATAAAAGCCCAAATAATGGGATTAATTCACTATTGGTAAGGCACAGGTGGTATTTGTCATCTGGTACATTATGAAGCTCATGTCAGCAATAGGATTTGAGGAAGGATCACATTTGTGAATGGATATCCTAATATATGAATAATTTATCCAGTAGAGGGTTTGCTGTGACTATGTTGCACTAGCGGCAGAGGGATATATACACATAGATAGAGCTGCAAGATAAATAATTTAAACATATTTTAACAAACCCCAGTGCATAATCCTAAAATATGAAGGGATCACTGTCAGTGATAATGATGCATAACAATGCTACATCCGACACAGTGGTGATCTTTATTCATTTGAGTAAGATCTGGCAGCTCACTCCTACGCATTTCAGAATTATTCGCTGGGATAGGTCATATTATTATTTCGTTCTACCCCCATTGAAGAATGTGTGATATTTTGTGCACCAATATTCAGATTATTTTCACTTTCGAAGGCTTTCCTTATTGCCTATGGTGGTATTCCACGTTTGACAGTCACTTTACACTACATAAATAGTATCCTCTGTTTTATGCATGCTCTGCCTGTGTTTCTTAAACTGTGGGTTTTGAGCCGATTTGGTAGCTCAAGAAACTCCAGACAATAAATCAAAATGCCTTTAAATTACACATTTATCCGGTCACATTTACTATGCTTCAAAGAAAAATTATCACAGTATGTGGACATGTTGGGGCAGCTGGAGCCTCTCACATACACTTTATCTACAAGTATTTCCTTGTCAATTACATCTGACTCTCCAATAGGTCCTCTTCCGCCTGATTGCTTGAAGAAAGCTTAGGATGTTCATTCACCATCCTTGTGGGAGCTATGTCATTATTCCCTAGCAAAGGCCCATGTTACAGCTGAATGTACAAAGCATTGATAGCACCACTGTTAAAGAAACTCAATACATATCTGGATATCTCGACTAATTTCAGGCCAATTTCCCTCCTGTCCTACCTAGTTAAGATGTGGAGAAACATGTAAAGCAAATTCCTTCTTTCTTCCTGGAAAAAAATCTGATTCTTGTCTGGGTCCAGTCTGACTTCCTACCATCTCATAGCACTGAGACAACATTGCTGTCAGTTCTGTACAATGTACAACAGAGAGCACTTCACTCACAGCACCTGTGCTGTTAGACCTGTCTGCAGCATTTGACACAGTGTGACACACTATTCTTCTGTCCTGATTGGAGGACATTGGGGCCTGTGGGAAAGTGGTGCAGTGATGTCAACAATACCCGGAGGAAAAGTACCAAGCAGTCTATCTGGTAACATACATGCCAGATTGTAAGCCTATAAAACAAGATGTTCCCCAAAGGACAGCGTTAAGTCTAACACTCCTTAACTTTTACATTCAACCTCTTTCACAACTAATCCGATGATTTAATCTCAACTGCATGAACTATGCTGATGACATATAGCTCGTTAATTCCAGGAACGAATTGGGCCACAACCCTTGTTAATCCTTACATCAATGTATGTGTGCTGTATCCTACACTTTGAAAGTCAACTCTTATAAGGCAAAGGTTTTATTTGTAGATCATTTTGTAACATCAATCCCACTACCAGTTGATTTCTGACCACCTTCTTGGGCCAATCCACTATGTCCAGCAACAGCAGTGAAACATATTTTACTTGGATCCTTCATTGTCCTTTGGTAGACAGATTAACCATATCACCTCTACATGCTTTCATCTATTAAAGACTTAAAAAAAGATCTGCCGGACACTACCAGATTAATGCATTTGTTGTCATACAGGCAACTATCCTAACTCTACTGCAACTCTTTAGACCTCCTGGAGAGGCTTATTCAAAAGCTGCAAGGGATCCAAAATGCTGTTACAAAATTGGCATTGGGCCTAACAGGCCACACTTCCTCAACACTGGTCATTGACAGAATCCACTGGTTGTCAGCTCATAACTGAATTATCATCAAATCTCTTTGGCATGTGTTCAGGGCTATACTGTACATGGACAAGTCCCTTATATTTGAGAATTACATTTACCATTTATATCCATTCCTGCCTTCCCGAATCAAAGATTCTCACCTACTCTGTGTTCCTCATAACAAATGGACAAGCTGTGGTGGGAAAACCTTCTGATAGTAGCAGTGAAACAATGGAATGACCTTCCAACTGACCTTTGGAAATTACAGGAGCTGCTTTACTTTAGAATGCCAGAATGACATGGCTTTACAGTCTGTAACATCTAATGTGTTGTAGCAGTGATATCTCTCTCAGCGCCAGTTCATATTTTTGAGGTATTTATTGCACTCTCTAGAACTGTAACATTGAATAACATAACATTAGAGATTAACATCAGGATTTCAAAGTTTCTTACAGGTTCTATCTGTATTGGGCAAATTAGCTGAATCCCCAACACCTTTGAAAAACCTATACAAGCAGAGCCATCAAACATTATTAAGATGCAGGAACAATTCTGCAAATAGGTGAATGGGTGCTTGGGAGTAAATAATAACAGATGTAACCCAAAAGTAATGATTCAGGCTTTATGTGATCACCTATGGCCTTTTCTTTGGGTGATCAAGTAGCTCTTCTCCAATTGCCTTAATATACTCAAACTTCCAGTCTCACTTTCCTTCAGTGTTCTTTGAGGGAACGACCAGGCATCCCACGTGGTCATCCATTTCTTGTTTACTTTCACTGCTGTAGGAACTTGTGCTTCTCTTTTGGGAACTCAGCACTGGCATTTGCATGAAACAAGGAGCAGATTACACTCTAAACTTAAAAACCATGTTAAGAAGGCTGCAACATGGCAGCAGTAGGGTAAAGTCCAAGAAGAAAACTTAAAACATATATCATTATGTCATGACTAGGGTATCTCTTCCAACAGTTTCAAACCAGCAGATCTGGATCTTAACACAGTTCTGGCATTTATCCACCAACAATAAAAGCCACACATGTTTCCTGATAGGTGAAATTAAAAATGGTTCAATCGAGAAAAAGTAAGTATAATGGCGGAGAGATGTCCATTCCCATCACAGCAGACTGTGGCATGAGATACATCAGTTGGACTCAAAGAAAACAACTCATCTGATGAGAAAGCAAAATATATAAATGAGGTTTGTGTAAGGTCAACCATTTTTAAATTTAGAAACATAGGCTCTGAGAGGTGTATTTATGAAAAAGATACACAGTGCAGCTCAGCAATTCACATTGCCATGCTGCACTGAGTGACTGGGAAACAGCAGGAATCTGGCATATTGAAGTCAATTCAGCACATTCCTGTCTTTTCCCCTGCTCTGGTGACGTTTTGGCTGGCTAACGCCAACACAGGGACCCTTGCATCATAGTGCAAGTGTCAGGCCACACACCTGGAGAACTTGTCCGCAGAGAAGCTATCCCAACAAAACACCCAGCCACTAATGATAACCTCAAATGAGGCACTGTCCTAGGAAGGAAGGGGGACGTGACAAAATAATAAAAGTAACAAAGACTTGTGCCCTCTGAGTGGTGTTCAGCTCGCTATTATGCACTGAAATGCCCCAATTGTCTTCTTCTTTTCGGAGTGTGCAGAAGAGTAAACTAAAGGGAAGGAACACATACTACATTAGCATTGGCATGCATTGACATAGTTCAAATAACATTTGAGCAATGGAAGTACATACACTCAGAGATGCTTATAACAACAGAAAAAATGTGCACCCCTTTAGACCTTGTGGGATAGAAATTCCCACTCCTTTTGTGAGCTTCAGATAACAGTTCACAGTTTTTTCCCTGGCAGTATATTACATCATATACTCTTGTTATGTGACTGTTCTTCCTCGTTATTTTTTAATTCTCTTTTTCTTTCGAAAAGTTTGCAAATAGTCTCTTGAACTACCAGCAGATAGCATGGGAGTCTGATGCCGGGAATATTCGCAAGTCTTGGAGATATTATTTTTTGTAGAATTGTTGCGATCAAGAAACATCGAACAGTGCACCAACTTCGTTTTCCTTTCTTTTACTTGCCCATTCCTTCCATTGCAGGTTACTCCCTCACATGAATTACCAAAGGGCTGATACCTGAATGGCAGCAGGTAGGTCTTTTCTGGAATGTGAGGATCGGAGAAGTCAGATGAACTGCTCAGAGATGATGGCGGGGGTGCAGATGTCACTGATTCAGGCTAGGAAGCTCAAACCAGGGAGAAGAGGTTGTGATGATCCAGGAGAGTGGGAGGGATGGAAAAGTGTTATTTTTTGGGCAATAAAGCCAAGTGCCTGACTGGGGTTTGACTGAGTATTTATAGGTAGAAAGTGTTTTCTAGAAGGGCACATGAATCACTCTGGAAAGTCCCTGTATTGGTGGTACATGAATCAATCTGGAATGCACCCAACTGGAAAGTCCTCATCTGCAGGCACATGGACAGTCATCAAGCACATGAATAAAAGTCCTTGACTGGAAAGTCCCCATACTGGTGGTACATGAATCACTATGGAAAGTACCCAACTGGAAAGTCCATGTCAGCAGGCACATGGATAATTATCAAACATGTGAATAGTTACAATAACAGAAAAAAGGTAATCATTGAAGCGATACTTGGCACATGGAACATTGCAAACACAAAGAAAATTGGTATAGGCAACAGTGACACCAAACCTAGCACAAATACTTAACCTAAGCTGTGTGAGGTTGAAAAGCGATTACATGATTTATAAAGCTATGAGGTGCAGAACATAAGGAGCATGCTTGGGCATGGGAAATAGGGATTGTAACAGTTTCCCACGCAAAGGGTGACCCACAGGGCGAGGTTTATGGGGATGTCTTGCCTGGATCAGTCGTACTAATTGAGGGGCATAGACATTCCCAGCAGGTTTCCATTATCGATCATCTGGGCCATAGCCCTTCCAACCTATTAGATAGAACAAACAACTCTTTATTCTCTTTGAGTTTACAAACCTGTGTACTTGGATTTCTAGGTGACCATCTTTCTTTATTGGAGGAAGAGGTGGTAAGGGATGGGTTTGGGAATTGTAAGGTCAGAGCAGGGGGGTGACAGGGCATGTCAACTGATAACTGCAGCTTGACAGAGACTGGGTTGATTATTTGTGTAATTGTATGGGGTCATAAATATTGTGGCTGCAATTTGTGGGGTCCTTGAATTCATCGATGATTAGTGGCCAAGCTTACTTGATCTCCCACCTTTTAATCTGGTTGTTGTATGTGGTGTTTGTTTGCGTGTCTCACCATGCTTACCTTAGTTTGTTGAAGTTGTATGTGCATGGCTTGTTGATTTTCAAATAATTGATTCAAAAAGGTTTGTAACGAAGGAAGAGAATTCTTTATTTTGTGCATGTTGTCTGGCAACAGACGTGGGTTGATGCCTGTCATGCACTAAAAAGGAAGCACCTTAGTAGCAGGGTGTGCTGTGTTACTGTATGCAAACTTCACAAAAGGTAACACAGTTTCCCATTCTGATGAATAAGAGGTTAACAGATATTGTAGGATTAGTTCCAGTGCTTGATTTACTAGTTCTGTTTGTGGTTGGTAAGTGAACAAGGGACAAGCATCAATATCCAAAGATTTACACAGGTTTTGCCAAACCTTTGATACAAATTGGGGTCTCTATCTGACATAATGATGGAAGGGAGGCCATCTAAAATGTGATGGCTGAATAGGACTGCAAGTGTTTTGGCGGTAGGGATACCTTTTAATGGTATTAAATCTACCATTTTAGAGAATATATCTACCACTACCCATATGGTAGTATAACCATTCGAGTTCGGCAAATCTGTTTCAAAGACCATACTTATGGTATACTGGGGGTATGGAGGCACTTGGAAAGGGTACAACAAACCTGCTGGTGGAGTAAGGACTGCCTTGTTCTGGGCACATACCACACAAACTGTGCACATCCTTGGATAGATTTGGCCACCAAAATCCATCTTTTACAATTGACAATCATTTTTTGAATTCCTGGATACCCAGCAAGTGGTTTATCATGGCATCAATTAAAAACCTCATGTCTAAGTTCTTCAATGGGCACATCAAAATTGTTATCATGATAGGGGAGCTTGTCTTTCATCAGCCTATCTTCCTCTTTTAACCATTCATCTAATTCATCTGTTGCATATCATGTTTAACCTCATCCAAACCTGTTATTTAGTACAAGTACCTGTTGGACCTGGCCCGTTTTACAGGGTTATCCCCAAACATTTTGCTTAACTCCTTCTATTTTTTCTGACCTCTTTTTGTTGGCTCTTGGACTCTGAGCACTTTATCACTGCTGATCAGTGCTAAAGTAAATGTGCTCTCTCTTCTAAATTTGGTATGATCGGCTTGCATCTAATTGGCACATTTCATTTACCTGTAATACCCTTTTACAGTGGTATCCCTATAACCAGGGCCTGTAAATTAAATGCTAGTAGTAGGCCTGCAGATCAGCTTGTGCCACCCAAAGAAGTAGCCTTTCAAACCTATATCAGGCCTGTTACTGCAGGGCCTGCATGCACACTTTACTGCCACAGAGACCTGCCATCTAAATTTACTTGCCGGGCCTGGAACTCCCCTTTTACTACGTACACGTCACCCTAAGGTAGGCCCTAGCTAGCTCTATTGGCTGTGTGCTGTGTGGTTAAAAGGCAGGACATGTGCCTTGTTGTGTGGCCTTTCCTGGTAGTGACAAACAGCCTATTTGGTTCCTCACTACTGTGAGTGCTGGTTTTCTCATAGGATTGCATTGGAAATGCCCTACCTCATGTCTTGGTGGTATGGTCTAATCTATGAGGGGTAGCGTAGACATGTTTGTTATGGTTGTAATGGTAGTGAGAAATGCTGCCTACTGGTGTAGGTGATTTTGTTTATTACCATTATAGAAATGACATTTTTAGAAAGTGGGCATTTCTCTCTGCTTATGACTATTGTACTCTGCAGCTTACCTCCAATCCACATCAGGGGCAGAGTGAAAGCTGGGATTTGTGCATACCTTTCAACCAGCCTGTACACAGGGAGGGTGTAGGTGTCATAAGAGTACATCTGCATATTGTATGGTCTTCTTGGGCTGGGCGAGGGAGAGGCAGGGCATACCTGTATTTGTAAAGTCTGTGTCCTGCCCTCATACAAAGGGCTTATTTACCCCCCACTGATGTCTGGAGCCAGTGCTGGAGGAGAAAGGGGACACATCTGGAACCTGTCAGTTAAAACCTCTTTTCCCCCTTTTGTGGAGATTGTGCAAAATGATTATGAGTACAAGGGGTCTTCCCCCACATTTCTAGACACTAATGGACTGCTGAATTGGACACTGGATGCTGCTAGAAGGACTCGCCAGGAACTGCCTTGGGACTACTGCTGTTGTGCTGACCTGTGACCTGCTAGGTCACTGAGAAGGACTGCTATTGCCTGTGAGCACTTGTGCTGGCCTGCTTGCTTGGACCCTGCAGACCTATGCCCTCAATTCCTGTCTCCTGGGGCTGGGTGGTATGCCCCTCCCGCCTGTTTGGATTACTGTGATACAGAAGGAGAGAGCTCTAGACCCTTTTTTACAACAGTTTGTGAAGATTGCTTGCATCTTTGCCCAGAGTGCTCCCTCCATTTTACCAAGTGCAAAGCGAGTGTTTTTATGTCTGCTACCTCTGTTACATGCAGCGCATGATGAGTGCTGTTTTTCCTTAGTGCTGCTGGTGTGAGGGCACCTGCTTTCCACATTTGGATGGGGTGGCAGCGCAAATGGTATGTGTCTGACCCCCTTTGTGCTGATGTGCCCCCTGCAAAGGAGAGGTGAAGAGGAGCCTGTTGGCATCCTCTTGGGAGCGCAAATAAAGCGTTTTGTTTGGTGCACCCGGGGCACAATGACGCACCCAGTATGGGTGCAATCAGTGCCGGGGCCTAGGACGGTGGCACCAGGGTTGTAGGAGCTCCTGCACTTTCTCAGGTGCAGGTGTGAAAGCCCCAGGAGCTCCCAAGGGTGTTGGAGCTCCTTGTGGCGACCGGAGGGCCTGACTACAGAGCCAAGTATGGCTTCAGGCCAGGAGACTCGGCCCGCTAAGACACCTGGCATCAGTGTAAGATGTGTGGTCTCCTGGGATGCCAGTGAGCCGTGCACCTTGTTCTACCTCGCTGGATGGGAGGGAAGCCTCATCAGAGGCCCCCGCCCGCTGAGGGGTACGGAGTCAAAATGGCCCGAGTGAGGAGTGGGGGCACCCTCCAAGTAAACTGTTTTCCCTCTACCAGACTCTGAGTTCCTCAATGGACGTGGGATTACTACATTGCTTGAAATTTGAGCACATGAGCTTCTCAGTGTCCACAGTTCTCGTTGGAGTACCATATTCCTGGTAATAGGAGCACATGAGCTCCTTGGTGGACAGAGCACAAGTTAACTGCGGTCTCACTGGTAGGAGCACAGGAGCTTCTGCCTTTCACATATGGGGCTGGGGTTTACTGTCCCTTGTATAATATAGATGATGGTGCCCTGATGATAATGTCCTGATATTTTTGGTGATATGTTTATTGTGATATGTGCATTGTTGATAATAATGATGACCGGACTACTGCTTCTGATACAGAATACCAGTAACCTATATCTTTTATATGACTACTGCTGGCTTTTGCAGAGTACTAGTAACTGTATGATGTTCTGACAACTGCTTGTGTAGCAGAGTATTACTGACATGGTGTGCTTGGTCTAATGATGTTTTATGCAATACAGTTTATTTTTACATAACTTATTGTTGTGTTTCCTTTGTGGTGTATTTATTGTGTCACAGGTATTGTGTGTGTTGTACAATTGCTTTACACGTTGCCTCTGGGATAAGCCTGACTGCTCGTGCCAAGCTACCAAGTGGGTGATCAGGGTTTTTCTTTAGGTGTGGAACTCCCTCATCCTGACTAGAGTGGGTAGGTTCTGCCTAGCTTAGGTGCATACCTTAGCCAACCAAAAACCCCATTTCAAACAGTACCTATCACCTGTTCTGCACCTAGCAAGTTTTGTGTTGGGGGGCGCTCAGATGGATCATGACCCCAAAGTGATAACATGTCTGCCCTGGTCTGTTGTGTTCCTGGACGCCATGTAATTACACAATTATATTCGCCAAAGAACAAGAGCCATTTAATCTGTCTGGGTGTCAAGGCTTTTTAGTGATCAAAAGAATTGTACATTTTTATGGTCAGTGTAAACTGTAATGGTGTGTACTGCACCCAATAAATAGTGACGCCACTCTTGAAAACATAGTTTTATGACAAGCAATTCCCTTTCTGGTTTGTATAATTTTGCTCAGCAGGCAGCAGTTTCTTGGAAAAATATGCCAAAGGATGAATATACCCTGTTGTGTGGTCTGGATGGGAGAGAAAGCCTCCCGCTGCCACATGCGAGGCATTTGCCTTCACAGAGAGGCATCAAGCTCTACAAAGTATGGTTGTGGTGGGTTCCGGTGTTGTAGAATTAGGGGCTAAGGTGAACCTATCCTTTAACAAACAAAATGCATCATTGGCTTCTTTAGACCACACGAAAGCGACCTCTTTTCTTAGCAGTCTGGTGATGGGTCTCACAATGTCTGAGAAATGTGTGATAACTCACCTCTAAAAGTTAGCGAACCCCATGAAGCTTTGTACTTCTTTAATTGAGGTAGATGCTGACCATTCTAAGACTGCCTGAACTTTCCTTTAGACCATAGTGATTCAATCTGGGGATAACATATATCCTAGGAATTCCACTGACTGAATGTGAAATGTTCATTCTTCTAATTTCGCAAATAAATTATGATCTGTTGTAACTCTGATTGCACATGGGTAACATGCTTTGTCATGTTTTGAGAGTAAATTAGGATGTCATCAATATTTCCTATGACAAAGATATCAAGAAAGTCATGCAAAACTTTGTTTAGAAAACAATAGAATGCTGCTGGGCTGCTACAAAGGCTGAAGGGCAGGGCAGTTTATTCAAAGAGTCCGAACTTAGTTCCAAAAGTCATCTTCCACTTGTTGCCTTCTTTTACTTTAATAAGGTGATAGGCCCTTTGCAGTTTTGTTTATATGGTGGACTTTTGCACCTGGTCCAAAAGAACATGGGTTAATGGTAAGGGATATCTCTTTTTCATTGTTACCTTATTGAGGGCCCCACAATCTATGCAGGCGCACAGATCACTATTCTTCTTTAGAACAAAGAAGAGGGGAGAAAAAACAGGAGAGGTGAAATGACAAATTAAGCCTAAGTCTAACTATTCATCCAGTTATTACTTTAAATACTTAGGGTCAAATGTACAAAGCTTTTGTCTGTGTGCAAATGGCCTAATTGTTTAAATGGGGCCATTTGCACACAGAAAAAAACATTTTGGTATAAACAAATGTTATTTTGTGATTTCATAATCTATATACTGAATTACAAACTAGGTTTGCGAGTCGCAAATAGGAAGGGGCATGCCAGGGGCATCTCTTCCTAATTGTGAGTTGCAGTGGTACTATGATTGTTTTGTGATAGTAAACGCGGTCACAAAACAATCACAGTTAACACCAATTTCAAGTTGGTGTTAACCCGTTTGTAAGTGGGGAGGGGTCTCCTAGGGACTTTTTCCTGTTTGTGAATAGTAGCTAAAACATGTTTTAGGAACAGGCACTGGTTCCTTGGACTATTGCCTACTCTTAAAAAGTTAAACTGAAACATTTCATTTTTTGTTTTTTAAAACGCATTTGCATTTAAAAAAAAGATTACTTTATTGAAAAGCAGTCACAGACTTAGTGGTCTGCTGATTCCAGCAGACCACCAACCCTGTGATTTATGCGATTCCCAGTGGGTGAAATTGCCACCTACCTCATTAAAATTAATGAGGTAGGTCTATTTGCGACCCACTGGGAATCGTACAAGAAACTCAATGGAGTTTTGTACATTTGGGATTGTGATTTCCTATTTGTGAGTCGCGTGGAATCACAATTAGGAAATCGTACATGTGGCCCTAAGTCTCGTTTTCTGATAGGGCATAGATGTGACTACATGGTAAATGGACTCTCTGGGATAAGATCAATTCGACAGTCAAACTCCCTATGAGGGGATAGTTGCATGGCCTTCTTTTTATCAAATGCATCCTGAAAATCTGAGTACTCTTTTGGAAGAAACTCTGGGGGTTCTGGAACAACTACAGTGTATGTTTGGGGTGAGGTAAAATCTTGTGCAGTGTTATAACAATTAGAATGACGGTATGATGACATCAGTGTAACCCGGCATCACGCTCAATCGATGAGGGACCTATGGAGTTGTAGCCAGAGTATCCCCAGAATGGCTCCAAATGTGGGCGTATCTATCAGATCGAAAGACAAGGTTTCGGTATGGCCATTTTCATAAACCAGATTTAAAGGAATGATTTGATAGGTAATCATCCCTGATGACAATTCAGTGCCATCAACTGCCCTTACTACCTCTGGTTCCTGTTTTTTAACTTGAGGAATAGTTGAAGAACTGGCCAAGGTTAAGTCCAAGAAATTCCCAGTAGTTCCAGAATCTAGGAGTATATGTAGACCCTTATGTTGTTTTGGGGGAAACATCATGGTGGCTAAAATAGTTAGATGACATGCAATTTTACCTATGGTATGAGCCATGTATTGTGAGGTCAGAGTATTTGACTTACCCAACGAGCTGGCCTCAGTGCTGATCGAGCTTTCTATTTTTCCTGGTTATATTCTGTGATGACTGCTATCTTTTCATGAGCCTCTTTTGGTTTTGCAGCACTATCGTGGGCAAAGTGCCAGGCTTTGCCACAATATAGACATAAATTTAGTTTTCTACGTCGTTTCTTTTCATTGTTAGATAATGGTCCTCTTGCTACCCCAATCAGCATGGGTTCTACCAGGATATGAGTATTACCGTCAGTCCCCTTTCATTCAGGTCGAACCACCAAGAGTCTTGCCTCATTTCTAGTGTGGTCACCATTACGTTCCGTAAGTCAACGATCTAACCTGACCACTAGATCAATACATTATGACCAATCAGTAATGTGGGGGTAATAATGTGAGCAGCCAAGGAGTCTTTTATTCCTCTTTAATTCCCCTAAGGTATAGTGAAATTTGTTTTTCTTTGGGCCATTGTGACGCAGTAGCTAATTTACAAAAGGTTGTTATGTAAGTAAGTATGGGCCAAATGTATCATTAATTCCAAAAGCGATTACAAAATTGCGATTTTTCTATTGGAATGTATGAAACTCCAGGAGTTTCCTATAGTGATTCGCAAGGGCTCGCAAATGGACCTACCTCATTAATATTCATGAGGTAGGTCACAATTTGCGAGCCATTGTGAATGGCTACAATCACCGGGATGGTGGCCTGCTGGGCACAGCAGACCACCATGTCTGTGATTGCTTTTAAATAAAGCAATCTTTTTTTTTAGATGTAGCCAGTTTTCCTTAAAGGAAAGTGTGTTGCGTTTAAAAAAGAAAAATGAAAAGTTTTCTTTCCATTTTTAAGAGTAGGCAGTGGTCGATGGGACCACTGCATGCTCTTAAAAAAATGTTTCGCATGCATTCACAAAGGGGAAGGGGTCGACTTGTGAATGGGTTACCACCAATTTGAAATTGGTGGTAACTGCAATTGTTTTGCAACAGTATTCACAGTCACAAAACAATCATACATACCTCTGCGATTCATTATTAGGAAAGGATGCCCTTGGCATACATAATCGGTATGTAGTCGCAAATCGAATTTGCGATTCAGTAACAAGTTACCAAATCACAAAATTTACTTGATACATATCAAAATGCATTTTTGCGATCACAAACGGCACATTGGGCCATTTGCGATCGCAAAAATGTTTGATACATCTGGCCCTAAGTCTTTTCCTTGTTGTAAGTTTAGAAGCTCATTATCACTTGCCTGACTAAAAGTGTGCTTGGCAAACAAATGTCATATGGCATAACAAAACAGTATAGTCATGCTGAAGGGTGTTATTGTTCTCAATAAGAGCTATTGCCCAGTTTGCGGCATTACTCCTAGGTAAGAGATGATAACTGCAATCTGAGCAATGTCGCAAAGGAAGGCACCAGGTTTACAGGGGAATTGTAGTTGACGCTGACCCCAGAATGGGTCAAATTTGGGGCAATTCCCAAAAAAGCGCTCTGGTGGAGCAAGTGGAATGGGGTTGGTGTGTGTACAGTAATGGTAACTGGAGTGTTCCTTCATCCCTTGGTGACTGCATTGTTTGAGATTACATGCCCCCAAAATGTGTGGGTTGTTTATCCTTGGGAGTGATTCATTAATCTAACCAGGGAGAATGACCAGGACGATATTGCAGCAGTTTATCCCTGAAAGTTTGATTTTCTTGACGCAGGGCCTGAACCATACTCTGCTTTTCACCAAGGGCCCTAGTTAATTCTATCATACTGGGGATTTCTTCATTACCTGAGATTTCAGGTAATGCCTGGCCTAAGTGTTGGCGTCTAACACCTTGCATGATTCAATATCATATGGGCGGAAAGAATTGTAGTAGCTTGGCTTTCTGTCAGGACACATAACTGGAGAACTTATTCACAGAGACGATATTGGACCTTGCTCTCTCCCAACACAATGCCCGACCAAAGAATGATACCATCAAATAAGGAGCTGTTCTATGAGAGAAGGGGGTTGGGACAAAATAATAAAAGAAACAAAGACTTGCACCCTCTGAGTGGTGTCCAGCTCGCTATCCTGCTCTGGAATGCCCCAAGCGTCTTCCTCTTTCCTGGTGTGCAGGAAAGCTACCTAAAGGGAAGGAAAACACACTAAATTAGCATAGTCATGCATTAACATAGTTAGTTCAAATAACATTTGAGCAATGGAAGTACATACATTCAGAAATGCTTATAATAACGCAGAAAATATGCGCTCCATTAGTTCTTGTGGGATAGAAATTTCCACACCTTTTGTGAGCTTCGGATAACAGTTCACAGTTTTTTTCCCTGGCAGGATTTTACATCATATGCTCTTGTTACGTGACTGTTCTTCCTTTTCTTATTTTTGAATTCTCTTTTTCTCTTTACAAGTTCCCAAATAGTCTCTTAAACTTCCAGCAGACAACATGGGAATCTTATGCCAGGACTATTCACAAGTATTGAAGATTTTACTTTTTGCAGAATTGTTGCGGACAAGAAACAAAGAATAGTGCAATAACCTTGTTTTCCCTTCTTTTGCTTGCCCTTTCTTTCTTCGTAGGTTACGCCCTCACATTTCAGAATGATCAATGGGCCGATTCCTGAACAGCTGCAGCCACGAGGAGGATTCCCAACAGTCGCTCATGGTAGGTCTTTTCTGGAATGTGGGGATTGGAGAAGTCCGATGACGTGCTCAGAGATGTCTGCGGGGCAAAGATTTCACCAGGTCAGGCTAGGAAGCATGGAGCAGTGAGAAAAGGGTGCGATGATCCAGGAGAGTGAGAAATAAAGCTTTGTGCCCTACTGGGGTTTGACCAAGTATTTATACATAGATAGGCCCTCGTTACAACCTCGGCAGTCTTTTCAAAAGACCGCCAAGGCTCCGGGAGCCAAAATACCGCCAGTGCTGGTGGTATTCCTGGCTCCTATTACGACTTTTCCGCTGGGCCATTGGACGGTATCAGTGTTACCGTCCGCTGGCTCAGTGGAAAAGTCACATCAACATTGCTGCTGGCTCGTAATAGAGCCGGTGGCAATGCTGATGTGCAGCCGGTGCAGTAGCACCAGTCGCGCATTTCACTGCCTGAAATTCGGGCAGTGAAATGTGCGATGGGGCTGTGCCTGGGGGCCCCTGCACTGCTCATGCCAAGTGCATGGGCAGTGCAGGGGCCCCAAGGGGCACCCCAAGTCCCCCTTACCGCCAACCTTTCCATGGCGGTGTTTACCGCCATGGCCAGGCTGGCAGTCAGGGACTCATAATCCCCAGGGCAGCGGTGCTTGCACCACCGCCCTGGGGATAATGACCGCCAGGTGAAAGCCTGGCAGTATAGTGGAGTGGCCGGCGGTATGGCTGTGGCTATAGCGCCACGGTCATAATAGCTGGCGGAACACCGCCAGCCTGTTAGCAGTGTTACCACCAGGTTACCGCCAGGGTCATAATGAGGCCCATAGTGTTTTCCAGAAGGGCACGTGAATCACCCTGGAAAGTTCCTGACTAAAAAATCCCCATATTGGTGGTACATGAATCACTACAGAAAGTACCCGACAGGAAAGTGCCCATCTATCAAGCACATGAATAAAAGTCCCTGACTGAAAAAGTCCCCGTATTGGTGGTACATGAATCACTCTGGAAATTACCTGACTGGAATGTCCCTGTTTGCAGGCACATGGATAATTATCAAGAACTTGAATAATCACAATAACAGAAAAAAGGTCACCATTGAAGCAAGACTTGTACCAACATGTGTACCAAAAACATGAGGCCTTTTAGCCAAACCTAGGGATAATTACAAGCAGATAGACCATTGCAGACACAAAGAAAATGTAAAGGTTTGGTATAGGGAACAGTGATCCCAAATGTAGCGCAAATACTTAACCTAAGGCCTGTGAGTTTGAGGAGAACCTACATGATTTATAAGGCGATGAGTTGGATAACATAAGGTACATGCCTCCGCGCGGCAATTAGTGATCGTAACAGCAAAGAGTGCCACTGTTGCAAGCAGGATTGTTTTTGTGCAGGAAGGGGCTCCTTCCTGCACAAAACAATCCCCTGAGGCATATTCCTCTATCTATGTATTCAGCACACATAGAAAGAAGAAGTAACGTGGAGAAATAAAGATATTTCTCTTTGTTACAGCTCCACTGACAAGGCATAGCATTTTGGCACATTCCCAGGTTTAGCAGTTCTGTTCAATCTGGGACTGCATCAAAATCCATGGGAGTTGCATGGGAACATCCACGCAACTCCCATAGAACACCTTCCCAGGGCAAAATAAGGCAATGCGGCGAATTGGGCTGCATTGCTTTACTTCACATTTATGAAGCCACTCAGGGCCACGCAACGTGGCAGTGAGTGGCTTCATAAATCGCATTTGGGGTTTGCATTGTGCATGTACCACTGTGGAAACTGGCTAAAGAATCCATTTTGTATTTCCCTAGGCCTGACCTCATTCTGTGATACTCAATGATAAACAGACCTTAAAAATATATGCAAAAGGTTGAATGACCTTTACTAAATTAATTTACCCTGACCGGTAGTTTGTAGTGCTAGGGTTGCTTAAAAGAGGCACCTCACGTGACATGCATTGCTTCATTCGCCCAGCAACAGACAGACATCTGGATGTCCACATAGGTCTAAAGAGGGTTTATGAAGAAACTGGTTTGGTGATGCCTTGAAAAGTCACGACCATTTAAATAATATGAAGGACATGCTTGAGGTCATCGTGTATCATGCTGCCATCATCAGATGTTGTTTTACTGTGACTGGTTAGATGCCTAATATATGTGTATCACCATGCATCTCCTGATCAACATCACACCATGTACTTGATGAAGAAATGAACTTTCTGTTGTTCTAATTAGATAATGTATTTTCACACGATTGTGGTTTTCATGCATAAAAGATTGTATTGGAGTTCCTCAATTTGGACTCTTGGACAAGTCACTGTCTCCGTGTCACAGTAAAATAAATTGTTCTTTTCTCTTTCCTGATGAGCTCCTGCTTCTGATTTTCGGAAGCTTCTACATCTTTGATGGAGAGCGCTGCTCCAAGACTGCTGGGCTACTGCTGCCTGCCTCTCCAGCTCTGGGGGAAAAGGGGGCTGCCTGCTTGGTACTCACCACCTGTATTGTGCTGCCGACCCTGGGGGGAAAGCTAGTACTGCCATGAGTATCCCTCACCTCTTGGTGGGTTCTCACTCTTGTACTTCTTTGCTTCTTGTTTCAGCTTTGGTTTTCTCAATGGAGACACTTGATATTATTGTTTTCTGCCTTTCTCTTCCTATGAGGTGTTACCTCTTTCTGGCTCTGTTTTTCCATTTTATTCATTGTCACGCATGGCAAAACAACACCCCACTGGCTGCCGTTGACCCAGATTCTGTGTTGGTAGCTCTCTGCAGGTCAGAGGACACTAGGGCCACATATGGGTGGTTCAGAAGTTTCTCTCCAGGGCCCTCGTTGGGTGTTAGTGATACCCCAGTTTCTACTGAAGGGGCATGTGGTGCTCCATTCTTTTCAGTTTCTTCACAGCCAGTGGCGCTGTCTGTGCAGGTTGTGCACTTTTTTTTTTTTTTGCAGTCGGTGGGGCTGCTCGTGCAGGTTATGCACTTCCTTTTTCAGCTATCTGGCCAGTGGGGGTGGTAGTTTTCCAACCAGTACAACACACAGGTGGCAGGCTACTGTTTTGCCTATCACCAACTTTGTTTGGTTCTCTTGGTTACCATTTTTCTGGGTGCCTGGTCCCTGGGGGTGGGGGATTGGGGATCCAGGTTGTCCACAGTGGCGTTATCCTCACCCCCCACTTGCTCACCATGTTCGAGGAGGCTGGGAGAACTGGGCGTTTCCCCCCCTGGTCTAGACCAAGCCACCATAGTGGTGATCCCGAAGACTAGCCCGCCCTCGCAGTGCTGTGCAGCGTATCGCCCCATCGCACTGCCCAACAGTGAACTCAAGATACTGTCCATGGTACTTGCCACTAGATTGAAAAGGGTGCTGCCCTCGTTGATCCACCCAGACCATTGCGGCTTTATGCCTGCTAGGAGCACCAGGCATTGTATTAGGCGACTGTATGTGGCCCTGGCCAACCGGGCCCTTTCCTATTTGTTGGGGAACACGCCAGGGATGTCCCCTGTCCCCGCTCCTGTTCGCCCTGCTGATGGGACCCACGATTTGATCCAGCACTCCAAGAAATCTATTGCGCAGTTCGCCTCCGCGCCCTCCGGGAATCCCACAAAGCGCAGGTTATTGCACCTGGAGTGGTTTTCAGCGTCTTCTGCCCTATGGTGGAGCTCGCCTGTGCAGGTCTGAAGTTAGGCAACCTTGGCCTTTAGGTCCGCAATTTCATCCTCTCCCTGGGAGACTCAGGGGCAAATTTATACTCCGTTTGCGCCGAAATTGCGTCGTTTTTTTTTACGCAATTTCGACGCAAAACTAACTCCATATTTATACTTTGGCGTTAGACGCGTCTAGCGCCAAAGTCCATGGAGTTAGCGTCATTTTTTAGCGTGGACACCTACTTTGCGTTAATTATATGTAAGGTAGGCGTTCCCGTCAAAAAAATCGACTCCGAGGCATGTGCGTGGGATTTATACTCCCGGGCAAAAATCACGCCCGGGAGTGGGCGGGTCAAAAAAAATGACGTACGCCCGCTTTTGCGCCGTTTTTTAGCGCCTGCAAAAGGCAGCCCAGAGGTGCCCCCCCATGCCCCCAGGGACACCCCCTGTCACCCATGCCCACCCCAGGAGGACACCCAAGGCTGGAGGGACCCATCCCAGGGACATTAAGGTAAGTTCAGGTAAGTGTTTTTTTTTTATTTTTCTTGTGGCACAGGGGGGCTTGATTTGTGCCCCCCTACATGCCACTATGCCCAATGACCATGCCCAGGGGACAGAAGTCCCCTGGGCATGGCCATTGGGCAAGGGGGCATGACTCCTGTCTTTGCTAAGACAGGAATCATTTCTATGGGGGTTGGGAGTGAAAAAAAATGGCGCAAATCGGGTTGAGGCGAAAAAATTGCCTCAACCTGACTTGCCCCATTTCTTGACGCCCAAGCTCCATATCCCCCTACGCCGGCGCTGCCTGGTGTACGTCGTTTTTTTTAACGCACACCAGACGGCGCCGGCGGCTAAGGCCGGCTAACGTCATTCAATAAATACGACGCCCGCATGGCGCTTCAGAATGGCGTTAGCCGGCGCTAATTTTTTCTGCGCAAAACTGCGTTGGCGCAGTTTTGCGTCAAAAAGTATAAATATGGGCCTCAGTCTTCAACTTCTTTAACATGACCCACTGCTGTCCGCAGATCCTGTCGCAGCAGGCACACATCCCCTGGCACTTCACCAACCTTAGTCTCAACTGCCAGCTGCGAGGACTGGATGGCCTGGAGGATCGTGCTGACCCCTTCTGCAGTGGTGGTCTCTGGCACCGGGTCGCCCACTGCACGTGAGGCTGTTTGCCTGACGAATTGTTTTGTCTCTCTCCATGGCCACCGTCAATCTGTGTCTTGGCACCAGATCGAATCACCCCTGGGCCATCCGCCCACCTTCTCGGCCGCTTTGTCCTGGCGCCCCTACCTCGGTGCGCCTCTCTGTCACCACAGCCCACTGCCTGGGCCTGTCGTTGCCCCAGCCGGGGACCTCTGCCCCCGACAAACCGCCAGCCGACCCGTGTCTCGTCTCCGGGTCAGGTCACGCCAGGGCTGGCCACCCACTTACTGACCGCCCGCTGTCCCCCACTTCTCCTTCAAGGGTAGGCCAACCCGCATCAGGCTGTGTCACTTCTGCAGGGCCCGCATGCACCAGCCCCAGGTCTCTGAATGGCGCCTCAGGGTCGCCGCAGATTTAGCAGGGCCCCAGCATCGTCGGGTGGGATCAGATGTAAATTCAGATTGCTCGGCTTTGGGCATCTATATTTGAAAGTCTATCAAGCTGTGACCACAACGGCAAAGCAACTAACAGGAGAGATAATCTTCCAGCCTTATGTGCACGATTGTGTACAGCCCTGAGGAAGGTGGTTTAAAGCATTATCAGGTTTTGGATCCACCGAAACACGCGTCGTCAAGGAATTTGTTGGCTGGCAAACAGATTGCTATCCAAGTTTCAGTGTTCAACAAGTCTAAAGATCTTTGAATATAAATAAACTTGTTGGGATATACTTGATCGAAGCCTATGGAAGAATATTGGAATGAAAAATTTTAATAAAGCATAAGATTATCTGTGAAGAACAGAATCTGTGGTCAAAAAGGAGCATTTAGATCTCTTTAATTTGTTGGATATTTTGTAGAATTCTTACTTTTTCATGTGATATATTATAGATGTGTTTATAAGTTTGATGTATTTGTGTAAAAATAAGTAAATATCAGTAGTTTGATGGAATCTGTTTTATTTGTTGTGTATATGTACATTGTCTTAAGTCTTGTGTCTTTTCAGGTCGCTTGTGTTCCATGTCCTACGTGAAGTTTATTTAGAGTTTTTTTCTTTTATTGGAATAAATATTCGTGATTATTTTGTTTTTGTGTTCATATGTGAATTTTTTGAATTTTTGAAAGTTTAAATCTATTGTAATGAAAATTGAGAGAGAAGAGATTTATTTCTTATTAGACTTTAATCCCTAGTTCTCTCTTGACATTAAACATAGGGACCCCTTTGTTGATTTTCCGTAATGCATGCATTGTACAGCTTTGTAAATTTAGTGCAGCGATTTTGGCCTTGTTGGGACACATTAGCATAAACAAATGAAGGTAATGTGGCACAAGCATGCAATAGGGGCTCTTAAATCTGTCCCTTAGTCTTGAGGGACCAGAGGATTCATCTGCAGCAGTTAGCAATATGTTGAGTATTTCTTAATAGCTTTACACAGCAAAATACAAATGATTTAGTCAGTAATAAGACAGAAAATACAAATAATTTAGTCAAGAGAAATTATGAAAGCCATCTAGACATTACGGAAGAGTTAGTATGTGCTGAAACTTAATATATCAGGATATAATAGAAACACAACATTAGGGTTTTTGTTAGGACTTATGAAGAGTTAGTTCTGTGTTAACATGCTTCAATTAAGGTGTCCTGATATTAAATCTAAACTAATATTAATGCAATAATAATACTGATACATGAAGTGTTAGGAACATCGATCATTTCACTTAATAAGCGGCTAAGAGATGATGATGATGATGAGGGTGATGTCTAAACCCCTACAGTACATGCAGTATGAGAAAAGTGCATGTATTTTGATCCCACATGTATCCAACAACAGTGATTGGATGATATCAATACAATGTTTATACTGTCTTTCCACATGAAGAAATTTCAGTAGAAAGACCAATCATTTCACAAAATTTTTAATTTTATCTTTGGCACTCACTGATCATCTCTGAGCACATGCTTTTCATTTACGGGCCAGGCCCCTACATCAGTTGTGCCAGTTAAGATTAACTTCTCCATTTCTACTCACCACAGACTCCGGGCAGGGCTCCAAGCACAAAGTCACAGATTGTTGCAATATCCCATGACAGATCAACAAGAAGAGATAAAGTAAACAGTAGATGGGATAGCCTGGCAGGTTTGGCTTAGTTCTTTTAAGTGGAGAATGAGAACAAATGTACTGCTGAATGCTGATGCCTAGTAAGTATATATACATGTATTGATGATAATTGGTTGGTGGAAAGGTATGCTTCTATCCATGTTTTTCAAAACATGGACAAGATGTGTTTTAAGTACAATTCTGTTGGTGTTCCATTTTATGTTTCGTGGTTTATGGGAGTATTTGGGGGTACAACCTAATATATGACCAACGGTGACATGGATTGCCTTCATACGTCCATAAATTGCAAATATATACTTTCCATACTGGTTCTGAGTATTGAACGTACCTATATTAGAATAGTGTTGTTCCTTTCTCAAGATGTGCAATGTGGTACTGCTGTACAGCTATTAGTAATATGCTTTTAACGATAAGGGTGCTAAATGTGAATTACCCCTCATGAATCATGTTTTGTGTTTTTGCACTATGCAAGAGTATAGCCACACAACGACTACAGAAGGTGTGCCCAGAGCAAAGACTGGTGTATGTTCCCTGCCCCACGCGGATTTCACTATTGTCTGAATTTCACAATATCACACTTGTACAATAAAGGGGAAGTGGCTTCTGACAGCAGTGATGCCTGCAAGATCCCAACCCCTCTGGTTTCGATGCAAATATTCTGCGTGTTGAAGGTGTGTTGAAGGCAAATAATGGGATATAATGCTGTTTTCCAACAGCACTGGCTATATACAGGTGTAACATTGTTTTCTTCTGACCTCTGGGGTTACCATTTGTTTGAAGAAATACTTTGTGTGAATATTCCACTGTCACTGAGTGACACTGTCATTTGTTATTTGAGCGCTCATTTACCTTTAATATGATACTAGTATATACGATTAGAAGGGCTATCCAATAGCAACTATTTTTTCTTACTTATTTGTTCTTTCTTACTAAACGCCTCGAGGATGATGTGAAAAAGATACTTTAAGTACAGTAACAGTAACAAAATATAAGCATAATATTATCAGTAGATTTGGAATGTCATTTCTGAATCTATATCCTGTATGACTATTACTGTCCTGCCCACATTAGTTGAAAGGAAAGGTGCTATCAAGAATGATGTTGTATGTTACAAGCATTAAGATTATCCAGCTTTTGCGATGAGGAACAACTGACAGGTGGTGCAATAGACTGTGGGTTTAGGTGTAGGCAAAGAGGAGGGGGTATATTGATTGATGTCAATAATTTCCCCCATAAAACAGTGAGCTATTTCCATCAAAGTATGATTTATTGTCACTACTGGATCAGCATTTCCCTTTATAGGGTTTCATTTTCAGATTCCTGCAACAATTACAATGAACTAGAGACATACTCTTGAAGAGAACAGTGAACTATGACTGTGGCAAAATGTTTGGTTTCTTGAGTTCTGACAATGGATAAATGTTTGTTTCCATAGTGATCAAGCTTCTTTTGCAAAGGGCCTTCGGCAAACGTGAAGATGCACTGTGCCTACCATTCCCTAGCAGAGGGCACAGTCGATTGCAGGACTGGTGTACAAAAATGGAAATTGGAAATTTTTGTGCATCCACTGATGTGTTCTGAATTGATGCACCATGGCTTGCTTCATTTGTCAGGAGAAGCATCCTTGGCAGAGTGGCCAAACTGACCACAAACTGAGATGTTACTTTCTGACAAGTTATTTTGACAGTAACATTGAGTTGCCTCCAGCGCCAGGTGCTGCGGGCCCTTCCTAAATCAACAATTCCACCTAGACATGATCTTCAATAGGGAGATTGGACCTGTGTCACCTGTGAAGTGTGAGGGGCTGACCTCCTGGATGCATAGCTGTCACACCAAGAAGGAAGTAAAACATGGACATCAGCAGTAGCAAAAATTAGTGGAACAACTGGCGGCCCCACCATCACTACACACCTCCAAGAGACAGAGGGTGTAAGCAGGCCCTGTTCCGGTTCTTACACAAAGTACCCAAGTGAGCATAAGTGCTGGTTAACCTCTAATGTCACACCAAAGGGGTACTACCATCTGTGGCGTAACTGATTGCCGTTCCATGATACTGTGACCAAAGACTGTTGGCCCTCTACAACTGCAAAATGTAAGGATCTCCTTGTCTCTGTCAACTAGGGGCACCGTCAACTTCACCAACTTCATCGCCTGCAGTTCTGGCCAAAGAACTCACTAAAATTTCAGTTCTAGAGTTCCTAGCCTCCATTCTGAAGTACCTTTTTGACTTAAGTACTGCCGACCTCTGGGGCAAAATATAAGGTATAGGAGATTGATCATTTTGTTGTTCCCTTTTGAAGTTCAATAAGGCAACGATGTCCAGCACCTCTTAGAGGCCCAACAAGAAATGCCTATGAGTACTAGTAGCTTCCTTTGGGCTACTTTTCATGGTATCTGTTGATTTCCCACAGATCCCTCTCACTTTAAAATAGGAACATTAAATGGCACTGAGACTTTTGAACTTCAAGACTTTGAATTTCTTTCCCAGATTTGCAATACAAATGAACATCACAGAGATGAGCAAACATGCTTTGAGGAAAAAACAACAATGTTGAATAGAAAGTGAAGTATGAATCAAAGTTACATGTATTATGTCATTTGATGTTTGCGCACACCTGCTCAAACGGTACCAAGAGTAGTATTGTATATCACCTTTACAACTATAGCTGTGAAAGACAAAGAACAGCATGAACGTTCCATCACCTGTCAAATAAGAGTTGTTGTTGATAACAATGCATAACATCAAGTGCATGTGTATGGATAAGAATAGGAGGAATGGATTGTTAGGTTAAGACTAGAGCAGTAGGTAGTAGCCACATTTTGTTTCCAAGATCCCAGGAGAAGGAGACAATTATTTGTTCCTAATTACACAAACAACAGGTAGCTAATGACTATCTAGAGTTTTATTAATGTCCCATGTGCAACATTGCCTGCACAAAAAGCCATATATAGGGTATGTTAGCTATCTGCTGAAGTTTGAGAAAGAGGTGATGACGCAAGACAGCAATAGTAATGATTCCCAAGATAGCAACAGTATGCATACCAGACACAATATCTAGATTTAAACACTGATGTGCCAGGAGGATTGGGAATACCTTATTATCTTTGGTTATCAGAAAAGGGGATGTGGAAACTGGTTAAATAATCCATTTTGTAGTTCTCCAGGCTTGACCTCATACTCAACGATGAACAGACCTTAAAAACGTAGGTAAAAGGTTGGATGACCTTTAACAAAATTAATGTACCCTGACAGATAGTTTATAATGCAAGCCTTGCTTAAAAGAGACACCTCATGTGACACAAATTGCTTCATTTGCCCAGCAACAGACATCTGGATGTCCACGTAGGTCTGAATGGGAGTTATGAAGAAACTGGTTTAGAGATGCCTTGAAAAGTCCCAACCATTAAGTAATATGAAGGTCACACTTGTGGTCATCTCGGATCATGCTGCCATCATGAAATGTTGTTTTACTCTGACTGGATTAGAAGCCTAATATATGTGTAACACCATGCATCTCCTGATCACCATGTACTTGATGAAGAAATGACCTCTCTGCTGTTCTGATTGGATGATGTTTTTTCACGCCTTTGTAGTGTTCATGCATAAAAGATTGTATTGGAGTTCCGCAGTCCGGACTCGTGGTCTTGGCTCTTCAAGTCACTGTCCCCGTGTAATGGTACAATACATTTTCCTTTGCTCTTTTCTGTGCCTGCCTCTGATTTTCTGAAGCTTCTGCACCACGTTGCGTGCTGCAAACACAGAAAAAAAACCCTCATAAATTAGCAGCAGACTTTGTATGCAATGCATGCAAACTTGAGGTATTTAATGGCTTTCCGGAGGCTCAATATCGGAATCAATTGTTCATGAATTCCAGAGTCGTGTTTGAATGTATATTGTGTAATTACAATAAGAGTGGGGATTTTCATACAGAACAAATTATTAATGGGGCCTTGTTACACTGAAGTCCTCAACATAAAATCAAATGAGATCCCGGTGGTTGTCATCTTATTTCGCAATTTGAAACAATGATTTTAATCATGCCAATATTTCTGCACAAACAAATCAATGACATTAATTTGATTAAACTCAATATTATGTCCAATGCATGTTTGCCATGTCAACACCTATTGCAAGGTATACCACAAGTGCTGCCAAAAGCTCAGACAAATACTTTAAATGCAAAGTTGCAGATAATTAGTTAGTGTAATTACATAACTGGATCATCATCAGTGGCGACTTCCGCAAATCTAAAGTTGTGGGGAAGGAGGGTGTTGGCGGAATAATATATATTTTTAAAACATACTTGTCACTGCCACTGACACTGATGCTGCCGGCCACCTCAGTGCACCTCTCCTGCCTGCAATCACTGAGGTACAAAGCAGAGGCTCCTCACCCAATCCTGATGCTGCTGTCATGCTATACCAAGCATGAGAGAAGTGCCGGGATTGGCCTGAGCGGGCTGATCTGGTGCTCGCTCAGGCATACGGAGGCTGTGCCATTTCTCCACTGAGCTGTACAACACAGATGGATTGGAGAAATCTAAGATGGCCGGCCAAACTGACAAGTGCACTTGCAGTGCCCATCACTCCTCCTCCCTGCCAAGGCCAGGCCCTCCTCACCCAAGATTCCGTGACTCAGTCAGTCAGTGGAAAATAAAATGATAATATTATTTTATTATCATTTTATTTTTCACTGACTGACTCTGAAGAGCCACCCCTGAATGTCAGGAGCAGACGTTATGCAATAAACACAGTAATGTGCTCAGAAATGGCCTCCACTAAACACATGAAAATAAAAGGTGCACTGGAAATGATTCACTGTGCCAACATGGTATTCGTGAACAAGAATACGCATATACAGCTAGCACTAATTCATACGCAGCTCCTGTTAATAATGGGGCAGGCATGCTGAAAGAAGGAATGCAATACAAGATAATAGTTGTGTGAATGCAGAATTTAACTTTTCTAGGATTGTGGTATGCACAACAGCTGATTACCAACTTGTTACATTTTATTTTAAAGATCTGAACATTCACAAAATAAGAAGCAAATAATGTCTTAAAAAAGGACGTCTACACCGCCAATCTATACCCTTGCAGGAGCACCTCTGATCATGTGTAACCATATGCATTTATTAACCCAGTGGCTCTGTTTTGTACTGTAGTCTGTCCCATCCTCCATGGATGGGACATCCTGTAGCAGGATATAGGCACTGCTGGCAAAATAGCTGGCGTAAACGACCTTGCAGGCCCATTCAGATGAGGTTTGTCAACTTTGTCTTTCTTAATAAATGCTGATATTTCATGATTACATCTGACTTCATACCATGATTGCCCACAATATGTCAAGACGTATCGCCATGATGTAAGGGCCAGCGTTTTAGCAGATTTTATGAACCATTGATGCCTATGATATGCCAAACATTAATATCCATGGTGTGAGGGTAAGTTTTAGTGAGGGGTGGATATCACTGTGGGATGGATGCACACCCATTACACATATTTGCAACCTACCACCCAAACTATCAAAGGTGACCATCTTTCTGTCATGACTAGCATCATGCCATAGATAAGTGCCATCCATCAATGGATTTCCACAATGTGGAAGGTATTATGTGTAGCCAGTATTTTATCAGGGATGGGCATAATGTTATAGGTACGGATAAGTGGGTAAGATATATCACTATTATGCCAGGACAATCATTAGTAGGGGTGCCATGTACTACAAGACCACTATCAGTAATATAGCCCACAAAAGCAAATTCCTCTTCAAGGCAATCAAGCAGTGCATCAATTTTCTATTAGAACCCATAGTCTCTACTTAATTCTAGAAAAACACCACCACCACCTTCTACTTCACTGATATCAATCAAAATCATCTCTAACATCAAAACCACTTTCATGGACTCTTCACTTCCAGCAATCCCCTATTGCCACATCAATAAATGTACCATCTTCATTCCAGCCTTGCTTAAGGATTGCTTCAATATTCTAAGCTCTCTCAGTTCAACATCCCATGCTGTCACCATTCTTTCTACAATTATCATATTGCTCCAAGAAGAGGCCATCATGCCCCTTCTCCAAATTGTCAATGTCTCCTTAAGCCAAGGAAAATTTAAAGAGAAGACAGACCAGATACTTCTCCTGCTAAAGACAGTGGTGTAACAAAGGCCCCAACAGCACATTACTCTGCCCTGTGAGCTCCAGTCTGAGTCCAGAGAGGGCCCCCCCATGTACTGTGCGAGGGAGGCTCCTCAAGCATCGTTATGCCACTGACAAAAGAAACTATGCCTGGACCTAGCCAGCCTTACCAATCTTGGTGCTTTTAGCCACCTTCTATTCATTTGAAAAATCATCAAAATAAGCAGTTGCCAACTGGCTGCAGGAGCACATCAACAGAATGATCTTCTACAGAACTACTATTCAGGCTTCATGCCATGCTGCAGCACTGTGACAGCCACACTTCAAGTAGTCACGCAACCTCCTCCTCAACAACAAGACTAATCCCTGCCATTGACACATTCCCACATGTTGCTATGATCAACATCTATTAAATATTTGTTAGACCTGTCAGCCTTAAGGTGGTCTTCCCATAAACATTTTGCCTTTCTCCTCCACTTTTGCTGA
Organism: Pleurodeles waltl; assembly: GCF_031143425.1. Lineage (NCBI taxonomy): Eukaryota > Metazoa > Chordata > Amphibia > Caudata > Salamandridae > Pleurodeles > Pleurodeles waltl. The sequence goes on from NC_090436.1 coordinate 844,912,519, forward strand.
CCTTATTTCTGCTGGCCTTAGAACTCTGCACTCTTTACCACTGATAACCAGCGTTAAAGTGCATGTGCACCCTCCTTAAACATGGTGACATATTTAATTTGCATATAAATCCCTAGTATATTGGCACTGCATGTGCCCCGGGCCAGTAAATTAAATTCTTCTAGTGGGCTTGTAGCACTTATTGTGCAACCCACTTAAGTAGCCCTTTAAACATAGCTCAGGCTTACAATTGCTGCTTGTGTGTGCAGTTTTAGCTTCCTTTCCAGCTGGCAAAAAAAAAACCTTTTACCAGGCCCAAACCTTCCCTTTTTATACATATAAGTCATCTCTAGTGTGGGCCCGGGATAGCCCAGAGATCACAGGAAACCCCCTCAGGATGTGTTCAGCTACATGCTGGCTCCCAGCAACACTTAAGAAAGAAGGTGAAAAGTAATCTTGAGGTCATGAAGGTCTGGTATGACCAGAGGCCAACTTTTGTCGAGTTTCTAGCTGGCCTGGAGGTGTGAGTTATTGAGCCTTTGGAGCCCAGAGCTATCCAGGATAGCTGGACCTACCCATTTAAGGTAAAGGAGTGGAAGGGGGAATCCATCAACCTGATAGATGTTAAGGTCCCTGGAAACCCCTTAAGGGTCCATGTGAACTGCCTTAAACCACACTTCAAGGTGTCCAAAGTAAGCATGCTCCTGGTGACAGGTGAAAGAGTGAAGCAGGAGAGCGAACCTCTAAATTACCTCCTGTCTGTCCAAGAGCATGATGGGTCAGTGGCGGGTATCAACCTCTCCCCTACTCTGACCCCAGAACAGCAGAGCGTCAAGTTGGCAGACAAGGTGAGTGCCAGAATTGAGGATGAGGTCTTCAAGATACTGGTGTTGGGGGTAATTGACCCCTCCAATAATCCCTAGTCCAGCCATCTGGTGCTGATACCCACGGCTGGGAGCCACTCCAGAAATTCGGTTCTGTGTGGAGCTCAATTCCTCAACCCCCAACCTGATGAGCTCATAGACAGTCTAGGCGCTGCCAGGTTTCTCAGTATTTTTTGATCTGTCATCCAACTGTGTGACGCATTCCCGATTCCAGGTGGAGCATTCCAAGCCCTCGTCAATAGGATCTTTGACAACAACAAAACAGGAACGTGCACCAAAGCTTTTCCACATGTTGGAACCAACACACCACTTTGGCTTCCCAAAGCATCTTTGTCGTGGATCATTGCAATGCTCTGCAAACTAGAATTAAAGATACTTTGTTAAGTGGGCCGAACTGGGTCCCTGTAGCCAGCCTACACTCCATCACTGTCAGCCTGAACTTATGACTTTTTCCCAGACTGGCACGACCAGATATCCATAGCTGCACTTTATGTCTTTTGGTGCTATTTTTACTACAGTCTTTAAAATTGAACATCTCCAGATAATTGAAGATCAGTTTGATCTTGATTTATTTATTAAAAATTACTTTATGTTTCTTACTCTTCATTGGACTTCTTTTGTGGTGTATTTTAACTGTGTTACTGTTGGAAATGTTGCAAGAATACTTTACAAATTGTTTCTGAGTTAAGCTTGACTACTCTGTGCCAAACTACCCGAGGGATGAGCACAGGTTAATTTAGGATTAGCTTGTGATGACTGTACCCGGAGAAGAATTGTGCTTGCTGCTTGAAAAGAGTTTCAACCCCTCAACCAGTAACCCCAATGTCTTACAGTACTCATGGAAACTTCAGGCACTGTCTTGAAAAGGATCACATCCTAGCTCAGCAAAACCATACCAGATCATGCAAATATATTTCACAAAATCATGCACACTGTCCTCCTGCATAATAGACTAGGGTTCCATCCTTTCTCCTATCACCTTAATCTCTACATTGAATCTTTCATATCCAATCTTGCAACAAGCAGCTCTCAACCAAAGACAAAGAGACTCAAATCCTAAACCAAACCCTTCCAGTTTTGGGTGACAGTTCACTTCCTGAAGTTAAACCTCAGAAGGGCTGAATTTGTCCTGTTTGTCAACAGCACAAACATTCCAGATGAAAGTCTAGCTGTGCAACATAAACCTCCTAGCTGACAGAACATAGAAAATCTCACAGATTCAGCTGTAACGCAGATCTCTCATTCAAGCAATACATGTAAAGGATGGCTAGGAGAGCATGGCATCAAATCTCCCTCTTGAAATAATTAAAACCATTCCTCCCAGAAGATGACTTTAGCTGAACCATGAAAACTTTACTTCTATCCTATCTGGATCAAGACAGCTTCATGTCATACCATGCCACCCTAGCAATTCTTAACAATATCCTACATGCAGCAGCACAGCTAAAAGTGCAGAAAACAATGTGAGCACATCACGTTCACAGTAAAAAGCCTACATTGACTTCTGCCATCCAGCCTGGATCATATTCAAGACCAGCTGTATCACTTATAAAACCCATAACAAGAACTCCATTCTCCTGGAAAAAACAAACTATAGAGAGTGAATTATATGTTGTGTTGAGTGAATACGATCAGTGTCTATCTTCAATTCTGAATAAATGGCCATAATTCTCATGTGATTTTTGAACAACACACTAGCAAAGAACTATTATGCATTTTCCAATCATGTGAAGATTGTTCCAATTATGATGTATACCTCCACCCCTCCAAATAATGTTTCAGGTGAGCCATAATTTGTGGAAAAGCATGTAAACATAAGCATGGTGCACATTTAATTATCTACCACTATATGGTAACTGCTTGGTTATTTTGACACTTCATGCTTTAGACCTTGGCATCATAATAATATGGACATGACAAACCTTACTGAACAATACATGGCACAATAAATCAGGCAATCTACAAGTGTGGGACATCAATACATTTACAAATCATTTACAGCTGTGGAGCTGCTAATGGTCTTCATGATGGTGATAGAGGTCTGGCTTGGGTGATCTGTAAGTCCCTCCTCTGCGATTTGTTATGCCAAAGGTCTTGTAGGGCTAGTTGGATCTTTCAAGAATATTCTTTGCCTTGATGCAGTTCCTCTCCTTGGGTTTCTACCAGTTCTTGTTACACCCCTGGCCTGTTCAAATGATAGCCCCCACTAAACACACACACCTTTGCAGGAGTTGGCAAATGCTATATTGCAAACAATCCCATGGTGCATCTCTTTACATAAAACAAGATGGAAGACCCTTTCCTTCTTTCTGAAGACCTCCTATGTTCATCCTAGATGTGTGGACAGGTAAAATGACCAAACCCTGTGGTCACTCAAACGCAGTTATGGGGCAGGACTACTACCACTGCACTGCTGCCTGGCAGGCTAGGAGGACAACAGTGATGGCATGCCCAGGTGTGAGCTTCATCTGTTTGTGACCGGGTGTACGAAAACTGGGCTGATTGTAGAAGCCCCCTAACCTTTTGCCCCCATTTTTCACTTTTTGCTGGTGTTTTCCTGACTCTGATGGTGCCCTGGGTACTGCTAACCAGTCCCAGGGCCTATGCGCTGTGTAAAATGAGTATCCAAGTTAGGCTAATTATAATTGGCTATGTCATGCTCCTTATAAATCCCTATTATATGGTAGGGCATGAAGGTTTAAGGACACCAGCATAGGTAGTGCACCCATAGGTGCACTGCTGAAGTGTCCAGGGTCATTTATAAGGTAGGCCTGCCTTGCTGGCCGCTTTTAAATTAAAGTTACATGTAAATTTAACTTTGGAATTAAAAGTACTACTAAAGTCTTAAACTACATTATTTTAACATATACGTCACCCCTAAGGTGTACCCTAGGTGCCCACTGGGTGGGTGCAGTGTTACTATAAGCAGGGACCTTAAAAAATATGTTTTATAAACCCTGGTGAGGTAAAATAGCCAAATTAGTTTTTTCCTCATTGTAGTGAATAGGCTCCATAGGCAAAAATGGGGATACTAAATTTTAATTAGTGAAGCCTCCAAAGGATAGATATGACAAGTTTGGCCTCAAACTGATTGTTATAATAAATGCAACAACTTGCCATTGTTGGGTGTCATATAACTAGTTCAGGGAAAGAGTTTTAGAACTCTTTCTAAAAGTTACTATTTTCAGATCTGTAGTGCCCTACTCTGATTCACCAGCCTCTGGCAGCCTGGCCAGGCTGCCTTGAAGAGGCGTGAAGTGACCTGGGCTAAACACAAAAAAAGGGCCTGGGGAAGGAGATCTGCCTCAGCAGGTGCTGAAACAGGATGGGGAAGAACAGCCAAACTGGTCTTCCAAGGAGGGAAGGACATTGGGAGCAGCTCAGGACCTCCCCCATTCACATTTCTTGCAAACCCAGACAACCAGGTGCCCTCTTGATTAGATTATGAGTGGGCAGGAGAGGGGTGTGTTAAGGATTTTTAGAAACACCAGTGGGTGGGCTCAGCCAGACCTAACCTCCAAAATTCAGTTTCTGCCATTTCTGATTTTTGGGGAATGTTACTCCCTGGCATTGATTTTTGCCACACTTCCCAGGAAGTGGTCATCCAAGAGGGAAGTGGCCTGTTGCCCCCCCGCTGCTTTTCACCCAAGGAGCAAGGATACATTTGGCAGAGCTGTACTCACACCTCAGATCTCTGCTGGAAGAAGATACTGGAGAAGAAGGTGCCAGCCTGCAGGATCCCCATGGCCTGCACCTGGGCACTGCACTCACAAGGACTGCACCAGCTCCGCAAGATCATCAACCTTTCCTTCAACACCGCTACCTTCCCGGACAGCTGGAAGCACGCAGAAATCCAACCTCTCCTCAAGAAACCTAAGGCTGACCTCAACGATCTCAAAAACTTCCGACCAATCTCCCTCCTCCCTTCCCAGCAAAAGTCATCGAGAAGATCGTCAACACACAGCTCGCCCACTACCTTGAAGACAACTCCATCCTAGACCCCTCCCAATCCGGGTGCAGACGAAACCACAGCACAGAGACTGCACTCCTCGCTGCCACAGATGACATCAGACTACAAATGCACAACGGCGAAACCTCAGCCCTGATCCTCTTAGACCTATCAGCCGCCTTCGATACAGTCTGCCACCGCACCCTACTAACCCGTCTACACGAAGCCGGCATCCAAGACAAAGCCCTCAACTGGATCTCCTCCTTTCTCTCCGGCAGAACCCAGAGGGTCCGACTCTCACCTTTCCACTCCAAAGCCACCAACCTCATCTGCGGCGTCCCCCAAGGCTCCTCACTAAGCCCAACGCTATTCAACGTCTACATGACCCCCCTTGCACAACCTCAGCATCCTCTCCCACGCCGACGACACCCAGCTCGTCCTCTCCCTGACCAAAGATCCTCACACCGCCAAAGCCAACCTTCACGAGGGACTGAAATCCATCGCCGAATGGATGAGCAACAGCCGCCTAAAACTTAACTCCGACAAGACGGAAGTCCTCATCCTCGGGCGCACCCCCTCGGCCTGGAACGACTCGTGGTGGCCCACCGCCCTGGGCCCTCCACCCACCCCAGCCAACCACGCACGAAATCTCGGCTTCATCCTCGACTCCACCCTCACCATGTCCAAACAGGTCAACGCAGTCTCATCCTCCTGTTTTAACACCCTCCGTATGCTCCGCAGGATCTTCAAGTGGATTCCAACAGGAACCAGAAAGACGGTAACCCAAGCCCTCGTCAGTAGCAGACTCGACTACGGCAACGCACTTTACACAGGCATCCCAACTAAAGACATCAAACGACTCCAACGCATCCAGAACGCATCCGCCCGCCTGATCCTCAACATACCCCGCCGATGTCACGTCTCCCCTCACCTGAGGGACCTCCACTGGCTCCCCGTTGACAAGAGGATCACCTTTAAACTCCTCACCCACGCACACAAGGCTCTACACGACACCGGACCCACCTACCTGAACACCAGACTCAACTTCTACGTTCCCTCAGGTCAACTACGCTCTGCCAACCTTGCCCTCGCCATCGTCCCCCGAATCCAGCGCAAGACCTCTGGCGGCAGATCCTTCTCCTACCTCGCCGCCAAGACCTGGAACGCACTCCCAACCTCTCTACGCCAGACCCAGGACCTCCTCACCTTCAGGAGACTCCTCAAGACATGGCTCTTCGAACGATAGCAGCCCCCCCCCCCAGCGCCTCGAAACCCTAACGGGTACATAGCGCGCTTTATAAATTATTGATTGATTGATTGACCAGCTTCACTTTTTGGGCTTGAACACAAAAAGGATTTTTCCTTGCTTCTGCAACTCCGGGAGTAGAGTCCCTGTAAGCTACTGTCATAGAAGGACTCTTGCTCTAGGCGAGACTGCTTGTTTAAGGATGACAGTACTTATGCGTGTAGACGACTATACCAGTCCTACAACAAGTTGCAACTGTCGTCCCAACCCTGCCGGTCTCACAAGCAGCACTTCACCAAAATCTCAAACAGTAAAATGTGATTTGTGCCTTTAGGCATGGACTCAAGAGTCTGACATCTCAGGGAGTGCAGTAGTTAAACAGAGATTTCCCCTTTCTCACATTAACAACATGTCTCAGTCAAACACAGGCACTTAAGAAGATGTAGTAAAGTTTCAACAGGTTTCATTTACCAAAACTGCACTCTCCGATAAGTTGCATGGGCTGCAAAGATTAGAATAATGAACAGTGCAAGAAACAGAATGGTAAAGGGAAGAGTCATTAATACAAAGACCCCCACCATCTTGCAATAACATGAAATTACATGAGATGTGAAATATGTCCTAAAACCCTGGCATGATAGGCCTAACCTCTAACCTAAAGGAGAGCCAGGTAGGTTAAACCTAATCTGCCAATGCCATGTCCATGAGAAGAGTCCCCAATCCTTGTTACCTTGGAATGAGGTCTCTAGCTCAGACTCCATGGGGACACAAAGACTGGGTCAGCGTCAAGGCGACATGCAGCATCGATAGCAGTGATGGCATCTGGTCAGAATCCCTCTGACTGTCTGTTTAAGTGAGGAGTATATATACAGATCTGCTTGGACCCCTGACGTGGATCTGTCCCAAACAATAGATAACAAGGCATGCTTGGGACGGTAATTTATATAAACAATTCCCTCAAAAGCATGAAGAGGGAAAGTACCTCAAAAGAGAACACCTACAGTTTTTTATCTTTGGCGCTAGGTCTTGATGCCTTAGCACAGTGGCACTGATAACGCAATCTAACACATGGGCCTAACTAAAAACAAGGCAGCCATCTTAATTGGTTTAATTAAATAAGTGTGCTAAAACAGAGCAAGCTAAGTAGGGTAAAAGTCACTACGTGACGGGGGCACGAGTCTGCAAGCCAAAGGCCAAGCTAACTCCTGTATTCAATTAAAACAAACTAGGATTCACTACACTACTGGTACAAAGGAGCTGCCCAGAGTCCCCTGCATCACATCCTGCAAGAAGAGCCCAGCTGACGAGAGTCCGTTTGAGGATTCTGACCAGGTGCAATCTGGAAATAGTAGTCTCAACTCCCAAGGAGCAAGTCAGAGCTTCTGGAACCTTGAATCAAGTTGTGGACACGTCAAGGATCCAAAAAAGACCTCTGGAAGAAGATCCAGAAGTTTGGAGACATTTGGAGCAACTGTTGTAAACCGTTCAATAAGTTGAAGAGGTGCATTGTGGGAGTTGTAGTCCCAGACCCCAATAGACAAACCAGAGCCTCTGAATCCTTGGCTGGCGCTGTGGACCATTTTCCTGTATCAAGAAACACTTCTGAAAGTAAGTGTAACACTGTTACATCATGGGTGGCCTGAACTCTGGACTTTGTCCCTGTCCAGTGTGACTTTTTTTAACGTTTTGAGAGCTATGTGCTTCCAAGCGCTGATGTTATTATTGTAAAGAATAGTTTAGGACTGTCAAAAGGGTTAGTTTGACAAGTTGAATTTGCAGATGAAACCTGCAAAGCCTTGCTTCTGGTGACAGGCTTGCAGTCATGTCTTACTTAGTCACTTTAGTGGTGGCACAATATGTTCTTCAGTCCACTAGCGTCATCTAATCTATGGGTAGGTATTTCTCCATGTACTCAGACTTATTGGTAAGTTAAATGTGCAAATCGGCGTATAGCCATCTTCAACATGTTTTAGCGGTTAGAGCACATCTACTGGAGGCTGGTTAGCAGAATTCCAGAGCACAGATTCAAAAACCAGCAGCATCAGTCCAAACAAATCTTAGTAATGATGCCAAAAAAATATATTTTCATAGACCCACTATATTGAGGAGGGTAAAATAAAATAATAGTGGATAGTCAAACAACATGTTAGTGTTGTGAGATTGAGTAGAGCCTTTGTTGCAGGTTGTGTCATACCATAGCACCCTTCCTTTCCCAAAGAAGCCAAGACTTCATCACAATAGCTTCCATTCCATCCATGACCATCAAAGGAATGCCTCAACCTACCTTTTTGCAGCACTCCAGTACTGTGAATTGAAGAGTACCTTGAAGCATGACGGGATCCAACCCAAGAAAGGTGTTAAAATGTCCACATTGTAATTATCTTACCTCCTCAAACCTTTCCTCAAAATGGAGCGACTTCTTCTGGCATTCTAGACTTCTGTGCAAGCCTTCTAAACACAAATCAATGTAAAGCACAGTTAGCGAGCACCCCTGTAAGAAATTGGGAGTATTTGCTTAAGGGGGAATGATCCCCTTAAACAATGACAACAATCCTTGTTAGGGTGAATCTCAAAGTCACCAAGCTAACCTGATATCAGCCCCCTGGTAGTTGTCTTGCACTGCTTTTCCATCAAAAAAATGAAGCAAATCCGGCACAAAAAAAGTATAAATGTGAGCCTTAATGTTGAAAATAGTGCTAGCAAAAGTGTTGAGCGCCCACAGCACAACTGACTGGTCCTTAGGCACACGTTGAGGCAATCCACAATGGAGCACAGGTTTGAAACAGGACTGAAACCAGGTTTGACCCTGTTGTAAGTTTTACCTTTAGACATAGGGTCTCATTTAGAGATTGGCAGAGGTGTTACTCTGTCACAACGGTGACGGATATCCAGCCCACTGAAAAATAAATCCCATTATATCCTATGGGATTTATATTTCGGTGGGTGGAATATCTGTCACCGTTCTGACAGAGAAACCCCTCTGCCAAACTCTAAATCAGGCCCTTAGCCACAGAAATGAAAGCCAAAAATCCTCAGCTGGGCAAGGCTGTGCCCGAGTATGGCTCCGTGAGGCCGGATACCTTCACCATGAGGTCCAATAGAATAGGATTTGCTACTTCAGAAAATCTTTGAACGCAGGAACTGGAATCTTCATCCCAGTTTCTACAGACCTTCACCGGATTGCCCCAATTCTCTGGAGGTCTTTAGTGCCAAAAAGTTTCCAAGTTTCTGGAAATATTACAAGAAGTATACTTTAAGATAGCCCATGGTTCCAGGATCTCAGGAACAGCATTTGAAGTCAAGATTCACATCAACAGAAGCCGCAGCAGGGTTCAGGGCAGATCAAGTTGGAACTTGTCAGCTAGGCTGTTGCAGAAAACATCTCACATAGTTAGTTGTGTCCCTGTGTATAGGAAAGTAGCCTCTTTCTAGCTTGGTTACCCCTACATTTAGCCTGTTTGTCAGTTTGTTTGACTGTGTCTACTGGGATCCTGCTAACCAGGACCCCAGTAGTTATGCTCTCTCCCTTAAATTTGGTTGTTACTCACTGTTAACACAGTACTTCTCCCACAATTGGCATGCTGGTGCCCCCTTAAATGTCCCTAATATAGGGTACCTAGGTACCGAGGGCATTGGGTTTCCAGGGGATCCATATGGGCTGAAAAATAAGACAACCCCTACAATTCTGAGGGTTGGGAATACAGCTGATGAAAAATAAAAAAATGCAATACAGTGTCTTATCTTCTACTTTATGCCATGTGAACGGTTTACATGCTGACAGAAATACATTCTAAGTCACAGACTGGCGTTTTGATATGAGATATGGTATTACTAATATCAACACTTCACTCATGTGTAAAATATAGGTGAACCACTGTAATGTAAATCAGTCAAAAATTACTTACGGAGTAAATCTAAATGAGTTATACTGCTTTTGGGCTAGGACCAGAGGCATCTTGGGTATAGTCAACACATAAAATGTTCACTTATGAAAGGTATAACTGTTTTATTTCATGAGCTATATGACATGCTCACAACAGGTTACTATTAGTAGTGTGATTTTACAGTTCTTCTGTGGCATTATGGGGCCAGATGTAGCAAGTCGGCAATTTGCGACTTGCAAATTGCGAGTCCCTGCGACTCGCAATTTGCAAGTCGCAAATTGCTATGCAGTACGGTGTCTCAGACACCGACTGCGACTCGCAATGGGGTCGCAATGATCCACCTCATGAATATTCATGAGGTGGGTCGCAAATTGCGGCCCCATTGCGAGTATAGGCACTCGCTAACATGGAGGCCTGCTGTCGTCAGCAGACCTCCATGTTCGCGACCTGCTTTTCAATAAAGCAGTTTTTTTTTTTTTGAAGTGTAGCCCGTTTTCCTAACAGGAAAACGAGCTGCACTTAAAAAAAAAAGAAACCTTTAGTTTCTGGTTTTTTTCAGGGCAGGGAGTGGTCCCTTGGACCACTCCCTGCCCTGAAAAAATGATTTGGGGTCCAGTCACAAACTGGAAGGGGTCCCATGGGGACCCCTTCCAATTTGCGAGTGGGTTACCATCCACTTGAAGTGGATGGTAACTGCGACTCCATTTGCGACCCTGGAATTGCATCCCACTGCGAGTCGCAATTAGGAAGGGAACACCCCTTCCTATTTGCGAGTCGGAAATGCATTTTGCGAGTCGGAGCCGACTCGCAAAATGCATTTGTGAATGGCAAAGTGGCTTTTGCGCCTCGCAAACGGCGATTTTCGCCGTTTGCGTGGCGCAAACACTTTGCTACATCTGGCCCATGGTCTCTTACGTATACTGCCTATGATTATTACATTTGTGATTGAATACTTAACATGAAATTAACAAGACAGTGTAAGATATGGTTATACCAAATTACTTACTGACAGTTGTGAACACTCAGCATAGATTTTATTTGACCCGATTACGTTTTAGAATGTTACATTTTTTAGTAGCCTTCCCAAAAATGAGAATTTGGAGTAAAAGCCTACTGAAGTGCCCCTGTGTGGGACGATTTGCACAATCTACAATGCACTTTATTTTATCTTGTAAATTTTATCATGATATTAGGAAACAATTTTTAAAACCACTATTTATTATTAATAAGTTATTTTGTTGCAGAGAAGCTTTTAACTATTTATTTAAACTGGATATGAATGAGAAATGTGAAGCAGTGATAAAATTCATCTTATATGCAATTGAGCAGAGGAAAAAGCTGTCTTATTTAGAAAAACTCCGATATGAGAATGAGTAATCGCATTGTCACAACAAAGACTTTTATTCTTTTTATCAGTATGTATTTGGAAAAACTTTTATTGTATATTTCTTTATTTTAAAGAGACTGTTTTTTTTCTCCTTCTTTTATGGAGTAAAATCCGAATAAAGATTGTTTTGAATTGAATTGAATTGAATTGACTTACGGAGTAAATCTAAATGAGTTATACTGCTTTTGGGCTAGGACTAGAGGCATCTTGGGTATAGTCAACACATAAAATGTTCACTTATGAAAGGTATAACTGTTTTATTTCACGAGCTATATGACATGCTCACAACAGGTTACTATTAGTAGTGTGATTTTACAGTTCTTCTGTGGCATTATGGTCTCTTACGTATACTGCCTATGATTATTACATTTGTGATTGAATACTTAACATGAAATTAACAAGACAGTGTAAGATATCACTGGATAAAGTACATTTCATTTCAACAAAATGCAACACTTGCAGATTAAAATGAATGACAAATGAGCCATCACAACATTTCTTACAGGAGAATACAATAAAAATATTTAATCACACAACAGAGTAAGTTTCTCATTATTTATAATTTAGATATGTGGATTTGCCACAAGCATATAAAATATTATCAACCGGTTACATCTAGCCCCGATAATTTAAACCATAGTGGAAACCTTTCTTTGCAAGAGGGTCGAAAGAACGAGTTGTGTACCCTGAAACCGCAGGTGCGATAAAGTCCTTACCCCTTTGAATTTTCGGAAGGCCAAACTTGACAGCTTTCGATGGTGACAAAGGGCACGATAATATGAAAGAAATACATATTTTGGCGTGAAAAGCACCAGCATCTGAATAACTTTCACCAATACCGCGAAAAACTCAGAATAGGTGACATTTATCACAACTGATGAATTTCAATATCTGTGATGTCTGATTTTGTCAGGGGAGGTAAGTACCAACTTACCCCTCACGGCACCTTTTTTAATGGGCTAAGTGGCATCCATGTAATGTTTCCCTTTTAGGCTATGGACTCGAGGAGCTATTCACAAACTCCATTTTATAGTGTGTTTTAATACTGCAATAGTACTGCAAATTTACTACAAGATGTTATCCACAAGCAATGTGCGGAACTGTATTGAAAGGGATGTAGAGGATTAAATAAAGCTAATTTAATTATATTTTATTAACATTCAATCTTCCATCCATTTTCAAGTTTCAAAAGAGGTTGTTGAAGTATTTTATATGAGCAAATCATTATTCTGGTTTATTTTTTTGTGTTTTTTAATATTTAACTATACTTATTTATATTTAATTTCATTTCATTTAACTTTATTTCGTATGAAGTTTTATTTTAAGTGTGTCTCGATTATTTTCTATGCAAGGGTGTTTCAGGATCAGTGGTTGGTCATGTGAGATGTTGGACTTACTACTGTTGCATTTTAGGAAGTAGAAATATACACTTGTCTGAATTAATGTCTTACTGTTCTATTAAATAAAACCATTACAATGTGCTTCATCCAAGAGTTATAAATACAATAAAAGAGAATGTGCAATAAAAAAAGGCTTTTTTAAGATCACAAATAGTGTGCAGTCTCCAACTGGTGATGGGGACTGGTCCCAGGCAAGTGCTCGTGCAAAAAAAGTGTATACAACATCTAGTATATCTCTCAGTCTTCTCTCCCTTTGGATGTGACCTTTGGCCAGGTGGGGTGTTGACAAGTCTACTGTGCAAAGTGAAAAAACCATTCCTAAGCAACATTAAAAGCAACAACACTGTAAAACACCCTATATAAAATGGGCTGTCACTTATCAGTGCAAGCATCCCGATAAACGTTGTCTAAAATACATTTGCAATTTTCAGTTTAAGGCTATACAGAGGCGTAATCAATTAAGTTGTGACTGGCAAGCATGCTCCAGCTGGGAACTGTGACCTAATCTGAGGAGAAAGAGCTTGTGCAAAAAAAGTACTTGTGCAAAAAAGCATCAGTTGAAGATGATTGTCTTGTAGCAGTGCAAAGTACAAGGTCATTTTACCCAGAGTGCTAGTTCTTGGGCATTTTGATCTTTACTTAGCTTAGGTTCCTCGCCTTCCATTATGCTCTTTTCAGGATTTGAAGGAGGAGACCTGCTAAGGATGTAAGTTGAAATGTGATCGAGCAACCCCAGAAAGCCAGTGGATTTTTAGCAGTTGCCGTTATTTTGATCTCAAGGCAGATGGCTCTCACGCTTTGCTTATTTGGGCAAGATTTAATGTGAGGATTTTTATTCTAGTCTACCAGGGAGGTCCAGGGGATTGTTTGGCTGTACCACTAGTTTGGTCTGAGGGGGTTAAATCTCTCCCTTCCCTTAAATAGGGCCACAATTGAAGATGAGTAGTTTTGTTTAGTCTGGTTAGTTGCCTTCTTTAAGGCCTTTTAAACCCCCTGGAGATACTTCACAGTTCGAGAGATTAACTGTGGATCACCTGAAATTAGGTAGGCACATATAGCTTGTCTACGGGAGCACACAACTGCCTGATTGCAGAAAGGCAACAAAAGTTTTGATTTGACTTACAAAGGCAGATAGTGTAAGTTGCGTCTTCGTTTGGGTGACTGCACAACCTGCAGGCCACATCCCCTTCTGCCTTTGACCATGGGGTGGAGTGTGAAATTGACAGAAGGGCCCCTTGCCAATATTTCACGAATTGACCTTTTACCTCACTGCTAAAGGCCTCTCCTAAGTATTGCTGTCGCTTCAAGGATGTGTAACTGTTTAATACCATCAAGGCATGTGAACATTTCTCTAGGGTTTCCCTGTCATCTGAGGATGATAAAATTTTAGACGTATTGATGACAACTCTTTTGAACATTTTGTAACTAGGAGCTGTGGACCTCAGTTCTGCTAGTCCAGACAAGTCAATTGTCCCATTGAGGTCATCTCTGACCTCTGAAGTGGATCTTGTGGTTATTTTCTGCCATACGTGGTGGTTTATAGTTTTTTTCTTGGTGAACTTGAGCAAATGCTGCATGCCTAGCAACTGACTGTTTAACTAAACCAAACTCCAGCCTAACCTGGGTGGGTGATGTATAGCTGGGGAGTTGGATGGTTTTTCTATATATTCTTGCAGAGATTGTGTCCAGGATATTTGAGTGTCTGTCCTGAAGTGCTTCTCTTTCATGAGCCAGAGTTGGCACTACCTTCGCCCTGGCAGTTTCTAGAATAGTGCTGTACAGCAGACTGTTTAGATTTCTAAACAAGGCCGTTAGCCCTGCTGTCAAGGCAATTCCTTTTCTTTTAATTTATTCCTTCTTGGGCTTGAAAGTCCTCTTGCTGTCTGATAAAAGGCTGAGGTGTTTGTATCCACTGACTTCATCATCTTTAGTGGAGTCGAGAAGCCAACTAGCCTTTCTATTTTTTCCTCTGGAGCAATTCATGATTTTGTCTTCTTGGTGCTTATTACCAGGCCATTCTTTGTTGAATATTTTTGGGTGGCATTCAAAGGTCACTGCAGGCTGACCTTGGCCTGGCTGATCAGCAAGAGGTCATCAAAGAAGAGAAGATTTGAAAGAAGTATGGAGCCAAGCTTTGAGGTGTAGGAATTGATGGAGGACAATGCAGGGGGAAGGTCGGCCAAAAATAGGTTGAAAATAGTAGGGGCCAAGACACACCACTGTTTTAGACTGCAGGACGTAGGAATGGTGCTTAATAGGTCAGCCGCACTCCCTATATTGATTCTGACCCAGGTGTTGTAATATAGGTTTTCAATGACTCTTAAGAGCATCGGAGGTATAAGCCAGCTTTTTAGTTTTCTTCAAAGCCAGTTTTAATTTATGCAGTCAAAACCTGCTATTTAATCGATATAGCAGAGATAAAGTGGAAGTTTGGCAGCTTTTGAGGACGTGGCTATGATGGATTTCTCGGGCATTCCCTCTACGCTGTTGTGTAGGTTCTCATTATCCTAATGATGCTTCTGGATTTGGGTGGCAGAATCACATAGATTGTGGGGTACTAAGTACAAGGCCACACCATGTGACACCTGTCGGCCTAATCCGTGTTTTCCAGCTAACTAGCAGCACCCCATCTCTGCCCAGGAACAGGGATCATTGTGGCAACCGGGCTCATGACAAGAAAGTCTCGTCAGGGCAATCGTGGTCGATCAGATCTCACCTCTTTCTCTCACTTACGTTAGTCTCACATAGGCAAAGACAGCAGAGGCAGTATATAGTACAATAAGGATTTATTGAAGTAACTGCATCTTAGATAAAATTGCATGTGTTGGAAGAACTAGGATGATAAAACACACTGAAAGCAAAAGGGTGACAAGGAGTGTGAAACACAAAAACAGTCCCACCATACTGTCACTAAGACTGATATATATCTTTCCTACCTAAGCTATGTTAGAGGGCAGCATAATAAGCCTAACCCTCCCTTCAGGTTTCACCCCTGAGAAGACATCATTCCCATACCTGAACAAGGAAGCCTCTAGTCTAGAGAGACACCATCCCCATATAGGCCAGGGATTCAGTAGTCTAAGCAGACTGGTGTAGCAAAGGCTGGCAATCAGCAATCAGCATGCAGTTGTGGTCATCTGGCTGGAATCTCCCTCTAATGTGTATTGGACAAAGAAGTGCTTTTATAATAAAGCAGTTGACATTCTAAGAAAGGATCCCCACGTAGAAGTATGTGTGTTTCTGTGAATGTAGAAGACACAGGGTACCACTTTTGCCAGCAACCCTATTTGACTGCAGCTTTGAGGAAAGCACAAAGTGAAATGAATGTCCTGCTAAGAGTGGAATGCTTTCCTAGGTGAAAGAACAACTAGATATAGAAAAAAAACCAATACCGCAAAGTGGCTAATGCAAGAAAAATAAAGCAATGCTGAATAAAATGTACCTGGGCTAAAGTGCACAATGGGAGGCCTAGTTTTGCTAAAATAACGTGTTTAAAATATGGCTAAAATAGCTATACAACAGCGCCAGAAAGTGCTGGTATTGGGGTGCTTTATGTACCAAATTAGCTTGGCCCAGAAGGCTTGTGTGTTTTGCCTCTTTGCACTCCAGTCCACCCATTTGAGCTCCTATTCTTGCCTGATTCACTTTGAGGACTGCGGCTGATTTAAAAGCCTTGCAATCCATCCCCATTCTTTCTTATATGTCTCTCCCCTGCATTGAATCATTGTGTAAATGATTGGATCGGATCCACTTCCCCTTTCCACTTTTAACGGCGATACATCAATTTTATTTTTTAAGACTGAGTAGTGTTTCTGAGATGTTCTCATGTTCCCAGTCTCTGTTTCTTTGCCCCCCTCAGTGTGTGCAGATATCCAAGTTCTTGGTATGTTTCCACAACTATTCTCTCCGGCCAGGAATAGTTTGCTCTCACAATCTCTTTTCTGGGCTATGTCTGGTGATCTCCAGGTGGCCTTGGTTGAAGCTCTCTGGGCTTGCAAATTCAATGGATTCAGTGTTGGCGGAGTTGACCGTCTGCAAGTGTTGAGAGCTGATTTAGCAGTTAATTTATATTCTCTCAATTGAGGTTATCATTACTTTCTGTTGAGCGTCAGAGCAGGTGGAACGGAGTTATGCTTATTTGTAGGTTCTCCCAAGATGCTGGTGAGCACCTTTCTGCCATCGATGTTTGGTTGGAGCTCTGTTGTCCAGATGCCTGTTAAAGGCCAGTTGCCCTTCCATTTTGTTTTGGATCGCTCTCTTTAGTGTCAAGTGTCAATTGCAGAAGATATTGTCGGATGTCTTTGGTGCTGGAGTTACAGTAACACGTGCCACGACACCCCAGTTCTGTTTGATCATTGTGGCTGAGAAAAGACTAACAGGGACCCCCTGTTTCGTGGGCTTGCATGAGATTGTGGACTGTGCTTTTTAGAGAAGTGACTCTGTTTGAAACAGGTCTTTCAGAGGTTGGTTGGGCAAAGAGCCCCATGTCAGGATTTCTGTAAGGATACATGCCCCCACAATGTGTCACTGAATGCAGCTGGACTCATCACAGATGCTCCAGTTGTCTTATCCTGACCTGATCTGTCCACTGATGGGGAGGGTTGACATGATTGTAGGTCAGAGGGGCAAACTTCCATTATACTTGATGGACCAATCTCAAGATGTGAGGTCAAGAGCTGGCCAGTGGCCTGTGTGATGACCCGGAGACCCTCTGGCCCTTATTTATACTTTTTTAGCGCCGCGTTTGCGCCGCTTTTTGATGCAAAAACGGCGCAAAGTTACAAAATACAATTGTATTTTGTAAGTCTGCGCCGTTTTTGCGTCAAAAAGCGGCGCAAATGTGGCGCTAAGGAAAGTATAAATATGGGTATCTGTATCTTGTGCCAATGTGTTAGATGATGGTTCTGTCCTGAATGCTTGATCTGGTGTCACCTCATTCGGTCTGGAGAGATCTTTTCTTGCCCTTCTGGTGTTGAGCTGCTTTTGTTAAAAATTGCATCATTTCTCACCATTTTGTTTTTGGGTACTGTTTATTTCTTGATTTCCTTTTTTGACATCATTTTGCTCTTGGTATTTCTCCTGAAGTGATCACGAAAGGGGAAGTTTCTTGAGGACCTTCATGAAATTGTGTTGCCTTTGTGAAGTTCCACAGCAAGTGCTGATAGTGTTGCAGTTATTACTACGTGGCTCCTCTGCTGCCCCTAGCCCCTTTACCTTGATATCACATGAGGGGCTGGGTGTAGGTTGTGGCCTGAGAGGGTAAAGGCTCCTGACAGCAGGAATAGGTGTGTTGACATTGGTTGTTGGCTTAGGCAGCTGTGTCTCTGGGCCTTCTCCAATTTGCAGAGTCTGTCCCAGTAGAGGAGGTGGCTCCATAGTTGCTTGATGACACCCTTCAAGTCCTCAAAATGTGTTTTTGGGGTTCCAGGTAATGTGTTGAGTTTCTCCGGAATGGGAGAGCGTGTGCACCTCAGGGTTAGCTCCATGGACTCAGTTTGTGTCATTTTATTGAGGTCACTTAAGTCTGATTTTTCCCATCAATGTTGGCCATGTACACTGCAAAGGTGTTTAGTAGCTCTATTTGTATGTCCATTTTAGAGGGGCGATAGTCCATTGCCTCAACTATGGATTGAATGGTTTTCAGCATTGAGGGCCAGATTCTGTTATGTGATGTGTTATTTCCATCTCAGCTTTCCCTAGGAGTAAAGCCCTGGCAAGAGATGGAATTTTCTCTGGTGTGTCCTCATTGTCAATCTCTATGGTGTAAGAAGCCTACATCTCATTCTCCTTTCTTCCTGTGTGAGGAAAGCTCCATGTGCTCCGAGGGTTCAGCCGTCTCGGCCAGTGTCTATTCTAGATTTCTCACATCCTCCAATGGAAGGGGGTCAGTCTTGGGGAAAGGGATCATTGATATGCTTGGTGCAGCTAGATCTGGGGGAGGGAGTCACTTTCTATGCAGAGGACCACATTGCTACCAGGAGGATGGATCTCTGGTTATGATGGGTTGCTTGAGTTAAGGCTTGGACTAAAGATTTGCTCCAGCTCTGTGTTCCTGCTTGGAAGACATCCCACTCCTGCATTGTCCATGTCGCCTGGGTGGTCCAGATATGAGGATTGATAGTTACTGGTGACCTCTTGGGGAGGATCAAGTGAGGGGACTGGTAACAAGGCCGAGTGTTAGGGTGTGGTGCTAGTGAGCTTACTAACTATGGTTGGTGCCAGAGGAATAGGCAGGCTCATGATGTCTGGTGTGCTCAAAAAGATGGCTGCACTTGTGTCTTGCAAAAACTGAAATTCTGAGGTTATTTTGGGTTGGCCGTCATGGCTGGCTGCTATTTCCTGGGCTTTTCCCTGAATGTATTGTTTTACCTGGGCTGAGTTTCCTCCATTTGCTCCCCTGTGGTGGGGTGCTTTTCACCTTCCCTGACCTTATGTTGCTAGTGGAGCTGCTGATGGTCTTTCCCACCAGAACCACGCCCAGTACAGAACACACTGAAAGAGTCAACTCTCCACCTCTCTTTGGGACCTGTTTCCAGTTTACCTGGCTCAACTGCTCTGCAGGATGTTTCTAGAGTGTTTCTCAGATGCTTTTCTCGATCTCTGGGCTCTTAGTTTCTCCTTTGGGATTTACCAGGGCCTCATTGATCATCTGCTTTCAGGGCTGTCTCAACCCCCTGTGTTTGTGGCCTCCAGGAGTTTACAGGGAGGGGCACCAGTACACTCTGCAAAGACACAGTCAGAATGACTTTGCAAGATTTTAAGTTGAGGGTAGAGGTTTATTTCCACAAATTTGGTATGATTTTGTGTAGCAATAGGAATAGGATCCCCACCAGGTCCTGAAGTCATTTGATCTTTGGCCTTGGACCCCACTTGCTCCCTGCTGGTCCTGTAGTTTAGTTTGTGACACCTTGCCATGCAATTTGGGGAGGGGGGACTATGGTTGGAGCAATGTGCTTGGTACTGGTTCCCTTTGGAGTGTGGATAGCACATGCGTGAGGGGAGTACACCTGAGCTACACCTGAGCTACAAGCCACACCTGATCCTAATCAGACTACTTCTGTGATCCAGGGGCTCTACCAAGAACAGCAGGACCTAGCCTGCTGTGCCCACTACTGCTGCTGCACCCCTCTGCTGGTCTTCCCCCTTATCAAGACCCCTCTTTGATAATTAGGTGATGATGAGGCAATACGCAGAGTTTCTGCAAAGTTTCTGCCAACTCAGCAGGCCTTCACTGCTTCAGTCGCTTCCTGGTGGCCACCTGGCAGCTCCGCCATCGCTCTAAGCCATGTTAGTGTCTGACCCACTAGGAGTGGCATGAATGGGGATGACAGCTATAAGGGATCCTTGAAACCCCCGGCAAGCTGCATCTCCTGCTTGTTCTCTGCTCTGCTCTAGCAGCTCGCAGTCCGCTTCCTCTCCCCTCCTCCTGCATCCACATACATCCTGCATCTGCCATCTGCACACCGAAGACCACAGTCTTAACATACACTTGTGAATTTAGTTCAACCCACATTTTTAGGGATTGAATACATTTAACTATACACTTTTGAGCAACTTTTTGATTTTGTGAATAGCAAATGCCAGTAAAGTTACTCAAATTGTAAGAGTAAATTATGTCTGTAAACTACTCAAAAGTGTAAGTTACATTTGTGAATAGCCTTGATAATACTTAATAAAGAATTTAAAGAAATGGTGTCATAGTATCAATAGAAAAGGAATAGAAATTGCACTGAAGGGGATGATTAAAGTGCTGTGGAGCCTACGATGATAATTATCAGTGGGAATGAACATCCAAAATAAGTATTCATTTTTATTCCTCTTCAGCAGTGCTATTACAAACAGTAACCAGTGCAGGTTTACAATGAAAATATAGTTTGCTTATCCGATTGAAGCGTGAATCCATTTTTAAACATTAGACATAGGTGAAACATCCACCAATAGCTGAGGTTTTTAAAAATACACAGGTATTAGACAAGATGTCTAGGGAAGGGAAGTGTCAAGTACCACAATTCTTAGTGTTAATCACATAGATGTTTTGTTCTATGGATAAGTTAATATATAGGCATGAAACAGATAAAGAGTATGCTTTATAGTATGGCAATCAGGATACTTTGTGACAATATGATGTATGTCCCATGAACAAAATCATAAGTGCCATAAACCTTAAAAACATTTGTAATAAAATGAACAACATGTTTTAAATAGATTATCCTGTCCACTAAACTTTAAGACATGCTCAAAGTAAATGGTTAGGTTTATTCTTCTTTTCTAAGTCAGTTCCCTGACTTTTCTTTGCATCAGGGAACAGCCAACACACATTTTACCCTAGCAGCTGTTAAGCTATGGCTTTTTCAGGACCAAAAGTTAGTTGCACAAAAACTAGTTTTATAATTATTTCTTTGCAGTACAACACAAGTAAATGAAGGTATACCAACAGAGAGAAATGCAACTCGCTTGGTGCTACAGACACTTGAGGCATGGAATAAATGAATTACACAAAAATCTACACAGAAAATAAATAGGAATGTGTGGACATTGTCTTTAACAATTCTTCTCAAGACTTTTAGCAAAGAAAAACAAAAAGGGATGTTAGTTTTGGCAGAATCAAAGCAGAAGGAAAGGTATTTATGGTATACTATAAGTGGGACGCAAGTGTTTTTTCTGCTTTCTTCACAGGATAACTCAATAAACATGAGTTGCTAAAGACCTGTTTTAGACCCTTGTAGATGGAGTGCAGTGCGTCATGGTGGAGGAGCACTTAACATCCACTAGAGTTACTGACGTTAGTCCATCCTATTCAGAGATAACATCAGGGCCAGCAGTCATCTCTGTAGAATGAAATCAATCACCATCACAGTGGTTCTTATAATGGTACAAAACGTTTTGTTACTGGCCGCTCTTAGTTTTTATGTCGGTCCACCAAAATGTTGACGTTTGGTATTTAATAAAAAAAAAAAATAAAGTGGGAGTTTTGTTATTCAAAAATACAAATCCACTGACCACCACACCCTGGACATTTGTTTCTGTCCTTCCCTCTGACCGCCCACTCTTCTTAGAGTGGACTGTGTGATGACTTCCTCCACAGACCCTACTCCTTTGGAGGGGAGGCAGCTTTACATCAACAGAGCCAACAAGGGGCTCCGTCAGTGGAAAGCTAATGGTCCTCCAAACCCTAAATAGACTGGTGGTCCTGTGGTTTGGCAGGCATGGTACTCCATCATGTGTCACATACCCACCTTCTTAGTGACTTCAATACAGATGTCTGTAGAGACACACAGTTGTGTTTTATGAATAAAAGAAGCTCCTTCATTCATGCTTGTCAAAAGTCTTTGCAAGGTCTGAAGCAAAAGCGTGATGTGAGACCCTCTTAATACTACCTCTATATTTTCCAGGTGCCTTAAGCACATTTCTATAAGTATTAAAATGAAAATGCATTCCAAGAAAAGAGTAAACATGATAACCAGTGGCATGTCCACCTAAGCTTCTTCTTTGTTAACGAAGACACAGGCTTGCTTTCAATGCAAAATTCTACGTTATGCGAAAGAGGAACAGAGAGTGGGAAATGGGGCATGATGGTCCATGTTCCCCCACTCCCTTGTGATGGACCTATCTTCATATTTATTCTATACAATGAAGTACAAATCTTTGATGACAAGTTTCCTAATATATGTTGATAAGTTTATAACTTTCAATTAATTACATCTATCTGGCCTGCTCTGTCTTGAGTTTCTTGAAGGCATTTCTCTAGTTAATGGAGTGCAGAGTTCTAATTTTTAAATAATAGTCATACTCGGTTTTTCCTAACCAAAATGCCACTATTATCTCTAAGGATGATTCAGAGTTGTAGCATTGGGCCCTGATAAAGCAATGACACTGGCTCCATCCATCTCCTAATTTGGTAGTAAACAAAAGCTAATAATTTGGGGTGAAGTAAGTACCTCACATGCATGGGATCTAATGCCACTTCACCTGCAGCACTAGTTACAGCTACCCCAGAGCATCATTATCATAGGCCAGAGTTAAATTTCCCATTATGCTTGCATACTTTGTATAGCTGGTGAAATTTGACATTGCACAATCTTTACAAAATTTCTGAAATGAAACCAGTGTAAAATCTCATGCAATTTAGGGGTGCAGATGGCTGGATCAAGCAGGAAAGGTCTTGCAAGAGACACATTTAAGCAGAAATCATCCTGCAAGAAAAAAAAGAATCTATGAACTAGCCCCCTTGCCAGTATCATGAGTGACGTTTGAAAACAAGATTTGTTCTCACATTCAGTTTCCCTTGAGATTTCTCAAAGTGCATTTTTCCTAATTTAAGTGTAGTGTTTCAGAATTTTGCTGACATTCTGCATAAGTGCACCCATATATTTTAACACTTCCACCTTCATGGCTCATCTTCTTTCCACATGCTGAATTCCATTTCACCCACTGCATTATCATTATGTAGGATTTGTTAAGTATTACTCTTTGAAGTCAGACATATAGTAGCATTGGTAACCTTTCCTCCTAAGTTGTGGCACACTGAGATATAGAAAAATGGGCACTTCTATACCACTTAAACATGTACATTGGTCAACTTCCTGGCCAGAATAAATTTACATTGAGTCATTTGCAACATACTAAGCCATTAATATGAAAATGATACATACAGAATTTGAAGGTAATCCCCCTAAAGATAATTTTTAGATCCTTGTCTTCTACTGTTCTCGTGCAGTCAATGTGCTTTCAAAGTATTGCTATAATGGAAGCGGATTAAGTTTTAACATGCCCAGTATATAGCCCTAATACATTCTCTTTAAGACTAACACAGCAAGGACATAAAGACACACAGCCTCTCATTATGACTTCGGTGGTCCTAGAAGCTGCTCCAGGCAAAAGACCGCCAGTGCTGGAGGTCTTTTGCCTGCTATATTAGGAATGTTCAGCATTTTCTCCTGCTGGCCAAGCAAAATACTCACCACAACATTGACGCTGGCTCATAATTGAGCCAGCGGCAATGTTGTGGTGCGTCAGGTGCGACAGCACCCATCGCGCATTTCACTGCCAGTAATTCAGGCAGTGAAATGCACAATGGGGCTGTGCATTGGGGGCCCTGACACCCTCATTCCGCCAGCCTTTCCATGGCGGTAAGGCTGGCGGATGGGGACTTGTAATCTCTAGGGCAGCACTGCTTGCAGCGCTGCCCTGGCAGATTACAACTCCCGGACGTCGGGACTGCCAGGCTGCAGGCTGGCTGCAGCCTGGCAGTGTCGGTGGTATGACCGTGGCGGCTCTGCCACGATCATAATGGGTTGGTCGGACCGCCCTTTCTGCTGTGGTCTGACCCCCATCGCGAGTGTGGCGATCTTGAGTCTGCCACACTCATAATGAGTCACACAGTTTGCATGACTTAAGAGACCAAAAATATAATGCAATTCATATAAGATTATTCTGGAAAAAATAAAACCTTGAAGTATCTGTACTGAGCAGCAAGGCCATCAGGATTATTCACAAAAGCAGAAGCAGTGCAGCAGAAATAATGTTTTCTAATTTCAAGCAAATAGCTCAGTATAACAATTGCTTCTGTGGTGTAGGGAAGATGTTTGTATCAAACCTATTTAAATGACTCATGTGGAACAACCTGCCAGGATTCATTATTCTAGTTTAAAACATAATAAATGTGTCTACACAGATAATAATATACATTTGAAGGAATTTTTAAAATATCAGTAGTACAAAGGATGGGAATTTATTTAAAGATATATATTATTAAAACAATTGATCTTTTATAGTTTTTTCAAAATGAATATACATAGGAATCAAAAATTGTCAACAAACCTCATACAAAGATATTTCTTTTGTATAAAATACAGCATATAATTATTAATCTACTAAGCGGACTATGAAACATCCTTGTGCTTGACCTGATTTAAGAACAAGTTTTGTTAGGAATAATTAAGGCAACTTAATAATGGAAACCATAACAATGCCCTCTTAATAGCTCAGGATATTGGTGATATATGAGTTTTCCAATCTGTGGCTGTAACAAATATTATACCATCAAGGTTCAAGGCATGCATTGGATGCATGCTTACAATTTACTGCAATTTACTATAAAATGATATCAGTTAGTAAATTATTTAACTGGATTTTCACTGGAAGAGAAGATAATATATTTGAAAAACTACCCCCAAAAATGTTACAGAAGGAGACATTAGTAGTAAAGATTACATGAATTAGTTTTACAACCTTTATTTACAAACTTTGAACATGAGCACACGTGAAGAGCAAATAAATTAAATTACACTTTGATAACTCACATGTCCAACAAAACCAGCAAGATCCTCTCTCAACTTGACTAAAGAACAAGAAGTTCTAAGAAATCTATCATATATAAGCAAGATGGTCTTTGTAATGAGGACAATGTATAAAGTTTTATAAATATTTAACCCTTTGTCATTCAGAACGTAATAGACTGTGGGACATTAAGTTCTTCCCTCTTTAAGGTATTCAATATTAGATTGTAGTCTATCTCTTTTACCTTTTTTTGGGGACCTTAAACTTATGAGACGCTTTTGACTTCACACTTAGACAATGAATTAATTTAGGATCAGACACTATTGTTTTTATTCTATTAATCATACTGAACCCCTGAAACTATTGCAAAAACTTTAGAGTATTTATAATTACATGGATTTGGAAAATCAAATTTAGTTTGAATTAAAGCAAAAGGAAGGACATCACAATGAGACAATGCAGGCATATAACCCTATCTATTCTATATGAATTCAAACATATTGGTTATCTAAAAATCTTATTTTTTTTTATTACAATCATTTTGCAATGTGAGAGGCAAAAGAAGGCTAGAGATGTTTTAAGCATTAAAAGACACAAACTAGGAGGCCTAATGTTTCTTTTTGTAATTTGAATAAGGCCACACTGGTCCTTTTCTATTCCATAGGATGTCCAATACACATGAAACAACATAAGTACATTTTATAATCTCATAACAAATAGCATAGCAATGGATTTTTTTTATTAATAAGGTAGAAACTTAAACCATACAAAAGAAATGATTGATGTCCAGTATACAAATTATGAAGAAGAGAAGACGAAGAAGAACAAGAACAAGAAGAAGGGGATGGTCTTGATTGTATGAGTTTATTGAAGTTATAATCAATGGTAGTTTTTTCTTTATGAGTTTAAACAAGCATATATGTGCAAGACCATATCTGACATTCAGTACTTCCAGGGTAGGTCAAATATCCAAACCTCCTAGAGATAATAATCTTAGCTACATCCTATGAAAAGAACAGTTTGATCTCACACCTTTTCTTCTTCCAACTTTCTAGTTTCCCCATAAATGGAGCATAACATTAATTGCTGAGTAAGCTAATTTATAAAACAATAATGAACTGCTTCCGTCATTCCTTAGAACATTTGCATAAGGCATGACTGATACCAAACTTTGAATAGGTATAATATTATTAACCCCAAAATAATACTTCATATTGAATTTTCTTTTGAGGGTCAAATATATATGAGCACAATCTTTGCTGTACAAAACTTCCTGTTCCCACCAGAATATTAAAGAGTTGAGCACATAAATACAAAATGGCCGCGCTCAAGGCGGGAGACGGCGGCAGGAGGAGGCAACATTTCCTTTAGGGCAGGA
Source organism: Pleurodeles waltl (assembly GCF_031143425.1). Taxonomy (NCBI): domain Eukaryota; kingdom Metazoa; phylum Chordata; class Amphibia; order Caudata; family Salamandridae; genus Pleurodeles; species Pleurodeles waltl. The sequence continues at coordinate 844,938,905 of NC_090436.1, forward strand.
GCCCTTTAAAACTCGAGCAGCGCTCCCGCCGCGCAGGACTCGCTCAACGCGGGAGGCGGCGGCAGGAGGAGGCAACATTTCCTTAAGGGCAGGAGCCTTTTTGACTTGGAAAACAGGCAGTTTCATTGAATTTCTTACCAGCAAGATACCACCTCCTTAACAACCTCAGACATTCTACTTTCTCTGAACATTTCCTTTAGGGCATCTCTCTGCTTTTCGTGGACTTTTAAAAGCCTATTGAGTACTATCTTGCTTGTTGCCACGCTGCTGCATTGTTCTCAGCATTGTTAATATGGGCAGGAAAAAAGGAGCACTATCTGGGCCCCGGGGGGGGGTGGTGGCAGTAGCAGACAGGGTTATGGCGCCACCACATTAGACTCCTTTCTGGCAAGAGCTGTTGGGGTTGTTACAAAAGAAATTGATTTGGCGGAGAGGAGGCTATCCATGGAATTGGAAGATTGGCACCAGGCCCCAACAGAAAATGGCCGTTGTGAGGCCGCGGATGTGGAGGTGGATTATCTGGGGATGGGGCAAGGTGCTGGTATGGCTGATGCTGAGCCTCTCCAGGCTGAGCCAATAGAGTCAACAGAGGATCCTGAGGGCCATGGCCCTTCTAGAAGAAGTAAAAGACTTCTATTGTCTTCTCCCTCGGCCTGTCCTGTGGAAAATTGTAGCCCTCCCCCGAGGAAAAGAAAAGCCTTAAAAAAACTGATACCAAAGTCTGAAACACCTCTCCTGGAGCTCCCTAAGGGTGCGAGCAGTGATTTTTCACCCTGTCAGCACTCGGGGCACAATACAACTAATATACTGACTAAATTTCAGGAGATTATTCAGGAGCTTTTGTCTCCCGTGGTGGCAAAGCTATCTGCCATAGAAAAAACTGTTTCCCTGATTTGTGCGCAAGGAGGTCAAGGAAGCCAGGGTATAGGTAGAAGTGTGGCTTCGACGAGGCATCCCTGCGCCAGTAAGGAGTTGTCCTTCCCAGAGGTAGCCGCAGGACCCTTGGGGACCATGGAAAAATCATCTTACCTTTTGGTGAATCCTGTAAATACTGAGGGTCAGGGTGTCTGTGCTGAAACTGCTCTGACGGAACCAACCTCTTCATTAAGGACAGAGAGGTCAGTCAATATGGTTAGCTGCAGTAGGCAGCCTGATACGGATTCTGTGGCAGTTGGAGGGGGTGGCCAACTGCTTTCTGGAAATGACAATCTGAACCAGACAACGGCCAGGCCGTCCCCGCCCTGTTTGGATCTCCCCCCTGCGTGTGCCCCTTATGTGGTAGTGGTTACGAATGTGCCTGCTCTTGTTTATGGGGCAACTGAGTCTACAAACCAACTCATAAATAAGGTTGGACATTGGCTGAGCAAAAATTGTGATTTTTCATGTAAGGACTTCAAGGATATCCTGTTTGCCAGAAGAATTGGGTGGGTCGGTCCTAAAAATAAGATGGGGAAGGGCGACTGTATTATTATAAATGTCAGATATCCCCCCCTGACTAAAAGACTTCTCTCTAGCCATCGCTCTCCTGTCCCTAGTGCTGGTTCTATGGGTATGATTCCCTTGGGCTATTTTTATGATCACATCCGAGTGTGTACTGGGGTCTCTTCTGGATCTGGTAGGAACCTCCTCCTGGGTCAATTCAGCCTGCAGGCATATAGTGGAAGAAAAAATAGCAACCTATCCCTGGAAGGGGTGGATTGACAATGCGCCAAGGCACTGGCTATACAAGAAGAGGTGCCCCCACTGTGTAATCTTATCTCATGGAATATTGCGGGCTATGACGCTAAGCTATCTGATCAAGCATGGGTTGGGTGTGTGGCTAACTATGATGTCATCATGCTTCAGGAAACTTGGTCGGCGGGTCTGGCTGTGTGGGATGGGTATGACAGATATGCAATTCCAGCTGTACAGTCTCTTGGAGGTCTCTCGAAAGGTGGCCTGGTCACTCTAATTCGCTTATCTAAGATAGTGGGTGCTTTCCAAATAAACTGTAACCATCAAGGTATATTGCTGGTATGGGTACTCTTCTCCAATCATTTTAATGTATTATTGGTCAACTTTTATAATGCTGTGTGGGGTATGGGGTGACAAATTGGGGCCCTGTTCTCCATTCTTAAGATTTTGAAATATAGAATGGAGAAGGTGGGATTGGAATTTCGTACCATCATCTCCGGGGATTTTAATGCCAAGTTGGGCCGATCCAGTACCGTGGTTAATCCCTTCACCCGTGACTGTGAGGTCTATTCAGCGCAGGGTCCGCAGGACTCGAGAGGCAGAGATCTACTAAAGGAACTCGGGGAGATGGGCCTCTTGAATTTCTATGATATTGAAGCAGTAGGCACTCACCAACTTCCAACCTATGTCGGAAGAGGGTCTGGTTCCACAATCGACTATATTTTTGTGTCCCCTCCTATGAGAGACTTGGTGATTGGGGGTAAAGTGTTAGGCGAGTGCTTTAGCGATCATAATCCCCTTATATTGTCCTTTAAACTCCCTGGGGCCCTACGCTCACTGGGACGAGGCAGGCCTGTAACTGTGGTGACAAAGGACCAGGGTAGGCGGCTTGGGTGGAAGCAAGTAGACCCCCAAAAAGTTGTGGGAAGGGTTGTGGGGGACAACCTACATCTATTTATGGAAATACTCCTGACACAAGCGCCAAATCCCATGACTGTTATAGATGCGATAACAGTAGTATATGCAGAGGTCAGAGACTGTCTCGTTTTAGTAGGCAACCACCCTAATAAACGTAAATGTGGCTGGTATGACAAAGCCTGCTATGATGCAAGGGCAAATTTAAAGATGGCTACCAAGACTCACCCTAGAGATTGGGTTCTCGTAAAAGAAGCTAGAATAAGGTATAAAAGGACCCTGAGGGATAGTAAGCTAAAATATAAAGATAAAGCCTGGGAAGAGTTAGTGCGTGCTACAGCTTTGAAAGACCCTGGCCTGTTTTGGAAGGTGGTGAATAGAGGTTCCTTTGAAATAGAAACCTCTGAGGGCCTTGGATGTAATATAGCCCCGGAGGCCTGGGTAACTCCTTTCTGTAGTATATTTGAGGGTACCCCCCTAAGAAATATGCGGGCGAATGTGTATGATGTGGCTCCTAACCTAGTAATCAGATTCTCGCTACAGGAGGTTATTGATGCAATACAGAGTTGTGAGCATAATAAAGCACCGGCCCCGGACTCAATCCCGATGGACCTGTATAAAGCTAACCCTCAGTTATGGGCACCCATTCTCCTAAATGTTCTCAATGCAGCCGTTACTGTGGGCATTCCTGCCTCTTGGAGATTGGCATGCATAGTCCCAGTGTTTAAAAAGGGTGATCGAAATGATCCTAAGTCTTATCGCCCTATTTCACTGCTGGACTCCTCTGTGAAGATTCTGGGACAGATTATCTTAGGCCGTCTGGAGGCCTGGATGATAGAAAATGATATTTTAAGTCGGGAACAGTTTGGCTTCAGGGAAGGCCTCGGCATGCAAGAACAGTGTCTTAATTTACTGATGATAATCAACAAATACACGCAGGCCAGGAAAGGTACCCTTTATCTTGCTTTTATGGACCTTAGCTGTGCTTTTGATAAAGTGAACCGGTCTTTATTATGGGAGAGGCTAATTCAGTCAGGGTTGGACCCTAATATTGTAGAGCTTCTCCGATATCTCCATTCTGGGACAGTTGCAAACATGAGGGTGGGCCCAAATGGGGAATGCTCGGAGGCTTTCAAGCTTTCAAGGGGTGTGCGCCAGGGGTGTGTCTTGGCCCCTACCTTGTTCCTTTTATACACAAATGGACTGTCAGATTTTCTGATCGAACACTGCAGGGATGTCCTGAAGGTGAAGGGTATTGATATCCCTATGCTGACATATGCGGATGACGTGGTCCTTATGGCCCGCACGATGAATGGTCTCCGAGAATTAGTTAGAGCTTATGTCGTCTTTATGTCAGCTTTGGGACTGGAGGTTAATTTTAAGAAGTCGCACTTTATGGTTTGTGGTAAACCTATGAGTAGGGTGGGGGAGCTAAGGGTGGAGGATCAAATTATTAGCAGAGTCCATGAGTTCCCATACTTAGGGGTCATTTTTGATGAGAAAGGATCTTGGAAACCCTGTATTGCTAGAAGGATTGTGCTTTTTCATGCAACAGCTGGTGCAACCTTTGACTTTGCGGCTAGGGTAGGGAGCAAACCTATCAAACCCCTGCTTGAAATCTATAGGCGGAAATGCCTAGCTGTCCTTCTGTATGGTTCAGCACTTTGGGGGTTTAGGGATACCCGAGCCCTTATGGTGGAAGAAAATCGGTTCTGTAGAAGACTTCTGGGTGTTGGGCAAAATATTCCTGGATTTTGCCTTCACCTGGAATTGGACCTTGAGTATGTACAGGACACTACCCAGCTGGCTCCCCTTTTGCTATGGATTTCAGTGTGGAGTAACGAACATGCCTCTCTTAATAGGGATATCCTAAGGGATTGTTTGGCCTGCGACAATGTAAAGCATATTCCCTGGCTGTCGCATATAAGGAAGATGGCACATGACCTGGGGCGGCCTGAATTGTTTGATTATCCCGAGGACCTGACTAGCTATGATAAGAAATGGGTTAAGGAGAACTTTCAGAGAATCCAGGAGACCAAGAGGGAGGGGGAGGCTCTAAGGAAAAAATCGATCAGGGAATTTACTATGCTAAAGATGTGGGTGGGTCCTGAGAGATATCTCTCAGAAATCAAGGATGTGAGGGAAAGGTCTCTCATAACTCGATTCCGCTTGGGGATCATTAGAAGTAATTTGTGCTTCCCCCTAGGTCAATATGGGGAGAAATGTATTAGACCCTGCCCCTGTGATGGGGTGTCCCATCCGACCTTGATCCATTTTACACTGTTCTGTGTCTTTTATGCACCATTTAGAACCCGATTTCTACTACCGCTCCTTAGGCCCAAGGGTTTTGTGCAATACCGTCCTGCTTTCATGTGGCTGCAAATGGCCTCAGATGTACTGGTATGGAAGGGCCTGGGATCATTCCTGAAGGGAGCAACTACTTGGCACAAAAATGTAGAATTTTTAGAATGATTTTACTTTTTTTTGTTGCCAGTTTTTTATGAATGAGGATTTTATCTTCTTCTGCTTTTTATTTTTATATACATATATATATATATATAAAATTATATGTACTTGTTTTTATGATGGGTGCTTTTATTATACATGGTTTTTATTGGTATTTTTACAATGTTTTGGTGATTATGTGTTGTAATGGATGAATTTTTTTCATACCGAATAAAGCTTCTTCTTCTTCTACAAAATGGCAAGTGTAGCCAGGAGCATTAGATATGAACAACTCACATCTGGAATAGAAACATATCGCCTATTACCAAGGATGCCAAGCCACTACAAAAGACACAGATATTTCAGAATGCCACTGTGTTCTTCAAATACGTTTAGAAGTAGAGCTGAGCTCTTTATTCAGGCAGTCATATTCACAGGTACCCATGTTGTTTCTGATCATGTTCCATAGAGAAGCAATATTTTTTTGCACCAATATATTCCCAGAGTGCTCACAGAGTTCAAACATTTTCTAAGTCTATCTTGGTGTACCATGTATTGTTCGTTATTCTTCACTCATATCAGCACTGTTACTAACTTTTTCTAACTTTTTCCCATTTCTACAATTAACTACCTATCCACCCAGGTCAAGTGTTATCACTCCACATATAATGAAGAATGCCCACATTTATTATCAATTACTTTGTAACCCTTGTCATTCTTCAATAAATGTCAGTGGGTCAACGCTGCTATAAGCATGGTCATATTCTTCAACCAACAGAACCAGAATACCATCAAGATCCCATCTTCCTAGCCTATGAATCTCTTAATCACACATAGCTGCCTTAGATGCATTTCCTATTAATATATTGTTTCAACTTGCTTGATCTTTTGAGACAAAGAATGGTCCTGAACTGGTATTGAGCTCAGTTTCGAGTTGTACGACTTATGCCTTTTTTTAGATTTTAGGTGCCTGTGTTTTCAAGTCTGTGTAACTATTAATCGAGTGTGTGACTAGCTTGCTCTTTTCTGTCTGATTGATTTACTTGATTTCCTATGACAATTACCTGAGTCAAGATTTGCGTTAGTTGGATTTAACATTCTCCTTTTGTAGGAACACAAAACCCCTAAATTAGTATACCCCAAAAAGACACCGCAACCATGACCCCAAGAGTGAATGAATTGAGGAATGTGTTAAACATTAATTTCACAAGGCAATGCGTCCCAAGATGAGGCACAACAAAGCATATTAAAAATACTGTTAGTAAAGACAGACTGAGTAAGTGACTTCTAAGGTGGATTTATAAAATTTAGAATGGTTTATTACAAAAATTCAAAGGGTATAATACAGAAATTGTAAAGTGTAGCTGCATAAATTCATTACCATGAAGGTTTTGAAAGCCCACTGGCTCACCCCCAAATTACAGAAAAAACAGCTGAACAGCAAATACACCAAATTTAGCAAAAAGTGAGAACATTACTCAGAAAGATTGCTTTTTGTGATTTGGTGTGAATCAGTTCATCTATTTTTGAAAAGTTAGCATTTAAAAAGTGGCTGGGTTGGACATAAAAGGGTTAAAAGTTAGATTTCTTATTTAGCTGAACTATTAATATCCAGATATACTCTGACTGTCCAATTTAAAGAGGATTAGGCAATCCTGATTGGCTGGCCACAACATGAACAACATGTTTTAGGAATCATTACAGAACTCAGGGACATCATCCCTGCATTCTGAAAATGAATTAAAAAAGGTAAGGGGCTTGGCGAGTACACTCTGATTCCAAGGAGCATGTGGAATATTGTTTGGCCCACCATGAACAACATGTTGTGACAGCCATTACAGGACTGGGGCACAGTACCCATTAAAATGCATTGTAATGAAAGACAGTTTCTGGGTGTCACATGAAAGAACATGTATGAAGATGGATGATAACTGATTTTACTCAATATTTTAGGAGTTTTGGTGAGTTCTCAGTTGATTTTACCCTGTGAAGGATGCCAAACCTCTGCTGGGATGAACCATATTTGAAACAAAACTGTTTTCTCCCATGATTTTCTCATGTGTTTATGGAAGATGTTCCAGAAGCTAAAATGAGAGCACATTTTATATAAGTTCACACTGTCTTCCTCAGCAGTGCGTAAATGATGTCTGATATTCTGAGTAAAACATGTGCTCCCAACAGCAGCAGTAGCTTATCATTTGATTCCCCAGTGTTCTACAGCAGCTTCATGTTGTAACGTCGATTGTTGGTAAGGGCAGGTAAGTGCCTACACTTAGCAATAGGCAACAAACCCCCACTAGGTCCAGCCAGGGTCTCAATAAATTAATCCCATCTCAAACCTTTGAAGCTTGGCAACGAGCAGTTAGGCTTAACTTTGGAGACAGGTGTGTAAAGGATTTTAAAATCACAAAATAGTCACTAACTTAAACACAAAACAAAATAAAAATCCAACACCAATTTTTAAAAATAGATTATGGGTCTCATTATGTCATGCCATATCGCCATCAGGCCAAATGTGCGGCCTGAACCCCACCGGCCCTATTATGGGTTCCCTGCTGGGCCTTTGGGCAGAAACGGTGTTTCTGCCTGCCGGCCCAGCAGGGAGCAGGGCCTTAACATTGCAGCTGGCTCCTAATGGAGAAGGCTGCAATGTGATGGTGCAGCGGGTGCAGCAGCACCGACATGCAAGCCACTGCCCATAATTCGGGCAGTGGAATGGGCAATGGGGCTGTGCATTAGGGACATTGCACTGCCCATGAAAAATGGCACTGCACCTAACGCCACCATGCGTGCACCATATTTAACATACAGCACACCATGGTGGTAGTTAGGGAACTAGCATCCATATTTTGGACACTAGTTTGGTGCTTTGAAGGATTGGCATAAACATTTTTTACACTAATCCTACAAAGCCCCCAGAGGCCCATTGAAAATAATGGGGGCATCCTTTATATGCCTGCTCTGAGCAGGCGTTAAAAATGCTGATAAAAATGCTGCAAAGAAATCCCTTAGATTTCTTTGCATAATTCTTTTCGCTCCCCCTAATGGGGGAACACCCCCCTTGCACACATTATGCCTGGCGCAGGCATAATGTAGCGCAAGGGGTTACATAGTGGCGCAATTCAAGCATTGTGTCACTTTGTTAATACGGCACAGCGTTTTAGGCCATCTAACGCCACATTAGTGTAAAAAATGACACTACTGTGCCAACGGATGGCGCTAGGCCCTCTGAAAGCTGGGACTAGAAGTGAAGTCTGTTGCCTACCTTCCATGTTCCTGTGCCTTAGAGCTAATTTAGAATTATGTTGTGCCAGTTTAAATAAAATACAGCCATGAACTATACTGGTATTTGACAGTGGAATTTAATCTCTAATTGAACTTACTAATGTTTGAGTGATGATTCACAAAGATGTGTGGATGCATTAAAGATTAGAATGGGAGTAATCTTTTTTACGGTCCTAAATCCCTTTTAAGGATCGGTCTAAAACATCCAACTTCCTATTAGTAAAAATGTAAAGAGGGCACAGTCCTTTCCATTGGTACTAATTAGAGACACTTTTTGGTAAGTTTACTCCTTTTGGCTATTCACCATAAATTTGCTCAAAAGTGTATATTTAGAGCAGCCAAAAAAGAGTAGTAGTAAGTCCAGCTGCACACATGGTAAACCACTGCCTTCATAGAGAATAATGGAGGCAGGGACTTAAAATAGAACTGCATATGAAAAACATGGTAAATGAAATTAAATGTTTTCAAATCTATCTATCTATCTATCTATCTATCTATCTATCTATCTATCTATCTATCTATCTATCTATCTATCTATCTATCTATCTATCTATCTATCTATCTATCTATCTATCTACCTGTCTCTATGTCTGTCTATCTATCTATCTATCTATCTATCTATCTATCTATCTATCTATCTATCTATCTATCTATCTATCTATCTATCGATCTATCTATCTATCTATCTACATATCTATATGTAATTATATGTGTACATATTTAAAATACATAAAGATAAATCTTTTTCTTGAGGTTGAATGTTTTTTCTAAATCGTTGAAAAATTAATGTTAATTTACTATGTTAAAATTAATTACATTTTTATTTTCAGATTAAGGTAATAGTGTTGTACTGTTTTTAAATTGTGTTCTACATTTACAATAATATGGACAATTAATTTACATTTATACTTAACACAAAAATGTGTCTAATAATTGCTTTCAAGTTTAATAAAACTGGTACATTGCCCCTGTACTTTATCACAGGACGATCTCAAACCCTGATATTATTAAAATATGTAAAAACAAAATAAAAAATAAGATATGATAATTTCAATATTATATTTAGCATTGTTTTTTTCTACTGTTTTAAATAATTTAATTTAATTTAACATTATATCCTGTGGGGTTCTATTTTATGTCCCTACCTCCATTACCTAATTTATTTTTTAAGGGACGGTGTTGCAATATCATTGATTGTGTGTGGTGCTGGACTTACTCCAGCTCCAGCTCTGAGCTGGAGGATATTTTTGGTTCTTGTAACTTTAGAAGTGCAGTTTGTGAATAGAAATGGGTTTACTCTTTTGCGGGTGAATGCATTTCCTCCCTGAACCCCTTTAAAACTCTCCACAAACCCCTCCGTACTCCCCCCTCACCCACTCCGCTTTTATTGTCAGTATTCCCCATTTTCCATAGACTCCTCCCTTACCATCCCATATTTACTATGAAAACATATATTGTGTGTTTGAAGACTCTGCAGTTGGGTAGAAGCGCTCCTAAGCAAAAAAGATAGGCACAATGGAACCTCAGCATGTAGGTGTGGCAATAGCATTTCGTAGTACTTTAGTAGTACTACTGTAGTATTGCTGAAGGCACTACAAACAGCAGCTTGTGAATAAGCTCAATTGTATATGAAACTTCTACGAATATTCCCATTTTATTTCCAAGTTTAAATGTTGTGGGACCAATTCACGAAGGTACCAAGAGTTTGTAAAAGAGTACTACAGGAGTACTCTTTTAGCACTCTCAGGTATATTTGTGACTCAACGCCTGCACCCTGATGAAATACAAGGGGAGAGTGGGGGATTTATCTGGATAGAGTGTGAGGATATCATCCCTACCACCAGCAGTTAAAAAAAGATATCTGCCACCTAATTGCTACCATGGTATTTATGAAAATATATATAACGATAAATAAATCCACATAATCTATGCAGAAGAAGCACAGTCAAATGTGTATGAATGTATACTTTTTCTTTCCCTCATGCGCATAATACCCTAATTCATGCAGGCACTCCTGTTAAAAGGCAGACTGAGCACTCAACCTCTTGTGTATGATCTCATTGCATGGACACTACAATAGTATGATTTCATAGACCATATATGAGCACTGGTGCTAAAAGGATGCACTTTTTTGTCATCACAAACAGATTCTTGGAAGCACTTCCAGTAATAGAGTGTTATCAATGTCCACAGGAGAAACAGTGACACTGGTGGGGATGAACCATTTTGATAACTGTATCTTTTGATTTTTTTAACATAGAAAGCAGCCCTGAAGAAAGTGTTATATCATGAAGGCGGCTGACTGAAACATATTGACGCCCATAACACGTTTACCCACCTGTCATTTTTATTCTTTCAAATGTGGAGTATCAGCCATAAGAGAAGTATTCCATTACCTTTCCCTGAGCACAATTTTAATTGAGCATAGTTTAGCTCATACATATTCACCCATCACTAAACATAAGGCACCATTCTTTGATGAAAGGGTTACTTCAGGATGCTTTCCAGTGCCAGCTGGGAGATTCAGTAATAAATGATGCTCAATAGGGGCTCATCAGTCTGTCAGGTATGAGTGCCCCTTGCTATACATGATGTAATTCCACATTTTGTAATTAGGTGAAGAGCACTTGTTTAACAGTAAACATATTAGGGGCATATTTATGCAATGAGGCTAAAATCCCAGCACCGTATTTACAGAGTGGCGCAATGCATCAATTGCGCCACTCTGTAACCCTTTGCACTACATTATGCATGTGCCAGGCATAATGTATGCAAAGGTGGCGTTCCCCCAGTAGGAGAGCAGGAAAAATTACATAAGGAAATCGCTGAGATTTCCTTATGCCCTTTTTTACGGCACTTTCAACCCCTGCTCAAGAGCAGGAGTTAAAAGGGGCATTCCATTCTTTATAATGGGGCCCTATGTACTCTGCAGGAGTAGCGCCAATATTTTGCTGCTACTCCTGCAAAGTGCATCAATAACCTCATGAAAGATGATGCTATTGCCCCCTAGCCTATGCCATGGTGCGCCGTAGCCTACGCCATGGTGCACCGTATTTTAAATACGGAGTACACATGGTGGCAGTAGGGGTTGCTAAGGGACGCAGGGAAAGTGGCGCTGCACTCGGTGCAGCACCACTTTCCATAAATCTGCCCCTCAGTTCGTCAAGTAGGTGTCCAATTTTGATTTTGAGAATGCTTATTATCTTTATAAATAATATTGAATAGGCAGCGTTCCTATTTAAAAAAATAAATAAATAGCTGTTTGGTCATATCTTCCGTTAATTAAGGATCCAAGAATACTGATATCAACTGTGATTAACACAATTGTATTATAATGTGGATTTCAAGGCCGGTGTATTCACGTGTTTCCCATGTTAATAACTTTAGAAACAGGTCCAATTGAATTTCTTCTTTCTAATGTAAACATCTTTGCTAGCACCCGTGATTAACGAAATCCTTACATTCTGTATGCTACTTAAACTGTGTCTTTTCAATTTCAATTGAATCAGTCTAAATTGAAAGGTGATTGCCACCTCTAGCAAGGTGGCCAGTGCCTCTATCCAGTCCTCATCATCTAAAAAGCCCAAGTCAATCTTCTACGCCTCCTGTACCCTGGTCATGCTGCTGGGCAAATTTTGTGTACACATAAGGTATGTGTCAGACAGTTTATATTAGTCAGGAGCAACTTGGCCTCCAAGGGGGAGTACTCGTATTTAAGGGCATTTTCATCACCAAAACATTGGTCAGATCCTCAAGGATACTTTTACTCATTCAGACTCCAACATGAAACTTTTGAGAGCTGTGTCCGAACATCTGGAGTGAGACACTTTTAAGTCAGTAAACTAGGCAGGCCACGTACATCATATCAAAGGGGAGTCGATGTCTAAGCATGTTCAGTGCAGAGAGAAGAATGATAATTTTACTTGGGCCCATGATATAAATCATGCACAGTCTGCCATTACAATATGTTTGAATATGTACTTTACTGTGATATGTGCCCTGGGTAGCATTATTTGTTGATAGATTACCATTGGTACTAGGACAATACTAATTACATTCACCTCCTCTCAGTGGTGTGTTTCCTTCCAGCATGGTCAGCCACCAAATATTTATTTTGCTGAATAAAAGCATTATTATGGTACACAATTGTCATGTATTTTTCACAGTTGTAAGGGCCAGATGTAGCAAACTTTTGCGAGTCGCAAATGGCCCGATTCGCTATTTGCGACTCCGCAAAATCGGAAATGGGATGCAAAAATCCCATTTCCGACTCGCAAAATACGATGTGAGCCGTTACTGACTCGCAAAATTTGCGACCCCATTTTGCGACCCGCAAATAGGAAGTCGCAATTTGCGAGTCGCAAACCATATGCAATAGCAACTCGCAAATTGCGACTGGTCGCAAAAAGCCAAGTTTGCACTTCCAATTTACCACTAACTCAGAGCAGGTGGTAACCATTCCCAAAGTATAAAAGGAGACCCAGAAGGCATCTGGGTTACTCAAGATGGCGGAGATATACTTGATACCAGTGAGGAGGAGAGCCCACGCTGCACAGCAGAGGAGGAGGAGGGGCCAGAGACAGGAGAAGATTTACAGAACAAGGCAGACACTCTTCCAGCAAACTGAGGAGGAAATTTATGACAAATATAGACTTAGCAGTGCAGCTATACTCGATCTAATAGATTTAGTCAAACCACAGCTAGAACGCCAGACTGTGCGTGGCAACGCCATTCCTACGCATGTGCAAGTGCTATGCTCACTCCACCTCTTGGCCTCGGGTAGCTATCAGGGGGTCATTGCTGTGGCAGGTGGGGTATCCCAAAGTGCACTATCACGGTTCTTTAGGGCATTCCTAGACGCCTTACTCACACACATGTCCCAATACATATACCTACCCAGGAATGAGGCAGAAATCAACAGTACCAAGTTGGAATTTTATCGGATTGCCAACTTCCCCCATGTCATAGGGTGTGTAGACGGGACACATATTCAGATATGCCCTCCTGCAAACCTGGAATATCTGTTCCGCAATAGGAAGTGTACCCACTCACTCAATATTCAGGTGGTATGTGACGCTCATTATATCATCACTGACATGGTTGCCAAATTTCCAGGCAGTACCCATGACTCCTACATTTTTAGGCACAGTGGGATACACCAACGCCTGGAACGTGGGTAGTTTGGAGACGGATACCTCCTAGGTAGAGCTGAATACACCTTGAAGACATGCACACAGGTCAATGTGCAAACCACACATGCCTTGCTAACAGTGTACGTTTTGTGCCCAACAGGTGACAGTGCATATGCACTACGTCCATGGATACTGACTCCGTACTTAACACCCAGCAATGATTGCGAGAGGCGATACAACAGTGCACATAAGAGGACCAGGAACCTGATAGAACGTACCTTCGGACTGCTAAAAGCAAGGTTCAGATGCCTCCACCGAAGTGGAGGTGCCCTCCAGTATACCCCAATAACAGCATTCAAAATAGTTGTTGCATGCGCTATTCTGCACAACATTGCCACCAGACGTGAGCTACCTCTCACCCCTGAAGACCCAGATTCTGAGGATGAGGAGCAAGAGCAACCACATCGCCATCATGGGGATAGGAGCATCGCAAATCAAGGCAGACTGAGACGGGAACACATTGCAAACCAATACTTTGGAAGGTACGTGCCAACTTCTACCATACTCACTGATATAACAAAGAGTCCATGTGTTAAGTGGAAAGAACAAATGATTTAATAAGTGCAAATAACCAAACTATGTACATGAGAAACAGTTCAGGGGCTTCAATAATCCACCTGGCATGGGACACATTGACATCATGTGCCCCAACCCCCGGGACAGTGTGGAGCTCACACCCTACGGCGGGCTCGGCCAGCCTGGCTGGTACTAGGTGGGTCAGCAGTGCTCTGCCTTGTGCTTCCACTACGTAGCACCCTGGTGTCACTGGCAGAGACACTGCTGACAGTGGAGCCCTCCTCACTGTCCTGTGGCGTGTCGCCTGTGCCCCTGGCCACCTGCCGTGCCTCCATGAGGTCTATTGCATGGTTGATCCGGCCCAGTCCCCGTGCCACATCACCCGCAAAGTGGCCCATGTCCACCTGGAGGCTGACTGTGCGCCTAGACAGCCCAGTTGTGTTGACAGCCAGTCTAACTATAGAGGAGGCCATCCTGTCCAGGCGTTGCAGCAGCTGGCGGTCCCTGGACCGTGCACTGTCACTCTGCGTTAGCAGTCCTGCCACCAGTTCGCGCATAGACAGTGCAAGGTCACCCGTGTTGTTACCGATAACCTGCAATTCCGAATGCACCTGCTGCATACTGATGGCATGATTTCTTTCAAAGCGCTGCAACACCCCACTAATCCTCCTTAATTGTTGATTTTGCAGGCGCTGACCCCGTAGCAGTTGGGCCTCTGTTGGTGTTGTGGAGGCATGCCCTGACTCCGCCTGCTGCTCTGCTGTTGTCATCCTACGTCGCCTGCGCAGCGGTGGGGGCCCTGTATTGTCTGCCGTGGCACTCTGGCTTGTACCTGGTGCAGGCTCGCACACCACTGTTGCAACCAGTGTTTCCAGAGAGGGCATGGTGTTGGTTGTGCAGGTAGCAGTGGTGGCTGGTCCTGTGGTCTCCTGTGTGTGCTGGCTGACCATTGGACCCTGGCTGCTTGGGCTGGTGGGGGTGTCTTGTGGGAGACCTGTGGGACATAGGGAACACACTGTCAGTGTCTACTATCTGTTAAAAACTTCCTAATAAACAATTGCCTATGAACTGCCTACTTGACTACATTGCCCATAATGCATCATTCTGGTGTTTGCTACTCTGAAATGGAGCGATCTTGGTTGTGCATGCCCCTGTGTACAAGGTGGGTGGGCGTATGGCATTGATGGGGGCACATGCATGTCACATGGTACTCACCGGTTGATGGTCCTGGCTCAGAGGTGTCCAGATCTCCCATTCCACTGACAGCCTCAGGCTCAAGGGTCTCCTCTACCCTTTCCTCCAGGGGTGTGGGTGGTGGTACCGTCGATGGTCCTCCTCTTGTGCCTCTCATCTCCCGGAGCCGCTCTGCCACCCTCTCCTTGGTCCGGGAGTGCAGGTCATACCACCTTTTCTTAAGTTCTTCCACACTCCGGTGGCTGACCCCCAGGGAGTTGACCTTGTCCTGTATCTCCTGCCAAATTATTTTCTTTTCTGTGTCTGGCTCAGTGAGGGCTGCCCTGCCAAACAGCTCGTCATGGTGCTGACAGCACTCATATGTTAGCACCTCCAACTCCTTCTCTGCAAACTTTAGCTTCCTTTTCCTAGGAGTGTCAGCCATGGTTGCAGGAGCTCTGTTTGTAAGCTGTGCTGCAGTTAAAAAGGGTGTGGTCCTCCCTCCTCCCAGGTGTATTTGTAAACTTCCTGGCTGTGATGTCATCATCATGTGCCAGGAAGTGTTTTCCTGAGTGTTCTGAAGTGTTTTCCAGAGTGTTCTGCAGCACCTGCATTCAATTTTCAGCACAGTCGCTATTTGCGACACCCACTCGCAAATTGCGAGTCCGTTTTTTGTGCGGTCGCAAAAAGCGACCTCGCAAACAGCGGACTCGCTATCTGCGGTGCGACTCCGTGTGCGAGTCGCAAATTGTCCTCGCACTTTCTACCTGCATTGCAGTTAGCGAGTCGGAAATTGCGAGTCGCAAATACTCGCAATTTGCGAGTCGCTATTTTTTACCTACCTACATCTGGCCCTAAGTGTGTAACAAAAATGCAAACTTACCAATCATTTTTTCATCCAGCCAATTTAATTTTTCATCTTCTAGAGATGAATTTAATCAAACTAACTCCCAACAAAGAAGCATCCAGAGTGCTTTGTTTTTGCCCAAATTAGGGACATATTTTTCAAGGTTTTGTGCCGGCCTTACATTAGTGTGATACAAGGGTGACACAAACAGTAAGTCATATTTAAAAAATGATGCAACTCCACAAATACATCCTTTTTTAAGGATTCAGTGGGGAAAAAACTGTGCTGAATCCAGCTGCATCACATAGGAATTTATAAACGCAATGTAGGCAGTGCAACCGTAAAGCAGTGGTATTTATTAGTATAGCACTGCATCACACATCATAGGAAATGGTGCTGTGGCTGTAGTACTAATTCCTGACCATCACAGTACACTCTGGAAAGCTCAACTATGCCATGGAGGTAATTATACTACAACTGGGAGTAGCTAGGAGACAACTACGTAGGCAGTTAATGAAGAGGGAGCATGTTTTTAGCAGTGCATATCCCTCATGGACATCAGGGTGGAGGAAGTCATACAGTCCTATAGAGTAAAGACAAAGTCCATCATGGAATTGCTGGAGAAAATAGAACCAGGTCTCCAGCCAACAATTCCAATACCATCCTACCACATGTAAAACTGATAAGCTGTTAGAGATGTGTGTAGGTGCAATAGTGTGACAAGTCTGGATTATTTGTCAATGTTCCACTGAAATAATGGTTGTTGAAAAACTTATGTGAGCCAAGGCATGTGTGTCACACATCACAATATATCTGTAGGCTGATCAAAGTATCAGGAGTACAAATAGAAAAACAACTTCTACATTCCATGTATGTCATGCACTAAAAGTGAAGTATAAAATCTTGTACAAATTTCAACTCTATGTACACATATGATACCAAAAGTACAACGTGCATCTAATTGTCTTGCTTTCCTACATTCTAGGTCCAAATTTACACAGCAATACACTAATAAGCCACATTGACATACCTCATCAATGTGATAGATGAACAGTTTAGTGCCGCAAGTTGCCTACATTTCCTGTTCATCAACTTAGAATTGACACAGTGAATAAATAGGCTTCAAAAGCTGTTATACATTAGAAAAGAACTTACATAAGATGTAAACAAGGTAAGGTATCACAGTGCACTTATAAACCAAATTTGAACTGTCTCACACTAAAGTAATGATGTAAGCATCAAGGCATACAAGAATTGTCTACAACTATAAATCACATACATACATGTGAATATAGAAAGTGATGTGTACAATCTCAATGTCAAGTTTATTGTTTAGCTAATAAAAAACATAACAATTTTTTACAAATCATTATAAATGGTGTATATTCAAAACTACCAGGTTAAATTATTTCAAAAACCACAAAGGGCACCACAAGCACCCAAGAATTAAGTTGGTATAGTAAAATCATTTGAAATGCTAGAAGCTAAAGGATGCACCTAAAGACTGGATTGTTAAAGTGAAAATATACAGACTACTAAATGTAGGCCTGAATAGTATCTAATACTACTGTGTGCAGTAGGTCACCCCTATGCCATGCAAGCTAAGCATTTCCATGTTTCTGGATGCCAAAATTGGTTATAAGCATCTGGGTGTAGTTAAACAGTTTTGAGTCCATGGTATGAGGTGTAGGTGGACTGTGAGTTCATTAACGCATTTGGCACACCTAGATAAGGATCTTATGTCAGACTGAGAACAATATGTCAAAGAAGCCTCCTGGCAAGTGCAAGCCGCTGCTCTTTAGAAAAGTTGATTTCAGTTAAGACCTCCTGTCGGCATCAAGGGAGGGGATGCAGCACAAAAGGTGCAGCCATGATTCTTGCTTACAGTTATACAGTCTGCAAACCCATCCTCTGCCTGGGGTGCCCCATCATGCATTAAAATCTGCTATTGGAAGGCCAGGCAGTTGCACATACATGATGTCTCTACACACCGGATTGTTTATTGCCTCTGAGAGGTAGAGCTGGCATCTCCCAACAAAGAATGAAGTGTTCAGAGAAAGTAGAATGTCTGAGGTTGTTAAGGAGGTGGTATCTTGCTGGTAAGAAATTCAATGAAACTGCCTGTTAATTACTGTTTTCCAAGTCAAAAAGGAGTACAGCTCAGTGTTAACCATGAGACTTCAATTTAAAAGCTATGCCATTGATCTCTGTAGTTGCTGGTACCATGGGTTCCCTGGGCTCTCGAATGTGTCCTTCAGACAGGCTTTGAATGAGTTACTGGACGCCTTCAGTATTCGCAGGTAGTATTTCAGGATGTTGAACTCACAAGTTAACTCTTCATTTGCCAGGCTGAATTCCAAGTGGATTCGAGATCTGCTAAGACACCTGGGCAGTTGAAATATTTGTTTGTAATTTGAGGAATAGGTGTGCTCCAGGCTAAGAGCACAGGCACAAGGAAAGGCCAGATCCCCCCTGGTCTTCCCTTGTGTCCATAGTTTAGAGCTGGAAGAAAGGAAGCTTTAATGACTTTGAGTATTGCTGTGGCAGAGAGGCTTTTTGATTTCTTGTTAAGGCAAGACCATACATTTTTTTCACAGGTTTCTTTTATAGGGAGCCAATATGGGCCATAGGTTTGGTTATATCTGTGAGCCAAACCCCCAAATAGTTATATTTCCATGCTGCTTTATTGATCATAGACCCCATGCACAAATTAATAGATTTCTTGTTCTTTTGATGCCCAAAGAATACTACTTTTGTCTTGTCCTGCTTTATTGTTAAGTAGTTCTTTTTGCTGTATGCATGGAGGTGCTGTATGCCAATTTTGGTGAGGTTCATTATTACGATGTTGACTGCAAATTGAAGAATATGCAAAGTTGAGTGGCCTAATCATGGGGGACAGGCAGCGGTTCACCAAAACTTTACCCAGATCTGCTATGTGAAGGTTGAAGAGCAGGGGGTGCAAAAACAAAGCCTTGCTTCAGATCGCCTTTGGTGGTAACTGTGTGTGGCCCACTTTTTACATAAACTCATGTGTCCAAGTAAAGAGAGTTTATAGCCCATAGGAGGTTTGTGGGAATGTTCCACATAGGTAACTTTCTCCATAGCGTAGGGCAGTCTACTTTGTCAAAGAATGTGTTCTAATCAATAAAGCATCAGAAGAGTGGTAGCTGCTTACTTAAGGCTGCTTGATGGCTGAGAACGGCAAGTGTGGTGATATTGTCTATGGTTGATGCTGCTGTACAAAAGCCTGTCTGAAAGAATGGGAGAATATCATTGTCCAGAACCAAGCACTCTAACTGTTTGAGTAGTCATCAAGCATAAGCTTTAGCCTTGTGATCTAATTGGGCAATCAGGAGATAGATGGCTTTGTTGGGTCCCCTTTCCTAAAGAAGGGACCCAGTATAGCGTCCCTCCATGCATCTAGGATGCATCTAGAATTTGAATGTATAGGAGGGCTTAGTTGATAAGGGGAGTTAGTGCCAATGACCAAGCCTCCAAGGCACATTTAAAAATTCCAGCAGGTAGGCCATTAGGTTTGGGCGCCCTGTCGTTTTTCATTGCCTTGATGATTTTGCTGACCTGGACCGGAGTTTTAAGATCCTGCTGGTTTGTGTGGGCTGGTCTTCGGTCACCATCTCCCCATGTGGACTGGTACAGCTGGATGGCCAGAATATAATGCTGCTAGGTAGCTCTCTTAAGCCCCTTCCAAGACCCTTTTGTTCCTAGTTGAGTTTGGGGTTTTTAGTTTATTAATATAATTCCAGAACCAAGCTAGGCTTCTTTCCTGGAGCATTTGATGTATCTTTGGCCATTCCTTTCCTTATGAGGCTTTCTTTGCTTCCCACTGTTTTATGTTCTTTATGCAATGTGATGATCTCCATTGCAGTTTTAGCAATAGGATTAAGCTTGTGGCAATGCAAGGACTTTCCTAATGTTCTCTATGAGGTAGCAATAGCCTTGTTGTGATACTGGTTAAGCTGCTCCTTTCCTGTTCCCTGCAAGGGTTGTGAATGATCCCTAATTGCTAGCAGAGCGACCATTAAATTCGTAGTCAATTTGCCCCATGTGGTTTGAATGTCTCCCCAAGTAGTACTGGGGTCTGTAATTGCCTTGCAAAGACAAATGGTCACTGTTGAGGTGTCTGTGGACTTCTATTTAATCCTCCTAACTAATTTTGGTGCTTCGGCATGTGTGGAGGACCCCACTTCCTGATGTTTGGCCACCATGGGGGCTCCCAGATTCACAGTTAGGATCAAATGATTGTGAATGCTTTTGCACCTGCTGAGTATCTCAAAGTTAGTGAGATGATTTGCTAGAGATTCTGATTGAATCGTTTAGTCAATTGTTGAAATTCCTTTGAAATTAAAGGGAAACTGTTAATGGTGAAATCTGTCTTTGAGTGCTTGTTCGACTGAAATTATCTTGAAAGTACATGGAATATAATTTATTTTTTCTTGTTCTTTATGTTTTGAGTGCCAGTGGTGGCGTTTCCCAAGACCCTGATGTTAAATCCACTACTCAACACAACCTTAGACAAGGTGTGGTTCAGAAGAACAACTACAAGGCAGTTGCAGAGGTTGTTAGTTGTGCAGAGTTTACGTGCATTCTGTTTTACAATAGCAATTTATAGGAGTAAGATCTTTTTATGACAACTTGTTAGCCCAGAGATTATTGCTACTTGCAAAGCCAGAGAGGGTTGATTGAAAGGCACAGAAGCAATCCTGGCAGTTTGCTTAAAGAAGATTGAGAGACCTCATAATGGCTGGCCAAATAGGATGATATGTTTTGCCAGCTTGAAAAGCTCATAAAAGCCATGTAAGGCTTTGGGAGTAAATGCCCATGTTTCCTGCAAGCAGATTATGTCACTTCTATTCATGAATGCCACTGCCAGTTTGCTTGTCAGGATTGTCTTCAGACCTGCTACGTTCCATGATGCGATTGTGATCTCAGGCTCCAGTGTGAGTTCCTGGAATTGGGAGTGATCTGTGTGATGGTGGCTAGAAATAGTCCTCGTAGGTGCCATGATGGAGATTACCTGACTGGCTCTACCCAACAGTGTAATTGTTTCTTGTCACATATCGCACATTCTTTAGTTACGAGCACGCTTGGGAGACAGTTGTGGTTAATGCTCCACGCTCCTCTCAGGATGTTCCTGTGTGGCCTAGGAGGCTTGTGAAGCAGTTACACATATGGATATTTTGGTGGATGTAGCTGTAACATTTCAGTACCCCAATCCTCAAAGTTCCTTGATTCACTCAGAATGGCCTCTCTTAGATCAGTTTTTTGCCATGTGGCTATTGTGGCATCCAAAGTTTCTTTATCAGGGATCTGAATGAAGTTCAAGAAGTTAGATCAGCTGAGTTTAAGTTCTTCAAAGTTAGAATATGTTGGAACAGGCATACCAAATTGCCTCTCTTTAGTATATCACGTGTGCCCCTACTGGTATAGTGTTGGATGAATGCCAATTCGAACAAATCTGTAGTTCCTGCATGTATGACTTCCTCTGGGTAACTAGATTGTGGTTCTAGTGCTCTTTGGGTTTGCAGAGATGGGGCCCTGACTACACTGTGGTCCAGAGAGAGGTTACTTGTTGGACCATTATGTCTCCAGTTGCAGGTCAATTGATTTTGATAATGTTTCTGTCCTCCCACTTTACATCCCGTCATTGGTCATTTGGTCTTGTATTGATTGTAGCCAATTGCTGTGGGTGCAGCTGCCTCTGAATCAGCGGGAGACCCACTGATTGGATGGGCATGTTCCAAGTTATCATTTGTCTCAGGTGGCGCGCTCACTTGGGCTACGTTATCAGGCAAAGTGCTGCAAGGCCAATAGGCACTTTGGCTGGTACTAGGAGCACCTGTGGGGTCTTTGAAAAGAGATGAACTGATAGTTGAGTAGATAAAAAACGTAATGGTGCTGGTGCTTATGTCTGCCATTTCTGCCCTGAAAGTGATTAAGGGTGCAATGACAGCTTGTTCCTGTCCATTAGGCTTTGTTGGCTGAGCCCCATTCATCTAGTGACAGCCACTGTAAATCTGATTGGTACTGATGATGAGCTTTAGGGTGCAACCTCTGTATGCTGTCCGACCTGCACTTTGTCTAAAACACATTGGCCCGTATTTATACTTTTTGACGCTAAACTGCGCTAACGCAGTTAAACACATTGGCCCGTATTTATACTTTTTGACGCTAAACTGCGCTAACGCAGTTTAGCGTCAAAAATTTTTGCGCCGGCTAATGCCATTCTGAAGCGCCATGCGGGCGCCGTATTTATTGAATGGCGTTAGCCGGCGCAAGCAGACCGGCGCTGCCTGGTGTGCTTGGAAAAAAAACACGTACACCAGGCAGCGCCGGCGTAGGGAAAAATGGCGTTAGGGCGTCTTAAAAATGGCGCAAGTCAGGTTGACGCTAAAATATCGTCTTAACCCGATTTGCGCCATTTTAAACGACGCCCAGACGCCATTTACATGACTCCTGTCTTAGTAAAGACAGGAGTCATGCCCCCTTGCCCAATGGCCATGCCCAGGGGACTTCTGTCCCCTGGGCATGGTCATTGGGCATTGTGGCATGTAGGGGGGCACAAATCAGGCCCCCCTATGCCAAAAAAAATAATAAAAAAATTAAAAATTATACTTACCTGAACTTACCTGAATGTCCCTGGGGTGGAACCCTCCATCCTTGGGTGTCCTCCTGGGGTGGGCAAGGGTGGCAGGGAGGGTCCCTGGGGGCATGGGAGGGCAGCTGTGGGCTCATTTTGAGCCCACAGGTCCCTTAACGCCTGCCCTGACCCAGGCGTTAAAAAGTGGCGCAAATGCGGGGTTTTCTGCCCCGCCAACTCCCGGGTGTGATTTTTGCCCGGGAGTATAAATACGACGCATTTGCGGCGCAGTCATTTTTTTGGACGGGAACGCCTACCTTGCATCTCATTAACGCAAGGAAGGCGTTCACGCTAAAAAATGACGCTCTTTACTCATACTTTGGCGCTAGATGCGTCTAGCGCCAAAGTATAAATATGGCGTTAGTTTTGCGCCGAATTTGCATCGAAAAAAACGACGCTAATTCGGCGCAAACGGAGTATAAATATGCCCCACTGTTTGACATTATTTCTAATAAGCAGGGTGATGAGCAGGTGCCTTCCTGGAGCACCTTGTATATTGTGGCAGGTACAGTAGGCAGTGTAACTCCAGATTCGCAGGTGGCGCCCATTGGGAGTAACTCTGCGTTGGTCACATGAATATTCACTTTTGATGTATTTTTGGGATCGTTGGAGGCAGCTGGAACTTTAGTGCACCATCTGATGCTGTCTCTATGAGGGTTCAGTTACTCAATAATTCTTGCAGGAGGCTTGGTGGGCTTGTGTCTTCTGTCAGCCCCATGATTTGTTTGGGAACTGAGTTAAATATCAGGTAAAGCTTAGAATACCTGTCACTTTGAGCTACATGAGAAGTGGGGGTGACCCCTGCCATCAGTGATCTCCATTTTATAAGACACTGTATTTTAATTGTTTTTTCAGGTTGTTTTGCCCCTCTTGAGAGGTTGGAGGTGTTGGATGAGGCTGGTGGCACTGATGGTAGAGGAGGTTGGGCATGTGGGCTGTCTTTGATCGCTCTGGGGAAGACAACCCAACTGCTGTGCTATGGATGCGAGTGGACTGTTATACTGAGGGGTAAGACCTCTGTTCAATCCCCAGAGGGGCTGATATTACCACATTCAAGGGGGAGTTGTCATTAGAGCCAATTAAATTAATTGGCTGCAAAGGTTCTGTTCATAGGTCGTGTGCTTGTGTTTTTTCCAGGGGCACAAGACATGTTCTTGATGCTGTTGACTAGGAACCTCAGTTTTTTTGGAAGAGAGCTTAGTTTCTCAATCACTGGGAACATGAGCAGAAATGGTTTGCCCTTTCTCATCGGGGAGGTTCTCTAAGGAGCTTAGGGGGTGATTCTAACCCTGGCGGTCGGTGTTAAAGCAGCGGATAACCCGCCAACAGCCTGGCGGTCTAAAAAAAGAAATTCTGACCGTGGCGGGAACCGCCAACAGAGACCGCCACTTTAACACTCCGACCGCCACGGCGGGACAGACAAACAGGTTGGCGGTCACCGCCAACAGGCAGGCGGCAGACAATGTACCGCCCACACTATCACGACTCACCAATCCGCCACCTTTTCTGGGGCGGGAGCCCCGCCGATAAAAACACGGCGGAAACAGACTACGAACGGGAAAACGCTCACCGAAACACACTCCACGAGGAAGGAGGACAGCATGGAACCCGAATTAAACATCCTACCTGCTCTCGTCTACCTGCTCATCTACCACGAGTACGAACGCCGGCGCAGACGACAACGGTGAGTACTGCACCTACGACACACGGGAGGGGGGAGGACGAAAGGTTACGGCACACACATATGCGACCCCCACACCCCCAAACCATGTACACACCAATGCAGAGCAACAAGTCACAGTGACACCACCCAAACCCCCCGGAAAAATGCAAAGACAGAATTAATTTGTGAATTAAAATTTATGTACAAAATAGACTCAGAAAAGTATTGGTTAACTAGCCCAAAAAATATAAAAAATAAAAACTATATACATTGCAAGGGATAACCGAGGCAATTAGTCCTGCACAACAAAAGAAAAACTAAGTGTCCGTGGGCCAAAGTGTAACAACACAAGGGCAAAGCCCACACAGGAGACCTGAGTCCTTTGGAGAGAACACTGCAGGGGCATCTGATGACAAAACTACAGGCACCTCAGGGGGAAGGGAAGGGGGGGCACCACAGCCACATGAGTCCACGACGCCAGATCCACGAAGGGGCTACCATGCCCACTGTGCCATCCTGGGGTTTGCAAAGCCACAGTCTCTCAAGTCTCTACAGTGGGTGGATTGCCCACTGTGCCATCCTGGGGAGTGCAAAGCCACAGTCTCTCAAGTCTCTACAGTGGGTGGATTGCCCACTGTGCCATCCTGGGGAGTGCAAAGCCACAGTCTCTCAAAGTCTCTACAGTGGGTGGCTTGCCCACTGTGCCATCCTGGGGAGTGCAAAGCCACAGTCCATCAGGTGGATCACTGTCTCCACTGGTCAAGGAGGAGGCATGGTGGTCACAGTGAACCGTTAACAGTGCTTGACAGGATGGGCCCAGCGGAGCGGTGCTTGTGACGGCGGGGCCCAGCGGAGCGGTGCTTGAGACGGCGGTGCCCAGCGGAGCGGTGCTTGACAGGATGGGCCCAGCGGAGCGGTGCTTGAGACGGCGGGGCCCAGCGGAGCGGTGCTTGAGACGGCGGTGCCCAGCGGAGCGGTGCTTGAGACGGCGGTGCCCAGCGGAGCGGTGCTTGACAGGAAGGGCCCAGCGGAGCGGTGCTTGAGACGGCGGGGCCCAGCGGAGCGGTGCTTGAGACGGCGGTGCCCAGCGGAGCGGTGCTTGACAGGATGGGCCCAGCGGAGCGGTGCTTGAGATGAAGGGCCCAGCGGAGCGGTGCTTGAGACGGCGGTGCCCAGCGGAGCGGTGCTTGAGATGAAGGGCCCAGCGGAGCGGTGCTTGAGACGGCGGTGCCCAGCGGAGCGGTGCTTGACAGGAAGGGCCCAGCGGAGCGGTGCTTGAGACGGCGGGGCCCAGCGGAGCGGTGCTTGAGACGGCGGTGCCCAGCGGAGCGGTGCTTGACAGGATGGGCCCAGCGGAGCGGTGCTTGACAGGATGGGCCCAGCGGAGCGGTGCTTGAGACGGCGGGGCCCAGCGGAGCGGTGCCTGTCTTCACGGCGGGGCCCTCTTCAGCGGTGCCTGTCTTCACGTCGGGGCCCTGTTCAGCGGTGCTCTTCTGCACGGCGGGGCCCTGTTCAGCGGTGCTCTTCTGCACGGCGGGGCCCTCTTCAGCGGTGCTCTTCTGCACGGCGGGGCCCTCTTCAGCGGTGCCTGTCTTCACGGCGGGGCCCTGTTCAGCGGTGCTCTTCTGCACGGCGGGGCCCTGTTCAGCGGTGCTCGTCCAGTAAGTCAAGGGAGCCAGACCTGGCCTGGACTCCCTGCTCAGTCGCCCTCCGACCGTGCTGTCGATGGACCCTTCGGTGACGGAGTCCTGGGCCGTTTGGTGTCCTCCTGAACCCCCGGGATGGGGCTTGTGGGGCCCTCCTGCTCCGCGCTCCTGCTGGCTGTCTTCTCCGCCCTGCTGCCCTTTCGCTCCTTAGATGGGGCTCTCGGGCCCTTGCCTCCCCTAGATGATGTGGCTGGTGAAGTGGGCGAAGTTTCCTCCTTGGGGCAGCCGTGTCAGTCCTCCCACGGCGGCCCTTTACTTTTCTGGTCCTCTTGCCTGGGGGGGGGGCTGGCTGTCCCCTGGCTGCTGATCGATGTGTCACTGCTGGCAAAGGGTGGACTCCAGAACCCATGCACCACAGTGACACTCGAAGCTGGGCTGGTGGTGGCTGAGGTGCTCTTGGGACTCTTTGCAGATGGAGGGGGTGGGTCAGGGGAGGGAAAGAGGTTAAGAGTAGAGAGGAACACTTTTTTAGGTCCAAGGTAAAGGGAAGGAGTAGTGGTGATGGGAGTGGAGGAAGAGGATGTGGTTGTAGGAGAGTCAGGTGTGCTGTCTTTGGGTGCAGGTGCCTGTTCTGGAGGCTGTCGTGAGGTGGATGGCTGTTGGGTGCGTGTCTGCCTGCGTTTGTGTGTCTTGGAAGAGGGGGTGACAGACACAGTGGGAGAAGACACAGGGGACGTGTAAATGGCAGTGGGGGTGGTTGACTGCACGTGTGCGGACTGTACTGGAGGGTGTGCTGGTGATAGAAGCACTGGCTGATGGTGGTGTGCATGCAGGTGTGAGTATAGACGTCACAGGGAGGGAGGAGGGAGACGAGGAGGAGGGGGACACAGAGGTGGTAGTGACTGTTGGTATGTCTGCATCTGGGTGTTGCTTGGGTGAGTGTTTGTGGGTTCTGTGGTGCTTGTGTCTGGATGAGCTGGCCTTAGGTGTTGAGGTGTGTGCAGGCTGGTCTGATGGTGTGGATGGGATAGGCTGAGGAACAGGAGACAGAGACAGGCTGGAGGCAGTAAGAAGAGGGAGGCTGGAAACAGGGACAATGGCTGCCGTCAGTGCTGAGGCCAGAGCATTGAACGATCGTTGATGGGCAGCCTGACCCGAATGAATGCCCTCCAGTTAGGCATTGCTCCGATGCACCTCCCTTTCCACCCCCTGGATGGCATTCAAAAGGGTAGTCTGCCCAACAATGATGGTCTGAAGGAGGTCAATGATCTCCGCACTGAGGGCAGCAGGGGTGACAGGGGCAGGGGCTGAGGTGCCTGGGGCGAAGGAGATGCCCGCCTTCAGGGCGAGCGGGCACAGAGCGAAGCCTGAGGGGCTGCTGGGAGGGGGGAGCTGGTGCGCTGGGTGACGGCTGTACCTGTAGAGGCGGGGGGCTCGGATTTTTGCCGTCACCGCTAGGGAGCTCCCATCCGAGGACGTGTTGGTGTCGCTGGTGTCACCACCGGTCCCCGTTGTGGTGCTCCCCTCGCCCTCCGGATCACTGGTGCCCTCAGTGTCTGTTTCTGATCCCACCGGGGCCTTGTGACCTGCAGCTCCCTCTTGCTCCGATGCCAATTCTCCTCCGCCTGATGATGCTAATGCACACATGCACAAGAAGATAAAGAACAAGGGTGGGGGGAGAAAAACAAAGAACAGGTTGAGTGCATGCAATGTCAACACCGTTGGCGGAGAGGACAGACACAGGAGCCTCATGCACTAAGCCGCGCAATCGGGGTACACTACTCAGTAATTCTGACTAGGACAACAGGTCTAGAGACAACAAACACGCACATGTGAGATGCTGGACCATCAATAGCTGTACTTGGCACCCTACAGAGGTGGGGGGCAGGGGCACAGGGCCATGCCTAAAGGAGAGGACTACACTACAGAAAGCGCCCTGGCCTAATGTCACACACAACCCTCCACCCCCACCCAGACGCCTCCACTGCGCGTAAAGATAGCAGAATGTGATGATACTCACCCCCTTGTGTCTGCTGTGATGTCCTCAAGCGCCCATCCATATCAGGGTAGGCCACCGCCAGGATCCGGGACATCAGGGGGGTCAGGGTACGACTGGCACCCCTCCGAGGTTGGGAGGCCATCCCCAGCAGTGACTCGGCGGTCTTCCTGGTTCCGCGGCGGATGTCCTCCCACCTCTTGCGGCAGTGAGTGCCCCGTCTGATGTGGACCCCCAGGGCCCGGACTTCCTTGGCGATGGCACGCCAAATGTCCACTTTCTGATGGGCGCTGACCTATTTGACATGTACAGGGTGGGAAGGAAAATTTCATAAATTTTCTGCATGTTAGATGTGATTGGCCCCCCCTCCCCAACCTTGCCATATGGCACATGCTCTCATCTGTCGTGCCTTGCACTCCTCATTCGCTCCCCACCCCACCAACTTACATCCACCCCACTCCACACAGGCAAATCCCATTCAACGTCCACCCAGTGTACTTACCTGTTGGTCTGGAGGACCGTAGAGTAACGCATACTGGGGGAGGACCCCATCCACTAGTTTCTCCAACTCTTCAGACGTGAAGGCACGGGCCCCTTCCCCAGTCGCAGCAGCCATTGTCACTTCCAGACCGAGGTCACAGCAGCACTTGCAGTATAGGTCCTCTCCTGTGGATGATCAGGTCTCGAGTGATTAAGCAGATAGAAAATGGCGGTCACGCCCGCGGCGGTGCGTACCGCGACCGCCGGCGCACATCGTCATTGGCTCCTGAAACCCATAGGCTTCTATGTTAACCAATGCGGCTTCGTACAGCGGTCTTCGACCGCCTACCGCCACGGTGTGCCACGCCAGCGCATTGACCTCACATCCCATTGTCCCACTTCACAGGTCAGGCAGCCGCCATTTCAAGGGCCCACATGGCTTAATTTCAACTGCGTCACACAGGCCTAGGCCTTGCATTGCCACTCATACAAGCCTTTCACTGCATTTCGATTCAATTACTGTGCAAGCTGTGGTTACGTACCTGTGGGTTGCTTGACTCTGTGCTCCATGTTGTCCTTCCTAGGCACCGTCCGCTGGGACTTGCAAGGAGAAGGATGAATCCTCGCGTGTACCGACCGCTGGTGGACCTGTCGACAATGGAAGAACGCCATATAATACTACGCTACAGACTTGACCGTGCCACTATACATGAACTGTGTGCCCAGCTGGAGCCAGCCCTGATGTCCCCCATCCGCCAACCCACAGGGATCCCCCCTCTAGTGCAGGTTCTGTCAGTCCTCCATTTTTTGGCAAGTGGCTCATTCCAGACAACAGTGGCCATGTCATCTGGAATGTCTCAGCCTATGTTTTCAAAGATTTTGTCCAGAGTGTTGTCTGCCCTGATGAAATACATGCGGAGCTACATTGTTTTCCCTGAGGAGGGTGATTTGGCCACTGTGAAGGGTGATTTCTATGCCCTTGGACATATCCCCAACATCATTGGTGCCATTGATGGGACCCATGTGGCTTTAGTACCCCCAAAAGACGATGAGCAGGTGTACAGAAACAGGAAAAATTACCATTCTATGAATGTGCAAGTGGTCTGTTTGGCTGACCAGTACATCTCCCATGTAAATGCAAAGTTCCCAGGGTCAGTGCATGACGTGAATGTGATGCGTAATAGCAGCATCCCCTGTGTGATGGAACTGCTACAGAGACACCGAATGTGGCTAATAGGTGACTCTGGTTACCCCAACCTGCCTTTGCTATTGACCCAAGTGAGGAATCCCCAGACCAGGGCTGAGGAAAGGTACAATGAGGCCCATGGGCGAATGAGGAGGATAATTGAAAGGACTTTCGGGGTCCTGAAGGCCAGGTTTAGGTGCCTGCATATGACAGGGGGATCCCTGATGTACTCACCAAAGAAGTTGTGCCAGATCATCGTGGCCTGCTGCATGCTTCACAACCTGGCTTTGCGACGGCAGGTGCCTTTCCTGCAGGAGGATGGTCCAGATGGTGGTGTTGTAGCAGCTGTGGAGCCTGTGGAGAGTGAAGAGGAGGAAGACGACGGGGACGACACAGACAACAGGGACACAGTCATCCAACAGTATTTTCAGTAGCAGACAGGTAAGAATCACCCACGCAATTTAACATTTCCTTAAAGTCTCCTGCATCTCTACTTTCTGCATTTACCCCCAGTTCTTTTTTAACTTATTTTTGCTTTTCCCTTCCCTTTTCAGTGTTGTTTGACCCACTGTGTGACTTCTGATTGTTTAGCCCATGGACAAAAGCGTATTGACATTGGTATGTTGTCATCACAAATTGTTTGACCATCATTGTACAGTATTGTGTAAAACATTTGTAAATAATACAGGCTGACTCCTGAATATTTTAAGTGCAATGAGTGTTTATTTGTAGTGCTAGATTTTGGTGCATGATATTAATACGGTGATGGGTGGGGGTGGAGTAATGTCCATGGCAGAGTCCAGTTCTCAGTTTCACAGGTGCCTTGTCCATAGGCCTGTGGAAGGATGGAGCAGGGGCAGTTCAAGGTTGGACAGGGTGACAATGTGGGACAGTGGGATGACATCAGGGGGTATCCTTTGCTGGCGGGGGTCTTGGCATCCTACTCTGTCTTCCTGTGAGATCTCAGGTTCCACTTGCGGGGTAGTTGATCTTCAGCAGGAGGTGGGGTTCTGGTGGCCTGATGTTGTGGTGGGGCGTCCTGTCCACTAGCGCCGGCGGAGGTGGTGGGCTGTTCCTGGCTAGTGACAGGGTCCCTTTGGGGTGCCACATGGTCCCGCAATGTGGTTTCTATCCGGTTTAAGACCTGGACTATGCTCCCCATAGCGGTACCGATGGTCGTGAGTTCATTGCTGAACCCCATGTACCGTTCCTCCTGCTGTGCCTGGATCTCGCTGAACATGGCCAGTACCGTCGCCATCGTCTCTTGGGAGTGGTGGTATGCTCCCATGATGGTGGTGAGGGCCTCTTGGAGAGTGGGTTCCCTGGGCCTCTCCTCCCCCCCCCCGTCGCACAGCAGCCCTCCCAGTTCCCCTGTGTTCCTGGGCCTCTGTCCCCTGGACGGTGTGCCCACTACCACTGCCCCCAGGTCCCTGTTGTTGTTGGGGTGTTGGGTCAGCCTGGGTGCCCTGTAGTGGCGGACACACCGCTGATTGACGTGTCCTGGAGACAGAGGCATGGGCCCGCTGGGTGGGAGCTGTGCTGGTATTCCCAGAGGGGGTTGGGTCTGGTGTGGCCTGTGTCTGTGTGTGGGGAACCGACTGTCCAGAGGTCCCCGATGGTCCGTGCTGGTCGTCAGGGTCGAGGTCGACAGAGCTGGTGTCCTCACTGGGGGGCTGTTCTGGGGGTGGGATGGACAGATCTGGACCCTCCGTGGCGGTGTGTTGGCGTTCGGGCCCTGCAGGGGTAACAGAGTATTGTTATAGTTTTTGTGTGTGCCATGGCGTGCATTTTGTGTGTGCCCTTGTCCCCCAGTGCTGGCATTCCCTTGTGGGAGGGGTTGTGAGGGTGGTTGGGGGGGGGGATGGGTATGTGCAGTGGTCATGTATTGGTGATGGGTGTGTATGGTTTGTGTTGGCATTCAGGGGTTGGTGTTGTTTAGGGTGGGTTGTGCTGGTGGGACAATGGCAGGGAGGATGTGTGCTGGGGGGTTTGAGATTGGGGGTGATGGTGGGGTTGTGGGTTGGCATGCTGGTGATTGGGGGGGGTTAAGTAGTTGAAATTCAACTTACCAGAGTCCATTCCTCCGTGTACTCCAGCGAGGCCGTCAGGATGCAGGATGTTTACTACCTCTTGCTCCCATTCAGTAAATTGGGGTGGAGTGGGTGGGGGTCCGCCGCCAGTCTTCTGCACAGCGATGTTGTGTCGCGACACCATGGAGCGCACCTTCCCCCGTACGTCGTTCCATCGCTTTCTGATGTCGTCCCGATTTCTGGGATGCTGTCCCACAGCGTTGACCCTGTATACAATCCTTTGCCATAGCTCAGCCTTCCTTGCTATAGTGGTGTGCTGCACCTGTGCGCCGAAGAGCTGGGGCTCTACCCTGATTATTTCCTCCACCATGACCCTGAGTTCTTGGTCCGAGAACCTGGGGTGTCTTTGGGGTGCCATGGGGTGGTGTGGATGAGGTGTGGGGTGTTGTTTGTGGTGATGTGCGTGGTGATGTGTGGTGATGTGTGCGTAGATGTGGTGTGGGTGATGATGTTGGGTTCCTGTGTGTGTTGTGCTTAGCGTTCCCTGTGCTCTCTCTCAGTCTCTCTGGCCTTCTCTCAGTAATTGTGGTCGTAAGGGTTTGTGGGTGACGTGGGTGTGTGTTTTATATTGTAATGGGTGTGTGGGAGTGTTGTTTGTATGTGTTTCAGGTGTGTGTAATTCAAATTGTCCAATGTGGCTGGGTTTTGGAGCTGGGTGTGTATTTTGACCGCGGCGGTGTGTACCGCCAATGGAATACCGCGGTTGAAAAACCGCTGCGTGGATTTGTGGGTCAGAATGGCATGGGCGTGTTTGTGTTGGCGTGGCGGTGGAGGTTTGGTCATCTCCAGTTTATCGCTGCCCGCTGCTGTGGCGGCCTTCCGTGGATGTCGGGTTTTTGGCGGGTTGACAGTTGGAGGTCAGAATGACCGTGGTGGTTTACCGCGGCCGCGGCGGTAGAATGGCGGTCTTCTGACCGGCGGTAAGGGCCTTTTACCGCCGAGGTCAGACTCACCCCCTTAGTCTGTAGCCCAAATTCACTAAGGATGAAGCAATAGATTACATTTGGTATTTTTTGAGCTCCATCTTTTGGGATTGCGATAGTATCTTGCTTGATACTGATGGAAAACAAAGATCCCTGAGAGGGGCTAGGAAACCCTGTGGAGGGAGAGACTGACAACCCTGGCTATTTAGGGCTGATGGATCTGTAATTGAGCTTGTTCCTTATTATGGGGGTTTGTCCCAGCGATGCTTCAATTTGAGCTTCAATTTGGGCTTCCATGGTGGCAAGAAAGTGGTCCGATAGGTTTCCCAGTTCTTGGTTCTTTCCCTCATGGGCTTTTTTCATGGGGGATTGTGTGGAGGTGGTCTCTGGCATGTATTTTAGTGATTCAGTCTCAAGTGGCACTATCTGAAACAATGAGTCAGTCCCGCTATATTGCACTTGTGCAGTCATCATAACAACACATGAGAACTGTTTACTAGGGAGAGCTTCTCTTTCCGAGCCAGAGTTGTCTATATCTGACTGAACCAAGGGGTGATTATCTCCTGTGTGTACTGTTCTCTCCAATGCGGGCCCCTGAAAGCCAGGTGAAGGGTCAATTGGGGGAGTATCTTCACTGCATCTCCCCATGTAACCATGAGCAGGAATTTGACCTACGAGATTTTATTCCTGTAAATGACAGCCCCTTAAGACAGGAAGACATTGATGGCTTGTTGAACTCCAATGATCCCAGTGAGGAGGCTCTTGTGGGGGACCTTGTGGACGCAGTTTATAATCAGCCCTTGTGCTCGTGGTTGGGCTCCGTGGGCCAAGAACCTCCTAAAACATACGCCAGGCAACCCCTGGGGCATTCTTCAATCAGGCTTTATGGGTGTTGATGAGGCTGTGGGCATGCCATCTTGGGTGTGCTCCTCTGCCTCTTGTTTTCTTAACTTATTGGATAGACTGGAGCCAAACTCAAATTCCTGAGATACCAAAGGTGTAATGGATGCATTAACTAAATACTCTTTGGATTTTTTCTGAGGAGAAGCTTTCATTTTGGGCAGATTGCTGAGGCTTTGTTTAAATGCTGAGTTACAGTGTCCTTGAGGTGCTTGGAATGCTTGAAATGGTATGCTGTAAGCTTTGTCTAAGCTTTGGTGAAGAAGGTGTAGATAGCGCCTCCTTACCTCCCTGTTAGGCAAACTTGCCTCTGAGGACACTCGTAAGGATGAGGGGAGTGGCATGAGCACACTTCTCAGTCACTGGAAATCATGGGGAGGTGCACCCAGATTAGTTATGTTCCAGTAATCTTCTTGTGTACTTTAGGTGAGATTCAGGTTCATGCGAGCCATGCTGCTGCAGCAAGTTTTATCAAAGGAAGTGAAAGTAGCACCGCCTTGCCTCCCTGTTGACAAGCTTGCCCCTTGGGCACCAGGGAGAGGCATGAGCATTCTACTCGCTCAATGGCAATTACAGGTAGTTCACCAGATAGCTCCTGGAAGCACAGGAAGCACTGAGAGAGAAGAAAAAGTTAAAATTCTCAGGTTTGGGGGACAATCTCTGACTCTCCAACTCATCACTTGAACGTCGACAGGCTGCCCACTTGGGCATTTGTCTCTCCAGAAGCGATTCCATTTGTCTCTCGAGAAGTGTTTCCAGAAGCCCTACTAGTATGCTTAAAGTGCACCTGGATGAATTGATGAGTTAACAGCAGGGGGTGCAGACACCTCAGCAGGCACAAGCTGCACTGACCTAATGCTGGCTGCCTCTGTGCAGCTGTCTAGAGCCACCACCTCTCAGTCCCTGCAAGACAAGGGACCAAGATTACATTTATGATTGGGGCTGCTGGTGCAGGACGCCACTCACTGCTGCAAAATGTTGAGGAGCTTTTTAAGTGCCAGAACATTCTGGTGTATAGCTACTTTAGCCATGTTTTTGAGACTTGTTATTTTAGCAACTAGGCCTGCCGTTTGTGCACTTTAGCACAGTTATATTTTATTCAGCTTCATTTTATTATTTTAGCACAGGCCGCATTTGCGGTGCTGTTTAATTTTCTTTATCTAGTTGTTCTTTTGCCTGGGAAAGCATTGCATTTCTAGCAAGATATTCTTTTCACTTTTTGCTTTCCTCAAGACTTCAGCCAGATAGAGTTGTCGGCAAAGTGGTACTCTGTGTCCCCAACATTCACAGAAACATGCACATCCTTACATGGGAAGATTTTCTCAGAGCATCAGCTGTTTTGTTATAAAAACATTTCTTCTTATACACATTAGAGGGAGATTCCAGCCAGATGACCATGACTGCATGCTAATTGCCTTCACCACAGCTGTATGCTTAGACTACCAGATCCTTGGCCTACATGGGTATTGTGTCTTTCTAGACAACAGGCTTCCTTGCTCAGATATGCGGGATGATGTCTTCCCAGGGGGGGAAACCTGAAGGTTGAGTTATGGCTTATCACGCTGTGCTCTAACATTGCTTAGGTAGGAACCATATCTATTTTTCTTGGTGACAGTATGGTGGGACGTTTTCTGTGTTTCACTCTGCTTGTCACCATTTTGCTTCTAGCGTGTTTTATCATAGAGTTATTGCAGTTCATGCCATTTTTTCTATGATGCAGTTAATTCAATAAACTTTATGGAACTATTTTCTGCCTCTGTCTTTGCATTTGTGAGACTAGTGAAACTGAGAGAAGAGGATGAAATCTGATGGACAATGATTTCCCTGAGGAGTAATTTCTATTATGTGCCTGGTTGACATAGTCATCCCTGCTCTTGGGCAGAGGTGAGGCACTGCTATTAGCCAGAAACCTGGATTGGGCTGACAGTTGTCACATGGTGTAGGATTCACGTGATTCTGATGCCTGAATCCAGTAGCTTCATTTGGATAGTGAGAGCCTACGTGACATGGCGCTGCCAGAGTTTTGTCAGGTACTAATTTTCTGATTCTCCTGAGTATCCCTGTCTCATTACGTGCTAAAAGCAGCTCAATACTATATACAGAGACATACGTGGTATTGATAATTTCCTCCTCAGCTAGCTTCAAACTTTAATCTTAAAAGGACCAATCCCCACTTGGTGTCCTTATCTCTGAACAGGTATATCCACCATGGCAAACCCACAACGGGTAGCAATTGCAGTACAAATGTGACAACCTCTCACTGCTCATTTGCTAGCAAATGGCCTCACACCCCAGGAGGGACCTGTAACGTTTGTAGTTGAGGCTCATCCAGCCCACAGAACAGAAATACTTTATTCTTGGGTCCATTTTTTCAGTAGTTGATGTGAACACTAATACATTTCATCACTACACTCCTGCTATACACAGTTTATGCATACTTAGAGAGCAAGACCATAGTAACTAGCTTGATGGCACCCTATCACTTACAGTATCATGTGTTTGGTTAGGGCCTCTGAGCAATGATGGTCCTACCTGGCATTTATTGGCCACATATATAAAGCATCCTGATGCAGCAACTTTGGCAGTAGCTGAGGTTTGCCGCTTATGTGCTGAGCTTACAGCAATACACAAACTGTTAATACAGTTTGTAATACAGACATTAACTACTAACCCAGCATGTGCTGCCCCAGTGCAACCACATGCAGTAATGACAGGCATTAACCCTGCTACTGTAGATTCGATCATGGGTAAGGTACACACCAAAGGGGAGGAGATTCCGTTTTGATTAGCAAAAAAAATTCATGCGCTTGGAGCATTTTTACTTCATACGGACCTCAGGATAAACACAGAATTCTCACTATGTGCTTGCCGTTTGGGATGGTTTCCACAGTAGATAACTGCAATACTTGGGGTACGGTGTTTGCCATGCTCTATACTACCGCACACGCTACACTGACACTTGTCAATCTTCCTACAGTTTTAAACCAAATTCAAGATAAATACAGGGCTGACCCGGCCCTGGTCTTGGGGATGCAATTAATGGTCAATTTTGCCACTGTATCATCAATTATATGGATTAATCTTAAAGGGGAAGCAGTTGCACTAGCAGTGCGTATGTGGCTCCGGGATGTCCCTGTACAGGATCAACAATGAAAGCTGCCAAAGATTATCACTGAGACCTACTAGCATTGGTCGAGAAAGTCTGGGGGCCAGACCTATTAAACCACATTTATAGAGTAATTCCAAAAAGATTCTACCAAGCAAGCACCAAACGGCTCTAAAAAATGCTGGAATAAATAAAAACAAACATCTAAAAAGGAAAGGGGAGAGTCTCTGCATTTCGAGACCTCTCAAAATTGCTATAATCAGAGATAATATAAAAATGCCTCACAGATATCAATATACTGATACAAGTCAATCTCATTCCTTTCAGGAGTCACTGGATAAATGCAGTGAGAGAGGTGGGTGGTCAGAGCAGCAAACTGGGTACCTGAAACCGAGAAAGGACTCACAACGCTTGTCTAAAGTTTCTGTTAAGAAAGAAGAGAAACTTCCCCAACAGAAACCCCAATTCAAAAAGAAAAAATGTGGCAGTGATTGCTTTACAACATGCCACTCAGGAGGAGAGCTTTACTGAAGAACAGGAAGTGGGCCCTGGCACTGCTAGACAGTGTGGCAGAGGTCACAATAGTTTGCTGGAATCTTCAAGAGCATCTGTAGGTGAAAGCAACTGATGACTTCTTACAAGTCAAGACTGCAAACATGCATGTCTTCACACCTGACAGGGTGTTTAAAGCAAAATAACAGTTAGAAGGAGACATTGAGCACACAATAGACGCCATCTTTTGGGATTGCGTCATTACCATTTATGATATTTTGCTGGACGAAAAGGTTTGGCCACCAGAATTTGTCTGTAATCTCCCATATGGTCAAGAGGTAATCGAAACCTCTTTCTCACCCCTTGTTCCCAGAGAGCTCAGGGAAGCTTACGCCATTGATTGGGCTAAGGCGCAGGCACTCTAGTTATGTTGCAACCATGTAGGGTGGGATAAAGATTCCCCCAATTATATAATACCAATCCAAACCAGATCCTAACACCAACCTCAACCCCAATATCCAATTAGGCATGAATCTAAAGCATCTGTGAGGAAAATCCTCACAAAGTTAGAGTACCAGGGTGCAATCAAACCCTGTGTCTCACCAATGAGCATTCCATTTTTCCCTGTTGCTAAACCGGACCATTCATATAGAATAGTCTTAGACTACAGACAGTTATACAGTTATACAGGCACATTTGCCATACAAAATGCACACAGTACAGCACTTATCAACAATATAGTGTGCAGTAAAATACAAAACTTGGATATTTCCAATAGGTTTTTCTGCCAAAGTATAGCACCTGAAAGTAGGGACTTAACAAGTGTCAGAGCTTTAGGCTCCCAAAAATGTTTTACCTTCTCCCAAAAGGGTACAAGAACTGTCCAGGACTGTTTTCAGTGGGTGTTACTTCTATTTTACATGACATTCACCCTGAGGCGCTGTCCCACATAAATTGCATCTACCTGATGGATGATGACTTCATACGACATGTCAGACGGGTTGCCAGTATTGTTTGCGATTTGCCACATTAGGCTACAAATTCAATTTAAAAAAACAAAAATAGCCTTCCTTAGTGTCCAGTTTTTAGGATACGAATTATCAGATGAAGGCAAGAGCCTTACACCCCAATTTTTAGACAAATGCGCACAACTACAACCTCCAAACACTATCAAAAAGCTCCAGTCTTTGTTGGCTTTTCACACTTTGGCAGAACATGCATTCCAGATTATGCACAACGCATTAAACCAATATATGACTTAATACAGCTTGAATTTTCAAGCAACTATTGAACAGTTAAACACACACGAATTCTCTGAGCATTGCAAAAAGACATGCTTGCAGCTAAACACTCACATACAAGGAACAACAAAACACACTTGGCCACCACAGTAATTGCTGGTGCCATTGGTTTCACCTATGTAATATTCAATAAGGATGTGACCATCCTGATTGCATACAAATCATATTTATAGACTACAGTAGAACAACGCTTTGCTCCCAGAGAGAAAATTCTCACCTCTTTTCAGATGGTTGTCATTAAAGAAAGAGAGACCTCTGGACCAGGGGAAATGCATCATTGTCGTATCTCCGATCCTAGTCCTTGAGGCTGTCACCAAAGCTACCGTTCCTAACCCTAAAGCATCACATCCACGTTGGATTCAATAGGTAACGTCTCTGACGGCCACTGATGTTGACCATATTTTTGATCCATATTTACAAACTCAAAAGTTTTTGCAATTTGAACATGTATACCCTGTTCCAGCAAACAAATTGCCTATTGAACAATTTCAAATAATCATGTATACTGATGGCCCAAACTGCAGGAGGCACCAAACACTAATACCCCGCCACTTGTGTGGTCGTGAGTGGCTACATGAAAGTTGGTAAATCCCATCCACAACACACACCTTGGGGGACCACACTTCACAATCAGCAGAGCTCAAGGCTTTGGTGATGGCACTGGAACACATGGATCCAGAACAGCTAACATTAATCGTCTGTGATTCGTACTATTGTGTCCAGTCCTTCAATTAATATCTGCATTGCTGGTGCCAGAATAGGATCAGGGACTCAAAAGGTAAAACCATCAAACAGACTTATGTGGGGGAAAGTAGCAAATCTGAAGGGAACATTAACCAATTTCCATGTTGTATATACACTGGCACGTCAGTGTGTTGGAATACAGGTTACTGGCATTAACTTGGATGAAGAAGTGGCCAAGTCAGCAGTAGCTACTATTTCTGTTGCAGCAATAATTCATTCTAGGATGGAATTGGATTATGAAACACTGGCTGCTGTTAAAGCTTCAGCTGACGGCAAACCTGTACCAAATCCTGCCAAATATTCCTGCTGCATATCAAGCCTCAATACTGCCCTAGTAACAATACTTGGGGTGGGTGATCATGTGATCCCCAACAAAGATCAAAGACCAGTTGATTAAAGCAGCGCATGAGGGAGTTTCTTCTGTGCATGCTGGTGTGGAGGCTTCAATATCATTATTACAAGAATGCTACTGGTAGCCAGGTCTATACAAACAGACCAAGCGGTATGTCCTTTGCTCTGATATTTGTCACCAAGTAAAAGGGTCCACCGTCAAACGCCCACTGCAGACACCCCTCCTAATTTCCAACAAACCTGCACAATGTGCATACTTGGAACACTGTGGTCCCCTGACACCTGATAGTGCATACAAATACATTTTAGTCACTGTTGACTCATGCTTCAGATTTCTATGGGTTTTGCCATAATGCTCGGCTGATGCTCAAATTGTTATTAAAGATTTGCAAGTCTTTAGTGGCACATATGCAGTTGTGACTTTCCACTCGGACCAGGGCCCTGCTTTCACCTCAAGGGCTTCCAGGGATGTTGTGGCTTCATTAGGGGTCCAATTGTATTATTCATCTCCATTTCATCCCGAGTGAAATAGTGTCATGGATTAAAAAAACTGGGATTTAAAGCAAACCTTTACTGCCAGCGCATTAGGCACGGGTCACAGTTGGCTTAAGGACCTGTATGAAGTCCAGAGAGTACTTAATAATGTGCCCAGGAAATCCCGGGGGGGCATACCTCACAAATGTATTCTCCAGATCTTGATGGCCCTGGCGCAGAGACGGCACATACACCTTTTGACACAAATGAACATGTCACTGTTTCAGGACTAACAACTGTTCGGTGACTACAATGCATCTGCCAGTGCTGCCTTCTTGGGAATAAGTGATGCACCAATAACACCTACCGGCAGGATTCCTAGAGTTAGGGATCTAGTGCATGAAAAGATTGCTGTGAAAAAAAGAGTTCAGTCCTTCATATCATGTACCTGTTCCCGTCCTGGGAATACACTGTACCAGAACTGTTATTCTACCACCTCTACCTGGTTCTAAAGAAAATCGTTTTGTCTCCATTGACAATGTCAAGCTGCACCATATGGCCGATCCTTCACAGCTGGCCTACATGACTCCTGGGTAGCACCCGAATCCCTCTCACTACAGACCAGGATGTTCCTCTACAGGTTTAAAGCAGCAACACTGACATCTCTCCAAGCTTGGGGAAAGTGGAAAATGATCTTTCATTAACTTCTTCTGTGACAAGTAATGTCAAATACATTGAACGATTCTACTCAAATTCAACAAAAACTAATGGTATAGAGTACTATGATCCACTGAGGGAGACTTCTGCCAGCTCTCCCCTTCCAAACATGGCTCTAGTTTTGCACAAACTATTTCTGGATATTTTGCTGACATCAATGACACTTTCATCAACTCATCTGCCTCTTCTACAACAGAACTGTCAAGGGCACGTAAGCTGATAATTTGGCTCAAAAGTAACTATTTTATTCTTCCCTGGAACTATCTGTGGCTCTTATTGACTGCACTTGCCTTCCTCCTTTGGATTTGGTTTGTCATCTTCTTTTTACTTAAACATGGTCAGTACTTTCCTGAACATTCTACAGTTGAACAGGTGGATGAGGTCCTAAAACCACATTTTCGTCCCATAATGTCCACAGACTTGAACATTTCAGCCGTACCAATTCCTGATGAGATTGTTCGGGATAAAGTACCATATGATCTACATGGCACGAAGGAGATTGATTCTATCATGTCTGATTTAGAATATTTTACTGTATTTGAAAGTGAAGATATTTATCAATAAAGAGACAATTATGGAGATATGGTCTGTTATGATTATTATGGACATCATTTCATTCATAGAGCAAGTACCCCAAAGACTATTTTCAATCATACACAGAGGAAACACTGCCCAACTCTGCCAGCGGGGAGTTCCTGAACGTATTCTGAAAAGTTTGCATATTTTCCTGGGCACATTAAGAAAAATGCTGCATTGTATTATTTTAAATTGCCAGTGATGGAAATTCAACATATTTTATTAACTGATACAAAATTGATTTATTCTGATTCCTTTGTTTCCTGGTTGTCTATAGAAGGCTATGAATATTGGCTGAAGTCGATTGACTTAAAAAGTGTGTGAGGAACTAAGAATTGACAAATAAGGTGTTTTGCTTTCCTTCTCTTATCTTATGACCGAGCTGACAAAACTTCTCTGGAAAGCACTTCTTAGTTTAAAGAAGACATTTATTATTATTACTTCACCAAGAGGTTCCTGAAACACAAGATTAGTAGGTTGGAAGCACA
Organism: Pleurodeles waltl; assembly: GCF_031143425.1. NCBI lineage: Eukaryota > Metazoa > Chordata > Amphibia > Caudata > Salamandridae > Pleurodeles > Pleurodeles waltl. Next base: position 844,980,743 of record NC_090436.1, read on the forward strand.
CGTTTAAAAGTAGTCGCACCAATGAAAGCAAAATATATCAAAGTACTTCCCAATTGCAATGTACACAGCAAATACATGTGATTATATTATATCATAACTTCACAGCAAAGAATAAAAGTCAAAATGTAATCACCGTAGGGCCTATCACTGCTCGTCATCCTTCTCATGCCTGCAAGTTGATGAATCCTGTTCAACTGCAAGAAGGAGATTTTCCACCCAAACGGGAGGCCAGGCAGCTGACGTCCCCTTCTGAATGAAGTCCTGGAGAATCTCCCCTTGATGCTGCCCAGGGCCACTGTTAAAAGCCTGGCCCCTTCCTCTCAGGCCTGGGAAATAAAACAAGCCATTGGAGATTAGCCAGATCTCCTAATCCTCTCCTCTTCCCAACGCTGAGCAGAAAGGAAAACACCAAACATACGCTTTCTCATCACGTTAGGGTTCGTGTGAATTCAATTTGAAAAACACAGCTTTGTCTACCATGTGGAAAAACACAGCTCATCTGCAATGTCTCAACTGCAATGTCTAACTCCATGTTAAAGCCAATAGGCAGCTAAACTGAATACCAAATGTAATGTCCAATGCCATGTTAAAGCCAATAGACAGCTAACCTAAATACCAAATGTAATGTTTAATGCCACGTTAAAGCCAATACGCAGCTAAACTGAATACAGAATGTAATGTCTAATGCCACATTAAAGCCAATAGGCAGCTAAACTTAATACAGAATGTAATGTGCTCCTGATGAACATTGAACAACTAATATGCGCAGTGGTGAAACACAAAGTCATTGGTCAAACACAGTTAATGGCATAACATAAGGGGAAAAAAAGCTTTATTCAGAGCATGACCAAACCTGTTCAAATGATATTTTTTAATTAAACAGTACCGCAGACAAGTTGTTTAGGCATGGCAAAGATTAAGAACTTGAATGCGCCCAGTATCCCTCCCTGCTAAATTTTACAAATGGCAAAAATACATTAATGCAACTGAAGATCAACTCGATGAGTGGGTCGAAAATGGAACATTTAACACATCACTTTCACGTCCTGGTGGGTGGTTATTGTGGCCGGTAGACACCAAAGGTTGTCATGCATGTTTTGTAAACTCCACAGGCGGGTTTAGAACAAATAGGCCATACCCTCGCTATGTGCCACCAGCACAGTAGGGTATTGTAACAACATACAGGGTAGGGAAATTAGGCCAGCTATGGTTAAAAAGTTCCACACTAGATGTTGTTAAAGAACATCTCAGTCTCCTGGCTAAGGATACAGATTTGCAGGATCTCCTGTTAGGCCCCAGACAACGTAGAAAGCACTCCTTATATGCATTATATTATGACATTTGGAAACTTTCCCAGCAAGAAGCTGCTGCATGGTTAAGGCAAATAGATCAGGAAAACTTGCAGAAAGCATTAGCCATTGTAGATAATGGGGTTAACACATTGTCTGACCGTATAGACACATTAAACAACATTGTTTCTTCTGCAATAGACATAGTGCAAAGCAACATGTAATTCTTACAACATGGACTGAGACAACTAAGGTCCTTTATGCAGTTAGATTGGACACTACAAACACTGAAAGCAGGTTGCATTCACTGGCAACACTTAAGTGGAAGGGACATATTCTCAACATTTAATTAACTCAACAACAGCAAAATGGCTAAGAAGGAAGTGACTGATGTCATGATAAACATCATGAAATTAGAAAAGTTGCCTTTTACTGTGGTTGAAATGCCATCTGCTGAATGGTTAATACATGGGGTTATTAGTCTGCCTATTTAAACATTTCAATTCACATCCTGCTTGAAACACTCCAGAAAGCCTGGGAGATAGTTACATATACAAGGTGTGGGAGCTTCCCTTTTCGTGCAAATGTATCAGTGGCATGAAAAATGTCTGTCTTAGTGGCAGTGAATGGCAGACTTCTGTGAGCCATTCAATGGTTTGTAAGCAGCTGTCCTTGCACGGGGACTGTAACGTTTTGGCAGCGAACTTAGCTTGCTTGTTAAAGAGAGTTCCAGTCCCCTTGATTAGACCTGCTTTCCAGGTGCTCTTGAATGGGAGCGATGTGCTCTTTAACAGTGAGAGGTGTTGTGGAATACGAGCCAGAACAGCTTCTGTTGTTTTGGTCTCCCAAATTGTCACCTATTGCGGGAACGTCCTTTAACCTCCTACACAACAGACGAAAGTAGCAGATATTTGGCCTCATATTGTTACTTCAAATGTGAATTTTGAAAAGTTGAGCAGACTCAAGGCTATATTGTTTCAAAAACATGTGACGCTTACATCTGCACGCAAGACCTATGCACCTCAAGTTCCAAGGTCATCTGCAGAAATACAGTCCCTTTTAAGTGAAAACTTTCTGAGACACTTTGGTGAACTCGTGGGATGAATATTTAACCATCCAGTACTACTGGGATTGCACATTTTTGTATGCTGTTGGTTCTGGTTTCATTGAAGGTGTGTTTGCTATGGGAGACTGTCTATGAGTTGCCATTCGTGGATCATGCAGCTCTTAACATTTGGCCCAACACAGAATGCTGATGTCTCAGCTGGAGCTCAGGCTTTGGAACATGAATGCTCCTTGGTTTTCCTTGACAACGATTTGGCTACCTTACCACCTGCTGAAGTAGAACATATTCTGGCTCCAATTGTCCTGGATATAATTGGTAATCTTAAAAATGACACTGACTTTTAAATTCAGTTCTATTGGCACCACTATTTAATATTTCACATGCTCAAGTGTCTTTTAACTTGTCAATATTGACATTAATGTATATATGTCCTAATTATAGCTGTTTAGGGCTTTTATGTTTTTAATGTTAGGCTTTTACCACCTTTGAACTGTCGAGAGGAGGGTGTTGTATAACTATTTTAGCCACGTTTTTTAGACATGTTATTTTAGCAACTAGGCCGCCGTTTGTGCACTTTAGCCCAGTTACTTTTTATTCAGCTTCAGTTTATTAATTTAGCACAGGCCACATTTGCGGTACTGTTTTATTTTCTTTATCTAGTTATTCTTTTGCCTAGGAAAGCATTGTGTTTCTAGCAAGACAATCTTTTCACTTTATCCTTTCCTCAAGGCTACAGACAGATAGAGTTGCTGGCAAAGTGGTATACTGTGTCTCCAACATTCACAGAAAAATACACAGTGCTATGTGGGGACATTGTTTTCAGAATATCAGCTGTTTTATTAAAAAAATACTTTTCTGTCCCATATACTTTAGAGGGAGATTCCAGCCAGATGACCACGACTGCATGCTGATTGCTGATTGTCTTTGCTACAGCTTTTTGCTTAGACTACCGGATCCTGGGCCTACATTGGGATCGTGTCTTTCTAGACAACAGGTTTCCTTGCTCAGGTATGGGGGATGATGTCTTCTCAGGGGGGAAACCTGAAGGGTAGATTAGGGCTTATCACGCTGTGCTGTAACATAGTTTAGGTAGGAACCACATATATCACTCCTAGTGACAGTATGGTGGGAGTTTTTCTGTGTTTCACTCTTCTTCTCACCATTTTGCTTCTAGTGTGTTTTATCATCCTAGTTATTGCAATTCCCACCATTTTATCTAAGTACGCAGTTAGTTCAATAAACCTTATAGAACCATTCTGTGCCTCTCTTTGTCTTTGCATATGTGAGAATAATGTAACTGAGAGAAAAGGATGAGATCTGATCGACCACCGTGCCATGTGCTCTGTTGCCACAATCATCCCTTCTCTTGGACAAAGATGTGGCGCTTCTAGTTAGCTAGAAACCCCGATTAGGCCCACAGAGTTGTCACATGGTGTGAGATTGGTCTCAGTTCCCCACAATTCATGTGATTCTGCCGCCACATCAAGTAGCCTTATTAGTAATGAAAGCCTACTCGACAGTTCCGGAACATTTCAGGTGCCTTTTTTATAGAAAGCCTTTTGCAGGCTTGGTGGGATTAGCGCAAAGAGCCTGGCTTGTTTACTGGAGTACTGGACCGGGGCTCAGACTCCACCACTCAGCACCCACTAAACTACTCTGACTCCTGTACGCTCTTGCGTGCTTTGGTAAGTTCCTCATATCATGCTATCCTGCGCCGAGCACTACAGCAGGCCTGGATTCAGCTCCCCCAAATTCTGCTCCTCTCATTGCAGGCCCCACTTTGCCTCATGTCTCGCAACACGTTCTATCATGAGAAGAAAACAACAAAGTGTTCAGGCTTGTTGTACCACATCTGTATGTCTACATCATGTTGTCCCATGTACAAAAGGGCTACATTGTCATACCTATGTGTCAATCTAAGTTCAGCAAGACAACTACTTTAGAAAAAGCATTAGCTGATGTATGACTAAAAGCATTTCAAATATTAATGTGACATGTTGAATATTTGTAACATTTACTGAACAAGTAGCCATGCTAAATTATGTAAACTAATCTAAGGCCGTGTAATTGTTATGCAGGCAAGCAAAAACATAAGTGAAAAAAGGACAAAAGTATTTTTGAGTATCAAACATGTTTGCACTGTCACTACATCTATAGGGTTAAATGTATGCAAGATTATCTATCTTGAGTTTGATACTTCACATACATATTGAGTACAATTCTCATATAGCTGATTAAAACATTGTAAGTTACTTATCATAGTACTCTTCTGGCTAAACCTGAAAGTTAGCATGTTGATGTGTGGCACGTTTTACACTGTGCACAAAATGTGCTATGAAGCGTATACATTGGACATACAAGTGTAAAGCAATGGTCAATAGTACCTAAGACATGTCTGTTAAAATGTTGAAATGTGTTTGAGTTTGCCTATTTGCATAATACACAGTTACTTATGTCTAAGTAACTATGTACCAAATTATGGACTGATGGCATTTCCCACCTTTCAGGTGACCAGGGATATGGTTTGCAGCCATGATAATGACCGCATTCCAAAATCCCCAGACAGATGGCCAAAAAAAGCATAACTCTGCTCTGAGCAAAACACAAAATGCTGTGGAGCAAAACTTTGGGGTCCTAAAGTCCTGTTTCTGCTGCTTGGACAACTCAGGTGGAAGACTCCTGTACTCGCCTCCTATGATGTACAATATTATCATGCAGATATAGAGCACACAATGGCAGGTCATGTGAGAAGAGACTAAATAGTGGTTAATTCCTTTTCATAATTACATAAATATGATGGTAATTATTAGAATTGGCATAATGACAGAAATTATTTAAACCTATCATCCAATGAATTTCTTTTGTGAACCCATCCAATATGTGATTTTTGTGTGTATGTGAAGTTACATATAGGGGGTCATTACAACCTCGGCGGTCTTTTAGCAAGACCACCGAGGTACCGCCGTGCGGAAGACCGCCAGTAGTGGCGGTTTGCCGCTCGGCGTATTATGACCGTTGGCTGCCCTCTGTCGTTTTTCCGACGGAGAGCCGCTAACAGCCATACTGGCGGGCGGCGGGGAAGTGGAGGTTGCTCCACCTCCACCGTCACGCCAACAGAACACCGCCCAGCTAATCACGTCCTGTGATTCTGTGCGGCGGTGTTTTGTTGGCGGTGTGGTGTCGGCAGAGCTGCCCCCATGGCTCCGTCCCCTCCCGGCAGATCGACGGAATAGGTGAGTCGATCGTCCGTTAGGGGAGGGGGGTGGGAGGGGTGTTGTGTGTTGTGTGGGTGCATGGGGTGTGCGTCTGTGTATGTAGGGGGGTGTGTGAGTGCGTGTATGCTTGCTGGGGTGTTGCGTGTTTTGGGAATGAGTGCGTGTATGTCTGTAGGTATGACTGTATGGATGTGTGTGTGTATGTTTGAATGTGGGTGTGCGTGTCTGACTGTGTGGGTGGATGTTGGCATGTATGTCGGTGTGTGTGCGTGTATGTGTGTTGGTGGTGCATGCGTGCGTGTCGGTTGTGTATGTGTAAGATAATGTCGGGGTCGGGTTGGGGAGGGGGTGGTGGGGGGGGTAGGGGAGGGAGTTGGGGTGGCGGTGGGGGAGACCCCTATCAGTGCCAGGGAAGGAATTCCCTGGCACTGATAGTGCTTAACGCCATGGATTTTATGGCAGTTCCTACCGCTGGAAATCCACAGCGGTAAGCCGGGTCAAAATACCGGCGGCAGTATTGTAACGGCCGTCGGGCTGAAGACCCAGGTCTCCAGCCCAGCGGTCGTCTCCGCCCTTGCGGGCGGAACGGAGAAGCGGCGGATGACCATGGCGGTAACCGCCATGGTCATAATACTCAACAAAAGACCGCCAGCCTGTTGGCGGTCTTACCGCCGCTTTAACACCGTCCGCCAGGGTTGTAATGACCCCCATAATGTCTCAACTCGATGTAGGCCTCAACATGTATGAATCTTGATTTTCAAGCTGTTGCATATCTTAAACTAACAACAAACCAATGCAGCAAGCCAATGTGATGCAGTCCACTGCATAAAAGGGTAAGGGCTGTATTGCCCCATATATAGATATATATGGGGCATTCCTGTCCTCCCTCTCTTAAGCAATGCAGTACAGCACAGCAAGCTGTCTTGCTATGTTCTGCTGCATGGAAGTGTATTAAATGTGGCCATGAGTTTATGATGGCTCCCAATTCTCCCAATGAGTCAATCCCCAAGGGAATCTTGAGCTTGATGTGCATTGCAGACATGGACTAGCATAAAGAGTGGCAGCACTTTGCTGGAACAAATGGTACACCAGATATCATAACAGATCATGGGAGACCTCTGTCATGGGCAAAGGCCAAGCCTCAGGTGTAGATGTCAAAATGTAATTTGTTAAATTGGAATTCATGCATGTGTGGGGAGCCACAAAATGCACACGTGATACCATCCCAGCGCTGATTGATGTAAGGCCTACATTTTAAAACACTGTACGTAATACACATTTCCATACATTGCAGAGCAATCCAAGAGGTTCAAAGGTCCATACCAAAACATACTAAATTGCTGAAGTAGCAATGCGGAACATTTATCTGGAAAGTAAGACAAAAGAGATGTTTGCCAAGCATCACTTCACTTCAGGAATATAGAGAGATGGTATGTGTGAAGCATGTATGCCATAATGCAATCACAAACGGTACTATAGGAAGTTTACAAAAGAACATGGTATATAGAAGCACCTTTAATGGAGCTAACCTCCAAGAAACAGCCAAGAAAGGTCATGTGGACTTACTCATGTCAAAAGGCCTTTGCCACCCTTAAAGAAGTTCTGTGCTCACCACCTGTCCTAACTGCACCTGACTTCAGTAATATAATATTTTAGAACACAGGACTGAGGCAGTACTGTCACAGCTGAATGACTAGGGTCAGGATCTTTCTTGAATACAAAGAAGTGAGAGTAAGAAAGGTTATTGAGGCCTTTTACATATCCTCCTGTATCATACAATTATCTACAATATCAAACATGAAAAGCTAAAATTCATGTTTTGGTGATTTTGGTCCTGTCTCCTACAGGAATATAAAAATAATTAGGAAGAGACGTCTCACCAACCAAAAGGTGGCATGCTTCATCATTGGCTTCTCTTCTCATCTTGGTAGCGTAATACCAACACTGAGAGCTTCACCATGTCTGGGAGCTCCGAGATACACAGTGGTTCTGGACAATTCTGGCGGTTCAGGTAAAGTAGAAATGGTTGGAGGTTAAAACAAATAGTTTTTGTTCAGTGAGAACCTTCACCATTACTAAAGGAATAGTGTTGGGTACCTATATGGAAAATAATGGTTCTTGCATCATTATTATGCCAACATGTTTTGGCCAATGTCCTACTTCCTAACAGGTTACCTGGCATTCTTCAGGCCATTTAGACCTCTCTGCCTGCCCTCTGGCTAAGGGTGGTGAATCAAGGAGGCATAAGGTTCTCCTACCTGTTGGTTTACTTGAACCTAATTCAGGCTCCAATTCAATTCTCATTGGCTCAAAGGTTGTGGATACTTCCTAGTAGTAAAAGGTTTGTCAAGGGTACAGCATTACAGACTGCACCTAAGTAACAATCTCCTAGACAGCACTGATCCTTAATTATCTGCGTTAGAGATCCAGACAATTGTACAGTTAGGTACTCAAAGCAGGGGCGCATAACTCTTACCATGCAGAGGAAAACTGCAACCCATATATACCGGAGCATCCTTTGAGCATCTGTTGCCTGTATCCTCAGCTTCAGGACCATTCCATTGATGTCCATGGCAGTCTTTCTGTATAGTTTGGAACTTGCATAAAAACACTCTGCTGGCCAGGTACCTATTCAAAGTGTCCACTTTGGTCTACTTGACCTCTGACCAGTTGGAATTGGCCACCCAACCTGGGCCAGAGCAGTCAAACTAACTGTTTCAAACGTTTCAAAAGTTTACAGAGTTTTTGTTGACCAATGTTTGTTACCAGTTGCATATAAAAGTGAGAATATTTTCTAAAATCTGTATCCCAGGAACCATCATTGGATTTTGTTCATTAATGTTTCTAAAAATTCATAAAAATATAATCTATGTTTATAAATTAGTGTCTGATTTCTTTCATGTTGTGTGACTTTCTTATTTTGTTGCTTCGTGCTGTTAAATGCTTTACTCTAAATTACTTTGCCAAGCCAACCCAGGGTGGACCCAAGATCGTATTTGTGAATGTACTACACAATAAGGCCCCATAGCTGTATCATATACTGCACTCAAATCCACCTATAATGTATGTAGTATATTTGCATATTGTATTTCTGTAGCATGGACCTGGCCATGAAGCAGCTGGTTTTCAAGATGCTGTGGTCTTGTAAAGGAAGCTGATGGGGTTGTATTAGGAAGATGGGGGTGATTTGATCATATTCCTTCAGGCCCTGGGTGTTCGCACTACAGTGTGTAGGATGCCCTTAAGGGGCGCCAGTGTGGAATCTGGAAGGCTTGGAGCAAGACATTGCCACTGTCCTGATCCTGGAGTCACGAAGAAACAGTTTCACTTACTGTAGAAAACAGAGATGGTACAAAGCCATCTTTGTTTTTTTTTGACAATGTGTTCCTTCAGAGTGAAGTTGGTCTCAAGGTGAATTCTTATGACTTGGCGGTCAGTGAACTTTGGGGTTCGAAGCAGTTAAGGTTTATGTCACTGAGCCAGGTTTGTGTTGTTTTTTGTTTGGTGTTTGTGATTTTTTGGGACCTGGAAATGCCAATGTGAACAAAGTGGTGTCAGATGGAAAGGTAAAAGGAGAACCAGTGGGGAACTTTGTCTGTGAACCCCATTCGAGATTCCAGGGTGAGTTGGAGGATAAGGTGGTCAACTCTGTCAAAGACATCTGAGAATCCAAAGATATCTGGAGATGAGGTCATTTTCACCTGTGGTTAAAAGGGTATCATCTATGATGTGCAAGTTTGTGGTATCAATTTTGCAGCTTGATATAAAGCTAGACTGGTATTCGAACAGGAGATGATTAGTATTGATTTGAACTTGGAGGTAAACATAGACTATATTATTTTTGTTTGAATGTGTTCATCGAGATTTTATTTTCTTTTTTTTTAACAAGGAGCTCAAGAAATATCAATGTGAGAGTGTTCTGCTTATGTTTTTTCAAGTAGCACGGACCCGTAAATGTAAACACAATGTGCCAATTTGCATAGGAAAGAAAGAATAAAAGGAGAGAATGAAGACATATAATGTAACCAGTTCTTGATTTATCAACGGAATCGTTGCCACTATAGATTAGCATAGCTATCCAGAGTGCTCAGCTTTACAGAGCATAACAAAGAATTGATAAACATTCAGTAAAGAAGACCTACTTTTGGCTTCATTGTGCTTGAAATGAGAAAATATACTACTTTATATACAAACAGTTATTTCATGTATGCTTCCTAAAATGCTTGTAGCTTATCATTCAGTTTATGTATCACTTGTTCATGAGTGGCCATCACTGTCACTGCACTGGTACATTCCTCTAAAACCAGTGGTGAGGGCGATTTCATGCAGTCATTAATGCTGGTGGCATCCTGTGAATCATGCAAAGAGCTAGTTCAGCAGGGGGCTGTACATCTAAAAAATGCTTATTCTGGAGGGAAGTTGCCAGAGAGAGTCCGAACATAGTTGCAATCATATGCAAAGTCAGAGAATGTGTACCAACCCCGCCCCCGGGGTGTACACACCTCCAATAATCAGCATTCTGAGTGATTTTCACTTTTTAGAGTTTATAAGGAGGCCTGTGCCAATCATGCAAGAGTTTGTAAAAAACTGAATTTCAGTTGTGCTTCTCTGAGACTTCTGTTGTGGTCACAAAGTAGTTCTTTCAAGTTCTCCTCTTCATATTGTTTTTAGTGTGGTTGTCAGGTGCTGTGGAGGTGCTTCAGTGTCTTTTGGGAATATAGTATGTCCATTAGTGTAGCATAGAGACCAGATACCAATTTCTTTTCAGTCCCCCACAATGCCAATTATTTATTTGACCAGTGTTAGTGGGAAGTAGGGCAATTTGTTGCTGAGTTATTCCTTGCACTCATAGTAGAATAAGAATTGATTTGCATATAAGTGGAGTTCTGCTTTCAGATGCTGAAATGATTTGAAGACCACATTAAAAAGACTTGTTGCAGTTTGGAGATGCCACAGCTCTCCTATTGAGGCCAGTGGAGTACTTCTACTGAGAGAAGAGTTTCTATATTGTCCCACAGAGGAGCCTGCAGATGTAAAAAGGCACTTGCTGTATTAGGTTATGACTTGATCTTAACATTCAGAAATCCCCATCAGAATATGGTTATCACCTTCTCTTGAGAGGTAGGTTTGCTGTACATTACTGAGTATGCTTTCAGCCGCCCTGAATTTGGCCTTCACATAGGACTGAGCCAGGTGTTGCTAGCTCCAAATGAAAGTGGAAGGAGAGTTGATATAGAGTTAATCTGGAGTTAGGTCATATGGCATAACTCTATATTAGGATGCCACAGGCCACCTGAAGTCAAAGCAACATGCAAGTTTCCTGCAGATAACTTTGGTGTGTTTCCTTGTCATATTTAGTCTGTGATGTGGTGAACATTGATGCATAGCTGGGCTGTGGGTATTGGGTTTGGAGGCATGCTGAAGATATATTTAAAGCATGGAGCAACCACCATTTTGACAGAGTGTATGCCCCAACATGGAGAGATTTCTCTAGATCACAAAGTTCTTCTGCATTTGCTGTATCAGCACACCATGTTGTCTTTGATCATTACCTTCAGCTTGTTGCTAATAAGAATGCTAAGATATTTTATCTTCACTTTTACCCGTCAGGAGGGTAGGCTGTGTAGCAAGTGGACTGTAGTCGACATAATCATAGGAAGCAATTCGCTGTTGGCCCAATTAAGTTTGTGGCTTGAGAAAGTGGAGAGTTGTCCTTGTTTCAATTTAATTCAGTTTTAGTAATATTAACAATAACAATATTCTCACTTCCAAACATTTACATATGTGGATAGAAATTGTAAAGCATCATTACATGAGGATGACATGATGCTCATAATTAGCAAACCAGGTAAGTTTGGTATCTATTTTCTGAATTAATGGAAATAATTAGTGTAATTTTAGATCAATAAATAATTTGCAGGTACCTTACCCAGAATTGTTTTCTGCCTTATTTTATTAACTGAAATATCAAATGGTTCATGGAAGAATTAAGTATTTAGGAATCTTCCTACAGACAAACCTAAAGGGCTTAATGAAAAGAAATCAAGAATCTAGCTTTATGATGATTGGGGCTGTTAGAATTTTACTGGAAAGTATGTATTTAATTGTCTTGATGGATGTATATGCTTTGAAAATGTGTATTCTGCCCACACTACTATGGCCTAGATGTACAAAGCTTCTGAATAGTGATTCACAAATTGCAATGAATAGTGAGTCACATTTTGGGGATCTGTACTCAGTATCTATCATATAGTCACATGCTTTTTTTTAGTTCTCTCTGATTTGCATATGCAATATACCGATTCTTAAATACTGAATTGGTAAATTGCAAATTGTGATTGTCCCATTGGGTACTGTTTGATGTACTTACAATGTGGAAGTGCTTAAACATGTGCTCTTTGGAAGCCTGGGGAACACAGAGGAAGGAAGGCATTGTTGACTGGGCAAACATTCAAGGGATATCTTTAACCCATCTCCCAAATGAATATTGTGCTGCTCATAATAACATGCTTTCTGTAAAAGGCTCCTTTACACTGTCCGACTTCCAGAAGAAAAAAATATAGAAACATATTCAGGACCAAATAAACTTGGGTGGAATACCTCAGCATACCATAGAAAAGATTCACAAACAATGGCACGGCCAGAGATCAAGAACAAAATAAAAAAATGGCAAATTGGTTAACAAAGACACAGAAAACAGATGGAGGACCCTCACCTCAGCCACCACCAACAACCTCTCAAGGAATTCATAGAGTTCACCTTACAGTGGGAGTGTATTGTTGATATTACTGGTGTTGATACTCTAACCCCACTATCTACATCTAAATGTAAGTGTAAAAATAAGACTATATGTAAACTTCAATGTTTAAAAATACTATGAAGTAGGAATGCAAAAATATGCAACATCCATTCCAGATTAATTTTCATTTTATCTTTGTGTTGCTTTATCAAGGATGCAGTACCTACAGGTCCTACAGGTGCTTGAGTCACAAATATAAACTAACGCTTTTGTGTAAGGTTACTACTTTTAAGTATTCACAAACTCCATGCTGATTTGTATTATTCCTCATTCCCTACACTTATGTGTGTGGAGATCTGTGCACCTAGAGACTCTGCAACTGGGGTGGAGGACTCTGCACACATCAGTATATAAGTATGAGTGTGGAGTCGTAAAACTCAGAACAAATTTTATGAATTGCATTTTGTATTGCATTTTGTAGTGCTACAAAATGTACTACAATATGTAGCTTGTGAAGCAGGCCCATACAGTCTCCCTTTTTTTTTTAAATGATACATGCATAACTAAACATAAAAGAAAGTACATTAGAACTACAAATAGTTATGAGTTATAATTTTAGTTTTTAAAGTACCAAAAAACTCACTAGTTATTTAAATGAGTTCAGTAACAGATGTTGTTATATAACAGAGGTGGGCCATCAGAGAGGACAAAAGTCAGAAGCAGCGCTACCAGTGGAGAGTGGCCACCAAACTCAAACCACCACCTGACCACTGGTGCCGCCAGGACACCGCTGACCCTGTTCCAAGTTCACCGCAGGGCCGGCAGGCAGAAACAGTGCATGTCTCACAGATTTGAATGCTGACTGATTTGTCGTGCAGTGTAAGTATTTCTTTGCCATATCACTGTGGTTGTATAGTTGTTTTCCTTTCTAGAATATTCACCTAAAATTGTATATTTCATAATCAATGCTAGTTTTTAGACCTGTCAACCATAGAGTAGTCTTGCCCCAAATGCTTTACCTACTTACTTCCAATGTCTGCTACATTTTTGTTTCTGTTCGCCTTAGGACTCTGTGCACTTTACCACTGCTATCCAGTATTAAATTTGCTTTTGTTGACAGCGCTAAACATGGTTTTGTTGACATATACTTAAGTGCCACATTTAAATGTACTTGTAAGTCCCTTGTAGATTGGTATAACATTTAACCGGGGCCTATACAATAATGCTACCAGTGGGCCTGCCATACTTATTGTACCACCCACCTAAGTAGCACCCTAAAACCTGTCACTGCCCTTCCATTGCAGCCTGAATGCAGTTATGTTATGGGATTTGTAAAGCGCATGGCTGCTCCATCTACTGAGCTTCCCAGCACTAGCATGGGGATAAGATTGGAGAAATCGGTGCGGCAGTGAAAAGTTTGGAGAAAAATGGTAGCTTAAAATTCTGTGCAACAGACCCAGGCTTTCAAAAACTTCCTAAAATGCAGATGATTCTCAGTGTTCCTGATCTACAGGGGAAGCGAGTTCTAAGCAGCAGAGGTCTTGGCTCTAAAGGAAAGTCCACCTGCTTTTGTTTGTCTGACGCAGGGGATCACAACTAACACGAGATCTGCAGGGTGTAGCGCATAGGCTGGGCAATAGGGAAACACCAGGGCCCATATTTATACTTTTTTTGCGCCGCGTTTGCGTCATTTTTTGATGCAAAGGTGGCGCTAACTTACAAAATACAATTGTGTTTTGTAAGTTTGCACCGCTTTTGCGTCAAAAAGTGACGCAAATCCGGCGCAAAAAAAGTATAAATATGGGCCCAAGTTCACCAGAATGGGGGGCCCTTGGGAGTACAGAATTTTGTGTACCATGCACAAAGATTTAAAAAGAAAATGTTTCTCCACAAGGAGCCAATGTAGCTTTACAACAGGACCAGAGGCCGAGCAAAACTTAGGGAGTGAAAACAAGAGTCTGATGGCAGCATTTTGGACTTGCTGGAGTGTCTTAGTCACTGATTTGTTGGCTCCCAAATATAGAACACTACAGTAATCCAGTTGAGCTAAAATTGTGGCCTTGACAATAATCTGGTGTGTGTTGGGATCGAAAAACCCAATAATTAATTTAAGATACCTTAAAAGCCCAAAGCAGGAGCCAGCCACCATGTTTGCCTGAGGCTCAAAAGTCAAGGCGTTCTCAACATTAACACCCAGTTTTTTTACAGAGGATTTTGGCATGGGGGCCCAACATGGATAGGCCACTAATCTTCTCCCCACAAATAGGTATCATTGTCTAACAACAGAACCTCTGTTTTATTAGTGTTTAGGCAAAGACTGTTGGCATTCATCCGTTCTTCCACTGCCTGTAATCTTTTTTGAATATTAGCACAGTCAAGTGAAGGATTATCTGTAAAATAAGAGTACTAACTGTGTGTCGCCAGCATAGGATTTCAGTGTCATCCCGGTGGGTTCTACGATCTGTGCAAGTGATTGAACATAATTATTTAATAAACTGGGGCTTAGTGATGACCCTTGTGGGATGCCATGATGTAGAAGGTGAGTGTTAAAATTAAAAGGTGGAGCAATGGCCAATGCCGATGCTCTGTAGGCACTGTAGCAAGATCACATGAGACACGGTATCAAAAGTGGTGCTCAGGTCCAGCAGAATCAGCACCAATGTGCGTCCTTTGTCCAAGGCCAGGTGAAGCCACTCTGTCACTGCAATTAGTGCTATTTCAGTTCTGTGCCTTGGACTAAAGCCATTCTGGAAGGTGTCTAGTATATGATATTCATCCAGGTATTTCACCAGTGTGTTATTAAAGCTCCTCTCATTGACCTTCACAAGGAAAATCAACAAGGAGATGGGGCAGAAATTCTCAGGTCTTGGTACATCTAGATATGGCTTCTTCAGCAGAGGGATAACCTTAGCATGTTTTCATTTACTAGGTACCTGGGCTGACAATATAGATGGATTGATTACTTGTAGACAGAGCAGCATAGGGGAGTCTGCAAGCCTTTAACTGATTTAACTTGATGACAAATAGCCAGCATCATTTCCAGGTCCAGGAGTGGGAAGGAGTTAAGCGCTGATCTAGAGTTTGGCATCTCTGAAAGAATTCTGTTAGCAGGAACAGAGTCTAAAGAGACTTGAATGTAGATGCCATGTATTTTGTTTACTAAATATTCTGCTAACTTCTTGCATTGAGCATTGGTAGTAACAGTGGGGTCAGCTGAAAGTGTCTATTTTAGTATGTTGTTTAGTAGCTTAAAGATTTCTTTGTACGGGTTAGAACTATTTTTGATTGACTTGGTGAAATAGTGAGCTTTTGTTTTTGAAATTCATTTATGCTAATCCTTGATGGCTGCCCTACATTAGTCAGAAGGGGGTCATATATTTTCCTCCAGGAGTGCTCCAGGATTTTTAAGTGCTTCTTTGCTGCTGCAAGAGTTTTGCTAAACCGAGGAGGCATTTGTTTGTTCCTTATTACTTTAATAAGCTGTAATTCCTAACTGAAAGGTGGTAGATTTGTCATGGCTAGCACCTATGGAATTATAATGATAAACTCTATTTAATGGTAAAGTTGGATTTTTTTAATTACAAGTTTGAAAATGTCAATTTTAGAAAGGTGCCAGTTTACTGAACTTAGCCCTTTGTGTCTGCAGGCTGTCTTGGGCCTCATGACTGGGTGTAGCTGACAGTTAAACATTGTGAATTAAAGGGATGAGGTGTGCCTCAATGGGCCATCAATAGGCAGGATGGAGGAGGGATGGAGCTGATCACAGCCTGGCTTACACCTGAATAGGCTGTTGTAGTATTGTGTTTATATCTGTATCAATATTGTAGGTAGTGTTTGTGTAGTATATTAATGTATGTTTGTATTTTATGTTTTAAGGTTATTTGTATTATGTAGTTTTCATTTGGTATCTTCCAGTCCCTCCTTCAGCATTTAGTATCTCCCTCAGCTGGACAGCATTCCGTGCTGGACAGTTGATGGAGCTGGAGGTTCTACTGGAGGTTGGAGTTCCTGTTATTTTACCTGTGAAGTTTTACTGAAATAAATGGTTCTATTATCATCTCCTGTGTGGACCTGGACTATTCCTCAACCTTGATGCTACATTTTTGGCGACGAGCTGGCGAACTTCATCCCTGCAACAGGAACTCTAGTCTATTTTTGGCCCTGGTATTGTTGATCACCTTATCTTACTCTTTATTGGTTTATTTTTTATTTTCCTTGTGTGTTACCCTCTCCATTTATTTTCTATCTTTCATATTCTATGTTTATTTTTATTTTTTTCTTTCTTCTACAGTTTTTTTTTATTCTTGCTACTTTTTTCATTCTGTGGATTATCTTTCCCTCTTTTCTATTGTCTTCATTCATTTATCATTAGGTTCCTTCTACGCTTTATAGCTCTTCAGGGTGCTATTTGCTATTTTGTTTCCCTTCAAAATTGCATGGTTTCTGTCGGCGTTACGTGCCGCCAACGAATTCTGTTGTTGCTTGGCCGCGTGTGCGGTTACCAAGCAATGAGGCACGCGTTCATATTTACACGCGCCGGCTTTCTCCTTGTTGCTTGGCCGCGTGTGCCGCTACCAAGCAGCGAGACACACGTTGTATTTACACGCACCGGCTTTCTCCTTGTTGCTTGGCCGCGTGTGCGGTTACCAAGCAACGAGGCATGCGTTGTATTTATATGCGCGTCTTTCTGTGCAGCTGGTTTTCTTCTCGCGCGCACTCGTGCATGTCCAGTTTTCTTTTTGCTTCAGTGTCTGCTCGTGCACGATAAAGCTTTTACTTTGTAGTTTATGTCATATTTGAAGTTTCTTGGGTGGCTATGAATATTTAAATTGTGCGCATATTTAAAACATTGTTAATTTTTTGTTTCTGCTATGTTCTTCCGATTCATATTTCAATCGGAAATTTATAAAATGTAGTGTTTACTCTACATTTTAATTTTAATTCCGAACATTTCGTTCGTAGTTCAACTTTCTCCTGTTGTTTATTCATGTTCATTGTTACATGTTTATTCTTTTATTAACAGGAACATTGTATTCCTTTGGATTTGAGCTTAATACTGCTTTGTACTAATATCTTTCTGTCTTTACTTTTCTTTTGTTCTGTTATTCTGATTCTAATTTTCCTTGTTCTTCATTTTCCTTCTTTCCATAATGCAGAATATTTCACCTCCTCCTTTTTTCTTATCTTCTCCTGGTGATCCGACAATTCCTTGGCCAAAGTGGAAAAACGTTTTTTAACTTATTTAAAGGTTTGTGGAACCAATTTATCTATTGAAAGAAAAACATCACTTCTTCAACATTGCTAAGGTGCGGAATGGCAAGAAATATTGGAGACCTTACCTGCGGTGTCTATTGTGGATGGAGCTGTAGGTGATGCTCCTTTAAATGACTTTGAGGAAACTCAAAAGGCTTCGCCTTGACAACTCATTTTTTACCAAAAGTATCTATTCTTCTACAAAGGTTCTATTTTGGCAAAAGTAAACAGATGGATGAAGAATCTATAGAAGATTATATAACGAAACTTCACAAACTGGCTTCTCTTTGCAATTTTGGTGCTTCTATAGATGAACGCATAAGAGACCAATTCATGTTGGAATGCAAAAGTGATAAAATTAGGGAGGCTCTATGGTCCAAGAGTGATCCCTCTCTTGATGAAGTGTTGAAGGTTGCAAAGCAAATTGAACATTCTCAATCTTGTATTGAAACTTTAAATAATTCTAAAGCCTCTTCTTCCATAAACAAAATTGATTCAAAGTCTAAACGTTTCATCAACCTAAAGAACAAAACTAAAACATTTAGTTTTAGATGTGGGTCACTTTCTCATCTAGCGAACTTTTAAGACTGTCAAGCTATTCATGTTGACTGCAACAAATGCAACAAAAAGGGTCATTTTGCTAAGTGCTGTAAGTCCACTAACAAAAGCAATGTGAAAATTAATGAAGTGTCTGACGATAATGAAAATCAACCTTTCATCTTACAAGTATTAAATTATGTTAACTGTATTTCCACCATCCAGTGTGAATATCCAAGAGATCTTGTAATGATAAATGAAATCCCGATCACTATGATGATGGATCCGGGTGCTAACCTCTCTCTTGTATCTGTGGAAGATTATATGACGTCTTTTGAGGGTAAAGTTGACCTATTATCTCCTGATGTTTTGCCTTTTTCGTATGGTGGTAAACCCATTGAATTAAAAGGATACTTTAATGCAAAGATTAATTTCAAAGGAAATGAAATATCTGGTAAAATTTACGTTCCTGTGGTTGGTGACACCATTTTGAGTTGGCCACATCAGAAAGAATTGGGAATAGTTTTAAACCCTAATGCTGTGCCTCAAGTTACGGTCCAAGAGGGGACAGATATTGAACGTCAATTATGGAGTGAATACCTGGATGTGTTTAGTGCCAAAGTAGGGTGCATAAAAGGCTACAAACATCAGATTGTTTTGAAAAAAAGATGCACAACCTATAGTTTCAAAATTGCAAAATATTCCTATAAGTTTAAGAGGAAAAGTGAAGCAAGAACTTGAAAGGCTTAAAGGCTGTGGAATTATCCAGGAAGTGGAAGCAGCACAATGGATAGCTCCGGTAGTTGTTGCGACCAAACATTCTGGAGACATTAGACTGTGTATTGATCTTCACAACCTGAATAAGCAAGTGGTTGAAGACAGATTTCCATTACCGAACATTAAGGAAATGATAAGTTCATTAGGAGATGCAAAAGTTTTTTCTACTCTTGATCTAACTTCTGCGTACCATCAAGTGCAACTGACTGAAGACTCAAAACTTCTCACCTCTTTCATTACTCCCTTTGGCGTTTTCAAATTCAATTGTATGCCTTTTGGTCTGTGTTCTGCAGCAGCTGTATTCCAAAGGCTTATGCAAGATATGTTAGGGGAGTTGGGAGGTGTATGTTTTTTCCAAGACGATGTTCTTGTATTCACCAATACTCATGAAGAACATCTTAGGAAATTAAGAAGTGTACTTTCGTTGTTCAGAGCCAAGGGTATCACGCTGAAAAAAGAAAAGTGTAAATTTGTTCAGTCTCAGATAACGTATTTAGGACATGTTATTTCATGTGATGGGGTCAAACCGAAAGATGATTTAGTACGTACCATTACAGGTTTGTCTACTCCTAAGTGTAAAAAAGACATTCAAATCTTTTTAGGCATGGCAGAATTCTATGCTAGGTACATTCCCAACTTTGCTAAAAGATCTTGCTCTATTAGATCCTTGCTCAAGAAGGGGAGTGAATTTGTTTGGTCCTCGGATTGTGAGAAAGAATTTCAGGATCTCAAGGAAGCTCTTTCTTCTGCTCAATCCCTTAGTAGCTTTCAACCTGGCCTTTCTTGTCATCTTATTACAGATACATCTGATAAAGGTCTGGGTTGTGTGTTGAAGCAACTAAGGGGGGGTATTGAGTCTACGGTTGCCTTTGCTTCTCACACTCTACGTGGTGCAGAATTAAATTATTCTACCATCGAGAAAGAAGCCCTGGCAATTTATTGGGCCATTAAGAAATTTATACAGTTTCATTGGGGAATCTCTTTTGAAGTTCACTCCGATCATAAACCATTACAAGAGATTTTTGGGAAGAAAGGTTTAGATAACGTTTCTTCCCGCATTTGTAAATGGATAGTTGGGCTCCAAGATTATCGTTTTACGGTAAAATATGTTCCAGGATGTGACAAGATAGCAGATTGCTTGTCTAGGTTAGTGTCTGGTGATGAGACAAATGAGTGTGATAGTATGTTGTGGTGGACGGATGAAGAAGTACAAGTTTGTACCATAACGGATGGGTGTGTTTTAGAAGGTGAATGGCGTGAAGAATTAAGTAAAGATCAAGATCTTTCTGAAGTGATGAAATTGCTGGAGTCGGGGAAACTGAAGGATTACCATGGCACTTCAATTTCTCCTTACAAGAAGGTGTGGGATGTGTTGTGGTCACATGAAGGTATGTTGCTGAGGGGTAACAAACTTGTTCCTCCAACATCTTTACGTGGCCGGCTCCTTGCTCTCTCTCATTCGGGTCATCCTGGTATAAGCAAAACTAAGGAAAGGATGAGGGCTTCTTATTGGTGGCCAGGAATGGATATTGCTTTAGAAAGGAGAGTATGAGATTGTGTTGAATGCTGTTTGGCAGACAAGACACTTAAGGTGAGGACTCAACCGTTAGTACTTATAGAAATTCCAAATGAAGTGTGGGAAGAAGCTGCTATTGACATTTTGGGACCTGTGTCCTCAGGGTCTAGTTCTAAGTATATCATTGTGCTAATGGACATGCTTTCCCGTTGGCCTGAAGTTTGCATAGCTTCTGAGATCACTTTGAAGATAGTGGTGGACTTTTTGTCCAAAGTTTTCAGCAGGGAGGGGAATCCTGGCGCAATTTTGTCAGACAATGGTGTTCAATTCACCTCGAAGTTTATGAGAGATTTTCTCTTGTCAAGGAGAATTGTTCACAAAAAATGTGCTCTTTATCCTCCTGAAACCAATGGTATGGTGGAACGTTTTAATAGAACGTTGAAAGAAACCATACAATTAGCTAAATTAAATGGAGTTGCTTGGGAGAGTTGGGTGGAAAACAAAGTTGAAGAGTACAGGTTTACTCCACATTCCAGCACTGGACAGACTCCTTTCTTATTGTTTAGGAAACGAGTGCCACATACCAAAATCAATCCCCCCCTGGCTTAGGAAACATCTCTCTTGTGTTGTGGATAAAGAATCTATTGAAAGAAATGCTAAAGATAAAGATGAATATCACTGTCTTAAAAGGAAAGAAATCTATGATGTTCGTAAATCTGTCAAAGAAAACGTTGTACGTGTTGGAGACAAAGTTAGAGTTAAATTAACTAGAACTAACAGGTCTAGTACATCCAAGTTCCGTCCTGTACATGAAGGTGTTAAAGTGTTTAGAGGGGCTGTCAAACTTGATGATGGGCGGATCTGGAATTTGAATAGAATTGTTGTGATTTAATTTATATAGGAAGGGGGGTGGTGTAGTATTGTGTTTATATCTGTATCAATATTGTAGGTAGTGTTTGTGTAGTATATTAATGTATGTTTGTATTTTATGTTTTAAGGTTATTTGTATTATGTAGTTTTCATTTGGTATCTTCCAGTCCCTCCTTCAGCATTTAGTATCTCCCTCAGCTGGACAGCATTCCGTGCTGGACAGTTGATGGAGCTGGAGGTTTTACTGGAGGCTGGAGTTCCTGTTATTTTACCTGTGAAGCTTTACTGAAATAAATGGTTCTATCATCATCTCCTGCGTGGACCTGGACTCTTCCTCAACCTTGATACTACAGCTGTATCCTGTCTCCACACAAAAGGCCAACAACCCTGTATTGCCACTGCAGCCAGTTTGGAACCAAGGCAGGGAAGTCAGGAAATTCCAAGCACTTCAAGTAACATTTTCAGAAACTTATTCCATCTTCCTGAAGAAGGGCACCAGGATATAAAAATAGGACCCCTTCAGTCCACTACTGGACCAGCGAAAGGGCTCTCAGAGGGCTACCTGTTGCTGTGACCGACTGTGCACTCTGCCAGACGGCTGCTGTATCTGGAAGGACTGTTCTGTTGTATAGAGCCTGCTTTGAATCCTCAGAAGCCAGCCCTGCTCTTGAGCCCTGCATCTCCACTTGCAGCTAGAACTACCAGAAGTGATTCAAGTGCTGGTTTGCTGGCCTCTTGTTCAGGGCCACACAGACATAGCAGGCTTTCACCATCTTGAATCCACTCCCGAACCCAGCCTGAGTGAGCCCTGAACCCTCAAGATTTATCCTAACAGTAATGGACCCTTTGTTGTGATGCTAAAAGTGCTCTGATGGGCAATTGCCAAATTTGAGGATTTAGGCAAAACTTTGCCAAAAAGTGCTCTGAGAACCAGGAGGAGACCTGGACCAAAGTGCTTGCCTATCTGGCCAACGTGCATTGCCGGTCAGACTGACTTCACAGCTTCTCCCTCTACATTCTTCTCTGCAGCATCACATCTGTTTCAGAGGTCCTTGGCCAAAGAGGTATTTCAATTTGTGGAATTGTCTTCAGCTACAGACCTTTGCTTTGCCCTGCTGGAGATTTTTGACCTCTATTTTGGTGACTAAAGGGGATATTCATACCCCATTTGTGCCAAATCTACATCATTGTTTTACGCTATTTTTGGCGCAAAACTTACTCCATATATATATTTTGACGTTAGACATGTCTAACGTTAACATATTGGAGTTTGCACCATTTTTTAGATGTGGGATTCTACCTTGCATCAATGAGATGCAAGGTAGGCGCTCCCATCAAAAAATTGGTGCTAACCCCATAGCCTCATATTTATCCCCGTGCTAAAATGATGCACGGGTGGGAGGAGGGGCTAAGTAATGGTGCAACGCTTGCGATGCACCATTATTTAACACATGGGTCAGACCAGGCATTAAGGGACCTGTGGACCCATTTTCATAGTTAAACAGGATGGAATGGGTCCACAGGTGCCTTACTCAAGCCCCAGGAGCACCCACACCAGAAGGACTCAGAAGGATTGGGGAACCCAACCAAGGTAAGTAGGGTAAGACTAGGTAAGTATTTGTTTTTAATTAAAGTGCCATCAGGGGCCTAACTCGGGGCCCTCTGCATGGCACAGGGTGCAATGGTCATGCCCATGGGATTCCTGTCTTTATTAAGACAGGAGTCATGTGGTATGGATGGTTTTGCACCAGAAAATGACGCTAGGCTGGTTAGAGTATTTTTTTTTTTACTCTAATCAGCCTAACATAATTTTTTGGTGCAAACCCCCCTTCTCCCATACCGCCAGCCCCACCAGGCTTACGTCATTTCTTTTTTTTTTTAACGCAAGCCCATCTTTAGCACTGGCTTGTACCATTCCATAAATATGGCGCCCATTGGGTTCTCAGAAATGGTGTAAGCCGGTGCTAAACGTTTTATAAATAATATTAATAAATTATATATATATGAGTATAAATATGCCCCTAATTCTGAAGGTAAACATCTTCACTATGGCTTCGCTACATGGCCATCTGACAAGGATGCTCCCTTCTCTGAAACTTCTGTAGCCTTGCCCTGCTGAATGTCTACCATCTCAGACATTTTTCTTCAGAAATGTTTCTATGACTGAAGCTAAGAGCTGACCGGGCTGTCGTAGTTGGAATATTGCTATAAGCAAGAATGCTGGTTTAAAGATGAGAGCACTTTTGTTTGTAGGTGACTAGGCCAATCCTACAATAAGTCGCAACTGTCGGGCCAGCCTTCCGGCTCACAAGCAGTACCGCACCAGAAACCCAAACAGTAAAAGGTGATTTGTGACAGCCGTTATGCATGGACTCAATAGTGTGACATCTCAGGGGAGTCATGGTTAAATGGAGATTACCCTTTTCTCACATGAGCAACAAGTCTCATTCACACAAATGCAATGAAGGAGATGCAGTAAAGTTTTCAATAGGTTTTATTTACAAGACTGTAATCTACTGTAAAATGCATGGCCTGCAATGATTAAGATAATGAACAATGCAAGAACCAGAATTGTAAAAAAGAGAGTCATGAATATAAAGACCCACAGCATCTTGCAATGACATGAAATGTAAAATAGATCCTAATACCCTACATGGTGAACCTAACCTCTTACCTAAAGAGAGCTAGGTGTGTTAAACCTAATTTGCCAGTACAATGTCCATGAGAAATGCCCACCAACCCTCGTTACCTTGGAAAGAGATCTCTAGATCAGACTCCGTTTCAGACACGAAGGATGGATCTGCCTCAAGGCAATGTGTAGCATAGATAGTATTGATGGCCTCTGGTAGGAATCCCTCGGATAACCTTGTCTGCCTGAGATGCATTTATACAGATCTTGTAGGATCCCTGACGCAGGTATGTTCCCAAACAATAGATAAGAAGGCAAGCTTGGGGTGGCAATTACATAAACAATTCCCTCCAAAAGTACATAATATTCGTGTCACGCATAAGTGGAAAAGGGACATGATGTGAATACCTATGTCTATTACTTTTCTTTGAAGCTGATAATGACACCTTCACAGAGTGAAATCAAAACATCTTCCTAACTATAAACATAGCAGCCATCTTGAAAGAAATAATTAAATAAATGTGCTAAAACAGAGCAGGCTAAGTAGGTTAAAACCACTACGTGACGGGGACAGGCCTGCAAGTCAGAAGGCTAAGCTATCTCCTGATTCCCAATAAAACTAAATAGGACCCACTACAAGGCTCAATCAACTACTCGTATCCGAACCACACTCCATTCGCCGTGGGCCTCAACGTTAGACTTTGACCCGGTCTTGTGCGACTAGATGCCCTTGGTTGGTGCTTTGATCTCTTTGGCTGTCAATTTCACTTTGGTTCTACTGATTGAATTTTTGTCATTTTGAGGTCAAATAATTTATTATAAATTACTCTATTTTCCTAAATTGGTTTGGGATTGTTCTTTGGTTGTATTTTCCACTTTATTACTGTTTGTGTGCTGCATAAATAATTTACTCATAATTTAAGCCTGACTGCTTTTTGAGCAAAGCTACCGAGGGTTGAGCACAGGTTAGTTTAGTGACGTTTTGAAGTTCACTCTGCAAGGAATTGTGCCTGTATCTTGAACAGGGCTCACACCATAGCCATGCAACAACCCAATATCTCACACTTGTTTACACTTTGTTTACATCTCTATTCTGTTTTGTCAGCCCGAGGGTGTCTGAGGCTTTCTATTGTTGCTGGAGGAGTTTGGCATTTAATGAGGCTGGATGGGCATTTAAGTGCTGGCTATGCTTTGAGATATTTTCACAGTTTGTATGCTTTTTGTCACAACACTGGGATCGAAGATGTGATGGTTCATTCAGTTTGGGAAGTAGCACAGAATTACATAGAGTGATAAGTAATGTTTGTTTGATACATTTAGGGGCATATTTATACTCCGATTGCGCCGGAATTGCGTAGTTTTTTTTGACGCAATTCTGACGCAAAACTAACTCCATATTTATACTTTGGCGTTAGACGCGTCTAGCGCCAAAGTCCATGGAGTTTGCGTAATTTTTTTGCATGGACACCTACTTTGCGTTAATGAGATGCAAGGTAGGCGTTCCCGTCTAAAAAATCGACTCCGAGGCATGTGCGTCGGATTTATACTCCCGGGCAAAATTCACGCCCGGGAGTGGGCGGGTCAAAAAAAATGACGTACGGCCGCTTTTGCGCCGTTTTTTAGCGCCTGCAAAAGGCAGGCGTTAAGGGACCTGAGGTGCCCTTCCATGCCCCCAGGGACACCCCCTGTCACCCTTGCCCACCCCAGGAGGACACCCAAGGCTGGAGGGACCCATCCCAGGGACATTAAGGTAAGTTCAGGTAAGTGATTTTTTTTTTTTTTTGTGGCATAGGGGGGCCTGATTTGTGCCCCCCTACATGCCACTATGCCCAATGGCCATGCCCAGGGGACAGAAGTCCCCTGGGCATGGCCATTGGGCAAGGGGGCATGACTGCTGTCTTTGCTAAGACAGGAGTCATTTCTATGGGGGTTGGGAGTCGAAACAAAAGGCGCAAATCGGGTTGAGGCGAAAAAATTGCCTCAACCTGACTTGCCCCATTTCTTGACGCCCAAGCCCCATATCCCCCTACGCCGGCGCTGCTTGGTGTACGTCGTTTTTTTCCACGCACACCAGGCAGCGCCGGTGGCTAACGCCGGCTAACGTCATTGATTAAATACGGCGCCCGCATGTCACTTCAGAATGGCGTTAGCCGGCGCTAATTTTTTTGACGCAAAACTGCGTTAGCGCAGTTTTGCATCAAAAAGTATAAATATGGCCCCTAATTTTCTGAAGAGTGACAGCTAGTCGGCTGACTGTGTACTTTTTTTGACAGTTCTACATATTGCTCATTCTTTTTACAGAATGTGTGTTCTACTAATGGTTTTACGACTGCAAGTGTATTCTAACTTGATCCAATTATGCATTTTTTCATATTATGACCATCTCAGTAATCTTGATAGTACCTCCATATGTTGACGTACTGTGGAAGTCACCTTGTTTTCATTCCACTGTCTTCTACTAACTGTAGTTTGCAGGGTTGTATCACTTGTTCTCACCTAAATACCCATTCACATCCTTTGAGTGTGCTCCACTGGAAATTTCTTGTATCATTTGTGTGTGGATTTTTTCTCATATCTCATTTTCCTTTTTTTATAATTGATTTGATTTTGACCATGTTTTTATAAATATGGTGTGGATTGCATCCAAAACCTTTCTGTATGAGATCCACATCTGATTGTTTGTGGGTGCTGGTAAAGAATATTTTCTATGATATTGTTTATGTTTGTTGAATATTTCTGCATGTAAGTACTTTAGGTGTTTTGTTTGGTAGATAAGTGATGAATAAAGACTTGTGTAATCAGATTTATGGATTCATTATTGGTCGTCTGCCTCTAAGCATTATATTAACACAAAGGGGCATATTTACAAGCCCCTAGCTCTATCTTGAGCTGCCTTATCATCATTTTTTTGCGTTAAGGCGGCATTAAGGATGCCTGTCTCCTGCGTCATATTTACAAAGTGGTGCAATGCTTACATTGGGCCACTTTGTAAGACCTTGCCCCATATTATTTCTGCGCCATGCATAATGTATGCAAGGAGGGCATTCCAACTCAGGAAGGCCTGAAAAAATGGCACAGTAAAATTTTCAACTTTTCACTGTGCCATTTTTTCCATCATTTTTCATGCCTCCTCGGAGCAGGTATTAAAATGATGCACCCAATTTAATCAATGGGCCTTTGTGGGATTTGCTGCACTAGCGTGTGAATATTTTACACCAGTGCAGCAAAGCTCCACAATAGCATAAAAAATGTTAGTGTTATTGCCTAACAACTACCATGGTACACTGTATTGTAAATGGTGTTGTTAGGTGGGGCAGGGGCGACGCAAGAAAGTGGCACATCAGGACTGATGCACCACTTTCTTGTAAATATGCCCCAAGTGTACTGACATTAGCTTATAATTTATGAGTTAAGTTAGTTGGGCTCTGGAAGAAATCTTCTCATAGTTATCTTGCTGTTAGTAAATTGGCTTCATTTCAATTGTTTGGATTCAGTAACAGGCTGTATCATTTGATCTCTACAACAGATTGCCTTGTGCAATTTTACTGGTAAACCTCTTATATTTTTAGGTAACTTGGTGTGCACTTTTTGGCTTTTACTCTACTACCTGTGCTGCTGACTTTATTTCTACATGAGTGAGCCAGAGATTGCGCATGGAAACTAATTTATCTTTTAAAAGTCAGGTTAGTTGGACCCTGCAAGAGCTCTTCCAAAGCCTTAAAAATCTGATGTCCTACAAATAGTAAATTGACCTCTATTTCACTTGTGTGGATCCACTAAAAAGCTGTAGGAACAAACATTGTTGAACAATATTGTGTTCTGAAAATGACAAAGTTGTCCAGCTGTGCACTTAAAAACACTGGTTCTCAGAGGGTTAAGTATGTGACAATACATGCTCTACTACTAACAGCTTAAGTACACACATATGGTGAGGTAATAACCACAATTGGAAAATACCTGTGCCCAACTGAAAGGTATTTACCATGTGGGGTAAATATCTCATATTCTGAGTTTTTAACTTGCAAATGTGGCACATCATGCAGAATTGATATTTAACACACCAAATTCTACTTGTTTTGCCTTTTTACAGACTTTTGCTGCTAACAAGTTCAGCAGGTTTCACATGCAGGAAATATACCGGGACAACTGCAAGGGTGTGATAATTATCACATAAATTGTAATTCCAATCCCTTTCCAAATATGTGTTTCAACCCATATCAGAATTTAGGGGGTCATTACAACATTGGCGGTAAAAGCCACTTACCACCGTGCAGAAGACCGCCAATACACCGCCGCCACAGCTATTATGACCCTTATTTCGGAATCCGCCGAAATTCAGTCACCCACACAAGTCCGCCACACCAAAGGTCAGTGTTAAAATGGCAAAAACAAAACCTCCACCTCCACGCCAACAGAAACACGCCCATGCTATTACGACCCATGAATCCAAGCGGCAGTCTTTCAACCACGGTATTCCATTGGCAGTACACACCGACGCGATCAAAATACACACACATCTCCAAAACACTGCCACATTGAACAATTACAAATACACACACCTGATACACATACACACACCACTCCCACATACACAATACAATATAAAACACACACCCACATCACCCACAAACCCCTACGACAACAATTCTGAAAGAAGGCCAGAGAGACAGCACTGATTAGACAATCCCACCACACAGAGGCACACAACACCATCACCCACACAACATCCATGCACAAAACACCACACACCACTACACATCACTACACTCATCAACACATACACCACCTCACACATCACACACACCACCCCATGGCACGCTAAAGACACCCCCGATTTTCAGAAGAGGAGCTCAGGGTAATGGTGGAGGAAATCGCCCGGGTAGAGCCACAGCTATTTGGCTCACAGGTGCAGCACACATTCATAGCCAGGAAGATGGAGCTATGGCGCAGAATAGTCGACAGGGTCAACGCTGTGGGACAACACCCAAGAAATCGGGAGGACATCAGGAAGAGGTGGAACGACCTACGGGGGAAGGTGCGTTCAGTGGTCTCCAGGCACAACATCGCGGTACAGCGGACTGGCGGCGGACCCCCACCTCCTCCCCCACAACTAACAACATGGGAGGAGCAAGTCTTGACCATCATGCATCCAGAGGGCCTCGGAGGAGTCGGTGGAGTAATGGACACTGGTAAGTCGAATCTTAACTATCAGATCCCCCACCCTACCTGCATGCTATCACACAGCCCCACCCTCACCCCCTCAACCATCACTCAAACTCCTCACTAATGTACTAAGAACACAAACCACCCATCCCAACACCAAGCCCTGCATGACACAACTAAGCATGGTCGCCACTCACCAAAGCATGCCCACTGCACATACCCAGAACAACCCCCTAACCATCATCACACAAGCCCCCACACAGGAATGCTAGCACTGGGGTACACAAACACCCACCCATTGCACACCATGACACACACACATGCAATAATCATGCTCTTATGCCCCTGCAGGATCACGAAGGACCGTCACCACACTGGAGGGTCCAGACATCTCCACTCCATCCACAGAAGAGGCCCACAGTGACGATAGCAGCTCTGCCCTACTGGAGCCTGATTACCAGCCCGGACCATCGTGGGCCTCTGGACAGTCGGTTCCCCTTGCACAGGCACAGCCCAACACTGACCTTCCACCATCTGGTAACACCAGTACAGCACCCACCCAGCAGGCCCAAACCTCCGTACCCAGGACACGT
Organism: Pleurodeles waltl; assembly: GCF_031143425.1. NCBI lineage: Eukaryota > Metazoa > Chordata > Amphibia > Caudata > Salamandridae > Pleurodeles > Pleurodeles waltl. Next base: position 845,010,390 of record NC_090436.1, read on the forward strand.
CAATCAGCGGTGTGTCCACCACTACAGGGAACCCAGGATAACCCACCACAACAACAGGGACCTGGGGGCAGTGGTAGTGGGCACACAGTCCAGGGAACCCAGTGCCTGCAGGAGGACCAGTATTTGGGATTCAGGGAGGAGCTCAGGACCATCAGCTCCGCCTTGGGCACCATCGTAGGAGTGCTGAAGGACATACAGCAGACCTTGAGGGACACGTGGCACTCCAAGGGGCCCTTGACACTAGCCAGGACGATGAACTGCCCACCACCTCCGCCGGCGTTGGTGGACAGGACACCCTGCCACAGGACCACCACACCAGCACCCCACTTCCTGCAGACGGACAACCACCATGCAAGTGGGCCCTGAGATCCAGGAACAGGACAGAGCAAGATGGCAAGACCCCTGCCAGGAAATGAGACCACCCTGATTGTCCCCCCACCGTCCCACTTTGTTACCCTGTCCATACTTTAACTGCCCCTGCTCCACTTCCTACGCCCAGATGGGCAGTGCACCTGTGAGACTAATAGACTGGACTCTGCCATGGACATTCCTCCACCATCACCCCTCACCATTTTACAACCCCCCTCCAATATTGAGCACTTAAATAAACACCCTTGAACCACAAAACATTCTGGAGTCAGTCTATGTTTTTGTAAAATGTATTATCAATGACAGTGTCAAAATGCGTTTATAGTTGTTAAGGCAACATACCAATGTCACACATCACAAGTCCTTGAAGGATGCTTGCGGATGGCACACGTTGGTAACCACACCTGTGAAACCGTAATGGAAACGAACAACTCAGTCACCAAATAATCCAAGTAAATTACACACCGGATAGAGTAAGACGTGTGACAGTGAATGCAATGTAAAAAATGAAAATGTTCTCACCTGTGTGTCACTAGAAATATTGCTGTATGACTGACTCCCTGTTGTCGTTGTCTTCTTCCTCAGCTTCCTCCTCATCACTGTCCACAGGCTCCACAGGCTCCACAGCTGCCACAACACCGTCATCTGGACCATCCTCCTGCAGAAAAGGCACCTGGCAAAGCAAGATTGTGAAGCATCGAGCAGGCAATGATGATCTGGCACACCTTCTTCGGTGAGTAGACTAGGGAACCACCTGTCATATGGAGGCACCTGAACCTGGCCTTCAGGAGGCCGAAGGTGCGTTCGATCACACTCCTAGTCTGCCCATGGGCCTCATTGTAGCGTTCCTCTGCCCTGGTCCTGGGATTCCTCACTGGGGTCAATAGCCAGGAAAGGTTGGGGTAACCAGAGTCCCCTAATAGCCACACACGGTGCCTCTGGAGTTCACCCATCATATCAGGGATGCTGCTATTCCGCAGGATGTAGGCGTCATGCACTGAGCCAGGGAACATTGCATTTACCTGGGAGATGTACTGGTCTGCCAAACACATCATCTGTACATTCATGGAATGATAACTCTTCTGGTTCCTGTACACCTGTTCACTCCTGTGGGGGGGGGGCCAGAGCTACATGGGTCCCATCAATAGCACCTATGACGTTGGGGATATGTCCAAGGGCATAGAAGTCGCCTTTCACTGTTGCCAAATCTTCAACCTCAGGGAAAATGATGTATCTCCTTACGTGTTTCAGCAGGGCAGACAACACTCTAGACAGCACGTTGGAAAACATAGGCTGGGACATCCCTAATGCCATGGCCACTGTTGTCTGAAAAGAGCCACTTGCAAGGAAATGGAGCACTGACAGCACCTGCACGTCAGGGGGGATTCTAGTGGGATGGCGGATTGGTGACATCAGGTCTGGCTCCAACTGGGTACATAGTTCCTGGAGTGTGGCACGGTCAAACCTGTAGGTGACGATTAAATGTCGCTCTTCCATTGTCAACAGGTCCACCAGCGGTCGGCCACAGGATCAGCAACCAGCGACATGGACTCGTACGATGATGGGAGCTCCCTTGTGGTGGCGGCACCATCTGTGCACCCCACTTCTACAGGTACAGCCGCCACCTCCCCTACCAGCACCGCCCTCCCAGCAGCCCCTCAGCGTTCGCCCCGTGCCTGCTCACCCAGGAGGGTGGGCATTACTTTCGCCCCAGGCACCTCAGGCCCTGCCCCAGTCACCCCTGCTGCCCTCAGTGAGGAGGCCATTGACCTCCTCAGGTCACTCACTGTTGGGCAGTCTACCATTGTGAATGCCATCCAGTGTGTAGAAAGGGAGTTGCAACACGGTAATGCATTCCTGGAGGGCATTCATTCTGGTCAGGCTGCCCTTCAGTGAACCCTGCAATCTCTGGCCTCAGCACTGATGGCAGCCATTGTCCCTGTTTCTAGCCTCCCCCCTCCAACTTCCTCCACCCAGACCCAACCCCCTGTACCCCAGCCTATCCCAAGCACACCTACAGACCAGCATGCACACACCTCAACACACAAAAGTAGCTCAGGCAAACATAGGCACCACACAACCCACAGACACACACGCAAGCATCACCCAAATGCAGACACTGCAACATCCACTGCCTCCACTGTGTCCCCCTCCTTGTCGTCTCCCTCCTCCCTCCTCCCTCTCAGTGTCATCTACTCTCACCTGCATGCACTACATCTACAGGCACTAGGACTCGCAGCAGTACACCCAGCACCACAAGCCGCTCACCTGTACTCGCCAAATCCACTCCCATTTACACTTCCCCTGTGTCCTCTCCCAGTGTGTCTGTGACGCCCCCTCCCAAAGTACACAAACGCGGGCACCCACACACCCAACATCCATCCACCTCACAACAGCCTCCAGTACCTGCACCTGCACCCAAAACACCTAAAGTGACACCTCCTACAACCACCTCCTCTTCCTCCACTCCCAGACCCCCTCCAACTATCCACCCCAGTGTTCGTCAGAAACTGTCCCTGTGTAAAGTTTACCTTTTTGCCCCACCTCCAATTCATCAGTCCCGTCGTAGCGCCTCAGCCAAAAAGCCTCCAAAACCAGTGGTGCCTGTTCAAGGTGTGTGGAGTGCACCGGCCACCAGGGCAGGCAGTGTGACCCGGAGCCAAGGCACTGGCAGCCCACCCCCTGTAAAGGACCCTGTGAAGACTCCTGGAGGCAAAACAACTCACAGGGGTTCCAGGGGGATTGCAGAGTTAGCTGTGACTCCTCCAAAGGTGGGGAAGGGCCAGAGGAAGTCTGCACATCCTAGTGTGAGCAGCATGGCGGAGAAGTGCGGCATCCTTCCCGGCGGTCGTGACGCCACCGCCAGCACCGTCGTCACTGGTCAGGAGACCACCGCCGGAGTCAGTGCCCTGGAAGGCCCAAGTATCGTCACTGGTCAGGAGACCACCGCCACCGCCAGAGTCAGTGCCCTGGAGGGCCCAAGTATCACACAGGTCGGGAGACCACCGCCGGAGTCAGTGCCCAGGAGGGGCCAAGTATCGTCACTGGTCAGGAGACCACCGCCACCGCTGGAGTCAGTGCCCAGGAGGGCCCAAGTATCGTCACTGGTCAGGAGACCACCGCCGGAGTCAGTGCCCAGGAGGGCCCAAGTATCGTCACTGGTCAGGAGACCACCGCCACCGCCGGAGACAGTGCCCTGGAGGGCCCAAGTATCGTCACTGGTCAGGAGACCACCGCCGGAGTCAGTGCCCAGGAGGGGCCAAGTATCGTCACTGGTCAGGAGACCACCGCCACGGCCGGAGTCAGTGCCCAGGAGGGCCCAAGTATCGTCACTGGTCAGGAGACCACCGCCACAGCTGGAGTCAGTGCCCTGGAGGGCCCAAGTATCGTCACTGGTCAGGAGACCACCGCCGGAGTCAGTGCCCAGGAGGGGCCAAGTATCGTCACTGGTCAGGAGACCACCGCCACTGCCGGAGTCAGTGCCCAGGAGGGCCCAAGTATCGTCACTGGTCAGGAGACCACTGCCACCGCCGGAGTCAGTGCCGAGGAGGGCCCCGGCTGCCACAGCCCCGCTGGGCAATGAGGGAACATCATACCGCACACCAATGCCCAGTCCAGAGAACGTCATGCCACACACCAATGCCCAGTCCAGACACCGCCATGGCAAAGCACAGCTGTAAGAGTCCTGAACTGCCATGGCAAACAACCGCTGAAGAGTCCTGAACCGCCATGGCAAAGCACCACTGAACAATGCATGCACCGCCATGGCAAAGCACCGCAGAAGAGCCCTGAACCGCCATGGCAAAGCACTGCTGAAGTGTCCTGAACCGCCATGGCAAAGCACCGCTGAACAATGCATGCACCGCCATGGCAAAGCGCCACTGAAGAGTCCTGAACCTCCATGGCCAAGCACCGCTGAAGAGTCCTGAACCGCCATGGCCAAGCACTGCTGAAGAGTCCTGAACAGCCATGGCAAAGAACCGCTGAACAATGCATGCACCGCCATGGCAAAGCGCCACTGAAGAGTCCTGAACCTCCATGGCCAAGCACCGCTGAAGAATCCTGAACCGCCATGGCAAAGCACTGCTGAACAATGCATGCACCGCCATGGCAAAGCACCGCTGAAGAGTCCTGAACCGCCATGGCAAAGCACCGCTGAAGAGTCCTGAACCGCCATGGCCAAGCACTGCTGAAGAGTCCTGAACCGCCATGGCAAAGCACCGCTGAACAATGCATGCACCGCCATGGCAAAGCACCGCTGAAGAGTCCTGACCCGCCATGGCAAAGCACCGCTGAAGAGTCCTGAACCGCCATGGCCAAGCACCGCTGAAGAGTCCTGAACCACCATGGCCAAGGACCGCTGAAGAGTCCTGAACTGCCATGGCAAAGCACCGCTGAACAATGCATGCACCGCCATGGCAAAGCACCGCAGAAGAGTCCTGAACCGCCATGGCAAAGGACCGCTGGAGAGTCCTGAACCGCCATGGCAAAGCACTGCTGAAGAGTCCTGAACCGCCATGTCAAAGCACCGCCGAACAATGCGTGCACCGCCATGGCGAAGCACAGCAGAAGAGTCCTGAACCGCCATGGCAAAGCACCGCTGAAGAGTCCTGAACCGCCATGGCAAAGCACCACTGAACAATGCATGCACCGCCATGGCAAAGCACCGCAGAAGAGCCCTGAACCGCCATGGCAAAGCACTGCTGAAGTGTCCTGAACCGCCATGGCAAAGCACCGCTGAACAATGCATGCACCGCCATGGCAAAGCGCCACTGAAGAGTCCTGAACCTCCATGGCCAAGCACCGCTGAAGAGTCCTGAACCGCCATGGCCAAGCACCGCTGAAGAGTCCTGAACCGCCATGGCAAAGAACCGTTGAACAATGCATGCACCGCCATGGCAAAGCACCGCAGAAGAGTCCTGAACCACCATGGCAAAGCACCGCTGAAGAATCCTGAACCGCCATGGCAAAGCACCACTGAACAATGCATGCACCGCCATGGCAAAGCACCGCTGAAGAGTCCTGAACCGCCATGGCAAAGCACTGCTGAAGAGTCCTGAACCGCCATGGCCAAGCACTACTGAAGAGTCCTGAACCGCCATGGCAAAGCACCGCTGAACAATGCATGCACCGCCATGGCAAAGCACCGCTGAAGAGTCCTGACCCGCCATGGCAAAGCACCGCTGAAGAGTCCTGAACCGCCATGGCCAAGCACCGCTGAAGAGTCCTGAACCACCATGGCCAAGGACCGCTGAAGAGTCCTGAACCGCCATGGCAAAGCACCGCTGAACAATGCATGCACCGCCATGGCAAAGCACCGCAGAAGAGTCCTGAACCGCCATGGCAAAGCACTGCTGAAGAGTCCTGAACCGCCATGGCAAAGCACCGCTGAACAATGCATACACCGCCATGGCAAAGCACCGCAGAAGAGTCCTGAACCGCCATGGCAAAGCACCGCTGAAGAATCCTGAACTGCCATGGCAAAGCACCGCTGAACAATGCATGCACCTCCATGGCAAAGCACCGCTGAAGAGTCCTGAACCGCCATGGCAAAGCACCGCAGAAGAGTCCTGAACCGCCATGGCCAAGCACCACTGAAGAGTCCTGAACCGCCATGGCCAAGCACCGCTGAAGGGTCCTGAACCGCCATGGCAAAGCACCGCTGAACAATGAATGCACCGCCATGGCAAAGCACTGCAGAAGAGTCCTGAACTGCCATGGCAAAGCACCGCTGAAGAGTCCTGAACCGCCATGGCAAAGCACCGCTGAAGAATCCTGAACCGCCATGGCAAAGCACCGCTGAACAATGCATGCTCTGCAGAGCCCTTTGCAGACGCTTCTCAGATTAATTCTGAGAGACCATTTTATTTTCCCTTTCTGCAATCTATGCTGCTCAGAGACTCTATTAAGTTTTTTGAGCCTCTCTTTATGGAAGGTTCTTCTTTATGATTTGAGATTTTTATGCTTAATGCTTTATGCTTTCCGCTCTCAAATGTAGAGCTCTTTCTGGGTTCGGGCTAATGCCTTTCTCTCACGCTCCATAGTTTAGAATAGACATTTTTCTTTTATGGAACACGCTTAAATGCTATTGCTCTCTTATTGCTAATTTATGATTGACCTAATTGAACTGATAATATTTAACATTGGTTCTTCTAATAATGATTTAACTCCTTTGAGACGTTAATAAAGCTTTGAAACTCACACCAACACTCATCATTGACTCTCAAAAGATTGAAAATTAAATTGTAATGATTAGTTGATTTAATCTACCACTTCTGATTAATTCTCACTAATGTCCAAGGTTCATCTGCCTTGGGCCCAGTAACTTGAGCGTGGACGAGGTGGTAAGATTTACTCAATAAACTAAATATGTATTGAAGATCCCTTCTCTGACAAAGTTGGTAGCGAGAGGATGGTTTATGTAATGAGAAAGAGGAGCTGTAGTATTTAAAAATTGTCCTGAGATAGATAAATGTCCATGTCCCAATGCCCAAAGCCCAAGCTTGAAGATTGACAGATTGTGGCTTTCTAAGGCAGTTACAGAATTGGAGGTGTGAGTATCAATCAGGTTATACATCGAAATATGTTTTTGATCCTTGTTTATTGTGGTTTTGTTCAAGTAATGTTATTGGTGAATTTGTGTTGAATAAATTATTGAAGCTTACAAAATGTGTTTATGATTTGCTGATGCTTATGCACTTTTGTGAAAGAAGATAAAGAGGCCACCAGACTAAGAAGTATTAAAGATACTAGTTTAGACAGATAAAGGGTTGATTTTTGGTATTCTTGTCATGAGACGTCGTCAACTGAACTTGTGAGACAGGGAGAGTAACAATTTGTTGTGTTCGTATTATGATTGGTCAGTTTTAGTGGAACATGATGCACAAAGGTGACACTACATTGATTCAAGTGATTTTCCACTGGTTGAGATTTCATTGGTGTGCTTCAATCCTGTTTCTGATTGAGAAAAGTCAGGGGGATAAAACCCGGAATATTCCACTAGTTGAGTTGTTCTTTTTAATTTCTTTAGAAAGAGCAGAAAAATACTTTTAAGATGATGATGATTATGATGATTAGATGATCATTGAGGAAAGGCTACACACATGTCTATGGCTTTGCCAATCATGCAAGATCACTGAGAAAGAGGGTCGATTAAGCTTTCCGATATAGAGTACATGTAATTTGGGAAATATAGACAGATTACAAAAAACACTTTGTGAAGTGAATTCTCCTCATAGAACTACACCATTTAAAGCATTAAGGGACATATTTAGACTTTTTGACGCAAAACTGCGCTAACGCAGTTTTGCGTAAAAAAAATTTGCGCCGGCTAACGCCATTCTGAAGCGCCATGCGGGCGCCGTATTTATTCAATGATGTTAGCCGGCGTTAGCCGCCGGCGCTGCCTGGTGTGCGTGAAAAAAAATGACGTACACCAGGCAGAGCCGGCGTAGGGGAATATGGAGCTTGGGCGCCAAAAAATGGGGCAAGTCAGGCTGAGGCAAAAATATCCACTCAACCCGATTTGCGCCATTTTTTTCGACTCCCAACCCCCATTGAAATGACTCCTGTCTTAGCAAAGACAGGAGTCATGCCCCCTTGCCCAATGGCCATGCCCAGGGGACTTCTGTCCCCTGGGCATGGTCATTGGGCATAGTGGCATGTAGGGGGGCACAAATCAGGCCCCCCATGCCACAAAAAAATTTAAAGAAATACTTACCTGAACTTACCTTAATGTCCCTGGGATGGGTCCCTCCATCCTTGGGTGTCCTCCTTGGGTGGGCAAGGGTGGCAGGGGGTGTCCATGGGGGCATGGGAGGGCACCTCTGGGCTCCTTCCGAGCCCACAGGTCCCTTAACGCCTGCCTTGTCCAGGCGCTAAAAAACTGCGCTAAAGCGGCTGGACGTCATTTTTTTTGACCCGCCCACTCCCGGGAGTGTAAATAAGGCGCACATGCCTCGGAGTCAATTTTTTAGACGGGAACGCCTACCTTGCATATCATTAATGCAAAGTAGGTGTCCACGCTAAAAAGTGACGCAAACTCCATGGACTTTGGCGCTAGACGCGTCTAATGCCAAAGTATAAATATGGAGTTAGTTTTGCGTCGGAAATGCGTAAAAAAAAACGACGCAATTCCGGCGCAAACAGAGTATAAATATGCCCCTAAGTACATGGGAGAACACAACAGGGATAAAGAGAAATATCAGGGACATCACACAGAGTAATGAGAAATTATACAGATGTAAGTTTGGATGAGCAACAGCAGAAATGAGATGGAGAAAGAACATAATGGAAGGAGCTAGATTGTGCCCTGAATTTACAAATGACAAAAAAAATTGCAATCTGAAAAACATGAAAAACCCCAAAAGAAAAAGATTACGAGGGAAAAAGAGACAAAAAAAATGGAACAAAATCAGACACTGATACTGATTCAGGTGATGACTTTTTATCTGCACTTGTACCACCTTACGTGTGTCCCATGACAAATACCGATGGTAATAATGCAAAAGTGGCTTCAGGCCCTGCTTATCCAAATGCATATCAAATTGAAAGACTATTAACAATGACCCAGCCAGTTATAACACAGCCCTTTGTAGCTCATCCTGTTATGACTGTCTGTTGTACAACCTGTGATACCTAATAGTGACTACCAAAGTTGAGACTGTACAAGCAGTGATGCCTGAAAATGTTATTGCTTCCACTGTAACTGTACCAGCACCTGTCACTAGAGTTGTAATAGCACAGCCAGTAGAGGTGTGCACATCAGTTATAGCAAATAAACCAAATGCTCAGATTAATCTAGTCCCAAATGAGGTACGTCAAGGAGCTTTTGAAGGTGCACCGGCTACAGCATACTTCCTGACTTCACAAAACTTACAGATTGTAGTGTGGACACCACCAAAGATAATTCAATAATAAAGGGAAGGAAGAATTGTCTTCATAACATAGGCATCTCAAGGTTAGGTGACACAAATCTATTTGGAGATGGGAGTTTCCCCCATGGTTTGAGGAGGCTGCCAGGAAGAGTGCAAACACAGAAAGTGCAGAAGACCCGAATACTAGTCGAAGTGCAGAAAAAGAGAGACTGCTAAATGTCCTGCGATTAAAATTAGAATTGGAAGAATTAATTGGCAGATGTTTGGATCTTTAACATGTAAACCAATACCAGGAAAAATATTTGATTTATCCGTGCAAAGAATTTACTACACGAGCTACAACTGTACGTCACATATTGACTGAATTAGCAAATAATGTCAATCCTTCAGAAATCATCCTGTTGCAGAAAGGTTTCAGGTTGCATTTGGATGATGAATCAATCTAGAGAATGCATTCTTCAGGAATGTGATTGCACATTAATAAATTGGTAAACTGTGTCCACACATGGATTGCATTTGAGAAATTAGAAAGCAAGTGGGCAAAGAAGCATGAAAAGAAAAAGAAACCAACAGAGGTGACTGAAGTAAAAAAAAAAAAAAAACGTCAGGTTCCCCAGAAGATGGAGAGAGACTTGGGCCCATATTTATACTCCCTTTGCACTGGATTAGCGTAATTTTTTGTACGCTAATTCGGCACAAACTTAACACCATATTTATACTTTGACACTAGACCCATCTAACGTCAAAATATCCCAGTGTGCGCCATTTTCTGGATGCGTTAAACCGCCTTGCGTCTATGAGATGCAAGGTAGGCATTCCTGTCTAAAAATTACTTAAACACCCATGCGCCATATTTATCCAACCGCACAAAAATGGTGCACATCTGGTAGTTGGAGCTGGAAAATGGTGCAAATCCTGATTTGCGCCAAAATTTAACGCATGGGTCAGGGCAGGCGTTAAAATGGGGCAAACACACCACTACTTAAGGAAAACTCACAGAAGCAACATCATAGCTCAAAAAGAAAGACATGGAGGTGATACTCATGCAGCAGGCACGAAGACGCATAGCACAGGAGCAACAGCAGCAGCTACGACCACACCAACATGGACCCCAAAGGCAACGCAGAAGGCAGGAGCAGATATTAAGGACCAGGACAACCCTTCAGCACCTCAGGGAACATGATATCATCCAGAGGTACACACTAAACTGGCAAGCTACACAGCAGCTGCTGCGCCACATTGAGCCACAGTTGGCACCAAGCTTGTAGATACCCCACCTCATTCCACCAGAGACCAAGCTGTTAGCTGTCCTGCACATGTTGGCAAGTGGCTCTTTTCAAACCACTGGTGCCCTGGTTTCCGTGATCTCACAGCCCTCATACTTTGCCTTCTTTCCCAAGGTACTTGATGCCATCATCTCCCTCACACTCTGCCACATCAGCTTCCCCAACTCACAGCAGAAGCAGCAGGAGACCAAACAGGGGTTTTATCAAATTCATGGCTTACCGCACGTGCTTGGTGCCATTGACTGCACCTTTGTTCAGTTTGTGGCACCTGCTGCAACCGAGCACCTATGCCGTAACAAGAAGCACACACACTCCAACAATGTGCAGGCCATTGTGGATCACCGTGGATTGTTCACCAACATCATGGCAAAGTATCCTGGGAGTGTACATGATTCATTCATCTTCCGCCACAGCACCATCAATCAGCACTTCCAGGATGAACGATATGGTAATGGCCTACTTGTTGGTAAGTACAGAAACATAGGGCCAGATGTATCATCCATTTTTGCATTCACAAACGGTGCGACTGTCCGTTTGCGAATGCAAGAATGCCTTTCAGGATTTATGAAAGGCATTTGCAGTGCTAAAATAGCGATTCCTTAAATTTGCAAGCCCGTTTAGGGAATCGCAAATTGTGATTCTCTAAATAAGAAATTGCAAGTAGGGAATCCTTATTTGCGATTCCTAAACCAAATGTAACAAGCAATTCCTAAATGCAAATTTGGCATTAAGGAATCGCTATTACCACCAAGTTGAACTTGGTGGTAACCATGTGCACATTTTAAAAATGCATTAAAACTGCATTTTTAAAGTTGACATGTAATGCACACATGCCCCTTTGGCATGTGTGCGCCTTACATGTCCTCAAAAAAATTCTTGGGGTGCAGCCCAGTTAGGAATTTGCAAATTGGGAAATGCAAAAAAATCACAAATATGGGTCTACAGGGCCCATAGGTGTGGATGGGGGCGGTATCGCAATTTGCGATTCAGTAATAGCATTTGCGATTTTTAAGAAATCACTATTACCAAATTGCAAATATAATACATAGCATTTTGTGAATAAGAAATAGCGATTTTTTCAAAATCGCTATTACCGAACTGCAAAAGGCTTTTTGATACATCTGGCTCTTAGTTATATACACACAACACAGCAACCCTGTCGGACACCCAACACATACACCACTACATTTACACGTGGCCAGGAAGACATGTGTGATGCTAGTAGTCATGTTTGGTATCCTGAACCAATGGGATACACACCTATGGACAAATGACAGATGCAAATAACAAGAGATGCCACTCTAGAGCCACACGGGACCAATTTATAACCACACAGTGACAATGACATGGCCTTAACTGGCAGTACAACTTGGAAGATGAAACTTTCAATATCACATCAATAACACTCAATCCCTCACCCTTCCAAGCAATACGTCCTGTGTAAGGGGTGTGTAATGTGTTTTGCTGAAGGTCAAATACCATGACACACATAGCATGATGACGCTGACTCTAATGAAGGTGACATGGAATCATTGAGGCAGTACCAACATCTCACATCACTCCTGGGGTGACACTGCCAGCTAGCTATAAGAAAGTGGACTGTGCTATGAAAACATTTGGATGTGACACTAATGCAAAGTGCACACTGCTACACATACGGATTGAGACAATTCCCTATATACATAACAGATGTACAGTCAGATGGACATTCCGACACTAAAACCCTCACCCCACAACCAAGTTAGCTAGTTTACCTGGAGCAAGTTCAGTAGTGTAGGTACACGTTTGCCCATGAGTGAACTCGGTGAGGGCACAAAAATAGGTTTGCATTGAACTTGTCACACATGGGATAATTGTGAATTGTCAATTGTGAACACTTCAGTGCTGCCAACTCATGGAGATGTGTTGTGCATTGTCACCTAGCCAAATCACAGGGACTCCCTGTTGCATTTCACCTGCAATTATATATGTAGAATTGGATGGGATGTTCAGGCCATATAGTGCAACCATGTTATCACCACAGTGGAATCGATTGTGTTTGTGGAAGTATCATATCACTTCCAGTGAAGGCACATGGACACTTCTTTCACATTACATAATGCATGGGAGATGCACACTTAACTGCAAGTTTCTAAATATACCACTGACATCATGTCAATCAGCCAAACACTAGTTTTGATAGTTAAACAAGCCAATGCAGAAATAACAACACAGGAGCCTAGGATCCCACACAATACCACAAACACAGATGAGTCACAGATGACACACGATAACAACTGCCATGCAAAGTGACAATCACGGTGCAACCAACAACCAAATACTTACCCTCATTTTCTCTTTCAGCTGATCAGGGTTACGGGACCCAGCCATGGATCATGACCCCAATTGCCAACCCAAGCACAGCAGCAGAGCGTGCCTATAATGAGGCACATGGTAGGACACGCACCATAGTTGAGAGGACTTTTGGCATCCTGAAGTCCAGATTCAGATGCCTAGACATCACCGGAGGCAGCCTCCTATATTCCACTGAAATGGTCTCAAGATCATTTTGACCTGTGCCATCCTGAACAACATTTGTGTGAGGAGGAATATTCCCCTCTATGAACCGGAACAACAAATGCCTGAAGAGGAGGAAGAGGAGGATGCTGTCCATGAAAATGAGGGGGAACATCCAAACACAGCTGCAGGATTGTGTCGGAGACAGCACATCGTAAAAAACATCTTCTAACTATAGTCACCATCACCACTTTGTTCTCATATGTAATTAAACACCATCACTCAATCATGCTCTGGGTAATTATTTATGCATCACATGATCCCTAGGAATCATAATCCGAGTTTTGCCTCATGGAGCATAGCAGAAATACAAATTTGCATAATGAAAAAGCCACATCACATTTGATGAATGTACAGCAAACATCACACACAGTGTCAATGACGTATGTCCTGTCTATTTCACATTTGAAGGGCCATATCAGAGGACCACAGCTATGAGACACATCCATGTTGCCAACATGGTCCATTGCAGCATATGAAACACAACTAAGACACCATCACTCATAAGGTAAAAAAGTGCTTCATACATGAGGCAGTGGATGTGCTGTTGCATTGGTAACAGGAATGTATGACCAGACCCTTGACAGCAGTAAGTGTGACATCAGCTATCTCTGCAAGGATCATCTGTGATAAGATGTTCTTCAAACCTGAAAATGGATAGCACAAGTGCTTCAGGTATGACAAGCATTGCTCACAAGACATGCCCTGCGCAGTCCATCCCAGGTAATAAGTCCTGCCACTGCCATGTTTGAAGTCTCTGCCCACCCTTCTCTAGGGGGCCCTGTAAATGGTCTATCTGTACCCTGAGAATCTTCATCTACACACACCCAGATTCACATTCTGACTCCTGTGTGCTTCCCTCTTCAGTATGGCATGCCATAGTCAGAGTTCATCAGTCTGCATAGACTCCATGGGCCAGATGTAGCAAAGGTTTTTACCCATTCTGTCTCTATGGGAAAAAGTGTTTGTACATATGGCCCCATGTCCGATAACACACTGCCTGGTAGTCAGTAGGACCTGTAATCAGCTGTCCATTGCTACCCATATGAAAGGTCCAGTTGGCCTTTTGAACTTGATTCTCAACCCCAGGACTTGTGAGAGACTGAAGGTGCACACACCTGTGAGCACTTCCATGCAGACCAGCCATTTGAACCTGCCCTGCCCTTGCTGCTGCTTGGAACAGATTGAAGGCTGCCATTTTCTGAATCTCCTTGTTGTGCATTGGCGTACAAATCACTTGTATACCAGAGCCCTTGGGGGATTGTGTAACGTTGCAGACCACAGCACAAACTGTTTTTAGTTCCCACTGTGTTGTTCCTGCTTGTCCCAATCAGAGCCTGCATCCTGTTAGCCAGACTGGTTCCAGTCTTTGCATTAACCATAGAGGTTCCCTGTGGCTACATTTGTCTCATAGTTGCTTTCCATGCCCTTTGTTTCCTCCTGGGGTATTGTGTCTGGTAGGTCTATGATTAATCCTCAAATGTATAGTATAGTTTAATCAGTTTACTTATTGTATACTGTTCTGGGACATGTATTCGAAAGGCCTAATCCAGCCCCATCCCTTGCCTGGTTTTGCATGTATTCATTAGTGCCAAACAGTGACAGTGTGCTATGGCTGTATGCAGGGATTCAGTACAGTGTCTACAGCACAACAAACAAGGGTTGCTAATGTGTATGTAAAGATAAAACATGTTTGTGCCCTAACGGTCCACACACAGATTCACTTCTGCCGCCACCTTTTGATGGGGGGTGCATGGTGACTAGCTGCGAGATTAATCAGCACAGAGGCACTGATGTTCCCTGTTGCAGTGGGAATTTTAGAGCCCATCCCGTGTACAAATGTTGTGATGAAACCTGCCTGTTTCCTATTAGTGATCCATAGCATATTTGAGCACACCAAAGTTGCTCTGTCGACAGCCTTATAAACGTTCTGCAATTCCATAGCTGGACTATCCCCATGTGTGTCGTTAGTTGATCTTTGGCTTTTGGTCAATTCTGCTATGAAGGATACTCTGTTAATTCAAGGATTGGCTCCACAGACTCATGACTAGACATGCACGTAACTGTGACAACATTGAGGCCAATACTGACACAGGGTACACATGGCCACACACTTGAACTGGACACCTTTGTGCAATGAACCACTGGAAATATGTGAACACATGCAACATGGTCTGCTGGTCCTCTACAGCCACAGGAGAAACATAGGTCATGTACATGACTCAAACCGTGGTGTACATAACTATTTTCAGATTGGATTTGAGACTCTGTTTCACAAACACTATACCTAAGTAGCATGTTCAAATGATGGACTAATGGGTAGTATACACACAAGTGACCATAAAGTGGTATCCAACATTTCATTACAAGTGATGGGTAACATATCTGACATAGCCATTATCAACCGCCCTCTATCTATCCTGTGTATAGTTCGCAATGGGAAATGTTTTGTCCCCAAAATCAAGGAAGTACACACAGCATAAGACGCAACAGATATAACAAACACACATCATGACTGATGTACGTCAATGAGTGGCATCTGATGGTTATACACAATTATAACACATTCATACATGCACATTATGCCAAAATGTTCTTGTGACGTTCCCACAACAACAATTTGAAGAACCAATTCACAGACATAAACACACAGGCCATGAGTCTATTTGTTTGGTTACGTAGCCTTGCTGTCCTCTATTGATGCAACACCTGCTCAAAATAGGAAATACCAATTTTATTCTAAACGTTTGTGTTGCTGTTGCGTCAGTTAAGAGAGCTAATCCTGCACAACAAAATGAGTATTATGGGCTGCAGTAGTATGGTCTGCCACATGTTGCCAAACACTAGAACACACACTGCAGGTCATACCATCCTATCTTTGTATAGTTATAGGCTGCATGCATGTAAAAAATTGAAAAATCACACAAACGCAGTTTAAGACAGATTTTGTTTACGCAAATGCACCAAAAAAGATGTATATGTGTCAAAATATAAAGCATATGCATTAAAAAATGACGCTCACACACATAATACATCGATTGGTCCCCAGCGTTGATTCCAACACCGCACCTCAGGAAATCGGTTATCCATTTAAACTATATTGATTCTTGAATCTGGGGAAATTTTCATGCATATGCATCAAAAAATATTGACGTAAACCCCGTAAGCATCATAAAATTACACGCAATATCAAAAAAAAAAATCACAATTGAGACAGAAATGGTTCAGTGGGTGTACTTTCACTTTCCCTTTGTAGTCTGTGATTATTCTAGACTGTGTGGCTGTGTCTTGAGTTGTCTCTGTGAATATTCTGCTTTTGTCTCCTGTGTGCTATTGCTATTGTGTTCCGGTGTTTTGTAAGTGTCTGTGTTAACCGGTTCTGTGCCTTGGACGAGATGATCTCGTCCAAGGCTACAGTTCCCCTGTGCCTTGGACGAGATCATCTCGTCCTAGGCACAGGGGAACTTGGGGGAGCGCTAGCGCGCCCCACGTGCACCCCCCTCCCCCCCCAGGCGGGGATGGAAGGGGAAGACCTTCCCCTTCCACCCCCGCCCCCCCCACGGCAATCCGATGACGTCAGCGCGCGCACAGCTCAGTGTGGACGAGTCTTTGGTCCTTTTCAGTTTTTAAGCAGTACATTCCTAGTAAGAGGGCACGGTATGGGATTAAATTGTATCTGCTGTCAGAAAGCAGTACAGGATATGTGTATAATTTCCGGGTCTACACTGGTAGGGATTCCAGTATTGACCCTCCTGGTTGTCCGGCCACTTTTGGAGTTAGCGAAAAAATTGTGTGGGAACTTGCTAGACGGCTGTTTAACAAAGGTCACCATTTGTACGTAGATAATTTCTACACTGGAGTGCAGTTGTTCAAGGAGTTGTTTAGGGTGGACACTGTTGCTTGTGGCACAAATCGTTCTAACCGGAAAGGCTATCCAAGGGAGCTTGTCTGTAAAAAACTTGAGAGGGGACAGTGCAGTGCCTTGCGGAATAATGAGCTGCTAGCTCTGAAATTTTCAGACAGGAGGGATGTGTACATGCGATCGACCATCCATGATGAGAGTACTTCCCCTGTGGCTGTTTGGGGTCAGGTTGCGGAAGTGCGCAAACCTGCGTGCATTTTGGACTACAATAGGCACATGGGTGGTGTTGATAGAGTAGATCAGAGGTTAGAACCTTACACTGCTCTTCGTAAGTCATATGTGTGGTATAAAAAGTTGGCCCTACATTTATTTCATTTGGCAACTTTTAATGCCTTTATTGTATACAAGGATTGTTCACCCGAGTCAACGATGACATTTGTTAAATTTCAGGAGTCGGTGATAGAAAGCCTTATTGTGGTGGAACCGGCAAGAATTCCTAGAGTAGAAGTGGTGGAGGATGTGGCTAGATTGAAAGATTGGCACTTTCCAGATCACATTCCTCCCACTCCCAAAAAAGACATGCCCACAAAGAAATGTAGAGTATGTGCCCGGAGATTAATCCGGAGGGAGAGCCGGATGTACTGCCCCGAATGCCCTTCAAAGCCTGGGCTGTGTGTTCCCGGCTGTTACAGAAGTTACCATACCCAAAATAAAATCTGGGAAATACCTTGAGCGTAAGCTGTCTGTTTTATATTTTCATATGTTTCACGGTTGGCATCTCTGCCATGTATTTAGTTAGAGCTTTTGTGTTTGTAGTTTTGTGCTTATTTTATAATTAGTGGTTTCTTTGTTGTTTATAAACAAAAAAAGTGATGGTGGTGTGCTTGGGGTGGCGCTTGGCTGGAGGTGTGCGTGGGGTGGCGCTTGGCTGGCGGTGTGCGTGGGGTGGCGCTTGGCTGGCGGTGTGCTTGGGGTGGCGCTTGGCTGGCGGTGTGCTTGGGGTGGCGCTTGGCTGGCTGTGTGCGTGGGGTGGCGCTTGGCTGGCGGTGTACTTGGGGTGGCGCTTGGCTGGCGGTGTGCGTGGGGTGGTGCTTGGCTGGCGGTGTGCGTGGGTTGGCGCTTGGCTGGCGGTGTGCGTGGGGTGGCGCTTGGCTGGCGGTGCCAGCCAAACGGCAGTCCACACTCCCATCAGCTGGTGTGATTCTTGTATCAGGCATGTGGGCGTATGTAAGTGATGGGCCCTTGAGTGGCGCGGTCTGTCGATGTGAGTGTTGTAATGTGCTGGGCCCGTGGCTGGCGGTTTGAATGGTCTTGTGCGTGTCATGTATGAAAGGTGTGTGAATGGACTGTAAAGCGGTTGGTGCCTTGTCGCGGCTTTACAGCTCACGAGCTGTGAGTCATTGGTTCACTTGTTTGCCTTTCATTTATTAGCAGTGCATTTCATTTTTGTGAAATCTCTTGTTAATAAAATTTGATCCACTGAACCATCACTCACCCTCGTGCCAAATCCAACCAGTATGTGTTGTAAAAAATGACAAAACCTGCTCCGCTGTAATCAGGCGTCGCAGCACACCTGTGACACGCTAGGTGCCTCGGGTGGGACCCCGATGATGAAGCATGCCACCAACTCGGTTGGTGGGTGAGGGGTCTTCTTCACATAACCTAAGTGTGTTTCTTTTCACAATTTTAGTGTTTGGCACATCACGGACGTATGTGCACACATCAAAGTGATATATTCCAAAAATACCTGTGTTTGGGGGGGAGGGCCCACCTATGTTTTTGGTCCTGGGTGCGGCCTTCATGTAGGGAAACCTACAAAACCCAGAAACTTTTTAAAACTAGGCACCCCAAGGAGTCCAGGGAGGTGTGGCTTGCGTGGCTCCCCCAACATTTTCTTACCCAGACTCCTCTGTAAACCTCAAAATTTGCATAAAAAAGCATATTTTCCTGATTTTTCTTAGTAGGATCACCGCTCCAGCACAAAATTCCTACTCCCCAGTTTTCCCCTCAGTCTCCCAAGTAAAATGACACCTCACTTATGTGGGTCCCTAAAGCAGAGTCCGTCTAAAGATGTATAAAAGAATATGCCCTTATAAACTTGCTGTGCTATCCCTTCTATCCCTTCAGGTTTTGGGCCTTATTCTGTTGCAGACACCTGGCCCACTCACACAAGTGAGGTATCATTTTTATCGGGAGACTTGGGGGAACCCTAGGTGTAAGGAAATTTGTGGCTCCTCTCAGATTCCAGAACTTTCTGCCACAGAAATGTGAGGAACATGTGTTTTTTTAGCCAAATTTTGAGGTTTGCAAAGGATTCTGGGTAACAGAACCTGGTCCGAGCCCCGCAAATCACCCCTCCTTGGATTCCCCTAGGTCTCTAGTTTTCAGAAATGCACAGGTTTGGTAGGTTTCCCTAGGTGCCGGCTGAGCTAGAGGCCAAAATCTACAGGTAGGCACTTCGCAAAAAACACCTCTGTTTTCTTCCAAACTTTTGGACGTGTCCATGTTGCGCTTTGGGGTGTTTCCTGTCGCCGGCGCTAGGCCTACCCACGCAAGTGAGGTATCATTTTTATCTTGAGACTTGGGGGAACGCTGGGTGGAAGGAAATTTGTGGCTCCTCTCAGATTCCAGAACGTTCTGCCACAGAAATGTGAGGAACATGTGTTTTTTTAGCCAAATTTTGAGGTTTGCAAAGGATTCTGGGTAACAGAACCTGGTCCGAGCCCCGCAAGTCACCCCATCTTGGATTCCCCTAGGTCTCTAGTTTTCAGAAATGCACAGGTTTGGTAGGTTTCCCTAGGTGCCGGCTGAGCTACAGGCCAAAATCTACAGGTAGGCACTTTGCAAAAAACACCTCTGTTTTCTTCCAAAATTTTGGACGTGTCCACGTTGCGCTTTGGGGTGTTTCCTGTCGCGGGCGCTAGGCCTACCCACACAAGTGAGGTATCATTTTTATCAGGAGACTTGGGGGAACGCTGGGTGGAAGGAAATTTGTGGCTCCTCTCAGATTCCAGAAGTTTCTGCCACAGAAATGTGAGGAACATGTGTTTTTTTAGCCAAATTTTGAGGTTTGCAAAGGATTCAGGGTAACAGAACCTGGTCCGAGCCACACAAGTCACCCCATCTTGGATTCCCCTAGGTCTCTAGTTTTCAGAAATGCTCAGTTTTCGTAGGTTTCCCTAGGTGACGGCTGAGCTACAGGCCAAAATCTATAGGTAGGCACTTTGCAAAAAACACCTCTGTTTTCCTTCAAAAATGTGGATGTGTCCACGTTGCGCTTTGGGGCGTTTCCTGTCGCGGGCGCTAGGCCTACCCACACAAGTGAGGTATCATTTTTATCGGGAGACGTGGGGGAACGCTAGGTGGAAGGAAATTTGTGGCTCCTCTCAGATTCCAGAACTTTCTGCCACAGAAATGTGAGGAACATGTGTTTTTTTAGCCAAATTTTGAGGTTTGCAAAGGATTCTGGGTAACAGAACCTGGTCCGAGCCACACAAGTAACCCTATCTTGGATTCCCCTAGGTCTCTAGTTTTCAGAAATGCACAGGTTTGGTAGGTTTCCCTAGGTGGTGGCTGACCTACAGGCCAAAATCTACAGGTAGGCACTTTGCAAAAAACACCTCTGTTTTCCTTCAAAAATTTGGATGTGTCCACGTTGCGCTTTGGGGCGTTTCCTGTCGCGGGCGCTAGGCCTACCCACACAAGTGAGGTATCATTTTTATCGGGAGACGTGGGGGAACGCTGGGTGGAAGGAAATTTGTGGCTCCTCTCAGATTCCAGAACTTTCTGCCACAGAAATGTGAGGAACATGTGTCTTTTTAGCCAAATTTTGAGGTTTGCAAAGGATTCTGGGTAACAGAACCTGGTCCGAGCCACACAAGTCACCCCATCTTGGATTCCCCTAGGTCTCTAGTTTTCAGAAATGCACACGTTTGGTAGGTTTCCCTAGGTGACGGCTGAGCTACAGGCCAAAATCTACAGGTAGGCATTTTGCAAAAAACACCTCTGTTTTCCTTCAAAAATGTGGATGTGTCCACGTTGCGCTTTGGGGCGTTTCCTGTCGCGGGCGCTAGGCCTACCCACACAAGTGAGGTATCATTTTTATCGGGAGACGTGGGGGAACGCTGGGTGGAAGGAAATTTGTGGCTCCTCTCAGATTCCAGAACTTTCTGCCACTGAAATGTGAGGAACATGTGTTTTTTTAGCCAAATTTTGAGGTTTGCAAAGGATTCTGGGTAACAGAACCTGGTCCGAGCCACACAAGTCACCCTATATTGGATTCCCCTAGGTCTCTAGTTTTCAGAAATGCACAGGTTTGGTAGGTTTCCCTAGGTGGCGGCTGAGCTACAGGCCAAAATCTACAGGTAGGCACTTTGCAAAAAACACCTCTGTTTTCCTTCAAAAATTTGGATGTGTCCACGTTGCGCTTTGGGGCGTTTCCTGTCGCGGGCGCTAGGCCTACCCACACAAGTGAGGTATCATTTTTATCGGGAGACGTGGGGGAACGCTGGGTGGAAGGAAATTTGTGGCTCCTCTCAGATTCCAGAACTTTCTGCCACAGAAATGTGAGGAACATGTGTTTTTTTAGCCAAATTTTGAGGTTTGCAAAGGATTCTGGGTAACAGAACCTGGTCCGAGCCACACAAGTCACCCCATCTTATATTCCCCTAGGTCTCTAGTTTTCAGAAATGCACAGGTTTGGTAGGTTTCCCTAGTTGGCGGCTGAGCTACAGGCCAAAATCTACAGGTAGGCACTTTGCAAAAAACACCTCTGTTTTCCTTCAAAAATGTGGCTGCGTCCACGTTGCGCTTTGGGGCGTTTCCTGTTGCGGGCGCTAGGCCTACCCACACAAGTGAGGTATCATTTTTATCGGGAGACATGGGGGAACGCTGGGTGGAAGGAAATTTGTGGCTCTTCTCAGATTCCAGAACTTTCTGCCACAGAAATGTGAGGAACATGTGTTTTTTTAGCCAAATTATGAGGTTTGCAAAGGGTTCTGGGTAACAGAACCTGGTCCGAGCCACACAAGTCACCCCATCTTGGATTCCCCTAGGTCTCTAGTTTTCAGAAATGCACAGGTTTGGTAGGTTTCCCTAGGTGGCAGCTGAGCTACAGGCCAAAATCTACAGGTAGGCACTTTGCAAAAAACACCTCTGTTTTCCTTCAAAAATTTGGATGTGTCCACGTTGCGCTTTGGGGCGTTTCCTGTCGCGGACGCTAGGCCTACCCACACAAGTGAGGTATCATTTTTATCGGGAGACGTGGGGGAACGCTGGGTGGAAGGAAATTTGTGGCTCCTCTCAGATTCAAGAACTTTTTGCCACAGAAATGTGAGGAACGTGTTTTTTTAGCCACATTTTGAGGTTTGCAAAGGATTCTGGGTAACAGAACCTGGTCCGAGCCACACAAGTCACCCTATCTTGGATTCCCCCAGGTTTCTAGTTTTCAGAAATGCACAGGTTTGGTAGGTTTCCCTAGGTGGCGGCTGAGCTACAGGCCAAAATCTACAGGTAGGCACTTTGCAAAAAACACCTCTGTTTTCCTTCAAAAATGTGGATGTGTGCAAGTTGCGCTTTGGGGCGTTTCCTGTGACGGGCGCTAGGCCTACCCACACAAGTGAGGTATCCTTTTTATCGGGAGACATGGGGGAACGCTGGGTGGAAGGAAATTTGTGGCTCCTCTCAGATTAAAGAACTTTCTGCCACAGAAATGTGAGGAACATGTGTTTTTTTAGCCAAATTTTGAGGTTTGCAAAGGATTCTGGGTAACAGAACCTGGTCCGAGCCACACAAGTCACCCTATCTTGGATTCCCCCAGGTCTCTAGTTTTCAGAAATGCACAGGTTTGGTAGGTTTCCCTAGGTGGCGGCTGAGCTACAGGCCAAAATCTACAGGTAGGCACTTTGCAAAAAACACCTCTGTTTTCCTTCAAAAATTTGGATGTGTGCAAGTTGCGCTTTGGGGCGTTTCCTGTGGCGGGCGCTAGGCCTACCCACACAAGTGAGGTATCATTTTTATCGGGAGACATGGGGGAACGCTGGGTGGAAGGAAATTTGTGGCTCCTCTCAGATTCCAGAACTTTCTGCCACAGAAATGTGAGGAACATGTGTTTTTTTAGCCAAATTTTGAGGTTTGCAAAGGATTCTGGGTAACAAAACCTGGTCCGAGCCACACAAGTCACCCCATCTTGGATTCCCCTAGGTCTCTAGATTTCAGAAATGCACAGGTTTGGTAGGTTTCCCTAGGTGGCGGCTGAGCTACAGGACAAAATCTACAGGTAGGCACTTTGCAAAAAACACCTCTGTTTTCCTTCAAAAATTTGGATGTGTCCACGTTGCGCTTTGGGGTGTTTCCTGTTGCGGGCGCTAGGCCTACCCACACAAGTGAGGTATCATTTTTATCAGGAGACGTGGGGGAACGCAGGGTGGAAGGAAATTTGTGGCTCCTCTCAGATTCCAGAACTTTCTGCCCATGAAATGTGAGGAACATGTGTTTTTTTAACCAAATTTTGAGGTTTGCAAAGGATTCGGTGTAACAGAACCTGGTCCGAGCCACACAAGTCACCCCATCTTGGATTCCCCTAGGTCTCTAGTTTTCAGAAATGCACAGGTTTGGTAGGTTTCTCTAGGTGGCGGCTGAGCTACAGGCCAAAATCTACAGGTAGGCAGTTTGCAAAAAACACCTCTGTTTTCCTTCAAAAATTTGGATGTGTCCACGTTGAGCTTTGGGGCGTTTCCTGTCGCGGGCGCTAGGCCTACCCACACAAGTAAATTATAATTTTTATCGGGAGACGTGGGGGAACGCTGGGTGGAAGGAAATTTGTGGCTCCCCTTAGATTCCAGAACTTTCTGCCACAGAAATGTGAGGAACATGTGTTTTTTTAGCCAAATTTTGAGGTTTGCAAAGGATTCTGGGTAACAGAACCTGGTCCGAGCCACACAAGTCACCCTATCTTGGATTCCCTTAGGTCTCTAGTTTTCAGAAATGCACAGGTTTGGTAGGTTTCCCTAGGTGGTGGCTGAGCTACAGGCCAAAATCTACAGGTAGGCACTTTGCAAAAAACACCTCTGTTTTCCTTAAAAAATTTGGATGTGTCCACGTTGCGCTTTGGGGCGTTTCCTGTCGCGGGCGCTAGGCCTACCCACACAAGTGAGGTATCATTTTTATCTCGAGACGTGGGGGAACGCTGGGTGGAAGGAAATTTGTGGCTCCTCTCAGATTCCAGAAGTTTCTGCCACAGAAATGTGAGGAACATGTGTTTTTTTAGCGAAATTTTGAGGTTTGCAAAGGATTCTGGGTAACAGAACCTGGTCCGAGCCACACAAGTCACCCCATCTTGGATTCCCCTAGGTCTCTAGTTTTCAGAAATGCACAGGTTTGGTAGGTTTCCCTAGGTGACGGCTGAGCTACAAGCCAAAATCTACAGGTAGACACTTTGCAAAAAACACCTCTGTTTTCCTTCAAAAATGTGGATGTGTCCACGTTGCGCTTTGGGGCGTTTCCTGTCGCGGCGCTAGGCCTACCCACACAAGTGAGGTATCATTTTTATCGGGAGACGTGGGGGAACGCTGGGTGGAAGGAAATTTGTGGCTCCTCTCAGATTCCAGAACTTTCTGCCACAGAAATGTGAGGAACATGTGTTTTTTTAGCCAAATTTTGAGGTTTGCAAAGGATTCTGGGTAACAGAACCTGGTCCGTGCCACACAAGTCACCCTATCTTGGATTCCCCTAGGTCTCTAGTTTTCAGAAATGCACAGGTTTGGTAGGTTTCCCTAGGTGGCGGCTGAGCTACAGGCCAAAATCTACAGGTAGGCACTTTGCAAAAAACACCTCTGTTTTCCTTAAAAAATTTGGATGTGTCCACGTTGCGCTTTGGGGCGTTTCCTGTCGCGGGCGCTAGGCCTACCCACACAAGTGAGGTATCATTTTTATCGGGAGACGTGGGGGAAAGCTGGGTGGAAGGAAATTTGTGGCTCCTCTCAGATTCCAGAACTTTCTGCCACAGAAATGTGAGAAACATGTGTTTTTTTAGCCAAATTTTGAGGTTTGCAAAGGATTCTGGGTAACAGAACCTGGTCCGAGCCACACAAGTAACCCCATCTTGGATTCCCCTAGGTCTCTAGTTTTCAGAAATGCACAGATTTGGTAGGTTTCCCTAGGTGGCGGCTGAGCTACAGGCCAAAATCTACAGGTAGGCACTTTGCAAAAAACACCTCTGTTTTCCTTCAAAAATTTGGATGTGTCCACGTTGCGCTTTGGGGCGTTTCCTGTTGCGGGCGCTAGGCCTACCCACACAAGTGAGGTATCATTTTTATCATTTTTATCGGGAGACGTGGGGGAACGCTGGGTGGAAGGAAATTTGTGGCTCCTCTCAGATTCCAGAACTTTCTGCCACAGAAATGTGAGGAACATGTGTTTTTTTAGCCAAATTTTGAGGTTTGCAAAGGATTCTGGGTAACAGAACCTGGTCCGAGCCACACAAGTCACCACATCTTATATTCCCCTAGGTCTCTAGTTTTCAGAAATGCACAGGTTTGGTAGGTTTCCCTAGTTGGCGGCTGAGCTACAGGCCAAAATCTACAGGTAGGCACTTTGCAAAAAACACCTCTGTTTTCCTTCAAAAATGTGGCTGTGTCCACGTTGTGCTTTGGGGCGTTTCCTGTCGCGGGCGCTAGGCCTACCCACACAAGTGAGGTATCATTTTTATCGGGAGACATGGGGGAACGCTGGGTGGAAGGAAATTTGTGGCTCTTCTCAGATTCCAGAACTTTCTGCCACAGAAATGTGAGGAACATGTGTTTTTTTAGCCAAATTATGAGGTTTGCAAAGGATTCTGGGTAACAGAACCTGGTCCGAGCCACACAAGTCACCCCATCTTGGATTCCCCTAGGTCTCTAGTTTTCAGAAATGCACAGGTTTGGTAGGTTTCCCTAGGTGACGGCTGAGCTACAGGCCAAAATCTACAGGTAGGCACTTTGCAAAAAACACCTCTGTTTTCCTTCAAAAATGTGGATGTGTCCACGTTGCGCTTTGGGGCGTTTCCTGTCGCGGGCGCTAGGCCTACCCACACAAGTGAGGTATCCTTTTTATCGGGAGACGTGGGGGAACGCTGGGTGGAAGGAAATTTGTGGCTCCTCTCAGATTCCAGAACTTTCTGCCACAGAAATGTGAGGAACATGTGTTTTTTTAGCCAAATTTTGAGGTTTGCAAAGGATTCTGGGTAGCAGAACCTGGTCCGAGCCACACAAGTCACCCTATCTTGGATTCCCCTAGGTCTCTAGTTTTCAGAAATGCACAGGTTTGGTAGGTTTCCCTAGGTGGCAGCTGAGCTACAGGCCAAAATCTACAGGTAGGCACTTTGCAAAAAAAACCTCTGTTTTCCTTCAAAAATTTGGATGTGTCCACGTTGCGCTTTGGGGCGTTTCCTGTCGCGGGCGCTAGGCCTACCCACACAAGTGAGGTATCATTTTTATCGGGAGACGTGGGGGAACGCTGGGTGGAAGGAAATTTGGGGCTCCTCTCAGATTCCAGAACTTTCTGCCACAGAAATGTGAGAAACATGTGTTTTTTTAGCCAAATTTTGAGGTTTGCAAAGGATTCTGGGTAAC
The DNA here is from genome assembly GCF_031143425.1 of Pleurodeles waltl. Lineage (NCBI taxonomy): Eukaryota > Metazoa > Chordata > Amphibia > Caudata > Salamandridae > Pleurodeles > Pleurodeles waltl. Next base: position 845,036,947 of record NC_090436.1, read on the forward strand.
AGAACCTGGTCCGAGCCACACAAGTCACCCCATCTTGGATTCCCCTAGGTCTCTAGTTTTCAGAAATGCACAGGTTTGGTAGGTTTCCCTAGGTGGCGGCTGAGCTACAGGCCAAAATCTACAGGTAGGCACTTTGCAAAAAACACCTCTGTTTTCCTTCAAAAATTTGGATGTGTCCTCGTTGCGCTTTGGGGCGTTTCCTGTTGCGGGAGCTAGGCCTACCCACACAAGTGAGGTATCATTTTTATCGGGAGACGTGGGGGAACGCTGGGTGGTAGGAAATTTGTGGCTCCTCTCAGATTCCAGAACTTTCTGCCACAGAAATGTGAGAAACATGTATTTTTTTAGCCAAATTTTGAGGTTTGCAAAGGATTCTGGGTAACAGAACCTGGTCCGAGCCACACAAGTCACCCCATCTTGGATTCCCCTAGGTCTCTAGTTTTCAGAAATGCACAGGTTTGGTACTCCCTAGGTGGCGGCTGACCTACAAGCCAAAATCTACAGGTAGGCACTTTGCAAAAAACACCTCTGTTTTCCTTCAAAAATTTGGATGTGTCCACGTTGCGCTTTGGGGCTTTTCCTGTCGCGGGCGCTAGGCCTACCCACACAAGTGAGGTATCATTTTTATCGGGAGACGTGGGGGAACACTGGGTGGAAGGAAATTTGTGGCTCCTCTCAGATTCCAGAACTTTCTGCCACAGAAATGTGAGGAACATGTGTTTTTTTAGCCAAATTTTGAGGTTTGCAAAGGATTCTGGGTAACAGAACCTGGTCCGAGCCACACAAGTCACCCCATCATGGATTCCCCTAGGTCTCTAGTTTTCAGAAATGCACAGGTTTGGTAGGTTTCCCTAGTTGGCGGCTGAGCTACAGGCCAAAATCTACAGGTAGGCACTTTGCAAAAAACACCTTTGTTTTCCTTCAACAATTTGGCTGTGTCCACGTTGCGCTTTGGGGCGTTTCCTGTCGCGGGCGCTAGGCCTACCCACACAAGTGAGGTATAATTTTTATCGGGAGACATGGGGGAACGCTGGGTGGAAGGAAATTTGTGGCTCTTCTCAGATTCCAGAACTTTCTGCCACAGAAATATGAGGAACATGTGTTTTTTTAGCCAAATTTTGAGGTTTGCAAAGGATTCTGGGTAACAGAACCTGGTCCGAGCCACACAAGTCACCCCATCTTGGATTCCCCTAGGTCTCTAGTTTTCAGAAATGCACAGGTTTGGTAGGTTTCCCTAGTTGGCGGCTGAGCTACAGGCCAAAATCTACAGGTAGGCACTTTGCAAAAAACACCTCTGTTTTCCTTAAAAAATTTGGCTGTGTCCACGTTGCGCTTTGGGGCGTTTCCTGTCGCGGGTGCTAGGCCTACCCACACAAGTGAGGTATAATTTTTATCGGGAGACATGGGGGAACGCTGGGTGGAAGGAAATTTGTGGCTCCTCTCAGATTCCAGAACTTTCTGCCACAGAAATGTGAGGAACATGTGTTTTTTTAGCCATATTTTGAGGTTTGCAAAGGATTCTGGGTAACAGAACCTGGTCCGAGCCACACAAGTCACCCCATCTTGGATTCCCCTAGGTCTCTAGTTTTCAGAAATGCACAGGTTTGGTAGGTTTCCCTAGGTGGCGGCTGAGCTACAGGCCAAAATCTACAGGTAGGCACTTTGCAAAAAACACCTCTGTTTTCCTTCAAAAATTTGGCTGTATCCACGTTGCGCTTTGGGGCGTTTCCTGTTGCGGGCGCAAGGCCTACCCACACAAGTGAGGTATCATTTTTATCGGGAGACGTGGGGGAACGCTGGGTGGAAGGAAATTGAAAGCTCCTCTCAGATTCCAGAACTTTCTGCCACAGAAATATGAGGAACATGTGTTTTTTTAGCCAAATGTTGAGGTTTGCAAAGGATTCTGGGTAACAGAACCTGGTCCGAGCCACACAAGTCACCCCATCTTGGATTCCCCTAGGTCTCTAGTTATCAGAAATGCACAGGTTTGGTAGGTTTCCCTAGTTGGCGGCTGAGCTACAGGCCAAAATCTACAGGTAGGCACTTTGCAAAAAACACCTCTGTTTTCCTTCAAAAATTTGGATGTGTCCACGTTGCGCTTTGGGGCGTTTCCTGTCGCGGGCGCTAGGCCTACCCACACAAGTGAGGTATCATTTTTATCTCGAGACGTGGGGGAACGCTGGGTGGAAGGAAATTTGTGGCTCCTCTCAGATTCCAGAAGTTTCTGCCACAGAAATGTGAGGAACATGTGTTTTTTTAGCCAAATTTTGAGGTTTGCAAAGGATTCTGGGTAACAGAACCTGGTCCGAGCCACACAAGTCACCCTATCTTGGATTCCCCTAGGTCTCTAGTTTTCAGAAATGCACAGGTTTGGTAGGTTTCCCTAGGTGGCGGCTGAGCTACAGGCCAAAATCTACAGGTAGGCACTTTGCAAAAAACACCTCTGTTTTCCTTCAAAAATTTGGATGTGTCCACGTTGCGCTTTGGGGCGTTTCCTGTCGCAGGCGCTAGGCCTACCCACACAAGTGAGGTATCATTTTTATCTCGAGACGTGGAGGAACGCTGGGTGGAAGGAAATTTGTGGCTCCTCTCAGATTCCAGAAGTTTCTGCCACAGAAATGTGAGGAACATGTGTTTTTTTAGCCAAATTTTGAGGTTTGCAAAGGATTCTGGGTAACAGAACCTGGTTCGAGCCACACAAGTCACCACATCTTGGATTCCCCTAGGTCTCTAGTTTTCAGAAATGCACAGGTTTGGTAGGTTTCCCTAGGTGACGGCTGAGCTACAAGCCAAAATCTACAGGTAGGCACTTTGCAAAAAACACCTCTGTTTCCTTCAAAAATGTGGATGTGTCCACGTTGCGCTTTGGGGCATTTCCTGTCGCGGCGCTAGGCCTACCCACACAAGTGAGGTATCATTTTTATCGGGAGACGTGGGGGAACGCTGGGTGGAAGGAAATTTGTGGCTCCTCTCAGATTCCAGAACTTTCTGCCACAGAAATGTGAGGAACATGTGTTTTTTTAGCCAAATTTTGAGGTTTGCAAAGGATTCTGGGTAACAGAACCTGGTCCGTGCCACACAAGTCACCCTATCTTGGATTCCCCTAGGTCTCTAGTTTTCAGAAATGCACAGGTTTGGTAGGTTTCCCTAGGTGGCGGCTGAGCTACAGGCCAAAATCTACAGGTAGGCACTTTGCAAAAAACACCTCTGTTTTCCTTCAAAAATTTGGATGTGTCCACGTTGCGCTTTGGGGCGTTTCCTGTCGCGGGCGCTAGGCCTACCCACACAAGTGAGGTATCATTTTTATCGGGAGACATGGGGGAACGCTGGGTGGAAGGAAATTTGTGGCTCCTCTCAGACTCCAGAACTTTCTGCCACAGAAATGTGAGAAACATGTGTTTTTTTAGCCAAATTTTGAGGTTTGCAAAGGACTCTGGGTAACAGAACCTGGTCCGAGCCACACAAGTCACCCCATCTTGGATTCCCCTAGGTCTCTAGTTTTCAGAAATGCACAGATTTGGTAGGTTTCCCTAGGTGGCGGCTGAGCTACAGGCCAAAATCTAGAGGTAGGCACTTTGCAAAAAACACCTCTGTTTTCCTTCAAAAATTTGGATGTGTCCACGTTGCGCTTTGGGGCGTTTCCTGTTGCGGGCGCTAGGCCTACCCACACAAGTGAGGTATCATTTTTATCAGGAGACGTGGGGGAACGCTGGGTGGAAGGAAATTTGTGGCTCCTCTCAGATTCCAGAACTTTCTGCCCATGAAATGTGAGGAACATGTGTTTTTTTAACCAAATTTTGAGGTTTGCAAAGGATTCGGTGTAACAGAACCTGGTCCGAGCCACACAAGTCACCCCATCTTGGATTCCCCTAGGTCTCTAGTTTTCAGAAATGCACAGGTTTGGTAGGTTTCTCTAGGTGGCGGCTGAGCTACAGGCCAAAATCTACAGGTAGGCAGTTTGCAAAAAACACCTCTGTTTTCCTTCAAAAATTTGGATGTGTCCACGTTGAGCTTTGGGGCGTTTCCTGTCGCGGGCGCTAGGCCTACCCACACAAGTAAATTATAATTTTTATCGGGAGACGTGGGGGAACGCTGGGTGGAAGGAAATTTGTGGCTCCCCTTAGATTCCAGAACTTTCTGCCACAGAAATGTGAGGAACATGTGTTTTTTTAGCCAAATTTTGAGGTTTGCAAAGGATTCTGGGTAACAGAACCTGGTCCTAGCCACACAAGTCACCCTATCTTGGATTCCCTTAGGTCTCTAGTTTTCAGAAATGCACAGGTTTGGTAGGTTTCCCTAGGTGGTGGCTGAGCTACAGGCCAAAATCTACAGGTAGGCACTTTGCAAAAAACACCTCTGTTTTCCTTAAAAAATTTGGATGTGTCCACGTTGCGCTTTGGGGCGTTTCCTGTCGCGGGCGCTAGGCCTACCCACACAAGTGAGGTATCATTTTTATCTCGAGACGTGGGGGAACGCTGGGTGGAAGGAAATTTGTGGCTCCTCTCAGATTCCAGAAGTTTCTGCCACAGAAATGTGAGGAACATGTGTTTTTTTAGCGAAATTTTGAGGTTTGCAAAGGATTCTGGGTAACAGAACCTGGTCCGAGCCACACAAGTCACCCCATCTTGGATTCCCCTAGGTCTCTAGTTTTCAGAAATGCACAGGTTTGGTAGGTTTCCCTAGGTGACGGCTGAGCTACAAGCCAAAATCTACAGGTAGGCACTTTGCAAAAAACACCTCTGTTTTCCTTCAAAAATGTGGATGTGTCCACGTTGCGCTTTGGGGCGTTTCCTGTCGCGGCGCTAGGCCTACCCACACAAGTGAGGTATCATTTTTATCGGGAGACGTGGGGGAACGCTGGGTGGAAGGAAATTTGTGGCTCCTCTCAGATTCCAGAACTTTCTGCCACAGAAATGTGAGGAACATGTGTTTTTTTAGCCAAATTTTGAGGTTTGCAAAGGATTCTGGGTAACAGAACCTGGTCCGTGCCACACAAGTCACCCTATCTTGGATTCCCCTAGGTCTCTAGTTTTCAGAAATGCACAGGTTTGGTAGGTTTCCCTAGGTGGCGGCTGAGCTACAGGCCAAAATCTACAGGTAGGCACTTTGCAAAAAACACCTCTGTTTTCCTTAAAAAATTTGGATGTGTCCACGTTGCGCTTTGGGGCGTTTCCTGTCGCGGGCGCTAGGCCTACCCACACAAGTGAGGTATCATTTTTATCGGGAGACGTGGGGGAACGCTGGGTGGAAGGAAATTTGTGGCTCCTCTCAGATTCCAGAACTTTCTGCCACAGAAATGTGAGAAACATGTGTTTTTTTAGCCAAATTTTGAGGTTTGCAAAGGATTCTGGGTAACAGAACCTGGTCCGAGCCACACAAGTAACCCCATCTTGGATTCCCCTAGGTCTCTAGTTTTCAGAAATGCACAGATTTGGTAGGTTTCCCTAGGTGGCGGCTGAGCTACAGGCCAAAATCTACAGGTAGGCACTTTGCAAAAAACACCTCTGTTTTCCTTCAAAAATTTGGATGTGTCCACGTTGCGCTTTGGGGCGTTTCCTGTTGCGGGCGCTAGGCCTACCCACACAAGTGAGGTATCATTTTTATCATTTTTATCGGGAGACGTGGGGGAACGCTGGGTGGAAGGAAATTTGTGGCTCCTCTCAGATTCCAGAACTTTCTGCCACAGAAATGTGAGGAACATGTGTTTTTTTAGCCAAATTTTGAGGTTTGCAAAGGATTCTGGGTAACAGAACCTGGTCCGAGCCACACAAGTCACCACATCTTATATTCCCCTAGGTCTCTAGTTTTCAGAAATGCACAGGTTTGGTAGGTTTCCCTAGTTGGCGGCTGAGCTACAGGCCAAAATCTACAGGTAGGCACTTTGCAAAAAACACCTCTGTTTTCCTTCAAAAATGTGGCTGTGTCCACGTTGTGCTTTGGGGCGTTTCCTGTCGCGGGCGCTAGGCCTACCCACACAAGTGAGGTATCATTTTTATCGGGAGACATGGGGGAACGCTGGGTGGAAGGAAATTTGTGGCTCTTCTCAGATTCCAGAACTTTCTGCCACAGAAATGTGAGGAACATGTGTTTTTTTAGCCAAATTATGAGGTTTGCAAAGGATTCTGGGTAACAGAACCTGGTCCGAGCCACACAAGTCACCCCATCTTGGATTCCCCTAGGTCTCTAGTTTTCAGAAATGCACAGGTTTGGTAGGTTTCCCTAGGTGACGGCTGAGCTACAGGCCAAAATCTACAGGTAGGCACTTTGCAAAAAACACCTCTGTTTTCCTTCAAAAATGTGGATGTGTCCACGTTGCGCTTTGGGGCGTTTCCTGTCGCGGGCGCTAGGCCTACCCACACAAGTGAGGTATCCTTTTTATCGGGAGACGTGGGGGAACGCTGGGTGGAAGGAAATTTGTGGCTCCTCTCAGATTCCAGAACTTTCTGCCACAGAAATGTGAGGAACATGTGTTTTTTTAGCCAAATTTTGAGGTTTGCAAAGGATTCTGGGTAGCAGAACCTGGTCCGAGCCACACAAGTCACCCTATCTTGGATTCCCCTAGGTCTCTAGTTTTCAGAAATGCACAGGTTTGGTAGGTTTCCCTAGGTGGCAGCTGAGCTACAGGCCAAAATCTACAGGTAGGCACTTTGCAAAAAACACCTCTGTTTTCCTTCAAAAATTTGGATGTGTCCACGTTGCGCTTTGGGGCGTTTCCTGTCGCGGGCGCTAGGCCTACCCACACAAGTGAGGTATCATTTTTATCGGGAGACGTGGGGGAACGCTGGGTGGAAGGAAATTTGGTGCTCCTCTCAGATTCCAGAACTTTCTGCCACAGAAATGTGAGAAACATGTGTTTTTTTAGCCAAATTTTGAGGTTTGCAAAGGATTCTGGGTAACAGAACCTGGTCCGAGCCACACAAGTCACCCCATCTTGGATTCCCCTAGGTCTCTAGTTTTCAGAAATGCACAGGTTTGGTAGGTTTCCCTAGGTGGCGGCTGAGCTACAGGCCAAAATCTACAGGTAGGCACTTTGCAAAAAACACCTCTGTTTTCCTTCAAAAATTTGGATGTGTCCTCGTTGCGCTTTGGGGCGTTTCCTGTTGCGGGAGCTAGGCCTACCCACACAAGTGAGGTATCATTTTTATCGGGAGACGTGGGGGAACGCTGGGTGGTAGGAAATTTGTGGCTCCTCTCAGATTCCAGAACTTTCTGCCACAGAAATGTGAGAAACATGTATTTTTTTAGCCAAATTTTGAGGTTTGCAAAGGATTCTGGGTAACAGAACCTGGTCCGAGCCACACAAGTCACCCCATCTTGGATTCCCCTAGGTCTCTAGTTTTCAGAAATGCACAGGTTTGGTACTCCCTAGGTGGCGGCTGACCTACAAGCCAAAATCTACAGGTAGGCACTTTGCAAAAAACACCTCTGTTTTCCTTCAAAAATTTGGATGTGTCCACGTTGCGCTTTGGGGCGTTTCCTGTCGCGGGCGCTAGGCCTACCCACACAAGTGAGGTATCATTTTTATCGGGAGACGTGGGGGAACACTGGGTGGAAGGAAATTTGTGGCTCCTCTCAGATTCCAGAACTTTCTGCCACAGAAATGTGAGGAACATGTGTTTTTTTAGCCAAATTTTGAGGTTTGCAAAGGATTCTGGGTAACAGAACCTGGTCCGAGCCACACAAGTCACCCCATCATGGATTCCCCTAGGTCTCTAGTTTTCAGAAATGCACAGGTTTGGTAGGTTTCCCTAGTTGGCGGCTGAGCTACAGGCCAAAATCTACAGGTAGGCACTTTGCAAAAAACACCTTTGTTTTCCTTCAACAATTTGGCTGTGTCCACGTTGCGCTTTGGGGCGTTTCCTGTCGCGGGCGCTAGGCCTACCCACACAAGTGAGGTATAATTTTTATCGGGAGACATGGGGGAACGCTGGGTGGAAGGAAATTTGTGGCTCCTCTCAGATTCCAGAACTTTCTGCCCATGAAATGTGAGGAACATGTGTTTTTTTAACCAAATTTTGAGGTTTGCAAAGGATTCTGGGTAACAGAACCTGGTCCGAGCCACACAAGTCACCCCATCTTGGATTCCCCTAGGTCTCTAGTTTTCAGAAATGCACAGGTTTGGTAGGTTTCCCTAGTTGGCGGCTGAGCTACAGGCCAAAATCTACAGGTAGGCACTTTGCAAAAAACACCTCTGTTTTCCTTAAAAAATTTGGCTGTGTCCACGTTGCGCTTTGGGGCGTTTCCTGTCGCGGGCGCTAGGCCTACCCACACAAGTGAGGTATAATTTTTATCGGGAGACATGGGGGAACGCTGGGTGGAAGGAAATTTGTGGCTCCTCTCAGATTCCAGAACTTTCTGCCACAGAAATGTGAGGAACATGTGTTTTTTTAGCCATATTTTGAGGTTTGCAAAGGATTCTGGGTAACAGAACCTGGTCCGAGCCACACAAGTCACCCCATCTTGGATTCCCCTAGGTCTCTAGTTTTCAGAAATGCACAGGTTTGGTAGGTTTCCCTAGGTGGCGGCTGAGCTACAGGCCAAAATCTACAGGTAGGCACTTTGCAAAAAACACCTCTGTTTTCCTTCAAAAATTTGGCTGTGTCCACGTTGCGCTTTGGGGCGTTTCCTGTTGCGGGCGCAAGGCCTACCCACACAAGTGAGGTATCATTTTTATCGGGATACGTGGGGGAACGCTGGGTGGAAGGAAATTGAAAGCTCCTCTCAGATTCCAGAACTTTCTGCCACAGAAATATGAGGAACATGTGTTTTTTTAGCCAAATGTTGAGGTTTGCAAAGGATTCTGGGTAACAGAACCTGGTCCGAGCCACACAAGTCACCCCATCTTGGATTCCCCTAGGTCTCTAGTTATCAGAAATGCACAGGTTTGGTAGGTTTCCCTAGTTGGCGGCTGAGCTACAGGCCAAAATCTACAGGTAGGCACTTTGCAAAAAACACCTCTGTTTTCCTTCAAAAATTTGGATGTGTCCACGTTGCGCTTTGAGGCGTTTCCTGTCGCGGGCGCTAGGCCTACCCACACAAGTGAGGTATCATTTTTATCTCGAGACGTGGGGGAACGCTGGGTGGAAGGAAATTTGTGGCTCCTCTCAGATTCCAGAAGTTTCTGCCACAGAAATGTGAGGAACATGTGTTTTTTTAGCCAAATTTTGAGGTTTGCAAAGGATTCTGGGTAACAGAACCTGGTCCGAGCCACACAAGTCACCCTATCTTGGATTCCCCTAGGTCTCTAGTTTTCAGAAATGCACAGGTTTGGTAGGTTTCCCTAGGTGGCGGCTGAGCTACAGGCCAAAATCTACAGGTAGGCACTTTGCAAAAAACACCTCTGTTTTCCTTCAAAAATTTGGATGTGTCCACGTTGCGCTTTGGGGCGTTTCCTGTCACGGGCGCTAGGCCTACCCACACAAGTGAGGTATCATTTTTATCTCGAGACGTGGAGGAACGCTGGGTGGAAGGAAATTTGTGGCTCCTCTCAGATTCCAGAAGTTTCTGCCACAGAAATGTGAGGAACATGTGTTTTTTTAGCCAAATTTTGAGGTTTGCAAAGGATTCTGGGTAACAGAACCTGGTCCGAGCCACACAAGTCACCACATCTTGGATTCCCCTAGGTCTCTAGTTTTCAGAAATGCACAGGTTTGGTAGGTTTCCCTAGGTGACGGCTGAGCTACAAGCCAAAATCTACAGGTAGGCACTTTGCAAAAAACACCTCTGTTTCCTTCAAAAATGTGGATGTTTCCACGTTGCGCTTTGGGGCATTTCTTGTCGCGGCGCTAGGCCTACCCACACAACTGAGGTATCATTTTTATCATTTTTATCGGGAGACGTGGGGGAACGCTGGGTGGAAGGAAATTTGTGGCTCCTCTCAGATTCCAGAACTTTCTGCCACAGAAATGTGAGGAACATGTGTTTTTTTAGCCAAATTTTGAGGTTTGCAAAGGATTCTGGGTAACAGAACCTGGTCCGAGCCACACAAGTCACCACATCTTATATTCCCCTAGGTCTCTAGTTTTCAGAAATGCACAGGTTTGGTAGGTTTCCCTAGTTGGCGGCTGAGCTACAGGCCAAAATCTACAGGTAGGCACTTTGCAAAAAACACCTCTGTTTTCCTTCAAAAATTTGGATGTGTCCACGTTGCGATTTGGGGCGTTTCCTGTCGCGGGCGCTAGGCCTACCCACACAAGTGAGGTATCATTTTTATCGGGAGACATGGGGGAACGCTGGGTGGAAGGAAATTTGTGGCTCCTCTCAGATTCCAGAACTTTCTGCCACAGAAATGTGAGAAACATGTGTTTTTTTAGCCAAATTTTGAGGTTTGCAAAGGACTCTGGGTAACAGAACCTGGTCCGAGCCACACAAGTCACCCCATCTTGGATTCCCCTAGGTCTCTAGTTTTCAGAAATGCACAGATTTGGTAGGTTTCCCTAGGTGGCGGCTGAGCTACAGGCCAAAATCTAGAGGTAGGCACTTTGCAAAAAACACCTCTGTTTTCCTTCAAAAATTTGGATGTGTCCACGTTGCGCTTTGGGGCGTTTCCTGTTGCGGGCGCTAGGCCTACCCACACAAGTGAGGTATCATTTTTATCATTTTTATCGGGAGACGTGGGGGAACGCTGGGTGGAAGGAAATTTGTGGCTCCTCTCAGATTCCAGAACTTTCTGCCACAGAAATGTGAGGAACATGTGTTTTTTTAGCCAAATTTTGACGTTTGCAAAGGATTCTGGGTAACAGAACCTGGTCCGAGCCACACAAGTCACCCCATCTTGGATTCCCCTAGGTCTCTAGTTTTCAGAAATGCACAGGTTTGGTAGGTTTCCCTAGGTGACGGCTGAGCTACAGGCCAAAATCTACAGGTAGGCACTTTGCAAAAAACACCTCTGTTTTCCTTCAACGATGTGGCTGTGTCCACGTTGTGCTTTGGGGCGTTTCCTGTCGCGGGCGCTAGGCCTACCCACACAAGTGAGGTATCATTTTTATCGGGAGACATGGGGGAACGCTGGGTGGAAGGAAATTTGTGGCTCTTCTCAGATTCCAGAACTTTCTGCCACAGAAATTTGAGGAACATGTGTTTTTTTAGCCAAATTTTGAGGTTTGCAAAGGATTCTGGGTAACAGAACCTGGTCCGAGCCACACAAGTCACCCTATCTTGGATTCCCCTAGGTCTCTAGTTTTCAGAAATGCACAGGTTTGGTAGGTTTCCCTAGGTGGCGGCTGAGCTACAGGCCAAAATCTACAGGTAGGCACTTTGCAAAAAACACCTCTGTTTTCCTTCAAAAATTTGGATGTGTCCACGTTGCGCTTTGGGGCGTTTCCTGTCACGGGCGCTAGGCCTACCCACACAAGTGAGGTATCATTTTTATCTCGAGACGTGGAGGAACGCTGGGTGGAAGGAAATTTGTGGCTCCTCTCAGATTCCAGAAGTTTCTGCCACAGAAATGTGAGGAACATGTGTTTTTTTAGCCAAATTTTGAGGTTTGCAAAGGATTCTGGGTAACAGAACCTGGTCCGAGCCACACAAGTCACCACATCTTGGATTCCCCTAGGTCTCTAGTTTTCAGAAATGCACAGGTTTGGTAGGTTTCCCTAGGTGACGGCTGAGCTACAAGCCAAAATCTACAGGTAGGCACTTTGCAAAAAACACCTCTGTTTCCTTCAAAAATGTGGATGTTTCCACGTTGCGCTTTGGGGCATTTCTTGTCGCGGCGCTAGGCCTACCCACACAACTGAGGTATCATTTTTATCATTTTTATCGGGAGACGTGGGGGAACGCTGGGTGGAAGGAAATTTGTGGCTCCTCTCAGATTCCAGAACTTTCTGCCACAGAAATGTGAGGAACATGTGTTTTTTTAGCCAAATTTTGAGGTTTGCAAAGGATTCTGGGTAACAGAACCTGGTCCGAGCCACACAAGTCACCACATCTTATATTCCCCTAGGTCTCTAGTTTTCAGAAATGCACAGGTTTGGTAGGTTTCCCTAGTTGGCGGCTGAGCTACAGGCCAAAATCTACAGGTAGGCACTTTGCAAAAAACACCTCTGTTTTCCTTCAAAAATTTGGATGTGTCCACGTTGCGATTTGGGGCGTTTCCTGTCGCGGGCGCTAGGCCTACCCACACAAGTGAGGTATCATTTTTATCGGGAGACATGGGGGAACGCTGGGTGGAAGGAAATTTGTGGCTCCTCTCAGATTCCAGAACTTTCTGCCACAGAAATGTGAGAAACATGTGTTTTTTTAGCCAAATTTTGAGGTTTGCAAAGGACTCTGGGTAACAGAACCTGGTCCGAGCCACACAAGTCACCCCATCTTGGATTCCCCTAGGTCTCTAGTTTTCAGAAATGCACAGATTTGGTAGGTTTCCCTAGGTGGCGGCTGAGCTACAGGCCAAAATCTAGAGGTAGGCACTTTGCAAAAAACACCTCTGTTTTCCTTCAAAAATTTGGATGTGTCCACGTTGCGCTTTGGGGCGTTTCCTGTTGCGGGCGCTAGGCCTACCCACACAAGTGAGGTATCATTTTTATCATTTTTATCGGGAGACGTGGGGGAACGCTGGGTGGAAGGAAATTTGTGGCTCCTCTCAGATTCCAGAACTTTCTGCCACAGAAATGTGAGGAACATGTGTTTTTTTAGCCAAATTTTGACGTTTGCAAAGGATTCTGGGTAACAGAACCTGGTCCGAGCCACACAAGTCACCCCATCTTGGATTCCCCTAGGTCTCTAGTTTTCAGAAATGCACAGGTTTGGTAGGTTTCCCTAGGTGACGGCTGAGCTACAGGCCAAAATCTACAGGTAGGCACTTTGCAAAAAACACCTCTGTTTTCCTTCAACGATGTGGCTGTGTCCACGTTGTGCTTTGGGGCGTTTCCTGTCGCGGGCGCTAGGCCTACCCACACAAGTGAGGTATCATTTTTATCGGGAGACATGGGGGAACGCTGGGTGGAAGGAAATTTGTGGCTCTTCTCAGATTCCAGAACTTTCTGCCACAGAAATTTGAGGAACATGTGTTTTTTTAGCCAAATTATGAGGTTTGCAAAGGATTCTGGGTAACAGAACCTGGTCCGAGCCACACAAGTCTCCCCATCTTGGATTCCCCTAGGTCTCTAGTTTTCAGAAATGCACAGGTTTGGTAGGTTTCCCTAGGTGACGGCTGAGCTACAGGCCAAAATCTACAGGTAGGCACTTTGCAAAAAACACCTCTGTTTTCCTTCAACGATGTGGATGTGTCCACGTTGCGCTTTGGGGCGTTTCCTGTCGCGGGCGCTAGGCCTACCCACACAAGTGAGGTATCCTTTTTATCGGGAGACGTGGGGGAACGCTGGGTGGAAGGAAATTTGTGGCTCCTCTCAGATTCCAGAACTTTCTGCCACAGAAATGTGAGGAACATGTGTTTTTTTAGCCAAATTTTGAGGTTTGCAAAGGATTCTGGGTAGCAGAACCTGGTCCGAGCCACACAAGTCACCCTATCTTGGATTCCCCTAGGTCTCTAGTTTTCAGAAATGCACAGGTTTGGTAGGTTTCCCTAGGTGGCAGCTGAGCTACAGGCCAAAATCTACAGGTAGGCACTTTGCAAAAAACACCTCTGTTTTCCTTCAAAAATTTGGATGTGTCCACGTTGCGCTTTGGAGCGTTTCCTGTCGCGGGCGCTAGGCCTACCCACACAAGTGAGGTATCATTTTTATCGGGAGACGTGGGGGAACGCTGGGTGGAAGGAAATTTGTGGCTCCTCTCAGATTCCAGAACTTTCTGCCACAGAAATGTGAGAAACATGTGTTTTTTTAGCCAAATTTTGAGGTTTGCAAAGGATTCTGGGTAACAGAACCTGGTCCGAGCCACACAAGTCACCCCATCTTGGATTCCCCTAGGTCTCTAGTTTTCATAAATGCACAGGTTTGGTAGGTTTCCCTAGGTGGCGGCTGAGCTACAGGCCAAAATCTACAGGTAGGCACTTTGCAAAAAACACCTCTGTTTTCCTTCCAAAATTTGGATGTGTCCTTGTTGCGCTTTGGGGCGTTTCCTGTTGCGGGAGCTAGGCCTACCCACACAAGTGAGGTATCATTTTTATCGGGAGACGTGGGGGAACGCTGGGTGGTAGGAAATCTGTGGCTCCTCTCAGATTCCAGAACTTTCTGCCACAGAAATGTGAGAAACATGTGTTTTTTTAGCCAAATTTTGAGGTTTGCAAAGGATTCTGGGTAACAGAACCTGGTCCGAGCCACACAAGTCACCCCATCTTGGATTCCCCTAGGTCTCTAGTTTTCAGAAATGCACAGGTTTGGTACTCCCTAGGTGGCGGCTGAGCTACAAGCCAAAATCTACAGGTAGGCACTTTGCAAAAAACACCTCTGTTTTCCTTCAAAAATTTGGATGTGTCCACGTTGCGCTTTGGGGCGTTTCCTGTCGCGGGCGCTAGGCCTACCCACACAAGTGAGGTATCATTTTTATCGGGAGACGTGGGGGAACACTGGGTGGAAAGAAATTTGTGGCTCCTCTCAGATTCCAGAACTTTCTGCCACAGAAATGTGAGGAACATGTGTTTTTTTAGCCAAATTTTTGAGGTTTGCAAAGGATTCTGGGTAACAGAACCTGGTCCGAGCTACACAAGTCACCCCATCATGGATTCCCCTAGGTCTCTAGTTTTTCAGAAATGCACAGGTTTGGTAGGTTTCCCTAGGTGGCGGCTGAGCTACAGGCCAAAATCTACAGGTAGGCCCTTTGCAAAAAAAACCTCTGTTTTCTTCAAAAATTTGGATGTGTCCACGTTGCGCTTTGGGGCGTTTCCTGTTGCGGACGCTAGGCCTACCCACACAAGTGAGGTTTCATTTTTATCGGGAGACGTGGGGGAACGCTCGGTGGAAGGAAATTTGTGGCTCCTCTCAGATTCCAGAACTTTCTACCACAGAAATTTGAGGAACATGTGTTTTTTTAGCCAAATTTTGAGGTTTGCAAAGGATTCTGGGTAACAGAACCTGGTCCGAGCCACACAAGTCACACCATCTTGGATTCCCCTAGGTCTCTAGTTTTCAGAAATGCACAGGTTTGGTAGGTTTCCCTAGTTGGCGGCTGAGCTACAGGCCAAAATCTACAGGTAGGCACTTTGCAAAAAACACCTTTGTTTTCCTTCAACAATTTGGCTGTGTCCACGTTGCACTTTGGGGCGTTTCCTGTCGCGGGCGCTAGGCCTACCCACACAAGTGAGGTATAATTTTTATCGGGAGACATGGGGGAACGCTGGGTGGAAGGAAATTTGTGGCTCCTCTCAGATTCCAGAACTTTCTGCCACAGAAATATGAGGAACATGTGTTTTTTTAGCCAAATTTTGAGGTTTGCAAAGGATTCTGGGTAACAGAACCTGGTCCGAGCCACACAAGTCACCCCATCTTGGATTCCCCTAGGTCTCTAGTTTTCAGAAATGCACAGGTTTGGTAGGTTTCCCTAGTTGGCGGCTGAGCTACAGGCCAAAATCTACAGGTAGGCACTTTGCAAAAAACACCTCTGTTTTCCTTAAAAAATTTGGCTGTGTCCACGTTGCGCTTTGGGGCGTTTCCTGTCGCGGGCGCTAGGCCTACCCACACAAGTGAGGTATAATTTTTATCGGGAGACATGGGGGAACGCTGGGTGGAAGGAAATTTGTGGCTCCTCTCAGATTCCAGAACTTTCTGCCACAGAAATGTGAGGAACATGTGTTTTTTTAGCCATATTTTGAGGTTTGCAAAGGATTCTGGTAACAGAACCTGGTCCGAGCCACACAAGTCACCCCATCTTGGATTCCCCTAGGTCTCTAGTTTTCAGAAATGCACAGGTTTGGTAGGTTTCCCTAGGTGGCGGCTGAGCTACAGGCCAAAATCTACAGGTAGGCACTTTGCAAAAAACACCTCTGTTTTCCTTCAAAAATTTGGCTGTGTCCACGTTGCGCTTTGGGGCGTTTCCTGTTGCGGGCGCAAGGCCTACCCACACAAGTGAGGTATCATTTTTATCGGGAGACGTGGGGGAACGCTGGGTGGAAGGAAATTGAAAGCTCCTCTCAGATTCCAGAACTTTCTGCCACAGAAATATGAGGAACATGTGTTTTTTTAGCCAAATGTTGAGGTTTGCAAAGGATTCTGGATAACAGAACCTGGTCCAAGCCACACAAGTCACCCATCTTGGATTCCCCTACGTCTCTAGTTATCAGAAATGCACAGGTTTGGTAGGTTTCCCTAGTTGGCGGCTGAGCTACAGGCAAAAAATCTACAGGTAGGCACTTTGCAAAAAACACCTCTGTTTTCCTTCAAAAATGTGGATGTGTCCACGTTGCGCTTTGGGGCGTTTCCTGTCGCGGGCGCTAGGCCTACCCACACAAGTGAGGTATCATTTTTATCGGGAGACGTGGGGGAACGCTGGGTGGAAGGAAATTTGTGGCTCCTCTCAGATTCCAGAACTTTCTGCCACAGAAATGTGAGGAACATGTGTTTTTTTTAGCCAAATTTTGAGGTTTGCAAAGGATTCTGGGTAACAGAACCTGGTCCGAGCCACACAAATCACCCTATCTTGGATTCCCCTAGGTCTCTAGTTTTCAGAAATGCACAGGTTTGGTACGTTTCCCTAGGTGGCGGCTGAGCTACAGGCCAAAATCTACAGGTAGGCACTTTGCAAAAAACACCTCTGTTTTCCTTCAAAAATTTGGATGTGTCCACGTTGCGCTTTGGGGCGTTTCCTGTCGCGGGCGCTAGGCCTACCCACACAAGTGAGGTATCATTTTTATCGGGAGACGTGGGGGAACGTTGGGTGGAAGGAAATTTGTGGCTCCTCTCAGATTCCAGAACTTTCTGCCACAGAAATGTGAGGAACATGTGTTTTTTTAGCCAAAGTTTGAGGTTTGCAAAGGATTCTGGGTAACAGAACCTGGTCCGAGCCACACAAGTCACCCCATCTTGGATTCCCCTAGGTCTCTAGTTTTCAGAAATGCACAGGTTTGGTAGGTTTCCCTAGGTGGCGGCTGAGCTACAGGCCAAAATCTACAGGTAGGCACTTTGCAAAAAACACCTCTGTTTTCCTTAAAAAATTTGGATGTGTCCACGTTGCGCTTTGGGGCGTTTCCTGTTGCGGGCGCTAGGCCTACCCACACAAGTGAGGTATCATTTTTATCGGGAGACGTGGGGGAACGCTGGGTGGTAGGAAATTTGTGGCTCCTCTCAGATTCCAGAACTTTCTGCCTCAGAAATGTGAGGAACATGTGTTTTTTTAGCCAAATTGTGAGGTTTGCAAAGGATTCTGGATAACAGAACCTGGTCCGAGCCACACAAGTCACCCCATCTTGGATTCCCCTAGGTCTCTAGTTTTCAGAAATGCACAGGTTTGGTAGGTTTCCCTAGGTGGCGGCTGAGCTACAAGCCAAAATCTACAGGTAGGCACTTTGCAAAAAACACCTCTGTTTTCCTTCAAAAATTTGGATGTGTCCACGTTGCGCTTTGGGGCGTTTCCTGTCGCAGGCGCTAGGCCTACAGACACAAGAGAGGTATCATTTTTATCGGGACACATGGGGGAATGCTGGGAATGCTGGGTGGAAGGAAATTTGTGGCTCCTCTCAGATTCCAGAACTTTCTGCCACAGAAATGTGAGGATCATGTGTTTTTTTAGCCAAATTTTGAGGTTTGCAAAGGATTCTGGGTAACAGAACCTGGTCCGAGCCAAACAAGTCACCCCATCTTGGATTCCCCAAGGTCTCTAATTTTCAGAAATGCACAGGTTTGGTAGGTTTCCCTAGGTGGCGGCTGAGCTACAGGCCAAAATCTACAGGTAGGCACTTTGCAAAAAACACCCTCTGTTTTCCCTTCAAAAATTTGGATGTGTCCACGTTGCGCTTTGGGGCGTTTCCTGTCGCGGGCGCTAGACCTACCCACACAAGTGAGGTATCATTTTTATCGGGAGACGTGGTGGAACACTGGGTGGAAGGAAATTTGTGGCTCCTCTCAGATTCCAGAACTTTTCTGCCACAGAAATGTGAGGAACATGTGTTTTTTTAGCCAAATTTTGATATTTGCAAAGGATTCTGGGTAACAGAACCTGGTCCGAGCCACACAAGTCACCCCATCTTGGATTCCCCTAGGTCTCTAGTTTTCAGAAATGCACAGGTTTGGTAGGTTTCCCTAGGTGGCGGCTGAGCTACAGGCCAAAATCTACAGGTAGGCACTTTGCAAAAAACACCTTTGTTTTCCTTCAAAAATTTGGCTGTGTCCACGTTGCGCTTTGGGGTGTTTCCTGTCGCGGGCGCTAGGCCTACCCACACAAGTGAGGTATAATTTTTATCGGGAGACATGGGGGAACGCTGGGTGGAAGGAAATTTGTGGCTCCTCTCAGATTCCAGAACTTTCTGCAACAGAAATGTGAGGAACATGTGTTTTTTTAGCCAAATTATGAGGTTTGCAAAGGATTCTGGGTAACAGAACCTGGTCCGAGCCCACACAAGTCACCCCATCTTGGATTCCCCAAGGTCTCTAGTTTTCAGAAATGCACAGGTTTGGTAGGTGTCCCTAGGTGACGGCTGAGCTACAGGCCAAAATCTACAGGTAGGCACTTTGCAAAAAACACCTCTGTTTTCCTTCAAAAATGTGGATGTGTCCACGTTGCGCTTTGGGGCGTTTCCTGTCGCGGGCGCTAGGCCTACCCACACAAGTGAGGTATCATTTTTATCGGGAGACGTGGGGGAACGCTGGGTGGAAGGAAATTTGTGGCTCCTCTCAGATTCCAGAACTTTCTGCCACAGAAAATGTGAGGAACATGTGTTTTTTTAGCCAAATTTTGAGGTTTGCAAAGGATTCTGGGTAACAGAACCTGGTCCGAGCCACACAAAATCACCCTATCTTGGATTCCCCTAGGTCTCTAGTTTTCAGAAATGCACAGGTTTGGTAGGTTTCCCTAGGTGGCGGCTGAGCTACAGGCCAAAATCTACAGGTAGGCACTTTGCAAAAAAACACCTCTGTTTTTCTTCAAAAATTTGGATGTGTCCACGTTGCGCTTTGGGGCGTTTCCTGTCGCGGGCGCTAGGGCCTACCCACACAAGTGAGGTATCATTTTTATCGGGAGACGTGGGGGAACGCTGGGTGGAAGGAAATTGAAAGCTCCTCTCAGATTCCAGAACTTTCTGCCACAGAAATATGAGGAACATGTGTTTTTTTTAGCCAAATGTTGAGGTTTGCAAAGGATTCTGGATAACAGAACCTGGTCCAAGCCACACAAGTCACCCCATCTTGGATTCCCCTACGTCTCTAGTTATCAGAAATGCACAGGTTTGGTAGGTTTCCCTAGTTGGCGGCTGAGCTACAGGCAAAAATCTACAGGTAGGCACTTTGCAAAAAACACCTCTCTGTTTTCCCTTCAAAAATGTGGATGTGTCCACGTTGCGCTTTGGGGCGTTTCCTGTCGCGGGGCGCTAGGCCCTACCCACACAAGTGAGGTATCATTTTTATCGGGAGACGTGGGGGAACGCTGGGTGGAAGGAAATTTGTGGCTCCTCTCAGATTCCAGAACTTTCTGCCACAGAAATGTGAGGAACATGTGTTTTTTTAGCCAAATTTTGAGGTTTGCAAAGGATTCTGGGTAACAGAACCTGGTCCGAGCCACACAAATCACCCTATCTTGGATTCCCCTAGGTCTCTAGTTTTCAGAAATGCACAGGTTTGGTACGTTTCCCTAGGTGGCGGCTGAGCTACAGGCCAAAATCTACAGGTAGGCACTTTGCAAAAAAACACCTCTGTTTTCCTTCAAAAATTTGGATGTGTCCACGTTGCGCTTTGGGGCGTTTCCTGTCGCGGGCGCTAGGCCTACCCACACAAGTGAGGTATCATTTTTATCGGGAGACGTGGGGGAACGTTGGGTGGAAGGGAAATTTGTGGCTCCTCTCAGATTCCAGAACTTTCTGCCACAGAAATGTGAGGAACATGTGTTTTTTTAGCCAAAGTTTGAGGTTTGCAAGGATTCTGGGTAACAGAACCTGGTCCGAGCCACACAAGTCACCCCATCTTGGATTCCCCTAGGTCTCTAGTTTTCAGAAATGCACAGGTTTGGTAGGTTTCCCTAGGTGGCGGCTGAGCTACAGGCCAAAATCTACAGGTAGGCACTTTGCAAAAAACACCTCTGTTTTCCTTAAAAAATTTGGATGTGTCCACGTTGCGCTTTGGGGGCGTTTCCTGTTGCGGGACGCTAGGCCTACCCACACAAGTGAGGTATCATTTTTATCGGGAGACGTGGGGGAACGCTGGGTGGTAGGAAATTTGTGGCTCCTCTCAGATTCCAGAACTTTCTGCCTCAGAAATGTGAGGAACATGTGTTTTTTTAGCCAAATTGTGAGGTTTGCAAAGGATTCTGGATAACAGAACCTGGTCCGAGCCACACAAGTCACCCCATCTTGGATTCCCCCTAGGTCTCTAGTTTTCAGAAATGCACAGGTTTGGTAGGTTTCCCTAGGTGGCGGCTGAGCTACAAGCCAAAATCTACAGGTAGGCACTTTGCAAAAAAACACCTCTGTTTTCCTTCAAAAATTTGGATGTGTCCACGTTGCGCTTTGGGGCGTTTCCTGTCGCAGGCGCTAGGCCTACAGACACAAGAGAGGTATCATTTTTATCGGGACACATGGGGGAATGCTGGGTGGAAGGAAATTTGTGGCTCCTCTCAGATTCCAGAACTTTCTGCCACAGAAATTGCAAAGGATTCTGGGTAACAGAACCTGGTCCGAGCCAAACAAGTCACCCCATCTTGGATTCCCCAAGGTCTCTAATTTTCAGAAATGCACAGGTTTGGTAGGTTTCCCTAGGTGGCGGCTGAGCTACAGGCCAAAATCTACAGGTAGGCACTTTGCAAAAAACACCTCTGTTTTCCTTCAAAAATTTGGATGTGTCCACGTTGCGCTTTGGGGCGTTTCCTGTCGCGGGCGCTAGACCTACCCACACAAGTGAGGTATCATTTTTATCGGGAGACGTGGTGGAACACTGGGTGGAAGGAAATTTGTGGCTCCTCTCAGATTCCAGAACTTTCTGCCACAGAAATGTGAGGAACATGTGTTTTTTTAGCCAAATTTTGATATTTGCAAAGGATTCTGGGTAACAGAACCTGGTCCGAGCCACACAAGTCACCCCATCTTGGATTCCCCTAGGTCTCTAGTTTTCAGAAATGCACAGGTTTGGTAGGTTTCCCTAGGTGGCGGCTGAGCTACAGGCCAAAATCTACAGGTAGGCACTTTGCAAAAAACACCTTTGTTTTCCTTCAAAAATTTGGCTGTGTCCACGTTGCGCTTTGGGGTGTTTCCTGTCGCGGGCGCTAGGCCTACCCACACAAGTGAGGTATAATTTTTATCGGGAGACATGGGGGAACGCTGGGTGGAAGGAAATTTGTGGCTCCTCTCAGATTCCAGAACTTTCTGCAACAGAAATGTGAGGAACATGTGTTTTTTTAGCCAAATTATGAGGTTTGCAAAGGATTCTGGGTAACAGAACCTGGTCCGAGCCACACAAGTCACCCCATCTTGGATTCCCCTAGGTCTCTAGTTTTCAGAAATGCACAGGTTTGGTAGGTGTCCCTAGGTGACGGCTGAGCTACAGGCCAAAATCTACAGGTAGGCACTTTGCAAAAAACACCTCTGTTTTCCTTCAAAAATGTGGATGTGTCCACGTTGCGCTTTGGGGCGTTTCCTGTCGCGGGCGCTAGGCCTACCCACACAAGTGAGGTATCATTTTTATCGGGAGACGTGGGGGAACGCTGGGTGGAAGGAAATTTGTGGCTCCTCTCAGATTCCAGAACTTTCTGCCACAGAAATGTGAGGAACATGTGTTTTTTTAGCCAAATTTTGAGGTTTGCAAAGGATTCTGGGTAACAGAACCTGGTCCGAGCCACACAAATCACCCTATCTTGGATTCCCCTAGGTCTCTAGTTTTCAGAAATGCACAGGTTTGGTACGTTTCCCTAGGTGGCGGCTGAGCTACAGGCCAAAATCTACAGGTAGGCACTTTGCAAAAAACACCTCTGTTTTCCTTCAAAAATTTGGATGTGTCCACGTTGCGCTTTGGGGCGTTTCCTGTCGCGGGCGCTAGGCCTACCCACACAAGTGAGGTATCATTTTTATCGGGAGACGTGGGGGAACGTTGGGTGGAAGGAAATTTGTGGCTCCTCTCAGATTCCAGAACTTTCTGCCACAGAAATGTGAGGAACATGTGTTTTTTTAGCCAAAGTTTGAGGTTTGCAAAGGATTCTGGGTAACAGAACCTGGTCCGAGCCACACAAGTCACCCCATCTTGGATTCCCCTAGGTCTCTAGTTTTCAGAAATGCACAGGTTTGGTAGGTTTCCCTAGGTGGCGGCTGAGCTACAGGCCAAAATCTACAGGTAGGCACTTTGCAAAAAACACCTCTGTTTTCCTTAAAAAATTTGGATGTGTCCACGTTGCGCTTTGGGGCGTTTCCTGTTGCGGGCGCTAGGCCTACCCACACAAGTGAGGTATCATTTTTATCGGGAGACGTGGGGGAACGCTGGGTGGTAGGAAATTTGTGGCTCCTCTCAGATTCCAGAACTTTCTGCCTCAGAAATGTGAGGAACATGTGTTTTTTTAGCCAAATTGTGAGGTTTGCAAAGGATTCTGGATAACAGAACCTGGTCCGAGCCACACAAGTCACCCCATCTTGGATTCCCCTAGGTCTCTAGTTTTCAGAAATGCACAGGTTTGGTAGGTTTCCCTAGGTGGCGGCTGAGCTACAAGCCAAAATCTACAGGTAGGCACTTTGCAAAAAACACCTCTGTTTTCCTTCAAAAATTTGGATGTGTCCACGTTGCGCTTTGGGGCGTTTCCTGTCGCAGGCGCTAGGCCTACAGACACAAGAGAGGTATCATTTTTATCGGGACACATGGGGGAATGCTGGGTGGAAGGAAATTTGTGGCTCCTCTCAGATTCCAGAACTTTCTGCCACAGAAATGTGAGGATCATGTGTTTTTTTAGCCAAATTTTGAGGTTTGCAAAGGATTCTGGGTAACAGAACCTGGTCCGAGCCAAACAAGTCACCCCATCTTGGATTCCCCAAGGTCTCTAATTTTCAGAAATGCACAGGTTTGGTAGGTTTCCCTAGGTGGCGGCTGAGCTACAGGCCAAAATCTACAGGTAGGCACTTTGCAAAAAACACCTCTGTTTTCCTTCAAAAATTTGGATGTGTCCACGTTGCGCTTTGGGGCGTTTCCTGTCGCGGGCGCTAGACCTACCCACACAAGTGAGGTATCATTTTTATCGGGAGACGTGGTGGAACACTGGGTGGAAGGAAATTTGTGGCTCCTCTCAGATTCCAGAACTTTCTGCCACAGAAATGTGAGGAACATGTGTTTTTTTAGCCAAATTTTGATATTTGCAAAGGATTCTGGGTAACAGAACCTGGTCCGAGCCACACAAGTCACCCCATCTTGGATTCCCCTAGGTCTCTAGTTTTCAGAAATGCACAGGTTTGGTAGGTTTCCCTAGGTGGCGGCTGAGCTACAGGCCAAAATCTACAGGTAGGCACTTTGCAAAAAACACCTTTGTTTTCCTTCAAAAATTTGGCTGTGTCCACGTTGCGCTTTGGGGTGTTTCCTGTCGCGGGCGCTAGGCCTACCCACACAAGTGAGGTATAATTTTTATCGGGAGACATGGGGGAACGCTGGGTGGAAGGAAATTTGTGGCTCCTCTCAGATTCCAGAACTTTCTGCAACAGAAATGTGAGGAACATGTGTTTTTTTAGCCAAATTATGAGGTTTGCAAAGGATTCTGGGTAACAGAACCTGGTCCGAGCCACACAAGTCACCCCATCTTGGATTCCCCTAGGTCTCTAGTTTTCAGAAATGCACAGGTTTGGTAGGTGTCCCTAGGTGACGGCTGAGCTACAGGCCAAAATCTACAGGTAGGCACTTTGCAAAAAACACCTCTGTTTTCCTTCAAAAATGTGGATGTGTCCACGTTGCGCTTTGGGGCGTTTCCTGTCGCGGGCGCTAGGCCTACCCACACAAGTGAGGTATCATTTTTATCGGGAGACGTGGGGGAACGCTGGGTGGAAGGAAATTTGTGGCTCCTCTCAGATTCCAGAACTTTCTGCCACAGAAATGTGAGGAACATGTGTTTTTTTAGCCAAATTTTGAGGTTTGCAAAGGATTCTGGGTAACAGAACCTGGTCCGAGCCACACAAATCACCCTATCTTGGATTCCCCTAGGTCTCTAGTTTTCAGAAATGCACAGGTTTGGTAGGTTTCCCTAGGTGGCGGCTGAGCTACAGGCCAAAATCTACAGGTAGGCACTTTGCAAAAAACACCTCTGTTTTTCTTCAAAAATTTGGATGTGTCCACGTTGCGCTTTGGGGCGTTTCCTGTCGCGGGCGCTAGGCCTACCCACACAAGTGAGGTATCATTTTTATCGGGAGACGTGGGGGAACGCTGGGTGGAAGGAAATTTGTGGCTCCTCTCAGATTCCATAACTTTCTGCCACAGAAATGTGAGGAACATGTGTTTTTTTAGCCAAATTTTGAGGTTTGCAAAGGATTCTGGGTAACAGAACCTGGTCCGAGCCACACAAGTCACCCCATCTTGGATTCCCCTAGGTCTCTAGTTTTCAGAAATGCACAGGTTTGGTAGGTTTCCCTAGGTGGCGGCTGAGCTACAGGCCAAAATCTACAGGTAGGCACTTTGCAAAAAACACCTCTGTTTTCCTTCAAAAATGTGGATGTGTCCACGTTGCGCTTTGGGGCGTTTCCTGTTGCGGGCGCTAGGCCTACCCACACAAGTGAGGTATCATTTTTATCGGGAAACGTGGGGGAACGCTGGGTGGTAGGAAATTTGTGGCTCCTCTCAGATTCCAGAACTTTCTGCCACAGAAATGTGAGGAACATGTGTTTTTTTAGCCAAATTGTGAGGTTTGCAAAGGATTCTGGATAACAGAACCTGGTCCGAGCCACACAAGTCACCCCATCTTGGATTCCCCTAGGTCTCTAGTTTTCAGAAATGCACAGGTTTGGTAGGTTTCCCTAGGTGGCGGCTGAGCTACAAGCCAAAATCTACAGGTAGGCACTTTGCAAAAAACACCTCTGTTTTCCTTCAAAAATTTGGATGTGTCCACGGTGCGCTTTTCGGCGTTTCCTGTCGCGGGCGCTAGGCCTACCCACACAAGTGAGGTATCATTTTTATCGGGAGACGTTGGGGAACACTGGGTGGAAGGAAATTTGTGGCTCCTCTCGGATTCCAGAACTTTCTGCCACAGAAATGTGAGGAACATGTGTTTTTTTAGCCAAATTTTGAGGTTTACAAAGGATTCTGGGTAACAGAACCTGGTCCGAGCTACACAAGTCACCCCATCTTGGATTCCCCTAGGTCTCTAGTTTTCAGAAATGCACAGGTTTTGTAGGTTTCCCTAGGTGGCAGCTGAGCTATAGGCCAATATCTACAGGTAGGCACTTTGCAAAAAACACCTCTGTCTTCCTTAAAAAATTTGGATGTGTCCACGTTGCGCTTTGGGGCGTTTCCTGTCGCGGGCGCTAGGCCTACCCACACAAGTGAGGTATCATTTTTATCGGGACACATGGGGGAACGCTGGGTGGAAGGAAATTTGTGGCTCCTCTCAGATTCCAGAACTTTCTGCCACAGAAATGTGAGGAACATGTGTTTCTTTAGCCAAATTTTGAGGTTTGCAAAGGATTCTGGGTAACAGAACCTGGTCCGAGCTACACAAGTCACCCCATCTTGGATTCCCCTAGGTCTCTAGTTTTCAGAAATGCACAGGTTTTGTAGGTTTCCCTAGGTGGCGGCTGAGCTACAGGCCAAAATCTACAGGTAGGCACTTTGCAAAAAACACCTCTGTCTTCCTTAAAAAATTTGGCTGTTTCCACGTTGCGCTTTGGGGCGTTTCCTGTCGCGGGCGCTAGGCCTACCCACACAAGTGAGGTATCATTTTTATCGGGACACATGGGGGAACGCTGGGTGGAAGGAAATTTGTGGCTCCTCTCAGATTCCAGAACTTTGTGCCACAGAAATGTGAGGATCATGTTTTTTTAGCCAAATTTTGAGGTTTGCAAAGGATTCTGGGTAACAGAACCTGGTCCGAGCCAAACAAGTCACCCCATCTTGGATTCCCCAAGGTCTCTAATTTTAAGAAATGCACAGGTTGGGTAGGTTTCCCTAGGTGGCGGCTGAGCTACAGGCCAAAATCTACAGGTAGGCACTTTGCAAAAAACACCTCTGTTTTCCTTCAAAAATTTGGATGTGTCCACGTTGCGCTTTGGGGCGTTTCCTGTCGCGGGCGCTAGACCTACCCACACAAGTGAGGTATCATTTTTATCGGGAGATGTGGTGGAACACTGGGTGGAAGGAAATTTGTGGCTCCTCTCAGATTCCAGAACTTTCTGCCACAGAAATGTGAGGAACATGTGTTTTTTTAGCCAAATTTTGAGGTTTGCAAAGGATTCTGGGTAACAGAACCTGGTCCGAGCCACACAAGTCACCCTATCTTGGATTCCCCTAGGTCTCTAGTTTTCAGAAATGCACAGGTTTGGTAGGTTTCCCTAGGTGGCGGCTGAGCTACAGGCCAAAATCTACAGGTAGGCACTTTGCAAAAAACACCTCTGTTTTCCTTTAAAAATTTGGATGTGTCCACGTTGCGCTTTAGGGCGTTTCCTGTTGCGGGCGCTAGGCCTACCCACACAAGTGAGGTATCATTTTTATCGGGAGACGTGGGGGAACGCTGGGTGGAAGGAAATTTGTGGCTCCTCTTAGATTCCAGAACTTTCTGCCACAGAAATGTGAGGAACATGTGTTTCTTTAGCCAAATTTTGAGGTTTGCAAAGGATTCTGGGTAACAGAACCTGGTCCGAGCCACACAAGTCACCCCATCTGGGATTCCCCTAGGTCTCTAGTTTTCAGAAATGCACAGGTTTGGTAGGTTTCCCTAGTTGGCGGCTGAGCTACAGGCCAAAATCTACAGGTAGGCACTTTGCAAAAAACACCTCTGTTTTCCTTCAAAAATTTGGCTGTTTCCACGTTGCGCTTTGGGGCGTTTCCTGTCGCGGGCGCTAGGCCTACCCACACAAGTGAGGTATCATTTTTATCGGGAGACATGGGGGAACGCTGGGTGGAAGGAAATTTGTGGCTCCCCTCAGATTCCAGAACTTTCTGCCACAGAAATGTGAGGAACATGTGTTTTTTTAGCCAAATTATGAGGTTTGCAAAGGATTCTGGGTAACAGAACCTGGTCCGAGCCACACAAGTCACCCCATCTTGAATTCCCCTAGGTCTCTTGTTTTCAGAAATGCACAGGTTTGGTAGGTTTCCCTAGGTGACGGCTGAGCTACAGGCCAAAATCTACAGGTAGGCACTTTGCAAAAAACACCTCTGTTTTCCTTAAAAAATGTGGATGTGTCCACGTTGCGCTTTAGGGCGTTTCCTGTCGCGGGCGCTAGGCCTACCCACACAAGTGAGGTATCATTTTTATCGGGAGACGTGGGGGAACGCTGGGTGGAAGGAAATTTGTGGCTCCTCTCTAATTCCAGAACTTTCTGCCACAGAAATGTGAGGAACATGTGTTTTTTTTGTCAAATTTTGAGGTTTGCAAAGGATTCTGGGTAACAGAAGCTGGTCCGAGCCACACAAGTCACCCCATCTTGGATTCCCCTAGGTCTCTAGTTTTCAGAAATGCACAGGTTAGGTAGGTTTCCCTAGGTGGCGGCTGAGCTAGAGGCCAAAATCTACAGGTAGGCACTTTGCTAAAAACAGCTCTGTTTTCTGTGATGTGTCCACGTTGTGTTTTGGGGCATATCCTGTCGCGGGCGCTAGGCCTACCCACACAAGTGAGGTATCATTTTTATCGGGAGACTTGGGGGAACAAAGAATAGCAAAACAACTGTTATTGCCCCTTGTCTTTCTCTACATTTTTCCCTTTCAAATGTAAGACAGTGTGTAAAAAAGACGTCTATTTGAGAAATGCCCTGTAATTCACATGCTAGTATGGGCACCCCGGAATTCAGAGATGTGCAAATAACCACTGCTTCTCAACACCTTATTTTGTGCCCATTTTGGAAATACAAAGGTTTTCTTGATAGCTATTTTTTACTCTTTATATTTCAGCAAATGAATTGCTGTATACCCGGCATAGAATGAAAACCCACTGCAGGGTGCAGGTCATTTATTGGCTCTGGGTACCTAGACTTCTTGATGAACCTACAAGCCCTATATATCCCCGCAACCAGAAGCGTCCAGCAGACGTAACGGTGTATTGATTTCGAAAATCTGACATTGCAGGAAAAAGTTAAAGAGTAAAACGTAGAGAAAAATGGATGTTTGTTTCACCTCAATTTCAATATTTTTCTTTTTCAGTTGTTATTTTCTGTAGGAAACCCTTGTAGGATCTGCACAAATTACTCCTTGCAGAATTCAGAATTTTGTCTACTTTTCAGAAATGTTGCGGTTTCTGGGATCCAGCATTGGTTTCATGCCCATTTCTGTCACTGACTGGAAGGAGGCTGAAAGCACAAAAAAATCGTAAAAATTGGGTATGTCCCAGTAAAATGCCAAAATTGTGTTGAAAAATTGGGTTTTCTGATTCAAGTCTGCCTGTTCCTGAAAGCTGGGAAGCTGGTGATTTTATCACTGCAAACCCTTTGTTGATGCCCTTTTCAGGGAAAAAACCACAAGCCTTCTTCTGCAGCCCATTTTTCCCATTTTTTTAAAAAAAACGAAATTTTCAGTTTTTTGGCTAATTTCTTGGCCTCCTTCTTGGGAACCCACAAAGTCTAGGTACCTCTAGAATCCCTAGGATGTTGGAAAAAAAGGACGTAGTTTGGCGTGGGTAGCTTATGTGAATAAAAAGTTATGAGGGCCTAAGCGCGAACTGCTCCAAATAGCCAAAAAAAGGCTCGGCACAGGAGGGGGAAAAGGCCTGGCAGCGAAGGGGTTAAAGTGCTGTAGTGCAATATTTACATAGTCCAGGATTGTAAGTCCATCAGTGCGACGCCTTCCATTGTGAGGCAACACAGGTGCAATGGTGAGGGACATGTCATTGGACATGCTGTGGTGAAGTGTCATTCAGTGCAGAGGAACAGGAATTGCCAATGAGGTAGTGAGAGACAATTGTAGTGCATAGTGGTAAGGTAAACAGTGTGCTGGAGAACAGTGCATGTTACCAACTGCAGCAAGACTGGCATGTTAACAAGCACAGGACCTAAAAAATCAGTGCCCATGTGTCATGGACTTGTGCTACTGGGTACTCCCACGGGTGAAGGTGATCTGTTCCATGTCTTCATCTTCTGATGTGTGTGTCGTCTCCTCTGCCCTTGGTGGTGGTGGGTTTGAATTGGCAACACACACTTCAGTTTTTGAAGATGTAGAGTCAGATTTTCCCGGTAGTTGCCAACTATGGGGCTATTAAGGGCATTACTGCAGCAAGGAGGAGCTGCTGGTTCTTGAGTATAGCAGCTACATCACTGTGGTAGGCAGCCAGGTCGGCCCTGAGAGGGGTCATGGCTGCACTCGTGCACGCACTTAAAGGTTTGGGATGCCAGGTGCTGTGGCAACTCCCTAACTGCTGTGGTGAAATCCCTCACACATTGTTGTAGTCCTTGCAGGAGGGATTGTTGCGCTTGGATGGCTGCTGACTGCAGATGACATCTTGCACATGCGCATCTCCTCAAGGCTGGCTGCCATATTTTGCATTCCCACCCACACCTCCTTGGCCAGCTCCTGCTCTACTTCCACTACTGTCCTCTTAAAGGTGGTACCAGTGTCCTCAGAGTCCCCAGCTGGTTTGGAGCTGGCAGGTCGTACTATTGGTGTGGTGGGTGGGTCCTCTGTGATGGATGCTGCATCTGTGCTTCTCCTTGTGACTGAAGGTGGGGTCTGGAGGGTTCCAAGGACATCTTGGAGGGTCTGCTGGCTAATATTTGTTGGCTCATCATCCATGTCATCAGGGAAGTCCAGGACAGGCATATCCACAGGAGAGCTATCTTCCTTTGCAATGAGATATTGTACAATTAGTTTGTCTGTGTTGTGGCAGTTGTAATGTGACATCACTGACTTCCTATTAGTGAGACATTGCAATCTTGGTTCCTGTTAATTATTCCTGTCATTAATATTAGCAATCTCACAGGCCTATGCCCCACCTGCATGTCACATGTAGTGTGGGCAGTTTGGGGAATTGTCTGTGTCACATCCTCTAGGTGTAGGTTCTGTCCAAATTGTATGTTGCCACCTTCTTGTCCTACCCAACCCTCCCGACACTTCCATTAGCATGGTGAGGCCCTGCAATGGCTGTGGGTGTTCTGATGCCACTTGCACCACACTTAACAATATGGGACTGACCCAGTCTCTGATATTTCACATACACCTATAGGTTGCTGAGACCAAGCACATACTATGTATAGCATTGGCATGGCATGATATAGGTGTCAGCATTGGTAGTGTGTCACGTTGATGTTGCCAAATGTGTGCTACATTGGATTGCACTGATGGGCCTGGCAGTGTTCCATTTCCTCTTATGACTGTGCGGGTGTGTTTAACTAGCTAGACATATATGTCCTCCCCCTCAATGCTGTTGTCTTAACAGTATGACAGTTGGGATGTTGCAAGGTGACATTGCTTCTATTGTAACACAGGCACGGGGTAGACCCTGGAATGTGCAGCATAGGTATGACATTACTGCTGTGTACTTCATAATGTAAGCAACAGTACCTGATGTTTATTGCTCCTATAGACATGAGCATTTGACAGGATTTACACTTTGTTAGGAATTACAGGGGACTGATAACGTCGTCACCCTGAACCCTCTATTTTGGGTGTGTTTGATCCATGGGCACCTAACTGCCATTTGCTACTTGACCAGCACACACAGCACAGGTGGCAGTGGCAACTTTTGTCAATGGTACATTGCGCTTGCGGATATGGCCTGAGACCGGAAATTGAGACCTAGTTCATGTTGTGACAATACCAGCTGTCCTGTGACAGCAGGCCAGTTTTACCTTCTACCCTACCCTCCTGGACTGGCTTTGCCTTTCCAACAGCCTTGGCATGGCAGAATATCCCCATGCAAAGGTTGTTGGTGTAGTGTTGTGCTGTGCCCCTGGTTTCCCCTGCACAGCCCATGCACTCATGCCGTGCCTCTTTGCCCTTTCCACTGCATGATTTCCATGGCTGACATGCATTGTGTAGTAGGTATGTACCTCCCCCTGCTTGCAGTTAACATTTAGGCATTTTTGTCCCCCATGCAACTTACCCTGCATCTGTGTTGTTTCCTGGTAGTCTGTGCTGTCCTGTCCTTGAATCTCCTCTGGGATGACGGCTGCCACCATCTCCTCCATCTGGTACAGAACCTCCTGCGTTGCTGGACTCCCATCTCCAGTGTGCAGTGCTGCCTTCCTTGCCATTTTTTCCTTGGTCCTGCGCTTGCAGTCATGCCAGCGTTTCTTGCACTCAGTGACTGTTCTCTGTACTTCTGCCACACTGTTTATTTTATCCACAACTTGTTGCCAAATTGCACCTTTCCTCCCAATTGGCAATTTTGAGGTGACAAAAAGTTGATGCTGGTGTTCGGTCACCTCTTTCACCAGTATTTCCTGCTCCTCTGCACTGAAACAACACTTTCTTTTCTTCTTCTCCCTCTCATGAGTCTTGTCTGGGTCCTCCTGGCTGGTTCCTGGTCGATTGGGGTCTCCCTGGGGTCTCTCCTGGCTTCTAGGATCGATTTGGGGCTCCTTAGCACATTTTGCTGTGTTTGCAATGCTTTTTGACCCTTTTGTGGGGAAAAATGGCACGTATCCGGTTTGCGACATCGTAAACTGGATTACCGTCATTTTCTCTGCGTTAACATAATTTTGCTTTATGATGTGGTGCAATGGTTAGAATAAATAAAAAATTACTCTAACCTGTGGTTTGCGCCACGGAGCGTCAAAGTATAAATTTGACACCGGGTGGTGCAAAAAAATTGTGTTAGCTGGCTTTAAACCTTTTGGCGCAAAATTGTGTTGGCGCAGTTTTGTGTCAAAAAGTTTAAATATGGCCCCTGATCTTATCCATTAAGAGAAATGCCAGGTGTAGGGTATGTTTAATATGTCTTGAAGTAGTGGAATATCTTGCAGCATTTATGAACAATTGTCCCAGTTAAGGGAAAATCCCATGGCAGTGGTACACACTGGTTGAAAGGTTTGTGAAGATTCCAAAAGTGTTGTGGACTGATTGGAATACTTTCTTTGACATTGTTGTTCTGAATAATGTATAGTCTGAATGCTAAATTGCTGTACAATGGACAAATTCAGGGTCACCAAGAGATTCATACACTAGTGCACAATCACTTACAAAATATAACAAGGTGATTATTTTCCTGAAAGGCAGAGCTGTACCAAAGGATTTGAATTAGGTGAGGTTGGATTCAGGATTCAGCTGAAGGTAAAAGAGCATGTGCATGAGTATTATGAGAAGTTGTTGAAAGAGTTTCAGCAGCATATAGGTCAAATGCATCTTGAGCCAAATGACATGGGATTCTTTATTTCAGTTTATTTTTTGTTTGAGCCCGGAGATTAACCAGCATTAACAGCAGAATGTGATTTGTTAACAGACAAAGTTGTTGGATGGTATTCTGAAGTATGTGAAATATTGTACTGATGAACAGGAGATAAAGAAGAAAAAGGCATAAGGAAAAGTTCATGCTGGCACAAACAAAAATGGTTTAGAAAGGTTTTCAGAATAATCTGTTTACACAAGATTTTGGTGCAAAGCAAGGTTATGTTTTTTTTAGAATGCCATGCAAGGTGTTAAGGGAGGTATGGTCACCTCACACAGTAGAGTTTGATGAGTGTAGATGTTGCAACATTGAAGAAAATTAATTCTTTTCACTTTTGCATTTGAAGAGGGAGTGTAGGCTTAATCCAGATAGATTAAGGGGCATACTTATACTCCGTTTGCGCCGAATTTGCGTCGTTTTTTTCAACGCAAATTCGACGCAAAACTAACTCCATATTTATACTTTGGTGTTAGACGCGTCTAGCGCCAAAGTTCATGGAGTTAGCGTCATTTTTTGGCGTGAACACCTTCCTTGCGTTAATGAGATGCAAGGTAGGCGTTCCCGTCTTAAAAAATGACTGCGATGCATATGCGTCGTATTTATACTCCCGGGCAAAAATGACGCCCGGGAGTGGGCGGGACTAAAAAACCCGCATTTGCGCCGGATTTTAGCGCCTGGGTCAGGGCAGGCGTTAAGGAACCTGTGGGCTCAGAATGAGCCCAGAGGTGCCCTCCCAAGCCCCCAGGGACACCCCCTGCCACCCTTGCCCACCCCAGGAGGACACCCAAGGATGGAGGGACCCATCCCAGGGAAGAAAAGGTAAGTTGTGGTAAGTATTTTTTTTTATTTTTTTTTTGTGGCATAGGGGGGCCTGATTTGTGCCCCCCTACATGCCACTATGCCCAATGACCATGCCCAGGGGACAGAGGTCCCCTGGGCATGGCCATTGGGCAAGGGGGCATGACTCCTGTCTTTGCTAAGACAGGAGTCATGTTAATGGCGTCTGGGCGCCCAAAAAAAATGGCGTAAATCGGGTTAAGACGATTTTTTTGCCTCAACCTGACTTGCCCCATTTTTGGACGCCCAAACGCCATTTTTCCCTACGCCGGCGCTGCCTGGTGTACGTGGTTTTTTTTCACGCACACCAGGCAGCGCCGGTCGGCTAACGCCGGCTAACGCCATTCAATAAATACGGCGCCCGCATGGTGTTTCAGAATGGCGTTAGCCGGCGCTAATTTTTTTGGCGCAAAACTGCGTTAGCGCAGTTTTGCGTCAAAAAGTATAAATATGGGCCTAAATTAGAATAATCAAATGCAGGTAGGACACCAGATGCAAATGCAGAATGTGCCTGTTCAGCAAATGCAAGTGCCAATGCAAAATCAAACTCAAATGATGCAGGTCCCACAAGCCCCTATGGTTCAACAGAATTTGGGAAATCCTAGCATGAAGATAAATCAGATGCCCATAGTAAATAAAAATTCATGTCAGGTCCAGAACCAAAATGCGCCTCAACAATTTTGAATGCTAGACAGTGAGAGCTTGGACTCTGAAAATCGCAGTGATGATGCCGGAAAGGAGAGGCAGATTGCATGCTTGGCACAGCTTTAGAGGTAGACCAGAGTGAACCATTAGTAGAAGGTAAGCTAAATGGCTACTGAGTGTCATTTCTTATCACTACCGGTGCTACCCATTCCACTGTAAGAACAGAAGAAATCCCAGACCTAACCCTCTCAGGTAAGAAAATCGAAATTGTATGAATTATAAACAAGCAAATTACAAATGCAGTTTCAAAAGAGGTCCCTGCAAAAATGGGTAAATTTGAAGAAAACCACCAGCTTGTTGTGTGAGACTCAAGTCCCGTAAACCTGCTGGCACATGATTTGTTGTGCAAGTTAAATTGCACAATTTATTGCACTCTTAACAGGATTAAATTCCAGACCCATAATGAGGACATTGAGTTTAAGTTATCTCAACAAGATGGTGTAGAACTTTACCCAATGAGAACTGCATAGGAATTGTCCCAGATTTGCAAGAGACTGTGAATCTAAGGAAGGGAGGGGGATTTAAAACAGAAGGACATCAGACTAGTCAAAGGTGTAGAACCAGTCCGTATTACAGTCAACCCCAATGCAATCTTCCAGAGAACACCACCACATCACATGACCCCAGAAATGTTGATAGAGATAACAGATAACACCAATGTTTGAAGTCATGCTGCAAAAAGGGATTTTCAAAAAAAAAATTGGTAGTCAATGCAACTCACTGATTATGGGATTACGAAAGCCCAATGGTAAATTTAAGATAGTCCAGGATTTATGAAAAGTGAATGACACCATAAAGCCATGTTGTCCTCTGGTACCTAATCCAGCCACCCTTCTTTTCCAAAATCAGTGTACAGCAGAATAGTTCACAGTCGCAGACCTGTGTCAGGCTATTTTCTCAATTCCACTGCATGAGGCTAACCAATATCTATTCTCATGTGTGTTGTGGGAGAGTGTCTCAGCATGGTGTCTAGTCCCACAACGGTATACTGAGAGTCTTTCAATCTTTAATCAGATCCTAAAGAAAAAGCTGAAGACATTGAACATGCATTGTAATTCGGTCCATGTGCACTATACTGATGATCTACTTGTGGCATCAAGCATAAGAGAAGCTAGTAAATAGGACACCATTGCTCTTTTAAACCACTTAGCTGAGAATAGACATAAAGGGGGTCATTACGACCCTGGCGGCCGGTGGTAAGCTGGCGGTAACACCGCCAACAGGCTGGCGGTGTTCCGCCAGCTATTATGACCGTGGCGCAATAGCCACGGCCATACCGCCGGCCCCTCCAACATACAGCCAGGCTTCCACCTGGCGGTCATAATCCCCAGGGCAGCGGTGCAAGCACCGCTGCCCTGGGGATTATGAGTCCCCGACCGCCAGCCTGTCCGTGGCGGTAAGCACCGCCATTGACTGGCTGGCGGTCAGGGGACTTGAGGTGCCCCGGGGGGCCCCTGCACTGCCCATGCACTTGGCATGGGCAGTGCAGGGGTCCCCAGGCAGAGCCCCGTCGCGCATTTCACTGCCCGAATTTCCGGCAGTGAAATGCGCGATGGGTGCTACTGCACCCGCTGCACATCAGCATTGCCGCCGGCTCTATTACGAGCCGGCGGTAATGTTGATGTGACTTTTCCACTGGGCCAGCGGACGGTAACACTGTTACCGTCCACTGGCCCAGCTGAAAAGTCATAATAGGGAGCCAGGAATACTGCCGGCAATGGCGGTATTCTGGCTCCTGCAGCCTCGGTGGTCTTTTTACAAGACCGCCGAGGTTGTAATGACCCCCAAAGTGTCCCCGAGAAAACTACAGTAATGTCAAAGAGAAGTCCAGTATTTGAAACATATCATTGAAAAGGGAACAAGAAAAGTGTTGCAAGAAAGAGTAGAGACCATTCTAAGAATGGGTCCTCTGAAAGTGCAAAGGGAAGTCAGAATGTTTTGGGGAATAGTTGGCTACTGTAGACAGTGGATACCCAACTTTTATCTGGTGGCTAAGCCCTTACTGAAGCTGACATACAGAGATGTGCCTGGTCTGCTTCGATGAGACAACAAATGCATGAAAGCTTTCCTAGAGCTGAGAGAAAGTGTTTGCCATGCCCGGCACTAGGAATGCCTGATTACAGTAAGAATTGTATTTTGTTTTGCAGTGAGAAGGAGGGCTGTGCTCTTTCATTGCTTGGTCAATTGCAAGGCAATGCCAGAAGACCAGTGGCCCACTATTCTATCATCCTTGACCCTATCGCTGCTGGGCTTCCTGGTTGAGAGTCAATCTCAAAAAGGAGTGAAAGCATAATGATGGGACATCCTTTGACTGTTATGGTCCCTCACTCAGTTGAGGATTTGATTAACAGACCCAAAATACAGCACATGAATAATTCCAGATTAACCAAATATGAGCAGCAAAGTCTTGCTTCTGACAATGTGACTCTTAAACAGTGCAATTTTTGAACACCAGCACCTTCCTTCCTCTGCCTGAAAGTGATGTATCTGATAAGTTTTAACAAGACACTCTTGATGTCAAGGATTGATGCACCATGCCGAACCCATATATAAAAGACAAGCCTTTAATTAGATCTGATTATGTTTTTTTGTTGACGGGTCATGTTTGAGAACAAATGATGGTTCCCTAAGAGCAGCTTACGCTGTCTGCACAATACAAGAGACTACGGAAGCTTCATGGTTTCAAGGAGTTAGTTCAGCATAAGTTGCATAATGAATTGCCCCAGAGCTTTCAGCTTCACAACCCAAATGAGAATGGCTATTTTTGCAAAGAGTCAGTATGGCTTTGGTGTGATCCATGACTTTGGGCAGTTACGGTCACAAAGAGGTTTCATGTCCTCATCCGGTTAGCCCATAAGAAATGGTGAACCTGTGAGAAGGCTCTTAGATGCTTTGCAGCTAACAACTGAAATTGCTATTGTAAAATGTGCTCTTCTAAAAAGAGAAGCAAAACCCAAGGATGATTAGGAACCAAGGGTAATTATATAGCAAAAAGTAAGTATCAACCAGTAAACTGGGGAAACAACTTTAACCCAGGAAACATTCAATCAAATATATACAAATATCAATCATCAATTTATTAATACAAAATATTAGCAGTTAGGGTAATACCCTTAAAAGAGCATGTTTTTGTACAGTTGCATAGCATACAGGCAAAAGAAAAGTTATGAGTCATCACAATCTAGTCACAGTTCCCTTCTGAAGCATATCACTGCTGCACTCTATATTCAATTACATATATTCAAAGGAAGGGAGACAAAGTGCTTTAGTCGATGGCATTTGGATCTATTTAAAATGTCAGGATCATCATTAGGACGGTATGATGAATGCCTGGCACCACATATCTATACCAGAAGAAATTAGCAATATATTTACTGCAAATCCTGTTATTACAATAATCAGGTCATAACGCATAAAGTTGTGTGAGTGCTGTTCTCGAACACATGAATGCTGTGCTCAAATGCCACGAATGGACCCGAGCCACAGGGGGCATTCGAGCACAGTGGTCAGCGTTATGAAAGATGCCTTTCTCTCGTTCTCTATAGCTTAGAATATGGACTTTTCCTTCACGGAAAATGCTTAAAGACTATTGCTCTCTTAATTATCACTGATGAGTACTTTGATTGACTACATTGAACTGATGAGATTTAGGCCCAGATTCTTGTGCTGTTTAGCGTCCCCTAACGCCACCATGTGTGTGCCATATTTAAAATACGGTGCACCGTGGCGGAAGTCAGGGAGACTAGCGTCATAATTTTGTACGCTAGTCCGGCACTTTGCAGCAAAGCACCCAGAGGCCCATTGAACACAATAGGAGCCTCTTTTTAACAACTGCACTTAGCAGGCATTGAAAAATGCTGATAAAAATGGGGCAAAGGAATCTCAGAGATTCCTTTGCACCATTTTACAGCCCCCCTAGCACTGGAACGCCCCTTGCATACAGTGGAGCAAGGGTTTACAAAGTGGCGCAATGCAAGGATTGCACCATTTTGTAAATATGGCGTGCCGTTTTTGCCCTACCAAGTTCACATTAGCGTAAAAAAAATGATGTTAATGTGGCGTTGGAAAGGCGTAAGGCCACCATAAATCTGGGCCTTAATATTTATGCTGCTGATAAATATTTAACACTTTTGAGAGGTTAATAAAGCTTTCTAACTCACAACAATTCTCATCATTGACTCCTAAAAGATTGAAATTGAAATTGTGACGATTAGTTGATTCAATCTACAGCTTCTGATCAATTCCCACTTATGTCCAAGGTTTATTTTCCTTGGCCCAGTAATTTGGGTGGAGACTTTGGGGGTCATTCTGACCCTGGCGGTCCATGACCGCCAGGGCCGGGGACCGCGGAAGCACCGCCAACAGGCTGGCGGTGCTTCCTGGGCCATTCTGACCGCGGCGGTAAAGCCGCAGTCAGAAAAGGGCAACCGGCGGTTTCCCGCCGGTTTACCCCTGGCCCAGGGAATCCTCCATGGCTGCGCTGCTTGCAGCGCCGCCATGGGGATTCCGACCCCCTTCCCGCCATCCTGTTCCTGGCGGATTTTACTGCCAGGAACAGGATGGCGGGAACTGGTGTCGTGGGGCCCCTGGGGGCCCCTGCACTGCCCATGCCACTGGCATGGGCAGTGCAGGGGCCCCCTAACAGGGCCCCATAATGATTTTCAGTGTCTGCTTTGCAGACACTGAAAATCGCGACGGGTTCCACTGCACCCGTCGCACCCCTACAACTCCGCCGGCTCCATTCGGAGCCGGCTTCATTGTTGAGGGGGGTTTCCCGCTGGGCCGGCGGACAGCCTTCTGGCGGTCGCCCGCCGGCCCAGCAGGAAAGCCAGAATGGCCGCCGCGGTCTTTTGACCGCAGTGCGGTCATTCGGCGGTTCCCTCCAGGCGGGCGGGCGGCAGAATGACCCCCTTTATGTTCCAGACGAGCGGTATGATTTACACCATAAACTGAATATTTATTTTAAGTCCCTGATCCAACACACCCAACTCGCAATGCAAACCCCCGCACACCTGACACACATACACACACCACACCCACACCACTATAAAACACACACCGCATTACCCACAACCCTTTACGAATACAAACAATTGCCTCAAGAGAGATAGCAAGACAACAGACAAGACCACAGCCACACACCACCATCACCTATACACCATCCATGCACCTTACATCATACACCCCAACACATCACCCCACACAACCTCACCCACACCACTCACACTACACCCATGGCACCACAACAACACCCCAGGTTCTCAGAGGAGGAGCTAAGGGTCATGGTGGAGGAAATCATCCAGGTAGAGCCATAGCTATTCGGATTACAGGTGCAGCAGACATCCATTGCTAGGAAGATGGAGCTATAGCAGACAATCATGGGCAGGGTCAACTCTGTGGGACAACACCCCAGAACAAGGGATGACATCAGGAAGAGGTGGAACGACCTATGGTGGAAGGTACATCCCATTGCAGCAAGACAACAACTCGCTGCACAGAGAGAACCACCTCCTCCCCCACAACTAACAACATGGGAGGAGCAAGTCTTGGCAATCAAGCATCCTGAGGGCCTAGCAGGAGTAGGAGGAGGACTGGACTCTGGTAAGTCAACTCTCTAATACTATCATCCCCCCTACCTGCATGCCATCACATACCCCCACACTTACCCTCACTCCCATCACTCCACCACCTCACACACACCCCACCATCACAACCCACCTCTCCCAATACCAAGCCCTGCATGTAACACAAGCGCACGGACCTCCATCACAGACCTGCATGGACACCCAACACTAAAGCATGCACACTAGAGAGAATCACCTAGCCCACAAAATAACTACTCACACACGGCAAAGCTGACTTGTCAATAACAACCATAGAGGGCAACACACCCATGCACAAGATGACACACACAGAAACAATAACACTGCATTTACATACCCACAGGTCCCCCACCTAACGTCACCGGAGAGGAGGTGCCAGCAACATCCAGCTCCGCCCCCCCAAGAAGAGGCCCACAGTGATGACAGCAGCTCTGGACACCTGGATTTGGATGACCAACCTGGCCCATCAGGGATCTCCGGACAGTAGGTAACCCAGGCACAGTCCCATACCACCACAGACCCTCCCCCCTCAGGAAACACCAGCATAGTACCCACCCAGCAGGCCCATACCTCTGTCCCCAGGACACATCAATCAGTAGTGTGTCCCCCAATACAGGTACCCCAGGCCACCCGACAAACACAGGATGATCAGGGACCTGGGGTCACTGGCAGTGGGCACACGGTTCAGGGGAGAGAGGCACAGGACAACAGGGAAGCTGGGAGGACTGCTGTGCGACAGGCCTAGGAAACTGACTCGAGGAGGCACTCACCAACATCCTGGGAGCATACCACAATTCCCAGGAGACCATGGGACAAATACTGGACAAGTTGCAGGATACCCAGCGGCTGCAGGAGGGACAGTACCTGGGGATCAGGGAGGACTTGAAGAACATCAACACCACCCTGGTCACCATTGCAGGGGTGCTGGCAGACATGCCCAACACCATGAGGGAGGCAGTGGCACACCAGCGGGCCCCTGATACTAGCCAAACCAATGAACAGCCTTCCACCTCTGCTGCCGCTAGTGGACATGAGGCCCCACCACAGGAACAACAGGCCACCGGCACCCACTCCCTGCAGAAGGAGAACCACCCCACAAACAGTCTCTGTGATCCAGGCAGAAGCCAGAGACTATTGCCAAGACCCCTGCCAGGAAATAAGACTCTCCTGATTGTCACCCTTGTGTCCCACTCTGTCACCCTGTCCACCTTGAACTGCCATTGCTCCACTTCCTATGCCCCCTTGGACAATGCACCTGTGATACAAATAGACATGACTCTATCCTGGACATTCCTCCACAATCACCCCAGCCCATTGTACATCTTCCTCTACTTATTAGCACTTAAATAAACATCATTTGAATAAATACAAGTATGGAGTCTGTCAAATGATTGAACTATGTATTTGTTTAACAAGCTTTAAACACTGCAATACAACTGTACAGTAATGTAAACATAGGAATGACCTGTAGTTGGCTGCAGTAAACACACCAGGAGCGACAGTGGAGCACAAATATCTTAAAATAGAGATGCCAAAGGGTACAGTAAGTGGCCGTAGAAGTGGGAAAATCAGCCTGCCATTGACAATGTCAAACACAAAACTGTCAATGTAAAGTGAAATTTCAGTGTCTTACCTGTGTGTCATTGGAAGTATTGTTTTATGATTGCACTTCTGCTGTCTTCATGCTCATCCTCTGCCTCCTCATCTTCACTGTCCACAGGGTCCACTACTGCCACACCCCCATCTCCAGCTTCATCCTCCAGCAGAAAAGGCACCTGGCGACGTAAGGCAAGGTTGTGCAACATACATTATTCCACGATGATCTGACATACCTTCTTGGGTGAGTAGTACAGGGATCCACCTGCTAGATGGAGGCAACGAAACCTGGCCTTCAGGAGGCCGAATGTCCTTTCTATTATTCTTCTTGTTCACCCATGTGCCTCATTGTAACGTTCCTCTGCCCATATATGGGATTCCTCAGTGGGGTCAGTAGCCATGAGAGGTTGGGGTAACCAGATTAGACACACACTAACCCTTAGGGCCCACACTATACCCATACACCAACACCTACTGGGTGGGAACCAGGGATCCCCTAGTAGCCACACCCGGTGCCTCTGGAGCTGAGCCATCAAATTTGGGATGCTGCTATTTCTCAGGATAAAGGCATCATGCACAGACCCAGGATACTTTGCTTTGACATGGTAGATGTACTGGTCCACCAGGCCCACTATCTGCACATTCATGGAGTGAAAGCTCTTTCGATTTCTGAACACCTGTCCATTTCTCCGGGGGGGACAAATGCAATATGTGTACCATCTATTGCCCCAATAATGTTTGGGATACGTCCCATTGCATAGAAATCTGCTTTCACTGTGTCCAAATCCTTCACCTGGGAGAAACAATGTAGCCGTATATGTGTTTAATCAGGGCAGACAACACTCTGGTCAGCACTATTGAGAACATTGGCTGAGATATTCCTGCTGCCAAGCCCACTGTCACTTGGAAGGAGCCAGTTACCAGGAAATGGAGCACTGACAGGACTTGCACAAGAGAGGGGATCCTGGTGGGATGACAGATATCAGATATCAGGTCAGGTTCCAATTGGGCACACAGCTCTGTGATTGTGGCCCTGTCCAGTCTATAGGTGAGGATAATGTGCCTGTCCTCCATTGTTGCCAAGTCCATCAGGGGCCTGTAAACAGGGGGATGTCCCCATCTCCTATTCATCCGCAGGGGTTGCAATCTAGGGGGCAAACGGTGAGAAGCTGGTCAGTATTCCATATTCCCAAACACCACACTGCATTGCATGTTGTGACTGTAACAGTATATTGTTGGATAGGCCCAAATGGTGCCTATGTGTACTGTGACGCAGTTAGGAGCCATGGCCTGCCCCCCCTGAAATGGTGTCCGCCTGTCCTGTATGGAGGGATAGGTGGAAATGAGGTAATTCCGCTGACGTTGTGTGCCTCTGCGGGAGGCGGTCGATAACCGCTGTGCAACCCCCTCATTGGATACCATTGGGCCCTATGGGTTACACTGGCCAATGGTGATGTACGCCGGTGGTGACGGTATGCATCGCCAAAGACGTGACCGCAATTTTCTATCTGTTCACTCACTTGCTATCTGACCTTCAACAGGAGAGGACCTACACTGCAAGTGCTGCTGTGACCTGTGTCCGGAACCAACCATGGCTCCTGTCACTGGGGAAAGGGCCCCTGCCTTCACTGCTGCGGAGTTGGAGAGACTGGTGGA
This sequence comes from Pleurodeles waltl, assembly GCF_031143425.1. Classification (NCBI taxonomy): domain Eukaryota; kingdom Metazoa; phylum Chordata; class Amphibia; order Caudata; family Salamandridae; genus Pleurodeles; species Pleurodeles waltl. The sequence continues at coordinate 845,079,858 of NC_090436.1, forward strand.
TGGGGTCCTACCCCAGTACCGAATGCTGTATGTGCCTCCAGACCAACAAGTGAGTACACTGTGAGCATGATGCATGGGGCATGAATGCATGGAGTGCTGTGTGTGAGGGCTTGTCTGGGGGCGTTGGTGGAAGGACCCTGGCAGCATGCTGCATGTATGGTGGGCAATATCTGTGCATAAGGGGATGTTAGGGCAATGGTGGGCCAAGAGTGTAACAGGCAGGACGGTCTGATTGATATCTTTTCCTATGTGCATTCCTCTGCAGGTCAGCAGCCATTAAAAAAAAGGCATATGGCGTGTCATCGGCAAGGAGGTGTGGACCCTGGGGGTCTATGGCAGACAGAGCATGCACTGTTGCAAACGGTGGGAGGACCTGAGACGTTGGGCATGGAAGATTCCCCTGATGGCCTGCATATTGGCGGTGGCCTATCTGGAGCTGGATGGGCGCTTGAGGGCATCAAAGCAGCCACAAGGGGGTGAATACAGGGCCCCAATATACTACTTGCACGTGGTGGGGTGGCATCCTCGTGGGGGATGTGGGCCTGTGGGTGCCCCTAGGCCAGGCCAGACATTGCACGGTAGGGCTCCTGTTGGGCAGGGTCTGATGTACACCTCCTCCAACCAAGCTAGTAGACATCCACTAGTGGGCAGGTGTCTGTGGGTTTCAGGTATGCTGCAATTGGCATTAGGTATCCCTTAGCATTGTGACTGTTAGAGCATTGCCTAGTGCATAGGGCTGTTCCCTGTGTGTGTATGCCAACGGTGGTGTTGTTGCCGCCATTGACCAAGGGTATCATTTGCCCCCCCCTTTTTGTTTTGTCACTGTGTCCTTATGTACATTAGCATCATCTGGCGGAGGAGCAGAGGCACCGGGGACGGGGAGAGCTACATCTGACAGAGCCCAGGAGGCCAAATCCACCAATGGTGAGGGCACCAGTGGGAAGGAGGGCGAGGGGAGCACCACGGCGGAGACTGGAGGGGACAGATCTGACAGTGATACCTCCTCCGATGGAAGCTCCCTGGTGGTGGCGGACACCTCTGTGCCCACCCCAACTACAGGTACAGCTGCCACCCCCGTACCAGCACCGCCCTTCCAGCAGCCCCTCAGCATGTTTCCCGTGCCAGCTCACCCAGGAGGGAGGGCACCTCCTTCGCACTAGGCACCTCAGGCCCTGCCCTGTTAGCCCTGCTGCCCTGAGTGAGGAGGCTATTGACCTCCTGCGATCCATCTCTGTTGGGCAGTCAACCACTGTGAATGCCATCCAGGGGCTGGCAGCCCATTTGCAACAAACAAATGCATTCCTGGAGGGCATTCACACTGGCATGGAGGCCCAACAAAGATCAATCCAGGCTCTGGCCTCCTCCCTGATGGCAGCCATTTTCCCTGTTTCTAGCCTCCCCCCTCCAACTTCCTCTGCCCAATCCCATTCCCCTCAACCCCAACCTATCCCAAGCACACAGGCAGACCAGCATGCACCCAAGACAACACACAGGAGTGGTTCAGGCAAACACAAGCACCACATATCATCCCACAGGCACTCACACAAACACCATCCAGATGCAGACATACCAACATCCACTGCCTCCACTGTGCCCCCTCCTCCTCCTCATCCACTTCCCTCCCACTTGCGTCTACACTCACACGTGCATGCACTACATCCTCATCCACTACCACCATCACGCGTATCACTACATGTCCCTTACTGGCAGTCACCACCCCCACATCCATGCACACGTCCTGTGTCCTCTCCCACTGTGTCTGTGTCCTCTCCTCCCAAAGCACACAAATGCAAGCACTCAGACACCCAACAGCAATACACCTCACAACAGCATCCAGCCCATGCACTTTCACCCAAACAAAGCAGACACCTCTTACAACCACTTCCTCTTCCTCCACTTCCAAACCTTCACCCTCTTCCCACCCCAATGTCCCTAAGAAGCTTTTCCTCTTCACCCTTGACCTCTTCCCTACCACTCCCCCACTCCTTCTCATCGGGCCAGGATGGCCAGAACCCAGGTGAGCACCTCAGCCACCCAGTCCACGGCCACAGTAGTGTCGACAGCTACTGCAGGTGGGCGAGGATCCTGGGCACCAGGCAGCAACACTGACAGGGTGCCTGCACCAGGTGCATCAAGGAAGGGAAAGGAGGCACCACCAGCTGCAACAGGGAAGGGCAAGGAGGCACCACCAGCTGTGACAGGGAAAGGCAAGGAGGCACCACCAGCTTCAGGAGGGAAGGGCAAGAAGGCACCACCAGCTGCAGGAGGAAAGGGCAAGGGGCAATCCCCGGCTGCTGATAGGAAGGGCAAGAGGCCTGCACCAGCAGGCAAGAAGTTCAGGAGTCCTGGTGCTGGGACTCATTGAGAACCCCCACCACCAACCATGGTGGTTCAGCCGTCCGAGGCTGCAGGGGGAGAAGGGTTGGAGCCTCCCCCCACCACTGCCAGCACTGCCACCAGCACCTCCACCAGCACCGCCACCAGAACCACTGCCAGCAGCAGAAGCCCCAGTGGGCAGCCGTCCGAGGCTGCAGGGGGGGAAGGATTGGAGCCTCCCCCACCACTGCCAGCACTGCCACCAGCACCGCCACCAGTACCTCCACCAGCACTGCCACCAGAACCTCCACCAGCACCACTGCGAGCTTCAGCCGCAACCCCAGTGGGCACCATCCGAGGCAGCAGGGGATGAGCTGGAGCCTCCCCGCACCACTGCGAGCACTGCCACCAGCACCACAGCCAGCAGCGGCCCCAGTGGGCAGCTGTCTGAGGCTACAGGGGATGGGCTGGAGCCTTCCCCCACCACTGCCAGCACCGCCACCAGCACCCTGCCAGCAGCAGCAGTCCCAGTGGGCGGCCATCAGAGGTGCAGGGGGTGGGCTGGAGCCTCCCCCCATCACTGACACCAGCACCGCCACCAGCACCACTGCCAGCAGCAGCAGCACCAGTGGGCAGCCATCCGAGGCTGCAGGGGATGGGCTGGAGCCTCCCCCCACCACTGCCAGCACGGACACCAGCACTGCCTCTGCCACCATTGACCAGCCGCCCCCGACGGTGGACAGTGTGTAGTCCTGCTTCCAAGGGCTGTTGTGCGTCCTGGCCCTTGCAAAGCATGTGGGCCTAACACCCAGGTGAGAGACTGTGACTTTGCACTCCCCACGATCTGCATCACAGGGCACAATGCCCCCACCAGAACCAGTGGAGATGCCATCCACTCATCCCATCCTTCCCAGGATGAAGCACACTGGGCACAAGGCCCCCTCCAGAACCAGTGGAAGAAGCCATCCACTCACCCCATCCTTCCCAGGATGAAGCACACTGGGCACAAGGCCCCCTCCAGAACCAGTGGAAAAGCCACCCACTAGAGAGACTTTGGCCTTGCACTCCCCAGGACCAAGCAGTGGGCAAACAACCCACGTGAGAGTCTGTGGCCTTGCACTCCCCAGGACCAAGTAGTGGGCAAACCACCCACTTGAGAGACTGTGGCCTTGCACTCCTCATGACCAAGCAGTGGGCAATCCACCCACTAGAGAGACTATGGCCTTGCACTCCCCAGGACCAAGCAGTGGGCAAACCACCCACTTGAGAGACATTGGCCTTGCACTCCCCAGGACATCGCACAGGGCATGTAGCCCCCTCCAGGACCAGTGGTATTGTACCATCTTCCGACTGAGGTGCCCCCCCATTCCCCATCCCCCTGAGATGCCTGTGTATTTTCGAGCTGATGCCCCTGCAGTGTTCTATCCATGTTGTTGCAGGAGTGAGGTGGGGCCTTGGCCTATGTGATGTGGCCCTGTGGCCCACGGATATTGAGGACTGGGCAGTGTTCCTACATTTGTAAATATGTACATACGTTTGTATTTTGATGCACTTATTCATGTTATTTTATCGTATTACACTCACTTTCTTTCAATCATTTGGTGTTGGGGGTGGGGGTGTTGCGTATCTGTGTGTCACTCTCTTTTTCCTCCTCCCTCCCTTGTGTGCTAGGCGGCAGTACTCACCATGGTCGTCTTCGCCGGCGTTGGTGTTCATGATGCAGGAGAAGTTAGACGAGCATCAGAAATATGTGCAGCTCGGGCTCCATGGCGCCGTGGTTGTTCCCTGAGTCTCCACAGGTGAGTCCTTTGACTTCTGTGCTCTGTTTCTGCTGTGCATTTGATGTCGCTGGTACCGCCCCAGAAAAGTTGGCAGATAGGTCTGTCGTAATAGTGTGGGCAGTACATTATCTTCTGCTTGGCTGTTGGCGGTTACCGCTGTTGTGCTTGTTCATACCACTGTGGCGGTCGGTGTGGCTGTCTGTCTGAGCTTTTTCCGCCGTGGTCATAATTCCATTTTTGTTACCACCGGCCTGTTGGCGGTATTACTACCGCTTTATCACCAACCGCCAGGGTTGTAATGAGGGCCTATATGTGTTGTCTGTTAAGTAAGCTTATTTTCCAACATACACATAGTAGATTCAGCATATAGATAAACATTTACATGATTCATTTGGAGGGTTATCCAAGCAACAGAGTTAGGAGAGCATAGTGATACAATATTTCATTCTTTTCAGAAATTAGTCTTGCATCAGTCTCTAGCCTTTCAGGGCAAACTATGCACATTTTTAAAACGCTCTTCTGAAGTGCAGTCTGGAAATATTAAGAGCACTTGGGCCAAGCCAGCATTAAAAATACAGACGTTGCTGTGAATGCTGTTCTGGTTCAACCTTTATTTGTCCTTTAAAATAAGAAAAAAAGAACAAGTGTATCCCTGTAGGCAAAATGAGGTTTTTTTTCTCTGACGAACGTGTGCCTTGTACAATGAATTGTAATCGAAGGGTCGAATGACAAAAAATTACAGTGGTGTGTCCAAGCAAAATACCCATAGGGCTTTTAGCTTCCCGTGTGCCCAGCCTGAGCCATCAGATCAGCCTTCTGGACTCAAAAGCAGCACTGTCAATAAGGATCCATCATCTTTTTTGTGGTGTAGCTGAGCTGTCGCTTGTAATTCCCATTATTCCAAGGCCTGGGTTTTCCATTAGTGTAACCACCTGCTGGGCTTCTCCACTCAGGTTTAATGGAGTCTGAATTTGAATATATCACCATCTGCGGAAGGACAGAAAATGAGGGAGCATCACTAATTCCTTTCTTCATTTACTGAGCACAAGCATAATCTTTTCAGAAGGAGGGGCCGAGAGCAGTGTGCAGAGAAGGGAGTTGAACTCACGGTGACATTGGAGTTCTCCACCAAGAAAACGTCTGCTTGTGCTCTAGTAAAACCTGCTCCTGCGCGTTTTCTTGGTCATGATGCTACCATATATGACGAATATGACATGACAGCATCTTCTTTTTGCGACGGTGTTCATAGACGTACATCATTGCCTTGGATTGGGTGGGATAGCAACTGAAAAATGAACATATAACATGACGGCAGAAAGGAGGATGAATTGTTTACAATTCAGCAGCGACCATGTGCTCAAAGGTACATAGTACAGCGAAACGATGATCATGTGGTGCTCCCGGTAAATGATAATTAACACTTCAAACCGGTCTTGGCTTATTGTCAACATATCTCTACATCGCGGGATTTTAAGGCCATATTTGCGATGTAAGAGCGAAACTACAACTCCTAAAATGCAACCAGCTATTCGATAGAAAATCTTGAGAGGGTGAAGTTGTTCACATAATATTGGGTCGGTTTAAAGATGTATAGTTTATGGAAAACAACTTTTATAGCACAGCTCTCACCGAGGCTTCTTGGCACTAGTGTCCAGCACGAGCACACAGACCAACCAGTGTCTAGTAAAAGAAAGGGTGTTTTTTGGTTGCAATTTTTAAAATCGTAATAAATTTGGCCCTGTGCACCAATAGTAGAGGAAAGCTTTCTGTAGTGTAGCTGACACTACAGAGAACATTATTTTAACAATCTGAACAGTTTTGGTTCTATGGATTCTTATGACTGAATCATATTGGATCAACTTAAGGACAGTGCACCGTGCACAGTCTGTCGTTTTTAGGAGAGTGTGGAACACTAGGTCTCAGTATTTAAAATGAAGTCAGGGTGTGGAACAAAAGTATTCAGTATTTAAAGTGAAGTCAGTTTGTGGAACTCAAGGGTTGAGTATTTAAAATGAAATCACGAAGATAGACGAAAAGACGAATGAAAGCTTAGCTGCCAATATCATGGCAACATTCACGTTGATGATCTGCTGTGGTGAGATGTTCTCCTTCCGGGCTTTTAACTTTCTAGCATCTGTCATATCCAAGATCCCTGTAGGTTTGTGCAAAACAGATTGCATCATGTTTCCGAAATTGTGCTTCTGTCCCCATCGACAGCTAATGTTTCACTTCACGTATTTGGAAAATATCCCCATACATTGTACAGCAGGACTTTACAGAATTCAAGAGTACTCGCTATTGGTGCTTCACGAGATTGGGTACTGGAGAAACGCCTGTGATAACTGCAGAGATTCGGCTGTAATGGGCACCCATTGGTGATAGAAGCCATTTTGATTACACACAATGTTGTAGCTTAAAGGCTGAAAAAGCATACTTCAACATATCTTTCTTTTTCATGTCTCAAAGTGCAAGAGACAACACACTTGATTTGAAGTAGAGTGGCCCAAAATGTAAGCGACTTAGTGAGTGATTTATGAATGAACAAGGAAGGAAGGCCTTCAATTGTAGGAGCGTTTAAAATATCAAGAAAAATAATGCAATAATGTGCAACATTAACATGTAGGCTTTAAAAAATGCATTTAGTTGCAAAAATTGTAGTAGGCGACCAGATTTACTCAAGCTAGGCCTGCATAGCTGAAGCAGCATTTACTGACAAGCTGACATGACTCAAAATGTTAATCCCATTCAAAATGTGCATTTCCTGGCCTTCCTGTGGACATGTTTTTCATAATGAATAATGACAGCTTCATATCATGTTTTTATTTAACTCTGCAAATGTTCCTACTTATAAAAATATCACTGTTAACTAATAATTAGATATTTTTCATTTAGTGAAGTAATGAGGAAGCTTACACACAAAATTGCAGCATTTCTAAAGGCCATGAATGATGTGAAAGCTTAAGAGAAATAATGTAGTTGATAAGAAATGTTTCACTCCACATTGCTGTCTGTGAGCTATTTTATTCCAAATGGAAAGAAGAGGAGAGCCCCCTATTCCCATGAGGAAACCAAAAGCTGAATGGATGACTGAAGAAAAAAGAAGCAACATGTTGCAAAAGCTTAGATGTGATGTCTATAACAGAGCGTGCTCCTCGAGTAGGTTCCATTCCGGGCCCTTTCAGTCATAGAGTTCTCTGCTTTTCCATTTGCCATGCTGCTTTGATACTCCACCGGATTTCTTGAACCTCCTTTTGGGGGAAGTTCTGCTTTGATTGATTATTGAATTTCTGAACTGATATTCTGATGCAAAAGCATTATGCTTATTGATCTTTCTCTCTAATTGGAACTCTTTATGGGTTTTAACTGACACCTTTTCATACTAAGCCTAGAATAGGGATTCTTTCCTTTATGGAACGCACTTAATGCACTTATTATTATTTACCGAGTATTTATACTTGCTAATTGACAAACCCAATGATTGATGTTGATGACTTTATGTGCTGATTACAACAACAATGAAATACTAAAAGATTTGAACAATAAACCGATGAGTGGTAATCCCTTCTCGTAAACAGATAACTTAACTGAGATCACCACTCCACCAAAGTTGGTAGCAAGATGATGGTTTACTTTATAAGAAAGAGGAACTGTACGTAATTACCCTAATTTAGTTAGATGCCTATGCCGCATGGCAGGAAGCGTGAATTTTGAAGATGGATGGAGTGTTGTTTCGAAAGTGGTTGCAGAATTGGAGTTGTGGGTATCAATAGGGTCACGATTGCAATTGTTAGGGTTATTCACCTTTTTTTGTTTGAGTGTTTGTTTATGTGTGTTGAATGAATTGTTGAATGTTATGAGCTTATTGTAAAGAAGATGAATAGGTCATCAGACTTCAAAGTTGTCTAATATCCCAGGATAGATAAATAACAGTGGATTTATGGTTTTCTTGTCTGCTAAAGATTTGTGGTGCTGCTCATGAGGTACCATCGACTGCACAATTGAGATACATACTATACTGATTTGTTATGAATGTACTAATATTGATTGATGTTAGTGGAATCTATTGCACAAAGGTGATGCTATATTGATTAGGGAAATTTTCCACCAGCTGAGATTTCATTTGCAGGTGTTAAAAATCTTTTTGAGTGCAAAAAGTCAGAGGGTATAAATATTCTGGTTGGTATATTGCCTTTTTGTCTTCTTTAAAGGAGCAGACAAATATTGTCTAATTTGTGTTTACTAAGAAATGTAGAACTGTGCTCATGAGAAAATTGTAAAGGTGGGCTCTTGAATTGAAAGGCAAAAGGATCATAGGTAAAGTAGACTTTATTAGAATTCAGCATGCAACCTCCAAGAAATATAAACCATATGTATATATGTAATAATGTAATTTGTCAAAAAATACCATGGCACACGGGTGTAGTCCACAATGTTCATCCAAGTAATAGAGTAAAAATCAAGTCCTAGACGCATTTCTGTAGTTGATTGAGGTTTATTCTTCTCAAGAAACAGTAAATCCAAAATACAGCCAACACGTGTTTCGTCATTTAGACTTTCTCAATGCTGCAGATCAAATATGCAAAGAAAAGGATACAAAAGAATGTAATGTACGGTAACTCATTCTCATTGTGTATTGCCAAATTTTGGGTGATGAAAGAAGATCTCTTAAGTAGTTGTGCCATCTAATAAAATGGCCGATATCCCTACGGGATATAAAGGAGAGTGGACAGCTTAAGTGATGGGTAGAAAACAGAGATAGTGTGCATGCAGAGCACATGCCCGGTGTCATCGAAAAAAAGAAGAACATACCCAAAAGCTTTTGAGGATAGTATCCACGAGTGTTGGAAGGTACATATTCCCCCAGTTGGATTGAAAAGAAACAACTATGAAGCCTTGAGCATTCTGTGTTTTCTAAATTAGACAGAATTTTCTGTCATCTTTCAATGTGCATATCTGTAAGGCGTGGCCATGATAAGCCTGAAAGAGTCTCGAATGAGTAAGTGGAGTGGTCCAAACATTATAACTATCAAGACAATATAGTAGTGATGTAGAGCATGTTGTCAACAGGTAAGTAAACCATTCCAGAAGGTAGTAAATGTAAGCTGGAATTGTTAAAAATAACAAATCTGGCAGGCCGTAACTTGTAGGCATTATAACCAAATAGATGGTAAAAATAAACAAAATTTTCTAGGATATTCAATATATGATAAACCATGCTGTATTGGCCCTGTTGCCTCAGCAGGCCCACCTGGTCATCAATATCATATGTCATATCATCAGTAAGAGCAAGAGTCAAGAAGGCTTAAAAATGAAATTTGTTAAATTGGAACGCTTAAAAAAACAGGAACTCTTTAGATCGTGGGACTACACCATCCTACAGAAATATATTGAGAACAAACAAATATCTAGAGGGTTACAAGTAATTTAGTTTCCCCTCATTCGAGGATTTGAGTCCAGAGCTCCTCGAGGAATGGGAACAGCTTCTTGTCACATCCTCATTTGGGATGATGGACATCCTCATTAGGGATGTGTGAGAAACTGGGGCTGATTGCAGAGGCCCCATAACTTTTTGCCCCCATTTTCCACTTTATGCTGGTGTTTTCCTGACTCTGATGGTGCCCTGGGTACTGCTAACCAGTCCCAGGGCCTGTGCTCTGTGTAAAATGGATATGCAAATTAGGCTAATTATAATTGGCTAAGTAAACCTACCTATAAGTCCCTAGTATATGGTAGGGCATGTAGGTTTAGGGACCACAGCATAGGTGGTGCACACCTAGGTGCATTGCTGAGATGCCCAGTGTCATTTTAAAAGCAAGCCTGCCTTGCTGGCTGCTTTTAAATTAAAGTTATATGCAAATTCGACTTTGGAATTAAAGGTACTTCCAAAGTCTTAAACTACCTTATTTTTACATATAAGTCACCCCTAATGTGTGCCCTATGTGCCCCTAGGGCTGGGTGCCATGTAACTATAAGCAGGGACTTTATAAAAATAGATTTATAAGCCCTGGTGAGGTAAAAACAGCCAAATTCGTTTTTCCCTCATTGAAGTAAATGGCCTTCATAGGCTAGAATGGGCAGACTTTATTTAAAATTTTAAAGTCTCCTTAAATGTTACATACCAAGAATTTGGTATCAAATTGATTGTTATAATAAATCCCACAACTTCCAGTTGTTGGATTTAATATAACTAGTGCAGGTAAAAAGTTTAGACTTTACCTAAAAAGTTGCCAATTTCAGCTCTGCATTGTTTTTGCTGCTGTGCTCTGATTGGCCAGCCTGCAGCAGCTTCTGCCAGGCTACTTTAATGAGGTGTGAAGTGGCCTGACTTCACACAAAGGAATGTGCTTGGGGGAGAGAATCTCCCCTCAGCAGATGGGGAAGCAGGAAGGGGGAGGGCTGCCAAACTGGTCTTCAAAGGCAGAGAAGGACATTTGCAGCACCCAGCAACACCCCCACATCCTGCAACCCCAGACAGCTAGGTGCCCCCTTGATTAGATTAGGAGAGGGCAGGAGAGGGGTGTGTTTATGATTTTTAGCCACACCAGTGGGTGGGCTCAGCCAGATCTCTCCTCCAAAAATCAGATTCATCCATTTTGGATTTTTAGAGACTATTGCCTTCTGGGATGGATTTTTGCCACACTTCCCAGGAAGTGGTCATCACAGGGGGACGACCCTGTCCCTGATTGGAGGACCAGGGCCCCCCTGCTTTTCACCCAGGAGCAAGGATAAAACTGGCAGACCTGCACCCACGCCTCAGATCCCCACCAAATTTCAAGAAGAAAGAACTACAAGGAGAAGAAGGACTGCCCTGCTGGACCCCTGGCCTGCACCTGGACCCTGCACTCAGAAAGACTGCACCAGCTGCACACTTGGGCTTCACCACAAGAAGGACTTTGCCTGGCTTCAACTGGTTCAAGGAGGGACTCCCTGTTTGCTACAGGTGAAAAATTGCTAACCAGAGTCCCCTGCACCAACTCCTGAAAAAGTGACCAGCTGACCACTGCCCAGTGGCCAAAAAGGAGTTTGCGCCAGGTGCACTCTGGGAGTTGAAGTCCGCACTTCCCAAGGACCATCACAGAACTTCTGGACCCTTGGGGTGAGCTGTGGACCCCAAAAGAACCTTAAAAGAACATCTGGGTGAAGCCCCAGAAGTTTGGAAAAGATTGGAGAAATTTTAGAAAAAAGCTCCATAAAGTGACCGACTCGACGCGGAAATTCTAGCCGGCTTGCCTCAACCGCGACCCGGCCTGACTTCGTGGTTCGTCCCGGTCAAGAAAAACATCCGAAAAAGAGACTAAGTCCGAACGTAAAAAGTTGACCGGGACCTTCCAGCCATCGTATCCGAGAAGGGCTCCACGGACGTCGGATCAAGATCCAGGTTTACCCCGGTCGAAGGATTTTCATCTCGAAAAAACTACTAAGTCCGAAGGTAGAAATCACCACCGAGGAAACCGACTTCGCGTATCCGGACAAGGGCTCCAGGAGGTCGGATCCAACTGGCAGGTTCGTCCCGGTGAAGAAAAACTTCAAAATAAAGACTAAGTCAGAAGGTAACTTTTTAACCGAGGCTTCCCGCGACCTGTATCCGAGCAGGGCTCCATCGCGGTCGGCCTGAAAGTTTGACTTTGTCCCGGTCCTGGTGCAACCAGATGACCCGATTGGCGCTTTTTGTTTCTATGCGCTAGAAAATAATAATACTTTAAAAATTCATATCTCCGGTTCCCCTGAACCGATTTTAATCGTTTTTGTGTCATTTTAAAGATAAAAATATAAGCTATTTTTATAAATTGGTTTTGGATTTTTAAACTGTTTCCTGTGTTTTATTTAATTACTGTTTTGTGATATTTGAATGCTTTACACTTTGTCTCCTAAGTTAAGCCTTGACGCTCGATGCCAAGCTACCAAGGGTAGAGCTGGGATTAATTTACTGAGACCTAACTGTACTTTTGTGGAGGTTTGTGGCTTGTTGCTAGGTGTAGGTACCTACCTGCCCTACCAATAACCCATTTTCCAACATAATTGGAAGCAGCGACGGGATCCTGTACTTGTGTTCAATATCACGTTACAGTTTTAGATAAAACAAATTAAAAATCCTTTAAATTGTCCTAGTGCAAAAATTGTTTTTAATTTTTAATTTAAATTTTTTTTTTTAAATTAATTTGGATTAATTTCAATTATTGAATTTTTGTAATTTTTCTAAATTCTTGTTTCCAATTTTTGCAAAAAGTTTTTGTTGACACAAAACTAGGGAACCATGGAGCTTGATCTGGCTAGCCTACCCACACTGACAGTAGTCCAGCTTAGGGGGTTGTGTATTGAGAGGGGGTTGCCTGCAACCACTAATCTCAGGAAGGAAATCCTAATTAAATCCCTGACAGCATGGGCTGAGGCCCAAGAGGTAGAGACAGAGGAAGCTCCAGAGGAGGAAGAAAAAGAGGAGGATGCTAACTCTAACCACTCAGGGGAGGGAAGGCATCAGACCCCAAGTGAGGAAGAGGAGGAACGGTCCTCACTGGATACAGTCACTAGGGGCAGACCCAAAGCTAGTGGTAGGAAGAGGGTCCTTTCAGGAGGAGAGAACCCATCCATCAGGGAAAGAGAGCTGGAAGCCCAGCTAGCCTACATAGCTTTGGAAGCAGAGAAGCTGGCCCTAGAGAAGAAAAAGTGGGCATACAAAGAAAAAAGAGATGGAAGCAGCGATAAAGAAGCTGAGGTGTCCATGGGTGGGGGAGTTTGCCCCAGATTACCCAAGGGGGTAGTTCCTGCTTATATAGAGGGGGATGACATAGATAAGTGGCTAGGGGCCTTTGAGAGGGCACTCCAAATGAGAAGGGTTAAGCCTCAATACTGGGGTTCCCTTTTGTGGGAGTTGGTCGCCAACTCAGGGAGGGATAGGCTTCTGACCTTAAGGGGGGAGGAGGCAGATTCATACCCTAGTATGAAGAGGTGCTTAGTCAAGAAGTTTGGTCTGACCCCAGAGCAATATAGAGTGAAGTTCAGGGACACCCAGAAGGTCAGTACCCAGTCTTGGGTTGACTTTGTGGACACCTCACTAAAGGCACTAGAGGGCTGGATTATTGGCAACAAAGTAAATACTTATGAGGGGTTATACAATCTGATCATGAGAGAGCACATCTTGACCAATTGTATCCAAGAAAGGTTACGCCAGCATCTAGTGGACTCTAAGCTGACCAACCCTAGAGAGCTAGGGGAGGCAGCTGATGAGTGGTTGAGAACCAGGGTGGTTGTCAAGTCCCAGGGGGGAGACTCCAAGAAGGGGGGGACAGGTCCCCAAAAACCTAAGGAGGGAGGTGGTAAGCCCACCACAGAGACTCCCTCTGTACCCCAGAACCCTAAGAAGGAGGAGAGTAAATCCCACTCCCACTCTGACATGCAGAGACAGGGAGACCCAGGGTTAAAAAAGCTCTTGGACAGTAGGGCTTGCTTTGACTGTCAGCAGACAGGTCACTTCAGAGGAGATGCAGCCTGTCCAAAGAAGGTGGTTAGCACTGGGCTGTCCAGTGTAGCCATAGAGGAGGATTCCTCAGATGATGAAGTCCTCCTAGCATTATGCTGGGAGACAGGACCAGATGGTAAGCTGGTGATCCCTGAGGGTGGGAGTAGGCACTTCCACCACATTCAAGTGAATGGGATCCCTACCACTGGCCTGAGAGACACCTGTGCCAGTCACACTGTAGTGAGTGACCGGTTAGTGACCCCAGACATGTATGTCCCAGGAAAGACAAAGAAAGTCAGGATAGCCACAGGGGAGGTCACCTCCAAACCTGTAGCCATAGTGCCCCTAGAGAGGGAGGGTATCCTTGACTGGATTAGGGTGGTAGTCAGTGCTGACCTTCCCCTAGATTGTATCCTGGGCAATGACCTCCCAGAGGTGAGTCTGGTCACAGATGGGGTGGTCGCCCAGGGCGCCCCCCCCTACCCAAAGTCCTGGGGAGTCAGTCCCTACAGCTAGGAGACAGGGGTCCCCAAGAAAAGGAAAGAAGAAAAGGAAGGGTAGGCCACTCTTAAAGAGAGTTCCAAGGAGCCAAAGGCCTTCTGCCCCAGTAGGGGGGGAGCCCAGAGTTGGCACTGGTGAGGCCTCACCTGACCCCAAGGAAGTCCTGAGTAGTCAGGCAGCTGTCCAGATGCAAGGTGTTGCCCCTGCACTGACAGAAGGGAGAGTGGAAGGAGGGTGTCTGCCACAGGAGGTGGTAGCCCCCCACTCTAGACAGCAAGAGGGGTGCCAGGACCCCAAAGATGCCCCTAAAGCAGCTCAGCCACCTGTCAGTGGAGAGCTTAGGGTGTGGTTCTGGGTACTGACAGCTGTCAGTAGCCTCTGCTGGGTGCTAGCCTTCCTGGCAGCACTGTACTTGGCCTGGGAGGCAGACCCCAAGGCCAATAGCAAAGTAGGCCCCCTGACCCTGTTGGTCATGGTGGGGTTGCTCAAGTGTTGGGTGACCTCTTTGGGTAAGCTAGGTCTTGCCCTAGCAAAGTTAGGAGTAGGGGAGGTGGGCACCTCACTACCCAAGTTGGCAGAGAGAGAGGAGGAAGACCCCCTAGAGGGAAGTTTCAGTTTGAAATGGGTCCTTTCATTGTTGGGGTGGGTTCACTACCCAGAGGGAGAGACCCTGACAGGAGGATGTAAGGCAGAGTAGGCCCTGCAAAGGGACAGCCAGTTTTCTTCACTGTCTTCCTCGCCTAACAAGCCAGGAAGACTCTCCCAGGGTTGGGCTGAGTCTCCTGGGCGTGTGGGCTGGGGGGGGGTTGTGTGAGAAACTGGGGCTGATTGCAGAGGCCCCATAACTTTTTGCCCCCATTTTCCACTTTATGCTGGTGTTTTCCTGACTCTGATGGTGCCCTGGGTACTGCTAACCAGTCCCAGGGCCTGTGCTCTGTGTAAAATGGATATGCAAATTAGGCTAATTATAATTGGCTAAGTAAACCTACCTATAAGTCCCTAGTATATGGTAGGGCATGTAGGTTTAGGGACCACAGCATAGGTGGTGCACACCTAGGTGCATTGCTGAGATGCCCAGTGTCATTTTAAAAGCAAGCCTGCCTTGCTGGCTGCTTTTAAATTAAAGTTATATGCAAATTCGACTTTGGAATTAAAGGTACTTCCAAAGTCTTAAACTACCTTATTTTTACATATAAGTCACCCCTAATGTGTGCCCTATGTGCCCCTAGGGCTGGGTGCCATGTAACTATAAGCAGGGACTTTATAAAAATAGATTTATAAGCCCTGGTGAGGTAAAAACAGCCAAATTCGTTTTTCCCTCATTGAAGTAAATGGCCTTCATAGGCTAGAATGGGCAGACTTTATTTAAAATTTTAAAGTCTCCTTAAATGTTACATACCAAGAATTTGGTATCAAATTGATTGTTATAATAAATCCCACAACTTCCAGTTGTTGGATTTAATATAACTAGTGCAGGTAAAAAGTTTAGACTTTACCTAAAAAGTTGCCAATTTCAGCTCTGCATTGTTTTTGCTGCTGTGCTCTGATTGGCCAGCCTGCAGCAGCTTCTGCCAGGCTACTTTAATGAGGTGTGAAGTGGC
This sequence comes from Pleurodeles waltl, assembly GCF_031143425.1. Taxonomy (NCBI): domain Eukaryota; kingdom Metazoa; phylum Chordata; class Amphibia; order Caudata; family Salamandridae; genus Pleurodeles; species Pleurodeles waltl. The sequence continues at coordinate 845,095,514 of NC_090436.1, forward strand.
CTGACTTCACACAAAGGAATGTGCTTGGGGGAGAGAATCTCCCCTCAGCAGATGGGGAAGCAGGAAGGGGGAGGGCTGCCAAACTGGTCTTCAAAGGCAGAGAAGGACATTTGCAGCACCCAGCAACACCCCCACATCCTGCAACCCCAGACAGCTAGGTGCCCCCTTGATTAGATTAGGAGAGGGCAGGAGAGGGGTGTGTTTATGATTTTTAGCCACACCAGTGGGTGGGCTCAGCCAGATCTCTCCTCCAAAAATCAGATTCATCCATTTTGGATTTTTAGAGACTATTGCCTTCTGGGATGGATTTTTGCCACACTTCCCAGGAAGTGGTCATCACAGGGGGACGACCCTGTCCCTGATTGGAGGACCAGGGCCCCCCTGCTTTTCACCCAGGAGCAAGGATAAAACTGGCAGACCTGCACCCACGCCTCAGATCCCCACCAAATTTCAAGAAGAAAGAACTACAAGGAGAAGAAGGACTGCCCTGCTGGACCCCTGGCCTGCACCTGGACCCTGCACTCAGAAAGACTGCACCAGCTGCACACTTGGGCTTCACCACAAGAAGGACTTTGCCTGGCTTCAACTGGTTCAAGGAGGGACTCCCTGTTTGCTACAGGTGAAAAATTGCTAACCAGAGTCCCCTGCACCAACTCCTGAAAAAGTGACCAGCTGACCACTGCCCAGTGGCCAAAAAGGAGTTTGCGCCAGGTGCACTCTGGGAGTTGAAGTCCGCACTTCCCAAGGACCATCACAGAACTTCTGGACCCTTGGGGTGAGCTGTGGACCCCAAAAGAACCTTAAAAGAACATCTGGGTGAAGCCCCAGAAGTTTGGAAAAGATTGGAGAAATTTTAGAAAAAAGCTCCATAAAGTGACCGACTCGACGCGGAAATTCTAGCCGGCTTGCCTCAACCGCGACCCGGCCTGACTTCGTGGTTCGTCCCGGTCAAGAAAAACATCCGAAAAAGAGACTAAGTCCGAACGTAAAAAGTTGACCGGGACCTTCCAGCCATCGTATCCGAGAAGGGCTCCACGGACGTCGGATCAAGATCCAGGTTTACCCCGGTCGAAGGATTTTCATCTCGAAAAAACGACTAAGTCCGAAGGTAGAAATCACCACCGAGGAAACCGACTTCGCGTATCCGGACAAGGGCTCCAGGAGGTCGGATCCAACTGGCAGGTTCGTCCCGGTGAAGAAAAACTTCAAAATAAAGACTAAGTCAGAAGGTAACTTTTTAACCGAGGCTTCCCGCGACCTGTATCCGAGCAGGGCTCCATCGCGGTCGGCCTGAAAGTTTGACTTTGTCCCGGTCCTGGTGCAACCAGATGACCCGATTGGCGCTTTTTGTTTCTATGCGCTAGAAAATAATAATACTTTAAAAATTCATATCTCCGGTTCCCCTGAACCGATTTTAATCGTTTTTGTGTCATTTTAAAGATAAAAATATAAGCTATTTTTATAAATTGGTTTTGGATTTTTAAACTGTTTCCTGTGTTTTATTTAATTACTGTTTTGTGATATTTGAATGCTTTACACTTTGTCTCCTAAGTTAAGCCTTGACGCTCGATGCCAAGCTACCAAGGGTAGAGCTGGGATTAATTTACTGAGACCTAACTGTACTTTTGTGGAGGTTTGTGGCTTGTTGCTAGGTGTAGGTACCTACCTGCCCTACCAATAACCCATTTTCCAACAGGATGCCAAAAACAAAAGAGACAAACTTTTACAAGACATATCAATCTTAGAAAAAGAGATTAGGGACGTTAACCTTTCAGAAGAAAAATATTATTTTTTTAGTATACTTAAGGATATTATTCAAAAACATCAACAGTATTTCAAAGACAAGAAACTACGTAAACTGAAAAGGGGTGATAATGATTACAAACATGGCAGAGTGTTTACATATGCCTGTAAATTTGACAATATTAGAACAGACAAAAATGAGGGGATGTATCACAAATCTAACGTTGACCTACCTGCAATTGCCTCCACCAGTGATACACAACTGTCTAGTGTTTCCAGAATAACACGTGGGGATTCCAGTGAGTCTTCACGACAACAGATTGACACAACTTGCTACAAATCTCCTTTTTTATTAGAACTAAAGGGGTATTGTAAGGGACAGAAGAAACCTTGCAAAAGAGAGGAAGTGTACGCAGGTAAACCAGAAGAGGGAAAAGCAAGAGCCAAAGACCTAGAGAAAGAACGAGATGGTGTCACCACGAGATCAACTTCTTGCGATCAGAAGTACTAGAAAGTAACCCACAGGGCCTCGTTGGTACACAGAATGAAATAGCAATTGTGAATGTATCCATCTTTGAATTAAAAAGTCAACAAATACAAATTCTAAGCAAAGGATTGGGTTTTGTTCCAACATCACTTCCTAATTTCTCGGAATTACATGTGAGTCCATATAAATTTGTACGCAAATGCAAGCTGTTCAAATTCTTTCAAGGTAAAATCACACCAACCGATCCTGGTACATCCCAATACACCACACCTAGTAACATGGCCATAAGGGACATAAAAGACATACAAACTCTACTCTCTATAGAACATAGCTCTGGCCTCTTCCCTTTACTCTTGAATATTCTAACTGATCTTGAGATAGATTCTGATATTGGCTTAGACAGTGGAAGTACAACCTCCTCAGAAATTCACACCCTTTCTACCTACTGACATTGTCAATGACATTTTTTATAAACGAGTAACCTCAGATTTTTACCTACTGGAAGATCTGTACCACACAGGATGGAAAACATTACCAAAGAAGAAAGAGAGGCATTACATTCCCTCTCAAAAGCACGAGATGTCATTATTACCAAAGAAGAAAGAGAGGCATTACATTCCCTCTCAAAAGCACGAGATGTCATTAGTAAAGAAGCCGACAAAGGGGGCAACTTTTTTACTAGAACTAGAGAGGTATCGCAAGGGACAGAAGCAACCTCGCAAAAGAGAGGAAGTGTACGCAGGAAAACCAGAAGTGGGAAAAGCAGGAGCCAAACACCTAGAGAAAGAACAAGAGGGTTTCACCACAAGATCAACTTCTCGCAATCAGAAGTACTAGAAAGTAACCCACAGGGCCTCATTGGTACACAGAATGAAATATCAATTGTGAATTTATCTAACGTTGAATTAAACAGTCAACAAATAAAAATTCTAAGCAAAGGATTGGGTTTAGTTCCAATGTCACTTCCTAATTTCACAGAATTACATGTGAGTCCACATACATTTGTACGCAAATGCAAGCTGTTCAAATTCTTTCAAGGTAAAATCACACCAACCAATCCTGGTACATCCAAATACACCACACCTAGTAACATGGCCATAAGAGACATAAAAGTCATACAAACTCTACTCTCTATAGAACATACCTCTGGCCTCTCCCCTTCACTCTTGGATATTCTAACTGATCTTGAGATAGATTCTGATATTGGCTTAGACAGTGGAAGTAAAACTTCCTCAGAAATTCACACCCTGTCTACCTACTGACATTGTCATTGAAATCTTTTATAAACGAGTAACCTCAGATCTTTACCAACTGGAAGATCTGTACCACACAGGATGGAAAACCATAACACACAACATTACCAAAGAAGAAAGAGAGGCGTTACATTCCCTCTCAAGAGCATGGGATGTCATTGTTAAAGAAGCTGACAAAGGGGGCAACATAGTCCTTATGAACGAGCAGGACTATCTGAATGAGATAGATTGACAACTCACTGATATTTCTGCATATCAGAAACTCACACACAACCCTACAAAGGAAGTCAATATTCCATACATCGGAAGCTCAGCTTCTGGAGAGATAGACGTCTTATCACTGACATGGAATACTGCTACATGTACAACCTCACACCCACATCACCATGTATCTACATACTTCCCAAAATACACAAAACCTGCGCCTTTCCACCAGGCAGACCCATTATTTCAGGAATAGGATCCCCCAAAGAGAAACTGTCAGAATACATAGATATTTTCCTACAACCGTTTGTCAGCAACTTACCCTCATACATTAGGGACACAAACAATCTATTATGCAAAATCAGTGATTTTGAGTGGACAGAGGGACACTTCCTAGTGACTTTGGATGTTGTCTCACTACATACGAGTATCCCCAGGACAGAAGGTATGGTAGCCATACAGCATTTTCTGGACACACAAGACGCTACCATGCTGATAGACCTTATCAAAACTGTCTTGGACAACAGCACTTTCATACATAATGATACATGGTACTGTCAAATACATGGAGTAGCCATGGGGGCAACATTTTCACTACCCTTTGCAAATTTATACCTGGGTTATTTTGAAAAAAATACATCTTTGGCAAAAGTGCCCTCCTGAACTGACACAACATCTCCTATACTGAGGGAGATACATAAATGACACACATGATGTTTTGGTCTGGGAACTCAGAACTTCTAGGTCTCTTTCTCCAACATTTAAATGCAAGCACATATAACATCAAGTTCTCCAGGGAACACCGTATGACACTAGTCAATCTTTTGGACGTCACCCTATACAAGAAGCAGAACACAATTTGCTCCAAACTATATAGGAAACCCACGGCCTGCAATGCCATACTTCATGCAAGAAGTTCTCATCCCCTCTCACAAATCAGAGCTATCCCCTTTGGAGAAGCTATTAGGATTAGATGAAACTGCAGTGAGGACAACAATTTCCACAATGAACTAAGTCAGATGATACAACGTTTCACAGAAAGGGGCTACCCCCAAAACATTATATGTAAAGCCAGCAACAGAGTAAAAAAAAAAAAACGGTTAGGTCTACTGACTACATCCAAAAAGGAAAAAACTTACAGAAAATTATCTCTGATCACCCCTCACAGTGCTCTAAATCCACAGATCTACAAAACTGTGCACAAAGATTGGTCTTTCCTATTAGCCAACAATACCCTTAATAAGGGTCTTACCAGTAGACCCAGGGTCACCTACAGCAGAGGTCATACACTACGGGATTCCCTGTGTCATAGTATCCTACCGCCCAACATCACCAATACATGGTTACCCAAACCGCACAACAGTTCCTATAAGTGTAGGTACTATAATATTTATTGTTACATAAAAGAAAAGACGGTCAGTTTCCAATACAACACCAAGACTTCTCATAAAATTCATAAGTTCATCAACTGTAATACCAAATATGTTGTATACTGTGTAATATGTATCTCTGGCCGCATTTATGTTGGTAGTACCATCAGAGCACTGAAGTAGAGAATACAAGAACATATAAGGGCCATTCGCATGAACAACACCAACTACACTTTTGCCACACACTATAATACTGCCCATGGACAACGGGAAATCTTAGACATTACTGCACATGGTATAGACACTATAAGTGCACTACCACAGGGTGGTAATAAAACACTGATTCTGAGACATTTGGAAAGCAACTGGATTATTAAACTCAGGGCAGTAGAAGAGGGACTAAACATGGAAAAAGATCTACATGTGTTTCTTTGATTAATGGTAAAATCTCTGATTGTTTTTCATTTCTTTGCGCTTAGCGATAAGAACAACTTTTGCCTAATATGACCTCTTCTGTATCAAACAAACCAGTAAGGAAACAAAGGGAATGATTCCCATATTCTAGCTCTGTTTGTTCTTTGCATACTATATTTTTTTGACATATATGTTAATTTGATGCCTTGTTATTTTTTCTGGAATCTATTTGTTACACGCGGTATATTTATTCCATGTTTCCCAACACAAGTCACTGGTTATCGTGCTTCTCGCAATTACTCCACTACAAGATGGTACCCATGGTCTTTTCCTCACTCCTGGCTAGTCCACTTTTCTGTGCTCTTCTTGCACATAAGTAGTACACTCACTCGCGAACATACCAGATACGACCGCCTTACTTTACACAGCACAAGACACTGTCGATCAGGTGAGCGCGCTGACTTTATAGACAGAGGGACGGGGGCTACATGATTTCTACTTTTACTTGTTTTGGCACTGGGCACCCTTGATCAATGCTTTGCCATACTCAGTTGTTGCATGCTGTCAGGGGTAGTGAATAACAGCAGAGAATGCTCATTCACAAGAAGACGTACATTTTAACTCGTCAACAATGCCCTAACGGACAGCACGGCTGGATACTTAATGACAATCCCTTGAACTCTTGCTCTTACTGATGATACGACATATGATATTGATAACCAGGTGGGCCTGCTGGGGCAACAGTGCCGCTATGGCATGGTTTATCATATATTGAATATCCTAGCAAATTCTTTTCATTTTTACTATCTATTTGGTTATAACGCCTACACAGTACGACCTGCCAGATATGTTATTTTTAGCAATTCTTGCCTACATTTACTACTTTCTGGAATGGTTTACATACCTGGTGACAACATGCTCTACATCACTACTATATTGTCTTGATAGTTATATTGTATGGACCACTCCACTTACTCATTCAAGTCTCTTTCAGGCTTATCATGGCCACTTCTTACAGACATATGCATTGAAAAACAACAGAAAATTCAGTCTGATTTAGAAAATACAGGTCCATATTTATACTTTTTGACGCAAATCAGCACTAGAGCCGATTTGCGTCAAAAAGTTTTCCGCCGGCTAACGCCATTCCAATGCACCAGCCGGGCACCTTATTTATGGAATTACGTTAGCCGGTGCTGCGGCCTGGTTAGCGTAAAACAAATTACTCTAACCGGGCAGCAGAGGCGTAGGGAAGAATGGGGGTTGTGCATCAAGGAATGGTGCAAGTCAGGTTGGAGTCAAAAATATTGGCTCTAACCTGACTTGTGCCATTTTTTGACGCACAACCCCCATGGAAATGACTCCTGTCTTAGCAAAGACAGGAGTCATGCCCCCGCCCAATGGCCATGCCCAGGGGACTTCTGTGTCATACATGCCACTGTGGGCACAGTGGCATGTAGGAGGGCTCAAGTTAGGCCCCGCTCTGCCACTTAAAAAAAAAAAAAAAAAATTATACTTACCTGCACTCATCATGGATGGGTCCCCCTAACCATGGGTGTGCTCCAGGGGTTGGCGAGGGTTGCAGGGTGTGTCCCTGGGTGCAGGGAAGGGCACCTGTGGACTGCTTCCATGGTCTCCCACCATGGAAATGAGCCCACATGTCCCTTAACGCCTGCCCTTACCCAGGTGATAAAAAACGGTGCAAATCCAGCTGGGCTCCATGTTTTAAGGCCCGCCTCCTCCGGTGCGTCAAAATGACTCAGGAGAATAAATAAGGCGCACATGCCTTAAAGTCTTTTTTTGCACAGGAACTCTTGCAGAATTCACAAAAAAAATTACAAAACTGAGAGAGACTCCTCTACAGTGGTGCACACATGTTGACAGATTTGTGAGCTGATTTAAATATGTTCTTTGATGTTGTACTGCCAAGTGATTTGTGGTCTGAGTGCAAACTTGCAGCACATTGGCTGTGTACAGAACCAACCAGAGATGCATGGACTAATGCACCATCTCCTGTAGAAATGAATAAATATGGTAAGATGATCGCCTCTCTGAAAGGCAAAGTTCCTGCAAACGATATTGATTTAATTAAATTAAAACAAATATCTCAAAAGCATGAACATTATAAGAGATTGCTGCATCTGTTTAGACAACAAAGTGGGCAGGAACGTCCCAACAAGAGTGATATGGGATTCATTGTGCAGCAGTTTGTTCTCGGATTCAGAACAGGGATCAGTCTGCAAATAGAACAGAGTGTGATTTGTTGGCAGACAAAACCGTTAGATGAGATCCTGATATATGCCAAATATTGTAGTGATGAGCAGGAAATGAAGCAGAAGAGAGTTAAGGAGAAGTATATGCTTGCACAAATGAATTTGTCACAGAAAGGATTTCAGAATCGGTCATTTACAAGGTATTCTGTCAGACTGCATGGAGATGGCTTTCGTACTGGTATTCAAGGTGTTTAACGATTCATGGTTGTTCCACATGGTAGACGTTGAGAAGTTCTGGTTGATCCAAATTCTGAAGAAAACACTCCTTGTCATATCTGTAGCAAAATTGGGTATTTTGGGGTATTGGAAGAGAGACTGTAGGATGAATCCAAACAGACTGAGCAGTGATGGTCAAATGCAAGGAGGAAATCAAGTGCAGATGCAGAATGTACCCATTTAGCAAATGAAAGCGCCAATACAGACACAGGTTCCACTGAAGCAGGTCCCACAAGCCCCAATAGTCTCACAAAATATGGTAAACTCCAGATTTATTATGATTCACATTCCCACAGATCATCCAAACCCATTCTAGGCTCAGATTCAGAATTTCAACAATTGCATATATTGGACAGTAAGAGCTTTGGCTCCAATAATTCACACTGATGGGGCCTGAGGGAGGATGAAGACTGGTTACTTGGTGTAGTCTTAGAGGTAGACAGAGTGGGCCATTCAAATGTAATTTCTTACTGACACCAAACCTACCTGTTCCAATGATATAATACTGATATTCCACTGATATAACAGCAAAAGTCCCCTAACCTACCCCTCTCAGGAAAGAAGATCCAAATCGTAGGACCTACAAATGAACAGATAATGAATTCAGTTTCAGAAGAAGTTCCTGTAAAAATAGGTTCATTTCAAGAAACACACACATTTTTGATGCATGATTTAGGTCCTGTAAATCTACCATGAATAGATCTGCACAATTTACTGTACACCAGTTGGTGAGAAGTTTCAGACTCATGATGAAGAAATGGTCCGATAAGAAGCAGATGTAGGACTGTATCTAGTGAGTAGAGTAGAAGAATTATCTCTTGATTTGAGAGAAACTGTGAAACCAGAAGTATGGGATTTTACAGAGAAAGACATAGAATGAATCAAAAGTGTAGAACATGTCCACATTACAGTGAAGCCCAATGCATTATTTTGAAGAACACTGCCATAGAGTTTGACCCTAAAGACACTGGCAAGAATAACAGCAATAATTGAAGACATGTTGAGGAAAGAAATGCTAGGAGAAATTGTGGGAGCCCTGTAATTTTGTGATCATGGGATTGCAGAAGCCTAATGGTAAATATCATATTGTTCAATACCTCTGAAAATTAACACCATAGTTTTTACATGCTGTCACCTGGTACCTAATCCTGTGCTCTGTAGAAGGATTTACCAATCTACATCTCTGCCAGGCCTTCTTTTCTTTTTGAATCTTTTTATTGGGTTTTGGCATAACATACACAGAGTAAATCACAACACCAGAGTAATGATATAGAAAGGGAGGCATATTTAGCCTCATGAAGGATAACAGGTCCATGTCTGTGAACAAATAGTATAATGACTATAATAAGAAAAGTACATTAGTCAACCTATGAAAGATAAATCAGGGAAGGTGGTAAAGTGCTCAGAGGGCTTGCTGCAGCCATCCCCAGTATATCAGAGCGCTAGAGTGGTTGGTGTGCATTATTCAAAGTGCCAAACATCACAGCTAAGAACTGAAAGAAAAACAAAACAAATCCAAAACATGTTTGTCTGCAAGGGAGTATAACGCTATGTAGTGTGAGGAAGCCCAATGTTCAAACAGTAGCGTGTAGTAGCCGGCAGGCAGGCTAAAGTGAAGAGTCCTACCATGTATAGGTATGTGTATACTTTGTACATGGAACATCAAGAGAAGAGTGGAGGGTAGGGTGTAAGGGACGCTGGTTCTGTGGCATGTGTGCCCTGGGATGCATCGCCCACCAATGGCAGGTAGTCACATAGTGTTTGCCATATATCCTTTGGTCTGGATTTTGGGGATTGAAATGAGGCATACAATTTAGTGGTGGCATTACAATACACCAAGCTGTTGATTAAGGCCTTCCCCATGGGTATGCACCCTTTATACCAATATTATGTGATGGCAAGTAGGAGGGCTATGGTAACAGAGCATCTAACACTCTTGGGATAATCTTGTACATATCCCAGTAATGTTAGGAGTGGATCTTGATCAATATCAGTCATCTGGGCCATTTGGGAGATTATCTAACACCAGTAGGAATCTATGGCCCTCATTATGACATTGGCGGTAAATCCCACTTACCGACACGGTGGCGATCACCAACATACCATTGCAGAGGCGAACATCCGTTCACCATATTATGACACACACACTAAACTGACAGAATACTGCCACAAACACATATACGCCGGACCAAAGGTAAGTGTTAAAGGGTCGGTATGAACACTCATACCATGAGTCAACAAAACTAAGCCCACTACATTATGACCCACGAATCACCACAGCGGACATTCATTGGCAGTACACACCGGCGTGGTCAGAATGGCCACCCAAATACAAAACAGGAATTGGCTGAAACTTTGCTGGACTTTGTGACTCAGTTTTGGAATTCTCCACTTTTCATCTATAAAAACCCTTTGAACTGGGAACAAAATATCCCTCTTTGCAGTGTCTGTCTATGAACCATATTTTATACTGCAATAAACTGCTTGAAAAGTCACGTTCCTTTAGTGGGACCTTACCAATCAATTAGTAGCGTACTTTCAAATAGGAGGACTAGGGTCCATGTCCTCCGGTCTAAGCTCCCACAACTACAGCAAACAGTCATTCTAAACAGGAAGTTATCTTGTCTGGGTAGAGCCACAGCTGTTTGGAGCACAGGTATAGCAAATATCTATTGCCACAAAGATGGAACTTTGGTGGAGAATAGTGGACAGGGTGAACGTCATGGGACAGCCTCGAAGAAAAAGGGGTGACATTAGGAAGAGGTAGAGCAACCTAAGGGGAATGGGACGTTCCGTGGCAGCAAGGCACCAGCTCGTCATCCAGAGAACTGGCAGTGGACCCGAACCTCCTCCCCCACAGCTGAAAGCATGGGAGGAACAAGATTTGGTAATCCTGAGGAACTCACAGGAGTAGCCGGAGGACTGGACACTGGTGAGTTATTATTTGCTAATTATCATCCCCCATACCTGCATGTCATCTCACCGCCTCACCCTGTCCCCATCACTCCACTCCATCTCACACAGTGCACCTACACTTGTGACTAACCCCAATGTCAAACCCTGCATGCCATACCAACGCATGTACAGCCCTCCCAGGCCTGCATGTACATCCAACACCAAAGCATGCACAGCATTGAGACCTACAATCCCACAATACATCACCATACATAAACAAAGGTGGCAGGGCAACAGCAATGATAATGGGGAAGCTAGGGATGTACAATATGTCACAAACATGAAGCATAATACATCACTTACATCCCCGCAGGAGCCCCAGCCAATCCCAGCGTTGAGCAGGTGCCACAACTATCCAGTCCCCTAACAGAAGACACCCCCAGTGATGACACTAACTCTGGACTTCTGGATCTGGATGAACTACATTGCCCACCAGGGACCACTGGTCAGTCGGCCACCCCATCCCACTCCCAGTCCACCACAGAACCTCCTCCCGTAGTATCCAACACCACAGCACCCACCCAACATCCCCACACCTCTATCCCCAGGGCATGTCAATCAGCAGTGTGCCCACCTGTACAGAGACTCCAGTCCACACCTCACAGCCAAGACAATCAGGGTCCTGGGGTCAGTGGCAGTGGGCACGCTGTTCAGGGGACCCAGGCACAGGGGGACAGGGACACACACGGAGGACAGCTTTGCGTCAGGGTAGGACAGGCCCAGGGAACCGACTCTCCAGGAGGCACTCACTAATGTACTGGTGGCTTACCAACAATCCATGATAAGATGGGCCAGATCCTTAACAACATGCAGGAGAACAAGCAGCTGCAGGGGCACACCATCAGGAGATCAGGGAAGATTTGCAGGCCCTCAATACCACCATGGTCTCCATAGCAGGGGTGCTGGCTGATATGGCCAACATCATGAGGGAATGGACAGCACACTAGTGGGCCCCTTCCACTAGCCAGTCAACTGAACAGCCCACCACATATGCTGCAGTTGTGGACAGCAGACCCTGCCACAGGACTCACAGGCCACCAGCACCCCTACCCCTGCAGAAGGTGAACCACCATGCAAACTTTCCCTGCAACCCAGACAGAAGACTGAGACACTAGCCAAGACCAAGACCACCACCAGGAAATGAGACCCTCCTGAATGTCAGACTGGACCAATACCCTGGACTTACCTCTACCATCACCCCATTCCATTGCACTTTCCTGTCTATAAATTTCACTACAATAAACACACTTGAACACAACTTGAGCGATAGTGTTTTATGTGATGAAAGTGTGCAAATATGGAAACAGTCACATCTTGTGCAAATGACCTAAACACTGTGAAGGCATATGAATAATGACCTGTAGCTGTCTTTAGTCATCACATCAGTACACAGTTGTTACAACACCAACATCTGCAAAATGAGAAGCCATAGGTGACAGTCAGCTGAGATGCAAGGGAAGTGAATCCCATACTGCTACAGCCACACTGAAAACAATAATCAGAGGAATGGCAGTTATCCTGCAGATAAGGCACATGTCATCTGAGGGCCAGGTTGAGCAACATGCAGCTGCTACTGCTATCTGGCATACCTTCTCAGGGGAGTAGCACAGGGATCCACCTGTCAGATGGAGGCATCTGAACCTAGGCTTCAGGAGGCCGAAGTGTTGTATTATTCGCCTGGTTCGCCAATGTTCATCGTTATACCGAATCTCATCTCCTGTCCTGGCATTCCTCACAGGAGTCAGGAGCCACAATAGGTTTGGGTAGTCAGGGTCACTGCAAGTAGAGAGGTGCAAGCATTAGCCTTACACAGTGGTATGGGGGATGACTCCTGAAGGCATTCGCTGACATACAGTGGGTGGGGACTCTGGCTCACCTATTAGCTACACCCTGTGCTTCTGTAGTTGTGCCATCACATTTGAGATGCTGCTATTCCTCTGGACGAAGGCATCATGCACTGACCCAGGATACTTGGCAGTGATGTGGGAGATGTACTGGTCAGCACATTGAGTGAGTGGAAACTCTTCTGAATCCTGAACACCTGTTCATTGGCCGGGGGGGAGGACAAATGCAATATATGTACCATTAATTGCCCCAACAATATTTGGTATATGTCCCATTGCAAAGAATCCCGCCTTCACAGTGACCAAATCTTCCACCTGGGGGAAAGCGATGTAGCTGCACATGTGTTTGACCAAGGCAGACAAAACACTTGCCAGCACTATTGAGAACATTGGCTGTGACTTTCCTGCTGCCAAGCCCAATGTCACTTGGAAAGAACCAGTTGCCAGGAAATATAGCACTGATAGAACTTACACAAGAGGGAGGATCCCAGTGGGATGGTGGATAGCTGATATCAGATCAGACTCTAATTGTGCACACAGCCCTGTGATTGTGGCCCTGTCCAGTTTATAGGTCAGTATTATGTGCCTGTCCTCCAGTGTAGCCAAGTCCACAAGGGGTCGGTACAAGGAGTCTTGTCTCCTCCTCCTATCCCTCTGCAGTGGTAGGTATCTAAGGGACACAAGAGTGAGTAGGGTGTCACAAATTGAACAATGGAACCACCACCTCAGTGTACATAGAGCAGTTATGTGATGGGACAATGTGAACGGCAACGTATGTGCAATTTACAGCAATGACGCAGTTCTCAATTTTCTGAATGTTGTCCACCACCGTAAAATGGCGACCACCTGTCCTGTATGTAGGGACAGGTGGAAGTGAGGTAACTCCGCTGGCATTGGACATCATGGCAGAAGGTAGTCTTGCACTTCCGTGCTATTCCTCATTGGCTAAAATGGGGCTCTATGGAGTACAGTGGCCAATGGGGTTCACTGGCCGCTGTCTAAAACATCACTTGATTCCTTACTTTCCATAGGACAACACCTCCACTGCGTGTGCTGCTGTGACCTGTGTCTGGATCCTGCCATGGCCCGTGTGACCAGGGAAAGGAAAGGGCCCCTGCCTTCACTTCTGAGGAGTTGGAGCGGCTGGTGGATGGGGTCCTAGCCCTGTATGGACAGCTGTATGGGCCTCCAGACCAACAGGTGAGTCAACCATGGGTACGATGCATGTGACAAGGTTGCATGGAGCTGTGTGTGCTAGCAGCGTGTCATTTAGGGGGGTTGTCGGATGGTAGTGTACATGGTGGCCGCCGTGTGATGTGTGTGCCACTGGGGACTGAAATTACATTTGTAGGCCATATGTGTGACATGCTGTATTGTATGTTAAATGGTGTCCTCCTGTCTGTATTACCTTTGCAGGTCAGCGCCCATCAGAAGAAGGGATTATGGCGTACCATCACCAAGAACGTGTGGACCCTGGGGGTCTACAGCAGGCTGGGCACCCACTGTAGAAAAAGGTGGGAGGACCTGAGAAGCTGGGCCCACAAGACCACGGACGCCCAGCTGGAGATGGCCTCCCAATGAGGACAGAATCTGACCACCCTAATGGCCTGCATACTGGTAGTGGCCTACCCAAAGATGGATGGGCGCTTGAGGGCTGCACAGCAGCCACAAAGGGGTGAGTAGAGTAAGTGTGAAAACCATGTTTGTTGGCTGGCATGGGATCCTGGTGGTGGGTTTCAGTTAGTGGGTACCCCTTAATGTCAGCTCAGTCATTGCTGCGTGGTCCAGCTCAAGGTAAATGGGCGTACAACAAAATCTTGTAATCTAGCTAGGTGGCATCCCAGGTCAGACAGGGCTTAATGGGTACCAGGAGGGGTGTAGCTGGCAGTGGTTGGCTCTCATCTTGCTGTGGTACCTAGCCAATTGAATGCCTGTGCAGTGCATAGTGCTCAATCCTAATCTCTGTGTGTGATGGAAATGTATATGGTTCTCTCCCCCTATTTTCTTCTGTCATCCTGTTCATGTGTGCATTAGCATCATCTGGTGGAGGAGCAGGGGCACCGGCAACTGAGGGAGGTGCATCCCACAGGGCCCAGGAGGCAGAGTCCTCCGACGCCGAGGGGACCGGTGGGAAGGAGGGCTAGGGGAGCACCACGGTGGAGACAGGAGGTGACAACACTGCCTCTGATTCCTCCTCCTTATGGTTGCTCCCTGGTGGTGGCAGACACCTCTGGGACCACACCAGCTACAGGTACAGCTGCCATCCCCCATACCAGCACCGCCTTCCCAGTAGCCTCCAAATGAGTTGGCCATGCCCGCTCACCCAGGAGGGTGGGTATCTCCTTCGCCCCAGGCACCTCAGGCCCTGAACCAGTGAACCCTGCTGCCCTCAGTGAGGAGGCTATCGATGTCTTGAGATCCATCTCTGTTAGGCAGTCAACCATAGCGAATGCCATTCAGGGGGTGGCATCCCAGATGCAGCAATGCAATAGATACCTGGAGGGCATCCACGGTGGGTTGGGCGGCCCTACAGAGATCATTTCAGGATCTGGCCTCCTCTCTGCTGGCAGCCGGTGTCCCTGTTCCTAGCGTCCCCCCTCCAACTACCACTTCCCAGTCTCCTCAACCCCAACCCATCCCATGCACACATACAGACAAGCATGCCCATAAAACATCAGACAAGAGTAGCACAGTGAAACACAGGCAGCACACTTCAGGCTACAAGCACTTAAACAAACAATAGACAGGTACACACACAACAACATCCACAGCCTCCACTGTCTCACCCCTTCCTCCTCCTCCCCCACAGTCACATCTGCACTCACACCTGCATGCCCTGCATCAACAGCCAACACCACCATCACCACATCAAGCAGCACACACACCTCACTTGCAGATACCTCCACAACCCCCATCCATGCTTCCCCTTTGTCCTCTTCCACCCTGTCTGCCCCCCTCCTAAGAGACACAAACACACACACTCAGACTCCCAACAGACACCCATCTTACACACACACACTGCCCATGCACCTGCGCCTAAGTCCAACAGACGTACACCTCTGACAACCACTCCCTCAACCTCCACTCCCATCCCTCCTTCCATATCCTGCCCCAACGTCCCTTAGAAGCTTTTCGTTGCCCATCTTGATCTGTTCCCTCCACCCATACCCCCATCCTGCCCTTAAGAGCAGGGTCCCAATGACCCAGTACAGCACCTCAGCCAAACAATCTTCCACTGTTCCCATCAAATCTTCAGCTACTGGCACAAAGGGGCCCCAGAGTGTGACGGCTGCCACTCCTTCTTTGAGCACACCTCCACCTCAGAAAGGGAGGATTAGGGTGGTGAAAACCAAGGGACATGAGACGGGGACAGTGGAGGCACCTCCTAGTCATAGAGGCAAGAAATGGAAGGATCCCACTCTACCACCCAAGAAAGGGAAGGCTCCCACTCCACCACCCAAGAAAAGGAAGGATCCCACTCCACCATCAAAGAGAGGCAAGAGGCCCCCTTCACCAGCAGTGGGCAAGGAGCCCTCAACTCCAGCAGAGGCAGCCAGGGTCACACCTCCACCAGCAATGTGTATGGAGCCCTCAGCTCCAGCAGAGGCACAGCAGCCCTCACCTCCAACAGAGGGCATGTAGGCCGTGCATCAGAGAATTTTGGGCAAGGAGCCCCGTCCAGAACCAGTGGGCATGTTCCCCACTTCAGAGACTGTAGCCTTACACTCCCCACCAGAGAGAATTAGGCATGGAGCCCCCTCCAGAACCAGTGGGCATGTTTCCCACTTCAGAGATTGTGGCCTTACATTCCCCACCGGGGACAACTGGGCAAGGAGTGCCCTCCAGAACCAGTGGGCATGTTCCCCACTTCAGAGACTGTGGTCTTACACTCCCCACAAGAGAGAAATGGCCCTTTCTAGACGTTGACGCTTGTTTTTGATATCACATGGGCAATATGGTGGCTGTGGGCATCATATTACAATATCGTTTAAAGCTCAATGTGCTCCTTGTTTTAATTAGACGTGGGTCCTGTGACATTGGTTCTACTCTGCAGCTGGTTGTGTGTATATGAATGGTGTGTGTTGTGTGTATGTGTCACTCTCCTTTTCCTCCCTTCCTCCCTTGTGTACTGGGGGCTGTACTCACCACCGTCATCGTCTCTGTCAGCGTTGGTGTTTCTGGTGGACCATGGCATAGAAGAGCATCAGTAAGACTTGAATTTCTGGTTCCATGGCGGCGGAGGTCTTCTCTGTGTCTCTGATGGTGAGTCGCTCGTTGTCTGTGAAGTGTTACCGCCAGGCTTTTGATGGCGTTGGTACCGCCCCGGAAATCGTGGTGGTTTGCTATGTCATAATATGGTGGGTAGTACCTTGTCTTCCATCTGGCTGTTGATGGCTACCGCCTGGTCAGTGGTCTTAATGCCCAGGCGGTTAGTATGGTACATTGGCTGTCTATGGGAGGTATCACCGCCATGGTCATAATTTGGCGGTAGTTACTGCCAGCCTGTTGGCGGTATTACCACCACTTTAACAGTCACCGCCAATGCCATAATGACCACCTATGTGTCTACACATCCATGTCGTGTATGAAGTCTGGCTGGCGAGATGAAACTTGAGACAATTAGAGGATATTGTGGTGTCAAACCTATGTTGATTACTGGGGGTGATGGATGCTCTTCATAGAAATTAAAGGGTATAGGTTTGTGATGGTAGTTGGGTGAAACTAAGCGTGTTTGTGTACAGCAGGTCCTCCATATCTTGTCCATTAGTGGGCGTCCCAGGCCTCTCTCCCAGTGGCTCCAAAGTTTTACCTCTTGGGCAGGCAATCAAGCCACCCATGCTCGATGGAGCGTCCACAGAGTCTAGCTCAGTCAAGACCCCCCTTAAGGCGAACCAACCCCATTCTCATATTGCGCAAGACTCTGGAATGTTTGGAAGTGCAGATGCCTCTAATATATGCCTTAAACATCTCCGACAAGGTGGATTGCATAGCCACTGAGTCCTCATTAATTTGGAAGTAGTCCCCTACTGCTTTGCACAGATCGGAACAGAAGAATGTATCCTGCAGGGCCATAGTGGGAAGGCACCGTTGCCATTCTAGGCCACCGCCTAAGGGGATGTGCATGATGAGGCAGTCATAGCATGTGGCCTAGGTGGTGTACCATGGCCAACCGGGGATAAAACGTTGCAGAGATGAATTAATAATCAAAACAGGACCACCTGTCATGGGGGCAGAGTAATGAGTGTATGCTAGTGTTGACATATCCTGCAAACCGCCAAGCGTCTTCAAGTGTATATGTATCACAAAACTCATATAAAACCTGGAGAGAACATGGTTCACCAGTCGAAGAGAGCACTGTGGTGTCTAGAGTGGCATCTATCAACAGATTAAAGTTGCCACCTAACAGCACGTGGTCAAAGTTTAGCCATCCAATTTGAGAATGTAGTGTCTGAACACATTCAGAAGCATCGACATTTGAGCATAAACGTTGGCCAGTAATACGAAGTGCCCTGAAAGAGTTGCAGTCACTAGGACATATCTGCTGTTTCCATCTAGAAAAGAAGCAATGGGATTGAATGCAAACGTCTTGTGAATTAAAATACAGACACCCCTGGAATATGTACTATAACAGGATTAATAATGGTGCAGGCCCCAGGTTGATGTGAATGGATGGGATATCCCAGGTAGCTGAACTCTGTAGCCTGGGGTTCAGAGGAATGTGAAGGTGCTTTCATGGAAAAAAGGACAATATAGTGACATCTACATATGGTGGAATCAGTAAACAACAATGACAAGAAAACAGCAAATGTAAATTCAAGCAACCCCAGAAATCCCTACCCCCCACCCACACCAGCCAGTAACTTGCCCAGTGAATCCCCAAAAAAACGTTCCCAGGAACATAAGAAACTAGGATAAATATCATTAAAGCGCAGACCACTGGGGGTGGCAACCCTATGGCAGGAGGCCCCATCGATGGGCAGATATATTTGAAGCAGTCAATGGATTGGGTCATAATCCAGTTGGTGCACGATACGTAACAAGGATCATGGCAGAGTGTAACTCATGCCTCCAGAAACATATTGTACTGTGTCGCCTAGGGGGGACAAAACTATATCCGACAATGAGGTGCACCAATAACCCTGAGGGGAATAGGTTTGTGCTGGCACTTGAATGTAGATTCAGGGGAGATTGTTTGGGACTAGAACACTCTGAGGGTGTGCGATCCTGTGAAAGTTGCTCACAGAAGTCTAGTGCCACTGCTGGTGTATCAAAAAAGTGTGCCTTCCCATCCACACCCACCCTGAGGTGTATCAGGTACAACATGCCATAGTGAAAGGCCAATTTCAGAGAGCAGATGTGACGTCTGTGAATTTTTGGCAGGCTTCCTGCACTGCCATTGTAAAGTCAGGAAACAAAGATTGTATGGTTCCTGCCAGTGCAAAGACCTGTTTTCTCAGGCCAGACTCAAGGCTGTATCTCGGTCTTGGAAATTAGGAAGCCATGCGACCATTGGCCTCAGGGGGCATCCATGGGCAGGGCATGGGCCCAGTGATTGGTGAGCATGGTCCACGACAAAAGTGGATGTAAAGTTTTAGATCGGCCAACGGCTTTTCAAAAAATAAATCCAATTCCACTACCCCCATGATGTGGAGGTTGTTACATTGGCCCATGTGAATCTTGGTCCTCATTCGTCATGGCCACAGATTTCAACACTCGTTCCATCCTTTTCAGGCATTTCATGGTTTAGGTGGACCCATCTTCAAGGCCTGAGGTCCACTCCATGGCGGAGTCCAACCTGGCGTTATATCTGTCAATGCGTTCACCCATCTTCTCGAGGCACCCAGCAAGTGTGTCAAACCTGCAGTCGATGGTGTGAAAGCTCTCCCTACATTCCATCATTACGGCATCTGCACCAGCCAACTGTCTAGGCTCAGGACTTCCAGTAGCCCCGACCCCTCCA
Source organism: Pleurodeles waltl (assembly GCF_031143425.1). NCBI lineage: Eukaryota > Metazoa > Chordata > Amphibia > Caudata > Salamandridae > Pleurodeles > Pleurodeles waltl. The sequence goes on from NC_090436.1 coordinate 845,115,234, forward strand.
TGGGTGCAGATTCTGTGGAGTTCAACTGCTTGTGCTTATCAAAATTGAGTTTCCTCTGCTTTGGGTCTCCTCATACCATGTATAGAGGAAATGGAGACGAGGAGTGGTGCTACCCAGGGGGACAAAATAACTTCAGCAGGCAACAGCTCCACAATCACATCAGCGCTAAACACCACAATGATTCAAGTGTGCAACATGCCAATGTTGATCAGGAGCTAGTGGCTGAGGGTGGGTATGCACCATTAATGGTAGGCAGGCTGGGGGGGGCAGATGTAGCACGTACTGTCACCTGTGTACAAGAGTTGTGTCCAAGGGTATGATGGCAACAGGTTTTAAGCAATGCATGCTGAGTAGGATAGTGTCTTGTAGGTCTTGTCTCAACACTCACAGAAGAAGGCAATGCAGGTCAGGGGATCATGCTGGGTCAGCAGCCTCTACCCATGGGCCCAGGGTGTGGCAGTGTGCACCAGGAAATTATGTGTGTTCACCATTGGGCAGATGGTGGTGTCTTTCACCTCATCGCAGTGCTTCTCCTTTCCATGGAAAGCAGAACAGAGAACAAGGTGTGCTAGGCCTCTCTGCGACCGAAAGGTCATGCGATATTGCAAATATTCCCATCCAGCCTGTGTATCAAGCAGCCACTTGGGGGCACCATACAAATTAGGAGAGGAAGCAGGACTCTGCTGGGCAGTGCTGCATAGAGTGCATTCACTGCTGGGCAATGGAAGGATCCGACCAAGGGAATCAAGTGAGAGACTGCGAAAAGAGGTGGGAGGTAGGTTATGAGTAGCTATTTGGGCAAAGGGGAGTGAGCAAGCACATTTCAGCTCTCCTCATCAGCATCAACCGGGCTGGCATGGTTACTGCTGCCTGCATAGCATCAGGAGCATTGCAGCAGCCAAAGTGTACTGCAACCAGCTGCACAGCACCCACCAGTAGAAGCATGTCCTCATTCCACCTCAATCTGAGCTCAGCCCATCACTTGCAACACCTGATTACAGTAAGATGTTTACATTGTTTTACAGTGCAAGTGAGGGCTGATTATCTCAGTGCTTACTCAGATGCATGGAGATTCTTGAACACCTGTGGCTTATTGTATGTATGACCTTGACCCTGTAGCTACAAGATTGCCCAGCTGCCTTAAAAAGGTTGCCGCAGTTGGTGTCAGTATAGAGAGATGTGAAAACATAGTGATGAGACACCCTTTAACTGTCATAGTCTACCACTCTTTAGAGATCTTGCTTAGCAGAATGAAAACACAGTATATGACAAACAGTAGACCTACAAATTACGAGTAACAAATCTCTGCCACAGATTATATAATTCCAAAAAATGTCAAACATTGAATCCATCAACTTTGCTGCCCATTCCGAAAAATGAAGTGAATGATGGGGCGGTGTAACATGATTGTCTAGATGTTGCTGAATTATGCACCAAGCCAAGGTCAGAAATAAAAGATTAACCTTTGATTGAGCCTGAATATGCCATTTTTGTGCATAGCTCATGTCTCAGAACCAATGTAGGTGTCTTGAGAGCAGCTTACGCTGTCTGTTCAGCTCAAAAGTTTGTGTAACCTTCATGACTTTGAAGTATTACCTCAACACAAGTTGCGGAATGAATTACCCTTACAAGAACTTGCACTCAATCAGCCCAATTTAGAGTGACTATATTTATAGAGAGTCAGTACAACTTTTGCGTGCTCCATTACTTGGGACAGTTATGGTCACAAGAAGTTTCATGACCTCATGTGGCACTCCCATCCGAAATGGGGAACATGTAAGGGAACTGCTTGAAGCATTGTAGAAGCCTACCAAAGTTACAGTTGTTAAATCTTCAGCTCGCAAAAATGGCAATTGATATGTCACAGACATCCCATGAGGGCATCGAAAGCTGATTGGCTGACTAAAGACAGAAAAAGCAACATGTTGTGATGTCTATAATAGTATTTGTTCCTAGAGTGGGTTCCATTCCTTGCCCGTTCATTAAAAGAGCAGTTCTTGCAATTTTTCGTGCTGCTTTGACACTCTACTGAGTTTCTTAAATCTCTCTTTATTTTAAGTTTTCTTTGATTGTTTATTGAAATACTGAGATGATATTCCGAATGCAAAAGCTTTATGCTTATTGATCTTTCTGTCTAATTGGAACTCTTTATAGGTTCCAACTGACACCTTGTCATCCTCATTCCTTGAACAGGAATTCTTTTCTTTACAGAATGTGCTTAATTCACCTAATATGACTTAGTGAGTACTTATATTTGATCATTGATAAATCTAATGATTGCCATTGATGACCTTATTTGCTGATTACAATAAAGATGCAGTACTAAACGTTGTGTATAATAAAACCTTTAAAACTCACGCCTACTCTCATTATTGACTGAAAATAGAATTGAGATTGTGATAACAATTCAACTTGATGTGCAGCTCCTGGTTAATCTCAGACAAAGCAAAGATCCATTGGCACAGAAATCAGTGGGGATTTGTCTCCAATGAGTGGAAAACCCTTCTTCTAAATCAACATGATACATGAGATCGCTACTCTAGCACATGTTCTTTTTTTGGATTTCTTTCTCTATCTCTAACAGTCACAACTGAATCAGCCAGAATGCCAAATAGTGCAAAGAGACAGTACAATTTAAGCAACACTGTAAATTGCCTTTGGCACACCAAATGGGTCACCAAAGCAAGACTGCTTCTGTCCATTTGTGTTCTGACTACACGCTGTGTCCTGACTTCTGTCCCTGACATCCATCACTTGAGTTACACACATGATCAGCTCCAAATTTTAAAACACCATAAACCCAGTCTATCTAACCCATTGTTACAGCTAACTAACTTTCCTTGTCTGACCCTCTTATCTTTAGAATAGACTCCAGGTCCACCTGCCCATTTCCGTTCACTCTTCAATAATGTTCTTCTGTACTGGTAAATAATTTTCACCTGCTGTTTGTAGATTAATCTCTCCTAATGGGCATTCACCAGTTTTACTGTTCTTGATTATTTCAATATCAGAATTGATGTTTCAACCGGACAAAAGACTCCTCTCTAGACTCACATCTCCAGCCTAGGAATCAAATAGCTTGTGTATATTGGGGCACATTTATTCAAGCATCCTGTGGACACAATATTAATTCCTGACAAATTCATCACCACTTTCTCTACTCTTCCTATTTTTTGCACCAATCATTTTGAATTTCTCCTCCTCTGTTACTCAGATTATTTCTTCTTAACCAATGGTTGCTTGGTACACGGCCTCATCAACGAGCCTTAACAAAATTCTTGATCCTCCTAATGCTTACTATTTTGGAAGAAAATCATACCTGAATTGACACTTGACCTCAATGCTCCTCTGAGACCTACGCACCCCCATAGAACCCACCCTTCAGCCCCTCATTATTAAAAGTAACTTTTATTAGCCAAATGTCAATCTAAACTATTCAAAAGAAATTAGTGCCATGATTATATTCCTTCTTCGAAGGAGTTTTATCTACTAGCCATCAAACTCCATTAAAAGCTCTATAAAAAACAACAGCATTCATTACTTTTCTTCTAGGCCATCAACAGCAAGCAATTAATTGCAGGACGTTTTCAAAATAGTTATATATTTTCAATCATTTCTCAATGACAACCTCCATCCATCTATCAGAAGAACTTTGCAATTTTCTGATATTGGCCAGTCCCTTGTCTCATGATCTCTTTGCTGTTACTCTAACAGTGTTGCCCACTCAGTCTATTCTTAATTTTTGGTTACTTTATTTATATACTATTTCCTCCATGGCCTTTTCTTATAATCCTGCCTCTTCTTTTAAATGCCCTCCAAGCCACATAGCCATTAGGAGTATTTACATCCATGATCCCACCTTTCAAATCTCTGTGGTCATGATTCCAATGAATGTAAAAACGGAACCGATTGTGCCATGCTGAAAAAAAAACTTAGCCTATTAAAGGCTCTCTGCAATTTCTCATGCAACTTCCTACTACCCTTTCTATGTGAATTCTTAGAGAAATAAGCCAATCACCAAGCTTCTGTCTTTGCTTAATCAGCATCTCTTGACAGTCATTTCTTCTGAACTCAGACAAATCTTAGATCAGAGAAAGACCAATATTGATTCTTCTTGATAACAGTACTGCATTCCACAATGTTAGACGTAGCAGTTCTTTGCATAGTTTCCCTTTATTTTTTGCTTCTGATACCCTGATTTTAGACCCTGTGCTATAATTCATTTTTGCTGGTTTTGATACTGTAGCCACTTTTCACTGCCAACCAGTGCTAAAGAGCAAGTGCTCTCTGTCTCAAGGATATTGGTAATTGAGTTTCCATGATTGGAACATTTGATTTACTGGTACGTCCCTCGGATAGTGCACTATGGGGACCCAGGGTCTGTAAATCAAATGCTACTAGTGGGCCTGCAGCACTGGTTGTGCCTCCCACATGAACAGTCCAGTAAACATGTCTCAGACCTGCCACTGCAGTGTCTGTGTGTGCAGCTGTGCACTTCCAATTTGACCTGGCAAGCCCAAACCTTCCCTTTCGCTACATGTAAGTCACCCCTAAGGTAGGTCATAGGTATCCCCATGGGCAAGGTGCAGTGTATTTAAAAGGAAGGGCATGTACAGGTGTGTTTTACATGTCCTGATAGTGAAATACTGCCAAACTCAGTTTCCACTATTGCAAGGCCTATCTCTCCCATAGGTTATCACGGGGACTGCCTTTAAATATCTTTTAAGTGTTGTTTCCCATTGGAAGCAGATAGAGATGTGGAGTTTGGTGTCTCTGAACTCACAAGTTAAACATACATATTTTGGTAGACTTGATTTTTAGATTGTCTGTTTGAAAATGTAACTTTTAGAAAGAGGGCATTTTCTTGCTTAACCATTCTGTGTATCTGCCTGCCTGTGTAATCCATTTCTGGGCCCGATTGACAGTTGGGCTGTTTGTGAATTCCCTCTAGGCAGTGACACAAAGGGAGCTGAAGAGTGTCCTGCCTATCCTGATGAGTCTCCTGTACTAGAGTGGGTTGGAATGAGCTGACACTTATACCTGAAAGGCCTGTGCTTGTCCTCACACAAAGCAGACTCCAACCCCCTGAAGTGTTTCTGGGGCCAGGCCTGGCACGGCAGGAGCTTGTGAACAATAGAGACTTTCGTTTGAAGTTTGCCCACTTCAAAGGCAGAATGGATCATATGTACTGGAAACAAAACTCCAGACTATAGATTACTTCTAGATCAAGAGGAACCTAGGCCAAGCAGAAGCGCTTGATGCTTGAGGAGGACCTGCCACTCTGCCTGTTGCTTTGCTATGCTTGCCTGCTGCTGCGGCTTCTGCTTGAAGAGGGAAAGAACTGGACTCTGCTTTCTGAAATCCTGCTTGTAAAGTTTCTACAGGGGCTTGGACTGAGCTTACCCCTGTTCTTAAGTCTCAGTGACATCAAAGACTTCATCTTCCAGTGCCTGGGCTCTTCTGCTGAGAGTCCTGACTTGCAAAGTGGTGCCAAATCCAGTCCCTGGGCCTTTAGAAGTGGAAACTAGTAACCTGCGGATAAAAATCCATGCACAGCTATGTCGCCATCAGAAAAATTAACGCACTGTCCTTCCCGCAACTGAAAATTCGATGCTGCTCCTGCCTTGCAGCTGGAGAAATGACACATCACCTGTTGTGACTGCAGACTCTTCACACAGCGCACCAGAAATTTTCAATTATGGATCCTCGGCGTCAAAATCTGCAAACATCACTGCACGAACCTGAGGCTGTGCACCAGGAATAGACACACAGTCTCTCTTGCAAGTAAAGAATCAACAAATGGCCTCCAGTGTGAGTCAAGAATTGATGCATGGCCTCACGTGCGATAAGGAATTGAAGCATTGCTTGCTTTCCTGACGCACCATCGCCATGGCGACTTTATGTTTGATGTATCTCAGGTACTTTGGGGGTTATTCTAACTTTGGAGGAGTGTTAATCCGTCCCAAAAGTGACGGTAAAGTGACGGATATACCACCAGCCGTATCCATAGGATATAATGGACTCGTAACACGGCTGGTGGTAAATCCGTCACTTTTCCGTCACTTTTGGGACGGATTAACACCTCCTCCAAAGTTAGAATAACCCCCTTTGTGTTAAAAATTGCATCGATTGATTTCTATGGTTTAAAATTATTTTTACTTAAAAAAACGTATATCTTTGCTCTAGTATGTTGGATATTTGTAATTTTGGTCTTGCTTGATTTAGATGAATATTGGCTATTTTTCTAAACTGGTGTGGAGTCCTTTTGTGGTGTATTCACTGTGTTACTGTGTGTGTTGGTACAAATACTTTAGACATTGCTTCTGAGATAAGCCTGACTGCTTGTGCCAAGCTACCAAGGGGATGAACAGGGGGTTATATGAGCTGTGTATCTCCCTTACCCTGATGAGAGTGAGGGTCCCTACTTGGACAGGATGTAAACTGACTGCTACCTAGAGACCCTATTTCTAACACACACACTGGTGGTCATTACAACCCTGGCGGACGGTGTTAAAGCGGCGGTAAGACCGGCAACAGGCCGGCAGTAAAAAAAATGGGATTACGACCGTGGCGGAAACCGCCAACAAAGACATCCACTTTAACACTCGGACCACCACGGCAGTACAGACAAACAGCTTGGCGGTCACCGCCAACAGACAGACGGAAGACAAAGTACCACCCACAGTATCACAACATACCAATCCGCCACCTTTTCCGGGGCGGATTCACTGCGGACAAAAACACGGCGGAAACAGGACTTGGAAGGGAAAACACTCACCTCTACACACCCCACGAGGAATCCGGATGCCATGGAACCAGAGCTGCACACCCTGCCAGCCCTTATCTTCTTGCTCCTCTACCAGGAGCACGAACGCCGGCGGCAAAGACAACGGTGAGTACTGCACCTACGACACAGAGGAGGGGAGAGGCAAAAAACAGGGGGACACACACGCAACACCCCCACCCTCACCCACTACAACACACACACCAATACAGCATGATACATTACAGTTACACTCCCCATCCCCCGCAAGAATGCAAAGAAAAAAGGAAATGTGGTGAACGATTGTAATATATTAAAACCAAGTACGCTAAAATATATATATAGACCATAAACAAAATAGCCATCAAGCTTAGTAGTCCAGGTAGTGCTCCAATGAAGTCCGTGGAAGACTGGGCCCACACGGTATGGGCGAGGCCCACTCAAGATCCCCAACCATGACGGAGAGAACACTGCAGGGGCATCAGAGAGCAAGAAAACAGGCACCTCAGGGGGAGGGAAAGGGGGGCACCTCAGCCAGTTGAGTGCACAACGCCAAATCCACGAGAGGGCCACATGCCCACTGTTCAATCCTGGGGAGTGCAAAGCCACAGTCTCTCAAGTCTATACAGTGGGTGGGTTGCCCACTGTTCCATCCTGGGGAGTGCAAAGCCACAGTCTCTCAAGTCTATACAGTGGGTGGGTTGCCCACTGTGCCATCCTGGGGAGGTCAAAGCTACAGTCTCTCAAGTCGATACAGTGGGTGGGTTGCCCACTGTTCCATCCTGGGGAGTGCAAAGCCAAAGTCTCTCAAGTGGATAACAGTCTCCACTGGTTCTGGAGGGGGCTCTGTGACCAGAGTGCTTCATCCTGCTAAGGACAGAGGTAGTGGATGTCTTTCTACACTGGTTCTGGAGGGGGCATGGTGCCCAGAGTGCTTCATCCTGCTAAGGACAGAGGTAGTGGATGACAGTCTCCACTGGTTCTGGAGGGGGCATGGTGTCCAGAGTGCTTCATCCTGCTAAGGACAGAGGTAGTGGATGACAGTCTCCACTGGTTCTGGAGGGGGCATGGTGTCCAGAGTGCTTCATCCTGCTAAGGACAGAGGTAGTGGATGTCTTTCTCCACTGGTTCTGGAGGGGGCTCTGTGTCCAGAGTGCTTCATCCTGCTAAGGACAGAGGTAGTGGATGTCTTTCTCAACTGGTTCTGGAGGGGGCTCTGTGCCCAGAGTTCTTCAACCTGCTTTTGACAGACTCAGTAGCGTCAGTGCCCTTGGCGCTCATGGGCCAGTGGTGCTTGTGGCGGCGGTGCCCTGTTCAGCGGTACTTGAGGCGGCGGTTCCCTGTTCAGCGGTGCTTGAGGCGGTGGAGCCCTGTTCAGCGGTGCTTGAGGCGGCGGTGCCCTGTTCCGCGGTGCTCATAGCGGAGGTGCCCTGTTCAGCGGTGCTTGTAGCGGCGTGCCCTATTCAGTGGTGCTTGAGGCGGTGGGCTCCTTTGCAGTGACTCAGCTGCTGGCGGTCCTCTCTAGCCCAGCGGGGCATGTGCTGGCGGTCCTCTCTAGCCCAGCGGGGCTTGTGCTGGTGGTCGTCTCTAGCCCAGCGGGGCTTGTGCTGGCGGTCGTGTCTGGCCCAGCGGGGCATGTGCTGGCGGTCGTGTCTGGCCCAGCGGGGCTGGTGCTGGCGGTCCTTCATGGCCCAGCGGAGCTGGTGCTGGCGGTCCTCTCTAGCCCAGCGAGGCTTGTGCTGGCGGTCATGTCTGGCCCAGCGGGGCTTGTGCTGGTAGTCGTGTCTGGCCCAGCGGGGCTGGTGCTAGCAGTCCTTCATGGGCTAGCGGGGCTGGTGCTGGCGGTCCTCTCTAGCCCAGCGGGGCTTGTGCTGGCAGTCGTGTCTGGCCCAGCGGGGCTTGTGCTGGCGGTCGTGTCTTGCCCAGTGGGGCTGGTGCTGGCGGTCCTTCATGGCCCAGCGGGGCTGGTGCTGGTGGTCCTCTCTAGCCCAGTGGGGCTTGTGGTGGCGGTCATGTCTGGCCCAGAGGGGCTTGTGCTGGCGGTCGTGTCTGGCCCAGCGGGGCTGGTGCTGGAGGTGGCCTCCTGGGCAGCAGGGATGATGGCGGTGGCCTCTTGGGCAGTGGGGATGATGGCAGTGGCCTTTTGGGCAGCAGGGCAGGTGCTGGCGGTGGCCTCCTGGGCAGCAGGGATGATGGCAGTGCCCTCCTAGGCAGTGGGATGATGGCGGTTGCCTCTTGGGCAGCAGGGCAGGTGCTGGCGGTGGCCTCCTGGGCAGGGGAGAGGATGGCGTGGCCTCCTGGGCAGCGGGGATGATGGCGTGGCCTCTTGGGCAGCAGGGCAGGTGCTGGCGGTGGCCTCTTGGGCAGCAGGGTAGGTGCTGGCAGTGGCCTCCTGGGCAGCGGGGATGATGGTGGTGGCCTCTTGGGTAGCAGGCCAGGTGCTAGCGGTGGCCTCCTGGGCAGCGGGGATATTGGTGGTGGCCTCCTGGGCAGAGGGGATGATTATGGGACCCTTAGGAGCGGCTTTGGTGGCTGGAGTCCTCCCCCTCTCCCGCCGGGCACTGGACAACTTTTGATGCTTGACAGGTGGGGGACTGTCCGTGCTGTGGCTCCGTGCCATACTGGCTGCCCTGGTGGTCGGTGCACTCCAGATTCCGGTGACTACAGGCACCACTGGTCCCGGAGATGTTGTGGCTGAGGTGCTAGGTTGGGACCTGGAGAGTCGGCCCTAGGAGACGGACGGGGTGGGACAGGTGTGGGAAAGAGGTCAAGGTTGGACAGGAAAAGTTTTTGGGAGACACTGGGACGGGTAGCTGGAGGGGGTTTGGGAGTGGAGTAAGAGGTTGTGGTTGTAGTTGTAGGAGGTGTTCGTTTGGTGACTGGGTGAAGGTGCATGCTCTAGAGGCTGTCATGAGGTGGATGGCTGTTGGGTGGGTGTGTGTCTGCGTTTGTGTCACTTGGGAGGTGGCGACACAGACACACTTGGAGAGGACACAGGGGACGTGTGAATGGTAGTGGGGGAGGTGACTGCATGTGAGCGGGGTGTGGTGGTGTGTGTGCTGGTGATGACAGTAGTGGCTGTAGATGTAGTGCATGCAGGTGTGAGTGGAGACGAGACTGGGAGGGAGGAGGGAGACGAGGAGGAGGGGGACACAGTGTAGGCAGTGGATGTTGGTGTGTCTGCATGTGTCTGATGCTTGCGTGAGTGCCTGCGGGATGTGTGGTGCTCATGTTTGCCTGAGCTTCCCTTGTGTGTTGACGTGGGTGCATGCTGGTCTGAAGGTGCGCTTGGGATAGGCTGGGGTACGGGGCATTAGGTCTGGGTGGAGGAAGTTGGAGGGGGAGGCTAGAGACGGGGACAATAGCTGCCATCACTGCTGAGGCCAGAGTCTGAAAAGCTCGCTGAAGGGCCGCCTGACCAGAATGAATGCCCTCCAGGAATGCATTTGTTTGTTGCAACTGCCTTTCTACACCCTGGATGGCATTCAAAATGGTAGACTGCCCAACAGTGAGGCACCTGAGGAGGTCAATGGCCTCCTCCCTGAGGGCAGCAGGGGTGACTGGGGCAGGGCCTGAGGTGCCTGGGGCGAAGGTGATGCCCACCCTCCTGGGTGAGCGGGCACGGGGCAAAGGCTGAGGGGCTGCTGGGAGGGCGGTGCTGGCAGGGGGGGGTGCCGGCTGTACCTGTAGATGCGGGGGGCACAGATGTTGCCGCCACCACAAGGGAGCTCCCATCAGAGGACGAGTCCATGTCGATGGTGTCAACTCCTGCCCCCGCCGTGGAGCTCCCCTTGCCCACCATCCCACTGGTGAACTCCGAGTCCGTAGTGTCGCCCTCCAGGGCCATGTGGGATGCAGCTACCTCGTGCTCCGGTGCCACTGCTCCTCCGCCTGATGATGCTAATGCACACAAGAACAGGGAGACCACAAAAAGGGGGGGACAACAGAAGAAAGACATGTTGAATGCATGCATTACCGCTACCGTTGGCAGACACGACAGACACAGAAGCCCCCTGCACTACGCCGCGCTCTTGGGCTCCACTGTTCAATCCCTGGGAGAAGGCCTACAAGGCTATGGACGACATCTGCACACATGGATGGCACAGGGGCATGACTAGGTGTACTTGGCACTCTACAGAGGTGGGGTGGGGTGCCACATGGCCTGCCTTATGAAGGGACCTTGCCTACTAAACTTGCCCTGGCCTAGGGAAACCCACAGCCCACCTCCCCCACCGAGACCCCTCCACTGCATGCAAAATCAGCAGGATGAGAGTGTACTCACCCCCTTGTGGCTGCTGTGATGCCCTCAAGTGCCCATCCAACTCCGGGTACGCCACCACCAGGATCCTGAACATCAGGGGGGTCATGGTGCGACAGGCACCCCTCCCACGTTGGGAGGCCATCCCCAGCTGAGCCTCCGCCATCTCCTTGGTCCAGTGGAGAATGTCCTCCCATCTTTTCCAGCAGTGGGTGCTCCATCTGTGGTAGACCCCCAAGGTCCGGACGTACTTGGCGATGGCACGCCAAATATCTTTTTTCTGGTGGGCGCTGACCTTCATGAATTGTACAGGGGGAAGAGAAATCTTATTACCAACTGCTCACTGTTGTCCTTCATAGGCACAGACCGCTGGGACATGTGAGGAGATGGCGGCATCCTCCGGTGTACAGACCGCTGGTGGACCTGTTGACAATGGAGGAAAGACATGTGATCATCACCTACAGGCTTGACCATGCCACAATCCATGACCTGTGTACCCAGCTGGAGCCAGATCTGATGTCAGCTATCCGCCATCCCACAGGAATCCCCCCTCAAGTGCAGGTGCTGTCAGTACTCCATTTCCTTGCAAGTGGGTCATTTCAAACAACAGTGGCCATAGCATCAGGGATGTCCCAGCCTATGTTTTCCAACGTGTTGTCCAGAGTGTTGTCTGCCCTGCTGAAACACATGTGGAGCTACATTGTTTTCCCTCAGGTGGAGGATTTGCCTACAGTGAAAGGTGACTTCTATGCCCTGGGACATATCCCCAACATGATGGGGCACATGTGGCTTTGGCCCCCCCCACAGGAGTGAACAGGTGTACAGAAACCGGAAGAGTTATCAATCCATGAATGTGCAGATGGTGTGTTTGGCCGACCAGTACATCTCCCATGTGAATGCCAAGTTTCCTGGCTCAGTGCATGACGCTTAGATCCTGCGGAATAGCAGCATCCCTTATGTATTGGGTCAACTCCAGAGGCACAGTGTGTGGCTAGTAGGTGAGCACCTGGAAGCAAGACAGTGGGAATGGTTGTCTGGGTCTGGGGCTCTCCCTACAGGTTAGTGTGCGTCTAACAGTTGTCCCTCGCCATTTGCAGGTGACTCTGGTTACCCCAACCTCTCATGCCTACTGACCCCAGTGAGGAATCCCAGGACAAGGGCAGAGGAACGCTACAATGAGGCCCATGGGCGAACTCGGCAGATTATAGAACGGACCTTCGGCCTCCTGAATGCCAGGTTCAGGTGCCTCCACATGAGAAGTGGATCTCTATTCTACTCACCAAAGAAGGTGTGCCATATCATCGTGGCCTGCTGTATGCTTCACAACTTGGCTTTGCGATGACAGGTGCCTTTTCTGCAGGAGGATGGTCCAGATGGTGGTGTTGTTGCAGCTGTGGAGCCTGTGGACAGTGAAGACACGGAAGCAGAAGAAGAGGACATGGACAACAGGAACTCGGTGATCCTGCAATATTTCCAGTGAGACACAGGTAAGAATACAAACCTGCCTACGACATGTACTTTAACAATACTACCTCTCTACTGTCTGTCGTTTTCACCCAGTGTATGGTCACTGAGTTGTCACTTTCCCTTACGATATCACAGATGTGGGTCCCACTGTGTGACATCTGCTTTGTTTCCTCATGGACTAGAGCTGTGTGACATAGGTATGTTGAGATTATAATTGAAAGAGCATTTTGTCACTGTAATTGCTAATACACCATTTCGAAATCACAGACTGACTCCAGATTGTTTTGTGCTTCAAAGGTGTTTATTTAAGGGCTCAATATTGGAGGGGGTTGTGAAATGGTGAGGGGTGATGGCGGAGGAATGTCCATGGCAGAGTCCAGTCTATTAGTCTCACAGGTGCATTGCCCAAATGGGCATAGGAAGTGGAGCTGGGGCAGTTTGAGGATGGACAGGGTAACAAAGTGGGACAGAAAGATGACATTCAGGCTGGTCTCATTTCTTGGCGGGGGTCTTGGCATCGTTCTCTGTCTTTGTCCTGATCTCAGGCACCGTTTGCGGGGAGGTTCTCCCTCTGCAGGGGGTGGGGTGCTGGTGTGGTGGTCCTGTGGTGGGGCATCCTATCCACGAGCGCCGGCGGAGGTGGTGGGCCGCTCATCGTACATGCTAGTGTCAGGGGCCCCTTGTTGTGCCACAGTGTCCCTCCTGGTGTTGAGTACTTCCTTTAGCACCCCTACGATGGTGCCCAGGGTGGAATTGATGGTTCTGAGTTCCTCCCTGAAGCCCAAATAATGTTCCTCCTGCAGCCACTGGGTCTCCTGAAACCTGGCCAGTACCGTTGCCATTGTCTCCTGGGAGTGATGGTAGGCTCCCATGATGGAGGAGAGGGTCTCGTGAAGAGTGGGTTTCCTTGGCCTGTCCTCCCCCTGTTGCACAGCATCCCTCCCAGTTCCTCTGTGTTCCTGGGCCTCCGTCCCCTGGGCCGTGTGCCCAATACCACTGCCCCCAGGTCCCTGTTGTTGTTGGGGTGGTGGGTTAGCCTGGGTTCCCTGTAGTGGTGGACACACTGCTGCTTGACGTGTCCGGGGTACAGAGGTATGGACCTGCTGGGTGGGTGCTGTGCTGGAGTTTCCAGAGGGAGGAAGCTATGTATTGGCCTGTGACTGGGTGAGGGGAACCGACTGTCCAGAGGTCCCCGATGGACCGGGCTGGTCATCTAGATCCAGTTGGACAGAGGTGCTGTCATCACTGTGGACCTCTTCTGTTGGTGGTATGGACATGTGTGGACCCTCCTGTCCGGTGACTTTGGGTAGGGGTCCTGCAGGGGTATAAAAGGATGTTTATCACATCTGTGTGTGGCATGGTGTGCAATGGGTGGGTGACCGTGTACCCCAATGCTTGCATTCCTGTGTGGGACCTTGTGTGATGATGGTTTAGGGGTGTGTATGGGTATGTGCAGTGGGCATGCTTTGGTGATGGGTGTCCATGCTTTTTTGTTGCATGCAGGGCTTGGTGTTGGGATGGATGGTTTGTGATATTGGGACATTTGTGAGGAGTTGGAGTGATGGGGGTGAGGGTGGGGGTATGTGATGGCATGCAGGTAGGGTGGGGGATGTAATAATGAAGCTTTGACTTACCAGAGTCCATTCCTCCATCTACTCCTGCGAGGCCCTCAGGATGCAGAATCACTAAGACCTGCTGCTCCTATGTTGTTAGTTGTGGGGGAGGAGGTGGGGGTCCGCCGCCAGTCCACTGAACCGCAAGATGGTGTCTTGAGACCACGGAACGCACCTTCCCCCATAGGTCGTTCCACCTCTTCCTGATGTCATCCCGATTTCTTGGGTGCTGTCCCACTGTGTTGACCCTGTCCACTATTCTTCGCCATAGCTCTGTCTTCCTGCTATGGAGGTGTGCTGCACCTGTGATCCGAATAACTGTGGCTCTACCCGGACGATTTCCTCCATCATGACCCTGAGCTCCTCCTCCGAGAACCTGGGGTGTCTTTGCCGTGCCATGGAGTGGTGTGGGTGATGTGTGGGGTGGTGTGTGTGGTGATAAGTAGTGGTGTGTTGTGTCAGGTGCGTGGAAGTTCTGTGGGTGATTGCATTTTGTGCCTGTGGATGCTTGGTAGTAGTTTGTGGTGTCTCTCTCTCTGGCCTTCTCTTGGTAATTGTGGTCGTAGGGGTTAGTGGGTGATGTGGGTGTGTGTTTTATATAGTATTTGGTGTGTGGGAGTGGTGTGTGTATGTGCATCAGGTGTGTGTATTTCAATTTGTCCAATGTGGCTGTGTTTTGTAAGAGTGTATGTATTTTGAGCGCGGCGGTGTGTACCGCCAATGGAATACCGCGGTTGAAAGACCACCGCGTGGATTTGTGTGTTGTGATAGTGTGGGCGTATTTCTGTTGGCGTGACAGTGGAGGTTTTGTTTTTGCCAGTTTATCACTGACCTTTGGTGGGCGGACTTCTGTGGGAGTCTGAATTTTGCCGGATTCCTTGCTGTGGGTCATAATAGCTGTGGTGGATTTCCGCAGCCGCGGTGGTGTGTTGGCGGTCTTCTGCACAGCGGTAAGCAGCTTTTACCGCCAATGTTTTAATGACTGCCACTGTGTCTAATTGTATACATACAAGCAGCTTATACCAGTGAGGAATCCATGTATGCTAATCAGTGCCTGATACCAGCAAGGAATCCATGATGAGGCCTTGCCGTGGCTGTCTTCCTTTCTTTTTGTTGCACTTTCATTCATGCTTTTCAGAAGTCATCTCCAGGATGATTGTTAGCTTCTTGAAGCATAACGGTGACAAAACCATAGTTTTTGTATTCGAGGGTCCATCTGCTCTTTGATTCCTCAGCTGTATTGTCTTTGACACTTTTGTGGGAGTGGAACTGCAAACTCTAAAACTGAAGACAGCCCAAAGTTTTGATCACCCAAAATTTACCTCTGGCAGTTCTGTTCCAGGGTTGACCTTGTGTTAAGAAGTACCCTCCTCAGCTTCAGACCCAACATTAGCTTAGCATAATTGCAAATAAATATTTTGGAAGAAGCCAGGCTGGGCCACCACTCTTGAGCCTTGGTTCTGGACTTACTACGTGGTGAGTGGAGTTTTCACTTTTCTATACGAATGGTGAATTGAACCAGGTCTTGAGCTTACTACCTAAGGACGCGTTTAAGAACTGTGCCAGGTGTCGCCAGTGTGCTCTCTCAGCCTGTGTCAGGAATAAGGCTGTGCGCCGTCTAGGTCCCGCCCGAAACTCTGCTGCGTGTTTTTGCGGCACTTCATGCGCACCACTTGTCATCCCTTCCTGTTCTAAAAGTAGTCATCAACATCGCCTGCCCTGTGGTGAAGCTCATGTAGCTGCAGGGTCAGAACATTGGTGGACAAGATGCACTTATCAGTGCTATTCAATGAAGGGAGTACAATTCCCAGGTTTTAAGAGGCAGCGACCATCTTGGGGTGTGGCAGGCCTATAAAGCCCAGCCACACCCAAGCACATTGCTTACTATTTTGAAGACTTTGATGCAGTCAGACTTCGTGGGGGTTCCTCTGAAGAAGAGCAGATTTCTTGCATGGCAGATTGACAGCAAGTCAGAGTATCCTTGTTTCCATGGTGAATTCAGATACGAGTAGGCCGTACTCGTAACAGTAAGGTCTTGATGAGCCCAATCTTGAAGGAAGTTATTACTTCCAAAAGTACAGCACCCCTTAGCACAACAAGCAAATCGTTTACAGTTCTAAGAGTAAAGCGGCCTTGGCGCGATGATCAAAGCACTTCGGATCACAGGAGTAAAGCGCCCCTTAGCACAACAAGCAAAGCATTTCAGGCCACATGTGTAAAGCGCCCTTGGCACGATAATCAAAGCGTTTCAGTCCACATGAGTAAAGCGCCCTTGGCACGACAATCAAAGCATTTCAGTCCACATGAGTAAAGCGCCCTTGGCACAAGAATCAAAGCGTTTCAGGCCACATGAGTAAAGAGGTCTTGGCGCGAGGATCAAAATGCTTTAGTCCACATGAGTAGAAGCACCCCCTTAGCACAACGAGCAAAGCGATTCAAGGCACAAGAGTAAAGCGCCCTTGGTACGACAATCAAAGCGTTTTCAGGCTACATGAGTAAATCGATCTGGGCACGAGTATCAAAATGCTTCAGGCCACATGAGTAAAGAGCCCCTTGGCATAACGAGCGTAGCACTTCAGACAAAGCAAGTAAAAGCTTTCTGGCATAATGAACAAAGCGCTTCATGTATGATGATTAAAGCGCTTCATGAACAACAAGCAAGGCGCTTCTGCCCAATGAACAAAACGCTTCAAGTTCAATGAATAAACTTTCAGGCCTAGGTAGTAAATTTGATAATGTTTCAGAGATAAGCAAATTATAGTTTCATTGTTTGTTTTTTTTGGAAGCATAATATGTGAGATACATATTTAAGTCTTTGAGAATTTCTAGGCTGAGATCAAACGTTTATCTTATGAATGCATAATTGTTACATGATTTATACTGTATTTAGAGTATGACCATAGTCCAAAGCTCTTGCCATCTCTAGGTTTAGAGGTTGCAGTTTGTTCTTGTTCCATGATTCAAAGAAGGGGCTACCCCCAATTCACAAAGGGTCTCAATCTGATATCATGGAGACGCCTTTATTCAAGAGTCTATTGGTGAGTTATACTGTTATGAATGAATGTATGTATATTTTTTCTTACCGTTTCTTTTCAGATCTCTCTCCCTGCAGTTACCTACCCTAATTCCCTTCCCCCCGCCTGGCTTCATCATAACGCTGTGCTATAATAGCGTTCTGAGTTGGTGACACCAGGAGGTGGGCCTTTTGTTCAGCAGCGTGCAGATCCCGAGGAAAGGTCACTGTGACAGTCTGTTCTGCTGTGAACGATGTACTCTTTGGCTCATTCCAACTTCCACAGCCTGGGCCTGTCTTCTCCCGCTCTCACCTGACATTGGTGGTGCTGGGCACCTCCCTTGCTTTAATACCTCATGTGAGGTTAAGGAACTATTTGTGTGGTCTTTGTTTTATACATTTTTTGGTTGCCTTCTTGGGGGTGTTTTGCCTGAGTTCCCTTCCGTCTCTGAATCAGCAGAGAATGGGGAAAAAAGGGGCCTCCTCCAAGCCCTTGTCTCTTGGAGTGGCCCCATGCACTTCCACTATTGATGATTTCTTGGCGCGTGATGTCAGAATAGTATTAAAGGAAACTGAGCTTGTGAATCTCTAACTGAGGATAGCTCCCTGCTTAGCTGCTGTCTGGGATCCTTACTTCGCATTCTGTATATAATCTAGAGTCAGAGTGTTTGACCGAGAGAACCTTGCAAGCAGCTCTAACTCCTCCTATATTGCCCAAGAGGGTGAGTTCTGCATTGGATCTAACCTCTGAATCTAGGCAAACTGGTTTTAGCCCTGAGAAAAAACTTAGGAAACAGGCACCTGTTCCTGTGAGTAGGAGCTGCCATATTAATATGGGCACACCAAGTTCAAAGCATTTTTTTCTTTTGGAGTGTACCCTGTCTGATGCTATGTTGAAGGTGTTTAGTGGTGCTTTCAATGCTAATATGGCTCCAGTTACCCGGAGATTTAGGCTTATCGAATCAAAATTGTCTCAGGTGCTGGAGTTTACAAACAGAATAAAAAAGTGGAGATAACCCAACTCCTGAATATAGCATATTAAATTTTGATGCATTTATGGTCATCCTCAACCTTTGCAGGTGAGCAGCGCTAGGTTGGACCATTCCTCTGACATACACCAGTTTACCAGTTCAACAAAGTCTGGGCCTGATTTAGATCTTGGCAGTAACAGTCCCACTGTCGATTTTCAGTGGAAAACCCGTCCGCCGCCTTGGCAGTCCACCTCCCCAAATAAGCTGTTGGTGGTCCCATAGATGAAAAAGTGCACAAGTCCCACCAACTTGGCCAAGAATCTCCAGCCGCCTCACTGGCGACATTGGCAATAGGGGCTGATGGTGGGACTCCAGCCACCTTTACCACTGAGCAGATTTGGATGTGCCTTGGTGGTCTAACCTCCACACCTGAGTTGCTGGATTGGAGGGAAAATGAGGCACAAACCTACCTTTTTTCACAATTCCTCTGTTTCTGACTGGATATGACTAGACATGACCTTCCGTCGCTGCTGCAACTGGACCATGGAGAAAC
This sequence comes from Pleurodeles waltl, assembly GCF_031143425.1. Lineage (NCBI taxonomy): Eukaryota > Metazoa > Chordata > Amphibia > Caudata > Salamandridae > Pleurodeles > Pleurodeles waltl. The sequence goes on from NC_090436.1 coordinate 845,133,872, forward strand.
CACAGCTCCCCCATCACCGGACTTAAAGGTAGGGAACCCGCATTGGTTGTGTACGTTGTGTGATCATCCATATGAGCTAGGGACCATTGAAGTCATATACATGTAACAATAAGGTTTCAAATTAATTGCATTCATATGTCAGGAGCATATTTATGTGGGATATAGATGGAGACACACTAGTACATGACACAAGATTCAGATGAGTGGTGTTGTGTGGTGGTAGTTGTTGTGATGTGTGTAGTTGTGCATGTGTGTGAGTATGCTTGTGGAGCCAAGTGTGTAGTTGTGTTGGTTGTTGTGGTTGTGTTGTGTATGGGTACAGTGTCAATAATGTGTGTATGTTGTCTCATGCATGTATGGCAAAGTGTGTTTTTAGCATGTGTGTCTTGTGTGGTGTTGGAAAAGAAATGGATTATAGTGTGTATGTGGTTTGTTGTGTAGTGTGTTGTGCTGGACACATATAGCTTATATATGATGTTTGTGCGTGACTTACCTCAATTCAATTGCCACAGCCATAGTACGATGACTATTGGGTCTAGCGACGGCCTCACTTCACCAGCAATCTGCTGCCAGTACACGGCCTGCAGGACTGTGACATCTAAATATTTTCAGTTGGAACCTGCCATTCTGATGGCTAGGAAGAGCACTCTGTCAAAGCGGTCTGTGGCTCCGCTGCAATACATCTAAATACAGCAGGCAGAACACCATCCACTTGACTGTGTTTTCAGAACCGCCGCCGAAGTGAATTGGTGATAATTACGAGAAGATCTAAATAAGGGCCTCTGATTCTTGTGTCTCTGCACCTCCATTAGTCCCCCTCCCCAGTCCTTGTCGCCCCAGTGAGGCCTTCCCTCCACATCTTATAACAGGGACTGTCATTTATTTGCCAGTTGAGGCCACCCCATATACAGTGGTCCTAGGGAATGTGTTCCCCTTGACTAGTCCTTTCTCGGAATCCTATGATGAGCTCAGAAATATGGTGGTGCACTGGCTGAACAGTCACTTTAACTTTGGGATGCCAATCTATGATTCTGTCAATATGGTGAGAAGGGTGAGCTGGGTGAGGCAAGATGTGAAGAGGTGGGATGGGGACTGTGTGGTAATTGAATTTAACAGACCCACTATTGCGGCCTGTGTCTTGACAACTATAGACTCCCGTAGATCGACCAAACCAAATAATATTCAGACCCTCCCCCTCAGTTATTTTTACAACCCGGCAATGGTTCTTCTCTTGAACAAAGGGAAACAGGTTCCCCTGGGGCGGGTCCATCAGGTAGATTCTCACCTGTGTCCCCAGTGTATGTTTTATTGAGGACTGTGAGCAGATTTGCCCCCTTAAGCAGCCTAGACTCCTGTGACTGACTAGCCCAGATCACTCCTACTCTGTCTGATGTGATATAATTGCCCCTACCATTATTTTGGCAAACAAACCCCATAAGCTCCCTTTGCTATCCTGGGATATCCTGGGGTTGGCAGCCAAATTTTATGATTGCCACTCAATTTACTTTGTTAGGCAATACCAAGGGATCTGTCTCTAGGAAATGTGGGACAAGTCAAACCACTTTTTTTCTAGAAAGGTGTAAAACCTTTTTTTTACTAGAGCAGTAGCTAAGGAGGTGGGGCAGAGAAAAGGTGGGTTTATTAATTTTTGTTTCCTTGGATGTGTACATGATAATCAAGGATTTTCAATGGGATTCACCTCTGTTACTATTGAAATTATCAGTTCGGGTCTCTATATCTTTTGCACTAATCACATTTTATAATGTCAAAGCCTGGGCAGAGGAGCCATCCAATATTACTATTATAAGCTTTGCTATTAATACCCTTTCAGGCAGGGGGTATGGGCTGGATCAGAAAATCCTAGTGGTAGATTTAAACTGTCATCTTTGTGAGAGCCCTCTGCATCCTTTCAATAGCAGGACCGAATGTTTGTTGGCAGAGTGACTAACACATGGTCCAGGGAAAGGTTAAATACTATTTTAACCAAGTATAATCTGGACTTCTCTCTGCAGAAACGTATAAGCTCCATCAATCCCTGCACTTTACACACCTTTAGGGTCAGGGGCTGCGCTTCCATAATTGAATTTATCTTTGCGTCAACTTCCTTGTATCTTATTATCACCAGTTTTAGCATAGTGCACAGCACTTCCAGTGACCACAGGCACTTGATGGGATATATGGTGGCCCTAGGAACCTATCCATGATTCAGGGTATGTTTTCCCACAAAGATCAGGGAAGGCATGTAAGATGGTCCCAAGTAGAGCCTGTCCTGTTTAAAAAATGTTCTTCTTTCAGAGTGCAGACATCAGAGTCTCACGAGTTTGGATTTAAATGCCTCAAGTGGGTCAATTGTATCTGCCTTTGAGGGTATATCACAGAAGGTGTTAGCATTATTTGTGCCCCCCCCGAAGAAGGATAGGCCCATGAACCTAAATAGTTCAATAGTTAATGTTCCAGGGCCATTTGTAAGTTGAAAGAAACACTAAAGAAGGTTTCCAGAGATAAGGACTCTGTTACTGCCAGCCAAAGGGCTTATAAAATGGAACTTGCAAGCTGCAAGGCCAGGCTAAGAGAGCGATCTTGGGATGACTTAGCCCAACCTTGCAACATTGGGGTTAGCTCATTGTTTTGGTGGATAATAAATCGCCCCAGTCTTGTCAGTAACAAATGCCCCTCTTTATGCCGTCATATATCTGAAGGCCAGTGGGTGGCGCATTTTGAAGGGATCTATAAAGGCGGGCCTGCTGGAGATAATGCTGCTTTGAGTTTGTCCTTCGGGGGGAGACCAAGCCTTATTTTTACATCAGAGGAGGTGGGCCATATCACGTAACAAAGCCACGGGCCTGATGGCATCCCCCGGATCTGTTTCTGAATGACATTGGGCTGTGACGTGCAGGCTTGATAATGGTTTTAAAAGCTGCTGTGAAGGTGGGTCCCTTACCAACTTGGGCTACTGCTACAATAGCCCCCGTCTTCAAGAAGAGCAGTCAATGATAACCCTCAATGTTATCTGCCTGCAGTGGTGAAGGCAATGGGCAGGATTGTGCGAGACAGACTGATGAGTTGGGCTGATGATCCCTATTATAATATCTGATGTCCAAAATGCCTTCAGACAGCTTAGATCAACAATGGACCAATGCCTTAACTTACACCTGGTCATCAACAAATAGACCCAAATCAAACCACCTGGCTTGCATGAATTCCATTCGCATTTGACAGGGTCAACCGCAGTAAATTGTGGTGTTTGCTTCTTGCTATGAGGGTGGGCCCTAATATTGTTCATTTGTTAAGTGATCTACATGTCCATACAAAAACACCAGTTTGATAATTTCAAGTTAAGGTTTGCACTCAACCCTTTAGAAACAACAGAGGGTGAGTCAGGGTGTTTTCTTGCCCCTTATTTGTTTATGCTATATGTTAACAGGTTGAAGCAAGCCTTTTTGTCTGTGAGGGCTGACTGCCCAAAGTTAGGTCGAGATCACTTCTAGTTTTACTGTACAAAGGAGGGCCTACAATTGCTACTGGGCAAGTTTATTGATTTTATGGCGAGTTTGGACCTTGCTGTCAATGTCACCAAATCTTATGTAATGGTCCCTCGAGCAGCACTAAAACTAAAACATTTAAGTTGGGCTGGCACACCTTGGACAAAGTCCTGTTTTTTCTTACCTTGGGTTTTTGTTTGATTGTAATAGAAATTAGAAGCCCTTGATGGAAAATAAGAAATTGGTGGCTGTCAAGCCAAATGCTGCTATTTTTAGCTTCACCCAGAGACTGGGATCCTGCCGGCCTGGATCTTTAACTAAGGTGTATCAGGCCAAATGTGCCTCCAAGGTCCTATATGGCAGCGAGGTATAGGGGTATACAAATGAGGGCAGCATTCAATTTGTGGAAAATATGTTTCTAAGGCAGGTGTTGCAGGCTCCCCAAAACACATTAGCACTATCCGTGCACAACAAATTGGGAGTTCAGTTCATAGGTGATACGATTGCTCTCAGGCCACTGCTATGTTGGATTAAGGTGTGGATGGGAGAGGAATCCCAGCTGAACAGGCTGATCCTTAGGGACTGTTTATCCATGGATCATGCCACTAAAAACCCATGGACATTATATCTTAAGGGTGCTTTTAGTAGCTGGGGTAAGAAGACCTATTTAGTAGTCTCCATTCCCTGAGTACTGCAGAGGTAAAGTGGGTAGGGGACAACTTTCTAGAATGCAAGTCATAACTTAGAAAGCAGACAGAGCTGTTGAAACCCATGGTACGGGGGCATGTACTGCTAAAACCAGGTTGGACAAAGGAACTCTACTTAATCATCTGAAGAGTGACAGGGACAGTTTTTTATTGATCAGATTTTGATTTAACATGTTACATCATCTTCTGTCTTCCCCACGGTGCTGGAGTCCTCCTAGTTCTTTTGGTCCCTGTGACAGTGACAATCTGTCTGCACAGGACACACTTCACTTTCTCATGTTTCGCCGTTACTTCACTGATCCTAGGAAAAAGTTTATCAATCCTTTATTGAAGTTCCTAAACTTTAGGCAAGTCTGACCAGCTTTGATGTTTCTTCAGTTATTATCTGATGACCATATTTTTTTTATTGTGTATTGCTTTCTAGGAGCAATAATGAGAGTAAGGTATTCAATGTGTGATTAACTTTGCCATTCTCTCAGGCTTTTTTATGTATGTAATTGTGAGGGTTGTCTTCTCAAGATTTTATCAGAATTTTTCATTTATTTCTGTAATGTGTATTTCAATTGCTTTGTATGTTATGTATTTATGAAATGTTTTACAGTGGTTTGTATGTGCTTTTCTGGTTATATCATACCTGAATAAAGATAGTTTGCATTTGGACCACTCAATTGTGTTCAAGATCAAAGAAAAGTTAAAGGGTTGTATTACAAAATCTCAGAATCAAAAAACCCCAGACTAAAGGTTGTAATGCCATGAAGGGTCAAATGCAGAATAGCTAGTAAGAAATTAAAATTATTCTAAGTCCCGTGTTAACAGCAAAATCATAGGTGCAACATGCAGTCATCTAAAATATCGCTCATTCTCATAATCAAGGGGTTCTTATATGCAAATGTTCCATAAAAAATAGATAACTAAACTAGAGATTCAGCATGTTATGAGCCCACGTATCATTTCTAAAACGAGTTGAGCATCTCCTGCTGCACGTTATCACAGAAAGTGAAACTAATATGTACATTTCTAAACAACGGACTACACGCCAGTTGAAGAGAGTTAAACCCATCAATGTAACAGTGGAATAATAGGAAAACCTTGAACACTTGCAACAGTTAAGAACACTAGCAGGTTAATTAGCAATACATGCACAGTAGAAAAAATACTATTACATGAGCTTGTATTTGCTCTGCAGAGCCTGTGGGTGAGAGAGGAAGAGCAGGAGTGAAATGAGCAGCATTAACAACATCTATATTATCTATTATAATGCCTTTCTGAAAAAGTGCCACAGCTAAACTACATTAACAAGCGCACTTTTGCAAATTTGCTGCAAAGAAGTTGTAACACATGGCTGTAGGTAGGCAAGTATGACCCAAAGGTCACTCCATCAAGTCACTCTGCCAAGTGCTTTATTGGCACCCAAAAAATTACTCAGGTAAATATTCTTGGCCTATTATATGTGTAGCACATTGAAACACATGACACTATAAACAGATATAAGATGATGACCTATTGATCATGATGAATTAACATTGCCATTTATTTTTTGTAGCTTCATTTAAATGTGAAAATGATCTGTATAATTTTTGTAGGACCTCCCTCATTTTAAATCATTATTGTTAAAGCTCATTGCCATCCCTTCGGTGTAACACTTGTTAACACAATATCATTACATACATCATTTTACTGAAGAGTCAACAACATTTTGTTTTATCTTCTAAAACACATTTTAATTCAATGATATTGTGAAGCCTTTTTATTCTTCAGATTATTAAGTACATAAATTCTGACTCAAAAACATTTGCTTCAATATTTTTTTGATGCAAGAGAATTATCCTCACCAAGTTTAAATGATTATGGATCATCTCTCATTCTTTTTTTTATCTGGTTTATGTTCTTTCCTGCATACAGTTTTGCAGGATCCTTGAAAATTCTGATTTGAGATAACCCATACTAATAGAGAATGACTTTCAGCCAATGAATTATTTTGTTTTTGGATGTTATTTGCCAGGTTCTGGAGATCATGTTTCTCTCATTTTTGCTTAACTTCTCAATGTTTTTTTATGGACTACCTTATTTGTTTATTGTCTACAATAAATTACCCTTACAACTAAAATGTCCATCCTTTATTTGGTATAACTATGGATCTTTGCTAAAATTCTAATTTTTATCTGCCACGGTTTTATTCTTGCTTGTCTCTTTCCTAGCGAAACCACTCATAGGAGATTGAATCTTCATTTTGCTGATTCATTGCTGTTCCCACTGACTCTAATGGTCGGATTAATTGAGACCTAGGTCTGTTGATTGACTCTAGACATTTAGGGTGTGGCTCTATAAGACTGTGAGTACTGGTTTTATCTCCAGATTGCCTTATCCATTTCCTGACATAGAAACAAGGTCAGACTTGTTTGCAGTCTTTGACAGATTTTCCTGAAGATGGTCTTGCCAACATTTTAGCCCTAGGAGACTGAAATTGCAATGACACATCCATTCTGGGCAGTATTTAAGTTACCATAACTTGAATGGACATTAATCCTTGAAGAAATTAAGATTTCAGATACCTGTAGTAGCTGGGTGGATTTACCCGCTACCAATGATTACTATTAAATGAATTGCGCTACTATCCAGTGATTTTTGGGTTAAGCTTGTGCTTTTATGACCCTTCATGATCATTCATTGAATGTTGATATATATGTGTGGTCATTGTATATATTGTATTAAATCATCATCTAAGTTATAAATATATTTTTGGTAGTCTACTAAAGATCTTATTTATTAGCTGGAGGTATTTCAAGATTGTTAGAGGTTGCAGTCATTTGATACCTACCGTAAAGATTGATTTATAAACTTCAAACATTTCAGTGTGAAATACCCATTCAGCAGCTTCTTCTTTGGTTACTTTTAGAAAGTTGAAAATATTCTGTTCAAATCAACAATACATTTTCTGTGAGTGCCCCGGGTAACAGACCTGTGATTGGCTCTGCTGGTGTGAGAAAGTGAGGAAAAGGAAAACTATGTGTGAGGGGTGGTAGTCTTCCTGGCAAGATAACTCAGGGTGAGCTGTCCTCTTACCCAAATACACTTCAAGGGACCCTGCATGTAGCACCCCCTAAAGGAACCTGATACCATGACTACCCTTGCCTTTGTCACCCTAAGCAGCTTGGAGCTAATCCCAGGGGGAGGGGAATGGTTGACCAAAACACGTTTTAGGGCTACGTCAGTGAATTCCTCCACACAAAGACTGGCACTAGGTATAAATGTGGCATCTTCAGAACTTCTCATCAGAACACTCATGAACAATTGAAAGGTTCATAGAAAGGACTGCCCTGCTGTCTGAGGAAAAGGGACTACCCTGCTGACTAAAGAAAGGCTTGGACCAGCTTGCCTTGAACCCTGACTGCCCAGAGTGACTCCAAGGGTCAATTGTCTTTCTGGAGGTGGTAGCCACAGGGACATCACAAACTTCCATTGCTTCTGCTCGGAGCTTATGAATGTTCCCAGGTCAAGTACAACCATATAACCATGAGTGGTGCTTTGCGTGTTTTGCCACTATTTTCTAAAAATCAAATGCATTATATTGATAGCAAACATGGGACATTAGAATTTTCTTGGGTATAATCCCAGCAGCAAAGAAATACTTAACAACACTAATAAAAATATTTCATTCGTATCAGTCCTCAGGATCCTTAAAGCATTTGCATACTGTCTATTTTCTAAAGAAATGCAAACTGGCTTAATTCACTTCTTATGGGATACAAAGCAAGCATTGCAAAAGAATAGAAAGTGGTGCAAGGATTCAGAGTCCTGTTGACATCCTGGACATAAAGGGGCATATTTATACTCTGTTTGCACCGAATTAGTGTCATATTTTTTTAACTCTAATTTGGTGCAAAACTAACTCCATATTTATACTTTGGTGCTAGACCCCTCTAGCACCAAATTTATGGAGTTAAAGTCATTTTTTGAAAGTGGAGACCTACTTTGCCTTAATGAGATGCAAGGTAGGCGTTCCCGTGCAAAAAATGACTCTATGGCCTTAACGCCATATTTAGGGGCATATTTATACTCTGCGGCATATTTATACTCTGTTTGCACCGAATTAGTGTCATTTTTTTTTCACTCTAATTCGGTGCAAAACTAACTCCATATTTATACTTTGGTGCTAGACCCATCTAGCACCAAGGCCCTGATTTAAACTTTTTTTGCACCGCATTAACGTCATTTTATGATGCAAAAGTGGCGCAAACTTACAAAATATTGGCCCTTATTTATACTTTTTGCTGCAAAACTGCACTAACTCAGTTTTGGACCAAAAAGTTTAGCACCGGCTTGCACCATTTCTGTGCACCAGCCGGGCACCATATTTATGGAATGGTGCAAGCCGGTGCAAAGGGTAGGCTAGAGTTAAAAAAAATGACTTTAGTCTGGTGGGGCTGGCAGTATAGAAGAAGAGGGTTTAGCACAAAAAAATGGCTTTAGGCAGGTTAGAGTAAAAGAAAATGACTCTAACCAGATTAGCGTCATTTTATGGTGCTAAACCTACCATGCCACATGACTCTTGCCTTAGAAAAGGCAGGAGTCATGCCCACCACCCCAGTGGCCAGCACAGAGGTCAGGGGTCCCCTGGGCATGGCCATTGCACCCTGTGCTATGTATGGGTGCCCATTTCAGGACCCCCTATGGCACTTTCAAAAATAAAATGCACTTACCTGTACTTACCTGGGATGGGGTCCCCCATCCTCGCAGCCCTCTAGTGAGGGTGGGGGGTGCCCCACTGGCCTAGGGAGGGCACCTCTGGGCTTATTCCATGGTGTTCCACCATGGAAATAGGGCCACAGGTCCCCTAAAGCCTGACCTGACCCTGGTCTTAAAAAATGGGGCAAAGCAAGCTTTGCCCCATTTTTTGACCCCTCCTCCCTCCCTTGCACCATTTTTACATGGGAGTATAAATATGGTGTTAAGGCCATAGAGTCATTTTTTTGCACAGGAACGCCTACCTTGCATCTCATTAAGGCAAGGTAGGTTTCCACTTCCAAAAAATGACTTTAACTCCATAAATTTGGTGCTAGACGGGTCTAGCACCAAAGTATAAATATGGAGTTAGTTTTGCACTGAATTAGAGTAAAAATAAATTTACGCTAATTCAGTGCAAACAGAGTATAAATATGGCCCTTAGCGTCAAAAAATGATGCTAATCTGGTCAGAATCATTTATTTTGACTCAAAACTGCCTAACGTCATTTTTTTTTAAGCTAGCCTACCCTTTGCACCGGCTTGCACCATTCCATAAATATGGTGCCCAGCTGGTGCTAAAAAATGGTGCAAGCCGGTGCAAAACTTTTTGGGGCAAAACTGCCTTAGTGCAGTTTTGCACCAAAAAGTATAAATAAGGCCCAAAGTGCTAATGCAGTAAATAATTCCTCTGCAAATACAGAAACTATTGATCAATAATAATCTATATCTAAACTTTGTGTACCCCTCATAGGCTAGGGGACATACGATCTTGTCAAAGAAGCATTCAAATGTTGAAACAGCATTGTGATCTAAAACAATGGTTGTCATGCTGCCCAATTTACAATTACGTAGTTCCTTGTCCCACGAAATAGTCTTTAATCGCTCTTTAATCACACATCTAAACACAAGGACAGCGTCAGCAAAAGACTCTCAACAAACTGAAAAATCAAGCCTAAACAACAGATCTTTGAGACATGCTAACCATGGAATTTCCTAAAATCCATCTGAGCACATCATTTCCATAAGCAGCCACCTGAGCCAGTACAGTAATGGTTTTGGTTGTACACTGAGGAAATCAAATAAACACCTACATCAAGGAGTTGCTGTCAGCGATGGGCACTCTGCATAAGATTTAATAAAGACCTAACACATTTAATTTCTGCTTCAATGAGTCCCTTATCCTTTGCATCTCCCCAAAGCTCTGAACCATACAGAGCAGCCCTTTAGCTTTGATATTATAAATCTCCATCACAGGAGAAAGAGACTTTTACTTAGTGTAGTTTACTATTTTAAAATAGCCCTAGTTTTCTGCCAAAGCTTTAAGACACCCCTGCAAATCTGCAGGGACCAGATAGCCTGTTAGTCATTCTAACACCTAAATATTCAAAGTCTTTCACTTGCTCAAGGACTTCATTGTGTGCCTCAATAGAGCACTTTATAGATCTTGAAGGATAAAAAGGCATACATTTAGGATTTTTAATATTCTATTCCAACTCCCTCTCAGTGCAGAAATTTTAAAACAATTCACTGGGGCTTGTAAACCAGCTGGGGTTTTAGGGATAAGAAATGTATCATCTGCAAACAATAATGCTGGTATCTTAAAAGCCCCTACCTTTGGGACATCATTGTTAGGGAAATCTAAGTATTGCACCAGGCCATTTATATCTAGTGTAAAACTAGTTGGAGACATAACCCAACCCTGGCAGACACCCCTCTCAATTCTAAAACAATTAGACAGCTCACCCTTTTTCCACTCCTAACACAGGCGTAATTAGTCTCATGTAATCATATCAAAATTGATAGCATGTTATCTGGAACCTCTATATTTTCCAGAACATCTTATAGCTTCTGGAAAAGAATAGAATCAAAAGCTGATTTGAAATCCATAAATACCACACACAAATGATCACTCTTTTTTAATATATGGTACAAAATGAAAAATATGATCCATTGTGGTAATCTTCTTCCGGAAACCTGCCTGGAAGTCAAATAGTATATTAATCTCTGTGATCCAGTCAATGAGTCTCCCCAAAAGCTGGCAACATAAAACCTTTAGCAGTCCATATACCAAACTAATGGACATATAATTGTTGGGATCATGTTGACTACCCTTCTAAGAGCTGGAAAGGATCCCCATAGTGTCTGGAATTAGGAAGAGGAGCTTCCTCCAGGATCAAATTTGACAGCATATTCAAATATGGACCCCATGTTCTAGGTTCTGCGGCAAATCAGTCGCATGGGATCCTGTCTAGACCCTGAACCTTCCAAGAATCTTTAGCAGAGAACTCATAGATTCTCGGTGCCAGGGATGTTGGAGAGTGATTAGGACCAGATAAACCTAGGTCCAATTATTCTCTATGAATCATTAGAGGGCCAGAGTATAGCCCTTCAACAGGTTTAACCCAAGTCTGAGGTTGAAGGTGGTAATCCCCCTGAGTTGTAGAAAAACAACCTCCATGGGCAAGTATATTCCAAAAATATTTATTATCACCAGCTCTAACTGCGGATACCAGGTCGCCCCACGTTTCTTCCTCCCACTTAGATCCAGACTGTTTTAACTCTGCCTTTAATTCTGTCTGGCCAGAGCAATTTTCTCGCTATTATTCGTTTTATTGGACTGGATTAACACCACCTTGGCAAATCTGCACTCCTTATTATACTATGGATGTTTCAGAGGTTTTCGTAATTGAGCTTTTATATTCCATGGAATAGAGTCTGCCTAAATACTCAAATAAGTCATCATGATGTTTAAGCATAAGATTAGCGCCTGACCCAGAGGGTTCTATGTTGGCCATCCACTTGAGAGCTCTAGCTACTCTATTGTAAATTGGGCCATAAGACCGGGCTGGTCTACAGCAAATGTCCATTTTAGGGCTTGTTTAATATTTGAGAGGCATAAATCCCCTTGATAACCAGAATGATATGTATTGACTTGGCTGCTCTCTGCTGATGACGGGCTAAACCTAGAAACACGTGTCCAGAGATACACAGCACTTGCTGCACCTACTTAGGTGAAAGACTTTTGATTACTTTTTCAGCACAAAACGAAGTGACTGCATTTACCATGATGCATTGGGGCTAACTTTTTGCTTGAGTGTGAGGCAGTGTGCTCCCTTTTTTCTTTTTGTCCAATGACTGCTCCCTTGAGCTAACGAGCTGACGAGCTCTGGAGAGGCACCTGTGCGCCAGTGAGTGGTACATAAACCTGAGAAGACTTTTGGCGGCATTTCAAGCAACCCCACAGACTTGGCTGCTTCTGCTGATGACGGGCTAAACCTAGAAACACGTGTCCAGAGATACACAGCACTTGCTGCACCTACTTAGGTGAAAGACTTTTGATTACTTTTTCAGCACAAAACGAAGTGACTGCATTTACCATGATGCATTGGGGCTAACTTTTTGCTTGAGTGTGAGGCAGTGTGCTCCCTTTTTTCTTTTTGTCCAATGACTGCTCCCTTGAGCTAACGAGCTGACGAGCTCTGGAGAGGCACCTGTGCGCCAGTGAGTGGTACATAAACCTGAGAAGACTTTTGGCGGCATTTCAAGCAACCCCACAGACTTGGCTGCTCTCTGCTGATGACGGGCTAAACCTAGAAACACGTGTCCAGAGATACACAGCACTTGCTGCACCTACTTAGGTGAAAGACTTTTGATTGCTTTTTCAGCACAAAACGAAGTGACTGCATTTACCATGATGCAATGGGGCTAACTTTTTGCTTGAGTGTGAGGCAGTGTGCTCCCTTTTTTCTTTTTGTCCAATGACTGCTCCCTTGAGCTAACGAGCTGACGAGCTCTGGAGAGGCACCTGTGCGCCAGTGAGTGGTACATAAACCTGAGAAGACTTTTGGCGGCATTTCAAGCAACCCCACAGACTTGGCTGCTCTCTGCTGATGACGGGCTAAACCTAGAAACACGTGTCCAGAGATACCCAGCACTTGCTGCACCTACTTAGGTGAAAGACTTTTGATTACTTTTTCAGCACAAAACGAAGTGACTGCATTTACCATGATGCATTGGGGCTAACTTTTTGCTTGAGTGTGAGGCAGTGTGCTCCCTTTTTTCTTTTTGTCCAATGACTGCTCCCTTGAGCTAACGAGCTGACGAGCTCTGGAGAGGCACCTGTGCGCCAGTGAGTGGTACATAAACCTGAGAAGACTTTTGGCGGCATTTCAAGCAACCCCACAGACTTGGCTGCTCTCTGCTGATGACGGACTAAACCTAGAAACACGTGTCCAGAGATACACAGCACTTGCTGCACCTACTTAGGTGAAAGACTTTTGATTACTTTTTCAGCACAAAACGAAGTGACTGCATTTACCATGATGCATTGGGGCTAACTTTTTGCTTGAGTGTGAGGCAGTGTGCTCCCTTTTTTCTTTTTGTCCAATGACTGCTCCCTTGAGCTAACGAGCTGACGAGCTCTGGAGAGGCACCTGTGCGCCAGTGAGTGGTACATAAACCTGAGAAGACTTTTGGCGGCATTTCAAGCAACCCCACAGACTTGGCTGCTCTCTGCTGATGACGGGCTAAACCTAGAAACACGTGTCCAGAGATACACAGCACTTGCTGCACCTACTTAGGTGAAAGACTTTTGATTACTTTTTCAGCACAAAACGAAGTGACTGCATTTACCATGATGCATTGGGGCTAACTTTTTGCTTGAGTGTGAGGCAGTGTGCTCCCTTTTTTCTTTTTGTCCAATGTATTAATATTAGATGGCATAAATACTTTCATTATTAAATGTAATGCATTGTAGTCGCTATCACTTCTGTTTGGAATCTTCTTATCTACCAGAAAAAGCCACATTTAAAGGGACAACATTATAAATGCAATCCTACTGGATTGGTTAAACCTCTAATAAGTATGGCCACCTTGTATCCTTGAGGGAGATCTACCATTGCATGCTCTAAGACCAACACTTAGGCCCGTATTTATACTTTTTTAGCGCCGCATTTGCTTCGTTTTTTGACGCAAAAACGGCGCAAACTTACAAAATACCATTGTATTTTGTAGGTTTGTGCCGTTTTGCGTCAAAAAGCGGCGCAAATGCGGCGCTAAAAAAAGTATAAATACGGGCCTTAATGTTAGACCTGAGAGCCAAGCAGCTAGAACAGACTGCCTCTTTATTGGAGCAAGATCTAACTGTGGAATCCCCCAAGCAGCATCTTCCTTCTTGGTAACGCTCAAATTGGAGTTAACAAATGGTTCAAAACTGAAAAGTCATCAGCAAATATAACATGACCCATGGATAACAAATCATCAATAAAATGCTCAGTTAAAGACATCAGTAGACCAATTATATCAGGGGACTTTTAAGTTAACCTTTTAATACTATAGTTGAGTGTGGTTTTCACCCATACTATAAGATGACCTGTGCGGCACCTTCTCCCCTGGAAAATTGCCTCACACCTGAAATTAGAGAACCCTGGTCCAAAAAACAGATTCATACTTCATGTCTGTTGAAACATGCAAATATCAAAAGAGTCAACAAAAGTACCTCAACCTGGATCTCCCAATTTTGAGTTGAGGCCTGCAATTTTACAAGATAAAACAGTCCATTCTTTGTTGGCGGGCAGCAATTTGTTAGGATCCCATTATTTGTGGTCATCCTTCGTAAGTCAGCCACTGCTGGTAGCACACTGACGGTACAACTATGAACAGCTCGGTGGGTTAGAGGAGGCACTTGGGTAATAATCTGCTCCCACTGTTTGAAGATTAAACTTTAAGCTAACATTAGAATGCATCATACATGAAGTCTGAACCTCTCATGCAATTAATTCCTCACCCAACTCCTGAGATGCCAAAAGAATTTCTATATAATCAAAGTTAACTCCAGGTGTTTCCCATTGACAAAACTCTCACAATATCTGAGCATATTATTGAGAAGTAAGTACAACACTTTAGCTTCCAATCATTCCAAAACCAGGGGATCATTTTATTTGTCAAAGAATCACTACCTTCTCTTGAGTCTTGTGAAAGTCTCTGCATCTGAAGTTTACAACCCCTTCTGGGCCCTTCTCATAAACCTGGGGCACATTAAGAGGTCTCCTAGAAGAAAAAGAAAAAGTAGTACTAGATTTAGTGAAGTACTAATTTTGTGGAATTGACCGGGGAAATCAAGGAGAGGCCACCTCTGCCTCCTACCTGACAAAGGTGGAATAACACACATAGTAGGTAAATACTTTCTAGGGAGAACCAAGCCATATCCAGATACAGGAGCTCCACCGTTCACAGGAAAAATAAGATATTACAGCGCTTTGTGGGAATAAGTGATTTTTCTGCAATAAAGAAATTCTTAAAATGAGGATTATTAAATTTAGATACCATTGAAAAGGAGTGATTGATGGACACCGATCTATTAATTGCTTGCTGAGTTCCACAGTTTCAGTTTTAAGTGCATTCACCACCTGTGGCATGGCTCTGTTCGTAGAAGCACACTGCATAGAGCAGCCTGGTATCGGAGGGTGGGGATCCAGGCCACAGGGATTAGTCGGTACATCTTCAGAAAGAACAGAAAAATGATTACCACATGGAACTGAGACTTCAAAAGGTGCACACACAGGGAACGGTTTACATCCCACCTTTATCCGTGGAGGCACATCAGAACACACCCATTTGCAACAGCAGATAAATAGGCTGCAAAACCTTGCATGGCTTATCATGTTTATAAAAGAAACTGGGTCCCTTGTTGGCAGAGGTATACACCCTTGTCCAAGCAGGGACCACAATCCTAGTCAGGGTAAGTCACACACAGTCAAAATTATCCTATGCACACCCTCTGGTAGCTTGGCACTGAGCAGTCAGGCGTAACTTAGAAGGCAATGTGTAAAGTATTTGTGCAATAAATCATACAATAACACAGTGAAAACACCACAAACAAAATATCACACAGGATTAGAAAAATAGATAATATTTATCTGATTAAAATAAGGTTAAAAACTATAAAGATTCAAAAAGCACAAGTAGAAATATCACTTTTGCTAGTTTAAAAAGAGTCTTAAATCTTATAAATCAACAGTTGTCTCTTGATTACACAAAGTACCTGGTTTGCGTCAAAAATAACAAGCACGGAGACTGCAGAGGGGAAGATGCGTGGAAAAAAATGGTGTGCGGCACAGACAATGCATCATTTCTTTCCATGCTGCAAGGGGCTTGCGTCATTTTTCAGTGCACAGTCTTGGTTCCTCCTGCAATGCGGAGATCTTTTTGATGCCCAGGGACGATGGGGGAAATCCTGGGCACTCTGGAAGAAGTCACAGGCGCTGCATTGATCCGGTAGGGCCATGCGTCAAATTTTCTGTCACACAGCAGGTGCTACTGTGGAAAAATAGTTTCTCACCCTTCCTGCAACCACTGTTGATTTGACATCAGGACAACCATATTAAATATGGCATCCATTTTGTGAGTGTTTTAAACACCCCGTCGCAGAGGAAATAGGCAGAAAAAGATGCAGCTTGAAAGCAGCTACATCATGTAATATGCCTAAGGCCGAATACCAGACCGGCCACATACCTGCGGTTAAGCCAATTTTGAGAAAAACTAATTTCCACAGAATAACCTGCAATTGGAACAAGGTCATACCTGCCATTTACTACACACTATTATACGCTTCAGCTGTTTGCACATTTTTGTTTGTAAGCAATCTCCCACTCCTCTCCCCTGAGGCATACAAATGTTTTTATACCTAACTAGTGGAAAATGATTGAACCTCTGCCATTTGTTTGCATGTAGTAGAAAAATGTATAAAAGCTCTATGCTGCGCGAAGTAAGACAGACTACTCCCTAACCCGCTTGGTGAAGGAGCTCTCCCTTAACTCGAGTTATTGAATAAATCCTGATTATTCTCTACATCTCGGACCCCGTCTCTTTCCTTTTTTTTTATTATTTAACTTACAAGGCAAATTTAGAGGTATTTTAAATTATTTACCACATTTTGGCGCCCGAACAGGGACTTTCCCTTCTCTACACGTGCCGGTTTTGCCGGTCACGGGTTTTTCCCCTACTCTCTCGCGACGGACTTTAGGTGCACCCGGTGGGGATTTCCTGCCGAACTCACTCGGAGACCTAGGGGCGGACAAGCGCCCGGCATACACATGAGGCGGTGAGAGACGCAGAAAGTCCATACCCGAGTGCGACAACGAGGAGAAGAGGAGTCCGAGACGTCCGAGACCCCTCAAAATGCGCAGCGTCTGGATTCGATCGAAGAATAATGAGTTTGCTTTTCGGTGAGTACTGCTGAAAAGTATCAAGACGTTTTCTGTTTAAACAGAAACGGTACAGATATATATTAAGAATGTCATTATTTACTAAATTCAAGTATCGGGCAAAAGAGAAAAAATTGTTAGAGAGGGCGATTGCACTCCCACCCAAGGACACTCCAGCTAGGTTCCTGTATAACAAACATGGTATGCCCGCCATTGTATTTTTGGACCTATGGGTAGAATATACTAGTCAATTAGTGGAACGATTCAAATGGCCAAGTACGGGGACTTTTGATATAGAAAATGTCCTCAAAGTAGAGGAACAGTTGTTCAGGAGAAAAGCAAGACAGGGCCAGTTAGAGGCCATAGAATGGTGGAGGAAAGAAGCCCAACGGAGGCAAGAGAAAGCGCAAGGAAAAGTTGAGAAAGCCCAGAGAATGTCAGGAAAAAATAGACAGGAGGAACTACAAGAGAAAGGAAAGGAGGTAGTTCTCGAGCAGATGATAAGAGAAAGTCAAGGAAATGTTACAGGTTTATACCCCGTACTGCCAAGTTGTAAAAATTCCTGCCCCGATAAATCAAAAAAGAATCCTCTCCTTCCCAGTGCACCTATGCCCCCTGATGATTCGGCGCTTATAGACTTATTAGATGTGCCACACCCATATTCTACCAATACACGACCACTCTTACTTGTACATAATCTGCCACCATTGGTTTCTCCTGAAACTGTCGAGGATCTCTCCGAAGCCGCGAGATTCCTCTCTATAGCAGCAGAGGATAAGAAGGACGAAGCGGGAGGGGGAGAACCAGAAGGACAGTGCCCACACAATCCCTTATCCACGATATACCCCGCCTTAGGGGAAGAGGGAAAAAGACTAGTTGCCATTTGGAAAAAAATAGAAAAGATCCCCGCTGTACAAAGTAATATCAATGGTATGCTAGAATTCATGTTAAGAGGGGGCGACTCTACTCCCTACCAAGATGTCTTGAAAGGAAGAAACAGAAAACAACAAATGTATATATATACCTTCATGTTATATCTATTTGCCCGATACTTCCAATTTAAGAGATCAAGAAATCCGTCGAAATAAGAAGATTTAATGGAGGAGGTGGCGGAGGAAAAGGAAGGGGGGGATAAGGGAGAAGGAGTGGATTCCAAATTAAACAAATTATTAGATCTCATGAGGGAACATAGACATAAATTTAAAGAGGGAACAGTAACTCCCGAGAGGAAAATCAGTAAACAGCACCCTGTACGATGCGTACCACCCCTAAGGGATAGGTTTGCTTCCCTACTCGCGTTCCCAGAACCTCCCAGTAGTGAAGAATTATATGAGGAAACTGAGGAAGCTCTAGACTGGTTCTTTGAACAAGAACCGCCATTGACAGCCGAGGAACAAAAACTGGTCCGTACTGCTACCCTATGGACTTCACAACCGAAGATTTATAATTCGGACATTATAGCCCAGTTATACTCTAGTTTACCCCTCACCCAGCGTAGGTTAGCAAGTCTGTACATGACACAACATTTGATGACACTGAATAGAGTTTTCAGACCCCATCAATCAGCCCTTGAAGACTTGTTATCCAAATGTACCTCCTTGGCCTTTTTGCAAGATCCTGCACACTTCCTTAACATATTTTTAGATGCACGACAGGAATATCATGATGAAGTGGCTAGGACAGTTCTTCGGGCCCGCCATACTGATTACGGGGAGAAAGAAATGTATCGACAATACCCTCTCAGAGAGGTCCATCCTAGAGTAAACGCCGCAAATGAAATGCAGAAAGTTTTTTTGTATACACCTCTTACTAAATTAGAAATAATGAAAATGAAAGAATTCTAAGGATCCTGTTGGGTTTTTTAAGGAACTCACAGACGTCCTTACTATGGGAATATATACCTTAACAGATCTAACAATTATACTAAAAAATTTGCTGCCCCCAGGTATTTATGAGAAATTAAGGGGACAAGACTGGTTAGTGGATAACTAATTTGAATTGGGCCGCCTTAGAGACAAATGACAACGCCAGGGCAGCTGGAGCCGACATACCAAATGATGTGAAATTAGCACCGACCCTCATTCTTAAAGTGTTGCCCCAACTTCTTACCACAAGGAAAGAGGATTGGGATGCTATCTCCGCCTGTAAACAAAAGGCAGGTGAAGATATAGGGGATTATTATACGAGATTAGAGAAATGTTTTACTGCTAATAGTGGTCTTAAATTAGAAAGTGATTCATATGCACATCTTTTTGTATCCAAATTAGTGGAAAACAGCCTCCCGAAGTTAAGGGAAAGAGTTCAAAAGGTAGAGAGCTCCTGGCAAGCACAAAGTCCCTCCCAAGTCCTACGAATATTACAATACCACCTAAACAGGATAAGGGGGGAAGAAGAAAGCGAAAAGGTTAGGGTAAAGGAGACTAAGTTAAGAGCACTAGTGGCACAAACAGTGATGCCCAAATCAGGGCCACAACCTCAGGTACAAAGAAAGGGTAATAATTCTAAAGGTGTTTGTAACTATTGTAAAAAACCAGGACATTATGTTAAAGATTTACAAGGGAACGTTACGTGCCCAATTCTAAAACATAATGTGGCCACTGGGAAAACTGCACCCAGAATACATGTTCCTCGAGATCAGTACAGACCTCAAGAAGGAACGCCCCAAGAACAGAATCAGGGAATACCAAACACAACGCAAATGTACATATCTGATGAAAATACTGGATATGCCGATTTCCCCAGTTTTTTATGAGGCTGCCCAGGGGGGGTTGAGGATAAATTGCCCCTTATTCCTATACCTGTGGACCAAACTGGTCCATATGTAGACGTTCACCTCCTGGGACAAGACAAGAAATTCCTATTGGATACAGGGGCAAGTAAGACAACGATAGATCATAACTAGCTCCTGCAAGCTCCACTCTCTGGGAATAAAAATATTTCACTGGGTTTCTCTGGTCAACCCATTACAAGTAATACATCAGAGCCACTACCCTTACAAATTGGCCCCCTTACCACTACAACAGATCTTCTCTTGACTGATGCTTGCCCTGAGAATCTATTAGGAATAAAACAATTGAAAGAATTAGGAGCCATAATAGTGTGCTCCCCCCAGGATGTGCGTCTGTTCCTTCGAGACTTCAAGGGCCATTATACAGTCAGAGATTTGGATCCTCGATTGGCCCACCTCCCAGCCGAGTTGTGGGCTACCAGTCCCACATCGGTCGGGTGGATGGTCATTACGCCCAACAAGATCATTTTAAAGGAGGGAGCCATACTACCACGACTCCGTCAATATAAAATGCCTCCACAAGCTGAGAAAGACCTTTTTTCCATTATAGAGACCTCATCACTAGTGGAGTGGTGATCGAAGTACCATCAAATACCGTGAATTCACCCGTATTACCTGTGGCAAAGAAAGTACAACAAGGAGAAAATACCAATTATAGACTTGTGGTAGACTTACGGGAATTAAATAAATGTGTTGTGGCACAACATCCTGTCGTACCAGACATATCTACCCTGTTAACAAGAATTGATTGTGAAGCCACAGATTTTACCGTTATCGATCTCAAAAACGCGTTTTTCAGTGTACCAATACATGAAGACAGTCAATATTTGTTTGGGTTCTCATTATCCGGAAGGAGTTTCCGGTTTACCTGAGCTCCTCAAGGATTTACTGACAGCCCGAGCATCTATAGCCAAGCACTAAAAAGACAGCTAGACACCATACAAATGCCTGATCAAACAGCTCTTCTGCAGTATGTCGATGATATACTCATTACGGCCAGATCTGAACAGTCATGTGTCGAAGCTTCATTATTGGTATTAACATTCTTAGCTGAAAATGGCCACAAAGTGTCGCCAAAGAAATTGCAATTCTGTCAACAGCAAGTGACCTACTTAGGGCACTTACTGTCAAAGGAGGGAAGGCAGCTAACAAAAGAGAGAATACAATTGATACAAAATATACCACAGCCAAAAACACAGAGACAGGTACGCGAATTCATAGGACTAACATCCTACTGCAGACAATGGATACCCCAATTTGCACTAATATCAAAACCACTTGTAAAATTGACAACATTAGAAGCCAGCACGTCACCCCAGCTTCCATGGACAGAGGAACACACGCTCGCTTTCAAAACATTGAAAGAGGCGATGTGTCAGGCCCCGGTGTTGGCCACCCCTGATTATTATAAAGATTTTACACTATTCGTCACTGAAAAGAATGGGACCGCTCTATCGGTTCTGACATAAGAGCAAGCTGGAAAACAAAGACCATGTGGATATTTTTCATCCACCTTAGATCCTGTAGCACAAGCTTTTCCCGCATGCCTGAAGGCTGTAGCAGCAACAGCTCAAGCTATTAGACAAAGCGATGCTATAGTATTGGGACATCCTTTGATAGTACGAGTTCCCCATGCAGTAGAACTATTACTTAACAGAACACAGACACAACATCTAACAATGGCAAGACTGTCAGGGTATGAACTGACACTTTTTCAACCTCACATACAGATCTTAAGATGCAATACCCTGAACCCTGCCACACTTTTACCCATTCACGAGAACATAGATGAGGCACATGATTGTATGGAAGCGATTGAACAAGTGACAAAACCACGAACAGATTTAAAAGACACTCCATTACCAGATGCAGAAGAAAATATTTACGTGGATGGTTCTTGTAAAAGAACAGAAAAGGGGGAGATAAGGGCCGCCTATGCTGTTACCACAAATACTCAAATTTTAGAAAGCAAACAGATACCCATTCTCTCAGCACAAGCAGCCGAGTTGATAGCATTGAGCAGGGCCTGTCGTTTGGGTAAAGGAAAAAATATATATATTTATACTGATTCACAGTACGCCTTTGGAGTAGTACACAATTTTGGAACATTATGGAGAGAAAGAGGATTCATGACATCGCATGGATCAAAAATACAACATGCAGACTTGATAACACAATTATTAGATGATATACATCTACCAGAACAAATAGCTATAATAAAATGCAAAGCACACACAAAGGGGACAGATCATGTTATATTAGGAAATGCATTAGCAGATCAAACAGCTCAAGACATGACAAAGAAAGACGTAGAGAGTACGCTGCATCACGGTCCCGAATGTATGCATATGCAGGTCACACGAGATATAACTATGGACATCCAAGACATACAGAGTCACGCCACAAATGAGGAAAAAGAAAAATGGAAAGAGGAAGGAGGGATACTAACTGATCAAGGATGGAGGACACCACATAAAGCAGTCTGGTATCTTCCCGATGCCATGGTGCAGATTATTATAGATACAATACATGGACCAGCCCACCTTGGGGAAAAAGCTATGCTAGACGCAATACAACATATATGGGACAATAAACATCTTAGGGCAGCAGCCAAACAAAGAGTCCAAACATGTATGATATGTTGTCAGTATAATATTGGAAAAGGCACAACAGTAGGGGCAGGAGGATTTCATCCTCCTGAACACCCTTTTGAAGTTATACAGATGGACTATATACAAATGGAAAGGTGCAGAGGACAGAAGTATGTACTCGTAGTAGTATGTGCATTAACACGTTGGACCGAAGCTTATCCTGTACCTGACTATACTGCCAGCACTACAGCTAAACAATTGATTAAGGAGTATTTCCCTAGGTTCGGTCTGCTCCGAGTTATATATTCTGATAATGGTCAACCATTCTCGTCTGAATTAATGAAAAAGATATCGCTCCTGTTGGGATACCAGTGGAAATTTCACTGTGTGCGTCATCCACAGGCAGCAGGCCTGGTTGAGCGACATAACCAGACTTTAAAAAACAAGATGGCAAAGATATGTGCTGAAAAGGGAGTTGATTGGATTACTGCCTTACCAGTAGCTCTGTTTTACATGCGTATGATTCCTCATTCCAGAATGGGGCTCGCGCCCTACGAGATAGTTTTTGGTAGGCCTCCTAACATATGGGGAATACCACGTGCGAAAGCTATAACAGATATTGAAATGCCTGTACTGACTGATTACCTGGCTTCCTTGATGTCTGCACTTCAATCTTGTCGTTCACAGGTTGCAGCCGCATTTCCTGCTAATACTGAGCCCAAAGAGCACCAGATCAAACCAGGCGATTGGGTTTATATTCGTAATTTTGATCGAACAACACCTCTTGAGCCTCGATGGAAGGAACCGAAGCTCGTTCTACTGGTTACCAGGACAGCTGTAAAGGTCGAAGGTCGTAAGGGATGGCTCCATGCCAGACACTGTAAGAAACATTTTCCCAAGAAAAAAAGTGGACAGACATCGCCACTTCAGACACAACAGAACGCAGAACAATTGACATTACCCACAGAAGAAAGTCTCCCCAGACTTATAGATCTAAACTCAGGTCATCTACTCGAGCCCAGGTCAATTAAGTCCAAACAAGCTCTACTTGTTGGTGAAACGGCAGGGGCTCTGAGAAGTGTACCTGACAAAAATGACGAAGGAGACAGTGAAACAGAAGATGTTGAGAGACAAATACAGAAAGAAAATGTGTGCGGAAAGAAATTTTTGTATAACGGTGTTAATGTTGTTTCTGGCAGCAGCAATGTGTTTAGGTTGGGTTTTACATTTAATTTTTCCATCTAGTCAACTCCCTATATTCTCACCCAACAGTACACAAGAACATACCTATTATGATCTTACACCTCATGAACGGGCCCACAGATTAGCTATGCAAAATAACTCCTTTGTACGGATGTTGCACTATACTCACCAGGTTGCCAATACTACCGATTGCTGGATATGCGGACAGGTTCCCCCTCATCAGAATGACGGAGGGATGCCACTGGTACCTTTCCCATTTTCATATAATGGTACCTGTGAGGCTTGGTTTGCCTTAATAACAGCGTACAATACCTCCAATTCCGCATGCCCTGAAGGAGATGCTCGGATATGTAAGAATGGGTGGCCATGGGGAGATCTGAATACCATCCTTAATCAAGTCTGTTATCCCGACGATAATGGAATACCACAGGCTAAGGGGACTATATTCGAAAGTGAAGAGTACAAACAGGAGTATTGGTCTTCCAAATTAGTAAATACCAAGCCTAAAAAGAAAGGCGGACCAACCTCCATATCTGTTTCCAAAATGAAAGGACAGCTGTGTGTCCAGAAGACTGGTATAATCCAGGTAGGACACAGTGAATGTAATATTACTGTGAGTTTCGAGGATAAAGGCCAATCAACGTTTCCAGCGTCTAGACATACATATTTTGTCTGTGGAGAGATAGCCTATATACGTCTTCCCCTCGGATGGGGAGGAAGATGCTATATATCTTTCCTATTGCCTCCCATTTTCCTTGCCCCGCCTATGTATCATAAGGATCGCCTACTCCCTAATGAGAGGCATAAGAGATTTATAGATACTTCGGGGATAGACCAAACAGAGACTACCCTGGAACAGTATACAGACTTCAATAGAGGTTTCTTCTTCTTTATTGGACCGATTCAGAATAGTAAGCTTATCCGTAGGCTTACTCGAACAGTAGAAGCAGTTGTAAATCAGACTATAGCCGCTCTGGGAAATTTGACACAGGAACAATCCGCTATCAGAATGGTAGCGCTTCAAAATCGTGTTGTTCTTGATGTCATACTAGCAGAGAGGGGAGGAGCGTGTAAAATTATCGGGTCGAGCTGCTGTGTTTTCATACCTGATAATGCCCCCTCTGTCTATGAGGCTATTTCTAGATTGCACAAAATTGCGTCCAGCTTACACCAGGATCCTGGCAACTGGACCTGGTTAGGATGGTTTTGGGGACTAGTCTCCACATGGGGCTGGAAATTGATTTCTGCTATTGGCATAGCATTGTTTACATTAATGGGATGCTGCCTGTGCATCCAGTGCGGCCCGCCACTCTGTGGATTGTGTGCTACCATGTGCATTCCTAAATCACACATGCAGAAAAAAGAAAATGTTAAGATTATGCTCCAAGACCATATTGATGATCTTATGGCCATCGAGATAGAGGACAATGGTTGCACTCTGGTGCAAGGAGGGAATGTGGAAAAATAGTTTCTCACCCTTCGTGCAACCACTGTTCATTTGACATCAGGACAACCATATTGAATATGGCATCCATTTTGTGAGTGTTTTAAACACCCCGTCGCAGAGGAAATAGGCAGAAAAAGATGCAGCTTGAAAGCAGCTACATCGTGTAATATGCCTAAGGCCGAATACCAGACCGGCCACATATCTGCGGTTAAGCCAATTTTGAGAAAAACTAATTTCCACGGAATAACCTGCAATTGGAACAAGGTCATACCTGCCATTTACTACACACTATTATACGCTTCAGCTGTTTGCACATTTTTGTTTGTAAGCAATCTCCCACTCCTCTCCCCTGAGGCATACAAATGTTTTTATACCTAACTAGTGGAAAATGATTGAACCTCTGCCATTTGTTTGCATGTAGTAGAAAAATGTATAAAAGCTCTATGCTGCGGGAAGTAAGACGGACTACTCCCTAACCCGCTTGGTGAAGGAGCTCTCCCTTAACTCGAGTTATTGAATAAATCCTGATTATTCTCTACATCTCGGACCCCGTCTCTTTCCTTTTTTTTTATTATTTAACTTACAAGGCAAATTTAGAGGTATTTTAAATTATTTACCACACTACGTCGGATTTCCACTTAGGCAGTTGGGCAATGTCATTCCAGTTTGGCTAATCGGCGATTTCTTGGTCGCAAGGCAGGCTGTGCATTGTTTCCTACAGGCTGTGTGTCGATTTTCGGGGCACAAGGATTTTCCTGAAAAGATTAAGGCCCTCATTACAACCCTGGCGGTTGGCGGAGAAGCAGCGGTCTTACCGCCAACAGGCTGGCGGTAAAATTTTTTGAATCATAACCACCATGGTCATCTGCCACTTCTCCGATCAGACCGCCAGGGCGGAGACGACCGCTGGGCTGGAGACCTGGGTCTCCAGCCCGGCGGTCGTCACAATACCGCCAGCGGTATTATGACCCGGCTGACCGCCATGGATTTCATGGGGTTAGGAACCACCATGAAATCCATGGCGGTGAGCACTATCAGTGCCAAGGAATTCCTTCCCTGGCACTGATAGGGGTCTCCCCCACCCCCAACCCGAGTCCTTCCCCGACACCCCCACCACCCCTGCCACCCCCAAATGTGCAGGACCCCCCT
Source organism: Pleurodeles waltl (assembly GCF_031143425.1). NCBI lineage: Eukaryota > Metazoa > Chordata > Amphibia > Caudata > Salamandridae > Pleurodeles > Pleurodeles waltl. Next base: position 845,160,167 of record NC_090436.1, read on the forward strand.
CCCCGCCCCTACCCCCAACATTACATTACACATTCACACCTGACACGCACGCAGGCACCACCAGCACACATACCTGCACACACACATCAACAAACATGCCAACAGCCACACACACAGTCATACACACACACCCACATTCAGACATACACGCACACATCCATACAGACAGACACGCACTCATTTCCAAACACACAACACCCCCTGCATGCATACACGCACTCACACACCCCCTCTACATACACACACGCACACCCCCATGCATGCACACAACACACAACACCCCCCCACCACCCTCGCCTAATGGATGATCAACTTACCTGGTCCGTTGATCCTCCGGGAGGGGACGGAATCCATGGGGGGCAGCACGGCCGCCAGCACCCCGTCAACAGAACACTGCCACGACAAATCACAGAACGTGATTTGGTGGGCGGTGTTCTGTTGACGTGGCGGTGGAGCAACCTCCACTTCCCCGCCAATCGCCAGTATGGCTGCTGGCAGCTCTCCGTCCGGAAAAGGGCAGAGAGCTGCCAGCAGTCATAATGCGCCAAGTGGAAAACCGCCTGCACTGGCAGTCTTCAGCACAGCGGTCCCTCGGCGGTCTTGTAAAAAGACCACCGAGGTTGTAATGACCCCCAAAGTCTTTTTGGCCCTGAGACTTCAGAAAACAGAGGCAAGCTCAATCCAAGCCCTTGAAGAGCACTTCTCAGAAAAGTCAGTTGGCAGCAGGGCAACAGCAGGGCAGCAGTCCTTCTCAGAAAAGCAGTCCAGATGAGTCCTTTGGGCAGCCAGGCAGTTCCTTTTGACAGGATGCAGGTTCAGGTCCAGAAGTGTCTGAGTTGGTGGGGTCAGAGACCCAGTTTATATACCCCAAAATGCCTGTGAAGTGGGAGAAACTTCAAAGAGTGGTTTTGAAGTGCACAAGTTCCCCTTTCAGTACAGGTCTATCTGCAAGGGCCCAAGTAGGGAATTTGGCAGTCCATTGTGAGAGGGCAGGCCACTAGCCTTTGAAATGTATGTGTTTGGCCCTCCACCTTATCAGCCCAAGAAGACCCATTCCATATGCAGATGAGTACAGGTGTGGCTGAGTGTCCTGTGTTTGTGGTTGTCTGGGTGAAATGAACACGTAAGTTGTCAACCAGCCTACCCAGATCTTATTTTTAGACAGGCTGTAAGGCACAGATGTTTTTTTAAGTGCAGAGAAATGCTCACTTTCTAAAAGTAAACAAACACAAATGATGGACGGAATGCAGAACCAATCGCAAATTCACCCCAGTCACAGTTCTGGGTTTAATCCATCAATTCTTTTGCTCACCATGCCACCCCAGTTTGGACCCAGCCATATGCACATCAGACTTGACCCTGTTCCCAATGGGAACAGTCCAGTCCGAACTGCCAGGCCAGGTCCTCCCTGGACCGGAAACAAGCATCCTGGGACCAGTTTCAGGGTATCACCCTTCATCAACCAGGCTAGCTTGACTCCAGTGGCACAGTGAGCCTGGGACCCAAGTCTGGGCATACTGGCACACTTATGGCAACAAAAGCAAATAAACACAAATGATGGATGGAATGTGGAACCAATCAAACATTCACACCAGTCACATATCTGAGTTTAATCCATCAATTCTTTTGCTCACCATGCCACCACAGTTTGGACCCAGCCATTTGCAAATCAGTCTTGACCCTGTTCCCCAGGGGAACAGTCCATCCTGAACTGCCAGGACAGGTCCTCCCTGGACCGAAAACAACTGGTACCAGTTTCTGGGTATCACCCTTCATCAGCCAGGCTAGCTTGAATCCAGTGGCACAGTGAGCCAGAGACACACAACTGGCCATGTCCAGCGCACTTATGGCAACAAAAGTAAACAAACACAAATGATGGACGGAATGCAGAACCAGTCAAACATTCACCCTCAGTCACAGTTCTGGGTCTAATCCATCAATTATTTTGCTCACCATGCCACCCCAGTTTGGATCTAGCCATATGCAAATCAGTCTTGGCCCCGTTCCCCATGGGAACAGTCCAGCCTGACCTGCCAGGCCAGGTCCTAGCTGTATCTGAAACAAGCATCCTGGGAACAATTTTAGAGTATCAACCTTCATCAGCCAGGCTAGCTTAAATCCAGTAGCACAATGAGCCCGGGACCCACGTCTGGACATACCCGGCACACTTATGGCGACAAAAGCAAACAAACACAAATGATGGATGGAATGCGGAACCAATCAAACATTCACCCCAGTCACATATGTGGGTTTAATCCATCAATTCTTTTGCTCACCATGCCACCCCAGTTTGGACCCAGCCATATGCAAATCAGTCCTGATCCTGTTCCCCATGGGAACACTCCAGCCCAAACTTTGCACTTCTTTGGCATTTCTAAAACAGTAACATAAAATCCAACCTCACCAATAAGCAGGATTTTCTATTACCATTCCGGCCATAGTAAATATGACCTTGTTACCCCTTTCTGATCTGAATCTGCCACTCACACAGTATATGAGGGCAGTCCTAATGCTAGCCTGTGAAAGGAACAGGCCTCACAGTAGTGGAAAATTAATTTAGGAGTTTTCCACTACCAGAACATATAAAAAACACATGTACATGTCCTGCCTTTTACCTACATAGGACACCGCCCTATGGGTTATATAGGGCATGCCTTAGGGGTGACATATGTAGAAAAAGCTGGGGGGTTTGAGACTTGGTAATTACTTTTAAATGCCAAGTCGATGTGCCAGTGAAACTGCACACACAAGACTTGCAATGGCAGGCCTGAGACATGGTTAAGGGGCTACTTATGTAGGTGGAACAACCAGTACTGCAGGCCTAATAGCAGCATTCAATTTACAGGCCCTGGGCACATGACGGGCATTTCCCTAGGGACTTACAAGTAAATCAGATATACATATTGGGAATTAATCAATGTTACCATGTTATAGGGAAAGAGCATATGACTTTAACACTAGTTAGCAGAGGTAAAGTGTGCAGAGTCCTAAAACCAGCAAAAACAGTGCCAGAAAAGTGGAGGGAGGCAGGCAAAAAAGTTGGGGGCTGTCACGTCTAACATTTTATCAGAAAACATTTGTGCCACAGGTTTCCCTTTAACTAAAGCCTTGCAGGATAATGCAAGAGAGTGAGATGCTGGGTTAAATTTTGATTCTACCTCATCAATTAGTTTGTTAATTTTCTTTCAGTGTATTGGCATCAGAAGGATGACTTGCTGATTTTTCCCATGTTGTAACAGCTAGTAGTCTCAAAGTGAAGTAGCAGGGAAGACAATTTATGCAAAAGTCCACTGAGATTGGCAAACCATGTGGCATATTTATACTCTGTTTGCGTCGGATTTGCGTCATTTATTTACGCTAATCTGGTACAAACTTAACTCCATACTTATATTTTGGTGCTAGACATCTCTAGCACCAAAATCTTGGAGTTAAAGTCATTTTTTGCCTGCTGAAAACTATCTTGCATCAATGAGATGCAAGGTAGGCGTTCCCGGGCAAAAAATTACTCTAAGGCCCTAGCACCTTATTTATCCTCCCGTGCAAATATCATGCACGGGGGGAGGAGGGGTCAAAAAATGGTGCTAAAACAGAGACCTTGTTGTTTGAGAAGGTTAGGGACCTTTCATGCAGGTCCTAGTGTCAGCTCCTCTTCACTGCTGTGTGCCTTGCTCCCTCTTGCTTTGTCCTTTTTACTTCTGTAACAGTGTATGTGTTGTGACTTATCTTTGTTTAGCTACTTTTCACTTTAACAATGTACCTATTATAACTGAACTTCGTTCAGCCATGTTTTACTGCCTATACTTCATATTCCTTATACCCCATAATTAAACATTGTTTCTGTTTCTCTCTACCTGCACTCTACTGTTTTCCCACCACTCCCCCATTAGTGCTTTTCTCTGGCTGTTTCTCACTCATGCTTTCCCCGCTTTCCACCTCCATTTAAGCCCCGACCCCCAACTAGCCCCTACCTAATGGAGGCTGCAAGGTAGCCATGCAGCAGAAACACACAGAGGGTGAACTAAAACCCACAGAACGTGCACCAAAAGCAAGCCTGTCTGTGCATGTTTGCACCCTTCTGTGCATGGACTGCACCCGGTGCCAGGAACCCGTGTCCTCTGGCCACCCAAAGATACTCCTCTGCAGAACTCCAAACCCTGGACCTCTGGCCACCCAAAGATACTCCTCTGCAGAACTCCAAACCCTGGACCTTGGATGTTGCAATAACAACTACTGCCTCGCATCCCCTCATGCAATGGTAGGACCTTTCACCAGTGGGACCTTTCACCTGCTGCCACCTGCAACTCAGCACCTCTCACCCACAGGGAATCTTTCCAAACACCCACCTCATTGACCGCAGCCACCACAGAACCACTTCACTGCCTCTTGCTCAACAGCCAATAACTCTGCAAACATACCACCAGAATCTGGGACACCATCACCACCCTCACTCCTACATTGTCTTTATTACTGAGGCCTGGCTCAATCCATCCACCACCCCCAACATCACCACCACAATTCACAATGGACACAAGATAATACACCAGGACTGCCCAAAGAAAAATGGAGGTGACATTGCTATTATCCACAGAGAAACCACCCGTTGCACCACCACCAAAGATAACACTACATCAATCATAGTGCACCTCAACTTCCAACTCCAAACCAATGGCAGAATTACCATTAGAGGCACACTTTCATAGAGACCCCCAGTCCTACACTCCAGAATTAATCACCCCACTCACCATGGACTACAAACATTTCATCTTCCTTTGTGATCTTATCTTCCATCGCGACGACCCTGAAGACACGAACACCGCCAACCTCCTGGAAAACATGAGCAATATTCACCTCACCCAACTGGTCACGACCCCACACACAGAGCAGTAAACACACTTGACCCAATCTTTACTGCCAGCGACAGAGCCAAGTACAGCCATGTCATTGAACTCACCTGGGCCTACCACACCATCGTCCACTTTACCATCGCAGGAGCACCATACCTCATAAACTAGACCCCAAGTTCCTCCCACTGCAACTGGAACAAAGTGACAGAGACTGAATGGATGGATGCCCTCAACCACTTCCATCTTGACTTCCGCAATCAACCTTATACAGACCTTTGAGAACCTCTTCATCTGGATTACCACATGCACTGACAGAGTCACCCCTGTAAAACCCTTCAAGTCCAGCACATCCACCAAACATGCCATCTGGTACACAATGGAACTCAGGACCATGAAAAATAACTGCAAACATCTAGAGAGATGATGGCGCACCAGCAAAAATCCCAGAGGCCGAGCCACCTTCAAATTAGCCCTCAACAAATAACACCAATGCCTTAAAGGCACTAAAAAACGCAACCCCAGAAGACTGCATCAACGCCAGTCCAACCACAGCAAGGGACTCTTCAACATTGTCAGAGAGTTCTCTTGCCCAGCTGCCACCAAGAACACGATCACCCCATCCCAGGAACTCTGCATCTCGCTGACAGACTACTTCCCCAACAAGATATCCACCATCTACATCAACTTCGAACCTTAGCCTACAGGCCAACTCACAGCAGCGGACGCCACCCACAACCCTCCACACGCTGCATGGGAACAGCTCACCACACAGAGCATCACAGCTATCATGAAGTCCATCCACTCTAGAGCACCCACAGACCCCTGTCCCGTCACTTCTTTAACCTTGGGAGCAAAATAATCACCAGCAAACCCACCTCCATTCTTAATGCATCCACCATCATTGCCATCTTCCCCGATCAATGGAAACTCTCAGAGATTAGACCCCACCTTAACAAACCCTCCACCCACACCATCGATCTCAAGAACTACCACATCATCTCTCAGCTCCCCTTCCCAGCCAAAGATCCTTTAGAAGGCCATCAACTGACAAACCACTGAACACCTTGAGAGAAACAACCTGCTGTATATCTTCCAGACCAGTTCTCAAACCAACCACAGCACTGAGACCACCCTGATCGCTGTCACTGACTACATCAGAACCCCCCTGGATGGGCGAGACACAACAGCGCTAACCCACATCGACCTCTCAGCTGCATTTAACACTACAACCCACCAAACTCTCATCAAGAGACTCCGCCATATCGGGATCCAGGAAGATGCCCTCAAAATGATTGCATCCTTCCTCACACGACAAACCCAGAGAAGCCACCTACCATCCTTCACATCTGAACTCAAGAGTATCATCTGCGGTGTAACCTTCCATCAGCCCCACCCTGTTCAACACCTACATGATGCCCTTGGACATCATTGCCAGAACCCATGGCCTCAACATAATTTCCTATGCAGACAACACTCAGCTCATCCTCGTGCTCTCAGAAGGCCCCTCCACCAACAGAATCAACTTCCGCAACTTCATAACGAGCATCGCCAAACAGATGAAGACCCCTGCCTGAAGCTCAACATGGACAAGGCTGAAGTGCTGATCTTTGGAAACAACACATCTCCATGGAATGAGACATGGTGGCCTTCGAACTCGGAGTCCCACAGGCAGACAGTGCCCGTAACCTTGGAATCATCCTGGACTGAAAACTCACCATGAAATGCCAGATCAATGCAGTCGCCTCAACTTGCTTCAAAACCCTCCACATTCTCTGATAGGTCTTCAGGTGACTTCCCATTGAAACCTTAAAAACTGTCTCTGAAGCCCTGGCCATCAGCCACTCACCAGTAAAGCATGGAATCAGCGTTTGCTACCACTCTGTGCCACTTCACAACCATCGTTATTCAGAAAAGCTCTAGAAACTAACCTCTTTTCTCTTAGACTGGTTTGTGACTACCTTTACAGTTTTGCTGGGACACACATCTGAGTCACTGTGCCCTTTAGAAAATTCTCCTTCTTTCATTCATTCATCAATCACTTGCTGTAACGTAAATGTCAAAATTATGATGGATGTGTCCAGCAAAAAAATCTCATAAAATGTATCCATTGAAAACAGTATGCTGTCTCACCCTAGCATTTTTGAATAGTCATTACTGGGCATTGTTAGCATCAAAGAATGTCTCATTTGCAGAATGGAAGCAAAGTCTTTGCATAGTGTACATTATTGGGTACACAACCTTAAAACTGTTGGCATTCTTGCAACATTGTAACTGTTTTCAGCAAAAGGATGGCACAGTATTTCGAAAGGAGATGTGAATAGCAGCCTTTAGTCACATAAGACAATGATGATGAAAACCTCTTTTATGACATAGGCATCCATTTTATTTGATGATGGTGAGAAATGGACATGAAAGGTAAAAACTCTCCCTGGGATAGAAGTGCATGAGACTGTTTGGCTAAATTTGACATTTGTTTTTTGGTAACCGAAAATTTGAATCGACCATTTTAGTACAATAATGCTGTTTTGGGAAGAATTGAACTCAGTTATTAAAAAATAAACCTTTTCATTTAATTACAAAATGCCTTTCTTTTCAGAATCTGTGAAGCTAATGCTTTGTATTGAATATTTGCATCACTGGATTATTTTTTAAAGCTGATATTGTAGGGATAATGTTTATAGAGGTTTTAATGCCATTACTGTTCTGGTTGTTTTTCATGACTTATTTGCAGTGCATTTCGTCATAAATAGTGCAAAATAATGTCTTATGATATCACTACTGCTCTCTGAAGGCTGAGCATGTAAGACTGATGTAACTAATTTGCACTCTGATCCTGTAAGTGCTATGTAATTGAGCAGTAGCCTTGCTTCAAAAGCCCCCTGACTTCCTCCTGTACTATCTAGAGTCTGTGATTGTATCTACAGTATGTGATTGCATTTAGACCTAACTTTTACATTTTTGAACTTTGCACCTTCCACATGGATTTTTAGGTATAATTTAGTACTGGCAGCGAAGCTTAGCTTCCACCTTGTTCAACAAAAAGGCAACTTCAATTATGGAATGCGTACTTTATAGATATCGCCAGTTGCTTGAGTAGGTTCATGTGTAAAATCTGTGCTAGTAGAAAGACATCACATTGGCACAAAGTAACTGTCATAAAATGCGCATGTGACTTGGCAACACCATAAAATGTATACGATGGCATGTAATTAACTACCTAACACTGAAAAGGGCAAGGCATACAGTTCTGGCAAAGTTCTCATTCAGAAAACCTATAGCTCAGGTCAAAATGGAGGTAAAGATTAAAGAAATACTGGGGCATATTTAAGAAATGTGCTGCTGCACACAGTGCAACTCCACTTTTCTTGCGCCCTGTAGCACCCCCTTAATGCCACCATGTGTGCGCCATATTTATAATACGATGCACCACGGCACTAGTTATAGGAGTAGTATCAGAATGTTTTACACTATTGCGGCACATTGCAGGATTAGCGTAAAGAATTCTGACTCTAATCCGGCAAAGCACACAGACGCCCATTGTAAGCAATGGAAGCCTCTTTTTAATGCCTGCTCTGAGCAGGTGTTGAAGGTGCCCAAAAAATTGTGCAATGAAATCTCTTAGACTTCCTTGTGTGTTAGAAATGGAGTCTCTAGTTGGAAGAGGTATATACCCTTGTCCAAGTAGGAACAACAATCCTAGTCAGGGTAAGTAACACACAATCCAAATTATCCTGTGCCCACCCTCTGATAGCTTTGCACTGAACAGTCAGGCTTAACTTAGAAGGCAATGCGTAAAGTATTTGTGCAATAAATCATACAGTAACACAGTGAAAACACCACAAAAATACACCACACAGGATTAGAAAAATAGATAATATTTATCTAAATAAAATAAGGTCAAATCATCAGAGGTTCAATAAGTATCAGTTGAAATATCACAATTGCAAGTTTTAGAAGAGTCTTACATCTTAGAAATCAACAGTTGTCTCTTAGTTACACAAAGTACCTGGTTTGCGTCAAAAATAACATGCACAGAGACAGCAGAGGAGGAGATGCATGGATAAATAAGGTGTGCATTGGTTGTTCTGAGATGGCAGAGACATTGCACCGTTTCTTTCCACACTGCAAGGGGCTACGTAGTTTATTGGCATGCAGTCTTGGTTCCTCACTGCGACGGGGGGATCTTTTTCACGATCAGGGATGATGCGGGGAAGTCCTTGATGTGCTGCAAGAAGGCACAGGTGTTGCGTTGATCCAGTAGGTGATGCGTTTAATTTTCCATCTCAAGGCAGGCTCTGTATTGAATTTCCACTCCGAAAGTTGGGCTGCATCGTTCCGGTTTGGCTGTGTGACGATTTCTCAGTCGCAAGGCAGACTGTGTGTCTTTTCCACATGCTGTGCATTGATTTTCAATGAACAAGAAGTTTGCTGAAGTGATGAAGTCTTTTTGGCCCTGAGACTTCAGAAAACAGGAGGCAAGCTTAATCTAAGCCCTTTTAGAACACTTTTGGGGAAGGCAGAGTCCTCAGCAAAGTCAGAGGCCAGCAGAGCAGCAGGCAACAGCAGGGCAGCAGTTCTTCTCAGCAAACAATCCATATGAGTCCTTTGGGTAGCCAGGGAGTTATTCTTGACAGGTTGCAGGTGCAGGTCCAGAAGTATCTGAGTTAGTGGGGTCAGAGACCCAGTTTATATACCCAAAATGCCTTTAAAGTGGGGGAGACTTCAACAAGTGGTTTTGAAGTGCACATGTTTCCCTTTCAATACAGTTCTGTCTGCCAGGTTCCAAGTATGGAGTTTGGCAGTCCATTGTGTGAGGGCAGGCCACTAGCCTTTGAAATGTAAGCATAAGGCCCTCTACCTTTTCTACCCATGAAGACCTATTCAGTATGCAGATGAGTGCAGGTGTGACTGAGTGCCCTGTGTGTTTGTGTGGTGAAATGCACAAGGAGGTTGTCAAACAACCCACCCAGATGTTGTTTTGAGACAGGCTGTAAGGCACAGATGGTTTTCAAGTGAGAGAAATGTTCACTTTCTACAAGTGAAATTTTTAAAATAGTAATATAAAACCCATCTTCACCAAGAAGTAGAATTTTCTATTACCATTCTGGCCATACTAAATATGACCTGGTTACCCTTTTTTGATCAGAATCTAACACTCAAAAAGTATATGAGGGCAGTACTAATGCTACTCTGTGAAAGGAGCAGGCCTGTCAGTAGTGGAAAACTAATTTAGGATGTTTTCTCTACCAGGACATATAAAACACATATGTACATGTCCTGCCTTTTACCTACATTGCATCCTGCCCTGTGGGTTACCGAGGGCCTAGTCTTAGGGGAGACTTATATGTAGAAAAAGGGGCGTTTAAATCTTGGCAAGTACTTTTAAATGCCAAGTCGAAGTGGCAATGGAACTGCTCACCCAGACCTTGTAATGCCTGAGACATAGTTAAGGGGCTACTTGTATGGGTGACACAGTCAGTGCTGCATGCCCACTAGCAGCATTTAATTTACAGGCCCTGGGCACATGTAATTCACTTTACTAAGGGCCTATAAGTAAATAAAATATGCTAATTGGGGATGAACCAATGTTATCATGTTTAAGGGAGAGAGCATATGCACTTTGGCATTGGTTAGCAGTAGTAAAGTGTGCAGAGTCCAAAAACTAGCAGAAACAGTGGAAGAAAAGTGGAAGGAGGCAGGCAGGCAAAAAGTTGGGGGATGACCACCCTGAGGCTGTCAGGTCTAACATTGTGCCATTTTTTTGTCCCCCTAACGGTGGAACACCCCCATTGCTTACATTATGCCTGGCGCAGGCATAATGTTAGCGCAAAGGACTACAAAGTGGTTACTAAAATTAGGGTTGTTCAAAATTAAATTTGCAGATCAAAATTTGAAGTTGTAAATGCTGTGTGTGATTTGCTGCATAATCTTTCTATTTAAACAATAATTGCAGGAGAATTCACATACTGTATGTAAGGTTTGTCTAACACAAATGGCAATCATTTTGCAAATTCTCAGTTTTTAAAAACTTCAACAAGCTTGTGAAATGTGCATATTTTGCTATGTTTAAAAAAAATTGTTAAGTGGCCAAAAGAAGATTATAAAGTATCAAACCACTCATCTTAATACCAATTCCTCAAAATTAAGGGGCATATTGAATGAAAGTGACCCACCACAAAGTGCAGCGCCACTTTTCTTGCTCCCTTTACCGCTCCCTACCGCCATTAAAAACCATGACACAGGGTGGGGGAAAAAGCATCATTTGTTATGATGCTACTGATGTACTCTGCAGGTTTTGCGCCAAATCTGTGGCACTACTCCTGCAGAATACATAGGGGACTATTGAAAACAATGGTGCGCCCCCTTTTAACTCCTGCTCTGCGTAGGTGTTAAAAGTGCCAAAATAATGATGCAAGGAAATCTGTTAGATTTCCTTGTGCCATTTTTTCGCCACTCCTAAAGTGGGAACGCCCCCTTTGCATATAATATGCCTGGTGAAAAGGGTTATGACGCGGGGATTTTGGCCTTGTTGGGCCACATTAGCATAAAAAAATAATGTTAAGGTGGTGCAAGGAGGCGCTAGAGGATCTTAAATATGCCCCTAAATTCCTGTGCTTCTTTCTATGTAGTCTGTGCTAGACGGTCTAGAATAAAAAGTCTCCACATAACTGAGTGTATAGTAGGTCCAAAGTTCACTCGGAAGAGAATAAATTATTACTTTGAAGGATTTTAAACAGAACCGCAATTGTTAATGCGTAGATCATGGTATTTTTTAAATGATTACAGTAGATCTCAGTTACCATTAAGCTGCTAGCGTACTCTTTAGTCAGTGTGATGGCTAAAACTATACGCATTTGTCAAAACATTTCCAGGCACTCCAGTCCTTCTTTCAACCCTAGAAAAGTGCGAGGGAAGCTGCAGCTGCTAATAACCATCTGCAGCTTTACCTCACACAAGAAACTGTGATCCAGTGACATTCAAGAGTGTATGTGCTTTGGGGCCAGATGTATCAAAGAATTCTGCATTCGCAAACGGTGCGAATTGCAAAATTCGGCCGTTTGCGAATGCAAAATCACCTTTCTGAATGTAAGAAAGGCATTTGCAGTGCAATTTTAAGGAATCGCTAAAATAGCGATTTCTTAAAATTGCGACCCCATTTAGAGAATCGCAATTTGCGATTCTCTAAATACGACATTGCAAATAAGGAATCCTTATTTGCGATTTCTTAAGCACATGTATGAAGCAATTCCTTAATGTGAATTGGGCATTAAGGAATCGCTATTACCACCAAGTTGAACTTGGTGGTAACCATGTCCAAATTTAAAAAATGCATTAAAAATGCATTTTTTAAATTGACATGTAACGCACACATGCCCTTTTGGCATGTGTGCACCTTACATGTCTACCAAAATTGTTTTGGGGTGCAGCAGAGGGGGCCTTAGGCCTCCAGCACCCTGGAGTATGCATTTCCCAAATTGAGAGTTCCAGTTAGGAATTCGCAATTTGGGAAATGCAAAAAATTTGCAAATATGGGCCCAAGGCCCATAGATGCGAATGGGGGCTGTATCGCAATTTGCGATTCGGTAATAGCATTTGCGATTTTTAAGAAATCACTATTACCGAATCGCACATATGATACATACCATTTTGCGACTCAGAAATAGCGATTTCTTAAAAATCGCTATTTCGGAATCGCAAAAGGCTTTTTTGATACATCTGGCCCTTAATGTCTTCTTGAACAATGTGGAGGCATTAAGGGGTATATCTACTTTTCATGACGCTCTGGTGGCACTATGCCCTGAACCGTATTCACGCCACCTTGTAAATACGGCCCCCTCACAGACAGCACTTTGCATGGAAGGGACGTGCAATGGGTGTTGCTGTGGGCATGCCACACCAACACCCATTGCATTTGACGCTGCCTCAGATTTACGAGTTTTCAAAAACCTGAGACAGCACCAAAATCTCATGCCACCCCATGGGTGGCGTTAGCAAGATGCAACGAGGAGGAATACTTTTATTACTCCTCGTTTTTTGCTTTTTCTATGTGCGCTGCATTCTGCAGAGCACATAGAAACAGCAAAATGCCTGAAAGGGTTGTTTATGTGCGGGAAGTTGTCCATTCCTGCACATAAACAATAATTTCAAAATGACGCTTTGGCACCTCTGTGTGTGCTGCATTCTGGAGCACACACATACGTGCCAAATTGCCACTATTGATTGTTTGTGTGGAGGAAGCGACACCTTTCCACATAAACAATCAAACCCCTCAGGATGCCTGCGTTGGTGCCAGGCAGCTCAACTTAGCACCAGCCTAGGGGGAAACACAGGGGTGCACCGTATTCTAATAAATACCGCACATCCTTGCATTTCTAAAGTTACGCAGTGTGGCGCTGCCAATTTTGGTGCAGCACCGCGCTGCACCACTTTTTAAGTAAATCTTGCCCACAGAGTTTTGGCGTGCCAAACAAATGCTAGACAGGTTCAACAATGTCTTAGATTTCTATGCAATGGAAGTAGACTACATGGCTCAGTCTGATTGTGACATCATTTTAAAATGCAATATATGTGAACATGATGCGAAGGAGTGCTCTATGCCCTACAAGGAGATTCACATGGCCATAAAATAGTAAATGCATTACTTATGTGAAAGTTTGGAAAAAAAACACCTCACGCACATGCTCTTGTGTGATTATTGTTGTTGTAGCACATCTCTGATCGCAAGGAGGACAAAGCACCAACAAAAACAGCTTTCATAATATGTATATTTGTAGATGAATGATGGTGACATATGCGGAGGTAGGTGGCAAAGATGTGGGAGTGATGAGCAAATAGGAATGAAATGGAGAAGGAAAGTAGCTGAAATGAATAAACTGTGGACATTCTCACTAATCTGCCCTTGGAAACAAGATGATAGAGGGGTGAAGAAGTTTTTTTTACACGTTTCTTCAGATGGCCATAAGAGTACATTCCTGAACTGTTAATTTGAACTTGACTTGTAGGTTAGTTTCAAAATTAAATTTTTCTCTAACTCCACACCTCCATTGTTCTGATGTCATCCTTGATGACTCTGTTCATGGGCTTACACCACTGTTGATGATCTTAGTCTTCTCTTCCTAATATATCCCCGGTACACCTATACATTCCATGCATCTCAAAATAAGAAGCCTGTTGCAAAGACCGAAAAGAACCAATTGGATTGTGGGCCACTGTTTCTGATTAAATAGTGATGTTGGACACAAAGGGGCATATTTATACTCTGTTTGCGCCGTTTTTTGTTTTGTCTTGCAGCCGTCCCAAAGGGCACCCCAGCACTAACAAGCAAAAAAGGCGCCCTAGACAATTTACTTGGTGCCGAAGAGTCAAGTGTTTAGCTGGGATTTGAAAATCTGTTCAGATCCACTGCTTCGTACAGCCAGTGAAATTATTTTTCACCATTGAGGGGGCAGGCCAGAGAAGGAAATAACAACTAGAATGAGCACATCTCACTGTGGTCAGTTTTAGTAGAAGCTAGCTGAAGGATCTAAAAAATCTAGTAAGCCTCTCACATGATAAGCTCTAAAGGTTAACAGCAGGCAATTGATGACAATGCGTTTGTGCACAGGAAGCCAGTGTTCGGTCTTAAAATGCATGGAACAACAGGATACCTAGCCAGATTCACCAGGAGTATTGGCGAAGCATTCCTTACAATCTGTAAACATTTTTAGCAGATGGTCAGGCAAGCCTAGGTAAAGTGTAGTAAATAGTTGAATGCATAGTTGAGGCGTGTAATAAGCAATACATGAGAAATGGTCTTTCAAGTGTTTTCAGGCACAATCTTAAAGACCTTCTTCAGGGTCTTCAACAGTGAAAAACAGGACCTTACTACTGCCTTATTTGAGGGCAGAAGGTAAAATCTTCATGTATTTGTATGCCTAGATTTTTCACTACATCAAGTGGATCAGGTGGGCGGCTAGCTCAGGAGTTCACTGTGCGCTGGACTATATAGTAGGGAAAGTTTAGAAAAACAGTATTCCTGTTTTATCAGAATTAGTTTTTAGACAGTTGTTATTCATCCAACCAGAAATCTGTTGAACACAGGATCTTAATGCCTCCTGTTGCCTATAATATACCTGCTTGAAGGAGAGCATAAGCTGAGTATCATTTGCATGAGATATCACCTTCGAGTTAAAAGATTAAATGATGTCTGCTAGTGGAATTATGAAGATATAAAACAAATTAGGTTAAGAGACAAGCCTGGTAAGACCCCATGTTGCAAAGACTTAGGAACTGATGAATAAGGTGGTAGGTAGTCAGTTTGAAATCTGCCTGACAGGAAATATTTTGTATACTTCCAGGCAGAGCAAGAGATGCTGCACTCTGGTAGCAAAATAAGTTGATGTGACATAATAGCGAAGGATGTGGAAAGATCAATCAGCACTACAGCTGCTGAGTATCCCTTATCTAGACTTAATTTGATGCATTCTGTCACCTCAAACAGAGCAGACTCTTTACTATTCCTGTTGCTGAAACCTGATTGCTTGCTTGCAAAAGATTAATACCTTCCAGGTAGGCATTTAACTATTTATCTTTTTTCCCCAACATCTGTGTACAGCAGAGAGATTAGTCCGAAACTTGCCAAGACTCTGGGATGTATGGTTTGCTTTCTCAACAGGGCAGTATCCTGCACATGTTTACAGGGCTTCGGGTCAGCTGCCTTATTCAATGAACTATTAAAAAATGTGCTCAAGGTTAAGCATGTGCACAACCTTAGCTATAACATAAGGGGGGCAAGGGTCAAGTGGCAAGCCTGGCTTCCGAGGCTCGTATTGTCTTTCTTGACTACTCCATTGAAATTGATGTAAACTGAGAAAGAACTGGGCCTCACATGGAACTTCTATGGGAGGAGATTGAGAGCAGACCGTTTAATTATCCCTGACTATAATTTCAGCATAGATTTTGCCAATTTTACCTTGGAAAAGGAAGATAGTTCCTTGCAGAGCTTTGGCGATGAAACAACATGTCTGTTACACAAATTCGGCAGTGCTCTGGCGATGAGACAGCCTGTCTGTTACACAAATTCTGGCAAAGGACTTCACAATTTTAAAGATTTCTCTAGAAGAAGAAATAGAGTTGGAAAAAAAAGTTGTCCAGTGATTGACAACAGGCTTGATGGTGTTTCCTTAATGCCCCCAATTAACATTCTTTAGCTGCTTGATCATAATTCTTCATCTGAAGTCTCTCCAACCGCTTATATTCAGTTTTTTTAATCCTAAAATTGATCGAATTCCAGGAAGCCGAAGGCTAAGCTCCCAAAGAGGATTTCAGTCTGATTAGTGAATAGAAGTGACTGACACGAGAGACAAGCCAGTTATTGAATAGAGATATGTTAGCTTGCACATCCTCACATACTACAGGGATACATGTAGATAGGTTGGCTGAAATGCTGAGCTACCTTACTTTGTGACAAGAATGAGACATATGAGGTGGAATCAGAAACAAATCAGTTGTAGGGAGTTTAAAAGAAAAAGGGATCAGAAAGTGATCTCAACAAATCAATGGTCTGGGAGGACCTGTCACCAACAATATCATACTTAGAGAAGTCCAAATCTAGCATGTGTCCTACCACGTGAGTAGGGCCTGTAACCAATTGCTATAGATTAAAATTTGGAAGAGCTTCAATAATCTGACAAGTCACAGAGCAGTCTAGACATTCTGCCTGTATTTGTATATAAAATTCACCTAGATTGGGAAAACTGGAATATTGAAGACAACTAAGCGCCAGCAATTCTATCAACTTTTTTGTGAAGGTAGGGGCATATTGGGTGCAACTGAGAAGGCGAAACTTGAAGATATTTTTAAATAACAGATAAGACCCTCAGTCTTATTAGTGTCCCCAAGAATGTAAGTGGCACAGTCATACTTTAAATGACAGATGATAGCTACCCCTCTAGTCAGTTCTGTCCAAGTAAGATATGGAAAAGCTTGGCAGAAGTGCAACCTCATATGGGGCAAAGAGGATTCCAAAATTCAAGTTTCTGTTAAGAAGAGTAGATCTAGCACAACTGGACATATACTGATTTAGAACGAAATAGGAGTGAGCAAGAGCTTTGTTTGGTCCACTATAAATTATGAAGTCCCACATATGATTAAGGACGCCATTCTTTATTACTGATTTTAAAGATATAGGAGCATATTTATGAAAAATGGCACATCATGTCATGAAGCACCACTTTTTTTGCACCCCATTGCACCCCCCAACACCAACATGTTTACACTGTATTTATGATACAGAACACCATGGACCCTGTTAGGGAACTAGCTTAAAAAATATTGACACTAGTTTTGCACTTTACAGGATTAGCACCAAAACTATTGGCGTTAATCCTGCAAAGTGAAAGGAGGCCCATTGAAAACAATGGAAGCCTCATTTTAGCACCTGACTTAGGTGGTGATGACGCTTTCTGGGTCTCCTAATGCTGGAACACCCCCCTTGCATACATTATGCCTGGTGCAGACATAGGCCCTCATTACAACATTGGCAGCAAAATCCGTTTACCGCCATACAGAAGACCGCCAACACACCGCCGCAGCAGCGGAATTCCGCCACGGTCATTATAACCCACTGCTCGGAATCCGCCAAAATTCAGACACCCACACAAGTCCGCCACACCAAAGGTCAGTGATAAACTGGCAAAAACAAAACCTCCACCGTCACGCCAACAGAAATACGCCCACACTATCCACGAGGCGGTCTTTCAACCCTGGTATTCCATTGGCGGTACACACCGCCGCACTCAAAATACACACATATCTACAAAATACAACCACATTGGACAATTCCAAATACACACACCTGATACACATACACACACCACTCCCACACACCCACTGCAATATAAAACACACACCCACATCACCCACAAACCCCTACGAACAAAATTACAGAGAGAAGGCCAGAGAGAGACACTACAAACTACTACCAAGCATCCACAGGCACACAATACCATCGCCCACATAACTTCCACGCACCTCACACAACACACCACTGAATATCACCCCACTTATCACTACACACACCACCCCACACATCACCCACACCACCCCATGGTACAGCAAAGACACCCCAGGTTCTCTGCGGAGGAGCTCAGGGCCATGGTGGAGGAAATCGTCCGGGTAGAGCCACAGCTACTCGGAGCACAGGTGCAGCACACCTCCCTAGCTAAGAAGATGGAGCTATGGCGCAGAATAGTGGACAGGGTTAACGCAGTGGGACAGCACCCAAGAAATAGGCATGACATCAGGAAGAGGTGGAACGACCTACGCGGGAAGGTGCGTTCTGTGGTCTCAAGACACCACCTTGCGGTTCAGCGGACTGGCGGCGGACCCCCACCTTCTCCCACACAACTAACAACACGGGCGGCGCAAGTCTTGGTGATTCTGCATCCTGAGGTACTCGCAGGAGTAGATGGAGGAATGGACTCTGGTAAGTCAACTCTTAACTATTACATCCCCCAACCTAATTGCATGCTATCACATAACCCCACCCTCACCCTCACCCCCATCACCCCAACTCCTCACAAATGTCCCAACATCACAAACCACACATCCCAATACCAAGCCCTGCATGCAACAACAAAGCATGGACACCCATCACCAAAGCATGGCCACTGCACATACCCATACACCCCACTAAACCACCATCTCACAAATTCCCACACAGGAATGCAAGTACTGGGGTACACGGTCACCCACCCATTGCACACCATGGCACACACAGATGTAATAAACATCCTTTTATACCCCTGCAGGACCCCTACCCAACGTCACCGGACAGGAGGGTCCACACATGTCCACACCACCAACAGAAGAGGCCCACAGTGATGACAGCAGCTCTGTCCAACTTGATATAGATTACCAGCTCGGCCCATCGGGGACCTCTGGACAGTCGGTTCCCCTGACACAGTCACAGGCCACCACAGAGCTTCTCCCCTCTGGAAACACCAGCACAGCACCCACCCAGCAGGCCCATACCTCTGTCCCCAGGACGCGTCAATCAGCAGTGTGTCCACCGCTACAGGGAACACAGGCTAACCCACCACCCCAACAACAACAGGGACCTGGGGGCAGTGGCAGTGGGCACACGGTCCAGGGGACAGAGGCCCAGGAACACAGGGGAACTGGGAGGGCTGCTGTGCGACAGGGGGAGGACAGGCCAAGAGAACCCACTCTCCACGAGGCCCTCTCCAACATCATGGGAGCCTACCACCATTCCCAGGAGACGATGGCAACGGTACTGGCCAAGTTTCAGGAGACCCAGCGCCTGCAGGAGGAACAGTATTTGGGCTTCAGGGAGGAACTCAGATCCATCAATATCAATTCCACCCTGGGCACCATCGTTGGGGTGCTGAAGGAAGTCCTCAACACCAGGAGGGACACTGTGGCACAACAAGGGGCCCCTGACACTAGCCTGGACGATGAACTGCCCACCACGTTCACCGGCACTAGTGGACAGGAGGCACCGTCACAGGACACCACACCAGCACCCCACCCCCTGCAGAGGGAGAACCACCCCGCAAACGGTCCCTGAGATTCAGGACAAAGACAGAGAACGATGCCAAGACCCCCGCCAAGAAATGAGATCACCCTGAATGTCATCCTTCTGTCCCACCTTGTCACCCTGTCCATCCTCAAACTGCCCCAGCTCCACTCCCTATGCCCATTTGGGCAATGCACCTGTGAGACTAATAGACTGGACTCTGCCATGGATATTCCTCCACCATCACCCCTCACCATTTTACAACCCCCTCCAATATTGAGCACTGAAATAAACACCCTTAAAGCAAAAAACAATCATGAGTCTCTCTGTGATTTCGAAATAGTGTATTAGCAATTACAGTCTCAAAATTCTCTTTCAATTGAAATGTCAACATACCTATTTCACACAGCTCTAGTCCATGAGGAAACAAAGCAGATGTCACACAGTGGGACCCACATCTCTGAAATCGTAAGGGAAAGTGACAACTCAGTGACCATACACGGGAGGAAAACGACAGTAAGTAGAGAGGTAGTAGTGTTAAACTACATGTAGTAGGCAGGTTTGTATTCTTACCTGTGTCTCACTGGAAGTATTGCAGGATAACAGAGTTCCTGTTGTCGATGTCCTCTTCTTCTGCTTCTTCGTCTTCACTGTCCACAGTCTCCACAGCTGCCACAACACCTCCATCTGGACCATCCTCCTGCAGAAAAGGCACCTGTCGTCTCAAAACCAAGTTGTGAAGCATACAGCAGGCCACGATGATCTGGCACACCTTCTTTGGTGAGCAGAATAGGGATCCACCTGTCATATGGAGGCACCTGAACCTGGCCTTCAGGAGGCCGAAGGTCCGTTCTATAATCCGCTGAGTTCGCCCATGGGCCTCATTGTAGCGTTCCTCTGCCCTTGTCCTAGGATTCCTCACTGGGATCAGTAGCCATGACAGGTTGGGGTAACCAGAGTCACCTGCAAATGACGAGGGACAACTGTTAGACACACACTAACCTGTAGGGATATCCCCAGACCCAGACAACCATTCCCATTGACTTGCTTCCAGGTGCTCACCTAATAGTCACACACAGTGCCTCTGGAGTTGACCCATCACATAAGGGATGCTGCTATTCCACAGGATGTAAGCGTCATGCACTGAGCCAGGGAATTTGGCATTCACATGGGAGATGTTCTGGTCTGCCAAACACACCATCTGCACATTCATCGAATGATAACTCTTCCGGTTTCTGTACACCTGTTCACTCCTGCGGGGGGTACCAAAGCCACATGTGTCCCATCAATGGCACCAATGATGTTGGGGATATGTCCCAGTGCATATAAATCACCTTTCACTCTAGGCAAATCCTCCACCTGAGGGAAAACGATGTAGCTCTGCATGTGTTTCAGCAGGGCAGACAAAACTCTGGACAACACGTTGGAAAACATAGGCTGGAACATCCCTGATGCTATGGCCACTGTTGTTTGAAATGGCCCACTTGCAAGGAAATGGAGTACTGACAGCACCTGCACTAGAGGTGGGATTCCTGTGGGATGGCAGATAGCTGACATCAGGTCTGGCTACAGCTGGGCACACAGTTCCAGGATTGTGGCACGATCATGCCTGTAGGTGATGATCACATGTCTTTCCTCCATTGTCGACAGGTCCACCAGTGGTCTGTACACCGGATGATGCCGCCATCTCCTCACATGTCCCAGCGGACGGTGCCTATGAAGGACAACAGCGAGCACAGAGTCAACCAACTCAGAGGTACGTACCCACAGCTTACACAGGACACGATTCATTTTCCGGAATTTGGCCTGTATGATTGTTGAGGCAAAGCCTAGGTATGTGTGACACAGTTAAGAATGAAGCCATGTGGGTCCCTGTAATGGCGGCTGCCTGACCTGTAAAGTGAGACAGTGGGATGTGAGGTAACTGTGCTGGCGTTGTACACCGTCGCGGTAGGCGGTCGAAGACCCTGCCGCAATTCGGCATTGGTTAACATTGGACCCTATGGGTCCCAGGAGCCAATGACGATGTACGCCGGAGGTGACGGTACGCACCGCCACGGACGTGACCGCCATTTTCTATCTGTTCACTCACTCGATACCTGATCTTCGACAGGAGAGGACCTACACTGCAAGTGCTGCTGTGACCTCAGTCTGGAAGAGACAATGGCTTGTGCGTCTGGGGAATGGGCCCCTGCCTTCACATCGGAGGAGTTGGAGAAACTCGTGGATGGGGTCTTCCCCCAGTACACGCTACTCTACGGTCCTCCAGACAAACAGGTAAGTACACTGGGAGCATGCTGTGTGGGCTATGGCTGTGTGGAGAGGGGTGGATCAAAGATGGGGGGGAGATTGAGGTGTGCATGAAAGGACGGTGAGTGCATGTGTCACATGGCAAGGGTAGGGATGGGGGCCAATGACTGTGATGGTGCAGTTGGTAATAACTTTCCTTTTTCCCCTGTACAATTCATGTAGGTCAGCGCCCACCAGAGATGGACATCTGGCGTGCCATCGCCAAGGACGTCCGGACCCTGGGGGTCTATCACAGACAGAGCACCCACTGCCGTAAGAGATGGGAGGACATTCGCCGCTGGAGCAAGAACACGGCGGAGGCACAGCTGGGGATGGCCTCCCAATGTGGGAGGGGTGCCCGTCGCACCATGACCCCCCTGATGTTCAGGATCCTGGCGGTGGCGTACCTGGAGTTGGATGGGCGCTTGAGGGCATCACAGCAGCCACAAGGGGGTGAGTACACTCTCATTCAGCTGATTTTGCGTGCAGTGGAGGTGTCTGGTTGGGGGAAGTGGGCTGTGGGTTTCCCTAGGCCAGGGCGAGTGTGCTAGTTAGGTCCCCTTGTTCTGGTAGACCCTGTGGCACCCGACCCAACCTGTGTACAGTGCCAAGTACACCTAGTCAGGCTCCTGTGACATCCATGTGTGCAGATGTCAGCCATTGCCTTGTAGGCCATGTCCCAGGGATTGAACAGTGGACCCCAAGTGCGCGGCGTAGTGCAGGGGGCTTCTGTGTCTGTCGTGTCCGCCAACGGTAGCAGTAATACATGCACTCAACATGTCTTTCTTCTGTTGTCCCCCCCTTTTTGTGGTTTCCCTCTTCTTGTGTGCATTAGCATCATCAGGCGCAGGAGGAGCAGTGGCACCGGAGTAGGAGGGAGCTGCATCCCACATGGCCCTGGAGGGCGAGACTACGGACTCGGAATTCACCGCGGTGGGGACAGGAGCTGACAGCAGTGATACGGACTCGTCCTCTGATGGGAGCTCCCTTGTGGTGGCAGCCACATCTGTGCCCCCCGCATCTACAGGGACAACCGCCACCCCCCCTACCAGCACCACCATCCCAGCAGCCCCTAAGCCTTTGCCCCGTGCCCGCTCACCCAGGAGGGTGGGAATCACCTTTGCCCCAGGCACCTCAGGCCCTGCCCCAGTCACCCCTGCTGCCCTCAGTGAGGAGGCCATTGACCTCCTCAGGTCCCTCACTGTTGGGCAGTCTACCATTTTGAATGCCATCCAGGGTGTAGAGAGGCAGTTACAACAAACAAATGCATACCTGGAGGGCATTCATTCTGGTCAGGCGTCCCTTCAGCGAGCTTTTCAGACTCTGGCCTCAGCAGTGATGGCAGCTATTGTCCCTTTCTCTAGCCTCCCCCTCCAACTTCCTCCACCCAGACCCAATCCCCTGTACCTCAGCCTATCCCAAGGACACCATCAGACCAGCATGCACATACGTCAACACACAAGTGAAGCTCAGGTAAACATAAGCACCACACATCGCACAGGCACTCACGCAAGCATCACACACATGCAGAAACACCAACATCCACTGCCTCCACTGTTTCCCCCTCCTCCTCGTCTCCCTCCTCCCTCCCAGTCTCGTTTCCACTCACACACCCATGCACTACATCTACAGCCACTACTTCCATCACCAGCACACACACCACCACACCCCGCTCACGTGCAGTCACCACCCCCACTACCATTCACACGTCCCCTGTTTCCTCTCCCAGTGTGTCTGTGACGCCACCTCCCAAGATACACAAGCACACACCCACCCAACAGCCACCCACCTCACAACAGCCTACAGCGCATGCACCTTCACCCAAAGTCACCAAACGAACACCTCCTACAACCACAACCTCTTCCTCCACTCCCAAACCCCCTCCAGCTACCCGTCCCAGTGTTCCCAAGAAACTTTTCCAGGCCACCCTTGACCTCTTTCCCTCACCTCCCCCACCCCGTGAGTCTCCTAGGGCCCAACTCTCCAGGTCCCAACCTAGCACCTCAGCCACAACATCACTGGGAACTCAGTTGTACCTGTAGTCACCGGAATCTGGAGTGCGCCGGGCAACAGGGCAGCCATTGTGGCACAGAGCCACAGCACGAACAGTCCCCCAACTGTCAAGCATCAAAAGTTGGCCAGTGCCCGGCGGGAGAGGGGGAAGACTCCAGCCACCAAAGCCACTCCCTGTGGTACAGGTGGGAGTGTGGAGTCAGCTGCGACACCTTCCAAGGTGGGGAAGGGGCATAAGAAACTCAGCAAGTCTGGGAAGAGCAGCACGGCGGAGAAGACCGCCATCATCCCCGCTGCCCAGGAGGCCACCGCCATCATCCCCGCTGCCCAGGAGGCCACCGCCAGTACCAGCCCCGCTGGGCCAGACAGGAACGCCAGCACCAGCCCCGCTGGGCCAGACAGGACCACCAGCTGCTGAGTCACTGCCAAGGACCCTGCCGCAACACGCACTGCTGAACAGGACACCGCCGCCACAAGCACCGCTGAACAGGACACCGCCGCCACAAGCACTGCTGAACAGGACACCGCCGCCACAAGCACCGCTGAACAGGACACCACCGGCACAGGCACCGCTAAACAGGACACTGCCGCTACAAGCACCGCTGCCAAGGACACCACCGCAACAAGCACCGCTGGCCCATGAGCGCCAAGGGCACTGATGCTACTGAGTCCGTCACGACCAGGATGAAGCACTCTGGGCACCAGGCCCCCTCCAGAACCAGTGGAGTAAGGCATCCACTACCTTAGTCATTGGCAGGATGAAGCACTCTGGGCACAAAGCCCCCTCCAGAACCAGTGGAGAGATACATCCACTACCTCAGTCCTTGGCAGCATGAAGCACTCTGGGCACAAAGCCCCCTCCAGAACCAGTGGAGAGATACATCCACTACCTCAGTCCTTGGCAGGATGAAGCACTCTGGGCACCAGGCCACCTCCAGAACCAGTGGAGTAAGGCATCCACTACCTCAGTCCTTGGCAGGATGAAGCACTCTGGGCACCAGGCCCCCTCAAGAACCAGTGGAGTAAGACATCCACTACCTCAGTCCTTGGCAGGATGAAGCACTCCAGGCACCAGGCCCACTCCTGAACCAGTGGAGTAAGGCATCCACTACCTCAATCCTTGGCAAGATGAAGCACTCTGGGCACAAGGCTGCCTCCAGAACCAGTGGAGACTGTTATCCACTTCAGAGACTGTGTCTTTGCACTCCCCAGTATTGAACAGTGGTCAAACCACCCACTATAGAGACTTGAGAGACTGTGGCTTTGCACTCCCCAGGATGGAACAGTGGGCAAACCACCCACTGTTGAGACTTGAGAGACTGTGGCTTTGCGCTCCCCAGGACGGAACAGTGGGCAAACCACCCACTGTAGAGACTTGAGAGACTGTGGGGGTCATTCTGACCCTGGCGGTCGGTGATAAAGCGGCGGCCAACCCGCCAACAGGCAGGCAGTCCAAAAAATGGAATTCTGACCCTGGCGGGAACCGCCAACACAGCCCGCCACTTTAACACTCCGACCGCCACGGCGGGACTGACAAACAGAGTGGCGGTCACCGCCAACAGGCAGGCGGCAGACAATGTACCGCCCACCCTATCACAACTCACCAATCCACCACCTTTTCCGGGGCGGGAGCCCCGCCGATAAAAACACGGCGGAAACAGACTACGAACGGGAAAACGCCCACCTCCACACACTCCACGAGGAATCTGGACAGCATGGAACCCGAATTAAACATCCTACCAGCTCTTGTCTACCTGCTCATCTACCACGAGTACGAACGCCGGCGCAGACGACAACGGTGAGTACTGCACCTACGACACAGGGGAGGGGGGAGGAGGAAAGGTTACGGGCACACACATACGCGATACACCCCCCCCACCCCAAATACCTACACACCAATGCAGAGCAACAAGTCACAGTGACACCCCCCAAACCCTCCGGAAGAATGCAAAGACATAATTAAAAAGAAGTTCCAAATTTATGTATAAAATAGGTTCATTGAAGTCATGGTAAATATGCCATATGAAATATACAAAAGAAATAATGAACATAGTGCAAAGTATAAACATATGCAATAAGTCCTGCACAGTCCGTTAAATATCCATAGTCCGTGGGCCAATGTGTACAAACACATGGGCAAAGCCCACACAGGAGACCGGATACCATTGGAGAGAACACTGCAGGGGCATCAGATGCTAAAACAACAGGCACCTCAGGGGGAAGGGAAAGGGGGGCACCTCAGCCACATGAGTCCACGACGCCAGATCCACGAGGGGCCTCCATGCCCACTGTACCATCCTGGGGAGTGCAAAGCCACAGTCCATCAGATGGATAACCGACTCCACTGGTATTGGAGGAGGCATGGTGCCCCGAGTGCTCCCTGAAGCCCTGCTCGATAATGAACCGGCACTGTCAATGGACCAGCGGTGCTTGAGACGGCGGTGCCCAGCGGAGCGGTGCTTGAGACGGCGGTGCCCAGCGGAGCGGTGCTTGAGATGAAGGGCCCAGCGGAGCAGTGCTTGACAGGAAGGGCCCAGCAGAGCGGTGCTTGAGATGAAGGGCCCAGCGGAGCGGTGCTTGACAGGAAGGGCCCAGCGGAGCGGTGCTTGAGATGAA
This sequence comes from Pleurodeles waltl, assembly GCF_031143425.1. Lineage (NCBI taxonomy): Eukaryota > Metazoa > Chordata > Amphibia > Caudata > Salamandridae > Pleurodeles > Pleurodeles waltl. The sequence continues at coordinate 845,186,447 of NC_090436.1, forward strand.
GAGCCCAGCGGAGCAGTGCTTGACAGGAAGGGCCCAGCGGAGCGGTGCTTGACAGGAAGGGCCCAGCGGAGCGGTGCTTGACAGGAAGGGCCCAGTGGCGCGGTGCTTGACAGGAAGGGCCCAGCGGAGCGGTGCTTGAGATGAACGGCCCAGCGGGGCGGGCTTGTCAGAAAGGGCCCAGCGGAGCGGTGCTTGACAGGAAGGGCCCAGCGGAGCGGTGCTTGAGATGAAGGGCCCAGTGGGGCGGGCTTGACAGGAAGGGCCCAGCGGAGCGGTGCTTGACAGGAAGGGCCCAGCGGAGTGGTGCTTGAGATGAAGGGCCCAGCGGGGCGGGCTTGACAGGAAGGGCCCAGCGGAGCGGTGCTTGAGATGAAGGGCCCAGCGGAGCGGTGCTTGACAGGAAGGGCCCAGCGGAGCGGTGCTTGACAGGAAGGGCCTAGCGGAGCGGTGCTTGACAGGAAGGGCCCAGCGGAGTGGTGCTTGAGATGAAGGGCCCAGCGGAGCGGTGCTTGAGATGAAGGGCCCAGCGGAGCGGTGCTTGACAGGAAGGGCCCAGCGGAGCGGTGCTTGAGATGAAGGGCCCAGCGGAGCTGTGCTTGACAGGAAGGGCCCAGCGGAGCTGTGCTTGACAGGAAGGGCCCAGTGGAGCGGTGCTTGAGATGAAGGGCCCAGCGGAGCGGTGCTTGACAGGAAGGGCCCAGCGGAGCGGTGCTCTTCACGGCGGGGCCCTGTTCAGCGGTGCTCTTCACGGCGGGGCCCTGTTCAGCGGTGCTCTTCACGGCGGGCCCTGTTCAGCGGTGCTCTTCACGGCGGGGCCCTGTTCAGCGGTTCCCTTCACGGCGGGGCCCTGTTCAGCGGTGCTCTTCACGGCGGGGCCCTGTTCAGCGGTGCTCTTCACGGCGGGGCCCTGTTCAGCGGTGCCTGTCTTGGCGGGGCCCTGTTCAGCGGTGCTTGTCCTGTCTTTCAAGGAACCCAGACCTGGCCAAGACTCCCCGCTTAGTCGCCCTCCGACCTTGCGGTAGCGGGGCCCTCCTGTGATGGAGTCTTGGGCCCGTGTGTGTCGTCCTTCACACCCGGTATGGGGCTGGTGGGGCCCTCCTGGTGCGCTCGCATGCTGCATGTCTTCTCCGCCCTGCTGCCCTTGCCCTCCTTCGCTGCAGCTCTCTGGCCCTTGCCTCCCTTAGATGATGTGGCAGGTGACAGGGCAAGGCCACTCTCCTTGTTGGCAGCCATCTCAGGCTTTTCGCGCCTGCCCTTAATTTTTCTTGTCCTCTTCCCAGGGGGTGGGCTGGCTGTCCCCTTGCTGCTGGCCGATGTTCCTTCCCTAGGAGCTGGTGGACTCCAATAGCCCTGCACTATGGTGATACTAGATGCAGGGCTGGTGGTGGCTGAGGTGCTCTTTGGACTCTTACCAGATGGAGGGGGCGGGTCAGGTGATGCAAAGAGGTTAATTTTGGAGAGGAAAAGTTTTTTAGGAGCAATGGGAGGGTTAGGTGCAGTGGGAATGGGAGTGGAGGAAGAGGATGTGGTTGTAGGAGAGTCAAGTGTGCTGTCTTTGGGTGCAGGTGCTTGGGCTGGAGGCTGTCGTGAGGTGGATGGCTGTTGGGTGGGTGGCTGCCTGCGTTTGTGTGGTTTGGAAGAGGGGGTGACAGACACAGTGGGAGAGGACACAGGGGACGTGTAAATGGCAGTGGGGGTGGTGACTGCACGTGTGCTGACTGTAATGGATGGTGTGCTGGTGATGGAAGTACTGGCTGATGGTGGTGTGCAAGCAGGTGTGAGTGTAGACGTCACAGGGAGGGAGGAGGGAGACGAGGAGGAGGGGGACACAGAGGTGGTAGTGACTGTTGGCATGTCTGCATCTGGATGTTGTTTGTGTGAATGCTTGTGGGATCTGTGGTGCTTATGTCTGGATGAGCTGCCCTTGGGTGTTGAGGTGTGTGCAGGCTGGTCTGATGGTGTGGATGGGATATGCAGAGGAACAGGGGAGTGGGACTGGGTGGAGGGAGTTAGAAGAGGGAGGCTGGAGACAGGGACAATGGCTGCCGTCAGTGCTGAGGCCAGAGCGTTGAACGATCGCTGATGGGCAGCCTGACCCGAATGAATGCCCTCCAGGTATGCATTGCTCCGATGCACCTCCCTTGCTACACCCTGGATGGCATTCAAAAGGGTAGACTGCCCAACAATGATGGTCCTCAGGAGGTCAATGACCTCCTCACTGAGGGCAGCAGGGGTAACTGGGGCAGGGCCTGAGGTGCCTGGGGCGAAGGAGATGCCCGCCTTCCTGGGCGAGAGGGCACGGAGCGAAGACCGAGGGGCTGCTGGGAGGGCGGGGCTGGTGCTCTGGGTGGCGGCTGTACCTGTTGTGGCGGTGGGCACGGATGTTGCCGCCACCGCAAGGGAGCTCCCTTACGAGGACGTGTCGGTGTCGCTGACGTCTCCACGGGTCCCCGTTGTGGAGCTCCCCTCGGCCTCCGTCTCACTGGTGAACTCGGAGTCGGTTGCATGGCCCTCCGGGGCCATGCGAGATGCAGCTCCCTCGTGCGCCGATGCCACTTCTCCTCCGCCTGATGATGCTAATGCACACATGCACAGGAAGAAAAAGAAAATGGGTGGGGGGGAGAAATGAAGACAGGTTGAGTGCATGCATTGGCAACACCGTTGGCGGAGAGGACAGACACAGAAGCCCCCTGCACTACGCTGCGCAATCGGGGTACACTACTCAGTTATTGTGAGTAGGCCTACAGGTCTATGGACGACAAATGCACACATGGGTGATGCAGGACCATGGATAGCTGTACTTGGCACCCTACAGAGGTGAGGGGCGGGGGCACAGGGCCATGCCTAACGGAGGGGACTAGCCTACAGAAAGCGCCCTGGCCTTGAGTTACCCACAGCCCTTCTCCCCAACCCAGACACCTCAACTGCGCGCAAAAATAGCAGAATGTGCTGATACTCACCCCCTTGTGTCTGCTGTGATGTCCTCACGCGCCCATCCAAATCGGGGTAGGCCACCGCCAGGATCCGGGACATCAGGGGGGTCAATTGGCGGCTGGCACCCCTCCTACGTTGGGAGGCCATCCCCAGCAGAGACTCGGCGGTCTTTCTGGTCCAGCGGCGGATGTCCTCCCACCTCTTTCAGCAGTGGGTGCCCCGTCTGTTGTGGACCCCCAGGGCCCGGACGTCCTTGGCGATGGCACGCCAAATGTCGATCTTCTGATGGGCGCTGACTTATTTGACATGTACAGGGAGGGAAAGGAAATATCATCACTTTTCTGCATGGTCGATGTGAGTGGCCCTCCCTCCCCAACCTTGCCATGTGGCACATGTTCCCATCTGTCGGGCGTTGCACTCCTCATTCGCTCCCCTCCCCACCATCTTACTTACACCCCACTCAACACAGGCATAGCCCATTCAGCGTGCATCCTGTGTACCAACCTGTTGGTCTGGAGGACCGTAGAGTAGCGCATACTGGGGGAGGACCCCATCAACAAGTTTCTCCAATTCCTCAGATGTGAAGGCAGGGGCCCTTTCCCCAGTCGCAGCAGCCATAGTATCTCCCAGACCGAGGTCACAGCAGCACTTGCAGTATAGGTCCTCTCCTGTGGATGATCAGGTCTCGAGTGATTAATCAGATAGAAAATGGCGGCCACGCCCGCGGCGGTGCGTACCGCGGCGGTGCGTACCGCGACCGCCGGCGCACATCGTCATTGGCTCATGCAACCCATAGGGTGCAATGTTAACCAATGCGGCTTCGCACCGCGGTCTTCGACCGCCTACCACCACGGTGTGCCACACCAGCGCATTGACCTCACATCCCACTGTCACACTTCACAGGTCAGGCAGCCGCCATTTCCAGGGCCCACATGGCATAATTTCAACTTCGTCACACAGGCCTAGGTCGTGCATTGGCACTCATACAAGCCTTTCAATGCATGGCGATTCTTTTACTGTGCAAGCTGTGTGAACGAACCTGTGGTTTGCTTGACTTTCTGCTCCATGTTGTCCTTCCTAGGCACCGTCCGCTGGGACTTGCGAGGAGAAGGATAAATCCTCCCGTGTACCGACCGCTGGTGGACCTGTTGACAATGGAAGAACGACATGTTATACTTAGATACAGACTTGACAGAGCCACTATACATGAACTGTGTGCCCAGCTGGAGCCAGACCTGATGTCCCCCATCCGCCAACCCACAGGGATTCCCCCTCTGGTGCAGGTTCTGTCAGTACTCCATTTTTTGGCAAGTGGGTCTTTTCAGACAACAGTGGCCATGTCATCAGGGATGTCTCAGCCTATGTTTTCTAAGGTTTTGTCCAGAGTGTTGTCTGCCCTGATGAAATACATGCAGAGCTACATTGTTTTCCCTGAGGATGATGATTTGGCTACAGTGAAGGGTGATTTCTATGCCCTTGGACACATCCCCAACATCATTGGTGCCATTGATGGGACCCATGTGGCTTTGGTACCCCCCAGTGGAAGTGAGCAGGTGTACAGAAACAGAAAAAGTTATCATTCGATGAATGTCCAGGTGGTCTGTTTGGCTGACCAGTACATCTCCCATGTAAATGCCAAGTTCCCTGGGTCAGTGCATGACGCGTATGTTATGAGAAATAGCAGCATCCCTTATGTGATGGAACAGCTACAGAGACACCGTGTGTGGTTATTGGGTGACTCTGGTTACCCCAACCTCTTCTGGCTATTGACCCCAGTGAGGAATCCCCAGACCAGGGCAGAGGAACGGTACAATGAGGCCCATGGGCGAACTAGGAGGATCATAGAAAGGACCTTCGGCCTCCTGAAAGCCAGGTTTAGGTGCCTACATATGACTGGTGGATCCCTAATGTACTCACCAAAGAAGGTGTGCCATATCATCGTGGCCTGCTGTATGCTTCACAACCTGGCTTTGCGACGCCAGGTGCCTTTCCTGCAGGAGGATGGTCCAGATGGTGGTGTTGTAGCAGCTGTGGAGCCTGTGGAGAGTGAAGAGGAGGAAGACGACGGGGACGACACGGACAACAGGGATACAGTCACACGACAATACTTTCAGTAGCACACAGGTAAGAAACAGCCACCCCAATTTACATTTACCTAAGGCCTCCTGCGTCTCTACTGTCTCTGTTTCCCTACAGTTCCTTTTAAGTTAATTGTGACTTTCCCTGCCCTTTTCAGAGCTGTATGACCGACTGCGTGACTACTGCTTTGTTTGCCCATGGACTAAAGCTTATTGGCATTGGTATGTTGTCATCACATTGTTACTGAACATAATTGCACCGTTATGTGTAATACATTTGGAAAGATACAAGCAGACACCTGTTATTTTAAGTGCAATGAGTGATTTATTTCAAGTGCTACATATAGGTAAATGATTGGGAAGCGGGGATGGGTGGGGGTGGAGTAATGTCCATGGCAGAGTCCAGTTCTCAGTCGCACAGGTGCATTGTCCATATGCCTGTGGAAGGATGGAGCAGGGGCAATTCAAGGTTGGACAGGGTGACTATGTGGGACAGTGGGATGACATCAGGGGGTATCATATGCTGGCGGGGGTCTTGCAATCCTACTCTGTCTTCTTGTGAGATCTCAGGTTCCGCTTGCGGGGTGGTTCTTCTTCAGCAGGAGGTGGGGTTCTGGTGGACTGTCGTTGTGTGGGGGCCTCCTGTCCACTAGCGCCGGCAGATGTTGTAGCCTGTTCCTGGCTCGTGACAGGGGCCCTTTGTGGTGCCACATGGTCCCGCAATGTGGTGACTATCTGGTTAAGGGCCGGGACGATGGTCCCCATTGCGGAACCGATGTTCCTCAGTTCGTCTCTGAACCCCATGTACTGTTCCTCCTGCTGTGCCTGGATCTCCTGGAACCGGGCCAGTACCGTCGCCATCGTCTCCTGGGAGTGGTGGTATGCTCCCATGATGGTGGTGAGGGCCTTTTCGAGAGTGGGTTCCCTGGGCCTGTCCCCCCCCTGTCGCACAGCAGCCCTCCCAGTTCCCCTGTGTTCCTGGGCCTCTGTCCCCTGGACGGTGTGCCCACTACCACTGCCCCCAGGTCCCTGTGGTTGTTGGGGTGGTGGGTCAACCTGGGTGCCCTATAGTGGCGGACACACCGCTGATTGACGTGTCCTGGAGACAGAGGCATGGGCCCGCTGGGTGGGAGCTGTGCTGGTGTTCCCAGAGGGGGTTGGGTCTGGTGTAGCCTGTGGCTGTCTGTGGGGAACCGACTGTCCAGAGGTCCCCGATGGGCCGGGCTGGTCGTCTGGCTCCATGGAGATAGAGCCGCTGTCATCGCTGGGGGCCTCATCTGGGGGTGGGATGGACATCTCTGGACCCTCCGTGGCGGTGTGGTGGCGTTCGGGTCCTGCAGGGGTATTAAGGTATGGTTATAGCTTCTGTGTGTGGCATTTCGTGTGATGGGTGGGTGTCCGTGTACCCAAGTGCAGGCATTCCCTTGTGGTGGCTTTTGTGAGGGTGGCTTGTGGGGGTGATGTGTGTGTGCAGTGGGCATGCTTTGGTGATGGGTGTCCATGCTTTGTGGTCGCATGCAGGGCTTGGTGTTTGGATGGGTGGGTTGTGATGGTGAGCCATTTGCAAGGAGTTGGTGTGATGGGGGTGGGGTTGAGGGTGGGGGTATGTGCTGGCATGCAGGTGGGGTGGGGGTGGGAAGTAGTAGTTAAGATTTGACTTACCAGAGTCCATTCCTCCAGATACTCCTGCGAGGCCCTCTGGATGCAGGATGTGCAAGACTTCCTCCTCCCATGCTGTAAATTCTGGGGGAGTAGGTGGGGGTCCGCCGCCAGTCTTCTGCACCGCAATGTTGTGCCTTGATACCATGGAACGCACCTTCCCCCGTAGGTCGTTTCATCGCTTCCTGATGTCATTCCGATTGCGTGGATGCTGTCCCACCTCGTTGACCCTGTCCACTATCCTTTCCCAGAGCTCTATCTTCCTAGCTATTGTGGTGTGCTGCACCTGTGCCCCGAATAGCTGGGGCTCTACACGGACTATTTTCTCCACCATGACCCTGAGTTCTGCGTCAGAGAACCTGGGGTGTCTTTGGGGTGCCATGGGGTGGTGTGGATGAGGTGAGGGGTGGTGTATGTGTTGTGGAGTGTAATGTGTGTGCTGGTGTATGGTGTTTTGTGCGTGGTAATTGTGTGGGTGATGTTGTGATTTGCCTCGGTGTGATGGTCTACTCTAAGCAGTGCTGTCCCTCTCGGTCCTTGATTCGCAATTGTTGTCGTAGGGGTTTGTGGGTGATGTGGGTGTGTGTTTTATTTTGTATTGGGTGTGTGGGAGTGGTGTGTATATGTATCTCAGGTGTGTGTGTTTCAAATTGACCAACGTGGGGATGTTTTGTAAAGGTGTGTGTATTTCGACCGCGGCGGTGTGTACCGCCAATAGAATTCCGCGGTTGAAAGACCGCCGCGTGGATTCGTGGGTCGTAATGGCATGGGCGTATTTCTGTTGGCGTGACGGTGGAGGTTTGGTCATCCCCATTTTTTCGCTGACCTTTGGTGGCGGACTTTTGTGGATGTCGGGTTTTTGGAGGTTTTCAAGTTGTGGGTCAGAATGACCGTGGCGGTTTACCGCGGCCGCGGCGGTGTTATGGCGGGCATCTGATCGGCGGTAGGCGCCTTTTACCGCCGAGGTCAGAATGACTCCCTGTGTCTTTGCACTCCCCAGGATTGAACGGTGGCCAAACCACCCACTGTAGAGACTGTGGCTTTGCACTCCCCAGGATGGAACAGTGGGCAAACCACCCACTGTAGAGACTTGAGAGACTGTGCCTTTGCACTCCCCAGGATGGAACAGTGGGCAAACCACCCACTGTAGAGACTTGAGAGACTGTGGCTTTGCACTCCCCAGGATTGAACAGTGGGCATGTGCCCCCCTCGTGGATTTGGCATCGTGCACTCAACCGGCTGAGGTGCCCCCCCTTTCCCTTCCCCCTGAGGTGCCTGTTTTATTGCTATCTGATGCCCCTGCAGTGTTCTCTCCGTCATGTTCGGGGATTGAGTGTGGGCCTCGCCCATGCCGTCTGGGCCGAGTGTTCCACGGACTTCAATGGAGCACTACATGGACTACTATTCTTGGTGTATATATTTGTTAGTAGTGTATATATATTTTTGCGTACTGGATTTTAATATATATTACAATGGTTACACTCATTTCCTTTTGTCTTTGCATTCTTACAGGGGCTTTGGGGTTGTAACTGTAATGTATCATGATGTATTAGTGTGTGTGTTGTAGTGGATGAGGGTGTGGGTGGGGGTGTTGCGTGTATGTGTCCCTGTTTTTTCCCTCCCCTGTGTTGTAGGTGCAGTACTCACCGTTGTCTTCGCTGCCGGTGTTCGTGCTCCTGGTAGAGGAGCAAGAAGATGAAGGCTGGCAGGATCTGGAGCTCGGGTTCCATGGCGTCCTGATTCCTCGTGGGTTGTGTAGAGGTGAGCGTTTTCCCTTCGAAGTCCTGTTTCCGCCATGTTTTTGTTCGCAGTGAATCCGCCCCGGAAAAGGTGGAGGATTGGTAGGTTGTGATACTGTGGGCGGTACATTGTCCTCCGCCTGTCTGTTGGCGGTGACCGCCATGCTGTTTGTTTGTGCCGCTGTGGTGGTCGGAGTGTTAAAGTGGCTGTCTATGTTGGCGGTTTCCACCACGGTCGTGATTCCATTTTTTTCCGCCGGCCTGTTGGCGGTCTTACCGCCGCTTTAACACCGACCGCCAGGGTTGTAATGACCACCATAATGTGGTACAAGGATTTACAAAGTGGCACAATGCATACATTGCACCACTTTGTAGATATAGCGCAGCATTTTTGACAACCTAACGCCACATTAGCTTCAGAAAAATTACGCTAATGTGGCGTAAGGGGCTTTTTAAATCTGGCTCTTACACTACTGATCAACACAATGTACTCTGAAATGGCAATATTCCACACAACTTCACTGCACTCACAAGGAGCTTTAAATATGCGCTTTAAGGCAAACATTTGAATCATAGTTAATTTATCAAAGACGTATCCTAATCCAGTAGAGTCACACCAAAACTAACTGACTTACCTTTAGGCACCTTGTAGAGGATGCCAACATGCCAAGAAGGTTCATTATTTTACGTGGCCTGTCCTCTGAGAAGAACACACCCTTTTGTCTCATATGGCAGAATAGTTAGTCATTAAAGGAGAACTTCCTCAAATGCCTAGCCCTGTTGTGACATATCCATTGACCATGTAGAATTATTCTATGCCTCCTGGAGCAGGCAGCTACCTAGCTTTATGAAATAGCCTTCTCATGCGACCTGCAATAAATCTGCAAAACTGTAGGTAAATAAATGCATATTATGTACTTTTCATAATGACAATTGTCTACCCTAAATTGCATAAGAAAGCACTATTTGTGTGGTATGCTTAGACATCATATATGGAATTGTCATCCAGGCTGTTGTTCCAGCTTCTGTCCCAGTCTCACACAAGTATGTGTTCTCGTGTAAAGGAAGCCCTTAACCAGCAACTGAATGTTTTATTATTTAACAAAGGTTCTAATTTTCTTCACCGGTCGCTTGTATCATTTTCAAGTTTTGCTGCATTTCTTACAAAGTGCTTGAACTTGGACAGCCCTTCTAACTCGCTAAAAATGTTGCAAGCAAGTCCCTGGTGATCATTTCCCTCTTGATGTGAGAAGATTACCCTTTTCTTGATTTAAACTTTCTGCTCCTTCCGTCTTTAACTAAGTTTCGCAATGTGCTAGAAAACACTTCTTTACATTTGTTTAACCTTCACCATGATCATTAATGGTTTCTTTTTCCTATTTCATGTATGTTGTTTTTCCGTAGCTATTGAATTCCTTATTGTTCATATTATTTATTGTATTTCCTGCTTATTTATCAATTATTTGGACAATTCTTCTGAGTTGGGTTCTTGCACTGTGACAAACATTTACAATATACACACATACCTCCCCCTCTAGGGAAACATTACATTGAAGAGTAAAAAAGATATTTCGGTCATTTTCCAAAAAACAACTTTCATCAGAATTCTCCGTCAGGGAACTGGATAATGCTGAGAAATAATAGGAAACATGGGTAGCCTTCCATGCATTGTGTGATGTCACACATATGGTTATTCATAATGGAGTGGCAACTTCATTAATTCGAGACAAACACATGATTATCTGTCAGTTTTGTTTAAAGGAGTTCTGTCATTACCCCAGGTCATGCAGATGGAGGGCATTCTTCTCTGCCTGATTTTGCGGCCCCTTCATTAATGTCCACATGTGTTATGTCAGCAAGAGACATCACATTCCCTTCATGGAAATATACAGAAAACAATGTATCTTTGGATCAGCTTAACGGTGATATTATATCATGGTTTTACAGTACTGCATGATAAATGTGCATGATGGTTATTTGGATTCAGAGAGAATGATTAAGAGCGCATTGTGAAATGTTCTTTACAGTGGATTGACAACTTACAAAAATATTAAATAATTTATGTGTGAGGTAAAATATCACATTCTGAGTTAAATTGTAAGGACTGTATTCACATTCCAGTAAAATATGGATACGATCATTTTGATGGGAAATGAAATGAAATAACTACTTGTAAAGTCCAAACAACTACCTTCACTGCAACCCGGGTCTAATATTCACAGCTAGTATTTAGTTGAAGAGCCAAGTTTTTAATCGCTTTCGAAATCTCGTAAGATTGTCTTTCACCCCTAAACTAGAGACTTCCGTAACTTTGGTGCCATGTAGGTAAAGCGTCCGCCTTCCTGTTACGAGTAGTGGTTTCTTGGAATTACAGCCAAACTGTCTCCAGCTGAATGTAACACACTGTGGGCAGATTCGTCTGACTCTTTCTTGAATGATCTCTGGTCCCTTTTCATGGACATTTCTATGACAAGCCAAATCATTAAACCAGATTCCTTTCTGGACAAGAAGCAAACGGTAGGTCTTTAAATGATTTTCCCTGTGTTACATATAGAGCACTTTGGGGGTCATTACAACCTCGGCGAGGTTGCGGGTGCCAGAATACCGCCATTGCTGGCGGTATGGCTGGCTCCTTATTTTGACATTTCCGCTGGGCCAGCGGAAAAGTCACATCAACATTGCCGCCGGCTCGTAATGGAGCCGGCGGCAATGCTGATGTGCAGCGGGTGCAATAGCACCCGTCGCGCATTTCTCTGCCAGAAATTTGGGCAGTGAAATGCGCAACGGGGCTCTGCCTGGGGGACCCTGCACTGCCCATGCCAAGTGCATGGGCAGTGCAGGGGCCCCCAGGGGCCCCCTGAGTCCCCTTACCGCCAGCCTCTTCCTCGCAGTGCAAACCGTCAGAAACAGGCTGGCGGTAGGGGAGTCATAATCCCCAGGGCAGCGCTGCTTGCAGCGCTGCCTTGGCGGATTATCACCTCCGGGGCTATATGTCATTTTCACAAGAGAGTGATGCGTAGATTACCGGACGGGGCACCTCAGATCTGCGCAGAGTCAGGTTGACTTTGACGTTCAGGGATGATGCGTGGAAAATCCTGTCACATGGGGTTTGCGTCATTATCAGCAGCCGCAAGCAGGTGTTGCGCATCATTTCTCCAGGAGCAATGCATCGATTTCCCACCCACGATGCAGGTGTAGCATCGATTTTAGCCTTGAGACCGGCGCCGCGTCATTTATCAGCCGTGTTACAGATGGTGTGTCATAAATTTTTCCGCACAGCGTTCTGTGTGTGGATCTTCAGCTCTTGTCTGCCAACTTTACCTTTCAAGTGCCCAGGGACTGGATGGGACACCACTTGATAGGGCAGGAGTCTCAGCAGAGAGTCCAGTTGTTAGCAGAGGAAGTCTTTGAGACTTCAAAACAGGAGGCAAGCTCAACTCAAGCCCTTGGAAATTCTTCACAAGCAGAAATGCACAACAAAGTCCAGTCTTTATCCCCTTTCACAGGCAGAAGCAGCAACTGCAGGATAGCCCAATAAAGCATAGTCACTGGCAGGCGCAGCACTCCTCCTCAGCTCTTCACCTCTTCTCCTTGACAGAGGTTCCTCTTAGATCCAATACTATACCCCTTTCTACCTTTGAAGTAGGCCTACTTCAAAGAAAGGTCTCTGCTGTTTCAAGATCCTGCCTTTGCCCAGGCCAGGCCCCAGACACACACCAGGGAGTTGGAGACTGCATTGTGTGAGGAAAGGCAGAGCCCTTTCAGGTGTAAGTGACCACTCCTCACTTCCCTCCTAGCACAGATGCTCATCAGGATATTCAGGCTACACCCCAGCTCCCTTTTTTGTCACTGTCTAGAGAAGAGGGGCAAACAGCCCAACTGTCAATTTGACCCAGACAAGGAATCCACAAACCGGCATAGTCACAGAATGGTTGGAGCAAGAAAATGCCTAGTTTCTAAAAGTGGCATTTTCAAATTAACAATCTAAAAACCAACTTCACTAAAATATGTATTTTTAGATAGTGGTTTCAGAGACCCTAAACTCTATATTTGTATCTGGTCTCAAAGGGAATCAGCACTTTAAAGTTATTTAAAGGCAGTCTGTAGGAAGTTGGCTCTGTATGTGCTATTTCAAAGTAAGGAATGGGATGCACAGAGTCCAAGGGTTCCCCTTAGAGGTAAAATAGTGGTAAAAAGAGATAATACTAATGCTCTATTTTGTGGTAGTGTGGTCGAGCAGTAGGCTTATCAAAGGAGTAGTGTTAAGCATTTGTTGTACATACACACAGGCAATAAATGAGGAACACACACTCAGAGACAAATCCAGCCAATAGGTTTTGTTATAGAAAAATACCTTTTCTTAGTTTATTTTAAGAACCACAGGTTCAAATTTTACATGTAATATCTCATTTGAAAGGTATTGCAGGTAAGTACTCTAGGAACTTTGAATCATTACTTTAGCATGTATACTTTTTACATAAAACACAATAAGCTGTTTTAAAAGTGGACACACTGCAATTTTCACAGTTCCTGGGGGAGGTAAGTTTTTGTTAGTTTTGTCAGGTAAGTAAATCACTTACAAGTCTCAGGTTTGGGGCCAAGGTAGCCCACCGTTGGGGGTTCAGAGCAACCCCTAAGTTATCACACCAGCAGCTCAGGGCCGGTCAGGTGCAAAGGTCAAAGAGGTGCCCAAAACACATAGGCTTCAATGGAGAGAAGGGGTGCCCCGGTTCCAGTCTGCCAGCAGGTAAGTACCCACGTCTTCGGAGGGCAGACCAGGGGGGTTTTGTAGGGCACCGGGGGACACACAAGTCTGCACAGAAAGTACACCCTCAGCAGCGCGGGGGCGGCCGGGTGCAGTGTGCAAACACGCGTCGGGTTCACAATGGTTTTCAATGAGAGATCAAGGGATCTCTTCAGCGTTGCAGGCAGGCAAGGGGGGGGCTCCTCGGGGTAGCCACCACCTGGGCAAGGGAGAGGGCTTCCTGGGGGTCACTCCTGCACCGAAGTTCCGTTCCTTTAGGTGCTGGGGGCTGCGGGTGCAGGGTCTTTTCCAGCCGTCGGGAAATGGAGTTCAGACAGTCGCGGTCAGGGGGAGCCTGGGGATTCCCTCTGCAGGAGTCGCTGTGGGGGCTCAGGTGGGACAACTTTGGTTACTCACAGTCGTAGAGTCGCTGGAGGGTCCTCCCTGAGTTGTTTGTTCTCCACCAGTCGAGTCGGGGTCGCGGGGTGCAGTGTTGCAAGTCTCACGCTTCTTGCGGGGAGTTGCAGGGGTCTTTAAATCTGCTCCTTGTAACAAAGTTGCAGTTCTTTTGGAGCAGTGCCGCTGTCCTCGGGAGTTTCTTGTCTTTTTCGAAGCAGGGCAGTCCTGAGAGGATTCAGAGGTCGCTGGTCCCTTGGAAAGCGTCGCTGGAGCAGGTTTCTTTGGAAGGCAGGAGACAGGCCGGTAAGTCTGGGGCCAAGGCAGTTGGTGTCTTCTGTTCTTCCTCTGCAGGGGTTTGTCAGCTCAGCAGTCCTTCTTCTTGTTAGTTGCAGGAATCTAAATTCTTAGGTTCAGGGGAGCCCTTAAATACTAAATTTAAGGGCGTGTTTAGGTCTGGGTGGTTAGTAGCCAATGGCTACTAGCTCTGAGGGTGGGTACACCCTCTTTGTGCCTCCTCCCAAGGGGAGGGGGTCACATTCCTATCCCTATTGGGGGAATCCTCCTTCTACAAGATGGAGGATTTCTAAAAGTCAGAGTCACCTCAGCTCAGGACACCTTAGGGGCTGTCCTGACTGGCCAGTGACTCCTCCTTGTTTTTCAAATTATCTCTCCTGGACTTGCCGCCAAAAGTGGAGGCTGGGTCCAGGGGGCAGGCATCTCCACTAGCTGGAGTGCCCTGGGGCATTGTAACACGAAGCTTGAGCCTTTGAAGTTCACTGCTAGGTGTTACAGTTCCTGCAGGGGGGAGGTGTGAAGCACCTCCACCCAGAGCAGGCTTTGTTTCTGTCCTCAGAGAGCACAAAGGCTCTCACCGCATGAGGTCAGACACTCGTCTCTCAGCAGCAGGCTGGCAGAGACCAGTCAGTCCTGCACTGAACAATTGGGTAAAATACAGGGGGTATCTCTAAGATGCCCTCTGTGTGCATTTTTTAATAAATCCAACACTGGCATTAGTGTGGGTTTATTATTCTGAGAAGTTTGGTGCCAAACTTCCCAGTATTCAGTGTAGCCATTATGGAGCAGTGGAGTTCGTTTTTGACAGACTCCCAGCCCATATACTCTTGTGGCTACCCTGCACTTACAATGTCTAAGGTTTTGCTTAGACACTGTAGGGGCATAGTGCTTATGCACCTATGTCCTCACCTGTGGTATAGTGCACCCTGCCTTAGGGCTGTAAGGCCTACTAGAGGGGTGACTTACCTATGCCACAGGCAGTGTGAGGTTGGCATGGCACCCTGAGGGGAGTGCCATGTCGACTTAGTCATTTTCTCCCCACCAGCACACACAAGCTGGTAAGCAGTGTGTCTGTGCTGAGTGAGGGGTCCCTAGGGTGGCATAAGACATGCTGCAGCCCTTAGAGACCTTCCCTGGCATCAGGGCCCTTGGTATCATGGGTACCAGTTACAAGGGACTTACCTAGGTGCCAGGGTTGTGCCAATTGTGGAAACAATGATACATTTTAGGTGAAAGAACACTGGTGCTGGGGCCTGGTTAGCAGGGTCCCAGCACACTTCTCAGTCAAGTCAGCATCAGTATCAAGCAAAAAGTGGGGGGTAACTGCAACAGGAAGCCATTTCTTTACACAAGCCCCCCCCAGCCCACAGGCCAGGAGACTCAGCCAAAGCTGGGAGTGTCTTCCTAGTCTGTCAGGTGAGGAAGAGTAGAGGAAATAGGCTGGTTTGTTGCAGGGCCTACTCTGCCTTACATCCTCCTGTCCAGGTCATTCCCTCTGGGGAACTGACCCACTTCCACAGTGATAGGACCTAGTCTGAATTGCCTCTTGTCTGTGTCTTTAATGTCTACACCCATTCTCTCTATTTTGGGGTTAGAGGTATCCACCTCTGCTAATCTTATCTTAGCCAGGGTCACCCCTAGCTTACCCAAAGAGGTTACCCAGAGCTGGAGTAACCCCACCATGACCAACAGGGTCAGGGGGCCTAACTTGCTATTTGGTATGGGGTCAGACCAACATGCCAGGGATAGTGCAGCCATAAAGGCTAACACCCAGCAGAGGCCACTGACAGCTGTCAGTGCCCAGAACCACACTTTTAGCTCTTCACCTACAAGGGAAGGGGCTAAGTTACAGGCTTCTTTGGGTTCAGGGTGCCTGTCAGCTGTATTAGAGTGGGGGGTTACCACATCTTGTAGTAAACACCCTTCTTCCACTCTTTCTTCTATTAGCTGAGGAGCCACCCACTCAGGCTTAACAGTTGCCTGACTAGCCAGGACTTCTTGTGGGTCAGGTTGGACTTTAACAGTGCAATTTTTGGAGTTCTCCCCTACTGGAGCAGAATCTCCCTGGCTTGCTGGAACCTTGGCTAAAGGTTGTCCACCTTTCCTACTCGGTTTTCCTTTCTTTTTCTTCTGGGGCCTACTTGCAATTACTGCAGGGGTAGCACCTCCAGAGTCCTTGGGAGAGGACTGGCACTGGACCAGTTCCTCTCTTGGGCCCTGACTAACCTCTGGGTAGTCATTTCCAAGGAGACAATCAAGGGGGAGGTCTGTACTGACTACCACCCTTCTCCAGCTAAAAGTCCCACCCACTTCTATGGGCACAAAAGCCACTGGCCTATCAGTGACCCTGTCTGGGCTAACTCTTACTCTGGCAGTCTCACCTGGGATGTACTGGTTTGAGAACACCAGCCTGTCATGCACAATAGTGTGACTGGCACAAGTGTCTCCCAGGGCAGTGGCTGGGATTCCATTCACCAGTAGGTGGTGGCAGTGTCTACTTCCCTCTGGAATCGCCAACTCACCTGTTGGGCCCTTTTTCCAGTTGAAGGCTATGAACACCTCCTCATCTGAGGAGTCATCCCCAATGGCTACACTGGTCACCCCTGGGAGTTTGCTAGGGGGGGTATTTTTGGGACAAGAAGTGTCCTTGGTGTGGTGCCCTGTCTGTCTACAGTTATGGCACCATGCCTTAGTGGCATCCCAGTTCTTACCCTGGTACCCACCTTTGTTTTGGGTTGTGTCTCGGGGCCCACCCACCTGTTCTGGTTTTTGGGGGCCTACAGAGGACTCTTTTTCTTTGTTTCTAGTGTCACCCACTTTCTCCTGGGGAGTCTTTGTAACCCCTTTCTTTTGGTCACCCACAGTGGACGTTTTGGTTACCCTAGTCTTGACCCAGTGGTCTGCCTTCTTTCCCAATTCTTGGGGAGAAATTGGACCTAGGTCTACCAGATACTGATGCAACTTTTCATTTTAGCAGTTACTTAAAATGTGTTCTTTCATAAACAAATTATAAAGCCCAACATAGTCATGCACTTCATTTCCAGTTACCCAACCATCCAGTGTTTTCACTGAGTAGTCAACAAAATCAACCCAGGTCTGGCTCGAGGATTTTTGAGCCCCCCTGAATCTAATTCTATACTCCTCAGTGGAGAATCCAAAGCCCTCAATCAGGGTACCCTTCATGAGGTCATAAGATTCTGCATCTTTTCCAGAGAGTGTGAGGAGTCTATCCTTACACTTTCCAGTGAACATTTCCCAAAGGAGAGCACCCCAGTGAGATTTGTTCACTTTTCTGGTTACACAAGCCCTCTCAAAAGCTGTGAACCATTTGGTGATGTCATCACCATCTTCATATTTAGTTACAATCCCTTTAGGGATTTTCAACATGTCAGGAGAATCTCTGAACCTATTTATGTTGCTGCCACCATTGATGGGTCCTAGGCCCATCTCTTGTCTTTCCCTTTCTATGGCTAGGATCTGTCTTTCCAAAGCCAATCTTTTGGCCATCCTGGCTAACTGGATGTCCTCTTCACTGGAGTTATCCTCAGGGATTTCAGAGAGGTTGGTCCCTCCTGTGAGGGAACCAGCATCTCTGACTATGATTTGTGGAGTCAGGGCTTGAGAGGCCCTGTTCTCCCTAGATAGGACTGGTGGGGGGGAATCACCCTCCAAGTCACTATACTCATCCTCTGTGTTGCCATCCTCAGAGGGGTTGGCTCTTTCAAACTCTGCCAACAGCTCCTGGAGCTGTAGTTTGGAAGGTCTGGAGCCCATTGCTATTTTCTTTATTTTACAGAGTGACCTTAGCTCTCTCATTTGGAGATGGAGGTAAGGTGTGGTGTCGAGTTCCACCACATTCACATCTGTGCTAGACATTATGGGGGTAATTCTGAGCTCGGCGGTAAAAGCCGTTTACCGCCGGTCAGAAGGCCGCCAACAATACCGCCGCGGCCGCGGTTAGCCGCTACGGACATTCTGACCCACAACTGCAAAACCTCCAAAAATCCGACCTCCACTGCAGTCCGCCACATCAGCGGGCAGTGGTAAACTGGAGATGACCAAACCTCCACCGCCACGCCAACAGGAATACGCCCATGCCAATACGACCCGCAAATCCACGAGGCGGTCTTTCAAACGCGGTAGTCCATTGGCGGTACACACCGCCGCGGTCAAAATACACACACCTTTACAAAACTCTACCACATTGGACAATGTGAAAGGCACACACCTGAAACACATACACACACCACACCCACACACCCAATACAATATAAAAGACACACCCACATCACCCACAAACCCCTACTAACAAAAATCAGAGACGAAGGAGAGAGAGAAACATCACAGAATAGAGAGCTACATCACACAGAGGCACACTACACCATCACACACACCACATAGAAGCACAAAGCACCACACACCAACACACACATCACCACATACAACACCCCACACCTCATACACACCACCCCATGGCACCCCAAAGGCACCCACGCTTTTCGGACCAAGAACTCCGGGTCATGGTGGAGGAAATTATAAGAGTTGAACCGCAGCTCTTCGGCTCACAGGTGCAGCACACCACCATAGCCAGGAAGGCGGAGCTATGGCAGCGGATCGTGGACAGGGTCAACGCGGTGGGATAGCATCCCAGAAATAGGGACGACATCAGAAAACGCTGGAACGACCTACGGGGGAAGGTGCGCTCGATGGTCTCGCGACACAACATCGCAGACCACCACCCACACCACCCGAATTCACAGCATGGGAGCAAGAGGTACTAAACATCCTGCATCCTGAGGGCCTCGCTGGAGTATCCGGAGGAATGGACTCTGGTAAGTACAAGCTCAACTACTTCACCCCCCCTCAGCATGCTAACCACCACCCCCACCCTCACCCCCAACCCCCCATCACACATCCTCCCTGAGAATGTCTCTCCAGCACAACCCACCCAACACCAACCCCTGCATGCCACCACAAACTATGGACACCCATCACCTAAGCATGACCACTGCACATACCCCCCCCCCACAAAACACCCTCACAACACCTCCCCCAAGGGAATGCCAGCACTGGGGGACAAGGGCACTCATAAATCGCACGCAATTGCACACACAGAAACAATAACCATACTCTCTTACCCCATGCAAGACCCGAACGACAACACACCGGTCAGGAGGGACCAGAAATGTCCATCCCACCCCCGGAAGAGGCCCCTAGTGATGACAGCAGCTCTGTCGACCTGGAACCTGATGACCAGCCCGGACCATCGGGGACCTCTGGACAGTCGGTTCCCCTCAGGCAGCCACAGGCCACAGCAGACCCAACCCCCTCTGGGAACAACAGCACAGCTCCCACCCAGCGGGCCCATGCCTCTGTCTCTAGGACAGGTCAATCAGCGGTGTGTCTGCCACTACAGGGCACCCAGGGTAACCCACCACCCAAACAACAACAGGGACCTGGGGGCAGTGGTAGTGGGCACACCGTCCAGGGGACAGAGGCCGGGGGAAACCGGGAAACTCGGAGGGCTGCTGTGCGACAGGGGGGGGAGGAGAGGCCCAGGGAACCCACTCTCCAAGAGGCCCTCACCACCATCATGGCAGCCTACCACCACTCACAAGAGACGATGGCGACGGTACTGGCCAGGTTCCAGGAGATCCAGGCACAGCAGGAGGAACGCTACATGGGGTTCAGCGAACAACTAACCAACATCTCTACCGCTATGGGGAGCATAGTCCAGGCCCTCAACCGTATAGAGGACACGTTTCGGGACCATGTGGCATCACACAGGGCCCCTGTCACTAGCCCGGAACAGGAACAGCCTACCACCTCCGCCGGCGCTAGTGGACAGGAGGCCCCACCACAACGACAGGCCACCAGAACCCCACCTCCTGCTGAACAACAACCACCCCGCAAGAGGAGCCTGAGATCCAAAAAAATCGACAGAGTAGGATGTCAAGACCCCCGCCAGCATCAGATACCCCCTGAAGTCCTCCCACTGTCCCACATTGCCACCCTGTCAAACCTTGAACTGCCCCTGCTCCATCCTTCCACAGGCATATGGACAATGCACCTGTGAGACTGAGAACTGGACTCCGCCATGGACATCACTCCACCCCCACCCATCACCGTTTGACTAGAATGTACCATCATCTTGCACTAAAAATAAATCACTCATTGCACAGAAATCAATCAGGACTCAGCCTGTATTATTTACAAATGTATAACACATTACATATCAATTACGTTCTGTTAACTTTGTGCTGAACACATACCGAGGTCACTTAGCATTAGTCCATGGGCTAACCAAGCAGAAGTCACGCAGTGGGTCATACAGCACTGAAAAGGGAACGGAAAATCAAACATCAGTGTTAAAGTTCTGGGGGGAAATAGACAAAGTTGAGATGCAGGAGGCTTTCAGGAAATGTAAAATGGCATGGGTGATTCTTACCTGTGTGCTACTGAAAATACTGTTCTATTACTCTGTCCCTGTTGTCTGTGTCATCTTCTGAGTCTTCCTCCTCTTCACTCTCCGCAGGCTCCACAGCTGCTTCAACACCACCATCTGCACCATCCTCCTGCAGGAAAGGAACCTGACGTCACAATGCCAGATTGTGAAGCATACAGCAGGCCACGATGATATGGCACACCTTCTTTGGTGAGTACATCAGGGATCCCCCTGTCATATGCAGGCACCTAAACCTGGCCTTCAGGAGGCCAAAGGTCCTTTCTATGATCCTCCTAGTTCGCCCATGGGCCTCATTTTACCGTTCCTCTGCCCTTGTCCGGGGATTCCTCACTGGGGTCAGTAGCCAAGGCAGGTTGGGGTAACCAGAGTCACCTATTAGCCACACACGTTGTCTCTGTAGCTGCTCCATCACATAGGGGATGCTGCTATTTCGCATAACATACACATCATGCACTGACCCAGGGAACTTGGCATTTACATGGGAGATGTACTGGTCAGCCAAACAGACCACCTGGACATTCATCGAATGGTAATTTTTCCTGTTTCTGTACACCTGCTCATCGTCTTTTGGGGGCACCAAAGCCACATGGGTCCCATCAATGGCACCAATGATGATGGGGATATGTCCAAGGGCATAGAAATCACCCTTCACTGTAGGCAAATCACCCTCCTCTGGGAAAATGATGTAGCTCCGCATGAGTTTCATCAGGGCAGACAACACTCTGGACAAAATCTTGGAAAACATAGGCTGAGACATTCCAGATGACATGGCCACTGTTGTCTGGAATGACCCACTTGCCAAAAAATGGAGGACTGACAGAACCTGCACCAGAGGGGGAATGCCTGTGGGTTGGCGGATGGGGGACATCAGGGCTGGCTCCAGCTGGGCACACAGTTCATGTATAGTGGCACGGTCAAGTCTGTAGCGTAGTATGATATGGCGTTCTTCCATTGTCGAGAGGTCCACCAGCGGACGTACACGCGAGGATTCATCCTTCTCCTCGGAAGTCCCAGCGGACGGTGCCTAGGAAGGACAACATGGAGCACCGAGTCAGGCAAACCACAGGTACGTTCACACAGCTTGCACAGTTAAAGAATCGCAATGCATTGAAAGGCGTGTATGTGTGGCAATTCAAGGCCTAGGCCTGTGTGACGCAGTCAAATTTAAGCCATGTGGGCCCTTGAAATGGCGGCTGCCTGACCTGTGAAGTGGGACAATGGGATGTGAGGTCAATGCGCTGGCGTGGCACACCGTGGCGGTAGGCGGTCGAAGACCGCTGTACGAAGTCGTATTGGTTAACATTGAACCCTATGGGATTCAGGAGCCAATGACGATGTGCGCCGGCGGTCGCGGTACGCACCGCCGCGGTACGCACCGCCGCAGGCGTGACCGCCATTTTCTATCTGATTAATCACTCGAGACCTGATCATCCACAGGAGAGGACCTATACTGCAAGTGCTACTGTGAACTCGGTCTGGAAGTGACAATGGCTGCTGCGACTGGGGAAAGGGCCCCTGCCTTCACATCTGAAGAGTTGGAGAAACTTGTGGATGGGGTCCTCCCCCAGTATGCGCTACTCTACGGTCCTCCAGACCAACAGGTGAGTACACTGAGTGCTCCTTGAATGGTCTATGCCTGTGTGGAGTGGGGTGGCTGTCAGTTGGTGGGGTGGGGAGAAAATGAGGAGTGCAACGCACGACAGATGTGAGAATGGGCCACATGGCAAGGTTGGGGAGGGGGGGCATTTACTCCATACATGCAGAAATGTGACGTTTTCTCTTTCCCACCCTGTACATGTCAAACAGGTGAGCGCCCATCAGAAAATCGATATTTGGCGTGCCATCGCCAAGGAAGTCCGGGCCCTGGGGGTCTACACCAGACGGGGCACCCACTGTCGGAAGAGGTGGGAGGACATCCGCCGCGGAACCCGTAAGACCGCAGAGACCCTGCTGGGGATGGCCTCCCGACCTAGGAGGGGTGCCAGCCGTACCCTGACCCCCCTGATGTCCCGGATCCTGGCAGTGGCCTACCCTGAGTTGGATGGGCGCTTGAGGACAGCACAGCAGACACAAGGGGGTGAGTATCAGCACATTCTGCTATCCTTACGTGCAGTTGAGGCGTCTGGGTGGGGGAGGAGGCCTGTGTGTGACAGTAGGCCAGGGCGCTTTCCGTAGTGTAGTCCCCTCCCTTAGACATGGCCCTGTGCCCCCGCCCCCCACCTCTGTAGGGTGCCAAGTGCAGCTATCCATGGTCCTCCATCACCCATGTGCGCGTCTGTTGTCCCTAGACCTGTTGGCCTAGTCAGAAGTACTGAGTAGTATACCCCAAGTTCGCGGCTTAGTGCACGAGGCACCTGTGTCTGTCCTCTCCGCCAAGGGTTTTGACAAGGCATACACTCAACGTTGTTTTATTTCTCCCCCCACCCTTATTCTTTGTTTTCTTGTGCATTAGCATCATCAGGCGGAGGAGAATTGGCGTCGGAGCACGAGGGAGCTGCAGGTCACCAGGCCCCGGTGGGCACTGACACAGACACCGAGGGCACCAGTGATCCGGAGGGCGAGGGGAGCACCACAACGGGGGCCGGTGGAGACACCAGCGACACGGACACGTCCTCGTTTGGGAGCTCCCTAGCGGGGGCGGCAACATCTGTGCCCCCCGCAACAACAGGTACAGCCGCCACCCAGCGCACCAGCACCGCCCTCCCAGCAGCCCCTCAGTCTTCGCTCCGTGCCCGTTCGCCCAGGAACGAGCGTTCACTTCTCTGGCCTCAGCACTGACGGCAGCCATTGTCCCTGTCTCCAGTCTCCCTCTTCTGACTGCCTCCACCCTTTCTCTGTCTCCTGTTCCTCAGCCTATCCCATCCACACCATCAGACCAGCCTGCACACACCTCAACACCCAAGGCCAGCTCATCCAAACATAAGCACCACAGAACACACAAGCATTCACCCAAGCAACACCCAGATGCAGACATACCAACATTCACTCCCACCTCTGTGTCCCCCACCTCCTCGTCTCCCTCCTCCCTCCCTGTGACGTCTACACTCCCACCTGCGTGCACACCAACATCAGCCAGTTCTTCCATCACCAGCACACCCTCCACTACAGTCCTCACACGTGCAGTCACCACCCCCACTGCCATCTACACGTCCCCTGTGTCCTCTCCCACTGTGTCTGTCACCCCCTCTTCCAAGACACATAAATGCAGGCAGCCACCCAAGCAACAG
Organism: Pleurodeles waltl; assembly: GCF_031143425.1. Taxonomy (NCBI): domain Eukaryota; kingdom Metazoa; phylum Chordata; class Amphibia; order Caudata; family Salamandridae; genus Pleurodeles; species Pleurodeles waltl. The sequence continues at coordinate 845,209,987 of NC_090436.1, forward strand.
CCAACCACCTCCCGACAGCCTACGTCCCAGTCACCTGCACCCAAGGACAGCACACCTGACTCTCCTACAACCACATCCTCTTCCTCTACTTCTATCACCACTACTCCTACCCTTTACCTTGGTCCAAAGAAGTATTACCTCTCCAATGTTAACCTCTTTCCCTCCTCTGACCCACCCCCTCCATCTGGGAAAAGTCCCAAAGGCACCTCAGCCACCACCAGCCCAGCTGCTAAGGTACAAGTGGTGCATGGAATATGGAGCCCACCCTTTGGCGGCAGTGACACTTCACTGAGCAGCAAGGGGACTGCCAGTCCCCCCCCAGGCAAGAGGACCCGGAAAGTGAAGGGCCGCCGTGAGCGGACTGAGACGGCTGCCCCCAAGGAGGTAACTCCGGCCACTTCACCTGCCACAACAGCCAGGGGAGGCAAGGGCCCGAGAGCCCCATCTAAGGAGCAGAAGGGCAGCAGGGCGGAGAGGCCAGCCAGCAGGATCGCGGAGCAGGAGGGCCCCACACACCCCATCCCGCCTGCAAGGGACGACACCAAAGGGCCCAGGACTCCGTCTCCGAAGGGGCCTGACACTGCACGTTCGGAGGGCGAGTGAGCAGGTTGTCAAGGCCAGGTCTGACTCCCTACACTGACTGGAAGAGCACCGCTGAACAGGGCCCCGCCATGAAGACAAGCACCGCTGAACAGGGCCCGCCGTGCAGAAGAGCACCGCTGAACAGGGCCCCGCCATGAAGACAAGCACCGCTGAACAGGGCCCGCCGTGCAGGAGAGCACCGCTGAACAGGGCCCCGCCGTGCAGGAGAGCACCGCTGAACAGGGCCCCGCCGTGCAGAAGAGCACCGCTGAACAGGGCCCCGCCGTGCAGAAGAGCACCGCTGAACAGGGCCCGCCATGAAGACAAGCACCACTGAACAGGACCCCGCCGTGCAGAAGAGCACCGCTGAACAGGGCCCCGCCATGAAGACGAGCACCGCTGAACAGGGCCCCGCCGTGCAGGAGAACACCGCTGAACAGGGTCCCGCCGTGCAGGAGAGCACCGCTGAACAGGGCCCCGCCGTCTCAAGCACCGCTCCGCTGGGCCCTTCCTGTCAAGCACCGCTCCGCTGGGCCCCGCCGTCTCACGCACCGCTCCGCTGGGCCCTTCCTGTCAAGCACCGCTCCGCTGGGCCCTTCATCTCAAGCACCGCTCCGCTGGGCCCGCCGTCTCAAGCACCGCTCCGCTGGGCCCTTCCTGTCGAGCACCGCTCCGCTGGGCCCTTCATCTCAAGCACCGCTCCGCTGGGCCCTTCCTGTCAAGCACCGCTCCGCTGGGCCCTTCCTGTCAAGCACCGCTCCGCTGGGCCCCGCCGTCTCACGCACCGCTCCGCTGGGCCCTTCCTGTCAAGCACCACTCCGCTGGGCCCGCCGTCTCACGCACCGCTCCGCTGGGCCCTTCCTGTCAAGCACCGCTCTGCTGGGCCCTTCCTGTCAAGCACCGCTCCGCTGGGCCCTTCATCTCAAGCACCGCTCCGCTGGGCCCCGCCGTCTCAAGCACCGCTCCGCTGGGCCCTTCCTGTCAAGCACCGCTCCGCTGGGCCCTTCCTATCAAGCACCGCTCCGCTGGGCCCTTCATCTCAAGCACCGCTCCGCTGGGCCCCGCCGTCTCAAGCACCGCTCCGCTGGGCCCTTCCTGTCAAGCACCGCTCCGCTGGGCCCTTCATCTCAAGCACCGCTCCGCTGGGCCCTTCCTGTCAAGCACCGCTCCGCTGGGCCCTTCCTGTCAAGCACCGCTCCGCTGGGCCCTTCATCTCAAGCACCGCTCCGCTGGGCCCTTCCTGTCAAGCACCGCTCCGCTGGGCCCCGCCGTCTCACGCACCGCTCCGCTGGGCCCTTCCTGTCAAGCACCGCTCCGCTGGGCCCGCCGTCTCAAGCACCGCTCCGCTGGGCCCTTCCTGTCAAGCACCGCTCCGCTGGGCCCTTCCTGTCAAGCACCGCTCCGCTGGGCCCTTCATCTCAAGCACCGCTCCGCTGGGCCCCGCCGTCTCAAGCACCGCTCCGCTGGGCCCTTCCTGTCAAGCACTGTTCACGGTTCACTGTGCCCACCATGCATCCTCCATGACCAGTGGACTCTGTTATCCACCTGATGGACTGTGGCTTTGCACTCCCCAGGATGGCACAGTGGGCAAGCCACCCACTGTAGAGACTTTGAGAGACTGTGGCTTTGCACTCCCCAGGATATGTCAGTGGGCATGGTGGCCCCTTCGTGGATCTGGCGTCGTGGACTCATGTGGCTGTGGTCCCCCCCCCTTCCCTTCCCCCTGAGGTGCCTGTAGTTTTGTCACCAGATGCCCCTGCAGTGTTCTCTCCAAAGGACTCAGGTCTCCTGTGTGGGCTTTGCCCTTGTTTCGCTACACTTTGGCCCACGGACATGATGAATTCGTAAGATGTGCAGGACTACTTGCTTCAGTTATCCACTGCTGTGTAAATACTTTTTTTTAATGAAATATTTTTTGATGGTTGAATAAGACTTTTCTGCAGCTATTTTGTACATAAATATTTATTCTCAATTTGGTTATGTCATTGTATTTTTTACGGGTGTTTGGGTGGTGTCACTGTGAGTTGTTGCTCTGCATTGGTGTGTACATCTTGGGGGGGGGTGGGGGTCGCATATGTGTGTGCCCGTAACCTTTCGTCCTCCCCCCTCCCCTGTGTCGTAGGTGCAGGGCTCACCGTTGTCGTCTGCGCCGGACTTCGTACTCGTGGTAGATGAGAAGGTAGACGAGAGCAGGTAGGATTTTTAATTCGGGTTCCATGCTGTCCTCCTTCCTCGTGGAGTGCGTAGAGGTGAGCGTTTTCCCGTTCGTAGTCTGTTTCCGCCGTGTTTTTATCGGCGGTGCTCCCGCCCCGGAAAAGGTGGCGGATTGGTGAGTTGTGATAGTGTGGGCGGTACATTGTCTGCCGCCTGGCTGTTGGCGGTGACCGCCGCGCTGTTTGTCGGTCCCGCCGTGGCGGTCGGAGTGTTAAAGTGGCGGGCTGTGTTGGCGGTTCCCGCCAGGGTCAGAATTCCATTTTTTGGACCGCCGGCCTGTTGGCGGTTTGGCCGCCGCTTTATCACCGACCGCCAGGGTTAGAATCACCCCCTATGCTTCTAAAAGTTGGAATACTTTTTAAGAAACTAAAAACTGGTTCTAGAATCTAATTCAAACTTTTACCAAACTTTTAAACTCTAAAAGAAATGCTAAACAGGAACTAACACAAGGCCCAGCAGGACTTTTAAGAATTTAGAGAAATTTCAAATTGCAAAAATCATTTTCTAATGACAATTTTTGGAATTTGTCGTGTGATCAGGTATTGGCTGAGTAGTCCAGCAAATGCAAAGTCTTGTACCCCACCGCTGATCCACCAATGTAGGAAGTTGGCTCTGTATGTGCTATTTCAAAGTAAGGAATAGCATGCACAGAGTCCAAGGGTTCCCCTTAGAGGTAAAATATTGGTAAAAAGAGATAATACTAATGCTCTATTTTGTGGTAGTGTGGTCGAGCAGTAGGCTTATCAAAGGAGTAGTGTTAAGCATTTGTTGTACATACACACAGGCAATAAATGAGGAACACACACTCAGAGACAAATCCAGCCAATAGGTTTTGTTATAGAAAAATATCTTTTCTTAGTTTATTTTAAGAACCACAGGTTCAAATTTTACATGTAATATCTCATTTGAAAGGTATTGCAGGTAAGTACTCTAGGAACTTTTAATCATTACTTTAGCATGTATACTTTTTACATAAAACACAATAAGCTGTTTTAAAAGTGGACATAGTGCAATTTTCACAGTTCCTGGGGGAGGTAAGTTTTTGTTAGTTTTGTCAGGTAAGTAAATCACTTACAAGTCTCAGGTTTGGGTCCAAGGTAGCCCACCGTTGGGGGTTCAGAGCAACCCCTAAGTTATCACACCAGCAGCTCAGGGCCGGTCAGGTGCAAAGGTCAAAGAGGTGCCCAAAACACATAGGCTTCAATGGAGAGAAGGGGGTGCCCCGGTTCCAGTCTGCCAGCAGGTAAGTACCCGCGTCTTCGGAGGGCAGACCAGGGGGGTTTTGTAGGACACCGGGGGGGACACAAGTCAGCACAGAAAGTACACCCACAGCAGCGCGGGGCGGCCGGGTGCAGTGTGCAAACACGCGTCGGGTTCACAATGGTTTTCAATGAGAGATCAAGGGATCTCTTCAGCGTTGCAGGCAGGCAAGGGGGGGGCTCCTCGGGGTAGCCACCACCTGGGCAAGGGAGAGGGCTTCCTGGGGGTCACTCCTGCACCGAAGTTCCGTTCCTTTAGGTGCTGGGGGCTGCGGGTGCAGGGTCTTTTCCAGCCGTCGGGAAATGGAGTTCAGACAGTCGCGGTCAGGGGGAGCCTGGGGATTCCCTCTGCAGGCGTCGCTGTGGGGGCTCAGGGGGGACAACTTTGGTTACTCACAGTCGTAGAGTCGCCGGAGGGTCCTCCCTGAGTTGTTTGTTCTCCACCAGTCGAGTCGGGGTCGCCGGGTGCAGTGTTGCAAGTCTCACGCCTCTTGCGGGGAGTTGCAGGGGTCTTTAAATCTGCTCCTTGTAACAAAGTTGCAGTTCTTTTGGAGCAGTGCCGCTGTCCTCGGGAGTTTCTTGTCTTTTTCGAAGCAGGGCAGTCCTCAGAGGATTCAGAGGTCGCTGGTCCCTTGGAAAGCGTCGCTGGAGCAGGTTTCTTTGGAAGGCAGGAGACAGGCCGGTAAGTCTGGGGCCAAGGCAGTTGGTGTCTTCTGTTCTTCCTCTGCAGGGGTTTGTCAGCTCAGCAGTCCTTCTTCTTGTTAGTTGCAGGAATCTAAATTCTTAGGTTCAGGGGAGCCCTTAAATACTAAATTTAAGGGCGTGTTTAGGTCTGGGGGGTTAGTAGCCAATGGCTACTAGCCCTGAGGGTGGGTACACCCTCTTTGTGCCTCCTCCCAAGGGGAGGGGGTCACATTCCTATCCCTATTGGGGGAATCCTCCTTCTACAAGATGGAGGATTTCTAAAAGTCAGAGTCACCTCAGCTCAGGACACCTTAGGGGCTATCCTGACTGGCCAGTGACTCCTCCTTGTTTTTCTCATTATCTCTCCTGGACTTGCCGCCAAAAGTGGGTGCTGGGTCCAGTGGGCGGGCATCTCCACTAGCTGGAGTGCCCTGGGGCATTGTAACACGAAGCTTGAGCCTTTGAAGCTCACTGCTAGGTGTTACAGTTCCTGCAGGGGGGAGGTGTGAAGCACCTCCACCGAGAGCAGGCTTTGTTTCTGTCCTCAGAGAGCACAAAGGCTCTCACCGCATGAGGTCAGACACTCGTCTCTCAGCAGCAGGCTGGCAGAGACCAGTCAGTACTGCACTGAACAATTGGGTAAAATACAGGGGGTATCTCTAAGATGCCCTCTGTGTGCATTTTTTAATAAATCCAACACTGGCATTAGTGTGGGTTTATTATTCTGAGAAGTTTGGTGCCAAACTTCCCAGTATTCAGTGTAGCCATTATGGAGCTGTGGAGTTCGTTTTTGACAGACTCCCAGCCCATATACTCTTATGGCTACCCTGCACTTACAATGTCTAAGGTTTTGCTTAGACACTGTAGGGGCATAGTGCTCATGCACCTATGTCCTCACCTGTGGTATAGTGCACCCTGCCTTAGGGCTGTAAGGCCTGCTAGAGGGGTGACTTACCTATGCCACAGGCAGTGTGAGGTTGGCATGGCACCCTGAGGGGAGTGCCATGTCAACTTTCTCCCCACCAGCACACACAAGCTGGTAAGCAGTGTGTCTGTGCTGAGTGAGGGGTCCCTAGGGTGGCATAAGACATGCTGCAGCCCTTAGAGACCTTCCCTGGCATCAGGGCCCTTGGTACCATGGGTACCAGTTACAAGGGACTTACCTAGGGACCAGGGTTGTGCCAATTGTGGAAACAATGGTACATTTTAGGTGAAAGAACACTGGTGCTGGGGCCTGGTTAGCAGGGTCCCAGCACACTTCTCAGTCAAGTCACCATCAGTATCAAGCAAAAAGTGGGGGGTAACTGCAACAGGAAGCCATTTCTTTACACAGTCTCCATGTTAACCTATGAGAGGCGTAGGTCTTGCAACAGTGAAGACCAAATTTAGCAGTATTTCACTGTTAGGACATATAACACACATCAGTACATGTCCCACCATTAACATACACTGCATCCTGCCCATGGGGCTTCCTAGGGCCTACCTTAGGGGTGCCTTACATGTTTAAAAAGGAAAGGACTAGGCCTGGCAAGTGGGTACACTTGCCAAGTCAAATAAAACTGCACACACAGACACTGCAATGGCGGGTCTGAGCCATGTTTACAGAGCTACTTATGTGGGTGGCACAACCAGTGCTGCAGGCCCACTAGTAGCATCTGGTTTACAGGCCCTGGGCACCTCTACGGCACTTTACTTGGGACTTACTAGTAAATAAAATATGCCAATCATGGATAAGACAATTTTACACATACATTTTACATAGGAGCGCTTGCACTTTAGCACTGGTTAGCAGCAAAAACAGAGTCCAGCACACATCAACATCCTGGGAAGGAGAGGCAAACATTTAGGGGAGACCAAGCCGAGGATGCCAAGTCTAACATGGAACAGGAGGCCTGATGTTTTAATTGATCTTCACTGCCACACACCCTGCCATGTGTGATGTGGCAGACATTGTACTGGTAAAACAAAAATCACAATGCATTAAAATGACACTGCAAGTTGCAAATGTCTTTGCAACCTACAGTGTCAACAATGGGAGGCCTTCGGGGTAAGATGGCTATTTCCCATAACGACTCCCGATCCCCACAGACCCAATCCCCTGATAATCCACGTATAGATCTGGCATTCATGGCCCATCACTGAGATCAGAGTGGTCTGTGACTTAACTGCTACCACTGAGCAATCTGAGGGCTCCATCAACAAAAATCCAATGACACACTCTGGAGAATCCCAGTGTGACATCCACAACCCCGGCCTCTAATAATAAATAGGCCCCAGCAGCCTGAGGCTCTGAAGCTGGACACAGCCAGGACCTAGACCTGCAATTGAGGAATATTGGCGTGCCCCGGGGGAACAATAGTAGCCAAGAAGTGTGCCAACAGCTACTTTGGTGCCCCCTGTTGGAGGCTGGCCTGGGTTGTAGGGGGTACCAGAGGTACTTACACCTTGTGCCAGGTCCAGTTATCCCTTATTAGTGTAGAAGAGGTGTTTCTAGCAGCTTAGACTGATAGAAGGTAGCTATGGCAAAGCAGCTTAGGCTGAACTAGGAGACATGTAAAGCTCCTAATATACCATTTATATCATATGCACAATATCAAAAGAAAACACAATACACAGAGTTACTAAAAATAAAGGTACTTTATTTTTATGAGAATATGCCAAAAGTATCTCACTGAGTACCCTCAGTAAGAAGGTAAGTAATGTACACAAGTTATATGTACACAAACCAAAATTAGGTAAGTAAGAGCAAGAAAAGTAATGCAAACTGTGTAGAATTACAATAGGTTGCAATAGGAGAACATAGGTATAGGGGCAACACAAACCATATACTCCAAAAATGGAATGCGAACCATGAATGGACCCCAGACCTATGTGAGCTTGTAGAGGGTCGCTGGGACTGTAAGAAAAAAGTGAGGTTTAGAAAAATACCCCACTCCAAGACCCTGAAAAGTAGGAGTAAAATACACCTACTACCCCCAGAGAGCACAGAAGTCGTGATAGGGGGATTCTGCAGGAAGAACAAACACCAGCAGTGCACTGACAACGGATTTCCAGACCTGAGTACCTGTAGGACAAGGGGACCAAGTCCAATAGTAGCAACAGTGTCTGGGGGGGGCAGGAGCCCAGGAAACCCCAGCTGAAGGTGCAAGGAAGCTGCCACTGGTTGGAAGAAGCTTGGAGTTCTGCAAGAAAGAAGAGGACTAGGAACTTCTCTTTTGGAAGAGAGATGTCCCACATCGCGATGAAGCTTGCAGAGGTGTTCCCATGCAGAAAGACTGCAAACAAGCCTTGCTAGCTGCAAGGGTCATGGTAGAGGTTTTTGGGTGCTGCTGAGGACCAGGAAGGACCAAGATGTCGCCTTTTGGAGGAGAAGACAGAGGGGGCACTCAGCAACTCAGAGAGCCCTCACAGAAGCATGCAGCACCCGCAGAAGTACCCCAACCCGCACTTAGAAGAAAGGTGAACTGGAGTCCATGCAAAGTCACAAAAGGGAGTCCCACGATGCCGGAGGACAACTCAGAAGGTTGTACACTGCAGGACGGAGTGCAGGGGTCCCAGGCTAGGCTGTGCACGAAGGAAATCCTGGAAGAGTGCCCAGAAGCTGGAGCACCTGCAAATCACGCGGTACACAGCTTTGCAGTCTAGCGTGGGGAGGCAAGGACTTAACTCCACCAAACTTGGACTGAAGAGTCACTGGACTGTGGGAGTCACTTGGACAGAGTTGCTGTGTTCCAGGGACCACGCTCGTCAGGATGAGAGGGGACTCAGAGGACCAGTGATGCAGTCTTTTGGTGCCTGTGTTAGCAGGGGGAAGATTCCGTCCACCCACAGGAGATTTCTTCGGAGCTTCTGGTGCAGAGTGAAGGCATGCTACCCCCACAGCATGCACCACCTGGAAACAGTCAAGAAAGCAAGCAGGATTAGGCACTACAAGGTTGCTGGTAGTCGTATAGCTAGTTTGTTGCAGTTTTGCAGGCGTCCTGGAGCAGTCAGCGTCAATCCTTTGGTAGAAGGTGAAGAGGGGGATGCAGAGGAACTCTGGTGAGCTCTTGCATTCTTTATCTGAAGAATTTCCGAAAGCAGAGACCCTAAATAGCCAGAAAAGGAGGTTTGGCTACCAGGTTAGGAGGATTGGCTACCAAGAGAGGTAAGAGAATATCAGAAGGAGACTCTGACGTCACCTGCTGGCACTGACCATTTAGAGTAGTCCAGTGTGCCCCCAACACCTCTGTTTCCAAGATAGCAGAGGTCTGGGACACACTGGAGGAGCTCTGGGCACCTCCTCTGGAAGGTACTGGTCAGGGGAGTGGTCACTCCCCTTTCCTTTGTCCAGTTTCGCGCCATAGCAGGGCTGGGGGATCCCTGAACCGATGTAGTCTCGCTTATGCAGAGATGGGCACCATCTGTGCCCATCAAAGCATTTCCAGAGGCTGGGGGAGACTACTCCTCCCCTGCCCTTCACACCTATTTCCAAAGGGAGAGGGTGTAACACCCTCTCTCAGAGGAAATCCTTTGTTCTGCCTTCCTGGGCCAGGGCTGCCTGGACCCCAGGAGGGCAGAAACCTGTCTGAGGGGTTGGCAGCAGCTGCAGTGGAGACCCCGGAAAGGCAGTTTGGCAGTACCCGTGTTCTGTGCTAGAGACCCGGGGGATCATGGAATTGTCCCCCCAATTCCAGAATGGTATTGGGTGACAATTCCATGATCTTAGACATGTTACATGGCCATGTTCGGAGTTACCATTGTGAAGCTAAACATAGGTAGTGACCTATGTATAGTGCACGCATGTAATGGTGTCCCCGCACTCACAAATTCCGGGGAATTTGCCCTGAACGATGTGGGGGCACCTTGGCTAGTGCCAGGGTGCCCACACACTAAGTAACTTTGCACCCAACCTTCACCAGATGAAGGTTAGACATATAGGTGACTTATAAGTTACTTATGTGCAGTGGTAAATGGCTGTGAAATAACGTGGATGTTATTTCACTCAGGCTGCAGTGGCAGGCCTGTGTAAGAATTGTCAGAGCTCCCTATGGGTGGCAAAATAAATGCTGCAGCCCATAGGGATCTCCTGGAACCCCAATACCCTGGGTACCTCAGTACCATATACAAGGGAATTATGGGTGTACCAGTATGACAATGTGAATTGGTTAATTTAGTCACTAGCCTGTTAGTGACAAATTTGGAAAGCAGAGAGAGCATAACCACTGAGGTTCTGGTTAGAAGAGCCTCAGTGAGACAGTTAGGCATCACACAGGGAACACATAGAGGACACATATTTATGAGCACTGGGGCCCTGCCTGGCAGGGTCCCAGTGACACATAGACTAAAACAACATATGTACAGTGAAATATAGGGGTAACATGCCAGGCAAGATGGTACTTTCCTACACCCCCCATTGACTTGTGGCAGCAGACCCGTGACTAAGCTTGAGGCAATGACTTGCACCTTGTGCTCTGCCTCTCCGCTGTCCCTCTGACCTCTCGATAAGTGCTCCCAATGCCCCTTGACAACTGGAAACTCCTGTGAATATCCCAAGGGTACAGCTAATGTCATGCAGGGCCCCTGGTGAGTGGAAATGGGGCCCTACGAATAATGCCCCCTCTGCAGCCCCAGTCTTGGGGTATATTTGACCTATTGTTGTTTTATTTTTTACGCTGAAGCTATGCTGTGATACAATTGCACTGACCACAGAAATATACACACTGTATGACATGTCCCCTCGATCATTAGTACAAAGGAGTAAACTGGCCAGGCGACTAGGGCTTTCTGAACTCAAACACACATGGGTGACCCCTCATATGATTCTAAAATAAAGCTCATCTCCCGGAATGTAACAGGCCAGGGAGACAAGATTAAATGAAGAGTTGTGATGCAGTACATTAAGGGCCTCATTACAACCCTGTGGTAAATGCCGCCTACTGTCGTGCTGACGGCCGCCAACATACCGTGACAGAAGCAGTATTCCGCTATTGCTATCATGACCTGCACTGAGAAATCCCCCACTATACAGACACCCACACAAGTCCGCCACACCAAAGGTCAGTGATAAATTGGCGGTACCAAAACCCACACCGTTACGCCAACAGGAACACGCCCACAGTATCACAACCCACAAATCACCCCAGCTGTCTTTCAAACGTGGTAAACTATTGGCGGTACACACCGCCGCACTCAAAGTACACACATACTTACAAAACCACCCCACATTGGGCAATTCAAACTACACATAGCTGACACACATACACACACCACACCCACAAGACTATAATACACACACCCACATTACACACTACACCATCCACGCACCTCATACCACACACCACAACACATCACCCCACACCTCATCCCACACATCCTCAAACCTACCACTCACACCATATCCATGGCACCCCAAAGTCACCCCAGGTTTTCTGAGGAGGAGCTAAAGCTCATGATGGAGGAAATCTTCTAGGTAAAGCCACAGCTATTCGGATCACAGGTGCAGCAGACATCCATTGTAAGGAAGATAGAGCTATGGCGGAGAGTCGTGGACAGGGTCAACGCCATGGGAGAGCACCCCAGAACAAGGGATGACATCAGGAAGAGGTGGAATGACCTATGGGGGAAGGTGCGTTCCGTGGTTGCAAGACACCAGATAGCAGTACAGAGGATTGGCGGTGGACCCCCACCTCCTCCCCCACAACTAACAACATGGGAGGAGCAAGTCTTGGCGATCATGCATCCTGAGGGCCTCGCAGGAGTAGCAGGAGGACTGGACTCTGGTAAGTCAAATCTTTACTACTATATCCCCCACCCTACCTGTATGCCATCACAAACTCCTACCCCTACCCTCACCCCCATCACTCCACCACCTCACATATACCCCACCATCACAACCCACCCATCCCAATACCAAGCCCTGCATGCCACACCAAAGCATGGACACCCATCACAGACCTGCATGGACACCCATCACCACAGCATGCCCATCACAGAGATTCACCCCACCCACAAAACCACCACAAACACAAGGCCAAGCTGACAGGGAAATCACAATCATACAGGGAAACACACTTATGCACAAGATGGCACACGCAGATACATTAACACTGCATTTGCATCCCCACAGGACCCCTACTCAACGGAGAGGAGGTGCCAGCTACAACCAGTCCACCCCATGAAGAGGCCTACAGTGATGACAGCAGCTCTGCATTCCTGGATCAGGATGACCAACCTGGCCCATCAGGGACCTCTGGACAGTTGGTTCTCCTGTCACAGTCCCAAACCACCACAGAGCCTTCCCCCTCAGGAAACACCAGCACAGCACTCACCCACAGGGCTCATCCCTCTGTCCCCAGGACACGTCAATCAGCAGTGCGTCCACCACTACAGGGACCCCAGGCAACCCCATATACACAGGACAATCAGGGACCTGGGGTCAGTGGCAGTGGGCACACGGTTCAGGGGACAGAGGCACAGGACAAGAGGGAAGCTGGGGGGACTGCAGTGCGACAGGGGAGGAAAGGCCCAGGGAACCCACTCTCCACAAGGCTCTCTCCAACATCCTGGGAGCACACCACCATTCCCAGGCGACTATGGGCCAGATACTGGCCAAGCTGCAGGAGACCCAGTGGCTGCAGGAGGGACAGTACCTGGGGATCAGGGATGACCTAACAAACATCTACACCATCCTGGTCACCATTGCAGGGGTGTTGGGTGACATGGCCAACACCATGAGGGAGGCAGTGGCGCAACAACGGGCCCCTGACACTAGCCACACAGATGAACAGCCCTCCACCTCTGCGGCGCTAGTGGACAGGAACCACCACCACAGGACCAACAGGCCACCAGCACCCCACCCCCTGCAGAAGGAGAACCACCCCGCAAATGGTCCCTGTGATCAAGGCAGAAGCCAGAGAACATTGCCAAGACCCTGCCAAGAAATAAGACTCTCCTGAATGTCACCCTTCCGGCCCACTCTGTCACCCTGTCCACCTTCAACTGCCATTACTCCCCTTCCTATGCCCCCTTGGACAATGCGCCTGTGATACCAAGAGACTGGACTCTAACTGGACATTCCTCCACCATCACTCCTGCCCATTGCACATCCCCCTCTACTTATGAGCAGTGAAATAAATACCCTTGAATCAAAAATAAGTATGGTGTCTGTCAATTGATTGCAATATGTATTAGGTTAACAAGCTGTGAACATTTCAATCCATATGTCCAGTTATATATACATTGGTATGACCTGTAGTGGGCAGCAGCACACATAGCAGGAACCAGAGAGGGGCACAGGGATCTGAAAATAGACATGGCAAAGGGTAAAGTCAGTGGCCAGAAACATAGGGTAAGAGGCTGTCTTGTACAATGTCCAACAGTTAAATGAAATGTAATATGTACGTACAATGTCTTACCTGTTTGTCACTGGAAGTATTGCAGAAAAATGTTGCTCCTGTTGTCAACATCTTCTTCCTCTGCCTTCTCTTCCTCACTGTCCACAGGCTCCACTGCTGCCACAAGACCATCTCCAGGCTCATCCTCCTGCAGAAAAGGCACATGGTGTCTCAAAGCCAGGTTGTGCAACATGCAACAGGCAACGATGATCTGGCACACCTTCTTGGGTGAGTAGTACAGGGATCCACTAGTCAGATGGAGGCACCGGAATCTGGCCTTCAGGAGGCCGAAGGTCAGTTCGTTAATCCACCTTGTACGCCCAGGTGTCTCATTGTAACATTCCTCTGCCCTTGTCCTGGAATTCCTCACTGAGGTCAGTAGCCATGAGAGGTTGGGATAACCAAAGTCACCTGCAAATATTGAGGGATACCTGTTAGGCACACACTAACCTTTAGGGACAACCCCATACACAGACACCTACTCATACTGTGTGGGGACCTTGGGCTCACCTATTAGCCACACCAGGTGCCTCTGGAGTTGGCCCATCACATATGGGATGCTGCTATTCCTCAAGATAAAGGCGTCATTGACAGAGCCAGGGTATTTGGCATTCATATGGGAGATGTACTGGTCCGCCAAACACACCATCTGCACATTCAGAAAGTGATGGCTTTTTCTATTCCTGAAAACTTGCTCATTTCTCGGGGGGGGCAAATGCCACATGTGTACCATCAATGGCACCTATGATGTTGGGGATATGTCCCAGGGCATAAAAGTCAGCTTTCACAGTGTCCAAATCCTCCACCTGAGGGAACACGATGTAGCAGCTCATATGTTTCAGCAGGGCTGACAACACTCTGGTCAACACGTTAGCGAACATTGGCTGAGACATCCCTGATGCCATGGCCACTGTTGTTTGGAAGGAACCACTTGCCAGGTAATGGAGCACTGACAGGACGTGAACTAGAGGGGGGATACCAGTGATCTGCCGGATAGATGACATCAGGTCTGGCTCCAATTGGGCACACAGTTCCTGGATTGTGGCACCATCAAGTCTGTAGGTAATGATAATGTGCCTGTCCTCCATTGCTGCAAGGTCCACCAGGGGTCTGTACACCGGAGGATGCCGCCATCTCATATGCAGCCTCAGTGGTTGGAGACTATGGAGGAGAACGGTCAGCACAGGGTCACATTCCCACATCTATTACACTAATGCTGTTTTTTTAACTTTACAGAAAAAAAATGTGAATCCTAGAATCAATTGCCGTGCCAATGTATGCTGTGACGCAGTTAGGTGCCATGCCCTGTGTCCCCCTGAAATGGCGGCTGCCTGACCTGTGAGGAGGGACAAGTGGAAATTAGATAATTGGGCTGGTGTTGTGCGTGGTTGAGATAGGTGGTCGATGACTGCCACAACTTCGTATTGGTTATCATTGGGCCCTAAAGGTTCCAGGAACCAATGGCGATGTATGCCGGCAGTGACGGTACGCACCGCCGCAGTTGTGACCGCCATTTTCTATCTATTCACTCACTTACTACCTCACTTTCAACAGGAGAGGACCTACACTGCAAGTGCTGCTGTGACCTGTGTTTGGAAGCGACAATGGCTCATGTGTCTGGGGAAAGGGCTCCTGCCTTCTCTGCGGAGGAGTTGGAGAAACTGGTGGATAGGGTCCTACCCCAGTACACTTTACACTATGGTCCTCCAGACAAACAGATGAGTACACTGTGAGCATGATGTGTGGGCCATGAATGTATCGAGTGCTGTGGATGTAAGCCACATGTTGAGGGGTGCTGAGACGTCCTGGCCAGAGTGCAGCATGTAAGGTAGTCATTGTATTTGCGTCAGGGGATGGGTGGGAACTGGTGGACAATGAGTCTAACGGTCCGGATGGGTGAATAATTCCCTTTTCTTCTGTCTTTTCCATGCAGGTCAGCACCCACCCGAAAAATTGTATGCGGCGTGCCATCGCCAAGGAGGTGCAGACCCTGGGGGTCTTTAACAGGCAGAGCACCCACTGCCGCAAGAGATGGGAGGACATGCGCCGCTGGTCAAACAAGGCGGTGGAGGCCCAGCTGGGGCTGGCCTCCCAACAAGGAAGGGGTGTCCGTCCCACCATGGCACCCCTGATGTTTCGCATCCTGGCGGATGGCCGATCCGGAGTTGGATGTGTGGTTGAGGGCATCACAGCAGACACAAGGGGGTGAGTACAGATTCTGAAGGCTGACTTTGTATGCGTTAGGAGGTACCTGAATGGGGGTTGTGGGCTGTGGGTGCCCCTAGGCCAGGGTGATCATGGCAGGGTAGGTCCCTTGTTGGGCAGGCTCTGGTGCACTCCCACCCCAATAGTGTAAGTGGCCATCTACTACTGGGCAGGGGCCTGTGGGTTTCTGGTGTGCAGATGCTGGCATTAGGCATTGTACCCCATGGGCTGTTGACTGTCTTAGGAAATGGTTGGGCATGGCTTAGTGGGTAGGGCTGCTCCCTGTGTGTTGTGTCCGCCAACGGTATTGGTGTTGCTGGCCTTGACCAGTTGTATCCTCTGTCTCTTCCCCTCCCTTTTTGTTTTGTAACCCTGTCTTTGTGTGCATTAGCATCATCTGGTGGAGGAGCTGAGGCACCAGCGATGGAGGGAGCTGCTTCCAACATGGGCCTGGAGGCCGAATCAACCGAGGGTGAGGGCACCAGTGGGACAGAGAGCGGGGAGAGGACCACAACAGGGACAGGAGGGTAGACCACAAACAGTGACTCCTCCTCTTCCAATGGAAGCTTCCTGGCGGTGGCAGACACCTCTGTCCCCACCCCACCAACAGGTACAGCCGCCACCCCTCCTACCAGTACCACCCTCCCAGTAGCCCCTCAGCGTGTTTCCGGTGCCCGCTCACCCAGGAGGGTGGGTATCTCCTTCGCCCCAGGCACCTCAGGCCCTGCCTCAGTCAGCCCTGCTGCCCTCAGTGAGAAGGCTATTGACCTCCTGAGATCCCTCTCTGTTGGGCAGTCAACCATATTGAATGCCATCCAGGGTGTTGAGAGGCATTTGCAACAAAACAAGTGCATGCCTGGAGGGCATATACTCTGGCGTGGAGGCCCAACAGAGAGAATTTGAGGCTCTGGCCTCCACACTGTTGGCAGCCCTTGTCCCTGTGTCTAGCCTCCCCCTCCACCTTCCTCTAGCTCGACCCAATCCCCTCAGCCCCAGCCTATCCCAAGCACACCTTCAGACCAGCATTCACCCAAATTGTAGGAAAGTACCATCTTGCCTGGCACGTTACCCCCATTTTTACTTGTGTGTCAGTTTGTTTTTGCCTGTCTCACTGGGATCCTGCTAACCATGACCCCAGTACTCATAGTTTGTAGCCTAAATGTGTTCCCTGTGTGGTGCCTAACTGTGTCACTGAGGGTCTGCTAACCAGAACCTCAGTGCTTATGCTCTCTCTGCTTTTAAAATTGTCACTGCAGGGTAGTGACCATTTCACCAATTCTGATTGGCACAGTGGAACACCCTTATAATTCCCTAGTACATGGTACCTAGGTACCCAGGGTATTGGTGTTCCAGGTGATCCCTAGGGGCTGCAGCATTTCTTTTGCCACCCATATGGAGCTCAGAAAATTCTTACATAGGACTGCCACTGCAGCCTGATGTACTATCCAAGGTGTCTCCACATTGTTCAGGGCTATTTCCCCAGACTTTGTGAGTGCGGGGACACCATTGCATGCGTGCACTACATATAGGTTAAAACCTATATGTAGCTTCACAAGGGTAACTCCGAATATGGCCATGTAACATGTCTAAGATCATGGAATTGCCCCCCCATGCCAAATCTGGTATTGGGGTGCCAATCCCATGCATCCCCGGGGCTCCAGCATGGAACCCGGGTACTGCCAAACTAGCTCTCTGGGGTTTTCACTGCAGCTACTGCTGCTGCCAACTCACAGACAGGCTAATGCCCTCCTGGGGTCTGGGCAACCCAGTCCCAGGAAGGCAGAACAAAGGATTTCCTCTGAGAGAGCGTGTTACACCCTCTCCCTTTGGAAATAGGTGTTAAGGGCTGGGGAGGAGTACCCTCCCCCAGCCTCTGGAAATGCTTTGAAGGGCACAGATGGTGCCATCCTTGCATAAGCCAGTATACACTGGTTCAGGGATCCCCCAGCCCCTGCTCTGGCACAAAACTGGACAAAGGAAAGGGGAGTGACCACTCCCCGGTCCATCACCACCCAAGGGGTGGTGCCCAGTGCTCCTCCAATGTGTCCCAGACCTCTACCATCTTGAACGCAGAGGTGTGAGGGCACAATGGAGGCCTCTGAGTGGGCAGTGCCAGCAGGTGACATCAGAGACCCCTCCTTATAGGTGCTTACCTGGTTAGGTTGCCAATCCTCCTCTGCGGGCTATATAGGGTCTCTCCTGTGGGTTTCTCTTCAGATAACGAATGCAATAGCACACCAGAGTTTCTCTGCATCTCCCTCTTTGACTTATGCCAAGGATTGACTGCTGACTGCTCCAGGATGCCTGCAAAACGGTAACAAAGTAGCAAGACGACTACTAGCAACATTGTAGTGCCTAATCCTGCTGGCTTTCTTGACTGTTTCCTGGTAGTGCATGCTCTGAGGGCTGTCTGCCTTCATCCTGTACTGGAAGCCAAGAAGAAACCTCCCGTGGGTCGATGGAATCTTCCCCCTGCTAACGCAGGTACCAAACTTCTGCAATACCAGTCCTCTGGGTCCCCTCTTCTCTTGATGAGCGTGGTACCTGGAACACAGGAGCTGGATGCAAGTGACCCTGACAGTCCAGAGATCCTTCTGTCCAAATTTAGTGGAGGTCAATCATTGCCTCCCCACACCAGATAGTAATCCTGTGTACTGCATGAACTGCAGCTGCTAGGGCTTCTGTGCACTTTTGCAAGGAATCCTTCATGCACAGCATAGTCCAGGTCCCCAACACTCTGACCTGCATTGCTCAACTCGCTGAGTTGACCACTGGCTTCGTGGGACCCTCCTTTGTAGTGTTGAGATGACCGCCATGCTCAGATTTCTTGAATGCCTGTTTAAGTGCTTCTGTGGGTGCTGCCTGCTTTTGCTTTGGCT
Source organism: Pleurodeles waltl (assembly GCF_031143425.1). Taxonomy (NCBI): domain Eukaryota; kingdom Metazoa; phylum Chordata; class Amphibia; order Caudata; family Salamandridae; genus Pleurodeles; species Pleurodeles waltl. Next base: position 845,228,185 of record NC_090436.1, read on the forward strand.
CTCTGTGCTGCTGAGTGCCCCCTCTGTCTCATCCTCCAAGGGGCGACCTCCTGGTCCTTCCTGGGCCCGAGCAGCACCCATTTTCTTCATCTGCAACCTTTGCCGCTAGCAAGGCTTGTTTGCGGTCTTTCTGCGTGGAAACAACTCTGCATCCTCCAGCACACTATGGGACATCTTTTGTGCAAAGAAGAAGTTCCTGGCATCTTCCGTTATTGCAGAATCTTCAGCTTCTTCCACCCGAGGCAGCCATTTCTCACCTTCATCCGGGGTTTAGTGGGCTCCTGCCCCCATGGACACTTTCATGACTCTTGGACTTGGTCCCCTTCCTTTGCATTTCATCAGGTCCAGGAATCCATCTTCAGTGCTTTCCAGTCAGTTGTTGTCTTTGCAGAATCTCCTATCACAACTTTAGTGTCTTTCTGGGGAAGTAGGGTAACTTTACTCCTAGTTTTCAGGGTCTTGGGGTGGGGTATCTTGGACACTTTTAGTGGTTTCTAACACTCCCAGCGACCCTCTACACACTACACTAGGCCTTGGGTCCCTAAGTGGTTCGCATTCCACTTTCTTAGTATATGGTTTGTGTTGCCCCTAGGCCTATTGCATCCTATTGTATTCGACAGTGTTTGCACTACTTTTCTAACTGTTTACTTACCTGATTTTGGTTTATGTGTATATGTTGTGTCTTTTACTTCCCTCCTAAGGGAGTATATCCTCTGAGAAAGTTCTGACACATTGGGCGTTATTCTAACTTTGGAGGAGTGGTAATCCGTCCCAAAAGTGACGGTAAAGTGACGGATATACCACCAGCCATATTACGAGTTCCATAGGATATAATGGACTCGTAATACGGCTGGTGGTAAATCCGTCACTTTTCCGTCACTTTTGGGACTGATTAACACCTCCTCCAAAGTTAGAATAACCCCCATTGTCTCTAAAATAAAGTACCTTTATTTTTAGTAACGCTGAGGCGGTCATTACAACATTTGCGGTAAAAGCCGCATGCCGCCGTGCAGAAGACCGCCAACACACCGCCGCGGCCGCAGAAAACCGCCACAGCCATTATGACCCACAGCACAGAATCTGCCAAAATTCAGACACCCACACAAGACCGCCACACCAAAGGTCAGTGATAAATTGGCGAAAACAAAACCGACACCGTCACGCCAACAGAAATACTCCCACACTATCATGACACACGAATCCACGTGGCGGTCTTTCAACCGCGGTATTCCATTGGCGGTACACACCGCTGCGCTCAAAATACACTCAACTTTTCAAAAAGCAGCCACATTGGACAATTCAAAATACACACACTTGATACACATACACACACCACTCCCACACACCCAATAAAATATATAACACCCACCCACATCACCCACAAACCCCTACGACCAAAAATCACGAACGAAGGCCAGAGAGAGACACCACCATCAACAATACTAGCATCCACAGGCACACAACACCATCACCCACATAACTTTCACGCACCTCACACTGCACTCCACTACATATCAGCACACTTATCACCCCACACACCACCCCACACATCACCTACACCACCCCATGGCACGGCAAAGACACCCCAGGTTCTCGGAGGAGGAGCTCAGGGTCATGATGGAGGAAATCATCTGGGTAGAGCCACAGCTATTCGGAGCACAGGTGCAGCACACCTCAATTGCAAGGAAGATGGAGCTATGGCGAAGAATAGTGCACAGGGTCAACGCAGTGGGACAGCACCCAAGAAATCGGGAGGACATCAGGAAGAGGTGAAACCACCTACGGGGGAAGGTGTGTTCCGTGGTCTCAAGACAGCACCTGGCGGTTCAGCGGAATGGCGGCGGACCCCCACTTCCTCCCCCACAACTAACAACCTGGGAGGAGCAGGTCTTGGCGATTCTGCATCCTGAGGGCCTCGCAGGAGTAGGTGGAGGAATGGACTCTGGTAAGTCAAATCTTAACTATTACATCCCCACCCTACCTGCATGCCAGCACACATCCCCACCCTCACCCTCACCCCCATCATTCTAACTCCTCACAAATAGCCCAATATCACAAACCACACATCCTAACCCCAAGCCATGCATGCAACAACCAAGCATGGATACCCATCACTTAAGCATGCCCACTGCACATACCCATACACCCCCCTAAACCATCATCACACAAGGTCCCACACAGGAATGCAAGCACTGGGGTACACGGTCACCCACCCATTGCACACCATGCCACACACAGATGTAATAAACATCCTTTTATACCCCTGCAGGACCCCTACCCAACGTCACCGGACAGGAGGGTCCACACATGTCCACACCACCAACCGAAGAGGCCCACAGTGATGACAGCCCCTCTGTCCAACTGGATCTAGATGTCAGAGTCACCAGATCCTCGGGTCTGTGCACGTTCCCAACACGTCCACAACTGAACAGCTCCAAGACTCTGATAGATAAATCACAGAGACTGAGAGAGGGGAAGAGGGGATTAGGAAGGGAACAGCTGGGAAGGAGACCTGTAGTAAGAAAAAGGTTAGAACACACGATATGAAAATTATATCTCCTGAAATCAATACTAGACTATGATTCTAAGCCTAGTCACTCTGAAAACATGAACAATCTAAGAGTTAAATTTAAAATGACTAAGTTTCAAGATGGCCGGATACCTGTAAGGGAATCAAGATGAATTAAATGAAAACTTTCTTATTCAAGTGCATTCCTTTACATGAGAATCAGAAAAAACATTCTGACTAAATTTCAAACCAGTGAAATAAATCCTGTTTTGAGAATGTATACTAGGACCATACAATATTGCATCTAGAAACTCTGGCCTTCTGTGTACTCTTAAAATGTTTCAACACAAATTGCGCATATTGCAGATATATATATATATATATATATATATATATATATAGTAAACACCATAAAAGGATTGTGCACCATGAATAACACAATATGGATTCAGCAAACAAATCACATAACTTGTCAACTCAAATATTACATAATAAATATCTTACAATAGTGGCATACAATAAACAACATGAAATAAACTTGAGGAGAGAATCGTGCGTCTTGCCGATTCAAGTGTCACCACGTAAAATACCAAGAAATGGTAGCACGCAATGAATATCAAAATCAAATCATCATTAATCGAATCGCATGTCTTGCCGATTCGTAAAACACAATGTAAATGTCAAGAAATAACAGCTCACAATAAATAACAAGATCAAAGTACAATGAAATGAATCGCGCTTCTTTTCCCGATTCTTAAGCCACCATGTAAATGTCAAGAAATGGTAGCGCGCAATGAGCAACAAAGTTAAATCCTCATGAAATGAGTTGCGCGTCTTGCCAATTCGTAAAACATCATGTAAATGTCAAGAAATAGTAGCACGCAATGGACAACAATGTTTAAACACCATAAAACGAATCGTGCGTCTTGCCGATTCTTAAGCCACCATGCCAATGTCAAGAAATGGTAGCACGCAATGACTAACAAAGTCAAACCTTTATGAAACAAATCACGTGTCTTGCCTATTTGTAAACTACCATATAAATGTCAATAAACGGTAGCGCGCAAGTAATCTGTTACTCATTTAAGAATTAAACCAAGAATATGAAAATTCTCAATAACGGTGTCGGAACAGTCCAACCACTGTCTTACCGCCAGGAACAATAATCACCAATGAAGGTTGAAGGGCAGAAGACTGGAAGATCCAAATAGGCCGCTGGGACAGGAGCTCAGGAAGAAGCTGAAGCAGTGCACTAGGACCTCTGAATAGTGAGCACTGGGAGTTGGGCTGGCTCTCTTTTATAGAGTCTTGGCCCAGCCCAGAACCACGCCCAGGCATGTTGCAGGGAAAGTCTCTGGAAGGCCCTGGAAAGGGGCCACACCCTAACACACTCTGAAAACCTGCAGCAATACATTGCAAAGGAACAGTATTTGTAAGCATGTTAAAAATAAGTTTTCAGGATTGAACTCTGCAATGCAAAAGGTTAAACCACAACATATCAGCACAATGCATAAATTACGTTGTTTTGAGAGTGCTGGGTTTTTGCATTTTTGACGCCAATAGATCGCTTACTGCTCTGGTGTTGACAGTACTCCCGCTCCCAGATGCGCTCTAGGGCCTGGTTTGCTTGGACTAAGACAATGAAAGTGTCTCACAAGTACTGGAGCATGAACATCAGATGCGGAAACCCATGAGTTACTTTCAGGACCATAACCTTTCCATGAGATTAAGTACCATAGATTACGCCCTCTCAGTTTAGAATCCAACACTTCCTTGACTTCGTATTCTTCTTCCCCTTGTACTAGAACAGGAGCTGGATGAGGGTGGACCTTTTGGACTGCCTTTTTCAAGAGGGAAGTGTGGAACACTGGATGAATCCGTAAGGATCTGGGCAATTGTAGTTTATAGGACACCGGATTGATTTGCTGAAGGACAGTGTAAGGACCTATGAATTTGGGGTTAAACATGTGTTTCATCCTGAAGTCTATATGTTTTGTGGAAAGCCACACTTTGTCACCTGGTTGATATTGCGGTCCCTTACAATGTTTCTTGTCATAATGCCTTTTATATTTTTGTTTGGCTTTTTCTAAATGCTGTTGAATCAGTTTCTGGGTTTGATGTAAATGCTGAATGGTTTCTGACACAGCTGGAGTAAGAGAACTTTCTTGAGGAATTGTGATGGGCAAGGTGTCAGGATGATATCCAAATAAACCAAAAAAGGGTGTAACGCCAATAGAAGTGTGAAATGAGTTCTTGTAAGCTAACTCAGCGAACCAGAGCATAGATGTCCAAGAATAAAGTGCCTTTTCAGCGTAGGCACGTAGGTATTGTTTCAAAGTCTGATTTAGTCTCTCCGTTTGACCATCTGTTTGAGGATGGTGACTAGTAGATAGCATAGATGTCACTTGGAGTGTTTTACACCATGTCTTCCAGAAATTGGAGGAAAATTGTGACCCCCGATCGGAGAGGGTAATCTTTGGCAGTCCATGATAATGAACCACTCTGTTCAGTAAAATAGTTGCCAAATCACTAGAAGTGGGCAATTTTTTACAGGCGATGAAATGTCCATATTTCGTGAGACTATCTACTACCACCAGAATTACTGAATGCTGTTGAACCACTGCCAGACCGGTAATAAAGTTTAAAGAAATGTGCTCCATGGACGACTTGGGGTTGGAAGTGGATCTAACAACCCTTTTGGTTTTGAATGACTTGTTTTAATGTGAGCACAAACTTCACAGTTGTTTACCATTGCTTTTATATCTTTTGTTAGGGTAGGCCACCAAAAATAGCGTTGGATCAGTTCAAGAGTTTTAGGAGTACCTGGGTGACCTGCTGTAGGTATAACATGCAACCAATGAAACACTATCTTGCAAAGTTTGGTAGTGGGTATGAAAAAATGAGCATCATGAAAGGGTAAACCTTGCTTGATTGACCTTTTGGGATCTGCTTGGGCCCATGTTTGCCATTTTTCAACAGTGAAAGAGTTGTGAATTTCTTCAAAGAAATCTTCAGTTTTTATGATACATAGAACCTTGTCAGGAGCAATGATAGCTCTGGGGGCTTGAAATGCAGGCAATGTGGTAGACTCTTGACGGGACAAGGCGTCAGCCTTGTGATTATCTTTACCAGGCCGGAAGGTTACTACAAAATCAAATTCGGCAAAAAAAAGCATCCAGCATAATTGCCGAGGGGTCAAAAGTCTGGCAGAACTCATGAATTGAAGATTACGATGATCAGTATATACTGTGACAGTGTATTTGGCACCCAACAAATTAGATTTCCATTCTTTAGAGGTGTCACAAATCGCCAGAAGCTCTTTTTCAGCAAGGACATAGTTCTGTTCGGCTTTGTTCTACTTCCAAGACATATAAGCTACAGGATGAAGTTGACCAGTGTCTTTATTTCATTGTGATAAGACGGCTCCTATTGCTACATCTGAAGCATCAGTTTCCACAATGAAAGGTTGATTCGCATCAGGAAGAGTCAAGACTGGGGCGGTGGAGAAAGCTTCCTTCAAAGTCGAGAAGGCTTGATCAGCTTCTGGAGACCATACAAACTTTTCTTTTTTTCTTAGTAGCGTAGTGATTGGAGCCACTGTCTGGGAGACATGATTTATGAACCTCCGGTAAAAATTTGCAAACCCCAGGAAACATTGTACATCATGAACAGTCTTTGGGATGGGCCAATCAGATACGGCTTTTACTTTCTTTTCTGCCATCATCATTCCTTGAGGGGTAAGAATAACCCCTAAAAACTCAACTGTGGTAACATGAAACTCACACTTGGTTAGTTTGCAATATAAATGGTGTTTTCGAAGGGCTGCAAGAATTTTCTTGACATGTTGGACATGTTTGTTTTCATTGTCTGAGTAGATCAAAATGTCATTGATGTAGACTATGGCAAATATGTCGAGGTACTCTCTAAGAACGTCATTCAAGAAAATTTGAAATGCTGCTGGAGCATTACACAGACCAAAAGGCATGACGGTGTATTCAAAAAGGCCATATCTTGTCTTGAACGCTGTTTTCCATTTGTCACCCTCTCTCATTCTGACCAAATGATAAGCACCTCGAAGGTCAAGCTTCGTGTAAATTTTTGCACTCTTTACTTGTTCCAATAAGACCGGAATTAGGGGTAAAGGATATTTATTCTTGATGGTGACTTTGTTCAAACTCCTATAGTCGATGCAAGTTCAAAGTTCTCCATTAGCTTTTGGAACAAAAAACAAAGGCGCAGCTGCAGGAGACTTAGATGGGCAAATGAAGCCATTCTCCAAAAATTGATCTAGGTATTTTCGTAAATGTTGATTTTCATGTTCTGACAGGGCATATACACGACAGTTGGGAAGTATCGCACCTGGGGCTAGATCAATTTGACAGTCATAAGATCTATGAGGAGGTAGAGTCTCTGCTCCTTTCTCTTCAAATACATTTTTGTAAGATGAATACTGTTTGGGCAGCTGAATTTCTTTCTCCGCTGCAGTATCTATGTAAGAGTTGCAAACTTTTGGTACTTGAATCTTTTGGAGACATTGTTCGTTACATAGCGCAGATGAGAACACGATTTTCCGTTCTGCCCAATTGATCTCCGGATTGTGATGAGTTAATCATGGCAAGTCGAGGATAATCCCATATTGGGGAGCATTGATCACGTCAAGGATGATTTTCTCTTTGTGTTTCTTTCTTTGATTCTTATCTTCACAAATCATCGACAAGGGGATAGTCTGAAGAGTTACCGGACCTCCAGTCAAGAGTTTTCCATCGACTGCCTGGATGATTTCTGGGGTATTCTTTTCAATACGTGGGATCCCCCATGCACGAACCAATTGGACATCAACAAAGTTCCCAGTAGCCCCAGAATCGACTAGATCTTTTTTTAAATAGATCTTTTTCTTGACCTGAACTCTTATTTCCAGTTTAAGATGTCTAGATTGTGAAGGGTCCACGGTGACACCCAAGAGCAACCATTCTCTGCATCTTGGGTGTTTTAGTTTTCCAACACGACTGGTGCATTGGCTGCGACCTTCCGAACTGGACCTTGCTTGTTCTTTGGTTTGAATGGACAATCTTTGGCAAAATGACCTTTTCGCCCACAATAAAGACATTGTCCATTTTTTCTGCGTAGGTCCTTTTCATCTTCGGTCAAAGGACTTCTGATGGTTCCAATTTCCATCGGTTCCGGCGTTCTTTCTTTCGGAGTTCTTGAGTCTCTGTTATCATGAACGCGCCATGATTATTTTTCAATCTTTTTGCGCGCTCCTTTACGTTCTGCTAAACGATGATCAAGTCTCAAGACAAGATCTATTAATTCTTGACAGTCTGTATAGGTTGTGGGTCGATTTGCGCTAAGATATCTTTTAGTTCCTCTTTGAGTCCCTTGTAAAACAAGACCGCTTGTTTTTCTTCAGGCCAGGATGTCTCAGCAACCAGCCGGTTAAAGTTGGCTAAATACGACACTAGGTCTTGATCCCCGTGGCGTAAATCTAATAATTCACGATCTGCTGACTGTGTTACAGTTCTACGATCAAAAACTCTCTCAAATTAACAAACAAAATTTCTCCAGTTGTACAACAAGGGACTATTTTTACGCACAAGAGGAATTGCCCAAGTAGCTGCATCCCCAGACAGATATGATAACAAGAAAGCTACTTTGGACTGGACATCGGGGAAAGTATTTGGTCTGCAGGTGAAGTGTAGTTCCACTTGAACCAGGAAAGATTGCGCTTTCAAAGGGTCACCTGAGAAACGTTCTGGGGGAGCTGAAGGAATTTCAGAAGGAACATTTAGGGAAATCGGATTACTTCCAGAAGCCTGAGAAGAAGTACCTGGCCAAGACACACCTGTGGGACTTTGTTCCTTCTTCTCTACCTTATCTTGCAACTGACTCACTCTCTCTACTAAGCTAGTTGTCAATTCTTTGGATGATACCACCTCGGCTTGGAGCTGGGTGATAGCCTTGACTAACTCGTCTAGCGTGGCCATGCTGAGAACATACACAAGCCAGTAGGATAATAATTTGTGGGCTCACTCTTCAGTCAAAGTCACCAGATCCTCGGGGTCTGTGCACTTTCCCAACACGTCCACCACTGAACAGCTCCAAGACTCTGATAGATAAATCACAGAGACTGAGAGAGTTCAAGAGGGGAAGAGGAGATTAGGAAGGAAACAGCTGGGAAGGACACCTGTAGTAAGAAAAAGGTTAGAACACACAATATGAAAATTATATCTCCTGAAATCAATACTAGACTATGATTCTAAGCTTAGTCACTCTGAAAACATGAACAATCTAAGAGTTAAATTTAAAATAACTAAGTTTCAAGATGGCCGGATACCTGTAAGGGAATCAAGATGAATTAAATGAAAACGTTCTTATTCAAGTACTTTCCTTTACATGAGAATCAGAAAAAACATTCTGACTAAATTTTAAACCAGTCAAATAAATCCTGTTTTGAGAATGTATACTAGGACCATACAATATTGCGTCTAGAAACTCTGGCCTTCTATGTACTCTTAAAATGTTTCAACACAAATTGCGCATATAGCAGATATATATATATATATATATATATATATATATATATATATATATATATATAGTAAACACCATAAAAGGATTGTGCACCATGAATAACACAATATGGATTCAGGAAACAAATCACATAACTTGTCAACTCAAATGTTACATAATAAATATCTTAGAATAGTGGCATACAATAAACAACATGAAATAAACTCGAGGAGAGAATTGTGCGTCTTGCTGATTCGAGTGTCACCATGTAAAATACCAAGAAATGGTAGCACGCAATGAATATCAAAATCAAATCATCATTAATCGAATCGCGCGTCTTGCCGATTCGTAAAACGCGATGTAAATGTCAAGAAATAACAGCTCACAATAAATAACAAGATCAAAGTACAATGAAATGAATCGCACTTCTTTTGCTGATTCTTAAGCCACCATGTAAATGTCAAGAAATGGTAGCGCGCAATGAACAACAAAGTAAAATCCTCATGAAACGAGTTGCGCGTCTTGTCAATTTGTAAAACATCATGTAAATGTCAAGAAACAGTAGCGCGCAGTGGACAACAATGTTTAAACACCATAAAACGAATTGCGCGTCTTGCCGATTCTTAAGCCACCATGCCAATGTCAAGAAATGGTAGCACGCAATGAATAACAAAGTCAAACCTTTATGAAACAAATTGCGCGTCTTGCCTATTTGTAAACTACCATATAAATGTCAAGAAATGGTAGTGCGCAAGTAATCTGTTACTCATTTAAGAATTAAACCAAGAATATGAAAATTCTCAATAACGGTGTCGGAACAGACCAACCACTGTCTTACCGCCTGGAACAATAATCACCAATGAAGGATGAAGGGCAGAAGACTGGAAGATCCAAATAGGCCGCCGGGACAGGAGCTCAGGAAGAAGCTGCTGCTCTGCAGCGGGACCTCTGAATAGTGAGCACTCAGAGTTGGGCTGCCTCTCTGTTATAGAGTCTTGGCCCAGACCAGAACCACGCCCAGGCATGTTGCAGGGAAAGTCTCTGGAAGGCCCTGGAAAGGGGCCAAACACTAACACACTCTGAAAACCTGCAGCAATACATTGCAAAGGAACAGTATTTGTAAGCATATTAAAAATACGTTTTCAGGATTGAACTCTGCAATGCAAAAGGATAAACCACAACATATCAGCACAATGCATAAATTACGTTGTTTTGAGAGTGCTGGGTTTTTTGCATTTTTGTCGCCAATGGAGCGCGTACTGCTCTGGTGTTGACACTAGATGACCAGCCCGGTCCATCGGGGACCTCGGGACATTCGGTTCCCCACACCAAGTCACAGGCCACCACAGAGCTTCCCCCCTCTGGAAACACAATCACAGCACCCACACAGCGGGCCCGTACCTCCGTCCCCAGGACACGTCAATCAGCAGTGTGTCCACCACTACAGGGAACCCAGGCTAACCCACCACCCCAACAACAACAGGGACCTGGGGGCAGTGGCAGTGGGCACATGGTCCAGGGGACGGAGGCCCAGGAACACAGAGGAACTGGGAGGGCTGCTTTGCAACAGAGGGCAGACAGGCCCAGGGAACCCACTCTCCACGAGGCCCTCTCCTCCATCATGGGAGCCTACCACCACTCCCAGGAGACGATGGCATTGGTACTGGCCAAGTTTCAGGAGACCCAGCGCCTGCAGGAGGAACAGTATATGGGCTTCAGGGAGGAACTCAGAACAATCAATTCCACCCTGGGCACCATCGTAGGGGTGCTGAAGGAAGTACTCAACACCAGGAGGGACACTGTGGCACTACAAGGGGCCCCTGACACTAGCCTGGACGATGAACTGCCCACCACCTCCGCCGGTGCTAGTGGACAAGAGGCACTACCACAGGACCACCACACCAGCACCCCACCCCCTGCAGAGGGAGAACCACCTCGCAAACGGTCCCTGAGATCCAGGAAAAAGACAGAGAACGATGCCAAGACCCCCGCCAGGAAATGAGACCACCCTGATTGTCATCCTACTGTCCTACTTTGTCACCCTGTCCATCCTTAAACTGCCCCAGCTCCACTTCCTATGCCCATTTGGGCAAGGCACCTTTGAGACTAATAGACTGGACTCTGCCATGGACATTCCTCCGCCATCACCCCTCACCATTTTCTACCCCCTCCAATTTTGAGCACTAAAATAAACACCATTAAAGCACAAAACAATCTGGAATCAGTCTGAGATTTCGGAATACTGTATTAGCAATTACTGTGGCAAAAAGCTCTTTCATTTGCAATGTCAACATACCTATGTCACACAGCTCTAGTCCATGAGGAAACAAAGCAGATGTCACACTGTGGGACCCAGATCTGTGAAATCGTAAGGGAAAGTGACAACTCAGTGACCATACACTGGGTGAAAACGACAGACAGTAGAGAGGTAGTAGTGTTTAAGTACATGTAGTAGGCAGGTTTGTATTCTTACCTGTGTTTCACTGGAAATATTGCTGGATCACTGAGTCCCTGTTGTCCATGACTTCTTCCTCTGCTTCCTCGTCTTCACTGTCCACAGGCTCCACAGCTGCAACAACACCGCCATCTGGACCATCCTCCTGCAGAAAAGGCACCTGTTGTCGCAAAGCCAAGTTGTGAAGCATACAGCAGGCCACAATGATCTGGCACACCTTCTTTGGTGAGTAGAATAGGGATCCACATGTCATATGGAGGCACCTGAACCTGGCCTTCAGGAGGCCGAAGGTCCACTCGGTCACCCTCTTAGTTCGTCCATGGGCCTCATTGTAGCGTTCCTCTGCCTTTGTCCTGGGATTCCTCACTGGGGTCAGTAGCCATGACAGGTTGGGGTAACCAGAGTCACCTGCAAATGGCGAGGGACAACTGTTAGACACACACTAACCTGGAGGGATATCCCCAGACCCAGACAACCATTCCCACTGACTAGCTTCCAGGTGCTCACCTAATAGCCACACAGGGTGCCTCTGGAGTTGACCCATCACATAAGGGATGCTGCTATTCCGCCGGATGTAGGCATCATGCACTGAGCCAGGGAACTTGGCATTCACATGGGGGATATACTGGTTGGCCAAACATATCATCGAATGATAACTCTTCCGGTTTCTGTACACCTGTTCACTCCTGTGGGGGAGGTACCAAAGCCACATGTGTACCATCAATGGCACCTATGATGTTGGGGATATGTCCCAGGGCATAGAAATCACCTTTCACTGTAGGCAAATCCTCCACCTAAGGGAAAATGATGTAGCTCCACATGTGTTTCAGCAGGGCAGACAACACTCTGGACAACACGTTGGAAAACATGGGCTGGGACATCCCTGATGCTATGGCTAATGTTGTTTAAAATGACCCACTTGCAAGGAAATGGAGTACTGACAGCACCTGCACTTGAGGGGGGATTCCTGTGGGATGGCGGATAGCTGACATCAGGTCTGGCTCCATCTGGGTACACAGTTCCTGGATTGTGGCACGGTCAAGCCTGTATTGGATTATCACATGTCTTTCCTCCATTGTCGACAGGTCCACCAACGGTCGGTACACCGGAGGATGCCGCCATCTCCTCACATGTCCCAAGCGGACGGTGCCTATGAAGGACAACAGCGAGCACAGAGTCAAACAACTCAGAGGTACGTACCCACAGCTTACACAGAACACCAATCATAATCTAAAAAGTGGCCTGTATGTGTGTTGAGTCTAGGCCTAGGTATGTGTGACGCAGTTGAAAATGAAGCCATGTGGGCCCCAGAAATGGCGGCTGCCTGACCTGTAAAGTGGGACAATGGGATGTGAGGTAACTGCGCTGGCCTTGTACACCGTCGCGGTAGGCGGTCGAAGACCGCAGCGCAATGTTGCATTGGTTAACATTGGACCCTATGGAGCCAATGACCCCTCAGGAGCCAATGACGATGTACGCCGGCGGTGACGGTACTCACCGCTGCGGACGTGACCACCATTTTCTATCTGTTGAATCACTCGATACCTGATCTTCGACAGGAGAGGACCTACACTGCAAGTGCTGCTGTGACCTCGGTCTGGAAGAGACAATGGCTCGAGTGTCTGGGGATAGGACCCCTGCCTTCACATCAGAGGAGTTGGAGAAACTCGTGGATGGGGTCCTCCCCCAGTACACCCTACTCTACGGTCCTCCAGACAAACAGGTAAGTACACTGGGAGCATGCTGCATGGGCTATGTGTGGAGAGGGGTGGATGTAAGAAGGAAGGGGGAGAGTGCGTCGTGCATGAAACGACAGAGAGTGCACGTGCCACATGGCAAGGGTAGGGATGGGGGCCAATCACTTTGACGGTGTAGTTGGTAATAAGTTTCTCTTCTCCCTGTACAAATCATGTAGGTCAGCGCCCACCAGAAAAAATAAATTTGGCGTGCCATCGCCAAGGACATCCGGACCCTGGGGGTCTACCACAGACGGAGCACCCACTGCCGGAAAAGATGGGAGGACATTCGCCACTGGAGCAAGAAGACGGCGGAGGCTCAGCTGAGGATGGCCTCCCAACGTGGGAGGGGTGCCCGTCCCACCATGACCCCCCTGATGTTCAGGATCCTGGCGGTGGCGTACCCGGAGTTGGATGGGCACTTGAGGGCATCACAGCAGCCACAAGGGGGTGAGTACACTCTCATTCTGCTGATTTAGCACGCAGTGGAGGGGTCTGGGTGGGGGAGGTGGGCTGTGGGTTTCCCTAGGTCAGGGTGAGTTCCGTAGGCAAGATCCCTCCGTAAGGCAGGCCATGTGGCACCCCACCGCACCTCTGTAGAGTGCCAACTACACCTAGTCATGTCCCTGTGTCATCCATGTGTGCAGATGTCGTCGATAGCCTAGTAGGCCATTTCCCAGGAATTTAACATAGGAGCCCAAGAGCGCGGCATAGTGCAGGGGGTTTCTGTGTCTGTAGTGTCCGCCAACGGTAGCGGTAATGCATGCACTCAACATGTCTTTCTTCTGTTGTTACCCCCCTTTTTGTGGTCTCTCTGTTCTTGTGTGCATTAGCATCATCAGGCAGAGGAGCAGTGGCACCGGAGCACGAGGGGGCTGCATCCCACATGGCCAAGGAGGGCCACACTACGGAATCGGACTTCATCGTGGGACGGAGGGCGAGGGGAGCTCCACGGCGGGGACAGGAGCTGAGATCAGTGACACAGACTCGTCCTCTGATGGGAGCTTCCTTGTGGTGGAGGCAACATCTGTGCCACCCCCATCTACAGGTACAGCTGCCACACCCCCTTCCAGCACTGCCCTCCCAGCAGCCCCTCAGCCTTTGCCCCGTGCCCGCTCACCCAGGAGGGTGGGCATCTCCTTCGCCCCAGGCACCTCAGGCCCTGCCCCAGTCACCCCGGCTGCCCTTAGTGAGGAGGCCATTGACCTCCTCAGGTCCCTCACTGTTGGGCAGTCTACCATTTTGAATGCCATCCAGGGTGTAGAAAGGCAGTTGCAACAAACCAATGCATTCCTGGAGGGCAGTCATTCTGGTCAGGCGCCCCTTCAGTGAGCTTTCCTCAGCACTGATGGCAGCCATTGTCCCTGTGTCTAGCCTCCCCCTTCAACTTCTCCACCCAGACCCAATCCCCTGTACCCCAGCCTATCCCAAGCACACCTCTAGACCTCCATGCACACACGTCAACACACAAGGGAAGCTCAGGCAAACATAAGCACCACACATCCCACAGGCACTCACGCAAGCATCATACCCATGCAGACACACCAACATCCACTGCCTTCACTGTGTCCCCCTCCTCCTCATCTCCCTCCTCTCTCCCAGTCCCGTCTATACTCACACCTGCATGCACTACCTCTACAGCCACTACTGCCATCACCAGCACGCCCACCACCACACCCCGCTCACGTGCAGTCACCACCCCCACTACCATTCACACGTCCCCTGTGTCTTCTCCAAATGTCTCTGTGACGCCCCCTCCCAAGATACACAAACGCAGGCACACACCCACCCAACAGCCATCCACCTCACGACAGCATCCAGAGCATGCACCTTCACCCAAAGTCAGCAAACGAACACCTCCTACAACCACAACCTCTTCCTCCACTCCTAAACCCCCTCCAGCTACCCGTCCCAGTGTCTCCCAAAAACCTTTCCTGTCCAACCTTGAACTCTTTCCCACACCTCCCCCACCCTGTCCATCTCCTAGGTCCCAAACTAGCACCTCAGCCACAACATGCCTGTAGTCACCGGAATCTGGAGTGCACCAGCCACCAGGGCAGCCAGTGTGGCACAGAGCCACAGCACAGACAGTCCCCCACCTGTCAAGCATCAGAAGTTGGCCAGTGCCCGGCCGGAGAGGGGGAAGACTCCAGCCACTGAAACTGCTCCCAGGGGTACAGGTGGGAGTGTGGAGTCAGCTGCAACACCTTCCAAGGTGGGGAAGGGGCACAAGAAAGTCAGCAAGTCTGGGAAGAGCAGCACGGCGGAGAAGACCGCCATCATCTCCGCTGCCCAGGAGGCCAGCGCCACCAGCCCTGCTGCCCAGGAGGCCACCGCCACCACCAGGCCAGCTGCACAGGAGGCCACCGCCAGCACCAGCCCTGTTGCCCAGGAGGCCACTGCCAGCACCATCCCAGCTGCCCAGGAGGCCAGCACCAGCCCTGCTGCCCAGGAGGCCACCACCAGCACCAGCCCAGCTGCCCAGGAGGCCACCGCCAGCACCATCCCAGCTGCCCAGGAGGCCACCGCCAGCACCAGCCCTGCTGCCCAGGAGGCCACCGCCAGCACAAGCCCCGCTGGGACAGAGAGGACCGCCAGCACAAGCCCCGCTGGGCTAGAGAGGACTGCCAGCACAAGCTCCGCTGAGCCAGAGAGGACCGCCAGCACAAGCCCCGCTGGGACAGAGAGGACCGCCAGCACAAGCCCCACTGGGCTAGAGAGGACCGCCAGCAAAAGCCCAGCTGGGCCATGAAGGACCGCCAGCAGCTGAGTCACTGCAAAGGAGCCCACCGCCTCAAGCACCGCTGAACAGGGCACCGCCACAACAAGCACCACTGAACAGGGCACCGCCGTCTCAAGTACTGCTGAACAGGGCACTGCTGTAGCAAGCACCGCTGTACAGGGCACCGCCGTCTCAAGCACCGCTGAACAGGACACCGCCGTCTCAAGCACCGCTGAACAGGGCACTGCTGTATCAAGCACCGCTGGCCCATGAGCGCCAAGGGCACTGACGCTACTGAGTCTGTCACGGGCAGAATGAAGCACTATGGGCACCATGCCCCCTCCAGAACCAGTGGAGGGATCCATCCACTACCTCTATCCTTAGCAGGATGAAGCACTCTGGGCACAAGGTCCCCTCCAGAACCAGTGGAGAGATCCATCCACTACCTCTGTCCTTAGCAGGATGAAGCACTCTGGGCACCAGGCCCCCTCCAGAACCAGTGGAGAGATCCATCCACTACCTCTGTCCTTAGCAGGATAAAGAACTCTGGGCACAAGGCCCCCTCCAGAACCAGTGGAGACTGTTATCCACTTGAGAGACTGTGGCTTTGCACTCCCCAGGATGGAACAGTGGGCATCCCACCCACTGTAGAGACTTGATAGACTGTGGCTTTGCACTCCCCAGGATATGGCAGTGGGCAACCCACCCACTGTAGAAACTTGAGAGGCTGTGGCTTTGCACTCCCCAGGATGGAACAGTGGGCAACCCACCCACTGTAGAGACTTGAGAGACTGTGGCTTTGCACTCCCCAGGATATGGCAGTGGGCAACCAACCCATTGTAGAGACTTGCAAGACTGTGGCTTTGCACTCCCCAGGATATGACAGTGGGCAACCCACCCACTGTAGAGACTTTAGAGACTGTGGCTTTGCACTCCCCAGGATGGAACAGTGGGCAACCCACCCACTGTAGAGACTTGACAGACTGTGGCTTTGCACTCCCCAGGATGGAACAGTGGGCAACCCACCCACTGTAGAGACTTGACAGACTGTGGCTTTGCACTCCCCAGGATGTGGCCCTCTCGTGGATTTGGCGTCGTGCACTCAAGTGGCTGAGGTGCCCCCCCTTCCCATCCCCCTGAGGTGCCTGTTTTCTTGCTCTCTGATGCCCCTGCAGTGTTCTCTCCATCATGGTCGGGGATCTTGTGTGGGTCTCGCCCATACCGTGTGAGCCCAGTGTTCCACGGACTTCATTGGAGCAGTACCTGGAGTACTATGCTTGGTTTATATTTTGTTAATGGTGTAAATATATATTTTTGCCTACTTGATTTTAATATATTACACTGGTTACACTAATTTTCTATTTTGTTTGCATTCTTCTGGGGGGGCTGGGGGGGTGTAACTGTGATGTATCAATATGTATTAGTGTGTGTGATGTGGTGGGTGAGGGTGGGGGGTGGGTGTGTAGCGTTTTGCGTGTCCCTGTTGTTTTCCCTCCCCCCCTTCCCTGTGTCGTAGGTGCAGTACTCACCGTGGTGTTCGCCGCCGGCGTTCATGCTCCTGGTAGAGGAGCAGGAAGACTATCGCTGGGAGAATTTGGAGTTCCAGGTCCATGGTGTCCTAGTTCCTCGTGGGGTGTGTAGAGGTGAGCGTTTTCCCTTCGGAATCCTATTTCCGCCATGTTTTTATCCGCTGTGAATCCGCCCCGGAAAAGGTGGTGGATTAGTAGGTTGTGATACTGTGGGCGGTACATTGTCCTCCGCCTGTCTGTTGGCGGTGACCGCTGCGCTGTTTGTTTGTACCGCCGTGGCGGTCGGAGTGTTAAAGTGGCTGTCTTTGTAGGCGGTTTCCGCCACGGTCCTAATTAAAATATTTTTACCGCCGCTTTAACACCGACCGCCAGGGTTGTAATCACCACCTGAGTGTTGTAATTCTTATGATATAGTGCTATATGATATAAGTGCTATAATAGGAGCTTTGCATGTCTCCTAGTTCAGCCTAAGCTCCTCTGCTATAGCTACCTATATCGGACTAAGCTGCTAGAACACTACTAATCTACTAATAAGGGATAACTGGACCTGGCACAAGGTGTACGTACCATCAGGTACCCACTATAAGCCAGTGACATCCTCCTACATTGGTGGTGCAGCAGTGGGATAAGTACTTGTAACTGCTTTACAACTTTGTCATTGGTGCTTTTCATAAGAAAAACATATACCAAATACTTCAGAATATACACAATTAACCTAAACAGTTTAACTTTCCTTCTAAAAACTTTCTAAAAAGTTTATGAAAAGTTTTCAAAAGTTTTCAAAAGTTTTTCTCTTTTCTCTAAAAGTTTCTAAGCTTTTTTCTCTCTGTCCTAAACCCTTTGTAACAATCATTTCTGCAGTAGAACTTACTCCCACAGTTATCCAGGCAACCTATGGTAGTTTAAACTTTAAAAGTTTGAGGGGTCTCTGCATTGAAAAAGGTTTAGCATTGGTAAGAACCCTACCAAAGATCTTCTCCTTAGCCTTCTCCTAGAAAGTGACCAGAACTAGTCTGGCCCTTCCCAGGATCAGGAGGTAGAGGAGGGGGGTACCTAGCAAGACTCAGAGGACTCCCCTGAGGATGCTGGGGAGGGTTCATCTGAAGACCTGCCAGCTAACAGGCCATCTAGCAACACTGGTAGTGGGAAGGGTCACACACTAGTAGGGCACCTTTCACTCCAAAAGGCCAGGTTACTAGAGTCCAGCCAGTTAGAGACAGGTCACACTCTGCCAATTCCCACATTTCTTCTGTGTCTCTGAATTTCCAAGCCTCCCACCCTGAGGATAACACTATGGAAAGGGAACTCAGAAAGCTGAGGTTTGAAGAGGCCAGGCTGAAGCTAAGACAGCAGCATCTGGCCTTAGACAGGGAATCTCTAGATGTAGAGAGGGAAAGGCAGAGGTTGGGGTTAGTTCCCCATGGCAACAGCAGCAGTGTATTTGATAGCAATCCTGCAAGAGAACAAGATTCCAGAAACCTGCATAAGATAGTCCCCCCTTACAAGGAGAGGGATGACATTAACAAGTGGTTTGCTGCAATTGAGAGGGCCTCTATGGTACAGTTGGTCCCTCAAAGGCAGTGGGCTGCTATCTTGTGGCTATCTTTCACTGGTAAGGGTAGGGATAGGCTCCTTACTGTCAGAGAAAGTGATGCTAATAATTAGAAAGTTTTGAAGGATGCACTTTTGGAAGGATTAGGCTTAACCACTGAACAATACAGGATAAAGTTCAGAGATACCAGACAAGAGTCCTCTCAAGACTGGACAGACGTTGTAGACTGTTCAGTGAAGGCCTTGGAGGGTTGGTTACATGGCACTAAGGTGACTGACTATGAAAGCCTGTATAATGTAATCCTATGAGAGCATATTTTGAACAATTGTGTGTCTGATTTGTTGCACCAGTACTTGATAGACTCAGATCTGACCTCTCCCCAAGAATTGGGAAAGAAGGCAGACAAATGGGTCAGAACAAGAGTGAACAGAAAGGTTTATACAGGGGGTGACAAGGATGACAAGAAGAAGGATGGTAAGTCTTCTGACAAGGGTGGAGACAAGGATAAAAACATTTTGAGAATTCATCAGGCCCACAAAAATCCTCTGGGGGTGGTGGGTTCCAAATCCTCTTCCCACAGTCAAAAGAAGCCATGGTGTTACTTATGTAAGAGTAAAGGCCATTGGGCAAGTGATTCTACTTGTCTAAAGAAAAACACCAAGGCTCCCACTACCACAACCCCAACTGCAACCTCTAGTGCCCCTGGTAATAGCAGTGGTGGTGGGAAGTCTACTACAAATAGCCAATCTAAGGGTGTAGCTGGGTTCATCATTGGTAATGTAGTTGGGGTTGGTGTTGTTTAGGAGACCACAGAGGCTGTTTTAGTCTCTGGTGGTGGTATTGATTTTGCCACCTTGGCTGCTTGTCCCGTTAATATGGGTAAGCACAGGCAACTTCACCTAATCAATGGTGTTGAGGTTGAGGCCTTCATGGACACAGGAGCCAGTGTCAATATGGTGATTGAGAAACTGGTCCACCCTGATCAACACCTACTTGGTCAGCAGTACCAAGTGACTGATGCTCATAATAACACACTTAGCCACTCCATAGCTGTTGTGAATCTCAACTGGGGGGGTTCTGGTCCAAATAAAGTTGCGGTATCCACTGAATTACCTGAAGATTGCTTATTAGGCAATGATTTGGAGACATAAGCTTGGGCTGAAGTGGAGTTGGAGGCTCATGCAGCAATGCTGGGCGTTCCTGGGCATATTTTTGCTTTAACAAAGGCTCAGGCCAAGAAGCAAAAAGGACAGGGAAACTTGGATCCTGGAACAATGGACCAAGTGCTCCCAAAAGCCAGGGGTAGTAAGGGTACATCCTCTCCAGAAGATTCCCCTTTTGAGGAAGAGGAATCCTCTCCCTGTGCAGAACCTACACCAGATGAGCTGGCAGCAGACACTGCTGAGCTTTTGGGTGCAGGGGGGCCTGCCAGGGAATAGCTGAGTGTGGCACAGCAGACCTGTTCCACACTAGATTGTTTGAGACAGTAAGCTGTCAAACAGCAGAATGGGGATGTCACTGACAGCCATAAGGTGTATTGGGAAGAAACCTCCTTTAAACTGAGTGAAGGGACCCTAAACCTGGAGCTGCCAGGAGATTGGTTATCCCTTTGCAGTATAGGGAGTTTCTTATAGCCTTGGCACATGATATTCCTTTGGCTGGGCATTCGGGCCAGAGTAAAACTTTGCACAGGCTTGTTCCATTGTTTCACTGGCCTCATATGTCAGAGGACACTTAAGAGTTTTGTCGCTCTTGTGTGACCTGCCGAGCCAGTGGCAAGACTGGTGGCACACCTAAGTCCCCCTTAATTCCACTTCCTGTGGTAGGGGGGCACTTTGAAATGGTAGGGGTTGAAATAATTGCCCCCCTTGACCCTCCAACATCTTCAGGCAAAAGGTTTATCCTTGTGGTAGTGGACCATGCCACTAGGTATCCTGAAGCAATTCCCTTAATGACCACTACAGCTCCTGCAGTGGCAAAGGCCCTCCTAGGAATCTTTTCCAGAGTGGGCTTCCCTAAGGAAGTGGTGTCAGACAGAGGTAGTAACTTCATGTCAGCATACCTCTAAGCTATGTGGAAGGAGTTTAGGGCCATATTTATACTTTTTGACGCAAAACTGCGCTAACGCAGTTTTGCGTCAAAAAAATTAGCGCCGGCTAACGCCATTCTGAAGCACCATGCGGGCGCCGTATTTAATCAATGACGTTAGCCGGCATTAGCCGGCGGCGCTGCCTGGTGTGCGTGAAAAAAAACGACGTACACCAGGCAGCGCCGGCGTAGGGGGATATGGAGCTTGGGCGCCAAAAAATGGGGCAAGTCAGGCTGAGGCAAAATTATCGCCTCAACCCGATTTGCGCTATTTTTTTCAACTCCCAACCCCCATAGAAATGACTCCTGTCTTAGCAAAGACAGGAGTCATGCCCCCTTGCCCAATGGCCATGCCCAGGGGACTTATGTCCCATGGGCATGGTCATTGGGCATAGTGGCATGTAGGGGGGCACAAATCAGGTCCCCCTATGCCACAAAAATGTTTTTAAAAAATACTTACCGGAACTTACCTTAATGTCCCTGGGATGGGTCCCTCCAGCCTTGGGTGTCCTCCTGGGGTGGGCAAGGGTGACAGGGGGTGTCCCTGGGGGCATGGGAGGGCACCTCTGGGCTCCTTCCGAGCCCACAGGTCCCTTAACGCCTGAATTGTCCAGGCGCTAAAAAACAGCGCAAAAGCGGCCGGACGTCATTTTTTTTGACCCGCCCACTCCCAGGCGTGAATTTTGCCCGGGAGTGTAAATACGGCGCACATGCCTCGGAGTCAATTTTTTAGACGGGAACGCCTACCTTGCATATCATTAACGCAAAGTAGGTGTCCACGCTAAAAAATGACGCAAACTCCATGGACTTTGGCGCTAGACGCGTCTAACACCAAAGTATAAATATGGAGTTAGTTTTGCGTCGGGATTGCGTAAAAAAAAACGACGCAATTCCGGCGCAAACAGAGTGTAAATATGCCCCTTAGTGTAACTTATAAGTTCACTACTCCTTATCATCCACAGACAAATGGTCTGGTTGAGCGGTTTAATAAAACTCTCAAAGGTATGATTATGGGACTCACTGAAAAACTCAGTAGGAGATGGGATGTCCTGTTGCCATGCCTCCTTTTTGCTTGCAAGGAGGTTCCCCAAAAAGGAGTGGGCTTTAGCCCCTTTCAACTCCTCTTTGGACACCCTGTGAGAGGTCCCCTTTGCACTTGTGAAGGAGGGTTGGGAACAACCTTTAAAAGCTCGAAAGCAAGACATTGTGGACTATGTACTTGGCCTAAGATCAAGAATGGCTGAGTACATGAAAAAATGCCAGTAAAAACCTTCAGGCCAGCCAGGAGCTCCAGATGCAATGGCTTGACCAGATGGCTGTCCTAACCCAGTACCACCCAGGACAGAAGGTGTGGATATTGGAGCCTATGGCCCCAAGAACACTCCAGGACAAATGGAGTGGACCCCATCTCATTGTGCCATCTCTGCTAGCCAGGAGCCCAGTGCTCATAGTTTGTGGCCTAAATGTGTTCCCTGTGTGGTGCCTAACTATGTCACTGAGGCTCTGCTAACCAGAACCTCAGTGCTTATGCTCTCTCTGCTTTTAAAAATGTCATTGGAGGCTAGTGACCATTTTCACCAATTCTGATTGGCTCACTGGAACACCCTTATAATTTCCTAGTATATGGTACTTAGGTACCCAAGGTATTGGGGTTCCAGGAGATCCCTAGGGGCTGCAGCATTTCTTTTGCCAGCCATAGGAAGCTCAGACAATTCTTACACAGGGCTGCCACTGCAGCCTGAGTGAAATAGTGTCCACGTTATTTCACAGCCATTTTACCCTGCACTTAAGTAACTTATAAGTCACCTATATGTCTAACCCTCACCTAGTGAAGGTTAGCAGTGAAGTTACTAAGTGTGAGGGCACCCTGTAACTAGCCAATGTGCCCCCACATTGTTCAGGGCAATTTCCCCAGACTTTGTGAGTGCGAGGACACCATAACACGCGTGCACTACATATAAGTCAATATCTATATGTAGCTTCACAATGGTAACTCCGAATATGGCCATGTAACATGTCTAAGATCATGGAATTGTCCCCCCATGCCAAATCTGGTATTGGGGTGCCAATCCCATGCATCCCCGGGGCTCCAGCATGTACCCTGGGAACTGCCAAACTGGTTCTCTGGGGTTTTCACTGCAGCTACCGCTTCTGCCAACCCACAGACAGGCTTCTGCCCTCCTGGGGTCTGGAAGCCCAGTCCCAGGAAGGTATAACAAAGGATTTCCTCTGCGTGCGCATGTTACACCCTCTCCCTTTGGAAATAGGTATTAAGGGCTGGGGAAGAGTACCCTCCTCCAACCTCTGGAAATGCTTTGAAGGGCACAGATGGTGCCCTCCTTGCATAAGCCAGTCTACACTGGGTCAGGGATCCCCCAGCCCCTGCTCTGGCATGAAACTAGACAAAGAAAAGGAGAGTGACCACTCCCCTGTCCATAACCACCCCAGGGGTGATGCCCAGAGCTCCTCCACTGTGTCCCAGACCTCTGCCATCTTGAATGCAGAGGTGTGAGGGCACAATGGAGGCCTCTGAATGGCCAGTGCCAGCAGGTGACGTCAGAGTCCCCTCCTGACAGGTGCCCTCCGGGTTAGGTGGCCAATCCTACTCTAAGGGCAATTTAGGGTCTCTCCTGTGGGTTTCTCTTCAGATAACAAATGCAAGAGCTCACCAGAGTTCCTCTGCATCTCCCTCTTCAACTTCTGCCAAGGCTCGACCGCTGACTGCTCCAGGACGCCTGAAAAACTGCAACAAAGTAGCAAGACGACTACCAGCAACATTGTAGCGCCTAATCCTGCTGGCTTTCTTGACTGTTTCCTGGTGGTGCATGCTCTGTGGGCTGTCTGCCTTCACCCTGCACTGGAAGCCAAGAAGAAATCCCTTGGGTTGATAAAATCTTCCCCCTGCTAACGCAGGCACCAAACTTATGCTTCACCAGTCTTCTGGGTCCCCTCTCATCTTGACGAGCATGGTCCCTGGAACACAGGAGCTGGATCCAGGTGACCCCGACAGTCCTGAGGTCCTTCTGTCCAAATTTGGTTGAGGTAAGTCCTTGCCTCCCCACGCCAGACAGCAATCCTGTGTGCTGTTTGAACTGCACTTGCTAGGGCTTCTATGCACTTTGCAAGGAATCCTTTGTGCACAGCATAGCCTAGTTCCCTCCGCACTCTGTCCTGCATTGCTCAACTGACTGAGTTGACCACCGGCTTTGTGGGAAGCCACCTGCCCCACCACTGCCACCACTACTGTCAGCAGCAGCATCCCCATTGGGCAGACGCCCAAGGCTGCAGGAGAAGGGCTTGTGCCTCCCTCCACCACTGGCATCACCAGCACCACAGACAGCATCACCAGCATCCCCGCAGCAAGCACCGTCGCAAGCACTGCCACCTGTACCGCTGACAGTAGGACCACTACCAGCAGCAGCCCCAGTGTGCATCTGTCCAAGGCTGCAGAGGACGGCCTGGAACCTCCAACTACCACTAGAAGCACCCCCATCAACACCGCCACTACCACCGGTTTGCAGCATTTGGCCCTGCCTCCATGGATTATCATGCTACCTGTTCCCTGCACATCTTGTGCCTCAGACACCCATGTGAGGGCATGTGAACTGCCACACCACAAGTGCTGCATCACTGGGAACAATGCCCCCTCCAGAACCAGTGGAGAACTGCATCCACTCACCCTATCCTTGCAGGATGAAGCACACTGGGCACAAAGCCCCCTCCAGAACCAGTGGAGATATGCATCCACTCACCCAATTCTTGGCAGGATGAAGCACAGTGGGCAGAAGGCCCCCTCCAGAACCAGTGGAGATTTGCATCCACTCACCCAATCCTTGGCAGGATGAAGCACACTGGGCACAAAGCCCCCTCCAGAACCAGTGAAGAAGCCATCCACTTGAGAGACTTGAGAGACTGTGGCTTTGCACTCCCCAGGACCAAGCAGAGGGCAAACCACCCACAGGAGAGACTGTGGCCTTGCACTCCCCAGGACCAAGCAATTGGCAAACCACTCACTAGAGAGACTGTGGCCTTGCACTCCCCAGGACCAAGCAGTGGGCAAACCACCCACTTGAGAGACTGTGGCCTTGCACTCCCCAGGACCAAGCAATGGGCAACCCACCCACTTGAGAGACTTGAGAGACTGTGGCTTTGCACTCCCCAGGACCTAGCAGTGGGCATGGAGCCCCCTCAAGGAGCAGTGGCGTTATTCCATCTTCCGGCTGAGATACCCCCCTTCCCCGTCCCCCTGAGGTGCCTTTGCGTTTTTGACCTGATGCCCCTGCAGTGTTCTCTCCATATTGAGGCAGGAGTCAAGTGTGGGCTTGGCCCATGATTTTTGGCCCAGTCAGACACAGACATTTGCAAAGAACAGTGCACGGCCTTCTGTCCATATTGTAAATATTTGTATATACTGTTTTTCTATTTGTTACGCATATCTGACTATTTACAAAAATATCACTTATTTCACTCAATTCCTTTTGACTTTGTGTTATTCCAGGGGTAACGGGGTGTAAATGTACTGTTGTTGCATGTGTTTGTATGTATGGTGTTGTGGGTGAGGGTGGGGGTGTCGCGTGTTGCGTGTGTGTGTCACTCTCTTTTTCCTCCCCACCGTCCCCTGTGTGCTAGATGCAGTATTCACCGTGGTCATCACCGCCGCCTTTGATATTCCTCGTATATGAGGAGGTAGACAAGCATGGGCAGGACCTGAAGCTCGGGCTCCATGGCGTCCTGGTTCTTTGTTGAGTGTCGAGTGGTGAGGGGTTTCCCTTCCAATTCCTGTTTCCGCCGTGCTTTTGGTGGCATTGGTACCGCCCCGGAAAAGCTGGCAGATTGGTGAGTTGTGATGTGGTGGGCGGTGCATTGTCCTACGCCTGTCTTTTGCCGGTGACCGCTGCGGTGTTTGTTGCTACCGCCGTGGCAGCTGGAGTGTTAAAGTGGCTGTCTGTGTCTGCGGTTTCCACCGTGGTTGTGATCCCATTTTTTTTACTTCACACACCTGTTGGTGGTATTACCGCCACTTTAACACCAACCACCAGGTTTGTAAAGAGGGCCTAAATGTCATACTTCTGATATTGTTCTTCTCCAATAAACCCACATGATGGGCAACACATATCGTGCTATGGGTAGATGGGGATTCAGAATGGCCATACATGTGGGGTACACTTCTGGTTCCAGCGGTGTGGGTATCCTCATATGTAAATCACTCCTGCTGATCATCTATCAAACATGGTCTTCAGCCCAAGAGTGCTATGTGGCCCTCACGGGGAGCTGGGAGGGTATGACAATAAATGTGTGCTCAGTTTATGTCCCATCTCACATTAATGAATTATTACTGCCTGACTTAAGCTTCCTATTGCTCCAATTGCAAGAAGATAAATTGCTGTTGGGGGTGATTTTAACTTGGTGTTGTGTGAGGAGTGAAACCGCTTGCCTACGAGAAATGTAGTATCCTCCCCTCGCATGCTACCAGTTTTTCTCACAGCCATTGGCCTAGCTGATCTTTGGCGTGCAAATTACCCCAAACTGCAGCACTTCTCCTTTCACTCGGGGGCCCACAGTAGCCTCTCCCAGATTGACCACCTCTTTACCCTCACACATCAACTCCACTACTACTCAGATCTTTAACATCTAGCCAGGGACATTTCAGATCACTCCCCACTCTTGGCGACCTTCAGTCTCCAGAGATCCTGAACACTGTGAAATGTTTCTCAGTCCTTAGTACTTCAAAGTGCCCGGATTAAAAAGGGCATTATGGAGGTAATAGAACAGTATTTTACAGAAAGTGGGTGACCTTGGTGCTCATGTGGATGTTATTCCTTGGACGGACCTCCAATGTGACTATCAACTAGCCCCCATTGAGGTTTACTGCTACATCCAGAAACGTCACTCACACTGCAGTAGTTTCAAAGGGATTGGTGCTCTCTAAATCCTCACTTCTAGGAGATTGCCTCCTAGATTAATACACGTCCTGGAACCTGACCTTTCTGACATTTAAAAAGGTACTCAACAATACACCCAATGTACTGCCACACCTGAAGGGGCAATGGGCCTAGGGCCTTGGGGATCTGGAGGATGGGGACTGACTGGAGGTCTTGGCATCTCCAAAAGAGGTGGTCATACGGGTGGGTTTCCGATTGGTGCAATTAAAAATACTACATCGCTTTTACTATGCCAAACTACATGGTTCAAGATGGGTAGAATGAGGAGGGTGATGGTGTTACTGTGTGAAGTGAGCAGGCACTAAATGACCACCTCTGTAGCATGATTTCTCCTCAACATATGGAGTACAACAGACCTGACTAGCATGGCACAAAAATGGTGGACACTGGGACTAATGGTTGTTAAATGTAATATTGTGAGATTATGGGGGGCAGAGCAGCCAACATGGATTTGGGGGACTATAAATGCAACATGGATTGGCGTATGTTGGCTGAGAGTGTGGTGTATAAAGGACGGGGCTGCCCCTAAAAATGGACATAAATCTGGGTGTCATTGAGTGCTCACAGGGGTAATATTTGTAAAGATAATATTTCTTCCGGGCCGGGCCACAAACAGTGGCTGAGATGGTAGTGGGTGGAGATTTGGGAGATATGTGGAGAGATGCAATGCTTATTCACTCTATTGACAGGTCGGTGGACCAATATGTTTTGTACCAATTTGTTACAAAACTGTCAACAAACCAAGTTGTTAAAAAACAATGGCAGACCTTGTAATTCACAGTGAAAGTTAAGTTCTAAATGTATTCTAACCCCTCATCTAGGCATAAAGCATTGAAAGGTTACCAACTTCCATTGAGAATAGGCTATTGAGGGAGGGTGGTATGTGCAGTTCGCTAACAAGTCTGACATATGCATCATTGTCTTAAAGCACGAAGGGTCTCTTAAGCTTGGGTTTATATCAGAAGGAACGTCTCTCTCTCTCTTTCTCTTTCCCTCTCTCTGTCTCACTCTCCCTTCTTCAAATTAGTTAACAACCTCTGTAGATGCAAGCTAGATTGAAGAGGCAGACCAGTTAGAAACCTCTCAGGCTGTAAAAACAAAAGTGAGACAAGTGAACTACTATAAGTTAAGAATGAGCCAGTTCCTCGAAAGGCCTCCTGAGAGGACCTCAGCCCAGAGCAGATGCAGCCCAGAATAAAGTGTTCTTCTCATGTTCACAAGAGCCCAAAGACCTGTGAGCAGGCTCCTGATATGCCCCCTCCCCCCTCTAATGGTAACTAAAAGATCTATCGGCCCTTCTCTGATTGGGAGAGAAATTTTAAGCCAATGCCAGTCAGTAATATATAGTTTATTCAGATAAAAAACCATAACACATTCCAAATCCAAAAAAAAAATAAACACAAAAAATACACGTTGTATATAATTAGAACAAAATAAGGCAAATACTAATTGAAACTCTTGTGAACAGGCAGGTCAGCAACGGTAAGGATAGATATTTTTGTTCTAAATTACCGATTCCTAGTTGGTCTAATTTGTATTGCAGCTGATAAATACATAAACATTGCTGTGCTGATCAGGAAGGGCATTTACCATGAGTAAATTCACAAAAGGTAGTCTCTATGTGCACAATACTAGAACCAGTAAAACGTCTTTCTGGGGATTTCATGAAATGTACAATAAAGAAAAAGCACCTGCATGTTTTTAGAGGGAGGTGTCATCATCATCAGTGATAAATACTAGTTTATTGCCTCGTCCATTTTACCCTTAGGAATGTCAGCATTTCAGGAAATACACCAAACCTACATTTGGCTAATAGACTTGTTTTACCAGGTTAAGTGCCCCATCTTAGTTACTCTACAAACCTGAAAAATGTTTTAAGAAAAACATGGATTTACACCAAGGGTTTCACCAAATCATCTAACTCCCTTGAAAAACACTACACAACAGCAACATTTCCCTTTTAGGCAGGCTCTGTCTAAATCAGGGTGCCTGGACAACACAACAACTACAACTAGCCTTTCCCCAATTCAGCCTCACTATAAAATAATAAAAAAAACATCTCTAGTCAAATCCATTTGAAGAATATCAGACAGGATGGATGCTGGCAAATTGGCAAACTGATTTGACCAATCTGAGACCTACAAATTTACAAAAACATCTTACAGTACCAACACCAAGCTTCTCCACCATTGTGTCATAGTCCCTTTTAATATTTTTTGTGGGTTCCTGGTCAGCGGTACTGGTTCCAGAACCACAATACCAACACAAGACTACGATTTCATGGGAAAGAGCACATTGGCTTTCCATGGAGTGGAGGGATTTAGGCACCCACAGAGATTTTGGTGTCATATGCAGTGGAGCAGGGGTTACTAGTTGCCCAGCAGGGGATTTGGGTCCTGGTCATCCAGGCTGGGCGGCACTGGCCTAGGTGTGTGAGTTGTGGAGTGGTTGGTTGCATGAAAAGAGTTAGGCATATGTGCAGCTTAGAAAATGATCTATAATTCAGAGAATCTGCCTGGCAAATCAATAGTGAATGTGATGTTATAGTAGGTTTTGGTTATAAGATCTTACCATACATTAAAAAATCAAATATTAAATGTAAAAACAAAGGTTGCAAAGGCAAAACTCATCAAATATAGGTGTTGAAATGAGAGAAGAACTTACAATTAAAAAACAAGAAAACACTGAAATTCGACTGTTATCATTTACTGAACTAACTAGAACTAGATCTTCCATCATGCACTGTTTATGACTGCATATATTACATCACTCATGACATGTTAAATTACATCATTGATTACACCACTAATGACACCATTGATGACATCGCTGATGGTGTCATCCATGATATTCCTATTGACATTTCTCCAAAAACTTATTTTGAAAAAAACACAAATGTTAGTTGAAGGTCTACATTCATGTATACTTAAAAATTACGGTGATTACATGTGTAGCCAGCTTCTGAGCCATGGGACTCTCCAGACTTTAGCATTTGTGCTTTGCACGGATGACCTGCTTTAGTGTTGTTATTGCTGTAATAGTTATAGGCGAAGTAGAAACACTAGTTTTCTCTTAGCAAAAATGAATCCCACGTTGAATAATATTAACTTGTACAAAGATTGAAGTACTAATGAAAGTTATGGACAGAGCTTTCTTGAACCCAGCTATACTACTGTTTTTAACTGAAATTCAGTATCAATTAACAACAACATTCCTGAGGACTGGTGTGACCACTTGATGATTCCTCTCACACTGCATATCACTCACTTTAGAAGCTTCGGCCAACCTAAAAAGGAGTTGGTCTGTGTCCTAGAAAGTAACAATATTGACATTGACTTCTTGTCCTCTTTGGCAATCGCATTCTTCCCTTTTTCTTTTTAAACTAAAATCTCATCCTGATCACCTAATTGCATTCACTACACAAGCATCTTTCTCGACAATCTTAATTCTCTCAGGAAGAAAAAGAAGATACCATTGCCCTTGTCTCCATGGTTTTCCAATAATCCATGTGAGGAAAGAATGTCTCAGACATGTGACAAATAGATGCAGACAATCTCCATCAGTTGCCCGCTAATCACATTTCATAGCAGCCAGAAATTAACTGCAAAAACGTATATCCCAGCAAAATGTAGATGTATCATCACTTTAAAACACTTTTTGACCTCATAAAATCATCCAACGCAGAAATATACACACCTTCAAGGACCCTAAAAGGAATGCAAGTGGATGTGCAGTCAATTGAGTACTATCTTCCTCCTATAACAGATGCAACTTCTATTTCCACCTTTATCTGTAAAGCTCAGCAGAGCTGATCCAACTTTTTGGAACTCACCAAAAAATATCTCCTCAACACCATTCTTAATGTGAAACCTGCAAATCATTTCATTGGCTCAGTGCCTCTTCGGATTCTTTGGATTGTACCCTAGAAACCCTTGCTAATTATTTCTTCTCTCAAGGAACATTCACTGAAGATATCAAAACTGTTAGAGGTCTCACCCTTTTTAAGGAAGCAATGGGGAAAAGAAATCTCATTAACTTTTGTCAAGCCTCTGGCCTACCCTTTCTAGAACAAATTATAGATCATAGGGGCATATTTATACTCTGTTCTACCGAATTAGCGTCATTTGTTTTTACTCTAATTGGTGCAAAACTAACTCCATATTAATACTTTGGTGCTAGACCTGTCTAGTACCAAATTTAAGGAATTAAAGTCATTTTTTGGAAGTGGAAACCTACCTTGCCTTAATGAGATGCAAGGTAGGTGTTCCCATGCAAAAAATGACTCTAGGGCCTTAACGCCATATTTATACTCCCATGAAAAAATGGTGCACGGGAGGGAGGAGGGGTCAAAAAATGGTGCAAAGCTTTCTTAGCCCTGTTTTTTTAACTCCTGGGTGAGGGCAGGTGATAGGGGACCTGTGGGCCTATTTCCATGGTGGGACACTGTAGGAAGTTGGCTCTGTATGTACTTTTTCAAAGTAAGAAATAGCATGCACAGAGTCCAAGGGTTCCCCTTAGAGGTAAGATAGTGGCAAAAAGAGATAATTCTAATGCTCTATTTTGTGGTAGTGTGGTCGAGCAGTAGGCTTATCAGAGGGTAGTGTTAAGCATTTGTTGTACACACACAGGCAATAAATGAGGAACACACACTCAGAGACAATTCCAGGCCAATAGGTTTTTGTATTGAAAAATATATTTTCTTAGTTTTATTTTAAGAACCACAGGTTCAAGATTTACAAGTAATGCTTTAAATGAAAGGTACTTCACTTAGGAACTTTAGGAACTTTAAATTAGCAAAATAGCATATACAGTTTTCACATAAATGACATATAGCTATTTTAAAACTAGACACAGTGCAATTGTCAACAGTTCCTGGGGGAGGTAAGTGTTTGTTAGTTTTTGCAGGTAAGTAAACCACCTACGGGGTTCAAGTTTGGGTCCAAAGTAGCCCACCGTTGGGGGTTCAGGGCAACCCCAAAGTTACCACACCAGCAGCTCAGGGCCGGTCAGGTGCAGAGGTCAAAGTGGTGCCCAAAACGCATAGGCTTCAATGGAGAAAGGGGGTGCCCCATTTCCAGTCTGCCAGCAGGTAAGTACCCGCGTCTTCGGAGGGCAGACCAGGGGGGTTTTGTAGGGCACCGGGGGGGGACACAAGTCAGCACAGAAAGTACACCCTCAGCGGCACGGGGGAGGCCGGGTGCAGTGTGAAAACAAGTGTCGGGTTCGCAATAGGATTCAATGGGAGACCAAGGGGTCTCTTCAGCGATGCAGGCAGGCAGGCAAGGGGGGGGGATCCTCGGGGTAGCCACCACCAGGGCAAGGGAGAGGGCCACCTGGGGGTTGCTCCTGCACTGGAGGTCGGATCTTTCAGGCCCCGGGGGCTGGGGGTGCAGAGTCTTTACCATGCGTCGGGTCTTTTGAAGCAGGCAGTCGCGGTCAGGGGGAGCCTCGGGATTCCCTCTGCAGGCGTCGCTGTGGGGGCTCAGGGGGGTCAACTCTGGCTACTCACGGTCTCATAGTCGCCGGGGAGTCCTCCCTGTGGTTTTTGTTCTCCACAAGTCGAGCCGGGGGCGTCGGGTGCAGAGTGCAAAGTCTCACACTTCCGGCGGGAAACGTGTGTTGTTTCAAAGTTGCTTCTTTGTTGCAAAGTTGCAGTCTTTGGAAAACAGAGCCGCTGTCCTCTGGAGTTCTTGGTCCTTCTAGATGCAGGGTAGTCCTCTGAGGCTTCAGAGGTTGCTGGACCCTGGGAACGCGTCGCTGGAGCAGTGTCTTTAGAAGTGGGGAGACAGGCCGGTAGAGCTGGGGCCAAAGCAGTTGGTGTCTCCGTCTTCTCTGCAGGTTTTTCAGTTCAGCAGTCCTCTTCTTCTTAGGTTGCAGGAATCTGAGTTCCTAGGTTCTGGGGAGCCCCTAAATACTGAATTTAGGGGTGTGTTTAGGTCTGGGGGGTTAGTAGCCAATGGCTACTAGCCCTGAGGTTGGTTACACCCTCTTTGTGCCTCCTCCCTGAGGGGAGGGGGGCACATTCCTATCCCTATTGGGGGAATCCTCCATCTGCAAGATGGAGGATTTCTAAAAGTCACAGTCACCTCAGCTCAGGACACCTTTGGGGCTGTCCTGACTGGCCAGTGACTCCTCCTTGTTTTCTCATTATCTCCTCCGGCCTTGCCGCCAAAAGTGGGGCCGTGGCCGGAGGGGGCGGGCAACTCCACTAGCTGGAGTGCCCTGGGGTGCTGTAAATAAGGGGGTGAGCCTTTGAGGCTCACCGCCAGGTGTTACAGTTCCTGCAGGGGGAGGTGAGAAGCACCTCCACCCAGTACAGGCTTTGTTGCTAGCCACAGAGTGACAAAGGCACTCTCCCCATGTGGCCAGCAACATGTCTGGTGTGTGGCAGGCTGCTAAAACTAGTCTGCCCACACTGGTAGTCGGTTAAGGTTTCAGGGGGCATCTCTAAGATGCCCTCTGGGGTGTATGTTACAATAAAATGTACACTGGCATCAGTGTGCATTTATTGTGCTGAGAAGTTTGATACCAAACTTCACAGTTTTCAGTGTAGCCATTATAGTGCTGTGGAGTTCGTGTATGACAGACTCCCAGACCATATACTCTTATGGCTACCCTGCACTTACA
The DNA here is from genome assembly GCF_031143425.1 of Pleurodeles waltl. NCBI lineage: Eukaryota > Metazoa > Chordata > Amphibia > Caudata > Salamandridae > Pleurodeles > Pleurodeles waltl. The sequence continues at coordinate 845,261,855 of NC_090436.1, forward strand.
ATGTCTAAGGTTTTGCTTTGACACTGTAGGGGCATAGTGCTCATGCACTTATGCCCTCACCTATGGTATAGTGCACCCTGCCTTAGGGCTGTAAGGCCTGCTAGAGGGGTGACTTATCTATACCTATAGGCAGTGTGAGGTTGGCATGCCACCCTGAGGGGAGTGCCATGTCGACTTAGTCATTTTATCCCCACTAGCACACACAAGCTGGCAAGCAGTGTGTCTGTGCTGAGTGAGGGGTCCCCAGGGTGGCATAAGACATGCTGCAGCCCTTAGAGACCTTCCCTGGCATCAGGGCCCTGTTACCAGGGGTACCAGTTACAAGGGACTTACCTGGATGCCAGGGTGTGCCAATTGTGGAAACAAAGGTACAGGTTAGGGAAAGAACACTGGTGCTGGGGCCTGGTTAGCAGGCCTCAGCACACTTTCAAATCATAACTTGGCATCAGCAAAGGCAAAAAGTCAAGGGGTAACCATGCCAAGGAGGCATTTCCTTACAGACACCATGGAAGAAGCCTGCAGGTGTCCTCCCCAGGCCCCAGGGGCACCCCTACCCACACCAAAGCAACTGCGGAGGATGGGGGTGACCCCATCCTAGGTAAGAACAGATAAGTACAGGTAAGTCTTCATTTTATTTTTTAAAGTGCCATAGGGGGCCCTGTAATGGGCCCCCATGCATTGCACAGGGTGCAATGGCCATGCCCTGGGGACCCTTGACCCCTGTGCTGGCCATTGGGGTGGTGGGCATGACTCCTGCCTTTTCTAAGGCAGGAGTCATGTGGCATGGTAGGTTTAGCACCATAAAATGACGCTTATCTGGTTAGAGTCATTTTTTTTCACTCTAACCTGCCTAAAGTCATTTTTTGGTACGAAACCCCCTTCTTCTATACTGCCAGCCCCACCCAACTAAAGTCTTTTTTTTTTTACTCTAGCCTACCCTTTGCACCGGCTTGCACCATTCCATAAATATGGTGCCTGGCTGGTGAACAGAAATGGTGCAAGCCTGTGCTAAACTTTTTGGTGCAAAACTGCTTTAGTGCAGTTTTGCACCAAAAAGTATAAATAAGGGCCATATGGCTTGATTACAACTTGGGAGGAGGGTGTTAATCCATCCCAAATGGGGCAGATTAACACCCTCTGCCAAAGTTGTAATCAGGCTCATAGTGTCTCTCTGAAGCTAGTGCAGCACATCAAGGTCAATTATCTCCTCCATATGTGTCAATTCAGCTTCTTACAGGGGTGCAGCATTGAAACCACCATTCTTCAAGTTCTTGATCATGCCTTGGGACTTGGTGCGTGCCAATTTTGTATGATTTGCTTTCCGATCATTACACAAAATTATATTGAAATTATGTGAAATTACAGGTAACTAAGTAAAATGTGACTGTCATTTTGCACTATATTTTAGAGTGCAATGTGTCCCTGCATTAATGTTTGATGCAAGGAATTATTTCACACAAGAAAATAGTGCAAAAAAAGCTCCACGAACAACAGTCACTCTTGGGCTGTTATTCTTGTGTGTTCCCTGTATTTTTTTAATTGTAAATGGAAAAATGTTGTGTGCATTTTAACCTGAATGGCAAATAATGTTATGAGGTAGTATAATTTCCTGAATTCTGCGTAGCAAATATAACACAATATTCCTGAAATTATGCATGATTTAAGTTCTGTCTGATCTACTCTAGCCTTCTCGATGTGTGGAAAATCCTGCCTGCTAGTGCTCTTCGACCTAAGAAACCCAATCTCTTTCTATTGATCAACAGCCTCAAAGAGAAAATAAGCATTGCAGAAGTTTTGTTAAATGGTCTTCTTCTTATTCTGTCCAATCAATCCTGATTTTGAAAATCAGGAATTCTCTCTCTAACTTGGCTATGATACACATAGCAGATCTCTAAGGCTTTATCCTTCCACCCACCCTGTTTAATCTGTTTAATCTCTACCTGGAACATCTTAGTCATCCTTAAAAACTCCTCTATCCTCTATCACCAATATACTGATGACACACCAATTTACCTAATGGTTTCCTCCCCAACTAACATCTCACCACCTCTACAAACCTGGAAAGAAATGATAGATGTACCCCATCACCTAAAACACAACCTGCAAAAAAACATATTTTTCTCTGAAGCCCACCTATGACATATTACCTAAAGGTTAAGTCCTGGACCAAATCTTTCCACTTCCTAAACTGCTAACCCACCCTCGTTGAAAATAAAAAATCAATGAGAGTCAGCCACAAGAGCAGACGTAATTTCCAGTTTCAAATTCAGCCAGGATGGATCACTTCCAACTCATATCGCTCTGGAGTATAAAACTGTTTACTCCTGAGGTGGATCTGAAGTCCCTAGTTCAAGCGTTTGTTTTCGCTTTGCATGAATGGCTCACCGGAATGCAGAATGTTAGTAAGCATCATCCACAAAGCCCTACACACAGCGACCCACAGTTTTCTGGCCAAAAAGCTGCATTTCAGTGATGGACTGTGACTCTTGCATAACTAATTTGTTTTTACTCATACCCCCTCCATTCCTATGATATAAAACAGTGTCTCAATATTTCTCTGCAGTGCTGCAAGACTTTTCCAATGCACTTCTTCCTACCCCCCAGCATTACCTCTTATCTATCTACATTGAAAAAGAAGTCCTCTTGCCTCAGAGACCCAATTGTGCTAGAGACATCATTCATATTTACTTGACTGATGCTGGGATTTGGTTGTCCTGTTCATGTCTGACTGCTGGTACTTGTATTGTGTTTATATTTCTTTTACATACTCTCAATGCTTTATTAATAGTCCATACCAACATTTTGCTTACCTCTCAGAAATTATGTTTCACACTATCATTGCTTTTGCAAGTTACAATATAAAAAGTTGAAGGTTAATTTAAGAGACATAGGCCTTCATTATAAAATTGGCGCTAAATCCCACTTACTGCCATGCTGACTGCTGCCAACATACCCCCGTCGCTGCGGATATCCGTTCACCATATTATGACACACACACCCCAATCCGTCACTATTCAGCCACAGACAAATGTCCACCACACCAAAGGTCAGTGATAAACTGGTGGTATCAAAACCCACACCGTTACGCCAACAGAACAATGCCCACCACATTATGACCCACGAATCACCACGGCGGACATTCAACCACCGTAAACCATTGGCGGTACACACCACTGCACTCAAAATACACACAGATATACAAAACAACACCACATTGGACAATTCAAACTACACACACCTGACACCCATACACACTCCACATCCACACCACTATAAAACACACACCCACACTACCCACAACCCCTTACGAATACTAACCATTGCCAACAGAGTGACATCACAACTACAGACAAGACCAGACCCACAGACCACCATCACCTATACACCATCTACGCACCTTACATCACACACCCCAACACATCACCTTACACACCCTCACTCACACTAATCACACAACACCCATGGCACCACAAAGACACTCCCGATTCTCAGAGGAGGAGCTAAGGGTCATGGTGGAGGGAAATCATCCAGGTAGAGCCACAGCTATTTGGAGCACAGGTGCAGCAGATATCCATTGCTAGGAAGATGGAGCTATGGCGGAGGATCATGGACAGGGTCAACCCCGTGGGATAGCACCCCAGAACCAGGGATGACATCAGGAAGAGGTGGAACGACCTACGGGGGAAGGTACTTTCCATGGCAGCAAGCCACCAAATCGCTGTACAGAGGACTGGCGGTGGACCCCCACCTCCTCCCCCACAACTAACAATATGGGAGGAGCAAGTCTTGGCAATCATGCCTCCTAAGGGCCTAGCAGGAGTAGCAGGAGGACTGAACTCTGGTAGGTCAACTCTATACTGCATGCCATCACATACCCCCACCCTCACCTTCACTTCCATCACTCCACCACCTCCCACACACCCCACCATCACATCTCACTCATCCCAATGCCAAGCCCTGCCTTCCATACCAATGCATGGACACCACTCACAGACCTGCATGGACACCTATCACCAAAGCATGCACACTAGAGAGAATCAGCTAGCCTACCACATACCAACTAACACAAGTGAAAGCTGCCAGGGAAATGATAACCAAAGAGGGCAACCCACTGATGCACAATATGTCACACACAGAAACAATAACACTGCATTCACATCCCCACAGGTAGCCCAGCGAATGTCACAGGAGAAGAGGTGCCAGCAATATCCAGTCCTCCCACAGAAGAGGCCCACAGTGATGACAGCGACTCTGGACAACTGATCTGGATGACCAACCTGGACCATCAGGGACCTCTGGACAGACCGTAACCCAGCCACAGTCACACACCACCACAGAGCTTCCCCCATCAGAAAACACCACCACAGCACCCACCCAGCGTACCCACACCTCTGTCCCCAGGACACGTCAATCAGCAGTGTGTCCACCACTACAGGGACCCCAGGGCACACCTCGCCCCCCAGACAATCAGAGACCTGGGATCAGTGGCAGTGGGCACACGGTTCAGGGGACAGAGGCACAGGACAACAGGGAAACTGGGAGGAGTGCTGTGTGCCAGAGGGAGGACAGGCCCGGGGAACCGACTCTCCAGGAGGCAATCACCGAGATCCTGGAGCATACCAACATTCCCAGGATTCGCTGGGCCAGATCCTGGCCAACTTGCAGGAAAACCGGCAACTGCAGGAGGGAAAGTACCAGGGGATCAGGGAGGACTTGCAGGCCATTAACACCACCCTGGTCTCCATTGCAGGGGTGCTGGCAGACATGGCCAACATTATGAAAGAGGCAGCTTCACAACAGCAGGCCCCTGCCACTAGCCAAACATCTGAACTGCCTTCCACCTCTGCTGCTGCTAGTGCCTGGAGGCCCTGCCACAGGTCCAACAGGCCACCAGCACCCCTCCCCCTGCAGAAGGAGAACCACCCCGCAAACTTTCCCTGCGATCCGGGCAGAAGCCAGAGACTATTGTCAAGACCCCCACCAGGAAATGAAACTCTCCTGATTGTCACCCTTGTGTCCCACTCTGTCACTCTGTCCACCTTGAACTGCCATTGCTCTCCTTCCTATGTCCCCTTGGACAATGCACCTCTGCTACAAATAGACTGGAACTATACCCTGAACTTTCCTCCATCATCACCCCAGCCCAATGCACTTGCCCCCTCTACTCCTTAGCACTTAAATAAACACCCTTTGAAAAAATACAAGTATGAAGTATGTCAAATGATTCCAGTATGTATTCATGTAACCGGATTCAAACATTACATTTCAAATGTACAGTAATTTTCACATTGTAAAGACCTGTAGTTGGCTGCAGTGATCACACCTGGAGTGATAGTGGGGCACTAAGATCTGCAAAATGAGTTACCAAAGGTACAGTGAGTAGGCATTGAAGTGGGAAATAACAGCATGCCAGTGACAAAGATAATCAAAATAACGACAATGAAATGTGAAGTAGCACTGTCCTACCTGTGTGTCATTGGAAGTATTGTCTGATCACTGCAGTTCTGTTGTCCTCAACTTCATCCTCTGCCTCCTCATCCTCACTGTCCACAGGGTCCACTGCTGCTACACGGCCATCTCCAGCCTCCTCCTCCTGCAGAAAAGGCACATGGCGTCTCAAGGCAAGGTTGTGCAACATGCAGCATGCTACGATGATCTGGCAGACTTTCTTGGGTGAGTAGCACAGGGATCCATCTGTTAGATGGAGGCACCAAAACCTGGCCTTCAGGAGGCCAAAGGTACATTCTGTAATCCTTCTTGTACACCCATGTGCCTCATTGTAACATTCTTCTGCCCCTGTCCTGGGATTCACACAGGGGTCAGTATCCATGATAGGTTGGGGTAACCTGAGTCAACTGCAAATATGAAGGGACAACATTTAGCCACATACCATCCCATATGGCCTACACCATACCCATACACCAACATCCACTGGGTTGGAACCAGGGCTCACCTATTAACCACACCCTGTGCCACTGTAGTTGGGCAATCACATTCAGGATGCTACTATACCTTAGGATAAAGGCATCATGCATCGGCCCAGGATACTTAGCATTGACATGGGAGATGTACTGGTCTGCCAGGCACACCATCTGGACATTCATGGAATGACAGCTTTTTTGATTTCAGAGTGCCTGATAATTTTGCCAGAGGAGGACAAATGCAATATGTGTTCCATCAATTGCCCCAATTATGTTGGAGATATGTCCTATTGCAAATATGTCAGCCTTCAATGTGGCCAAATCCTCCGCTTGGGGGAAAACAATGTAGCTGCACATGTGCTTAATTAAGGCCAGACAACACTCTGGTCAGCACTACTGAGAACATTGGCTGTGACATTCCTACTGCCAAGCCCACTGTTACATGGAAAGAACCAGTTGCCAAGAAATGGAGCACTGATAGAACTTTCACAACAGGGGGAATCCCATTGGGGTGACAGATAGCAGATACCAAATCAGGCTCCAGTTGGGCACACAGATCCGTTATAGTGGCCCTGTCAAGTCTGTAGGTGAAGATAATGTGCCTGTCCTCCATTGTTGCCAAGTCCACCAGGGGTCTTACACGGGGTATGTCTCCATCTCCTATTCATCCGCAGGGGTTGCAATCTAAGGGACAAAGGAGTGAGGAGCCAGTCACAAAATGATGATTGGAGTCACAATAGTACAATGCATGATGTCAATTTTAAATGTATAAGTGGCATTCGTCTTGTATGTCCAATTGTGAACTGTGATGCAGGTATAATCCTGGGCCTGCCCCCTCCTCTGAAACGGCGTCCACCTGTCCTGTTAGGAGGGACAGGTGGAAGTGAGGTAATTCCGCTGATGTTGTGTGCCGTTGCGGGAGACAGTCGGGAACCGCTGTGCAACTCCTCATTGGATAACATTGGGCCCTATGGGGTAAGGTGGCCAATGGTGATGTACGCCGGCAGTGACGGTATGCACTGCTGCGGATGGCACCGCCATTTTCTATCTGTTCTTTCACTTGCTACCTGGCCTTCAACAGGAGAGGACCTACAATGCATGTGCTGCTGTAACCTGTGTCTTGGACCTACCATGGAGCGTGTGACTGGGGAAAGGGCCCTGCGTTCACCTCGGAGGAGTTGGAGAGACTGGTGGATGGGGTCCTACCCCAGTATGGACTGCTGTATGGGCCTCCAGACCAACAGGTGAGTACATTGTGAGTACGATGCATGGGCCATGAATGGACTGGAGTGGTGTGTATGAAGGGTTGATGTGGGGGGGTTGGTGGATGTCCCCTGGGCGGCATATAGCTTGTGGGTTAGGCCCTTTGTGCACAAATGGTGATGTGAAGGGGTATTGTGGGCCAAAAGTGTAACAGCCATGATGGTCTGACTAATGGTTTTCCCTGTGTGTATTTCTCTGCAGGTCAGCACCTATCAAAAGATTTTCAATCTTCCAATTTTCTACTCACCCAGTAAGACATTTGATATATGCCATGAGCCACCTATTTACTAACCTCAAAACAAATGTTGAAATTCCAGTTTTACAGCCTTCAGATTTATTCCACTACGACCTGATACACCTGTGTTTAGTGTACAGTAGTCACCATCCAGCTCTGCAAGATGACTCAGTGACTTACATCTGAAAACTGGGGCATGACAGCTGTAGATAACCATATCCCCTATTCTTTCAAATCCTATGCAGTCCCTTCATACAACTTACTGCAGTCCCTGCATTAACAAATGTAGAAGAATGTACAATAGCTATCTTAAGTATGTGCCCAATGATGCTTTTGTCTCCATGTATCACATTTACCACATTTAACGCCGCAAAACATGTGCACCCATTCTGTATTTACTTTCTAGAGAGTGAGTTATTATATGAGAAAAAGTATTAATTTAATGGTGGAGGAAACTGGCACCTGAGGAAGTTACCCCCCCCACTTTTTGCCTGACATTGATGCTGAGTTGACTGAGAGTGTGTTGGGATTCTGCTAAAAAGGCCCCAGCACCAGTGCTCTTTCCCTAAAAATGTACCATTGTTCACAACTAGCACACCTCTGGCACACAGATAAGTCCTTTGGAAAAGGTACCAATGGTACCAACGGCTCTGTGACCAGGGAGGGTCCCCAAGGGCTGCAGCATGTGCTGTGCCACCCCAAGGGGCCCCTCACCTATCACATGCACACTGCCATTGCAGATTGTGGGCCTCATTATGACCCTGGCGGTAGAGAACCGCCAGGGCCAACGGGGGCGGGAGCACTGCCGACAGGCCGGCGGTGCTCCCTTGGGCATTCTGACCGCGGCGCTTTGGCCGCGGTCAGAAAGGGAAAACCGGCGGTCTCCCGCCGGTTTTCCACTGCCCCTAAGAATCCTCCAAGGCGGCGCAGCTTGCTGCGCCGCCGAGGGGATTCTGACAATCCTTACCGCCATCCTGTTCCTGGCGGCTCGCCCGCCAGGAACAGGATGGCGGTAAGGATTGTCGTGGGGCCCCTGGGGGCCCCTGCAGTGCCCATGCCAATGGCATGGGCACTGCAGGGGCTCCCGTAAGAGGGCCCCGCTAGTATTTCACTGTCTGCGTAGCAGACAGTGAAATACGCGACGGGTGCAGTAGCACCCGTCGCACCTTCCCACTCCGCCGGCTCGATTACGAGCCGGCATCCTCGTGGGAAGGGAGTTTTTCCCTGGGCTGGCGGGCGGTCTTTTGGAGACCGCCAGCCAGCCCAGGGAAAAACTCATAATACCCTCCGCGGTCTTCTGACCGCGGAGCGGTATTATGGAGGGTGGCATCCTGGCGGGCGGCCTCCGCCGCCCGCCAGGGTCATAATGAGGCCCTGTGTGTTTTGGTGGGAAGAAAAAGGCAAAGTCGACATTGCATCCCCTCAGGGCGCCATGCCCACAAAACACTGCCTGTGGCATAGGTAAGTCACCCCTCTAGCAGGCCTTACAGCCCTAAGGCAGGGTGAACTATACCACAGGTGAGGGCATAGCTGCACGAGCAATATGCTCCTGCAGTGTCCGAGTCCATTTTTATACATTGTAAGTGCAGTGTGGTCATATTAAGTACATGGTCTGGGAGTTTATCATTACGAACTCCACAGTTCCATAATGGCCACACTGAATACTGGAAAGTTTGGTAAAAAGCTTTGCAGCACAATAAACCCCCACTGATGCCAGTGTGGGATTTATTAAACAATGCACACAGAGGGCATCAAAGGGATGCCCCCTCTATTTTACCCAATCCTCTAGTGTAGGACTGACTGGTCTGTGCCAGCCTGCCTTTAGCAGACACGTTTCTGAATCCATGGGGTGAGGGCCTTTGTGCCCTGTGAGGCCAGAAACATAGCTTGCTGTGGATGGCCTCACACCTCACCCCTGCAGGAACTGTGACACATGGCAGTGAGCCTCAAAGGCTCAGGCCTCATGTTACAATGACCCAGGGCATGCCACCTAGTGGAGATGCCGCCTCCCAGACAAAGCCCCACTTTTGGTGGCAAGTACGGTGGGAAACTTAGGAAAAACAAGGAGGAGTTACCACTTCGTCTGGGACCACCCCTAAGGTTTCCAGAGCTGAAGTGACCCCCTCCCTGCAGAATCCTCCATCTTGGTTTGGAGTACAGGAACCAATAGGGATAGGAATGTGCCCCCTCCCTAAAGGCAGTGACACAATGAGGGTGTAGCCACACTCAGGGGCAGTAGCCATTGGCTACTGCCCTTTGACCCCCGTAATGCCCCTAAATCATGTAGTTAAGGGCTTCCCTGAACCCAATTCACCAGATTCCTGGTGACCTACAAGAAGAAGAAGGACTGCTAAGCTGAAGCCCCCAGCAGAGAAGAAGGAAGACGACAACTGCTTTGGCCTGAGCCCTACCGGCCTGTCTCCTGCTTCAAAGAACCTGCAAAAAGACCAGCCACACGTCCAGGGAGCCCAGTGACCTCTGACAACTCCATAGGACTGCCCTGCACCCAAAAGGACCAAGAACTCCAGAGGACAGCATCTCTGTCTGAAGAAACCTACAACCAAAGACTCCCACCTCACTCCAGATACATGAGTCTTGACCCTGTGCACCCAACGCCCACGGCCCGTGTGCAGGTGGTCCACCCAGCAAGAGATGGTCTCCAGGCGATTGCAAGCAAGTGCCCACTCTGGGTTGACCTCCGATGTCCAGCATTGGAAACCCAATGTCCTGTTTGCACCCTGCACCCGACCGCCCCTGTGGCGCTGAGGATGTGTGTTTGGTGCCTACTTGTGGCCCTCCAGTGCTCTTCTAATCCCCCCTGGTCTGCCCTCCGCGTCACGGGTACTTCCTGCTGGCTGACTAGATTCCGAGTACCCCTGACTAATTAGGAGCCTATTTTCAATTTGCTTCACTTTGACCTCTGCACCGGCCGGTCCTGTGTTGCTGGTGGTGGGTGTTTGGGGTTAACTGGAACCCCAACCGGTGGACTCCCTAAAACCCGTAGACTAAACCTGTAAGTGTTGTACTTACCTACAAAATGATCTAACATTTCTTCCCCCCAGGACCTGTTCTGAAAATTGCAGTGTCCATTTTTAAAGTAGCTTTTTGCCAATAATTCAAAAACTGTTTTACTTACCTCTTTCAAACAAAGTACTGTTGATACCTGTGTGGAATGCGAAACTTTTAAGGTGCTAATCTGCAACTTGAATCTTGTGGTTCTAAAAATAAACCAAGAAAATATATTTGTGCACTATAAAAACCATTGGTCTGGAGTGAAGCCATTGTATGTGCTTCTTCTATTGTCTGTGTGTACAACAAATGTTTTGCACTATCCTCTGATAAGCCTAACCACACTATACAAAAGAGAGCATTAGTATTGTTAGTAGTATCTACTTTAGCCTCTGTTAAACCTCTGGGGAGCCCCTGGACACTGTGCACACTACATCTCACTTTGATGTAGTATATACAGAACCAGCTTCCTACACATGGTTACTCAGAACACTTCAAAGGTTGATCACTGGTGACAGATGCTGTTGGCATAGATTTCTTTACAACTTGTTAGCCTTGGCTAAACTGGGAATCATTTCTGAAAATAGGATTAAATTACAACAAAATTGTCCTACCTCTAAACAGATGGTGTTTGCATATATAAAAAGCATGTCGTTCCAAAATCAAACATGATCTTGAATGTTAATTCCTTGAGGAGCCAAGTAATCAGTAAAATATTTGGCAGTGTGCACAGGGCATTACTCCTAAGCTACATACCATCTATCAGCAGATTGTTGTAGTTTCTGACATCTAAAAGCATTCTCTTAAGTAAATAATTTGCCTTCGAAGGCAGGAAAAATCTCCGACCAACTAATATTGAAAGACCTATCTTCATATCAGAGCAGAATATCAATCCTGACTCACAGCATCAGGATTCACAGAATCATTATTGGCATATTGTTGCTCTCACAAATGGAACTGTCAAAAACAGAGATTCTGCTGGCATGATGGATTTATGTAATCAAATGTTTGGTGATGGATGGGTTTGTGGGTTCATTTCTGGGTGGGTGTACCCTTTTGCAGATTTCTCTCCTTGGAAATACTTGTGAATATACACCTGGGAAGGGCAAAAGTTTCAAGATGCACTAACCATTCAATGGCAGCGATGAGAGCTTTCACACTGCTCCAAATCCACTGTGAATCTGACACTAACAAAATTTATTTCAGAAGTATATCAGGGAAAAGGGGGTATAACAAGAAAGAGTGGAAACATATGATACTGTCACACTCCCTGACTGCAGACCTGGGCCCAATCTACACTGAAGGAGCGTTGGCATCTAAAGACAAGAGAAGTATTTTATTGTGCCCCTGTGTTGGAAGGTAGTTCATTAGTAGGTGCAGGTAGGTACCTATAGCTATTAATAATAAGGCCTCAGTCACTCATAAGATCCTCTCAAGGTCTCAATAAATTAATCCTTGCTCAATGCTGGGTAGCTCAACTCACAAGCCTTCAAGCTTCATGTATGAGATAAGTGTATAAGGCATTTAGGGCCATATTTATACTTTTTGACGCAAAACTGCGCTAACGCAGTTTTGCGTCAAAAAAATTAGCGCCGGCTAACGCTATTCTGAAGCACCATGCGGGCGCCGTATTTATTCAATGACGTTAGCCGGCGTTAGCCGGCGTTAGCCGGCGGCGCTGCCTGGTGTGCGTGGAAAAAAATTACGTACACCAGGCAGCGCCGGCGTAGGGGAATATGGAGCTTGGGCGACAAAAAATGGGGCAAGTCAGGCTGAGGCAAAATTATCGCCTCAACCCGATTTGCGTCATTTATTTCGACTCCCTACCCCCATTAAAATGACTCCTGTCTTAGCAAAGACAGGAGTCATGCCCCCTTGCCCAATGGCCATGCCCAGGGGACTTCTGTCTCCTGGGCATGGTCATTGGGCATAGTGGCATGTAGGGGGGCACAAATCAGGCCCCCCTATGCCACAAAAAAATAAAAAAAAAATACTTACCTGAACTTACCTTAATGTCCCTGGGATGGGTCCCTCCATCCTTGGGTGTCCCCCTGGGGTGGGCAAGGGTGACAAGGGGGGTCCCTGGGGGCATGTGAGGGCACCTCTGGGCTCCTTCCGAGCCCACAGGTCCCTTAACGCCTGCCTTGTCCAGGCGCTAAAAAACGGCGCAAAAGCGGCTGGACGTCATTTTTTTTGACTCGCCCACTCCCGGGCGTGAATTTTGCCCGGGAGTGTAAATACGGCGCACATGCCTCGGAGTCACTTTTTTAGACGGGAACGCCTACCTTGCATATCATTAACGCAAAGTAGGTGTCCACGCAAAAAAATTACGCAAACTCCATGGACTTTGGCGCTAGACGCGTCTAACGCCAAAGTATAAATATGGAGTTAGTTTTGTGTCGGAATTGCGTCAAAAAAACGACGCAATTCCGGCGCAAACAGAGTATAAATATGCCCCTCAATATCAACAAAACACTAAACAATGAGACACTACACACAATAAAAACCCAACACCAATTTAGAAATATAGGAAATATTTTTATCTTTTAAATGACAAAAAAAAAACAAAGATCCAAGGTAGAGAACCAGAGATATGAATGTTTAAAGGTTAAATAAACAATATGCTTTCTAGTGCTTAGTAGCAAAAAGCTCAAACTGCGGCTATTTGGCCATACCTGACCAGGTCAAATTTTGAGTCCATCTGCGATGGAGCCCAAGTTAGATACACTGAGCTTTAGGCCTTGGTCAAAATTTTACCTATTTTAGATATTAACCAATGCGTGACTCCAACAGTGACAGATATCCCATCCGCCAAAATCAAAATACCATAGGAAATAATGGGATTTAGATTTCCTTGCGCCATTTTTTTCGGCACTTTTAACGTCTGCTCAGAGCAGGCATTAAAAGGGGTCTTCCATTATTTCGAATAGGCCCTTTGTACTCTGCAAGAGTAGCGTCAACATTTTAATGCTACTCCTGCAGAGTGCATCTATAATGTCACATAGAATGATGCTATTGCCCCCTACCCTGCGCAATGGTGCACTGTATTTTAAATACGGTGCACACATGGTGGTGGTAGGGTAGCGCTAAGGGGTGCAAGGAAAGTGGTCCTGCACCTGGTGCAGTGCCATGGGGATGGCATCCCCCGTCCTATTACAAGGTTTTCGCCATATTGACCTGGCTGACCAGTTGAAAGCTTGAAATAGAGCATTCCAGCCGGTCTGACTGGTGGGAACAGTGCTACGAGATAGCACCCGGCTCCCTTAAAGGAGCCGAGTGCTGCACAGAGGGGACCAACCTGCACCCTCAGAATGCACACTGTCTGCAGAGCAGACATTGCGCATTCAGATAGGGCTGGGCAAGGGGGCCCTTGCACTGCCCATGCCATAGGCATGGGCAGCTCAGGGGCCGCCATGTGGCCCCCTCCATTTCTTCTACGCCAGCCTTTCATGGTGGAGAAACTGCCATGAAAAGGCTGGTGGAGAACAAGGTTTTAATTAGCAGGGCAGCGCTGAGTTCATCGCCACCATGACTGATTACAACCAAGACCGCAGTCACACCATCATCATCATGGATCCTGGCGGATACTGCGGACTGTTGGCGGTCTGACCGCCAAACTCGTAATGTGGCGGTCAGACTGCAATGGCTGTGGCAGCCTGCTCTGCAGACAGTGTGCATTCTGAGGGTGCAGGTTGGCCCCATCTGTGCAGCGAGATAACACTCAGCTCCTTAAGTCTGTATTTTTCATATATCTCCTCCTCAGTTTGTTGAAATTGTGTCTGCCTGGTTCGGTTTATCCTCTCCTGTCTCTGCCTCCTCCTCCTCTGCTGGGCAGCCTGGCCTCTCCTCCTCCATGCAATCACGTGTAGTGCAGCCATTTTGAGTAACCCTGATGCCTTCTGGGTCTCCTTTTATACTTTGGCTGTGGTTAGGACCTGCTCTGAATCACTGGTAATCTTGGTGTGCAAAACAGGCTTTTTGCGACTAGTCGCAATTTGCGACTGGCTTTAGCATACGGTTTGTGACTCGCAATTTGCGACTTCCTAATTGCGAGTCGCAAATTTAGGTCGCAAATTTTGCGAGTCGGTAATGGGTTGCATCGCTATTTGGTACTCCGAAATGGGATTTGAACATCCCAATTTGCATTTTGCGGGGTCGCCGCGACCCATTTGCGACTTGCAAACATTTGCTACATCTGGCCCTTAATCTCAGAAAGTGTTTACTATGTAATATTCACTTTCCAAACATCACAACATTCAGACCAGTGTTGAGATTTTGGGGGGAAAGGGATTCACATGTAATATTCCTACTGCACTTAACCACACTAGTGAAAGGGTTTACCTTTGATGATTTCATATGTACTGTTCCCACTCTAAACCTAACCACGCTTGGAAAAGTATTGACTTTCAGAAGTTCATATCTGCTGTTTCTCTACAAAATATAACTACATTGGGGAAAGGTTTGGGCTTGGGGAGCTCAAATTTATTATTCTCACTCCAAACCTAATCACATTTGGGAAAGTGTTGGACTTAGGGCAGGTCAGATTTAATATTCCCACTCTAAATTTGTCCACATTGGGTGAATTGTCAGACTTTTGGAATTTCTATATTTTATATTTCCACTTCACACTTGGGATTGGAGGGTTCAGATTCAGCATTCCATTGCACACTTAACAACACTGGAAAAAGGGGGCAACAATTTACAATTCCAAATCCAAACTTACCCACATTGGGGAAAGTGTTGGACTCTAGTAGGATCAGACTTAACATTCCTTCCTCCTCCATACTTAACCAAGTTGGTGAACTACTGGGACTCTGGTAGATGAGGTCTAAATTTAATGGATGAGGTAATTTTGCCCTCATCGACACTTTCCTCTACTTGGTAGCCACATTTGGGAAAGTGTTGGACTGCGAGGATTTCATATTTACTATTCCCTCTAAAGACATAATCACCTCGCAGGAAGTGTTCAGCATTAGGGAGGTTACATTTTTCTATTTCCATTTCAAACCTAACTACATTTGGGACCGTGATGGACTTTGAGGGGTACAGACTTAGGGCCTCATCACGAGTGTGGTGGTCTACAGGCCACCATACTGGCAGTGGTAGTCAGGACCGCTGCTAATGCGCCAGTCCGACCACCACACTGCAGCTCTGGTGGTCAGACCACCAGGGAACTGCCAGCTCATTCAGGATCCATCGTCCTGATGGCCTGGCGGTGGCAGAGATTGTAATCCGCCAGAGCATCCCTGCATGCAGCACTGCCCTGCGGAATATGACCTTGTTCTCTGCCAGCCTTTTCATGGCAGAAAAGGCTGGCAGAGAACAGGTGCAGGGGATCAGAGGGGGTCCCCTGCACTTGGCATGGGCAGTGCAGGCCCCCCCTGCCCAGAAACTTTGCAATGTTCACTGTCTGCTTTGCTACAGCATTGTCGTCAGCTCGATTACAAACTGGACACAGTGCTGTAGGGTGTTTCCTGCTAGCCAGGCCAGCGGAAACTGAGGTTTCCGCCCCCGACCTAGCTGGAAACTCAAAATGAGGCTGTTAATTTTCTCACTCAAGACTTATACACATTTGGGAAATTCATATTGACTATTCCTATTTCAAACTTAATCATATTGCTAACATACTTTGGAGTGTTTACAATTGATATTCCCTCTAAAAGCTTAACCACATTAAATTCTTGCACTTTGAGGGGGTCCAATTTACTGTTTTCATGCCCCACTTAACCACTTAAAAGAAAGTGTTCGATTTTGGGGTGTGGGAACACTGCAAATATAATCAAAGAGGTGAAAGTCCTGCACTTTCAGTTATCGAAAATAACTATTTCTAAAAATGTATTAGTCATTACACTAAAAATAATACATCATGGGAAGCCATTTTAATTGTCCTTAAAAGTAAATCACATAACATAAACGAGATAAATTATAATTACTACAAACAATAAAATGTTTACTAACTAAATCAGAAGGAAATAGGACTGCAAAGGTTAAATAATGCAAACATTGGTGAGAAAGACTGAGTAATGCATTTAACAACTCATCTGGATGCAGAGGAGCATTAACTGCAGACATGCAGTGGACAAAATAATCTTATGGGAGTGGAGTTGAGCCTTGCAGGGTCAGAAGCTAGCCCGCTAGCAATGTCAGAAGTAATTAGGTGGCAGCTGCAGAGACTCATTGAGTATTCACAAGCCTACTGCACCCCAGGGCCAAATGGGATTCTTCAAACCATTTTTTAAAAACCCTCCTAGTTCTGGGCAGAACAATTAGCACCCGGTTCCTTGAGGGATTCAATAATACATCACCTTTTCAACAAAAAGAAGAGGAATTATCCAAGTAATTTCTGTCTGATTTCACTTTCAGACAGTATTTTGCCGGACTGTTGTTGGAAGACCTCAAATCTTGGATAGAAGAAAAGGAGTCAATTCCTATGCACCAGGGTGGATTTTAACAAAAACAAGGCTATGTCTCGAACTTGCTTGTGCTTTCCATGCTTCTGGCTCGAACTGATTGTACGTATACACTACCTTATATTTGTCTTGTTGATTTTAAGGTGGCTTTTGACCACGTCCCTAAAAGTCAATTATGCAGAAAACTGCAATTGTGGTCTATTCCAGTAACATTGCTAAGGGCAATAGAAGTCATACCTGGATAAGGATACAATTAGGTGATGGTAATTATGTAATCAGGAAAGTCCACAAGGCAGTTGGGATCAAACAAGGCTGTTTCCTGTAACCCTTGCTACTCTATCTTTTTATATCAGATCTTACATTAGCGTTGGCTCTTGCAGGTTCACATCCCCAAAAACTGGCAGAAAAGTAATTGTCTGACTTCCTGTGCACGGATGATTTAGTTGTGTTAAGTAAAACAAAAATGGGCCTCCAGGGACTTATCAACGCATTAGACGAATATACTAGGTAAAATGTGCTGGAAGTGAACTTGGCACAAACCAAAGTTGTCATCTATGGTAAAAGGGTCAGCAAAAGAAGGCCTGGCACTTGAGAAATGAGAGCCTTAATGAAGTAACAGAGAATAAGGGCCTTATTTATACTTTTTGGTGCAAAACTGCACTAAGGCAGTTTTGCCCCAAAAAGTTTTGCACCGGCTTGCACCATTTTTTAGCACCAGCTGGGCACCATATTTATGGAATGGTGCAAGCCGGTGCAAAGGGTAGGCTAGCTTAAAAAAAAATGACGTTAGGCAGTTTTGAGTCAAAATAAATGATTCTGACCAGATTAGCATCATTTTTTTACGCTAAGGGCCATATTTATACTCTGTTTGCACTGAATTAGCGTAAATTTATTTTTACTCTAATTCAGTGCAAAACTAACTCCATATTTATACTTTGGTGCTAGACCCGTCTAGCACCAAATTTATGGAGTTAAAGTCATTTTTTGGAAGTGGAAACCTACCTTGCCTTAATGAGATGCAAGGTAGGCGTTCCTGTGCAAAAAAATGACTCTATGGCCTTAACACCATATTTATACTCCCATGTAAAAATGGTGCAAGGGAGGGAGGAGGGGTCAAAAAATGGGGCAAAGCTTGCTTTGCCCCGTTTTTTAAGACCAGGGTCAGGTCAGGCTTTAGGGGACCTGTGGCCCTATTTCCATGGTGGAACACCATGGAATAAGCCCAGAGGTGCCCTCCCTAGGCCAGTGGGGCACCCCCCACCCACACTAGAGGGCTGCGAGGATGGGGGACCCCATCCCAGGTAAGTACAGGTAAGTGCATTTTATTTTTGAAAGTGCCATAGGGGGTCCTGAAATGGGCACCCATACATGGCACAGGGTGCAATGGCCATGCCCAGGGGACCCCTGACCTCTGTGCTGGCCACTGGGGTGGTGGGCATGACTCCTGCCTTTTCTAAGGCAAGAGTCATGTGGCATGGTAGGTTTAGCACCATAAAATGACGCTAATCTGGTTAGAGTCATTTTCTTTTACTCTAACCTGCCTAAAGCCATTTTTTTGTGCTAAACCCTCTTCTTCTATACTGCCAGCCCCACCAGACTAAAGTCATTTTTTTTAACTCTAGCCTACCCTTTGCACCGGCTTGCACCATTCCATAAATATGGTGCCCGGCTGGTGCACAGAAATGGTGCAAGCCGGTGCTAAACTTTTTGGTCCAAAACTGAGTTAGTGCAGTTTTGCAGCAAAAAGTATAAATAAGGGCCAATATTTTGTAAGTTTGCGCCACTTTTGCGTCATAAAATGACGTTAATGCGGTGCAAAAAAAGTTTAAATCAGGGCCTTGGTGCTAGATGGGTCTAGCACCAAAGTATAAATATGGAGTTAGTTTTGCACCGAATTAGAGTGAAAAAAAAATGACACTAATTCAGTGCAAACAGAGTATAAATATGCCGCAGAGTATAAATATGCCCCTAAATATGGCGTTAAGGCCATAGAGTCATTTTTTGCACGGGAACGCCTACCTTGCATCTCATTAAGGCAAAGTAGGTCTCCACTTTCAAAAAATGACTTTAACTCCATAAATTTGGTGCTAGAGGGGTCTAGCACCAAAGTATAAATATGGAGTTAGTTTTGCACCAAATTAGAGTTAAAAAAAATGACACTAATTCGGTGCAAACAGAGTATAAATATGCCCCTAAGTACTTAGGATTGATGCAATAGGAAACCCGACAAGGCAAAAAGAATCAATCAGAAAAAAAAGCCCAGCCCCTACAATGGGCTTTTATAACTGCCTCCAGCCTAGATCCAATTATTCGGGTCATAAAGGTGAAGCTATTACATTCAATAACATATGGGAGCGAAATCTGGCTGGGGAAGGAAGCAAACCTTTTTTCATGGCCTGGTGACTAAAATATATGTCTGTTTTTTGCCTTCCAAGAATGGCCTCCACATGACAAGTATGCCTAGACTTTAGCCTGTTAAATCAAGTATTAGCCAGACCACAAGCATTTCTTATAATGTGTCATAAATGAAGAGCTTCTAGGTCTGGCACTCTGGGTAATTTTAACTGGCAGGAAATCAGGAGCAATTCAAGCAACTCATTGCATCCTAATTTCCTGCAGTTAGCTCAGGCAGTGTTTAAAAATGTGTTTCCATCAGCACTCACAAGGGCAGCAAACTAGAGGAGAAGAGCATGTTGGCACTGCAAAGGCATGCGTGGATGGTGCTAAACCGGTACAATACAGAAGGCTACCAGGCACTTCTGGGTACACATTTTTCGAAGTGCATCAAACTTAAGTTCATGCACTACTTATTTAGGGTTTTTCAAACTCTGGACCTTCTGCTAAGTAGCTCTTACAGCCAGTGCTTAATTTGTAAATAAAGAGGTGCCTGTGCTCAAAGCCCTTCTCTTAAACACGAGACTGCTGTAATTAAATCTGCCAGCACTGAATACTGAGGCAGCGTTATCCTGAAGCCATCTCGGGCTTCTTCAATCCATTTACGGCCATCCCTGCCCCTGCAGCTCATCCTGCAAATTTCTACCTTCTCTCTTTATGACGCTTTTTAGTTTTCCTTCTTCCGTCTTTCCCATATGTGTCTTTTGCTCGCAGCAAATGCTTGAGGCATGAGAACAAGCCCCGGCCCTCACAAATAAGTGCCGGTGCTCAGCACCGGAAACAACAAGCACAAATTAAGCACTGCTTACCGCCTATACACAGTACCTGCGGGATACACAATACTGGAAAAGAAACCCTTATGCATGTACGTTTGTGCCCAGCCCTTTAGAACGAGCAAAGAGAGTTACTGGGCAGATCTTTCAATATTCTTTTTTTTAAACAGTTTATTTAAAAATTAGGCAGATCAGTTCATAGAGAGACAATCACAGACAAGTAAGGACACTCACTCCAGCAAGCAGTAATGTGACCACATTAAGAGACACATGGATTACATATCTACAGTGGATTTTTCCTATACATTTCTACATACATCGTACATAAAAAGGCAACCCAAGACTCATTGTCATTAGGGGCAACTCAAAGGTTGTGTACAGAGGCCATCAGGACTCCACTGTGGGAGAGATGAAACAATACAGTCCTCAGCAGGGGGTCAAGGAAGATAAATAAGTTAGTAGAGGGTACAAAAAGTCTGTAGGTTGTTCAGTACTGGGAAGAATGGCATCATAAGTCCCAGACTATTCCTCACACAGGGTGCTATCCCTGAGCCAGTCCTGGAAAAAGGGGTCTCTCTCTGACCTCCACACACATTGGCAACACTACATTTACCCAGTAACAATGCAGTGGCAGTGAGTTTGCTATATCCCTTCAGTATATTCTTGACATATCCAAAAAGAACAATATCAGGGGTATGTTGGAAGGAATGTTCAATCATACCAATCACATGCGCCATAACTTGTGCCCATAAAGATGTGATTTCTGGGCAAGTCCAGGCAAGGTGAAAGAAGTCAGCCCCCAAGCACCACAGCATTTACATCTAGTATTTTATTTGTAGCTGTACCTAGCCAGTACCTTCGAGGTCAGATACACCCTATGCAAATATTTATAATGTATTAATTTATACCTTCCATTAGAGGAGACATCCTTGGTTTGCTGACAGCAATATTGCCACATCTCGTCTGCAATATCCAAGCCCAGATCTCCTGCACAATGCATCCACGCTCGAGGGGCACCATCCTCCATATGCCCCAGCACTGCAGTGTAAAACCTGGTAATGAGCTTGTGGGGACAGGGAGTGGATTAGAAAATAATCAATACCGGCCGCTCCGACGTCTTCTCCAGAAGCATGGCAGACAGTCAACAAGCTCAATGAAAGAGCTTACTATATGTGATGACATCTACCAGAGTCTTAGGTAATCCTGGTATGTTTTTAATATATGCTCCATAAATAGGTTTCCCAGAGCGGTGTTTCCTACCAAGGCAGGTCAATACCGCAGAGGAGCAATCTAGCTGTAGTAAGCAATAATGTGCAATGGGTATATGGGATGAATAAGGCACTGGGACAGTTCACAACGAACCAAGTTTAGCCAGCGCTAATGTTGTGGTCTCACTGTATGAATTTGGTGTGCAGTTCTGGTTAATTGAGCATATGGCATAGCTTGTAGTGGTAGCGGATGTATCTGCCCCTTCGCTAGCATAATGTGGGGTGCATGTCGAATGTTATGTATCCATTTGTGCATACCTGTGTCACCAGATAATACACTTCAAAATGGGGTGCTGCAAAACTTTCCCTGCTGTATGGAAGTCGCAAACTATGTCAGCGAGTTCAGCTGAGAAAAGAACGCCTTATTTGATGGAATAAATATGTTTTCAGACCTTTTAATATTCTTGCGAATATGGAGACAGGCCATTATGGCAGCACTGAATCCTGCCAATACCCACTTCAACATTAGACTGGTAAAGTAACTATCCAAGTTCAGTGGAAAAGCTTTGAGGTATATATAATGTATGATTACTTGAAATCATTTTAGTCACATGCTCACTGTGCCACGGGATCAAGCAAGCCTGACTGATGAGGGGTGATACCCCGAATCTGGTCCCAGGATGCCTGCCTCTGGTCCAAGGAGGATCTAGCTTGGCAGTTCGGGCTGGACTGTTCCCATGGGAAGCAGGGTCAACACTGATCTGCATATGGCTGGGTCCAAACTGAACAAAAAAATGATGAATTAAACTCTGTGACTGGGCATGAATGTTTGACAATGGTCAGCATCCCGTCCATCACCTCTTTGTGTTATAAATTTAGTATACACCTAATTAGTAAATTTAATTTACTTATAAGTCTCTCTAGTATATGTATCCAGGGTCTTTATATTTAATGCTATTAGTGGGCAGCTGCACTTGTTGTGCCACCCACTAAAGTCGGCCTTAAAACATGTTTAACAAATGCCACTGCAGACTGTAGTACAGATTTAAACTGCTATGCTCGCATGGCAAAATAAAACTTTTCCCAATAATAAACCTTTCATTTTAATACTTATAAGATGCCCCTAAGGTAGGTCCTAAAGGTTTAAAGAGCAGGGTGTTTAAAAAAGATAGGATATGTACATTTAGGTTTTACATGACAGTGAGAAATTCCTTTTCTACGTTTTTAACTGTAGTAAGGCTATCACTCCCATAGATTAACACTTAGGCCCTCATTACAAAATTGGCGGTAAATCCCGCTTACCGCCGTGCAGAAGACCGCCAACACACCGCTGCGGCGGCGGAATTCCGCTACAGCTATTACGACCCACAGTTCGGAATCCACCAAAATCTAGACACCCACACAAGTCCGCTACACCAAAGGTCAGTCATAAAATGGCGATAACAAAACCTCCACTGTCACGCCAACAGGAATACGCCCACACTATCACGACCCATGAATCCACGCAGTGGTCTTTCAACTGAGGTATTTCATTGGCGATACACACCGCCGCGCTCAAAATACACACACATTTACAAAACACAACCACATTGGACAAATCGAAATACACACACCTGATACACATACACACACCACTCCCACACACCCAATACAATATAAAACACCCACCCACATTACCCACAAACCACTACGACAAAAAGTGAGAACGAAGCACAGAGAGAGACACCACCATCAACAAACTAGCATCCACAGGCACACAACACCATGACTCACACAACATCCACTCACCTCATACAACACACTCAAACACATCCCCTCACACATCACAACACACACCACATCACACATCACCCACACCACTCCATGGCACCACAAAGACACCCCAGGTTCTCTAAAGAGGAGCTCAGGGTCATGGTGGAGGAAATCATCCGGGTAGAGCCACATCTATTCAGATCACAGGTTCAGCACACCTCCATTGCTAGGAAGATGGAGCTATGGCGCAGAATCGTAGACAGGGTCAACGCAGTGGGACAGCATCCAAGAACTAGGGATGATGTCAGGAAGAGGTGGAATGACCTATGGGGGAAAGTTTGCAGTTCAGAGGACTAGTGGCGGACTCCCACCTCCTCCCCCACAACTAACAACATGGGAGGAGCAGGTCTTGGCTATACTGCATCCTGAGGACCTCGCAGGAGTAGCTGGAGGAATGGATTCTGGTAAGTCAAATCTTAACTATTACATCTCCCACCCTACCTGCATGCTATCACATACCCCCACCCTCACCTCACATATGTCTCACTATCACAAACCACCCATCCCAACACCAAGCCCTGCATGCAACACTAAAGCATGGACACCCATCACCAAAGCATGTCCACTACAGATACCCACACAGATCCCCAAACCAAATATCACACAAGGTCCTAGACAAGAATGTAAGCACTGGGGTACAGGGTCACCCACCCATCGCACAAGATAGCACACACAGATGCAATAATCATGCCTTTACAACCCTGCAGGACCCCTACCCAACATCACAGGACAGGAGGTTCCAGACATGTCCACCCCCTCCACAGAAAGGGCCCACAGTGATGACAGAAGCTCTGTCCAACTGGATCTAGATGACCAGCCCGGCCCATCTGGGACCTCAGGACAGTCGGTTCCCCACACACTGGCACATGGCACCACTGAGCCTCCCCCCTCAGGAAACACCAGCACAGCACCCACCCAGCAGGCCCATCCCTCTGTCCCCAGGACACGTCAAGCAGCAGTGTGTCCACCACTACAGGGAACCCAGGCAAACCCACCACCCCAAGAACATCAGGGACCTGGGGGCAGTGGGCACACGGTTCAGGGGTCAGAGGCCCAGGAAAACAGGGGAACTGGGAGGACTGCTGTGAGACAGGGGGAGGACAGGCCCAGGGAACCCACTCTCCACGAGGCCCTCTCCAACATCATGGGAGCGTACCAACATTCCCAGGAGATGATGGCAACGGTACTGGCCAAGTTTCAGGAGACTCAGCGGCTGAAGGAGGAACAGTATTTGGAGATCAGGGAGGAACTCAAGTCCATCAACACCACCCTGGTCACCATTGTAGGGGTGCTGAAGGACCTTGTCAACACCAGGAGGGACACTGTGGCACAACAAGGGGCCCCTGACACTAGCCTCGATGATGAACTGCCCACCACCTCCGCTAGTGGACAGGAAGCACCGCCACAGGACCACGACACCAGCACCCCACCCCCTGCAGATGGAGAACCACCCCGCAAATGTTCCCTGAGATCCAGGCACAAGACAGAGAACAATGCCAAGACCCCCACCAAGAAATGAGACCACCCTGATTGTCATCCTTCTGTCTCACTTCGTCACTCTGTCCATCCTTAAACTGCCCTATCTCCACTTCCTGCGCCCCTTTGGACAATGCACCTGTGAGACAAATAACTGGACTCTGCCTTGGACATTCCTCCACCATCACCCCTGACCATTTTACAACCCCCTCCACTAATTTGCACTTAAATAAACACCCTTGAATCACAAAACAATCTGGAGTCAGTCTGTGCTTTCACAAATGTGTATTTGCTATAACTGAGGAAATTAGCAATGTCCATTGTATTGTCAACATACCTATGTCACACAGCTCTAGTCCATGAGGTAACATAGCAGAGGTCACACATTGGGACCCACATCCGTGAAATGGAAAGGCAAAGTGACAGGTCAGGGTCCATGCACTGGGTGAAAGTGACAGACATATGATAGGTCTAACAATTGTATGAGATGTAGGAGGCAGTGATGTCTTCTTACCTGTGTCTCACTGGAAGTATTGTTGGATCACGTTGTTTCTGTTGTCAATATCCTCTTCTTCTGCCTCCTCTTCTTCACTGTCCACAGGCGCCACAGCTGCTACAAGACCTCCTTCTGGACCATCCTCCTGCAGCAAAGGCACCTGTCGTCACAAATCCAAGTTGTGCAGCATACAGCAGGCCATGATGATCTGGCACACCTTCTTTGGTGAGTAGCACAGAGAACCTACAACCTACAACCTACAACCTGTCATATGGAGGCACCGGAACCTGGCCTTCAGGAGGCCGAAGATTCTTTCTATAATCCTCCTAGTTCGCCCATGTCCCTCATTGTAGTCTCTGCCCTTGTCCTGGGATTTCTCACTGGGGTCAGTAGCCATGACAGGTTGGGGTACCCAGAGTCACTTGCAAATGTCGAGGGACAACTGTTAGACACACACCCGTAGGGACAAGCCCAGACCCAGACAACTATTCACAGGGTATAGGGTCCTTGTCCTCACCTACTAGCCACACACGGTGCCTCTGGAGTTGCCACATCACATAAGGGATGCTTCTATTCCTCACAATGTAAACGTCATGCACTGAGCCAGGAAACTTGGCGTTCACATGAGAGATGTACTGGTCGGCCAAACACACCATCTGCACATTCATTGAATGGTAGCTTTTCTGGTTTCTGTACACCTGTTCACTCCTGCGGGGGGTACCAAGGCCACATGTGTCCCTTCAATGGCACCTATGATGCTGGGGATATGTCCCTGGGCATAGAAGTCACCTTTCACTGTGGGCAAATCCTCCACTTGAGGGAAAACGATGTAGCTGCGCATGTGTTTCAGCAGGGCAGACAACACTCTGGACAACACGTTTGAGAACATAGGCTGGGACATGCCTGATGCTATGGCCACTGTTGTTTGAAAAGACCCACTTGCCAGGAAATGGAGTACTGACAGGACCTGCACTAGAGAGGGGATTCCTGTGGGATGGCGGATAGCTGACATCAGGTCTGGCTCCAACTGGGCACACAGTTCATGGATTGTGGCACGATCAAGTCTGTAGGTGACTATTACATGTCTCTCTTCCATTGTCGACAGGTCCACCAGTGGTCGGCACACCGGAGGATGCCGCCATATCCTCACCTGCCCCAGCGGGAGTGCCCTATGGACGAGAACAGCTAGCACAGAGTCAGCCAACACTGAGGTAGTAAAAAAAGAATTTATTGCACACATTTGTCAATCCGCTATGTGCCTGTCTCTGTGTGTATGCAAGGCCTAGATATGTGTGACGCATTTAAAAATAATACCATGTGGCCCCCTGAAATGGCGGCTGCCTGACCTGTAATGTGGGACAAAGGGATATGAGGTAACTGCGCTGGCGTTGTACATTGTCGCAGTAGGCGGTCGAAGACCGCGGCGCAATCCTGCATTGGTTAACATTGGGCCCTATAGGTCCCAGGAGCCGATGACGATGTACGCCGGCGGTGACGGCACGCACTGCCGCGGACGTGACCCCAATTTTCTGTCTGTTCACTCACTTGATACCTGACCTTCGACAGGAGAGGACCTACACTGTAAGTGCTGCTGTGACCTGTGTCTGGAAATGACGATGGCTCATGTGTCTGGGGAAAGGGCCCCTGCCTTCACTTCGGAGGAGTTGGAGAAGTTAGTGGATGGGAGACAAACAGGTGAGTACAATGTGAGCATGCTGTATGGGCAATGCCTGTTTTGAGTGGTGTGGATGGAAGTTACAGGGGGGGACTGAGGCCTGCATGAGTGGACAGTGAGTGTATGTGCATCAGGGCAAGGGTGGGAACGTGGGACAATGACTGTGATGGTCCGGATCGTTAAAGTTTTTCCTTTTCCCTGTACTATTCCTCTAGGTCAGCGCCCACCAGAAGAAGGATATTTGGCGTTCCATCGCCAAGGATGTCCGGACCCTGGGGGTCCACCACAGACGGAGCACCCACTGCCGGAAAAGATGGGAGGACATTCGCCGCTGGAGCAAGAAGACGGCGGAGGCCCAGCTAGGGATGGCCTCCCAACATGGGAGGGGTGCCCGTCGCACCATGACCCCCCTGATATTCCGGATCCTGGCGGTGGCATATCCAGAGATGGATGGGCGCTTGAGGGCATCACAGCAGCCACAAAGGGGTGAGTACTGTCACATCCGTCTGACTCTGCGCGCATTACAAGGTGTCTGGTTGGGGGAGGTGGGCAGTGGGTTTCCCTAGGCCAGGGCGAGCTTTGTAGGCAAGGACCCTTGGTGAGGCAGGCTATGTGGCACCCCAACCCCACCAGTGGTAAGAGCCATCTACACCTAGTCAGGCTCCTGTGACTTCCATGTGTGTAGCAATCGGGCATAGGCCTTGTACCCCATGTCCCTGTGATTAATTATGGAACTCTAAGTGCATGGCGTAGGGCAGAGGGCTGCTGTGTCTGTAGTGTCCGCCAACGATAGCGGTATTGCATGCGCTGAACATGTTTTTTTTCTTTCTTCCCCCCTTTTTGTGGTCTCCCTGTTCTTGTGTACATTAGCATCATCAGGCAGAGGAGCAGTGCCACCGGAGCAGGAGGGAGCTGCATCCCACATGGCCCTGGAGGGCGAGACAACGGAGTCTTAAGTCACCAGTGGGACGGAGGGCGAGGCTAGCTCCACGGCAGGGACAGGAGCAGAGACCAGCGACACCGACTCCTCCTCTGATGGGAGCTCCCTTGCGGTGGCGGGCCCCTCTGTGCCCACCGCATCTAAAGGTACAACCGCCACCCCCCCTACCAGCACCGCCCTCCCAGCAGCCCCTCAGCGTGTGTCCCGTGACCGCTCACCCAGGACGGTGGGCCTCTCCTTCACACCAGGCACCTCAGGCCCTGCCCCAGTCAGCCCTGCTGCCCTCAGTGAGGAGGCCATTGACCTCCTGAGATCCCTCACTGTTGGGCAGTCTACCATTCTGAATGCCATGCTAGGTGTAGAGAGGCAGTTGCAACAAACAACTGCATCCCTGGAGGGCATTCATTCTGGCCAGGCAGCCCAACAGAGAGCATTTCAGGCTCTGGCCTCTGCACTGATGGCAGCCATTGTCCCTGTGTCCAGGCTACCCCCTCCAACTTCCTCAACCCACCCCCAATCCCCTGTACCTCAGCCTATCCCAAGCACACCATCAGACCAGCATGCACACACATCAACACACAAGGGTGGCTCAGGCAAACATAAGCACCACACATCCCACAGGCACTCACACAAGCATCATACCCATGCACACATACCAACATCCACTGCCTTCACTGTGTCCCCCTCCTCCACGTCTCCCTCCTCCCTCCCTGTCACATCTCCACTCACACCTGCATGCACTACATCCTCAGCCACAACCTCCATCACCAGCACGCCCATCACCACACACCGCTCATGTGCACTCACCACCCCCACTCCCATTCACACATCCCCTGTGTCCTCTACCAGTGTGTCTGTGAGCCCTCCTCCCAAAGTACACAAACGCAGTCACACACCCACCCAATAGCCATCCACCTCACAACAGCCTACAGCCCATGCACCTTCACCCAAAGTCACCAAACGAACACCTCCTACAACCACTACCTCTTCCTCCACTCCCAAACCCCCTCCATCTACCCGTCCCAGTGTGTCTAAAAAGCTTTTCCTATCAAATGTTGACCTCTTCCCTACACCTCCTCTCCGTCTGTCCCCTAGGGCCTGCCTTTCCAGGTTCCAAACCAGCACCTCAGCCACCACATCACCGGGCACAGTGGTGCCAGCAATAGCAGGATGTTGGAGTGCGCCAAGCAACAGGGCTGCCAGTGTCCCAAGGAGCGAGGGCAAGGACATTCCGCCACCGCCAAAATTGAAAAAGTTGCCCACATCCCGGAGGGAGAAGGCGAAAACACCTGCCACCAAGTGTGGTACTGAAAATTCTGGACCCGTGTTATAAACATCATCGTATCACAACGATTTTGGTATCAGCAGACCGAGAATGATTAGAATAGTATGCACAAGCATTGTATTCATATTCGGGTAACGAAATCACCCGAATATCAGAGTTTCCGTCCTGAACCCTTGTGTTCCATTTAAACGACAGCCATTTTGTGATTGCCCTCACATAGGCCAATGTCTAATGCTGAAAACGAGTCTGAAGGACACGTACATCTTTGCTGACTCCTCTGTGACCTGGGCAAGCTGACTCCACTGCCTGAAGCCAAACCTGTTCGGCCAGTTTCTTTCCCAGTGGCCGAATGAGATTAGTATCAAGGCACAACACATCATAAAACCTTTCATCACACACAAACCATGCCTAATCTTACACGCACCTGTCCCTGTTTCTTTCTTTATGACTTGCTTTACAAGGAGGAGGTGCCTGTTTATATTGGGGGTCCGTTGATATCTGATGAAAGTACTGAGCCTTGCCGGGTAATTGATTGAGGGCTGGACAAACTGAAATATGGGCTTGTCATCATAACCCTGCTATTTCTTTGTAGTGAAAATATGTGAATGGTCAACTGTAAAATAAGGAATGTTTGACCAAAGCATAATATTTTGTATAAAAGAGAAGGTTAGCTTTGCAAGAACAGCAGTCTCCTGAGAATATACACCGTGTTGTACTTCTAGGATACCTGTTACTGGCTGCAGCCAATAAACAAGATCTTTGACTTCACCAAGAAGACTCTGTGTTTCTGTAGTCTGAAACAGGAAGGACTTGAAGTCTTAGGGTGTGTTCCCTGGCACCACTGGGTTCTGAAAAACCCAGTACTTCACAAGGGCTCAGGCAAGACAAAAGTTGAAAGTGGCAAGACAGCTGCGCCACCATCCAAGGTGGGGAAGGGCTTGAAAACCAAAGGCAGGTCCACGTCGACGCAAACCTGCACGGCAGACAAGACCGCCACCTGCACCGCCGCCACAGACACCTCCGCCAGCACCCCAGACACTGAGCCCACCACCAGCACCGCGCTACTGACACCGCCGCCAGCACCGCACTCAGTAAGCCCGCCGCAAGCACTGCCGCTACTTACACTGCCACCAGTACCGCAGTCAGTGAGGCTGCCACCAGCACTGCAGTCAGTGAGGCCGCCACCAGCACCGCCGCCACAAAAACCTCCACCAGCACCGATGCCACAGAGCCCGCTGCAAGCACCGCCACTACTAACCCCGCCGCCAGCACCGCCAGTGGCCCGCAACATCCTGAGCCAATGGCACAACCGCAGACATGGCTGCCATCCCCAGTGGTCAGTCGTACAAGGCTGGTGGTCAGTTCCAGGAGCCTGGGCAGCTTGCATGTTGCACCACCAACAGTGGCTAGACACATCCACTACCTCAGTCCTTGGCAGAATGAAGCACTCTGGGCACAAAGCCCCCTCCAGAACCAGTGGAGTATCACATCCACTACCTCAGTCCCTAGCAGGATGAAGCACTCTAGGCACAAAGCCCCATTCAGAACCAGTGGAGAGATAAATCCACTACCTCAGTCCTTGGCAGGATGAAGCACCCTGGGCACAAATCCCCCTCCAGAACCAGTGGAGTATACTTTGCACTCCCCAGGAGAAAGCAGTGGGCAACCCACCAACTGAAAAGACTTGAGAGACTGTGGCTTTGCGCTCCCCAGGATAATGCAGTGGGCAATCCACCCACTAAAAAGACTTGAGAGACTGTGGCTTTGCACTCCCCAGGATACATCAATGGGCATGGAGCCCCCTCGTGGAGCTGGCGTCGTGCTCTCATCTGGCTGAGGTGCCCCCCTTCCCTTCCTCCTGAGGTGCCTGTTTCATTTCGATCTGATGCCCCAACAGTGCTCTCTCCGTCTTCTTCGGGTATTGAGGCCCATATTTATACTTTTTGACGCTAAACTGCGCTAACGCAGTTTAGCGTCAAAAAGTTTTGCGCCGTCTAACGCCATTCTGAAGCGCCATGCGGGCGCCGTATTTATGGAATGGCGTTAGACGGCGCAATCAGACCGGCGCTGCCTGGTTTGCGTGGGAAAAAACCACGTAGACCAGACAGCGCCGGCGTAGGGGGAAGATGGCGCATGGGCGTCTTAAAATGGGGCAAGTCAGGTTACGTCGAAAAAATCGTCTTAACCCGACTTGCGCCATTTATTTTCGACGCCCATCCCCCATCAACATGACTCCTATCATTGTAAAGATAGGAGTCATGCCCCCTTGCCCAATGGCCATGCCCAGGGGACTTCTGTCCCCTGGGCATGGTCATTGGGCATAGTGGCATGTAGGGGGGCACAAATCAGGCCCCCCTATGCCACAAAAATAAAATATAAAAAATAAAAAATAAAACTTACCTGAACTTACCTGAATGTCCCTGGGGTGGGTCCCTCCATCCTTGGGGGTCCTCCTGGGGTGGGCAAGGGTGGCAGGGGGGGTCCCTGGGGGCATGGGAGGGCACCTGTGGGCTCATTTTGAGCCCACATGCCCCTTAACGCCTGCCCTGAGCAGGCGTTAAAAAGTGGCGCAAATGCGCCGTTTTTTGCCACGCCAACTCCCGGGCGTCTCTTTTGCCCGGGAGTATAAATACCACGTAAAGGCCTGGGAGTCATTTTTTAGACGGGAACGCCTCCCTTGCATATCATTAACGCAAGGAAGGGGTTCACGCTAAAAAATGACGCACATTCCGGGAACTTTGGCGCTATTCGCCTCTAACGCCATAGTATAAATATGGCGTTAGTTGGCGTTAGTTTTGCGTCGAAATTGCGTCAAAAAAAACGACGCAATTTCGGCGCAAACGGAGTATAAATATGGCCCTGAATGTGGGCCTCACCCATGCCTTTTGGGCCCAGTGGTCCACAGACTATGAATGGTGCACTACCCGGACTTGAATAGTTGGTGTACATAATTGTTTATACTGTATTTAAAGTTTTGACTAATGGATTTTTATTGATTACAATTGTTACAATCATTTCCTTTTGTCATTGCGTTCTTCCAGGGAGGGTGGGGGTGTAAATGCAAAGTTGCAGCATGTATTTGTGTGTATGTTGCTGTGGGTGAGGATGAGGGTGGGGGTGTTGTGTGTGTGTGTCACTTTCTTTTCCCTCCCCCTCCCCTGTGTTGTAGGTGCAGTACTCACCGTGATCGTCGCCACCGTCTTTCGCGCTCCTGGTAGAGGAGCAGGAATACTATCGCAGGGAGTATTTGAAGTTCTGGCTCCATGGCGTCCTGGTTCCTCGTGGGTTGTGTGGAGATGAGTGTTTCCCCTTCCAAGTCCTGTTTCCGCTGTGTTTTTGTTCGCGTTGAATCCTCCCTAGAAAAGGTGGCGGATTGGCCTCTCATAATAGTGTGGGCGGTACATTGTCTTCCGCCTGTCTGTTGGCGGTGACCGCCTCTGTGTTTGTTTCTACTGCCATGACGGTTGGAGTGTTAAAGCGGCTGTCTATCTTGGCAGTTTCCGCCATGGTCGTGATTCCATTTTCTTTACCGCCGGCCTGTTGGCAGTCTTACCGCCGCTTTAACACCGACCGCCAGGGTTGTAATGTGGGCCTTAGTCACCTTATTACGTTTGACTTATCTTCAGTTCAGTTTGGGAACAGAAAGAGAAATGCTTTTTCCACTCATTTATTGTATGTCAAAATCCTATTTGATGTTAAAATCGGGTCTTAAGTTACTATTCTGAAAATGCCACTTTTAGACAGATGGAATTTTTCTGCCTCTCTGACAGTTTCCATGGCCACATGACTGTGAATGGTTTTCTTGTGGTGTGACATGTATTCTTTCTAGACAGGATGTCTGGGGAGGAGTTGAGCCCTGCCCTTCTTACACTTCAAAGGACCCTATCTACTGCATACTCAAAATAACCTGACACCAGGCCGTCCCTTCCCACTGTCACTGTAGATATTTGGGGGCATATTTATGAGCCCCTAGCGCCACCGTGCACCACATTTGCGGCATTTATTTAGATGGAAATGTGGTGCTAAGGTGACATTTCCCATGTGCCATATTTACGAAGTGGTGCAATGCTTGCATTGTACCACTTTGTAAAACCTTGCACCACATTATGCTTGTGCAGGACATAATGTATGCAAGAGGGCTTTCATTCATTAGGGGGGCTGGAAAAATGGTGCAAAGAAATCTATAAGATTTCTTTGCACCATTTTTATGGAACTTATAACGCCTGCTCGCAAGCGTTAAAAGGGGCTTCCATTGTTTAGAATGCATTTTGGCGCTACTCCTGCAGAGTACATCAATAGCGTCACATAGAATGACGCTATTGCCCCCTACCCTACGTCATGGTGCGCTGTATTTTAAGTACGGCGCACACATGGTGGCGGTAGGGGGGCGCTAATGGGCGCAGGGAAAGTGGCGCCACTTTCCATAAATCTGCCCCTTGGAGTCAACCCCAAGGAAATGAGAAGAACTAACCAGAACAATTTAGGAGTATGCCAGAGCTCGTCTCCAAAATGGTACTATGTATAAATGTGGAACCTTCAGAACCTCTTACTACAACTCTGGATGATTCAGATGATTAGGTAGGGGGTTTATTTACACATGTTTGAAGACATCTGGGAAGGTGGTGGGCTCAATGCAGCAGTTGATAGTTCTGCATAGTTTGAGTGCGATGGTGGCACCAGCTCGATTGGGGGCATGGGTCTGTTGGTGCCCCAGAGTGGATGGTATTCATGAGCCTCAGGGTGTCTTCCGGGGTAAGGAGTGTTTAGTGGTTCATGACTAATTGGTGGCTGGGGTCCATGGTGGTGCTGGAGTCCATGGTGGTGCTAGTGGGCAGAGGGGACGGGCCTTTGCATGAGAATCCTTTCCAGAGGCCCTGTATTTTACAGTGAAGCAGGTGGAGAGGTTGTTACAGAGCTCATGGAAAGGCGGGATGTCTGAGGTGTCTGTGCTCAGTTTAGTGTATTCTTTGAATGTGCTGAAGTGTTCCTTGCTATTGTGTGTGTTGGTGCTGATATACTCCTAAATGGCCAATTTCCTAGCTGATCTGATAAGCCGGTGGCGTGATGTGATGGCATCTTTGAAGGCTTTGTGGTCTGTTGGACTTTTACTGCCTTTCCATTTTCTTTCGAGTCATCTTCATGCTCTTTTGGATTCTTGGAGGTCGGGGGAGAACCAGCTGGACCTCCTGTGGTGTTGATTTCAGGCTGGTTTCCTTATGAGGGCCAGGGTATTGGGGCAGTTGGTGATCCATTGGTGGAAGTTGTGCACCGAGGCGTTGGCATCTGTGGTGTCTGGTGGTGAGGGGTAGCGGGGAGTGGTGGTGAGCTGGGATTCGGTGACCTTGGTCCGGTTCCTGCTAAGGGGATGGTGGGCATGGTGCCATTTGACTGTCTTGGTGAAGGTGAAGTGGACGCAATGGTGATCAGTCCAGTGGAGTTTGGAGGTGTGTTCGAAGGCAATGTGGTTTACGACAGAGAAGATGGGGTTGAGGGTGTGTCCTGCTGAGTGCGTGAGGAGGATGACCAGTTGCTTGAGTCCAAGGTTGGCAAAGTTGTTTGTGAGGATTGAGGTGTTAGGGGATGGTTGGCAAGGTAGAAGTTGAGGTTGCCGAGGAGGGCTAGCCTGTTGAGGTGAGGTTATGGGGGCAATGAAGTCAGCCAGAGTTTCGCTGAAGGGTGGTTGGCATCTGGGGGTATGTAGATGAGGGTGGCATGGAGGGTGGTGTTAGGATTCATCTGGATCTGAATGTGCAGATGTTCGGTAGTGAAGGTCAGGTCACCAAAACTGGTCATGAGTTATTGTGAATGATGGTGACACCTCCTCCTGGTCGGTTGATCCTGTCTTGATGTATGATTTTGTAGATGTCGGGGATGATATTGGTGAGGTCCGGAGTTGAGAAGGTGGTGATCCATGTCTCCTTGAAGAAGACAATTTTTGGGTTGATGTAGTTCTATTGCATGCTTGATGAAGGAGCAGGTATTGAGTAGTATAGATCTGAGGTGTCTGATTGATCCAGCAGAGGGGGGGTTTAGTGTGCGTGAGCAGGTGAAAGTGCAGTTTTGGCAGGAGAACGGGCAGTGTGTGTTCTTGGGCAAGGTACAATAGCAGGCAGTGGAGCCTCCGGTGTTGAGGGAATGCAGGGAGCTTGCGTTGTGATGATGGATAGTACCGGAACCAGGGTCCATGGCACCAGGCATGGTCCAGGTGTGGACGAGCGTAGACAGGCTTGCCTTCAACCAGGGGTCAGTGGAGAGTCATCCCTTCACTGAGCAGTAGCCACCATTAAGAAGAGGAGGAAGGTGGGAGGGGTCCCTCAGCTGGGAGGTGGGATGGTAGGAAACACGGCTCAGGGAGGGGCCTCAGGGGCAGCAGCAGAAGAGGAGAGCAGAGATTGCAGAAGGAGGCAAAGAGGGTAAAAAAATGAGGAGAAAAAAGTGAAAGAGGCAGAAAAAGGAAATAAAAGAAAAAGAAGGCAAACAGTGCAAAAAGAGGCAGATGGCAGCAGAGAGAGAGGCCACCACTGGCCACCAGGGATGAGGCAGAGGTGGGTGCCTGCAGGTAGAGGGGGTCCTCGAACACCTAGAGCCAGGTAGGCTCAGTGCACGCCAGACAGCAGCAGCAACAGGTGGTGCTGCGAATGGGAGCAAGGCTCACACTGACCAGAGTTCAGTGAAAAGTCACCCTTCACCATGCAGCGGCCACCATTAAGAAGGGGAGGGAGGTGGAAGAAGTCGCTCAGCTGGGAGTGTGGAAAACATGGTGCTGGTAGGGGGCGGGGCCACAGGGTCAGCAGCAGGGGGGAGTGGGGATTGC
This sequence comes from Pleurodeles waltl, assembly GCF_031143425.1. Taxonomy (NCBI): domain Eukaryota; kingdom Metazoa; phylum Chordata; class Amphibia; order Caudata; family Salamandridae; genus Pleurodeles; species Pleurodeles waltl. Next base: position 845,297,566 of record NC_090436.1, read on the forward strand.
TGAAAGAGGTGAAGCAAGCAAAAAAATGAGAAGAAAAAGATTGAAAGAGGCAGAAAAAGGAAATAAAGGAAAAAGAAGGTAAACAGAACAAAAAGAGGCAGAAGGCAGCAGAGAGAGAGAGAGAGACAGAAGCCCACCACTGGCCGCCAGGGATGAGGCTCAGGTAGGTGCCTGTTGGTGGAGGAGAGCGGTGAACACCCAGGGCCAGACAGGCTCAGTGCACACCAGGCAGCAGCAGCAACAGGTGGTGATGCACAGGGGAGTGAGGCTCACGCTGACCAGGGGCCCAAAGAGGTTACCTTCACAGCATATATTCTTTTGGAGAAACATAGGGCCACTATATACTCTGTCAATCTGGCATCAATGCAAGAGTCTGCCATTTGGGAGCCTGCTGGGGCTTGGGCCCCACTCTGCTGCTGGTATCCCAGGGCAGGATTGGATGGCCACGCCCCAGGGGGAAGGTAGTCTGAAGAATGGGCAGGGCCGTCTCCTACCAGTGCATAAAAATAGGCACCCAGGTCCCCTCACCCAAGTCACTAGGAAGGGCTCCAAGTCAAGAGGACCCCATTCTTCAACAACAGGCCTCCAGCTAATGGTGATCCCCCCTTTCAGTTCCAAAATGAAGCAATGTTCTAGTGCCGGGAGACAGGTTTCCTGCACACTTGGGACAATGATGTCCTCATAAAACTCCATAGACCATGCACAAATCTGACAGATTACAAATCAACAACATGGCACCAAGTCAGTAGGGAAATTCACCAGAGCAATCAGCCATCCCAGTTCATTACCCGTATTAGGCAAATCTCGACGAGTCCCAGCTGCGCACCTGACTCACATCATAAGCAAATGCTCTGCCTCCTCCTCCCCCCAAAAGACTTCCAAATATCCAAAGACTGCTCAGCGGACCACGTCCTTCCAAAACAGTGAGAGCAGTGTGTTGCTGGGTAGAAGTCCTGGGTAGAAAGCCCTAATTCCAGGTGGGGCGGCAGACCCTAAACATCCTGGATTCGAAGGAGGAGGGTTGTCAGGAGGGAAAATAATTCTGTAAATTACCATCACAGCCACATGCAAGGTGCATGAATTTACTCACTGCCGTGTCTGGCTTGTTGATCGGATCACACAAGGCCTCCACACACCCTCTGAGAAGGCAATTGGCCTTAGTTGATCCAGAACTAAAACACTAACCTCTGCCTCACAAAAGTTGAATCAACTGGAACCACCTTCAAAATAAATTTAGAGAACATATAATAAAAAGAAAGGCACATGTATCTCCTGAGACTAAATATGTATGTTATTTAAAGCTAGCCTACAACCCAAAGCTCTTATCTAAAAGGTCTGCGACCAAGCCACAAGTGCACCACCATCTAGTGGCCCATCACCTCTTCAGCAGCAACTTCCAGAACCCCAAGAAGACCCAAGTGTGTGAGGCAAAGACCATGGACTGTTTTGGACTGGGTTTTTTGGGACATTCTTCCACAAACTCTTTTTCCTCGCTTGTACCGCAGCACTTTTGGTAAGGACAGAGACATGCCTGATTGCCAGAAGACTACAGATGTTTCCCAAAGAAGCCATCCCGAACCCTGCAAGTTCCAAATGTTATGTATTTGTGCACCTTTGTATTCCTTCTGTTTGCTGTGGGTGTGGCTGCATTGATCCACAGCCAGAAATCTGCCAAGTCACATGGAACCTACCTCAACATTTCTACAGTGCTTGCACAGGGGCCTTTTCCACATCACTAACAATTACACAGATCTTAATGTTATTATTCCACACCCACTACACATTGTACTCCTTCACAACACATGGTATCAGCACATGACGGCTGCAGCCACCCAGACATCAGTCAGACCGGCTATGCCTGTTCACTGATGCTGATACCACAAGTCATAGGCAGAGGTAGGCTTTATTTATCTCAGGAGATAGCCCACAAGAAAGCTAAATGTCTCATCCATCTGCACCTATGTAGGATTAGGGCTAAGTTACAACCTAGTAGAGTGGAACCCCATAGGATGGTAGTGAATGTCACTCAATTTGAGACCAATCACACTTCACTGTACCTTTACACTGAGCCTAGTGATATTCAAATGGAGCTAGACAGGATGCACAGGTGAGGCACTGTAGGGGAGGACAACGCTTGGCACGGAGACTTTCCAGGAAAAAAAAGGTTCCTGGGGGATAGCAAAACCAATGCACAAGTGCACAAACGGATCTGCTCCCACCTTCATCTGTAGTCACAGGGTGGCCTATAGGGTCTCTGGGGCAGTCTTCATTAATAACAAAAGGACCCTAGACATTAAGTTTCTGACGAGGACTACTACCCTTGAAACTCAATCCCCAGGCCTGCTGCTAGCAGCAGATGGCCTCCCTCTTTGCAAACCCCCACTTCTGGAGGGAGCAAAGGCGGGACACCACATAAAGGGTAGGAGGAGTGGCCTCACCTAGCCTGCACCACCCCCAAGGTTTTACCCTCAAATTCAGTTTCCTCCATCTTGGAAAGGAGGAAAATAGCCAGTCAGCTTTAGGGAAGTGACCCTTCCCACAGGAAGTGGTCACTGTAGTGGGTGTAGCCACCCAAGGGTAAGTGCCCCATTGGACACTACCAGGCCAGGTTCCCCCTAAAACACCAACTAAAGTCAGTATTTAGTGGGCTTGCTTAGACCAAGAAATTGGATTTGAAAAGAAAAGAAGACAGGACCAAAGAACCTGACAGGTCAAGAACAGAGGACATGCTGCAACAGAAGAGGCTCTAAAACCCCTGCTTCCTGCGCCAGTGTCCCAACAATCACTGCTGCGGAGGAGCTGACCACTGGACCGACCTCAAAAGACCCTGAGGACCTCCAGGCTTCACAAATAGTCTGAGAACTCCCTCCTGAATGGAGGCATCACTCAAGAAACCAAAGGAACCTGAAAGGAACCTCCAAACCAGCGAGTAACACTTCACCGACCGGATGCTATCTCCGCAACCAGAAGTTGCAGCTGGACCAAACAATGCATCAATAACAGCTCGGATGAGACCTGCAAGTGTGCCAACTTTGGTGGCCCAGCACCCTCCCATGACTGAGTTGTGCCAATACCCCAGGTACTGGTCAGTGCACATCAGACAACCCCGAAAACAGCTCACCCAGAGCCAGGAGGAAGCCCCAGTTGAGGAACTTCAGTGACACCCCGGATCTCCCACCAGAGCACCCACAAGTCCTGCAAGGCCCATGGAAAAAGACTTACATCCAGCTCCACAGGGTCCCTTTGCGCACAGCATCCAAGATCTTCAAATCTCCCTGCATCCAGCCGCCCGGAGCCCTGCATCATGGGATCTGCTGTGTACCCGGGTCCCCAAACCCTTGTGACCTCAACAGCCCAAGGGGGCCCCAAGGCACCATCATTAAATCTGAAAACCAGCTCCTTTTCAAAGTGGCCCCTCTAGGTGGCCCTGCGCCTGTCCCAAAAGATGCTTCAATCCTGCTCCCGCCAGAACCGGGAGCCGCCCAAGGCTTTCCCGCTGGCACAAGGTGCCCATTGACTGCTGCGATCATCCTCCAAAAGAAGAGACTGGTAATTCAACTGTACGATTTTTAATGCATTTTTAAAGGTGATTGCGCATTGATTCGAATGGTGCATAATTGTGCACAGAAAGACTAACTTTATTATTTTTGAAAAGTCATATCTCAAATAGTACTTAACGTATCTTAAAGATTTTGGTCTTAAAATTTATATAAAAGTCTGAAGTATTTTTATAAATTCTGGTCTCAAGTTATTCATTGAGTGTGTGTGGTGCATGATTGGATTTGTGAGTACAGCAAATATTTAGCACATCTCTTGGATTAGGCTAATTGGTCAACCAGCTACGTTAACAATTGGAGCATTAGGTGGTCTAATTTTTACCTCTGGAAACCAACATGTGGTTGCCTGGGCCCCCTGCACAGTGTGCCTAGTTTTTCACACTACATAGAGGGCCAGCCTCCTACAAGCAACACATTGGCATTATTGTAAATTAACGATATTTGTTGGGGTATCACTGCAAGGGAATGAATAAAAGAAGGATTTGCATGGGACGAAGGCAGGCATTGTCTCCACTGTCCCTGACATCCTTGGCCTTGGATTAATAGCCAAGCAAACGAATAAACTCTCAACCAACTCATGCACTTCTCCATTGCCATTCACACCAGCAAACCGTTGCAACATTGTTTTTAATTTGCCCTGTAGCAGATGCAACAACGGGATAGCTTGGTTCATCGTACTGTCTCCCTTGCTGACATCCTGAGTAAAAGCCTCAAAAGGCAGTAGCATTTTTGTCAGGCATTTAGCCAGGGTAAACTTGTTGGTTTCCTGGATCATGCTTTTCCAAGTTCAATACTCTCCTCTTTGAAGGACATAGTTGGTGATCGCTCTGTACTGCTCAAACAGACATTGCAACATGTGGTAGATGGAGTTCCAATGTGTTGGCTTCTCCCTGTATGGGTGTTGGCTTCTCCTGGAAGAGGGCTTTCACTGGTACTCTATTAGTATGCTGAAGGATCATTAACTGCTTCCAGACATGGAAAGGTTGGCTGAAATGAGTGCAAATTATTTAGCAGGTTGCCAGTATGTTGCTATGTCTTCTTTTTTTAGAACATCTTACACAATTAGGTTGATGCAATGTGCAAAACATAGGGCCCTGAAATATCCACCATCCACAGTGGCCTTGACTATAGTATTTCCATTGTGTGTGGCAACAAATCAAATTCTGAGACCTCTGGGTTACATCCATTCAAACACCTTGCTGTTAAAGTCTTCCAAGATGTTTGCAGCGGTATGGGATTTCTCCATTGCAAAAATTCCTACTATTGCATGCCACAGATCTAGGGGGTTATTCTAACTTTGGAGGAGTGTTAATCCGTCCCAAAAGTGACGGTAAAGTGACGGATATACCACCAGCCGTATTACGAGTTCCATAGGATATAATGGACTCGTAATACGGCTGGTGGTAAATCCGTCACTTTTCCGTCACTTTTGGGACGGATTAACACCTCCTCCAAAGTTAGAATAACCCCCCTAGTGTGCAGTGATATACATGTGATGAGTTGCTTGACAACTGGTCCACATGTCTGTTGTGAGGCGGATAGTGTGAACATCACTCTGCTGCAAAACTTGTTCAACCAATTACAGCACATTGTGATGGAGTGCTGGAACAGCAACTCCGGCAAAATACGTCTGGCTGGGAAACGTCCATTTTGGACAGATGGCCACCACACATTCTAAAAATCCCACTCCTTCCATGAAAGAAAAAGAAACGAGGTTCAGCCCTAACATTTTAGCCAGATTCCCATTGTACAAATGTGCCAATGGGTGGTTGCGTCCGTAAGGCCCTTCCTGCCTAAATATGCTAGTAATAGTAGTTTGTATTTTTTTCTTTTTTTGGTGCCACTGATGCAGTCGACTTTCGGGGAGGACCCACACATAGTAGACTCAATGTGCGTCTTGGGGTAGTTGCCACTGTAAGCAGTGGTGCCTCCACGATTGAAGCTGATTAGCCTCTCCAATCACCGTCAGCTATTTTTTAAGGTACTCCTCCCACCGGATTGGGTGATGTTTTTTCATATGGGTCATTTGGCCTCTAGCACCATAGTGTGAACCAGGCGTACCACGAAGAATACCTATGTGACAAATAGGGCATACTGCTATGCTATATACTTGCTAATTGTAAAGAAGTCTAAAACTTGGGAGGATAACTTTTTTATTGTGCCACTGGTGCCACTGCCAATACCCAAACAACTAGAGTTTGGACAATTGCCTCTCTGCAGTATGTACTTCGACTGAGGTAATTATGGCTGCAAGTCTCAGTGGAGGCTTTATAAATATGTTTGTGGTGGTGTAACCAGTACCAAATCTCGCTGAGCTGGTTGAATAGGAGGGGTAATGTTGGTAATGTCAGTGTCCTCTGAGTTAGCTTCCATGACAAAGAAAATTAATCCATCGCCTCTCCTTCCATAATTCTAAGGCTTTCAGGAACTTAACTTTTCTCTCATGGTGGGTCTCAGGCTTAGCCGGGGTCCAATCAATGTTGAGATCATCAGACGGGGGGCTTGGAGAAGATGGTGGAGTACCCTTTCCTTTTCTTGCTGGGGATTGGAGATGGAGATCTAGTTCAGCAGGAAGCTCAATCTCCTGTTCTGCTCCTACTTCAGGAAGAACTATTGCTGGCTCTGGCTGAGGCTCCTGCAGTTCACTTTGCTCAGTTTCCTGCGACGAAAGGGTACTAGTCTGTGGCTGAGACAACTCCAATTCAGACTCACTACTTGTCGCCAAAATTGAAATGGCAGCCTCGCTGAGACATGGGTTGGCTTAGGTTGGGTTGGTGCCGGCGTTGATGTGGGAGTAGTGCTCTGAGCTTTCTGCCTGGAGGACAGTGCGGCAGACACAAAATGTTGCCAGAAAAAGGAGGAGGGCTGCAAGCCAGTAGTGGTAATCTGCCTCTTTTCCTCCTCACTGACCACTTTCTTGACAGCACCTTTCTTCAAGTTCTATCAGTTGGTAATTAGTAGAGGTGTCACATGTTATGGTGACATCACTTTGTGCTGCCCTTTTGTCTGGCAATACTGAGGGTGATGTCTATTGTACACTTAAAAGCAAACAAACAAGAAAAATATTTAGTGAAATGTAGCAATTTTGCAGTTCGAATGATTCATAGTAAAGACAATATAATCTAGTGAGGTTATCCCAAATAATTAATTAACAACTATAGTGTATTATTTCCAATCCACATCATAACATAATATTTTGATGAGGATAACAACATACGGAACTGTTTGCTTTATGTGCATATGAGGAGTGTGAACCTATGGCAGGTGGGGTGGTGCAGGAAAAATGGAATAAACTTTAAACAATGAATGCTGCTGTGCTCTTATGGCAGGCAGGGGGTGCGGGAAAAATAAATAATCCTTAAAAAATGAATGCTGATTTGTGTCTATGCCAGGCAGGGCGTGTGAGGAAAATGGGGTAATCCATCCAAATGAATGTTCGTGTGTGTCTCTGGCCTAAGAGAAGAAGGTCTACGCAAGCAGGGGATAGAGGAAAAATGACAAAAGAAAAAATTGCCGGTATATCACTGGGGACTGTGAGAAGTTCATTGGGAGGAAAGAAGGTGCAGGAGGTGTAGGGAAATTTTTTATAAAAATGCATATAATATTGTAAACACTGTTTGTACACACACTAAAATGATCCTGAAGCACATTAAAATGTTATCAGGCAAAACAGCAAAAAATGAACAAAAAATGGCACAGACCTCTTCTATCAATGTCCTCAGAAAATGGCTTGGAAAACTGGAAAAAATGGATTAATACACAAGGTGGCTGGGTGAAGATGCCACATGGCCATATGGGCAAACAATAACAACAGCAAGCAAGGAGGCACGGAGAACAAAGAACACATGCAAGCCTAAAGCAAAAGCAAAGTGACTAGCTGGACAAAATGGTAGCCGTCAACATGGTCAAACAGCAACAAGCAGGAAAGCATGGAGAACCAAGAACACATGTAGGCCTTTAGCAAAAGTACACTGACTGCCTACACAAAATGGGCACCAGCCGCATGATGAAATAACAACAGCAAACAAGGAGGCCTGGGGAACAAAGCAGACATGCAGCTCTATGGCAAAAGCACACTGAGGGGGTCATTCTGACCTCGGCGGTAAAAGGCGCTTACCGCCGGTCAGAAGACCGCCATAACACCGCCGCGGCTGCGGAAAGCCGCCACGGTCATTCTGACCCACAACGGCCAAACCTCCAAAAATCCGAACTCCACTGCAGGCCGCCACATCAGCGGGCAGCGATAAACTGGAGATGACCAAACCTCCACCGTCACGCCAACAGAAAAACGCCCATGCCATTACGACCCACGAATCAACGCGGCGGGCTTTCCAACGCGGTATTCCATTGGCGGTACACACCGCCGCGGTCAAAATACACACACAGCACCAAAACACAGGCACATTGGACAATTACAAATACACACACCTGATACACATACACAACCCACTCCCACACAATCAATCAACTATAAAACACACCCCCACATCACCCACAAACCCCTACGACCACAATTACTGAGAGAAGGAGAGAGAGACACAGCAGACAATCCATAGCAATACACACTGAGGCACACTACACCATCACACACACCACATAGTAGCACAAAGCACCACACACCAACATACTCATCATCACATACACCACCCCACACCTCACCCACACCACCCCATGGCACCCCAAAGGCACCCACGCTTTTCGGACCAAGAACTCCGGGTCATGGTGGAGGAAATCCTAAGAGTGGAACCCCAGCTCTTCGGCTCACAGGTGCAGCACACCAGTATAGCTAGGAAGGCGGAGCTATGGCAGCGGATCGTGGACAGGGTCAACGCGGTGGGACAGCATCCCAGGAATAGGGAGGACATCCGCAAACGATGGAACGACCTACGGGGGAAGGTCCGATCGATGGTCTCCAGGCACAACATCGCGGTCCAGAAGACTGGCGGCGGACCCCCACCCACCCCTCCCGAATTTACATCATGGGAGCAAGAGGTCTTCAACATCCTGCATCCTCAGGGCCTCGCAGGAGTAGCCGGAGGAATGGACTCTGGTAAGTCCAATCTCAACTACTAGATCCCCCCCACCCCACCAGCATGCCAACCCACAGCCCCACCCTCACCCCCAACCCCCCAGCACACATCCTCCCTGACTATGTCTCACCAGCACAACCCACCCATCCCAACACCAACTCCTGCATGCCAACACAATCCATGGACACCCATCACCCAAGCATGACCACCGCACTTACCCCCCCCCCACTAACTACCCTCACAACACCTCCCTCAAGGGAATGCCTGCACTGGGGGACGAGGGCACCCATAACACGCACGCTATTGCACACACAGAAACAATAACCAAACTCTCTTACCCAATGCAGGACCCGAACGCCAAAACACCAGCCAGGAGGGTCCAGAAATGTCCATCCCACCCCCGGAACAGGCCCACAGTGAGGACAGCAGCTCTGTCGACACTGAACCTGATGACCAGCCCGGACCATCGGGGACCTCTGGGCAGTCGGTTCCCCTCACCCAGACACAGGCCACACCAGACCCGACCCCCTCTGCCAACACCAGCACAGCTCCCACCCAGCGGGCCCATGCCTCTGTCTCTAGGACACGTCAATCAGCGGTGTGTCTGCCACTACAGGGCACCCAGGCTAACCCAACACCCCAACAACAACAGGGACCTGGGGGCAGTGGGAGTGGGCACACCGTCCAGGGGACAGAGGCCGGGGGAAACCGGGCAGCTCGGAGGGCTGCTGTGCGACAGGGGGGGGAGGAGAGGCCCAGGGAACCCACTCTCCAAGAGGCCCTCACCACCATCATGGGGGCCTACCACCATTCCCAAGAGACGATGGCGACGGTACTGGCCAGGTTCACGGAGATCCAGGCACAGCAGGAGGAACGCTACATGGGGTTCAGGGAGGAGCTGAGAATCATCGGGACCGCAATGGGGACCATCGTCCTGGCCCTCAACAGGATAGAAGACGCGTTGCGGGACCATGTGGCACCACACAGGGCCCCTGTCACTAGCCCAGACCAGGAACAGCCTACCACCTCCGCCGGCGCTAGTGGACAGGAGGCCCCAACACCACGGCAGGCCACCAGAACCCCACCTCCAGCTGAAGAACAACCACCGCGTAAGAGGAGCCTGAGATCCAAAAAAAAGACAGAGTAGGATATCAAGACCCCCGCCAGCAGGACATACCCCCTGAACTCTTCCCACTGTCCCACATTGCCACCCTGTCCAACCATGAACTGCCTCTGCTCCATCCTTCCACAGGCAAAAGGACAATGCACCTGTGAGACTGAGAACTGGACTCTGCCATGGACATTACTCCACCCCCACCCATCACCCTTATAATCACATGTACCAATATCTAGCCCTGTAAATAAATCACACATTGCACACAAATCAGTTTGGAGTCATGCTGTATTATTAGCAAATGTATTACATATTACTGTTCAATATCTGTTCTGTCAATTAGTGATGACAACATACCAATGTCAATACGCTGTAGTTCATGGGCAAACCAAGCAGAAGTCAGGCACTGCGTCATACAGCACTGAGAAGGGAAGGGAAAATCTAAAATTACCCAAAAATATCTGGTGGGAACTACAGAAAGTACAGATGCAGGAGGCTAGAAGCAATTGTGAAATGGCGTGGGTGATTCTTACCTGGGTGTTACTGGAAATACTGTTGTATCACTCTGTCCCTATTGTCTGTGTCGTCCTCTGAGTCTTCCTCCTCTTCACTCTCCACAGGCTCCACGGCTTCTACAACACCACCATCTGGACCATCCTCCTGCAGGAAAGGCACCTGGCGTCGCAAAGCCAGGTTGTGAAGCATACAGCACGCCACGATGATATGGCACACCTTCTTTGGTGAGTACATTAGGGATCCACCTGTCATATGCAGGCACCTAAACCTGGCCTTCAGGAGGCCAAAGGTTCGCTCAATCACCCTCAAAGTACGCCCATGGGCCTCATTGTAGCGTTCCTCTGCCCTTGTCCGGGGATTCTTCACTGGGGTCAGTAGCCACGGCAGGTTGGGGTAACCAGAGTCACCTATTAGCCACACACGTTGTCTCTGTAGCTGCTCCATCACATAGTGGATGCTGCTATTTCGCATCACATACGCGTCATGCACTGACCCTGGGAACTTGGCATTTACATGGGAGATGTACTGGTCAGCCAAACAGACCACCTGGACATTCATCGAATGATATTTTTTTCTGTTTCGGTACACCTGCTCATCGTCTTTTGGGGGTACCAAAGCCACATGGGTCCCATCAATGGCACCAATGATGTTGGGGATATGTCCAAGGGCATAGAAATCACCCTTCACTGTAGGCAAGTCACCCTCCTCTGGGAAAATGATGTAGCTCCGCATGAGTTTCATCAGGGCAGACAACACTCTGCTCAAAATCTTAGAAAACATAGGCTGAGACAATCCAGATGACATGGCCACTGTGGTCTGGAATGACCCACTGGCCAAAAAATGGAGGACTGACAAAACCTGCACCAGAGGGGGAATCCCTGTGGGTTGGCGGATGGGGGACATCAGGGCTGGCTCCAGCTGGGCACACAGTTCATGGATAGTGGCACGGTCAAGTCTGTATCGAAGTATTATATGGCGTTCTTCCATTGTCGACAGGTCCACCAGCGGTCGGTACACGCGAGGATTCCTCCTTCTCATCGCAAGTCCCAGCGGACGGTGCCTAGGAAGGACAACAAGGAGCACAGAGTCAGCCAAACCACAGGTACGTACAGACAGCTTGCACAGTTAAAGAATGGCAATGGGTTGAAAGGCGTGTATGTGTGGCAATGCAAGGCCTAGGCCTGTGTGTCGCAGTCAAAATTAAGCCATGTAGGCCCTTGAAATGGCGGCTGCCTGACCTGTGAAGTGGGACAATGGGATGTGAGGTCAATGCGCTGGCGGGGCACACCGTGGCGGTAGGTGGTCGAAGACCGTGGCGCAAAGCCGCATTGGTTAATATTGAAGCCTATGGGTTTCAGGAGCCAATGACGAAGTGCGCCGGCGGTCGCGGTACGCACCGCCGCGGTACGCACCGCCGCGGGCGTGACCGCCATTTTCTATCTGCTTAATCACTCGAGACCTGATCATCCACAGGAGAGGACCTATACTGCAAGTGCTGCTGTGACCTCGGTCTGGAAGATACAATGGCTGCTGCGACTGGGGAAAGGGCCCCTGCCTTCACGTCTGAAGAGTTGGAGAAGCTCGTGGATGGGGTCCTCCCCCAGTATGCGCTACTCTACGGTCCTCCAGACCAACAAGTGAGTACACCGGGTGCACATGGAATGGGCTATGCCTGTGTGGATTGGGGTGGATGTAAGTTGGTGGGGTGGGGGGCGAATGAGGAGTGCAACGCCCGACAGATGAGAGCATGTGCCATATGGCAAAGTTGGTGGGGGGGGCCAATCACATCTAACATGCAGGTCATTCATGATTTCCTCCTTTCCACCCTGTACATGTCAAATAGGTCAGCGCCCATCAGAAGATCGAGATTTGGCGTGCCATCGCCAAGGAAGTCCGGAACTTGGGGGTCCACAACAGACGGGGCACCCACTGACGCAAGAGGTGGGAGGACATCCGCCGCGGAACAAGGAAGACCGCAGAAACACTGCTGGGGATGGCCTCCCAACCTAGGAGGGGTGCCAGTCGCACCATGACCCCCCTGATGTCCCGGATCCTGGTGGTGGCCTACCCTGAATTGGATGGGCGCTTTAAGACATCACAGCAGACACAAGGGGGTGAGTATCAGCACATTCTCCTATCTTTCTGCGCAGTGGAGGCGTCTGGGTGGGGGAGGAGGGCTGTGGGTGACATTAGGCCAGGGCGCTTTCTGTAGTGTAGTCCTCTCCCTTAGGCATGGCCCTGTGCCCCCGGCCCCCACCTCGGTAGGGTGACAAGTACAGCCATTGAAGGTCCAGCATCTCCCATATGCACGTTTGACGTCTCTTGGCCTGTTGTCTTAGTCAGTAGTACTGAGTAGTGTACCCCGAATGCGCGGCTTAGTGCATTAGGCACCTGTGTCTGTCCTCTCCGCCAACGGTGTTGACATTGCATGCACTCAACCTGGTCTTCTTTTTTCTCCCCCCACCCTTTCTCTTCATCTTCTTGTGCATGTGTGCATTAGCATCATAAGGTGGAGGAGATTTGGCATCGGAGCACGAGGGAGCTGCAGGACACAAGGCCCCGGTGGGCCCAGGAACAGACACCGAGGGCACCAGTGATCCGGAGGGCGAGGGGAGCACCACGACGGGGACCGCTGGTGAGAGCAGCGAAAGCGACACGTCCTCGGATGGGAGCTCCCTAGGGGTGGCGGCAACATCTGTGCCCCCAGCCTCTACAGGTACAGCCGCCACCCAGCGCACCAGCCCCGCCCTCCCAGCAGCCCCTCAGTCTTCGCTCCGTGCCGGTTCGCCCAGGAAGGCGCGCGTCTCCTTCGCCCCAGGCACCTCAGCCCCTGCCCCTGTTGCCCCTGCTGCCCTCAGTGCAGAGCTCATTGACCTGGTAAGGACGCTCATTGTTGGGCAGACGACCCTTTTGAATGCCATCCAGGGTGTGCAAAGGGAGGTGCAACAGAGCAATGCGTACCTGGAGGGCATTCATTCGGGTCAGGCTGCCCATCAACGAGCGTTCACTGCTCTGGCCTCAGCACTGACGGCAGCCATTGTCCCTGTTTCCAGCCTCCCTCTTCTTACTGCCTCCAGCCTTTCTCTGTCTCCTGTTCCTCAGCCTATCCCATCCACACCATCAGACCAGCCTGCACACACCTCAACACCCAAGAGCAGCTCATCCAAACACAAGCACCACAGATCCCACAAACACTCACCCAAGCAACACCCAGATGCAGACATGCCAACAGCCACTGCCACCCCTGTGTCCCCCTCCTCCTCGTCTCCCTCCTCCCTCCCTGTGACGTCTACACTCACACCTGCATGCACCCCAACATCAGCCAGTGCTTCCATCACCACCTCACCCTCCAGGACAGTCCACACTCGTGCAGTCACCACCCCCACTGCCATTTACACGTCCCCTGTGTCCTCTCCCACTGTGTCTGTCACCCCCTCTTCCAAGACACACAAACGCAGGCAGACACCCACCCAACAGCCATCCACCTCACGACAGCCTACAGCACCAGCACCTTCACCCAATGACAGCACACCTGACTCTCCTACAACCACCTCCTCTACCTCCACTTCCATCTCCACTTCTCCTACCCTTTACCTTGGCCCTAAAAAACTTTTCCTGGCTAACCTTAACCTCTTTCCCCCCGATGAGCTCCCCCATCCATCTTCAAAGAGTCCCAAGAGCACCGCAGCCACCACCAGCCCAGCTTCGGGTGTCACTGTTGTGCCTGGGTTCTGGAGCCCACCCTTTGCCAGCAGTGACACATCGATCAGCAGCAAGGACACGTCCAGCCCCCCCCCCGGCAAGAGGACCCGCAAAAACAAGGGCTGCCGTGCGAGGACCGACAGGGCTGCCCCCAAGGAGCAATGTGCGGCCACTTCACCACCCACACCATCTAGGGGAGGCAAGGGCCCGAGAGCCCCATCAAAGGAGCGGAAGGGCAGCAGGAGCGCGGAGAAGGTGGACCCCACATGCCACATCCCAGCTGGGAAGGAGGACACTAAGGAGGCCAGGAGTCCGTCCCCGAAGGGTCCAGAAACGTCACGGTCCGAGGGCGACTGAGCAGGGAGTCCAGGCCTGGTCTGGCTCCCTTGACCTGCTGGATGAGCACCGCTGAACAGGGCCTGGGGTGCAGAAGAGCACCGCTGAACAGGGCCCGCCGTGGAGTAGAGCACCGCTGAACAGGGCCCGCCGTGGAGTAGAGCACCGCTGAACAGGGCCCGCGGTGCAGAAGAGCACCGCTGAACAGGGCCCGCCGTGGAGATAGGCACCGCTGAACAGGGCCCCGCCGTGGAGAAGAGCACCGCTGAACAGGGCCCGCGGTGCAGAAGAGCACCGCTGAACAGGGCCCGCCGTGGAGATAGGCACCGCTGAACAGGGCCCGCCGTGGAGATAGGCACCGCTGAACAGGGCCCGCCGTGGAGTAGAGCACCGCTGAACAGGGCCCGCGGTGCAGAAGAGCACCGCTGAACAGGGCCCGCCGTGGAGATAGGCACCGCTGAACAGGGCCCGCCGTGGAGTAGAGCACCGCTGAACAGGGCCCGCGGTGCAGAAGAGCACTGCTGAACAGGGCCCGCCGTGGAGATAGGCACCGCTGAACAGGGCCCGCCGTGGAGTAGAGCACCGCTGAACAGGGCCCGCGGTGCAGAAGAGCACCGCTGAACAGGGCCCGCCGTGGAGATAGGCACCGCTGAACAGGGCCCGCCGTGGAGTAGAGCACCGCTGAACAGGGCCCGCTGTGGAGTAGAGCACCGCTGAACAGGGCCCGCGGTGCAGAAGAGCACCGCTGAACAGGGCCCGCCGTGGAGATAGGCACCGCTGAACAGGGCCCGCCGTGGAGTAGAGCACCGCTGAACAGGGCCCGCCGTGGAGTAGAGCACCGCTGAACAGGGCCCGTGGTGCAGAAGAGCACCGCTGAACAGGGCCCGCCGTGGAGATAGGCACCGCTGATCAGGGCCCGCCGTGGAGTAGAGCACCGCTGAACAGGGCCCGCGGTGCAGAAGAGCACCACTGAACAGGGCCCGCCGTGGAGATAGGCACCGCTGAACAGGGCCCGCCGTGGAGTAGAGCACTGCTGAACAGGGCCCGCGGTGCAGAAGAGCACCGCTGAACAGGGCCCGCCGTGGAGATAGGCACCGCTGAACAGGGCCCGCGGTGCAGAAGAGCACCGCTGGACAGGGCCCGCCATGGAGAAGAGCACCGCTGAACAGGGCCCCGCCGTGGAGAAGAGCACCGCTGAACAGGGCCCCGCCATCTCAAGTACCGCTCCGCTGGGCCCTTCCTCTCAAGCACCGCTCCGCTGGGCCCTTCCTCTCAAGCACCGGTCCGCTGGGCACCGCCGTCTCAAGCACCGCTCCGCTGGGCACTTCCTCTCAAGCACCGCTCCGCTGGGCACCGCCGTCTCAAGCACCGCTCCGCTGGGCACCGCCGTCTCAAGCACCGCTCCGCTGGGCCCTTCCTCTCAAGCACCGCTCCGCTGGGCCCTTCATCTCAAGCACCGCTCCGCTGGGCCCTTCCTCTCAAGCACCGCTCCGCTGGGCCCTTCCTCTCAAGCACCGCTCCTCTGGGTCCTTCTTCTCAAGCACCGCTCCGCTGGGCCCCGCCGTCTCAAGCACTGCTCCGCTGGGCACCGCCGTCTCAAGCACCGCTCCGCTGGGCCCTTCCTCTCAAGCACCGCTACGCTGGGCACCGCCGTCTCAAGCACCGCTCCGCTGGGCCCTTCCTCTCAAGCACCGCTACGCTGGGCACCGCCGTCTCAAGCACCGCTCCGCTGGGCCCTTCCTCTCAAGCACCGCTACGCTGGGCCCTTCCTCTCAAGCACCGCTCCGCTGGGCACCGCCGTCTCAAGCACCGCTCCGCTGGGCCCTTCCTCTCAAGCACCGCTACGCTGGGCACCGCCCTCTCAAGCACCGCTCCGCTGGGCCCTTCCTCTCAAGCACCGCTCGGCTGGGCCCTTCCTCTCAAGCACCGCTCCGCTGGGCACCGCCGTCTCAAGCACCGCTCCGCTGGGCACCGCCGTCTCAAGCACCGCTCCGCTGGGCCCTTCCTCTCAAGCACCGCTACGCTGGGCACCGCCGTCTCAAGCACCGCTCCGCTGGGCACCGCCGTCTCAAGCACCGCTACGCTGGGCCCTTCCTCTCAAGCACTGCTCCGCTGGGCCCTTCCTCTCAAGCACCGCTCCGCTGGGCCCTTCCTCTCAAGCACCGCTCCGCTGGGCCCTTCCTCTCAAGCACCGCTCCGCTGGGCACCGCCGTCTCAAGCACCGCTCCGCTGGGCCCTTCCTCTCAAGCACCGCTCCGCTGGGCCCTCCCTCTCAAGCACCGCTCCGCTGGGCACCGCCATCTCAAGCACCGCTCCGCTGGGCACCGCCGTCTCAAGCACCGTTTATGGTTCACTGTGCCCACCATGCCTCCTCCTTGACCAGTGGAGACTGTCATCCACCTGATGGACTGTGGCTTTGCACTCCCCAGGAAGGTCCAGTGGGCAGCCCACCCACTGTAGAGACATTGAGAGACTGTGGCTTTGCACTCCCCAGGATGGTCCAGTGGGCAGCCCGCCCACTGTAGAGACATTGAGAGACTGTGGCTTTGCACTCCCCAGGATGGTCCAGTGGGCAGCCCACCCACTGTAGAGACATTGAGAGACTGTGGCTTTGCACTCCCCAGGATGGTCCAGTGGGCATGGTGGCTCCTCGTGGATCTGGCGTCGTGGACTCATGTGGCTGTGGTGCCCCCCCCTTCCCTTCCCCCTGAGGTGCCTGTAGTTTTTACATCTGATGCCCCTGCAGTGTTCTCTCCAAAGGACTCAGGTCTCCTGTGTGGGCTTTGCCCTTATTTCTCAAGACTTTGGCCCACGGACATGCTGAATTCATAGGATGTGCAGGACTTGGTACTTCAGTTATACACTGATGTGTATGTCATTAGTTTTGTTGTGAATATCTTTCATGGTTGTACGATAATATTCTGGAGCTTTTTGGTACATAAATATTTATTCCAAATATGATTATGTCCTAGCATTTTTCAGGGGTGTTTGGGTGGTGTCACTGTGACTTGGTGCTCTGCATTGGTGAGTACATAGTTGGGGGGGGGTCGCATATGTGTGTGCCCGTAACCTTTCGTCCTCCCCCTCCTGTGTGTCGTAGGTGCAGTACTCACCGTTGTCGTCTGCGCCGGACTTCGTACTCGTGGTAGATGAGAAGGTAGACGAGAGCAGGTAGGATGTTTAATTCGGGTTCCATGCTGTCCTCCTTCCTCCTGGAGTGCGTAGTGGTGAGCGTTTTCCCGTCCGTAGTCTGTTTCCGCCGTGTTTTTATCGGCGGTGCTCCCGCCCCGGAAAAGGTGGCGTATTGGTGAGTTGGAATAGTGTGGGCGGTACATTGTCTGCCGCCTGTCTGTTGGCGGTGACCGCCGCGCTGTTTGTTTGTACCGCCGTGGCGGTCGGAGTGTTAAGGTGGCTGTCTGTGTTGGCGGTTCCCGCCAGGCTCAGAATCCCATTTTTTTTACCGCCAGCCTGTTGGCGGGTTGGCCGCCGCTTTAACACCGACCGCCAGGGTTAGAATCACCCCCTGAATGCCTTCACAAAATGGATGCCGGCCACATGGTCAAACAACAGCAACATCAAGCAAAGAGGCATGGAGAACAAAGAACACATGCAGCCTTTGGCAAAAGCACACTGACTGTCTACACAAAAATGGCTGCTGGCCATATGGCCAAACAACAACAACAGCAATCAAGGAGCATGGAGAACAAAGAACACTGGCTGGCTGTAACAAATGGTCACTGGCAACATGTTCAAACAACAACAAGCATGGAAGCATGGACACTGACTGCACAAAATGGCCGCTGGCCACATGGCATGGAGAAAAAAGACAAAATGGTGGCCTATGGTAAACACCACACACACACTAGCCAGACAAAGGAGAAATGGTAAACAATGAAGAAAAACCTGCTCTCAGCCACTGTGGGCGGTGTGCTGAGGACAAGCAGGTCTAGCACCCACCCATGGGGGAACTACTGGGCCCCTTTTTGTGGCCCCCCCCAGCAAAATGTTCCCACCAGGAATGGCAGCAGAATTGCTTCTGTTGCCACCCCTGAGCCTTCCACCAGTGATCTGAGGATGTTAGTGCACATGTTTCACACTAAGCTCATTTACAGCACATATAGCAATGGTTACATGCTGAAAATCAGATTTGTGTCACATTGGACTGTTCGTGGGTCGGAAAAGCCTCAAAAAATTACACATTAAAAAAAAAACTTCTGCAAACAACAAATGCAAGAAATGGAGGGAGCAGCAAGCACAAGCAGTGAGGTCAACAAATCCAACACCAATTAAGATGTCCACACAGATGCCAGGGAAAGAGGAAGAGAAATTTCAGTGAGGAGGAGACTGAAATAATGATAGCTGAGGTGACAAAAAATAAACACCTTTTCCTTGTCACCTCCAAATTGCCATTCAGGTAGAAGGAAGCAATCTGGAAGTCCATAGCGGATGCAATTTACAGCGTTGGCCTATCAAAAAGGATTGTGTCTGAGATGAAAAAAGGTGGAATGATTATAAGCTCAGGATCAAGGAGAAACTGGCCAAGAACCTGAGAGCAGCCATGCGGACTGGAGGAGGACCAGATGAACAGGAGGAGTTGACCTACTGTAGGAGCAGGTAGCATCGCTCATCCAAACCGAATAGGTGGCAGGAGTTGCCAGACAAGGTCGTTTTGCAGTAGAGGACCAGGATGATCTACAGGGTAAGTGTCATTAATTAACAATACTGTAAAACCTGTCGTGTTGTGCAGCGAAGCAACACACTTTCCTGCATTGCGTTGTGTCCAAGGAAAAAGGCAGAAATGTCTAACATGCCAAACTGTATATCACATTAATGTTAGTGTTAGAAAGGGGGTCTCTGGTTGGTAGTCAATTTGCACTCTGTCCAAGCAGGGAACCTGCACACCTATGATAACCCCTGCTCACCCCCTTGGTAGCTTGGCACAAGCAATCAGGCTTATCTCAGAGAGAAATGTGTAAAGTATTTGTACAAACACACATAATAACACAGTGAAATCACCACAAAAGCACTCAACACCAGTTTAGAAAAATAGTCAATATTTATTTGGGTAAAACAAGACCACAATGACAAAAATCCAAAATACACAAGTAAAGTTATGAATTTTCAAAGATTAAACTTCAATCTAGTGCTTAGAAACACAAATGCTTCAATTTGGTGTTACCATGGCATTGTGACAGAGTTGTTCCTAACAATCTGATGCCAAAGGCACCAGTAACGAAATCACATGGACCTCCAGGTACAGTGTCCGTACAGTGGAGAGGAGGCATTGGTGCGAAGTGTCGGTTCCTTGCTGCAGAGCAGGGGGGTGGATGAGAAGGCGTTCCTTATGCTCTGGCATGATCGATGTCCAGCTAGTCAAGACGTGGTGGGGCGACCTCACAGGGTCACAGCCTCGCCACGGGGCTACAGCTGCCACGACGAAGTCGGGTGTCACGGACGACGGTGTCATGACACTCTGGACTTAGGAAGTCAATGGACGTCAGAAAGGATGAGGCGGTGTCAGGCCTGCGGTGTCAGTCAGGATCACTGTACTCCAGTGGGGTCAGTCCGGGCTTTGTCCGGCATTGGTGCACTTGGTTTTTAACCAGCTTTCACTCCCAATGGCCCAGAAACTGGAATAGGCACCACCTGGCGAGTTAGAGTCCATAGAAGTGGACCCAGGGGCTGGTAGGTGAAGTCTTTGCTCTCCCTGAGACTTCTTAACAGAGGCAAGCTCAGTCTAAGGCAAGGAGCAACTTCACAAGCATGATACACAGCAATGTCCAGTCTTTGCCCTCTCTAAGGCAGAAGCAGCAACTGCAGGCCAACCCAGCAAAGCACACACAGCAAAGAGGCAGTACTCCTCCTCCAGCTCTTCTCCTTGGCAGAGGTTACTCTTGATCCAAAAGTCTGGGGTTTTGGGTCACTACTTATACCAATTTCATCCTTTGAAGTAGGCAACCTTCAAAGGAGAGTCTCTGTTGTTGACCAGATCCTGCCTTGCTCAGGCCTGGTCCCAGACACTCACAAGGGGGTTGAAGAGTGCCTTCTGTGAGGACAGACACAGCCCTTTCAGGTGCAAGTGTCAGCTCCTCCCTCCCCACTCTAGCCCAGAAGACTCATCAGTATGTGCAGGACACTCCCCATCTCCCTTCTGTCACTGTCTAGAGGGAATTAACAAACACCCCAACTGTTAGTGTGATTCAGACATGGATTACACAGGCAGGCAGAGGCACATAATGGTTAAGCAAGAAAATGCCCACTTTCTAAATATGAAAAAAGAACAGTTGATGGATGAAATGTAGACCAAATCAAACATTCTCCCCAGTCACAGATCTGGGTTTAATCCATCAGTTTTTTTGCTCACCATGCCATCCCAGTTTGGACCCAGCCATATGCAAATCAGTCTTGACCCTGTTCCCCATGGGAACAGTCCAGCCTGAACTGCCAGGCCAGGTCCTCTCTGGACCAGAAACAAGCATCCTGGGACCAGTTTCAGGTATCACCCCCTTTCAGTCAGGCTAGCTTTGTGTTGCTAAACTTTCTAAATAAGGCATTTTAAAACTGACAATCTAAAAATCAACTTCACCAAAAAATGTATTTTTAAATTGTGAGTTCAGAGACTCCAAACTCCAAATCTCTATCTGCTCCTAATGAAAAACTGCACTTAAAAGATATTTAAACATAGCCCCATGTTAACCTATAGGAGAGATATGCCTTGCAATAGTGAAAAAAATGATTTGGCAGTATTTCACTGTCAGGTCATGTAAGACACACCAGTACATGTCCTGCATTTTAAATTCACTGCACCCTACCTATGGGGCTACCTATAGCCTAACTTAGGAGTGACTTGCATGCAGTAAAAATACAAATTTAGGCATGGCAAGTGGGTACACTTTTCCAGGTCGAATTGGCAGTGAAAAACTGCACACAGACACTGCAGTGGCAGGTCTTGGACATCTTTACAATGCTACTTATATGGATGGCACAATCAGTGCTGCAGGCCCACTAGTGGCATTTGATTTACAGTGCTTGGGTACCTCTGAAGCACTTTACTAGGGACTTACTAGTAAATCCAATATGCCAATCTGGGAAAGGCCAATGAGAAGTACAGTTTACAAAGAGAGCACTTGTACTTTAGCACAGGTCAGCAGTGGTAAAGTGTCCAGAATACCAACACCAGCAAAAACGAAGTCCAGCATTCAGTCAAAAATACAAGAAGTGGAGGCAAAAATACACGGAAAGCCATGCCAAGGATGCCAGATCTAATAGTTAGTCATTTTGCCAAGTGACAATTTGTACAGTCCAGTCCAGCCAAGCCAAGTTTCTTAAGTCCATCGATGATGTGCTGCCCTAGTTCAGGTTGTTCTCTGAATACTGCAACTTGTGGGCTAATGTCTTATATGAGTGACCAGGACTACTAGTCCCACTATACAAAGAAAGAAAAACCTGGAGTGGAGAAGCACATCATGCATGGACATGCAAAACCTGTACCACCTGACTATCACAATGCATATACCTTTGCACCACGGGGCAAATGTGTTTTGCTTAGGGCTACACAGCCAATAGTAGAGTGTTAGCTAATGGAATGGAATGGAGTTGCAGAGAAACTACTTTTTATCTGAGGATGGGATCCAAGGGTTCCATGTGAACATCCATGTTTACAGCCTCTAGATTAAAAACACAATGCACGTAGCTGTCCTGATGTGCTGGGTCAGATCTCACTGGTGTCAACTGCCATGTTAGAGATAACACTACCTCCTGATTGTGTGAGATCTTTGGGCATCCCTGTTAGTGTAGTGCCATGTAGGTGTGGCAGAGCACATTGAACTGGCATTGTATATGATTGGGGGGCCATTGGATATCAAGGAGGAGAGAGGTGATGTATGTGTGGCAAGGTAGCCTGAGTGACAGTCTTGCACTGCTTTCTTTAATAGTTTTGCTTGTGTAGTAGCTGGGAAGGGATGCTGTAGAAGAAGGCATTAGTATCCTACACTTGACTTGTGATGTGGGCCTGGCAGAAGGTGTTGCAGGTGTCAAGATAAGAGGAAATAGTAGACTTGTGTTTCAAAAGCATTGCAAGTAGTTGCACACAGTTACATACATGTAGTGCCACATTTAGCAAGTACTCAATGCCAAGGATTATTGAGCTCCTCCAGGCAGGTGTGGGCCACATTCATGATTTGTAACCAGCTAACAACAGGTGCCTTCATGCAGAATGGTTCAAGGGTGTGTGTGTCAGTGGCAGGCACCAGTGTGCATCCCAGCACAGGCCACATTCTGTAGTATGTTACCTCAAAACCATCCAAATTACACAGTGTATCTCTTTCACACACAGTGCTACAATGGGTAAGTATCTGTGTTGATCTGTGTGTGAAATCACACTAAGACTACCACTTACAATGAATTAAGATTGTCACATAGTCTGTAAGTGACCCATGTATGATACTCAACCTATTGACCATAGTCCTTACAAAATCACATACACATTTAAAGACAGCAGAGCAACAGCAGCATCATTTACTCAACTCAACCCAGTCAGTGTTAGAAATGCACAATGATGCGATCATTAATAGGTTGTGAAAGTAAGACAAGTTTTTCTAAAATAGGTTATCAATATAAAAAGAAAACTACCTAAACTACACTACCTAGACAAAACACTATCTCAAAATATCTACACATATCCTTATCCATCTATAGCTATGTGTCCTACGCTAACTATCCTTAACACTACCTAACACTAACTTAACTTATCCAACAGTTACTTAAATACTAAGGGGCATATTTATACTTTTTGGTGCAAAACTGCACTAACGCAGTTTTGCATCAAAACGTTTTGCACCAGCTGGCACCATTCATGAGCGTCAGCTGGGCACCATATTTATGGAATGGTGCAAGCCGACGCAAAGGGTAAGCTACCATTAAAATAAATAAAACATTAGCTGGGTGGGGGGGGCTGTATGGGGGAAGGGGGTTGTGCAGCAAAATATGACATTTGAGTTTAAAAAAATGACTCTAACAAGCCTAGCATAATTTTCTGATGCAAAACCATCCATACCACATGACTCCTGCCTTAGAAAAGACAAGAATCATGCCCACCATCCCAATGGCCAGCACAGAGGACCAGGGTCCCCTTGGCATGGCCATTGCACCCAGTTCCATGTAAGGGGGCCCATTTCCGGGTCCCCAATGGCACTTCAAAAAACACTTACCAGTTCTTACCTATACTTACCTGGGATGGGGTCCCGCATCCTCTGCTGTCCCTCAGGTGTGGGTGGGTGTGTCCCTGGGGCATGGGGAGGGCACCTGTTGGCTTATTCCATTTGGTTCGACCAAGGAAATAGATCCACAGGTCCCCTAATGCCTGCCCTGACCCAGGAGTTAAATAATGACCCCTTCTCCACCCGTGCAGGATTTTAGCATGGGGGATTAATATAGCGCTAAGGCCATAGAGTCATTTTTTGCACGGGAACACCTACCTTGCATCTCATTGACGCAAGGTAAGCGTCCATATCCTAAAAATGACTTTGAATCCATAACTTTGGCGCTAGATGGGTCTAGCGCCAAAGTATACATATGGAGTTAGTTTTGCACCAAATTTGTGTATAAAAAAATTACTCAAATACAGCGCAAACCAAGTATAAATATGCCCCTAAGTACAAGTGGCATGGTAAACATCAAACCCAACACGTTCCCTAACACACATGGAGTGGCACAATACAAATTTAAACTACAGCTATACATAAACTAACTACACATTAAAATCAGAACAAATATTTAGTGTTTGGTATTTTTTTTATTTCTTTTGCAGTATTTTTATTTTGTTAACAAAGCCTTAATATTATTTCCCACCCACTAAAACCTTATACATATAGAAATAGATGTAAAAAAAAAATAACCTATAAAATATCTTAAAAGTCTAGAACCTACCTTATTTAAACATACCCTATCCATTAACTATTATCTCAAATATTAAAATCTTGCAATATAAAAAAAGAATTAAACATGCTCATTATATATGTTCAAACAAGTTGGGAGAGCTGGTCCATGGCCCCCTCAAGGTTTGTCATTCGCACATGTAAGCTGGCCTCCTCCTGCCAAATACCTTTCAGTTTTTCATTGACATTACTGAGTTCCTCAGTTATGGTGCAGTGGAATACCGATTCCTATCTTCAAGGCCTCCAGGCTCTGTGGGTCTCTGCTGTGTGGCTGCAGGGATAGCTGGTGGTATTGGAGGCTGGGGTGCCTGTTGGTGGCTTGGGACTGCTATGTCCTGGCCACTGGCAGATGTAGGCATTGCAGGTGTGGCTGGTCGAGGGACAATCCGGGACCCCGCTACATGTGGACGTTCATATAGTTTGTACATCTTTCTGTATGCTTTAAAAACATTCCTGAGATGGTGGTAATGATCATGTTGCATCTCATAAGTATGTATTTCTTTAGCTGTCATGTTATCTGGGGTAAAATGTAAAAATAATTAGCACCTGCAGTACATACACAAGCACATGACAACCCTTGCTAAGCAATAAGATGACGGAATGTAAGCATTGCAAATGTGGTGTGTGGAAAAAGCCACTTTAGCCGTGCTAAGGTGGTGCTAGGGGCTCTTAAATATGCCCCTGTGTGTTCTAGTAATTTGTTAGCATCCACTGGTCATTTCTGTAGGCTAGCTAAGAAATGACCCTCAATATTGGTCTTTCAGTTATAAATATAAACCACTAACCTTTGAGTTGGCCCTTGTGGCAGGGTATGGGAATTATGCAATTTAACCAGTGCTCATTTTACATTTGATTGATGAAGGCACACTGGGGCTCACTAAGGGCCAGATGTAGCAAACATTTGCGAGTCGCAAATGGCCCGAATCGCTATTTGCGACTCCGCAAAATCGGAAATGGGATGCAAAAATCCCATTTCCGACTCGCAAAAAGCGATGCGAGCCGTTACCGACTCGCAAAATGTGAGACCCCATTTTGCGACCCGCAAATAGGAAGTCGCAATTTGCGAGTCGCAAACCATATGCAATAGCAACTCGCAAATTGCGACTAGTCGCAAAAAAACTATTTTGCACTTCCAATTTACCACTAACTCAGAGCAGGTGGTAATCATTACCAAAGTATAAAAGGAGACCCAGAAGGCATCTGGGTTACTCAAGATGGCGGAGATATACCTGATAGCAGTGAGGAGGAGAGCCCACGCAGCCCAGCAGAGGAGGAGGAGGAGCCAGAGACAGGAGAAGATTTACAGAACAAGGCAGACTCTTTTCCAGCAAACTGAGGAAGAAATCTACGATAAATACAGACTTAGCAGCGCAGCTATACTAGATTTAATTGAATTACTCAAACCACAGCTAGAACGCCAGACGCTGCGCGGCTGCGCCATCCCTACGCATGTGCAAGTGCTATGCTCACTGCACCTCTTGGCCTCGGGGAGCTATCAGGGGGTCATTGCTGTGGCAGGTGGGGTATCCCAAAGTGCACTATCAAGGTTCCTCACGGCATTCCTAGATGCCATACTCACACACATGTCCCAATACATATACCTACCCAGGAATGATGCAGAAATTAACAGCACCAAGCTGGACTTTTACCGAATTGCCAACTTTCCCCATGTCACAGGGTGTGTAGATGGGACACATATTCAAATATGCCCTCCTGCAAACCTGGAATATCTGTTCCGCAATAGAAAGTGTACCCACTCACTCAATATTCAGGTAGTATGTGACGCCCATTATGTCATCACTGATATTGTAGTGAAATTTCCAGGCAGTACTCATGACTCCTACATTTTTAGGCACAGTGGGATACACCAATGCCTGGAACGTGGGGAGTTTGGAGACGGATACCTCCTAGGTAGAGCTGCATACACCATGTAAACATACACACAGATCAATGTGCACACCAACCAGGACTTCCTAACAGTGTACTTTTTTGTGCCCAACAGGTGACAGTGCATATGCACTACGGCCATGGATAATGACTCTGTACTTAACACCCAGCAATGAATGTCAGAGGCGGTACAACAGTGCACATAAGAGGACCAGGAACCGGTTCGAACGCTCATTTGGATTGCTGAAAGCACTGTTCAGATGCCTCCACCGAAGTGGAGGTGCCCTCCAGTATACCCCCATAACGGCATTCAAAATAGTTGTCGCATGCGCTATCCTGCACAACATTGCCACCTGATGTGGGCTACCTCTCACCCCTGCACACCCGGATTCTGAGGATGAAGAGCAAGAGCAACCACATCGCCATCATGGGGTTCGGAGCATCGCAAATCAAGGCAGACTGAGAAGGGAACACATCGCAACACAATACTTTGGAAGGTACGTGCCAACTTCTACCATACTCACCTATTGACCAAACACTCCATTTGTTAAGTGGAACAAAATCTTTTTTTTAATATGTGCAGAAATCGAACTATTTACTATGAAAAACTGTTCAGGGACTTCAGAAAGCCAACCTGGCATGGGGCACATTGCCATCATGTGCCCCAACATCAGGGACAGTGTTTAGTTTATTGCCTATGGCGGCCTCTGCCGGCCTGGCTGGTCCCAGGTTGGTCTACAGTGCTCTGCCTCGTACTCCCACTCCGGAGCACCCTGGTGTCACCAGCAGAGACACTGCTCACAGTGGAGCCCTCTTCGCTATCTTGTGGGGTGTCCCCTGTACCCCTGGACACCTGCCGTGCCTCCATGAGGTTGATCACATGGGTGATCCGGCCCAGGCCTCTTGCCACATCACTTGCAAAGTGTCCCATTTACACCTGGAGGCCGACTGTTCTTCTTGACAGCCCAGTAGTGTTCACTGCCAGTCTGCAAATTGAGGAGGCCATCCTGTCCAGCCTTTGGAGCAGCTGGCGGTCCCTGCGCCTCGCACCCTCGCTCTGTGTTAGGAGTCCAGCCACCAGTTCACGCATGGACATGGCTAGGTCACCAGTGTTGTTGCCTATTATGTCCAGTTGTGCATGGAGCTGCTGCATGCTGTTTTCATTGCTCCTTACGAAGCGGTGCAGAACCCCACTAATCTGCCCTAACATTTGATTCTGCAGGCGCTGACCACGTAGCAGTTGTGCCTCTGTCAGTGTGGTGGACGGATGCCCTGACTCTGCCTGCAGCCCTGCTCTCCTCATCCTGCGTCACCTGCGCATCGGTGGATGCCCTGTGAGAGGTGCTGTGGCACTCCTGCCTGTTGCTGGTGCTGCCTCCGAAACCACTGTTGCAGCGGGTGTTGTCATTGAGGGGATGGTGTTGGTGATGCAGGTGGGAGTGGTGGCTGCTCCTGTAGTTTCCTCATGGGGCTGGCTGACTGTTGGCACCTGGCTGCTGTGGCTGGTGGTGGGGTCTTGTGGGAGACCTGTGGGACAATGGGAAAACACTGTCAGTATCTACCATCTGTTGCACACTTCCTAATAAACATTTGCCTATTAACTGCCTACTTGACTACATTGCCCATAATGCATCATGCTGGTATCTGCAACTCTGAAATGGAGCTATCTTGGTTGTGCATGCCCCTGTGTACATGGTGGGTGGGGGTATGGCATTGATGGGGGTACAGGCATATCACATGGTACTCACTGGTTGATGTTCCGGGCTCAGATGTGTCCAGATCTCCGAATCCTGTTACAGCCTCCTGCTCCAGGGTCTCCTCCACCCTTTCCTCCAGGGGTGTGGGTGGTGGTGTGGATGATGGTCCCCCTCCTGTGCCTCTCATCTCCCAGAGCCTTTCTGCCACCCTCTCCTTGGTCCGGGAGCAGAGGTCATACCACCTCTTCTTTATCTCCTCAACACTCCTGTGGCTGACCCCCAGGGAGTTCACCTTTTCCTGTATTTCCTGCCAAATTATTTTTTTTGTAGAGTCTGGCACATTGAGGGCTGCCTTCCCAAATAGCTCATCATGGTGCTGACAGCATTCCTCTGTGAGCACCTTCAGCTCCTTCTCTGCAAATTTCAATTTCCTCTTTCTGGGAGTGTCAGCCATGGTTGCTGTTGCTCTGTTAGCTGTGCAGCAGTTAAAAAGGGTGTGGTCCTCCCTCCTCCCAGCTGTATTTGTAAACTTCCTGGCTGTGATGTCATCATCATGTGCCAGGAAGTGTTTCCAGAGTGTTCTGGAGTGGTTTCTGGAGTGTTCTGCAGCACCTGCAACAATTTTCATGAAAATCGCAATTTGCGACACCCACTCGCAAATTGTGAGTCCGTTTTATGCGCGGTCGCAAAAAGCGACCTCGCAGACAGCGAACTCGCTATCTGCGGTGCGACTACGGGTGCGAGTCGCAATTTGTCCCCGCAAATTGTACCTGCCATTCCTGTTAGCGACACACAAATAGCGAGTCGCACATGCTCGCAAATTGCGAGTCGCTAATTTTTTTGTACCTACATCTGGCCTCAAGTTCCCTAAAGTTAAATGATTTCCTTATATACATGTATCCTAATATAAATCTTGCATGTTGCATTATGGAAAAAACACAAATGAGGTACATTCCATATTTATGTTTGGCATTACAGAAAATGTACATCACAAAAAGGAGAAGTAACATGCATACATACCTACAGGTCCACTGATCTCCAGTCCAAAGAAGTCAAATACATCGGCCTCCCTGCCTACAACAACTGCCCATCGATGCTTCATTTGGACTGTAGTTCATTCTATTTTGAAGATTATCTGATGGTGCTGCCACCAGGTGCAAGCATCCTTGGCAGATAATTCTCAATTAGCCAGATGATCCCTCCCAAATTGGATTCACTGAAACTCGTACCACTGCCAGGCATTTTACACACCCTCCCAAATACACTACACCTAAACACTAAAGCCACAACAAAACCTAACTACCCCAAACAGAAAACTCTAAAAAGACCAATTCCCAACAATACAAAAACACAAATTACTACAACACAATGACACAGGACCAATTATGTAAGACATAGAGACAAAATATGAACAGAACATGCACTGACAAGACCAAAATGCTAGCTATCCTTCCACACATTCTCAAAACACCAGCAACGCCAAGCAAAGACTAACAGAGAGTAAGAGAAAGTGAATGTAACTTCACACATCCTTGCAGCCTGGCGCACACATTGCATCACGTATCAGTGTATCCCGTCCGTTATTTACAAATGCTTTGTTTTTTCTAACACATCGGTACAAAAATTGCCAATGAGTGAATAAAGCACAACCATTAGCCACAATGCCATCTTTTCAATGCATCGCCATCGATGTGTGATGTGCAAATGGGCTGTTGTATGGGTTATGACCCATACAACTGTGCAATTGTCTGGGATACACTAGGGAACTGCGCAATGCAGGAAAAACACATTGGGCTCACTTTCCTTGCTCCTCTTTTCTTATCTGACTAGTTGCTATTTGATGTGTGAGTTAACAGGAGTTATAGTGTGTCTATATGTGAATTTTTACCTTCTTGGTGTTGACATATTGATTGAGAAAACATTTATTTGGATAACATGCAAGTAATTAAACGTGGAGATACATTTCCAAGTTTTTAGTTATTTTGTGTTTCGTAGTATGCCACAATAAACAGCAAATCACTGCATTGTCTTACTCCCCACCAGAGAGAGGTTCCTTGACCTTTGCATGTGGGTAGCCATTCACATCAGATGGTAATCTATGAATATGCAAAGACACAACACCAGGCAAACCTGCAAATGCTTCAGTAAGTCGTACTTTCCAAGGAGTAACATTACATGACCATGACATTTTCTTGTTACTTTAAATTTCTTTCTGTCTTGTATACAGCAGCCCAAATACATGGAGCCTCATCACAGCATATATTGGTTACCAGAAAGATGCACCATGATGGTCACATACGTTCCTTTATGTAACATTTGCATCCTTGCCTTATGGTACAAGTGTGCCTGCATTTGTCCCAGGCAGCCAATACAGTTCCGACACAGAGCAAAAAGTAAGACTTTAAAGAGTTTTGTAAGATACAGTAGATTTTTTGCAATTTGCCTGTGGTGGAGGGAGACTACCTGTTCTGAACTGTGTGGCCAGGCCCATAATGTAGCCAGCTGTTTACGCTTACAGGACAATATGTAGACCATGCTGTGATCCACATATGTTCGAGTAAAACAAACATCATGAGGTGCAGCACACGCCCTCAGTCATCACACACTGTTTGGAACTACACTTCCTTTGGACTGTGGTAGAGGGTCTGAAGCTGATCGCACTGTAGCAGCACACACAATCTCAGCATGCGCAGCACTTTACACATTGCACACGTTATGTTGTGTATATCTTACACAGGCCCATGCATTCTGCACATGGTATTATCATGCACCCATATTTCAGGAAACATGACGCTGGTCCGTTATTTCCTCTTGAAGTGAGCTATCCAGGCATGACTATTACTTTTGTTCACAGTTTGGCATTAATTGGTGAATGCAACAACATGGTTTTTAAAATACAAATGAATAAATCTTTGTAATTTTCAGTAGGCAGGATGAACTTGTTAGGAAGGTGAAATTATGCTCTACTTCCTTCATTTCACGTTTATCAACTTAGTTGACCAAGAATTTTTACTGGTGTGAGATAATGACCCCTGCTGGTTCCGCCAAAGGACCTCTTACATTTTACTATGGAACACTGCTGAGACACAGTCGCCCTGATGAATGCCCACCTCAGCCTCATAATCCCGGTCTCCCGATATACCTTTGTAAAAACTTCTTGTCCAGAGATTATCATTTTTGATTTGTGTTTTTGAATCATTAGGGATGTAATTCAGCTTGGGTAAACATTGCTGATCTGCGCAAAATTTTTCTGCAAAACATTTTTAAAAATGGTGTATGTGTTGCAGTGATGATGTAATATTTCAGGAAGCATGAGACCTACATCCTTCATTTTGATGGAAAAGATAGGTTTTGGGGTCAAGTAGTGTTATAGAGACACAAAATAACTCCACAGAGCAACCCTTCCTCCATTTTCCAAAATGACAGCTATAATGGAGGAAGAAGAGACATACATAGAAATGATACAAACAATAATGTTTTTTAATCCTTTTATGTATACACTAAACAATGTTTATGGTCTGAATGTTGTAAAATAATTAATGATTTTCACTCACTGTTTTAGACACATTTTCATAGGTCACTTTCAATGTTCCCTCTAATTATTTTCACCTGTGTGCGGTAATAGACTGTTTATGGGCACACTTTTTTTTGCTGTTTGTGCCGCAGCACTTTTAGGCAAGACATTATGTGAGCATGCAATACACTACTCTGTGTGATGATTGTGAGGGACAGACAAGGCCCCCATTTTACATAAAATGGCACACCATTATACTCTTTAAAGCATATTTTCTAACTATTACAGCTAAAAAGCAAACTACATTCAAGCCCGTTATCAATGGGAGCTCATAAAATCATTCAAAGTTCAATATTCACAGGAACACATTCCTCTGCAGCAGAAAAATATTTACTTATAAGAAGCAGCATATTTATCAGAAGCTCTGTAGAACATGTGGATGGTGAATTAGAAGTTACGGCTATCTGAAAAAAATCAAGATTGCAGCACCACCATGCAGAAGAAATATCACCCAATATACATTTTGTGAAAGGAGATAAAATAGTCATGACAATAACAACAGAGAAACAATAGAGAAACGTCCATCAGGAATCATGTAGCAGGAAAATTTGGCAAGCGCTAATACAGTGGGAATTTCTGTGTCTACTGTGCTTACCAGTTAATGTTCCCATGGAGATGCACATAGTTATTTTGCTTGCCCTTCCATTTGTGTGCCACAGAAGCCCCGTCAAACAGTTTATGTACCACAACATGCATTGCCTTAATTTACTACAGACTGAAAAGCTGTAAAAAGGGCCATGAATTGGAGGTGTCGCTTGTGTATGTTCGACTCATTGGTTACTAGTCAACAGAATATATCTTATTTACTGTGTCATATAATTCTTGTCCTCTTTCTCATTCTCTCTTTTCTCTCTTTCTATCACACCAAGGTCCGATAATATATGTCCCTCCTCAGACGTGCTTTCAGTCTTTCATGCTTGGTTAATACTTGCTCACATTCCGTCACCCACTTGCTCTCTCTCACAAACTGATTGGCTGGAAGATAACAAGGTCCCTCTAACACCTACTCTCTCACTCACCTTGACACATGCTCAGACATTCTCTTACCTCCCTCAGCATTTATTTCTTGCTCACTAACTTTCCGTGTGTCCGCTATCTTGCTTAATCACTTTCACTTCTTTTTGCTCTGTCTCGTGCACTTATTCCTACTCACATTCACCAGGTCACTCAATCACTCTCATACTTGTCACTCCCTGTATCCTTCTGTCACCATGCAGATACCAGAAAAGTTCATACACGGGAAGGAGGAACTGGCAAGAAGCATGTAAATGTGATATTACAGTAATTATAACTTTACTTGATATAAAAGCAGTGCATTTTACTGTTTCCACTGCTTTATTACCACCTTTCACAACCTGTTTCCCAAACACGTTACTTACGAAATGTGCAATATTGTGTTCATATAGCAGCGTAAACTGGTACTATTAAAAGGCAGTTTAGACATGTTTGCATGTCCAAATGAATCACCAATGCACATATGAAAGTGCTAAAAACCTCTGGCAGAACTCCCTGACTCTCATACATATGGAAAGCAAACAAAGCTGGTGTAATTTTACCCAACAATAATCACATTTGTGTCCACCTTGAAGTGTCCTATGGTGTTCCAGGCTGTGAAGGAATAAAATGCATTTAAAAGAATGAGGGGTGGAGCGGCTGGTGGATGAAACCGAAAGAGTTTGGGTCTGCAGACACTTCAAAAGAGACGTGAAAAGCACTGGTAGCCAGAGGGAGCAACCTGAAAGGGTGAGCAGTGAGAAAAGCAGTGCACGGAATGCTTTATTTTCTACTGCCAAATCCGACTGCCTTTCCAGTTTCTGTTTCATTCTATTTTTCACACAATATGGAATGATCTCTATCTCTTAACTTGTTCAGTTACTTATGGCCCAGTAAAAGCTTGTGGAAAGCATGCTCTTCATGACCTCCTGAGCGCTGATAAATCTCCTTCTGCGCAAGCGCACAGGCACGCAGCTTACAGGGAACATAGGTCACTTTATTTATTTGTTTAGGCAATTGCTCATGGTACATTTGCAGAATGTTGACTATTTGAGAAGAGCTTATCAACAGGGACATCTTTTTGTAGCAAATGTTTTGCAAGTACATGTACGTGTAAGATCTGTGGGTAGGGGCTTTGGAAATTTCATAGGTTTTAGCACCCCATAAACTTATTTTCAACCAAATTCATATGAATCTTTCTCTACATATGCAGGATTCAAATCATTTACACCTTCTGATCAAGTACAACGCTGTTTTAATGTGTCCACACACAGGATTTGACGTCAATGGAAGGCTGCTTAGCGTGACTGATCTCTTTAACTCACTGTACTGTAGATTGTTAAACGTGTGACAGTCAGAACTCATTTTCCACACATGCACAAGGTGTTATTCTATGTTTTTAAAATCGCATTCCTCTTCTGTCTCAGCAAAACCTTTTTGAAACTTTACAGGTTTAATAGTTAAAGCTCCAAGCTTTGTTCCAATTTTGCTCACAGTGTCATCAACCAGAAGAATATGTGCATTGGTAAGAACACTGGGCATCTCTGGGTCACGTTTCTTGTACAGAATGTAAGGCAGGATTAAGGCCCTCATTATGACAGCAGTGATTTTTCGTCAAGACTGCCACAGCCGTGGCCACCGGAAGATCACTAGTGCTGGCATTCTTGTGACTGTCATATTACAAATGTCATCAGATATCCGCAATGCCGGCGGTCGGATATCCAGGGACATTCATCAAGGCGGTCGGCTGTGCTTACAAGCAGTTATTCTGTGTGGCGGTCTTCGGATGGCATGGCGTTTCCGGAGGTGGGAGTGCCTGTCCCGTCCCTAACGGAGGAGCACCTCGTCGGATGAGGTAAGTGCCACCCTCAGTGGGAGAGGGGTAGGGCGGTGTGAATGGGTGTGTGTGAGTGTGTATATGCTTATCATGAATGGGGGAGAGGAGAGAGTGTCTGTGCATGCGTGTGCCTCTGAGTGAATGTAGAGATGGTGATGCATGTGTGCATGCATGTTGAAGGGGGTGGGTGCCTGTGCATGGGTGAATGTGTAATGAGTAAGGGGGTGTGCGAGTGAGTGTGTGCAGGTACATGTATGTATGTATGCATGTAGCTGAAGGGAGGAGGTGGGGAATGGAGAGTGTATGCTTGAGTATGTGATGTGTATAGTTATGTATGCGTGTCTATGGGGTGAATGTTGTGAGTGGGGGTGTGTCTCTGTGTGATTGTGTGTGTGTTGGTGCATGCGTGCGTGTGTGCGGAGGTGTTTGGGGGTTATCCCGGTGACAGGAATGCAAGTTCCTGTCGTCGGAATACCTTACCGCCAGCATTTTGTAGCGATGAAACCGCCAGGAAAATGTTGGCGTTGTCCCAAGTCGGAATGACCTTGGCAGTCATCTGACTCCTTCCGGGCTACAGGTGGAAACCTCCAGCCCGGCGGGCCATGGTAAAGCGGTGGGATGGGTGGGGACTCAGCAGTTTGGGGGTGGCCAAACTGGCGCTGTTGTAATATGCCAGCCTCCAGGTCCGTGGACCGCCAGGCCACAATGAGGGCCTAAGTGTCTTTTCTCGCCTGCTCCATAACGTATCCATAACTCTGAAAATCCTTAACTTATGAATATTGCAACAAATCTAAGTAGCAAAATAATTACATCTGTGTCATTTGACAGTACAATGACTCGATTGGAACCATTTGAACAGCCTACTCAACATGTGGCACAACACGAAGGTCAGCTTCCTCCAATTTGCTGTTAAGTTCTTTAACAATATGGCCGGTACCTGTTGAATTAATCTCTGCAGGCACCAGCTCCTCATTGACAATCATTCCACTTGCAATAATTGAAAATTCAGTGTTCAGTGAAGCATCAGCAATGGTTTGGCGAGTTAACATCTCAAGTTCATCTTGTTCGATGTTGATGACCAGAACTTATCAAGTTGCATAGGTATAAGTGATGAATTTCTGATGCAGGCAAAGTCAGTTTTTACACTTGTTGACATTTGTCTGATTCTCTCCCATACGTTAATAGATAGTTCAATATAACTGTCAAAGACCAGGTGCAGTTCTTGCAAGGTGCACACTGACTGATATTTGTAGAACAGTCTGAATGACCTCTCCTAAGGTTTGCAACAATTAAATCTTGACCATTTACAGTTGTGACATATGGTCAACAACAGTTCAATGAGGACACCGTTTCGAATTGAAATTCTTCAGGTGAAAGATTTTTATCAAGTTCTTGTACAAGTTTGTGCTTCACTGACTTGGTTGTAGCATCTCCATCAAATAATTTGTTTGTTGGAAGAAGATACAGCATTAGAACTTCCTTGGTAAATTCACCTCTTTCTTTTGCTTCATCCACCTCTTTATGTGTTTGCGGAAGTTGTTTTTCTGTAACCTATTTTGTAGAGACTGGTTGTGTCATGAGCATTTGTTTAGCATTTTACATGGGCACACTATTTAGCTCGGGCCTAAGGCTTGTGCCCTTTTGTCTAGTCATATCTTGGGTCTATTACTTTTATTATTTTAGCAAAGATTCATTTTAGTGAAGTTGTTTTTTATTCCTTTTATCAGTTGTCCTTCCTTGCAGAATCTGTTATTCATTTCTTTGCACATTTTAATTCTGTGCTCAACATATGTTATTATAAAACATCACACTGTCTAATCATCTTGGAGGGGACATTCCAATCAGTTTGCAATTTCAGGCCTCATGTCCTCATGGTTTCTGCCAAAACCTTTTGGCTCCTCTTCATCTACATGAGAGGACCCTCAGCAGACTAACAGACCTCTTTTTTTCCCTCTGCACAGGTAAGGGGGTAGAGCTTTCTTTTCAGGCCCAGAAGGGCGGATTAGAGATACCACTGCTATTTGTTCACATGTAGGAACCTAGTAGTATAGGTAGGAATGTTAGGCACACTATCATGACAATATGGTGGGAATGTTCTTACGTTTTTTTACTCTTTTTGTCACTGCTGCAATAATGCTTTCATTATCCTCATTATCGCAGTTCATGCCTTTCTGAGTAGAACTTAGTTGCTTCAATAAAACTTATTGAACCAACATCCTGCTTCTGTTTTGTCCTTGTGTGTATGAGACTTGTGTAGCTGAGAGAAAGGGGTAAGATCTGTTCTACTACAAGAAGTTTGAGTGTCATGTAATAGGCTGGCATAAATCACTTCTACCTCTGGTGTTTGAGAGGTGCTGCCAGCTAGTTAGAAAGGGTTAGGCTGATAGCTGGCACACGGTATGGGATCAGACTCAGCCCCCACGCTCAGTGTTGCTGCTGCCAAAAATACCGCAGTTTTGGTATAATAACAGTAGTCTACGATATGGCACCACCAATGTTGGTTAGGCACTGACTTTATAGATCTCCGATGTATCTCTGTCTCATTTCATGTAAGACTCACTCTAACTACTTTATACGAAGATGTCTGTGGGAATAGGGATCATCTCCTTTGCTAGATAGGATGTACCTATTTGACACAGTGGGTTGCTCAAGCTTGAACCTTAAAAAGGAATCCCCAATTGATGTTTCTATCTGAAGAATTCAATACCATTTAAAATAAAAGGCAGACCAAAACTGGGCAGTAATTGCAACAAACATGAGTCTACCCTTCTCCCCTTCACAAAACACTTAAGGAATAATGGCCTCACAGATGAGGGAGGAGAAGTTACATTTTTTGTTGAGGCACATGCAGCCCACAGAACAGAAATCTTTTACTCTTGGGTCACCTTTCCAGCAGCAAATGGGATCACACACGCATTTCATCATTACAATCCAACAAATGCACCTGCACAATATATACCTTAAGCGATTTTAGAAAGACCAATATCTTATCAAGAACACCAAAACTGGCTTCATGGCGCCCTAACACACTATACACAGAATGTTAGACTAGGTCCTTGAACTAATGCCGTACCTACATTGTCATAATTGGCTATCAATACACCACACTCTAATGTAGGTACAATGGCAGACGTACACCGCCTATACATTAATTTAGTAGAAATATATAGACAATTAATACAATTTGTAATGTGGATTTTAACACTGCCACAGCAGGAATTAGTCCTGCTACTGTGCATTCAATTATGGGTAAAGTACCCACCAAAAATAAAGAGATTCTGTTTCGGTCAGTACCAAAACTTAGCATCCTGGACACAGTGTTTCCTTACATGGGACCCAAAGAGCAACATATAATTCTCACAATGTGCTTGCCATTTGGGATTGCTCCCTCATTGGACAATAGCGCCACTTGGGGTGCAGTGTTTGCTGCATGCAACACTACCACACATGGTACACCGATACTTGGGAATGTTTCGAAAGTATTAAAACAAATTCAGGATGAATACAGGGCTGCCCCGGCCCTTGATCTGGGATTTTTAATTAATGAGCAACTTTGCCACAGTATGCTCAATAATATTAAGTAACCTTTAAGTGTAAGTAGTAGAATTGGTGGTACGCCAAAGGCTTCGGGTTGTTCCTGTACAGGATCAGGAATGCGAGCTGCCAAAGATTATCTCCGAGCCCTCTTCTAGTATAGACCGGGATAGTCTAGGACCTGATCTTGTAAACCACAACTACAAGGTAAATCCTGCAAGGATTCTAAAAAGCAAGGGGCAGAGGATTCTAAGAAACGCTGGGATAAACAAGAACAAAATAAAGATAATCGAAAACAAAGATGAGGATCTCTCCATTCAGAGACCTCTAAGAAACACTACAATTTGAGAAATAGAGATTATTTAAAAACTCCTGACTGACACCAACATATTGATACACGCCAATCTCATTCCTTTCCGGTCTCACCTGATAAATGCAGTGAAAGAGGTGAACATTCTGAACAATGAACACAGTATGTGAAACCAAGAAATGATTCACAACACTCATCTGAACCATCCATAACAAAGAAAGAGTAACTACCCCAACAGAAAGCACAATTGAAAAAGAAAAAGGTGGCAGCAATCTCAGCTACAAATGTCACACATGAGAATTTTACTGAAGAACAGGAAGTGTGCACTGACTCTACTAGACAGTGAGGCAGAGGTCACAGCAGTTTGCCGGAATCTTCATTAGCTTCTGGAGGTGACACCAACTAATGTCTTTTTAGAAGTCAAAACTGTGGACATGCAGTTCTACCCCCTCCCCCAGATCGGGTTCACAAAGTGAAAATACAAATTGAGGGAGACACAGTGTGCACATTTAAAGTTATATTATGGGAAAAATTGGGGTTTTGTTATGTCATCCTATTGGCAGAAAAAGATTGCCCACCAAAATGTATCCATAAACTTCCACTAGTGGAAGATGTCATTATGCCATCTTTCTCAGTCCTTGTTCCTGAAAAATTAAAATAGGCTTACTCAGTAGATTGGGCATTGGCACAGGCCCCGGCACCATATAGCAACCATGTTGTTTGGGATAAAGACTCCCCTACCATAAACTTCTGATTAGATCAACACCACTTCCACAACCACATCACCTCAATAAACATGAGGCTAAAGCCTCATTGAGAGATATATTTTGGTTACCGTGGTTTAATAGAACCCTGCATATAACCAATAAACAACCTTTAGTTCCCCTAGGCTAAGCCAGGCCATTCATACAGAATAGTCTTAGAATACAGACACTTAAATAGTCACATATACACATTTGCCATACAAAATGCACACAGCACAGCACTCACTAACAATCCAGTGCACAAAACATGTGAAACAACATTGGATATTTCCAATGGGTTTTTCTGCCAAAATATAGTACCTGAAAGCAGGGATTTGACTGCCTTCAGTGCAATAAGCTTGCCAAGAAAATGTTCTCAACTCCCACTGTTCTCAACACCTGTAACATCCATACTACATGACATTAATCCTGAGGCATTGTCCTGTGGAGATTAATTCTACCTGACAGATAAGGACCGGGACACACACCTAAGAAAGGTGGACCGTATTGTGGTGGGTTTCGCTAAAATAGGCTACAAATTTAATTTCAAGAAAACAAAAATTGCGGTTCTCAGTGTCCTGTTTTGGGATACAAGTTACCAGACGGAGGAAAGAGCCTGGCACCCCACTTTCTAGGAAAGTGCGCACAATTATAACCACCAAACACCATCAAGAAGCTACAATCATAATTGGCTTTTTCAATTTTGGAAGAACATACATTACAGATTATGCACAATGCCTAAAACCACTTTATGACTTGATACCTCCAGACCTTTAGAGTAAATATAGGATGACTGAACACACATGCATTCTCAGAGCATTACAGCAGAACATGCTTGAAGCAAAACACATACGTGATAACAAAACAAAGTTGGTCATCAGAGTAATTGCTTATGACATTGGGTTCACAAATGCAACACTCAATGAAGGTGACACCATCCTATAGCATATAAACCACATCTGTATTCATCAGCCAAACAATGTTTTTCTCCTACTGAAAAAATTCTGATGCTGTTCAGATGGCTGTTATAAAAGAGAGAACCCTAGCCCAAGGGAAATGCATTGTAGTTGTGATGGCAATACCAGCCTTAAAGGCTGTGACAAAAGCCAGCATTCCTAAAGCAAAAATATTTCCTCCACATTGGATCCAATAAGCCATCTCTCTGACTGCCACTGATTTTGATTATGTTTTTGATCCAAAACCTCAGACACAAGAGTTCCTTCAATGTAAACTTGAATACCCAACACCTACAAACATTTTGGGGGTCATTCTGACCCCGGCGGTCTAAGACCGCCGGGGCCAGGGTCGGCGGGAGCACCGCCGACAGGCCGGCGGTGCCCCGCAGGGCATTCTGACCGCGGCGGTAAAGCCGCGGTCGGACCGGCAACACTGGCGGTCTCCCGCCAGTGTACCGCCGCCCTTTGGAATCCTCCAAGGCGGCGCAGATAGCTGCGCCGCCGAGGGGATTCCGACCCCCCCTACCGCCATCCAGTTCCCGGCGGTCCGCCCGCCGGGAACCGGATGGCGGTAGGGAGGGTCGCGGGGCCCCTGGGGGCCCCTGCAGTGCCCATGCCACTGGCATGGGCACTGCAGGGGCCCCCGTAAGAGGGCCCCTACAAGT
Organism: Pleurodeles waltl; assembly: GCF_031143425.1. Classification (NCBI taxonomy): domain Eukaryota; kingdom Metazoa; phylum Chordata; class Amphibia; order Caudata; family Salamandridae; genus Pleurodeles; species Pleurodeles waltl. Next base: position 845,337,952 of record NC_090436.1, read on the forward strand.
ATTTCACTGTCTGCTTGGCAGACAGTGAAATACGCGACGGGTGCAACAGCACCCGTCGCCCCTTCCCACTCCGCCGGCTCGATTACGAGCCGGCATCCTCGTGGGAAGGGAGTTTTTCCCTGGGCTGGCAGGCGGTCTTTTGGCGACCGCCCGCCAGCCCAGGGAAAAACTTAGAATACCCTCCGCGGTCTACTGACCGCGGTGCGGTATTTCGGAGGGGGGAACTCTGGCGGGCGGCCTCCGCCGCCCGCCAGAGTTAGAATGACCCCCTTTGTCTCTTGATCAGGATCAAATGATAATATATACTGATGCTTCAGTGCAACTAGCAGTAGGCACCAAACATCAATACTCTGCCACTTGCGCGGCTGTGAGCACATTCATGGAGGATGGCAATTCCACCCTCACAACACATACACGCAGACCTAAGGAGACTGAACTGTACAACTAGCAGTATTATTATTGGCACTGGAACATAGAGATCCTCATCTTATGACACTCTTTGTATGTGATTCGTACTATTGAGCCTAGTCTTTTAATGAATACCTGTGTTACTGGCAGCAGAATGGATTCAGGGATTCAAAAGGGTACACCATTAAACACAGACTCCTGTGGGGGAAGGTAGCAGATCTAAAGGAGATGCTTCCAAATACCCATGTATTAAATACAATGGGTCATCAATGTGTGGAAATACACGTTGCAGGAAACACCTTGGCTGCTGAAGCAGCCAAATCAGCAGTAGCCACGGCTTCTGTTGCTGCAATTACTTGTTCAATACCACGGATAGGTGATCATGTGAGCCCCAACCAAGACCAAATATTACATCTAATAAAAGACATGCATTATGGGGTTGCTTCTTCCCAGGCAGGTGTTATGGCTACAATTACCCCTCCTAATTTCCAACAAAACACTACAATGTGTGTACCTGGACCATTGTGATCCCTTAACACCTGATGGTGCATACAAATACATATTAGTCCCTGTTGATTCTTGCTCTAGATTACTATGGGTATGGCCACAATGATCAGCTGAGGCCCAAGCTGTTATTAGAGATTTGTATCTCTTTATCGGGACATATGCAGCTGCTGCTTTCCATTCGGACCAGGCCCCTGCCTTTGCCTCCAGGGCACTCAGGGACATCATGGCCACACTGGGGGTCCAACTACATTTCTCATCTCCATATCATCCCAAGGGAAATGCTGATGTGGTATGGAAGAACAAAGACTTAAAGCAATCCTCAACAGCTGGAGTATTAGGTTCAGGTCATTGTTGGGCTAACCACCTGTATAGCATACAGAGAGCACTAAATAATCAGCCCAGAAGGTCCTTGGGTGGGCGCACCCTAAATGAGGTTCTGTTTGGCATAACTAAGTATGTCCCAGATCTTGATGATCCTGGCACAATAGCGTAAAACACACTTTGTGACATAAATGAACATGTCACTGTCTTTCAAGAATTACAACAGTTCCATGATGATATCTCATCTGCATGTGCTGCCACTTTGGGAATGTGGGACTCACCAACAATGTCTACTGGCTGGATTACAAAAGTTGGGGATTTAGTGCATGAAAAGATTTGCTGTAAAAAAGGAATTTGGCCCTGCATAACAAGCACCAGCTCCAGTCCTGGGAATACACAGTATCAGATCCGTCATCCTACCACTGCTGCCTGGTTTCAAAGAAAAACAGTTTGTTTCAATTGACAATGTCAAGTTACACCATATGGCCTGTCCTACACAGTAGATCAGTAGGAATCCTGAGCAGTTCCCAAACCCCTCTCATTCCATTCAGAATGTGCCTCTTCAAAATTAAACCAACAGTAATGAGACTTACGAATGCTTGGGGAGGGTGGAAAATGAACTCTCATTAGTACTTGTCATCACATCTCTGACAACAAATGTCCACAATTTGGAGAAATAATACTCAAATTCAAAACAAATGGATGGAATTGTTCACTATGAACCACCAAGGGACACATCTGCCATTCTCTTCCTCTGACACGGGCTCCAGTGTTTGCAAAAATTGATTCTGGATATTTTGCCAATATCAATGATTCATTTTCAAATTCTTCAGCATCTTCAACTACACCTGTATCAAGAGCATATAAGATATTCAATTGGCCTAGCACTAACTATCTGATCCATCCATGGAATTATCTATGGGTCCTGTTAACTGTGCTTGCCTTCCTTCTCTGGAGTAGTTTTGTCACATTTATTTTTACTGATACATGGTAATTATGTTCCTGAACGCTCTGCTGTTGAATTGGTGGATGAAGTATTGAAGCCTCACCTGTCCTGACATAAGGTCCACAGAGACTAGCCACTAGTGAACATTTCAACTCTACTGATTCCTGAATGGATTGTTTGGGATAAAGTATCATTTGATATATCTGAACTGATAGAAATTATCCACATTCCATATGTATTTAAAAACCCTATGAATGAAATATTAATACCTGGGGTGGTTTCTGATTATTGGGATGTGAAAGCAGTTGATTCTATGCTTTCTGAGCTTAAATATTAGTCTGTGTTTGAAAGTGAAGAGGTTTACAAAAAAAGCAACAAACTATGGGGAAATGTTATGTTACCATTATTATGGACACCATTTTATACATGAAGCCAGCAACCCTAGGACTGTTTATATTTATACACAATGGGAACATTGTCCAACTCTGCCAATGGGGAGTTCTAAAATGTATAAAGAAAAGTTAGCATATTTATCTGGGCATGTAACCAGTGCTGAGTATGATTATTTTAATTGCCTCTTATGAAATTGTAAAATGTCCTGTTAACAGATACCAAATTGATCTATTCTGATTTTTGTGTTTCCCAGTTGGCTATTGAAGGCTATGAGTATGGGTTGAAGTCAATTGACTTAAAGAGTGTGAAGGGAACTAGAAATTGGCAAATAGAGGGATGGGAAGCTATGTTTAGAACATGCCTTATCCCATTGTAAATTATACTTGTAAATGAAATTGTACAACAGACAGGTTCTTTAGGCTTAGCAAAAATTAAGGAATTGAATGTGCCCAATATTCCGTCACCAGCTAAATTTGACAAATGGCAAAACGTTTTAAATGTCACTGAAGAACCGTTTTATGGGTTGATCAAAAATGGAGCATTCAATTTGACACTTTCAGGTCTAAATGGATGGTAACTGTGGCCAGTGGACATACATGGTTGTCATGCACATTTTGTGAACGCCACAGGGAGTATATAGCGAGCCGACTTGACCCTCATTACAAATCATCACAATACTCTGATACCGTCAGCACATATAGAGGAAAGATTTAAGAGCCCCTAGCGTCACATTAGTGCCGCCAAAGAGTCATTTTGGCATTTTCCCTGTTCCATATTTACAAAGTGGCACAATGCATCGATTTTTTGTAAACCCTTGTGACTCATTATACCTGCGCCAGGCATTATGTATGCAAGGGGGGCGTTCCCCCATTAGGGGGCCAAAAAAATGGCCTAGGGAAATCTAAGAGATTTCCTTGCACCATTTTTTGGGCACTATTAATGCCTGCTCAGAGAAGGCGTTAAAAAGGGGCTTCCATTATTTATAATTGGCCCCTATGTACTATGCAGCAGTAGCACCAAACTCTTGGTGCTACTCCTGCAGAGTACATCAATAGCGTAAAAGAAAAAATGACACTGTTGCTCCCTACCCTGCGCCATGGTACGCTGTATTTTAAATACACCATGGTGGCGGTAGGGGGGTGCTAAGGGGTGCAAGGAAAGTGGCACTGCACTAAGTGCAGCACCACTTTTCTTAAATCTGTCATAGTGTGGGAAAACTATATCAACAATGGTTGAAATCCTTAACATTTACAGCCGTTAAAGGACACCTTAGTCTCTTGTCAGAAAACACAGACTTGCAAGATTTCTAGTTAGGTTCTAGAAAACCAGGCACAAAGTGCTTCCGATATTCACTTAATAACATAATTTGAAAACGTGTGCCTAAAGAAGCCGCCACCCAGTTGAGACAAATAGATCAGGAAAATTTACAGAAAACTCTATCCATTGTAGATAATGGAATGAATACTTTGTCCAACCCTATATACACACTTCACAACATTGTGTCATCTGTGATTGACATCATACAAAATTATGTGTCATTTTTACAACATGGAAAGAGTCAGCTTAGGTCCATTATGCAGTTAGGTTGGACGTTACAAGTTCTGAAAAGTGGTTGGGTGCCTTGGCAACACCTTTGCTCCAGGGAATTTTTAGTTGTGTTTAATTTAACCCAACAGCAACAAATATTAGCTAAAAAGGAAGCAACTTACGTTTTGTTGCACATCAAAAAGTTAGAAAAGTTGCCTTTCACTCAGGCAGAGATACCATCTGCAGTTTGGTTAATACACAGGTTTATTAATCTGCCCATTTCTACACTTCAAGTCACTTCGTGCTTGAAGCACATTCCTGTTGGCAGATTTTAAACTAGGAGATAGTTATACACATGAAGAGTGGGAGCTATCCTTTACGTACAAATGTTTCAATGGCAACAAGGAGGTCTTTCTTTGCAGAAGTGAATGCAAGTTTTCTGTAAGTCATTTGATGATTTGTAAACAGCTGTCCTTGCAGGGAGCACGCAATGGTTAAGCTGCAAATTTAGCATGCTATCTGAAGGGTGTTCCTGTCCCTTTGATTAATCTGACATTCCAGATGGTCTCCAACGGGAGTTGCGTGATGCTGAACAAAATCAGCTCTTGTGGAATGCAAGCTGGAATGGCCTATGTAGTCTCATTCTTCCAAATTGCTGCATGTTACAGAAATGTACTTTTTCTCCCGACACGAGAGATAAAAGTAGCAGAAATTAGGCCTTATATGGCTACTTCTAATATAAATCTTGACAAGCTCATTCGGCTGAAAGCTCTTTTGTTTCAAAAACACATAGTACTTACATCTGCCCACTAGACCTATGCTCTCCAGGTGGCAGTGCCATCCACAGAGATACAGTCCCTTTTGAATACAAATACTCCTAGATATTTTGGTGTACTCATAAGTTGCATTTTTAAAGCGTTTAAACAATCCTGGGATTGTACATTATTTTAAGGATTTTGGTTCTGGTTTTGTCAGCACCTTTTCCTCTATATTTGGCATAATACCTTCAGCCATGCACTCTGTTTTTCCAAGTGTCTTTGGGAGATTCCCTGTTACTTTTGCAGTAACTGCCAGCATTTTGCTGTTGCTATTCTTTTTGTGCAGTAGCTGCCCAATCTCAACAAGGAGGTCTGATGGCATTTCCACCAGTCCAACTGTGTTGTGAATGCATGATGCTGTATTTTGGAACACCACTCCTGGAAGAACTGGAGTGAAACTGGTCTTTGTCATTCATGCCGGTTCTGAATTGTGTGTAGCCCATTTCATACTGTTTATGCTGCCCATTCAAACATGGACTAAAAGTGTGTCTTACCATGCAGCCATACCTTCTTTGGATGTGGGTCTGTAGGTGTTGCACATTGAGACTGCAATTGCTATGGGAAGCTTGTTATGAGCCGCCATTTCTGGATCAAGTGGCTGTTGGTGCTACAACACCTGGCACTGCACAAGATGCTGCTATTTTGGCCCCAGCTATGTGGTGCACAACAACAGGGATTTAATCTAAAATACCAATTTAGAATGCAAGACTGAATCACTCTGCCCACATCATCTTTGAGGGGTCATAACAGCCAGCTTGCCATCTCAGGCTGCTCGTCATCTCAGTTTCTGCCAAAATCTTTTGGTCCCTCTTCAACTATGTGGGAGAAACCTCAGCATACTATCAGACCTCTTCTTTACTTCTGTACTGGTATGGAGGCTGGGCTTTCTTCCAGGGACTTGAAGGGGAAATGAGGGCTACCACTGCTACCTGTTCTCATGCAGATAAAAACATGTTTGCCCTTTGAGACTCCCATACTCTGTACTTTTTTCTTTTGTCAATCCCTTTGGCCCTTGTTCCGGCTAAATCACACATAACACAATGAAGATCCTCTGCTATCCGATCAGTTGTTGGACGTGGATGGGGGTAACCACTGATGTTCTAAGTGAATGGGTACTGAGTTTGGTTGTTGTTGCTTTTGGAGAAGACTCAGATTCTTGTTGTGACTCAGTGGTTTCTGCTATTTTTTGACAACTTTTTCTCCAGGCTTTTTTCCATTGTATACGAGTTGTAGCACTTGTTGTTAAAATGATAAAATATTTGATCCTCTTCACCCATCAGTTTCAATATTTTGTGAAGTTTGTCTTGCTGTATTTCTGCAACATCTCAAACTCTCTTCTCTCCAGCTGCAGTTGATGTTAGCTTTTATTTCGGAATAGTTTGGAATATGACACATTTTTATTTGTTGAAGGAGTCCTAAAATTTTGTAGTTAGCAACACTGTCAGGATGTAAAGATTCTCTGCTACCACCTTCTTATCAGGCCATGCATTAATAAAATATAAAATAACAAGTAAAAACCACAAGCAAGGCAGGGGAGCACTGCATCCAGCTTGGTGTTGGGTGTGGGTGTCCTAGTGACATAATGTGGCTGTGAACATGTGTGTGCGAGTGTTGCACATAGACAAGGAATCAGGTTGGAGGCGGAGATCTGGGAAGAGAGAGTTGAAGATAGCAGGCCAAAGATGTGTGGTGACAGCCAGAATGAAATAAAGAGACAAAGATATGAAAAAAGAGAGATGGGGAGAAAAGGGAATAGGAGCGGGGAGAGGAAGAATAGACATAAGTGCAGTTAATTTATGACCGAGGGGGTGGGGGGATGGTGGGGAAGGAGGGAGTACCATGACATGGATGGAGTGACAAGAGGTAGGGGGAAGGGATGGGAGGGAGGGGTGAGAACACTGCTTGAGGACATTGGATCATAATTATCAATGGGATGATGATGGGTTAGAAATAGTAGTGCTGCATGCGGGGGGCCTCTGACTTGGGACCTGTGATTCAGTGCCCCACAACTAGAAGCCATCAGGCCTCAGGGGTAGGGAGAAAGGGGGCCCAAGTCCATAGGAACATCTCCATCTTGTCGTGTAGGCCGTATATAAGTCTTTCGTGCAAGGCAGTTTGATACATCGTTGAGATCCATTCGTCGTGGGAGGGGGTGTGGGTGAGATCAAGTGTCATAGAATGCATAGTTTGGCCATTGCCAGCGCAGTGTGCAGGAGGCATGTTTGAGGACGGGTGAGTCCTGGAGCATTGCCAGCATAGTGCAGTAGAAGAAGAGAGGGGGTAAGAGAGGGCAGGAGAGGTAGAACTTCTCTAAGAGTGTTCCCCACTAATTGACATTAAGGTTGAATGGATGGACAATCATGCAAAATATGTAGCAGGTCACAGCGAGGGTGTGGGCAGTGTCAGCAGGAGGCATGCAGCAGCAACTCCGCAGCCTGAAGTCTCTTGGGTGTGCAGTACCACTCATGTAAAGACTTGAAGAGACTGAACTTCCAGCGGGCCTCTCGTACGCCACGGTCTCTTGCCTCGAGCAGGTCAGCCCCATCCTCCAGCTCATATTCTATCTGTAGTCACAATTGCCATTTAGCTTTGAGGGAGACCAAAATGGGATGAGAGAACAGGTGGTGGTTCAACAGGGCATGCATGCCAGACACGACTTCTTGGGAAAGACCCCGTGTTTTTAAATAGTGGAGTTCTGGGGAGCGGTAAAGCTGCCAAGAAGAGGTCCCTTTGTGACGATGTAGACAGTGTTGGAGCTGCAGTTAGCGCCACGAGTGGTGGGCGGACAGAGAGAATTTTTGTCTGAGGTTCGCAAAAGATTTCAGTTGGCCATTGACTAGAAGTTGATCAATGCATAAGAGGCCTTTCCGAAGCCACTCTTCCCAGTTTATTGCTTTCCCTCCTATTGACAATCCTGCGTTACCCCATAAAGGAGCCTGATCATGTAGCAAGGGATCAACCCCCAGTAATCGGTGCATTTGTTTCCAAGAGTACCACATGGCATGGATCATGGGGTTGATGGGCAGAGGAAGGGTATCTCTCATGCCGTAGAGTACATTGAGGCCAGGCAGAGATTGTAGGATCGTACGTTTCGCCACCACCCATAATGGCGGATCTGGTGCCCCCGGTAGCAGGAAGACGAGTTGCGAGAGGTGCAGTGCTAAGGCATAGTATTCCACCAAGGGGAAGCCAAGCCCACCACATTTGCGCCGAGCAAGTAGTGTAGCCTTGGACATCCTAGGATGCATGGACCCCCAAACAAAGGCCCATATGTGATGGTCCCCCTCTCTAAGGAGAGTCAGAGGGATTTGCAGGGGAAGCATTCCGAGAACATACAAGAACTTCGGCAGGGTCACCATGCGTACCGCCTGTGCTCTTCCCCACATGGAGAGACCTAAGTGTGACCATTTGTCGAAGTCCCTCTTTGTGCTGGCCAGGAGCAGATCTATATTGTCTGCCACCATATGGTCCAGGCCTCTGTTGATATAGATGCCCAGGTATTTAAGGTGGGAATGCTTCCATTTAACCAGTAAGCCCTGTGTGGTTGTGCTAACTGTCACTGGGGAGAGGGGGAGTGCTTCGCTTTTATCCCAGTTTATTTTGTAACCCAAGAGTGTTTCGAAGTCAGCTAAAATTGATCAATGCGCCGGGAGTGAACTAGCTGGGTCAGAGAGTGTGAGCAGTATATCGTCGGCGTTCAAGTATATGGTGGAGCAGCCGCCAGGGATGGGTATGCCGGTGATGAGGCGCAATCTGCAGATAGCAGCCGCTAAGGTCTCCACAGCTAGGAGAAATAGTAATGGTGAGAGAGGGCAGCCTTGTCGGGTCCCTCTCCATATGGGAAACACATCAGACAGAAAACCCCCGCAGTTGACCTGTGCTTTCGGGGAGTCATACAGCAAGCGGACCTTTTTGAGGAAGCTGGCCCGAGTCCAAATCGAGTTAGAGTTTCGAAGAGATACCACCACTCTATTCTATCAAATGCCTTTTCAGCATCAAGGGATAGGGCAAGGACCTCTTCCCGTGAGACCCGTGCCAACCAGAGGGAGTGCAGGAGGGTTCTTAGATGATTCCGGGAGGAGTGACCAGGCAAGAAGCTCACTTGCGTATGGTGGATAAGGGATGGTATACCTTTCTTGAGGCATGTACCTTTCTTGAGGTGTGTTGCCAGAATTCCCGCCAGGATTTTAATGTTCCCATTGAGGAGGGAGCTGGGGCGGTAGCTGCCACATAGAAGAGGGTCCTTCCCTGGCTTGGGTAGGACTGCTATTGAAGCTTTGTTAGAAAGGGGGTGCAAAGAAAGCCTCGTAGAGAGACACCACTGTTTCTTCCCCTGACCATTTATAAAATTCCACCATGAACCCATCCTCCTTGTGATAAGGGAGTTTCGCAATTGCTTGCACAATCTGTTCCCTGCTGATCTCCCCCTCCAAAAGTGCTCTTCCAGCCTCTGAGAGGTGAGGTAGCTGTGCTTCTCGAAAAAGAAATCCAGTTTATGGTTGCCTACAGCTGTTTCAGGGGTATACAGATTTTTGTAAAATCACCCAAACTCATCAGCTATCGCCTGCAGGTGAGTGCGGGTTGCGCCGTCTGAGCCACTGAGGGCCCGGATAGCTAAGGCCACTTCTCTTTGGTGGAGTTGCGCAGCCAATAAGCGCACCGCCTTTTCCCCATGTTCATAATGACATCCCTTCAACTGCTGTAGTGCATATTCTACTTGGGAGGTGAAAAGAGCGTTTAGTTCCATTTTTGTCTGTTCGAGTCAGCGCCGGATAGGAAGAGAGGGTGTTGTGGTATATTCAGGGAGATTTGAGCTATGCTTTCTTCTAGAGCCTGCTGACGGGAGCGTCTCCGAGCGTTAGAGAGGGCAGCATCTCTCATGAGCTGTCCTCGTATTGTTGCCTTTGCTGCAGCCTATAAGAGGAGGCCAAGCCCTTGTTATGGAGCAGGTAGGTAGTGACATGAGAGTGGAGCTGGGCTTTGCCCTGCAGAGTTCGGTACCAGCCAGTGTTGAGGCACCAGGGTTTACGGCCCGGGGAAGTCAAGCCCAGGTCAAACGTCATCATGACCGGAGAGTGGTTCGATAATGCGGCTGGTAAAATCTGGGACTCTCCTATCTTTGGGACCAAACGGTGGGTAGTAAGGAAATAATCCAACCTGGATTGAGTCCTGTGGACCGGCGAGACAAAGGTGTATTCTCGATCATACTAGTGAGAGAGGCGCCAATGATCCACCAGCCCGTGGTCCGAGAGGACGTCCAAGAACATAGCCCTATCCACGTTATTGCCTACATCCAGGCTGCTCGTGCGATCTAATATAGCATCCTGTGCCAGGTTCCAGTCCCCACCAAGTAAATAATGTGAGACACCAACCCCGTCAGCAAGCGATTAAGAGAGAGGAGGAAAAGGAGTTTGGATCCCGTAGGGGCATAAATGGATCTGACACATATAGTATGAGCGTCCAATTTGAGCTTTGCAAGAACATATCGACCCTCTGCATCAGACCAGGTTTTGAGAAGTCTGAACTGCAGGGACTGACGGATGAGGATCGCAACCCTGCACCGTCTCCCGGAACCGTTATCCTGGGCTTGCACTGCCGGCACCCCTCCGTAGAATATCGTGCCTACCCAATCTCTGCGTAGCCTCTCCGATTCCGGAGGGGAAAGCTGTGCTTCCTGCAAAAGGGCGATGTCCGCTTTTTTGGAACACAAGTAGGACAAAACTTTCTGGCCCATATTTATACTTTTTGACGCACAACTGCGCCAACGCAGTTGTGCGTCAAAAATGTTACCGCCGGCTAACGCCATTCCAATGCGCCATGCGGGCGCCTTATTAATGGAATGACGTTAGCCGGTGCTGCGGACTGGTGTGTGTCAAAAAAAATGACTCACACCAGGCAGTGCCGGCGTATGGGAAAATGAGGGTTGTGCGTCAAAAAACGGTGCAAGTCAGGTCTGAGGCAAAATTCAGGCCTCAAACGAAACCCGAACTTACCTTTACTTCCCTGGGATGGGTCCCTCCATCCTTGGGTGTCCTCCTGGGGTGGGCAAGAGTGGCAGGGGGTATCCCTGGGGGCAGGGGAGAGCACCTCTGGGCTCCTTCCGAGCCCACAGGTCCCTTAACGCCTGCCCTGACCGAGGCGTTAAAAAACGGCACCCATCAGGCTGTGCGCTGTTTTTTAATGCCCACCCCCTCCTGTGCGTCAAAATGACGCCAGAGTATAAATAAGGGGCACAGGCCTTAAAGTAATTTTTTGGAAGGGAACGCCCACCTTGCATTTAATTAACGCAAGGCTGGTTTCCCCTTCCAAAAAATGACGCACATGGTGGAATTTTGACGCCCGCGGGGTCGGACGTCAAAGTATAAATATGGGGCAGGGTTTGCGCCGATTGTGCGTCAATAATTTTGACGCACATTCGGCGCAAACAGAGAATAAATATGCCCCTCTGTCTCTTGATGTAGTGTGTTAACCCGTGGACGTTCCAAGATATGACAGTCAAAGGGGAAACTGACCCCTATCGGGGCCAAATCCGTCTGGTCAGTATGGGCGGCAAGTCCCCACTATGGCAGTCCCTCTTGGAGTGGAGGGCGCAATACCGATGTAAAGATTGGAGGACTCTTTGGATGGGTAGGGATATGACAGGGACCCCCGATCGGGGAAGCAGAAAGATAAACACGGAGTGATGAAAAAGGCGATGAGGGGAAGACAAAGAGAGAGGAATAAAAGTAAAATAGAACAGGATAGAGTGGAGAAGAGAGGCTGAGTGGGTAGAGTAGAACAGAATAGAATAGATGAGAGATAGGAGTAGGAGAGGAGGACCGCAGATCGGCCAATGGGGTAGGGGGCTGGGGCAGCAAAAGGATCTCAAATCTAAACCCTGCGAGCTACGAGGTGAGACTTTATTTTTAATTAATAAAGTCCCAAAAGGAGCTAAATATTTCTAGTTTGATCTCAAAATTATTATTATAATAAATCCAACAACTTGCCATTGTTGAATTTAATATAACTGGTTCAGGAAAAGTGCTTTAGAACTCTTCCTGAAAGTTGCCAATTTCAGCTATGTAGTGCTCTTCTCTGATTGACCAGCCTCTGGCAGCCTGGCCAGGCAGCCTTGATGAGGTGTGAAGTGGCCTGGTATGAGGCAAAGGAAGTACCTGGAGTAGGAGATCTGCCTCAGCAGATGGCGAAACAGGTTGTGGGGAAAGTAGCCAAAATAGACTTCAAAGGAGGGAAGTACATTTGGAGTAGCTCAGGACGTCTCCCATATCCTGCAAACCCAGACAACCAGGTGAACACCTTGATTAGACTAGAAGGGGACAGGAAAGGGGTGTGTTAAGGAATTTCAGTCACACCAGTGGGTGGACTCAGTCAGGCCTAACCTCCAAAATTGAATTTCTGCCATTTTGGATTTTTAAAGAATGTTGCTCCATGGGATTGATTTTTGCCACAGTTCCCAGGAAGCGGTCATCCATGAGGATGAAAGACTGCTTGTGATTGGCCAGTTACTCCTCCCCACTTTCCACCCAGAAACAAGGATAAATATGGCAGAGCTGGACCCACCCCTCAGATCTTTACCAGGAACCAGACAAGAAGAAGAAGGACTGCCCTGCTGGACCCCTGACCTGCACACTTGGGCCTCACCACAAAAAGGACTTTACCTGGCTTCAACTGGTTTAAGTAGGGACTTCCTGTCTGCTACAGATAGAAAATAGCTAACCAGAGTCCCCTGCATTAAAACCTGAAGAAACGGACCAGTTGACTATTGCCTAGTGGCCATTTTTGCATTTGAACCGGGGGCATTCTGGGAGTTGAAATCCAACCCTCAAGGGGCAACTCAGAGCTTCTGGAACCTTGGGGGGAGCTGTGGACATCTAAAGGACCATCAATGACTTTCTGGAAGAAGATGCAGAAGTCTGGGGAAGACTGGAGAACAATTGTAAAAAAGCTCCATGAAGGGACTGACCCACCGTCATGAGTCAAGCCAGCTTATGTTGGCCGTGACCGGGCCTGATTTGCAGGTTCATCCCTCTGAAGAGCTCCAGAGCCCCAGACTTCCAGGATTTCACTGGAGGCTCCTGGAAAGGTAATATGGTGATGTTGACTCAAAATCAGCTTGCTGTGGAGGGTTCTCCAACGTTGTAGTGAAAAAAGCTCCAAAAAAAGTGACAAAGTCGGCCGTAAAAAGTTGACCGGGACTCCCAGCGCAGTGTATCCAAGGAGGGCTCCAGGAACGTAGGATGCAATTTCAACTTCGGCCCTGATGAAGATTTCCATCTTGAAAAATCATCTAAGTCTGCAGGTAAAATTCTTCACTAAGGGCTCCTGCGATACATATCAAAAGAAGGCTCCAGGAAAGTAGGATCCAATTGGTGACTTCGTCTAGGTCTGAAAGTTACATTTTGGCCAAGCCCTTCTGCTTGCTGTAGCTGAGCAGGGCTCCATCACAGTCAACCTCAAAATTTGACTTTTCCCCGGCTGAGGTACGACCAGATATCCTGAGTAGCGCTTTCAGTTTCTAAGCACTAACATTTGTTCTTTTAAAATTACTATCTCCAGTACCCCAAATCTGATTTTAAAGTTTTGATGTCAAATTAAAGATTAAAATAATTGCTATTTTTCTAAATTGGTTTTGGATTTTGAAACTGTTTCTTGTGTTTTATTTAAATGACTGTTTTGTGACATTTGAATGCTTCACACACTTTGTCCCTGATTATGACATTGGCGGTGAGTGATAAAGTGGTGGTAATACCGCCAACAGGCTGTAAGTAAGTACCGCCAGATTATGACCATGGCGGTGATAACTCCCATGGACAGCCAATGTACCACACCAACTGCCAGGGCGGAAACAACACTCACCACGGCAGTAGCCACCAACAGCCAGGCAGAAGACAAAGTACCGCCCTCCATATTTTGACCCTGCAATCTGACACCTTTCCAATGCAGTGCCAACGCCATCAAAACCCTGGTGGAAACACATCTCAGAAGAGAAAGGAATCACCATCGGAGACAAAGGGAAGTACAACACCAACATGGAACCCTAACTGCAAGTTTTTCCCATGATCTTCTACGTTTTGCTCCACCTGGAACACCAACGCCGACGAGACGACGATAGTGAGTACAGCCACCTAGCACACAAGGGAAGGAGGGAGGAAAACAATAGTGACACACACATGCATGACACACACCAGACACACACACCATACACACAACCAGCTGCATAAGAAAATAAATTTGTCCTAGAAACACGTCAGAATAATGCAAGGACAACATGAATGGACGAAAGTGATTGTAATCAAATCAACATGTAAATAACTTAATCGATCTGTCAATAAAACAAATATGTACACATGCACATAAAGGGACACTTCCCAGTCCAATGTGCAAAGGTCCCACATGGCCACAGGGCACAGTCTAACGCCCAACTCACATCCTGACTTCATCCGGATAGTACACTGCAGGGGCATCAGTTTGAAAATGAGCAGGCACCTCAGGGGGAGGGAGGCACCTCAGCCGGATGCGGAGTGCAAGGCCACAGTCTCTCAGGTGGGTGACTTTCCCATTGGTTCTGGAGGAGGCAACTCGCCCATTGCTCTTTCCTGGTGAGTGCAAGGCCACAGTCTCTTGAGTGGGTGACTTTCCCACTGGTTCTGGAGGGGGCAACTCGTACAGCAGCCCGTGGAGGGTGGCCTACATAGTGTCCACTGGCAGTGATGGCTGCAGTGTGTTGGCGGATGGATGTGCCTCCTGAGCAGCCTCTGCAGGTGGTGATGGCTGCAGTGTTGTCGTGGATGGAGGTGGCTCCTGGGCAGCCTCTGCAGGTGGTGATGGCTGCAGTGTCGTGATGGATGGAGGTGCTTCCTGGGCAGCCTCTGCAGGTGGTGATGGCTTCAGTGTCATGGTGGATGGAGGTGACTCCTGGGCAGCCTCTGCATTTGCTGATGGCTGCAATTCATCAGATGGCGATGGGGGCCCGTGACAGCTGGTAGAGGTAGAGGTGTCACCCTGCCAGCCTCTGCTGGAGTAGAGGGCTTCGTCTCCTCCATTACATGTGGCGTAGATCCCTTACCCTTCCTGGCAGGGGTGGATGGACTCTTCCCCTTCCTGGATGGAGGTGCAAGCTCCTTCCTGTTCTTGCCTGGTGGTGCAGGCATCTTCCCCTTCTAGCATGGAGCTGCAGGCTCCTTCCCCTTCTTTGATGGAGGTGTGGTATCCTTTCCACCACGAGTAGGTGGCGCTACCACTGTCCCCGTGGAGTGTTTGGCTGAGGGTCTAGGCTGTGTCTTTGGTACCCTGCTCATACAGACAGGACGGGGGAGAGGGAGGGAAGAGGTCAAGTTGGGAAAGGAAAAGCTTTTTAAGGACGTTGGGGTGGGAAGAGGGAGGAGTTCTGGGAGTGGAGGTTAAGGGAGAGGTTGTAGGAGGTGTATGTCTGCTAGATTTGGGTGCAGGTGCAGGGGCTGCATGCTGATGTGAGGTGGATGGTTGCTGGGTGTGTGAGTGCTTGCGTTTATGTCCTTTAGGAGGGGGGTGTAGGAAAGTACCATCTTTCTTGGTATGTTACCCCCATTTTTACCTGTATGTCAGTATGTTTTTGCCTGTCTCACTGGGATCTTGCTGGTCAGACCTCATACTTTATGGCCTAATGTGTGTGTCTGTATAGTGCCTAACTGTGTCACTGAGGCTCTGCTAATCAGAACCTCAGTGCTTATACTCTCTCTACTTTTAAATTTGTCACTATAGGCTAGTGACTTCCTTTACCAATTTCAAGTCCCTAGTATATGGTACCTAGGTACCAAGGGCATTGGGGTTCTAGGAGATCCTTATGGGCTTCAGCATTTCTTTTGCCAACCATAAGGAGCTCAGACAAACTCTTCCACAGGACTGCCACTGAAGCCTGTGTGAAATAACACACGTTATTTCACAGCCATTTTCACTGCACTTAAGTAATTTATAAGTCACCTATATGTGTAACCTTCACTTGCTGAAGGTTAGGTGCAAAGGTACTAAGTGTGAGGGTACCCTTGCACTAGCAAAGGTGCCCCCACATAGTTCAGGGCCCTTTCCTGGGACTTTGTGAGTGCGGTGACGCCATTACAAGTGTGCACTACATATAGGTCAATACCTATACGTAGCTTCACATTGGTAAATCTGAATATGGCCATGTAAGGTGTCTAAGATGATGGAATTGTCCCCATCCCAAATCTGGTATTGGGGAGCCAATTACATGCATCCTGGGGGCTCTACTATGGACACCCAGTACTGCCAAACCAGCTCTCTGAGGCTTGCACTGTAGCTACAGCTGCTGCCACCTCAAAGACAGGGTTCTGCTCTCCTGGGATCTGAGCAGCTCAGTCCCAGGAAGGCAGAACAAAGCATTTCCTTTGGGAGCAGGGTGTTACACCCTCTCCCTTTGGAAATAGATGTTACAGGCTGTGGATGGGTTGCCTCCCCCAGCCTCTGCAGATGCTTTGAAGTGCACAGATGGTGCCCTCCTTGCATAAGTCAGTCTACACGGTTGAGGGACCCCTTGTCCCCTGTTCTGGTGTGAAACTGGACAAAGGAAAGGGGAGTGACCACTCCCCTGTCCATCACCTCCCTAGGAATGGTATCCAGATCTCCTCCAGTGTGTCCCAGACTTCAGCCATCTTGCTTTGCAAGGTGTGGGGGCACTCTGGAGGGCTCTGAGTGGCCCACCATTTCTGACAGTGGGTGCTCCACCTGCCATATACCCCCAGGGTCACAGACGAGAACACCATTAACCAAACAGTCCAGCCTGTCACACAAATGGCCCACCATGCCCGTTTCCATCACCATAGGCAAACACATAGCCCAGCGCACACCATGCACACTACTATAAGACATTCCCACAACCCCCAACCCCCTTACTCGACGCTTGCACACACATCTCCATGCATCCTTCCCACATGCAAAGTGTACTCACCTGTTGGTCTGGAGGTCCACACAGCTGTCCGTACAGGGGTAGGACCCCATCCACCAGTCACTCCAACTCCTCCGAAGTGAAGGCAGGGAGCCTTTCCCCAGGCACAAGGTCCATGGTAGGTTCCAGACACAGGTCACAGCAGCACACGCAGTGTAGGTGTTCTCCTGTTGAAGGTCAGGAAACAAGTGAGGAATCAGATAGAAACTTGCTGTCACGGCTGCGGCGGTGTACACCGTCACCGACGGCACAGATCCCCATTGGCTACTGTAATCCATAGAGCCCCATATTATTCAATGAAGAATTGCATGGCGGTGCAAGACTGTCTCCTATCACGAAGCCCGATGTAGGCGGAGTTACCTCACTTCCACCAGTCCCTACATACAGGGCACTCGGTGCCATTTCAGGGGGGAGGTACAGGCATATCGACAATTACTGCATCACATATTCGATTGGCATATACTTCGCTTTTAACACTGTCCCAATACATAAGTGCACCATGTGGACTGCAGTTGTGGTTCTATTGTTCGAATTGTGACAGCCTACTCACTCTTGTGTCCCTTAGATACCTACCACTGCAGATGAATAGGAGGTGGAGACATACCCCCGTGTACAGACCCCTGGTGGACTTAGTTACACTGTGAGACAGGCACATTATACTGACCTATAGAATGGACAGGGTCATAATCACAGACCTGTGTGCTGAGCTGGAGCCAGACCTGATCTCATCTATCCGTCATCCGAATGGCAGATAGATGTGCACCTCTTGTGCAAATGCTATC
Source organism: Pleurodeles waltl (assembly GCF_031143425.1). Classification (NCBI taxonomy): domain Eukaryota; kingdom Metazoa; phylum Chordata; class Amphibia; order Caudata; family Salamandridae; genus Pleurodeles; species Pleurodeles waltl. The sequence goes on from NC_090436.1 coordinate 845,355,592, forward strand.
AGTGCTCCATTTCCTGGCAACAGGTTCTTTCCAAGTGACAGTGGGCATGGCAGCAGGAATATCACAGCCAATGTTCTCAACCGTGCTGGCAAGAGTGTTGTTTGCCCTGATAAAACTCATGTGCAGCTACATTACTTTCCCCCAGGTGGAAGATTTGGCCACGGACAAGGCTGGATTCTATGCAATGGGACATATACCCAATATTATTGGAGCAATTGATGGTACACATATTGCTTTCGTCCTTCCCCGCCAGAATGAACATGTGTACAGGAATCGTAAGAGTTTCCACTGATTGAATGTGCAGAAGGTGTGTCTAGGAGACCAGTACATCTCCCACGTCAATGCTAAGTATCCTGGGTCGGTGAAGATGCCTTTGTTCTAAGGAATAGCAGCATCCCAAATGTGATGGCCCAACTACAGAGGCACAGGGTGTGGCTAATAGGTGAGCCTTGTTCCCCACCCATTATATGTTAATGTATTCCTCTGGTGTTGACCCCATAGGGTTGTGTGTGGCAAAATATTGTCCCTCAATACTTGCAGGTGACTCTGGCTACCCAAACCTATTGTGACTGCTGAGCCTCCTGAGAAATGCCAGAACAAGGCCTATTGTGGCTGCTGACCCTCCTGCGGAATGCCAGCACAAGGGCTGAAGAACGTTATAATGAGGCACATAGGCGAACCAGATGGATCATCGAGAGGACCTTCGCCCTCCTGAAGACCAAGTTCAAGTGCCTTCATCTGAAAGGTGGATCTCAGTGCTACTCACCCGAGAAGGTCTGCCAGATAGTAGTGGCATGCTGCATGTTGCACAACCTGGCCCTCAGACGACCTGTACCCTTTCTGCAGGAGGAGGAGACAGGAGATAAACCTGTGGCAGCAGTAGACCCTGATGACAATGAGGATGAAGAGGCTGAGGATTAGGACAGCATAACATCAGTTATCCATCAGTACCTCCAATGGCACACAGGTGAGACAGTGCAACTGCACATTTCTATGACTATTGGTGTATTATGTGTGGCTGTGGCATGATGGCATTAACATCCTTTTACCTCTACTTATTGTCACTTATGGTTTGTCATTTTACAGATGTTGGTGATATGACAACTGTGTACTGATGTGCTGTATACACCCAGCTACAGGTCATTATTTCTATGCTCTCGCAATGTACAATTCATTTGCAATGGATATAACTGTTTACATAAATACACATTTTCAACACATAAAATACTAGTAGTCATGTTGTGTTCAAGGGTGTTTATTGTAGTGCTAAGAAGTTGAGGGTAAAGTGGAATGGGATGGGGTGATCATGGAGGAAAGTCCAGGGTATTGTTTCAGTCTGTTTGTAGCACAGGTCCAGTGTCCAGGGGGCCATAGGAAGGGGAGCAACTGCAGTTCAAAGTTGTGAGAAAGTAGCCTCTTTCTAGCCTTGTTACCCCCACTTTTGGCCTGTTTGTGAGTATATGTAAGAGTGTTGTCACTGTCTCACTGGGATCCTGCTAGCCAGGGCCCAGTGCTCATAGTGAAAACCTTATGATTTCAGTATGTTTGTTATCTGTCACTGGGACCCTGCTAGCCAGGACCCCAGTGCTCCTAAGTTTGTGACCTGTATGTATGTGTTCCCTGTGTGATGCCTAACTGTCTCACTGAGGCTCTGCTAACCAGAACCTCAGTGGTTATGCTCTCTCTGTACAAATTGTCACTAACAGGCTAGTGACCAATTTCACCAATTCATATTGGCATACTGGAACACCCCTATAATTCCCTAGTATATGGTACTGAGGTACCCAGGGTATTGGGGTTCCAGGAGATCCCTATGGGCTGCAGCATTTCTTTTGCAACCCATAGGGAGCTCTGGCAATTCTTACACAGGCCTGCCACTGCAGCCTGAGTGAAATAACGTCCACGTTATTTCACAGCCATTTACCACTGCACTTAAGTAACTTATAAGTCACCTATATGTCTAACCTTTACCTGGTAAAGGTTGGGTGCTAAGTTACTTAGTGTGTGGGCACCCTGGCACTAGCCAAGGTGCCCCCACATCGTTCAGGACAAATTCTCCGGACTTTGTGAGTGCGGGGACACCATTACACGCGTGCACTATACATAGGTCACTACCTATGTATAGCGTCACAATGGTAACTCCAAACATGGCCATGTAACATGTCTAAGATCATGGAATTGTCACCCCAATGCCATTCTGGCATTTGGGGAGACAATTCCATGATCCCCCGAGTCTCTAGCACAGACCCGGGTACTGCCAAACTGCCTTTCCCGGGGTTTCACTGCAGCTGCTGCTGCTGCCAACCCCTCAGACAGGTTTCTGCCCTCCTGGGGTCCAGCCAGGGTTGGCCCAGGAAGGCAGAACAAAGGACTTCCTCAGAGAGAGGGTGTTACACCCTCTCCCTTTGGAAAAAGGTGTCAGGGCTGGGGAGGAGTAGCCTCCCACAGCCTCTGGAAATGCTTTGATGGGCACAGATGGTGCCCATCTCTGCATAAGCCAGTATACACCGGTTCAGGGATCCCCCAGCCCTACTCTGGCGCAAACCTGGACAAAGGAAAGGGGAGTGACCACTCCCCTGACCTGCACCTCCCAGGGGAGGTGCCCAGAGCTCCTCCAGTGTGCGCCAGACCTCTGCCATCTTGGAAACAGAGGTGCTGCTGGCACACTGGACTGCTCTGAGTGGCCAGTGCTAGCAGATGACGTCAGAGACTCCTTCTGATAGGCTGTTACCTGTCTTGCTAGCCTATCCTCCTTCCTAGGGAGCCAAACCTCCTTTTCTGGCTATTTAGGGTCTCTGCTTTGGGTAATTCTTTAGATAACGAATGCAAGAGCTCATCAGAGTTTCTCTGCATCTTTCTCTTCACCTTCTGCAAGGAATCAAGCGCTGACTGCTCTGGACGCCTGCAAAACCGCAACAAAGTAGCAAAGACGACTACTGCAACCTTTTATCGCTGATCCTGCGGCCTTCTCGACTGTTTTCCTGGTGGTGCATGCTGTGGGGGTAGTCTGCCTCCTTCTCTCTGCACTAGAAGTTCCAAAGAAATCTCCTGTGGGATGACGGAATCCTCCCCCTGCAACCGCAGGCACCAAAAGACTGCATCACCGGTCCTCTGGGTCCCCTCTCAGCACGACGAGGTTGGTCCCTGGAACTCAGCAACTCTGTCCAAGTGACTCCCACAGTCCAGTGACTCTTCAGTCCAAGTTTGGTGGAGGTAAGTCCTTGCCTCCCCACGCTAGACTGCATTGCTGGGTACCGCGTGATTTGCAGCTGCTCCGGCTCCTGTGCACTCTTCCAGGATTTCCTTTGTGCACAGCCAAGCCTGGGTCCCCGACACTCTAACCTGCAGTGCACGACCTCCTGAGTTGTCCTCCGGCGTCGTGGGAGCTTCTTTTGTGACTTCGGGTGAGCTCTGGTTCACTCTTCTTCGTAGTGCCTGTTCCAGCACTTCTGCAGGTGCTGCTTACTTCTGAGTGGGCTTTTTGTCTTGCTGGACACCCCTTCTGTCTCCTCAGGCAATTGGTGACATCCTGGTCCCTTCTGGGCCACAGCAGCATCCAAAAACCCTAACCGCGACCCTTGCAGCTAGCAAGGCTTGTTTGTGGTCTTTCTGCACGGAAACCCCTCTGCAAGCTTCTTCACGATATGGGATATCCATCCTCCAAAGGGGAAGTTCCTAGTCCTCTTCGTTCTTGCAGAATCCACAGCTTCTACCATCTGGTGGCAGCTTCTTTGCACCCACAGCTGGCATTTCCTGGGCATCTGCCCACTCCCGACTTGAGTGTGACTCTTGGACTTAGTCCCCTTGCTCCACAGGTACTCTCGTCTGGAAATCCATCGTTGTTGCATTGCTGGTGTTGGTCTTCCTTGCAGAATTCCCCTATCACGACTTCTGTTCTCTCTGGGGAACTTAGGTGCACTTTACACCTACTTTTCAGGGTCTTGGGGTGGGCTATTTTTCTAACCCTCACTGTTTTCTTACAGTCCCAGCGACCCTCTACAAGCTCACATAGGTTTGGGGTCCATTCGTGGTTCGCATTCAACTTCTACAGTATATGGTTTGTGTTGCCCCTATACCTATGTGCTCTCATTGCAATCTATTGTGACTGTACATTGCTTGCATTGCTTTCTATTGCTATTACTGCATAATTTTGGTATTGTGTACATATATCTTGTGTATATTTGCTATCCTCATACTGAGGGTACTCACTGAGATACTTTTGGCATATTGTCATAAAAATAAAGTACCTTTATTTTTAGTATATCTGTGTATTGTGTTTTCTTATGATATTGTGCATATGACACCAGTGGTATAGTAGGAGCTTTACACGCCTCCTAGTTCAGCCTAAGCTGCTCTGCTAAGCTACCTTTTCTATCAGCCTAAGCTGCTAGACTCCTCTTCTACACTAATAAGGGATAACTGGACCTGGTGCAGAGTGTAAGTACCCCTTGGTACTACTACAAACCAGGCCAGCCTCCTACAAAAGTGGACAAGGTGACTGAGTGGGACACAAGGGGAACAATCAGGAGAATCTCATTTCCTGGCGGAGGTCTTTTCAAGTGTCTCTGGCTTCTGTCTGGGTCGCAGGGAACGTTTGAAGAGTGGTTCACCTTCTGCAGGTAGAGGGGTGATGGTGGCCTATGGGTCCTGTGGTTGAGCCTCCTGCCCACTAGCGGCAGCAGAAGCGGAGGGCTGGTCAATGGACCGGCTAGTGGTAGTTGGTGTGTTGTTGCCTCCCTCATGATGTTGCCCATGTCTGCCAGCACCCCTGCTATGGAGATCAGGGTGGTGCTAATGGTCTGCAAGTCCTCCCTGATCTCCTGATACTGTCCCTCCTGCAGCCGTCTGTTCTCCTGCACGTTGTCAAGGATCTGGCCCATCGTGTCTTGGGAATGTTGGTAGGCTCCCAGGATCTCGGAGAGTGCCTCCTGGAGAGTCGGTTCCCTGGTCCTGTCCTCACCCTGGCGCACAGCGGTCCTCCCAGTGTCCCTGTTGGCCTTTGCCTCTGTCCCCTTACTGGTGTGCCCACTGCCACTGCCCCCTGGACACTGATTGTCTTAGGTATGAGGTGTAGCCTGGGGTCCCTGTACAGGTGGGCACACTGCTGATTGACATGTCCTCGGGACAGAGGTGTGGGCACATTGGGTGGGTGCTGTGGTGTTGGATCCTGATGGGGGAGGCTCTGTGGTGGTCTGTGAGTGGGCTGGGGTGACAGACCGTCCAGTGGTCCCTGATGGGCCATGTTGTTGGTCCAGATCCTGAAGTCCAGAGTTACTGTCATCACTGGGGGCATCGTCTGTTGGGGACTGGATATTGGTGGCACCTCCTCTCCACTGAGATTGGCTGGACCACCTGTGGGAATGTAAGAGATATATTGTGCTTCATGCTTGTGACATATTGTACATCCCTATCCTCCCCTCTATGGTTGCTTTTGCCCTGCCACCTTTGCTTGTGTATGTTGATGTATTGTGTGATTGTTAGTTTCCCTATGCTGTGCATGCTTTGGAGATGGGTGTCCATGCAGGGCTGAGAGGGCTGTCCATGCATTGGTATGGCATGCAGGGCTTGGCATTGAGTTTAGTCATATGTGTGGGTGCTGTGTGTGAGATGGAGTGGAGTGATGGGAATGAGGGTGAGGGGATGAGATGACATGCAGGTATGGGGGGGTGATAAGTGTTAAATGTTGACTTACCAATGTCCAGTCCTCCGCCTACTCCAGCAAGTTCCTCAGGATGTAGTATTGCCAAGACTTGCTCCTCCCATGCTGTGAGCTGTGGGGGAGGATGTGCGGGTCCACCGCCAGTCTTCTGTATGGCGAGCTGGTGCATTGCAGTTATGGAATGTACCTTCCCCCATAGGTCGTTCCACCTCTTCCTGATGTTGTCCCTTGTTCTTGGATGCTGTCCCATGGCATTCACCCTGTCCATGATTCTCTGCCATAGCTCCATCTTCCTTCCAATGGATATTTGCTGTACCTGTGCTCCAAACATCTGTGGCTCTACCCTGACTATTTCCTCCACCATGACTCTTAACTCCTCCTCAGTGAAACGGGGGTGCCTTTGTGGGGACATGGTAGTTGTGTAGAGTGTGTTGGTGAGAGTGTGTTGAGTAATGTGGTAGAGTGTGTAATGTGGGGTGCGTGAGGTATGTATGGGTGTAAGTGGTATGTGTCTAGTTGTCTAAGTGGTCTTGGTGCCAATCTGGTGGCAATGATTTATAATCGTAAAGGGTTTTGGGTACTGTGGGTGGGTGTTTTATTGTGCTGCGGGTGGGTGGGTGTGTATTGTGTATGAGTGTCAGGTGTGTGTTTTTGGTATTGGCCAATGTAGTGTTGTATTGTATGTGGGTGTCCATACTGAGTGCGGCGGTATGTACCGCCAATGGTTTACCGCCACTGAATGTCCGCTGTGGTGATTCATGGGTCATAACGTGATGGGTGTTTTTTTGTTGGCGTAACAGTATGGGTTTTGGGACCGCAACTTTTGTGCTGACCTTTGGACTGGGGGATTTGTGTATGTGGCTGTGTTCTGTCGGATTGGTGTATGTGTGTCATAATATGGCAGATGGATATTTGCCACTGCGGTGGTATGTTCGTGTCAGTCAGGATGGCGGAAGGCAGCATTTGCCACCAATGTCATAATGAGGGTCTTTGTCTCCTAAGTTTAGCTACCCAGGGTTGAAGTAATATGTTGAGACCTAACTGGACCTAGTGGGGGTTAGTGACTAACTCCAACATTTTTGTGCGCAGTGGTATGATTCAGTATTTGTGTTCAGTATCACACTACAGTTTTAAGTAAAACAAATTAAAAAACCTTTAAGTTGTCTTAGTGCAAAAAAAGTTTTGATTTTTAATTTGGGCTGTTTTCAATTATTGAATTTTTTTGACTTTTCTGGATTATTATTTCCAATTTTTGCCAAATATTTGTTTGTGTGACACAAAACTAGGGAACCATGGAGCTTAATCTGGCTAGCCTACCCACATTAACAGTCATCCAGCTTAGGGGTCTGTGTACTGAGAGAGGGTTGTCTGCAGCCACTAATCTGAGAAAGAATGTGTTAATCAAATCCCTGACAGCCTGGACTCAGGCCCAAGAAGTAGGCAAAGAAGAAGCCCCAGGGGAGGAGGAAGTAGGGGAAGATGCCAGCTCCAACCACAGGGGAGGGAAGGCATCCAAACCTCCGCAAGGAGGAGTAAGACCAGTCCTCACTACACACAGTCACCAGGGCCATACAGAAAGCTATTTGGGAGGGGGGGTCCCTTCAGAAAGAAAGAACCTGTCCCTCAGGGAGAGAGAGCTGGAATCCCAGCTGGTGTATATAGCTTTGAAGGCAGAGAAGCTGGTCCTAGAGAAGAAAAGGTGCAATCAAAGAGAAAACAGATGGCAGCAAAGAAGACTGAGATGTCCAGGTGTGGTGGTTTTTGCCCCACGTAACCCAAGGGGGTGATGCCTGTCTACCAGGAGGGCATATATATAGACAAGTGGCTGGAGGCCTTTAAAAGGGCTCTCCAGATGAGAATGGTTAAGACCAAATATGGTGGTTCACTCCTATGAGATTTGATTATGAGGGAGCACCTTCTAACTAATTGTTTCCAAGGGAGGTTGCGTCAGTATCAAGTTGACTCTAAGTTGACCAACCCCAGATAGCTGGTGGAGGCCGCAGGTGAATGGTTGAGAACCAGAGTTAACCAAAAAAAACCAGAAGGTTATCAGAAAATGGGATGACAAGGTTCTTCTCAGGGGGAGAACCAAGGTAAAGATGATAAAAGTCTAAGCAATCCTCACAAGAGTCCCACAAACCTTCTCAGGGCGGGGTAGCCCAGAGCCATGCCACTTCTAAGAGGAAAGGGTACCAAAAAAACGACGCAATTTCGGCGCAAACGGAGTATAAATATGCCCCTTGGACCCTGGAACAAAAGGCGAAGCCTCCAAGAAAAAGAGTAAGGACACTTTGTCTACCTTGCCAGCCCCACCATGTACAGAGGTTCAGGAGGAATCCAATCCTGAGGGGGAGAATCTAACCTCTGAAGGAGGGACCCCTCCCCAGCAAGCTCTGCCTGAGTTGGCAGAATTGCAAGGGGCAGGTGTGCCAACCAGAGAAGAGTTGTTCCAGGGACAAAGAGAGTGTCCCACTCTTGAAGGCTGAAGTGGACTGCCTCCAGGCAAGAACAAGGGGATGTCAGTGGACCCCACAAGGTTTATTGAGAAGATGGAGTTCTCTACACTGAGGCCAGGGACCCTACACCTGGGGCAACCAGGAGAGTTGTAGTCCCCTAGAAGTAGAGAGAATTTCTCCTAACTCTAAGCCATGATATTCCCTTGGTATGACATTGTGGGAAGACCAAGACTTAGAACAGGCTAGTCAATTATTGTTACTGGCTCCATATGTCAGAATAAGTCAAGGAGTTTTGCAGCTCCTGTGTAACCTAACAGGCCAGTGGCAAGGCAGGGGGCAAGTCAAAGGCTCCCTTGATACCACTACCAGTGGTTGGGACTCCTTTGAGAGGGTGGGCATTGTTGGTCTCCTAGACCTCAAGTAACAGATACATTTTGGTGGTAGTGTACCATGCCACCAGGTATCCAAAGGCAATGCCCCTCAAGACAATCACTCCTCTCACAGTGGCTAGGGCTCTGCTGGGTGTGTTCACCAGAGTAGGATTCCCAAAGGAGGTGGTCTCAGATAGGGGAACAAACATTGGCCCTCATTACAACCCTGGCGGTCGGTGTTAAAGCGGCGGTGATACCGCCAACAGGCCGGCAGAAAAAAATGGAATCACAACCATGGCGGAAACCGCCAATATAGACAGCCACTTTAACACTCCGACCGCCACAGCGGTAGAAACAAACATTGCGGCGGTAACCGCCAACAGACAGGCGGAAGACAAGGTTCCGCCCACTGTATTTCAACACGCCTATCCGCCACCTTTTCCGGGGTGGAACCAACGCTATCAAAAGCACTGCGGAAACAGTACACAGAAGGGAAAACACTCACCTCTCGACACCCAACAAGGAACCAGAACGCCATGGAGCCCAAACTACAAGTGTTACCAATGCTGCTCTTCCTCCTGCTCTATCAGGAGCAGGACAGACGCTGTCGACAACCACGGTGAGCACTGCACCTACAACACAGGGGAGGGGGGAATGATAGAGACACACACATGCAACACGCAATACCCCCCCACAACCTCACCCACAACACCATACACACAAATACATGCAACAACATTACAAATACACCCCATCACCCCCTGGAAGAACGCAAGGACTAAAGGAAATGATTGTAACCAGTGTAATCATGAGAAATCTGATAGTCAAAAATCTAAATTCAGTACATACAAATATGTACATCAACTACACAAGTCCAGATAGTGTACCAATCATTGTCCGTGGACCACTGGTCCCAAAATGCATGGACGAAGCCCACACTAGATACCTGACTGGAAACGGAGTTTACACTGCTGAGGCATCAGACTGAAAATATACAGACACCTCAGGGGAAGGGGGAAGGGGGAGCGGGGGCACCTCAGCCAGATGAATGCACACCGCCACTGCTGCACGAGGGGGCTCCATGCCCATTGCTGTATCCTCAGGGGTGCAAAGCCACAGTCTCTCAAGTCTCTCCAGTGGGTGGTTTGCCCACTGCTTTATCCTGGGGAGTGCAAAGCCACAGTCTCTTAAGTCTCTCCAGTGGGTGGTTTGCCCACTGATTTATCTTAGGGAGTGCAAAGCCACAGTCTCTCAAGTCTCTCCAGTGGGTGGTTTGCCAACTGATTTATCCTGGGGAGTGCAAAGCCACAGTCCCTCAATTGGATGTCATTCTCCACTGGTTCTGGAGGGGGCATGATGCCCAGAGTGCTTCATCCTGCCAAGGACTGAGGTACTGGATGTATCTCTCCACTGGTTCTGGAGGGGGCATGGTGCCCAGAGTGCTTCATCCTGCCAAGGACTGAGGTAGTGGATGTCTCTCTACACTGGTTCTGTAGGGGGTATGGTGCCCACAGTGCTCCACGTGCAGTGTGGCCAGTACAATTACCTCACCTGGGTGTGTGTGCCACGAAATTGCCGAGGTACAGGTAGCATGATACGCCATGGAGGCAGCGACATACCCCACACTGCTGCGGCTTCGCCTTCCACCTGCAGGTGCAAACAGTGATGGAAGTCATGCCTCATGGAAACTGCCCAGGGTCCAGGAATTCTCCTCCAGCCTTGGACGACTGACCACTGGGGATGGTAGCCATGTCAGCGGTGGTGCCACTGTCTGAGTACGTTTCGGGGCCGGTGGCGGTGTCTGTGGCGGCGGTGCTGGCGGTGGTGCATGGGTCAGCACCTGCTGAGGAACACAGCAGTACATCTCCTGCAGCCTCGGGTGGCTGCCCACTAGGGAAGAGGCTGGGGACTGTCGCTGAGGCTGTAGATGTGCTGGTGGCTGTACAGGTGGCTGTGCATATGGCGGTGTTGGTGGCGGTGCAGGTGGTGGTGCAGGTGGGGTTGTGGTGGCGGAGCAGCTAGCGGTGTTCGCCGCCGTACCGGTTGGTGTGGTCATGGACAGAACGTGTGACACTTGTCCCTCAGTCTGTGCCACTGTGCCCTCTCCTTACCTTTTCTGCTTTTGTCCCTTCCCCACCATTGATGGTGCCACAGATGTCTTGCCATTATCCCCTTTTATTTTTGCTGAGCCCTTGGTGGCTGGTAGTTTTGACTTCTCCGACCGGGATGTGGGCACCTTTTTCACCTTTCAGGTGGCGGAATGTCCTTGCCCTTGCTACGTGGCACACTGGCAGCCCTGATGGGTGGCGCACTCGATGACCCCGCATTTGCTGGGACCACTGTGCCTGGGGATTTGGTGGCTGAGGTGCTGGGCTGGAACCTGGAAAGCCTGGCCCTAGGGGAAGGACAGAGGGGCAGAGGTGTAGGGAAGAGGTCAATGTTAGCCAGGAAGAGTTTTTTAGGCACACTGGGAATGGAAGATGGAGGGTGGTTGGGAGTGGAGGAAGAGGTAGTGGTTGTAGGAGGTATACGTCTGCTGAATTTGGGTGAAGGTGCATGGGCCGGAGGCTGTTGTGAGGTGGATGGCTGTTGGGTGGGTGTGTGCCTGTGTTTGTGTAGTTTGGGAGGAGGGCTCACAGACACACTGGGAGAGGACACAGGGGATGTGTGAATGGTAGTGGGGGTGGTGATTGCACGTGAGCGGTGTGTGGTGATGGGTGATGGGCGTGCTGGTGATGAGGCAGTGGATGAAGATGCAGTGCATGCAGGTGTGAGTGGAGACTAGACAGGGAGGGAGGAGGAGGATGTGGAGGAGGAGAACACAGTGGAGGCAGTTGATGTCGCTGTGTCTGCATGGGGATGGTGCTTGTGTGAGTGCCTGTGGGATGTGTGGTGCTTATGTTTGCCATGTCCACTCTTGTGTGTTGATGTGTGTGCATGCTGGTCTGATGGTGTGCTTGGGATAGACTGAGGTACAAGGGATAGGGTCTGGGTGGAGGAAGTTGGAGGGGGGAGGCTGGACACAGGGACAATGGCTGCCATCAGTGCTAAAGCCAGAGCCTGAAATGCTCTCTGTTGAGCCACCTGCCCAGAATGAATGCCCTCCAGGTATGCATTTGTTTGTTGCAAATGCCTCTCAACACCCTGGATGGCATTCAAAATGGTAGATTGCCCAACAGTGAGGGATCTCAGGGGGTCAATAGCCTCCTCACTGAGGGCAGCAGGGCTGACTGTGGCAGGGCCTGAGGTGCCTGGGGCGAAGGAGATGCCGACCCTCCTGGGTGAACGGGCACGAGGCACATGCTGAGGGGCTGCTGGGAGGGCGGTGCTGGTAGGGGGGGTGGCGGTTGTACCTGTTGATGCGGTGGGCACAGAGGTGACCACCACCGCAAGGGAGCTTCCATCAGAGGAGGAGGCGCTGTCACTGGTGTCTGCTCCTGTCCCCGCCGTGGAGCTCCTCTCGCCCTCCGTCCCACTGGTGGCTTCAGACTCCGTTGCTTCACCCTCCAGGGCCAAGTGAGTTGCAGCTCCCTCCTGCTCCGGTGCCAATGCTTCTCCACCTGATGATGCTATTGCACACAAGAACAGGGAGACCACAAAAAGGGGGAGAAAAGACAGAAGAAAAACATGTTCATGTTGGCGGACACAACACACAGGGAGCAGCCTTCAGCACTATACCATGCACTAACAGTTCCAAGAAAATTCACCTGACAATGGGGTACGAGGCATAAGCCCAATTGCTGCACTCCTGGAAGTCACAGGAGCCTGACTAGGTGTAGATGTCTCTTACCACTATTGGGGTTGGGGTGCCACATAGCCTGCCTCACAAGGGACCTTGCCTACCAAGTTCGCCCTGGCCTGGGAGAACCCACTGCCCACCTCCCCCACCCAGACACCTCATAATGAGCGCAGAGTGAGCTGAATGAGAGTGTACTCACCCCCTTGTGGCTGCTGTGATTCCCTCAATCGCCCATCCAACTCCGGATTGGCCACCGCCAGGATCCGGGGGGTCATGGTGCAACGGGGACCCCTTCTGGGCCAGCTGGGCCTCTGCCATCTTCTTGCTCCAGCGGCGCAGGTCCTCCCGTCTTTTACAGCAGTGGGTGCTCCATCTGTGGTAGACCCCCAGGGTCCAGACATACTTGACGATGGCACGCCAAATAGCCTTCTTCTGATGGGCGCTGACCTAGAGGAATGGTACAGGAGGAAAGGAAATTATTCACCAGTCCGGACCATCATACTCATTGCCCACCAATTCCCACCCATGCCCTGATGCACATACACTCATCATACGCACATGCAGGCCTCAGCCCCCCCCCACATGTATCTTGCATCCACACCACTAAAGGTCACATCTGCTGGGGCAGGTGATGAGATGGCGGCATCCTCCGGTGTACAGACCCCTGGTGGACCTGTCAACAATGGAAGAGAGACACATCATAATCACATACAGACTTGATCGTGCAACAATCCTGGAACTGTGTGTCCAGTTGGAGCCCGACCTGATGTTAGCTGTCCGCCATCCCACAGGGATACCCCCTCTAGTGCAGGTCCTGTATGTACTCCATTTCCTGGCCAGTGGGTCTTTTCAAACAACAGTGGCAATGCCATCAGGGATGTCCCAGCCAATGTTCTCTAACGTGTTGTCCAGAGTGTTGACTGCCCTGCTGAAACACATGCGCAGCTACATTGTTTTCCCTCAGGTGGAGGATTTGCCCACAGTGAAAGGTGACTTCTATGCCCTGGGACATATCCCCATCATCATTGGTGCCATTGATGGTACAGATGTGGCATTTGTCCCACCCCGCAGGAATGAACAGGTGTACAGAAACCGGAAAAGCTACCATTCAATGAATGTGCAGATGGTGTGTTTGGCAGACCAGTACATCTCCCATGTGAATGCCAAGTATCCTGGCTCAGTGCATGAAGCTTACATTTTCAGGAATAGCAGCACCCTTATATGATGGGGCAACTCCAGAGGCACCGTGTGTGGCTAATAGGTGAGGCCAAGGTCCAAATACAATTGACATAGATGTCTGGGTATTGGGTTGTCCATAAGGGGTAGTTGTCCCTCAACATTTGCAGGTGACTCTGGTTACCCCAACCTGTCTTGGCTACTGACCCCAGTGAGGAATCCCAGGACAAGGGCAGAGGAAGGCTACAATGAGGCACATGGGCGAACTAGGAGGATAATAGAACACACCTTCGGCCTCCTGAAGGCCAGATTCCGGTGCCTCCATCTGACATATGGTTCCCTATACTACTCACCGAAGAAGGTGTGCCAGATAATCATGGCCTGCTGTATGCTGCACAACCTGGCTTTGCGACGCCAGGTGCCTTTTCTGCAGGAGGATGGGCCAGACGGTGGTCTTGTGGCAGCTGTGGATCCTGTGGACAGTGAAGAAGAGGAGGCAGAAGAAGAGCATATCGACAACCAAAACAACATCATCTTGCAATACTTCCAGTGAGACACAGGTAAGAATATATCACTGCTTCCCACATCTCATACTATTGTTGGAGCTAGCATAAGTCTGTCATTTTCACTCAGTGTATGGACACTGAATTGTCATTTTGACTTTCCGTTTCAAAGATCTGTGTCCCACGTTGTACCCTCTACTATGTTTTCTCCTGGCCTAAAGCTGTGTTACATTGGTATGTGAACAAGTAAATTGATATTGCTATATTCCATAGATATTCCAATTCCACATTTGTGAAAGCACAGACTGACTCCGGATTTTTTTGTGATTGAAGTGTGTTTATTCCTGTGCGAATAAGTGGAGGGGGTTGTAAAATGGGCAAAGGTGATGGTGGAGGTATGTCCATGGCAGAGTCCAGTCTATTTGTTTCATAGATGCATTGTCCAAAGGGGCAGCATAGGAAGTGGAGCAATGGCAGTTTAAGGATGGACAGGGTGACATAGTGGGACAGAAGGGTGACATTCAGGGGGGTCTTATTTCCTGGCGGGGGTCTTGGCAATGTTCTCTGTCTTGTTCCTGGATCTCAGGGGCCGTTTGCAGGGTGGTTCTCCATCTGCAGGGGGTGGGGTGCTGGTGGCCTGTTGTTCCTGTGGCGGTGCCTCCTGTCCACTAGCGCAGGCAGAGGTGGAAGGCTCTTCATCGGTTTGGCTAGTGTCAGGGGCTCGTTGGTGTGCCACTGCCTCCCTCATGGTGTTGGCCATGTCGCCCAGCACCCCTGCAATGGTGACCAGGATGGTGTAGATGTGTTTGAGGTCCTCCCTGATCCCCAGGTAGTGTCCCTACTGCAGCCGCTGGGTCTCCTGAAACTTGGCCAGTACCGTGCCCATGGTCTCCTGGGAATGGTGGCAAGCTCCCATGATGTTGGAGAGTGCCTCGTGGAGAGTGGGTTCCCTGGGCCTGTCCTCCCCCTGTCGCACAGCAGTCTTCCCAGCTTCCCTGTTATCCTGTGCCGCTGTCCCCTGAACCGTGTGCCCACTGCCACTGCCCCCAGGTCCCTGATTTTCCTGTGTTAGTGGGGTTGTGTGGGTTCCCTGTAGTGGTAGACACACTGCTGATTGACGTGTCCTGGGGACAGACGGATGGGCCCGCTGGGTGGGTGCTGTGCTGGTGTTTCCTGAGGGGGGAGGCTCTGTGGTGGTTTGTGACTGTGTCAGGGGAACCGACTGTCCTGAGGTCCCTGATGGGCCAGTCTGGTCATCTTGATCCAGGCGTGCAGAGTGGCTTTCATCACTGTGGGTCTCTTCTGTGGGGGGATTGGATATGTCTGGCACCTCCTGTCCGGTGACGTTGGGTGTGGGTCCCGTTGGGGTGTAAATGCATAGTTATTGTATCTATGTGTGTCATCTTGTGCAATGGGTGAGTGACCCTCTACTCCTGTGCTTGCATTATTGGCTTGGTCCTTGTGTGATTGGTGATTTCGGGACACGAGTGAGTCTCTGTACTGGACATGCTTTGGTGATGGGTGTCCATGCATTGGTGTTACATGCAGGGCTTGGTTTTGGGATGTGTGGGTTGTGTTAGTGGGTATCTGTGGGTTGTTGGGGTGATGGGTGTGAGGGTAAGGGTGGCGGTATGTGATCGCATTCAGGTGGGGTGTGGGGGATAAAGTAGTAAAGATATGTCTTACCAGAGCCCAGTCCTCCTGCTACTCCTGCGAGGCCCTCAGAATGCATAATTGCCAAGACTTGCTCCTCCCATGATGTTTGTTGTGGGGGAGGAGGTGGGGTTCCACTGCCAGTCCTCTGTACAGCAATCTGGTGTCTGGATACCACAGAACACACCTTCCCCCACAGGTCGTTCCACCTCTTCCTGATGTCATCCTGTGTTCTTGAATGCTGTCCCACTGCATTAACCCTGTCGACAATTTTGTGCCATAGGTCCATCTTCCTTGCAATGGATGCTGCACCTGTGATCCGAATAGCTGTGGCTCTACCCGGACGATTTCCTCCACCATGACCCTGAGCTCCTCCTCAGAGAACCTGGGGTGTATTTGAGGTGCCATGATGTGGTGTGGGTGATGTGTGAGGTGGTGTCAGTTGTGATGTGTGAAGGGATGTGTTGGTGTGTGTTGTTTGAGGTGCATGGATGTTGTGTAAGTGATGGTGTTGTGTACCTGTGGATGCTGGTGTTGTTTTAGGTGGTCTCTCTCCCTGGCCTTCTTTCAAAATTTTGGTAGTAAGGGTTTGTGGGTGATGTGGGTGTGTGCTTTATATTGGATTGGGTGTGTGGGAGTGGTGTGTGTATGTGTACCAGGTGTGTGTATTTTGATTTGTCCAATGTGGTTGTGTTTTGTAAGTGTGTGTGTATTTTGAGCGCAGCGGTGTGTAACCGACAATGGATTACCGCGGTTGAATGACCGCTGCGTTGGTTCGTGGGTCGTGATAGTGTGGGTGTATTCTTGTTGGCGTGACGGTGTCGGTTTTGGTATCGCCAGTTTATCACTGACCTTTGGTGTGGCAGGCTTGTGTGGGTGTCTGTATTTTGGCGGATTCCGAGCTGTGGGTTGTAATACCTGCAGTGGAATTCCGCTGCTGCAGTGGTATGTTGGCGGTCTTCTGCAGTTGGATACAGCTCCTTTGAGTTAATATTTGGTTACCATGCCTGAGTATCACCCAGTTCAGCTGGTGCAAGTTTTGGAGCCTTTGGCTCCAAGGGCACTTCAAGACAAATGGAATGGGCTCTATCTTATCTTGGAGAAAAACGGTGAGGTCACCTACCTGGTAGACTTTGGCACACCTGGAATCCTCACAGGATCCTGCTTGTGAATAGACTGAAACCCCACCAGGGCAGGGCAGACATGACCATGCTTATGGTCACAGATGAGGAAAAGGAGGAGGAGAGTGAGCCTCTGCCAGACTTCCCATCCAACAATGCACAAGAAGAGTCAGTGGAGGAAGTACTACTCTCTTCCAAGTTGACTGCCCAGCAGCAAAAAGACTAAAGACAAGTTCTTGAGCAGTTTCCTGGACTGCTCTCTGTAACCCCTGGATTCGCCAATTGCCGTGTCCATGATGTTGACACTGGTGACAGCGTATGTGTCAAAAATAAGTTGTACAAGTTGTCAAACCAGGTCAAAGACAACATCAAAGCCGAGGTGGCTAAGATGTTCAGGTTAAAAGTAATTGAGCCCTCTGATAGACCTTGGCAAAATCCAGTGGTAATGGTACCCAAAATCCAAACCCCAAGGTGGGAAAAATAACTAAGATATTGTGTAGACTACAGAGGTCTAAATGCGATTATTGGTAAGGGCAGGTAAGTACCTACACTTAGCAATAGGCCACTAACCTACACCAAGTCCAGTTAGGTCTCAATAAATTAAACCCACTTCAACCCTTGGTAGCTTGGCAATGAGTGACAAGGCTTAACTTTGGAGACAAGTGGGTAAAGCATTTAAAAATAACAAAACAGTAAATAAGTAAAACACAAAACACAATAAAAATCCAACACCAATTTATAAAAATAGATTATGGCCCTCATTACAACCCTGGCGGTTGGTGTTAAAGCGGCAGTAATACCGCCAACAGGCCGGCAGTAAAAAAAATGGGATCATGCCCACGGCGGAAATCCCCAACATATACAGCCACTTTAACACTCTGACCGCCACGGCAGTAGCTACAAACACCATGGCGGTCACCGCCACCAGACAGGCGGAGGATAATGTACTGCCCACGACATCACAACCCGCCTATCCGCCAGCTTTTCCGTGGTGGTACCAACGCCATCAAAAGCACTGCAGAAACAGGAATTGGAAGGAAAACCACTCACCTCTCGACACTTAACGAAGAACCAGGACGCCATGGAGTCCGAGCTACAGGTCCTGCCGATGCTGGTCTACCTCCTCATCTACCAGGAACATCAAAGGTGGCGGCAACGACCACAGTGAGTGTTGCACCTAGCACATAGGGGAGGGGGGGAGGAAAAAGAGGGTGACACACACACACAACACCCCCACCCCCGCCCTCACGCACAACACCATAAGACAAACATATGCAGCAACATTACATTTACACCCCGTAACCCCCTGGAAGTACACAAGGACGACAGGAATTGAGGTAAATCCTTGATTGTTTAGAAATAGGCAGATATACCTAACAATTTGTGAAACAGTATTAACAAAAATATACAATATGTACATAAGGACGTAAATTGTCCATGAAAAATGTCTGTGGGCCACTGGGCCAAAAAGTCATGGGCCAAGCCCACACTTAACTCCTGCCTCAATATGGAGAGAATACTGCAGGGGCATCAGGTCGTAAACAAACAGGCACCTCAACTGGAAGATGGAATAACGCCACTGCTCCTGGAGGGGGTTCCATGCCCACAGCAAGTCTCTCAAGTGGGTGGTTTGCCCACTGCTTGGTCCTGGGGAGTTCAAAGCCACAGTCTCTAAAGTGGGTGGTTTGCCCACTGCTTGGTCCTGGGGAGTTCAAAGCCACAGTCTCTCAATTGGCTGGTTTGCCCTCTGCTTGGTCCTGGGGAGTTCAAAGCCACTGTCTCTAAAGTGGGTGGTTTGCCCACTACTTGTTCCTGGGGAGTTCAAAGCCACAGTCTCTCAAGTGGGTGGTTTGCCTACTGCTTGGTCCTGGGGAGTTCAAAGCCACAGTCTCTAAAGTGGGTGGTTTTCGCACTGCTTGGTCCTGGGGAGTTCAAAGCCACAGCCTCTCAAGTGGGTGACATCTGCCACTGGTTCTGGATGGGGCTTTGTGCCCAGTCTGCTTCATCCTGCCAAGGAGGGGATGAGTGGATGCATTTCTCCACAGGTTCTGAAGGGGGCTTAGTGCCCAGTGTGCTTCATCCTGCCAAGGATTGGGTGAGTGGATGCCTTTCTCCATTGGTTCTGGAGGGGGGCTTTGTGCCCAGTCTGCTTCATCCTGGAAAGGGCTGGGTGAGTCGATGCCTTTCACCACTGGTTCTGGAGGGGGCGTTGTGCCCATTGAAGAAACACTTGGGGTGTGGCAGTTCAAATTCCCTCACCTGGGTGTCTGAGGCATGGGATTTGCATGGAATAGATGGCATGAGAGTCCTTGGAGGCAGCGCTAGACTTCATCCTGCGGAGGCTAAGGCTGCAAACTGGTGGTAGTGCTGGTGCTTGTGGGGGAGCTGCCAGTGGTGGTGGGAGGCTCCAGCCCTTCTCCTGCACCCTCAGATGGCTGCCCACTGGGGCTGCTGCTGCTGGTAGTGGCCCTACTGTCAGCGGGGCAGGTAGCGGTGCTTGTGGTGGTGCTGGTGGCGGTGCATATGGCGGTGCTGGTCGTGGTGCAGGTGCTGGTGCTGCCAGTGGTGGAGGGAGGCTCCAGCCCATCTCCTGCAGCCTCGGACGGCTGCCCATTGGGGCTGCTGCTGCTGACTGTCGTGGTGGTAGCGGTAATGCCGGTGGCGGTGCTTGTGGCAGTGCTTGCAGCGGGGCTGCTGGTGGTGCTGGCGCGGTGCAGGTGGCAGGGTTGGCGGTTGTGCAGGTAGCCACCAGGCCTTCACCTGCAGACTCCATCGGCTGCAGTGCCTTGCCTGGTGTTTTCTGCCCTTTCCTCACCTTGGCAGATGGTGGTGTGACCTTGGCTCTGGCAGCTGGAGTTTTTGAGGAGGCCTTGCTGGGTGGTTTGTGCTCCTTGCTCTTTCTTAATGCTGGCTCCTTCTTCACCTTGGCAGGTGGTGGAATGCTTTTGTCCTTTGCAGGGGTTGGTGCCACACTGGCTGGGCTGACTGGTGTCCCCTTTGAGCCTCTGTGAGTTGCAGGTACCAGGGTGGACAGCAACCTGGTGGCTGAGGTGCTGGCCTGGGTTCTGGACTCCCAGGCCCGAGGGGAAGGACGGGGGAGGGGGAGGGGGAGGTAAGAGGTCAATATTTGTCAGGAAAATCTTCTTAGAGACACTGGGGCGGGAAGAAGGAGAGGGTTTGGGAGTGGAGGAAGAGGGAGTGGTTGTAGGAGGTGTCTGCCAGCGGAGTTTGGGTGCAGGTGCATGGGCTGGATGCTGTTGTGAGGTGGATGGCTGTTGGGTGGGTGGGTGCTTGCGTTTATGTACTTTGGGATGAGGGGTCACAGACACACTGGGAGAGGACACAAGGGACGTGTGCATGGTTGTGGGGGTGGTGACTGTTCGTGAGGGGTGTGTTGTGATGGGCGTGCTGGTGATGGAGGTAGTGGATGAGGATGTAGTGCATGCAGGTGTGAGTGGAGATGATAGTGGAAGGGAGGTGGATGAGGAGGGGGACACAGTGGAGGCTGTAAATGTTGGTTTGTCTGCATGGGTATGGTGCTTGTGTGAGTGCCTGTGAGATGAAGTGGTGCTTATGTTTCCTGAGCCACTTTTGTGTGTTAATTTGGGTGAACGCTGGTCTGAAGGTGCACTTGGGATGGGCTGGAGATGAGGGGATTAGGACTCGGTAGAGGAAGTTAGAGGGGGGAGACTAGAGACAGCGACAAGGGCTGCCATCAGGGAGGAGGCCAGAGCCTGAAGTGCTCTCTGTTGGGCCGCCACGTCAGAATGAATACCCTCCAGACGTGCATTTGTTTGTTGCAAATGCCTCTCGACACCCTGGATGGTATTCAGTATGGTTGACTGCCCAACAGTGAGGGATCTCAGGATGTCAATAGCTTCCTCACTGATGGCAGCAGGGCTGACTGGTGCAGGGCATGAGGTGCCTGGGGCGAAGGAGATGCCCACCCTCCTGGGTGAGCGGGCACAGGAAACACGCCGAGAATCTGCTGGGAAGGTGGTGCTGGGGGGGTGGTGACTGTACCTGTTGTTGGGGTGGGAACAGAGGTGTCCGTTACCGCCAGGGAGCTTTCATCGGAGAAGGAGTTGCTGTCTGTTCTCTCCCCTCTTGTCCCAGTCATGGTGCTCCCCTCGCCCTCCGTCCCACTGGTGACCTCACCCTTGGAGGATTCGGCCTCAAGGCCCATGTGGGATGCAGCTCCCTTCGTTGCCGGTGCCTCTGCTCCTCCATCACATGATGCTAATGCACACAGGGACAAGGTGACAAAACAAAAAGGGGGGAGGGACAGAGGATGCACTAGGTCAATGCCAGCAACAATGCCACCGTAGGTGTACACAACACACAGGGAGTAGCCCTATGTACTAGGCCATGAACTACCAGTTACTAAGACAGTCACCATCCCATGGGGTACAATGCCTAATGCCATTAGCTGCACACCTGAAATCCACAGGACCCTTCCCAGTAGTAGATGCCCACTAACACTATTGGGGTATGAGTGATTCTGAGCCTGCCCAACAAGGGACCTACCTTGCCATCTTTGCCCTGGCCTAGGGACACCCATAGCCCACATCCCCCAGCCAGGTAACTGTTAACGCACGCCGTCATCCTGATCCAGGCGTGCAGAGCTGCTGTCGTCACTGAGGGCCTCTTCAGGGGGGTACTGGATGTAGCTGGCACCTCCTCTCCGGTGACGTTGAGTATGGGTCCTGTGGGGATGCAAATGCAGTGTTATTTTATCTGCGTGTGCCATCTTGTGCATGGGTGTGTTTCCCTTTTTGATTTGTGGGCTTGTGTGCGTGGTGATTTTGTGGGCTAGGGGATTCTCTCTAATGGGCATGCTGTGGTGATAGGTGTCCATGCAGGTCTGGCATGGGGATCCATGCATTGGTGTGGCATGCAGGGCTTGTTATTGGGATGAGTGGGTTGTGATGGTGGGGTATATGTGAGGTGGTGGAGTGATGGGTGGGAGGGTAGGGGTAGGGGTAGTAGTTTGTGATAGCATGCAGGTAGGGTGTAGGGGAAAAAGTAGTAAAAATTTGACTTACCAGAGTCCAGTCCTCCTGCTACTCCTGCGAGGCCCTCAGGATGCATTATTGCCAAGACTTGCTCCACCCATCTTGTCAGTTGTGGGGGAGGAGATGGGGGTCCACCGCCAGTCCTCTGTACGGCTACCTAGTGTCTTGCAACCACGAAACGCACCTTTCCCCGTAGGTAGTTCCACCTCTTCCTGATGTCATCTCTTGTTATTGGATGCTGTCCCACGGCTTTGACCCTGTCCACGATCATCCGCCATAGCTCCATCTTCCTTGCAATGGACGTCTGCTGTACCTTGGATCTGAATAGCTGTGGCTCTACCCGGATGATTTCCTCAACCATGAATCTTAGCTCCTCCTCTGAAAACCTGGGGTGTCTTTGGGGTGCCATGGATGTTACTGTGTGAGTATTCCTGTTGGTGTGATGGTGTGGGTTTTGCTATCGCCAGTTTATCACTGACCTTTGGTGTGATGGACTGGTGTGGGTGTCTGGAGTGTGTTCAGGTCAGCGTTTTCCCATTGCAAAAGCTGTTTCCGCCATGTTTTTATCCACGGTGAATCCGCCCCGGAAAAGGTGGCGGATTGTTGTGTTGTAATACTGTGGGCGGTACTTTGTCTTCCGCCTGTCTGTTGGCGGTGACCGCCGGGCTGCTTGTCTGTACCACAGTGGCAGTCGGTGTGTTAAAGTGGCTGTCTATGTTGCCGGCTTCCGCCACGGTCATAATTCCCTTTTTTTTCCGCCGGCCTGTTTGCGGTATTACCGCTGCTTTAACACCGTCCGCCAGGATTGTAATGACCCCCTAATTCTTTAAAAAATCACATCTTCTTCGGTTCCCCTTTTCCGATTTTAATTATTTTGGTGTCATTTTAAAGATAAAGATTTAGGCCCTCATTAAAACCGTGGCAGTAAATGCCGGCTACCGCTGTGCTGACAGGCGCCAACATACTGTACCATCCTGGGGAGTGCAAAGCCACAGTCTCTCTAGTCGATGCAGTTCTCCACTGGTTCTGGAGGGGGACTGGTGCCCAGAGTGCTTCACCCTGTGAAGGATTCAGGTAGTGGATGCAGTTCTCCACTGGTTCTGTAGGGGGACTGGTGCCCAGAGTGCTTCATCCTGTGAAGGATTCAGGTAGTGGATGCAGTTCTCCACTGGTTCTGGAGGGGGACTGGTGCCCAGAATGCATCACGCACCCCGTGACGGTCCCAGTTCTGTCACTGTCCCAGCAGCACATGGGCTAGCGATGCTTGAGTTGGCGGTCTTTGTCCTGTTCAGCAGTGCTTTGCCATGGCGGACATTGCCCTGTTCAGTGGTGCTTGACTTTGCAGTTTCTGACCTGTTCAGCGGTGCTTGCCATGGTGGTCTTTGCCCTGTTCAGCGGTGCTTGCCCTGTTCAGCAGTGCTTTGCCATGGCGGTCTTTGCCCTGTTCAGCAGTGCTTGCCAATGCGGTCTTTGCCCTGTTCAGCGGTGCTTGCCCTGTTCAGCGGTACTCGTCATGGCGGTCTTTGCCCTATTCAGCGGTGCTTGCCCTGTTCAGCGGTGCTTTGCCATGGTGGTCTTTGCCCTGTTCAGCGGTGCTTTGCCATGGTGGTCTTTGCCCTGTTCAGCGGTGCTTGCCATAGTGGTCTTTGTCCTGTTCAGCGGTGCTTGACTTTGCTGTCTCTGACCTGTGCAGCGGTGTGTGGCATGACGGTCCCTCAGTGCCAAGCGGGGCTGTGGCTGCCAGGGCCCTCCAGGGCACTGACACTGGCGGTGGTCTCCGGACCAGTGACGATTGTGCTGCCCTCCTGGGCACTGACTCTATCAGTGGTCTCCGGACCAGTGACGATTGTGCTGCCCTCCTGGGCACTGACTCTGGCGGTGGTCTCCTGACCAGTGACGATTGTGCTGCCCTCCTGGGCACTGACTCCGGCGGTGGTCTCCGGACCAGTGACGATTGTGCTGCCCTCCTGGGCACTGACTCTGGCGGTGGTCTCCTGACCACTGACGATTGTGCTGCCCTCCTGGGCACTGACTCTGGCGGTGGTCTCCTGACCACTGACGTTTTTGCTGACCTCCTGGGCACTGACTCTGGTGGTGGTCTCCGGACCAGTGACGATTGTGCTGGTGGTGGCGTCCTGGCCAGCGCGGAGGATGGCGGCCTTCTCCGCTGTGCTGCTCTTCCCAGACTTTGGAGACTTCTTCTGCCCCTTCACCACCTTGTGAGGAGTCACAGCTGACTCAGCACTCCCCCCGGGACCCTTGTGAGCGGCTTTGCCGGCAGGAGTCTTCACCCTCTCCCGTTGGGCACTGTCCAACTTCTGGTGCTTTACAGGGGGTGGACTGGCAGTGCTTTGGCTCCGTGTCACACTGGCTGCCCTGGTGCCCGGTGCACTCCATATACTTCTAACACGCACCACTGGAACCAGACTTTTTTTGGCTGAGGTGCTAGTGCGGGACCTATGAATTGGAGGGGGGGGATGGTGGGAAAGAGGTCAACGTTGCTCAGGAAAAGTTTCTGACGAACACTGGGATGGGTAGCTGGAGGGGGTCTGGGAGTGGAGGAAGAGGAGGTGGTTGTAGGAGGTGTAACTTTAGATGATTTGGGTGCAAGTGCATGTTCTGGAGGCTGTCGTGAGGTGGATGGATGTTAGCTCTGTGGGTGCCCACATTTGTGTACTTCGGGAGGGGCGTCACAGACACACTGGGAGAGGACACAGGGGACGTGTAAATGGTAGTGGGGGTGGTGAGTGCAGGTGAGCGGGGTGTGGTGCTGGGTGTTCTGGTGCGAGTCCTAGTGGCTGTAGATGTAGTGCATGCAGGTGAGAGTGTAGACGACACTGGGAGGGAGACGACGAGGAGGGGGACACAGTGGAGGCAGTGGATGTTGCTGTGTCTGTATGTGGGTGATGCTTGTGTGAGTGCCTGTGGGATGCGTGGTGCCTATGTTTGCCAGAGCCACTTTTGTGTGTTGAGGTGTGTGCATGCTGGTCTGATGGTGTGGTTGGGATAGGCTGGGGTACAGGGGATTGTGTCTGGGTGGAGGAGGTTGGAGGGGGGAGGCTAGACACAGGGACAATGGCTGCCATCAGTGCTGAGGCCAGAGATTGCAGGGTTCGATGAAGGGCAGCCTGACCAGAATGAGTGCCCTCCAGGAATGCATTACTGTGTTGCAACTCCCTTTTTACACCCTGGATGGCATTCACAATGGAAGACTGCCCAAAAGTGAGTGACCTGAGGAGGTCAATGGCCTCCTCACTGAGGGCAGCAGGGGTGACAGGGGCAGGGGCTGAGGTGCCTGGAGCGAAGGTGATGCCCACCCTCCTGGGTGAGCGGGCACGGAGCGAAGGCTGAAGGGCAGCTGGGAGGGGGTGCTGGTAGGGGGTGTGGCGGCTGTACCTGTAGAAGTGGGGGGCACAGATGGTGCCGCCACCACAAGGGAGCTCCCATCGGAGGACGAGTCTGTGTCGCTGTCTGCTGATCCGGTGACCAACATGAAGCTCCCCTCGCCCTCCGTCCCACTGGTGTATTCGGAGTCTGTGGTGTGGCCCTCCATGGCCATGTGGGATGCAGCTCCCTTGTGCTCCGGTGCCACTGTCCCTCCGCCTGATGATGCTGATGCACAAAAGAACAGGGAGAGCACAAAAAGGGGTGGGGAAACAGAAGAAAGACAGGTTGAGTGCATGGCTTACCGCTACCGTTGGCGGACAATACAGACACAGCAGCCCCCTGCACTACGTCGTGCTCTTGGCCTCTACAGATGCAGTTCCTGGGAGATGGCCTACATGGCTATGAGTGTCATCTGTCCACATAGATGACACAGGGGCATGTATACCTGTACTTGGCACTCTACAGAGGTGGGGTGGAGTGGCACACGGCCTGGATTATGGAGGGGCCTAACCTACGGAACTCGCCCTGGCCTACGGAAACCCACAGCCCTCCTCCCCCACCCAGACCCCTCCACTGAGCGCAAAGTCTTCAGAATGTGAGTGTACTCACCCCCTTGTGTCTGCTGTGATGCCCTCAAGCGCCCATCCAACTCAGTGTAGGCAGCACTGTCGAAGTGAGTGGCCCACATCCCTGCCCTTGCCATGTGGCGCATGCATTCACACTCCTTTATGCTCGCATAACTCTGCCCCCTTCCTACCTACATCCAGCCCTCTCCACCCAGGCATAGACCATACAACTTGCACCCTATGTACTCACCTGTTGCTCTGGAGGACCGTAGAGTAGTGTGTACTGGGGGAGGACCCCGTCCACAAGCTTCTCCTACTCCTGTGCAGTGAAGGCAGGGGCCCTTTCCCCAGACGCACGTGCCATTGTCTCTTCCAGACCGAGGTCACAGCAGCACTTGCAGTGCAGGTCCTCTCCTGTTGAAGATCAGGTATCGAGTGATTGAACAGATAGAAAATGGCGGTCACGTCCGTGGCGGTGCGTATCATCACCGCCGGCGCACTTCCTCATTGGCTCCTGGGACCCATAGGGTCCAATGTTAACCAATGCAGCATTGCACCGCGGTCTTCGACCGCCTACCGCGACGGTGTACAACACCAGCGCAGTTACCTCACATCCAATTGTCCCAGTTTAGAGGTCAGGCAGCCGCCATTTCAGGGACCCACACGGCTTCATTTACAACTGCGTCACACATATGTAGGCCTGGACTCAACACACTTACAGACAACTTTTTGGATTATGTTTCGTGTACTGTGTAGCTGTGGGTACATACCTCTGAGTTACTTGACTCTGTGGTCGCTGTTGTCCTTCCTAGGCACCGTCAGCTGGGACATGTGAGGCGATCGCGGAATCCTCCGGTGTACCGACCTCTGGTGGACCTGTTGACAATGGAGGAGCGACATTTAATCATCACCTACAGGTTTGACCGTGCCACAATCCAGGAACTGTGTACCCAGTTGGAGCCAGATCTGATATCACCAATCCGCCATCCCACAGGAATCCCCCCTCAAGTGCAGGTGCTGTCAGTACTCCATTTCCTTGCAAGTGGGTCATTTCAAACAACAGTGGCCATGGCATCAGGGATGTCCCAGCCTATGTTTTCCAACGTGTTGTCCAGAGTGTTGTCTGACCTGCTGAAATATGTGAGGAGCTACATCGTTTTCCCTCAGGTGGAGGATTTGGCTACAGTTAAAGGTGACTTCTATGCCCTGGGACATATCCCTAACATCATAGGTGCCATTGATGGGATGTGGCTTTGGTCCCCCCCCCACAGGAGTGAACAGGTGTACAGGAACCTGAAGAGTTATCATTCGATGAATGTACAGATGGTATGTTTGGCAGACCAGTACATCTCGCAGGTAAATGCTATGTTCCCTGGCTCAGTGCATGACGCCTACATCCTGCGGAATAGCCGCATCCCGTATGTGATGGGTCAACTCCAGAGGCACCGTATGTGGCTATTAGGGGACTCAGGTTACCCCAATCTGTCATGGCTATTGACCCCAGTGAGGAATCCCAGGACCAGGGCAGAGGAACACTACAGCGAGGCCCATGGGCGGACTAGGAGGGTGATCGAACCCACCTTCGGCCTCCTGAAGGCCAGGTTCAGGTGCCTTCATATGATAGGTGGTTCCCTATTCTACTCACCAAGGAAGGTGTGCCAGATCATCATCGCCTGCTCGATGCTTCACAATCTTGCTTTACGACGCCAGGTGCCTTTTCTGCAGGAGGATGGTCCAGATGACGGTGTTGTGGCAGCTGTGGAGCCTGTGGACAGTGATGAGGAGGAAGCAGAGGAAGAAGACATTGATAACAGGGACTCTGTCATACAGCAATATTTCCAGTGACACACAGGTGAGAACACATTTTTTTACTATTACTTTTACTTTCACACTTCTACCTCTATCCTGTCTGTCAATTTGAAGCAGTATATGCTAACTGAGTGGTCCATTTCCATTACGATTTCAGAGGTGTGGTTACCAACGTGTGTCATCTGCTTGCATCCTTCATGGGCTTGTGATGTGTGACATAGGTATGTTGACATTACATTTTCGAACGGATTTTGTCATTGTCATAGCTAATACACATTTTCAAAATCACAGACTGACTCCAGATTGTTTTGTGGTTCAAGGGTGTTTATTAAAGTGCTAATTATTGGAGGTGGTGGCTAAATGGTGATGGGTGATGGTGGAGGAATGTCCATGGCAGAGTCCAGTCCATTAGTCTCACAGGTGCACTGCCCATATGGGCATAGGAAGTGGAGCTGGAACAGTTCCAATCTGGACAGGGACACAAAGTGGGACAGTGGGATGACAATCAGGGTGGTCTAATTTCCTGGCGGGGGTCTTGCCATCTTGCTCTGTCCTGTTCCTGGATCTCAGGGACCGCTTGCGGGATGGTTCTCCGTCTGCAGGGGGTGGGGTGCTGGTGTGGTGGTCCTGTGGCGGGGCGTCCTGTCCACTAGCGCCGGTGGAGGTGGTGGGCAGTTCATCATCCAGGCTAGTGTCAGGGGCCCCTTGGAGTGCCACGGTGCCCCTCATGGTCTTCTGTATATCCTTCAGCACCCCTACTATGGTGCCCAGGGCGGAGCTGATGGTTCTGAACTCCTCCCTGAACCCCAAATACAATTCGTCCTGCGTGCGCTGGGTCTCCTGAAACTTGGCCAGTACCATTGCCATCATCTCCTGGGAGTGGTGGTATGCTTCCATGATGGAGGAGAGTGCCTCGTGGAGAGTGGGTTCCCTGGGCCTGTCCGCCCCCTGTCGCACAGCAGCCCTCCCAGTTCCCCTGTGTTCCTGTGCCTCTGTCCCCTGGACAGTGTGTCCACTGCCAATGCCCCCAGGTCCCTGTTGTTGTTGGGGTGGTGGGTTATCCTGGGTTCCCTGTAATGGTGGACACACAGCTGATTGACGTGTCCTGGGAACGGAGGTATGGGCCTGCTGGGTGGGTGCTGTGCTGGTGTTACCAGAGGGTGGAAGGTCAGTGTTGGGCTGTGCCTGTGCGAGGGGAACCAACTGTCCCGAGGCCCACGATGGTCCGGGCTGGTCATCTTGATCCAGTAGGCCAGAGCTGCTGTCATCACTGTGGGCCTCTTCTGTGGGTGGGGTAGAGATGTCTGGACCCTCCTGTCTGGTGACGTTAGGTAGTGATCCTGTAGGGGTATAAAAGCATGATTATTGCATCTGTGTGTGTCATTGTGTGAAATGGGTGGGTGAGCGTGTACTCCAGTGCTAGCTTTCCTGTGTGGGGGCTTGTGTAATATTGTTTAGGGGTTGTTATGGGTATGTGCAGTGGGCATGCTTTAGTGATGGGTGTCCATGCTTTGTTGTGTCATGCAGGGCTTGGCGTTGGGATGTGTGGTTTGTGTTATTAGTACATTAGTGAGGAGTTGGAGTGATAGGGGAGGGGGTGAGGGTGGGGGTGTGTGATAGCATGCAGGTAGGGTGGGGGATATGATAGTTAAGATTAGACTTACCAGTGTCCATTCCTCCACCGACTCCTCCAAGGCCCTCTGGATGCATAATGGTCAAGAACTGCTCCTCCCTTGTTGTTAGTTGTGGGGGAGGAGGTGGGGGTCCGCCACCAGTCCGCTGAATCGCGATGTTGTGCCTGGAGACCACGGAACGCACCTTCCCCCATAGGTCGTTCCACCTCTTCCTGATGTCCTCCCGATTTCTTGGGTGCTGTCCCACTGCGTTGACCGTGTTGACGATTCTTCGCCATAACTCCATCTTCCTAGCTATAGAGGTGTGCTGCACCTGTGATCCAAATAGCTGTGGCTCTACCCGTATGATTTCCTCCACCATAACCCTGAGCTCCTCCTCCGAGTACCTGGGGTGTCTTTGGCTTTGCATGGGGTGGTGTAGGTGATGTGTGGGGTGGTGTATGTGGTGATGAGTGTGGTGATGTGTAGTGGTGTGTGGTGTTTTGCTCGTGGATGTTGTGTGGGTGATGGTGTTGTGTGTCTCTGTGTGGTGGGGTTGTCTACTGCTGTGCTCTCTCTGTCGCCTTCGTCTCTATTTTTTGGTCGTAGGGGTTTGTGGGTGATGTGGGTGTGTGTTTTATATTGTGTTGGATGTGTGGGAGTGGTGTTTGTATGTGAAAAAGGTGTGTATATTTGGAATTGTCCAATGTGGCGGTGTTTTGGAGATGTGTGTGTATTTTGAGCGCAGCAGTGTGTACGGCCAATGGAATACCGCGGTTGAAAGACCGCCGCATGGATTCGTGTGTCGTAATAGCATGGGCGTGTTTCAGTTGGCATGACGGTGGAGGTTTTGTTTTCGCCATTTTATCACTGACCTTTGGTGTGGCGGAGTTGTGTGGGTGTCTGAATTTCGGCGGATTCTGAGATATGGGTCATAATAGCTGTTGTGGAATTCCGCAGCCGCGGCGGTGTATTGGCGGTCTTCTGCACAGCGGTAAGCGGCTTTTACCACCAATGTTGTAATACCCCCTTAATGTTTTCTAGCATATAGAATCAACCAGAGCTCAAATGATTAAAAAAAGGTTGCACTGGAAAGGGACAAAGTCTAGAGTTCAGGCCACCCATGAAGTAACACTGTTAAACTTACCTTCAGAAGTGTTTCTTGATTCAGGAAACTGGTCCATAGCACCAGCCAAGGTTCAGAGGCTCTGGTTTACCTTTTGGGGTCTGGGACTACAACTCCCACAATACACCTATTCAACTTATAGAGTTGCTCCAAATGTCTCCAAACTTCTGAATCTTCTTTCAGAGGTCCCTTTTGGGTCCTTGAAGTGTCTACAGCTCACCCCAAGGTTCCAGAAGCTCTGAGATGCTCCTTGAGGGTGCGGACTACAACTCTCAGAATGCACCTAGCTCAAACTCAAATTGGCCGCTGATCACTGATCAGCTGGTCAGTTTCTTCAGGATCTGTAACAGGGGACTCTGGTTACCTCCTAAGGTGGATGGTGTGGGACCTAGAAGTTGGAGCTTTCAGGTGAGGTTTCAGCCCTGGGGACCCCATCCACTAGGACTGGGGCATAAACAAATGAAGAAGGGAGCAGAGTGGTCCCCCTCCCCAAGCCTATTTTGGCCCGGGGACCACATCCTCTGGGACCCAGCTATAAACAAGTGGATGAGGAGGGGCTGCACAGCCCCCTTGTCAGGCTGTTTTTTGTCCTGGGGACCCCATCCACTAGGGCTTGGCCATGTCTCTTGGGTGCACCAGGGCACCCAGTGTGCAATGGGACCTTAGGGGAAGCCTCAAGGCCCCGGGGAGATGGCAGTCTCTGGGAATGCGGGGGTCACAGGTGCCCCCCCCACTTTAAATTTGTTAAAGGTGGCAGACCCATGGGCTACTGGGAAGCCAGGTGGCCCCCCATGTGTAATTTATTTGAAGCCCTGGGGAGGTGGCAGTCTCCAGGGAAGGGGGGTTAAAAAATCCACCCCCCTCATTGTTTCATTTTAGCCCTGAGGAGTTGGTGGTCCCTGGGCAGGGGCTCCAAAATGGATCCCCCTCAATATTTCATTTTGACCACGGGGAGGTGGTGAACCCTGGGACAGCTGGGGGCCTATATTTAATTTAACCCTGAGGAGGTGGTGGTCCCCAGGGCTAATAGAAACCCTGAGAGGGAGGCTCTGTGAGCAACCCCTCTTAATTAAAAGCCCCAATGTCCTTGAGACGTGACCCACACAGGGGTTATTAAATGAAAAGGGTGGGAGATCTCCCTTTTTTGTTTAAAAACATTGGAAAATCCTCGGGTCCGGATCCACAGATTTCAATATATTAAAAAAAATGCATTTCAGCCCTGGCCAGAGGTAAGTGGTCAGGGTGTCCCTTCCCTGGCCCCCTTTTTTTTTGCATTTTTTTCTGAGACTTAGTTGAAGTTGAGTCCCAAGAAAGTTGCCAACACTTCCTGCTTGAAGTATTGACAGCCAATCAGATATCTGCACAGGGACATTTGGATCCAGAGATGCTCCACGTCCCTGTATATCTGTATTTTTTTTAACTCTAATTTCTCTAAAACTACAGAACAGATTCACATAAAATCTGTAAAAACGGCAAATGAATTTGGCCCTCATTATGACATTGGCAGTAAATCCCACTTACCGCCAGGCTGACTGCTGCCAACTTATCACGGCGGCTGCGGATATCCATTCACCAAATTATGACACATGCACACCAATCCATCAGTATTCAGCCACATACACCAACCTGGAAGCCCAAAGGTCAGTGATAAACTGATGGTATCAAAACCCACAGCGTTACGCCAACAGAACAACACCCATCACATTATGACCCATGAATCACCACGGCAGACATTCAAAGGTGGTAAACTATCTGCAGTACACACCGTTGCACTCAAAATGGACACACACAAACAAAAAAAAACACATTGGACAATTCAAACAACACACATCTGACACCCATACACATGCCACACCACTATAAAATACACACTCACATTTCCCACAACCCTTTACCATTTCAAACCATTGCCAGCAGAGAGACCACTGACACAACTAGAGCCACACACTATTTTCACCTATACACCACTCACACACCCCACATCACACACCCCAACACATTACCCAATACACCCTCACCTGCACACCTCACACAACAACCATGGCACCACAAAGATACCCCCGTTTCACAAAGGAGGAGCTAAGGGTCTTGGTGGAGGAAATTATCAGGGGAGAGGCACAGTTATTTGGAGCACAGGTGCAGCAGATTTCGATAGCTAGGAAGATGAAGCTATAGCGGAGAATTGTGGACAGGGTCAAAGCCGTGGGACAACACCAAAGAACTGGGGATGACATCAGGAAGAGGTGGATCGACCTACGGGGGAAGGTATGTTCCATTGCAGCAAGACACCAGCTTGATGTACAGAGGACTGGCGGTGGACCCCCACCTCCTCCCCCACAACTAACCACATGGGAGGAGCTAGTCCTGACAATCCTGCATCCTGTGGCCCTAGCCGGAGTAGGAGGAGGACTGGACTCTGGTAAGTCAACTTTCTACTACTACTACCCCCTACCTGCATGCCATCACATATCCCTATCCTCACTTCCATTACTCCACTCCATCCCACACACCCCACCATCACATCTCACTCATCCCAATGCCAAGCCCTGCATGCTGTACCAATGCATGGACACTACTCACAGCCCTGCATGGGCACTCATCACTAAAGCATGCACAGCATATAGAACTAACTATCTCACTATACACCAACGTACCCAAGTGAAAGCTGGCAGGGCAAATCCAACCAAAGAGGGAAAGCCACGGATGCACAATATGTCAGACACAGAAACCATAACACATCATTTACATCCCCACAGGTACCCCAGCCAATGTCAGTGGAGATGAGGTACCAGCACTATCCATTCCCCCAACTGAAAAGGCCCACAGTGATGACAGCAACTCTGGTCTTCAGGTTCTGGATGACCTACCTGGCCCATCAGGGACCTCTAGACAGCCAGTTACCTAGGTCCAGTCACACACCACCACAGAGCCTCCCCCATCAGGAAACACCACTATAGCACCCACCCAGCGTACCCACACCTCTGTCCCCAGGACACATCAATCAGCAGTGTGTCCACCTCTACAGGGACCCCAGGTCACACCGCATACCCAAGACAATCAGGACCTGTGGCAGTGGGCACACCTGTCTGGGTACAGAGGCACAGGCCAACAGGGAATTTGGGAGCAGTGGTGTGCACCAGGGGGAGGAGAGGCCCAGGGAACCGACTCTCCAGGAGGCACTCTCAGAGATCCATGGACCCTATCAACATTCCCAGGACACGATGGGCCAGACAGGACAGGAGAACAGGAGGCTACAAGAGGGACAGCACCAGGGGATCAGGGAGGACTTGCAGGCCATCAACAACACCCTGATCTCCATAGCAGGGGTGCTGACAGACATGGCCAATATGATGAGGGAGGCAGTCTCACAACAGCGGGCCCCTGCAACTAGCCAGACATCAGAACAGCCTTCCATTTCCGCTGCCACTAGTGGACAGGAGGCCCAGCCACGGGACTCACAGGCCACCAGCACCCCTCCCCCTGCAGAAGGAGAACCACCCCGCAAACGTTCCCTGTGATCCATACAGAAGCCAGAGACACTTGCCAAGACACCGCCAGGAAATTAGACTCTCCTGATTGTCACCCTTGTGTCCCACCCTGTCACCCTGTCCACCATGAACTGCCATTGCTCCCCTTCCTATGTCCCCTTGGACAATGCTCCTGTGCTACAAACAGACCAGAACAATACCCTGGATTTTCCTCCATCATCACCCCATCCCATTGAACTTGCCCCTCAATATTTTAGCACTTCAATAAACACCCTTGTATCATCATCATCATGTATATCAAATATGTATTCATTGAAACAGGTACAAACATTGCAAATCAACTGTAAAGAAAATGAGCATAGATTATTGACCTGTAGCTGGCTGCAGTGATCACACCAGGAGCATATGTGAGGACACCAACATCTGCAAAATGAATTGCAAGAGGTAACAGTAAGTGGGCATAGAAGTAGGAAATATCAGCATGCCATTGCCACAGAAATTCAAACAAATGTCATTGAAATGTGAAGTAACACTGTCCTACCTGTGTGTCATTGGAAGTATTGTCTGATCACAAATGTTCTGTTGTCCTCATCCTCTGCCTCCTCATCCTCAGTGTCCACAGGGTCCACTGCTGGCACACAGGCAACTCCAGCCTCCTACTCCGGCAGGAGTTAGAGAGACTGGTGGATGGGGTCCTACCACAGTAGGGACTGCTGTTTGGGTCTCCAGACCAGCAGGTGAGTACACTGTGGGCACAATACATGTGGCATGGATGCATGGAGTTGTGTGTGTGAAGGCCTCATATGAGGGGGGGTGGGTGGATGTCCTCTGGGCAATGTACAGGTTGTGTGCTGGGCCATGCGTGTGTAAATAGCGATGGAAATGGGTATGAAGGGCCATATGTTTAATAGGCAGGACTGTTTGTCTAAATCTATTTTCCTGTGTGTATTGGCCTCTGCAGGTCAGCGCCCATCAATACAAGGGTATATGGCGTGCCATCGCCAAGGAGGTGTGGATTCTGGGGGTCCATGGCAGGCAGAGCACCCACTGTTGCAAATGGTGGGGGGACCTGAGATGCTGGGCATGGAAGGCAGCAGAGGCCCAGCTGGGGTGCCCGTTGAACCCTGACCTCCCTGATGGCCAGCATACTGGCAGTGGCCTATCCTGATCTGGATGGGCTCTTGAGGGCATCACAGCAGCCACAAGGGGGTGAGTACAGTGCCCATCATTATAACTTACTCAAGGTAGGGTGGTATCCGGGTGGGGAATGTGTGTCAGTGGGTGCCCCTAGGCCAGGCCTGACATTGCAGCATATGTCCCCTGGTGGCTAGGGTTCAGAAGGGGAAATTTTGCAACCTAGCTCGTAGGCATCCACTACTGGTTGGGGATGCGTGGGTCCCAGGTGTGCTGCAATTGATGGTGTGTGCCCCCCCCCATGCTTTGGCCGCTAACTATTTCTCTGATGGTGTAATGGCATATTACGTATGCCTGTTCCCTGTGTGTGAGGGTGCTGTGTATGCCAACTGTGGTGTTGGTGCAGCCATTGACCAAATGTATCCTTTGTCTCTTCCCCCCCATTTTCTTTGTCTCTATCTGTCCTTATGTGCATTAGCATCATCTGGCGGAGGAGCAGAGGCACCGGAGATGGAGGGAGCTGCATCCCACAGGACCCAGGAGGCAGAGTCCACCAACGCTGAGGGCACCAGTGGGATGGATGGTGAGAGGAGCACCACGGCGGAGACTGGAGGGGACATTTCTGACATAGATACCTGCTCCGATGGAAGCTCCCTGGTGGTGGCAGACACTTCTGTGACAACCCCACCTACAGGTACATCCGCCCCACCCCCATACCAGCACCGCCCTCCCAGCACCCCTCTTTGAGTTGCCTGTGCCTGCTCAGAAAGAAGGGTGGGCATTTCCTTCTCCCCAGGCACCTCAGGCCCTACCCCAGTGAGCCCTGCTGCCCTGAGTGAGGAGGCTATTGCCCTCCTGAGATCCATCTCTGTAGGGCAGTCAACCATTGTGAATGCCATCCAGGGGCTGGCAGCCCAGATGCAACAATCTAATAAATTCCTGGAGGGGATTCACACTAGATTGGCGGCCCAACAGAGATCAATCCAGGCTCTAGCCTCCTCTCTGATGGCGGCCATTGTCCCTGTTTCTACCGTCCCCCTCCAACTTCCACTTCCCAGTCCCATTCTCCTCAACCCCAACCCATCCCAGCCATACATACTGATGAGCATACAGCTCATGCACCTGCACCCAAAAGCAGCTGACAGACACCTCCAAAGACTACTCCCTCATCCTCCACTCCCATTCCTTCTCCCTCTTCCCGCCCCAATGTCCCTAAAAAACTGTTCCTCTCCACCACTGACCTCTTCCCTACCCCTCCCCCCTGTCCTGCACATATGGGTAGGGTAGGAAGAACCCAGCCAAGCACCTCAGCCACACAGTCTACGGTCCCAGTCATCACCACATCCACTCATGGTGGAAAGGGATCCAGGCCACATGTCCTGAAGTTAAAGGAGCCTGCACCAGGCAGCCTAAAGGGAAGGGAGCCTGCACCAGCAGCAGGAAGATCAAGGAGCCTGCATCAGGCAGCCTAAAGGGAAAGGAGCTTCCACCAGGAGGCAGGAAGACCAAGGAGCCTGCCCCAGCAGGCTAGAAGGGAAAGGAGCCTGCCCCAGCAGGCAGGAAGACCAAGGAGCCTGCCCCAGCAGGCAATAAGGGAAAGGAGCCTGGGCCAGGAACTGTGACAGATCCCCCACCACCAACCATGGTTGTGCACCCATCTGAGGTTGCAGGGGATGGGCAGGATCCTCCCCCCACCAGCAGCACCACCACTGTTCAGCCATTCCGAGGTTGCAAGGGATAGACAGGAGTCTTTCCCCACCAACAGCACCACCACTGTGCAGACATCTGAGGTTGCAGGGGATGGGCAGGAGCCTACCCCCACCAGCAGCTCCACCACGGTGGAGCCATCCGAGGTTGCAGGGGATGGGCAGGAGCGTCCCCCCACCAACAGCCACACCACTGTGCAGCCATCACCGCCGGTGGACGGTATGTAATCCTGCCTCCATGGGCTGCTGTGTGGCCTGCCCCCTCCAGAACCAGTGGGTATGACACCCAGCTGAGAGACTGTGGTCTTGCACTCCCCAAGATCAAGTGCAGGGCAGGTTTCCCCCTCCAGAACCAGTAGGTATGACACCCAGCTGAGAGACTGTGGCCTTGCACTCCCCAGGATTAAGCACAGGGCATGTTGCCCCCTCCAGAACCAGTGGGTATGACACCCAGCTGAGAAACCGTGGCTTTGCACTCCCCAGGATCAAGCACAGGGCATGTTTCCCCCTCCTGAACCAGTGGTCTTGTTACATCTCCTGGCTAAGGTGCCCCACTGACCCCCATCCCCCTCAGGTGCCTGCCTATTTACCAACGGATGCCCCTGCAGTGCTCTCTCCGTCTTGAAGCAGGTGACATGTGTGGCCTTGGACTTTGGCCTGTGACCATGTGGCCCACGCAAATTGTGGACTGGGCTGTGTCCCTTTTTCTGTACATATGCATATATCTATTATCTTGCCTAACTTATGTTTCATACTGTGTTGATCTCATTACATTCACATTTGTGAAATCGTTTTGTCCTTGCATTATTCAGCCAAGTGACTGGGTAAAATTGTTTTCATAATGCATCTGGTTGTGTGTATGGTGTGTGTGTGTGTGGGGGGGGTGTTGTGCATGTATGTGTCACTCTCTTTTTCCTCTCCCCCTCCCTTGTGTGCCAGGCGGATGTACTCACCTTCGTCGTCTTTGCCGGCGATGATGTTCGTGGTGGAGCAGAACGTGGAAGATCATTGGGAAGACATGCAGTTAATGTTCCATGGCGGCGTGGTTGTTCCCTGTGTTTCCAATGGTGAGTCCTTTCATTTCTGAGCTCAGTTTCTGCCAGGCTTTTGATGTTGTGGCATGTCATAATATGGTTGGTGGAACATTGACTTCCGCCTGGCTGTAGGTGGCTACCGCCATGGTGGCTGTTGTTTCCACCCTGGCAGTTGGTGTGGTACATTGGCTGTCTATCGGAGATCTTTCCGCCATTGTCATAATTTGGCAATAGTTACCTCCGGCCTGTTGGTGGTATTACTGCCATTTATCACCGACTGCCAGGGCCGTAATGAGGGCCTTTGTCATTTTCTAGCTTGGCGTGGATGGCACCGCGCCAATCCTATGCTTAAAAACTTTGCTAGAAAAACCGACATTTGAGGTGAGCAAATTCAGAGTGTCCCTGGTGTGTAGCAGGGTACTCTTCACTGGAACTGCTCTCCACCTAAACTTGGGAACTAGCCAGACTTCTCTCTTTTGCTTTGCATAATTTATACATCACTGTAACACTGAACACTGAAAGTTTTTTCATATATATATATATATATATATATATATATATATATATATGTATATAGATATATATATATTCACTTAAAAATACAACATTTACAGGGAACTTATAGTTACGCTCACATTTTAAATGTACACAAGTATAAAAATTCACCTGTTGTATTTATAGTTAATTTAGAGTACAGTTTTCTCATCAATAATTTTACTGCAAATATTACAGTGATAATATTAATGATGTCATATAACATGTCATTAGTAATGTAATATCTGTGGTAATGACAAAGCATGGTGAGGGTGAGAGTTATAGTTAACTTAGGGCATGAGTTATAATTCGTGGAAATACGTTTAACTATAACAGGTGAATTTCTATGGTTTTGTTGGTTTAAAATGTGAGATTAAGTATAACGTCCCTGTAACCTTTGGATTTTTTAAGTGAATTTCTATGTTTTTTTAAATTATATTTCCTAACTATAACATCCTATAATCTTTGTTTTTATCAGTGAATTTCTAAGGTTTTTTTAATGCAAACTGATAATAATTACTATACATTACTCCAACCACGACTGCACGTGGCAGGGGTTGGCCACAGGACCTGGCCTGTGGCCAGGGCTTGTGGCCAACCCTCTGTAACCAGCCAACCCCACACCACACACAGCCTTCAGCCCAGTGTGGAAGGGGTTGGCTGCAGGGCCTGGCCACTGCGGCCAACACCCTACAGCCACCTAACCCCACAAAATGCATAGCCTTCCGCCGTGCGTGGTGAGGGTTAGCCACAGGGCTGGCCTATAACCACCCAACAGCGTTCCACTTTCAATGAGAAATGTTCTGACAAATAAAATGTATTTGACAAGTAAAAAGAGTGAGATCACTTTTCTGTATTTACCTTAAATGTTTCAAGTTGAAAATAATTTAAAGCTGACAATTGACAACTAATACACCTAGACTGGTACCCTCAACCTGTTGTTTGAGGATCTGAGACCTTAACCACTAGGCCACAGGTAATTTCTTGCTACACAGTGTCCAGTCATCTCTCCGAAATCAAGCCAAAGTTGGTGATGGGGAAAAAATGTAAATGTTCCATCACAAGGATTGTTTAACATTCAAAACACTAGTAAATAAACAGACACTGTGCCATGAAGTACCAGGATTTAA
Source organism: Pleurodeles waltl (assembly GCF_031143425.1). Lineage (NCBI taxonomy): Eukaryota > Metazoa > Chordata > Amphibia > Caudata > Salamandridae > Pleurodeles > Pleurodeles waltl. The sequence goes on from NC_090436.1 coordinate 845,394,812, forward strand.
ACCTTCAATCTACTGAGTGACAGTCCAAGAGCTTTATTAGAAGGCCAGATATGACTCTTCTGCTGTGCATCAAAAGGTAACTATCACATGCAAGCCAAACATCTTCCTAGTGTGACGCTTTAAAGTTATTGTATGGATAGATCATTGCAATAACAACCTCTCTCTTGATCTCTCTCTCTCAACCCATTATGATAGTGATTACGAGAAAAACTAATAGTACTGCGGGGGGAACCTCAAAGTCCCCTTGGTCCCAGCCAGCTTCCATTCCCTGCGGGAGTCGGAATTGCTCCAACAAGCAGGGGGCTGAAATGTGACATTTCAGCTCTTTGCTTGCAGGAGTAATTTTTTCATCTCTTTTCCTGCGTGCAAACTTCTCTTTCAGCAAGCAGGAGCTGTTTGACGGCTTCCGCTTGCTGAAATAGAGTTATGCTTGCTTTAGCTTGGTGGTAGGCACCTCAGGAGGTGTCAGGAGCTAGCCTGGGGCGGGGGGATGGCCCCCAGGGCCATCTGTGCTTCCATTAGGGTGGCTGAACAGACCCCCAAAATGTTTTCAATTTAGCCCCAGGGAAGTGATGGTCCCCGGGGTTGGGAATCCATGGCAGATCCCCTCCTTTGAGTTATTAAAACCCTGGGATGGTAGTGTCTCCAGGGCACAGGCGAGCCATGCAGTCCTCCCATACATAACAGTTTATTGCCCGGAGAGGCGGTAGTCCCAGGAGTGCAAAGGGGCCATGCGGGCCACCTGCTTAGTTTTACATGGATTTGCCACAGGGAGGGCCCTGGGGTCCGTGAGGCCTGGCATGCCACCCACAATGATAGTAGTTCATTGCCCCAGGGAGGTGGCAGTCCTTGGGGCTGGGGTGCCATGCAGGCCCCTCGCATAGATTTATGTGGATTTGCCAGGGAGGTAGAGGTCCCTAGGGAGTAGGGTATACACACGGCCCTGCATACTATAATACTCTAGCCCTGTGGAGGTGGAGGTGGTGGTCCCTAGGGCTTTGATGAGCCCTGGGAGGAGGATCCCTGTGCCCCTTGCTATATTTTATAAATGCCCCCAGGATCTGGCCCACCCAGGGGCAAAATGAAAATTAAGCGCTGGAGACCGTGCTTGCTTTTATTAAATACACAGTAAAATTTACATATATTAATTATTTTCTCCATGAATTGAAATAAAATGCATTTTGGGCTGGGGTGTCCTGGGGGACCCCTTTTCCAAGGCTAGGGATTAGGATAATTGTACCCTGTGTCATTTCTTTTTTTAAAAAAATTTCTTAGACTCAGTTGAAGCCGAGTCTCAAAATGGCAGGCAACACTTCCTAATTGAAGTATTGGCAAGCAATCAGATCGCTGCACGTGATTGGGAGGATTTGCAAACCCTTTGCTCCTCTATATATACAAATTTGTTTTTCTTTTAATATTTCAAAAACTACTAAACAGATTTAAGCCAAATACCAAATGGATTCTCGCAGGACCATAGGCTACGTGTCTGCCATATTTGGTGTAATTCTCTCCATCAGTTCGGGTTGTAGTCATGTTTAAAATCCCTATGGGAATTAACATTGGAAAAGCACTTTTTTTGACAACCTCTTTTTCTTGGCCCCACTTGACAGATCATCCTGAAATATTCCATGCACAACACGACCCGATGTGATACTTATTTTTGTAGAAAACTTCGTAAAGACTCGTCAAATGGTAGCAAAGATATAGGCAAGTCAAAAAATGCTTTTACCAAGTAAACTAGGTCCTAACTATAACTACCTTCTGGTGACCACCACGTGAAATGGCGCCACCATACTGCTAGTGGTGACGGTGTAGTGAGTGCCAAATTATGAGTCACAAAACACAAAACACCCAAAAACGGACACAAAACCAACACCACTAGGCCAACTACAGCGAAAGAGTGACTGATCAACTGCCGTCCCTGCCATGCCGACACCATTCTGACCGTCATATTTAGAGGCAACCTCTAGCACAGCAGTACATGCACAGTGGTAAACCATTGGTGGTTCGCACCGTGGAGGTACAAAAAGGCACCACCGAATGTAGCCAACACCACATTGGCCAGTTTGAATATCCCACACCCAAAACTCATTCACACACCACGCACACCTGCACACACCACCATATAACACCCCCACACACACACACCCACACTCCCTAGCGACAACTACGAGCAGACACACCCGACACAAGGCACACCCCAAACATAACATAGACAATCACACTGCACACATTGTACAAATCAACACCACAGCCCACCAGCATCCACAGCCAAACCCCCCCACATCACTACATACCCACCCCAATACATGTCATGCCAGAAGCACCCACGGTTCACCGACAATGAGTTGTGGGTCATGGTGGACAAGATCATCAGAGTAGAGCCACAGCTAATGGGTAAACATCGATATGCAGCAAAATGGAGTTAAGGCAGAGGATCGTCGACAGGGTCACCGCAGTCGGCACCTACCCACTCACAAGGAAGGGCATCAGGAAGAGGTGGAACGACCTCGGAGGAAAGGTCCATTCCGTGGTGTCCAGGTATCAGATAGCCATCAGCAAGTCTGGTGGTGGGCCCCCTCCTCCTCCCCTTGAGATGACATCCTGGGAGGAGAAGGTCTAGGACATCATGCAACCTTAGGGCCTGACTGGCATCAGTGGAGGGCTCGACAGTGGTAAGTCAACAATACCCCAAGCACTAACCACCCCTGCCCTGCATGCCTCCCCATCACCCACCCTACAATCTACTATAACCCACCCCACTGCACCCGTCCCAAGGGACCTCACAATCAGAGGTGTGCCCCATAGTACTGGGGCCGGAGTCAAGGGCTCACACCCCAGACAAGGAAGGCCCCTGTGCTACTGGGAGTGGGCACACTGTGCCAGGGGCACAGGCATAGGGGGGCAGGGATAGTGGGAGGGGAATCATGGTCCTAGGCTCGGGCAGCCACACTAACTGACTGCCCAGGAGGCCCTCAAACCAAGTCCTGAGTACATACCAACAGATCCAGGACACAGTGGCCCAGATCCTTGCTACCATGCTGGAGACCCAGAGGCCCACAATGCCACCATGGCCTCCATAGTAGGGGTGTTCAAGGACCCTCCACGTCAGCGGCAACCAGTAGTATAGAGGCACCGCCACAGGACCCACAGGACTCTAGCACACCTACCCCTGTAGCTGAGGAACCACCACACAAGCAAGGACGTCCAACTAGAAAACCAGCCGGACATGATACCAAGACCATGACCACCACCAGGAAGGGACCCTCTCCTGAAAATTCACCCTTGTGTGTGACTGAGACAACCTGACCACTGTCCAGTCTCATGTCTCTGTTTTCCCATGGTCCTGGACTTAACACAGCTGGCCTCACTGCTCTGATGATCTCAGCCACCATGACCCCACTCATCACCCCTTGCACTTGTCCCTACAAAATAAACAACATTGAACACTGTTATTGCCTACATCTTTACATGTAATGAGTATGAATGTAACTGCCAATACATGTGCAACTGGCAATCCATCACCCAGCACATGCATGGGAGGGTGACAGAGGGGGGGTAAAAATGCAGGGAGGTCGATTATGGAGCAGTCAGTGGCTGGAGAAATGTGTCAAGGGAGGCAACTAGTCAGACAGGGACCAGAGTACACCACTACAATGTCCTGAAAGTAGAGCAACACAGGAACAACAATCAATGTATGAGTGACATATGCCAATTCAACATAAATGCACTGTAGGAATAGGTATCCAAGGCAGGTATGGTAGTCAAGTCCACAACCATGTGGCCAGTCCCAACACACAGAAACAACACATACCAACCCAATGGTACCACCCTCACAGCACCCAGTGCCAGACCTGACCCCATACCCACTGCCACCAACAACAGTGTAGCATTGCCATCCAATGTTGACTCACAGGATAGATGTGCTCAGATGTAACAACCATGTTTGGCACACACATAGCACTTGAACTGGCAGTTGTACATACAGGTTGATGGCACTAGTGTACCAGCAGAACAACTACCTGACTATAGGTCTAACCTGTACACTGTGACTACCTAAGTCATGGGCACATGTGACACCCCTCAACCCACCCAGAGTCAGAGCTGAAACCAATACCGTCAGTGGTCACAGACAACAGGTGGTAGCCGGGACAAGGCAGACAGTCGTAGATGACATATACCAGACAGGTGACACATATCTGCATCTGAGTCCAAGTACTGTCAAATCAGCTCTGCCCTGGAGTCAGCTACATCCTCATCATCCTCCTCTTCATCACTCCTCATGTCCCCTTCATCAGCCACTGGTACAGCTACCCTCTCCTCAGCATCCAGAACTGGGATGTGACACCTCAGGGCTATATTGTGCAACATGCAGCAGGCCACAATGATCTGGCACACCTTCTGTGGGTTGTAGAGCAGGGCACCCCCGGAGATATGCAGACCCTGGAATGTGACCTTCAGCAGGCCGAAGCACCTTTCAATGACCCATCTGGTGCGACTGTGGCCTCATAGTAACAGTACTCTGCATCTGAAGTTGGATGCCTCATGGGTGTCAGGAGCCAGGGCAGGTTGGGATAGCCAGAGTCACCTGTGTGCACAGAGTTAAGAGCCATGTCAAGACCAGGAGTGCGGCAGGGCAGGGATACAAGAGTACAGAGAGCTGAGGGGCACACATATGCACCAGTCCCTCGTAAGTGGTGCCGTCATGTGTGGGATGCTGCTGTTCAGCAGGATGAAGGAATCATGCACATAGCCAGGGAACCTGGCCGTCACCTGGAAGATGTATTGGTCTGCAAGACACTTCATCTGCATGTTAACCGAATGAAAGTTTTTGCGGTTCCAATAGACCTGTTCACTCCTCCTGGGTGGCACAAGGGGTCAATGTGGGTGCCATCAATGGCCCCAATGACATGAGACATGTGCCACTCTGTAGAAAGCAGCCTTGACAGTGGGCTATTCTGCATGTTGGGAGAACCGGATGTAGATGCCCAGATGTTTGAGCAGGGCACATAGTACATCCCTCAGGACATTGCTAAACATGGGCTGCAACATCCCTGCTGACAGGCCCACTGTGATATGGAAGAATCCTGAGGCAAAGTAGTGGAGTACTGACAACACCTGCACTGTGGGAGAGATGGCATTGGGATGGTGAATGGCAGGTAACAGATCTAGCTCCAACTGGGCCACAAGTGCCATGATGGTCTCACGCCTCATGGGTGTCAGGAGCCAGGGCAGGTTGGGATAGCCAGAGTCACCTGTGTGCACAGAGTTAAGAGCCATGTCAAGACCAGGAGTGCGGCAGGGCAGGGATACAAGAGTACAGAGAGCTGAGGGGCACACATATGCACCAGTCCCTCGTAAGTGGTGCCGTCATGTGTGGGATGCTGCTGTTCAGCAGGATGAAGGAATCATGCACATAGCCAGGGAACCTGGCCGTCACCTGGAAGATGTATTGGTCTGCAAGACACATCATCTGCATGTTAACCGAATGAAAGTTTTTGCGGTTCCAATAGACCTGTTCACTCCTCCTGGGTGGCACAAGGGGTCAATGTGGGTGCCATCAATGGCCCCAATGACATGAGACATGTGCCACTCTGTAGAAAGCAGCCTTGACAGTGGGCTATTCTGCATGTTGGGAGAACCGGATGTAGATGCCCAGATGTTTGAGCAGGGCACATAGTACATCCCTCAGGACATTGCTAAACATGGGCTGCAACATCCCTGCTGACAGGCCCACTGTGATATGGAAGAATCCTGAGGCAAAGTAGTGGAGTACTGACAACACCTGCACTGTGGGAGAGATGGCATTGGGATGGTGAATGGCAGGTAACAGATCTAGCTCCAACTGGGCCACAAGTGCCATGATGGTCTCACGCTTCAGGCAATAGGTTTGGATGAGGTGACGCTCCTCCAGGGTGGCAAGGTCGACTAGGGGCCTGTACATCTGTGTATTCCTCGTCCTCAACCTTACATCGTACCAGGGAACAGGAGCGAGTGGGTATTATGTTGTGCACTATAGACTGTGTTGACGGTCTTGATGTGGGCACAGGTCACCAAAAGTCACCTATGATGCACTAACATTTCCCCCACAACACACAATGGACATGTAACATGGCAGCCGCCTGTCTTGCATGCATGGGACAGGTGGAATTGAGCTCATTCCGCTGGCGTAACACGTCATGGCAGTAGGCGGTCACGACCGCCATGCAACTCACCATTGGTTAACACTGTTGTCTAGGGGAGGCAGGAGCCAATGGTGATTGCCAACAGCAGTGATGGTGATGTCCCGGGCAGCTGTGACCGCCATCTCATGTGCTCATGCTCACTTGACTCCTGAACCTCGTGCACTAAAGAACTCCACTGCATGTGTTGCTGTGTTCTGACTCTCATGTGTAGTGGGATAGGGTGCCAAAGTGGTCACAGTGCCAATTGACAATAGCCAAGTATTCCTACCAACTAGCCGTGCAGGATTCTGTTGGGTGTGCAGGCCATTACATGGATGTCTCACTGCCATGGGTAGTGGGCAGGTACTGGACAGGTGTGTATGGTATGCCACTCCTCATGTACATGTTTGCATCAGTCAGACCATCAGCAGTTGACATGTTCATTGTTGTGGTTTCCCCCATGGTTTTCCCAAGTTGTAGGATGTGCAAGGGTGGGCACTGCATATCATAGCATGGCATCAGATGCTGATGTTCTACCCTGTGCTACTATTGTACTGCATTGAACAATTGCACCCTGTCTCTCTCTCTCTCTCTCTCTCTTCCTCCCTCCCTGTCCTCCTCTGTCTTTGTGTGCATCAGCATCATCTGGTGAAGGAGAAGGGACACCGATGATTGGGGAAGCTGCAGCCCATTGGACCCAGGAGGCTGACACCAGCAGATCTGAGGGGACCAGAGGGACCGAGGGCAAGGAGAGTGCCACGGAGGAGACTGGATTGATCACTACATCTTATGATTCCTCTTCTGATGGTTGCTCCCTGGCGGTGACAGACCCATCTGGGACTGGCCCAGCATCATCCTTGTCTGCCACCTGCCTTACCAGCAATGCCCTCCCTGTAGCTTCCCAGCCAGTTGCCCATGCCCACTCACCCAAGAGGGTGGGAATCTCTTTCACTGCATGCACCTCTGCCCCCCCCAGTCAGCCCTGCTGCCCTCATTTAGGAGGCTATTGACCTCCTGAGGTCCATCTATGAGAGGCAGACAACTATCATGAATGCCATCCAGGGACTGGCATCCCATATGTAACAGACCAATGCATTCCTGGAAGGCATTCACGGTGCCTTGTCTGGCCTACAGAGATCCTTTCAGGCTCTGGCCTCCTCCTTGAAGGTACCTGTTCCCAAACCCATATCCCTCTCCCCTCACACATCCAAGACACACCTACTGACCCACATCCATCCACATTAACAGACACGGTATGTAAGGACAGACATATGCACCACAAACACCACCACTCCCATGCACACACACAAAAGAAACATGCAGACATGAAAACATTCACACCCTGTACCGACTCCCCCACCACCTCCCCCCCACAATCTACACCACTCACACCTGCAGTCAACACCACATCAGTCACTGATCTTGCTAAGTGTGCCCTCACTAAAACCGTCACCTCGTTATCGGACCACAATTTGTGCACCCCATACACTACTGGCACAGACACCATGACTGCCAACACACCCTCATGCAGCAAATTCACCCTAACTGTAGATACCACCCCAACATACACTCACACTTCCCCCTGCCATCTCCCTGCATCTCCTCCCCACCTCCTCCCAGTACATATAAACAACCACACTCACCCACCCACAGTCCCCCAGCACTCACATTTCATCACCCACCCACCTGCAACCAAGGCACCTCTTCGTACACACCGCACAACCATACCCACTTCCTCCACTCCCAAACGTCCTTACCATGACCTCACTTGTGTCCCCCAAAAACATTTCTTCAGAGATTTTTCCCTGTTCCCCACCACTGCCCCAGTGTTTTTTCCTCCCAGCCCCCTGCTGCCCTTCCAAGGCCCCTGCCTTCCACCTCCCAGTCCACCACTGCCCCTCGCCATGCCCCTCCACCATCTGCACTTCCACCCCTGTCAAGTCCACTGCTCCTCCTGCCAAACCCAAGTCCATGCCCACTTCCTCCACTTCCAAGGCCAAGCTCGCTCCCTCTACTTCTAAGGCCAAGCCCACTCCCTCCAGTTCCAAGGCCAAGCCCAAACACCCCTCAGGTAGACCCACCCCACAATGCCCAAGAATCCCCCTTCTAAGCCCATACCAAAAGACACCCCTTCCAAGCTCAAAGCCCCCAATCCCACCCTTGAGGTGCCTGCATACCCCACTGATGCCTCTGCCCTGTGGAGGCCTGCACTTAGCAGTTAGGAGTCAAGTTGGGGCGTCACCTTGTGCCCAGTGCACTGTGGGAGTTTTGGACTGGCCCTTGGGCCTGTGTGTTCATAGATTTTTTCCTGATTTTAATATTTATAATATATCTACTACAGAACACCGTTGGTGTTGATTGTACCTACCTAGTCCTGGCTTTCCTTTACATGTATGTGTGGTGGTTGTGAGTATTTGCATATATGCATGTATGTATGTGTGTGTGTGTGTTAGTATGGGTGTTTGTTTGCGTGTGTATGGCTGTGGTTTCCCGTGTCATGTCTGTGTTGTGTGAGTGTACCATCATTGTTCCCTCCAGTGTGTGCTAGGCTGGTGTACTTATGGTTGGTATCTTGGTCGCCGTCACTGGTCCAGGACTTGCATGGCCAGGGAGAGCATTGGGAGGAGTTGCAATTTGCGTGCCATGGCTCCTACGGACGTGCCTGTGTTCCTGAAGGTGGATGTTCCCTTTTATATTTTTCGTTTTCACCAGGCTTTTGATGGTTGTGGATCGTCCCCTGAAATCCTGGCGGTGTGCAACCTCGTAATGTGTTCGTGGGATACTGCCTGACCGCTGGCCTGGAGATGGCTGTCACCAGCTGTATGGCCCCTCAATTGTGGCGGGCCGAACGATAACTTGACTGTATTCTGCAGGTGCCTTCCGAGTACTTTGTGATATGGTGGTAGTCACTACCGGGCTCGCGGCGGTGCCAGTGCAACCATCAACTGCACTGCGGTGGTCCGCTGACCGCCAAACTCGTAATGAGGGCCTTAGTGTCAGTAACCACTAGGTAGTTATAGTTAGGACCATGTTTCCATAGAAAAAGCATTTTTGACTTGCCTATATCTTTGTCCCCGTTTGATGAATCTTCAAGAAATTTCCCCAAAAAGTGACCCAGTAATTCTTGGTGCACATTTAAAGTTTCAGGGTGATTTGTCAAGCGAGGGACAAGAAAAAGGGGGTTCAATAAATGTTGCATTTCACATGCTAATTCCCATAGGATCTGTCAACGTGTCTATAGCCCGAACCGCTGGACATAATTACACCAAATGTGGCAGAATGCTAGCTGTCGGTACGCAGATTGTACTATTTGTTAATTGGTGTAAATCCATTCAGTATATTTGGAGAAATTTAAAGACAAATATATTTGTATATCACTGGCCGCGGAGTCTTTGTGAAGATCTTGCGATGTCTTCCCAGAGTTCACAAAGAAACACAAATGTAAACAACAATGTTAGAAATGGTTGCCAGTCAGTTTGCTCTCTCTCCATGAAGGGACCCTCACAATAGTCAGGGTAAGGGAGTTACATTCCTAACACAACCCCTGCTCACCCCCTTGGTAGCTTGGCACAAGCACTCACGCTTCTATTAAAGGCAATGTCTAAAATATTTGTTCCAACATACACAGTAATACAGTGAAGAAACTACAAAAGGGATTCAAACAAGACCAAAATGACAAAAATCCAACCTACAAAAGCAAACTTATGAATTTTTTAAGAAAAAGGAGTCTTAATCCATAGAAATCAATGGGTGCGTTGTTTTTGCACACAGTACCTGGCATGCGTCAAAAATAAAGCTGCTCAGGCGATAATGCTTTGGAAAAGTAAGCAATGTGTCAATTTCTGACTCACGAGTGAGACCGTATGTCATTTCTTCTCCGGTCGGGTAGGCAATGCGTCATTTTTCTCTCCTGCAGAAGAGCAATACGTCGATTTCCGGAATAGAAAATTCAAGTCTGGGCAGGTTCACTGTGGTTTAGACACCCAGCGATGATGCGTGCAAAATCCTGGTGCACGGTGGTAAAGAGCTGCCCTGCATGGGCTATGTGTCAATTTTGGCAGCCACAAGCAGGTGCTGCATTGATTTTCCAGCAGTAATGAAGGTGGTGCGTTGATTTTTCAGCCGGAAAGCAGGTGCTGAGTGGATTTTTCTCCCTCACGGCTCCTGTGCATGGATTTCAGTCTTGGTTCCACCAGCTTCTCCTTTCAAGGGCCTAGTGACTGAATTATGTACCACTTGGCAGGGTAGGATTCTCATCAAGAGAGTCCAGGTGCTGGCAGAGGAAGTCTTTGATGGCCCTGAGACTTCAAAACAGGGGGCAAGCCCAGTCCAAGCCATTGGAAACACTTCACAAGCAGGAAAACACAAAAAAGTCCAGTCTTTGTCCTCTCAAAGGCAGAAGCAGCAACTGCAGGCCAACCCAGCAGAGCATACTCACAGGCAAAGGGGCAGTACTCCCCCTTAAGCTCTTCTCCTTGGCAGAGGTTCCTCTTGATCCAGAAGTAATGTAAAAGATTGGGGTTTTGGGTATACTATTTGTTTCTGCCTTTGAAGTAGGCAAACTTCAAAGGAAAGTTTCTGTTGATGACAAGATCCTGCCTTTCCCAGACCTGGCCCCAGACATACACCAGGGGGTTAGAGACTGCATTGTGTGAGGACAGGCACAACCCTTTCTGGTGCAGGTATCAGCTCCTCCCTCCCCACTCTAGCCCAGGAGACTCATCAGGATATGCAAGTTACACCCCAGCTCCCTTTGTGTCACAATAGCTCAACTGTCAGTCTGACTCAAAGGTGGATTGCACAGGCAGGCAGAGGCACAGAATGGTTAAGCAAGAAAATTCCCACTTTCTATAAATAACATTTTCAAACGGACAATCTAAAATCCAACTTTACTAAAAGATATATTTTCAAATTGTGAGTTATACATCCCACTTGTATAGTGCATCACTCACCCATTAGGGTCTCAAGGCTCTGTACGCATACTGCTGTTGAACCCGTCTTGGCTTTTCCCTGTGAGGCGTTCACTCCTGGACAGCCCCAGGGTGAAGCCAGGCATCTAAGCGCTGTGAGGGCTGTTGTGGAGATTAAGCAAGTTATTGCCCAGAGTGGGACCCATTAATTAGATTAGGCACCGAGGCGGGAATTATCTGGTCCAAGGGAATTGAGCCCAAGACACACCAAGACGGGAATTCAACCCTGGTCCCGGGCCAGATGTCTGCCTCAGGGTCTGCCACTCTAACCATTGTGCCACTTCTCCACAATATCCCAATATCCATATCTCTATCTGCTTCCAATGGGAAACTGCACTTAATTTAAAGGCAGTCCCCATGTTAAACTATGGAAGAGATAGGCCTTGCAATAGTGAAAACTGAATGTGGCAGTATTTCACTATCAGGACATGTAACACACATCAGTACATGTCCTACCTTTAACATACACTGCACTCTGTCCATGGGGCTACCTAGGGCCTACCCTAGTGGTGACTTACATGTACAAAAATGGAAAGTTGTGGGCCTTGCTAGTGGGTACACTTGCCAGGTAGACTTGTCAATTTAAAACTGCACACAGACCCTGCAGTGACAGGTCTGAGCCATGTTTACAGGGCTACTCATGTGGGTGGTACAATCAATGCTGAAGGCCCACTAGTAGCATTTGATTTACAGGCCCTGGGCACCTCTAGTGCACTTTACCAGGGACTTACTAGTAAATCAAATATGCTAATCATGGAAGAGCCAATTACACATACAGTTTATAAAGAGAACACTTGCACTTTAGCACCGGTCAGCAGTGGTAAAGTGCTCAGAGTACCAAAACCAGCAAAAACAGAGTCCAGCACACAGTCAAAAACACAGGAAGCAGAGGCAAAAAGACAGGAGAGACCACGCCAAGGATGCCAGGTCTAACAGACACAAGGAGGTTTGTGATTGGCTTGTTGCAACCTCACCAGAAAGTTGCGGCCGCACTTTTATATACCGGGATGCGGTCCCTGGGGTTGTAATACCATGTGAAAAATAGATATAAGGGGTTCAGAGTGGAGTCATCGTGACTCCAGTATATGAATACAGGTGTGTGTAGTAAAATGTAAGACTATAAAGGTTTTTTTAATGTAATGCTATATTCACAAATACGTAGTGAAGCACAAAGTGGCTGCAATTTTATATAATGGGACACTGTGCCCAGGGCTGAAATATCATATGAAAAAAGATATAAGAAGTGAGAGTGGAGTTACTGTGATTCCAGTACGTGAATATGCAGGTGTGCCCAGTAACAGGTAAGACTCTAAAAAAAAATTTTTTAACATCATGCGCTATTCGCGAATACGCCGAGAAGCCCAGTGTGGCCCTCCCTGTATTGCTGCGGTGAATCCATGAATAAGCACAACAACAACAAAAAATCACAGAGCTAAGTATATTTTACATTCTTTAGTTAAAGTGTTAGTCAGGTACCTATGTTTTCACTGATACATGCACACACACTCTCATATATTCACTCTCACATCTACCCAGACCGTCTTGGACCCGCTCACAGACTGTTTGAGATGCTTATATACCTACCCATAGACCCACTCAGACTCTCATGCACTCAATCCCATTTCCTCTCAGATCCTCTAGGACCAACTAATTCACAAGCTTTTACACCCACCTATAGACCTACTCAAACAGTCATTTACTGATTCCCATATCCACTCAGACCCACTCACAGACTGATTCAGATGCTTATACACACAACCATTGAGCCAGTCAGATACTCACACACTCACAAAGACATTCAGTCATACCCCCTTGGACCTATTCACAGCCTGAATTAGAATCTTGTATATCCACTGAGAGACCCAGTGAAACACTCCTACAGTCACTGAAACATCCACACAGACTGTTTGGACCTGATCAGAGATACTTATATAGCTACTGACAATATATTTGCATAAAGTCTATAGTGTATTGTGTTACAATATTTCAATGGCTGGTGTGCATTGAAAGCTTGCTTTTTGTTTTCCATTTTTGCGGTATAATCATGAATACTGTGACGTCGTCGTGAATATTTTTAATATAAAAAATATGGGTACTTAAGAAAAAGTACTGGACTTATGGACAATAGGGTGGCTCTGACAAGAGTCTTTTGGTTAACTGCAAGAAATGTAAAGCTATGTGTAACTGCAGATGCAGAGTTTTAAACTGGAAAGAAAAACTCTGTTGCCTTCATCTGTGAAATAGACGCCATCACCTATATATATATATATCACTCATGTCAAAAAGAAGATTGTTGTTGTATATACAGCCAATGTTATAGTCTCTGAGAAATGCTGAAACAGTTTTATTAACATGTTTCCTGGCTTTATCAATTTGAGGACAGAATTGATTTGATAATTTCTATTTTTGTCTTTGACATATGTTGGAGTGGACAAATACAGTACAAGGGAAAAGTCTCATTAATAGTGCAAAGGTATCCTTCATTACGATTTCCAGTCCTACTCCAGTGAGTGTGCCAAGGTCATTACCCCCAAAGTGCACAATTATGAGGTCAGGGAGTTGGTAATCTGTACTGCTTTTAACCAGAGGCAGCAATTGATTCCACCTGAATCCTCTATGGGCAAACCAATTTTTCTAGCAGCCTCCCTAGCCCAAAACACATAGCTGTGGCCAACAATCCACACTCTAATCATTGTGCAGTGAATCTGTAATAGCAGTCAGGAGAAGGATGGGGCAGAGTGAGACAGTTTTCCAAGTCAAATGCAGTTAAAATCGAGGTGTGCTCCTGGTAAAAAAAAAAAATAAAAACATACTTCTGATTGGGTACAGTAAATATGTGCATGAGTGATAGTAGTGTGTTCAAATAAAAAAGTAAGTTGATGTTTTATGTGGTCAGGTAAAATGAAAATGTGTACTGGAAAGTTTGATATGGTTTTTATTATGTACAGTAAACTACACCTGCTGTAGCTCATTTTGTAACAAGTATGCCCCTTTATTGGAATTTACAGTGAACTTGTGACCTACTGGTTTTAGTGGGATGCTAGGTAGAGTGAGCTAAAACTGTATTGGGGTCTTAAAAAGACAGTTATGTCTTTGTAAAAATTAAAAATATTTTTCTTGAGAAAGTTCTGGAAAATATTTATTTTCCTAATGAGGTTTTGGTGATAATATTTTTTTTTTTACTGAAATCATAAAATTATATTGGAAAATATGCTCTATGATACCCGTTTCTTCTTTTTGCGAATTCATCGCAATGATCTCTGTGTCATCGTAATTATAAATAATAAGCCTAACAAACTTGATTTCCTTAGAAAAGTACATGAAAGGGTTCAGATGTAGTAGCCATTCAAAATACGGCTTACAAAAGTAGAACATTAAAGGTATAGTTTTATTTGTTGTCATGTCCAATATTACACAATGCAAAGTGGAAAAGGTTGCCATTCATGGTTTCTAAGTCTATGTATGCTGATGCATTTTTATACTTGGTTTTCACAACTGCTGAGAGTATTCAGACTATTATCTGCAACACAAAATGAAAAAATAAACAACATCATTTTTCAGGTATTTAATTTTTGTTTATATGTTAGTAGGACTTTTTTTAAAAAACAAATTGGTAACATTAATAAAAATAATTGTTAAGTATTTACAAATGCACTACCATTACATAACATGCACGATGGTCAGCTAGTATGTAGAAAGATATATGTGAATATTAGTTGTTTTTATGTAATAATGAGTTACATATGTAGTATTTGTTAAGTGTATGATATGGTGTAGGTATTCTATAAAGCATGATGCAATAAGGTTGACATTTTTTTTTTTTTTTTATGTGTCCTCATTTACTTATATACTTCCATTCTGAATTTGAGACCCATTTTCTGTTCTTTTGCCCCTAGGGGGTCCAAATGTTAGTATTAGGAAGTCTTGGGGTAAGAGACATGGCTATGTGTGGACCCATTGTAAGAGGCTGGCCTGGCTTATAGTGGGTACCTGTTGGTACTTACACCTTGTGCCAGGTCCAGTTATCCCTTATTAGTAGATTAGTAGTGTTCTAGCAGCTTAGGCTGATAGAGGTAGCTGTAGCAGAGTAGCTTAGGCTGAACTAGGAGTCATGCAAAGCTCCTACTATACCACTTATATCATATAGCACTATATCATAAGAATCACAATACTCAGAGTTACTAAAAATAAAGGTACTTTATTTTAGTAACAATGTGCCAAAAATATCTCAGAGGATATACTCCCTTAGGAGGTAAGTAAAATACACAAAATATACACACAAACCAAAATCAGGTAAGTAAACAGTTAGAAAAGTAGTGCAAACACTGTAGAATACAATAAGATGCAATAGGCCTAGGGGCAACACAAACTATATGCTGAAAAAGTGGAATGCGAACCACTTAGGGACCCCAGGCCTAGCGTAGTGTGTAGAGGGTTGCTGGGAGTGTTAGAAAACAATAAGGGTGTCCAAGATACCCCACCCTAAGACCCTGAAAAGTAGGAGTAAAGTTACCCTACTTCCCAGAAGCACACTAAAGTCGTGACAGGAGATTCTGCAAAGACAACAACTGACTGCAAAGCACTGAAGGATGCCTGGACCTGAGGACCTGCAAAGGAAGGGGACCAAGTCCAAGAGTCACGAAGGTGTCCAGGGGGGTCAGGAGCCTACTAAACCCCAGGTGAAGGTGCAAAATGGCTGCCTCTGGATGGAAGAAGCTGAAGATTCAGCAACAACGGAAGATGCCAGGAACTTCCCCTTTGCACAGAAGATGTCCCACAGCGCGCTGGAGGATGCAGAGTTGTTTCCACACAGAAAGACCGCAAACAAGCCTTGCTAGCTGCAAAGGTCGCAGTTGAAGAAAATGGATGCTGCCCGGTCCCAGGAAGGACCAGGAGGTCACCACTTGGAGGACCTGCAAAGGAAGGGGACCAAGTCCAAGAGTCACAAAAGTGTCCAGGGGGGTTAGGAGCCTACTAAACCCCAGATGAAGCTGCAAAATGGCTGCCTCTCGATGGAAGAAGCTGAAGATTCTGCAACAACGGAAGATGCCAGGAACTTCCCCTTGGCACAGAAGATGTCCCACAGCGCGCCGGAGGATGCAGAGTTGTTCCCACACAGAAAGACCGCAAACAAGCCTTGCTAGCTGCAAAGGTCACAGTTGAAGAAAATGGATGCTGCCCGGTCCCAGGAAGGACCAGGAGGTCACCACTTGGAGGAGGAGACAGAGGGAGCACAGAGAGCCCATGCAGAAGCAGACAACACCCGCAGAAGAACAGGCATTCAAGAAATCTGAGCACAGCAGTTGTCTCAACACTACAAAGGAGGGTGCCACGAAGCTGGTGGTCAACTCAGCAAGTTGAGCAATGCAGGACGGAGTGCTGGGGACCTGGACTATGGTGTGCAAGAAGGATTCCTTGCAAAAGTACACAGAAGCCCTAGCAGCTGCAGTTTACGCAGTACACAGGATTACTGTCTGGCATAGGGGGGCAAGGACTTACCTCCACCAAATTTGGACAGAAGGACCACTGGACTGTCGGGGTCACATGGATCCAGCTCCTGTGTTCCAGGGACCATGCTCGTCAAGATCAGAGGGGACCCAGAGGACCGATGAAGCAGAAGTTTGGTTCCTGCTTTAGCAGGGGGAAGATTCCGTCGACCCACGGAAGATGTCTTCTTGGCTTCCAGTACAGGGTGAAGGCAGACAGCCTTCAGGGCATGCACCACCAGGAAACAGTCGAGAAAGCCGGCAGGTAGAGGTGCTACAATGTTGCTGGTAGTTTTCTTGCTACTTTGTTGCGGTTATGCAGGCGTCCTGGAGCAGTCAGCAGTCGATCCTTGGCAGAAGTCGAAGAGGGAAGTGCAGAGGAACTCTGGTGAGCTCTTCCATTCATTATTTGGTGAGATACCCACAGGAGAGACCCTAAATAGCCCACAGAAGAGGATTGGCTACAGAGAAAGGTAGGCACCTATCAGGAGGGGTCTCTGACGTCACTTGCTGGCACTGGCTACTCAGAGGTCTCCATTGTGCCCTCACACGTCTGCATCCAAGATGGCAGAGGTCTGGGACACAGTGGAGGAGCTCTGGGCACCTCCTCTGGGAGGTGCTGGTCAGGGGAGTGATCACTCCCCTTTCCTTTGTCCAGTATTGCGCCAGAGCAGGGCTGGGGGGTTCCCTGAACCGGTGTAGACTGGCTTATGCAAGGAGGGCACCATCTGTGCCCTTCAAAGCATTTCCAGAGGCCAGGAGCGGCTACTCCTCCCAGGCCCTTCACACCTATTTCCAAAGGGTGAGCGTGTAACACCCTCTCTCAGAGGAAATCCTTTGTTCTGCCTTCCTGGGACCAGGCTGCCATGGCCCCAGGGGAGCAGAAACCTGTCTGAGGGGTTGGCAGCAGCAGTAGCTGCGGAGGAGTCCCCGGAAAGTTAGTTTGGCAGAACCTGGACTCTATGCTGGAGACCCAGGGGTGCATGGAATTGTTCCCCCATTACCAGAATGGTATTGGGGTGACAATTCCATGATCCTAGACATGTTACATGACCATGTTCGGAGTTACCATTATGACGCTACATATAGGTATTGACTTATATGTAGTGCACGCGTGTAATGGTGTCCCCGCACTCCGGGGAATTTGCCCTGAACAATGTGGGGGCACCTTGGCTAGTGCCAGGGTGCCCACACACTAAGTAACTTTGCACCTAACCTTCACTAAGTGAGGGTTAGACATATAGGTGACTTATAAGTTACTTAAGTGCAGTGTAAAATGGCTGTGAAATAATGTGGACATTATTTCATTCAGGCTGCAGTGGCAGTCCTGTGTAAGAATTGTCTGAGCTCCCTATGGGTTGCAAAATAAATGCTGCAGCCCATAGGGTTCTCCTGGAACCCCAATACCCTGGGTACTTAGGTACCATATACTAGGGAATTATAAGGGTGTTCCAGTGTGCCAATCAGAATTGGTAAAATGAGTCACTAGCCTGCAGTGACAATTTTAAAAGCAGAGAGAGCATAAACACTGAGGTTCTGGTTAGCAGAGCCTCAGTGATACAGTTAGGCACCACACAGGGAACACATACAGGGTATACTTTATGAGCACTGGGGTCCTGGCTAGCAGGATCCCATTGACACATAGGCAAAAACAAACATACATACAGTAAATATGGGGGTAACATGCGAGGCAAGATGGTACTTTCCTACAGGCGGTCTTAGCAAATGATGGCCAATGTCATAATGACCCCCTAAATCACGAATCACAAAGGTATTTACTCAGTTACTCACTCATGCATACACTCAATCAACTGCTAATAGTTGCACTCATGCAGTTACTAAGACACTCACATTTGTACTTATACACTCACACACTCACACATCCACCAATTGGATGCTCACTCATTCGATCATATGTGCACTCATGCATTAATTCACTCATACATGCATTCATGCACTCAGTCAATTACTTTTAAAAACACTCATACACTCAGTCACTCACTCATACATGCACTTATACACTCACTCACTCAATCATACATTCATTTATACACTCAGCCACACACGCACCACTCAGACACTTACTCATTCAATCATACATGCAATCATGAACTCTTTCATTCAGCAATACCTGCACTCATGCACTCACTATCTAAATCATAGATACAGTCACTCAATCACCCATACAGGACCTATACACTCAGTCAGCCACTTATGCATGCAGAAATATACTCACTCTTTCACACATGTAACAGTAAGACACTCACTTACACATGCACACAATCATGCACTTAGTGACTCACCCATACATACAGTGCTATACTTACTGAATCACCTATACTCACACTGATACAATATGTCACCCACCCATGCATGCACTCATGCACTCATTCAGTCACACAAACATCCATTCAGACACTCCCTCACTCACCCATACATGCACTTAGGCAATCACTCACACACATACTTGTACACTCACTACTTCAGTCATGCATACAGTCAATCATTCAGTAATACATGCAGCCATGCTATTACTAACACATTCATGCACACTTATGCACTCACTGAGGCACACAAGCATTATTCAGACATCTGGGAATTTGATACATGCAATCATACTCTCACTTATTCTCCCACACTCAATCTTATACTGCATACATTCTGTGAAAGGCGGTTCTTAAATAAACCTTTTTTTTTTTAATTTGTTTTTACATTTTTTTTAACTTTTCAAAAATTTTGTGATTTTGGGGTATTTAATAAAAAATGGCAACAAGGGAAAAATCATTGCAACCAGCAATCTAAATATAACCTTCAAAAAAAATTTAAAATGAAAAAAACTTAACATTTATGCTGATCTGCAGATTGAATAATATTTTTCAAATCATTTTCACATGCTGTGAGACAGGTATTGCAATCTAGGCAGTATGTGCCTATGAGCCTGAATTGGGGAATTACATCAGGACAACGCTCCTCAAAGTCTGATGGTATTTTTTTCACTAGAGCAGATGATGTTACTTGAGATGTTGAAGGCATGTCACTTTCTCCTTCTCTCCTTGCTCTTCGCAAACTGTTTTTATGATAGGTTTTAAGATGATAAAGCATTGAAGTGGTACCGCAAGAATACTTTTTATTGGTACCTCTTCACAATTTCTTCTCACACAAGTTGTATTTAACAAAAGGAGTAACAGTTTTGGATTCTCCAGATGGAATAGAAAAAAAATGGCATGCAAAACTTTCTTTTTTCTGCGCTGCCTGCTTGTGAACTTCAAGGCCTTCATCCACCTCATGATCATCTTCTGCATTATGCTCTTCTATTCTTTGCATAATCTTGATTTGCTGCCAATTTTCAAAACAATAACCTGGGTGACCACCCTAAGGCTGTCAGGTCTAACACCTAAAAAATCAAAACAAGAGGACACCTCCCAAAAGCACACCTACGCTCTGAGCTAGAAAAAATGAAGTGGAAGACTCAAGAACTCGAAAAATGGATGGAGACTTTCTATAGTAATAACTGAAACTGTTTTGTCCAATCAGATTTATTTTTTCATGGTCACATGCCACTTGCATTTAATGAATATTTTGCAAGGTTTAACAAGATCGAGAAAACAGAAAAATGTTTTTAAAAGTAATTTCTCAGTGCAATAACAACAAAATAATGAGTTTTAAAACTCTTATCAGTAAAGTACTAGTATCAAACAATGTGTTCAAATTGCCTACACATGTGTTTTAAACTTTTTTTAATACACACTAAAACTGCGATCATTGCGATAACCACATAAGTAGACATACGCACACACAACATTTTGTGGATGCTGGATTCACTGCGATGACATCATAATACAAAAACGATACTATATACTAACAAAATCAAAATTTCCCCCCCAAAAACAATAAAAACAGCAAATACTATAA
The DNA here is from genome assembly GCF_031143425.1 of Pleurodeles waltl. NCBI lineage: Eukaryota > Metazoa > Chordata > Amphibia > Caudata > Salamandridae > Pleurodeles > Pleurodeles waltl. Next base: position 845,415,344 of record NC_090436.1, read on the forward strand.
ACAATGTCACAAAGTATTATCTTCATTATTTTACAAACGTTATATTTGCGAATTCCACGAAAACGGAGAAGCATATTATATTTTGTAACAACTGGAAATACAAATTACATGATTACCTAAAGTATTATTAAAAATACTTCTTTTTTTTTTTAAAGTATTTAATTTAAGGAGTCTCCTACACCCCAGGGTCCACCATCTACCAATACCTTGGGGACCACCATTTTGGACCTCAAATCACCAGGGACAACCACCTCCCTGGGCTATCTTCAAACTTGTTGTGGTGCCGCACATCCCCCTCAAAGAGTCACAGATCACCCTGGGGACCACGATCCCCCAGAGCCAACTCCTCCTATGCCACAGGGTGCCCACCCACTCTTTCTCCCACTTAAACACCAACTAACAAAGCTATGCACCAACCCAGAAAACCATTCAGTCATGTGCCCACGCACATAGTCACTGATACTCTTGTACACCCTATTACAGTCGCACTCAGCCTCTCAGACAACCAGTGATAGACCCACTGACACCATCATGCACCCACTCACAGACACACACACACTGATGCACTCACTAAAATACTAATGTATGTACGCTTACACCCAGACAAACACTCTCAGAGCCAGTCTAACCCCAAATCCACCCTCTCACACATATTTTTACAGTCACTAAAGTCATGGCCAACTGCTGTTCCACACAGGTAAAGGGCCATGCAAACCATGAGGTTGGGTAGTTAGATGGGTTGGCTCCAGGGAGTGGCTGAAGACAAGTCATTGCAGGCAACCTCTACTTTGAATGGGAGAAAGTCATGCATTGTGCAAGGTTGGTGGATTATAGAGAGTTGGCCTCAGGACCGGATCACAGGCCAGGCCCTGAGGACAACCACCACCATGCACAGGCAATGAACGTGTGCAGCAGTGGTTGGATTAATGTATAGTAATGTAAATTATTAGACATTTAAAAAAACATAGAAATTCAATGAAAAACAAAAAGTGAAAGGGGCGTATAGTTAGGAAATAGAATTACAAAAAGCATACAAATGTACTGAAAAAACCCAAGGTTACAGGGGTGTTATAGTTAGGTCAATATTTCAAACCTAAACAACCAGTGAAATTCAGCAGTTATAGTTACCTGAGCTAACTATACCTTGCGCCCCCGTAATGCACTGCTTATAATCTCACATATTACATCACTCATTACATGGTCAGTGACATCATTGATGACATCACTGTTGACACCTAAAATGACATCACTGATGACATCACTGATGGTATTGTCCAGTAAGTGTAAGTGGCTGTATAGATGTATGAATGGGTGTGTGAGTGGTTGTGTGGGTGAGTGAGTGGTTGAGTCATCTGCTGTATGGGACAGTGAGTGGATCTGCAAGTAGGTGTATGGGTTAGAAAGTCATTGTGTAGATGTATTTGCTTGAGTGAGTGGGTGTGTGATTGGCTGTATAGGTGAGTGAGTGGGTTTCAGAGTGGTTGTCTGGGTAAGTGAAGGGTTGAATTATATCGGTGAGTGAGTTGGCAAGTCAGTTACTTTGTGGGTTAGTGAGTGCGTGTATGAATGGCTGTAAGTATAAGTGAGTATCTGTGTCAATGATTTTATGTGAGAGTGAATGGGTGTATGAGTGCCTGTATCCTAAAGTGAATGGGTGTGTCAGTTTTCATATGCTGAGAGACCAGGCCCTGGGGCCAACTGCTGCAGTGCATGCCCATGCACAGCAGTGGTTGGATTAACATGGAGTATTGAAAATTACTGTACATTAAAAAAAACATAGAAATTCACTGAAAAAACAAAGATTACAGGGACTTTAAAGATAGGAAATAGAATTTTTTTGAAAATAGAAAATATTTTGACAAAAAAACTGTGCATGGTGGTGGCACAAGTTGTAGTTCTATGGTTTTGTATGTTTAAACTGTGAGCCTAGCTATAACATCCCTGTAACCTTTGTTTACTTCGAGTTAATCTCTATGTTTTTTTATTTGTATTTTCTAACTATAAATATATATTCACTCAAATATCCAAATTTTAGTTAGGTTCACATTTTACTCACACACAAGCATAGAAATGCAGCAGTTATAATTATGTTTATCTCAACAAACTCTAACTTATGCCCTAAGGTAACTATAACTCACACCCCCATCATGCATAGTTATCTCATTAATAATTTTACTGCAAATGTTACATTGATATTATCAATTTTGTTATAAAAGATGTCATGAGTGGTGTAATATCTTGGGTAATTAGTACTGCATAGTGAGAGTGCAAGTTATAGTTACCTTAGGGAACTTGTAGCTACTTGAGATAACCATTACTATAACTGCTGAATTTCCATAGCTCTGTGCGAGTAAAATGTGAACATAACTATAAAGTCCCTGCATGGCCTTCTCCTGTGGCCGAAGGGGTTGGCCACAGGGCCTGCCAATAGGCAAGGCCTGTGGCCGACCCCCTTTAAGCACCAAACCCCGGGCCATGCACTGGGCAGCTGTGCGCATTGCGGGTTGTCCTCATGGCCAGTCTTCCCCAAGCCCTGTGGCCTAACCCTGCTGGCACGGCCTTTGGTCATGCATGACAGGGGTTGGCCTGTGGCCAGACACTGCAGAAAAAACTCCATGAAGCAACCAACCCTGGGCATTGCTTTGTGACGGAAAGAAAAGGGGGCAGATTAGAAATACCTTGATGCTGGGGTCCCCCTGGGACTCATCCAGGGCAAAAAAGCATTTTTTCTGCAAATTCATAGCAGATGTGTGAATCTGTGGCAAATATTTTAGAAAAAACAAGTGTGGTCTCCGGCGCTTGTATTCAAAAAAACCTCCAGATGGGTCAGGTCTAAGGGGAATAAGAGAAAGACTACAAATAGTAAAGGTTCACATGAGGCCCACCTCCAAGGGGTCGTTTTAGCCCCAGGGACCACCTTCTCCTCAGGGCTCTAATGAAAAAGGAGGGCGCCACCTGGGCCCCACTTTACTGGGCTTATTGAGTTCTGGAGACCACCACGTCCCTGGCACTTTACTTAATAGCAACAGCATTTTCAAATCTCTTGCAAGGCATGAACAAGCGCAAACTCCACTCCGAGCAGGCAGAAGCTTTAGAAATGCTTCAGCCTGCTGGGAGTGGAATTTTGATTTGTTTCCCTGCCACAGGACAGCGAATTAGTAGTTTCTCCCTGTGGGCACAAGCAATACCAGCTCCCACTATATGCGGGGATCTGACTGGTGCCACGGGGTCTTGGGGCTCGCCCTGCAGCTCTAAATGGGAGAATGTGGGTGCCTTGGATGAGCACCCACCTTTTACTGAGGAGGAACCTGGTGGATTTGGTCCCTGGGGCAAAAATCAGCCTGGCAAGGGGGGCCGCCTGCCCCTCCCCTAAATATAATTCCAATCCCTGGGGGATCGGATCCCAGGGCAGAGAGGGGCTGTGTGCCCACCACCTCATGAAAAGTATGCTGTTCCCTAGGGTATTGGGTCCCCGAGGCCAGATTCAGCCCAGCGAGGGAGGCTATGCTGCCCTCCACCTACGTATGATGCCAGGACCGAGGCAGAAGATGGTCCAGGGAGGGGGGCCACATGTCCCTGATGAAAATATGCTGGGCCCCAGGGGCTGGGTTCCTCGAGGCAGATAATGGCTTGAGGGGCATGAAGTACCTCTCTTCTTTACTTTTAGAACTGGCCTTGTGGGATGCAGTCCTTAAGGCTAACAAGGTTTAAGAAGGGGTGTTGGAGCCCCGGGGCCAATAATGGCTCTGGGAAAGGGGATGCTGTAGGAACAATCGGGTGTCTTTTCTTCATCTGGATAAGACCATTGGTTGGTCTCATTTTTTGTTATGCAAATGTGTTTATAGTGGTATTTTTAAACATGTATATAGTTCAGAGATGCATTATGTATTGTGGAAGTAATTTAAGTAATATGATGTTTTGTATTGTAATTTATCAGCCTTGAAAAAGTCTGCGTTAGGACGCAACACTTGTCGGCTGAAGCTCTAGCATATGGCCCAAAGTGGACATCCTTTGGTCCACTTTTTTCCAAATTGGATCATCTGAGAATGTTCTAATACTCTATGTTCTGTTTGTTTATGTAATTTGAATTTATTGTTTATGTGTTTATGTATTGTTTGCTATTTATGTTTCTTGTTACATGTTTATGTTGGGTTGTATATTTATTTTGTATATACCTATTAAAAAATCAAGTTTTGTATATATCAATTGTGATTTATATTTGAATAGGAGAACGAACACCCATATCACTCATGCTAAATTGTCTTAAAAAAAGGAATTAATTATTTTTCCCATATAAATTTTATTATCTTTCATTAAATATGTTATATGTGCTCTAAGCTAAATATGGTGTGCTCCGCTATTTCTTGACTCTAAAGGGGAGTACCCCTCCCATTTATTTTTAGATATAGCCATGGAGTTCAAAGATAGTGCGCAGCGTGTGGTTGGCTATATGGGGGGTGCTGACTGCAGGGTCTGGCTGCAGGCCAGGCCCTGCAGTCAACCCCTGCAGTGCACGTCCTTTGGCCGTGGATGGCAGAGGTTGTATCTACGCATGGTAATTAAGTATCACTGACTGACATCACTCATGACATCATCCAAGCTTCTTTGGTACACATTGTGCTTAAAACGGGTATACCATTAGAGCTCTAAAAGTAAGTGCAAATAGCTCAGAATAATATGAAGCGTGGTGCCATACAAACAATCTCCATAGGTAAATCAAGCAAGAGGTAAGATAGTGGTAACTGCATCATTGACCCCATACCATATATTTAATGAGTAGTCGACTTCATGTTGACTATGAACCCACAGTTGGAAGGGTAACCTATCCTGCACATGATATTCAACCTGTATACAACCGTTCACAGAAAATCAAGTTCCTACAGATACTCAAACCCTGTTACATAACTAATCTCCTACTATGGACATTCTTTATCTTTATCAAACCACTGACAGTCACTAAACCTACAATAAGAAATTAAGTGCATATGAGTAGAAAAGTGGGTATCGTTAATACGGGATTATTCTATGGAGAGAGTTTACTCTGTACCACACTGTTTGTAGACAGTGGAACTCACTTGAGAAATACACCACAGAGTATTTAAAAGTATCGACTATCACGGGGACGCTGTCAGGCGGGTAGGTGCAAATGCATATGAACGACTGATTATTAATGTCAGTTCCAGTTCCTGACATGCTATTCCTAGGAGCCTTATCCTGATACCGGGGATGGGCGACCTCTTTTGACATAGCAAACACATAAAAGTAAGTGACTGTTTTTGTACTCCTTTCCCTAGTAGGGCTCATAGCTATTTATATTTTTTGGAGAAGTTAAAAATTATTTTTGGTCCTGATGAAGCGTCATTGGATCCGGCTGGACCACCAGACGCGAAACATGTAGACCTGATGACTAGAGGCACCATAACTGGTTTAATCCTCTTGTGTAATTGTTGGGAGTACATGAGCATTATCACTCACTTTTTGACTCCCCCTCCGTTTTTAATCTTGGTCTCCATCTTATTAGTGCTGATTAAACCTATGATTAATATTATTTGATGGATAACCAATTTTAATATTTCACTCTCTCCTTTATTGCTCGGATACTTGAATTTTGGTATTCCTTCTGTATGATCTGATTCCACCTGCTACTATTAGAGCAATACGGTTAAGAGCCCCCCTTGGGGAGCCCGTTAGGCACTGCAGCACCGGCCTAACGAGGAGCTCTCCGAATGATGAAGCCAGTCATCCAGTGTGATGCTTCAGGGTTCTCGCTCCTGTTGAATTAGGTCTCCCTTCTCTTTTTTTCTTATCGATTGGAACAGTGTACCTTAATTTCTTTGGAATTTGTATTGGGGGACTGTACACTGGACCATTAACCCCCGGTCCCTCTCTTTGTTCCTAAACTGTAAAATAAACTAACGCACTCATTGGATGATGTTATCAGTGAAGTCATCTTTTGAGATGTCATTAGTGATGTCATAAATGATGTCATAGAACATGTCATGAGTGATATCATTGCGAGGGTTTAAGCAGTACGTGGCAGGCCACAAGATATAGTTACGCTGCTAGCTATAACTGGTGAATTTCTGTGTTTCTTAGATCAAAACGTTAATGTTATCAATAACATTTTCACCTAACTATAACCTTAACTTTAACCTTTGTGTTTTTTCAGTCAATTTCTAAGTTTTTTTTTTTTAAACTGATCTTTTTATCACACCTAACTCTAACGTTACTTTAAACCTTTGCTTTCTTCACTGGAAAAAAAAAATATATATATATATATATATATATATATATATATATATATATATATGCAGAACCTGACCCTTCAGAAAAGAGATGCTCTCTCACTGTCTCATTTAAAAATATTCAAGCTTTCACAAAACATGACATAAAAAAAACTGTATCCCAAAACGTCCAACAGCAAACTTCTTTCAATACGTTTTCAAACTTACAGTACTAAAGTATGTTACTGCAACATACGATTCGCCGTCCCCAGCCTATTTCTGATCATCTTTCTTTCTGACACTGGTTAGGGTTTGTGCCAAATGTTTACATGTATTATTTACGCATGTCAACTGCAAGGTGAACATTCAGGTGGCTTTTTAATTTGTAAACTTATCTAACGCACATTTCCAATTACTGTTTTTCGCAGGTGAATGCGTGAGTTAGACTTCCGCACTGCAGGCTAGAAAATGTTTGATTACAAGTCAAACGCAACCAAGTGCATGGGTCTTCAATGTTCCATTCAGATGAACTCCTTTAGACTGGCGGCCGCGGTATTGGCATGGGGGTAACGAGAACTGGCACAGAAGAAAGTGTCTTCCGTAAGTCTGGCTGAGCCGCAGATGGCAGCTGTACATTTGGCAGAGGAAAAGTGGCAACTGATATGTTGGCAGAGATCTTAAAACAACAGCTGCCGCAATGATTTCCGAATGGCCTTTTATCGGTTTATCTTTTACACGGCAGCAAACCTTGAGGCTGTGAAGGAGCCTACTGTGGCCATACTACAACAAGTAGTATTGCGCATTCAGCTGTACGTTTCAAAGCAATGTGGAGTGGGAACAGCTCAGCTCTAAAGAGCGAATTGATTTCTGTTCACTTAAAACCTCATTTTCGAATATAAACAGTCAACATAAATCTTTCAAAAAACGATTTACCTACTTCATGACACCGGGCACATTTTCTGATTGACTGTATGTCTGATGTATGCTTTTTATCATACCTATTCATTTCGCACAAGAGGACTATCTCTGTTTTAAAACATTTGCACCAAGCTGTACTTTACATATTTTTCTGTTTTCCCCTCAAGGCCTATCTACAACCCTTTCCTGTTCCATACTTCATATGCTGTAAATAGGATGGATAGGCAGGCACAATTTGCTCTTCAGTTCTTCATCTTGTAATTCAACTTTCCATGGTGTTCGATTGATGCAAAGGCAGACCAGTGACATGGGATTGGGTACGTCTGCAAATGTCAATAGATTTCGCATGGTTTTCTCTTTTCCCCTGGGCTTCAGCTTGGATTCTTTTCCACGTTCCTATTTTCTTCTAGAAAGAGGCCAACTGTCTTGAGGCCTTTCGTCTGCCAGTGGTCAAATAACTTTCATGTGGGAGATGAGTTCCCCGAGGAGCTAAGCCCAGACTGAAAACTCGGACTTATGGAAAGGGAGATCATTTATGAAGTCATAATGCACTATGAAAAAAGAGCAGCGCTGTTCTTTAAGGAGGTGCTCATATGAACTTCTGTACTGTGAGAAAAAAACTGTGAATTTCAGAAAGTGTGCAAAGTGTGTGACAACGTACTTATCATGTTCAGTGCGCTTCTCCCTCCAGGTCACAAGCCCTAAAAAAAGAAGCGAAGAGAATAACCAGGATACCCAGGGGCATATTTATACTCCGTTTGCGCCGAATTAGCGTAGTTTTTTTCGACGCAAATTCGGCGCAAAACTAACGCCATATTTATACTTTGGCGCTAGACGCGTCTAGCGCCAAAGTATGAGTAAAGAGCGTCATTTTTTAGCGTGAACGCCTTCCTTGCGTTAATGAGATGCAAGGTAGGCGTTCCCGTCCAAAAAAATGACTGCGCCGCAAATGCGTCGTATTTATACTCCCGGGCAAAAATCACGCCCGGGAGTTTGCGGGGCAGGAAACCCCGCATTTGCGCCACTTTTTAACGCCTGGGTCAGGGCAGGCGTTAAGGGACCTGTGGGCTCAAAATGAGCCCACAGCTGCCCTCCCATGCCCCCAGAGACCCCCCCTGCCACCCTTGCCCACCCCAGGAGGACACCCAAGGATGGAGGGACCCACCCCAGGGACATTCAGGTAAGTTCAGGTAAGTATAATTTTTTTTGTTTTGTTTTTGGCATAGGGGGGCCTGATTTGTGCCCCCCTACATGCCACAATGCCCAATGACCATGCCCAGGGGACAGAAGTCCCCTGGGCATGGCCATTGGGCAAGGGGGCATGACTCCTGTCTTTACTAAGACAGGAGTCATGTAAATGGCGTCTGGGCGTCGTTTAAAATGGCGCAAATCGGGTTAAGACGATTTTTTAGCGTCAACCTGACTTGCGCCATTTTTAAGACGCCCTAACGCCATTTTTCCATACGCCGGCGCTGCCTGGTGTACGTGGTTTTTTTCCACGCACACCAGGCAGCGCCGGTCTGCTTGCGCCGGCTAACGCCATTCAATAAATACGGCGCCCGCATGGCGCTTCAGAATGGCGTTAGCCGGCGCAAACATTTTTGACGCTAAACTGCGTTAGCGCAGTTTAGCGTCAAAAAGTATAAATACGGGCCCCAGTGTGTAAGTGACATCACTACATGACATCACTACATGTTACATCTCAAGTGGCATCACAGGAAGTGGCATCACAACCCATAACCTCTCATGTAATGACATCGTAAGAAGCAACAAGATATCTTAAGACCTTACACATGCAAAAGCAAATGTAACTGCTGACAAAATGCTTTAAAAAAATGATGTGCAAAACTCACCTTTAGCAATGAAATATGCTAAATGTAAAAATTGTAGTAGGCTCACACTTAAACATTATAGGCCTAACAGGTAAATGTGGATTGCTAAACTTAGCATAACTGATGGTGCCATAACAAATAAAAAATATATTAACATTGAAAGACCTATTGGTGCACTGAATAGTTGCTGTGCAAGGTGCTTTTCTTCTCTTTGGTGCAGAAGTTGCTGTTTCGGAAGCTACTGCTAGCTAGTGAATAGACACTTATTATAGCCTTAGAACCCGCTGTAGCGGGCTTTGCAGGCCATAAAAGGCCCACTCCTGTGTTAAAGGCCCGAGCCGAAGGCGAGGGCCTTTAACAAGGGAGAGGGCCTTTATTGGCTGCTAGAGCCCGCTACTGTGGGTTCTGAGGTTATTAGAACATTCTGCCAGTCGAGGGCAGAATGTTCTATCAAATAAAAAGAATAAAATCCCCTCACGCTCCCTGATGCCTTGTTCACAGCTGTTGCTGTGAACAAAGAGAACATTGGAATGTTGTCGCTCTGGGCTTTTACCAGCCAGTAAAAGCCCAGAGCACTCCATTGTCTGCAATGGAGCCCCCAACATTCCAATGTTCTAATACAAATTAGATGACTGATAGTGAAGTTCTCACTGCAAAAGATACAGACAACAAGAAGGGTGATTCATGGGAAGAAGTTAGTGGAAAACAAGGCGATGTGCTGCAGCACTCAAGGGCTTTATGTATTGAAAGATGGTTGTGTTCTGATGAAAAGATAAGAGGAGTAACCGTGTTCCCAGGAGCATGTTGAAATCGAATAGGTCATCATGAAGAAAGAACAGAAATACTTCTTGCTAGAATTTGTGTATTTATATTAATGTGTGTTCCTAGACAAGCTGACAGATTATTTTTCGTTCTTTAGGCAAGACATCTATTTTTTTCTGTATGCGAGAGGCTTAGACCCACTTTTTTATAGACTGAGAACAATATATCCTTCCAGATTCCTTTCCTGATTCTCTGAGAGAAGTCTCTTCTCTGAATTTCTTAGGTATCTCTTCATGAGAGGTCTTAGCTTATTTCTTAGGCTGCTGTTATTTTAACTGAGAATACTTTTCAGCTCATCATGCAAAAGCTTTATGCGTATGCTTTGATTCCTCTCATCAGAACTCTTTATGGGTATCTGAACTAACATCTTCTCCTTCTCAAATTAAACTTTGATCCTATTAAGAAGAAATGAGTTTCTTTATGGAATACAACTGTTGTATTATTATTGTATTGACTGCATTATTAATTAATATATTGATTTATATCATTACCAAATATCAATTGTTATATTCACTCTTAGTGATGATATTTTGAGAATAATACTTTCATAAAAGATGAACAACTAAAAGTGTTGAAAATAAAAACCTTTAACTCACTAACTCTCTTAATTGACTGAACAAAAGATTTAATAATTGATAATGCTTTTATGTTGATTACGGCTCACTACCTCTTTGTCAACATCAAAGATCCATTGAACTTTAGTGGGGTTTGAATTAATTAGTATTCTAGGTGATTGAGGTGTAGAAAAAGTCCACCCTCTGGCACACATAAGTTTAGCAGGTGTATCATGAGTGCATTTGAGCCCATTACAAACACAATAAAAGCTGTTCATTACTTAAAAGCTGTTACTTCAGTTCAGTGTCTTAAGGAATTAAAGGCCCACATGTGGATGAAGTCTGGTTTCTGACTAACTACAATGGACAAGTCACTAAGGACTACAATCTAGGCATTCTAATTATGAAAGCAAGAATAAAGAATAGTTCATGTATTGCATAAAAATGGTAGAAACTTCAAATGTGAATATCAAAGCTGATCAGTATATGAAAAGGTGCGGAAGACATTGTGACGCGAAGGGTTAATTAGCTTGAGCAGTGTAGATGGGTGTGATGCCTGTTGAAACCACCCCCCCAAACAACGTGGAAAAATTCATGATATTATTTTCAAGCTTGTTTGTGTAGAAGCCTCCGTCTCAACCTTGAGAACAAGAGTACAGGGAGAAGATGGAATGAAAACAAAGGCTGGAGAAGGGCAGAGCAGCCAAGTACTGATAACATAGCTAGAAAATGCCAGACTGAGATAGAATCCAAGCTTCGAGTTATTTAAGCACTGAAGTGTGGGTGAGGGATTGGAAGCTCGCAGATGGAATTGTGGAAGCTGCCATGGCCCAGCACTGCCTCCCTGTTTTGCTGACCGTGATGCTTGAGGGGGAGAGAGGTCCAAGCAGGCGGTAGAGGGCTCCCCAGCATTTCGTGGACTAAGTTAAGTTCTACACAGGGATGAAAGGCCTTTATTTCTCTGCTCTATTATTATGACTGATTATTTATGCTTGCACTGTGTTTATAACCAGTATTCAGCTTGTTTATATTTTGCTTTCTAAACCTCGTAGTATGAACCTGCTTCAGTGACTGAAACATGCATTTTGGTGTCCAGTAATTCAAAGCTTATCTGAAGTATTCAGTTTGTTTATATTTTGCCTCCTGAACATCGTAGTGAGAGCCTGCTGTAGTAATTGAAACATGCATTTTGGTGTGCAGTAAATTAAAGCTTATCTGAAGTATTCATCTCATTTATATTCTGCTTCCTGAATATCGTAGTGTGATGCATTTTGGTATACAGTTAATCAAAACTTATATCTGTAAATGAACTCTCTGCTTATATATATATATATATACAAATATATATATATATATGCATAGATGCTCTTTGTAGTGTACTTATATATAAATAGATGCTTTTCATTGCTATTCTTATTCTACTATTGTTAATGTACTAAATGCCTACATTTACCTGCAATTCTAGTAAAGCTACATTGTATTTATAATTGGCGTGTGGTCCTTCATTGAGCGTCCTTATTGACTTATACCGAACAGGTGTCAACCAGTCACCTGGATAAGACATTTTGTACCAGAAGTGGGGTATAAGTCAATAATGCCTCTGCGGGGACGTGAGAAAAGTGAGGCAGAGAGCGGAAGGCAGCATGGGGCACACGCCAGATCCATTCCCGGGTGGTTAGCAACTGACCCGTTCTCTGGTGTGGCAGGACTCCTGAACCGGTGGGCAGTGCCGGTGTTATGGGAGGCATTAGATGAGAAAGTGACTCCTCTCTTAGTGGAAGATGCGGTTGAGAGTGTGAAGCTAAGAGGGGCGAAGCTGGAGCTGAAAGCAGCAGGGCAAGTGGGATGGCTTTTCCTGTCTGCGCTCCATACGGTATACAGGAAAACATTAACACAAGATGCAGAGATAAGAAAACTGCGGGATGAGGTTGTAGCCTTGCAGGAAAGGCAGTTACTTATGAAAGAGACCATAGAAAGTGCAGTGACTCGGGGTGATCAAATGGAGGCAAGGTGCACTGCATTAGCAGTACGAGTAGTAAAACAGAAGAGTAGGCAGAAGCCTAAAATGCTCTCAACTGTGCAAGTGAGGGCACTGGTACGCAAACAGAAGAGTAGGCAGAAGCCTACTAAAATGCCCTCAACTGTGCAAGTGAGGGCATTGGTACGCAAACAGAAGAGTAGGCAGAAGCCTAAAATACCCTCAGCTGTGCAAGTGAGGGCATTGGTACCCAAAGAAAATTGGGATCCATATACTTGGGATGGAACAGTCTCAAATAATGATGACTGGAATTGGGAGGATAAGGTGGAAGCACGTATAACAGAACTAAGTGGAGTTGAAAGTGGAGAAGGACGTGTAGGTTAAATTGAAGGTGAAAAGGGAGTGAATGGTGGGCAAATACAGAAATCTCGATTGGTAAGAGATTATACGCAGAGTGAGTTGTTGGAAAGAACCCGTATGTTTAGGCAAATTCCTGTAGAGCCTTTGTTTAAATGGTTGGTGACATCGTGGGACACTGGAGCAAAAGATGCACTACAGAATCCTTTTACGTTAGGTCCCATCACAGAAGAAGACCTGTTTGAGCTGGACATGATAGTACAGGATGATGTAGATGATGTAGTGATGTGGAGCCTATGGCAGAGGCAGGGGAAAAAGAGGGTACCACAAGATTGGGCCTTAGTGGAACTAGAACGTATAACTGATGATCGGCCGGTCACTTTAAAAACATGGGTCCCCTTACTAGGTTGGACAAGAGACGGAGGGGTTGGCAATAAAGTAGGCAGAGCGCAGGAGTTTGCCATTGTGAAGTGGAAATGGTATCTGCAGCAGAGGACAAAACCAGGACCAGCAAAAGTGTTGAAGTTACAAGAAGATAAACTAGGGGCAGTGGACTTGCAGGCAATGGCCCCTGCACTAGAGCCCTCTGAAATGGAATCCTCACCATTTAAGACAGCCCGCCTTTTGAACAACTCACCGAAGAAGAACAGCAAAATGCATGGTTCACAGATGGTACCGCCCGGTACTATCAAGGAAAAAGACAAAGGCAAACAGTTGCATTCCATCCTGCTACGGAAACAATGTTGCTGCGAGAAGGAGATAATGAATCAAGCCAGCTTGCAGAACTGCAGGGGGTAGCAGCAGTGATCGAAGAAGCCCCCATCAGAGAGAAAACATTTGTGTACACTGACAGTCGGGCCACTTACCAAGGACTAGCAAGCTGGGCCCCGCCTTGGTGCAAGGATGGATGGAAAATCAAAGGCACCCCCATTTGGGGAGGCGAGCAGCTATGGGAAGAGATGTGGGAGAAAGGGCAAAAATGTCAAATCTATGTGGGACATGTGGATGCCCATTGCCCATCGGACACCTCACTTGCATCTCTATTCGACAACACCGCAGATCAGATGGCCAAAACACGAACAGTGGTCATCAATGAGGAGGCTGGAGCTGCTCTAGCAAACTGGGCCCATGCAACATCTGGACATCTAGGAGAGAATGGCACTTATGCATGGGCACAGCAACAACAGATTCCAGTTACTAAAGAACAGGTGCAACAAGCAGTAAAAAAGTACCCCACATGCAACCAGATAAGACAAATGCCCCTGCAAAAGAGGGCTAGCGGCCATATCAGAAGAGGAACCGTAGCTGCTATAGTGTGGCAATTGGACTATATCGGGCCGCTACCAAAGGAAGGAGAAAAAAGCTATGTATTGACCATGGTGGACACCTACTCTGGCCTTATGTTGGGTATGCCCTGTAAGTCTGCAGACCAAAAGTCCACTTTGCGAGGGCTAAACTACCCAATAAAACATTATGGGGCACCTGTTGAGATGCAAACAGATAGACACTCTTCAGGGAAAACAGTGCTGGGCTGGGTGCAGGAACAGGGAACTTGGTGGATTTTACACCCTAGTTATTATCCACAAGCTGCAGGCATGATTGAGAGATATAACAGATTGTTGAAAGAACAGCTAAAAAAGTTATCAGCACATCAGACTCTAAAAGGATGGAGTAGTAATTTGAACAAAGCCGTGTTCGAATTGAACGATAGACCAGTTGCGCAGCAGACTCCTTTCATTCGGATGACAGGGCATGATAAAGAAATCACCCACACAATGATTGTCTGGAAAACAGACCCTCGAGCTCGATTACCTTTACAGGATAATTCTGGCAGTATAGGACTGGACCTGTTTGCTCCAGAGGATGGAGAAATACCCGTAGGGCAGGTGAAAACTGTTCCCTTAGGAATAGGAGTAAGAGTACCACCTGGAACATATGATAGAATTGCCCCTCGATCCAGCCTAGCCATCAAGGGAGTGTCGGTGCTAGGGGGAGTCATAGACCCAGATTTTAGAGGAGAGGCTAAAGTAGTATTACTGAACCAAGGAGATGCTGCTGTATCGTATCAATCAGATGACAGACTTGCACAAGTGATTTGTGAACCAGCGTAGACCCCCCACATTGAAGAAAAGATCTGCCCCCCCCATAACACCCAGAGAGGTGATGGAGGATTTGGAAACACAGGAAGAAAAGTATAAAGTATGGGTGAACCATCCAAGGAAAAAGCCAGAGGCAGGAGAGCTATTGAGTCAAGGGGTGGGGAGTACGTATATTGTATTTTTAAATAACTCTAAAGTATCTGTATTTGTACCTGCAGTGAGACTTACCCTGCGGTCATAAACGATGACATCTGCATTGATGATAGCAGAGAATGCCGTTACGGACCTTCATGTCACTTTTGCACCTCAAGCCGCTTACGTAACTGATGACCAGGGAAATGTTTCACTTTGCAACGTGGAGGTACCTGGAGGCAAGTGGATGGCTGCCAAAGCTGTAACCTGGAAGCTAACTGGACAGCAAATACGACATGCCAACGGACTGAACGAGGTGCAGGGGATGCCTGCAATAGTACACGCTTTGAGTTGTATGCTAAACATGATATGTAAATATTGTGATACCAGGACACCTGGTGGTCGTTACAATCAACTATGAAAACCAAAGGAGTTCAATACTCCAAACCACCAGCCTTCATGTTTTATGTAACCGAAAGACGCATGATTAGCAACTTAAGCAACGTTTCTATAGTTCGATATAGAATAGGATGTAAGCAAGCTCTGCATGCAAGCATAATTAATTGTATTGTGTTACAGATAAATATTACCAAGGGGAATGTCTCAAAGTATGATCCATTATGTGCACCATGGACCCACAGTTATGGCCCTTGCCAAAGTTACGCATTAGAAGAGATATAGGTTCCTTGATAGCTGGGGTCACCGGAATCGGGGTAGGGGCCCTGTATTCTTTTGATGATAAAGCTATTAGGAATAAGCTATCTTCTACAGGATATAGTACAGGAGAGGCCATAAAAGTAATTCCTCAACAGGGGCCCACACACTCACAAGAAGTATGGAAAGTCCTGCGTGGGTTGTATCGCGATTGGCAATGGCATAATTTCACTTATGAACAATTAGAGAAAAAAAAGGTCTTTTAAAACCGACAAGCAGTGTCCAAGGGCATCCAGTGCATACTATGGCGTAGCATTATTAATCTACAGTATGCTGACTTTAACGCAGAAGGGGTACAGCCTCAGGGTGAATATTAGAGACAACAATTGCATTTGCCTGACGAAATATGGGTAAAGCCCATACAGTTTCACAGTGAGGAAGAAATGTGTTCTGCTCTTTTTGATATAGTAAGAAGTGATTTTCCTCCTGACATATGGTGCCCCTTTATATTGCTCCCCGTAGTGATAAGTAAAGGAATGGTGGATACCTCACACTGACAAGGAGTAGATTGATTAAACAAATCACACTGCGGATCCCACTAGATATGCAGATTGGTCTAAGGGGTGGGTATGTAACCACACTGGACGGGTGCTAGATTCATGTCTTCACACAATACCGGGAGAATGTGAATGGTTACCTTATCCTATTAAATGGCACAGACTTATATCAGATAGGGACAGATAGTATATGTTATGTCATTAATCACCCCTTACTTATTAACGGATTTATACAAACCACTGGAGAGCAAGTAATGTGTATGTGAAATATTACCAGCATCATTGACATAAACACTCACATCTTGTACCGATCGACTAAGTTCACCATAACCACATTACATACGCAAATGCGTGCACAGTTAGAGTAGAACATCTCGCTCATTGTTAAGCTACCCAGATTAGAGGCAATCAGGCACTACACACAAGTTACCTTTGCTAAATTTGATATGGCAGCTAAATACACCAAGGATACAGCCATACTAATGACCATAAACGCTAAACAGCTTATGCACACTGCTTCATGCATCCAGCAAATAACTGAGCATCATTGGTATGACATATTCTTAGGCTGGGCACTAAGAGCTATGAAGACGCTAAATATAGTGTTACAACAGCTAATCTGGTTATTGATTGTTTGTGTTATGCTAATGACTATACTATGTAGACTATGGCCCTCATTACAACCCTGGCAGACGGTGTTAAGACCGCCAACAGGCCGGCGGTAAAAAATTTGCAATTACGACCGTGGCGGAAACCACCAACAAAGACAGCCACTTTAACACTCAGACCGCCACAGTGGTACAAACAAACAGCGCGGAGGTCACCGCCAACAGACAGGCGGGAGACAATGTACCGCCCACACTATTATGACAGGCCAATCCGCCACCTTTTCCGGGGGAGATTCACCGCGGATAAAAACACGGCAGAAACAGAAATGTTGAAGGGAAAACGTTCACCTCATCACACTCCACGAGGAACGAGGACACCATGGACCCGGAACTCCAAATTCTACCTGCGATAGTCTTCCTGCTCCTGTACCAGGAGCACGAACACTGGCGGCGAAGACCACGGTGAGTACTGCACCTACGACACAGGGGAGGGGGGAGGGAAAAAACAGGGACACACACACGCAGCACCCCCACCCTCACCCACTACAACACACACACTAATACATGTTGATACATACCAGTTACACCCCCAAGCCCCCCGGAAGAATGCAAAGACAAAAGGAAATGATTGTAACCATTGTAATATATTAAAATACAGTACTCCAAAATATATATACACTATAAACAAATATATACACCAATAATACAAGTCCAGGTATTGCACCATTAATAGTCCATGGACCACTGGGCCCAAAATGCATGGGCGAGGCCCACACTTGATACCAGATCAAAACAGAGAGAACACTGCAGGGGCATCAGATAGAAATACAACAGGCACCTCAGGGGGAAGGGAAGGGGGGGCACCTCAGCCGGATGAGTGCACAACGCCAGATCCACGAGGGGGCTCAATGCCCACTGTTCAATCCTGGGGAGTGCAAAGCCACAGTCTCTCAAGTCTCTCCAGTGGGTGGTTTGCCCACTGTTCAATCCTGGGGAGTGCAAAGCCACAGTCTCTCAAGTCTCTCGAGTGGGTGGTTTGCCCACTGTTCAATCCACGGGAGTGCAAAGCCACAGTCTCTCAAGTGGATAACAGTCTCCACTGGTTCTGAAGGAGGACTGGTGCCCAGAGTGCTTCATCCTGTGAAGGACAGAGGTAGTGGATGGATGTCTCCACTGGTTCTGGAGGGGGACTGGTGCCCAGAGTGCTTCATCCTGTGAAGGACAGTGGTAGTGGATGGATCTCTCCACTGGTTCTGGAGGGGGACCGGTGCCCAGAGTACATCACTCACCCTGTGACGAACCCAGTTGCATCAGTGCCCCTGCCGCTCATGGGCTAGCAGTGCTAGAGTTGGCGGTGCCCTGTTCAGCGGTGCTTGAGTTGGCAGTGCCCTGTTCAGCGGTGCTTGAGTTGGCGGTGCCCTGTTCAGCGGTGATTGATTTGGCGGTGCCCTGTTCAGCGGTGCTTGAGTTGGTGGTGCCCTGTTCAGCGATGCTTGATTTGGCGGTGCCCTGTTCAGCGGGGCTTGTGCTGGCGGTCCTTCATGGCCCAGTGGGGCTTGTGCTGGCGGTGGCCTCCTAGGCAGCTGGGCTTGTGCTGGCGGGGCCCTTCTGGGCAGCTGGGCTGGGGCTGGCGGGGCCCTCCTGGGCAGCTGGGCTGGCAGGGGCCTGCTGGGCAGCTGGTATGGGGCTGGCGGGGCACTCCTAGGCAGCTGGGATGGGGCTGGCGGGCCCTCCTGGGCAGCTAGGATGGGGCTGGTGGGGCCCTCCTGGGCAGCTGGGCTGGGGCTGGCGGGCCCTCCTGGGCAGCTGAGATGGGGCTGGCGGGGCCCTCCTGAGCAGCTGGGATGGGGCTGGCGGTGGCCTCCTGGGCAGCTGGGATGGGGCTGGCGGTGGCCTCCTGGGCAGCTGGGATGGGGCTGGCAGTGGCCTCCTGGGCAGCGGGGATGATGGCAGTCTTCTCCGCCGTGCTGCTCTTCCCAGACTTGCCGGGTTTCTTGTGGCCCTTCCCCACCTTGGGAGGTGTAACAGCTGACTCCACACTCCCAACGGGACCCCTGGGAGCGGCTTTGATGGCTGGAGTCTTCCCCCTCTCATGCCGGGCACTGGCCAACTTCTGATGCTTCACAGGGGGGGGGACTGGCTGTGCTGTGGCTCTGTGACACACTGGCTGTCCTGGTGGCCGGTGCACTCCACATACCTTTGACTACAGGCACCACTGGTCCCGGAGACATTGTGGCTGAGGTGCTGCTTTGGGACCTATGAGATGGACGGGGTGGGGGAGGTGTGGGAAAAACGTCAAGGCTGGACAGGAAAATTCATTTGGACACACTGGGACGGGTAGCTGGAGGGGGTTTGGGAGTGGAGGGAGAGGTGGTTGTAGTAGGAGGTGTACGTTTGGTGACTTTGGGTGCAGGTGCAGGTGCATGCGCTGGAGGCTGTCGTTAGGTGGATGGCTGTTGGGTGGGTGTGTGCCTGCATTTGTTTATCTTAGGAGGGGGCGTCACAGACACACTGGGAGAGGACACAGGGGACGTGTGAAAGGTAGTGGGGGTAGTGACTGCACGTGAACGGGGTGTGCTGGTGGGTGTGCTGGTGAGGGACGTAGTGGCTGAAGAGGTAGTGCATGCAGGTGTGTGTGTAGACGAGACTGGGAGGGAGGAGGGAGACGAGGAGGAGGGGGACACAGTGGAGGC
The DNA here is from genome assembly GCF_031143425.1 of Pleurodeles waltl. Classification (NCBI taxonomy): domain Eukaryota; kingdom Metazoa; phylum Chordata; class Amphibia; order Caudata; family Salamandridae; genus Pleurodeles; species Pleurodeles waltl. The sequence goes on from NC_090436.1 coordinate 845,434,772, forward strand.
AGTGGATGTTGGTGTGTCTGCATGTGTGTGATGCTTGCGTGAGTGCCTGTGGGATGTGTGGTGTTTATGTTTGCCTGAGCTTCCCTTTTGTGGTGAGGTGTGATCAGGCTGGTCTGATGGTGTGCTTGGGATAGGCAGAGGTACAGGGGATTGGGTCTGGGTGGAGGAAGTTGGAGGGGGGAGGCTAGACACAGGGACAATGGCTGCCATCAGTGCTGGGACCAGAGTTTAAAAAGCTCGGGAAGGGCCGCCTGGAATGCATTAGTTTGTTGCAACTGCCTTTCTACACCCTGGATGGCATTCAAAATGGTAGACTGCCCCACAGTGAGTGACTTGAGGAGGTCAATGGTCTCCTCACTGAGGGCAGAAGGGGTGACTGGGGCAGGGACTGAGGTGCTTGGGGCGAAAGTGATGCCCACCCTCCTGGGTGAGCGAGCACAGGGCGAAGGCTGAGGGGCTGCTGGGAGGGCGGTGCTGGTAGGGGAGGCTGTACCTGTAGATGGGGGGCAAAGATGTTGCCTCCACCACAAGGGAGCTCCCATCCGAGGACGAGTCCGTGTCGCTGGTCTCAGCTCCTGTCCCTGCCGTGGAGCTCCCCTCGCCCTCCGTCCCACTGGTGAAATCAGAGTCCGTAGTGTGGCCCTCCATGGCCATGTGGGATGCAGCTCCCTCGCGCTCCGGTGCCACTGCTCCTCAGCCTGATGATGCTATTGCACACAAGAACAGGTAGACCATAAAAAGGGGGGGGGAGAAAGAATAAAGACATGTTGAGTGCATGGATTACGCTACCGTTGGCGGACAAGACAGACACAGAATCCCCCTGCACTACGCCGCGCTCTTGGGCTCTACAGTGCAATTCCTGGGAAATAGCCTACAAGGCTATGGACGACATCTGCACACATAGATGACACAGGGGCATGAATAGCTGTACTTGGCACTCTACAGAGCTGGGGTGGGGGGGCCACAGGGCCATGCCTTACGGAGGGGCCAAGGGAAACCCACAGCCCTCCTCCCCCACCCAGACACCTCCACTGCGCGCAAAGTCAGCTGAATGAGAGTGTATTCACCCCCTTGTGTCTGCTGTGATGCCCTCAAGCGCCCATCCAACTCTGGGTAGGCCACCGCCAGGATCCTGAACATCAGGGGGGTCATGGTTCGACGGGCACCCCTCCCACGTTGGGAGGCCATCCCCAGCTGAGCCTCCGCAGTCTTCTTGCTCCAGCGGCGAATGTCCTCCCATCTTTTCCGGCAGTGGGTGCTCTGTCTGTGGTAGACCCCCAGGGTCTGGACGTCCTTGGTGATGGCACGCCAAATATCTTTCTTCTGGTGGGCGCTGACCTACATGAAATGTACAGGGGAAGAAGAGAAGTCATTACCAACTGCACTGTCAAAGTGAGTGGCCCCCATCCCTCTCCTTGCCATCTGGCACATGCACCCACCATCTTTCATGCACGCAGCACTCTGCCCCCTTCCTTCTTACATCCAGCTCTCTCCACACAGGCATGGCCCATACAACCTGCTCCCTGTGTACTTACCTGAGGATCGTAGAGTAGCGTATACTGGGGGAGGACACCATCAACGAGCTTCTCCAACTCCTCCGATGTGAAGGCAGGGGCCCTTTCCCCAGATGCACGAGCCATTGTCTCTTCCAGACTGAGGTCACAGCAGCACTTGCAGTGTAGGTCCTCTCCTGTCGAAGATCAGGTATCGAGTGATTGAACAGATAGAAAATGGCGTTCACGTCCGCGGCGGTGCGTACCATCACCACCGGCGTACATCGTCATTGGCTCCTGGGACCCATAGGGTCCAATGTTAACCAATGCAGTATTGAGCCACGGTCTTCAACCGCCTACCGCAACGGTGTACAACTCCAGCGCAGTTACCTCACATCCCATTGTCCCACTTTAGAGGTCAGGCAGCCACCACTTCAGGGGCCCACATGGCTTCATTTTATACTGCGTCACACATATCTAGGCCTAGTCTCAACACACATACAGGCCACCTTTTGTGTATGATTGGTGTTCTGTGTAAACTGTGGGTACGTACCTCTGAGTTGTTTGACTCTGTGCTCACTGTTGTCCTTCATAGGCACCGTCCGCTGGGACATGTGAGAAGATGGCGGCATCCTCCGGTGTACCGACCGTTGGTGGACTTGTCGACAATGGAGGAGCGACATTTGATAATCACCTACTGGTTTGACCATGCCACAATCCAGGAACTGTGTACCCAGTTGGAGCCAGACCTGATGTCAGCAATCCGCCATCCCACAGGAATCCCCCCTCAAGTGCAGGTGCTGTCAGTGCTCCAGTTCCTTGCAAGTGTTTTTTTTCAAACAACTATGGCCATGGCATCAGGGATGTCCCAGCCTATGTTTTCCAACGTATTGTCCAGAGTGTTGTATGCCCTTCTGAAACAAATGCGGAGCTACATCGTTTTCTCTCAGGTGGAGGATTTGCCTACAGTGAAAGGTGATTTCTATGCCCTGGGACATATGCCCAACATCATAGGTGCCATTGATGGGAACCGTGTGGCTTTGGTCCCCCCCCACAGGAGTGAACAGGTTTACAGAAACCGGAAGAGTTATCATTCGATGAATGCACATATGGTATGTTTGGCAGACCATAACATCTCCCATGTGAATGCCATGTTCCCTGGCTCAGTGCATGACGCCTACATCCTGCGGAATAGCAGCATCTCTTATGTGATGGGTCAACTCCAGAGGCACCGTGTGTGGCTATTAGGTGAGCCCCTGGAAGCAAGACAGTGGGAATAGTTGTCTGGGGTTATCCCTACAGGTTTGTGTGTGTCTAACAGTTGTCCCTCGCCATTTGCAGGTGACTCTGGGTACCCCAACCTGTCATGGCAACTGACCCCAGCGAGGAATCCCAGGACCAGGGCAGAGGAACGCTACAATGAGGCCCATGGGCGAACTAGGAGGGTGATCGAGCGGACCTTCGGCCTCCTGAAGGCCAGGTTCAGGTGCCTGCATATGACAGGTGGATCCCTATTCTACTCACCAGGATGGTCCAGATGGCGGTGTTGTGGCAACTGTGGAGCATGTGGACAGTGATGAGGATGAAGCAGAGGAAGAAGACATGCAGAACAGGGACTCAGTGATCCACAATATTTCTAGTGAAACACAGGTGAGAATACATTCCTGCCTACTACATGTACTTTTACACTACTACCTCTATCCTGTCTGTCGTTTTCACCCAGTGTATGGTCACTGAGTTGTCACTTTCCCTTACGGTTTCACAGATGTGGGTCCCAACGTGTGTCATCTGCTTACATTCCTCATAGACTAGAGCTGTGTAACATAGGTATGTTGACATTACTATTTCAAGAACATTTTGTCACTGTAATTGCAAATACACTATTTCGAAATCACAGACAGACTCCAGATAATTTTGTACTTTAGGTGTGTTTATTTAAATGCAAATTATTGGAGGGGGAAGTTAAATGGTGAGGGGTGATGGCGGAGGAGTGTCCATGGCAGAGTCCAGTCTATTAGTCTCACAGGTGCATTGCCCATATGGGCCTAGGAAGTGAAGCAGGGGCAGTTTAATTATGGACAGGGTGACAAAGTGGGACAGTGGGATGACAATCAGGGTGGTCTCATTTCTTGGCGGGGGTCTTGGCATCGTGCTCTGTCTTGTTCCTGGATCTCAGGGACCGTTTGCGGGGTGGTTCTCCATCTGCAGGGGGTGGGGTGCTGGTGTGGTGGTCCTGTGGCGGGGCGTCCTGTCCACTAGCGCCGGCGGAGGTGGTGGGCAGTTCATCGTCCATGCTAGTGTCAGGGGCCCCTTGGAGTGCCACAGTGTCCCTCCTGGTGTTGAGTACTTCCTTCAGCACCCCTACGATGGTGCCCAGGGTGGAGCTGATGGTTCTGAGTTCCTCCCTGAAGCCCATATACTGTTCCTCCTGCATGCGCTGGGTCTCCTGAAACTTGGCCAGTACCGTTGCCATCATCTCCTGGGAGTGGTGGTATGCTCCCATGATGGAGGAGAGGGCCTCGTGGAGAGTGGTTTCCCTTGGCCTGTCCGCCCCCTGTCGCACGGCATCCCTCCCAGTTCTCCTGTGTTCCTGGGCCTCCGTCCCCTGGACCATGTGCCCACTGCCACTGCCCCCAGGTCCCTGTTGTTGTTGGGGTGGTGGGTTATCCTGGGTTCCCTGTAGTGGTGGACACACAGCGGATTGACGTGTCCTGGGGACGGAGGTATGGGCCCACTGGGTGGGTGCTGTACTGGTGTTTCCAGAGTGGGGAAGGTCTGTGGTGGCCTGTGCCTGTGTGAGGGGAACCGACTGTCCCGAGGCCCCCAATGGGCCGGGCTGGTCATCTAGATCCAGTTGGACAGAGGTGCTGTCATCACTGTGGGCCTCTTCCGTGGGTGGAGTGGAAATGTCTGGGCCCTCCTGTCTTGTGACGTTGGGTAGGGGTCCTGCAGGGGTGGAAAGGCATTATTATTGCATCTGTGTGTGGAATGGTATGCAATGGGTGGGTGACCATGTACCCCAGTGCTGGCATTCCTGTGTGGGACCTTGTGTGATGATGGTTTAGGGGGGTGTATGGCTATGTACAGTGTGCATGCTTTGGTGATGGGTGTCCATGCTTTGTTGTTGCATGCAGGGCTTGGTGTTGGGATGGCTGGTTTGTGATATTGGGACATTTGTGAGGAGTTGGAGTGATAGGGGTGAGGGCGAGGGTGGGGGTATGCGATAGCATGCAGGTAGGGTGGGGAATGTAATAGTTAAGATTTGACTTACCAGAGTCCATTCCTCCACCTACTCCTGCGAGGCCCTCAGGATGCAGAATCACCAATACCTGCTCATCCCATGTTGTTAGTTGTGGGGGAGGAGGTGGGGGTCCGGTGGTGTCTTGAGACCACAGAACGCACCTTCCCCTGTAGGTCGTTCCACTTTTTCCTGATGTCATCCCGATTTCTTGGGTGCTGTTCCTACTGCGTTGACCCTGTCCACTATTCTTCGCCATAGCTCCATCTTCCTTGCAATTGAGGTGTGCTGCACCTGTGATCCAAATAGCTGTGGCTCTACCCGGATGATTTCCTCCACCATGACCCTGAGCTCCTCCTCCAAGAACCTGGGGTGTCTTTGCCGTGCCATGGGGTGGTGTAGGTGATGTGTGGGGTGGTGTTTGTGGTGATATGTAGTGGGGTGTTGTGTGAGGTCCGTGGAAGTTGTGTGGGTGATGGTGTTATGTGCCTGTAGATGCTGTTGTACTTGCTGGTGGTTTCTCTCTCTGTGCTTTGTTCTCAATTTTTGTCGTAGGGGTTTGTGGGTGATGTGGGTGTTTGTTTTATATTGTATTGGGTGTGTGGGAGTAGTGTGTGTATGTGTATCAGGTGTGTGTATTTCGAATTGTCCAATGTGGTTGTGTTTTGTAAATGTGTGTGTATTTTGAGCGCGGCGGTGTGTACCGCCAATGAAATACCGCAGTTGAAAGACCACTGCGTGGATTCGTGTGTCGTGATAGTGTGGGCGTATTTCTGTTGGCGTGATGGTGTCGTTTTTTTTTTTGCCAGTTTATCACTGACCTTTGGTGTGGCGGACTTGTGTGGGTGTCTGAATTTTGGCGGGTTCCGAGATGTGGGTCACAATAGCTGTGGCGGAATTCCGCAGCCACGGCGGTGTGTTGGCGGTCTTCTGCACGGCGGTAAGCGGCTTTTACCATCAATGTTGTAATGTCCCCCTATATGAATGCACAAAACAGCTTCATACTAAAGATGCAGGCGCTTAGAATAACACTGACCAGTATTAGTAGCAATCTAGCTAGCGGAATGTCAAAGTAAATGATATCCGTTTCAACATGCATCATGCCCATCTAAGGGGTGGAGTGATCAGTATAGGGAAAGGTGCGGAAGACATTGTGACGCGAAGGGTTAATTAGCTTGAGCAGTGTAGATGGGTGTGATGCCTGTTGAAACCCCCCCCCCAACAACGTGGAAAAGTTCATTATATTATTTTCAAGCTTGTTTGTGTTGAAGACTCCGTCTCAACCTTGAGAACGAGAGTACAGGGAGAAGATGGAATGAAAACAAAGGCAGGAGAAGGGCAGAGCAGCCAAGTACTGATAACATAGCTAGAAAATGCCAGAATGAGATAGAATCCAAGCTTCGAGTTATTTAAGCACTGAAGTGTGGCTGAGGGATTGGAAGCTCGCAGATGGAATTGTGGAAGCTGCCATGGCCCAGCGCTGCCTCCCTGTTTTGCTGACTGTGATGCTTGATGGGGAGAGAGGTCCAAGCAGGCAGTAGAGGGCTCCCCAGCATTTCGTGGACTAAGTTAAGTTCCACACAGGGATGAAAGGCCTTTATTTCTCTGCTCTATTATTATGACTGATAATTTATGCTTGCACTGTGTTTATAACCTTATGAACCTGCTACAGTGACTGAAACATGCATTTTAGTGTACAGTAAATCAAAGCTTATCTGAAGTATTCAGTTCGTTTATATTTTGCCTCCTGAACATCGTAGCGAGAGCCTGCTGCAGTAATTGAAACATGCATTTTGATGTGCAGTAAATTAAACCTTATCTGAAGTATTTAACTAATTTATATTCTGCTTCCTGAATATCGTAGTGTGATGCATTTTGGTATACAGTTAATCAAAACTTATATCTGTCAATGAACTCTCTGCTTATATATATATATATATATATATATATATATATATATATGCACAGATGCTCTTTGTAGTGTACTTATATATAAATAGATGCTTTTCATTGCTATTCTTATTCTACTATTGTTAATGTACTAAATGCCTACATTTACCTGCAATTCTAGTAAAGCTACATTGTATTTATAATTGGCGTGTGGTCCTTCATTGAGCGTCCTTATTGACTTATACCGAACAGGTGTCAACCAGTCACCTGGATAAGACAAAAGCTATAACATTTATTAGCCAACCAAACATACCATTATGATATGCACTGACACGTTTAGCACACTTTGGTGCAGGTTTATCAAAAAGGATGAAAACCAACTTGAAATAGTTTTTTGTTATTTATATTCTAGTGCAAAACTTGTTTTGAGCTGGAATGGTGCTTAAAAGTAATACAAATCAGCGCCTAGTGCTAGTTTGTACTACTTAGGGCCAAAGGGATGTTACATGGCTGGTACATGGGCGTTCTCATGAAACCACCCATGGATTTAGATGCAAAACCCTATGTACCAAATATTTGAGGCAGGGTTTTGGGTAAAAAAAGTGACATTTGAAATCAGACATTAAAAGGAGAAATTCTTTATGTCCCCTTTAATTTCCAACTTTACATGCATGCTGTACTGTACTGCACACATACAAAGTAGGACAAGTTTTAAATGTTGTCTAAGCATAGTGTTTTGTACTGGAAGACTAGCCTTCCAGTAAAAAACGTATGCTAGACTCAAGCACACACCGTTTCACTATGGCGCATCGCACTTGGCAGCAAACGTTTGTGCCAGTTCTAGGCAGAGGGGAGAAGAGTCTCATATCTCTGTAGATATGGGGCTTCCCTGCTCATTCCCTAACATGCAATGCACCCCAGCAGTTTTTGCTGCTGCACTGCATTCTGTGACAAGTTGGTAAATCTGGGCCTTTGGCTAATATCAGACAAATGCATGCTGCACACTGCAATTAGAATTCCATGCATGGAAAGCTATATCCCTATGAAAGATACAGTTAGAACCAGATATTCTGTACATATATTGATTTGGACATTATGGTCCATGCTATATTGCCATAGGATATTCAACCATAAGCAATGAGAAATTAGTGAGACATTTTACATCATTGAATCCCTATCAAATGGATAACGAAATCACTTAAAGTAAATTCCTTGCTTCTAGTTTCTTTTGTTATGTTACCATATGGTAATAGATTCCAAAGAGGCAGAGGAATGCCCATGAGATCAATGCATATTAATGACAAAAAATGTGCAATACCAGGACAGTTTTACTAAGGTGATTTTATCAAGTACATAGTGCATGATGAAACAACTTCTTCAGTCCCTTGAAGTCACTGGTAGTGTGTTTATTGCCCTGCAAACAGGTTGCAGTTGATCTGTAATCTTATTCCCACAATTGGCAATGCATTCTCTGAAACCTTCAGATATGAGTTTTTATATAAGAGAATCTCCTGCACAGGACTATACACTAAAGCCAAATATACACACTCACAATTACTCTCTTTTGCCTTTGTTTGAGAGGTTTAAGAAGAGGGTGTTTCAGCAGCCACTTGTTTAGCCAGTGTGGACAAACAGCACTTCACAAGCACAATAAATTGCCTATATATGCTCTGTGGGTGCAAAAATTGGTAAAAGAATACAAGAAGACCATTTATGCAGCCACAAATGGTGGAATTTTTAAATACCTATAAGGAAACAATACACAAAGTAAAATATTGAACAGTGGTGAACTGATTATTTATATGAATGAGATAAAAGTTTACTACTGCAGAGACCTGTGTATAGTGTGCAGATATGTTTGAAGCATTACCTTATATAACCTCACAGGACCACTGAAGAAATGGATCACTTCACAACAGGAATGGGGGGGATAACAACATCAAATTTAGCAGATCCCACTTACCTGCCATTACCTTTATAATGGAAATTAATCCAATGTGGAAAGACCTACTTAACACTTTATATCAGTTTGCAAAAATAATGTTTTTATAATTTTCTCTTTTGTAACTTTAATTGAACTTGAATTAGGTTAATGTTTTATTCTCATATTATCACAAGAGACAAAAACACGACATTAATTAGCATAACTTATACAAGGTTTACAAAAATGTTTCTCATCTTTTCAAAATACCAAACCACTAATCATTTTAAAATGCCCAAACACATTTGTCTCTCCCATTTTACTCTCACATCTATCACTCCACTTTTACCACCTCACATACACTTTGTACACCATCCAGCTCAGAGCTATTGTACACTCCCTGTAGATGGAGTCTGTTCTTTCTCCACCTTCCATTGGGATGTCACCAAACTGGATTAAAATTGTCAACACATGTTTTGGTGGATTTGCATTATTTCTATCACCTTCTTCAGGATCATAATTCATATAGAATATTCTCCAGAAAGTGGGACAAATAGGGATATCTACAATAAACAAAGTTTTTCTCTGAACAAACACAAAGATTAACTGGACTAATGTTCACAATTGCCAAGCACCATAGCTTACAAGATTACCAAAACGAAAAAACCTAATAAACCTTAGATTGCCACATCACCGAGTGCACCAGAGATGGCAAGCATAAAAAGGAGAGTGCCCAAACTGCCCAGAATAGGATAAGGTCAAAGCAAGTGTAGATTAGTGAAAACAACAGTAATGGTAACTGTGGTATACAGCATTTGGACCCTCATAATGCTTTTGGGGCTCTTTATTATGTTTTTACAAATTTCACACTGCCCCCCAAAAGGTTGCCACCTCCACATTCAGCAGTAGATAGTTCCTATTTTCTTATTGATGTCATAACTATGTCTAAATCACCCTCACAATCACCAGCGGAAACGAAGGACAGGTAACTCTCAAATCAATCCCACCAAACTAACCACACAAATATGTGCCACAAATATCGAGATAAAAGTAACCAGCTGCACATCAGGGTAAGTGTAAGCCACCCAGTATCCATGGATGAAAAGGAAATTGCGATAAAGTTAATGCACAAGAGTAAGGCACATACAATTCCAATCCCAACTAGAACTTTCAAGAAAATGTTGGCCTTTCAAGGTAATATTGGTAGCTTTCACATGAAAAACTATCCTAGTGTGGGGATGTCCGAACAATGAGAGACACCAAATACTATGTCCAATAATTGTAATGTAGATTGGAATATTCTTACTAATAAGAACGTTGCTATCCTAGACATGTGGCACTGGAGAAGGCCTACTTGTTTACAGAAACACTACCCTGTGGGATGGCCTATAGACTATAGGACTCAGTCCTATGTAACCTCTCACAATCTTTCATATCATACATAATATAATTGAATTAGACCAGCCTCCCAGACCTATGATCAGTGTAACAGTAAAGCAACTCTACAGTATTGTGTTCTGATGGAATACATCCAAACCCTGCAGTATGGCTGCAGTAGCTTTGAATGACAAAGAGTGATAGGTGTTGGAAAATGGGTTATTGGTAAGGGCAGGTAAGTACCTACACTTAGCAATAGGCCACTAACTTCCACTTTTGTCCAGTTAGATCTCAGTAAATTAAACCCACCTCAACCCTTGGTAGCTTGGCAACGAGCGACAAGGCTTAACTTAGGAGACAGAGCGTAAAGCATTCAAATATCACAAAACAGTAATTAAATAAAACACAGGAAACAGTGTAATAATCCAAAACCAATTTCTAAAAATAGATTATATTTTATCTATGAAATGACACAAAAACGAATAAAATCAGATAAGGGGAAACGGAGATATGAATTTTTAAAGAAATATTGTTTTTTAGCGCCTAAAAACAAAAAGCGCCAATCGGGTCATCTGGTTGCACCTCGACCGGGGCAAAGTCAAAGTTTAAGGCCGACGGTGATGGAGCCCTGCTCGGCTACAGCTTGTGGGAGGCCTCGGTCAAAAGTTTACCTTCGGACTTAGGGGGTCATTAAACCACGGCGGTTTGACCGCCGTGCGGCCGCCAATGCAGCCGCACTCGCGCCGCGGCCATTATGAGATCCCCGCCGGCCCAGCGGGGATCTCGGCCGCAACACAGGAGCCGGCTCCACATGGAGCCGGCGGTGTTGCGGCTGTGCGATGGGTGCAGTTGCCCCCGTCGCGCTTTTCACTGTCTGCATAGCAGACAGTGAAAAGCTGCACGGGCCGTGGCAGGGGGCCCCTGCACTGCCCATGCCATTGGCATGGGCAGTGCAGGGGCCCCCAGGGGCCCGCGACTCCCCTTTCCGCCAGCCTTTTCATGGTGGGCAAACCGCCATGAAAAGGCTGGCGGCAGGGGAACTCGTAATCCCCTGGGCAGCGCTGCAAATTTTTCTTCAGCAGGACGAACCTGCCAGTCTAATCGACCTCCTGGAATTCTTCTCCAGATACGCATCTTGGATGCCCTCTGTGGAGATTTTTACCTTCAGACTTAGTCGTTTTTTCGAGGTGAAAATCCTTCGACCGGGGTAAACCTGGATCTTGATCCGACGTCCTTGGAGCCCTCCTCGGATACGCTGGGTGGGAGGTCCCGGTCAACTTTTTACCTTCGGACTTAGGACCAGATGTAGCAAACTTTTGCGAGTCGCAAATGGCCCGAATCGCTATTTGCGACTCCGCAAAATCGGAAATGGGATGCAAAAATCCCATTTCCGACTCGCAAAAAGCGATGCGAGCCGTTACCGAATCGCAAAATATGCGACCCCATTTTGCGACCCGCAAATTGGAAGGCGCAGTTTGCGAGTTGCAAACCATATGCAATAGCAACTCGCAAATTGCGAATAGTCGCTGTAAGGAAATGCCTCCTTGGCATGGTTACCCCCTGACTTTTTGCCTTTGCTGATGCTATGTTTTGATTTGAAAGTGTGCTGAGGCCTGCTAACTAGGCCCCAGCACCAGTGTTCTTTCCCTAACCTGTACTTTTGTTTACACAATTGGCACAGCCTGGCATCCAGGTAAGTCCCTTGTAACTGGTACCCCAGGTACCAAGGGCCCTGATGCCAGGGAAGGTCTCTAAGGGCTGCAGCATATCTTATGCCACCCTGGGCACCCCTTACTCAGCACAGACACACTGCTTGCCAGCTTGTGTGTGCTGGTGAGGACAAAACGAGTAAGTCAACATGGCACTCCCCTCAGGGTGCCATGCCAACCTCACACTGCCTATGCAGTATAGATAAGTCACCCCTCTAGCAGGCCTTACAGCCCTAAGGCAGGGTGCACTATACCATAGGTGAGGGCACCAGTGCATGAGCACTGTGCCCCTACAGTGTCTAAGCAAAACCTTAGACATTGTAAGTGCAGGGTAGCCATAAGAGTATGTGGTCTGGGAGTTTGTCATACACGAACTCCACAGCACCATAATGGCTACACTGAAAACTGGGAAGTTTGGTATCAAACTTCTCAGCACAATAAATGCACACTGATGCCAGTGTACATTTTAATGTAACAAACACCCCAGAGGGCACCTTAGAGGTGCCCCCTGAAACCTTAACCAACTACCCGTGTAGGCTGACTTGGTTTTAGCAGCCTGCCACACTCGAGACATGTTGCTGGCCACATGGGGAGAGTGCCTTTGTCACTCTGTGGCTAGTAACAAAGCCTGCACTGGGTGGAGATGCTTATCACCTCCCCCTTGCAGGAGCTGTAACACCTGGCGGTGAGCCTCAAAGGCTCACCCCCTTTGTTACAGCACCACAGGGCATTCCAGCTAGTGGAGTTGCCCGCCCCCTCCGGCCACGGCCCCACTTTTGCCGGCAAGGCCAGAGGACATAATGAGAAAAACAAGGAGGAGTCACTGACCAGTCAGGACAGCCCCTAAGGCAACCTGAGCTGAAGTGACTCTGACTTTTTGGAATCCTCCATCTTGCAGATGGAGGATCCCCCCAATAGGGATAGGAAGGTGATCCCCTCCCCTTGGGAGGAGGCACAAAGAGGGTGTAGCCACCCTCAGGGCTAGTAGCCATTGGCTACTGCCCTCCCTGACCTAAACAAACCCCTACATTCTGTATTTAGGGGATCCCCTGAACCTAAGAACTCTGATTCCTGCAACCTAAGAAGAAGAGGACTGCTAAGCTGAAAAACCCTGCAGAGAAGACGGAGACACCAACTGCTTTGGCCCCAGCTCTACCGGCCTGTCTCCCCACTTCTAAAGACACTGCTCCAGCGACGCTCTCCCCAGGGACCAGGGACCAGTGACCTCTGAATCCTCAGAGGACTGCCCTGCTCTAGAAGGACCAAGAAACTCCAGAGAACAGCGGCCCTGTTCACCCAAGACTGCAACTTTGTTTCCAAAGGAGCAACTTTAAAACAACTGCGTTTCCCGCCGGAAGCGTGAGACTTGCCACTCTGCACCCGACGCCCCCGGCTCGACTTGTGGAGGACAAACACTTCAGGGAGGACTCCCCGGTGACTATGGGACCGTGAGTAGCCAGAGTTGCCCCCCCACAGCGACGCCTGCAGAGGGAATCCCGAGGCTCCCCCTGACAGCGACTGCCTGACTCCCAGATCCTGACGCCTGGAAAAGACTCTGCACCCGCAGCCCCCAGGACCTGAAAGATCGGAACTCCAGTGCAGGAGTGACCCCCAGGAGGCCCTCTCCCTTGCCCAGGTGGTGGCTACCCCGAGGAGCCCCCCCTGGCCTGCCTGCATCGCTGAAGAGACCCCTTGGTCGCCCATTGATTTCCATTGAAAACCCGTCGTGTGTTGGCACACTGCACCCGGTCGCCCCCGTGCTGCTGAGGGTGTACTTTCTGTGCTAACTTGTGTCCCCCCCAGTGCCCTACAAAACCCCCCTGGTCTGCCCTCCGAAGACGCGGGTACTTACCTTCTGGCAGACTGGAACCGGGGCACCCCCTTCTCCATTGAAGCCTATGTGTTTTGGGCACCACTTTGAACTCTGCACCTGACCGGCCCTGAGCTGCTGGTGTGGTAACTTTGGGGTTGCTCTGAACCCCCAACCGTGGGCTACTTTGGACCCAAACTTGAACCCCGTAGGTGGTTTACTTACCTACAAAAACTAACAAATACTTACCTCCCGCAGGAACTGTTGAAAATTGCACTGTGTCTAGTTTTAAAATAGCTATATGTGATTTATTTGAAAAGTATATATGCTATTGTGATTTTTCAAAGTTCCTAAAGTACTTACCTGCAATACCCTTCATTTGAAGTATTACATGTAAAATTTGAACCTGTGGTTCTTAAAATAAACTAAGAAAATATATTTTTCTATACAAAAACCTATTGGTCTGGAATTGTCTCTGAGTGTGTGTTCCTCATTTATTGCCTGTGTGTGTACAACAAATGATTAACACTACTCCTCTGATAAGCCTACTGGTCGACCACACTACCACAAAATAGAGCATTAGTATTATCTCTTTTTGCCACTATCTTACCTCTAAGGGGAACCCTTGGACTCTGTGCATACTATTCCTTACTTTGAAATAGTGCATACAGAGCCAACTTCCTACAGTCGCAAAAAGCCCAGTTTGAATGTCCCATTTACCACTAACTCAGAGCAGGTGGTAACCATTACCAAAGTATAAAAGGAGACCCAGAAGGCATCTGGGCTACTCAAGATGGCGGAGTAACTGATAGGAGTGAGGAGGAGAGCCCACGCAGCCCAGCAGAGGAGGAGGAGGAGCCAGAGACAGGGGAAGATTTACAGAACAAGGCAGACTCTTTTCCAGCAAACTGAGGAAGAAATCTATGATAAATATAGACTTAGCAGTGTAGCTATACTAGATTTAATTGCATTACTCAAACCACAGCTAGAACGCCAGACTCTGCGCGGCTGCGCCATCCCTACGCATGTGCAAGTGCTATGCGCACTGCACCTCTTGGCCTCGGGGAGCTATCAAGGGGTCATTGCTGTGGCAGGTGGGGTATCCCAAAGTGCACTATCAAGGTTCCTCAGGGCATTCCTAGATGCCTTACTCACACACATGTCCCAATACATATACCTACCCAGGAATGAGGCAGAAATTAACAGCACCAAGCTGGACTTTTACCGGATTGCCAACTTTCCCCATGTCATAGGGTGTGTAGATGGGACACATATTCAAATATGCCCTCCTGCAAACCTGGAATATCTGTTCCGCAATAGAAAGTGTACCCACTCACTCAATATTCAGGTTGTTTGTGACGCCCATTATGTAATCACTGACATTGTAGCGAAATTTCTAGGCACAGTGGTATACACCATACAACGCCTGGAACGTGGGGAGTTTGGAGACGGATACCTCCTAGGTAGAGCTGCATATACCTTGTAGACATGCACACAGATAAATGTGCACACCAACCAGGACTTTCTAACAGTGTACTTTTTGTGCCCAACAGGTGACAGTGCATATGCACTACGGCCATGGATAATGTCTCCGTACTTAACACCCAGCAATGAATGTGAGAGGCGATACAACAGTGCACATAAGAGGACCAGGAAACTGATAGAACGAACCTTTGGATTGCTGAAACCACGGTTCAGATGCCTTCACCGAAGTGGAGGTGCCCTCCAGTATACCACCATAACGGCATTCAAAATAGTTGTCGCATGCGCTATCCTGCACAACATTGCCACCCGATGTGGGCCACCTCTCATCCCTGCAGACCCAGATTCTGAGGATGAAGAGCAAGAGCAACCACATCGCCATCATGGGGATAGGAGCATTGCAAATCAAGGCAGACTGAGATGGGAACACATTGCAACACAATACTTTGGAAGGTACGTGCCAACTTCTACCATTCTCACCAATTGAACAAACACTCCATTTGTTAAGTGGAACAAAAAATTATTTAATATGTGCAAAAACCGAACTATATACAATGGAAAACTGTTCAGGGACTTCAAAAAGCCCACCTAGCATGGGACACATTGCCATCATGTGCCCCAACATCAGGTACAGTAGTCAGTTTACAGCCTACGGCGGCCTCTGCCAGCCTGGCTGGTACCAGGTTGCTCAGCAGTGCTCTGCCTCATACTCCCACTCCGGACCACCCTGGTGTCACCAGCAGAGACACTGCTGACAGTGGAGCCCTCCTCGCTGTCTTGTGGGGTGTCCCCTGTACCCCTGGACACATGCTGTGCCTCCATGACGTCTATCACATGGGTGATCCGGCCCAGGCCCCTTGCCACATCACCCGCAAAGTGGCCCATTTCTACCTGGAGGCCGACTGTTCTCCTGGACAGCCCAGTAGTGTTCACTGCCAGTCTGCAAATAGAGGAGGCCATCCTGTCCAGCCTTTGGAGCAGCTGGCGGTCCCTGCGCCGCGCACCCTCACTCTGTGTAAGCATGCCAGCCACCAGGTCACACATTGACAGGGCTAGGTCACCAGTGTTGTTGCCTATTACCTCCAGTTGTGCATGAACCTGCTGCATGCTGTTTTCATTGTTCCTTACGAAGCGCTGCAGAACCCCACTAATCCGCCCTAACATTTGATTCTGCAGGCGCTGACCACGTAGCAGTTGTGCCTCTGTCAGTGTGGTGGATGGAAGCCCAGACTCTGCCTGCAGCCCTGCTCTCCTAATCCTGCGTCACCTGCGCAGCGGTGGAGGCCCTGTGATGTTTGTAGTGGCACTCCTGGTTGTTGCTGGTGCAGGCTCCGAAACCACTGTTGCAGCGGGTGTTGCCATGGAGGGGATGGTGTTGGTGGTGCAGGTGGGAGTGGTGGCTGCTCCTGTTGTCTCCTCATGGGGCTGGCTGACCAGTGGCACCTGGCTGCTGTGGCTGGTGGTGGTGTCTTGTGGGAGACCTGTGGGACATGGGGAAAACACTGTCAGTGTCTACTATCTGTTGCACACTTCCTAATAAACATTTGCCTATTGACTGCCTACATGACTACATTGCCCATAATGCATCATGCTGGTATATGCTACTCTGAAATGGAGCTATCTTGGTTGTGCATGCCCCTGTGTACATGGTGGGTGGGGGTATGGCATTGATGGGGGTACAGGCATATCACATGGTATTCACCGGTTGATGGTCCAGGCTCAGAGCTGTCCAGTTCTCCAAATCCTGTCACAGACTCCGGCTCCAGGGTCTCCTCCACCCTTTCCTTCAGGGGTGTGGGTGGTGGTATGGAAGATGGTCCCCCTCCTGTGCCTCTCATCTCCCGGAGCCTTTCTGCCACCCTCTCCTTGGTCCGGGAGCGGAGGTCGTACCACCTCTTCTTTATTTCATCCAAACTCCTGTGGCTGACCCCCAGGGAGATTACTTTCTCCTGTATTTCCTGCCAAATTTTTTTTTTGGTAGAGTCTGGCACATTGAGGGCTGCCTTCCCAAAAAGCTCATCATGGTGCTTACAGCACTTCTCTGTGAGCACCTCCAGCTCCTTCTCAGCAAACTTCAGCTTTCTCTTTCTGGGAGTGTCAGCCATGCTTGCTGTTGCTCTGTTAGCTGTGCTGCAGTTAAAAAGGGTGTGGTCCTCCCTCCTCCCAGGTGTATTTGTAAACTACCTGGCTGTGATGTCATCATCATGTGCCAGGAAGTGTTTTCCAGAGTGTTCTGGAGTGGTTTCTGGAGTGTTCTGCAGCACCTGCATTCAATTTCAGCACAGTTTCAATTTGCGACACCCACTCGGAAATAGCGAGTCCGTTTTTTGCGCGGTCTCAAAAAGCGACCTCGCAAACAGCAGACTCGCTATCTGCGGTGCGACTCCGGGTGCAAGTCGCAATTTGTCCCCGCAAATTCTACCTGCATTCCAGTTAGCGACACGCAAATTGCGAGTCGCACATTCTCGCAAATTGCGAGTCGCTAATTTTTTTGTACCTACATCTGGCCCTTAGTCTCTTTTTTGGAGATTTTTCTTCACTTGGAAGAACCTGCAAATCAGGCCGGGTCACGGTGAGGCCAGCCGGCTAGAGTTACTGAGGTGTGGGTGCAGGTCTGCCAGTTTTATCCTTGCTCCTGGGTGAAAAACAGGGGGGTCCCGATTCTCCAATCAGGTGCAGGGTCCTTCCCCCTATGATGACCACTTCCTGCAAAGTGTGGCAAAAATCAATTCCAGGAGGCAACAATCTTCAAAAATCCATCATGGTTGAATCTGATTTTTGGAGGTTACATCTGGTTGAGCCCACCCACTGGTGTGGCTGAAAACCATAAACACACCCCTCTCCTTCCCTCTCCTAATCTAATCAAATGGGCACCTAGTTGTCTGGGGTTGCAGGATATGGGGGTGTTGCTGGGTTGCTCCAAATGTCCTTCTCTGCCTTTGAAGACCAGTTTGGCAGCCCTCCCCCTTCCTGCCTCACCATCTGCTGAGGGGAAATTCCCTCCCACAGGCACATCTCTTTGGGTGAAGCCAGGCCAGTTCACACCTCATGAAGGCAGCCTGGCCAGGCTGCCAGAGGCTGGCCAATGAGAGCGCAGCAGCAAAAACAATGCAGGGCTGAAATCGGCAACTTTTCAGATAAAGTTTAAAACTCTTTACCTGAACAAGTTATATTAAATCCAACAACTGAAAGTTGTAAGATTTATAATAACAATTAATTTGATACCAAACTCTTGGTATCCATTACTTAAGGGGACTTTTAAAATTAAAATAAAGTCTCCCCATTCTAGCCTATGAAGGTCATTCACTACAATGAGGGAAAAACTAATTTGTCTGTTTTTACCTCACCAGGGCTTATAAAACTATTTTTATAAGGTCCCTGCTTATAGTCACATTGCACCCAGCCCTAGGGGTACATAGGGCACACCATAGGGGTGACTCATATGTAACAATAAGGTAGTTTAAGGCTTTGGAACTACTTTTAATTCCAAAGTCGAGTTTGCATATAACTTTAACTTAAAAGCAGCCAGCAAGGCAGGCCTGGCTTTAAAATGACCTGGGCACCTCAGCAGTGCACATATGGGTGCACTACCTATGCTGTGGTCCATAAACCTACATGCCCTACCATATACTAGGGACTTATTGGTAGGTTGACTTATTAGCCTAATTTGCATATTGATTTTACACAGAGCACAGGCCCTGGGACTGGTTAGCAGTTCCCAGGGCACCATCAGAGTCAGGAAAACACCAGCAAAAAGTGGAAAATGGGGGCAAAACATTAGGGGGCCTCTGCAATCAGCCCTGTTTTCTCACAATAGGGCAAGGAACAAGATCAGCCATAACCAGGCAGGGTAACTTTGGCAAACTGTAACTGGGCCACATACAAAACTCTTGAATTCCTAGAGCAATAAAAAAAAATAACTTCTCATCCTTTCAAGGAAAACAGCTGTTCAACATTTAGGGGGTCATTCTGACCTCGGCGGTAAAAGGCGCTTACCACCGGTCAGAAGACCGCCATAACACCGCCGCGGCCGCGGTAAACCGCCACGGTCATTCTGACCCGCAACTGCCAAACCGCCGAAAACCCGACATCCTCAATAATCCGCCACACCAAAGGTCAGCGAAAAAATGGCGCTGACCAAACCTCCACCGTCACGCCAACAGAAATACGCCCATACCATTCCGACCCACAAATCCACGCAGCGGTCTTTCAAACGCGGTATTCCATTGGCGGTACACACTGCCGCGGTCAAAATACACACACCCATAGAAAACTCAGCCACATTGGTCACTTCGAAATACACACACCTGATACACATACTAACACCACTCCCACACACCCAACACAATATAAAACACACACCCACATCACCCACAAGCCCCTACCACCCGAAATCATTGACGAAGGCTAGAGACAGAGCACAGAATAGAGAATCCCACAACACAGAGGCACACAACACCATCACCCACACAGAATCCACGCACCAAACACCACACACCACCACACGCACCACACTCATCACCACAAACGCCACCCCACACCTCAACCACACCACCCCATGGCACCCCAAAGACACCCCAGGTTCAGTGACGCCGAACTCTGGGTCATGATGGAGGAAATAGTCCGTGTAGAGCCCCAGCTCTTCGGGGCACAGGTGCAGCACACCACAATTGCCAGGAAGATGGAGCTATGGCAAAGGATAGTGGACAGGGTCAACGCGGTGGGACAGCATCCACGCAATCGGGAGGACATCAGGAAGAGATGGAACGACCTACGGGGGAAGGTGCATTCCATGGTATCAAGGCACAACATTGCGGTGCAGAAGACTGGCGGCGGACCCCCACCTACTCCCCCAGAATTTACCGCGTGAGAGGAGGAAGTCTTGCATATCCTGCATCCTGAGGGCCTCGCTGGAGTAGGCGGAGGAATGGACTCTGGTAAGGCAAATCTTCACTACTGCTTCCCACCCCACCTGCATGCCAAATCATACCCCCACCCTCACCCCCTCCCCATCACACCAACCCCTAGCAAAAGCCTCACCATCACAACCCACCCATCCCAACACCAAGCCCTGCATGCGACCCCAAAGCATGGACACCCATCACCAAAGCATGCCCACTGCACACACACATCACCCCCACAAGCCACCCTCACAAAAGCCCCCACAAGGAAATGCCTGCACATGGGTACACGGACACCCACCCATCACACGAAATGCCACACACAGAAGCAATAACCATACCTTTATACCTCTGCAGGACCCGAACGCCACCACACTGCCACGGAGGGTCCAGAGATGTCCATCCCACCCCCAGAAGAGGCCCCCAGCGATGACAGCAGCTCTGTCTCCCTGGAGCCAGACGACCAGCCCGGCCCATCGGGGACCTCTGGACAGTCGGTTCCCCACAGACAGCCACAGGCTACACCAGACCCAACCCCCTCTGGGAACACCAGCACAGCTCCCACCCAGCGGGCCCATGCCTCTGTCTCCAGGGCACGTCAATCAGCGGTGTGTCCACCACTACAGGGCACCCAGGTTGACCCACCACCCCAACAACAACAGGGACCTGGGGGCAGTGGTAGTGGGCACACCGGCCAGGGGACAGAGGCCCAGGAACGCAGGGGAACTGGGAGGGCTGCTGTGCGACAGGGGGGGGACAGGCCCGGGGAACCGACTCTCCAAGAGGCCCTCTCCACCATCATGGGAGCATACCACCGCTCCCAGGAGACGATGGCGACGGTACTGGCCCGGTTCCAGGAGATCCAGGAACTGCAGGAGGAACGGTACATGGGGTTCAGGGAGGAACTGAGGAACATCGGTTCCGCAATGGGGACCATCGTCCTGGCCCTTACCCAGATCGTCACCACATTGCGGGACCATGTGGCACCCCAAAGGGCCCCTGTCACTAGCCCAGGCCAGGAACAGCCTACCACCTCCGCCGGCACCAGTGGACAGGAGGCCCCCACACAACGACAGGCCCCCAGAACCCCACCTCCTGCAGAAGAAGAACCACCCCGCAAGCGGAACCTGAGATCTCACAAGAAGACAGAGTAGGATTGCAAGACCCCCGCCAGCCTAAGATACCCCCTGATGTCATCCCACTGTCCCACATTGTCACCCTGTCCAACCTTGAACTGCCCCTGCTCCATCCTTCCACAGGCATATGGACAATGCACCTGTGCGACTGAGAACTGGACTCTGCCATGGACATTACTCCACCCCCACCCATCCCCGCTTCCCAATCATTTACCTATATCTAGCACTTTAAATAAATCACTTATTCCACTTAAATAAACAGGAGTCTGCTTGTATTCTTAACAAATGTATTACGCATAACGGTTCAATATTGTCCAGTTACTTTGTGATGACAACATACCAATTTCAATAAGCTTTAGTCCATGGGCAAACAAAGCTGAAGTCAGGCAGTGGGTCATACAGTTCTGAAAAGGGAAGGGAAAGTCACAAATCAGTTAACAGGAACTGGGGGGAAACACAGACAGTGGAGACGCATGAGGCCTCAAGTAAATGTAAATTGGGGTGGCTGTTTCTTACCTGTGTGCTACTGAAAGTATTGTTGTATGACTGTATCCCTGTTGTCCGTGTCGTCCCCGTCGTCTTCCTCTTCTTCACTCTCCACAGGCTCCACAGCTGCAACAACACCACCATCTGGACCATCCTCCTGCAGAAAAGGCACCTGGCGTCGCAATGCAAGATTGTGAAGCATACAGCAGGCCACGATGATCTGGCACACCTTCTTTGGTGAGTACATTAGGGATCCCCCTGTCATATGCAGGCACCTAAACCTGGCCTTCAGGACCCCGAAGGTCCTTTCTATGATCCTCCTAGTTCGCCCATGGGCCTCATTGTAGCGTCCCTCTGCCCTTGTCCTGGGATTCCTCACTGGGGTCAGTAGCCACGACAGGTTGGGGTAACCAGAGTCACCAATTAGCCACACACGGTGTCTCTGTAGCTGTTCCATCACATAAGGGACGCTGCTATTTCGCATGACATACGCGTCATGCACTGACCCAGGGAACTTGGCATTTACATGGGAGATGTACTGGTCAGCCAAACAGACCACCTGGACATTCATCGAATGATAACTTTTTCGGTTTCGGTACACCTGCTCACTGTCTTTGGGGGGAACCAAAGCCACATGGGTCCCATCAATGGCCCCAATGATGTTGGGGATATGTCCAAGGGCATAGAAATCACCCTTCACTGTAGCCAATTCGCCCACCTCAGGGAAAATAATGTAGCTCCGCATTTATTTCATCAGGGCAGACAACACTTTGGACAAAACCTTAGAAAACGTAGGCTGAGACATCCCAGATGATATGGCCACTGTTGTCTGAAACGACCCACTTGCCAAAAAATGGAGTACTGACAGAACCTGCACCAGAGGGGGAATCCCTGTGGGTTGGCGGATGGGGGACATCAGGTCTGGCTCCAGCTGGGCACATAGTTCATGTATAGTTGCTCTGTCAAGCCGGTATGTAAGTATGATATGTCGTTCTTCCATTGTCGACAGGTCCACCAGCGGTCGGTACACGCGAGGATTCATCCTTCTCCTCGCAAGTCCCAGCGGACGGTGCCTAGGATGGACAACATGGAGCACAGAGTCAACCAACCCATAGGTTTGTTCACACAGCTTGCACAGTACACGAATCGCTATGCATGGAACGGCTTGAATGACTGGCAATGCAAGGCCTAGGCCTGTGTGACGCAGTAGGAATCATGCCATGTGGGCCCTTGAAATGGCGGCTGCCTGACCTGTGAAGTGTGACAGTGGGTTGTGAGGTCACTGCGCTGGCGTGACACACCGTGGCGGTAGGCGTTCGAAGACCGCGGCGCAAAGCAGCATTGGTTAACATTGAACCCTATGGGTCTCAGGAGCCAATGACGATGTGCGCCGGCGGTCGCGGTACGCACCGCCGCGGTACGCACCGTCGCGGTACGCACCGCCGCGGGCGTGACCGCCATTTTCTATCTGATTAATCACTCGAGACCTGATCATCCACAGGAGAGAACCTATACTGCAAGTGCTGCTGTGACCTTGGTCTAGGAGATACAATGGCTGCTGCGACTGGGGAAAGGGCCCCTGCCTTCACTTCCGAAGAATTGGAGAAACTTGTTGATGGGGTCCTCCCCCAGTATGCGCTACTCTACGGTCCTCCAGACCAACAGGTTAGTACACAGGGTGCACGCTGAATGGGCTATCCCTGTGTTGAGTGGGGTGTATGTAAGATGGTGGGGAGGGGAGCGAATGAGGAGTGCAACGCACGACAGATGGGAACATGTGCCACATGGCAAGGTTGGGGAGGGGGGGGCCACTCACATCTACCATGCAGAAAAGTGATGATATTTCCTTTCCCACCCTGTACATGTCAAATAGGTCAGCGCCCAACAGAAGGTCGACATTTGGCGTGCCATCGCCAAGGACGTCCGGGCACTGGGGGTCCACAACAGATGGGGCACCCACTGCCGAAAGAGGTGGGAGGACATCCGCTGCGGGACCAGAAAGACCGCCGACTCTCTGCTGGGGATGGCCTCCCAATGTAGGAGGGGTGCCAGCCGCCAATTGACCCCCCTGATGTCCCGGATCCTGGCGGTGGCCTACCCCAATTTGGATGGGCACGTGAGGACATCACAGCAGGCACAAGGGGGTGAGTATCAGCACATTCTGCTATCTTTGCACGCAGTGGAGGTGTCTTGGTGGGGGAGGAGGACTGTGGGTAACTCAAGGCCAGGGCGCTTTCTGTAGGCTAGTCCCCTCCGTTAGCCATGGCCCTGTGCCCCCGCACCCCACCTCTGTAGGGTGCCAAGTACAGTTATCCATGGTCCTGCATCACCCATGTGTGCATTTGTCGTCCATAGACCTGTAGGCCTAGTCACAAGAACTGAGTAGTGTACTCTGATTGCGCCGCGTAGTTCAGGGGGCTTCTGTGTCTGTCCTCTCCGCCAACGGTGTTCCCAATGCATGCACTCAACCTGTCTTCATTTTTCCCCCCCACCCATTTTCTTTTTCTTCCTGTGCATGTGTGCATTAGCATCATCAGGCGGAGGAGAAGTGGCATCGGCGCACGAGGGAGCTGCATCTCACATGGCCCCGGAGGGCCATGCAACGGACTCCGAGTTCAGCAGTGAGACGGAGGGCGAGGGGAGCTCCACAACGGGGACCCGTGGAGACGCAGCGACACCGACACGTCCTCGGAAGGGAGCTCCCTTGCGGTGGTGGCAACATCCGTGCCCACCGCAACTACAGGTACAGCCGCCACCCAGCGCACCAGCTCCGCCCTCCAAGCAGCCCCTCAGCATTCGCCCCGTGCCCGCTCGCACACCAAGGCGGGCATCTCCTTCGCCCCAGGCACCTCAGGCCCTGCCCCAGTTACCCCTGCTGCTCTCAGTGAGGAGGTCATTGACCTCCTCCGGACGCTCATTGTTGGGCAGTCTACCCTTTTGAATGCCATCCAGGGGGTGGAAAGGGAGGTGCATCTGAGCAATGCATACCTGGAGGGCATTCATTCGGGTCAGGCTGCCCATCAGCGATCGTTCAACGCTCTGGCCTCAGCACTGACGGCAGCCATTGTCCCTGTCTCCAGCCTCCCTCTTCAAACTCCCTCCACCCAGTCCCAGTCTCCTGTTCCTCAGCCTATCCCATCCACACCATCAGACCAGCCTGCACACACCTCAACACCCAAGGCAAGCTCATCCAGACATAAGCACCACAGATCCCACAAGCATTCACACAAACAACATCCAGATGCAGACATGCCAACAGTCACTACCACCTCTGTGTCCCCCTCCTCCTCGTCTCCCTCCTCCCTCCCTGTGACGTCTCCACTCACACCTGCATGCACACCACCATCAGCCAGTACTTCCATCACCAGCACACCCTCCATTACAGTCAGCACACGTGCAGTCACCACCCCCACTGCCATTTACACGTCCCCTGTGTACTCTCCCACTGTGTCTGTCACCCCTCTTCCAAACCACACAAACGCAGGCAGCCACCCACCCAACAGCCATCCACCTCACGACAGCCTCCAGCCCAAGCACCTGCACCCAAAGACAGCACACTTGACTCTCCTACAACCACATCCTCTTCCTCTACTCCCATACCCACTGCACCTACCGTTCCCATTGCTCCTAAAAAACTTTTCCTCTCCAAAATTAACCTCTTTGCATCACCTGACCCACCCCCTCCATCTGGTAAGAGTCCAAAGAGCACCTCAGCCACCACCAGCCCTGCATCTAGTATCACCATAGTGCAGGGCTATTGGAGTCCACCAGCTCCTAGGGAAGGAACATCGGCCAGCAGCAAGGGGACAGCCAGCCCACCCCCTGGGAAGAGGACAAGAAAACTTAAGGGCCGGCGCGAAAAGCCTGAGACGGCTGCCACCACGGAGAGTGGCCTTGCCACGTCACCTGCCACATCAACTAAGGGAGGCAAGGGCCCGAGAGCTGCAGCGAAGGAGGGCAAGGGCAGCAGGGCGGAGAAGATATGCAGCAGCCGAGCGCACCAGGAGGGCCCCACCAGCCCCATACCGGGTGTGATGGACGACACCCACGGGCACAAGACTCCATCACAGGAGGGCCCCGCTACCGCAAGGTCGGAGGGCGACTAAGCAGGGAGTCTTGGCCAGGTCTGGCTCCCTTGAAAGACAGGACAAGCACCGCTGAAGAGGGCCCCGCCAAGACAGGCACCGCTGAACAGGGCCCCGCTGTGAGGAGCACCGCTGAAGAGGGCCCGCCAAGACAGGCACCGCTGAACAGGGCCCCGCCGTGAAGTGCACCGCTGAACAGAGCCCCGCCAAGACAGGCACCGCTGAACAGGGCCCCGCCGTGAGGAGCACCGCTGAAGAGGGCCCCGCCAAGACAGGCACCGCTGAACAGGGCCCTGCCGTGAGGAGCACCGCTGAAGAGGGCCCCGCCAAGACAGGCACCGCTGAACAGGGCCCCGCCGTGAGGAGCACCGCTGAAGAGGGCCCCGCCAAGACAGGCACCGCTGAACAGGGCCCCGCCAAGACAGGCACCGCTGAACAGGGCCCCGCCAAGACAGGCACCGCTGAACAGGGCCCCGCCGTGAAGAGCACCGCTGACCAGGGCCCCGCCGTCTCAAGCACCGCTCCGCTGGGCCCTTCCTGTCAAGCACCGCTCCGCTGGGGCCTTCATCTCAAGCACCGCTCCGCTGGGCCCTTCCTGTCAAGCACCGCTCCACTGGGCCCTTCCTGTCAAGCACCGCTCCGCTGGGGCCTTCATCTCAAGCACCGCTCCGCTGGGCCCTTCCTGTCAAGCACCGCTCCGCTGGGCCCTTCATCTCAAGCACAGCTCCGCTGGGGCCTTCATCTCAAGCACCGCTCCGCTGGGGCCTTCATCTCAAGCACCGCTCCGCTGGGGCCTTCATCTCAAGCACCGCTCCGCTGGGGCCTTCATCTCAAGCACAGCTCCGCTGGGCCCTTCCTCTCAAGCACACCTCCGCTGGGCACCGCCGTCTCAAGCACCGCTCCGCTGGGCCCTTCCTCTCAAGCACCGCTCCGCTGGGCCCTTCCTGTCAAGCACCGCTCCGCTGGGCCCTTCATCTCAAGCACCGCTCCGCTGGGCCCTTCATCTCAAGCAGAGCTCCGCTGGGCCCTTCATCTCAAGCACCGCTCCCCTGGGCCCTTCATCTCAAGCACCGCTCCGCTGGGCCCTTCATCTCAAGCACCGCTCCGCTGGGCCCTTCATCTCAAGCACCGCTCCGCTGGGCACCGCCGTCTCAAGCACCGCTCCGCTGGGCCTTTCCTGTCAAGCACCGCTCCGCTGGGCCCTTCCTGTCAAGCACCGCTCCGCTGGGTCCTTCCTGTCAAGCACCGCTCCGCTGGGCCCTTCATCTCAAGCACCGCTCCGCTGGGCCCTTCATCTCAAGCACCGCTCCGCTGGGGCCTTCATCTCAAGCACCGCTCCGCTGGGCCCTTCCTCTCAAGCACCGCTCCGCTGGGCACCACCGTCTCAAGCACCGCTCCGCTGGGCCCTTCATCTCAAGCACCGCTCCGCTGGGGCCTTCATCTCAAGCACCGCTCCGCTGGGCCCTTCCTCTCAAGCACCGCTCCGCTGGGCACCGCCGTCTCAAGCACCGCTCCACTGGGCCCTTCCTGTCAAGCACCGCTCCGCTGGGCCCTTCCTGTCAAGCACCGCTCCGCTGGGGCCTTTATCTCAAGCACCGCTCCGCTGGCCCCTTCCTGTCAAGCACCGCTCCACTGGGCCCTTCATCTCAAGCACCGCTCCGCTGGGGCCTTCATCTCAAGCACCGCTCCGCTGGGCCCTTCATCTCAAGCACCGCTCCGCTGGGCCCTTCCTCTCAAGCACCGCTCCGCTGGGCACCGCCGTCTCAAGCACCGCTCCGCTGGGCCCTTCCTGTCAAGCACCGCTCCGCTGGGCCCTTCCTGTCAAGCACCGCTCCACTGGGTCCTTCCTGTCAAGCACCGCTCCGCTGGGCCCTTCATCTCAAGCACCGCTCCGCTGGGCCCTTCATCTCAAGCACCGCTCCGCTGGGGCCTTCATCTCAAGCACTGCTCCGCTGGGCCCTTCCTCTCAAGCACCGCTCCGCTGGGCACCGCCGTCTCAAGCACCGCTCTGCTGGGCCCTTCATCTCAAGCACCGCTCCGCTGGGGCCTTCATCTCAAGCACCGCTCCGCTGGGCCCTTCCTCTCAAGCACCGCTCCGCTGGGCACCGCCGTCTCAAGCACCGCTGGTCCATTGACAGTGCCGGTTCTGTGTCGAGCAGGTGCTCACGAAGCACTCTGGGCACCATGCCTCCTCCAATACCAGTGGAGTCGGTTATCCATCTGATGGACTGTGGCTTTGCAGTCCCCAGGATGGTACAGTGGGCATGGAGGCCCTTTGTGGATCTGGCGTCGTGGACTCATGTGGCTGAGGTGCCCCCCTTTCCCTTCCCCCTGAGGTGCCTGTTGTTTTCTCATCTGATGCCCCAGCAGTGTTCTCTCCAATGGTTTCCGGTCTCCTGTGTGGGCTTGGGCAATGTGTTTGTACACATTGGCGCACGGACTATGGATATTGAACGGACTGTGCAGGACTTGTTGACTATGTTTATACTTTGCACTATGTTCATTATTACTTTTGTATATTTCATATGGCATATTTACCATGACTTAAATGAACCTATTTTACACATAACTTTTAAACTTAATTTGAATTATGTCTTTGCATTCTTCCGGGGGTTTGGGGGGAGTCACTCTGACTTGTTGCTCTGCATTGGTGTGTAGGTATTGGGGGCGTGGGTTGGGGGGTGGGTGTATCGCGTATGTGTGTGCCCGTAAGCTTTCCTCCTCCCCCCTCCCCTGTGTCATAGGTGCAGTACTCACCGTTGTCGTCTGCGCCGGCGTTCGTACTCCTGGTAGATGAGCAGGTAGACAATAGCCGGTAGGATGTGTAATTCGGGCTCCATGCTGTCCTCCTTCCTCGTGGAGTGTGTCTAGGTGAGCGTTTTCCCGTTCGTAGTCTGTTTCCGCCGTGTTTTTATCGGCGGGGCTCCCGCCCCGGAAAAGGTGGCGGATTGGTGAGTTGTGATAGGGTGGGCGGTACATTGTCTGCCGCCTGCCTGTTGGCGGTGACCGCCGCGCTGTTTGTCGGTCCCGCCGTGGCGGTCGGAGTGTTAATGTGGCGGGCTGTGTTGGCGGTTCCCGCCAGGGTCAGAATTCCATTTTTTGGAACGCCTGCCTGTTGGCGGTTGGCCGCCGCTTTATCACCGACCGCCAGGGTTAGAATGACCCCCTTAGTGATCAGAAATGGTAAATAAAACACATAATTTCAAGTCTTTGGAAATCATATTTGTTGCGATGTAATGAGTTTAGTATTTCTACACAAAACATAAATATTTGGGTAATGAAGGAACAAGTAGGTTTATGCAAGGCCGCCCTTATTTCAAGGGACAATGGACAGTAGTAGCATCAAGGAGTAAAGAAATGAGAATGTGATTTCTACAAGTTGGCAAAGGAGTGTGCATCGATCTGAAACTTTAGGTTGACAAGTGTAACATAAATTACTGTGGGGGTCATTCCAACTTCGGTGGGTGGCGGAGGCCGCCCGCCAAAGTTCCCCCGCGGCGGTCATTCTGACTTTCCCGCTGGGGGGGGCGGGCGACTGCCAAAAGGCCGCCCGCCCAGCGGGAAAGACCCAGCAACGATGAAGCCGGCTCCGAATGGAGCCGGCGGAGTTGCTGGGGTGCGACGGGTGCAGTGGCACCCGTCGCGATTTTCAGTGTCTGCGAAAATCCTTATGGGGCCCTGTTAGGGGGACCCTGCACTGCTCATGCCAGTGGCATGGGCAGTGCTGGGGCCCCCAGGGGCCCCACGACACCCGTTCCCGCCATCCTGTTCCTGGCGGTAAGAACCACCAGGAACAGGATGGCGGGAAGGGGGTCGGAATCCCCATGGCGGCGCTGCTTGCAGCGCCGCCATGGAGGATTCCTATGGCCAGGGGAAAACCGTCGGGAAACCGGCAGTTTCCCTTTTCTGACTGCGGCTTTACCGCCGCGGTCAGAATTGGCCAGGAAGCACCGCCAGCCTGTTGGCGGTGCTCCCGCGGTCGTTGGCCCTGGCGGTCCATGACCACCAGGGTCAGAATGACCCCCTGTGTCTATGACTTTCACAAAAATATAACAATAAGTGGAAGCTGAATCCAAACTTAGCTATGAATGCTAGGCAGATAACTCTTGAGTGATTTAATTGACTATAATATAACATGTGTAATAAGAATTCAGGCCTTATAGGTACACATGACAATTGACTTTTATGTGGCATCTGCCTGCCACCCATGATTAAAACTCATGCACTAAAAATTAACGACAAACATTAACCTTTGATGTGAAACAGGAGAAATAAATAGATGTCCTTTAAGTGGCTGAATTGAACAATGTCAAATCAGAAAACCGGAGATCAATCCTTACGTCTGCACAGAAAGTGGCTTAGTGCTGCCTTGTAAATATGACACAGTGCACAGTGCCACATGAATGTTGCTAAACATAACACTCAGGTGGGGCAAGGGGTTTGTAAATATGCCCCATAGTTCTCTAAGATTGATGGGTGTGTGGCTTTGTTTACAGAAAATGTTTGTAGCCACACAAAACTCTGTTTCTACTTCTGTTATTCCACAGGGTTACCAGATGGCTTAACATGAATGCATTTCAATCAGCATAATCTTAAATTGATAATGCACTTCCATTTTTGGAGTCACAGAGCATCATTCCATCATGCCTAGGTGAAGGAACATTTCTGGGTGCCAGAAAATATTGCCATGGCATTACATGTTATGTGCAATGGAGACAATCACTGGACAAGTCATAAAACCAGATGTGGCTGCTGCCAAAAGAAAAGCAGTCACAGGTGTATATTTTGCATCCTTCCCATGTGTGCGGAAAAATCCAGCAAGGCTATAAAATAAGTAGTATGAACCCCAAGAGCTGGTTGTAGAACTCTTAAGACAATACATAGAAACGTGGCAGAAAACCTCACTTTCATCTCTACTAGCATGAGTAGTGATATTGACATATGATAACAGTGAGAACATCACTATTAATCAAATCACATCAGATCATATAGATATATAATGATACAAAAAGTAATATATGCAGTGCACACAATCATATCAGTGTGGTGCATAACAATTCGAGCACATTATACATTCATACACACAATACACGAACATACAATGTGCAATCACAGGGTATTTTTTTCAAGGTAGCAATG
Organism: Pleurodeles waltl; assembly: GCF_031143425.1. Lineage (NCBI taxonomy): Eukaryota > Metazoa > Chordata > Amphibia > Caudata > Salamandridae > Pleurodeles > Pleurodeles waltl. Next base: position 845,465,439 of record NC_090436.1, read on the forward strand.
CAGAAAGAAAAATCACAGTACATAAGCAGAAATCAATGATGCACTTTGTCACAACATAAATAAACTGGAAATAATTGAGAGTCCATTCCCTTGAGATTAAAAACTTTGAAAACTTTGAAAAAAGAGGGATCTGACAGTATCATCGCAATAAATCAAATGCACTAAAGTCAACCCACAGGCTTTTCTTAACTGCCCAACCCCACACTCAGGTCAAGGGCAAGTAGGTGAGGTTTGGGGAGGAGATGGGTGCATTGAGTTGCAATATGGCATCTCTTTCCCATCCTGTCTGATATCAGAACTTGGAGGACTAGTTTGTTGGGAGTCAACACCATTATGCAGTCAACAGTGTCAAGCAATGATTTATTTATTCAAGCAAGTTTAGAAACGTAAATTATTTTAGAGCACAGCTCAAGCATGCAGTGTGCACAGAAGTGCATTTATGTATGTTCCCTCTTCAATGTCACCATCTCATATTGATGTCACATATTCTGCAGCAGCCTGTTTCAAGGCAGGAGCCAAATTCACTTGCTTGGCCTAAAATCTGATGCCTGTTTCCAGAGCAAGTGCTCTGAAGAACATTCCAAACACCTCTTCTCAGCACTTCCAGGTGACACAGACACATTTCCCATATTCAGACCAGTGGCAGAAAAAAGGACCCTGCAGCTCCCGTGGTGCTGGGGGGCCGAGCCTCAGGGTGCCCCCTCAGAATAGTTCTCTGTGTACGGATGGCAGACCACTGACTGGGTCATGGGTGGAATGGAACCCCACCAGGGACTTCGCAGAGGGACCTCCTCAAGTTTTGTTTTGCTTCTGATTCAGATTCACTGTTAAGAAATGCCCTATGAACAGAGAGTACAATGAACAGAGTACAAGCCTGGTGCTGGTCTATATGGGGAAGGACTAACAATTAAGAGTTAACCTTCTAGAATGTGAACACTGGGCTGAAAGTGTTGAGAGGTGTATGGGAGACAACAATAGCATCTTTACAAATTTAAGGGTCAATTACCAACCAATTTTTATATATTAGCCCATTGAGACACTCTCTGAAAGTAGTACATTATTTATTAATAGATTTTAAAGAAAGCCCTCTAGCACCTGGTACAGGTGCAACCTAAGGGGCAAAAACATGCCACCGAAACCAGGGGGTTGAACTATGTACCTGAGTTTTAAACATACCTTTCAGGGAACAGGAATAAAACTATCAGAGTCCACAAGAGAAACTTTTTTACTGTCTTTGTACCTTCATAAATTAAGAAGTGGGTATTCTTCTCCTTCTCTTTTCTATTGATCCTATACTCACTCTGCCCCCCGTCATAGCACTCCTACAAACTGAACACCGCAAAAGCTCCCCTGTTTGACAGGGATGAAGCCTGGGCTTTCTGACATGAGGAGGAGCCCTCTGATGAAACATGCCAATAGATTGGTGGGCGAGTGCTTCCGTCCTTAAAAGGAGAACTTCCGTAGGGTTATACAATGATTTGATCAATCAGACCATCATAATTCACCAATTAATTGTTCTATGGGATACCTCAAGTTGTTTTTCATTGATGTGGATTGTACTCTTCTCTGCCTTCCTAGAACGCCTATTGTGATTCCAAGTAAGTCAATTCATTCATATATTGAATAAGGATGAAACCAACATGAACTAAGATTTCAAATTAAGTCACCAAAGTACTTTCAGTGGGAGTCACAATATAGGCCTTTCAACAACATTTCTGTTGTTCTTGTGGCACATATAAACTACAGCAGCTTTAAGACACTAAGGGGGTCATTTTGACCTCGGCGGTCTTTTTTCCAAGACCGCCGAGGTACCGCCGTGCGGAAGACCGCCAAGGGTGGCGGTTTACCACTCGGCCTATTATGACGTTGGCAGCTCTCCGTCCTTTTTCGGACAGAGAGCTGCCAAAAGCCATACTGGCGGGAGGCGGGGAAGTGGAGGTTGCTCCACTGCCACGCAAACAGAACACCGCCCAGCGAATCACGTCCTGTGATTTGCCGTGGCGGTGTTCTGTTGGTGGTGTGGTGTCGGCAGAGCTGCCCCCATGGATCCCGTCTCCTCCCGGAGGATCGACGGAACAGGTAAGTCGATCGTCCATTAGGGGAGGAGGGTAGGGGGTGTTCTGAGGGTGCATGGGGGGTGCGTCTGTGTATGTAGAGGGGGTGTGTGAGTGCGTGTATGCCTGTGGGTATGTCTGTATGGATGTGTGCGTGTATGTTTGTATGTGGGTGTGCATGTCTGACTGTGTGTGTGGATGTAGGCATGTATGTCGGTGTGTGTGCGTGTAAGTGTATAGGTGGTGCCTGCGTGCGTGTCGTGTGGGTATGGGTGATGTGATGTTGGGGGTCGGGGTGGGGAGGGGGCCCTGCCACCTTTGGGGGGGTGGCAGGGGTGGTGGGGGGTGTAGGGGAGGGAGTCGGGGTGGGGCTGAGGGGTGGGGAGACCCCTATCAGTGCCAGGGATGGAATTCCCTGGCACTGATAGTGCTTACCGCCATGGATTTCATGGCGGTTCAAACCGCAGGAAATCCACGGCGGTAAGCCGGGTCATAATACCGCCGGCGGTATAGTACGGCCGCCGGGCTGGAGACCTAGGTCTCCAGCCTGGCGGGCGGAACGGAGAACCGGCGGATGACCATGGGGGTAACCGCCATGGTCATAATACTACAAACAAAGACCGGCAGCCTGTTGGCAGTCTTACCGCCGCTTCTCCGCCTTCCGCCAGGGTCATAATGACCCCCTAAGTGGGGCAAAACAATATCAAAATATCGCAATATTTTCATAAAATATCAACAACTTAAATTTTGTGACCGAATACCTAAGCAGTAAAAGCAGATATATCACCAACAAAAAAACAACTGGAAAGCTGATCTAAAATACATCAAAACCAAAAACAAAATTAAAGAAATTTCAAATATTGTCACAACATTAAACCTAAAGAAGCATAATGAAGACCAAATTATCGAACAAGAGGAAATCAACATTATTAATGTTTTATAAAGAAAACATCGATTAACATTTATTATAAATGGTAAAAAAATCAAACATTTGTTAAAAAAATGATTTTCCAATTAGAAATCAGGATAAAAAGGACAGAAGAATGTACACCAAAATGCATCCCGAACAGCAGTTGCAGCACAATTGACCACTGCCAAAAGAGAACTCAACTTTAGAAAAATCCTACAAAGCAAAGGACCACTAAAATAAACAAACAAGTGGAATTTCAAACCAAATGTCACCAGGGAATGATTTACAATAAATAAGTAAGTAAATAGAACACACATAAAACAAATCACTAAACCTGTGTTATATATTTTTCTCCAAAATACAGGTAAGTCAATTCGAAAAAAAATAAAACAAAATAATCAAAAATCTAATCAGAGGCATCTGAAAATCATATGTAAAAGAAAGCCAAACTCAAAGGTTAGTGTTATACTAAAGCAACAAAATAACAGTTATGGCAAAAATATTGCAAATACATAACTTAAAAATAGACTAAAACTAATTCAAATAAAAAACTAAAATGAAATAACAAACTGGCACACTAGCAGATCCATATCTTTCAACAGAGTGCAGCAAACACAAATTGTTGCCAAAACACCTGCAAAAAGCCCTGAGAAACAAAATTCTTCAAACAAATATAGCAAAACAACGTCCTAAACTTAAGTATAAATGTGCAGCCACAAGCTACATATGTTAAAGTAACTATTATAGTACATCATTTATTTTAATTAATTAATACAGATTTGTATACTCTACAATCAACAGATGAAATGTTTGAAACAGTATCCAATCTCAAAAATTGAAGCTTTATTAGATATACTTATTGCAAATGTACATTTTCAGTGAAAATAATATTGGAAATGCTCTAAATATTACCCTAATTCATGTTAAGGCAGGGCTAACACTACAAATGACATATTAAAAAGTGTTAAGGAGCATACATATCCCTTTAATGTTACAGAAATTTAAATGAGGACTGTTTTACATGACCTTAATGAGGCTAGTACAAGCTCACATGAGACAACAGAAGCAATACCAAACCTCTTTGAAAATGCCTCTTTTTGTGTCACCTCAATTTTTTGATAAATTTTATTGCAGGTTTCTTGTTCTGATTGTTCTATACACCAGGACACTGCTATTCAATGCCCACTGTATGTGCTTTGAACCCTAAAACATGTAAAAAGTGACTAAAACGTAATTGGCATATTTACCTTTTCTTAAGGCTGTACTAAGGTATGTGGAAACTACACGAATACATGGAAGGTAGACCTCGCATGCTGAATGCAGGATTAATATTGCACCATCCACTAGTAGGCTAGTGTGACAAGGAAAACATGGCCTTAGGCCTACCAATGCAGCCAGAGTGCTTCAGTTTAAACCTGCAACTGACATGTCAAAATAACCATTTTAACATGTAAAAACGCTCCCTAGGAGGCTTTGTCTCCCACTAGGTAGGTATATGTACTTGAAAGATGGGCATATAGAAATGTAATGGTACCTTGTCCCTGAGTGACAAGCCCTCAAAATCCATTTTACTGTGGAATACTCTGGCTATCCAATAAGGACACTACGGTAGTGGTTAAAATATTAATTCTAATATCACAAGTTTGTGACCAGATACAGAAAAAGTTCAATTGTTATTTTTAACATTTATAAAAGTCCTAATTGAGTGGTGGAGCTCACTTTTAAAGAAATATTTATATGAAATAACTGTTACAAAGTTAGCTTTTCTGTAGCTACAACTCCTAGGGGCTCATTTCCAACAGCCCCTCAGCAGTTGCCCAGACAGTGCTTGACATTAAAGAGTTGTGAACATTGCTCCAAGATCACAGACAATAGCCTTTCAATGGGGTGTGATTTTCTTCTCCTTGAAGGAAGACCAGTTAGGGTGCACCCAGGAACTTCAATAAATGTAAACTGCCCTGTCCTTTCAGCAGTAAATGAAAGGCTGCCTCCAAACCCAGAGGGTGGGGGGCTACCCCCTGGACTGGACACATCCCTGGGTGGACACACAGGTCCTAGACAAGGGAGAAAGGATTCCCCCATCCTGGAATTTGGAAGTGTATTGTGGGATTGTTCGCAACATGGCAAACATGAACTTCTGTAAAATTTGCTGTTAAATTTGGGAGGGTTGCCCTTAGGAACTTCTCCATTGAGTAGATAGGAACCAGGAGTCTCCCCCATTCACCAGCTAGCGCCAAGCTTAAATTGGGTATCACAAAGCACTATTCTCAGAACACTTTTTAGTCTGTGAAAGAACAGAAGAAGGATGGCACCTGCTATCTGACACCTTTGAGGATATCTCAAAGGCTGGACCTGCTCCAACTTGTAGCCAGAGAAATGAAGTAGACTCAAAGGGTCAGATGGCTGTCCTCCTGTGTGCCAACAGGGACAGCAAAAGCTGAAAAAGGCTGTTCTCTGAGGTGCTAACCAGACCACATACAACTGGACCTGGACTGAACCCTTGTGGTGACCTATTTTGGCAGGGGAAATTTGGGATTTAGAAACATTTTGTTGGGCTTCCAACCACTGGAGAATGGGGACAAACCCCTGGTACTACCCCAGTCTGGATGTGACTTTGCTGTGATGAATAAATAGGTTTCTCCCACTTGGAGCTTCTCCATATCAGCTAATCTGCTTCTTGGTCAGAGGGTACATGGCCTTATAAAACTCATAGTATAATAAATCTATTGAACTCTCCAAATAATTGCACTGAAAAGTAGTCAAATCGGATCACAGTAAAATGGAAATTGCTGCAATTGAGATCAGTCATAGTCCCAAGTCATATGTTTGAAAAGAAGAAATTCTAGCAGTCTCAAAAGTTTCATCAAAATGTTATATTTTAATTTTAGTTGTATTTTTTCTTAGTGCACAACACTTTGTGATAGTTCCAGTAACATAAATAAATTACCATCAAATTGTAATTCCATAATTCCTTATTAATTATGAACTGCCTGTCCTTCCTCATGTTAGTATTCTTATAATCTAAAAAAATAACAACTAGAATATATACCTATGCGGAAACAACAAGTCATGCAGAGAGACCACAACCTACATGCCTTAAAAAACTTGGCAGCGCATACATTTTTCCCTCAACAGATCATGTTAATAGATGACACCAAAGACCAATACAGATGCTAATGCCACAACTATGTCAAAAAATCAAAAAGCAAAATCTGTGTTAAAATGACATAAACAAGATTAGTGTTGGAATCTCATAACAAACTAATTTGCACTCGACTATGATGAAAAGACCCTACTAAGGTACAGGCAACAAAAAGCTTTACATTTGTTTATATGGAAAAAGTGAACAATCGTTGACAATATAGGTTAAAGTCACAGCACTTAGAGGTTCACAAAGCACGCAAGTAATTACCAGAATGTGCAGCAAGTGTAAAATCCCAAGATAAAATATTACCTATGTGTTGACAAAACAAAATTCTCACCAAATCAATGTTGAGGAACTCAAGTGAGCAGATTAGTGTCTTCGTAGCACGCACTGATGTGGAAAGATATGTGCTGCATGCTTTTACATAACCTGGTAGTGAAAATCTCTTGAAATCATTTTTCAGAACTGCAAAGCCTATTTCTCCCATACAAGAATTTTAGCTTACCTTATTACATGTAGTAAGGGCTAACATTCAATTGGAAGCAGATAGGAATATAGAATTTGGTGTCTAAAGAATTGTAATTTGAAATCCTCTTAAATGGCAAATTCAAATTTTAAAGCACAATTCTGAAAACGCCACTTTTTGATAGATGCCATTTTAGTGTCCTAACCATTTGGTGCCTACAGCCTGTATTCTGGGTCACACAACTAGGTAAAGCTGGCAGATGGCTTTGTGTATTGCATCCAGATTGTAAAACAAAGGGGGTTTTGGCAGGATGGGCCATCTCTGACTTGATGAGGTGGAGGAGCTGTCACTTACACACTTGTACATCACAAAGGCTCTGCTGAGCACCCTCACAAACGGCTTGACACTAATCATTTGTGACTCAAGACAAGCTGGGGCCAGAGCACAGAGGCAGGAAATTCTAAGCACCTATTGGGGGAAAGCCTCCAGAACCAGAACCTTCTCCTACTTCCAGGTGGGCACTAGGTGTAAATAATGGTCCCTCAGACCCAAATCTTCAGTACACCTCTGGACCTGTGGAAGAAGCATAAGGACTACTGAGCTGCTCTGCAAAACGAACTGCTAACTTGTTGCTCTGCTGCCCGTATGCCCAAGTGAAAGAACTGGAGTGCATCTTTATCACAGGACCACCATAATGGCTCAAAGGGCTAGTTGGCTGGCCTCCTGATTAGAGCCTGAGGAACAGAAAAGGCTCTGACCATCTTGGACGCAGCACCTTGTCTCAGTTTGCTGTGAGTTGTGTTCACCCTGGTAGTGCCACACCAGTCATGGATGCTTGGAATTGGGCCTAAATGTGCTTTACCAGCCCAGCTATGGTCCTGTAGTCAGAACCGGTTTAGTGGGATGCATCACCTTCACAGCACTGCTTTGAAACAGCAGCAGCCCGATGCATTCCTGATGCTGGACCTCACATTGCAGCCCTCAGTTTCCACAGAAATACTACTGCAAAATGCATCCTTGACCCAGGCCTCGCATCGCAAGTCCGTTGTTAACAGCATCCTTGATGACAATGCAGGACTCCACATCGCAACCCTACCACTTCTTTGGAAACACTGGCGCACAATGCATTTTTGAGGTAGGAGTTTGCATTACAAGCGCCTCCTCAATGACATCATCGACGATGATGCATCATCATCACCCTGCAGCTTTACGGAACTGCCACTGCATGACACATCCTTGCATCATTATCTCAGGCAGGATTTAGGGTGCTCTGATCAGTGGGCCTAACTTGATCCCTGTAGCCGACCCACGCTTCATCGTGTTTGGCCTGAACTTGTGCCGGTCTGGCTTGAGAGTATAACTGCAGTTGGCGCTTTCTGCTTCTAAAACATTTTTACTTTGAAATTGCATATCTCTTGTTATACTGATTGTTTTTTTGTCATTTTGGTCTCAAATAATGTATTGCTATATTATCTATGTTTCTAAATTGGTGAGGGATTTTTCTTGTATTGTGATTTCAGTTTATTATTGTTTGAAGTCTGCATAAATAGTTTACACATCGCTTCTAAGTTGAGCCTGACTGCTTTGTGCCAAGTATTAGAGGTTTAAGCACAGGTTATTATGGGATTTGCTGGTGTTTCACCCTGACAGAGATTGTGGTTTCCGCTTGAGTAGGATTTCACCCCCTAACCCAGTAACCCAGTTTCCAACTAACAAGTTGGTGACTTTATTACTTGTGGTGGACTTCAACCAGCCCAAAATAATAATTCACTTTGTTACAGTAACAATTCAATTGAGTGTCTGCTAACTTTACACAGTTGTTTATATACCCAGGATAGAAATTAACCAAGCAATGCAATTAGCAAAGCCCTGCTCAGAGGGATTTAAAAGTTGCAGCAGAATGGCTGTGTCATGGTATCAAGGATGTAATTTTTCATTGATATAACCATTTGTATTAGTAATTATGTATTTGTTTTTATACATGTTTAAATCATACTGAAGACTTAGCAATGTCACACATTCACATGTTTTAAATGCACTATTCTTTTGTTTTCTTATATCATACAATGAGTATTTAGCTGAAACATTCTAGTAAGTGTAGTCTCATTCTGAAGTTTACAAAAGTGAGACTTGCAGATTTAATAAAGTCAGTCTTTTTATTTTACCTTACTGGATCTCTTAGATCTTTTCACATTTTTCATAGAAAATCATCCCAAGACCTGTAAATTAGTGTTTATCTGTAGTTTCAGTTGATTTCCATGTTGTTTACTCCTCTTGCATCTGTATTTAGAAGAGGTGTATAAATGTAGTGCTGAAGTGTACAAAAATTAGCATTACATGCTCAAACTGAGTGGGGGTGAAGCTCTGGTCTGTTAAACTGATCTAAATCTTTTCATGCCTATTTGCTACTATGTGAAATTCTTCTAGGATAAATTGTGGGGAAATTTGCATTTGCACATTCAAGTGTTTTTCACCTTAATGAAATAGATTCACTGTGAATGAATCTTATTCTCCCTCACTCTGAAAAAAACATATTATTGTTTTCCGTTACTTTCAAGAAGTGAGAACATTTTAATTACGTTTTTGTAGTAGGGAAATGTCAGTAACCTTTGCTCTTGTCCAGTGTAGGCATATTTTCCTGATTTCACCAAATTCAATAAGGCAAATGTATAGCCCTCTAAAGCCCATTTCTAATGACCTCCTGGATAAAACATCATGGAGTAATAAATCATGGTGGCTGTCTGCAGCTGTGAGTACTCCTAGATACATCCAATATGGGATGCCTGGTCGGGTGTGCTGGAAATTGTCCACGTGCCAAAACGATCTGTGCTAAAAATAGCATTAGTCGGGTATGGGTGAATCACAGGGCTGGGTCAAGCAACTGAGAAGCCTTGTGTAGCTGACATGGGGGCAAGACCTTGACTATGGTGTCCTTCCTTAAAAAGCTCAAAACACAAAAGGAGAGGGGGAGTGTACGTCACCACATGTCCTCCCAAAGTGAAGGCCCAAAACCCAAAAAGGAATGGTGGCTTCTACAACATTATTTTTGTCACTGTTATGGTACAAATCACATATATCTAAATTACCAAGATACTGGTGTGGAAAAGGGTAAGCCCAAGAGGAGAAGAAAGACCAATCTTTTTGGAAGAGGAGAATCCATTCACATAATCTGATATGATACATCATAGGCAACTTCTCCCTACCCTTGTAGGACAATAACACCAGGACAGACTCAAATTCCTGGTAATACCAATGGAGGGAGTTCTTAAATAAAATAATTTCCTGGACAAAACTGGGGGATCCAGATAAAGTTAAAAGTACCTGGAGGAAACCATGTTTTCACCTTTATTAGTGGTGACATCTGGTGCATCTAAAAACAACCAATCGATGGAATGACACCACAATGACTCAGACCATTGTCTTATCGCCAACATGTTTCTGTGGCTTGGTGAGGACTGGTGTTTGGTGCTCCTGCACAGTGTACCTCTCAAAGACTGCACGACTACAGAGGACATTTTCCCTCTCCAGAATGGATGGCGGAAATCCTCTTAGTGAGGGTTTACTGGCACTAAGACAAGGTAGGATTTAGTCTGGTCCTTCTAGTGCATGGTTTCAACTTTTTACTGTTGACTAGTTATTAGCCTAGGTCTTAGGGATCCTTAGCCCTGACAAATGCCCCAGACCAATAAAGTTCACTTAGAATAGGGCAGAAACATGTTGGCGATAGGACGATAAGACAATGGTGTGAGCCATTGTGCTCTCATTCTATCACTTAGTTCTTTTTAGATTCATCAGAGGTCTCCACCAATAAAAGTAAAAACCTGGTGACCTCCAGCTACCTTTAACTTAATTTGGATTCCCTGGTTTTGTACATCAAGAACTTCCTCTGTCAGCTGTACTAGGAGGTCAAGTATGCTCTGGTGGTATTTTCTACTAGGGTGGGGAGAGGTTTCCTATGATGAAGCAGGTCACATTATGTGAGTGAGGCCTTATCTTTCAATAAGGTTGGTCTTTCTTGTCCTCTTGGGCTTACACCTTTCCATGCCAGAATCTTGGTATTTAGGTATCAGTGATTTGTACCATAACACTGATAAAAATAGCATTGTAAAAGCCACCATGCCTTTATGTGTTTTGGATCATTGCACAAAAAGTATTATTTCGAAAGCATTGTGAAGTTCTGAATTGGAAGGCCTCGCAACTTTGTGATCTCATGACAGAAAGCTGTTTATAATAATGTAGGATTTAAAGGCTTTTCCACAGTTCTAAAATACCTAACAATTTCTGTCAAGACTCACGTATGAGATTGTAGACAATCATGGTGTAATGTCACTCCTCTCTCTCTCTTCCTTTCTCCCCGTATTGTCACATCCCCATTTATAAGTTTCCACATGCAATAGTGGCAACTCAACAGTACATACTGATTACAGACCACTGTAAGAGAAGCCTGCAGTTTATAAAATAAACTATCCCTGAACATGCGAAACTGAATTGGGACTTGAAATTGTTAAATGATTTTTTTAAACTGAAATTGTTTGGGAACGGACAGGGGAGTGTGATTCTTAAACTACCCTGGAGAAATTCTGATTCCCCGCATTTTTTTTCCTGGGGAAGGTTGATCTTCCTATTCCAAATTATGGATGTGATAAAGAGGGATAAAATATGGATTCTCATCTACCGCTCAGGTACCTTTGGTACCTGAAAATCTCAGAATCGAGACCTGTTATCACTGATCATATTTTGCATCAATGTGATATTCCTTGTAGGATTTTGAACGCATGATTAAGTCAGAAAGTTTTGGCTGCCTGTGTGTTATTCCTAAAATGTAAAGAATTATTGTAGCCAAAGCAGGGCCCAACTTGTAAATATGTACTATTTAGTATTACTTTTTCTGCATGCATCTTATTCTTTGTAAATATATTGCTCTATTCATGTGCTTCTCATTTTTCAAGTTTACCTCAGGAAATAGATGTTGGGAGTCATAGTAAGCTGATCCAGAAGAAAGGCTATCTGGTGGTCATATAAAGGAGTCTTTCACACATTAGTCGGTCATCGATCTAATCATAGGTAACTATTTTACTTGTTGACGATTCCAAAGCGTTATTATGTGGCACTGCATGTAGTTTATATCATTTTGGGACATTACCTCTGTCGCGTAGGATCTCATTATTCTAATGAGACTACTGGATTTGGGCGGCAGAATCACTTGCACTGTGGCGGACTGAGTCTAACCCACTACAGGTGACACCTGTTGGCCTAATCCGGGTTTTGTCCAGCTAACTAGCAGTGCCTCATCTCTACCCAAGAGCAGTGATGATTGGGCAGCCGTGCGCATGACACAATTGACTTCTCAGGGAAATCATGGTCACTCAGATCTCATCCTTTTCTCTCATTTACATTAGTCTCACATATACAAAGACAATCAGAGACAGTCTCTATTTCAATAAGGTTTTAATGAAGCAACTGCATCTTAGATAATAAAGCATGTACTACGATAACTAGTACGATAAAGCATGACAGGATTAAAATTGTGATGGGGAGAGTGAAGCATGAAAATAACGCTATCATATTGTCACTAAAATCGTCACAATAATTCCTACCTAGGCTATGTTAGAGCACAGCATGTTAAGCTCTATTTCTGCCCTTCAGGTTCCCCTGGGAAGACATTATCCCTCATACTTGAGAAAGAGGCCTGTAGTCTACATAAGCAGCTGTAGCGAAGCGTTCAGCAATCAGCATACAGTCGTGGTCATCTGGCTGGAATCTCCCTCTAACATTTATGGGACAGAGAAGTGTTTTATAATAAAACAGCTGATATTCTGAGAAAATGTCCCTACGTAAGTATGTGTATGTTTCTATGAACATTCGAGACAAAGCGTTACTATGTTTACCAGCAATCCTTCTTACTGCAGCCTTGAGAAAAGCACAGAGTGAAAGAAATGTCTCATTTAAGAACACAGTGCTGACCTAGGCAAAGAACAGCTAGATAGAGAGAAATAAAAGAAAACCGCAAATGTGGCTATTGTTAAAATCATAAACAAAGCTAAATAAAATGTATCTAGGTTAAAGTGCATAGCTGCAGGCCTAGTTTGCTAAACTAACATATGTGAAGCTATAACTAAAATGACTACACAACACCTCAATGCACATGAAAGCCTTCAGACTAGAAAGAAAACATTTAAGACAATGCACATCAAAATATAAATTCAGTCCTGGTATATGAACTTTCAGGACAAAAGAAAAGAGATATTACAAATCTAAAAATATTGACACAACATCATTGATATCTTTTAATGCAACTCTTGTTTATATTCCCCAGTAGACATTAATAGGTCAATCATATTTTACCCCATACCATAGCATTCCATTTTAATTTTCAGTGTCTTGATTAAAATATTTTTAAAATTCTTTCCATTCATAAGTAAAAGTATGATATTAGGCACTGGAGTTTTCAAGAGGGAAATTGTGTGGATTACCCGTGGACTAATGGAAAAAAACCTTCCTGGCTCTCTTTTAGCCTCTCCATCGTGTTTGCTTCTTTGAGTATCGTGAAGATCACAATATTCCCCAGTATTCTTCTGTTTTCAAGGTCTGGGGTACAGACAGCTCTAGCTGCCTGTTGACCTAACCTAGTGTTTCCAATACATTAGATATACTTAGAGGAATTTGTTCAGCCCCAGACTAATGAGTGGAGGGCTTATTTGTCCATCTTGCATTCCCGCTCCTGGTTCAATGCCCTTCCTCACTATCCTAGTATTTGTCCCAACCTGCTAGCATATAGGCATCTCAGTGTTCTGATTGGATGAGGTATCCTTCCACCTCTGACATCATACCTTGCTTTGCAGTGTGTTGGAAAGACTACTCTTTGTACCTCTCTCTCCCTGCTCTACCTTTTCACATCTATCTGGCCACATCTCATTCTACCAACCAGTATCCTTTTGCCTAAAACTCACAGCATGCAATACTTGTTTAACTGTTTTGCCACATACCACTCTTTTGGTGGGTGGTCAAATTAAAATAGTTTTGTCACCTGTTCAAAACGTGTGCCTGCAACACATGAATGGTAGGCATCTCCAAATTGGTTTGTTTTATTTCAGCAAATCACATTCAAAGATGACTGTGGCAAATGTTCACACATCCACAGTGGCCACTTCGAACAGGATTTGCTAAATAGATTGTTTAATAAATCAAAATGTACTCAAAGATGGCTACAGTGGATGCATGCTTTTCTGCGGTGGCCATCTTTTCATGCATTTTAAAACATTTTACAAAATTACATTCCAAGATGTCCACCGCAGATTCACGCTATAACTGAAAGATTCATCCTGTAATGGCATTTTGCTAAAAGAATACAAATTGCACTCAAAGATGACCACTGTGAAAGCAGGTACGTGTAATATTTACCAAATGCATTTCCAAGATGGCTGACATGTATTTACGGCTATTTGCTGCAGATAAATAGAATAGAAACAAGCATTGGTAAAGCCAATATGTTTCACAGCCATGACTTGCTTGTTTTGGTATGATTGCCTTTTCTACAAATGATAGTTAGACAAGGACGCCCATAAATACATAATTACTCCAAAGCAGTGGCCATACCTGATGATACTCATCGGTAGTTATTGTTCTATGAGATGTAGCTCCACGTGATTTGCACTGAGAGCCACTGAATACACCGCTACCCTGCTGTGCTGTAGTGTTAGGCAATACTTCTTAGATATGAAATTATCTCCATTAACATGAGTGACAATACTTCTGCACAGGTATTTAACGGCAATATTGACGCTGTATATTTAATTAGGTTTGAGCTTCTGAAATTAATCTGGGGGAAATTGTGGATTGGGTAAATGGTATATTCCATGAACCTGATGATTCTGATACCTGTGCAAACAAGTCTCCCTCGTAATGAGGGCAAACGAAGCCAGACCTGTTATGTTATAGGCACAGACTATAAAATACTGACAGGTATTTTTGTTGATCTTTGCTACCACTGGAATGTTTATGTAGGTGAACGTCTAGCGTTAAATACCGAGGCTGTTGAATTCGCAATTCTCCGTTGTGTTATCTAGTGTTCGCCAAAGAATGACGATTTTGTCTATATTTAATAGCAGATGTACACGACACTTGCGAAAGTGAAAAAATATTAAGAACATAACACAGGTATTAGTGCACTTTTTCCAAGCTTCCATTTTCCCCTTTCTGTCAGCCTGATCTTATCACAGAAGTTCTGAATAAAAAGGAAGCCAATTTAAGTAATTTTTCTTTTTTTTCTTTCAGCGTGCAAGGTCATTAATTGCTATGGGGACCTTCATAAACTCTAGCCTGCTGATGGGGTGAGAACTCTATTGTTAAATGTATTATGGCAGGGTTGTCTTTAGAGATTGCCTGCTTGATTGCTTTGTAAAGGCCCACTGGCGCACAGCAATTAAAATCCATCGACCTTTATAACCCTACTGATGTTTTATGGGCCTTTTTGTGTCCTTCAGCATGGTTTACCATTTCTGTGTTTCCCAATGGGTTCCCTTTTCAGAACTCAAAGTGAGAATTTTTATTTTCCAGAGTGATAAAGTCATTTATACATCATGTGGAAGGTTAATGATTATTTTCAATAGAAGCATATGTTTTAAGTCAAAGGGTGAAAGGGGTATAGCAGCACAATTATATGAAAAATAATCGCGCTGCATTCAATCTCACAGTCAATGGTTCCCACGATTGCCATGGTCAGTATTTCTAAAGCATGTTGACTGCAGGTGGTGCCTGTCGAGTGTAGAGGAAAAATGTTTGAATTTGTGCGCGGGAATACGACCTTCAGTATTCACGTGTGAACAGTGTGTGAATTACTACTGCGTGATGACGTAACATCGTTGTAAAAATAAAAAGGGGCAGATTTATGAAAAGTCGCTCTGCACCTAGTGCAGCGTCACTTTTCTACCACATCTTAGCCCTCTCTATTGCCACCATGTGTGCGCCCTATTAAATGTACGGCACACCATTGTGGTAGTTAGAGAACTAGCAGAATCATTTTGTACACTAGTTTGGTGCTTTGCAGGATTAGCGTAAAAAATGTTGATGCTAATCCTGCAAAGCCCATTGAGCCCCATTGTAAAAAACAATGTGTTGCCTCCTTTTAACGCCTGCTCTGAGCAGGTGTTAAAAGTGCCAAATAAAATGACGCAAAGAAATCTCTTAGATTTCTTTGCACCATTTTCTGGCCCCCCTAACTGGGGAACACCCCGTTGCATACATTATGCCTGGCGCAGGATTAATGTAGCGCAAATGGTTACAATGCATGGATTGAGCCACTTTGTAAATTTGGCGTAGTGATTTTGGCCTCATTGGGCCACTTTAGTGTAAAAAAATCTGCTAAATAGCACAAAGAGTCACTAGGAGCTCTCAAATCTGCCCTAAATGCTTACCGGTCTCATTATGTAAGTTTCTTTCGACCCATTTTAAAACATTAATGACAGATTATTTCACTGTTAGGGATAATTGTCTTTTAGGTATGATGGATTTTTCCAACACTGAATTTCTGCATGAAATAACGTAATTTCTCTTCACTTGGAATTTTATATTTTACATTTAACACTCATTTAAATTAGCATCTGTATTTTTTATGAGACATAAAAACTGGCGAAAATGTTTGTTTTTGATAGGTAACTTCAGGAAGGTTTAACTTCCAAAAGGATCTTCTAAGTCAGAAAATAGCATTATAACTGACCTATAGTCTCAGCACCATATCAGGGAGGAAGCATCACTTTCAAAGGTAGAGTGCATATATGTGCATGGCATTCCTATAGCGCAAACCTAGCCAAAATACAGCAGAGAACTTTACAGAGTCAAGATTACAATAAAGTTGACAAGTGATAGGAGAGGTAGCTAGTTTTTAATGGTTATTGCATTGTAATGTAGTGTTCTTAAAAGAGGTGTATCTTCAACTCTTTCCTAAATTGGAGCAGTGTTGTGGTCGTTCTGAATGATACAGGGATACTGTTCCAGATCCTTGTTCACAGATGGAAAATAACTCCTGCCTTGTTTTTTTCTTAGCCTGCAGTATGATGGTGTCTTGGCTGTGGGTATGCCAAGAACCACCAGAGACTGTGAGCTTGTCTCCAAGGTAAATGGGAGCTGTCTACCATGGCTTTCTATGTGATGCAGCTGGATGTGAAGATGGCACCAGGCAGTAAAGAGAGCCAATGGAGTTCCATCAGGATGGTGGTGATTTGATCATATTTTTTCATAGTCTAGATAACACATGCTGCACTGTGAATGATGCCTTTCAAAAGTGCCAGTGTGGATTCTTGGATGAAATGGAGCAGGGCTTTACCAGTACCCCCATCCGGATGCAAGAAGTGCTGAAGTCTCCTTCTGGGAGCAATGGTGTCACTTCCTTTAGAAAAGACAGAACTGGTACCAGGATGTCAGTGTATTTGGCAATATGTTCCCTGAGGGCGAGGTTGGTGTCCAGGGTGAATCCAAGTGATTTCAACGTTGGTGAGTTTTGGGTTTTGAAGCTGTAACTGCTCATGCCATTGAGCCTGATTTGTATTGTTTCCTCTTTGTTGTATGTGGCAAATAAGAATGTTTTTGTTGGGTGTACTGACGTCATTTAGGTGTTGGACATCCATATCTGCTTGATGTGTGTTCAGTGTTTGAGGTGTTGGATGTCTGAAGCAGATGGGATTTTCAAGAACAGTTGTATATCATTGGCATATGGGAGAATCTTGGTGCTCTTTTCTGTGAGTAGAGCAACAAGTAACTCCATGTAGAGTCTGAGGTTCACAGGGGGCAGTATGGATCCTTGGAAGACTGTAGGTGATAGGGATATTTTCCCATGTGAACAAGGAGGGCCCATGAAGGGCATTGCTGTTTAATCAAAGTCAAGACTACAGGTTGCATATAATAGTGTGATGGTTGACTGTGTCAAAGGTAAGTGAGAGGTCTAGTGTAAGAAACTGGCATACTAGATGAGGGGGTGAGTATCCACCTGAAGTAATTATTGCAACCCTTGCCAAGGTAAACAACTAGAGTCAGTAAAAAACCTAAGCACAACCCTCTAGTAGCTACAGCACATAGTCGACATGCTTAGCTCAGAGGCAAGACAAAGTATTTAAGCAGTACCAAACCAGTAATAAAATGAAAACACAAGAGAAATCCTATGACAATTTAGAAAAAATGAGCAATTTGTAGTAAATACAATGACAGCAAAATGGCGCAAATCAAATAAGAGAAATCAGATGCATGATTATTTAAAGTTTAAGCATAGAAATATCACTAAATGTGTTAAGTGCCACCAGTCATCTATTTGCTATTGACCCGAACCTAGGTGCAAGTTAAGGCTGAATGCACTGGAAGACATATTGATACAGAAACCAGGTTCTACCAGGTCAGTTTTACCTTTGGATTTAGTTTTTGACATAGAATTCAAAAAGCTTCAGCAGGCATGACAGTTGGCTGTTGCCAAGGAGGCTCTGAAACGTTGATAGCTATTGGATGAGGTCCTGATGAAGTTGTTGACAGGAAAGCTCGGAGTGAGAGATATTTTAATTTTGCACACGGAGAAGGTCCCTCCCAGGTCACATACTTTTAGAACCTTTGTCTGGTGGAAATTTCTATGTTCAGACTTAGTCACTTTTTTGAAGCTCAGATTCTTCTTGTGGGACAACGCTGCAGGCTGTTTCTGAACAGTGTCCTATGAGGCTGGTATCAATACTGTATGGGGTCCAGCTGAATCAGATTTGTTGCAGTGGAGAAGATACAACTGGAAAACCTGAATCTTTTCCCCCGTGGAAATGCACTTTCACCTATTAGGTTTTGCAGGTTAGACCCAGTCGTCTGATGTTTCAGGAGATAATAGAATGGGTACACACTGACAAAAGCTTAGAGTCCAGGACATTGGTTAATACACTTGGGCATTAAGACTCACTCCAGCAGAGACCAACAGCAGGGTCCAGGACAGGTCCAGTTAGATTTGGTCAGATGGACAGTTGCATAAAAAGGTGTTATAGCTTTTGAGTCCCTGTAACTTGAACATAATGTCAGCCTTATGACGCTTGCAGTACACTTCTTTGGGTATAAGAAGGAGAGCAGGTCCTAGATTCTAGGCTTTTCTTAGGTTACCAAAAGCAGGTCCAAGCCACTTTTGTTCTTCCACTGGTCCAGAGGTGTGCTGAGAAGGGTACTGGGAGTGCCACATTTCTGGCTGGTACCAACGTGTGGGGGGGGGGATTCCTGGCCCCTCCCTTATCAAAGGGGAAAAGTTTCCCTGAGTAATCCACACTACTATGGGGGTGATTCCAAGCTTGGCGGACGGCGGGAGCCGCCCGCCAAGCGGGAACTGCCAGAAGACCGTACCGCGGTCAAAAGACCGCAGCGCGGTCAAAAGACCGCAGCGGTCATTCTGGGTTTCCCACTGGGCTGGCGGGCGACCGCCAAAAGGCCGCCCGCCAGCCCAGCGGGAAACACCCTTCCACGAGGAAGCCGGCTCCGAATGGAGCCGGCGGAGTGGAAGGGGTGCGACGGGTGCAGTAGCACCCGTCGTGAATTTCAGTGTCTGCTAAGCAGACACTGAAATTCTAAGTGGGGCCCCCAGGGGCCCCACGACACCCCATACCGCCATCCTGTTCCTGGCGGCTGAAACCGCCAGGAACAGGATGGCGGTATGGGGGTCGGAATCCCCATGGCGGCGCATGGAGGATTCCCCTGGGCAGCGGAAAGCCGGCGGTACACCGCCGACTTTCCGTTTCTGTCCGCGGCTGTACCACCGCGGTCAGAATGCCCAAAGGAGCACCGCCAGCCTGTTGGCGGTGCTCCCGCGGACCACGGCCCTGGCGGTTTTTACCGCCAGGGTCAGAATGACCGCCTATGTTTTTAGCATTTCCTGAATGCCACACAGCAAACAATCACACAGTGCCCCTCCCCACCAAAAACTGAGATGGCAGAACCTGTCTTGTCCTATGCAGAGCTCCTGTGCCCAACCCAGAGGGGTACCTTGGAAATGAGGCGCTTCTCCTCTGTGGTCACTCTAAACCAGTTCTGGGTGCATGTCCCATACCACTGGGATATGTGCCTGTGCAACTGGGGTGACAAAGGGAAGAGCAGGTCAAGGTATAATCTATGTCTGCCTGTGAGTGGATTTGATCTGAAGTTGATCAAATCCCTGTGTCCAACAAGACAGGTTATCCTGTCTAGAGGACACAACACTTTCCAATACCCAAGGCCTTTTATCTTTGCTCCTGGATCAAATTCATACATCATCAAAGGGGCTATTGAAATGCCACATGACAGCTGGAGCTCATGGGCTTCCAGATGCTTTAGGCAGTGTCAAGGTATCTTTTAATAAGTACCTGTTTCTTGATGTAACAAATTCTCTATACCATTAGATACCATTAGGTTTAATTTGAAAAAAATATATAAATATAATAACGTAACCCAGTGTTTTCCTGTGAAACAACCATGTTTGCTCCAGTGAAAATAGGTTTTGAGGCTTTTTCACTGTACATACACATGTAGCAGTGAAAGTTTACATGTTCTACTTTTAAGTACCACCGCAGCCTGCCTCTTGGGCAATATTGCCTACCTAGGGGTGGCTTATTAATATTTAAAATTATGGTTTTGACCAGTCACCCTACATAAGGGTGACTTACTAGTGTTTAAAATGAAGGTTTTGACCTGTCAAAGGAGTTATTTTGACTGGTTGAATTTACAGTTTACAACTGCACAGCCAGGCTACAAATGGTTGGCCTGTAGTCATGTTTGCAATATAACCGCAATGGGTGCCAAAATAGGTTCTATAGTTCACTAGAGACATTTTGCGATAGATATAGTTAGCATTTACATTGTCCTTGTGCCACACAAGTTGACGGAAAACAATGTAAGTCCTTAAGTGACATTTACATAGCCATGCAAATCGATAGTTGTGTGATCTTGCATCACTTTTCATCCACAAACTAATGGGTGGAGCATGGGTTTTCCAGTACACCCACCCATGTTTTTTGATGCAAACCCACATTTACTAAAGAGATGAAACCGGGGTTTGCACCAAACTGATGTTCTTATCTGACCTTTATACCACAAGTAGAAATAGCTATACTTGTTCTCATTACTTCCTCTTTGCAGGTGTGCCCATTCTGCAGCGTATAAAGAGAACAGCCTTTCTAATGATCCCTCCCTGCAGAAAAACAATCCTGATGACAGCACAGGCTCCCTTGTGCCATGAAGCAAGGTTGGATGCATTGGTGCCAGGCTGCCATAGTGCACCGTGTAAGGAGAGAACAGAATTGTGAGATATCATAATAAATAAAGTGTGTTTCTGCTCTTTCAATTTCACTCAATACAGTACAGCTCCCTAGCTGGGCTGCATGAAAGTTTAATACATATGGCCTGAACGTACCAGCCCTGGGTACACTTTGTCCCAAATACTAGGCTTATATGTCAGATATATATACAGTTAGGGGTATACCAGATTCATATTGTTGAAAGAGTAAGCACAAGCACTTTATCACTGGCTAGCTACCTAAATGCACACAGTTATACAGCAAACTGGGGTAAAGCCTATACCTTGTTGGTAAATAGACCACACCAACAGTTTAGAATCCCCCCTCCATTTACATGAGCCATCTGAGGGTTCTGTTGTCTGTCAGAACCCAGATGAGTACCAAACATGCACGGTTGCAGCTCATTCAGTACCCACACCAAGACAAATAGTTTTCTCTACGTTGCATACCACCCTTTTTTCCTTGGTAGAAGCTGTCTGCTGATGAACGCTTCAACGTTGGTTCAGGCCCTTGCCAGTTAGCTGTGAAAGAACAACCCCAATATCATGCTCTATAGCATCTGCCTTCACAAGGATTTTTTTGCTGCTTTCAAGTGCTTTAAGTATTGGTGCTGAACACATACGTTTCTTCAGGGTATCAAATGCCTTCTGGCATTCCTCTGTCCAGATCACCATTTTTTAATGCTTCTTGGAAGTCCGCTCAGTCAGTAGGGCAACAAGGTCTTGTTGAACCTTTCATCAAGTCCATTTGTTTGGAGATGCTATGATGTAGAGAACTTGTAAGTTACCCCAAATGCATCCCACATGGCCTTCATGTAAGCACACATGAAGTTGGTGCCTCTATAAGATACAACCTCATTAGGGAAGCCCTTGTCTTTAAAAATCTCTATCAGTGCCTTGGTTACCATAAGTGTGGTGACTAACTTCAGGGGTATAACCACTGAGAACTATCATGTAGCTTACAGTATCTTATGGAGGATTCTTAGGAGCTTGCACCTACACCTCCTTCTCAAGACTGTGAGGTCCTCTAACTGGGTGTCCTTCCAGATGGTGTACTCCAGGTCATTCCCTAGAAGACTGTCAATGGAGATTGTTAGATTCACAGAAACTTGTAGCTACTCTCAGGGAACCAGAGATTACCACCAATCCACTAGAACCAAATCCACAGGAGTCTTCCCTTGTTGAGTGCTAGCACATCTAATAGACTTCATCAGGGGTAACCCTCCCTGGAAAACACAAGATGACACCCAACTGTAGGCATGCTGGTTCCTGTGTTTCAGAGCTTCCACTCTCTGCCCATTAACTGCCTTATACTTCTTAGTATTGTGAGTAATGTGAGCGGTGAGCTTTAGGCATCATTTCCCTGTAGGCAAGGGATACTAGGGTGAACTCTGCACTACCATCTAAACTAACTAGTGTAACCTCCAACCTCATCTCTACACTGGCAATAACTGGTCTGGGCCCACTAGAGCAGATGGCATCTCTTTTCTTATGTCCTAGCTGGAAACAGTCTTAGCACCAAGGCTAGAAAGGCATGTGGGTTTCCTCCTACTAACACCTCCACTCCAAGGGTCAGAAGAGTTCTGGGACTAGCTTCCATGATTATTGCTTTGGGGACCTTTAGAGAAAGAGAAATCCTTTTGATTTCCCCAGGTCCTGCATCATTCTGTTGAGGGAGACCCAACCTAGCCCTGTAGTGTTCCCCACCCACCCCCGGTATATTCTTTGAGACTTTGGTGCAGATCTAGCGGTCAGACTCTTTCCTCTCTCTTGGTACAGTTAACTTGGAATCAATTAGGTGCTAGCACAATTATGCAAAACAATTACTCTAAACATGCCTCTTCATTGTTAAATTATAAAGCTGATCATTATCATTTGCTTTGCTATTTTTTATCCAGTCATCCAGTGCCGTACTTGAGGGATCTGCATATTTTACCCATACTAGTGAGATTGTGTCTGGCTAACCCTGAATCTCAAGCAATATTTCTCACGGGTCAGAAGAAACTTTATGATATGGTCTTCCTTCTCTGAGGCATTCTTCATCTAGGCAGCTAACTCATTGATCAATGTACCTCTCCCTGGAATGTGCATGTATTTTCACAGACTTGCCCCCAGTCCTTCAACAGAACTCTATGCACATGTAGAGCCACTTTAGGGCCCTCATCATGACATTGGTGGTAAATCCCGCTCACCGCTGCGATGAAGGCCACCAACATACTGCCGCGGTGGTGAGTATCTGTTCTCCATATTATGACACACACTCACACCAGTCTGACAGAACACTGCCACATACACAAATCTGCCAGCCCAAAGGTCAGTGCTAAAGTGGTGGTACCAAGACCCATACCATTACCCCAACAGAACAACACCCACTACATCATGACCCACAACTCACCACAGCAGACATTCAATGGTAGTAAACCATTGGCGGTACACACTAGCGTGCTCAAGGCCACCCAAATACTAAACTACACAACATTGGCCAGTTCCAAATATACACACCTGCCACTGATGCACACACCACACCCACCCACCCACAGCACTATAGAAAAACACACCCATATTACCCACAACCCTTATGAATGCAAATTATTGCCATCAGACTGACACCAAGACCACTGCGACAACTAGACACACACACCACATACACCCATACATCCCTCACGCATCCCACTTCACACACCCAACTACAGTACCCAACACCCACACACTTACACACACCACAAAACACCCATGTCCCCACAAAGGCACCCCCGTTTCACAGAAGAGGATTTGCAGGTCATGGTGGAGGAAATAGTCAGGGTAGATCCACAGCTAATTGGAGCACAGGTACAGCATATATCCATTGCTAGGAAGATGGCACTATGGCAGAAAATCGTGGACAGGGTGAAAGCTGTGGGACAGCATCCAAGAACAAGGGATGACATCAGGAAGAGGTGGATCGACCTACAGGGGAAGGTACATTCTGTGGCAGCAAAGAACCAGCTCGCCATACAGAGGACTGGTGGTGGACCACCACATGCTCCCCCACAGCTCACAGCATGGGCGGTGCAAGTCTTGGCATTATTGAATTCTAAGGGACTTACTGGAGTTGCCAGAGGACTGGACACTGGTGAATCAACATTTACTACTTATCACCCCCATACCTGCATGCCATCTCACACCCTCACTCCCATCACTCCACTCCATCCCACACGCTGCACCTACATATATGACTAACCCCATTGCCAAGCCTTGCATGTGATACCAATACATGGACAGACCTTCCAGATCTGCATGGACACCCATCACAAAAGCATGCACAGCATGGAGAACTAACAATCCCACAATACATCACCATACACAAACAAAGGTGGCAGAGCAACAACAATAATAGAGGGGAAGCTAGGGATGTAAAATATGTCACAGGCATGAAGTATAATACATCATTTACATCCCCACAGGTTCCCCAGCCATTCTCAGCAGAGAGGAGGTGCCACGACTAACCAGTCCACCAACAGAAGATGCCCCCAGTGATGACAGTAACTCTGGACTTCAGGATCTGGATGAACTACCTGGCCCATGAGGGACCACTGGTCAGTTGGTCAACCCAGCCCACTCCTCGTCAACCACAGAGCATCCCCCATCAATATACAACACTACAGCACCCACCCAGCATCCCCACACCTCTGTCCCCAGGACACGTCAATCAGCAGTGTGCCCACCTGTACAGGGACCCCAATCCACACCTCGCACCCTAGACATTCAGGGACCTGGGGTCAGTGGCAGTGGGCACACCATTCAAGGGACAGACGCACAGGGCAACAGAGACACTGGGAGGACTGCTGTGCGCCAGGGGGAGGACAGGCCCAGGGAACCAACTCTCCAGGAGGTACTCACCAATGTCCTGGGGGCCTACCAACAATCCCAGGACATGACGGGCAGATTCTTAACAACATGCAGGAGAACAAGCATCTGCAGGAGGAACAACATCAGGAGATCAGGGAGGACTTCAGTCTCTCAACACCACCATGATCTCCATAGCAGGGGTGCTTGCAGATAAGGCCAAGATCATGAGGGAATGGACAGCACACCAGTGGGCCCCTACCACTAGCCAGTCCATTGACCAGCCCTCCACTTCCGCTGCAGCTAGTGCGCAGGAGTCCCCACCACAGGACCCACGGGCCACCAGCACCGCTCCCCCTGCAGAAGGTGAATCACCCTACAAGCATTCCCTTTGACCCAGACTGAAGCTAGAGACACTTGCCGAGACCAAGACCACCACCAGGATATAAGACTCTCCTGATTGTCCCCCTTGCTTCCCACCTTTTCACCATGTCCACTTTGAACTGTCTTTGCTCCCCCTCCTATAGCCCCTTGGACACTGGACCTGTGCTACAAACTGACTGGAACAATACTTTGAGAGCAGAGATTTTACGGATGAACTGATCTTGATGAATTAATGTGTGATTTTTCAAAAAAATGCTAACAAAACAGGTGACTTCTGTAAATGGCCACCATAATCCATTTTGTTTACTATATAGGCTAACTTTAGTTATAATGCAATCATAATTTCCATTAGTCGATGCTTACCCAAAAAGAGTGTGGTTAATAGTTTTTAGAAGTGTAAACAGCTACCCCTAGTGGAATTTTGTGTTGCCTTACAAGGCCAGATTTATTAGGTCATTGCTAAAGTTTGACTGTCCTATTGTTTAGAAAAATGTCAATAAAGTGTGGTTTTCCCTCAAGGATGGAAGTATATGCAACATTGTTAGAAGTTTCCTCATGAACATGAGATTTTGACGAGATGGAACAATGGATCCACAGACGAGATGGAAGAAATTGTTATAAATTGTGTTTAGTTAATGATGTCATCAATGTAATCTTGGCAAATTCAAATTTAGTGTACCATGAATGTGTTATTCGTTGAATGTATAACGCCCCATATCCTGACCAATCATGAGCTTTGTACAAATTAATTTAACGTTCTGTCACTTATTCTCTGGGTCAGATTTTAGGAGACTTTACAAGATTTTAGAAGATTATTTTATCAGAGACTTTCAGATTAAAATTAATGAGGGAGTTTGTGGTCAGGTAAACTTGGAGGATTTACAGGTCATTTCAACTGATGGTGTCCCCTTACTGAAGTGTTTCCTGTTGTTATTCATTGACCTTATGGATAATGTATAGTGTAAATTGTTATGTGTCTTTTGTTTTACAGGTACCAGCTGCAACTCATTAATTAATTGCTGCATAATAATAATATTTTTTATATAACCTTAGATGGAATGTTTACTAAATTTGTGTTTCTAAAGTTTTTACATGAAGCCCAACATGCTAATGCTAATCAGTGGTTAGAGAGGGAGTTTGTCTTACATGCTCATGATTAGTATTGATGTTTCTTTGATTTATTGCTTCAATGTATATTATTTCATTGACGTAGATTTTGGTGCTATTAATGTGTGTTATAATTCTTGAGTTAATTAGTTTACTTGCTTTGATTAAACTCAGATATATAAGACGTTCTAACCAGCCACTGATGATTCTTTATATGTATCATTTGTGTTTGAGAATTATTTTTGTGACTTAAGCATTGTTAATAGAGGGAAATAAATGTACAAACTTTCTGAATAAGCAGGTGTGGTCATTGCAGTGTAATCAGATTTCTTGTTGTTGTTGTTTATTGTGATGATTATGACATACACTATTGACTTCCCCTCTGTTCTGTGTCGTGTCAGTCCATCAGCCTAAGGTGTGAAATCCACTATTTGGTAAGAGATAATAGCTAGGATTTGTTCGCACTGGAGCAGTTTTGGTAGGAGAGGTATGGTTATGTCATTGTCAGATGAGGTCAAAGTGATGTCATAATTGGTGAAAGATTTTTTTTTTTTTTTTTTTTTTTTAAAGTTTTACGGATCTGAGAAAATGAAGTGCTAGGTGCCTTAAGTGACTTTCCTCAGTCTTTGGAGATGCTGTGGGTTGAAGGGTTTGTTCTTAGCTGTGTTTGATTGAATCGAGTGAGGTGAGATTATTTTGCGCTTGCACAGCTTGAGCTAATTTGCAGATGACTGAGGTGTTCATGAGTTTAGAAGGAGTGAGTGTACTCCAATAGAGTTTATAGGGAGTTGGGGTACTTCAATAGGTAAGAGAGTAGGGAAGTGGTGTTCTTCATTTGTGTGTGGGGCATAGTGCAGGAAAAATTGTCCAAGTGGCTGTTGATAAGACGGACCTAATGAGAGAAGTCTGAGACTACAGAGTATATTGACAAGTGTAGTGAGACACTTGGTGCAAATGCAGAGAGACACTTGGTATATGTTATAATTTGTCTAATTCGTAGACCGATCCAGCGTGGTTGGTAAGTCGAGTTTGTGTGGGTGAAACTATAACTTGGATTTGGTGAGTACTAAGTGCACTAGGAAAATAATCCAATTCACCAGTTGAGAAGTGAAATTTGCAGGTCGAATTTTGCTTATGAATGTGGGGAACTGTGAAAAAGAGTAACTGTAGATGCAAAAGCTGAAGGCGAAATTTGGAAGGTTCCTGAAGTGATTGTATTACCCTACCTGTAGTAAATGGACACATTTGTTTTCTTTTAGTTTTGGTTTAAGGTTTGCTCGAAACTAAGATTGAATTTAGTTTGGTGTGTTAGTTGTGTGAAAGTGAAGCTGAAAGCCTTTGTCAGCATCTCAGCGGTCATGCTGAGAGGAGGTGTGTGTATTAGTGTGACGTAAGTTTGAGCTGCGTTGGAGCAGTTTTCGCTGGGATAGGTTGGTTAGTGAGGGGGGTCGCGCACAGATTTGTCCATCAGTCCGACACTTGTGTAGTGTGATTGGAAGGCAAGAGCATCAAACAAGATTGTGGGATAGCAATCACTCTTTCTGATTGGTTGTTTTTTAACAGATTTCATTGTTTTGTTTTGTTTGAAACAGATTTTTAAGTCTCTGCTTGGTTAAATTGTTTTTGAACATGATTTTGTTCAAAAATGAAATTTTTCAAAGTTTTAACGCCAACAGAAATACACCCACAGTATCACGACACACGAATCCACGCGGTGGTCTTTCAACCGCGGTATTCCATTGGCGGTACACACTGCCGCGCTCAAAATACACACACATTTACAAAACACAGCCACATTGGACAATTCAAAATACACACACCTGATACACATACACACACCACTCCCACACACCCATTAAAATATAAAACACACACCCACATCACCCACATACCCCTATGACAAAAAAGTCAGAAAGAAGGCCAGAGAGAGACAGCACCAGCAAGAACAACAGCATCCACAGGCACACAACACCATCACCCACAGAACTTCCACGCACCTCACACAACACACCACTACATATCAGCACACTTATCACCACACACTCCACCCCACAGATCACCTACACCACCCCATGGCACTGCAAAGACACCCCAGGTTCTCGGAGGAGGAGCTCAGGGTCATGGTGGAGGAAATCGTCTGGGTAGAACCACAGCTATTCGGATCACAGGTGCAGCACACCTCAATTGCAAGGAAGATGGAGCTATGGCAAAGAATAGTGGACAGGGTCAGGACATCAGGAAGAGGTGGAATGACCTACGGAGGAAGGTGCGTTCCGTGGTCTCAAGACACCACCTGGCGGTTCAGCGGTCTGGTGGCAGACCCCCACCTCCTCACCCACAACTAACAACATGGGAGGAGCAGGTCTTGGCGATTCTGCATCCTGAGGGCCTTGCAGGAGTAGCTGGAGGAATGGACTCTGGTAAGACAAACCTTAACTATTACATCCCCCACCCTACCTGCATGCCATCACATACCCCCACCCTCACCCCAGCACTCCAACTCCTCACATATGTCCCAACATCACAAACCACCCATCCCAATACCAAGCCCTGCATGCAACAACAAAGCATGGACACCGATCACTAAAGCATGTCCACTGCACATACCCATACACCCCCCTAAACCATCATCACACAAGGTCCCACACAAGAATGCAAGCACTGGGGTACACAGTCACCCACCTATTGCACACCATGCCACACACAGACGTAATAACCATCCTTTAATACCCCTGCAGGACCCCTACCCAACGTCACCGGACAGGAAGGCCCACACATGTCCACACCACCAACAGAAGAGGCCCACAGTGATGACAGCAGCTCTGTCCTACTGGATCTAGATGACCAGCCTGGCCCATTGGGGACCTCGGGAAAGTCGGTTCCCCTCGCCCAGTCACAGGCCACCACAGACCTTCCCCCACTGGAAGCACCAGCACAGCACCCACCCAGCGGGCCCATACCTCCGTCCCCAGGACACGTCAATCAGCTGTGTGTCCACCACTACAGGGAACCCAGGCTAACCCACCACCCCAACAACAACAGGGACCTGGGGGCAGTGGCAGTGGGCACACGGTCCAGGGATGGAGGCCCAGGAACACAGGGGAACTGGGAGGGCTGCTGTGCGACAGGGGGCGGACAGGACAAGGGAACCCACTCTACACGAGGCCCTCTCCTCCATCGTGGGAGCCTACCACCACTCCCAGGAGGCGATGGCAACGGTACCGGCCAAGTTTCAGGAGACCCAGTGCCTGCAGGAGGAACAGTATTTGGGCTTCAGGGAGGAACTCAGAACCATCAGCTCCACCCTGGGCACCATCGTAGGGGTGCTGAAGGAACTTGTGAACAGCAGGCGGGACACTGTGGCACAACAAGGGGCCCCTGACACTAGCCTGGACAATGAACTGTCCACCACCTCTGCCGGCGCTAGTGGACAGGATGCCCCGCCTCAGGACCACCACACCAGCACCCCAACCCCTGCAGAGGGAGAAACACCCCGCAAACGGTCCCTGAGATCCAGGAACAAGACAGAGCACGATGCCAAGACCCCCGCCAAGAAATGAGACCACCCTGATTGTCTTCCTACTGTCCCACTTTGTCACCCTGTCCATACTTAAACTGCCCCAGCTCCACATCCTATGCCCATATGTGCAATGCACCTGTGACACTAATAGACTGGACTCTGCCATGGACATTCCTCCACCATTACCCCTCACCATTTCACTACCCCCTCCAATATTGAGCACTTAAATAAACACACTTAAAGCACAAAACAATCTGGAGTCTGTCTGTGATTTTGAAATAGTGTATTAGCAATTACAGTGACAAAATGCTCTTTCATTTGTAATGTCAACATACCTATGTCACACAGCTCTAGTCCATGAGGAATCTAAGCAGATGTCACACAGTGGGACCCACATCTGTGAAATCGTAAGGGAAAGTGACAACTCAGTGACCATACACTGGGTGAAAACAGACAGACAGAAGAGAGGTAGTAGTGTTAAAGTACATGTAGTAGGCAGGTCTGTACTCTTACCTCACTGGAAATATTGCTGGATCACTGAGTCCCTGTTGTTCATGTCTTCTTCCTCTGCTTCCTCGTCTTCTCTGTCCACAGGCTCCACAGCTGCCACAACACTGCCATCTGGACCATCCTCCTGCAGAAAAGGCACCTGTCGTCGCAAAGCCAAGTTGTGAAGCATACAGCAGGCCACGATGATCTGGCACACCTTCTTTGGTGAGTAGAATAGGGATCCACCTGTCATATGGAGGCACCGGAACCTGGACTTCAGGAGGCCGAAGGTCCTCTCTATAACCCTCCTAGATCGCCCATGGGCCTCATTGTAGCTTTCCTCTGCCCTTGTCCTGGGATTCCTCACTGGGGTCAGTAGCCATGACTGGTTGGGGTAACCAGAGTCACCTGCAAATGGCGAAGGACAACTGTTAGACACGCATTAACCTGGAGGGATATCCCCAGACCCAGACAACCATTCCCACTGTCTTGCTCCCAGGTGCTCACCTAATAGCCACACACAGTGCCTCTGGAGTTGACCCATCACATAAGGGATGCTGCTATTCCGCAGGATATATGCATCATGCACTGAGCAGGGGAACATGGCATTCACATGGGAGATGTACTGGTCTGCCAAACATACCATCTGTACATTCATCGAATGATAACTCTTCCGGTTTCTGTACACCTGTTCACTCCTGTGGGGGGGGACCAAAGCCACATGTGTCCCATCACTGGCACCTATGATGTTGGGGATGTGTCCCAGGGCATAGAAATCACCTTTCACTGTAGGCAAATCCTTCACCTGAGGAAAAACAATGTAGCTCCGCATGTGTTTCAGAAGGGCAGACAACACTCTGGACAATACGTTTATAGGCTGGGACATCCCTGATGCTATGGCCACTGTTGTTTGAAAAGACCCACTTGCAAGGAAATGGAGCACTGACAGCACCTGCACTTGAGGTGGTATTCCTGTGGGATGGCGGATTGCTGACATCAGGTCTGGCTCCAAATGGGTACACAGTTCCTGGATTGTGGCACGGTCAAGCCTGTATGTGATAATCACATGTCGCACCTCCATTGTCGACAGGTCCACCAACAGTCGATACACCGGAGGATGCTGCCATCTCCTCACATGTCCCAGCGGGTGGTGCCTATGAAGGACAACAGCAAGCACAGAGTCAAACAACTCAGAGGTATGTACCCACAGTTTAAACAGAACACCATTCATAGACAAAAGGTGGCCTGTATGTCTGTTGAGTCTAGGCCATGGTATGTGTGACGCAGTTCAAAATGAAGCCATGTGGGCCCCTGAAATGGCGGCTGCCTGACCTCTAAAGTGGGACAATGGGATGTGAGGTAACTGCGCAGGCGTTGTACACCGTCGCGGTAGGAGGTCGAAGACCGCGGCGCAATGCTGCATTGGTTAACATTGGACCCTATGGGTCCCAGGAGCCAATGACGATGTATGCCGGCGGTGACGGTACGCACCGTCGCGGACGTGACCGCCATTTTCTATCTGTTCAATCATTCAATACCTGATCTTCGACAGGAGAGGACCTACACTGCAAGTGCTGCTGTGACCTCAGTCTGGAAGAGACAATGGCTCGAGTGTCTGGGGAAAGGGCCCCTGCCTTCACATCGGAGGAGATAGAGAAACTTGTGGATGGGGTCCTCCCCCAGTACACGCTATTCTATGGTCCTCCAGACAAACAGGTAAGTACACAGGGAGCATGTTGTATGGGCTATGCCTGTGTGGAGAGGGCTGGATGTAAGAAAGAAGGGGGGAGAGTGCTGCATGCATGAAAGACTGTGAATGCATGTGCCACATGGCAAGGGTAGGGATGGGGGCCAATCAATTTGACGGTGCAGTTGGTAATTACTTACTCTTCCCCCTGTACATTTCATGTAGGTCAGCGCCCACCAGAAAAAACATATTTGGTGTGCCATCGCCAAGGACGTCCGGACCCTGGGGGTCTACCACAGACGGAGCACCCACTGCCGGAAAAGATGGGAGGACATTCGCCGCTGGAGCAAGAAGATGGCGGAGGCTCAGCTGGGGATGGCCTCCCAACGTGGGAGGGGTGCCCATCGCACCATGACTCCCCTGATGTTCAGGATCCTGGTGGTGGCCTACCTGGAGTTGGATGGGCGCTTGAGGGCATCACAGCAGCCACAGGGGGGTGAGTACACTCTCATTCTGCTGACTTTGCGCGCAGTGGTGGTGTCTGGGTGGGGGAGGTGGGCTGTGGGTTTCCCTAGGCCAGGGCGAGTTCCGTAGGCAAGGCCCCTCCATAAGGCAGGCCATGTGGCACCCCACCTTACCTCTGTAGAGTGCCAAGTACACCTAGTCAGGCTCCTGTGTCATCTATGTGTGCAGATGTCGTCCATAGCCTTGTAGGCCATTTCCCAGGAACTGAACAGTGGAGCCCAATAGCGCAGCGTAGTGCAGGGGGCTTCTGTGTCTGTCGTGTCCGCCAACGGTAGTGGTAATGCATGCACTCAACATGTCTTTCTTCTGTCGTCCCCCCCTTTTTGTGGTCTCCCTGTTCTTGTGTGCATTAGCATCATCAGGCGGAGGAGCAGTGGCACCGGAGCACCAGGGGGCTGCATCTCACATGGCCATGGAGGGCCACACTACGGACCCGGACTTCACCAGTGGGACGGAGGGCTAGGGGAGCTCCAAGGCGGGGACAGGAGCTGACACCAGTGACATGGACTCGTCCTCTGATGGGAGCTCCCTTGTGGTGGCGGCAACACCTGTGCCACCTCCATCTACAGGTTCAGCCGCCACCCCACCTTCCAGCACCGCCCTCCCAGCAGCCCCTCAGCCTTCGCCCGTGCCCGCTCACCCGGGAGGGTGGACATCACCTTCGCCCCAGGCACCTCAGGCCCTGCCCCAGTCACCCTTGCTGCCCTCAGTGAGGAGGCCATTGACCTCCTCGGGTCCCTCACTGTTGGGCAGTCTACCATTTTGAATGCCATCCAGGGTGTAGAAAGGCAGTTGCAACAAACAAATGCATTCCTGGAGGGCATTCATTCTGGTCAGGTGGCCCTTCAGCGATCTTTTCAGACTCTGGCTTCAGCACTGATGGCAGCCACTGTCCCTGTGTCTAGCCTCCCCACTCCAACTTCCTCCACCCCAACCCAATCCCCTGTACCTCAGCCTATCCCAAGCACACCTACAGACCAGCATGCACACACGTCAACACACAAGGGAAGCTCAGGCAAACATAAGCACCACACATCCCACAGGCACTCACTCAAGCATCACACTCATGCACACATGCAGACATAGCAACATCCACTGCCTCCACTGTGTCCCCCTCCTCCTCATCTCCCTTCTCCCTCCCAGTCTCGTCTACACTCACACCTGCATGCACTACCTCTACAGCCACTACGTCCCTCTCCAGCACACCCACCACCACACCCCGCTCACGTGCAGTCACCACCCCCACTACCATTCACATGTCCCCTGTGCCCTCTCCCAGTGTGTCTGTGATGCCCCCTCCCAAGATACACAAACGCAGCCACACACCCACCCAACAGCCATCCACCTCACGACAGCCTCCAGCGCATGCGCCTTCACCCAAAGTCAGCAAACGTACACCTCCTACAACCACCACCTCTTCCTCCACTCCCAAAACCCCTCCAGCTACCCGTCCCAGTGTGCCCAAAAAACTTTTCCTGTCCAACCTTGACCTCTTTCCCACACCTCCCCCACCCCGTCCATCTCCTAGGTCCCGTACTAGCACCTCAGCCACAACATCTCTGGGGCCAGTGGTGCCTGTAGTCACCTGAATCTGGAGTGCACCGGCCACCAGGGCAGCCAGTGTGGCACGGAGCCACAGCACAGACAGACTCCCCCTGTGAGCATCAGAAGTTGGCCAGTTGGCGGGAGAGGGGGAAGACTCCAGCGACCAAAGCCGCTCCCAGGGGTCCCGGTGGGAGTGTGGAGTCAGCTGTGACACCTTCCAAGGTGGGGAAGGGCCACAAGAAACCCGGCAAGTCTGGGAAGAGCAGCACAGCGGAGAAGACCGCCATCATCCCACTCCCCAGGAGGCCACCTCCAGAACAAGCCCAGCTGCCCAGGACAGGCCTGCCAGCACAAGCCCAACTGCCCAGCACCGGCCCGCCAGCACAAGCCCAACTGCCCAGGACCGGCCCGCCAGCACAAGCCCAGCTGCCCAGGAGGCCACCGCCAGCACAAGCCCCGCTGGGCTATGAAGGACCTCCAGCAAAAGCCCTGCTGGGCCATGAAGGACCGCCAGGAAAAGCCCCGCTGGACCATGAAGGACCACCGGCAAAAGCCCCGCTGGGCCATGAACGACCGCCAGCACAAGCCCCGCTGGGCCATGAAGGACCGCTAGCAGCTGAGTCCCTGTAATGGAGACCGCCGTCTCAAGCACCGCTGAACAGGGCACTGCCATCTCAAGCACCGCTGAACAGTGCACCGCCATCTCAAGCACCGCTGAATAGGGCACTGCCATCTCAAGCACCGCTGGCCCATGAGCGGCAAGGGCACTGACGCAACTGAGTCCATCACGGGGTGAATGCTGCACTCTGGGCACAAAGCCCCCTCCAGAGCCAGTGGAGAGATCCATCCACTACCTTTGTCCTTGGCAGGAGGAAGCACTCTGGGCACCATGCCACCTCCAGAACGAGTAGAGAGATCCATCCAATACCTCTGTCCTTAGCAGGATGAAGCACTCTGGGCACCATACCACCTCCAGAACCAGTAGAGACTGTTATCCACTTGAGACACTGTGGCTTTGCACTCCCCAGGATATGGCAGTGGGCAAACCACCCAATGTAGAGACTAGAGAGAATGTGGCTTTGCACTCCCCAGGATTGAACAGTGGGCAACCCACCCACTGTAGAGAGTTGTGAGACTGTGGCTCTGCACTCCCCAGGTTATGGCAGTGGGCAACCTACCCACTGTAGAGACTTGAGAGACTGTGGCTTTGCACTACCCAGGATTGAACAGTGGGCAACCCACCCACTGTAGAGACTTGTGAGACTGTGGCTTTGCACTCCCCAGGATTGAACAGTGGCCAACCCACCCACTATAGAGACTTGAGAGACTGTGGCTTGGCACTCCCCAGGATGGTATAGTGGGCATGTGGCCCCCTCGGGGATTTGGCGTCGTGCACTCAAGCGGCTGAGGAGCCCCCCCTTTCCCTCCCCCTGAGATGCCTGTTTAGTTTCTCTCTGATGCCCCTGCAGTGTTCTCTCCGTCATGGTCGGGGATCTTGTGTGGGCCTCACCAATACCGTGTGGTCCCAGTGTTCCACGGACTTTCTTAGAGCACTACCTGGACTACTATGCTTGGTATATATTTTGTACATGGTGTATATATATTTCTGCCTACTTGTTTTTAATATATCACAATGGTTACACTATTTTTCTATTGTCTTTGCATTCTTCCGGGGGGACTGGGGGGTGTAACTGTGATGTACTGATATGCATTAGTGTGTGTGTTGTAGTGGGTGAGGGTGGGAGTGTTGCGTGTGTATGTCCCTGTTTTTTCCCTCCCCCCTCCCCTGTGTCATAGGTGCAGTACTCACCGTGGTCTTCGCCGCCGGCGTTCGTGCTCCTGGTGGAGGAGCAGGAAGACTATTGCAGGTAGAATTTGGAGTTCCGGATCCATGGCGTCCTCGTTCCTCGTGGGGTGTGTAGAGGTGAGTGTTTTTCCTTCGGGATTCCTGTTTCCGCCGTGTTTTTATCGGCGGTGAAGCCGCCCCGGAAAAGGTGGCGGATTGGCCTGTCATAATAGTGTGGGCGGTACATTGTCTCCCGCCTGTCTGTTGGCGGTGACCGCTGCGCTGTTTATTTGTACCGCCGTGGCAGTCGGAGTGTTAAAGTGGCTGTCTTTGTTGGCGGTTTCCACCACGGTCGGAATTGCAATTTTTTTACCGCCGGCCTGTTGGCGGTCTTAACGCCGCTTTAACACCGACCGCCAGGGTTGTAATGACCACCAGTGTCAGATGTTAAATCAAGTTGGTGTTGTTCAACAGACAAATGGTGTCAATTCCTATCAGAGCATGAAAGGACCTAGGGCCGTATTTATACTTTTTGTCGCACAACTGCGCCAACGCAGTTGTGCGTCAAAAAATGTAACGCCGGCTAATGCCATTCCAAAGCGCCATGCGGGCACCTTATTTATGGAATGACGTTAGCCGGCGGAGCTGCCTGGTGTGCGTCAAAAAAAATGACTTACACCAGGCAGCACCGGCGTAGGGGAAAATGGAGCTTGGGTGTCAAAAAATGGGGCAAGTCAGGCTGAGGCAAAATTTTCACCTCAACCCGATGTGCGCCATTTTGTTTGACTCCCAACCCCCATTTAAATGACTCCTGTCTTAGCAAAGACAGGAGTCATGCCCCTTTGCCCAATGGCCATGCCCAGGGGACTTCTGTCCCCTGGGCATGGTCATTGGGCATAGTGGCATGTAGGGGGGCACAAATCAGGCCACCCAAAAAAAAAAAAAAGATACTTACCTGAACTTACCTTAAGTTCCCTGGGATGGGTCCCTCCATCCTTGGGTGTCCTCCTGGGGTGGGCAAGGGTGGCAGGGGGTGTCCCTGGGGGCATGGGAGGGCACCTCTGGGCTCCTTCCGAGCCCACAGGTCCCTTAACGCCTGCCCTGACCAGGCGTTAAAAAATGACGCTAAAACGGCTGGACGTCATTTTTTTTGACCCGCCC
The DNA here is from genome assembly GCF_031143425.1 of Pleurodeles waltl. Taxonomy (NCBI): domain Eukaryota; kingdom Metazoa; phylum Chordata; class Amphibia; order Caudata; family Salamandridae; genus Pleurodeles; species Pleurodeles waltl. The sequence continues at coordinate 845,502,312 of NC_090436.1, forward strand.
ACTCCCGGGCGTTATTTTTTGCCCGGGAGTGTGAATACGGCGCACATGCCTCGGAGTCATTTTTGAGACGGGAACGCCTACCTTGCATATCATTAACGCAAGGTAGGTGTCCACGCTAAAAAATTACGCAAACTCCAAGATCTTTGGCGCTAGACGGGTCTAACGCCAAAGTATAAATATGGAGTTAGTTTTGCGTCGGATTTGCGTTAAAAAAAACGACGCAATTCCGGCGCAAACAGAGTATAAATATGCCCCCTAGAGTGAGAGGACAAAATCTGAATTTTCTGAATAATGTAAACACGAAGCAGGGTTTCCAACCTTTTCAGCCAATGCAGCAGATGCAGAATGTACAGCCACAGGTACAACAAGTACAAATGCCACAAGTACAACAATTGCAGCCACAAGTGCAGATGCAGATGGTACCTGCACAACAAATTCACATGCCAAGACAAATTCACATGACACATGTTTCTATGGATGATCAGCAGGTGATGCTTTCGCAGGTGACCACGAATCGGAAGTCAAACAAAAGTGAAAAAAAAACAGTTGATCAATTTCCTTTACATAGTGAGAATAAAATAAACGATAAATGGCAGTTGGATAGTTCCGATGAGGAGGAGTGTGCGTTGGCAACATAATTAGCAGTGGATCAGAGGGGTCCTTATGTAAAGGGTGAAGTACATGGTCATGAAGTTTCTTTTCCAGTTGATACAGGAGCTACACGCTCAACAGTAAGATGTGTAGAAGTTCCAGATTTACCCTTATCAGAGAGGACAGTTCAGATTGTAGGAGTTACGAACAAGCATTTGACTAACGCTCTTACAGAACCAGTTATTGTTAAAATTGATAATTTTAAAGGTTTTCACAGATTTGTTGTTTGTGATTCAAGTCCAGTGTCACTTCTGGGAAGAGATCTGTTGTATAAAACAAATTGTTCAATTACCTGTTCAATTGATGAGGAAAGTTCAGTGTTCACTGCTGACAATGAACAAGTGTCCAGAGAGTTACCTCTGATTAATTTCAATGAACTAGAAGATAGGGACAATAACTCATTGATTTGATTAATTTCTCTCCAGTTTTTGAAATAAAAGATCTTCCAGTGGATTTGCAGGAAAGGTTTAAGTATAAAGGGGCATATTTATACTCCGTTTGCACCGAATTCGCGTTGTTTTTATCGACGCAAATTCGGCGCAAAACTAACGCCATATTTATACTTTGGCGTTAGACGCGTCTAGCGCCAAAGTATGAGGAATGAGCGTCATTTTTTTGCGTGAACGCCTTCCTTGCGTTAATGAGATGCAAGGTAGGCGTTCCCGTCTAAAAAAATGAATGCGACGCAAATGCGTCGTATTTATACTCCCGGGCAAAAATCACGCCCGGGAGTGGGCGGGGCAAAAAACCCCGCATTTGCGCCTCTTTTTAACGCCTGGGTCAGGGCAGGCGTTAAGGGACCTGTGGGCTCAAAATGAGCCCACAGCTGCCCTCCCATCCCCCCAGGGACCCCCCCTGCCACCCTTGCCCACCCCAGGAGGACACCCAAGGATGGAGGGACCCATCCCAGGGACATTCAGGTAAGTTCAGGTAAGTATAATTTTTATTTTTTTTAATATTTTTTTTTTGGCATAGGGGGGCCTGATTTGTGCCCCCCTACATGCCACAATGCCCAATGACCATGCCCAGGGGACATAAGTCCCCTGGGCATGGCCATTGGGCAAGGGGGCATGACTCCTGTCTTTACTAAGACAGGAGTCATGTAAATGGCGTCTGGGCGTCGTTAAAAATGGCGCAAATCGGGTTGAGGCGATTTTTTTGCCTCAACCTGACTTGCCCCATTTTAAGACGCCCTAGCGCCATTTTCCCCAACGCCGGCGCTGCCTGGTGTACGTGGTTTTTTTCCACGCACACCAGGCAGCGCCGGTCTGCTAGCGCCGGCTAACGCCATTCAATAAATACGGCGCCCGCATGGCGCTTCAGAATGGCGTTAGCCGGCGCTAAACTTTTTGACGCTAAACTGCGTTAGCGCAGTTTTGCGTCAAAAAGTATAAATATGGCCCAAAGTTTGGGATCTTTCAGGGAAAGACATTAGTTTGATGAAGGGAGTTAAAGGACTCAAAGTGGCAGTGAAAGAGAATGTGGTATTTCCACAGACTGCACAATACCAGATGACGAATTAAGCAATAGAATGTATAAGACCTTTGATAGAGCAGTTTTTGGAACAAGGAGTCCTGAAAGAAGTGATGAATAGTCAGTGTAATTCACCAATAATGGGTTTGAGAAAACTGAGGGGAAAAATCTGTCTTGGCCAGGATTTGAGAAAAATAAATTATATTGTGGTTAAATGTTGTCCATTCATGGCAAATTCAGCTGTGATTATGGTCCAGATTCTGTGTGATGCTTATAGTTTACCGTGATAGATTTATGCCAAGCATTTTTCTCCATGCCTCTTCATAAGAACAGCAGATATCTCTTTTGTTTTAAATTCCTGACCAGAGTCTATTGTTGGTGTAGAATTCCAAAGTCACCATCGATTTTCAATCAAATTTTGAAAAAGAACCTGGAGTCTTTGGTAATGCCTTACCAATTGACTTTATTGCAGTACATAGATGATCTATTGATTGTATCAAAGACAAAGGAAGGATGCAAGGAGGATACAATTGCTTTGTTGATTTTTTTGGGAGACAATGGTCACAAAGTGTCCCCTACAAAATTGCGGTATTGTCAAAAAGAGGTGAAATACTTAGGTAATTTGATTGAGAAAGGGTCCAGGAGAAAGGAAAGAGTAGCGACAAATGTGCAAATGAAAATATCAAGTACTCAGAAAGAAATAAAGATGTTTATGGGAATGGTAGGATATTGTCGACAATGGATTCTGAATTTGTCAGCTATTTCGAGACCTTTACAAAAGCTGACACATAAAGATGTTTCAGATGCTATAATGATGGACCAAGACTGTATGAAAGCATTCACTGAGTTGAAAGAGAGTTTGTGTCAAGCTACAGCTTTAGGTATGCCTGATTACACAAAAAGATTTTCTGTTGTTTTGTCATGAACGAGATGGATGTTCTTTATCTGTTTTCACACAGACACAAGGTGGTGTCAATCGAGTAGTAGCATATTTCTCAGCTACTTTGGAACCAATTGCAGCAGCCTTACCAGGATGTTTGCGAGCAGTTGCACCGACAGAGCAGAGAATAACCCAGAGTGAGAATATTGTGATGGGTTATCCTCTGACAGTAATGGTACCTCATTCAATAGAAATTCTGTTGACATGGTCAAAAACGCAATATTTGACCAATGCAAGATTGACACGTTATGAGACAGTGATTTTGGGAGCACCGAATGTAACAATTGAGAGATGTACAGTGCTTAACCCAGCAACTTTATTACTATTTGAAAGAACTGATTCAGATAAAATGGATGATATTGAACATGATTGTTTGGAAGTTACAGAAATGTGCAAAAAGCCAAGAACAGATATTAGAGACACCTGCCTAGAAGATAATGATCAAATTATCTTTGTTGATGGTTCCTGCTTGAGAGATAACGTGGGTACACTGAGAGCAGGAGATGCAGTATGAACAAATACTGGCATACGGGAAGCTTCATGGCTTTGACGAGTGTTTTCTGCTCAGATAGCAGAATTGGTGGCTCTTATTAAAGCATGCCACATTTCAGACCAGATGAAAGTGATGATCTATACAGATAGCCAATATGGAATCAGCATTGAACATGATTTTGGTCAGATTTGGTCACAGAGAGATTTTCTAACTTCATCTGGCTCACCTGTAAGAAATGCGAGAGAATACATAAGTTGTTACCAGCTGTTCAGAAACCTGAGAAAATTGCTGTGGTTAAATGCAGTGCACAACAAAGAGGACAGGATTATCTGACTTTGGGAAATGCTTATGCAGATCAAGTTGCAAAATTCTGTGCCTTAAACTGCAACTCTTTCAAGGGAAAACGGGAACTGATGCCTGACAATGATTAAATGTATACAAATTTTATGATGCAAATTGTTGAGACTTTGGAAGAGTTGAAAGCTATACAGAACAATGTTCCAGGAGAAAAACACAGAGATTGGGTGAAATTAAAATGTATGCAAAGGGAAGATGATATCTGTGTAATAGCGGAAGGAAAGGTAGTTCTGCCAAACAGTTTGCTGACTCAGATGGCCAGATACTATCATAGTCAAGCACACATAGGGAGAGATGCAATGATAAGGAGTTTTAAACAGTTTTGGTTCATTCCAAAATTTAGACAAGCTGCCGAAGTAGTTTGCCATAGATGCATTGTCCGCCAGAAGATGAATGTTGTTAAAGGAACAGTGGTCAACATGGGACACATAGGCATGGCGGGAGGTCCATTCAGCAGGATGCAAATGGACTTTATTGAGATGCCTACGTGTGTTCGTTTGAAATATGTGTAGGTGATTGTGTGCACTTTTAGTCACTGGATTAAGGTTTATCCTACAAGGAGAATTTATAGTCTTACAGTAACTAAATTTCTTCTTAGAGAGTTGATTCCACATTTCGGTTTCCCAGTCTCTTTAGAATCAGATAGAGGAAGTCACTTCAACAATGAGGTGATAAAGGTACTATTTTCAGCTTTAAACATTCAGCAGAGACTACATTGTAGTTACCACCCAGAAGCTTCAAGTCTTGCAGAGCAGATGAATGGAACTCTAAAGTCCTGCCTGGCAAAGATGTGTGCATCAACAAATTTGAAATGGCCACATCCTTTGCCTTTGGTTTTAATGTCAATGAGAAGGACTCCTGACCGGAAGACTGCCTTGTCTCCTCACAAAACCCTGATGGGGAGAGCAATGAGACTGCCAGCAATTCCTTCAAATGCTCTTGTAAATAGTTCAGATGACATGGTGTTAGACTTTTGCAATGGCTTGATGTTATGGTCCGATCTTTTTATCATTAGGTGGAAGCCACAACAATTCAACAATCTCCAGGTCAATGTCACAACTTGAGAGCTGGTGATTGGGTCATGATACGAAAGCACGTGAGGAAGTCGTGTTTGGAGCCACGGTGGAAGGGGCCCAATCAAATTATCCTTGTAACAATGACCGCTGTGAAGTGTGCAGGTTTGCTGAACTGGGTGCTTGCCAGCCATACAAGGAAGGTGAATAATCCAACATAACAAGAAGAGGAGCTGTTGAGGTTACCAACAGCTAACGGTATTCCACATCAAGAACAAGAAAGAGAAGAACTGGAGAAAATTTCTGAGAATGTTCGAAAAGATGTACTTACTCCAATGAAAGATGAAGAAGAGACAAGGTAGGAGGAAAGTGAATCCTCTACAAGTAGAGTAGTGAGAAAATCGGTAAAAGAGGAAAGAGAAATACTGGTTGAGAAAAGTTCTCATCAGAGGAGGGTGTCTTCAGAAGAGAGTGATCAGAGACAACCGAATGAGAGGAAATCTGCTCATAGGAGAGGGAGGGATCCTACTCCACTAGCCAGGAAAGGGAGGGATCCCACTCCACCAGCCAGGAAAGGGAAGGATCCCACTCCACCGGCCAGGATAGGGAAGGATCCTACTCCACCATCCAGGAAAGGGAAGGATCCCACTCAACCAACAATGACAGAAAGGGTTCCCACTCAACCATCAATGACAGGCAAGAAGCCCTCACCTCCAACTGGGACACAGCAGCCCTCATTTCCAGCAGAGACTGCCCAGGAGACACCTCCCCCAGCTGAGACACAGCAGCCTTCCCCTATAGCAGAGTCTGGCAGGGTACCACCACCACCAGTGGTCACGGAGCCCTCACCTCCAGCTGAGACACAGCAGCCCTCACCTCCAGCAGAGGGCATGTAGGCCACCCTACAGGGACTGTTGTACAAGTAGCCCCCTCCAGGATCAGTGGGCAAGTTCCCCACCTCAGAGGCTGTAACCTTGCATTCCCCAGCATTGGGAACTGGGCATGGAGCACCCTCCAGAACCAAAGGGCATGTTCCCTACCTAAAACACTGTGACCTTGCACTCCCCAGCATTGGGAATTTGGCATGGACCCCCTTCCAGAACAAAGTGGGCAAGTTCCCCACCTCAGAGACTGTGACCTTGCCCTCCCCAGCATCGGGAAATGGGCATGGAGCCCAATCCAGGATCAGTAGGCAAGTTTCCCACCTCAGAGACTGTGATCTTGCACTCCCCAGTATTGGGTAATTTGCATGGAGCCCCCTCCAGAACCAATGGGCAAGTTCCAGACTTAAGCTGAGGTTCCCGCCACCTCCCTTTCCCATGAGGTGCCTCTCTACCTCTGTGATGTTGCCCCTGCACAGTTTTGTGCATAGTTAGTCAGGATCAAGTTGGGGCTTGGACTGTGCCCTGTGGCCATGTGGGCCTTATGGACTTTGGACTGGGCATTGGTCCTTTCTGGACAGTTATTTATGTATCTCTGTTCTAAAATTAGTTTATATTTGCATTACAATTACAATTTCAGTACTGCCGACCTGTAGTCCTTGTATTATTATGCTGTGTGTCCTGTGCCATTGATTTACGTCTGCAGCTGGTTGTGTGCATGGTGTGTGAATGGTATGTTTCGTGTGTGTGTGTGTGTCACTCTCCATTTCCTCCCTCGCTCCCTTGTGTGCTAAGTGGCTGTACTCAACGTCGTGGTCTTGGTTGGCATTGGTGTTTCAGGTGGAGCATGGTGTAGAAGAGCATCGGGAAGACTTGAAGTTCCGGTTCCATGGTGGTGTTGATCTTTTCTGTGTCTCTGTTGTTCAGTCTTTTGTCTTCTGTGATGTGTTTCTGCCAGTCTTTTGATAGTGTTGTTACCACCCCAAAAATTGTGGCAGATTGCAGTGGCATGATATGGTGGGCGGTACCTTGTCTTCTGCCTGGTTGTTGATGGCTACCGCTGTGGTGCATGGTGTTAAAGCCCTGGCAGACGGTGTGGTACATTGGCTGCCTATGGGAGTTATCACCGCCATGGTCTTAATTTGACGGTAATTACTGCCAGCCTGATGGTGGTATTACTGCCACTTTAACAGCCACCACCAATGTCATAATGACCAATTATATGCTGTAAACTACTTGTCAATGTCCCCCACCACATAGCTAGGCACCAGGTCTTTGAGCATGCGGACTCTTATCTTTCCAAGGCACCTCACTGCCACCATCATCACAGGACTCAGAGGCCCTTTTGGCTTTCAACTCCAGTTCTCTCTGGCCCATCTCATGGGCCACCACAGGTTTCTAATCCTACTAGGCAAAACCTAGGGCCATATTTATACTTTTTGACGCAAAACTGCGCCAACACAGTTTTGCGCCAAAAAAATTAGCGCCGGCTAACGCCATTCTGAAGCGCCATGCGGGCGCCGTATTTATTGAATGACGTTAGCCGGCGTTAGCCGCCGGCGCTGTCTGGTGTGCGTTAAAAGAAACGACGTACACCAGGCAGCGCCGGCGTAGGGGGAAAATGGCGTATGGGCATCCACAAATGGTGCAAGTCAGGCTGAGGCAAAAAAATCGCCTCAACCCGATTTGCGCAATTTTTTTACGACGCCCAACCCCCATTGAAATGACTCCTGTCTTAGCAAAGACAGGAGTCATGCCCCCTTGCCCAATGGCCATGCCCAGGGGACTTCTGTCCCCTGGGCATGGTCATTGGGCATAGTGGCATGTAGGGGGGCACAAATCAGGCCCCCCTATGACACAAAAAAAAATGAACTTTGGCGCTAGATGCGTCTAACGCCAAAGTATAAATATGGAGTTAGTTTTGCGTCGAAAAAAACGACGCAAATTCGGCGCAAACGGAGTATAAATATGCCCCTTAGTATCCTTTACTTCAGTTCCATCATAGTCAATTGTAATTTAGGGTTTGTCACTGCTTATCTGCTCTCTACTTCTGACTCTGTCAGACTGTGGAAGGGTAAACTATTCCTGGCTTTGGACAATGCAGGTGACCTAGCTCTTGAGGAGAGGACACCTCCTACTGTAGCTCTAGAACCTCTTCAATGGCATTTTCCTCATGCATTCTCCCTTATCCTCAGTTTCTTCATCCTCTTGTTCCAGTATGTTGGACTGTAGCAGGTAGACCCTCTCCAGTCCAGTAGTAATCTCGTAGTCATCATTCCTCAATCTCTCGGCCAGATGCAACCCTCTCTCTTTGCACATCCTTGTTCAAGTCCACCATGCTGAGGCTAACAGTGCTGCTTGGTTCTACTCCCGTAGTTTAAAAAAACATCACAGGTGTTAAAGTTGAAGGGTAGGAATTAAATTTAGGAAAAGTCAAAAAGCAGACAATTAAAAATCAAAAGTGAAACTGAGGTTATGAAATGTACACATCTTTAATATCAAAATAGCATCAAAAAGTGATAAGTACCAGCAGTGGTAATCTGGTTGCGCTTGAATAGTCACATTTTAAGGCTGACTGCAAAGGAGTATGGTTTGGATAGAGAAAATAGACTCAGCTCAGTAGGAAGTTTTACCTTCGGGCCTGATAAAGAGATCGGAGGACAGGATTACTACAATTGCCTTATATACTGTGGCCCTTCCAATAAGACCGACAGGATATCTGTTCTGTTTCTGATGGAGTAACTAGCTTGCCAAATTCTAAACAAGTTCCTTAGTCTCAGAAATGAAAACATTCAGCAGGGCAAGGCAGAAAGCTGTGGCCAAAGAGGACTCTGCAATATCAGATAGCCATTTAGTGAGGCACCGGTGAAGCCATTGACTTTTGGCAGAAAAAATTCTGAGGAGGGAAAGTTGGAATTTCTCACCCAGAGAAGGTCCCTCACCGGCTGGATAATTTGCTGTCTTTGCTCGGTGGAGATTTCTACTTTCATACTTAGGAGGTCATTACAACTCCAAGTTGTAACCGCTGTGCGGCCACCAATCCGGTCGCACTCCCGCGGTGCCCCTGATGACATCCCCGCCGGCCCAGCGGGGATGTGGGCCGCAACATGGGAGCCGGCTCCAAATGGAGCCGGCAGTGTTGTGGCCGTACGACGGGTGCAGTTGCACCCGTCGCGCTTTTCACTGTCTGCCATGCAGACAGTGAAAAGCTGCACGGGCCCTGTCAGGGGGCCCCGTGACTCCCTGTACCGCCAGCCTTTTCCTGGTGGTTCAAACCAGGAAAAGGCTGGCGGTACGGAGACTAGTAATCCCCTGGGCAGCGCTGCCCTGGCGGATTATCACCGCCGGGGCAAATGTGGCGGGAAACCAACGGCCCCGGTTGTGCGACCGCGGCGCTACCACCACGTTCGTAATCCCCTCTGAAGCACCGCCAGCCTGTTGGCGGTGCTTCAGCCAAAACAGCCCTGGCGGTCTCGGACCGCCCGGGTTGTAATGAGGGCCTTAGTCACCTATTTGGAGCTCTGATTCTTCCAGCAGGACAAGGTTGAATGTGGTTACTGAATACAGTTCCATGAGGCCAGATACATTCTCCTTCAGGTCCTGCTGAATTAGTAAGCTGCTGTTCAGAATCTCTGAGTAGGAACAACCTGAATCTTTATCCCAGTAGCATTGCACTTTCATTAGATTGGCTTGGCATGCTGGTCTTTGTTCTCCAAAAGTTCTTGAAGCCAGAACATTTCTAAGTCCCAGGTTTACAAAGAGTGTAGTCATTGGGAAAGCACTTGGGGGTCAAGACTCATTCCAGGTGAGTACAGCAGTAGGGGCCTGGATAGGTCCAATTGGGAACGGTCAGCTGACAGTTGCAGAAAAACACCTCTTGTGGCTTGTTGTGTTTATGTAGCTTGAATAGGAGGTTAGCCTTACGATATTTGGAGTCCACTTATTTGTCCTACGTACAAAAAGAATAGCAGGTCCAATCTTCTAGTCTCCTCTTAGATTACAAACAATTAGTCAAGTCCTCTCCTGTTTCCCTACAGGTCCAAAAAGTGTTCTGAGGAGGCTACTGTCGGTGCCACGTTTATACCTGGCATCAGACTGTGGGACTGGAAAAAATCCTGGCTTCTCCCTAACCAATTAGGTGAAGGTTTCCAGGGCTAACCCTACCCAATTTAGCAACATTTCATGTGTGCATTACAGCAACAATCTCAATGTGCTCTTCCCAACCTAAAAGTACAATGAAAAAACCTTTCTTCATCTGTGCCAGTCCTGGAGGTTTAGCTATGGAAATGAGCAGTTCCTCCTCTGTGATCACTCTAAACCAGAATTGGGGCCACCTCTCATCCCACTGGGATTGGTATCTCCCTCACTGTGGGGACAAAAGAAGGGAAGGGGCAGGCCTAGGGATTTACTACATCTGCCTGTGAAAGGATCTGCCTCTTTAATTTTAATCAATTTGTTGGGTTTAAGTCACAGGCCCTTCTCTCAAGAGAAAACAACACGTCCCCATACTCAAGGCATTTGGACTTTTTCTGGGGGCATGCCTGCACCTCATAAAGGGGGCTATTCAGCTGCCAGAAAACACCTGAGAGGTCATGGAAATAAGTGTTCAGAGGATTTAGGCAGGGATAAAGCAACTTTCTAAGAGTAGTTTTTCCTTAGTAGTTATTACAAATTCACTTTTATCATTAATTGGATTTAAAATAATTATGAGCAAGACATTTTAATTATATTTCTTGTTGTTTCTTAATTTAAATTATTATTATTAAATGTAATAATATAAATCAATGTTTTCCTATTGAGCAGCCAGACTTGATACTGTGATAATTCCGTTTAGGACTCTTTCACTGTAAGGACATGTAAATCATCCAAATGTTATATGTCTCACTTTTAAATGCCATACACCTGCCTTATGGGCAAAAAGGCCTTCTTAGGGGTTGTTGGAAATGACCGTCATGTGTGTTGTATTCCCTTGAACCTTGCCTTCTATTGATGAACCTGTTTTTTGCAGTTAAGGTACTCTACACACTTTTCTCTTGGTCACGTTGAATTTTGTATCACCATTTAAAAAATTATACCTTTAGAAAGTTGTGATTTTCCTGCCTAAGTCTTCCATTGCCCATGGTTACCTAACTACAGTTGTGGCTGTATTTTATAAATAAAGAACAACTATTTGAACTGGCTGTGGAAAAAGTGTTTTTTTCAGATACTTGTTTATATGCATTTATACACACTGGTTGGGTACCAGTGATCTGGGAGTGTAGTGCAGGCATTTTTCTTATTAGATAAATTTACATTACAATATATGAAGCTATTGTTGATCATTCATTACTGGTTGCCATAATATTTCCAGAGACTTGGGGACATGAGAGCTTCCAGATCTACAAACCTGGAAAGAAAACATGGAATGTCACGTATTGCCTGAGAAGCCAGTCTATGATGACAGAGGTTGCCCTAAGAAATAGGGTAAAATATGGGAATCCCAGCACTCTTGTAGAGGAAAATATTCTTCTATAGAATGAATATAGACTATGACCTAATAAGAATGGAAAGGGTTGGGATGAGGGCCAAATTACTGTGTACAGGGAAGTACATGTCTAAACATAGATTGACTACTTTTTTCCACAGTTTTTTATTAATGTTACATCATGTCAGGTGGTATGTTATACATAACTCTGCTAAATAGAAGAATAAAAAACATTTGTGGATCCCCACAGATTCTGAACGGTTTCTCTCCATAAAATGCACAGAAAATATGTGCTTTTGCCTATGTTTGCAGTTTGGGACTATGAAAAGGTATTGGGTCTATGGAAACCATACCATCCTGGACTCCACTGGTGTCTCATATTCAGAAATGACTGGGTTTGGTAGGATTCCCGAGGTGGCGCTGAGCTAGAGTCCAAATTTCACAGCTACCCACATTTTAAAAATAGTGTTGATTTAGATAGATGAAATGTGATGTCTCCAGTTTGCCTTTTTGGGTGTTTTGTGGCAGGGGCGCTAGGCCTACCCACATGAGTGGAGTATTATTTTTTCAGGAGATGTGTGGGGATACAGAATATTAGAGCATTTATCATTACTGATTGAATTTCTCTGAATTTCTGACTTTAAAATGTGGGCCACTGTGCAGGAAATTCAGGTGTGTTTAAATAACCACTCTTCCTAATCTCAATATCTTGTGCACATGTCATAAATACTTAGGTTTCCTTCATACCTATTTTTCATCCATAATATTTCCTATACCAATTGTTGTATGGTCAGTAAACAATCAAATATCATTATAACCTTTAGCTCAGTTTTTGGTTCTGGATAATGCATGTGTTTGGAGAACATGCTAACCCTATATATTCCAGAGACCAGAAGGGTCATTGGATAGAACTGTATATTGCTTTGGTAAATTGACCATCATGACACAAATTACAGTTAAATATGTTATCACCAATGGTTATTGTTTCCTACTCATTTGCATATTGTTTTTATTTGAATAATTAGTTGCTTTGGTATAACCTTGGGGATTCGCAAACATAAGCCCTTTGCTGAATTTAGAATGTTGACATTTAGAATAGAATGTTGTCTACTTTTCAGAAATGTACAACTTACCAGGGTCACCCTTGGGATTTACACCTGTTTCCATCCAAATTGCATATAGGTTAACCCCTTCCCCGCCACGGACGTAATGGTTACGTCCATGGCAGCGCCCGTGTGGCGCCATGGACGTAACCATTACGTCCAGGGACTGGCAGTCGGGGGAAGCGCTAGCGCTTCCCCCGAGGGCCGCCCCCCAACACCCCCAGGCCAGGGCTGAAAGGGGAATCCCTTCCCCTTTCACGCCCACCCCCCCGCCCCATGACGTCAGCGCGCGATCGCGCGCTGATTTCATGGAAACGGGGAATGACGCGCTGGAAGCCATTTGCTTCCAGCGCGTCAAGGGAGAAGGTGAGTATTTCACCTTCGTGCGGGGTGGGGGTGCTCTCAGAGAGGCATCGAGGGAAAGGAAAGGGTTTTCCTTTCCCTCGATGTCTCTTTGAGCATTCCTGCTGCAGCAGGAATGCCCACTAGACACCAGGGATTTCTGTATGTGTGTGTGTGTGAGTGAATATTAGTGTAGGGGAGCGACCCCTTGGGCAAGGGTCGCTCCCCTTTGGGGGCACATGCTTTTTACGTCGTTTCTGCCCCCCCTGGGGGCAGATTGGCCCTATTTTTAGGCCGATCTGCCCCCAAGGGGGGCAGAAAGCCACTAGACACCAGGGATTTTATTGTTGCTGTGTATTTTTTGTGTTGGGGGGCGGCCCCTTGGGCAAGGGTCGCTCCCCTTTGGGGGCACATGTATTTTACGTCGTTTCTGCCCCCCCTGGGGGCAGATTGGCCCTATTTTTAGGCCGATCTGCCCCCAAGGGGGGCAGAAAGCCACTAGACACCAGGGATTTTATTGTTGATTTGTATTTTTTGTGTTGGGGGGCGGCCCCTTGGGCAAGGGTCGCTCCCCTTTGGGGGCAAATGTATTTTACGTCGTTTCTGCCCCCCCTGGGGGCAGATTGGCCCTATTTTTAGGCCGATCTGCCCCCAAGGGGGGCAGAAAGCCACTAGACACCAGGGATTTTATTGTTGATGTGTATTTTTTGTGTTGGGGGGCGGCCCCTTGGGCAAGGGTCGCCCCCAGGGGCCCTCATGTATTTTTGGGCAGTTCTGCCCCCCTTGGGGGCAGAGAGGCCTATTTTTTTTAGGCCTTTCTGCCCCCAAGGGGGGCAGAATCCCAATAGCGCCAGAAATAGTATGTATGTATGTGTGCTTTGTGTTGGGGGGTGGCCCCTTGGGCAAGGGTCGCTCCCCCCAGGGGCGCAATGTATTTATTGTCGTTTCTGCCCCCCTTGGGGGCAGATTGGCCCTATTTTTAGGCCGATCTGCCCCCAAGGGGGGCAGAAAGCCACTAGACACCAGGGATTTTATTGTTGATTTTTATTTTTTGTGTTGGGGGGTGGCCCCTTGGGCAAGGGTCGCCCCCAGGGGCCCACATGTATTTTTGGGCAGTTCTGCCCCCCTAGGGGGCAGATATGCCTATTTTTTAGGCCTTTCTGTCCCCAAGGGGGGCAGAATCCCCATAGCGCCAGGCATACTATGTATGTGTGTGTGTGCTTTGTGTGGGGGTGTGGCACCTTGGGCAAGGGTCGCCCCCCCCCAAAGGGTGCAATGTAATCTGGGTGATTTCTGCCCCCTCCCCTTGGGGGTAGATTGGCCTATTTTTTTTTTAGGCCCATCTTCCCCCAAGCAGAGAAGACTAGACACCGGAAAATGAAAAAATGGTTAGTGGCGGAGTGTTTGTCAACTGGCGAAGTATTTACTTTTATGATAATAACAGTTTTTCTCCTTTTTATTTTAGTTCAAAGCTTTTGCTGACTTTGCTGTGGCTTGTTGCAGTTTTGGCAGTAGTTGTCCTGCGGTTTGCGTAGTTGCATGTTTTAGGTAAGTAAATAAATTTACTCCAAGTGAGTATTGTTGCAATGCATGAATGACATGTTTGTAGGTGGTGTACTGAATGCAGGATTGTGTGTGAAATTGTCCTTAGAGTTATGCACAATGATTATTGTGTTGTCTTATGTCTAATTTGCTTTTTTTTTTCTCTTTTTAGTGGGATATCGTTGGTGATTGCTGTGGCTGTGCAGAGTAGTTGCTGGTGAGTCAAGCTTTTTCAGGCAAGTGAGCAGTATAGTTTTTGAGTTTATAATTCTTAGTGATAAACCTATACTTTGTTACTTATCTTACACAGTGCTGGTTGTTGGTGGTGTATTTGTCCAGTTAATTTTAGTAGGAAGGATCATGGCCAGCCGTAGGATGACCGCTCAGCAAGTTGTTAGTGTGCTTTTTGAGTCATCTTCTGACCATGAATATGAGACTGACTCTGCATCTGAGGCAGAGGAGGAAGTGCAGGATTCTGGAAGTGAATTTTCTGTCAGAGATGAATCATCTGATGATGAAGCCACTCTCAGTGCTGATGAATTGCCTGTTTTAGAGGAGGACAGTGATGTGCCAATGGTGCAGGAGCCAGCGGCTGAAAGGCTTCCCATTGGAAGACCTGACGCATGGTTTGCACCAAACATGGAGCAGCCACAGTTGCCTGCGTTTACTGGTTTTCCAGGGTGTCGAGTTAATACGGAAAACTTTTTGCCCGTCAACTTTTTTGAGTTGTTTATGGACGATATATTTTTGGAAGAGATTGTTGAGCAGACTAATTTGTATGCAGAGCAGTTTTTGAGGGACAACGCTGCCAGACTTAGGCCACACTCTAGAGCTAGCCGGTGGATTCCCACAAATCTGGAAGAGTTGAAAAAGTTCTTGGGTTTAACTTTTTTGATGGGGCTGATAAGGAAGCCGTCGCTGTCTTCATATTGGTCTACTAGTCCCTTGATGGCAACTGCTATATTTCCTGCCATCATGAGTCGTAACCGGTATGAGCTTCTTCTTCGGATGTTGCATTTTGTAGATAATGCTTTAGCCTTGCCACGAGATCATCCTGATTCTGACCGTCTTTTTAAGATTAGACCTGTCCTTGATCATTTGGTAGATCGGTTTTCAGAGATCTATGTTCCAGGGAAAGAAATATCTGTAGATGAGTCTTTGGTCCTGTTCAAGGGTCGTTTGGTTTTTAGGCAGTACATTCCTAGCAAGAGGGCACGGTATGGAATTAAATTGTATATGCTGTCAGAAAGTAGTACAGGATATGTTTATAATTTCCGGGTCTACACTGGTAGGGATTCCAATATTGACCCCCCTGGTTGTCCTCCCACTTTTGGAGTTAGTGAGAAAATTGTGTGGGAACTTGGTAGACGACTGTTTAACAAAGGTCACCATTTATATGTAGATAACTTCTACACTGGAGTTCGGTTGTTCAAGGAGTTGTTCAGAGTGGACACTGTTGCTTGTGGCACAATCCGCTCTAATCGGAAAGGCTATCCAAAAGAGCTTGTCTGTAAAAAACTTGAGAAGGGACAGTGCAGTGCCTTGCGGAATGATGAGCTGCTAGCTCTGAAATTTGTAGACAAGAGGGATGTATACATGCTAAGGACCATCCATGATGAGAGTACTTCACCTGTGGCTGTTTGGGGTCAGGTTGCCGAAGTGCGCAAACCTGTGTGCATCTTAGACTATAATAAGCACATGGGTGGTGTTGATAGAGTAGATCAGAGGTTAGAACCTTACACTGCTGCTCGTAAGTCTTATGTGTGGTATAAGAAATTAGCGCTTCACTTGTTCCACTTGGCAACTTTTAATGCTTTTGTTGTGTTTAAGGATAGTTCTCCAGAGTCAAGGATGACATTTGTGAAATTTCAGGAGTCTATCATAGCTAGCCTTGTTGTGCTGGAACAGGCAAGAGTTCCTAGAGAAGCAGTGGTGGAGGATGTGGCTAGATTGAAAGATCGTCACTTTGCTGAGCACATTCCTCCCACGGCCAAAAAAAACTTTCCTGCTAAGAGATGTAGAGTCTGTGCTCGAAGAGGTATCAGGAAGGAGACTAGGATGTACTGCCCTGATTGTCCTTCAAAGCCTGGGCTGTGTGTGGGTGGCTGTTTCAGGAGCTACCACACACAGAAGAATTATTGGGAAATTCCGTGAGCGTAAACTGGTGTTTTATATTTTTATATGTTCGGTTTCACGGTTGGCATTAGTCATGTATTCAGTTAGAGCTTTTGTGTTTGTAGTTTTGTACTAATTTATGATTAGTGGTTTCTTTGTTGTTTAAAAACAAAAAAAAGGGGATGGCATGTGTAGAGTGGCGCTTGGCTGGCGGCGTGGGTGTGGTGGCGCTTGGCTGGCGGTGTGTGTGGGGTGGCGCTTGGCTGGCGGTGTGTGTGGGGTGGCGCTTGGCTGGCGGTGTGTGTGGGGTGGCGCTTGGCTGGCGGTGTGTGTGGGGTGGCGCTGGGCTGGCGGTGTGTGTGGGGTGGCGCTGGGCTGGCGGTGTGTGTGGGGTGGCGATTGGCTGGTGGTGTGGGTGGGGTGGCGCTTGGCTGGCAGTGCCGGCCAAACGCCAGTCCACACACTCATCAGCTGGTGTGATTGCTGTATCAGGCATGTGGGCGTATGAAAGTGATGGGCCCTTGACTGGCGCTGTATGTGGATGCGAGTCTTGTAATGTGCTGGGCCCGTGGCTGGCGGCGTGAATGGTCTAGTGCATGTCATGTATGAAAGGTGTGTGAATGGACTGTAAAGCGGTTGGTGCCTTGTCGTGGCTTTACAGCTCACGAGCTGTGAGTCATTGGTTCAGTTTTTTGGCCTTTCAGTTATTACCAGTGCATTTCACTTTTGTGAAATCTCTTGTTAATAAAATTTGATCTACTGTACCATCACTCACCCTCGTGCCAAATCCAACCAGTATGTGTGGTACAAATGACAAAACCTGCTCCGCTGTAATCAGGCGTCGCAGCACACTTGAGACACGCTAGGTGCCTCAGGTGGGACCCCGATGATGAAGCATGCCACCAACTTGGTTGGTGGGTGAGGGGTCTTCTTCACATAACCTAAGTGTGTTTCTTTTCACAATTTTAGTGTTTGGCACATCACGGACGTATGTGCACACATCAAAGTGATATATTCCAAAAATACCTGTGTTTGGGGGGGAGGGCCCACCTATGTTTTTGGTCCTGGGTGCGGCCGTCATGTAGGGAAACCTACAAAACCCAGAAACTTTTTAAAACTAGGCACCCCAAGGAGTCTAGGGAGGTGTGGCTTGTGTGGCTCCCCCAACATTTTCTTACCCAGACTCCTCTGTAAACCTCACAATTTGCATAAAAAAGCATATTTTCCTGATTTTTCTTAGTAGGATCACCGCTCCAGCACAAAATTCCTACTCCCCAGTTTTCCCCTCAGTCTCCCAAGTAAAATGACACCTCACTTATGTGGGTCCCCAAAGCAGAGTCCGTCTAAAGATGTATAAAAGAATATGCCCTTATAAACTTGCTGTGCTATCCCTTCTATCCCTTCAGGTTTTGGGCCTTATTATGTTGCAGGCACCTGGGCCACCCACACAAGTGAGGTATCATTTTTATCGGGAGACTTGGGGGAACGCTGGGTGGAAGGAAATTTGTGGCTCCTATCAGATTCCAGAACTTTCTGCCACAGAAATGTGAGGAACATGTGTTTTATTGGCCAAATTTTGAGGTTTGCAAAGGATTCTGGGTAACAGAACCTGGTCCGAGCCCCGCAAGTCACCCCTCCTTGGATTCCCCTAGGTCTCTAGTTTTCAGAAATGCACTGGTTTGGTAGGTTTCCCTAGGCGCCGGGTGAGCTACAGGCCAAAATCCGCAGGTAGGCACTGTTTTCTCCCAAAATTGTGGATGTGTCCACGTTGCGCTTTGGGGTGTTTCCTGTCGCAGGCGCTAGGCCTACCCACGCAAGTGAGGTATCATTTTTATCGGGAGACTTGGGGGAACGCTGGGTGGAAGGAAATTTGTAGCTCCTCTCAGATTCCAGAACTTTCTGCCACAGAAATGTGAGGAACATGTGTTTTTTTAGCCAAATTTTGAGGTTTGCAAAGGATTCTGGGTAACAGAACCTGGTCCGAGCCCCGCAAGTCACCCCTCCTTGGATCCCCCTAGGTCTCTAGTTTTCAGAAATGCACAGGTTTGGTAGGTTTCCCTAGGTGGCGGCTGAGCTAGAGGCCAAAATCTACAGGTAGTCACTTTGCTAAAAACAGCTCTGTTTTCTGTGATATGTCCACGTTGTGTTTTGGGGCATATCCTGTCGCGGGCGCTAGGCCTACCCACACAAGTGAGGTATCATTTTTATCGGGAGACGTGGGGGAACGCTGGGTGGAAGGAAATTTGTGGCTCCTCTCAGATTCCAGAACTTTCTGCCACAGAAATGTGAGGAACATGTGTTTTTTTAGCCAAATTTTGAGGTTTGCAAAGGATTCTGGGTAACAGAACCTGGTCCGAGCCCCACAAGTCACCCCTCCATGGATCCCCCTAGGTCTCTAGTTTTCAGAAATGCACAGGTTTGGTAGGTTTCCCTAGGTGGCGGCTGAGCTAGAGGCCAAAATCTACAGGTAGTCACTTTGCTAAAAACAGCTCTGTTTTCTGTGATATGTCCACGTTGTGTTTTGGGGCATATCCTGTCGCGGGCGCTAGGCCTACCCACACAAGTGAGGTATCATTTTTATCGGGAGACGTGGGGGAACGCTGGGTGGAAGGAAATTTGTAGCTCCTCTCAGATTCCAGAACTTTCTGCCACAGAAATGTGAGGAACATGTGTTATTTTAGCCAAATTTTGAGGTTTGCAAAGGATTCTGGGTAACAGAACCTGGTCCGAGCCCCGCAAGTCACCCCTCCTTGGATTCCCCTAGGTCTCTAGTTTTCAGAAATGCACAGGTTTGGTAGGTTTCCCTAGGTGGCGGCTGAGCTAGAGGCCAAAATCTACAGGTAGGCACTTCGCAAAAAACACCTCTGGTTTTTTCCAAAATTTAGGATGTGTCCACGTTGCGCTTTGGGGTGTTTCCTGTCGCCGGCGCTTGGCCTACCCACGCAAGTGAGGTATCATTTTTATCGGGAGACTTGGGGGAACGCTGGGTGGAAGGAAATTTGTAGCTCCTCTCAGATTCCAGAACTTTCTTTCACAGAAATGTGAGGGTCATGTGTTTTTTTAGCCAAATTTTGAGGTTTGCAAAGGATTCTGGGTAACAGAATCTGGTCCGAGCCCCGCAAGTCACCCCTCCTTGGATCCCCCTAGGTCTCTAGTTTTCAGAAATGCACAGGTTTGGTAGGTTTCCCTAGGTGGCGGCTGAGCTAGAGGCCAAAATCTACAGGTAGTCACTTTGCTAAAAACAGCTCTGTTTTCTGTGATATGTCCACGTTGTGTTTTGGGGTATATCCTGTCGCGGGCGCTAGGCCTACCCACACAAGTGAGGTATCATTTTTATCGGGAGACGTGGGGGAACGCTGGGTGGAAGGAAATTTGTAGCTCCTCTCAGATTCCAGAACTTTCTGCCACAGAAATGTGAGGAACATGTGTTATTTTAGCCAAATTTTGAGGTTTGCAAAGGATTCTGGGTAACAGAACCTGGTCCGAGCCCCGCAAGTCACCCCTCCTTGGATTCCCCTAGGTCTCTAGTTTTCAGAAATGCACAGGTTTGGTAGGTTTCCCTAGGTGGCGGCTGAGCTAGAGGCCAAAATCTACAGGTAGGCACTTCGCAAAAAACACCTCTGTTTTTTTCCAAAATTTAGGATGTGTCCACGTTGCGCTTTGGGGTGTTTCCTGTCGCCGGCGCTTGGCCTACCCACGCAAGTGAGGTATCATTTTTATCGGGAGACTTGGGGGAACGCTGGGTGGAAGGAAATTTGTAGCTCCTCTCAGATTCCAGAACTTTCTGCCACAGAAATATGAGGGACATGTGTTTTTTTAGCCAAATTTTGAGGTTTGCAAAGGATTCTGGGTAACAGAACCTGGTCCGAGCCCCGCAAGTCACCCCTCCTTGGATCCCCCTAGGTCTCTAGTTTTCAGAAATGCACAGGTTTGGTAGGTTTCCCTAGGTGGCGGCCGAGCTAGAGGCCAAAATCTACAGGTAGTCACTTTGCTAAAAACAGCTCTGTTTTCTGTGATATGTCCACGTTGTGTTTTGGGGTATATCCTGTCGCGGGCGCTAGGCCTACCCACACAAGTGAGGTATCATTTTTATCGGGAGACGTGGGGGAACGCTGGGTGGAAGGAAATTTGTAGCTCCTCTCAGATTCCAGAACTTTCTGCCACAGAAATGTGAGGAACATGTGTTATTTTAGCCAAATTTTGAGGTTTGCAAAGGATTCTGGGTAACAGAACCTGGTCCGAGCCCCGCAAGTCACCCCTCCTTGGATCCCCCTAGGTCTCTAGTTTTCAGAAATGCACAGGTTTGGTAGGTTTCCCTAGGTGGCGGCTGAGCTAGAGGCCAAAATCTACAGGTAGTCACTTTGCTAAAAACAGCTCTGTTTTCTGTGATATGTCCACGTTGTGTTTTGGGGCGTATCCTGTCGCGGGCGCTAGGCCTACCCACACAAGTGAGGTATCATTTTTATCGGGAGACGTGGGGGAACGCTGGGTGGAAGGAAATTTGTAGCTCCTCTCAGATTCCAGAACTTTCTGCCACAGAAATGTGAGGAACATGTGTTATTTTAGCCAAATTTTGAGGTTTGCAAAGGATTCTGGGTAACAGAACCTGGTCCGAGCCCCGCAAGTCACCCCTCCTTGGATTCCCCTAGGTCTCTAGTTTTCAGAAATGCACAGGTTTGGTAGGTTTCCCTAGGTGGCGGCTGAGCTAGAGGCCAAAATCTAGAGGTAGGCACTTCGCAAAAAACACCTTTGTTTTTTTCCAAAATTTAGGATGTGTCCACGTTGCGCTTTGGGGTGTTTCCTGTCGCCGGCGCTTGGCCTACCCACGCAACTGAGGTATCATTTTTATCGGGAGACTTGGGGGAACGCTGGGTGGAAGGAAATTTGTAGCTCCTCTCAGATTCCAGAACTTTCTGCCACAGAAATGTGAGGGACATGTGTTTTTTTAGCCAAATTTTGAGGTTTGCAAAGGATTCTGGGTAACAGAACCTGGTCCGAGCCCCGCAAGTCACCCCTCCTTGGATCCCCCTAGGTCTCTAGTTTTCAGAAATGCACAGGTTTGGTAGGTTTCCCTAGGTGGCGGCCGAGCTAGAGGCCAAAATCTACAGGTAGTCACTTTGCTAAAAACAGCTCTGTTTTCTGTGATATGTCCACGTTGTGTTTTGGGGTATATCCTGTCGCGGGCGCTAGGCCTACCCACACAAGTGAGGTATCATTTTTATCGGGAGACGTGGGGGAACGCTGGGTGGAAGGAAATTTGTAGCTCCTCTCAGATTCCAGAACTTTCTGCCACAGAAATGTGAGGAACATGTGTTATTTTAGCCAAATTTTGAGGTTTGCAAAGGATTCTGGGTAACAGAACCTGGTCCGAGCCCCGCAAGTCACCCCTCCTTGGATCCCCCTAGGTCTCTAGTTTTCAGAAATGCACAGGTTTGGTAGGTTTCCCTAGGTGGCGGCTGAGCTAGAGGCCAAAATCTACAGGTAGTCACTTTGCTAAAAACAGCTCTGTTTTCTGTGATATGTCCACGTTGTGTTTTGGGGCATATCCTGTCGCGGGCGCTAGGCCTACCCACACAAGTGAGGTATCATTTTTATCGGGAGACGTGGGGGAACGCTGGGTGGAAGGAAATTTGTAGCTCCTCTCAGATTCCAGAACTTTCTGCCACAGAAATGTGAGGAACATGTGTTATTTTAGCCAAATTTTGAGGTTTGCAAAGGATTCTGGGTAACAGAACCTGGTCCGAGCCCCGCAAGTCACCCCTCCTTGGATTCCCCTAGGTCTCTAGTTTTCAGAAATGCACAGGTTTGGTAGGTTTCCCTAGGTGGCGGCTGAGCTAGAGGCCAAAATCTAGAGGTAGGCACTTCGCAAAAAACACCTTTGTTTTTTTCCAAAATTTAGGATGTGTCCACGTTGCGCTTTGGGGTGTTTCCTGTCGCCGGCGCTTGGCCTACCCACGCAACTGAGGTATCATTTTTATCGGGAGACTTGGGGGAACGCTGGGTGGAAGGAAATTTGTAGCTCCTCTCAGATTCCAGAACTTTCTGCCACAGAAATGTGAGGGACATGTGTTTTTTTAGCCAAATTTTGAGGTTTGCAAAGGATTCTGGGTAACAGAACCTGGTCCGAGCCCCGCAAGTCACCCCTCCTTGGATCCCCCTAGGTCTCTAGTTTTCAGAAATGCACAGGTTTGGTAGGTTTCCCTAGGTGGCGGCTGAGCTAGAGGCCAAAATCTACAGGTAGTCACTTTGCTAAAAACAGCTCTGTTTTCTGTGATATGTCCACGTTGTGTTTTGGGGTATATCCTGTCGCGGGCGCTAGGCCTACCCACACAAGTGAGGTATCATTTTTATCGGGAGACGTGGGGGAACGCTGGGTGGAAGGAAATTTGTAGCTCCTCTCAGATTCCAGAACTTTCTGCCACAGAAATGTGAGGAACATGTGTTATTTTAGCCAAATTTTGAGGTTTGCAAAGGATTCTGGGTAACAGAACCTGGTCCGAGCCCCGCAAGTCACCCCTCCTTGGATTCCCCTAGGTCTCTAGTTTTCAGAAATGCACAGGTTTGGTAGGTTTCCCTAGGTGGCGGCTGAGCTAGAGGCCAAAATCTACAGGTAGGCACTTCGCAAAAAACTCCTCTGTTTTTTTCCAAAATTTAGGATGTGTCCACGTTGCGCTTTGGGGTGTTTCCTGTCGCCGGCGCTAGGCCTACCCACGCAAGTGAGGTATCATTTTTATCGGGAGACTTGGGGAAACGCTGGGAGGAAGGAAATTTGTAGCTCCTCTCAGATTCCAGAACTTTCTGCCACAGAAATGTGAGGGACATGTGTTTTTTTAGCCAAATTTTGAGGTTTGCAAAGGATTCTGGGTAACATAACCTGGTCCGAGCCCCACAAGTCACCCCTCCTTGGATCCCCCTAGGTCTCTAGTTTTCAGAAATGCACAGGTTTGGTAGGTTTCCCTAGGTGGCGGCTGAGCTAGAGGCCAAAATCTACAGGTAGTCACTTTGCTAAAAACAGCTCTGTTTTCTGTGATATGTCCACGTTGTGTTTTGGGGCATATCCTGTCGCGGGCGCTAGGCCTACCCACACAAGTGAGGTATCATTTTTATCGGGAGACGTGGGGGAACGCTGGGTGGAAGGACATTTGTGGCTCCTCTCAGATTCCAGAACTTTCTGCCACAGAAATGTGAGGAACATGTGTTTTTTTAGCCAAATTTTGAGGTTTGCAAAGGATTCTGGGTAACAGAACCTGGTCCGAGCCCCGCAAGTCACCCCTCCTTGGATCCCCCTAGGTCTCTAGTTTTCAGAAATGCACAGGTTTGGTAGGTTTCCCTAGGTGGCGGCTGAGCTAGAGGCCAAAATCTACAGGTAGTCACTATGCTAAAAACAGCTCTGTTTTCTGTGATGTGTCCAGGTTGTGTTTTGGGGCATATCCTGTCGCGGGCGCTAGGCCTACCCACACAAGTGAGGTATCATTTTTATCGGGAGACGTGGGGGAATGCTGGGTGGAAGGAAATTTGTCGCTCCTCTCAGATTCCAGAACTTTCTGCCACAGAAATGTGAGGAACATGTGTTTTTTTAGCCAAATGTTGAGGTTTGCAAAGGATTCTGGGTAACAGAACCTGGTCCGAGCCCCACAAGTCACCCCTGCTTGGATTCCCCTAGGTCTCTCGTTTTCAGAAATGCACAGGTTTGGTAGGTTTCCCTAGGTGCCGGCTGAGCTAGAGGCCAAAATCTACAGGTAGTCACTTTGCTAAAAACAGCTCTGTTTTCTGTGATGTGTCCACGTTGTGTTTTGGGGCATATCCTGTCGCGGGCGCTAGGCCTACCCAAACAAGGGAGGTATCATTTTTATCGGGAGACTTGGGGGAACATAGAATAGCAAAACAAGTGTTATTGCCCCTTGTCTTTCTCTACATTTATTCCTTCCAAATATAGGGGTGTGTGTAAAAAAGACATCTATTTGAGAAATTCCATGTAATTCACGTGCTACTATGGTCACTCTGGAATTCAGAGATGTGCAAATAACCACTGCTCCTCAACACCTTATCTTGTGCCCTTTTTGGAAATGCAAAGGTTTTCTTGTTAGCTATTTTTTACTCCTTATATTTCAGCAAATGAATTACTGTATACCCGGTATAGAATGAAAACGCACTGCAGGGTGCAGCTCATTTATTGGCTCTGGGTTCCTCGGGTTCTTGATGAACCTACAAACCCTATATATCCCCGCAACCAGAGGAGTCCAGCAGACGTAACGGTATATTGCTTTCGATAATCTGACATTGCAGGGAAAAGTTACAGAGTAAAAAGTAGAGAAAAATTGATGTTTTTTTCACCTCAATTTCAATATTTTTCTTTTTCAGCTGTTATTTTCTGTAGGAAACCCTTGTAGGATCTACACAAATGACCCCTTGCTGAATTCAGAATTTTGTCTACTTTTCAGAAATGTTTAGGTTTCTGGGATCCAGCATTGGTTTCATGACCATTCCGGTCACTGACTGGAAGGAGGCTGAAAGCACAAAAAATTGCACAAATGGGGTATGCCCCAGTAAAATGCCAAAATTGTGTTGAAAAATTGGGTTTTCGGATTCAAGTCTGCCTGTTCCTGAAAGCTGGGAAGCTGCTGAGTTTAGCACCGCAAACCCTTTGTTGATGCCATTTTCAGGGGAAAAACCACAAGCCTTCTTCTGCAGCCCCTTTTTCCAATTTTTTCGAAAAAAACGAAATTTTCACTGTATTTTGGCCAATTTCTTGGCCTCCTTCAGGGGAACCCACAAAGTCTGGGTACCTTTAGAATCGCTAGGATGTTGGAAAAAAAGGACGCAAATTTGGCTTGGTTAGCTTATGTGGACAAAAAGTTATGAGGGCCTAAGCGCAAACTGCCCCAAATAGGCAAAAAAAGGCCTGGCACAGGAGGGGGAAAAGGCCTGGCAGCGAAGTGGTTAAAAGTACAAAAGTTAGGACAAATAGACTAACTTTTAGAAAAATGCAAAAACTGTGCTAAAACATAGTTTTTTTTTTTATACAACTGTGCTTAATCTGGAAAGCTGAGAAGATGATAATCATAACACAACATATGATTCAACTGATATTAAAAAATAAAAACATGGACTTTTTTGCCATTTTTTATAAACATAAACAGAACCAAAACATGAGCTTTAATTTGGCTATTTCCTTCATTCTGTCTAGGTGAATTCATAAACCCTGGGTATCTTAGAATCCACAGGAACTTTAAAATAAAAGGATGTGAATTAGGCCTGTATATCTTTCATGGGAAAAAATTATGAAGACCTCAGCTTGAACTGCTCAATTCATCTAAAGGACTCAGCTCTATAGTTGAAAAGTACCCAGCAGACAAGGGACTAAGAAATGCTTTCTATGGTACTTCCTCAATAATCTACGTCCATCAACAAAGTCTGCTGGTTTCCAAAGTCTTCTGAAATATCACACCCTTCCCAGCCCCCAAGGTGTTGTAATTGGCCTAAGATAAAAAGGAAATCAATAATTTCCTCTACTTCATATTCCCGTGATCAATCTAACAAAACATGGAGGTGTCTGCTGGCAAATGTATTTGCACTTGGCAATGGAGCCATGTGACGCTCTTGTGGCACTAGGTCCCTATAAATACGGCCCTAATATTGCTCCATCAGAGTGGATTAATCATTTCAGTCAACTATACTCTATGGATTGTTCTAGTGTGGTGTATGAGCAGAACTGGGCTGTTCCCGCCATTATTGATCAACCACCCAATTTTCTAACTCTACATTTGTTCACTGTTTCTGATGTTGTGCATTCATTAGGCACCCTCAGGTGCGGTAGGGCAGCTGGCCAGGAAGGGATAAACAACTTAAAACACTGCCGCACTCAAGACGACGTTTGCGCGACTCAAAAAAAGTGAAATTAGATTTAGAAGTTTTGCCGGCAACGCTAGGTCCGTGTACCCACACGGATTGGAGACACAGTATAAAAGATATCGCCTCAGCATACGCATGCCTATTCTTAGACTGAGTTGCTTGTATAAATAGAAGTAGTCAAGAACGAGTACAATAATCCGTAAGATTGGACACTTAACATAATGGAAAGAAAGTGGTGCCAGTGCCCCCTGA
Source organism: Pleurodeles waltl (assembly GCF_031143425.1). Taxonomy (NCBI): domain Eukaryota; kingdom Metazoa; phylum Chordata; class Amphibia; order Caudata; family Salamandridae; genus Pleurodeles; species Pleurodeles waltl. The sequence goes on from NC_090436.1 coordinate 845,528,790, forward strand.
CAGTCCTGACGAGGCCCTGAGTGACGAGGCCGAAACGCGTCGACATCTTTCTAGTGGGATCAAGGCTTTTGGAGTGATAATTAATTGATAAACATAATTGGTTCAGCACTACATAATACCTTTTTTTAAAAAACATTTAGGTATTTTACAGCTGGGTGCAAGACCCTTGGTCACCATATGTTATGAGATCACATTGTTAACTGTGTTATAGTGACTATTATATACTGTAAAGTATTGTAGATGGGCACATGCTTTCTTTTAGGTATTTTTGTAATTTTTGTGACCATTTTTGTGTTTTCTGTGATAAATGTCTGTTATAAATGTGAAATGTATATAGAAATGTATATATTTATGTTATAATGATAGAATAAGTGATAGGTGTTGCTCTGATGAGCTTGATGCTGTATTTTGCAAATAAATGAAATAAATAAGGGAAAATAATTTACCCCTTAAACCAAGAGTTAATATTGGTTGTTTAAAATAATGATCTAATTTGTCCCTGCCTGCTAACTGTTGTGAGTATGTTTAGGAAGGGGTCCCGACAGATCTATTTTTGACTGATGTAGATGCCTGGTCCAGATACATCCTTATTCTATCTAATGCAATAGGGGCAGAGGCACCAATCCCTGATTCGTGGAAGGGTGTTGTTGTTTTACCTTTCCATAAAAAGGGTGCTAGGTCCTTGCCCTGTAACTATAGGTCTATCAGCTTATTAGACTGTGTGTAAAAACAATTCTGCCACTGCCTTTTGGGGAAGATCCAGGATTGAATATCTGAACATGGCGTTCTCAGCCCTCTGCAAGCTGGGTTTCACATAAAAACATCCACTTATGGCCAAGTCTTTAGATTCCTGATTCTATACTGGAAAACTGTCTTAATTGGCAAAGGAAATCTTTATGTTGCTTTCGTGGATCTAAAATCCGCATTTGATTTAGTACCTCCCAACAAGCTGTTGGAAGTTCTTTTTGACTCGGCAATACCTCTCCGCCTCCTTTTCTTACTAGTATGGCTCCATGAGGATACTTATGCACGTGTCAGGTGGAGCGATCAGTTGCAGCTCACTGACAAAATCCCAGAACAAAGGGGAGTACGACAGGAATGTGTCCTTGTTCCAACTTTATTTTCATTGTATATCATTGATATTGTCCCCTTTTTAGCTATGGTGGAGGCAGATGCACCATGTATAGGTGCACAGAAAGTTCCTGTATTGTTGTTTGCAGACAACATTCCATTAATCTCCAAGACCCCTAGTGGTCTACAGCTACTCCTAAATTGATTTGAGGAGTTCTGCCTCTCTCGGGGACTGGAGATCAATACCTCCAAAACTAAACTGATGACTTTTAACCCCCATAAATCAAACAAAGGGAAGTTAGTGCTTGGAGGTACACCACTTGAAAATGTGAAATCTTTTGGTTACCTTGGTTTAACAATATCTGAAAATCTGTCTTGGAAATCCCATATCACCAAGGTGGCATTAAAACAAAAAGAGTGCACTGGGGTTCTAGTCAGAGACTTTAGCACCTCATATATTAAACTGATCTACCCGGCACTGCAGACCAATGCTCTTAGTTCCACTTTATATGGTGCGGAGCTATGGGGCTATGCTAAAGCTCAAGAAATATCTAGTTCGAAAAAATACCTATTTAAGGAAACTTGTTTCTCTACCATCGAGTACCTCGTTGTTCCCTCTTTTTTAAGATTTGGGCATTAAGGGAATAGGCCTTAAAGCCCATTTACATCCTGTTTGTTCTGGAGACAGCTCTGGACTACTCCGGAGCTTGCCTCATATACTGACGCCCTCCAAGCTGTAGTTGAAGCTGATCACTTTCTTAGTGTCCCCTGACTTAGATATGTTAAGGCTTTTCTGTATTTACTTGGATGGTGCGAGCTCTGAGATCGCCCAACTACTGCTACCTTTCCCTCGAAGCTTGACTTTAAAAATAAGTAATGGAAGATGGTAGATTCTGAAAAACTGCATGTAGCAATTAATTCTAAGCTGTCTCATGCTTTTGCTGACCTGAAGGATGCAGCACAGCTATGAGGCCTTTTGGGACATAATCCCGACTCCTAAGGACAGGAAGCTGTACTTACAGTTTCGTGTAGGAACCTTACCATTAAGATCATTCACTAGCAGTTGGTCATCTGACGGAGCTACTGCCTGGCCAGCTTGTAACGCCCCTATTGAAAATTTGCCCCATGTATTTTTTGTCTGCTCCGCTTATGAAATCCCTCACAGAAAGTGGCTTGCACCTGCCTGCAGCCTGCTGGGCGTCCGTAGGTCTGCTATAGCTCTACGAATTCTTAAATCAGACACTGATCATGTTTTAGTTACTGCTGTCGCTAAATTTATTGGAGCTACGTGGACCAATAGAGCAAAGATTTTATCTTCTTCATTTAAAGTTGCCTTATATTTATAGTTGCAGATTGTCATGGTTTAGCACACTTTCGTGAAATGAATTTTTAATTAGTGTGTGTATTCCTAAAACTACTCTTCTTTTTGGGCCAAAGAAGCTCTGTAGTGACTATGGTGGATATGTGGCCTAACATCGTGAACTCTTGCAATCGACTCTATAAATCATCTAGAAAAGTGCTTCTTCATTTAGTACTGTATTTGGTGTTGATTGCTGAACAAACTATTGCGTTTTGCAAAGATTTATAACTTTTAATATCTTTTATGTATATGGTGCCAGAGTATTCTGTGTGCAAATGTTATGCTTAAGTCCTGGGCCCAGTGGTATTTATTAATGTATCGATTTTATCCTTGTCTTAACTTATTTTTAATGTATATGAAATGTGATGGCTTTTCTTTGTGTATGTTTTGTGCTTTTAAGGTACTAGCTACCAAAATAAATCTTATTTGAACATTGACATTATTGACATTTAAAGTGACCCCTTAGCTGGTAGCTAGTTTCACTGGCTCCATACTCCAGCGTTCTCCTCTCATGGCTCCCGGTGCTCCTTTCCTGCTAGTGGGGACATCTTACACAGCCTGTTCACTCCTATTAGTCAGCAGAGCAACCTCCTATAGACACTCTCATAGCCTTCTGGATGCCTTGCACTTGGATTGGCAGTGGAAACCATTTCTTTCCCTAATTTATCTTCAAAGAGTTTAAATGGGCCAGAGCCACTGCCTTGGAGATATCCAACTGCAGGAAAAGTCCTTAGACCATCAATGCCTCAAGGGGTTTCTCCATTCATATTTTCATGATCATGCTATCTCTGCCTTACAGGTCTAGGATCTTGCACTCTGCCCCCCCACCTCCCCGTTTTTCGTGGATTTTTATTTATGGGTAGAAAGTTTGAGATACCAGGAAGTGCTGGCAAATACTATAATACCACATAATCCCTCAACTCTGGTACCAACCTTCCTGCATAGCATTCTGAGACAATTCAACATGTTGCTGTCAAGTTCTCTATGTGTAGAGCTACTCTGTGGACCTCAGCTCCACAACTAGCTGACATCACTGCCAGATATCTTCTAACCAAAACTTCATATGGGAGCCTCTCCTGTGTTCAGTGGGCCTGGGTTGTCCCAATCCTGGTGGAGTGTGACAGCTAATTACCAGATGCAGATTTTCCTCCCTATCCATTCCTTCTCAGGAACTGAGTCAATCCGTGGTAATTGCTAACTTTTTTGCATGTCTTTGTTCCCTCTGCTGGGGGGAAGCGTGGTTAACTTTGCCCAGAAGAGAGACGAAGGACCTGGAATGTGCCTTTGAGTTGAGCCAGAGAGATATGACAATCTTGGATAACCCATAAGATGTAAACAAATGTTACTGGGGCCTGCACATGCAAACTTGGCATGATGTTTCACCCCAGTTTGAAAACTCACTGGACTGGTTAAGCCTAAGTGGAGTTATACTGCATTTTAAGGGAGATTTCACCTATGTGTATAATTCAGTGACACTATAGAATTTCCAGTTAACCTTCCTGACCTTTCCATAAATGCTCCCTAATATTATAAGGCCTACCTAGGTCAACATCTATACTTGCAGGGTCCCTTCTGCACCAGGCACCCTGTGGGCTATTACTGAGCTGTGTCTGACAGTAGACTCACTCACTCACTCAATCAATCAATAAATCAGTATTTATAAAGTGCAGCTTTTCACATAGTGACCCTTAGTCAAAAAGCCTGAAGTGGGAGAGTGAGGGAGAGGTTCGGATGTGGAAGGGGAGGTAATTCCAGGGCATGGTGGTAAGGTAAGTGAAAGAGTAACCTCCACTGCAGCTCAGCCAGATATGGGAGACATGTGCGAGCCACGGTGTGGATGGGAGTTGTCTGGTTGGCTGGTGGAAGGTTAGTCAGATGTAGGACGGTCCAATGGTGTGCAGTGCCTTGTTGGCAAGAGTGAGCAGCTTGAACTGGCATCTCTTCTACACAGGGACCTAGTGGAAACTTCAGAGGTGGTGGGTGATGCTCGCCCATTTGGGGAGGTTAAGGATTAGTCTGGCTGAGGCCTTTCATATGGTCTGTAGTCATTTGAGAGGTGGGTGGTGGTTCCAGCTTGGAGTGCATTTCGTAGTCCAGTCATCTGGTGATGAGGGCCTGAGTCACTGTTTTCCTGGTGCTGATGGGGATCCACCTGAATATCTTGCAAAGCATGCAGAGGGTGTGAAAGCAGGAGGACACAACTGTGTTGACCTGGTGATTCATTGATAGATCACTGTCTAGGATGATGCTGTGGATGCAGTCATGGTCGGTGGGGGTAGGTGAGGGCCTGAGTGCAGGGCCAGCATGTGTCATTGCAAGGGAAGGTGTTCCAAACATAAGCACCTTCCCCTTGTCTGTGTTCAGTTCAAGGCAGTTGGATCCTATCCAGCCGGCAATGTGGGTGATGGTGTTCTGGAAGCTGAATGTGGTGGTGGCAGTTTCTTTCATGAGTGAGAGGATGAGTTGGGTGTCGTCGGCATACGAGATGATGTTGATCCAGTGGTTGCAGGCAATGTCGGTCATGTAGTCATTGGAGAGGGTGAGGCTGAGGGAGGATCCTTGAGAGACTCTGCAGATGATGCTCTTGGGTTAGGAGGTGAAGGGTAGTAGGTGGATATTCTGTGTGTGTCCAGTGAGGAATGAGGGTATCCACTTGAGGGCACTTTCTCCGATGCCATTTGGGGTGGAGTCTGGTGATTAGGGAGTGGTGGGATAAAGTGTTGAAGACCAATGAGAGAGCAAGGAGGATTATGACTACTGTTTCACCTCGGTCATGGATGGATCTGATGTCATCGGTTGCAGCTACTGAGGCAGTCTTGGTGCTATGGTTGGAGCAGAAGCCGGGCTGGGTTGCATCAAGTAAGTTGTTTTATCCAGGTGATCAATGAGCTGGTGATTGATGGCTTTCTCCAGGATCTTGGCTGTGAAACGGAGCAGCAAGATGGGGCAGTATTACTTGAGTTATCTGGGGTCGGAAGAGGGTGTCTTCAGGAGGATTTTCAACCACTGTGTGTTTCCAGGCATCAGGGAAGGTGCTGTGGTGATGCATGAGTAGAGGATGTTGGTGAGTGCACCGCTCATTTCCCTCAGTCCCAGGTAAAGCATTGTGGGGCGAAGGGTCTGTCAGTGTTTCAGAAAGGATAGAGCTCATGATCGCTGAGGTGATTGGCATGGTGAGTGGTGTTCAATCAGTGAGGTGGGTATGGGAGTTTTTGGTGTGTATTAATAGGTGGCCGAGGTTGGTTGGTGGCAGGTCAAATTTGCTGTAGATGTATGCTGTTTTGTTGTGAAAGAAGTCTCCCAGGAAGTCGCAGAGGGATTGACAATGGTGAATCATGGTCTTGGTGGCAGATGGGCAGTAAAATTCTCTGACATTGCTGAAGAGCTCTTTTGTGCGATTAGTGCTAGCCTTGATGCATGTGGTTAGATTGTCTTTTTTGGCTTCGCTGAGGTGGTGGTGATATTTGTGGAGGGCAGCTTTGAAGGTGGTGAGGTCTGAAGGGTTCATCATCTCTCCAGTTGCCTATGATGATGTTTTGAAGCCCCAGAGTTCAGGGGTGAATGAGCTGGTGTGTTTGCTGGGTCTGCTGGTGCTGGTCGTCTTCACGGGTGCTTTTGTGTCAGCACAGTTGGAGATCTAGTTGTAGATGTTTTGGATGGCTAGCTCAAGGTTGTTGGTGGGGTCTGGTCATGTTGAGGATAGCCGTCCTTTAGGTCTCGGTGATTTTGTTTCATCTGTGGTGGGTAGGGATGGGGGCAAGAGGGTGGGCAGTGGTGAGCCTGCAATGAATGAAGCAGACGTTGCTATTGTCTTGGTGATGAGCACCACATCAGGGCTTGAGGTGGTGATGGTGTCCCGGATTTCAGTGACGTACTTGCAGTGGGATTAGGCATTGAGAAGCATACACTGGAGCTGACCGGAAGGGTTTGGAGGTCTATTGTGTAGGCATGGTGGGGGTTTCGGTGCTGTAGGTGAACCAGCAGTGATGGCAAATAAAGGGTACTTATGTGTGTCTCAACAAGGTAATGCAGAAGTTGTTGTTACAACATCTGGGGACCAGAGCTCAGAGGTGGTGTGATGATGGATGGCAGGAGAGCCCGAGGTTTTGGTGATGGCCAAGTGCAGATGGAGTCTGATGTCCTTTACTTTGCACCCTTTTGTCATGCCTGCTGCACACAGCCATGCAGCAGCCCTATTTAATAGTCCTGGAAGGTGAGAGGGATAGCAGGGATGCAGGGAGGTAGGTGGGTAGGAAACCAGTGGGAGTCAAGAGCAGGAAAAATGGTTGGAGCAGTCACTGCAGGGACCAACACAAAACCTACAGGGAGCAACAAGACCATGAAGCAAGCACAAAAATGAACTAAATGAACAGAATGAAGTAAAAATACAGCAGAAAGCAGGCAACCCCAAAATACAAGGGCAGACACCAAATGCCAACAATAACAATCAGTGGTGGAGGGTATCAAACCTAGGCGGGCCGTGAGTGTTCGGGCTGATGAGTTGTCACCCAGTTCACGGAGGTGTTGCAACTCAGGCCAGGCCAGAGGGGAAGGGTGCACAAGACAAGGGTCAATGGCTAACTCACAGGTGCAGAATGCATTCATGCGTAATCAGTCCAGTGCCCGGTACAGTCTTAGGACAACAGTTGTGCAAGACATTCTGAAGCGAAAGGGTTCACTAGCTGAGGCATTGTTGATGAGTGAAAATGCATACAGAAAACTTGTGTATGGCACTGAGCTGAGTTTTTCACACTTCTTTTTGACATTCCATAGATGCAGCCCTTCTCTGTTTACCATACCAGCCAGTCATGTGAATCGTAGGGGACACATACTATTGAGGGTGTACTGACCCTGAGAGAGCTTGAGAGGATGACTGACAGGTTACAGCAAGAGCAGGTTGTGTACACTGATAAGAATGCCGGAATCTGGGAGAATGGAATAGAATGTTGTGTATGCCAGGTTTTACCATTTAAAAAGGAGCTGTGCCAATACTTTAGGGAAGCTCACAGATAGAGTTATGCAGAGCTGCCATTGTGCCTTCTGCTGCGCCACTATCACACTGTTTCCGAGTGGTTAGAGATGTAGTTGGAGCAGGCTTCCAGGTATTAAGTTAAGTTCCCGGGGAAAAGGGCCAGATCCTCATTTTCTGTCTTGAGTTATAGAATTGTCATGCTACTTTTGATTTACGGCATTGTGAATGATTCAAGACTGGTTCTTTCTTATGCTATTGTTGTGCCAGTACTGCACTATAAATATAAATGTTGCTGTTCTGCTATTGTTCATCCATTATTGACTCTCGTAATTATTAAAGTCATATTCAATGTTGCATCTCTGATTAAGTGCAGTGCAATTTATTTCAGAGCTTGTGTTTGACTACCATTGTGCTACTAGTGCACTGTATGTTTTTCTATTGTTCTGTGTCTATTTTGCCATTGGGTTCAGCATCAGGAGTGAAAGACTACATTCTTCTATGCTACTTTAATTGACACAGTCCCTTAGAATCAATGTGCTATGAGTAGTTTCAGCCTTCTCATTATTTTACCACTGTATAGATTAATGTTTAACCATGATTGCTGCTATGGCAATATCTTATTACAGCTGTATTTTACTCACTATCAATGTGTTGCTCCTTACTGAGTTTTCCTATGGATTTGTGCCTGATTAATATTGCTTGGGTTGGTTGCCGACAGCCAGTCTAGTACATGCTCCTTACCCTAACTGTGCAGCAGAGGTCTTACACAAAGCCATCACTCTGCATTGTTCTGCAGGATTATTCAATCACTACTCTGGATGTAGTCAATCTATTTACCAGAAATGAAAAGGCATACTTTAATTTATCTGTGAGCTCGTGTAGAATGCTGCAGCTGCAAACCTACCTGTCCAGGCAGCTTCAGAAGCCAGGTGCTGAAATTGGATGATGTAGCACAGTACGCCCTGACTTCATTGTTTGAGGGTTGATTCCATTCAAAATATAGAAGTAAACTAGGTGATGAATTCAGTCCAGCTAGGTGGTAGGGAACACTGATTTAATATGAATGGCATAGCACACATTAAAGATGCGATACAAGATCACAAATTTAACCTTGCTTGGTGGTATCATTGGTGAATAAATGTGGTCTTGCTAAAAAATGCAATTAAAATTGGACCCACAAGGTTTTGAAACTTACAAGGATTACCTCAAAAAATTTCCAGGGGAGCTAATGCCAAATTAGAAATGGCATATGAATCTTGATCTATTCCTACTTTGCAACTTGGACTTTATGCTTGGTTAGAAACAATCCTCTTTAAGTTGTAATTACACATTGAGGGTGGAACAGTATTACCTAGATTGGGTGTTAAGTGTATCAAATGATTAAGCAAAGTAGTTTGCTCCTGTCTAATAACCCCAAGCTCTCTATGGATCTTAGTAATAGTTGGCCCATCATTTTAAGGGTACTCTCGGAAAAATCAATTTGTCAGCCTGGCAAACTGTCAGATTTTAATCTTGTGGACTGGCTAGACAGGCTGGTGCACAAGAGGCCTGAAACTGAAGTTTTCCCTGTCAAGGCCTTCTCCTAAATGCACCCAATCTCAGAAGCGCAAAGCAGGTTTGTGCCTGGCTGGTTGGCCTGACCCTGCTTAGTGCTTCCGAGACCTGGCACATTCAGGACTCCACAGTTCACGGAACTCTGCCTCTGCAGAATTCAACAGATGTTTTTTTAACTCAGTGGAATTCCACAGCCTCAGACTCCTTGAACTCTTCCCAGGCCTAATCTTTTGTCAATTATTCCTTGGGAGGAGGACCCACCCTGGACCCCATTTTGTCCACTGAGGTTCATCGCTTCACTCACTAGATAACAGTCATACTCAGACTTTTACGCCCCACCACTTTCAAATGTCACCAACCCCCACTGCTCTCTTCATATTAGTCTTTAGAATATCAGAAAACAACTAAAATAACCAGAGTACCTTTGTTTTTGCCTCTTACAAAAGTATCCTTGATCTTCTTGAACAATCTTGGTTCTCATGTTTTCTGGTGAATGTTTCTCCAGTATTCCAGAGTTTCAAACTTCATTGCCAAAATTTTTACAATTGCCTAATCACTATTATTTAACTGCACTTTGAAAGTGCATAAAGTTTAACTTGTCAACCAAGTAGTGAATGTCTAGTGTTGTAACTCTGTTTTCCTGTTTTGTTTCTGAAGATCCAAATATCATCAAACCTTTGTCTTTTTTTACAGGAGGTCTCAGGAGCTGCAGGCCCTGGGTGACAAGGTGGGTACCCAACTTCAAGAAGGTTCTCTAACCATGATGGCCTTCTTAAATTGTTTCAAGACAGCGTGAAACAGCTCCTGGGTGTGGCCCAAATACGTAACCACACTCAATGTAGTTGCTGCTCTATGCCTCTGCAAAACTATCTCACATTTAGCAGCCTACATTGGTACTGGATGGCTGCTTTTAGAAGATACCTTACAGAATCTGGGACCTATTATGGTTTCTCTACTCACACCCCAAAAAAATGGAAAAAATGGAAACCAGCAGTTGCAGCAAGAGATGGTAAACACAGCAACAAAAAGAGCCAAGACTCCAAAACAAGAAGTCAAGGATGTGTGGAAAGGTAAGATGTAAGGAATTTGGAGAAATGGTACTGAGGAAACTGAACAGGAGAACAAAACAAAGGTTCAATGCATAGATGGGAACTATACTAACAGTAGAACACCAGTATCTACACAAAACATTACCAGTCAAGGGACATATGATGGGATGGCATGTTGTGCTACCCAAATTACCCCAAAAGTTTATCTTTTAACCCAGAAGTTGATTTAAGTGGATGGTTAGAGTTTTAGATTCTGATTAATTTTCCAACCTTCCATCTCCCTGTCTGACAAACCAACCATCTCTATTAAAGCAGTATGGATACATATTTTTAAGTGTTATATGAAGTGGTCTGGTTTGTTAAGCTTTGGTACCAGGCCCTTGACTACCTTCTCCACACAATTTGTGGTTGAGAACCACTTTCTTGATGCACTGAAAATCGCTATTCCAGGTTCCAGCTTCCACCTGAGTTGGAAATATTTGTATTCACATTTTTACCATCATTGTTGAGAAAGAAAAATATGCTTTCTCTTTTGAGCGTGCTTTATGGGCACCTTTGTTTTTCAAACAATTGTGGAGGAAATATAAAGCCTTTCTGGTGTTTGGCCTACAAAAAACTACTGATGCCACTACCAGCAGCCAGACTTTGTTGCACCCAACACCTTAGCAAAAGATTTCTTAATACCATTATCTATATTTTTCATCATCATAGACACTGCTGTCAGAAGAAAAACGTTTAAAAAAAACTATCAAAAAAGTATGTAGAAATGTAGATGGGTGATGTACAATAATAAGGATGTTTTCAGTAAGAACTTCTGGGAGACATCAAATAGACAAAAAAAGCAATGCTTGTGTTGTTTATGATGTCACCCAGAACCCTGACATGAAAAGTATCCCTAATATTCACATTTTACCCATCCATGACTGCATGGGATGCCTATCCCCAAAATCAACTGCACCTGTTTTCAACTGTTACACATGAGCAGAGGAGTAACTGTTCAACCATATATAACAATGCATAACCTCTCTGCCCCAAATGTAAAACAATAAGGGCCATATTTATACTTTTTGACGCAAAACTGCACTAACGCAGTTTTGCGTCAAAAAAATTAGCGCCGGCTAACGCCATTCTGAAGCGCCATGCTGGCGCCGTATTTATTCAATGACGTTAGCCGGCGTTAGCCGCCGGCGCTGCCTGGTGTGCGTGGAAAAAAATGACGTACACCAGGCAGCGCCGGCGTAGGGGAATATGGAGCTTGGGCGCCAAAAAATGGGGCAAGTCAGGCTGAGGCAAATTTTTCGCCTCAACCCGATTTGCGCCATTTTTTTGACTCCCAACCCCCATTGAAATGACTCCTGTCTTAGCAAAGACAGGAGTCATGCCCCCTTGCCCAATGGCCATGCCTAGGGGACTTCTGTCCCCTGGGCATGGTCATTGGGCATAGTGGCATGTAGGGGGGCACAAATCAGGCCCCCCTATGCCACAAAAAAATCTGAAAAAAATACTTACCTGAACTTACCTTAATGTCCCTGGGATGGGTCCCTCCATCCTTGGGTGTCCTCCTGGGGTGGGCAAGCGTAGCAGGGGGTGTCCCTGGGGGCATGGGAGGGCACCTCTGGGCTCCTTCCGAGTCCACAGGTCCCTTAACGCCTGCCTTGTCCAGGCGCTAAAAAACAGCGCAAAAGCGGCTGGACGTCATTTTTTTTGACCCGCCCACTCCCGGGCGTGAGTTTTGCCCGGGAGTGTAAATACGGCGCACATGCCTCGGAGTCAATTTTTTAGACGGGAACGCCTACCTTGCATATCATTAACGCAAAGTAAGTGACCACGCTAAAAAATGACGCAAACTCCATGGACTTTGGCGCTAGACGTGTCTAACGCCAAAGTATAAATATGGAGTTAATTTTGCGTCGGAATTGCGTAAAAAAAAACAATGCAATTCCGGCGCAAACAGAGTATAAATATGCCCCTAACTGTCCTTCTGCCACCCACCAACCTCTGTGCCTTCAATATTTTTCCCACCAAAACCTGAATTCTTTGATCTCAGTCTAAGTAGAGAAACTGCATTGCACTGACAGGCTATCAGAGAGCCCTGACAAAACAGCCTGGCATTCCTTCATGACATAGGAACAGTGGGAAACAATGTTTGTTCCCAATTGTTGCCGCATCATAAGAGTGAATAAACAGATTTGGAATCTGGTGTTCATGATTGCTGCTCTCACCCACAGCTGTCTTCCTCCTGAAAAGAAAGCACCACATGAAAGTCAACAAGATTTTCGAAAATACCTTCATTGCCTTATTTAAAGGTTGTTGCTCATGTGATATTTCAATGACCAGTAAAGTATCAGTAATTTTACAGTCTCAAAAAGAAATGCTGCGTTTTAAATGTTTCCCACTAGCGCCTCAGGTACACGGAGATGGCTTCACTGTGATACAGATTTTTCTTCTCTGTGTAGCAGTACAGCTCTTCACAGAAAATCAGTTCTATGGAATCTTCTGTATAACAGAAATAGTTTGCTTTGAATCAAAACGAAATGGGAAACAAGCACTGGTAAAGCCAACCTTGGCATACCAACGTAATTGTTACGTTTTTTTATTTATTTTTATTGCGAGCATTTGCCATAATAATAATAAGAAGCCAGAGAGCAGCATACGTGTGGCAGCAATATGCTTGCACTAAAAAGGATATTTTTTAAAAACATTCACTGATGTGGCTATTTTACTTCTGATATACTTTGAAAAAATAAATAAACCCTTCAAGCGTGCCATTATTTTACTTTTACCTTTTATGAAATCAGCAAAAAGATGTTTTCGCCCAATGAAGCACTCAAATTGCTGGCAGCTACAAAGTCACTTAAATACGTTGTTAAAGCAACTTTGAAAGTGAGATTACACATCACCGTCTAACTGGGGTTCTAATGTGCAAACATTTTTTTTTTTAAAGTAAAATAAACTAACAAAACACACACTTTAGAAGAGCTTTGTCATTGAAGAAAAAGGAACTATCTTTAAGCAAATTTGAGCAATGTGTGCTGCCACTCAAAGTAAAGGAAGATTGTGGGTATAATAAACTTGTTTAAATATGGTGCTATGAGGGAGCACGTGAGCCGCCAGCCAAGATGACTGCTAGCTAATGGAGCTCCGCGCATCGTCGGACGCGTTTCTGAAACCGGAGCTGTATTGCCTGCTTGATGTTTTGGTGAGTATTTTTAACGTTTTAAATGCCGCCTAACTTCTTTTTTTCCTACTTTTTAAATATGTTTATACACTTCTCCTCATAAGAGCGGCCATTGTTGAATAATTATTACTCACCACTGCGATGTACTTATTTGTTTGTTTTTGAATCTTTTATGGCTTTGTTTGCAGTTTTCTGCGCAAGCCATGTAATTAATTTTTGCTATCTCACCAATATATATTTGGAGTTCCTGTGTCACTCATTTCCTTAATGAAGGCTTTTTAGTTTTTTTGGGCAAATTTAAGAAAATAAAATCTCAGTCACATCAGTTCTCCTCAAATGATAGACTTTTGCAGTTTACAATTGGATACTTCTGCTGCAGCATCTTCTTCTACAAAGTCAAAGATGTCTTCCTCAACTTTCTCTTCGCCTAAAGTCTCTCAGAATATTTCTACAGCTTCTCATAAGAGGGTCAAACAAGACCCACCTTCACCAGTAAAATCTCCCTCACTGATCTCTCTTGAACTTGTGCTTGCCGAAATACGTGCACTGTGTACTTTTATTGACAAAACTAATTCTCGGATGCAAAATCTTGATACTAAGGCCCTGATTTATATTTTTGGGTGCAAAACTGCACTAACGCAGTTTGCACCAAAAAGCTTAGCACCAGCTTGCGCCATTTCTGTGCACTAGCTGGGCACCATATTTATGGAATGGTGCAAGCCGGTGCAAAGGGTAGGCTAGCGTAAATAAAAATGACATAAGTCGAGTGGAGCTGGCGGTATGGAAGAAGTGGATTTTGCACCAAAAAATGACATTAGGCAGGTTAGAGTAAAAAAAAATGACTCTAACCAGATTAGCGTCATTTTATGATGCTAAACCTACCATGACACATGACTCCTACCTTAGAAAAGGCAGGAGTCATGCCCACCACCCCAATGGCCAGCACAGGGAACAAGGGTCCTCTGTGCATGGCCACTGCACCCTGTGCCATGTATTGGGCCATTTCAGGGCCTCCTATGGCACTTTAAAAAGTAAAACTAAATACCTACCTGTAGTTACCTGTACTTACCTGGGTTGGGGTACCCCATCCTCAGCAGTCCTTCTGGTGTGGGTGGGGGTGTCCCTGGGGCCTGGGGAGAACACCTGTGGGCTTATTCCATGGTGTTTCACCATAGAAATAGGCCCACAGGTACCCAAATCCTGCCCTGACCCAGGCGTTAAAAAATGGGGCAAAGCAAGCTTTGCACCATTTTTTGACCCCTCCTCCCTCCCGTGCACCATTTTTGCACAGGAGTATAAATGTGGCGTTAAGGCCATAGAGTCATTTTTTGCATGGGAACGCCTACCTTGCATCTCATTAAGGCAAGGTAGGTTCCCACATCCAAAAAATGACTATAACTCCATAAATTTGGCACAAGACGGATATAGCACCAAAGTATAAATATGGAGTTAGTTTTGCACCGAATTAGAGTAAAGAAAATGGTGCTAATTTGGTGCAGAGTATGAATATGCCCCTAAGTGGTCTCAAATGGAAGTGAGAGTCTCTGTTTTGGAGCAAAGAGTCAGTGATGTGCAAGATGAAACAAATAAAATTGCTAATTTGGAGAAGAAAGTGGCAACCTTGAAGACACTTGCGGAGGATTTGGAAAACAGAAACAGGACAATAATTTTTGCCTTTATGGATTGCCGGAGGGTCTTGAAGGGAGTGACCCAATTTAATTTTTTTCTTCATTCTTTCCAAAGTAAGTGGACCTACCATCTTCTACAGTATTGAACATCCAAAGGGCACACCGCATCAGACATCGTCCTCCGCATTCCTCCATATTTAAACCAAGAGGCGTGATTATTTTCTTTCATGAATTTACTGATCTATTCAGAGTTCTTAATGCTGCGAAAGCCAAAAAACAAATCACTTGGCAAGGAAGTAAAATCTTCATCTCACAGGATGTGTCCAAAGCTACAGCAAACAGAAGGAAATAATTTTTGGACCTGCGTCCACAACTTTGTGACTTGGGAGCTCGTTTTGGACTATTCCACCCATGTTTGTTCAAAATGACATATCAAAATAAGACCACTTCTTATACCTCTCCTGCAGCTCTACGTGATTTCCTAAGACTACACTCTACAAATCCTATGGAAACGACTGGCCCTTCTACACGTTGACTATATGCGTTTCTTAATCTATTATGTCCTTGTTCATTACTATTGTGATACAGTTGATGGTCCTTCGTATGCAGTTTATACAGTATATAATATTGGTGTGACTATAAGTCCTTTTTGTTAATGTATTGTTTTCTTTTCACAGGTTTCTAGGGTTCTACAAATCATTATTTTTGCTCGTATTATTTGTCCGTTGATGCGTTCTGTTTCCTTGCTGTGCTGTCTTCAATCTGTGCTGTCACCACCCCTGTACCATTGTCCATTCATCTCAGGTATGTTTTTGCAGTCGTCTTTATTTGACATGTATTGTCTTTTCTTTTTCTCTTGAACATTTTCAATCTTTGCTCTTGTTGTTTCCCCTTTACTCTTCTATTTCTCTGTTTTTCTGTTTTTCCTATCCCCTATATGTATTTTTAGTTATTTATGGTACAAGTCCTTGTGCGTGTATATATATGGTTATGTGACATAAAATTCTGAGTTATTTCTTGGAATGTCAAAGGGTTTATTAACCCAATAAAAAGGAAGAGAATGCTATCCCATTTAGTTAAATATAATCCAGACTTGGTTGTTTTACAAGAGACACATTTGACAGATTCTGCAGCGCTGAAACTTAAAAGAGGTTGGGTGGGCAATGTTTTCACTTCTCCTACATCTACAAAGAAAATTGGTTTAATTGTGCTCTGCCATAAAAAAATATCAGTTAATGTTATTTCGCAAGACTCGGATTCCGATGGTAGATGGCTCTTTGTGAAGCTAAGTATTAATGGGATTACAATGACCATTGGCAATATTTATGGTTCTAACCACTCAGATTATCTTCTTTGGCCTAATGTTACTAAACAATGTTTGCATTATAAGGATTGCAATCAAATTATTGATCCTTTTATAGATAGGCAATCTGTAATTACATTTTCTCCTAAAAAAATGCATAAACAATTTAAGGCATTTCTCTCACAATGTAATTTAATTGATTCATGGAGAATTTGTAATCCTGATAGTAGGGATTTCTCATTTTATTCTCCACCACATGGCTCCTTATCTAGACTTGACAATATTTTTGTTTCAAAATCACTTTCTCAAACTCTTATTAATTCCTCCATTGAACCTATGGTAATATCTGTTCATGCTCCAGTCATCGCAGATTTTGATTTGCTCCCGGTGCATCCCAAATCCAATAGGTGGCGATTTAATAATTCACTGTTGCTTGATTCTAATTTTTCCACATCCTTTGTTGCTTTTGCGGAGGAATTTTTCCAATTCAATGATGACCCTCATGTTTCCCCACAATTGTTATGGGAATCGTTTAAGGCTGCAGCTTGTGGACATATACTAAATTTTGTCTCTAATAAAAAGAAAACTTTTAATGCACATCATCAAATTCTACTTCTCAAAATTAAACATTTAGAACATCAATGTTATTCTTCCTCTTCTAATTTTAATCTACAAGAAATTATTCAGGCAAAATTGCAATTTAATAAAACCTCAATGGATAATGCCTCTTCTTTTCTTCTACGTAATAGCGCCCACTATTATGGGGGTCAAAATGGATTGGGGAAACTTCTGGCTAATTATTTAAAAGTACAAAACCAGTGCCACATAGTGAAGTCTATAATTACAGATACTGGTGAGTCCCTTTTTAAAGATGATGATATGTCAGCTGAATTCGTCAATTATTATCAGACTCTTTATGCTCCTGAGTCAGTCCCGACCTCCTAACAGATTGCTGATTATTTAAAGAAAATTTCAAACCCTAATAAGACTTTAGTTGATGTTTCTCCACTTGAAGTTGATATTTCTGCATCAGAAATTTTTAAAGCCCTTCAGTCTCCTAACAAAGGTAAAACTTCTGGTCGGGATGGATTCACAGTGGAATTTTTTCTACATTTTTCTGACATTTTACTTCCCAAACTTTTACAGCTTTTTTGATTTGTCACGGGCTGTGGGTGTATAGGGGGAACATTTCAAGAAGCTTTGATTTGTTTAATTCCAAAGGAAGGTAAAGATCATTCTTACTTTAAAAATTATAGGACAATTTCTCTACTCAATACAGATTATAAAATGTTTGCAAAATTGTTAGCCTTACGTCTTGACCCCCTTTTACCTGCGCTGATAAGTAAAGAACAAATTGGTTTTGTCAAAGGTAGACTTGCTTCTGACAATTCTAGAATATATTTCAATGTACTCAGCAAGGCTTCTGCTATTTCGTACTCTTTAGCAGCAATTTCCATAGAAGCTGAGAAAGCGTTTGATCGGTTAGACTGGTCTTTTCTATTAAAAACTTTAGCCTGCCATGGTTTAGGGCCTCATTTCATTTATCTCTTTGCTTCATCAATCCTCAATGGCCTCAATATTGGTGAATGGGAAATTATCCAGATACTTTGTATTACGTCGAAGCGTTCGTCAAGGGTGTCTGCTTTCTCCACTCCTATTTATCCTAGCCTCAAAGCCATTTCTATCCTGTATTAGAAATAACATTAAAATTGAGGGCTTCCAATATGGTGAGAAACCTTTAAAATTAACAGCATGCAGATGACATACTTTTATATATTTCAAACCCTGAACTCTCGATTCCATCTCTACTTCAGGAGAGAGAAGACTTTTCTTTGATTTCAGGTTATAAGATAAATTCAGATAAAACTAAAATCCTTGCTCTAACAAAATTTTGTATAAGATCATTGTTCAATATTACTGGCTTTCATTGGAATACTTCCAAGATTAAATACTTTGGTATTTAGTTCACCTCTTCCATTAAAAAGTCCACCAAAGTAAATATTTCTGATGCTTTAGAGAAGGTTGATAGATCCCTTTTGTTATGGAATCCCTTATTTTTATCTTTGTGGGGCCATCTTGGCTCTATCAAAATGATGATTTCGCCTAATATTTTATATATCCTATACATGATTCCAATTCCTTTACCTGTTATTTTTTTTTTTTTTAAACGACTGGACTCCAGATTGTCTAAATTCCTTTGGAACAATAAGAAATCTAGAATTTCTCTTAGTCACCTTTGCCATTCTAAACAGGAGGGGGAGACAATTTTTCAGATTTCAGACTGTATCATAAATCCTTTTGTTTGCATCTAGTTGGATCTCCTTGTCAAGCTCTGTGTTTACTCCCTTATGGTTGGATATTAAATGTTATTTTCTTCTACCTTTTTCTCCTCGTGAGGTGGCTTCCTTTTCTTATATATTTCACTTATCTCCTCCCCACTTCTAAAACATACTTCTGCTCTTCTGTGTTCTCACTATTTACCTCCAGCCGTCACTTATTCCTCTTTTCTGAATTACCCTATTTGGCATAATTGTCTCATCACTATCAATAAAAAACTCTTATTTTGGAGATCCTGGTGACAAAGAGGCATAGCGTGGGTCAAAGATTTATTTTACAATGATACCCCACTTTCATTTTCACAATTCCAACTTCTGTTTCATTGTCCTAATTCATTTGTGTCTAAATATCTTCTTCTTATTAATATTATTCTTGATGTACTTTTTTCATTTCCTTCCCTTCCTTCTTCTTTGGAATTACCCTTTTCTTTCTCTTCCTTTTTTACCTCATTTCCTAAGGCATCAATTATTTATAAACTTTTTCAATCTCCTGTTTTGACACATCCTAAATCTAAAATTGAATCTCAATAGGAATTGGATTTGGGATGTTCCTGGACTATTCCCTTCTGGAATAAGATATGGCATAGATCTTATAGAATATCTAGATCAGCTTCTACCACACAGTCACTTTAATTTCTTTACCACAGACTTTATTTTACCCACTCTTCTATAGTAAAATTTTCTGTATCTTCAACTTGAAATTGTTGGTCATGTGATACCCAAAGGGAGACCTTGTGACCTTTGAATGTCCTCCCACTGTCTCCTTCTGGAGAAACTCTTGGCGTCAGCTCACTTCCATTTTTCATTTGGGATCCCAATTATCATACTCAGTGCTTTTTCTAGGTAGCCTCTATGCCGATATTGTTTCAGATGATGATAATATAAAGTTGTTGGATCTCACGTTAGCTTTAGCCTTTCAGCAAATTACTCTTAATTGGAAAAATTCATCCAATATTTCCTACAAAGCTTGGTGGTATAATGTCTGCCACTACCATAGACTAGACATTGCTTTTACCTCTTTATGCTGCCCCTCCATAAATAGAGATCTATACTGGTTACCTTTGACTGATTATCTGAATGCTGTTGCTTGCAATTCTACTTATTGTACATTATCTGAGAATTTTAAGCCACAATGAATTGTTTGTTTTCTCTGTTCTTGATTGAATTTGATTTTAGCTCATTTCATGCTTTACTGCATATCACTGTTTTTTGCTTTTCAATACTGATTTTATCTTTCTTATTTCCATTGGTCCGTTTTTTATTGTTTTCCCCCATTTTACACTTTAAAATGTTAAACAGCTTTTACAATTCCTTTCAAGTTTATATCATTATCGTTGTGACAGATATCTTGTATTGTTATTATGAGATCTATATGTATTTTGAATTTAATAAAGCTGATTTACCTTAAGTATGGTGCTCTGTGTATTTCAGCTATTTCTAAGTGGTGCAAAAGACAGGTGTGGCTATTAACCAATTTATAGTACGCAATTTACTGACATCAAAAGGATAGAAGGCTGAGTCAGTCTTGCTGAGATTCAAAGTCATGAATTTCTGCACACCACATTTGTGAGCATAATAATCTTGCTAGTACAAGTGCAAATAATTAATTAAGGTAGGTAAACAGAATAGCAGTCCTTTTGTGTACTGGCAACGTTACCATGAAATGAAAATGTATGTTACAGAGGCCTACTTAAATGTTAAATCATGTTTCAAGATGTTTTGGTATAACGTGGGTTTTAGACCTGACAGCTTTAGGGTGGTCATTCCCCAACTTTTTGCCTGCCTCCTTGTTTTTGCTGGTTTTGGGACTGCACACTTTACCACAGCTGACCAATGCTTACGTGCATGTGCTCTCTACCCTAAACATGGTAACATTGGTTCCTACCCAACTGGCATGTTTAATTTACCTGCAAGTCCCTAGTAAAGTGCACTACCTGTGGCAAGGGCCTGTATATTGAAAGCTGCTAGTGGGCATGCAACACTGATTTTGCCACCCACATATGTAGTCCTTAACCATGTCTTAGGTCTGCCATTGCAAGGCCTCTGTATACAGTTTCACGGTCACTTCAACCTGGGAATTAAAGCTATTTGCCAAGCCTTAAACTCCCCCTTTTCTACATATAAGTCACCCCTAAGGTAGGCCCTGGGTAACCCATAGGGCAAGGTGCTATGTAAGTAAAAGGCAGGACCAGCACTTATGTGTTTTACATGTCCTGGTAGAGAAAAACTCACCAATTCATTTTCCACTACTGTGAGGCCTGCTCCTCTCATAGACCAGCATTAGAAATGCCCTCATATACTTTTAAGTGGCAGATTCTGATCTGGAAGGTCTAGCCTTGTCATGTTTAATATTGCCAGAATTGTAATAGAAAACCCTGCTTACTGGTAAAGCCAGTTATTTTTTCTAAACTGGTGTGGTATATTGATGTGGTGTTTTCACTGTGTTAATGTATGGGTTATTGCACAAATACTTTACACATTGCCTTCTAGGTGAAGCCTGCCTGCTCTGTTCCAAGCTACTAGAGGGTGAGCACAGGATAATTTGTGTTGAGTTGTGACTTCCCCTATTAGGATTGTGGTTCCTACAGGGTGCATACCTCTGCCAACCAGAAACCCAATTGCTAACAATGGGCAATTTAAGTAAATTCATTACTATTCACTTGGGTTTTGTTAGAAATGGGGTCTTTGGTTGGCAGTCAGGTTACCCCCTGTCCAAGTAAGGACCCTCACTCAAGTCAGGGTAAAAGAGAATCACCGTCAGCTAACCACCATTCGCCCCCTTGGTAGCTTGGCATGAGCAGTAGGCTTAACTTCAGAGTGCTAGATGTAAAGTTTTTGTACCAACACACACAGGGGGTCATTCTGACCCCGGCGGGCTGCGGTCGCCGCCCGCCTGGAGGGAACCGCCATTCGGCCGCCCCGCGGTCAAAAGACCGCTGGGGCCATTGTAACTTTCCCGCTGGGCCGGCAGGCGCTACCTAAGGTAGCGCCCGCCGGCCCAGCGGGAAAGGGGCCTGCAACACAGAAGCCGGCTCCGTCGCGCTTTTCACTGTCTGCTAGGCAGACAGTGAAAAGCAGGCTGGGGCCCTGTTAGGGGGCCCCTGCACTGCCCATGCCAGGGGCCCCAGGACACCCGTTCCCGCCAGCCTGTTCCTGGTGGTAAAAACCGCCAGGAACAGGCTGGCGGGAAGGGGGTCAGAATCCCCATGGCGGCGCTGCTTGCAGCGCCGCCATGGAGGATTCGGCCAGCCGGGGTTAATCCGGCGGGAAACCACCGGACCCGGCAGATTTACAGCCGCAGTCGGAATGGCCCAGGAAGCACCGCCAGCCTGTTGGCGGTGCTTTCCGTCATCCGCGGCCCTGGCGGTTTTTACCGCCAGGGTCGGAATGACCCCCACAGTAACTTAATTGAAAACACTACAAAATGACAAAACACAGGTTTAGAAAAATAGAAAATATTTATCTAAAAAAACAAGACCAAAACGACAAAAACCACAATACACAAGTCAAGATATCAATTAAAAATCAAATAGAGCCTTCATGTAATTTTAAACACAATGCTAACGCTGTTAATGTGGAAATGTACCTGGATGTGTCAAAAATAACCCAGCACGGGCAAGTGTGCATCAAAAAGGCCTGCGATGTGTCAACATCATTCACGAGCGTGACCGTGTGTCGTTTCACCTTCATTCGAGTTGGTGTGCGTCATTTCTTCTTTTTTCTGCAGGAGAGCGATGAGTTGATTCGAACCGCACTCTTGGGTCCGGGCAGGCATTGAGTCCTTTTTACCCACCCACGGATGTCTGCATTGGAAATCCTGCCACACGATGATCCAAAAACCATGCAGCGCGAGTTGTGATCTTACCAGGCCTCAATCAGCAATGCTATGCGTCATTTGTCCAGCCGTGGCGTTGAGCTTTCAGTTGCATTGCAGGCAAGCATTGATTTTCAGCCACGAAACTGGCGGGGCATCGATTTCCCAGCCACAGACCGGAGTTGCGTCAATTTATTCCCCGCACGACTGTCGATGCGTGGATTTCTCCCTCTTGTCTTGCCAGCTTCTCCTTTCAGGATCCCAGGAACTGGATGCTTACCACTTGGCAGGGTAGGAGTCTCAGCAGAGACTCCAGGTGCTGGCACAGAGAAGTCTTTCCTGTCCCTGAGACCTCCAACAACAGGAGGCAAGCTCTAAATCAAGCCCTTGGAGAGTTCTTCACAAGAAGGAAGGCACCCAAAGTCCAGTCTTTGTCCTCTAGCACAGGCAGAAGCAGCAACTGCAGGATAGCTCCAAAAAGCACAGTCACAGGCAGGTCAGCTCTTCTTCCTCAGCTCTTCAGCTCTTCTCCAGGCAGAGGTTCCTCTTGGTTTCCAGAAGTGTTCTAAAGTCTGTGGTTTTGGGTGCCCTTCTTATACCTATTTTGCCCTTTGAAGTATGCTTACTTCAAAGAAAAGTCTCTCTTGTTTGTGAAATCCTGCCTTGCCGAGGTAAGGCCCCTGACACACACCAGGAGGTTGGAGGCTGCATTGTGTGAGGGCAGGCACAGCCCTTTCAGGTGTGAGTGACCACTCCTCCCCTCCTTCCTAGCACAGATGGCTCATCAGGAAATGCAGACTACACCCCCAGCTCCCCTTGTGTCACTGTCTAAAGAGAGGTGCAAACAGCCCAACTATCAAACTGACCCGGACAGGGAATCCACAAACAGGCAGGGTCATATAAATGGTTTAAACAAGAAAATGCTCACTTTACTAAAAGATGTATTTTTAAATTGTGAGCTCAGAGACCCCAAACTCCACATGTCTATCCACTCCCACAGGGAATCTACACGTTTATCAGATTTAAAGGTAGCCCCCATGGTAACGTATGAGAGGGACAGGCCTTGCAACAGTGAAAAACAAATTTAACAGTATTTCACTGTCAGGACATATAAAACACATTGCTATATGTCCTACATTAACCATACACTGCACCCTGCCCTTGGGGCTACCTAAGGTCTACCTTAGGGGTGTCTTACATGTGAGAAAATGGAAGGTTTACGCCTGGCAAGTGGGTACACTTTCTAAGTCGAATTTACAGTTTAAAACTGCACACACAGACACTGCAGTGGCAGGTCTGAACCATGTTTACAGAGCTACTAATGTCGGTGGCACAACCAGTGCTGAAGGCCCACTAGGAGCATTTGATTTACAGGCCCTGGGCACCTCTAGTGCACTGTACTGGTAAATCAAATATGCCAATCATGGATGAACCAATTAGATACACATTTTTTACAGGAGCACTGGTTAGCAGAGGTAATGTGTCCAGAGTAACAAAAACAGCAAAAACAGAGTCCAGCACACATCAACAACCTGGGAAACAGAGGCAAAAAGTTAAAGGAGACCACTCCAATGATGAAAAGTCTAACAGGTTTTATCCCATGATAACTATATTTACCAAAATGCACTTACACATTCAGTAAATAAAGACTGCCAAGGAACGTTTGACGAAGTGCATATTCTCACTTTTGTCAGGCTCCTCATCCTGACTGCTACATGAGACCTCCATCTCTGCAGCTCAGGTACTGGCTGAGCTGCCAGGCAGCTTCCTGGCCCGATGAGAACCCTCAGGTTCAAACACTGTCAAACTTTTACTTATAGAGATGATGTAAATAAAAAAATATCAGAATGTGGGCATTCCTAGAGTCATGTTTCTTCTGTTTGGAGCAAAAATGTTTGTTGTAAATAAGTTTTGAACCCAGTTTAACATAGTTATGTGGCATTAAACTAAGGGTGCTTTTCCAGCACAAAGGTCTAGCAGCTCAAATGTAAAACTAGGGTACAGTTTCAAGGAGAGAAACTAAGCTGTGTAACACGTGACAATTTCCTGTGATGTCTGTGAACTAACTGTTGCTCAAATACACACTGTGCTGTCATTCCTAAATTATGATGTGACAATATTTTTTGCCAATGTACAGGCATGAGGTTACAGCATGAAACCACACAGAAATGCAAAACCTCCTGCAGTCGACTGAAAGTGGCAAAGAATCAAAGCCAGCAGTGTGACTTTTAATGAATGTACTGGTGATTATTTAAGTACTGCATGATGAAGAAAATGGCACCAAGGAGCCTGCCAGCTGCTAGAAAGGAGGCAAATTAGATCACAAACAAGCATTTGCAATTCAATAGTTCTCACATTTTCTTGAGTTAGAGCTACTGGCATTAAAATTCAGAACTGAACTTTTCTTGCCACATGAATTGGTCAACCCTTTCTCATAATTTTGTCCTTTTTTGCCATGTTTTGGTGGTCACTGATGGCTACTGACATCAGAAATCAAAAGTTCTTGAGGAGAGACAAGAAGATGACTGACATTGTGTAAACATCTGTACAGAAATTAGAAAATAAGGCTGGAAAAGTCTTGCAAGCAGTCTTGCCTCACGAGCAGAGCAGCCTGAAAAGATTTATGGGCCCAATAAAGGAGATAAGTAATGTCCTGTGTGTGATGTTATGAGTGCTGGCAGGAAGAGGCCCTGCAGAGAGAGACTCAAGATGTAATGTGAGGCTAAACAAGTTTCACATCATTGCTTCTAGATTTAGCTGCATTCTACCAGAAAGAGCGTCTTGTGGCTTTTGTGAGCTGTGAACTAAACAACTGGGTGTTTCTTTTGTAAAATTAGCTTTTTTGAGGAGCCAGAAGCAAATGAGGACGGCACTGGAATAAAGCCAAAACAAATGTCAGCAGCATGGGAGAAGATGGGAGGACCTGAATGCTGCAATAAAACGCCCATTACCCAGCCTAAAACACCCACAGTGAAAGGGGAGCACCAAAAGAATAACAAAAATAGTCTGTCACAGCAACAGGTAAAGAAACCAAAGTAGAATAATACAGCAGTTGGTCACTGCTCTGAAACAGAAAATGGAGGGAGGAAAAAGGAAGGCAGAACTGACCACTAGTGAACAGACATTTTTAAAGGACACTGCAACCAACAAATGAAATGGCTTTAAGCCATAAGAAGTATGCTAAAAGTATGCATGAGGTTGAATGCTTACCCTCAACCTAAAATAAAAAGGAGAATCTGCTGTAAACTGTGTAGTTTAAAGCGTACCCAGGTCACATTGGTTTTAATGCTTGAAATAAGTATGTGAATTTGAACATGCAGTTCCCATTGTGCAGGCATACAAAGCAAACTTCTGTCCCATTATCTAGGGCAACTTTTGTGTAGGGCAGTTTCTGTTCGTTGGTACACAGCAATGATCTTACACATATATATAGTAAGTCCCACACTGCCTATAAGTTCAAGTGTGATATGTAAATTAAAGCCATAACAGCTTCCAGCAACAGCAAACTTTTATAAAAGCACAGGTCGCACAGAAAACATGCGCTCAAAGGTACTCACCTGAACAAACACTGAAAGGGAAACATTCTAACAGGTGAAAGGGGGCACAGCTCTTACCTTTGATCTGTTACCATGCATATTGGTGATGATAATAACTGTGTTTCCTTACCTCTGACTATGCCCATGTGGCGCTCTCCCTTTTAAGCTTCTCTACCTTGAGTCACCATTCCTTTCAGTGACATAACTGCAGGTAGGATGGAATCAGGGCACAAGTCGGGTGTGGATACAATAGTGTCCAACCACTATTTTCACAGGGGGGAGGGCATTTTGCCCCAGCATAATATGATGGAATTTTCCTGGTGTAATTTCCGACACTAGGGCACACAGTAGAGCCTGCACCATGTCTGTTTTCCCTTACTTAATAGCAGCAACGGGCAGGGAGCGATGTGGGCCTTCATGTTTAAGATTCTAGCCGTGCCCAAAACAAAGATGGAATTTAAGGGATCAACAGCTCTCCTGTTGTTTCAGTGTAGTGCTTGTTGGAAGCTATCTGACCCTCACACATATCTGCAAATGAAATGCAGTGGAAATAAGGCCCCGGTTATCTTTTCATAAGTATCCAAAATAAACTACAATTGCTGTGCATATGCACAAACTTTAAGAATGTCTGATGTGTTGGGCCGGATGAGTATTTACATACACAAAAATTTAAATGACACTTTTTTTACTTAATTATTTTATAGTGCTACGTGCTTAGAGCTTTACATTACATGTATATATATCAAACTGACACTAAATCATATGTGTGTAAATCAATGCACAGGATTGTAATGTGCTTACTACCTCTACTGAGGCATCAAATCACTTTTCGGTGAGTAGCGCGCTACTCCGGAACCCAAAGAGGATTAGTATAGCAAAATATGAGAGTGTGTTCCAGACAGTGAGACCTACAACTTCTATAAGTCACATGCCCTTCATAGATCATTCTGCTGTGCTAGAAAGGTTGCAGATTAAGAACTGCTGTAATAAAAGGATGTGTTAAATTCAGTAGCCCTCCTTTATTTTTACTTAAAATAAAAATATGTCAGCTGCATAACAAGGTGTGCTTTGCTGAAAACACTTTAACCATCTATGCTACTTTGAGTCAAACGGTAACTAGATAAAACTTTAATCTCTCCAGCAAGTGCATTAATCACCAGAGTTATCTTGCCATTACTATTATTACTTAAGATTTACTGGACACACAAAGATCTCTTCAGCAGGTGCCTTAACCCCAATAAGATATTTTAAAATGTAGTCCTTGCAACCAATTAAGCCAGAACAGACTACTGTCAAGGTTCTCTTTGTTGCCAATTTTTTGTAGAGATTTGTTTAAATAAAGATGTATAAGTTGAAAGTCAGACTGCTTTCCATCACCCCACGCCTTGTGAATCTACCTCCTTTCCATTGCCACAGCTTGACAAACAAACTATGGGTTCCCCAAAAAGATTTTCCAATTTCAGCATGGCCATATGGATTCTACACACGGCAGTAGCAAAGCTACAAAGCCATATCAACCCTGGAATATAGCTTCAGGAGGTGGTGGGATGGGGTTTGTGGGGTGGGACAACCCCTTAATCATTTCTTAGTCAGGTCTTGGCTTGATAATGAACATTGCATCAACTGTCTGCAGCAACAGGGACAACACTGACATCAGACTAGGACAAAACACAAAGAGAAAGATGAGAGGTATGCGTCCTCTCCTTCCAAATTTAGACAATACCCAAAAAAGGTGTGATGAGGGAGACGGTAGTAATGGTGGAAAGGATGTCAAAAGACGATGAAGAAATATTAGCAATTCTGTCTCCACCTGCCCTGTTAGGAGGCACATCATTAACCCAAACTATGACACAGTTAAGTGACTGGGATACCTTGATTGAACTAAAAAGAGGCCAGGTCAAAAACATTTTGCATGGCGCAGTTATGACTGAGGCCCTCTTTACAACCCTGGCAGTTGGTGTTAAAGCGACATGAATACCTCCAACAGGCTGGCAGTAAAAAATAATGGGATTTTGACCCTGGCGGTAACCACCATCAAAGACCGCCACTTTAACACACCGATAGCCAGGAAGGTAACGGCTGCTGGGCTGGAGACTTCGGTCTCCAGCCCGGCGGTCGTCACAATCCCACCCTCGGGATTAGTACCCGGCCTACCGCACTGGTTTTCGTGCCAAACTTACTGCCACGAAAACCATGGGAGTGGGTACTATCAGTGCCAGGGAATCCCTTCCCTGGTACTGATAGGGGTCTCTCCCCCCTCCCCAGAGTGCTTTCCAACCTCTCCCTCCCTCTCCTGTCCCCTGCACATAAACACACCCACATGCGCACCCATATACACACATGCACACACGCATACCCACCACCACCCACGCATGCACACATATATGCCCACACACTGCAACACACACCAACATACCTTGTCACACACATGCATTCACAACACTCACAATCAATCATTCATGCATGCAGGCAACGCAACTCACACCCACATGCATGCATTCCAAAACATACACACACCCCCACATACACACAACACCCCCCATTACTCTCTCCTGTTGGGGAACCCGACTTACCTGCTTGCAGGGGGTCCTCCGGCTGGTGACGGTCCGCGACGTTGCTGTCAGCAGCAGCATCCGCCAGCAAAACAACACCAGGCCATATCATTGCTCATGATACGGTCTGTGGTGTTTTGTTGGCGTGGCGGTGCTGCTGTCAACAGTGCCGCCTTTCCTCCGTCTGCCGCCATGACTGTTGGTGGTGTTCCGCCAGCATTCTGGTGGAATACCATCAGCGGTCATGATAAGCGTAGACGGCTGGTAGCCACGGCGGCGGTATGTTGGCAGCCGTTGCTGTAGCATTAGGTTGTAGTTACCGCCAATGTTGTGAAGAAGGGCCTGAATATTTACAGAGCAATGCAGCCCCTAATGGCTTGATTTTCACAAATGAGCCATATATCTTCCTGGAGGATGAGAAATCCAGGAAAGGCTGGTCATTGATCACATGGAGATGCACACAGGATTGACTGATCCTCATAATTAAGACAGCAAAAAGATTGTATGAGGCCATGTTGATTCAGATTAAGATAAGTTAAAACAGTTTAAACACACCGTAAAAAGAAACTAGAAGAATCTAACAAAATAATATCAGACTTTAAGGAGTATTTAACCCAACAGAAAATAACTAGATTCTAGAAGGATTTAAAAAAGTTCTCCCATGAAAAGGTTTACCCTTATTCTAAAAAGGATTTTATCCCCAAACCGAATACTCCCTCAGATATGTCCTCAGGAGGGAAGTACATCATCTGACTCAGAGAACGAGTCCCGCCCGGGCCCACAACAAAGAAGAGGAAGAATGAGATATCAGAGGGTCCCCTGGAACTATCCACCAGTATCAGGCCCATATCCTCCTCCCCCAAATGAACACACTTGGGTTTGGACACTACATTATGGGATGCCACCCTATTTTGGTCCACCAGTATGTATACCACAATCAGCCCCCTAGTCATGCCCTAATAGTGCAAAACAGATATAGATAAAGACACTGCCCCAGCACAAGCAGAAATTGATGACCCACCAGGATATTTTCATTAACTTGAGCTCATACACATTAGATGAGGTGGAAAAAATGTATTAAATAAAGGGTTGTGATTTTTTCTCATCCCTAGAACCGGTATTTTCCAACTTCAGAGTGAGGTGGTGGAATTCCTGAGAAAGATCAGATTAAAACCTTTTTCCTTAAGCATCCTAAGATAATAAGTGAGGAACACGATAACACCGGTCTACGTCTCATGTCAACATTTTCCCACCCACAAACCTTACGCCACCTGAGGTGCTTGCTTTTGAAAAAGCAGTAAGGAGATTTACAATCTTAGCACTAAACGACGTAAGGTTTTTCATAATACCAGTGTGATGAAAATGGAGGCCCTACACAGAGTAGCATCAGACAATAGCGTTGTCATAAAGTCTGAAGAAAAAGGCAGGGATACATTGATAATGCTGACAGAAAAGCACAGGGGGGAATGCTCACATCTATTAAATTATTCCAACAACTATAAACCTTTGGCAAAGGACCCGACCCCTGAAATCAGGGTCTTGAGAACTAAGGGATTATTGAACTTGAGACAGCCTTTCTTGTGCAAAAGGACATTAAAATACCATACTTTTACATAGTCCTGACGGCCCGTAAGGGAACCCCCCCCCCCTGCAAAACCCTTGTCTCTGGTATTAGGTCAGCCCTGGAACCACTGTCACAGTTTTGTGATACCTTCCTAAGGCCCCTAATTAATTAAATGCCAACTTATTTCCAAGACACAATAGATGTTTTAAAATTGCTGGAGCAAATGCCTGTTGACAGTGACAAGGAATTATGGATCAGTCTAGATGTAGAATCCCTGTATACCAACATCTCCCTGGAAGCTACACTGGGTGTAATAGATGAAATCTTGAGAATGACCAAATGGTAACCAATTACTCCTCCTCAGCTCAACTGTTGTGAATTTGAAGGCACATTTTACTTCCAAATCCATGTGACAGCTATGGGCAGTACCTTTGTGCCAAACCTGGAATGCCTCTATGTCCACTCATTTGAAATGGACTGCGTCTTACACTCTTATAACCCACTTCTTGGAAGAGATGTATTGACGATATACTACTGATTTGACACAGTGCAAGGGACAAGGTAATGATGTTTGCAGAGCGACTGAATGCACTTAACTCCTTCCTTCGGTTTACCCTTACCATAGGAGGCAAGGAATTACCCTTCCTGGATGTCCTCATTCAGGTTGAGAAGGATTCCTAAAGAGCCAGGTGTACTACTAACCAATCGCTAGGCAGAGCCTACTGAGAATCAATAGTTTTCTTCCTACAGCCAATAGAGAGAACTCATCAATAGGCCAGTTTTTATGTTTAAGACGGAACTGTTCAGATGTTGCAGAATATAGCAAACATGCCAACCTACTCTCAAATAAATTAGCAGCTAAGAATGATTCCAGCATTTTGATACAGAAGGCAAAGAAAAGGGCCTGCAACAACAATAGGGAACAATTACTTGAATCCTTTGAAAAACCAACTGAAGAGAGATTGATCTGTGTCTCTCTATTCAACCCCCTTTCCCATGAACTACAGAAGATCATAAAAGAAAAATAGAGAATACTAACGACAGGGGGCCTACCTTCTTGCAAAACCAATGCATGCCTTCAAAAAAGCAAAAAGCATTTAGGACCTGGTTGTCAGTACGCAACCAAGAAACAGTTCTTCAAGTGTTAGCAAACAGACCTTGCGGAATCTGCTCGACCCTCGGGCCATTCACCTTGCAGGAAATGCACTGTATGTAGAGTCACAAAAAAAAACTACTGAATTAGACCTGGGACTTGAAACACCTTGGAAACTGAGTTCCCTTTGGAACTACAATAGCAGGAATGTAGTATATGTGATCATTTGTCCCTGTAGTTAGAAATATATCAGGATGACCACTGGGAGAGTAGGCATGTGAATATGTGAACATAAAAGCCCTTTCCATTGCAAATCGACTCCCCCAGACTCACTAACCACTTTGTCTTAAACAATCTTAGTGCAAACAACATGGAATGGTCTTTGTTAGAGAAATTGAAAGAAACAAGATCAGACATGACAAAAATTATTCTAAGGTATGAATAGAGATGGGTGTAAAGACTGCACACTGATAAAGAAGGACTTAATGATGAGATTCTATGGCCCTCATTACTGAGAAATGTATAAATTGCCCATTCGACCAGTGTTCAATTATGATTTGACACACAAATGCCCTAACTTTCAAAATGTGAAACCAAGCATAGTTATTTTTATATTTCAGGTCACAGCAGTGCAGGGATTGTTGGGGGTGGAGATTATTTAGGTCAGATTTAATTAATACTACATTATCATTCACATTGGCCACACTGTTTTTCAAACTTTTCTTTTGGACAATAGTATCTCCATGACTACTTAGGTAAATGATTTTTCACTTCTTTAGAAAAATTGTGGTTTTCTAGGATAAAAGGCCAAGAGTGACCTACCATTCTTGGGCACGTGACAAAATAGTGAGGGGGCTTTCAGCAAAGCACAGGATTATTGTAGGAAAGTACCATCTTTCTTGGCATGTTACCCCAATTTTTACCTGTATGTCAGTATGTTTTTGCCTGTCTCACTGGGATCCTTCTGGTCAGGACCCCAGTGTTCATAGTTTGTGGCCTAATGTGTGTGTTGTGAATAGTGCTTGACTGTATCACTGAGGCTCTGCTAACCAGAACCTCAGTGCTTATGCTCTTTCTGCTTTTAAATTTGTCACCATAGGCTAGTGACTTCATTTTACAAATTCAATTGGCACACTGGACCCCCCTTATAAGTCCCTAGTACATGGTACCTAGGTACCCAGGGTATTTGGTTCCAGGAGATCCTTATGGGCTGCAGCATTTCTTTTGCCACCCATAAGGAGCTCAGACAAACCCTTTCACAGGACTGCCAATGCAGCCTGCATGAAATATTCCAGACATTATTTCATAGCCATTTTCACTGCACTTAAGTAACTAATAAGTCACCTATATCTCTAACCTTCATTTACTGAAGGCTATGTGCAAAGTTACTAAGTGTGAGGGCACCCTTGCACTAGCAAAGGTGCCCCCACATAGTCTAGGGCCAATTCCCCGGCTTTGTGAGTGCGGGACCCCATTACATGCGTGCACTACATATAGGTTAATACCTATATGTAGCTTCACAATGGTAACCCCAAATATGGCTATGTAAGGTGTCTAAGATCATGGAATTTCCCCCCATTCCAAATATGGTATTGGGGAGCCAATCCCATGCATCCTGGGGGCTCCACCACTTCCATGCATCCTGGGGGCTCCACCGTGGACCACCATTACTGCCAAACCAGCTCTCTGAGGCTTGCACTGAAGCTACAGCTGCTGCCACTTCGCAGACAGGGTTCTGCCCTCCTGGGGTCTCATCAGCTCAGTTTGAGGAAGGCAGACAAAGCATTTCCTTTGGGAGGAGGATGTTACACCCTCTCCCTTTGGAAATAGGTTTAACAGGCTGAGGAAGGGTAGCCTCCCCCAATCTCTGGAAATGCTTTGAAGGGCACAGATGGTGCCCTCCTTACATAAGCCAGTTTACACCAGTTCAGGGACCCCCAGTCCCTGGTCTGGCATGAAAATGGACAAAGGAAAGGGGAGTGACTACTCCCCTGTCCATCACCACCCACGGGGTGGTGCCCAGACCTCCTCCAGAGTGTCCCAGACTTCAGCCATCTTGTTTTTAATAGGTTTGCAGACACTCTGAAGGCTTCTGAGTGGCCAGTGCCAGAAGGTGATGTCAGAGACCCCTCCTGATAGATCCATACCTGATAAGGTAGCCAATCCCCCTCTTTGGGCTATTTAGGGTTTCTCCTGTGGGTTTCTCTTCAGATTCCTCTGCAACTACTACTTCATCCTCTGATCTCGGATTGACCACAGATTGCTCTAGGAACTGCTGTAACAGCAACAAAGTGTCCAGAAGGCTACTTTTCCTCTGTAACTTCAGCTCCAACCAGCAACTGCACCAGTTTCCATGGAGTGCACACTCTGGGGACTCCCTGGCTTCACCCTGCACCAGAAGGACCAAATAAATCTCCTGTGAAGTGATGGAGTCACTTCCCTGCTTTTTCAGGCACCTTCTAAGTTGGCGACTGGTTCTCTTGGACTCCTCTCCTGGCAACGAGTGTGCTCCTTGGAACACAGGTGGTGGACCCCTTCGACACAGACTGTAATAAGGTCCTGCTGTCCCAATTTGGAGGAGGTAAGAGCTTGCCTTTCCCGAGTAGGACAGTACCCCTGTGCACCGCGTCTTCTTCATCTCCTAGGCCTCTGTGCACTATTTGTGCACAGCCTAGCCCAGGTCCCCAGCACTCTATCCTGTGATGCTCAACTCGCTGAGTTGATCTCCGGAGGCTTGTGACCCTCCTTTGTAGTGCTGCACCAACCGCATTTTGCACCTCCTTTGTCCCTGTGTCTTGAGACTCCTGTGAGTGCTGTCTGGTCGACTGAGGGCTCTCTGATGTGCTGCGAGCCCCCTCTTACTCCTCCCATAGAGTTGAGCCCTCCAGGACCCTCCTGGGTCCAGACAGCGCCACTTTGATGGAAAACACAACTTTGCATCCAACACCTCTTCATGGGACATCCATTGCATCATGCAGTAACCCGCTGACATCTTCCTTGGGTGCATTTCTGCAGTCTTCATCCAACCGGGGACTCTTCTTCTGCACCCTCTTCTAGGTTGGCAGGGATCCTGTCCTTCCGAGAACATCTTCCGACTTCTGGACATGGTCTCCTTGCTTTGCAGGTCTTCAGGTCCAGTAAACCACCATTTGTTGTTTGCAGTCTTGCTTGGTTCTTTCAATAACTCTAATCAGTTGTAGTGTGTCCTAAGGCAACTTGCAGTACTTTACTACTACTTTCCTGGTCTCTGGGGTGGGGTATTTTACTCATCTTTGTGGTTTTCCTACTCTCCCAGTGATTCTCTACACACTACACTTGTATAGGGGGGAATGCGTGATTCACATTCCACTTTCATAGTATATGGTTTGTGTTGCCCCTAGACCTATTTTCTCTCATTGCATTCTATAGCATTTCCTATTGTTTGCACTATCCTATGTCTAATTACTTACGTTATTTTTGTGTCTATTGTATATATTGGGTATAGTACTTACCTCCAGACAGAGTATTGCCTCTAAGATATTTTTGGCCTTATGTCACCCAAATAAACTACCTTTAGTTTTGGTAACACTGAGTATTGTCCTCACTTGTGTATAAGTACTGTGTAACTATAAGTGGTATTGCATTAGCTTTGCCTGTCTCCTAGTTCTGCCTAAGCTTCTCTGCTATAGCTACCTCTATGAGCCTAAGCTGCTAGAACACTACTGCATTTCACTAATAAGGGATAACTGGACCTGGTGTAAGGTGTAAGTACCGAACATACCCACTAAAACCAGGCCAGCCTCCTAGAATTCTCTAATAAAAGCATTGCCGATCCGCATAGTATTCCCATCACCACTTGGGAGAGGCCGCAAAGCTCTCATTGGCACAGTGCATGATTCACTACATGAAGCAGCATGAAGGCGATTTCTGTCCTCCTTCAATGGCATAGGAGAGTTGCGTCGTCTGAACACAACTCTGTCGTGTTCCCTGTTTCTGAAAATCTTAATATGGGAAGATCACACTCCCAGCCATCAGACCAGCGGCTGGGAGAGGTGGCTAATAGGTGCACTTGTAAGAGGCTCCCTTTGATGGAGTGAGTATTATGGGACCCTGTGATGGACGGGCAGGGAGGCACACGGGGCAGCCTCATGAGACATGTAGATCTCTTCCCTGCCGACATGATCTCAAAATCATTTTAACTTGATGGCCCTTCAAGGGAGGGCTGTTCATTACAACTGGATATTTCTCTGTCCCCGCTGGATGGTTTATGGCTCAGATGGCATGGTTAATCAAGAAGGATGATTTAAAAAAAAGCTTGTTTCCATGGAACTGCGACCTTCATTGATTTTCTGCTCTGCACAGAGAACAGTAATAGCTGTTTATGAGACAAATAATAAGTATCAGGTATAGACCCGTATAGTGCCCCCAATCTGGTACAACATGTATGAGCCTCTCTACAGTCGTCATGATAACTTCCAACATTAAGTACATATCATTGCATACCTTTTAAAAATCTTGGAGGACTGTATGCTTACCCCTACAAACAAATCAAGGGGGGTGACTCAATATGTGCTTCCTGTGACTGCCCCCAAATGCACATTGTCTGCACTTTTTATATTGTCTCCCTATCAATGTCTGACAATAAGGGACAATGTCCATTCCCCAGACTCCAAATGTACATCCTCTGCACTCCAATACAGTAGGTTTTTATACTGTCTCCCTAACAGTGTGTGACTTTAAAGGACTTTGGGCCAGATGTAGAACGTGTGTTGCATGGCGCAAACTGTGAAATTCACAGTTTGCGCCATGCAAAACGCGCATCGCGATGCACATTCCCATTTTGCGAGTCAGTACTGACTCGCAAAATGGGAATGCGACTCTCAAATAGGAAGGGGTGTTCCCTTCCTATTTGCGACTCGCACCGCGATGCAAAATTGCTTTCTGACCGCGAACGCGGTCGCAAAGCAATTTGCAGTTACCACCAGTGTCACACTGGTGGTAACCCATTCGCAAAAGGGAAGGGGTCCCCATGCGACCCCTTAGCCTTTTTGAATGTCGCTATTAATGTTTGTTCAGAGCAGGCAGTGGTCCAATGGACCACTGCCTGCTCTGAAAAAACGAAACCAAATTGTTTCGTTATTTTTTTGTATTGCAACTCGTTTTGCTTTAAGGAAAACGTGCTGCAATACAAAAAAAAACTGCTTTATTTAAAAAGCAGTCACAGACATGGAGGTCTGCTGTCTCCAGCAGGCCACCATCCCTGTGAGTGCAGGGAATCTCAATGGGGTCGCAAAATGCGACCCACCTCATTAATAATAATGAGGTGGGTCTTTGCGACCCCATTGAGATTCGCAGAAGGTGTCTGAGACACCATTCTGCATACGATTTTGCGAATCGGAAATTGCGAGTCGCACCGACTCGCAATTTCCGATTTGCAAAATCGATTTTTACTACATCTGGCCCTTAGTCCCTTCCCCAAACCAGTGGCTGTTACCCCTCCAGCATAGGGAAGGATTTTTCAGGTTGGGTTTTGAGCAGAAAGTGCCATAAGTTTCACAGTACAAGGTTGTGATGCACTGATAGAACTCAGTAGGGTGTTGAGAACAGCATCCATTTTAAGTAGTAGAGAAACATGTGTCAGCGTGTTGCACCATTAAAGCACTATTGTGTAAAAGTGATTTGCAGTGAGTGTTTTTAGCACTAATTAGAGCACAGTAGTGTGCAGTGATTTACAGGTTTCCACTTTGCATGCTCCCCATATAGTTTTGCTGTGTGCGGCAACCTTATTTGTCTGCACATTTTTAAATGTGTAATTTCTCCCTATTAGGAGTTTTTTGATAACGTACCACTCAGGTAGGATCTGAGTGTGTTTTTCATGTTTTTGTAACCATTGGATTGAGATAGATGCCAGTTTTTCACATAACTGGGGATCCATAGCCCTGAAGGATGCCCCAGATCTGTATAGGCTAAGAGTGAGAAGAAAAATATATTGGTTGTTGTAAGGAAGGGCTGAGCCATTATACTCATAGTAACCGGCGAACCTTGTTTTTAACCATACAGACACACATTGTAAAGGTAAAAATTACCAGCAGTCTGTTAGGTAGTTTTACTGATCTGGATCCCAGTATTATCCAGAAAGCGTTATTTAAGAACTCCCTCTCGTATGTCCAAGCCAAGAGCTTGAGTATGTCCTGGTGGCATTGCCCGACCAGGGTGGGAAGAGGTGGTCTATGATGAAGCATAACACAGTTACTTGTGTGAGACCACTTCTTCCATAAAGGAGGATCCCCATAGTTCTATCAAACACTTTAGATCACCTATGGAACTATTTATGGGGTTAGAAATACAACCCAATTGAGTGTGCTCCTATTAATTAGCTCTCCACACCTTTTTGTGTGTATTATTGCATCAGACTGGGGCCTGATTTAGAACTCAGTGGATGTGTTACTCCTTCACAACAGTGACAGATATCCAGCCCACCTAAATCTAAATCTCGTTGGATATAATGGGATTTAGATTTTGGTGGATGGGATATCCATCACCATTGTGACGGAGTAACCCATCCAACGAGTTCTAAACCAGGCCCCTAAGTATTGATGGGTGATCTGCTATATTAACAGGGAGGGCTGAGTGAAGAGTCTGGCTTGGCTCTAGTAGCCCAGCATGAGCATAGCCATGAAAATATTTGGCATTTAATAAAGCTATATAAAAATATGATACAATTGCTTCAAACTTTTAAAAAAGTTTATTTTTGTAACACGTGGACAAAATGTTTACCTTAATACTTCAGATTACATCACTAAAGTTCTTCATAGTGATAGTTTGAAAACATGAACTTAGCAATATTGAGTGCTTCCCCCCTGCTGATAATGCAACTCGTAACATCACACTGAAGTGTACGAAAAAGTTATGGTTGGAATGCTTGCAGCTATTCTGGTGGAACTGATTCCAGGGAGAGCTATCCTTCGGTTGGACAGGTGAATGTGTGGTTGGTTTAGATATAGTGATACCAAGAATAAGACCATTAAAAATATATGCTGCTAAATATGCGTGACAACCTTTTGGGGACAGTGTGTATGTCTAGCTTGTAGCACTTACTGGTTTACCTACTGTTGTTAGTGAGACACTAAATCATCCCCATTAAGGCTGTTAATTCCTTTAGACAGGGATCTCATGTAACAGGCTCAAGTGGCGATCAGCTTTCATTTGTTACATCAAATAAAGTGCTCAAATATGCTTATAATAGACCTGCTATACATATGTACAGGTTCTTGAGATCTGATGTCACTTCTTAGGATGCCACTTCCTGTGAGGTCATGGGTTGAGATTCCATTTCCTGTAATGTCATGCATGATGTCACACGCCGTGATGTGACCTGCATAATGCCTTAATTGGTTAGTCTCCCTACTCTCTTTTTAGGATGTTTGCCCTGGGTAGAACTAGTGCAGGGAAATGCATTTGAATCAGTTAAAGTCCAGAAATGTTCGTTTTATTTACAGAAAATAAAGTTTTGATGAAAAAATTACACTAGTTCCTGATTCGGAGAGATACTATTTTCAGTGTGTTTGGTGACCTTGTGCTGGGACAATATACCTTCACTCATATAGATGGAACCCAGAGGGCTGATCCATTTCCTCATTTTGTAGGTTGTGGTGGCCTAGAACAAAATGTGTCTGACACTGAAACTGACCATTGACTGAAGTGGGATGACTTAAAGCGCCAGTATGTATGTATTTTATGTTTATTATTTGTATTGAAAAACAAAATATATGGCTGTAGGTAACGCAGTAACACCCCTTCTGCTCCCCTCTGACAGGATGGAGTGCTCCTGCTCGTACTTGTCAGCTTGCAGTTATTGGAACGGGAAAACTCTGCACCATTAAGAACTAAGGTAATGAAAACAAAAAGCACAAAAACTAAAGCATACATGAGTAAAAGAGACCCAACTTTAGTTAAGTAGGATAATTAATAACAGCTACAAGGTTCTTGAGTATTAACAAAGCACTGTTGATAGTTATCGTTTAAAATAAAGTCAGTGCAATGCAGTTTCAGCTTATTTATAACCACTGCTATTTAATAAATGCCTAAAGAAGTACAATATGAGCATCTTGTTTTGTCATACATTTAAGTAGCAATAAGCAGAAATTAAACATGAAGGTCCATATTTATACTTTTTTAGCGCCGCATTTGCGTCGCTTTTTGACGCAAAAACGGTGCAAACTTACAAAATGCAATTATATTTTGCAAGTTTGCACCGTTTTTGCGTCAAAAAGCGACGCAAATGCGGCTCTAAAAGAGTATAAATATGGACCTAAGCTTGTCTAAATAACGCTATACTTTTCGCCCCTTGTCTCCGAGCATTTACTGGATTAAAGCAAAATGTATTTCTATATGTGTTGTGGTCTTATAGTAAAGGCCAAAATAGGGATAGATGTTTACAAACAATGTAATTTTGCTAAACAGGGAGTCCATTTTCTCTGGCAACAGTACATTTTACAGCATAATTATTCCAAAACGTAAATTAAATTTGAACCTGTAGCAAAGGTATTTAAAATGTGAAAAATATAACACACTGACCTGTTTGCCTTTTTTTACAAAAAGGTCACTGGATAAGTGCCCCATTTTCTGTTATTTAAAGATAGCTGTATTTTCACAAAATGGGTTGTTTGTTGACAGAAACATGTCTGGGCTGCCAGTGTTTCCGCGTTATAGCTGCAGGAACCCGTGATGGAAATCACAGCTTGACCAATTATACATTCACTCTTGATAATTTGGGTAAGCATTGTCCCTTTCCTATTTTTCCATTATCATTTTGCCTCCTGAGTCCCCATACAAAGTCGCGTTGTTCTATGACAACCAATTTTCCCTTTTCTTGGCTCGGTCTGTGGTATTGGTCGGTGCCCATTTTATTAATTCAGAAAAGCTAAAACAGATGCACACCTACCTATTCCTTTGAAATAAAATCGGTGAATAGGAAGAACACATGATTTTTCTACTCTGTCATGTTAGTTTCCATGTTGGGAAAATAAACATGTGTTTATTTGTGCTATCCTTTTGATTCTTAATCATCAGTACAACAAATCTGCTTTGACCAATATCCAGCTTTCATAATTTTCACTTTATGTTAAAGAGAAAAGTAAGTTAGATATTAAAGCCACACCATTCGTTGCCTGACATGTAGGTTGAACAGGTAGCAGAGAATTTAAATTAGGAATAATGCTGGTTCCGTTATTAGCTGGAATTCCAAAACAATGTTCACAATAAGAGGGCAGATATCTTCATAATTTTATTTATTTATTTAGTTGATGGTCTCTAGCCATGACAACACAAAGTCCTATTTACAAACTGAATTTGGTAGTGTATCTAGTAGTGATACAATACTACTCACGTAGTACAAAAGCTCTTCACTCACCTATATGTGGTGTCTAAGCCCTTTTCTCTCCTGTCCTGTCCTTTTTTTGTGTGAAGATCTCTGTCCTGTCTGCGGAGATATCCACACACGTACATATATGAGGGAGCAGCGCATGCGAGAACCACGCATGCCTGA
This sequence comes from Pleurodeles waltl, assembly GCF_031143425.1. Taxonomy (NCBI): domain Eukaryota; kingdom Metazoa; phylum Chordata; class Amphibia; order Caudata; family Salamandridae; genus Pleurodeles; species Pleurodeles waltl. The sequence continues at coordinate 845,569,326 of NC_090436.1, forward strand.
ACAACGCAGTTGGAACAACGACTGCGTTGTCTCTAAGTATGCCTTTACCACACATACCTTTACAGTGATTTTTTTGTTGTAAAAGCATGCCTAGTAAAGGCATGTGTGGGAATGGCATGTGTGGTTCTAGAGTGCCACCCTCCCACCCGCCTTAAAAACACAACTACCCGGACAACCTGTCTTAACAACACAACTACCCTGACCCCCCACCTGCCCTAAAAACACAACTACCCTGCCCCTCACCCTCAAAACACAACTAACCGCTCTGCCCTAAAAACAGAACTACCCCGACCCCCACCCGCCCTAAAAACACTACTACCCCGACCCCCCTCACCCAACCCTAAAATCACAACTACTCTGCCCCTCACCCTAAAAACACAACTAACCCACTCAGCCCTAAAAACAGAACTACCCAGACCCCCGACCTGCCCTGAAAAGACAACTACCCTGACCTCCCACCACCTGCGCTAAAAACAGAACTACCCCTCACCCACCCTAAAAACACAACTACCCTGCCCCTCGCCCTAAAAACACAACTACCCCGCCCTAAAAATTCAATTACCCTGACCCGTCCTAAAAACACAACAATCCCAATCCCCCACCACCCACCCAAAAAACATAACTACCCCAAACCCCACCACCCACATTAAAAACACAACTACCCTGACCCTCCCACTGCTCTAAAAACACAACTATCACAACCCCCCACCACCCTCTCTAAAACACAACTACCCGACCACCACCACCCACCCTAAAAATACAGCTAACCTGACCACCCGCCCTAAAAGCACAACTACCCCGACCCCCAACACCCATCCTTAAAACACAACTACCTCGACCCCCCACCCTTCCTAAAAACACAACTACCCAAACTCCCACCCACCCTAAAATCATAACTGCCACCACCCCACTTGTAAAAATAAAACTACCATGACCTCCCCACTCCAAACCTAAAAACAAAACTACCCGACCCCCCACCCCTAAATACCAAACTACTCAGACCCCTCCACCCACCCTAAAAACAAAATTACCCTGAATCCCCGCCCACTCCTGAAAAAAAAGCTCGAGCCCCCACCACAATCCTTAATACAACCCCCACCCTTAAAAACTGCCCCAAACCTGTGCGACCCCAACACAAAAACAAAAATTCCAAACCCACCCTAAAAACACAACTACCCCGACCCCCCCACCACTTACCCTAAAAACAAAAGTACCCCAATTCACCACCTCAGCCCACTAAAAACAAAACTATGTGACCTCCCCACCACTGCCCCTACAAACAAAACTACTCCACCCTCCCACCTGCCCTAAAATCACAATTACCCCAAACCCTGCCCCAGGCCCAGCCCAAGCCCCATTTACCTGACCCCCTAACCTTGCCCCTAAAAACAAAACTACCCCGACTTCCCACACGCCCTAAAAACACAATTACCCTAAACACTGCCCGAGCCCCACTTACCTGACCCCCACTCCACCACTAAAAACAAAACTACCCAGCCCCCACCCGCCCTAAAAACAAAATAATCCCAAACCCCCACCCGTCCCCCAAAAAATAGGCCATACCCCCATCCCATCCTTAATACACCTGCACCCTTAAACACTACCCCTAATCCTGCCCCAGCCCTTCTTACCTAACTGCATCGTCTCCTGATGCACTGTCCCTTTTCCCTGCCTTAACCACACCTATGCGTGGTTAAGGCAGAGAAATGCCCTGCGTTGTTCCAGCAAGCGTAGTTCCGCTTGCGTTGGAAACGTAAGCGTTGTTTGGGACTCGTTGTTCCGAACGTTTCCCACATATACATATTAGCAATAAATTAGAGGGTGACCTCGAAGAGTGGCTCAAAAATTAGGAATCTTACTACAAAATGAAAGGGGTTGGGGAAGGAATAAGTAGGGCTATAGGGAGAGCAAAGAAAGACGTTTAGGGAGGGTCATGCACCGACCTACAAGGGTAAGCCCTTTCCTATTCACAAACTGCATTTCTGAAGTTACTACAGCTGAAACCGACCCAAAACAGTTGTATTTGCACTACAGCCCAGACATGGACTTAGACCAAAAGCACATATGCCCAACCCCTGGAACTGCAATACCCTTTCATAGGAAAATGACAGTGCAAAATTCTATCCAAGTCATGTTTTTCTCTTGGTATCAATTTTGCGTTGGGAGTAAAAATATTTCAGATAAAACAATATCTGGCTTAATAAATCCTTAAATTATAGTGATAACTTTCTATATGGCACACCTGCAATATGTTATACAAAGCGTGAATAAGGTACATCCATGCTCAAAGGTACTAGAAGTGGAAAGATGTGTTAGGTCTTTATTAGATCTGATCTTTGATGACCTGGTCTTTTTCATAATCAAACAGAAAATGGTTGAAGTTAAAGTCAACTGTTTTATTCCTTGGTCATAGAATGAATGAGGAATTATAATCTCCTTCCAAAAACAGCTATAATTTCATGTGTATCTCATCCATTCTTCTTTTGAAAATAAGGGCCAGATGTAGCAAAGTGTTTTTCCCATTCTGTGTCAATCAGAAAGTGTGTTCGTACATATGGCCCTAAATCACTTAATAAAAAATATAATGCCAATTCAGAATGTGTCCTAAAATCAATGTTGTATATGTTGATCAAATCTGTTATAGCTCCACCCCAATTTTGCAATGGCTAACTACTGGGTAATACATGATCTGCCTCCACACACCATCTTTACAGCCAGTAAGGTACCCATGTGGCACAAAGCCAAAGTGAATATATTGAGGGTGAAAATGCACTCTGTGCAGTTTAAAAACTGACAGGATTTGAGGAGTGTAAGAAATCAGAGAGTTAGTTGAGGGGAGTGAGAACCTATCTCAATTAATAACCACAGTCCTTGTCAGGGTGAACCACAAAAGTCATTACATAAACCTTTACTTAACTCTGGTAGCTTGCCACACAAACAGTTAGGCTTACTTAGAAGCAATGTCTAAAGTATTTATGCAGTATTCAAACAGTATTAAAGTGAAAATACAATATCTGAAAAATCCCTCAGTAATTTAGAAAAATGTGCTACATTTAATAAAATGACACCAACATGATTATAATCCAGTAAATAGAATCAGAGTTATGGATTTTCAAAGTTTAAGGTTCAAATTAGCTCCAAAAATGGTTAAGCACCAACCTTGGCAATCTGGTTACACTGAACTGGGACAATGTCAAAAGTTGAGGCTGACCATAATGTAGTGAGTCGGATACAGAGACCAGATTTGTTCTGGTGAAAAGTTTTACCTTCGGACTTGATGGGTGGATGGAAGTAAAAAGATGTGCAGCAGGGCAAGGCAGCAGACTGCAGCCAAAGATGGCTTCATGTTGTTGGATAACAACTGAATGAGGTCTTGGTGAAGCTGTTGACTCCTAGTGGAAAAGCTCTGAGTAGAAGAAATTTGAATTTTATTGCCATAGAATTTACCTCGTCATCCTGATATTTTTGTGCCTTTGCATGGTCAAAATTTCAACTTCCAGACTTAGGCTCTGATTCAGATCTTGGTGGTATTACTGTCGAGCCGCTGTAGTGGCGGGTCCACAAATACTGCCAAGTCGGCAGTGTTCCACACACTGTTTTTAGATGTATTGCGGTTAAGCCAAAAACTACCACAATGGAATGTACTCCGTCATGCCAGCTGCATCCCAAAGCTGACGCGGGCGGACTCCAATGCTGATGAGTAGGCCCTTCATCGCTGTCTTGAAGGTAGCATCCCACTAAGCCTATTTAGATCACACAGTTGTGCTGTTATTATTTCAACAGCGGGCCCATGATGTCGGGGGTCTGTCGCAGGACCCGTGCAGTATAGTACCATGGCTGTGGCATTGCTTGGATGCAAGCAGGCCACAACTGTTGTATCTTGGACTATTGTGAACACCTGCAAAATGCACTATAAAACACAGTCTGTTCCAGACCATGATCCTTTGTCATTAAACTACAGCAGACCATTCAGGCACCAGAAATCTCAAGCAAGTAGACAGTTTTTTGTTTGTTTTTTTCCTCTCCGTCTGTGTTATTTTCTGTTAAATGTAACTTCATTTCATTACTCTTATTTTTTAGTGCAATATAAATTTTGTTCCATAAAAAAATCACAATGGCAATAAGGAGAAATCCCCGTTTCATAGAGGGAGAGCTGCCTGTCACAGTGGATGAAATAATTCAAGTAGAGCCACAAGTGTTTGGAGCACAAGTACAAAATACAACCATTTTCCGGAAAAGACAAATGTGGTCCAGAATAGTGGACAGAGTGAATGCTGTAGCAAACAATGTGAACACACAGGAGGAGATTAGGCAGAGGTGGAATGACCTGCGGGTGACAAGTCCTTTCACTGGCCTCCAAGCCTGAGGACCGGTGGAGGTTCTCCTAGTCGCCATTTGCACCTACTGACCTACTGAAGGACTTGCAGATTCTATATCCCAAAAGCTTGACTGGAACCCTGGTGAAGTGAAGTCTGGTAGGTTGCACTTAGCAATGACTCCACAATCACAAATGTAGTTCTGTCCTTAAGGTAGATGTTTGAAATGGTTCAACACTCTTAGCAAAACAGATATAACTTAACTTGACTACACAAAATATTTACTTTCATACAAATTATTAGCCTCATGGTTGAACCTCTTTCATTAACAATGTACAATATGTGTAGTCAGATTTTTTGTTGACCCCATGGATCATCCCTTGCAGTTGTTCAGTCTCTTGTATACTAGCAATATATGTAGTTCTTTCAGAAATAGGGCATTATCTCCATCTATTTGCACAGAAAGTTATACTGTCTGTTTTAGTATTCTCACCTTTTCACATCCTACCCATATGTGTCAATATGTTGTAAATTTGGGTTCATCTCCACTATAATCATTGAAACAAGATATGTGCAACTCATTTTCAAACAAGTACTGTTTATGGTGTGAGCAGATGACTACAACTACGATGATGCCTTATTTTTGTATCTGCAAAACTATAGTGCTGTGTAATGTTGCTCCACCTTCCTTAACTTCCATATCTGCACACATTTCAACAAATTGTGTGTTACACAGTCACCATGTCAAGCTATGGTTTAAACTGTCAGTTGGTGTGTATCTCAAGCATGCTGACACCTTCTCATAGGTACATTGAAGTGATGGAAATGCTCATCATCACAAAGTCCTCTGCATCCAAGATTTCCTACATTGTGATGAAGCATGCTGCATAAAAGTAGTATTCTCACACAATTTGCATTACACTGCCTATATGATGACCAATGATAGCTACATTTTGAAGTTGACGCACATTGATTCTAATGTCTTGTAGCCTGCTAGGCCTTGGAATTATCCTGTACTGTATTCTACTCACCACTGTATTGTGTTGAAAGTCTACTCCGTGTAATATAAAATGCTGAAATAACACTTTTGCATTTCAGGACATCTCTACAGCGTGATCACTGGAGTAGGCATCTGTGTAAATCAGCTTGCATGTGCAAACCAATGAACACCACACAAAGGCCTAATCAGCCCATCAGTCTGATTTAACTTTTTTAGGTTTCCCTATTTGTAGTTAAAGATGCATAAAATGCCCAAACTAGATATTAATGACATATTCTAGGCATTCGTCCCAGGTCCAACGCCCCAGAGTAGTGGAATAGCGACTGCCACCCAAGACAACTCCATCCAGACCAGGAGCAAGCCTTCAGTGAGGGCACTATTCCTGCATGTCCAAATGATCAGGAGTAACCGTGTCCATCGGGTCAGTCTGGCTAGACAGCTTCAGTGAGTCGCTCTCTGCCCACACCCACACCTCCCACCCCAGCTGTAACAACACCTCAGTAAATGGATACCTTCACTTTCTGTGTCCAAAAGAACATCACACCAGTCTTGTGCCCCCCAGTCCTTGGTGCTGTTTAGAACACGCCAACACCACCTCCAGTTCTATCAGGAACCATTGGGATGGCGCACACCACTTTGAGAGCACTGAGTTGTGGGTTTAAGGGTTATTGGAGGAAATCTGTGGGTCAACCATGTGAGGCCACTGGGGACTTTGTCAGCCAGACCACCATTGACCGAGTCCTGGGAGCAGTACAACAGTACCAAGATGTGACGGACCAGGTACTAACTTAACTCAGAGAAATCAAGGCGGTGCAGAGGGAGCTCATATTGGAAATCTGTAATCATAATGAAAAGATGAGCTCCCTAACTGAGGTGCTTTATGACATATACCACCCCCTGAGCAGGGCTGTTCCTATTCTATCTGCCCCTATCTGTGTACCCTCTACATCTGCCTCTGTTACACCACTGCCACACACATATAGGTAGGCCTTGCCACATGAGCAGCCCACTCCTCCCATCCCACTCCCTGCACCCGCCCCCTCCTCCCCACAGGATGGAAAGACTGCCATCTCCAAGAGACACAAATCTGAATTTCTTACAGTGTGTGTCTTGCATTCACTCTGTGAACTATTTCACAATACACATTTACCTTTTCTGGTGACAGTTGTATTTTATACACTGGACTCCAAACTGCTTTTGACTCTACTATCATACTTACATCCACCATGATAGACTTATTTGTTTCATTTCCACATTTTTGTTTGACATTTCTGTTTTTTGTGGCATGCTAATAAATGGTATGGACACAAACTACAAGATTATTGCTGTATTTTTTGTGGCTTTACATTTGTCATGTCTGTCTTCCACCATCATGTAGTCATTTTTTCTGAACATGTATTTGCAAATGATTATTTGTAATGACAAAAAGTGTTATCCATTATATTCTGTGATGCACATCTTCCTGAGTGGTTCTCCGGTGGCTTGGGATCCTTTGTTGTAGTGCTGCATGGGCCTCCTTTTTCACCTTCTTTGTCCCCTTGCTGTGGGACTCCTGTGCATGCGGCCTGGTCTTCTGTGGACTCTCTGAGTTGATTAGAGCCCCCTCTGACTTCCCCCTCTGTGTAGAGTCCACCAGGTCCCTCTTGGTTCCGGGCAGCAGATTTTTCCTCTAACCGCAATCTTTGCGTATGCCAAGGCTTGTTGGCTGAATCCAGTGACTCAAACCAGACTGCAATCTTCTATCTGGTGTGGGACATCATCTGCACCAACCAGGAACCCACATCCGTCTTCTTGGGTGCAATACTGACTGTTGTTCCTCACTGGTGGTTCTTCTTTTTCACCTTCATCCGGGTTAGCAGGGGCTCCCGTTCTCCCTGGACTCTTCTTTGCTTCTTGGACTTGGTCCCCTTCTTCCACTGGTCTTCTGGTCCAGGAATCCACTGTTGGTGTCTTGCAGTCTCTCCTGGTTCTTGCATTATCTTCTTTCTCGTGTTCTTGTGTGTTCTAGCAAAGTTACTGTGATTTACTCCTGCTTTCCTGGGCTCTGGGGTGGGTTCTATTACTTAACTTTGGTGTTTTCTAATACTCCAAGCGCTCCTCTACACAATACACTTGCCTAGGTGGGAACCCGAGAATGGCATTCCACTTTCTTAGCATATGGTTTGTGTTCCCCCAGGCCCATTTCTAACTATTGTGATTTTCACTAATTGAACTGTCTTCTAAATGTTTTTATGCCTAATCCTGCATACTAGTGTACATACATTGTGTATTACTTACCGCCTAAGGGAGTATAGTCTCTATGGTATTTTTGGCATTTGTGTCACCAAAACAAAGTACCTTTATTTTTGTAACACTGAGTATTTTTTTTCGTGTGTGAGTACTGTGTGACTACAGTGGTGTTGCATGAGCTTTGCATGTCTCCTAGACAAGCCTTGGCTGCTCAGCTACAGCTACCCCTAGAGAGCCTAGCTTCTAGCTACCACCTACATTTCACTAATAAATAAATACCATAGATATCCACTGCAAACCAGGCCACCCTCCTACACACATCAACAGCTACCGCCACTGTCCACAATTTGAAGATTTAGCCAATGTGAAAGAAGAACAGTATGCTGGGCTTTGACTTGCACATGTGGCTTCAGCAAGTGAAGTTGCACATATTGCTTTGTTAGCACAATTGCACAGAAAACAGATATGATACGATCTTCTGAACTTTCATACCATCAGAGTGTAAGTTGTCTCTGTACAGGATTTGTCCATCCCCAATGGGTGTCTGTCCCAGGATTACTACATGTTCACTTTGTACTTTCCAATGGCAACATATCACAGCAATTGTCACAAGTGTGAAATGGCCAAATGAAGATGACATGGTGAAGGAACCTGAAACAGAATAACAAGGGATAATTAATGATTTCACATAGCACAAGCAACGTTCATCACTGTCAATGACCACAGCACTCATTGTAGAGAAAAACGGATCCACTAACATCCATGCCTTAGACTTTCCTGCACTGACCATCCCTTCCAAATTACCATTGCAGATTGAAATGCTCCTTATGCCACAAGCTATTCTGACATTGGAGGTTACAATTTGTAGAGGTAAACGGTAAACGTACATTCAGGTAAAGAAGTGGTCAATCACATCTTGACGTAAATCAACTCCTTTTTTCTTCACCACTGTCATCTTTACTGAGCATTTCAAAAACCTCACCCGGGGTCTCATTACGGTCTCCCTCCTCTGCAATTACAGGGATGCTCCTCCACAGGGTGATGTTATGGAAAATGCAGCAGGCAACCATGATTTGGCAAACCTTATCATGTGACTAGAGGAAGGCTCCTCCGATCTTGTCCAGGCGTCTTTACCTGGCCTTCAGGAGCCCAAAAGCCTGCTCCCATGGCCTCCGTTTTCTTCCATGGGCCTCATTGAAGCAGACTTTCTTTGACATTGTTGGGTTCTTCAGCGTTGCCAATAACCACAGAAGTTGAGAAATGCTGAGACTCCTACGTGGAAACAACACATCAACAAATTACTTATATATCAAGCCATTGTCCCTTCCTAAACTAAGATTTGGGCAAAAGATCATCAAGTCATATTGTATTTACAACAAGCCAGGCCCTCTCCCGTCCAAGTTGCAACATCTACATGGGTATTTTGCTGTTCCACAGGACGAATTAATCATGTGTTGGCCCAAGGAAGTGGGCACATGCACTTGAGATGAATAAATCCGGGAAGCAGACAACTTGCACATTGATGGAATGGAAACTCTCCTGATTGCAGTAGACCTGTTCCCTTGTGTGCGGTGGCACCAAGGCAATATGCACACCATCTATTGCACCAACCACATGTAGTAGTCCACCTAATGCATAAAAATCTCCCATCACGGAGGCCATGTCCTGTGGACGTGGGAATTGGATGTAGCTGTTGATGTGTCTCATCAAGGAAGAAAGGACTTCCTGCAGGACACCACTGAAAGTTGGCTGGGACATTCCCCCAGATACTGCCACTGTGTATTGAAAAGTGCCAGTGGCCATAAAATGCAGCACTGCCATGAGTTTCACTTTTGATGTTATGACTGTTGGATTCATATTGTGAAACAGGAGGTCAGGTCAGGCTCCTAACTGCCGACACAAATCTAGGATAGTTTGCCCTATTTAACTGAAATATCTTGATGACGTCCCTATCCTCCATTGTGGCAAGGACTGCAAAGGACCAGAACACCTGAGGCTGTCGCCACCACCCATGGCTGTGTTCAGATATCTGTATGTATGGAAAAGAAAATATCAGCAGAAATAGTCACATCATACTTTTAATGTCAACACAGATCTGAATTCTTGGTAAATTTAGGAATGACATTGGGTAACACATGTATACACATTACCATCAAATGTTTGGTACTCAAACATTAACTATATTTTTTCCTTTTTTTCATTACGTTGCAAACAGTACATTTGAAATGTAATATTTGCACATATTTTTTTAAAACATATTTTCTGAAAAATACCGTCAATGGAGGTATTACTTCCCTCTAGGCACTATTGATGTCAAACACAGTCACGGTTCACATTTTATTGTGTCATATCTTGCCAAGAACTGTGTCATTCATATCTAACATCTAACACTAGCTTCCACTTGAGTGCTGGTGACACATTAACATTTGAAAAATTCACTGCTTCACACCCTAAAATGGTGGATGCCTGACCCAGCCGTCAGGTCATTGGCTACCTGACAGCCACTGGTGGAAGATGAACGCATAGTAGGTGGTACCCTCCACAACGGTCTCTGCCATAGGCTAACATAACATGTGTAATGGCTATCTGCAGAATCCAATGGCTGTGTCCGTCTCTATCACAGATCATGTCTGCCATGTACTTGTATGTGGCTTTTGCAAACAAAAATACTTGCCTCCTAACACTGCTGGCAACCAGACCTCCTCATGTTGTGCTGCTGTTTCAGTTCTCTGGAAGCCAGGATGCCAGGCAAAGCAGGTAACCGGGCCCCTACCTTCAGCACGGAGTAGCTGGAGCTCCATCCCAAAGAGGTCCTGACTCTGTACAGCCAGCTCTATGGGAGCCCAGAAGAACAGGTACATGTCTGATTTGGGAATGTCTGACTAACTACTTCCTTTTTAATCCACAGGCTGATTTGTCCTTTTTGCTTAACGGGGGAAGTGTTACAATTGGGGTTAACTGAATGATGTAGCTGGGACAGATTGTTTTTTGCCACAGCCTGAAATGTCTCTGCATGGCAATGTTAGGTCACCTGAAAGTAAAAGCTGTTATGTTTTTCCATGTAACACACAAATCATATTTCATCACACAAACTGCAAGCCACTGACTACCAGGGGCCAGTAGAAAGTGTGCCAGTAGTATGACTACCAATGCTGAAATGATAGCAATGTTGAGGGAAAAGGTAGAGGGTCTAGGTTTGTCTGATGCTGTACTGTTAAGTGGGATTCCAGTCCATATGTGCATTGTGCTGCTCTGTATAGTTTAGATCCTGCCATAGAGCCACAAATAGGCTAAAGCTGTTTTACATGCAGCAAGTTCAGATGACACTGACTTACAATCACCCCCAACACACTCTTCTTCTAGACATTCCACAAACCCTTGCTCTCACTGACACATAGCAGCCCTCCTATTTTGTCCTTAGTCACCGTGTGTGATGTAGACCATGGGTTCTGACTCTTGGGAGTTTAGGTAGGAAGCCAAAGTAGCTATGCGTGGGATTATGTGCAAGGATTATACAGGTGGTTTAGTCTTTAGTAGCTCACAATGAATGTGAATATTCAGGGATGGCTCTCTCAACAGGATAGAATGCATAGCTCTGGCCAAGGTGAAATTGTAGGCCTGATTAAGTAACATGAGGAGCTAGCAAGCTTTGATCGCGCTCATGTGATTACTGCAAATCAATATTTCCTACCTACCTATAATATTTTTGGGGAACAAAATACAATTAATGTTTGGTGACTATATGTGTGGATATCTAAAATGTAAAACAGAAACACTCAAATAATTTTCTTTTTCTTTTCTGTCATCCATACAGGTCAGTGCCCATTCGAAGTGGAGATTAGGAAGGCCATTACAAAAAAGGTGCAGACTCTGCAGGTCTAAAAGCGGCACAGCCTGCATTGTAGGAAGAGGTGGGAGGAACTGCGTTGTGCGACGTATGCAGAATTCAACTGAGGGCCAAGTAAGGCAGTCCTCCCAGGGATCGAGGTGGGTGCATTGCACCCTGACCCCACTAAGGGCCCACATCCTTGTGGTGGCTTATGCAGAGCTTGTTGGGCAGTTGAGGGCCTAACAGAAGCAACAAGGGGATATCTTATCTGTAGATTCCGTAGTGTTTTAACCTATTTACTTTCCAGCTATGTTGTATGCCATCAACATTGAGGTTGACACACATCCAAAGCCATTCTGGAGATGTAAGTTGATGAGACACTGTTTGATGCTGCGTGTGGTGTACAACTGTGTGCTGAAGGTTGCCACTTGATTCCTCCTCACAATGCACGTACTGTTGTGGGCAGACACAGCTGCATGTGAACAAAGCAGTTCCCAGCATTTTCTCAATGACATGAGGGACAGATTCCCAAAACATGCCCCATGTCATGATTGGGTCAGTTGGGATGGTACGTCACAAATGTGTGTCAGCAAATATAGGCCCCATAACTGGTAACTGTGGGAACCTGTGCAATTATAATGCACCTGATATATCAGACTTGACATTGGTAAGTTGGTGCTATGACAGTATGAGAATGTGTATCTGCATCAAATGTATTGGAATTTGGTGTATAGTGGCATCATTCCTTATCGGACACATGATTGAAAGCAGTTTGTCAAGCAAACATCTAGTAAGTTCATGTGGACAGGAGTAGGTTGACCTGAGCCCTTAATCCTTCACAAATGTGCATATAAGCCAGTCTGCGATTACCAACGTAAATTTGTCTGCCAAACTGTATTGATTTCAACAAACAGGAATGTATACACATTGGTGAGAGAGTTGTACATCCCACAGACGACATTTTGGTGTGCTTAGTTCTGCCCAGAGGAGAAAGTGATGGCGGAGAGCAATGTGATACTGAAGGGGATATTTGCATATGGAAGGTTACATGACATAGATGTTGTGGTGTCCCCTCTTGAGCAGTCAATTTCCATCCCAACACATTGCCTTTGGGAAAAGTGAATCAATTGTGGCTCCGCAGTGGTTCTGAGGTGTCTCCCGGCCTCTGTTTACTCATGCTGTTGAAACCCTTTGTCATGGAGTGAACTACAAATGTGTAAGTGGCAACGGTATACATGCTACGGGAGCTGGGCTGGAGGCTCACTGAACGTAGCGCAAATGTTGTGTGGTATACATTGATGTCCACTTGTATTTTCACTGCCTAAAACTGTTGTATTTGTATTTTCAGGATTAACTGAGCAAAGCAAAGGTAAGAGCAGCCACATCAGTGGGGATGAAGCTGGTCACTGGGTATTGGGTGTGGGCACCACTGACGCCAAGGGACCCATTGGCACTGAGGGTGAGGGTACTGGCCAGGAGGCCACTAGCCATTGAACATTTTTCTCGGAGGAGTCCAATGAAGACCACTCACTTGTGGGGGCAGACACTGGAGCTAATTTGACATCTGTGTCTTTGTCCCCCTCATCCCAATCTCCACACTCCCTCTTTCTCCCCCCAAGTTGGTCATAGCCGCCCCCCTAGAAGGGATGGTGTCACCTTTGCTGCAAGTGCCCCTACTCTGGTGTCCCAGGCTGTGTTCAGTCAGAAGGCTGTAGATCTTTTACAGATGACTGCTGTAGGCCAGACCATACTTCTGAATCCATTCAGAGGCTGACTGCTCAGAAAATCCAGATGATGGCTTACCTGGATGCATGCCATTCAGAGTGCCCTGTCTGCCTACAGTGGTCATTCCAGGCTGTGGTCTCCTCACTGGGTGCAGCCTCCCACTCGCCTCAACCTCTTCTTGCCCACACTCCTACCCCTTCACCATTTGAAATCCCTCATTGTAGCCCTATCCAAAACACATGCAAAAACGACAACAGCCACAAGCAGTACATCTTCACACCAACACAGCTAAAAACACAAACATAGAAACACATGCAGATACCATACACCCCACCATCACCACACCCAAAATACATACAGACACAACACCCACCATCATGTCCACATACCACCAGCACATCCCTAGTCAGCACACCCACCACTTCAACAACATCCACAGACACCACCAGCATGCCCGCAATCAGCACACACACCATGATACAAAAACCCACCACCACACATGGACAGTCCAGCACACCCATAGATATCACAGCAACAGACACCACAACTACAACACACACATCTACAAACACACATACTGAATCCAAATGCCCACATTCACCCACCCAAAAGACAATAAGTAAGAGACAAATATCAAAACATACAGCACATACAGCAGGCCCTCAGACACCCACCCCTTCAATAGACACATGCACAACAGCCACAGTCACAGCCACTCCCTTTCAACACAAGCTCCGTCACACTCACCCTGCCCTTTTCCCGAAGGGGGATGTCATATTTACACTGGCCCTGATCCTTAGCACCTCTGAGAACAGCCCTCCCAAACATCAGACCACCCCACCCTGATCTCTTCCAACCTCTTCCAAATCCCAAGCTACCCCTTCCATATCCCAAATCAGCCCTTCCTAATGTCACACCACCCCTTCCAAATCCACACCCGCCCCTACCAAAATCAAACCCATTCCTCCCAAACCTAAATCCCCCCTGCCAGACCCCACATCCACCCCTCCCAAACCCAAGGACTCCCCTCCCAGTGACATCATTGAGGTGCCTGCTATCTCTGCCCCATGAATTCCCCTTCCAGAAGAGGGTCCTTTCTGGCTGTGATTGTAGGAGCAAGTGTAGTCTGACAGTCATTTTGGCCCACATGGACTGTTTATATTTTGTACAAATGTGCATAGGCCCTCATTATGAACTTGGCAGCAAACACCGCCGACCGCCATGCTGACGGCCAACAAACGACTGCCGTATAATGATGGCAAAAAGACATAACCCCAAAATATTGACCACCTTCACCCACCACCCGGGCCAACGACGGCAGAAACCCAGTACACATCAGCCCACCATGCATAGAAACCCCGGCCACCAAATAATGATGCACAAATCAGCGCCAGTGAATGTCGAAAGACCATTGGGGTAAAGACCGCCGTGGTCAGCAATGGGAACCGCCAACAACAAATGCACACATTGGCAAATTTGAAAAGCAAACACCTGACACACATCCACACCACTATAAAACACACATACACACCCCACAATCCTTTGCAAGGCCAATAGCACAACAGATATTGACACCACAACATGCATACACTGAACTAACCATCACACAAGTCACACACACAAAACCACCACCTAAACTCAAACACTGCACACCCACCATCACAAACCAAACTTCCAATCACACAACAGCACTGTCACCAACTCTCGCACAACACCCCCCCCACAACACACACCATGGCACCCCCTAAATACCCCCGCTTCACCGATAGGGAGCTAAGGACCATGGTGTACGAAATACTCAGGATCCAGCAACAGCTACTGGGGGCACAGGTTCAGCAGGCGCCCTTGGCCAAGATGATGGAGCTATGGCAGATGATAGTCAACAAGGTCAATGCTATGGGAAACCATCCACGCACAAGGGATGACATCAGGAAGAGATGGAACGACCTTTCGGGAAAGGTTTGTTCAATGGCATCACAACACAACATCGCAGTACAGAAGACTGGTGGTGGTCCCCCACCTCATTCCTCCAAATACACTGACTGGGAGAAGAGGGTTTTGGCTACCCTGCACCTGGAGGGCTTCACTGGACTCTCTAGAGGACTGGACTCGGGTAAGTCAACTACAATACATTAGCAGTCACCACACCTGTAATGCATGTATCACCCCATCCCTCTCACTACTACCATGCCCCCATCCCTTACCCAGCCCACAATACCCAGACACTCCTATCCATGTTTCCTGCATGCCCACAACCCCATATAAATCACTATCCAGCCCCATGTGCACAATCACCAACCCATTAATGTAATGTCAGGAGCACTACAACACCCAGAAAGCACTGCCACCTCCTCACTTAATGCATCAAAAAGAACACAAAGGGACCCGGCATGCTACTACATGGGAATGTAACCACCAATTACTGGTGAGCAGTACTGCAAGGGACAAGAAACTGCAGGACACCCACATCTCTATTCTCTCACACACAGGCACCACCACCCATGCCACCCGGATGGAGACTTCAAGGAGTGCCAGTCCTCCACCTGAAGACAAAGGCCCCACTCAGGAGAGTGCAGAGGTATGTCTGGACACAGAGAAAATCTTGGGGCCTTCCCACAGTCCTGGACAGTCAACCTCCAGAAGCCCCACCCAGGACACCACTGACACCCCTACCACTCAGCAACCACCACCAGCTCTGGCCCAACGCCCCCACACCAGTGTCTCCAGGCCATGGACTTGCTGCCCACATATACAGAGGCCCGACTCTCCACCCACCACCAGGCACGATGATGAAGGGCCCAGTGCAAGTGGGACTGCCAAATCTGTGCAGGGGACACAGGCACAGGGGGCGAGGGCCAGAGGAAGGCTATCATTTGCCCAGGGGGGAGTCCCAAGGAGGGATGCAGCTGTCCAGCAGGTCATTGCTGAGGTCCTGGGAGCATACCACCATACCAAGGACAGGATGGACCAGATCCTGGCCACGTTGGAGAATCAGAGTCTGCAGGTAGCACACCATCCGGAGGCCATGGAGCGATCGAAACAGCTCAATGCTACCATGGCCTCCACTGCAGGGGTGCTTCAGCCCCAGACCAATGTCCAGCCTGACTCCCCCACCCACTTGCAGGCCCCTTCCAATAGCCCAGACACTGCCCTGCCATCTACATCTGAAGAGCTAATGGACTGGTGGCACTGCCAGAGGACTCACAGCTCACCGGCATCCCTTCCCCTTCACAAACGTGGCCTCAGACCCAGACATGAAACACCAACCACGACCAAGCCTACTACCAGGAAGTGACTCTGCCCTGAACTGTCTCCCTTGTGTGCCACAGAGCTACCTTGTTGGCATGCGACTTCCATTTCACCATCTTCCAATGACCCCATGGAGTATGCCCCTGTGCTACCAACAGCTGTGGAAATGTACCTGAGTATATTGTTCACCATGTGCCCACTCCCTTTCACTGTCCCAACACTCATGTATGTTTTATCTTCAAATAAATACACTTGTACACACAAAATATCTGTCCTTATTTAGTATAGGCAATCAAATGGCAATGTGTATGTATTAGCCAGTTTCCATCATAATGCTATTTTTATTGCAGGAGGTGGTCTAACAGACTGTAGTGTTTGACGTATGTCACACTGTATATTCAATTGCTATAACACACATCTGTTCCTTCATTCATAAAATTGCCACATCACTGGTAAGGGACACCACAGCAATTAGGCCCTCATTATGACATTGGCGGTAAGTCCCACATAACCGCCACGCTGACAGTCGCCGACTTACTGCCACAGCAGCGGATATTCGTTCACAATATTATGACACACACACACTAATCTGACAGAATTCAGCCACATACACAAATCCGCCAGTTACAAAGGTCAATGATAAACTGACGGTATCAAAACCCACACCGTTATGCCAACAGAACGATGCCCACCACATTATGACCTACAAATCACCACAGCGGACATTTAGTGGCGGTAAACCATTGGCGGTACATACCACTGCGCTCACAGTGGACACCCACAGCCAACACAACTCCACATTGGCTAATTCAAACAACACACACCTGACACCCATACACACACCACTATAAAACACATACACACATTACCCACAATCTGTTACGTTTACAAATCATTGCAACCAGAGAGAAACCAAAACCACTGAGAGAACTAGAGCCACACACTACTCACGCCCATATACCACTCACGCACACTCCACATCACACACCCCAACACATTACCCAGCACGCCTTCACCAACACACTTCACAAAAGACCCATGGCACCACAAAGACACCCCCGTTTCACAGAGGAGGAGCTGAGGGACATGGTGAAGGAAAATGTCAGGGCAGAGCCACAGCTATTTGGGGCACAGGTGCAGCAAATATCCATTGCAAGGAAGAAAGAGCTATGGCGGAGAATCGTGGACAGGGTCAACGCCAGCACCCCAGAACTAGGGATGACATCAGGAAGAGGTGGAATGACCTACGGGGGAGGTACGTTCCATAGCAGCAAGACACCAGCTCGCTATCCAGAGGACTGGTGGTGTACCCCCACCTCCTTCCCCACATCTCACAGCATGGGAGGAGCAAGCCTTAGCAATACTGCATCCTGAGGGCCTGGCTGGAGTCAGAGGGGGACTGGACTCTGGTAAGTCAACTCTCTACTATTATCACCCCCCTACTAGCATGCCCCCACGTACCCTCACCCTCACTCCCATCACTCCACTACATCCCACACACTCCACCATCACATCTCACTTATCCCAATGCCAAGCCCTGCACGCTGTACCAATGCATGGACATCTCTCACAGCACTGCATGGACACCCATCACTAAAGCATGCACACCATAGAGAACTAACAATCCCACCATACACTAACATACCGAAGTGAAAGCTGGAAGGGCAAACCCAACCATAGAGGGGAAGTCAGGGATGTACAATATGTCATACAGTTCAACCATAACACATCATTTACACCCCCACAGGTACCCCAGCCAATGTCACCGGAGAGAAGATGCCAGCACTATCCAGTCCCCCAACAGAAGAGGCCCACAGTGATGACAGCAACTCTGCTCTTCAGGATCTGGATGATCTACCTGGACCATCAGGGACCACTGGACAGCCGGTTACCCTCCCATAATGAAACAATACCACAGCACCCACCCAGAGTACCCACACCTCTATCCCCAGGACACATCAATCAGAGGTGTGTCCACCTCTACAGGGACCCCATGCCACAGCTTGCACACAAGACAATCAGGGACCTGGGGTCAGTGGCAGAGGGCACACAGTTCAGGGGACTGTGGCACAGGCCAACAGGGAAATTGGGAGTAATGCTGTCCGCCAGGTGGAGGACAGGCCCAGGGAACTGACTCTCCACGAGGCACTCACCGAGATCCTGGGAGCCTATCAACATTCCCAGGACAAGATGGGCCAGATCCTTGGCAACATGCAGAAGAACAGGCAGCTGCAGGAGGGACAGTACCAGGGGATCAGGGAGGACTTGCAGGCCATCAACAACACCCTGATATCCATAGCATGGGTGCTGGCAAACATGGCCAACATTGAGGGAGGCAGTCTCAAACCAGCAGGCCCCTGCCACTAACCAGACATCTGAACAGCCTTCCAGTTCTGCTGCCAGTAGTGGCCAGGAGGCCCTGCCACAGGACTCACAGGCCACCAGCACCCCTCCCCTGCAGAAGGTGAACCACCCTGCAAACGTTCGCTGCGATCCAGACAAAAGCCAGAGACATGTGCCAAGACCCCTGCCAAGAAATGAGACTCTCCTGATTGTCCCCCTTGTTACCAAATCAGTCACCCTGTCCACCTTGAACTG
Source organism: Pleurodeles waltl (assembly GCF_031143425.1). Taxonomy (NCBI): domain Eukaryota; kingdom Metazoa; phylum Chordata; class Amphibia; order Caudata; family Salamandridae; genus Pleurodeles; species Pleurodeles waltl. The sequence goes on from NC_090436.1 coordinate 845,588,272, forward strand.
CCTTTACTCCCCTTCCTATGTCCCCTTGGACAATGCACCTGTGCTACAAACAGATTGAAACAATAGCCTTGACATTCCTCCATCATCACCCCATCCCATTGCACTTCCCCCCTATATGTTAGGACTTCAATAAACATCCTTTGAAAGCAATCTATTTGGAGTATGTCATGTATATCAAATGTGTATTTTTCGAAGATCATATAATCATAGACTGATGACCTGTACCTGGCTGTAGTAATCACAACAGGAGCGTTTGTTGAATCACCAACGTCTGCAAAATGAATTGCCAGAAGGAACAGTAAGTGGGCACAGAAGTGAGACATACCAGCATGCCATTGCCACACAGATTACAACCAAAGTCATTGAAACGTAAAGTTGCACTGTCTTACCTGTGTTTCATTGGAAGTATTGACAGATCGCAGGTTCTCTCAATTATTCTTCTGGTTTGCCCATGGCCTCGTAATAATGTTCTTCTGCCCTTTTCCTGGCATTCCTCACAGGGGTCAGCAGCCATGATAGGTTTGGGTAACTAGAGTCACCTGCAAATATTGAGGGACAACATCTAGCCACACACTATCCTATATGGCCAACACCATAGGCATAATGGGTGTGAACCAGGGCTCACATATTAGCCACACCCTGTGCCTCTGTAGTTGGGACATCACACTAGGGATGCTGCTATTCTTTAGGACAAAGGCTTCATGCACCGACCCAGGATACTTAGCATTAACGTGGTACATGTACTGGTCCGCCAATCACACCATCTGAATATTCATGGAGTGGAAACTCTTACGATTCCTGAACACCTGTTTATTCTGACGGTGGGAATAAATGCAATATGTGTACCATCAATCGCCCCAATTATGTTGGGGATATGTCCCATTGCATAAAACTCGGCCTTCACTGTGGCCAACTCCTCAACCTGGGGGAAGCAATGTAGCTGCACATGTGTTTTATCAGGGCAGACAAAACTCTTGTCAGCACTATTGAGAATATTGGCTGTGTCATTCCTGCTGCCAAGCCCACTGTCACTTGGAATGAAGCAGTTACCAGGAAATGGAGTACAGATAGCACTTGCATAAGAGGGGGGGATCCCAGTGGGCTAACGGATAGCAGTTACCAGGTCAAGCTCCAATTGAGCACACAGCTCTGCGATTGTGGCCCTGTCAAGTCTATAGGTGATGATAATGTGCCTGTGTTCCAGTGTAGCCAAGTCCACCACGGGTCTGTACATGGCGGTATGTCTCCATCATCTGCAGCGGTAGGAATCTATGGGACAAAAGAGTGAGGAGCCTGTCACAAAGTGAACAATGGAGCCACAACAGTAGTTTACATTCTGTAAACATATAATGGGTTAGTGTGATTTGTCCAGTATGTGCCTATTTCTCCTGTGACACAGCATGAGTCCATAGGGCTGCCCCCGAAATGGCGTCCGTCTCTCCTGTGTGGAGGGACAGGTGGAAGTGAGGGAATTCTGCTGACGTTGTGCACCATGGTGGGAGGAGGTCGGGAACCGCAGTGCGATTCCTCATTGGTTAAAATTGGGCCCTATGGGGTACAGTGGCCAATGGTGATCTATGCTGGTGGTGACGGTATGCACCGCCATGGACATGACTGTCATTTTCTATCATATTCCTCCCTTGCTACCTGACCTTTCATAGGAGAGGTCTACACTGCACATGCTGCTGTGACCTATGTCGGGAACCTACCATGGCCCGTGTGACTGGGGAAAGGGCCCCAGCCTTCACTTCGGAGGAGTTGGAGAGACAGGTGGATGGGGTCTTACCCCAGTACAGACTGCTGTATGGGCCTTCAGACCAACAGGTGAGTACACTGTGGGCACGATGCATGTGGTATGCATGTATGGAGGTGTGTGTGACGGCTCTGTGTAAGGGCAGAGGGATGTCCTCCTGGCTGGGTACACATTGAGTGCTGGGCTATGTGTGTTCCAATCGTGCTATAAACCGGTATGGTGGGCCATATGTGTAACTGGCTGGACTATTTGTCTAATGGTGTTTTCCTGTGTGTATTGCCTCTGCAGGTCAGCGCCCATCAAAAGAAGGGTATATGGCGTGCCATCGCCAATGACGTGCGGACCCTGGGATTCTATTGCAGGCGGAGCACCCACTGTCGGAAATGGTGGGAAGACCTGAGACACTGGGCATGAAGATGGTGGAGGCCCAGCTGAGGATGGCCTCCCAACGAGGAAGGGGTGCTCGTCGAACCCTGACCCCCCTGATGGCCCCCATGCTGGCGGTGACCTATCCAGAACTAGATGGGGCTTGAGGGCATCACAGCAGCCATAAGGGGGTAAGTACAGTGGCTATCATTACAACTTACAGCTGGTGGGATAGTATCCGGGTGGTGGTTGTGTGTTAGTGGGTGCCCCTAGGCCAGGCCTGACATAGCAGCATAGGTCCTCTGATGGCTAGGGATCTGAAGGGATAATCTTGCCTACCTAGCTTGTTAGCATCCACAACTGCCCAGGTCTACGTTGGTCCCAGGTGTGCTTCAGTTGGCGGTGTGTGCCCCTCCTCCTGCCTTGGTGGCTAGCAATGTCAATGGTGGTACAATGCATAGTGTGTAGGCCTGTTCCCTGTCTGTGAGGGTGCTGTTTACACCAAAAGTAGGGTTAGTGCAGCCATTGACCTAGTGTATCCTTTGTCTCTTCCCCCCCTTTTTGCTTTGTCATCCTGTTCTTATGTGCATTAGCATAATTTGGCGGAGGAACAGAGGCACCGGTGATGGAGGGACTTGCATCCCACAGGACCCAGGAGACAGAGTCCACTGACGCTGAGGGCACCCATGGGACGGAGGGCAAGGGGAGCACCACAGCGGAGACTGGAGGGGACAATACAGACTCAGATACCTCCTCCAATGGAAGGTCCCTGGTGGTGGTGGACACCTCTGTGACCACCCCAGATACAGGTACAGCTGATATCCCTGTACCAGCACCACCCTCCGAGCAGCCCCTCAGCGAGTTGTCCAGAGGGTGGGCATCTCCTTCGCCCCAGGCACCTAAGGCCCTGCACCAGTGAGCCCTGCTGCCCTGAGTGAGGAGGCTATTGACCTCCTGAGATCCATCTCTGTATGGCAGTCAAACATTGTGTCTTCCATCCAGGAGCTGGCAGCCCAGATCCAACAATCGAATGCATTCCTGGGGGGCATTCACATTGGATTGGCGGCCCAACAGAGATCCATCCAGGCTCTAGCCTTCTCTCTGATAGCAGCAATTGTCCCTGTTTCTACTGTCTCCCCTCCCACTACCACTTCCCAGTCCCATTCCCCTCAACCCCAACCCATCCCAAGCACACAGCCAGACAAGCATGCAAACAGGACAACACCCAAGAGTGTCACAGGCAAACACAAGCACCACACTTCATCCCACAGGCACTATACAAACGCCATCCAGTTGCAGACAACAACAACACTATTTCCACAGTCTTTCCGTCTTCCTCCACCTCCCACCTCGTTACGTCCACACTCACACCTGCATGCACTACATCATCATCCACTACCTGCGTCATCACCACATGAAACAGAACACACACCTCACTGGCAGACACCTTCACAACATCCAGGCACACGTCCCCTGTGTCCTCTCCAACTGTGATTGTCCCCCTCCTAAAGTACACAAACGCAGGCACTCAGAAACCCAACAGACATCCACCTCACAACAGCAAACACCCCATGCACCTGCACCCAAATCCAGCAGACACATCCAACAACCACTTCCTCATCATCCACTCCCATTACTTCTCCATCTTCCTGCCCCAATGTCCCTAAAAAGCTTTTCCTTTCCCGCATTGACATCTTCCCTACCCCTCCCCCATTCTGCACATATGGCCAGGGTATCAAGAACCCACCCAAGCACCTCAGCCACACAGTCCACGGGCCCAGTTCCATCTGCACCTACTTGTGGTGGAAAGGATTCCAGGCCACATATACTGAAGGGGAAGGAGCCTGCACAAGCCAGCCGAAAGGGGAAGGAGCCTGCACCAGCAGGCAAGAAGGGAAAGGAACCTGCACTTGCCATCTGAAAGGGGAAGGAGCCTGCACCAGCAGGCAAGAAGGGGAAGGGGCCTGCACCTGCAATCCAAAAGGGGAAGGAGCCATCACCAGCAGGCAAGAAGAAGAAGGAGCCTGCACCAGCAGGCAAAAAGGGGAAGGAGCCTGCACCAGCATCTGTCACAGAGCCCCCACCACCAACCGTGGTTGTGCAGACATCGCAAGGTGCATGGGCTCTACTGGAGCCTCCCACCATCACCACCACCACAGTGCAGCCATCGGAGGGTGCAAGGGCTGTGCAGGAGCCTCCCACCAGCACCACTACCAGCACCACCACAGTGCAGCAGTCGGAGGGTGCAGGGTCTGTGCAGGAGCCTCCCACCACCTCCACCATGGAGGCAGGATTACATTGCGTCCATCGGTGGTACAGCCGTCACCACCGGCGGACGCAATGTGATCCTGCCTCCATGGGCTGCTGTGCGGCCTGTCTATTAAAGAACCAGTGGCGCGGACACCGAGTCAAAAGACTGTGGCCTTGCACTCCCCAGGACCAAGCACAGGGCATGTTACCCCCTCCAGAACTAGTGGGGAAGACACCCACTCGAGAGACTGTGGCTTATCACTCCCCAGGACTAAGCACAGGGCATGTTGCCCCCTCCAGAACCAGTGGGGAAGACACCCACTCCAGAGACTGTGGCCTTGCACTCCTCAGGACCAAGCACAGGGCATGTTACCCCCTCCAGAACTAGTGGGGAAGACACCCACTCAAGAGACTGTGGCTTATCACTCCCCAGGACTAAGCACAGGGCATGTTACCCCCTCCAGAACCAGTGGGGAAGACACCCACTCCAGAGACTGTGGCCTTGCACTCCTCAGGACCAAGCACAGGGCATGTTACCCCCTCCAGAACTAGTGGGGAAGACACCCACTCAAGAGACTGTGGCTTATCACTCCCCAGGTCCAAGCACAGGGCATGTTGCCCCCTCCAGAACCAGTGGGGAAGACACCCACTCGAGAGACTGTGGCCTATCACTCCCCAGGACCAAGCACAGGGCATGTTGCCCCCTCCAGAACCAGTGGTCTTGTTTCCGCTTCTGACTGAGGTGCCCCCCTCCCCCTGAGGTGCCTGCCTATTTGCCAACTGATGACCCCGAGGTGTTCTCTCCGTACTGATGCAGGTGAAAAGTGGGGCCTTGGACTTTGTCCTGTGGCCATGTGGGCCACGCGAACTGAGGACTGGGCAGTGTCTCTTTTTTGTACATTTGTACATATCTGTAGCGTTGGCAAAATTATTTATACTGGGTTGATCTTGGTACAATCACTTTAGTAAATTTCTGTTGTCCTTGTATTATTTAGCCTATTTACAGGGATTAACTCATTTTCTTGAGCAGCTGGTTGTGTGTATGGTGTGTGTGTCTGGGGTGTGTATGGTGCGTGTGTGTGTGTCACTGTTGTTTTCCCCCTCCCTCCCTTGTGTGCTAGGTGGCTGTACTCACCATCATTGTCTTTGCCGGCATTTGTGTTTGTGGTGGGGCAGAACGAAGAATATCATCAGAAAGACTTTCAGTTTGGGTTCCATGGTGGTGTGGTTCTTCCCTGTTTCTCCAATGGTGAGTCCTTTCACTTCTGTGCAGTGTTTCCGCCAGGCTTTTGATATCATTGGTACCGCCCCGGGAAAGGGGGCAGATTGTGTAGTCATAATATGGTGGGTGGAACTTTGACTTCTGCCTGGCTGTAGGTGGCTACCGCCATGGTGCCTGTTGCTTACGCCCTTGAGGTTGGTGTGGTACATTAGCTGTCTTCAGAGATCTTTTGGCCATGGCCATAATTTGGCAGTAGTTTCCACCGGCCTGTTGGCGATATTACCGCCACTTTATCACCAACCGCCAGGGTCGTCATGAGGGCCTCAGTACATAAGTCACCCTGAAACAATGCAGTAAACCCATTTTTATAATAGAAAATGTACTTGAGAGTCACTGGAAGTATAGCTGGATTCTCGAGTTGAGGTCTTCCCCCTCTTCTTCTCCATCATTCTCATCCATCCTCTGAGGTGGCAGGGGTGGCTGGACAGCATCCTCCTCTTCCAGCAGTGGCATAGCTTTCCTCACAGCCACGTTGTGCAGCATGGATCAGGCCACCACTATCTGACACACCTTTTCAGAGACATAGCACAGGGATCCTCCAGAGAGATGAACTCAACAAAATCTTGCCTTCAGGAGTCCTATGGTCCACTCAATCACCCTCCTAGTGCCACCATGTGCCTCATTATAATGGATTTCTGCATCTGTCCTGGGATTTCTCACAGTTTTCAGGAGTCATTGTGTGTTTTGGTAGCCAGAATCCCTTGGAAAAGTTGTGAAAGAGAGTTAAAACACACACTTTATACTTGCATGCAGCCTGCCTGTCAGGTATGTAACTAATACAGTGTCATACACACTCACCTATGAGCCAAGCTCTGTCCCCCTGTAGTTGTCCCATCATGTGTGGCACTCTGCTGTTTCTCAGGACAAAGGAATCATGAACTGATCCTGGAAACCTTGCATTGACATGAGAAATGGACTGATCAGCAGAACACACCAATTGGACATTCATGGAGTGAAAGTTTTTACGATTCCTGAACACCTGTTCATTGACTCTTGGGGATATGAGGGCTATGCGGGTACCATCAATGGCACCTATCACATGGGGGATATTTGTAAAAGCATAGAATCCTGATTTGATGGTGGAGAGATCATCCCTTTGGGGAAAATGGACATCACTTTTCAGGTGTTGCACAAATGAATTAAAACAATGAGACAGAATGTGGCTGAACATTGGCTGACATACACCAGCTCCCATGCCTACTGTCACTTGGAATGAGCCTGTGGCCAAAATATGGAGCGCAGACAGTACCTGCACAGTTATAGGTATGGTATGGGAATTCCTGTTAGCTGGCATCAGAACAGGCTCCATTTGTGCACAGAGTTCCAGGAATGTGGCTCGATTCAGACGGTAATTGATGATGATGTGACATTCCTCTATGGTGGCCAGATCTACCAAGGGTCAGTTATCAGATGGGGCCCCCTTCCCTCCCCAAATGGGTCTGTACCTATGAGGGAGGAAGAGAGACACATTGAGTTGGGACATAGGTTCCACTATTCATGTTGTACATGTGACACAATTGTCCCTCACACAGACACAAAGAACGTGGTAATCCTGTCAGGGTAATGTGTGGTGAGGTGTGTATGTTTTATTGCATCACAGTGTAGGCACACTTCCCACCATGATTCTTTGAGGAGGACCAATAATCATAACAGTACTCGACGAAGGGGAGAGGAAATGGAGCCATTGACTAGGACCCTGGCCAGACTACGAAGGTGTGGTGGATGCAAAATGGCAGCCCCCTGCCCTGCATGTAGTGTAGTGTAGGAAGTGACCTCATTCTGCTGTTGTTAGTCATCATGGTGGTAGGTGGTGTTCACCATTGTCCACCTGATCATTGAATTACATTGTTGTCAATGGGGATACAGGGCCAATCATGATCACCGCCGGCGGTGACTGTGCACACCACCCCGTATATACTGCCATTTTGCCATGCCCTTGCCACTTGACTCCTGCACCTTGAGTAGGGAAGAACTCCACTGTGTGTGCTGCTGTGTCCTGACTCTGGTCCTTGAAATGGCATGTGCTACAGGGGAACGTGCCCCGGCCTTCATCACGGATTAGCGGGAGAAGCTGGTGAACGAGGTCCTACCCCTGTTTGCAGAGCTGTATGGGCAACCAGAGGCTCAGATGATTTGCTATTTGTCCTCCTTAAATGTTTGTGAATGTGGCGGATGTTTGTAGGCATTTTTGTTGGCTGTGTGAAATCTTACCCGTAATGTGTCTGGCAGTTTCTGGTTTGGCTACTGTTTATCTGTATGTCACTATGGTCTATGTCAGATTGAACTGGCATGGCATTTGTTAATGGGGCATCCACTCTGACATCTGTTTCTTTGCTCTGTGTGGCAAGCCATCGCCAAGGAAGTGCGGACCCCCGGGGTCTAAAACCGGTGGAGCACCCACTGTAGGAAGTCTGGGGGGGACCTGAGGCTCTGGGCCCGAAAGACCGGAGAGGCCCAGTTGGGGACGGCCTCCCAACGAGGTAGGGGTGCCTGTCGGATCCTGACCCCCTAATGGCCCGCCTTCTGGCAGTGACCTATACAAATTTGAATGGGCGCTTGAAGTCAGCACAGCAGCCACAATGGAATGAGCAGCAACACTGTTGTGATGCTACTATGATGAGTGTAGTTAGGTGCTATGGGGTGCATGCATTGTAGTGCCAGGCCCATACACAGGTGTGTCCCTCCAGTTCTGCCTCCCTCTATGGTCCTTAAGTAGATATGGCTGGTAAATGTAGGCCTGTGAGGGGTCCCCCGTTTGGGCTATTGGTTTTAATGTGGCCTCATGGATTTGCAGATTTATTGGTTTGGCATCGTCTCTCATTGTTTCCCATTGCAAAGTGTGGCAGAGTAGAGGGGCAGAATGGTAATGTAGTGCACTGTGGGATCATGCCTCCCAGTCAGGGGCACATTCCTATCATATATATTGTGTCTGCTGAGGGTTAGTGCCTGAGATGGGTGGGAGAGTACATATCCCCACATGTATATATTTACTTGAATTGACATACCTCTTCTTTTCTTTTGTCAACCGCCCTGTGCTCTTGTGCCCTTGTGTGCTTTAGTATCATCTGGCAAGGGAGCTGAGGCACAGGCGAGTGGGGATGCTGCAGCCTACAGGACCCAGGAGGCAGAGTTCACCGACGCCAAGGGGACCAGTGGGTTAGAGGGTGAGGGGAGTACCATGGGGAGGCAACTACCACTGTAGGTAGTGACTCGAACACCTCCTCAAATGGCATCTCCCTGGTAGTGGCAGACCCTACTGGGCCCACCCATTCTTTGCCATCTTCCGCCACCCCATTCCATCACCACCCTCCCAGTAACTTCCCACCGAGTTGCCTGTGCCCGCTCACCCAGAAGGGCAGGCGTTTCCTACGCCCCAGGCACCTCTTCTCCTGCCCCAGTTAGCCCTGCTGCCCTCACTGAGGAGGCTATTGACCTCCTGAGAAACATCTCTGTAGGTCAGATAACCATTGTGAATGCCATCCAGGGGCTGGCATCTAAGATGCAACAATACAATGTGTTCCTAAAAGGCATTCATGGTGCCATGTTTGGCCTACAGAGATCTTTGCAGGCTCTGGCCTCCTCTTTGATGGTAGCTAGTGTCCCTGGCCTTTCCATCCCCCCCTTCCCACCACCTCTACCCCTTCCAGCACCCCACTCCCTTCACCCATCCGAAGCACACATACAGACAGTCATGCACCCAAATCAACACACAGGAAGCACACAGAGGTATACAAGCATCACATGTCCCAACACATGCAGACACACACCCAACATACCAAAGCAGACACACCAACATCCACCTCATTCACTGTGTCCACCCCCCTCCTCCCAAAACACTGAAACACTCACCCTCATCCACTCCACACACATCCACTAAGCATGTGCATACTAAACAGGCACCTGCATCCAAGTCCAGCACACCTACACCTCTTACCACCACCCCCTCAGCCTGCACTCCCAAACCTGTCTCCAAAACCCCTCCAGCTGCACCTAGCTTTTCCTCTCCCATGTTGACCTGTTTGAACCAACACGCCCACTCTGTCTTGTCCTTAAACATTCTCTTGGCCTCCACAAGCCCTCTCCTTCCTCTTCAAAGTCCTCACTGGTCCACCCTACCCGTTCATGTGCCCCTTCCCCAGGGAGGAAGAAGGTCTGTGTTGCCCTTGGTCCCTCTACCCACCCCCCGTCCAGGCCCACTCCTCCTTCTTCCAAGGGCAAGCCCAAACCCTCTCCACCTCTGGCACCTACACCCAAGACCTCCCCTTCCAAACCTGAGTCCACATCCCCATCACCTCTGATGTCTGAGGTGCCTGGCTGTCCCATTGATGTCCCTTCTCAGTGGAGGATTTTTTTCATCATGGGAGTCAAGTGAGGGCTATATTTGCCCTTTCGGGATTTTAATATGGACTAGCCTTGTTTAGACATTTCTTGTTTTATATAAATACATTTTTGTGCCCAGCAGACCTGTTGGTGCTATATTGACCCGTTGTGCAGTGTTTCACTGTGAGGGTGTGGTGTGCACAGGCATGTGCATTGGTACAGGTATTTGTTGGCTTGTGTCTGGTAAGTACATTTTGTTAGGGTATGTATGGCTTGGGGTGGTGGAAGGGGTTGGGTGTGCGTTGCGGTGTGGGTGGGGTGGGTGGATGTGTAATTGTGCCTTTTCCTCCCATGTGTGCTAGGCTGCGGTACTGACCATCGTCGTCGGTCATGGTCCATGAGAAATATGACAAGGAGAAGCATTATTTCAAACTCTTGGTCCATGTCAACGTCTGAGTGTTCTGTGGAGCTCTGGTGAGTGTTTCCCTTTATATGGGTTGTTTACGCCAAGCTTTGCATGGTGGTGGTTCCCCCCCGGAACTGATGGAGGTGTGGTGTTTCATAATATGGTGGGCATGTAGGGCCTTTCCGCCGGGCTGAAGATGGCCTCGCCATCGTCAGCGGCGCAACCAGGATGGTGGTGAATTGATGGGCCACTGGCTGTTTCTCATGTGCTTCATTATTTGGCGGTCTGGACTGCAGGTCTTTCCCGCCTGGTTCATAATGACCACCATAGTTCTTATTTGTGGAACATTTATAGTTTACTTAGCTATTTTGAGAGACATATCCCACTGATACATAAAACATCTTTTATTTTTGGACATACCTTTGTTCATGCCTTCTTTACCATTGTTACATATTGTTTGCTGACTATGCTATTTCTGCCAATGTGAGAGCCGTGTACTTCCTCTCATTTGTGAGAGTGATAAACACACTTTGTATCTTTGACTTTTTCTTCTAAATCCACACTTGCGTGTTGTACATTAATGATGGACATGATAATTTTGGTGCAAGCATTCATCATCTTACTGAACACCTACACCAAACTTATGTGTCCTTCTGATATTTGTGACTGGAGAATGCATGTGTGTCTAATATGACATGCAGTGTCAATAATATGCCCATATGTATAAGCCTGGGCACATGACATTTTGGTTTTCAATATCATCTGCTGTTTCACATCAATAGTAGACACTAAGGGGATATGTGACCTTCCAAGATCTCTGACATGTTTGCAGTATAGAGGTAAAATTGGTTGTAAATTCTGTATACACACCTTTGTAGCTTTTTGTATTACAATTGCTACAGTGTCATGCTGTAGATTAACTCCTATGGGGGATGCTATTTATATTTTGGTCTATTTCTTAGGGAGATTATTGCACACACCTGTATTATCACAATTTTATTTGGGATTGCTGTGCCTTATGGCATAGCTGTCCAGTGTCATGAATGCAGTTAGTGCTAGATTGGTGGATACTACAGACATCTCTGGATGTGTTTTTAAAAATTTCTATCAGTGAGACAATGCACGCATTTACATCGCATGTCATTATACTGTGATTTGGGGCCCTTGGTGAAAGAAAGTCTAGTACTTTACTGGTGTACTGCGCTACGTCTGTGGATGGCAGGTAATACGTCTTGGTCTAGCAACAACAGCTGGGGTATCAATGTCACTACTGGGTTCAGAGAAAAAGTGTAAAAAAGGTGAGTTTTGTCCTTTTGTTGCTCCCAATCCAACAACTGAGGTGTGGAGGTTTAGCAACCACAGTTGTGTCGTGATTGGCTCAACGGTATATGGGGCAGGAGTCCCACCACCAGCCACTTCTTTCTACAGTGCTGTTGATACCGATGGTGATTCTTGAAGGTGGGGGTGGACCCCCAGCAGGCTTTCACCTCTGAATCTGCTAACATTTCAATACGGCTGGTGGGCGGTCTATCAGTCAGAAAGCCGGCAGCGGTACCACTCAGATCTAAATCAGGTCTTTTAGTCATTTTTTGGGAGCTTGGATTCTTCCAACTGGTCAAGGCTGCATGCTGTAGCCAAGAAAGGCTCCAAGAGGCCAACACTTTCTTCTCAAGGTCCTCGTGGATTGCATTTGCTGCTGTGGAAAATGAAGGAGGAGCAATTTGAATCTGGGACTCAGTCATGAAACATCTAGATGTGTGTGAGTTGTAGTTACCTTATGGCACGAATTATAGTCAATTGAGATAACTCTAACAGTTTAATTTCTATGGTTTTGTGTGCTTAAAATATAAGCCTACCTACAACGTCCCTGCAACCTTATTTATATATATATATAGTTATATATATATATATATATATATAAAACAGTACAATGTACATTGATATTCTATGCTCATTACAACAAGCACATACAGTATTCAACACATAGGGGCTCATTACGAACCTGGCGGTCTCATGACTGCCAGGTTCGAGGGTGGCATTCGGACCGCCCCCAATGCAGTGGTCCAAGTGTCATATTATGACTGCGGCAGTCCTGCCATGGTCGGGCCATCAGCACTGCCAGGATTAGTCATCCCGGGGTCTGGCGGTCATGGCGGTCCTAATCCACAGAGACTGTGCTGCAAGCAGCACTGCCCTGGGAATTACAACTTTGTCAGCTGCCTGCGATTTCATGGTGGTAGCATCACCATGAAAAGGCTGCCAAAAAACAGGTGCAGGGGGGCCACAAGGGACATGGGCAGTGCAGGGGCCCTCCTGGCCAGAACTGTCGTAATGTTCACTGTCTGCCTTGCAAACAGTGAACATTGCAAGGGTGCTGGTGGACCCTGCGCTCTATAGCATTGTGATTTCAAGCCAGAGATAATGCTGGAGGGTGTTTCCTACTTCGCCCGTGGGTGGAAACTCAGGTTTCCAACTGCTGACCTAGAGGGAAACTCGTAATAGACCCGATGGGGAGGTAGCCACATGGGTGGCAACCTCACCATCGGAGTTTCAGCAGACGGCTTAAACTGATCGCCGAAATCATAATGATGCACATAATATCCACACATTATACTGTAGCTCTGCACAATGGCATTGTGCATGTGTACACAAAATAAAGAGAATACAATATGAAAACAAAGAAACAAACAAATTAAAATTACAAGCAAGCCAGTCATATCATTACAAGTAGGTAGTAACCCACAATCGAGGGCCCGATGGATCCCTCAAGGAGTAGTGAGAAAAATGCACACAATATCACTTACCATATAGTAACAACCTTTCCATAATCAAAAATCAAAAGATAATAATTTGCATTCACAAATCTCAAATCTCTATAAACATACATGAAACAAGTAAAGATATGTAGTCACCTGACCGGGCCCCACAACCTGTAATTTGAGAATAGAAAACAGAACGCCTAACACAATGCCCAACTTGCAAGCTATCAAAAAATCAAGAGACACACACAAAACTATACATTCTCTTTCATCTTACCAAATCTTAATTCATCATCAAAATCACCATCAGAGCCAGATCAAACAGCTCATAATCCATCAAGCGTTATTTTCTTTTTCTCCAAATCACTAAAATCGTCACATGTTTCAGCTGAAAAAACAATTTGTCAAACATTATTGTAACTGATAATTATGCTGACATGTACTCAACATAAACTACAAAATATATAATAATACTGAGACATGAACCAAACCATTCACATGATAATTACACATCGATTCCGTAAAGTAAATGCATTTGGTTACAGAAACTCAACACCAAGAGGTAAGAGGAAACTGGGAAAAACTTGAAAGGCTTTAAGTGCAAATGGAGTATTAATAGTGTGACAAAATAAGCATATTGGGATACTTGCTTATAAAACATTAAAAACATATAAAACTATAAAACAATTACATAGTACGATAATCTTAAAAGTCACATCAATACCCGAATGTGCAAATAGTTATTCAAAAACATCTTTCAGAATCTGCTTAACATCAAGCATCTAACGTGCGATTCCCACTACGAAATCGATACAATGCTATTCAGATAATGGCTCCATTGCGGCCAACCTTGAATGAGTTTGATATTTAAAAATAAGGGTCTTAAAAACTTCAAGCGTGTGGACTTATTAATAATACAATCCATATGAACATGAGGCAAGGCACATTTTACTTTCAGGAAGTAAGTACAGAAACCATTTTCATTCCAAAAAACATTGCACCACTTAAGACTGGAAAATGTTGGTTTACACACTAGTCATCATCATCATCATCAATTTCTTTTTTTCGGTACAAAATCGACCATAAAAGACCTTCAATAAATACAAACATACAGATTTCATAGTCATTAAGTTAATAAAAACATTATTGGTACATATTTCGAATTCCAAAATCAGCATGTATAAAATTTAACACAGACTGTATTATATCTACATTTCCCAAATTATGTAAATAAAGGTAAGCAAGCTGGGTAGTTCTAATACTTTTAGATAAAAATAACAGACGTAAAAACCTTTTTCTTGGGGTATCATAAAAAGTGCAAAAGAGTATAAAGTGCAAGGTGCTTTGGGATGTCTTTCAATCGCAACAGCATGGCGGAAGAGTCTTGATCCAAGTTCCACGTTTAGGAAATGCTACCAAGTAGTGTAATGTTTTCAGGCGTAGCCTAGTAAGTAAGAACCTGTGTCACCCAAGGCTAATAGAAGTCAAGTATAACATTGGGTGCGATTGCTGTATCAGGTTCCTCGTCTGGGTTCTATCTATAGCCAAAATTGGCTTCAAATCATTCATTTTCTGCCATATATTTCCTTTACCTTTTTGATATCCCGCTTTGTCAGAAGGTCCGGCTTAAAAAAGAACTCCCTTAGTCCTAAAAAAAGAAGAGAGGAGTGGATATATCTGAGCCAAGGTATGTCCAATGGTTGTGATAATGAAAGGCAATCCTGTATCACCCTTCTACATAAAAAAGCTTCCGGTTTTGATCAAATTTTTATCCAGAGTAATATGGGTTGGAGCTTTTTATAGGTGGATATACATCTCAGGCCTACTTCTTCATGGCAGAACGTTACTGAAGTTGATTGCGGGACTGCTAGTAGCCTTCTCAAAAACGTATTTTCTACAATCTGAAGTCTCGAGCATTCAGCATATCCCCAAACCCCAGTTCCAAATGATGCAATGGAGAGACATTTGCTACAAAAGACAATCATCATCTCTTTTACAGGTTTGTGTCGCAACCTTTTCGCAAATCTAAAAACTGCTTCTATGGCTTTCTCAAATTGTATTGAACGTATATTTACAAACAATTTCCAATTAAAATCTACATCAATGGGAACCCCCAGGTACGTATGTGGGACCTTGAGTATTTCTTCCCCATCCAAAACATTTTTTTTGTTTTTTGCTAACTTTGGCCCAGTCTTCATCACAAATGACTTAGACCTATTAATTTTAAGACCAAGATTTCCCATGAATGTATTAAAAGCGTTTAATAAAATCTGAAGACCATTTGGTGTCCTTGAGATGAGTACAGCGTCATCCGCATACAATAATCCTGGAATTGGGGAGTTATTAATAATTGGCTGATCCTTCCCCACTTTGCAAAGAGATCTCTGTAGCCCATTTATATAAAGAAGAAAAAGAAAGGGGGCCAGCACACAACCCTGTCTAACCCCCTTTAATGAGGGGAACTTCTCTGTTAAACCACCCTCCTAAGAGTAGCGAACTCGGGCCGATGTACAAGCATGAAGTCTACTAAGTAGGACAATTATATCTTTGTCCACCCCCATGTTTAACATGACCGTCCACAGTTTCTCTCTATTGACTGTATCAAAAGCACAAGACAGGTCCATAAAGTGTACACACCCCTTTTTGACTTTCTTATATTTTTGGACTATAAGAGTCAGGTTGAGTGTTTGTTCTACTGTACTCAACCCAGGTCGAAAGCCAAATTGCACTTCTGAAAGACAGTTAGATTCAGTTGCCCAGTTTTCCAACTTATTTAAAATCACTCGACCTAAGATTTTAACCGAACTGTCCAACAAAGAGATTGGTCGATAGCATAAAGGATCTGCCCTATCCCCCTTTTTGAAAATCGGGACAATAATCTCGTCTCTCCAAGTATCTACTAGTGGGCCTGTCATAACAGATCTCACAACATTGGTGAGCAATGGCCCCCAAAAATCTGGATGCGCTTTGTATAAATCAAACGGAATTTTGTCTGGGCCAGGGGCTTTCTCAGGAGGACAGTCTTGTATAGCCTGTTTTACGTCAGCTACACTTATAGTATTACTGAAAGACACACTGATCTGAGCATTTCCTATTGTCATAAGGCGATTTGTGTCATCTTGTTAGACATTGTTCTCCATTGCAAAAGTTTTTGAAAAATAATCCACCCAAGTATGAGCTGGAATGACAGTGTCCACAAAAATTTTGTGCTTATCATTCAACATTGGAGAATTAACCACTAGCCAAAATGCAATTGTATCTTTGTTTTTACTTGCTTCAATCAGTTCCTCCCAGGCAGACTCGCTTAATTCAGCCTAACTAATAGCAGGTGCTTCCTTATACCTCTTTCTTGCAATTTTAATTGCTTGTCGATTTTGAGGGGATGCATTAGTTATTTTCTTTCAATTTTTTAGGGATAGGGTACATGCATGATTGAACCATCAAGGGCCTCGTATTTTATTTGTTCCAGAGCACTGTAATTTTTCAGCCATGTACTTTGTTAAAGAAGAGAAAGCATAGACAATTTTGTGGGGGGTTGTAACTTCCCTCAAAGTTGTCATAACATCTGTCCATTTATTCAGCATTAAGGGGGTCATTCCGACCCCGGCGGGCGGCAGGCACCGCCCGCCGGGCGGAGACCGCCAGAAGACCGCACTGCGGTCAAATGACCGCGGCGGTCATTCTGACTTTCCCACTGGGCCGGCGGGCGACCGCCAAAAGGCCGCCCGCCGGCCCAGCGGGAAAGACCCAGCAACGATGAAGCCGGCTCCGAATGGAGCCAGCGGAGTTGCTGGGGTGCGACGGGTGCAGTGGCACCCGTCGCGATTTTCAGTGTCTGCAAAGCAGACACTGAAAATCATTATGGGGCCCTGTCAGGGGGCCCCTGCCCCCAGGGGCCCCACGACACCCGTTCCCGCCATCCTGTTCCTGGCGGTAACAACCGCCAGGAACAGGCTGGCGGGAAGGGAGTCGGAATCCCCATGGCGGCGCTGCTTGCAGCGCCACCATGGAGGATTCCTTTGGCCAGGGGAAAACTGGCGGGAAACCGCTGGTTTCCCTTTTCTGACCGCGGCTTTACCGCAGCGGTCAGAATTGGCCAGGAAGCACCGCCAGCCTGTTGGAGGTGCTTCCGTGGTCGTTGGCCCTGGCGGTCAATGACCACCAGGGTCAGAATGACCCCCTAAGTCTTTAAAAAAGCTGTTACTATCTATTCTTCCCCATTTAATTGTAAGACCTTTTCAGGCTGAAAACCTAATATCTGGGTGTTGTTTCGCTATTCTCAAATCGCTATTCAAACCCAAGTTTGTTTCAATAGTTAAAGGGTTGTGATCACTATTACAGGTTGGCGTCACCCTAAACTGTCCGACAAAGGGGGTTAATTCTCTGGAATAAATGATAAAATCAATAGTGGTGTGAGCATCTCCTCTTATGAACGTCGGTACCCCCTCTGAGACTGGTATAGGAAAAAGCAGAGAGTTAGCTGTTATCACACAATTAAGAGCATTCCCATACGGAGAATGTTTAAAGTGCTGAATAGGACAACAGTCTAAATACTCTGATTCACACAAATGAGCATTAAAATCACCAACCCATATTAGTCTTAGGTCCTTTTTACTAGTATTCATTGTCTTATGTATTGTTGTCTTCAGGTTACCAACCACACTAGTGTCCGAGTTATCAAAGGTATTGTTATAATAATTAATCAGCAATATATCAAATGGGTTAGATAATTTCAAGATTAAGGCCAAGAAGAAAGGGGATGTACCCACAACGCGCACATCCACCCCCTTTGCCATTACTGATACAAAAGTAACCAGACCTCCCTTGGCCCTTCCCACGGAGCTCTTAATTGTAGGGACACTATGGGGGTCATTACAACATTGGCGGTAAAAGCCACTTACCGCCGTGCAGAAGACCTCCAACACATCGCTGCGGCCGCGGAATTCCACCACGGTCATTATGACCCAAAGCTCGGAATCTGCCAAAATCTAGACACCCACACATGTCCGCCACATCAAAGGTCAGTGATAAACTGGCGATAACAAAACCTACACCGTCACGCCAACAGGAATACGCCCACACTATCACGACCCACGAATCAATATGGTGGTCTTCCAACCGTGGTATTCCATTGGCGGTACACACCGCCGCGCTCAAAATACACACACATTTACAAAACACTACCACATTGGACAAATCGAAATACACACACCTAATACACATACACACCACTCCCACACACTCAATACAAATTAAAACACACACCCACATCACCCACAAACCCCTACAACCACAATTGTGACTGAAGGCCAGAGAGAGACACCACCATCTACAAACTAGCATCCACAGGCACTCAACACCCTCACTCACATAACATCCACGCACCTCACGCAACACAACTCTAAATATCACCCCATACATCACAACACACACCACCCCACACATCACCCACACCACCCCATGGCACCGCAAAGACACCTCAGGTTCTATGGGGAGGAGTTCAGGGTCATGGTGGAGGAAATCATCCGGGCAGAGCCACAGCTATTCGGATCACAGCTGCAGCATCCCTCCATAGCTAGGAAGCTGGAGCTATGGCGAAGAATCGTAGACAGGGTCAACGCAGTGGGACAGTACCCAAGAACTAGGGATGACATCAGTAAGAGGTGAAACGACCTATGGGGGAAGGTCTGTTCCGTGGTCTCTAGACACCACATCGTGGTTCAGAGGACTGCCGGCAGACCCCCACCTCGTCCCTCATAACTAACAACATGGGAGGAGCAAGTCTTGGCTATACTGCATCCTGAGGGCCTCGCAGGAGTAGCTGGAGGAATGGACTCTGGTAAGTCAAATCTTTACTACTTCATCCCCACCCAACCTGCATGCCATCACATACCCCCACCCTCGCCCTCACCCCCATCACTCCAACTCCTCACACATGTCCCAATATCACAAACCACACATCCAAACCCAAGCCCTGCATGCAACACCAAAGCTTAGACACCCATCACCAAAGCATGGCCACTGCACATACCCTTACACCCCCCTAACCCATCATCACCCAAGGACCTACACAGGAATGCAAGCACTGGGGTACATGGTCACCCACCCATTGTACACCATGGCACACACAGATGCAATAATCATTCTTTTACACCCCTGAAGGACCCTTCGCAATGTCACTGGACAGGAGGGTCCAGAAATGTCCACTCCACCCACAGAAGAGGCCCACAGTGACGACAACAGCTCTGTCCAACTGGATCTAGATGACCAGCCCGGCCCATCTGGGACCTCAGGACAATCGGTTCCCCTCACAGTGGCACAAGCCACTACAGAGCTTCCCCCCTCTGGAAACACCAGCACAGCACCCACCCAGCGGGCCCATACCCCTGTCCCCAGGACACGTCAAGCAGCAGTGTGTCCACCACTACAGGGAACCCAGGCTAACCTACCACCCCAACAACAACAGGGACCTGGGGCCAGTGGCAGTGGGCACACGGTTCAGGGGACAGAGGCCCAGGAACACAGGGGAACTGGGAGGGCTGCTGTGCGACAGGGGGAGGGCAGGCCCAGAGAACCCACTCTCCACGAGGCCCTCTCCAACATCATGGGAGCCTACCACCATTCCCAGCAGACGATGGCAACGGTACCGGCCAAGTTTCAGGAGACCCATCGGCTGCAGGCGGAACAGTATTTGGGCTTCAGGGAGGAATTCAAATCCATCAATTCTACCCTGGGCACCATTGTAGGGGTGCTGAAGGAACTCGTGAACACCAGGAGGGACACTGTGGAACAACAAGGGGCCCCTGACACTAGCCTGGACGATGAACTGCCCACCAACTACGCCAGCGCTAATGGACAGGAGGCACAGCCACAGGACCACCACACCAGCACCCCACCCCCTGCAGAGGGAGAACCACCCCGCAAACGGTCCCTGAGATCCAGGACAGAGACAGAGAACGATGCCAAGACCCCCGCCAAGAAATGAGACCATCCTGATTGTCATCCTTTTGTCCCACCTTGTCACCCTGTCCATCCTTAAACTGCCCCAGCTCCACTTCCTATGCCCTATAGGACAATGCACCTGTGAGACTAATACACTGGACCTTGCCATGGACATTCCTCCACCATCACCCCTCACCATTTTACAAACCCCTCCAATATTGAGCACTCAAATAAACACCCTTAAAGCACAAAACAATCAGGAGTCTGTCTGTGATTTCGAAATAGTGTATTAGCAATTACAGTGGCAAAATGCTCTTTCAAATGTAATGTCAACATACCTATGTCACACAGCTCTAGACCATGAGGAAACACAGCAGATGTCACACAATGGGACCCACATCTGTGAAATCGTAAGGGAAAGTGACAACTCAGTGACCATACACTGGGTGAAAATGACAGACAGTAGAGAGGTAGTAGATTAAAATCAGATGTAGCAGGCAGTGTTGTCTTCTTTCCTGTGTCTCACTGGAAGTATTGCAGGATCACCATGTTCCTGTTGTCGATGTCCTCTTCTTCTGCTTCCTCGTCTTCACTGTCCACAGCAGCCACAAGACCTCCACCTGGACCATCCTCCTGCAGAAAAGGCACCTGTCATCACAAAGCAAAGTTGTGAAGCATACAGTACAGCAGGCCACGATGATCTGGCATACCTTCTTTGGTGAGTAGAATAAGGATCCACCTGTCATACGGAGGCACTGAACCTGGCCTTCAGGAGGCCTAAGGTCCCCTCTTTAATCCTCCAAGTTCACCCATTGGCCTCATTGTAGCGTTCCTCTGCCCTTGTCCTGGGATTCCTCAAGGGGGTCAGTAGCCATGACAGGTTGGGGTAACCAGAGTCACCTACTAATGGTGAGGGACAACTGATAGACACACACTAACTCATCGGGACATCCACAGACCCAGACAACTATTCCCACTGTATTGGGTCCATGTCGTCACCTAAAAGCCACACTCGGTACCTCTGGAGTTGCCCCATCACATAAGCGATGCTGCTATTCCACAGGATGTAAGCGTCATGCACTGAGCCAGGCAATTTAGCATTAACATGGAAAATGTACTGGTCTGCCAAACACACCATCTGCACATTCATGGAATGGTAACTCTTCCGGTTTCTGTGCACTGTTCACTCCTGCGGGGGGTACATGGCCACATGTGTCCCATCAATGGCACCTATGATGTTGGGGATATGTCCCAGGGCATAGAAATGTCCTTTCACTGTAGGCAAATCCTCCACCTGAGGGAAAAGGATGTAGCTCTGCATGTGTTTCAGCAGGGCAGACACCACTCTGGACAACACGTTGGAAAACATAGGCTGGGACATCCCTGATGCTATGGCCACTGTTGTTTGAAAAGACCCACTTGCTAGGAAATGGAGTACTGACAGCACCTGCACTTGAGGGGGGATTCCTGTGGGATGGCGGATAGCTGACATCAGGTCTGGCTCCAACTGGGCGCACAGTTCCTGGATTGTGGCACGATCAAGCCTGTAGGTGATGATCACTTGTCGCTCCTCCATTGTCGACACGTCCCCCAGTGGTCTGTACACCGGAGGATGCCGCCATCTTCTCACATGCCCCAGCGGACGTTGCCTATGGAGGAGAACAGCGAGCAGGGAGTCAACCAACTCTGAGGTACGTAAACACAGCTTACTCCGAAAATATTAGCAAATTTAAATTTGCCTGTATGAGTGTTTAGGCAAGGCCTACATATGTGTGACACAGTCCAAAATAATGCCATGTGGGCCCGTGAAATGGCGGCTGCCTGACCTGTAAAGTGGGACAGGGGGATATGAGGTAACTGCACTGGCGTAGTACACCGTCGCGCTAGGCGGTCAAAGACCACGGCGAAATCCTGCATTGTTTAACATTAGACCCTATGGGTCCCAGGAGCCAATGACGATGTACACCGGCGGTGACGGTACTCACCGCCGCGGACGTGACCGCCATTTTCTGTCGGTTCAATCACTTGATACCTGATCTTTGACAGGAGAGGACCTACACTGCAAGTGCTGCTGTGACCTCAGTCTGGAAGAGACACTGGCTTGTGTGTCTGGGGAAAGGGCCCCTGCCTTCAGCACGGAGGAGTTGGAGAAACTCGTGGATGGGGTCCTCCCCCAGTACACGCTACTCCACGGTCCTCCAGACAAACAGGTAAGTACACTGTAAGCATGCTGTATGGGCAATGCCTGTGTGGAGTGGGGTGGATGAAAGAAGGGGGGGGTGAGAATGAGGCGTGCATGAAACGATGGTGAGTGCATGTGCGTCATGGCAAGGGTAGGGATGGGGGCCAATGACTGTGACAGTGCAGATGGCAATTACTTCTCTTTTTTCCCTGTACAATTCCTGTAGGTCAGCGCCCACCAGAAGAAGGACATTTGGCGTGCCATCGCCAAGGAAGTCCCGACCCTGGGGGTCTACCACAGACGTAGCACCCACTGCCGGAAAATATGGGAGGACATTCGCCGCTGGAGCAAGAAGACTGCGGAGGCCCAGCTGGGGATTGCCTCCCAACGTGGGAGGGGTGCCCGTCATACCATGACCCCCCTGATGTTCAGGATCCTGGCGGTGGCATACACAGAGTTGGATGGGCGCTTGAGGGCATCACAGCAGACACAAGGCGGTGAGTACACTTTCATTCTGCTGATTCAGCATGCATTGTAGGTGTCTGGTTGGGGGAGGTGGGCTGTGGGTTCCCCTATAGCAGGGCGAGTTTAGTAGGCAAGGACCCTACTTAAGGCAGGCCCTGTGGCACCCCACCCCACCTGGGTATATTGCCAACTACACCTAGTCAGGCTCCCGTGACATCCATGTGTGCTGAAATCAGGCATAGCCTTGTAACCCATGTCCCTGGGATTGAATAGTGGACTCCAAGTGCGTGGCGTAGTGCAGGGGGCTTCTGTGTCTGTCGTGTCCGCCAACGTTAGCGGTATTGCATGCACTCAACATGTCTTTCTTCTGTCTCCCCCCCCCTTTTGTGGTCTCCTTGTTCTTGTTTGCTATTAGCACCATCAGGCGGAGGAGCAGTGGCACCAGAGCAGGAGGGAGCAGCATCCCACATGGCTCTGGAGGGCGACACTACGGAGTCTGAATTCACCAGTGGGATGTAGGGCGAGGGGAGCTCCACGACGGGGACAGGAGCTGACACCAGCGATATGGACTCCTCCTCTGATGGGAGCTCCCTTGCGGTGGTGGGCCCATCTGTGCCCCCCGCATCTACAGGTACAGCCGCCACCCCCCCTACCAGCACCACCCTCCCAGCAGCCCCTCAGCATTTGCCCCGTGCCCGCTCACCCAGGAGGGTGGGCATCACCTTCGCCCCAGTCACCCTTGCTGCCCTCAGTGAGGAGGCCATTGATCTCCTCAGGTCCCTCACTGTTGGGCAGTCTACCATTTTGAATGCCATCCAGGGTGTAGAGAGGCAGTTGCAACAAACCAATGCATACCTGGAGGGCATTCACTCTGGTCAGGCAGCCCTTCAGCGAGCTTTTCAGACTCTGGCCTCAGCACTGATGGCAGCCATTGTCCCTGTCTCTAGCCTCCCCCCTCCAACTTCCTCCACCCAGACCCACACCCCTGTACCTCAGCCTATCCCAAGCACACCATCAGACCAGCATGCACACACCTCAACACACAGGGGAATTCTGGCATACATAAGCACCACACATCCCACAGGCATTCACGCAAGCATCAGACACATGCAGACACACCAATATCCACTGCCTCCACTGTGTCCCCCTCCTCCTCGTCTCCCTCCTCCCTCCCTGCCTCGTCTCCACTCACACCTACATGCACTACATCCTTAGCCACTATGTCCATCACCAGCACACCCACCACCACACCCCACTCACGTGCAGTCACCACCCCCACTACCATTCACACGTCCCCTGTGTCCTCTCCCACTGTGTCTGTGAGGCCATCTCCCAAGGTACACAAACGCAGCCACACACCCACCCAACACCCATCCACCTCACGACAGCCTCCAGCCCATGCACCTTCACCCAAAGTCACCAAACGTACACCTCCTACAACCCCTACCTCTTCCTCCACTCCCAAACCCCCTCCAGCTACCCGTCCCAGTGTTCCTAAGAAACGTTTCCTGTCCAACCTTGACCTCTTTCCCTTACCTCCCCCACCCCTTTAGTCTCCTAGGGCCCGACTCTCCAGGTCCCAACCTAGCACCTCAGCCACAACATCGGCGGGACCAGTGGTGCCAGTAGTCACCGGATTCTGGAGTGCACCAGGCAGCAGGGCAGCCAGTGTGGCAAGGAGCCAGAGCACGGACAGTCCCCCACCTGTCAAGCATAAAAGGTTGGCCAGTGCCCGGCGGGAGAGGGGAAAGAAATCAGCCACCAAAGTCGCTTCCAGGGGTACAGTTGGGAGTGTGGAGACAGCTGCGACACCATCCAAGGTGAGGAAGGGGCACAGTAAAACCGGCAAGTCTGGGAAGATCAGCACGGCGGACAAGACCGCCAGCAGCACCGCTGCCCAGGACAAGACCGCCACTAGCCCCACTGCCCAGGACAAGACCGCCAGCAGCCCCGCTGCCCAGGACCCCGCCGCCAGCAGCACCACTTCCCAGGACCCCACCACCAGCAGCACCGCTGCCCAGGACAAGACCGCCACCAGCCCCGCTGCAAAGGACCCTGCCACCAGCAGCACCGCTGTCCAGGACAAGACCACTACAAGCAGCACCGCTCCCCAGGACAAGACCGCCACCAGCCCCGCTGCCCAGTACAAGACCCCGCTGCCCAGAACCCCGCCGCCAGCAGCACTGCTGCCCAGGACAAGACGGCCACCAGCAGCACCACTGCCCAGGACAAGACCGCAAGCAGCACCGCTGCCCAGGACAAGACCGCCAGCACCATCGCAGGACAGTGAGCGCCAATGATTACAACACTACTGAGGCCGCCACGGGCAGGATGAAGCACTCTGGGTACCAAGCCCCCTCCAGAAGCAGTGGAGAGTTACATCCACTACCTCCGTCCTTGGCAGGATGAAGCACTCTGGGCACCAAGCCCCCTCCAGAACCAGTGGAGACTGTTATCCACTTGAGAGACTGTGGCTTTGCACTCCCCAGGATTGAACAGTGGGCAACCCACTCACTGTAGAGACTTGATTGCACTCCCCAGGATTGATCAGTGGGCCACCCACCCACTGTAGAGACTTGAGAGACTGTGGCTTTGCACTCCCCAGGATTGAACAGTGGGCAACCCACCCACTGTAGAGACTTGAGAGACTGTGGCTTTGCATTCCCCAGGATTGAACAGTGGGCAACCCACCCACTGTAGAGACTTGAGAGACTGTGGCTTTGCACTCCCCAGGATTGATCAGTGGGCAACCCACCCACTGTAGAGACTTGAGAGACTGTGGCTTTGCACTCCCCAGGATTGATCAGTGGGCAACCCACCCACTGTAGAGACTTGAGAGACTGTGGCTTTGCACTCCCCAGGATTGAACATTGGGCAACCCACCCACTGTAGGGACTTGAGAGACTGTGGCTTTGCACTCCCCAGGATTGAACAGTGGTCATGGAGCCCCCTCGTGGATTTGGCGTTGTGCACTCATCCAGCTGAGGTGCCCTCCCTTCCCTTCCTCCTGAGGTGCCTGTTTCATTTCTATCTGATGCCCCAGCAGTGTTCTCTCCGTCTTGTTCGGGTATTGAGTGTGGGCCTCGCCCATGCCTTTTGGGCCCAGTGGTCCACGGACTATGATGGTGGAATCCCTTGGACATGTGTTCTTGGTGTATATAATTGTTTATAGTGTAAATGTATATATATGTAAATATTTTTTATTTATGTAATTGAATATATTACAATTAATTTCCTTTTGTCCTTGCATTCTTCCAGGGGGGGTAAGGGAGTGTAACTGTAATTTATCATGCTGTATTTGTGTGTGTGTGTTGTAGTGGGTGAGGGTGAGGGTGGGGGTGGGGGTGTTGTGTATTGCATGTGTGTGTCACTGTTTTTTCCCTCCCCTGCCCTCCCCTGTGTCGTAGGTGCAGTACTCACCGTGGTCTTCGCCGCCGGCGTTCGTGCTCCTGGTAGAGGAGCAGGAAGATAAAAGGTGGGAGTATCTGAAGTTCCGGTTCCATGGCGTGCTGGTTCCTCGTGGGGTGTGTAGAGGTGATCGTTTTCCCTTCCAAGTCCTGTTTCCACCGTGTTTTTGTTTGCGGTGAATCTGCCCCGGAAAAGGTGGCGGATTGGGCTGTTGTAATTCTTTGGGCGGTACATTGTCCTCCGCATGTCTGTTGGCAGTTACCGCCACAGTGTTTGTTTGTACCGCCGTGGCGGTTGGAGTGTTAAAGTGGCTGTCTATGTTGGCGGTTTCCACCACGGTTGTAATTCTTTTTTTTTTACCGCCGGCCTGTTGCCGGTTTTACCGCCGCTTTAACACCGACCGCCAGGCTTGTAATGACCACCTATATGTGGTATATCCATTTATATGGAGGCTCTGTAAGCCAGGTCTCTTGGCAACAAATAAAAAGGTTTTCTGTCACTAATTTTAGCCAATCTTGGTTTCCCATTTTTGATTTTAATCCTGCCACATTCCAAGAAATAATCCCAGAAACTGTCATGTCATGTATATCATGTATATCAAAGTCTCCCTTAGAATGCAGAAAGGACTTGTGCGATGTGTTTATCTCCGGAGTCCCATGTAAGACTGACCCAGTTGCTAATGGTCAGTCTAGCTGCTCTAAGGAAGCCAGGGGCTCAAATCTATTGGACAGCATCAGGGCGGTATTGAGTGGTTTAGAGACACCAAAATGGCTAAAATTCTGTTTTCCAGAGTGATTTAAATCAAATGGACGGGACTTGGGTGAAGAGAGAATAAACTTGGATAGTCGATGTACACTTATAGGCCCTGCAGGTAACATTATAGTTGAAAAGTGGTGATACAAGGCTAGTCTCATTTTTAGAATTTCATTACGCAGCCTAGGATTGTGGCCCTGATCCAAATAGAGGAAAACCATATGCTGGCCAAGAGAATTTAATGATAAGCTAATAGAAGGTTTTTTCCTCAAGTAGGCCAGGTCCAAAGAACAGTCATCCCTTTCTATAGATTCCCTCAGTGCTTGGAAAGAGAGGCCATGTTTCAATGGTATCTCATAATGAGTACATTCGCATTTTTAGATCATTTATCCTGGGCCAAGTATCCTTTCACTGGGGTGTATTTCTTCCCAGCATAATGTAGAAACCTTTATAGCTACTTATTCTTCCAATAACTAATTAGTAGATCTTATAAAGCATGCAATTGCCTACAAGTTCCAAGAAGGCAGATTCATTTCCCCCATTATAGTCCGTATCATAGTTCTTAGTAGAAGCTACAATAATCTCCTAAGGACAACCCTTGGTTACAGGAGGGATCAAGTGCAAGAACCTCTGTTCCATACAGCACCAAGGGAGTTATTTTCCCTTTTGTAGACTTTCATAAGAGGGGTCAAAGCCAAATACCCATTACCCCTGGGTAATTTTAAACATACATCCAACTTGTAACATAGACCTCTGCTTGACTTTCTCCATGTGAGTATCCCATTTTAAGTTCCTATGGAAGGTCAGGCCTGAGTACTTATATCAGTTCACCACATTTACCATTAGAGATTTCAGGAATCCTTTAAAAGTGTTTATTTATTTTTTTCCCAAAGAACAGTACCTTGTTTTTTTCCAGACTACTTTTCCAGGAATTTTGTTTGGTGTTTGCTACATGCATCATGGGAGTCTAATTTCCTTTGCAAACCGACAGGAGTATAGTCCAGCAATATCAGATCATCTGCATACAACAGCCATTCCCCGACTTTAGGAAAAAATCATTTTGATAATCTTATGGCTGCTGGTAGGTCTGCCAAAAATAGGCTAAAAAGAATTGTAGCTAAGGCACACCCCTGGCATAGGCCATTCCGAATTGGGATCTTTTGCAATCATCTACCAGTTTTATCAAGTTTAACCTCTGCTCAGTTACCCTTATGTGATGCCTGAAGTGCATTAAGGAGGTTAATTGGTATTTTCCAGTAGCAGAGTTTTCCCCATAGAAGACCCCTCTTTTCTTTACTGTATCAAAGCCTTTACTAAAATCAATAAAACAACAGCACAGCCTCTGATTAAGTTCCAGGTATTTCCGAATAGTGGCCCAGGAGCAAAACAGTGATCTATGGTTGAGTGACCCTTACATGACTCTCTTTGTTCAACTGATATGGCTGTGTGCTCTTGCATCTACTCACCCAAGTGAGACAGTAAGATTTTTTAGATCACCTTCTCGGAGTTGTTCCATGTATAATTTGGGGGATGCAAGCCATTACCCTTTTTTAATATAGATTTCACTATTGATCATCTCCAAGATGAAAGATATTGGCTGCCCACGAGGCCATCCAGCAGAACAGATGAGAGAAAGCCCTTGCCCACCAGTCACTGTTTGTCTTAATTAGGACTGCTGGTATGCAACTTGTTACTTAGTACAGTCAATTACCATCTTTCTCAGAGAAACAGTTAGGCTTCATATTTTTTGGGATGACCAGATAGGGGCTGGATGGAGTAGATGAGGTGCCATATAGTCCCTCCAAGTATGTAGCCCAAATAACCTCTTCAATCATATACATTAGTTAGTGCCCCCACATAAGGACTGCAAGTTTTGTTTACTTTCTTCCACAACTCTCTCTGATTTCTGGAACGTATAACTACCAACATACTATCCCACTTACTATGGTAGAACATTGTATTTTTTTCCCTTTCAGCAACTGTCTATACTGAGATTTCAGCCAATCCATTACCTGTTTGGAATATTCTTCTGGTCTCAACCTAGATTGTTTTGATGCCTTTCCAAAAGGCTTTTCATTTCCTGACAGCCCCTCCAATTGCCTTGGCCCATTGTTTGTGACCCAGATTTTTTGATGTTTACACATATACAATCCAGCAATTTCTATAATCTCACTAAAACACACAATTTTATTCTCAATTACCACAGAAAAAACATTAACATTTTCTGAAATTTGATACATGGCTAAATGCTGGAAGTGTAAAGGATCAAGGCGTGTTGTGAGCCTCTGTGGGAAGCTTATCTCCAAGTGGAGCACGGCAATGACTGCCCCTTGTTCTTGTAATTCTAGGACAGCTTCGGTAGCCCAATAATCCCTGCCCCCCTATTTAGTTACTTTAAAATCCAAATAAAATCCAAACTGCCAAGTTGGAATGAACATATAATCAATACGGCTCTGAAGAGAAGCCACCAGCAAAGGTAATCCAAGAAAAGGTTTAATGACATAAGATACATCTTTGCAGGGTGGGCACGGAGCAGCAACTGCCAACACGTAACCAGGAATGCAACAGCCCCACATTCCAAACCCCAGAATCTGCCAACCTTCCATGTTCTGCTTCAACAATCTATGTTCTATATTCATCCCAATGCAACACATCTTCCCCTTTTTAAATAAAACACATTGACGGAACATGCATTAAATAGCAATTACTAAGGGTAAACAAACCTAACAAGAAGAAACCAACCCTAATTACGGACAAAGGAAAGAAAACCTGTTATTTTTATTTTATTTTTTAACCTTGATAAAATTAAACTTCCAGAATAAATTAAAAATTGTTTTCAGTACATCACATAATCATGCAACCATGCTGTTTTTTTTTAAATTTCTCCCGATGACCTTTTGCCACACCAAACTTTGAACACATATTTACTATTCACATTTCTATTATCTCTTTTATCACATTCCATTTTTCGCTCTTTATCCCCTTCTCAAATAAATCCCTCTCTGCGTTGCATAGCTAACCTCTCTTTGTTCCACCATTTGCCATCATCCAATCGAACTACACTTCTTTTAACACAAAGCACTTTTTGGGGGGATGAGAATTTGGAATTTCCCTTGACTACCATCCCTGGCAACCTAACTCGAACCCAATCACCTTCCTTAATCTCCAAGCCACTTCCTTCCTTCTTTGTATTATACATGTTCTGAGGTCTTTCACATTTTTCCATGATCCTCCTCCTTTTATCTTCTGACACAACCCCATCACCCATCCACTGGCGAACCAGTTTGTTCATAGCTTCCCTACCCTTGAGTAAAGCAAATGGCGACACCCCCGTGGACACATTGGGAGTCGTACGTAGAGCCCAAACCAACTCTCCCACTTCCTTCTTCCAATTCAACCCATTCACTAGCGATAACTGAATATTGTCCTTTATCACATGGTTACATCTTTCTACCAGGCCATTGTTCCTCGGATGATACAGAGAAGTAATAATATGTTCCACATCAACCTCACACATAAAATTCCTGAATTCCTTGGTCGTAGATTGTACACAATCATCAGTAACAATTTGTCCAGCTGAGCCTTCTCTCATGAAAAGATCATGTAAAAACATTATCACAGCATTTGGTGTCAGCTACCTTATCAAACCTCACCTTAGGCCAACGAGAAAAATAGTCCATTAAAACAAACCCAAATCTGCAGTTGTCGCTGAGCATATTCATCGGTCCAATAATGTCCAAACCCAACGTGTACCATCAATCAATCAATCAATCAATCAGAGAATTTATAAAGCGCACTACGTACCCGTGAGGGTTTCAAGGTGCTAGAGGAGGGAGGGGGTAGGGTGGTGCTGCTACTGGTCGAAGAGCTAGGTTTTGAGGAGTCTTCTGAATGCGAGGATGTCTTGGGTCTGGCATAGGTTGGTGAGGTGGGAGTTCCAGGTCTTGGCGGCGAGGTAAGAGAAGGATCTGCCCCCGGAGGTCTTTCGCTGGATGCGGGGGACAGCGGCTAAGGCGAGGTTAGAGGATCAGAGCTGGCGGGTGGGGGTGTAGAAGCTGAGCCTGCTGTTGAGGTAGGCAGGTCCGGTGTTGTGGAGGGCCTTGTGTGCGTGAGTGAGTAGCTTGAAGGTGATCCTCTTGTCTACGGGGAGCCAGTGGAGGTCTCTCAGGTGGTGGGAGATGTGGTTGCGGCGGGGTACGTTGAGGATCAGTCGGGCGGAGGCATTTTGGATGCACTAGAGGGATGCCTGTGTAAAGTGCGTTGCCGTAGTCCAACTTGCTGCTGACGAGGGCCTGTGTTACGGTTCTTCTAGTTTCGGTCGGGATCCACTTGTAGATCCTGCGGAGCATGCGGAGGGTGTTGTAGCAGGATGAGAAGACTGCGTTGACCTGTTTGGACATGGAGAGAAAGGAGTCGAGGATGAAGCCTAGGTTGCGTGCATGGTTGGTGGGAGTGGGGGGGTTCCCAGTGTGCTCGGCCACCATGAGTTGTCCCAAGCTGAGGCTGAGGGTCCGAGGATGAGGACTTCCGTCTTGTCTGAATTCAGCATCAGCCGGCTGTTTCTCATCCATTCGGCGATGGCCTTCATGCCCTTGTGGAGGTTGGTTTTGGCGGTGTGCGGGTTGTTGGTGAGGGAGAGGATGAGCTGTGTGTCATTGGCATAGGAGATGATGTTGAGGTCGTATTGGTGGGCCGTTTGTGCGAGGGGGGCCATGTAGATATTGAACAGTGTCGGGCTGAGGGAGGAGCCCTGGGGAATGCCACAGATGATGTCAGTGGCTTTGGATCGGAAGGGGGGGAGGTGTACACTTTGGGTTCGGCCGTGGAGGAAGGACGCAATCCAGTCAAGGGCTTTGTCTTGTATTCCTGCTTTGAAGAGGCGGGCTATGAGGGTGCGGTGGCAGACTGTGTCGAAGGAGGCAGATAGGTCCAGGAGAATGAGGTCTGCTGTTTCTCCATTGTCCAGTTGGCGTCTGATGTTGTCTGTGGCAGCTAGGAGGGCGGTCTCGGTTCTGTGGTTCCGTCTGAACCCTGACTGGGAGGGGTCCAGGATGTTGTTGTTTTAGAGGTGGTGGGTCAGTTGCATGTTGACGATTTTTTCGATGACCTTTGCCGGAAATGGGAGCAGGGAGATGGGGCGGACGTTTTTGAGATCTTGAGTGTCAGCTTTGGGCTTTTTCAGGAGGGCGTGGATTTCGGCATGCTTCCAGCTTTCCGGGAAAGTAGCTGTTTCGAAGGAGATGTTGATGACCTTCCGTAGTTCGGGGGCGATAATTGCCTTGGCTTTGTTGTATATGTGGTGAGGGCATGGGTCCGTTGGAGATCCTGAGTGGATGGAGTTCATGATCTTGAGTGTCTCTGTGTCGTTGACGTTGGTCCAGGAGGTCAGGTGGTTGGTGCGGGTGGTGCTAGCGGGGATGGGGTCTGGCGTGGTTGTGGTGGAGATGCTGTTGTGGATGTTGGTGATTTTCTGGAGGAAGTAGGTGGACAGGGAGTTGCAGAGTGCTTGTGATGGTGGGATGTCGTTGACGTTGGTGCTTGGGTTGGAGAGTTCTTTCACGATGTTGAAGAGCTCTTTGCTGTCGTGTGCGTTGTTATCCAGGCACTCTTTGAAGGAGGATCTCTTGGTTGTTCTGATGAGTTGGTGGTGCCTGCGGGAGGCGTCATTGAGGGCTGTGTGGTTGTCTGGGGTACGTTTGTGGAGCCATTTCTTTTCTTTCTGGCAGTCACTTTTGGAAGCTTGGAGTTCGTCGGTGAACCAGGTGGCTTTTTTGCAGGTTTGGTTGTTGGGAGGGTTCTTGAGTGGCACTAGGGAGTTGGTGCAGCTGGTGATCCACTGTCTGAGGTTGACAGCGGCGGTGTCTGGGTCGGTGGGGTCAGTGGGGGGGTTCTGGGCGAGGGTATTGTTGAGTTGTTCTGCGGTGACTTTGCTCCAGCAGTGGCGAGGTAGTTGTTGGGGGCAGTGGTGCTTGGTGTGTTTCTTGAAGGTGAAATGGATGCAGTGGTGGTCGGTCCAGTAAAGTTTGGTGGTATGGTTGAAGGTGACTTGGGTGCTTGTGGTGAAGATGGGATTGAGCGTTTGGCCGGCGATGTGGGTGGGAGTGGTGACGAGATGTCGGGGTCCGAGGTTGGCGAGGTTGTCGATCAGTGTGGTAAAGTTGGGGTCGTTGTTGTTTTCTAGGTGGTAGTTGAGGTCTCCGAGGAGGACGTAGTCCGTGGAGGGCAGTGCGTGGGTGCTGGCGAATTCAGCGATGGTGTCGTCGAAGGGTGCTCGTGGGCCCAGGGGTCTGTAGATGAGGGTTCCTCTGAGGGTGGTGTTGGGGTCGGTGTGGATCTGGAAGTGTAGGTGCTCGGCGGTCTTGAGGGTGTCGTCCGTGTAGGTGGAGATTTTGAGGGTGGTTTTGTGGGCGATGGCTATTCCTCCTCCGATGCCGTTGGTGCAGTCTCTTCGGGTGATCTTGTAACTATCCGGGATGGCTATGGCGATGTCGGGTGTCGAGGAATCGTTCCACCAATTTTTGGTCAGGAACGCTACGTCTGGGGCGGTGGTGTCGAGCAGGTCCCAGAGTGCGATGGTGTGCTTTCGTGCAGAGCGGGTGTTGACGAGTATGCAGTGGAGGTGGTTGGATCCGGCTTTGGATGGTTTTGCTGCTTATTCGCAGGTGAATTTGCAAGTATGGCAGGAGAAGGGTCCGAAGGTGTTCCTTGGAGAGGATTGGAAGCAGTCAGTGTTGTGGCCAGGGTTGAGGGCAAGGAGGTCGCTGGTCGTGTAGCAGTGTCTGGAGGTGCGGGTGTTCTGAGGGCCGGGGGGGTGGCGCTGGGTGCGGTCCAGGCATGGACGGGCGCAGACGGGCTTGCCTCTGGCGTGCCTCTGGTGTGCCAGTGGCACCCCCACTGCGCACGGACGCACAGCGACCGCCATTAAGAAGGGAGGAGCAGCTGGGAGGCGGGAGCGAGAGGCGAATGGAGGTGCGAGGGGGCGGGGCCGCAGGGGAGCGGTGAACGGCTCAGAGAGAGCCGGGGGGAGCGCACAAGGGGCAAAAGCAAGAGAAAAAGAGGAATCTAAAACAGAGGGATGCGGCAAAAAAACAGGCACTAGCGCAAGGGTGAAATCAGATAGAAGGACACGGCACAATAGTGACACAGGGTAAAACAGGCACAGGCACAAAAGAGTAAAGTCAGGCAGAAGGATACGGCACAATAGTAACACGGGGCAACAAGGATGCAGGACAATAATAACACGGGGCAACAAGGATACAGCACAATAATAACATGGGGCAACAAGAGACAGGCATGTGCACAAAACAGTGGAATCAGACAGGGGGATACGACACAATAATAACACGGGGCAACAAGAGACAGACACAGGCACAAAAGTGTGGAATCAGACAGGGAGATACGACACAATAATAACACAGGGCAACAAGAGACAGGCAAAAAGAGTGAAACACGGCACAGATCGAAACAGAGCACAGAATGCAAAAGTGCAAAGCAGAGGTCTAGCGACACTTACCAGAGCCCACTAGACACCAGGGAATGAGGCGCAGGCGGGTGCCTGCGGGTGGAGGAGGGCCTCAAAAACGCGAGCAGCAGCGTGGGCGGGGGTCGAGGACACGGAGGCAGCAAGGTGGTGCTGCGATCGTAGGGGAGCGAACTCCTGGCCAAAGGTAGGTCAGAGGTCGCTCTTGTTTGGCTTGTTTGGCACAGGTACCGCTTCCACAGGACTGGGAACAGTTACCTGTGACTTATCGCTTTACGCACAAGACAAACAATCTCTAACCCAATGCTCAATATCCCTGTCCAAACCCCAGAATCTCCCAGCCTTCCATGTTCTGCTTAAACAATCTATGTTCTCTGTTCATCCCAATACAACAGGCTCTCTTGGCAGCCCTTCGGAACATTGCAGCTGCTGGCCTGCCATTTTTAAAATGACCATCAAAACATGGCAACCCATTGTTTACCAACCATTGCGCCCAATGCCTTATCGTACCTGACGGGAATGAGGCTGGGAGAATATTACATTATTCCATCTGATGTTACAGATTGACGAAAAGACTCCAACCAGTCATTAATTCTACAATAATCCTTTTATGAATATATATGTTTATCAATATGAAGTGTCTGCATAACCTATTCTTCAGCCCTAATTCTACAACAGACAGTTGTATGCCACTGGGCAAATTGACAACCTCAAGAGACTTTTAATGACTTTAGTAGAGATTAGGGTTAGCACCCCTACAGAAACTCTTCCCTTCATTCATTTGAAGCGTTTACTATTTAAAGCTATGGAGCCTTCTACTGTTTTATCCTCTCTAAACCAAGATTCCTGGAGGAAGACCAGATGGTAATTCTTTATTTTATGGTCCAGATTGACAACCCCCTCAAAACACTCAAACCCATGTATGTTCCAACTTAGGATTCTCAGGATGGGAGACAGATCCCCGCTATATGGAGCGAGGTTCGAGCTGTATCCGGGGGGCAAATCTATTTTCCTGGTCCCACTTTTGAATCCCACTCTGAAATGCCATTCTGTCAGTCACAAAAACTACCCTTAAATTCTTAAGGTTCTGTTGGTCCTGCCCAAACCCTTTAGTGGTTGACATTGACCCAACTAGGGGGTAAGAAGAAATCAACTCCAGTGCCTAGGAGTCAACTCACTATGCATACTCCGAAAGGAGATGAAGCATGGGCCATTCATCTTTATGGGGATTTTAATTTCCAAACCAAGACTAGCTAGGTCTATTTCTGCCTCAACTACCATATTTGTAATGCAGGTGGAGGTACAACCAACTCTTGTTAATTCCCTCCCCTGGTCCCCAGCCTGAAATCACCTGAGGAGATCCAAGAGAGTGAGGGAATCTGCTGAAATATGCTCAGTACTTTAGAGTGATTCAGTGGATGCAGTTTCTTTGCTTTGTTCCCTCAGAAAATTATATCCAACATGAGAACATGGGTCCTTGGTTTGAAAGCAAGTGGCTTCTTTGCCACAACAATGCTCTCTTTACTCTTCCCTTTAGGCCCCCCCGTGTTGGGCCTGTTCCCCTTGCCAAGAGCTGGGGTGACATTTTACACAGCAGTGTGGTCTTTTATTAGGTGGGACTTCCTAGATGGTTGGTTCCTTTCTTCACCCGCTTAGTGAATGGTTGATGTCATTCACTAAGCGGGTGAGGAAAGCTTTATTCCCTTTTGAACCTTAAACCCTTTGGTTGTGCATGCACAGTACCTTTCTTCCTATTTTCCCCGTTCCCTCTACCCAACCTACACTCAGATGGGCTGGCTCCTATTTTCATCTTTCTATGCCCCTGCAAGAAGTAATAGCCTGAGAAGAACTTAGGGGTCTCAAAAATATATTGGGGGTTATTCTAACTTTGGAGGAGGTGTTAATCCGTCCCAAAAGTGATGGAAAAGTGACGGATTTACCACCAGCCGTATTACGAGTCCATTATATCCTATGGAACTCGTAATACGGCTGGTGGTATATCCGTCACTTTACCGTCACTTTTGGGACGGATTAACACTCCTCCAAAGTTAGAATAACCCCCATTGTGTCTCTTTCACATGTTTTAACTGTATAACTTGATTAGTGCTAACAACCACTAGAGTCTCTAAAATGCCTTGTAATGTGTTCTGCATGAGTAAAATTGCATTTAACAGGGACGATGATCCAGATGGCCGAATATCAATGGATGATCCAATTGATTTCTGAATTATATTTGACACTTGGGCCAATGGATCCTTCAAAAGCAGAGCCCCTCTCAGTTCCCAGGAATTCACACTGGAATGGGACCTGATGGCTCCAGGCCCTTCGATCACAATGATGCTGCCAGCGCATTAAGACAGGGTGAGGACAAAAGTCTGGGATCCTTATCCAGATCGCTAGAAAATAAATCCTCCAAGTTATCCTTTAGCTGTCCCCTTTTTCCTTAAAAAAACTTCACTTTTTGGACTGCACCTTGGAATCCCATCAACCTGTTCAAAGAAGGAATGGCACTAATATTAGAGTGCTTTGTAACAAATTTTCCTTTGGAAGTGGCAAGGAGGCAGGGAGATGCATTTTCTTTCATTACTGAGGTAGATTCTGATGCACTTGGATTAAAGTCTATTAAATCCATAGGTGCTATAACCACCTTCTTCCTCCTCTTACAAGGTCTCTCACACCCTTTACACTTACAATTCCTAACTAGCGCTCTCTTTTAAAGAAGTGTTGGAGGGGATAAAAGGAGCACAGAAGCTAAAATGAGTATGGAGTGCTATGTTAAACAAGAGTTGATTGTTCAAAAAAACAGACTTCTGGCCTCTAAATAGAGTGGATGAAACAAAACAAGCAGCTAAAAACTATAGGATTATAGAGAAGGTGAGTAGAGTCCCAAACCTCCTTTGCCGCTCAGCCAAGAGCACACTGCCACCGCACACTTAACATATGTGTACTTCTTTATAGTACAAGAAAAATAAGACTCTGTCTTCACAAAGATCCACATTTCGATGGTTAATGGAATAATGGCTAATAAACATTAGGAGCAGATGCAATAACCAAATATAGGTTCAGTGCACAGGACCCATGGTGCAGGACAACAACTCACACCCTGCTGCTCTTCCAGACTCTCCTGGCTCCTCGGATGAGTAGAACTCAGTAGCAGCCTACAAACCCCTACACCCATGCCACTAAAAATAAAACATGTTTACTGCACATTTGTCCCAAAGCTCAAATTCAAGGCCTGAGCTACTTGTGACCTTGTGAATCTGGATGCCTCCTTGGTTAATTTTCTTGTTCCCTAGTTCCTTAGAATTGCCAATTCCTCCTTGCTCCTTGAACCGTATGCCAGCCGCCGCCCAAAACCAGGCATTAAGTGCCCATGACATCACTGGCTTCCATAGTGAAGCCATAGTCAGTAATACAGTATTGCAGAGCATGGAGCATACTGAAGTGGAAGCAGGTAGGTGGGAATGAGAGCTTGCACTTGTGATATCACCCTGACAAGGATTATGGTTCCTGTTTGAGTACAGTCTCACGCCCTCTCTTACTGGGTCTTTTTCTTTCATGGACACTATGCTCACCCACACAAGTGGGGTACCATTTAGGCCAGGGTGTACCACTCCCCTTTATCGGCAGAGTTTGCTGAATTTGGGCACTCTGATTAGCACAGAGTTCCTAAATTCCATACTCTGGTGCAGAGCAGAGTTTGTTTCGCGCTCACAAGATTGTGTTTTGTCACTTTCTTGTGAGCATAACGATTCTCCTGGCCAACTAGCTAGTGTGTGCAAGACTTTGCATTCTCTTGTGGTGCTTCCAGCCATGCCGGCAGCTAAATCAAGCCACTCATGAGGGCCAACTCACTTCTGAAGTAAATTTTCAACTCCAAGGCCACAAAATCTAGTGAAAAAGAGTTTTTTTTTACTAGATTTTTTTCTCCAATGGACCCTGCAATTCGATTTTCAGATTGTGAAGCCTTTTTCTTTCCAAACAGGAAGTGAGTTAGAAACTCCAACTTCCTGTTCCTGTCCATCAGGCTCCTTCCAGTGCTTTGTCCATCCCCGGGTCACTTTTCACTTGTATTTAGAGATGGAAGGATCACTCTCTTTGTCTCCCGGATATAATTTTGGATTTAAGGACTTTGTTTTTGTGAAATCATAAAGTAAGTTCTAAAAATACTGAATAGGGATGTTGACTGTTTGCTTAGGCATGCATCACTGTACTTTGATTTGATTTGAAAAATGTGTAATTGTGGGTGCGCTGGAGTTTACGTATGGGCCTAGTTATTATTTATTTAGCATTTTGTTGATTTTTCACCTTTTGTAAAGGAAAATTGTTCCACAGCTCAGTACCTTTTCTACACATTTGTAACGTTTGCATTATTATTTTAGCATGTGGCCTAGATTTCCAAAGGGCCATTTAAGGCAGTCAGCCCGGGCCAGTACTAGTAGTGATCAGTGCATGAAATAAATGTTTCAGTTGTATATGTTTTAAAAACTTAATTTAGGGGAGGGATGGCATTGGATTAAATCTAAAATGTTGGCTATTGTTTGCTTTTCATTTTTTGCAAAAAGTGCAAAAGTTCAAAAAGTGTATATAATGTGGGGTAATAAATTATTATTTGATGGAATAGGAGGATATTGTTTGTTAATGTGGCTGGTGGCCATTTTGTGCCAGTGTCTCATTGCCTTAGGCTTCCATGTGTTCTTCTTTGGTCTCCTTGTTGTTCTTGTTTGAGCATGTGGCTGGTAGCCATTTTGTATATGAAGCCAGTGTCCCTTTTCCATAGGCTTTCATGTGTTCTTCTTTGGTCTCCTTGCTCCTTGTTCTTGTTGTTTGTGCATGTGGCTTGCAGCCTTATTGTGCATGCAGCCAGTGTCTCTTTGCCATGTGCTTGCATGTGTTCTTTGTTTGCTATGCCTCCTTGCTCCGTGTTGTTGTTGTTTGATCAAGTGGCTGGCTGGCAGCCATGCCAACTAGCGTTCCTTGCGATAGGCTTGCATGTGGTTCTTGTTTGCCATGGCTCTTTGCACCTTGTTGTTGTTGCTTGACCATGTGGCTCGCTGTTAGCCATTTTGTCCATCCTATCAGTATACATTTCCATAGCCGTGCATGTGCTCTTTGTTCTCCATGCTTCCTCCTTGCTCCTTGTTGTTGTTTGTGGCTGGCTGGCAGCCATTTTGTGCATATACTTTGCAGCGAGTGACTCTTTGAAATAGGCCTATATACAAACATTGTTAAATATTGATTTGTTTTGTAAGTTTCTAGTTCTATTTTTTCTATTTAAATTTTTACATTTTTGATTGTTATGCCATTTTTATTTTATTGTTTAATCTATTTTACATTGTAATTTTTATATTCTATTTTTATTTTTTATACATTTTTTACTTTTTATTTTTTATTTTTTGTAAATTTCTTTTTATTTTTGTATATTTTTTATTTTTTATTTCATTGCTTTTTTAATTTAAATTTTTTATTTCTTTTTATTTACATTTTTATATGTTATTTTATTTTTCAGGTATTATTTAAATTTTAATTTGTATTTAATTTTGTATTTTTCCTTGATCCATCCATCAGAACTATTCCATCTCTCCATCCATCCATCCATCCATCCACCCACCAAAGAAGCACAAAGCAGCAGAAAAATCAACAGCATAATTCATTTAATAATAATCACATTTTCCCTGGACTACCTTTCTGCCATAGGTTATTTAAAGGATTATTCCATTTACCCATGCACCTCACTCTGACTACCCCAGGTGTCTCCTTTAAAGCAGATGGAGGTAAAGCAAAGAGCTAGATCTACCTGTTGCGCTGTCTGGTTTGAAGTTAAATTTTTTAATGGTGTGGTTTGGTTTGCTTTTACAATGTTTGATTAAATAGGTATATTAAATAAGCAACCAACCACACTATGCTTGCATTTCTCTGTACTATATTCAACCTGCTGCAATAATGCCACATTACACTAACTACATGTTTTTCATGCTTGGTTCTTTTTGGGTGTACAAGAGAAGGGACCCCAAATCACCTGCAGTACTACCAATAAGAAGGCCTTACAGTTACTTCTGTCCACAGACACCAAACTCTTTTGCTTGTGGATCTTATTGTCACTGCCAACCTACAGCTTAAGATGCGCTAACGCAGGTTTGCATCAAAAAGTATAAATCAGGGACTTATCGTTTGTGGCAGC
This sequence comes from Pleurodeles waltl, assembly GCF_031143425.1. NCBI lineage: Eukaryota > Metazoa > Chordata > Amphibia > Caudata > Salamandridae > Pleurodeles > Pleurodeles waltl. The sequence goes on from NC_090436.1 coordinate 845,628,819, forward strand.
CCTCTGCCCAAAATGGAAGGTTCCAAGCCGGATCCATTTTGCCAGAGTTGCTGTTCCAGAGCTGCATCACGATGTTCTGCAATTGGTTGGACAAGCTTTGCAGCAAAGTGTTGTCCACACTATCCAACTTACGACAGACATAAGGACCACTTGTCAGGTGACTGATTACATGTGCATCACTGCACACTGGGTCTCTTTCTGAGGCTAAAGCAAAATTTATCTACAGGTCTTGGTCCTGAAGAAATTTTTCAAAGCATTCAGAAGCATGCAACAGTAGCCATTTTCAACATGGAGAAGTTACACACAGCTGCAAACATCCTGGAGAAATGTAATAACAAGGTGTCTGAATGGCTGTGATCCACATGGATTAAAGTTAGATTAGTTGCCACAGACAATGGTAGTAACATAGTCAAGGCCATGGAGGGCAGTGGCTATTTCAGGGTCCTGTGTTTGGGGCACTGGAACAAGCTGGTTGTGCCATATTTCTTTAAAAACAGTTGTGGATTATTCAGCGTGACGACAGAGTACCAGTTAAAGTCCTGATACATGAGATACCATCACGTTGGAACTTGACCAATTATATGTTGAAGCATCTGTCTGAGTAGTACAAACAGATCAATGTCTATGTCATTCAAAGAGAAGCTGATGCAATTGGGGAAGGTATAACCATAGATGCGGACAAATAGGGCCTAGTCTAATGCTCACACAGATGCTGCTCCCTTTTGAGGTTTTCACGTGGGAAGTTAGCAAGGAGAACAGTACAATGGGCCAAGCCATACCTTTATTGCATCTGCTACAGGACCAGCTAAACAAGTTGTCTGAAAGGTTTGTATTCAGGGAAGCAAACGAAAACCCAGAAGTGCATGCCTTGGTGTATAGCTTAAGCTGTCCCTTGACTTGTATTGCAAGGCTGAAAAATGACATCATCCTGTCCAAAGAGTACATCTGTGCCAGCCTACTTGATCCACGCTACAAAAACTTCTTCCCACTATCATTCCATTTTCTGAAGGGGATGTTTGTTTCACAATACAAGAGGTGGATTGTTGAGCAAGTAGGAGAATTGGACGAAGAACGGCTGGAACTTGGAGTCCCACTCTGCAGTGCTGGGATGCAGGCTTCAACTACCAGAGAGGACAGTCATGTCTCACATCAACCAACCTCGCCAACAAGAAAACTGTCAACAATTGCAACAGAATAAACAGACCCAACCTCTGCATTGGCTTGGTTTCAAGTGGCAGGTCTTAAGTCCAGTGCCAAGGTGAAGGAAAAAGCAGTCGAGCAGGTGGCAGCATCAATGACCATTCGAGTATTGTCCAGGAGTATCTGGATGACCTAAAAGAGGTGAATATTGATCAAAACCCATTGATGTGGAAAGATGGGCCAATGGCCAGAGCTCAGCGTGTCTACTGAATGTCTTTTCAGTGTATCTGGTGCAGCTGTAACAGTGAGAAGAACCAGTCTCTCTCCTTCAAACGTGTGGAGATTAGCCATGATTAAAATTAACTAGAATTTTATACCACCTGATTACACCATTCCTGAAACCCCACAGGAAGAGGAAGAGGATCATCAGAACAAAGGGAGTTGGCTGACCAACATGTGGGCGAACCACCAGTGTTTGAGGACAGCTCTACTTCCAGGACTGAGTATGCCAGTGTCACCATAGAAATCTTTAATTATTTCACGTTGAACTTTTTTTGTCTTTCTTTCTTTGCAAAAAAAGTAAAACAATATGTTTGTGTGTGATTTATGTTGCCCCATCATTTTATAGTCACATATAAGCCCAGATTGGAGTTGGACACATGTGCAGTAAAGAAGCCCCCACATACCTTTCGGGACTTTGGAGACAATGCCTGCCTCCTTCACATGCCACTGCCTATCCTATTTTTTTTAGATCACCTAACAGGGCTGCGCTAGATGATTATTGATTAAAACAAAAGACTGTCAGTGCCAATGTCAAATTCCAATATATTGTGTTGATACCATCCAAGAGGAGATATTTTGTTTAACCATCGTGCTTGGATTGGAAGAGGTAACTACTCCTATTACCAAAGTAACTCTTTTTGTACTAATGAGTGGTCATATTGAGTATTTGCGAATTGTGTGTGATGACTGATGTTTGTGGTGGCTGACAGTGAGGGAAGGAGTTCAAGAAGTTTGTAACCTTGTTTCAGAGGATTTGCAATGTTTGGGGGCTGATGGGTGATCATTTTTTTCCTGAGAGTAATTGGCCTTTCAAACTCAGTGAAATCTACCTGCTGCGTCCACTCCTTTTTTTCTGGTTCCTCAGAACAGACCAGCAACTTTAGTAACCAAACACAAATTTACACAAAATACCCTAGTTCTGTTTCTCTAATTGTTCTGATCTTCATCTCAACTGCAGTGCACTTCACAGGTTTACCATGCTCAGTTTGGGACTGGGACAGAGTTACTCAGAATCTGGAGGAGGAGGATGGAAGGACTCAGGGCAGAACTACCTCAACAGCTAGAAGAGGAAAGTTATTGACTTTAAAGAGAAGCCATGATGGTGGCTAAGGCTCTGAGACCTAGCACTAACTCAGCTCTGTGCAGTGGGGAGAGGTGCTGCATATGTGTTTTCTACATTGCTGGCTCAAACACAAAACTCCTTATGTTCTTGCTCTGCCTCTGAGTCTTCTTGGTACACTCCTGACTTCTCATGAAGCTTACCTTGCTTCCTTTTGTCCTTCTCCTTTATCTATAATACAGCTACTGTTTTTTCTCAGTATGCAGGTCTTCTCCTACTCCTCTCCTGCATGAACAAAACTTAGGGAAAGCTCAAGAATCCTGCTTACCTACCGGACACGTTCAGACTTCAGACACCCAAGGGTGACCAACGTTCCAAGCAGAATGGAGAGAAGCATTTGGCAATTAAGTGTCATTTTCCTTTTAACAATCACAATTTTTAGAACTGTGTGGGTTATCTTCAATCTTCCATAATTGATTTTTTTCAAAAATAGAGGAGATAACGTTTAGGATATACTATCCGGGTCCTCTCTGGGGCAGAAGGGCTGTTTAACTGAACTGTATCATACTTATACCTTTGTTTCCAAATCCTTCCACAACAGATTGATGATGGTGTGCTGCTCAGCACCCCAATGAATATTGCTGTAATTTCATTTGTTTGGCGTTTGTCTTTGTTACAACTTTCATTGAGGCTCGAACTCTCTTTCCCCGGGCTGTGTAATTTATTGAGGTGTGAATTACTTTTACACCAAAAATGAATAACACACGTGCTGGGGTGGAACTGGAGAAACCAACACCAACTGACTGCATGACCTTTTAACTACTTCTTCTTGAGGAATATTCCACATCGGTCCAATTAAATCATCAATCATGCCTTATGTTTGTGTTCTGTAAACTCTTCACCAGGTCCAACCATTCGAGTCTGAGCCCACTTTTCCTGACTTCTGACTGATTTTATTACCTAAGTTTAGTTTTTATAGCTCCCCTCCAGTGCTCAGAAGAAATTGAAATTGCTAGATTTTAATATCATACCAGGTCTTCTTTGCTGTGTGTCAAATATTGTAATTGTAGTAGTCTGGTCTCAGTCGTTCTAAAGTTATGATATGATGACCAACTAACTCTCTGTTTGACTTTTCTTTCAACCGAGTTGTCAAATATTGTAATTGTAGTAGTCTGGTCTTAGTCGTTCTAAAGTTATGATATGATGACCAACTAACTCTCTGTTTGACTTTTCTTTCAACCGAGTTGACAATAATGCATAACCCTTTGATTAATCCTAAGGTTCGAGTAATGCCTTCTGTGAAGTTCTGTCCTCCCTGTTAGCTTGCAAGCCTGCTACTACTACCACCTACCAGCTCCTTAAGAGTAATGATGCCATCTTGGGAACATCCTGCAGTAAGAAGAAGATAACTTCCTGGCTTCATCTATTCAGGTAAGAAAAGAACTATGGATTGAAGTAGTTAACTTGTTTAGTTAGTAAGTATAGCTCTTACTAAAGAAGATGTTGTCTTACTTGTCTATGTGTATCTAGTTTTTTTTTGGCAAAATAGACAAAGGCAATCATCCACTAGAGATCAAAATAGTTTAGTTTCATAATAATGCAATAAAGCAAGGGTAGCCTTTTAAGTAAATGTCATACACTTTTAAAACAGATTTAAAGAGACAGGCTACACTAAAGGACAGCAGTCCAAACTGAAACCCCCACATAAACATTTGACAGAGGCATAAATTAAGTAATATACATTATCCCCTTTCTTATTCTACAAAATACAACACCCACCCTTTCCACCAACAACAAACCCATCCCTCTCACAAACAAATAGCCCTGTTCCCAAGTCCAACAAAAATTCTACCTTGAAGTCAATCAAAACCCATCCCAACTCCCTCTCCACTGTTTCCACCCACAAGTTCAGAGTAGGGGCCGGATATCATTGATGGCCGCCGCAATGCATGCTACTCAGTGGTCCATCAGCGCAAAGTGTTGCAGGATGTGGGGTTGAAATATGCAGTCCTGGACCTTGTGTGAGGAGGGGAGGCAGCAGTGATGGAACTGGGACGGGTTGATGGCTGTGGTCTGCAAAGGTGTTGCCAGTGCTGCTGGGAGGCTGGAAGTGCTGGTGGCCAGCTGGAGGAGCTCGGGTCAGCGGCCATAAGTGCTGCCTTAGCCTCCTCCTCCTGGAGGCCTACCAGCCACCTATATTTGTTTCTGATTCCCTCCAGCCTCAGATGCTAGAGCCGTCTGCTAGCTCTAGATGAATTGTTTGATGTCCACCAGGAATAGCTATAGCAGGAAAGAAAAAGAAAAAGGACAAATTATAAACCATGCTCAGTTCAAACATTTTTGTTTTTAAAACAGTGGCACAGTAGCAGTAAATTGCTGATCCTTTAGGGAAATTGGAATTTGATGTGGCTGATTATTTACGACGAGTCACTGGGCCATTTTCTACTCATACATGCCCCAATGTAGTCGACTTGATGTCTGAATGTCAAAAGGGTAAAATTTGAACTGGCATAAATCCATTATGGAAGCTATGAAATATTTACTTATACATAAATGTGATGCAGGCCAAAAGGGATTTGAATTTTTTTTGGGTGGCAGGGACAGAGAGTTGGAAAAAATAAAGGACTGATGTACTAGGATGTGACAGAGTGGGAACTGGGGTGGAAGGGAAACACATTTTGAGTTTGAATGCATTGACAACTTTGTAAATACTGCATTAACTAAAGAAGATGCACACATTGCACAGAAAACAGTATTGTACAATGCCACACTACATTTACACCATAGTTTCATTGGTGACTAATGGGGAGGGATGTATGACCATGATAGGTGGGAGGATGCATATCTGCCTTGCTTCAACTGCAGGGAGACAAGGGAGAAGACAGAAAATTAAAATACCCCCACTTTGAACCAAAGCTTTGATAACCATGCAGACCAACCACGCAAATTAGGTGAACAGCAGACATATCCCTCTCCACAAGCAATTATACAGTCATATTTTCGTTCATCTATTTTATTCACCCTTTGATACCCTTTGCTACCTATCATTGTATTTAAGCTTACACTCTCTCATCGAGTCTTTCACTATTCCAATCCAGCTATCCATATTTATCCATTCTTCCATCCAGGGACTCACCTATCTAATATCCAACCTTTCAAACACCCTGCTTTCACCTATCCATCCGGCAGTTACTCATATATCTTTATTACTATCCACCCATTCCTTACTCGAGCATACTCATTTAACCTTCCTTCACCCAATGAGACATCCTTTAATTTCCTTTCACCCCTTTTAGCTGTCTTCACCCACCCTTGCATCTCTTATCATTCACCTATGAATCTTTCTTTTCCTTTCACCTACACATCTGTTCACTCACATACTATTTCACCCATTCTTTCTTTTAGCCGTCCATCCTTTACTTTTCCATCAAGTCCTCATTTTTAGCCTCCATTCAATCACCAAGATGAGCTTTTGTCTGCTGATTTGTAGAGACAAGAGTCCTTTAAGATTAAGAACGCAATCTTCACTGTAGCTGCTCAACCAGGTGCTTCACAAACAATGCCCTTGCAGTGAGTTTATTAGTAATTGTCATTGAGCAAGAGCAATATGACTTGCACGTGCCTGTTCCTGCTACATCCGGTTCTCCCCCTCTGACTGCTGCAGTGGCAGTCGGTGAGGTTGGAAAAAACATTACACAATTTAATTCCAACAAAATAAATAGAACCGCAGTAGATCACAACAGTTCTATCTTCTTCAATCATTCTCTATAGGAATTGTGTTGGTGTTAGAAAAGCAAGGTAGAAAAATGAACCGCAACGTTTCGTAATGAAGGGGCAGAGCTCAGCTAAGTCACTGAAGTGCAATAAAGTGGTGGAATACTTTGGTCAGTCCATGAGAGCCTATGTTGAGGTCATGGTTGGCAAATACAACGGGCATGAGCAAGGAAAAGAAAACACTCACACACATGTGTAGAAAAGCTGACGTGGGCATGGAATCTAGTCGGTGAGGTACATGTCCTAAAAATATTTCCACTTAATAATAAGTATAAGTCCGCAAAATATATAAGGGGAGAAGGTAAAGCTAAGAGTAGTAGAAGAAAGCCAGTACAGAATGCAGGAAGGAGAATGTCTGGTGCAGAAGAAACATGTATATAAATAGATAAATCCGGGGATAGCAAGAATTTAACAAAGCTTACATAGAACGAAAATAAGTACAAAAATAAAAAGACACGCACAGCAAAACTAAAAGAAAAATTATTTGAAATGAGGAGAGGTAAAAAAGAAAAAGAAAAGTGGAGAAATAAAAATAATATAACAGGAAGACTTACTGGGGCCAGCAGATCTGCCAGCACTAGCACAGGTGGTGGCACTAGAATACTGGTACTGACACCCTCTGCTCCCGGATCTGGCGATGCTGTTGTCCTCTTCTTCCCCTTTGGTGCTGAGGTAAGAAATAAAGAAGATAAAATTATCTGATTAGTGGTACAGCTAATCTCCCAAAAAACGTTTTTTGACAAGCAGAGGCAAATACAGTAACATTGTACTTTTCTGTAACATATTGCCTAGTATGAGGGACTCAACTTGAGTTGACCTATTACTTTTACTTTCCTTATTCTTACACCTATCCCCTACCCCAAATTTCCTAAACTACAAGCCATACTATTTTCAAACTTTTGGCACAGAGCAGCACCGCAAGATTTCTTGCAGAGCTTCCATGCATCAAAAGGAGAGTGCAGGAATGTGCTGTATCTACAATAGACATGATGCATTCCTGTCGTCCTTTTCCTCTAGGTTGGTGCCCAACGGGCTGCCATGAGCCAATGCAGGCTCCCTGCACCATGCTGTAAGGGTGCTTGCGTTGAGGGGATGATTGTTTTTGTCCAGGAAGGGACCTTCCTGCAAAAAAACAATTGCAAGAGGAGTTTCTAACATAACACCCATGACATGCCTTCCTGTCACAGGGTGGGCTAACGTAGTGACTTGCGTTGTGGAACGACAACAAACACATACAACAATAAATAAATAAATATCACTCAACAAGCACTGACACCTCAATGCCCAGCAGGTCCTGTTCCCGGTCGATAATGTCCACCCAATTGTGCATCAACCGCTGCTGCGTCTTCTGGCTCTCAGTGTGCTGACAAACCAGCCACCGCACCCTCCCCCACAGCAGTGAACACTCCTGAAGAGTGTAGCCAGAACTAGGCCTGTTGCCTGCTGTCAGCATTGAGAGGAGGTGGTGCTGCACCAAAAAAACTAGTGCTGCCACTTCCTCCTCAGTGAAGATGGGGCAAAGCTGCACCCCTTGGCGGTGCCAATGCCCACAAAGTAAGCGGGTGCTGCTACTTTGATTTGACATGGTGCTGGGTGGGGAGGGGTGAAGAAAAGAAGAAAAAGAAAATGAAGGAAGGAAGAAACAGGAAAAATAAACAAAAATACAAAAAGACACAAAAAACAGGACGTTTTCTTCAAAACAGTAAAATATAATAGACTCAGATTAACAGAGGCTAATAAAATAAATAAAAATTAAGGGTAGATTAATTAGGAGGGTGGAGGATCACAAAGATAAAAAGGGATGCAAAAACAGGCCCAGAACCTTAAACAAAGTGAAAAAAAGGATGTTGCGCCCTTAAAAACTGCTTGGTGTCGTTCACAAGCCTTTTTCAATGCAATTACGTATGTCGCATTGCGTTTGATGCCAAATGTAATGCAAGCGGGCGGAAAAGAGAACTCCACCCGCTAGCAGAACTCCGTGTAGAGTGACAGAGTTTTTTTTACAACTTCACAGAGCTCCGCATAGCGGGACTCTGTGCACTCTGCCCACCCATAGTGCCATTTTCATTCGAAGATGTGTGAAAATGCTGGGCTAAGGACTTTGTGGATCACTAAAGGTTATGGAAGTTTCCCTCACAAAAATGTGTGTTTTTAGCAAAAGGTTAACAAGGGCTTCTGGGTAAAATAAATCTTGTGAAAACCACACAAGTCAAATCACCATGGATTTCCCGTCTTTAGTTTTCAGCAATGTCTGAATGTAGATGTTTTGAGACAGCAGAGCACAGGTCCACAATCCTCAGCTACCTAGACTGTAAAAAAAAGTTCGTTTTCAGTTGAAAAAATCTTATCTTTCCTTTTTGGGCCCTTTATTTTCGAAGGTGCTAGATCCACTCATACAAATGGGAGATTTGTGGGTAGGTTTGGTGGTTAGAAATGTGTGAAACCCTAAGGATTCTCAAACGTTCTCTCACAGAAAATGTGTTTTTAGTCAAAATGTGAGGTTTGCAAGGGCTATGAGGTAGAAACTCCTCATGAGATTCATGCAAGTCACTCCACTCAGGACTCTCCTGGCTGTTTAGTTTTTAGAAATGTCTGGGTTTGGTAGTTTTTTCTGGGTGGGGGAGGAGCTACTGCACTAAATCTACAGGTACCCAAAATGTAAGAATTGTGTTCATTTTGCAGTGTGAAATGTGATGTCTCCAGGACAATGCTTTTTGTGTTTTGTGTTGCAGGCGTTAGCCCTCGCTACACAAATGGAGTACCATATTTATTAGGGGACATGTGGGAACATGTAATATTAGAAAATTAGCTGTTAGCACTTGGACGTCTCTGCACTTCTGGCTCCCAAATGTAAGTCACTGTGAATGCACTTTGAATCACATAATAGTATAGATACCCAACATTGGTACACTCAGTATCTTGTGTGCAGTTGAGAAATACATACGTTTCCTTCACACCCATTTTTCAGTCATTATATTTCACCACATTTTTAGACCTGGCAGCGTTAGGGTGGTTTTCCCCCAACTTTTTTCCTGCCTCCTTCCATTTTTCTGATCTCGTTTTTGCTGGTTTCAGGACTGCCCACTTTACCACTGCTGATGAGTGCTGAAGTATTTATGCTCTCTCCCCTAAACATGGTAACATTGGCTCATACCCAATTGGTATTTTTTTATTTACTTGTAAACTCCTAGTAAAGTGCACCACATGTGCTCAGGGCCTGTAAATTAAATGCTACTAGTAGGTCTGCGACAGTCCCACATAAGTAGACCCTTAACCATTTCTCAGGCCTACCATTGCATGGCCATTGCATGGCCAGTGCCTGCAGTTTCACTGCCACTTTGACTAGGCATGTAAAAGTACTTGCCAAGCCCTACATCTCTCTTTTATTACATATACGTTACGGCTAAGGTAGGCACTAGGCAACCCATACGGCAGGGTGCTATATAAGTAAAAGGCAGGATACATATTTGTATGTTTTACACGTCCTGGTAGTAAAAAACACCCAAAGATGTTTTTCACTATTGTGAAGCCTGGTCCTCTTATAGGCCAGCATTGGAAATACCCTTATATCTTTTAATTGGTCATTTCTGATCTGAAAGGAGTGGCATTGTCATGTTTGGTGCGGTTGGAATGGAAGCTAGAAATCCTGATTGCCGTTGAAGATTAATTTAACATTACTATTTTAGAAATGCCAGTTTTGGAACATAGGCATTTCTCTGCCTTTACTGCCTACAGCCTGCATCCAATCCATGTCTGGTCTGTGCTTTTTGACAGCTCCCCTTTTGCATTCCCCCCAGACAGCTATGTGCTAAGGACACTTAGCTGCATCTGCATTCATCTGCATACTGATGGGTCTTCCTGGGCAGGAAGGGTGGAGAGGCTCTCACTTACGCTTCGAAGGCTAGTAGCCTAACCTCACACAAAGGACTGATGACTCCCACAACAGTTCTCCTGGCTGACAGGACTGGGTTGAAAGGGGAACTGGTACACTTATAAACCACTCTTTGAATTTCCCACACTTTGGGCATTTACACTAGGCCTGGGACCCCCTAAAATCAGACACTTCTGGACTTACAACTGGACTCTGTCAATTCTGCCCAAAGGACTCATCTGGACTGCTTTTCTGGAAGGCCTGTTTTCCTGCTTTTTGCCCTGCCGCCTGCTACTCCATAACTCTGCTGAAAGGACTTTGCCTTGCTCCACAAGTGATCTCTAAGGGCCTGGAGGGAGCTTGCTTCATGCTAAGAAGTCTCAGGGCCATCAAAGTCTTCACCAGAGGGAGAAAATCAACTGCACTGGAAAACCGATACAACACCTGCAAAAATCAATGCATCACCTGCAGAATCGACACAGCTCCTGCCTCGCTGCTGAAAAATCATGGCAGAACCACTTGAATCCATGTAGCACCTGTTTCATCATCACAATGCATTTAGGATTTTTGCTGCATCACCCCTGGGCATCAAAATATCCCTGCATCACAGTAAAGAGCCAAGGCTGTGCACCTGGAAATCAACACATGACCTTGCCCGTGAGAAATTAATTTGTGCATCACCCCCACCGCACCATAAAAATGTATGCATTGCTTTACTTTCTAACATCACCTCCTCTGCAGCCCTCTGCATTGTTGTTTTTGACGTTTCCCAGGTACTTTATGCTGAAAAGATACATCCATTGATTCCTATGTATGAAGACGTAGCTAACCTTCTAAAAAGGGATTTCTTGACTTGTGCATATTGCATTCTTGTAATTTTAGACCTATTTTTTTCAGACAAATATTATCTATTTTTCTAAAGTGGTGTGAAGTACTTTTTGTGAAGTTTTCACTGTTACTATATGAGTTATTGCACAAATACTTTAAACATTGCCTTCTAAGTTAAGTCTGCCTGGTCTATGCCAAGCTAATGGAGGGTGAGCACATGATAATTTAGGTTTCTGGAATCCTCTTCCATAATACATACAATTTCTTTTAAATTGGGAATAGCAAACATTGTCATCAAGCACATAGCATTGATAAGTGGAAACATTTCTTGCCAGTACAAGCATGTCGGATAATTGACAAAGGGCCTGATTGCGACTTTGGCGATCCGACTGCCAGACCGCCACTGTGGCAGCCACCAAAAGGCAGCCACGTTGGCAGTCATACAGACCACCGTATTACAAGTTCCACAGCCAGGCCTGCCAAAAAACAATGGAGTTCTTCAAATGGCTGTGCGAACCACGGCGTTTGTCGCTTCCCACAGTAAAACACAACACCGCATTGGTTAGATTTGAAAACAACACAGCTGACATACATTCACACACTCGACACACCTACCAACCACACTATAAAACTCACCCTTTCACACACCACAATCCTTTGCATCTCGCACACCCAACACAGAAACCAGTGCAACATCAGACCAAACCAAACCATAGATTAGGCACCCCACCATATTACACAAAGCACATATCACACATCCTCACAACACCCCCAAGACAACTATTTGTACCTCGTCACACTATTTAGCCCCCATCACCCCCTCTTCACACAGCACCTACAAACTAGTTTGATCATGGTGGATGAACTCATTAGAGTAGAGCCACATATCTTTGAAGCCCAGTCCATCAGAACCACTATCACTAGGAAAATTATTGCCAGTGTTCTTAAGTTCTTCCCACAGCAAAAAATCTTCCCCTTTTCCTTGTACCCACGTTGGTTGCAGCGGCGTCCTCACTCCCGGTGGCTCTTGCATAGGCTGTTCTTAGAACTAGCTTCTTCAGGTTTAACTGGCATTCAATATGGTGGCTGCAAATCTTTGTGAGATTAGTGCTTTAAAGTTTCTACCTTAGTCTTGTGCTGAAGCTTCCCTCCAGCTGTTTCTCTCTGGGAGCTGTACACTTCAACTGTCATCCTGAGAATATTGAGCAGTGTTCCAGAGGCACTTTGTTTCATATAGGATTCTTCCAGTTTTGAGTAATTAATTATTTGTCTTGTTACGGTGTGCACACCAACTACTGTTTCCCTTCTGAAGAAGCTGAATTTCTACCTTCTTCCAACAACTGGCTATTGGCTTCCTGAGGAGAATTTGTTTTGGCTCAACAGAACTTCAAGCAACTGCAGTAAGGAATCCTTTTGTATAATTTCCAGACTTGCCAATATATACATATATATATACATATATATTTAAAAACTCTTTGCCTTGCAGACTTGCTAGTCTTAGAGACAAACTTCAGTGCTCAGACTAATTCCTAGAGACTGTGATTGAGAAAACTGAACCTTGAGAAGGAGTTTTCGGTTCCTGTAAAAGACATTAGTAAATTGTATTTTTGTGAACCTTTGAACTGTTCTCCAGAGAACATTTGATACCTCTGACTCCTGGAGAAAAGAAGATATTAAGTTCACATTGTTGTCTTAGGGAGAGGCTAGTCTCTCAAAACATCCAGGTTAGGCTAACAATAGAATTGGGTGAATGTGAATGGTTGAACAGTTGAATGCACAGTAGGAATGTACTTATCTATGCTCTTATTACCCACCTACAGGTCCTTCCTTTAAAGAAATCCCAATAAGAAGAAAGGTGCAGGTTACAGAAGCACACACTAAATATTCTATTTTCAAGTCGGAAACACAGGCTGGAAGTGGATCTGGAGGCGGTCTCTCTTTTCCTATTCCCATTACCCTTTCCCCATAGCGGATGCAGGGTTCAGAAATCAATACATTCTTAGCACACATCTGTTGGAGGGAGTTGGGTAAAAGGCCTCTGCTCCTGTGGAAGTTTGAGTTAATGGGTAATCTCCTGACACGGGGCAAAGGATAGTTGACAGAGTGAACAGTGTAGGCAGCTACCCGCGAACAAGGGATGACATCAGGAAGAGATTGAATGACCTCATGGGGAAGGTGCATTCTACGTCTGCCAGGCACCAGCTGTCAGTCCACAAGACTCGGAGTGGTCTCCCACCTCCTCCCCCGCAGTTCACATCATGGGAGGAGAAGGTCTTGGTCATTCTGCGGGCTTGACAAGAATATCTGGGGGAGTTGAGTCGGGAAGTCAGACCGCAAAATTTGCCCACCAAAATGGAATGGCATGCATGCTCACTGATCACCTTTCCCCACCTACAATGTTACACCACACAACAGTCCAGTGTCCACCTGTTCCTAAACCCCTTTCTGGCCTCCTACATGACAACCACACCCACCTAGGAAAACAACATCTCTGTATGGTGAGTGTGGTACAGGGTTTGACCGCACTGCAACTCCAGCATGCACTGTTCCATTATCATTAAGACCAGAACAGTGTAGACCAATCCAAATCGCTACCTTTGTCAACTCCACACTGGGGTGTACCCACCTGAGAGTATTCAAACTGTACAGTGTGTGGCTAGGACAGGCCAAAACAGCAACGCCAAGGTTAGCATGCACTGTCTACTTAATGCAAAAAGACATGCTGACTCTGCATCTGTCCTAACATCCAGTTTCATCAACTCGCTATGAAAGGCTAGCCACCTGAGAGGATCACTTATGTATGCTTTGTAGAGAACTTGAGGAACAGTACCTCTATCTCCAATAACTAGGACACTGTCCACAACAACATTGTGCTGCTGTCTGTTAAATCACAAATGCAGGTTACCTACTTGGGAGGGACCAACATACAGATCATGGTATACTCTGCGATCTGCCTAATCAACTAGTTCCATCTTGTGCAGATAAGCTAAGATGTCAATAATGTGGAAAGGAAGTACAGCCTACCTTATGTGCCCAGTGAATGTAGGACATCTCAAAGGTACCAAAATGCTTCATCTAAATGTTTGTGGCAGGACACATATTCACAGTGTACTGACCACAAAATGACAACTAAGATATACAACAACAAGGATCCAGGTCTGCCCGCATCACAGTCCACTCGGTCTTGGGATGACCTAAGCCATATCATGCACATCCACTGTTTTGACTGCACTGCTGGAAAAGTAGTCCATGAACAGACATCGAGGTGCCACGATACTCAGACATCCTATAGCAAGGTGACTTGAAATGGAATTGGACTGTTTACCAAGTGTCAGGTCTATACAGTTGATAGCAGGTGTGCCTCTCATATAAAGGGAAAATACAAAGCCAATTCGTACATGGCTTTAGTAAAATGTCACTATAAACTGTTGGTGGTACATGTCACAATACAAACTGGAATACACTGTCTCTCAGTCCAACAGGTCTACCTGCCACTGGGTACACAGACACCTATCAAGACAGTACTACTCCCCCCATGGATCAAACCCTCAGTGAGGATACTACTCCTGGACATGTGGACGTGGAGGACGGCGCTGACCAATCTGGGGAACCTGGTCAGATGACACCCGTCAGTCTCACCCTGACCAGTCGACTTCTCCCAGCCCTGTAGCATCAACATCTCAGGCAACTAGTCATCCCCAAACCTGGGTGCTGAGGACTGATTCAACAATCTTGTGCACCCCCGTCCAGGTACCTGTATTACAACTAGACAGCTTTGACAATGATGGAACTGGACCCAGCATTTGGGGCCACACTGTGCCAACGGTGCAGAGACGTGGGGGTAGGGTGCTTGGGAGGGATGGTGGGGGCCAGCAGAATGAGGCTGACGGGGCTGGGGCAGGACAGGATACCATCACCCAACTTTTGGTAGCTTACCAACAATCCCAAGACGTGATGGGCCAGGTACTCAATGAACTCAGGGAGATGACGCAGCTGCAGAGGGATTACCACCATGAAATATTGCAACATTGGGAGGCCAATAATGCACCTTGGCCTCCCTAACAGGCATGCTGAGGGACATGAACACCACCATGTACAGGGATCAAGGACAACACCAGACCCCTTACATTAGCCTATTCATATCTGCCTCTTTGATCTAAGTGGCAGCCAGTGGAAAGCCCTGACAGTGAAAGGACCTGCCTCAGACACCCCTGCCTCTGTAGCAGAAGACCCCTTTCCCAAATGTGGATGTCCACTCAAACAACCAGGAGGTGCAGATGCTAAGAACTTAACCAATGCCAGGAAGTGACTCCCTTATGGATGGAGCCCCTTTGTGTGGCATAGAGTCACTCTGTTCACTGTTCTTCACACCCTATCCATTTTCCAGGATAGTAGGACACTGGACTTTAGACTTCAAATGTTGTGGAGCTGCTCCAACGATTACAACCACTATGACTGAATCATTCAGTCTTTGCGTTTTTGTTTTAAACAAAATCCACATCTATGTTCATAGCACATGTGAATAAACTCAACTGGAACACAATCAATGCCTAATAGTGTTTTTCATCATTATGGGACGTACAATGTAAAATTCATGTGTTGTAAATGAGGGACCTTTAGATGGTCATGTAAGGAGGGAAGTGGCATAGGCAGTGTCAGACTAAGGGGGTTATTACAACTTTGGAGGAGGTGTTAATCCGTCCCAAAAGTGACGGTAAAGTGACGGATATACCACCAGCCGTATTACGAGTTCCATAGGATATAATGGACTCGTAATACGGCTGGTGGTATATCCGTCACTTTACCGTCACTTTTGGGACGGATTAACACCTCCTCCAAAGTTGTAATAACCCCCTTAGTATTACTAGCAACACAAGTGGTCACTCACACCAATTTTTTTGTTTACACTATACAGCCATAGGCTGCTAATATGTCTCAACTGTAATTGCCAAGAACAATTAAGCATTGTTTCCTCTGGCTACATATCTCAAAGTACTATCCCCTATCTACAGAAGAAAGGGCTGTGTAAGACCCTGTCCCGTAGTATATGCAACATATTGTTGGATGTTGTCACCAACTTGACCCTATTCACATACCAAAACCAGGTCTATCCAAATTAACATACCCTATGACACAGAAAGAGGACAGTACAACAGTTCCTAAGCAGAGTCCCATTCCATGACAGTGGTTAGACATCTAGTGGCATGTTACACACCTATGTCAGTGTGTGGCACAGGAACTATGGCCTGCAATGAGGAAACCCATTGACATCTACGTACAGGGCATACAGGATCATTTTCAACACAATGTGAAGGGAAAATAGATGTATTGCACTGGATGGCACATTACAAGGCCGCATGATCACATACATGTAACCAATAGACCAACATACCAACTTACCAGGGCAAACAAGTTTATTCTGCAGCTCAGATAACTGCCCTCCCCCTATCCGGGGAGTATGGGCATGGAACTCACACAATCAATTCCATGCCCCCTTCACATGTCAGACCAGGTACAGCCACCTGCCAATGAAACAACTCTGAAATGCCCACATGTGAATGGCATGGTGAAGAGACCTGGAAGGGAAAAGTGAAATACAAGTAGGTTAGGTATAATGGTACTGCCCCAAACACAGGAGATCTCAAGAAAGGCATATTATCAAGTCTGATGTAACCAGCAATCTGGCCTGTATGATACATCGAATGAGATGCCCTTTCTCATAATGACCGAGATACCGTTCTCCGCAAATCCTGACCCCTACAGTAATCACCAAACATAACATACTTACACTCATGTGAGATACCAATTCATGAGATCTTCCCGCACATCTCCATCTTCAGCCTCATCACTGTCATAGCTACTTGGCATTTCAGGAGGCTCACCTGGTGGCACTGCCAGCTCCCCCTCATCAGGGATGTATTGGATGTTTCTCCTCAGGGAAACATTGTGGAGGATGCAGCAGCTCACAATGATCATATAAACTTTTTCAGGCGAATAGAGAATGGCTCTACTGGATTTGTCTATGCCGCAGAATCTTGCCTTCAGGAGCCCAAAAGCCTGCTCCACAACAAGGCGTGTTCTTCCATGGGCCTCGTTCAAGCAGACTTTCGCTGGCGTAGTTGGGTTCCTCACTTTTGTCAACAACGAGGGACAGTTTGGGTAGGTAGAATCCCCTGTAAGGAAATGCAACATCAGTCCAGAGCAACATCTCAGTACCACCAGACATAGCATACACACACACGAGATATGTGACTTACCAACCAGCCAGGCCAGCTCTGGGTACAGTTGTGACATCATATTAGGAACAGCTCTGTTTCGCATGATGAAGGTATCATGGACTGAACATGGGTACCAAGCACACACTTGAGAAATGTAGAGGTCTAACAAACACAAATCTTGGACATTGATTGAATGGAAGATCTTCCTTTTCTGATAGACTTGTTCATTCCCATGCAGTGGAACCAGGGCTACATGGATATTATCAGTGGCTCCGACAACATGTGGAATTTGTTCCAAACCATAGAACTGTGCTTTAACATGGGAAAAATCCACACATTGAGGGAAACAATGTATTTCAACATTGCTGAGAGAACATCCTACAACACAGAACTGAACATAGGCTCGGATATCCCAGCTGATAGGGCCACTGTGTTTTGAAAGGACCCTGTGGCCAGGAAGTGCAACACTGGCACGACATACTATGGGTGGTATGCTATTTGGATGACGTATGGCTGGCATCAGATCTGGCTTCAACTGACAACAGAGATCCATAATTGTCTGCCTATCCAAGCGGTATAACTGTATGACATGTCTATTCTCCATGGTCTGCAAGTCTGCTAGTGGACGGTACATAGGAGGGTATCTGATCCTTCTCTTCCCAGGGTAACTATGTGGGTCAAAAAAAAAAAAGGCAGTCACTCAATGTGTCCCTAGCAATTTACATTATATATGTCAGATATGAAATGTGCCATGTCATGTGAGTCACTGTAAAGATGATATACAACACAGACCAGGGATGACACTTGCCCATTTTTGAAAAGGTGACACCTATATGGTCAGCTACCTCATGTTCAAATTACTCCATAACTGACTGTGATTCAATGCCCCAAATCATGGTTTACATGTGTGGGAGAGCATGGTGGTTGTACTCTCAATAATGGTGTCACACTGCAGGACCACATATCTACATTGTAATGGAAACAATTGACCTACATGACAGGAAAAGGTCAGCATGCAATATTTGCAAGCACATCATTTTATTGTCAAAGGCATCAAAACATATCTTGTAATTGCATTTCATTCCTCTAAAAGGGCGGCTACCTGACCTACTCCACTGGACATTAGGAACCGCCTGTGACCGCTGGCGGAAGTTGTCATTGCAGTAGGTGGTTGCCACCGCGGCGGACACTGCTATAGGATAACATTGCTGCCTTTGGCTGTGACCGTTGTGTACATGGCAGATGTGACTGCAATTCTCCACTGGTTCTCTAACTTGACTTCTGACACTGCTGCCAGCAAGACCTCCACAACCTTAGCTGCTGTGAATAGCCTCTAGGAGCAGTCATGCCGTGTCCTACAGGTCATAGGGCCCCTGCCTTCTCGCTCAAAGATCTGGAGAAGTTGGTCCTACCCCTGTATGAACAGCTCTATGGTGCACCAGAGGCGCAGGTGAGTGCACCATGTGCACACTTTTCTCTGTACTCTTACTTATTTAATCTTTTATCATCCTAGGCGTAGGCCCAGTTTGCATGATTGTGTCTGCAAAGCCCCGGAGATGCTAGCAGTATGCATAAATGGTTGAGTCAATGGGCATGTATCTATATCAATTGACAGGTTTGTAGTCCTGAGACACTGTGGTGAGTGTGCATTGAGTGTTCCCTGAACCAACTTGCATTTGATTCACATGTCTAGGTCAGGTGTTCTGACAGCCATCCCCAGCCTAATCTTGCCACTAGGGGCCAGATGTAGCAAAGGGTTTTACCCATTCTTTGTCTATGGGAAAATGTGTTTGTACATATGGCCCTAGATGTCTGTAATGTGTAGTCCCATGTGGTTGCATGACAACTGTAGGGTTGAATGCATGTTTAATTTGTTGGTTGACCATCATTTGTGCTCCTTCTGTGTTTGCACAGTGATATCCGGCAACATTTGACCTTGTTGGATTGTTATTCCGAAGCCAAGTTATGACTCGCTCTGTCCCTCAGCTCAGCACACAGGCAGCCAATGTAAATTGGCTGTGGGCTACATGATGTACTGTGATGCATGTGCTGTTTTTGGACATGGTGTATTATATAGGTATGTCTGCACAGCCTCAAGAGAATGGGACTTGTGTATTGTCAGTCACTCCATAACTGCACATCTGGGCAGGTATTGATGATTCCCATTTCCACAACAAGTGTGACAGAATGCCTATTCCGTGAACCCCTGGACAGCATGTGATGGGGCCAAATCATACCCCATAGCCAAATGCAGCTTCTTGAGGCCATGTCTACTGATTACTATGTGATTTGCAATAGGGGGCAGAGCCATAATCTGTGACTGATGTAATCATAGCACATCTGACAATGTGTGTCGCATAGCCTAGACCTATTTCTTGATGCTGCTGCTCTGTCATCTCTTTCATCCTGCTCTGATATGTTTAGTGCATGCGAACAACATTTTGGACATTGCACATCTGCATGGAGTGTGCAGTAAAGTGATGTGCCATGATATTGGACTCTGCTGTTATGGTTATAAGGCTGACTGTGTACAACTCAGGGCAAGATTTCTCTTTTAGTACGATAGGTTTTGTGAACACACGTGTGGAAGAATGTCCCTAAATGTTAATATGGCACACAGACCACAACCACCAGAACTAGCAGGTGCCTGCATCTGTATATTCATATGTTGACACACGGACAGGGCTTGTCACACCCTACAGTGTGGTCCAAGCACAATGGGTCTGTATGTAGGCTTGCAGTAACATGTCAGAACTGTATACAGCGGGTGACATTTAGTGGTAGTGGATGTATTTGTCCATTGTTTGTGGTGTGCTTTACATGTCAACTTACACCTTGTGAGATGAATTCCATCGTTTTCTTGGTTATTGTCATGTGATCAGCTCATGTCCCATCCAAGTCACTGATTTTCTAACTTGTCGGTGCAGGCCCTGAGCTGGAGAGTGTATATATTGCTCCCTGATTTTAAATGTTTGCTGTCATGTCCCTGAGTCCAGTGCATGCTTTGTGCCACAGCTGGACAGGATGGACAGAACAGGGTGTAATTAACTTGGTGCTCTGACATGGATGTGACTCCGCCATTTTCTATGGGACTTGTGGACTTAATATTCTGTCTTGTAATTTGCGTCCATGTAGGTAAACGCCCATCAGAAGAAGGGGATCTGAGGTGCCATCTCCAAGAAGTTGTAGACTCTGGGGTCCATCACCGGTGGAGCGCCTGCTGTTGGGAGCGGTAGGAAGACCTGAGACGCTAGGCCCGAAGACTACAGAGGCCCAGCTGGGGATGTCCCTCCAACACGGACGGGCGTTTGAGGCTAGCACAGCATCAAGCGTGAGGGTGAGTACATAGAAAGATCAGGATTGAACAATTTACAAGTGATTGAGTGAGGGACAGACTGCTCCCCCTGACAATGTAGCATGTGTCAAGTGTCATATGAAATGTTATGAACTTACATTACCTTCTTTTGGAAGCATCAGCACCGACATGCAAAGGAGATGGGGCCAAGCCAAGTGGGGAAGCATCTGGCCACGGGACTTCAGGTCACAAGACCACTGACAGTGAGTGACCCAGTGGCCTGGAGGGCAAGGGGAGTGTCTCATGGGAGACCGAATCTGGCTCAACATTATCTGATTCCTCATCCAGTGGCCACACCCTAGTGATGGTGGACTCATCAGGGACCAGACCCAACAGCATCTTTTGCGCAATCCCCATTCTATCACCGCCCTGCCTGTTGCTCCCCACCCAGTTGACCATGCCTGCCCACCCAAGAGAGTGGCCATCTCCTTTACCGCAGGTACCTCTGTCCCAGCCCCTGTTAGCCCTGCTGCCCTCAGTGAGGAGCCTATTGACCATCTAAGGTCAATCTCTGTGGGTCAGACTGCCATTGTGAATGCCATCCAGGGACTAATATGCCAGATCCAGCAGGGAAATGCATTCCTGGAGAACATTCATGGTGCAATCTCTGGCCTACAGAGATCATTTCAGGCTCTGGCCTCCACAATGATGGCAGCCAGTCACCCCTTGTCTTCCATCCCCCCTACACCTTCTTCTTCCCAGTCCAAATACCTCTTCCTTAACCCACCGGAAGCACACAGACAGACTTGCATGCATCCACCTCAACAGACAAGGCTAGCGCACATAAACATAAGCACCACAAGACACACCACTGGCACACACACAAACATCCACCTGCAGACACAGTAACAATCACAACTTTCCCTGATACCCCTGGCCTCCCCCACCATCACACACATGACACCTGGCACACCAACAAACACCGCATCAGCAGTCACTGATAGAGGCACCACAGCTATCATACCCGCAGACACCACTCCGGTGAGACTCTCAGACATCCGCCTGGCCTTGTTTGTAGTGGGTACCTAAGGCACTTACACCTTACACCAGGTACAGTTATCCCTTATTAGTGAAATATAGGCAGTGTTCTAGCAGCTTAGGCTGTCTAGCGGTAGCTGTAGCTGAGCAGCTCAGGCTTAACTAGGAGACATGTAAAGCTCCTGCAATACCACTATAGTTACACAGTACTTATACACAAAAAAGACAATACTCAGTGTTACCAAAAATAAAGGTACTTTATTTTAGTGACACAAGGCCAAAATATCTTAGAAACAATACTCCTTCTGGAGGCAAGTATTATAGTAGTGCAAACAGTAGAAAATACAATAGAATGCAATAGGCCCAAGGGCAACACAAACCATACACTAAGTAAGTGGAATGTGAATCACAAATTCCCCCCTAGGCAAGTGCAGTGTGTAGAGGGGAGCTGGGAGTATAAGAAAACACCAAAGGCAAGAAAAATACCCCACCCCAGAGCCCAGGAAAGTAGGAGTAGTAAGTACTGCAAGTTTCCTCAGGACACACTACAAGTCGTGATAAGAGATCTTGCAAGAACCAAGCAAGACTGCAATCAACAAATGGTGGATTCCTGGACCTGAAGACCTGTGAAGAAAGGAGACAAAGTCCAGAAGTCGCAGAAGATTCTAAGAAGGACAGGAGACCCTGCCAACCTAGAAGATGGTGCAAAAGAGGATTCTCCGGTTAGAAAAAGAGAGCACCAAAGAAGATGGCGCAGGTTCATGCGTGGTGCAGGATATGTCCCACGTCAAGATGTTGGATACAGGCTGTTTGCGTCACTGGATTCGTCCAACAAGCCATGGTTCAAGCACAGTTGCGGTTTGCGTCAAATTGTCACTGCCTGGACCCAGGAGGGACCTGGGGGCCTCAACTCAGACTGAGGAGGCAGAGGGGGCTCCCAACACTGAAGAGAGCCCACAAAAGACCAGGCAGCACCCACGGGATTCCCAGAACATGGGGACAAAGAAGATGCAAAATGGGGTTGGTGCAGCACAACAAAAGAATGTCCCACGCCACTGTAGAACAACTCAGCGAGTTGTGCGTCGCTGGATGGAGTGCTGAGGACGTGGTACACTGTGCACAAAGGATTCTTGGGAGAAGTGCACAGAACCCCAAGGAGCTAGAGATGATGCTGTGCACAGGGGTACTGTCACAAACCAGGAAGGCAAGCTCTTACTTCCTCCAAATTTGAACAGCTGGATCTTAGGACAGTCTGGGTTGTGTTGGTCCACCACCTGTGTTCCAGGGAGCAAACTCGGCATCAGGAGAGGAGTCCCAGAGAACCGGTTGTCATTGCAGAAGGTGCCTGCAGGAGCAGGGAAGTGACTCCATCACTCCACTGGAGATTCCTTTGGTTCTTCTGGTGCAAGGTGAAGACAGGGAGTCCTCAGAGTGTGCACACCTTGGAAACTGTTGCAAATGCTTGCTGGAGCTGAAGTTCCAGGTCACAGGAGTTGTCCTAGATACTTTGTTGCAGTTACAGCAGTCCCTGGTGCAGTCTGCGGTTGATCCGACAATCAGAAGCTGAAGCAGAGGATGCAGAGGATTCCTGGAGGAGTCTTGCAGGATGAATCTGAAGAGACCCCCACAGGGGAGACCCTAAATAGCCCTGAGAGGAGGATCTCCAGAGTGTCCCCACACAAGATGGCTAACACCAGGGACACACTTGAGGAGCTCTGGGCACCACCCCTGGGGTGGTGATGGACAGGAGTGTGGTCACTCCCCTTTCCTTTGTCCAGTTTTGTGCCAGAGCAGGGAATGGGGTCCCTGAACTGGTGTAGAGTGGCTTATGCAAGGAGGGCACCATCTGTGCCCTTCAATGCATTTCCAGAGGCTCTGGGACGCTACCCCTCCCAAGCCTGTAGCACCTATTTCCAAACGGAGAGGGTGTAACACCTTCCTCCCAAAGGAAATGTATTGCTCTGCCTTCCTGGGACTGAGCTGCTCAGACCCCAGGAGGGCAGCAACCTGTCTATGTGGTGGCAGCAGCTGGAGCTGCAGTGCAAACCTCAGAGAGCTGGTTTGGCAATACTGGGGGTCCATGGTGGAGCCCCCAGGATGCATTTGATTGGGTCCCCAATACCATATTTGGAATGGGGAGACAATTCCCTGATCTTCGACACCTCACATGGCCATATTTGGAGTAACCATTGTGAAGCTACATATAGGTATTGACCTATATGTAGTGCACACGTGTAATGGTATCCCCGCACTCACGAAGTCTGGGGAATTGGCCCTGAACAGCGTGGGGCACCTTTGCTACTGCAAGGGTGCCCTCACACTTAGTAACTTTGCACCTAGCTTTCAGTAAATGGACGTTAGACATATAGGAGACTTATAACTTACTTAAGTGCAGTGAAAATGGCTGTGAAATAGTGTGTGCACTATTTCACTCAGGCTGCAATGGAAGTCCTGAAGAAAGGTTTGTCTGAGCTCCTTATGGGTGGCAAAAGAAAAACTGCAGCCGATAAGGATCTCCTGGAACCCCAATGCCCTGGATACCTAAGTACCATATACTAGGGACTTATAGGGGGGGTCCAGTGTGCCAATTGGAATTGGAATATGAAGTCACTGAACTATAGTGACTAATTTGGAAGTGGAGAGAGCATAAGCACTGGAGTTATGGTTCGCAGAACTTCAGTGACACAGTTAAGCACTACTGACAACACACATGCAGGCCACAAAGTAAGAACACTGGGGTCCTGGCTAGCAGGATCCCAGTGACACAGGCAAAACACCCTGACAAATCAGGTTTTAACTATGAGCACTGTGGTTCTGGCTAGCAGTATCCCAGTGAGACAGTAAAAACACACTGACACACACTCACAAACAGGCCAAATGTGGAGGTAACCATGCTAGAAAGAGGCTACTTTCTCACACCACCTAAGTCACCACACCCACAAACACCACAACCATAGACACACCTACATGCAGCACATCCACCATATCTGCAGTCACCACCCCAACAGACACTCGCATTCACCCACCCAGCAGACACCCACCACACACAAGCACACCTCCCACAAACCTGCACCCAAAACAGCTACACTTCCACATCAGACAACCACTCCTTCAACCTCCAAATCTAGACCCCCTTTTGATGATCGTCCCTGTGTTTCAAAAAAGCGTTTCCTCTGTAAGCTTGATCTTATCCCTGTTCTTCCCACCCCGTACCACCATCAAAAGGTCTGGTATCCTCCCCAAGGCCATCCCTTCCACCTCCAAGGCCTCCCCTGCCCCCGTAAGCACCCATACCCCTCCCCCTGCAAGAAGAAGTCAACCCCTCCCAAAGTTGTTCCCCATCCCAAGCCCAAACCCAATCCCTCCTCCCAAGCCCAAACCCAACACCCCCTTCTCAGCCCCTCCCAATAATCCTGCCTGCTCCCTTGATGCCCCTACCTGTGGAAGTTACATGGCTGTCAGAAATCAAGAAGGGGCCCAACACTGTGCCTTTTTTTGGCAAACATTTTGGACTGGCCTATGGCCTTGGACTACAATAACATTGTCTTAATAAAGCCAAACAGTTGTTGGTGTTCTTCCTTCCCTAGGTTTCCGTTCTTCCTAGCTGACATTGGTTGTGTGCCTGTTGTTGTGTGTGTTTGGGCTGCTTATTGCTCTATGTGGTGTATTTTGCAGTATGTGAGTTTGTGTGCAGTGCAGTTGTCCCCCAAGAGAAGGCTGTGTGTTATGTGATGTGGTGTGTGCATGTTGCTGCAATTTTGGTGTAATGGCATTGTGTTTTGTGTGTAGTGATATGTGTATCTTTTTTGTGTTATGCGGTGTGGGCATGTATGTTGAATGACTTGTTCCCTGATATGGCTAATGTGTACATGTAGTGTGTGTGTTGTTGAGTTTTGTTGTGCAGACCTGGGCCTGGAGTATGTTGAATTGTGGTAAGTTGCTTTGTATTTGAGTGCACATGTTTCCATGTAGGTGTGTGTTCCTTGCAGCTGGTTGGTTTAGGGGTATGTCCCATGAAGTGAGAGCTATGGCCCATATTTATACTTTTTGACGCTAAACTGCGCTAACGCAGTTTAGCGTCAAAAAGTTTTGCGCCGTCTAACGCCATTCTGAAGCGCCATGCGGGCGCCGTATTTATGGAATGGCGTTAGACGGCGCAATCAGACCGGCGCTGCCTGGTTTGCGTGGGAAAAAACCACGTAGACCAGACAGCGCCGGCGTAGGGGGAAAATGGCGTATGGGCGTCTTAAAATGGGGCAAGTCAGGTTACGTCGAAAAAATCGTCTTAACCCGACTTGCGCCATTTATTTTCGACGCCCATCCCCCATCAACATGACTCCTATCATTGTAAAGATAGGAGTCATGCCCCCTTGCCCAATGGCCATGCCCAGGGGACTTCTGTCCCCTGGGCATGGTCATTGGGCATAGTGGCATGTAGGGGGGCACAAATCAGGCCCCCCTATGCCAAAAAAAATTATTACAAAAA
The DNA here is from genome assembly GCF_031143425.1 of Pleurodeles waltl. Lineage (NCBI taxonomy): Eukaryota > Metazoa > Chordata > Amphibia > Caudata > Salamandridae > Pleurodeles > Pleurodeles waltl. The sequence continues at coordinate 845,654,811 of NC_090436.1, forward strand.
AAAAATAAAATACTTACCTGAACTTACCTGGGGTGGGTCCCTCCAGCCTTGGGTGTCCTCCTGGGGTGGGCAAGGGTGGCAGGGGGGGTCCCTGGGGGCAGGGGAGGGCACTCTGGGCTCATTTTGAGCCCACTTGTCCCTTAACGCCATGCCTGACCCAGGCGTTAAAAAGCGGCGCAAATGCGCCGTTTTTAGCCACGCCCACTCCCGGGCGTCTCTTTTGCCCGGGAGTATAAATACCACGTAAAGGCCTGGGAGTCATTTTTTAGACGGGAACGCCTCCCTTGCATATCATTAACGCAAGGAAGGGGTTCACGCTAAAAAATGACGCACATTCCGGGAACTTTGGCGCTATTCGCCTCTAACGCCATAGTATAAATATGGCGTTAGTTGGCGTTAGTTTTGCGTCGAAATTGCGTCAAAAAAAACGACGCAATTTCGGCGCAAACGGAGTATAAATATGCCCCTATGTGTGCTTTGTTGCTGTGCCCTTCCCCCGTTGAGAGACTGTGCAAGTCAATTGATATTGGTATTACTTGTCCCTGATTTTCAGTTGGGTGCAACTGCTGTGCACATGTTGTTTTGTGACTTGTTCAACATAATTTGTGTCCCGATGAAGCCTCCTTTCAAGTATGGTCCTGCTGCTCCCATTGCAGCTGTGCTGGTGTTGTGGTGGTGCGATTTGTGGCTTTTGTTGAATTGTCTCTGTATGCATTGGGCATGGCATTGTTGGCCCATTGTTGTATGTGTAGGTGATTTGTATCTCAATAGCAGGGTTGTTTGATGGTGGTGGTGTGTGTGTGTGTGCCATTGAAGACGGAAGTATTTGTGTGTTGTACATGTGGGCAGTCCCTGGCCTGTGTTGGGTATGTGTTTGTGTAATTATTTTGTATTTGTACATTTGTTGTGTTGTTGTTGCTGTGTGTGTGTGTATGTATGTGGCCGTCTAGGTCCCTGAGCCTGTGTCGTGTATTAGTGGTATTGCTCTGCAGTGTGTGTTATGTCTGAAGTGTGCGTGTTGTGAATGTGTGTGTGTTTGACATGTAGTATGCTAGTGGGTGTGAAGGGAAAGATAAGTGTAGCTGCTGGCTTTGCCGTTCCTCCCCCCTATATTGTGTATGGTATCGGTAAAAAAATGTTATACATGTTATTAGTACATGTAGGTGTGTATACTTATGGTTGGTGTCATCCACATCGGCGTTGTACCCCAGTTCTTTCGGCAAGCAGGAGCAGTGGCATGAAGTTTATGAATGGCTCCCTTGCTGCTCTGGATGTGTATTGCTGTTTGCAGCTGAGTGCCTCCCTCTGAACCGCTCATTTCCATCTTCTGGTACATGGTGGTTGGAACGCGGAGGTCACATTGGCAGTGTGCAACCTTGTAATAGGTCCTGCAGAAGCATGGTCTCCGCCAGCCTGTTTATGCCACCAGAAGACTGCGCTGGTCTGTCCTGCCTGGCAGTGGCAGTGGAATGCTGGAGGTCTTCTATTTCCTCGTCCGCCAAACTCATAATACAGTAGTCTGCTCTGCCAGCCTGTTTGTGGTCAGACCACGACTGCCAACATGGTGGTCATGGGATCGCCAAGCTTGTAATTAGCCCCAAAATATGTGTTTGACCTATCTCAAAGCCCTGTGACTTTATGCATGCAGAATAAGCATGAAGACCTTAGTGAAAGAGTTCATATTGAGTGCAGAAGCACCTCATTCATACAAGAAGGTGCAGCATACCTTGGTTTGGAGGTCTCAACAAATGTCAGTCCATAATAATATCTTCCAAACCTCTGACACACCCAGTTCAAATGGAAATTCAATAAATACCTTTAAAGGATAATTACTGGCAACATTCTTAAACACAAAGTCATATTTTTGGATATAGCTTTGAAGAGAAAAAAAGCCGCAATAATTGAATAGTATTCCAACAATATAGTGTTCGAAAGATGTTTCTGCAGGCAGGCATGCAAATGTACATTAAAGTAAATCATTAATCCACCAATATTGTAACAAGTCTGATAGTTCATAAGTGACCAGCAGAATTAATACCTTTAGCCTACTGGAATTTACTGTCAGGATCCATCACTCATTATGGGGCCTGAAAGCTGATTCAGATGGTGTATTATTTCTGTAAAGTTGCACTCATGACAGACACTATGTCAAAAGTGGCAAAATGTTTTCCATGCCTATAGCTTAATCATTTAACATTGCTGTCAGAGGTTAGATGTAAAAGCGACCATTTCTTGTTGGAGCATCACTTCTGATGCTGGTAAGGGAATCATATCCCTCAGTGAAGATGCATTGTTTGGACAAGCCTGTTTCTGTTAGAGGCCATCTTTTATTAGGCAGCCAAATGCCAAAACTCTGGGGACTGATAAATCATATATACAGTTAGGGCCGTATTCACAATGAAAAGGCATTCATTTCCACAAACATTCCAACTGGTGTGCTTGCTAAAGGCACCCTACACACAAATATGTGATTTCACTGAAAAAGCCACTTCCTTTCAAGTATACATGCTGGCTTCCATTTTCTCTGGAGTGACAGAACCAGAGGCACATAATATCACTACCACCTGACTCTACCTCTTGATACAGGTGTCCTTCCTGCCTCAGCCATCCTCCCCTTCTTTTCAATATCTATCCCAGACCATTGACTGCATCACTCCAACTGTTTGATTTGTTTTGCTATATCTACAGGGATGACACACAGTATATCTGCAAAATTAAGAACACCAGTGACACCACAATGTCTAGATTGGAACCATACATCAACTTGGTAAAAAAAGTGGAGAACCATCCTATGCTGAGATCAGAAAAAAAACAAATTCCTTGGTTATGAAAACTGGCTATCTTCACAGAAATCTTAGTTTGGCTTCCAATCCTGGGAAACATGCCTCACAAAGAAGTAAAACAGAGAGCTTAGGACTCTTCCTACATACTCATCCTACTATGGAACCTCAAATGCATTTGTTGTAAAATTCTCAACAAATAAGTTAAGAAACTTAAACTAATTTTTCCCCTTTACAGGCTACTCCTGAAAGTTCAAGCTACAGCAGCGTTTGTGCACTTTTGCTTGCACACTTAAAATGGTCTATGCCTAGAAACATAGAAATCCATCCTAAATAAATAAGAATGGCACAAAATGCAATATCCAGGCTACCTCTGTAGCTGAAACTTTGTGAGCAACTCACCTCAAGTCTTCTAACCTTGCCCTGGTTCCTAGTGTCTCCTATGATTGCTTTGAAATATAAGACATTTAACACTGTATATGAACAGACCAACATTTCTAGGACAAATATTCCATATCAATCAGCAAAGACATAGCCTGTGATACAACACACTCCTAAGGCTGAAAGCGCCCCACTTCAAAATCTATAAGGATACTGTTTCTTATTTCAAACTAGCAAGCTGTGGAACTCTCTTCCCACTCAGAAAAGAAAACATGAAAATCACATTGACTTTCTGAATGTTGAAAAATCATGTCTCTACATGATAGCTAGGCTAGAACACACCATATAAACTGCCTTATAAAATATTGCCAAAAGATATTCAGGACAACATTCTTGACTTTACATGCTTCGTATGTAATGTAAAAAAAAAAAATAAGTACAAAAATACATAAGACAATAATGTTTTTAAAAAGGTAAGTATATTGCATTTTAAATATTAAACATTATAATCGATCTAAAACATTATTTTAAAATAAATATTAAATCTAAAATATACCTGTAGTATAAAAAATAATAATTGTTCTAACTTACAAACATAAGCTAAACACATAAGGGCTTGATTTGGATTTTGGTGGTCGCACCATCCAGGGCATCAGTGGTGGACCCGAGAAGACAGTCAAGGCGACGATCTTTCGCCCACTGTATTTAGATGTTACAGCTCTGCAGAATGTACTGGCGTTCGTTCGCTGATGGAGGGAGGACATGGTGGGACTCAATGAGCATTGTAAAATGGCAGTGGCTGTGTAATAAAGGTAAGTCTCTCTCTCACACACACACACACACACAAACACACATAGGGGGTAATTACAACTTTGGCGCTTACAGGACTGCCATGTTGGCAGCAGCGGTTGTACCGCTAACAAGCCGTCAGAGAAAACCGCTGAATTATGAGCATGGTGGTCTTCCGAACTGAATACAGCCAATCCACCACCGGCACTGCCACTGTGGCCAATCCGCCATGGACAGCGGTAGCTACCTTCAGGCTGGCGGAGACCATGTTTCCACCGGACAGATTAGGAGGCTGCACATCGACAAGGATTCCACCACTGTCATACCACGACTGAAATCCTGGTAGAAACCATCTCTATAAAAGGAGACACTCACCTTCAGGAAGTCATGGCCACCTGGAGACGCCATAGAACATGAACTACACGTCCTCTAGCTGCTCCTGCTCATACAACGACTCCAGAAGCCGTGACAGCGATGACACAAACGTAAGTACACACACTTACCTATCACTGCTGTAATTTGTGAATGTATCTAGGCACACACAACATACACATCCCGGACGGGTGGTGAGGCCAACAAACACACATACCCTCACACTGATAGGAACATTCACACCCACCCACATACAAACATGCAGGCACATACTACATACACCACTGCTAACACACACTACCAAAACACACACCAACCCGCAGATATACAACGCTGGCACAGTCGAACACCACAATACACAACTCCAGCAATTCACACAACAACACCACAGCCGCAACGCCTCAAACGCATTATCTAACAACCAGAATACACACCTCCAGCACACATTACATTCATACAACATATATCAAAACCTGACAACTCACACACACACAATCACACAAACATACAACAAAGCATATGTCATACCACGCAAACATACCATACAATGCTACTGATATACAGATCACCACACACATACGCACACAGTACAACAACAAATGGGCACACCACACCATGAATAACACATGTTAAAACAAACAATACACACCATATCAACATACATGCATGTCACAAACCCAAACATGTCCTTGAAACAACACACAGTCAGTTTTGCATGACAAATGCCAAGCCAACACCCAGACATGCTGCCCAGACATAACTGGTAGCACAACCAACATACACACAAAGTAACTCACACCAAAGCAGACAAGACAAAAACAGCCATGTTGAAAGAAAGGCAGGACAAATATGTGACCATGGGACCAACAAGTGGTTGGCCCACATATATTAGATCAATAAAAATATATATATATATAACTATGTAAAAATTAAAAGGCCATAGGCCAGTCCATAGATTCATGTGCACAATGCACATATGGCACTTCAGTGTGCCCCTACATGACTCCTGACTGCTACCTGACCTCCACAGGGAGATGCATCAAGGGGCCAGGCTGGCACCCCAGGGAATGAGACAGTTTTCTCTTATGTTTGGTAAGGGGGCTCCTTGGGCTTGGAAGGGGGCTTAGGGTGAGGTTTAGGGGTGGTCCGAGAACACTTGGGTGGAGATGACTTCTTGGCAGAGGGAGGGGCATGGGTATTCCATTTTCCTGGCAATCGACGTTTGTTGGACCTGTGCTCGAAACATTTGTGCCTCTACCCTGACAATTTCATCCATGATAATATTCAACTCGCCTGTGAACTGTGGGTGCTTTTGTGGGGACATGTAAAGGTGCAAGGTTAGGAGATTGATGAAGTGTGGGTACTGTGTTGTGTGTGATGGATGCTTGTCATGATTTGTGTGTTCATTATGTGTGTTGTGTGTTAGTTGTGCTGGTGTGCAGTGTGTGATGAATGTGGTGTGTGTGCCTGTGGTGTGAGGGTGCTCTCTCTCTTTGGTTGCCTACTCTTATATATATGTAAGTCGCTTTTGTTGCAAAGGATTGTAGGTTGTATCAGGGTGTGTTATATAGTGCTGTGAGTAGGTGTGTTGGTTGAGTGGATGTGTGTCAGGTGTGGGGTATTCAAACTGTCCAATGTGGTGTTGTGTTCTGACAGTGGTGGGTTCTGACCGTGGTGGATCGCATCACCAATGGTTTTCCGCCATGGTAGAACCACTGTGGTGAATTGTGGCTTGGAACCTGGTGGGCGTATTTGTGTCGGACTGGGGGTGATGGTGGTGGGATCGCTCCATTCTAACCCTCAATGTCCTGGCGGCCTCGATTTTTGGGATGTTTTTTAGGTCTTCAGTGTGTAGCTCTTAAAATGGCAGTTAGATGACTGCCAACATGTCGGTCTTTTGTTGGCTGCCCCCACAACGGTCTTACCAAAAGACCGCCAAAGTCGTAATGAGGCCCACAGACTGTAACTTTACCAAATGTGCCTCTTACATCACACACAACGCAATACATCACATACACACCAGTATCTACTGCCATGCCAACATAACACAACATGTCCATGACCCAAACACACACTGATGGACATCCAAAACACAACATACAAACACCATTGACACTGCATCCACATACAACACAACCACAACAACCAACGCAGCAACACACTCATCTACACAAAAACACTCACACAACTTACACAACACCAATGCCATTGCTAATGGCACACATACTGACACAACCACAGCACCCACTCCAGCTGCCTCCACCTTAACCAGTCATTCGCATCATACACACACACACATACACATACTGACTCACACACAATTGGCAGCACAACATGACAGGTAAAGGTCCCCTGGCAATGTGCACACATGGACAATGTTAACAGGTGTGAATGTACCATCATTGTGGTGCCAGCATTCATTTGCCAATTAATTCTGACACGATAAGGACAGTTGCATATGGGTCTGATATATGTTGTGTACCAGTGTATCACCATTCATGTCTGATCCACTTGTGTCCCCGACATATACAAGTCAGAGTAATTACTGTGACATGTATATGCCTGCAGTGTTCCCATGCTCATGTGCAGTGACCCCCTGTTAATGTACACAGCCGATACATGTTTCCCTCCTTTGTGTCCAACAAAGAGGGGGTTGTGTTTTCCCTGTGGTCGAGTTGCAGTAGCAACGGAGGGTGTCCAGTCAAAGAGGTGGAATGGGGAAAAAATTGGGGTTTTCATCCCTTTTACCCCCAATCTGCCAACTCAGACTAGGAGGTCGGACAGCCACTTTTTCTTCAGTGGAAAGGTAGTTCCAAATCTGCTCTGTGGTAAGTGCAGCTGGTGTCTCGCCATTAGCCACTATTGTCTATGGCAACATTGATGGTAGGTGGGATTCCTACATGGTTTGACTGCGGTCTTTCATCTATGGAACCACCATCTAAAGACGGCAGGCAGGCCATCACAGTGGCGTACAGGTTTTTAGTCAAAAAGTTGATAGCAGGACCATTAACATCATGATCTAAGTCAGGCCCATATTCTTTAACCCCTACGGTGCCTTGGACGAGGTGATCTTGTCCAAGGCACCGGTTCCCCGGTGCCTTGGATGAGATCACCTCGTCCTGCACCCGGGAACCGGGGGGAGCGCTAGCGCTCCCCCCATGTGTACCCCACCCACACACCCCGGTTGTGGATGGAAGGGGAATCAGGGATATATTATTAGGCGATCTGCCCCCAGGGGGGGCAGAAACCTCTAGGCATCAGGGATAATTTGTTTTTTTTGTTTTGTTTTTGTTTGTTTTTTAGAGGTGGGGAGCGACCCCTTAGGCAAGGGTCGCTCCCCTAGGGGGCAAATTACATTTAGGCCATTTATGCCGCAGTTGGGGGCAGATTGGCTTATTTTTATGAGGCGATCTGCCCCCAAGGGGGACAGAAACCACTAGACACCAGGGAGGTTTTTTTTTCTTCGTGAATTTCACGCAAGGGGAGCGACCCCTTAAGCAAGGGTCATTTTCCTGGGGGGCACATTTATTTTAGGCCATTTCTGCCCCCCTGGGGGGGCAGATGAGCCTATTTTAATTAGGCCGATCTGCCCCCAAGGGGGGCAGAAACCACTAGGCACCAGGGATTTTTTTTTGTGTTGTTGTTTTACAGATGGTGAGCGACCCCTTAGGCAAGGGTCGTTCCCCTGGAGGGGCAAATTGTATGTAGGCCATTTCTGCCGCCTTTGGGGGCAGATCGGCCGATTTTAGGTCAATCTGCCCCCAAAGGGGGCAGAAACCACTAGGCACCATGGATCTTTTTTTGTGCGCCAATGTCACACAAGGGGAGCGACCCTGTAAGCAAGGGTCGCTCCCGGGGGAGGTTGAGGAGAGTGGGGGGGCAAATTTATTTTAGGCCATTACTGCCCCCCCTGGGGGCAGATCAGCCTATTGTTATTAGGCTGATCTGCCCCCAGGGGAGGCAGAAACCTCTAGGCGCAACGGCTAATTTTTTTGGGTGTTTTTTTTTTGTTTGTTTGTGTTTTTTAGAGATGGGGAGCGACGCATTAGGCAAGGGTCGCTCCCCTGGGGGGCAAATTGTATTTAGACCATTTCTGCCCCCCTTGGGGGAAGATCGGCCAATTTTAGGTCAATCTGCCCCAAGGGATCAGAAACAACTCGGCACCGGGGATTTTTTTTTTGCGCCAATGTCACGCAAGGGGAGCGACCCCGTAGGCAAGGGTCGCTCCCAGGGGGGTGGTTGGGGGGCACATTTATTTTAGGCCATTTCTGCCCCCAGGGGCCTATTGTTATTAGGCCGATCTGCCCCCAAGGGGGGCAGAAACCTCTAGGCGCCAGGGCTAATTTTTTTGTGTGGTTTTTTTTTGTTTGTTAGTTTTTTTAGAGATGGGGAGCAACCCATTAGGCAAGGGTCGCTCCCCTGGGGGGCAAATTGTATTTAGACCATTTCTGCCCCCTTTGTGGGCAGATCGGCCGATTTTAGGTCAATCTGCCCCCAAGGGGGCAGACACATCTAGGCACTGGGGATTTTTTTTTTTTGCACCAATATCAAGCAAGGGGAGCGACCCCGTAGGCAAGGGTCACTCCCGGAGGGGCTTGGGGGAGCAAATTATTTTAGTCCATTTCTGCCCCCCCTGGGGGCAGATCGGCCTAATGTATTTAGGCTGATCTGCCCCCAGGGGGGGCTGAAACCTCTAGGCGCTAGGGCTAATTTTTTTTGTGTTTTTTGTTTTGTTTGTTTTTTAGAGATGGGGAGCGACCCATTAGGCAAGGGTCGCTCCCCTGGGGGGCAAATTGTATTTAGATCATTTCTGCCCTCCTTGGGGGCAAATCAGCCGATTTTAAGTCAATAACAACTACGCACTGGGGATCATTTTTTTTGCGCCAATGTCACGCAGGGGGAGCGACTCCGTAGGCAAGGGTCGCTCCCCAGGGGGTTTGGTGGGGGCATATTTTTTTAGGCCATTTCTGCCCCCCCTGGGGCCGGCTGAGCTAGAGGCCAAAATCCACAGGTAGGCACTTTGTAAAAAACACCTCTGTTTTCTGTGAAAAAATATGATGTGTCCACGTTGTGTTTTGGGCCATTTCCTTTTGTGGGCGCTAGGCCTACCCACACAAGTGAGGTATCATTTTTATTGGGAGACTTGGGGGAACGCTGGGTGGAAGGAAATTTGTGGCTCCCCTCAGATTCCAGAACTTTCTGTCACAGAAATGTGAGGAAAACGTGTTTTTTAGACAGATTTTGAGGTTTGCAAAGGATTCTGGGTAACAGAACCTGGTCAGAGCCCCACAAGACACCCCATCTTGGATTCCCCTAGTTCTCTAGTTTTAAAAAATGCACAGGTTTGGTAGGTTTCCCTAGGTGCCGGCTGAGCTAGAGGCCAAAATCTACAGGTAGGCACTTTGCAAAAAACACCTCTGTTTACTGACAAAAAATGGGATGTGTCCACGTTGTGTTTTGGGGCATTTCCTGTTGCGGTCGCTAGGCCTACCCACACAAGTGAGGTATCATTTTTATCAGGAGACTTGGGGGAACGCTGGGTGGAAGGAAATTTGTGGCTCCTCTCAGATTCCAGAACTTTCTGTTACCGAAATGTGAGGAAAACTTGTTTTTTAGACAAAGTTTGAGGTTTGCAAAGGATTTTGGGTAACAGAAACTGGTCAGAGCCACATAAGTCACCCCATCTTGGATTCCCCTAGGCGTCTAGTTTTTAAAAATGCGCAGGTTTGGTAGGTTTCCATAGGTGCCGGCTGAGCTAGAGGCCAAAATCTACAGGTATGCGCTTTGCAAAAAAACACCTCTGTTTTCTGTCAAAAAATGGGATGTGTCCATGTTGTGTTTTGGGGCACTTCCTGTCGCGGGCGCTAGGCCTACCCACACAAGTGAGGTGTCATTTTTATCAGGAGACTTGGGGGAACATAGAATAGCAAAGCAAGTGTTATTGCCCCTTGTCTTTCTCTACATTTTTTCCTTCCAAATATAAGAGAGTGTGTAAAAAAGACGTCTATTTGAGAAATGCCCTGTAATTCACATGCTCTTATGGGCACCCCGAAATTCAGAGATGTGCAAATAATCACTGCTCCTCAACACCTTATCTTTTGCCCATTTTGGAAATACAAAGGTTTTCTTGATAGCTATTTTTTACTCTTTATATTCCAGCAAATGAATTGCTGTATACCCGGAATAGAATGAAAACCCACTGCAGGGTGCAGCTCATTTATTGGCTCTGGGTGCCTAGAGTTCTTGATGAAGCTACAAACCCTATATATCCCCGCAACCAAAAGAGTCCAGGATACGTAACGGTATATTGCTTTCAAAAATCTGACATTGCAGGAAAAAGTTACAGATTAAAATGTGGAGAAAAATAGCAGTTTTTTTCACCTCAATTTCAATATTTTTTTTTTTCAGTTGTTATTTTCTGTAGGAAACCCTTATAGGATCTACACAAATTACCCCTTGCTAAATTTAGACTTTTGTCTACTTTTCAGAAATGTTTAGGTTTCTGGGATCAAGCATTGATTTCATGCCCATTTCTGTCACTGACTGGAAGGAGGCTGAAAGCACAAAAAAATCGCAAAAATGGGCTATGTCCCAGTAAAATGCCAAAATTGTGTTGAAACATTGGGTTTTCTGATTCAAGTCTGCCTGTTCCTGAAAGCTGGGAAGCTGGTGATTTTAGCACCGCAAAACCTTTGTTGATGCCTTTTTCAGGGAAAAAACCACAAGCCTTCTTCTGCAGCCCCTTTTTCCCATTTTTTTAAAAAAAACAAAATTTTCACTGTATTTTGTCTAATTTCTTGGCCTCCTTCAGGGGAACCCACAAAGTCTGGGTACCTCAAAAATCCATAGGATGTTGGAAAAAAAGGACGCAAATTTGGCTTGGCTAGCTTATGTGGACAGAAAAGTTATGAGGGCCTAAGCACGAACTGCCCCCAATAGCCAAAAAAAGGCCTGGCACAGGAGGGGGAAAGGCCTGGCAGCGAAGGGATTGAAATGAATGCAAAAAACTATGGGGCATATTTATACTCCGTTTGCGCCGAATTTGCATCGTTTTTTTCGATGCAAATTCGGCGCAAAACTAACGCCATATTTATACTTTGGCGTTAGACGCGTCTAGCGCCAAAGTATGAGGAAAGATCGTCATTTTTTTGCGTGAACGCCTTCTGAGATGCAAGGTAGGCGTTCCCGTCCAAAAAAATGACTGCGACACAAATGCGTCGTATTTATACTCCCGGGCAAAAATCACGCCCGGGAGTGGGCGGGGCAAAGAACCCCGCATTTGCGCCTCTTTTTAACGCCTGGGTCAGGGCAGGCGTTAAGGGACCTGTGGGCTCAAAATGAGCCCACAGCTGCCCTCCCATGCCCCCAGGGACCCCCCCTGCCACCCTTGCCCACCCCAGGAGGACACCCATGGATGGAGGGACCCATCCCAGGGACATTCAGGTAAGTTCAGGTAAGTATAATTTTTTTTTTTTTATTTTTTTTTTTTTGGCATAGGGGGGCCTGATTTGTGCCCCCCTACATGCCTCAATGCCCAATTACCATGCCCAGGGGACATAAGTCCCCTGGGCATGGCCATTGGGCAAGGGGGCATGACTCCTGTCTTTACTAAGACAGGAGTTATGTAAATGGCGTCTGGGCGTCGTTAAAAATGGCGCAAATCGGGTGGAGGCGATTTTTTTTGCGTCAACCTGACTTGCACCACTTTAAGACGCCCTAACGCCATTTTCCCCAACGCCGGCGCTGCCTGGTGTACGTGTTTTTTTTCCACGCACACCAGGCAGCGCCGGTCTGCTAGCGCCGGCTAACGCCATTCAATAAATACGGCGCCCGCATGGCACTTCAGAATGGCGTTAGCCGGCGCTAAACTTTTTGACGCTAAACTGCGTTAGCGCAGTTTAGCGTCAAAAAGTATAAATACGGGCCTATATTTTATAAATAAAAACATTTATTAAATAAACTAAAAAATAAAAACAGTAATAAAGTGTAATGATAATCATTATAAACACTAAGGCCCTCATTACAACCCTGGCGGTCGGTGTTAAAGCAGCGGTAATACCGCCAACAGGCCGGCGGAAAAAAATGGAATCACGACCATGGCTGAAACTGCCAACATAGACAGCCACTTTAACACTCCAACCGCCACGGCGGTAGAAATAAAACACTGCGGCGGTAACCGCCAACAGACAGGCTGAACACAAGGCACCGCCACCTGTATTACAACACGCCTATCCGCCACCTTTTCCGGGGTGGAAAAACTCAGTGGAAACAGTACACAGAAGGGAAACCACTCACCTGTCGACACCCAACGAGGAACCAGGACGCCATGGAGCCCGAACTACACATCCTGCCCATGCTGGTCTTCCTCCTTCTGTATCAGGAGCAGGAGAGACGCCGTCGACGACCACAGTGAGTAATGCACCTACAACACAGGGGAGGGGGAGGGAAAAGAGAGTGACACACACACACAACACGTAATACCCCTGCCCCCATCCTTACCCTCACCCACTATACCATACACACAAATACATGCAGCAACATTACATATACACCCCCTCAACCCATCGAAGAACGCAAGGACACAAGAAAATGATTGTAACAAATGTAGTCAATAAAAATCAGATTGTGCAATTTCTAAAATAAGTATATACAAATATGTACACCAACTACACAAGTCCGGATAGTGTTCCAATCATTGTCCGTGGACCAGTGGTCCCAAAATGCATGGGCGAAGCCCACACAAGATACCTGACTCGAAATGTAGAGAACACTGCAGGGGCGTCAGATCGAAATTAAACAGGCACCTCAGGGGAAGAGGGATGGGGGGGGCACCTCAGCCAGATGAACGCACGATGCCACTGCTGCACGAGGGGGCTCCATGCTCATTGCTGTATCCTGGGGAGTGCAAAGCCACAGTCTCTCAAGTCTTTCCAGTGGGTGGTTTGCCCACTGCTTTATCCTGAGGAGTGCAAAGCCACAGCCTCTCAAGTCTTTCCAGTGGGTGGTTTGCCCACTGCTTTATCCTGGGGAGTGCAAAGCCACAGTCTCTCAAGTGGATTACAGTCTCCACTGGTTCTGGAGGGGGCTTTGTGCCTAGAGTGCTTCATCCTGCCAAGGCCTGAGGTAGTGGATGTCAATCTCCACTGGTTCTGGAGGGTTCTTTGTGCCCAGAGTGCTTCATCCCGCCAAGGACTGAGGTAGTGGATGTAAATCTCCACTGGTTCTGGAGGGGGTTTTGTGCCCAGAGTGCTCCATCCTGCCAAGGACTGAGGTAGTGGATCTAAATCTCCACTGGTTCTGGAGGGGGCTTGGTGCCGAGAGTGCTTCACATGCAGTGTGGCTGGTCCCATTACCTCACATGGGTGTGTGTGCCACGAGATTGCATAGGAACAGGTAGCATGATACGCCATGGAGGCAGAGACATACCCCACCCTGCTGCGGCTTCACCTGCCACCTGCAGGTGCAAACAGTGATGAGAGTCATGCCTCATGGAAGCTGGGCAGGGTCCAGGAAGTCTCCTCCAGCCTCGGATGGCTGCCCACTGGGGATGGTAGCCATGTCAGATGTGGTGGCACTGTCTGAGCATGTCGCGGGGCTATTGGCGGTGCTTCCGGCGGTGTCTGTGGCTAGGTGCTGACGGTGGTGCATGTGTCAGCACCTGTTGAGGGACACAACTGGACATCTCCTGCATCCTTGGATGGCAGCCCACTGGGGATGATGCTGGGGACTGTTGCTGAGGCAGCAGACGTGAAGGTGGCGGTGCAGGTGGCAGTGCAGGTGGCAGTGCTGGTGGAGGTGCAGGTGGCAGTGCTGGTGGCAGTGCAGGTTCCGGTGCCCACCGCCGTACAGGTTGGTGTAGTGGTCAACAGAAGGGGTGACTCTAGTCCCTCAGTCGGAGCCACCATGCCCTGTCCTGACCTGCTCTTCGGCTTGTGTCCCTTCCCCACCTTTGATGTTGCCGCAGGTGTCTTGCCACTGTCCCCTTTTGGTTTGGAGGAGCCCTTGGTGGCTGGTAGGTGCGGCTTCTCCCTCCGGGATGTGGGCACCTTCTTCACCTTGGCAGGTGGCGGAATGTCCTTGGCTTCGCTAAGTGGCACACTGGCAGCCCTGATGGGTGGCACACTCGATGATCCCGCAGTTGCTGGCACCACTGTGCCTGGGTATTTGGTGGCTGAGGTGCTAGGCTGGTACCTCGAAAGCCTGGCCCTCGGAGAAGGACGGAGGGAAGAGGTGAAGGGAGGAGGTCAAAGTTAGCCAGGAAAAGTTTTTCGGACACACTGGGACGGGAAGATTGGGGGGGTTTGGGAGTGGTGGAAGAGGTAGTGGTTGTAGGAGGTGTACGTTTGTTGAATGTGGGTGAAGGTGCATGGGCTGGAGGCTGTTGTGAGGTGGATGGCTGTTGGGTGGGTGTGTGCCTGTGTTTGTGTGCTTCATGCAGGTGTGAGCGAAGAAGACATGGAGGGAGGAGTAGGACGTGGAGGAGGGGGACACAGTGGAGGCAGTGGATGTTGCTGTGTCTGCATGGGGATGGTGCTTGTGTGAGTGTCTGTGGGATGTGTGGTGCTTATGATTGCCATGTCCACTCTTGTGTGTTGATGAGTGTGTATGCTGGTCTGATGGTGTGCTTGGGATAGGCTTAGGTACAGGGAATTGGGTCTGGGTGGAGAAAGTTGGAGGGAGAGGCTGGACACAGGGACAATGGCTGCCATCAGTGCTGAGGCCAGAGCCTGAAATGCTCTCTGTTGGGCTGCTTGCCCAGAATGAATGCCCTCCAGATATGCATTTGTTTGTTGCAAATGCCTCTCAGCACCCTGGATGGCATTCAAAATGGTAGATTGCCCAACAGTGAGGGATCTCAGGAGGTCAATAGCCTCCTCACTGAGGGCAGGGGCTGAGGTGCCTGGGGCGAAGGAGATGCCCACCCTCCTGGGTGAGCGGGCACAGGACACATGCTGAGGGGCTGCTGGGAGGGCGGTGCTGGTAGGGGGGATGGCGGTCGCTGTCACTGGTGTATTCTCCTGTCCCCGTCGTGGAGCTCCCCTCGCCCTCTGTCCCACTGGTGGCTTTAGACTCCATAAATTCACCCTCCAGGGCCATGTGGAATGCAGCTCCCTCCTGCTCCGGTGCCACTACTCCTCCGCCAGATGATGCTAATGCACGCATGAACAGGGTGACAAAACAAAAAAGGGGGGGAGACAGAAGAAACACATGTTCAGTGCATTCGACACCACTACCATTGGCAGACACAACACACAGGGAGCAACCCTATGCACTAAGCCATGCACTTACAGTTCTTTGGAAATTCACATGCCCATGGAGGATGATGCCTAAGCCCAATTGCTGCACACCTGGAAGCCACAGGAGCCTGACTAGGTATAGATGGCTATTACCAGTAGTGGGGTTGGGGTGCCACAGAGCCTGCCTAACAAGGGACCTAGCCTACCAAGTTTGCCCTGGCCTAGGGGAACCCACAGCCCACTCCCCTCAGCTAGACACCTTGTAAAGCACGCCGAGTCATCTGAATGAGAGTGTACTCACCCCCTTGTGGCTGCCGTGATGCCCTCAAGTGCCCATCTAACCCCGGATAGGCCACCTCCAGGATCCGGTACATCAGGGGGGTCATGGTGTGATGGGCACCCCTTCCACGTTGGGAGGCCATCTCCAGCTGCGCCTCTGCCGTCTTCTTGCTCCTGCAGCGCAGGTCCTCCCATCCTTTCTGGCAGTGGGTGCTCCGTCTATGGTAGACCCCCAGGGTCTGGACGTCCTTGGCGATGGCACGCCAAATACCCTTCTTCTGGTGGGCGCTGACCTAGAGGAAAAGTTAAGTTAGAATGGATGTTACTATCCCGTACATTTCATCTCACGCATTGCCAAACACCTCCCACCCTGGGCCAGACATACATACACACACACTATCCTGATATATGGCCTGTGTCCCTCCCCACCCTCTTCCATCCACGGCACTCCATACAATCATGTGCCATCCACCATTCGACCGCCTACCGCGACGGTGTACTACACCACCGCAGTGACCTAATTTCCCCTTGTCCCCCCTTACAGGTCAGGCAGCGGCCATTTCAGGGGGCCACATGGCAGGGAAAAAACACAGTGTCACACCTATTTAGGCCTGGAATACGGACAGATAAAGGCACATTGGGAATTTCTAATGTTTTAGCAAATAACACATTGTGATACCTAAGTGTTGGATGACCCTCTGCTCACTGTTCTCCTCCATAGGGCACATCTGCTGGGGCAGGTGATGAGATGGCGCCAGCCTCCGGTGTACAGACCCCTGGTTGACCTGTCGACAATGGAAGAGAGACACATCATTATCACTTACAGACTTGATCATGCAACAATCCTGGAACTGTGTGCCCAGTTGGAGCCAGACCTGATGTCAGCTTTCCGCCAACCCACAGGAATCCCCCCTTTAGTGCAGGTTCTGTCTGTACTCCATTACCTGGCCAGTGGGTCTTTTAAAAAAACAGTGGCCATGGCATCAGGGATGTCCCAGCCAATGTTCTCTAACGTGTTTTCCAGAATGTTGTCTGCCCTGCTGAAACACATGCAAAGCTACATCCTTTTCCCTCAAGTGGAGGATTTGCCAACAGTGAAAGGTGACTTTTATGCCCTGGGACATATCCCCAACATCATTGGTGCCATTGATGGTACACATGTGGCATTTGTCCCCCCCTGCAGGAATAAACAGGTGTACAGAAACCGGAGAAGCTACCATTCAATGAATGTGCAGATGGTGTGTTTGGTAGACCAGTACATCTTCCATGTGAATGACAAGTATCCTGGCTCAGTGCATGACGCCTACATTTTGAGGAATAGCAGCATCCCTGATGTGATGGGGCAACTCCAGAGGCACCGTGTGTGGCTAATAGGTGAGGCCAAGGTCCCAACACAGTTGACATAGGTGTCTGTCTAACAGTTGTCCCTCGACATTTGCAGGTGACTCCGGTTACCCCATCCTGTCATGGCTACTGACCCCAGTGGGGAATCCCAGGACAAGGGCAGAGGAACGCTACAATGAGGCACATGGACGAACTAGGAGGATTACAGAATGCACCTTGGGCCTCCTGAAGGCCAGATTCCGGTGCCTCCATCTTACAGGTGGCTCCCTATACTACTCACAGAAGAAGGTGTGCAAGATAATCGTGGCCTGCTGTATGTTGCACAACCTGGCTTTGCGACGCCAGGTGCCTTTTCTGCAGGAGGATGGGCCTGATGGTGGTGTTGTGGCAGCTGTGGAGCCTGTGGACAGTGAAGAAGAGGAGGCAGAAGAAGAAGATGTAGACAATCGAAACAACATCATCATGCAATACTTCCAGTGAGACACAGGTAAGAAGATGGAACTGCTTCCCACGTCTCATACTATTGTTGGAGCTAGCATAAGTCTGCCATTTTCACTCTGTGTATGGACCCTGACTTGTTACTTTGCCTTTCCATTTCACAGATCTGGGTCCCACTTTGTGCCCTCTGCTATGGTTACTGCTGGCCTACAGCTGTGTTACATTGGTATGTGAACAAGTACATTGACTGCTATATTCCAGAGGTTTTGCACTCACACATTTGTGAAAGCACAGACTGACTCCAGATTGTTTTGTGATTGAAGGGTGTTTATTTCTGTGCAAATAAGTGGAGGGGTTTGTGAAATGGGCTGGGGTGATGGTGGAGGAATGTCCATGGCAGAGTCCAGTCTATTTGTATCACCGGTGCATCGTCCAATGGGGCATAGGAAGTGGAGCAATGGCAGTTTAAGGTGGACAGGGTACAGAAGGGTGACATTCAGGGGGGTCTTATTTCCTGGCGGGGGTCTTGGCAATGTTCTCTGTCTTGTTCCTGGATCTCAGGAACCGTTTGTGGGCTGGTTCTCCTTCTGCAGGGGGTGGGGTGCTGGTGGCCTGGTGTTCGTGGGGCGGTGCCTCCAGTCCACTAGCGTTGGTGGAGGTGGAGGGCTGTTCATCATCCAGGCTACTGTCAGAGGCCCATTGGTTTGCCACTGTGTCCCTCCTTGTGTTGACAAGGTCTGCCAGCACCCCTTCAATGGTGACCAGGGTGGTGTTAATGGACTTCAAGTCCTCCCTGATCCCCAGGTAGTGTTCCTCCTGCAGCCGCTGGGTCTCCTGAAAATTGGCCAGTACCGTGCCTAGGGACTCCTGGGAATTATGGTAAGCTCCCATGATGTTGGAGAGTGCCTCGTGGAGGGTGGGTTCCTTGGGCCTGTCCTCCCCCTGTCGCACAGCAGTCCTCCAAGCTTCCCTGTTATCCTGTGCCTCTGTCCCCTGAACCGTGTGCACTCTGCCACTGACCCCAGGTCCCTGATTTTCTTGGGTTGGTGGGTTTGCCTGGGTTCCCTGTAGTGGTGGACACACTGCTGATTGACGCGTCCTGGGGACAGAGGGATGGGCCCACTGGGTGGGTGCTGTGGTGGTGTTTCCTGAGGGGGGAGGTTCTGTGGTGGGTTGGGACTGTGTCAGGGGAACCGACTGTCCCGAGGTCCCTGATGGGCCGGGCTGGTCATCTTGATCCAGGCGTGCAGAGCTGCTGTCATCACTATGGGCCTCTTCTGTGGGGGGACTGGATATGTCTGGCACCTCCTGTCCGGTGACGTTGGGCATGTGTCCCGTTGGGGTATGAATGCATAATCTTAGTATCTGTGTGTGCCATCTTGTGCAATGGGTGAGTTAACCTCTACTCCTGTGCTTGCATTATTGCCGTGGCCCTTGTGTGATTGGTGATTTTGGGGCAGGAGTGAGTCTCTCTACTGGACATGCTTTGGTGATGGGTGCCCATGCATTGATGTTACATGCAGGGCTTGGTTTTGGGATGTGTGGGTTGTGGTAGTGGGGGATCTGTGGGGTGTTGGGGTGATGGGTGTGAGGGTGGGAGTATGTGATGGCCTGCAGGTGGGGGGGATAGAGTAGTAAAGATTTGCCTTACCAGAATCCAGTCCTCCTGCTACTCCTGCGAGGCCCTCAGGATGCATGATCACCAACACTTGCTCCTCCCATGTTGTTAGTTGTGGGTGAGGAGGTGGGGGTCCACCGCCAGTCCTCTGTACAGCAATCTGGTGTCTGGATACCACGGAACGTACCTTCCCCCGTAGGTCGTTCCACCTCTTTCTGATGTCATCCTGTGTTCTTGGATGCTGTCTCACTGCATTGACCCTGTCGACAATTCTCTGCCATAGCTCCATCTTCCTAGCAATGGATGTCTGCTGCACCTGTGATCCGAATAGCTGTGGCTCTACCAGGATGATTTCCTCCACCATGACCCTGAGCTCCTCCTCTGAAAACCTGGGGTGTCTTTGAGGTGCCATGATGTGGTGTGGGTGATGTGTGAGGAGCTGTATGTTGTGATGTGTGGGGGATGTGTTGGTGTGTGTTGTTTGAGGTGCGTGGATGTTGTATAAATGATGGTGTTGTGTGACTGTGGATGCTGGTGTTGTGTTAGCTAATCTCTCTCTCTGGCCTTCTTTTAAATTTTTGGTTGTAAGGGTTTGTGGGTGATGTGGGTCTGTGTTTTATTATGGATTGGGTGTGTGGGTGTGGTGTGTGTATGTGTATCAGTTGTCTTTATTTCGAATTGTCCAATGTGGTTGCGTTTTGTAAATGTGTGTGTATTTTGAGCGCGGCGGTGTGTACCGCCAATGAATTACCGTGGTTGAATGACCGCCGCATTGATTCGTGGGTCGTGATAGTGTGGACGTATTCTTGTTGGCGTGATGGTGTGGGTTTTGGTATCCCCAGTTTAGCACTGACCATTGGTGTGGCAGACTTGTGTGGTTGTCTGTATTGTGGCGGATTCCGAGCTGTGAGTCGTAATACCTGTAGCGGATTTCCACCGCCGCAACGTTATGTTGGCGGTCTTCAGCACGGCGGAAAGTGGGATTTACCACCAGGGTTGTAATGAGGGCCAAAATATTTAAAATATAAAAATACAATATAAGTATTAAAATAAACAAAATAATTTTAAAAAGATAATATTACTGCAAAAGCTATACCCATGCCCACATGGCGATAGTTAAAAAATGCTGGACTTTGGAGTGGTCAGATTTATGATTCCCTTTCCAATGTAAGCAAAAGTAGTGAAAGGGACATACTTTGGAGGAATTAAAACATCATAAATTAGCAACTTCAATGTAAAAAAGTACTTACACTTTTGAACAATTGAAAACATTAGAAATATTTACATAAAATATATTTTATCCTATTACCTTAACATTTCCAGCACCTAAAAAAGCCAAAACATAATAATAAATATTAATTTAAAGGAATATTAATATGTGAAAAATGTATTATTTCAGGAAAATCAAAAACATTAAAAATGTAGTTTATATACACTTTAAGTAAGTTGTTCAAATAATCAATTATCTAATTAACCAGTTAGTTAAAAAAAATACAATTTCTCTCAAAAATCAATTAAATAATATAAAATTAAAAACATTTACATCATTATTATTCACATTAACACATTGAACGTTGTAAAATAAATAAACTATGTATAAACAATTAAAAAACATAAATATTAAAAAACAACCTACGAACAAATAAGTACATGTAAATAAAATAACAACAAAATATAGTTCTAAAGCAAAACAACTAGACTAACAAATAGGAAGGTTTCACATTAAAATATTAAGAACTAATATCATAAAAAATGAATAAAAATAAAAAGATAATTAAAAATATGTTTGACTAACTATACAACCGTATTAAAATAATGTTATGTAATGATACAGGATAAAACTATATTGAACTAACTATACAGCTATAATTTTAAAAACGCTATGTCATAAACAGAATTTTCTTTTTAAAAAATACAAAATTTACTGTTTCTCTCATCAAGGAAGTAACTGCCCATGGTGGGGGACTATTATTTGCATCTTACTGTCCCTCGCCACCAAGAATTGCCTAGAGGTGATAGACAGTAAATAAATGGCTATATGTCTTCCAATCCAGAAATGTACTGTATTTTTCTAATTCAGTTTGGGAATTTTTAATGTGTTTGTTCTGACTTTATTACAGTTTTGGTACAACAGAAATGCTTTACACAGTGCTCTGAATTTAGCCTGTCTGCTTGTGACAGGTATCAGGGTTTTTAGCTCTGAATAATTTAGTGACTTTGAGAGCTCACCCTGACAAGGATTGTGATTGTTACTCAAGGTGGGAAGTCACCCTAATTTGACTAACAACCCAATTTCTTACAATAAGACAACCATGACTACATAAGTGCAAGTCTGCAGCTTCTATGATATATTTTTTTTTAGACCTGGCATCCTTGGTGTGGTTCCCCTCTCTTTTTTTCCTCTGCTTCCTGTATTTTTGACTGTGTGCTAGATTTTGTTTTTGCTGGTTTTGGTATTCAGGGCACTTTACCTCTGCTGACCAGTGCTAAAGTGCAAGTGCTCCCTGTGTAAATTGTTGTTATGATTGGTTATCCATGATTGACAGATTTGATTTTCTAGTAAGTCCCTTTTATAGTGCACCATGTGTGCCTAGGGCCTCTAAATCAAATGCTACTGGCGGACCTGTAACACTGATTAAGCCACTCACATGAGCATCCCTGTAAACATGTCTCAGACCTGTCATTGTAGTGTATGTATGTGCAATATTAAACTGCCAATTCAACCTAGCAAGTGTATCCGCTTGCCAGGCCCAAGACTTCCCTTTTATTACATGTAAGTCACCTCAAAGGTAGGCCCTAGGTAGCCCCAGGGGCAGGGAGCAGTGTATTTAAAAGGTAGGACATGTACTGGTGTATTTTACATGTCCTGATAGTGAAATACTGCCAAATTTGGTTTTCACTATTGCAAGACCTACATTCCCATACGTTAACATGGGGTTTGCCTTCAAATATTTTTTAAGTACAGTTTCCAATTGAGAGCAGATAGAGAAATGGAGCTTGGGGTTTCTGAACTCACAATATGAAAATACATCTTTTCGTAAAGTTGTTTTTTAGATTGTCTGTTTGAAAATGCCACTTTAAGAAGTAGGCATTTTCTTGCTTTACCATTCTGTGCCTCTACTTGGATGCTGAATCTGCAACTGGGTCAGACTGACAGTTGGGCTGTTTTTGAATTCACTCTAAACAGTAACACAAAGGGAGCTGAGGTATGGCCTGCATATCCTGATGAGTCTTCCTGGGTTAGAATGGGAAGGAGGAGAAGACACCTGTGTCTCACCTCAAACAATACAGTCCCCAACCCGCAGGTGTGTGGCTGGGGCAGGGCAAGGAAGAGGCAGGGTCATGTGCACTACAAAGACTTTCCTTTGAAGTTTGTCTACTTCAAGGACAGAAATGAGTATAAGAGAGTGGACCCCAAACCCCAGATTTTTAGAACACTTCTGGATCAAGAGGAACCTCTGCAAAGGAGAAGAGGTGAAGAGCTGTGAGGAGGAGTACTGTCCCTTCGCTGTGATTGCTTTGCTGGGTTGGCCTGAAGTTGCTGTTTCTGCCTTAGAAAGGACAAAGGCTGGACATTGCTGTGTATCCTGTTTGTGAAGTTTATCCAAGGGCTTCGACTGAGCTTGCCTTCTGTTAAGAAGTCTCAGGGACATCAAAGACTTCATCTGCCAGCACCTGGGCTCTCTTGCTGGGACCCCCTGACTTGCTAAATGGGACCACATCCAGTCCTTGGGCCCCTGGAAGGAGAAGCTGGCAGAATCTGAGTAAAAATCCATGCACCAGAGCCGAGCTGCAGAAAAATCAATGGAACGTCTGCTCTGTGGTGAAAAAACTGTCACAGCGCTGGTAAAATAGACACATCACCAGCTCAGCATGGATTCATCGCTGCTGTGTGTCTGGATTTTCCATGCATTGTCCCTGTGCGTCAAATCCACAACATCACTGCATTGATCTGAGGCAGCTTGCCTGGAAATCGACGCATTGCTTACCCGGCAAGGACAAAAGCAATGCACAGCCTCCCTTGTGTGTAAGGAATCAACACATTGCTTGCTTTTCTGACATACCTTCACCCTGTAGTTTTATGTTTGCTGCATACCTGGTACTTTGTGCTGAAACAACACATCCATTTGATTCTTATGGATTAAGATTTGTTTACTTGCATAAATTGGATTTTTGTTGTTTTGGTCTTGTTTGATTTGAATAAATATTTGAAATTTGTGTGGAGTCCTTAGTGGTGTTTTCACTGTATTACTGTGAGTGTTTGTACAAATACCTTATACATTGTCTCTGAGATAAGCCTGACTGCTTGTGCCAAGCTACCGAGGTGTGAGCAGGGGTTATCTGAGTTGTGTATCTCCCTTACCCTGACTAGAGTGAGGGTTCCTACTTGGATAGGGTGTAAACTGACTGCCAACTAGAGACCCCATTTCTAATTGATATGATATATGTATATATATATATATATATATATATATATATATATATATATATATATATATATATCTTACCAGCAATTGGGAAGCAAGCATTGGCAAAGCCTTGTAGGTCTGGTCTGGCATTGACAGCAGACATTTTGGCTTTGCTTTTGTTTTTGAATGTTTTGTGTATGGAGGCACAAATTGTATGAAAACAATATCTAAAAGGCAAAATACATATTTTTATATGTAAAATTACACATTGCACCTGTATTTTCTGGCACTAAAGTAGACTTCTTATTTCCTGGCTATGCACAGTGTCCAAAAGCAGAAAACCATTACTCCCATTCAGGTAAACCAATTGCTTAATTGGGCTGCCACTGTACCCCATGCTGTTTGCAGCGATGGGTCAAATGCAAAACGTGAATGATACTGCAGCAGAAGAATGGATGACAAGGGCAAAATGAAAACACTTTTAAGTAAGTATATAGAGGATAAAGATTGTTAATAAAAGCAAAAGATAATTTATACTGCCAGACCTAAAAAAGTACACATTGAACTAGCCGAAGGTTTACAAAATCAATAAAACTAACACATATTACACAAAAGGTAGATATTTCAATGAAAGAAAACATCCCATCTTAATCAGGTGTAAGATGGGTAGGCAAATGGGCGAAAAGGTGTATATGAGAGAAAAAAACATGCTGTTGCATTCTGTCACCTTACGCTTATTTAAATGCCAATCTCATAATGTAGCTAATTCTCCTATTTCTATTGGCTAGCAGAGAACATAAATGATTAAATCAGTGTATTTGCATTTAAGCAGCTCTGGGATATGTAGTTAAGTCTCTGGATGGGTTGTGTGTGTCCTGCATACAGGGGCGTAGCTTAGTCAGTGAGATTTGGAGGGGGATGTAGTGTTGGCTCTCATTGTACCAATTAAGCTGCTTGATTTGGGTGACAGCATCACCTAAATTGGGGGGAAATGAGCCCAAGCTCACACCATGTGACAACTGTCTGCCTAATCCATTTCTGACCAGTCAGCAGTGCCACATCTATGCCCAGCAGCAGGGATGATCTGTGGCAACCAGGAGCATGACACTGTGCCTTCTCAGGGAAATTGTGGTGGATCAGATCTCATCCTTTTCTCTCAGTTATATTTGTCTCACACATGCAAAGACAAACAGAAGAAGGGAGTGGTTAAATAAGATTTATTGAATCAGCTGCATCTTAGATAAAATAAAATGAAATGCAATAACTAGGATGATGAAAAATACTAGACTGAAAATGGTAGAAGAAAAGTGAAACACGAGAAAGGTCCCACCAGGCTGTCACTGTGCGATATTTGTGATTCCTACATTCGCTACTAATATTATGTTAGAGCACAGCAGGATAAGCCCTAATCCAGCCTTCAGGACCCCCAGGAAGACACCATACCTCAGACCTGAGTATGAAGTAATGAAGGAGGCTGTTGTGTATTGCAACACCATTCCCACAGAGGCCAGGGAACCGGCAGTCTCAGCAAGCAGCTGTAATGAAGTCAAACAGCATGCTTTTGGGGGCATCTGTCTGGAACCTCCATCTAATGTGCAGGGGACAGAGAGAGGTTTTTTATCATAAACAGCTAGTGTTCTAAGAAAAGTTTCCCCAAGTAAAAACAGGTATGTTTCAGTGAAATGTTAGTGATGCGGTGTACCACTTGTGGCAGCAATACTATCTCTTTGCATCCTTGAGGAAAGCACAGAGTGAAAGAATGTGGTGCTAAGAAATGTAAATGTTTTCTTAGGTGAAAGGACAGCAAGATAAAGGAGATAAAATTATCACCACAAATGTGGCCATTTCTAAATGGATAAAATAAAATAAAATGAAATGTTACCAAGCTAAAGGGCACAGGCAGCAGGCCTAGCTGTTGAAATAACGTGTGCACATACATCACTAAAATGGCTCCACAACAGGGGTGAATCTCAGATTTCCCAACTAAAAAAGTAGTGAACCCCAGGGTGAATGTATATGGTGACAAAAGTTGGGGGTGGTCTGTTCCAGTGAGGGTCAGTAATAATTTGCATTAGGTGTGCATCTAGGGATGATTTAGAATTTGGTAGACAGGTACTCTGTTGCAATGGCGATGGAGCACCATTTCTGCCAAATTAAAGGTCCTCTAGCCTGAATTAGAGTTAGGTGAATGGCAAGTTTTATGCCAATGGGGAAAGTGTACTCTGTTAGTGTAAAACTTTCTTCGATGGATAGAGAAGGTGCATCACAAGTAAGCCATCAATCTGTCCACCCTATTTAGTGTGAACAGTCAAATTTCTTATTTTTGTTACTGTCTGTCACTGCCAGGTATATCCTGGTGGTGGGTGACAATAAAAAAACTGTAAAATTAACTTGACACCATGGGGGGAAACTGGTGTAGGGTCCAATAGTTTTTGTTTTGTTTTTCAAAATCAAATTCCCACTTGGGAATTTGTTTTAGAAAAATAAAAAAGTTGGTAATGTTTGATGGCCAACCACCATGTTCGATGTACCCATCCATTAATTTATTCCTACACTGACAGAAACTGGCATTACAACGGTTTCTGCCAATGTATAGAGATGTCTGATGGGCTGATGTATATCTCCAAAGTTGGTTGGTGGAGTAAATACAGTAAAGCCCTCTGCCACCCCGTCTGCATTTATTTTGTCTGCTAAATCCTATATCAGATCCCCTGTCTAGAGTGGCACTGTGTGTAAAAACAAATGGTTTGGAATGCTCCCCAACAGGTTGCCAGTGGTTTTAGACTATTTGTGTGCTTTTTTCCCATCTACTTTTTGGGTGTTTGAATGCCAGTAGTATGCCTGGACACCAGAGACTTGCATAGCTTTCCACCCCTACTACTGGCAATGTGTATGAATTCCAAAAAGTAGTACATTTGCATCCTTTCAAGGAGTACTTCTATGGGTACAGATTTGCTACTTTTTTGATAAACTGACTACCAGGAGGCATATTTACAAAGAAGGGACACAATTCAGGGCAACAAGCAAAGTTACTGCTCTGTGTTGAATCACCTGAAGAGAGCAGAGCTACACCATATCTTAAAGCAATGGCACAGCTTTACTCTCTCAATGTGCTGGTGCACTTTGGGTTGCCCAGTGCTAATGCAGACACTCTTAAGTCATAGTGCAAGGGTGTCTGCACTACGGTCAAGATAGTTTTTGTTCAGGTAATAGTACCTTTCTATAAAAAACTGTTCTTGGAGACATCTTCCTCTTTCTATGTGTGCTGCTGAATGCAGCACACATACAAATAAGAAATAATAAGGAGACGTAAAGATATTTCTCCTCTTTACACTTTTCGCACCAGCCTCAGGAAGGCACAGCATTCTTTACACCAGTCTCAGAAAGGCACACCATTATAGTGCAAACCCATGTCTACAATTCGTTCAAGAGATGGGTTTGCATCAAAGTCCATGGTGGCACAATCTGCTGCATTGCGTTACTTTTTCTTACAAATCCAGACATATCAACATTTGAGTGTCTTTGTAGATATAAAAAAGGATTGTGTGTTGGGAGTGTGCCAAAAAGTGATGCAACCATGATGCAATACCTTTGGCATCAGGTCATAAGTATAATAAACATTTTCCTACTTTGAAAAATGAATAACTTAAAAACTCTGAAGTAGGGATGACAATAAAACTGATATAGGCATAGCTGACTGGACTCAGGGCCCCCATACGTAACTACTAAGTCAAGAATGTATGTATTTGGGGCGGGTGTGTTACACCCCAAACACCCTCCTGCAGATAAACCCCTGTGCATGCAAATCTACAGTAGTGGTGTGCTTTTCTGCACATGTGCTGTCACAGTTAGGTCATGTAAAGATGACTGTTTTTCTTTTATTAAAATAATCTATGTCTTGCTCTTCACTTGTCAGACATTGTTCGGGGGCACTCTGGCACATCCTGGGCCATACCCCCTTTAAGAATATGACCTCTGATATTTTTACTTTTGGTTGTTTGGTTGTGTTCAATTAAAAAAGTCTGAGGGAGGTTTGTTTGTGCCAGAATGGATGGGGATAGAACTGAAGGGGTGAGAGTGGATAGCGATACAGGAGATCTATCTGTTTGTTTACTAGGAATGTATGTTTCTTAAGCATTTGCTTCTATTCATAGTGTTCACTTTCCTGTTCTCTATTTGCATTCAATTTTGGATTCGAAATACAAACAAAAAGAAAAAACTATCATTCATAATTCAATTAATTTGATATTGATTAAGTAGGACTGAATAGGTCACACAGAGAACATTCTAGCTGTCTGCTGTTGAACATGTTTTATGAACAATACAAGTCCCATTAAACTCTAAGTACCATGTGCCACCATATTGGGGGGCAGCCCCTTAAAATCAAAGATTGGCAATAAACTCCCCTTTACCGGTGGAGCTGGTGGAGTTTTGTCCACTCTGTAATCTGCTTTGAAGCATTAAGTTCTTGCAAAACTCCGCCAACCGCCGTGTGGTGGAATTTTTTCTCACCCCCCCCCCCCCCCCAACGTTAAGCACTGGCCCGCACTGAGAAATCTTACCAGGAGTCATTTGGGCACCTGAAAAACACACAAGGGGATGCAAACTCTCACTCGCCAACATTAAATGTGCAAGTGTGAGCGATAATTTTCAGCCCCTAGCATGATTTTCAGGTGCTAGAAAGCTTCCCAGTGAGATTTCTCAAAGCAGGCAGCTGCAGCAGGTCACAACCGTTCTCGTTGAGAAAGCTGCTGCTCAAGGAGAAAATCTACTCAACCAGCACAAAGAAGCAACACGCTCTGACACACAGTGTGATGCCATTTGCTCTGATTTTACAGTGCAGGTGAAGCTCCTGGCACTAAAATTCTGAATGAGTAGTGTGAGGTGCCTGATTTGCCCACTTACTGCACTCTACACCAATGTACTATATGCCACTACACTCTATGCCACTCTACTCAACAGCACTGCCCTTTATGACACTCTACTCTGCAACACTGCACTCTGCCACTGAACTATACTCCTCTCTACTCTGCACCGCTCAACTATATGCCTCTCTACTGCACTCTACACCAGTGTACTATATGCCACTACACTCTATGCCACTCTACTCTGCATCACTGCACTCCACCACGGCACTCTACACCAGTCTACTCTACCTTGCACCACTCCACTCTACCATGCAACGCATCACTCTATGACACAGCACTCTGAACCACTGCAATCTATGCTGTGCCACTCCACTCTGCTCCCCTCTACTCTTCACCACTCTACGCTACTGCACTGTACGCTAAACCAGTGCAGTACTCGCCAATGCACTCTACACCACTTTACTCAAAACCAATGCACTCTATACCACTACACTCTACACCAATCTACTTTGCACCACTGTACTCTATGCCACTTCACTCTAGACCACCCAACTCCACTCTATGACACTTCACTATGACATTACACTCCATGATACTAGACTCTGACACTCTATTCCATTAAACTAACACTTTCTCCACTCAGTAACTCCCTACACAACTCCCTCTACGCCACTCCATTCCACTTTACTCCACTGTATGCCACTCCACAACACTCTATGCCACTTCAATCTATGATACTCTACTCAACACCACTGCACAACCCTCTATGCCACTCCACTATACAACAATGTACTATGTTCACTGTAACACTCTACCCAACTTTCTCTATGCCACTTCACATTACTTACCTTCACTCTACTCCAGTTCACTCTTCCTTATGCCTTTCCACTCTATGACAGTCTATTACACTGTGACACTAATCCACTCTACTACTACTTTATGGCATTGGCGCTTGATTAGAGATTCAGATCTCCATTGATTGCCTTCTCACTCATATGAGAAGTGAGTCCGATTTATCTTCGCCGTTTTGGTTACAAGCACTCTGTAACCCTTTTAACTCAAGCTTAATGAAGGCTTAGGATGATCCTAATACTTGTCTAGGGGATCGAAATATCTTCGGCCAAAGTACCTTGACTTGAATTTGTGATATTGTACATAAGTTGGCATAAGCATAGGTACTATGAGCTAATGACTTCTTGATTCACTATTTGAGTCATTCATGTAAAAGTCGGTGTATAAAAGCTTGTAAATCATTATTGTGGATGCTATTCTTGTAGGAAAGTAGCCTCTTTCTAGCTTGGTTACCCCCACATTTGGCCTGTGTGCCAGTTTGTTTGAGTGTGTCTACTGGGATCCTGCTAATCAGGACCCCAGTAGTTATGCTCTCTCCTTTAAATTATGGTTGTTGCATACTGGTAACCCAGTATTTCACCCAAAATTGGCATACTGGTGCCCCCTTATAAGTCCCTAGTATATGGTACTTAGGTACCCAGGGCATTGGGGTTCCAGGAGCTCCCTATTGGCTGCAGCATTTCTTTTGCCACCCATAGGGAGCCCATGCAAAGGCTTCTGCAGGACTGCCATTGCAGCTTGCGTGAAAAGGTGTATGCACCCTTTCACTGCCAGTTACACTGCACCAGGGCACTTATAAGTCACCCTTATAGCAGGCCCTCCAGCCCTGAGGGCAGGGTGCAGAGTAACTGTGTGTGAGGGCACCCCTGCACTAGCAGAGGTGCCCCCACGACCTCCAGGACCATTTTCCCAGACTTCCTGAGTGTGGGGATGCCATTTTACACGTGTACTTGAAATAGGTCACTACCTATTCCCAGCTACATAATGGTAACTCCAAACATAGGCATGTTTGGCATCAAACATGTTGGAATCATAACCCAAGGCTTTTGCAAGCACTTGTTGTATGATTTCATGCACTCTGGGGGCTCCTTAGAGGACCCCCAGTATTGCCATTCCAGCCTTCTGAGGTTTTCCAGGCAGGCCCAGCTGCTGCCACCTCTCAGACAGGTTTCTGCCCTCCTGTTGCTTGAGAAGCTCAAGCCCAGGAAGGCAGAACAAAGGATTTCCTTTGGGAGAGGGGTGTTACACCCTCTCCCTTTGCAAATAGGAGTTACAGGCTTGGGAGGCGTAGCTTCCTTCCCCAGGCCACTGGAAATGCTTTGAAAGGCACATTTGGTGCCCTCCTTGCATAATCCAGTCTACACCGGTTCAGGTCCCTGCTCTGGCACGAAACTGGACAAAGGAAAGGGGAGTGACCACTCCCCTGTCCATCACCACCCCAGGTGTGGTGCTCAGAGCTCCTCCAGAGTGTCCCTGTGTTTTGCCATCTTGGATTCCAAGTTGGCAGCGAACTCTGGGAGCATCTGAGTGGCCAGTGCCAGCAGGTGGTGTCAGAGCCGTCCCCTGATAGGTGCTTACCTGTTTAGCTGACCAATCCCCCTTTCATGGCTATTTAGGGTCTCTTCTTTGGGAGGTTCTTCAGATTCGGATTGCAAGACTCCAGCAGAAATCCTCTGCATCCTTTACTTCACCTTCTCACTGAAGAAACTGCATCTGGACCCTCCAGGAACTCCACAAACTGCAACAACGAAGCAAAGACAACTTCTGCAACATTGTATCTTCAGCTCTTACCAGGAAATGCAACTGTTTCCCGGTCGTGCATCCTCAAAGGACAGCCTGTCTTCAGCCTGCACCAGAAGAATGAACGAATCTCCCTTGGAGTGAAGGAGTCACTCCCCTGCTTCAGCAGGCACCTCTCTGCAATGACGACCATCTGCTTGGGTCCCCTCTCCTGTTGAGTTGCATGGATCCTACATCACGGGTGGTGGACTGAAGTGGTCCCAATGGTCTGGCCGTCCTACTGTCCAACTTTGGTGGAGGTAAGAGCTTGCCTTCCCACGCAAGACAGTAACCCTGTTCACCACGTGTTTTTCAGTTGCCAAGGCTTGTTGGCATCCTTCTATGAAATTCTTTGTGCACAATGTAACTCTGGCCCCCAGCACACCTTCCTGCAATGCACAGCTTCCTGAGTGGTTCTCTGGCGGTGTGGGATCCTTTGTTTTTGTGCTGCATGGGCCTCCTTTTGCAACTCCTTTGTCCCTGGGCTGGAGGACTCCTGTGTGCATTGGCTGGTCTTCTCTGGGCTCTATGAGTTGCTGAGAGCCCCCTCTGACTCCTCCTCCTAGGTAGAGTCAACCAGGTCCCTGTACTCTTCTGTGCTTCTTGGACCTAATCCCATTCTTCCACAGGTCTTTAGGTCCAGGAATCCACCCTTTGTGTCTTGAAGTATCTTCTGGTTCTTGCATTATCTTCTTTCTCGTGTTCTTGTGTGTTCTAGGAAAGTTACTGTGATTTACTCCTGCTTGCCTTGGCTCTGAGGTGGGTTCTATTACTTACCTTTGGTGTTTTCGAATACTCCCAGCGCCCCTCTACACACCACACTTGCCTAGGTGGAAAACCGACATTCGCATTCTACTTTCTTAGTATATGGTTTGTATATCCCCTATGCCCATTTCTAACCATTGTGATTTTCACTAATTGCACTTTTCTAACTGGTTTTATTGCTATTGCTGCATACTTGTGTATATAATTGGTGTATTACTTACCTCCTAAGGGAGTATAGTCTATATGGTATTTTTGGCATTTGTGTCACTAAAATAAAGTACCTTTATTTTTGTAACACTGAGTATTTTCTTTCATGTGTGTGAGTGCTGTGTGACTACAGCGGTATTGCATTAGCTTTGCATGTCTGCTAGATAAGCCTTGGCTACAGCTACCCCTAGAGAGCCTGGCTTCTAGACACTGCCTACATTTCACTAATAAGGGATAACTGGGCCTGGTATAAGGTGTAAGTACCATAGGTACCCAATACAAACCAGGCCAGCCTCCTCTAAACCACTGTACTATATAAGTTACTTTTTACATTTTTCTTGTAATTGGTGACATTGGGTCATCCAGATAACTTGTGTAATGCCCGAATACCAGTCTTTCTCGATTTCCCCTGTTGATGGTTTCCCAGTACATTTGATCTTTTATATTTTGATTGAATAAATGTATGAAACATTCCATTTGCATACTACTTTAATATCATTGTTTATGGGATGGTGTTGCATTTTATTCAAGGGACCCCTGTTCCTTTAAAGTTAGTTTACTGCTCCATTTTAGGACACTCTACATACTCCTTGACACTACGCCACACCAGTCGATGACACATCATTCTCCTTTATGCCATTAACTTTGAGCCATGCTGAATAGTAGTCTCACTAGTGTACAGCATGGCTAAAACACATTGGCAAAGGCAATAGAACTTGCATAGGCGAGACCTATTGGCTTTGCCAATGCTTGTTTATAATGTACGACCTTCAAGGTGACTTGCAATATCCTTATGTATGCCAGGGGTATTTTACCCCATATAATACATGGTCACACTACCAACTTTCCCACAAACCACTTAAAACCTTAGTGCATAGCTTCTGTCATTCCAAGCTATTAAAGTAAAGCAGAAGAAAGAAAAGCAACATTCAATTTTTTGCTTTAAACAGCTGCATTAATTATGCTCTGTGACCTGATCTGCCTTTTACCTTGGCTGCTAGCTCTGGCAGAAGGCAGAATGTCAGAACTCGACTGTAATAACCCTATCATAGTCATTTTCCGATGTCTTTTCTTCGGTGCCTTGGTGCATCACAACCAGCCGTTTCTAAAGAAATTAGTGACTGCAGTTTATACAGAGATTAGAGAATCCATGTTTATATAGCCTGTAAATGCAAGAGCTTCTTCAGTTGAAATGCTTCTAGTTATGACTGATGTGGAGCTGAGCTGCCCAAGATCACACACAGGAGTAGAAGTGTTATTAGAACTATGGTTTCCGAGCACAATTTACAACTCTTGTACATAATCGCTTTTGATATCTCCAGTGCAGTTCCAATTGGCATGAGGCGAAGGGCATGGTGGGTGTGGGGCGCAAAGGGCATGTTGTTCCTTTTTACCCTCCTGCCTTTATTTGCTTGGTGCATGAAGATGCAAGGTTAATCAACATGTTATTTTCACATTTGAGCTAATTACTTTGTGAATGTAAATAACAATTAAAGATACTTTCAGACTGTGAAAACATGCCTTCCTTTCTCCCTATTTCATTTCCAATATATATGATTGTGTATATTTATCGGAGCCTGCAGTTCGTAAACAACGAGCGATTTGTATAGAGTTGATCGAAAGTCCCCAAGGCTGTCCCTGTCCCCCCCAGAAATGTATTGTCTCCTACGCCCCTGGATAGAGGGGGGAGACAGAAAGCAAGCATGAGGAGCGAGGGCCATATGTTTGTAGCGTAAGTTATACGTAGTACCAAATGTTAGTTCCTTCTTATGTTATCTAGTTCAATAGATCTATGCTTAATGATAATTTGAGTTTGATGTTTTGTTTTGAATATGTGTCCTGTTGGGGTATGAATGCATAATCTTAGTATCTGTGTGTGCCATCTTGTGCAATGGGTGAGTTAACCTCTACTCCTGTGCTTGCATTATTGCCGTGGCCCTTGAGTGATTGGTGATTTTGGGGCAGGAGTGAGTCTCTCTACTGGACATGCTTTGGTGATGGGTGCCCATGCATTGATGTTACATGCAGGGCTTGGTTTTGGGATGTGTGGGTTGTGGTAGTGGGGGATCTGTGGGGTGTTGGGTGATGGGTGTGAGGGTGGGAGTATGTGATGGCCTGCAGGTGGGGGGGATAGAGTAGTAAAGATTTGCCTTACCAGAATCCAGTCCTCCTGCTACTCCTGCGAGGCCCTCAGGATGCATGATCACCAACACTTGCTCCTCCCATGTTGTTAGTTGTGGGTGAGGAGGTGGGGGTCCACCGCCAGTCCTCTGTACAGCAATCTGGTGTCTGGATACCACAGAAC
Source organism: Pleurodeles waltl (assembly GCF_031143425.1). NCBI lineage: Eukaryota > Metazoa > Chordata > Amphibia > Caudata > Salamandridae > Pleurodeles > Pleurodeles waltl. The sequence continues at coordinate 845,689,234 of NC_090436.1, forward strand.
GTACCTTCCCCCATAGGTCGTTCCACCTCTTTCTGATGTCATCCTGTGTTCTTGGATGCTGTCTCACTGCATTGACCCTGTCGACAATTCTCTGCCATAGCTCCATCTTCCTAGCAATGGATGTCTGCTGCACCTGTGATCCGAATAGCTGTGGCTCTACCAGGATGATTTCCTCCACCATGACCCTGAGCTCCTCCTCTGAAAACCTGGGGTGTCTTTGAGGTGCCATGATGTGGTGTGGGTGATGTGTGAGGAGCTGTATGTTGTGATGTGTGGGGGATGTGTTGGTGTGTGTTGTTTGAGGTGCGTGGATGTTGTATAAATGATGGTGTTGTGTGACTGTGGATGCTGGTGTTGTGTTAGCTAATCTCTCTCTCTGGCCTTCTTTTAAATTTTTGGTTGTAAGGGTTTGTGGGTGATGTGGGTCTGTGTTTTATTATGGATTGGGTGTGTGGGTGTGGTGTGTGTATGTGTATCAGGTGTCTTTATTTCGAATTGTCCAATGTGGTTGCGTTTTGTAAATGTGTGTGTATTTTGAGCGCGGCGGTGTGTACCGCCAATGAATTACCGTGGTTGAATGACCGCCGCATTGATTCGTGGGTCGTGATAGTGTGGACGTATTCTTGTTGGCGTGATGGTGTGGGTTTTGGTATCCCCAGTTTAGCACTGACCATTGGTGTGGCAGACTTGTGTGGTTGTCTGTATTGTGGCGGATTCCGAGCTGTGAGTCGTAATACCTGTAGCGGATTTCCACCGCCGCAACGTTATGTTGGCGGTCTTCAGCACGGCGGAAAGTGGGATTTACCACCAGGGTTGTAATGAGGGCCAAAATATTTAAAATATAAAAATACAATATAAGTATTAAAATAAACAAAATAATTTTAAAAAGATAATATTACTGCAAAAGCTATACCCATGCCCACATGGCGATAGTTAAAAAATGCTGGACTTTGGAGTGGTCAGATTTATGATTCCCTTTCCAATGTAAGCAAAAGTAGTGAAAGGGACATACTTTGGAGGAATTAAAACATCATAAATTAGCAACTTCAATGTAAAAAAGTACTTACACTTTTGAACAATTGAAAACATTAGAAATATTTACATAAAATATATTTTATCCTATTACCTTAACATTTCCAGCACCTAAAAAAGCAAAAACATAATAATAAATATTAATGTAAAGGAATATTAATATGTGAAAAATGTATTATTTCAGGAAAATCAAAAACATTAAAAATGTAGTTTATATACACTTTAAGTAAGTTGTTCAAATAATCAATTATCTAATTAACCAGTTAGTTAAAAAAAATACCATTTCTCTCAAAAATCAATTAAATAATATAAAATTAAAAACATTTACATCATTATTATTCACATTAACACATTGAACGTTGTAAAATAAATAAACTATGTATAAACAAGTAAAAAACATAAATATTAAAAAACAACCTACGAACAAATAAGTACATGTAAATAAAATAACAACAAAATATAGTTCTAAAGCAAAACAACTAGACTAACAAATAGGAAGGTTTCACATTAAAATATTAAGAACTAATATCATAAAAAATGAATAAAAATAAAAAGATAATTAAAAATATGTTTGACTAACTATACAACCGTATTAAAATAATGTTATGTAATGATACAGGATAAAACTATATTGAACTAACTATACAGCTATAATTTTAAAAACGCTATGTCATAAACAGAATTTTCTTTTTAAAAAATACAAAATGTACTGTTTCTCTCATCAAGGAAGTAACTGCCCATGGTGGGGGACTATTATTTGCATCTTACTGTCCCTCGCCACCAAGAATTGCCTAGAGGTGATAGACAGTAAATAAATGGCTATATGTCTTCCAATCCAGAAATGTACTGTATTTTTCTAATTCAGTTTGGGAATTTTTAATGTGTTTGTTCTGACTTTATTACAGTTTTGGTACAACAGAAATGCTTTACACAGTGCTCTGAATTTAGCCTGTCTGCTTGTGACAGGTATCAGGGTTTTTAGCTCTGAATAATTTAGTGACTTTGAGAGCTCACCCTGACAAGGATTGTGATTGTTACTCAAGGTGGGAAGTCACCCTAATTTGACTAACAACCCAATTTCTTACAATAAGACAACCATGACTACATAAGTGCAAGTCTGCAGCTTCTATGATATATTTTTTTTTAGACCTGGCATCCTTGGTGTGGTTCCCCTCTCTTTTTTTCCTCTGCTTCCTGTATTTTTGACTGTGTGCTAGATTTTGTTTTTGCTGGTTTTGGTATTCAGGGCACTTTACCTCTGCTGACCAGTGCTAAAGTGCAAGTGCTCCCTGTGTAAATTGTTGTTATGATTGGTTATCCATGATTGACAGATTTGATTTTCTAGTAAGTCCCTTTTATAGTGCACCATGTGTGCCTAGGGCCTCTAAATCAAATGCTACTGGCGGACCTGCAACACTGATTAAGCCACTCACATGAGCATCCCTGTAAACATGTCTCAGACCTGTCATTGTAGTGTATGTATGTGCAATATTAAACTGCCAATTCAACCTAGCAAGTGTATCCACTTGCCAGGCCCAAGACTTCCCTTTTATTACATGTAAGTCACCTCAAAGGTAGGCCCTAGGTAGCCCCAGGGGCAGGGAGCAGTGTATTTAAAAGGTAGGACATGTACTGGTGTATTTTACATGTCCTGATAGTGAAATACTGCCAAATTTGGTTTTCACTATTGCAAGACCTACATTCCCATACGTTAACATGGGGTTTGCCTTCAAATATTTTTTAAGTACAGTTTCCAATTGAGAGCAGATAGAGAAATGGAGCTTGGGGTTTCTGAACTCACAATATGAAAATACATCTTTTCGTAAAGTTGTTTTTTAGATTGTCTGTTTGAAAATGCCACTTTAAGAAGTAGGCATTTTCTTGCTTTACCATTCTGTGCCTCTGCTTGGATGCTGAATCTGCAACTGGGTCAGACTGACAGTTGGGCTGTTTTTGAATTCACTCTAAACAGTAACACAAAGGGAGCTGAGGTATGGCCTGCATATCCTGATGAGTCTTCCTGGGTTAGAATGGGAAGGAGGAGAAGACACCTGTGTCTCACCTCAAACAATACAGTCCCCAACCCGCAGGTGTGTGGCTGGGGCAGGGCAAGGAAGAGGCAGGGTCATGTGCACTACAAAGACTTTCCTTTGAAGTTTGTCTACTTCAAGGACAGAAATGAGTATAAGAGAGTGGACCCCAAACCCCAGATTTTTAGAACACTTCTGGATCAAGAGGAACCTCTGCAAAGGAGAAGAGGTGAAGAGCTGTGAGGAGGAGTACTGTCCCTTCGCTGTGAGTGCTTTGCTGGGTTGGCCTGAAGTTGCTGTTTCTGCCTTAGAAAGGACAAAGGCTGGACATTGCTGTGTATCCTGTTTGTGAAGTTTATCCAAGGGCTTCGACTGAGCTTGCCTTCTGTTAAGAAGTCTCAGGGACATCAAAGACTTCATCTGCCAGCACCTGGGCTCTCTTGCTGGGACCCCCTGACTTGCTAAATGGGACCACATCCAGTCCTTGGGCCCCTGGAAGGAGAAGCTGGCAGAATCTGAGTAAAAATCCATGCACCAGAGCCGAGCTGCAGAAAAATCAATGGAACGTCTGCTCTGTGGTGAAAAAACTGTCACAGGGCTGGTAAAATAGACACATCACCAGCTCAGCATGGATTCATCGCTGCTGTGTGTCTGGATTTTCCATGCATTGTCCCTGTGCGTCAAATCCACAACATCACTGCATTGATCTGAGGCAGCTTGCCTGGAAATCGACGCATTGCTTACCCGGCAAGGACAAAAGCAATGCACAGCCTCCCTTGTGTGTAAGGAATCAACACATTGCTTGCTTTTCTGACATACCCTCACCCTGTAGTTTTATGTTTGCTGCATACCTGGTACTTTGTGCTGAAACAACACATCCATTTGATTCTTATGGATTAAGATTTGTTTACTTGCATAAATTGGATTTTTGTTGTTTTGGTCTTGTTTGATTTGAATAAATATTTGAAATTTGTGTGGAGTCCTTAGTGGTGTTTTCACTGTATTACTGTGAGTGTTTGTACAAATACCTTATACATTGTCTCTGAGATAAGCCTGACTGCTTGTGCCAAGCTACCGAGGTGTGAGCAGGGGTTATCTGAGTTGTGTATCTCCCTTACCCTGACTAGAGTGAGGGTTCCTACTTGGATAGGGTGTAAACTGACTGCCAACTAGAGACCCCATTTCTAATTGATATGATATATGTGTATATATATATATATATATATATATATATATATATATATATATATATATATATATATATATATATCTTACCAGCAATTGGGAAGCAAGCATTGGCAAAGCCTTGTAGGTCTGGTCTGGCATTGACAGCAGACATTTTGGCTTTGCTTTTGTTTTTGAATGTTTTGTGTATGGAGGCACAAATTGTATGAAAACAATATCTAAAAGGCAAAATACATATTTTTATATGTAAAATTACACATTGCACCTGTATTTTCTGGCACTAAAGTAGACTTCTTATTTCCTGGCTATGCACAGTGTCCAAAAGCAGAAAACCATTACTCCCATTCAGGTAAACCAATTGCTTAATTGGGCTGCCACTGTACCCCATGCTGTTTGCAGCGATGGGTCAAATGCAAAACGTGAATGATACTGCAGCAGAAGAATGGATGACAAGGGCAAAATGAAAACACTTTTAAGTAAGTATATGGAGGTTATAGATTGTTAATAAAAGCAAAAGATAATTTATACTGCCAGACCTAAAAAAGTACACATTGAACTAGCCGAAGGTTTACAAAATCAATAAAACTAACACATATTACACAAAAGGTAGATATTTCAATGAAAGAAAACATCCCATCTTAATCAGGTGTAAGATGGGTTGGCAAATGGGCGAAAAGGTGTATATGAGAGAAAAAAACATGCTGTTGCATTCTGTCACCTTACGCTTATTTAAATGCCAATCTCATAATGTAGCTAATTCTCCTATTTCTATTGGCTAGCAGAGAACATAAATGATTAAATCAGTGTATTTGCATCTAAGCAGCTCTGGGATATGTAGTTAAGTCTCTGGATGGGTTGTGTGTGTCCTGCATACAGGGGCGTAGCTTAGTCAGTGAGATTTGGAGGGGGGTGTAGTGTTGGCTCTCATTGTACCAATTAAGCTGCTTGATTTGGGTGACAGCATCACCTAAATTGGGGGGAAATGAGCCCAAGCTCACACCATGTGACAACTGTCTGCCTAATCCATATCTGACCAGTCAGCAGTGCCACATCTATGCCCAGCAGCAGGGATGATCTGTGGCAACCAGGAGCATGACACTGTGCCTTCTCAGGGAAATTGTGGTGGATCAGATCTCATCCTTTTCTCTCAGTTATATTTGTCTCACACATGCAAAGACAAACAGAAGAAGGGAGTGGTTAAATAAGATTTATTGAATCAGCTGCATCTTAGATAAAATAAAATGAAATGCAATAACTAGGATGATGAAAAATACTAGACTGAAAATGGTAGAAGAAAAGTGAAACACGAGAAAGGTCCCACCAGGCTGTCACTGTGCGATATTTATGATTCCTACATTCGCTACTAATATTATGTTAGAGCACAGCAGGATAAGCCCTAATCCAGCCTTCAGGACCCCCAGGAAGACACCATACCTCAGACCTGAGTATGAAGTAATGAAGGAGGCTGTTGTGTATTGCAACACCATTCCCACAGAGGCCAGGGAACCGGCAGTCTCAGCAAGCAGCTGTAATGAAGTCAAACAGCATGCTTTTGTTGGCATCTGTCTGGAACCTCCATCTAATGTGCAGGGGACAGAGAGAGGTTTATTATCATAAACAGCTAGTGTTCTAAGAAAAGTTTCCCCAAGTAAAAACAGGTATGTTTCAGTGAAATGTTAGTGATGCGGTGTACCACTTGTGGCAGCAATACTATCTCTTTGCATCCTTGAGGAAAGCACAGAGTGAAAGAATGTGGTGCTAAGAAATGTAAATGTTTTCTTAGGTGAAAGGACAGCAAGATAAAGGAAATAAAATTATCACCACAAATGTGGCCATTTCTAAATGGATAAAATAAAATAAAATGAAATGTTACCAAGCTAAAGGGCACAGGCAGCAGGCCTAGCTGTTGAAATAACGTGTGCACATACATCACTAAAATGGCTCCACAACAGGGGTGAATCTCAGATTTCCCAACTAAAAAAGTAGTGAACCCCAGGGTGAATGTATGTGGTGACAAAAGTTGGGGGTGGTCTGTTCCAGTGAGGGTCAGTAATAATTTGCATTAGGTGTGCATCTAGGGATGATTTAGAATTTGGTAGACAGGTACTCTGTTGCAATGGCGATGGAGCACCATTTCTGCCAAATTAAAGGTCCTCTAGCCTGAATTAGAGTTAGGTGAATGGCAAGTTTTATGCCAATGGGGAAAGTGTACTCTGTTAGTGTAAAACTTTCTTCGATGGATAGAGAAGGTGCATCACAAGTAAGCCATCCATCTGTCCACCCTATTTAGTGTGAACAGTCAAATTTCTTATTTTTGTTACTGTCTGTCACTGCCAGGTATATCCTGGTGGCGGGTGACAATAAAAAAACTGTAAAATTAACTTGACACCATGGGGGGAAACTGGTGTAGGGTCCAATAGTTTTTGTTTTGTTTTTCAAAATCAAATTCCCACTTGGGAATTTGTTTTAGAAAAATAAAAAAGTTGGGAATGTTTGATGGCCAACCACTATGTTCGATGTACCCATCCATTAATTTATTCCTACACTGACAGAAACTGGCATTACAACGGTTTCTGCCAATGTATAGAGATGTCTGATGGGCTGATGTATATCTCCAAAGTTGGTTGGTGGAGTAAATACAGTAAAGCCCTCTGCCACCCCGTCTGCATTTATTTTGTCTGCTAAATCCTATATCAGATCCCCTGTCTAGAGTGGCACTGTGTGTAAAAACAAATGGTTTGGAATGCTCCCCAACAGGTTGCCAGTGGTTTTAGACTATTTGTGTGCTTTTTTCCCATCTACTTTTTGGGTGTTTGAATGCCAGTAGTATGCCTGGACACCAGAGACTTGCATAGCTTTCCACCCCTACTACTGGCAATGTGTATGAATTCCAAAAAGTAGTACATTTGCATCCTTTCAAGGAGTACTTCTATGGGTACAGATTTGCTACTTTTTTGATAAACTGACTACCAGGAGGCATATTTACAAAGAAGGGACACAATGCAGGGCAACAAGCAAAGTTACTGCTCTGTGTTGAATCACCTGAAGAGAGCAGAGCTACACCATATCTTAAAGCAATGGCACAGCTTTACTCTCTCAATGTGCTGGTGCACTTTGGGTTGCCCAGTGCTAATGCAGACACTCTTAAGTCATAGTGCAAGGGTGTCTGCACTACGGTCAAGATAGTTTTTGTTCGGGTAATAGTACCTTTCTATAAAAAACTGTTCTTGGAGACATCTTCCTCTTTCTATGTGTGCTGCTGAATGCAGCACACATACAAATAAGAAATAATAAGGAGACGTAAAGATATTTCTCCTCTTTACACTTTTCGCACCAGCCTCAGGAAGGCACAGCATTCTTTACACCAGTCTCAGAAAGGCACACCATTATAGTGCAAACCCATGTCTACAATTCGTTCGAGAGATGGGTTTGCATCAAAGTCCATGGTGGCACAATCTGCTGCATTGCGTTACTTTTTCTTACAAATCCAGACATATCAACATTTGAGTGTCTTTGTAGATATCAAAAAGGATTGTGTGTTGGGAGTGTGCCAAAAAGTGATGCAACCATGATGCAATACCTTTGGCATCAGGGCATAAGTATAATAAACATTTTCCTACTTTGAAAAATGAATAACTTAAAAACTCTGAAGTAGGGATGACAATAAAACTGATATAGGCATAGCTGACTGGACTCAGGGCCCCCATACGTAACTACTAAGTCATGAATGTATGTATTTGGGGCGGGTGTGTTACACCCCAAACACCCTCCTGCAGATAAACCCCTGTGCATGCAAATCTACAGTAGTGGTGTGCTTTTCTGCACATGTGCTGTCACAGTTAGGTCATGTAAAGATGACTGTTTTTCTTTTATTAAAATAATCTATGTCTTGCTCTTCACTTGTCAGACATTGTTCGGGGGCACTCTGGCACATCCTGGGCCATACCCCCTTTAAGAATATGACCTCTGATATTTTTACTTTTGGTTGTTTGGTTGTGTTCAATTAAAAAAGTCTGAGGGAGGTTTGTTTGTGCCAGAATGGATGGGGATAGAACTGAAGGGGTGAGAGTGGATAGCGATACAGGAGATCTATCTGTTTGTTTACTAGGAATGTATGTTTCTTAAGCATTTGCTTCTATTCATAGTGTTCACTTTCCTGTTCTCTATTTGCATTCAATTTTGGAATCGAAATACAAACAAAAAGAAAAAACTATCATTCATAATTAAATTAATTTGATATTGATTAAGTAGGACTGAATAGGTCACACATAGAACATTCTAGCTGTCTGCTGTTGAACATGTTTTATGAACAATACAAGTCCCATTAAACTCTAAGTACCATGTGCCGCCATATTGGGGGGCAGCCCCTTAAAATCAAAGATTGGCAATAAACTCCCCTTTACCGGTGGAGCTGGTGGAGTTTTGTCCACTCTGTAATCTGCTTTGAAGCATGAAGTTCTTGCAAAACTCCGCCAACCGCCGTGTGGTGGAATTTTTTCTTCTCCCCCCCCCCCCCAACGTTAAGCACTGGCCCGCACTGAGAAATCTTGCCAGGAGTCATTTGGGCACCTGAAAAACACACAAGGGGATGCAAACTCTCACTCGCCAACATTAAATGTGCAAGTGTGAGCGATAATTTTCAGCCCCTAGCATGATTTTCAGGTGCTAGAAAGCTTCCCAGTGAGATTTCTCAAAGCAGGCAGCTGCAGCAGGTCACAACCGTTCTCGTTGAGAAAGCTGCTGCTCAAGGAGAAAATCTACTCAACCAGCACAAAGAAGCAACACGCTCTGACACACAGTGTGATGCCATTTGCTCTGATTTTACAGTGCAGGTGAAGCTCCTGGCACTAAAATTCTGAATGAGTAGTGTGAGGTGCCTGATTTGCCCACTTACTGCACTCTACACCAATGTACTATATGCCACTACACTCTATGCCACTCTACTCAACAGCACTGCCCTTTATGACACTCTACTCTGCAACACTGCACTCTGCCACTGAACTATACTCCTCTCTACTCTGCACCGCTCAACTATATGCCTCTCTACTGCACTCTACACCAGTGTACTATATGCCACTACACTCTATGCCACTCTACTCTGCATCACTGCACTCCACCACGGCACTCTACACCAGTCTACTCTACCTTGCACCACTCCACTCTACCATGCAACGCATCACTCTATGACACAGCACTCTGAACCACTGCAATCTATGCTGTGCCACTCCACTCTGCTCCCCTCTACTCTTCACCACTCTACGCTACTGCACTGTACGCTAAACCAGTGCAGTACTCGCCAATGCACTCTACACCACTTTACTCAAAACCAATGCACTCTATACCACTACACTCTACACCAATCTACTTTGCACCACTGTACTCTATGCCACTTCACTCTAGACCACCCAACTCCACTCTATGACACTTCACTATGACATTACACTCCATGATACTAGACTCTGACACTCTATTCCATTAAACTAACACTTTCTCCACTCAGTAACTCCCTACACAACTCCCTCTACGCCACTCCATTCCACTTTACTCCACTGTATGCCACTCCACAACACTCTATGCCACTTCAATCTACGATACTCTACTCAACACCACTGCACAACCCTCTATGCCACTCCACTATACAACAATGTACTATGTTCACTGTAACACTCTACCCAACTTTCTCTATGCCACTTCACATTACTTACCTTCACTCTACTCCAGTTCACTCTTCCTTATGCCTTTCCACTCTATGACAGTCTATTACACTGTGACACTAATCCACTCTACTACTACTTTATGGCATTGGCGCTTGATTAGAGATTCAGATCTCCATTGATTGCCTTCTCACTCATATGAGAAGTGAGTCCGATTTATCTTCGCCGTTTTGGTTACAAGCACTCTGTAACCCTTTTAACTCAAGCTTAATGAAGGCTTAGGATGATCCTAATACTTGTCTAGGGGATCGAAATATCTTCGGCCAAAGTACCTTGACTTGAATTTGTGATATTGTACATAAGTTGGCATAAGCATAGGTACTATGAGCTAATGACTTCTTGATTCACTATTTGAGTCATTCATGTAAAAGTCGGTGTATAAAAGCTTGTAAATCATTATTGTGGATGCTATTCTTGTAGGAAAGTAGCCTCTTTCTAGCTTGGTTACCCCCACATTTGGCCTGTGTGCCAGTTTGTTTGAGTGTGTCTACTGGGATCCTGCTAATCAGGACCCCAGTAGTTATGCTCTCTCCTTTAAATTATGGTTGTTGCATACTGGTAACCCAGTATTTCACCCAAAATTGGCATACTGGTGCCCCCTTATAAGTCCCTAGTATATGGTACTTAGGTACCCAGGGCATTGGGGTTCCAGGAGCTCCCTATTGGCTGCAGCATTTCTTTTGCCACCCATAGGGAGCCCATGCAAAGGCTTCTGCAGGACTGCCATTGCAGCCTGCGTGAAAAGGTGTATGCACCCTTTCACTGCCAGTTACACTGCACCAGGTCACTTATAAGTCACCCTTATAGCAGGCCCTCCAGCCCTGAGGGCAGGGTGCAGAGTAACTGTGTGTGAGGGCACCCCTGCACTAGCAGAGGTGCCCCCACGACCTCCAGGACCATTTTCCCAGACTTCCTGAGTGTGGGGATGCCATTTTACACGTGTACTTGAAATAGGTCACTACCTATTCCCAGCTACATAATGGTAACTCCAAACATAGGCATGTTTGGCATCAAACATGTTGGAATCATAACCCAAGGCTTTTGCAAGCACTTGTTGTATGATTTCATGCACTCTGGGGGCTCCTTAGAGGACCCCCAGTATTGCCATTCCAGCCTTCTGAGGTTTTCCAGGCAGGCCCAGCTGCTGCCACCTCTCAGACAGGTTTCTGCCCTCCTGTTGCTTGAGAAGCTCAAGCCCAGGAAGGCAGAACAAAGGATTTCCTTTGGGAGAGGGGTGTTACACCCTCTCCCTTTGCAAATAGGAGTTACAGGCTTGGGAGGCGTAGCTTCCTTCCCCAGGCCACTGGAAATGCTTTGAAAGGCACATTTGGTGCCCTCCTTGCATAATCCAGTCTACACCGGTTCAGGTCCCTGCTCTGGCACGAAACTGGACAAAGGAAAGGGGAGTGACCACTCCCCTGTCCATCACCACCCCAGGTGTGGTGCTCAGAGCTCCTCCAGAGTGTCCCTGTGTTTTGCCATCTTGGATTCCAAGTTGGCAGCGAACTCTGGGAGCATCTGAGTGGCCAGTGCCAGCAGGTGGTGTCAGAGCCGTCCCCTGATAGGTGCTTACCTGTTTAGCTGACCAATCCCCCTTTCATGGCTATTTAGGGTCTCTTCTTTGGGAGGTTCTTCAGATTCGGATTGCAAGACTCCAGCAGAAATCCTCTGCATCCTTTACTTCACCTTCTCACTGAAGAAACTGCATCTGGACCCTCCAGGAACTCCACAAACTGCAACAACGAAGCAAAGACAACTTCTGCAACATTGTATCTTCAGCTCTTACCAGGAAATGCAACTGTTTCCCGGTCGTGCATCCTCACAGGACAGCCTGTCTTCAGCCTGCACCAGAAGAATGAACGAATCTCCCTTGGAGTGAAGGAGTCACTCCCCTGCTTCAGCAGGCACCTCTCTGCAATGACGACCATCTGCTTGGGTCCCCTCTCCTGTTGAGTTGCATGGATCCTACATCACGGGTGGTGGACTGAAGTGGTCCCGATGGTCTGGCCGTCCTACTGTCCAACTTTGGTGGAGGTAAGAGCTTGCCTTCCCACGCAAGACAGTAACCCTGTTCACCACGTGTTTTTCAGTTGCCAAGGCTTGTTGGCATCCTTCTATGAAATTCTTTGTGCACAATGTAACTCTGGCCCCCAGCACTCCTTCCTGCAATGCACAGCTTCCTGAGTGGTTCTCTGGCGGTGTGGGATCCTTTGTTTTTGTGCTGCATGGGCCTCCTTTTGCAACTCCTTTGTCCCTGGGCTGGAGGACTCCTGTGTGCATTGGCTGGTCTTCTCTGGGCTCTATGAGTTGCTGAGAGCCCCCTCTGACTCCTCCTCCTAGGTAGAGTCAACCAGGTCCCTGTACTCTTCTGTGCTTCTTGGACCTAATCCCATTCTTCCACAGGTCTTTAGGTCCAGGAATCCACCCTTTGTGTCTTGAAGTATCTTCTGGTTCTTGCATTATCTTCTTTCTCGTGTTCTTGTGTGTTCTAGGAAAGTTACTGTGATTTACTCCTGCTTGCCTTGGCTCTGAGGTGGGTTCTATTACTTACCTTTGGTGTTTTCGAATACTCCCAGCGCCCCTCTACACACCACACTTGCCTAGGTGGAAAACCGACATTCGCATCCTACTTTCTTAGTATATGGTTTGTGTATCCCCTATGCCCATTTCTAACCATTGTGATTTTCACTAATTGCACTTTTCTAACTGGTTTTATTGCTATTGCTGCATACTTGTGTATATAATTGGTGTATTACTTACCTCCTAAGGGAGTATAGTCTATATGGTATTTTTGGCATTTGTGTCACTAAAATAAAGTACCTTTATTTTTGTAACACTGAGTATTTTCTTTCATGTGTGTGAGTGCTGTGTGACTACAGCGGTATTGCATTAGCTTTGCATGTCTGCTAGATAAGCCTTGGCTACAGCTACCCCTAGAGAGCCTGGCTTCTAGACACTGCCTACATTTCACTAATAAGGGATAACTGGGCCTGGTATAAGGTGTAAGTACCATAGGTACCCAATACAAACCAGGCCAGCCTCCTCTAAACCACTGTACTATATAAGTTACTTTTTACATTTTTCTTGTAATTGGTGACATTGGGTCATCCAGATAACTTGTGTAATGCCCGAATACCAGTCTTTCTCGATTTCCCCTGTTGATGGTTTCCCAGTACATTTGATCTTTTATATTTTGATTGAATAAATGTATGAAACATCCATTTGCATACTACTTTAATATCATTGTTTATGGGAGTGGTGTTGCATTTTATTCAATGGACCCCTGTTCCTTTAAAGTTAGTTTACTGCTCCATTTTAGGACACTCTACATACTCCTTGACACTACGCCACACCAGTCGATGACACATCATTCTCCTTTATGCCATTAACTTTGAGCCATGCTGAATAGTAGTCTCACTAGTGTACAGCATGGCTAAAACACATTGGCAAAGGCAATAGAACTTGCATAGGCGAGACCTATTGGCTTTGCCAATGCTTGTTTATAATGTACGACCTTCAAGGTGACTTGCAATATCCTTATGTATGCCAGGGGTATTTTACCCCATATAATACATGGTCACACTACCAACTTTCCCACAAACCACTTAAAACCTTAGTGCATAGCTTCTGTCATTCCAAGCTATTAAAGTAAAGCAGAAGAAAGAAAAGCAACATTCAATTTTTTGCTTTAAACAGCTGCATTAATTATGCTCTGTGACCTGATCTGCCTTTTACCTTGGCTGCTAGCTCTGGCAGAAGGCAGAATGTCAGAACTCGACTGTAATAACCCTATCATAGTCATTTTCCGATGTCTTTTCTTCGGTGCCTTGGTGCATCACAAACAGCCGTTTCTAAAGAAATTAGTGACTGCAGTTTATACAGAGATTAGAGAATCCATGTTTATAAAGCCTGTAAATGCAAGAGCTTCTTCAGTTGAAATGCTTCTAGTTATGACTGATGTGGAGCTCAGCTGCCCAAGATCACACACAGGAGTAGAAGTGTTATTAGAACTATGGTTTCCGAGCACAATTTACAACTCTTGTACATAATCGCTTTTGATATTTCCAGTGCAGTTCCAATTGGCATGAGGCGAAGGGCATGGTGGGTGTGGGGCGCAAAGGGCATGTTCTTCCTTTTTACCCTCCTGCCTTTATTTGCTTGGTGCATGAAGATGCAAGGTTAATCAACATGTTATTTTCACATTTGAGCTAATTACTTTGTGAATGTAAATAACAATTAAAGATACTTTCAGACTGTGAAAACATGCCTTCCTTTCTCCCTATTTCACTTCCAATATATATGATTGTGTATATTTATCGGAGCCTGCAGTTCGTAAACAACGAGCGATTTGTATAGGGTTGATTGAAAGTCCCCAAGGCTGTCCCTGTCCCCCCCAGAAATGTATTGTCTCCTACGCCCCTGGATAGAGGGGGGAGACAGAAAGCAAGCATGAGGAGCGAGGGCCATATGTTTGTAGCGTAAGTTATACGTAGTACCAAATGTTAGTTCCTTCTTTATGTTATCTAGTTCAATAGATCTATGCTTAATGATAATTTGAGTTTGATGTTTTGTTTTGAATATGTGTTATGCTGACTAGCTGTGCGCTGTGTGTTCTTTCTCCATCGTAGCCAACCCCAATGCAATCAGTTGTGGATTGGGCTTCGTAGAGATGAGATCGGCGAGGCGTGAGCTCTTTTGTTTCAATAAACTACAGAATTGCTTGTTATTCTACGATTTCGGCATACCATTTATTAACTCTACAGTGTTCTCTCAGCTCATTCGTGGAACTGTGGTTGTAGGGTACAGTGGAAATTGTGGAAAACCAAACAATTGGGGTAATGAATTAAACCCGTGGCCGATTTGTTTAATCACTTCTTAGCTACAAACTCATTTTCCAGGCAACCCAGGCAGTGGCAGTATTTGGGACGTTTGCATACATTCACTAGCTGCCTGGAAACGTTCCACTGTGTTGTGTAGCTTTCCATGCAAGCTTGTTCATCACTGGATTTCTGTTTCTGTACCTTTATTGTTTGCTCCCTGTTTCAGTATTCTCATGGTATTTGAGATCTAGGCAGGATATCCTTGATCATTTGCGTGCTCGTATTGTATATGAGCAAACCTCCCTCTGTCACTCCTGGCTTTACTTGATGTCCTAGAATTCCGTGCCGCTATTCTGTGTGGCAGGAGGACTCGTAACAGCACCCTCCATCGAAGACATGGTAAGCACTGGCAAACAGTGATTGCAATAAATGGTCATCTTTCTGTTTTTACCAACCAGATAAATATATATTTATTTACACAAATGCTATATCATCTACCTTGACCATCAACACCACTGTCAGGAAA
Organism: Pleurodeles waltl; assembly: GCF_031143425.1. NCBI lineage: Eukaryota > Metazoa > Chordata > Amphibia > Caudata > Salamandridae > Pleurodeles > Pleurodeles waltl. Next base: position 845,704,541 of record NC_090436.1, read on the forward strand.
CACAGGAGTGGAATCTCTTGCTCTCTTTCCCTACCACGTGTGCCATTTATTCTCTCTGACTGACATGCGTGTGTCTAAAATATTGACAAGTGTACAGGACAAGTGGAATTCATAATCGTAGTCCTTTGCTCCGAGCTTGACACCACCGGACATGCCTGCACTCACGCCACAGCCATATTCGAATAAATTTGTTTAAGACATAACAAAAACATGTAAAGATGGTCGGCTGTATGTGCGCATGCTTCCATAGTGCCTGTCTTTTGTTTTCTACATTTCCAAGATGGCCACTGTGATAGAGCGTTCCGACCTAATAAATTACCTGTATCTGGACGCTCTTGGGTCGATGAATCTTTTGACCTAGTGGGGCTCTCTTCACCCGAGAGTAATCAATTTAATCAAATCAATAATCAACAACGAACATAAGCAATGCCTTGATCCACATAACACTTCACAATTAATCCAGAAAACATTTCGGCGAACCATGACCTTTCGGCCATGAATAACCACACCAGTTTATTCAAAGTTAATGAATTTATTTCCCTATATTAACAAAGCTAGCACGATATAAATGTGTCTCAACACCAAATGGTATATGTAAATGAAGATTAATAGCTGTCCATAACGGCGAAAAAGATGCAATCTATGCAGCATTTGAATAACAATGCATTCGATGATAGCAACGCAAACCACTAAAACTATAATCTGTAATGGGCTAATTGCATACATTAGTCAGCATAACAAGGTCTCAAATTGCATCGTGCATTAAATGAATCCTCATCTAACCTCAGATTAGCATCTGCATGTGGGTCTTCATGCAAAATAATTTAGCAACATTAATTTGGAAAACTCCTAACTAGGGCTCTTATCAAAAATCAGCAGTTGGTTACCTAAAAAGAAAACACAATGCAATTGTACATTTTCCTTTCATATTTACCAAATTCAATCAGCATTCAAGGAAGTCTTCGTCTCACAGGTACCGGTTTCGATCAGCATGGGACAGGGGCAAAGAGGCAAGGTGGACGGGGGCAATTGCCTCACAGCGGCAAGATAAAAGGACAAAACTACTACTTCATGCAAAGGGACGAATCAAAGTTAAAGTCTCTAGGGCAAGATTTACTTAAAGTCTCTAGAAGATGGCAAAATGACGAGGTCGGCAAGACGAGCCATAATGGCTGCAATGTCCTGCAAATGGCGGGTAATGGCCAATGTCCGGGAAATGGCCAATGTCAAAAATGGCTGTAATGGCAAATGTCTGTAATGGCTATAATGTTCGAGTAATGGCCGCAAAAATGGCCGCAAAAATGGCTGCTTTCTTCTTGTGCACCGGGTTTAAATAAAGAACAGTTCAAATCCAGTAGGGTCTTCCATTGGAGGGTTCATAGGTTGGCTTCAAATTGTCCAATCAAAAACAACAGTTCACAAGCTTCTACCTAAGCATACATTATCCTTGGAGTCGGGAACGTAAGTTGCAACATATTTTACCAATTAACTCACTTTCAGAGCTTCCATTGTCCGCACCTGCAGATTGACCTTGGAGCAAAGAAGAAGATGCCAGGCTGGCACGAAACCTTAAAGATAAGCATGTGAACCGATCTTCACTGGAAAAGTACAGCTTCAAGCAAGAATACACGTTTATTAGCACATTGGAAAAACACGAACATCTAAACCGTGAGACAAGGCAACTAGGCCGAAGCCTCCACTAAAGTTATGCTAAGTTAAAACATTTCAAACAAGCAAATCATGGCACACGTTTACGGTTATGTCAGATTAGTACAATTCTAAGACATCACGTTATATAAAGCACGCTTATAAATGTTGGCGAACTACTCTGAGGGCACATTTGTCCCCGTACAATCTTTATTAGTTCGGTTAAAGTCACACTTGATTATTGCAGCACTACGTTTATGTGCTAATAAATGTAAAACCTTCATTTCTGCGTCATCAATCCCTCCTCTGATGACTACTTGTCATCACACAAAACTATTCCCACAAATTTTATTCCATTAAAATTCTGTCAGTTCTCTTTGCCTTTTAGTTCCCCTTGTTCTTGCCTTGTACTCTTCTGCCATTCTTTTCATCATTTTCTCTTCCTTCCTTCTCTTAACTCTTGCCATGATCATTAGTATTCCTCTCTTTATTCCCCAAATCCCAAAGATGCAAATTAGTACTATTAGTATTCCCTGTATTATTTTTAGTAATATTCCATTCCAAATGCCACCAAGCCAATTTCCCACTGAAGCAACTCCCTTTCCAACCTTCTCCCAAACTCCTGGTTCTTTCAATTCCTTCAAGTCTGCACTCTCTTTTGTTAGATTTGCAAGCATTGTTTTAATCTTCACACTGTTGTCTGGAATATACGTGCAACAGTGGCGCGCACCAAGCATTTTGCAAACGCAGCCATCCTTTGCTAAAAGAATATCTAGGGCAAGCCTGTTTTGAAGAGTCATAGCTCTTTCCGCTGCAAGTTCAGCATCCATCAGGATTATAGCACCTGAAAACTTTGTCAACATGTTATCCACTATAGTAGACAACTTTCTTATTTTGATGGAATTCAACACAACTCCCAATGAAGGAATCATGGCTCCAAATATATCTCCTACCACAGCAGCTGCAGTCTCTCTTTTCTGGATACGATGAGATCCAGACGTCTTTGGAATCACCGATAGGTCATCCAGTTGATAAACCTTTGGGAACACTATACCCAAATAACATCTCCCCCACCATCCCTTTGGAAGACGATAATAGGCATTATGCCCACAAATGTAATATACACCAGGTATGACAGGGTCAAGTCCGTTCAGCATGAATGTCCATTTGGCCTTAAAGATAAACGTATGTTTACATTCACTCGCTCCCACGAAAATGTTATCATAATAAGATTCACCACGATATATACAAAATTTCCCTACATGCCAAGCGTCTAAAGCTATTCTTCCTTGTGTTTTTATTGCGGCAAAAGCATAATTATCTACTGAAGTCCTCTTACTTAGCTCTTTTTCTAATTTCGCATTCATTTGTGCCCTTCTATCATCTGTGCGATCTAAAAAGCTTATTTCTACTGCAGATAGCGAGCAGGTAAGATTTTCCCTATGAGCGTGAGCTGTTTCAAAAGGTTGCATTGGCTCGAAGAATTCCCTCATTATTTTTGCATCCCAATCTTTAGCAATCTGGCTTAGCTGCGTTATTATAGGAACATATGCAAAGGTAACATCATAATTTGAATAAAAATACTGTATGTTAGTTTGACCATAAAATCTAGAAGTTACTATACTACATGTAATCCCATATGTAAGAGGCATGTGGTGATAAGTCACCCCTTCCGTTACCGATGTCGGTATCTGTGTACACACATAACAATCTTTCGCATCCATAGTCTCAACATATTCTGTTAGTAAGCGATAGAAAACATTATACGAAAGTTCCTTCTTATCATGCAAGTGTCTCTCATCTAATTCTAGTCTTTTCAATGCGGTTAGTTCAGTGACAGTAACAGGAGCATAGGTAGAAGCATCAATTTTCTCATTCTCACCCTTACCACGCATTGCAAGCACTATTGCCATTATTATTAGTACACATGCAGTTATCAAGCCTATACACGCATATTTACAATATTTCATTCTACTGTTTTGTGTAGCGTACCTAGTCATGATCTGTATAGAATCAGAGAGCTAGAAGCACTTATAAAAAATTTTTTTTAGCAATTAGTTACAAAGCTTAACGAGCGCAATGTTCACACAGTTTTCTTCAGGAGCCCAGTCACTTATCGGTTAGCAGCATTTGTCTCAATTCGGCAATAACTCAGTTCGGCAATAACTCAGTCTTTTTTTTTTTTTTTTTTTCAGTTAGCAACGTTGTCTCAAATCGGGTTTAAGCAAAGTCTTATCAAGTTAGCAAATGTCTCATCCGGTTCAACAATGTCTTAGCTGGTTGTATCACGTTAGATTATAGCAAGCAATGTCATTTATCAGTTTTTATTTTTCTTTCAATCAATAGTGTCCATAAAACTTTTCTTTTCTATTGGTATCTCTTCTTCTTCGTTCTCGAGGCTACGAGATACAAATTCGTCAGTCCAATCGTCATTGACTACATATGCCCATTCTGGACCGGAATATCTCCTGTTTCGTATCCTTTTCCTTTTCAATTTTGCATCTCTCTTTGATTCTGTCTCACTGGTACTTTCCTCTTTGGCCAAGTCTTTTTCTTCACTTGATGTTGGTACCACGACAGACACTTCCTTTCTTTTCTCTTTCACTCTTGGCCCTTCACTGTCATTCAACTTTTCTCTAGTCTTTAATTTTACTGGTGATATACTTGGTCTTTTCTTTGTACTGTGTCCACTTGATGGACCTGCGATCTCTTCTGAAGAAGTTTGAACAGTTTCGTTCTGTTCTGCCTTGTCCCCTCCTTCTGGGGAGTCGATCAGGTTTTCCTTTTCTTTTTCTGTACCGTCTGCTTCGGGGAAAGCCCTCCTCTGATCAGGCTCTCCTGCTTTTTCACCTCTTTCGAGCCCTTTGTCACCGTTACTTTCTTCAGGCTCTTTGTCACTTTCAGCTGCTTCAGGCTCTTTGTTACCTTCAGCTGCTTCGTCGCTGTCTGAGGTTTCTCCTTGGTCTTCCCCAAGTGAATCGGTTGTTTCGTCCTCAGAGAATATTTCTCTCTCCTCTATTTCTGCCTGTTCGCTTCTAGTTCCGTTTTGCTCTGTCTCAGCGCTCGGCACGTTTTTATCAGGTACTGGCAGTTTCAGCGCTTCAACTTCCTCATCTGTGGGACACAACACTTTCTTTGTATGACTGGCGTGAATCCAGTTGGGAACTCCCGCACACTTCACAGCGGTAGTGGTTGTCAGGATCACTTGGAAAGGGCCTTTCCAACGGGGTTCCAGACACGACTTCCTCACGTGCTTCTTTATCACGACCCAGTCACCTGCTTTCAGTGTGTGTCCTGGACCTTGGATCGGTGGCAAGGTGGTTGCTTCCACCTGGTGAGAGAAAGAGCGAACCACGTCAGCCAGACCTTTGCAGTAGTCTAACACCATATCATCTGTAATATTCAAAAGCGCGTTTGCGGGAACTGCAGGAAGTCTCATGGCCCTGCCCATGAGAATTTCGTGCGGGGACAATCCAGTCTTTCTGTCAGGGGTGTTTCTCATTGACATTAACACCAAGGGCAATGCGTCAGGCCATTTCAAATTCGTCGATGCACATATTTTCGCCATTCTTGATTTCAGTGTACCATTCATTTGTTCCACCAGTCCTGAGGCTTCAGGGCGATAGCTACAATGCAGTTTTTGCTCAATGTTCAGCGCTGCGCAAAGTAACTTTATCACCTCGTTATTGAAGTGACTTCCCCTATCTGATTCTAAAGAGATCGGGAATCCGAAACGTGGTATCAACTCCCTCAACAATAATTTTGCAACTGTAAGGCTGTCATTTCTACGTGTAGGGTATGCTTCAATCCAGTGACTAAAAATGCACACAATCACCAACACATACTTCAGACCTCCATGCACAGGCATCTCAATAAAGTCCATCTGCATTCTGCTGAACGGGCCACTCTCCCTGCCAATGTGGCTCATGTTCACAACCGTTCCCTTTCCTGGGTTCATCTGCTGACAAATGACACAACGATGGCAAACTGCTTCTGCAGCTTGACGGAATCTGGGGTTAAACCAATCAGTTTTGAACAACCTTATCTTGGCATCTCTCCCTAGGTGAGCCTGCCCATGATAGAACCGCGCTAGCTGTGATAAGAGACAATTTGGTAAAATGAATTTTCCCTCATTTGAAACCCATAACTCATCTGGTCTCTTTGTACATTGTGACTTAATCCAGGAAACTCTTTCATCCTCCCTGACGCTATTCTGTAATGCTTTTAGTTCATCCATTGTATCCACGACCTTTAAGGCAAATGCTTCAGCTGGTTCGAGCTCTGGCTCACTTATCAAATTCCATTCATCCCTGAGCAATATACAGTTCAAGGCACAAAATCTTGCGACTTGATCCGCATATGCATTTCCCAAGGAAACATAGTCCTGTCCTTTTGTATGAGCACTACACTTTACCACTGCAATTTCGGCTGGCATCTGAATGGCGTGTAACAATTCCCTTATTCTCTCCCCGTTTTTCACTGGGGACCCTGAAGAGGTCAGGAAACCTCTCTGTGACCATAGTTGCCCAAAGTCGTGCACAATTCCAAACCCGTACTGACTGTCAGTGTAAATGGTAACCTTCATCAATGTAGACAGTTGGCATGCTCTTGTAAGGGCTACAAGCTCTGCTACTTGTGCAGAATAGACTCCTTGAAGCCAGGACGCTTCCAAGACACCTGTTACAGTACATACAGCATATCCTGCTTTCAAAATTCCCAATGCATCTCTTAGACATGAACCATCAACAAAAACAATTTGGTCATTTTCATCAAGCTTAGTATCCTTAATGTCAGGTCGGGGTTTTGTGCAAAATTCAGTCACCTGAAGGCAGTCATGCTCGACGTCTTCAGCGTTCTCAATTTCAGCATTTTCTCCGGGAAGCAAGGTTGCTGGATTCAACGTAGTGCACCTTTTCAGCTGCACATTCGGTGAGCCCAGAATTATTGTTTCATACCTTGTGAGTCTTGCTCCAGTCATGTGTTGCGTTCGGGAGCGGGTCAAAAGTATTTCAACTGAGTGAGGGACCATGACCGTTAATGGGTGTCCCATCACTATTCCTTCACTCTGAGTGAGGCTGATACCAACTGCTGCTACGGCGCGCAAACACCCTGGCAGTGCTGCTGCGACCGGATCCAAAGTAGCTGAAAAATACGCTACTGGTCTGTTTATGCCACCATGGGCTTGGGTCAAGACAGACAAAGAACATGCATCACGTTCATGACAAAACAATGTGAAAGGCTTTGTGTAATCAGGCATACCTAAAGCTGGAGCCCTGCACATGCATTCTTTCAATTCAATAAAAGCATCCATCTCATCTCCTTTCAGCTCAATTTCATCCAAGGCATCGTTCTGGGTCAGTTTCAGTAAAGGCTTTGCTAGAGTCGAGAAGTTGGGAATCCACTGGCGACAGTAGCTCACCATCCCCAAAAACTTCCTCACCTCCCTCCTTGTCTTTGGTGGACTCATTTGAAGTACACTTGTTATTCTTTCCTTCATTATTCTCCGTGACCCTTTCTCTATTTGATGACCCAAGTATTTCACTTTCTTCTGACAGAACTGCAACTTTGAAGGAGACACCTTGTGTCCATTCCTTCCCAAATGGTTCAGTAGAGCAATGGTGTCGGCTGTGCAGCCACTTTCTGTCTTAGATGCAATCAATAAGACATCAATGTTCTGTACTAGGGTTGACTCGAATGGCAATTCTAACTCTTCCAAGTCTTTCTTTAGAATCTGATTGAAAATTGACGGTGACTCAGAAAACCCTTGAGGAATTCGACACCAACTGTAAACTCTGTCTAAGAATTTGAAACAAAAGAGAAATTGGCTGTCCTCATGAAGAGGCACCGAAAAGAATGCTTGTGACAAGTCGATGACTGAGAACCACTCGGCATCGCAAGGGATTTGAAACATTATCACAGCTGGATTCGGTACTACAGGGCAGCATTTAACTATGATGTCATTTATTTTCCTCAAGTCCTGCACTATTCGGACCTTTCCACTCGGCTTTATTAGTCCCATGATTGGTGAATTACATGGACTGCTTAACACTTCTTTCAGCACTCCCTGTTTTACAAACTCGTCAATGAGTTGGGCGACTTTCATGAGGTTGTCTTGTGCCATGTGATATTGTGGGGTCTGGGGAAAGGTTACATTGGGTTTTACGGTCACTTTCACTGGTTCCACTCCTTTCACCAATCCCACCTCTTTTCCTGTCATATCCCACACTTCCTTTCCGACTGTTTCCCGTAATTCAGCTGGAATATCTTCTTCAGTTATCATCGGAAAAAGGTTAATCAGAGGGTATTCTTCATCGACAGTTTCCATCTCATCCCCTTCTACACTGTCCTCTTCTTCCCCATCACTGTTCGTCTGAATTCTAATTCCATCGTCCGAACACATAATCGAACATCCCAATTTGCACAATAGGTCTCTCCCTAACAGTGCTATCGGGCTTGAGTCACATACCACAAAATTGTGTAACCCTTGATAGTTACCAATTCTGACTGGTACTGGATCTGTGATTGGGTTCGTCAGGTGCCTGTTTGCTACTCCCACTACTTGAACTGTCCTCCCTGAGAGTGGCAAATTTGGTACTTCAATGCTCCTAACAGTTGAACGTGTGGCTCCTGTGTCAACCAAGAATGAAACACGGTGACCCATAACTCTTCCCTCCACATATGGACCCTTTTGATCAACTTCCAAGGATGCTGCAAGCACACAATCTCCCTCCTCTTCTGAACTTTCACTCTCCCATACATTGTTTATTCCATTCTCACTGTGTAATGGGAACTGTTGTACTGTGCCATTTGTATTCATCACCTGACCCGAGACCTGTGGAGGAACCATCACTTGCTGCTGACTCACTGGTGCCAAAGGTATTTGCATTTGCTGATTAGGTACCATGGGAAACTGCTGTTGCATTGGCTGCATTTGCGTCATCTGCATACAGGGCATCTGCATCTGCTGCGGCTGCATAGGCTGTAATCCCTGCAGCTGATTTATGGTCTGAAAATTTGGGTTTGGACCTCTCATTTTCGGTCCCCTCATTGTCTGGAATGCATTGACATCATTGTTTTGCTGACCAACACCTGCACCTTCCTGCACCACCATCGGGCACTCGCGTTTCCAATGTCCAAATATTCCGCACACGTGACACGGCATCACCCTTTTTATTGCCTGCACACCATTCGGAATCGCAACAGTGTTCAAATCCGGACCATTACTCCCAAAGCCTCCTCTGCCTCTGCCTCTCGCCTGTGGCTGAAACACCATGTTTCCCTGCGGCTGCGGCTGCGGTATCTGCTGTTGGAACCCTTGCAACCCTTGCAAACCTGTCTGAGCTGCTTTAAGTTGCATCATCATCACTTTCTCTTTCAACCTTTTCTGTTTCACTTCAATTTCGTCGCTACAGTATTTCGCATAATTCAACACCTCATCAATCGGTTTCGACTGCCAACAAATCAAATGCGTCTTTATCATCTGACTTATCTCTGGTCTCAGCCCTTCCACAAATCTAAACACAAAATGAAGCATGTCCTTCGCCTCTATTGTTTCCGTACCACTGTAGTTCTTGAACGCCCTCAACAACCTCTCATAGTAACCATGAATCGACTCTTTAGCCTCTTGGGCAGTTCGATCAATCTTCTGCCAATCCACATTTTTCGCGGCAACCTTCGTCTTCAAATGTTCAATCACCTTATAGTACAAGCTCATTACCATAGGCGATGGTGCACCCGTATCCCTGTCCCTCTCTGGTTCACTTGTCGGCCAACCTACAGCCCTTTTGCATTCTTCCCACAAATCTGCCGGAACCACAATCTCAAAGAGGGTGTTCAGGTCTTCCCAAAGACATTTTGCAAGCTTCACAAACCTATCAGTCTGTTGATACCATTCAATCGGTTTCTCTCTCAGTTTGGGAAAATCATCCGTAAAAGACTGAATATCGCTTCTGTGCCACGGTACATGTATTAACTTTCCCCCTGCTGTCTCCCTCATTGGTAACATGGCTATCGCATCACTACTCTGTGGTCTTTTCTCCTTATGCTCTGGGACACTGTCTTTCTTCTTTTCCTTTTTCTTTGCCCATCTGCTCTCCCACTTGTCTAAGCACCTCCACACTTGTGCACTCTGCAGCAATTCTCTAAGGTGCGTTTTCATGCCTGCTGACCTCATGTGTTCAAAGTCTGTGGTCCCAAAATCCAATCTATAGCTCCTGCTCAAGTGTTTTGTCTTGTCTATCTCAACCCCGTTTTTGTCAGCTATTTCTTGCAACCTTCTATGTACCTTGTTCACCTCTCTCGTAATCCTGGGACATAGATACCTCAGCTCTTCTTCCGAGTAGGACTCTAACCTATTCAAACCCATAGTCCCTTCCACCAATTCTTCTGCTTCCATGTTCAACCTGACCCTATTCAGATAGTCTTCTCCCTTCCCACTGGCTGAGCTTTGTGTGGAATTCAGACTGTTGAACCACTGTGTCAGCTGTTGCGCATTCAACCCCATCAGTGTAGCATTCGCATCGACTGCCATTGATGGTTGCGGCAACTTTTCAGTGTTCGATGATAGCGGTATCATCAGTGGGGGACTCGACCTCACCACTGTTGACTGAGCACATATGGGACTAAACTCCATCAAGGACCCAGATCCAGTTGGCAGAGCCGCTATCGGAGTTGTCTCTGGAGTGTTTTCTATGCACCTCCTTTCCGTCCCACTCTGCACCATTGATCCTTGACCGCTCATACCTGAGTTAGGCTGAGTGTACAAAGGTACCGGTGGACCTACAGTAATGGGTAGGGATATCGCATCTGGGTTCTGTCCATTCCCCAGGTTCTGAGGCATGTTCATTCCCACACTATGGGTCATCACTGCCGGCATGCCCGTCTGACTCCCCGTCATCTGAGCATGTGCTGTTCCCCCCTGCATCTGCTTTTGAGGCATCAAAAGCTGGGTTGATTCAGCTTGTACCAATGTTGGGTTGCGACCATTCTGTACTCCCATTACGGTTGGATCTAGAATCATTCCCGTACTGTTGTCACTGCTGTAGTACCTTGGGACCTGCGGCTGATAATTTTCTGCTGTTTTCAATATAGGCACATCGGCATATATTCTCCTAACCTGCGGTATCTGCGGGGTGAACAGTAAACTCGGGTCCTTAGATCCCGATGGCATTTCTGAATTCGGAGTTTCATTATTCTGTACCGGTGCCGGAGGGGCAGAACTGGTACTTGGACCTTGTTCACTCGCTGCATAAGGTGGTGGACGGTCGTTCAGCAATTGCATGATGAACTCCTCATCCTCTGACTCGTCTTCTCTATCTTTGGAACACCTCCTGTTTGTCTTACAGGTAGCTTTCTTGCCTGTCGCCTCTTCTTCCTTAGCAATTGCGGGAAACAATTTTATCCCCTGCAATATATCTGACCTCCACACCTTCTGTGCATTATCCCACCTAGCGTCCGCTAGTGTCTTTTCTACCTTTCTTATCCTGGTCTCGAACTTCTTTTGCTGTTGCTGTCTAGCCATTAGTTCCCAAATCGCTAGAGCCTCAAACTGTGCTGGCCTTGGAGGTACCTTCATGTCGTACATCGCGAATCTCAAATTCTCTAGGATCCTTATATTGAATGTCCCATGGATCGGGAACGCTACGCTCCCATGTTTCTCTGTCAGCTTATGCCATTGCTTTAGCCAAAGGCACGGAGCTACCCCCTTTTCCTCCATTACAATGTAAGCTGGTGTACCTTCGGGTGGCGTCTCCTCTCCTACGCTCGCTTTAATGTAAGACTCTCCCTTCATCGCACTCTTTAACGCTTTAAAAAATTTCATTTTCTCGTCTTTTATTTCACAAAGTTTGTAATCAATAGGTGACTTTAATTCCCAGAATACTCTTCGCTTGCCTTTCCCCTTCCAATCGAGCCCCACGGACTGCATCCAATCCGTGCGCGACCCTTCTCTGCAACCAACCTATCCCAGCGTGGCTCCTAGTGACGTCACACTCACACACACTGCGGCTGACAAAGCCTCGCGGCTTGTCCTCCTTCACTCAGCTCCTCTCGTAACAACTTCTAGCATGTATCACGAGCAACCAAATAATAATAAAACAGATCTGTCGGTTTACTACAGGAAGGGTAACACAATCGCTTCAGGACCTTAGGGATTTTTCACTAGCCTCGGCAGTTATTCCATCTTTCTCGGTCCCCACTTTCGCAAGCAAATCTGACCCGCAGACTCTGCTCTCAACTTGTCAATGATCTATTCTAGTGCACTTAGAATTTGTCAAAGCCCGAAGTCGAAGTTTTCTTTCACTCCCTTAACACACGTACCGACTCGTTGACCACGCCCGGTCAACCTATTAAACCGACCAGACCACAACATAAACAAGTGTCTCATACACTTTTCAACATACTCCGGAGTCTCTTGACCTCGCAGGGCCCGTCTCAACAACAACAACAACGTGGACCTTTTTCTGCACAAAGCGCCACATGCACATGAAGTTCGACGACTTCCCTACTCTCACACTCGGAGTCGCACCTCCGCTATTCTCTAAAATCCTCGCAACCTTTTCAAACAATCTGCGGCAATAAGCTGTGCAAGCGCAAAATCCTAACTTCACTCACACCGTCACTAGTACCGCCAACGCCGATTTCACACCTCCATTCTCTCCATTCGCAAGCTCCGAGATCCCGGGAAAGTCGCGGGGGACTTAGGGCATCATCATTCTCTCAATCTGTTTTACCCAAGAAAAATCTAATTCAACACCATATACCTCCCGAGCGGGGTCCCAAAAGTCGAAACCGTTAATTCAACACCATATATCTCTCGAGTGTGGTCCCAAAGGGCGAAACCGTTAATTCAACACCATATATCTCTCGAGTGGGGTCCCAAAGGGCGAAACCGTCCTCTGCTACCATCTACTGATAGAGCGTTCCGACCTAATAAATTACCTGTATCTGGACGCTCTTGGGTCGATGAATCTTTTGACCTAGTGGGGCTCTCTTCACCCGAGAGTAATCAATTTAATCAAATCAATAATCAATAACGAACATAAGCAATGCCTTGATCAACATAACACTTCACAATTAATCCAGAAAACATTTCGGCGAACCATGACCTTTCGGCCATGAATAACCACACCAGTTTATTCAAAGTTAATGAATTTATTTCCCTATATTAACAAAGCTAGCACGATATAAATGTGTCTCAACACCAAATGGTATATGTAAATGAACATTAATAGCTGTCCATAACGGCGAAAAAGATGCAATCTATGCAGCATTTGAATAACAATGCATTCGATGATAGCAACGCAAACCACTAAAACTATAATCTGTAATGGGCTAATTGCATACATTAGTCAGCATAACAAGGTCTCAAATTGCATCGTGCATTAAATGAATCCTCATCTAACCTCAGATTAGCATCTGCATGTGGGTCTTCATGCAAAACAATTTAGCAACATTAATTTGGAAAACTCCTAACTAGGGCTCTTATCAAAAATCAGCAGTTGGTTACCTAAAAAGAAAACACAATGCAATTGTACATTTTCCTTTCATATTTACCAAATTCAATCAGCATTCAAGGAAGTCTTCGTCTCACAGGTACCGGTTTCGATCAGCATGGGACGGGGGCAAAGAGGCAAGGTGGACGGGGGCAATTGCCTCACAGCGGCAAGATAAAAGGACAAAACTACTACTTCATGCAAAGGGACGAATCAAAGTTAAAGTCTCTAGGGCAAGATTTACTTAAAGTCTCTAGAAGATGGCAAAATGACGAGGTCGGCAAGACGAGCCATAATGGCTGCAATGTCCTGCAAATGGCGGGTAATGGCCAATGTCCGGGAAATGGCCAATGTAAAAAATGGCTGTAATGTCAAATGTCTGTAATGGCTATAATGTCCGAGTAATGGCCGCAAAAATGGCCGCAAAAATGGCTGCTTTCTTCTTGTGCACCGGGTTTAAATAAACAACAGTTCAAATCCAGTAGGGTCTTCCATTGGAGGGTTCATAGGTTGGCTTCAAATTGTCCAATCAAAAACAACAGTTCACAAGCTTCTACCTAAGCATACATTATCCTTGGAGTCGGGAACGTAAGTTGCAACATATTTTACCAATTAACTCACTTTCAGAGCTTCCATTGTCCGCACCTGCAGATTGACCTTGGAGCAAAGAAGAAGATGCCAGGCTGGCACGAAACCTTAAAGATAAGCATGTGAACCGATCTTCACTGGAAAAGTACAGCTTCAAGCAAGAATACACGTTTATTAGCACATTGGAAAAACACGAACATCTAAACCGTGAGACAAGGCAACTAGGCCGAAGCCTCCACTAAAGTTATGCTAAGTTAAAACATTTCAAACAAGCAAATCATGGCACACGTTTACGGTTATGTCAGATTAGTACAATTCTAATACATCACGTTATATAAAGCACGCTTATAAATGTTGGTGAACTACTCTGAGGGCACATTTGTCCCCGTACAATCTTTATTAGTTCGGTTAAAGTCACACTTGATTATTGCAGCACTACGTTTATGCGCTAATAAATGTAAAACCTTCATTTCTGCGTCATCAACTGCATGGACATGGAGGCTCGGAAAAAAGGTATTGGCAAAACCAAAAACAGGTTTAACCCGCCAGGTCTATTTTGGCTTTGCCAATACTTCTTTTCAAATTGTTTATGCTTATGATATTGATGTTACCAACATTTTAAGTCAGACTCCAATACCGGAGGGAAACTGTAATATTACTGTCAATGCTTCACATGTGGTAAACCATAGATCTCTTGTATGTGAACACAAGTACAACGTTTCGTGACATTTGCAATAAAGTTCATACGCATTATTTACATTTACCGTACATCCGTGTTCCTACTTACTCCATGAAAAGCAGAGAACTGTAAAGCCTTCTAATAATCAGTGCAAATATGTTAACTGAATATGCTTGGTCAATTTGCCTTTTTTTAAGGTGAATATTTCTCTTTTGCATTAGCATGCAATTACGAACTAGATTGTTCAAAATATTGTCATTTACTGCACAATAGATTGTTGTGCATACTCAGAATGCATCCAGGGCCTGCATTAATGAATTTTGCCACAGGCACAATATATGAGGGCGCCATTACTGAATAGAGGGCACGCAGGAAGACTTCCCATTTTTTACATCAGCACCAGCCCAGGTTTCCAACAAGAGTAGAATCCGCACGCAACATTTAACATTTCATTCTAGGGGTCTGTAAATTATGTGCCATAGCACTTCGTGACAATGTCACCACCCGACTTAGTACTGGATGCCTAGTTATAGGAAATGAGCAGGACATTTGCAGAAAATGACAGCAAAGCACAATACCATTGTATCCTCGGATAATAAAGTTAATGGTAGAAAAATACTGCCGCGAGATGGCTCTTTCCTCATATTCTGAGTCTTTATGCCATTACGGATCATCTTTCAGTAATATCTTCGGACAGCCTTTATGGTGGGGAGTAATCAGCCAAGAGGTTTATCTCGGGCGTTGCTGCGTTTTTCTGAACAGTCTTTCTAGATAAGCGCCTAGTCGGCCTTTATGTAAGAGCCTGGATTAATGTTACTCCATCACTGTGCTTCTCTCATAGGATTACTTACACCGTCTTCTACAAAGGGCAGGAAAACATTTTAAAAGGGGACAGCAAACATTAGATATTATTATCTCGGTACTCGCATTAAATCACACATCTTGCTCAGAGCTTGGCATAACTTATATAGTTATTACTTGTCAGGCCGGCATACGAAGCTGTTATTATTTTTAATGAACAAGAAAAGGGGGCCTTTATTTCTGTGAATATGGAAAGGCAAATGAATACAGCATATGAGAAAAAAAACATGAAAGAATGGTGCACTGATGTGAACCTATTAAAGTAATGTAAAAAGTAAATTTTGTTGTTTGAAAGCAGACTTTGTGATGGTAGAATTTTGCATTTTATTTATTTATTGTCATTGATATTGTGCACCAAGCCATTGCCACAGACCGGTGGAGGACTTTTCACGGAATGGTGAAGAATAATAGTGTACTAGCAAATACAAGCAAGTGATGCAAAGAGGAATTTACGTCTTTACAAATATATTACTATCGTTTTAGTACGTTTTGGGACACTGGCAAAAATGGGTGGATGCAAATTACCAAATGTATTTTAGAAAGCTCACTTAACTGGTGAGTACAAGCCCCAATTTACGCACAGAAATGACATTATTTCTTGTTGATATTTAGCTCTATTTAATTTTAATAGCGATCAATCACACTTAAAGTGCCCGAATAGGAGTGGGTGGCATGACATAAGAACATGTAGAGGCCTATCACAATCGTATGCACAATTGCCCTCCACTCACCAGTTGTATGCTGTCACCATATCACCAGTGTGGGGGTTTGGACACTGCTTTTTCGAAAACTCTGTTGATACATTCTCGGATCACAGTTACTGTACAGTTCATCTAAAATGTGAATGCATTGACAGGCTAAATACATAGGGGCATATTTAAGAAAAATGGCACTGCACCTAGTGTACGCCACTTTTCTCACACCCCTTAGCATCCCCCTAATGCCACCGTCCCCCTAATCCCACCATGTGTACACCATGGTGGTAGTTATGAGACTATCGTCAGAAGTTTTAATGCTAGTCCAGTGCTTTCCAGGATTAGCTAAAAAATGTGGATGCTAATCCTGCAAAGCACCCAGAGGCCCATTGAAACCAATAGGAGCCTCCTTAGATTTCCTTGCACCCTTTTTTTGGCCCTCCCTAATGGGGGAACGGACCATTTGCATGCATTATGCCTGGCTCAGGCATAATGTAGGGCAAAGGGTTACAAAGTGGTGCAATGCATGCATTATACCATGTTGTAAATATGGCATACCATTTTTGGCCTTAAAATGCCACATTAGCATAAAAAAATGACGCTAATGTGGCATTGGAATGGCAATAGGGGCCCATAAATATGCCCCATAATGTACACGTCTATTTGAAAGCACTATGGGCTTCTAGCGCCGCAGGAGCATCACTTTAGTGATGGTCCTGTGGCTCTTAGCACAGCGCCGTATTTACAAGGTGGCATTAAGACACTTTTTGTGGCTTAACACCTCCTTGTAAATACGACCCCTTCCCACACAGCACTGTGCGTGGAAGGGGTGTGCAATGGGTGTTGCTGTGGGCATGCCACTGCAACTCCCATTGCATTTTGACGCTGCCTCAGATTTATGAAATCTCGTAAACCTGAGGCAGTGCCAAAATCTAATGCCAAACCCAGGGGTGGCGTTAGGGCGAAACAAGGAGGAATACTTCTATTCCTCCTCATTTTTTCTTGTTGATATTTAGCTCTATTTAATTTTAATAGCGATCAATCACACTTAAAGTGCCCGAATAAGAGTGGGTGCCATAACATAAGAACATGTAGAGGCCTATCACAATCGTATGCACAATTGCCCTCCACTCACCAGTTGTATGCTGTCACCATATTCGCACATGCATATTTAGCAGTGTGGGGGTTTGGACAGTGCTTTTTCAAATCTCTGTTGATACATTCTCGGATCACAGTTACTGTACAGCTCATCTAAAATGTGAATGCATTGACAGGCTAAATACATAGGGGCACATTTAAGAAAAATGGCACTGCACCTAGTGTAGCGCCACTTTTCGTACACCCCTTAGCGTCCCCCTAATGCCGGCATGTGTACACCATGGTGGTAGTTATGAGACTATCATCAGAAGTTTTAATGCTAGTCCAGTGCTTTCCAGTATTAGCATAAAAAAATCGGATGCTAATCCTGCAAAGCACCCAGAGGCCCATTGAAACCAACAGGAGCCTCCTTAGATTTCCTTGCGCCATTTTTGTTGGCCCTCCCTAATGGGGGAACGGACCATTTGCATGCATAATGCCTGGTTCAGGCATAATGTAGGGCAAAGGGTTATAAAGTGGTGCAATGCATGCATTATACCATGTTGTAAATATGGCACACCATTTTTGGCCTTAAAATGCCATATCAGCATAATAAAATGATGCCAATGTGGCTTTGGAATGGCGCTAGGGGCTCATAAATATGCCCCATAATGTACACGTCTATTTGAAAGCAATATGGGCTTCTAGTGCTGCAGGAGCATCACTTTAGTGACGCTTCTGTGGCTCTTAGCACAGCGCCGTATTTACAAGGTGGCATTAAGACACTTTTTGTGGCTTAACGCCTACTTGTAAATACGACCCCTTCCCACACAGCACTGTGCATGGAAAGGGTGTGCAATGGGTGTTGCTGTGGGTGTGACACAGCAACACCCATTGCATTTTGACGCTGCCTCAGATTTATGAAATCTCGTAAACCTGAGGCAGCGCAAAAATCTAATGCCACACCCAGGGGTGGCGTTAGCAGGGCGAAACAAGGAGGAATACTTTTATTCCTCCTCGTTTTTTGTTTTTTCTATGCATGCTGCATTCTGCCGCAAGCATAGAAAAAGCAAAATGCCAGAAATGATTGTTTATGTTGGAAAGGTGTCCCTTCCTGCAGATAAACAAGCATTTGAAAATGATGCTTTGGCACTTCTGTGTGTGCTGCATTGGGCAGCACACACAGAAGTGCCAAAGTGCCATTAGTGATTGTTTATGTGCAGGAATGGACACCTTCCCGCACATAAAAAATCACACTCCTCAACACAGACATCCTTGCACAATGGTGCAAGGATGCCTGCATTGGCGTTGGCAGCTATATTTAGCGCCAGCGCAGGGGGAAACACAGGGGTGTTCCATATTCCTTTAAATACCGTGGATCCCTGTGTTTCTAACGTGACGCAGCGCAGCTCTGCCAATTTTGGCGCAGCACCGCACGGTGCCACTTTTCTTTAAATCTGGCCCTTTATTACTTAAAAAGAACCCAATTCGTTCACTTGGTTCTTTGACTATGCTGTCCCGTTTAACAAATACATTTCTTTTTGATACAGGGATGTGGAATTCCTATCGCCCGGGACATCTTGTTTGAGGTCAAGGGCAACAAGTTTTTATGTTTACTTTGTCCTTGGGACAAGTAGGCCCAACCCCCTGCAGCACAAACCCTTTGGCTGCCTGTTTACAGAGAGTGGAACTCTCTGCAGTTGAGGTAATGTGTTTCCAAAAGATAATGCTGTTCGAACTTGTATTTATGGTTCATTATTTGAAAGCCTTCATTATTAGGGTGCGTGCTGTAAATAAATGTTTTAAGGTCACACTTCACTACTGACGTTGGTTCCAGTACAAAAAAAAAACCGTGTACACACATGTTTGAAAAGTTTAGGCTAAGAGGCTAAGTATAATGCTCCCAGAATGCTCTCTGATTATATGCAAATGAAGTGTCATTTAGTAAAATGTGTTGATGCATGCTAGTATTTCCCAAAAATATTTCTAATGGAAAATCAGTGTAACCATTTTCAACAAGATTATGGGAAGCATGAAAATAAACAAACACTGACAAAGCCAACTGATCTGACATATTTTTATAAGTCTTTTAGTTTCATCAATGCGTGTCTTGTTTTGACATGGCTTTTGTAACACTTTATTGTTGTGGGAGCTACCAGGCCCTCAACATTGTAACAAACATTGGCAAAACCCCCCCAAAAAGTTTTTGAACTCTTAAAGCACACGTTGCCACCAGCGGCATAACAAAGGCCCGCAGCCGCCCTCCAGGGGGCCCCTTCAGCTCAGCACCTGCCCTGAGTGAGCCTGGAGAGGGGGCTCCTCCATGTTCTTTGCAAAGGGGCACCCTCCAGTTTCGTTACGTCACTGATTGCCACTGTAGTTCCTGACACTGAACAAAACTACTTTGTGTGCCAATATGCTCCTTGTGGAAGAGCAGAATGCGATCACTCACAGTAAAGCCAGCCGAAAGAGAGAGAAATAGAAGTTTAATAAAAACAAAATGTCTTTGTTAACACCAGACCTAATTAGGGACAAAGACCCACATGTAGGTAGCTTTTTGCATGTCGCAAACAGCGACTTTCGCTGTTTGCGACGTGCAAAAAGCACATTGCGATGCACAAACCCAGTTTTGCGATTCAGTAACCTGGTTACCGAATCACAAAACGGGTTTCGACTCGCAATTAGTAAGGGGTGTTCCCTTCCTAATTGCAACTCGCAGTGCAATGTAGGATTGTTTTGTGACCGCGAACGCGGGCGCAAACCAATCGCAGTTTGCACCCATTTCAAATGGGTGCTAACACTTTTGCAAAAGGGAAGGGATCCCCATGGGACCCCTTCCCCCATTGTGAATGTCACTGTAAACATATTTTCAGAGCAGGCAGTGGTCCTGCGGACCACTGCCTGCTCTGAAAAAATGAAACAAAAACGTTTCATTTTTCGTTTTTGTTATGCATCTCGTTTTCCTTTTAAGGAAAACGGGCTGCATTACAAAAAAAAACAAAAAAACCTGCTTTATTGAAAAGCAGTCACAGACATGGTGGTCTGCTGTCTCCAGCAGGCCACCATTCACGAGGGGGTCGCAAATTGCGACCCACCTCATGATTATTCATGATGTGGGCATTTGCGAAGCCCTTGCAAATCACAGATGGTGTCAAGGACACCATCCTACATTCGGATTTGCGACTCGCAATTTGCAGGTCACAAATCTGAACCTACCTACTTGTGGCCCCAAATTCTTAAAGAAAGTCACAAAAGTGCACCCATGGTATATGTCGTACCCCTATAAAATATTTGTGAACTGTATTTTAGCATGGGTAAATACGATGTGTAGATTTGCTCATGTGAAAATCTATTGAGCATTTGCAAGTTCATTTTCCCTCCAGCCACTTTCTTCCCAACCCTGGAAGAAGTTCTAATTCTGCCATTGTCAGGAGTAAATGTCCAACCTTTCTTATTATGGGAAAATATTAGAGAGAAGCTGGTAAAAATCTTTAAAACATGCAGGTTAGTAGGTTTGCAGACTCAAAGGCATTCCAGCCCTGGAACTATTGCTTACTGCTTCCTCCAGCCCCAGTATGTAGATCTGCAGAAAGGTGGCAAAATAAGGAAATTGCTACAGTAGGGATTGAAACTCCAAGTATTCAAGCCCTACTATGGTAGTAGCCCTGGGGTAATCAGAGAGGCTATTAATTGCTGCCATAATTTGTCGCCACACTACATGGCACCAAAGGGACAAGTAGATCTTTTTACAGGACAAGTAGATTTGAGAAGCAACCTGTCCCCTGGACAAGAAGATATTTTAATAAATTCCACACCCCTGTGATAATTTGTTTTTTTGTGAGTTTCCTGGTCTGCATAGATAATTTTGCTGGGCATATGTGTATAAATTTGAAATAGTGTTTAAGTGTCATTCTTTTATGCAAAAAGCCTGTTCTGGTAGACGTCCCCCGTCTTACAATGAAAATTATTTGCACATGTATGTTAGACTCACGAGTGCTAAAATGCAGATATATGAATGCAAAACTACTTTTTAAGATGAAATAGATTTACTCACAAAGATTTCTGTGTGAGTAAATCCATTCTTGTGAGTAGAGTGTGGGTGTTCAAGTTGGAATATGTGCACATCCACAATCTTGCAGATTTAAGGGTAATTACAAACCATTTTCCAACCACTTATTGTCCTGAAAAATGACAGTGATTTACTTCTGCTAAGGACAGAAGTAAATCTCTTTCCAAGGTGGAAGAAGATGGACACACCCTTAATTGTCAGCATTAGGTCAAAATATATCTTCCCAGTGGAAATATTAATCATCAACGTCCGGCTCATCTTAGTGGCATTTGAGTCAGAAAGACTTCAGTTTTAGGGAGTGGTTTGATCAATCAGCAGCTGTCCTTCTTCCCCTCCCCGACTTCGACACTTATAAAGTATATGGCAGATAATCACGTGAAACCTAGATCTGGTCCGATGCGCTCCTCAAAATCGAAGACAACCCAAGAAATTCTATTTGCAAAACTTTTGTACACAAAACGTAACTATCCTTCTGCACCAACGTTTAAAATCACACAGGTATTGCACTCTTTGCTTTACTAGCACAGCAGCAGTTCCAAAAAACTTTGGAACCAAACGGGGCTTTAAGGAGGATGAGAAAAGTGGGCGATCTCTAAAAGGGACATAGCCTAAGAAAGGACTTCAGGAATTCTTTCCGAGGGGTGTGGACTATATAATTAGGGGCTTCACCTAAAAGCATGTAAACTGAAATTCTGTGCAATCTGACCAGCGTTTTGGTGTTTCTCTATGAGCTTTCTGTTACACCATCCAGATATATCACACAATAACAGACATGCACCTAAAAAACACCCAACTTATTGGTTTTACCAATCCTAGTTAGCAGTGTCTGACAAATGAGTAACAACCATTGTATGAAGCTGGCTCTGTATATACTATATCAAACTGAGTCCCTCATCTCGACATCTGCGGTCTTTTTTAAGGACCACTGAGGTACTGCCGTGCTGAAGACCACCAGTGCAGGCAGTTTTCCGCACAGCATATTATGACTGCTGGCAGCCCTCTGTCCTTTTTCAGACAGCGAGCCACCAGCAGCCATACTGGCGGTCTGCGGGGAAGTGGAGGCTTCTCCATCTCCACCTCCACGTCCTCAGAACACCGCCCACCGAATCACGTCCCAGGATTCGGTGTGGAGGTGTTCTGGTGATAGGGAGCTGGCGGCGGAGCACCCCCATGGATCCCGTCTCCTCCCGGAGGATCAACGGACAAGGTAAGTTGATCGTCCGTTAGGTGAGGGGGCGGGGGGCTGTTGTGTGTGTGCATGGGGGTGTGCATGGGAGTATGTAGAGGAGGTGTGTGAGTGTGTGTATGCATGCGGGGGTGTTGTGTGTTTGGGAAATGTGTTGAGGTCGGTCTGTGTGCTTGTCTGTTTGTATGTGTGTGGGTATGTATTGTTGTAGTGTATGTGTGCATGTAGGGGTGTGTGTATGTGCATGTTGGGGGTGGGGAGAGGGGGTGTGTATGTGCATGTTGGGGGTGGGGAGGGAGGTCCTGCCACCTTTGGGGTGGAAGGGAGGTGAGGGTGCGGGGGGGAGGACTCGGGGTGGAGAGGGGTGTGGGGGAGACCCCTATCAGTGCCAAGGAAGGAATTCCCTGGCATTGATAGTGTGTACCGCCATGGATTTCGTGGCAATTCCAAACCACCTGAAATCCATGGCGGTATGCAGGGTCCTGATACCGCTGGCGTTCTGGTAACGGCTGTAGGAGGCTGAACTGGCTTGTAGTGAGTACCAAGGGGTACTTACACCTTGCACGAGGCCCAGTTATCCCTTATTAGTGTATAGGGTGTCTAGCAGCATAGGCTGATAGATTATGGTAGCTTAGCAGAGCAGCTGAGGCTGAACTAGGAGACGAGTGAAGCTCCTACAGTACCACTAGTGTCATATGCACAATATCATAAGAAAACACAATACACAGATATACAAAAAATAAAGGTACTTTATTTTTATGACAATATGCCAAAGTATCTCAGAGTGTACCCTCAGTATGAGGATAGCAAATATACACAAGATATATGTACACAATACCAAAATATGCAGTACTAGTATTAGAAAACAGTGCAAACAATGTATAGTTACAATAGGATGCAATGGGGACACATAGGGATAGGGGCAACACAAACCATATACTCCAAAAGTGGAATGCGAACCACGAATGGACCCCAAACCTAGGTGGCCTTGTAGAGGGTCGCTGGGACTATTAGAAAATAGTAAGGGTTAGAAAAATAGCCCACCCCAAGACCCTGAAAAGTGAGTGCAAAGTGCACTAAAGTTCCCCAAAGGACATAGAAGTCGTGATAGGGGAATTCTGCAGGAAAGACACAAACCAGCAATGCAACAACGATGGATTTCCAGTCGAGGGTACCTGTGGAACAAGGGGACCAAGTCCAAAAGTCACAAGCAAGTCAGAGATGGGCAGATGCCCAGGAAATGCCAGCTGTGGGTGCAAAGAAGCTGCTACTGGACAGTAGAAGCTTAGGTTTCTGCAGGAACGACAAGGGCTAGAGACTTCCCCTTTGGAGGACGGATCCCTCACACCGTGGAGAGTTGTGTAGAAGTGTTTTCCCGCCAAAAGACCGCCAACAAGCCTTGCTAGCTGCAAATCGTGCAGTTAGTGTTTTTGGATGCTGCTGTGGCCCAGGAGGGACCAGGATGTCGCCAATTGCGTCAGGGGACAGATGGGGTGTCAAGCAAGACAAGGAGCCCTCTCAGCAGCAGGCAGCACCCGCAGAAGTGCCAGAAACAGGCACTACAAGGATGCGTGAAACGGTGCTCACCCGAAGTCGCAGAAAGGAGTCCCACATCGCCGGAGAACAACTTAGGAGGTCGTGCAATGTAGGTTAGAGTGCCGTGGACCCAGGCTGGACTGTGCACAAAGGATTTCCACCGGAAGTGCACAGAGGCCGGAGTAGCTGCAAAAGTCGCGGTTCCCAGCAATGCAGTCAGGCGTGGGGAGGCAAGGACTTACCTCCACCAAACTTGGACTGAAGAGTCACTGGACTGTGGGAGTCACTTGGACAGAGATGCTGGATTCAAGGGACCTCGCTCGTTGTGCTGAGAGGAGACCCAGGGGACCGGTGATGCAGTTCTTTGGTGCCTGCGGTTGCAGGGGGACGATTCCGTTGACCCACAGGAGATTTTTTCGGAGCTTCTAGTGCAGAGAGGAGACAGACTACCCCCACAGCATGGACCACCAGGAAAACAGTCGAGAAGGCGGCAGGATCAGCGTTACAGAGTTGCAGTAGTCGTCTTCGCTACTATGTTGCAGTTTTGCAGGCTTCCAGCACGGTCAGCAGTCGATTCCTTGGCAGAAGGTGAAGAGAGAGATGCAGAGGAACTCGGATGAGCTCTTGCATTCGTTATCTAAGGAATCCCAAGAGACAGAGACCCTAAATAGCCAGAAAAGAGGGTTTGGCTACCTAGGAGAGAGGATAGGCTAGCAACACCTGAATGAGCCTATCAGAAGGAGTCTCTGACGTCACCTGATGGCACTGGCCACTCAGAGCAGTCCAGTGTGCCAGCAGCACCTCTGTTTCCAAGATGGCAGAGGTCTGGAGCACACTGGAGGAGCTCTAGACACCTCCCAGGGGAGGTGCAGGTCAGGGGAGTGGTCACTCCCCTTTCCTTTGTCCAGTTTCGCGCCAGAGCAGGGCTAAGGGGTCCCTGAACCGGTGTAGACTGGCTTATGCAGAAATGGGCACCATGTGTGCCCATGAAAGCATTTCCAGAGGCTGGGGGAGGCTACTCCTCCCCTGCCTTCGCACCATTTTCCAAAGGGAGAGGGTGTAACACCCTCTCTCAGAGGAAGTCCTTTGTTCTGCCATCCTGGGCCAGGCCTGGCTGGACCCCAGGAGGGCAGAAGCCTGTCTGAGGGGTTGGCAGCAGCAGCAGCTCCAGTGAAACCCCGGGAAAGGCAGTTTGGCAGTACCAGGGTCTGTGCTACAGACCACTGGGATCATGGGATTGTGCCAACTATGCCAGGATGGCATAGAGGGGGCAATTCCATGATCATAGACATGTTACATGGCCATATTCGGAGTTACCATTGTGAAGCTACATATAGGTAGTGACCTATATGTAGTGCACGCGTGTAATGGTGTCCCCGCACTCACAAAGTCCAGGGAATTGGCCCTGAACAATGTGGGGGCATCTTGGCTAGTGCCAGGGTGCCCTCACACTAAGTAACTTTGCACCAAACCTTTACCAGGTAATGGTTAGACATATAGGTGACTTATAAGTTACTTAAATGCAGTGTAAAATGGCTGTGAAATAACGTAGACGTTATTTCACTCAGGCTGCAGTGGCAGGCCTGTGTAAGAATTGTCAGAGCTCCCTATGGGTTGCAAAAGAAATGCTGCAGCCCATAGGGATCTCCTGGAACCCCAATACCCTGGGTACCTCAGTACCATATACTAGGGAATTATAAGGATGTTCCAGTAAGCCAATGTAAATTGGTAAGATTGGTCACTAGCCTGTTAGTGACAATTTGAAAGAAATGAGAGAGCATAACCACTGAGGTTCTGATTAGCAGAGCCTCAGTGAGACAGTTAGTCACTACACAGGTAACACATTCAGGCACACTTATGAGCACTGGGGCCCTGGCTGACAGGGTCCCAGTGACACATACAACTAAAACAACATATATACAGTGAAAAATGGGGGTAACATGCCAGGTAAGATGGTACTTTCCTACAACGGCTGCCGGGCTGGAGACCGAAGTCTCCAGCCCAGCGGTCGGAGTGGAGAAGTGGCGGATGACCATGGCGGTAACCGCCATGGTCATAATTCCATTTTTTTCCCGCCGGCCTGTTGGCGGTTTTACCGCCACTTCTCCCCCGTCCGCCAGGGTCGCAATGAGGGCCATAGTGTTCACAGAGTCTAAGGGTTCCCCAGAGGCTTAACAGAGGCTAAAGTAGATAATACTAATTCTCTCTTTTGTGGTAGTGTGGTCGAGCAGTTAGGCTTATCAGAAGGTAGTGCAAAGCATTTGTTGTACACACACAGGCAATAAAGGAAGTACACACTCAATGAATAACTCCAGGCCAATGGTTTTTATATAGGAAAAATATATTTTGCTACTTAATTTCTAGAACCAAAATATTCAGTTTGCAGGTAAGTACATTTGTAAGTAAGTATCAAACATATATATCAATACCACTTTGACTCAATTTGGCAAGTTAAACGGTTTTCAAGAAAATAGCAAATATATGTTTTAAAAGTTGACAGTGCAATGTTCAAAAACAGTCTGAGGGGAAGAAAAGTTAGCACAGTTTCAAGGTAAGTACAAGACTTAGAGTTCCAGTCTCCGGTGGTTAGGATGTCCACAGGTTGGGGTTCAAGTTAACCCCAAACACCCACCCTCAGCAACAAGGAGCCCTCCAGGTGCAGAGATCAAATGTGAGGTAAATTTAACATGGGCTCATATAGCCACTGGGGGCACTCTGAATTAGGCCTGCTTGGAGATAAGTACCCCCATTTTCAGAGGGCAGACCTGTGGGGTTAGAGGAGCAATGGGGCCACAGGTCAGCACCAAACACATACCCTCAGCGGCGCAGGGACAGCCGGGTGCAGGGTGCAAGCACAGCATTGGGCTCCCAATGCTTTCCAATACGTGGGCCCCAGTGGTCACATAAGATGCTGCAGGCTAAGTCCAGGAAGTCAGTTCTGGAAAACCAAAGGCTTGACACGGAGAAGGGCCTCCTGCTGGATGTTGCTGGACCAGTGCTCGGATTCTCCAAGGTCAGGGGGCTGCGGGTGCAGTGGTATCTTTAGGCGTTGGTGTGGGAAACTGGCACCTTGTTGCAGAACCCCCCAACCACACTTTTTGCCTGGTTTCGGAATGCAACTCGGACTGAAGTGCACTGAGATCCTGCTAAACAGGTTCCCAGGGCTAGTGTTCTTTTCCTAAAACATTGTAAAAGTAATTGGATATACCTTTAGCTACCACTGTAAGTCCCTAGTAAAAGATACATAGGTACCCAAGGCATGTAATACTATGGGTTAGCCCTAAGGGCAGCAGCACTGATTGTGCCACCCTCTAGGGCCATGCATCCAAATGCACCCAGCACTGCCATTACAGGCTGAGTGTTCTGGTGCAAATCTAACACACAAATTAGATTTGGCACACTACCTGTGTGCCCTGTCCACCACGCACTGCATTTACTATAGGTAAGACACCCCTCTAGTAGGCCTTAAAGCCCTAAGGGAGGGTGCGCCATAGTATATGTGAGGACATAGATGCATGGGCAATATGCCCCCACTGTGTCCCTGCCAAACCTGGGACATAATGAATGAACAGAGCAGCCATTTTAATGTATGCGCTGGACACTAGTCAACACAAGTTTCCCAGCTACATAATGGCTACTCTGAACCTTGGGTTATTTGGTATCAAGCAACTCAGAATGATAAATCCAAACTGGTACCAGTACGGAATTTATTATAAAATGTACCGAAGGGTCACCTTAGAGGTACCCCCTGCAAAAGCTAACTATCCTGCTATACTACTCAGAGCTATGACCAGCTGCAGACGTGGTGTCTGTTAGGATAGTGTAGGCTCGCCAAGGGCTGTCAAAGTGCTCAATGACTCCTAGGCCCAGCATCTTTTGCACGTCTGTTTTTATGAAGTCCCTTACTTTTACTCTTGACAGGTAGGCTGTCCCCTGCATCAATGGTATGTTCACACCATGGGTTTGCCCAGGTATAAGGGAAAACAGTTCTAAGAAATGCCCTAAGAGATTTCTGCAGTCTTCTTTATAAGACTCAGAAAGGCAATCTGCTAAGACTACCCCCTCAACTGAACCACCAGCTGCAGAACTGGAGAAGAGATCAAGGGTACCGGTCGTTGTCTTGGAAGGTGCCTGTGTGAGCAAGGGAGTGACTCCGTCACCACACAGGAGATTTCTTCGGTCCTTCTGGTGCAGGATGAAGACTGGGAGTCCCCAGAACGTGCACACTGTGGAAATTGTTGCAGTTTCCGGCTGGAACTGAAGTTGCAGAGGAAAAGTATCCCTTGTGGATACTTTGTTGTTGTTACAGCGGTTCCTGAAGCAGGCTGCGGTTGATCCGAGGTCAGAGGATGAGGTAGTAGTTGCAGAGGATTCCTGAAGGAAACTTGCAAGCAGAATCTGAAGAGAACCCACAGGAGAGACCCTAAATAGCCCTGAGAGGGGGAATGGTTACCTTAACAGGTAAGGGTCCATCAGGAGGGGTCTCTGACTTCACCTGCTACTGGCCACTCAGAGCCTTCCAGAGTGCCCCCACACCTTGCGAAGCAAGATGACTGAAGTCCAGGATACACTGGAGGAGCTCTGTGCACCACCCCTAGGGTGGTGAAGGATGGGGGAGTGTTCACTCCCCTTTCCTTTGTCCAATTTCACGCCAGAGCAGGGTACAAGGGGTCCCTGAACCAGTGTAGATTGGCTTATGCAAGGAGGGCACCAACTGTGCCCTTCAAAGCATTTTCAGAGGCTGGGGGAGGTTACCCCTCCCCAGCCTGTAACATCTATTTCCAAAGGGAGAAGATGTAACACCCTGCTCTCAGAGGAAATGCTTTGTTCTGCCTTCCTGGGACTGAACTGTGCAATCATCAGGAGGGCAGAACCTTGTCTGTTAGGTGGCAGCAGCGGTAGCTGCAGTGCAAGCCTCAGAGAGCTGGTTTGGCAGTACTGGGCGTCCATAGTGTAGCCCCGAGGATGCATGGAATTGGCTGCCCAAAATCAGATTTGGAATGGGGGGACAATTCTATGATCTTAGACATGTTACATGGCCATATTCGGAATTACCATTGTGAACCTACGTATAGGTACTGACCTATATGTAGTGCACGCGTGTAATGGTGTCCCCGCACTCACAAAGTCCCAGAAAATGGCCCTGAAGGGTGCCCTTACACTTAGTGACTTTGCACCTAGCCTTCAGCAAGTGAAGGTTAGAAATATAGGTGACTTATAAGTTATTTAAGTGCAGTGAAAATGGCTGTGAAATAACATGTGCGTTATTTCAAGCAGGCTGAAATGGCAGGCCTGTGCAAGGGTTTGTCTAAACTCCCTATGGGTCACAAAAGAAATGCTGCATCCCATATGGATCTCCTGGAACCCCAATGCCCTGGATACGTAGGTACCATATACTAGGGACTTACAAGGGGGGTCCAGTGTGCCAATGAAATTGGTAAATGAAGTCACTAGCCTACAGTGACAAATTTAAAAGCAGAGAGAGCATAAGCACTGAGGTTCGGATTAGCAGAGCCTCAGTGACACAGTCAAACACTATACAGACACACACATTAGGCCATAAACTATGTGCACTGGGGTCCTGACCAGCAGGATCCCAGTGAGACAGGCAAAAACATACTGACATACAGGTAAATATTAGTGTAACATGCCAAATAAGATGGTGCTTTCCAACAGGCACCACCTTTAAATCAGCAAACTCACTCCTTTTCCGAGTGGTCCCTCCAGGTGGCCCTGTGTCTGTGCCAAGAAGCTTTCCAACGCTGTTCCCGCTAGAACCGGAAGCCGCCCGGGGCTCTCCAGCTGGCAAAGTGTGCCCACTGACTACTTTTACCTCCCTGCAAAAGAAGAGATTTGTAACTCAAATGTACGATTTTTAATGCAAATTTTAAAAGTGACTGCCCATTGATTCCTAGGGTGTGTAATTACGCACCAAAAGACTAATTTTATTAAAACTTTAACGTAACTTAAAGATCTTGGCCTTAACTTTTATAGAAAAGTCTGAAGTATTTTTATAAATCTCGGTCTTTAGTTATTTATTGAATGTGTGTGGTGCATGATTGGATTTGTGAGTGCAGCAAATACTTAGCACGTCTCCTGGATTAGCCTAGCTGCTCGACCAGGTACCTTAAAAATTGGAGCATTAGGTGGTCTACTTTTTACCTCTGGAAATCAACATGTGGTTGCCTGGACCCCCTGCAAAGTGTGCCAAGAGTTGCACACTACATAGAGGGCCACCCTCCTACAGTCGGGTATCTTCATATGGTTCTCTCTTGGTCAGGGGGTCCTCCAGAGTTAGGCTGCAGGTGTTGTCCTGTTGGACAGGAGGGTGTCAACCCAGGGTGGACACTAGGACAGAATCACCTGGGGACCAGCTCTAGTCAGTTGGGCCACCTGACATGGGCCGTGGGTGTCAGGTGCAGAGTGGGCAGGACTTGCGGATCTGTGGTAGGTCTGGAGTCCTTTGCTGGAGTTTATTTCTGGACAGGTTTTCTGTCCATGGGAGATCTTGGTCCTTTGGGGTGCAGGTAGTCCTCTTGATGCTTTTAAGAGGTTGCTTGTCCTGCAGGATGCATCACCTTTTGGTTGCAGGGCTTCAGAAGCTGGAGACAGGCCTGTAGGCCTGAGGCCAAGTCTGTTGGTGTTTTCAGTCTTCGTTGCTGGGGGTCAGCTTAGCAGTCCTTTTTATTTCTTCTTGTTTTCTTCTGAGGTCGCCAGGAATCTGAAAAGCTAGGTTCAGGGGAGCCCTTATATCCTGGATTTAGCAGTGTTACAGGGGTCAGAGAGCAGTAGCTGATGGCTAACGTCCCTGAGGGTGACTACACCCTTCCAGTGTCCACTCCCTTTAGGGAGGGGGTCACAGGCCTAACCCTGTTGGTCCCTGTCCTCCAAACCAAGATGGCGGATTTTCCAAAGAGGGGGTCACCTCAGCTCTGGATGTTAGGGGTGGTTCTAGCTTAAGTGGTCACTCCTCCTTGTTTTCCCTAATTTTCCTGCCGGACTTGGCACTAGAATTGGAGCTTTGTCCGGAGGCGGACATCTCCACTAGCTGGAGTGCCCTAGGGCACTGTAACAAGATGCCTAAGTATGTGATGATCACTACCAGTTGTTATAGTCACTTCAGGTGGGAGGAGTAACACACCTCCACCCATTGCAGGCTTTGTTTCTGGCCACCTAACTTGTTGATTAGTTCATCTGCTTATGGTATAGTGTGAACATCTGTCTTGGTGACAGAATCAAGACCTCTATAGTCCACACAGAAACTCATCTCTCTCTTGCCATCATTGGAATGAGGTTTGGGGACTAAGATCACTGGGCTAGCCTACGGGCTGTCAGAGGGCTCAATAACCCCTAAACCCAGCAACTTGTGGACTTCTACTTTGATGCTCTCTTTGACTTGGTCAAACTGTCTATAGATTTTTGTTTTGACAGGTAACCTATCTCCTGTGTCCACATCATGGGTACACAGGTAGGTCTGTCCAGCGGTCAAAGAGGAGAGCCCAGCAAACCTATGTAGGACTTGCCTGCAGTCAGCTTGCTTTTGGGCAGTGAGGGTGTCTGAGTAGACAACTCCATCCACTGACCCATCTTTTGGATAATTTGAGAGGAGGTCAGGGAGGGGGTTCACCGTGCTTCCTGCTCCTCATCAGTAACCATCAGCATGGTTACATCTACCCTGTCATAATAGAGCTTTAGGTGGGTTACATGGATCACTATTTGGGTGTCCTGCTGGTGCCCAAGTCTGCCTAGTAGGTGACCTCACCCTTTTTCACCAGGATAGGGTAAGGACCATTCCATCTGTCCTGATATGCCCTGGGAGCCACAGGCTCCAGAGCCCATACCTTCTGCCGTCGTTTGAATTCAACCTGTGTAGCCTTTCGGTCATACCACTGCTACTGGAGCTGTTGGCTGGCCTCAAGGTTTATGGATGCTTTTTCCATGGACTCAGCCATCCTTGAGCGGAGGCCAAGCATATAGTCCACCACATCTCGTTTAGGCTCATGGAGAGGTCACTCCCAGCCTTCATTT
This sequence comes from Pleurodeles waltl, assembly GCF_031143425.1. Classification (NCBI taxonomy): domain Eukaryota; kingdom Metazoa; phylum Chordata; class Amphibia; order Caudata; family Salamandridae; genus Pleurodeles; species Pleurodeles waltl. The sequence goes on from NC_090436.1 coordinate 845,736,399, forward strand.
ACAAGTGTAAGTGGTCCCCTTACAGAGTGGTTAAATAGATGTTTGAAGGTGGAAAACCCAAATCCTTACTGAGGCACCTCTCTGTAGGCAAAATGCAAGCATGGCAGGAGGACATTCCTTCTCCTTTTGATTTTTACGGAGCCCCATAATCATACCCTTCAATGTCTTGTTGAATCTCTCAACAAGTCCATTGGTTTGTTGATGGTATGATGGCCTTATTAGTCACATTAAGTCCACATGCAGTTGAGGTAAGCTGACATGAAGTTTGTACCTCTGTCAGAAACCACCTCCTTAGGAAACCCTATTCTGGTAGCCTTGGCTACTGCAGGAGCTGTAGTAGACCTAAAGGGAATTGCTTCAGGATATCTGGTAGCATGATCTACTACTACCAGTATGCACTGATTTAATGAGGCTCTGGGTGGCTCAAGTGGACCCACAATGTCCACACCAACCCTTTCAAATGGAACCCCTACCACAAGAAGTGGAATGAGGGGGCCCTTTGTGTTGCTACCTGCCTTACCATTGGCTTGGCAGGTGACACAGGAATTACAAAACTCCTTAGCCTTCTGAGACATATTGGGCCAGTAGAAATGGCTGACAAGCCTATTCTACATTTTTGTCTGCCCCAGATGCCCAGCTAAGGAGATATCATGAGACAAAGGTAGGATAAACTCCCTAAACTGCTGAGGCACCACCACTCTCCTGGTTGCACCAGGTTTGGGGTCTCTGGCCTCCATGTGTAAGAGTCCAACTTCCCAATAGACCCTGTGAGAGCCACTGACATCTCCCTTTCCCAATGCAGCTGCTTGCTGCCTCAGGCCTTCAGGAGAGGGAGAAGTCTTTTGTCCCTGGCACAGCTGTTCCCTTGAGGGTCCCCCTGGGCCCAAGAGGTCTGCCTGGTAAGGATCAAGCTCCATGAACTCAGTTCCCTCAGAGGATAAGACTTCTTCCTGAAAAGAGAGGTCTTGTTTCTTGCTGCTCAAAAGCAAGCACCCCAGTCTTCTAGCCCTTTCTCTTGGAAGGTTGGGTCATTATTTCAGGCGCCAACACTTCTTTTTCACCCTGTGCATGGCTTTATTCTCATGTTTTTACACACACCAGTTCAGAACTTCCCAGCAAGGCTGCATGGGCTTTGAGTTCTACCTCAGCCCAGGCTGAGGACTCCAGATCATTCCCTAGCAAGCATTCCACAGGGATTGCAAAAGAGACCACTACCTGTTTCAGGCCAGTAACCCCTCCTCATTCTAAGGTCACCATAGCCATGGGATGGACCTTAGTTAAACTGTCAGCATTGGTGACTAGATAAGTTTGTCCAGACAGATATTGCCCTGGGGAAAACAGTTTTTCTGTCCCCATGGTGACACTGGCACCTGTATCCCTGGGGGCTTCTACTTTTGTCCCAATAATCAAGAGGTGCTGTCTGTATTTTTGCATGTTAGGGGGGCAGACAGCAAGAGTGGCAACATCTACCCCATTCTCAGAGACTAAAGTAGCTTCAGTGTGAATCCTGATATTGCCGTGAGCACACTGTTGATCCCACCTGGAGACTGGCTATACCAGTACTAACGGGAGCAGTGATTCTTTTTGGTACAGACCAAACTTCCAGTTTGGTGTCAAGGCTGTTTACAGTTGTGACACCAGGCCTTTTTGGTATCAAAGGTTTTACCCTTGTACTCATGTGAGGATTGTGAAGAGGCTCGGGTATACCCTCCTGGGAAGGTTTGTGGGGCCCTTAAGAAGTCTTTACTTTTATCCTTAGGTGTCTCACCACTCTTCCCCTGGGGAGGCTTTGTAACCCCTTTCTCTTGGTCACCTCCAGTATAAGTCTTGGTTACCCTAGTCTTGACCCAATGGTCTGCCTTCTTCCCCAGTTCTTGAGGAGGAATTGGGCCTAGGTCTACCAGATATCGATGCAACATGTAATTGAAGCAGTTACTTAAATGATATTCTTTCATAGACAAATTATAAAGCCCTTCATAATCATGCACTCCACTGCCAGTTATCCAACCATCTTGTGTTTTTACTGAGTAGTCTACAAAATCAACCCAGGACTGGCTTGAGGTTTTGTGAGTCCCTCTGAACATAATTCTATACTCCTCAGAGGTGAATACAAAGTCCTCAATCAGGGTAGCCTTCATGTGGTCATAGGAATCAGCATCTGCACCGGTGAGTGGTAAGATCCTATCCCTATTCTTACCAGTAAACAGTTCCCAAAGGAGAGCTCCCCAATCGGTTTTGTTTAGTTTTCTGGTTGCACAAGCAAAATTTGTGAACCACTTGGTGATGTCCTCACCTTCTTCATATTTAGAGACAATCCCTTTGGGATTTATTAGGCAATTAGAATGTTCTCTGACCCTATTTAGATTGTTGCCACCTTTAATGGGTACTAAGCCAATTTTTGCTCTCTCCCTCTCTATAGGTAGGAGCTGTTTTTCGAAAGCTAATCTTTTTGTCTTCCTTGCTAAAAGGTGGTCCTCCTCATTGAGGCTACCCACAATGTTCCCTGAAGAACTGGACTCCCCTTAGGAAGATCTGGACCCTGTGAGCATTGTCCTTGGAGATAGGGGCCTTGGGGTCCTGATCTCCCTAGTTAGGTAAGGAGGCGGAGTTCATCCTCCTCATCTCCAACATCTTCCCTACCTGAGGGGAGGTCTTGATCCTCAGGAGGGTGGTCCCTTGTATACTCTGCCAAGAGCTCCTCGAACTTGACCTTGATAGGTTTGGAACTTACTTTAATCTTTTTCAATCTGCAGAGGGACCTTAACTCTTCCATCCCTAGATGGAGCTAAGGGGTGAGGTTGAGATCCACAACCATGTCCTCTGAGCTGCTTGTTATGTTACTAAAGTTTGGGATTACTTTTATGAACTAAAACCTACTTCTACTACCTACTTCTAACTAGAGTAACTTTTAAATCTCAAAATGAAATGCTAAAGAGGACTTAACCACAGCTCTAGCAGGACTTTTAACAACTTAGAAAAAATCAGTAACTAAAGTCAATTTTGGAATTTAGTCATGTGATCAGGTATTGACTGAGTAGTCCAGCAACTGCAAAGTCATAGACCCCACCGCTGATCCACCAATGTAGGAAGCTGGCTCAGTGTATACTATATCAAAATGAGATATATGTCCTCATTATGACATTGATGGTAAATTCCGCCTACCGCCACGGTGACGGTTGCCAACATACTGCCGCAGTGGCAAATATACTTTCGCCATATTATGACACACACACACCAATCCGCCAGAATACTTCCACATACACAAATCCGCCAGCCGAAAGGACAGTGTTAAACTGGCAGTATCAAACACCCATACCGTTACGCCAACAAAACAACACCCATTACATCATGACCCACGAATAACCACGGCAGACATTTAGGGGCATATTTATACTCTGTTTGCGCCGAATATGCGTCAAAAATTTTGACGCACAATAGGCGTAAACCATGCACCATATTTAAACTTTGACGCCCGAGCCCGCGAATGCCAAAATCCCGCTGTGTGCTTCATTTTCTGGATGCGGGAAACCGCCTTGCGTTAATGACATGCAAGGTAGGCGTTCCCGTCCAAAAAACGACTTAAACACCTGTGCGCCTTATTTATGCTACCCCGCAAAAATGACGCACGGCCAGGAGGCGGAGTCAGAAAATGACGGACAACTTGATTTGCATTAAAAAATAACTATTGGGTCACGGCGGGTGTTAAAATGGGGCAAACACGCCTGTATTTAATGAAAACACACAGAAGCAACAGCAGAGCTCCAAAAGGAAGACATGGAGGTGCTTTTCATCCAGCATGCACGCAGACTCAGAGCACAGGACCAACAACAGCAGCTTCCACAACACCAGCAGGGACCCCAAAGGCAACTCAGCAGGCAGGAGAGGATATTCCGCACCAGGACAACCCTTCTGGGACTCCGCCAACAAGACATCATTCAGAGGTTCAGGCTTAACTTGCAAGCCATTCAGCAGCTGCTGCGCAACATTGAGCCACAGTTGGCACCCAGCTTGCAGACACCCCGCACCATTCTACCAGAAACCAAGCTGCTAGCTGTACTACACATGTTGGCAAGTGGCTCCTTTCAAACCACTGGTACCCTGGTTGCTGGGATCTCACAGCCATCATTCTCCGCCTTCCTACCCAAGGTACTGGATGCCATCATCTCACTCATACCCCCCCACATCACCTTCCCCAACACACAGCCGAAGCAGCAGGAGACAAAATTAGAGGTTGTACCAAATTAATGGCTTCCCACACGTCCTTGGTGCATTTGACTGCACACATGAACGCATTGTGCCTCCTGCTGCAACCGAACATCTATACCGCAACAGGAAGCACACACACTCCATCAATGTGCAGGCCTTTGTCGATCACCAGGGATTGATCACCCACATTGTGGCAAAGTATCCTGGGAGTGTACATGATTCATTCATCTTCCGTCACCGCACCATCAATCAACACTTCCAAGATGGACGATGTGGAAATGGACTACTTGTTGGTAAGTACAGAAACTTACTTATATACACACTGCACAGCAACCCTCTAGGACACACAACACATACACCACAACATTGACACATGGACAGGAACACACTGAGGTTGTGACACCACTAGGCATGTTTGATATCTTCACCCAATGGCAGACACACCTAGGGACAAATGACCGTTCCAAATAACAACTGATGCCACTCCACAGGCACAAGGGAAAAATGTAAAACAACACAATGACAAACACATGGCCCCAACTGGCAGTACATCTGGGAAGATTAAACTTTCAATATCACATCAATAACACTCAATGCAACACCCTTCAAACCAATATGTACTGTGTAAGGGGTGTGTAATGTTTTTTGCTGCAGGTCAAAAACCATGACACACATAGCATGATGATGACTACCATGAAGGTCACGTGCAATCATTGAGGCCTTTCCAATATCTCACGTCACTCCTGCTCTCACATTGCCCACTACCAAGAAGCAAGTGGACTGTGTGAAGAACACATCTTGATGGGACAATATTGATAGTGCACATTCCTACACATACACATTGCGACAAATTAACACACACACAACAGATGTACAGCCATACGGACCTTCTGAAACTCTAAATGACAACCTCACAACCAAGTTAGCCATCGGAACCTGAAAATGTTCAGTAGTATAGGGACACGTAACAACCTGAGTTGACTTGGCAAGGGCAGAGAAATAGGTCGGCAGGTTTGTCTTCTTACCTGTGTCTCACTGGAAGTATTGCAGGATCACAGAGTTCCTGTTGTCGAGGTCCTCTTCTTCTGCTTCCTCGTCTTCGCTGTCCACAGGCTCCACAGCTGCCACAACACCTCCATCTGGACCATCCTCCTGCAGAAAAGGCACCTGTCATCGCAAAGCTAAGTTGTGAAGCATACAGCAGGCCACGGTGATCTGGCACACCTTCTTTGGTGAGTAGAATAGGGAACCACCAGTCATATGGAGGCACCGGAACCTGGCCTTCAGGAGGCCGAAGGTCCGCTCTATAATCCTCCTAGTTCGCCCATGGGCCTCATTGTAGCGTTCCTCTGCCCTTGTCCTGGGATTCCTCACTGGGGTCGGTAGCCATGACAGGTTGGGGTAGCTAGAGTCACCTGCAAATGGCGAGGGACAACTGTTAGACACACACACTAACCTTTAGGGATATCCCCAGACCCAGACAACTATTCCCACTGATTTGGTTCCAGGTGCTCACCTAATAGCCACACCCGGTGCCTCTGGACTTGCCCCATCACATAAGGGATGCTGCTAGTCCGCAGGATGTAAGCGTCATGCACTGAGCCAGGGAATTTGGCATTAACATGGGAGATGTACTGGTCGGCCAAACACACCATCTGCACATTCATCGAATGGTAACTCTTCCGGTTTCTGTACACCTGTTCACTCCTGCGGGGGGACCAAGGCCACATGTGTCCCATCAATGACACCTATGATGTTGGGGATATGTCCCAAGGCTTAGAAGTCACCTTACACTGTGGGCAAATCCTCCACCTGAGGGAACACGATGTAGCTCCGCATGTGTTTCAGCAGGGCAGACAACACTCTGGACAACACGTTGGAAAACATAGGCTGGGACATCCCTGATGCTATGGCCACTGTTGTTTGAAAAGACCCACTTGCTAGGAAATGGAGTACTGACAGCACCTGCACTTGAGGGGGGATTCCTGTGGGATGGCGGATAGCTGACATCAGGTCTGGCTCCAACTGGGCACACAGTTCCAGGATTGTGGCACAATCAAGCCTGTAGGTGATGATTACATGTCTTTCCTCCATTGTCGACAGGTCCACCAGGGGTCTGTACACCGGAGGATGCTGCCATCTCCTCACATGTCCCAGCGGACAGTGCCTATGAAGGACAACAGCGAGCACAGAGTCAACCAACTCAGAGGTACGTAAACACAGCTTACTCAGAAAACCATTCATAACCCGAATTTGGCCTGTATGAGTGTTGAGGCAAGGCCTAGGTATGTGTGACACAGTTAAAAATAAAGCCATGTGGGCCCCTGAAATGGTAGCTGCGTGACCTGTAAAGTGGGAAATTGGGATGTGAGGTAACTGCACTGGCATTGTACACCGTCGCGGTAGGCGGTCGAAAACCGCAGCGCAATTCTGCATTGGTTAACATTGGACCCTATGGGTCCCAGGAGCCAATGACGATATACGCCGGTGGTGACGGTACGCACCGCCGCGGACGTGACCGCAATTTTCTATCTGTTCAATCACTCAATACCTGATCTTCGACAGGAGAGGACCTACACTGCAAGTGCTGTGTGACCTCAGTCTGGAAGGGACAATGGCTCGTGTGTCTGGGGAAAGGGCCCCTGCCTTCACATCAGAGGAGTTGGAGAAACTCGTGGATGGGGTCCTCCCCCAGTACACACTACTCTACGGTCCTCCAGACAAACAGGTAAGTACACTGGGAGCATGCTGTATGGGCAATGCCTGTGTGGAGTGGTGTGGATGAAAGATGGGGGGGGAGAATGATGCGTGCATGAAACGACAGTGAGTGCATGTGCCACATGGCAAGGATAGGGATGCAGGCCAATGACTGTGACGGTACAGTTGGTAATAACTTCTCTTTTTCCCTTGTGCAATTCCTGTAGGTCGCCGCCCACCAGAAGAAGGATATTTGGCGTGCCATCGCCAAGGACGTCCGGCCCCTGGGGTCTATCACAGACGGAGCACCCACTGCCGGAAAAGATGGGAGGACATTCGCCTCTGGAGCAAGAAGACGGCGGAGGCCCAGCTGGGGATGGCCTCCAAACGTGGGAGGGGTGCCCGTCGCACCTTGACCCCCCTGATGTTTAGGATCCTGGTGGTGGCGTACCCGGAGTTGGATGGGCTCTTTAGGGCATCACAGCAGTAACAAGGGGGTGAGTACACTCTCATTCAGCTGATTCAGCGCACAGTGGAGGTGTCTGGCTGGGGGAGGTGGAATGAGGGTTTCCCTAGGCCAGAGCGAGTGTGCTAGTTAAGTCCCCTTTTTCAGGCAGACCCTGTGGCACCCCACCCCACCTGGGTACAGTGCCAGCTACACCTAGTCAGGCTCCTGTGACATCCATGTGTGCAGATATCAGCCATAGCCTTGTAGGCCATGTCCCAGGAATTGAATAGTGGACCCCAAGTGCGCGGCATAGTGCAGGGGGCTTCTGTGTCTGTCGTGTCCGCCATCGGTAGCGGTAATGCATGCACTCAACATGTCTTACTTTTTCCCCCCCCCCTTTTTGTGGTCTCCCTGCACATGTGTGCATTAGCATCATCAGGTGGAGGAGCAGTGGCACCGGAGCAGGAGAGAGCTGCATCCCACATGGCCCTGGAGGGCGATACTACGGAGTCTGATTTCATCAGTGGGACGGAGGGTGAGGGGAGCTCCACGGCGGGGACAGGAGCTGACACCAGTGATACAGACTCGTCCTCTGATGGCAGCGCCCTTGTGGTGGCGGCCCCATCTGTGCCCCCTGCATCTATAGGTACAGCCGCCACCCCCCCTACCAGCACCACCCTGCCAGCAGCCCCTCAGCCTTTGCCCTGTGCCCGCTCACCCAGGAGGGTGGGCATCTCCTTCGCCCCAGGCACCTCAGCCCCAGTCACCTCTGCTGCCCTCAGTGAGGAGGCCATTGACCTCCTCAGGTCCCTCACTGTTGGGCAGTCTACCATTTTGAATACCATCCAGGGTGTAGAGAGAGACAGTTGAAACAAACCAATGCATTCCTGGAGGGCATTCATTCTGGTCAGGCAGCCCTTCAGCGAGTTTTTCAGACTCTGGCCTCAGAACTGATGGCAGCCATTGTCCCTGTCTCTAGCCTCCCCCATCCAACTTCCTCCACCCAGACCCAATCCCCTGTACCTCGGCCGACCCCAAGCACACCATCAGACCAGCATGCACGCACCTCAACACACAAAGGAAGCTGAGGCAAACATAGGCACCACACATCCCTCACGCAAGTATCACACACATGCAGATAGCAACATCCACTACCTCCACTGTGTCCTCCTCCTCCTCGTCTCCCTCCTCCCTCCCAGTCTCGTCTCCAATCATACCTGCATGCACTACATCTACAGCCACTACTTCATCACCAGCACACCCACCACCACACCCCGCTCACGTGCAGTCACCACCCTGACTACCATTCACACATCCCCTGTGTCCTCTCCCAGTGTGTCTGTGATGCCACCTCCCAAGGTACACAAACGCAGGCACACACCACCCAACAGCCATCCACCTCACAACAGCCTCCAGCGCATGCACCTTCATCCAAAGTCACCAAATGTACACCTCCTACAACCACAACCTCTTCCTCCACTCCCAAACCCCCTCCAGCTACCCGTCCCAGTGTTAATAAGAAACTTTTCCTGTCCACCCTTGACCTCTTTCCCTCACCTCCCTCACCCCTTCAGTCTCCTAGGGCCCGACTCTCCAGGTCCCAACCTAGCACCTCAGCCTCAACATCGGGGGGACCAGTGGTGCCAGTAGTCACCGGATTCTGGAGTGCACCAGGCAGCAGGGCAGCCAGTGTGGCAAGGAGCCACAGCACGGACAGTCCCCCACCTGTCAAGCATCAAAAGTTGGCCAGTGCCCAGGGGGAGAGGGGGAAGACAACAGCCAGCAAAGCCGCTCCCAGGGGTACAGGTGGGAGTGTGGAGTCAGCTGCGACACCTTCCAAGGTGGGGAAGAGGCACAAGAAACCCTGCAAGTCTGGGAAGATCAGCACGGCGGAGAAGACCGCCAGCAGCCCCGCTGGCCCAGACAGGACTGCCAGCAGCAGTCCCCCTGTCCAGACAGGACCGCCAGTAGCCCCGCTGGCCCAGACAGGACTGCCAGCAGCAGCCCCGCTGCCCAGGAGGCGACCGCCAGCAGCCCCGCTGGCCCAGACAGGACTGCCAGCATCAGCCCCGCTGCCCAAGACAGGACCGCCAGCAGCTGAAGCGCTGTCAAGGACACCACCGCCATAATCACTGCTGCCAAAGACACCGCTGCCACAAGCACTGCTGCCAAGGACACCGCCGCCACAATCATGGCTGCCAAGGACACCGCCGCCACAAGCACCGCTGCCAAAGACACCACCGCCACAAGCACCGCTGCCCAAGACACCGCCACGACAAGCACCGCTGCCAAAGACACCTCCGCCACAAGTACCGCAGGCCCATGAGCGCAAAAAGCACTGTCGCTACTGAGGCCGCCACGAGCAGGATGAAGCACTCCGGGTACCAAGCCCCCTCCAGAACCAGTAGAGAGATACATCCACTACCTCTGTCCTTGGCAGGATGAAGCACTCTGGGCTCCAAGCCCCCTCCAGAACCAGTGGAGTATCACATCCACTACCTCTGTCCATGGCAGGATGAAGCACTCTGGGCTCCAAGCCCCCTCCAGAACCAGTGGAGTATCACATCCACTACCTCTGTCCATGGCAGGATGAAGCACTCTGGGCACCAAGCCCCCTCCAGAACCAGTGGAGAGATACATCCACTACCTCTGTCCTTGGCAGGATGAAGCACTCTGGGAACCAAGCCCCCTCCAGAACCAGTGGAGACTGTTATCCACTTGAGAGACTGTGGCTTTGCACTCCCCAGGATTGAACACTGGGCAAACCACCCACTGTAGAGACTTGTGAGACTGTGGCTTTGCACTCCCCAGGATTGAACAGTGGGCAAGCCACCCACTGTAGAGACTTGTGAGACTGTGGCTTCGCACTCCCCAGGATTGAACAGTGGGAAAACCACCCACTGGAGAGACTTGTGAGACTGTGGCTTTGCACTCCCCAGGATTGAACAGTGGGCAAACCACCCATTGTAGAGACTTGTTAGACTGTGGCTTTGCACTCCCCTGGATTGAACAGTGGGCAACCCACCCACTGTAGAGACTTGTGAGACTGTGGCTTTGCACTCCCCAGGATTGAACAGTGGGCCCCCTCGTGGATTTGGCGTCGTGCACTCAACCGGCTGAGGTGCCCCCCCCTTTCCCTTCCCCCTGAGGTGCCTGTTTTATTTCTATCTGATGACCTTGCAGTGTTCTCTCCGTCATGTTCGGGTATCTTGTGTGGGCCTCGCCCATGCAGTGTGGGCCCAGTGGTCCACAGCCTTTAATGGTGGAATACCCTGGACTAATATTCTTGGTGTATATATTTGTAAATAGTGTATGTATATTATTTGACTACTGAATTTTAATACATTACAATTGTTCAGCTCATTTTCTTTTGTCTTTGCATTCTTCCGGGGGGGCTGGGGAGTGTAACTGTAATGTATCATGCTGTATTAGTGTGTGTGTTGTCGTGGGTGAGGGTGGGGGTGGGGGTGTTGCTTGTTGCGTGTGTGTGTCTCTGTTTTTTCATTCCCCCCTCCCCTGTGTCGTAGGTGCAATACTCACGTGGTCTTCACCGCCAGCGTTCGTGCTCCTGGTAGAGGAGCAAGAAGATAAAGGCTGGTAAAATGTGGAGCTCCGGTTCCATGGTGTCCTGGTTCCTTGTGGGGTGTGCAGAGGTGAGCGTTTTCCCTTCGAAGTCTTGTTTCCGACGTGTTTTTGTTTGCGGTGAATCCGCCCTGGAAAAGGTGGTGGATTGGTAGGTTGTGATACTGTGGGCGGTACATTGTCTCCTGCCTGTCTGTTGGCGGTTACCGCTGCGCTGTTTGTACCACCGTGTTAAAGAGGCTGTCTTTGTTGGCGGTTTCCGCCACGGTCGTAATTCCATTTTTTTACCGCCGGCCTGTTGGCGGTCTTACCGCCGCTTTAACACTGACCGCCAGGGTTGTAATGACCACCTATGTGTGACTAGATTTCCAGATAAGCAGCAAAGTCATAGCACAAGTGCCCCAGGTATGACTAGCATTGCTCACATCACATCCCCTGCACATGGCAGCCCATGTCCTAAGTCCTGACACACACATGTTCTCGGTCTCACCCCACCCTTTGTCAGAGGTTCCTGGAATGGTAATATGTGTCCCCAGATAATCCCTCCTCTACACACTCCCAGACTCACAATGTAAATCCAGTGTGCTACCCTCTTTAGTATGGTATGCCATAGTTATTGTACTTCTGTCTGCATGGACTTCAGGTTAAATAATGCACTGGCTTGTAGTCTCTAAGCCCTGTTATCACCTGTACATTGCTTCCCATGTGAAAGGTAATGTTGGCCATTTGACCTTGAATCTCACCTACAGGACTTGTGAGAGACTGATGCTGCACACACCTGTGAGCACCTCTATGGACACCAACCATTTGAACATGCACTGCCCTTGCAGCTGCTTGAAACAGCATAGAAGATGCCATTTCATCCATAACACTGTTATGCCTTCAAGTATAGATCAGCTGTGTAATACAGCCATTGGGTTAATGTGTTACTTTCCAACACACAGGACAAGCACACTTTTCCATTTCCACTGTCTTGTTCCTCTTTTGACCACTCTAAGTCTGACCACTGTGTATTTACCTTGTGAAATGTTTGGAACCTGATTGACCCTGCTTCCTGTGAGCCTGACTGTCTCCTGTCTTAGTGTTACCCTAAAGGTTCCTTGGGCCTACATTTGTATCATATGTGCCCCAGCCCACGACGACAAACGACCCAAAGCCAGGCACCGCTGGTTCAACAAAACGTGCCGGTCCCTAAACAAGCGCCTAGTTCAAGCCATTAAATCCAAGGACCCCATCGCCATCCGCGTAGCTAGGAAGTCCTATAAATCTGCAATATGCATAGCCAAGCGTGATCAAGATAGCAAATGGTGGACATCACTCAGCGACGCTGTGCGCAAGAGAAATTATAGTCTGTTCTGGTCCCTGGCAGCGCGAGGCCCAGAAACCAGTGGTTTGGACATCACAACCAATATTGCCCCAAGAGACTGGATAGCCCACTTTAGTAGTCTGTACTCCCCTGATCATGATAGCCCCACCTCTGTTTGTACGGGCCCCCCCCTACTTCACTCATTAGCACCAACCACCGCAGCACCCCTGTTGTTCTCCCAAAGTGATATAACTTATTCTCTAAGCACTCTAAAACGCGGCAGGGCCCCTGGTTCAGACTGCGTCCCTGCAGACCTATTCTCAACAGACCTAGCATCCTGGTCAAGATATCTCACCATTCTAGCTAACGCAATAGCATCTGGGGCGCCAATTCCCGACTCTTGGAAAGCGGCCATTGTTATTCCAATCTTTAAAAAGGGCGACAGATCTCTTCCCTGTAACTATAGACCCATTAGTCTAATTGATTGTGTCCAAAAAGTCTTCTGCCACTGCCTCCTAGGGAAGATAGAAGAATGGATAATTGACCACGATATCCTTAGCCCCCTCCAAGCCGGTTTCCGAAAGAAGATTTCCACCACTGATCAAGCCCTCAGATTCCTATTATTATATTGGAAAACAGTGTTCATCGGTAAAGGCAGCCTTTATGTAGCTTTCGTGGACCTCAAATCTGCTTTTGACCTAGTACCTCGCAACAAACTGTGGGTCACTCTCTCTCGGATGGGAATCCCGGAACACATCCTTGCCATTTTGATACGATTCCACGAGGACAACTACGCACAAGTCAGGTGGGGCAACAAGGGCCAACTTACCGATAGAATCCACGTCTCTAGGGGTGTGCGGCAAGGTTGCGTACTTGCCCTCTTTTCCCTGTACATCAACAAAATTGTCCCCTCCCTCCTCAGACTGCAGGCTGACGCACCTTCACTGGGCACACAAAAAATCCCAGTCTTACTCTTTGCCGATGACACTCTTTTGATATCTAAGACCCCTAGTGGTCTAAGGAAACTCCTTGCGTGCTTCGAGCATTTCTGTTCATCCCAGGGACTCGAAATCAACGCAACGAAAACCAAACTAATGACCCTTAATCCCCACAGATCTTTCAAAGGGAGAGGGCTCCTCACTCGAGAAGGTGGGCATTTTCCGCTACCTGGGCATAACACTCACTGACAACATGTCCTGGAAGCCACACATAGGAAAACAAGCCCTTAAATTAAGACAAACAACTGGGGCTCTACTAAAAAATGTCCACCTCTCACACACAAAACCAATTCGCCCAGTATTACAGTTATACGAAGCCCAGGCAGTTTCCTCAGCGCTCTACGGGGCTGAACTTTGGGGTTATAGCAAAACCCAAGACCTAACCACCGCTGAAAACAACTTCTTAAGAAACCTTGTGTCCCTTCCGCTAAGCACCCCACTGTTCCCTCTTTTCAAGGACCTCGGCATCAAACGCATTGGTCACAAAGCCCGCCTGCGACCTCTGCTGTACTGGCGACGTCTCTGGACCACTCCGGAACTTGTCATCTTCACCGAAGCTCTACAGGTCATCCTAAAAGCCGACCACCTGCACAGAATCCCCTGGCTACGATCCATCAAGGATTTACTTCACTCTATCGGGCTCGATGATCTCTGGAACTCACCAGCCACGTCAGTCTTTCCCTCGAAAAGCGAACTAAAGAAACTTTACTGGCAAAGGGCCAACAACGAAGACACTCGGGCTGCACTCCACACTACATTATCTTGTGACTTTGCCAACCTAAAAGAGTCATGCAAGTACGAAACTTTTTGGGACCTAATCACGGCCCCAAGGGAAAGGAAACTGTACTTCCAGCTCCGCATTGGAACACTCCCATTAAGACTTTTCACCAGCAGCTGGTCACACAACGAATCCACCGCATGCCCTGCTTGCAAAGCCCCCGTCGAGAATCTCCCTCACCTCCTTTTTGCATGCCCCGCGTATACTGCCCCCCGTAGGAAATGGCTGGCCCCGGCATGCAGACTACTGGGAGCACGCTGCTCTGCGCTAGCTCTGCGAATCCTTAGATCAGACACCAGGCCAACGCTAGTGATCGCTATCGCCAAATTCCTCGGAGCTAGTTGGCTTATTAGAGGGAAAACTCTCCTGGACAAAGACTCCAAATAAGACTGTCCCAACATCCTGCACAGTGCATTTCACATCATTTCATTTGATCTAATTTCATTCCATTTTATTCTATCTCATTTTTATTCCATTTTAATTTTTATTTATATTTTACTCCCTTTGATCACCATAATTACCTGCAATTTTATTTTATCATGTGCATTTATTTGTATTTATTACTGCTCGCGCTTTTTTGGCTCTTGTAGCCGCAATAAAGCTTCTTTGAATTGAATTGAATTGAATATTTGCTTTCCCAACCCTCATACTCCTCCTCGGGTATTGTGTCAGGTGGGTCTACAATGTATACTCAAATACATTGTATGGCATAATCAGTTTATTTATTGCACCATGGGGGGAACTTGTCTCCAACTAGCCGAATCATGGCCTATCCCTTGTCTGTGTCTCATGTATGCATGAGTGACAAATTGTGACAATGTACCATGGCTGCATGCAAGGATTGGGTATGGTGCCTCCAGCACAACAAACGTCAGATATTGTGCATGAAATGTCTACACATGTTAGGACCCAGACATTCCACACGCTGATTCACATTGCTCCCAACATATTGATGGGGCTTGTGTGGTGAATAGCTGTGAGATTAATCAGCACAGAGACAATGATGTTCCCATATGCTGTCGGAATTGTAAAGGCCAACCTGTGTACAAATGTTGTCAGGAAACCTGCAGGTATAAGATTTCAGAGCATTAACTTTGTCAGCAAACCAAGGTTGCCCTGTTGACTGTCTCATAACACGTCTGCAGTGACAGGGTTGGACCATCCCCATGTGTGTTCTCAATTCCCCATTGGCTTTCCTTCTATTGATCTGGGAAGGATACTTTGTAAATACAGGAAATAGCTCCACAGGCTCATGACTAGACCTGCACGTAACTATGACAACATTGACCCCAATAATTATACAGGCTAAACATTGAGCCACACACATGAACCAGACACCTCTGTGCATTTTACCACTGGAAATATGTGAACATGTGCTGCTTGGTCTGCTGGTCATCCACTGTCACAGGAGAGACATGGCTCATTTATATGACTCCAACTGTGGCGTAACATTACAATTGTGTATTATATAAGTGACTACGTGTCACAAACACAGTACCCACATTGTATGATCCCATGCCTGACTCATGATGGGTTAACAAACAAGTGCCTAGGAAGTAGTATCCAACATTCCAGGACATGTGATGGCTAAGTTTTGGAACATTGACATGAACAACTGTCTGCTATCTATCCTGTGCATGCTTTGTCAAAGGTGGTGTTTATGTTCCAAAAAAGCTAGGAAGTGCACACAGCAGTTCTTGGTATGTGTATGACAAACACATGTCCTCTCTCATTTCCACACTAACTTGCATCTTAGGGTTGGACACATTGACTCCACATGCATACCAGCAGATTAGCAAAATGGATCTGGTGATGTTCACACAGTGGATCAACAACAATAGTGGTAGCCAATTCACACACATTGACCCATAGGCTTTGAGTTATTGTAGTGAGTTGTGTCGCATTGCTGTCCTCTCTTCATGAAAACATGCCCAAACTGGGTAATAAGTAATTGTATCCCACACGTTTTGATATGTTTTGCATCAGTGATGCGTGAAAATCCGATACACCAAGTAGAGGATCATGGTCTGCAGTAGTATGATCTGTCACATGCGCCCATACACCGTAATGCCCAATGTGGGTGCAATCAGCCTGTCTCTGTATTTTCACAACTGTCATGTCCCATTCAAAATGAGAAATGACCCAAACCCTGTTAATGACAGAAATTTTGACGCAAATGCGTCAAAAAAAGACGCTCATGCATCTAAAAATGACGCATATGCATCAAAATATGACGCACAATGCCCTGAAACATCCATTGGCCCTGAGCGGTAATCCCCACACTGTCCCCCTGGAAATTGGTTAATTATAAAACATATTTAACAATATGGATGCTGGATTATTTCTTATCATGTGCGTAACAAAAAAATAATGTACAGACTGTAAGCGGCATTATATTTTGACGCATAACAATAAAAACGCACCTCAGAAAGTGATGTAATAGGATATCCTGTTTACAGAATTGGTACAGTGGGTGTACTTTCAATTTCACTTTGCAGTCTGTGATATTTCCTGACTGTGTAGCTGTGTATAGACCTGTCTCTGTGTGCATTTTGTGATTTTGTCTCCAGTGTGATCTTTAAATTGTCTTTTTGTGTATTATAACTGTCTGTGGTATCCTGTCTGAGTTTTTTGTGGTCAGTTGTGTTGGCAACATTTGTCTTTGTTGTGTTGGGAGTCTGTTGTGGGTAGTGGTAGTTTGGATATAGTTGGGCTGTGTTTGTAGTTTTTTTGCATTTTCCTGTCCTACTTTCCCTCTATTCTCCTTTGTTGCCCTTTATCCCCTCTTTATTTATGGTGCAATAATGTTGGGTAGGCCTCGTCATGGCAGGATGGGAGCGTAGGAGCTGGGTGGGTATATTAGGCTTGTGTGCCACTTCTTACCCCTGATGATAGAGGCAGGTGGTCGTGTGATCCAAGGCTATCACACAGAGGCAAGGAGGCTCTGGTGAGCAAAGGTGTTGTACCATCTGCAGAGAATATACAACACACCGCAAAATGGCCACCAGCTGAAGCACCGCTGATCTGACCTTGTTGCCAGGGAGCAAGATCTGCTGGACCACCTGGGGATTGTAATTGGTGGCCCTCTTGGTGAGTGCAAATCAGAGTAATGTACACGTTTAAATGCTCTGTAGTGACAGAAGCTTAATTGTTCATATTCTGCCGGCAAAGTTTTTTAACTTGTGGAATGCTTGTGAAACATACAGGGCCATATTTCTACTTTGTTAGCACCACAATTGCGACCTGTTTTGAAGCAAGAGCGGCGCAAACTCACAAAATAAAATTGTATTTTGAAAGTTTGCGTCGCCTTTGTGTCAAACAGCAACACAAATGTGGTGCAAATTAGGTATAGATATGAGCTACTGTTGCCTGTGAGGTATACAACTTTCCAACACATTACCATTATTTGTTGACGCAACAGATAGACTAACTTTCTAAACATATCAGGAGCCTGAAAATTAGTGCTGGCTTCACGTCAATTGATGACGGCAATGTGGCTCAAACATATGTTTTAGGTGTAGTTGGTGAGTGTATCAGGAAACATATATTGGAAATCCAGATTTTTTTTTAAAAATATTGTGTCCCTCAATTGTTTTCGGATATATGTCTGAACTGGATTCTGACACATACGTAAAAAGTAATAGCTTCCCTCAGGTAACATCTTAGACTGATATTTTGAGTTTGTAGTGGCTCTTTTCAATTAGGGATGGCTGGCAAAAAGTATGCACACGGGTTCATATCTCTATGGTTGGTGCAACTCACCATAGCTGTGGCACATAAAATGTAGAAAATGATACAAATTGAGGGCTGACAACTGTCCCTGGCCCTCTGTACATTGTACCTGTGTGTCTAAAATTGGTCTTAGTCACAATGTCTGGCTGACTGGTATTGCAGTCCTCACGGAAAGTGGCTTTGGATGTCTCTCATGGATACACATGATGAGAGGAATACACTCCATGATTTTGGTGGTCATTCTGACCCTGGCGGTCTTTGACCGCCAGGGCGGAGGACCGCGGGAGCACCGCCGACAGGCCGGCGGTGCTCCAATGGGGATTCCGACCGCGGTGGTAAAGCCGCGGTCGGACCGGCACCACTGGCGGGGTCCCGCCAGTGTACCGCGGCCCCATTGAATCCTCCGCGGCGGCGCAGCTTGCTGCACCGCCGCGGGGATTCCGACCCCCCCTACCGCCATCCAGATCCCGGCAGTCGGACCGCCGAGATCCGGATGGCGGTAGGGGGGGTCGCGGGGCCCCTGGGGGCCCCTGCAGTGCCCATGCCACTGGCATGGGCATTGCAGGGGCCCCCGTAAGAGGGCCCCTACATGTATTTCACTGTCTGCTGCGCAGACAGTGAAATACGCGACGGGTGCAACTGCACCCGTCGCACAGCTTCCACTCCGCCGGCTCGATTCCGAGCCGGCTTCATCGTGGAAGCCTCTTTCCCGCTGGGCTGGCTGGCGGTCTGAAGGCGACCGCCCGCCAGCCCAGCGGGAAAGTCAGAATTACCGCCGCGGTCTTTCGACCGCGGAACGGTAACCTGACGGCGGGACTTTGGCGGGCGGCCTCCGCCGCCCGCCAAGGTCAGAATGAGGGCCTTTGTCTGCTCTCCAATGAAGGAACATGTTTGCCACCACATGATAGTTAGGGCCACTGCATGTGTGCGGATATGTATGTATCACTCACTGGAGTGCCTGGGTCTGTAAATGTTTGCAGTGGTATGTAGGATGCAGTATCATCATGTCTGAGAGGCTTTACTTTCTGAGTTAATATTACACATAATATTTGTATTTTGAAGTGTTGTACAGTGCACATACATTGAGCACATTTCTCCCTTCCATGCCTTACAGGTGGACCTGCACCCTACACTATTGGAGAGGAGGCTCGATTTGTGGACCCAGACATCTCCAGTAAGTGTTGATATTTCTGTTTTGTGTTTGCTGATGATGTGTGATTGACTCCTGTGTGTTGGACACATAGCAAGATATGATGCCCTGGTCAATCATCTGTTTCGTTCCTTGAGTGGAGTATCATTATATCACCATCTTTGAGTTGGGCAGTCCTTATCCCATTGGCATATTTTGGGATCCTAGGTAGGTCCTGAAGGCACGGCAATGTGAATAGGGATGAGTTATGTGGATAAAACTTTAAATCAGAAAATGCAGCAGTGGACCATATTAGTTAATTAGTCAGCAAGTCAGACCCTGATTTTCACATAATAGAGATGCCAAAGTCTTACCCACAGACTTCAGCTTCCATAATCACTAATGAACATGTTGGACTGTATGTTTAACTTCCTAGCAGCATGTAGCTTCACATGTTGTGCTACAAGTATGAGGCACTTGAGTACAATGGCCTAGGTGTGCATGCAGCTCATGGCCAGAAGTGTGTTTGCATATATCTGTTTATTGTAAGCCATGGCTTACTGGTAGGGAATGATGTAGACAATGGTCTGGTTTTCCAAAAATAAGTGTTGATGGGATTGTCCAAGGTTTGGGTGTATCCTATTTGGACTTCCTCCTTACCTGTGGTGTGTTGGCCAAACCCATGTACATCTTTCCAAAGCTTCCTGGGTGTCCTTGTTGTTAGAAATGATTAGTTGCATGTCCACCCCCCCTAGACACAGGCGTAGGGTTGTGAATAGTGTACCTAGGACTGATGATACAAGTTTGGTACACAGACATGTAAATCAGTAAATCACTTGTCCAAACCTAGGATACCCACTCATGATTGGCACATGCATTCTATACTGGCAAGTCCATTTAAAACCTGCAGATCTTGTGGCCCTAGATTGCCATCCAGAACATAGAAATTTGTTGGCCTGTCAGTGGTAGAGGATATGCAGCATGATTTGTAGCTGACAACAGACAGAACTATGATGCCAAAGTCATTCCAGTTGTCACCCATCTTGTAGGGTTTGGATGTGCTATTTGATGAAAGGACATTTGTAGGCTGGCTTGCCATGTACTTACTCAGGGACTATCAGTGATCTGTATGATGATATGGGCTGTTACAGGCACATTAGATGTATTGTCTGATTTTCTTTTTGAGCCATTTCACACAATGCAGTACCTAATGTTTGGTTTTCTATTTGTCTTAACAGCAGCCAGTATGACTCCCATCCAGCTTCGAGAGTTTCAATGTAGGGCAATGCGTTACCGCCACATTCTGGATGTGGAGTCTGGGTACGGCAACATGGCAAGACGATAGCACCATGAGAGAGCCTCTGGATTGTGGAGGGCATTTGCACACGGGGCCCTTCCGTGTCCACCACAGCCACTACCACCAGCACCACCACTACCACCCAGGTGGCCCCAACAGGAGCTGGGACCCTTGCTAGACCATCTACAGCAACAGCTCATGGACCAGTCACAGCACCACCTGCACCTCAGCCTACGGACATGGCACCAACAAGGGCCCATACTTCATCGACTGTCACCCAGACCACCCCTGATGCAGCCATAGACCCTGCAGCTTTTGCTCAGATGCAAAGGAACTTGGACCGTGTCCTACAGAAAATGACCAGACTGCAGCAGGAGGTGGCACTAGTCAACCGGAGGGTGCGTGCCATTAAAAAGACCCTGAGGAGGGCCAACTTGTAGGCTTTGACTCTGACATGATTCCCTCCCCTCCCTCCTGTTTCCTGGTTCTTTAACTTAGTGGGTTTAGGGGGCTTAGTGTTAGGTTAGTATAGGCTGTTAGTTTAGTTAGTGGTAGTGGGTGGGGGTTTCATACTTTTTTCAACTGTTTTTTATTATGTGTGTGGGTGGGTGTGTGTTCGCAATGTTGGGGTTTTGGTGTTTTAAAAAATGAAAAAAAAAATATAAAAAAAATAATTAAATCCCCCCCCCAAAAAAATATATTTGTTTAGTATAAGATAGTATGTGTTCAGTATCTGTTTTCCTCCATGTGTCCCGTCTCATAAGGGGGGTGGGGATTTGATGTTTAGATCGTTTTGTTAAATGTGATAAGTAAGTTTAGCTTAGGTTAGTTAGGGACAGTTGTGGGTAATGTGTAGTTAGAGTAGAATAGGTTAGGTTAGGTGTTTCCCCTGGTTTTCGCTTCTGTTTTTCCTATTTAATAAATATCTAGGTAACCCTTTACAGTGTTTGTCACATGCTTGTAGATCAGGGCCTTGCCATGAGTGAACAGTGTCTCTTTGGTATTTGCTTTTGTGTCCCATGCTACAACCATATCCCAACTGAGCTGTTACATTGGCAGCTACACCACAGCTACTTAGCCAAGATTTGACCATCCATTGCACCCACCACTCACGGTTACTATGGATCCCAAAGTGTGGTTATTTGGTGCTCTATGTTTTCAAGGTTGCATACTTTGCTACCACATTTGGCATTTGGTATTGGGGACACTGTGTAAAGTCTGCCTGCAGCCTGATGTCCCAGCAAATCCTTATAAGGTGAGTGATAGTATGTTCTCATGTAATATGGTATACATAACTCACACCTATCATTTGTTACAATGTTCAGCATAGTTACTTATTAGTATGGTAACTCATACACATCCCTTCATGCTGTTTGGTGTGTGTTAGGTAAAATCTGGCTAATATGTCACATACATAAGTTTTGACTTTCAGTAACATTCGAAGGGACTTTTTTCTGGCTTAGACATCCCTTGAGGAGGCATTATTCTGTACAACACAGCATTTTGGTGAATAGTTTCTATTTTTCTATGAAATAACCCACAGGGAGGGCAGATGATGGTACAATCCAGGCCACTGTGCATAGTTATCAGCCAAAAATCGCTGAGGTCAGGGGTCTCATTGACCTCAGCTTAACATCACTGATGGCCTTCACGGTTGATGTGTCACATTACACAGAGACAAATGTGTTGTGTAAGTGCTATTTATTTAAAAGTGCTTTAGTTCTATATGCACATTGTCAATGATTGTGAGTCCAATAGTGTGACATCTTCCATTGTGATGCTACATAAGTGCAAAAGGACATGACATTGGACATGCTGGTGTGAAGTGTCAGACAGTGCAGAGGGACAGGATTTGCCAATCAGTTAGTGAGAGACATTCACAGGGCAGGCTGACAAGATAAACAGTGGGTTGAAGAACAGTGCTTGAGTACAGTTGTTGCAAGACTGGCATGTTACAAAGCACAGGACTTTGGTAATAGGTGGCCATGTGGCAGGGACTAGTGCTACCGGGTACTCTTACGGGTGAAGGTGATCTGCTCCACGTCTTCATCTTCTGATGTGTGTGTTGTCTCCTGTGTCCTTGGTGGTGGTGGTTGTGAAGGGGCACCACACACCTCAGTGTTTGAAGACGTGGAGTCAGACATCCCGGTAGCTGCTAACTGTGGGGGTCGTAAAGGCAGTTCTTAAGAATAACAGCCACATCACGGTAGTAGGCAGCCAGGTCGGCCCTGAGGGGTTCAATATTGCATTCGTGCACACGTTGACAGGATTGTTGTTGTAGGTGTTGGATCAACTCTATTACAGCTGTGCTGATTTCCTTCAACCTTTTTTCAACTTCCTGAATGATTGTTGTTCACCCTTGCATAGCTGCTGCCTGTTCTTCAGTTGACATCATACACAAACTCACCCCCTCTAGGCTGGCTGCCATAGTTTGCATCCCCACCCGCACCTCCTTGGCCAGCTCCCGCTGTACTCCAACTACAGTTGGCTCAAACTGGTGCCAGGGTCGTCAGAGTCCTCAGCTGGGTTGGAGCTGGCAGGTCGTCCACTTGGGGTAGTGGGTGGGTCCTCTGTGATGGCTGCTGTATCTGTGCTCCTCCTTGTGACTGGAGGTGGGCTCTGGAGGGTTTCAAGGACATCTTGGAGGGTCTAGTGGCTGATGTTTGTCGGCTCGTCATCCATGTCATCAGGGAAGTCCATGACAGGCATATCTGCAGGAGAGCCATCCTCCTCTGCAATGAGATATGGTACAATTAGTGTGTCTGTGTTGTGGGCTTTGTAATGTGACATGTCTGCCTTCCAATTATTTTAACATTGTGTTCTTGGTTCCTGTTCATTTTTCCTGTCTTTCATATTAGCATTCTCCCAGGTCTATGCCCCCACCTGCATGTCACATGTAGTGTGGTCAGTTTGTGGACTTGTCTGCATCACATTCTCTAGGTGTTGGTTCTGGCCAGATTGTGAATTGCCACCTTCTTGTCCTACTCAACCCTCCGTCTAATTCCATTCTCATGGTGAGGCCTTTCACTGGCTGTGGGTGTTCTGATGGCACTTGCACCACACTTAACACTCTGGAACTTACCCAGTCTCAGATATTTCACATCCACCTATATGTTGTAGAGACCTAGCATATACTATGTATTGCATTGGCATGGCATGATACGGGTGTCAGCATTGATAGTGTGTACTGCTGATGTTGGGAAATGTGTGCTACATTGGATTGCACTGATGGTCCTAGCAGTGTTCCATTTCCTCCTCTGACTGTGCGGGTGTATTTCACTAGCCAGTTACATATGTCCTCCTCCTCAATGCTGTTGTCTGAGCAGTATGACATTTGGGATTTTGCATGGTGTCATTGAAGCTATTGTGACCCAGGCATAGGGTGGACCCTGACATATGCAGCATGGGTATCACATTAGTGCTGTGTACCTCATAATGTTTCTGACAAAGGCTGATGTTTGTAGCAACTCTGGACAATCACATTTGACAGGATTCC
The DNA here is from genome assembly GCF_031143425.1 of Pleurodeles waltl. NCBI lineage: Eukaryota > Metazoa > Chordata > Amphibia > Caudata > Salamandridae > Pleurodeles > Pleurodeles waltl. The sequence goes on from NC_090436.1 coordinate 845,760,068, forward strand.
AAAATGTGTATTGATTTCAGGGGATTGATAACGTTGCCATCCTGAACCCTCTAATTTGGGTGTGTTTGATCCATGGGGACATTACTGCCGTTAGCTACTTGACATGCACACACAGCAGAGGTGGTAGTGGCAACTGATGTCAATGTTAAATTCCACTTGCAGATATGGCCTGAGATTGTTAATTGGGCCCTAGTTCATGAAGGGAGAATACTGGCTGACGTGTGACAGCAGGCCACTTTAATGTTGTACCCTACCCCCCTGGCCTGGCTTTACCTTTCCATCATCCTTGGCATGGCAGCATGCCCCCATGCAAAGGTTGTTGGTGTAGTATAGTACTGTGCTCCAGGTTTCCTCTGAACGGACCATGCCCCCTTGCCATGCCCCTTTACCCCTGCCACTCCGTGAATATCATAACTTACATGCATTGTGTAGGAGGTATGCCCCCCCCGGTTGCAGTTAACAATTAGGCATTTTAATTCCCCTTGCGACTTACCCTGCATGTGCATTGTCTCCTGGTAGTCAGCGCTGTCCTGTCCTTAAATCCCTGTGACGATCTCTTCAGGGATGACGGCTGCCACCATCTCCTCCATGTGGTCCAGGGCCTCCTGCGGTGCTGGACTCCCACCTCCAGTCTGCAGTGCTGCCTTCCTGTTCCTGGCCATTTTTTCCTTGGTCCTGCGCTTGCAGTCATGCCAGCGTTTCTTGCACTCAATGACTGTTCTCCTAACTTCTGCCACACTGTTGATCTTGTCAACAATTTGTTGCCATATTTCCTCTCTCCTACTGATTGGCAAGTTTGAGGTGACAAACAGTTGGTGCTGGTGTTCTGTCACCTCGTTCACCAGAATTTCCTGCTCCTCTGCACTTAAGCGACACTTTCTTTTCTTCTTCTCCCTGTCCTGGGTCTTGTGTGGGTCCTCCTGGCTGGTTCCCGGTCTGTTGTCATCTTCCTGGGACCTGTGCAAGCATCTGGGATCCATTTTGGCTCTCCTTTGCACATTTTGCAGTGTTTGCGGTGCTTTTTGAAGCAATTGCGCCAAAAAACGGAGCGTGTCCGGTTTGCGGCGTCATAAACCGTCTCACAGTCATTTTCGCCGCATTAACGTCATTTTCCTTTACGAAGTGATGCAGTGGTTTGAGTAAAAAAAAAGACTCACACCTGTGGCTTGCGCTGCCGTGCGTCAAAGTATAAATTTGACGCCCCCACAGTTCAAATAAATGGTGCAAGCTGGCGGTAATATTTTTGACGCAAAACTGCGTTGACGCAGTTTTGTGTCAAAAAGTATAAATATGGGCCCTTATGCCTGTAAACCATTGGCGGTACACACCGGCGGGCTCAGAATGGACTCCCAAATACTAAACAGCACAACATTGGCCAATACCAAAAACATACACCTGACACTCATACACACACCACACACACCCACCCATGGCACTATAAAACACACACCCACATCACACACAATGCTTTACAAATACAAATTATTGCCACCAGACTGACACCAAGACCACTGCGACAACTAGACACATACCACATACACACATACATCCCTCAGGCACCCCACTTCGCACACCCAACCACAGTACCTAACACCCACACACCTACACACACCACACAACACCCATGTCCCCACAAAGTCACCCCTGTTTCACAAATGAGGAGTTGCGGGTCATGGTGGAGGAAATAGTCAGAGTAGAGCCACAGCTGTTTGGAGCACAGGTATAGCAAATATCCATTGCCAGGAAGATGCAGCTATGGTGGAGAATCGTGGACAGGGTGAACGCCGTGGGACAGCATCCAAGAACAAGGGATGACATCAGGAAGAGGTGGAATGACCTACAGGGGACGATACGTTCCATACCAGCAAGGCACCAGCTTGCCATTAGAAAGGACTGGTGGTGGACCCCCACCTCCTTCAACATTTACTACTTATCAACCCCCTTACCTGCATGCCATCTCACCCCCTCACCCTCACTCCCATCACTCCACTCCATCTCACACACTGCACCTACACATATGTCAAACCCCAATGCCCAGCCCTGCATGCTATACTAATCCATGGACAGCCCTCCCAGCCCTGCATGGACACCCATCACTAAAGCATGCACAGCATAGGGGAACTAACAATCCCACAATACATCAACATACACAAACCAAGGTGGCAGGGCAACATCAGCGATAGAGGGGAAGCTAGGAATGTACAATATGTCACAGGCATGAAGCATAATACATCACTTATATCCCCACAGGTGCCCCAGCCAATGTCAGCAGAGAGGAGGTGCCACGACAAACCAGTCCCCCAACACAAGATACCCCAGTGATGACAGCAACTTTGGACTTCAGGATCTTGATCAACAACGTGGCCCATCAGGGACCACTGGACAGTCTGTCACCCCAGCCCACTCACAGTCCACCAGAGATCCTTTCCCATCAATATCCAATACCACAGCACCCACCCAGCGTCCCAACACCTCTATCTCCAGGACACATCAATCAGCTGTGTGCCCACCTGTACAGGGATCCTAATCCACACATCACACCCAAGACAATCAGGGTCCTGGGGTCAGTGGCAGTGGGCAAACCATTCAGGGGACCGAGGCACAGGGGAACAGGGTCACTGGGAGGACTGCTGTGCACCAGTGGGAGGACAGGCACATGGAACCGACTCTCCAGGAGGCACTCACCAAGATCCTGGATGCCTACCAACAATCCTAGGACACGATGGGCCAGATGCTTCACAACATGCAGGAGAACAAGTGGCTGCAGGAGGAACACCATCAGGACATCAGAGAGAACTTGCAGGCTCTCAACACCACCATGATCTCCATAGCAGGGGTGCAGGCAGACATGGCCAACATCATGAGGGAATCAACAGCACACTAGTGGGCCCCTACCACTAGACAGTTTATTGACCAGCCCACCACTTCCACTATAGCTAGTGGGCAGGAGGCACTGCCACAGGACCCACAGGCCACCAGCACCCATCCCCCTGCAGAAGGTGAACCACTCCGTAAACGTTCCCTGTGACCCAGACGGAATCCAGAGACACTTGCCAAGACCAAAACCACCATCAGGAAATGAGACTCTCCTGATTGCCCCCCTTGTGTCCCACCCTGTCACCTTGTCCACTTTGAACTGCCTTTGCTCCCCTTCCTATGGCCCCTTGGACACTGGACCTGTGCTACAAACAGATTGGAACAATCCCCCCTGGACTTTCCTCTACCATCACCCCATTCCATTGTACTTTACCCTCAATTTTATAGCACTACAATAAACACCCTTGAACACAACTTGACTGATAGTATTTTATGTGTTGAGAATGTGCATTCGGGGGAACTATCACATCTCGTGCAAATGATTTGAACACTGTGATAGCATACAAGTAATGACCGGTAACTGTCTGCAGTCATCACATCAGGACACTGTTGTCATATCACCAACATCTGTGAAATGACAAGCCATAGGTGAAAGTGAGTTGAGATGCAGAGGAAGCGAATGCCATCATGCTACCATCTCACAGACGCAATCAATAGTCAGAACAACGATCAATTCCACTGTCTCACCTGTGTCAATGGAAGTATTGACGTATAACTGATGTTCTGTTGTCCACATCCTCATCCTCTGCCTCCTCACCCTCACTGTCCTCAGGGTCCACTGCTGCCACAGGGGTATCTCCAGTCTCCTCCTCTTGCAGAGAAGGCACATGTCATCTGAGGGCCAGGAAGTACAACATGCACCATGCCACTACTATCTGACAGACCTTCCTGGGTGAGTAGCACAGGGATCCACCTGTCAGATGGAGGCACCTGAACCTGGCCTTCAGGAGGCCGAAGGTCCTTTCAATTATTCTTCTGGTTCGCCCATGTGCCTCATTATGATGGTTCTCAGCCCCTTTCCTGGCATTTCTCACAGGGTCTGCACATGTTTTTTTTTTTTCTCCTCCTCCTATTCATCCACATCGTTAAGTATCTAAGGGACACAAGAGTGAGTAGGCTGTCAGAATTTGATCAATGGAACCACAACCTCAGTGTATATACAGCATCAATGTGATGGGACAATGGGAATGGCAAAGTATGTGCAATTTTAGGCATTGACGCAGTTATGGTTTATCTGATCGTTGTCCAACACCTTGAAATGGCGACCACCTGTCCTGCATCTAGGGACAGGTGGACGTGAGGTAACTCCGCCGACATTGGGTGTCGTGGCAGTAGGCGGTCTTGCACCACTGTGCAATTCCTCATTGGTTAATATGGGGCTCTATGGAGTACAGTGGCCAATGGGGATAAGCGCCGGGGGTGACGGTGTACCGCCATTTTCTAACTAAGTGCTCACTTATTTCCTGACTTTCCACAGGACAACAACTGCACTGTGTGTGCTGCTGTGACCTGTGCCTGGAACCTACCAAGGCTCATGTGACCGGGGAAAGGGCCCCTACATTCACTTTGGAGGAGCTGGAGCGACTGATGGATGAGGTCCTAGCCCAGTATGGACTTCTGTATGGACCTCTAGCCCAACAGGTGAGTATACCCTGAGCATGATGCTTGTGGGAAGGATGCATGGAGATGTGTGTGCAAGCATCGTGTAATCGGGGGAGGATGTCTGGTCATAGTGTACATGGTGGGTGCCGGATGATGTGTGTGCCAATGGTGATGGAAACAGGATTGGTGGGCCATATGCGTGACAGGCTGAATTGTATGTGTAAGGAGGTCTTCCTGTCTACATTCCCTCTGCAGGTCAGTGCCCATCAAAAGAAGGGATTGTGGCATGCCATCGCCAAGGATGTGCAGACCCTGGGGGTATACAGCAGGCGGAGCACCCACTGCAGGAAACGGCAGGAGGACCTGAGACTCTGGGCACGGAAGATCGCGGAGGCCCAGCTGGGGATGGCCTGCCAACGAGGAAGGGGTGAACGTCAGAACCTGACCCCCCTGATGGCCCGCATATGGCGGTGGCCTACCCAGATCTGGATGGGCGCATTAGGGCATCACCGCAGCCACAAGGCAGTGAGTACAGTGGGAGTTACTACTATAAGTGGTAGGTGGCATGGGATCCAGTTGGTGCGTGCGAGTTAGTGGGTGTCCCTTAATCTCAGGCCAGACATTGCAGCCTGATCCAACTCAAGGGTAATGGGTGTACGGCAAATGCGGGTAACCTAGCTCGTTTGGATTCCAAGTCAGTCAGGGCTTTGTGGGTCCCAGGAGGTGCACAGTTGGCGGTGTTTGGCCCTCATCTTGCTGTGGCATCTAGCCAAATCAATGCCAGTGCAATGCATAGTGCTCAAGCCTGATCCCTGTGTGTGTCGGTGCTATGTATGCCAACCTGGTGCTGTAACTGACCCATTGTTCCCTTTTTCTCTCGCCCCCCTTTTTTCTTCTGTCATCTTGTCCAAGTGTGCAATAACATTATCTGGTGGAGGAGCAGGGGCACCAGTGACAGAGGGAGCTGCATCCCACAGGACCCCGGAGGCAGAGTCCACTGACGCCGAGGGAACCAGTGGGATGGAGGGTGAGGGGAGCACCACAGCGGAGACAGGAGGTAACACTGACTCATATACCTCCTCCGATGATAGATCCTTGGTGGTGGCAGACACCTCTGTGACCACCCCAGCTGCAGGTACAGCCGCCACCCCTGTACCAGCACTGCCCTTCCAGTAGCCCCTCAGCTAGTTGTCTGTGCCCGCTCACCCAGGAGGTTAGGCATCTCCTTCGCCCCACACACCTCAGGCCCTGCCCCAGTGAGCCCTGCTGCCCTGAGTGAGGAGGCTATTGACAACCTGAGATCCATCACTTTATGGCAGTCAACCATTGTGAATGCCACCCAGGGGCTGACATCCCAGATGCAGCAATGCAATGCATTCCTGGAGGGAATCCACAGTGGATTGGCGGCCCAACAGAGATCGATTCAGGCTCTCAGCTCCTCTCTGATGGCAGCCATTGTCCCTGTTCCTACCATCCCCCCCAACTACCACTTCCCAGACCCAGTCTCTTCAACCCCAACCTATCCCATGCACACATACAGATGAGCATGCACACAAGACAACACACAATAGTGGCACAGTTAAACACCGGCACCACACTTCAGTCCACAAGCACTCACGTAAACAACAGACACTTGCACACATAACCACATCCACTGCCTCCACTGTCTCTCCCACCTCCCTCACAGTCACGTCCACACTCACACCTCCATGCACTGCTTCAACAGCTACCACCAGCATCACCACACCAAGCAGCACACACACTTAATTGGCAGTCACCTCCACAACATCCATGCATGTATTCCCTGTGCCCTCTCCCACTCTGTCTGTCCCCCCTCAGACACCCAACAGCCATCTACCTCACATAAGCACACTACCCATGCACCGGCACCCAAGTCCAGCAGACGTATTCCTCCAACAACCACTCCCTCAACCTCCACTCCCATCCCTCCTCCCTCATCCCGCCCCACTGTCCCTAAGAAGCTTTTCCTTGCCCAACTTAACCTTTTCCCTCCCCCCATCCTGTCCGTAAGAGGAGGGTCCCAATGACCCATCCCAGCACCTCAGCCAAACAGTCCATAGGGACAGTGGAGGCACCTCCTAGTCGTGGAGGCAAAACAGTGAAGGATCCCTTCCAGCAGCCAGGAAGGGTAAGGATCCCACTCCAGCAGCCGGGAAGGGGAAGGATCCTACTCCAGCAGCCGGGAAGGGGAAGGATCCCATTCCACCAAGCAGGAAGGGGAAGGAACCCTCACCTCCTGCCATGAAAGGGAAGAAGCCCTCTCCTCCAGCTGAGACACAACAGCTGTCACCTCCAACAGAGGCTGCCTAGGAGGCCCCTTCCCCTGCTGAGACACAGCAGCCCTCACCTCCTGCAGAGGCTGGCAGGGCACCAACACCACCACCACCAGTGGGCACTGGGACCTCATCCCCTGCTGAGACACAGCACCCCTCACCTCCTGCAGAGGCTGCCCAGGAGGCACCTTCCACAGCTGAGACACAGCAGCCCTCACACCTGCAGAGGATGCCCAAGAGGCACCTTCACCAGCCAAGACACTGCAGCCCTCATCTCCAGCAGAGGCTGGCAGGTTACCACCACCGTGGTCATGGAGCCCTCCCCTTCAGCTGAGAGGGTGCAGCACTCACCTCCAGCAGCAGACATGAAGGCCACCCTCCAGGGACTGCTGTACAATGAGCCCCCTCCAGAATCAGTGGGAAAGATCCCTTCCTGAGAGACTGTGACCTTGCACTCTCCAACAAAGAGAAATGGGCATGGAGCCCCCTCCAGAACCAGTGGGCAAGTTTCCCACCTGAGAGCCTGTGACCTTGCACTCCCCAACAAAGAGAAATGGGCATGGAACCCCCTCCAGAACCAGTGGGTACATTCCCCACCTCAGAGACTGTGACCTTGCACTCCCCAGCATTGGGAAATGGGCATAGAGCCCCCTCCAGAAGCAGTGTGCAAGCTCATCACCTGAGAGACTGTGACCTTGCACTCCCTTGCAAAGAGAAATGGGCATGGAGCCCCCTCCAGAACCAGTGGGCAAGTTCCCCACCTCAGAAACTGTGACCTTGCACTCCCCACCATTGGGAAGTAGGCATGGAGCCCCCTCCAGAAGCAGTGTGCAAGATCCCCACCCAAGGGACTGTGACCTTGCACACTCTAGCAAAGAGAAATGGGCATGGAGGCCCCTCCAGAAGCAGTGGGCAAGTTCCCCACCTGAGAGACTGTGACCTTGAACTCCCCGGCATTGTGAAATGGTCATGGAGCCCCCTCCCGAACCAGGGGGCAAGTTCCCCACCTCAGAGACTGTGACCTTTCACTCCCCAGCAAAAAGAAATGGGCATTGAGCCCCCTCCAGAAGCAGTGGGCAAGTTCCCTACCTGAGATACTGTGACCTTGCACTCCCCAGCAAAGAGAAATGGGCATGGATCCACAACAGAAGCAGTGGGCAAGTTCCTCACCTGAGCGACTGTGACCTTGTACTCCCCAGCAAAGTAAAATGGGCATCAAGCCCCCTCCAGAACCAGTGGGCAAGTCCCCGACTTAGGCTAAGGTGCTCCCCACCCCGCTTCCCCCATGAGGTGCCTGCCCACTTTAATGATGATGCCCCTACTCAGTTCTGTGAGGATGATGTCGGCAAACAAGTTGGGCCTTGGACTGTGCCCTGTGACCATGTGAGCCCTTAGTACTTTGGACTGGGCATTGGCCCTATGTGGACAATTGTACATATCTTTTTGTTTTCAAATTGGTTTATGTGATGGATTTTGCCTTGCAAATACATTTTCAGTACTTCCGTACTCTAGTCCTTGTATTAATATGCCGTGCGTTGTGTGCCATAGGTATTCCTTTGCAGCTGGTTGTGTGTATGGTGTGTTTGTGTCTGGTGTGTGTTGTGCATGTGTGTGTCACTCTCCTTTTCCTCCCTTGTGTGATAGACGGCTGTACGCACCATCATCGTCTTTGTCGGCATTGGTGTTCCAGGTGGAGCATGGCGTAGAAGTACATCAGGAAGACTTGCAGTTCCGGTTCCATGGTGGCGTTGTTCTTCTCTGTGTCTCTGATGGTGAGTCTTTGATCTTCTGTACAGTTTTCCTGCCAGGCTTTTGATGGCATTGAATCCGCCCCGGGAATCGTGGGGGAATGCTGTCAAAGCCCAGCTCACCTGAGTCCTTGTTCAGTTCTGATGGAGGTTGAAGACAATCCGACCCCACCCTGAAACTGCTTGTTCCAGCACACTAGTTTTTAAAACAGTGCACTAAGAACAAAAGCTCAAGGGAAGGGGGGAAGTGGATAAAATAAAATAAAGAGACAACACCGTTCTTGCGTTTCCACTGTAGAAGTGCTGCACAAATTTGCGGCCCTCTCTGACTTCTGTAGAAACTGGTGCCTAATGAAACATAAACAAAGAACAGATAAGTACAACCTATTCCTAACTGGGTTCCTGACTATCCCTTTATTTATTAGAAATTTTCTTCTAAAAGTACCTCTTGGATCCTGGTCTCTAGTTTCCAGGTTTGGAATGTGTTACTGCTCTGGGATGTGCTTTCTATTACTCTAAAGCTTCTAAAACATTAAACAAATACCGTTATCAGAATTACCAATATCAAACATTCATCTTAATATAACTAAAGCCTAAATTCCCAATAGCAGACTCACTTTTCCCATATTTCCAGAATCTTTTATAAAACAAATACTGTACTTTTACGTCAAAATACAGCATGTAATTTGTGCAAGTCCTTGATTTACTGTTTGCCTTGCTGTTAATGGTTTCCACGGTTCGATTCTTAAAAGTTCCATAAAAAAAAAAAATGTTTGCTTCACAAAGTTCCGCAAAGTATTCTTGTAACAAAGAGTTTGAATCACAATGTTCGTGGAAGGTATCTTGTTTCAAATTGTCTATACACGAATCCAGAAATTGTTGTCAAAGTTCTTTCAGGTAATGAAAGTTTTGCACTTACTTGTTGCTGGCAAGAGATACTGATCAGTCTAACCTTGTCTTCTTTCTCTTTTGCAGGTTGCTTGTAGGAGAGAGGCTGAGGCAAGGAGGAACCGGAAACCGGAAGAAGGAAGAGCCAGCAGCTGCGCCCATTGAAGCCAATGAAAGTTTGTAGAGAGCAGGAGTGCCAGCGCCGAGGGATCTGTCCTCAGGTAAGCGGGAGGTAGACGAGCACAAGCACTGGGTGAGGCTCGGGGGCTGCCTTTTATAGACAGGGCTGGGTGTGGTCCTCACATGCTGCACATGTTCTTGAAAGGTGTGCAGAGGTGGGTGTGGTTTGAAGAGCTGGGTGTGGTCCTCACATGCTGCACATGTTCTTGAAAGGTGTGCAGAGTTTCAGTTATTATGCAAATGAGTTAAATTAACACATGGCCTAGAGAGGAGTGTTTTAAAGAAGCCTTGGTAAAAGCAAGGCCCAATGTGTAAACAAAACAGCACATTAAACAACATACACAGAAGCCTAAGGGGGGGGGGAAGGTGAGATAACAAGAAAGGCTTTCAATAGTAAGTTTAAAAGGGAGCTCTTACAGAACCCACTAGTGCAGTGAGAGGGGACGTGCTCTTTGCTGTGCACAAACCCTAACAGTTGCCCCCCTCAAAGGCCCTCCTACAGGACGGGGTTTTCCTGGATTTTTTAAATAAAACCGTCTAATCAGCTGTGGGGCATGTACATATGATGCTGGTTCCCATGAATTCTCAGATTCATCATATCTTTTCCATTCTACTAAATAAAACAGACGTCCACTAATTCTTTTTGAGTCTTTTATGCTTTTCACTTCATATTCTAGATTTCCCTTAATTGGTATGGGTGGAGGTGGTGGTTCAGGTCGGGTTTTTGGATTGTACGGCTTAAGCAAGGACACATGGAATGTAGTATGTACTGGATATTCTTTTGGTAAATCTAATTTTACTGTTACCGGGTTTACTATGGCAGTTATACTAAAGGGTCCAATGAAACGTGGTTGCAGCTTTCGGGATCCCTCTATGTTTAGGTTCTTTGTGGAAAGCCATACCTTGTCACCGATTTTATACATTGGGGCCTCAGATCTGTGTTTGTCTGCTTGTCTTTTCATGCTTTCCTTGTACTTTAATAAATGTTTCCTGGCTTTGTCTTGTATGTCACCTAACCTCGTTAGTCTATCCGTTACTGTAGGTAACAGAGAATCTTCTAACAAAATGGGTATAGCTCTTGGATGATACCCCTGCAAGAAATAGAATGGTGAGCAAAGTAGAGCTGAATGCTCAGTATTATGATAAACAAACTCCGCTACAGGGAGAGCTTCCAACCATTCACTAGAATAATCAGCCAATAAACAACGTGGCGTTTGAAGTAAGGTTTGGTTCAGTTGTTCAGTCTGTCCATATGTCTCTGGATGGAAAGCAGTGGATAATGCCACATCTATTTTCAGTTTTTTACATAATTTTTTCCAAAATTTAGAGTTGAACTGGCTCCCTCGGTCTGACACCACTTTGCTTGACAAACCATGTAAACGCACAATTTCCCTTATAAAAATATCGGCAAATTCTGCCGCCGTGGTAATTTCCGTAATGGTACAAAATGTGCCATTTTAGATAAAAAATCCACTATAACCAACACTGTTGTGAAAGATTTTACAGGTGGTAAACCTACAATAAAGTCTACGCTCACAGTGTGCCAAGGTTGTTTGGGTGTTGGCATTGGTATTAACAAGCCGTCAGGGGCCTTATGAGAAGATTTATGTCTTGCACAAATTGGACAGGTAGTGACAAATTGCTTAATGTCCTTTCTTATAGTGTCCCACCAAAAGTGTTTTTGCACATTTTCCAGGGTTTTTACCCAACCAGGATGACCTGCCAACGGTGAGGCGTGATGCCAAATTATCACCTGTGTTTGTAATTCAGAGGTGGGCACTAACAGCATGTTGTCGTGATACAATAAACCTCGTTGTATGGTGTTATGGGAATCCTTTAACCAATCCTGAGGTGCTATTTGCATGTGTGCATTATATAGATCTGTGATGAAATCCTTCTGTTGTACTGGTGCCAAAAACTTTTGGGGAGGAATAATGGGTTCTCCTATTTTATCTTGTTTCATGTCTGAAGTATGTCCGTATCTAGATAACACATCAGATTGAATTTGTTGTGCACCTGGTCTATAGGTTATTACAAAGTCAAATGTGCTAAAAAAAATTAACCAGCGCATCTGACGTGGTGTTAGTGCTTTAAGTGATCCAAAAAACTGTAGGTTCCTATGGTCAGAAAAGATTGTAACTGGGTACATGGCTCCCATTAAATGGTGCCTCCATTCTGAAAAGGCTACTTTGATAGCTAGTAGTTCCCTTTCAGCCACAGTGTAATTTTGTTCAGCTGGTAATAACTTTTTGGAATAGAAGGCTATAGGATGTAACTGGCCATCTACTGCATCTCGTTGAGAGAGAACTCCTCCTAAAGCTACTTGTGAAGCATTCGCTTCAACAAAAAAAGGCAAGTCAGGATCAGGATGTTTCAGAATTGGGGCTGAAGTGAACTTTTGTTTTAGGAGTTGAAAGGCGTGTGCCGCCTCATCAGTCCAAAGAAATTGTTGCCCTTTCCGCAACAAGGTAGTTATTGGGGCCGCAATGTCTGCAAAATGTGCAATAAACCTCCTATAAAAATTTGCGAAACCCAGAAATTTCTGAATATCTTTTACAGAGGATGGTTCTGGCCAATCAGCAATAGCACTGATTTTCTTTACATCCATAGTTATTCCTTGAGGTGACAGGCAGTATCCTAAAAAGTCCACCTTGCTGACATTAAAAGTACACTTTTCTAACTTAGCAAAAAGATGATTTTCTTTTAACTTTGATAATACTGCACGAACATGTTGGGTATGTTCTTCTGAGTTCTTAGAGTAAATGAGGATGTCGCCTATGTATACTATGACACAAACGTCCAGGAATTTGTGTAGGACCTCATTTATAAAGAACTGAAAGGCCGCAGGGGCATTACATAACCCAAAGGGCATTACTGTGTACTCAAATAAACCAAACTTTGCCTTGAAAGCTGTCTTCCACTCATCCCCCTCTTTTACTCGGACCAGGTGGTAAGCTCCCCGCAGATCTAGTTTAGTGTATTCAGTAGAATGTCTTAATTGATCCAACAACACAGGTATTAGAGGAAGAGGATATTTATTCTTTATTGTAGCCTTATTTAGTCCTCTATAATCGATACACGCGCGCAGGGATTTATCCGGCTTCGGGATAAAAAAGAGTGGAGATGACACCGGAGATGTGGAATGACGGATGAACCCAGACTGAAGTAGGTCATCTAGGTAGGTTCTTAAGTATTTGGTTTCTTCGTCAGTCAAAGCATATACTCTGTTATTAGGTAAAGGGGCACCTGGGATAAGATCTATACGACAGTCATAAGACCTATGTGGGGGCAGCACACTAGCCTGTACTGGATCAAAGACGTCTTTAAAGTCAGAATATTCAGGAGGGAGACTTGGTTCATCTTGTGTAACACTAGCACAGTGTAATACTGTGCTCTGTTCTGTACCTGCTTCTTGATAGCAATTGGTTCTACAGAAAGAGGAATCCAAAGTAACAGTTCTATTCACCCAATCAATTTTTGGGTTATGAGTTGTTAACCAGGGTACCCCGAGAATCAAACCAAAATTAGGAGTATCTATCAAATCAAAGCTAATCACCTCTGTGTGCCCGTTCTGACAGACCATAACAAGTGGACTTGTTTGTTTTGTGATTAATCCAGAGGTCAATTCTGACCCATCCACTGCACATACTGCTTCTGGACAAGGCTTTAGGCACATAGGAAGTCCTAAGTTTTCAGCTAACTTATTATCCACAAAATTTCCTGTCGCGCCTGAGTCCAGTAGGACAGGGAGAGAATGCCTCACTTGGGTAGTAACAATTAAAACGACCTGAATTATGAAATGTCTAGGTATGTGCGGTGCCATGAAGGCTGCAGCATTAGAGGTTTGATTAAGATGTTTTCTCGAACAAGTAACCTCTCCCCTTGTCGAGCTTAATCGTTTCCCGATTCAGTTGAGGAGGTGGAGGAAACAGCACCCTTTCGTGGATTTTTAGGCTTTACTGGACATTCTCTGGCAAAGTGACCTGCCCTTCCACAATATAAACATAATTGAAGTTTTCTCCTTCTTTCTTTTTCCTCTGATGTGAGTGGACCTCTGAGTGTCCCTATTTGCATAGGCTCAGGTTCAGGGAGTGTATTATCTGGGTCTTTCTTCTCGTGTCTAATAAAAGTTAACCGTGATTCCAGTTTGTATTTATCTCCCTTTCTTTCTCCTAGTCTATGTTCTAATTTCACAACTAAATCTACAAAGTCCGAATAGTCTTCTGGCAAATCAACGATATGAGCCAGCGCGTCTTTTAACTCGTCTCTCAAACCTTTATAAAAAAGGGAGACACGCTTTTCTTCTGGCCACTGTGTCTCGGTGAGTAAACGATTAAAACTAGTGAGATAGGTCAATAAATCCTTGTTACCTTGTTTAAGATTTAAAAGCTCATTATCACTTGCCTGCATGAAAGTGTGTTTTGCAAAAAGGCTGGTCATGGTACGTTTAAATTGATTCCAATTATGGAGGATGGGATCATCTCTCTCCACGAAAGGAATTGACCAATTGGCTGCTGTGCCACCCAAATAAGACAAGACGAATGCCACTTTCGTAGCATCAGTAGGGAACTGTTGTGGCTTACAAACAAAGTGTAATTGACATTGATTGATAAAAACATGGAATTTGTTACCATCTCCATGAAAACGTTCAGGTGCTGCTAAGGGCACAGCATTAGGAACATTAACAGTGACCTCAACTGGGAGAGGCAAAGTTGTATGTTTTGATGGCGCCCCTGTCTCTGAGGAGGTTTTAAACAAAGGCGTAAAAGCTGTGTTCCACTGAGATACCCTAAATTTATACCTGCTTAAATCCTGTTTTAAAGAGGTATTCTCCATCTTTAATCTCTCTATTTCCTCTTGCATATGTTGCAAGATGCCAGACACTGATTCATTATGAGCCAAGTCCTCATTTAGGGCCTGCGCCATATCCGTGACGTCAATGCCCTCTATTTCTTCCCCGATATTCATCGTCCACCAGAACTGAATTTTTTTTTAAGGCTTGTGCTTCTGTCAAAGCCCAGCTCACCTGAGTCCTTGTTCAGTTCTGATGGAGGTTGAAGACAATCCGACCCCACCCTGAAACTGCTTGTTCCAGCACACTAGTTTTTAAAACAGTGCACTAAGAACAGAAGCTCAAGGGAAGGGGGGAAGTGGATAAAATAAAATAAAGAGACAACACCGTTCTTGCGTTTCCACTGTAGAAGTGCTGCACAAATTTGCGGACCTCTCTGACTTCTGTAGAAACTGGTGCCTAATGAAACATAAACAAAGAACAGATAAGTACAACCTATTCCTAACTGGGTTCCTGACTATCCCTTTATTTATTAGAAATTTTCTTCTAAAAGTACCTCTTGGATCCTGGTCTCTAGTTTCCAGGTTTGGAATGTGTTACTGCTCTGGGATGTGCTTTCTATTACTCTAAAGCTTCTAAAACATTAAACAAATACCGTTATCAGAATTACCAATATCAAACATTCATCTTAATATAACTAAAGCCTAAATTCCCAATAGCAGACTCACTTTTCCAATATTCCCAGAATCTTTTATAAAACAAATACTGTACTTTTACGTCAAAATACAGCATGTAATTTGTGCAAGTCCTTGATTTACTGTTTGCCTTGCTGTTAATGGTTTCCACGGTTCGATTCTTAAAAGTTCCATAAAAAAAAAAAATGTTTGCTTCACAAAGTTCCGCAAAGTATTCTTGTAACAAAGAGTTTGAATCACAATGTTCGTGGAAGGTATCTTGTTTCAAATTGTCTATACACGAATCCAGAAATTGTTGTCAAAGTTCTTTCAGGTAATAAAAGTTTTGCACTTACTTGTTGCTAGCAAGAGATACTGATCAGTCTAACCTTGTCTTCTTTCTCTTTTGCAGGTTGCTTGTAGGAGAGAGGCTGAGGCAAGGAGGAACCGGAAACCGGAAGAAGGAAGAGCCAGCAGCTGCGCCCATTGAAGCCAATTAAAGTTTGTAGAGAGCAGGAGTGCCAGCGCCGAGGGATCTGTCCTCAGGTAAGCGGGAGGTAGACGAGCACAAGCACTGGGTGAGGCTCGGGGGCTGCCTTTCATAGACAGGGCTGGGTGTGGTCCTCACATGCTGCACATGTTCTTGAAAGGTGTGCAGAGGTGGGTGTGGTTTGAAGAGCTGGGTGTGGTCCTCACATGCTGCACATGTTCTTGAAAGGTGTGCAGAGTTTCAGTTATTATGCAAATGAGTTAAATTAACACATGGCCTAGAGAAGAGAGTTTTAAAGAAGCCTTGGTAAAAGCAAGGCCCAATGTGTAAACAAAACAGCACATTAAACAACATACACAGAAGCCTAAGGGGGGGAGAAGGTGAGATAACAAGAAAGGCTTTCAATAGTAAGTTTACAAGGGAGCTCTTACAGAACCCACTAGTGCAGTGAGAGGGGACATGCTCTTTGCTGTGCACAAACCCTAACAAATGCAGTGTCATGATATGATATGGTGGGCGGGACCTTGTCTTCCTCCTGGCTGTTGATGGCTACCGCCGTGGTGCGTGGTGTTAACGCCCTGGTGGATGGTGTGGTACACTGGCTGTCTATGGGAGTTATCACTGCCATGGTCATAATTTGGCAGTATTTCAGCCTCTTTATCACTCACCGCCAATGTCATAATGACCACCATAGTGTGCACAGAGTCCAGGGGTTCCCCAGAGGCTTAACCAAGTCTAAAATATATAAAACTGATGCTCTCATTTGTGGTCGAGCAGTTCAGCTTATCAGAGGGTAGTGCAAAGCATTTGTTGTACACACACATGCAATAAGGGAAGCACACACTCAATGACCAACTTCAGGCCAATGATTTTTATATAAGAAAAATATATTGTGTTACTTTATTCCTAGAACCACAACATTCAGTTTACAGGTAAGTACATTTGTAAGTAAGTATCAAACATATGTACCAACAACACTTTTTTCAATTTGGCAAGTTAAACGGTTTTCGAGAAAATAGCAAATATCTGGTAAAGTTGACTGCAATTGTCAGGAACAGTTGGGGGGAAGAAAAGTTAACACAGTTTCAAGGTAAGTACAAGACTTACAGTTCCAGTTTCCGGGGGTTAGGTTGTCCACAGGTTGAGGTTCAAGTTAACCCCAAACACCCACCACCAGCAAAATGGGGCCAACCGGGTTCTGAGGTCAAAGTTGAGGTAGATTTAACATGGGTTCCTAAGGAGACTGGGGGCACTCAGAATCAGACCTGCTTACAGGTAAGTACCCACATCTTCGGAGGGTAGACCTGGCGGGTTTAGAGGAGCACCGGGGGGCACACAGGTCAGCACCAAACACACACCTTCAGCAGCGCTGGGTGCAAGGTGCAAACACAGCATCGGGTTCCCA
Source organism: Pleurodeles waltl (assembly GCF_031143425.1). Taxonomy (NCBI): domain Eukaryota; kingdom Metazoa; phylum Chordata; class Amphibia; order Caudata; family Salamandridae; genus Pleurodeles; species Pleurodeles waltl. The sequence goes on from NC_090436.1 coordinate 845,777,018, forward strand.
ATGCTTTCCAATAGGGTGACCCAGGGTTCTCAAAAGATACTGCAGGCTAAGTCCAGGCGGTCAGTTCCGGAAAACCAAAGTCTGGACAAGGAGGAGGGCCACCTTCTGAACATTGTTGAACTGGTGGTTGGATTCCCTAAGGCCAGGGGGGTGTGGATGCAGTGGTACCTTTGGGCATTGGGTATCTTCATCCAGTTCTCTCTCAGTCAGAGGGGTCCTCTGGATTTATGCAGCAGGCGTCATCGTGTTGGACAGGAGGGTCAACCCAGGGTTGAGACTAGGTCATAATGGCCTGGGGACCAGCTCTATTTGGTTGGGCCATCTGGAGTCCTTCGCTGGAGTCTCTTTCTGGACAAGGCCACTGTCCATGGGAGATCTTGGTCCTCTTGGGGAGTAAGCAGTCCTACTGAGGCTTTTAAGATGTTGCTGGTCCTGCAGGATGCATCCCATTTTTGTTGCAGGGCTTCAAAAGCTGGAGACCGGCCCTTAGGGCTGGGGCCAAGTCAGTTGGTGTCTTCAGTCTTTTCTGCCGGGATCAACTTATTAGTCCTTCTTCTTTCTTCTTGTTTTCTTCTTGAGGTCACTAGGAATTTGATGAGCTAGGCTCAGGGGAGCCCTTAAATCCTGGATTTAGGTGTGTTACAGGGGTCAGAGGGAAGTAGTCAATGTCTACTGTCCCTGAGGGTGACTACACCCTTCCGTTGTCCACTCATTTTGGGGAGAGGGACACAGACCTAACCCTATTGGTCCCTGATCTCCAAACTAACATGGAATATTTTTCAAGGAGGGGTCACTTCAGCTCTGAACACTTTAGGGGTGGTCCCAGCTGAAGTGGTCACTCCTCCTTGTTTTCCCTCATTTTCCAGGCAGACTTTCCTTCAAACTGGGGCTTTGTCCTTTGGGGGGAGGGGGGAATCACCACTAGGTGGAATGCTCTGGGGCACTGTAACAAAAGGAATGAGCCTTTGAGGCTCACCTCCAGGTGTTACAGTTTCTGCAGGTGGAGGTGTGAAGCGCCCTCTGGGTGCATTTTCAATAATTCTAACACTGGCATCAGTGTTGGTTTATTGTGCTGGGAAGTTTGATACCAGACTTCCCAGACTTCAGCGAAGCCATTATGGAGCTGTGGAGTTCGTAACGACAAACTCCCAGCCCATGTTCTCTGTATGGCCACACTGCACTTACAATGCCTAAGAATGGACATAGACACTGTATGAGGCATATTGTTCATGAAACTATGCCCTCATCTGTGGTATGGTGCACCCTGCCTCAGGGCTGTAAGGCCTGCTAGAGAGGTGACTTACCTATGCCACAGGCAGTGGTTTGTGGGCATGGCACCCTGTGAGGGTCTTAACTGTGTGCAAGGAGTGTGCCAAATGTGGAAGCAATGGTACCTTTTTCAGGAAAGAACACTGGTACTGGGGTCTGTTTAGCAGGATCCCAGCACACTCTCAGTCAAGTCAGCATCAATATCAGGCACAATGTGTATGGGGGTAACCATGCCAAAAAGGGCAGTTTCCTACAACCATGATTTTAAGTAATTAGAATTGAAAATGTTTAAATTCTAAAAATACGAGACACACTCAGAGACATTACTGAAGTCTATAGAAAGAGTAGTGGTCTTGAGAATGCTGCATTCACTTCTGTTGTCCAATTCGCACCACTTTACTCTGTAGTGTTTATGAAACTCTCCCTTTCCTCCCTCTCCCTTTCTGAAATCCTCCATCTGCAATTTTCACATTTCACCTCTTTCCTCTTCTGCAGCCTCTTTTCAGTCTTTCCTGCATGCACGTCGTTGGAACTCCTTGGCTTCACCATCCCCAAACATACACAGTGTGCACAAACTCACGTGTAAGCACTACCTTTTTGTTTACTTTAGCACTGTAAATAATTTAACTCTTGTGTACCTCCTTTGTGCATTTTTGCCTAGAATCACAATTACAATTGGCAGTTGTGACCACTGCTCTGTGTTAGCTGTATAGAGGCCAAGGAATAGGTGAGCATATTTTCTGAACACCTTTATGTCCCACTTACAGGCACTGTGAGAAATGTCATTGCCTTCAGACTTAACTCAAGACCTCTCAAAGTGCCATGTTATAAACACCCACCCACAATCTGACTGATGCAGACACCTACGAGGGACGTAATTCAGAGTGCATGGTATTAATATGCTGCAGGTAAAGAAATCTACTACAAACAACATCCTGGAAAAAGCTAATAGTTTGGGGGAAGCCAATTAAGATAAGTATTGAAATATAAACATGAGCTACCTCGCTGACATGGACTGTCTTAAGATGTGTACAGTTGTTAAGAAATCGATCTCCATTTTCACTGAAATTAACTTACAGAATATATAGGGCATGAAAAAGCACCTGTTTCAAAATGTCACATATTAACTACTACTACTGGGTCTCATACCAGGAGGAACCCACCACACTTATATGTATAGCAAAAGCATCTTTATGTAGTGCCAAGCCATTAGACCTGGCAGCTCTTGGCATGTTTTCCTTGCATTTGTTGCTTCTGACCTCCTGTTTTTGGACCCTATGCTGCAATTTATTTTGGCTGGTTTTGGTACTCTGGGCACTTTACCATTGCTAGCCAGTGCTAAACTGCAAGCGCTCTCTTTCTAAATTGTATTGGTGATTGGCTATCTATGATTCATACATTTGATTTTCTAGTAGGTCCAAAGTAAAGTGCACTAGAGGTGTCCAGGGCCTGTAAGGCAAATGTTACTAGTGGGTCTGCAGCACTGATTGTGCCACCCACCTAAGTAGCCCTGTAAACCTATCTCAGACCTGCCACTGCACTGTCTGTGTGCAGTTGTAAACTGCCTAATCGACCTGGCAGGTGCACCCACTTGCCAGGTCCAAACCTTCCCTTTTACTATATATAAGTCGCCCCCAAGGTACGCCCTAGATGGCCCCATGGGAAGGCTGCAGTGTATTTAAAAGGTAGGACTGATGTGTTTTACATGTCCTGATAATGAAAAATGACAAAATAATTTTTCATTATTTGAAGGCTCATCTCTCTCACAGGTTGACATGGGGACTGCCTTTAAATAACTTGTAAGTGCAGTTTCCCATTTGGAGCAGATAGAGATTTGGAGTTTGGGGTCTCTGAACTCACAATTTAAAATTACATCTTTTGGTAGAGGTGGTTTTTAGATTGTCTGTTTGAAAATATCAATTTTAGCAAGTGGGCATTTTCTTGCTTATCCATTCTGTGCCTCTGCCTGCTTGTGCATTCCACGTCTGGCTGACAGTTGGGCTGTTGTGAATTCCCTGTAGACAGTGACACAAAGGGAGCTGGGGTATAGCCTACATATCCTGATGAGTCTCCTAGGCTAGAGAGGGGACTGAGAAGCTGACACTTACACCTGAAAGGGCTGTGCCTGTCCTCATATAATGCAGTCTCCAACACCCTGGTATGTGTCTGGGGACAGGCCTGGGCAAGGCAGGATCTTGTGAACAGCAGATACTTTCCTTTGAAGATTGTCTACTTCAAAGGCAGAACTGGGTATGATTTGTGGACCCCAAACCTCAGATTGTCAGATTCCTTCTGGATCAAGAGGAACCTCTGACAAGAAGAAGAGCTTGATGCTTGAGGAGGACCTGCCACGCTGCCTGTTGCTTTGTTGTGCTGGCCTCCTGCTGCTGCTTCTGCCTGAAGAGGGACGGCACTGGACTTTGCTTTTTGAAATCCTGCTTGTGAAGTTTCTCCAAGGGCTAGGACTGAGCTTGTCCCCCGTTCTGAAGGTTCAGGGACATCATAGACTTTATCTGCCAGTGCTGAGAGTCCTGACTTGCTAAGTGGTGCCAATCCAGTCCCTGGGCCCTTAGAAGTGGAAGCTAGTAACCTGCGGAGGAAACTCCATGCACTGCTGTGTGCGTGTCAGAAAAATAGATGCACAGACCAGCCCATGGCTGAAAATTCAATGCAGTACCTGCCTCGCGGCTGAAGAAAAGACGCAGTGCTTGTTCTTAGAGTAGACTCTTTGCACAGTGCATCGGAAATTTCCACACACAGACCCTAGGTGTCAAAATCTTCAAAATCGCTGCATAGACAGGAGGCTGTGCACCCAGAATAGACCCATGGCCTCCCTTGAAAGAAAAGAATCAATGCACGGCCTCCAGTGGGAGTAAAGAATTGAAGCACGGCCTCACTTGCGAGTAAGGAATCAACGTATCAATTGCTTTTCTGATGCACTCGCCCTTGCGGCTTTATTTTTGATGATTTCCAGGGATTTTATGCTAAAACGAGGCATCCCTTGATTTATATTGATTAAGACTATTGCTATTCTAAAAATTCATATCTTTGCATGTGTATGTTATATTTTTGTCATTTTGGTATTGTTTAATTTAGATAAATATTGGCTATTTCTTAAAACTGGTGTGGAGTCCTTTGGAGTTTTCACTGTGCTACTGCAGGAGGCTGGTCTGGTTTGTAGTGGGTACCTAAGGTACTTACACCGTATACCAGGTCCAGTTATCCCTTATTAGTGAAATGTAGGCAGTGTCTAGCAACTTAGGCCGCCTGGGGTAGCTGCAGCAGAGCAGCCAGGGCTGAACTAGGAGACATGCAAAGCTCTTGCCATACCACTATAGTCACACAGTACTTATAGACAATAAAAGACAAAACTCAGTGTTACCAAAAAAAAGGCACTTTATTTTAGTGACACAAGGCCAAAAATATTTTAGAGGCAACACTCCTTATGGAGGTAAGTATTATACACAATATGTACACTAGTAACCAAAATTAGGTAAGTAAACAGTCAAAGAATAGTGCACACAGTAAACAAATACAGTAGATTGCAATAGGCTTAGGGGCAACACAAACCATATACTAAAATAGTGGAATGCGAATTTCAAATTTTCCCCTAGGCAAGTGTAGTGTGTAAAGGAGCACTGGGAGGGTAAGAGAATACCAAAGGTAGGTAAAGTACTCCACCCCAGAGCTCAGGAAAGCAGGAGTAAATTATCGCAAGTTTCCTCAGAACACACTACAAGTCGTGATAAAGAATTATGCAAGGACCAAGCAAGACTGCAAGCAACCAACCAGATTACTGGACCTGAAGTTCTGTGGAGAGAGGAGACCAAGTACAGAAGTTGAAGAAGAGTCCAGGAAGAACAGGAGCCCCTGCCCACGTGGAAGAAGGTGCAAAAGTGGACTCTCCGATTGCAAGAAAAGTACCGAAATGCACAAAATAAGATAGCTTCTGGTTCCTGCTTGGTGCAAGAGATGCCCCACACCGAGTTGTTGAATGCAGGCTGTGTGTGCCGCTGGATTCTACCAACCAGCCTTGGTTCATGCAAGTATGTGTTTTGCGTCAAAGAGGAGCTGCCTGGACCCAGGAGGGACCTGGGGGTCGCAACTTGGACTGAGAAGACAGAGGGGGCTCTCAGCACTTCAGAGAACCCATATAAGACCAGGCAGCACCCACAGGAGTCCCAGGGCACGGGGACAAAGGAGTTGAAAACTGCAGTAATCACAACACTACAAAGGAGGATCCCACGCCGCTGGAGAACAAGTGAGAAAGCTGGGCATCGCAGGATGGAGTGCTGGGGACCTGGGCTACGCTGTGCACGAAGAACTTTTGGAAGAAGTGCACAGAAGCCAAAGGAGCTGCAGAAGATGTGGTGCACAGGGGTACTGTCGCTGCACGGGGAGGCAAGCTCTTTACCTCCACCAAATTTAGAAAGCTGAATCTTTGGACAGTCAGGGTCACTTCGATCAACCACCTGTGTTCCAGGGAGAACGCTCGTTGAGAGGAGAGGAATCCCAGAGGACTGGTTGTCATCGCAGAGAGGTGTCTGCTGAAGCAGGGAAGTAACTCCTTCACTCCACGGGAGATTCTTTCCGTTCTTCTGGTGCAGGGTAAAGACAGGCAGTCCTGAGAGCATGCACAGCTTAGAAACTGTTGCAGTTGCTGGCTGGAGCTGAAGTTACAGGTCACAGGAGCCTTCCTGGATACTTTGTTGCAGTTACAGCGGTTCCTGAAGCTGTCTGCGGTTGAGCTGATAGTCAGAAGCTGAAGCAGAGTATGCAGAGAAGTCCTGAAGGAATCTTGCAAACCGAATCACCCAGAGGAGAGCCCCTAAAAAGCCCTGAGAGGGGGATTGGCTACCTACCCAGTTATGCTCCTACCAGGAGGGGTCTCTGACGTCACCTGCTGGCACTGGCCACTCAGATGCTCCCAGAAGATCCCTACACCTTAGAATTCAAGATGGCTAATGCCAGGGACACTCTGGAGGAGCTCAGGGCACAACCCCCGGGGTGGAGAAGGACAGGGGAGTGGTCACTCCCCTTTCCGTTGTCCAGTTTTGTGCCAGAGCAGGGTCTGGGAGTCCCTGAACTTGTGTAGACTGGATTATGCAAGGAGGGCACTATTTGTGCCCTTCAAAGAATTTCCAGAGTCTCTGGGAGGATACCCCTCCAATGCCTGTAACACCTATTTCCAATGGGAGAGGGTGTAACACCCCTCTCCTAAAGGAAATGCATTGTTCTGCCTTCCTGGGATTAAGCTGCTCAATACCCAGAAGGGCAGAACCCTGTCTGTGAGGTGGCAGCAGCTTGGTTTGCAGTGGAAGCATCAGAGTGCTGGTTTGGCAGTACTGTGGGTCCATGGTGGAGCCCCCATGGTACATGAAATTGCCCCCCCCCAAATCCACATTTGGATCGGGGGTTCAATTTCAAACTCTTTGACACCTCACATGGCCATATTCGGAGTTACCATTGTGAAGCTACATGTATGTATTGACATATATGTAGTGCACGCTTATAATGGTGTGCCCACACTCACAAATTCTGGGGAATTGGCCAAGGACAATGTGGTGGCACCTTTGCTAGTGCAAGGGTGCCCTCACACACAGTAACTTTTCATCTAGCCTTCAGTAAATGCAGGTTATACATATAGGTAACTTATAAGTTACCTGGTGCAGTGATGAAATGGCTGTGAAATAGTGTGTGCACTATTTCACTCAGGCTGCAGTGGCCCTCCTGAAGAAAGGTTTGTATGAGCTTCTTATGGGCAGCAAAAGAAGTGTTGTAGCCCATAAGGATCTCCTGGAACCCCAATGGCCTGGGTAGCTAGGTATCATATACTAGGGGTCCGGTGTGCCAATTAGAGTTGATATATGGAGTCACTAAACTATAGTGACAGATTTGGTAAACAGAGAGAGAATAAGCACTGGATATCTAGTTAGCAGAACTCCAGTGACACAGTCAAGCATACTGACAACACACATAGGCCACAAACTATGATCACTGGGGTCCTGGCTAAAAGGGTCCCAGTGAGAAGGTAAAAACACACTGACAAACACTGACAAACAGGCCAAACATGGGGGTAACCATGCTAGAAAGAGGCTACTTTCTCACAGCTACTGTGTGGGTTTTGTACAAATGCTTTACAAATTGCCTCTAGGATAAACCTGACTGCTAGTGCCAAGCTACCAAGGAGGTGAGCAAGGGTTATCTGAGCTTTGTATCTCCATTACCCTGACTAGAGTGACGGTCTCTGATTGGACTGAGTGCAAACCGACTGCCAACCAGAGACCCCATTTCTAACATTAGCCTACATCCATACATCACCAGACTGAGTTCAGACTAGAGAAGTTCCAATTTTTAAATACAAAAATGGCTTTATTTTGCCTGTCTCACGAACACAATTGCCTCACTTTCAATGTTAGTCAATTAGGAAAAATATTTCCCCTATTTTTTTCATTATCACCCGCATGTTTTGAAATGTTGGTGGTGTATGCATTCCTTTTATGTTAGATTCACATTCACCAACAGTCATCATTTAGGGGCATATTTAAGAAAAGTGCACTGCCCCATGTGTGCATCTTATTTAAAATACGGAGCACCATTGTGGTAGTTAGGGCACTAGCATCAGAATTTCTTATGCTAGTCTGGCGCTTTGCAGGATTAGCATAAAAAATTCTGATGCTAATCCTGCAATGCACTAGGAAGCCTATTGTAAGCAATGGAAGCCTCCTTTTAATGACTGCTCTGAGCAGGTGTTAAAAGTGCTGAAAAAAGTGGCACAAGGAAATCTCTTAGATTTTCTTGCTCCATTTTTTGCCCCCTCCTTATGGGGGAACACCCCCTTTGCATACATTTTGCCTGGTGCAGATATAATGTAGCGCAAATGATTACGAAGTGGCACAATGTTTGCATTGCCCCACTGTGTAAATATGGCGCCACAAATTTGGCCTTTTAATGCCACATTTGCATAATAAATTATGCTAATGTGGCACTAGTATGGTGTTAGGGGCTCATAAATACGCCCCTTAGTGTGACAATCTCTTCAGGGGGTCAGTACCATTGCTGGCATAAATGCACAAATACACACAAACACCCACTTGGAGATGGAGAGAATTGTTCTAGAAGGTAAAAAAAGGATAATTAATGTAATTCCTATATGTCTAGGCCTTGATTGAGAATATTGGTCAATAATTACTTCTTTTTTAATTGTTTCACGTTTGTGTGTGTTTTGGTGTAGGATAGGTTTGGTTTTCCTGATGCAGCCTATACCATATGCACCAGCACTTTGGCCCTCGTTACTACCCTGGCGGTAAAGTCAGCTGACAGCCGTGCCGACCACGCCAACATACTGTGTCCGCGGCAGAAATCCGCTACGGGTATTATGACCTACACAGAGAAATCCTCCACAGTACAGACACCCACACAAGTCCGCCACACCAAAGGTCAGTGATAAACTGGCGGTAACAAAACCCACACTGTCACGCCAACAGGAATATGCCAACACTATCACGACCCACGAATCAATGCGGCGGTCTTTCAACCAAGGTAAACCATTGGCTGTACACACCGCCACGCTCAAAATACACACAACCACATTCGACAATTCCAACTACACACACCTGACACACATACACAAACCACACCTACACACTCACACCACTATGAAACACACACCCACATTACCCACAACCCCTTACAATAAGAAATGTTGAAGAAGCAGAGAGAGAGAGAGAAGCAAAGACCACACCAGCATCCAGAGGCACACAACACCATCACTCATACACCATCCACGCACAAAACACCACACACCCCAAAACATCACCCCACACATCACATCACACATCACTCACACCACATCATGGCACCTCAAAGACACCCCAGGTTTTCTGAGGAGGAGCTCAGGGTCATGGTGGAGGAAATCATCCGGGTAGAGTTACAGCTATTCGGATCAGAGGTGCAGCAGACATCCATTGCTAGGAAGATGGAGCTATGGCGGAGAACACGGGATGACATCACGAAGAGGTAGAACGACCTACGGGGGAAAGTGCATTCCGTGAAATTGAGACACCAGGTAGCCGTACAGAGGACTGACGGTGGACCCCCACCTCCTCCCCCACAACTGTCAACATGGGAGTCTTAGCAGTTATGCATCCTGAGGGCCTCGCAGGAGTAGCAGTAGGACTAGACTCTGGTAAGGCAAATCTTTACTAAAATATCCCTCACCCTACCTGCATGCCATCACACTCTCCTACCCCTACCCTCACTCCCATCACCCCACTACCTCACATATACCCCACTATCACAGCCCACAGAGACTCACCCAGGGCACACAATCACCACTCACACAAGGGCCAGGTGATATTGCTAGCACAGTAATAGAGGGAAACACACCCATTCCGCAAGATGGCACACACAGATAAAATAACAATGCATTTACACCTCAACAGGACCCCTAGCCAACGTCACCGGACAGGGGGTGCCAGCCATATCCAGTCCCCCCACAGAAGAAGCCCACAGTGATGACAGCAGCTCTGCACGCCTGGATCAATATTACCAGCCCGGCCTATCATGGACCTCAGGACAACCGGTTACCCTGCCACAGTCCCAAGCCACCACAGATCCTCCCCCTCAGGAAACACCACCATAGTACCCACCCAGCGGACCCATGCCACTGTCCCCAGGACACGTCAATCAGCAGTGTGTCCACCACTACAGGGACCCCAGGCAAACCCACTAACCCAAGCAAATCAGGGACCTGGGGTCTGTTGCAGTGGGCACACGGTGCAGGGGACAGAGGCACAGGACAACAGGGAAGCTGGGAAGACTGCTGGGCGACGGGGGAGGACAGGCCCAGGGAACCCACTCTCCACATCATGGGAGCATACCACCATTCCCAGGAGTCCATGGGCACGTTACTGGGCAAGTTTCAGGAGAGCCGGCGGCTGCAGGAGGGACAGTACCTGGGGATCAGGGAGGACTTGAAGTCCATTAATGCCACCCTGGTCGCCATTGCAGGGGTGCTGGCAGACATGGCCAACACCATGAGGGAGACAGTGGCATACCACCGGACCCCTGACACCAGCCCAACCGATGAACAGCCTTCCACGTCTGCCGGCGCTAGTGGACAGGATGCCCCGCCACAGGACCAACAGGCCTTCAGCACCCCATCCCCTGCAGAAGGAGGACCACCCCGTAAACAGTCCCTGCGATCCAGGCAGAAGCCAGAGAACATTGCCCAGACCCCCGCCAGGAAATAAGACTCTCCTGATTGTCACCTTTCTGTCCCACTCTGGTAACCTGTCAACCTTTAACTGCTATTTCTCCCCTTCCTATGCCCCCTTGGACAATGCACCTGTGATACCAAGAGACTGGACTTTACCCTGGACTTTCCTCCACCATCACCCCAGCCCCTTCCACATACTCCTATACACATTAGCCCATAAATAAACACCCTTGAATCTCAAAACAATCTGGAGTCAGTCTGTTCTTTCAGAAATGTATAATTACAACATCATCCACAAATATCAATGTAAATGTTCATTTGCTCATACCAATGTATGACAGTTGTTGGGCAGCAGTAAATATAGCAGAAGGCAGAATGAGGTACCCAGATCTATGAAATGGAAAGCCAAAGTGAACTCTCAGTGTCCATAGACAGAGGTTAAGAGGCTGACTTACACAATGTCCTACAGTAGTCAGATATGAGATGAACAGTGCCAGTCTCTTACCTGTGTGTCACTGGAAGTACTGTATGATGATGTTCGTTTGGTTGTCATTATCTTCTTCCTCTGCCTCCTCCTCCTCACTGTCCACAGGCTCCACAGCTGCCACAAGACCATCAGGCCCATCCTCATGCAGTAAAGGCACCTGGCATCGCAATGCCAGGTTGTGCAACATGCAGCATGCCATGATTATCTGGCACACCTTCTTCGGTGAGTAGTATAGGGAGCCACCTGTTAAATGGAGGCACCTGAATCTGGCCTTCGGTAGACCGAACGTCCTCTCAATAACACGCCTAGTTCGCCCATGTGCCTCATTGTAGCATTCCTCTGCCCTTGTCCTGACATTCCTCATTGGGGCAGTAGCCATGAGAGGCTGGGGTAACCAGAGTCACCTCCAAATGTCGAGGGATATCTGTTAGACACACACTAACCTTTAGGGACTACCCCATACCCAGACACCTATTCATACTGTGTGGGGACCTTGGGCTCACCTATTAGCCAAACCCGGTGCCTCTGGAGTTGGCCCATCACATAAGGGATACTGCTATTCCTCAAAATGTAAGCGTCATGCACAGAGCCAGGATACTTGTCATTCACATGAGAGATGTACTGGTCTACCAAACACACCATCTGCACATTCATAGAATGGTAGCTTTATCGATTTCTGTACACTTGTTCATTTCTGCGGGGGGGTAGACAAATGCCACATGTGTACCACCAATGATGTTGGGCATATGTACAAGGGCATAAAAGTCAGATTTCACTGTGGGCAAATCCTCCACCTGGGGGAAAACGATATAGCTGTGCAAGTGTTTCAGCAGGGCTGACAACACACTGGTCAGATGTTAGAAAACATTGGCTGAGACATCCCTGATGACATGGCCACTGTAGTTTGAAAGGAGCCACTTGCCAGGAAATGGAGCACTGACAGGACCTGCACTAGAGGGGGTATTCCTGTGGGATGGTGGATAGCTGACATCAGGTCTGGCTCCAGTTGTGCACACAGTTCTTGGATTGTGGAATGATCAAGTCTGTAGGTGATGTGTCTATCTTCCATTGTCGACAGGTCCACCAGGGGTCTGTACAGCGGAGGATGACGCCATCTCATCATCTGCCCCAGTGGATGTGCCCTATGGAGGAGAATGGTGACCAGAGGGTCATGTACCACATAGGTAGCACAAGTGTGTTTTCAGTAATGTGAGTAAATCTGTGTGTGACGTTGTTTGTTCGTATATCTGCCAAAATGTGCTTGACGCAGTTAGGTGCCATGCCATGTGCCCCCATGAAATGGCGGCTGCCTGACCTGTAAGGAGGGACAAGGGGAAATGAGGTAACTGCACTGGCATTGTGCAGCATCGCGGTAGGCGGTCGAAGCTGATGCACAATTTAGCATTGGTTATTATTGCACCCTATGGGTTCCAGGAGCCAATGACGATGTACTTCGGCGGTGACTGTACGCACCGCCGCGGACGTGATCGCCATTTTCTATCTGTTCACTCACTTGATACCTGACCTTCAACAGTAGAGGGCCTACACTGCAAGTGCTGCTGTGACCTCAGTCTGAAAGCGACAATGGCTCATGTGTCTGGGGAAAGGGCCCCTGCCTTCACTTCGGAGAAGTTGGACAAACTGGTGCATGGGATCCTCCCCCAGAACACGCTACTCTACGGTCCTCCAGACAAAGAGGTGAGTACACTGTGAGCATGATGCGTGGGCAATGCCTGTTTGGAGTGGTGTGGATGGAAGATACATGTGGGGGGGGCTGAGGCCTGCATGTGAGGATGGTGAGTGGATGTGCGCCAGGGCATGGGTGGGAACTGGTGGGCAATGAGTATGACGGCCCGGACGGGAGAGTAATTTCCTTTCATCCTATACCTTTCCTCTAGGTCAGCGCCCACCTAAGAAGGGTATTTTGTGTGCCATCGCCAAGGAAGTGTGGACCCTGGGGGTCTATCATAGATGGAGCACCCACTGCCGCAAAAGATGGGAGGACCTGCGCTGCTGGAGCAATGAGACGGCAGAGGCCCAGCTGCGGCTGGCCTCCCAACGTGGAAGGGGTGCCCGTCGCACCATGACCCCCCCTTATGTTCCGGATCCTGGCGGTGGCATATGCGGAGTTGGATGGGCGCTTAAGGGCATCACAGCAGCCACAAGGGGGTGAGTACAGTGTCATTCAGCTGACTCTGCACGCTTTACGAAGTGTCTGGGTGGGGGATGTGGGCTGTGGATTCCCCTAGGCCAGGGCGAACTTGGCAGGGTAGGTCCTTTGTTAGGCAGGCTCTGAGGCACTCCAACCCCAATAGTGTTAGTGGGCATCTACAACTAGTCAGGCTCCTGTGGGTTCCAGGTGTGCACCAAATGGTGTTAGGCATAGTACCCCATGGGCAGGTGATTTTCCTACTAAGTGCTAGTGCATGGCCTAGTGCATAGGGCTGCTCCATGTGTGCTGTGTCCACCAACGGTAGTGGTGTTGCTGGCATTGACCTGTGTCTCCTCTGTCTCCCCCCCCTTCTTGTTTTGTCACCCTGTCCTTGTGTGCATTAGCATCATCTGGCGGAGGAGGGAGCTGCATCTCACATGGCCCATGAGGGTGAATCTATGGAGTCTGCAGGCACCACTGGGACGGAGGGCGAGGGGAGCTCCTTGGCGGGGACAGGAGGGGACACCAGCAACAGCGACTCCTCCTCTGATGAGAGCTCCCTTCTGTGGTGGGCACCTCTGTGCCCACTGCAACAACAGGTACAGCCGCCACCCCGCTACCAGCACTGCCCTCCCAGCAGCCCCTCCGCGTGTTTCCCGTGCCCGCTCACTCAGGAGGGTGAGCATCTACTTCGCCCTAGGCACCTCAGGGCCTGCCCCAGTCAGCCCTGCTGCCCTCAGTGAGGAGGCTATTGACCTCCTGAGATCCCTCACTGGTGGGCAATCTACCATTCTGAATGCCATCCAGGGTGTTGAGAGGCATTTGCAAAAAACAAATGCATACCTGGAGGGCATTCATTCTGTCCAGGCAGCCCAACAGAGAGCATCTCAGGTTCTGTGTCCAGCCTCCCCACTCCATCCTCCCCCTCGTAGACCCAATCCCCTGTACCTCAGCCTATCCCAAGCACACCATCAGACCAGCATACACACACATCAACACACAAAAGTGGCTCAGGAAAACATAAGCACCACACATCCCAAAGGCACTCACACAAGCACCATCCCCATGCAGACACACCAACATCCACTGCCTCCAGTGTGTCCCCCTCCTCCACGTCCTCCACCTCCCTCCCAGTCTCATCTTCATTCACACCTGCATGCAATACATCCTCAGCTACTACCTCCATCACCAGCATGCCCATCACTACACACCGCTCATGTACAATCACCACCCCCACTACCATTCACACATCCCCTATGTGTCTGTAAGCCCCACTCACAAAGTACACATACGAAGGCACACACCCACTCAACAGCCATCCACCTCAGAACAGCCTCCAGCCTTCACCCAAACAGCACCTTCACCCAAACTCAGCAGACATACACCTCCTACAACCACTACCTCTTCCTCTACTCACAAACCCCCTCCATCTTCCCATCCAAGTGTGTCAAAAAACATTTCCTAGCTAACTTGAACCTCTTCCCTACACCTCCCCACCGTCATTTTACCTAGGGCCAGGATGTCTAGATCCCAGCCCAGCACCTCAACCACCAAATATGCATCCTCTGTGGTCCCTGCTACTCCAGTACAGTCTAAGGGGGCACCCGTCAGAGCTGCCAGTGTGCCACCGACAGAAAAGAAGGACCACCCTATTCCACCACCTGCAAACGTCAAAAAGGGGCCAGCTTCCAGCAGGGGACAGTCACACCACCCACTCAGCAAGGCCTCACAAAAACACAGAGTGGACAGTGCCAAGGTCCCTGCAGCGAGATGGGGAAGTGCCACAAGCCAAAGGGCACATCACCTCTGGGCACGATGTCACCTGGTGAGGGGCCGGTGACCACCAAATCAGCAGGGATGTCTGCCATATGCACCACAGTCACCACCGCCGCTCTGGCTGCCACCTGCACCGCCACCTGCACCACCACCTGCGCCACTACCTGCACCGCCCCCTCACCCCGCTACCACAACATCACTCTGCAGCATCCTCCCCAAGGATCATCCATCGGAGGCTGCTGGAGATGGTATCGTGTCTCCATCCACCGCAACATTCACTTGCACCACGGCCAGCACTGGCAGCATCTCCGCCGCAGCCACCGATGCCTGCACCACCATCGGGACCGCCACCTGCCCAGCCGATGCTACTCTGTCGGACGTCAGCCCCATCCCCAGTGTGCAGCCGTCAGAGTCTGCAAGTGGCGTCCTGGACCGAGGACACGCCACTTGATACACCACCTCCAGCACTGACACGAACCAGCAATTGGTAGCCTAAGTCGCTGAAGGATAGATTGTGGGTCTGCCTCCATGGAGTATCCTGCTACCTGTTCCAGGTACATTGCATGGCTGAGACACCCAGGTGAGACGAAGTCAACTGCCACACCCCAGGTGCAGCATCACTGGGCACAAAACCCCCTCCAGAACCAGTGGAGAAAAGCATCCACTAACAGTCCTTGGCAGGATGAAGCACTCTGGGCACAGAGCCCCCTCCAGAACCAGTGGAGAAAAGCATCCACTAACACAGTCCTTGGCAGGATGAAGCACTCTGGGCACAAAGCCCCCTCCAAAACCAGTGGAGAAGCCATCCACTTGGAGACAGTGGCCTTGCACGCCCCAGGAACAAGCAGTGGGCAACCCACCCACTTGAGAGACTTGAGAGACTGTGGCTTTGCACTCCCAAGGACCAAGCAGTGGGCAACCCACCCACTTGAGAGACTGTGGCTTTGAACTCCCCAGGACCAAGCAGTGGGCAACCCACCCACTTGAGAGACTTGAGAGACTGAGGCTTTGCACTGGCCAAGACCAAGCAGTGAGCAAATCACCCACTTGAGAGACTTGAGAGACTGTGGCTTTGCACTCCCCAGGACCAAGCAGTGGGCAACCCACCCACTTGAGAGACTGTGGCTTTGCACTCCCCAGGACCAGGCAGTGGGCATGGATCCCCCTCGAGGAGCAGTGGCGTCGTACCATCATCCGGCTGAGGTGCCCCCCTCCCCTTCCCACTGAGGTGCCTGTTTTTTTTTTCCGACCTGATGCCCCTGCAGTGTTCTCTCCGTTTTGAGGCAGGTGTCATGTGTGGGCTTTACCCATGCTTTTTGAGACCACTGGTCCACGGATATTTCATGGGACAGTGTACAGATTTGTGTACTCGCTGTATATATTTGTGTATACTGATTATTTGCTGTTCTCTTGGGCTATCTGATTGGTTGATTATTACACTAGTTACATTCATTTCGTTTTGTCCTTGCGTTCTTCCAGGGGGTGACGGGGTGTATCTGTGATGTTTTGGATATGTGTGTGTGTGTGTTGTTGTGGGTGGGGGATAGGGGTGTTGTGTTTTGCATGTGTGTGTCACTCTTCTTTTCCCTCCTCCCCTCCGTGCTAGGTGCATTACTCACTATTGTCGTCGCCACCGCCACGCCTTCTTGCCACTTCCTGGTGTATTAATAGATATGGCAACATGGGCAGGACCTGTAACTCGGGCTCCATGGTGTCCTGGTTCTTCATTGAGTATCAAGAGGTGAGTGGTTTCCCTTCTGTGAACTGTTTCCGCCGGGCTTTTGATGGCGTTGGTACCGCCCCAGAAAAGCTGGTGGATTGGTGCCTTGTAATCGTGTGCCCGGTACATTGTCCTCCGCCTGCCTGTTGGCGGTGACCACCACAGTGTTTGTTGCTACGGCCGTGGCGGTCAGAGTGTTGAAGTGGCTGTCTGTGTTGGCGGTTTCCGCCATGGTCGTGATTCCATTTTTTTAACCGCCGGCCTGTTAGCAGTATTACCGACACTTTAACACCGACCGCCAGGGTTGTAATGAGGGCCTTTATGTTTTGGACTGGATCATTATTTCTCAATCTCATTGCTTATTGACTTTTAGTGGAAATCATCCATGAAGAGAGAGTTTGCTGGCTAGTTCCCTATAGGCCAACATGTTTTTTGTTGTCTGCCTTAGTATTTGCATTTGAGCATATTATAATGATTTTAATTAATCAAGCAATAACAATTACTTACCTGAAGTTTGTTCTGTTTGTAGAATAACGTGTGCAAAACTGTAGGAGAGATTACCCGTTTTTCATTATTCTCAGTTGTGCAGCCTAGATGCTAATGCACAAGTGGATATTCCAATAGCTTTAGTACTTCTGAATTGATTTCTATATAATGTTTGCATGATTTGTTTGAGTAGAAGGCAGGAAAGTTGGAAACGTTATTATTTTACTTTCATATATCCATATTGCTAGAAATTGGGCATTTGATTGAGTAGGGTGAAGACCCTTCTCCAGGAACAACCACAGTCCTTGTCAGGGTGCACCACAAAAGTCACTAAAGTAACTTGTTTTTAACCCACTGGTAGATTGTTACAAAAGCAGTCAGGTGTAATTTAGAGGCAGAGTGTAAAGTATTTATGCAGCACTCAAACTGTAATAAAGTGAAACACAGCACAAGAAAATCCCACACCAAATTATAAAAATAGAGAGAAATGTATTAAATTAAAATCCAGTCAGTAGAACCGGAAAATTCTTAAAGTTTTTAGTAAAAATTAGAGCCAACATATCAAAACACCAACCACAGGCATCTAGTTGTGCAAGACTGGGCAAAGGTAAAAAGTTATGGCTGACTGTGATGGAGTGCTTTTTGGATACACAAGGTAGATTGGTCCTGATCTCGGCTTACTTTTGGACTTAGAAAAAATGTTTAAGAAAAATGTCTGAGAAGTTCTGCAGGGTAAGGTAGCCGGTAGTGTCTGAGGAAGTGGGGTAGTCATCAAGGAGCTGCTGAATGAAGTATCAGTGAAGATTTGTTCGTGTAGACTTTGTCACTTTTTTGGAAGTTGAAAATCTCCAGTGGGACAAAGCTGCAGGCTGTAGCAAACGAGGGCTGCTCAAGGCCAGATACCTCTTTGGTGGGAAGCCGCTGAATAGGAATTACTGCTGTGGAGGCTAACGTATCAGGAGATACAGAAAATGTAGGGGCTTATTCTTAAGACCCTAATGTCCCCTTGCTCCACATTAGCGTCTTTTTTTTACGCTAATGTGGCCCAACAAGGCCAAAATACTTTTGCCATATTAACAAAGTGGCTGTTAGACCTGGTCCTTTTGGCAGGTTCATGTCCTGATTGTTTGCCTCCTTCCTCCTATTTTTCGGATCTCTCGCTGTTGGCTCTAGGACTAGGAGCACTTTATCACTGCTGATAGGGTGCTGAAGTGCAGGAGCTCTCCCTTCTAAAGTTGGTATGATTGGTTTATACCTAACTGGCATGTTTAATTTACCTGTAAGTCCCTTTTACAGTGTTATCCCTATACCCAGCGCCTGTAAATTAAATGCTACTAGTGGGCGTGCAGCGTTGCTTGCGCCACCCACTGAAGTAGCCTTTTAAACCTGTCTCAGGCCTGCTAGCGTAGGGCCTGCGTATGCAGTTTTCTGCCACAGGGACCTGGCATCTAAATTTACTTGCCCGAAACTCCCCTTTCACTACATGTAAGTCACCCCTAAGGTAGGCCCTAGCTAGCCCTGTAGAAGATAGGACATGCGCCTAGAAGCCTGTCCTGTCCTGGTAGTGACAAACAGCCTAGTTCGTTGCTCACTGCTATGAGTGCTGCCTTCTCACAGGATTGCATTGGAAATGCATTGGAAATGTCCTGCCTCATGTATAGGGGATATTGTCTGATTTATGAAGGGTAGAGTAGGCATGTTTGGTATGGTTATAATGGTAGTGAGAAATGCTGCTTACTGGTGTAAGTTGGTTTTCTATTACTATTACAGAAATGCCACTTCTAGAAAGAGAGCATTTCTCTGTGCTTATGACTCTGGTGTTTTGCAGCTTGACTCAAATCCATGTCTGGGCAGAGTGACAGTTGGGCTTTGCATACTTTCCAGACAGCCTGTACACAGGGTGGATGGAGGTTCCACAGAGGCGCATCTGCATTTTGAATGGTCTTCCTGGGCTGAGACAAGGGGGAGGCAGGGCGCACATTCATTTGTAAAGGCTGTGCCCTGGCCTCACACAAAAGAACCTGTGCTGGAGGTGAGAGGGAACACTCCCAGAACCAGTTGTAACTGGTTGTGACCTCCTCTCCTCTTCTTTGTTACCACACTGCAAAACTGAGTATAAGTACAGGGGATTTTTCCCAATTTGGGACACTTTGGAGACACTCTGAACTTACTTTAAACTGGACACAGAATGCTGTTGGAGAGACTCGCCAGGAAGCGCATTGGATTGCTGCTCCTGTGCTGACCTGTGACCTGCTTTGGTCACTAGGAGGATCTGCCACTGACTGTAACCCCTTTGTGATGGCCTGTTACTGGCAGCCCAGTCCCAGGAAGGCAGAACAAATGATTTCCTCTGAGAGAGGGTGTTACACGCTCTCCCTTTGGAAATAGGTGCAGAGGGCCTGAGAAGAGTAGCCTCCCCCAGCCTCTGGAAATGTTTTGAAGGGCACAGATGGTGCCCTCCTTGCATAAGCCAGTCTACACCGGTTCAGGAATCCCCCAGCCCCTGCTCTGGTGTGAAACTGAACAAAGGAAAGGGGAGTGACCACTTCCCTGTCCATCACCACCCGAGGGGTGGTGCCCAGAGCTCCTCCAGTGTGTCCCAGACATCTGCCATCTTGAATGCAGATGTGTGAGTGCACAGTGGAGGCCTCTGAGTGGCCAGTGCCAGCAGGTGACGTCAGAGACCCCTCCTGATAGGCGCTTACCTGGTTAGGTGGCCAATCCTCCTCTGAGGGCTATTTAGGGTCTCTCCTGTGGGTTTCTCTTCAGATAATGAATGAAAGAGCTCACCAGGGTTCCTCTGCATCTCCCTCTTTGACTTCTGCCAAGGAACAACCGATGACTGCTCCAGGACACCTGCAAAACTGCAACACAGTAGCAAGATGACTACCAGCAACATTGTAGCGCCTCATCCTGATGGCTTTCTCAACTGTTTCCTGGTTGTGCACGCTGTGAGGGCTGTCTGACTTCACTCTGCACTGGAAGCCAAGAAGAAATCTCCTGCGGGTCGACAGAATCTTCCCCCTGCTAACGCAGGCATCAAACTTCTGCATCACCAGTCCTCTGGGTCTCCTCTCATCTTGACGAGCGTGGTCCCTGGAACACAGGAGCTTGATCCAAGTGGCCCAGACAGTCCAATGGTTGATCTGTCCAAATTTTTGGAGGTAAGTCCTTGCCTCCCCACGCCAGACAGTAATCCTGTGTACTGCGTGATCTGCAGCTGCTAGGGCTTCTCTGCACTTTTGCAAGGAATCCTTGGTGCACAATATAGCCCAGGTCCCCAGCACTCTGTCCTATATTGCTCAACTTGCTAAACTGACCATCGGCTTCGTGGGACGCTCCTTTGTAGTGTTGAGATGACCGCTGTGCTCCGATTTCTTGAACCCCTGTTCAAGTGCTTCTGCGGGTGCTGCCTGCTTCTGCGTGGGCTGTCTGAATTGCTGAGCGTCCTCTCTATCTCCTCCTCCAAGAGTCGACCTCCTGGTCCTTCCTGGGCCCAGGAAGCACCCATTTTCTGTCAGCACGACCTTTGCAGCTAGCAAGGCTTGTTTGCGGTCTTTATGCGTGGAAACAACTTTGCATCCTCCAGCATGCCGTGGGACATCGTCTGTGGAAAGGAGAAGTTCGTGGCATCTTCCGTTGTTGCAGAATCTTCAGCTTCTTCCACCCAGAGGCAGCCATTTTGCACTTTCATCTGGGGTTTAGTGGGCTCCTGCCCCCCTGGACACTTTCGTGACTCTTGGACTTGGTCCTCTTCCTTTTCAGGTCCTCAGGTCCAGGAATACATCTTCAGTGCTTTGCAATCAGTTGTTGTCTTTGCAGAATCTCCTATCACGACTTTAGTGTGTTTCTGTGGAAGTAGGGTAACTTTACTCCTACTTTTCAGGGTCTTGGGGTGGGGTATCTTGGACACCCTTAGGGCCTTATTTATACTTTTTGGTGCAAAACTGCACTAATGCAGTTTTGCCCCAAAAAGTTTTGCACCGGCAGTTGCAAAGGGTAGGCTAGCGTAAAAACAAAAGGACGTTAGGCAGGTTAGAGTCAAAATAAATGACTCTAACCAGATTAGCGTTATTTTTTTGATGCTAAGGGGCATATTTATGCTCTGTTTGCATTGAATTAGCGTCACTTTTTTTGTACTCTAATTTGGTGCAAAACTTCCATATTTATACTTTGGTGCTAGACCCGTTTAGTGCCAAATTTATGGAGTTAAAGTCACTTTTTGGAAGTGGAAACCTACCTTGCCTTAATGAGATGGAAGGTAGGCGTCCCCGTGCAAAAAATGACTCTATGGCCTTAACTCCATATTTATACTCCCATGTAAAAATGGTGCAAGGGAGGGAGGAGGGGTCAAAAAATGGTGCAAAGCTTGCTTTGCCCCATTTTTTAAAGCCTGGGTCAGGGCAGGCGTTAGGGGACCTGTGGGCCTATTTCCATGGTGGAACACCATGGAATAAGTCCACAGGTGCCCTCCCCAGTCCCCAGGGGCACCCCCACCCACACCAGAGGGACTGCGGAGGATGCGGGACCCCATCCCAGGTAAGTACAGGTAAGATTGCATTTTATTTTTAAAAGTGCCATATGGGGCCCTGAAATGGGCCTCATACATGGCACAGGGTGCAATGGCCATGCCCAGGGTACCCTTGTCCTCTATGCTGGCCATTGGGGTGGTGGGCGTGACTCCTGCCTTTTCTAAAGCAGGAGTCATGTGGCATGGTAGGTTTAGCACCATAAAATGACGCTAATCTGGTTAGAGTCATTTTTTTTTTACTCTAACCTGCCTTAAGTCATTTATTGGTGCTAAACCCTCTTCTTCTATACTGCCAGCCCCACCTGACTAAAGTCATTTTTTTTTTTTTACTCTAGCCTACCCTTTGCACCGGCTTGCACCATTCCATAAATATGGTGCCCGGCTGGTGCACAGAAATGGTGCAAGCCGGTGCAAAACGTTTTGGTGCAAAACTGAGTTAGTGCAGTTTTGCAGCAAAAAGTATAAATAAGGGCCAATATTTTGTAAGTTTGTGCCACTTTTGCATCAAAAAATGACAATAATGTGGCGCAAAAAAAGTATAGATCAGGGCCTTGGTGCTAGACGGGTCTAGCACCAAAGTATAAATATGGAGTTAGTTTTGCACCAAATTAGAGTAAAAAAAAATTACACTAATTCGGTGCAAACAGAGTATAAATATGCCGCAGAGTATACATATGCCCCTAAATATGGCGTTAAGGCCATAGAGTAATTTTCTGCACAGGAACGCCTACCTTGCATCTCATTAAGGCAAGGTAGGTCTCCACTTCAAGAAAATGACTTTAACTCCATAAATTTGGCGCTAGATGGGTCTAGCACCAAAGTATAAATATGGAGTTAGTTTTGCAATGAATTAGAGTAAAAAAAAATGACGCTAATTCGGTGCAAACAGAGTATAAATATGCCCCTTTGGGCCGTATTTATACTTTTTGACGCTAAACTGCGCTAACGCAGTTTAGAGTCAAAAAGTTTAGCGCCGGCTAACGCCATTCTGAAGCGCCATGCGGGCGCCGTATTTATTGAATGGCGTTAGCCGGCGCTAGCAGACCGGCGCTGCCTGGTGTGCGTGGAAAAAAACCACGTACACCAGGCAGCGCCGGCGTTGGGGAAAATGGCGTTAGGGCGTCTTAAAAATGGTGCAAGTCAGGTTGATGCTAAAAAATCGCCTCCACCCGATTTGCGCCATTTTTAACGACGCCCAGACGCCATTTACATGACTCCTGTCTTAGTAAAGACAGGAGTCATGCCCCCTTGCCCAATGGCCATGCCCAGGGGACTTATGTCCCCTGGGCATGGTCATTGGGCATTGTGGCATGTAGGGGGGCACAAATCAGGCCCCCCTATGCCAAAAAAAATATATAAAAAAAAAACAAATTTATACTTACCTGAACTTACCTGAATGTCCCTGGGGTGGGTCCCTCCATCCTTGGGTGTCCTCCTGGGGTGGGCAAGGGTGGCAGGGGGGTCCCTGGGGGCATGGGAGGGCAGCTGTGGGCTCATTTTGAGCCCACAGGTCCCTTAACGCCTGCCCTGACCCAGGCGTTAAAAAGAGGCGCAAATGCGGGGTTTTTTGACCCGACCACTCCCGGGCGTGATTTTTGCCCGGGAGTATAAATACGACGCATTTGCGTCGCAGTCATTTTTTTGGACAGGAACGCCTACCTTGCATCTCATTAACGCAAGGAAGGCGTTCACGCAAAAAAATGACGCTCTTTACTCATACTTTGGCGCTAGACGCGTCTAACGCCAAAGTATAAATATGGCGTTAGTTTTGCGCCGAATTTGCGTCGAAAAAAACGACGCAAATTTGGCGCAAACGGAGTATAAATATGCCCCTTAGTGTTTACTTACACTCCCAGCAACCATCTACACACTACACTAGGCCTGGGGTCCCTAAGTGGTTCACATTCCACTTTCTTAGTATGTGGGTTGTGTTGCCCCTAGGCTTATTGCATCCTATTGTATTCTACAGTGTTTGCACTACTTGTCTAACTGTTTACTTACCTGATTTTGGTTTGTGAGTATATTTTGTGTATTTTACTTACCTCCTACGGGAGTATATCCTTTGAGATCTTTTTGGCACACTGTTACTAAAATAAAGTACCTTTATTTTTAGTAACTATGAGTATTGTGATTCTTATGATATATTGCTATATGATATAAGTTGTATAGTAGGAACTTTGCATGTTTCCTAGATCAGCCTAAGCTGCTCTGCTATAGCTACCTCTATCAGCCTAAGCTGCTAGAATACTACTAATCTACTAATAAAGGATAACTGGACCTGGCACAAGGTGTAAGTACCATCAGGTACCCACTATAAGCCAGGCCAGCCTCCTACACTGAGACTCTGCTAACCACAACATCAGTGCTTATGCTCTCTCTGCCTTTAAATTTGTCACCATAGACTAGTGACCAATTTTACAAATTCTAATTGGCACACTGGAACACCATTATAATTCCCTAGTATATGGTACCAAGGCACCCAGGGTATTGGGGTTCCAACAGATCCCTATGGGCTGCAGCATTTCTTTTGACACCCATAGGGGGCTCAGGCAAATCTTACACAGGACTGCCACTGCAGTCTGAGTGAAATAACATACATGTTATTTCACAGCCATTTTACACTGCACTTAAGTAACTTATAAGTCACCTATATGTCTCACCTTCACTTAGTGAAGGTTAGGTGCAAAGTTACTAAGTGTGAGGGCACCCTGGCACTAGCCCAGACTGTCCAGTGGTCCAACTGTCCAAATTTGGAGGCGGTAAGTCCTTGCCTCCCCTCTCCAGATAGTAATCCTGTGCACTGCATGAACTGCAGCTGCTAAGGCTTCTGTGCACTTTTGCAAGGAATCCTTCGTGCACAGTCTAGGCCAGGTCCCCAGCACTCCGTCCTGCATTGCTCAACTCACTGAGTTGACAACCAGCTTCGTGGGACCCACTTTTGTAGTGTTGAGATGACCACTGTGCTTAGTTTTCTTAAACCTGTGTTCAAGGACTTCTGCAGGTGATGCTGTCTTGTGCAGGGGCTCTCTGTGTTGCTGAGGGCCCCGTCTGTCTCCTCACCTGAGTGGCGACATCCTGGTCCTTCCTTGGCCCGGGCAGCACCCTTTTTGTTTCTACCGCAACCTTTGCAGCTAGCAAGGCTTGTTTGCGGTCTTTCTCCAAAGAAATAACTCTACCTCCTCCAGCCCTCTGTGGTACATCTCCTGCGCAAAGGCGAAGTTCCTAACACCTTCTGGAGGCAGCCATTTTGCACCTTCATCCAGATTTAGTGGGCTACTGCCCCCCCCTGGACACATTCGAGACTCTTGGACTTGGTCCCCTTCCTTTGCAGGTCCTCAGGTCCAGGAATCCATCTTCAGTGCTTTGCAGGCTGTTGTGGTCTTTGCAGAATCCTCTATCATAAGTTTAGTGTGTTTCTAGGGACGTAGTATCACTTTACTCCTACTTTTCAGGATCTTGGGGTGGGGTATCTTGGACACCCTGAGTGCTTTCTTACACTGCCAGCGACCCTCTACACACTACACTAGCCTAGGGGTCCATTTGTGGTTCGCATTCCACTTTCAGAGTATATGGTTTGTGTTGCCCCTAGGCCTATTGCATCTTATTCCTATTGTATTCTACAGTGTTTGCACTATTTTCTGACTGTTTTACTTACCTGATTTTGGTTTGTGTATATATTTTGAGTATTTTACTTACCTCCTAAGGGAGGATATCCTCTGAGATATTTTTGGCACATTGTCACTAAAATAAAGTACCTTTATTTTTAGTAACTCCTGGTATTGTGATTCTTATGATTTAGTACCTATATGATATAAGTGGAATAGTAGGAGCTTTGCATGTCTCCTAGTTCAGCCTAAGCTGCTCTGCTATAGCTACCTCTACCAGCCTAAGCTGCTAGAACACTACTAATCTACTATTAAGGGATAACTAGACCTGGCACCAGGTGTAAGTACCTTTAGGTACCCACTATAAGCCAGGCCAGCCTCCTACATGCAGTGAAAATAGCTGTGAAATAACGTGTGTGTTATTTCACGCAGACTGCAATGGCAGTCCTGTGTAAAGGTTTGTCTGAGCCCCCTATGGGAGGCAAAACAAATGCTGCAGCCCATATGGATCTCATGGAACCCCAATGCCCTGTGTACCAAGGTTCCCCATACTAGGGACTTATAAGGGGGGTCCAGTATGCCAATTGAAATTGGTAAATGTAGTCACTAGCCTATATCGACAAATTTAAATGCAGAGAGAGCATGAGCACTGAGGTTCTGATGAGCCTCAGTGACACAGTTAGGCACTACACAGGAATGCACATTTACGCCACAAACTATGAGCACTGGGGTCCTGGCTAGCAGGAGCCCAGTGAGAAAGGAAAAAACATACTGACATATCTGTAAAACTGGGGGTAACATGCCAAGAAAGATGTTACTTTCCTACAAAATTCCCCCCCCCCAAACGAGGGACAATAAGGCCAACCTTGCCCGGATGAGTCTTCTTTGTCTAAGTGGAAATATCTGGAGAGTCCATCTGCATTGGAGTGGGTACTCCCAGGTCTATATTCTACTGTATAGTCCATTCTTTGTAGGGAGATGGACCACCTCAACAATTTAGGGTTTTCACCTTTCATTTGTTTAAGCCATAATAGAGGTTTGTGGTCTCTTTGAACAATAAAGTGAGTCCCAAAGAGCTATGGTCTCAACTTTTTCAAGGCCCAGACCACAGCAAAGGCCTCCCGCTCTATGGCAGACCAACGCTTTTCTCTAGGGGTCAACCTCGTGCTGATGAAAGCAACAGGTTGATCCTGGCCCCCTGTGTTTAGCTGTGATAGAACTGCCCCTACCCCCAGTTTGTACTGAGAATTCTTTGGAGTAACAAGGGCTTTTGAGGACAGGTGCAGAGCACAAGGCTTGTATGAGCTCACCAGCTAGCTGTCCATAATACCTTTTTAGACATCTTCTTTGATGTGAAGTCATTAAGAGGGGCATCTATAGTGCCCAAATTCTTGATGAACCTCCTGTAATACCCAGTGAGGCCTAGGAAGGCTCTCACTTGGGTTGAGTTGTAGGGAGAGTCCATTCCATGATGGGTTGGATCTTCCCCTGCAGTGGTGCAATCTGTCCCCACCTACCAGGTGGCCCAGATAAAACACTTTCCCCTGGCCTATCTGGCACTTTGAGGACTTGATAGTGAGGCCTGCCTTTTGCAGGGACTCCAACACTTTCCACAGGTGGACCAGGTAATCATCCCAGGTGGAGCTAAAGACAGCAATATCATCTAGCTATGCTGCACTAAAAGATTCTAATCCTTGCAGGACCTTGTTCACCAACCTCTGAAAAGTGGCAGGTGCATTTTTCAATCCAAAGGGCATAACTGTGAATTGATAATGCCCCCAATGGTTGAAAATGCTGTCTTTGGTTTAGCATCTTCTGACAACGTAATCTGCAAATACCCTGCAGTTAAATCAAAAGTGCTTAGATACTTGGCAGAAGCCAGTGTATCTATTAGCTCATCTGCCCTGGGCATAGGGTAAGCATCAGTTTTTGTTACTTGATTGTGACCCTCTATAGTTCTCACAAACCCGCATTTCTTTCTTTCCTTCTTTTCTATGAGGTTTGGGGACAAGTACCACTGGGCTAGCCCAGGGGCTTTCAGAGGGTTCAATCACTCCAAGGTATAACATTTTCTGTACCTCTTGTTTGATACAGTCTCTGACATGGTCAGGCTGTCTATAAATTTTATTTTTGACAAGTAAACTGTCTCCAGTGTCAATTGTGTGCTCCCACCAGGTAGTTGTGCCTGGAACTAGTGAGAAGAGGTCAGAGAATTGTCCAAGGAAATTTATACAGTTGTCCTTCTGCTCAGCAGTAAGGCAATCTGCCAGTACAACTCCCTCCACTAAGCCATCAGCTTCAGTGGTGTAGAAAAGGTCAGGGACAGGGTCACTCTCTTCTTCCTGCCCTTCATCTGTGGCCATAAGCAGGGTTAAGTCAGCCCTGTTATAGTAAAGTTTTAGGCGATTGACATGAAACACCCTAAGGAGGTTTCTGGCAGTGCTCAGGTCTACCAAATAGGTGACCTCAACTTTCTTTTCCAGAAATGAGATGGGGTCCACTCCATTTATCCTGGAGTGCTCTTGGTGCCACAGGCTCCAATACCCACACCTTCTGTCCTGGTTGGTACTGAGTCAGGAAAGCCTTCTGGTCATACCATTGCTTTTGGACCTCTAGGCTGGCCTGAAGGTTTTTAGTGGCCTTTTTCATCTACTCAGCTATCCTTGATTTGAGGCCAAGCACATAGTCCACAATGTGAACCCTCCTTCACAAGAGCAAGGGAACCTCTTACAAGGTGTCCAAAGAGGAGTTTAAAGGGGCTGTAGCCCACTCCTTTCTGGGTACCTCCCTATAAGCAAAAAGGAGGCATGACATCAAGACATCCCATCTCCTCCTGAGTTTTTCTGGGAGTCCCATGATCATGCTTTTGAGAGTTTTGTTAAATCTCTCAACCAATCCATTTGTCTGTGGATGATAAGGAGTGGTGAACTTGTAGGCAACACCACACTCCTTCCATGTTGCTTTGAGATATGCAGACATAAAGTTACTACCTCTGTCTGATACCACTTCCTTAGGGAAACTCACTCTGGAAAAGATTCCCAGGAGGGCTTTTGCCACTGCAGGAGCTGTAGTGGTCCTTAAGGGTATAGCTTCAGGGTAAGTGGCATCGTCCACTACTACTAAGATGAATCTGTTTCCTGAAGCTGTTGGCGGGTCAAGGGGACCTACAATGTCAGCCCCTCTCAAAGGGCACCCCAACCACTGGAGGTAGAATTAAAAGGGCCTTGGGTGTGCCACCAGTCTTACCACTGGCTTGGCAGGTCACACAGGAGCGACAGAACTCCTTTGTGTCCTCTGACATGTGAGGCCAGTGAAACA
Source organism: Pleurodeles waltl (assembly GCF_031143425.1). Lineage (NCBI taxonomy): Eukaryota > Metazoa > Chordata > Amphibia > Caudata > Salamandridae > Pleurodeles > Pleurodeles waltl. The sequence goes on from NC_090436.1 coordinate 845,805,582, forward strand.
GTGAAACAAGTCTGTCCCATGTTTTACTTTGGCCCACTTGCCCAGCCAAAGGAATGTCATGAGCTAAAGTCAGAAGAAACTCCCTATACTGCAAAGGGATGACCAGTCTCCTGGCAGCTCCAGGTTTAGGATCCCTTTCCTCAGTATAGAGAAGGTTGTCTTTCCAATAGACTTTGTGGGTATCAGTGACATCCCCATTTTGCTGTTTGACAGCTTGCTGTCTTAAACCCTCTAGTGTCGGACAGGTCTGCTGTGCCACACTCCGCTCTTTCCTAACAGGCCCCCCTGCACCACAAAGCTCAGCAGTGTCAGCTGCCAGCTCCTCTGGTGTAGGTTCTGCACAGGGAGAGGATTTCTCTTCCTCAGAAGGGGAATCTCCTGGCGATGGAGGGATAGTTGGCAAGGATTTACCCTTTCTACCCCTAGTTTTTGGGAGCACCTGGTCCATTTTTCCAGGATCCAAGTTTCCCTCTCCTCTCTGCTTCTGGCCCTAAGCCATTGTGAGAGCAAAGGTACGCCCTGGAATTCCCAACATTGCTGCATGTGCCTCCAACTCCACCTCAGCCCAAGCTGATGTTTCCAATAATTTCCTAGTAAGCAGTCTACAGGCAAATCAGTGGCTACCATTACTTTCATTGGGCCAGTAACCCCCCTCAGTTGAGATTCACAACAGCCATGGGGTGGCTAAGAGTGTTGTTATGAGCACCATTCACTTGGTACTGCTGAACAAGTAGGTGTTGTTCGGGGGCAGCCAGTTTCTGTATCACCATGGTGACACTGGCTCCTGTGTCGCTGTAGGCCTCAACCTCAACACCATTTATTATGGGTAGTTGCTTGTATTTACCCATATTAAGGGGACAAGCAACTAAGGTGGCAAAGTCAATACCACCATCAGAGACTAAAACAGCCTCTGTGGTCTTCCCTAACTAGACCAACCCTCACTACATTACCAATGGTGAGCCCAGCTACACCCTTTGTCTGGCTATTTGTAGGGTTCTTTCCACCACAACTGCTATTACTAGGGGCACTGGTGGACGCAGTTGGGGTTGTGGTGGTGGGAGCCTTGGTGTTTTTCTTTGGGCAAGTGGGATCATTTCCCAATGGCCTTTACTTTTACATAAATAACAACATGGCTCATTTTGATTGTGAGAAGAGAATTTGGACCCACATCACCCAGAGGATTTTTGTGGGCCTGACGAAGACTCAGAATTATGTTTGTCCTCACCCTTGTCATGAGACTTACCAGCCTTCTTCTTGCCATCCTTGTCAACCCCTGTATGAGTTTTTCTGCTCACTCTTGTTCTGACCCATTTGTCTGCCTTCTTTCCCAATTATTGGGGAGAGGTCAGATCTGAGTCTGCCAAATACTGATGCAACAAGTCTGACACACAATTATTCAAGATATGCTCTCTCAAAATTAGATTATTTAGGCTTTCATAATCAGTCACTTTACTGATATGTAATCATCCCTCCAAAGCCTTCACTGAACAGTCTACAAAGTCTGTCCAGTCTTTCTAGTATCACTGAACGTTATCCTGTATTGTTCAGTGGTTAAGCCAAATCCATCTAAAAGTGCATCCTTCAAAACTTTCTAATTGTTGACATCACTCTCCCTGACAGTAAGGAGTCCGTCCCTACCTTTGCCAGTGAAGGATAGCTACAATATAGCAGCCCACTGCCTTTGAGGGTCCAACTGTACCATACAAGCCCTCTCAAGTGCAGAAAAACACTTGTTAATGTCATCCCCCTCCTTGTAAGAGGGGACAATATTATGCAGGTTTCTTGAATCTGTTTCTCTAACAGGATGACTATCAAGATTGCTGCTGTTGCTGCCACCATGGGGAACTAACCCCAACTTCTGTCTTTCTCTCTCTACATCTGAGGATTCCCTATCTAAGGCCAACTGCAGCTGCTTTAGCCTCAGTCTGGCCTCTTCCAACCTCCGCTTTCTGAGTTCCCTGTCTAGGGTGTTATCCTCAGGGTGGGAGGCTTTGGAAACCTCTGTTACAGAGGAAATGTGAGAATGTGCAGAAGTGGACCTTTCTCTTACTGCCTGAACCATAGTGACCTGGTCTTTAGGAGTGAAAGGTGTTCTACTGCTATGTGACCCCTCCCACTACCAGCTCCACTAGGTGTCCCATTAAGTGAAAGATCTTTGGAAGTACCCTGCCCAGAGTTCTCAGGACCCTCCCCTGAATCTATCTGGGTACTCCACTCCTCTACCCCCTGATCCTGGATTTGACCAGTCTGACTCTTATCACTTTCAAGGAGAAGGTTAAGAAGGAGATCCTCAGTAGGGGTCTTACCAATCACCAAACCTCTTTCTATACAGAGACCCCTCAAACTTTTAAAGTTTAGATTGTCATAAGTTGTTTTCACAACTGTGGGTGTAGCCTCTACCATAGGCATGGTGAAAAGAAAGAGGTGAGGGGATAAGAGAAAAAGTTTTGAGCTTTCAAGAACAGACAGAAAAAACTTTTTCAAACTTTTTAGAAACTTTTTAGAAAGTTCTTAAAGTGAAAGTAAGGCTGTTAAGTTTACTTGTGTATATTTTTAAGTATTAGGAATATGGTTTTCTTATGAAATGCACCAATGACAAAGTGGTAAAGCAGTTACAAGTACTTATCCCACCGCTGCACCACCAATGTAGGAGGCTGGCCTGGCCTGTAGTGGGTACCAATGGTACTTTAACCTTATACCAGGTCCAGTTATCCCTTATTAGTAGAGTGTAGTAGTGTTCTAGTAGCATAGGCTGATAGAGGTAGCTATAGCAGAGCAGCCAGGGCTGAACTAGGAGACATGCAAAGATCATGCAACACCACTTATATCATATAGGAACTATATCATAAGAAAGACAATACTCATAGTTACTAAATATAAAGGTACTTTATTTTAGTGACAATGTACCAAAAATATCTCAGAGGATATACTACCTTCAGAGGTAAGTAACATACACAAAATATACCCAACTAACCAAATCAGGTAAGTAAAACAGTCAGAAACTAGTTCAAACACTGTAAAACACAAAAGGATGCAATAGGCCTTGGGGCAACACAAGCTATATACTAAGTAAGTGGAATGCGAACCACAAATGCACCCCTAGGCAAGTGTAGAGGGTCACTGGCAGTGTGAGAAAACACTAAGAGCCAGATGTATGAAAGCTTTTTGCATTCGCAAACGGTGCGAATGCCCATTTGCGAATACAAAAAGCCATTCCAGAATGTATGAAAGACATTCAGAATGCAATTTTAAGGAATCCCTAAAATAGCGATTCCTTAAAATTTCAATCCTGTTTAGAGAGTCGCAAATTGCGACTCTCTAAATAAGAAATTGCAAATAAGGATTCCTTATTTGCAATTTCTAAGCACATGTAAAAAGCAATTCCTAAATGCAATTCGGGCATTTAGGAATCGCTATTTACCAGCAGGTTGAACCTGTTGGTAACCATGTGCAAATTTTAAAAATGCATTTAAAATGCATTTTTTAAATTTACATGTAATGCACACATGCCCTTTTGGCATGTGTGCACCTTACATGTGGCAAAAATGTATTTTGGGGTGCTGCAGAGGGGGCCTTAGGCCCCCAGCACCCTGGGGTTTTGCATTTCCAAAATTGCGATTTCTGGTTAAGAAATCACAATTTTGGAAATGCAAAAAATTTGCAGGTATGGGCCCTTAGGTGCGAATCGGGCCGGTATCGCAATTTGCGATTCGGTAATAGCATTTGCGATTTTTAAGAAATCGCTATTACCGATTCGCAAATGTGATACATTGCATTTTGCAAATCAGAAATAGTGATTTCTTAAAAATCGCTATTTCTGACTCTCAAAAGGCCTCCTTGATACATCTGGCCCTAAGTGTGTAAAGGAGACTATTTCCCCCAAAACACACTAAAGTCGTGATAAAGGATTTTGCAAGGACCACAACAGACTGCAAAGCACTGAAGATGGATTCCTGGACCTGAAGACCTGCAAAGGAAGGGGACCAAGTCCAAGAGTCGCTAAAGTGTCCGGGGAGGGCAGGAGCCCACTAAACCCCGGATGAAGGTGCAAAATGTCTCCCTCTGGTTGAAAGAAGATGCTGGTTTTGTACAAACAAAAGGAGGTAGGAGGTTCTGCTTTGTGCAGAAGATGCCCCACAGCGCACTGGAGGATGCAGCATTGTTTTCTTGGCAAAATACCGTAAACAAGCCCTGTTACGTGCAAGAGTCGCAGTTGAAGAAAAAGGGTGCTGCCAGGGCCCAGGAAGGACCAGGATGTCGCCACTCAGGTGAAGAGACAGAGGGGCCCCTCAGCAATGTAGAGAGCCCACTGAGAGGAAGGAAGCACCCTCAGAAGTCCTTGAAAAAGGTCCAAGAAGACTGAACATGGCGGTCGTCTCAACACTGCAAAGAGAGGTCCCACAACACCGGAGGTCAACTCAGGGAGCTGAGCATCGCAGGACGGAGTCCTAGGGACCTAGGCTCAGCTGTGCATGCAGGATTTCTTGGAAATGTGCACAGAAGCCCTTGTGGCTGCAGATCACATGGCACACAGGAATACTGTCTGGGTAGGGGAGGCAAGGACTTAACCTCTTCCAAATTTGGACAGTTGGACCACTGGATAGTCTGGGTCACATGGGTCCACAATCTGTGTTCCAGAGGCCACGCTCGTCAGGTTGACAGGGGACCCAGAGTACTGTTGAAGCTAAAGTTTGGTACCTGCTGGAGCAGGGGGAAGATTAAGTCGACTCATGGGAGATTTATTTGTGGCTTCCAGTGCAGGGTGAAGGCAGGCAGGCTCCAGAGCATGCACCACCAGGAAAAAGTCAAGAAAGCCGTCAGGATTAGGTGCTACAATGTCGCTGGTAGTCTTCTGGCTACTTTGTTGCAGCTTTGCAGGCGTCCTGGAGCAGTCAGCGGTTGATCCTTGGCAGATGTCAAAGAGAGAAGTGCAGAAGAGCCCTGATGGATTCTTGCAAGTCATAATCTGAAGAGAAGCCCACAGGAGCGACCCTAAATAGCCCTCAGAGGAGGATTGTCTACCTTGCCAGGTATGCACCTATCAGGAGGAGTCTCTGACGTCACCTGTTGGCACTGGCCACCCAGAGGCCTCCAGAGTGTCCTCACACCTCTGAAAACAAGATGGAAGAGGTCTGAGGCACACTGGAGGAGCTCTGGATGGAGTGGTCACTCCCCTTTCCTTTGTCCAGTTTCGTGCCAGAGTAGGGTCTGGGGTTCCCTAAACCGGTGTAGACTGGCTTCTGCAAGGAGGGCACCATCTGTGACCTTCAAAGCATTTCCAGAGGATGGGGGAGGCTACCTCTCCCCAGCCTGTAACACCTATTTCCAAAGGGAGAGGATGTATCACCCTGTTCTCAGAGGAAATGCTTTGTTCTGCCTTCCTGGGACTGGGCTGACCAGACCCCAGGAGGGCAGAACCCTGTCAGTGAGGTGGCAGCAGCTGTAGTTGCACATGCAGGCCTCAGAGAGCTGGTTTGGCAGTACTGGGGATCCATAGTGGAGCCCCCAGGATGCATGGAATTGGCTCCCCAATACCATGTTTGGAATGGAGGGACAATTCCATGATCTTAGACATGTTACATGGCCATATTCAGAGTTAACTTTGTGAAGCTACTTATAGGTATTGACCTATATGTAGTGCATACATGTAATGGTGTCACCGCACTCACAAAGTCCGGGGAAACGGCCCTGAACTATGTGGGGGCACCTTTGCTAGTGCAAGTGTGCCCTCACACTTAGTAAATTTGCACCTGTGACACGAGAGTGTGCAGAGGTAGATCTTTCCCTAATCTTAGTAACCCTGGTAACCTGACCTCTAGGTGTGAAGGGAGCCCTTCCAGAGTGACTACCCCTCCCACTGCCAGCTACACTAGATGGTTTGCTAGGGAGAAGATCTTTTAAAGAACCCTCCCCTGAATCTTCAGGATGATCCCCTGATTCTAAGGGTATATAATCCTCATTCTCCTTCTCCTCCTGGTTACCAGTCTGCTCCTGCTCATCCTGAAGAAGGAGACTTAAAAGAAAATTCTTGTTAGGGATCTTTCCTACATCTAAGTTCCTCTCTGAGCAAAGTCCCTTGAGTTCTTTGAAGGTCAGACCGTCATAGGGTGTACCCATGACCTCAGAGCTAGGCCCAGCAGTAGACATGGTGTAGTGAGTGTTAGGGTAGTGTAAGTAGAAAGAAAAACCTACTCTACCTAACCCCTAGTCTCTTAGAAAGGAAAGTACGAGACTAGATCCTATGCTAGGTATATGTATGTATAGCTCTAGGTATAGAGTACACTTTCCTGTGGAAAGCACCAATGACAGAGTGATAAGGCAATTGCAAGTACTTATCCCACCGCTTAACCACCAATGTAGGAGGCTGGCCTGGTTTGTAGTGGGTGCCAAAGGTACTTACACCTTATACCAGGTCCAGTTATCCCTTATTAGTGAAATGTAGTGAGTGTTTAGAAGCCAGGCTCTTTAGGGGTAGTATGGGCGAGCAGCCAAGGCCTAACTGTAGGAAAGTACCATCTTTCTTGGTATGTTACCCCCCATTTTACATGTATGTCAGTATGTTTTTGCCTTTTTCACTGGGATCCTGCTAGCCAGGACCCCAGTGCTCATAGTTTGTGGCCTAAATGTGTATGCCTGTGTAGTGTCTAACTGTGTCACTGAGGCTCTGCTAATAGAAACCTCAGTGCTCATGCTCTCTTTGCCTTTAAATTTGTCACTATAGGCTAGTGACTACATTTACCAATTTCAATTGGCATACTGGACCCCCTTATATGTCCCTAGTATATGGTACCTATGTACCCAGGGCATTGGGGTTCCAGGAGATTCATATGGGCTACAGCATTTCTTTTGCCATCCATAGGGAGCTCAGACAAACCCTTACACAGGACTGCCATTGCAGCCTGCGTGAAACAACGCACACGTTATTCACAGCCATTTTCACTGCACTTAAGTAACTTATAAGTCACCTATATGTCTAATCTTTAATTGCTGAAGGTTAGGTGCAAATTTACTTAGTGTGAGGACACCCTGGCACTAGCCAAGGTGACCCCACATTGTTCAGGGCAAATTCCCCAGACTTTGTGAGTGGGGGGACACCATTACACGCATGCACTACACATAGGTCAGTACCTATATGTAGCGTCACAATGGTAACTCCGAACATGGCCATGTAACATGTCTAAGATCATGGAATTGTCCCCCCAAGCCAAATCTGGTATTGGGGTGCCAATCCCATGCATCCCCGGGGCTCCAGCATGGACCCCGGGCACTGCCAAACTAGCTCTCTGGGGTTTCCTCTGCAGCTACCACTGCTGCCAACCCTCAGACAGGTTTCTGCCCCTCTGGGGTCTGGGCAGTCCAGTCCAAGGAAGGCAGAACATAGGATTTCATCTGAGAAAGGGTATTACACCCTCTCCCTTTGGAAATAGGTGTTAAGGGCTGGGGAGGAGTAGCCTCCCCCAGCCTCTGGAAATACTTTGAAGGGCACAGATGGTGCCCTCTTTGCATAAGCCAGCCTACACCGGTTCAGGGATCCCCCTAGCCCTGATCTGGTGTGAAACTTGACAAAGGAAAGGGAAGTGACCCCTCCCCTGTCCAGCACCTCCCAGGGGAGGTGCCCAGAGCTCCTCCAGTGTGTTCCAGATCTCTGCCATCTTGGATGCAGAGGTGTGAGGGCACAATGGACAGCTCTGAGTGGCCAGTGCCAGCAGGTGATGTCAGAGACCCCTCCTGATAGGTGCTTACCTTTCTCTGTAGCCAATCCTCCTCTTGCAAAAGTGCACAGAAGCCCGAGCAGCTGCAGTTCACGCAGTACACAGGATTACTGTCTGGAGTGGGGGCAAGGACTTACCTCCACCAAATTTTCCAGAAGGGCCACTGGACTGTCGGGGACACTTGGACCCAGCTCCTGTGTTCCAGGGACCACGTTCGTCAAGATGAGAGGGGACCCAGCGGTGATGCAGAAGTTTGGTGCCTGCATTGACAGGGAGAAGATTTTGTCGACCCACAGGAGATTTCTTCCTGGCTTCCAGTGCAGGGTGAAGGCAGACAGCCCTCAGAGCATGCACCACCAGGAAACAGTCAAGAAAGTCAGCAGGATGAGGCGCTACAATGTTGCTGGTAGTCTTCTTGCTACTTTATTGCGATTTTGCAGGCGTCCTGGAGCAGTCAGCGGTGGATCCTTGGCAGAAGTCAAAGAGTGAAGTGCAGAGGAACTCTGGTGAGCTCTTGCATTTGTTATCCGACGAGAAACCCACAGGAGAGACCCTAAATAGCCCTCAGAGGAGGATTGGCTACCTAACCAGGTAAGAGCCTATCCGGAGGGGTCTCTGACGGAACTAGCCACTCAGAGGTCTCCACTGTGCCCTCACACCTCTGGATTCAAGATGGCAGAGGTCTGGGACACACTGGAGGAGCTCTGGGCACCTCCCCTGGGCAGGTGCTGGTCAGTGGAGTGGTCACTCCCCTTTCCTTTGTCCAGTTTTGCGCCAGAGCAGGGCTGGGGGGATCCCTGAACCGGTGTAGGCTGGCTTATGCAAGGAGGGCACCATCTATGCCCTTCAAAGCATTTCCACAGGTCAGAAGAGGCTACCCCTCTCAGGCTGTTAACACCTATTTCCAAAGGGAGAGGGTGTAACACCCTCTCTCAGAGGAAATCCTTTCTTCTGCCTTCCTGGGACTGGGCTGCCCAGGCCCCAGGAGGGCAGAAACCTGTCTGAGGGTTGGCAACAGCAGTAGCTGCAGAGAAAACCCCAGAGAGCTAGTTTGGCAGTACCCGGGCTCGATGCTGGGGCCCCGGGCCATGGAATTGTACCCCCAATACCAGAATGGTATTGGGGTGACAATTCCATGATCCTAGACATGTTACATGGCCATGTTCGGAGTTACCATTGTGACGCTACACATAGGTATTGACCTATATGTAGTGCACACGTGTAATGGTGTCCCCGCAATCGCAAAGTCCGGGGAATTTGCCCTGAACAATGTGGGGGCACCTTCACTAAGTGAGGGTTAGACATATAGGTGACTTATGAGTTACTTAAGTGCATTGCAAAATGGCTGTGAAATAATGTGGACATCATTTCACTCAGGCGGCAGTGCAGTCCTGTGTAAGAATAGTCTGAGCTCCCTATGGTTGGCAAAAGAAATGCTGCAGCCCATAGGGATCTCCTGGAACCCCAATACCCTGGATACCTAGGTACCATACACTATGGAATTATAAGGGTGTTGCAGTGTGCCAATCAGAATTGGTAAAATTAGTCACTAGCCTGCAGTGACAAATTTAAAAGCAGAGAGAGCATAAACACTGAGGTTCTGGTTAGCAGAGCCTCAGTGATACAGTAAGGCACCACACAGGGAACACATACAGGGCACACTTTAAAAGCACTGGGGTCCTGGCCAGCAGGATCCCAGTGACACAGGCAAAAACAAATGGGGGTAACATGCCAGGCAAGATGGTCCTTTCCTACAGTTGTTAAGTGCGGAGGAACATGATTTGCCAACTTTTAGGTGAGAGACAATGACAGTCCATAGCAGACAGGTCAACAGTGTGTCTTTAAAGAGTTCACATATCCAACTGTGCTAACACTGGCATGATATCAAGCACAGGACAAAGGAAAATACTGCCCATGTGGCATGGGTGGTGCATTCCGGGAACTCTTACGGGTGAAGATGATCTGTTTCACATCTTCATCCTCCGATGTGTGTGGTGTCTCCTCTGCCCTTGATGGTGGTGGTGGGGAGGTAGAGTGGGCCACACACATTTTAGTGGTTGGAGATGTGGAGTCCCAATTCCCAGCAGCTGTCTCTGTGGCACTACATATGGCATCAGTGTAGCAAGGAGGAACTGTTGATTTTTTAGGAAAGCAGCAACATCCCGGTGGTTGGCAGCCATGTCTGCCCTAAGGGAGACGAATTCCTGGTGCATGGAGACCATCTTGTTTTCAAGCACACTGCTGCCAGTTTAGGAGGGCAGTTGTTGTGGCCTCTCCCTCATGGCAGCACCTATGTCCCTCAGACACTGCTGTATTCCATGCAGTGGGGATTGTGTGCCTCGTTTGGCTGCAGTCTGTTTATTGGCTGTGATGAGGCACATGCGCATACCCTCTAAGATGGATGCCACAGTCTCCATCCCCACCCATACCTCCTTGGCCAGCTCCCATTGGACTCCTACCACTGTCCTATCAAAGCTGGTCCCTGGGTGCTCGGAGTCCTCAGCTGTGTTTTTGCTGGCAGGTCTTACTATTGGGTTGTTGGGTGGGGCATTTGGGATGACTGCTACATCATTTGTCCTCCTTGCGACTGGAGGTGGTGTCTGGAGGGATACGAGGACTTCTTGGAGGGTCTCTTGGCTGATGGTTGTTAGCTGGTCATCCAGGTCATCCGGTAACTCCAGGACAGGCAGATCAGCAGAAAAGCCATCATCCTCTACAATGAGATGGTATAAAATCAATCTTTCTGTGTTGTGGCAGTTGACATGTCACGTCACTGACTTGCTATTGGAGGCTCATTGTCATCTTACTTCCCACAGATTGTTCCTGTACACCATGGTTGCCGTCTAATAGACCTTTGCCCCACCTGAGTGTCACATGAGGGGCAGCTCAGTGGCACAATTGTCTGCGTCTTATCTACTAGGTGTGATGTGTATCCTTTTTGTGGCTTGACACCATCTTTTTGTTGTCAACCCTCCCTACACATCCATTTGCTTGGTATGGCCTTGTAGTGGGTGTTGCAGTGATCAAGCCACAGCACCACACATGGCAATATGTCTCTGTCCTAGTCTTACATGTTTCACATACACCTGTGCAGTACTGAAACCTTGCTCCACCCCAGGGATGACATTGCCAGAACACTATGCTATTGTTTCCTTTGATAGCTCTTCATGTTGATGTATGTGTATGTGTGCTACATTGTACAGCACACATAGACCTAGCAGATCTCCATTTCAGCTTCTGTCTGTGCTGGAAGGTGTGCCTCGCTACATAACTATGATATCCCTCTCAATGCAACAATCCTTCCACTAAGATGCAAGAGTTGCAGCATAGTGGCAGTGCAGCTAAATTGACACATGCACAGGGGTAGACCCAGGGATGGCCAGCATGGGTATCATTTTTTGCTGTGTACATCATTTTGTATATGACAGTGCCTGACGGGAACATAGTTCATGGACATAGCCAGTTAACTGGAGTTGAACTTAGATCAGGTCCTTGAGATTGTTTGATGATGTTGCAGATAGCCATACTGGTCCCTCATTACAAGTGTGGCAGACCTATGACCACCTGACTGCCATTGTCTAAATGACCACCCCCAACAGTGGAAGTGGTATTGGCACTTGTTGTCAATGGGGAATTCCCCATGGGCCAATGGTCTGGCACTGACAGGTTTGCAGCATCTTACAGATTGGCAATGCCATCTGTCATGTGACACCAGACCAGTATTATGATAAACGCTCCCCTCCAGGTCTGTTCCAGCTTTTCCACCAGCCTTTGCATGGCGGTGAAACCCTGTGCAAAGGTTGGTGGTGATGTGATGTGGTGTGCCCCTGGGTGCCCATGCACAGCCCATGTACCTGGCATGGGCAGTGCAGGGGGTCTCATGCTCTGCCCCTTTGCCCTTTCCACTGCCTGATTTGCAGGGCTAATTGCAGCGTGCCCTGTCATACCCAATGAACTCCAAGACTGGCACTGACTCTATTTAACACATCAACAATGTGGTGCTAAGTGCCCCACAGCGCTACCGTGAGCAGACAGATTTCCATCCGCCATCCCAACGTGTAACTCATAATGCGAACCGCAAAGGGTACACTGCACTGGCAGTCTTACCAACACCAAACTTGTCAATGCACCATCCCCCGCCCGTCAATGTGAAATTATACACCATTATGTTCACTGTCATACACCATGTGTTGTATGTGTGTGTTTATTTCCTCATTCCAATTTGTCTCACATGGTTGTGTCAGAGTAGTTGTGGGCTCAGGCTGTAACTGCTGTGACCTACAGTTTGCTATCTGTGGTACATATTTTCTGTAGTGGCACATTTCTGTTCAGCATCAAGATGTGTGGTTCCACAAAACACCAGTTTAGTTGGTTTGGGTAGTGGCATGTTTCCGGTGATACAGGACCAGCCTGCTATTCCCCCAGCTCCTGCTCAGATAATTTTTCCCTGCACCCAGGGGGCACCCTTACTGCGTGATGGAGTGGTGGCTGCCTTATTTGGATGTATTGTCAATGTGCGGGGTGGTGGTGCTACCAGCACATGTCTCGGTACTGTTGGGACAGTTGCAATTAATGTGAGCAATGAAGCAAGGCAGTTGCAAGGTGTTACTGCAAGGGACATCACCATGACGTAAGACCAGGAATGGTATTGACTGACAACCTAGCCTCTGAAGTCTTGGTCGTATTGGTAGGGTTAATAAGACTACATGCAAGGAATGTTGTGAAGACACAACCAGAGGCACAGTCATTATACATGGCATCCATCCCATGTGCTGCTTGTGTACATGTAGGTATTTAGGCTTGGTGATTGACATATGTTCAGGTTGTGTATGTGTTGTGGTGCATGGCACTACCAAGGACTAGGTACATGTCTAGCTTACGTCAGCAGGGTGCAACTTGCATTATGGGCAATGTGTCCCTCTACTTTCCTTTGACATGTATTGTGTGAGTCCTATATGCCTCCCCCTTCTAGCATTTGACAATTTAGCATTAACTTCCCCATGCAACTTACCATACATTTGTGGTGTTTCCTGGTAGTATGAGCTGTCCTGCGATTCCAGTGACCAGTTTCTCAGGGATGACCTCTGCAACCATCTCCTCCATCTCATCCAAGTCCTCTTGAGGTGATGGACTACCACCTCCAGCTTGCAGTGCTGCCTTCCTGTTCCTTGCCATTTTTTTCCTTTGTCCTTCGCTTACAATCATGTCAGTGTTTCTTGTACTCTTTTACCGTCTCCTCACCTCTGCCACACTGTTAATCTTGTCTACTATCTGCTGCCAGATTGCCTCTCTCCTGCCAATTGGCAATTTGGAGATGAGGAAGAGTTGATGTTGATGGTCTGTCACCTCTCTCACCAGTATTTCGTGCTCCTCCACACTGAAACAACACTTTTTCTTTTTCTTCTCCCAACCCTGGGTCTTGTCTGTGTCCTTCTGGCTGGTTCCTGGTTGAATGGAGTCACACTGGGGTCTCTCCTGGCTTTCTGGCTCCCTTTTGTCTCTCCTTTGCACTGTTTTCTCAGTTAAAGTCTGTATTTGACACTAATTCAGGTAAAAATGGTGCATTTCTATTTTGTGACATGTTTACGCGTCGTAAAAACAGGTTAAGGTCATTTTTCCTGCTTTACCCTCATTTTGGCTTATGACAAGGCACAATGGCTAACGTACATTGTTTTGACTCTAACCTGTTTTTAGTGCCACCCAGCACCATAGTATAAATATGACACTTGGGTGTTGTTAAAAAATCGGCGCTAGTCAGTGCTAAACTGAACGGATTATTCAATTAGTTGGAAGAGCCTTGAGAGTGCCCTGTCTACGACTCCCCTAGCGCTTGCCGTGACTGCCACTGCAGTAAAAAATGGCGCAAGTAAATTTAACAGATTTACTTACATCATATTTTATGACACTTTTAACACCCCCTCAGAGCAGGCGTTAAAAGGGGGCCTCCATTATTTATAATGGGCCCCTATGTACTCTGCAGGAGCAGCATCAATATTTTGAATTAATAATAATGACATTATTGCCCCTTAGCCTGCACCATGGTGCGCCGTATCTTAGATACAGCGTGCACATGGTGGCAGTAGGGGGGAGCTAAGGGGTGCAAGGAAAGTGGTGCTGCACTAGGTGCAGTGCCATTTTTCTTCAATAGCCCCATAACCCCAATGTACTTTGGGTATATCCGTGAACAGGTAGGTCCCAGTCTCCTGTTTGTTCTCAAAGCACTTTTTGGCTGAATGTGTAACAATACCCAGCTTTTTGGTTTTGGATGTTAGGGCACTTTTTGCACCACTTCCAAAGGTCCAGGACTGGACGGGCACTACTTGGAGGGTAGGTCTCATTTCAGACAAGGTCCAGGTGCAGGATTCAAGTTGCTGGAGCTTTTTGTGTCCCTGTAGGTTAGAACAGGAGGCCAGCCAACTAACTCTTGTAGTCCTAGGTTCAAGCAGGAAGGTAGTCCTAAAACACAGGACAGTCCTCTGAAGGTTCAAACCAGGCTTCAATCAGCAAGGCAGTCCTCTAGGAGCTGCAGGGATGTCCTTTGAAGTACAAAGCATGTCTCAACTGGCAGGGCTGTCTTCTGCAGGTCTAGGAGTGGCTGAAAAGAGGGTTTGAGGGTTCTATTTTTATACCTGGTACCAGGAGTGACGTGGAGGAATCTTCCAGAGTTTTTCCCTTACAAATGATGCCGGAATTTCCTTCCTCTCTGTCAGACTCCAAGAGGTCTAAGATGACAAATGACTGATGTGAACTTCTTTGACAGTGTGCTGAGGCAGCTCATTGAAATATATGTGGGGCAGGAAACAGCAGCGCACCTCCCGTCCTAGCAGGCTAGATCATTCAGCCAACACTTAATCCCCTTTGTGTCACTGTCTGGAAGGAATGCACAAAGGCTGACTACCAATTGTTTATGGTCATATAACTCATGATACAGGCTGCAGACATCAAATGGTTAGAGCAAGAAAATGCCAACTTTCTAAAAAGTGCCATTGTTAGAACTCTGCCTTTAAATCCAACTAACCGAAAAAGATGATTTTAAATTATATTTTTAGACCAAAGATGGCATTTCTACCTCATCAGAAACAAAAGCTGTGACTCATTACACTTAAAAAAGGTAACCCTATGTTATCTTATGGGAGAGGCTGGCTTTGCAGCAGTGAAAATTGAATTTAAGAGTTTTTCACTAGCAGGACATGTAACACTCAAAAGTATATTCCCAACTTTGTAAATGCACTGAACTCTGCCCTTAGGGCTGTCTAGGGCCTACCTTAGGTGTGACCTATTTGTATTTTGTGTATGGGTGGGTGGAATTTTAATTTCACCAGCAGATTTGGAGGAATTTGGTAACCCTGCATTTCTCTTGTAAGGCAGAATTACTGACTAAATTCCACTATTCTGCCTGCTGAATTAATCAGCAGTGTTTTTTTCATTTAATAGGACTGGAAGAGGGAGTGGTCACTCTGTGTTTGAAAACCACTGCAGCTAAAGTTTAATCTGCAGTGGATTTTAAACATAAAGGGACTGCTCCCTCTTCTATCCCTGGTTCAACCACTGCACAGTAGGGCATACCCGTCTGCCCCTTAAATAAGTATGTAAATACACTGAGGAATACGCACTGGAGTGGATACCCCTTGGTGCCCTAACATACTCATGTAAGGGCACTGAAGGGCATGCACTGCATTGCACATCATTGCAGATCACGGTATACCCCTTGGTGCCCTTACATGAGTATGTGAGGGCCCTCAGTGGTATGCAGTAGAGTGGATACCCCTTAGTGTCCTTGCATACTTATGTGAGGGCTCCGAAAGGTATGTACTGCACTGCTGTGCACTGCAGTGCATACCCCTTGGTGCCCTTACAAAATTATGTAAAGGCACTGACGGATATAAATTGCAGTGGATACACCTCGAGGCCCTTACATACTTCTCTAAGGGCAGCAAAGGGAAGGCACTGCATTGCACTGCAGTGCATGTATCTCAGTGTTCTTACATAAGTATGTAAGGGCACTGAGTGGCATGTACTGGAGTGGACACCCTTCAGTATCCCAACATATTTATGTGCACTGCAGTGAAAGAGCACAGAGGGCTATGCACTGCACATTGCTATGCCCACTCTGCCCCTTTGCAGAATTCCATGGACTCTTGCAGAATTTTAATGCAATGCTGAGGAATTCCACGGAATGAAATTCCTCCAATTCCACCCACCCACATTAAAAAGAAAGGTTTTACTTGGAAAATGAGTTGTTTTGCCTAGCTGATCTGGCAGTTTCAAACTGCACAGAGGCTGCAATGGCAGGCCTGAGACGTGTTTTAAATATCTGCCCAAGTGGGTGGCACAATAAGTTCTACAGGCCCATTAGTAGTATTTCATTTACAGATCCTGGGCATATATAATACCACACTAATATGGCTATAGAAGTAAATTAAGGGGGTCATTACAACATTGGCGGTAAATGCAGCTCACCGCAGCTCAGAAGACTGCCAACACACCGCCGTGGCCGCGGAATTCCGCCACAGCTATTATGACCCACAGCTCGGAATCCTCCAAAATTCAGACACCCACACAAGTCTGCCACACCAAAGGTCAGTGATAAACTGGCAATAACAAAACCTCCACGTCACGCCAACAGGAATACGCCCACACTATCACGACCCACGAAATCCACGGTATTCCATTGGCGGTACACACCACAGCGCTCATAATACACACACATTTACAAAACACAACCACATTGGACAAATCGAAATACACACACCACCACAGCTAGGAGGATGGAGCTATGGCACAGAATCATGGACAGGGTCAACACAGTGGGACAGCACCCAAGAACTAGGGATGACATCAGGAAGAGGTGGAACGACCTACGGGGGAAGGTGCGTTCCGTGGTCTCAAGACACCACATCGAGGTTCAGAGGACTGGCGGTGGGCCCCCACCTCCTCCCCCACAACTAACAACATGGGAGGAGCAGGTCTTGGCTATACTGCATCCTGAGGGCCTCGCAGGCGTAGCTGGAAGAATGGACTCTGGTAAGTCAAATCTTTCACTACTTCATCTCCCACCCTACCTGCATGCAATCACATACCCCCACCCTCGCCCTCACCCCATCACTCTAACTCCTCACATATGTCCCACTATCACAACCCACCCATCCCAACACCAAGCCCTGCATGCAACACCAAAGCATGGACACCCATCACCAATGCATGGCCATGGCACATACCCACACACACCCCTAAACAATGATCACCCAAGGTCCTACACAAGAATGCAAGCACTGGGGTACAGGGTCACCCACCCATTGCACACCATGGCACACACAGATGCAATAATTATGCCTTTACACCCCTGCAGGACCCCTACCCAACGTCACCAGACAGGAGGTTCCAGACATGTCCACTCCCCCCACAGAAGAGGCCCAAAGTGATGACAGCAGCTCTGTCCAACTGGATCTAGATGACCAGCCCGGCCCATCTAGGACCTCGGGACAGTCGGTTCCCCTCACACTGGCACAAGCCACCACAGAGCCTCCCCCTCTGGAAACACCAGCACAGTACCCGCCCAGCGGGCCCATACCTCTGTCCCCAGGACACGTCAAGCAGCAGTGTCAACCACTACAGGAAAGCCAGGCTAACCCACCAACCCAACAACAGCAGGGACCTGGGGGCAGTGGCAGTGGGCACACAGTTCAGGGGACAGAGGCCCAGGAACACAGGGGAACTGGGAGGGCTGCTGTGAAACAGGGGGAGGACAGGCCCAGGGAACCCACTCTTCATGAGGCCCTCTCCAACATCATGGGAGCCTACCATCATTCCCAGGAGACAATGGCAACAGTAATGGCCAAGTTTCAGGAGACCCAGCGGCTGCAGGAGGAACAGTATTTGGGGTTCAGGGAGGAACTCAAATCCATCAATACCACCCTGGGCACCATTGTAGGGGTGCTGAAGGAACTCGTCAACACCAGGAGGGACACTGTGGCACAACAAGTGGCCCCTGGCACTACCCTGGACGATTAACTGCCAACCACCTCTGCCGGCGCTAGTGGACAGGAGGCACCACCACAGGACCACAACACCAGCACCCCACCCCATGCAGATGGAGAACCACCCCGCAAACGGTCCCTGAGATCCAGGACAAAGACAGAGAACAATGCCAAGACCCCCACCAGGAAATGAGACCACCCTGATTGTCATCCTTTTGTCCCACTTTGTCAACCTGTCCATTCATCAACTGCCCCAGCTCCACTTCCTATGCCCCTTTGGACAATGCACCTGTGAAACTAATAGATTGGACTCTGCCATGGACATTCCTCCACCATCACCCCTGACCATTTTACAACCCCCTCCACTATTTAGCACTTAAATAAACACCCTTAAATCACAAAACTATCTGCAGTCAGTCTGTGCTTTCACAATTGTGTATTTGCAATAACTGAGGAAAAATGTAATATCCATTGTATTGTCAACATACCTATGTCACACAGCTTTAGTCCATGAGGAAACAAAGCAGATGTCACACAGTGGGACCCACATCTGTGAAATCGAAAGGGAAAGTGACAACTCAGAGTCCATACACTGGGTGAAAGTGACAGACAGATGAGAGGTAGAACAAGTGTATCAGATGTAGCAGGCAGTGATGTCTTCTTACCTGTGTCTCACTGGAAGTATTGATGAATCACTGTGTTTCTGTTGTCGATATCCTCTTCTTCTGCTTCCTCGTCTTCACTGTCCACAGGCTCCACAGCTGCCACAAGACCTCCATCTGGACCATCCTCCTGCAGGAAAGGCACCTGTCGTCGCAAAGCCAAGTTGTGAAGCATACAGCAGGCCACAATGATTTGGCACACCTTCTTTGGTGAGTAGAATGGGGTACCACCTGTCATTTGGAGGCACCTGAACCTGGGCTTCAGGAGGCCAAAGGTACTCTCTATAACCCTCCTAGTTCGCCTATGTGCCTCATTGTAGCGTTCCTCTGCCCTTGTCCTGGGATTTCTCACTGGGGGTCAGTAGCCATTACAGTTTGGGGTACCCAGAGTCACCTGCAAATGTCGAGGAACAACTGTTAGACACACACTAACCCCTAGGGACAACCCCAGACCCAGACACATAGTCACACTTTGGGGGTCATTCTGACCTCGGCGGTAAAAGGCCTATACCGCCGGTCAGAACTCCGCCATACAACCGCCGTGGCCGCGGTAAACCGCCACGGTCATTCTGACCACCAACTGTGAAACAGCCAAAAACCCGACATCCAAGGAAGGCCGCCTCATCAGCGGGCCGCGGAAAATTGGAGATGACCAAACCTTCACCGCCACGCCAACACAAACACGCCCATGCCATTCTGACCAACGAATCCACGCGGCGGTCTTTCAACCGCGGTATTCCATTGGCGATACACACCGCCGCGCTCAAAATACACACACAGCTACAAAACACTGCCACATTGGTCATTTTGAAATACACACACCTGACACACATACAAACAACACTCCCACACATCCAATCAACTATAAAACACACACCCACATCACCCACAAACCCCTACGACCGAAGATCAGAGACGAAGGAGAGAGAGACACATCACAGAATAGAGAGCTACATCACACAGAAGCACACTACACCATCACACACACCACATAGAAGCACAAAGCACCACACACCAACACATTCATCACCATATACACCACCCCACACCTCATCCACACCACCCCATGGCACCCCACAGGCACCCACGCTTTTCGGACCAAGAACTCCGGGTCATGGTGGAGGAAATTATAAGAGTTGAACCCCAGCTCTTCGGCTCACAGGTGCAGCACACCACTATAGCCAGGAAGGCGGAGCTATGGCAGCGGATCGTGGACAGGGTCAACGCAGTGGGACAGCATCCCAGAAATCGAGACGACATCCGCAAACGCTGGAACGACTTACGGGGAAAGGTGCGCTCGATGGTCTCGCGACACAACATCGCAGTGCAGAAGACTGGCGGGGGACCCCCACCCACTCCACCCGAATTCACAGCATGGGAGCAAGAGGTACTAAACATCCTGCATCCTGATGGCCTCGCTGGAGTACACGGAGGAATGGACTCTGGTAAGTACAATCTCAACTACTTCACCCCCCCCCGGCATGCTAACCCCCACCACCACCCTCACCCCCAACCCCCCATCACACATCCTCCCTGAGAATGTCTCTCCAGCACAACCCACCCAACACAACCCCTGCATGCCACCACAAACTATGAACACCCATCACCTAAGCATGACCACTGCACATACCCCCCCCAAACACCCCAACACCTCCCCCAAGGGAATGACAGCACTGGGGGACAAGGGCACCCATAAATCGCACACAATAGCACACACAGAAACAATAACCATACTCTCTTACCCCATGCAGGACCCGAACGCCAACACACCGGCCAGGAGGGTCCCGAAATGTCCACCCCCCCCCGGAAGAGGCCCCCAGTGATGACAGCAGCTCTGTCGACCTGGAACCTGATGACCAGCCCGGACCATCGGGGGCCTCTGGACAGTCGGTTCCCCACACACAGGCCACAGCAGACCCAACCCCCTCTGGGAACAACAGCACAGCTCCCACCCAGCGGGCCCATGCCTCTGTCTCTAGGACAGGTCAATCAGCGGTGTGTCTACCACTACAGGGCACCCAGGCTAACCCACCACCCCAACAACAACAGGGACCTGGGGGCTGTGGTAGTGGGCACACCGTCCAGGGGACAGAGGCCGGGGGAAACCGGGCAACTCGGAGGGTTGCTGTGCGACGGGGGGGGGGAGGAGAGGCCCAGGGAACCCACTCTCCAAGAGGCCCTCACCACCATCATGGCAGCCTACCACCACTCCCAAGAGACGATGGCGACGGTACTGGCCAGGTTCCAGGAGATCCAGGCACAGCAGGAGGAACGCTACATGGGGTTCACCAATCAACTCACCAACATCTCTACCGCTATGGGGAGCAAAGTCCAGGCCCTCAACCAGATAGAAGACACGTTGCGGGACCATGTGGCACCACACAGGGCCCCTGTCACTAGCCCGGACCAGGAACAGCCTACCACCTCCGCCGGCGCTAGTGGACAGGAGGCCCCACCACAACGACAGGCCACCAGAACCCCACCTCCTGCTGAAGAACAACCACCCCACAAGAGGAGCCTGAGATCAAAAAAATAGACAGAGTAGGATGTTAAGACCCCCGCCAGCATGAGATACCCCCTGAAGTCATCCCACTGTCCCACATTGCCACCCTGTCCAACCTTGAACTGCCCCTGCTCCATCCTTCCACAGGCATATGGACAATGCACCTGTGAGACTGAGAACTGGACTCTGCCATGGACATTACTCCACCCCCACCCATCACCGTGTTAATATCATGTACCATTATCTAGCTCAAAAAAAAATCACTCAATGCACTGAAATCAATCAGGAGTCAGGCTGTATTATTTACAAATGTATAACACATTACCAATCAATTATGTTCTGTTAACTTTGTGCTGAACACATACCGAGATCAATAAGCATTAGTCCATGGGCTAACCAAGCAGAAGTCACGCAGTGGGTCATACAGCACTGAAAAGGGAAGGGAAAATCAAACATCAGTTTAAAAGAACTGGGGGGTCATAGACAAAGTTGAGAAGCAGGAGGCTTTCAGGAAAAGTAAAATGGCGTGGGTGATTCTTACCTGTGTGCTACTGAAAATACTGTTGGATAACTCTGTCCCTGTTGTCTGTGTCGTCCTCTGAGTCTTCCTCCTCTTCACTCTCCGCAGGCTCCACAGCTGCTTCAACACTACCATCTGGACCATCCTCCTGCAGGAAAGGCACCTGACGTCGCAATGCCAGATTGTGAAGCATACAGCAGGCTACGATGATCTGGCACACCTTCTTTGGTGAGTACATCAGGGATCCCCCTGTCATATGCAGGCACCTAAACCTGGCCTTCAGGAGCCCAAAGGTCCTTTCTATGATCCTACTAGTTCGCCCATGGGCCTCATTGTACCGTTCCTCTGCCCTGGTCCGGGGATTCCTCACTGGGGTCAATAGCCAAGGCAGGTTGGGGTAACCAGAGTCACCTATTAGCCAGACACTTTGTCTCTGTAGCTGTTCCATCACATAAGGGATGCTGCTATTACGCATCACATACGCGTCATGCACTGAACCAGGGAACATGGCATTCACATGGGAGATGTACTGGTCACCCAAACAGACCACCTGGACGTTCATAGAATGGTAACTTTTCCTGTTTCTGTACACCTGCTCATCGTCTTTTGGGGGGACTAAGGCCACATGGGTCCCATCAATGGCACCAATTATGTTGGGAATATGTCCAAGGGCATAAAAATCACCCTTCACAGTGGCCAAATCAACCTCCTCAGGGAATATAATGTAACTCCGCATGTGTTTCGTCAGGGCAGACAACACTCTAGACAAAACTTTTGAAAACATGGGCTGAGACAATCCAGATGACATGGCCACTGTTGTCTGGAATGAGCCACTTGCAAGAAAATGGAGGACTGACAGCACCTGCACCAGAGGGGGAATTCCTGTGGGTTGGCGGATGGGGGACATCAGGGCTGGCTCCAGCTGGGCAAACAGTTCATGGATAGTGGCACGGTCAAGACGGTATCGTAGTATGATGTGGCGTTCTTCCATTGTCGACAGGTCCACCAGCGGTCGGTACACGCGAGGATTTATCCTTCTCCTCGCAAGTCCCAGCGGACGGTGCCTAGGAATGACAACATGGAGCACAGAGTCAAGCTAATCACTGGTACGTTCACCACAGCTTGCATAGCACACGGTTATCTATGTATTGAAAGGCGTGTATGTGTGGCAATGCAAGGCCTAGGCCTGTGTGTCGCAGTAGAAATTATGCCATGTGGGCCCTTGAAATGGCGGCTGCCTGACCTGTGAAGTGGGACAATGGGATGTGAGGTCAATGCGCTGGCGGAGCACACCGTGGCGGTAGGCGGTCGAAGACCGCTATACGAAGCCGCATTGGTTAACATTGAAGCCTATGGGTTTCAGGAGCCAATGACGATGTGCTCCGGCGGTAGCGGTACGCACCGCCGCGGTACGCACCGCCGCGGGCGTGACCGCCATTTTCTATCAGCTTAATCACTCGAGACCTGATCATCCACAGGAGAGGACCTATACTGCAAGTGCTGCTGTGACCTCGGTCTGGAAGTGACAATGGCTGCTGCGACTGGGGAAAGGGCCCCTGCCTTCACGTCTGAAGAGTTGGAGAAGCTCATGGATGGGGTCCTCCCCCAGATTGCGTTACTCTACGGTCCTCCAGACCAACAGGTAAGTACACCGGGTGCACATGGAATGGGCGATGCCTGTGTGGAGTGGGGTGGATGTAAGTTGGTGGGGTGGGGGGCGAATGAGGAGTGCAACGCATGACAGATGAGAGCATGTGCCATATGGCAAGGTTGGTGAGGGGGGGCCAATCACATCTAACATGCAGTAAGTTGATGAATGTTTCCTTCCCACCCTGTACATGTCACATAGGTCAGCGCCCATCAGAAAGTCGAGATTTGGCGTGCCATCGCCAAGGAAGTCCGGGCCCTGGGGGTCCACGTCAGACGGGGCACCCACTGCCGCAAGAGGTGGGAGGACATCCGCCGCGGGACCAGGAAGACCGTCGAGTCACTGCTGGGGATGGCCTCCCAATCTAGGAGGGGTGCCAGTCGTACCCTGACCCCCCTGATGTCCCGGATCCTGGCGGTGGCCTACCCTGATTTGGATGGGAGCTTGAGAGCATCACAGCAGACACAAGGGGGTGAGTATCAGCACATTCTGCTATCTTTCTGCGCAGTGGAGGCGTCTGGGTGGGGGAGGAGGGTTGTGGGTGACATTAGGCCAGGGCGCTTTCTGTAGGGTAGTCCTCTCCCTTAGGCATGGCCCTGTGCTCCCGGCCCCCACCTCTGTAGGGTGACAGTACAGCTATTGATGGTCCAGCCTCACACATGTGCGCGTTTGTCGTCTCTTGACCTGTTGTCCTAGTCAGAAGTACTGAGGAGTGTACCCCGAATGCGTGGCTTAGTGCATGAGGCTCCTGTGTCTGTCCTCTCCGCCAACGGTGTTGACATTGCATGCACTCAACCTGGTCTTCTTTTTTCTCCCCCCACCCTTCTTCTTCATCTTCTTGTGCATGTGTGCATTAGCATCATCAGGCGGAGGAGATTTGGCATCGGAGCACGAGGGAGCTGCAAGTCACAAGGCCCCGGTGGGCCCAGGAACAGACACCGAGGGCACCAGTGATCCGGAGGGCGAGGGGAGCACCACAACGGGGACCGGTGGTGAGACCAGCGACACAGACACGTCCTCGGATGGGTGCTCCCTAGCGGTGGCGGCAACATCCGTGCCCCCCGCCTCTACAGGTACAGCCGCCACCCAGCGCACCAGCCCCGCCCTCCCTGCAGCCCCTCAGCCTACGCTCCGTGCCCGCTCGCCCAGGAAGGCGGGCGTCTCCTTCGCTCCAGGCACCTCAGCCCCTGCCCCTGTCACCCCTGCTGCCCTCAGTGCGGAGCTCATTGACCTTGTGAGGACGCTCATTGTTGGGTAGACTACCCTTTTGAATGCCATCCAGGGGGTAGAAAGGGAGGTGCATCGGAGCAATGCCTACCTGGAGGGCATTCATTCGGGTCAGGCTGCCCATCAACGATCGTTCACTGCTCTGGCCTCAGCACTGACGGCAGCCATTGTCCCTGTTTCCAGCCTCCCTCTTCTGACTGCCTCCACCCTGTCTCTGTCTCCTGTTCCTCAGCCTATCCCATCCACACCATCTGACCAGCCTGCACACACCTCAACACCCAAGGGCAGCTCATCCAGACACAAGCACCACAGATCCCACAAACACTCACCCAAGCAACACCCAGATGCAGACATTCCAACAGTCACTACCACCCCTGTGTCCCCCTCCTCCTCGTCTCCCTCCTCCCTCCCTGTGACGTCTACACTCACACCTGCATGCACACCAACATCAGCCAGTGCTTCCATCACCACCACACCCTCCTGTACAGTCCGCACGCGTGCAGTCACCACCCCACTGCCATTTACACGTCCCCTGTGTCCTCTCCCACTGTGTCTGTCACCCCCTCTTCCAAGACACACAAACGCAGGCAGCCACCCACCCAACAGACATCCACCTCACGACAGCCTACAGCACCAGCACCTTCACCCAATGAGAGCACACCTGACTCTCCTACAACCACATCCTCTTCCTCCACTCCCATCACCACTTCTCCTACCCTTTACCTTGGCCCTAAAAAACTTTTCCTGGCTAATCTTAACCTCTTTCCCTCCGATGACCTACCCCCTCCATCTGCAAAGAGTCCCAAGAGCACCACAGCCATCACCAGCCCAGCTTCGAGTGTCACTGTTGTGCATGGGTTCTGGAGTCCACCCTTTGCCAGCAGTGACACCTCAATCAGCAGCAAGGACACATCCAGCCCCCCCCCCCGGCAAGAGGACCAGGAAACAAAAGGGCCGCCGTGCGAGGACTGACACGGCTGCCCCCAAGGAGCAAAGTTCGCCCACTTCACCAGCCACAACATCTAGGGGAGGCAAGGGCCCGAGAGCCCCATCTAAGGAGCGAAAGTGAAATCGGGCGGAGAAGTCAGCCAGCAGGAGCGCGGAGCAGGTGGGCCCCACATGCCACATCCCAGCTGTAAAGGAGGACACCAAAGGGCCCAGGACTCCGTCACCGAAGGGTCCAGAAACATCACGGTCGGAGGGCGACTGAGCAGGGAGTCCAGCCCAGGTCTGGCTCCCTTGACCTACTGGAAGTGCACCGCTGAAGAGGGCCCGCCGCGCAGAAGAGCACCGCTGAACAGGGCCCCGCCGCGAAGATAGGCACCGCTGAAGAGGGCCCGCCGTGCAGAAGAGCACCGCTGAACAGGGCCCCGCCGTGCAGAAGAGCACCGCTGAACAGGGCCCCGCCGTGCAGAAGAGCACCGCTGAACAGGGCCCTGCCGTGAAGATAGGCACCGCTGAACAGGGCCCCGCTGTGCAGAAGAGCACCGCTGAACAGGGCCCCGCCGTGAAGATAGGCACCGCTGAACAGGGCCCGCCGTGCAGAAGAGCACCGCTGAACAGGGCCCCGCCGTGCAGAAGAGCACCGCTGAACAGGGCCCCGCCGTGCAGAAGAGCACCGCTGAACAGGGCCCCGCCGTGAAGATAGGCACCGCTGAACAGGGCCCGCCGTGCAGAAGAGCACCGCTGAACAGGGCCCCGCCGTGCAAAAGAGCACCGCTGAACAGGGCCCCGCCGTGAAGATAGGCACCGCTGAACAGGGCCCCGCCGTGCAGAAGAGCACCGCTGAACAGGGCCCCGCCGTGAAGATAGGCACCGCTGAACAGGGCCCGCCGTGCAGAAGAGCACCGCTGAACAGGGCCCCGGCGTGCAGAAGAGCACCGCTAAACAGGGCCCCGCCGTGAAGATAGGCACCGCTGAACAGGGCACGCCGTGAAGATAGGCACCGCTGAACAGGGCCCCGCCGTCTCAAGCACCGCTCCGCTGGGCCCTTCCTGTCAAGCACCGCTCCGCTGGGCACCGCCGTCTCAAGCACCGCTCCGCTGGGCCCTTCCTGTCAAGCACCGCTCCGCTGGGCACCGCCGTCTCAAGCACCGCTCCGCTGGGCCCTTCCTGTCAAGCACCGCTCCGCTGGGCCCCGCCGTCTCAAGCACCGCTCCGCTGGGCCCTTCCTGTCAAGCACCGCTCCGCTGGGCACCGCCGTCTCAAGCACCGCTCCGCTGGGCCGTTCCTGTCAAGCACCGCTCCGCTGGGCCCTTCCTGTCAAGCACCGCTCCGCTGGGCACCGCCGTCTCAAGCACCGCTCCGCTGGGCCCCGCCGTCTCAAGCACCGCTCCTCTGGGCCCTTCCTGTCAAGCACTGTTTATGGTTCACTGTGCCCACCATGCCTCCTCCTTGACCAGTGGAGACTGTCATCCACCTGATGGACTGTGGCTTTGCACTCCCCAGGATGGCACAGCGGGCAGCCCACCCACTGTGGAGACTTGAGAGACTGTGGCTTTGCACTCCCCAGGATGGCACAGTGGGCAACCCACCCACTGTAGAGACTTGAGAGACTGTGGCTTTGCACTCCCCAGGATGGCACTGTGGGCAATCCACCCACTGTAGAGACTTGAGAGACTGTGGCTTTGCACTCCCCAGGATGGCACTGTGGGCAATCCACCCACTGTAGAGACTTGAGAGACTGTGGCTTTGCACTCCCCAGGATGGCACTGTGGGCAACCCACCCACTGTAGAGACTTGAGAGACTGTGGCTTTGCACTCCCCAGGATGGCACTGTGGGCAACCCACCCACTGTAGAGACTTGAGAGACTGTGGCTTTGCACTCCCCAGGATGGCACAGTGGGCAACCCACCCACTGTAGAGACTTGAGAGACTGTGGCTTTGCACTCCCCAGGATACATCAATGGGCATGGTGGCCCCTTCGTGGATCTGGCGTCGTGGACTCATGTGGCTGTGGTGCCCCCCCCTTCCCTTCCCCCTGAGGTGCCTGTAGTTTTTTCATCGGATGCCCCTGCAGTGTTCTCTCCAAAGGACTCAGGTCTCCTGTGTGGGCTTTGCCCTTGTGTCGCTACACTGTGGCCCACGGACTGTTCTATTTAATTTTGATGTAGAGGACTAATTGCCTTGGTTCTCCATGGCAGTGTATATAGTATTATTTTGGTATGGATATTTTGCATAGTTGACCTATATTTATCAGAGTCTATTTTTTATATAAATTTCTCTTCACAATTTAATTATGTCTTTGCATTTTTCAGGGGGGTTTGGGTGGTGTCACTGTGCATTGTTGCTCTGCATTGGTGTGTACATTGTTTAGGTGGGTGGGGGTCGCATATGTGTGTGCCGTAAGCTTCCCTCCTCCCCCCTCCCGTGTGTCGTAGGTGCACTACTCACCGTTGTCGTCTGCGCCAGCGTTCGTACTCGTGGTAGATGAGCAGGTAGACGAGAGCAGGTAGGATGTTTAATTCGGGTTCCATGCTGTCCTCCGTACTCGTGGAGTGTGTTTTGGTGAGCGTTTTCCCATTCGTAGTCTGTTTCCGCCGTGTTTTTATCGGCGGGGCTCCCGCCCCGGAAAAGGTGGCGGATTGGTGAGTTATGATAGTGTGGGCTGTACATTGTCTGCCGTCTGCCTGTTGGCGGTGACCGCCGCGCTGTTTGTCTGTACCGCCATGGCGGTCGGAGTGTTAATGTGGCGGGCTGTGTTGGCGGTTGCCGCCAGGGTCAGAATTCCATTTTTTCGACCGCCGGCCTGTTGGCGGTATGGCCGCCGCTTTATCACCGACCGCCAGGGTTAGAATCACCCCCTTTATAAGGGCCATGTCCTCACCTAATAGCCACATACGGTGCCTGTGGAGTTGCCCCATCACAAAGGGATGCTGCTATTCCTCAGAATGTGAGCGTCATGCACTGAGCCAGGAAATTTGGCGTTCACATGGGACATGTATTGGTCAGCCAAACACACCATCTGCACATTCATAGAATGGTAACCCTTCCGGTTTCTGTACACCTTTTCACTCCTGCGGGGGGGATCAAGGCCACATGTGTCCCATCAATTGCACCTATGATGTTGTGGATATGTCCCAGAGCATAGAAGTCACCTTTCACTGAAGGCAAATTCTCCACCTGAGGGAAAACGATGTAGCTGCGCATGTGTTTCAGCAGGGCAGACAACACTCTGGACAACACGTTGGAAAACATAGGCTGGGACATCCCTGATGCTATGGCCACTGTCGTCTGAAAAGACCCACTTGCCAGGAAATGGAGTACTGACAGCACCTGCACTAGAGGGGGGATTCCTGTGGGATGGCGGAGCTGACATCAGATCCGGCTCCAACTGGGAACACAGTTACTGGATTGTGGCACGGTCCAGTCTGTAGGTGACAATTACATGTTGCTCTTCCATTGTCGACAGGTCCACCAGCGGTCTGCACACCGGAGGATGCCACCATCTCCTCAACTGCCCCAGAGGACTTGCTCTATGGAGGAGAACAGCAAGCAGAGGGTCAGCCAACCTTGAGGTACGAAAACACCACTTAATTGCAAAAAAATTTCAATCCGCTATGTCCCTGTCTTAATGTGTATGCAAGGCCTAGATATGTGTGATGCGTTTAAAATTAATGCCATGTGGCCCCTTGAAATGGCGGCTGCCTGACCTGTAATGTGGGACAAGGGGATATGAGGTAACTGTGCTTGCGTTGTACACCGTCGCAGTAGGCGGCCGAAGACCGTGGCACAATCCTGCTTTGGTTAACATTGGACCCTATGGGTCCCAGGAGCCAATGACGATGTACGCTGGCGGTGACAGTACGCACCACTGCGGACGTAACTGCCATTTTCTATCTGTTCACTCACTTGATACCTGATCTTTGACAGGAGAGGACCTACACTGGAAGTGCTGCTATGACCTCAGTCTGGAAGAGACAATGGCTCATGTGTCTGGTAAAGGGCCCCTGCCTTCACCACAGAGGAGTTGGAGAAACTAGTGGATGGGGTCCTCCCCCAGTACACGCTACTCTACGGTCCTCCAGACAAACAGGTGAGTACACTGTGAGCATGCTGTGTGGCCAATGCCTGTGTGGAGTGGTGTGGATAGAAGATGGGGGGGAGAATGAGGCGTGCATGAAACGACGGTGAGTGCATGTGCGTCATGACGCGGGCCAATGACTTTGATGGTCCGGAAGGTTATATCTTCTCCTTTTCCCCTGTACTATTCCTGTAGGTCAGCGCCCACCAGAAGAAGGATATTTGGCGTGCCATCGCCAAGGAAGTCGGGACCATGGGGGTCCACCACAGACAGAGCACCCACTGCCGGAAAAGATGGGAGGACATTCGCCGCTGGAGCAAGAAGACGGCGGAGGCCCAGCTGAGGATGGCCTCCCAACGTGGGAGGGGTGCCCATCGCACCATGACCCCCCTGATGTTCCGGATCCTGACGGTGGTGTATCCGGAGTTGGATGTGCGCTTCAGAGCATAACAGCAGCCACAAGGGGGTGAGTACAGTCTCATTCAGCTGATTCAGCGCGCATTACGAGGTGTCTGGGTGGGGGAGGTGGGCTGTGGGTTCCCCTAGCCCAGGGTGAGTTTAGAAGGCAAGGTCCCTTCGTAAGGCAGGCCATGTGGCACCCCACCCCACCAGTGTTCAGAGCCAACTACACCTAGTCAGGCTCGTATGACTTCCACGTGTGCATCAATCGGGCATAGGCCTTATACCCCATGTCCCTGTGATTAATTAGGGAACTCTAAGTGCATGGCATAGTGCAGAGGTCTTCTGTGTCTGTAGTGTCTGACAACGGTAGCGGTATTGCATCCACTCAACATGTCTTTCTTCTGTCCTCCCCCTTTTTTTGGTCTCCCTGTTCTTGTGTGCAATAGCATCATCAGGCAGAGGAGCAGTGGCACCAGAGCAGGAGGGAGCTGCATCCCACATGGCCCTAGAGGGCGAGACAACGAAGTCTGAAGGCACCAGTGGGACGGAGGGCGAGGGGAGCTCCACGGCGGCGACAGGAGCTGAGACCAGCGACACTGACTCCTCCTCTGATGGGAGCTCCCTTGCGGTGGCAGGGCCCATCTGTGCCCCCCCATCTACAGGTACAGCCGCTACCCCCCCTACCAGCACCACCCTCCCAGCAGCCCCTCAGCGTGTGCCCAGTGGCCGTTCAACCAGGAGGGTGGGCATCTCCATCGCCCCAGGCACCTCAGCCCCTGCCCCAGGCAGCCCTGCTGCCCTCAGTGAGGAGGCCATTGACCTCCTTAGATCCCTCACTGTTGGGCAGTCTACCATTCTGAATGCCATCCAGGGTGTAGAGAGGCAGTTGCAACAGACCAGTGCATACCTGGAGGGCATTCATTCTGGTCAGGCAGCCCAACAGCAAGCTTTTCAGCCTCTGGCCTCAGCACTGATGGCAGCTGTTGTCCCTGTGTCCAGCCTCCCCCCCAACGTCCTCCACCCAGACCCAAACCCCTGTACCTCAGCCTATCCCAAGCACACCATCAGACCAGCATGCACACACCTCAACACACAAGGGAAGCTCTGGCAAACATATGCACCACACATACCAAAGGCACTCACACAAGCATCATACCCATGCAGACATACTAACAGCCACTGCCTCCACTGTGTCCCCCTCCTCCTCGTCTCCCTCCTCCCTCCCTGTCAAATCTCCACTAACACCTGCATGCACTACATCTTCATCCACTTCGTCCATCACCAGCACACCCATCACCACAAACTGCTCACGTGCACTCACCACCCCCACTACTATTCACACATCCCCCGTGTCCTCTCCCGGTGTGTCTGTGAGCCCACCTTCCAAGGTACACAAACGCAGTCACACACCCACCCAACAGCCGTCCACCTCACAACAGCCTCCATCCCATGCACCTTCACCCAAAGTCAGCAAACGTACACCTCCTACAACCACTACCTCTTCCTCCACTCCTAAACCCCCTCCATCTACCCGTCCCAGTGTGTCTAAAAAACTTTTCCTGTCCAAACTTGACCTCTTCCCCTCACCTCCCCCACCCCTTCAGTCCCCCAGGGCACGCCTTTCCAGGTCCCAACCCAGCACCTCAGCCACCACATCAGCGGGAACAGTGGTGCCAGCAGTAACCGGCTTCTGGAGTGCGCCAAGCAGCATGGCAGCCTGTGTTCCAAGGAGCCAGACCACTGACAGTCACCCACATCAGAAGCATAAGAAGTTGGCCACTGCCTGGAGGAAGAAGGGTAAAACACCTGCCACCAAGGGCCATCCTAGGACTACAGTTGGGAGTTGGAAGAAAGCTGCGCCACCATCCAAGGTGGGGAAGGGGCACAGAAAGAAAGGGAAGTCGCCGCCAACCTGCATGGCGGACAAGACCGCCACCAGCACCACTGCCCAGGACACCGCCGCCAGCAGCACCGCTGCCAAGGACACCGCCGCCCGCCAGCAGTACCGCTGCCCAGGACACCGCCACCAGTAGCAACGCTGCCCAGGACACCGCCGCCAGCAGCACCGCTGCCCAGGACACCGCCACCACCAGCACCACTGCCAAGGACACCGCCGCCACCAGCACCGCTGCCAAGGACACTGCTGCCAGCAGCACACTCACTGAGCCACCCACCAGCACCGCAGGCCAATGATCGCCACAAGCACCGCCACTACTGAGGCTGCCACGAGCAGGATCAAGCACTCTGGGCACAAAGCCCCCTCCAGAACCAGTGGAGATTCAAATTCACTACCTCTGTCATTGGCAGGATGAAGCACTCTGTGTACAAAGCCCCCTCCAGAACCAGTGGAGATTCACATCCCCTACCTCTGTCCTTGGCAGGATGAAGCACTCTGGGCACAAAGGCCCCTCCAGAACCAGTAGAGATTCACATCCACTACCTCTGTCCTTGGCAGGATGAAGCACTCTGGGCACAATGACCTCACCAAAACCCATGGAGATTCACATCCACTACCTCAGTCCTTGGAAGGATGAAGCACTCTGGACACAAAGCACCCTCCAGAACCAGTGGATATTCACATCCACTACCTCTGTCCTTGGCAGGATGAAGCACTCTGGGCACAAAGCCCCCTCCAGAACCATTGGAGACTGTTATCCACTTGAGAGACTGTGGCTTTGCACTCCCCAGGATAAAGCAGTGGACAACCCATCCACTGGAGAGACTTGAGAGACAGTGGCTTTGCACTCCCCAGGATAAAGCAGTGGGCAAACCACCCACTGTAAAGGCTTGTGAGACTGTGGCTTTGCACTCCCCAGGATAAAGCAGTGGGCAAACCACCCACTGGAGAAACATGAGAGACTGTGGCTTTGCACTCCCCAGGATACAGCAGTGGGCATGGAGCCCCCTTGTGGATCTGGCGTCGTGAACTCATTCGGCTGAGGTGCCCCCTCTTCCTTTTCCCCCTGAGGTGCCTGTTGTATTTCTATCTGATGCCGCTGCGGTGTTATCTCCATTTTTGATTGGGTATCGAGTGTGGGCCTCGCCCATGCATTTTGGGCCCAGTGGTCCATGGACTATAAATGCTGCAATACCTGGACTTGTATTATTGGTGTATATATTTGTTTATAGTGTATATATATTTTTGAGTACTGGATTTTAATTGATTACAATCGTTACAATCATTTCCTTTTGTCTTTGCATTCTTCCGGGGGGGTTGGTGGCTGTAACTGTAATGTATCAACATGTATTAGTGTGTGTGTTGTAGTGGGTGAGGGTGGTGGTGGGGGTGTTGCGTGTTGTGTGGTCGTGTCACTCTCTTTTCCCTCCCCCTACCCTGTGTCATAGGTGCAGTACTCACCGTGGTCTTTGGCGCCGGAGTTCATGCTCCTGGTAGAGGAGCAGGAAGACAAAGGCAGGTAGAATATGGAGTTCTGGCTCCATGGCGTCCTGGTTCCTCGTGGGGTGTGTAGAGGTGAGCATTTTCCCTTCCAAGTCCTGTTTCCACCGTGCTTTTGTTTCGGGTGAATCCGTCCCGGAAAAGGTGGCGGATTGGCCTGTTGTAATACTGTGGGCAGTACATTGTCTTCCACCTGTCTGTTGGCGGTTACCGATGCGGTGTTTGTTTCTACCGCCGTGGCAGTCGGATTATTAAAGTGGCTGTCTATGTTGGCGGTTTCCACCATGGTCGTGATTCAATTTTTTTCCGCCGGCCTGTTGGCGGTTTTACCGCCACTTTAACACCGACCGCCAGGGTTGTAATGAGGGCCTAAGTGTGCCAATTGGCTGTAAGTCAATTTTACTATGTTTACGGTACTGACCACAAGCACATTATTACTGGTTAGGAGTGGTAAATTGCAAACAGTCCTAAGGCCAACAAAAACAATATAGCAAGCAGGAGGGAAGTAGGCAAACGTTTGGGGAAAGACCACCCTAAGGCTGACTGGTCTAACATGTGTCCCCATCTCTAGGTGAAGAAGGACTACCCTCCCTCATGGGAGTTCTCATCACTAAGGTGGAAGAACCTGGATAGACCCTCAGTATTGGAGGGGGTCTGACCAACGGTAATGATCCACAAAAATAATATGTTCCCTGTAGGTAGATCGACTACCTCAGCAGTTTGGGATTCACACCCCTTATCTGCACAAGCCATCTGAGGGGCCTGCGATCTCAGAAGTGAGTCTCAATCAGGTATGGTCTCAGGTTCTTCAGTGTACAGACCACAGCAAAGGTTTCTCTCTCAATAGCACTCCTGTGTTCCCTGAGAGGTCATCTTTTACAGGTTGGTCTGGGCCCAGCTCATTCAGCAGTGACAGCACAGCCTATGTCATGCTGTGAAGCATCAGTCTGAACTAGAAACTCCTTGGATAAGTTAGGGGGCTGGAGTACATGTGTTGAACACCAGGCCTCCTTGAGGGTTTCAAAGGCTTTCTGGCAGACCTCTGTCCAGATCATTATCTTGGGTTGCTTCTTGTCCCATTGACTAACCTCCTATAATATACAATGAGGCCCAGGAAGGCCATTAATTTGTTTCTGAGTTTTGGGGCATTCCAAAAGTAGGATTTTCAATACCTTGTCTTACCTTGGTCCTGACCGACACAGAACCTTGCCCTATCTGGCACTTGATGGCCTTGACTGAAAGCCTATAGTACCCGTTGCTGATTCTGAAGTAATGTGATCCATATGTGAATCAGGTGATCCTCCCAGCTGAAGCAGAAGACAGCTATGTCATCCAAGTAGGCCACAATAAAGACCTCCATTACAGCCAGGACCCTGATAACCAACCTCTTGAAGGTGGCAGGGTCATTCTTCAACCCAAAGCCAACACCCTAAACTGGAAGTGTCTCTCTGGAGTAGAGAATGCTGATCTTAGCCCCCTCAGCCAGGGAAATCTGCCAACACCCTGATGTCAGATCAAAAGTGCTGAAGAACTTAATAGATCCTTGCCTGTCAATGAGCTCATCAGCTCAGGAGATGGGATGAGCATTAGTCTTGATGGCTGAGGTGAACCCCCTTGTAATCCACACAGAATCTTATTTTTGGGGTAGTGCCCAGTGGGTAGTTTTGGATACCATAACTGCTGGGCTGGGCCAGGGACTATTGGAGTGCTCAATCTCCCCTACTTTAATCATCTT
Organism: Pleurodeles waltl; assembly: GCF_031143425.1. Lineage (NCBI taxonomy): Eukaryota > Metazoa > Chordata > Amphibia > Caudata > Salamandridae > Pleurodeles > Pleurodeles waltl. Next base: position 845,840,388 of record NC_090436.1, read on the forward strand.
GGATACTTCCTGCTTAATGCTAGCCCTCACCTTGTCGGATAACATTTTATTTTTCACAGGCATACTGTCTTCTGGGTCAATATCATGGGTACACAAATGAGTTCGCTCAGGGGTGAGGGAGAACAGTCAGGCAAACTACCCCAAAACCTTGTGACAGCTTCTCTGCTGCTCTGTGGTCAGGGTGAAGGAGAGGTTGACATCCTCCACTGATCCATCTGGTTCCTTCAAGAGAGGAGGTCAAGGAGAGGTTCATTCTCCTCTTCCACTTCATAATCTGTCAAAAGGAACATGGTGACTTTACACCTCTCGTAATTGGGTTAAAAGTGATTCACATGGAACACTCTAAAACAGTCCATAGGATTCTTGAAGTTCAACAAGCAGCGGATCACCCCCTTTCTCTCCTTCACTTCATATGGCCCTGGCCAGTGGTATTGGAGGGCTCCGAGCTGCTCTGGGTCCATCACCCAAACCTTTTGGCTAGGCTGAAAGTTAACCAGTGTAGCCTTCTGATCATGCCAGGGCTTCTTCTCCTCCCGGCTGGCTTCCAGATTTGCAGACGCCTTCTTCCAGAAGTGCTGCATCTAGTTCCTTGGGGCCAGCATGTAGCTGACTACATCCTAGGAGAGCATCATGCAGGTGGGGCATGACCTACAAAATGCATTTGAGTAAGTCTTCATTCAGTGTCAAAACAAGACCAGCAAAAGTCTTGTTCTGTACCAGATATCCTCCCAGGGGTATATCATGAGCCAGATCCAGTAGAAAGACTGTGTAACACTGGTGGCTTCAACACATGGTTTGCCCAGGCTCAGGAACCTTAGGCTCACTATACAGGAGGTCTTTCTCCTAATAGATCGGGTAATCTCTAGAGGTGTCATCAGCTCCCTGGGCCTCAGCTCTCAACCTCAAGCCTTATAGAGTTGGATACTTTTTCTGAGTTTTAAACAACTCCTCCCTGGTGGGTGTACTCTCACTTGATCATTCAGCAAGCCCAGGCTGGTCTCCCAGGGCTTCAATACCCTCCTCGATAGGTTCCAAGGAGGTAACCTCATTCACCTCTTTCTCCTGGACCGTCGAAGTTTCAGGGACTGCTCCCCATGTCCCATGCCCCTTGCCCTTCTCTTTTTGGTAGCTGCCAGGGCCATTGTCCAGGCCCCAGGCCTTCCTGACTCCTTTGTCAACCTTCCATTGACCTTGTGCTCAGGTACACCCACAGAGACAAATCTAATATCACCAGGTGTGATTGGAACTCTACTTCCTTCCTTGTGCTCCCAATCATTGTCAAACAGACAATCCACATGTAGTGCCTAGTTTAAACAGATTGATGCCGATGGGAGCTGTCTGTGCTTATTTCTGGAGACCAACACTTATTTTTCTGGCCAGATTAAAGAGACATCAGGTGGTCTTAAAGCTGTGCAGCCTTGGTATTCCATGTCCCACCTTTTAATTGCACTGGGCCTGGGATACCGAGCAGAGCTTTGGACACCAGCCTGCCTTCTTTTACAAATTAAACATAGTCCAGAGTCCTGGCAGCTACATTCAGAGAACCTGAGTCTGTCCCATCCCCCACTCAAAGGAAATCAGAGCCACTGGGTGGTGACTCTTGCGCTTGTCTGCTACTACAGACTGGTGGAATGTATTGGGGATTATTCCTGGGCGTTGCCTGCTTTGAGGACAGCAGATAACACCTTGCAGTAGTCATACTGGAGCTCTTGTCCTCAGACCATTCACCTTCTGCCTGTTGATGATGACCCTGTCTGTACTTGGTAGGACTGGAATGTGTTTTGGGTACCATCTCTTTGTCACCACGCAACACTATGGAAACCTCTGTGCAACTCCTCATACTAACTAGAGCACTCTCCTCCCCAACAGCAGCACTGGCCAAGCCTTTGGTGTGCCCACCAGTGGAGGCTGTGCCGTTTTGGGATACTTGGCATCCCCCTTCACATGCCCATACTGATACCAAATATACCATATGGAGACAAACGTTCATGTTTTCTTGTCAACAAAGAAAACACATGTTCCTTCTGGTCAGACTGGGGTTGGGTCTCCTTTCCCTGTGAATTATTTTGGGGTCCTTGAAAGCACTCCTTATTTTCAAATCCCCTCTTTTTTCTGGTGGGGACCAATACCACTCTTTTCGGAAACTACCCAGATGCCTTTTCGGATACTCTGGAGTGGACCCAAATGATTCCTCCTTTGCATGCTCCCTGGAATCAGTGAGCTTGCTGCTAATCAGGTGTTATTGCAGGTCTATAAAGCAAATACTGAGCATGTGTTCCCTCAAAATAAGATTAATCTGCCCAGTTAAACCACTCACTCTAATGCATCTCACCTCACCACTCAGTTGGAGCAGTTCACGAAATCTATCCAACACTGATTTGGCGGTTTCTGTCCGTGCCTGAACCTGATGCGTTACTTCTCAGGGGACAGTCCAAACTTGGTGAGTGAAATAGCATTCATGGGAGTACACCTCACCTGATACCCCACTTCCAATGTAAGATTCCACAGGCTGGCAACATGTCCACCCTGTGCATCCTCAGAGCTAACTCATATGCAGAAAACCATCTACATATATTATCCCCCACTACATAGCTGAGCACCCGGTCTTGGTGTAAGCAAACCCTCAGCTCTCCATCGGCAACTGGATTTCTGCCACCTTTGCTTGTGGACCCTGTGGCTTGCTTGGCTGTCAAAACTAGCTCCTTCAGACTCATTTCATGAGTCATTTTCTTCTCCTCCAGAGACAGCTTCTTCTACTCTATATTAATTTAGACCATCTGCAGCCTGAACTCTATCACAGCCTTCTTGTCTGCCAAGTCCTCAGGGGGCAGGTTTTAGGAGGACACTCTGCTCCCTGCCTTGGACAGGGGACTTCATTTCTGCCACCAACTTGTCCTCCTCCTCAGGCTGGTGCAGGTCAGGGTCGGTGACCAGGACCTTTTCCTCCTCTAAATCGACTTTCTTCTCCTCACAATTGTCATCCTCCGGGTCCTCTGGGTGGTCTATATCATTTCGACCTTCTAATAGGCCGGGAGGGCTACCTGGAGTTCCACTTTTGTGGCCTTCCTTCTCACTTCCAGCCCCCTCTATTTGCAGGGATAAATTAATATAAGGCAATCCTGTAACCCTAGAAACCAGGGTTGGATGAATGTTGAAGAGGAACAATGGTCCCCTTCGGGGAAAGTTTTAGGACTAAACCTCCTAGGTAAAGTATTTAAAAAAATTAAAAAATTGTAGTCATACAATTACTTTTTTCACTGAATAAAGTTATTTTATCTATAAAAAAGACACTTTTTAACATATCATGGTTTATGTCATGGTGCTCCAACATAACAGTGAGGGTGAATAGTGACATTTGTTAAAAAAGTGTGTGCTGTACGTAAAATAAATGTGCAATATATGCATACATATTACTAGGGGATGTTAAAATAATAGATTCTGAGCATGACTCAAAATAAGAGTACAATGCATACATCATAATGGTCTACTAGTTAATTTGTCAACGTTTCGAACCTATAGGAATAGATTTATCCAGAGTCATCATCAGGACAAGACATATTGTAGCAATGAGAATAGGGTGATAAATCTGTGTTATTGGAATGCAAACTGGGCAGGGCACTAATTTGGAGTTGACTGGTAGTAAAATCAAGATCCAGTCAAATGGCTGGAATACAACACCTTCAAGAGATTGGTGAGTAGCCCTTCAATACTCGTAAGCACCTGTTGCACAAGTCTCTATACTCAAAGGCCCACTCACCAATTTCCTGATGGGGAAAGTGAAAATGCAAACAAGTAAAATCCCACACCAATTTGTAAAAATAAAGACACATATTAAAAAATTATGTTTTTATCCGACCTGATCACAATTCAGCCTATTGTACGTTAGCATAGGGAATGGATTTCCCAATTTAGGGGGTCATTCTGACCCTGGCGGCCGGTGACCGCCAGGGTCACCGACCACGGGAGCACCGCCAACAGGCTGGCGGTGCTCCCGAGGGCATTCTGACCGCGGCGGTTCAGCCGCGGTCAGAAAGGGTAAACCGGCGGTCTGCCGCCGGTTTACCGCTGCCCCATTGAATCCTCCATGGCGGCGGAGCGCGCTCCGCCGCCATGGGGATTCAGACACCCCCTACCGCCATCCTGTTCATGGCAGGAAACCCGCCATGAACAGGATGGCGGTAGGGGGTGCCGCGGGGCCCCTGGGGGCCCCTGCAGTGCCCATGCCAATGGCATGGGCACTGCAGGGGCCCCCGTAAGAGGGCCCCGCAAAGTATTTCAGTGTCTGCTTTGCAGACACTGAAATACGCGACGGGTGCAACTGCACCCGTCGCACCCCTGCAACTACGCCGGCTCAATTCTGAGCCGGCGTCATCGTTGCAGGGGCATTTCTGCTGGGCCGGCGGGCGCTCTTTCGGAGAGCGCCCGCCGGCCCAGCAGAAATGTATAAATGGCCGCCGCGGTCTTTTGACCGCGGTGCGGTCATTTCACGGCGGTACCTTGGCGGACGGCCTCCGCCGTCCGCCAAGGTTAAAATCACCCCCTTAATGTTTTAAATCAATCACTTATTAATGATTGTCATAAGCTTGCCAATTCTCACCTTATACCCTGATTTAAGGTCGTTAACCAGTTTTCATCAGACATTGGCTTGAAGAGTATTTTGCCACTCCTGAAGTACTACATTATGTCAGTAGAAACAAACTTAAGAAACAATGTTTACACTTATTTGAAGACCACAGGCAGACTCAGGAAGTGATGAAACCAAGTGTTATCAAAAACCACTTGCTTCTTGTATCTAATGGTCTGCAACGTTATCTTAGTCTTGGGTAGAATCACCAGCACAGGTTTATGCTAACCAGTTTCAGCTTAGACATCTTCCATTGCTTAGTTAGCATTCTGGTAATTCATGATTGGACAGACTTTTGATCATTTGCCCCTATGACAATCTATCTAGCCAAAACACTTTGTACATCACTTTATACTGCAAATGTTATGACACTCCTCTGAGACATTTTTTACTGTCTATCCTTCGTCTACTGAATGAAGGATAGACAATGTCACCCAGTTGGCACCACCAACTATGGTGTTTAGGCACTAATTTACGGATACCCAAAATATTGCTATCTCACACACAACAGGTACCCTAAGTACCACTGTACGGAGACATCCATGGCCTATGGGAAGATCCTCCTCAGCGGGACAGGGAGCACCTAATTTGGCTGTAGGTTGTTTGAGCTCAAACTATTAAAAGAATTTTCTCCCCACTTGGTGTTCCATCTCTTTACCCATTACACAATATGACTAACGCCATAGACATTCCTGAGAATGCCAGACAAGCATTAACTCTATACCTAGAAGTGAATTACTTAACAAACTAGGGTGGGGATGTCACATTCATCATAGAAGCTAATGAAGCTTACCAAACAGAAACATTCTACTCCTGGGTCACCTTTCCTCAGGAAGACCAAAGATCATACACATTCCACACATACAGAATTGCAAACGTACCACAACGGTACCATGCATACCAGTATCTTGAAATTCTGATTAATTATCAAGAACATTAGAAGTGGTTTAATGACGCCCCTATCACACGTAATACAACCCATGAGATTAGGTCCCTTAGGAAATGGAGGACCAACGCGGCTTGTGTTTGTCACATATACACCTCACCCCGGTGTGTAAAACTTTCAGGCAGCTGATCTGCACAATATATACATTGGGCTAGTAACACTATATAGACGACTTGCTCAGTTCATAATGCGAAGTCTGAACACAACACCAGAGCGTCCAGCACGATCAGCACCTGCTGGATACCAATTGGCTACTACTGGGATTAATCCACAAACAGTACATTCTATCATGGGTAAAGTACCCACGGAATGAGATAAAATCACATTCTGGATAGCCCGGAAACAAATCCGCTGGAAGCTGTGTTGCCCATACCGGACCATAGGACAAACATAGAAATCTTACAATGTTCTTGCCCTTTGGGATGCTTCCATTGGAGAATGACTGCACCACATGGGGTACAGTCTCCACTGCAATTTATGCAATTTATGCTCCCACACATGGTACTCCGACACTTGCCAGTTTGCCGGAAGTGTTAAAACAAATTCAGAATGAGCACGGGACTGCACCAGCCCTAGGCTTGGGGATGAAATTAATGCCTAACTTTGATGCAGTCTCCTCAATCGTACTCAGTAACATTAAAGGGGAAGCAGTGGCATTGGCTATATGCAAGCGACCCCCGGGAGATTCCACATTTGAATCAGGAGAAACAGCTACCGAAAATAATTTCTGACATCTATACCAGTATGGAATGGGATAGTTTGGGAGCCAAGCCAAAAAAGCCTGACATACAGAATACTACCCCTAAGGAAGGAACCAAACAAGCACAGTAGGGTTCTAAAAAGCACTGGTATGAAAAAAAACAAATTAAAGATAAAGTTAAAGAGCAGATTCTCCACACCCGAGAACTCCGACTGGAGATATATTCTCAGAAATAGAGAAAATACAAAAGCCCCTGACAGATATACTGATTTACGTCCCTCTCGTTCCTTGTAGGATGCACCGAATAGACGTAGCAAGAGAGTGGGCCAGTCAGAACGACACCCTGACTACTTGAAACAGAAGAAATACTCACTACAGTCTTCAGACAAAAAAGAAGATAAGTCCCCACAACAAAAATCACAGTTGAACAAGAAAACTGTGGCATCACTGTCAATTAAAAATGCAAGTACACTTGAGAACATTGCTGAATAACAAGACTTGGACAGTGACACTGCTAGACAGTGCAGCAGAGGTCATGGTATGTTGGCAGAGTCTGAAAGGTCATCTCGATGAGACAGCAACTAGCAACTTTGTTGCAGTCGAGACTGAGGACGGGCGCATTCTCCCACCCAACAGGGTTCATGATTTAAATATCCAGATTGAGGGAGACATAGAGGGCAAAATTAGTGTGATATTCTGGGATGAATTTAGCTGTGATATCCTGCTGGCCGAGAGGGACTGGCCACCAGAGCACGCCTATCAGCTTCCACATGGGGAAGATGCAATTTTGCCTTCTTTCTCTGAGCTTGTTCCAGAGGCAGTAAAACAAGCCTATGCTGTCAATTGAGCTTTAGCGAAGGCAACCATGTAGGTTGAAACAAGGATTATCCTTGCCATGTAATAGTTATTAGGTCTACACCCCAGCCTCACCCACAATATCCTGTCAAATATGAAGCCAAAGCTCTGGTAAGGGAGATCCTCACTCAGCTCGAGTACCAGGGAATAACTGAGCCCTGTGTCTCTGCAATGAATAACCCCTTATTCCCCATTGCAAAACCAGACCAGTCTTATAAAATAGCCTTAGATTACAGACACCTAAATAGTTAAACACGCACATGCGCAATACAAAATACACACAGCACCACACTAATTAACAACATAGTAGATAAAAAATGTTAAACAACCTTGGATATCTCCAATGTTTTTTTCTGACAAAACGTAGCACACGAAAGTTGAGACCTGAGTGCATTCTATTTTGGCTCACAAAAACACTTCTGCCATTTGCCCCTAGGCTACAAGATCAGCCCAGGGCTGCTCTCAGCTCGTGTAACATCAATATTGCATGATATTGATCCTAAGGAGTTGTCTTATGTGGGTGACATCTATCTCACAGATGTCGACCTCAACATTCATCTTGCCAGGGTCGATCGGATCGCTCTAGGATTTGCAGTCCTTGGTTACAAATGTAATCTTAGAAAAACTAAAATAGCCTTTCTCAGCGTATTGTTCCTGAGATACAAGCTTAAAAACAAGGGCAAGAACCTGGACTTTAGACAAAAGAACTTCTCCCATACAAGCAGGAGTACCCCTTAACTATAGACATCTTGCCGCTGGACAGATATCACATTGTCATTTACACTGATGGTTCAGCACAACCAGCTGTAGGCACCAAACATCAGTACTCAGCTGCTTGCGCAGCCGTGAGCGGAATGATGAAGGATAGTGTATTCCACCCTCACAATACCTACACGTAGATCCTGGGGGACTGCACAGCTGATATGGCTGAACTTAAAGCACTTACCCTAGCCCTACAACATACAGACCCAGGACAACTCCCTTTAGTTGACTGTGATTCATACTACTGCGCACAGTCCTACAAGCATTATCTTAATCATTGGCGATTGAACAGGTTCAGAGAAGTACAAAGCAGGACTCAAGCAGCAGGGAAGTCCTCCACAGATCCAGGAGTGAACTAAAGAGTGGCCCTGAGGGTCCTCTTTTTGTACCTGGTAACAACTTTGAGGTGAAAGAAACTTCTAGCATTCCCCCCCCCCCACAGATAGTTCCAGAAATATCTTCCTCCCTGCCTAGGATCCAAGAGCTCTAAGGTGACAAAAGATTAATCTGAAGTTCTTTGTCAGTAGGCTGAGGCATCTCCTTAGGAATGCAGGTGGGGGAGGGAACAGCTCCGCTCCTCCCATCCTGATAAGATGGCCCATCCTGCCAACATGTAGTTCTCCTTTGTATCATGGTCTTAAAGCAGTACACGAAAGCCAAATGCCAACTGTTCACAGTCATGTGACCCAACACACATGTTGCAAGCACAAAATAGGTTAAAAAAAATGGCAACTTTTTAAAAGTTTTTTTTTCATAATTGTGACTTAAAATCTATCTGACTTTACCATTAAAGAGAATTTAAAATGATAATTTTTTAAGCAAAAAAAGTTTTCACTTCTTAAATGTAATAATGTAACCCATTGTTATCCTATACAAGAGATAAGCTTTGCAGTAAGGAAAAATTAACTTGAGAGTTTTTCACAACCAGGACATGTAAAACTTAAAACCACATGTCCAAGACTTTTAATTACATTGCACCCTGCCCTAAGGACTGAGTAGGGCCCACTTTGGGGGTGACATACTTGTTTTGAAAAGGACAGTTTTAGGCCTCACAAAAGGTTTTTTTGCCAGGTCAAAATGGCAGTTTAAAACTGTTTACATAAACTGTAATACCAGGCCTGAGGCATGTTTTAAATGGCTACTTAATCGGTTAGCACAATAAGTGCTGAATGCCCACTAGTAGCCTTAAAATTACAGGCCTATATGCAGTATTACTTTACTAGGGATCTGCATGCAATTTATATGCCCCAATTGATTGTAAGTAATTTTTTCCTGCTTAGGAGAGAAAACAGAAGCATGTTAGCACTGGCTACCAGACTGAAACGCCAACAAAAACGGGTTCAAAACACATTAGGATGAGGAGAAAAAATTTGAGGATGACCTATCCGAGAGGGCCAAGTCCAACATGAACCCCCTCTTGCCACAATCCATGGTAGACTAATCAATACACTGATGGGTCTCCCTTCTTAGGTGATAGAATATGACTGACAGTTGTCAGTTCTATGACCCTCTGAACTCAGTTGGATCCCTCTGTCTAAGCTCTCCTGAGCCACTGAACTGAACCACGGGGAACACTTTTCCTTACCCTTATCCCACATCTTTGCATCATCTAACATTAATCTGCTCACACATGCATCCCAGTAGGCAGGCAATACTGTCGTGATCAGCAAAGTGATGTGGCCAGTTCCACCCCTTCCACCCACATCTGTCACTAATCCAAGGAAAACTCTTCTCATTAGAACAGCAACCAGTGGATGTTCCTGATAGCTGTCAGTGTCAAGAGCCAGGCATTAGGTCATTCAGGGTTCTTTGACCCCTGAGGTCTCTCAGATTGGGGGCAACAGCCCCAGGTGTTAGGTGTCCTTCTTCCACTCCCCTTCCCACCAGTTCAAGGGTGGTATCCTGAGACTGGCTACTCTGCCCATGGTATGCACTCTGAGGTACCCTGGGATGGAACAGGGGTCAGGCATGAGCCTTTCCTCTCTCTGCCCTTCTATCTGGGGCTCTGTACCCTACACTTGAGAGTAATACTATCAGAAAGCAGAGCTTTCAGCACGCTCTGGATGGCCACCCTCCCACCTCCTCTAACATTGGTGGTAACTTATTTTCCAAAATGCAATCAATGGGCATCTGGGTATTAACTATTACGCTCTACTGGGTCACCTCCCCACCCTACTCCACAGATACCAAAGCCATGGGGTGGAAATAGTTATGCCTCTGACATGATTAACCCTACACATATGTTCGGTTGACTGCTCTGAGAAAACAAGCCTTTCCACTACCATAGTCTGGCTGACCACAGTATTCCTCAGAGCAGTAGCAGGCATCTCATTCACTTCAACTTGGTGGAAGTAGTGATTACTCACACCCTCAGGGATCACTACCTCACCCTCTGAGACTACCCCCCAACTAAGGGAGACTGATGTAGTCTATCACCTGCCCCTATGGACTATTTAATACTAAAGCCACATTGGCCACATCTGTGGAGTTCCGGACAGTGGTTGGTTTCTTATTACAGACAGAGATCCCTGCATGTGTCATTGCTGTGAGCAATCTAGGCACCGGTGTTGGAAATAGAGTGCCTTGGACCACCACCCACCAGAACCACCTCCATGTTTCTCAGAAGGGCCCCGGGAAATCTTCCCACTGCATTGTTCTGCAACTTGTCTGTGTTTTCCTTGACCTCCCCTTACTCTGCTGGGGGGGGGGGGGTAGGGGACCTGAAACACCCTTCTTGGATTCCCATTTTAAATTGCCAAAAAGTAAATGGCAAAATCTAGGAAGTAGCTCAACCACCTTGGATTGGGAATACATGAATAAATCTTACACTCTCTCCTGCATGTGGCATTACAGAAATAATAGCATGCAGGAGTACAATCACCCCAGAATTCCTTGCATGATTGGATCGAGCAAATGTACAAAGGAAAAAAGATGGTGCTGGTAATGTCCCCACATCTTGGGAATCAGGCAAGCTGGTGCATGAGCCCTTGCTCACATATGAGAGGGCACTGCGGAGTTCATGCTGGGTGGCTCTGAAACGGTAATAGAAGGCCCTTTCAGATTATGCATAATAAAATTTCAAGATGGCTTTTGAGAAAATACCACATTGAATGACAATCTTGAAATGGTATTGTGCATTTTGCATCATCAACATCCTGATCTAATATTGCTGACATTTTAAACAACAAAAAAATATACAATAGTGGCTGAGAAGCAGGGGCCATGTGAGATGCAGCACACTGCAGATGAGAAGAGTGGCAAAACAAAGCAGCCTGGTAGTACTGTCTGTGAGCTGTTATGTGTTCTACAAAAAGAAAAAACATAAAAAAGAGAGAATGAAAAACATTAAAGGGGACATTTAAAAAGAGAAAATGGAAAACAAAAGCACTAGAGCACCATCCCCAGCATCGACGTGCACCCATTTTTATGTAATGTGCACATTCGATCAGGAGTCATGCCATCAGCCAAAGGGCAAAGCAGCCAGATGCTGAAGTAGTCTTATTCAATGTCTATGTTATATGCTGTCATGGGTTGAAGAGAATATAAACCCCACTCAAACAGACCACTAGCTGAATAGGACGGGCACAAAACACATACTAATTTAAGATTTTGTTATAAGAAGAGCCTGCCAGGGAACTAATGCTCGCAGGTCCTATCTAAAAGGTATATTAGGACACATACAGCTACATATTATCCATTAAACTACACATTTGCACAAAATTAAAAAGAACATAAAATACACATCCTTCTAATAGGGTGTAGTAAGGATTACTAGAGTCAAAATCTTCCACAGGCAAGTTTTTTTCAGACGTATTAACCAACAGCAGATGCCTCTCCTAATATGATAACCTGAAATATTGCATAGAAAGAAAAAGCTGCCTATACTAATTATAAATACAATTGATACCTAAAAGATGAATCCATTTAACATATACCTTTCACCATGAATAAGTATGGACAGCTGGGTGTGTCATATTTTCTAATGAGCAGATTAGACCTTTAGCAACTGACACAACTTTTTACAATTAACCGATCAGTCCTTTAGAGGCCCCACTACAAGTTTGGCGGTCACCAAAAGACTGCCACATTGGCGGTCTTGCAGACCGCCGTATTACGAGTTACACAGGCAAGACCGCCAAAAGCCACCCAAAAATGCCGACAGCCCATTGACCAATCACAGACTGTATTACAATTCAGAAGTCGCAGTGGAGGTCAGCCACGACGGTCTGCCAATGACGGTCCAAACCATGGTGGTTAGCGGTCACCAAAGTAACACACAACACCATATTGGATGGATTTGAAAACAACACAGCTAACACACATTGTCCAATGTGACACACTTGCAAGGCACACAATAAAACACATCCATTCACACACCACAATCCTTTGCATCTCCAGTACCAAACACAGAAGCCAGAGTGCATGCAAAAAAAACTTATGAATAGGCACCCCTCCAACTTTCCCTAAGCACATATCCCAAACCCTCAACACAATCACGTCCATTTGCACTTCCCAAATTCACAAATGCACAGTCATCTGTTAACTTGCTCCTTATTTTATTTTCTTCACTATTTCACCCCAGAAAAATCCACGTTTCACTGAAGATGAGTTAGTCATGTAGGATGAAATCATAAGAGTTGAGCCTCATTTATTTGGAGCCCAAGTCCAAAACACTACCATCACTAGGAAAATGGAAATGATAGTCGACAGAGTGAATTCTGTATGCCCTACTCCACGCACAAAGGGCAACATCAGGCAGAGTTGAAACAACCTCAGGAGGAAGGTCCGTTCCAAGGCATCTAGGCACCAGCTGCAAGTTCAGAAGATTGGCGGTGGTCCTTTTTCCTCCCTTACAACTTACATCCCACATCCTGGGATGAGAAGGTCTTGCCCATTTTGCATTGTGAGGGCTTGACAGGAATACCTGGGGGAGTGGAGTCTGGTAAGACACAACACAAAAATATGTCAGCAAAATGTATTGTCATGCATGCTCACTGCCCACCTTTAACCACCTTCAATGTCACCCCACTCCCTAGCCCACTGTCCATATGTCCATAGTTAGACCCCTATCTGGCATCTCACATATGAATTAGACTCACCTGGGGGACAATCCGGGTATAGTGTGTGTAGTACAGGGATTGAACGCACTACAATTCACAGCAGGCACTGTTCTACAATTTCAAGAACCAGAACAGTGTATCCTACTTAAAAGTAACTTATTTGTCAACTTCACATTGAAGTGAATTCATCAGGGAGGCTGACAATTGTATAGTGTGTGTAATACAGGCACTGACAGGACTGCTAAGGCTGGGAGGCACTGGTTCTGTCACTCCACTACCACAGTGTTCTCTGCTCAAATGGGCATTGACCCTGAACTCATCATTGAAGTATACTCAGCTGGAAGAAAGACATTTGTATAGTGTGTGTAGTACAGGCACTGACAGGACTGATAAGGCCAGGAGGCACTGTCACTAGAGACACCAGAACAGTGTCCTCTCCTCTGAAGCCACAGTACTTTTAAATCTCATATGATGTGTACTCATTGGGGGAATAGGCATCTGTCAGGTATCTGTGATGTGGCTAACCACCTAGATCTATCTTGGGCAGCTAAGCCAAGATGAAAATATTGTGGACAGGAAGGACAGCTCAACCTGTGTGAAAAAAACAAGAACCAAAGGCCTCAGTATGCATCGTCTGAATGGTGTTGGCAGCAGACACATTCACAATGCACAGCCACATGATAACTGCAATCACATATACAACAAAGTGCTGGGCCTGCCTCCATAATGGTTAACTAGGCCTTAAAATGATTAAAACCACATCCTACCAGCCACTGTTTTGCCTGTACCGGTGGCAAGATATAAGTCAATGCCCATCCTCTCAAGTGCTAATGAATTCATACATCCTGCAGGTGGTTGGCTGAAATGGAATTGGTATGTTTCACAAATGCCAGGCCAATACAATTGATAGCATGTGTACCTGTAACATAAGGAAAACCTGCAAATCCAATGTTACACAGCTTTTGCTAAATGTCGCTGTAAACTATTGGAGCTACATGTCACTATACAACCTGTAACATGGTGTCACTCACATCAACATGTCGAGCTGCCACTGGGAACATCAAACCCCACTGAAGAGACTGCCACTACCCCCATGGATGAAGCCCTTAGTAAGGACAATACTCCTGGACATTTAGGATGGTTCTGGCCCATTAGAGCAAACTGGTCAGATGACACTGTGACCACATCCAGTCCTTCCAGCCCGCTTGCATCAGCTTCACAGGCTTCCATGCACCCCCCCAACCTTTGTCTCTAGGACAGTGATAACTATCTTGTACCCCCAGTCCAGGATCTTGAGTCACAGCAGCACACCTCTGACAATGATGGTCCTGGAATCAGTGGTAGGGAGTAATCTGTGGCAAGTGCACAGGTACGTGGGGGTAGAGTGCATGAGAGGGATATTGTGGGCCAGCGCCATAAGGCCACTGGGGATGGTCCTGGCCAGGACATCATATGCCAAGTCTTGGGAACCTATCAAGAATCCCTAAGCGTGATGGGCCAGGTACTTATAGAACTCAGGGAAATGAAGCAGCTGCAGAGGGACTTCCATTGTGAGTCAATGGAAAAGTGTGAGGCCACCAACACTATCCTGGCGTCCCTGTCAGGTGTGTTCAGGGAGATCAGCAGTACCCTGATCAGGGTCTGTGACCAACACTACACCCCTTCCTTTGGCCAAGCAATGCCAGTCCTTTCAACATCTGTGGCAGCCACTAGAAGGGAGGCCCTATCAGGGGAAGGACCCACTCAGACACCCCTTCCTCTGTAGCAACAGATCCCACCTTGCAAACAGGGACGTCCACCCAAGATCCCAGGAGCATTAGATGACAAGACACCAACCACTTCCAGCAAGTGACCTCTTCCCGGAGGAAATCCTTTGTGTCCCACATATTCAATCTGTTGACTGTTTTTTAACCACCTTTCATTTTCTATGATATTAGGACACTGTACTTTGGACTTCAAACATTGTGACATCTACTAAAATGATTACATCCACCATGACTGAATCACTGTTTTTGTGTTGCACCACATTATTATTTTCTGCACCTATATTAATAAACTCACCTTTCAGAAAATCATTGCCTGCTTGGTTCTGTTCCACAATTTGTAATGTTAAAATGTAACCCCATGTGATGCACATGAGGAAGGCACAAGATGGTAATAGAAGGAGTAATATGTCACAGGTAGTGTCATGCTGAGAATTACTAGCAACACACTGATACAGGTGTCTGTCTGGAAACACCAAACATTTTATTGCACTGTACAGCACATGGGCTGTCAAGATGTCTGAACTATCATAGGCAAGAATACTTTAACCATATTGAGTCAGAATAGATATGCCAAGGTACAGTCCCCAAGGCCACAGAAGAAAGGGCTTTGCCAGACCTCATCCTGTATAATAGGCAGATTACTGGATGTTGTCACCAGCCTGAGCTTTATCACATACCAAAACCAGGTCTGCCAACATGACATACATCATGACACAGAGGGCAGTCCAATAGTCCCTGAAAGGCCCATCCTACTAAAGTGACCAAGAATCTGGTGGTATGACACAAACCTATGTCAGTTTTGTGGCACAGGCACTGTGGCCTGTAATGAGGAAACATATCTACAGCTACAAACAGGTCATACAGGATCATTGTTGACACACTGTGAAGGGAGAATGCATGGATTGCACTGATGACAACATACCTCAAGGCTGTATGATCACACACATGAGACAATTGGCCCAACACCCGACATCAAACCAGTGTATTGTGTACTTCAGACTTCCACCCTCCCCCTGGCCAAGCTGGGTTGGCACAGGACTCATACCCCCTAAATTTGTGATCAACATTACCTGGATCAATCTATGTCCACTTCCTATGTCAGAACAGTATCAGATACCTGCCAATGTTACAACTCTAAAATGGCCATATGAAGATGTCATGGTGAAGGTACCTGGATAAAAACAATACAGTGAGTTTAGATTGGAAATTTATACCTATGGCCAAAAGCTCATATCAAACATCACTTGTTACACTTACATTGCAATGAGACTGACGCAAATCCAGCAGATAATCACGGTAGTGAAATGTTCATGTCTGACTTAGCAAGCAACTTGGCTATATACTGCAAAGCATAAGATCCTCTATCTTTTAGAAAAACACCCTACTTCACACATCCTGACAACTGCAGTTCCTCATGCCATCACAGTAATTACATCACATTACATACTTACACTCAGGTAAGGCAGTGATTGATAAGATCTGCCTATAAGTCTTCACCTTCCTCTGCTTCACTGTCATCCTTACTTGGCATTTCAGGATTCCCACCCGGTGGCACTGCTAGCTCCCCCTCTTCTGGGATGTGTGGGATATTCCTCCTCAGGGCAATGTTGTGGAACATGCAGCAGGCTTCAATGATCTTACACACTTTTTCGGATGAGTAGAGAAGGGTTTCACCTGTCTTGTCCAGACACTTAAATCTGGCATTCAGGAGTCCAAAAGCCCTCTCCAAGACATGCTGTGTTCTTTCATTGGCATTGATGAAGCAAACTTCTCCTGGTTTAGTTGAATTTCTCACCGGTGTCAACAACCATAACAACCATGGACGGTTTGGGTATTCGGAGTCCCCTGTAATGGAATGGGACTTATGTGCAATTATGAGTCTCTCTCATCTGAAATGTTGCAACAGACATTACACACAGACAAACAGGACATCTGTGACATACCAATCAGTCATGCACTCTCTAGGTACAGTTGTGACATCAGCTGGGGAATTGCACTGTTCCGCATAATGAAGGCATCAAGGACTGAACCTGTATAATGGGCACAGACCTGTGAAATGTAGAAATCCCCCAAACAAGGAATTTGGACATTGATGGAATGGAAGGTCTTTCTGTTGTAGTACACTTGCTCATTGCCATACGGTGGGACCAAGGCAACATGTGTACCATTAATGTCTCCCACCACATATGATGTGAGTGCCAAACCATAGAACTAAGGCGTCACATGGGCGAAATCCTCATGATGAGGAAACCAGATATAGCTATCCAGGTGTATCAACATTGCTGAGAGTACATCCTTCAAAACCAGACTGAACATGGGTTGGAACATCCCATCAGATAGGGCTACTCTATTTTGGAAGGACCTGGTGACCAGGAAGTTCAACACTGCAATAACTTGTGCAATGGGAGGTATGCTTGATGGATGACGAATGGCAGGCATCAGATCTGGCTCTAACTGACAACATAGGTCTATGAATGTTTGCCGATTCAGACGATAGATCTGGATGATGTGTCAGTCTTCCATGATCCAAACGTCTGGCTGTGAACGATAGACAGGAAATTGTCTGATCATCCCCCTCCCTGGATACCTATGTGTGACAAGAAATGAGTATTACCATTATTCAATGTGTCCCTTGCAACATACAGGATCATGTCAATGATTAAATGTGACAAGACGTAGTAAGATGTGTGCATGATACACAATACACATCACAACTGATAATCACACAGAAGTCACATGTTACACATTTGCTTTGTCACACATGTATACACATCATGTATCCGATCTTCAATAATTTGTGCATTACAAAATGCCACTCAGACTGTGACTTGATGTCCCAAGCTTTAAAATGACTACTGTAAGGGAGGGGTAGGAGGCTGGGGGGTGTGGGCAGACTGTGCCCCTATTCAAATTGCAATGTGTGCCTTGCAATGTATTACAATGGTGTTTGAGTAGTAGGACCTACATGACAGGACAGGACAAGCACATATCACTGCAAATACAAACATTTTTGGAGGTGTGACACATTATTCAGATCCGTATAAAACATTTTAGGCCTTTAAAATAGCGGATGCCCGACCTACTCCACTCAACCACCAGTGGAAGTTGTCATTGTGGTTGTAATCATGGGGGATGTAGCCATAAGCTAACGTTGTTGCCAGTGGCGGTCGCAGGCCAATGGCCGTGTCTGCGGGTGGTGATGGCTGCTTACATGCAGACGTGACTGCCATGTTCTACAAAATCCTTCACTTGACACCTGAGACTGCTGCCAGCAAGACTTTCACTACCTGACCTGCTGTGTATCACCTCTGGGAGCAAACATGTCACATCTAGCAGGTGATAGGGCCCCACTCTTCTCACCAGAGGAGTTGGAGAAGCTGGTGTCTGAGGTTCTACCTCTGTATGAACAGCTCTATGGTGCACCAGGGGAGAAGTTAAGTGCCTCATGTGCACATATTGTTTCTATACATCACCGTATATCCCCTCCTCAAAGGCTAGATTGTGCTCATGTATGCCAGAATGTAAACTCAAGGCCATGTAGCTGCAGTCAGTGTGGCATCAAACAGAGAGTCAATGTGCATGTTATTGTGTTCAGTGCCAAATGCTGAGTTCTATTACATTGTTGTGTATGTGCATTGAGTGTTCCCGATCCACCTTGTGTTTGATGCACATAACTAGTGAGATGGATGATGTCAGTGTGAGTCAACATGTATTTGTATGACAGCATGAGCTGTGTTTGCATGTTGTATGTGTCAGTTGTGTATAGAGTGAGCAATGTGTACACTGTCACAGAGATTCAAACCACATCTGCCCTTGCAAAGCTATTGTTTTGAAGGCATATCCTGACTCACTCTGCCCTACACATTTTCACACATACACCACATTCCAAATTGCTGTTGGCTACATAATGTACTATTATACATGGAGGAGTTGGGATGGAGTTTCATGTAGGTTCTGTCTGCTCAGCCTTTAGAGACTAAGGGGGTCATTCTGACCCTGGGGGTCATCGACCGCCAGGGTCGACGACCACGGAAGCACCGCCAACAGGCTGGCGGTGCTTCCTTATGTATTCCAACCGCGGCTGTGAAGCCGCGGTCACCCAGCCGGGTCCGGCGGTTTCCCGCCGGATTACCCCCAGCTGGGAGAATCCTCCATGGCGGCGCTGCTTGCAGCGCCACCATGGGGATTCCGACCCCCTTCCCGCCAGCCTGTTTCTGGCGGTTTTCACCGCCAGAACCAGGATGGCGGGAACGGGTGTCGTGGGGCCCCTGGGGGCCCCTACACTGCCCATGCCACTGGCATGGGCAGTGCAGGGGCCCCCTAACAGGGCCCCAGTAAGATTTTCACTGTCTGCATTGCAGACAGTGAAAATCGCGACGGGTGCAACTGCACCCGTCGCACCCCTGCAACTCCGCCGGCTCCATTCGGAGCCGGCTTCATTGTTGCAGGGCCTTTCCCGCTGGGCCGGCGGGCGCTCCTTTGGCGGGCGCCCGCTGGCCCAGCGGGAAAGCCAGAATGGCCTCCGCGGTCTTTTGACCGCGGAGCGGCCAAGTGGCGGTTCCCGTTTGGCTGGCAGCTACCGCCGCCAGCCAAACTTGGAATGAGGGCCTAAGGCCTTTCAAATGTATCTCCCAGTATTGGTCCAAGTCTAGGCTGGTGTTGAATCAGTTTTGCTATGCAACTGTGGCACTGTGCCCACTCTCTGTATCTCAGCAGATCCTGTTTTGAGGCCAAATCCTGTCTCTGTGCTAATATGCAGCTTAATGAGGCTCTTTTCTCTGATATGAATGTAAATGGTTTTAGAGTACATTTAATGATCTGTGACTAATGTGTACTTAGCATCATTATCAATGTGAGCATCTGACCCCAGACAGGTCCCTTAATCCCACAGCCCTGTTGCCACCTTCATACAGGTCAGATATGTCCTGTGTAGGATCATTGCATTTCTGACATTTTTAAAGTGCAAACAGTGTGTTGTTTCCTGGGAACCCATGATACATGACTCAGTAGTCTAGTCACATTGCAGGAAATGGACAATGCATGCCTATGTTGTTTTGAATGCAATCTATGTTATATGGACACAAATGTCCAAAAGTGTGACCTAGAGGGCAAGAAGAGTGCCACCGGGAGACCGTATCTATATCCTCATTATTGGACTCCTCCTCCAGTGGGCACTCCCTTGTGGTGGCAGACCCATTGGGGCAGACCCCGTACCATCTTTGTCCACCGCCCCATTCCATCACCACCCATTCTGTTGCTTCCCTCCCAGTTTGCCATGCCCTCTCACCTAAGAGGTTGGGTGTCTCCTTCACAACAGGCACCTCTGCCCCAGCCCCTACTACTCATGTTGCCCTCAGTGAGGAGGCTATTGACCTCCTGAAGAGTATCTCTGTGGGTCAGTCAGCCATTGTGAATGCCATCCAGGGATTGGCAAGTGAGCTCCAACAGACTAACATATTCCTGGAAGGCATTCTTGGTGCAAAGGCTGGCATGCAGAGATCTTTCCAGGCCCTGGCCTCCTCACTGATGGCAACTAGTCACCCCCACCCTCCACCCCCCTCCACCTCCCTCTTCCCTCTTCTCAATCCAAATCCCCCATCCACTTTCCTACAAAAGGCACACAGACAGATCTGCAGACATCCACTACAACACCCAAGACTAGCTCACACAAAACACAAGCACCACAAAACACACAGGCACACATACAAATAACAGCCACCTACAGACCCAATAACACTCTTTATTTCCCTGGAAATCTCCCCCACCCCCAGCATCACTGTCTTAACATCAAGCATCCCCAAAGGCACAGCACCAACAATCACAGGAACACCCAGTACACCCATCAAACCCACAGACACTACCACAGCGGACCCGCAGACATCCAACATAAGCACCACACCTGCAGACACAACTACAGACATACATACATCCACCACATCCAGCAAACCCACAGTCACCACCCCAACAGACACACACACATCCACACCCTCCAGCACCTCCACCTCCTGTCCTCCTAAGACACACAAATGCCCACCCTCATCCATCCAAGGACAGCCACCACACACAAGCATTCCTCCCATCAGCACACACCCATGGCATCCACACCTACACAGCCTACAACCACTCCCCCAACTTCCAAATCCCGACCCTCTTCCGAAGACCGTCCCTGTGCGGCAAAAAAACTTTTTGTGTGACCTTAACCTTTGCACTGTTACCCCATCCCAGAAAGACCCCACCCAGCTCCCAGTCCATCCCTTTCACCCCCAAGGCCTCCCCTTCCCCCCTGCATGTAGCCATACCTGTCCCCCTGAAGAAGAAGCCCATCCCTCCCAAGAAGAAGACCACCCCACCTAAGCCCGAAACCCCCCTCCCAAATCTGATCCCCCTCACCCCGATAATCCCTGAGGTGCCTGTCTGCCCCCTAATGCCCCTTTCTGTGGAGATTTCTTGGCAGTTAGGAGTAGTCACATTTTGTCACAATACTGTGCTATGATGCAGCATTTCATTGACTGGCCATTGGCCTTCATTCAGATTTCTTTTTCATAATAAAACCCGAACAGTTGTTGGTTTATTGGGTACACCTTTGTCCTGCAATTCCTTTTCCAGCTTTATGGTGTTCCTGAGTGACTCCGGTTGTGTGCTTCCAGTTGTGTGTGTTTAAGCTTCCTTGTTGCTCAATGTGCTGTTGCTTGCTATATGTGAGTTTGTGGGCAGTGTTGGTGTCCCCCAAGAGAAGGGTATATTTTGTGTGTATATGTATGTGTGTGTAGATGCAATGGTGGTGTAATGGCATTGTGTACTGTTTGGTATGGTAAGTATTTCTTTTTGTTTTGTCCAATGTGCGCATGTTTAGTGTTAGACCTGTCCCGCTGATATGGCTTATGTATTTGTGTGATGTGTGTCAGCTTGAGTTTTGTTTGTGCAGTGAAAAAATTGTGCTAGCTGTGTTTAAATCTGCCTGTGCATGTGCCCATTTAGGTGTTTGTGCCTTGCAGCTAGTTCCTGTTTAGGTATGTCCCATGCAGTAGGAGTTGTATGTGCTCTGCTGACTTGCTCTTCCCCATTGTGCAGATGTGCATGACATTTGGGTTTAGTATTGTTTTTCCCTAGGACCCATATATGGCCATTTCCTGTGCACATGTTGTTTGAGGGGCCTGTTTAAAGCTATATATTTCCAGTGCAGTCTCCTTCCCTGGGTGTTCCAGATAGCCCCATCCCAATTGTGCAGGTATAGTTGGCATGTTGTTCTTTGTCTTTTTGCCTCTCTGTATTTTGTGCCTGCCATTGTGCTATGTGTGTGCCAATGGCGGTGTTGTTTAATGATGGTGTTGTTTGTGTTGCATGCCACATCGATACATATGTGTTTTGTATGTAAGGACAGTCCTTGGCAAATGGTGAATGTGAGTGTGTGAGTTTTATTTGTATACATGCTGTTGGTGTGTTGTTGCTGATGTGTATGATAATGTTGTGTAGCATTCAGTCTCCCTGTGCCTTAGCTGTGTGGCTGTGTGTATTTTTGCAGTGTTGCAGTGCAGTGTAAGCATGCTGCCCAAAGGGGCGTATTGTGACTGTGTGTGTCCGTGTTAATGTATGTTTGTGAGTGTGTATAGGTTGAAACGTTTACCTGCTGGTACTACAAGCTGTTTTTAAGGTTAATGATACAGGTAGGTCTGTGTACTTACAGTTGTTGGCTTCCACGTCTGCATTGATTTTGTTGTGTTTCGATGAGCATCAGCAGCAGAATGACGTTTGTGAATGGCTCCATGGCGGCATCCGACGTGTGGGGCTTCCTTCAGGTGAGTGTCTCCCGTTATACTATCCGTTTCCACCAACTTGTACATGGTAGTTGGACCACCATGGTCACATTGACGGTGTGCAACCTTTTAATGGGTCCACCGGAAACTCAGATTCCGCCGGTCTGTTTGTGCTGCCTCTTAACTGTGGCGGTCTGTGCTGCTTGGTGGTGCCGGTGGACTGCTGGAGCTCTCTTGTTGGTACGACCAACAAACTCATAATACTGCAGTCCAACCGCCAGACCAACGGTATGCGGACAGCCAAACTAGTAATGAGGCCCTAAGTCTTTGATCATTAGCATTTCACCATTACCACATAAGGCCTATTGTATTGCCTGTAGTATTTCTCACACTGCAAAATAAATATTTGAATTCAGAACTAAAACACACCTCCTACCCAATCAAAAGCTTATTGTGAAGGTTATCAGTTACATTGCAAGCCTAGCTCCTCTGTTAATGCTGCTTCATGAAGCATTTTTTCTGGTGAGCACACAGAACCTGTTTCTATTTATTTCTCATTAGCTGTTCTTGCTTTAGATACATTATTTCTCCATCATTGTTCAATAGTACTCATTCTCCCTTTTTATTCTAGTTTTCCTCAAATTGCCGTCTCTTTCCTTCCCTCCTTAAAAGCCTCTTTCTCTCTTCCATTCCAACTCTTCGTGCAGTTTTTCCTTGCCATACATCGCATAATTATGTCTCATCTCTTTTTCTGCTGTCTCACAGAGGGTGTCCCCAGCAGTCTCAGAATGCACATTGTCTGCCTCAGCATTGCATGTTTGGTGGTCTCATGAGTGCCTAACTCATAATGAGGCCTTAAGTAACAGTCGGGAAGTATTGGACTTTACAGGGGTTACATATGCCGTTTCACCTCTAACAATCTAAAGCTATTAAAACACATTGAAAAAACAGATCTTATAGAAAATAAAAGAAATTTATATGAAAAAAACCTAAATAAATGATCAAGTAAATTCGATAATAAATTATGTATAAATAATACTAATTTCCCTCCCTACTACCAAAAAAGCCAACAAGCACCAAAAGAAATGTAAACAATCAATAAGAGAGCAGTCAAATAAAACTAATACCTAAATGAAAGAAATACAATTGAAAAACAATAAATAGTAAATAGAGCTTTCAAATATTATTACATGCATGCACTAAATGATAACTATATCATATGAAACAAATAATTTGCATAATAAAAATCAATTAAAATGCATATATTTATCAATTAAATATGTACATAACATGACAAAAATCAGTTAAAACAAACTTCATTTTAAATAACCTCCTACCCTGTTTTACTGGAAAACAAGCAAGTTGCTACTAAAATATAAATTGCTTATTAAATTATAAAGAATACAACATATATTAAAAAATTAAACAATTAAACAACTAAATAATTTACATATTAATAGTTAAATATTTAATTTACAACTAAAAATTAACATTAAAAAGCCATAAATTAGCATTTCATTAAATTAATAAATAAATAATTAGATCCTTTATTTAAAATATTCTAACATTTATTCAAATAAAATTACATCAACAATATTATTCTAACACACATATATATATATATATATATATATATATATATATATAAAGTATCTTAAAAAACAATATTTATTATAACTATACACATAAATACAACAATATATCTAAAAAATGATACTAAGTAAAAACTGATATTCTTACCTTCGATACTCTATTCTATTCTACAATATTCTTGTAGTAACCATATTTTTCACACAATATTCATGTCATTCCCCACACCCTCCCCTCACCCATTTTTGTGATATCCATGTGTGACAGATCAGACAACTTAATTGCATTGTGGGTTGATATCTGCACATTCAATCAACTAGTGTCTTAAACAGAGATTTTGGCAGATAGATTCTACACATTTTTATCAGGGAATATGAAAACAGTGCAGTCATGAGACCTTTTGCAATGTATAACCATTCTTCCAAAAATGCCACAAATAAAACAAGAAAATAGAAATGGAAGCATTTAAGTGTTACATTGGAAAATATTTATACCTCAGGAGACAACATTGCCTCACTCGGAATAAAAAAAACATCCAGTTTGGCCCTCATTTGCAGTCTTGGTGTCCTACATGTAAATGTATTCAAACAATTCTTTGTAATTATATTTCTGCAGTGATGAAATGCGTGGAGCTCCCAGATTTTGACAGGTGCACCATGTAGATTTCCATTTTCACAGGGATGTTACTGACCAGGGAGAATTGAAGTGCATTTAAAATGTCTTCTGCAGCAGAGTTGTGCTTACTTTGCATTTTTATTTAAGAACAAAAGCAGTTTTTTTTTTTTTCCTGTTGTATGCTTTGTAAAGTAGAAGGTAAAGTTCATAATCAAGGGTGTTAAATGCCAACGCATTTTCTCAAATCATTTTAATGGCGTGCATTGTTTTCAAACACTATTCTATCCGAAACCAACGTATCACAAAGAGTTATGCCTGCTTTAAGAAAATATTGTTTGTCAAATTAAGTTTCATGTATTTATTTTCGAGCTTTATATATCGCGAACTTGACCCGAGGGTATCAGACCACTTTACAGAGCTTGCATATCAAAAGTTACAGGGAAAACATGAGGGAAAAGTAGCGGGTGAAAATATACAAGATGGTTCAGTGAAAGAAGAACGATGTAGATCGGAGGTAACAAAGGTAGGTTATTGAAGAGGTCGAAGGAGTAAAAGTGCAGTTATTGCTTGAGTTTGAAATGTTCTGTCTCAGAGGTTGAGGGTACAATATGCCAAGGGGCGTTGATGAATTCAGGAGGGAGTGTTCAGATATTTGTTGAGGAAAAGCAGTTTACGTTTTTTGTTTTTTAAGTGCTACAGGAATGATAGAGCTGCACATTGATCTTGAGGCAGTGTTTTCGAAATTCCGAGAACAGGTGAGTGATTTTTCTTTCTTAAATTTGGGCAGAATCAGGAGTAGAGTGTTGTAGCTTTGCAAAAGTCTCTTTCAGCCAGCTTTTAATGGTTTGTTTTGAGGTAGTAAGGTTTTCCAGTGTAGAGAGCTTTGTGAGTTATTCAGGCCATTTTCAAAATACTTCTCACTTGAATTGGTAGCCAGTTGTGTTTTCTAAGCATGGGAGTTATATGACCGAAGTGATTCGCCATGAAGAGGAGTCTAGATGCTGTGCTGAGTGTGGATTTCATAGGATTGAAATTAATTTCTGGGTACCTGTGAGCCCTTTCATTCCTGTAGTCCAGATTGGAGAGAGCTAGGAATTGCACTAGAGTCTAGGTCTTCAAGGGGGATGAAGTGTAACACCTAGGGCCTTATTCATACTTTTTGGTGCAAACTGCACTAACGCAGTTTTGCACCAAAATGTTTTGCACTGGCTTGCACTATTTTTAGCACCAGCTGGGCACCATATTTATGGAATGGTGCAAGCCGGTGCAAAGGGTAGGCTAGCGTGTTTGCGCCGAATTAACGTAATTTTTTTTTACTCTAATTTGGTGCAAAACGAACTCCATATTTATACTTTGGTGCTAGACCCGTCTAGTGCCAAATTTATGGAGTTAAAGTCATTTTTTGGAAGTGGAAACCTACCTTGCCTTAATGAGATGCAAGGTAGGCGTTCCCGTGCAAAAAATGACTCTATGGCCTAGAGTCTTAACAGAGTTGGATATAGTCTACAGATTAATGCAGTTAGGTTGTCAAGCCAGTTATGCACAGAATAGGATTTTCCTTTGGGTTATATGAGGAGAAGTTCGATTTTGTTGGGGTTAAGCTCTAAGTGGTGGTTGGTCAGGCAAGTTGGACCATGGAGATGGTGTTGTTTATGTTTTGGATGTCTTTAGATTATGAGATTTCAATGTAAAGTTGGGTGTTGGCTGCATAGAGGTGATAGGTGAATCTGGCTTGTTTCAGCATCATTGCAAGGGGTTATCTATATAGGTTGATCAAGGCAGGGGACAGGAATGATCCGTGGGGAACTCCATGTGGGATTGGTAATACTGGCAAGGTAGAACTGTTATGTTTGATTGGTGGTGATCGTTGGTTCAGGTATGAGGGGAATCACTGAAGGACAGTGCTATTTATGCTGGCATGTTGTGAGATGGTGTTTAGGAGTTTTGTGGATGACTGTATCAAAGGCCATGGATAGGCCCAACAGGATTAAGAGGCAGGCCTAGCCATCATCTAGAAATCTGTGCAGGTCATCTGTGATGTTCAGGATTGCAGTCTTTGCACTGCAACCTTTCCTGAACCCAGAGTGGAAGGTGTTATATAGGTTGTTTTTTTTCAATGTAATTGTTGAGTTGTGAAAGCAATCAGTTTTCAATAGTATTGGCAAGGAGAGGGAGGTTGGTTATAGGTCTTGAATTATTAAGATCACTCAGGTCGACGTCTGGCTTTTGATGAGGAGTGTGACTTGTCCAAGATTAAGGGAAGCTGGCATAAAGCCATTGGATAAAGAGGAGTTAATTATTTTAGTCCATTTTAGGGAGATGATGCATGTTATATTATTCATGAGAGAGGAGGGAAGGGGGTCAGAAAGATACAATGTTGGCTCCATGCATTTAGTCCAAGATGCATTGTTATTAAGTTGGATGTGATTGTGGTTGATGTTCTAGCTCATTGCAGTAGTGAGTGTGGGGAGACCATTAATGGTTGGTGGTATGGCCGATAAGGGTTCATCCTTGATAGAAGGAGGATCTTTGGTGCTGGGAGAGGAGGAGAATTTGTCCAGTGAGAGGTTGTTGCTGTTTATTCTTTCTGAGAAGAATTTGGCAAATTCTTCACAACATTTAATATAGTTCTCAGTTAGATGTGATGAAGGGGAGGTTTGCTGTTTGATGATGTTGAAGAGGATTTTAGGTCTGTTTCTGCAGTGGTCAAGGTGGACAGGGAAGAATTGCTTTGAGTCACCTGGTGAGTGATTGATGATATGGAATTTGATAGGGCTGGAGTCTTTGAAGGAGAGACACACTTCTAGATATTCAAAGGTAGAGTATTCATTTATGTGGAAGAGTTTTAGGCATAAATCTGTTTTGTGTATAATAGCTAGATCACCAAGGTACAATTGTTGTGGTTGCAGCAAATGATTGAGAAGCCCAGTGAGGTAAAGAGATCAATAATGGGGGCTGAGTGGTCATTTAGCCAGGTTTTAATGAGAAATAAATGTCAATATTATGCAGAAGGATAGTTTCTGCTATTCTGGAGGCATGCTTCACTGCTGACCAACAGTTTAGTAGTATGTAGTTTAATGCAGGTGATGTTCTGGCTCGGGTTGATTAGGTTGGATGGTAGTCAGTTGGGAAGGTGGCCTAGGTGGTCAATTAGTGAAAGGGACCCTACTAGTGCCAAGGATGACTAGAATCTTATGGTGGTTGGGTTGTGTGGGACTATTGCTGTACGTGTTGCTGACCATTTCTGCCTCCAGCTGTGACATTCTAGTAGTGATGCATCTAGGTTTGATGTGATAGTAAGTGAAGGGGTTGTTGGAGTTGACTAGGTGGGTGAGTGTGTGGAGACAAGGTGCATGCTAGTGCAAATATTAGAGTTAGGCATAGTTGAGACATTAAGAAGCAAATTGAAGCAAATCTTTGAGTCCTTTCTGGTGATTTGATTTCATCCAGTATGATTTTGAGTTTGAGATGAATGGTTATTTGTATTAGTTGAGAGGTGGTTGGGTCTGTGGCAGATGATGGTGTAGACTGTTGGTCTTCAAAAGTTAGGGAGGGGGCTATGGTTAATTCTAGCCTGAGGTTGTTCAGGGACTATGAGGATTCAGGAGTGGTATTTTTGAAGGGGTAACTTTTGAGGTATGGATATAGCTTAGCTTTGTGGGGTTTAAGGATGAGAGAGGGTGTGGGGGGCTTGTTGGTGGGGCTGGTATAAGGGGATTAGGGCCTGGTGGGCTGTGTTGGAAGAGACAAGAGTGTGGGGATGTGCTCTATGGGGTGAGACAGAGTGGTGTTGAAAGTGGGTGTCATGAAGGTGCAGAGGGTGGGGAAGTGGGAGTCAAAAATGGAGAGGTTCTGGTCAGAGGCTAGGAGAAGGATTTTCCAGTTTCTGTATATGGATATTGACAGATCACCGGGCGATACAGTGAGTTGGAGCAACAGGGGATGTTGATGGGTGTTTGCTACATGCAGGTGCTGTAGGATGTTTTCTTGCCATTTGGCGGGTTTCTTCATGTAGAAAATGAAATCCGTTATAAGGCCTCCACATGTTGAGCTGTAGTAATTAATTACTTAAATACAAATATGTGATCCACGTTGTATCTTTTTCCAACATATCATAGGAACTAATTTCATTAGAAGTGGTAAGTTAAGTGATAAAATCGAGACTAGTAAACGGTTTTACCAGTTGGTGCACTAGCTTTGAGGTGTGGTAGCTCCTCATTCCCAGACCTTCACCACAAAATGATTGTGAATGCTGCATGTTACCTCATGTTTACCCCGTTACTGAATAGAGAAATTTGTAATGTGCTGGATTTTCTTTGCACAAGTTCCACTTTGTTTTACCTGGCAAAATGTATGTGAGGCAAAAGTGAAATGTTACCACAAATATTATCCACATTTGGGTGCAAACTGCTGTTTGCATCTCTTTTGCAGTTAACAGAACTGCACACTGCTGTGATTCCCCTAAAATGGTAATGCATGCATGTTGCTAATGATTCAGAGGATGGTAATGATTATTACTCAAGTATCTTATTCAGTTTATTTTAGAAAAACAAACTTTTGTTTTTTTACCCGAAAACATGTGTTTGTACACAAATTATTTCTGATAGAATCATGTCATGGATGGATCAAATATACCAATAATAACGATCACTAAATCATGCCATGGATTACCCCAACATGCAAAGACCTACCAACAACATGCCAGAGTTAGATACCAACACACTAGTGCACATATACATATGTAGCACATACAGATCAGTATCTGTGCAGGCATACACACACAGCATTGGGAAACGTCCTAAATAACGCGTTGGGGAAAATGCTGATGTTTCCCATGCAAGCGTAACCATGCTTGCCGGAGCAAACAATTGCCTTTTTCTGTGCCTTAACCACGCATGTGCTGAACTACGCATATGCGTGGTTAAGGCACAGAAAAAAGGCAGCGTGGATCGGGAGAGGACACGTGAGGTAAGTGGGGCTGGGATGGGGCTGGGGGTCATTTTTAGAGGTGGGGTGTGGATTAAGGACTTGGAGCTATTTTTCTCCTTTAGGGGCAGGGGTGGGGGGTGTTTGAGAATTTCTTTTAGGGTAGGGGTTGTGCTATTTTTATTTTTAAATTTTTAGGGGGGTTGAATTAAGGGCTTGGGGTGGGTGTTGGGGTGTTGAGGTATTTTTTGAAGGGCCAGAGGTAGGGGGATTTGGGCGTCTTAGGGTAGGGGACACACTATTTGTTTTAGGTTTTAGGGGTGGGTGGATTAAGGGCTTCAGTGGTGGGAAGTTGGGCATTTTATGGTAGGGGTCAAGCTATTTTATTTAAGGTTTTAGGGGTGGGGTGGATTAAGGGTTTGGGGTAGGTGGGGGTTGAGCATTTTAGGGTAGGGGGTTGCACTATTTGTTTTTAGGTTTTAGGGGTGGGATGGATTAAGGGCTTGGGGTGGGTGTGGGGTTGGGCTAATTTTTTTTTAGAGGTGGGGGATTGTTTATTTTATGATGGGGTTGTGCTATATATATTTTTTTAGGTTTTAGGGGTCTGGTCCTTTTGGATCTCAGGGCTATTGGGGGAAGTGGTATGATTGAACCGTGCATGCCGTTCCCATACATGCCTTTACAAGGCATGCTTTTAGAATGAAAAATCATTGTAAAGGCATGTGTGGTAAAGGCATGCATGGTAACAACACAGTCGTTATTTCGACCGCATTGATAAGGCATGCATGGTTCCAGCATGCGTGGTTCCATCATACATTCCACAGCATTAAACATAATGAAGGTCATTATGACCTTGGCGGTCAGGTTACCGCCACGCGAGGCAGTAGTATCATTGCCAGGCCGGCAGTAATGACCACCAAATAATGACCATTGAAGGTGAACCCTCCCATAGGCAGCCAATATACAACACCAACCGCCAGCTCGGTATGACCACTGAACACAGTGGTAGCCACCTACAGGCAGGCAGAAGACAAGGATCGGCCCACCATATTATGACATAGCACACAACAGGATTTCTGGGGCGATAACAACGACACCAAAAGCCTGGTGGAAACACATCATATAAAAGGAGACATTCACCTCCAGGGACACAGAGGAGTCTGTGTCCGCCATTGAACGTGAACTGCAAGTCTTCCCGATGCTGTACCACACTATGCCTGTACTGGAGCACCAATGCTAACGAAGACGACGATAGTGAGTACAGCCACCTAGCACACAAAGGAGGGAGAAAGAGAGAGGAGAGTGACACACGCACACCACACACCACACACCACACTCCCAGAGCCAGCTGCACAGTAAATCAACGGTAACTGTACCCAGGAGCAAAGAAAGCCAGGACACATACCTCTGTTCCAACCACTGTAATCATGTTGGATGAATATTCAAAATCCCAAAACATACACAACTGCATATATGCATGCAGGCCCAAAGGCCAGTCCAAAGTCTCTAATGCCCATAGGGCAAAGTGCAAGCCCCAACTTGATTCCTGACATCATCGGGACTCCACTCTTCAGAGGCATCATGTTGGAAATGGGCAGGCACCTCAGGGGGTGGGGGTTGGTGTTTGGGACATCTCAATGGAGGGGGCTCCTTGCCCAGTGGTTCTGGAGGGGGCTTCTTGCCCACTGGTTCTGGAGGGGGGTCCTTGCTCACTGGTTACTGAAGGGGCTCCTTGCCCACTGGTTCTGGAGGGGGTCTTTGCCCACTGGTTACTGAGGGGGCTCCTTGCCCACTGGCTATTGAGGGGGGTCCTTGCCCTCTGGTGATGGAGGGGGCTCCTTGCCCTATTGTTCGGGATGGGGATCCTTGGGCTCAGTTATGCGAGGGGCTTCCTTGGCCCAAGGTTCGGGATGGGGCTCCTTTGGCTCAGTTTTGTGAGGGGCCTCCTTGGCCTTTGGTTCGGGATGGGGCTCCTTGAGCTCAGTTTTGTGATGGGCCTCTTAGTGGTAGCTTGACACTTCGGGGGTGGAACAGTGCCAGACTGGGAGCTTGAGGTACTGGGCTGGGGGTGGGACTTTCTCACATGCAGGACATGGAGAGGGGAAGGGAAGAGGTCAAGGTGAGCAAGGAAAAGCTTCTTAGGGCCAAAGGGGGGATGTGGGAGGAGGGATGGGAGTGGAGGTAGAGGGAGTGGTTGTAGGAGGAGGAGGAGGAGGTGTGCTGGACATGGGTGCTAGTGAATGGACAGTGTGCATGTGTGAGGTGGAAAGCTGTTGGGGGTCTGAGTGCGAGCGTTTGTGTGACTTTGGAAGGGGCAGACAGGTTGGGGGAGGACAAACAAGATCTGTGGATGGATGTTGTGGTAGTGTCCGCAAGTGAGGTGGGTGTGCTGCATGATGTGGTGATGGTGATGACTGCACCTGTGGTGTGTGGGGTGCATGTCTGCAGGTCTGTTGTTGTAGTGACTGTGGGCAATGCTGTGCAGGTGGCAGGTTCAGGGACTGTTGAAGCAGTGTATGCAGGTGTGAGTGTGGATGTGACTGTGAGGGGGGAGGAGAAGGGGGAAACAGTGGAGGCAGTGGATGAAGTTGTGATTGCATTTGGGTGTTGGCTTTGTGAGTGCTTATGGACTGAAGTGTGCTGCTTGTGCTTATCTGTGTGAGTCTTGTGTGATGTTTTGTTTGCATGCTTGTCTGAATGTGTGCATGGGAAGGATTGGGGGTGAGGACACTGGGACTGAGAAGTGGTAGTTGGAGGGGGGATGGAAGACACTGGCTGCCATCAAAGAGGATGCCAGAGATTGAAATGATCCCTGAAGGGCCAGCAAGCCACCATGAATGCCCTCCAGGAAGGCATTGCATTGCTCCATCAGGGATGCCAGCCCCTGGATGGCATTCACTATGGTTGACTGCCCTACAGAGACAGATCTCAGGAGGTCAATAGCCTCCTCATTGAGGGCAGCAGGGCTGACTGCGGCAGGGCCTGAGAAGGAGATTTTCACCCTCCTGGGTGAGCGGGCATGTGCAACACAGTGGGGGGCTACTGGGAGGGCGGTGCTGGCACAAGGGTGGCTGTAGAACCTGTAGTTGGGGTGGTCCCAGAGGGATCTGCCACCACCAGGGAGCTCCCATTGGAGGAGGAATCTGTCAGTGGTATCAGCTCCTCTCCCCACCATGGGGCTCCCCTCGCCCTCCGTCCCACTGGTCTCCTCGGTGTCAGTGGCCTCCTGGGTCCCGTGGGCTTCGGCTCCCTCACTGGCCGGTGCCCATGCTTCCTCACCAGATGATGCTAATGCACACATGGACAGGATGACAAAAGGAGAGAGAGGGGGAAGAAAGAAAGGGTGCACAGTGTCAATCACAGCACCAACAGCACAGATGGCATACACATCACTGTCACACACTGAGACTGAGAATGGGCAGTATGGACCACACTGGCATACAATTTGCTAAGTACCACAGCAGGTAGGAGCCAAAGACTGCCAGCTACACACAAAGCTGGACCAACTAAGCCCTGTCTGACATGGAAAAACAGATACCTAGCTTCCATAAACATGCATTTCACCCTATAAACCTAAGCCGGACCACGCAGCAATGTCTAAGCTGGCATACTGGGGCATCCACTGACTAGTACCCTGCACCCAAACCCCACTCCAAGCAACAGAGATGATTGTTAAACACACTTTACTCACCTCCTTGTGGCTGCTGTGATGCTCTCAAGAGCCCATCCAGCTCTGGGTAGGCCACTGCCAGTATGTGGGCCATCAGGGGGGTCAGGTTACGACAGACACCCCTCCCTCATTGGGAGGACATCCCCTGCTGGGCCTCTGCAGTCTTCAGGGCCCAGCGTCTCAGGTCCTCCCACCGTTTCCTGCAGTGGGTGCTCTGCCTGATATAGACCCCCAGGGTCCACACGTCCTTGGCAATGGCACGCCACAAACCCTTCTTCTGATGGGCGCTGACCTGTAGACGAAATACAAACAGTGGGACACCATGAACCACACAATCCAGCCTGTAACACATATGGCCTACAAATTGAATTAGCCCCTCATCAGGCACACATATGACCCATACCCCTGCATTCACACTGCCACCAGCCATACCCCACAATGACACACTGCCAGCACACATACACACCTTCATGCAGTCATGTGGCACGCAACGTACCCATGGTATACTCACCTGTTAGTCTGGAGGCCCATATAGGGATAGGACCCATATACGAGCCCCAACAAATCCTCCGACATGAAGACTGGGGCCCTTTCCCCTGTTGCACGTGCCATGGCAGGATCCAGACACAGGTCACAGCAGCACATGCAGTGCGGATGTCATCCTTTGGAAAGTCAGGGATCAAGTGAAGTGGTAGAAATAAAATGGCGGTCAAGTCCGGGGCGGTGAGCACTGTCACCGCCGGCATTGATCATCATTGGTTCCCATACTCTGTAGAGGCCCATGTTAGCCAGTGAGGATTTGAACGGCAGAGCAGACCGCCTCCCGCCATGATGCGAACTCCGGCGGAGTTAGGTCACTTCCACCTGTCCCTGCATACAGGATAGGTAGTTGCCATTTTCTAATGCTGGTACACATGTACAGATTGATAAGTGCGTCATTGTAGTCGAATGTACTCACCTAGACAATTCCAGTGTCCAACTTACAAGCATGCTCTGTGTACCCTGCTGTAGTGTGTTCATGGTTCCTGTTGTCACTCCCTTCTTACTTTTGGGTCCCTTAGGTACCAACCACTGCAGAGGAATAGGAGGAGGAGACAAGCACTCATGTACAGACCCCTAGTTGACTTGGCTACACTGGAGGACAGACACATCATACTCACGTATTGTCTGGACAGGGCCACAATCACAGAGCTGTGTACACACTTCGAGTCTGATCTGCTACCTGCTATCTGTTGCACCACAGTAATACCCCCTCTTGTGTAGGTACTCAGTTCTCTATTTCCTGAAAACTGGCTCTTTCCGGGTGACAGTGGGCTTAGCTGCAGGAATGTCACAGCCAATGTTCTCTGTTGTGCCTGCAAGGGTTTTGTCAGCCTTGCTCAAACATGTGCAAAAACATTGCATTCCTCCAGGTAGATGATTTACCCACTTTGAAGGCTGGATTCCATGCAGTGGGACATATACCACATGTTATTGGGGCCATTGACAGAACCCATATTGCCTTAGTGCCCCCCAGGGCCAATGAACAAGTGTACAGGAATAGGAAAAGTTTCCACTCACTCAATGTCCAAATGTTGTGCCTTGCTGACCAGTACATCTCCCACGTCCCCACCAAGTATCCTGGGCCAGTGCATGATGCCTCTGTTCTGAGAAATAGCGGTGTCCCACAGCTGATGGCACAACTACAGAGGCACAGAGTGTGGCTAATAGGTGAGCCTATGTCCCCACCCAATGTACGTCAGTGTATGCCTTCAGGAATCATACCCCATGCCATTGTGCAGGACTAATGTGTTTGTCTTACTCCTTGCAGGTGATTCCAGCTGCCCAAACTTATCTTGGCTCCTGACCCCAGTTAGGAATCCGAGAACAGGGGCTGAAAATAGGTACATTGATGCACATGGGCGTACCAGGAGGATTGTTGAAAGGACCTTCGGGCTCCTGAAGGCTAGGTTAAGGTACCTCCATCTGACAGGGAGATCCCTAAGCTACTCCCCTGAGAAGGCCTGCAGGATTGTTGTTGTGTGCTGCATGTTGCACAATTTGGCCCTCAGACAGCATGGGTCCTATCTGCAGGAGGAGGGGGTGACAATGCAGCTGTGGCAGCAGTGGG
Organism: Pleurodeles waltl; assembly: GCF_031143425.1. Lineage (NCBI taxonomy): Eukaryota > Metazoa > Chordata > Amphibia > Caudata > Salamandridae > Pleurodeles > Pleurodeles waltl. The sequence continues at coordinate 845,875,766 of NC_090436.1, forward strand.
CAATGAGGACAGTGAGGAAGAGGAGGAGGATATGGACAACAGGACATATATGATCCAGCAGTACTTCCAATGACACTCAGGTAAGACGTTTGAACTAAACATTTCTCCATTTCAGTTGTGTGCTGTGTGACTGTGGCATAATGCTAGTCATTACCTTTGCATCGCACCTGATTGTCACCTATGCCTTCCCTTATTGCAGATGTTGCTGTGGTTCCAACAGTGTCCTGCTGTGATGTGTACAGGCTGCAGAGACACATTTGTAAGATAGATCAACATATTACTGCACATTTACACAACATCATGCAGTTCATTACAGTTCAATGCATTGTATATTACCTTCAGAAAAAGCACTATTACTCAAGTTGTGTCCAAGGGTGTTTATTAAAAATGTGTATACATGCAAAGTGCAATCGAGTTGGGTGATCATTGGGAATAGTCCAGTGTAGTGGTCCGGTCTGTTTGTAGCACAGGTCCAGTGTCCATGGGGCTTAGAAAGGGGAGCAATGGCAATTCAAAGTGGACAAGGTGACACAGTAAAACACAAGGAGGGGCTCATTTCCTGGCAGTGGTCTTGGTCTTGGCAAATCTTTCTGGTGTCTGTCTGGGTTGCAGCGACTGTTTGCACTGTAGTTCACCTTCTGCAGGGGGAGGGGTGCTGGTGGCCTGTGGGTCCTGTGGCAGGGCCTCCTGTCCACTAGCTGCAATAGATGTGGAGGGCTGGTCAGTACACTGGCTAGTAGAAAGGGCCAACTGGTGTGCTGTGTAGTCCCTTATGATGTTGGCCATATCACCCAGCACCCCTGCAATGGAGACCATGGTGGTGGTCAGGGCCTGCAATTCTTGCTTGATATCCTGGTGGTGTTCTGCCTGCAGCCGCTGGTTCTCCTGCATGATGTTTATCACCTGACCCATCTTGTCCTGGGATTGTTGGTAAGCCCCCAGGACATTAGTGAGTGCCTCCTTTGCAGTCGCCTCCCTGGGCCTGTCCTCCCCTGGTGCACAGCTGTCCTCTGACTTGCCCGGGCCCCCTATACCTGTGTCCCCTTAATTGTGTGCCCACTCCCACTGACTCCAGGACCCTCATTGTCTTGCCTGTGAGGTGTAGACTAGGGTCCCTGTACAGGTGGGCACACTAATGATTGACGTGTCCTGGGGACAGAAGTGTGGGGATGTTGGGTGGCTGCTGTGATGGTAGATTCTGAGGGGTGAGTCTTTGTATTGGACTGGGTGTGGGCGGGGGTAGCCGGCTGACCAGTCATCCCTGATGGGCCAAGGAGCTCAACCAGATCCAGGGCTCCAGAGTTGCTGTCATCACTGGGGGCATCTTCTGGTGGGGGACTGGGTAGCCGTGGCACCTTCTCTCTGCTGAGATTGGCTGGGGCATCTGTGGGGATGTAAGTGGTGTATTATACTACATGTCTGTGACATATTCTGCATCACTAGCTTCCCCTATATTATTGCTGTTGCACAGCCACTTTTGTTTGTGTATTGTGATGGATTGTGGGATTGTTAGTTCTCCATGCTATGCATGCATTGGTGGTGGGTGTACATGCAGGGCTGGAAGTGAGGTGCATGTAGTGGGTATGGCATGCAGGGTTTGGCATTCATGTTTGTTAAATGTGGTGGTGCACTGTGTGGGATGGAGTGTGGTGATGGAGTCAGAATGAGAGGTCGAGATTGCAAGCAGATACGGGGGTGATAGGTAGCAAATGTTGACTCAACAGTGTCCAGTACTCTGGCTACTCCATTGAGTCCCTCAGGATGCAGTATTGTCAAAACTTGCTCCTCCCATGTTGTCAGCTGTGGGGGAGGAGATGGGGGTCCACCGCCAGTCCATTTGATGATGAGCTGGTGCCTTGCTGCTATGGAACACACCTTCCCCCGTAGGTCATTCCACCTCTTCCTTATGTCATCTCTTGTGCGTGGATGTAGTCCCATGGCGTTCACCCTGTCCATGATCGTCCTCCATAGCTCCATCTTCCTGGCAATGGATATCTTCTGTACCTGTGCTCCAAACAGCTGTGGCTCAACCCTGATTATTTCCTCAACCATGACCGCACCTCCTCATCGGTGAAACTGGGGTGCCTTTGTGAGGACATGGGTGTTGTGTGGTGTGTGTAGGTTGTGCAGAGGGTGATGTGTGATGTGGTGGGGTGTGTGGTGTGTGTCGGATTAATTGGTAGTTGTAATGTGTGTAGAGTTCTCTTTTGGATTGTCGTCGAAAAGTGTAGCCATCTTATTGTGTTAGCAAAGGATTGTGGGTGATATGGGTGTGTGTTTTATAGTGCTGTTGGTGGGTTTGTGGGGTGTGTGTATTTGTTTCAGGTGTGGGTTTTTTGTTCTGGCCAATGCTATCTTTACCACAGTTGGATGTCTGCTGTGGTGACTTGTGGGTCATTATTTGGAGGGCATAGTATTGGTGGTGTAATGGGATGGGTGGTAGTTCTGACAATTCATCACGTTCAGTGGGTCTGGCAGATATGTGGTTGTGGCTGCTTTCTGTCGGTTTTGTGTATATGTGTCACAATCTGGCAGACGGATGTTCGCCTCCGCAGTGGTATGCTGGCGGCAGTCACTGTGGCAGTATTCAGAATTTACCGCCAATGTCATAATGAGGGCCAATATGTTTTAACTTATCTATCACAGAATGTCTGCATGGGTCCAAAACTTGATCTTCCACCATGCTCATTCTGTCAAGCTTTGATGCTGCATGAACTGCTCTGGTCTCCTCTGCTTGCTCCTAGTCACATTATCTTTGATGTGTGAGCCAGAGACTCACACAACAGTGTGAATTATAGTGCAGACCATGATTGGGCCACCTTAAGGTGGCCTTGCGTGGCTTTATAAATCTGGAGTAACGTAACACATCAAAAACACTGTGTTGCTTCACTTTGCCCTGGGAAGGTATTCCATGGGTGTTCTCATGTACCTTTCATGGATTTTGAAGCATTCCTAGATTTACTAAAACTGGTATGTACTTAGTAGGTCAATGCTTGTTTAAACCTCACCCGAGGCAAAAGTGATCATCAAATGCCATCAAGGTCTTTATAACCCTTGCAATTTTTCATCAAAAGTGGATTAACATTTCTAACAATTCATTGTAAATATCACTTCTTCACTTGGATATACAACAATTTTGTTGTATTAGATGAATTCTCAAAGAGCTTAATTTTGGTGCATATTTATGAGCCCTTGTGCCACATTAGTGTAATTTTAGTTATTCCTATGTGGCATTAGGTTGGAACAATGCTGCACCATATTTACAAAGTGGTGCAATGCACGCATTGTGCTACTTTGTAAAACCTTGCACCACATTATGGCTGTGCCAGGCATAATCTATGAAAGGGGGGCGTTCTGGCATTAGGAGGCCCAGAAAAATGCAGGAGATAGGAATTAAAATGAGACTTCCATTGTTTTCAATGGGCCTCCTTTCACCTTGTAGGATTAGCATCAAAAGTTTTGGCACTAATCCTGTAAAGTACCAAACTAGCATCAAGATTTTGGACACTAGTTCCCTAACGTGCACCATAGTGTGCCGTATTATCAATACAAATCACACATGGTGGCATTAAGGGGACGCAATGCGGCACAAGAAAATTTGTGCATCATTACATGATGCACAACATTTCATAAATTTAGCCCCTACAGATTGGTAAACACTGTAATCCATCGCAACAGCGACGGCATACCCTGTCTCCCAAACTCTGCACCCAACTATACCAACTACAATAAAGATTTGCGTGTTGTGTGGCTGATTTGAGAAAGCCACTCACAAATTTACAAACTGGAAGGAAAATACGCATTCTTAGATAATAGAATGCAGGTTTACACTGATAGAATCCGCTGTTTTTAAGAACTGGGTCTAACAATTGTTGGGTAAAAGGTTAATAAAATGTACAAAAAATACACAATGTAAATGTTCTTGTGGTGACGATTCATCACAAGTGCAGATCGTTATATCAGCAGAATTGAATTGTCCAAGAGGGTCACAGAGCAGCCTGAAAATCTGCCCAATCGAAATCTAATTAACAGTACTCTCTTCCATGGGTGAATGACCACGTCTAAATGCAGCAGACATAGAAAGAGGAACAAAATGGGGAGAACTGAAGATATTTCTTCCCATTGCATAAATAAAAGTGACGCACTGGCGGCGCAGGCTGCTTGTATATATGGGCGTAAGGGCCATATTTATGAGTTTTGGCACAGGGCAGCACCACAAGCCTTCTTGCCATGTGCCAAAGAAGGCACCCTTTCACCATGGTGCAAGGGTGTCTGCATTGCAGGAATGATTGTTTTTGAGCAGAAAGGGGCACCTTCCTGCACAAAAACAATCACACAGGGTATTTTCCTCTTTCTATGTGTGCTGCAGAATGTAGATTGCAGTCATCGCAGGTAAGACAGCCCACAATTAGTTATCCATCTAGGGACTCAAGAGCGTTGAACTAGATGGACAGCCATCAAAAGATAGGTGCAGGTGTCACCAGATCCTTACTCTTTATGTAGGACAAAATATGGGCTAGTGTGTGAAAGCAACATTAAGCACTGACAAAACTGATTTTCTTAAATCTGGAGACTACTATGGTTAAGGTATCCCTATGGCCCCATAAATTAATGTAGGAAAACATTTCCGGTTGTAAACTTTTAAAATGGCCTTAATTGGTTTATTTGTGTCCCTCTGAGCAAAACTAAACTGAGCACTCACACTTTGTTTGAATTTTCAGCACATGGTGGACAAACAGCATGCCAGGTGCTTAAGGAGACAAAGTCAGTACCAAATACGAGAATTATCTGATCTCCTCTATAATTCTGCCCTTGGTGAGGGTTGGACAAAATTTGAAATAAAGCTTGTTAAAATGAGTTTCTAGGTCTAACGAGTCCATAAAGTTTAGAAAAGTGTCAATCGGGCTTCAAAGACCATTAGGGTTCCTTTTCATCTGAAGCAATAAACACCAGTATAGGTTTTGAGCATGCCATTTGCATGTCCTTGCAATTAGGTAACAAAAAATCATTGAGGTTTTTAACATCATAAAACAATATTGGAGCAAGCACACAGCCATGCCACACTCCTGGTTCTAAAACAATTGAGTTGGTACATTCATTTCCCATGCCATATCTCACTGATACTGATACTTCTAAATGGAGTGTATGGAGAAAGTAAACCACGGTCTGATCCATTCCCAACTTAGACCGATTTGCTCAAGCGAGGTACTGTAGAAGTCTGTGGCTGATAGGTAAAGCTCATTCGCCTTGGCCACAGTGCATTTGATGACTATTAGATGAAGGTATAAGCATTTTTCTAATGTTCCCAGGTTGTTACTAAAACTATATTAGACTTCTGATACAATCTTAGATTCATCCACCAAGATCGAAATTCTATATAAAACAACCCAACCAATCACTTTTATAACTGAACCTAACAATGAAATCGGCCTGTAGTGACGAGGATCCAGCCTATCTCCTTTTTTTAACCACAGTCAAAATAATAGTAGTATGCTAAGAAGAGAGAATTTGCATGCCACTAGTGGGGTTCATAGCATTAGTGATGACAGGAGCCCAGAAATCATGGTTTGAATTATAAGTCTCCTTAGGAACCCTGTCTGGGCCTGGTGCCTTGCACAAATGCTGTCAACAATAGCAATGATAATCTCTTGCAACTCAAACCTAAGAGTAAGAGAATAAGATGGTGGACTCTTCGCAGGATTTGGATCTAAGTAGTCCCTCAAATGGTAAATGGACCTCTAATGTTCCTACCAGTGTTTGGCTTTGATATTAGAACTTATCGCCTCCACCTCCATGGTGTTAGATTTGGGTGAACTCATACATTTTCAAAAGGATCTTGTGTCCTTAGAGGAACATGATACAGCAGGGTTCTTCCACAGTTCTTCTCTTAATACTGACTTTCTTTTCTTCAGGGAACGTTTATAGATAAGTGTATATCTAATGATATCCTCTTGCTCCCTGCAATTCCTATTTAGGGCTACACTTAGACTTCTGTTTGTTACTCATAATTGTTATCAAATCAACTAGGATGTTTAGGATTTGAGCACTGTAACATGCCAAAAAGGCTTTCCTAAAATGTCTCCCTAATCTGGCAAAGGCTTCCATAACAGATTCCACACATTTGTCATCATTTTTGAGGGATGTAGTAATAAAGCAAGATTCGCACTCACTATTTTGTTTGAAAAAGTGTTTTTGTTCTTTAAGGTAGTGGAAAAGTCATTTAAATAAGTATATTCTGCTGTCTGTGAGCAAACTAGTTTACAGTGTAGACCAGCACCAGTCACATAATTCACATCGTATGTTGGCTGTTAATGATACTCCTCCTGCACTTACCTCTAGGTGCAAGAAGATTGGAGTGTTCTTAACAGTGGCTAGTAGAGATGAATAATCTGGAAGGGGGGAGTTACAGTTGGCACTGCAAATGAGAGTTTCAACAGTTACCATTTTCAAAGTAGATATTCCAAATATGGATCTCGGAAACTCAAAACATTCATGATCACAGCCATTCTAAACTTCCAGCATGAGGGAAATCCTGTTCATTCACTGACAAATGGGAGAAAGTCTCATTTCCATACTTGCATGGCTAGAAGGAGAGACAAGGTTTCTGTGGCTGCAGGAAGGCTAGGACCATCAGCAGAAAGGCTCCCTGACTTGAAGAAAGTCCAGCTGACTGTTTGGACTGAACACTTAAGCAGCCCAGGCTGAAAGAGGGCTGGTGCCTAGAAGCCTGCCTCTAGAACCAGAGAACTGTAAGAATGACCAGGAGTAGCATTTCCAGGGGAAAGTACTTTAAGTGACTTAAGGCCTGATTTAGATCTTGACACATAGAATACTCTGTCTCAAATGTTTTGGATAGCCCATCCACTGTATTACAAACTCTGATAGGCTATGATGGGATTGTAATAATGCAGAGTGGATATCCGTCATGTTTGTGAAGAAGTAGTCACCTCCGCCGAGATCTAATTCGGGCCCTATGTTCTGTTGTGTGAATGTCTGGGCAACCAGTTCAAGGTGCTGAGGTACTGCCTAGAAAGTGCATAGACAGCCCTGAAGATATATGTTTTTCCCCTTGAAGCTATTTTTTGTGAAAGAAAACGCTTCTGTGGGACCTTGTCTGAAAGTATTTGTCCTCTTGAAGCCATACTTCAACTTCAGCTTCTAGTTTTCCCCTGCTTGAGGATTCTGAGAACCTATACAATAAATAAATGTGAAGATAAAACCTTGGAATGGGGAGGTAAGTTTGCCCCAGTGACAGATTCACTTTGGCAGCTACTATATATTGCTTCATCCCATTTGAGATGTTTATAACAAGATTGAAGATTACAGCAGGAGATTGATCATGGCATATACTAGTTTACAGAATACTGCTTGAGGATTTTGGAATAAAAAATATTCCAAATCTCCAGGTACAAATTTTGACCCATGTGACCCACTTGGCTTGCTGACACCTTGTCCGTCACAGTCAGTCTGAAATTGTACCGAGGTCCGTTGTGGGAAAACTGGACTGATTGCAGAAGCCCCCTCCCTTTCTGCCCCCATTTCCAGCTGATGCCGGTGTTTTCTGTCTCTAACTGTGCACTGGGCACTGCTAACCAGTCCCAGGGCCAGTTCTCTTTTTGAAATGGTATGTGCAAATTAATCCTAATTATAATTGGCTCTGACAACCTACCTATAAGTCCCTAGTACATGTTAGGGCTTGAAGGTTTAAAGACCCCACTATAGTTAGTGCACCCATAGGTGCACTGCTGTGGTGTCCAGTGTCATTGTAAAGGCAGACCTGCCTTGCTTGCTGCTTTGAAGTTAAACTCAAACCCCAAATTCAACTTTGGAAGGAAGTTTCAAACTGCCTCGTTTTTGCTAATTAGTCACTCCTAAGGTCTACCGTAAGTGTTACAAGGGTGGGTGCATTATAAAAATAAACAGGGACTTTATAAAAGATGTTTTATAAGCCCTGGTGTTGGGAAAACAGACAAATTTGATTTTCCCACATTGTAGTCAATTGGTTCTATTGGCTATCATTGGAAGACTTTATTTTAAAATAATAAAGTTTTATTGTCAATGGAGATGAGTTTTAGAACTCTTTCTGAAAGTTACCAAATGCAGCCTTTTAGTGCCCTTTCCTGATTAGTCAGTCTCTAGCAGCCTGAACCAGGCTACCTTAATGAGGTGTGATATGACCTGGGCTGAGACAAAAAAAACATCTGGTGGGAGGAGAACAGTTGCAGCAGATGGCAGAGCAGGGGGAGGGGGAGAGTAGCTAAACTGCTCTACAGAAGGAAAGCTACTTGGGACAGAAAATGGACCTACTTTATTTCCTGTTCCTCCAGACAGATCTAATGATTAGATTAGGAGTGGGCTGAAAGGGGTGTGTTAAGGGAAACTTAGCCACACCAGTGGGTGGACTCAGGTAGATCTAACAGCCAAGCATGAATTTGCTCCATGATGGATTTTTGGAGAATGTTGCTTTTTGGGACTGATTTTTGCCACACTTCACAGGAAGTGGTCACCCCAGAGGGTGTCGCCCTGGACCCTATTGGACTGGAGCGCCCCCCTGATTCCCAACCCAAGGATAAATATGGCAGAGCTGTCCCACAATTAAGATCCCTGCTGGAAGAACATACTGGAGAAGGACTGCCCTGCTGAAACCCTGTTCTGCACGTGAAGAACTGCACTCACAAGGACTACACCAGCTGCACACTTTATGCTTCAGCAAGAAAAGGACTTTGCCATGCTTCTGCAACTCCAGGAGTGGACTCCCTGTAAGCTACAGGTAGAAAGAAGCTGACCAGAGTCCCCTGCATTAAGTCCTGCAAGAAGAGCACAGCTGACCGGTATCCAGTGGCTATTTGATGATTCTGACCAGGTGCATTCTAGGACTTGTAGTCCCAGCTCCCAAGGAGCAACTTGGAGCTTCTGGAATCTTGGATCAAGTTTGTGGAAACTTCAAGGACCCAAAACGACCTCTGGAAGAAGATCCAGATGTTTGGAGCAGCTGTTGTGAAAAGCTCCAGAAGTTAAAGAAGTGCATTGTCGGTGTTGGTTGTCCTAGACCACATCCCTTGGCTGGTGCTGTGGACCACTTTCTCAAATCAAGAAACACTTCTGAAAGTATGTGTAACAGTGTTACATTGTGGGTTGCCTGAACTCTGGACTCTGACCCTGTCCAATGTGACATTTTTTAGCCCTTTGTGCCCTATTTTATTCTAAGCGCTAGTTGTACCTTAAATCTTTAACAATTCATATCTCTGGTGCCTTGCATTGGATTTTTGTTGCGCTGGTGTCATTTTAAAGATTAACATATGTCATATTATTATAATTTAGTGTTAGATGTTTATTGTATGTTGTGTTTTACTTATTCAGTGTCTTGTTGATAATAAATGCTTTAGTCTCCTGTCTCCTAAGTTAAGCTTAACTGCTCATGGGCAAAGCTACCAAGGGTTGAGAAAGTACTAACTTACTGAGACCTTGACTGGACCTAGTGGGGGTTTGTGGCCTATTGCTCAGTGTAGGTGCCTACCTGCTCTTCCCAATAATCTACTTTTCAACATCCATAAACTGTGGCTTTCAATAGACCCTTTCAGTTTTCTTGGTACCTTTTGACTTAAACATGTAAAAAATCATATCTCTAATTCTGTGTAACTGATAATGATTAGTTTTGTGTCCTTTTGCTCATTATTGTTATTTTTCAACATTGGGATTGTGTTCTTACCTTTAATGCTGCTTAGTACTACATGACTTTAACCCATTCACTGCACACTGTTTACACACCTCTGTGCAGCAGCTTTAAAAATCACCATTAGTTTATTGAAGCTCATAACCTCTTTGTTTTTTATGTACCCATAAAAACTATAATTTTTTTCTTTTTGACTGTGCATTAGTGCAAATCGTACATCAACATGTTGTTGTAGCCTGAAGTTGTAAATAGACAAACTTAACTCCCAGACCATTAACAATGGAAATCTTGCCAAAATGTGTGGTCCGACAAAACCCAATATATGTTTGGATTTTTTCTGAAGCTAAAAAAACCCATACAGATTGAAGGCTCCTTGCTGGGATGTGAATGTGTGCTTGCTTGCACCCCAGCCAGAAGCTGTGAGTTGTTTGATTTTTTTCTGTGCTTGAGATAGCAGTCTGGCTCTGTTTAGATATCTTCTAAGTACACTAAAAAAATCCAAACAGCATCTGTCTCTTTGCTCAGATGCACAACTGTTGTGCCTGTGTGTTTCCTGTGTAATTAAAATTACTTACAGAATGTGTGACATTTTATGCCAAAAGGTATCCAGTGTGTTCTGGTTGCCTTAATCCCTTCTCTTCAATAGAACATTGTGCGTCTCAATGACAATTAATTGTAGCTGTTAGGACCTCCTACATTATTATGAGAGGTGACAAAGAGAAACCACTAGATCCCTATTCAAGCAAAGCCCTAGCTTAATATGCTGCATAAAACTTCTACTTCTTGTAGTGAAGGGATATTGCAGACCTAGAGCCACTCCCCCAATGTAGGGGAAACAGATGTGACCAGACAAGTGGGAGTTGTCTTTGCCTTCTGATAGCTGTATAGGGTGATCTCTAGGATAAGTTGAAAGAGACAAAGAGAGACATGCAATTGTAGACTAGTCTCTATTCTGCCACTTTGGAATGGAATCATTGTGGACATAGCATTAAGTAAGCTTTTGAAATCATGAACTGGATCATAATTGTAAAAGATTGAATTATTTTTGGGCCTGGGCACAGATCACAGAGAATTCCGCAGAGTTGCTGAAAAACTCTGCCAGATTTTACATAATTCTGTGGGTGGGCAGAGAATTGCTTGCCCACCCCTGCAAAAAGCACAATGTGACGAGCACTACAAAAACAATTAACACTAAACAAATCTATTGAAAGTAACATGCACAAACAGCTTCCATGGCACTTACATCATTGTTGCCACAGCCCAGATCGAACACATTACTAAGTGGGCATTTGAAGAAGGATGGCTCTCTTCTCAGGAATATGAATTTCTGAACCAAAGTGACCCCTGTATGCCTGTAATGTACATTCTGCTGAAAGTTAGTAAGAGTCTGACTAATCCACCTGGCCGGCCTGTTATTGCAGCATGTGCTTCACTTTTAGAGCCTCTAGCCCAATAAGTGGATACATTTTTTAAACCCTTAGTTAGAACACAGGTTCTTACATAAGAGATTCTATGGACTTTGTAAACAAAATTGAAGGTTTAATGATACACATATTTTATCAATGTGCAATATTGAGTCACTGTAAACAAATATATCTCAAGATGAGGCACTGGTTGTACTTAAAACAGCTTTAGATGCTAGACCATGTCCTTATGCATTACCCACTGAGCTTCTGGTCCAGTTTGCGACAGTATGTCTCAAAAATAATTTCTCCATGTTCATGGAAGAGATATTCTTGAAAGTGAAAGGAGTCGCCATGGGTTGTAGCTGTGTCCCAGAGGTGGGGAACCTGTTCATGTCCTTTTTTGAGAATAAATTGATACATGATGCCAACAATAATCCTTACACGCAATCCATTGTATGTTGGTACAGATATATCAATTACGTTTTCCTGATATAGGAAGGCATCCATGAGTCTTTGAACAGTTTTCATAATTGTGTGAACAGTTGAGTTGCAGACCTGAGGTTCACTATGAAATAGGATAAGCACTCAGTTACGATCCTGGATATTAGAGTGTTCAACAATGAACAAAAACTACAGATTGATTTATATACCACACCAACAGATAACAACACTCTATTACATTTCACAAGTGGTCACCCAAGATCCCAGAAAGAGAACTTGCCATATGGTCAGTTCTTACGGATATGAAGGAATTGTACAATGAAAAATGTTTATTTTTTAAATGCTTCAAATTCTCAAAGGTAAATTGATTGCAAGGGCTATACCAAGAGACTAGTGAAAAATGCAATGAAGCATGCATGGTATATGCCACATGAGTTGCTACTCCCTACGAAATAGAACAGTGACTCCTGTTCTTTAAAATGTGTCTAGAACTACAACCCAAAAGCCAACACGGTAAAAAATATAATACAGCATAAGTGGAAGATTTTGAGACAACTTGATATTCTAAAACCTTTGGTGGCATTCAAGAGAGGATACAATTTAAGAAATCGGATAGTACAGGCAAAACAAAATATGCAACATCCCATTATTCTACTGAGCTTAAAGATTTACTGCATGTCGTTTTACGTGAGTTGCAAAAATCATCAACATTAATGGGGTGTGTTAGCGCGCCTTACCTTAACAAGTAAACTTTCAAGGGGACACGAATAGGTCGATGAACCTGTTAAGTACTCTTAAGATGTTCCCACCATATATCCCGTACATTCAGAAGAATAATCAATAATTAATCATTAGCATCAATAATTGATAACAATCAATAACATTAGTAATCAATAGGAGTCTGTAACTGTCACACACCATGACCATGCAGTCATGAATAACCACACCTTTATGTAAAAGTTAGAATATTTATTTCCCTATATTAGCACAACTAATGTGATGTAGGTTAATCTCAAAATCAATTGATAAACATACAGAAACAACACTGGCTGACTGAAGCAATGAAAGAGTCACAATCTAATAAAAACTTGGGCTACTACACGTTATAAAATCATAGTGCAAATTCACATCAAGAATAACTGTGCAAAGGATATTACATACATTTAGATTCAGCAAAGAAAAGACATCAAATGTTATTGCATGTGTTGAACTTCATTAGTGCGATCCCTAAATAACACCAGATTAGAATTAGCATGTTTGGACTTCATGCAAAAACAATTTGGTCAACAGAAATTTGGAAAAACATCTAACTATGGCTCTATCAAATTAGCGGATTGGTACCCAGAAACAAAAGTAAATAGACTTAGCAAACAAGATCATAGTCAATATACCTATCCTCAGTTTGGATCAGCAAGCTGTGACAGTCTTCGTCCTCAGGATATCAGTCTGACCCTCAAGGCATCAGAATTCAGCATCAAAATTCAGAACGGCAAAGTCTTTAAGCAATAAGGTGATAACGTGTCCCTTTATGATAATTTATTACACATCAGGATTCGTTTTAGGCCAATGAATCTTTTGACCCAGTTGAAAGACACCTTAGGACGAGATAGCTAATCAATATGTCAATCAATACGTCAATAATGTCATCAATATTTATCATAACAATACATTTAACTTTAGTCAAAGTCATCAATTAATTCAAGACACTACCATGACCTTGAAGTCATGAATAACCACACCAGTTTAGTAGAATTTTATGAAGTTTATTCCCTATTGAATACAATTCTAAAAGCAGATGCGTTAATCTCAAAACCAAGAAACATAATAGCATAGTCACGATATGGCAACTTTGCTAAGATTTCATTAAGGCGAGAATCACAAACATCAAGACATAACACAGCGTAAACATAGATCAATTTAGCAGAGTGTCAATAATGCGCGAGTTCAACAAAGCATAGATTTGGTTGTTTGTCTATTTGCGTAAATTTAGTGAACACCTGTCCTAACCACTAATTAGCATTGGCATGTTGGACTTCATGCAAAACAATTTAGGACACCAATTTGGAAAACATCTAACTATGGTCCCTGTCAAAAGTAAGCAGTTGGTACCTAGAAAGGAAAGCAAACAGACAAATCACAAATGCATTGTCATAGTTACCCTCCAAAGTTTAGGTCAGCGCACAGGTTCAGTCCTCGTCTTTAGGACATCAGTCAAATCGCCATCAGTCAGAACTCAGCTCCAGGGCAAAAGGGGCACTTCCCTCATAAGGAGGTAAAGTGTAAGATGGGCAAATCTAAGGACAAAGATGGTTTTAAGCAAACCAATAAGTCACCAAACAGAGTGACAAAGTTTCTGGATAAAATCAATAGCATTCCCTACCTAATTCTAAACGGCTCCCCGTGTCATGGGTTTTTATCCCTTTTTTGTTGTTTATTACCTTAATATTTGATTGGTCCATGTTTATACCCCACTATCTTTAACCTATCAGAAAATACATTAGGTCATTAATCTTTCACCCCATATTATTTTTCCAAGTCTCTCATTGGTTCTCCTGTTTGTTGTCTTCAGAGGTGGCACGTCCGGTATGATTTCATCTTTCTGTAATTCTTTGCACATCTTTTGGTCAGTAGCTCCATTGTCTTCACTGGTTTGAATGACCTTGTAAATTAATCTACACTGTTTCATTTTGTTTAATATCACCCTACAGGCAATGAAGAATGCATGAGAACGGATCTAGTATGGTTACATTTCAGCTTCTAATTTGAAGAAAACAAGAGGTCATGTCATTTTGTGAGTCAGCACACTGCAAGATAGGAAAAAATACATTTAATATGAGAGCCAAGCAGCTAAGCTTCGGCTCATGCTAACTTCAATTCAAATTCAATAACACAATGATTAATGATTAGTATAGAACTTATTCAATATAACATTTTATAAACATTTTAGTTATCATTATTAGTCACACATTGCATTGTCTGCCAGGAGCGTTTCTCCTCTCTGCTAGCATGACCCTGTGGTGTTTTTTGCTCATCTAGTGTATCAACCACCCTTAATGCAAAGTTCAAGCATATTTCATTTTCAGTTTGCGGTAACAATTCCCACTGATCCTTGAACGATATACAGTTCAATGGGCAAAACCTTGCGACTTGATCTGCATAGCCGTTTTCCATGGACGCAAAGTCTTGTGACTTAACATGAGCATTGCATTTCACCACGGCAGTTTCAAGAGGTAAATGAATCGCATGTAACAAGTCCTTTATGTGCTCGCCATTTTTCACTGGAGAACCAGAAGAGGTCATGAAACCTCTCTGCGACCACAATTGGCCAAAATCATGTACAATTCCAAATCCATATCTGCTGTCAGTATAGATAGTGACTCTCAGATTTTCAGCTGCGTGGCATGCCTTAGTAAGGGCAATTAATTCTGCCACTTGTGCTGAATACACTCTCTCAAGCCAGGAAGCTTCAATAATACCAGCTATGGTACACACAGCATAACCAGCTCTCAGCATTCTGACTGAGTCTCTCAAACAGGATCTGTCAACAAACATAATGCAGTCATTTTCCTTTAACTGCGTATCTTGAATATCAGGTCGGGGCTTGGTACATAGTTCTGTTACCTCAAGACAATCATGCTCCACTTCCTCTTCATTATTAATCTCGGTACTCTCAACAGGAAGTAGAGTTGCTGGGTTCAATACAGTACATCGCCTCAATGAGACATTGGGCGACCCCAAAATGATTGTCTCATATCGGGTAAGTCGGGCATTTGTCATGTGCTGGGTTTTAGTTCGAGTCAACAGAATTTCAACCGAATGTGGAACCATTACTGTTAAGGGATGTCCCATCACTATGCCTTCACACTGCGTGAGGCTTTGACCAACTGCTGCAACTGCGCGCAAACAACCCAGTAAGGCTGCTGTGACGGGGTCCAAGGTAGCTGAAAAATACGCTACAGGACGGTTTGCACCTCCATGGACCTGTGTCAAGACAGACAAAGAACAAGCATCACGTTCATGACAAAACAGTAGATAAGGCTTCGGGTAATCAGGCATACCCAAAGCTGGTGCCCTGCACATGCACTCTCGTAATTCCATGAATGACTCAAGCTCTTCCTTGGATAAGGTTATGGTATACGGTTCGTCCTTAGTCTCTTTGCCTGTCAGCTTTATCAATGATTTAGAGATAATCGAAAAGTTGGGTATCCACTGGCGACAGTATCCCACCATTCCCAAAAACATCCTGACATCTCTCTTTGTTGTCGGGGGGGTTCATTTGCAAGATAGCTGTCACCCTTTCCTTTGATATTCTCCTGGACCCTCTCTCAATCAAGTGTCCTAAGTACTTCACCTCTTTTTGACAGTACTGCAACTTCTTTGGTAACACCTTATATGTCCTTTCTTTCCCAGATGATTCAGTAAGGCAATTGTGTCATACTTGCAGTCATCTTTTTTCCTGGACGCAATCAGCAAGTCGTCAATGTACTGCACAAGAGTCAAACTGAAAGGCAGTACTAAGGACTCTAAGTCCTTTTTCAATATCTGATTAAAGATGGACGGTGACTCAGAAAACCCTTGAGGAATTCTGCACCAACTGTACACTTTGTCTAGGAGTTTGAAACTGAATAAAAACTGGCTGTCCTCATGAAGAGCCACCAAAAAGAAAGCTTGTGACAAGTCCACAACTGTGAACCATTCTGCATCGCACGGAACCTGGAACATAATTAATGCTGGATTCGGCACTATGGGGCAACACTTTACCACAATCTCATTTATTTTCCCTAAGTCCTGCACAATTCGAACCTTCCCACAAGGCTTTTTCAGACCCATTATTGGTGAATTACATGGGCTGCTCATACCTCCTTCAGAACTCCTTGCTTTACAAAATCTGCAATTATTTGCGACACCTGAATAAGGACATCTTGTGCCATGTGATATTGTGGCACCTGGGGAAACACTGCATTTGGCTTCACTTGTACTTTAACCGGTTCCTCTCCTTTTATCAACCCCACTTCCTTTCCTGTCAAATCCCACACTTTCTCTGTCACTGTTCCCTGTAACTCAGCTGGTAAGTCAGTCACTGTAAGCATCAAGAATAAGGTTATCAGAGGGTAATCCTCATTCGCGGTCTCAGTCTCTAGTTCAGAAAACTGACTATCGTCCCCTTCGTCATCACTGTTTGTTTGCACCTCTATTCCATCATTGGAACAGGTAATTGAACATTTTGTCTTACACAATAAGTCTCCTCCCAATAGCGACACAGGACTTGAATCGCAGACTACAAACTTATGCAGACCCTGGAAGTTGCCAATCTCATCTTGCACTGGATCTGTAATCGGATTTGTCAAGTACTGGTTTGCTACTCTTACCACTCTTATGGTACGCCCTGAAAGTGGCAGTTTTGGAACCTCTGCACTTCTGACTGGAGAGTGTGTAGCTCCGGTATCAACCAAGAATGAAACCTTGTGACCCATTACCTTTCCCTCTACATATGGTCCCCTCTGATCTACTTCTAGGGATGCTGCAAGCCTGCACTCTTCACTGTCTGAACTGTCAACCGACCATTCCTCATTCATTCCATCTTCACCACGCAATGGGAATTGCTGCACTGTATTATTTTGGCTCACCACCTGACCTGTGACCTGCTGAGGAAGCATCACCTGTTGCTGTCCGATTGAAGCTAATGGTAATTGCATTTGCTGTCTAGGTACCATGGGAACCTGCTGTTGTATTTGCTGCATTTGCGCTGGTTGAACACGCGGCATTTGCATTTGCTGCATGGGCTGTAGCCCTTGCATCTGAACCATGTTATTTTGGAAGTTCAGATTTTTACTTCTCAGTTTTGGACCCCTCACATTTTGCAATGTACCGACATTAGTGCTTTGTTGAACGACACCATCCTGCACCACATTTGGGCATTCCCACTTCCAGTGCCCAACACCCCGCACGCGTGACATGGTGCCATCTTTTTCATCCCTTGCGCATCATTTTGAACCACAACAGTATTCAAATCTGGACCGCGATTCACAAAACCTCGACCTCGGCCTCTCGGTTGCACCTGAAACACGACAGTCCCTTGCGGTTGTTGCTGTATCATCTGCTGGATTCCGTTTCCCTGCATACCTGCCTGCGCTTCCCTTATCTGCATCACCATCACTTTCTCCTTCAGTTTTCTCTGCTTCAGCTCAATCTCATCACTACAGTATTTCGCATACTGCAACACCTCATCAATCGGCTTTGCTTGCCAACAGATCAAATGATTCTTAATCATCTGGCTAACCTCTGGTCTCAGACCTTCAACAAATCTGAACACGAGATGGTTCATGTCTTTCGGCTCAATAGTCTCAGTACCACTGTAATGTTTGAACGCTTTTAAAAGCCTCTCCTAGTAAGCATGGATCGATTCTTTAACCTCCTGCGAGGTCCGGTCTATTTTCTGCCAATCTGTCACTTTCGGCAACACCTTCTGCTTCAAAAACTCAATCACCTTATGAAAGTATTTCATCACCTGTTCAGAAGGTGCTCCGGTCGCCTTATCCCTTGCTGGCTCCTGCGTCGGCCAGTCTAAACCTCTCTTGCACTCAAGCCATAAGTCGGGCGGAACAATGATCTCAAACAAGGTATTCAAATCTTCCCAGAGACATTTCGCAAACTTAACAAACCTATCTGTTTGCTGCTACCACTCTATCGGCTTCTCCCTCAACCTGGGATAATCATTCATGAATGACAGTATGTGTCCCCTAGTCCACGGTACATGGATAAGAACCCCACCAGCTGTTTCTCTCATTGGTAACATCTTTACTGATCCCGTATCTGGTGAAGCTTTAGCCTGACTTGATCCCGGACTGTCACTTTTCTCCTTATCTCTTTTCTTTGCCCATCTGCCCTCCCACTTTTCTAAAGCTCCCCAGATCTGCGCAATTTGCAGTATTTCCTTTAGATGCGCTTTCATTCCGGCAGACCTCATGTGCTCGAAGTCCTTTGAGTCAAAGTCTAACCTGTAGCTTCTTTTCAAATGTTTAGTATTCTCAATATCGATATGGTATTTGTCTGCCAGGTTCGCCAACCTCTGATGTACCTTACCTACTGATTTTAGGGCACAGATATCTCAATTCTGCTTCTGTGTATGACTCTAATCTGTTCACCCCCATTCTTCCTTCCACTAGTTCAGCAGCTTCCACGCCCAGTCTCACAAAATTCAGGTATTCATCTTTCTCAGACCTTTCTAACTTCTCTACAGTTGCTGCAGCTTTTGGAGCGTAAGTTTTTTCCAAACACTCATTCACTTGTTGCACCGTAAAACCTTGCAGTGAAATATTCCCTGCATGCATCATTGGCGAATGTGAAGCATTTGTACTTATTGTCTGTGGGGTTAGCACACCCAGCCCTGCCTGTCTCATTGCCCTCAACGGTGCTTCAACCGGGCTAAGGTCTAACAAAGACCTCGGTCTTTCGACCGCTTGCTCTCCCAGAGCCATTAACTGGGGAGTTCCTATGGACCCTCCTCTTGTTGCATCCCGAGTCATTACTCCCTGATCACACATACCAGGTTTACCTTGTGCATACAATGGCACTGGCGGACCAACAGTAATTGGCAATGATATGGCAGCTGGTGTCTGACCTGGTCCCAAACCTCGTGGAGCAGCAACTCCAAAAGTTTGATTCTCTGAAGCTGGGGCAGGTTTTAATGGAGGTCCTGCTGCTGGATTATACCCTGGTATCAACTGTTGCTGCGGATGGGGCAGCAATTGTGGAGTTGGCTCAAGCTGTACTAACCTCGATTTTTCATATGTCGGGTCTGGCGGCACTATCAGATTTGTAGTAGTCTCTAGTACTGGGACATCTGGATAGATTCTCTGTATCTGTGGTGGAGGTTGCAGCTGTATCTGCATGTCTGGTGCAGTGGGTACACTGACACCATTTTGTGTCAAAACCGTATCACTAGTCTGTACTTTATCAGTAACTCCCTTCTCCTGCGTCTGGTTCCCAGGACCTGCACTAGTGCTCGGGACATTGCCGCTTACCGCATAAGGTGGCGGGCGATCATGCAATATCCGATTTAGGAACTCTTCCTCGTCTGAATCATCTTCATCTATCCAAGACCTTTTGGTCTCTTTAGGCTTATTAGAGTCCTTGTCTGTCTTACAGGTGGCTTTCTTCCCCTGCGTCTCGTCTCCCTGTGCTATTCTTGGGAATAATTTGAGTCCGTCAACTATTCCCCGTCTCCATATTTTGCTCTCATTATCCCATTTAGCTTCTGCATAAGTCTTTTCTGCCCTTTTTATTCTCCTTTGGAATTTTTCTTGTCTCTGTTTAATAGCCATTAAATCCCAAATTGCTAAAGCCTCATACTGAGCTGGCCTCGGAGGTGGCTTCTGTACACTTAACATCCACCTCAAATTCTCTAGAACTCTCGTATTGAACGTTCCGTGTTCCGGAAACTCCAAATATCCCTCCTTTTCCGTCAATTTGTGCCACTGTTTCATCCATAAGCAAGGCGCGACACCTTTTTCCTCCATGACTATATAAGCTGGAGTACCCTCAGACGGTGTAGGCTCTCCTTCACTCGCCATAATGTATGCGTCTCCTTTTAGAGCGCTCTTAAAAGCTTTGATAAAATTCATCTTTGCGTCTTTCCTTTTGTTGTATTTAATCAGAAAGTTACTTTAGTTCCCAGGACACTCTTCACCCACCTTTTTCTACCTATTGCCTTTCAAGGACGGCAGCCAATCTGGCGCGCGACCCTTCTCAGCAACTGACCTATCTCAGCGCGGCACCATGACGTCACACTCACACACTCTGCAGCTGACAAAGTCTTGTGGCTTGTCCGCCCCTCACTAGATTCATACCAAACTAATGCAAAATTACTGCAAGCTCCTTTAACAACAACAACTCAAATTTGCCGATTTACTACAGGAAGGGTACACATTTGCTTCAGAACTTTACAGAGATTTCACTTGAAGCCTCGGCCGCTACTCTCTCCTTCTCAGTTCCCGCATACGCAAGCAGAATTCGACCCGCAAATCCTACTCTCGACTTGTCAATGGTTTGCTCTAGTGCACTTTTGAACTTGCCAAATCTCCATCGAAGGTTTCACACATACAGTTTGACTCAAACTCGACTTGTCAACCATGCCCGATTGACCTAATTAATCCGCACAAATTACAGCATAAACCCAAGTGTCTCCTACACTTGTCGATATACTCCGGAGTCTTAGACCACAACGGGTCCGTACATTAACAAACAACCACGTGGATAATTTTTTATCACAAAGCACCACATTCATATGAAGTACGCCAACTTCCCTACTCTCATACTGTGTAGTACTCCCACTCCTACTAAAGCAACATTACCTGACCTAAATACACACAAACTTCACAAATCACCTGCAAAATGCTTAAGCTGAGCAAGTGCAAATCCTACACCACACATGCTAAAACGCCAAGAACATCACCAACTCACTTAGGCAGGCTCCGAGATCCCAGGAAAGTCATGGTGAATTTAGAAACGCTTCATATCTCCAATTTGCATTATCTCAGAAAAACAATCTAAACAATAATTCTCCGTCCTAGGGCCCCAAAGGGCCAAACCGTCGCTCTGCTACCAGAACTGATGAAGCGTCCCTTTATGATAAATTATTACACATCAGGACTCTCTTTAGGCCAATGAATCTTTTGACCCAGTTGAAAGACACCTTAGGACGAGATAGCTAATCAATATGTCAATCAATACGTCAATAATGTCATCAATATTTATCATAACAATACATTTAACTTTAGTCAAAGTCATCAATTAATTCAAGACACTACCATGACCTTGAAGTCATGAATAACCACACCAGTTTAGTAGAATTTTATGAAGTTTATTCCCTATTGAATACAATTCTAAAAGCAGATGCGTTAATCTCAAAACCAAGAAACATAATAGCATAGTCACGATATGGCAACTTTGCTAAGATTTCATTAAGGCGAGAATCACAAACATCAAGACATAACACAGCGTAAACATAGATCAATTTAGCAGAGTGTCAATAACGTGCCAGTTCAACAAAGCATAGATTTGGTTCTTTGTCTATTTGCGTCAATTTAGTGGACACCTGTCCTAACCACTAATTAGCATTGGCATGTTGGGCTTCATGCAAAACAATTTAGAACACCAATTTGGAACACATCTAACTATGGTCCCTGTCAAAAGTAAGCAGTTGGTACCTAGAAAGGAAAGCAAACAGACAAATCACAAATGCATTGTCATAGTTACCCTCCAAAGTTTAGGTCAGCGCACAGGTTCAGTCCTCGTCTTCAGGACATCAGTCAAATCGCCATCAGTCAGAACTCAGCTCCGGGGCAAATGGGGCACTTCCCTCATAAGGAGGTAAAGTGTAAGATGGGCAAATCTAAGGACAAAGATGGTTTTAAGCAAACCAATAAGTCACCAAACAGAGTGACAAAGTTTCTGGATAAAATCAATAGCATTCCCTACCTAATTCTAAACGGCTCCCCGTGTCATGGGTTTTTATCCCTTTTTCATTGTACATTCCCTTAATATTTGATTGGTCCGTGTTTATACCCCACTATCTTTAACCTATCAGAAAATACATTAGGTCATTAATCTTTCACCCCATATTATTTTACAAGTCTCTCATTGGTTCTCCTGTTCGATATCTTCAGAGGTGGCACGTCCGGTATGATTTCTTCTTTCTGTAATTCTTTGCACATCTTTTGGTCAGTAGCTCCATTGTCTTCACCGGTTTGAATGACCTTGTACATTAATCTAAACTGTTTCATTTTGTTTAATATCACCCTACAGGCAATGAAGAATGCATGAGAACAGATCTAGTATGGTTACATTTCAGCTTCTAATTTGAAGAAAACAAAAGGTCATGTCCTTTTGTGAGTCAGCACACTGCTAGATAGGAAAAAATACATTTAATATGAGAGCCAAGCAGCTAAGCTTCGGCTTATGCTAACTTAAGTCCTACAAGGATTTCAGCACAAATTCAATAACACAATGATTAATGATTAGTATAGAACTTATTCAATATAACATTTTATAATCATTTTAGTTATCATTATTAGTTTACGTATACAATGGTGGCCACTCCCCGTGGTCACATTTCAAGTGCACGTTTAAGCAAAATGTACTATTACAGTTTCTATGCTGCATTATCACACATTAATTCATAAACATTTCATGTTAATATAGATTATATAAGCTACGCTCTCTCAAATGATAAGCATGTCTCTTCTCAAGATGGAAAATGGATGAAATGGGCCAAAGTGGCTCGTTGGGTAGTTTGAAAAAAATGTTGGTCTCTCCTCTCTGTGCAGTCCGGCTAAGTTAGATTTCCTAAAATTACAGAGGTGAGCGCGTTTTTTGTGTTCACTGCCGTTGTTTTCTCCATTCCCCAATCTCGTTTTAAGATTAATGTTTGTATTAAATGCTTTTAGTATTTTAATGAATTGTTTTTATGAATTTGAGTGATTAACTGAATTTGAATCTGAAATTGTCATTACTAGAAAGATCCGCGCTGCTTTTTGTTTTTTTAATATTCTTACCACTCACCGCTTGATTATTTTATTCTTAAGGTGCTTCTTTCACCATTCTGGGGGACAGTTTTTCTGGAGGGCGGTCGGGAGGAGGCTTATTACTCTTTCCGGCGGTTTTCTCTACTTAGGATTCTTGGGGGCAGGAAGTTGGGCTGTCTAGTACCCACTTCCGGTCTGCAGGTCGGCAATTACCGCGGTGTGCGGTATAGTTGTTCTGCCTCTTCTAGGGGGATAAAATGAGGGCTGAAACGCGGCCGCGCCGACAGAGGTGAGCGCGTTTTTTGTGTTCACTGCCGTTGTTTTCTCCATTCCCCAATCTCGTTTTAAGATTAATGTTTGTATTAAATGCTTTTAGTATTTTAATGAATTGTTTTTATGAATTTGAGTGATTAACTGAATTTGAATCTGAAATTGTCATTACTAGAAAGATCCGCGCTGCTTTTTGTTTTTTTAATATTCTTACCACTCACCGCTTGATTATTTTATTCTTAAGGTGCTTCTTTCACCATTCTGGGGGACAGTATTTCTGGAGGGCGGTCGGGAGGAGGCTTATTACTCTTTCCGGCGGTTTTCTCTACTTAGGATTCTTGGGGGCAGGAAGTTGGGCTGTCTAGTACCCACTTCCGGTCTGCAGGTCGGCAATTACCGCGGTGTGCGGTATAGTTGTTCTGCCTCTTCTAGGGGGATAAAATGAGGGCTGAAACGCGGCCGCGCCGCTGGCGTGCCGAAGGCGCGCCAAAGGCAAGCCCGTCTGCGCCCGTCCGCGCCAGTACGGGCCGGAGGGCCAGGGACCTTATGTCTTGCACTTTTAAGTACAGGTATACTATTACGGAACTTAAGAATTTGGCAGGCCCCCGATGTATGAACACACTCACTATGGATGCTGCTCATACTTGGAAATGCACACAGTGTAATTGGAGTACATTAACTTCTTCTGTGGCGGGAAGGCAGACTACTCAGGGAGTGTGGGGAGGAGGAGGCAACAACATAGTACACGCCTTAGGCAAATGTACTAGTAACTTTAAATCGACGGGCACTTTTGCCCTTATTAATGCTAGATCCCTCCCCAAACACAAATTTGAAATTAATGAACTAATTTCCTCCCTGAATATTGACTGCCTTTTCCTGACAGAAACCTGGGCAAGGCCAGACTCTGATCCCGATTTTATTGCGGCGGCCCCCATGGGCTTTTCCTTCTATAGAGTGGATAGGAATTCAGGCAGAGGAGGTGGCTTGGCTATAATTTGTAGATCTGAGCTCACTTGTACCTGGAATAATGCTAGTCATATGCCGGAGGTCTGTGAAATTATGGCATTTAAACTTTCTTTAGGTAAATCCCTTATTTTTGAAGGCTTGTTAATCTACCGACCCCCCGGCCCCACTTCCAAGTTTCTTTCAAATTGGACTTCCTTATTGGAACCGTTAATGATGGCCTCTACTGCCATCATTTTAGGGGACTTTAATATTCATTTTGATAATATGACGGATCCGCGGGTGGTGGAATTCCTTAATTGGATGGCGGTCCTGGATTGGGTCCCTAAGAATGGGATGGCCACTCATAGAGCCGGCCATACCCTAGATGTGATTTTTGCCCACTCCGAGGTTGAAATTAATCTCCTAACACTCCCATTAGAATGGACGGATCACTTTCTCCTGACATTTAAATTTTTGGTCAGGCAGCAGCATTCGATATCTACTCCCCAGAACAAATGGCTGAGACCATGGAAAAATATTAAATCAGAACCTTTAGCAATCGCATTAAGGCACAATTGGAATGACCCTAAGGTATCCACTCTACCCCCTCTTGCTAGATTTAATCAGGGCATCATTCAGGCAATGGACTCGCTAGCTCCGGCGAGGGCTGTGGCTCCTCGCGCTACAAAAAAACTTAATCAACCTTGGTTCTCTAAAGAGCTTAAAATATTACAAAGAAAATACCGGCAGAAAGAGCGCTGCTGGAAACTTAACCCTCGGGATGAGGAGAGAGCGAAACTTAAATCAGCTCTAAAAATTTACAAAGAAGCTTGTTTGATAGCTAAATCGGATTATTTCACACTTAAAATTAGCGAGGCGGCCAATTCCTCTAAGGAACTATTTAAAACTATCACTGCCCTCACCACCCCCCTAGATACTTCTAAAGGTGAAAATTCCCAAGACTTTTGCAACAAAGTGGCCAATTTTTTCGAACGTAAAATTCATAACATCTACTCTAGTTTTGAGTCGGACGATGAATATGTTAACCTATCTTTACGGTCAATTGTGCCCCCATGCCAGGAATTGACACACCATGGGTCGCTGGATGAGCCTCATTTATTATCTAGGTTTAAATTGCCTTCTAAAGAGGACATGCACAAGCTTTTACTTGAATGCAAATCTGGCTCCCCAACGGATCCTTGTCCTCCTGCTATCCTGCGACTTGCACCCGACTTAGTAGTACCTATGTTGACCCCTATTTTTCAGGAAGTTCTTATAACAGGTGTGTACCCCAAGGCATGGAAAGAAACTACGATCCTTCCTTTAAAAAAGAAGGAAACTGGCAAACCTGACGATTTGACTAATCTACGCCCTATAGCCCTTCTTCCCTTTGCGGCTAAAATGTTAGAAAAACATCTCAATAAAGGATTAGTTGATTTCCTGTCAGCCACTAAGGGCTTAGACAGTGCGCAACATGGTTTTCGGAAATTGCATAGCACGGAATCGGCTCTCATTGCATCTTCCGACACCATTCGCAGATTGGTTGATGAGGGCCAAGGGGTCTTTTTGGTTTTGCTAGATTTGTCTGCAGCATTTGATACCATCGCCCCTCATATTCTATTAGATCGTCTGCACCAGGCTGGTGTAAGAGATCAAGCTCTCAAACTGATTGAATCCTTTCTGTCCGACAGGTGGGCTACGGTTAGTAGTGGTGATTTCAGATCCCCAGCTTATCTGCTGCCGTGTGGGGTCCCTCAGGGCTCGTCACTCAGCCCTACGCTGTTTAATGTGTACGTGGCACCGCTGGCAGAATTAATTCGTACTTTCGGCTTCATTCCCACCTTGTATGCTGATGACACTCAGATCATCATCCCTATCGATAATGATTTAGAGAAAGTGGCTATCCGCTTTAATGCTTGTATGATAGCAGTAAACAATTGGATGAGAGCCAATTGGCTAAAACTCAATTGTGAAAAAACGGAAATCCTGTGTTTCGGGGTGAAAAGGGATCTCTGGTCTTCCATGTGGTGGCCGAAAGAATGCGGCACCCTCCCGGAGCCAGGATCCACCTCGAAAAACTTAGGGTTACTGTTTGATGACCAACTCTCATTTAAACCGCAGGTTAATCTGATAGTTAAGTCCTGTATGTGGATGCTGAAGAAATTAAAGAAAGTTTTCCCTTTTATTCCACCCTCCTGTAAAATTGCCGCTACTCTGGCTCTAGTCATTTCTCGACTGGACTATGGAAATGCGCTGCTGCTTAACCTGGATAAAGCATCCCTCAACAAGCTACAGGTGATGCAGAACACCGCGGCTAGGCTTGTACTGAAGTTACCTCGTGGAGCCTCTGCTAAGAGCTCCCTCAGAAGCCTTCATTGGCTTCCGGTAGCCCAGCGGCTTTCTTTCAAGGCACTCTGCATCACTCATAAAGCTGTCCATGGGATTGGGCCCAACGCTTTGACCTCCAAGCTACAATTTTATAGGCCTAATAGGCCGCTGCGATCTGCTTCTGCCTATCGAATTCAAACCTTCCGTACTAAGAAGGCGAAATGGGGAGATAAAGCGTTTACCATTGCGGCCGCCAAGATCTGGAATTCACTCCCGTTGAATTTTAGGCAAGAACATAACCATTTAAGATTTAGGAGATTGGTTAAAACGTGGCTCTTCCCGCAATAACTGGGGAGTCCCTTGGCACATGGATTCTGCCCCACCTCAGTCAGCGCTTCGATGCCCACGGGTTGGAATGCGCTTTATAAATACGCCATACATACATACATACTTACCAAGTCCGTATTGGTCAAGGGATCGCATGTTCACACTTTGTCCAATAAAACTATAACTTCAAATCTACATTTCTACATAGTAGAGGGCCGCAGGATCTGGAGAAGAGCCTCCTGCTGTGGGGATCACAGCACAACAGAGAGCATTGGGGTACACAAATCCATAGCTATGCCCATTGTGGAGCGATCAGGAGCTGCAGAAAGCACATCTGCAATCCAATCTCAGACCTCCGGGGCATGGATCCTGCCAGCGACAAATGCATGACCAGGGTGGCAGCGCTTTGCTTGCTAAAGCTCTCGTTAGAGACAATTGGCCAGCTGTGCTGCATGGCAGCCTATTACCCAGGTGTACAGTGTGACTAACCTCTGTCCAAGTGTGCCCCTGCTGCATTGTTTTCCCAGAGCCCATGTGCAACTTAGACCAGTCACTTCCAAGGTGTCACTTAGGGAAGAGCTGGACAGCTTCTCCTGTGCGGGCCATTCACTTTAACCAATTACAGGGTTAAGAGACAGTGCCCCTCCTACTATTAGTCACATATGATGGCTGATAAAGGTAAAAGGTTACAAATGTGAGGAAGGAACACAAATGAGGGGCAATCACGCAAGCACTAATTTATGATACTCCTCTGAAAATTAGTTGAATGTTTTCTGTGTATGTGCATGCGCATATGCCAGGTTGTAGAAAGCACAGCCTGGACTTCCATTCCATGTGTTACTGATGTATCTTTTCCGGAGAAGAGACGAACAGGTGGGCATCTTTTTTTGGGGGGGCGGGTCTTTTTCACTAACCAATTGCATGATCTTGTTGAAAGTGCAGCCACAATTATTTGCCTAGTCCCACCCCTTAAACTGTCATTCGTTGCAGAGCCAGAGTTTCCCATTACTTGTCCTTGCCTTCCCCTGACTGAACAGAAAATGTTTACATTCATGTTGATCTCTTGAGTTGAACCAATTACAGTACTTCCTCTTAGTTTTGGTTGTGTGTACTTCGAAACGGTCCTGGGATGTAAATGATATTTCTGAGAATAGAATTAGGGGTGAGCAGTGTGTGCTCAAGTAAACTCCGCTCTGCCAGTGTAGGCAAAGTTTTAGCCGAACACCACGCTCCAAGCGAAGCACGAAGTGGTAAAACTCTGCCCAAGGAGCAGAGTTTACTGTCCAAGCCTAATTATTATTTGGGGTGAGTGACTAGCTATCTCATGAAGTAATCACAACTCTTGTCAAGTTGAACCCTTAAAATCACTAAGGTAGCCTGAACTCAACCCCTGGTAGCTCATGTACAGATTAAATAGGCTTCATTTACGGCAATTTGTACAGTATTTATAGACTTTCAGAACAGTAGTTAAGTCAAAATGACAACCAATTAAAATCCCAAACGGAAATAAACAAATATAGCAAAATATAATTAATAAAATGCCACAAAAATGACAACTATCCAATAAGGGACAGCAGTGTTTGGACAGAATATTGGAAAAATATATTGTGATATGAAAATATTGTGTCAAGAATATTGGGACATCAAAAATATTATTGAAAGGAATATCGAAGGTAAAAATATAATTTTTACTGTTGCTTTGAATATTGTTGTAAAAAATATTGATGTTGAAAATATTGTTGTAGGTAATGTTATTTGCCAATTAGTAGGTAATTTATTGGATTGTGTTTTATTGTATCTGTTTTTTATGTTAGTGCTTTTACTAAGCTACATTTCGTATCATGAAAATTTTGTGTATTCAGTTGTTTAAATAAGTGTAAACATATTTTTAGCTGCTGGATATTGTGTTTTAGAGGGATAAGATGTTGAGATTTTTAAAATGTGTAGTTTTTTAAATTAAAGTATTTTTAATAAGTCTGAAAATATGCAACTGTATATACTATATATTGCAAAAAATGTTTTTTAGTTATGTAGCAAACATTTTTATTAAGATATACATTAATGGTTTTAGAACAAATATTAAAAAAATATATTATGATTTAAAAAAAATAATATTTAGGATTAATTTGATAAATTGTGTAATTTTATCAAAACTGTAGGTTTGTAATTTTTTCAAATTGTAATTTTGTTTTCAAAATATATTTAAAATTGATAAAAATACAACTTTTAAAAATTATTGTTAATTTTGAAATCATAACATATTTGTTTTTATGATTTATAGTTTCAAAAAGGTTGAAAAAGAGTTGAATACTTGTTTTAATTATCAATATTAATAAAATTAATTAATTTTGTTTACAATTTTAATAATTAAGTTTATATGTATTTGTTTGTAGTTTAGGTTAGTTTGTTTTGAGATACAATAATATTTAATAATATTGTAAAAAAAGTGTATGATTATGAAGTATTTTTTTAAATTGTTCATACTTGTATAAATTTCTCTAAAGATGTTTACGTTTATGTAAATTTCATAACTTTAGCATCCAAAACATTTTTCAAATATCCTTAGATTGGAGTGGGAATATCATGAACTCTTACCCATTTAGGCCCATATTTATACTTTTTTAGCGCCGCATTTGCGCCACTTTTTGATGCAAAAGAGGCGCAAACTTGCAAAATACAATTGTATTTTGTAAGTTTGAGCCGTTTTTGCATCAAAAAGTGTCACAAATACGACACTAAAAAAGTATAAATATGGACCTTAGTGTTCAAAAACGTCCTCCGATATGGTTGGATTGGAGTGGGAATAGTTGATTTCACTTCTTTTGTGTCCAACACCTTCCCTAAATTTGTTTAGATTGTAAAAGCAATACCAGAATTCCCTCCTTTAGTTTCAAACACCTTTTCCAAATTGGTTTAGACTGGAGTTGGAATATTACGTTACACCCATTAGTGTCAAGACTTTCTCCATATTGGATTAGCTTGGAGTCGGAACACTCCTTTAGTTTCCAACATCTTCCTTAAATTGGCTTAAATTAAAATGGGAACCATAAATCTTAACCCTTTAGTGTTCAACGACTTCCTGAAATTGGTTTAGATTGGTGTGGAAATAGTAAATTTCAACTCTTTAGTGTCCAACACCTTCCCCATATTGGTCTAGATTGGAGATGGATTAATAAATGTCATCCCTTTAGTGTCCAGTGACTTACTCAAATTGTTTTAAATTGGAGTGGGAATGGTAAATTTCACCTCTTAAGTGTCCAACACCTTCCCCAAATGGGTTTAGATTAGAGGGAGTAGTAAATGTCACCCTTTAGCGTCTAACATCTTCCTCAAATTGGATTAGATTGGAAATAATAAATATCACCCTTTTAGTGTTCAACACCTTCTTTTAATAGGGTTATATTGGAGTGGAAATAGTAAATGTCAACTGTTTAGTGTCCAACAACTTACTCCAATTTTAGATTGGAGTGGAACTAGTAAACGCCACCCCTTTGGTATCCAATCGTTCCTTAAATAGGTTTAGATTGGAGAGGAAATAGTAAATGTCACCCCTTTAGTGTCCAATGACTTCTCCACATTGGTTTAGATTGGAGTGGGAATAGCAATTTCTATCTAGTTAATGTTTATCAATTTTTAACAAAAGATTCATGTTGAGTATGAGTATTTAATATGTATTTTTATTTCTAAATCTTTCATTTTTTGTCTGTATGTAGTACAAACATTTTGTGTTTTTTATTAGTATTGTACTTCGTTAATAATACAAATAAATTGTGGTATATTTGTAAACAATATTATTATTAATTACATTGTTTTGTATAATAAAAGCATGTCATACGTTTCTCACATTTTATTTAAGTTTTCAAAGATTTTTTTATATTTTGACATGTTAATGATACATATTTTATCTGAAAACAAATATTTTTATTAAGGTAAGTAACTAAAACATTTCATTTTATATTTTTAATAATAAAAAAGTGTAAATTATTTTCACATAGTATTGGGTGTTGTACATTTTCAACATAAACGTTTAATTGTTCAACAGTTTGTTAACTTTTTAAATGTGTTTTATGTATATATTTCATAATGCAGCGTTCCCCACTGTGGAAAGATGCTTCCATTCCACCCAGCTCTTATATTAAGGTGACAAAAGCACCATTTTGGGTCAGACAGTGATACCAATATTCAACATCCAGCTGAGACTTTAATAATTCCAACATTTCACCATTCCCCAGGTCATTTTTTGTCCTGATGGGACGCTAATATCCAGCATGAGGTTCGAAACACTGTCTACAGGTTAATCAGACAAGACCTCTTTGATTATGTTTTGAATTATCAATCAATTTATTGACAAACATACTTTATAGCTTAATAAGAGGTAGTCTTTGTGAGATACACCAAAGATCACAGAAAGTGATTTCTTTGTTGCTTTATGGCGTGGAGTCTCTGTTCTCACTTGTGTATGACTTATTTCAACTGTCACTCTTTGTTTATTTTCCTAAAGTGTGAATATAAAAATGATTGACCATTATATACTGATGCAGCTTCCAAAATATTAAGAACACGTTTTTCACATATGTGTTGGTACTGGATTCAGTGAAGCTTTTTTGAAAGATTCTAGACAGATGATTTTCATCTTCATTGAAGAATTTT
Organism: Pleurodeles waltl; assembly: GCF_031143425.1. Taxonomy (NCBI): domain Eukaryota; kingdom Metazoa; phylum Chordata; class Amphibia; order Caudata; family Salamandridae; genus Pleurodeles; species Pleurodeles waltl. Next base: position 845,907,331 of record NC_090436.1, read on the forward strand.
TTATATGAGTTAACCAGTAGCAAGATTTTTCAGCTATAATATTTAAATTGATTGAAAATTAGTTTTACATGGATATGTGTTTTGTTATAATTATACAGAGGCTCATGTGGACATTCTAGGTTGCTCTTGAATTTGTTTAGTGTACAACTCCAAGCAGGCACTGTTAATGCTACTCAAACCATGAACACAATGTTTCCTTCTCCAAATACTCTTGTTTGTGAACTCCCAATTGAAGTGTACTGACCTGGGAGGATAACATTTGTATATTGTGCGTACTAGAGAGAGTGAAATGAATGCAACTTCCAATAGGCCCTGTTTCTCTAACTCTAATCACCAGCCCAGTGTGCACTTGCCACAATGCATTTGTTAGTGAACTCTCAAAATAAAGTATACTCACCTGGAATGATACCAATTGTCAAGTGTTGGGAAGTAGAGGGAGTGACCTGATTGCAAAGCCCAATAGGACATGTTCTAACTCCAATCACCAGCCCAGTGTGCACTTGCCACAACGCATCTGTTAGTGAATTCTGAAATGAAGATACCTCACCTGGGAGGATACCAATTGTCAAGTGTTGGGACCTGTAGGGAGTGACCTGACTGCAAAGCCTAATAGGCCCTGTTTCTCTAGCTCCAATAACCAGACCAGTGTCAACTTGCCCCAGTGCATCTGTTAGTGAACTCTCAAACGAAGTTCACTCACCTGGGAGGATAACATTTGTCAAGTATTGGGGAGTAGTGAGAGTGACGTGACTGCAACTCCCAGGCGGCACTGTTTAAGTGACCCCAAACAAAAGAACATTGATCACTTGTCCAAAAAAACTTGCCTGCTAACTCTCAATTGCAAATTACGCACCTTTGAGTGACCAAGATACAGATCATGCTCAACTCAGAGATGTGTCTTGCTACCTAGTTACATCTTGACATGTTGACCCAAGATGAAACTATTGAGGACAGGAAGGACACCTTACCCAGTGTGCAAAACAAGGATCTCAAAGGCTTCAAGATGCATAACCAGAATGGTATTGGCAGAAGACACATAAAGCACTGACCACATGATGACTTCAATCATATATACAACAAAGTGCTGGGTCCGCCTGCATAACAACCAACCAGGCCTCAAAATGGTCAAATACATATCCTGTCTAACCACTGTTTTGCCTGCACTGGTGTCAAGATGTAATTTTCAGCCCATCCTCCCAAGTGCTAATGACCTGCACATTTCAGCAGCTGCTTGACTTAAATGGAATTGGCATGCTTCTGAAATTTCAGGTCAGTACATCAAATAGCATGGGTACCTATCACAATAGAATCACCTGCAAATCAACAATGTACAAGGTCTTTGCAAAATGTCACTGTAAACTTTGGAGGTAGCTATCACAATACAATCAGTAACATTGTATGTTTCACTTCAACATGTTGAGCTGCCACTGGCCACACAGAGGACACAGAAGAGACTGCCACTACCTCCCTGGATGAAGCCTTCAGTAAAGAAGACACTCTTGGATGTCTGTATGTAGAGGACAGTTATGGCCCATCTGGACAACCTGGTCAGACCCCAACAGTAAGTCTCACTGTGGCTACATCAGGACGCTCCAAACCGGTTACCTCAATATCACAGGGAGCCATTCGTACCCCAACCTGTGGTCCTGGGATAGAGTCTACAAACTTGTGTTCCCCAGTCCAAGATCCTGAGTCATAGCACAACACCTTGGACAATGATGGTCCTGAAACCAGTAGGAGAGGCACCCTGTGGCAAGGGCACAGGGAGTGTAGGGAGGGATGCTGTGGGCCAGCAGGGTAAGGTCACTGGTGTTTCTACTGGCCAGGACACCATCAGCCACATCTTAGGGGTCTATCAAAAGTCCCAAGGCGTGATGGGCCAGGTACTTGCAGAACTCCGGGAGATCAAGCAGCTGCAGAAAGACATCCAAAGGCATATGTGTGAACAGTGGAAGGCCCACAATACCAACATGACCTCCCTAACAGGGGTGTTGAGGAACATTAACACTACCCTGATCAGGGATCATCAACAACATTCAACCCCTTCCTTTGGTGCATCTACAGCAGGTCCTTTATCCGGGCCAGCCACTGGAAGAAGGGACCTGTCAGGGGAAAAATGTGCCCCAGACACCCCTGAGTCTGTAGCATTACATACCCCCCCACCATGCTGGAAGAGTGTTTAGCCTATGTGAAGTGTGAATGTCTTACTTGCACTTGATGACAACATATTTCATGCCCACATGATCACACATATGATTCAATTGGCCCAACACAGCACAATAAACAAGTCCAATGTGCACATCTGAACTTCGACCGAAACACTGCCTTGACACAGGTCTCATACACCCCAAATCTGTGACCTTCCATTACCTGGAACAATCCATGTCCACATTGTATGTCAGAACTGCATCAGAAACCTGCCAATGTCAAAACTCTGAAATGGCCACATGAAAATGTCATGGTGAAGGTACCTCTACAAAGATAAAACAAGGAGAATAGGCTTGAAAGAATACCTAATACACAAATCACATGGCAAGCATCTAGAAAGGAAATTACAATGCAGTGGGACTGACACAAACAAAGTAGCTATACCAAGGTGGGGATGTGTCAAAGGCTAACTCTTCAAGCACCCTTTGGCTGAATATTGCAGAGCATTAGCTCCATATTTGTTGCCGAAACACTCTACTTCACACATTCTAACAGCTGCAGTTCTTCGTACAGTCACAGTCATTATATCACATGACATACTTGCACTCATGAAAAGTAGCTATTGATGAGATCTTCCCCCAAATCAGCTCCATCCTCTTCATCACTGTCATCCTCAGTTAGCATTTCATGAGTCTCACCCGGTGGCAGTGCAGGCTCCCCCTCTTCTGGGATGTACAGAATATGCCTCCTCAGGGCAATGTTGTGGAGCATACAGCATGCCACAGTGATCTGACACACTTTTCTGGTTGAGTGGAGGAAGGTTCCACCAGTACGGTCTAGACCCCTAAATCTGGGCTTCAGGAGCCCAAAAGCCTGCTCCATTACCCAACGTGTTCTTCCATGGGCCTCACTGAAGCAGACTTCCTCTGGCGTAGTTGGATTCCCTATTGACGTCAACAACCAAGGACGGTTTGTATATACAGAGTCTCCTGTTCAGGAATGGGGCACATGTGCAACAATGAGTCCCTATTTACAGGATTGTAGCACAAGACATTACACACACACAAACAGGACAGATGTGACTTACCACCCAGCCAGGCCCTCTCTGGGTACACGCCCTCTCTGGGTAGAGTTGTGACGTCAGCTGCGGTATAGTGCTAGTCCGTATTATGAAGGAATCATGGGCTGAACCCGGATAATGGACATAGATCTGTGAAATAACTGCCATGTAACCTCCACAGGAAGGGACATCACGGGGGGGCATGCAGGCACCTCAGGGATCATCCTTGTGAGGGGGTCAGACTTGGGCGGGGGTTTGGTCTTGGGCTTGGGAGGAGTGCTATCCTTTTTGGGAGGGGTGTGCTTCTTCCTGGGTAAGGTATAGGTGCTTGCGCAGGGCAGGGGAGGCCTCGGAGGTGGAAAGGAGGGGCTGGGAGCTGAGTGGATGCCTCTTGGTTTTGGGACAGGGTAAAGAGTAAGGTCCAACAATAAAAAGTTTCTTAGGGACACAGAATGGTCATCAGAAGGGGGTTGGGATTTAGAGGTTGAAGAGGAGGTTTTCTGCTGTCTTGGTGTGGATGTCACGGGTGGATGCTTCTGGGAGGTATGCTTGTGTGTGTGTTTTTGAGTCTGTTGGGTGAGTGAGGTCTTTGTGTGTCTTGGGGGTCTAGGAGGTGGAGCTCCTGGTGGATGGAGTGGTGGATGTGTATATGTCTGTTGGGGTGGTGCCTGGGTGGGGAGCAACAGGGAGGGCAGCAATAAGATGGAAGTGGTGGACAAAGCTGGTACCGGGGGATGCCCCGATGGATCTGCCACCATTATTGAATGTCCACTGGAGGTAGAATCCGATGATGATGTACCAGTGTAGGAGGCTGGCCTGGTTTGTAGTGGGTACGTTGGGTACTTACACCTTATACCATGTCCGGTTATCCCTTGTTAGTGAAGTAGTGGTGTTCTAGCAGCTTAGGCTGATAGAGGTAGCTATAGCAGAGCATCTTAGGGTGAACTAGGAGACATGCAAAGCTCATGCAATACCACTTATAGTTACACCGTACTTCTACACAAGTAAACATAATACTCAGAGTTACCAAAAATATTATTTGGGTGACACAGTACCAAAAATATCTTAAAGACAATACTCCTTCTGGAGGTAAGTATTATACACAATATATACACTAGACACTAACATTAGACAAGTAAATAGTCAGAGAACAATGCAAACAGTAGGAAATCCTATATAATGCAATGGGAGAATATAGGTCTGGGGCAACACAAACCATATACTAAGAAAGTGGAATGTGAATCATGAATTCCCCCTTAGACAAGTGTAGTGTGTTCAGAATCGCTGGGAGAGTAAGAATACAGTAAAGGTAAGTAAATTACCACAACCCAGGGCCAAGAAAAGCAGGAGTAAAGTACTGCAAGTTTCCTTAGGACACACTACACCTCATTTTGGGGATTTTTCAGCAACCAACCAAGTCTGCAAAAAACAACTGCTTTATTTTTGGACCTGAAGATCTGCAAAGGAAGGGGACCAAGTCCAGAAGTCAAAAGAAGTTCCAGGAATGACAGAGAGCCCCTGCCAACCAAGAAGAGGGTGCAAAAGAAGAGTCCCTGGTTAGTCGAAGACTGCAGAAATGCACCCTAGGAAGATACCAGCGGGTCCCTGCATGATGCAGAAGATTTCTCATGGCGTGAAGTTTGTTGCAGATGAGATTTTGTGTTGGAAGTCGCCAACATGCCTTGGCTATGACATAAGTGCATTTTGCATTAACTTGGCACTGGATGGACCCAGAAGGGACCTGGGGGCCTCAACTCTGTGTGAAGAGAAAGAGGGGGCTCTCAGCACTTTAGAGAGCTCTCACGATGCCAGCCAGCACCCCTAGGAGCCGCAGGACCCGGGTTCAAAGGAGGTGCAAAAGAACAACTCAGCGAGTTGAGTGTCGCACGATGGAATGCTGGGGACCTGGGCCATGCTGTGCACGAAGGAATTTTACAAAGACTGCACAGAGGCCTCAGGAAGCGAAGATGACACAGTACATAGGGGTACCATCGCTCTCGGGGAAGGCAAGGTCTTACCTCCTCCAATTTGCATCAGCAGAACCTCAGGAAAGTCTATCTTGATGATGTCCACCCTCTGTGTCCTTAGGAGCACACTCGTCTCTGTGAGAGTAGTCCCAGGGTACCGGTCATCGTCTTGGAAGGTGCCTGCTTGGAGCAGGGGAGTGACTCTGTCACTCCACTGGAGATTTCTTCGGTCCTTCTGGTGCAGGATCCATGGAGAGCGTGCACTCCATGGAAATGGTTGCAGTTGCTGACTTGGAGATGAGGTTGCTGAAGAAAAGTGTCTCTTGTAGACACTTTGTTGCAGTTATGGCGTTTCTTGGAGCAGGCTGCGGTTGATCCGAGGTCAGAAGAGTCTGAAGTTGTTGCAGAGGATTCCTAAAGGAAACCTGCAAGCAGAATCTGAAGAGAACCCACAGGAGAGACCCTAAATAGCCCTGAGAAGGGATTGGCTACCTTATCAGGTATGGACCTATCAGGAGGGGTCTCTGATGTCACCTGCTGGTACTGGCCACTCAGAGCCCTCCAGAGTGCCCCCACACCTTGCAAAGCAAGATGACTGAAGTCTGAGACACACTGGAGGAGCTCTGGGCACCACTCCTGGTGTGGTGATAGACAGGGGAGTGGTCACTCCCCTTTCCTTTGTCCAGTTTCATGCCAGAGCAGGGGACAAGGGGTCCCTGAACTGGCGTAAACTGGCTTATGCAAGGAGGGCACCATCTGTGCCCTTCAAAGCATTTCCAGAGGGTGGGGGAGGCTACCCAACCTGTAACACCAATTTTCAAAGGGAGAGGGTGTAGCACCCTGCTCTCAGAGGAAATGCTTTGTTCAGCCTTCCTGGACTGGGCTGCCCAGACCGCAGGAGGGCAGAACCCTGTTTGTGAGGTGGCAGCAGCTGTAGCTGCAGTGCAAGCCTCAGCTAACTGGTTTGGCAGTACTGGGGGTCCATGGTGGAGCCCCTAGGATGCATGGAATTGGCTCCCCAATACAATACTTGGAATAAGGGACAATTCCATGATCTTAGACATGTTACGTGGCATATTCGGAGTTACCATTGTGAAGCTGCATATAGATATTGGCCTATATGTAGTGCACGCGTGTAATGGTGTCCCGCACTCACAAAGTCTGGGGAAAAGACCCTGAACTATCGGGAGCACCTTTGCTAGTGCAAGGGTGCCCTCACATGTAGTAACTTTGCACCTAACCTTCAGCAAGTGAAGGTTTGACATATAGGTGACTTATAAGTCACTTAAGTGCAGTGAAAATGGCTGTGAAATAGTGTGTGCACTATATCACGCAGACTGCAATGGCAGTCCTCTGTAAGGGTTTGTCTGAGCTCCCTATGGGTGGCAAGGTACCTAGGTACCATATAATAGGGAGTTATATGGGGGTCCAGTGTGCCAATTAAAATTGGTAAATGAAGTCAGTGGCCTACAGTGACAAATGTAAAAGCAGAGAGAGCATAAGCACTAAAGTTCTGGTTAGCAGAGCCTCAGTGACACAGTTAGGCACTACATAGGCATACATATTAGGCCACAAACTATGAGCACTGGGGTGCTGACTAGCAGGATCCCAGTGAGACAGGCAAAACACATACATATAGGTGTTTATCTATGAGCACTGGGGTCCTGGCTAGCAGGATCCCAATGACATAGTAAAAACACACTGACACACATTCACAAACAGGCCAAAGGTGGGGGTAACCATGCTAGAAAGAGACTACTTTCTCACAACCTGTCTCCCCTGTGGCACTCCCCTTACCTTCCAGGTCTCTCTGTGTCAGTGGTGTCTTGATCTGAGGTCCCATGGCCAGATGCTTCCCCACTCCACTGTACCCCACCTTCTTTGTCTGCTGGTGCAGATGCTACAAATACCAAGAGAAATACGGTCATCACATGTGCATGATCACCCTTGAACAACAGCTCTGATTAGCACACATTACCATAATGTCAAGTAGGCACCAGCAAAACACTCTGCCTAGGTGGCCCATACACGTGGCATACCATATGCATGCATTCCATGTGAACTGTCAACAGTAGCCCTCAGGAAAATCTGGATCTCAGACAACTACAATTGCATCTCTAAAGTTGTGTACTCACAATGCCCATTGAGCAAGTAGGAGACACCATCACCCTCAAACTTTTGCCCCCTGGAGCAGACCTCAGTCACCTGTTGGCATACAATAGTAGGCCAATGTTAAATGCATTTCCACAGATCCCACACAAGGCCATGTACATATCTATTTGTCATACACATGATGACCCAACAGTAAGAAGTGATGCCACAAAAACATGCCATGTTGATGATAAAAGTACAATATCCTAGAGAATGTGACATGGAAATACCCATGTCACACTGGAAACATATCAACAATGCACACTTCACCAAGGGATATTTGTCCCAGTAGAGTCATGGAGGTAGTATTAATGTTGCTAAGATAGGCCACACATGTGGCATGGAAATGGACACTGTAGACAACATACACAATATGTCAGGGAGAGATGTCCCCAAAATACACAACACAATGAATTAGCAAGCCCCGGGGCAATCGCCACTAATGTCTGGCACCCCTTACAATGACATTCTTTGAGTGCATCAGTAGAAGCCATTATTTCTTTCTATGTTGGAGAGGCCCTGAAATGTGCAAGTACTTGTAGAAGGCCCTCAACATGTTGCCCAACGGGAAGCTGCATCACTGTCTCCATTTTGATCCTACAAACTCAGATGTTTGTGGATGAAAGGATGTACCCAAACACATGTGATTTCAACATAACTGCAAGTCACTCCAGTATGCTGGCCATCAGTCATGGTACAAACCTTAACCATTACACATGTGTAGTGCACTTTTCTACGTGATGCCACATCAAGGGCATAGATATTCACATTGTGGCTCTAAACTCTAGGCCTGCCTGTCATGTCTCTCAATGCTATTGCAGTTGTACATGCCAAAAGACATGCTATGATGGGTGAGGGTATGTGTGAGCCACTAAACAATAGTGACGCACTCCTGTCTATGGCACAACATGAAATGTGTTTCCTTTGTAAATGTACTATTCCACAAACAGTTTGCCATGCACATGTCGGTGAGGGAATACAGCCATCTTCTCATCAATATAGGTAGAGCATGCAAGAAACTGCAACTTACAAATGTTTTGCAAAAGCAAAAGGGATACATGCTGACATGTAGGCACAAGGAATGTTGGCATTAGAGGTGGCACTTAAATCATGTCAATGGACAGTCCCCACTTACCAAGGGAAAGTATTGGCCTATTGCTGTATCCAAAGAACAATGTAAGCCCTGTCACATCTATGTTGGATATCTTCACGTTACAGACTGCAGTGAGGCACTAGCACTCATCATATGCGGAGCACAACTAGCTTCTGGGTGAAGATGCCCTTATACTCCTTTACTCAGACATATGGCGGGGGACAGTGACCCTTCACCTACTTACTTTTTGCCTGGAACATTTAAGAGTAGTCGTCTGTTGTATAGAAATTACACACATTACAACAACAAACAGTACTTCATTGATCAATGTACCCAGCCGCATGCCGTCCCTGCAGAGCAAGTGGTTTGTGGATTCCACCCAGTTGTGTCCTAGGTCCCTGGTCCAATGTGCAAGGCACATCAGTATGCACTACATGACATGTCTACACAAACAATTACACATCTACTGTGACACATGCCTCATCCCTAATTATCAGGGTGAGCTGTCAGAATCTAACTCATTCACTTGGCAATGAGACAAGCAGGAATATGCCCCGTACTCACCCCCTTGTAGCTGCTGTGCTGTCCTCAAATGCCGATCAAGCTATGGATAGGCCACTAGGGGTGTCATGGTCCAACGGGGACACTGCCCACGTTGGAAGGACATCCCCAGCTGGAACTCTGTGATCTTCTGGGCACAACATCTCAGGTCCTCCCACCTTTTCCAGCAGTTGGTGCTTTGCTGGCTGTGGTCCCCAGGGTCTGCACCTTCTTGGCAATGGCTCTCCACAATCCTTTCTTTTGATCAGCGTTGACCTGCATAGTTGCAAAAGACAAATCAAGAAATCATCATCATCATCACAAGTCTCATCATAAAGTAAGTGATGCTTTGATGGCGCAAGGGGCTTATAAATAAGCCCCTTAGTGTTTTTCACTAGTTTATCATTTTATGTTTTAGTGCACTAGTCTAGTACTTTTTTCTGTGTTATCTTAAATTATGTTATGTTTAATATGTTTTGATGATTAGCTGTTATGCATATGTATTGTTTGGAGTAAAATGTATTTTCGGTGGGTTTTTTATTTGGTTTGTTGGTTTTTGTCCACAAACGTGTCCCATTTGCATTGGGAGATTACTTTTTTTGTTTATGAAAAACGTTATTGGTTTATCGTTTCAAGAATCTTTTTTTGGTAATTAAAATGACTATTAAAGCACAACACGAAACACACACAATCAATAAGCCTAAGACAATTTTCCAGTTTCATAGAGCATATCTCATTCTCAGTTGATAGCAGTAGAAATATAAGTAAGAACACCAAAACAAATTTCCAGAGAAGATAAACATTTTTAGAAATCCATTCCTCCTTGATAAAATGTAAATGCACAGGCTTTAAACTTGGGCTTAAAAAGTGAACACTTAAGGTGCGGTATAAAGTTCAGAATAACAAAAAAATGTGCAGTAGATTGAGTGGAAGAAGCATTGCATGGGCAGCATGGTAAACATGCTAACCAAGATCCAAGGCAAGGAAAGGCAAATAAAAAGTGGATTGTGTTTAATCCTAACCTTGTTAAGAAAAATCTTTGCCATGGATTTTTTATCCCGTTTTGCTAGGGCTCCACTCCAGAAGTGGTTAAGATATGTATGTAATCCATTACTGAAGCCATATCTGAAGCTCTCACCAATCAAGACTCCTTTCTATATGAGAGATATGTTCACTTTATTAAGGCTTTTGTTTGTGGTCCATTACTGTCTGGTGAATCAAAAACTGTTCTGAGTTCTAAGTTAGAAAGGGTATCCCTAACATAGTCCAGCCGTGAGATAGAGCTGTTGTCACTTAAATTTGAGTTTATCATAAATCGTTGATTTTTAATTTGCTTTGTTTTTTTTCTGTTTTCCTGATATTTTTATTTTTTTCAAACAGTTCTTCAGGCGTTTTATGTATTGTGCATATTTTGCATTGTTTCAAGGAACTAGTATTGGACTTGTTTCCTTTTTTAATTTTTGGTTTGGGCTGTTTGGACAATATTCTTCCATTTTTGGTTGATTACTAGGGCCCTTATTTGTACGTTTTGGTGCAACACTGCACTAAAGCAGTTTTGCACCAAAAATGTTTATCACCGGCTTGCACCATTTCAGTGCACCAGCCGGGCTCCATATTTATAGAATGGTGCAAGCCGGTGCAAAGGGTAGGCTAGAGTAAAGAAAAATGACTTTAGTCGGATGGGATTGGTGGTATAGAAGAAGGGGGTTTAGCACCAAAGAATGACTTTAGGCAGGTTAGAGTAAAAAAAAAAAATGACTCTAACCAGATTAGAGTCATTTTATGGTGCTAAACCTACCATGCCACATGACTCCTGCCTTAGAAAAGGCAGGAGTCATGCCCACCACCCCAATGGCCAGCACGTGGGACAAGGGTCCCCTGGGCATGGTTCTGCACCCTGTGCCATGTATGGGGGCCGATTACAGGGCCCCCTTTGGCACGTTAAAAAATAAAATGCAATACTTACCTGTACTTATCTGTACTTACCTGGGATGGGGTGTTAAAGCCATAGAGTCATTTTTTGCACGGGAATGCCTACCTTACATCTCATTAAGGCAAGGTAGGTTTCCACTTCTTAAAAATGACTTTAACTCCATAAATTTGGTGCTAGGCGGGTCTAGCACCAAAGTATAAATATGGAGTTCGTTTTCCACCGCATTAGAGTAAAAAAAAAAAAAAAAAAAAATACGCTAATTCAGTGCTAACAGAGTAAAAATATGCCCCTAAGGCCCACAATTATACTTTTTGACGCAAACGTATTTCCAAAGCACCAGGCGGACGCCTTATTTATGGATGGGCACCTGTGGACTGCTTCCATGGTCAGAGACCATGTAAATTGAGCCACAGGTCCCTTAATGCCTGCCCTCACCCAGGCATTAAAAAACGGCGCAAATCAGGCTGTGCGCCATTTTTTAAGGCCTACCCCCTCCTGTGTGTCAAAATGACGCCAGAGTATAAATAAGGCGCACATGTCTTAAAGTAATTTTTTGGACGGGAATGCCTACCTTGCATGTCATTAACGCAAGGTGGTTTCACGCATCCAGAAAATGACGCACTGAATTTTGACGTTTGCAGGGTCGGGCGTCAAAGTATAAATATGGTGTTAGGTTTGTGCCAAATTTGCATAAAAAATGTTGACACAAATTCGGCGCAAACAGAGTATAAATATGCCCCTTAGTGTCTTCTAAGTGACTGTCCATCAGCAGCATCCCTGGCAGTCCAACCGCTGGATTATGATCCTGGCAGTTGGACCGCCCCCACCACCAGGATCACAGATCCTGACAGGTTGGTGGCGGTGAAAGTCGTGGTCAGCCATGGTGGTGCTGAGTTCAGCACTGCCATGCTGATCACAACTTACCTTTCTACAAGCCTTTTTATGGTGGGGTCTCTGCCTTTAAAAGGCTGGCAGAAAGGCAGAGTTGGGGCCACAGGGGGGCCCTTGCACTGCCTATGACTACGTGGACTTGCAGACTCCCAGGAACCCTTTAAGGGTCCTGCATGTTAACCGGTCCCACTTTGAGAGGACAGAGGTGTCCATGCTCCTAGCGACAGAGCCTCTTCCTGACCTTCTGTCTCCAGGAGACAAAGATGGGTCTGTGGAGGGAATGAACCTCTCCCCCTCCCGGACTGCAGTGCAGCAGAGGGACTGACACCAAGTATTGGGACAGTTCACCTCACTGTTCTTCTTGATCCCATGGGTCACACATGATGTGGATACTGGGGACAGTATACCCATTTAAACCACAGGTTTACAGGGTGACTGACAAGGTCAGGGCTAGCATCAACGATGAGGTATCCAAGATGTTAACCCTAGGGGTTATTGAGCATTCCAGCAGTCCTTGGGCCAGCTCTGTGGTTTTGGTCCCAAAGGCTGCTGCTTCTGTGCCACCCCAGAACTCCGGTTCTGCGTAGACTACCAGGGTCTCTATGCAGTCACTAAAACTGTTGCGCACCCCATCCCCCAAGCTGATGAGCTCATAGATCAGTTGGGAGCTGCCAAATACCACACCATGTTTGATTTAATGTCTGTGTATTGGCAGATTTCCTTGACTGAGGCAGCCAAGGAGGGGTCTGCATTTTCTACCCCAGATGGGCACTTTCAGTTAAAGGTGATGCCATTTGGGATGAAAAATTCCCCTGCCACCTTTCAAAGGTTGGTCAACCAGGTATTGGCTGCGCTGATGAGTTCAGTGCCACCTACCTGGATGATGTTGCTGTCTTCAGTTCCACATGGAGGAACATTTGCAACACCTTTGCAAAGTGTTGGAGGCCCTGCAAAAAGCAGGCCTCATTATTAAGGCAAGTAAGTGCCAAATAGGGCAGGGTTCTGTGGTGTACTTGGGACACCAGGTGGAGAGTGGCCAGGTGGCACCCCTACAGCCAAAGATTGATACCATTCTTGCTTGGGAGGCTCCCAAAACCCAGACTGAAGTAAGAGCCTTTTTAGATCTCACAGGATACTATAGGATCTGTGTCAAGGGGTATGGCACAATTGTTTCTCCCTTGATTGAGTTGACTTCCAAAAACCAGCCCAGAAAGGTGATCTGGACTGAGTCTTACCAGACGGCTTTTGATGCCCTGAAGGCTGCCATGTGCACAGCACCTCTGCTGAAGGCACCTGACTATTCCAAGGACTTTGTTGTGCAAACAGATGCCTCAGAGCATGGTATTGGAGCAGTACTCTCACAGCTTAATGAAGAGGGCCTAGATCAACCTGTAGCCTTCAGTATCAGGAGATTACTTCCCAGGGAACGTAGGTGGAGTGTCATAGAGCATGAAGCTTTTGCTGTGGTCTGGGCACTAAAGAAGCTAAAACCCTACTTGTATGGGATTCACTTCCAGGTTCAGACCGACCACAGGCCCCTCAGATGGTTAATGCAGATGAGGGGTCAGAATCCAAAACTGTTGAGGTGGTCCATTTCCCTACAGGGGATGGACTTTATGGTGCAACACCGCCCTGGCACAGAACACACCAATGCTGATGGTCTGTAAAGATTCTTCTGTCTTGGTGATGAGAACTCCCATAAGGTTGGATAGTTGCTCCCCACTTTCAGCTGGGGGGGACATTTGTTAGACTTGGCACCCTTGGCGTGGTCTTGCCTAACTTTTTGCCTCTGTTTCCCAGGTTTTTGATGTGTGCTGGACTCTGTTTTTGCTGTTTTTGTTACTCTGGGCACTTTACCACTGCTATCCAGTGCTAAAATGCAAGTGCTCCTATGTAAAATGTATGTGTAACTGGATTTCCATGATTGGCATATTTGATTCACTGGTAAGTCCCTAGTACAGTGCACTAGAGGTGCCCAAGGCCTGCAAATCAAATGCTACTAGTGGGATTGCAGCAGTGGTTGTGCCACCCACATTAGTAGCCTTGAAAACATGGCTTAGACCTGCCACTGCAGTGTTTGTGTGTGCCGGGTTTAACTGCTAATTCGACTTGGCAAGTGTACTCACTTGCCAGGCCTAAACTGTCCCTTTTCTTACATTTAAGACACTCCTAAGGTAGGCCCTAAGTAGCCCTATGGGCAGGGTGCAGTATATGTTTAAGGTAGGAACTATACTAATTTGTTTTCTTTGTCCTAACAGTGATCTACTGCCAAATTCGGTTTTCACTGTTGCAAGGCCTATCTCTCTCATAGGTTAACATAGGGGCTGCCTTTAAAAATGATTAAAGCGTAGATTTCCTCTGGGAGCAGATAGATGTGTGGAGTTTGGGGTCTCTGAGCTCACAATTTAAAAATACATCTTTTAGTTAAGTTGGTTTTGAGATTGTGTGTTTGAGAATGGCACTTTTAGAAAGTGGGTATTTTCTTGCTTAAACCATTCTGTGACTTTGCCTGTTTGTGGATTACCTGTCTGAGTCAGTCTGACAGCTGGGCTGTTTGCACCTCTCTCTAGACAGTGACACAAAGGGAGCTGGGGTGTAGCATGCATATCCTGATGAGCCATCTGTTCTAGGAGGGGGGGAGGAGTGGTCACTTACACCTGAAAGGGATGTGCCTGCCCTCACACAATGCAGTCTGCAAACCCCTGGTGTGTGTCTGGGGCCTGCCTGGGCAAGGCAGGATTTCACAAACAAGAGAGACTTTCCTCCGAAGTAAGCCTACTTCATAGGCAAAATGGGTATAAGAAGAGCACCCAAAACCACAGACTTTAGATCACTTTGGGTCGTCAAGAGGAACCTGAGCTGAAGAGCTGAGGAGAAGTGCTGCCCTGCCTGTGACTGTGCTTTGAGGAGCTATCCTGCAGTTGCTGCTTCTGCCTCTGCAAGGGGATGAAGACTGGACTTTATTATGCATTCCTGATTGTGAAGAAATCTCCAAGGGCTTGTCCTGAGCTTGCCTCCTGTTGTTGAAGTCTCCGGGACATCAAAGACTTCTCCTGCCAGCACTTGGACTCTCCGCTGAGACTCCCGCCCTGCCAAGTGGTGCCCTATCTAGTTCATGGGGCCTTGGAAGGTGAAGCTGGCAGACCAAGACTGAAAATCCATGCACAGACCGCCGTGTGGGGAAAATTCCGACTCACCTTCCAAGATGCGGCTGAGAAACAACACGCCAGCGGCTTCGGGGCAGAAATCGATGCGCCACCTGCATCGCGGGCGGAAGATCAACGCACGTAGCTGGAGAAATGATCAACAACACCCGCTGATGGAGGCTGATAACGTTGCAACCCACATAGCGAGGTTTTGCTGATACTGTGAGGCAGGATTTTCAACGCACACCTTGCTGGGCGCAGAAAAACTACGCAAAGACTGCCTGGACTGAGTGCTTGCCCGGATCGATGCATCGCCGACCCGACGAGGAGGAGGAGGAGAAACAACGCACTATCTCGCTTGCGGGTGAGAAATCGATGCATTGCTAGCCTTTTCCGATGCACATTTGCCCGTGTGTGTTCTTTTGACGCTACCCAGGCACTTTTAAATGCTAACAGTGTTTTTACTGTTTCCTAAGGATTTAAGAGTCTTTTTGCTTTTTTAATTCATAACTTGACTTGTGTATGGTGGATTTTTGTTGTTCTGGTCTTGTTTTGTTTAGAAAAATATTTCCTATTTTTCTAAACCTGTGTTGTGTCATTTTGTAGTGTTTTCACTCAGTTACTCTGTGTGTTGGTATAACTACTTTACACCTAGACTCTGAAGTTAAGCCTGCCTGCTTGTGCCAAGCTACCAAGGAGAGAACTAAGGGTGATTCCCCTTACCCACACTAGAGTGAGGGTCCTTGCTTGGACAGGGGGTAACCTGACTGCCAACCAAAAACCCCATTTCTAACAACTGGGAGCTGGGGGGACTGGGCTGGAAGAGGGGGACCTTCCTTTTTGGGACAACACGGGGTGGGACATGAGTAGGGCAGAGATCAAGTCTGGAAAGGAAACGTTTTTTAGGTACAGTGGGACAGAGTGTGGGAGGAGGTTTGGGAGTGGAGGTAGAGGGAGGGGTTGTAGGAGGTATAGGTGTGCTAGACTGGGTTGCAGTTGCATGTACAGTGTGAGGTGGATGGCTTTTGAGTGTCTGAGTGGGAGTGTTTATGTGTTTTTGGAGGGGCAGACAGGGTGGGAGAGGACAAACAGCTTGTGTGCATGTATGTTGTAGTGGTGTCTGCAAGTGAGGTGGGTGTACTGCATGTGGTTGTGATGGTGGTGACTGCACATGTGGTGAATTGGGTGCTAATCTGTGTGTCTGTTTTTGTGGTGACTGTGGGCAAGGCTGAACAGGTGGCAGGGTCTGAGACTGAGGACGCAGTGCTTGCAGGTGTGAGGGTTGATGTGACTGTGAGAGAGGAGGGGGAGGGGGAGACAGTGGAAGATTTGGCTGTTGTTGTGTGTGCACCTGGATGTTGGATTGGTGTGCGCTTGTGGTGTGATCTGTGGTGCCTGTGCTTGTCTTTGCGAGTCTTGCCTGTTGTCATGGGTGCATGCTTGTCTGATTGTGTGCTTGGGATGGGTGGGGGGAGGGCTCCGGTACTGGGAACAGGAAGTTGGAGGGGGACGAAAGAACTAGGGACACTGGCTGCCATCAAAGAGGAGGTCAGCACCTGAAACAATCTCTGTAGGTCAGCCAAGCCACCATGAATGCCCTCCAGATAGCATTGCATTGCTGCATCTGAGATGCCAGCCCTGGATGGCATTCACTATGGTTGACAGCCGTACAGAGATGAATTTCAGGAGGTCAATAGCCCCCTCAGTGAGGGCAGCAGGGCTGACTGGGGCAGGGGCTGAGGGGCCTGTGGCAAAGGAGTTGCCCACCGTCCTGGGTGAGTGGGCATGGGCAACTGGGTGGAGGGCTACTGGGAGGGTGGTTCTGGTACTGGAGGTGCCGGAAGGTGATGTAACTGGGGTGGTCCCAGAGGGGTCTGCCACCACCAGGGAGCTTCCATCGGAGGAGGAATCAGAGTCTGCAGTTGTACCTCCTGTCTCCACCATAGTGCTCCCCTCACCCTCTAACCCATGGGTCCCCTCGGTGTCGGTTGACACTGCCTCCTGGGTCCTGTGGGCTGCAGCTCCCCCATTCACTGGTGCCCCTGCTCCCTCTCTAGATTATGCTAATGCATACAAGGACAGTAGAAGAAAAAGAAGAGAGGGTGAGGGAGAAAGAAAGGGACCACAGGGTAAATAACAGCAATACCAGCACATATGGCACATCACAATGACACACTGGAACTAACACTATGCAGTAACAATCACAATACCAAACCAGTGCCTGGGTACAACAGCAGAAATAAACTCAGCAGAAACTACCATCTGCATACCTACTGGGACTCATTAATCAATTTCTGCCTGTTGACAAAGGCACTGCTACACAATTCTGACAAAGTGACTGCACAACGTGCAATTGCCAGGTCACATCACCTAGGTAGTGGACATCAAAGGATCACAACATCACTGGTGAGTCAGGATGTAGGTCTCAAATGAAGCTGGAATACCAGCTAATTGCCAATCCCAAATGTACATACCACTCACCATTGCTAAGCAGGACTTAACAAGATTAGCTACACTGGCATATTGGGCCATACACTGACTAAAACCTTGCAGCCAAACACCATAGCAGGCATCAGGAAAGAATTCCACGCAGTGTGTACTCACCCCCTAATTGCTGCTGTGCTGCCCTCAAGCATCCATCCAACTCTGGATTGGCCACCACCAGTATGCAGGCCATTAAGGGGTCAGGGTCCAATGGGCACCCCTCCCTCATTGGGAGGATGTCCCCAACTGGGCCTCAGCGGTCTTCCAGGCCCAGCATTGCAGGTCCTCTCACCTCTTTCTGCAGTTAGTGCTCAGCCAGATATGTACCCTCTGCACGTCCTTGGCAATGGAACGCCATAACCCTTTTTTCTGATGGGCGTGACCTGCATAGGAGGACACCATGAACCCCACACTGCATTTTGTTACAGCAATGGCTTACATACTGCATAGATCCCACATTAAACTTACATATTACTCGTACCTCTGCGTACATATTGCCTGCAGCAAAAAAAAACACTCCCAAATGACACACTGCTTGCACACACACATACATCTACATATTGCATCCAAAGTACCCAAAAGGTGCTCACCTGTTGATCTGGAGGCTCATACAACTGTCCATACAAGGGTAGGACCCCATCCAGAAGCTTCTCCAGTTCTTCAGATGTGGGGGCTGGGGCCCTATCCCCTGTATCATGGGCCACTGTGGGTTCCAGACACAGGACACAGCAGCATACCCAGTGGAGGTGTTGATATGGAGAGAGTCAGGAATCAAGTGACGTGGGATACAGAAAATGGCAGTCACATCCACGCGGGTGAACAATGTCACCGCTGGCGGTGATCATCATTGGCCCCTGTGCTACATAGACTTCCAGGTTAACCAATGAGGAGTTGCATGGTGGTGCAGACCACCCTCTGTCATTATGCTGGATGCCGGCGGAGTGAGGTAACTTCCTCAGTCCCTGCATGCAGGACAGGCGGGTGCCATTTCCTGATGATGGTACTCATGGCGGTCAATTTAATGTGCGTAATAGGTACTGATAGTAGACACCAAGGCAATTCCAATCCATCTACAAACTTTGGTTTGGTTGAAGACTCTGGCGCTCAAATTAGATCTTACAACAGCGCACTGCTTGCAGATGAGTGGTTGACACAACATGTAAAATGGGATGTTACAAATCACGTCACACGACTCTGACTACATCTGTGAGAGACAATGGCAAATTAATAGTATGTATGTTTTAAGACGTTCATTTGCATGTTGAGTACACCAGTGCAGATTAAAATCATTGGTTGAGTGAATTGTATGAGACTGCGCTGTATACTGTGATGTAGTGCTTCCATCCTTCCTTTTGTCACACATTTCTGATGTTTGATTTATGTAGATATTAAACACTGTGGAGGAGGCATGCACCCATGTACAGACCCCTAGTTGACTTGGCTACACTGGAGGAATGCCATATTATACTCACCTATCATCTATAGAGGGCCTCGATCACTAAATTGTGTCAACAATTGGAGCCAAATCTCATTCCTGCTATTCGTAGACCCACAGCAATACCCCCTGCAGCACAGGTGCTGTCAGTGCTCCACTTCCTGGCCAGTGGTTCTTTCCAGGTGATTGTAGGCTTGGCTGTAGGTATGTCACAGCCAATGTTTTCTAATGTGCTGAGGATAGTTTTGGCTGCCTTGCTGAAATACATGAGATATATATCTCATTCCCCTACAGTGATGATGTGCCCACTGTGAATGCTGCATTCTACACAATGGGACATATTCCACATGTGACTGGGACCATGGACGGGACCCTTATTGCTTTGGTCCATCCCAGGACAAATGAGCAGGTGTAGAGAAATGGGAAGAATTACCATTCTATAAGTGTCCAGATGGTGTGCCTGGCTGATCAATACATTTCCCATGTTACTGCCATGCTCCCATGATCTGTGCATGATGCCTATGTATTGAGGAACAGCAGCATCCCACAGATGATGGAACAACTACAGCGAGAGAAAGTGTGGCTCATAGGTGAGCTTGATCACACAATGTATGTCACTGTATGACACTGGGAGTTGTCCTCTGTGCTATTTTACATAAGTAATGTGTGTCTCCCACCACTTCCAGGTGACCCCGGCTACCCAAACCTATCCTGGCGGTTAACACCAGTGAGGAATCCAAGGACAGGGGCAGAGAATTATTACAATGAGGCACATGGTTGGACCAGAAGAGTAATCAAAAGGACTTTTGGGCTACTGAAAGCCAGGTTCGGGTGCCTCCATTTTTCTTTCTGGTGGATCCTTACTCTATGCCCCTGGGAAGGTCTGCCAGATAGTGGTGGCCTGCTGCATGCTTCACAATTTGGCCCTCAGACGCCATGTAGCATTCCTGCTTGAGAAGGGGGGAGACAGTGAACCTGTGGCAGCAGAGGGCACTGAAGACAGTGATGAAGATGGGGAGGAGGAGGATGTGGACAACAGGACACATCTGATACATCAGTATTTCCAATGACTCTCTGAAAACACTGTACTTATGTTCATACCTCCAGTGCAAATGTCTGTGTTAATGTGACCCAGCTGAATGTAGGCTGTTGTGTTCCAGGGGCTCATGTTGCTCTACTTCATTGACTTTTCATTTGAATATTACTAATGCTTTACCTTTTTCTCAGATGTTGGAGTGTTCACCACCGTGTACTCATGTTATGTCTATAGACTGCTTTCACATACTTTGGTGGATGGTGACTTGCTAATACTCTGGTTATGTGTACCCCAGACTGACTGTCCTTTGGATGGATGCACACTTAAAGTTACATTTGCACAGGACAATTAAGGTCCAAGCACTGCATATTGTTGAAATGAAAACACAAATCCTTCTGTTGTGTTAAAGTGTGTTTATTGA
This sequence comes from Pleurodeles waltl, assembly GCF_031143425.1. Lineage (NCBI taxonomy): Eukaryota > Metazoa > Chordata > Amphibia > Caudata > Salamandridae > Pleurodeles > Pleurodeles waltl. The sequence continues at coordinate 845,927,636 of NC_090436.1, forward strand.
ATTGACGAAAAGGAAGGGATAGTGCAGTAGAGTGGTGTGATAGTGGAATAAATCTACAGTGTAGTGGCACAGTTGGTTTGTAGCACAGTATCAATCGGGCCATAGGAAAAGAAGCAATGGCAGTCCAAAGTAAACAAGGTTTTGCAGTGGCACACAAGGGAGACATTTAGAAGGGGCTCACTTCCTGGCAGTGGTTTGGGCCTTGGCTACAGTCTCTGGTGGCTGTCTGGGTCACAGGGAACATTTGTGGGTGGTTCTTCAGGTGCAGAAGTAGGAGTGCTGGTGGCCTGTGAGTCCTGTGGCAGGTCCTCCTGTCCACTAGCTGCAGCAGATATGGAGGGCTGGTCAGTAAACTGGCTAGTGGAAGGGGGCCGCTAGTGTGCTGTGTACTCACACATGATGGTAGCCATGTCACTCAGCACCCCTGCAACGGAGGCCATGTTGGCTTTTAAGGCTGAGAACTGCTGCATGACCTCCTACTGTGTTCCCCTTGCAGCCTCTGGTTCTCGTGCAAGATGGTAAGGACCTAGCCCATCCTGTCCTGGGATTTCTGGTACGCTCCCAGGACATGTGAGAGTGCCTCCTGGGCAGTCGGTTCCCTGGGTTGGCCCACCCCTTGGCACACAGCTATCCTCCCTATCCTCCCATTGGTCCTGGCCGCCTGTGTCCCCTGAACTGTGTGCCCACTCCCACTGACACCAGGACCTTCCTCAACTTGCCTGTGTGGTGTCGACTCGGTCCCTGTACAGGTGGTCACACTGTTGATTGACGTGTCCTGAGGATAGAGATTTGGGGATGTTGGGTGTCTGTTTTGGTAGTGGAGTGTGATGTGGGGTGCTCTGAGGTAGACTGGGTGTTGACTGTGGTGTTCGACTGACCAGTGGTCCCAGGTGGGCCAGGGAGATCATCCAGATCCAGACATCTAGAGTTGCTGCCATTACTGGAACCTTCTTCCGGTAGAGGACTGGGTTGACGTGGTACATGCAGCCAGCTGGCATTGGCAGAGGTACCTGTGGACATGTATGAAATTTATTACAGTCATTGTCAGATACATATTCAGCATTTCTGTCTTTCCCTATGGGATGGGTGTTGTTTTTCCACCTTTGTTTTGTGTATGGTGATGGACTGTGGAAGTGGTAGTGCTACATGCTGCCCATGTGTTACTGTTGTGTGTGCAAGCTGAGCTTAGAGGGGTGTGCTTGAAGTGGGTAGGGCATGGAGGGGGACACATTTGAGGGTGGTTATGGGGTGGTTCTCTGTTTGGGATCGAGTTGGGAAAAGGGATTCAGGGTGATGGGGTGACATGCCATGCAGGTGTCAGTTGAGGTGGGGTAGTAATGGTGGCTTACCAGTGTCCACCCTGCAGTGATTCCAATGAGGCCCTCTCGATGCAGGATAGCCAAGACTTTCTCCTTCCATGTTGTCAACTGTGGGGCAGGAAATGGGGGCTCACCCCCAGCCTTCATGATGGCAATGTGGTGCCTGGATACCATTGCACGTACCTTCCCACATAGGTTGTTCCACCTCTTTCTATTGTCATACCTTGTGCGTGATAAGGTTCCCATGGTGTTCACCATGTCCACGATTCTCCACCATAGCTCCATCTTCCTGGCAAAGGATATCTGCTGGACATGTGCACCGAACAGCTGTGGCTCTACCCTTACGATTTCGTCTACCATGACCCGCAACTCCTCATCAGTGAAACGGGGTTCTCTTGTAGGGACATGCCTATTGTGTAGTGGGTGTAGTGTTTGTGTTGTGCAAAGGGTGGAATATTTTGTCCGGGTGCAGGGTGTGTGTATGTGGGATGCTGTGGAGTAGTGATTGTGTCCAATGTTGTTGTGTGTTGCTTGATGGGAGTATAGATGAATGAGGTTTGTGTGTGCAGTTCTGTTAATGCTTGGGTTGGCAACGTGTAGCAACGTGTAGCTAGGTTTTCGCGTTTGCAAAGACTTGTGGGTTGTGTCTGGGGTGTTTTATAGTGTTGTTGCTGGGTGTGTACGGTGCGTGTATTGTTTCAGGTGTGGGTTTTTCAATCTGGCAAAAGTGGCAATATCTACTGCGGCGGTCCTCTATGCCAATGGGTAACTGACGTTGACTGACCGCTGTGGTGATTCGTGGGTCATTATTCGGAGGGCGTGTGTTGCAGAGGGTGGTGGGAACGACCGCTTCTCGCCTTCGCTAGGTCTGGCAGAATTGTAGTTTTGGCTGCTTTCTGGCGGTTTTGTGTTTGTCAATCATAAGCTGGCGGGCGGATTGTCGCCTCCGCAGCAGTCTTTTGGCAGCCGTCACCACGGCGGTCTTCTAAAAAGACTGTCAAAGTCATAATAAGGGCCTAATTGTTTTAGAAAACTATGTATAGTTAGCTGTGTAGGTAAAACAGTTAGGTAAATATTGATAGTGAGCGTGATGCATAGTAAAGTTAATTTCAAATAACGTGCTATGCACTTATGTTTGTTTTACAGTCTACATGACTGTTTTTGCCCCACTGTTCAGTAATGAATATCTATACAACACTTCATATACGGTGTAAAAAGTATAGAACTGAGAACAGTGAGGGGAGGAAATTAACATGCTTAAATAATATGTATAATTCATATAAAATGACATAAATGTTTTGTGTTTTATCAGCAATGCCTTCCATATTACAGATAGTTAAATTGGAGTATACAAAAGCACATTATGAAAATGTATCTTCTATTTCTGTTTTCTTTCTTTTTGACAGGTTACTAGACCTATCTGTTGCTATACTGTAGGTAACTAATAATATATTTTGCCATTCATAAACTATCCACAAAAAATCCAAATTAAACATTGATCACTATACTGCCACACTCATATAGACTAAACTTTAATATGCACTAACTAACCAAATGAAACACTCCTCTGTACATTAACAAAACTTGGCACACACTTATGCATAGACTAAGACACCCACACACACACTCACTTACACACTGACACACCCATACTCTGACATATATAGGCACACATGGATGCATGCACTGGCACAACCAGAGACACTCTGAAGTACACGCTAACATACCTAGGCATACACCGACAGATATACTGACAAAACCAAACACATACTGATGCATAGACTAACAAACCCAGACAGACACAATGATGCATACACTGAAATACTCATGCACACACTTTTTCATACAGTGACAAAGCCAGGCACACATTGATGCAGACAAACACACCAAGATACACTCTGATGAATACACTAACACACACAGTCACACATTGATGCATATGCTGACACACCCAGGCACACACTGCCACATCCAGGCAGATGCTCATGCATACACTGAGATCCCCAGGCACACACTGATCTATACACAGACACTCCCAGTCACCCAGTGATGCGTGTACTGCCACACCAAGGCACACACTGAGACATACAGTGACACATCCAGACAGACACTCATTTATACACTGACACATGCAGCAATACACTGATGTATAGACTGACACATCTAGGCAGGTACTGTTACATATGCTGTGACACTCAGGCACATAATGATGGCACACTGAAACACCCAGGCAGACACTGCTGCATATACTCATACACCCTGGGCCACTGCTACGTACACTGAGACACCCAGGCACACACTGATGCATACACTAAGACACAGACATACACTCATACATACACTGATATACCCTGGCACATACAGACTGATACACTGATACATTCAGGCAGACACTGATGCATATGTTGACACACCCAGTTACACACTGACACACATAATGACACACCCAGGTATAAGCACACACTGATGCATACACTGACAAACCCAAGCACACGCTGATCTATACACAAACACACCCAGTCACACATTGATGCATACAGTGACAAACCCAGGCACTAACTCATCCATTCAGCCACTTAACTTCCATTCAGTAACTGATACAGGTACTCGTACACCATCTCACTCACCCATCCAGCAGTCATACAGACACCGACTCACACATACACCTATTTATACAGATACTCACTCACTCATACAGCCACTCACATACCCACACCCTCACCTATTCAACCAGTTACATACACATCCAATCACTCACTCATATAGCTACTCACTCACTCAGTCGATCACCTATATATCCACTGATATATCTAGTCACCATCTCATACAGCCACTCACCCACCCAGTTTCCCACTGAAACAGCCACTAACACAGCCACTCACTTAACCATACATACACACAGTACATGTCTCATACAACCACTCACACCCCTAGTCCATCACTCATACAGCCACTCATGCAGTCACTCACTTATAGAGCCACTCTCACACCTAGTCACTCATGTATACAGCCACTCACACATGCAGTCACTCACCCATTCAGCCAGTCAGAGTCCCACTCACTCATTCATAGAGACACTCACACACCCATTTACTCACCCATACAGCCACTCTCACACACTTTCATTCCCCGTACACTTACTCACATACCCAGAGAATGATCCACACACTAACATGCACTCCAACACAGTCATTAAGACTTATTTACAGTATTACAAACAAACATATAACACATAAGTATTATTTCTTTAACCAGGATATGTATTTGTGAGAAGAATCATTTTTTTTCAAGTGTTTGAGCATTTTTTATATTTTTAGGGATAATTTTGTGTTTTTTGGTGCTTTTTTAAAAATAAATCGGAAAAACAAAACAGAGTGCTTTTTACCTTAAACAACAAACTTAAAGAAACATTTTTCATCCAGAAAAAATAAATTAACAATTGTGACAGTTGATAGAAGACACAAGTCCAGGGATAGACTGTTCTCCTATTGTCAGAATGGAGTGGCATTTTAAGCAGAACTTCCAGCAGCTGCAAATTCAGGGACCAGGGTTGGAGCAGTACTCGCAAGAGTCACACTTGCTGATGTACTTGGCTGAGCACCTTCTTTCTCCATCAATGCTCTTGATAAGTGGGTGGATGATTAGTCCTTAGGTGTTTTAGCATGTTTGTAATTCCACAGGAATATTTCCGATCAGAGCCATGAGACAAGACTTTTTTATACAGAGAGCAAGTGACTTTATGAGCAATGACTTTTTTTGTCTCCAGGGGGGATTGTAAAAACTCCCGGACAATACTCTGCTTCCTGGGAAGTGTTATCTCCTTTTCACCTGATGAACTTCTGTTATTGTTCTTTGGTGCTTTTACTGGAGCAGATGTCATTTTTCTTTTAAAAAACACCAAAATAACAGAAACATTGTAACCTGGGAGAGAGCTCTGTAAAACACATACACAGGCTCCAAAAGATAGATCTATGCAATGCATTTTAACCAATCAAATCTCTTTTCTCCTGAGTCATGTGTTGTCCGCGGCGTGTTTGCGCTCATGTCACAGTGCTGTCAGGTACCTGCAAAATATATCACAGCGTACTTTACAATGTGTTTCAAAATCACTTCAGTAGTTTCAGTGGTGTAGTACTAAAACCTCCTACTTTAACTGAATTTTTAAAGGTGTCTATATAAGTAGTTTACTACTTTCAAAATTATGCTGGAGTTGCGCTGGAAGTATGTGCCAGCAGTGTGGCAAAAATGTTTTAAGACATTCTTAAAATGGTTTCTCTTTGACTTTACAGTACTTTTTTAGTTTCTTAGTATTGAACATATCTTAAACAAAAGCCTTAAAGTGTCTACATATTTGCTTCATTTCTGTTAAAAATCACTCTGAAAGTGTGACGCCTTCACAAAGGATTGCGAAGAGTGAGCAACCCCTAAATTTATATGACAATTTTTGTACTAAACCAATAAATATATAACTGCACACACCTCAGAAACACACAAAACACCTCATAGACTATACTGTTTCAAGTTTACCAAAGATAATGGGAGTAAACACTGTACATTAACTCCACAACCTGCTATTTAGTATATACCTACTGAAGGTAGACAAAATCGGTAGAGATTACATGGAAATATGTACGCTCTGCTTCAATAAACAAGAAAATGAGATTATTTTATAACCTTCATGCACATTTTCCAAAGAAGTATCCACTGACAGTCACACACTCATACATCTACTCCCAAACCCACTCAGACACAAATGCAACCATTCACACACCCGTTCAGACACTAATGCATTAATTGACATACCCACTCAGAGACTCATGAATTCACTAACATTCCCATATAGACATTTATGCACCCACTCACAGACTCACTCATACTCTGCCGCACCCTCTCACACACCCACTCATACAATCATGCACCCACTTACAGACCCACTCAGACCTTCACACACCCACTCATAGATCCACACAAACTCTGACACACCCGCTCACATAGCCACCGTGAGACACTGACTCATGCACACACAGCACATCAGACTCATGCAGCCACTCACAGACCCACTGACAGACTCATACACTCACTCACAGACGTACTCAGAGACTTGACCTGACTTATACCCGTTTACAGACCTACAACACATTTCACACACTCACTGACAGATCTATACACCTACTTATACATCCACTTAATAACCTATACAAGCACTAACACACTCATTCTGAAACCATACAGATTAAAGTTACAAAATACAATTAAAATGTATTCCAAAAAATCAAAAGTTACAGGAGCGTTATAGTTACAAAATAGATTTTTTTAAAAACATAGAAATTCACTGAGTAAAACAAGGATTACAGGGAAGTTATAGTTAGGAAATAGAATTTAACAAACCTTAGCAATTCACTGAAAAAAACTGAGATTACAGGGATGTTATAGTTAGGACACAGAAATTACAAAACCGTAGAAATTCACTGAAAAAAAACAAAGGTTACAGGGATGTTAAAGGTAGGAAATAGAATAAAAAATACCTTGCAAATTTACTGAAAAAACAAAGGATACAGCAATGTTATAGTTAGGATTACATTTCGCTCGTACAAAACCAGTGAAATTCAACAGTTATAGTTGCCTTAGCTAACTATAACTCATGCCTCTACAGTGCACTGCTTATGACCTCACATAATACATCACTCATGACATGGTCAGTGACATCACTCATGACATCAATGATGACATTTCACTGACAACACTGGTGATATTACTGATGACATCATCCAGTGAGTGTGAGTGTTTCTAAAGGTTTATGAGTGTTAAACATATATACCAAGTGTGTAAAAGTGTTTTTCTAAATATTTATTAGTGAATATTTATTTTGTTGGCAATAGTATTGTTATTAATATGGTATGTATCGCTATTTTTGACATATTATATTTCTATTCAAAGGTAACAAGATTTTTAAATTCAATATTTTTGTTTTCGATATAGATAAAAATCAATATTTTTAACAATGTATTTGTTTCTGATATTTTTGTGTTTTGATATTGTATGGATCAATATTATGTCAGTGATTCATGGGCAGTGGAGATGTGAATTGTTTCAGATTTAATGGAAAATACTGTTACAAAGCAGAAAACACCAATAGTAATCAATGGTCCTGGTTGGCCAGGACTGAGATTGCAGGCCACTGGGGATGGAGCACGGGTTGGATACACCAACCAGTTCATTTGGAAATTTTACCTTGTGACTGAGGGCCTGATTTAGATATTGGCAGACAAGTTACTCAGTTACAACAGTGACGGATATCCTGTCTGCCGAAATCTAAATCCCATTATATTGAATGAGTAACTCATTTGCCAATTTCTAAATCAGGTCCTTAGTCTTTTTTTGGATGTCAAAATCCTTCAGCATGGCAAGGCAGCAGGATGTACCAGTAGAAAACCTCACAATGTTAGACAGGCATTGGTCAAAGGACTGCTAAAGCTACTGGTTTTGAAAAGAAAACCTCAGAGTTGGAGAAATTAAAGTTGGGTGCCCAGGGAAGTCTCCTCACTAGTTAGATACTTTTGGAGCCTTCAAATGGTCAAGATCTTTAGCTTCGGACTTAGGGCCTAATTTAGCACCAAGCCGCATTGGTAGCAGACCCGAAAAGACAATCAAATGGATTGTGTTCCTTCAACTGTATTTAGGTGAATTATGGTTGAGCCAAAGACCACCACAATGGAGTCCACTCCATCATGCAAGCTTCATTCCATAGCCGACACAGCAGACTCCAATGCTGATGAGTATGCATCTGTCACAATCTTGACGGCGGGCTCCTGCAGCGGCTATTTAGATCACACAGTCATCATGCTGGTGGTATATCAGTGACAGGCTCATGATGGTGAGAGTCTGTTGTGGAACCCGTTCAGTATAGTACCGTGGCTCTCGCCATTGGTTTAATGCTATTAGCCCACACCTGTTATATATTGGACAATTGTGGATACGTGCAAAATGCACTATAAAACACAATCCATTTCAGACCATGATATTTTGCTATCACACTGCAGAAGACCAGACAGTCAGGTGAATTCACAACACATGAGCCAGGTTTTTTCTATGTTCTTGCCCCTTTGTGTTTTTTGGTAATTTCACTTTCTTTCAAACTACATTTGTTTAGAAAAAAAAAACACAATGCAGGGGAGAGAAATACCCATTTCACAGAGAAAGAGCTGTCTGTCATGGTAGATGAATTCATTAGAGGAGAGACAAAATTATTTGGAGCACAAGCATAAACTACAGCCATATCTCAGAAAAGGCAAATGTGGTCAGAATAAATGACTGAGTGAATGCTGTATCTAACAATCTGTGCACACAGAAGGAGATTAGGAAGAGGTGGAATGACCTGCGGGAGAGATTGTATTTCCCGGTCTCCAAGCATCACTTGGAGGCCCAGAGGCCTAGTGGTGGTTGTCTTAGCCCCCCTTATAACTCCTTCTTTGGGAGGAGAAGGTCTTGCAGACCCTACATCCTGACAGGTTGACTGCAATACAGGTAAAGTGGAGTCTGATAAGTTGCACATTATAATGTCTCAACAATCACAAATGTAGTCCTGCTCCTAAATTTGATGTTTAGAATTGTTCAATACCCCTAGCAAAACAGATAAATCTAAACTTTCCTCAACAAAATATCTTGCTTCGTATCACTTACTAGCATCATGGTTGTATCTCTCTTTTAAAAAATGTGCAATATGTTAAGTCAGATTGTGTGTTTTTCCCCTGGATCAGCCCTTGCATTTGCTCAGACCCTTGCTTGCTAGCAATGTATGTTGGTGTACTGCCAAAAACAGTTGCAAAACTCTATCCATTTGCACATGAAAGAATGGTGTTTGAAAAAAGAAATCACCAATTCACATCATGCCCACGTGTGCATACATGTTGTAAATGTGTGTTCATCTCCATTGTAGCCATTGAAACAGATGTGTGTAACTCACTTTTTAAACAAGTATTGTCTATGGTTTCAACAGATGACTACAACTACAATGATGACCTGTTTGTGTATCTGCAAAACAATAATGCAATACAATGTTGGGCTGCCTTCCTTTACTTCCATATATGTACACATGTCAAAAACTTGTGCATTTTACGATGTCAAACTCTGATTTAAAATGTCACTTGTTGTGTATCTCAAGCATGTTGATACCATCTCATAGCAACATTGAAGGGATATAAGTGCACATATAATTCATAGTCTTGAATCCAAGATTTCCTACAATGTAATGTGTCATCCTAAATAGAAGTAGTAGCCACACACAATTTACTTTATACTGTGCACATGATGACTAATGACAGTTTCAATATTAAGTTGATCTGCAGTTTTCCTAATGTTCTGTAGCCTGCTAAGCCTTGGAATGGCCCAGTACTCTAATCTACTTACCACTGTGTTGTACATGTAAAGTACAATTCAGAAATAACGCTTTTGCATTTCAGGACATCTCTACAACGTCATCACTGAAGTTAGCATCTGTGTAAATTAGCTTGCATGTGTCAAACAATGAAAATCACACAAAGGCCTAATCAGTCTTTCAGTCTGTTTTCCTTTTTTAGGCTGTCCTATTTGTAGATGAAGATACATATAATGCAAAAGCTCGATAATAATTACATTTTCACTGCATCCCTCGCAGGCCCAACACCCCCAGGCCAGTGTACCACCATCTGCCACCCAAGACACCGCCACTCCAGACCACCAGCAAGCCTTCAGTAAGAACTCCAGTTCTTTAAGTCTGGATGACTGGGAGCCAGCTGGTCCATTTAGTCTGTCTAACCAGACATCTCCAGTGAGTTGCACTCAGCCTACACCTACACCTCCCACCCCAGCTGCAATACCATCTCAGCATGAGGACACCTCAACTTCCTGTGTACTGAGGAGCTACATACCAATCCCGTGCCCCCCCTTCCTGGCTGCTGTAGAGCCAACACCAACAGTGCCTCCAGTTATGCCAGAACCCATTGGGACGGGGCACACTGGTTCAAGGGCACAGGGTAGTGAGTTTAGGGGTTGCGGGAGAGAATCTATGGATCAGTCATATGAGACCACTGGAGTCTTTATCAGCCAGACCACCATTGACCAAGCCATGGGAGCCTACAACGGTCCCAAGACATGATGAGCCAGGTTGTAACTGAGCTCCGGGATATCAAGGAGGTGCAGAGGGAATCATGTTGGGAAAAAGCAAACACAATGAAAATATGAGCTCCCTGACTGGGGTGCTGTATAACACCTACCACCACATGAGCAGGGCTTTTCCCATTCCATGTGCTACTGTCTGAGTTCCCTCTACATCTTACCCAAGTACACCACTGCCAGCCACAGACAGGAAAGCCCAGCCACGTGAGGAGCCTGCACCTCCCACCCCAGTCTTTGCCCATGCCCCCCCTCCTCCCCTGAGGGGACGGTCAGCCAGACTGGCAGGAGAGGATGGCAAGACCTCCACTACCACCTCCAAGAGATGCAGATCCTAATTTCCTGCAGTGTGTGTCTACTGTTCACTCAGTGGACCATTTCAGTGACACCTTTGCGTTTTCTGAAGACAGTAGTATTTTGTACATTGGACTCCACACTGTTTTTGGCTCTACTACTATACTTTCACCCACCATGATAGCTTTTTTGTTCACATTTCCCAATTTTTGATTAACCTTTCTGTTCATTTGTGTCATGCAAATAAATGATATGGGCACAAACTACAAGACTCTTGTTGGATTTATTGTGGCATTTCATTTGTCGTGTCTGTCTTCCATCATCGTGTTGCCCAATCTTTTGTACACTCATTTTCAAAGGAAAATTAGAAATGACAAAGAGGTAATGTGTTACCCATCTCATTCAAGCAAAGCAAAACACATTTCCAATGTATTGGTAACATACATACATAGGTAACAAGCCCTTGAAGAAATTAGAGGTGAGTTTCACAAACCATCCATAACCCCAAAAGTCTTTGCCATTTAGAGTTGGACATACCACAACCTTGACACCATGGAATAAAGAGAATGTTGCATGGGATCAAATGAATAAGCAAACTATAATGGATGCATGGCCTCAGCTGGAGCCATACTTCCTGCCTTCACAAAAGGAATCCTACATCAATAACAACAATAGTCAACATCATCGAAGTATAATAATGTAAGGCTACATGATCATTACAGGACACTGTAGCAATATCTGGTACAATGTAACAACCGCTATTTAGTGGAGTGCTAAAACGTAATTTCAACTATGAGGAGTCAACAGCTACTTCCACTAAACACAAATTGAAGATTTAGCTAATGTGAAGTAAGAACAATATGTTATGGCTTGACATACACATGTGGGTTGACCAGGTTAGCGGCCACATATTGGCTTGATGGCAACAACACACAGAAAACATGTCTGATCCAATTACTGGAATTTCCATTCAATCACAGTGCAAGGTGTCTCTGTACAAGATTTGTCCACCCCAAGTGGGTGTCTGTCCCAGGATCAACACATGTTCACTTTATACTTTCTAACAACAACATATCACTGCAAAGGTCACAACATTGAAATGTCCAACGCTAGATGACATGTCAGAGATCCTGAAACAGAATTACAAGGAATAACTAATGATTCCACATAATAGATGTGGCTCAAATAACAAGTTAAGAGGACACATATAATTAGCACAAACAAGGTTAATCTATGGCAACAAACAGTAGTCAATGTAGGGAAACTCTGATCCACTAACATCCTTTCCCACACTTTCCTGAACTGACCATTGCTACTAAATTACCCTTGTAGATTGATATGTTCATTATGCCACAAGTTCTACTTACATTGGCAATTGTAATATGTAAAAGTAGACTTACACTTAGGTGAAGAAGTGGTCAATGACAACTTGAAGTAGGTCAATCCTTCTTCTTCACCACTGTCATCTTCATTGGTCATTTAAATATCCTCACCCAGTAGCTTTTCGTGGTCTCTGTCCTCTGCGATCACTGAGATGTTCCATCACAGTACAATGTTGTGAAGCATGCAGCAGGCAATTGTGTTTTGGCACACCTTATCAGGTGAGTGGAGGAAAGCTTCACAAGTCTTGTCGAGGCACCTAATCCTAGCCTTGTGGAGCCCAAAAGCCTTCTCCACTGGCCGCCATGTTCTTCAATAGGCCTCATTGAAGCAGACTTCCACCGGTGTTGTTGGATTCCTCAGCGGTGCCAACAACCATGGTCAGTTAGGATATGCTAAGTCTCCTACATGGAAGCAAAATATCAACAGATTAATATCATAGCAAGCCATTGTCCCTTCCTAAACTAGGATTCAGACAAAAGATCCTCAAGTCATATTGTATCCACCAACACACCAGGCCCTCTGAGGTCCAAACTGTGACATTTGCAGGGGTATGGTGCTTTTCCATAGTACAAAGGAATCATGTGTTGACCCAGGAAAGTGGGCATACATGCTTGAGATGTACCAATCGGGTAAGAATAAAACGTGCACATTGATGGAATGGAAGTTCTTCTGATTATGGTAGACCTATTCCCTTGCATTTGGTGACACCTGGGCAATATGTGTGCCATCTACTGCTCCAACCACATGTAGTAGTCCACCCAAAGCATAACATTCTCCCTTCACAGTGGCCATATCCTGGGAACTGGATGTAGCGGTTGTTGTGTCTCAGCATTGAAGACAGGACGTTTTGTAGCACATCACTGAAAGTTGGTTGGGACATGTCCCCAGATGCTGTCATTGCATATTGAAAAGAGCCAGTAGCCACAAAATAAAGAACTGCTATGAGTTTCACTATTGGTATTATTGCTGTCGTATTCATATTGTGAGGAAGGAGATCAGGCTGCAAACAATGTTGTTTAGATCTGACATTTGTAAATACACTAGCCATAATTATGAGTGTAGGTGATGCAAAAATTGAACAGCTTCACACTCTATAATGGCGGATGCCTGACCTCACCGTCAGTATTTTGGCTATCCAAAGGTTGTCAGCGGAAGCTGACCATGTAGCTGGTGGTACCCTACACAGTGGATCCTGCCATAGGCTAACATGTGATGGCCAATGGCTGTGTCCGTCTCTGTCACAGATCGCATCCCCTGTGCACTTGTACACAGCATATTGAAAAAGAAAAGCTCACTTACCTCCTAGCACTGCAACCAACATGACCACCCCAGCTTCAAGGGGGAACGTTATTGTCTGTAGCTGTTTTTGCTGTTTAGCCTTTTTAATTTCCAGCAATGTTGTATGACACCAACATGACAGCTGACACATGTCCAACATACATGAGGAATTCTGGAGGTGCAAGTCAATAGGACAGCATCTTATGCTGTGTCTGGTGTATTGCTCTGTGCAAAATGGTAGCCAATAGATTAGTTATCATAAGCCAAGTACTGTTTTGAGCAGACACATGGTTGCAATTGTACCTGCATTTTCTCTCTGTCATGAAGGACAGCTGGACCAAAGATGTCCCATTTTATGATTGGGTCAAGTGAGATGTTCCTTCACAAATTTGAGTACGTAATGTAGTCCCTATTGCTGGTGAAGTGGCAAACTGCACATTTATGATGCACTTGATGTATCAGACTTGACATTGGTAAGTTGGTGCTTTGACACTATGAAATTGAGCATCGGCCCTAAAAGGACTGGAAACATATGCATAGTGGCATCATTCCTCACCTGGAACATGTTTGAAACCTGTTTGTACTACAAATTTCTAGTCAGTGCATGTAGTGGACAGTAGCATGTTGACATGATGCCTTAGTCCTTTACAAATGTGCATATAAGCCAGTCTGTGTAAAGCAATGTGAAACGTTTTGCCAAACTGTAATGATTGCAACAGACAGGAAAGTGTCCACATTGATGAAAGAGTTACACATCCCCCAGACAACATTTTGGTGTCCTTACTTCTGTCCAGATGAGAAATCAACTATGGCGATAAATCTGATAATCAAAGGGACATTTGCAGACGTAAGGTTACATCACACAGATGTTGTGGTATCCCGTCTTGAGAATGCAATTTCCAGCCCAACACATGGCTCTTTTGAAAATTTGAATGTATTTTATCTCTGTAATTCAGATGGTTAGAAATGTCTCAAGTTCTATGTGTTTACTTATGTTGTCTAAGCCCTTTGTCGTGGAAAAGACTACAAGTGGATGAAAGACAACGGAATACATGATATAAGAGCTAGCATGGGGAATTTCTAGACTTTGAGCAAATGTTGTGTGTTCAAAGTTCATGTCCAATTGTGTTTGCACAGATAACCTCAAACTGCTGTTTCTGTCTTTGCAGCATTGTTTGGGACAGGCTGGCGGAAAGGAACCTGGCCACTGTGGCTCAGGTTTGGAGACCACAAACATTGAAAAACCCAGTGGCGTGGAAGGTGAGGGAACTGGCACGAAGGCCATGGGTAATTCTACATCTTCTTTGGAGGCCTCCAATGAAGATATGTCCCTAGTGGTGGTGGACTCTGGAGTGATTGTGACACCTGTATTGTCATCCGTCACCCAGGTTTCAATCTCCACCCTCTCTCTTGCTCCCCCAGTTGGCCATAGCCACCCTCCTAAAAGAGGTGGAGTCACCTTTGCTGCAGGTACCTGCCCTCAATCAGGAGGATGTCAGTCTTTTAAGGCCTGACGCTGTAGGCCAGACCGCATTACTGAATGCCATCCAGAGGCTGGCTGGACAGAATATCCAGATTCTGACTTACCTGGATGACATTCACTTTGCATTGTCTGACCTACAGTGGTCATTCCCGGATCTGGCCTCCTATTCACCCCACCCGAGTGCCTAGACTCCTACCTCTTCCCAATCCAAAATCCCTCCACCCAGCCCCATCTCAAGTATACTCAAACATTTGCATGCACCCACTACAATAACCACAAGCAGCACATCCTCACACTGGCATAGCAAGAAACACAGACAAACATGCAGACACTGCACAGCCCGCCACTACCACTACAGGCATACCCACAGACACCCCACCAACCACAACACAAATACACACACAACCAGCACACCTGCAGACACCACACCTACCACTACATGAAAACCCACACATACGATGAGCACACCCACAGATACTGCAACAGGTACGACCTATACAACAGATATATCCACACACACATACTGAGCTCAAACACCCACAATCACCCACTCAAGAGACACCCAGTAAGAAGCACAAAGCAAAACATTAATCATAGTCACCATACCCTCAGTCACCCATGCCTTCAACAGACACATACACATCAGACACTGCCACTCCCTCCACTTCCCCACCCGAACTCCTTCCCAACCACCCTATCAATTTTCCCAAGTAAGACCTTCTTTTTTCCTGGCCTTGACCCCTTCCACATCCCAAACCACCCCTCCCAAACTTATTTCCACCCTTCAACATCCTAACCCCTCCTTCCAAATCCCAACCCACTTCTTCCAAATCCATACTTGCAGCACAAGAAAATCCCAACCTACCTCTCCCAAACTCACCACTGCCAAAGCCAAGGTCTTTCCTCCCAGTAACATCATTGAGGTACATACTCTCTGATCCATAGATACCCCTTTCAGAGGAGGTGTATTTTGGCAGTAGCATGAACTGGCAAATTGTGGGCATGCAACCCATGCTATGGACTGATGGCCTAGTGCCTTTGTTTTTACTTAAGAGAGAGTTTTTTCTACATATAATTTTATTTTGAGAATACATTTGTCCGGGCCTTATTTAATGGTTGTTAATATGCAGAAAAATAACTTCAATGTACGCCATGATATGTGCCAGCATAGTAACAAACTCGCATCACTATTGCCAAAACCACCCGACATGACCTCCCTATCAACCCTGAGTCAGAAATATGTGGTCAGGCAAGCCCTGTTACCTAGGCCTCAAGCAACTTATTGACAGATCACAGGTGACACATAGCCCACAGACAAAAGCGCAAACAGGAAAAACCAAGATTGATTCCCAGATAGCCAACAACACCACAAAGGTCCCAGGAGATTGGTCCCCAATAAAACACAATTGGCGGGAGAGGCGTGTTTTCCAAAACACCATAAAAGTCAGATGCCACATGAAGTTAGGAACAATCAGCCATTCAGAACCCAACACACACAACACGCAGTGATTACACACTCCCATGCTGGACATCTGGACATGTTACTTACTGGCCTGCATTTTGTCCACGCAAGGTCAAGACTCACAAGAGCACTTTATCAGATGGTCAGATTTATGACTTCATGACTAGGCCTGGACTCCTTTCCACTAAGAATGTATGGAATTGTTTTATAACCCTTAAAGAATTGTGTAAAAGGACACTTATGATTCTGTAACTTTGAGAGACAGTCATCAAACCCTGAATCTGTGCTGCGCTATCCCGGCCACTGTGTTTAATTAGACCGACTATTCCAGCTTTGTCAAAAGCCTTTTGTCTGTCATTTATTTAAGGTTCTTTAAGGTAAATCTACATTCAAGCAACATGGTTGTTACTAATTGTTTGCTTATAATGTTATTTCCTCTAATGTGTGTGCTATGCAGTGACTTTCATTTGAGACAGTGACCAACACAGGTTGTAGATTTTAGTTATTTCTTCAAATGCACAATTTAGTGTTGTACATTAGTGAAGGACATGTTTATTTGGGGTAAGCATTCATCTTGTTTCTGGACACTTACACCAAAAGTATATGTTTTTCTGTTATTGTGACTGGAGAATGCATGTGTATTTATTTTTACATGATTTCTCAAATTTTTACACAGGGAACCTGACACTTTATAGGTAAGTGACATCTAATGTTTGTGATATATTGCATACACCAAGGGGACATGTGCCTTCACACATCTCTGCCACGTTTGCAGGTTAAGAGAAAAGATTGATAGTGCATTCTGTGTATATCCACTTGCATTTTGTAGTGGAATTGCTACATTATCTTGTAATTGAGTAGTTCTTATTAAGTATACTATTAATTATATTGATTTTATTGGAAAATTATTACACACACCTGTGTGGATACATTTCTATTTGTGATTGCTGTGGCCTTTTGTGTAAATGTGCATATTGCCATGAAGCAGTTCGTACCACATTGATGGGCGCTGCTAATATCTCAAGGTGTGTTATGATACATTTTCTAAGTACAACATTACACAATTAATCATTGTGCATCATCATGCAGGTGTTTGCAACAAAATGTTTATATGTGTATGAGTTCCATGCTACTGTATTGCAACAATTCTGAGGATGACATGTATGGCTGTGACTTACCTTCTGTTCTGGCAAACACTGGATTGATTTCCACCTTGGTTCAGGCGCAGCAATAATGGCAGGACTGGTATGACTGGGTTCATGGCGACAGGAAATGGGAAACTTCTAAAGAAAGGTGAGTTTTGTTCTGTTATCCTTCCCAATCTGCCAACTCAGGTGTGGAGGTATAGCCGCCACAGTTGCTGTGGCAGGAATGCACATCATGACTGGCTCAGTGGTAAAAGGGGCTAGTGTCCAGCTGCCAGCCACTTTAGCCTATGATGCTGTTGATGTGGGTGAAACTTCTTGGCGGTGACGGCAGATCGTCAGCGGTCATTCATCTATGTTCACGGCAACATCTAAATAGGGTGGGCTGACTGTCATGGCGGTGGACATGCTTTTAGAAGGAAAAGCGATGGTGGGACAGTTAGTGCAAGATCTAAATCAGGCCCTCATTCATTTTTTTGGAACTCAAATTCTTCCAGTGGGGCAAAGCTGAATGTTGCATCAAATGAAGGGTTCTCCAAGATTTGATAGCTTCTTGCAACTGGTCTGCGGAATCACATTTCTGATGTGGAGAAGCACCAAATGACAGAAACATGTTTTCTTAGCGTAGTGAGGGTGTGCCATCATTGGACAGGCTGGGGTGGTTTGTCTCACTCCTTCAAAGGTCTGGAACTCCAAGAACTTTCTAGGCCCCAGCTTTTCAGGGGTATAGGAGATGTACAATAAGACACAACCAGGGATCCCAGACCTTTAGGAACAACATCCGGGAGGTTGGGTCAAGACTTGCTCCAGGAGAGTCCACCAACAGGGTCTAGGTGAGGTCCTGTTGGTACTGGTCAGCTGGGCACTTCAGGAAAAGGCATTCTTTTAGCTAGTTGTGACCCGGTAGCGACACATGACGTCAGCCAGCTGACCTTTGGAGTCCACTTCTTTATCGTGGGCAAAATGGGAGCAGGTCCAGGTCATCCGAACTTAGGTCAGGTCACAAACAGCAAGTCCAGTCCTCTTCTGTTCTTCTGCAATTCCTGAAAGTATTTTGAAGTGGTTATTTGGAGATGCCACTTTTATGCCTGGCATCAGCTAGTGGGTGGTGGCGACTCCTCGCTTTTCCCTAAACAATGACCTAAGGCCCTCATTACAACCCTGGCGGTCAGTGATAAAGCGGTGGTAATACCGCCAACAGGCCGGCGGTAAAGAAAATGGAATTATGACCAGAGCGGAAACTGCCACCACAGACAGCCACTTTAACATACCGACTGCCACGGCAGTAGCAACAAGCACCGCAGCGGTAACCGCCAACAGCCAGGAGGAAGACAAGGTTCCGCCCACTGTATTACGAGACACCAATCTGCCACCTTTTCCGGGGCGGTACCAACACCATCAAAAGAACGACAGAAACAGTACACAGAAGGGAAACGACTCACCTCTGGACACACAAGGAAGAATCACGACGCCATGGAGCCCGAACTACAGGTATTACCCATGCTGGTTTACCTCCTCCTACACCAGGAATACCAATGGCAGTGAAGACGACCACAGTGAGTACCTTCCCCGAGTTCACAGGGGAGGGGTAGAGGAAAAAGAGAGTGACACAAACACGCAACACGCAACACCCCCACCCCAACAACATACACACAAACAGATGCAACAACATTACATATCCACCCCGTACCCTTCAGGAATAATGCAAGGACAAAAAGAAGTGAGTAAAGTGAGTGTAATAATATAAAGTTCCTGAAATATGTCCCCAAATCACAAAACAGTATCTACATATATATATATATACACAAATGGAGGGACAATGCCCAGTCCATAATGTCCGTGGGCCACAGGGCCATATCACATAGGCCAAGGACCCACTTGACTCCTGCCTCAATACAGAGAGAACACTGCTGGGGCATCAGGTTGAAAATACACAGGCATCTCAGAGGGAAGGGGGCACCTCAGCCAGAAGATGGTAAAATCGCCACTGCACCTGGAGGGGGGCACATGCACCTCACTCTGTCCTGGGAAGTGCAAAGCCACAGTCTGTCTAGTGGGTGGTTTGCCCACTGCTTGGCCCTGGGAAGTGCAAAGCCACAGTCTCTCTAGTGGGTGGTTTGCCCACTGCATGGTCCTGGGGAGTGCAAAACCACAGTCTCTCTAGTGGGTGGTTTGCCCACTGCTTGGTCCTGGGGAGTGCAAAGCCACAGTCTCTCTAGTGGGTGGTTTGCTCACTGCTTGGTCCTGGGGAGTGCAAAGCCACAGTCTCCTTAGTGGGTGGTTTGCCCACTGCATGGTCCTAGGGAGTACAAAGCCACGGTCTCTCTAGTGGGTGGTGTGCCCACTGCTTGGTCCTGGGGAGTGCAAAGCCACAGTCTCTCTTGTGGGTGGTTTTCCCACTGCTTGGTCCTGGGGAATGCAAAGCCACAGTCTCTCTAGTGGGTGGTTTGTCCACTGGTTCTGGAGGGGGCCTTGTGCCCAGTGTGCTTCATCTTGGCAAGGATGCGGTGAGTGGATGCCTTCTTCCACTGGTTCTGGAGGGGGCTTTGTGCCCAGTGTGCTACATCCTGGCAAGGAGGGGGTGAGTGGATGGCTTCTTCCACTGGTTCTGGTGGGGGCTTTGAGCCCAGTGTGATTCATCCTGGCAAGGATGCAGTGCGAGGATGGCTTCTCCCACTGGTTCTAGAGGGGGCTTTGTGCCCAGTGTGCTTCATCCTAGCAAGGAGGGGGTGAGTGGATGGCTTCTTCCACTGGTTCTGGAGGGGACCTTGTGCCCAGTGTGCTTCATCCTGGCAAGGATGCAGTGAATGGATGCCTTCTTCCACTGGTTCTGGAGGGGGCCTTGTGCCCTGTGTTGCAGATCTTAGGGAGTGCAAGGTCACAATCTCTCACCTGGGTGTCACACCTCCAGGATTTGCAGGGGCCAGGATGCACTACAGCCCATGGAGGCACAACTACACTGGTGGCAGTTGCGGTGCTGGTGGAGGTGCTGCCAGTGGTGGGGGGAGGCTCAAGCCCTTCCCTTGCAGCCTTGGATGGCTGCCCACTGGGGCTGCTGCTGCTGGCAGTAGTGCTGGTGGCGGTGCAGGTGGCAGTGCTTGTGGCGGTGCAGGTGGCAGTGCTGGCGGCGGTGCTGCCAGTGGTGGGGGGAGGCTCCAGCCCTTCCCTTGCAGCCTCGGATGACTGAAGTGCCATGGCTGGTGTTGTGTGCTCAGATTCTGCTCTTGCACCAGGCCCCATATCCATCCTGCCTGCGGCGTCCATGTCTTTGTCATTTCCCTTGGCAACTGGTGGTCCCTTCCTGCCCTTGGCAGCTGGTGGCCCCTTCTTGCCTTTGCCAGTTGGAGGTGCCTCCTTTCCCTTTGCCAGCTGGTGGTGCCTCCTTGCCTTTGCCAGCTGCTGATGCCTCCTTGCCTTTGCCAGCTGGTGGTGCCTCCTTTCCTTTGCCAGCTGGTGGTTGCTCCTTGCCTTTGCCAGCTGGTGCTCCCTTTTTGGCTTTGCCAGCTGGTTGTCCCTTTTTGCCCTTAGTAGCTGGTGCAGGCACACTGGCTGTTCTGATGGGTGTCTCCTTGGAGCCTCTCACAACTGCAGGAGCTACAGAAACTACAGTGGCCGTGGACTGGGTGGCTGAGGTGCTAGCCTGTGTCCTGACCACCCTGGCCTGAAGTGAAGGACGGGGGGGGGCAGGGAATAGGTCACGGGTGGGGAGAAAAGCCCTTTAGAGACACTGGTGCGGGAAGACGGTGGAGGTTTGGGAGTGGAGGAAGAAGGAGTGGTGGTAGGAGGTGTCTGTCTGCTGTTTTTGGGTGCAGGGGTATTGGCTGGATGCTGTTGTGAGGTGGATGGCTGTTGGGTGTCTGAGTACTTTTGTTTGCGTACTTTGGGCTGAGGGGGCACAGACACAGTGGGAGAGGACACAGGGGACGTGTGCATGGATGTGGGGTGATGACTGTCAGTGAGGGGTGTGCACTGATAGACGTGATGATGGTAGTGGATGAGGATGTAGTGCATGCAGGTGTGTGTGGAGATGCTACTGGGAGGGTGGTGGACGACGATGAGGAGGGGACACTGTAGAGGTAGTGGATGTTGGTGTGTCTGCATCTGGATGGTGTTTGTGTGAGTGCCTGTGGGATGATGTGTGGTGCTTGTGTTTGCCTGAGCCACTCCTGTGTGTTGTTTTGGGTGCATGATGGTCTGATGGTGTGCTTGGGATAGGCTGGGGTTGAGGGGAATGTGACTGGGTAGAGGAAGTTGGAGGGGGGAGGCTAGAGATAGGAACAATGCCTGCCATCAGGGAGGAGGCCAGAGCCTGGAATGATCTCTGTTGGGCCGCCACACCAGAGTGAATGCCCTCCAGGAATGCATTTGTTTGCTGCAGACCCTGGATGGCATTCACAATGGTTGACTGCCCAACAGATATGGATCTCAGGAGGTCAAAAGACTCCTCACTGAGGGCAGCATGGCTGACTGAGGCAGGGCCTGATGTGCCTGGGGTGAAGGAGATACCCACTGTCCTGGGTGAGCGGGCACGGGACACACGCTGAGGGGCTGTTGGGAGGGCAGTGCTGGTATGAAGGTTGCGGCTGTACCTATAGTTGGGGTTGCCACAGAGATGTCCGCCACCACCAGGGAGCTTCCATCGGAAGAGGTGTCATTGTCTGAACTGTCCCCTCCAGCCTCCAGTCGCTGGTACCTCTGCTCCTCCGCCAGATGATGTTAATGCACACAAGGACAGGGTGAAAAAACAAAAGGGGGCGAAGAGACAGAGGATACACTTGATCAGTGTCAGCAACAACACTACCGTTGGTGCACAAAACACACAGGGAACAGCCCTATGCACTAGGCCATGCACTATCAGTTACAATGCTAGTCACCAGGCCCTGGAGTATAATGCCTAACACCAATAGCAGCACACCTGAAACCCTCAGGACCCTGCCCAGTAGTAGATGCCCACTAGCATGTTTGGGGCTGGAGTGCATCAGACCCTGCCTAACATGGAAGCTACCCTGCCATGTTCGTCCTGTCCTAGGGGCACCCACAGCCCACATCCCCCACCCAGATAACATCCCACCACACGCAGGTTGCTGAATTGGAAACTGTACTCACCCACAAGCGCCCTTCCAACTCCAGATAGGCCACGCCAGTTTTCAGAACATCAGGGGGGTCAGGGTTCAACGGGCGCCCCTTCCTCATTAGGAGGCCATCCCCATCTGGGCCTCCGCCGTCTTCCTTGCCCAGCGGCGAAGGTCCTCCCACCGTTTGCGACAGTGAGTGCTCCGTCTGCCGTAGACCCCCTGGGTCCGCATGTCCTTGGCGATGGCATGCTAAATACCCTTTTTCTGATGGGTGCTGATCTGCAGAGAAAGATACATAGTAAAAGGGAACAGCCATACCGTCTGGCCTGTTACACTAATGGCCCACCAAATTCCTCCCATCCACTTACGCACTTACATTGACCACCATATATACAGCACTCAGGACCCCTCAACCACCTCCACCTTAAATGAGGCTTACACACACAACACTCTATGCATTCATGCCCCATGCATCATGCTCACAGTGTACTCACTTGTTGGTCTGGAGGACCATAAAGTAAAAGGTACTGGGGTAGGACCCCATCCACTAGTCTCTCCAACTCCGCCGAAGAGAAGGCTGGGGCCCTTTCCCCAGAGACTCGAGCCATGGTAACTTCCAGACACAGGTCACAGCAGCACTTACAGTGTAGGTCCTCTCCTGTTAAAGGTCAGGTAGCAAGTGAGTGAAAAGATAGAAAATGGCAGTCACGTCTGCGGTGGTGCATACCATCACCGCCAGCGTACATCACCATTGGCTACTGTAACCCATAGGGCCCAATGATAACCAATGAGGAGTTGCACAGCGGTCCTCGACCGCCTCCCGCAACGGCGCACAACGTCAGCGGAATTACCTCAATTCCACTTGTCCCTCCACACAGGTCAGGCGGCTGCCATTTCAGTGGGGAGCAGGCCATGGCACCTAACTGTGTCACAGCAAACATAGGCACATTTACGGGACTACACGTTAACATACTGTTTCTGTCACAACATGCAATACATTTTACTCTGAGGATATGTTTGAATATGACCATCTGCTCACTCTTTTTCACCCTAGAGTACAATCGCTGAGGATGATTAGGACATGGAGACATACCCCCATGTACAGATTCCTGGTGGACTTGGTAACAATGGAGGACGGGCACATTATCCTCACCTACAGACTTGATAGGGCCACAATCCAAGAGCTGTGTGCCCAATTGGAGCCAGACCTGATCTCAGCTATCCGTCACCCCACTGGGATTCCCCTTCTTGTGCAAGTCCTATCAATGCTGCATTTCTTGGCAAGTGGCTTCTTCCAAGTGACAGTGGCCATGGCAGCAGGGATGTCACAGCCTATGTTCTCAAACGTGCTGACCAGAGTGTTGTCTGCCCTAATGAACCATATTCGCAGCTACATCGTTTTACTCCAAGTGTAAGATTTGGCAACGGTGAAGGCTGACTTCTATTCAATGGGGCATATCCCCAACATCATTGGTGCTATTGATGGTACACATATTTCCTTTGTCTCTCCCCCGGAGAAATGAACAGGTGTACAGAAATCGAAAGAGCTTTCACTCGATGAATGTGCAGATAGTGTGCCTGGCGGACCAGTACTTCTCCCATGTGAATGCAAAGTATCCTCAGTCTGTGCATGATGCCTATATCTTGAGGAATAGCAGCATCCCATATGTGATGGCTCAACTCCAGAGGCACTGGGTGTGGCTAATGGGTGAGCCCATGGTCCCCACCCAGTGTATGTTGGTATATGGGTGTGGGGTTGGCCCTAAGGCTGAGTCTCTGGCTAACAGGTATCACTCAATATTTGCAGGTGACTCTGGTTACCCCAACCTCTCATGGCTACTGACCCCAGTGAGGAATGCCAGGACAAGGGCATAGGAACGTTACAATGATCCACATGGGCGAATAAGGACGATTATTGGGCACACCTTTGGCCTCCTGAAGGCCAGGTTCAGGTGCCTTCATCTGACAGGTGGAACCCTGTACTACTCCACCAAGAAAGTCTGCCAGATCATCGTGGCATGTTGCATGTTGCACAACCCAACCTAAAGACGCCAGGTGCCTTTTCTGCAGGAGGATGAGGCTGGAGATGGGCGTGTTGCAGCGGTGGAGCCTGTGGACAGTGTCGAAGAGAAGGCAGAGGAAGAGTATGTGGACAACAGAACTACTATCATACAACAGTACTTCCAGTGACATACTGGTAAGACACTGTAACCTCACCTTCCATTGCTGTTTTGTGTAGTGAAAGTGGCTGCTGTTCCCACTACTATGGCCACTTATTGTACCCTTTAACATGTCTATTTGCGGATATTTGTGCCCTACTCGGGCTCCTGGTGTATTGAATGCAGCACATTACAGGTCATACCTATGTATACATAACTGTACAGTGTATTTGCAATGTCTACAGATTGTTAAATGAAAACATCCTTAAATCATTTGACATACTCCATACTTGTACTTTTCCCAGGGTGTTTATTTCAGTGCTGAGGAGTAAATGGGGATGTGCAATGGGCTTGGGTGATGGTG
This sequence comes from Pleurodeles waltl, assembly GCF_031143425.1. NCBI lineage: Eukaryota > Metazoa > Chordata > Amphibia > Caudata > Salamandridae > Pleurodeles > Pleurodeles waltl. The sequence continues at coordinate 845,952,748 of NC_090436.1, forward strand.
GAGGAAAGTCCAGGATAGAGTCCAATCTATTGGCATCACAGGTGCATTGTCCAATGGGGCATGGGAAGTGAAACAATGGCAGTTCAAGGTGGACAGGGTAACAGGGTGGGACACAAGGGTGACAAGCAGGAGAGTCTTATTTCCTGGTGGGGGTCTTGGCAATGTTCTCTGGCTTCTGCATAGATCGCAGGGACCGTTTGCGGGGTGGTTCTCCTTCTGCATGGGATGAGGTGCTGATGGCCTGTTGTTCCTGTGGCGGGGCCTCCTGTCCACTAGCATTGGTGGAGGGCTGTTAATCAGTGTGGCTAGTGTCCGGGGCCCATTAGTGTGCCACTGCCTCCCTCATAGTGCTCCACTTGTGTGGGTGGCCCAAGAGAAATCGACACAAAAGGCTCTAAACTGTTCTGTTGAGAGATAAGCAATAGGGATAGGTGAGGTATTTGGGGCTGTGCTGTGGCACCACCCATGCAAACCTACAAACAACAGACATTTTTTAAAACTATATAACCAAGGGAGTCTGGGTGGTGTGCCTTGCATAGGTCCTATGAAGTTTTATTGCACCCAATGCTTTACAAACCCCAAACTCTGACTGAAATCACACATTTTCCTTCCATTTCTCTGATGGAAACTTCTGGAACACACCGAAATCCAAAAAATCATTACCTCTGTGTATTATCCTACTTGTTCAGATAAAATCTCTGTCCCATGTATTTGTCAGGGCTTAGTGGCTGTTACAGGAACTGCTCAAACCAAGGTCAATGGGAGCCTTTGCAGGGGACTCCGATTGACCTTCGTTTGAACTGTTTCTGTTAGGGCCACGCGGTCTACCCACACAGGTGAAGTGCCATTTTTACTGAACGACTTGTGGGAATGCTGGTTGGATGGAATTTTGCGGCTCCACGCAGATTCCAGAACTTTCCATCACAGAAAAGTTAGGAAAATGTTTTTTTTTGTCACACTTTGGGGTTTGCAAGGCATTCTGGGTAAGAAATAAAACCCTGGTGAAAGCCATGCAAGTCAGCCCACCCTGGATACCCTAGGTGTCTAGTTTTTAAAATGTACAGGTTTACCTAGGTGCCATATGAGCTAGGGCCCAAAATGTAGGGCTGTCCATATTGGAAAAAAACGGTCAGTTTTGGATAAAAGAATGTGATAGGTTCATGGTGTGTTCTGGGCTGTTTCCTGTCATGGACACTAAGCTTACCCCCACAAGTGAGAAACCATTATTTATCAGAGACTTGGGAGAATGCTAGGTGTATGAAAGTAACGCAAGTCAGCTATCCTTGGATACCCCTTTGTGTCTAGTTTTAAAAAATGTACAGGTTTGCTAAGTTTCCCTTGGTGTCCGCTGAGCTAACAACATTGGGAAAGATGGGTCAGTTTTAGATGGAAAAATGGGATGAGTCCATGTTGTGGTTTGAGCCATTTCCTGTCATGGACACTAAGCCTACCCACACAAGTGAGGTACCATTATTATCGGGGGACTTGGGGAATGCCATATAGATGGATGTTTGATTTCAGAACTTTCCATCACATAAATGTGAGAAAAATTTATTATTTTAGTCAAAGTATGAGGTTTGCAAAGAGTTCCGGGGAAAATAAAACCTGGCTACAGCAACACAAGTCTGCCCTCCTCTGATACCCCTAGATGTCTAGTTTTTAAAAATGCACAGATTGGAAAAATAGGGTCAGTTTTCGGTGAAAAAATGTGATGCATTCCTGTTGTGTTTTGGGCCATTTCTGTGAGGTACTGTTTTTATTGGAGAACTTGTGGGAGAGAAGCAGAACATCTATTACCAATTGGATTTTACTGCATTTGTGCCTTTCAAATGTAAGCCAGTGTATAAGAAAAAAGACATTCTGTAAATACCCTCTAAATCATACTCTAGTAGGGATACCCACAAATTCCGTGATGTACTAATAACCACAGGTCGTGAACTCCATATCTTGTGCCAATTCCAGAAATACATAGGTTTCCTTGATATCCATTTTTTACTCTACCTATCACACTATATGAATTGGTCTGTAGTAAGGGGCATATTTACAAGCCCCTTGAGCCACTGGAGAGTCACTTTTTACAATGCTTTGGTGGTGCAATGTCCTGCATGATATTTGCAAGGTGGCTTTAGCCACTTTCTGTAGCTTAATGACACCTTGTAAACATGGACCGCCCAACACAGTTTTCTGTGGCACAGGGGCCTGCAATGGGTGTTGCTGTGGACGTACCCGGGCAACACCGATTGCTTTTTGATACTGTCCCAGATTTACAAGGAGATGTAAATCTGAGGCTGCACCAAAGGAGAGGCGCAATGAGGAGAAATACTTTTATTTCCCGTATATTTCACCTCATTTTTCGATCTTTCTATGTGTGCTGCATTCTGAAGGAGCAAATCACCATCAGTGATTGTTTTTGTGCAGAAAGGTGTCCCTTCCTGAACAAAAACAATCACCCCTGCATCGCAGACACTCTTGCAATGCAAACACCCTTTGACCATGGTGCAAGGGTGCCTGGGTTGGCACTAGGCAGCAAAATTAACACTGGTGCCGGGGAGAACACAGTGATGCATCGTATTCTCGTTCGTATTCTTGGAAGATTGTTTGTGGTACCACACTTTTCTTGTAAATATGCCTCTCAGTACTCAATGAAAAACCATTATATGATACAGCTAAGTTGATGGCTTTGGGTACTTTGGTTTCTTGGAGAACCTAAATACCCTATATATCCCCACAATCGGAAGGGTCTAGCGGATGTAATGGTATATTGATTTTGTAAATCAGGAATTGTGACTAAAAGTTACACATGGAAACGTTGTCATAAATGGCTATTTTTCCTACTCATTTTCAATATTTCCTTATTTTCAATAGTTATTTTCCTTTAAAACGCCTTAAGGGATATACACATATCCCCCTTGCTGAATTTGAAATTGTGTCTAGTTTATAGAAATCTATAGCTTTGCTGGATCAACCATGGGTTTCACACTTGTTTCCACCACAAACTGGAAGTAGGTAGAGAGCACAAAAAACAGGAAAAATGGGGTATCTCTTTGCAAAATGTCAAAACTGTGGTACAACATGAGATTTCTTGATTCAGCTCTCTAGGTTCCTGAAAGCGTAGATTGTGACTTTAGTACAGCAAACCATTCATGGATGCTATTTTTATGAAAAAATACACTTTTACCCAGAGCATGTTTTCCCTATTTTCTAAAAAACTCAAAATGTTGCTATATTTCCTCTCCAGAGAAATCCACAAACCCTGGGTATCTTTGGAATCCCCAAGATGTTTAAAAAAGGACAAATATGTGGCATGTATACCTTATTTGGAAAGGTTATGAAGCCCTAGCTGTGAACTACCCTAAATTGCTAAAAAAAAGGCTCAGTGGGGGTTGGGGGATGTGGGGACATCTTTATCTTCAGGATCATATTCATCTGATTTCTTCTTAGGATAGGATGGTTATTTTTTATTACGTTGTTGCCAAACACTGGAATTCCTATCCATCCAATCTTTGAACCAATCTTGACTAAGTCATTTTTCATTGTCAATTGAAAACTTTTCTTTGTCTCAAACAGTAATCTAGACACACAATATTCCATGATTTCTATATCTATCAGCTCCAAGACACCCTTGGATAACAGTGCGATTTATAAATTGACAAATAAATATATTCATTAAAAAGTCATGCTGCATACTATGAAGAGAGCAGAGGCGGAGGACTGCCTAAATTAGTTTGGCTTCCCTTGTCATTGATGCATGATTCAGAAACTGTCTCACATAAGTTTCTTATTCTTCTCTGAAACCTATTAAAGTCTGTGTTCATCACACAACAAAAATCTCTCCAATTATAAGCATAGGTACAGGAGATCTAATGCCCTTATTAGGTGATAATAACTGAAGAATGTTACCTGCAGTTCACCAGGTGCACATATACTAACTATGAGCAAATGGTGGCTTCCAGTAGCCCCTTTTTTACCATATAGGCCACATCTCCTTATACATTTCCCTTTCTGAATGTGACAGAGACCGTTGGCTTGACCAACAACAGCACTTCTCTATAAAAAATGTAATGCAATTTGCATTACAGTTGCCCCCACCAAGTGCATACCGGGACCAACTCAGCCCCAAGTGGCAAATGAGCCAAACCTTTGGGACACCAGTGCTATATTGTGGATGTTCCTCCCCTTCCTCCAAATTCCATTTCTATTCATGCAATTTCTGGTGCCAAGGAGATAACCCTTGGGCTTATCGTAGTTGTCCAAAAAAGCAGCTGCATCCCTTTCCCATTCCCATCTGAAAGTTTAGTGATCCAGAACCTGACCTGACCATTACTCCTATTCTATGCTTTATGTGTGCAGGCAGTCTCCAGCTGGGGACACACCATAGAGTAATGCAAATACATGGCACACTGTTCAAGTGCACTTGTTCACTACCATTATGGGCCAGGAACACTTTGTTCCAAAACATATGAGGTGACTCTTTTGGGCACAACACCAGTTCTACTAGGTGGCCTGCTCCCCTATTTTGTGATCCAGTCTGCATCACATCCATCTTATCCATCAGCACTGTGGGAATACAAGTTGTGGTGGCCCTGGCAAAAGTTACTCCAAGACATGGTTTCCTTTTGTCAATGTCTCAAAGGGATGAAAGTTGTTATGTTATGCAGATTTGCAGAGCACATTATCTTCTACGAGGGTGTCCTGGCACAGAGCATGTGTGAGTTTAGGCACCTAGGACCTAGTGTGATTTCTCCAAAAGCCAGATCATCAGCCTCTTGCTGAATTAAAGATATAAAGAGGAGGTTCTTATGTGTAGCATCAGGTCATTCCATACTTTGGGAACAATGGAGGAGAAAGTTCAACAACCAGATTTGGTTTTCAGTATGTGTAGGTTTTGTGTAAGCAGAAGTTTAGATGAGCGGAGGTGTCTGGAAGGTTTTTGAAAGTAGAAGCAATTGTTGATGTATCCTGGGACAGTGTTATGTATTACCTTGAAAACATCGGTGAGGAGTTTGAAGTGTACTTGTTTGTGAATGGGGAGCCAGTGGAGCTTCTTCAGTTCTTCAGGTGTGCTGTGTTGTGTCGAAGGTTGAGAGTGGTCCTGACCACCAAATTCTGAACAGCATGCAATCAATCAATCAATCAAAGAGATTTATAGAGCGCGCTACTCACCCGTGAGGGTCTCAAGGTGCTTTGGAGGGCATTGAGGGGTGGGGGTCACTTTTCAAACAACCATGTCTTGAGGTTTTTTCAGAAGAGCAGGAGGTTTTTGATTTTGCGGAGGTTGGTGGGGAGGGAGTTCCAGGTTTTGGGGGCGATGTATGAGAATGCCTTGCCTCCTGTAGTGGTGCGTTGGATGCAGGGGACAGTGGCTAGTGCGAGATCGGCAGACCGGAGCTTTTGGGTGGGAGTGTGGAAGTTCACTCTTTAGTTGAGGTAGGTTGGGCCGGTGTTGTGGAGGGATTTGTATGCGTGGATGAGGATCTTGAAAGTGATTCTCTTGTCTATGGGGAGCCAGTGAAGGGATTTGAGGTGTGGTGAGATTTGTTTGTGGCGGGGGAGGTCCAGGATGAGGCGTGCGGCTGTATTCTGGATTCTCTGGAGTTTGCGTTTGAGTTTGAGTGTGGTGCCGGCATAGAGGGCGTTACCATAGTCTATCCTGCTGCTGATGAGTGCATGGGTGACTGTCTTTCTGGTCTCTGAGGAAATCCATTTGAAGGACTTTTTCAGAGTGTGGAGTGTGTGGAAGCAGGAGGAGGTTACTGCGTTGATTTACTGAGTCATTAAGAGTGAGGGGTCCAGGATGATGCCGAGGTTGCGGGTGTGGTTTGCGGGGGTGGGTGCGGGCCTAGGGCGGTTGGCCACCAGAAGTCGTCCCATATGGTTTTGTTGGGGCCGAAGATGATGATTTCAGTTCTGTTGGATTTAAGCTTGAGGTGGTTAGTTGTCATCCAGGTGGCGGTGTCAAGGAGTGCAGCATGTAGGTTGGTTTTGGCGGTGGTGGGGTTGCGGGTGAGGGAAAAAAGGAGTTGGGTGTCGTCTGCGTAGGAGAGGATGGTGATACTGTGTGGTCGGAGGATGCTGGGGAGGGGGGTCATGTAAATGTTGAAGAGGGTGGGGCTGAGGGAGGACCCTTGGGGGACTCTGCAGATGATTTTGGTAGCAGTGGAGTGGAAGGATGGGAGGCGGACTCTTTGGGTCCGGTCGGTGAGGAAGGAGGTGAGCCAGTTTAAGGCTTTGTGACGAATTCCTGTGTTGTGGAGGCGTGTGCGGAGTGTGTGGTGGTAGACAGTGTCAAAGGCCGCGGAGAGGTCTAGGAGGATGAGTGCGATGGTCTCGCTATTGTCGACTCTGGTTCTGATGTCGTCAGTACATGCAATGAGGGCGGTTTCCGTGCTGTGGTTCTTGGGGAACCCGGATTGGGAGGGTCTAGTGCCTTTTTTTCCTCGAGAAAGTGGGATAGGCGGGCGTTGACTAGTTTCTCGGCGACCTTGACGGGGGAAGGCAGGAGGGAGCTGGGGCTGTAGTTGGAGAGGACTTCTGGGTCGGCTTTGGGCTTTTTAAGGAGAGCTGTGATTTCTGCGTGCTTCCAGGGATCTGGGTATGTGGCGTGTTGAATGAGGAGTTGATTGTGTCGCTGAGTATGGGGGCGATGGTTGGGCTGGCTTTGTTGTAGATGTGGTGAGGGCAAGGGTCGGAGGGTGATCTGGAGTGGATGGAATTCATGGCTTTTTCGGTTTCTTTGCGTGTGGTTGGGGCCCAGGTGGTAAGTATGATGGGGGGATCATGAGTGGGGTTTGCGTTGGGCGGGTAAGGGTTGTGTGTGGTGGTTGTGAGTGGTATGAAGCTGTTGTGAATGTCCAGGATTTTGTGGTGGAAGTGATTGGAGAGAGTGTCACAGAGGGGCTGTGTGTGTGTGGGGTCTATGTTGCTGGCTTTGGGTTTGGATAGCTCTTTAATGATGGTGAAGAGTCCTTTGCTGTTTTGGGAGTTGTTGTCAAGGCGAGTCTTGTAGTGTGCTCTCTTAGTGGTGCGTATGAGTTGGTGGTGGGTGCGAATAGAAGTTTTGAGGGTGGAGAAGTTGGTTGTAGTTGGTTCTTGTCACCAGGCTTTCTCCGCTTGGTGGCATTTGCGCTTGGATTCTTGGAGTTCGGGGGTGAACCAGGGTGCGTTCTTGATGTTGCGGGTGGCGTTGTGTTTTCTGAGGGGGGCTAGTGTGTCAGCGCAGGTAGTGATCCATTTGGAGAGGTTGTAGGCTCCAGTGTTGGGGTCTTTGGTGAGGGGGAAAGTTGAGGGCCAGTTGGGAGTTCAGGTGTTCTGTGGGGATCTTGTCCCACATGCGGTAGGGCATGGTGTGTTGGTGGTGGTGTGTGGGGGGTTTGGAAAAGGAGAAGTGGCACAGTGGTGGTTGGTCCAGTGAAGTTTGGTGGTGTGGGTGTAGGTTATGTGTTGGCTTGAGGCGAAAATTGCGTCGAGCGTGTGTCCTGCTGAGTGGGTGGGTGCTGTGACCAGTTGTTTGAGTCCGAGGTTGGTGAGGTTGTCTATGAGAGAGGTGGAGTTGTGGTCTTGAAGGTTCTCCAAGTGAAAGCTGAAATAACCGAGGAGGATGTAGTCTTTGGAGGTGAGGGTGTGCGTGCTGATGGTGTTGGCAATGGTGTCACAGAAGGCGGGCGTGGAGCTGGTGGTCTGTAGATTAGTGTACCTCTGAGGGTGGAGTTGTTGTTATGTGGATTAGGAAGTGCTTGTGTTCAGCGCTGTTGATAGTGTCTTGGGAGTTGGTGGTGACTTTAATAGTGTCTTTGTGTAGGATGGAGATGCCACCTCCTGGCTTGTTGAGGCGGTCCTTGCGTTGGAGCTTGTATCCCACGGGGTGGCAGTGGCTATGTCGGGCTCTGAGAAGTGGTTTGCCCAGGTTTCCGTGAGGAAGACGATGTCAGTTGTGTGTGATGTGATGAGATCCCAGAGCTCTAGTCCCAGAGTAGGCAGTTAAGGTGGTTCTGGTGGGTGTTGTTGTTGTGCGATGGTGTTGTTGCGGGCGTGTTCTGGTTGTGAGGTGGTGTGCAGTGCGGTTGGTTGGTGTGCGTGGGGGTAGAGCAGGTGTATGTTGCGTTGGGGATTGTGTGTTTGTTGGGGGGTCGTTGTGGTTGGTGGGGGGTGTGGGGGATGTGGAGCAGGAGAAGTGGCAGGTGAAGGGGCCATGTGTGTGTGGGGGGTTGGAGAGGGTGCAGGTGGGGTGGGGGCCTGGGTTGAGGGAATGGAGGGTGAGAGGGGAGAAGGGTTGTCTGGGGGGGTTTTGTCTGTGGGGACCAGGGAGACTGGCGCTGGGCGCGGTCCAGGCGCGGACGTTACAGACAGGCTTGCCTCTGGCTTGCCTCCCGCGCGCCAGTGGCGCGGCTGCGCAGCGGCCGCCATTAGGAGGGCGGGGTGGGAGGGTGGAGCAGCTGGGAGGAGGGTGGGGCCCAATGGGTGTGCACGAGGGGTGGGCCGCAGGGGAGGCAGCAGCAGGGAAACCGAGGGATCGGAGAGGGAACGGTGCGGTGGGAGTGGGAGAGAGGCAAGAGATGGGTGCAGGAGCAGCAGGGTCAAGGGAGCGCAGAAAGGCTAAGAGAGCACCATAAACAGTGGGCAAAACAGAGTAAGATCACGAAAGATGCACAATATGTACAGGGCAAGCAAAAAGGGCAGAGAGAGGCGAGCAGGCTGAGAAAAAAAGAATGGAAACACAGTGTACGAAGGGGAGAGAAGAAAAACGGCAGAGAAGGCAGATAGGCTGGGACCACAGATGAGGCACAATATAAAATGAGCAGAGAAATGGATGGCAAAGGCAAACGGTTAAAACAACGGAATGTGCATAAACAATAAAGGCATTGACATGTGAAAAATGCAAAGTGACGGAGTGCTATGGGGCAAAAGGCAAGAATGAACGAGCGAGAGAAGAGAATGCCAGAGGTGAAGAACAGAGGTAACAAACACCAGGGAAATACTGGGGCTCGAACTGCTGTCCGGGCGGCGGTAGGGGGGTCAGGAGCACTGGGGCAGGCTGGTGGAGCCGAGTGGAATCCCAGCAAAGACTTTTGAGGAAGAAGACAGCAAAGCTTTGTGTTCAATTATTTTTTAACCCCAATTAGAACGCTATGTTCACTAAAAACAAGTATATGGTTGATGCACTCTTACTTATTAAATGTATCAATGTTGATTTACTTCCTGAACAACAAGTGTAAAGAAAGGCAGAGAACTATTGTTATTCGGTGGTTGAAGAGCATGGGTAATGTAAGAGAGTTCAAATCCCAGTTTACCTCTTTGCCTATTGTCCAAATTACAGTTATCCTGTGCAAATCACTTTACTTCACTCTAATGAAACTTACTTCAATTTGAGTTTACTTCATTGTGCTTGACTTCAATTGATCATAAAATCTGACACAATCAAGAAATTCAGCACGCTCGACACGCCACGTACCATACAGCAATGGGCTCCACATACAATATCAGACCTACAAGATGAAAAACGTTGATTTTTTTCTGGTTCACACAAGGTAGTTAATGTGTGCCAGTGTTGTCACAGCTCTAATGCTGGAGGAAACGTTAAAAGAACTATGACTTTTAATAGATATTATTGCAGCGATGCAATTTTATGTACCAATGCCATCTTTACTCCGAAGGTTTTTAGTGCAGATCCTTGCCGTGCCTCGCAGGGTCAGGCGAGGCTCCTATGCCCTTTGCTGCTGAAACGGTGACAAGCTCCTAATTATGTTCATGAACACTGAATCCACAAACCAGTTGCTGCTTGAGTGAGCCAGCTGCTGCAACAGATTCTTTATGCGGTAGAGACCAGCACAGGCACCATTTGTTATAAATTTCCTTTAACAGCCTACCAGCTTCGAACAACGTTCCCTCCCCCGACAAAAAGGACCCTGTGGCGCCGGAAGTTTGACAGCCTAGAGTCACCTCTCTGCTGAAGAGGCGCTCCCCCACTGCCTCTCCCTCCCGCAGGGCCACTACAACCTCAGGCTACCGCCAAGCGCTGTTCGGCCTCCCCCATCCACTGTGGTGGTGAGTGGTCTACTGATCCCAGCAGGGAGGGTGTTCCTGTAGTCCAGCTTGCTTGTGACCAGGGCATGTGTGGGGGTTTTCAGGGAGCTGAATGGGAGCCATTTGAAAATCTTCCTCATGATCTTCTGAATATGGAAGCATGAGATGGTGATGGTATTGACTTTGGCAGTCATGTTGAGTTTGCTGTCAATGATGATCCTGAGGCTCTTGGCATGAGTGGTGGGGCTGAGTGTGAACCTACTTCTGTTGGTCACCAGGTGGAGTTTATGAATATCACATTTTTGGTTGTGTCAGTGTACAGCTTTGGACAGTATATCCTAATCCAGTGGGGTATTTGAGCCATGCAGACATTTAAATCGATCAGGGTACTGGGCCCCTTGTTCGTGAGGGAGAGAATGATTTGTGTGTTTTTGGCATAGGAAAGGACCTTCATATTGTGAGAGCGGATGATGTTGACTACAGGGATCAAGTGTGTGTGGAACAGAGTCAGACTCAGGGAGGATGAGATCTCCACATTGCATGGGTGTCTGAGGCGTATGGTGCCAGGATGACTGACTGGGTCCTTTTAGTCAGGATTGGACTGCATGCCGCTGGATTTCAATGGTGTATAGGTTTTGGATGAGCTTGGGACTGGAGACTGGGTCAAATGCTGTGGAGAAGTCTAGAAGGATGAGCGCCTCCATGTCTCCTGTATTGATAGTCATGCAAATGTCATCCATGGGAGTGATAAGGGCAGTTTCCATGCTGTGTTGGGGTCTGAAACCAGACTGAGTGGTGTTGAGGAGTTGGTATTCAGTGAGATGTCTGTTAATGATTTTCTTTAGGACCTTGGATGGGAATGGTAGCAGGGAGATCTGCCTGTTGTACTTAGCATTGGAGGGTCTACAGAGGGTTTCTTCAGAAATGGAAGGAAGGTTTCATGTTTCTAAGCATCTGGAAAGGTTGTAAAAGAGACGGAGACAATCATAATGGGTGTGAGCGTGCCGCTGATGTGTTGCAGTCCTCTGGAGTAGGTTTGAAAGAGTCAGGCGTCTGATGGGACCCCGAGTAGATGGACATCATGGTTGCAGCAGTTTCATCAGGGAGGATGATGACAGGCCACGTGGGTAGCATTGGATCTTTGAATAAGATTGGGAAGCATTTAGTGAGGTCTGTTGGGTCTGGCTATGGGCTAAAGTTGCTGTAAATGGCTGTATATTTGATGCTGAAGAATTGACAAAGATTCTTGCGAGGTCTTGTGAGCGGGTGATCGAGTTGGAGGCGGTTGATGGTGAGGAGAAATCTTTCACAATGGTGAAGATATGTTTGCTTCTTTTGGTGCTCATATTGTTTTGGTCTGCCAGAGCAGAGTATTTGGTGGTCCGGATCATTTGGTGGTAGCATCTCAGGGCAGATTTGAATCAGCTCCTGACTACATTGTCAAGACTCATTCTCCATTTGTGCTTCAGTTCTTTGGGGTGGTGTTTCATCAGTCTGAGTTCTTCCATGTCTCAACTGGCCTGAGGTCTGGATCTTGTTGTATTGTTTTGTTTGACAGGGGACAGGGAGTTGTTGCAGGAGGTGATCCAGATGTTGAAATTCCTAATGGCTTTAGAAAGGCTGTTGCTGTGCTTCAGGCAATAGGCATTCACAGCGGTGTTCCAGTCCTTCTCAGTGATGCTCTTTCAGTTTTGGGGGCAGGTCTGGAGGTGGTGTGTTTTCATTGCACCAGGACAGGGATGCTAAATTTGATAAAGGCATGGACTGGGCAGGGAAGTGGTACTGGCTCGTTGGTTCTGATGTTGCTAAAATTGGTGAAAATGTGGCCCAGGAGGTGTATGTTGACATGGCTAGGTCCCTTTAATCATTTGGTGACTATGAGGCTTCCAAGTTCCTTAATCAGTGCTCTTGAGTTGGTGACAATGTGGTCTTCTAGGTGGAAGTTCAGGTTTCCCAGTAGGATGTACTTTCTAGCATTAAGGGTGAGCATTGCGATAAAGTTCATGATGAAGTTGGTGTGTGATCCCACTGGTCTGTTGAGACGAGTGCCATTTAGAGAGAAGTTGGCTGTGATGTGGAGGTTAAACTGCAGTCTTTCAATATTGGAGGATGACGTGATCAGCATGTGATGGTGTTCTTGTGATTAGGATTATGAAATCTGCCTTGCCTGGCAATCTTGAAGCCAAGGGGGTGACTGTGAGGATGTCATGTGCCAATACAGGGCTCAGCCAGTTTCCCATGGGAAAACATAGGTCGGGGCATTGTCGTGCAGTAGGTCCCAGATCTCTCTGGCACGTTTGGTGAGTGAGTGGGTGTTGAGAAGCATGTATGTGACTGTGAGCTGCTGTGTGAGTAGTTGCAGGACTGTGTGTCAAAGAGTGGGGTGTTGGGTGCTGTCATTGCAATGAGTGTTGGGTGTGTTTACGTACATGAAAAGATGCAGAAATCACTGGAGAATTCTCCCTCAGTGTTGTGTGGTGCAGCGAGACATCAGTATGTGGTGCAGCAGTGGGTATTGAAGTGCAGCTCATCAAGTCTCTTTTTTGAGGTCAGTAACAATCACCAGTCGAAGCCTCTCCTTTCCTTTAAATTAGATGCTTACGTCACACCCATCCAGCCCAGTGTCCTTCTTGTTCTACCACTGCATCATCACTGCCCAAGTAAGCTTACCTTGCTAAGCACACCAACCCCTGCAGCAGAATTGAAGACCTGACAGACCCTGCTTGATGGCTCAGTTCAGTCAGTAGTAAAGGGCTGCCTGGCTGGCAGCACCATTCCTGGTTTTCTTACAGATATTATCTTGATTGGGCACACAGCAGGTTCTCCATCTCTCCATATGGATGCAGGCTCCTCAGCATTAGTACTGGTCCATTGCTCACAGTAGGTTTTGTAAAATGTAAGGGGTGAGGGAAGGCACCACTGGAAAAACATATTGTCAAGATTATTAACAAACAGGGTGACTAGCAAAGAAGGTTAAGGATGACCCTTTCCCTTTATCAGGAGTCAGACAGTGCACCTCAACAGCTGCTCTACATGATGCGTTTGCATCAGGGCAGCATCACAATTATTAAACTTTAAAATAGGGACTGAAAAAGGAATAACATTCTATTTACAGGAAATGTATTGTAGCTCTGTGTTGTCTGACATTCCTGCTTCATACTACCTCATTTTACTATATTTTGCAAAAGTGGATACCTGAATGCCAAGGAGGGATCGGCCAACATTTGGCCTGCTCCTCCTCTAGTTGGAAAGATGTAGAAGAATAAAGGAGGGAAAGTAGGAGTAAGGATCGTGGATAAAATGAGAAGATAAATTCTCTCCTAAGGGGGCTTACTCACAGAAAAATCAATTCCACATGTTGTAAAGAAGCAGCACAAACAGTTGAAACATGTTTTGGAACAAAAGTGTGTAGGTCTGCATGGCTTTCTGTTGTTGTAGTCATTAAGACAATGCCAACTGGACCTTTATCACTAGCTGACCATTACCTGTGCAAAACAAAACTGAACAAGTTGAGGCCTTTTCAGAGAAAAGTGACCCAACTGCTCTATCATGCAAAAGAAGCCATAATGTTTGGCACACCCAGGTAGAATCTAGTGAGTTTTTGGTCCTTCCAGAATCAGTTGATTAAAACCTGTCTCTGATTATTACACTGTTTTCTAATAAACCACCTTCAGTGTGTCTACAACCTTGATGGTACACTTGTCAGTGCATTCTTTTACAATACGCCCTTACTACCCCCTCCGGTATCACTATGATTACGTTCTTGAAATTAAGGACTGAGGCCCATATTTATACTTTTTAGCGCCGCATTTGCACTGCTTTCTGATGCAAAAGTGGCACAAATGAAGCGATAAAAAAGTATAAATATGGGCCTGAATCCAGTGAAGATGATGGAAAAAATGATGCTGTTAAAGCAAAAACTCCCTAAAGTCAAACGAGTACTGAAAACCATGGCAGAAGCAGCTCAGCCTGAAAACATGTTGCAGTATGTAAACACCAGCTCTTCTATACAAAGAGTGAAAAATTAGCAGGACCATTCTGGCTTTCGGCTAAATGTTGTGGCGTATCAGCTGTTCAGAGCATTAAAGTTGGCTTACTAACATGTATATCAACCTAAGTAAAACATTAGGGATACATACACTTAATTTAGGACCTCTATGTTCTGTGCACTGGCAATGTTACTGCCATAGATAACTCATTCCTACATTAAACATTAAACTTCATTAGGGCAGTGGACAGCTATGCTTTAGATGAGAAGTAATCTAGTAACTGTTAATCATGTCATGTGGAAAAGGAAAAATTACCGCTTCTTGTCATAATATGAACAGACCAAGACTGACCTCATTATTCTTCAAGAGATCAACTTGACCAAGAGTTTGCTTTTTCTCGAGTGGAGCATTGTGTGCTACTGTTTCAAGACCACTGAAACACTAAGGCCCTCATTACGACTTTGGCTGTCTGATTGAAAGACGCCAAAGCTGTTGCAGCCAGTTTACTGCCAGTTTACTGCCAGTGCTGGCGGTATGCTGACTGCCCTACTAGGAGCTTTCCCCTGGGCCAGTGGGCGGAAACAACATTTCTGCCTGCTGACCCAGCTGAAAACTCACCACTACATTGAAGCCGGTAGTAAACGAGCCGGCAGCAATGTTGCGGTGCATCGGGTGCAAAAGCACCCGTCACGCTTTTCAGTGCCCGTAATGCGGGCTATGAAAACCACAATGGGGCTCTCCATGGGGGCCCTTGCACTGTCCATGCCAAGTGCATGGGCAGTGCAGGGGCACCCATGGGGCCCGCGGTACCCTCTTTATGCCAGCCTTTGCTTGGCAGGGCTACCGCCATGCAAAGGCTAGCAGAAAGGGGACTCGTAATCCTGCGGGACTGCGACCGCCAAGAACGCCAGGCTGTCGACAGGCAGCAACCTGGTGGTGCCGGCGGTCGAACTGTGGCCCACCTGGCATGGTCATAATAGGGCAGTCAGACCATCCTGTCTGCAGCAGTCCGACCACCATTGCAAGTGTGGCGGTCTTGAGACTGCCACACTCATAATGAGGGCCTAAGTTACTAAGGGAAAGCCTTGATAATTTTGTGAGATGGCAGATATTGTCGCTGCTGTGTGAAAAGGTCACTCTGGCCAATTTTTGTGATCCAATAGAAGATTATACTAGCTTGTTGGAAGAGGCTATTTTGGACCTGGGCAAGGTCTTCTGTTGCATAGTTCTCGAAGGTGATATATTGTACCCCTCTCTGAGCTTTAGACGATTTGCAGTTGAAGGCATGCAAAAAGGGTCATAATGAGACTTAAATGAGTGGTGAGGATGAACGAGTATAGGGGAAAATGTGAATCTTTATTCAGAGCTTGAATATGGTGGATTTGTGGATATTGGCCACAAGATGGTATGTTTTACTCTCAGCAGTAAAAACACTTCAGCCAAACCCCTATATACTCTTCTGTGGCTACAGGAACAATATATTGTCTCACTGCTGAAATCCTGAGGCCTGAAAAGTGGATTAATATTTAGTCAATATAGTTTTACTTCCTCAAGGCCTATTTTATTTCTATACCTTGGCATGATTTTCATACAAGGACTTTTTCAAGAGAGTATGAGCTTGATTCACAAAGGTAAACTTACATATGTAGATCTATTCATGTGTATATTTTCTATTTGCCCTTTCCGAGTGGAGATTTATACCTATTTGTAGAATTAAATGTTTCCACTACTTCCAATAAGGTGGTGATGCCTCCCACAATGGTATTTACAAGCCTAAAGGTGGTACAAATAACTTTACAATTGTATTTTACTTTCTGGGTGGTTTGCAGACAACCACTGCTGGGACAGAACCCTCCACAACAGAGATGGAGATATCCACCAAATGGATGTAGACCTTCCTACAGAAGGGAATAGGCAAGTAATATACACATAAACCAAACAACACACACCTGACATCAACTAATATAAAAACACATAAATACAGCAAACACTCTAATCTCTGTTCCCCTCCCCTTAGAATACATTACCCTGCAGCCAGCAGGAACCATATCCAGCCTCCAGGATGCAGACTTCCATTAGTGGTAGCTGAATCTTGCAGAATTTTACTCAGCAGAATTCTGCGGAGTTAAATAAAAAACTGTAAGATTCTGTGAAGTTCTGCCAACGCTCAGAAACAGGCGCTGCTCGTGCTGTGATTTAGCACACATAGGGGGTCATTCTGAGTTTGGCTGGCGGCGGGTGCCGCCAACCAAACGGGAACCGCCAGAATACCGCTGCGCGGTCATAAGACTGCCGCAGTTATTCTGAGTTTCCCGCTGGGCGGGCGGGCGACCGCCAGAAGGCCACCCGCCCGCCCGCCCAGCGGGAAACCCCTTCCCACGAGGAAGCCGGCTCCGAATGGAGCCGGCGGAGTGGGAAGGGTGCGACGGGTGCAGTTGCACCCGTCGCGATTTTCAGTGTCTGCTAGGCAGACACTGAAAATCTTAGTGGGGCCCTGTTAGGGGGGCCCTGCAGTGCCAATGCCATTGGCATGGGCACTGCAGGGGCCCCCAGGGGCCCCACGACACCCGTTACCGCCAGCCAGGTTCTGCCGGGCAAAACCGCGAGAACCAGGCTGGCGGTAAGGGGGTCGGAATCCCAGAATCCCAGGGCAGCGGAAAACCGGCAGGACACCGCCGGTTTTCCGTTTCTGACCGCGGCTGTACCGCCGCGGTCAGAATGCCCATGGGAGCACCGCCAGCCTGTTGGCGGTGCTCCCGCGGTCGTTGGCCCTGGCGGTCCATGACTACCAGGGTCAGAATGACCCCCATAGTATGTTCTATATTGAAAAATAGGTGTGAAGGCCACCACACAGTGCACCAAAAGGTGCAACTACTCGAGTTGGTTTTGATGCTGCTTGAGTAAATTTTCAACTGAAGTGGCAGCTTTCCGACCGCAAACACTTGCGACCACCTCCAATCACCTGCATTAAAAAAATCTCTCCGGATGTCTTCCTAATGCTAGGGAACACAAAATCTCACTTGCGCTTATTATTCTGGAGCATCACATGAGAAAACAATCTGCCATTTGTTGATTGGCTGAATTGAATCGGAACTACACATTGTAAAAATGATACAGAGTCACCAAGTACCACCAATTCTGTCGATGAAACAGAATATTCTACCATCCCTGAACTTCTATGCCCAAGAAGGAAGGCAGACAGCACTTGTTGATAAATCTGTTGTCAAACATTGCACAACCTTCATAGTCTCTCTCTATTCAGGGGAGCATAGAAGACAGCATTGTAACAGGAGATCACAGACTTTGTCAATGAATTGGGGAGGAGGCATGCACTGCATGCAACATGAAGAAATGGCATGAGGAGCAGAGTAGGTGAAAGAGGAGTTCTTCAGAATTCAGGTAGCAGGACCAGATGTTGTTGGTGGGGCTTGCTCTTGTAACACCTTTGAGAGATCTTGTTCTAGGTCAGAAGGACCCTAAATCCCCAGCTTCTGTTGGCTGGAGGTGTCATGCCACGAGTCACCACGGGATGTCCTAAACACTTACCTACAGCCTAGGGAGTCCTACAGGGGGCCACGGAGTGGCTATTCTTTACCTCACTTGTCAACTGGATTGGAAGCATTCCTCACTTTGTGGGCCATATTCTTGCTCTCTGTATTTTCTTCTTCCCAGGATTCCAGACAAGGGATTTATACTTAACTAATCCACCATGGAGGCTCTATTCTGTATCCTAACAGCATGTACCAATCCATTATTGCAACTTCACTTCTTCCTCTATGTAACGTCTAGTGTTTTGGGGATATAAGGAGAAGAACTGTCTTTCCCCTTTCCGTTGCAACACTCCTCATTCCTGCTTGTGTGTCTTTGCTCCTGCTGGTGTCTCCACGCTCCTGCTTGTGCACCATCACTCCTGCTGGTGTTTCCTTGCTCCTTCTGGTGAGCCTTTCTCCTGCTGCTTCCCTTCTGGACCTTTCTATTCTCCTGGTTCTGGCATTTCCACTAGCCTTAGCTGTGCTTTTAGAACCTTGCTGCAGTTGTGGTATTCTACCACCCATACCAGCCCTCATCAACCTCCCAGGACGCTCCAATCACTATCAGAGGTTTTTTTCCCCAGTAGGTTTTTCCTCTTGGAGGGCACTATCTCCTTAGACTCTCCATTGTCAGTGGCATCGTGGCTACCAGAATGTTTCGCTCCTTCCTTCGGCAGACAAGGATAGTCAAAACCTGGACTCACAGATTTTCTCCTTAGCTCTAAGACTACAAATAGAAATCCATCCGCTGAGGAACCTGACAGATTGCAATTCCCAATTTCCAGCTCGGAATGCAGAAGCATGGAAGATTCACAAGAATTACCTCAAGCCAGGCCAGTGGACCCTGCACAAGCTTTGGTGCATGTAGTTCACCAGCAAAATCAATAATTGTAGCGACTGCAAAATGAAAGCCTGGCCCTGTGCCAAGCATTTACTATAAGAGCATCTGATGTGCCATCCATTTGTCCAGTAACCCTTCATTTTTCTGGAGATCTAAATGAATTAAAATAAATGGTATACTCTGGCAGTATTCTTCACCTTCTGTCTGAGCCAGTTCACTATGGATAGAGACCAAGGTGGGGGTATCAAGCCCGGCATTAGCATGGGTGACCCCTTTGGTAGGCACAGAAGACCTTCTGACTGTAGGAAAGTAACCTCTTTCTAGCATGGTTACCCCCACTTTTGGCCTGTTTGTGTGTGTGTGTCAGTGTGTTTTTACTGTTCCACTGGGATCCTGCTAGCCAGGACCCCAGTGCTCATAGATAAAAAACCTATTTGTCAGTGTGTTTTGCCTGTCTCACTGGGATCCTGCTAGCCAGGACCCCAGTGCTAATAGTTTGTAGCCTAATGTGTATGCCTGTGTAGTGCCTAACTGTGTCACTAAGGCTCTGCTAATCAGAAACTCAGTGCTTAAGCTCTCTCTGCTTTTAAATTTGTCAATGTAGGCCAGTGACTACATTTACCAATTTCAATTGGCATACTGGTCTCCCCTTATAATTCCCTAGTATATGGAACCTAGGTACCCAGGGCATCGGGTTCCAGGAGATCTATATGGGTTGCAGCATTTCTTTTGCCACCCATAGAGAGCTCGGACATTCCTTTACACAGAACTGCCACTGCAGCCTGAGTGAAATAGTGCACACACTATTTCAAAGCCATTTTCACTGCACTTATGGAACTTATAAGTCAACTATATGTCTAACCTTCACTTGCTGAAGGTTAGGTGCAAAGTTTCTAAGTCTGAGGGCACCCTTACACTAGCAAAGGTGCCCCCACATAGTTCAGGGCGATTTCCCCGGACTTTGTGAGTGTGGGGACGCCATTACACATGTGCATTACATATAGGTCTATATCTATGTGTAGCTTCACAATGGTAACTCTGAATATGGCCAGGTAACCTGTCTAAGATCATGGAATTGTCCCCCTATTCCAAATCTGGTATTGGTGAGCCAATTCCATGCATCCTGGGGGGCTCCACCATGGACTTCCAGTACTGCCAAACCAGCTATCTGAGGCTTGAACTGCAGCTACAGTTGTTGCCATCTCACAGACAGGGTTCTGCCCCCTGGGGTCTGGCTATAGCTACCTCTATCAGCCTAAGCTGCTAGAACACTACTACATTCACTAACAAGGGATAACTGGACCTGGTGTAAGGTGTAAGTGCCCAAGGTACCCACTAGAAACCAGGCCAGCCTCCTACACTGACTATAAAACCTATCTTTCAGCCTTCGTAAGGATGTTTGAAATCCTCACTTTAGAGTCTTCAGCTGAAGAAGCTCTTTGCCACATTCAGCAGAGTAATCAAGATGTTCTGCAATACATCATTTGCTTCCACCAGTTATCAGCTGAGACCACATGGGTGGAATGGACTCTGGCTATTCTATTTTGCCATGACCTTCGTGAGGAAATAAAAGATAAACTGGTACATTTGCCCCGAAGAAACAATGGCAGCTCTAAGGGACCAGGCTGTGTCCATTGAATACCGACTCAACAAACACAGATATGAAAGGTGCACACCCCGTGTTCAGCAAACTCCAAAAACAACTTATCTCAGTGCTCAAAAGATTGACACTCTAGTCCCCGAGAACTCTTCCTCTTCAGGAGAGGAGCATACGCAAATCAGGCTAGCTCGCAGAGCATGGCCTGAGGAAGAAAGGGAATATAGAAGAAAGCAAGGATTATGTATGTACTATGGCTCTTCCAGTCATCTAATCCTCAATTGTCCCACACACCCACAGAACGTTTCCGGGAATGCCAGATCCTGTCCGCCTAAAAGAGGTAAGAGGATGGGAAAGTCAAGAAACCCTTATTTTTGTTCCTCAAGAGAAATGGTTACACCTCTGTTCCTCTTCCCCATTCTTATTCAACATCCTAATGGACAGAATGAAAAGGTGTTGGCCCTATTGGACAACAAGGCAAGCAAGTTGTGCCTGGATGAATAATAGGCAGAAGAAAGGCAAATACCCTGAGTCCCCAAGGAATCCCCTTAACAGGTCCATTTAGTAAATTGAACTTCATGAGTCTCTAGACCTGCTAAACAGACGACCACTCCTTTAAGATTGAACCATATCCTTATTTTTCCAATTTTGTGGTACCATGAGCATCATACTGGAAATTCTAGTTTATTATCAGAAATATGCAGATATATTTCAGAAACCTAAAGAAGTCTTCTTGCCTCCTCACTGTGAATTTGACTTCTCTAGTTCCCTCAAACGTGTTGCCACAGTTCTGTTTGGAAACATTTTTCACTTCCTGAAATAGAAAAGGAGTTCCTAACACAGTGTCTTGAAGAGAATCTTCGAAACACTTTATTGCATGCTCCTCCATAACTGCTGGTGCTTCTCTCTTGTTTGTTTCCAAGAAAAAGAAAGACATATGGCCATGTATTGATGTCAGAGTAACCATAAAAGACTGGTATCCCTTATTTCTAACAAATATATTTTGAGTCAGTCAGAGGAGCCCAAATATTCACCAAGTTAGACCTTCAGGGAGCTACAATCCCCTTTGCATCAAAGAAGAACATGAGAAGGAAGGCCCCCTTTAAGAATTCCCCTTGGGCATTTTGAATATTGTGTTATGCATTTTGGGTTAAGCAGTATTTCATCCATTTTCCAGGGCTTCGTGGAGCATATATTTGCAGACCTGTTAAACCAGAATGTTGTGGTATATGTAGATGACATTCTAATTTATTCATCTGATCCCTCCTCCTACCACAATCATGTTTGTCAAGTCCTTAACAGACCATGTCAAAATAAAGTGTTCTGCAAGCCTGAAAACTGTGAATTTGATCAGCCTGAAGTGGAATATTTGATATACCATCTAAATAAAACAGGAATTGCCATGGACCCCCAGAAATTGTCTGCCATTGTTGAGTGACCTTCTCCTTACTCTATTAAGGAGACTCAATGCTTTCTTGGTTTGGAGAATTGTTATCACCAGTTTATTGAGACTTGTGCCTCTCGATCTATTTTGAGCCCTCAAATTCCTCAGTACCAGAACAATGTCTCTTGGCCATGAAATTAGCATGTTGTGAGTGGAGACATTTTCTAGTGGGAAACAAAGAACCTCTTGAAATCAGGACTGATCATCAGAATCTAAAGTGTCTTCACAACATGCGGTGTTGGAATAGTCGCCACGCAAGATGGGCCTATTTTTTCAATCAATACAACTTCTCTGTAACATATATTCCAGGATCCTTGAATGTAATTCTTTCCTGACATTATCCAGAGAGTCAAAATATTTTTCAGCAGAATATCCTGGACTCACAATCCATAATCGCAACTACTCAGGCTTTTAGAAAGATCCTACACAGGATACACATCTCTAACAAGGGAAGACTTGAATTCCTAACAAAACTAAGTCCCTCATTACAACCTTGGCAGTCGGTGTTAAAGCGGCAGTAATACCGCCCACAGGCCGGCGGCAAAAAAAATGGGTTCACGACCATTGAGGAAACCGCCAACACATACAGCCACTTTAACACTCCGACCGCCACGGTGGTAGCAACAAACACCACGGCGGTCACCGCCAACAGACAGGTGGAGGACAATGTACTACCCACCACATCACAACCCGCCTATCCACCAGCCTTTCCGGGGCGGTACCAACTCCATCAAAAGCACAGCGGAAACAGGAATTGGATGGGAAACCACTCACCTCTCGACACTCAACGAAGAGCCAGGATGCCATGAAGCCTGAGCTACAAGTCGTGCTGATACTGGTCTACCTCCTCATCTACCAGGAATACGAAAGGCGCTGCGACAACCACAGTGAGTGCTGCACCTAGCACATAAGAGGGGGGGAGGAAAAAGAGAGTGACACACACACGCAACACTCTCACCCACAACACGATGCACACAAACACATGCAGCAACATTACATTTACACCCTGTAACCCCCTGGAAGTACGCAAGGACAAAAGGAATTGAGGTAAATCATTGATATTTTAGAAATAGGCAGGTATAACTAACAATTTGTGAAACAGTATTTACAAAAATATACAATATGTACATAAGGCCATACATTGTCCATGAAAAATGTCTGTGGGCCACTGGGCCAAAAAGTCATGGGCCAAGCCCACATTTGACTCCTCCCTCAATAAGGAGAGAACACTGCAGGAGCATTAGGTCCTAAACAGACAGGCACCTCAGGGGGACGGGGAAGGAGGGGGCACCTCAGCTGAAAGATGGAATAACACCACTGCTCCTTGAGGGGGCCCCATGCACACAGCGATGTCACGGGGAGTGCAAGGCTACAGTGTCTCAAGTCTCCCAAGTGGGTGGTTTGCCCACTGCCTGGTCCTGGGGAGTTCAAAGCCACAGTCTCTAAAGTGGGTGGTTAGCCCACTGCTTGGTCCTGGGGAGTTCAAAGCCACAGTCTCTCAAGTGGGTGGTGTGCTTGGTCCTGGGGAGTTCAAATCCACAGTCTCTCAAGTGGGTGACATCTTTCACTGGTTCTGGAGGGGGCTTTGTGCCCAGTCTGCTTCATCCTGCCAAGGAGGGGTGAGTGGATGTCTTTCTCTACTGGTTCTAGAGGGGGGTTTGTGCCCAGTCTACTTCATCCTGCCAAGGATTGGATGTGTGGATGCCTTTCTCCACTGGTTCTGGAGGGGGATTTGTGCCCATTTTGCTTTATCCTGCCAAGAATTGGGTGAGAGGATGCATTTCTCCACTGGTTCTGGAGAGGGCTTACTGCTCAGTCTGCTTCAACCTGCCAAGGATTGGGTGAGTGAATGCCTTTCTCCACAGGTTATGGAGGGGGCTTTGTGCCCAGTGAAGAAACACTTGGGGTGTGGCAGTTCAAATTCCCTCACCTGGGTGTCTGAGGCACGAGATTTGCACGGAACAGGTGGCATGAGAGTCCTTGGAGGCAGGGCAAGACTCTATCCTGTGGCGGTTAAGGCTGCAAACTGGTGGGAGTGCTGGTGCTGTTGGGGGTGCTGCCTGTAGTGGTGGGAGGCTCCAACCCTTTGCCTGTAGGCTCGGATGGCTGCCCACTGGGGCTGTTGCTGCTGGTAGTGGCCCTACGGTCAGCGGAGCAGGTGGCGGTGCTTGCAGCGGTGCCTGCAGCAGAGCTGGTGGCGGTGCATATGGCGGTGCTGGCCGTGGTGCAGGTGCTGGTGCTGCCAGTGGTGGAGGGAGGCTCCAGCCCTGCTCCTGCAGCTTCGGATGTCTGCCCACTGGGGCTGCTGCTGCTGACAGTCGTGGTGCTAGCGGCGTTGCAGGTGGCGGTGCAGGTGGTGGTGCTCGCGGTGGGGCTGCTGGTGGTGCTGGCCACAGTGCAGGTGGCAGGGCTGGCGGTTGTGCAGGTAGCCACCAGGCCTTCACCTGCAGCCTCTGGTGGCTGCAGTGCCTTGCCTGGTGTTTTCTGCCCCTTCCTCACCTTGGCAGATGGTGTGACGTTGGCTCTGGCAGCTAGAGTTTTTGAGGAGGCCTTGCTGGGTGGTTCATGCTCCTTGCCCTTTCTGCATGCTGACCCCTTCTTCTCCTTGGCAGGTGGTGGAATGCTTTTGTCCTTTGCAGGGGTTGGTGGCACACTGGCTGGGCTGACAGGTGTCCCGTTTGAGCCTCTGTGAGTTGCAGGTACCACAGCAGATAGCCACTTGGTGGCTGAGGTGCTGGCCTGGGTTCTGGGCACCCTGGCCCGAGGGGAAGGACAGGGGGGAGGGGTAGGGAAGAGGTCAATGTTTGCCAGGAAAATCTTCTTAGACACACTGGGGCTGGAAGAGGGAGACGGTTTGGGAGTGGAGGAAGAGGGAGTGGTTGTAGGAGGTGTCTGCTGAGTTTGGGTGCAGGTGCATGGGCTGGATACTGTTGTGAGGTGGATGGCTGTTGGGTGGGTGCTAGCGTTTGTGTACTTTGGGAGGAGGGGTCACAGACACAGTGGGAGAGGACACAGGGGACATGTGCATGGTTGTGGGGGTGGTGACTGCTTGTGAGGGGCGTGCTGGAGGTAGTGGATGAGGATGTAGTGCATGCAGGTGTGAGTGGAGACGCTACTGGGAGGGAGGTGATCATAGAGGAAGAGGCGGACACAGTGGAGGCAGTGGATGTTGCTGTGTCTGCATGGGTATGGTTCTTGTGTGAGTGCCTGTAAGGTGAAATGTGGTGCTTATGTTTGCCTGAGCCACTTTTGTTTGGTGATTTGGGTGAATGCTGGTCTCAAGGTGTGCTTTGGATAGGCTGGGGTTGAGGGGATTGGGACTGGGTAGAGGAAGTTGGAGGGGGAGGCTAGAGATAGGGACAAGGGCTGCCATCAGGGAGGAGGCCAGAGCCTGAAATGCTCTATGTTGGGCCGCCACGCAAGAGTGAATGCCCTCCAAATTTGTTTGTTGCAAATGGGGGGGAGGGACAGAGGATACACTTGGTCAATGCCAGTAACAACACCACAGTTGGTGTACACAACACACAGGGAACAGCCCTATGCACTAGGCCATGCACTACCAGTTACTAAGATAGTCACCAGCCCATGGGGTACAATGCCTAACGCCATTAGCTGCACACCTGAAATACACAGGCCCTGCCCAGTAGTAGATGCCCACTAACACTATTGGGGTATGAGTGATTCTGAGCCTGCCCAACAAGGGACCTACCCTGCCATCTTTGCCCTGGCCAACGGGCACCCATAGCCCACATCCCCTGTTATGTAGCCATTTTAGTTATAGCCCATGCACGTTAATTTTATACACTTGGACGCTGTGCACTTTCACCTAGATATATTTTATTCAATTTTGTTTTGTTATTGTCACAATAACCATTTTTACGGTCTTGTTTTATTTTCCTTTTATCTGTTTTTGCCTAGGCCAGCACTCTGCTGTCAAACAAGACATTCTTGATCACTCTGTGATTCTTCCAAGGCTACAGTATGGTACATTGCCGGTGAACGTGGTAGAAGTTTAGTCTCAAACATTCGTAGAAAATACACATCCTTACGCAGGGACATTTTCTCACAACATCAGCTGTGTTGTTATAAAAACACTTCACTGTCCCTTACACGTTAGAGGAAGATTCCAGCCAGGGAACCACAACTGTATGCTGATTGCTGAATGCTTCACTACAGATGCTAACGCAGACCGCAGGCCTTTGCTCAGGTATCGGGGTTGATGTCTTCACAGAGGAACCTGAAGGGCAGAATTAGAGCTTAACATGCTGTGCTATCCTAGCCTAGGTAGGAGCTAGTCCCTTGATTGTAGTGACAAAATGATAGCATTGTTTCTATGCTTCACTCTTCTTGTCACAATTGTAATACTGTCATGTTGTGTTGTCCTGGTTATTGCAGCTCACGCTTTGCTATCTAAGATGCAGTAGTTTTATTAAACCCATTATTGAAACATATACTGCCTCTGTATGTCATTTATATATGAGACTGAATTGTAAATGAGAGAAATGGATGAGGCCTGAGTGACCACGACTTCTCTGAGAAGTTAAGTATGTCATGGGCTCGGCTGCCCAGTCATCTCCATTCTTGGGTGGAGATGAGGCACTTAGAAAGAGCAAAACCTGGATTGGAGCGACAGGTGTCACCCGCAGTGGGTAAGACTTAGGCCCTCATTCTGACCTTGGCGGTCGGCGGAGAGGCGGCGGTCGGACCGCGAACAGACCGGCGGTATTAAAAATGGCATTCTGACCGCGGCGGTCACCGCCGCGACCGACCGCCACTTCCCCACTCCGACAGCCACGGCGGTCATGACCGACGGGCTGGAGTCTGCGCACTCCGGTCCGGCGGTCGACCCAAGACCGCCAACGGTATCATGACCCTGCTTACCGCCGCGGTTTCTGGCGTTCGGGAACCGCCATGCGAACCATGGCGGTAGGCACTATTGGGGCCAGGGAATTCCTTCCCTGGCACTGATAGGGGTCTCCCCCACCCCCCACTGCCCCCCCGAGTCCTCCCCCCACACCATCCACCCCCCTGCCACCCCCCAGAGGTGGTACGAACCCCCTCCCCACCCCCACCCCGACATGCACATACACGCACCCCGAAATGCACACACCCCCAACATGCACATATACACACCCCCTACACACACACATACACAACGGGGACACATACCCGCAAACATACATGCCGACATGCGCACCCGCCGAACTACACACATTGCCCATAGGCACAGCAGCACTCCCCGCCCGCATGCACGCACTCACACACCCCCTCTACACACTCACACGCACACCCCCATGCACGCACACATCACACAACACCCCCCCACCCCCTCCCCTCACGGACGATCAACTTACCTTGTGCGTTGGTCCTCCGGGAGGTGACAGGAGCCATGGGGAGGTGACCGCCAACAGAAGACCGCCAACAGAAGACCGCCACACAGAAATGTGGGTCGTAATTCTGTGGGCGGTGTTCTGCTGGCGTGGCGGTGGAGGTTGACCAGTCTCCACTTTCCCGCCGACCGCCAGTGTGGCTGCTGGCGGTTTTCCGGCGGAACGCTCCCAGCGGTCAGAATGCGCACAGCGGCATACCGCCGCGGTCAGCGGTCTTCACCGCGGCGGTAACTCGGCGGTCTTGCGAAAAGACCGCCAAGGTCAGAATGAGGGCCTTAGTCTCCCCCATCACCGGTGATTCTGCCGCTCAAAATCCAGTAGTCTCATTAGAATAATGAGAGCCTATGTGACACCCCCACCCAGGTAACAGATAACACGCGCAAAGTCTGGATTCAGAATCTGTACTCACCCACTTTTGGCTGCTGTTATGCCCTCAAGCGCACATCCAACTCCGGATAGGCCACCGCCAGGATGCAGAAAATCAGGGAGGTCATGGTGCGCCAGGCACCCCTTCCTCTTTGGGAGGCCAACCCCATCTGGGCCTCCACCGTCTTCTTTGCCCAGCGGCGCAGTTCCTCCCACCTTTTGCAGCAGTGGGTGCTCTGCCTGTCAAAGACCCCCAGGGTCCTCACCTCCTTGGAGATGGCACGCCAAATACCCATTTTTTTGATGGGCGCTGACCTGCATGGAAAAGACAGCAAAAAAGGGAATTAGTCAACCGTCCAGACCGCCAGACTCGTGGCCCACCAGATCCCTCCCATCCCCTGAAGCACATACATTGACCACCATACATGCTGTACTCTGGCCAGGACCCCTCTGCCCCCCCAACATGTGTCTTACACACACAGCACTGCATATACTCATGGCTCATGCATCATGCTCACAGTGTACTCACCTGTTTGTCTGGAGGACAGTAGAGTAACGTGTACTGGGGTAGGAGCCCATCCACCAGTTTCTCCAACTCCTCCACAGTGAAGGCAGGGGCTCTTTCCCAGACACATGAGCCATTGTCACTTCCAGACACAGGTCACAGCAGCACTTGCAGTGTAGGTCCTCTCCTGTTGAAGGCCAGGTAGCAAGTGAATGAACAGAGAGAAAATGGTGGTGACGTCCTCAGCGGTGCGTACTGTCACCACCAGCGTACATTGTCTTTGGCTCCTGGAACCCATGGGGCCCAATTATAACCAATGCGAAGTTGCGCAGCGCTCGACCGCCTACCGCGACGGCGCACAACGCCAGTGGAATTACCTCATTTCCACTTGTCCCTCCACACAGGTTAGGCAGCCGCCATTTCGAGGGGGCACCGGCCATGGCACCTAACTGCGTCACAGCAGACATTGGTACAGAAACTGATTGTCGTATTCAAATACTGGTTCTGTAAAGGAAGAAATTCATCATTAGTTCAATAGATCTCTG
This sequence comes from Pleurodeles waltl, assembly GCF_031143425.1. NCBI lineage: Eukaryota > Metazoa > Chordata > Amphibia > Caudata > Salamandridae > Pleurodeles > Pleurodeles waltl. Next base: position 845,980,975 of record NC_090436.1, read on the forward strand.
AATATGACCCTCTGGTCAACATTTTCTTCCACAGGCTTCGACCGCTGAGGATGAATATGAGATGGCGGCTTCCTCCGGCGTACAGACCCCTGGTGGACCTTGCGACAATGGAGGACAGACACATTATCATCACCTACAGACTTGATCGGGCCACAATCTAAGAACTGTGTGCCCAATTGGAGCCAGACCTGATGTCAGCTATCCGCCAACCCACAGGTATACCCCCTGTACTGCAGGTCCTGTCAGTGCTCCATTTCCTGGCAAGTGGTTCCTTTCAAACAACATTGGCATGGCATCAGGGATGTCACAGCCTATGTTCTTCAACGTGTTGACCAGAGTGTTGTCTGCCCTGCTGAAACACATGTGCAGCTACATCGTATTCCCCTAGGTGGAGGATTTGGCCACAGTGAAGGCTGATTTTTTATGCCCTGGGACATATCCCCCACATCATTGGTGCCAATGATGGTACACATGTGGCATTTGTCCGCCCCCGGAGAAATGAACAAGTGTTCAGGAATAGAAAAAGCTATCACTCTATGAATGTGCAGATGGTGTGTTAGGCGGACCAGTACATCTCACATGTGAATGCCAAATACTCTGGATCTGTGCATGATGCCTTCGTCTTGAGGAATAGCAGCATCCCACATGTGATGGGCCACTCTGGTGCGGTGATGGGCCGCACCGGGTGTGGCTAATAGGTGAGCCCAAGGTCCCCAACCAGTATAAGTAGATGTCTGGGTATGGGGTTGTCCCTAAGGGTTAGTGTGTGTCTAACAGTTGTCCCTTGATATTTGCAGGTGACTCTGGTTACCCCAACCTCGCATTGCTACTGACCCCAGTGAGAAATGCCAGGACAAGGGCAGAGGAACATTACAAAAAGGTACATGGGCGTACTAGGAGGATTATTGAAAGGACCTTAGGCCTCCTGAAGGCCAGGTTCTTGTGCCTCCCTCTGACAGGTGGCTCCCTGTGCTACTCACCCAAGAAGGATTGCCAGATCATGTTGCATGTTGCACAATCTGGCCTTGAGATGCCAGGTTTCTTTTCTGCAGGAGGATGAGCCAGGAGATGGGCGTGTGGCAGCAGTGGAGCCTGTGGACAGTGAGGAAGAGGAGGCAGAGGAAGAAGATGTTGACAACTGAAGCAACATAATACAGCAGTACTTCAAGTGACACACAGGTAAGACACTGTAACTTCACTGAACTTATCAGTTATCTGTTGGACATTGTACATGGCAGCCTGATTTCTCTATGTCTATGGCCACTTACTGTACCCTTTGGCATCTCTATTCTCAGATCTCTGTGGCCCACGATGGCTCCTGCCATGTGTACTGCCGCCCACCAAAGGTCATTTTAACGTATATTTGACTGTACATATGACTTGCAATGCTTTGATTATGTTGAACTAATAAATATTTGAATCATTTGACAGACTCCAGATTAGTATTTGTTCCAAGGGTGTTTATTTACGCACTCATAAGTAGAGGGGGATGTGCAGTGGGCTGGGCTTATTGTGGAGGAAAGTCCAGGATAGAGTCCAGTCTATTGGGTTCACAGGTGCATTGTCCAAGGGGGCATAGGGAGTGGGGCAATGGCAGTTAAAGGTGGACAGGGTGGCATAGTGGGACAAAAGGGTGACATTCAGGGGAGTCTTATTTCCTGGCGGGGGTCTTGGCAATGTTCTCTGGCTTCTGCCTGGATCGCAGGAACCTTTTGCGTGATGGTGGAGGGGGAGGGGTGCTGGTGGCCTGTTGTTCCTGTGGTGGGGCCTCCTGTTCACTAGCATCAGGAGAGGTGGAGGGCTGTTCCTTAGTGTGGCTAGGGTCAGGGGACCGTTGGTGTGCCACTGCCTCCCTCATGGTGTTGGCCATGTCTGCCAGTATTCCTGCAATGTTGACCAGGGTGGTGTGGATGTCCCTCAGGTCCTCCCTGTTCCCCAGGCACTGTCCCTCCTGCAGCCGCTGGGTCTCCTGCAGCTTGGCCAGTATCTGGCCCATTGTCTCCTGGTAATGGTGGCATTCTCCCAGGAAGTTGGTGAGTGCCTCGTGGAGAGTCGGTTCCCTGGGCCTGTCCTCCCTCTGTCGCACAGCAGTCCACCCAGCTTCCCTGTTGTCCTGTGTCTCTGTCCCCTGAACCGTGTGCCCACTGCCACTGATCCAGGTCCCTGATCATCCTGTGTTTGTGGGGTTGCCTGGGGTACCTGTAGTTTTAGAACCACATTGCTGATAGACGATTCCTGGGGATAGAGGTATGGGCCTGCTGGGTGGGTGCTGTGGTGGTGTTTCCTGAGTGGGGAGGTTCTCTGGTGGTATGGGAGTCTGGCTGGGTCACCGACTGTCCAGAGGTCCCTGATGGGCCAGGTTGGTCATCCTGATCCAGGCATGCAGAGCTGCTGTCATCATTGTGGGCCTCTTCTGGGGAGGGGGACTGGATGTTGCTGGCACCTCCTCCCCGGTGATGTTGTGTGGGGGTCCTGTGGGGATGTAAATGCAGTGTTATTGTTTCTGCATGTGACATCCTGTGCATGGGTATGTTCCCCGCTATGGTTGTTATTACCAAGGCAGCTTTGGCTTGTGTCAGTTGTGATTTGGTTGGCTAAGTGATTGCCACTAGTGTGCAGGCTGTGGTGATGGGGTCCATGCATAGGTGTTGCATGCAGGGATTGGTATTGGGATGGGTGGGTTGTGATGGTGGGATATATGTGAGGTGGTGGAGTGATCGGGTGACTGTAGGGGTGGGAGTTTGTGATGGCATGCAGGTGGGGGGATGAAAGTAGTAAAGATTTGACTAACCAGAGTCCAGTCCTCCTGCTTCTCCTACCAGGTCCTCAGGATGCATGATCACCAAGACTTGCTCCTCCCATGTTGTTAGTTGTGGGGGAGGATGCGGGGGTCCACTGCCAGTCCTCTGTACAGCTATCTGGTATCTTGCAACCACAAAACGCACCTTACCCCATAGGTCGTTCCACCTCTTCCTGATGTCATCCCTTGTTCTGGGGTGCTGTCCCACAGTGTTGACCCTGTGCACGACTCTCCGCCATAGCTCCATCTTCCTAGCAATGGACGTCTGCTGCACCTGTGATCCGAATAGCTGTGGCTCTACCTGGATGATTTCCTCCATTATGACCCTTAGCTCCTCCTCAGAGAATCTGGGGTGTCGTTGTGGTGCCATGGGAGTAGTATGAGTGGCATATGTGAGGGTGTGTGGGGTGATGTGTTGGGTTGTGTGCTGTGAGGTGCGCCGATGGTGTATGGGCAATGGTGTTCTGTGGCTCTAATTCTGTGGGTGCTCCTGGCGTGTCTCTCCCACAATTGTCAATTTTCTTGAGTTGTAAGGGTTGTGGGTAATGTGTGTGTGTGTGTGTGTTTGATAGTGGTATGGGTGTGTGGGTGTAGTGTGTGCATGTGTGTCAGGTGTGTGTAGTTTGAATTGTCCAATGTGGTGTTGTTTTGTTAGTGTGTGTGTATTTTGAGTGCGGTGGTGTGTACCGCCAATGGTTTACTGCGGTTGAATGTCCGCAACGGTGATTCATGGGTCATAATGCTGTGACCGTCTTTTTGTTGGCGTAATGGTGTGGGTTTTGGTGCCACCATTTTATCACTGACCTTTGGGCTGGCGGACTTGTGTGTGTGTCTGTTTAGTGGCGGGTTTCTAGGTGTAGGTCATAATACGCGTAGCGGCATACAGCCGCAGTCGCAGTATGTTGGAAGCAGTCAGCATGGCGGTAGGCAGCACGTACCGCCAATGTCATAACAGTGTCCATAAAGTTCATTTCAGCCTTACCACCTTCTGCAGGTAAACAAGTCATAAGAGTGACTGTGGACTCCTTTTTTTAAGGGCGCATTGCACTCTCTAAGAAAGTTACCTCCTGCTAAAGAACTGGGGAAGAATTTTATGCATGTAATATTCGGTCTCCACATTCTTCCTTGAACCGCTATCTCAGACCAACGTCCTCAGCACAAGACCAAAGTCCTCAGCACACATCCTGCTTCTGAAAACATTTTTGTACATCCTTGCACATTGAGATAGATCTATCTTCTAAATTCCATCTGCAAACCGACGGTCAAACTAAGGGCCTGATCACAACTTTGGCGGGGGGTTAATCCGTCCTATATGTGACGGATATCCCTCCTACCATATTACGAGTTCCATAGGATATAATGGACTCGTAATACGACGGGCAGGATATCCGTCACATTCTGGACAGATTAACCCCCTCCGCCAAAGTTGTAATCAGGCCCTTAATGGCTAATTCAAAGTTTAGAACAATACCATTGTTGTTTTTTTTATTCAATCCAAAGTGACTGACTACTTATCTGTTTCTGGCTGCATTTTCTTATAACAATGCAGCTCACAAGTGCCTTAAAGACAATACTCTTCTTTTGTTTATATGGATATCATCCGAGAACCTTTCCATCAGGCTTACAGGACTCTACCTCAGATCTCGTAAATACTTCTTTTACTGACAACTTCCAAAGATAAGTCAATCAGTCTTCCTTAGTCTGCAGAGTCCAAGCAGAGAATGAAGGGCTTCTGTGATGCTCCATCCATAGATAATCAAATTTAAACCACAATTTTATAAGCCTTTCAAGATAGTATGCATCATAAACCCAATGGACTTCTGACTTCAGTTGTGATGATCATGGAAGCTGCATCCTGTCTCTCATACCTCTCAGTTTAAGTCCTGCATTCCTGATCCCTACCATCATGCTTTCTCTCAACCTTCACCAGTCTTAGTGGATGATGTCCCTGAATCTGAGGTTCAGGATATTTGTGACTCTTGATTCTTTCAAAACTGATTACAGTTTTTGATTCATAGGAAAGGATATCCTACTAGTGAGAGATCATGGGAAGATGCTGCCTCTGTTCATGCTACCATCCTGCTTTGCTGATATTTTCAGCAATTCCCTGAATGCCTTAGGAGGGGGGTCATACTGTTATGCCACAGCTCACAGTATGACCCATGACTCACTCCACTGCCTCCCTGGCATCCCACGTTATACAGAGTGACACACTAAACACTTACTTGCAGCCTGGAGAGCCCTGCAATGAGCTGCTGAGGGCCATTCTTTGCCTTGCTTGTCGGCTGAACTGAAGGCATTCCTCTCCTTGAGGGCGATATTCTTGCTTTATGTGGATTCTTCTTCCCAGAATTCCTGAGGAAATGTTTTTACTTAACAAATCCATCATGAAGTTTCAATCATGTATTTTCTGGCAGCATTTATCATTACATACTCACTTCTTCCTCTAAGTCACTTCCGGGTTTTGGGAATATAAGGTTAAGAACTGTCTTTTTTCTTTGCTTTGCAACACTCCTGTGTGTCTTCACCTCTGCTGGTGTATCCTCACTTCTGTGTCTCCCCACTCCTCTGGTGTATCATCGCTCCTGCTGGTGACTCCTTGCTCCTGCTGATGATTCTTGCTCCTTTTGCTTCCCTTCTGAACCTTTCAATTCTCCTGGTTCAAGCATTTCTACTAGCCTTATCTGCATGATTTGAGCCTTGCTGCAGCCTTGGTACTCTACCATCAGTACCAGTCCTCATAAGCCTCTCGGGAGTCTCTGATCACCAACAGATGTTTTTTCCTTTCAGGGTTTTTCCTCTTAAGGGCTCTTTTTGAAAGGCACTATGGCCCTCATTATGACATTGGCAGTAAATTCTGCTTAACACCACGGTGACGCCCACCAACATACCACTGCGGTGGCGAATATCTGTTCGCCATACTATGTCACACACACACCAATCCGACAGAATACTGCCTCATACACAAATCCGCCACCCCAAAGGTCAGTGTTAAAGTGTCGGTACCAACACCCATACCGTTACACCAACAAAACACTGCCCACTACATCATGACCCACGAATCACCATGGCGGACATTCAACAGTGGTAAACCATTGGCGATACACACTGGCGCGCTCAGAATGGACACCCAAATACCAAACTGCACAACATTGGCCAATACCAAAGACATACAGCTGAAACACATACACACACCACACACACCCACAGCACTATAAAACACACACTCACATCCCCCACAACCCTTTACGAATACAAATTATTGCCACCAGACTGACACCAAGACCACTGTGACGACTAGACACACAAACCACATACACCCATACATCCCTCATGCACCCCACTATGCACCCCCAACCACTGTACCCAACACCCACACACTTTACACATCACACAAACGGGGGTCCCCACAAAGGCACCTCCGTTTCACAGATGAGGAGTTGCGGGTCATGGTGGAGGAAATAGTTGGGTAGAGCCACAGCTGCTTGGAGCACTAGGTACAGCACATATCCACTGCCAGGAAGATGGAGCTATGGCGGAGAATCATGGACAGGGTGAACGCCGTGGGACAGCATCCAAGAACAAAGGACGACATCAGGAAGAGGTGGAACGACATGGGGAAGGTATGTTCCATAGCAGCAAGGCACCAGCTCACCATATAGAGGACTGGCAGTGGACCCCCACCTCCTCTCCCACAGCTCACGGCATGGGAGGAGAAAGTCTTGGCAATCCTGCATCCTGAGGGAATCACTGGAGTAGCCGGAGGACTGGACACTGGTGAGTCAATATTTATTACTTCAACCCCCATACCTGCATGCCATCTCACACCCTCCCCCTCACTCCCATCATTCCACTCTGTCCCACACACTGCACCTATACATATGACTAACCCCAATGCCCAGCCCTGCATGCAATACCAATGCATGGACAGCCCTCCCAGCCCTGCATGGACACCCATCACTAAAGCATACACAGCATAGGAGAACTAACACTCCCACAATACATCAACATACACAAACCAAGGTGGCAGGGCAACAGCAACGATGGAGGGGAAGCTAGGGATGTACAGTATGTCAAAGGCATGAAGCATAATACATCACTTACATCCCCACAGGTGCCCCAGCCAATGTTTGCAGAGAGGAGGTACCAAGACAAACCAGTGCCTCAACAGAAGATGCTCCCAGTGATGACAGTAACTCTGGACTTCAGGATCTGGATCAAGAACCTGGTCCATTAGGGACCACTGGACAGTCGGTCACCCCAGCCCACTCACAGTCCACCACAGAGCCTCCTCCATCAGTATCCAACACCACAGCAATCACCCAGCGCACCCACACCTCTGCCCCCGGACACTGTCAATCAGCAGTGTGCCCACCTATACAGGGACCCAAGTCCACACCTCACGCCCAAGACAACCAGGGACCCAGGGTCAGTGGCAGTGTGCACATCATTCAGGGACAGAGGCACAGGGGAACAGGGACACTGAGAGGACCGCTGGGCGCCAGGGGGAGGACAGGCCCAGAGAACCGACTCTCCAGGAGGCACTCACCAAGATCCTGAGTGCCTACCAACAATCCCAGGACACAATGGGCCAGATCCCTGACAACATGCAGGAGAACAAGCGGCTTCTGGAGGAACACCATATGGAGATCAAATAGGACTTACAGGCCGTCAACACCACCATGGTCTCCATAGCAGGGGTGCTGGCAGACATGGTCAACATCATGAGGGAATTGACAGCATACCAGCGGGCCCCTACCACTAGCCAGTCTACTGACCAGCCCACAACTTCCACTGCAGCTAGTGGGCAGGATGCCCCGCCACAGGACCCACAAACCTCCAGCATCCCTCCCCCTGCAGAAGGTGAACCACCCCAGAAATGTTCCCTGCGACCCAGACAGAAGCCAGAGACACTTGCCAAGACCAAAACCACCGTTAGGAAATGAGACTCTCCTGATTGTTCCCCTTGTGTCCCACACTGTCACCTTGGTCACTTTGAACTGCCTTTGCTCCCTTCCTATGGAAACGTGGACACTGGACCTGTGCTACAAACAGACTGGAACAATACCCTAGACTTTCCTCTACCATCACCCCATTCCATTGCACTTTACCTTCAATGTTATAGCACTACAATAAACACCCTTGAACACAACTTGACTGATAGTATTTTATGTGTTGAGAATGTGCCTTCAGGGGATCAGTCACATGTGGTGCAAATGATATGAACACTGTGATAACATACAGTTAATGACCTGTAACTGTCTGTAGTAATCACATCAAGACACTGTTGTCATATCACCAACATCTGTAAAATGACAAATTATATGTGAAAGTGAGTTGAGATGCGAAGGAAGTGAATGCCATCATGCTACAGTCACACAGATGAAATTAGTAGTTAGAACGATGATCAATTCCACTGCCACACCTGTGTCATTGGAAGTATTGTTGTATAATTGATGTTCTGTTGTCCACATCCTCATTCTCTGCCTCATCATCCTCAAAGTCCTCAGGGTCCACTGCTGCCACAGGGGCATTTACAGTCTCCTCCTCCTGCAGAAAAGGCACATGTTGTCTAAGGGCCACGTTGTGCAACATGCAGCATGCCACTACTATCTGGCAGAGCTTCCCGGGTGAGTAGCACAGGGAACCACCTGTCAGATGGAGTGACCTGAACCTGGTATTCAGGAGGCTGAATGTCCTTTCGATTATTCTTCTGGTTCGCCCATGTGCCTCATTATAACAGTTCTCAGCCCCTGTCCTGGCATCTCTGACAGGGGTAGGGAGCCAAGATATGTTTGAGTAGCAAGAGTCACCTGCAAGTATTGAGGGACACACATTAGCCTAAAACAATGCTATGGGGATAACACCTGAAGGCATACACTGACATACAGTGGGTGGGGACTCTAGCTCACCTATTAGCCACAGCCTGTTCCTCTATAGTTGGGCCATCACATTTGGGATGCTGCTATTCCTCAGGACAAAGGTGTCATGCACTGACTCAGGATACTAGACAGTAAAGTGGGAGATGTACTGGTCCACCAGGCACACCCTTTGCACATTCATAGAGTGGAAACTCTTCCGATTCCTGAACACCTGTTCATTCTGGCAGGGGGACAAACGCAATATGTGTACAGTCAATCGCCCAAATAATATTGGGGATATGCCCTATTGCATAGAATCCTACCTTCACAGTGGCCAAATGTTCCACATGGGGGAAAACAATGTAGCTGCACATGTATTTCACCAAGGCAGTCAAAACCCTTTCCAGCATGATAGAGAGCATTGGCTGTGACATTCCTGCTGCCAAGCCCACTGTCACTGGAAAGAGCCAGTTGCCAGGAAATGAAGCCCTGATAGCACTTGCACAAAAGGGGGGATCCCAGTGGGATGATCGATTGCTGATATCAGGTCAGGCTCTAATTGAGCAGCTCTGTGATTGTGACCCTATCCATGCTCTAGGTCAGTGCAATGTGCCTGTCCTCCAGTGTAGCCAAGTCCACAAGGGGTTGGTACACGCTGGGTTGTCTCCTCTTCCTATTGATCCACAGCGGTAGGTATCTAAGGGACACAAGAGTGAGTAGGCTGTCACAATTTGAACAATGGAACCACAACCTCAGTGTACATATATCATCAATGTGATGGGACAATGGGAATGGCAAGGTATGTGCAATTTTAGGCAATGACACAGTTACGGTTTATCTGATCGTTGCCTTCCACCATGAAATGGCGACCGCCTGTCCTGTATCTTGGGACAGGTGGAAGTGAGGTAACTACGCCAACGTTGGGCGTTTCGTGGCGGAAGGCGGTCTTGCACCGCCGTGCAATTCCTCATTGGCTAATATGGTGCTCTATGGAGTACAGTGGACAATGGGGATCCGCACCGGTGGTGACGGTGTACACTCCCTTGGACGTGACCGCCATTTTCCATCTAAATCCTCACTTGTTTCCTGACTTTCCACAGGACAACACCTACACTGCCTGTGCTGCTGTGACCTGTGTCTGGAACCTACCATGGCCTTTGAGACTGTGGAAAGGGCCCCTGCCCTCACTTCGGAGGAGTTTGAGCGACTGGTGGATGGGGTCCTACCCCAGTATGGACTTCTGTATGGGCCTCCAGACCAACAGGTGAGTTCACCTTGGGCATGATGCATGTGGGAAGGATGCATGGAGATATGTGCGCAAGGATCATGTCATAGGAGGCAGGGAACATCTGGTGGTAGTGTACATGGTGGGCACTGGACGATGTCTGTGCCAATGGTGATGGAAATGGGATTGGTGGGCCATATCTGTGACAGGCCGGATTGTATGTGTAATGGTGTCCTCCTGTCTGCATTTCCTCTGCAGGTCAGCCTCATCAAAAGAAGGGGAGGGGAGCACCACGGCAGAGACAGGAGGTGACAACACTGACTCAGATACCTCTTCCAATGGAAGCTCCGTGGTGGATGCAGACATCACTGTGAGCATCCCAGCTGCAGGTACAGCCTCCACCCCCATACTATCACCGCCCTACCAGTAGCCCCTCAGCGAGTTGCCCCCTGCCCGCTCACCCAGGAGGGTGGGCATCTCCTTCGCCCCGGGCAACTCAGGCCCTACCCCAGTGAGCCCTGCTGCCCTCAGTTAGGAGACTATTGACCTCCTGAGATCCATCTCTTTAGGGCAGTCAACCATTGTGAATGCCATCCAGGGGCTGGCATCCCAGATGCAGCAATGCAATGCATTCCTGGAGGGCATCCACAGTGGATTGGTGGCCCAACAGAGATCGATTCAGGCTCTGGCCTCCTCTCTGATGGCAGCCATCATCCCTGATCCTATCGTCCCGCCTCCAACTACCACTTCCGAGTCCCATTCTTCTCAACCCCAACCCGTCCTATACACACATCCAGATGAGCATGCACACAAGACATCATTCAAGAGTGGCACAGTCAAACACAGGCACCGCACTTTAGCCCACAGTCACTCACGCAAATACCAGACAGCTGCAGACACAACCACATCTACTGCCTCCACTGTCTCTCCCTCCTCCTTCTCCTCCTCCACCTCTCTCACAGTCACGTCAACACTCACACCTGCATGCACTGCTTCAACATCCACCAACAGAATCACCACACCAAGCGGCACACACACCTCACTAGCAGACACCTCCACGACATCCATCCATGAGTCCGCTGTGTCCTCAGGCACTCAGATACCCACCAGCCATCCACTTCACATCAGCACACTACGCACCTGCACCCAAGTCCAGCAGATGTACTCTTCCAACAACCACTCGCTCAACCTCCACTCCCATCCTTCCTCCCTCATCCCACCCCACAATCCCTCACCCAGAGGCTGGCAGGGTATCAACACCACCACCATCAGTGGGCCCAGGGCCCTCATCCCCTGCTGAAACACAGCTGTCCATGCCTCCGGCAGAGGCTGCCCAGGAGGCACCTTCAGCTGAGACAGTGCAGCCCTCACCTCCAGCAGCAGGCATGTAGGTCACCATCCAGGGATTGCTGTACAAGGAGCCCCCTCCAGAACCAGTGGGCAAGTCCTCCACCTAACAGACTGTGACCTTGCACTCCCCAGCATTGGGAAATGGGCATGGAGCCTCCTCCAGAAGCAGTGGGCAAGGTCCCCAACTCAGAGACCGTGACATTGCATTCCCCAGCATTGGACAATTGACATGGAGCCCCCTCCAGAACCAGAGGGCACGTTCCTCACCTCAGAGACTGTGACCTTGCATTCCCCAGCATTGGGAAATGGGTATGGAGCCCCCTCCAGAACCAGTGAGCAAGTTCCCGACTTTGGCTGAGGTGCCCCCCATCTCTACCCCAAGGTGCCTGCCCACTTCAATAATGATGCCCCTGCACAGTTCTGTGCGGATGTTGTCAGAAAACAAGTTGGGCCTTGGACAGAGATATCCAAGAAGAAGGTCTGTGACCTTTGACCTACTTCAGAGCGAGCAGCGAAGTGCGTGAGACTCTGCCACTGCTCTGATCGATGGTCACAGGGTAGGCCAGGGCATGGGGGCTGCCCCCAAAACAGAAGTAAAGCTGGGGGTCTCCGTCGCAACCCTGTGAAAACCGAGACTGGGCCCGGACCCCATGCAGAAGAGAAAGATGGGGAGCTCCGTCATACTCCCTGTGAATATGAAGCAGAGGGGCCCCAGACCCGATACCAGGGCCCTACCAGGAAGAAAAGTTGCATCCCCGTGAAGCTGGCCTCTGGCAGAGGGTGAGCCGGCAGCCAAAGACTAAGCCGGGGAGCGCCATCGTGCTCCCCATGAAAATTGTCCAGGGGCCCCCGACTCCATCACGGGGCCCCACCCGAAAACTAAGTCAGGGATGCCGTTGCACCCCGTGAATGTTGCCAGATGGTCCCTGGATCCCATCCCAGGGCCCTGTGAAGAAGGTGAGTTTGGGGAGTGCTGTCGCACTCCCCGGAGTAGCAAGGGGGGCCTAGACCCCTTCCTGGGACCTGAAGCAGCAGAAGAGGGGGGAGTGCCATTGCACTCCCCCCAGGCAGCCCGGCAGGACGCCTAGCAGCATGTGTCCACCCACAGTAGCGGACAGACAGCAAAGATGAGGCCGGCTCCCGTAGCACCACCTGGAGGTACTGCCCGTGAGGGGGAGCCGGCTGGAGCGGCCGTGGGTGGGCTCCCTGAGCCACTCACCCAATACCACTTAACTGACGGGACTGTCCATGTGGGACCAGACACCCCCCACCGATGAGGGCAGTGGGGGTGGGCTCCTTGCACTGCCCTCCAACAAGAAGGCAACATGACGGGGTTGTCCGGGTGGGACTGGACACACCCCCTGTAGGAGGGTGGCCTTGCTTATAGTGGGTACTTGATGGTACTTACACCTTGTGCCAGGTCCAGTTATCCCTTATTAGTAGATTAGTAGTGTTCTAGCAGCGTAGGCTGATAGAGGTAGCGATAGCAGAGCAGCTTTTACTATACCACTTATATCATATAGGTACTTTATCATAAGAAACACAATACTCAGAGTTACTAAAAATAAAGGTACTTTATTTTAGTGACAGTGTGCCAAAAATATCTCACAGGATATACTCCCTTAGGAGGTAAGTAAAACACACAAAATATACACACAAACCAAAATCAGGTAAGTAAACAGTTGTGCAAACACTGTAGAATACAATAGGATGCAATAGGTCTAGGGGCAACACAAACCATATACTAAAAAAGTGGAATGTGAGCCTCTTAGGGACCCCTAGCCTAGTGTAGTGTGTAGAGGGTCGCTGGGAGTATAAGAAAACACTACGGGTGTCCAAGATACCGCACTCCAAGACCCTGAAAGTAGGAGTAAAGTGATACTACTTTCCCAGAAACACACTAAACTTGTGATAGGGGATTCTGCAAAGACCACAACAGACTGAAGAGCACTGAAGACGTATTCCTGGACCTGAGGACCTGTAAAGGAAGAGGACCAAGTCCAAGAGTCACAAAAATTTCTGGGGGGGTCAGGAGCCGACTAAAGCCCGGATAAAAGTGCAAAGTGGCTGCCTCCGGATGGAAGAAGCTGAAGATTCTGCAACAATGAAAGGTGCTAGGAACTTCTCCTTTGTGCAAAAGATGTCTCCCGAAGTGCTGAAGGATACAGCGTTGTTTCTTTGGAGAAAGATCACAAACAATCCTTGCTAGCTGCAAAGGTTGCAGTTGAAGAAAAAGAGTTTTGCCCAGGCCCAGGAAAGACCAGGAGGTCGCCGCTTATAAGAGGAGACAGAGGGGGCCCTCAGCAACACAGAGAGCCCACGCAAAAGAAGGGAGCACCTGCAGAAGTACTTGAACACGGGTTCAAGAAAACTGAGCACAGTGGTTGTCTCAACACTACAAAAGAAGGTCCCCTGAAACCGGAGGTCAACTCAGGGAGTTGAGCAATGCAGGACGGAGTGCTGTGGACCTGAGCTTGGTTGTGCACGAAGGATTCCTTGCAAAAGTGCACAAAAGACCTAGGAGCTGCAGTACATGCAGTACACAGGATTACTGTCTGAAGAGGGGAAGCAAGTGGTCACTTCCCTTTCCTTTGTCCCGTTTCGCACCAGAGCAGGGACTCGGGGTCCCTGAACCGTTGTAGACTGTATTATGCAAGGAGGGCACCGTTTGTGCCCTTCAAAGCATTACCAGAGGTTCTGGGAGGATACCCCTCCCATGCCTGTAAAACCTATTTCCAATGGGAGAGGGTGTAACACCCCTCTCCTAAAGAAAATGCAATGTTCTGCCTTCCTGGGATTGAGCTGCTCAATCCCCAGGAGGGCAGAAAACTGTCAGTGAGGTGGCAGCAGCTGGGGCTGCAGTGGAAAATTCAGAGAGCTGGTTTGGCAGTACTGGTGGTCCATGGTGGAGCCCCCAGGGTGCATGTAATTGGCCCTCCAATACTAGATTTGGATTGGGGGTTCAATTTCACAATCTTGGACATCTCACATGGACATACTCAGAGTTACCATTGTGATGCTATATATGTATTGACATATATGTAGTCCACGCTTATGATGGTGTTCCCGCACTCGCGAAGTCTGGGGATTTGGCCCTGGATATTGTGGGGGCACCTTTGCTAGTGCAAGGGTGCCCTCACACACAGTAACTGTACACCTAGCCTTCAGTAAATGAAGGTTAGACATATAGGTGACTTTTGAGTTACCTGGTGCAGTGCAAAATGGCTGTGAAATAGTGTGAGCACTATTTCACTCAGGCTGCAGTGGCAGTCCTGAAGAAAGGTTTGTATGAGCTCCTTATGGGTGGCAAAAGGAATGCTGCAGCCCATAAGGATCTCCTGGAACCCCAATGACCTGGGTACCTAGGTACCATATACTAGGGACTTATAAGGGGGGACGAGTGTGCCAATTGGAATTGTTACATGAAGTCACTAAACTATAGTGACACATTTGGTACACTTAGAAACCATAAGCCCTGGAGTTCTGGTTAGCAGACACAGTTCAGCATACTGACAACACACATAGGCCATAAACTATGAGCACTGGGGTCCTGGCTAACAGGATCTCAGTGAGACAGTAAAAACATACTGACAAACAGGCTAAAAATTGGGGTAACCATGCTAGAAAGAGGCTACTTTCTCACATGCACTCTGTCCAAGCAGGAACTAGAATCCTAGTCAGGGTCGGTCACCACACACTCTAAATTATCCTGTGTTGAACCTCTGGCACCTTGGCAGTCAGGCTTAGCTTAAGAGTTAATGTGAAATGTATTTGTGCAACGTTCAAACAGTAACACAATGAAAACACCATAAAAAGACTCCACATCAGGTTTGAAAAATAGAGCTTAATTTAATAAATTAAAACAAGACCAAATTAAAAAAATCTAATTAGTATAAGTAGATATATGAAAGTTTAAAGACTGACATGTAAAATAGCGCTTTGAAGCAATAAGCGCTTATTTAGATTGCCAGGTCGAAATGGACTGGGACAAATTCAAAGGTTCAGGCCCAAGGGAAGAGGGCGCACACTACCTCTCATTCCAGCACAGTTCACCCCATTGCATTATGGTAAATGCAGTACGCTTACTTCAAAGTTGCTGTAGTTTTTCACCTGTTATCGCTTGACAAGAATTTCTGGGTTTAGCCCTTCATCAGTAGAGAGAAGAAGTAGTACAGAACAGAGAAAAGTCGTCCGGGGTTGCTGAAATGCTCTCCACATCTTCACAAGTCACACTACCACTCCACAGGCACACAGGTGCATCCCAGGTGAACTTGTCACCTCGTTGGCTCAAGGGAGCCTTTAAAACACAAGGGAGGAGGAACCGCTCTCCCTCTCATCCCAGTATAGTTCACCCCATTGTATTCTAGTAAATACAGTATGCCTACTTCAAAGTTGCTGTAGTTTTCCACAGAATGTAGTGAAGGTAGTGCTGTTATATCTAGACAAGTGTTTTGGGGTTTAGACCTTCATTGGCAATGAGCAGAAGTAGTAGAGAGAAGAGTAAAGCCATTTGGGGTTGCTGAAATGCTGCCTAAGTCTTCACAGGTCACAGTACCACTCCACAGCCACACAGATGCATCCCAGGTGGGCTTGCCAGCTCATTGGCTCAAGGGAGCCTTTAAAGCACAAGGGGGGAGGGAGCAGACTGTATTCTTAATTAAAAATTCATGTAGTTCTTTTTTCCAACGTTGGTGCAGGTAGTGCTGTTATCTCTAGACATGTGTTTCTGGGTTTTGCCCTTTATCAGTAGAGAGCAGAAGTAACAGAGAACAGAGGAAAGTCATCTGAGGTTGCTGAAATGCTGCTCAAGTCTTCACAGGTCACAATAACACTCCACAGGCAAACAGATGCATTACAAGTGAGCTCCTCAGCTTATTGGCTCTACACAGCCTTTTAAACACAAGTGGAAAGGGAGCACACTAACTCTCATCCCAGCACGGTTCACCTCATTTCATTCTGGTAAATACAGTGCAGCAAAGGTTCTGGATGACCAGGCTGGAGTGTGGGCCAGATAAAGGGACCCATTTAGGCCTGCTGAACAAAAGTATGAGGCAATGCATTTGTTCCGATCCCGCAACAGAAGGACATGTGTTGGTTTTCTTCCATGCAAAGTCATTGATACATCAGTTCCGAGGCCAATGCGCTTGTGCTAAATGCTATTTGACAGGTATAGTCCCTACGAAGGCAACAATGTAGAGTCTGATCCCTACAACGGCGAAGATGCATTAGTTTCAATGAGAATGCATGCACCCTAGGCCTTACTTTCAAGGACCTGGCACTGCAGTGGTACCACTTGGCAGGGTGACCTCACAGATGACAGTGTCCAGGTACAGCAGCAAAAGGGTTGGAAGTCTTTTATGAACCTGAGACTCCATAAAACAGGAGACCAGTTGATTGGCCCTTTGAGTCACTCTGGGTTGTGGGTTAGAGAGATGCAGGTTCAGTCCTTTTTACTCCCAGGCAAGAGGGCAGAAGGCAGCAGGTTAGCATAGCAAAGTGGCAGTCCAGCAAAGTAGCAATCTGGCAGAATGGTAGTCCTTATACCAGCACAGCAGTCCCTCCTCCTGACAGAATATCCACAGGTCCAGAAGTTTCCTAAAGTGGTGGTGCCAGAGGTCCAGTATTAATACCCAGTTGGCCTTTGAAGTGGAGGAGACTTCAAAAGTAGGCATTTGAAGTGCAGAGAGGCTGTACCCTTCCTGCCCTGGCTCCAGGCTCACTACAGGAGGGTATGCATCCCTTTTTGTGGGGACAGGACACAACCTATTGAGGCCTAGTGAGGCAGTTCTCAGATCCTCTCCCATCAAGCCATTTTATTGGCCCATTGAGGTCCAACCAGCCACACCTAAGCTCCCATTGTGTGTGGCTGTCTATAAGACATAAACAAAGCTCAACTGTCACCAACCACAGACTTGCGATCAGAGACAGGCAACAGGCACAATGGCTAATGTAAGAAAATTCCAAATTTCGAAAAGTAGTGTTTTCAGAATTGCAATTTAAAATCCGATTTCATCATAAGTTAGGATTTTAAATTGTGATTCCTGAGACAGGATTAGGAATCACAATTATAAAATGTACTAAAAGAACTCTAATATGAATTTATGGGAGAAATAGGCCTTGCAGTAGCGAAAAACAAATTAAAGAGTTTTTCACTACCAGGACATGTAAAACCTAAGAGTACATGTCCTGCCTTTCAACTACATTGCACCCTGCCCTCTGGGTTGTCCAGGGCCTACCTTATTGGTGACATAACTATTAAAGGGGAAGGTTTAGCTCTATCAAAGAGGCAATTTGCCAGATCAATATGGCAGTTAAAACTCCACAAACAGGCTCTGCAAAGGCAGGCCTGAGCCATGGTTGGAGGACTACTTAATTGGGTGGCACAATGAGTGCTGCAGGCCCACTATTAGTATTTAATTAACAGGCCCTGAAAACACGTTGTGTACTTTACTAGGGACTTATAAATAAATTAAATATGCCCGTTGGCAGTGAGACAATATTATCATGTATTGGAGAGAGACCACTTTAGCACTGTTTGGCAGTGGTACAGTGCAGAGTCCTAAAGCCAAAAAAACTAAGGTCAGAAAAATGGAGGAGGT
The DNA here is from genome assembly GCF_031143425.1 of Pleurodeles waltl. Lineage (NCBI taxonomy): Eukaryota > Metazoa > Chordata > Amphibia > Caudata > Salamandridae > Pleurodeles > Pleurodeles waltl. The sequence continues at coordinate 845,998,810 of NC_090436.1, forward strand.
TGGCGAAAATTTGAGGTGAAGACCACCCTAAGGCTGTCAGGTCTATTAATATGCTACTGCTAACATGGAAATTTTAATAGGAAACATAGGCCCTCATTATGACAATGACGGTAAATTCCGCTTACTGCAACGGTGATGGCCGCCAATATACCATCAAGGAGGCGAACATCCGTTCGCCATATTATGGCACACACAAACACCAAACCAACAGAATACTACCACAAACACATATCCGCCAGACCAAAGGTCACTGTTAAAGTGTTGATACTACCACCCATACCGTTATGCCAACAGGACAACACCCACCACATTATGACCCATGAATCACAACGGCAGACAATCAACAGCGATAAACCATTGGCGGTATGCACCGACGCGGTCTGAATGGCCACCCAAATACAAAACAACACAACATTTGCCAATACCAAAAACACACATCTGACACTGATACACACAACACACCCACCTACCCACAGCACTATAAAACATACACCCACATTACCCACAACCCTTTACGAACACCAAAAATTGCCACAAGACAGACATGAATATCACAGAGACAACTACACACACACACCACAAACACCCATTCATCCGTCATGTACCCCACATCCCACACCTCACCACATTACTAAACACCCTCTGCACAACACACACACCACATAATACCCAAGTCCCCACTAAGGCACCCCTGTTTCACTGATGAGGAGTAGCGCGTCATGGTCGAGGAAATAGTCAGGGTAGAGCCACAGCTGTTTGCAGCACAGGTACAGCAGATATCTATTGCCAGGAAGATGGAGCTATGGCAGAGGATCATGGACAGGGTGAACGCTGTGGAAGCGCATCCAAAGGATGACATCAGGAAGAGGTGGAATGACCTTCAGGGGAAGGTACGTTCCGTGGCAGCAAGGCACCAACTTGCAATCCAGAAGACTGGCAGTGGACCCCCACCTCCTCCCCCACAGCTGACAGCATGGGAGGAGCTAGTCTTGGCAATCCTGCATCCTGAGGGACTCACTGGAGTAGCCGGAGGACTGGATATTGGTGAGTCAATATTTACTTCTTATCACCCCACATACTTGCATGCCATCTCACCCTCTCACAATGACTACTATCACTCCACCCCATCTCCCACAGTGCACCTACACATTTGACCAACCACAATGCCAAGCCCTGCATGCCATACCAATGCATGGACAGCCCTCGCAGCCCTGCATGTACACCCATCACCAAAGCATGCACAGCCTGGAGTACTAACAATCACACAATACATCTCCATACACACACAAAGGTGGGTGGGCAACAGCAACAATAGAGGGGAAGCTAGGGATGTACAATACATCACAGACATGAAGCATAATACATAACTTATACCCCCACAGGTGCCGCAGCCAATCCTAGCAGCGAGGAGGTACCACGACTATCCAGTCCCCCAACAGAAGATGCCCCAGTGATGACAGTAATTCTGGACTTCAGGATCTGGATGAACTTCCTGGCCAATCAGGGACCACTGGTCAGTCTGCAACCCCAGCCCACTCCCAGTCCACCACAGTGACTCCCCCTCAGTATCCAATACCACAGCACCCACCCAGCGTCCCAACACCTCTGTCCCCAGGACACATCAATCAGCAGTGTGCCCCCCTGTACAGGGACCCCAGTCTACACCTCACAGCCAAGACAATCAGGGTCCCGAGGTCAGTGGCACTGGGCAGGGACACTCGGAGGACAGCTGTGCGCCAGGGGGAGGACCGGCCCAGTGAACCGACTCTCCAGGAGGCACTCACTAATGTCCTGGGGGTTTACCAACAATCCCAGGACAAGATAGGCCAGATCCTTACCAACATGCAGGAGAACAAACGGCTGCAGGAGGTACACCATCAGGACATCAGGGAAGATTTGCAGGCCCTCAGCACCACCAGGGTCTCTAAAGCAGGGGTGCTTGCCGATATGGCCAACATCATGAGGGAATGGACAGCACACCAGCGGGCCCCTACCACTAGCAGTCTACTGACCAGCCTTCCACATCTGCTGCAGGTGGTGGTCAGGAGTCCCTGCCACAGAACCCACAGGCCACAAGCACCCCTCTCCCTGCAAAAGTTGAACCGCCCCCCAAACGTTCCCTGAGACCCAGACAGAAGCCAGATACACTTGCCAAGACCAAGACCACTGCCAGGAAATGAGACCCTCCTGAATGTCCCCCTTTTGTCCCACCCTGTCACCTTGTCCACTCTGAACTTCCTTTGCTCCCCTTCCTGTGGCCCCTCGGACACTGGACTTGTGCTACAAACAGACTGGAACAATACCTTAGACTTACCTCTCCCATCACCCCATTTCATTGCACTTTTCCATCTATAATTTGCACTGAAATAAACACCCTTGAACACAACTTGAGTGATAGTGTTTTAGGTGATGAAAATGTACAATAATGGAAATAGTCACATCTTGTGCAAATGATCTGAACACTGTGATAGCATACAAATAATGACCTGTAGCTTTCTGTAGTCATCACATCAGTACACAGTTGTTATAATACCAACATCTGGAAAATGAGAAGAAATAGGTGACAGTAAGTTGAGATGTAAAGAAAGTGAATACCATCCTGCTACAGCCACACAGAAAACATCAATAGTCAGAGGAATGGTCAGTTCCACTGCCACACCTGTGTGTCATTGGAAGTATTGACGTATAACTGATGTTCTGTTGTCCATATCCTCATCCTCTGCCTCCTCATCCTCACTGTCCTCAGGGTCCACTGCTGCCACAGGGGCATCTCCAGCCTCCTACAGGAGAGGCGAGGTTGTGCAACATGCATTATGCTACTACTATCTGGCAGACCTTCTCGGGGGAGTAGCACCGGGATCCACCTGTCAGATGGCGACATCTGAACCTGGCTTTCAGGAGGCCGAAGGTACGTTCGATGATCTGCCTGGTTAGCCCATGTGCATCATGTGCATCATTATACCGATTCTCAGACCCTGTTTTGGCATTCCTCACAGGGGTCAGGAGCCACAATAGGTTTGGGTAGCCAGAATCACCTGCAAGTATTGAGGGACAAACATTAGCCTTAGAGAAAGATATGGGGATAACTTCTGAAGGCATGCACTGACATACATTGCATGGGGACTCAGGCTCACCTATTAGCCACACCCTGTGCCTATGTAATTGTGCCATCACATTTTAGATGCTGTTATTCCTCTGGATGAAGGTGTCATGCACTGACCCAGGATATTTGGCAGTGACGTGGGAGATGTACTGGTCAGCCAGGCACACCATTTGGACAGTGAGCGAGTTAAAACTCTTCAGATTCCTGAACACCTGTTCATTGTGGCTGGGGGAGGACAAATGCAATATGTGTTCCGTCAGTTGCCCCAATAATGTTAGGGATATGTCCCATTGCATAGAATCCTGCCTTCACAGTGGCCAAAGGCAGAGACAACTCTTGCCAGCACTATTGAGAACATTAGCTGTGACATTCCTGCCGTCCAAGCTCACCGTCACTTAACTGTCACTTGGAAAGAACCAGCTGCCAGGAAATGAAGCACTGATAGAACTTGCTCGAGAGGGCAGATCCCAGTGGGATGACGGATAGCTGATATCAGATCAGGCTCCGAATGAGCACACAGCTCTGTGACAGTGGCTCTGTCCCGTGTATAGGTGAGTATTAAGTGACTGACCTCCAGTGTAGCCAAGTCCACAAGGGGTCTGTACACTGGGTCTTGTCTCCTCCTCCTATTAATCTGCAGTGGTAGGTAGCTAAGGGACACAAGAGTGAGTAGGGTGTCACAATTTGAACAATGGAACCACCACCTCAGTGTACATAGAGCATTAATGGAAATGTCAATGTATGTCCACTTTATAACAATGATGCAGTTCTCGATTATCTGAATGTTGTCAACCACCATAAAATGGTGACGCCTGTCCTGTATGTAGAGACAGGTGGACGTGAGATAACTGCGCCAGCGCTGGGCCTCATGGTGGAAGGCGGTCTTGCACTGCCGTGCTAATCGTTATTGGCTAATATGGGGCTCTACGGAGTACATTGGCCAATGGGGATCACCAGCGGTGGTGAAGGTGTACACCGCTACGGACATGACTGCCATTTTCAGTTTATAACCTCACTTGATTCCTGACTTTCCACAGGAGAACACTGACACTGCGTTTGCTGCTGTGACTTGTGTCTGAATCCTGCAATGTCCTGTGTGACCGGGGAAAGGACCCTTGCCTTCACTTTGGAGGAGTTGGAGTGCTTGGTGGATGGGGTCCTACTTCAGTGTGGACAGCTGTATGGGCCTCCAGACCAACAGGTGAGTACACCTTGGGCACAATGCATGTGACAAGGTTGCATGGAGATGTGTGCGCAAGCATCATGTCAATTGGGGGGTGGTATGTCTGGTGGTAGTGTACATGGTGGGTGCTGGGTGATGTGTGCGCCAAAGAAGATGGAAATGGTATTTGTGGGCAATATGTGTGACATGCTGGATTGTATGTGTAATGGTGTCCTCCTGTCTGTATTACCTCTGCAGGTCAGCACACATCAGAAGAAGGGATTGTGGCGTGCCATCACCAAGGACGTGCAGAACCTGGGGGTCTACAGCAGGCGGAGAACCCATTGGAGGAAAAGGTGGGAGGACCTAAGATGCTGGGCCCGGAGGACTGCAGAGGTCCAGCTGGGGATGGCCTCCCAACGAGGGAGGGGTGCCCGTCGGAACCTGACCCCCCGATGGTCTGCATACTGGTGGTGGCCTACCTAGAGCTGGATGGGCACTTGAGAGCAACACAGCAGCTGCAAGTGGGTGAGTACAGTGAGCGTAACAACAATTATTGGTAGGTGGCATGGGATCCTGGTGGTGGTTTCAGTTAGTGGGTGCCCCTTAATGTGAGGCCAGACATTGTAGCGTGATCCAGCTCAAGGGAAATGGGTGTATTGCAAAATCTGGTAACATAGCTAGGTTGCATTCCATGTCAGACAGGGCTTAGTGGGCCCCAGGAGGGGTGCAGTTAGTGGTGTTTGGCTCTCATCTTGCTGTGGCACCTGGCCAATTGAATGCCAGTGCGGTGCATAGTGCACAGTCTTGATCCCTGTGTGTGATGGTAATGTGTGCCAACTGTGGTGTTGGTGCTGCAATTGACCCAGTGCTCCCTTTCTCTCTCCCCCTCCTTTTTTCTTCTGTCATCCTGTCCATGTGTGCATTAGCATCATCTGGTGAAGGAGCAGGGGCACCGGTGACCGAGGGAGCTGCATCCTAGAGGACCCAGGAGGCAGAGTCCACCAACGCTGATGGAAACAGTGGGACGGAGGGCGTGGGGAGCACCAAGGCGGAGACAGGAGGTGACAACACTGACTCAGATACCTCCTCCAATGGGAGCTCCCTGGTGGTGGCGGACACCTCTGTGACCACCCCAGCTGCAGGTACAGCCACCACCCCCATACCAGCACCACCCTCCCAGTAGCCCCTCAGCGAGTTGCCCGTGCCTGCTCACCGAGGAGGGTGGGCATCTCCTTCCCCCAGGCACCTCAGGCCCTGCTCCAGTGAGCCCTGCTGCCCTGATTGAGGAGGCTATTGACCTCCTGAGATTCATCTCTGTAGGGCAATCAACCATTGTGAATGCCATCCAGGGGCTGGTATCCCAGAAGCAGCAATGCAATGCATTCCTGGAGGGCATTCACAATGGATTGCGGCACAACAGAGATCGTTTCAGGCTCTGGCCTCCTCTCTGATGGCAGCCATTGTCCCTGTTTCTACAGTTCCCCTTCCAACTACCATTGCCCAGTCCCATTCTCCTTAACCCCAACCAATCCCAGGCACACATACAGATGAGCATACACACAAGACAACACCCAAGAGTGGCACAGGCAGACACAAGCACCACACTTCATCCCACAAGCACTCACACAAACACCAACCAGTTGCAGACACAACCACATCCGCTATCTCCACTGTCTCCCCCTCCTCCTCCACCTCCCTCCCAGTCACGTCCACACTCACACTTGTATGCACTGCCTCAATATCCACCACCAGCATCACCACACCAAGCAGCACACACACCTCACTAGCAGACACTTTCACAACATCCATCCACTTGTCCCCTGTGTCCTCTCCCACTCTGTTTGTCCCCCTCCTAGAGGACACAAATGCAAGCACTCAGACACCCAACAGCCATCCACCTCACACACTTACACTGCCCATGCACCTACACCCAAGTCCAGCAGACGTACACCTCCAACAACCACTCCCTCAACCTCCACTCCCATCCCTCGTCCCACCCCACCATCCCTAAGAAGCTTTTCGTTGCCCAACTTGACCTCTTCCCTCCCCGTCCTGCACATAGACCCAAGGTGCCAACCAGCCAGCCCAGAACCCCAGCCAAACAGTCCACGGGGACAGTGGAGGCACCTCCTAGACATGGAGGCAGGACTTTGAGGGATTCCACTCCAACAGCCAGAAAGGGGAAGGAGCCCACAATACCTACAGCCAGGAAGGGGAAGGAACCCACAACACCTATAGCCAGGAAGGGGAAGGAGCCCACAACACCTACAGCCATGAAGGGGAAGGAGCCCACAACACCTACAGCCAGGAAGGGGAAGGAGCCCACAACAACTACAGGCAGTAAGGGAAAGGAGCCCACAACACCTACAGCCAGGAAGGGGAAGGTGCCCACGCCTCCTGCCATGGAGGGAATGAATCCCTCAATTCCATCAGAGGCTGGGAGGGTGAAACCACCACCACTAAGGCCACCACTTGTGGTCACAGACCCCTCACCTCCAGCAGAGGCAGCCCGCGAGGCACCATCACCTGTTGCCACAGAGCAGCACTTCCCACCAGCTGAGGAAGTGCAGCTATCACTGCCAGCAGAGGCATCCCAGGAGGCACCATCACCCCTTGCCACAGAACAGCACTCCCCACCAGCTGAGGCAGTGCAGCTATCACCGCCAGCAGAGGCAGGACAGGAGGCACCATCAAATGTTGCCACAGAACAGCACTCCTCACCAGCTGAGACAGTGCAGCTATCACTGCCAGCAGAGGACATGTAGGCCACCCGTCAGGGACTACTGCACAAGGGGCCCCCTCCAGACCCAGTGGGGATGTTCCCCAGCTCAGAGACTGTAACCTTGTACTCCCCAACACTGAGAAATGGACATGGAGCCCTCTCCAGGACCAGTGGGCATGTTACCCATTTTAGAGACTGTGATCTTGCGCTCCCCAGCAAAGGATGATGGTCATGGAGCACCCTCCAGAACCAGTGGGCAAGTTCCCCACCTGAGAGACTGTGGCCTTGCACTCCCCAGCAAAGGGTATGGGCATGGAGACCCCTTCAGAACCAGTGGGCATGTTCCCCACCTGAGAGACTGTGGCATTGCACTCCCCAGGACAGAGCAATGGGCATGGAACCCCATCCAGAGCCAGTGGGCTTGTTCCTGTATCCGGCTGAGGTGCCCCCCCCCTCCTCCCCCATGAGGTGCCTGCCCACTTGCAAACTGATGCCCCTGCGGTGTTCTCTCCGGATGATGTCAGGATACAAGCTGGGCCTTGGACTGTGCCCTGTGGCCTTGTGTGACCTTATGACTTTGGACTGGGCATTGGCCCTTTATGAACATTTGTATATATTTGGTTCATGTGGTGGGTTTTGCTATGCTAATAAACTGTCAGTACTTCTGAAATCTGGTCCTTTTTTTATTGTGCTGTGTGTCGTGTGCCATTGTTTTTCCTCTGCAACTGTTTATGTGTATGGTGTGGGTGTGTGTGGTGTGTGTTGTGCGTGTGTGTGCGTCACTCTCATTTTCCTCCCTCCATCCCTTGTGTGCTAGGCGGCTGTACTCGCTGTTGTCGTCTTCGTTGGTGTTGGTGTTCCAGGTGGAGCATACTGTAGAAGATCATTGGGAAGACTTGCAGTTCGGGTTCCATGGTGGCGTAGTTCTTTCCTGTTTCTCCAATGGTGAGTCCTTTCACTTCTGAGTTCTGTTTCTGCCAAGCTTTTGATGGCATTAGTACCGCCCCGGAAAAGGTGGAGGATTCATGTGTCTTAATATGGTGGGCGGAACTTTGTCTTCCGCCTGGCTTTTGATGGCTACTGCCGTGATGAGTGTTGTTTCCACCCTGCCGGTTGGTGTGGTACATTGGCTGTCTATGGGATTTATCATGGCCATGGTCATAATTTGGCGGTACTTACTGGCAGCCTGTTGGCGGTATTACTGCCACTTTATCACTTACCGCCAGGGTTGTAATGAGGGACATAATATTTATTAAAATGTACTACTATTCTAAATGTACTGTATCATTTTAATATAAATGCACCAACTGTAAGGGTTATGTGTATATATTATTGTCTTATTGTGAATAATGAGTATGTTTGCAATGTCATCCCCCTATATACACAGGCAGCTCCAGTGTAACATGTTGTAACTTACTTTTTTATATTTTTATTTATTATTGCAATTTGATTTACCATGAACCTGGCCTTAAGGCATCAAAGCACTTTACATGAGCACCAGGGTACAGAACACAAGGTCAGATTTTTTTTCTATTTTTAAAGCATCAGAAAGTTTATGTGACACTGGGATTTGAATTTGGTTCCCCAGTTTCAAACTTGGCTCCCAATTGGTTAGGTTACAGCTCCTTCTCCTCATATACAGCTATCATGTTTGCCTCCAGGAAAGGCAGTGTACACATCAGTGAAGAAGCCCCTGACATTGGTGACACCTTGCACTTGGACAGAGTACAAGTGGTATCTGTTGTAAAAAGTTTTTTCCTGTGGTGAGGTGGCTGATATGTCATATAGGTGAAATCAACAGCACCAAGTACACAAGGGAAGCTGGTAAAAGTGAGGTGAGTAACTGGGGCACTCTTCTTGTGGTGCGCCTCAGTACATGATGCAAGCAGTGAGTTTGGCTTACCTGTGAGAGGCCGACATTGTCTGAACTGACGTTTTGAAAAGAAGCATTGACAATGACGTGGAGATCAGCAAGTATTTTGGTAGAGGCTGGGATTGACTAGTGGTAGACAGGAGGTAAATCAAGCTAATGCCCCCACTTTGTAGTCATGTCAAGAATCACTTCGTAATGGAGAAGCTGTAACTCGCAATGACTGCTTCACTAGGCCTTCCAAAACTGCTGATCATTGGTCTATGAATACTATCTCTCGCTCTTCCTCAAATAATTGGTCCTCAAAATGAGAGGCAAAGCTACAAAGACATTAACTGACTAGTGAACGCAACCTGTTTGGTGTTTGAGTTCATTTATTATTTGGTCATCTTGCATGTAATTTGTTGATGATATAATGAGTTTTTCCAGTAGATTGTTGATCCTGAGTCACCAAATCCTCCCTCTTGCATTAGAAGGTGTTTTCTGTGTTTCATACGCTTTGTTGTAATATGTTGATCAGAATGTGTTACAAACTAAGAAAATATTTTTTAAAAAAAATGAATTGGTAAAGTTATGAAAAACATATGGCCTTTATTTTTATCATGTTTGCTCGGTGTTAGTGATTGACTTCCTTTATTTCTTTGAGCATCTGGGGCCAGATGTAGCAAAGGATTTGCGCGTCGCAAACGGCGAAAATCGCCGTTTGCGAGGCGCAAATGCCTCTTTGCTATGCAGAAATGCATATTGCGAGTCGGGACCGACTCGCAATATGCATATCAGAATCGCAAATAGGAAGGGGTGTTCCCTTCCTATTTGCGATTCGGAGTGGCATGCAATACCATTTGCGACCGCATATGCGGTCACAAAGGGTGTCGCAGTTACCATCCACTTCAAGTGGATGGTAACCCACTTGCAAATTGGAAGGGGTCCCCATGGGACCCTTTCCCCTTTGCGAAGGGACCCAATACTATTTTGTCAGGGCAGGTAGTGGTCCAAGGGACCACTACCTGCCCTGAAAAAATACCGAAACTAAAGGTTTCGTTTTTTTTTAAAGTGCAGCTCGTTTTCCTTTAAGGAAAACGGGCTACACTTAAAAAAATAAAAACTGCCTTATTGAGAAAGCAGTCACGAACATGGAGGTCTGCTGACGACAGCAGGCCTCCATCTTTGCGAGTGCCTAGACTCGCTATGGGGCCGCAATTTGCGACCCACCTCATTAATATTAATGAGGTGGGTCATTGCGACCCCATAGCGACTCGCAGACGGTGTCTGAGACACCGTACTGCATACCAATTTGCGAGTTGCAAATTGCGAGTCGCATGGACTCGCAATTTGCAACTCGCAAATGTTCTTTTTGCTACATCTGGCCCCTGGTGCAGTACTAATGATTGACCAAGTGTGGGTCTTAACCTACTCCAATTTACTCCAAGGCTGGCCCGGGGTATATTTGAGCCTATTTTGTGCTTATTAGACTTGTAGGTTAATTAGAGACATATTTTTTAGAATAACAACAAATTAAGTGCCTGATTTAGAGTTGGGCTGACGGGTTACTCCGTTCACTGACTTCTGATCTCCATAGGCTATTATGGGATCATAATACAGCAGATGGGTTATCTGTCACATTTGTGGCGGAGTAAACCCTTCTGACAAACTCTAAATCAGGCCCTTAGTCTGAAGTGGGTATTTTTCTATCAGTATATTCCCTCCTAAGACCCTTCTTAAATCTCACTGAATTTCTTCTATTTTTAAAGAATTATTACCTCTTTTTCCCAGCACATCCCTTGGTCTCTCACAAATTTACTACAACATTGTAAATCTGTGTAGATTTCTTGGCACACTTGGCATAGATGTCTAACCATAAAAGCTAGGCGAAGCAGAGGTGGAGATGTCAGACTGTAATTTAGTGCATTGTATTTTCTAGTAAGTAGTACTACTGGAGTATTACTTTACATATTCCTAAACACTGTTTGTGAATTGAGACTAAAACGTTTTTGTAATATAACTTTTTTGGGCTGATAATCTCTCTGAATTTGTCTCTGTGAGTTAGCCTAAGCTATAGAAGGGATGATGTGCAGTCTCTTTCTAATTCTGAAGAATATTATTATGTGGCATTGGTTTAAGTACTTAATCACTTGGTGGTCCATTGTTTCAAAATCCAATATAGTAGATCCATTTTAAACTAAGGGCCTGATTTAGATCTTGGCGGATGGAATACTCCATTACAAATGTGATGGATAGCCCGTCTACGATATTACGAACCGTGTAGGATATAATGGGATCATAATATGGCAGACAGGATATCTGTCACATTTGTGACAGCGTATTCTCCACCCTCCCTCCAACAAAATCTAAATCATGCCTATAATGTTTGGAACAGTTGGCATATCATTGCTTTGCCACCAAATGTAAAAGCCCCAAATAATTTCAGAGTATTAAATAAAAAAATATTCAGAACCTAAGTCAAGATTACAAATTCTGGTATAAGAAATTAAGAGCTAAGGAGGCAGGATACATTTGTCCCTCGAGGTGTTGAATGAGCTTTCCCCAGCTGCATCATTTAGGGCAATACATGATAGTTTTAGAATAATTTACAGCATTTTGCATTTGTGTTACCGGTCCTCAAAATCACGAAAAACCCAAACTTTAGATGTTTTCCATTTGTGTTTTTAGAGGACATGGACCATCCATGAGACGATAGATAACTTGAGTGTTTTGTAAAGTAATCCCCCCACAGTGTCGGGAATTTGTTACATTCTTGAATTATGTGCCAGTGAACTTTGACACCTTGATAAGAAATGTGTTAAAATTAACAGCCATATCCAAAAGCTCATGATTAACTCTAATCCTGGGGTATAGTAATTCTGCCAGCACTACTTTGTTATACACTGGTTCACCTGCAAAGATGTTCCAATAAATATGCAGATGCAGGTAAGGAATGCTGTCAGGCTGTGAGTGATTGAAAACATGTAATATTAGAATGGCCTGCTCTAAACTAGGGGCAGAGAGATATACAAATTGCGGGTTAAAGATTGACCGTTGTGTTTTTTTCCTAGACTGCCTTAATAAGTATTAGAATATCATTGATGGCCTAGAAAGGCCCTTATGTTTGGCTTTTTGGTGACAAATCATCCTGAAGTGGGAATACTCTGAACCACACAAGGTTGTGTTAGTCACAATATTGACAACAAAAATATCATGATATAAAAAAAAAATATATTGTTGCCTAAATGTCATGAACAATAATACTGACTCTCAATACACAATATGTAATCCATGAAAATATCCGAAACAAAATATCACAGAAAACATGGTCCTATGACATAGCACAAACAGGTATAACTCCCTAGAAACATGCCTGTTTTGAGAGGATAAAGCTACTCTGTGTGAGAAAAGTATCAAAGTATCCAATAACCAACGTGAAATTAGTGCAGATTTATTGTAATTGTATAAAGTACATCTAACATAACATTTGCTATCAAACTTAAAAAAAAGAAATTACGAATATATCTAAAATATGTACCACTAATATATTTTCACTTTGCATTCATTACTTGAAATACTCTGGAATTCAAAATAATGAAGTATTCTGTACTAAAAAGCTAAGAGGTGATTTGCCCAAAAGAAAAGAAAAATGTTACATATCATCATAAACAAACATTAGTATATTCCAAAAACTATCATTAGAGACAGAGCCCCCAGTTCGCCACACAGTTAGCTGGTATTGTATTGTATTGTACGGTATTTGTAAAGCGTGTTATGGCCATGGCATCGAAGCGCTGAGGAGAACCGGAGGGTAACAGGACACAAAACAGAAAGGAAACCGTTGTCACAACCATTCCATAGTCTCCTCCTCCCTAAAGGGAGAATAGACAAGTTTTCAATTGCTTTCTGAAACAAAAGTATGAATCTACCTGCCTGATAGCAGGAGGGAGGGAGTTCCAGAGTCTAGTTGCCCCCACCGAGAAGGCTTTGTCCCCCTCATCTCAGACTATGGCAGCGAGGCACAGAAATGAGGAGCAGAGAGGAGGCTCTAAGTAGCCGGACAGGCTGATAGGGCTGCAAAACAGAACTAAGATAATTGCAGCCATCTTGATGGTGGGCCTTATGAGTTAAGCAGAGTGTCTTAAACGTAATCTGTTTTTCCACCAGAAGCCAGTGAAGTTGTCTGAGACTTGTGCTGGCTGATGCGGAGTGAGGTAGATCTAGGACCAAATGGGCCACCGCATTCTGAATAAGCTGTAGCTTATGAAGTGCAGGCTTACTAATATTTAACATTAAGGTATTGCAGTAGTCCAGTTTAGATATCACAAGCACCAGGACCACCACACTTTTCAGGTCTCCCTGAATAAAGGGAAACATTTTATCAAGCATTCTCAAAGCCCCATAACAACATTTAACCGTCAGGTTGTCTTGTTTCTCAAATGAAAGTGATCCCTCAAACACGATGCCCAGGTTTCTGGCCAAGGAGCATGGGGCTGGGCACTAGCTACAAGACTCTGGCAACCAGCGTGGGCTCATAATTTAGTATCTATGCCCAAAAAAATAATTTCTGTCTTTTCCCCACTAGGTTTAAGCCAATTGCTGCTCATCCAGACACTGATCTCTCTCTTGTATTGATAGACTCTGTCTGCCACCTCCTCCCAATTATGAGAGACTGGAATAATCAGCTGAGTATTGTCCGCGTAAGACACTACTTGAAAGCCGAATGAACACACCAGTCTAGCCAGTGGCGCCACATAAAGATTAAACAAAGTAGGGCTGAGCGAGGACCCCGATGGAACCACACACGGTAGTTGAAATGGAATAGCCCTGTAATCTCCACAAGACACAGTGATTGATCTATTTGTAAGAAAAGACTTGAGAATGTCAAGTGCCCTATCTATAACTCCCGCCTGATGCAAGCGCTGGATCAGCAATTGCGGTGATATAGTGTTGAACGCCGCAGAAAGATCCAGTAGGACAAGAATGGCGCCCTTCCCCTGATCCACTCCGGTACAAATTATATCAGCCAAGGATATCAGAGCGGAGTCCTTGCTATGAGCATGTCGGAATCCGTGTTGAGAGGGATCAAATCCTCCATTGGCTTGTAGAAAATCAGCCAATTCAGTATTAACATGTTTTTTTTAATTGTTAGATTCCCTGCCTGGTTTCTTTGTAAGAGGGATCACAATGGATTCCTTCCAGGTGGGGGAATACACCCTTCCCCGAGGATGTCAACATACACTGGTTCCAGGGCAGCCGAAACCACATCGGGTACTAACTGTAATGTCCATGGGGGACAGGGGTCATTTGGTGGTAAAATGTCACTTTTGGGACATTTGAAGTCAACAGAAAGACAAAGACAAAAGTAGAAGACAATGTCACATGGGAACCCAAAACTTTTCAGGATTTGATTCCCCCCACTCCTAACTATGACACACATACCAAGGAAGACTTCATTCTATGCATCAGACTAAATCTAAATCTAAATCATGCCTATAATGTTTGGAACAGTTGGCATATCATTGCTTTGCCACCAAATGTAAAAGCCCCAAATAATTTCAGAGTATTAAATAAAAAAATATTCAGAACCTAAGTCAAGATTACAAATTCTGGTATAAGAAATTAAGAGCTAAGGAGGCAGGATACATTTGTCCCTCGAGGTGTTGAATGAGCTTTCCCCAGCTGCATCATTTAGGGCAATACATGATAGTTTTAGAATAATTTACAGCATTTTGCATTTGTGTTACCGGTCCTCAAAATCACGAAAAACCCAAACTTTAGATGTTTTCCATTTGTGTTTTTAGAGGACATGGACCATCCATGAGACGATAGATAACTTGAGTGTTTTGTAAAGTAATCCCCCCACAGTGTCGGGAATTTGTTACATTCTTGAATTATGTGCCAGTGAACTTTGACACCTTGATAAGAAATGTGTTAAAATTAACAGCCATATCCAAAAGCTCATGATTAACTCTAATCCTGGGGTATAGTAATTCTGCCAGCACTACTTTGTTATACACTGGTTCACCTGCAAAGATGTTCCAATAAATATGCAGATGCAGGTAAGGAATGCTGTCAGGCTGTGAGTGATTGAAAACATGTAATATTAGAATGGCCTGCTCTAAACTAGGGGCAGAGAGATATACAAATTGCGGGTTAAAGATTGACCGTTGTGTTTTTTTCCTAGACTGCCTTAATAAGTATTAGAATATCATTGATGGCCTAGAAAGGCCCTTATGTTTGGCTTTTTGGTGACAAATCATCCTGAAGTGGGAATACTCTGAACCACACAAGGTTGTGTTAGTCACAATATTGACAACAAAAATATCATGATATAAAAAAAAAATATATTGTTGCCTAAATGTCATGAACAATAATACTGACTCTCAATACACAATATGTAATCCATGAAAATATCCGAAACAAAATATCACAGAAAACATGGTCCTATGACATAGCACAAACAGGTATAACTCCCTAGAAACATGCCTGTTTTGAGAGGATAAAGCTACTCTGTGTGAGAAAAGTATCAAAGTATCCAATAACCAACGTGAAATTAGTGCAGATTTATTGTAATTGTATAAAGTACATCTAACATAACATTTGCTATCAAACTTAAAAAAAAGAAATTACGAATATATCTAAAATATGTACCACTAATATATTTTCACTTTGCATTCATTACTTGAAATACTCTGGAATTCAAAATAATGAAGTATTCTGTACTAAAAAGCTAAGAGGTGATTTGCCCAAAAGAAAAGAAAAATGTTACATATCATCATAAACAAACATTAGTATATTCCAAAAACTATCATTAGAGACAGAGCCCCCAGTTCGCCACACAGTTAGCTGGTATTGTATTGTATTGTACGGTATTTGTAAAGCGTGTTATGGCCATGGCATCGAAGCGCTGAGGAGAACCGGAGGGTAACAGGACACAAAACAGAAAGGAAACCGTTGTCACAACCATTCCATAGTCTCCTCCTCCCTAAAGGGAGAATAGACAAGTTTTCAATTGCTTTCTGAAACAAAAGTATGAATCTACCTGCCTGATAGCAGGAGGGAGGGAGTTCCAGAGTCTAGTTGCCCCCACCGAGAAGGCTTTGTCCCCCTCATCTCAGACTATGGCAGCGAGGCACAGAAATGAGGAGCAGAGAGGAGGCTCTAAGTAGCCGGACAGGCTGATAGGGCTGCAAAACAGAACTAAGATAATTGCAGCCATCTTGATGGTGGGCCTTATGAGTTAAGCAGAGTGTCTTAAACGTAATCTGTTTTTCCACCAGAAGCCAGTGAAGTTGTCTGAGACTTGTGCTGGCTGATGCGGAGTGAGGTAGATCTAGGACCAAATGGGCCACCGCATTCTGAATAAGCTGTAGCTTATGAAGTGCAGGCTTACTAATATTTAACATTAAGGTATTGCAGTAGTCCAGTTTAGATATCACAAGCACCAGGACCACCACACTTTTCAGGTCTCCCTGAATAAAGGGAAACATTTTATCAAGCATTCTCAAAGCCCCATAACAACATTTAACTGTCAGGTTGTCTTGTTTCTCAAATGAAAGTGATCCCTCAAACACGATGCCCAGGTTTCTGGCCAAGGAGCATGGGGCTGGGCACTAGCTACAAGACTCTGGCAACCAGCGTGGGCTCATAATTTAGTATCTATGCCCAAAAAAATAATTTCTGTCTTTTCCCCACTAGGTTTAAGCCAATTGCTGCTCATCCAGACACTGATCTCTCTCTTGTATTGATAGACTCTGTCTGCCACCTCCTCCCAATTATGAGAGACTGGAATAATCAGCTGAGTATTGTCCGCGTAAGACACTACTTGAAAGCCGAATGAACACACCAGTCTAGCCAGTGGCGCCACATAAAGATTAAACAAAGTAGGGCTGAGCGAGGACCCCGATGGAACCACACACGGTAGTTGAAATGGAATAGCCCTGTAATCTCCACAAGACACAGTGATTGATCTATTTGTAAGAAAAGACTTGAGAATGTCAAGTGCCCTATCTATAACTCCCGCCTGATGCAAGCGCTGGATCAGCAATTGCGGTGATATAGTGTTGAACGCCGCAGAAAGATCCAGTAGGACAAGAATGGCGCCCTTCCCCTGATCCACTCCGGTACAAATTATATCAGCCAAGGATATCAGAGCGGAGTCCTTGCTATGAGCATGTCGGAATCCGTGTTGAGAGGGATCAAATCCTCCATTGGCTTGTAGAAAATCAGCCAATTCAGTATTAACATGTTTTTTTTAATTGTTAGATTCCCTGCCTGGTTTCTTTGTAAGAGGGATCACAATGGATTCCTTCCAGGTGGGGGAATACACCCTTCCCCGAGGATGTCAACATACACTGGTTCCAGGGCAGCCGAAACCACATCGGGTACTAACTGTAATGTCCATGGGGGACAGGGGTCATTTGGTGGTAAAATGTCACTTTTGGGACATTTGAAGTCAACAGAAAGACAAAGACAAAAGTAGAAGACAATGTCACATGGGAACCCAAAACTTTTCAGGATTTGATTCCCCCCACTCCTAACTATGACACACATACCAAGGAAGACTTCATTCTATGCATCAGACTAAATCAAAATGACAGATCAATTTTCACCTATAAAAGTCGTTGAGTTTGAAATGCAATGGTAAGTACCTAAATTAAAATCTACCCTGGGAGAGATTTTAATTTAATCAGGCCATTCAGTGCAGGACACAAAAATATCACACAAATCTTTCAGTAGTCTTGCAAGGGGAAGTTTCCATTTAAAGTGAAGAAAGTAATAGCTCCTTCATTTGCCCCCTTACTGAAGTGATAAGAGATTATCATACACCAGGCTACCAGGATAACAATGAAAACCGTTCTTCTCATTTAGGCCACTTCAAGGAGTTTGCACACACCAGTCAGGGCAATGCCACACACTCAGGTACCAGATCCCATAGCGAAATGAGTTTCAAAGCACCAAAACAAAAACAACAAAAATTAATAATCCCACAGAAGGAAGGGTGGCACAGCACATTCCAAGGGAACCTAGGGAGACCACATCCCACTTATATGAAGGCATTGAAATCCTGAAGAAAGAACATGGATGCAAAAATGTAGGCAAAGACAATGCCTGAACCAAACTCTCCGGACTATAACTGCCAAGCAGATTAATGAAATGTACTTAATTCTAGCTACAAAAGTCCTTCTTTGAAAATATGCAAGGTCTAGAACACCTTTGTTCAATATCATACACCCTAATACATGAGCAAAAACAAACAAACTTTACACTAATAATAAGCCACTTCAAAAACTAATAAACTAATTCTAATAACAAAGCTGTGCATATTTGAATATCCTTGCTTAAGTATCTTATCCAAGACATAAGTAAGTACGTAACTAAAACGTTTGTTTGCATAGTTAATAAAAACCATTGCATATAACTAATAGCAGTAGCAAATCTTGCAATAATAGCAAGTGACACTCAAATAAAGTGCATAAAACTAGTAGCAGTAATGATCCCTACAATAATAGCAAAGAACACTATGAAAAACTCATAAAATATACTAATTACATTCATAAATAAAATAACCAATATTACATTTTTAGATTGATGAACACCTTACGTGCAGATCCATTGATGGCCTTATGTGGCATGTTTCTTGTTATGCTCATTGTGGGCAATCCAAGTATTGTGTGCAGGGGCCTATTTGTCATGGTTTCTGGGGAAATAAAATGAGTTTTATATTTGTACGACGGAAAGCCACTCCTGTGTGTCTTTAACTTGGGACAAAAAAGTTGAGAGGTTCTTCTTTTGGTGCCCTTGTTTTTGAATGTAAACTGTGTGTGCAGAGCTCTTAAAGTGCATGCTGCCCATGTCCATTCTCTAGCCCAATGCCACTAAGGCCCTCATTACAAGTGTGGCAGTCTTAAGACTGCCACACTGCGGGGTGGTTATACCGCTGCAGACCCGGCAGTAAAGACCACCGCATTACGAGCTCAGGGGTTGCTGAACCACCACAACGCCACAATGCCCGTTGGTGCTGTCGCACCGATATGGCTGGTGGTGAGCTCCTCTGGGCCAGCAGGAGGCCTAATGCCGCCAGCCGTATTAGGAGGCAGCATACCTCCAAGCTTTTTGTCATCAGCACAGTCACCCCCACACATCCACACACATGCACACCCGTCCACACACTTCTAAACACCCCCACCACCCAACTGCACACGACCATACTAACATCTCACCTGCTCTCACACTGACATATGCACACCCCCACTCGCACCTCCCTCTGGAATCATTCACACCCCCACCCCCTCTGCATTCATGAACACATCCACGCACACATACATTAACCCCCTCATCCGCGCACTTCCATACAAACACCCCCACATCCGCACACTTCCATACAAACACCCCCACCCAACCGCACACATACACACAGACACCCCCACTCACTTGCACGCATACACACACACACCCACTCACTCGCATGTATACACAAAGACACTCGCAGACTTGCACACATGCACCCCCTCATTCGCATGCCTACATTCACACACTCTCCCTCTGCATATGCATACATGCGCACATCCCCCCATCCGCATACATGCAGACACTCCCCCAACTGTTCACATACATCCTGATACCCCCACTCGCTCGCTCACAAACATGCACTCGGACACTCCCATTTGCACACATACACGCACTCAGACATCCCCATTCGCACACATACACACACTCAGACTGACACCCACACCCCTCTGCATGCAAACACACATGCACTCACACTGACACCCCCTCCACTTCCACACACACCCTCCATGCTCACATGCTTACACACACACTCCTGCACACCTATTCCACTATACATACACGCAGACACCACACACATACACCCAACAGCCCCCCTCTGACAGTCCACTTACCTGTTTTGGTAAGGTAGTCGTCGGGGAGGGGATTCGTCCTGGCATCTTCCACCGCCAGCACCACATCGTCATACAGGACACTACTGCACCATATTACACATCGTAGGACAGCAGGCGGAGTCCCGTTGGTATGGTGGTGCTGGCAGTGGAACCGCCTCTGATCCTTTCTCGGCCAGGCCTACGGGGTCATATTTCCACATGAAAAGGCAGACATCCACAGCAACTCAAAATGTGTCAGTTTTCAGATCGCCAAAACTGGCGGTCTGTTGGTGGCAGAGGCTTCAGCGGTCTTGCAAAAAGACCACTGAAGTCATAATAAGGGCCTACATTTCATCAATACCAGTTTTAAAAAACTGTTCTCTGGCAAGCTAATGGGATGGAACCTCTGCTCCACCAAGTGGTTACGGCTCCTCTGCAGCAGCAATTGTGAAGTTTCAAGAATGTTGACTTCTGTAGCTTTTTTCTTTGGGCCATGACCGCTGGATGTGTAATACTGGGGCCATTATTATGAGTTTGGCGGTCCTGAGACCGCCAAATTTGCAGCGACGGTCTAACCGCCGCAGACCTTGTGGTAAAGACCACCACATTACGAGTTGTGGGGTTTTGCCGAAGCCAGACCACCACAGCGCTGCCTGTCCGGTTGGACCGCCACGGCTGGTGGTGAGCTCCTCCAGGCCAGCGGCAGGCCTAATGCTGCTGTCTGTATTAAAAGGCAGCGAACCGCCAGGCTTTTTCGCTGCGGTTAACCTGCCATGAAAACCCTGGCAGTAATGTACCAGGTGACAGGAATCCCCATTCCTGTCAGCGGCACACACACACACCCACAAGTCTACATACATGAGACCCCCCCACCCATCCACGCACTTCCAAACACCCCTGCCAACCGCACATACCCATACAAACATCCCTACCCACTCTCACACTGACATACACCCAACTCCACTCACGCATACGCACCCCTTGTGCAATCATTCTCCCCCCACACTCCTCCTCAATCATCCACACCCCATCCCCTCTGCAATCATTCACACCCCAAACCCCTCTGCATTCATGCAAACACCCCCACCCCTTCCTCGCATGCATACATTGACACAGTCCCAGTCCGCATAAGCATACATGCACACATCACCCCTCATCCGCACGCTTGCACACATACATGCAGACACCCCCCTACCGCATGCATATATCCAGACACCCCTACTCACTTGCTCTCAAACATGCACTCAGACACCCCCATTCGCACACATACATGCACTCAGACAGATACCCCCACCCCTCTGCATACAAACACAAACACACACGCACTCCCACCCCAAACCCCTCCTCCCCTCCACTTCCATTTTGACACACATACATAAACACATGCACTCATGCACACACATTCCGCTACACATACACGCACACCCCACACACATGCACCCAACGCCCCCCCCCCCTTTCGGACGGTCCACTTACCTGTTTCTATGAGGTAGTCGCCCAGGAGGTGATGGGTCCTGGCGTCTGCCACTGCCAGCATCGCACCGCCGTACAAGACACTGCACGACCATAATACGCATTGTATTATGACAGGTGGAGTCATGTTGGGGTGGCGGTGTTGGCGGTGGAACTGCTTTTCTTCCTCTGAGAAAGTCAGATTTCCACCCATAAACAGGCGGAAATCCTATGCAACTCCAAATATGGCGGTCTTCGGACCGCCAATACTGGTGCTCTGTTGGCAGAGGTGGCTTTGGGGGTCTTGAAAAAAGACTGCCAAAGTCATAATGAGGGCTTGAGTCTTGTTTGTATCTGCATAGGAAACAAGATGTGCCCAAAACTGTATAACATGAACTTGTGTTTTAAGACTGGTGAAAAGTGGTGTCATGATTACTCCTGAGGTATCAAACTTTTGTAGGAGTTTGTAACTGTCCAAGCATGCTCAGTGAAGTGATTTTTATCATTGAAATGAGCCTGACATTTGGTTCAAGAGTTAATTACTCTACAGACTGCTGTTCTTTCCATGTTACTGGCCCATTCGTCTTGGATGCCTAGCTTGTCTATTGCCTGCCCTAGGAATTCATCCCAAGAGTTTTTTTTTTTTTTTTACTGATTTGTTCCCTGATTTATATCTAATATACCTTAGCTTGTTTAGGGAACCCCTCTCAGAAGCACACAATCTCCAGCATAATTTGACAAAAGCATTCATTCTTTGTAGTTTTTGATTTTTTAAGCCAAACTTGAGACAAACTTGGGCTGAAGATGATGATTTTGGTATGGACAATGCAGTATTGTAGGCTTTTGTTTGGAGCTTGTTGAGCATTTCCGTTTCCCCACCATGCATGATTTTCATACCATTTGCCACTGTTGGAATGAATTGGACTGCCATTACAGTTAGTAAGGGACCAAGTAAGGGGCAGCTGAGTTTCTTTTTCAGCAGCTTGAAGGCAAATAATAATGATTGTGCTCTTGCCTGTGGGACAGCTGGGTGGTATTTGAAGGACATCTGGTGCTCCATGTTGATGCCCAAATTCTTGTGTGTGGCTGCTCTCTCGACCTTTCTGTCCTTGATGGACCAGGTAAATGACTTATATTTGGTGTTGACTAGGTGGACCTCTTTAATTTATTGTAGTTCAGTTCTAAACCTTGCTGGTCCATATAGGTTTTTAGAGCATTCACAGGATGTTGCAGGCCAATTGGCATTTGGCTCAAGAGGACAAAATCATTGGCATACTGTAAGAATACTATTTCTCTGTTGCCAAACTAGGGGGATGGCCTTCCTCTTGTGAATGATGATTTTCTAAGTCAGCAAGGTATAAATTAAACAAAACTTGGGGCTAGGACGCATCCCTGTTTCAGGCCATTCGTTGTGTCAGTTTTTTACATGATAGGATAGGTTCTTTCATTATTCTATTACTTACACTCCTTTAAATCCAGTGATAAAATTAGTA
The DNA here is from genome assembly GCF_031143425.1 of Pleurodeles waltl. Lineage (NCBI taxonomy): Eukaryota > Metazoa > Chordata > Amphibia > Caudata > Salamandridae > Pleurodeles > Pleurodeles waltl. Next base: position 846,021,483 of record NC_090436.1, read on the forward strand.
CTAGATATCCCTACATGCATAAGAAAATCAAATACCAGATAAGCACTTACTTACACATTTGTGAGAATCCTCAAAACATGTAGAACACATTTTTAGATAATTATATATGCAACGTGAGGAAACATATCATGGATGTGAATAAAATAACCATAATTATAGACAACATAGCAGCATCAAGACCATGAATATAAAATAAGTCACTCATTAGGACTACAGGCATACTGTTCAGATGTGTTATGCTAAATTGTTGGAGGAGCTCACCGACGGCCGTGGCGGTCCAACCGGACAGGCAGCGTTGTGGTTGAATACAAGATTTTGAGAAAGGATCATCAAAAAATGATGTGTTTCCATGTACTTCTATAAGTGCACAAAAAGTTAAGTGAAACATATGAGAGGTCATTAGTCTCCTTGATTGATAGCCTAATTGAAGCCACTTGGTCTTCCCTTTTGCATGTAAGATGGGTTCTCATAGCAGAGGCAGGATTGATTGCATATCCAAAATCCATAATATCCATTTTGTAAATCTGTTTCTTAAGATTTTAATTTAACATGACTTAGAAGTATCACATAGCATCACAAGGCAACTGTAATAGGTACACTAGCACATCCAAGAGCTCGATTACAGTAAGGTGCTTTTGCTTCCAACATTCAGACCCATTTGGGTATATTCATTACATCCTTGAATTTCACGTTTGCAATAACCAATGCTTGTTAACTGTCTCACATATTATAACCAATGCTTGTTGGTTATGCACATTGTATCCCACCTGCTAAACTTGTGCCAACCGTAACTGCCAAAACATGTGCTCTTCACAATGTGATCTGGATTGAACATGTGTTACAATCATGAGGATAATTGCTCATTTCCTTAACAAGCAACAAACTGCCTTTCCACCTGCTCCAACTGTAAGTGACAAAACATGCACTCTTCACCATGTGATCTGTATTAAATATGTGCCACAATCAGGAGGATACTTGCTTTTTTCCTTAACAAGTAATCAACTGCCAAAACGCACTTGTGCACATTTGATTATTTAAGGAAGCTTGTGAGTCTGAGGCCTTGCTTGACTTTTTACCTACTGCTCTGCTCACCTGTTTCCAGTCAAGTCATGTTCCTTGTCTTCCAGCTTGCCTCCAGTCGAGTTCCAATGCAAGACAAGTTCCTTGTCCTCCAGCCTGCGTCCAAGTGAAAAAATCCAGTTTGGGTTCTTCTGAAATTTTAAAGCAAGTATCTTCATTTCAAGGTAAAGAAAGATTAATTGCTTCAGTGCAACAAAACAGAACTCTGTCTTTTAAATAATTTATGACAATAAGAATTAACATGATTTATTGTTTAAGTGGGAATCTGAGACTCTGCTAAACAGATATTAGGGAAAGACGTATTTCCTTTAACAAATGCTCCACTGGAAATAGAGCAAGTTTATCAAAGCTATTATTGGCAAGACCACAAAGTAGCCCTTTAGTCACGTTGATTGTTTTTTAGTTTAAAACATTGCTTCAGAAGCCCTGAAAGTATTGTAAAAAGAGGAAGAGACTTGTTCAGCCCTACAGAAGCATATGCTCAATGTATTAACAATGTATAATTTCACAATAGTTTATGCAAGTTCAATGTATTAATGAAATAATTATTTTGCAGCCAAGAATCCTAAAAACCAACAACCCAGTATTTTGAGAGATCAGAAGTCCTAATGCCCAACCTGACATGCAGTCCAGGGTCTAGAAGTCTGATTCTGCAGTCCACGAAGCAGTAGCTGGTAGTTTCTCTTTTTTCCTTCCCAAAACCCCCTTTCCCTTGAGGACTTTGCGAAAGGGAAATGTGCTTTTCATTGTGGTCACGTTAGTCCTCACTGGGATTGGGGAATTGCCACCCCCCTTTCAGAATGCCTGGAATTCAGGTGAGTGGCTCGCACAGAACAGCAACAAGCAAAGTCCCACATTTTGTAATATTCCCACTTAGAATAAGTTGTCCTCCAGGAGTAGTCAGCCCCGGATCACATACTTTCAAGAACCTAGTGCAGAACTAGAGTTGGGTAACACTTCAAGTTTGAATCAGCCAGTGTCTGCGAGGAGTGGCTCACTTATAGTTAATAGTGTTGCATCGGGGATTGCATATTTGAGTACCAAGAAAGTCACTGCTCTAGGCTGACACCATTGAGGCATCAGAGAGGCAAGTCTGTTTAATCTCACACCCACACAAGTGAACATATTATAGGGCATAATCAATAAGTTAGGCACCTATATATCAGAGATATGATTAATTAGCACCTATTTCCAAATATAAGAGGTATTCCTTAAATGGACCTCAAATGTCTTTAGCTCTGGGTTTTATGGGCTAGTGCAAACAAGCATAAAGATCACCAAAAAGTGCAAACCATAAACAGGAAGACATAGCCAGGGTAAAAGGAAAAAATCAGCCAATGCAGCAGAGCGTCAAGAGCACTGAGGTGTTTAATCTGTGTTGCATGGCCGGGGTGTATTGGGGTCTGTTTAAGATATTTAAGTGTGTAAGTTTGCACCTATAATTACTGTAAGCCAACTTAGTTAGTTTACAACAAGATGTCCAAATGGGTGAGATGATCTCCTTCCCTATGTGCACATACCAATGCCAACGGGGAAGGGATGATTGTTGTTCTCTGAACCATTTATATAGTGTGAGAATCCATTCTTGTTTAAAAGTGGCGTAGTACATTTGGGTGAGCAGTTGGAAATCACCTGGTTCAAAGGGAAAGGAGTCCGAGCAGGACACATTACAGCCTGTCAGAGTTGAAAGAATGCAAATATGTGAAGCTCTTTAGTCAGGCCAGCATTGCCGAATGTTTCAATCTAAAGGGAAATAATTGCCACAATTTGTATGGTTGCATTTAGTATGTGTAGCCTTGACAGACATGTAAGTAGTTTGGTGTAGCATGGGGTTGTGAGCAATACGCATGTCAAGGGAGTAAACCCTCATTCTTTCCACCGTGCTAGCTACAGTCCAAATTACCCACTGTGTGCATCTGGCAGTCTCTTTAAGGTTACCTGGCCAATGTAGATTAGATGCTAATACAGCTCATAGCATAACCAGCCTCAACCTGATCTCACTCAATGGAAAGTTTGGTGCTGTGTTAATAGTGCCCACTCAGTGCTATGAAAAAGTGGTATTGCACAGAGAGGAAGTATCATTCCGGGTCAGACATAGCAATCTACTGTCTGCTTACTCTCGGTGAATTTATCTCATCCAAGTCTTGGGCATCTGCCCCAACAGGCCAGGTTTGTAATTGCTGGTGCAGCTTAGTCAACATTGGTTTCACGAGCAGTATGGGTATGTTAGTGAACAGGTACAGACATTTAGGTAATGCTATAATTTTAGCTAAAGTTATTTCACCAGCCAGAGAAAGAGGAAGATGTGTCACTCTGTCAACTTGCATGGTAAGCTTATCCATTATTAGGCAATAAATATCCCTGATGAATTTTTTTTGGTTTTCATTAACCAGCACACATACATATCTCACTGATTACTCCCTCCAAGCCAGAGGGAAGCCTGGTTAGCCCTGGTAGTACAATGTGTAAGTCAGTACAATTTGGAAGGTTCTCATCTGCGTTTTAGGATTAGTTTTGTGAGAAATGCTATACCTTTTCCAGGTTCTTTCTCAACAATGAGGAAGAAAGGGGTTCAATAGAGCACATAGAGGCAACAGGTGTCCTCCCTGTCCCATGCCTCTAAAAATCGCAAAGCAGGGAGGAGTATATCCGTATATCCATTTGAAGGATCTCTGGTATTTGGAGTGGACTATAACACTTCAACAAGACTGGGGAAGTACCTGTCCAAACCCAATATACAGACCATCACTCATAGCAAAGATCAATTGAGGAAGTCAAAGATTTTTTTCAGAATCTATCCATGATATACATTGGGAAAACAGTTAGCTTTCGATCAGTTTGGATGTCACTGTACGATACACTAGCATCACTCTGAGTGAAGGGGAGAATGCTTGCAAGTACTCCTTGAAGCCAGAACCACTCGAGGATGCATACAACATAGGGGTCATCATGGAAATGATAAAGATATGTTTTGTGAATAATATAGGTGCTCATTCCGAGTTTGGTGGTAACCGAACCGCACGTCGATGGCTGTCTTGTGACAGCCAGCAGGGTGGCAGTGCAGACCGCCAAATAATGAGTAACGTGGTGAATCCAACGCAATATAGACAACTCACACACGCACACACACCATACCTCAATGCCAAATACCCAATACACACACAAAGCCATGCAGATACGTGCCAAACATACAACACAATGCACAACAACACCACAAACACACCCCATAAACACACAACAACTAGCCCACAACCACCTTAACGATGGCATACGTTGTGTGACACCACACATACACACACACCATGAACTCCAGGTATCAATGACACACAATCAATAGCTTTGAATACACATCCAGACAGCTGACACAACAATCAAGGAAATACACACATCAAGCACTAGACACACGGATGCACACAACACCCCATAAAAACACACAAGCAGGCAGACGCACACATCACAACATTCCCATGGTCCAAACCATCTACCAAGCTCATGTAACAACACAGACACAATCCACACACATACCTCACACACCTTTGAACACAGATGTAACACCACAATGTTAAAGGAAACCAGGACAAGCATCTCATCTTGCCAACCTCAGCAATGTGGGCAGTTGTATTGGAACAATAAACTATATACAAAGGTGCCAATGGCACGTTCAAATGTCCAATTTTGCAGGACATATTGTCCATCGAGAATGGCCCAACCTGAATCCTGACTCAAGCTAGGCCTCAACTTCATAGGGGCAGCAATAGGACAGGCAGGCACCTCTGGGGTGTGTGGGGGTGGTGGAGGCTTGGAAGAGGAAGGGGCACACTCTGGTTTGGGCTTGGGAGGGGTGCATTTTTTGCTGGGTAGAGGAGCAGGGGAAACACCAGAGGGGGTACCCAAGGAATGGGAGGTGGAAGGGTCTGAGAGGTGCAGGGGGATACCCTGTTTACATGGAAGACAGGGTGGGAGAGGAGTAGGGAAGAGGTCAAAGGTGGCAAAGAAAACTCTCCTAGGTACACAGGGTGGTCACATGATTGAGGGAGAGGAGTGGAGGCAGAGGGAGTGGTCATCTGATGTGTCTCTGTGCTGTACGTGGATGCTGGTGCATGCAGTGTTGGGATGTGTGTGGTGGCTGAATGTTGGGTGGGTGAGTGGGTACGTATGCATTTTTTGGGAGGGGGCAGAGAAGCAGGGAGAGGGAATGGGTGATGTGTGAGTGAATGTTGAGGTGGTGTGTGCAAGTGAGGTGGATGTGCTGCAGGTGGTAGATACTGTAGTCGTGGTGAGTTTGGATGTGGTGTGTGGGGTGTATGACTGTGAGTCTGCTGTTGTGGTGAATGAGGGGTGTCGAGACGGGGCCACTCACCTGAAAAGCAGGATGTCTGCAGGGGTGATGGTATGCCCCCTGACCTCCTAGAACACCTCTCGGCACATTCTGGTGGACACAGAAACCCCGGCAGGAGTCCCTGAAGGAAAGGGGGAGTGGAAGAGAAAGAGACAAAACACTGCCACGTCTTTCCGGTCCAGCCAGGCACCCTGTATTTTTGGGGGGCAGGCCGTTGACAGAGTGATAGTAGAGTTAGTGCACTCAACTTCCTTGAAATTGAATCTCTCTTTCTGATATGGGCACGGGAGCGTTAGAAGAACACTGGGATGCTCCAGCACTTTTCTTGGATAACAATAACTGTTGGCACAATTACTAACACTGCATTACCAAAAACCCAAACTGAGTACCATAACAATAAGGACTGCGACACTTGGGCTGGCTTCACAGAGATTCACTGTTGCACACTCCAATTAGAAATGTGGTTGCACTTATCATGCACAAGAAAGACAAACAAGGGCTTTAATTATATCATATATAACTTTCCTGCATTCATAGGGTTAAAGTAAAAGGAACAAAAACAATTCAAGAAATACAAATGTCCACTCTGCGTTTAAACAGTTAGGGTGGCAGAGTTTCGTTTGGTTTCACTGTGTGTGTGAAAAACCCTTCAAAAGCAAATTCCTCAAACCTGAAACACAGGCATGAATGATACAATTTAAATCCAAGAGTTATGCTATTAGAGAAAGAAAAGTCATGTAAATGTTTTTTTTTAATTGCACTGTCACTTTTTGTAGTACTTGAGCTCAAGCAGATTTCCTGAAGCACATTTAGGCAAGTAACTACAATAATAATGTAGAATGTTCAAAATGCGTTTGTCTCTTCAAGATAAGCATTCTGCCAAAATACGAGGTCTGAAATACACCATCTGTTCTAGGAAAGCGCGCCGCTCAAAGAACAAACTCCCTGGAGAATACTAATCACTTAGCTGCAGTCTTTTCCGGAGTGCTGGAGGAATGCCTGGTGTCAGCTGGTACAGGAACGAAGAAAAGAATTGCCTCAAAAGTCCTGAATACGAGGATGACAGCAGGGGCTGGACTGCCAAATCAGATGCTGAGATCAGGATGCAAAACAAAGCCAAGCAGGGAGGCATGCTTCACTCTATTTATAGCCAATCCGGAAAGCAGTTGAGTTTCCACATGTGGATGAGTCACCACACCCAATTAGAAGCACATGACTACACCACACCCCATTAGAAGCACATGTCTACACAATACCCAATTAGAAGCACATGTCTACACTTGCTCACATTAGCAAACAAGCATTTGTAAAAAAAGCATTGATAAAAAACAATTGTATAACACAGAATATTATGTTTACTTAGAAACATGAAGGTTTAACCAAGAACAGAGATATGATTTAACCCTAATCTCTGGGGATGCTGACAGATAACGCAGGAGACACCTTGGGGATTCCTGATAGTCCTCCCCACCAAGGACCCTCTCAAAGGGTGGGGCTTGGAAGGATACAGGAGATGGAATTGTTTAGTAAGACTTGGAGCATGAACTGTGGACGCAGGTTCCCAGGAATTATCCTCAGGCCAATAGCCTTTCCAAGCCAATAAATAGTCTAGAACACAACGGATGCACCTGGAGTCAAGAATTTTGGCCACTTCAAATTTCCATTGCCCATATAATTTTGCGGGGGAGGTGGTGGGTGCATCACGGGTATGAGGGGAACAGGGACGGAGTAATGACACATGAAACACAGGGTGTCCCTTGAAATCATCTGGCAATATCAGTTCTACTACCACAGGATTGATGATTTTGGCAGTAGGAAAGGGGCCTAGAAATCAGGGGTTTAATTTTCTGGATCCTGCAAGATGGAGATTTTTTTATGAGAGACACATCTGATCTCCTATCTGATAAGAGGGGGCAGGTATCCTTCTTTTGGCTGCTTGTTTTTTTACTTGAGCTTGGTAGAGTTTTAAATGGTGTTGTACTTGTTTTTAAATCTCCTGTAACTCTTTATGTTGTTTCTGTATTGATGGGACTCCTGTGGATATTTGGGACCCAGTTATAGGTAGCATTCTTGGGTGTAGACCAAACAGTAAAATGGGGATACTCCTGTAGCCATGTGGACACTGTTGTTATATAGAAATTCAACAAGAGGTAAAGCCTTATCCCACTCAGTAGACCATGTGTCAATGTAACATCTCAGGATTTGCTCCAGCGATTGGTTGGCACGTTCCGTTTGCCCATCCATTTGTGGATGATATGCAGAAGACAAATGGACATCCATACCGACAGAGGAACAGGAGCTACGCCAAAACTGTGATATAATTTGGGGGCCACAATCGGAAAGATTTGTGGTGGGCAACCATGAAGCCGTACAATGTGTTGGACAAACAAATCAGAGAGCTTGGAAGCCGTAGGGAGCCATTTTAGTTAGGTATTCTACAACCACCCATATGACAGCGTGTCCATTGGAAGCTGGGAGATCAGAAATAAAATCCATACTTATGGTATGCCATGGGGCCACCGGAATTGGCATGGGAAGTAACAATCCTGTGGCTGGAGTATGTTGGATTTTAGCCCGAACACAGGTAGAACAAGTCTGGACGTAGCTTCTGACATCCTGTACAAGTTTGGGCCCTCAAAACCATCTTTGACAGAGATCTAACATAGTTTTCTCACCTGGGTGACCTGCGAGGACAGAATCATGTCCCTAATGTAACACTGTATCCCATAATTCTTTGGTAGGGACGTACAACTGATCAGCAGGGTATAGTAAACCCTCTTTTTCATACACATCAGTTGAACAGGGAACCTTGTGTTGGGCTACCCATATTTTCTCAAGGAACTCTTGGGAAGTGCACACAGCCATGATTTTTTCTGGGGGTATAATGCTTCTGACCTGTTCTAGTGCAACATCAGAGGAGAAACCCATCCTAGACAACGTGTCTGCCTTTTGTTGTGTAGTACCAGGCCTATAGGTGATTACGAAATCAGAATCATTAAAGAATAGAAGCCAGCATTATTGATGAGGTCTCAGGGCCTTGGTCGCTTGAAAAAAATGTCAATTACAATGATCTGTGTAAATAGTTACGTGTGTCTAGCTCCTGGTAGGTGGTGACACCATTTCTGAAAGGCAAGCTTGATGGCCAGAAGTTTCCGCTCCACCACCGTGTAATTTTGCTCTGAGGGTAGCAATTTCTTTGAGAAGTAAGCTACAGGATGAAAATGCCCAGTCTCAGGATCTCGTTGGGACAAGACACCACCCTCTGCCATTTGGGAAGAGTCTGCTTCCACGAAAAATGGTTGAGACGGGTCAGGATGATGGAGAAAGGGTGCTTCAGTGAATGTGTTTTTAAGATGTTGGAAGGCTTTCTCAGCTTCTGCATCCCAGAGGAACTTAAACCCCTTTCCTAGGAGACAAGTTAAGGGAGATACCACTGTAGAAAAGTGGGGTAAAAATCTTCAATAATAATTTGCGAAGCACAAAAACTGTTGCACTTCCTTGATGGATCTTGGGGCCAACCAATACAGGATGGCCTGTATCTTGGATCTATCCATGGAAATTCCATCGGGAGTGATCACATATCCCAGGAATTCTACAGTTGTAGTGGGAAAAGCCCATTTTTACAGCTTGGTGAAGTGATGATGCTCACAAAGCCATTATGAAACCGCTCTTAAATGCCCTATACGTTCCTCAGTGGAAGACGAATAGATCACAATGTAGTCTATGTATACCACTATACAGTTATCCAGAAGATCTTGCAGCACTTCATTGATAAAAAATTGAAACGCTGCAGGAGCGTTACAGAACCCGAAGGGCATCACTGTGTACTCGAAAAGTCTGAATTCCGTTCAGAACATCGTCTTCCACTCATCCCCCTTCATCACTCAGATCAAGTGGTAGGCGCATCAGATGTCGAGTTTAGTAGAAATGATCGACTGATGTACCTGATCTAAAAGTACCGGGATCAACGGAAGTGGATACCGATTTTTTATGGTCACTTTGTTCAGTGCTCCATAATCTATACAGACGCGCAACTCACGATTCTTCTTGGGTACGAAGAACAAAGACGACGATACTGGTGATGTTGAATGACAAATGAAACCCTTAGCCAATAGATCATCCAGGTAAGCTCGTAGGTACCGATTCTCATGCTCAGAAAGAGCATACACCATACTACATGGTAGCGTTGCCCCTGGAATCAAGTCTATACGACAATCGTACGACCTATGTGGCGGCAGCTGGGTGACCTTCTGTTCACTAAAGACATCATGGAAGTCTTTATACGGTGCAGGAATGGCCAGTGTGTCATCCGGCTTGATAGCTGTACTATGTGTGGACCCACAATGCAATGGTGTCACTAGCAATGGTTTGTCTTGGTAACAGGAGTGCCAGCAATGTTTAGAGTCTAATGTCACTGTCCTTCCTGCCTAGTCAATTTTGGGATTGTGTAACTGAAGCCAGGGTATCCCCAAAATGGCTGCAAATACTGGGGTATCTATGAGGTCAAAATGAATTTGTTCTGTATGGTTGTTTGCACAAAGCATGGACAAGGGTGCTGTTTGATAAATGATAATCCCGGAGGACAATTCTGAGCCATCCACGGCTCTGACTGGTTCAGGGATGTCTTTTCTGACAGTCGTAATACTTAGGGATTTAGCCAAACCCAAGTCTAAAAGGTTTCCGGTAGCCCCAGAGTCAAGTAGTATGGGAATGACCTTACGAACCTGAGGGGACAACACTAACTTCACAATAAGAGTTAGATGTTGAGGTACTGGACTGGTGGTATTAGCCAGAAGATGTGAGACCATATTGAAAGAAGCGCTGGATAAAACGGTCTCAGAAGTTATCAAGCCAGTTAGTTTTCCACCTGGTCAGGAAGAGAGAATTCAGACCCTGTTACCGCTACGATGGCTTTCTTTGGAGCAGTAGGCTTGTTAGGACATTCCCGAGCAAAATGCCCTGCCTTACCGCAGTATAAACACAGTTTAAATTTTTTCCTACGTTCTTTTTCTTCCTTAGATAGTGGGCCCCGCACACTGCCAATTTGCATGGGCTTGGGTGTATCATGAGTGGGAATGGTGGACTCCGTTTTCTCAGTTTTGAGTACCACTAAGTGTGTCACCCCGGAATTTTTCTCCCTTACGTTCACTCAAGCGGTGATCCTATTGTACCACCAGGTCAATGAACTGGGAACACTCCATAGGAGGTTCCACAATTTGGGCTAGAACATCCTTGAGATCATCCCGAAGGCCACAATAGAAGAGGGAGGTCCTCTTCTCCTGTGGCCACTCAGTCTCTGCCACCAACCGATTGAAATAGGTGATATAGGTCAGTAGATCCTTGTTTCCCTGGCACAAATTCAGCAACTCATTTTCACTGGCTTGCACGAAGAGGTATTTGGCAAACAGTTTCTGCAAGGCTTCCTTGAACCAGTTGTAATCATACAGTATAGGGTCATTGCGCTCCACCATCAAAATAGACCAATTAGCTGCATTACCTCCCAAATAAGAGACAATAAAAGCTACCTTTGCAGCATCATTGGGGAATGCAGCTGCCCAATACAAGAACTGTAGATGGCACTGGTTAAGAAAAATATTGAACTTGGCACTATCCTCAAAAAACCTTTCTGGAGGAGCTAAGGGCATAGGAGTTGGTGTTGTGACCATTACCTGCATGGGTTGTGTGGTGGAAGTCTTGGGCCTGAATCGGCCAAACCAAGGGGCCTGTAGTACTGGAGATCTTTGTTTTAGTTTGACTCCTCCACAGAGGGGGTTTACTGCTGTAGTTCAGTGTGCAACTCCAGTTTCTCTTGCTTTAAGGAACTTCCTTCTGTAATCCCGCTAGGGCCCTAGTTATATCTAATGAAGATGGAGCATACCGATCAGCTGGTAAAGCCTGTGCTAAACCTTTGAAAGTACCCATTGAGGAATCCATCGACCAGGCAGCCCTGTATGTTGTGGCTTGGCTTTATGTCGAGACTGGGCCACTCACCTGAAAAGCATGATGTCTGCAGGGGCGATGGTATGCCCGACCTCCTGGAACACCTCTGGGCACTTCCTGGTGGACACAGAAACCCCAGCAGGTGTCCCAAAAGGGAAGGGGAAGTGGAAGAGAAAGAGACAAAACACTGCCACGTCTTGCCGGTCCAGCCAGGCACCCTGTATTTTCAGGGGGCATGTTGTTGTTGACAGAGTGATAGTAGAGTTAGTGCACTCAACTTCCTTGAAACTGAATCTCTCTTTTTGACATGGGCATGGGAGTGGTAGAAGAACACCAGGATGCTCCAGCACTTTTCTTGGATAATAATAATTGTTGGCACAATTACTAACACTGCATTACCAAAAACCCAAACTGAGTACCATAACAATAAGTACTGCAACACTAGGGCTGACTTCACAGAGATTCACTGTTGCACACTACAATAGGAACTGTGGTTGCACTGATCATGCACAAGAAAGACAATCAAGGGCATTATTTATATCACATATAACTTTCCTGAATGCATAGGGTTAAAGTAAAAGGAAAAAAAACAATCCAAGAAATACAAATGTCCTCTCTGGGTTTGAACAGTTAGGGTGGCACAGTTTGGTTTGGTTTCACAGTGTTTGTGAAAACCCCTTCAAAAGCAAATTCCTCAAACCTGAAACACAGGCATAAATGACACACCTTAAATCCAAGAGTTATGCTATTGGAGAAAGAAAAGTCACGTAAATGATCTTTTAAAATTGCACTGTCACTTTTTGTAGTACTTGAGCTCAAGCAGATTTTCTGAAGCAGATTTAGGCAAGTAACTACAATAATAATGTAGAATTTTCAGAAATGCATTTGTTTCTTCAAGATAAGCACTCTGCCAAAATACGAGATCTGAAATACACCAGCTGTTCTAGGAAAGCGCGCCGCTCAAAGAACAAACTCCCTGGAGAATACTAGTCACTTAGCTGCAGTCTTTTCCGTAGTGCTAGAGGAAGGCATGGTGTCAGCTGGTACAGGAACAAAGAAAATAATTGCCTCAAAAGTCCTGAATATGAGGATGACAGCAGGGGCTGGACTGCCAAATCAGATGCTGAGATAAGGAAGCAAAAAAAAGCCAAGCAGGGAGGCATGCTTCATTCTGCTATTTATAGCCAATCAGGAAAGCAGTTGAGTTTCCACATGTGGATGAGTCATCACACCCAATTAGAAGTACATGTCTACACCACACCTAATTAGAAGCACATGTCTACACTTGCTCACATTAGCAAATAGGTATTGGTAAAACAAGCATTGATACCAACAATTGTGTAACACAGCACGTTATGTTTATTCAGAAACGTGAAGGTTTAACCAAGAACAGAGATATGGTTTAACCCTAATCCCTGGGGATGCTGACAGATAATGCAGGAGGCACCTTGGGGATTCCTGACAAGGGGATGACACGAATGAGAGCAGGATGAGTGTGTGATGATGCTGTGCTGGCAGGTATGAGTGGAGATGTGACTGTACGGGTAAAGGTGGTGGGAGAAGTATCTGTTGTTGTGTCTGCAGATGTGTGTTGTGTGTGTGCATGCCTGTGTGAACATCTGTGATGCCCATGTCTGCCTTTGTGCACCTTGTCTGTTGTACTGGGTGTATGCATGTGTGTTGGTGTGTCATGGACAGGTTTAGGGAGAGGGCTTGCGGATTGGGAACAGGTAGCTGGAGGGGGGACAGAAGATGAAGGGACACTGGCTGCCGTCAACAAGGAGGTCAGAGCCTGAAACGATCTCTAGAGGCCAGACAAGGCACTGTGAATGCCTTCCAGGAATGCATTGGTCTGCTGCATTTGGGATGCCAGTCCCTGGATGGCATTCACAATCATTGTCTGCCCCAAAGAGATGGACCTCAGGAGGTCAATAGCCTTCTAACTGAGGGCAGTAGGGCTCATTGGGGCAGGGGCAGAGGTGCCTGCGGCAAAGGAGATGCCCACCCTCCTGGTTGAGTGGGCACAGGCAACTAGGTGGGGTGCTAAAGGGAGGGTGGTGCTGGAAAGGGGGGTGGCTGGAAAGGGTGGACAACGATGGTGTTGGTGTGGTACCAGAAGGGTCTGCCACTGCCAGGGAGCCACCATCGGAGGAGGAGTCTGAGTCAGATGTTGTGGTAGTTCCAGTCTTTGCCATGGTGCTCCCCTCGCCCTCCGTCCCACTGGTCCCCTCGGCTTCACTGCTGGTCGCCTCCTGGGTCCCGTGGGCTGCAGCATCCCCACTCGCCGGTGCCCTTCCTACTTTGCCAGATGATGCTAATGTACACATAGACAGAGGAAGAGAGAGAAAAGGAGGGTGGCAAAAACAGAAAGGGAGGAAAATATTAGAACCCACACCTCCACTTCACACACAAACAATGCAGATAGCAGTCCCTGGCTGCCAAACATTGGACAATATAGCTGTGTTTACCAAAAAGAGTCATGCAAGCTATGTCCATAACCCATTACAACTGTGCAGACCAAACCCCTGCATGGAGACACCTACATTCCCATCATTGCAGAAATGACCACTCCTAGAATCAATCCCTGTAGTATAACCAATCACATGTCATCCACTTTAGGATGATACAAATCTAAGCAGAGAGTGACTCGGACACTAACTAACTGACTGGAATGTGATGAGTACATGTGGTAGAGAGGATCCATTGATGTACGAAATGATGCAACTGCAACCCTCACGTAACATGCCTGTCATTACCCATATACAGTGCCATCATGACCAACTCAAACTACTAAGTACACACAGAGATGGAGGATGCAGCCACTGACATGATAGCAGACTAGAGAGACCCATACCTACAGCAGAACATGTGTCACTTTACCACCACTACTCAACCTACATGGCTCAACATAGCATCCATCACACACTCTTACCTGATGGGTGTGGCAACCAGGACTGTACATTCCCTATTTCACATCTGACTACATTAATTCTAAGTCCAAGGAGGGTGAGAGTACACAACCATACAGTCACACTTACCCCCTTGTGGCTGCTGTGCTGCCTTCAAGCACCCATCCAAATCAGGGTACGCCACAGCCAGTGTGCGGGCTATTAGGGGGGGTCAGGGTCCGACGTGCACCCCTCCCACATTGGGAGGCCATCCCCAGCTGGGCCTCTGTGGTCTTCCGGGCCCAGCGACAAAGGTCCTCCCACCGCTTCCTGCAGTGGGTGCTCCGCCGGCAATGGTCCCCCAGGGTCTGCACTTCCTTGGCGATGGCTCGCCATAACCCTTTCTTCTGGTGGGCGCTGACCTGATTAGGAAACAATGAGAAAAGGGGTAACATGATGTAAATGATAACAATCCAGCAGTGAGCGTAGGTGACACATAAAGAACACTGCTCATGCACACAGGCAATGTCCCACACATATCATGTGCATGCTACACACCGGATCAGTCATGACATGTGAATGAGCACACACAGACATCGTCAAACACACAACTTGGGAACCGTGGATTTTGTACTGACCTGTTGTCCTGGAGCTCCATACAACTACCCATACAGGAGTAGGACCCCTTCCACCAGTTTGGCCAGCTCCTCTGTTGAGAAGGCTGAGGCCCTTTCCCCTGCAGTGTGTGCCATCATTGCTCCAAGAGACATGACACAGCAGCACACAAAGTGGAGGTCTGTATCACCCGAATGCCAGGAGTCAAGTGACCTGTCTCACACAAAATGGCGGTTATGACTGCAGCCGTCATGACCATCACCGCCGGCGGTGATCGTCATTTCCGTTCCAGTCTTCCATTGACACCAATGTTAACCAATGAGGAGTTGCACAGCGGTTCTGACCCCACTCCGCCATTACGACTTCCGCCGGCAGAACAAGGTCACTTCCAGCAGTCCAATGCATGCCAGACACGCGAATGCCATTTTAGTTTGTGACACTACTGTCCTGAGTTTACACAGCTTCACTACCTGCCTGTCAACACAAAACATACTTCAGGTCTGACATTGTGAATATGGACACATGTAGTGCATATCTAGTGAAATGTGCAGACTTAGCACAACAATTGTCAGCATCTTTGACCAGTAAGGTAAAACACAGGAATAATGTAGGTGTACATGCCCTGTATACTTCCATCAACACAGTAATCATATGCCATCGTCTGGTTAGGTATGGATGGAAGAGGAATGTGTACTGACACATTATAGGCAACTTGCATGACTATTGCATATTGACTGTTGTGTGTCATACTGTATAGCCTACATTGTGATACACATCCTGATTGTTGTTTGTATCCCCGCACAGATTTGGCCAGAATGAAGTGAGGAGGAATGCACCAATTTTACAGCCACTCATAGATTTTGAAACCATGGAAGAGCACCACGTCATCCGGACCTATCGACTGAACTGTTTGTCTGTCAGGGAACTGGTCACCCAGTTGAAGGCAGACCTCCTGCTGGGTTTGAGGAATTCCCATGCCATCGCTCCAACAGCCAGGTGTTGTCAGTCCTGCATTTCCTGGCGAGTGGCTCATTTCAGAGCACAGTGGGACTGGCTGCAGGCTTTTTGCAGCCCAGTTCTGTAAGGTGTTGCAGGATGTGCTGGATGCCCTACTCAAGCATGTGCACAGGTACGTTAGGTTCCCACTACCTCAAGATTTTCCCACTGTGAAAGCAGCCTTCTACAACATCTCAAATGTCCCACATGCCATTGATGGGACTCACATTGTCCTTGTCCCTCGAGGATCAATGAACAGGTCTATAGGAACAGGAAGAGTACATATTCACTCAATGTACAAGTGGTCTATCTTGCAGACCAATATATAACACATGTGAGCGCAAAACTCCCTGGATCAGTACATGATTCCTACATCCTGAGGAACAGCAGTATCCCTGCAAAAATGTCCCAGCTACAGTGCGAAAGGACCTGGCTCATAGGTATTAGTATTGCCTCTCCATGTCAGAAGCCTATACCACTCATGACCCAGTCAGCACTCTGCCTAGCAATGTTACCCATGGCCATGTTTCCTTTCCCAAACAGGTGACTCCGAATACCCCAACCTGCCCTGGCTCCTGACATCTGTGAGACATCCAACTACATTAGGGGAGAACAGGTTCAATGAGGCACATGGCCGGACGAGGCGTGTGATTGAACGTACTTTCAGTCTCTTGAAAGCCAGATTTTGTTGTCTCCATGTGTCTGGTGGTGCACTACAGTACAACCCAGGGAAAGTCTGCAAGATCATTGTTGCATCCTGCATGCTCCATAATCTGGCCTCCGGCAGCACATCCCTCCGTTGGAGGAGGGGGACATTAATGCTGGAGCTGTGTTTGTGGCCGGTGACTCTGAAGTTGAGGGGGAGGCAGACGAGGATGAGGCACAGGACAACAGGACTGACATGATTTGTCACTACTTTCCTTGATGTACAAGTATGTCTGCATTACATATCATATGTGCATGGTAGTATATTGTTGAAGGCAGTCTGTAGGCAGTATTTGCATGCATCAATGTATGTGTGGGGACTGGAGCCTTATTTACTGGTTGACGACCTTGATGGGTAGGTGACTCACCATGAGGGGTAGTGGAAATGCAAAGCTGCTAACTTCATTTGTGGTATGCCGAGGCTATTGCGGTACAGCCTTAAAGTTGTGAAGGTTTAGGGTCCTCAGTCCGCCTATTTGGGGTTATGTTTCGGGGACTTCTCACTCTTGTCCTGCTGCGTAGGTATATAATGCTTTGACATATGCTGGGTGTCAGGTACCTGTTCATGACTACTCAGAGAGTTGTGCAACTGAGTATAATCTTTCCTGTACCACACATGTGTGAATACCAATGCAGTCCCTCATTTATGGTGCAACATAGCTGCTGGGGCACTCATCCTGTGTTTGTGCTCAACTTCTATTGATGTATGACTGTAGTTTACATTCCTACCACTTTGTACCTCATTCCATTTATTTATCCCTCTTCAGGTGACATCTCTGTTTGCAGTCTGCTGGCTGTATTTGCCTATTGGTGTAGTTGACAGTGGATGTTAAAACAAAATGAATGTACTTACACACCTGCTGGAGTATCACAATCATTATGTAACTTGGACATCTGTGTTTTGTAGACCTGTGTATTACGTTTTTGTTCTTCAACATATTTGGCAATACTAACAATAAAGAGACATGCACCATACTTGTGGTTATAGGTGTTTATTTAGTGTAGCATTCAACAGTCCAGAGGAGTGGGGTAGTGGTCTAGGTGATGATCAGTATGGGTGGTCCAGCTGTTAGGTTCATAGGTCCTGTGACCATTAGCCTCAGAATTATGTGACCTTGGTGTTGGACAGCCAACAGGGTGTAACAGTAGCACACAAGGGTGACATATCAGAAGAGGGTTCACTTCCTGGTGGGGGGATTGGTCTTGGCCTGGTGTCCTGCAGGATGTCTGGATGGGTGAACTCTTTTATGGGGGGGATCCTCAGCTGCAGGGGTAGGGATAGGGATGCTGTTTCCTGTGGGTCCTCCTGCTGTGACTCCATTCTAGTAGCAGGTGCTGATGTTGCGGGCAGTGGTGTTGACTGACTACTGGATGGGACCTGCTGTTGGGTGGAGAATGTCTGCAGGATGCTTTTGAGTTCCTTCAACTCCCCTAATATATAGGCCATGGTGGCATTGTGTGCCTGCCACTGCTGCCTGGCCTCCTGGTAGTATTCACCCTGTAGCCTCTGTGTGTCCTGCAAGGTGGTGAGTATCTGGCCCAACTGGTCCTGGGTTTGCTGGTGGGCTCCCAGGACCCTGGAGACAGCCTCCCGGCCAGTCGTGTCCTTGACCTGCCTCATCCCTTGTCCCACAATTGTCCTCCAACTGGCCTTTGCCCCCTGTGCCTGTGCCCACCTGGTGCAGTGAGCCCCCTCCGACTGACACCAGGACAGCCATTGTCTTGGGTTTGCACCGTTCACTCCTGTCCCTGTCCTGTGGTGCACACTGATGATTGATATAACCTTGGGACACAGGTATGGGAAGGTGGGCTCTGCTGTGCACTGGCTGCCACAGGGGAGGTGGTTTAGGTTGTGGGCAGGGTAAGGCTGGTGGTGGTGGACTAACCACTTATGACTGATGGGCCAGGTTCATTGTTTGAATCCAGACTTGGCTGTGGATCATCCCCTATTGCTGCTACATCCAGGCATGGGCTTCCTGTCACTGGGCTCCTCTGTTGTTTGTCAGTACTTGGGAGACCTGTGAGATGAGAGGTATTGTGTCAGATGATGTAATTTATGCGGTGACACACATGGTTGTATTCCCTCATTCACTGTATTTGCAGGGCAGTACACTGCTTGTGTTCTCATCAGTGGAAGGTTTCAATGGTCCTAATTTACAGTTCAGTTTACATTTGCCTTGCTATTGTCATTGCCATGTACTGATGTGCATTCCTACCACATATTGGTGATGGGGAGTGACATGGTTAACGTGTAATTGCAGAGATGTGATATGGATGTAGCAGTCAGGCAAGAGTAAGGAGAGTTGCATTGTGGTAGTTGTGGTACTTTCTGCTGTGTGAGGCATACATGTACTAGGTTGGGCTGTGAGGGAATGGCGTCAGTGGAGAGATGTGACATGCAAGTGTGGGTATGGGGCCAATAATGGGATTGTGCATGTTCGGGTGGTTTGCGGGGGTGAGAAGGTGGTGGCGGTATATGCTGTGCACAGGGACATGGTGGCCAGTGAGTGCAGTGGACCTACCAGTGTCCAGTCCAGTAGCAATTCCAGTCAGGCCTTCCGGATGTAGTATGGCCAGGACCATCTCCTCCTACGGTGCCATTTCTGGGGGAGGTGGTGGTGGTCTGCCACCAGTCCTCCTGACGGCCACTTGGTGCCTGGAAGCCATTTCCCGTACCTTCCCCCTCAGGTCATTCCTCCTCTTCCTAATATCCTCCCTTGTGTGTGGATGGTTCCCCACTGCATTCACCCTGTTGACTATCCTCTGCCATAAGTCGTTCTTCCAGGCAATGGATGTCTGATAGCCCAGTGCTTCAAACAGTCTCAGCTCCACGTTGACAATTTCTTCGACCATTACCCTGAGCTCCTCTTCAGTGAATCTGGTTTTTTTTTTGTGGTGCCGTGGTGGTTTTGTTGTGGGTGGGGGTCTATACTGTGCAGGGATTGTGGGTGTGCTGTTTGTAGTTGTAAATATGTGTACTGATGTGCATGTGCTCTGTGGTGTTTGTGTGCAGTGGTGTGTTGTGTGCTGCGTGCTTAGTATGATGGTGCCTGTGCTATCTAGGTGAAATGCCTCCTTTCAGTGTGTCCTTCTCTCATTCTATCTGGGTTTCAATTTGCAAAGGGTTCTGGGGATGTGTGGGGGTGTGTTTTGTAGTGCTGTGTATGTGTTTCAGGTGTCGCTATTGGTGTTATCCTATGTGGTGCAGTGTTGCTGCGGTGGTGGCTACTTATTTTCCTGTGGCGGTTTGGACTGCCAATGGATTATGGCTGTGTTGTTTTCTGCGTTGCTGATATGTGTATCAGAATTTGGCGGGCAGAATTTTCTCGACGTGGCGGTGGTGGTGGTGCAACCGCTTCCTTCTTTCCGTCGTTTGGGCAAATGTTGTTGTTTTTCCGATCAAAATTTGGCAGTGTTGTGTTGGCCACTTGTAATCTGGCGGGCTTCACTCCACCATCGCTGGCGGTGTTTCGGCTGCCTTTTGACCGCGGTCTTTGGGTATGACCACCAAACTCGGAATGAGCACCATAGTCTCATTCAATTGGCAGCCATATGACAACTAAAGGAAACTGCCATTTCTACCTTCTTTAACCACAGCTAAGCAAATCAGCTCATGGTCTGATGGGAGGAATGGGTACTTAGGACAAATCAAAATGTGGACAGGTTTCTGTGTTGTATACATGACTTATTTATTATGTGGAATGGAGGATCTGGTGTTGTGATAAAGTTTGTGATGACATTGAATAAGAAGTATTTTAATCTAAGGTTGATCAGTCATATGAGAAAGATATGACTGAGTACTTCTGCTTCACAGTATAGGCTGTCAGTGGCAGTCTAGAAACACACTAATTAGGGAATACAACAAATGGGAGTAGTATCTTACAGGTGAGGACTTAGGCCCATATTTATACTTTTTTAGCGCCGCATTTGCGTCGTTTTTTGACGCAAAATCGTCGCAAACTCACAAAATTCAATTGTATTTTGTAAGTTTGCGCCGATTTTGCGTAAAAAAACGACGCACATGCGGCGCTAAAAAAGTATAAATATGGGCCTTACTTCCTCTCCTCTCCAACATAGGTTGAGTGTCCCTTATTGAGAGCACTTGAGGGTTTACTGTAAGTGTATTGGTGAAACATCCAGAAAAGTGAAATACATTATATTGGAATGGTTTTAAGAATATATTTACCCTATGAGTTTCCCTGACAAGGCTTAAGAAAGTAGGGAACCTCATGAATTAGGGCATTCTTTTTACCATGGATTGAGGAAAGAGGAGCCAGTAAGAATGATTACTACATACAACAACCAGGCTGGAAAGGTGGCCACTTTTGAAATAAGCATTTGAGTGCTAAGCACTAATAAGATAATAGGAAAGGTAGTAAGTTGTAGACTCCAGATGGCACCATCCCTATCAGATAGACTGTGGAAGGGGTAGTCTCAATAATTGTGAAGTCACATGCCGAATCAGAAAAACAATTTTCGCTCTCTAAAAGGCTTACAAATACACTACAAACAGAAAGGTTTGTGAAGTGCCTCCTGATATAGAAAGGAAACTAATTCAATAATGGATGATGTTTAACTCTAACTATATTGCTTATATTGTAGTGTGTAGATGCAAGAAGTAATATAGCGGCAGTTCCATTTTTCCATTAAAGATACTGGAATATGTATTGTTCATAAATAACAAAGCAAAATCCAACATAACAGGTTGCAATCTAGGAATTCTGCCTTTCATACATGATCACCCTTGATGAATGCCTTTTTTGCTGAACCCAGTTTTTTGCTGGCTATAGAACTATGTGCCCTTTACCCATCTTACCAGTGATATAATGCATGTGGTCCTTCTTTCAACATTATATACTTTAAAAATGCTATACAACTTGTCAAAAAATCCTTTTGACAGGCCTAATCTTTCCGTTCAAATGTTAATAAGTCACTCATAAGTAGACCTTACTGGACATAAGACAGAGTGCATGGAATTTAAAAGGAGGCTATGTGGAAAATTAATGTTAAACATATTGTTACAGTGAAACAGCCCTGAATGCTTTTTTCATGGTAGTAAGATTGGCAGGGAAAATACTGGGATTCAATATTACTTTTAATAATGGAATCTCCACCTAGCTAGGAAACACCTAGAAATGTCATTTTTTTGATCTGTATAGATTTCATAAAACTCCAATACACTGGAGAAGTTGGATTTTTGCGAAATAGCAAGGCAAAGGTTCTTCCAGAAAAGTTTGTTTTTCCTGTCTAAAGCCGCTGGAGACTAATTTGCATTGGCCCCCAGGTGCAGTCCTTTTACTGTTTAATTCTCCAAGAGCAGTGGCAAAGACTTGGGTGTGGGGAGGTGTGTCTGTTCCTCTGGCTGGATAACAATTTGGACAGCACACAAGAATATAATTAATTTCAAAGAGGGCTCCTCTGCCATAGGAGGATGGCAGTTCACAGTTGCACAAACCTTTTATTTGTTCCCCCATCAGCCAGTCGTCACTCACAGTGGAGAGGGAGCTGCCTCAGAAATCATTGGAAGTGACCACATGGGAGGGGTTGGTCATTTCCCTGTTCACACCTGTGGGATGCACTAACAGGTGCTGCACAAAGTGAGAAGTGTTTCACCATCTTAGGTATAGGGAGAGATGGGCACTGTGGGATTGCTTGCTGTAGGGCACACAGGAAATGCTGCAACAGTGGTTAGTGGTAACCATGGGAATTTGTACTTTATCATATAGGGAGGGGCCAGAAGACACAGACCCACAATCTGATGCCGGGTATAAATATTGCATCCCCATTACCCTCCTCAGTACAAAATCAGACCTGTGGAAAATCAGAGGAGGACTGAACTTGATATCTGAGGCCTGGTAAAAGCCATAGAGAAATGAACTAGCACTACTTCTTTTACCAAGGACACAGAAGTGGACTCCAGTGGTCACATGGCTTCCACCACCCCTATTTATGCAACCGGGACACAACAAGAACAAGCTACACGAGGCCTTTTCTTCAACTACCCAGCTGACCAGTTCTAATTAGACATGCACTGGTCCATCCTGCTGGCTACTGCTTGAGCGAGGCTTGACTCTCAAGTGTTGGTCCTGTGGTCCTGGAATTCTGGGCTGTGTCAAAGTATACTTCTCCTAAAAAGCTGGGAAATATCAGACTTAAAAATGTTTTAGCTTTAAAGACCTCTGAAGGACCTTGACAAACTTAGAAAGCTGATCCGATGAAGATACAAACCCACTTGGCTAATTACCAGGTTTCATCTGCTGACAACTTTTTCAAAGAAGCAACTTCGATTCAGCAGGACCTCACTGGGAAGATATCAGACCATGTGGAACCCTGTTCAGCTAAAGCCTTCAACCCTGCCTTGCTGAAGTAACTCAAGCTCCAAAAAAGTGTGGGTCCCAGAGCTTCCCTGCAGAAAGTCCACAACTTCACCAGGACCTTGTCTTGAACTATCAGTTCTCATGGTGCCTTTCTCAGTCACAGCCTACTGCCTTGCCCCGCTGAAGAATCTGGACTTCCAAAACAGAGGTTGAATCCAAAGGTAAAATGTCCGAGTGGGTGAAATCTGGTTTCTGTAGTTGACAATGGGACCTCGTCCAGGTCTACCACAACCAGCTGACCACAATTGGCATTTAACAGGTTTGCTATTTTTATGTAAAACTGTAAAAATTCATATTATTTTTGTGTCCTGTTATTTACTAAAATGTACTCTATTTCTTTATTTTGGTATGTTTCTTGTGTGGTGTTTTAACTGTATTACTGTTTTGGTGCTACCTAAACACTTTACACATTGCCTCTTAGTTAAGCCTGTCTGCTTTTTGCTATAGCTGATAGGGTGTTGAGCTCAGGTTTATCTAGTGACTTTAGTGGTTCACCCTAACAAGGGATGTGATTATTACCTGAGGTGGGTAGTTACACCCCTCAATTTATGCTCCAGTTTCTTATATCCACCAGTTCAAAGGCAGTAAAACAGAGGTTTTCAATTTCTTTGGAATACATTGCACCCTGAACAATCTTAGAGGAGCAAATCCCATTTCTTAAGAGCAATCTTAGTCTAGGTACATTGTAGGCTTGGGGTTTAACAATAACTCTGCCATGACAGTTAGGAAAGAACTGCGGAGAACTGCGGATGCTTGTATTTCAACACTGCATAAATGATTTGTCAATATATTAGTTTATAGTAATTAAAGTGGTTGATTTGTATATGGTGAAGAGGCTTCAAAGAAAAGTATTTGTGCTGCACAGTGCATAATATTATATTGTACCACATGAGTTGGTCTTGACTTTTGTAAATTTTTTGACTTTTGACAGTACTTCAAATAGATTTCAGAAATGTATATAATGAAATATGCCCACTTGGATGGTGATAGATAAAGCAACTGCAGTTTAGGCATACATATATATTTCAAGCCTCAGTGTAAGTGAAGAGAGGATCAGACATTGCTTCACCAAAGAGGTACAATTCCTGTTATGAAATACTAATGCAAGATATTATCTATTTAAGATATTTTATTTAGCCTAAATTCTAACTTAGATGGTGAACGTCTAGAACCATGTTAATAGTTTTTTTTTAATTGCGGACCACACATTTTTTTACATTTTGAAATGAGCTGTGTAACATTTCTTCTGTTTTCTAGATTTTATATCTGACCTACATCACCTACATCTTTAAAAGATTAATTGACCAGTGCTTCACTTATTGGAGCAAGGCTGCATACACAGTAATATATATATATATATATATATATATATATATATAAATACATATATATATATATATAAATATATATATATATATACATACATACATATATATTTTTACTGGGATCTACTGCAGTAAGAATGCGTATACGTTTTGGCTTCAGTGGTGCATTATGGGAAATTAAGGAACTTATTCCATTGAACTATGACATCATAAGACTTCAACCAATGAATAAGGCTGATTGGACAGCCAAAACGCATCTCTTTGCAAATAATTAAGCATTGCCGATTTTCACTAATAAAACACGGAATTCACTCAGAGTCAAGCTTTGACTGATTTTCTTTGTATGTGTTGTTAACAGGATGCTCCATGCCTGTGTTGCTGAAGCCGCCTTGTCAGGGTTGGGGGCCCCATTTTCTCGTAGATGCAACTTGGAAACTTTAATGTGGGGGTATGACTTTCTCACTTCTCAGGCTGACAAAGATGGCATTTAACCTGTAGTTTACAGACTTTCGTGAGGTGAGCAAGGGATGCCAGAGAAATTTTTGATTCTCTCAGGCG
The DNA here is from genome assembly GCF_031143425.1 of Pleurodeles waltl. Classification (NCBI taxonomy): domain Eukaryota; kingdom Metazoa; phylum Chordata; class Amphibia; order Caudata; family Salamandridae; genus Pleurodeles; species Pleurodeles waltl. Next base: position 846,046,306 of record NC_090436.1, read on the forward strand.
GATTTCTGTTGGTGGATGTCCGTGATGCTACTGGATGGGTAATGCTTGCGGCTTGCTAGAGGAGTCTAGACACTCTTTGTGAAACATTTTTGTTTGTATCAAATAATAACTACAGTCTTTTGAAATAAGAATAATATGCCAACGCAATTAATTTTTTACTGGGATCTACTGCAGTAAGAGTACGTACAAGTTTTCGTTTCAGTGGTGCATTATGGGAAATGAAGGAACTTATTCCATTGAACTATGACATCAAAAGACTCCGACCAATAAATAAAGCTGATTGGACAGCTGAAACGCATCTGCTGCAAACAATTAAGCATTGCCGCTTTTCACTAATAAAACACAGAATTCACTCAGAGTCAGGCTTTGGCTGGTTTTCTTTGCATATATATCTATATATATATATATATATATATGTATAGATATATATGTATATGTATATATATATATATATAGACAGATAGATAGATAGATAGATAGATAGATAGATAGATAGATAGATAGATAGATAGATAGATAGATAGATATTCACTGAAAAAAGCAAAGGTTACAGGGGCATCATAGTTAGGACATAGAACTTAAAAAGACTTAGAAATTCCTTAAAAAAACAACAGGTACAGAGACGTTATAGATAGGATCAGATTTTCCAAACACAAAACCATAGAAATTCATCAGTTATAGTTATACTTATCTAAAAAAACAATAACCTGTGCACTTAGGTAACTATTACTCACACCCCCGCCATACACAGTTTTCTCATCAACAATTTTACATCAAATACTGCAGTGATATTATCAATGATGCCATAGAAGTTGTAATGGCTGATGTATTATGTCAGGTAATTAGCAATGCATGGTGATGTTGCGAGTTATAGTTACCTTAGGGCACAAGTTATAGTCTCTTATAACTGCTGCATTTCTATGTTTTTGTGTGTGTAAAATCAGTAAATTTCTAGGTTTTTTTAAGGTGAAGTATTAATTACCATATGTTAATTTAACGGCTGCCACGGATGGCCACAGGCCATGAGTGGCAAGGTGTTGACATGCAGCCAACTCCACGCCGTGGATGGCCTTCAGTCACACATTTATTTTTCTAAGTCTAGTCACACAAACATTTGAGAGATTGCACAAATTGCTGAGTCTAAATCCAGTGTCAGAAATATTAACCACATCTTGGAAAGATTAGATTTACTATTCTATGTTAATTAACACAAACATTCGAGAAAGTGAATACATTGTTGGGGAAATGAGGTTTACCTGTCTAACTCCAGTCCCTCAAACCTTGGAGAAGCGCATAGAATTTAAAGGGGCGCTGATTTGGTGTCCTAACACCAATTCAACCATTATGTCTGAAAATGCATTCATTTAAGGGTTCAGAAATTTATAACCCAAACACCCAAAAATATATTTGAACCCCAATATTTCCAATAAAAATCATCTAATAACAAGTACTAGAATAATTCTAATTATAACCCACAAGGCAGTAAATAGAGTTGAATACCAACATTTTTTTAAATAACATACAATAAACACATTACCAAAGCCAGGTTTATCGCAGAAATTAATAACAACATATATTACAAAAACATTAAGCCAAAAATCCGTCAACTGCATCATTTACAACCAAAGTGTCCCATATTCCAGTAAAACAAAAATATAGTCAAATGATGAAAATAATGATTGCCTGAATCACAAATTAAAATGCGCTCTAAAATATATAACAAAGACATCCTTATTAAACATGCACAATCAAATTACAAATAGAACCTAAACCACATTAACTACACTTGAACCCCCAAAATACCTACTAAATAATTTTATCCTAAAATTAAAATTATTGCAACCAATTTCCTCGATACAAATCTTTTTCTGAGGTGGGGAAGTGTAAACGATTCCAAGTCCAGAAATCATTGAGTCTACCTTGAAGTAAAGCAACACGACCAGTGAGGATTAAATGTTTGCTATTGACCAAATTGACAATAGGGGTAGGGACGTTTTCCTTCTTGACATCATGGCTTTCCATCCAATTAAGCTTTTAAATGTAATATGACCTTTTGGTGCGACAGCAAAGAGGTTACAGATATGTGCTGAACATATACTCATCAGCCACATGTAATCCAAATTATTGGCTGCTACTAATGATTAAAACAATGGTTTTACAGAACAACATATTAAGCGAACCATTCTCTTTTAAAATGAGCGGGGATTTTTGTTGTATGAGTGTCATAAGTAACCTACTTCAGCTGTCTAGTGGCCATTTTTGAAAATCACAGCCAATACCGTGGAGTATTTATTTTATTACTTCCACAAGCTACTTGAGATTTACAAAACGACTGCAGTTTATCTTTCTAATAAAGCTTTGTCGTACAAAAGATTTGCAGAACTCTTGTTATTTTGATCATTAAACTTTTCTCTTGCTAACCATTAACCACTTCTCTCCTGTTAACCAGAACATGTTTATTTCTTAACTTCAATGCGTTTTTATTGTTGTTCAAAAGCCTCATACAGTTTTTTCTAAAAAAAAGACCTTGGTGCTTGACCCCAGCTACCAAGTGTACGCTTGCCCTCCAAACACCAGTTACATTTTTTAGAAATAGATTGTTTTGACTTTGCAGGAACTCCAGCATCAGCAGTGAATATCTTCATTTTATCCTATAACTTTAGTTATTCGTATCATAGTAAGTTAAAGTTGCAAGTCCACAAATATGTGATCAGATTATATTATGTCCTGGGTATAATGGAGAGCAGAAATGTACCCACCACCTAACATCGGAGGGAACCTCAGGGTTAGCCTGTTGTACTTAAACAAAATGAAGATATAAAAATAAAAGAGCAGTGGTGCTGGGATGCATTCTTGCTTCACTAATAGATAGGTTGCCAGCCCAGTGGACGTCCCTTTGCCCAATTATTTAATGAGTGAATCTTGGTATTATTCAATAATAACCAACTTTCCCATGCTGTCTCCTCTAGTGAATGCACAAGAGTCCACAGCAGTCAGTCTTGTGATTCCTAAAATTATTGTAGCAAAGATGAGTGCTCAGCATTGCAGGTAGTTCTTAAATGCTATAATCAGTGCCTCTGGAATTATGCAACTAAAATGAGCATTTGATTTAAATTGTGTGGCAAAAAGGCAAATTATGCAGTGTAGTGCACCACATTTGTGATAGTATTAATCCACTATATTGTGTTATTTTTACATGTCAACACTGTCTGGGTAATGGTTTTTCCTCATTACTACCAGTTGAACGCCCAAATACAGCAATACGAAAATGAAAAGTGACCAATTTACCTTTCCAAAAAGCTTTCTACTATGCAACAAAACGTCAGCACATTTTTAGTAACATTTGATCCGTTTGAGATAGGAACATTTTCTTTTGAACTGCATTTTATGCAGCAAACGATGGATTATGTAGCAAATGAGGCAAATATGCAATTATCCATAAAAGGCCACAAGTCACAAAATCACATAATACTAGAGGTCTGCATAGGACATCTGGAGAAATAAATCTCAAATCTTTTAGGCTGTCTATGAGATCTTACACCGTTGCATAATCCCACTGAGAGGATTTACACCCACAATCAGTTATGCAATGTCCTTCATTCTCCTTGTTCTGTTTATTAGTCTCATACTTCTACAGTTAACTTGGAAATTAATAGAAAATTAGGATAGAGTCAACAAATATTAAATATATATTACTTTTTGTGTCATTTTGCTTATTATTATTACTTCTACTACTACTACTACTACTAATATTAATAATAATAATCATAATAACCATCACCATAATCATAATATTTTATGAAAGATATTTGAACAAAGACTATGTACAGATTAATACAAAATGTATGTATTTAGGGGCATAGTTATACTCCGTTTGCGCCGAATTTGCGTCGTTTTGTTTGACGCAAATTCGACGCAAAACTAACTCCATATTTATACTTTGGCGTTAGACGCATCTAGCGCCAAAGTTCATGGAGTTAGCGTCATTTTAATGCGTGAACACCTTCCTTGCGTTAATGATATGCAAGGTAGGCGTTCCCGTCTTAAAAAATGACTCCGATGCATATGCGTCGTATTTATACTCCCGGGCACGAATGATGCCTGGGAGTGGGCGGGTCTAAAAAACCTGCATTAGCGCCGGATTTTAGCACCTGGGTCAGGGCAGGCGTTAAGGGACCTGTGGGCTCAGAATGAGCCCAGAGGTGCCCTCCCCTGCCCCCAGGGACACCCCCTGCCACCCTTGCCCACCCCAGGAGGACACCCAAGGATGGAGGGACCCACCCCAGGGACATTAAGGTAAGTTCAGGTAAGTATTTTTTTTAAAAAAAAATTGTGGCATAGGGGGGCCTGATTTGTGCCCCCCTACATGCCACTATGCCCAAAGACCATGCCCAGGGGACAGAAGTCCCCTGGGCATGGCCATTGGGCAAGGGGGCATGACTCCTGTCTTTGCTAAGACAGGAGTCATTTCAATGGGGGTTGGGCGTCGTAAAAAAATGGCGCAAATCGGGTTGAGGCGATTTTTTTGCTTCAGCCTGACTTGCACCATTTGTGGACGCCCATACGCCATTTTCCCCCTACGCCGGCGCTGCCTGGTGTACGTCGTTTTTTTTAACGCACACCAGACAGCGCCGGCGGCTAACGCCGGCTAACGTCATTCAATAAATACGGCGCCCGCATGGTGCTTCAGAATGGCGTTAGCCGGCGCTAATTTTTTTGGCGCAAAACTGCGTTAGCGCAGTTTTGCGTCAAAAAGTATAAATATGGCCCTTAATGTCTTCCTCCTTGCATTAGTAGAGTCGCTTCTCTATTTAGCTTATTTACCTTACAGGCACTTATCAAGTTTGAATGAAAACACAAATACAGCTAAGAATGTGACATACGTCTTACTACATGTGCGACATGACAATGACTACGGTTTTGCTGCTGACAACATTTGGCCAAATTTCTAGTTTCTCATGCTCCGATGAATCGTTTTATAAGTTCCGAGAGGTAAAGAGGAACACATCAACCTTTTCAATCAATAAACAGTGTAACCCATTTGGCCACACATTGAGTCTCTGAGGCAGAAGTCTAGTTCAGAAGTTTTATTACAAATGCAATGACACTCTTATGTAAATGAATCTCAGGAACATATTATACAAGTACAGAATCACCAAAGGTGAAGTAAGATCCCTAATCAAATTAAATCATACAAGCAAAGACATACCAATGTTTCAGTCACAACAATACAATTGATAAGGAACAATAATTGGTGTTCCGAGTCCAAATTGTGATCTTCCTGCCTAACCATTTGAAAGCTAAGGAACTCTAACTATTATAATTAAGCTAAAGGAAAGGCTACCAATTTCTCAAAAAATTTAGGAAGTAGAATAATCAAAAGTGTCGGCACAACTGAAACCTCAGTAAATGTTCTGCAAATGAGCAAGAAGCCACTTTAGCCAAAGTAGAGAGATCTGTATTCCTCTGAGTCTACAGGGATCCACTCTAGTCAAAGGGTAAAACGGGTCTGTCTCACCTAACCAACTAAGCACCACTTTAGACCTTACAGAACATTGGAGAGTTCATGTTATTATCACCCGTAGTTTTCCAGCTTCAATACACATTTTGGAATTTGCAAATCCCATCAGACCTTCATCTCATAGACTGAACATCAGAACGACCTTGAAAACATCCTGTTTCCAGGAGCATAGAGGGAAGTTCTACTTTACATCTTTTAGTTAGTGCTTCTTGTCCTTGCCAATATACCCTCCCGTACCCTTTATCTCATAATTCACAACAGGCCTTTCATTAACTGTAGACTTGTGCAACTGCACCTGCAAATAAAGAAAATGTAACACAGCCAAAATTCTATGTTGTAGGTTAAGCATACAGAAACAGTTCAGGCTTTAAGTCATCAACTTAACACAGAATTCAATGCACATTTGCATACATGGCTATCCACGTATTTCTCCTCTCAAGTACAATAAATGATAAATAACTGTAATGATATAACATTTAACTATAATAATATGGAAATCCCATTACAATGAATATAAATGCATACATGTGTTAATTTCTAATTGCTAAATGTCATTGAAGAAACATGCGTAAAATATTCCTACATTTCCACTTGTGAGTTCACCTTGAATAATATTATTTGGATGCACTACATCAACGAGCACACATTTATGTTTTAGTTCTTCATGTCACTTCTGAAACACATAATGCAACAGCCAAGTTATGCTCTCCCACTGCTAAACTGCTTTTTGTTGTTTTCTTTGGAACATCCTAGCTCTTCTATATTTAAATATGATTGTTAGTGAAATGTATTACACTCCTATTACAAGCTACTTTTAGATTTTTTTGTCCCGTAAGCAGATGAGGAGAAACGTGTACATTGTTGTGTTCTGGTTGTCACTGGAGAACAATCTTTATGTTTTTTCCGATTTCAATTGAGCTTACGTCCTTAGTGTGGCGGTAGCTGCATCAAAAAGGCCTCTCATCTGATTCAGAGTACAACTGAGCCAATGCACCACTATTTCTATCAACATTAGGTAGTGCTTAGCGCTCCCAAGATCAAAGGCAACAAAATCTATCCGTGCTCACGACTTCGCCACCATCTCCTACCCTCCTGGGCATGCAATGGAAATTCCTTCCTGTTCCGGAGAGATAATGTTGCTATGGTTATAATTCTGTAAAGGTAAAGTAGATTTATCAAAATAATTAGAGGCTTGATTCTCCATTAAGGTCAGTGATTGCACATACAGACTGACAAGGAAACCACTGAACTTTTAATTTGCATTTTTTCCGGCAAAAAGGCTGCTCCGACCAAAATGTGCTGACAGAAGCCTATCATAGGAAAGGCACTGTACACGTTCATTCTGAAATGTTAATGTGTCAATTAATGGGAACATTTGATGTGCTTGCGAGAAGCAAATTTTACTTTTCACGGCTCTGTCTCCTAGGAGAGCACAGGAGGAAAGGTGTGAAAGTGAGGAGGAAGGGGAAGCTGTGGGAGTTTCTAGGCCTTGGGACGTTCACGAGATGCCCAGCAGCGTTCATGCTTTTGAATTTGAGAAAAATCTGTGATGATCTAGATTAATTCATCTCAGCAGCATGCTTCCACCAAATATACAGTTAAAATGTCACAGGACTCTAACATCGAGCGCCATTCCACAACCTTCCCGAAAGGCAAACCAGGCACTGCATGTTAGAAACATGTAATCCTGTCTCTTGGGTAATAAGCACCAACCACTACAGAATTAAGAATATTTTTATTGACTCATTATTGCATGACATGTTCAGATTTAGCATCCCGTCTCTTGGTGAATGTGACAGACAGGAACCAGAGAGACAAAGCTCTTATGACATGCTGACACAGCATTTTGCGTTTTTGCAGCAGTAGTTCGTTGACGTTTTGTCAGACACTAGAAACACAGCACGTCACGTCTGCAAAGCTGAGCCTTTTGCCATAGTACACAATCAAACATTATGAGCCTGAGTGAGAGAGCATTATGAATGAAATGGCTTTAAGTACCGTTTTCAGGCAATGAAGAGCGAAGCATGTATGAAATTGTTACAAAGTACCTTAGGGCATGTGTATGAAATATCAGATTCGTGATTACCTAATTGTGTTTTTTTGCCACTCGCAAACAGGTAATCGCTATCTAGAATGTATGAAAATAATTTGTGCTGCATTAGCGATTCGTTATTCATTCGGATCGCAATTTAGGGAATTGCATTCTACATATGCCCTACTTTGATGACATCACATCCAGGAAGCAGTTTACCAGTGAACACTGGAGGAGAGTGCTGTAGAAGTGAGTGTGTGAGTCTATTATCAATCTACCTGAGAGTTTGCCATCCACCTCTAAATTAAGTGAAAATGTCATGAAAGGATACAGACAAGGATGCTGGGGTCAGAAAAGAAGAGTAAAGTTTTCTGAAAAGGGACTAGAGATACTGATAGAGTAGTGTATGTCCTACCAAGATGAACTGTTCCGAAAAACATCCCTTGTGGTGACAGATTGCAGCAGAAAATAAGTGTACTACAAGATTTTAATTAACACACCCAATGCAAATTAATCATTGAATAAACACATGACATATAGCAACTTATTGTGAAAATGTGCTTACATGAAGCACAAAAGTCATATCAGATATGGGCCACACAGAAATGTCAGTGTGAGCAAATTAACCTTGCACGTGAACAGTGCAATATGGAAGATGTAGTATCATTCACAATTGGCTGCCGTGAATTTTCAAAAGTTTATTTCAACACAATAAAATTAAACCAAACTACACAGTGCAGTAAAGGCTAATGATTCAATTTTCAAACTGATATCCATGGCCATGGGATTGATCATTCTGAAGGCAAGGCCCTTGAGATATCCCACTGCAACAGGATGAGCCACTTGTTGATGAGAGTCAAGACACAACTATTCAATTTCCACCAATGACCCCCACCCACAGTGCAAGTACAGCCAAAGTCATCCAATGAAGTGGGTGCAGGAACCTGTAGACCAGCCAAGAGAGTTGTGGATTAGACGTACACTTCGCACATCTTGTGTCCACTGATCCATCCTCTGCAAACATTGAAAGTGGTGACAATTCACAAAATGTGCAAGTTTTGGTGGCTTGTAGACATTGATGCTCAAAGTTCAGCACCTACAACAAAAGGAATTAAATGGACTAATAATCAACTTATCATTATAGAAAAAAGTATAACATCAGGATTAGTTAACATTGCAACAACCCTAGTTGATAATTAACAGAATGTGAATGCAAGGACTGATGATCTGCAAGCATGTGCTACAGAGATGTAGGGAATGTCAATAGTCTGCTGCAAAGATGGATTGACAAGAGCAATAAAAAGACTCGCACAGGCAACATTTGTGCTGTCAAGGTGTACTATCAAATTCCAGGTTGAAATAGGGGCACTACAACAGGCATGTGGCTGGGGGGCTGGTACAACTAACAACTGCAGTAGAGGCATTACAAACCACTCAGATAGCAGGTGGTAGTCAGGTAGTATATCCAGAGAGTGAGGACTGCTCTAGTGTGAGATGTAAATCTAGGTGTCAGCACTTCTAGACGTACCAAATGCAAGTCATAGCCTGATATCCTGTGCTTATGTGGATTATTATATTTGTCTGTTTGCATATATTCAAATATATTTCAAGACTACTTGTGACATGATGTAATCTCATTTTCTATGCTAAACATTTCAAGCAAAACATAATGGTTTATTTATGTTTACCTGCACAAAATGCTTTTGAGTTCCATTCAGTACTATTATGTCAATAGTTCATTCACCCAGAAAAATAATTCTCAGAAATGGTGGGACGGCCCCCTCAACTCTCTTCTACTCCCAATGCATACTGTTGCAGCCATGGTGGTAGCTGTTCTTCTTCCTCATCAGTTTCAGAGTCAGAAACAGTAACTGTTAAACCTCTGTGAGTTGCTACATTGTGCAGAGTTACACATGTTGCTACAATCTTGCAAAATATTTCTGGAGAGTACAGTGGGAAACCACCACTAAATCTACTTTTCAGTATTCTCAATGTGCATACAATCATGCCTCTCATTTTCCTCTGTGCCACTCCTTACCAACACTCACTGCTTGTGTACGGATTCATAAATGGTGTATGACATACGCACTATCACCTGAAATAGTAACAAATATATTTACACATCACGGAAATGTATGTATAACCAAACTCTCCTCTATGGGAAGCCGTTCACATCAAAATTACAGCTCCCAATATAGAATGCCTCCTGAAAAGCATGGAGTACTACAAAATGAATATGACACATATAAGAATGAATGTAATATATCTCAGAATAAATATGATACCTGGCAAAATGAATCTGACTTGAATAAATATGAAACATGGCAGAGTGAATATTCTACTTAGTGATTAATTTGAATAGCTCACACTTTGCAATGAATAAGAGATATACTGAAATAGATATCAATCCTACTGCAATGAACATGGTCCTCACTGTAAAAAATATAGCAAGCACTGAAATGTGCACCAAAAGGAAAGGGATGTTTCTTAAAGTTAAAGACATATGCCAAGAGGAATATGACATGAGTTGAAATTAATATTACAGATTTAAATGAATACCAGTTACAACAGTGAATATAATATATTCAGAAAATAATATATTGTACACTGAAAATAAGACCACACACCTTAAAACGGACATTTCACATGTTGAAAGGAAGAGGATTTGCATTGAAATTACAATTACCAAGATTGGAATGAATATGAGATACACAGAAATGATTTTGAGATGATTTACAAAGAATATATCTTGAGTTGAAAATAATATAAGCCCTATGAAATCAATTTGACATGCCAAAAATTAATATGACCAATAATGATATACTCATGATATTCCTCAAAATTAATATGGTATGCATTGAAATTAACATTATACATATTGAAAAAGATATGACGTAGGTTATAATGGTTAGGATGCATGGTAAAATTCATATGAAAATTGTTAACATGATTATGAAATCAGTTTAAACAATTATAATATTTATTGAAAGGTATATGACATGTTAAGATGAATATGATATGTAATAATATGAATATGAGCTTCATTAAAAGGAATTTGATATGAAATGAAAATGAAATGAGTAACGTTGAAATGAACATTATATTTTTCAAAATGAAAAGGCCTTGTGTTGAAAGTTGTATGATAGACATTGGAATTAAATGAATATGACAGGTTTTAATATTAATGCAACATCCATTCAAAGGAATATGACACATGCTAAGCTAAATATAAAATGTGTTGAAATGAATATGAGACTCATTGAAATTGATTCAAAATGCATTAAAATGCATATGACAAATGTTAAATGTGTATTACCCATGCCAAAATGAATATGTCAAGCGTTAATGTGAGGATGAAATCCATTGAAATGAATATAACGTTAATTTAAAGGAATATGACACATATTAAAATGAACATGAACCACTTTCAAATGAATATGAAACATTTGAAATTAATACGACCCACATCAATATTAATATGACATTCATTAAAATGTATTACACTTTTTGAAATTAATATGAAACTATGTGGAAAAAGTTGGCTTGCATTGCAATGAATAAAGCACATATTGGAATGAACACGAGTCACATTTGAATTAATATGGCATGTTTAAATGAAAATTGCATGCTTTGAAGTTATGTTGATCTGATTGAAAATAATATTCGATATTGAAATTAATATCACATATTTTGAAAGTATATGATAATTACTAAAATGAATGAATTAAAATGAATATACAAATATTTAACGGAATATAAAAAAGGAAACATCCATTACCACAGATTTACTATGCAGGTAAGTGCCACACAGGTAAGTATTTCTACCTTTACCACACAGTACTTTGCTATGAGGTAAGTATTTTTTGAAATAGCATAATGTTTTAGGTGCAGTTAGAGGTAAAGAGATGTAATGGTAATTTTAGTGATTAAGGAGGAATAGAGGTAAAGGGAGGTAAGGGTAATTGTAGTGTTGAGAGTATGGCACAGGCACACAATGGAGTGGTGTAGAATGACCTGGCATACAGCGGAGTGAGTAAGAATGGAATACCATACAGTGCAGTGGCATACAGTGGAATAGCATAGAGTGGAGTTGTGTACAATGGAATGGCAGAGAGAGGAATGCCATACAGTGGAGAGGCGTAGGGTGGAATATCGTAAATTGGAGTGGTGTATAGTGGAGTGACGTACAGTGGCATAGAGTGGAGTGGTATATACATGTAGTTGAAATATAGCAGGAATGTAGATTACGGTGTGCAGAGTAACGCAAAACAGTGCTGCCTTTACATTTCACCAGATTTACCAAGCAACGAAGGGCCATGCATGGTGGTCTTGCAGTGCTTTGTGCATTTGACTTAAGTATTGCATTGCCCATGCAACACCATGAGTGACGCAAGGCTAATGCAATACGATACTACTGGTACCTACTGGTAGGCCTTCATTATATATTGTTTTTAATACAATTTGGTTATATTCTACAGAAGGGCCCTTGATAAATCTAAGTAGTAGGTTTTATTGTTGTTCAATACCTATTGCCACTTTATCAAAGTGGTAATATTTAGGGCATTTTTTTAAATATATTTTTTGTTTATTTTTAAAGCAAGTTTAGGGAGTACCATGCTAATAACTATCAAGTATGTTTTTCTATTTAAAAATGTTTGTTATTTTTTTTCAAAAACTCTGTAAGTAACACAATCATTTCTAGGTATGACTGCTCTACTGCATAGACCTTTTTAAAGAATTAAATATTTCCAAAATTGTAAATACACTATAGTACACTATGGCCCTCATTATGTTCCAGGTGGTCTTCTTCTGACCGTCAGGGTAATGTGGCAGTACTACCGCCAACAGACTGGCGGTGCATACCGCCACATTATGAGGTTGTTGGGTTGGCTGTAGCCAACCCGCCACTTCTCCACTCATACCACCATGGCGGTATGAGCCACCAGGCCGGAGATGTCTATCTCCTGCCCAGGGGCCGACATAGTACCGGACATTGCATTGTGAGCCGGCCTACCACCATGGTTTTCATGCTGTTAGCAACACCATGAAAACCAGGTCAGTAAGCCCGACCAGTGACAGGGAATTCCTTCCCTGTCACTGGTAGGCGGCTCCCCTAACCCCCCTATACTCACCTGATGCCCCCTTCCATCCAAACTCACCCTCACCCCCTCCTATCCACTCACTTACTCCCCACACACGCCCATGCCGGCAGACATGCACACACCACACAACTGACCCCACCCCCACAGCCCCACACACTCATCATCCCCCACCCCCACTAAAGTCACAGCGCCCCTCACCCCACACCGACACATACATACACACAGACGCCCACACGCACCACACATACACCCATTCACTTACACTGGCATACACGCATTCATACACACACTGGCATACAAGCATTCATACACAAGCATACAACAACACATACAACACAACACTCACAGACGCATTCACACACACACTTCAACATTCATGCACACATTCAGACTCACACACAACACCGCCCACCCACCCACCCCCTCCCATTTCAGACGCCCAACTTACCTTGTGCAGCGAGGAGGTCGTCCAGCAGGGAAGGGCTGCTGATACTGCCAGCAGCACCCTACCAGCAGAACACCGCCAGGCCGTATTACTGGTCATAATACGGTCTGTTGGCGTTCAACTGGTGTGACGGTGTTGGTGGTAGCAGTGCCAGGTTACCACTTCCCGCCACAATGAACACTGCTGGATTTCTGCCCTTATTGTGGCGGAAGTCAGGCAGTGCTCATAATATGGCGGTCGGATAGTAGCCGAGGGAGTGCTATGTTGGCGGCGTCACCGCAGCGGTATGAAGTATTTACTGCCAATGTTGAAATGAGGGCCTATATTCGTGAAATATAGTGTATTTCAGTGTTTCTTCCAATTTTGGGGAAGGAAGGTGGGGTTAAGGTTAAGGAAGGAAGTATGATGAATGAGGGGTGATGAGAAAGTCATGAGGACAATGGAAATTGGAAATAGCAATGAATGATAAGGAATACAAAATTAGAAAGGAGGCATGAGGGATTGGACTGTCCTAAAATAGACAGTGTCATGTATATTTTAGGACATCATAGGTTGCAGTTTTCACTCATCACACAAAGAAAAAAGAACCACAAGAGATGTAGAATCAGTGATTGGGGTGTAAGGTGAGGAGGAATGAAGGGAGTTTGAGGGAAGAATAATGAGGAATGAGGTGCAAGAGATAAGGTGAGACTACTAAGGGATGAGGGACTGGCGATGGGCTATGAGGAATGGGAGAGGCAGATGAAGCCGGAGGAGTGATGTATGACAGATATGGTTTAAGGGATGAGGGCTGAAGTATGAAGGGTCATGACTGAGGAGTGAGCAATGTGGATATCCTAAAAGGGATTAGGTACTGCACATTTGAAGGATGACAAGTGAAAAATGATGGATGAGGAGTGATAGATGAGAAGTAAAGAATAGGAGATGAAGTAAGAGAGCTGAAGACTGAAGATTCATTGGTGAGGCTTCAGGGAGAGATGAAGAATGAGGTAACATTGATGCATGATCAGTGAGAGCTATGGTGTGAATCTAGAGAACTGTGTTATGAGGAGGGAGGGATAAGGATATCTTAAAATTGTCAGGGAGGTGGACATTTCAGGAAAACATAATTTGTCCAGTGTCACTGTTGAAGAGAGGATGAGTGAGCAGTGAGGGATCAAGGCTGTAGAGTAAAAAATCAGGTCAAGAATGTGCCCTGAGGGATGAAGAGTGAGGGAGGTGGGTGAGTTAGTGGGGCATTAGGAGAAAAGAATAAGGTATGGGAATTGAATCATGAGCACTGAGGGAGAAGATGAGTGAGGGATGAGATAAAAGATGAGAAGTGAGGGTTGAGGAGAGAGAGTGGAGGAAGGAATATTTAAAACAGGGATAAAATTTAAATGATAATTGAAGGAGAATGAGTTCACATTCAGGACTGAGCATTGAGAAGTGATGGATAATAATGAGAAATGATGGTTGAGTAAAAAAGTATGAGAAACGAAGATAGAGAAGTGTGGCCAAGAGTGTACTGAATGAGGAAAGAGAACTGAGGCATGAGATGTAAGTAATCAACGTATCCTTAAACGAACAGGGTGGTATTTCAAGGTATTGCCATTTATCCATTTTACTAATAACTCAGAGGGGGAGTGTAGGAAGTTGGCTCTGTATGTAGTATTTCAAAGTAAGAAATAGCATGCACAAAGTCCAAGGGTTTCCCTTAGAGGTAAGATAGTGGCAAAAAGAGATAATTCTAATGCTCTATTTTGTGGTAGTGTGGTCGAGCAGTAGGCTTATCAGAGGGTAGTGTTAAGCATTTGTTGTACACACACAGGCAATAAATAAGTAACACACACTCAAACACAATTCCAGGCCAATTGTTTTTTATATAGAAAAATATATTTTCTTAGTTTATTTTAAGAACCACAGGTTCAAGATTTACAATCAATACTTTAAATGAAAGGTACTTCACTCAGGTATCATAGGAACTTTGAATCAGCAAAATAGCATGTACAGTTTTGGCAAAAATGGCAAAATAAGCTATTTTAAAACTAGACATTGCAAATTTCAACAGTTCCTGGGGGAGGTAAGTATTTGTTAGTTTTGCAGGTAAGTAAACCACCTACAGGGTTCAAAGTTGGGTCCAAGGTAGCCCACCGTTGGGGGTTCAGTGCAACCCCAACGTTACCACACCAGCAGCTCAGGGCCGGTCAGGTGCAGAGGTCACAGTGGTGCCCAAAACGCATAGGCTTCAATGGAGACGGGGTGCCCCGGTTCCTGTCTGCCACCAGGTAAGTACCCGTGACTTCAGTGGGCAGACCAGGGGGGTTTTGTAGGGCACCGGCGGGGACACAAGTCAACACAAAAAGTACACCATCAGCGGCATGGGGGAGGCTGGATGCAGAGTGCAAACAGGCGTCGGGTTTGCAATAGAGTTCAATGGCAGACCCAGGGGTCTCTTCAGCGATGCAGGCAGGCCAGGGGGGGCTTCTCGGGGTAGCCACCACTTTGGCAAGGGAGAGGGCCACCTGGGGGTCGCTCCTGCACTGGAGGTCGGATCCTTCAGGTCCTGGGGGCTGCAGGTGCAGTGTCTTTACCAGGTGTCGGGTTTTTAGAAGCAGGCAGTCGCGGTCAGGGTGAGCCTCTGGATTCCCTCTGCAGGCGTCGCTGGGGTGGCTCAGGGGGGTCAACTCTGGCTACTCACAGTGTCGTAGTTGCCGGGGAGTCCTCCCTATAGTGTTGGTTCTCCACAGGTCGAGCCGGGGGCGTCGGGTGCAGAGTGGAAAGTCTCACGCTTCCGGCGGGAAACGTGCAGTCCTTTAAAAGTTGTTTCTTTGTTGCAAAGTTGTAGCTTCTTTGGAACAGAGCCGCTGTCCTCTGGAGTTCTTGGTCCTTCTAGATGCAGGGTAGCCTTCTGAGGCTTCAGAGATCGCTGGATCCTGGGGAAGCGTCGCTGTTGCAGTTTTTCTTGAAGTGGGGAGAAGGGCCGGTAGGGCTGGGGCCAAAGCAGTTGGTGTCTCCGTCTTCTCTGCAGGGCTTTCAGGTCAGCAGTACTTCTTCATCTTCAGGTTGCAGGAATCTATCTTCCTAGGTTCTGGGGGCCCCTAAATACTCAATGTAGGGGTGTGTTTAGGTCTGAGGGTTAGTAGCCAATGGCTACTAGCCCTGAGGGTGGCTACACCCTCTTTGTGCCTCCTCCCTGAGGGGAGAGGGCACATCCCTAATCCTATTGGGGGAATCCTCCATCTGCAAGATGGAGGATTTCTAAAAGTCAGAGTCACCTCAGCTCAGGACACCTTAGGGGTTGTCCTGACTGGCCAGTGACTCCTCCTTGTTTTTCTCATTATCTCCTCCGGCCTTGCTGCCAAAAGTGGGCCCGTGGCCGGACGGGGCGGGCATCTCCACTAGCTGGAATGCCCCGTGGCGCTGTAACAAAGGGGGTGAGCCTTTGAGGCTCACCGCCAGGTGTTACAGTTCCTGCAGGGGGAGGTGAGAAGCACCTCCACCCAGTACAGGCTTTGTTACTAGCCACAGAGTGACAAAGGCACTCTCCCCATGTGGCCAGCAACATGTCTGGTGTGTGGCAGGCTGGCAAAACTAGTCAGCCCAAACTGGAAGTCGGTATGTTTTCAGGGGGCATCTCTAAGATGCCCTCTGGGGTGTATTTCACAATAAAATGTACACTGGCATTAGTGTGCATTTATTGTGCTGAGAAGTTTGATACCAAACTTCCCAGTTTTCAGTGTAGCCATTATGGTGCTGTGGAGTTCTTGTTTGACAGACTCCTAGACCATATACTCTTATGGCTACCCTGCACTTACAATGTCTAAGGTTTTGCTTAGACACTGTAGGGGCATAATGCTCATGCACCTATGCCCTCACCTATGGTATAGTGCACCCTGCCTTAGGGCTGTAAGGCCTGCTATAGGGGTGACTTATCTATGCCATAGGCAGTGTGGGTTTGGCATGGCACCCTGAGGGGAGTGCCATGTCGACTTAGTCATTTTCTCCCCACCAGCACACACAAGCTGGCAAGCAGTGTGTCTGTGCTGAGTGAGGGGTCCCCAGGGTGGCATAAGACATGCTGCAGCCCTTAGAGACCTTCCCTGGCATCAGGGCCCTTGGTATCAGGGGTACCAGTTACAAGGTACTTACCTGGATGCCAGGGTGTGCCAATTGTGGAGACAAAGGTACAGTTTTAGGGAAAGAACACTGGAGCTGGGGCCTGGTTAGCAGGCCTCAGCACACTTTCAAATCATAACTTGGCATCAGCAAAGGCAAAACGTCAGGGGGTAACCATGCCAAGGAGGCATTTCCTTACAGAGAGGTATAGGGCGAGAGGGATGAGGAAAGGAGGAGAGGTGAGGAATGAAGTGTGACAAGTAAGTGATGAAGGGTGAGTGAAAGAGTGGGAGATAAAGAGTTAAAATAAGGGATGAGGGATGTGGAGGGGCAAGTGTGGGATGAGGGGTGAGGGATGAAACATGAAAACATAGGTTGCGTAGTGCATAGTGAGGTATGTGAAGGGACGAGAGGTGAGAGATGAGTTATATATGGGGTAATGCATGGTGGCTGATTAATAGTGAGGGATAACGATTGTGGGTAGAGAAGGGAGGGGTGAGGAAAAAGTGACAACCAGAAGAAGGGCATTTAAGTCCTCATTCATAATTTGCCATCCTGCTTGCCTTCCACCAGTGCAACCAATCAATCAATCATTGAATTTATAAAGCGCTCTATGTACCCATGAGCGTTTCAAGGCACTGGGGGGGGGGGGGCGGGGGGTAGCTGCTGTTACTGATCGAAGAGCCAGGAGTTGAGGAGTCTTCTGAAGGTGAGTAGGTCTTGGGTCTGTTGCAGGTTGGTAGGGAGAGTGTTCCAGGTCTTGGCAGCGAGGTATGAGAAGGATCTTCCGCCGGAGGTCTTTCGTTGGATGCGGGAAACGACAGCGAGGGCGGGGTTTGCGGAGCGAAGCTGATGGGTGGGGGTGTAGAAGCTGAGTCTGTTGTTCAGGTAGGCTGGTCCGGTGTCGTGGAGTGCTTTGTGAGCGTGGGTAAGAAGCTTGAAAGTGATCCTCTTGTCCATGGGGAGCCAGTGAAGGTTTCTCAGGTGGTGGGAGATGTGGCTGCGGCGGGGTATGTCGAGGATCAGCCGGGCGGAGGCGTTTTGGATGCGTTGGAGGCGTCGTAGGTCTTTTGCCGGGATGCCTGTGTAGAGTGCGTTGCCGTATTGTAGCCTGCTGCTGACGACGGACTGTGTCACCGTTCTTCTTGTTTCTGTCGGGATCCACTTGTAGATCCTACGGAGCATGCGGAGTGTGTTGTAGCAGGAGGAGGAAACTGCGTTGACCTGTTTAGACATGGTGAGGGAGGAGTCGAGGACGAAGCCCAGGTTGCGTGCGTGGTCGGTCAGTGTCAGTGGGGTTCCTAGCGAGGTAGGCCACCAGGAGTCGTTCCAGGCAGAGGGGCTGGGTCCGAGGATGAGGACCTCCATCTTGTCCGAATTCAGTTTTAGACGGCTGCTTCTCATCCATTCAGCGATGGATTTCATTCCCTCGTGGAGGTTGGTTTTGGCGGTGCGCGGGTCCTTGGTGAGGGGGAGGGTGAGCTGTGTGTCGTCGGCGTAGGAGAGAATGTTGAGGTTGTGTTGTCGGGCCACTTGTGCGAGGGGGGCCATGTAGATGTTGAACAGCATCGGGCTATGGGATGAGCCTTGGGGGACACCGCAGATGATGTCGGTGGCTTCGGAGCGGAAGGGGGGGGAGGCGGACTCTCTGGGTTCTGTCGGAGAGGAATGAGATGATCCAATCGAGGGCTTTTCCTTGAATTCTGGTTTCGTGGAGGCTTGTTTTCAGGGTGCGGTGGCAGACTGTGTCGAAGGTGGCAGATAGGAGGATGAGGGCTGATGTTTCGCCGTTGTCCATTTGGCACCTGATGTCGTCTGAGGCGGCGAGAAGGGCGGTCTCAGGGCTGTGGTTTTGTCTGAAGCCGGACTGGGAGGGGTCCAGAATGTCGTTGTCTTCGAGGTGGCTGGTTAGTTGTGTGTTGACGATTTTTTCAATGACCTTCGCTGGGAAAGGGAGTAGGGAGATCGGTCGGAAATTCTTGAGGTCGTTGGGGTCTGCTTTGAGCTTCTTGAAGAGGGCGCGGATTTCTGCGTGCTTCCAACTTTCCGGGAATGTCGCTGTTTTGAAGGAGATATTGATGATCTTCCGTAGTTGGGGGGCGATGGTAGAGTCAGCTTTGTTGTATACGTGGTGGGAACAAGGGTCTGACAGAGATCCTGAGTGGATGGAGTTCATGATCTTGCGTGTCTCTGTGTCGTTGACGTTGGTCCAGGAGGTCAGCCGGTTTGCACAGGTGGAGCTTTCGTGGGTGGGGTCTGGCGTGGGTGTGGCATTGAAGCTGTTGTGGATGTCAGTGATCTTTCGGCGGAAAAAGGTGGACAGCGCGTCGCAGAGTTCTTGGGATGGTGGGATGTCATTGACGTTGGCGCTGGGGTTGGAGAGTTCTTTCACGATGCTGAAGAGCTCTTTGCTGTCGTGTGCGTTGTTGTCCAGGCGGTCTTTGAAGTGGGATCATTTGGCTTGTCTGATGAGTTGGTGATGCCTCCGGGTGGCGTCCTTGTGGGCTGTGAGGCTGTCAGGTGTGCGTTCGTGGAGCCATTCCTTTTTTGGTTTCTGGCAGTTGCGCTTGGAGTTTAGGAGCTCGTCGGTGAACCAGGTGGCTTCTCTTCTGGCTTGGTTGTCGGTGGGTTTCTTGAGTGGCGCGAGGTTGTTGCCCCAATCGTTGATCCACAGTGTGAGGTTGTGGGCGGCGGTGTCTGGGTCGGTGGGGTTGGAGGGTGGGTTCTGGGAGAGGGTGTTGGTAAGCTGGTCTTCAGTAACTTTGCTCCAGCATCGGCGGGGTGGTTGTTGGGTGCGGTGGTGCTCGGTATTTTTCTTGTAAGTGAAGTGGATACAGTGGTGGTCGGTCCAATGGAGTTTGGTGGTATGGTTGAAGGTGATGTGGGCACTTGAGGAGAAGATGGGATCAAGCGTGTGGCTGGCGATGTGGGTGGGTGTGTTGACGAGTTGTCTGAGGCCGTGGTTGGTGAAGTTGTCAATCAGAGTAATAACGAAACGGCACAATGCACAAGTCTAGCGAAGCTTACCAGAGTAAATTACTCTGTCGCCTTCACCGAGGTGCTGAGTGCCAAACTTTAAAGTTTGTACTGGCCTGGTTAACATTTCAAGCATTGACAGGAACCACCGTTCCTTCTCTGCCAACATTTAAATTTGACCCTAAGCATGATAGAATCGAAGTAAAGAATGAGGAATTAAAAAGATGGAAAGGGCTGAGGAATTAAAAATTGTGAGACAGCAAAAATGAGTAATTGGTAAGGACTGATGAGAAGTGTTAAGGAGTGAGAGGGGATACATGAGGAGTAAAGAATGTGGAGAGATGAGGGATGAGGGCTGCTGGATAAGAATTAAGGTAAGACATAAGTTAACCATGAAAGAATGGATGAGGGGGAAGCATGAGAAATGAGGGATGAGTAATCAGGAGCGAGAGCTCAGGATTGATGAGTGATGTATAAGAAATGAGGTAAGAAAGAGGAAAAGTAAAATGAGGATTAAAGGATGAGTACCGATGAATTAAAAATGAGTAGTGGGTGTTGTAGAGTGCGAAATAATAAGTGAGATTCAAAATGAGAGATTTGACATGAGGTATGGGTACTGTGTAGCGAGGAAGTAATTAATGGAAGATAAATGAGGACCTTAGGAGTGAGGGATGAGTACGAGATTGAGGATAATGTATTGCATGTGAGGAATGAGGAGAAATGGACAAGGACTGGCTAGTAAGGCATAAGGAATAAGAGGTGAAGCTCGAGTAGTGAGAGATGTGAAATAAGGAGTAAAGGATGAGGACTAAAAGCTGATAAATGAGGAAATTAAGTTGAAGGGCGAGGACGACAAATAAGGGATGCATGAAAACATGTCAAGCCAGGCTGTGTCCAAGATGGGGGACCCTGCCATGTTCTGGATTCAGTGCCCTGACATGGATGAGGATCGGTGGTGACAGTGGTGCAGCTTTGCAAATTCAGTTGGTGGGCCTCCCTAGGCCCAGCCTCTGGCTGGTATTCCATGTAAAAAAGCTGGTTGGCCCCACTTTGTCACTTCTGTAGTGATGGCTGGCAGCAGCCCGTACAGCAGACACTGAGGAGGATATATAAGTGGGCCCATGGAGACAGGTGAGTGTCATGGGGGTTCGAGAGGTGCCTGCTCAAGCTTCCCGGTACTGGGGGATATGCCAGTAAGGCGAGGCTTTCCATGAAGGTACCGACCAAGGGTGACATGATCTTGTGGAGCTCCTGGGTGTCTTGAGTCAGGATGGGGCTGCCCTTGTCTGGGTCTGTTGCTGATGCCCACCACTGAGGCACATACATCCTGGTGAAGTCTGAGTTAACCTGGTGCTATTTACAGGTACTATATAGCACATCTTTGCCCCAGTGCAAATGCTTGGCCTACACGTGCCTCTACATGGCATTTGGCCCCCCTGAGACCCTACTGCAAATTGATTGACTGCCGCACCACGCTACTGGAACTAACCTCAGGGGGAGCTCGTTGGACTTCCAGTGCCAGGATCAAAAGTGGAAATGGACACTAATGTATCCATGGTGTAACATTCTGCTGGGTGTCCAGTCCCTTGTCCTAGCAACGTGGGAGTGTGCTGGAGAGGAGTGGATCATGTTGAGAATGGTGAGATCTGTGGCATATATATTATAGGGTGTGCTGCCTCTACTCATAGCTTAGTTTCCACCACCAGCCACAGCATCCCTCAATGATCGTACATCGGCACCCTACTGGGAATGGGGCAGGGCCATACTGCCTACACCCATGTATGTATGATGGGTAAGGGTGACACTATGCAAGCTAAATTGCATTGTGAAGCCAAGAAGACAGGTATAGCTCACTCATCAGATCAATCATTATCCTCACAGAGTGCCACCGCAGATCCAGATGACGGCAAAATGTATTTGCCCCTAGAGCATATCCAGTAAAGCCTGTGGCTTCTATAGATAACAAGATTGAAATGCTTTACTCCAGAGTGGACAAGCTAACCACTGTACTCAGTAATCCAAAATGGATTACAACAGCTGAAAGTGGAATTCCCACTCTCAAGGATAACACAGCTGTTTACAATAAACAAACATCAGTAAAGTGCTAAATGTTATAAAATTGAAGAACAAGCACTTGGAGCCAGATCATTTTGCAACATTCTGTGGATCATAGGTATGCCTGAGAAAATGAACAGAGGGGATATGGCTTCTCAAATCCCTCTTTGGAGCTGACAGCTTTTCACACTGTTTGCTATAGAAAGGGCTCACCGATTCCTGGGCCCTAGACACTCACCTGGTGCCCGTATATCCATAGAATTCTAACCTTTAGTTTTCGGAATGCAGATCTGAGTGACAGATACTGAGCTAAACAATACTTGCCCTACAAGCTTACAAGTTTAAACTACTTTCTCTTTGAAATACTGTGAAACCTCTGATTGAGGCATCCACTTAACAAGTGTGGGAGTTGCACCCAATGGCAAACCTGCTTTTTGATGTGAGTTACAGATGTCTTATAGCTATCTGTGATAATCTTGGTTGATCCACACAGCCAAATATTTGTTGGAGTTTGTCCTCCAAAGCAGGTAAAAATCCAATTAATGAGTCTGCATTGCCTGTGTTAATGGGAAAATTATGCATTTATTCCAATTGATTGCAATACCCAATAGTGCTTTAAATAAGGGTGACTCTCGGGTAACCTTGCTGATGTTTTGTTTTGAGTTGGATAGGTGCAGCGTGATATCATTAGCCTATAAAGACAGCAGCAGATTTTGTGGGGACATATCTACTTTTATTTACTTGGCATCCATACCAGGATTAAAAAACAAAGGTTGGAATGTTTATGAAAATCCAATCATTTCAACATCCTATAAAGCTGACATGTTTCAGACCAAAGATTCTGCCAATAGAGGTAATTCAGCTTTCATCTGTGGTTCTCTACCTTCCTGCCTAGGGGCAAATATCCAGGGTATACCAATAACCTTTTTTATTACTGTATCCCTGCATCTGTCCAGAAAAAGATCATCTATGAGCTCCCACTTAGTTGCTTGAGCGTTAGGGGCAGGAAGGGAGAAAGAGAAGGAGCTGCAGTCTCCTGAGTTCCCAGGAGCAGGTTGTCATGACAAGCATGCTGCATGGAATAGAGTGGCACTCCCCCATCTCTTAAGCCTCAGTTCTAGCTGGGGAACTTCCATCTCAATATCAGTAATCCTTGGGCAAACAAGACCAGATGTCAAGTGGCTGCCTCAATCAGACTCTACATCTCGGATTGGTCATTCCTTACCCTTCAACCTAAATCCCTCATTCATCAGCTTTTAGTCCTCATTCTTTACTCCTCATTTTCCAAATCTCTTACTCAAGCTTCATCTCTTATTCCTTATACCTTACTAACCAGCCCTTGTTCCTCTCTCCTCATTTCTCACTTGTCATCCATCACCCTAATCACATATTCATCATCCCTCACTCCTAATGTCCCCATGTATCATCCATTAATTCCTTCCTCACTACACAGTAGGCATACCTCATGTCAGATCTCTCATTTTGAATCTCTCACTTCTTTTTCTGCACTTCACAAAACCCACTCCTCATTTTCAATTTCTCACTTTTTATTGTTTACTTCTTACCTCTTTTCTTATACCTCACTCATCAGTCCTCAGCTCTCACTCCTGATTACTCACCCTACACTTTTTACCCTTCCCCTTCATTCATTACTTTCATGGTTAACTCATGTCACCTTAATTCGTATCCATCAGCCCTCATCCCTCATCTCTCCACATGCTTTCTCACTCATGTAACCCCTCTCAATCCAGAACACTCACTCATCAGTCCTTAACCATTAGTCATGTTAGCTGTTTCCTGATTTCTCATTCCTCAGCCCTTCCCTTCTTCCTCGCTCCTCATTCTTCACTTTGCCTCTATCATGCTTTAGGTCCAATTTAAATGTTGGCAGAGAGGGAACGGTAGTTCATGTCAATGCTTGAAATGTCCACCGGGCAAGTAGACATTTTAAATTTCATCCCACAGTTGTCCCTCTACATCTCTCATTCCTTATTCCATCTCCTCATTCCTCACTCTTCCACTCACTCTTCATCACTTACTTGCCACACTTCATTCCTCACCTCTCCTTCTTTGCTCATCCCTCACTGCTCTTACCTCCCTTTCTGAGAAATTAGTGAAATGGACAAATGATGATACCTTAAAATGATACCACAGTGTCAGTTTAAGGACATGTTGATCACTTGCATCTCAGACCTCTGTTCTCTTTCCTCCTTATAGCACCCTCTTGCCCTCACTACTCTTTTTTCACTTCTCATACTGATTTAATCAACCTTCTGTCCCCATTATTATCTATCACTCCTCAATGCTCAGCCCCGATATCCAACTCCTTATTCTTCAATCCTCATTTGTTAACTCTCATCCCTGACTTTTTCAATTACCTCTCCTCCAGGCTCACTTCTCATCCTTCACTTCT
This sequence comes from Pleurodeles waltl, assembly GCF_031143425.1. Taxonomy (NCBI): domain Eukaryota; kingdom Metazoa; phylum Chordata; class Amphibia; order Caudata; family Salamandridae; genus Pleurodeles; species Pleurodeles waltl. Next base: position 846,070,948 of record NC_090436.1, read on the forward strand.
CATATTTTCTGTCATCCCTCACTCCCCTTCTCCTTCTCCCTCATTCCTCATGACTCAATCCTCACCACTTATTGCTTTCTCTTAATGGCTCACTAATTCACCAACTTCCCTCACTCTTAATCCCTTAGTGCACTCTTGACCTGATTTCTTACTATACAGCCCTAATCCATCACTGCTCACTCATCCACTCTTCAACAGTGCGATTGGAAAAATGATGTTTTCCTAAAATGTCCACCACCTTGCCCTTTTTGAGATAATTTGATCCCTCTCTCCTCATGAAAACTTCTCTGTATTCATCCCACATTTGTCACTCATCAGGCCTCAATGTTCCCACATTTTTTGCCCCTCACTGAAGCCTCGCCAATGAACCTTCAGTCCTTAGCCCTCAGACATCTTCTCTCATTCTTTATTTCTCATCTCTCATTAATCATCCATCATTCCTCCCTTTTCATCCTTCAAATATGCTGTACCTAATCCCTTTTAAGACATTCTTATTGCTCACTCCTCTTGGCTTAGTCATCACCCCTCATTCTTCAGTCCTCATCCCTTAAACCATATCTGTCATACATCACTCCCATTGCCTCATCTGACACTCCCATTCCTTGTAACCCATCTTTCATGTCCCACCTCCAGTCCCTCTTCCTTCGATAGCCACTTCTTACCTCTTGCACCTCATCACTCATTCTTCTTCCCTCACATTCCCTTCATTCTTCCTCACCACTTACCTCTAATCGCTGATTCTATATCTCACTTGGTTCACCTTTTCTTTTCGCTTTGCGTGATGAGTGAAATTGGAAAACTATGATGTCCTAAAATGTATGCTATCCTGTCTATTATAGGACAGTCTAATCCTGCATGCACCATGCCTCTGTTCTTATTGTTCTTTCCTAATCACTCATCTCTATCTCCAATTTTCTTTGTCCTAATGACTTACTCATCACCCCTCATTCATTACACCTCCTTCCTTTACCCTCACCCTCACCCAATCCGTTTTCCAAATAGTGAAAAAGGCCAACAGGCCGGCGGTAAAAAAAATGGAATCACGACCGTGGCGGAAACCGCCAACATAGACAGCCACTTTAACACTCAGACCGGTGGGTTGACCACTGCTTTATCCTGGGGAGTGCCAAGCCACAGTATCTCAAGTGGATGCCTTACTCCACTGGTTCTGGAGGGGGCCTTGTGCCCAGAGTGCTTCATCCTGCCAAGGACTTAGGTAGTGGATGCCTTACTCCACTGGTTCTGGAGGGGGCTTTGTGCCCAGAGTGCTTCATCTTGCCAAGGATAGAGGTAGTGGATGTAAATCTCCACTGGTTCTGGAGGGGGCCTTGTGCCCAGAGGATTCATCCTGCTCGTGGCGGCCTCAGTAGCATTGGAAGCTTTGGAGCTCAATGGCCTGCGGTGCTGGTGGCGGCGGTGTCCTGTTCAGCGGTGCTGGTGGCTGCGGTGTCCTTGGCAGCGTTGCTGGTGGCGGCGGTGTCCTGTTCAGCGGTGCTTGTGGCGACGGTGTCCTTGGCAGCAGTGCTTGTGGCGGCGGTGTCCTTGGCAGCGGTGCTGGTATCAGCTGTGTCCTGGTCGGCGGTGCTGGTGGCAGCGTTGTCCTTGGCAGCGGTGCTGGTGGCGGTCTTGTCCGCTGTGCAGGTTTTCGCAGACTTGCCTGTTTTTCTGTGCACCTTCCCCACCTTGGATGGTGGCGCAGCTGTCTTCCCACTCCCAACTGTACCCCTGGGAGAGGCTTTGGTGGTAGATGTTTTGCCTCTCTCCCTCCGGGCACTGGCCAACTTTTTGTGCTTTTGAGGTGGGGGACTCTCCGTGGTCTGGCTCCTTGGCACACTGGCTGCCCTGCTGTTTGGCGCACTCCAGAAGCCGGTTACTATTGGCACCACTGTTCCCGCAGATGTTGTGGCTGAGGTGCTAGGTTGGGACCTGGAAAGGCGGGCCCTAGGAGACTGAAGGGTTGGGGGAGGTGAAGGGAAGAGGTCAAGGTTGGACAAGAAAAGTTTTTGGGACACACTGGGAAGGGTAGATGGAGGGGGTTTGGGAGTGGAGGAAGAGGTAGTGGTTGTAGGAGGTGTACGTCTGGTGACTTTGGGTGAAGGTGCATGGGCTGGAGGCTGTTGTGAGGTGGATGGCTGTTGGGTGGGTGTGTGGCTGCGTTTGTGTACTTTGGGAGGTGGGCTCACAGACACACTGGGAGAGGACACAGGGGATGTGTGAATGGTAGTGGGGGTGGTGACTGCACGTGAGCGGGGTGTGGTGGTGGGTGTGCTGGTGATGGAGGTAGTGGCTGAAGATGTAGTGCATGCAGGTGTGAGTGGAGATGAGACTGGGAGGGAGGAGGGAGATGAGGAGGAGGGGGACACAGTGGAGGCAGTGGATGTTGGTATGTCTGCATGTGTATGATGCTTGCGTGAGTGCCTGTGGGATGTGTGGTGCTTATGTTTGCCTGAGCTTCCTTTGTGTGCTGACGTGTGTGCATGCTGGTCTGATAGTGTGCTTGGGATAGGCTAAGGTACAGGGGTTTGGGTCTGGGTGGAGGAAGTTGGAGGGGGGAGGCTAGAGACAGGGACAATGGCTGCCATCAGTGCTGAGGCGAGAGTCTGAAAAGCTCGCTGTTGGGCTGCCTGACCAGACTGAATGCCCTCCAGGTATGCATTGGCCTGTTGCAACTGCCTCTCTACACTCTGGATGCAATTCAAAATGGTAGACTGCCCAACAGTGTGGGACCTGAGGAGGTCAATGGCCCCTCACTGAGGGCAGCAGGGCTGACTGGGGCAGGGCCTGAGGTGCCTGGGGTGAAGGAGATGCCCACCCTCCTGGTGAGCGGCCACTGGGCACACGCTGAGGGGCTGCTGGGAGGGCGGTGCTGGTAGGGGGGGTGGCGGCTGTACCTGTAGATGCAGTGGGCACAGAGACTCCCACCACCGCAAGGGAGCTCCCATCAGAGGAGGAGTCCGTGTTGCTGGTCTCAGTTCCTGTCCCCGTCGTGGAGCTCTCCTTGCCCTCCATCCCACTGGTGGCTTCTGACTCCGTTGTGTCGCCCTCCAGGGCCATGTGGGATGCAGCTCCCTCCTGCTCCGGTGCCACTGCTCCTCTGCCTGATGATGCTAATGCACACAAGAACAGGGAGACCACAAAAAGGGGGGGGGGGAGACAGAAGAAAGACATGTTGAGTGCATCCAATACCGGTACCGTTGGCGGACACTACAGATACAGAAGCCCCCTGCACTACGCTGTGCACTTAGAGTTCCCTAATTAATCACAGGGACATGGGTTACAAGGCCTATGCCCGATTGCTGCACACATGGAAGTCACAGGAGCCTGACTAGGTGTAGTTGGCTCTGAACACAGGTGGGGTGGGGTGCCACAGAGCCTGCCTTAAGAAGGGACCTTGCCTACTAAACTCACACTGGCCTAGGGGAACCCACAGCCCACCTCCCCCACCCAGACACCTACAATGTGCGCTGAATCAGCAGAATGAGAGAGTACTCACCCCCTTGTGGCTGCTGTGATGCCCTCTAGTGGCCATCCAACTCCGGATACGCCACCGCCAGGATCCGGAACATCAGGGGGGTCCCGGTGCGACGGGCACCCCTCCCACGTTGGGAGGCCATCCCCAGCTGGGCCTCCGCCGCCTTCTTGTTCCAGCAGCGAATGTCCTCCCATCTATTACGGCAGTGAGTGCTCTGTCTGTGGTGGACCCCCAGGGTCCAGACTTCTTTGGCGATGGCACGCCAAATATCCTTCTTCTGGTGGGCGCTGACCTACAGGAATAGTACAGGGGAAAAGGGGAAGATATAACCGTCCGCACCATCACAGTCATTGGCCCGCATCTCTACCCTTGCCATGACGCACATGCACTCACTGTCGTATTATGCACACCTCATTCCCCCCCCCATCTTTCATCAACACCACTCAACACAGGCATTGCCCATTTGGCATGCTCACAGTGTACTTACCTGTTTGTCTGGAGGACCGTAGAGTAGCGTGTACTGGGGAGGACTGAGGTCACAGCAGCACTTACAGTGTAGGTCCTCTCCTGTCGAAGATCAGGTATCAAGTGATTGAACAGACAGAAAATGGCTGTGACGTCCGCGGCGGTGCGTACCGTCACCGCCGGCGTACATCGTCATTGGCTCCTGGGACCCATATGGTCCAATGTTAACCAATGCAGGATTGAGCCTACAGCAACGGTGTACAACGCCAGCGCAGTTACCTCATATCCCCTTGTCCCATATTACAGGTCAGGCAGCCGCCATTTCAGGGGGCCACTTGGCATTAATTTTGACTGCATCACACATACCTAGGCCTTGCTTAAACACTAATACAGCCATACATCGATTTTCAAACATTTTGCTATAAAGTTGTGTTTCCGTACCTCAGTGTTGGTTGACTCTCTGCTCGCTGTTCTACTCCATAGAGCACGTCTGATGGGGCAGGTGAGGAGATGGCAGCATCCTCCGGTGTACAGACCACTGGTGGACCTGTCGACAATGGAGGAGCGACATGTAATTGTCACATACAGACTTGATCTTACCACAATCCTGGAACTGTGTGCCCAGTTGGAGCCAGACCTGATGTCAGCTATCCGCCATCCCACAGGAATCCCCCCTCTAGTGCAGGTCCTGTCAGTCCTCCATTTCCTAGCAAGTGGGTCTTTTGAAACAACAGTGGCCATTGCATCAGGGATGTCCCAGCCTATGTTCTCCAACGTGTTGTCCAGAGTGTTGTCTGCCCTGCTGAAAGACATGCGCTGCTACATCGTTTTCCCTCAGGTGGAGGATTTGCCTACATACAGTGAAAGGTGACTTCTATGCCCTGGGACATATTCCCAACATCATAGGTGCCATTGATGGGACACATGTGAACTTGCCCCCCGCAGGAGTGAACAGGTGTACAGAAACCTAAAGAGTTACCATTCTATGAATGTGCAGATGGTGTGTTTGGCCGACCAGTACATCTCCGAAGTAAATGCCAAGTTTCCTGGCTCAGTGCATGACGCTTACATTCTGCGGAATAGCAGCATCCCTTATGTGATGGGGCAACTCCAGAGGCACCGTGTGTGGCTATTAGGTGAAGACATGGACCCAATTCAGTGTGACTAGGTGTCTCGGTCTGGGGATGTCCCTAAGAGTTAGTGTGTGTCTAACAGTTGTCCCTCGTCATTTGCAGGTGACTCTGGCTACCCCAACCTGTCATGGCTACTGACCCTAGTGAGGAATCCCAAGACAAGGGCAGAGGAACCTACAATGAGGCCCATGGGCGAACTAGGAGGATTATAGAGAGGACCTTCGGCCTCATGAGGACCAGGTTCCGGTGCCTCCGTATGACAGGTGGTTCCCTATTCTACTCACCAAAGAAGGTGTGCCAGATCATCGTGGCCTGCTGTATGCTTCACAACTTGGCTTTGCGACGACAGGTGCCTTTTCTGCAGGAGGATGGTCCAGATGGAGGTGTTGTGGCAGCTGTGGAGCCTGTGGACAGTGAAAACGAGAAAGCAGAAGAAGAGGACATAGACAACAGGAACACGGTGATCCAGCAATACTTCCAGTGAGACACAGGTGAGAAGACAACACTGCCTGCTACATCTGATTTAATTCTTCTACCTCTCATCTGTCTGTCATTTTCAGGAATGTCCATGGCAGAGTCTAGTCTATTAGTCTCACAGGTGCATTGTCCATAGGGGCATAGGAAGTGGAGCTAGGGCAGTTTAAGTATGGACATGGTGACAAAGTGGGACAGAAGGATGACAATCAGGGTGGTCTCATTTCTTGGCGGGGGTCTTGCCATTGTTTTCTGTCTTTATCCTGGATGTCAGGGACCACTTGCGGGGTGGTTCTCCATCTGCAGGGGGTGGGGTGCTGGTGTCGTGGTCCTGTGGCAGTGCCTCCAGTCCACTAGCACCGGCGGAGGTGGTGGGCAGTTCATCGTCCAGGCTAGTGTCAGGGGCCCCTTCTTGTGCCACAGTGTCCATCCTGGTGTTGACGAGTTCCTTCAGCACCCCTACAATGGTGCCCAGGGTGGAATTGATGGATTTGAGTTCCTCCCTGAACCCCAAATACTGTTCCTCCTGCAGCCGCTGGGTCTCCTGAAACTTGGCTAGTACCGTTGCCATCGTCTCCTGGGAATGGTGGTAGGCTCTCATGATGTTGGAGAGGGCCTCGTGGAGAGTGGGTTCCCTGGGTCTGTCCTCCCCCTATCACACAGAAGCCCTCCCAGTTCCCCTGTGTTCCTGGGCCTCTTTCCCCTGAACCGTGTGCCCCCTACCACTGCCCCCAGGTCCCTGGTATTGTTGGGGTGGTGGGTTAGCCTGGGTTCCCTGTAGTGGTGGACACACTGCCGCTTGACGTGTCCTGGGGACAGAGGGATGGGCCCGCTGGGTGGGTGCTGTGCTGGTGTTTCCAGAGGGGGGAAGCTCTGTAGTGGCCTTTGCCAGTGTGAGGGTAACCGACTGTCCGAGGTCCCAGATGGGCTGGGCTGGTCATCTTGATCCAGTTGGACAGATTGGCTGTCATCACTGTGGGCCTCTTCTGTCGGTGGAGTGGACATGTCTGGACCCTCCTGTCCGGTGACGTTGGGTAGGGGTCCTGCAGTGGTGTAAAGGCATGATTATTGCATCTGTGTGTGCCATGGTGTGCAATGGGTGGGTTACCCTGTACCCCAGTGCTTCCATTCTTGTGTGGGACCTTCTGTGATAATGGTTTATGGGGGTGTATGGGTATGTGCAGTAGACATGCTTTGGTGATGGGTGTCCATGCTTTGGTGTTGCATGCAGGGCTTGGGTTTGGGATGTTTGGTTTGTGATAGTGTGACATATGTGAGGAGTTGGAGTGATGGGGGTGAGGGCGAGGGTAGGGGTATGTGATAGCATGCAGGTAGGGTGGGGGATATGGTAGTTAAAGGTTTGACCTACTAGAGTCTATTCCTCCAGCTACTCCTGCGAGGCCCTCAGGATGCAGTATAGCCAAGATATAGGTCGTTCCACCTCTTCCTGATGTCATCCCGTGTTCTTGGGTGCTGTCCCACTGCATTGACCCTGTCCACGATTCTGTGCCATAGCTCCATCTTCCTAGCTATGGAGGTGTGCTGCACCTGTGATCTGAATAGCTGTGGCTCTACCCGGATGATTTCCTCCACCATGACCCTGAGCTCCTCTTCCGAAAACCTGGGGTGTCTTTGCGGTGCCATGGGGTGATGTGGGTGATGTGTGGGGTGGTGTGTGTTGTGATGTGTGGGGTGATATTTAGAGGTGTGTTGTGTGAGGTGCGTGGATATTGTGTGAGTGATGGTGTTGAGTACCTGTGGATGCTAGTGTTGTTTCTGGTGGTGTCTTTCTCTGGCCTTCTGTCACAATTGTTGTTGTAGGGGTTTGTGGGTGATGTCGGTGTGTGTTTTATATTTTATTGGGCGTGTGGGAGTGGTGTGTGTATGTGTATCAGGTGTGTGTATTTCAATTTGTCCAATGTGGTAGTGTTTTGTAAATGTGTGTGTATTTTGAGCGTGGATTTGTGAGTCGTGATAGTGTGGGGGTATTCCTGTTGGCGTGACGTTGTAGGTTTTGTGTGGGTGTCTAGATTTTGGCGGATTCCGAGCTGTGGGTCATAATATCTGTGGCGGAATGCTGCGGCAGCGGCAGTTTGTTGGCGGTCTTCTGCACGGCGGTAAGCGGCTTTTACCGTCAATGTTGTAATGACCCCCTATATTTCAGAAATATAGTGTACCACAGTGTATTTACAATTTTAAAACATATTTAGGCCCAGATTTATACTTGCTTTGCGCCAAATTTATGTCATTTTTTTCTTCACAAATCTGGCACAAACCTAACTCCAAATTTATACTTTGGCGCTGAACCCATCTAGCGCCAAAGTTTTAGAGTTAAAGTAATTTTTTGCTAGCGGGAAACTACCTTGCGTCAATGAGATGCAAAAAATGACGATATGGCCTAAGCGCCATAGCGCCATATCTATCCCGCTGTGCTAAAATCAAGCACAGGGGAATGGGCCCTTAAATAATGGCACTGAGCAGCTTGCACCAATATTTAAGGCCTGGGTCAGGACAGGTGTTAGGAGGCCTGTGAGCCTATTTCCAGAAATCATGGAATGGGCTCACAGGTGCCCTTCCCTGGTCTTAGGGACACCCCCGCCTACACCAGAGGGACGCCAGAGGATGGGGGGCCCCATCCTCTGGCGAGTAAGGTGAGTACAGTTAAATATTTTTATTTTTTTCAAAATGCCTTAGGGAGGCCTAACTTGGGCCCCCGTACATGGCGCTGAGCCCAATGGCCATGCCCAGGGGACATATGTCCCCTGGGCATGGCCATTGGGCTGGTGGACATGACTCCTGTCTTTACTAAGACAGGAGTCATGTCCATGGAGGTTTAACATCAAAAAATGACGCTAGTTTGGTTAGAGGCATTTTTAAGCCTCTGCCCAGACTAGGGTTTTCCTTTGATGCACAACCTCCTGTGCCCCCTACACCTCCCCCACCCAGGTAGCATCCTTTTTTATGACACTAGCCGGGCCTTACCGCCAGCTACCGTAATTCCTTAAATATGATGCCCGGCTGGCATTTTGGAATTGTGCTAGCCGGTGGTATACTTTTTCATGCAGTTTTGCGTGAAAAAGTATAAATATGCCTATTAATTCTTTAAATAATGTCTGTGGAGTACGGCAGAAATACCTAGAAATTACTGTGCTACTTACAGATTTTTTAAAATAACAAACATTGTTTTAAAACAAAAGTACTCTTGCTAGCAAGGTATTCCCTAAACCTATTTTAAAAATATGTAAAAAATACATTAAAGAATTCCCTACCTTTTACCACTTTAATAAAGTGGTAATAGGTAGCGAACAACAATAAAATCTACTATTTACATGTAGCCTGAGCCCTTACCTAGAAAACAAACTGTATTAAAACAATATGGCTGTCTCATGATTTTGTAGAGCATTAGCCAATCATATACTGCCTTGCCTTTGCCATGTACTACACTATACCGCAAAGTTACAGTGGTATACCAGGTCACAATATATAACAAAGGCTTACCTGTAGTGTTATTTCTTCTTCGCTCCTTCTCCTTTACTTCACTTCTATCATGCTTAGGGTTCATATTTAAATGTTGGCAGAGAGAGATTGGATGCTCCTTTCAATGCTTGAAATGCCCGCCAGGCTGGTAGACATTTTAAATGTTGGTAGTTTTCGCCCCAGCCAGGGCGACAGAGTAAATTACTTTGTCGCCTTGGTGGTGGGTGGGCAGATTGCCAAAATATAAATTAGGCCTTAAATGCTCTTCTTCTTGTTCTTACTTTTTTCCCTTCGTTCCTTCGTCACTCATATTTTCGGATAGGCAGCAAAATACTTGTGAGATGCACAAAGCAATGCAAGACCACCATGGATAGCCCTGCATTTCTTGGTAAACATTGAGAAATTCAAGGAAGCTCAATTAGCTGTTTTGTATTTCTCTGTACACCATAAACTGCATTTCTGCTATATTTCAACTACATCCCGATGCCATTCCACTCTATGCCACTGTACACCACTCCAATATACACCACTCCACTTTATGATATTCCACTGTACGTCACTCCAGTGTACACTATTCTACCCTATTCCCTGTACTGTATGCCACTCCTTTCCACGCCAATACACTGTATGGCAATACACTCTACCCCATTTCACTGTGTGCTACTCCACTATACGCTATTCCACTCCATGCCACTCCACTGTACACCACTCCACTCTGCGCTATTCCACTGTACGACACTCTTCTGTACTCCATTCCACTGCATGCCACTCTATTGTACGCTTCTCCACTCTACATTTCGAAATGTGCTTTATTCATTGCAATGCATGCCACATTTATCTTACATAGTTTCATATTAATTTCAAACTTGTTGCCGGTTGTCATTGTAGGAAAGTCCTCCTTTTTGCCCTGGTCACCCCAAACTTTTTAGACAGATACTGGTGATTACTGACTCTGACTGGGCCCTGGGTATAGGTAACAAGTCCCCGGGCCAGTGCTCTGTGCAAAATGGATTATGCAAATTAGGCTAATTATAATTGGCTGTATAAGCCTACCTATAAGTCCCTAATATATGGTAGGGCATGTAGGTTTAGGGATCCCATCATGGATAGTGCATCCATAAGTGTTCTGCTGCGGTGCCCAGTATCATTTTAAAGGCAGGTCTGCCTTCCTGGCTGCTTTTAAATCAAAGTTAACCCCAAAGTTGACTTTGGAATTAAAAGTACTTCCAAATTCCTAAGCTACCTTATTTTTACATATACGTCACCCCTAAGGTATGCCCTAGGTGCTCATAGGATTGGGTGCAGTGTAACTATAAGCATGGACTTTATAAAAGATGTTTTATAAGCCCTGGTGAGGGAAAAATAGCTAACTTCGTTTTCCCCATTGTAGTGAATAGGCTTCATTGGATACCATACAAAGACTTTATTTTAAAATATAAACTCTTATTTGCCATAGGGAGGAGCTAAATCTGTGATGTTTAGTATCAAATTAAAAGTTATAATACATCTCAACAACTTGCTACTTTTGAAGGTAATATAAATTGTACCTAGAAACAGTTCTAGAACTCTTTCTGAAAGTTACCAGTTTCAGTTCTGTATGCCCTTCTCTGATTGGTCACCCTCTGGCAGCATGATCCAGGCTGTCTTGATGAGGTGTGAAGTGGCCTGGGCTGACACAAAGAAAGCATCTGATGGCAAGAGATCTGCCTCAGCAGATGGTGAAACAAGATGGGGGAGAGCAGCCAGACTGGTCTTCAAGGGAGGTAGGGCATTTGGAACAACAACTGTACCTCCCCAATTCCCTGCAAACCCAGACAGTCAGGTGACCCCTGATTAGATTAAGAGAGGGCTGGGAAAGGGTGTGCCAAGGGAAACATAGTCACACCAGTGGGTGGGCCCAGCCAGACCGAACCTCTGAGATTGAATTTTTGCCATCTTGGATTTTTGGAGAATGTTGATCTCTGGGATTGATTTTTGCCACACTTCCCAGGAAGTGGTCACTCAAGAAGGTGGTGGCCTGCATGTGATTGGAAAGAGGTCCCCCTGCTTTCCACCCCAGGAGCAAGGATAAAACTGACAGAGCTGCACCACACCTCAGATCCCTACAGGAACAAGACAAGAAGAAAAAGACCTATGGACCTCTGGCCTGCACCTGGACACAGCACTCAGGAGGACTACAGCAGCTGCACCCTTGGGCTTCACCATAAATAGGACTTTTCCTGGCTTCTACTGCTTCAAGAAGGGACTCCCAGTTTGCAACAGGTAGAAAATAGCTGACCAGAGACCAATGCATCAAGCCATGCTGCAGCACACATAGTAAGGAAATCACCTCTAGTGATTGCTTTTGTGCTGGAAGGCGTTCCTTCCTTCAATAAAACAATCATCCCTACAATGCAGAAACCCTTGCACCATGGTGCAAAGGTGCCTGCTTTGGCACATAGCAGCCCATTGTCCAACAGCGCAGGGTGGAAAGGATAGGAATGCGCAGTATCTCATAGATAGAGCACATTCCTTCCCTTTTCTTTTGGGGCAATGCAGCACGAATCCTTGCAGGTCTGCCCTGGGCCAAAAATCTCATAAATTAGGCCATTAGTGTATATGTCCTGTGTTTGTGCTATTTCAGACTGTGGGGAACATATGATTAGTGAACCGCAAATAATTATTTCTTATTTGCAATTTTCTGTTTGGCATTGATAAATTACTGAATCTGTAACCATTTGCTACGCAAATATTTGGGCAGTGAATAGGCTTAATACATTCCATTTTGATTACTTTGTGACGTGCACAGTGTGTGGCTGAATACCGATTAGCAATGTTTCTGTACATATTTCCCCTTGTGCGACTAAATCTCCATTTCTTCATGAAATTCTGAAAAACTACTCTGGCATAGCTGACTAAAGTTCTATGGAGTAATATAATTTGTAATTCAACATCAGGTGATAATGTGCCAAACAAATCTGATGTAATTGAAAAACAGCGTTCTAAACTTCCCATACGTGCGTAAAATGTCCATTTCAAGAAACATGCCACTATTGAATTTCATGAAGTAAAACTGCAATCACTAAAGTCCCAAAGAACATTGAAAATTCGGTAAGTTCTACTATTAAATACATTCACATTATTTTAACACAATAAACATTTAATGTAAAGGCTCTTTGAAAATCTTCAGTACAACAAGAGGAGAACTTATCCATTTTCTACTAACATTGATATACTTTAAAAAGTAACCCAAAAACAAAAAGAAAGTTATCTGTGAGGATACACTGGATGCAAAAAATCATAACAGAGGATTTGGCAAAACATCATAAAGTAGATAGTGCAATGCCAATCTGTCAAATAGTGCAAACCCATAACAATGAAGAAATCCTGCATGCATACTAATAATTTGTGGGTGTTGAATCCAAAAAATTGAGTGAAAAGAAAGAAATATATAAAGTTTGAAAATATATTTTTAAATTATTCCAAATTTTGTTTCACCTCTTCATTCGTGACAGTAACATTGCAACAATAAATGGTCAATGAAATGTACTTGTAATATTAAGACGTAGTTAAGAAGTTCTTTCACTATTTGTTTAAAATGTGGCACCTTACCTGCATTTAATATGGCTATTTATTTATTGTTATTGAGATGAGAATGGGGCATGCATGAAATGTGGGATTGTTGTCTTGTCTTAAGTACCCAACTGCATGTGTATCTGGTATTCTGACTTGACTGTGGTTCCAGCACCTGTGCTACTACATGGAAAGAGTAAAGGGTACCCTCATAGTAGAGAGAGGATTACTGTCCCTGTCCTGGGTGTAACATATAAAATGGTGGTGGCACCATACAATGTTTTGAGATGGATAGTGTGACTAGACCTTTTCATCTGAGTCAGTGAGAGAGTGGGATACCGGCTCACTTTTATAAAGGTTTTATGTTATATCAATACCCAGAACCAGAACCATGTGATGACATACAGTGTGTCATGCAAAGTGTGTGTAGTGTGCAAGTGCACTAGTAGAACTCTGTGTGTGTATGAGTCTGAGTACTGAAACCAGTGAGATCCACTTTTGATGCCCCTTGTTCAGCTGCGGTAAAGCACAATAAGGCCCACTTCTTACCTCTGTTTTGGAAGGCATATATTAAGTTAGCATTTCTTCCTGAAGGTGATTTTCTAAATTACCTTTCACTCATACAATTTTATACAGAGAAATCACTGTACATGCAGCTTGTTTCTTGTAAGCATTGCTGCCATTCTATCTGTAAACTCTGTCAAAGGTTAGGCATACAGAAAGCGATGCCTTAATATTGTGATTATTCGTGAAGACAGCTCCTCACTTGCAGACATATCATTTCATAGGCTCTGCACCTCCGACAGAGTGGACTACAAATTGTGCTTGTATTATAAAAACTGTGACTGTGCTACATTCAGCAGAGGAGCACTTTTGCTAGGGTTGTCCTGGAACATGGTGTTCTGTGGCCAAAATGCAGCCCTGCTGACTTTGACCTCCTCCCTGCAAGGAACAATAAACAGCAATACACCAGTCTGACATCCTGAATTCCAGGTACATCCTATCCAGGTATTGGGGGGGTTAGGTTATCCCAATTAATCTGTCAGAGGGTACTTTCACTATGCTCTAAATAGCATAGGTAGAAACAGTCATGTTTTTTAATACAAGAATACGATTGTTGCAATAAACTTTCAAAATACATTTTCACATCTGCCTTGTTTCTCATCTTAGGTATGTAGAGTGACAAATAAGGGGTAGATCTGGTTACACAATTTCTTTGAGAATCTGAGTGGTCATATTCGAGGTTGCAGATACCATCTGGTAGCCTTGTACGTTTAGGGGTCAGGTGGGGTACTATGAGCTAGCTAGGAACCAAGTCAACATTTCCTGATGGCATATGTGGACTGAGTATCTATACACTGATGTTTACATTGACCAGAGGCACAGTCCTACTTACCCAGCGGGGCATAAGTTGGAGGATGAGGATAGTTCTCCAGTCTACAAGTTGATAGTAAGAGATAAAAGTAAGTGTGTGACTGAAAAGATTCCGAAGTTGGGGTGGAGAACTCCACACACAAAAATATAGGACAGGCCTCAACTTACACAAAATTCACTTGGTGAATGATGCCCATTGATTTTGACCCCTCAATTCCTCCCTAAGAAGCCTAAGTGCATAAAGAGTTGTACCAGGCTCAGTGACCTCAGCCACCATTTTTGGGGTCCAATGGCAAACATTAGCTTGGAGAATCCATGAATGGAATATAATTATTACATTTTATTTAAATTTTGTGGTTCTGGATAGTGAATGAAATTCCCAGCACCTAGTAATATACCTTGCACAAACATGACAGACTGAGTAAAATAGATGCATAACAATATTTCTTTTTTAAAATTCTTCTGGAGTAGACATTATCAAACAGTCAATTAGGGAATAGAAATAGAAGCAGAACTTTAGGTAAGTTATATTAACCAACCTTGATTGTGTGAGTACAGAATTTCAGTGATTACTAAGTAAATAGCTAATATTAGTACTAAGGCCCATATTTAAGAAAAAGTGGTGCATCAGCTATGATGTGCCACTTTTTCTGCACCCTCCTACTGGCACCTAACATAGGGAGCCAGCCGTGGGGGATGGTGGCCCCCAGGGCCATTAATGTCTCCTGGAGGGGGGATGTGTGGCATCCCTACTTTGTTTATGTAGGCCCATCCCCAGGGAAGTGGTCCTCCAAAGGGCTAAAAACAGCCTGGGAGGTGGCTGTGCCTACTTAAAGTTTACCCTTGCCCCAGAGAGGTAGTGCTCCCCACTGCTAAATATGGGCTGGGAGGGGGACCCCGCAGCACCTTTGCTCCCTTTAACAATTGCTGTGACCCTGGGGAGGTGGCATTACCTGGGGAAATTTGTTATTGCTGTTGGGGGTCTGAACGGCACACACCCATTCATTTTTCTGCCCGGAATTTGAACAGCAATATCGCCCAAACCCCCATATTTGGCAGAAAGATAGCAGCAAATTTAGCAGAAAGGTAGCTCTTGGTCCAGAAAGAGCCCTTTTTATTATTTGGTGTAAATCCATTCAAACCTTTTTGAGAAATTAAAGAAAATCCACATTTGTATATATATATTGGGACGGGAAGGCTCTGCGAACCCTCCCGATCTTGTGCTGATTGGCTGCCAACATTTCAGCAAGGAAATGTTGGCAGCCATCTTGGCATTCAGCTGCAACGAGTCCCAGAAGAAAATGTAAAAAAAAATTAAAGGGGCCAGGGTAGGGACACCCTGCCCCATAGCTCTGATGCTGGGGTCCCAGAGCGACCCGACCAATGCTAAAAAGCATATATTTTTTTATTTTTGCAGTGGATCCAGTGAAAATGAAAATAAAAACAAGTGCAGGCTCCTGCGTTTAATTTATATACAGCCCCGAGGTGGGACAGGTCTCGGGGGCATTGTCTTTTTAATGCACAGGGCCGTCCGGAACCTCCGCTGCTCCAGTGACCGCCACCTCTCCAGAGCTTTCAAGTAATTTCATGCAGGTGCTGCACGGCCCCCATGCAGCCCAGGGGACCACCACCTCCCCAGTGTTTTACACAAACATGAGGCAGGGGGCCACATGGCCCCCCGCAGCTCCGGGCAAATTGCTGGGAGGGAAGACAGACAACAACATTGCTCCCACAAGGAGGGAGCTGCTATTTAAAGCAGCTCCCTGCTTCTGTAAGTAATGTTGGCTTCCGCAGGATGTGGGGAGCTGGAATGGAACTGCATGGGCCTTTAGGCTCCCCCACAGTCCTGTCACTCTCTCTCCCTCTCATTCACATTCACGCTTCCTTCCAATCACATGCGTACGTTGACTGTCATAGGTATACCTGGAAGCATCACAGTAAGGAGCCATCTACGGCTTAAAGGTTAAGGTCACAGACCCTCCCACTGAAAGTTGAGGGTTCAACTCCAGGTGTGCCTTTGATAATTTTTCTTCTGTAATGTCTGCTAAACTTCAAAAGTTTAAGGTTCATACTGAAAGGTTATCTCATTCTTTTTAATTGACAAATACATGTTTCTTTTCAATTCTAATATATAATTCACCAAAGCCTAAAAACTCTCTATCTCTCTCCCTCTCACTCTCTTTGTAACTCTCTCTCAATTTCTCTTTTTCAATCTCATTCTCCCACTTGAACACCCACTCAGACCGTCACGCACCCACTCACAGACACACTCAGGCACTCAAGCACCCACTCACAGACCCACACTGACACTGATGAACCTGCTAAGACACCGATGCACCCACTCTCACACCCAGACAGACACTCCCACAGCCACCCTCACCCCCAGATACACCCTCTCACACCGATTCTCACACCCAGAGAAACAGACCATGGCCAGTTCCTGCTGCACACTGCCAAAGGGCAATGCGCAGCGTGGGATTGGGTGGTTGAAGGGTTTGGTCAGAGGGTCTGGCCACAGAATAGGCCCTGCAGCCAGCAACCACCACGTATGGGTAAAGGCCTTGCATAGCAGTGGTTGGATTAACGCATAGTATAGAAAATGACTTTACATTAAAAATCATAGAAACTCACTGAAAAGAAACAACAGTTACAGGGACGTTCTAGTTAGGAAATAAAGAAATTCACTTATGAAACCAAAGGGTACATGGACCTTATAGTTAGGCTTACATTTTAAATGTACCAAACCATGGAAAATCCCCCTGTTATAGTTAGAGCAATGTCAAGTAACTATAACTTGTTCCCTAATGTAATTATAACTTGCACCCTCACCATGCACTGCTAATTACCCCATCAGTTATGGCCCTCATGACATCTTTGATACCATCATTGATAAAATCAATGTTATATTGGTAGTGAAGTTTTTGACAAAAAGACTGTGCATTGCAGGGTGAGAAAAGTTTGATTACCCTATATGTTGTTCCCTTCCGTCCAACGTCCAGCTCTGCAGTTCTTTCTGGAGGTCGGAGGATAGCCTTGGTCTCAATGTCCAGGAGGGCAATGAGGCAATAGTTGGATGGATCCGCCTTGTCACACTTCATATATATGGTGCTTAAGATGGAACCCCTCCAGTTCTCTGGGACCTGCAGGCTAATAGGCAGGATTGGTAAAGAGGAGGAAATATTTCAAGCCACAGGTCAATATATCCTTTGAAGTCTTGCCTGGTTATACCATTTGAACCAGAAGCTCCAGTTGCTCTAATCTTCTTCAGAATTTTGGAAATACCATTTTCTAAAAGCAGTGACTGTGGGTGCTGGATTTCAGGGCAGTGGTTCTGGGCCTCCGTATCCTCATGGGTCAAAGTTTTAACCATGTAGAGGTTTTGTGTGTGCAGGATCCACTGTGATTCGAAGACGTTAATTCTTGCCATTGCAGAGCTGGCTTTGTTCTTAAGATACATACACAGGTAGCGTGCCCCCATTAACCTATTAGTGAATATACGTGCATCCATTCTCTTTCCATCTGTGTGAGTTTTCCAACCTAGGCCATCAGATTATGTTGTTATTCAGGATCTGCAATCAAGCTTTCAGCTCATCTTTTTGAAGTCTACATAGCCTCAGTTTTCTAGCAGTAATATGAGGTTATATCATTTGTCTCAGAACATTATCAGATGCAGTTTGCGAGCCTAAGCTGCTGCCAACCACTTGGTGTATTTCGCTGATAATTGAGTCCCTGTTGGCCAGAAGAAAAAATTCCCAGACTTTGATTTTCTGCAGATTCACTGGTCCCCATTTTGTTTCTTAGAACTATGTGCAAGCTTTCTTGCCCAGTAAAGTCAGCTGTTCTTTTCATGTTTTTATACCTGTTGGAGCTAACTTTTAAGGAAGTAACAAGTGGAAATTGCCACTCTCTGGACGGGTTGGGATCTCAAAGCTTGCTGGAGCGTCTTGGGTCTTTACTGTTGTGATCACATAGTCCAAAGTACTTAATCCCTTGAACAATTTTTGAAGTTTAAGTTTTAAAGAAGATCAGTTTTAGACTATTGGATTAGAAGAGAGTAGCAAGCGAACTAATAGTGTTGCATTCCATTGTAGAATTTGTCACGTCGGTGCCCAGAAATTGCTGATTGAAATTGGCACAAATGATAACTTCCTGGGTTGCATTTTCATATAGCACCAAATTAAGTGAGTCACAAAGCTGGATCAACCTTTCTATGCATCTAGCTCCAAAACAGCTGAAATATATGGTAACAAGCAAAATCAGTAGGAGGCGGTCATTTATTCGCCGTCTTTCCAAGATCACTAGTCAAAGCATTTCATCATGTGATTCAAGGACTTGGTCCCTGTGTCTTGTAAATGAATTGCAAAAATATGTAAGTGGAAAGGGTGAGCACACCCAGACTCCGAAGGGCTGGCCACAACATGGACACTTGCTGGTGGTAGCTGTTACAGGACTCTGGGACATGATCCCCATTGAATGGGATGGAGACATGGACTAGGAAAATAGAGGGCAGGAGGGAGGTGGCAGGAGAACCAAACTGACCTTACAGGGCAGGCACTAGGGGTTGTGGCAGCAGAATATATCACACAGGGCAAGCAGGAAGGCAGTGCAGGGACAGCAGACTATCAAAAGAATAGCGAGGGGAAAGGACCATACACACGGACAACAGAGGTGAGGGGGAAGGAGGCAAGAGCAGCAAGCTGACCATATTGGGCAGGCAGGAAGGGAAGTTGCAGCACAACAGACCATGGAGGGGAGGAGGGATTGGATAGGGCCCCACACATGGACAACAAAGGGCAGAGAGCAAGGAAGGACAGCAGAGGCAGCAAGCTGACCATGCAGGGCAGGTGTGATGGACCCTGGAAGCACAACACTATGGATTGCAACATGGAGCCTAAAAGGGCATACATACGGACAACAGAGTGAAGGCTGGTGAGATCAGGGACAGAAAGCTGACCACAAGGAGCATGCAGGAGGATTTTTGGCAGCACAATGTCCCACCTTGGACCAGAGAGAGGGGGCAGAGACATGCACAAAGGACCATGGAGGGAATAAGGAAGGGGTTGGGACTGGACACAGACAACAAGGGCAGGTGAAGGGGGCAGGGGCGTCACAACAGACCATGCATGTCAGGCAATTTAAAAATAAAAATATATGAAATCACTGAAAGTAACAAGCTTTATTTTTTAAAATGATTAACAACTACATCAACAATACTAACACAGAAAATAAATACATTAACTAAAATACATTCAAATAGATTAAGAAAACATGGGGTCTGATTTGTAACTCGGGCACACGTTACTCCATCATAATGGTGATGGATATCCTGTCCGTCTAAATCTAAATCCTATAGGATTTATTGGGATTTAGATTTCAGGGGATGAGATATTCATCATTGTTGTGGCCTAGTAACCCATCCACGAGTTCTAAACCAGGCCCTCTGTTTTTTACAGCTTTATTACTGAAAACGATATTTAAAAAATAAATATGCTTGAAAATTATATTCTATACAATTATATTTTTGACCCACAATATTTTTGTGATATACCTATTTTCCTTATTTTGAGCTTGGTATTTTTTAAAAACAAGTATATTCTCAGCCTAGCTCAGGTGGGACATAATACCCATCTTGCCCTACCCAAGGCAACATCATTTTAAACTGCCTTCCCTTTCCCTGGGCAAAAGGAGGCAATGGTGTGCCTTCCATTAGTCAACCTCCACTGTTGAGGCTTGCACATGGGCCAAGTATGTAGCTAAAAACTGACTGATGTCAAAATATTAGTAACAAAGATATTGTCCGATATAAATATCATGGCCTAAATATTATTTACAAAAGTATTGTTTGATTCAGTGTTGCAATGAAGTATTATTTTTGAAAATCATATTACGTACACTATGATGCTGAAACACAAAGGCATTTCTGAGAATGGGAAGTAGTACTATAGGAGAACTCTTTTATGTGTCTTTGTGAATTTTCCCTGAAAGGCACAGCTCCCTATTAATAAATGTTCAAAGAGGACCCAGTCATTTCTACTTGTTTAATTGAATATGAATATTCCTTGCACGTTCCAATTTGATTCCTATTTTGATGTTTTTTTAGAAATTCACAAAGATGTGTAAGAGTATGTAAAATGCTACTATAAGAGTACTACTTTATCTATCCTAAAAGAGCTAAAATAACTTTTTGAATCTGCCCCTAAATGTTTATGTATTTCACTCACAATATTCCGGTATTATATTCCAAGAGCCATGCTCCCTAATATGCCAGAAGGTCTGCCAGAAGGCCAAGAAGAAAAAGCATCCTAGTTCTCCCTCACTCAAATCAACCCTTGCTCACTCACCTCAGCTTACCATACTCTGTGGCACATTTTTGACTCCAAGCCCTGCATCTCCTATTTATACATGGGCACAGAATCAGGACCATGACAGTTGAATGCTGCCTGGTCAACATTGTAGGAGCATTGTAAGTAAAAAAAAAAAAACACTAAGGGTGCATGACATGGCACATACACTGATATGAAATGTTCAGTACCACAGGTCAAGATTTGCAAGTGATCAGAATCCTTGGAGGCACTTATAATTTAATGTAAATGAAATATAAACAAGTTTTGAAATACCTCATAAAAGCAACTATAATTTCCAAAATATACTCACTATCATGGTTCAGGTTTCTCAGCTTTGAAGTGCTGAAGAAATTTGTGATTGCTATTGTTGTTTTATAGATAGTAAAAGTAGCTCATTTAGTATAAGGTGTACCAACATATAGTTTCTTCGTGCCAGAGAAACATAACATGGATAAAACCTGGTAAAAGATGGAAAGAGTAAGGCTAACATATTGTAAAATAAGAGTTTCAAAATTTGCTTGATACAAAAGAAAAGAAATGGTCACAAAAGACACATTCTTTTTCCATTAACTGTCTGTAAAAAGAGGCTGGCAGTGATTGAACATAGGATGGGGCAGCAGGAGAAGTGGGGAGATTGGAGGCAAGAATGGTGGAGATTACTCATGTAAGGCTTTGTGGACAATAGTCAGCTTTATAAAAGCAACTCTGAAGTAAATAGGTAACCAAAAAGAGATCTAAGCACAGGCATGATATATGCTCTTCTTGTGGTGCCAATGACAATGCATGTAGCCACATTTTGAAATCACGTAAAACAATGAAGGAGATTTTCTGGTGAAGACAGAGGGATGGAAGTTGGGATTGAATGATGGTGTTTATCACACTGATATGTTTGCTGATGTTACAACCGGAAAAATATTTTTAGGAATGTTCAGTACGGCAAGCAGGCATGGGCAACTCTTATAGCTTGGGCATCAAGGTCAGAAAGTAATTGAGCAGTACCTGTAAATTGCACATTACCCTGGGGGGTGTACGGGATGGCCCATGATTTTTTATCTACAGGGTCTTTTACAGCTGCATTGACTGAATATGTAAGAAGGATCTCTTTGTTTGCTGAGCTTAGCCTCAAAAGGTTATTGGTAACCACTACAGGAAACTGTTAGAACTGTAGCAAAGGTGCCTGAGATCTTTTGTGAGGCAGATCAAATATAAGCTGGATGTTATCCATGTAATATAAAACAAATGGAACAAGTGGCTACATAAAGATGTAAGAGAACATGGAAAAGGTGGACTTTTGAGGAACACCACTGCTTCAGTTTTTCCTTCAGATGAGAATGAAGAAGGAACCACAGGCAGAAAGGATTGAATAAACTAAGAACCATGCCAGAGAACCTAGAGGGTTGCATGTCACAAAATTGCGCACAAACAAATCATGTTAAAAACATATTGTTGCCAAAATTCCAAGTAAAAAATATCAACTTTTTAAACACCTTATGTAAAATTCAATAATATTGGCTACACTAATATTGCTATATATAATCTCCCTCAAAAAACATTAAACACAAAAGTTCAAAATACAAACATATTGAGTAAACTTAAAATAACTGAAACTGGCCAAAATGCATCTGAAAAGGCTATTGAGAAAAAACATATTGCTTATTAATATGTTGTCAATTACAATGATAAAAAAACAACTAACGATGGATTTCCACACTACTATTTAGCAGAAACACATAAAAATAAGCATAAACCTAGTGTCTTTCTAATACTACAAAAACAAACACAGAAATACTAACCAATCACACAGAAAGTGTCAATTAATTATGCTCTATAGTATAAACAGAATAGACCTAACATACTGGCCCTC
Organism: Pleurodeles waltl; assembly: GCF_031143425.1. Taxonomy (NCBI): domain Eukaryota; kingdom Metazoa; phylum Chordata; class Amphibia; order Caudata; family Salamandridae; genus Pleurodeles; species Pleurodeles waltl. The sequence goes on from NC_090436.1 coordinate 846,093,103, forward strand.
ATTACGACCCTGGCGGTATAGAACCGCCAGGGCCGCGGCACGCTTAGCTGCGGTCAGAGAAGGGAAACCGGCGGTCTCCCGCCGGTTTCCCGCCGGTTTCCCGCCGGTTTCCCGCCGGTTTCCCGCCGGTTTCCCGCTGCCCCCAAGGAATCCTCCAAGCCGGCGCAGCTTGCTGCGCCGGCTTGGGGATTCCGACTCCCCCTCCCGCCATCCAGTTCCTGGCGGTTCTCCCGCCGGGAACCGGATGGCGGGAGGGGGAGTCGCGGGGCCCCTGGGGGCCCCTGCAGTGCCCATGCCAACGGCATGGGCACTGCAGGGGCCCCCGTAAGAGGGCCCCAAAATGTATTTCACTGTCTGCATAGCAGACAGTGAAATACGCGACGGGTGCAGTAGCACCCGTCGCACCTTCCCACTCCGCCGGCTCGATTACGAGCCGGCTTCATGGTGGGAAGGTCGTTTTCCCCTGGGCTGGCGGGCGGCCTTTCGGCGGCTGCCCGCCAGCCCAGGGGAAAACTCTGAATACCCGCCGCGGTCTTCCGACCGCGGTGCAGTATTCACGACGCGCAACTTTGGCGGGCGGCCTCCGCCGCCCGCCAAAGTTGTAATGAGGGCCACAGTCTGCTGCACAGTTTCCTGAGGACCAAAAAGAATAACTTTCTTGTTGTGTAAACCACCCATATCTCCAACAAAAGTAAGTTCATTGTATTTTAAATACATATTAAATATATTTTGTAACGACTAATCTGAAAGCCACTAAAAGCAATGCATCAATGCAATAAAACATGTATGAATATTTAATCAAATCCACTTTCTATAGTTCCTGATTCAGGCTCATGAAAAAGAAATCCAGGGAAAACTTAAAGAAAAAGCATTGCATCCTAACAAAGAAGACTGAACATTTCATGTCAGAAAAAGGAATAAAAGATGTTCAGACCAAATCATGACACCATCCACGCATTGCCTTACACCGAGGAAAAGGAGGTACAACATAGCTCATACAAGAGCATGTTCAGCAGTGGACTTTACAATGGACTTATGAAAGGCAGGTTTAGGTACATACACAAAAGTGGTGGAACTTTGCACTATGCACATACGGCTTGCGCAATTATAACATGCTATGCAATTTTACACAACAAAGCAAAATGGAGAGAATTCCCTTTTGATCCTGACAATGATGGCTCTGAAGATGGAGGCACCCAGCCCCTTCAAGAATTACACAGTGAACAAGGCTACAACAATTGCTGAAGGAGGTGATCATCGAATTAATTTTACCATCATTTCTAAGATAAGCTTTTGAAATATGTAACAAATATTTGACAATTAATACACTTCTATTATTAGCAGCAAAGGGGCAGATTTACAAGGAAGTGGTGTAGTACGGTGTTGAGCCAAAATTGGCAGAGCTGCACTACGTCACTTCAGAAATACAGGGATGCGCTGTATTTACAAAAATTTGGCACACCCTTGTGTTTCCCCTAGTGCAGGCGCTAAATTTAGCTGCCTATCACCAACGCAGGGACCCTTGCATCATAGTGCAAGAGTGCCTGCGTTGCAGGGAATGATTGTTTATGTGCAGGAAGGGATATCTTCCTGCACATAAACAATGAATAATGGTGATTTGTTAATCCTATGTATGCTGCAGAATGTGTGATGTCTTTGATAGTTGGATTTGGAGGTTTGTGCAGAAATATGAAGTCATAGTTTGGAGGAGTGACTTCATTGTGCGAACAGCATCTTGAAGGTGAATGGGTGATCTGATATACTGGAATTGAAGGAAATACACATGAAATATCTAGCCTGTGCTTGAAATATTTTGGACACAATGGTGGACAGCAATAATGCTTTTTGGATTAGAATATTGAAGGAGACATGATGTATAACTGAAGTCTATGTGATTTGGGAGTCGCACTACAACTTTTTCTGTTGTGATTGCTGATCTCATGACACCAGATATCCGTCCTTTTATAAGTGACACAATGAAGATTGTTTTTATATTTCAAGATTTGTATTTGGTTTTGCACTGTAGGAGCAGAGAAATGTGGATCGCTATTAAATGGACGAAGATGCGGCTATAATAATTAGTGATTTGTTTCAATGGAGTAAAATTAAAACTATGGATGTATTAGAAGTTCTCTGATTTTGACTGGATGTTCTTAAAACTGTGATTTACATTATTGCACAATTCAGAAATATATCTCACATGATAAAGGAGCTTTTTGTGGACAATTTTCTATTTAAATACTGATGAATGCATGCAAAACTTTCTCCTTGCTACCACGTTTAAAGCAGTGACACATGGAAGTAGCAAATCGTTCTTATTTAACGATTGTTTATGTGCAGGTAGGGACACCTTCCTGCCCATAGACAATCAGAATGCAGCACACATAGAAGAAGCAAAAATGAGGAGAAACAAAAGTATTTCTTCTTTTTGCACCATGTTAACACCACCTCTGGGGTGGCTTTAGTGTTTGGCACTGTCTCCGATTTATGTTTCCTTATAAATCTGGGGCAGTGTCAAAAAGCAATGGGTGTTGCCTGGGTAGCCCCACAGCATCACCCAATTCACCCCCGCTCTCACGGAAAACTGCGTAAGGGGAGCATATTAACAAGGCAGCGTTAAACCACAAAAAGTAGCTTTAATGCCACCTTGTAAATATGGTGCAAGGCACAGCGCCACCGGATTGTCACAAAAAGTGACGCTCCCATGGCGCTAAGGGCCTGTAAATTAGCCCCATAAAGTTCTGTTTGTTCACAGGTTAAAACACAGTAATATAAGAAACTATTACCAGGCTTTGCTTGTGCTAAATAAGATTCTTTCTTTGAATCCACACATTACCCTTCTATAAGTAGTTCTACTAAATAAAGCCCATAATACCTAAAATATACAAATGCCTATCACACATTTCTATCTGAAACACATGAAAAAACTAGAATTATGCCCTTAAAAAATCATAGTTGACTTTTGATAAACAATGATCACATTTATTTGCAACAATTAAAGAAACAGCACAACCTCCAACAGTGGTGAATGGGATCCTGGGAACTGGCCATAAGACCTTGGCTTGAGATCTCAGCAAACAAGGTGGTTTATAAAGAGAGAAATGTGAGCTGAGAGAAGAACATGCAACTGAGGACACTGGTTCATGAACAAGATATATAGCCTCATTTAATTTTGGCAGGGGTACTCTGTCACAAACTTGATGGATATCCCTTACACCTTATTGCAAGGGCCATAGGATAAAGTGCATACGCAATCCGACAGTTGAGATATCAGTCATGTGTGTGATGGAGTAACCTATCTGCCAAACTCTAAATCCAAGCACATAGTGACTTAAAAACAATCGGATGATCAACAAGGAACCCTTACAAAGAAGCCAAAATAGGAGGGATGTGTCCCCTTGACTTTATTTAACCCCTACGGTGACCTGGACAAGGTGATCTCGTCCAGGGCACCGGTTCCCGGGTGCCTTGGACGATATCACCTCGTCCTGCACCCGGGAACTGGGGGAAGCGCTAGCGCTCCCCCATGTGCTCCCCACCCACCCCCCCAAGGCAGGGATGGAAGGGGAAGCCCTTCCCCTTCCACCCCCGACCCCACACCCCGTCGCACACTGACAATCACAGAGGGCCTCCTCCCATTGCGCTGGAAGCTCAGCTTTCTCGAAAGAGAAATGCAAAGCAGTTCCCTTTCGATCACATGGGGGAGGCCCAGAGAGGCTTCAAAGGGAAGGAAAGGAATTTCCTTCCCTTTGAAGTCTCTCTGAGCATTTCAAAAGCCGGAATGCTTGCAATCAGGCTTTTGAAACGCCCACTAGACAACAGGGATTTTTTTTTTTAATTAAATGGACATAAGGGAGCGACCCCTTGGGCAAGGGTCGCTCCCAGGGGAGGCATTTTTTTGGAAGGCCTTTTCTGCCCCCCCCGGGGGCATATCGGCCTATTATTAGGCCGATCTGCCCTCAGGGGGGGCAGAAACCTCTAGGCACCAGGGATCATTTTTTTTTTTTTTTTTTTTTTTTTGGAGGTGGGGAGCGACCTCTTAGGCAAGGGTCGCCCCCCTAGGGGGGCAAATTATATTAAGGCCATTTCTGCCCCCCTTGGGGGCAGATTGACCTAATTTTATGAGGCCAATCTGCCCCCAAGGGGGACAGAAACCACTAGACACCAGGGATTTTTTTTTTTTACGTGAATTTCACGCAAGGGAAGCGACCCCTTAGGCAAGGGTCGCTGCCCTGGGGGGGAAATTCATTTTAGGCCATTTCTGCCCCCCTGGGGGGCAGATCAGCCTATTTTGATTAGGCCGATCTGTCCCCAAGGTGGGCAGAAACCACTAGGCACCGGGGATTTTTTTTATTTTTTTGTTTTACAGATGGGGAGCGACCCCTTGGACAAGGGTCACTCCCCTGGAGGTGGAAATTGTATTTAGGCCATTTCTGCCCCCTTTGGGGGCAGATCGGCCGATTTTTGCTACGCCAATCTGCCCCCAAGGGGAGTAGAAACCACTAGGCACCGGGGATTTTTTTTTTGTGCCAATGTCACGCAGGGGGAGCGACCCCGTAGGCAAGGGTCGCTCCCGTAGGGGCTTAAATTTATTTTAGGCCATTTCTGCCCCCCCTGGGGCCGGCTGAGCTAGAGGCCAAAATCCACAGGTAGGCACTTTGCAAAAAACACCTGTTTTCTGTGAAAAAATTTGATGTGTCCACGTTGTGTTTTGGGCCATTTCCTTTCATGGGCGCTAGGCCTACCCACACAAGTGAGGTACCATTTTTATCGGGAGACTTGTAGGAACGCTGGTTGGAAGGAAATTTGTGGCTCCTCTCAGATTCCAGAACTTTCTGTCACCGAAATATGAGGAAAAAGTGTTTTATTAGACATATTTTGAGGTTTGCAAAGGATTCTGGGTAACAGAACCTTGTCAGAGCCCCACAATTCACCCCATCGTTGATTCCCCTAGGGCTATAGTTTGCAAATATGCACAGGTTTTGTAGGTTTCCCTAGGTGCCGGCTGAGCTAGAGGCCAAAATCTACAGGTAGGCACTTTACAAAAAACACCTCTGTTTTCTTAAAAAAAATGTGATGTGTCCACGTTGTGTTTTGGGGCATTTCCTGTCACGGGCGCTAGGCCTACCCACACAAGTGGGGTATCATTTTTATTGGGAGACTTGGGGGAACGCTGGGTGGAAGGAAATTTGTGGCTCCTCTCAGATTCCAGAACTTTCTGTCACCGAAATGTGAGGAAAACTTGTTTTTTTAGCCACATTTTGAGGTTTGTAAAGGATTCTGGGTAACAGAACCTGGTCAGAGCCCCACAAGTCACCCCATCTTGGATTCCCCTAGGACTCTAGTTTTTAAAAATGCACAGGTTTGGTAGGTTTCCCTAGGTGCCGGCTGAGCTAGAGGCCAAAATCTACAGGTAGGCACTTGGCAAAAAAAACCTCTGTTTTCTTTAAAAAAATGTGATGTGTCCATATTGTGTTTTGGGGCATTTCCTGTCACGGTGCTAGGCCTACCCACACAAAGGAGGTATAATTTTTAATGGGAGACTTGGGGGAACGCTGGGTGGAAGGAAATTTGTGGCTCCTCTCAGATTCCACAACTTTCTGTCACCGAAATGTGAGGAAAATGAGGTTTTTTTAGCCAAATTTTAAGGTTTGCAAGGATTCTGGGTAACAGAACCTGGTCAGAGCCCCACAAGTCACCCCATCTTGGATTCCCCTAGGTCTCTAGTTTTAAAAAATTCACGGGTTTTGTAGGTTTCCCTAGGTGCCGGCTGAGCTAGAGGCCAAAATCTACAGTTAGGCACTTTGCAAAAAACACCTCTGTTTTCTGTCAAAAATTGTGATGTGTCCACGTTGTGTTTAGGGGCATTTCTTGTCGCGGGCGCTAGGCCTACTCACACAAGTGAGGAATCATTTTTATCAGGAGACTTCGGGAAACGCTGGGTGTAAGGACATTTCTGGCTCCTCTCAGATTCCAGAACTTTCTGTCACCGAAATGTGAGGAAAAAGTGTTTAATTAGCCAAATTTGGAGGTTTGCAAAGGATTCTGGGTAACAGAACCGTGTCAGAGCCCCACAAGTCACCCCATTGTGGATTCCCCTAGGTCTATAGTTTTCAAAAATGCACAGGTTTGGTAGGTTTCCCTACGTGCCGGCTGAGCTAGATGCCAAAAGCTACAGGTAGGCACTTTGCAAAAAACACCTCTGTTTTCTGTCAAAAATTGTGATGTGTCCACGTTGCGTTTGGGGCATTTCCTGTTGCGGGCGCTAGGCCTACCCACACAAGTGAGGTATCATTTTTATCGGGAGACTTGGGGGAACGCTGGGTGGAAGGAAATTTGTGGCTCCTCTCAGATTCCAGAACTTTCTGTCATCGAAATGTGAGGAAAACGTTTTTTTTTAGCCAAATTTTGAGGTTTGCAAAGGATTCTGGGTAACAGAACCTGGTTAGAGCCCCCACAAGTCAGTCCATCTTGGATTCCCCTAGGTCTCTAGTTTAAAAAAATGCACAGGTTTGGTAGGTTTCCCTAGGTGCCGGCTGAGCTAGAGGCCAAAATCTACAGGTAGGCACTTTGCAAAAAACACCTCTGTTTTCTTTCAAAAAATGTTATGTGTCCCAGTTGTGTTTTGGGGCATTTCCTGTCACGGGCACTAGGCCTACCCACACAAGTGAAGTATCATTTTTATCTGGAGACCTGGGAGAACGCTAGGTGGAAGGAAATTTGTGGCTCCTCTCAGATTCCAGAACTTTCTGTCACCAAAATGTGAGGAAAACTTGTTTTTTTAGCCACATTTTGAGGTTTGCAAAGGATTCTGGGTAACAGACCTGGTCAGAGCCCCACAAGTCACCCCATCTTGGATTCTCCTAGGTCTCTAGTTTTAAAAAATGCACAGGTTTGGTAGGTTTCCCTAGGTGCCGGCTGAGCTAGAGGCCAAAATCTACAGGTAGGCACTTTGCAAAAAACACCTCTGTTTTCTTTCAAAAAATGTGATGTGTCCACGTTGTGTTTAGGGGCATTTCTTGTCGCGGGCGCTAGGCCTACTCACACAAGTGAGGTATCATTTTTATCAGGAGACTTGTGGAAACGCTGGGTGTAAGGACATTTCTGGCTCCTCTCAGATTCCAGAACTTTCTGTCACCGAAATGTGAGGAAAAAGTGTTTAATTAGCCAAATTTGGAGGTTTGCAAAGGATTCTGGGTAACAGAACCTTGTCAGAGCCCCACAAGTCACCCCATTGTGGATTCCCCTAGGTCTATAGTTTTAAAAAATGCACAGGTTTGGTAGGTTTCCCTAGGTGCCGGCTGAGCTAGAGGCCAAAATCTACAGGTATGCACTTTGCAAAAAACACCTCTGTTTTCTTTCAAAAAATGTTATGTGTCCCAGTTGTGTTTTGGGGCATTTCCTGTCACGGGCGCTAGGCCTACCCACACAAGTGAAGTATCATTTTTATCGGGAGACCTGGGAGAACGCTAGGTGGAAGGAAATTTGTGGCTCCTCTCAGATTCCAGAACTTTCTGTTACCAAAATGTGAGGAAAACTTGTTTTTTTAGCCACATTTTGAGGTTTGCAAAGGATTCTGGGTAACAGACCTGGTCAGAGCCCCACAAGTCACCCCATCTTGGATTCTCCTAGGTCTCTAGTTTTAAAAAATGCACAGGTTTTGTAGGTTTCCCTAGGTGCCGGCTGAGCTAGAGGCCAAAATCTACAGGTAGGCACTTTGCAAAAAACACCTCTGTTTTCTTTCAAAAAATGTGATGTGTCCACTTTGTGTTTTGGGTCATTTCCTGTCACGGGCGCTAGACCTACCCACAAAAATGAGGTATCATTTTTATCGAGAGACTTGGGGGAACGCTGGGTGGAAGGAAATTTGTGGCTCCTCTCAGATTCCAGAACTTTCTGTCACCGAAATGTGAGGAAAATGTATTTTTTTTAGCCAGATTTTGAGGTTTGCAAAGGATTCTGGGTAACAGAACCTGGTCAGAGCCCCACAAGTCACCCCATCTTAGAATCCCCTAGGTCTCTAGTTATCAAAAATGCACAGGTTTGGTAGGTTTCCCTAGGTGCCGGCTGAGCTAGAGGCCAAAATCTACAGGTAGGCACTTTGCAAAAAACACCTCTGTTTTCTGTAAAAAATTGTGATGTGTCCACGTTGTGTTTAGGGGCATTTCCTGTTGCGGGCGCTAGGCCTACCACACAAGTGAAGTATAATTTTTATCGGGAGACTTGGGGAAACGCTGCGTGGAAGGAAATGTGTGGCTCCTCTCAGATTCCAGAACCTTCTGTCCCCAAAATGTGAGGAAAATGTGTTTTTAGCCAAATTTTGAGGTTTGCAAAGGATTCTGGGTAACAGAACCTGGTCAGAGCCCCACAAGTCACTCCATCTTGGATTTCCCTAGGTCTCTAGTTTTAAAAAATGCACAGGTTTGGTAGGTTTCCCTAGGTGCCGGCTGAGCTGTTTTTTTCACCTCAATTTCAACATTTTTCTTTTTCAGTTGTTATTTTCTGTAGGAAACCCTTGTAGGATCTACACAAATGACCCCTTGCTGAATTCAGAATTGTGTCTACTTTTCAGAAATGTTTAGGTTTCTGGGATCCAGCATTGGTTTCATGCCCATTTCTGTCACTGACTGGAAGGAGGCTGAAAGCACAAAAAATTGTAAAAATGGGGTATGTCCCAGTAAAAGGCCAAATTTGTGCTGAAAAATTGGGTTTTCTGATTCAAGTCTGCCTGTCCCTGAAAGCTGGAAAGCTGGTGATTTTATCACCGCAAACCCTTTGTTGATGCCATTGTCAGAGAAAAAACCACAAGCCTTCATCTGTAGCCACTTTAACCAATTTTTTTGAAAACAAAACGAAATTGTCACTGTATTTTGGCTGATTTTATGGCCTCCTTCAGGGGAACCCACAAAGTCTGGGTACCTCTAGAATCCCAAGGATGTTGGGAAAAAAAGGACACAAATTTGGCTTGGCTAGCTTATGTGGACAAAAAGTTATGAGGGCCTAAGCGCTAACTGCCCCAAATAGCCACAAAAAGGCCTGGCACAGGAGGGGGGAAAGGCCTGGCAGCGAAGGGGTTAAAGAACAAGTTTCTCAGAGTTTTTTGGCCTCTGTAGCTTTTGAGGCAAGAATTTAGAGAAATCTAAGACTCATATTTATGGACTTTATCACCTTGCTGTGCTCTTCTGTGTCACAGGGAAAGGGCAAGAATGCATGGTATTTAAAAAGAATCCCACACATTCCTCTTTTCCCCTGCACTGGAGCCCTTGATATAGCCTATGGTGCCAAGATGCCTGCGTTGCACACACAATTGGCTTTGTGCAGGAAGGGGCGTACTTTGGACTTAACCAAGAAAATGACTTTACCTTACTTCTGCAGCTCCAGGAGTGGACACCTTATAAACTACAGGTACAAAAACGATTACCAGAGTCCCCTCCATCATGTCCTGCAAGAAGAGTACAGCTGACCAGTGTCCAGTGGCCATTTGAGGATTTTGACCAAGTGCACTCTGGTAATTGTAGTCCCAACTACCAAGGAGCACCTCAGAGCTTCTGGAACCTTGGATCAAGTTTATGGACATTTCAAGGGCCCAAATGGACCTCTGGAAGAAGATCCACAAGTGTGGAGACATTTGGAGGAAATGTAAAAAGCCACATAAGTTGAAGAGGTACATTGTGGGAGTTCTTGTCCCGGGCCCCAAGAGGCAAACAGAGCCTCAGAACCCCTTTCTGGTGCTGTTGACCACTTTCGTGAATCAAGAAACACTTCTGAAAGTATGTGTAACAGTGTTACATTGTGGGTGGCCTGTACTCTGGACTTTGCCATTGTCCAGTGCTGCCTTTTTTTTACACTTTGAGTGCTATTTGCTTCTAAGTGCTAGTTTTACTTATTTTATTTTTTTTAATCATATCTCGGGTTCCCTCCAATCATTGTCTAGGGGGGTCCATGAGGACAGTGGTTCACTGCAGACTGGCCTGAATGATACCTTTCTAATTGGCTGTTCATTATTCAATCACTCGGTTAAGGCTTTAGAAATATCACATTTCTCCACAGATAATTTTCATCCAATGGATTTTTTGCATTCTCTAGATCATATATCAAACCAAATCTACTTTTGTGATGGTGCAGGTTCTAAATGTAATATTTCTGTATATTCGAGAATAAATGTTAACTACATATCCCAGCATACAAGAAATAAGATAATTTAAGCACATATATGACTGCACCAAATACACTCAAATGCCACCATGACTAAAAACATGCAGATTTTTCTACAGTGTATCACAATAATAAAATCAATTTCTTCTTTTCATCCGCATTCAAAAACAAATACCATGTCAATACATTGAAGTACACAGGGGCTGATTTAAGAGCCCATAGCACCTCCTTGCGCCACATCAGCGTAATTTTTTTTACGCTAATGCGGCCCAATGAGGCAAAAATCGCTGTGACCGATTTACAAAGTGGTGCAATGCATGCATTGCTCCACTTTGCAACCCTTTGCACTACATTATGCCTGCACCTGGCATAACGTATGCAAAGGGGGCATTCCCCTGTTTTGGGGGCAGAAAAATGCTGTAAAGAAATCTAAGAGCTTTATTTGTGCCATTTTTTTCACCACTTTTAACTCCTGCCCAGAGCAGGTGTTAAAAGGAGGCAAATCATTGTTTTCAATGGGTCTCAATGGGCTTTGCAGGATTAGAGTCAATTTGACGCTAGTCCTGCAAAGCTCTGAACTAGCATCAAAAATTTTATGATAGTTTCCCTAACTACTTCTGTGGTGTGTCATATCTTAGATGGGGCGCACACATGACGATGTTAGGGGGGCTCTAAGTGGTGCAAGGAAAGTGGTGCTGCACTGGGCGCAGCACCACTTTCCTTAAATCAGGCCCATAGTTTAATATTTAGGATAAACATTACATATTACAAAAGTAGATTATACATTTTCCATCTAAAAGTACTTACTTTAATAAATTGAATGAAAGTAATATAAATGAATCCATGCAATATCATGGAAAGAGGAGCCCATGCTTCCAGTTCTATAACTGAAGATAATTCCATGAAATACTTCAGTTCTAATTTAAGATCCCAAAAAAATTAATTCCCATACAAAATGGAAAAAATAATCTTCCCATAAAATATTAATCCTGGCGAAAACAAATCCAGATCAGTTCTAGAGAAGCCCTAGAAAATCCCCAAAATAAGTACAAATACAGCCCAGTGAACCACTAAAACTATATTTAAGCAATGTGATATACATGAAAATTAAAAACATTTAAAACCATTTTCCTTTTAACATCAAAACAACACCAAAGCCCAAAAAATGCAATCTTGAAAGACAATTTTAAACACAATACATACCGACCTACACATCACATGCAACTTACTCATTGTTAAACTGTAAAGCAGGCATTAACAAACTAATGTAATCCTAAATCAAAATAGATATTATCCCTAATGCACTGTCATTATTACCCCTTGCAAAATAATTCATTAATTATATTACCAACACCATAAATTAACTATATAGGAGACTGCCCACTACTCATAGAACAGTAATAAAAGCTAAGTTTCCTTACCTCACATAGATAGAGATCCGCAGTCTGTATCTTCAATGACTGCTGCCCAATAAAAATTAAAAATATTGTTAAATGGTCTAAACAGTAAACAAAATGATGAGAAATTGGAATTTTAAAATATTTGGAGACAAGTAAAGTTATAAAGTTTTCAGTGATTGTAAATTTTGTGTTAAATATATAATTCTGGAACAATTCAATACATGTTATAATCAAAATAATCAAGCTGCTTGTGTTTTTCACCAATATTTATTCAAATCCAAACATTCATGTTTTTTAACCATTACTTCACGGTTCTACTCTTCATGTTGCAAGCTTCACATGCATATTGTCTCTAACAAAATCCAATCCATGCCTAATGCATTTACATGTATGAATGCATGAACATGAAGGGATTTTGAATACTTTCTACAAAATATATGTATAGCTATTTGAGTTGTTTTTGTTCTCCACAGAATATGGATATATATATACAGTATATATATATATACCCACCACAGTCTACACACTGTTGCCATATACACTTCCTCTGAATTGTGTTGGGATGTCAGACAGTCAGTGCAAATTTGCAGCAAACTTACATTGAACCTTTGTTTGTTGTGTGGCACATGTTAATAAGATCATATTATTCTCATAATTTAGCTCATAATTCGTAATATGTAGAAGTCTTCCACAACAAATTCGATTGCCTGGAGGTAGCTGTAGACAAAAATGTGCTTTTCGTTTTCAATCCACTCTCTACTTGACAATCTGTCTCAAGCCCTATATTTCTGAGAGCACCTATTTGTGGAACCAGTTCCCCTATTCCTAATCCATCATCTTTGTTTGAAGGTTCTACATACCTTGCATATAGGTACTAGTCGATTCTATACCATCTGCAGTATTCTCCATTGCCAGATCCTGAATAGCAACAGGATAAGGAATATCAAATAGTCTGAATTTTGGGTTCCAGATTTTCTTGTGGTATTGGTAGGAGGTTTCTCTGTCTCAATTGATGGTACTTATGAAGATACAATTTCTTAATATATTTAAGTAATTCAAGCCTAGAATCTGTAAAGTCAGGACGTGGAGTAGGGCAAAAGGACAAACCTAAATTTAGTAGACTCTTCTGGTTAGAGTTCCGTTCAATTGATGAGATATTCAGGCATCTCATCCCTATATGTTGTCTCTACTTGTATCCTCTGTTCTTTCCTCACCTCCTTCCTTTTGCTACTACTTGTCCTGCAATTTCTCTTCCAAAATGTGGTTGCATTCTGCCTCTTCAACCTTGTTGTGCAGTACATATATATATATAATAATATATGCAAAAGTTATCCTTATGTTCAATGTTCAAGGAAAGCCCTGACACCTCTAAAGTACTGTAAATTCATATAATTTATTTGAAGAATTGGATCTCCCCTTTAATTTGGAGGGAGGGAGGGAAGATCCAATTTTTCAGAAAATTATATGAATTTACAGTACTTTAGAGGTGTCCAGTCCAGGCTTTCATTAAACATAAGGACAATTTTTCCACATCTGTGGTGTTTCCGGAACTCGGCCAGGACCGATGTGCTACAGCTTCCGCATTCCAGATATTGTTTGTATATATATATATATATATATATATACATATATATATATATATTTCCATTAGTGGATTGGGACCTGTTGCTCCTTCCCTGTATTTGGAAAATAGTTTCTACATCTGATGCTTCCATAGTGTAGTATAAGGATTAGATTAGTGTTTGGCTATGTAGGTTTTAAAGGTAATTAACTTTTATCATTTCATAGCTGTTACTTGGGCATATGGGTGGGTATCTCATTTAGTGGGTGGGGGGGTTGATGTTTAATGTCCGCATTAAATAAAAATAAAAAAATACAAAAAATATCTATTTAGGTTTCAATGTTTAGTGAGGTTATGTATAGTTTTAGTGTATGTGTGTTTCATGATCTATTGTGCATTGAGGTGGGCGGAGGTTGATGGTTAATAGGTCTGATGTGGTTCATGTGTAGGCATTCAAAGGTTAAGGATAGGTAGTTTAGGTTGTTTGTAGGGTAAGGTAGGATAGGATAGTTAGCTTACGTTAGAATATGCAAGTCTGTAAGGTAGTGTAGGTAATTTTGGTGCAGATATTATTATGACAGTTCTGTGTATAATAAATGATTGTGAATGACTTACAATACTGCTTCCTTACTCACAATATGGCAGTTGACATATATAGCTTTGCTGGATTACGCCCATGATATTTGCTTCTGTGACATGACTTCTAAACATGGTTGACTGAGTGAAGGACCGAGGGAGTAGAGACTGGTAAGTTAGATCTGGAATGACTGAATGGATTGTCCTATGTGGTTGTGCAGCAGAAGTGGCATTTCTGCTGTGGATGGGCAACATGCCAAATACAGGTTCTCATCCAAATGTTGCACTGTGTGCCGTAAGTTAATGTAAATAAAATGTGACAGCAAATGCCTCATGCATTTCTGAGTTATCAGGTTTGTGTAGCCTCACATACTGTTCCCATGAACTTCCTCACTCACCCTTGCAACAATTGCTTGACACATCATAGTGGATTGTTGGCTAGCATGTATTCATATTATTGCCACCTGTTCATTCACATATTTTTGTGTGACAAGCGACAGATTTGTATTCTAAGAACTTCATACATGTATTCATGGGTGACTACTTGCTAGTAGAGATTAACTTATTTTTCACATACACTTATGGCCTTTCCATGGGTTGACTAAATCATTTGTCACCTGCATGCAATTTCGTTGTGTGAATCTGTAGAATATTATGGGCCAGCACAAACAGCTTGGGCTACTCCAACTTATAATTACCAGACGTACAACAATCTGTTTGGGGCAAGTGATTTTATTTACAAGTGGACACAGGAGGATGCTGCAAGTGTCAGCCCATGTTTCAACAACCCCAACATTTCATCTGAGGCAGGGAATGTCCAGACAGAGTCCAATGAGGGACCCATTACAATCCACATATGTGGAAGAGGAGTGTTTCAGCAAGGAAGAGAATGATCAAATTGCCAATAGGGAGAAAATCCACATTGGTCATCGTAAATTGTTTGAGGTCAACAGATGGGACAGAAATATGAGGTCAGTAGCAGTTCTTACATATGCTGAGATGGCTGAACACTGGGCAAAAGTGGCCGAACACTGGGCAAAAGTGGCCGAACACTGGGCAGAGGAGAATCAGGCACTTTGGCAGAGAGAGATGCTATCGGCATTTTTACTTTTGAATGACGTTAAGTCCACATCTTTCTCCTCTAATATGTGTGCTGCTTCCTGTGAGGAGGGTGTTGTAGGTACCTGAGGCAAAGAAGGCACACACACATCATGGGCTGAAGATGTAGGTCCCATGTCCCCAGCAGCATTTATCTGTGCCAGAAAGTGAGGCAGAACTGCACTGAGGAGGGCTTCCATGTTTGCCAGCACAGCACCAAAATTGCGGTGGTAGGCACCCGTAGTGGCAATGTATGTGACCCGCTACTGCTCCATGGACTGCAGGATGGTGTGTATTTCCCCCAGCTGTTTGGTATCATCATTAGTGCCACTTTGGTAGGGCAGCTGTTCGCGCTTCTGCCTCATGACACCAGCAATATCAGCCAGGTACTGTTGTAGTCCACAGAGCAGTGTAGGTACCTTGTATAACAGACAACGTGCCCCTATTTAGACTGAGACACCAACGGACTTGCTCAAGGGTGCTGGCCATGATTTCCAGCTCCACCCATACCACATCTAGCATGTCCCGCTGGACACAAACCGCACAGCACTGAAATTCTATTTGTGGGTCCTCCAGAGAATCTACCCAGCAGACTTGGGGCAGTGTGGCAGGTGTTATTTGTTGCCTGCTGGGTAGATTCTCTGGAGACCCTGCCATTCTTCTGGCCCTTCCCAAAGCTGCAGATGTGTTGAAGGAGGCCAGGATTTCCCAGAAGGTCTCTTGATCTATGTTTGGAAGGCTGTCGTCCTCATCCAGATAGTCTTCCAGGACAGTCAGCTGTCAGTTGTATGTACATCCTCTGCAATGTGACAGACCAATGTTAACTGTGCCTTAGGTCAGATGTTGACATAATTAATGTGTATGTCTTTCATAATTGGCAAACGTTTCTAATTGATTCTAACATGGAGGCATTGGATGTATGTTATTCGGAGGTATGGAGTCCAACTTGCATGTATGTTGCCTTGCAGATGGCAGTATCTCTACAATCTTTAAACAACAACTGTGTGACTGACAAGGCAGACTTTTTTTGTCATGACACATATTGCAACACAGTTACACGGGTCACTAAGCCTACCATTCCTACAGTTATGAGATGAAAGCATGTCAACATTTTACAAGATAATTTGCATTCTTTCTTGTGAAGCCTATGGGGATTGCATCTTTACATATGGACACTACTTCAGTTCTGATTTAAAAGAATCCCTATTGTAGCTGCATTCCATTCCATCATCATCCTACCCACTGCTCCTGTGCAGGTAATTTGGCTCTTGCATGCATATTGTGCATTCGTGTGGGCAAGGTTTGAATTGGTTACAGCTATCCAAACCAAATCTGCACACCAAAGAAACATTGAGAGACAGCATGAATGAGTGAGGACATGTGCTTCCCATGAATTTCCAATTTCTGTGTCCACAGATTAAATGACTGCATTCCATTTTGTCAACATCAATGGGGATAGTGGGGCCACTGACCACGGGAGCACCGCCAACAGGCTGGCGGTGCTCCCTAGGGCATTCTGACCGCGGCGGTTCAGCCGCGGTCAGAAAGGGTAAACTGGCGGTCTCCCGCCGGTTTACCACTGCCCTTCAGAATCCTCCATGGCTGCGGAGCGTGCTCCGCAGCCATGGGGATTCTGACACCCCCTACCGCCATCCTGTTCCTGGCGGGTCTCCCGCCAGGAACAGGATGGCGGTAGGGGGTGCCGAGGGGCCCCCGTAAGAGGGCCCCGCAAAGTATTTCAGTGTCTGCTAAGCAGACACTGAAATACGCGACGGGTGCAACTGCACCCGTCGCACCCCTGCAACTACGCCGGCTCAATTCTGAGCCGGCATCATCGTTGCAGGGGCATTTCCTCTGGGCCGGCGGGCGCTCTTTTGGAGAGCGCCCGCCGGCCCAGAGGAAATGTCTGAATGGCCGCCGCGGTCTTTTGACCGCGGTGCGGTCATTCAGCGGCGGTACCTTGGCGGACGGCCTCCGCCGTCCGCCAAGGTCAAAATGACCCCCTATGTCTCAAATGTGGAGCTATGGTCAATGTTACACTAGGTACATTACTGGCACAGATACTTAGCCGAACGAGGTTTTTAAAATGTGGGTGTCTGCATAGTATGACACATCCTTTGGCACAGGGCAACTGACATGTACTTGTACATGCTTCCTCTGTGGCTACTCATTTAGGGCTTGGGGCTCAACTTACTGCCACACACAGAGTACTCACATATCTTGCTGTTATTGAGGCCTATGGCTCAGGCTGTATCCCACATGACTGTGACATTTTTCAGAAAAATAGGTCTCTATCCACTTCTTGCTGACTGATGCCCTTTGTGGTGGTGGACTAAAGTAGGAAAGTCCTCCTTTTTGCCCTGGTCACTCCCTAACATCTTGGATAGATACTGGTGGTTACTGACTCTTGGCTGTACCCTGGGTACTGCTAACCAGAGCTTGGTGTAAAGTGGATATGCAAATTAAGTGAATCATAATTGGCAGTATCACCCTGTCTACAGGTCCCTCTTACATGGTAGGGCATGTGGGTTTAGGAGCCCCAGCATAGTTGGTGCACCCATAGGTGCACTGCTGAGGTGTCCAGTGTCACTTTAAAGGCAGTCCTCCCTTGCTGGTTCTTTTAAATTAAAGTTACCTCTAAATTTTACTTTGGAATTAAAGGTACTTCCAAACTCTTAAACTACCTTATTTCTACATATAGGTCACCCTCACATGTGCCCTAGTTACCCCCAGGGTTGGCTGCAGAGTAACTATAAGTAGTAGACCTTATAACAGATGTTTTAAAAGCCCTGGTGAGGGAAATTAGCCAAATTCATTTCCCCTCATTGTAGTGAATGGGCTCCATAGGCTAAAATGGAGAGCCTGTATTTTTCATTTATAAGGCCATAAAAGGAGCTAAATAGTTCATGTCTGGTATCAATCTGATTTTTAAAATAATTCAAACAACTTCCCATTATTGAATTTAATATAGTTAGTTCAGGAAAAGAGTTTTGGAACTCTACCTGAAAGTTACCAACTTCAGCTCTGTAGTGCCCTTCTCTGGTGGCCACTCTCTGGCAGCCTGGCCAGGCTGCCTTGATGAGGTGTATAGTGGCCTGGGCTGAAGACAAAGCAAGTGCCTGGGGGAGGAGATCTGCCTCAGCAGATGGTGGAACAGGATGGGGGAGAGCAGCCAAACTGAACTTCAAAGGAGGGAACGACAATAGCTCTGGACCTCCCCCATTTTCCTGCAAACCCACTAGGTGCAGCGGCACTTTTCATAAATCTGGGCTTAAGTCCGAAGGAAAAATTTTGACCAAGGCTTCCCGCTTACTGTAGCTGAGGAGGGCTCCATCGCAGTCGGCCACAAATTTTGACTTTGCCCCAGTCTAGGTGCGACTAAATTTCCTGAGTGGACTTTCAGTTTCTAAGAGCTAAAAAACATTTATGCCCTCATTATGACATTGGCAGTAAATCCCACATACCGCTGTGGTGACAGCTGCCAACATACCACCACAGTGGTGAATATCTGTTCACCATATTATGACACACACACACCAATCTGACAGAATACAGCCACATACACAAACCTGTCAGCCCAAAAGTCAGTGATAAAGTGGCGGCCCCAACACCCATACCATTATCTAACAAAGCAACCCCCATCAAATTATGACCCATGAATCACCATGGCGGACATTCAACGCTGGTAAACCATTGGCGGTACATACCGCCATGCTCAGAATGGACACCCACATACAAAACAACACCACATTGGCCAATACCAAAAACACACACCTGACATTCATACACACACCACACTCACACACCCACACCACTATAAAACCCACCAATATTACTCACAACCCTTTACAAATACAAATCATTGCCACAAGACTGACACCAAGACCACACTGCAAGACTAGACACACACCACTTACACCCATACATCCCTCACCCCCACCACATCACACACCCAACCACATTACTAAACACACTCTCACCAACACACACCACACAACACCCATGTCCCCACAAAGGCAACCCCATTTCACTGATGACGGGCTAAGTGGCATGGTGGAGGAAATTGTCAGGGTAGAGCCACAGCTGTTTGGAGCACGGGTACAGCAGATATCCATTGCAAGGAAGATGGAGCTTTGGCGGAGAATCGTGGACAGGATGAACGCCGTGGGACAGCATCTAAGAACATGTGATGACATCAGGAAGAGGTGAAACGACCTACGGGGAAGGTATGTTCCATAGCAGCAAGGCACCAGCTCACCATCCAGAGTACCCCCACCTCCTCCCCCCAGCTCACAGCATGGGAGGAGCAGGTCTTGGCAATACTGCATCCTGAGGGACTCACCGGAGTAGCCGGAGAACTGGACACTGGTAAGTCAACAATTACCACTTATCACCTCCCATACCTGCATGCCATCTCACCCCCTCACCCTCACTCCCATCACTCCCATCACTCCACTCCATCCCACATACTGCACCTACACATATGACTAACCACAATACCAAGCCCTCCATGCAATACCAATGTATGGACAGCCCTCCCAGCCCTGTATGGACACCCATCACCAAAGCATGCACAGCATAGGGAAACTAACAATGCCACAATACATCACCATACACAAGCAAAAGGTGTCAGGGTAGTACCAACGATAGAGGAGAAGCCAGGGGTGTACAAGATGTCACGACTATCCAGTCCCCCAACAGAAGATGCCTCCAGTGATGACAGTAACTCTGGACTTCTGGATCTGGATGACCTACCTGGCCCACCAAGGAACACTGGACAGCCGGTCACCCAAGCCCACTCAGAATCCACCACAGAGCCTCCCCTTTCAGTATCCAACACCACGGTACCCACCCAATGAACCCACACCTCTATCACCAGGACACGTCAATCAGCAGGGTGCCCACCTGTACAGGGATGCCAGCCCACACTTCATACCCAAGACAATCAGGGATCTGGGGTCAGTGGCAGTGGGCACACCATTCAGGGGACAGAGGCACAGGCAAACAGGGACATTGGGAGGCCTGCTGTGCTCCAGGGGGAGGACAGGACCAGGGAACAGAGTCTCCAAGAGGCACTCTCCGAGATCCTGGGAGCTTTCCAACATTCCCAGGACACGAAGGGCCAGATCCTTGACAATGTAGAGCAGAACACGCGGGTGCAGGAGGGACAGTATCAGGGGATCAGGGAGGACTTGCAGGCCATTAACACCACCCTGATCTCCATAGCAGGAGTGCTGGCAAACATGGTCAACATCATCAGGGAGGCAACAGCACACCAGATGGGCCCCTAACATTAGCCAGTCCATTAACCAGCCCTCCATTTCCGCTGCAGCTAGTGAGCAGGAGGCTGTGCCACAGCACCCACAGGCCACCAGCACCCCTCCCCCTGCAGAAGGTGAACCATCCCACAAATGTTCCCTGCGACTCAAACAGAAGCCAGAGACACTTGTCAAGACCCCTGCCAGGAAATAAGACTCTCCTGATTGTTCTTCTTGTGTCCCACTAAGTCAACTTGTCCATTTTAAACTTCCATTGCTCCTCTTCCTATGGCCCCTTGGACACTGCACCCGTGCTACAAACAGACTGGAGCAAAACTCTGGACTTTCCTCCATCATCACCCCATTCCATTGCACTTTCCTCTCAATTTCTTACCACTACAATAAACACCTTTGAACACAACTTGACTACTAGTATTTTATGGTTTGAAAATGTGTATTTATGGAAAACAGTCACATGTAGTGCAAATTAACTGTACACTGTGAGAGCATAGAAATAATGACCTTTCGCTGGCTGTAGTCAGCACATCAGTACACAGTTGTTATATCACCAACATCTGTAAAATGACAACCCATAGGTGACAGTAAGTTGAGATGCAAAGGAAGTTAATGCCATCATGCTACAGCCACACAAAATACACCAATAGTCATAGGAATGCGCAGTTGCACAGTCTCACCTGTGTGTCATTGGACGGATAACTGATGTTCTGTTGTCCTCATCCTCATCCTCAGCCTCTTCATCCTCACTGTCACCAGGGTCTACTGCTGCCACAGGGGCATCTCCAGTCTCCTCCTCCTGCAGAAAAGGTACATGGCGTCTGAGGGCCAGGTTGTGCAACATGCGGTATGCCACTACTATCTGGCAGACCTTCTCAGGTGAGTAGCACAGGGATCCAGCTCTCAGATGGAGGCACCTGAACCTGGCATTCAGGACCCCGAAGGTCCTCTCGATGATCTGTCTGCTTTGCCCATGTGCTTCATCATAACGTTCCTCCCCCCTGTTCTGGCATTCCTCACAGGGGTTAGCAGCCACAATAGGTTTGGGTAGCCAGAGTCACCTGCAAGTATTGAGGGAGCACATTTAGCCTCACACAATCCTATGGGCTTAACACAAGAATGCATACACTAACATACAATGGGTTGGGACCAAGGCTCAACTATTAGCCATACCCTGTGCCTCTGTAGTTGGGCCATCACATTTGGGATGCTGCTATTCCTCAGAACAAAGGCATCTTCACAGACCCAGGATACTTAGCATTGACGTGGGAGATGTACTGGTCTCCTAGGCACACCATCTGCACATTCAGTGAGTGGAAACTCTTACGATTCCTGTACACATGTTCATTCCGGCGGGGAGGGACGAAAGCAATATGTGTACCATCAAGTTCCCCAATAATATTGGGTATATGTCCCATTGCATAGAATCCAGCCTTCACAGTGGCCAATTCATCCACCTGGGAGAAAGAAATGTAGCTGCACATGTGTTTTACCAGAGCAGACAACACTCTTGCCAGCACAATTGACAACATTGTCTGTGACATTCCTGCTGCCAAGCCCACTGACACTTGGAAAGAACCATTTGCCAAGAAATGGAGCACTGATAGCACTTTCACAAGGGGGGGATCCCTGTCAGATGACCGATACATGAGATCAGGTCTGCCTCCAATTGGGCACAAAGCTCTGTAATAGTGGCCCTGTCCAGTCTATAGGTGAGGATAATGTGCCTGTCCTCCAGTAAGCTAAGTCCACAAGGGTTCTGTACACAAGGAATGTCTCCACCTCTTATTTATCCGCAGTGGTAGGTATGTCCTCCGATACTGGGCGTCGTGGCGGAAGGCGATTTTGGACCACTCTGCAATTCCTCATTGGATAAATGGGGATCTATGGAGTACAGTGGCCAATAGGGATCTGTGCTGGCGGTGACAGTGTACACCTCCTTGGACTTGACCGCCATTTTCTATCTGATTCCTCACTTGTTTCCTGGCCTTCAAAAGGAGAACACCTACACTGCGTGCGCTGCTGTGACCTGTGCCTGGAACCCACCATGGCCCGTGTGACCGGTTAAAGGGCCCCAGCCTTCACTTTAGAGGAGTTGGAGTGACTGGTGGATGGGGTCCTACCCCAGTACAGACTGCTGTATGGGCCTTCAGATCAACAGGTGAGTACACATTGGGCATGATGCATGTGGGAAGGATGCATGGGGATATGTGTGCAAGCATCGTGTTTTTGGGGGGTGGTGGGGGATTGTCTTGTGGTGGTGTACATGTTGTGCGCCGGGCGATGTGTGTGCCAATGGTGATGGAAACAAGTATGGTGGGCCATTTGTGTGACAGGCTGAACTGTTTGTTGAATGGTGTTCTCCTCTATGTATTGCCTCTTCAGATCAGCGCCCATCAAAAGAAGGGGTTATGGCGTGCCATTGTCAAGGATTTGCGGACCCTGGGGGTCTGTGGCAGGCGGAGCACCCACTGTAGGAAACGGTGGGAGGACCTGAATGAGCATGGAAGACCGTGGATGCCCAGCTAAGGATGTCCTCTCAACAAGGAAGGGGTGCCCGTCAAAACCTGATCCCCCTGATGGCCCGCATACTGGCAGTGGCCTACCCTGAGCTGGATGGGTCCTTGAGGGTATCACAGCAGCCACAAGGGGGTTAGTACAGTGGGTATCATTAAAAATGTTGGCAGGTGGGGTGGGATCCGGGTGGTGGATGTGAGTTAGTGGGTGCCCTGAAGGCCAGGCCAGATGTTGCAGTGTGGGTCAGCTCTAGGGTAATGGGTGTATATCAAATACAGGTAACCTAGCTTGTTAGCAGTCCATTTCAGCCAGGGCATTGAGGGACCCATGAGGGGTGCAGTTGGCGGTGTGTGGCTCTCATTTTGCCTTATCATCTAGCCATATTACTGGCAGTGCAATGCACAGTGTTTTAGCCTGTTCCCTTTGTGGGACGGTGCTGTGTATGCCAACTGTGGTGTTGGTGCCGTCATTGACCCAGTGTTTCCTTTGTCTCTCCCCCCCTTTTTTGTTCTGTCATCCTGTCCTTGTGTGCAATAGCATCATCTGGCGGAGGAGCAGAGGCACTGGTGACAGAGGGAGCTGCATCCCACTGGACCCAGGAGTCAGAGTCTACCGACGCCGAGGGAACCAGTGGGACGGAGGGCGAGGGGAGCACCACAGCAGAGACAAGAGGTGACAACACAGATTTAGATACCTCCTCTGATGGAAGCTTCCAGGTGATGGCGGACACCTATGTGACCACCCCAGCTGCAGGTACGGCCGCCACCCCCTTACCAGCACCGTCTTCCCAGTAGCCCCTCAACAAGTTGCCCATGCCTGCTCACCCAGGAGGGTGGCCATCTCCTTGGCCCAGGCACCTCGGGCCCTGCCCCAGTGAGCCCTGTTGCCCTGAGCAAGGAGGCTATTGACCACCTGAGATCCATCTCTGTAGGGCAATCAACCATTGTGAATGCCATCCAGGGGCTGGCATCCCAGATGCAGCAATGCAATGCATTCCTGGAGGACATTCACGGTGGATTGGCGGCCCAACAGAGATCGATTCAGGCTCTGGCCTCCTCTCTGATGGCAGCCATTGTCCCTGTTTCTAACGTCCCCCGCCAACTACCACTTCCCAGTCCCATTCTTCTCAAACCAACCCATCCCAGGCACACATACTGATGAGCATGCACACAAGACAACACCCAAGAGTAGTACAGGCAAACACAAGCATCACATTTCATCCCACAAGCACTCACACAAACATCAGACAGTTGCAGACATGACAACATCCACTACCTGCACTGTCTCCCCTTCCTCCTCTACCTCCCTCCCAGTCACGTCCACACTCACACCTGCATGCACTACATCAACATCCACCACCAGCATCACCACACCAAGCAGCACACACATCTCACTAGCAGACTCCTCCACAACATCCATGCACGCGTCCCTGTGTCCTCTCCCACCCTCCCTGTCCCCCCTCCTAAAGGATACAAACGCAAGTACTCACACACCCGACAGCCATCCACCTCACATCAGCATACAACCTACGCACCTGCACCCAAATCCAGTAAACATACACCTCCTACAACCACTCCCTCAACCTCCACTCCCATCACTCCTCCCTTCTCCCACTTCACTGTCCCTAAGAAGCTTTTCCGTGCCGAACTTGACCTCTTCCCTCTCCATCCCCTACTCCCATCCTGCCCATAAGAGCGGGGTCCCAATGACCCAGCCCAGCACCTCAGCCAAACAGTCCACGGAGACAGTGGTGGCACCACCTAGTAGTGGTGGGAAGGATATCACACCTCCAGCCAAGAAAGGGAAGGATCATGCACCTCCAGGCAAGAAGGGAAGGAGCCTGCACCTCCGGGCAAGAAGAGGAAGGAGCCTGCACCTCCAGGCAAGAAAGGGAAGGAGCCTGCACCTCCTGCTTTACAGGGAAAGAAGCCCTCGACACCTGCCCAGAAGGCTAAGGCCCACGTACAACCTGCCATGAAAGGGAAGAAGCCATCAACCCCTGCCAGGACATGTGCCATGTCATGGAGAGGGTGGAGAGGATGAAGCCCTCTTCTCCAGCAGAGGCTGTCAGGGTGACACCTCCACCACCACCAGCGGTCACGGGCCCCCACCACCAGATGAGGAAGTGAAATAAACGTCTCCCAGGTGAAGGTTTTATAGGATGTTTAAAAAAGATGAGAAAAGAAAGGGGAATGTTTTAATAACGAGGCTTCTCTGGCAACGTCTAGAGCAGCAACAGGTTTCAATATGTTAGGAAACTACATAATTATTTTAATTGCCACAAAATTAGGTTGGAAGGAAAGGGAGTTTTGATCATAAACGGGGTGCCCTTTAACAAGGATATCACCTCTTGTTGGACAAATGTTTTCCTATTATTTTGTTAATTTTATTAGGCTTTTCACAGAGAGAAGGCATTAAACTGGGTACTGAGACCCTCATTTACAAGAAATGATGCATTGTTGTGTTGCAGCTACCATGCGTCAAAAATATTTTCACAGACTTTTACGCCATGATACAGCTCAGCATGGTGCAATGAACTTGGCTGCGGCAGAAAAAAATAACTCATCCATGTACGTTGTGTCACAAGCACATCAGACGCTACTGTTACAAAAGTGATGCAGGCACATTAAGTGTATGAAATGCATCAGAAATACAAAAAAGTGATGTACCAGTGGGAAAACAATGGCACAATTCATTGAAGGCAGCCAATGAATGGCCCACAGAGAGATTAGCCCATTATAATCCGATCAAGATGGAATAGGGGTGCAGACAGGAAATTACTGATTAACTGGCATTCCAGACTCACAACATGGGTTAAAAAAGTCCCCCAGCAGTACCACCGAGATTTAATTAGGGACTAGGGGCTGCAACAGAAAGTGAATGTAGATAATAAAAACATTCCTTGTTTTTTTTTTAGGGTAATTACAGCATGATCTTGCCAACCTAATTAAAGTACTCTCCCAACCTACCCTTTTGACTATGTTGAAATCATTATGCTTATTCCAATTGTAACTCACCTGGCTATCGTGCATGTTCAAACAAAAAAAGAAAAAAAAATCTTTATTCACTAAACAAGACATAAAGTTAGCCCTTCTAAGGAGTAGAACTCGCTTTAGGAGAAAAACATGTGGGGCAGACGGAGGGGGCAAATGTGAAATTATTATGGGTGATTCTGAGATCATTTAATGGTTCAGGCAAAGGAGTACTGCTGTCACTATACCGCTGAGAAGAGCCAAATTATTTGGAGAAGTGGAAACAAAAATGTTGCCAAGAATTATGGAGTTTGGCTCTTAAAAATGATGGTGAATATCAGTAATAATCACAGGTGTAGGTTCCGCATTAACAAGTCTGTTAAGAGAGATGACATGGTTTGGGCAGATCAAACCCGCATTGACCTGGTGTATTCAAGAGACAGATTCCTTCAAGGTGAAAGAAGTATTCAAACAAGATCTGGCTAGTTTTCTATTCCTGTTTGGGACACCACCCGCCTTAATCAACACCTTTTCAATAGAGGAAGGTGTTAGATGCTTGCTTGAAGTGCAGTCAGTAGACAGTGACGTGACAGCTTTGCACTTACCAATAATGAAGATGTATTGGTGAAAAAAACTACCATTTGAAGTGTCACAAAAGTTGAATAATAATAACAAAGTCTCAGAACTGGGCCCGACTCAGCCTCTTAGGAGGACTGACGGGCCATAGAGAGAGAAATTCTTGGCCCAGACTTCGCATCAAAAGTTTTTAAAGGAGAGACATAGAATTATTTAAAAGTCATTCAAATATTTGCTGTTAAAATTGGTTCTAACATTATTTTTAAATTAAAAATGTCTGTTAGAATATTTTAGTATTAAATAATAAATATGTATTATTTCTAGATGATCGCAACATTAATTTATATGTATTTATATTTAACTATTTTACACTATTTCATGTAATTTAACATTATTTATTTTGGGGTTTTATTGTAAGTCCCTGTTAGAAATGTGGTCTGTCGTTGGGGGGGGGGGTACGCTCCCAGTCCAGAAGGGACCACCACTCTAGTCAGGGTAAGTCAGATTTACACTAAAGATAACCTGTGCCCACCATCTGGTAGGCACAGAGCAGTCAGGCTTATCTAAAGAGGCAACATGTAAAGTATTTGTGCAACCACACACAGAGTAACATAATGAAAGCACCACAAAAAGACTCCACACAGGTTTAGAAGAATAGACAAGAATGATATAAACAATTCAGGACCAAAACAACAAAAATACAATGAGTAGAATTCGAGTTATGAATTTTTCATGAATAACAAGAGTTCTAGCACTTAGAAACAAACAGAGATTTAGGGGATACTTGAGGTTGTGCTGGACCAAAACAAAGTCAAGGGTTCAGGCTGCCCACGATGGAGTGGAGTGCAGGCTGGCTAGAGGACCACACAGGGCTCGTTGAGCAAAGTACCTTAACCCTGGTTGCAGTCACAAGATGCGTCGTATTTCCTCACATAGTGCTGGCGATTCGTTTTTTCTGAAGGCAAATCTCTGGAGCTGCGATGCGTCAGTTCCAAAGCAGATACACCAGGTTTCTCTACCCAGTGAAGGGATGCACTGATCTTCCTTCAGGAGTGGTGGAGATGTGGTGGTTCTGATGTGGTGACGATGAAATGGAAAAGCACTGGTTCTAAATGTGATGGCTGTTTCTACTCCTGCAACATGCTCAATGCGTTGGTTGCTGCTTCCAGCATACTGAAGACATGGCGATTTTGGTGGTGCAAGTATCTAGGCATACTTCCAGTGAATCAAGCACAGGAGCAGGGGTAGAGACTATCAATCAATCAATCAGTGAATTTATAAAGCGCGCTATGTACACGTCAGGGTTTCGAGGCGCTGGGGAGGGGGGGGGGGTGCTGCTAGCGTTCGAAGAGCCATGTCTTGAGGAGTCTCCTGAAGGTGAGGAGGTCCTGGGTCTGGCGTAGTGAGGTGGGGAGAGAGTTCCAGGTCTTGGCGGCGAGGAAGGAGAAGGATCTGCCACCAGAGGTCTTGCGCTGGATTCGGGGGACGATGGCGAGGGCGAGGTTGGCAGAGCGGAGTTGACGTGTGGGGACGTAGAAGTTGAGTCTGGTGTTCAGGTAGGTGGGTCCGGTGTTGTGTAGAGCCTTGTGTGCGTGGGTGAGGAGTTTGAAGGTGATCCTTTTTTCCACAGGGAGCCAGTGGAGGTCCTTCAGGTGGGGGGAGATGTGACATCGGCGGGGTATGTCGAGTATCAGGCGGGCGGATGCGTTCTGGATGCGTTGGAGTCGTTTGATGTCTTTCGTTGGGATGCCGGTGTAGAGTGCGTTGCCGTAGTCAAGTCTGCTACTGACGAGGGCTTGAGTCACCGTCTTCCTGGTTCCTGTTGGAATCCACTTGAAGATCCTGCAGAGCATGCGGAGGGTGTTGAAACAAGAAGAGGAGACGGCGTTGATCTGTTTGGACATGGTGAGAGCAGAGTCGAGGACGAAGCCGAGGTTTCGTGCGTGGCTGGCTGGGGTGGGTGGGGGTCCGAGGGCGGTGGGCCACCAGGAGTCGTTCCAGGCCGAGGGGGTGCGTCCGAGGATGAGGACTTCCGTCTTGTCGGAGTTCAGCTCCAGGCGGCTGTTGCTCATCCACTCGGCGATGGATTTTAGTCCCTCGTGGAGGTTGGTTTTGGCGGTGAGCGGATCTTTGGTCAGGGAGAGGACGAGCTGGGTGTCGTCGGCGTAGGAGATGATGCTAAGGTTGTGTTGATGGGCCAGTTGTGCGAGGTGGGCCATGTAGACGTTGAACAGCGTTGGGCTGAGAGTGGAGCCTTGGAGGACGCCGCAGATGAAGTTGGTGGCTTTGGAGCGGAAGGGTGAGAGTCGGACTCTCTGGGTTCTGTCGGAGAGGAAGGATCAGATCCAGTTGAGGGCTTTGTCTTGGATGCCGGCTTCGTGGAGACGGGTTAGCAGGGTGCGGTGGCAGACTGTGTCGAAAGCGGCTGATAGGTCGAGGAGGATGAGGGCTGAGGTTTCGCCGTTGTCCATTTGTTGTCTGATGTCATCTGTGGCGGCGAGGAGTGCAGTCTCAGTGCTGTGGTTTCGTCTGAATCCAGATTGTGAGGGGTCTAGGATGGAGTTGTCTTCTAGGAAGTGGGCGAGCTGTGCGTTGACGATCTTCTCGATGACTTCCGCTGGAAAAGGGAGGCGAGAGATCGGTCGGAAGTTTTTGAGATCGTTGGGGTCAGCCTTGGGTTTCTTGAGGAGGGGTTGGATTTCTGCGTGCTTCCAGCTGTCCGGGAAGGTGGCGGAGTTGAAGGAGAGGTTGATGATCTTGCGGAGTTGGGGGGCGATGGAGGCGTCGGCTTTGTTGAATACGTAATGTGGGCACGGGTCCATGGGAGAGCCTGAGTGGATGGAATTCATGGTTGTTAGGGTTTCGGCGTCGTCTACTTGGGTCCAGGTGGTGAGGCGGCAGGCGTGGGAGGAGTAGTCGGGGGTGGGGTCTGGCGGAGGTGCGGTGTTGAAGCTGTCGTGGATGGCTGCGATTTTCTGGTGGAAGAAGGTGGAGAGATTGTCGCAGAGTTTCTGGGAGGGAGGGACGTCGTTGACGTTGGCGTTGGGGTTGGAGAGTTCCTTCACGATGCAGAAGAGTTCTTTGCAGTCGTGGGCGTTGTTGTTGAGGCGTTCTATGAAGTGGGCGCGCTTGGCGAGTCGGATCCGTTGGTGGTGTTCACGGTTGGCGTCCTTGAGGGTGGCAAGGTTGTCGGGTGTGCGCTCGAGGATCCATTTCTTCTTGAGTTTCTGGCAGGTGCGTTTGGAGGTGGTCAGTTCGTCTGTGAACCAGGCTGGTTTTTTCTTTTCTTGGTTGGCGGTTGGTTTCTTGAGTGGGGCTAAGGTGTTGGCGCAGTTGAGGATCCATTGATGGAGGTTGATGGCGGCGGTGCTCGGGTCGGTGGGTTCTGGGGGTGGGTATTTGGCAAGTGTGCTGGTTAGTTGGTCTTCGGTGACTTTTCCCCAGTGGCGGTGAGGCGGTAGAGGGATGCGGTGGTGTTCGGTGTTTTTCTTGAAGGTGAAGTGGACGCAGTGATGGTCGGTCCAGTGGAGTTCGGAGGTGTGGCTGAAAGAGATGTGGTTGCTTGAGGTGAAGAGTGGGTCAAGCGTGTGTCCGGCGATGTGGGTGGGAGTGTTGACCAGTTGACGGAGTCCGAGGTTGAGGAGGTTGGTGGTCAGTGATGCGGTGTTGGCGTCGTTGTTGTTTTCCAGGTGGAAGTTTAGATCTCCCAGGAGGATGTAGTCTGGAGAGGCGAGGGCGTGGGTGCTTGCGAGGTCGGAGATGGTGTCGCTGAAGGGGGCTCTTGGTCCTGGAGGGCGGTATATGAGGGTTCCTCTGAGGGTAGTGTTGGGGTCCGTGTGAATCTGGAAGTGGAGGTGTTCGGCTGTCTTGAGGGTGTCGTCCGTGTGGGTGTGGATCTTGAGGGTAGATTTGTGGGCGATGGCTATCCCTCCGCCGATTCCGTTGGTGCGATCTCTTTTGGTGATCTTGTATCCGTCAGGTATGGTGGTGGCGATGTCAGGGGCCGAAGAGTCGTTCCACCAGGTTTTGGTCAGGAAGGCCACATCTGGGGCGGTGGTGTCGAGCAAGTCCCAGAGCTCGATGGCGTGTTTTCGTGCGGAGCGTGTGTTGAGGAGGATGCAGTGCAGGTGGTTTGTGTTGGTTGTTGATGGCTTCGTTGTACTGTTGCAGGAGAAGTTGCAGGTGCGGCAGGAAAAAGGTCCTTTGGTGTGCTTCGGGGTGGCCAGGAAGCACTCTGAGGAGGGGCCAGGGTTGAGGGCGAGGAGTTCGCGGGCCGAGTATCGGAAGCAGGAGGTGCGGGGCGTGAGGACCAGGCGGGGTGGCGCTGGGAGCGGACCAGGCGCGGACGGGCACAGACGGGGTAGCCTCTGGCGAGCCAGCGGCGCGCCCGCTGCGCGGACGTGCAGCGCCAGCCATTAAGAAGGGAGGGGGGAGGGAGGAGCAGCTGGGAGGCGGGAGGGAGCGGCGAATGGGGGCGCGAGGGGGGCAGGGCCGCAGGGAGGCAGCGGCAGGGAGCGGAGAGCAAGGGGGAGCGCACAAGGGGCGAAAACACGAAAAGCAAGGCAAAAAAAGTCGGGCACAAAAAACAGTCACAATTTGAAAACAGTCACAGAAATACACTAATGGCACAGTATACAGTCGGGGAAACAACAATCAGAGGGGCACAACGGGGGCAGATGCGCAGGAGGCGAGGCGCTTGAAAACAGTAAAAACGCACTTACAGGATGGTGAAAAGTGGCACAAACAGAAGGGGCACGACGGGGGCAGAAGCGCAAGGAGGCAAGGCGCTGAAAATGAGAAAACACTTACAGGACGACGGCGGAAAGCGGCACACGGGTCAAGTGAAGCTTACTAGAGCCCACTAGACACCAGGGATGAGGCGCAGGAGGATGCCTGCGGGTGGAGGAGGGCCTCGAACACGCTAGCAGCAGCGTGGGCGGGGGTCAGAGGCAGGAGACAGCAGGTTGGTGCTGCGGACGTGAGGGGCGAGCTCTAGACCTAAAACAGGTCAGAGGTCGCTCACTCGCGACGCGCAGCACCAGCCATTAAGAAGGGAGGGGGGAGGGAGAAGCAGCTGGGAGGCGGGAGGCGGGAGGGAGCGGCGAATGGGGGCACGAGGGGGGCGGGCCGCAGGGAGGCAGCGGCAGGGAGCGGAGAGCAAGGGGGAGCGCACAAGGGGCGAAAACACGAAAAACAAGGCAAAAAAAGTCGGGCACAAAAAACAGTCACAATTTGAAAACAGTCACAGAAATACACTAATGGCACAGTATACAGTCGGGGAAACAACAATCAGAGGGGCACAACAGGGGCAAATGCGCAGGAGGCGAGGCGCTTGAAAACAGTAAAAACGCACTTACAGGACGGCGAAAAGTGGCACAAACAGAAGGGGCACGACGGGGCAGAAGCGCAAGGAGGCAAGGCGCTGAAAATGAGAAAACACTTACAGGACGACGGCGGAAAGCTGCACACTGGTCAAGTGAAGCTTACTAGAGCCCACTAGACACCAGGGATGAGGCGCAGGAGGATGCCTGCGGGTGGAGGAGGGCCTCGAACAAGCTAGCAGCAGTGTGGGCGGGGGTCAGAGGCAGGAGACAGCAGGTTGGTGCTGCGGACGTGGGGGGCGAGCTCTAGACCTAAAACAGGTCAGAGGTCGCTCACTCGCGATGCGCAGCACCAGCCATTAAGAAGGGAGGGGGGAGGCAGGAGCAGCTGGGAGGCGGGAGGAAGCGGCGAATGGGGGCGTGAGGGGGGCGGGGCCGCAGGGAGGCAGCGGCAGGGAGCGGAGAGCAAGGGGGAGCGCACAAGGGGCGAAAACACGAAAAACAAGGCAAAAAAAGTCGGGCACAAAAAACAGTCACAATTTGAAAACAGTCACAGAAATACACTAATGGCACAGTATACAGTCGGGGAAACAGCAATCAGAGGGGCACAACGGGGGCAGATGCGCAGGAGGCGAGGCGCTTGAAAACAGTAAAAACGCACTTACAGGACGGCGAAAAGTGGCACAAACAGAAGGGGCACGACGGGGCAGAAGCGCAAGGAGGCAAGGCGCTGAAAATGAGAAAACACTTACAGGACGACGGCGGAAAGCTGCACACTGGTCAAGTGAAGCTTACTAGAGCCCACTAGACACCAGGGATGAGGCGCAGGAGGATGCCTGCGGGTGGAGGAGGGCCTCGAACACGCTAGCAGCAGCGTGGGTCAGAGGTAGGAGACAGCAGGTTGGTGCTGCAGACGTGGGGGGCGAGCTCTAGACCTAAAACAGGTCAGAGGTCGCTCCCTCGCGACGCGCAGCGCCAGCCATTAAGAAGGGAGGGGGGAGGGAGGAGCAGCTGGGAGGCGGGAGGGTGCGGCGAATGGGGGCGCGAGGGGGGTGGGGCCGCAGGGAGGCAGCGGCAGGGAGCGGAGAGCAAGGGGGAGCGCACAAGGGGCGAAAACACGAAAAACAAGGCAAAAAAAGTCGGGCACAAAAAACAGTCACAATTTGAAAACAGTCACAGAAATACACTAATGGCACAGTATACAGTCGGGGAAACAACAATCAGAGGGGCACAACGGGGGCAAATGCGCAGGAGGCGAGGCGCTTGAAAACAGTAAAAACGCACTTACAGGACGGTGAAAAGTGGCACAAACAGAAGGGGCACGACGGGGGCAGAAGCGCAAGGAGGCAAGGCGCTGAAAATGAGAAAACACTTACAGGACGACGGCGGAAAGCGGCACACGGGTCAAGTGAAGCTTACTAGAGCCCACTAGACACCAGGGATGAGGCGCAGGAGGATGCCTGCGGGTGGAGGAGGGCCTCGAACACGCTAGCAGCAGCGTGGGTGGGGGTCAGAGGCAGGAGACAGCAGGTTGGTGCTGCGGACGTGGGGGGCGAGCTCTAGACCTAAAACAAGACTATGATATCTCTGAGTCAATAGCAACAAGATGCAGGCCAACAAGTCCCTGGAGATCACTTCAGGTGAACCTTCAGAGATGGCCATTTTCCAACATGACCCCCCTCCAGCCAAAAGCTAGGGTAGACTAATCAATACCTTGATGGACTTCCCTGCGTAAGGTAATAGAACATGGCCTACTATTGTAGGGGCACTTACAAGTTCTATTACTCATCAAACCCAGTTGGATTCCTCTGTCTATGTCCTTGGAAGCCACTGAGCTAACCCATAGGGAACACTTCTCCTCATCCGTGGGCCACGTTTGTGTAGCACCTAACCTTAATGTACTCACAGATGCATCCCAGTAGGCAGACAGTACCACCATGGCCAACAAAGTGGTGTGGCCCATTCCACCCATTGGATCAGACTTTCCCCATGCAGTGAAGGGAGCCCCAGGAGCAAGGATAAATATGGCAGAGCTGCACCCATACCTCAGTTCTCTATAAGGGACAACTGCAGAAGGACTGCCCTGCTGGGCCCCTGACCTGCACATGGACACTGCACTCGGAAGGACTGCATCAGCTGTACACTTGGGTTTCACCACAAAAAGGACTTTGCCTAGCTTCAGCTGGTTCAAGAAGGGACTCCCTGCTTGCTACAGGTGAAAAATAGCTAACCAGAGCCCCTTCATCAAATCCTGAAGAAACTGACCAGCTGACCACTGTCCCATGGTCATTTTGGAGTTTGAGCCAGGTGCATTCTGGGAGTTGGAGCCCTAGCCCTCAAGGAGCAACTCAGAGCTTCTGGAACTGTGGGGTGAGCTGTGGACTCCTAAAGAACCTTCAAAGGCTGATCAAAGAAAATCAAGAGGTTTGGAGAAGATTGGAGAACTTTAAGGTAAAAAGCTCCATAAAGGGACCGACCCACCTGGTGAGTCTAGCCGGCTTATATAAACTGCGACCCGACCTGACTTGCATGTTTATCTCGCTAAAAAAGCTACAGAACCCCAGACTTCCAAGGTCTCTCCAGGGGATCCTGGAGAGGCAATCCAACGATCTCGATTCAAAATAGGCTTTCTGAGGAGGGTCGTCTGACATCAGAGATAAATAGCTCCTCAAAAGTTTCTAAGTCCGAATGTAGAAAATTGACTGAGATTTTCCATGCAGCGATTCCGAGGAGGGCTCCAGAGAGGTCGGATCCAATTTCAAATCCAAAATCATCTAAGTCCCAAGGTGGAATTCTTCACTGAGGTCTCCTGTGACACGTATCCAAAGAGGGCTCTAGGGTGGTTGGATCCAAATTATGACTTCTTCCCGGTGAAGAAAATCTTCAGGAGAAAGTCTGAGACCGAAGGTAAAACTTTGACAGAGGCCTCCGGTTCACTGTAGCCGAGTGGGCTCCATTGCAGTCAGCCTTAAATTTTTACTTTGCCCGGGTTCAGTGCGACCACATGTCCAGATGGGCACTTTTGTTATCTAAGCACTAGAAAACATTTAGGCCCTCATTACAACCGTGGTGATTGGGGTTAAAGTGGCGGTAATACTGCCAACAGGCCGGCGGTAACAAAAATGAATCACGACCACGGCAGAAACAGGCAACACAGACAGCCACTTTAACACTCAGACCGCCACGGTGGTAGCAACAAACACCACAGCGGTCACCGCCAACAGACAGGCAGAAGTCAATGTACCACCCACAGAATTACAACCCACCCATCCGCCAGATTTTCCAGGGCGGTACAAACGCCATCAAAAGCACAGCGGGAACAGAACACAGAAGGGACACCACTCACACCTCGACACTCAAGACAAACCAGGATGCCATGGACCCTGAGCTACAGGTCCTGCCCATGCTGGTCTACCTCCTCATCTACCAGGAATACAAAAGGCGGCGGCGACGACCATGGTGAGTATTGCACCTAATACACAGGGCAGTGCGGAGGAAAAAGAGAGTGACACACACATGCAACATGCAACACCCCCACCCCCACCCACAACAACATACACAAAAACACATGCATCAACATTACATTTACACCCCGTAGCACCCTGGAAGAATGCAAGGACAAAAGGAATTGAGTTAAATAAGTGATATTTTTGAAATAGGCAGATAAACGTAATGAATAGAAAAACAATATTTACAAAAATATACAATATGTACAGAAGGACGTATATTGTCCATTCAAAATGTCCATGGACCAGTGGGCCAACAATCATGGGCCAAGCCCACACTTGACTCTTGTCTCAATACGGAGAGAACACTGCAGGGGCATCAGGTCGAAAACACACAGGCACCTCAGGGGGGTGGGGGAAGCGGGGGAACCTCAGCCTGAAGAAGGAATAACGCCCCTGCTCCTCGAGGGGGCTCCATGCTCACAGCGATGTCCTGGGGAGTGCAAAGCCACAGTCTCTTAAGTGGGTGGTTTGCCCACTGTTTGGTTCTGGGAGTGCAAGGCCACTGTCTCTCAAGTGGGTGATTGGCCCACTGCTTGGTCCTGGGGAGTGCAAAGCCACAGTCTCTTAAGTGGGTGGTTTGCCGACTGCTTGGTCCTGGGGAGTGCAAGGCCACAGTCTCTCAAGTGGGTGGTTTGCCCACAGCTTGGTCCTGGGGAGTGTAAGGCCACAGTCTCTCAAGTGGGTGGTTTGCCCACAGCTTGGTCCTGGGAGGGCAAGGCCACAGCCTCTCAAGTGGGTGGTTTGCCCACAGCTTGGTCCTGGGCAGTGCAAGGCGACAGTCTCTCAAGTGGGTGGTTTGCCTGGTTTGGCCACTGCTTGGTCCTGTGGAGTGCAAGGCCACAGTCTCTCAAGTGAGTGGTTTGCCCACTGCTTGGCCCTTGGGAGAGCAAGGCCACAGTGTCTCAAGAGGATGGCTTCTTCCACTGGTTCTGGTGGGGGCATTGTGCCCAGTGTGCTTCATCCTGGGAAGGATGGGGTGAGTGGATGGCTTCCTCCACTGGTTCTGGAGGGGGCCTTCTGCCCAGAGTACTTCATCCTGCCAAGGAGGGGGTGAGCGGATGCATATCTCCACTGGTTCTGGAGGGGGCCTTGTGCCCAGTGTGCTTTATCCTGCCAAGGACAGGGTGAGTGGATGCGTATCTTCACTGGTTCTGGAGGGGGCCTTGTGTCCAGTGTGCTTCATCCTGCCAAGGAGGGGGTGAGTGGATGCATATCTCCACTGGTTCTGGAGGAGGCCTTGTGCCCAGTGATGCAGCACTTGGGGTGTGGCAGTTCACATTCCCTCACCTGGGTGTCTGAGGCACAAGAATTTAAGGGAACAGGTTGCATGATAGTCCATGGAGGCAGGGCTAGTCTCCATCCTGTGGTGGCTAAGGCTGCAAATTGGTGGTAGTGCTGGTGCTGGTGGGGGTGCTGCCAGTGGTGGTGGGAGGCTCCAGCCATCTCCTGCAGCCTCGGATGGCTGCCCACTGGGGCTGCTGCTGCTGGTAGTGGTCCTACTGTCAGCCGTGCAGGTGGCAGTGCTTGCCGCAGGGCTGCTGGCGGTGATGGCCGTGGTGCAGGTGCTGGTGCTGCCAGTGGTGGAGGGAGGGTCCAGCCCTTCTCCTGCAGCCTTGGACAGTTGCACACTGGGGATGCTGCTGCTGACAGTAGTGGTGCTAGCGGCGGTGCAGGTGGTGTGCTTGCAGCGGTGCTTGCGGAGGGGCTGCTGGCGGTGCTGGTATCGGTGCAGGTGGCAGGGTTAGCGGTTGTGCTGGTGGCCACCAGGCCTTCACCTGCAGCCTATGACCGCTGAAGTGCCTTGCCTGGTGTTTTCTGCCCCTTCATCACATTGGCAGATGGTGTTGTGACCTTGGCTCTGGCAGCTGGAGTTTTGGAAAAGGCCTTGCTGGGTGGTTCGTGCTCCATGCCCTTGCTGCATGCTATCCCCTTCTTAACCTTGGCAGGTGGCGGAATTGTTTTGTCCTTTGCAGGGTTTGATGGCACACTGGCTGGGCTGCCGGGTGCCCCCTTTGAGCCTCTGTGAGTTGCAGGTACCACAGCGGACAGGGATTTGGTGGCTGAGGTGCTGGCCTGGGTTCTGGACACCCTGGTCAGAGGGGAAGCACTGGGGGGAAGGGTAGAGAAGAGGTCAATGTTTGCCAGGAAAAGCTTTTTAGAAACACTGGGGTGGGAAGATGGGAAGGGTTTGGGAGTGGAGGAAGAGGGAGTGGTTGTAGGAGGTGTCTGTCTGCTGAGTTCCGGTGAAGGTGCATGGGTTGGATGCTGTTGTGAGGTGGATGGCTGTTGGGTGGGTGGGTGCTTGCGTTTGTGTACTTTGGGAGGAGGGGTCACAGAAACACTGGGAGAGTACACAAGGGACGTGTGCATGGATGTGGGGGTGGTGATTGCTCATGAGGGGTGTGTATTGATGGGCGTGCTGGTGATAGAGGTAGTGGATGAGGATGTAGTGCATGCAGTTGTGAGTGGAGACGCTACTGGGAGGGAGGTGGGAGGCGAAGAGGAGGGGGACACAGTGGAGGCAGTTGATGTTGGTGTGTCTGCATGGGGATGGTGCTTGTGTGAGTGCCTGTGAGATGAAGTGTGGTGCTTGTGTTTGCCTGAGCAACTTCTGTGTGTTGATTTGGGTGAATGCTGGTCTGAAGATGTGCTTGGGATAGGCTGGGGTTGAGGGGATTGGGACTGGGTAGAGGAAGTTGGAGGGGAGGGGCTAGAGACAGGGACAGGGGCTGCCATCAGTGTTGAGGCCAGAGCCTGAAATGCTCTCTGTTGGGCCGCCACGCCAGAGTGAATGCCCTCCAGGTATGCATTTGTTTGTTGCAAATGCCTCTAGACACCCTGGATGGCAATCAGAATGGTTAACTGCCCAAAAGTGAGGGATCTCAGGAGGTCAATAGCCTCCTCACTGAGGGCAGCAGGGCTGACTGGAGCAGGGCCTGAGGTGCCTGGGGCGAAGAAGATGCCCACCCTCCTGGGAGAGCGGGCACGGGAAACATGCTGAGGGGTTGCTGGGAGGGTGGTGCTGGTAGGGGTGGTGGCGGCTGCACCTGTTGTTGGAGTGGGCATAGAGGTGTCCCCCACCGCCAGGGAGCTTCTATCGGAGGAGGAGTCCCTGTCTGTGGTCTCCCCTCATGTCCCCGTTGTGGTGCTCCCCTCGCCCTCTGTCCCACTGGTGCCCTCACCCTCGGTGAATTCGGCCTCCAGGTCCATGAGTGATGCAGCTCCCTCCATCGCCGGTGCCTCTTCTCCTCCACCAGATGATGCTACTGCACACAAGGACAGGGTGACAAAAAAAAAAGCGGGGGAGAGACAGAGGATACACTTGGTCAATGCCAGCAACACCACTACCGTTGGCGTACACAACACACAGGGAGCAGCCCTATGCACTAGGCCGTGCACTACCAGTTACTAAGATAGTCACCAGCCCATGGGGTATAATGCCTACTGCCATTAGCTGCACACCTAAAACCCACAGGACCCTGCCCAGTAGTAGATGCCCACTAACACTATTCGGGTAGGAGTGCTTCAGAGACTACCCAACAAGGGACCTACCCTGCCATCTTCGACCTGACCTAGGGGCACCCATAGCCCACATCCCCCACCCAGGTACCTCTTAACGCGTGCAAAGTCAGGATTCAGAATCTGTACTCACCCCCTTGCGTCTGCTGTGATGCCTTCAAGCGCCCATCCAACTCCAGATAGGCCACCACCAGGATGTGGAACATCAGGGGGCTTAATGGTGCGATGGGCACCCCTTCCTCATTGGGAGGCCAGCACCAGCTGGGCGTCCGCTGTCTTCTTGGCCCAGCGGCGCAGGTCCTTCCACCTTTTGCAGCAGTGGGTGCTCCGCCTGTCAAAGACCCCCAGGGTCTGCCCCTCCTTGGCGATGGCACGCCAAATACTCTTTTTCTGGTGGGCGCTGACCTGCATGGAAAAGACAGTAGAAAAGGGAATTAGTCAACCGTCCGGACTATCACACTCATTGCCCACCATCTCGCTCCCATCCCATGATGCACATACATTGACCACCTTACATGCAGCACTCTGGCCAGGATGCCTCTGCCCCCCTACATGTGGCTTGCACACACAACAATCCATACATTCATGGCCCACGCATCATGCTCACAGTGTACTCACCTGTTTGTCTGGAGGACCATACAGTAACATGTACTGGGGTAGGACCCCATCCACCAGTTTCTCCAACTCCTCTGCAGTGAAGGCACGGGCCCTTTCCCCAGGCACATTTCCAGACACAGGTCACAGCAGCACTTGCAGTGTAGGTCCTCTCCTGTGAGTGAACAGATAGAAAATGGTGGTGATGTCCGCGGCGGTGCGTACCGTCACCACCGGCGTACATCGCTATTGGCTTCTGGAACCCACAGGGCCCAATGATAACAAATGCAAAGTTGCGCGGTGGTCTTTGACCGTCTACCGTGATGACGTACAACACCAGTGGAATTACCTCATTTTCACTTGTCCCTCCTCACAGGTCAGGCATCTGCCATTTCAGGGAGGTACAGGGCATGGCACCTGACTGCGTCACAGCAGAAATTAGCATAGCAACTAATTGTCGGATTCACATCTTGATTCTGTAACGTAAATAAATCATCATTAGTGCAATAGATGTTTGAATATGACCCTCTGCTCACCATTTTCCTCCATCGGCTTCAACCGCTGACGCTGAATATGAGATGGCGGCATCCTCCGGTGTACAGTCCCCTGGTGGACCTTGCGACAATGGAGGAAAGACACATTATCATAACATACAGACTTGATTGTGCCACAATCCTAGAACTATGTGCCCAATAGGAGCCGGACCTGATGTCAGCTATCCGCCAGCACACAGGTATCAACCCTCTAGTGCAGGTCCTGTCGGTGCTCCATTTCCTGGCGAGTGTCTCCTTCCAAGTCACAGTGGCCATGGCATCAGGGATGTCTCAGCCAATGTTCTCCAACTTGTTGATCAGAGTGTTGTCAGCCTTGCTGAAACACATGTGCAGCTACATTATGTTCCCTCAGGTGGAGGATTTGGCCACAGTGAAAGCTGACTTTTATGCCCTGGGACATATCCCCAGCATCATTGGTACATTGGTGCCATTGATGGTACACATGTGGCATATGTCCCCTCCCCCCGAAGAAATGAACACGTTTTCAGGAATAGAAAAAGCTATCAATCTATGAATGTGCAGATGGTGTGTTTGGCGGACCAGTACATCTCCCATGTTATTGCCAAATATCCTGGCTCTGTGCATGACACCTTTATCTTGAGGAATAGCAGCATCCCATATGTCATGGGCCAACTCCAGAGGCACTGGGTGTGGCTAATAGGTGAGCCCAAGTTCCCCACACAGTATAAGTAGGTGTCTGGGTATGGGGTGTCCTTAAGGGCTAGTGTGTGTCTAACAGTTGTCCCTCAATATTTGCAGGTGACTCTGGTTACCCCAACTTCTCATGGCTACTGACCCCAAGTGAGGAATGTAAGGGCAAGGGCAGAGGAACGTTACAGTGAGGTACATGGGTGTACAAGGAGAATTTTTTAAAGGACCTTCGGCCTCCTGAAGGCCAGGTTCCGGTGCCTCCATCTGACAGGTGCGTCCCTGTACTACTCACCCAAGAAGGTATGCCAGATCATCGTTGCATATTGCATGTTGCACAACCTGGCCTTGAGATGCCAGGTGCCTTTTCTGCAGGAGGTTGTGCCTGGAGATGGTCTTGAGGCAGCAGTGGAGCCTGTGGACAGTGAGGAAAAGGAGGCAGAGGAAGATGTTGACAACAAAAGCAATATAATTCAGCAGTACTTCCAGTGACGCACAGGTAAATGACTGTAACTTCAATTAACTTCAATTAACTTTTCATTTTTCTGTTGGACGTTGTACATGGCAGCCTGTTTTCCTATGTCTATGGCCACTGACTGCACCCTTTGGCATCTCTATTTTCAGATCTCTAAGCCCCACTCTGGCTCCTGCTATGTGTACTAATGCCCACAAAGGTTATTCCAAAGTATATTTATATGTACATTTGACTTGCAATGCTTTGATAATGTTGGACTAATTCATATTTGAATAATTTGACAGACTCCGGATTTGTATTTGTTCCAAGGGTGTTTATTTAAGTGCTCATAAGTAGAGGGGGATGTGCAATGGGCTGGGGTGAGGGTGGAGGAATGTCTAGTTAGAGTCCAGTCTCTTGGTATCACAGGTGCATTGTCCAATGGGGCATAGGAAGGGCAGTTATGGCAGTTCAAGATGGACAGGGTGACAGAGTGGGACAGAAGGGTGACAATCAGGAGAGTCTTATTTCCTGGTGGGGGTCTTGGCAATGTTCTCTGGCTTCTGCCTGAATCGCAGGGACC
The DNA here is from genome assembly GCF_031143425.1 of Pleurodeles waltl. Taxonomy (NCBI): domain Eukaryota; kingdom Metazoa; phylum Chordata; class Amphibia; order Caudata; family Salamandridae; genus Pleurodeles; species Pleurodeles waltl. The sequence goes on from NC_090436.1 coordinate 846,134,413, forward strand.
GTTTGCAGGGTGGTTCTCCTTCTACAGGGGGTGGGGTGCTGGTGGCCTGTTGGTCAAGCGGAGGGCCTCCTGTCCACTAGCGCTGATGGAGGTGGAGGCCTGTTCATCGGTGTGGCTAGTGTTGGGGACCCATTGGTCTTGCAACCACAGAACGCACCTTCCCCCCTAGGTAGTTCCACGTCTTCCTGATGTCATCCCTAGTTCTGGGGTGCTGTCCCATGGCGTTGATCATGTGCATGATCCTCTGCCATAGATCCATCTTCCTTGCAATGGACGTCTGCTGCACCTGTGATCCGAAAAGCTGTGTCTCTACCTGGATGATTTCCTCCACCATGACCCTTTGCTCCTCCTCTGAAAACCTGGGGTGTCTTTGGGGTGCCATGGCTGTGGTGTGAGTGATATGTGTGAGGATGTGTGGGGTGATGTGTGAGGTGATGTGTTGGGATGTGTGCTGTGAGGTGCATGGATGGTGTATGGGTGAAGGTGTTCTATGGCTCAGATTGAGTGGGTGCTCCTGGCTTGTGTCTCTCTCTGTTGGCAATCTTTTTTTCATTGAAAGGGTTGTGGGTAATGTGGGTGTGTGTTTTATAGTGGTGTGAGTGTGTGGGTGTGGTTTGTGTATGTGTGTCAGGTGTGTGTAGTTGAAATTGTCCAATGTGGTGGTGTTTTGTAAATGTGTGTGTATTTTGACAGCGGCGGTGTGTACCGCCAATGGTTTACCGTGGTTGAAAGACCGCCGCAGTGATTCGTGGGTCATGGTACTGTGGGCGTATTCCTGTTGGCGTAACGGTGTGGGTTTTGCTATCTCCAGTTTATCACTAACCTTTGGTCTGGCGGACTTGTGTAGGTGTCTGTATAGTGCAGATTTCTCTGTGTGGGTCATAATACCCGTAGCCGTATACCGCTGCGGTCACGGTATGTTGGCGGCTGTCAGCACGGCGGTAGGCGGCATTTGCCGCCACGGTTGTAATGAGGGCCTTAATTTTTTAAAATTCACATCTTCAGTTCCCTTTATTGGATTTTTGTTGTTTTAGTGTCATTTTAAAGAAAAAGTATGATCTAATTTTATAAATTGGACTTGGATTTTTACTGTGTTTTGTGTTTTACTAATTTACTGTTTTGTGATTTTTAGATGGTTTACATACCTCACTTCTAAGGTAAGCCTAACTGCTCATTGCCAAGCTACCAAGGGTTGAGCTAGGATTAATTTATTGAGATCTAACTGGACGTAGTGGGCCCATCGCTAGTGTAGGTATTTACCTGCCCTAACCAATAGTCCGCTTTCCAACAACTTGACAATTTGTTTTGCTTTTCAGTAGACCCAATATATCCAAACCCACTTTGCCTATACAAAACTTAAAATAAAATCCTCAATGGGTTTTTTATCACATCAAGTTAATGGTTAGCCAGTAATGAGTGTCAGCAATAGCATAATTTTTAGAGTCCATAATTTCCTACTTAGGTAATTAGGCCCGTATTTATACTTTTTGACGCTAAACTGCGCTAACGCAGTTTAGCGGCAAAAATTTTTGCGCCGGCTAACACCATTCTGAAGCGCCATGCGGGCGCCGTATTTATTGAATGGCGTTAGCCGGCGCAAGCAGACCGGCGCTGCCTGGTGTGCGTGGAAAAAAAACACGTACACCAGGCAGCGCCGGCGTTGGGAAAAATGGCGTTAGGGCGTCTTAAAATGGCGCAAGTCAGGTTGACGCTAAAAAATCGTCTTAACCCGATTTGCGCCATTTTAAACGATGCCCAGACGCCATTTACATGACTCCTGTCTTAGTAAAGACAGGAGTCATGCCCCCTTGCCCAATGGCCATGCCCAGGGGACTTATGTCCCCTGGGCATGGTCATTGGGCATTGTGACATGTAGGGGGGCACAAATCAGGCCCCCCTATGCCAAATAAAAAATAAAAAAAATAAAAAATGTATACTTACCTGAACTTACCTGAATGTCCCTGGGGTGTGTCCCTCCAGCCTTGGGTGTCCTCCTGGGGTGGGCAAGGGTGGCAGGGGGGGTCCCTGGGGGCATGGGAGGGCACCTGTGGGCTCATTTTGAGCCCACAGGCCCCTTAACGCCTACCCTGACCCAGGCGTTAAAAAGTGGCGCAAATGCGGGTTTTTTTGACCCGACCACTCCCGGGCGTGATTTTTGCCCGGGAGTATAAATACAACGCATTTGCGTCGCCGTCATTTTTTTAGACGGGAACGCCTTCCTTGCATCTCATTAACGCAAGGAAGGCGTTCACGCAAAAAAATGATGCTATTTGCCCATACTTTGGCGCTAGACGCGTCTAACGCCAAAGTATAAATATGGCGTTAGTTTTGCGCCGAATTTGCGTCGGAAAAAACGACGCAAATTTGTCGCAAACGGAGTATAAATATGCCCCTTAATGTTTTCATTAGTGAAAACCATTCTTGTTGCCCACTATAATTTAAGTGCCCAATTTAACAATAGACTGATGTGTCCAAGTTATTGGATTAATCAAAGGGTGAGTGGGTAAAAGATAAAATCAGGTAAACTATCCAGCAAATGTCCTGCATCATTCACTGAACCATGTCTAGGTTAAAGAAGCTACAAAATACCCCAAAGGCTTTAAAAATCTCGAGAAAGTGTGCAACCCTGATCTAGCCTATTATTTAAATTCCACAAAATTAAAGAGTTCTTGTCAGTGGCCTGATGAATCTTACTGAACTTCTGAAAAATTGTTAATAAGTAAAGGTGGAGGGCACTATTTTACAGCTACCATGCTGGAAAGCTCAACATCAGCACAATTTCTCAATGAAATTGCTCAAATTAAGCATAAAATGTAGGGACATGGTAGTTCAGTTAAATCTGACTTTCCACGTTAGAGCTACCCAATCCTCATTGAAGATTAGCACCGGCTAGTGATTCACTTACTTACCAGTAATGTTCATTACTATGAATATCCTTGTTCTCGTACCAATACTTGCTAGCTGAGGTTTTTTCCCCTCTCCCAGGCATCGCATGATTTGGCTAAAGCCAATCAAAAAAGAGCATCAAGAAAGACTCCTCTTTCCCTACCCCTCACACAATATTAGTCATAGAAAGGGGCAGAGCCCACAATACGTCCTGTACTTCCCTAAGCTATTCAAAAGGAAACAGGCTGTGAAGGGGAATGGAAGGGTGGGTCATAAATATTGGTCCAGGCAGAAAGGTATTCTGAGTAATGAACATTACTGTAAGTAATTGATTCATTACCTCTTCAACCCCTCATCTATTACCACTACTTACCAGATGAAGATATACCAGAGCAATTGCCACAATCTGATTCCCTAACAAAGAACAAGTACTTCCAAATGATGCAATACAAAAAGTTTTAGTGCAAACTTTAAGAGGTACAAGCAATCAGGGAATGGCAGCTTCCAATACCTGAGTACCATAATTCATGGAATTAGAATTATGTATATCCAGTCTGTAGTGAGAAACAAAAGTAGACCGGTTAGCCCAGGTAGCAGCCCTACATTTATCTAATACAGAAACACCAATCGCCTCAATCCAAGATGCAGCCTGCAGCCATACCCCGAGTGGATGGCCCTGAATTCCACCCCGCAGGTTAGTGCCTTTGAGCAACATAAGCCATTGGAATGAGACACCTTATCCACCTACTCAACATTTGGATAGAATTTCTTTGACTCAGATGAAAAATGCCAAAGTTTAAAAACAAGTTGTCACACTTTCTATATTCCTCAGATCTAGCTAAATACATTTTAACAGCTCTCACTACATCAAAAGTCGGTACTGCTTCTTCTTCTGGAATAGAAGGAGCTGAAAAGAAAGATGGCAAAATTATCTCATCCTGATGAAAGGGAGTCAAAACTTGAGAGCGAAAACCGGGACCCAACATGAAAACCAACCTGTCAGGAAACAGTTTCACATAATGGGGTCTGATGGACAATGAACCTAACTTCACAGGCCCATGTGCAGATGTGATAGGCACCAAAAACATAATTTAAAGGACATATATTTCAAATCGACCTCCTCTAGAGGTTCAAATAGAGGAAGCTGAAGTGCCCTAAAAACCAAGGGAAGATCCCAAGAAGGGGAAAAAGACCTAATGCATGGCTTCATCAGTGTAAACCCTTTTACCAGTCTTGCACTAATAGCATCCATTTTGGGAATACCCCAAGAGGTCCTGACAATTCCTGTGGCTGCACATTGGACCTTCAGAGTAGAAGCTGCTAAACCCTTGTCAAAACCACTCTGTAAGAAAGGAAGAATCCATTGAAATTCACAATCTGTGGGGTTTAAAGAGTGTTCAGCACACCACCTAGCAAAGGATTATCAATGATAGGCAAATTATTTTCTAGTGGAAGGCTTCCTAGGCTGCTGAACCGAGTGAACCACTGGAGAAGCCAGAACAAAACTTTCAAAACCCAACCCTTTAACAGCCATACTATCAGACATATTCTCTTGTAAGTGTCCAGAGATAGAAATGGAGAATGAAGTGGGTTCTGATCCAACAGAATAACCCACTTCAGGGATTTTACCATGAGACAAAACAGAGTTCACCATCCCATCCTTGGCCAAAAGATGGCTGCTTTCTTAAGGTAAACTCTCTTCCTCTGGAGCCTGCCAAGTAACTTTAGTAACAGGGTAAAGGGGGTGTAGCATACAAAAGAACCTGGGGACATAGATATATCAAATATTATATCCCCCACAACCTTGCTCCTGAATTTGGGAAACAAAAGAACGAAGAAAGTACTAGCTGTGGTGGCAAAAGAGGTTTAATGGAGAAGAATCAAACTTTTTGGCTTAATTGTTCGAAAACAGGTAGAGCCAGATAGAATTTGTGGGAGGAAGGGAATAACCTGCTGAGGCTGCCTGCAAGAAACTTCTCCTTCCCTCAAATGTAGTTTGCTCTGAGGGACCATAGATCGTTCCCCGCCCAGCACCCTATCGGGAATGTCAGATCTGCCAAGCTTCCTTAGCCTTACTGCTTATTTAACTAAGACTTTGCGGCCATATTGTCTGTCCTGACCACAGCCTCCTAATTCTGTAACTGGTGGAAACAGTGAATGAGAGAATGAAACACAGCCCTCATTTCTCTCCAGTTCTAGGAATGATACTTCCCCTCACACTCCAGTTCCCCTGAACTGACAGACTGTTGACATAGCTTCCCAAGCCATCCCACTTGCATCTGTGTTTAGAATACATGTTGGCAGCATGGACAATGAAAATCCCTTGAGCAGATGAGTGGGATCCAACTGCCATTGCATACACACCCAAATATTGTATGATACAGGCACTATTTGCTAGACTAAAGATTGGTAGTAGTGGAATAAGCCCTGCGCCTCCTCCCACAAAAACATCCAACATTTCAGTAGGAGATGTCAACAGAAATGAACTTTTACTTGGTGTTGGTCAGGTAAACAAGCCCTACTACCGAGAGCTAGTATCTTATAAGTGCAAAAGACTAATACAGAATATTGAACATCAAATACTCTCTGCACACATAAATGTGAGTAATTCAATAAATGCAAAAATAATCCCATGACAGTAAGGATATGCTGTTGTTTGCGTGAAATTTAGACTCCTTTATTGATAAATCTTATGAATCTTCAACAGCCGACACTTGTTTTATCACAAATGTGACATTTTCAAGGCTACAAAAAGTACATGAGAAGATCACATTGTAATAAACAGATGATGACAGGGATATGTTAAAAAAGGCAATACTTATACCAGTGACTAATCCACTGTAGGAAAAATGTAAGGGTGGTCCCTGTCCGTAGTAACCAAGGGAAAGATAGATGAGATACCTGCATGCCCAAGCCTCAAATGTGCATATGGATAAAAAAAAGTCCATATGTATAAAAAAGTGGTGTCACCCACAATAGAGAAAATAAGCAGACATTGGTGTGCAAGTGCTAGGAATACAGAGTAGACAGAATGCACACAGTAAAGAGAGTAATAAAGTCTAAACAGACTAACCTATGCGTAGTCTTATGATGGGCCAAAGGGTAGAACCAACTTATGTAAACCACATCTCTGGATAGCGGTAAAAAGAAAACACCTATCCTATTGAGCTGGAAAAAATATCACAATGTGATTTCCTCAAGTACTTTTTGCAGCCTTGAAAAAGTCACATTCGTGATGAAACAGGCACCATTTGTTCGAGGCTGTGAGAAGATGCAATCCAGTGTGCAAAAACATGATGAACCAGTTATCGCAGATGAAGGCATGCCCAAGGAACAACAAAGACATGTGCTGCCTGCATGAAAAACAGATACAAGCAAGAACAAAAAAGAAAACACATTAACACTGAGAATGTAAAGCTTCCCAAAAAACATCTTACCATGTGATCCTGGAGATGCAGCCATTCTCTCACAGACAACTCAACTGCTGTCTTATCGCACATACAAGGCTGTTCAAGGGTCTTGTCTGAGATAGGCTGACAATTCCCATATTGGTATGAAAATGTGTTCCAATTAACTCCAGATCCTGAGTTGGGGAGAAATGAAATTTCTCCCGGTTTATCAAAAAACTAAAGTCCTTTAGAGAGTCACACACCAAAGCAATATGATACTGAGGAAGTGTCTCTGATAGAGAGTGGAAAAGCCAATTGACAAAATAGTTGTGAATCAAGCCCCCCTACTGTGCAGGATGCCCCAATGCTGCATTGGAAGCAACTGAAGAAGCAAAAGCCTAAAAGATAACATAAAAACATATGAAATAAATTGTGCTTGTAGTTGTATGTTAGCAAATACATCAGAACATTCCACCCCCTTTTGAATGGCCATAGGTATGGTCTGATAATCCTTAACTAAAGATTGGGAAGCATAGACTGCATAGATCGTTGCTTTCAATGCCAAATTAAGGCCCAAAAAAACTTTTCTTTAAAGATGCTTCAACCTTTCTATCCACAAAGTCAGAAACCAAGACTTCATCAGATTCCACAGAAGAGTGGCCAGCCAAATTAACCAACATCTGGTGTATTTTAACATTCAAGGGACTTAGAGGATATATCATAGTGAGAAATTTAAGTAGGTCTGCCTTGTATGGATATTTCCATTTCTTTAACATGTCAAGCACTTTTTTGTTAATGGAGGGGGGTTAGTTTAATTGTTTAAATAACCCAGAACCAGTACTCTGTGAATCATCCTTTCTTGGAATATTAAGATTATCTCCCAAGTTTCTGAACAAAGAAGAAATCTTAGATTTTGGAATTAACTTACATTGATGGAGGGAGCCAGGAGCCTGAACTTCATCCTCATCATGCTCAGGGAATGGCCAAGGTGAAGCCAAAGAAGAAGGGGAAGCATCAAATGAAGAATTGGAACATGTGGAACTGGATGACAAGTGACAATTACTTCCCTTGCTCCAAGACTTGCAAAAAACATCTGTCATTCAAGAAATCAAAAGCTGCATCTGGTCCTCTGAAAAAATTAATCCTCCAGAAACAGGAGCAGAGGGGGGGAAATTCTGTGTATGCCTTTTAACATGCCTATTATCTTTCCTGTCTGCTTAGCAATTATGGCACTTAGAAGAATGCTTTCTATGCTGCAACAGCATCCGACAGAGCTGGTGCATAACTATCTACATATATGACCCCAGAAAATCCCCACTGTAACCAAAGAGATGCCCACCAGAATTGACAATTCTACTGAAAAACAAATGTGGTCCTGTAAAAAATGTCTAAAGAAAATATGCCTCAAGAAATATTCTCAAAGACTGAGCAATATAGGACAAATCACAAGAGAGCAGCATTCAATATAAAATCGAATATATATCGAGGGAATGTGGCTTGGGGTGTCAAGATAGCGGTTGCACTCTAACAGTGCTCTGGACTCCTCTCTCATCATCCACCATCCACCCCCATCCACCAACTAGTATTAAATCCCCCGGTGCAGCAACCTGGCGGATTACAGCTCCTGTCCACACTACTACCATTACTGAGCTTCACACCTCCGTGACTTGCCTCTGGCAGCTTGAAACAGCAGCCGCGGTTGTGTTGCCTTATCCAAGATGGTAGCATTAGGTGCCTTTTGGGGAGGTATTGCAGTGCACTGTGGGCCGTGGGTGCACCTTTGCGCTGGTGCTCTATTGAAGCTACAGGGCTTGTGGCCCCGAAGCACTACCGGGGACCAGATGTGAGACCTGCGAGGAGGATCTGGTGCGGTTGGGATGGCCCTGTTGGACTGAGAGGCCACTCCCAGCAGTGCGAGCATGTGGTGGTATTTGCTGCATGCTTGCTGGAGCCTCTGGTGCTTGCTTCTAACTAAGGGCGGTGGACCTATCCTCACCCCCAAGTAACTGGAGCTGGAACGGAGCCACCTGGGGTGAAAAGTAAGTGATTGCGGCCTGGCAGCAGGGGATCATGAACAGCAGGAGTGGTGTGTCGAATGGCTGGTAGCCCAGGCTTCTGGCCCCTCATCCCTAATCTAGGCAATTAAAGGAAGCCTGTCTATTGGTAGCAAAGTGGGAGCAGGCCTGTGTACTGAAGCATAGGGCCCTCATTGTAGCTGCCATTAATTTTTAAAGTGTGTGAGGGCCCCTGGGAGGACTAGTGGGGCTTGGAATATCAGTGTGGCTATGTGCGTCACCCCGGTTGCCATTCTGGAGATGACGCTACTAATGTCCATTGCTCTGCTGGCCTCTAGACAAACCACAACTGGAGTCCTCTTAAGCTGAACATCACTGAGCAACACATTTTTGCGGACTGCATAACTAGAGAACAAGTGCACCAGACAAACACATGACCTTTCTGCCCAATGTATAGGCGTGCTGACTGGCTTTTCCTGAAACGGCCGGTGATTACATTCTGTTGGCCAAATTTGTGGACAATCATCTAGAGGGTGGTTGCTCGTGCTGCTGTGCAGAGGCAAAGGGCCACCTAGAAACCTCTCCAGCGAATATACCTACCTACGATCTTACATGCTATTCAACAATCTCAAATGGCAGTCAAGGCCAAAATAGGAGAGGTTCATGTTGATGTGGCGGTCCTGAACCAGGATTTATAGAATGCCACCACAACACCTACCGAGGCAGAGGAGCGAATATCAACAGTTGAAGATGAAGTGTCAGATCTCAAACTCAAAGTCACGTGCCTACTCTCCCGAGTGCCTGAGCTGCATCATCGTGATGAAGATTCTGTAAATCACTCCCAGCACAACAATCTCAGGTTCCTGGGGTTTCCAGAAGGGGTGGAATCCACAATCCCAACGGAATTCCTCAGGCAATGGCTGAAATTATGGATGATCACTGATAAGCTCATGTCGTTGTTTGCTGTGGAATGAGCCTAGAGAGCTCTCACTCCGAAACAACCTGTGGGTGCACTTCATTGACCTATGATTGCTTATTTCTTTAACTTTAAAGACAGAGATTTGAATTTACGGGAAGCCCAGTCTCATCCAGAGCTCCAATGTCAAGAGGCTAAAATACTCATAGTTCCGGACTACACTAAAAAAGTACAAGCGAAGCGGCGCTCATACAAAGTGGTGAAACAAAAGCTCAGAGCACTCAATCTCTTCTGCACACTTCTTTTTCCAGCTAGATTCAAGTAATCAACAGAAACAAAACACACTTTTTGACACAACTGAAACTGTGTGGGACAGGCTCAAAGAGGAGAAGAAACTTCATAGACCTGAGAGCTCATCCCCTCCATTGAGTCCAATGTCTGGACAGTTGAATAAGAAACCCAACCAATAGAGTAAACAGGTCTGTACCTGTTCACAGAGAGGAAGACATGAAACAAGAGACTCCTCACCCTTATCCAGTACCGACTCATCGGAGCAGCTGGCCCCTACATAGGCCCAGCTAGCTCTGACAGGTGGAGGTAGGGCTGCCTTGGCACCAACAGGGGACACCCGGGGGAATCCAGCTTTCTCCCCTGTACATACCACTCTCACTGTTTTGCACTGATGCTTTTCTTTTAGGTGCATAGATTGTTGCACCCTGTCAGGGGATATAGTGTTACCTGCAGGATGCACACGGTAATGATCCTTGAACAGGAAAGGGGTCCACTACTCCACACCTACAAAAACATTGTTTTTGTGTTTGGTTGTAAGTTTCAGGGTGACAAACGCTTTTAAAGGGGAAATATGGGGTGGGGGGCTTTGGGGTGGGGGGTTTGTTCCGTATTGGTTCACTGAGTTGGAATACAGTGTCTATTATTCAGTTAATTTACATTATTACATCACCATATTCACATATTGCATTGAGCTTCCTAGGTATACCTTCCACACCACAGAGATATGATCAGGTGTTCCATGCAGGCTACACCAGAGGCCCCCAGGGGGTAGTGATCCTATTGCGCCATACCTTTCCTATATGGTTGTTACCTACACATGGATAGATCCTCAGGGCATATATCTTGCCCTTATCAGATTGTTAGAAGATTACCCACTCAACCTCTTGTGCCTTTACCCTCCTCCTATGGTGCTAGATTCCTTCCTAAACAAACTTACCTCAGTTATTACAAATTTCCCTGAGGGACCTACCTTCATAGGAGGGGATTTTAATGAGGTCTTGGACACTGCAGATGACTCCACTGGGGCCCAGTTTCAGCACTGACATGCTGTTGCTCGTCACCTACTCAACTGGATGACTACTCTAGGTCCAGGCAACATTTGGAGACTCTGGGACCCAAGAACACACCATACTTCAGCTGCACACCACACCCATGGGTGCATAGACATGGTTCTGACGCCTGCCACTGGCTGCTTATCCACCACCCAAATACAAATTCTCCCACAGGGATATCCAACCACGTCCCAGTGCTCTTACAGGTGGGTGTAACGGGCAGTGCCCTACGTCAATTATGGAGACTTAGGCCCCCATTATGAGTTTGGGGGGCAGCGAAGGCTGCCCACCAAACTCATCCCGTCATCAGGCCACACGGGTGGCCTGAACCTCGCCGACCCTAATTTGAGTTCCGCGCTGGGCTGGCAGGTGGAAACACTGTTTCCACCCACCCGGCACAGCGAGGAACAGGGCCTTAACATAGCAGCTGGCTCCTTACAGAGCTGGCGGCAATGTGGCGGTGCCGCAGGTGCAGCAGCACCCGTTACGCATTCCACTGCCCATTATTCATGCAGTGTAATGCATGATGGAGCTGTGCATGGGGGCCCCTGCACTGCCAATGCCAAGTGCATAGGCAGTGCAGATACCCCCAGAGCCCCCACCTGGGTCCCCCATTCCGCCGGCCTTTCCATGGACAGGCTGGTGGATGGGGACTCTTAATCCCTAAGGCATCGCTGCTTTCAGTACTGCCCTGGCAGATTACAAGTGCCAGCCTGGCGGTGTCTGTGATTGTACCGTGGCAGCTCCACCATGGTAAGAATGTGGTGGTTGGACTGCATGACCACGGTGGTCCGACCGCCAGTGTGACCCTGGCAGTCTGGTGACCGCCAGGGTCATAATCAGGGCCTTAATGCCTGGCATCTCCAGGACAAGACATATGCGGGTGAGATAGAAGGGGAAATCCAGGAATACTTCCATGCTAATGAAGTCACTGTAAGTGCTACGAGTACACTCTGGGCGGCAGGCAAGGCAACCATGTGAGATTTCGCTAGGGGAAAGTATAGGAATTACCACATAGCCCAGCTTGAGGCACAGCCCTCCAACTGGAAACACAAATTGTGACAGATCCTCGAAGTGAGCCTACTCAACAGCTAGTGATGATTCATGAGGAGATATGCATCACATCTCTTGATGCAGCAGGACAAATATAGAGGAATGAATTCCGCCCGTGTCTACAGCTGGGGAGAAAACAATGGTAAGCTTTTATAGTGGTTGTCACCCTTCTGTTATTGGGAAGGATAATCCCTGAGATTAGGGACTGATCGGGTGCCCTTCACCATACCGACCCCGCTATTGCTCAGATGTTTGCAGGCTACTATGCATGTTTCTAAGATGCTGTGCCCCAGCCCCATGTAGAGACAACTTCTCCTCTCCTTGATGATCTGCCTTTGCCTCGCGACAAGACCTAGATCAACCTATCACATTCTATTGGCAAGATTGGCACTGCTATCTTGGCAGTGGCATTTGGGAAGACGCCAGGACCTGATGGCTACGCTACGTAGTTCGATGCTAAATACAGGGACCTCCTTCCCTCAACTGCTGAACCTTTATTGAGAGGCAGCCGAGGTGGGCTCCTGTCCAAGTGAAATTGTTCAAGCCACCATTGTGGTTAAATCAAAGTCACAGCCTCCATCGACCTCCTGCACTCACTACCGACCCAACTCCCTCATCAATGGCGAGATTAAAATCTTTGTGACTATCATGGCTTCACATCTGAAACTATTTCTTTGAACCCTTATTCACTCTGACCAATGTGGCTTTATGCCTGCGATAAGCACAAGACACTGTCTGCAATGCCTTCATGTGGCCCTTATCCATTGTCATCTTCTTTCGCCACCTTTGGCCTTACTCCTTGTTAACTTTGAGAAGGCCTTCAACAGAGTGGAGTGGGACTACCTGGCTTATGTAATACGGAGGGCCGGTTCCTGTATGCGTTTCTGTACCCTTGTTCCGACTCCTTTATTCCAACCCCATAGCACGTGCACAAGTTAACGGGGTAGTCTCAGACGTATTCCCCATATGGCTGGGGACCTGGCAGGGCTGCTCCCTGTCCTCCCTGCTGTTTGTGCTTGCAATTGAACCTCTTGCCCGCCTTATTGTGTGTGTTGCACAGAAAAGCGGCTGGGAATGGGGCACTAATCATGAAGATTGGATTGTGTTATACACTGATGATGGTCTCCTGTATCTTTCAAATTCGCAGACCAGTAGACCTCGATGTCTGTGAATCCTACACATCTTTGCCGAGGTGACTGGTCTGTATATAAACCTGACTAAATCAATCCTTTTTCAATCTTCGACCTCACATTGCTGTGTAGAGTGGCAAACCTCTATTCCCACATACCGAGTTAGTTTTCAATACTTAGGCATTCATGTGGTGCTACACCCCAAAATGACCTGGTTCCTCAATATTACTCCTCTGATCCACTGAGTCAAAAGGGACCTTTAGAAGTGGAAGGCCCTCCCATTAAATGCCATGGACAGAAAAGCCCTCTACAAGACAATGGTGTTACCACAGTTCCTGTATCTTTTCCCACATATCCCTCTAATGCTTACCTGCCTTCTCCATCACTAATTAGACCCAATGGCAATAGCCTTCATGTGGCACAATTCCAGGCCAAAATCAGCTTACACTAAGGCCCATATTTATACTTTTTGACGCTAAACTGCGCTAACGCAGTTTAGCGTCAAAACATTTTGCGCCGTCTAACGCCATTCTGAAGCGCCATGCGGGCGCCGTATTTATGGAATGGCGTTAGCCGGCGCAAGCAGACCGGCGCTGCCTGGTGTGCGTGGAAAAAAACCACGTAGACCAGGCAGCGCCGGCGTTGGGCAAAAATGACGTTAGGGCGTCTTAAAATGGGGCAAGTCAGGTTGAGGCAAAAAAATCGTCTTAACCCGACTTGCGCCATTTTTTAACGACGCCCATCCCCCATCAACATGACTCCTATCATTGTAAAGATAGGAGTCATGCCCCCTTGCCCAATGGCCATGCCCAGGGGACTTCTGTCCCCTGGGCATGGTCATTGGGCATAGTGGCATGTAGGGGGGCACAAATCAGGCCCCCCTATGCCAAAAACAATTATTAAAAAAAAATAAAAAAATACTTACCTGAACTTACCTGAATGTCCCTGGGGTGGGTCCCTCCAGCCTTGGGTGTCCTCCTGGGGTGGGCAAGGGTGGCAGGGGGGGTCCCTGGGGGCAGGGGAGGGCACTCTGGGCTCATTTTGAGCCCACTTGTCCCTTAACGCCATGCCTGACCCAGGCGTTAAAAAGCGGCGCAAATGCGCCGTTTTTAGCCACGCCCACTCCCGGGCGTCTCTTTTGCCCGGGAGTATAAATACCACGTAAAGGCCTGGGAGTCATTTTTTAGACGGGAACGCCTCCCTTGCATATCATTAACGCAAGGAAGGGGTTCACGCTAAAAAATGACGCACATTCCGGGAACTTTGGCGCTATACGCCTCTAACGCCATAGTATAAATATGGCGTTAGTTGGCGTTAGTTTAGCGTCGAATTTGCGTCGAAAAAAACGACGCAAATTCGGCGCAAACGGAGTATAAATACGGCCCTAAATGTCAGTGTGCCCCCTAGGATAGAGGTCCAAGCATGACCAATCTGCATGACCAATCTTTATTTATACTTTCTGGCAACCAAAATTCTTGTTCTAGATGATTAGTTCAATGGAGGCTGGACCAACCCACACATTAGGTTGAATTAGCTAAGATGGAGTTCCTCCACTTGATGGATATGCTTTATGGCAGGGTTGTTTCTACTGCTGTGACAGAGGTGACACAATTGGACCTTTTGGCTTGGAGGGCTGTGCTGCGTCATACAGGGTAGAACAAGACACTAAGCTAGCACACCACATGGTTGCGGGAGGTGGCTTCACTGGAGAGATTAGGTCAATGGGACGCAATTGGCATCATCCAATTGGGAGACGTATGGGCTGGTACCCAAATGTAGTTCTTCCAAGAACTCTGTGACATCTACAAACTATCGACATCCCAATTCCACAAGTACTTGCAAATATGTCACACTCTGACCACTCACATACCACGGGATACCTCCATCCACAAGGTTAGTCCTTTAGAAGTAAAGGTGATGCTAGGCACAATTGAGAACGGGGGAGTCCCCCAGATCTATTGCACACTTACAATAGACACTTCGGACACAATGCATCATCTTCAACTTAGATGGGAGAATTTGTTGGGTCCACTGGAGGACGATGATTGGAGAGATGCACTGAGGGCACCCATGTCCTCCAGACTTAGACCAACACAAATATACTACCTGCATTGTGCATATCTTACATAGGACCTATTGCTTTGGGCTGGTCTCCTTGCCTGTCCAGTGTGCCATCGATGCTCTCATGAACCTGCAGATTTTTTCCATGTTGTCTAGTCCTGCCCAGTCATACAACACTACTGGGAAGCAGTGACTACAGAATTGTCCACGCTTCTTGACTGAGAGGTGGAGCAATGTCCTTTACCACTCTTACTGGGAGTGCTTGAGGGTATGGGTGGTACTCGAGTTGATCACATAATGATGAGGACAGCAAGTATGGTGGCAAAAAGGTACATAGCAGCACTTTGGAAAAGCTCTGAGCTCCCTGGCACAACTCAGTGGCGTTGTGGGGTACACTGGTGTGCCATGCAAGAAAAACTGGTATATGAAGCATGAGGATGTCCAGCAAAACATAGCAACATACGGAGCAAGTGGTGGGGTGAGTCCTAATTGGGTTTGTTTAACTATGAGTATGCAATGTTGCTTAACTGGGAGTCCGGTGGGTGTGCCAGATGTACCGCTGTAAAAAATGTTGCTCAGGTTTTGGAGCCAAATGGTCTGAACGTGACAATAATGCAATACTGCTTCTATGCTATTTTAAGAAAAAAACAATACAAATGTTTATCAAAGAAATAGAACATATTTCATCACAACAGCCACTTGTAAATAAGGGAAACAGTAAGCATTGTAATAAATTATGCCCGGCACCCGCAACACTCCATGCCAACAGAGAACTTCCTAGCCACTAAAAGGAACAGCAAAGTAGGTTGGTAATGCATCTGCTACTATAAAGTTAGACGCCGTCAGCTGCTGAACGCTGTGAGCCTGAGACAGCTGTTGAATCCGCCAGAGCTGCAAGAAAGGGAGACACCACGAGCCTTCAGGGTCTTTTCTGACCCAAGGCCAAGCAGCCGACTATAATGAGCGTGTGTTTCTGGAGGAGCGGGACAGCCCGACCCAGAGACCATAATTAAGGGGACAGGCCAAGAAAGAATACAGAAAGCTTAGCAACAGAAGCAGCGAGACCAAAAGTAAAGACTTCGGAAATGTTGCAAGAACAAACCCCTTGAGACCTCATTCCCTCCCCTAAATATAGGGCCCAGCACCTTATCAACTTACCAAGGGGAAGGAAAGAGAAAAATCCAACATGTTCCCAAGAGGCCTAGCCTCGCAGGGCTTACATGGAATGGCCCAGAGGCTCCAATATGTGTGATACTCCTATGGTGACTGCATAGAACAGAAGGAAACATAACGTGTTGTGGGCTCTGCCTCCTTTTATTTTCAGTATGGTAGGAGGGGTATGGAAAGAGGTCGGGATGATTTCTTGATGCTCCTTTCACAGGTGCAGATAAAGATGGAGGAACCAGTTTCTTGGCAAAATGGACTGTAAAGGTTAGTGTCACCTTATTTAGCATCAGTAATGGTGTCAGTCTGCTGATTAAGCATCTGAGTGGAGTACGGACAGATTGGTTACATAAATAAATATCTGCTTATCTGCACTAAAGCCATGTAGTTTATGGGATAACTGTCCATCGGCATTTCATTCCCCTCATGTATTTAATCTATAAGGAACTAATCAACATCAGCTTTAAATCACTTTTAACCTTAAAACAGCCTATTGAGAATGCAGCATTTGTTAACATTTCTGTTTAATAGTTATCTAGCATATATAGACAACAGACATAGCAATTATTAAAAAACGAATGGCCAAGAACATATTTATCATTAGGATAGAGTTGTAAAAGTCTTGTGTTTCCAGCACCTAGAAGCAAAAGAAAAACACAAATGAAAGTTCACATGGGGTAAATTAATAATGGCCACTAACAATAGCTTGCCGCCTAATTAAAAGTATTGATTAGCTTGTTTTTCTCCGCCAATTAGAGTTATCTCTCTCCCCTACCTCTGCCTTGTTTTTCTCTTTTCATGTAAGTCTGTTTTTGACCCTATTTTCACAATTCCTGTCTCTCGTTTATTGTATGTGAGTGTGCTTATGACAGTACTACAACAAACCTCAATTCATAGACAAAACTGTATCTATGTAAGTAAAGAAAACAAACATAAACATGTAATTCCATGAGCTAATAATTTATAATCTTCAAACGTGAGGTGTTAATCCACCGAAGATGCTACCGTTTAAAAGGGTTACGTTATGGCTGTTACGCATTCTCTACATGGGTAATGTTATTTGCTCTTTTTTTTGTTTTATTTAGCAATATAATAAGGATCATATGTAAATTATCTGGTAAGGTCCAAGCTAAAGTTTTGAGAATTTAGAACTGAGCTCAACGGCTGATAGCTATGGCACCGAGCAGACAATCTTAACTTTGAGAAAATATGTGAAGCGTTTACACCAAACTGTTAAAAAGCCATAAAGACCACACAGAAAAAAACACAAGTATAATTAATTAAACAAAAGGATGCCATCATGTCTAAAATTTAGCAAGGGAACCAGAGATATGAATTTTAGAAGATTCAAGGAAAAATAGTACCAAAAAGCACTAAGGGGCAGATTTAAGAGCCCCTAGCGCCTCCTTGTGCCACATTAGTGTCTTTTTTTTACTCTAATGTGGCCCAATGAGGCCAAAATCACCACACCAAATTTACAAAGTGGCACAATGCATGCATTGCACCACTTTGTAACCCATTGCGCTACAATATGCCAGGGCCAGGCATAATGTATGTAAAGGGGCATTCCTCATTAGGGGGACCAAAAAAATGGAGCAAAGAAATCTAAGAGATTTATTTGCATCATTTTTTTCCGCACTTTTAATGCCTGCTCAGAGCAGGCGTTAAAGAGGAAGCACACAATTGTTTAAAATGGGTCTCAATGGGCTTTGCAGGATTAGCGTCAACATTTGTTACGCTAATCCTGCAAAGCTCTGAACTAGCGTTAACAATTCTGATGCTAGTTCCATAACTACCGCCATGGTGCGCCGTATCTTAGATACAGCACACACATGGTGGCGTTAGGTGTGCGCTAAGGGGCACAAGAAAAGTGGTGCTGCACGTGAGTAAGTGTCAATGATAGTCTAAGATTGCGGAACACTTGGACCTGACTTCAATTTCAGGCTGTCCAGAGAGGATACACCAACTAAGTTTGTCAAGTCAATGAATTTACTGCGGTACATTGTTTCTCAAGTGGAAGCCAAAATCAAATCCGAATCAGCACAGCAAAGTTGCAGGCTGCATTTGAGGAACTTCTTTCAAACTCAGATAGCCATTGGATGAGGTCCTGCTGAAGCCGTTGGTTTGACGGGAAAAGCTCAGAGAGATAAAATTCAAATATAACACCTAATGTGAGCCTTCGTGTCAGACAGATAATTTTGGCACCTTCACCCAATCACGATTCCTAAGTTTGGATTCAGGGCCTGAGTTAAAGTTCAGCCGATGGGTTACTCCATCACAGATGTGATGGATATCCTGTCTGCTGTATTGCAAGTGCAACATATCCAATGCATTTGTAATATGGTGAACAGAATATCAGTCATGTTTGTGAGAGAGGAACCTATGCACAGCATGCTAACTCAGGCCTTTAGGGCCACAGGTATAAAAGTCAGTTTTTGTGACTTGCAAATTATGAAGCTTAGCGATTTGCAATTTGCGAGTCACAAAACCTGATGTAGAACAGTGTCTCAGACACTGTTAGTGGTTCCCAAATGGGTCGCAATTAATATTTATGAGGCAAGTCGTAACTTGAGACCCATTTAAGAATGGCCACACTCACAGAGATGGTGGCCTGCTGGGGTCAGCAGACCACCATGTCTGTGACTGCTTTTTAAATAAAGCAGTTGTTTTTAAAAAAAATGCAGCCCATTTTCCTTAAAGGAAAACTGGATGTATTTTTAAAATAAAAATGAAACGTTTCAGCTTAATTTTGTCAGAGTAGGCAGTGGTCTGTAGGATGATTACACCCCCATTCGCAAAGGGGAAGGGGTCCCTTGGGGACCTCTTCCCATTTGAGAATAGGTTAACATGAATTTGAAATTGGTGTTAACTGCAATTGTTTTGTAACCGCATTCACGGTCACAAAACAATCATACATACCTCTGTGACTTGCAATTAGGAAGGGGCGAGTTGTAAATAGATTACCGAATCGCAAAACAGCATTTGAACATACCAAATGCTTGTTTCTGTGTGCAAACGGCCTGAGTCTGCGAGTTAGCACACAGAAAAAAGCATTGTATATCTGGCCCTTAGTCTCTTTTTCCGATCTTAGAATCCTCCACTGGGACACAGTTGCAGGTTGTATCTAACAATGAGTTCCATGTGACCATATGCCTTCTTGCACACGGCCCACAGAAACAGATTTGTTGCTGTAGAGAAGCCCCCTGCAGAGGAAGCCTGTATCTTCAGTGAAGATGAGCATAGGGATGATTGGTTCCAGTCTTCCATAAGCCTGGAAGTCCAAAACATTTTTTAAGTGCCAAGTCTGGCAAGTTATTAGGAGAAGTTCACTAAGGCACAACTAAGTGTCACAGGACCTCAGGAAAAGCAATTAAGGGTTAAAACTCACTCCTGCTGAGGCCACTAGTAGAGTCTAGTCCAGTTCTAGTTGCTACTGGTCAGCTGGGCACTTCAGGGAAAGGTTTGTTGTGTCACTGTTCTTCCACAATTCCAGAAAGTGTTCTGAGAAGGGTGCCTTGGGGTGCCACATTTATTGTTGACACCAGCTGCTGGGTGGGGATATCTTCTGGCTCTTCTGTAAACAATGGGGTCAAATGTTTCCAGGTGTAACCTTCCCAACTTTTAAAGATGAATCAGCAGTGAATTTCAAACATAGGGAGATAGCTTCCTCTTCTGCCCCTGTTTAGAAACCACTGACTGCAACGCAGTGGATGCCCCTCAGCACTCTTATATCCTCAGTGATTACTGCAGAGTATATAAGATCACTGAGGGGAACACAGCAGTGAATACCCCTTGGCACCCTTACATACACTGCAGTGATCACTGCCAATGGGTTTGCACAGAGCATATCCCTTGGTGGCCTTGCATACTTTACAGTAATCATTGCATAGTTTGTAAGTGCACAGGGAAGTGTGCACTGTAGTCCATTTGGAATTTAGCAGTGCAATTTGTTTAGGGCAAAGTGCATACATTTTTGGATGCAAGGGTACATTTTGTGCTAAGAAAATAAAGCCAAATGCACACTCAGCCCCACCACAGAACTCTGTGTAATCTCACAGAATTATATTGTCATTCTGCTGAATTCCATGGAATCAATTTCTGTCAACCCCTCCCACCTCTACTTTTATTAGTATTACATTTAGTATTTTAGCTGGTCCGGAGCCTGAGATAGCAGATTTAATATTTTAATCTGTACTATAGTTTTATAGTTGGACAACCAGAGCCTTCCACAGCAAAAAATACCTTTTGGGGCATTGCCAGTGTGAGGATATGGTAACATTACATTTCTACATGTCCCACTTTTAATTACCGTGCAGTCTACCTTGTGGGATACAAGGCCTAACACAGGGTGACTAACTATGATTTAAAAGAGATGTTTACCCTGCCAAAATGGCTAGTTTGACAGGTCAGACTGCAGCTTTAAACTGCAGCACTAAGGCTACACTGGTCTACCTGAAGCCACGTTTTCCTGTGTCACACTAGTGGATAACATAATAAGTGCTGTAGTCCACATTTTTTGTGCCCCCTGATGAATTGAAGAATTACCATAAAACTTTCAATCATCAGTCAATGTAGAAAAACCTAAAGGTCTGCAAAGTGTTGTGGAGTTTCCTCAAACAGTTATTGGCAAGCCAAAATTGAAGGAATTCCTATATCTAAGAATCCTAACTATAACTTTAGAGTGTCTAATGCCTCTCTGTTATATATAAATACATATATATATATCACCAAGTGGGGGTCACCACTAGGTAAGTATAGTTAGGACCTAGTTTCTATAGAAAGAGGGTTTTTTTTCACTTGCCTATATCTTTGCTGGCAGTTGATGAAACTTCACAAAATTTCACAAGAAAAATTGACGCTCACTTCAGCTCCAGTCTGGAAAGATCCTGGGTGATCCGTCAAGCAGGGGGCAGAAAAAAGGAGGGGTCCCAAAACATGTATTCCCCTTGTTAATTCCCCTTGGGTTTTTGAACAGGAATACAGCCTGAACTGCCAGATGTAATTGCACCAAATGTAGCAGAAAGGTATCCTTGGTGTAAATATGTTCAGTAGTTTTTGAGATAATAAAGAAAATTCAAATTTTTATATATAGAGACACAAAGACTCCGCAAACACTCCCAATCACGTGCTGAGATCTGATTGGCTGCCAACACCTCAACTAGGAAATGTTGGCAGCCATCTTGGAACTCGGCTTCAGCGGAGTCCCAGACAAAATGTAAAGAAAAGAGAAAAGGGGGCAGTGTAGGGAACCCTGAACTCTTTGCTCTGGTGTTGGGGCAAAAATGATTTTTTTTAAAACATGTCCCTGAAAAGTGCAGTGGATCCATAAATCCAGTGATTTTTTTTTTTTAAACGTACCTGCGCTTGTTTTGGAAAAAGCCCCTAGATGGGCCAGATCCCTGGGGAATTATTTAACAAAAGGAAGGGGCACAAGGGGCCCCGTCCTGAGGCCCTTGGAGCCCCGTGGGCCACCACTTCCCGGGCCTTCATTAAATAAGTATACAGAGGTCCATGTGGTCCCCTGCACCTTGGGGACCACCACCTCCCTGGGGCAAAACAGTTCATTTTAAGAGGGAGGCCCATACAGCTTCCCCTTCAGCCCTGGGGACCACCACCTCCCTGGGGCTGAGTATGTAATTTATGCAGGGGGCCCTCATGGCCCTCCCAACCCCCAGGGACCACCACTTCTACAGGCTAAAAATAATATGAAGAAAGGGGACCGTTGAGGGCGGTCTGTTGCGGTCCCCCAAGGACCACCCCCTTTCAGAGGCAGTTGACTGCAAATAATGGGGGTTGCGCAGCCACCCCCCCTCACACTCCCAGGGACCACCACCTCCTCGAGGCTGAAATAAGTTGATGAAGGGGGTCTGTTGTGGACCCTCAGTCCCGGGGATCACCACCCACTGGGGCTAAAATAAAGGCTGGAGTCAGAACTAACACTCTTCTTCCAGCGTGCAAGAGCTGTCAAAGTGCTCTTGCCACTGGAAGCAGAGGTTTTATCTCTTTCTCTGTCTGCAGAGATGCTGGCAAGGAGAGAGATCAAACAAATTGCTTTTACAGACAGGGAGCATGGTTAGCACTCCCAGTGTGCAAAAACAATGGCGGCTCCTGCAGGAGGCGAGATGCCGGCTGGGATCAGAGGGGCCTTGACGCTCTTCCTGTGTTCCCATTGCACACTGGGTGCTCTGGGGTGCTCCCAGGACAGATGGCTGGAACCCAGGGGGTGGGGTCCTTAGGGCCAAAGTCAGCCCGGAGAGGGTGGCTATGAGGGCCCCCTAAATATATGCCAGTATTTTAGAAAATAATTTTTAGAACAGAAAAGTGGGAGATTTCTTAGAAAGAAATTGGGAAAATGTATTTCTCAATTGTGACCCTAACTTTAACACCCCTGTAACTTTTATTTTTGTAAGTGCATTTTTATTGCTTTTTTAATTCTACTTCTTAAATATAATGTCCCTGTAACTTTTGATGTTTCAGTGTATATATAGATAGATCTTTTTTGTTAATAAGCATAACAGGATGTAGGCCTTTCCATTTCAGCCTTGGCAGGTATGGGGTCCTGCCAAATCACTGTCAGTGAAAGAAAAGCTGGTAGCCCTTGAAGAGTGCCAGAGCAGTCTGGATAGAGAGGATTAATGTGCATTAAGAATTCACTATGCAACAGTACCCTGATGACAAGCATTTCCCAGCAAACTGTGACCTCTCAGGTACTTTGGGAACTCAGAATCCATCTTAGATATCTTGGTACACTTCTCTCATGGTCCCATAGTCTTTGTTTGGCAATCATGATACAAGGTTGCCACAGACAGGACCTTGTTTTATGCTTCTAGAATTTCCATTGCAATAACAGTTGCCTCCTTTGGAGTTGTTTTATACTCTTTGGGAATACAGATAGGCTTTCTGGAGTTGCATTGTGAAAACTAAGTTTGTGCTAGTCTGAACATTTAACTTAAACATTTTTAAAGGCTTTTTAATTGTTGCATTACACATATGATGGAACTGGTGGAATTATTAAGTCAGGACTTTATTGCACTTGCTATCTATCCATGAGTATACATAAAGGATTCAGAGTTTTAGTAATGCTCATAAAAGTTGCTGCATTAGGAACAGCACAGTATTATTACTTTCTATTTGACTTGAACTGACACACGAGTCAAGTAGAAACTATGGCCCACATATGACATTGGCACTGACAGCCTCCAAAAGACCGTCACCACGGCTACCATCCGTCTGCCAGATTATAACCACAGCCACAAGAAGGGTGGAAATCCAGCCGTAGCCATACTGGCAGACGGTGGTATGGTGGTGCTGCTAGCACCAACACCGCCACACCAGTAGACCGCCGCCAGGCATATCATGAGATATGATACGGCCTGGCGGTGTTCTGCTGGCGGGCGCTGCTGGCGGTAGCAGCGCCCTATCCCATTCCCTAATGGAAGACTTTATGGAGGTAAGTTGGGCTTCCGACAGGGGAGGTGGGTGGGGGGTGTTTTGTGTGTGTGGGGTTGTGTGCATGAATGTGTGAGTGAGTGCGTGAATGCGTCTGTGTGTAGTGTTGTTTGCGTGGGTGTATGCATGTGTGTAAATGTATGTAAGTAAATGTGTGTACGCATGTTAGTGTGAATGTGTGTACGGATGTGTGCAAGCATGACTGGATGTATGGGTGTGTGAATGCATGTATGCCAGTGTGAGTGAGTGGGTGTATGTATGTTGCATGTCTGTGGGTGTGTGCGTGTATGGGGGTGTGGGATCAGAAGTGGGGAGCATGGATGGAGGGAGTGGGGGCATCTGGGGAATGTTTGGGGGGCTGGGTGAGCCTCCTACCAGTGACAGGGAAGGAATTCCCTGTCACTGGTAGGGCCTACCGCCATGGTAAGCTGGCTCAAAATGCCACAGGCAGTACTATAGTGGCCGTTGGGCTGAAGATTGTTGTCTCTGGCCCAGCGGCTGCTACCGCCATGGCAGTAGGAATGGTAAATTGGCAGGTTGGATGTAGCCAACCTGCCAATGTCATAATGTGGCAGTATGTACCGCTAGCCTGTTGGCGGTATTACTGCAACATTATCACTTACCGCTGGGGTCATAATGACCCCCTATATCTCATCTTACATTAGCAACAAAAGAGTACTACTAGTTTCTATTCACCTTGAAGTAGCACAAGAGTCAATTGGAAACTATATTGCATCTTCCACAAAGGGTGCGCAGAGACACAGCTCATGTCAGTCAGACTGCTAGGGAGAAATGTTGAGAAACAAATATTTAAGATACTCTTTACAAATACCTGAGAGAAACAACTCATTCAGATCAGAAAGGGGCGAGTGAAAACCTTTTTTACTGTAAATGGGGCTAGTAAGACATGGCCCCCCTAGCTAAATGAATCACACAAAAGGTATCCTTCTGCCTTACCATATTTTGACCCAGATAGTGGGGTTGGAGATTGTGCATGGTGCATCTTCCTTTGGAAAATAACCCATCAACTCTAGCTGTGTTTATTGGTAAGCTTCTCTCACTTTAGTACTGGTATGCTTCATCATCAGGCCACACCCTGGACACTAAAATCCATAATCCCGCATCCCTGGTGTCTAGTGGTTACCGTACGTATTGTGTCTGTCCTGTAATTTGTCTTTGTGTTATTTGTGCTGTTTTTCCTCTTTTTGTGCCTTTCTGCTCTCTGACTCTGTTTTTGTGCCTTTTCTCGTCTTATGCCCATTTAGCAGATTTTTCCCACTCTCCCCGTTCCCGCTGCTGCGTCCCCATTTGCCCACTGCTCCCCGCCTCCTGCCTCCCAGCTGCTCCTCTCTCCCACCTCCACTTCTTAATGGCGGCTGCTGCACAGTGCACAGAGTGACCCCCTGACCTGATTTAAGGCCAGGTTTCACTCTACATGCTGCACAGCTCCTCCTGTCTGACACCGTGCCCCGACCCTGCTCTCGCTGCTGCTGTGAGTTCGAGGCCCTCCACCACCCACAGGCACCCACCTGCACCTCATCCCTGGTGTCTAGTGGTTGCCGTAAGTATTGTGTGTCTGTCCTGTAATTTTTCTTTGTGTTATTTGTGCCATTTTTCCTTTTTTTTGTGCCTTTTCTGTTCTCTGACTCTGTTTTTGTGTCTTTCTGCTCTCTGGCTCTGTTTTTGTGCCTTTTCTCATCTTTTGCCCATTTTGCCGATTATTCCCACTCTCCCTGTTCCCGCCACTCAGTCCCCTGCGGCCCGCCCCCCTTGTGTCCCCATTTGCCCACCATCTCCCCTTCTTAATGGTGGCCGCTGCACGGTTGTGCCGCTAGTGTGCCGGAGGTGCGCCAGAGGCAAGCCCGTCTGCACCCGTTCACGCCTGGACCGCGCCTAGCACCAGTCCCCCCTGTACCACGGGCCCCCCACACTGCCAGATGCCGTTACACCACCAAAGAACTCCACACGCTCAATCCTGGCTGCCCCACTGCCTGTGTCCAGACCTCCCCAAGGCACAGCCATGGGCCCTTCTCGTGCTGGATGTGCAACTTCGCCTGCGCCCAAGCCACAAAGCACCACAACAACTCCACCCATAACAACCACCTCAGCTCCATCCTCCTCAACACCCGCTCCTTCCACAAGCACACCGTCGAACTCTGGGACCTGCTCACCTCAACCTCCGAAGACATCGCCTTCCTCACCGAAACCTGGATGAACTCCTCCTCGGAACCCGACATTGCCATAGCCATCCCTGAAGGCTACAAAATCACCCGAAGAGACCGCACCAACAAACCAGGAGGAGGAATTGCAATCGTTCACAGGAGCACCATCCGGATCTCAACCAATACCCGTGACACCTTTGATGCCGCCGAACACCTGCACTTCCAGATTTACGTCACCGCCAACACCACCCTGAGAGGAACCCTTCTCTACTGACCCACAGGCCCCCGTCCACAATTCTGCGACGCCATCGCCGACATCCTCGCCAACCTTGGTCTCAAACAACTCGTCACAATGCCCACCCACTCAGCCGGCCACACACTGGACCCCATGCATATGCGTCGTATTTATACTCCCGGGCAAAAATGAAGCCCGGGAGTGGGTGGGTCTAAAAAACCCGCATTTGCGCTGGATTTTAGCGCCTGGGTCAGGGCAGGCGTTAAGGGACCTGTGGGCTCAGAATGAGCCCAGAGGTGCCCTCCCAAGCCCCCAGGGACACCCCCTGCCACCTTTGCCCACCCCAGGAGGACACCCAAGGATGGAGGGACCCACCCCAGGGACATTAAGGTAAGTCCAGGTAAGTATTTTTTTTTTTTTTTTGTGGCATAGGGGGGCCTGATTTGTGCCCCCCTACATGCCACTATGCCCAATGACCATGCCCAGGGGACAGAGGTCCCCTGGGCATGGCCATTGGACAAGGGGGCATGACTCCTGTCTTTGCTAAGACAGGAGTCATTTCAATGGGGGATGGGCGTCGTAAAAAAATGGCGCAAATCGGGTTGTGGCGAATTTTTTGCCTCAGCCTGACTTGCACCATTTCTGGACGCCCATACGCCATTTTCCCCCTATGCCGGCGCTGCCTGGTGTACGTCGTTTTTTTTAACGCACACCAGACAGCGCTGGCGGCTAACGCCGGCTAACGTCATTCAATAAATACGGCGCCCGCATGGTGCTTCAGAATGGCGTTAGCCGGCGCTAATTTTTTTGACGCAAAACTGCGTTGACGCAGTTTTGCGTCAAAAAGTATAAATATGGGCCTAAGTATTGCACCCTTAGTCTGAGTTAAAAGAAAGTATTATCAGTAAAATCATAGTGACTACAGACCCCGTCCAGTTAGGTATTACAAAAAAGTCCATAACTAAAGAAAGGAGAGAAAGAAGACCAATACGTGGTTTATGTTTGTATTGCAAAACATCAGGTAACTTTATATGATTTTGTTGAAGGAAATTTAGGACCTTTAAAAGTCAAGCATTGGTAACATTGCTCAAGGAGAGACTGCAACTGGTGGAAAAACTAGATTCCTCAACAAGGAAAGGACCTGCTTTGTCGAGTAAAGAAATTAGCTCATGGGTACTTAATACTATATTGTCAGCTGTGGCTAATATGATACTTTCCATGGTGATAAGTTTGTCCAAAAGTCAGGAGAAGGTGAGTTGGGGATTTTTAGATTCAGCAGCCTTCGCAAGTATATGGACGTTGAGTTTGCTCAGTATCTACAGATACCTGTGGTCAAGACAAAACTTTCAAAAAAGAGGTTCAGGCTGTTAATAATTCAATTGCATATAAAAGATAAGAATGTTTTCACGCGCATTTTATTTATTTGATTTGTTTTGGGTGCTATTATGAAAAGATTTGTTTTGATCTGATAGATGACTGTAGAAAACCACCTTTTCTGTTCGGCCACTCCCGATTTGAAGCCTTTTGCTGGACCTCTACTAACCAGCAGTAAAGTGACTCTGTTCCCCTTTAAACCAGGTTGAAATAACTTCTTCCTAACTGGCACCTTTAACTTGCCTATACGTCCCTAATATATACTGCAGAATGTGCACCCAGATTTTGGAATTTAAATGCCACCAGTGAACTGCAGCACCTATTGTGCCATCTACTACAGTGACAGGACAAGCATGCATTTAGGTCTACCATGTGTAGCCTTGAACCTGCAATGTAAAACCTTAAGTGCAACCTGTCAAAATAACCATTTTTGATAGGAGAAAACCTTCCTTTTAATATTAATAATTCACATCTATACAGGAATTGCAACTCACAAGGAGGGGGCATGGTATTTAAAAGTAGGACATTTAGAAATATAAAGTTAACATGCCCTCCTAGTTACTAGCACCCACGCCAGGGTGGTACATATGGGAGATCTATTTGGGAAAGGAGAGTTCTTGTCCTTTTAGGAGCTGAAGGATGGCTGTGCCCTCCCAGTGGGACACTTCCTATTATACAATGCAACTGGGGGTGAGACAGCAGTGAACCTCCCATGGCAGAACCACTATATGTGGCTTTATCCCATGGGGCACACGCAAACTCATATCAACCTTCAATACTGCACTGCAAATCCATCATTGGAAGCTGAACACTAAGACGTGTGAACAATAGACATGGGACATTCACACACTGCTTACTGACAAGCAATGGGGACAGGCCCTGTAGCAGCCTAAGGGGTGTCATGTAATCCACACTTTTGATTCACATAGCTTAATTACCTACATCGGTTGTACCTCACAATGTGCCCCCTTGGTGCACATGTACTCTGCCACCTCAATGCTACACCCCAGATAGAGTGCACTGGATGCAGGCTTTTTTCACATGGAGTGGTACTGTTCAGTGATCAAGTAGTCCAGGGAGGAAGTGGTGGAGATCATTGCCGCACTGACTGATGGGGTGGTCTCGACCCTGTCGGAATCCTGCTTGCTAGACATTTCCTCATAGGCTGAGGGGGAGAAATGCATGCATAGATTTATAGATCTAGCGTTCATAGTGTTCAAATGACAAATTGCAATGTTTTGGAAAACACAGGCAGCTCCAGAGGTGGCATGCTGGCTCTGCATATTGTTGAAGTGGGCACATGCTGAGGTGGATGTTTTGGCAGTGGGGGAGGTGGGATGAGGGGAATGATCTAGGACACTTACATCAGGAATTTTGAAGCGTATGATGACCCACCCACCCTGACTCTGACTGTCCCTGCACACACTTTTTACTGCACACTGCCCAGAGGGAGAGCCCTGATTTGGCTTTGGAGTTCAAGAAGGCTGCAGTCCTTCAGTCTGCCCACAGATAAACAGGATACACAGGAGGTTATGATTGTAGTACGTGGTCAAGTTTGCGGTCCCTCTGTTTCACTCAACAATTAGCCGTACTGAAGCCCACACACTGGTAGCCAGGGATGAGGAACCTTGGTCCCTGCATGATTAAGGTATTTCAGATTGTCCAACGAGTAGAGGACTACGATCCTGTCACCTTGCATCAAAAATGTCCTGGGTGGTTTGTGCCCTATTGTTTTATACTTATTGCTGATTTAACTAATTGGTGATGAAGTTATGTTCAATCTGTGCTTGAGTACCTCCACTTTGTTTGATCCTGGACCCAATTTGGGCCTTGGGCTGTTTTGTTGACATGGTTCCATGTCTCATTTTCTGGACACTAATAAATATGTGAAAAAAAACAATGATAAGGTGTGAAAACTCCTCTCACAGCAGAGACAATGTGTCTGGTAAAAAGACCAGTTGATGTTTATCCATGAACTTAATTTAATTCACACGTGCCTCCCCTGCCATAAGCAAATGTTAGGTGACAGATTTTGTCATTTCTGTCAGGCAGGCACCAATTTCATTGAGGGGGGCACCCCCAGAATTGGTTTGGAGTGACCACAGAGGAGGGGACTTTTCACCACCCTGGCCTAACCTCTGGGTGGGCACACATCCCTGCAGAAGGGGAGAAGGGTTTCCCCATATTAGATTTAGTAGTAAGAGGCACAGTTTGATTGCTTGCTTGCTTGTAGTAGGACACACTAGACCTGCTGCTAAAGTGCTTGGAACATTTACCCCATTGGTTAGGGAGGAGACAGGTCTCACTCTCACCCATTAGTTGGTTCTAAGCCTAAATATGGCTCTTTCAGGCACCTTCTTCAGAACACTTTTTGGACTTTTGGAATTTCAAAAGCGGTTTGGGCCTTGTGTCTGTAACCTCATAGTATCCCCAAAGGACTGGACCTACTTCTTCCTGGACACTGGACAAAGAAGTGGACACCAAGGGCCATTTGGCTGACCTGCTGTGTGGCCACCGGGAGACTGCTTACTGTCCAATTACTGAGGCATTTTCCGAGAAGTACTGAGATGACCAATGACAATAGGACATGGACTGAACCGGCAGTTGGCATCTGCCTGACACCCTGTGAGTCTCTGAGGGGCATATATACAAGCCCTTTGCACCACTTTAGCGCCTCCATAGCGCCATTTGTGTTTATACTAAGGCAAAGCTAAGATGGCTTTTCTACTACGCCATATTTATAAAGTGGCACAATGCTTGCATTGCATCACTTTGTAAATTCTTAAGCCACATTCTGCCTGCCTCAGGCATGATGTATGCAAGGGGGGTGTTCCGGCCTAGGGAGGCCCGAAAAATGGCACAGTGAAATTTACAACATTTCACTGCGACATTTTGTCCATCATTTTTAACGCCTGCTCAGAGCACTTATTATATTCAATGGACCTCCCTGTGCTTTGCTGCATTAGCATCAAAATTGTTGATGCTAGTGTAGCAAAGCGCCACAATAGCATCAAAAGTTGTTATGCTATTCTGTTAACAAGTTAACAACCACCGGGGTGTGCTGTATTGTAAATACAGCACAACCATGATGTTGTTGGGTACTGGTGGAGGGGAGCAAGAAAAGTGGTCCATTATATATGATGTGCCACTTTCTTGTAAATATGCCCCCAAGTGCTTCCAATGAGGTTCTGGGAAGGCTTGAGAAGAGTAGGCCAGTGGTCATTAGTCACCAGAAGAAAGTTTCGAAAACCTCTGAAAAAATGTTCCTCAAGACAAGTGTGACCTTTTTTGAGCTTTCTGACTTCCAGAATTTCACCATGGTCAAACATGACTACTGTATATGACCTGGGCTCCATTACAGTCAGCAGAAAATCACACCTAGGACGAGGAGTAGTGCCACCATTGACTACCATTGGTGCATTGCACTTTTTGGCATTATTTTGACTTAAAACTTTAAAAGTTCATATCTCCAGTTCCTTTTCATGACTTTTTGTCAATTGTGTGCAAATGTGTAATTTTATTAATTACATTTCACTCTATGTTTCTAATTCTATTGGGATATTTATTGCTTGCTACTGACATTTATTACTGGTTTGAGACTGCTTAATTACTTTACACATTGCTTCATAAGGCTCTCTGCTATGTGCTATGGCTACTGGGGGTTAAGTTCAGGTTCATTTTGTGACTTTAAGGGTTCACTCTGAGAAGAATTGTGATTATTCCTTGAGGTGGACAGATGCACACTCTAAAAAACAATCCAATTTTTTACACTGCTGCTCAGTTCCATATGATTTTGGATATGCTTTTTTTATACGTTATATAATCCCAGTAGCAATTAGGCAACTAGAACACCACAACTGAATCCTGAACGTTTTGAAAAAACAACATAATACTGCCCTAAGAATGATAATAATGGCTCATTCATGTCTTATTGACCAACATCAATAACCACAAGGCACTTGTGAATTTCTGAATGTCCTCCAATAACATAGCCCACATTTTAAGTTTACTTCTGACTCTTTCTAAGATGGACCCCAGTGAACAGAAAATTGCAGAATTACTGGCATCAGAGGGGAAGAAGATCAAACCGAGCTAAAGTACCAGAAAGCTGGCCTATTCTCTATGGACGATTGGAATGTGGAGGCATGCTCGTGGTGTGAAATATCATATTCACTTGTCTAATGACATGTCATTCAAAATGAAATAGGCAATAACTGCACCCTCTGATGTTGAAAGTGTGCTAGATCACTTAATGTATTTACATGCAGCCTGAATCCTCAGAGAATAAATAAATCTTTATATTTCTCAAATAATTGTTTGTAGAACAAAAACGATATTGACATAGCTTTTTGTTTACATTATCACTGGCTCAGCAGCAGAACCATGCTGTAGAAGTACACAACACAAACAATGGTTTGGACTATTTGGCAGAAAGCTGTTGGTTTTCTAGCTTGATCAATGCAGTAGCTACTAGCAGGTCCCAGAAACCTTAAAAAAAAAGAAAACAACTGCCTGCATGTGCGTTCTTGGATTTTAAGAATACAACAGTATGCTCAAGGATATATTGGAATCCCTAGCCACCTTTCAGCGTTTAATGGAAAATTCTCTAGGTATGCAAATGTACTAGAGGTACGATGCACCTAGATGACACTATGATATTTGTTCAAGCTTTGTAATAACATTACGCTCACTCCAGGAGGTCACAGTCGGGGGCAAGACTAATAACACACAAACCCTTATTTTATGACTGACAATTTTGCCAGAGTAGTTTAAAATATGATGACCTTGTCGTATTAAGTGAAGGCATCACTGTGGACCCCTCCAACATTGAAATCTGCTATAGTTGAGCAAGACCAAATATATAAGAAAAACATCAGTTTCTGTGCATTCTGTGGATACCAGCACAGAATTATCAACAGGATTGACACAATCTGTAAACCTTAACAGAATTGGCGAAGTGGTGTAGCTACCAACTAGAAAAGACTTGGAAACTGACAAAAAGCTTGAGACAAAGTGCCAAAAAATGCATGATCACTTTGGATGCTGATGGATAGTTTAATGCTACTTATCAAAAAGCTCATGGCTGTCATGGTGTGGCAGTTACCCAATTAATTAAACATGTTGTAGGAAAGTACCATCTTGCCTGGCATGCTACCCCCATTTTTACTTATGTGTCAGTTTGTTTTTGCCTGTCTCACTGGGATCCTGCTAGCCAGGACCCCAGTGCTCATAGTTTGTGGCCTGAATGTGTTCCCTGTGTGGTGCCTAACTGTGTCGCTGAGGCTCTGCTAAACAGAACCTCAGTGTTTATGCTCACTCTGTCTTTAAAATTGTCACTGCAGGCTAGTGACCATTTTACCAATTCTGATTGGCACACGGGAACACCCTAATAATTCCCTAGTATATGGTACCTAAGTACCCAGGGCATTGGGGTTCCAGGAGATCCCTATGGGCTGCAGCATTTCTTTTGCCACCAATAAGAAGCTCAGACAATCCTTACACAGGACTGCCACTCCAGCCTTAGTGAAATAACGTACACGTTATTTCACAGCCATTTTACACTGCACTTAAGTAACTTAAGTAACTTATAAGTCACCTATATGTCTAACCCTCACTTGGTGAAGGTTAGGTGCAAAGTTACTAAGGGGGTGATTCTAAGTCCGGCGGGCGGCGGAGGCCGCCCGCCAGACTTCCCCCACCAAAATACTGCTCCGCGGTCGAAAGACCGCTGAGCGTATTTTGGGATTTGCCCTGGGCTGGCGGGCGACCGCCAAAAGGCCGCCCGCCAGCCCAGGGCAAATAAACCTTCCCACGAGGACGCCGGCTCAGAATTGAGCCGGCGTAGTGGGAAGGTGCGACGGGTGCAGTGGCACCCGTCGCGTATTTCAGTGTCTGCAAAGCAGACACTGAAATACATAGTGGGGCCCTCTTACGGGGGCCCCTGCAGTGCCCATGCCATTGGCATGGGCACTGCAGGGGCCCCCAGGGGTGGAGGATTCTGTAGGGCAGTGGAAAACCGGCGGGAGACCGCCGGTTTTCCTAGTCTGACCGCGGCCGAACCGCTGCGGTCAGAATGCCCTGCGGGGCACCGCCGGTCTGTCGGCGGTGCTCCCGCCGACCCTGGCCCCAGCGGTCTGAGACCGCCGGGGCCAGAATGACCCCCTAAGTGTGAGGGCACCCTGGCACTAGTCAAGGTGCCCCCACATTGTTCATGGCAATTTCCCCAGACATTGTGAGTGCGGGGACACCATTACACGCGTTCACTACATATAGGTCAATATCTATATGTAGCATCACAATGGTAGCTCCAAATATGGCCATGTAACATGTCTAAGATCATGGAATTGTCCCCCCATGCCAAATCTGGTATTGGGGTGCCAATCCCATTCATCACGGGGCTCCAGCATGGACCCCGGGTACTGCCAAACTAGCTCTCGGGGGTTTTCACTGCAGCTACCGCTGCTGCCAACCCACAGACAGGCTTCTGCCCTCCTGGGGTCTGGGTAGCCCAGTCCCCAGGAAGGCAGAACAAAGGATCTCCTCTGAGAGAAGGTGTTACAACATCTTCCTTTGGAAATAGGTGTTAAGGGCTGGGGAGGAGTAGCCTCCCCCAGCCTCTGGAAATGCTTTGAAGGGAACAGATGGTGCCCTCCTTGCATAATCCAGTCTACACCAGTACAGGGATCCCGCAGCCCCTGCTCTGGCACGAAACTGGACAAAGGAAAGGGGAGTGACCACTCCCCTGCCAATCACCACCACAGGGGTGGTACCCAGTGTGTCCCAGACCTCTGCCATCTTGAATGCAGAGGTGTGAGGGCACAGTGGAGGCCTCTGAGTGGCCAGTGCCAGCAGGTGACGTCAGAGACCCCTCCTGACCGGTGCTTACCTGGTTAGGTGGCCAATCCTCCTCTGAGGGCTATTTAGGGTCTCTCCTGTGGGTTTCTCTTCAGATAACGAATGCAAGAGCTCACCAGAGTTCCTCTGCATCTCTCTCTTCGACTTCTGCCAAGGATCGACCGCTGACTGCTCCAGGACGCCTGCAAAGCCGCAAACAAAGTAGTAAGACGACTACCAGCAACATTGTTGTGCCTAATCCTGCCGGCTTTCTCGACTGTTTCCTGGTGGTGCATGCTCTGAGGGCTGTCTGCCTTCGCCCTGCACTGGAAGCCAAGAAGAAATCTCCTGTGGGTCGATAGAATCTTCCCCCTGCTAACGCAGGCACCAAACTTCTGCATCACTGGTCCTCTGGGTCCCCTCTCATCTTGACGAGCATGGTCCCTGGAACAGAGGAGCTAGATCCAAGTGACCCCGACAGACCAGTGGTCCTTCTGTCCAATTTTGGTGGAGGTAAGTCCTTGTCTCCCCACTCCAGACAGTAATCCTGTGTACTGCACGATCTGCAGCTGCTAGGGCTTCTGTGCACTCTTGCATGGAATCCTTCATGCACAGCATAGCCCAGGTCCCCAACACTCCATCCTGCATTGTTCAACTCAATGAATTGACCACCGGGTTTGTGGGACCCTCCTTTGTAGTGCTGAGATGACCAACGCGGTCAGATTTCTTGGATGCCTGTTCAAGTGATTCTGTGGGTGCTGCCTGCTTCTGCATGGACTCTCTGTACTGCTGAGCGCCCCCTCTGTCTCCTCCTTCAAGGGGCGACCTCCTGGTCTTTCCTGGGCCCGGGCAGCACCCATTTTCTTTAACTACAACCTTTGAGGCTAGCAAGGCTTGTTTGCGGTCTTTCTGCATGAAAACAACTCTGCATCCTCCAACACACTGTGGGACATCTTCTGTGCAAAGGAAAAGATCCTGGCATCTTCCGTTGCTGTAGAATCTTCAGCTTCTTCCACCCAGAGGCAGCCCTTTTGCACCTTCATCCGGGGTTTAGTGGGCTCCTGCCCCCCTGCATACTTTCATGACTCTTGGACTTGGTCCCCTTCCTTTATCAGTATTCAGGTCCAGGAATCCATCTTCAGTGCTTTGCAGTCAGTTGTTGTCTTTGCAGAATCTCCTATCACAACTTTAGTGTGTTTCTGGGGAAGTAGGGTAACTTTACTCCTACTTTTCTGGGTCTTGGGGTGGGGTATCTTAGACACCCTTAGTGTTTTCTTACACTCGCAGCAACCCTCTACACACTACACTAGTCCAGGGGTCCCTAAGTGGTTTGCATTCCACTTTCTTAGTAGATGGTTTGTGTTGCCCCTAGGCCTATTGCATCTGATCTTATTCTACAGTGTTTGCACTACTTTTCTAACTGTTTACTTACCTGATTTTGGTTTTTGTGTATATTTTGTGTATCTTACTTACCTGCTTAGGGAGTATATCCTCTGAGATATTTCTTACACATTGTCACTAAAATAAAGTACCTTTATTTTTAGTAACTCTAAGTATTGTGATTCTTATGATATAGTGCTATATGATATAAGTGGTTTAGTAGGAGCTTTGCATGTCTCCTAGTTCAGCCTAAGCTGCTCTGCTATAGCTACCTCTATCAGCCCAAGCTGCTAGAACACTACTAATCTACTAATAAGGGATAACTGGGCCTGGCACAAGGTGTAAGTACCATCAGGTACCCATTATAAGCCAGGCCAGCCTCCTACATTGGTGGTGCAGCGGTGGGATAAGTACTTGTAACTGTTTACCACTTTGTCATTGGTGCTTTTCGTAAGAAAAACATATACCAAACACTTACAAATATACACAGCTAACCTAAACAGTTTAACTTTCTTTCTTTAAACTTTCTAAAAAGTTTTGAAAAGTTTTCAAAAGTTTGAAAAAGTTTTCAAAAGTTTTTCTCTTTTCTTTAAAAGTTTCTAAACTTTTTTTTCTCTCTGTCCTAAACCCTTTCCAACAATGATGTGTGCAGTAGAATTTACTCCCTCAGTCGTCCAGGCAGCCTATGGTAGTTTAAACTTTAAAAGTTTGAGGGGTCTCGGCATAGGAAAAGGTTTAAGCATTGGTAAAACCCTACCAAAGATCTTCTCCTAAGCCTTCTCCTAGAAAGTGACCAGAACTAGTCTGGCCCATCCCAGGATCAGGAGGTAGAGGATGGGGGTACCCAGCAAGACTCCGAGGAGTCCCCTGAGGATGCTGGGGAGGGTTCATCCAAAAACCTGCCAGCTAACAGGCCTCCTAGTGACACTGGTAGTGGGTCACATACTAGTAGGGCACCTTTCGCTCCAAACGGCCAGATTAGTAGAGTCCAGCCAGTTAGAGACAGATCACACTCTGCCAATTCTCACATTTCTTCTGTGTCTCAGAGTTCCCAAGCCTCCCACCCTGAGGATAACACTATGGAAATGAAAGTCAGAAAGCTGAGTTTGGAAGAGGCCAGGCTGAAGCTAAGAGAGTAGCAGCTGGCCTTAGACAGGGAATCTCTAGATGTAGAGAGGGAAAGGCAGAGGTTGGGGTTAGTTCCCCATGGTGGCAACAGCAGTGTTTTTGATAGCAGTCCTGTAAGAGAACAGGATTCCAGAAACCTCATAAGATAGTCCCCCTTACAAGGAGGGGGATGACATTAACAAGTGGTGTGCTGCACTTGAGAGGGCTTGCATGGTACAGTTGGTCCCTCAAAGGCAGTGGGCTGCTATCTTGTGGCTGTCTTTCACTGGTAAGGGTAGGGATAGGCTCCTTACTGTCAGAGAAAGTGATGCTAATAATTACAAAGTTTTAAAGGATGCACTCTTAGATGGATTTGGCTCAACCACTGAACAATACAGGATAAAGTTCAGAGATACCAGAAAAGAGTCCTCTCAAGACTGGACAGACTCTGTAGACTGTTCAGTGAAGGCCTTGGAGGGTTGGTTACATGGCAGTAAGGTGACTGACTATGAAAGCCTGTATAATCTAATCCTGAGAGAGCATATTTTGAACAATTGTGTGTCTGATATGTTGCACCAGTACTTGGTAGACTCAGATCTGACCTCTCCCCAAGAATTGGGAAAGAAGGCAGACAAATGGGTAAGAACAAGAGTGAACAGAAAAGTTCATACAGGGGGTGACAGTGATGGCAAGAAGAAGGATGGTAAGTCTTCTGACAAGGGTGGGGACAAAGATAAAAAACATTCTGAGTCTTATTGGGCCCACAAAAATCCTCTGGGGGTGGTGGGTCCAAATTCTCTTCCCACATTTAAAAGAAGCCATGGTGTTATTTATGTAAAAGTAAAAGCCATTGGGCAAGTGATTCCACTTGTCCAAAGAAAAACACCAAGGCTCTCACTACCACAACCCCAACTGCACCCTCTAGTGCCCCTAGTAATAGCAGTGGTGGTGGGAAGTCTACTACAAATAGCCAATCAAAGGGTGGAGCTGGGCACACCATTGGTAGTGTAGTTGG
The DNA here is from genome assembly GCF_031143425.1 of Pleurodeles waltl. Taxonomy (NCBI): domain Eukaryota; kingdom Metazoa; phylum Chordata; class Amphibia; order Caudata; family Salamandridae; genus Pleurodeles; species Pleurodeles waltl. The sequence goes on from NC_090436.1 coordinate 846,171,926, forward strand.
GGTTGGTCTTGTTAGGGAGACCACATAGGCTGTTTTAGTCTCTGATAGTGGTATTGACTTTTCCACCTTGGTTGCTAGTCCCTTAATATGGTAAAGTACAAGCAACTTCCCCTAATAAATGGTGTTGAGGTTGAGGCCTACAGGCATACAGGAGCCAGTGTAACTATGGTGATTGAGAAACTGGTTCACCCTGATCAACACCTACTTGGTCAGCAGTACCAAGTGGCTGATGCTCATAACAACACTCTTAGCCACCCCATGGCTGTTGTGAATCTCAACTGGGGGAGGTTTACTGGTCCAAAGAATGTTGTGGTAGCCACTGAATTACCTGTAGATTGCTTACTAGGCAATGATTTGGAGACATCAGCTTGGGCTGAAGTCGAGTTGGAGGCTCATGCAGCAAAGCTGGGCATTCCTGGGCATATCTTTGCTTTGACAACGGCTCAGGCCAAGAAGCAAAGAGGACAGGGAAACTTGGATCCTGAAACTATGGACCAAGTGCTCCCAAAAGCTTGGGGTAGAAAGGGTAAATCCTTGCCCACTATCCCTCCCTCTCCAGACGATTCCCCTTTTGCGGAAGAGGAATCCTCCTCCTGTGCAGAACCTACACGAGATGAGCTGGCAGCAGACACTGCAGAGCTTTTAGGTGCAGGGGGCCTGCTAAGGAATAGCTTAGAGTGGCACAGCAGACCTGTCCCACACTAGAGGGTTTGAGACAGCAAGCTGTCAAACAGCAGAATGGGGATGTGTAGGAGGCTGGCCTGGCTTGTAGTGGGTACCAGAGGTACTTACACCTTGTGCCAGGTCCAGTTATTCCTTATTAGTGTAGAAAAGGTGTTTCTAGCAGCTTAGGCTGATAGATGGTAACTATGGCAAAGCAGCTTAGGCTGAACTAGGAGACATGTAAAGCTCCTACTATACCACTGGTGTCATATGCACAATATCATAAGAAAACACAATACACAGATAAACTAAAAATAAAGGTACTTTATTTTTATGACAATATGCCAAAAGTATCTCAGTGAGTACCCTCAGTATGAGGATGAGAAATATACACAAGATATATGTACACAAACCAAAATTATGCAAGTAATAGCAAAAGGAAGTAATGCAAGCAATGTAAAGTTACAGTAGAATGCAATAGGAGCACATAGGTATAGGGGCAACACAAACCATATACTCCAAAAGTGGAATGCGAACCACGAATGGACCCCAAACCTATGTGAGCTTGTAGAGGGTCGCTGGGACTGTAAGAAAACAGTGAGGGTTAGAAAAATAGCCCACCCCAAGACCCTGTAAGGTAGGTGTAAAGTGCACCTACAACCCCCAGAGAGCACAGAAGTAGTGATAGGGGGATTCTGGAAGGAAAACCAACACCAGCAATGCAACAACAGTGGATTTCCGGACCTGAGTACCTGTAAGACAAGGGGACCAAGTCCAAGAGTCGCAACAGTGTTGAGAGTGGGCAGGAGCCCAGGAAATGCTAGCGGAGGGTGCAAGGAAGCTGCCACCGGATGGAAGAAGCTTGGTGTTTTGCAAGAACGAAGAGGACTAGGAACTTCTCCTTTGGAGGATGGATGTACCACGTCGTGAAGAAGCTTGCAGAGGTGTTCCCACGCAGAAAGACTGCAAACAAGCCTTGCTAGCTGCAAGGGTCGCAGTTAGGGTTTTTGGATGCTGCTGTGGCCCAGGAGGGACCAGGATGTTGCCACTTGGATGAGGAGACAGAGGGGGCTCCCAGTAAGTCAGGGAGCCCTCACAGAAGCAGGCAGCACCCACAGAAGTACCAGAACAGGCACTTAGAAGAGGAGTGAACCGGAGTCCATGCAAAGTCACAAAAGGGAGTCCCACGACGCCGGAGGACAACTCAGAAGGTTGTGCACTGCAGGTTAGAGTGACGGGGACCCAGGCTTGGCTGTGCACGAAGGAAATCCTGGAAGAGTGCACAGGAGCCGGAGCAGCTGCAAATCACTCTGTACCCAGCAATGCAGTCTAGCGTGGGGAGGCAAGGACTTACCTCCACCAAACTTGGACTGAAGAGTCACTGGACTATGGGAGTCACTTAGATAGAGTTGCTCAGTTCCAGGGACCACACTCGTTGTGCTGAGAGGGGACCCAGGGGACCGGTGATGCAGTCTTTTGTTGCCTGCGGTTGCAAGGGGAAGATTCCGTCAACCCACGAGAGATTTCTTCAGAGCTCCTGGTGCAAGAAGGAGGCAGGCTACCCCCAGAGCATGCACCACCTGGAAACAGTCGAGAAATCCGGCAGGATGAAGCGATACAAGGTTTCTGGTAGTCATCTGGTTACTTTGTTGCGGTTTTGCAGGCGTCCTGAGCAGTCAGCGGTCGATCCTTTGGCAGAAGGTGAAGAGGGAGATGCAGAGGAACTCTGGTGAGCTCTTGCATTCGGTATCTGAAGAATTCCCCAAAGCAGAGACCCTAAATAGCCAGAAAAGGAGGTTTGGCTACCTAGGAAGGAGGATTGGCTACTAAGAGAGGTAAGAGCCTATCAGAAGGAGTCTCTGACGTCACCTGCTGGCACTGGCCACTCAGAGCAGTCCAGTGTGCCAGCAACACCTCTGAATCCAAGATGGCAGAGGTCTGGGGCACACTGGAGGAGCTCTGGGCACCTCCCCTGGGAGGTGCAGGTCAGGGGAGTGGTCACTCCCCTTTCCTTTGTCCAGTTGCTCGCCAGAGCAGGGCTGGGGGATCCCTGAACTGGTGTAGACTGGCTTATGCAGAGATGGGCAGCATCTGTGCCCATCAAAGCATTTCCAGAGGCTGGGGGAGGCTACTCCTCCCCAGCCTTCACACCTATTTCCAAGGGGAGAGGGTGTTACACCCTCTCTCAAAGGAAATCCTTTGTTCTGCCTTCCTGGGCCAGGGCCTGGACCCCAGGAGGGAAGAAACCTGTCTGAGGGGTTGGCAGCAGCAGCAGCTGCAGTGGAGACCCCGGAAAGGCAGGTTGGCAGTACCCGGGTTCTGTGCTAGAGACCTGGCAGGGTCCCAGTGACACATAGACTAAAACAACATATATACAGTGAAATATGGGAGTAACATGCCAGGCAAGATGGTACTTTCCTACAGGATGTCACTGATAGCCATGAGGTGTATTGGGAAGACAACCTCCTTTATACTGAGTCAAGGGACCCTAAACCTGGAGCTGCCAGGAGATTGGTTATTCCTTGGCAGTATAGGGAGTTTCTTCTAACCTTGCCACATGACATTCCTTTGGCTGGGCATTTGGGCCAGAGTAAAACTTGGGACAGACTTGTTCCATTGTTTCACTGGCCTCATATGCCAGAGGACACTAAAGAGTTTTGTCGCTCTTGTGTGACCTGCCAAGCCAGTGGAAAGACTGGCGGCACACCTAAGGCCCCCTTAATTCCACTTCCTGTGGTTGGGGTGCCCTTTGAAAAGGTAGTGGTTGACATAGTTGGCCTCCTTGACCCTCCAACAGCTTCAGGCAATAGGTTTATCTTGGGGGTAGTGGACTATGCCACTAGATATCCTGAAGCAATTCCCTTAAGGACCACTACAGCTCCTGCAGTGGCAAAGGCCCTCCTGGGAATCTTTTCCAGAGTGGGCTTCCCTAAGGAAGTGGTGTCAGACAGAGGTAGTAACTTTATGTCTGCATACCTCAAAGCTATGTGGAAGGAGTGTGCTGTAGCTTATAAGTTCACTACTCCTGATCATCCACAGACAAATGGTCTGGTTGAGAGGTTTAATAAAACTCTCAAAGGCATGATTATGGGACACCCTGAAAAACTCAGAAGGAGATGGGATGTCCTGTTGCCATGCCTCCATTTTGCTAACAGGGAGGTACACCAAAAAGGAGTGGGCTTTAGCCCCTTTGATCTCCTCTTTGGGCACCCTGTGAGAGGTCCCCTTGCACTTGTGAAGGAGGGTAGGGAACAACCTTTCAAAGTCCCTAAGCAAGACATTGTGGACTATGTACTTGGCCTAAGATCCAGAATGGCTGAGTACATGAAAAAGGCCAGTAAAAACCTTCAGGCCAGCCAAGAGCTCCAAAAGCAATGGCATAACCAGAAGGCTGTCCTGATCCAGTACCACCCAGGACAGAAGGTGTGGGTATTGGAGCCTGTGGCCCGAAGAGCACTCCAAGACAAATGGAGTGGACTCCATCTCATTGTTGAGAAAAAGGGTGAGGTTACCTACTTGGTAGACATGGGCACTGCCAGGAGTCCCCTTAGGGTGCTCCATGTCAAACGCCTAAAACCCTACTATGACAGGGCTGACTTAACCCTGCTCATGGCAACTGATGAGGGACAGAAAGAAGAGAGTGACCCTCTCCCTGATCTCTTCTCCACCACTGAACCTGATGGCTTAGTGAAGGGAGTGGTGCTTGCAGATTGCCTTACTGCTGAGCAGAAGGACAACTGTGTAAATCTCCTAGGACAATTTTCTGACCTCTTCTCACTGATACCAGGTACCACTATCTGGTGTGAGCACACAATCAACACTGGAGACAGTTTACCTGTCAAAAGTAAGATTTATAGGCAGCCTGACCATGTCAGGGATTGCATAAAACAAGAGGTGCAGAAAATGCTGGACTTAGGAGTGATTGAGCCTTCAGAAAGCCCAGGGACTAGCCCAGTGGTGCTTGTCCCAAAACCTCACAGTAAAGATGGTAAAAGAGAAATGAGGTTTTGTGTTGACTACAGAGGACTCAATCAAGTAATCAAAACTGATGCTCACCCTATACCCCGAGTAGATGAGTTAATAGATACACTGCTTTCTGCCAAGTATCTAAGCACTTTTGATTTAACTGCAGGGTATTGGCGGATTAAATCATCAGAAGATGCTAAACCTAAAACTGCATTTTCCACCACTGGTGGGCACTATCAGTTCACTGTGATGCCCTTTGGTTTGAAGAATGCACCTGCCACTTTTCAGAGGTTGGTCAACACAGTCTTGCAAGGTTTGGAAGCTTTTCGTGCAGCATATCTAGATGATATAGCTGTCTTTAGCTACACCTGGGTTGAGCACCTGGTCCACCTATGGAACGTTTTAGAGGCCCTGCAAAAGGCAGGCCTCACTATCAAGGCTTCAAAGTGCCAGTTAGGGCAGGGGAAAGTGGTTTATCTGGGCTACCTGGTAGGTGGGGAACAGATTGCGCCACTGCAGGGGAAGATCCAGACCATTATGGAATGGGCTCCCCCTACAACTCAAACCCAAGTGAAAGCCTTCCTAGGCCTCACAGGGTACTATAGGAGGTTTATTAAGAACTATGGCTCCATTGCAGCTCCTCTTAATGACCTCACGAGTAAGAAGATGCCTAAAAAGGTATTGTGGACAGCTAGCTATCAAAAGGCTTTTGAGGAGCTCAAACAGCCCATGTGCTCTGCACCTGTCTTAAAAAGCCCTTGCTACTCCAAGAAGTACATAGTCCAGACAGATGCTTCTGAATTAGGGGGCAGTGCTATCACAGCTTAACACTGAGTGCCAGAGTCAACCTGTTGCTTTCATCAGCAGGAGGCTGACCCCTACAGAAAAGTGTTGGTCTGCCATAGAAAGGGAGGCCTTTGCTGTGGTCTGGGCACTGAAAAAGTTGAGACCATACCTGTTTGGTACTCACTTTATTGTTCAGACAGACCACAAACCTCTTTTATGGCTTAAACAAATGAAAGGTGAAAACCCTAAGTTGTTGAGGTGGTCAATATCCCTACAGGGAATCAACTATACAGTGGAAAATAGACCTGGGAGTACCCACTCCTATGCAGATGGACTCTCCAGATATTTCCACTCAGACAATGAAGACTCATCTGGGCAAGGTTAGCCTTATTGTCCCTCGTTTGGGGGGGTTGTGTAGGAAAGTATCATTTTGCCTGGCATGTTCCCCCCATTTTTATTTGTGTGTCAGTTTGTTTTTGCCTGTCTCACTGGGATCCTGCTAGCGAGGACCCCAGTGCTCATAGTTTGTGGCCTGAATGTGTTCCCTGTATGTTGCCTAACTGTGTCACTGAGGCTCTGCTGACCAGAACCTCAGTGCTTATGCTCTCTCTGTCTTTAAAATTGTCACTGCAGGCTAGTGATCATTTTACCAATTCTGATTGGCACACTGGAACACCCTTATAATTCCCTAGTATATGATACTGAGGTACCCAGGGTATATGAGTTCCAGGAGATCCCTATGGGCTGCAGCATTTCTTTTGCCACCCATAAGGAGCTCAGACAATCCTTACACAGGACTGCCACTTCAGCCTGAGTGAAATAACGTCCACGTTATTTCACAGCCATTTTACACTGCACTTAAGTAACTTATAAGTCACCTATATGTCTAACCCTCACTTGGTGAAGGTTAGGTGCAAAGTTACTAAGTGTGAGGGCACCCTGACACTAGCCAAGGTGCCCCCACATTTTTCAGGGCAATTTCCCAGAACTTTGTGAGTGCAGGGACACCATTACACTCGTTCACTACATATAGGTCAATACCTGTATGTAGCTTCACAATGGTAACTCCGAATATGGCCATGTAACATGTCTAAGATCATGGTATTGTCCCCCCATGCCAAAGATGGTATTGGGGTGCCAATCCCATACATCCCCGGGGCTCCAGCATGGACCCTGGGTACTGCCAAACTAGCTCTCTGGGATTTTCACTGCAGCTACCGCAGCTGCCAACCCACAGACAGGCTTCTGCTGTCCTGGGGTCTGGGTAGCCCAGTCCCAGGAAGGCAGAACAAAGGATTTCCTCTGAGAGAGGGTGTTACACCCTCTCCCTTTGGAAATAGGTGTTAAGGGCTGGGGAGGAGTAGCCTCCCCCAGTCTCTGGAAATGCTTTGAAGGGCACAGATGGTGCCCTCCTTGCATAAGCCATTCTACACTGGTTCAGGGATCCCCCAGCCCCTGAACTGGCACGAAACTGGACAAAGGAAAGGGGAGTGACCACTACCCTGTTCATCACCACCCCAGGGGTGGTGCCCAGAGCTCCTCCAGTGTGTGTCAGACCTCTGCCATCTTGAATGCAGAGGTGTGAGGACACAATGGAGACCTCTGAGTGGCCAGTGCCAGCAGGTGACGTCAGAGACCCCTCCTGATAGGTGCTTTACCTGGTTAGGTGGCCAATCCTCCTCAGAGGGCTATTTAGGGTCTCTCCTGGGGGTTTCTCTTCAGATAACGAATGCAAGAGCTCACCAGAGTTCCTCTGCATCTCTCTCTTCGACTTCTGCCAAGGATCGACGACCACCAGCAACATTGTAGCGCTTAATCCTGCCAGCTTTCTCGACTGTTTCCTGGTGGTGCATGCTCTGAGGGCTGTCTGCCTTTACCCTGCACTGGAAGGCAAGAAGAAATCTCCTGTGGGTCGACGGAATCTTCCCCCTGCGAACGCAGGCACCAAATTTCTGCATCAACTGTCCTTTGGGTCCCCTCTCATCATGACGAGCGTGGTCCCTGGAACACAGGCGCTAGATCCAAGTGACCTCGACAGTCCAGTGGTCCTTCTGTCCAACTTTGGTGGCGGTAATTTCTTGCCTCCCCACGCCAGACAGTAATCCTATGTACTGCATGATCTGCAGCTGCTAGGGCTTCCATGCACTCTTACAAGGATCCTTCATAGCCCAGGTCCCCAGCACTCCGTCCTGCATTTCTCAACTCGCTGAGTTGACCACCGGCTTCGTGGGACCCTCCTTTGTAGTGTTGAGACAACCACCGTGCTCAGATTCCTTGGATGCCTGTTCAAGTGCTTCTGCTTGGGCTCTCTGTACTGCTGAGTGCCCCCTCTGTCTCCTCCTCCAAGGGATGATCTCCTGGTCCTTCCTGGGGCCGGGCAGCACCCAGTTTCTTCAACCACGACCTTTGCAGCTAGCAAGGCTTTTTGTGGTCTTTCTGCGTGGAAACAACTCTGCATCCTCCAGCACGCTGTGTGACATCTTCTGTGCAAAGGAGACATTCCTGGCATCTTCCTTTGTTGCAGAATCTTCAGCTTCTTCCACCCAGAAGCAGCCCTTTTGCACCATCATCTGGGGTTTAGTGGGCTCCTGCCCCCCCCTGGACACTTTCATGACTCTTGGACTTGGTCTCCTTCCTTTGCAGGTCCTCAGGTCCAGGAATCTGTCTTCAGTGCTTTGCAGTCAGTTGTTGTCTTTGCAGAATCTCCTATGACGACTTTAGTGTGTTTCTGGGGAAGTAGGGTAACTTACTCCTACTTCAGGGTCTTGGGGTGGGGTATCCTAAACACCCTTTGTGTTTTCTTATACTCCCAGTGACCCTCTATACACTACACTAGGCCTGGGGCCCCTAAGTGGTTCGCATTCCACTTTCTCAGTAAATGGTTTGTGTTGGCCCTAGGCCTATTGCATCCTATTGTATTCTACAGTGTTTGCACTACTTTTCTAACTGTTTACTTACCTGATTTTGGTTTGTCTATATATTTTGTGTATTTTACTTACCTCCTAAGGTAGTATATCTCCTGAGATATTTCTGACACATTGTCACTAAAATAAAGTACCTTTATTTTTAGTAACTCTGAGTATTGTGATTCTTATGATATAGTGCTATATGATATAAGTGGTATAGTATGAGCTTTGCATGTCTCCTAGTTCAGCCTAAGCTGCTCTGCCATAGCTACCTCTATCAGCCTAAGCTGCTAGAATACTAGTAACCTACTAATAAGGGATAACTGAACATGGCACAAGGTGTAAGTACCATCAGGTACCCACTATACGCCATGCCAGCCTCCTACACATGTGTGCTAGTCAAGATGGACAAAGGGCAGCCCTAATTAAAAAAAAATACAAATCTGGACTAGTAGTGTTCACCAGCAGAGTTGTTTAACTGCAAACACGACTCTCTCACCCACAAACTCGAGTTCATGGCAATGACACGAACAATAATTAATAGGTCCCATGGCAATAGTAACAGAACCAGTTCTGTAGTACAATCTGACCAAAATCCTCTGCTAAATATGCTAAAAAGACCAAGTTGTAGACCACAGGATACAGATGACTAGCTGCAAATTATTTTCATGTTTTCCAAATCCAAGAGCAACAATTATGCAGATGCGGTGTCAAGGAGTATTCAGCCCCATTCACAGAGACGCAATAACTCATAACAGACACAGGACTAAAAATATGTGTCATTTCCTTAGTAATCATTCAGCTTTACGGACGAAAAACCAACTGCCTGCCCTAGGCTTTCCAGGCACAATCTCTGAAATCATACCTGAAAAACACTTTAATGTGCGAAATCTAAAAAATGCTAGATTGCCAGCACTGACTAAAGAAGATCAGAGGTAGGCATTGATGTCTGACCTTCTAATAGCTAAAGTATTGAACTATAACATTTATGTGCACCCGACCAGATCAAAAGTGACCATCCAGAAACGTGAATTTTGATGGAGTACTGAATCAAGTTCGTCATCAGTACAGACATTCTATATAGGAAAGCACACTGTCCTGAAGGTCAGGGATTGACAAAACCCTCAAATCTGTGATTAAACGAATACAATGGCGCCACCTGATAGGAGATATATGAGATGTGGCAAACTATTGCAGCTCCAACTCCACCAATGGAAAATCATTTAGATACTGGGCCCATGGATCTTGCATGTGTTGATTGTCTGCCTTTGAAGATGGACAGGAAGATAATTCAGAATGGTCTAGTGATCATTTACCACTTTCCAAAATATGTTCAAGTCTCTCCAGTCCAAATCCAGAAGGATTCCACTGTAGGCAAAGTGTTGTTGGAAATGTATTGAGTTCATTATGGTTGTCCAGCAATAATTCATTGAAACAAAGGCGCTGATTTTGAGTCCAGGTTCAGCACACAAATTTTTAAGTTAATGGGTATCAAGGTAATGCTAACTAGGCTACATCACCCACAGGACATTGCCTAAATGGTCAGATATACCAATGCCCTGCTTGACATACACCTGAACAAAAAGAATGAGGAAGTCAATCTGAGGCTATGATATTCCATGTGCATAACTGCAGCAAGAACGAAAAAAACTGGACATTCATCCTATTATTTGATGTTTGAGGAGAACTCATTAAACAGCAGTTGGATCCAGCCTCTGAATTATCAAATGCTGCAGTGTACAAAAATGATCAAAATGCCAGTGATAACAATATCAAGTATGGCCAGCACATAAGGCAGCAAAGCTTGCAACCTGCCTTATGCAGCCTTAAGGAGCCTTAAGGAGCCTAGTTTGCTGTTAGGGACATAAAGGGAAAATATAAGTCCCTGCTGACATCATCCAAACTACTGCTATACAAATTACTCTATTAACCACTACATAATATCCGATTTGAAAGTAAGTACTCAATAGTGCTGAATCATGTAAAGCATAAATGACCCTTCAGGCACACAAGCCCCCTTAGGTGAAGCAAACAAGTTGTTCCTATGCACAGACTACAGCCCGTACAAAACATTTTGGGGACAGACAGCCTCATCTGGGCAATTAACCAGCCACGGGTGACAAGTTCCTGCTGCACACAGGGGCTGCCCTGCAAACAACTCTTTATAGAGAATCCACTTCCTCCAAAAACCAAAGCCTTGTTATGTGGCCAAGCTCTCACTGCGCACAGCCATTGCCCTGTTTTGAAACTTTTGCGATAATCCGATCTCTTGTGGACAAAGAACAACTCATGTGAGGGAAAGAACCTACAGTGAATACTCTAAGGCCACACTTTGCACAGCCTTCACCCTGTACTAAACACTTTGCAAATAGCATATATATACGTGTGTGTGTGTTGTGTGTGTGTGTGTTGTGTGTGTGTGGTTGTGTGCGTGCGCGCACACAAAGGCAGGACGGGAAGAAGGCTTGGACACATCAGCCAATGTAAGCATGGTTGCGCTGCAGCCAGGACGTCATTCTATGCAGCATAATGATCAAGTGGCGGCCTATGTGAGTTACAGTAATCACCACCCTAAAGCATTGGTCACAGCTTGAAGAAAAATTCTCCTCCTGAAGTGTAATTCAGTATAAAGGACTCTTAACACACACCTTTACCATAGAAACAGCAATACCACCAACCAAAGCAGTTCAAAGCCTAGCTGTAAATAAATATCTGCACATTTGTTGATATGACATAGGATCTTTTAAGCAAATTTTTCTCCCACACAATACATTTATATTACATATGGGGATGGTTTTACTACGCAAAATGCAATGGTATTTGTCAGGAACTCATGAAATACAGAGAGTTTTTCATAAGAACCTTTGAAATATAGGAAATATTTCAAGGGTCCCAAAGAAATTTGGTTTCCTTGATAAAAATGATGACCACAACCACGCAGTGCAACTTTACCACTGAAAAATCAACATTCTTTTTATTCAAGGGAACCAAAACAGTACTCATTGTTAGCTGCACCTTCCAAAGAACATCTTCAACAATCTCCCTTTTCTGCGCAATGAGTATGTTTTTAAAAATGCAAAGTGTATTTAATCCTGAATCCTACATAAAGGAACGTATTGCACGTTACCTGTCTGTATTTTTTATACTTTATGTTTATTTTGTGGCAGTCACTTAGAAAACGTGTTTTACTGCACCAAGGAACTGTTTGTTGAAAACTTAAAAAAGAGAAAATACTTAGGGGCATAGTTATACTCTGTTTGTGCTGAATTTGCGTCATTGTTTTTACGCAAATTTGGTGCAAACTTAACTCCATATTTATACTTTGGCGCTAGACCCATCTATCGCCAAATTAATGGAGTGAGAGTCATTTTTTTTTACCGTGGAAACCTACCTTGCATTGATGACATGCAAGGTAGGGGTTCCTGGGCAAAAAATGACTCAAAGGCATTTGCGCCTTATTTATACTCCTGTGCACAAATGAAGACCAGGAGGGCCTTAAAAAATGACTCTAAACCTGTTTAGCGCCATTTTTTAACTTCTGGGTCAGGGCAGGCGTTAAGGGACATGTGGGCTCATTTCCATGGTCTCCGACCATGGAGCCAGTCCACAGGTGCCCTTCCCTGCCCCCAGGGACACCCCCTGCCTCCCTCGTCCACCCCTGGAGGACACCCATGGAAGGGGGACCCATGTACTGTAAGTAGAGGTAAGTAAACGTAAGTATTTTTCTAATGTAGAAGTGGTATAAGGGGGCCTAACTTGGGCCCTCCACATGCCACTGTGCCCAATGGTCATGCCCAGAGGACTGATGTCCCATGGGCATGGCCATTGGGCAGGGGGGCATGACTCCTGTCTTTGCTAAGACAGGAGTCATTTCCATGGGAGTTGTGCGTCAAAAAATGACGCTAGTCAGGTTAGAGCCAATATTTTTAACTCTAACCTGACTTGCACCATTCTTTGGCGCACAACCCCCAGTCTTCCCTTTGCCTCCGCTGCCCGGTTACCATCATTTTTTTACGATAACCCGCCGCAGCACCAGCTATCATCATTCCATAAATAACGTGCCGGCTGGCTCTTTGGAATGGCGGGAGCCCGCGTTAAACTTTTGAAGCAAATTTGCACCTTAGATAGTTAAGAATGTGCAATATTAGCCGTCTGGTAGGGGCCTGTGTTCGACCTCACGGTCACAGGTTTAAATCCCTGCGAGTCCACTTAGCCTTTCACTGTTCTGAGATCGATAAAATGAACTCCATTGATTTGGGTAACAATAAACATCTGTTATTCAGCGCCAAGATACCCTTCTGGGCAAACGTGCGCTTTACAGATACACATTATGTTATGTTAAAATATTAGAAAGACATCCTTTGATTTATGAAAAACACATTCTGTCTGTAGAAGGGACAGGTTGCTGAAACTGTTCTCAGCAAGGTGCAAATAGAAAAAGGGACTAATTGGGTTCCGGTTGTGTTCATCTTTCCCGTATAAAATATTGATTAAGGAAAGGACAATGGTAAAGCTTCTGAGAGAGGTTTAAGAGGATGATGATTAAAGCAATATTTAAAGGAATCCACAAACATTTTCCATATTTCACCAGTCCCTTTTAGATGTGTCTTTTTATAACACTGCATTTCTTCAATAAAGGCAAGATCCATGGGGCTACGTGGGTGTTTAAAACAAATAAAGCTTCAAAAATGACTTTACAAGCTGAAGAGCCGAAACAAACATTGGCTTTCAACAAAAGCCAGCACAACTATTCTAAAACTAGAAAAAACAGAATGTTCAGGTACATACACTTGAGGTAACTATCCAAATGAAGCACGCCTTCTGATGTTGTGATGAATTTTGTGCACATCATGAAAAAGACTCATGTGGAACAGGCTGGTTTCTCGAAACTCCCTGTAGGTTGTGTTTACTGTTTTGAATTGCTTTTGCAGAAACCTTGCATTATTTATCGTGATTAATATTTAGAATGCACTCAGTAACGATGACTTTGAGCTGAGTTGTAATTATTCGCAAAGGCTAGACACAATAACATGATTAAAATAGAAATTTCTAAATAGCTGGGCTGTGCAAGACAGCAGCAGTATTTGCCTCTCTTCCGCCCCTACGGTGATGATGGTGATGATGATGATGACAATATTGAATATGAGATAAAACAAAGTAGGCATTTTGCCGAACTTTCTATTGAAATATTGTATTTCCATTAGTAGTGCAAAAATCAGTCTCTGTAGAGCGGAGTTCTGCCTGCTCATCTATCCCAGACTCTCTAACTTTAGAGCCTCCCCAGGCAATTACTTGTCTATATGTCATAACTAATACGCCCAAGCAGTTTGACATTTCATCTATTGAAATGACTACGGTATGTGTGTCTCCAAGCAAGATAAAAGCCTTTTTTCCTACTAATGCAATGGTATCATGTCATTCCGGCAAATCAGATATGTCCCATTGTGAAAAGACCTAAGCATAGCTCATGATTTGAGGTAGGATGTATTGTGCAAAGGGGCTGTGAGAGCAAGTAACAGCAACAAAGCCAGATATAGCCTGCTTACTCATTTCTATTGAGCTGACATTCTCCATGAAAGTTAAGGTTTTATCTTGCAAAACACAAATAGCTGAGCACAGATCATTTTTCAAGGGAAAATTTCTGTGTGGTTCACAAGTCCGATACTATGGTAAAGGTGAGAATACTGTATTTTCTATCACTACGACCAGTCGAAAAAGTATGCCTGTAGTTTTCCGACCATGCTTGGAATAATATTCTAAGGAACATACAATTAACAAAGGATTTCACAATTTCTCCTACCATTCTGAGACAATCACAGAGTCCTTGAACGAGTTGTGGATTTCTTTGAGAATCCAATATTTCTTACCAGTGTTAAGATTTACAAACATGCAAATGCATACAGTACACCGTTATGTATGCGTTAAGAAGAAAATATGAGAGACCATAAAAAACAAATAATGCTGTCTCCACCATGGGAAATTATTCCTACGCGCAAGGGGAGTATTAATATTTCATTATCAAAAAGATCCTGTTTTCTTTACATTTGTCACATTTCCAAAACCCAGGTTTCTTACACTACAAAGTATCATGCTGTGAGAAATTGAGTTGATCGATGGAAGGGGTGTGAGCCCTCTTCAACCAACAGCCACAATCCCTGTGAACCAATAAAGTTACTAAAACAACCTGTGCTTAAACCTCTAGTAGCTTGGCACAAAAACAGTCAGACTTAATGTAGAGGCAATGTGTAAGGTATTTATGCAGCATGCATACAGAAATAAAGTGAAAGTACAACAAAAAGATATTCCAAAAAACAATTTAGAAAAACTGAGTAAAAATGAATACATTATTTGACACCACAAAAAAAAAACGGAGATATGCATTTTTAAAGATTTAGTTAAAAATATTCCTTAAAAGCACAGAGTCCCAACTGTGGTTATCTGGTTGTGCCAATCTGGGACAAAGTCACAAGTTCAGACCTGTCGTGATGGAGAATGGGCCAGATACAGGGACCAAGTTATTCTTTCTGTGAATGCACCTTACATCTGGTTGCTAAATATTGCACTGCACAGCGGTGGTTCCCAAGAAGCAATGCAAGGAAGATGCGTCACACAGCAATGGTTCTGATGAGCTGCAACTGCTGTCATGCAGGCTTATGTCGAGACTGTTTTACACTGCGTCGTTTTTGATAAGCAGCTCTATGGTCTACGTCGAGGATGTGTTGCACGTAAGCAGTTCTGATTAACTGTGCAGGCTTCGATTCGGCCTTCTGTCTGGCTGCCTCATGCTGTGTTGGTTGTGATGATGCACTTCAAAGAGCTGCATCACGTTTGTGTCATGCTGTCTCATTTCTGATGAGACCACAATTGGGCTGGCAGAGCACTTTTAGTCCCACTTTCAAGGGTCCAGACTGGAGGGGCACCATCGGGGGGACTCACAGCAGGCTGAGTCCAGTAGCATGGTTCAAGATGGTAAAAACATCTTCTGTCCCTGAGACACAGATCAGGAGGCCAGCCAACTAGATTTGGAGTAACTCTGGTGGGTGTAGGTTCAAGGGAGAGACCCAGTCCTCACTCAGACAGCAAGCAGGAAGACATTCTTTCATTCAGCAACATATCAGTCCTTCTTCTGTGTCTTCCACAGGTCCAGAATTGTAATAAAGAGTTAGGTCTGAGGGTCCACTATTTATATCTGGTGCCCACTATGAAGTGGAAGAAACTTCTAGAGCACTCTCCCTATAAAGATGACGGGAATTTCCTGCCTCCCTGCGCTGTCACAATAGATTAGCGTGAAACCCTATAAGAATGTGTTATGTCAGAGTCTTTGTGATGTGCAAGTTTGGTAGGCGACAGTTCCATCCCCCTATCAAGTCAAAGATGGCCAATCCTGCAAACACCTACTCTTCCTTTGTCTCACTGTCTGGTAGTAATACACAAAGACCAACTGCCAGCTACCCAAGTCATGACCGAGGATATAGGCTGTAGGCACCAAAAGGTTAGGACAAAAATATGATAACTTTCCAAAAGTAGCATTTTCAGAATTTTGACTTAAAATCTGACATTACAAATAAATCCAAGCAGCAAACACTTCAAAGTTCCAAAATTGGAATATTGCATGACTCATAATAAAAAATCCAGAACACAGCCTACAAGACCCCAAAACATTCCAACTTCCCCTTCTTTGTTTGCTGCTTCTGAGTAGATAAGCATATCTATTTTTGTGGATCTCAGGTTGAGTTGCATAGATTGATTACTTCGATTACAGGGTAAATCAAATGTATGGATTTTGAGAGAGAGTGCAGGTTTGGTATTTAAGTTTTGAAAGAAATTATATAGAAAATTTGTGTCATGAACTATTTTTATTTTTTATTGAATAGATACAATTATTTCAGGTAGTTTTAAAATTGTCATCTTTCTTGAGAAAACAATCATGAATAGGCTGGAAACTTGTAATTTCAAGATTGCATGGGAAAATAAATAAATTTTGAGGCAGGATTTTGAAACACGTCACATGTTGTCTCAGATTGCATAATGAAGTGTCTGTGCATGTATGCTTCAATAGAAGCTAGAAAGTGGATGGCCATCTTTAATAAGGGCAAGCTCCACCTTGGATATGATTTTTAAAGGATTTGGGCCTTGTTTACCATGCTTTTCAGAGGAACGAATTACATCATGTTTCACAATTCAGAAAAAATTGTAAGGGAGTTACTAAGGATTTCGCTGAGAAGCCCATTTTTAATACTGTGAGGAGAGTTGGAAAGGATGCAGTAAAAACAAAGTTGATTGTGAGATTAAAATTATTTGAGAGAGTGTTTACAAGGAATTAGGTCATCAAGGTGTATTTGAGTCAAGGCTGAGGAGAAGGGAGCATATGAGGAAACTAGACTTAGGCAGATTGTGAGACATGAGATTAAGGACTCTATGGAGGAAACAAAGAAATCTATTTTTAAAGGCAGCAAAAAAGACGAGTTACAGAGAATAAAGAGGACATGTTTTGGTCATTCTTGGAGGAGGAGGATGTAAAGGACCAGGGCTAAATTGTCTTAAGGAAAAAAGACACGTCAGTGGAGGAGGAGGCTGTAACATCAGGAAATGGAGACCTAAGTGGCTTACAGAGAAAAGGTGTCCTTAGTGGCAGGGCAAGATTGCAGGATATCCCTGCAAATGATGTGGTTTGTAACATACCAATACAGATGTAAGAAATAGATATTGGGATATATATATATTTGAGTTAGAAACTGATAATTTGTCAGGAAATGAGATTGGAGAATTAGATGACTTTAAGATGGACACAGGAAAGTCAGTCAAGGACGTGTTAGATCAAACATTATTTGACCCAACGGATGTGAGACACCAGAAATAGTTCAGATTAGTGGCCATTGAGACATGTGGCAGAATACATAAACAAATAATCTGGAGACCTCTATTGCTAGAGGAGAGGATTGCTATGATGACAGAATGCTTGAGACCAGTAATCGGTGAAAAGGAGATCCTGACTCCAAATCTGGATCCTCAATTATTAACATATTTACTTAAACTTGGAAGGCATCCATGAAAAGGGTTGGAACATGCTTGAAAGCAATGTGAGGATAGGTTGCTGGACGTTTTGGATCCATTGGCATGTATTGTTGATCTTGTGGAAGAGGCTTTTGTCAATGGAAGTGACATGAATATTAAGCTCCACAAAGGATGAAGTCAGATGGCTATTTGCTTTCTGGGAAGGGTTATTGCCGACAACTAATACTTCAGTTTTTTCACTGTTTAGTTTTAGGCTGCTGGCATTCATCCAGTCTGTTACCTGCTATAGAGAGGCATTTATTTTTTTGCTTGGAGAATTTTCCTGCATCAGGAGGAAGTGATATGATGATATGTGTGTCGTCAGCACTAGACCATGGGCCCGCACTATTTCTTCCAGAAGGAGCACATATAAATTAAATAGCGCAGGGGTTAAGGAAGACCCAGTGGAATGCCACATTTTAAGTGGTGAGTGTCAGAGAGGAGGGACTCTTCACATACTTGAAAACACCTGTTTTCAAGAAAGACAGTGAGACATTTTAAGCAGCTCCAGAAATTCCAGCATCCTTCACCCTTTGAATTAAAACAAAGTGGGAGAAGGTATGAAAGATTGCGCTCAAGTCCCATAAAATTATAGCAGCTGCCCCACCTTGATCTAAAATGGATCTCACTTCTTCTTTGGCTGCTAAAAGGCCAATTTAAGTACTGCTTCCGGGTCCAAAATAGGTTTGAGTTGGATGTAGTATAGCATGTCTCTGCAGAAATTAGGACAATTGTTTGTTCACATACTTCCCAAGGCTTTGATGACCCCTGGAAGAAGGGAACTTGGGGTCTAATTCTCAGCACGTAAAGGATCAGCCAAGGGTTTTTTCAGCAGGGGTCTCACAATTGCATTTTTTCCCTGCAGGAGAGACACTCCCCCTTTCCTCAGGGTGGTTAAAGATATCTGTCAAAATAGGCAACGTTGCGTTTCCCCCTTTCCTAAGCATGTCTTGAGGGGCTGGGTCCTTTGGTGGCCCTGATTTCATTGACTTAAGATCTCTTCAGTAACCTCTTTAATGATTGCTGAATGCCATCAGTTTATCATTTGCTGAATTTTCTACGTGAGGAATCTTGCTGAGACCGGAGTCACTTGGCAGGGTTGGCAAACGTATTGCAGCATGCTGCAGATGGAGAGGGACTGGATTGAGTCCTGACAGCCTTCACCAGATATTTCACTCACCTAAATAGCCCTTTTGATGAGTTAGGCAGATTTTCAATTTTTGCGCTAAAATAGGTGACCCTCGCCTCTCTTACAGTATATTGATATTTTTTCATTGGTTTCTTATAGATTAACTTACTAGGCTCATTGTATGTTTTCCTCCAAGTCCATTCCAACTTTTTTGCTTTCTTTTTTAATTTCACAAGATTTTCTGAGATACAAGGGGTGGGTCCACCTCAGTGTCTAGCACTTTGAAACCTCAGAGGGACAAGGGCATCCTGGAAGTTCTGTAGTCATCCCTCAATCTTTTTATACCTCTCTGCAATATCCCTTTCCATTATGGGAGCAGACTTTGCAAGGGAGGTTTCCCACATTGCCACGTCAATGTTTGACCAGCAGCGACTGCATCTATGAGGAGGTGGAGGTTGATTGGCTGTAGTCCCAGGTCTTCATAGGGTAAAGGCCACAGTGATATGATCTGACAAATATATTGGATTGGGATCATCTGTAGTCATGTCTATATATTTGTAAAAATGAGATCCAATCAGTGACCTATTCTGTGAGTGTGGACTACGATAAGTTGAGATATATGGAGAGTGGCCAGATTGTGTAGTAAATGTTTAACACTTTTGTAATTGTCATCCTCAAAAGGCAAATTTAAATCCCCCAATATCGTGAAGTTCACTTTCTGAAGGCTGAGTTCCTCCACTAAATCAGGTAATGCCTGAATGAATTGAATAGCTGATCCTGGGGGACGATGATCAGTATGCCTGAGAAAGTGAAGGTGGCAAAAATCTCTATAGAAAAAAGTAAGCTTGCACTCCCAGGGATACAGATGGATCAAATTCTCCTTGCAACTCGTTTTTGAAAAGTATAGCTACCCCTCCACCTCTTTTGTCTTCTCAGTCACAACTCATGATTGGGTATCCCTGGCAGAGGGACACTGCCACATCTGGCATAGAATCCTCTCTGAGCCATCTATCAGCAAGAAACAATGCCTTAGGTTGCTTGTATTCCAAGAATATAAACAGCTCAGAGCTGTGCCTCAGTAGTGATTTGTAATTAAGCAGATACCTCAGCCATTTGTGGCTGTTTTCAGTTCCCTTAACTGGCCTGAGACCACTGTTTTGTCATTTTAAATTTCCCACATCAAAGTTGCACTCTTTACAAATGAGAGGGGTATTGTTCGGATCTATAAAGTGGTCACAGTCCTTAACCCTCATACAGTTACATTGACGAAGTTCCTCTGCGAGAAAACTAGCTGCTTTGTGGTTCATGGACAGGGGTTCTGGCCCTGGTCAGACCTGGATGGCGTAGAAGGGCTTGGCTTTGGAGCTCCTTCAGTGCATAAGTGGCGCACTTGCTGCACACATTCGCTGTGTATCTAAGCCCTGGTATGCATTAAATCTCTAGGCCAGACTTGCCACCTAGAGCGCTAATCTAAAATGGCAGCTCTAGTTGTCCCTGTGGCAAAGAGGAACTGAATACGGTCAGAATCTCCCTTCTGAAGTACAAACTGCTCCTGCCCTCACCCTCACCAACACACTAACAGTTAAAACTTTAAAAGGCTTCAAAACAAAGTGCAGAGAGAGCAGCACCTTATCTCAAATTGCAAAAGAGAATTGAGCATTGAGGATTGACCACCTGTGTTATAAAGGCAGTGAAAGAGGAAAAGAATTCTGTGAGTACATTTTTTGCAGGAAAAGTAGGATAAGGGTTGCAGACCAGTAATACATTTGAGGGACCTGAATCACTTTGTAAAATACAAGCATTTCAAAATAGAAATTGCACATATGTTGAGACCTTTTGCAGTAGTTGGATTGAATGGTGAAGTTGGATTTGAAAGTTGCCTATTTTTCAGTACCAGTCGAAAGGAGAAGTCAGAGTTTTCTTCATTTCAGTTGGGAAGGTCATTTGTACCAGTTCTAGTGTCTTTTATGGTGTTTCACAAAAGCTTTAAAAACGTAGTAGGATTCTTGTGAAAACAAGGTGTGAGAACGATTATATATTTTGATTACATTCTTATCATGAATCAGAATGTGGAGATGTTACAAGCACATTTATAGAAGGTGGAGGAGCTATTGGAAAGTTTGAGCTTCATTGTCAATAAGGAGAATAAAATTATTCAACCTTCACAAACAATGGAGTTTTGGGGTATTGTTATAGAGACAGTAAAAGTCCAATTGCAGTTGCTGGATACGAAGGTAAGTAAGATAAAATGATAAGGATATCAACTGAGGAAAAGGAAGAAGGGGACATTAATGGAGCTGGCTCATTTCATTGGCCTTCTTTCATCTTCAATACAAACAGTTTTTCCAGGCCGGCTGTATTACAAGGCTCTGGAGCATTAAAATTCTTTTAGATTAGCACAAGGTCTGTGGTATATAGACAAGGCAGAGATGACGGAGAAAGTGGGGTGAGGTTTGTAGTTGACATAGTGGTTAGAAAACTTAGATGCTTGGAATGATTGAGCAGTTTTTGAGACAGTTCAAGATTTTGTGGTGAGGTGGGGAGCAATGTATTTGTGTCAGGAACCTGAAGGGAAATGCATTAGGGAGGCGAAGATGGAACACATAAATTCTTTGGAAATTACTGCAGCTATGTTTGCTCTTCGCAGTTTCAAGGACAAGTTCAGAGAAGGTATTTTTTATCGAAAATGAACAATGTAACCATGGTAACCTACATAAACGAGTTGGGAGGAAGCAGGTCAAAGAAGCTGTCAGGTATTGTGAAGGAGTTATCAGAAGAACAAAATCTATGTGTTAGCTAAGTAATTAAAGCGGAAGGAGAAATTTGTGGCAGATTGGAATTCACACAGTGTGAGACATGGCAGCAAATGCATGTTGAGGAGGCAATTTTTTCAGAAGCTAGAGTCATGTCTAAGACCAATATAAGTGGATTTACTTGCTTCCCATTTAGCATTTCAGAAGGAGAAATATTTCAGATGGCATCCAGATCCAGGAGCAATGACAAAGGATGCATTTACTACAGGTTGAACAGATCTAAAAGGTTATGCTTTCCCATCATTTGCTATGATACAGAGGGTGTTAGCCCAGATGAGGAGACAGAAGTGTCAGATAGTGCTTGTAAAACCTTTTTGGGTAACACAAGTTTGGTTTCCGTCAGTGATGGAGTTGATGGTAGAAGTGGCTCTTTTAATTCAGTCATGCAAAGGTATTGAAGGAGACGACCATCTTCTGAAAAAAACTGTTTTTTTTCAACCTTCTAGTCTGGAAGATATCAGGAGATCAGGAAGATTCAAGGCACTTTATGGAGAAGCTTCAGTCATTCTCAATAAATCATGGGCACCAGGAACAAAGAAGCGATATAAAGGGGCATGGAATGTCTATACATTTATGCATGGAAAGGGATTTGGACCCCATGGGGGCTGATGAGGTAGAAGTTGCAAACCTTTTGGCAGGGCTGTTTTAGGAAGGTTCTTCCTATAGGACTGCTAATTGTCACAGGTCAGCCATTGCAGCAGGTTTCACAAAGCCAGGTGGCAGAGTAGGGCTCTCTCAGTGGTGGCTGCTAAGCTGTGGAACACCCTATCGGCCCACATTGCAGTATTGATGTCTCTATAGATCTTTAAAAAACAGCTGAAAATATGCCTCTTTAACCTCTATCTTCCTTAAGTGTGGTCCCTGCCATTAATTGGACTTCCTCTGCTTAGTGCTTTGACACCCTCAGACTAAGTGTGCTTTATACATTTCAAATACAGACATACAGGTCATTTGTAGGTGCATAGTTCATCTACTAGGAAAAGTCTTTTGACTTGCAGAATTGTGAAAGGAATTCATCTGAAGAGACCTCCTGGGTCTTGTTATGAAAGTGTTTGGGATGTTAATTAGGAGTTGGCATTATATTCCATTCCACCAGCGGACCTGGCGGAGGTTTGTCCACTCCTTGTTACCCTTGTAATGCAGAATTATGACCAAATTCCACCAACTGCTGCATGGAGGAATTTTTTCTTGTGCATGGCTCACCAATGGTAAGTTGGTGAGTGCAAGACAGATTTGGGCCCATATTTATACTTTTTGACGCAAACCAACACCGGCGCTGGTTTGCGTCAAAACTTTTACAGCCGGCTAACGCCATTCCTACGTGCCATATGGGCGCCTTATTTAAGGAATGACATTAGCCGGCACTGCGGACTGGTCAGAGTAAAAAAAAAAGACTCAAACCAGGCAGCGCCGGCGTAAGGGAAAATGGGGGTTGTGCATCAAAAAATGGTGCAAGTCAGGTTTGAGGCAAAAATCATGCCTAAAACCGGACATGCGCCATTTTTTGATGCACAACCCCCATTGAAATTACTCCTGTCTTAGCAAAGACAGGAGTCATGCCCCCTTGCCCAATGGCCATGCCCAGGGGACTTCTGTCCCCTGGGCATGGTCATTGGGCACAGTGGCATGTAGGGGGGCCCAAATTAGGCCCCCCAATGCCACTTTAAAAAAATAAAATAAAAATACTTACCACAACTTACCTGTACTTACCTGGGATGGGTCCCCCATTCATGGGTGTCCTCCAGGGGTGGGCGAGGGTGGCAGGGGGTGTCCCTGGGGGGAGGGAAGGGCACCTCTGGACTCTTTCCATGGTCACAGACCATGGAAGTGAGCCCACAGGTCCCTTAAAGCCTGCCCTCACCCAGGCGTTAAAAAACAGTGCACATCAGGCTGTGCGGCATTTTTTAAGGCCCGGCCCCTCCTGTGCGTCAAAATGACACAGGAGTATAAATAAAGCACACAGGCCTTAAAGTCATTTTTCGGGCGGGAACGCCTACCTTGCATGTCATGAACACAAGGCAGTTTCCCGCAACCAAAAAATGACGCTCACTGAGGAATTCTGACTTCCGCGGCTCGGGTGTCAAAGTTTAAATATGGTGCACAGTTTGCACCGAATGTGCATCAAAAATTTTTACGCACATTCGGCGCAAACAGAGTATAACTCTGCCCCTTGGTGTTTCCAGTGCAGCCATTAGAAAGACACCCAGTGAGATTTCTCCATCCTGGGCAGTTGTGGAGGTTACAACCACTCACTGTCAGAAAGTTGCCACTTGAGTAGAAAATCTACTCAAGCAGCAGCAAAATCAACTCAAGAAACTGTGCCCTCTGGATCACAGTGTGGTATTGTACACATTGATTTTTCTGCATGAAACAAACTCCGGGAGCTAAATCACAGCACGGGCAGTACGACGTACTAATTATCCATTCATTCATGGATTCTGTGGAATCTCACTGAGTTTTTTGTAAATCCGCAGAAATCTGCAGAGTTAAACTCCCTGAGTTCCACCCAAGCTTAATGGTAATGTGATTTTGAAAATGCTTAAGTTCTGGTCATTGAATAGATATCTACCTTTAAGGGGACTAATATGGAAGTTAGCAACTTTGATTTGTTTAGTTTTTTTTTTTTTTTTTAGGAGAGTATCTGATTTTCAGGTTTTGGATATTTCAAGCCAATTTTATCAGCCAAAAGAAGAAATACAATGGGCCTGATGTAGATTTTGGCGTATTGGTTACTCCATCACATCAGTGACAGATATCCTGTCAGCTGAAATATAAGTCCTATTATTTCCTATGGGATTAATATTTCAGCAGATGGGATAAACGTCAAACAAATTGGATTTGTGAGGGGCGTACCAACTTGTGAGAGTCCATGAGGATGAAGAGTGGAAAACAGCTTTCCCGACCAAATTTGATTTATATGAGTACCTCATCATGCCTTTTGGACTCTGCAATGCCACTGCTGCTTTCCAATATTTCATCAACAAGGCCCTATGTGATTTTATTGATCAGTGTGCATTTTGATATATTCCAACTCCTATGAAGAACATGTGGGTCATGTCAAGGCCATTTTATAAGCCTTGAGACAAAATCATCTCTTCACAAAACTAGAAAAGTGTAGTTTCTATGTTCAAAAAGTAGAATTCCTCAGGTATAGCTTAACTCCAAACCAGGTACAAGTGGACCCTAGGAAGGTTGAAGCCATCGTTCAACGGAAGGCTTCACAAAGCGGCAAAGAAGTACAAACCTTCCAACGGTTTACCAGCTTCCATAGATATTTTATTGATCACTTTTCCACCATTGCACCTCCCATCACGAAGTTACTTCGTAAAGGAACAAAGCTTTTCATCAATTGAAAGACAAATTTAGTACCGCCACCATTTTACGACTCCAAAATCCTACGGAACCGTTTGTGCTAGAAGCAGATGCTTCTCAAGTAGCGGTGGGTGGGGTTTTGTCTCAACGATACGCTGGAACCAGCGAGCTTCATCCAGTGGCTTACTTCTCCCACAAATTTGACCCAGCTGAAACTAACTACTTGATAGCAGACCGAGAATTACTACCAATAAAACTAGCCTTTGAAGAATGGAGGCATTGGCCCTAATTGCAACCCTGGCAGTCGGTGATAAAGCGGTGGTATTACCGCCAGCAGGCTGGCGGTAACCAAAATGGAATTATGACCACGGCAGAAACCGCTCAGACAGACAGCCACTTTAATACACCGACAGCCACAACGGTATCAACAAGCCCCCAGCAGTAACCGCCAACAGCCAGGCGGAAGACAATGTACCGCCCGCACTATTACAACAGGCCTATCTGCCACCTTTTCTGAGGCAGTACCAACAACATCAAGAGCACGGCGGAAACAGAACACAGAAGTCTGTGGAGACTCAGGGAACAACCACAATGCCATGGAGCCTGAGCTGCACATATTTCCGATGCTTGTCTACCTTTTTCTGCATTATGAACACCAATGCTGGCGAAGACGACCACGGTGAGTACTGCTGCCTAGCACACAAGGGAGGCGGGAGGAAAAAGAAAGTGACACACAGTGCAACTCCCCCACCCCCAACACCATACACACAATCAGATGCACAAACATTACATATCCACCCCGTACTCCTCTGGAATAATGCAAGGACAAAATGATTTGAAGAAAGTGAGTGTAATACGATAAAATAACATGAAAGAAGTGCATCAAAATACAAATGTATATACATATTTACAAATGTAGGGACACTGCCCAGTCCTCAATGTCCGTGGGCCACACGGCCACATCACATAGGCCAAGGCCCCACCTCACTCCTATAACAACACGGAGAGAAGACTGCAGGGGCATCAGGTCGAAAATACACATGCACCACAGGGGGATGGGGAATGGGGGCACCTCAGCCAGAAGATGGTACAACACCATTGGTCCTGGAGGGGGCTACATGCCCTGTGCGATGTCCTGGGGAGTGCAAGGCCACAGTCTCTCTAGTGGGTGGTTTACCCACTGCTTGGTCCTGGGGAGTGCAAGGCCACAGTCTCTCAAGTGGGTGGTTTGCCCACTGCTTGGTCCTGGGGAGTGCAAGGCCACAGTCTCTCAAGTGGGTGGTTTGCCCACTGCTTGTTCCTGGGGAGTGCAAGGCCACAGTCTCTCTAGTGGGTGGCTACTTCCATTGCTTCTGGAGGGGGCCTTGCGCCCAGTGTGCTGCATCCTGGGAAGGATGGGGTGAGTGGATGGCTTCTTCCACTGGTTCTGGAGGGGGCATTGTGCCCTGTGATGCAGATCTTGAGGAGTGCAAGGTCACAGTCTCTCACCTAGGGCTCAGACCCACAGGATTTGCAGGGGCCAGGGCGCACAACAGCCCATGGAGGCAGGACTACAAACTGTCCTCTGGCGGTGATGGCTGCTCAGTGGTGGCAGTGGCAGGACTTGGGTCGGTGCTGGCAGTGGTGGGGGGAGGCTCCAGCCCATCCCCTGCAGCCTCGGACGGCTACCCACTGGGGCTGCTGCTGCAGGCAGTGGTGCTGGTGGTGGTGCTAGCAGTGGTGGGGGAGGCTCCAGCCCATCCCCTGCAACCTCGGATTGCTGCTCACTGGGGCTGGTGCTGCTGGCAGTGGTGCTGGTGGTGGTGCTGGCAGTGGCGGGGGAGGCTCCAGCCCATCCCCTGCAGCCTCGGATGGCTGCCGACTAGGGCTGCTGCTGGTGTCAGTGGTGCTGGTGTCAGTGATGGCAGTAGTGGGTGAAGGCTCCAGCCCATCCCCTGCAGCCTCGAATGGCTGAACCACCATGGTTGGTGGTGGGGGCTTTGATTAATTCCCAGCACCAAGCCTCCTGTCCTTCCTGCCTGCTAGTGCAGGCCCCTTGCCCTTGCTGTCAGCAGCCGGGGATTGTCCCTTGCCCTTCCTCCCTGCAGCTGATGGGGCCTCCTTGCCCTCCCTAGACGCTGCTGGTGGTGCCTCCTTGCCCTTCCCTGTCCCATCTGGTGGTGCCTTCTTGCCCTTCCTTGATGCACCTGGTGCAGACACCCTTTCAGTGTTGCTGCCCGGTGCCTGGGATCCTCTCCCACCTGCTGCAGTTGCTGTCGACACTACTGTGGCCATGGACTGGGTGGCTGAGGTGCTCGCCTGGGTTCTGACTACCCTTGCCCAAAGTGAAGGACGGGAGGGTGGAGTTGTAGGGAAGAGGTCAAGGGTGAAGAGAAAAAGCTTCTTAGGGACATTGGGGCGGGAAGAGGGGGAAGGTTTGGGAGTGGAGGTAGAGGAAATGGTTGTAGGAGTTGTCTGTCTGCTGTGTTTGGGTGCAGGTGCATGGGCTGGATGCTGTTGTGAGGTGGATGGCTGTTGGGTGTCTGAGTGCTTGTGTTTGTGAACTTTGGGAGGAGGGGGCACAGACACAGTGGGAGAGGACACAGGGGACATGTGCATGGATGTGGGGGTGGTGACTGCCAGTGACAGGGCATATAGTGATTGGCGTGATGGTGGTAGTGGATGAGGATGTAGTACATGCAGGTGTGAGTGTAGACGCTACTGGGAGGGAGGTGGACGAGGAGAAGGAGGGGGACACAGTGGAGGCAGTGGATGTTGGTATGTCTGCATCTGGATGATGTTTGTGTGAGTGCCTGTGGGATGAAGTGTGGTGCTTGTGTTTGCCTGAACCACGCCTGTGTTTTGTCCTGGGTGCATGCTGGTCTGCCTGTGTGCTTGGGATAGGTTGGGTTTGAGGACAATGGGATTGGGCAAAGGAAGTTGGAGGGGGGAGGCTAGAAACAGGGACAATGGCTGCCATCAGGGAGGAGGCGAGGCCCTGGATTGATCTCTGTTGGGTCGCCATGCCAGAGTGAATGCCCTCCAGGAATGTATTTGTTTGTAGCAAATGGGCTGCCAGCCCCTGGATGGTATTCACAATGGTTGACTGCCCAATAAAGATGAATCACAGGAGGTCAATAGCCTCCTCACTCAGGGCAGCAGGACTAACTGGGGCAGGGCCTGAGGTGCCTGGTGCGAAGGAGATGCCCATCCTCCTGGGTGAGCGGGCATGGGAAACACGCTGAGGGGCTGCTGGGAGGGTGGTGCATGTAGGGGTGGTGGAGGCTGTACCTGTAGTTGGGGTGGGCACAGAGGTGTCCGCTACCACCAGGGAACTTCCATTGGAGGAGGTATCACTGTCAGAACTGTCCCCTCCATTCTCCGCCGTGGTGCTTCCTTCGCCCTCCGTCCCACTGGTGCCCTCACCCTCAGTGGATTCGGCCACCTGGGCCCTGTGGGATGCAGCTCTCCCTGTCATCGGTGCCTCTGCTCCTCCGCCAGATGATGCCAATGCACATAAGGAAAGGGTCACAAAACAAAAAGGGGAGGGGAGAGACAAAGGATACCCTTAGTCAATGGCGGCAACAACACCACCATTGGCATACACAGGGAACAGCCCTACACACTAGGCAATGCACTAACAGTCACAATGCTAGTCACCAGCCCATGGACAGGGATACCTAATACCAATTGCAGCATACCTGCAGACAACTTCTCAAAAGTGGATGCCTAATAGCTTCACTTGGAGGAGGTTTACATCAGACCCTGCCCTACATGGGCCCTACCCTGCAATGTCCGGCCTGGCCAAGGGGCACCCACAGGCCCACATCCCCCACCCGGATGCCACCCCACAACGTGCAAGTAGTATATTGGGGCACTGTACTCACTCCCTTGTGGCTGCTGTGATGCCCCCAAGTGCCCATCCTGCTCTGGATAGGCCACCGCCAGTATGCGGGCCATCTGGGGGGGTCAGAGTTCGATGGGCACCCCTTCCTCATTAGGAGGCCATCCCCAGTTGGGCCTCCACTGCCTTCCATGCCCAGCATCTCAGGTCATCCCCTCGTTTCCGACATTGGGTGCTCCGCCTACTGTAGACCCCAAGGGTTCGCACGACCTTGGCAATGGCACGCCATATGCCCTTTTTTTGATGGGCGCTAACCTTCAGAGAAATGCACAAAGGAAAAGGTATCAGTCAGACTGTCCTGCCAGCTACACTCATGGCCCACGATAGCCCTCACATCCCCTTACACACACACATTGCCAACCATACATGCAGCACGCTACCCTGGGCCCTTCCACCAACCCCCCCTACAAAAGGCCCTCACACACAGCACTCCATGCATTCTTTCCCCATGCATCGTGCTCACAGTATACTCACCTGTTGGTGGAGGCCCATACAGCATTCGGTACTGGGGGAGGACCCCATCCACAAGTCTCTCCAGCTCTGCAGCAGTGTAGGCAGGGGCCCTTTCCTGAGTGACACGAGCATGGTCGCTTCCA
This sequence comes from Pleurodeles waltl, assembly GCF_031143425.1. Classification (NCBI taxonomy): domain Eukaryota; kingdom Metazoa; phylum Chordata; class Amphibia; order Caudata; family Salamandridae; genus Pleurodeles; species Pleurodeles waltl. The sequence continues at coordinate 846,201,034 of NC_090436.1, forward strand.
GACACAGGTCACAGCAACACTTGCAGTGTAGGTCCTCTACTGTTGAAGGTCAGGTAACAAGTGAGTGAACATATAGAAAATGTCTGTCACGTCCGTGGCGGTGTGTACCGTCACCTCCAGCATACATCACCATTGGCCACTGTAACCCATAGGGCCCAATGGTATCCAATGAGGAGTTGAACGTCGGTTCTCAACCTCCTCCCGCAATGGCGCACAACGTCAGCGGAATTGCCTAATTTCCACATGTCCCTCCATACAGGAGGACGCTATTTCGAGGGGGAGGCCATGGCACCTAACTGCATCACAGTACACATAGGCACTATTTGGGCCTATCCAACATTATACTGTTACAGTCACAACATGCAATGCAGTGTAGTGTTTGGAAATATGGAATACTGACCAGCTGCTCACCGTTTGCCCCCTAGATTGCAACCGCTGTAGAGGAATAGGAGATGGAGACATCCCCCCATGTACAGGCCCCTGGTGGACTTGGCAACAATGGAGGACAGGCACATTATCCTCACCTATAGACTGGACAGGGCCACAATCACAGAGCAGGGTGCCCAATTGGAACCTGACCTGATATCTGCTATCCGTCAACCCACCAGGATCCCCCCTCTTGTGCACGTCCTACCAGTGCTCCATTTCCTGGCAACTTGCTCCTTCCAATTGACAATGTGCTTGGCAGCAGGAATGTCTCAGCCAATGTTCTCAATAGTGCTGACCGGAGTTGTGTCTGCCCTGATTAAACAAACGTGCAGGTACATTGTTTTCCCCCAGGTGGAGGATTTGGCCACAGGGAAAGCTGACTTCTATGCAATGGGACATATCCCCAACATTATTGGGGCTATTGATGGTACACACATTGCATTTGTCCCCCCCCCGGAGAAATGAACAGGTGTTTAGAAATCGAAAGAGCTTTCACTCTATGAATATGCAGATAGTGTGCCTAGCGGACCAGTACATCTCAATGCAAAGTATCCTGGGTCTGTGCATGATGCCTTTATCCTGAGGAATAGCAGCATCCCATACGTGATGGCTCAACTCCAGAGGCACTGGGTGTGGCTAATAGGTGAGCCCTGGTTCCCACCCAGTGGGTGTTGGTGTATGGGTATGGTGTGGGACAGTTGTCACTCGATATTTGCAGGTGACTCTGGTTACCCCAACCTCTCATGGCTACTGACCCCTGTGAAGAATCCCAGGACAAGGGCAGAGGAACGTTACAATGAGGCACATGGGTGAACAAGAAGAATATTAGAAACAACATTTGGCCTCCTGAAGGCCAGGTTGCATTGCTTCCATCTAACAGGTGGATCCCTGTACTACTCACCCAAGAAGGTGTCCCAGATCATCGTGGCATGCTGTATGTTGCACAATCTTGCCTTACTTCACCATGTGCCTTTTCTGCAGGAGGATGAGGCTGAAGATGGGTGTGTGGCAGCAGTGGACCCTGTGGACAGTGCAGATGAGGAGGCAGAGGTTGAAGGTGAGGACAACCGAAGTGCAATAATACAACAATACTTCTAATGACACACAGGTAAGACACTGGAAATTCACTTTACATTGACAGTTTTATGTTTGACATTGTCACTGGCAGGCTGATTTTCCCACTTCTATGGCCACTTACTGTACCCTTTGGCATCTCTGTTTGCAGATATTTGTACCCCACTATCGCTCCGGGTGTGTTGACTGCAGCCAACTACAGTTCATTCCCATGTATACATTACTGTACAGTTGAATTGCAGTGTTTAAAGCTTGTTAAACAAATACATAGTTCAATCATTTGACAGACTCCATACTTGTATTTATTCAAATGGTGTTTATTTATGTGCTAATAAGCAGAGGGTGATGTGCAATGAGCTGGGGTGATGGTGGAGGAATGTCCAGGATAGAGTCCATTCTATGTAGATCACAGGTGCATTGTCCAAGGGGGCATCGGAAGTGATACAATGGCAGTTCAAGGTGGACAGGGGGACAGAGTGGGACACAAGGGGGACAATCAGGAGAGTCTTATTTCCTGGTGGTGGTCCTGGCAATAGTCTCTGACTTCTGCCTGGATCGCAGGAACCATTTGCAGGGAGGTTCCCTTTCTGCAGGGGGTGGTGTGCTGGTGGCCTGTTGGTCCTGTGGCGGGCCTCCTGTCCACTAGCGGCAGCGGAGGCGGAAGGCTGTTCATCGGTTTGGCTAGTGTCAGGGACCCCGTGGTGTGCCACTACCTCCCTCTGCAATGGTGACCAGGGTGGTGTTGATGTCCTTCAAGTCCTCCCTGATCCCCAGGTGCTGTCCCTCCTGCAGCCTCTGGTTTCTCCTACAACTGGGAAGGTGGTATGCTCCCAGGATGTTGGGGAGTGCCTCCTGGAGAGTCGGTTCCCTTGGCCTGTCCTCCCCCTGTCACACAGCAGTTCTCCCAGCTTCCCTATTGTCCTGTGCCTCTGTCCCCTTAACCGTGTGCCCACTGCCACTGACCCCAGGTCCCTGATCGTCCTGTGTTTGTGGGGTGGTCTGGGGTCCCTGTAGGTGTGGACACACTGCTGATTGATGTGTCCTAGGGACAGAGGTATGGGCCTGCCGGGTGGGTACTGTGCCAGTGTTTCCTGAGGGGGGATGCTCTGTGGTGGTATGGGACTGTGCCTGGGTAACTGACTGTCGGGAGATCCCTGATGGGCCAGTTTGGTCATCCAGATCCAGGCGTCCAGAGCTACTGTCATCACTGTGGGCCTCTTCTGGGTGTGGACTGGATGTTGCTGGTACCTCCTCTCCAGTAACGTTGGGTGGGGGACCTGTGGGGCTGTAAATGCAGTGTTATTGTTTCTGTGTGTGTCATCTTGTACAAGGGTGTTTTGCCCTCTATGGTTGTTATTGCCCTGGCAGCTTTGCCTTGTGTGAGTAGTTATTTGGTGGGCTAGGTGTTTAGCTCTAGTGTGCATGCTTTAGTGGTTGGTGTCCATGCAGGTCTGTGATGGGGGTCCGTGCATTGGTGTTACATGCAGGGCTTGGTATTGGGAGGGGTGGGTTGTGATAGTGGGGTGTGTGTGAGGTGGTGGAGTGATGGGAGTGAGGGTAAGGGTGGAGGTTTGTGGTGGCATGCAGGCAGGGGGGGTGACAGTAATAGAGAATTGACTTACCAGGGTCCAGTCCTACTCCTACTCGTGCCAGGCCCTCAGGATGCATGATTGCCAAGACTTGCTCCTCCCATGTTTTTAATTATAGGGGAGGAGGCGGTGTCCACCGCCAGTCCTCTGTACAGCTATTTGGTATCTTGTTGCCACAGAACGCACCTTCCCCCATAGGTCGTTCCACTTCTTCCTGATGTTGTCCCTTGTTCTGGGGTGCTGACCCTGTCCATGATTCTCCTCCATAGCTCCATCTTCCTAGCAATGGATGTCTGCTGCACCTGTGATCTGAATAGCTGTGGCTCTACCCGGATGATTTCCTCCACCATGACCCTTAGCTCCTCCTCTGAGAACCTGGGATGTCGTTGTGGTGGGCGTAGTGTGAGTAGTGTGGGTGAGTGTGTGGGGTGATGTGTTGGGGTATGTGATGTAAGGTGCGTAGATCGTGTATAGGTGATGGTAGTGTGAGTCTGTGGTCTTGTCTGTGTTCTTGCCATTTCTCTGGTGGCACTTGTTTGTATTGGTAAAGGGTTGTGGGTAATGCGGGTGTGTGTTTTATAGTGGTGTGGGTGTCGTGTGTGTATATGTGTCAGGTGTTTGTTATTCAAATTGTCCAATGTCGTGTTGTTTTGTTAGGTTGTGTGTATTTTGAGAGCAGCGGTATGTACCGCCAATGGTTTAGTGCCATTGAATGTCCGGAGCGGTAATTCGTGGGTCATTGTGCTGTGGGCGTAGTTTTGTTGGCGTAACGGTGTAGGTTTTGCTACCAGCAGTTTATCACGGACTTTTGGGCTGGCAGACTTGTGTGTGTGGCTGTATAGTGACGGATTGCTATGTGTGTGTCATATTATGGGTAGCGTTATATTATGGGTAGCGGTAATCTGCTGCGGTGGCGGAATATTAGCGACAGTCAGCATGGCGGTAAGCAGTACTTACTGCCAATGTCATAATGAGGGCCATTATCTCTTAGGGTTTTATACACCATCACCATTTTAACAGATCACAGGAACTTACAATTCCTTAAGTCCACATGTGCTTTGTGTATGTGACAGAAGAGATGGTCCCAATTGTTTAATGACTATGACTTCCTTATCCAATTCCTACCAGGTCGTAAGAATGGAAAAGCTGACACACTATCTAGACTATCTCACACCATTACAGAATAAATGGAAGAGCCACCCTTTATTATTTCATCAGACAAGATAGTTAAGGCAACTAACCTTGATTCAGACTTCTTACAAGAAGTGCAGCGAGAGCAAAAAAGTACAGTAGCCATAGAAACTCTGCAACACCACATTACTGACATTACTAGCAGAAGGGTATTAAATTCATTGCACAAAAGTTATACCTACCCACAAAAACACTACACAACAAAGTTTGTCAGTGGTGCCATGTTAGTAAACTTGCTGGTTATCCAGGGCAGAAAAAGGCTCCAGAAATTCTTAAACAGCACTTTTGGTGGCCATCCATATCCAAAGACGCAAAGACCTTTGTAGCAAATTATGTGACCTGTGCCCAAGGAAAGAGTTCTCATCAAGCCCCTGCTGGTCTTTTGCAACCCTTACCTACACCACCTGCACCATGGAACGCAGTATTCTTAGACTTTATAGTAGAATATACCAAAATCTCAAACTGGGTTCAACACTGTTCTAGATGTGGTAGATCATTAGATCACGATTGGCATGCTTTATTCCTCTAAAAGTCTTACCTTTGGCTATACAATTAGCCCATGTATTCCTACAATCAATAGTCCGTTTACATGGTCTTCCTTCAGTGGTCATGTCCGACTGAGAAACACAATTTGTATCCAAATTTTGGAAATATCTTTGTCAGGAATTGGATATGGATGTCCACCTGTCATCAAATCATCATCCACAATCAGATGGACAAACCAAAAGAATTAGCCAGAGTATGGAACATTATTTACGTTGTTATCGCCTAAGCTCAGAAGTGGATTGGGCTGAGTGCTTTTGGGCAGCTGAATTTGCGTATAACAATGTAATACATGTATCCACTGAATATCCACCTTTTTAACTGCACTTATGGAAATCACCCTCGAATTTGGAATTGAGTGCAATACCTTAGTGAACCACTCCCACGGGACAAGACTTATTACAACAATTGAGCGACATTCAAAAAAGTGCACAAACAATCTAACATTAGCAAACATACAAAATATATGCAGGCAAAAAAAGATGTCAGGGACCAAAGTAGGAAGAAGGACAAAAGGTTTGGTTATCAACTAAACACTTAAATTTGAAAGGAGTAAGAAAGTTTCATCTAAGGCTTGTGCGTCCTTTTACCATCATCAAAAGTATTAGCAAGGTGGCAGTGAAACTAGAACTTCCCACTTCTCTACTACTTCATCTAGTGTTCTACCTCTCATTATTAAAATGGTAGCAGACTCTATGCATTGCCCAAAAAGACCTCTTCCAATCCTAGTGGATAGTCAACCGGAGTATGAGGTCAGGGCCATACTAGACTTCAAACTAATATGTAACAAACATTATTATTTATTGGACTGGAAAGGTCATGGGCCGAAAGATCATTCAAGGGAACCGGCAGGACATGTACATTCTACTCAGTTGGTTTGTCAGTTCCACCATCGATACCTCGCAAAATGAAACTAATTGGGAGGGCCGTGGGAGGGGTGTACTGTCTAGCCTTCAAACCGGGCTATGCCCCAGTAAAAAACATCTGAGTTGATCATTTGCCTTTGCTGAGACAAATGTTTGTTTACAGAGGCCAATGCTTGTTTGCAGAGACCAATGCTTTTTCGAACTAATGCTTGTTAGAGACCAATGCTTGTTTGGGAACATGTGGTGCACAAGCCTCCAACATCCATATGACTCAGACTGTTTGTGGCTCCCTATGACTCAGACTAGATGTGGCTGGATGCAGGAAGTATTTAAACCACACCCGGCCAGAGTGACTTGCTTCCTGTAAATGTCACCGGCTGCAGAGAAGGAATCTCTGCTCCTCTGCTTTTGATCTTCAAGTTCTGTTCTGTCTAGCATCTTGGATGCCGCTTCTGGAAGAAGAAGAGACCAAGGAAATTAACTCTTAAAAAGGCGCTAACGTGCTGCTCACAATTCAAGAACATTTATTGCTAAAACTTGATACATGCTGACTTAAAACTTGATAAGCGAATGTACCAGGATGCACTGTGCCTAAAAGGGCACATCTTTGGTTTTAATGGACATTGGGATGTTTGTCGCTTGTCATGCTATAACACTTTCTATATTTGCTTGCCTTATACCACAGAAACAAGTTTCTATTGAACAATTATTATGAAAACGATATACTGTGAAGACGTTTATTATTGCTGAGTTTAATGTGGCATTGCTATTGTTGTTAAGCAATATGCTGTACTGTGAATACGTTTATTATCACTGAGTTCAAAGTGGCATTTGCAATATTTCAAATGGTTGCTGGAGAGGACATTTTGTGCTTGGCCCCTAAATGAAGTTGAAACTTATCCTTGTCATGCTCAAAATTAGGTTGTCATGTAACAGTGGTAAGCTGGTTGTACATGAAGTTGAACGCTATTGATTAACCCTATGTTTTCATAGTAATACAATATGAACTGAAATCCTTGATATTAACCCTATGTTTTTAAGTGTGATTTAAACACGGAATTGAGTTCTGTGCAAGACTAGCACAGTACAATGATGAACCCATGAATATCTGGAGAATCTAATTCCCTGATAGTTTGTTGCTCTTATTGTTGCCTATGTAAATGTCTATGAGTCGAGTGAGTCAGCATCTTTGGAAATCTCATCAAGGTGAAACACACAAGATATCCATCAAGGTAGGTGTAGTTGAGGTGACGAGGGACTAATCTGGGATCACCGAGTTATAGACAGTATAGGAGGTTCAAGGGTCTTATTTAATTACAGACAATCCACAATGTTTCCAAAAATGCCTAGGGAGCGGGAGAGCCATCAAAAGCAGTAATGGGGACCCCAATAGATACATCTAGCTTACACATTATAGTAACAGTAGAATATATATATATTATGAGATATTAGTTATTTGAATGATTTATAATTTTATCGTAATAAAGACTGGGTCTTCAAGAACCATCACTGTGCATCCGGATCCAGCCCTGCGGTTCCAGTGTCTCTCTCATTCTCTCATCCATCTCCTATTCCCTGGGGCAATGCTAATCATGTGTATTTAAGTGGGGGGTGCGCAATCTTTAGGAGGAATTGGGAATAAGCAGCTTGATCAACATTGTGTCTCAGTGGGGCGAGCAGGTTAGTGCTCGACAAGATGTTAAACAGGTTTGGGCTGAGGTACGAACTGTGCAGCACACAGCATAATAGTTTCTTGACCTTGAATGTAAAAGGTGGCAGTCTGGCTTTCTGGGTTCTCCCTGTGAGAAAGGTGCAGATACAATTCAGCGCTAATCCTTGGGTACTGCATTCATGGAGTCTTCTGATGTGTGTGTTTTGGGAGACTGTGTCAAATGCCACTGAGAGGTCAAGCAGGATGAGATTGGTTGTTTCTCCTAGGTCAAAGATTGTCGTGAAATCATTGTTGACTGTGATGAGTGTGGTTTCTTGCTGTGGTTCTTTCTGAAGTCTGATTTTGAGTTGTCCAGTAGGTGGTGAAGCTCAAGGTGGCTTTTGAGTAGTTGGTGATATCCTTTTTCATTGTTTTAGCTGGGTAGGTTGCTAGAGGAGGTTGTTGACTGTTGCATGCTTCCAGGCTTCCAGGAAGGAGGTAGCAGTGTTTGGGTTGTTCATGATGTGAGTGAGTGCTGTGCTGATTGGTGATGCACAGAGGTTATAGATGTGGTGGGCGCAAGGGTCTGCAATAGAGTTATTATCAATAAATGTTAACCAGCATACCAAATGCTAAGTGTATTCCAACATGTTATCACATCATTGTACCTGATTCTCTCAAAGGCCATTTATAAATTGGTATATTTCGGGATGAAGTCAATACAAATTGTTGTACCAATGCATTGTCTGTAAAAATATCTTTAAAAAGTCAAAAATATCATTCACTATTTTGCATTAAAATACTAGTATGCTCAAAGCATATTGTTGCTTTCCCTTCAAAAAGAATGTACAGGCTTAAATTCCATATTTATGTCTTACACTCATGCACAGTGCAGCAACATTACATAATTTGGTTGTCATTTTAATTCATATATTTTCTTCAGGATATTTGTGGTGTCTCACAAATTATGTAAAAAGGCATAAGCCACCAAACAATAAAAAATGGCCCACACCCGTAGAGGTTTTCTCTAGAATACTGTTCTGCTCTCATATATTAGATCTGTTAGGAGGAAGTTTCTGTATTTCTATAAACATAGGAGAATGATATGTATTCTTATAAATATATACTTCTTATATTTGTTTTGCAGCAGCTATAGGCAGGATGCCTCTAGATTATCATTTTTAAAAGTTAAATCTTAATTTTTAGTGAGAATACCCCTTTCTTTACAATTAAGCTGTAAGGTTGAAAATGTAGCTTTTGTTTCAATGTATTGATGCTTACTATAAGGCACATAACATATTGAGTCACATAAGTGTGCTAATGCCTCAAGGATATACATCTCTTTGGGCCATAGCCCTACATTACCACCATATCATCCATGCTTTCTAAATTAGAAAAAGCTTTTTGGAGGGATAACGCTATGTTACTCATATTTTAAGTCTTTTGTATCTCAAAGATTTGAGATCAATTTTAACTAGATCATGAACCACATTTGTGTTATCTGATGGTAATTGTGGTATGAAGGCTGAAGTAGGTTTAAAACCACTACCACAACTTGCATCACCTAAAAACCTGGCAATCGATGAGTCATCATAAATAATGGCAACATCACTTTTATTCTTTAGGGATCTACCCAGTATTGGCAGCCAAGGATGTCTTCAGGGTCAGGATAGCCCCCTTGGGTGTGGTCTATTTCCACCCTCATAAGAGACTCAAAAACTTCTTCCTGCCACTCTGGGGGGCAGGTATGTGGTTTTATCCCGATCTACCCTGCACGGGAGGGGAGCTGATTAGGTACTTTAATTTCATCTTTCAAAATGAAGAATGGGAAAGGTAACAAACCCATACTGAAACTGAGTTACATTCTCCACCCTAATGCTCAGAGAGACATTCTATCCCCGGTATGGCCTCCATGAGTGGAGTTGAAAACCCACTATACACCAAGGAAAGATGTACTTTTAGGAAAAAAGAAGGAGGTTGGGGCTGGCCATCCTGACATTGGGTCACACCTCAGACCTCAATAGTCTTTCTGCCCCCTGGAAGACAGATTGGGAGATTTATCCCAATCTGCCATCCTGGGGGCTGACAGCACCCTAGAAAGCAGTGCTACATTTTAATTAGTAGGGTGGTGGCCAGTTGTTCCTGACGGTAGGATGCATCCCCTAGTGCTCAGAAAGATTTTGTGCTCCGACACCTCCAAGGGACATATTATGATATTTAGCCCCAAGCACTATAGTTAGAATTATTTTTAGAAAAAAATGAGCTGAGGGCCAGCCCATCATGTCATCAGGCTGCATACCAGTGCAGTCTTTCCGCCCCGCCTTCGAGATGTAGATTGGGAGCTTTGCAAGAGGGTAGAAAGAAGACTAGACACATGAGATAATTTTTCATTTAAAAAAGAAGGGATATAGAGCTAAGCCATCGTACCCTTGCTTGGCACACCCACCCACAAAGCCTAAAAAGTTTTTTTGCCCCTGGCGGGTGGCAGACTGCGGTATTTACCCCAAGCCTGCTGCTTTTGAGGGACTGAAAACACATCTTTTAAAAATAAGAAAGAAGTGGTTCTTGCCTGTCATGGCACAGGGATTCACCCCCTGCACATTCCCTACAAGGCATCACCCTCTTTAACAAGAGACTGGTCTACTTCCAGTTAAGATGGGAGCCATAGCTTCAACCCAATGCACTACCTTTAACTCATGTGCACTTCTCAGCACAAACAGAAACGGTCAGAATTCGGCTCCCATGCTAAGGACAGTAGTTTTTTTTGTAATTGGACATCCTTTTCCTGGGCAAAACTAAATATGAGTGTATAAAAATATATGTGTATGACAACACAAAGTGAGTCACTGGATCCATGTGTATCTCTTTATAAAATGAGGCTGGAGCTGGTCGATTCCACCATTGGGGTGGAGCCCCTTCCTGTGGATGCAGTCTTTCTTCCCTCCTGGCAGCAGAATGATTGTCTAGTGCCAGCAGTAAGGACCCAATGCCACATTCCTTTTTCTGACACCAGTGCCTGCGTTGCAGTGGGCTTTCTGTCCCAAGGGACAGGGAGATAGGAGATGAGCTCTTCAATTTTGTCCCTGGGGAGAAAGATTGGTACCTGTGGCTGCAGTGCAGTGGCAGGAGGAAGTCCCAGTTATTCCACCTGATGGCCTGGTAGGCTCTTTAATTTCTCTCCCAAGGTTGGACAGATAGGGAGTAAGTGCCTCATTATATCCATCAATGGGGGCTGGAAGCCTAACAAATTACCAGGAGAAAATGTGAGAAAATAAATGGTGTGAAGTGCTGGACCATTTTGGCATCAGACCCTTCCCTAAGAACCAGACACGATTTCCCTAGCAGCAATAGGGCTCCAGAAAAACATAGTGGGATCCATCAAACTAAAACCACCCTGGACATGCCTGGGTATCCAGTGTTCTAACTTTTTGGGGGTTTAAGGGTTTCCCTTGGTGCAGGCTAAACCTTGGCTCAAATACCACAGCAAACCACATCTCTAGAATAAGGGAATTTCAAACAAAACATCTTGATGTTTATTTGAGGTACTTGGGCCTTTTCTGTCACAGAACCACTCACAAAAGTGGAGTACTGTTTTTAGGAAGAGAAGTAAGGTAACTGTGTGGTAGGAATTTGGTAGATCCCTTGGGATGCCAGAATTTTTACTCACTGAAATGTCCTAAAGGGAACACTCAGCAGAATGAATGTTATCATAGTATTTGTGGCTTCTATGATAAATTCATGAATCCTGAACCCTCCCTATGCCCTACAGATTCTCCTGAGGCCCAGGGGTTAACAAATGCTGAAAAACAAAATTTAGTAAACTAAAGCTGCGCTTGACCCACACATAGGTGGGAGATGGCCACCCTTGGTGGGTTAGGGGTAGGGCCTAATTATGAGAAAGTAGCCTCTTTCTAGCATGGTTACCCCCATTTTGGCCTGTTTGTCAGTGTTTGTCAGTGTGTTTTTACTGTCTCACTGGGATCCTGCTAGTCAGGACCCCAGTGCTCATAGTTCTGGCCTATATGTCAGTGTGTTTTACTGTGTTGTCAGTCTGCTTGACTGTGTCACTGGAGTTCTGCTAACCAGAACTCCAGTGCTTATGTTCTCTTTGTTTACCAAATTTGTCACTATATTCTAGTGAGACCATAATCCAACCCAGATTGGCACACTGGACCCCCTTATAAGTCCCTAGTATATGGGACATAGATACCCAGGGTATTGGGGTTCCAGGAGATCCTTATGGGATGCAGCATTTCTTTTGCCACCCATAAGGAGCTCATACAAACGCTCCTTCAGGCCTGCAACTGCAGCCTGATTGAAATGGTGCACACACTATTTCACAGCCATTTTCACTGCACCAGGTAACTTATAAGTCACCTATGTGTCTAACCTTCAGTTACTGAAGGCTAGGTGCAAAGTTACTGTGTGTGAGGGCACCCTTGCACTAACAAAGGTGCCCCCAAGTTGTCCAGGAACAATTTCCCAGACTTTGTGAGTGCAGAGACACGTTATAAGTGTGCACTACATATGTCAATACAGATATGTAGCTTCACAATAGTAACTCCGAACATGGCCATGTGAGGTGTCTACGATTGAGAAATTCTACCCCCAATCCAATTCTGGTATTGGGGGGGAACTTCCATGCACCCTGGGGGCTCCACCATGGACCCCCAGTACTGCCAAAACAGCTCTCTGAGGTTTCAACTGCAGCCCCAGCTGCTGCCACCTCACAGACAGATTTCTGCCCTCCTGGGGATTGATCAGCTCAATCACAGGGTGGCAGAACAATGCATTTCCTTAAGGAGGGGGGTGTTACACCCTCTCCCCTTGGAAATAGGTGTTACATGCATGGGATGGGTATCCTCCCAGAGCCTCTGGAAATGTGCTGAAGTGCAGAAAAAGTGCCCTCCTTGCATAATCCTGTCTACACCGGGTTCAGGGACCCCCAGTCCCTGCGCTGGAGTGAAGCTGGACAAAGGAAAGGGGAGTGACCACTTCACCTCCAAGAAATTCCACTGACCCTGGATACGTTGTTGCTGTTACAGAATTTCCTGGAGCAGTATGCAGTTGATCTGATGGTCAGAAGCTGAAGCAGAGGATGCAGAGGGGTCCTGGTGGAACTTTTCAAACCGAATCTGAGTAAACACCCAGAGGAGAGACTCTAAATAGCCCTGAGAGAGGGATTGGCTAACTAACCAGATATGGACCTATCAGGAGGGGTCTCTGGTGTCACCAGCTGGCACTGGCCACTCCGATGCTCCCAGAGTGTCCCCACAGCTTGGAATCCAAGATGGCTAAAGCCAGGGTCACTCTGGAGGAGTCCCCAAAACTGATATCAAGTAAATAAGAAATCTGCAAGTGATCATGGACTTCAGCCTTTTTCCTAAATTTAGATTCTCAACAACTGCACAGTAGAATGAATGTATTGGTGAAAAGTAGACATAACTCTCTCCATTTCTGAAAAACTGAAAATGAGACAGTCTGTGTGTTGAAAGAGTTGGATGTTAGTTTTTCTCTGCTTGCTTTTATTGCACATAGAATGTTTTCAGACAGCTTCACATCATATTCTCTAATGTTTTTGATGAGTGCCAGCTATCCACTATCTGCTAACGAAATGTTGGCAACCCTACACTTTTGTAGTCACTTATTGTACAAAACGTTATATCACAAAAGCATTATTTTGTAAGAATTTCCTTGTAAAATAGAGATGTTTATGCATTCATAATCTACTCATATGCATTATATAGAACAGAAAGAAATCATAACCGTGAATTATTGCCCACCAATGCCATTGTGAGACTCCGTGACATGACATCAACTATGAAAAATGAGGTTCAGGCATGATTTGGCCCCTCTACACTTTTTGCTTTATGACTGCCCAGTTTTTTGGAACTCTATTATGGGTGAGTCACATTAACTGAGCCTCACTCTAAAATAAGGTAAAATTATTTTTAGTGCTAACTACCAGGGCCTGTCTTTTAAAATATGGCCCGCTGCTGTGCAGGTGGAGTAAGTCCAGGTAATTTTTCCCATATAAAAATTAACGCACTGGCAGTGCTAGGGGCTTGTAAACAAACCCCTTAGTGTTGCCTGAGCAGGCCTTATAATTTAATTGGACATTCAAAAATAAATAGCCCCAATTCTTTTTCACTACTCTGTGAGCCTGCAGTACTTTATAGTATTCACACTGTGGGTAAGAACTGCACCAAAGGAAAAATTTCACATTGTTTTAACCTAGGAAGACGATGATACCGCTGAATAAATCAATATTAATTTAGCCACATTTGCTTTCTTTCTCATGCTGGGATTGACGTGTTTCTTAGAGTCAACTCTTAATTCCATTTGGGCTTTGAACTTTCCTCCTGGGTTATTTAACTACTCTTTTGTCCAGCAGTTAGTCCAACGACGATCTGGAGGAGAAGAAGTATGTTCCTGTTAGATGAAGAGGGTAGGGACAGAATTTGTGTAGATTATTTACATATCCCTCAAAGAGAAGCAATAAGTGAGTATTCAGACCTCTGTCTCCATTCTCTCTTTGAAATATTGGTGGGACTTAACCCCTTTGGTAATATCAGGTGGATTGGGCCTAAGGCTGTAAGAGAGCTGTGATCGTTGAACACTTAAAGCTACCATTTTGAACAATCATAAGTTACTGTGCAGGATGGATGAGAGGGGGGAGTGATCCTGTAACATCTTTGGATTATACAGAGGTCTCTACTTTCTGCAACCTTAAACTCCCACGTGAAAAACACTTGCACAAGGTAAGGACTTTGAGAAGCTCTGGAATCTGCAGAAGACAAGGATGGAAAGACCTCTTATGGATGAACCCCTATCTCGAGTAGTGAAAGACTCTGAACTTGTACTGATTTGGATTCTGTGGACCTTTGTCTCCATGAACAGTGGCACTTCCCTCTTCACCACCTCTCAGGTACATTAATGAGTGGATTGTGGGAACCCTAGAGCAGATGGTTCTCCTGAATAGTTAGTGAATACTTTCTTATAGAAAGCTACCCCCAAAAAGGACCTCCTTGAATCCTGCTGGATATACAGGCACCCTGCATGTGGTCAGGAGGCTATGAGGCCAAGGGAGAGCAAGGATACTAGGCTACCTCCTTTGGGGCCACAAGGGACTGCTGCAGGAGACCCTGGTCCAGGAACCCAGGCACAGAATCATTTAATGGGTACTGCAAAGGTACCTTGACCAACAGGCTCAGTGGAGGGAAGTGTTCAAATTGCAGGCAATGTGTTTTCCTTCATTGTAGAGAGAGAAATTAGAAATCAGCATCTAAAACATCAAAATATTTTAGAGGCCTGAATCCAATATTAATAGTGGCTGGAGAACACCACAACAAACAAAATGCCTATTTTACCAACAATATTGGCCCAACAGAGTCCAAGATAAAAATAATTGAATGGCACCTTTTTACAGGACCTGGTAGATAAGTTCCCAAGACCGCCAATCTAAAGAAAGCCTAACCACATCCAGTGGTCTCTTCAAATTACCCCAGCAGATCATCTAGTTGGGCCACATGTGATGTCCCATTCTTCAGTTTTTCACCTACTCTGGGGAGGACCTGGGCCCTAGGAAGAGTGTACCTCCCCCAATAGTAAATCAGAATTTCCCTTGTGGAGCCCGCTGTTGGGAGTAAAGAAAGGAGAAAGCCGGCTCCTTTGCTGGCACAGAAGAGCTGCGCTGGGGAAGAGGAGCGAGCGACACTGTAAAGGATGTGGGTGGTGTAAAGATGCAGAGAAAGTTAAAGTGGCACAAAGGTCAGCACTCCAGCTGACCACCAGGTGCAGCTCCTAGGGTAGGAAGTGCCAGCAGAACAAGTGGCGAAAAGGGGTTGTTCCAAGGGGGGACACAGGCACTGGGCTGGAAACAGCCCACAGAGGGAGGAGGAGAGACAGGGAGAGGGTCATACGCACACATGCTTCGACCTAATGGAAAATAAAGAAAGTTGTACCTTTACCTGACTGCCATGCAGCATTTCAATCAACACAGACATAACAGCTGGCAATGAAAGTGGGATGAAGCAAGCCCCACTGCATCAAAGAGCTACTGACTGCCCACAGAAGGTCTGAGTACCTGGCGCATCGCCTCTGCTGTGTGGTTTTCCTTGAAGCAAGGACTTTCCATTACCATCAGCAGCCCATCGGAACCGCTACTGCATGACACATCTCCATACAATGACATTGCCACACCCAATGCAGCTCCCTGGAAAGCACAACCACTTAGGCAACCCCAACATCGCCAAGTGGGACCTAAACTCTATCTCTTTCCAAATTGTGTGCTCTAGGTCATTACTAAGCAGACAATCCACAAGAATGGATGGACCCACAGCTACCCTTAAGAAACCCGAGAACCCCTCCCTATTCAAAGGGAGCCAGGGTGACTCTCATGGTTGTCAGCTACAATAACGTGGTGGAATGCATTAGGGCTACCTGATCTGAGGTTGCCAGATGACTTCTGACAGTTGTCATACTGGCATTAGCATCTCTCAGAGCCTCTACCCTCCGCCCATTCAGGGTAACCCACTGCCTATACTTCTTAGTATTACTAGGCATGTGAGACCCTGGCACCATCTTTTCATCACCCAGTGACATTAGGGTATCCTCTGACCTATACCCTGGCAAGGGTTTCCTTCATGAGGGAGGTATGTCATCCTGTTCCCCTTCTCTAGGACCAGTAGTGCCTCCCTTCCCTCCCTTGGGAATTGTTTCCAGAGGCTAGTCCCCTCAAACCTACTCAAGGATCCTATTCATCTGAAAAGCTACCTCATAAGCTTCCAGCCACTTGTCCATGTCATCCCTCACAACAAAGTCAGGCACTAGATCTTTGGAAATATGGACCCTCTTGTCCCTAGAGGGCACTGGTGGTACACTGCTGCCATTACTGTTTGACTCTGCCTGTCTGGCCTTGCTGTCCAGCTCTAAATATTCAGTTAATGAGCCAACATCAATTTCTTTTCCTCCAGAGGCTCTCTCTGCCATTTTTTCCTCCAAGGCCAGTTTCCTTTGCTCCGCACCCATAGCCATTTTCTTTCCCTTCATTTTAACTGGGTCACCTGCAGCCTAAACTCCCTTCCAGCCTTCCTGTCTGCCAGCTCCTCTGGGGACAGGCCTTGAGAAGACACAGTGCTCTCCGGTCTGGCAGAGAGCTCCAACTCAGAAGACAGATCATCCCCCTCCGCTGACTGCTGCATATCAGGACCCTCATCTGGGCTCTACTGTGGTCCCTCCACAGTATCCTTTTCATCCTAGTCATCTGTTGTGACTGGCATTTGCTGGGCCTCTGCTAATGTTCTCAAGGTCTTTTGGCACTCCACGTTCCTGGTGCTCATTTTGGTGGGCAGCTCCCTCTCCTTACAAGAATCCTTGAACTCAGTCAGAGTGTAGTTCTCCAGATTGAGGAGATCAAATCCCATTTATGTAGGGGAAGCCACAGATAAAAGCACTCAGGTAGAGGAAAGGTGAATTTGGAAAAAGCAAACAAAAGCCTATGAACGAAACATTTAAACTCAAATTATTCTTTAATTAATTATCAAGGGTGTTTTGGTGCAACACAAAATCACTGTATGGCACTGTAAAATCACTATATGGTACTGTATAAACTCTAGTCAAAATCCTCACTTCTGATCACTAAAGTGAGAAATTGGTTTACTTGTTATGAGGGGGGTGAAACCCTACAGAAGCAGCAACCACAATCCTTGTCAGGGTGAAGGCACAAGCAAAGCACAAATTGACCAGTACTCAACCCTCTGCCAGCTGGGCCCAGAGTAGTCACACTTAAGTTAGACACAAAGTGTAAAGTATTTATGCAGCACTTGTAAATAATATTAAAGTGAAAACACGACACAAGAAAAATCTCTCACCAATTCAAAAAATAGTGTACATTTTGAGAAGTGAAACTAGAACAAAATGACAAAAATTCAAAACGTGAAGAAAAAGAAGTGCAATTTTAAAGATTTCAGTGAAAATATCACCAACAAAGTGCCAACTGTGGTTATCTGGTCATGCCAGACCAGTATTAAATCACAAGTTCAGGCCAACCACAATGGATCACAGGCCAGCTACAGGGTCCCACATAGGTCTACTGAACACAGAACCTTAATTCTGGTTGTGAAGAGATGTGGAGTCCTGTGTTGAGGATGCAACAGACAGCAGCAGTTTGGGGGATCTTCATTGGGTGACGCAATGCCCTTGCTTGGAGATGTGTCACACGTTGGTGGTTGCAATGAGCTGCTGTGGGTAATGCAAATTTCCTGCACTGGGGATGCCTGTATAGCAGAGGCAATTAATTGGTTCAGAGTGTGCTGTGTCAGGCAGCAGAAGTGATGCACTTGTTCTGCAGTAGATGCATTGTGGAGGAGCTGTATCTGTTCTGCTGAATATGCAGATAGGCTTGGCTGAGCACCTTCACGTCCATTTCCAAGGGCCCAGGACTGGGGTAGCATAAATTGGGAGGGCAGGAATCACAGATGACAGAGTCCAGGTACTAAGTTCAAGGTTATTGGAAGCCTGTTATGTACCTAAGGCTTCTGATAAGGAGGCCTGTCAACTAGTTCTTGAAGTCACTCTGGGGTCCTGGATTTAGTAAAACAGGTATAGTCCTTCTTATCCAGTTAAGAGGGCAAGAGGTCAGCACAGCAAGGCAGTAGTCCTTCAGAGCAGCAGTCCAGCAGAGTGGAATTCCTTCTTTGTGGCAGAGTCCACAGATCTATATGTGTACTAAAGAGGTAGATGTAACTGTCCAACACTTACCTAGTGCACACTTTTAAGTGGATTATGGTTCTAATGATTTCCACTCCCCTGAGGTGTCCGGTATCCTGTACTGGACCCAGCTTGGCTGGTGTCACAAAAGACAAGTGACAAACCTTTTGTGAAAATGCTCAGGCAGGGACTTTGTGGTATACAAGTATGGTAGGTGACAGCTCCTTCCCCTCGTTAACTCAGAGTTGCCCATCCTGCTAATACCTATCTTCCCTTTTTTCTCACTGCCTGAAAGCAATACATAAAGACCAACTGTCAGCTACACTTAGTCATGTGACCAAGGCTCATGTTGCAGGCACAGGCTGCAGCCACCAAATAATTAGGACAAAAAAATGCCAACTTTCTGAAAGTAGCATTTTCAAAATTGTGATTAAGATCTGACTTTACCACTAAAGATGGCTTTTTATTATAATTCTTTAAACACCAAACTCACCCGTCTACCTACTCCCAATTGGAAGTTATAGCTTATTCAGTGTATTTAGGTAACTCCAATATTGTCCTATGAGAGAGGTAGGCCCTTCAGTAGTTAAAAACAAAGTTCGAGATTTTTTACTACCAGAACGTTTAAACCTTAAAAAGTCATGTCTTACTTTTTAAATACACTGCTCCCCGCTCTCAATGGCTGTTCAAATCCTACCCTAGGGGTGGCAAATGCATTAAAAAGGAAGCTTTGAGCTTGAGAAAAGATTTGTTTTAACAGGCCGAAATGGCATTTTAAATCTGCACACACACAGGCTACAATACAGGCCTGAGACATGTTTCAAGGGCTACTTAAGTGAGCGGCACAAGCAGTACTGCAGGCCCACTAGTAATTTAATTTACAAGCCCCAGGTGCATGTAGTACCACTCTAAAGGGGGTCTTACAAGTAAATAAATATGCCAATTGGGTATAAGCCAATTTCATCATGATTTAAAGAGAGGGTAGAAGCACTTTAGCACTGGCTAGCAGTGGAAAAGTGGAAAAGTGTGCAGGGTCCCAAAGCCAGCAAAAACTAAGTCAGCAAAACATGACACAAATGCTTGTGGCTAATAATGTGTAGTAATGAGAAGTGAGCTACATGAGTAGAATACTTACTTCAAGACTGGTTATGGCCCAGGCTTGAACACCTTAGGGCTGTGCTGGGCTACTTCTGGGATTTATGATTTAGGCCCTCATTATGAACTTGGCGGTGGGGGCCGGCATGCCGGCGGGAGAGGGAAATCCTGCTAGCCGGCATGGCGGCCCACACGCCACATAATGAAGCCAGGGGCGGCCCTCCCCCACTGCCAGGCTGCCTCCGACAGGCAGCCTGGCGGTGGACGGCATCATTATCCGATAAGCCAGTGCAGCTGCCCCTCGGATAATGATCCCAAATCCCCCAGCCTTTCCCTGGTGGGTTTCCCGCCAGGGAAAGGCTGGTGGTCCCCAGCACAGCTAATGCACTTGGCATGGGCAATGCAGGGGTTCCTGTGCAGTGCCCCGATGCGCAGGTCATTGCCCAATTTACGGGCAGTGATCTGCACGACGGGTGCAGCTGCACCCACCTCACAGCCATGTGGAGCTGCCGTCAATGTCCCGGCCAGGCATTCTGCTGGGATAGCGGGCAGAAACAATGTTTCCACCCATGGCCAGCAGAATGTTTTTAATACGGCCTGCAGGGTCACAGGGGGGCTGGCTGTCGATGGAAAGAGCGCCAACCTGAACACGACAGTCTAAACCTCTGTGTTCATAATGAGGGCCTTAGTCTTCTGGTCAGAGGATGGAACCCTACTGTAGCAATTCACAAAAGGATGCATGAGAAGTGAGGAATCAGACTATTTCTGAGAATGGTAATGTAAGAATTCTTGGTGGAGAGACACACTTACAGGGCTTAAGGACCTGTTGCATTTGTTAAATCTACCTTTTTAGAAGAAGGCTCACCCTCATCCCACAAAACAGTCTAGCTGTATAGACAGTGGGCTCTTGACAACAGTAGACAGAGCAGGATTACACCTGATCATGGCATCACTAACCAGAGGCAAATCGATTTCCATTCTGAAGGATGACCAAGAGAGATGGACAGTTTTGACTTCTGATCCTCTACATCAATATTATTTAGAGCTTCACTTCCTCTATATTTGATCTTTGGTCTGTATTTCCTCAGCCCATGCACACAGGGATGCCTCATTCCATGTTGAAGGCTGATGCTAAGGACCTCTACAAGGGCTTATATACTAACCAATCACCCCTCCTTCTCCTTTTCGAACCACAACTTCACACAGACACTCAATTCATTAAACGAAATAGCTGTTGTAGTCCCTATTTTATATCTGTACTGATCCAGTATGAAGGAAAAAATATGGTAATACAGGAAGAAAGAAGAGTGCCACAAGACTCAAGTAAGAAGGGGAAAGTGGGTGGGGATAAAGGATGAGGATAGCGTTGAAGGGATAAGAAAAGTTGTAAGGATTTGTAAGGGTTTAGGAAAAGGTTCAGGGCAATGCAGGAGTGGGTGCAACACAAGGGTAACTGAAGTAAGGTAGATGGTGAAGAATTGGGGGATGGAGAAATCCTTTCAAAAAAATGAAAACAGTATTTGGATCTTCACAAGAGACAAAAAACAAATTTTTTAATTAATTCAAGAATGCCTCACACCTAGGAATGTTAGTCAACCTGGTGAAAATCATTCAGAAAATAACCTGTAAAGAAAGTTTGGTAAAAACAATCATCAGAACCAATTTCTTCAGGATTGTTTTTTTTTTTCAGGAGCACACCCCACCAACAGACAACACAACCACAAAATAATGGCTTGTACTTCTCTTGGCCTTGGCTCCCTGTACGCGATGACATATTCTGCAGATCTTCATTCATCCACTTTGCAGACATCAGGCTCTGGGTAGGTATGGCTTTTATTCTCCTCATACAATCTCACTGCTTCCTGTATCACTACAACTTAACTCTTTTCCTTCTTTTTCCTTACTACACTATCTCATTTGAGACATAAAAAGGGCTTCTCTTGTATTTGTAGCTCAACACTCTGAAAATATCCTATCTTTCGGCCCTATGAACCAACTGGACCAGTCTACCATTCAGCTTTCATTTTCCTGCAAAGGACACATCATCTGTGTGGTAACAAGTCCTAATGAGATGCATTACAAAGCATGTGATGCCCCTAGATTTACCATCCACATTATTCCACAAATCTCTGAAGATTATCTTGCTGAAGTTATTTTCTGTCCCCATGGCACATCTTCCAGTGTAGATTACTTTATGAAACAGGGCCTTCTATTGTCAGATAGATCGCTCTACTATGTACTGGAGGAAGAGATTTGCAATTACTCCCCAGTGCTGCAAGACCTTGAATTAGGCATTGTCTCACCCCCACCTGTTTAATCATAGATGTGTAACACTATATATAGATATCAGAACAAAAAAGACCATTAAGTCCCGTGAAAAAACATACATAGATAAATGGAGAGCCCATCTCATAGTCTCAGCACCTGTGAGTTGAGTGTAAAGCCACATGGAGAGGACTCATAAGGAGGGACTCTGCTATTGCTAATTGTAAATATATGACTGAACAAAAGACACTATGATATATGATAAAGGTCCTGACTGCAATTATTGGTCAGGCCTCGTACCCTCCAACCATCAAAGCTTATTATGTGCCTAACATGTCATAAACATCTTATTTAAACAACAGCAGAACAAGCCTAGTTAAATCGAAATAGAGGTAATATGATGTGAGAAGCTGGTAGGTTCCTCGCAACGCAGTCAGAACCAAGAGAATTTCCAATGTCCAAGGATACATTCCTTGTTGGGTGGGAAGCCCCTAAAACCATCCAGTGAATATTGTGGAAACCTCCTACTATGAAGATCTTTAAAGTATGGTGTGTACAGTTGTACCAGCATCTGAGGCTGCTTTCAAGCAACCCTTAAAGCTACTCCCCTCCCTTGTATTGAAGCCTGGAATTACTGCAGGGAGACCTTATTCTGCAAGAGATATAAAAAACCATACCCACTCTCTCCAATTGCAAATCCCCCAAAGAAGACATTTACAACAGAGGGTTTTACGAAAAAGGGACAGTATTTCTAGCACATCTCCTATGCACCGTCTTTAAGAAGGCACAGGAGACATGATCCGTGGCCCCAATCTCAAATTTGCCACCCTTTCTCTAATATCCCGTCATGGGTGTACTTGGATAGTGACCCATGAACTCTCTAAAAATATTATTTCACCTCATCTGATAATCCAAAAAGGACATGATTAAGGCTGCACCATCTTGCTTGATGCAGAGAAGGCTTTAGATCAGGCAAAATATGGCTATATTTTCAGAATATTGGAAAGAGCTGAATCGGTCTAGGGTTTCATTAGTAAAATGTGATGGTTAAGTGAATCTCTATCTGCATGAATTATCTACAGAGGTTTTCTGTCCAAGTCAATAATGATTGAATGAGGCATCTGTAGGGATGCTCGTTATTCCCTATATTTTTCGTCCTGATACTTGAGACAGTCTTGATAGCCATCAGACAATCTACTGGCATCAATGGAATTCACACATAAACTGACCCTATTAAAGGGCTTCTTTAGAGTGTGGCACGTGGACTTCTCTATTGTGATATGACAAATATCTTACTCATGCCATAAGATTTAATATACTTAAAATATGGAGTAAGGGCTATTTGAGCATTCGCCAAAGTTTAAATCAAGCATATGCTCTTCTTTGCCCATGGATGATATATTACTTCAACCCCAATTCATATATTGTTGATTCAATCCTTCTCCAAGTTCTTAGACTAAAAGAAAAAAACTTGAATAAATGTGAGGTGTTGTCCATTTCCTATTTCACTTCTATTGCTTGCCTTGGTAGATATAACTTGCTATTGGTCTCCAACTGAAGTATCTGGTCATCCATGTCTACAGGGTTCTTGAGGAAATGGTGGAAGACAACCTTTTGCCATTAAATTCAAGAACTAAGGCCCATATTTATACTTTTTTAGCACCGCATTTGCGTAATTTTTTGATGCAAAAGTGGCACAAACTTGCGAAATACAATTGTATTTTGGAAGATTTCGCAGTTTTTGCGTCAAAAGGCGGCTCAAATGCGGCGCTAAAAAGGTATAATTATGGGCCTAAGAGTGAATTCCACACGGGAAATACCTAAATCTATTGATGTAGAGCAGGGAACAAACAATTTAAACCGTAGCACCAGGATTTAATTATATTTTCAGAATGCTGCCTTTGCAGCACTTTTAGCAAAAATCAACACTGGCACCAAAGCATATATTTGAGCCAGGAGAAAACCTGGGCCAAAAGCTTAAAAATTAAGGCCCTCATTACAACTTTGGCGGTAAATCCCGCTTACCGCTGTGCAGAAGACCGCCAACACACCGCTGCGGTGACGGAAATCCGCTACAGCTATTACGACCCACAGACCAGAATCCGCCAAAATCCAGACACCCACACAAGTCCACCACACCAAAGGTCAGTGATAAACTGGCGATAACAAAACCTCCACTGTCACGCCAACAGGAATACGCCCACACTATCACGACCCATGAATCCACGCAGCGGTCTTTCAACCGCGGTATTCCATTGGCGGTACACACTGCCGCTCTCAAAATACACACACATTTACAAAACACAACCACATTGGACAATTCGAAATACACACACCTGATACACACACACACACCACTCCCATACACCCATTACAATATAAAACACACACCCACATCACCCACAAACCCTTACGACCAGAATTGCGAGAGAAGGCCAGAGAGAGACACCACCATCAACAAACTAGCATCCACAGACACACAACACCATCACTCACACAACATCCATGCACCTCACACAACACACACAAACACATCCCCTCACACATCACAACACACACCACCTCACACATCACTCACACCACACCATGGCACAGCACAGACACCCCAGGTTCTCTGAGGAGGAGCTCAGGGTCATGGTGGAGGAAATTGTCCGGGTAGAGCCACAGCTATTTGGATCACAGGTGAAGCACACCTCCATAGCTAGGAAGATGGAGCTATGGCGCAGAATCGTAGACAGGGTCAACGCAGTGGGACAGCACCCAAGAACACGGGATGACATCAGGAAGAGGTGGAACGACCTACGGGGGAAGGTGCGTTCCATGATCTCAAGATACCAGATTGCAGTTCAGAGGACTGGCAGTGGACCCCCACCGCCTCCCCCACAACTAACAACATGGGAGGAGCAGGTCTTGGCTATACTGCTTCCTGAGGGCCTCGCAGGAGTAGCAGGAGGAATGGACTCTGGTAAGTCAAATCTTAACTATTACATCCCCACCCTACCTGCATGCTATCACATACCCCACCCTCACCCTCACCCCCATCACTCCAACACCTCACATATGTCCCACTATCACAACCCACACATTCCAATACCAAGCACGGCATGCAACACCAAAGCATGGACACCCATCACCAAAGCATGTCCACTACAGATACCCACACAGATCCCCAAACCAAATATCACACAAGATCCTAGACAAGAATGAAAGCACTGGGGTACAGGGTCACCCACCCATTGCACACGATGGCAAACACAGATGCAATAATCATGCCTTTACACCCCTGCCGGACCCCTAACCAACGTCACCGGACAGGAGGTTCCAGACATGTCCACATCCCCCACAGAAGAGGCCCACAGTGATGACAGAAGCTCTGTCCAACTGGATCTAGATGATCAGCCCGGCCCATCTGGCACCTCGGGACAGTCGGTTCCCCACACACTGGCACATGCCACCAAGAGCCTCCCCCCTGAGGAAACACCAGCACAGCACCCACCCAGCAGGCCCATACCTCTGTCCCCAGGACACGTCAAGCAGCAGTGTGTCCACCACTACAGGAAACCCAGGCAAACCCACCAACCCAAGAACATCAGGGACCTGGGGGCAGTGGCAGTGGGCACACGGTTCAGGGGACAGAGGAACAGGAAAACAGGGGAACTGAGAGGACTGCTGTGCGACAGGGGAAGGAAAGGCCCAGGGAACCCACTCTTCACAAGGTCCTCTCCAACATCATATGGGAGCGTACCATAATTCCCAGGAGACGATGGCAACGGTACTGGCAAAGTTTCAGGAGACCCAGCGGCTGCAGGAGGAACAGTATTTGGGGATCAGGTAGGAACTCAAGTCCATCAACACTACCCTGGTCACCATTGTAGCGGTGCTGAAGGCCCTTGTGAACACCAGGAGGGACACTGTGGCACAACAAGGGGCCCCTGACACTAGCCTCGATGATGAACAGCCCATCACCTCTGCCGGCGCTAGTGGACAGGATGCACCGCCACAGGACCACGACACCAGCACCCCACCCCCTGCAGATGGAGAACCACCCCGCAAATGGTCCCTGAGATCCAGGACAAAGACAGAGAACAATGCCAAGACCCCCGCCAAGAAATTAGACAACCCTGAATGTCATCCTTCCGTCCAACTTCATCATCCTGTCCATCCTTAAACTGCCCAAGCTCCACTTCCTATGCCCCTTTGGACAATGCACCTGTGAGACTAATAACTGGACTCTGCCATGGACATTCCTCCACCATCACCCCTGACCATTTTACAACCCCCTCCACTTTTTTGCACTTAAATAAACACCCTTGAATCAAAAAACAATCTGGAGTCAGTATGTGCTTTCACAAATGTGTATTTGCTATAACTAAGGAAAATAGCAATGTCCATTGTATTATTAACATACCTATGTCACACAGCTCTAGTCCATGAGGTAATATAGCAGAGGTCACACAGTGGGACCCACATCTGTGAAATGGCAATGCAAAGTGACACGTCAGGGTCCATACACTGGGTGAAAGTGACAGACATATGATAGGTCTAACAATTGTATGAGATGTAGGAGGTAGTGATGTCTTCTTACCTGTGTCTCACTGGAAATATTGCTGGATAACGTTGTTTCTGTTGTCGATATCCTCTTCTTCTGCCTCCTCTTCTTCACTGCCCACAGGCTCCACAGCTGCCGCAAGACCTCCTTCTGGACCATCCTCCTGCAGAAAAGGCACCTGTCGTCACAAAGCCAGGTTGTGCAGCATGCAGCAGGCCACGATGATCTGGCACACCTTCTTTGGTGAGTAGTAGAGAGAACCACCTGTCATATGGAGGCACTGGAATCTGGCCTTCAGGAGGCCAAAGGTCCTTTTGATCACTCTCCTAGTTCGTCCATGTGCCTCATTGTAGCGTTCCTCTGCCCTTGTCCTGGTATTTCTCACTGGGGTCATTAGCCATGACAGGTTGGGGTAACCAGAGTCACCTGCAAATGACGAGGGACAACTGTTAAACACACACTAACCCTTAGGGACAACCCCAGACAATCATTCACACGGTATAGGGTCCTTGTCCTCACCTATTAGCCACACACGGTGCCTCTGGAGTTGCCCCATCACCTAAGGGATGCTGCTATTCCTCAAAATGTAAGCATCATGCACTGGGCCTAGAAACTTGGCATTCACATAGGAGATGCACTGGTCGGCCAAACACACCATCTGCACATTCATTGAATGGTAGCTCTTCCTGTTTCTGTACACCTGTTCACTCCTGCGGGGTGTACCAATGCCACATGTGTCCCATCATTGGCACCTATGATGTTGGGGATATGTCCCAGGGCATAGAAGTCACCTTTCACTGTGGGCAAATCCTCCACCTGAGGGAAAACAATGTAGCTGCGCATGTGTTTCAGCAGGGCAGACAACACTCTGGACAACACGTTAGAGAACATTGGTTGGGACAGCCCTGATGCAATGGCCACTGTTGTTTTAAAAGACCCACTTGCCAGGAAATGGAGTACTGACAGGACCTGCACTATAGGGGGGATTCCTGTGGGATGGCGGATAGCTGAAATCAGATCTGGCTCCAAGTGGGCACACAGTTCCTGAATTGTGGCACGATCAAGTGTGTAAGTGATAGTGATGTGTCTGTCTTCCATTGTCAACAGGTCCACCAGTGGTCTGTGCACCAGAGGATGCCACCATCTCCTCACCTACCCCAGCGGACATGCTCTATGGAAAAGAACAGCAAGCACAGAGTCAGCCAACACTGAGGTATTAAAAAAATAATTTATTGCACACATTTGTCAATCCGCAATGTGACTGTCACTGTGTGTATGCAAGGCCTAGATAGGTGTGACGCATTTAAAATTAATGCCATGTGGCCCCCTGAAATGGCAGCTGTCTGACCTGTAATATGGAACAAGGGGATATAAGGTAACTGTGCTGGCATTGTACACCGTCGCAGTAGGCGTTTGAAGACCGCAGCACAATCCTGCATTGGTTAACATTGGACCCTATGGGTCCCAGGAGCCAATGACGATGTACGCCGGCGGTGACGGTACGCACCGCCGCGAATGTGACCTCCAGTTTCTCTCTGTTCACTCACTTGATACCTGACCTTCGACAGGAGAGGACCTACACTGCAAGTGCTGCTGTGACCTCAGTCTGGAAGCGACGATGGTTCATGCGTCTGGAGAAAGGGCCCCTGTCTTCACTTCGCAGGAGTTGGAGACGTTAGTGGATGGGATCCTTCCCAGTACACGCTACTCTACGGTCCTCCAGACAAACAGGTGAGTACTCTGTGAGCATGCTGTTTGGGCAATGCCTGCTTGGAGTGATGTGGATGGAAGATACAGGGGGCGGGGGACTGAGGCCTGCATGAGCGGACGGTGAGTGTATGTGCGTCAGGGCAAGGGTGGGAACGTGGGTCAAGGATTGTGACGGTCGGGACGGTTAAAGATTATCCTTTGGGGTGCCATCGCCTAGGACGTCCGGACCCTGGGGGTCCACCACAGACGAAGCACCCACTGTCGGAAAAGATGGGAGGACATTCGCCGCTGGAGCAAGAAGACGGCGGAGGGCCAGCTGGGGATGGCCTCCCAACGTGGGAGGGGTGCCCATTGCACCATGACCCCCCGATGTTCTGGATCGTGGCGGTGGTGTATCCCGAGTTGGGTGGGCGCTTGAGGGCATCACAGCAGCCACAAGGGGGTGAGTACACTCTCATTCAGCTGATTCTGCGTGCAGTGGAGGTGTCTGGGTGGGGGAGGTGGGTTGTGGGTTCCCCTAGGCCAGGGCGAGTTTTGTAGGCAAGGTCCCTTTGTGAGGCAAGCTATGTGGCACCCCAACCCCACCAGTGGTAAGAGCCATCTACACCTAGTCAGGTTCCTGTGACTTCTATGTGTGCAGCAATTGGGCATAGGCCTTGTACCCCATGACCCTGTGATTGATTAGGGAACTCTAAGTGCTTGGCGTAGTGCAGAGGGCTGCTGTGTCTGTAGTGTCTGCTAACAGTAGCGGTATTGCATGCACTGAACATGTCTTTCTTCTGTCTCCCCCCCCCTTTTTGTGATCTCCCTGTTCTTGTGTACATTAGCATCATCAGGCAGAGGAGCAGTGCCACTGGAGCAGGAGGGAGCTGCATCCCACATGGCCCTGGAGGGCGAGACAACAGAGTATGAAGCCACCAGTGGGACAGAGGGCGAGGGGAGCTCCACAGCGGAGACAGGAGGTGAAATTAGCGACAGCGACTCCTCCTCTGATGGGAGCTCCCTTGCATTGGCGGGGTTCTGTGCCCCCGCATCAACAGGTACAGCTGCCACCCCCCTACCAGCACCGCCCTCCCAGCAGACCCTCAGTGTGTGTCCTGTGGCCGCTCACCCAGGAGGGTGGGCATCTCCTTCGCCCCAGGCACCTCAAGCCCTACCCCAGTCAGCCCTGCTGCCCTCAGTGAGGAGGCTATTGACCTCCTGAGATCCCTCACTGTTGGGCAGTCTACCATTCTGAATGCCATCCTGGGTGTAGAGAGGCAGTTGCAAAAAACAAATACATACCTGGAGGGCATTCATTCTGGCCAGGCAGCCTCTGAACTGATAGCGGCCATTGTTCCTGTGTCCAGCCTCCCCCTCCAACTTCCTCCACCCAGACCCAATCCCCTGTACCTCAGCCTATCCCAAGCACACCATCAGAGCAGCATGCATAGACATCAACACACAAGGGTGGCTCAGGCAAAGATAAGCACCACACATCCCACAGGCACTCACACAAGCATCATACCCATGCACACATACCAATATCCACTGCCTCCACTGTGTCCCCCTCCTCCACGTCTCCCGCCTTCCTCCCTGTCTCGTCTCCACTCACACCTGCATGCCATACATCTTCAGCCACACCTCCATCACCAGCACGCCCATCACCACACACTCATGTGCACTCACCACTCCCACTACCATTCACACATCCCCAGTGTCCTCTCCCAGTGTGTCTGTGAGCCCTCCTCCCAAAGTACACAAACGCAGCCACACACCCACCCAACAGCCATCCACCTCACAACAGCCTCCAGCCCATGCACTTTCACCCAAAGTCAGCAAACGTACACCTCGTACATCCACTACCTCTTCCTCCACTCCCAAACCCCTTCCATCTACCCGTCCCAGCGTGTCTAAAAAGCTTTTCCTATCAAATGTTGACCTCTTCCCTACACCCCCCCGTCCGTCCCCTAGGGCCCGGCTTTCCAGGTCCCAACCAAGCACCTCAGCCACCACATCACCGGGGACAGTGGTGCCAGCAATAGCGGGATTTTGGAGTGTGCCAAGCAACGGGGCTGCCAGTGTCCCACGGAGCAAGGGCAAGGACATTCAGTCACCTGCAAAAGTCACCAAGTTGCCCACATGCCGGAGGGAGAAGGTAAAAACACCTGCCACCAAGGGCTCAGGCAAAACAAAAGTGGAAAGTGGCAAGACAGCCCTTCCCCAAGGTAGGGAAGGGCCAGAAAATGAAGGACAGGTCCACATCGACGCCAACCTGCATAGCGGACAAGAACGCCACCAGCGCTGCAACCTGCACCGCCGCCACAGAGACTGCCGCCAGCACCGCAGACACTGAGGCCGCTACCAGCACCGCAGTCACTGAGCCCGCCACCAGCACCGCAATCAATGAGGCAGCCATCAGCACCGCAGATCCCGGAGCCAACCACCAGCACCGCCAGTCACTGAGCCTGCCACCAGCATTGCCGCCACAAAGACCGCCACCAGCACTGCCGCCAAAAAAGACCGCCGCAAGCACCAATTCCACAGAGGGTGCCACCAGCACAGATTCCACAGAGGCCGCCGCCAGCACCAATGCCACAGAGCCCGCCACCAGCACCGATGCCACAGAGTCCGCAAGCACCGCCGCTACTAACATCGCTGCCAGCACCGATGCCACTGAGGCAGCCGCAAGCACCGTCGCGACTGACACCGCCGCCAAAACCACCAGCGACCCTGCGACATCCTGAGCCAGTGGCACCATCGCAGACATGGCTGCCATCCCCAGTGGTCAGTCGTCTGAGGCTGGTGGTCAGTTCCAGGAGCCTGGGCAGCTTGCATGTTGCACCACCATCAGTGGAGTGTCACATCTACTACCTCAGTCCTTGGCAGGATGAAGCACTCTGGGCACAAAGCCCCCTCCAGAACCAGAGAGAATGACATCCACTACCTCAGTTCTTGGCAGGATGAAGCACTCTGGGCACAAAGCCCCCTCCAGAACCAGTGGAGAATGGCATCCACTACCTCAGTCCTTGGCAGGATGAAGCACTCTGGGCACAAAGCCCCCTCCAGAACCAGTGGAGTATCACATCCACTACTTCAGTCCTTGGCAGGATAAAGCACTCTGGGCACAAAGCCCCCTCCAGAACCACTGGAGTATCACATCCACTACCCCAGTACTTGGCAGGATGAAGCACTCTAGGCACAAAGCCCCCTCCAGAACCAGTGGAGTATCACTTCTACTACCTCAGTCCTTGGCAGGATAAAGCACTCTGGGCACAAAGCCCCCTCCAGAACTAGTGGAGTATCACATCCACTACCTCAGTCCTTGGCAGGATGAAGCACTCTGGGCACAAAGCCCCCTCCAGAACCAGAGGAGAAAGGCGTCCACTACCTCAGTCCTTGGCAGGATGAAGCACTCTGGGCACAAAGCCACCTCCAGAACCAGTAGAGTATCACATCCACTACCTCAGTCCTTGGCAGGATGAAGCACTCTGGGCAAATAGCCCCCTCCAGAACCAGTGGAGAGATACATCCACTACCTCAGTCCTTGGCAGGATGAAGCACTCTGGGCACAAAGCCCCCTCCAGAACCAGTGGAGACTGTTATCCACTTGAGTGGCTTTGCACTCCCCAGTATAAAGCTGTGGGCAACCCACCCATTGGAGTGACTTGAGAGACTATGGCTTTGCACTCCCCAGGATGCAGCATTGGGCAATCCACCCACTGGAGAGACTTGAGAGACTGTGGATTTGCACTCCCCAGGATAAAGCAGTGGGCAACCCACCCACTGGAGAGACTTGAGAGACTGTGGCTTTGCACTCCCCAGGATAAAGCAGTGGGCAAACCACCCACTGGAGAGACTTGAGAGACTGTGGCTTTGCACTCCCCAGGATAAAGCAGTGGGCAAACCACCCACTGGAGAGACTTGAGAGACTGTTGCTTTGCACTCCCCATGATTAAGCAGTGGGCAACCCAACCACTGGAGAGACTTGAGAGACTGTGGCTTTGCACTCCCCAGGATAAAGCAGTGGGCAAACCACCCACTGGAGAGACTTGAGAGACTGTGGCTTTGCACTCCCCAGGATACATCAATGGGCATGGAGCCTCCTCGTGGAGCTGGCGTCGTGCACTCATCCGGCTGAGGTGCCCCCCCTTCCCTTCCCTTCCCCCTGTGGTGTCTGTTTCATTTTGACCTGATGCCCCAGCAGTGTTCTTTCCGTTTGGAGTCTGGTATCGGGTGTGGGCCTTGCCCATACATTTTGGGCCCAGTGGTCCACAGACTATGAATGGTGCACAATCCGGACTTATATAGTTGGTGTACATAATTGTTTATACTGTATTTCATGTTTTGACTAATGGATTTTTATTGATTACAATCGTTCAACTCATTTCCTTTTATCCTTGTGTTCTTCCAGGGGGATTTGGGGGGTGCAAATGTAATGTTGCAGCATGTATTAGTGTGTAGTTGTGGGTAAGGGTGGGGGTGGGGGTGTTGCGTGTGCGTGTCACTCTCTTTTTCCTCCCCCCTTCCCTGTGTTGTAGGTGCAGTACTCACCGTGGTCGTCGCTGCCGTCGTTCGTGCTCCTGGTAGAGGAGCAGGAATACTATCGCAGGGAGTATTTGGAGTTCTGGCTCTATGGGATTCTGGTTCCTCGCGGGTTGTGTATAGGTGAGTGTTTTCCCTTCCAAGTCTTGTTTCCACCGTGTTTTTGTTCGCGTTGGTTCCGCCCCGGAAAAGGTGGCGGATTGGCCTCTCATAAAAGTGTTGGCGGTTACCGCCATGCTGATTGTTTGTACCGCCGTGGCGGTCGGAGTGTTAAAGTGGCTGTCTATGTTGGCGGTTTCTGCCATGGTCGTGATTCCATTTATTTTACCGCCGGCCTGTTGGCGGTCTTACCGCCCCTTTAACACCGATCGCCAGGGTTGTAAAGAGGGCCTAAGGGCCGTATTTATACTTTTTGGCGCACAACTGCGCCAACGCAGTTGTGCCTCAAAAAATTTAACGCCGGCTAACGCCATTCCAAAGCGCCATGCGGGCGCCTTATTTATGGAATTACGTTAGCCGGCGTAGCTGACTGGTGTGCGTAAAAAAAAATGACTTACACCAGGCAGCGCCGGCGTAGGGGAAAATGGAGCTTGGGCGTCAAAAAATGGGGCAAGTCAGGCTGAGGCAAAACTTTGGCCTCAACCCGATTTGCGCCATTTTTTTTGACTCCCAACCCCCATTGTAATGACTCCTGTCTTAGCACAGACAGGAGTCATGCCCCCTTGCCCAATGGCCATGCCCAGGGGACTTATGTCCCCTGGGCATGGTCATTGGGCATAGTGGCATGTAGGGGGGCACAAATCAGGCCTCCCTATGCCACAAAAAAAAAAAAATACTTACCTGAACTTACCTTAAGTTCCCTGGGATGGGTCCCTCCATCCTTGGGCGTCCTCCTGGGGTGGGCAAGGGTGGCAGGGGGTGTCCCTGGGGGCACGGGAGGGCACCTCTGGGCTCCTTCCGAGCCCACAGGTCCCTTAACGCCTGCCCTGACCAGGCGTTAAGAAATGACGCAAAAGCGGCTGGACGTCATTTTTTTTGACCCGCCCACTCCCGGGCGTCATTTTTGCCCGGGAGTATAAATACGGCGCACATGCCTCGGAGTCATTTTTTAGAAGGGAACGCCTACCTTGCATATCATTAACGCAAGGAAGGTGTCCACGCTAAAAAATGACGCAAACTCCAAGATCTTTGGCGCTAGACGGGTCTAACGCCAAAGTATAAATATGGAGTTAGTTTTGCTTCGGATTTGCGTAAAAAAAAACGACGCAAATCCGGCACAACCAGAGTATAAATATGCCCCTAAGTGTCCATACCACATCCAGAGTGCTGCCCTTTCCCAACATGGCAACGTTCTGCCTGGAAAATTAACTATCACAAGTATCCTACTTTTTACATTCAATGTTTTGCTTTCCATATTTACACTTTTTCACACAAAACTGCGCCAATGCAGTTTTGCGTCAAAACGTTTAACGCCGGCTAATGCCATTTCTTTGCACCACCCGGGCCTCAAATTTATACATTGACGCTCTGTGGTGCAAATCACAGGTTAGAGTCATTTTATTTTACTCTAACCATTGCATCACGTCGTAAAGGAAAACAATGTTAACGCAGCGAAAATGACTTTCACCCCTTCACTGCCAGGCCTTTTCCCCCTCCTGTGCCTAGCCTTTTTTTGGCTATTTGGGGCAGTTCGCGCTTAGGCCCTCATAACTTTTTGTCCACATACGCTAGCCAAGTCAAATTTGCTTCCTTTTTTTCCAACATCCTAGGGATTCTAGAGGTACCCAGGCTTTGTGGGTTCCCCAGAAGGAGGACAAGAAATTAGCCAAAATACAGTGAAAATTTCGTTTTTTTCAAAAAAATTGGAAAAAGGGGCTGCAGAAGAAGGCTTGTGGTTTTTTACCTGAATTGGGCATCAACAAAGAGTTTGCGGTGCTAAAATCACCAGTATCCCAGCTTTCAGGAACAGGCAGACTGGAATCAGAAAACCCAATTTTTCAACATAATTTTGGCATTTTACTGGGACATACCCCATTTTTATGATTTTTTGTGCTTTCAGCCTCCTTCCAGTCAGTGACAGAAATGGTCATGAAACTAATGCTGGATCCCAGAAACCGCAACATTTCTGAAAAGTAGACAAAATTCTGAATTCAGCAAGGGGTAATTTGTGTAGATCCTACAAGGGTTTCCTACAGAAAATAACAACTGAAAAAGAAAAATATTGGAATTGAGGTGAAAAAAACAAACTTTTCTCTACGTTTTCCTCTGTAACTTTTTCCTGCAATGTCAGATTTTCAAAAGCAATATACTGTTACGTCTGCTGGACTCTTCTGGTTGCGGGGATATATAGGGCTTGTAGGTTCATCAAGAACTCTAGGTACCCAGAGCCAATAAATTACCTGCACCCTGCAGTGGGTTTTCATTCTATACCGGGTATACAGCAATTCATTTTCTGAAATATAAAGAGTAAAAAATAGCTATCAAGAAAACCTTTGTATTTCCAAAATGGGCACAAGATAAGGTGTTGAGAAGCAGTGGTTATTTGCACATCTCTGAATTCCGGGGTGCCCATACTAGCATGTGAATTACAGGGCATTTCTCAAATAGACGTCTTTTTTACACACTGTCTTACATTTGGAAGGGAAAAATGTAGAGAAAGACAAGGGGCAATAACACTTGTTTTGCTATTCTATGTTCCCCCAAGTCCCCTGATAAAAATGATACCTCACTTGTGTGGGTAGACCTAGCGCCCGCGACAGAATATGCCCCAAAACACAACGAGGACACATCACAGAAAACAGAGCTGTTTTTTGCAAAGTGCCTACCTGTAGATTTTGGCCTCTAGCTCAGCCGGCACCTAGGGAAACCTACCAAACCTGTGCATTTTTTAAAACTAGAGACCTAGGGGAATCCAAGATGGGGTGACTTGTGGGGCTCTGACCAGGTTCTGTTACCCAGAATCCTTTGTAAACCTCAAACTTTGGCTAAAAAAACACATTTTCCTCACATTTTGGTGACAGAAAGTTCTGGAATCTGAGAGGAGCCACAAATTTCCTTCCACCCAGCGTTCCCACAAGTCTCCCGATCAAAGTTATACCTCACTTGGGTGGGTAGGCCTAGCGCCCGCGACAGGAAATGGCCCAAAACACAACGTGGACACATCAAATTTTTTCATAGAAAACAGTGCCTATCTGTGGATTTTGGCCTCTAGCTCAGCCGGCACCATTTGAAACATAGCAAACCAGCGCATTTTTGAAAACTAGAAACCCAGGGGAATCCAAGATGGGGTGACTTGTGGGGCTCTGACCAGGTTCTGTTACCCAGAATCCTTTGCAAACCTTTAATTTTGGCTAAAAAAACACATTTTCCTCACATTTCGGTGACAGAAAGTTCTGGAATCAGTGAGGACCAACAAATTTCCTTCCACCCAGCGTTCCCCCAAGTCTCCCGATAAAAATGATACCTCACTTGTGTGGGTAGGCCTAGCGGCCGCAACAGGAGACGCCCCAAAACACAACGTGGACACATCCCATTTTTTGAAAGAAAACAGAGCTGTTTTTTGCAAAGTTCCTACCTGTAGATTTTGGCCTATAGCTCAGCCGGCAGACAAGGAAACCTAGCAAACCAGCGCGTTTTTGAAAACTAGAAACCCAGGGGAATCCAAGATGGGGTGACTTGTGGGGCTCTGACCAGGTTCTGTTACCCAGAATCCTTTGCAAACCTCAAATTTTGGCTAAAAAAACACATTTTCCTCACATTTCGGTGACAGAAAGTTCTGGAATCAGTGAGGAGCCACACATTTCCTTCCACCTAGAGTTCCCCCAAGTCTCAGGATAAAAATGATACCTCACTTGTGTGGGCAGGCCTAGCGCCCGCAACAGGAAATGGCCCAAAACACAACGTGGACTCATCACATTTTTTCATAGAAAACAGTACCTACCTGTGGATTTTGGCCTCTAGCTTAGCCGGCACCGGGGGAAACCTAGCAAACCAGCGCATTTTTGAAAACTAGAAACCCAGGGGAATCCAAGATGGGGTGAATTGTGAGGCTCTGACCAGGTTCTGTTACCCAGAATCCTTTGCAAACCTCAAAATTTGGCTTACAAAACATGTTTTCCTCATATTTCGGTGACCGAAAGTTCTGGAATCTGAGAGGAGCCACAAATTTCCTTCCACCTAGCGTTCCCCCAAGTCTCCCGATAAAAATGATACCTCACTTGTGTGGGTAGGCCTAGCGCCCGCGACAGGAAATGGCCCAAAACACGACATGGACACATCACATTTTTTCATAGAAAACAGTGCCTACCTGTGGATTTTGGCCTCTAGCTCAGCCGGCCCCAGGGGGGGCAGAAATGGCCTAAAATAAATTTGTCCCCCACCCCCCCAGGAGCGACCCTTGCCTACAAGGTCGCTCCCCTTGCGTGATGGCGCAAAAAAAAAGATCCCTGGTGTCTAGTGGTTACTGCCCCCCTTGGGGGCAGATTGACCTACAATCGGCCAATCTGTCCCCAAGGGGGGCAGAAATGGTCTAAATACAATTTGCCCCCCCAGGGGAGCGACCCTTGCCTGATGGGTCGCTCCCCATCTCTAAAAAAACAAAAAAAAAAAAAAACTATTTGTCCTGGCGCCTAGAGGTTTCTGCCCCCCCCCCGGGGTCAGATCGGCCTAATACCAATAGGCCGATTTGCCCCCAGGGGGGGCAGAAATGGCTTAAAATAAATTTGCCCCCCCCCCAACCCTTTGCATTTCTCTTTCAATCGCGCTGGGGGAGACCCTGTGACTAATCAGCGCGAGCTCGCGGGTTGGGGGGGTCAGGGGTGGAAGGGGAAGGGCTTCCCCTTCCATCCCTGACTTGGGGGGTGGGGGGGAGCCCCACAGAGGTAGCGCTAGCAGCACTGTGCCTCAGGACGTAACCATTACGTCCTGGGCACAGAACAGGTGCATCCGGTTAACGACGCCGCAAACTGGATAGGCGCCATTTTTCCACGCAAGTGCATCAAAAAGTTGAGCAAACACAGAAAAATGCAGTAAGGATCCCCAAAATGGATTCCAGAAGCCAGGAGAAACCCCAGAAAGACTCCAATCGACCAGGAACCGGCCAGGAGGACCCAGACAAGACCCAGGAGAGGGAGAAGAAGAAAAGGAAGTGTTGTTTCAGTGAAGAGGAGCAGGAAATACTGGTGAAAGAGGTGACAGAACACCAGCATCAACCTTTTGTCACCTCAAAATTGCCAACTGGGAGGAGAGAGGCAATTTGGCAACAAATTGTGAACAAGATAAACAGTGTGGCAGAAGTACGGAGAACAGTCACTGAGTGCAAGAAAAGCTGGCATGAGTGCAAGCGCAGGACCAAGGAAAAGATGGCAAGGAAAAGGAAGGCAGCATTGCAGATTGGAGGTGGGAGTCCAGCACCGCAAGATGCCCTGGACCAGATGGAGGACATGGTGGTAGCCTTCATCCCAGAGGAGGTCGTCACAGGGATTCAAGGACAGGACAGCGCAGACTTCCAGGAAACCACACAGATGCAAGATAAGTTGCAAGGGGGACACAATTGACTAAATGTTAACTGTAAGCGGGGGGACATGACTACTACACAATGCATGTCAGCCCTGAAAATCACGCAGTGGAAAGGGCAAAGGGGCACAGCACAGGTGCATGGGATGTGCAGGGGAAACCAGCACAACACTACACAGACAACCTTTGCATGGGGTACTCTGCCATGCCAAGGATTTTGGAAAGGCAAAGCCAGTCCAGGAGGGTAGGGTACAATGTAAAACTGGCCTACTGTCACACGACAGCTGGTATTTTCACAACATGAACTAGGGCTCAATTTCCAGTCTCAGGCCATGTCCGCAAGTGGTATTTACCATTGACAACAGTTGCCACTACCACCTGTGCTGTGTGTGCAGGTCAAGTAGCTAATGGCAGTTACGTGCCCATCGATCAAACACACCCAAAATAGAGGGTTCAGGATGACAACGTTATCAATCCCCTGCAATTCCTAACAAAGTGTAAATCCTGTCAAATGCTCATGTCTATAGGCTCTATAAACATCAGGTATTGCTACTTACATCATGAGGTACCCAGCAGTAATGTCATACCCATGCTTCACATTCCAGGGTCTACCCCGTGCCTGTGTTACAATAACTGCAATGCAACCTTGCAACATAACAACGGTCATACTGCTACGACAACAGCATTGAGGGGGAGGACGTATGTGTCTAGCTAGTTAAACACACCCTTGGTCTCAGCAACATATAGGTGTATGTGAAATATCCAAGACTGTTTCAGTTCCATATTGTTAAGTGTGGTTCAAGTGGCATCAGAACCCCCACATCCATTGCAAGGCCTCACCATGCTAATACAAGTAGACAGAGGGTTGAGTGGGACAAGAAGGTGGCAACATACAATTTGGACAGAACCTACACCTGGAGGATGTGACGCAGACAATTTCCCGAACTGACCACACCACAATATGACATGCATGTGGGGCATAGGCCTGGGAGAATGCTAATATTAATGACAGGAATAATGAACAGGAACCAAGATTACAATGTCTCACTAATAGGAAGTCAGTAATTATACAATATCTCATTGCAGAGGACAATGGCTCTCCTGTGGATATGCCTGTCCTGGACTTCCCTGATGACATGGATGACGAGCTGACAAGCATTAGCGAGCAGACCCTCCAAGATGTCCTTGGCACCCTCCAGACCCCACAGTCAGTCGCAAGGAGGAGTATAGATACAGCAGCCATCACAGAGGACACACCCACTACCCCAATAGTACGACCTGCCTGCTCCAACCCAGCTGTGAACTCTGAGGACACTGGTACCACCTTTGAGAGGACAGTAGTGGGAGTACAGTGGGAGCTGGCCAAGGAGGTGCGGGTGGGGATGCAAAATATGTCAGCCAGCCTTGAGGGGATGCGCATGTGCATGATGTCATCTGCAGAACAGGCAGTAACCATGCAAGTGCTACCATCCCTCCTGCAAGGACTACAACAATGTGTAAGGGATTTCACCACAGCAGTTAGGGAGTTGCCACAACACCTGGCATTCCAAACCTTTCAGTGCGTGCACAAATGCAATCATGTCCCTCTCAGGGCCGACCTGGCTGCCTACAACAGTGATGTAGCTGCTATACTCAAGAACTAGCAGCTCCTCCTTGCTGCAGTAATGCTCTTTATAGCCCCACAGTTGGCAGCTACCGGGAATTCTGACTCCACGTCTTCAAACACTGACGTGTGTGTTGCCCCTTCAAACCCACCACCACCAAGGGCAGAGGAGATGACACACACATCAGAAGAGGAAGACGTGGAACAGATCACCTTCACCCGTAGGAGTACCCGGTAGCCCAAGTCCATTCCACATGGGCACTGATATCCTAGGTCCTGTACTTGTTAACATGCCTGGCTTGCTACAGTTGGTAACATGCACTGTTCTCCAGCACACTGTTTACCTTAACACTATGCACTGCAATTGTCTCTCACTACCTCATTGGCAATTCATGTACCTCTGCATGCATTGAAACCTCACCCCAGCATCTCCGATTACATGTCCCTCAGCATTGCACTTGTGTTGCATCAGAATAGAAGGTGTCACACTAATGGACTAACACTCCTGGACTATGTAAAGTTTGCACTACAGCATTTTAAAATAAATAGCACTTACACAACCACTTTGTCTCTGTGTAATGTGACACATCAGCTGTGTAGGAGATTTGTGATGTATGTCACATGTCAGTGGCCTTAAAATGTCAATACAACAGTGTAGAAAAAATGTGGGCTGATAACTATGCACTGGGGTCTGGATTTTATCATCATCTGTGATTCCTTAGGCTTATTTCTGAAGTGAAATGAAAACAAACAGTATAATGCTGTATAGAACAGAAAAAGTCACCTTCAAAGTATATATAAACTGAAACTCAATGTGGCCAACATTCCCTTCAAGACAATCTTTATGTATGTGACAACTGACTATAAACTTTAATCACACACACACACCATACAGCAGGAATGGATGTGAACGAGTGTATGGACAAATATGTAACCTGGGAGTACAATGTGAGAAATGATAGGTATGAGTTATGTATAAAGAACTACATAAGATTATATCATCACTCAGCTTATCAGGGTTCACATGAACATCAGGCTGCAGGCAGATGTCCCACAGTGCCCATGATTCCAATTCAGGACTCAAATAATGACAGATTTAAAAAGACACCAACCTTTACAACACATTGAGAACCATAGTAACCTTAAGTGGTGGGTGCAATGGATGGCAGATGCATAGAGAAGTAGCTTTGTTGTAGCTGACAATGTGACAGCTCATTTGGAATAGGGAATAACCATGTCAATAATGGGATTCTGATGCAGGATGGAACACAAATGCAAATACTAAATTGAAACTGTACACCCATGCCAAGGCCCTGATCCCCAAGCATATGACTCATACTGTAGTGGAGTACCTAAAACTTTATTTTACAGTAATAAAGGAAACTTAAACTAGGGGAAACACCTTAACTAACCTAACCTATCCTAACTATACATTATCCACAACTGGCCCTAACTACCCTAAACTAAACTTACTTATCACATTTAACTAAACACTCTAAACATCAACCCCCCACCCCCCTTATATGACGGGACACATGTAGGACAACATATACTAAACCTAAAAACATACTAACTTATCCTAAACAAATATATATATATATATATATATATATATATATATATATATTTACACACATAAATACCAACATCATCCCCCACCCACCCACAAAAAAAATGCAATAATATAACACCCTCCGCACCCAACCCACTAATACTAACTAAACTAACAGCCTACTCTAACCTAGCACTAAGCCCCCCAAACCCACTAAAGATAAGAAGGAGGAAAGAGGAGGGAGGGGAGGGAATCATGGGTGAGGATCTATTATTTACAAATCGGCCCTCCGCAAGATTTTTTTGATACCTCGCAGTCTCCTGCTATTGCGGGACACCTCCTGCTGCAACGCATACATCCTGCGCAACATTCGTTGCATGTCACGTTTCAGTGTCTGAAATTCCACATTGTATATCACAGCAGCTGGTGTTGTCTGTGTACCACTTGTTGATGCCATTGCTGGTGCCGGTGCCGTGGTTGGATGGGGAGGAGCAGGAGGTGCTGATTGTGGGCCTGGAGCACATGAAGTTGAGGGATCTGCTACAGAGGATGTCATTCTTGGGGCCACTGTGGTCTGAGCTGTGGTGGTGGTGGTGGCCTTGGGCAAATGCCCTCCAGACCCCTGTGGCTCTCTCATGGCGATAATGACGTGCCATCTTGCGGAACCCAGCCTCCAAATCTAGTATGTGGCCATAACGCACTGCCCACCTCTGGAATTCCCTTATCTCCTTGGCATTCATGTTGGCAGCTGTCAAAATAGAGAAAGCCAAACATTAGTGACATCATTCTGTGATGCATCAACAGATGATATTCTAACACTTCATCAAAAATAGCACATACAGTCCAAATCACAGTACAGATGATAGAATGTCCCTGAGGAATGACATGCCAATGCAGCCTACACATCTACTATCTAACAGCACAGCAATGCACAACAAGGTGTGTACTTAATTAAATGATCTGTGCATCTTTGCACTGCTATTAGTCACATACCAAATGCTGCAAGTACTCCACATGTGGCAGGCCAACTAATGACTATCTTCTGGATGACAATCAAGGTCCACAAGACCTGTGATTTGTAAATGGAACTGGCTGGACGGTATGCAGTTGGCAATCATGAGGGGGCATTGTAGTTTGGAACACGTGAATGTTTCAAGTGCATGTCTGTCTTCTACACTGGGATCATCACACCTAGGTACACATATTTCCTAGCCCTAACCTTGTGCCTCGGGGGAGGGGTGGCATGCAACACATACTGTCAAACATCAAGCACAGCCAGGAAGCTTTGGACAGCTGTACATGGGTTTAGTCAGTCCACTGCAGGTAATGAGAGCTGCCAACTAGGATTGACTCAAACGTTGGACAATTATATCCACACTAATTTTCTAAATGTGGACAATTGTCTACATCATTACATCTCACTGACACCTTTCCAAAATCATGCACAGTGATGCAAGCACCAATCTGGGCTTGATCTGCATGCACGCCTATGACATTTCACTCATGTGCCACATAAACGAAGCACAACATGTGGTGCTAGATGCTGCCGGAAAGTCAACCATACAGTCCTACATGTTCATTACTTAACAGGGATGCTCAAGTCTATGGGTAAGACTTTGGCATCACTGGTCTGTGTGAATCAGGGTATGACTTTCTGAATAAATCATGACACTGGCCACCTCCAAATTAATCATTGGCATACATGTACCAACTAATCATCTAGTTCACCTGCCCATGCCTGTAGCGCAGCACTCGACTCCCAATATATGACTCTCTGCCACAGAAAGTGCAACTCGAACATGGAACAAAATGTCAACCTCCAGTTAAGTCACATATCAGATCATGTGCCAGCACATAGTACCTTGCAATAAGTCCAACACACAGCAGTCAATCACACAACAGCTGCAAACACAACACAGGACAAACATATTAACACTTACTGGATACATTTGGGTCCGCAAATCGAGCAACTTCACCAATTGTATAAGGGGCGGGTCCCCCTGTAAAACAAGGAAGGGTGAAATGTGCTCAATGTCTGCTCACTGTACAAAACTTGGATCAACAAATTACTGTGTGTGACATTTTATATGATAGAGGAGCACATCAGGCATGTAGACACAGCAACAGACATAGTCATGCAAACATGCATTGACACTGTCACTCCAGTGACTGATAGACACATATGCACACATGCACTGGCCCTAACAATCATGTGGTGGCAAACATGAACACTCAATTTTGGGCTTAATTATTTCTAGAGGGTACTCCACTTCATCATTTGTTATTATGAGAGACATGCAAGCCACATTGCTGGTGCACTGCAATACCAGTGACTCAGGTATTGTGGCTTGTGCATCAAGGGTCAATGAGTTACTGTGTGATGCTCATGTGGGTGGAGTTTCGTTCAGGAATTATTGTGCTTTCGATGGTTCATTATATGTGTGCCTGTGTTGTATGTAGGTTACATATTCCACATTGGCAGTGCACCCAGAGATGTATATGCCCCCTATGACAACATGAAGGCCAGAA
This sequence comes from Pleurodeles waltl, assembly GCF_031143425.1. Classification (NCBI taxonomy): domain Eukaryota; kingdom Metazoa; phylum Chordata; class Amphibia; order Caudata; family Salamandridae; genus Pleurodeles; species Pleurodeles waltl. Next base: position 846,244,428 of record NC_090436.1, read on the forward strand.
TCCTGTGTATTACTTGATGACAATGTTACGGTAAGCATGGATTGGCCATTTATCTAAATCTAACCACAAAAAGATGTATGCTGACAGTGTCTAATTTGATCATCCTTGACAGAATGCATGGGCACAGATGTAGTCATTGCACCTGAAATGAGTTACTCTGGGACCTGTGTACCTATATCAGGTATTGTAAATCAATTGCCAAGTTGGGTGATCTGTGATAATACAACCGAACTGACACTGTCCGCTAATTAGAACATGAGTTAGCAAATGTCCTACTTCTGCAATCTTGATGAGGTAGGTCTCTATTTGAAAGCACCTTGGGAATGGCAGCACTCATAGGAATGCTGGCCTGTTGATCTTAGCATACCACCATGTCTGTGATAGCCTTTATAATGAGAAGTTAATAATTGTACATATGCTGCACAATATCAGCAGGGGTGTACCAAACGTAAAATAACAAACTATTTTGTCACTTTAAATGTATGATGGAAGCAGTCAGTGGTCCCTTGCACAACATCATGCAACTAAATAGTTTGTGACCATGCATTCACAAAGTTCAGGGATCCCATGATGACCCATTCACTTTAGAAAATAGTTTGGCTATAAAGTGAAACAGATGGCAAATGCACCAGCTCTGTACAAGCAATTGTGCCCAAGACAAAAGTGTTGTTGGGGCATGCTACTCAATGATAGGATTTCTACGCCTACTCCGAAAAGCCACAAGATGAACCTGTTTAGTGCTACTGCAATCTGGTAGCATCCCGGCACATGTGAAAGATTTTCTGTCCAGACGGAAACACACAGAAACAATTAACTTAGGGCCAGATGTTTTTTTATTTTTTTATGTGTAGCATTTGCTTCATTTGTGTATGCTACAGCTATGTAAAGTAGCACAAAATATTTTGATATTAGCAAGTGTGCTATATTTTGGCATCCATAAATAATTTCAGTCCTGCACAAACAAAGTCGAAATATCGGCTTCAGATATTAACAGAGGTTAGGAAGATCTTTGTAAGTAGAGCCATGAATACTGTTCAGACAAGGTTTAAAAAAAATTGGACTACATTGGTTTCTTGTATTAACATGTGAAATACATCCCATTCCTGGTACACTCACAGTGCCTGAATCATAAAGCGATTTTTGCCACATTACCATCATCTATTGATGCCAAAGCATCACTAATTTACAAGATAAAGTTGTCTTTTGTAAGTCTGTGCAGCTTTTGCGTCAACAAATGATGGTAATGCGTTGCAACAATTGTATAAATCAGGGCCACTGTTTGTTCAACATTCATTCCACATGTTCACAAACATTGCATGCAGCATGTTACAAAATCTGCTACTGTTACTCCAGAGCATTGTACTGTACACATTAGTCAAATGTGTACTCCCCAACAGGGCCACCAATCACCGCACCCAGGTGGTCCAGCAGGTCCTGCTCTCGGGCCACCAGTTCAGCCCTGCAATGTTTTAATTGGTGGTCGTTGGCTGGCGGTTGAAGAGGCTTCTTAGGTGGAACTGCACCATTGCCCACCTGATCCTCCTAGCCTCTGTGTGTTACCCCTGTATTACACAGCCCCCAGCCTCCAACATCAGGGGGAGGAAGTGGCACATCAGCCACAAAAAAGCCCCCAGCTCCTCCTCACCCATTCTCCCCAGACGTGGTCTTCCCAACATCTCTACAACAATAAGGATAGGAAAGGGTAAAGAGGGAAAAACAGGGAAAGGAGGTATAGAAAGGAAACTTACAGAACCCACAAACAGCCCAACAATACCCCAACTAACAATACCCACTAACACACTCCCAACAGTACAAAGACAAATCTAATCTAAAAAAAATGACAAAAACACACTTACACTGATTAACACAGACACTTAAGAAACAAACAGAATACAATGGCAATAGCACACAGGAGACAAATGCACAATATTCACAGACACAATTCAATACACAGCCCCACAGTCTAGAAGAATCAAAGACTGCAAAGTGAAAGTGAAAGTACACCCACTGTACCATTTTTGTAAACAGGATATCCTATTACATCACTTCCTGTCTCAAATGCGGTGCGTTTTTATTATATTGCGTGAAATTTTATGACGCTTACGGGCTTTGCGTCAATATTTTTGACGCATATGCATAAAAATTCTCCCACATTCAAGGATCAATACATTTTTTATGGATAACTGATTTCATGTGGTGCAGTGTTGAAATTAACGCTAGGGACCATTCGATGTATTATGGGTGTGAGCATCATTTTTTAACGCATATGTGTCATATTTTGATGCATATGCATCTTTTTTGATGGTTTTGCATAAAAAAATCTGTCTATAACTGTGTTTCTGTCATTTTTCTTTTTTTAACATACATGCAGCCTCCAACTATACAAAGATAGGATGTCATGACCTACAGTGTGTGTTCTAGTGTTTGGGCACATGTGGCAGACCACACTGCTGCGGACCATAATACTCATGTTGTTGTGCCGGATTAGCTCTCTTAACTGACGCAACAGCAACACACATTTTTGGAATAAAATTGGTATTTCCTAGTTTGAGCAGGTGTTGCATGAATAGAGAGGATAGCAAGGCTACACAACTAAACAAATAGACTCATCGCCTGTGTGTTTATGTCCGTAAATTGTCTATTTAAATTGTTGTTGTGCCTCTGTGTGAAAGTCACAAGACATTTTTTGCATAATGTGCATGTTTGAATGTGTTATAATTGTGTATAACCATCAGATGTCATTCATTGAGGTACATCAGTCATGATATGTGTTTGTTATATCTGTTACGCCTTATGCTGTGTATACTTCCTTGACTTTGGGGATAAAACATTTCCCATGACAAATTATACACAGGATAGATAGAGGACGGTTGATAATGGCAATGAAATGTTGAATACCACCTCATGGTCACTTGTGTCACTTGTGTGTATACTACCCATGTGTTAGGCATTTGAACATCATAGGTAGGTACAGTGTTTGTGTCACAGAGTCTCAAATCCAATCAGAAAATTGTTATGTACACCACAGTTTGAATCATGTATATGACCTATGTTTCTCCTGTAGCTGTGGAGGACCAGCAGACCATGCTGCATATGTTCACATATTTCCAGTGGTTCCTTGCACAAAGATGTCCAGTTCAAGTGTGTGGCCATGTGTACCCTGTGTCAGTATTGGCCTTCATGTTGTCATAGTTACATACAGGTCTAGTCATGAGTCTGTCATTAGTATGTCATCATACTCGCCGACGCATGTTTCGGTGGGCTTACACGTCCAAGAAAATATATCTTGCTCACAGCCACCTTCATCAGGGCATTAAATCCATAGTGGTGCATTGTGTCATCTCTTCGGTTCTATATGTATTTAAAAACATAGACATTTGTCTACTTCAATAATATACCATATAATAAGTGGGCAAAAAATGCAGTTGTTTACTCGTGCACCAAACCAGAGTCAGTGAGAGTAAAAAACGTTCCCAACCGATAGTGCTCATAAACCAAAAACCAACCGAAACCTCCAGTGCTGACATGATAGAAAGATAGAATACAGAATACCAAAGCCCCTACCAAACCGAGACCAGAAGAGGAATAGCACACCAAAAATATCGAAGTTGCTTACCCAGTTGGCATAAACCAAATGTCTTGCCTCAAATAAGGAAAAACGGGACACAGATGCTATAGATGATAGAAAAACAATCTTTCAGGCTAAGTCGTCGAACTTCATAAAGTACGGCGCATGGAAATGTCAACGCGCGGCTAAAGACATAATTATTCACAGCGCTACTTACCCCAAAAAAGTGGTCCTATATCCAGGGTATACCTGCTAATCAACGATATTCATTAACACGCCGCAATCTTCGGCGTGTTTAAAAGCTGGGCAACAAAATAAAAAACCATAGGGGAAATAAAGAAAGGATAAGCATACCATACAGAGTTTTGCTCAAACAGTGGCGGCCATCTTATAGCGGAGCATACATCCATCAAATAATAGAAAAGGCACAAAAAAGCATACTACTTAAAAAGGAATATTGAGTAAAACCGAGAAATAAATATAAAGAAAGGCACTCAAGAACTAAACAGTCAGAGATAACAAGCCTAAAACTATCTAAGATCAGCCCGAGCAAGTCTCAGCAAAACAGGTTTTCTGTGAGGCTTTACAGGGCATTGCACCAGGGGATCTCTTTGTTAAGCCCACTCATGAAGGTCTCTAGAAACAAAAATTAAAAAGACCTCTTTCCTTTTCCTCAGTTGTTCAGAACCAATCAAGTCTCTCGAAGATATTTTCTCAAGAATAATCCATCTTATCTCGTCCTCATTGTGATAGAAGGAAACCCAATGGGAGACTAAAGGGGCATTACGTTTATGGGTTTTAATGGAGGACTTATGTTAAGAAAGTCTAACCCTGAACTCTCTGGATGTCTCACCAACATATCCAAGGTTGCATGGACATAAAATGAGGTAGATCACATTCTTCGATCTACAATTCGTCATAGAGGTGAGAGAGATTTTCTTACCATTGTGCATGATGCTCTGGGTAACTAGAGCTGTTTCACAAGCATGACAATTTCCGCATTTGAAGTTGCCTCTGACAGAATCTAGTCCAACAATTGATCTTTGAACTAGATCATGCGTGTTATTGATTACAGATGCGCAAATTCTTGTTTCTCTTAAACGCAAATAGTGGTTTCTCTAAGTGTACAGAGTCTACATTTGTGTTAAAAATGTGCCACTTGGAATTAATGATCTTTCTAATTCGATCATTTAGTGTAGAATGATGTATTACACACACCAGCCTGTCATTACTAGGGCATTCCTTAGCCAGAAAGAGTGATTCACGATTGTAATACTTCACTCTTTTTAATGAGTATCTGATCACCTTCATCAGATAGCCACTCTGCTTGAGTTTGTCTGAAAGGACTTCAGCATGTGTTATAAAGTCTCTCATTTCTGTGCAATTCCTTCTCAGTCGTAAAAACTGAGAAAAAGGAATAGCCTGTCTTTGACTCCTAGGATGAAAACTGTCAAAGTGCAGGAGGGTATTCCTAGCTGTAGGTTTAGTGAATAGGGACATTGCAAGACATCCATCTAGATGTTTAATATACACATCTAGAAACTCCACTTGATTATGGTTATGTTTGATGGTAAACTTCAGATTGTTATCACATAGATTCAACCACAGAAAAACTCATGCAGTTCCTGTTCTTCACCTCTCCAGATGAAGAAAACATCATCAATGTATCTACCCCATGCATGGATGTTTTAATAAAATGGGGCAATCTCATGGTACATGTATTTTTCCTCAAAGGCTACCACGTACAGGTTAGCTACGCTTGGAGCACAGGCAGCTCCCATACTGACACCCTTGGTTTGTTGGTAGATAGTTCTATTGAATTCAAAATAGTCATTGAACAAAACAATTTTGAAACAGTTCAAGATAAATGTATGAAGAGGATCTTCTCCCAAATTGAAAAGGTAAGGCTCTACGCAGTCTAAAGCTTGTTGTTGTGGGATATTTGTATAGAGCGCCTCAAGATCCATATTGACCAATATTTCCCATTCAGGGTTATAATGCAGCCCTTCAAGTTTTGAAATAAAATCGCCCGTATCCCGAACATACGAGGGGAGCTGTGTAACTAATGGTTTCAACAATGTTTCAACATATTTAGAAAGTGGTTCAATTGCTGAACCGATCGTGGAATCAATGGAACGTAACGGAGGAATTTTGGGATCCTTGTGTATTTTGGGAAGTCCATATATGATTGGTAATCTAGTGTATTGAAGTGTAAGGAAGTCAAACTCTTTCTGACAAATGAGTCCTGACTCCAAAGCAGTACTATACATATCTCTAATATCCTTTTTAATCCTAACCTCCGGATCACTAGGGAAAGATCTATAAAATTCCGAGCATTCAAGCATTTCTGACATTTTCTCTATGTAAGATGTAGTGTCTAATACAGCAATGCCTCCCCCTTTGTCGCGAGGTTTTATAGTAATCTTGTTGTTTTTTAAGTTACGTAAAGGCATGTTTTCGTCTTTATTAAGATTGAACTTCGCTTTAGGAATATGTTTCAGCATGTTTTCAAACTTCTGTATTACCGCTTTTTTCAAAAATGGTCACTTCAGGCCCTACAGATTCAAGACACGGAGTAAAGGATGAAGGGAGTCTCAAGCCTGATCTGTTGACATCCGACAGGAAAGGGAAAGATGAAAAATACTTCTTAAGCCGAATCCGTCTAAAAAAGGCTTGTAAATTCTGCATTAATTCAAACTTATTGATGTTCGTGTTTGGCACAAAAGACATGCTTCTCGCTAAAAGATGTTCAGAACTGTGATCTAAGGCAATTGTGCTCCGATTAAAAATAGGAATACTGTCTAATCTCTCCAATACTGGTTGCGTCTTGTCTGCAGGAGATGGGAAGATTGATCTGAGTTCGGTGGTCTGTTCACCCGATTTTGCCAAAATCTGGTTCTGAAATTGTGTCTTTGGATCCCTAAAAAACGAGGGTTGGACTGGTAGTAATCAGATTGATCCTGTCTGTTCCCATACGTATCAAAATGATGGGAACTGCCCTCTCCCTCCGATTCAGAAGTATCGGAGAAAGTGACTACTTTTTTCGAAGTCCAGTCCTACCTCTCGCCTGAGGGCGTCGACAGTTGTTTATAGTATTGTTCGGACAGTTATGGATATGTCTTTTCTAAGGTGAAATATCGAATGTCCTTCTTTAGTTTATCTGTTTTCCTCTTAATGAGGTATTGATTAAGGGGCATATTTATACTCTGTTTGCACCGGAATTGCGTCGTTTTTTTTTACGCAATTTAGACGCAAAACTAACTCCATATTTATACTTTGGCGTTAGACGCGTCTAGTGCCAAAGTCCATGGAGTTTGCGTCATTTTTTAGCGTGGACACCTACTTTGCGTTAATGATATGCAAGGTAGGTGTTCCCGTCTAAAAATGTGACTCCGAGGCATGTGCGCCGTATTTACACTCCTGGGCAAAATTCACGCCCGGGAGTGGGCGGGTCAAAAAAAATGACTTACGGCTGCTTTTGCGCCATTTTTTAGCGCCTGGAAAAGGCAGGCGTTAAGGGACCCGTGGGCTCTGAAGGAGCCCAGAGGTGCCCTCCCATGCCCCCAGGGACACCCCCTGTCACCCTTGCCCACCCCAGGAGGACACCCAAGGCTGGAGGGACCCATCCCAGGGACATTAAGGTAAGTTCAGGTAAGTGTTTTTTTTTTTTTTTTTGTGGCATAGGGGGGCCTGATTTGTGCCCCCCTACATGCCACTATGCCCAATGGCCATGCCCAGGGGACAGAAGTCCCCTGGGCATGGCCATTGGGCAAGGGGGCATGACTCATGTCTTTGCTAAGACAGGAGTCATTTCTATGGGGGTTGGGAGTCGGAAAAAATGGCGCAAATCGGGTTGAGGCGAAAAATTTGCCTCAGCCTGACTTGCCCCATTTTTTGCCACCCAAGCTCCATATCCCCCTACGCCGGCGCTGCCTGGTGTACGTCGTTTTTTTTCACGCACACCAGGCAGAGCCGGCGGCTGACGCCGGCTAACGTCATTGAATAAATACGGCGCCCGCATGGCGCTTCAGAATGGCGGTAGCCGCCGCTTTGCGTCAAAAAGTATAAATATGGCCCTAAATTACTCAAAATCAGTATTTATTTCTTCAAGTTTCTTTTTTTAGCTTCTTCTATTGCTACTGATTGTTTAAGTTTGCCTTCCAATTCCTCTATTTCAGTCAACAATGCAGCAACAATTTCTCTGGCTGTCTCTATAATCATAAACATCTAATCTCGTGAAAACCTATTTGAGATTAACAACCATTTCCCTAGGAATTGTTAGATCTCTACAAAATAGCCAGGAATATTCCTTACTCTCAAACCATTAGGAATAGTACCTGCTTTGAGATACTCCAGTGAGAATTCAGCATGGGCTTCCGTTCTGCGGGCTTTCTTTTTTTTAGATTCAGAAGTTTCAACCATTCATTATTCAAACTATTAGAGAACAGGGATTCTGACCCAGTGTTTAAACTGTTACCAATAATCCTCGAAAAATCTGCTTCTGAAAACCCAAAAGTTTTTCTACTCTCCATCAAAAAGATAACTAATAGATCACTGACTCTCTAGTGTGTCTTCTATAAATCAAGAATTTTGCAGCACTGATTACTGTTAGGGCACACTGAACCGATTTGAACGCAAGAGAACAGACGCATGGGTAAAATACCGCCAAACAAAGTTTTTTTTATGACTACAACCAACCCTGACAGCAAATTGCTGTAAGTAAACAAAACAAAGTAAAACACGGGGACCCTGACCATATAAGGAGAAAGATTCAGGGAGAAGTGCACTAAGTGAACAATGTATCACTCTTCTATATAATTAAGAGAGGCAGATCAATCAAACACAACACAGCCTTATAAATTCCTTCTTCTTTTTATAACCAAAACCTTAATTATACATAAGTATAAAAGATCATACAAAATCTCTTTGAACAAACTTAGGAAAAACACCCCCTTTTTTTCTTTTTTTATTAGAGACAAACTAAAATTATCAAATAGACAAAACAAGACCAGAGACGACACTCACATACAAAACAGCATACAAGCACACAACATAACATAAAAACGATTACACATCTCACAATATTCCTTGGAACATCATCAATGGACCGCAAATCTATTTTTGCAATCGATAACAACCACAAATATGAATCACAGTCAATATCATACTAGAGCATAAATGGTCTCCAAAGAGTCTTCAATAAATAGCTCCATCAAAGGCTATTGCACCAAAGATCGAGTTGATATCACACAGATCAATGCTTATAATATCAGTTTAAATATTAAATCCAGTAAATTTTCAGAGTAGAGATCTTTGTAGGAGATACAGCTCAATTGTTAGTATGTCATCATACTCGCCGACACGCGTTTCGGTGGGCTTACATGTCCAAGAAAATACATCTTGCTCACAGCCACCTTCATCAGGGCATTAAGTCCATAGTGGTGCATTGCGTCGTCTCTTCGGTTCTATATGTATTTAAAAACACAGACATTTGTCTACTTCAATAATATACCATATAATTAGAGGGCAAAAAATGCGTCTGTTCACTTGTGCACCAAACCGGAGTCTGTGAGAGTAAAAAACTTTCCCAACCGATAGTGCACATAAACCGAAAACCAACCGAAATCTCCAGTGCTGACACTATAGAAAGATAGAATACAGAATACCGAAGCCCCTACCAAACCGAGACCAGACAAGGAATAGCACACCAAAAATATCGAAGTTGCTTACCCAGTTGGCATAAACCAAATGTCTTGCCTCAAATAAGGAAAAACTGGGCCACAGATGCTATAGATGATAGAAAAATAATCTTTCAGGCTCAGTCGTCGAACTTCATAAAGTACGGCGCATGGAAATGTCAACACGCCGCTAAAGACATAATTATTCACAGCGCTACTTACCCGAAAAAAGTGGTCCTATATCCAGGGTATACATGCTAATCCACATATTCATTAACACGCAGCAGTCTTTGGCGTGTTTAAAAGCCGGGCAACAACATAAAAAACCATAAGGGAAATAAAGAAATGATACGCATACCATACAGAGTTTTGTTCAAACAGTGGCGGCCATCTAGTGGAGCGTACATCCATCAAATAATAGAAAAGACACAAAAAAGGATACTACTTAAAAAGGAATATTAAGTAAAACCAAGAAATAAATATAAAGGAAGGCACTCAAAATCTAAACAAAGTCAGAGAGAACAAGCCTAAAACTATCTAAGATGAGCCCAAGCAAGTCTCAGCAAAACTTGTTATCTGGAAGGCTTTAAAGGGGATTGCACCAGGTGATCTCTTCGTTAAGCCCACTCATGAAGGTCTCTAGAAAACAAATTCAAAAGACCTCTTTCCTTTTCCTCAGTTGTTCAGAACCAATCAAGTCTCTCGAAGATATTTTCTCAAGAATAATCCATCTAATCTCGTCCTCATTGTGATTGAATTAACAGAGTATCCTTCAAAGCAGATTTGACCTAAAGCCAAAGATCAACTAACGACACACATGGGGATAGTCCAGCTAATGCTCTGTGGAAGTTTAATAAGGCTTACAACAGGGCAACCTTGGTGTGCTTAAAAACTTTATGAATCAGTAATAGGAACCAGGCAGCTTTCATCACAACATGTGTACACAGGGTGGGCTTGAAAATTCTCACTGCAACAGGGAACATCAGTGCCTCTGTGCTAATCAATCTCACAGCTAGTCACCATGCAAGCACCATCAAAAGGTGGCAGCAGAAGTGAACCTGTTTGTGGACCATCAGGGCACAAATATGTTTTGTCCTCACATACACATTGGCAAACCTTGTTTGTTGTGCTGGAAGCTCTGTACCGAATCCATACATACAGCCACAGCACACTGTCACTGTTTGGCAACAATGAATACATGCAAAACCAAACAAGACTGGATTAGGCAATTTGAATACATGTCCCAGAACTGAATTAGATAAGTAAAATGATTAAACTATACCATTTATTTGAGGATTCATCGTAGACCTACCAGACACAATACCCCAAAGAGAGGGAATGGAAAGCAACTATGAGACAAATGTACCCACATGGAACCTCTGTGTTTAACACTAAGACAGGAACCAGTCAGGCTCACAGGATGCAGGCTCTGTCAGGAACAAACATGAACAAGGCAAATACACAGTGAGCAGACTCTGACTGGGAAAAGCTGGAACAACACTGTGGGAACTAAAATCTGTTTGTGCTGTGGTCTGCAGCGTTACACAATCCCCCAAGGGCTCTGGTACACAAGTGATTTGTACGCCAATGCACAACAAGGAAATTCAGAAAATGGCAGCTTCTAAGCAGTTCCAGGCAGCAGCAAGGGCAGGACAGTGTCAAATGGCTGGTCTGCATGGAAGTGCTCAAAGGTGTGTGCAGCTCCAGTCTCTCACAAGCCCTGGAGTTGAGAATCAAGTTCAAAGGGCCAACTGGACCTTTCACATGGGAAGCAATGGACAGCTGGTTACAGGTCTTACTGGCTACCAGGCAGTGCATTATCTGACCGGAAGACCATGCAGACTGATGAACTATGACTTTGGCATGACATATTGAAGTGGGAAGCACACAGGAGTCAGAATGGGAGTCTGGGTGTGTGTAGATGAAGATTCTCAGGGTACAGATAGTCCATTTACAGGGCCCCCTAGAGAAGGGTGGGCAGAGACTTAAAACATGGCAGTGGCAGGACTTATTACCTGGGATGGACTGCGCAGGGCATGTCTTGTGAGCAATGCTTGTCATACCTGAAGCACTTGTGCTATCCATTTTCAGCTTAGATGGACTTCTTGTCACACATGTTCCTTGCAGAGATAGCTGATGTCACACTTACTGCTGTCAAGTGTCTGGTCATACATTCCTGTTACTAATGCAATAGCACATCCACTGCCTCATGTATGAAACACTTTTTACCTTATGATTGATGATGTCTTAGTTGTGTGTCATTTGCTGCCTTGTCAAACAACAGCAAAAGGAGGGGCAGTGCGGGAGGTTCGGAGAAAACAACTCCTGGTCCAGTGTGTAAGTCTCCCAATAATAGATCCAAATAATATACACACAGTTCCAAAACAACAAAAAGGGGGGTTCTCTAGACCAAAGGTTTCCAAAAAAAGGGGCAAATAATATGCTTGAAGCAAGAGCCCTCACTCACCTTCCGGTGACATGCTTCATCATAGGGCCATGCTCCTCGTCAGGCCGGCACTGCAATGCCTGATGGGCCCCACAGGGGGGCTCTTTGCCGGAGGTCTTTTGAAATTTGTTGTGAAACCGGTCAAGACGTGAAGAAGGATTGGTATAGAAAAAGTTAAAAATGACTAGGGGTTAAAATTGACTATTTATTCTGATATTAAAACCCCTGACATGATTAAAAACAATGCGTAGGGATATGGTAAATTAATGTCTACCCTCCCTAGAGAAAATATACAATTTAATGAGTCTCGTAGTGAGAAAGGTACAAAGGGAGAGAACACAGAATCCCTGTGTCACTCAGTCAAAGGGTCAACATGTTTCTCGCTTCTTTTAGTCAATAATGATCTCATGCGATTCTTCAGGACCTTAGTACGTACCTAATCCTTATGATTTTTTTTTTTATTCGAGTCCCCTACTAGGGAAGTCAAAAATCTAAAAGGTAAAAAGGAAACCAATATCAAAGAGTTACTTATTCATCAACAATTGTATTTATTACTCTCCCAAACAGTTACCCTATACCCTTGTGGAGGATCCCAAGAAGGTGCCAGGTGACAAGGTGCCATGGTGATAAACTAATAAAAAACAACTGATGAAGATAAATCGATGCTACTGGTGGGCCCCACCGGGGAAACATCAGGCTCAGAAATCCACTATGGTCTAAACATATACATATATAAAAAAAAGCTTTAAATGACACATGGACTGGGAAGATTATTATCTTATCGAAAACCAAGACAGGCATAATGTAGAGCAGAAAACTAACTTCCTATAAAGGTTGGAAAAGAGTGGTACTGCTCTGATGACGAGAAAAAGGAAATATGAACAATAATCAAATTTATCAAAACGGAAAACAAAGCCCCAGCTGTGGGACAGTGGCATACTCAAATACAATAAGTAATAATAATGCAAGGGTAATCGCACACGTTATATCATATTTATAGAAAGAAACGTCAGCACACAAGCCCCTCGTAAATACAGTGTAGATTTGTAAAACGGCATGCAGAGCAAGCTAAACAAACCCTTCTGACGATAAAAAAGAGAGAAAGTGAACGTGCGGGACATCTAGCACATTTGCTGCACGGCCTTCAATACGAAGTAACCGGGCGTTTATCTAGATAAAGGAAAAAGGAGAAAACGGTCCGTCATTTGCTGCATTGTACCATGTTGGAGACATGGATGTGTCTCATAGCTGTGGTCCTCTGATATTTCCCTTTAAATATGAAACAGACAGGATATATTTCATTTACACTGTGTGTGATGTTGGCTGTACATTCATACCCATCAAATGTGATGTGGCTTTTTCAGTATCCTAATCTGTATTTCTGCAATGCTTCATAAGTCTAAACTTAGATTATGATTCCTAGGGATCATGTGATGCATAAAAAACTACCCAGAGCATGATTGACTGATGAAGTTAGGTGTTTAATGACATATGATAACAAAGTGGTGATGGTGACTATAGTTGGAAGAAGTTTTGTACAATGTGTGTCTCCGAAGTAATCCTTCAGCTGTGTTTGGATGTTCCCCCTCATTTTCAAGGACAGCATCCCCCTCTTCCTCCTCTTCAGGCATTTGTGGGTCTGGTTCATAAAGGGGAATGTTCCTCCTTACACAAATGTTGTGCAGGATAGCACAGGTCAAAGTGATCTTGCAGACCATTTCAGGTGAATATAGGAGGCTGCCTCCGGTGATGTCCAGGCACCTGAATCTGGACTTCAGGATGCCAAATGTCCTCTCAACTATGGTGTGTGTCCTACGATGTGCCTCATTATAGGCACGCTCTGCTGCTGTGCTTGGGTTGGCAAATGGGGTCATGATCCATGGTTGGATCCCGTAACCCTGATCAGTTGAAAGAGAAAATGAGGGTAAATATTTTGTTGTTGGTTGCACCTTGATTATCACTTTGCATGGCAGTTGTTATCTTGTGTTGTCTGTGACTCATCAGTGTTTGTGGTATTGTGTGGGATCCTAGGCTTCTGTGATGTTCTTTCTGCATTAGGTTGTTTAACTATCAAAACTGGTGTTTGGCTGATTGACCTGATATCAGTGGTATATTTCGAAACTTGCTGTTCAGTGTATATCTCCCATGCATTATGTAATGTGAAAGAAGTGTCTGTGTGCCTTCACTGGAGGTGACATGATACTTCCACACACACAATTGATTCCACTGTGGTGGTAACACGGTTGCACTATATGGACTGAACATCCCATCCAATCTGACATATGTAATTGCAGGTGAAATGCAACAGTGAGGCTCTTTGATTTGGCTTGGTAACAGTGCACAACATATCTCCATAAGTTGGCAGCACACAATTTCCCATGTGTGACAAGTTCTATGCAAGCCCTATTTTGTGCCCTCACCGATTTGGCTCATGTGCAAACATGTACCTACGCTATTGAATTTGCTCCAGGTAAGCTGGCTAACTTGGTTGTGGGGGTGAAGGTTTTAGTGTCAGAAGGTCCATGTGCCTGTACATCTGTTATATATATATGGGGAATTGTCTCAATCCGAATGTGTAGCAGTGTGCACTTTGCATTAGGGTCATATCCACATGTTTTCATAGCACAGTCCACTTCCTTATTGCTAGCGGGCAATGTCTCCCTAGGAGTGATGTGAGATGTTGGTACTGCCTTAATGATTCCATGTCACCTTCATTAGAGTCAGCATCATCATGCTATGTGTGTCATGGTATGTGACCTTCAGCAAAACACACTACACACCCCTTACACAGGACGTATTGCTTGGAAGGGTGTGTAATTGAGAGTAATTGATGTGATATTGAGAGATTCATCTTCCAAGTTATACTGCCAGTTAAGGCCATGTCATTGTCACTGTGTGGTTTTAAATAGGTCCCATGTGGCTCTGGAGTGGCATCTCTTGTTATTTGCAACTGTCATTTGTCCATAGGGGTGTATCCCATTGGATCAGGATATCAAACATGACTACCAGTGTCACAACCTCAGTGTCTTCCTGGCCATGTGTCAATGTAGCGGTGTATGTGTTGTGTGTCCTACAGGTTTGGTGTGCTGCGTGTAAATTACTAGATTTATGTTCTTACCAACAAGTAGGCCATTGCCGTAGCGTCCATCCTGGAAGTGCTGATTGATGGTGCTGTGGCGGAAGATAAGTGAATCATGTACACTCCCAGGATACTTTGCCATGATGTTGGTGATCAATCCGCAGTGATCCACAATGGCCTGCACATTGAAGGAGTGTGTGTGCTTCCTGTTGCGGTAGAGATGCTCTGTTGCAGCAGGTGGCATAATCCGTACATGTGTGCAGTCAATGGCACCAAGCACGTGCGGGAAGCCATTGATTTGATAAAACCCCTGTGAGATGTGTTGAGATGCAATTTGAGACCTACTTCATTAATATTCATGAGGTGAGTGAGATATTGACTCACTATTAATCAGATTTTTAGGAACCCACTTATTAGTATGTCGGTTGATTTTTAAAAATCTTTACGGATCGCACAAATACTGGTCACAACTTGCAACCAGTAAATAGTAGAAACAGACCCATGCCCTTTTAATTGTGAATGGAGCTGATTCCAACCTCTAGGGGTGTTATTACTGAGGGGAAGGTAGATTTACACATTATGGCCCTCATTCTGACCTTGGCGGGCGGCGGAGGCCGCCCGCCAAAGTCCCGCCGTCAGGTTACCGTTCCGCGGTCGAAAGACCGCGGCGGTAATTCTGACATTCCCGCTGGGCTGGCGGGCGGCCGCCTTCAGGCCACCCGCCAGCCCAGCGGGAAAGAGGCTTCCACGATGAAGCCGGCTCGGAATCGAGCCGGCGGAGTGAAAGCTGTGCGACGGGTGCAGTTGCACCCGTCGCGTATTTCACTGTCTGCGCAGCAGACAGTGAAATACATTTAGGGGCCCTCTTACGGGGGCCCCTGCAGTGCCCATGCCAGTGGCATGGGCACTGCAGGGGCCCCCAGGGGCCCCGCGACCCCCCCTACCGCCATCCGGTTCCCGGCGGGCGGACCGCCGGGAACTGGATGGCGGTAGGGGGGGTCGGAATCCCCTCGGCGGCGCAGCTAGCTGCGCCGCCTTGGAGGATTCCAATGGGCGGCAGTACACTGGCGGGTGACCGCCAGTGTTGCCGGTCCGACCGCGGCTTTACCGCCGCGGTCGGAATGCCCATTGGAGCACCGCCGGCCTGTCGGCGGTGCTCCCGCGGTCCTCCAACCCGGCGGTCATGGACCGCCAGGGTTGGAATGACCACCTATGTTTTTTCCGCTAGCAATGCTTCCTATATGAATTTGATTTGTACTGGACAATCCTCTTGCTGACTTTCCAAGATAATAGACATGAGACTCCTAAGTAGCTGCCTTATTAGTGATAGACAGATGACACTTTGTCATCCATGTACACAGCTATATTGGCATGTGATGGAGCACGTTGTGCATGCCACATTGGTAAGCCATCTCTGGCATGACATCCCAATCAGCAAAAAATACTGCACCACGATACTTCTAAAACTGCTAGTACAGTCTATCTCTGAAGGACTTCCTAATGTGTGCTCTCTTGATGGTACGTGACCATCCTTATCTGTTGACTGTCCACTACCCTTCTTGCATACCCTTGTTCTTGATTCTAGTCATGATCTGTCAGGTGGGCTTTCCAAAACACAAACAATAGGCCAGCATGTGGAATAAAATAGCATTGTGACCCCAGGCTGACCTGTTTGTTTCACTTTAATCTCCTTGCACCCACTTGAATAATTGTCATATTAGAAAAGAAGAGCTGGATGGGTAGTATTTGTGTTGTCAAAGGTGGATGACCATATGTTATGACATTAAGGGGCATATTTATACTCCGTTTGCGCCGAATTAGCGTCGTTTTTTTCGACGCAAATTCGGCGCAAAACTAACGCCATATTTATACTTTGGCGTTAGACGCGTCTAGCGCCAAAGTATTGGCAAATAGCGTCATTTTTTTGCGTGAACGCCTTCCTTGCGTTAATGAGATGCAAGGAAGGCGTTCCCGTCTAAAAAAATGACGGCGTCGCAAATGCGTCGTATTTATACTCCCGGGCAAAAATCACGCCCGGGAGTTGGCGGGTCAAAAAACCCCGCATTTGCGCCACTATTTAACACCTGGGTCAGGGTAGGCGTTAAGGGGCCTGTGGGCTCAAAATGAGCCCACAGGTGCCCTCCCCTGCCCCCAGGGACCCCCCCTGCCACCCCTGCCCACCCCAGGAGGACACCCAAGGATGGAGGGACCCACCCCAGGGACATTCAGGTAAGTTCAGGTAAGTATAATTTTCTATATTTTTTAATTTTTTTGGGGTGGCATAGGGGGGCCTTATTTGTGCCCCCCTACATGCCACTATGCCCAATGACCATGCCCAGGGGACACAAGTCCCCTGGGCATGGCCATTGGGCAAGGGGGCATGACTCCTGTCTTTACTAAGACAGGAGTCATGAAATGGCATCTGGGCGTCGTAAAAAAATGGCGCAAATCGGGTTTAGGCGATTTTTCTGCCTCAACCTGACTTGCCCCATTTTAAGACACCCTAACGTCATTTTTGCCCAACGCCGGCGCTGCCTGGTCTACGTGTTTTTTTTCCACGCACACCAGGCAGCGCCGGTCTGCTTGCGCCGGCTAACGGCATTCAATAAATACGGCGCCCGCATGGTGCTTCAGAATGGCGTTAGCCGGCGCAAATATTTTTGACGCTAAACTGCGTTAGCGCAGTTTAGCGTCAAAAAGTATAAATACGGGCCTAATTGTTTTAGATGACAACAGCACTGATCTCTGTTTGCTGTTACAGCTCTATGGCTCAGACTATCTAGAACACAACTGTATCCTTGTCCATCTCAATCTCTGTTTCACACTGTGATATGTTCCTCTTGTATAATGTGTTTATAACCTATACCTACCGCTTTGTGAAATATATGCCTTAAACATGATTTCAATCAAGTAAAAAGAAATTTCACAAAAGAAATATAATTGTTAATCAATAGTTATTATGACCGGTCCTATCTCTGAGTAGGTGTAGCTAGACATTTTACCAACAGACTAGGATGTTAGTATATCTAATGCCCGGGTTACTTACCAATAAGTCTCTTTACTCTGATTCTTTTTCACTCATCCCATTATTTAATATTTGAGTGAAGGTGCCCATTCGCTCTATAGAGGCCACTGCTGTCAAACTGTTTTCATCTTCTATGAGAGGTCGAATGAACGCTTAAAAATGATTTCCATACCCAAACCTCTTCCTGTTTTATGTTACGCCTTAAGGGGAGTGATGAAGGAATGGGGTGGGATGAGGGGGTTGTAAGTAATGGTACGAGTAACTGTAAATCACAGTAAAGAAGGTACCTGTAAGTAAACCATGCATACCTCCTTTTCTTTCATTCTAGTCATACTCCTTAGTATTTGAGGCATGCCTCTTCATCAGCCCAAAGAAAATAACACTTCAAACCATACATTTCAGTGCAGAATGTTATTGTCATACAATACCTTATAATCATCTTCTGCAGATTTGTGATTTCATCACTCTCATGTACAACACTCATTTCTAGAACACAAACAGCAAGTAAAAATAGTCATGTGTCAACAGAAACTAAAAGAAAAAATAGAACATCTAAGTGAACATTGACCCTAAAATAAGCTGAGAACCAAAGGATAATTCAGAGCAACATTAAACCTGTAATGTGACACAAAGGTTGAAGTTGAAGATTAGGTAGTGGCTCTGCAGATGTCTCAAATGTAAGCACCTTCCTACTTGGTCAAGGAAGCTGCCATGCATCTAGGAGAATTAGCTTTTATTCAATATGGTATTTCCTTACCATCTGCCTGATAACTTGAAAAAAATAACCATCTTCAATCTTCCAGCCAAAGTGGAAGACAATGGTTTCTCTCCTCTTTTCACAAGGCCAGAATAATGAATAAACAGTCAGAGTTTCTTAACTATGCTGGCCTAGTGAGATTGATTTTAAGGGCTCTTATCACATCAGAGAGGTGTAATAAAGGGTCCTCAAAATTCCCTTTCTGTTGTAATACAGAGAGAATTATCTCTTGGCCCTTAGAGAAGATTGAATTGACTTTGGTGTAAAAGCCTCTGATGCGATGAAAGGACTATCCTGTCATTGATAACCTTTAGGAATGACGGCAAACCCGATTGTTTAGCCTCCTTGGCGTGATAATTGCAACCAAAAGGAGTACTTTTAGGGTAAGGACTTTCTTTTTTAGATACTTCCTCTAAAGACTCACAAGGACGTATCTGGAGGTGAGAAAGAACTAGAATGAAGTCCAAAGAAGAAAAAATAGTTTGCGCTCTACATTTTAGGAGTGCAAACTCCTTTATTGGCTTGGAAGCCATTTGCTCTCCCGAAGATAGGGTATCCCATGGAGATTGAAATGAAGACCAGTAATGTTTAAGGGTAGCGACAGCCAACCCTTTCTAAAAACCCTCCTGCAGGAACTGAAAAATGTCTAGTGCAGGTCTTGGGCAGGTGCAGGAAAGGACTATGGAAGCTTCTTGCATCGTTGAAGCTCAAATAGGAGGTCAGCCAAATGCCTCTTGAGTCACTTCTAGAGATCCTGGTTTCAAGGCAAGCAAGTCCAGTCTTACTACTTCAGACAGAAGGGCAGTCATTCTTCTGAATCTCCCACATGTCAAGGAGTGTCGTGATGATGAGGGGTTCTGAGGGTGCCAATTGTATACCCAGTGCCCCCTGTGTGATGGGTTCCCTCTATTTGTCTACCCCAAACTGGTTATAGTACTTTCTTCCTCTGGGTTTGGCTTAAAAATGTCTAGGATGAAAAAGGGCAAGCTGACCAAGGTATGAGCTGCATTTGCCAGCGACAGGGCAGGCAGCTTCATACATCAGGTAGGAGGGTGGGCAAAGCACAATCCCCCAGGCCATCCTGCTTAGAAGAGGAACACTCATTCCTACACATAGTCAAGGTCCTTTTGTCCCAATGTCTGGAAGGAATAAACATTACACCACAGGACAGCCATTAACTGTCATGTGACCCTGGGCACTGGCAGGTTGGCTTATTTCTTTAAGGATAAAAAAGTGCCAATTTTGTTAAAGTGTTTTTTTATTAATAGTTACTTAAAATATGACTTTACCAATAAAGAGGTTTTAAATTTCAATTCCAATGAGGTGAAGAACTATTTCCCTTTCTTCTCCCAAACTGAAATTATCATTTATTAAGAGTAATAGGGTAAACCAGTATTAGTCTATGGAAGAGATAGCCTTGTTACAGAGAAACACAAATTCAGGAAATTTTTACTGCCATCACCTATACAACTGAGGAACACGTCATTCTTAAAAAAAAATAGTATGAGCCCTGTCCTTAGAGGCTTTAGGGCTACCGTAGGGGTGACCTATATGCATTTAAAAATTAAGTTTAGGCATGGCAAAAGGTTTATTTTGCTGGATCAAAATGGCAGTTTAATGGCTGACTTACAGGGTGCAGTGGCAAGCCAATAACATGTTTTTGAAGATTACCTTAGTAGTGGGAACAATGAATGCTGCAGGCCCACTAGTAGCTGTTAAAAACTACGTGAGGCACTCGGACCAAAATAAAAATACCATTTAACAAAATGGGATAATAAATGTCATGAAGAGTGTTGGAAAATGGGTTATTGGTAAGTGCAGGTAGGTACCTACACTTAGCAACAGGCCACTAACCTCCACTTAGGCCCAGTTAGGTCTCAGTAAATTAAACCCAGCTTGGCAACGAGCGTCAAGGCTTAACTTAGGAGACAGAGTGTAAAGCAGTCAAATATCACAAAACAGTAATTAAATAAAACACAGGAAACAGTTTAAAAATCCAAAACCAATTTATGAAAATAGATTATATTGTTATCTTTAAAATGACACAAAAACAAATAAAATCGGATAAAGGGACCGGAGACATGAATTTTTAAAGAATTATTGTTTTTTAGCGCCTAGAAACAAAAAGCGTCAATCAGGTCATCTGGTTGCACCTCGACCGGGGCAAAGTAAAAGTTTCAGGCCGACCGCGATGGAGCCCGGCTCGGCTACAGGTCGCGAGAGGCCTCGGTCAAAAGTTTACCTTCACACTTAGTCGTTTTTCTGAAGATTTTTCTTCAGCGGGACGAACCTGCCAGTCCAATCCGACCTCCTGGAGCCCTTCTCCAGACACGCATCGCGGGAATCCTCGGTGGAGATTTTCACCTTCGGACGTAGTCATTTTTTCGAGTTGAAAATCCTTCGACCGGGGTAAACCTGGACCTTGATCCGACGTCCATGGAGCCCTCCTCGGTTACGCTGGCTGGGAGGTCCAGGTCAACTTTTTCCCTTCGGACTTAGTCTCTTTTTTGGAGATTTTCTTTACCTGGACGAACCTGCAAATCAGGCGGGATTGCGGTTGAGACAAGCCGGCTAGAGTTGCCGCGGCGGGTCGGTCCCTCTATGAAGCTTTTATTCAAAACTTGTCAAAACTTCTCCAAACTTCTGGGGCTTCTCCCAGATGTCCTTTTAAGGTTCTTTTGGGGTCCACAGCTCACCCCAAGGGTCCAGAAGCTCTGAGATGATCCTTTGGGTGCGGACTGCAACTCCCAGAATGCACCTGCGCAAACTCCTTTTTGTCCACTGGGCAGTGGCCAGCTGGTTGATTTCTTCAGGAGTTGGTGCAGGGGACTCTGGTTAGCAATTTTTCACCTGTAGCAAACAGGGAGTCTCTCCTTGAACCAGTTGAAGTCAGGCAAAGTCCTTCTTGTGGTGAAGCCCAAGTGTGCAGCTGGTGCAGTCCTTCTGAGTGCAGGTTCCAGGTGCAGGCCAGGGGTCCAGCAGGGCAGTCCTTCTCCTTTGGTTCTTCCTTGTTGGAATCTGATGGGGATCTGAGGTGTGGGTGCAGGTCTGCCAGTTTGATCCTTGCTCCTGGGTGACAATCAGGGGGTCCTGGTTCTCCAATAAGGTGCAGGGTCCTTCCCCCGTGATGACCACTTCCTGGGAAGTGTGGCAAAAATCAATCCCAGGAGGCAACATTCTTCAAAAATCCATCATGGCTGAATCTGATTTTTGGAGGTTACATCTGGCTGAGCCCACCCACTGGTGTGGCTAAAAATCATAAACACACCCCTCTCCTGCCCTCTCCTAATCTAATCAAGGGGGCTCCTACTTGTCTGGGGTTGCAGGATGTGGGGGTGTTGCTGGTTGCTCCAAATGTCTGTCTCTGCCTTTGAAGACCAGTTTGGCAGCCCTCCCCTTTCCTGCCTCACCATCTGCTGAGGGGAGATTCCCTCCCAAAGGCACATCCCTTTGTGTGAAGCCAGGCCACTTCACACCTCATCAAGGCTAGAGGCTGGCCAATCAGAGCACAGCAGCAAAAACAATGCAGGGCTGAAATTGGCAACTTTTCAGGTAAAGTTTAAAAATATTTACCTGAACAAGTTATATTAAATCCAACAACTGGAAGTTGTGGGGTTTATTATAACAATTAAACTCTTGGTATCCATCATTTAAGGGGAATTTAAAAATTAAAATAAAGTCTCCCCATTCTAGCCTATGGAGGCCATTCACTACAATGAGGGAAAAACGAATGTGGCTGTTTTTACCTCAACATGGCTTATAAAACTATTTTTATAAGGTCCCTGCTTATAGTTGCATGGCACCCAGCCCTAGGGGCACATAGGGCACACCTTAGGGGTGACTTACCTATAAAAATAAGGTAGTTTAAGACTTTGGAACTACTTTTAATTCCAAAGTCGAATTTGCATATAACTTTCATTTAAAAGCAGCCAGCAAGGCAGGCCTGCCTTTAAAATGACACTGGGCACCTCAGCAGTGCACCTATGGGTGCACTACCTATGCTGTGGTCCCTAAACCTACATGCCCTACCATATACTAGGGACTTATAGGTAGGTTAACTTAGCCAATTATAACTAACCTAATTTGCATATCATTTTACACAGAGCATTGGCCCTGGGACTAGTAAGCAGTACCCAGGGCACAGCCAAGAGTCATTAACCACCAGTACCTGTCCAAAAAGTGTGGGGGTGACCAGGGCAAAAAGGAGGACTTTCCTACAAACATTGTATATACTTCAATTTGACGCTTCACAGTCCAAAAGATAGATCAAGGATCAGTTCTTGATGCATTCTCCAGTCTTTATATTTTTTTTAACGAAAATTCCTCAATCGGATATGTCATATTCATGTGATACTGTAAAAATATTCTCTGGTACTTAGTTGATCAAATTCTTGAACAATCAGCCAGTTCTCGGACAAAACACCGACACGTGTTTCATCTTGCGAAAATACCCCAACGACTTCTTCAGGGCTGAAATTTTCACCAAAACAGAGCACTTGAGTTGGAAAACAAAATGCCAGAATAATAAAGCAAAAACTATCACCAAACCTAAAAAACTCTGTGAAAAACAGAAGCTGCAATCCCAATGGGAGATTCCTGGACTCCCAAATTGGAAAACAACCACTGGAAAGTGAAAAGGACAAAGCTCACAGATCCTCAGTGTGATAGTTATATTCTCATTCCAGAATCCCAGAGAAAATATCATGTGTACCATCAAACTATGGTGGTCATTACAACCCTGGCGGTCGATGTTAAAGCGGCAGTAAAACCGCCAACAGCCCGGCGGTTAAAAAAAATGGAATTACGACCGTGGCGGAAACTTCCAACATAGACAGCCACTTCAACACTCCGACCGCCATGGCGGTACAAACAAACACCACGGCGGTAACCGCCAACAGACAGGCGGAGGACAATGTACCGCCCACACTATTACAACCCACCAATCCGCCACCTTTTCCGGGGCAGATTCACCATGAACAAAAACATGGTGGAAACAGGACTTCGAAGGGAAAACGCTCACCTCTACACACCCCACGAGGAACCAGGACGCCATGGAACCGGAGCTCCAAATTCTGCCAGCCTTTATCTTCCTGCTCCTCTACCAGGATCACGAATGCCGGCGGCGAAGACAACGGTGAGTACTGCACCTATGACACAGGGGAGGGGGGAGGGAAAAAACAGTGACACACACATGCAACACGCAAAACCCCTACCCCTACCCACAACAACACACACACAAGTACATGTTGATACATCACAGTTACACCCCCCAACCCCCTCTGAGTCGAATAATTGTGATATATTCAAAGACATGAATCAAAAATATATACAAATATATACATTTATACTATATACAAATATATACACCAAAAACACAAGTCCAAGGGATTCCACCATCATAGTCCGTGGATCACTGGGCCCAAAAGGCATGGGGGAGGCCCACACAAGATACCCGAACAAGACGGAGAGAACACTGCAGGGACGTCAGTTGGAAATAAAACAGGCACCTCAGGGGGAAGTGAAGCGGGGGCACCTCAACCGGTTGAGTGCACAACGCCAGATCCACGAGGGGGCTCCATGCCCACAGTGCAATCCTGGGGAGTTCAAAAGCCAAAGTCTCTCAAGTCTCTACAGTGGGTGGTTTGCCCACTGTTCAATCCTGGGGAGTGCAAAGCCACAGTCTCTCAAGTCTCTACAGTGGGTGGTTTGCCCACTGTTCAATCCTGGGGAGTGCAAAGTCACAGTCTCTCAAGACTTTCCAGTGGGTGGTTTGCCCACTGTTCAATCCTGGGGAGTGCAAAGCCACAGTCTCTCAAGTCTCACAAGTGGGTGGTTTGCCCACTGTTGAATCCTGGGGAGTGCAAAGCCACAGTCTCTCAAGTCGATAACATTCTCCACTGGTTCTGGAGGGGGCTTTGTGCCGAGAGTGCTTCATCCTGCCAAGGACAGAGGTAGGAGCTTTGTGCCCAGAGTGCTTCATCCTACCAAGGACTGAGGTAGTGGATGTAAATCTCCACTGGTTCTGGAGGGGGCTTTGTGTACAGAGTGCTTCATCCTGCCAAGGACATGGGTAGTGGATGTAAATCTCCACTGGTTCTGGAGCGGGCTTTGTGCCCAGAGTGCTTCATCCTGCCAAGGACTGAGGTAGTGGATGCCTTTCTCCACTGGTTCTGGAGGGGGCTTTGTGCCCAGAGTGCTTCATCCTGCCAAGGACAGAGGTAGTGGATGCCTTACTCCACTGGTTCTGGAGGGGACTTTGTGCCCAGAGTGCTTCATCCTGCTCGTGGCGGTCTTAGTAGCGTCAAAGCTTTTGGCGCTCATTGTCCTGCGGTGCTGGTGGCGGCGGTGTCCTGTTCAGTGGTGCTTGTGGCGGTCTTGTCCTGTTCAGCAGTGCTGGTGGCGGCGGTGTCCTTGGCAGTGGTGCTTGTGGCGGCGGTGTCCTTGGCAGCGGTTCTGCTGGTGGCGGTCTTGTCCTGTTCAGCGGTGCTGGTGGCGGCAGTGTCCTGTTCAGCGGTGCTTGTGGCAGGCTTGTCTTGTTCAGCGGTGCTGGTGGTGGCGGTGTCCTTGGCAGCGGTGCTTGTGGCAGCGGTGTCCTTGGCAGCTGTTCAGCTGATGGCGGTCTTGTCCTGTTCAGCGGTGCTGGTGGCGGCGGTGTCCTGTTCAGCGGTGCTAATAGCGGCGGTGTCCTTGGCAGCGGTTCAGCTGGTGTCAGTCTTGTCCTGGCCTGCGGGGCTGCTGACGGTCGCCTCCTGGACAGCGGGGCTGCTGCTGGCGGTCCTGTCTGTGGCAGCGGGGCTGCTGGCGGTCTTCTCCTGGGCAGCGGGGCTGCTGCTGGTGGTCCTGTCTGTGGCAGCGGGGCTGTTGGCAGTCTTCTCCTGGGCAGTGTGGCTGCTGCTGGCGGTCGCCTCCTGGTCTGCGGGGCTGCTGCTGGCAGTCCTGTCTGTGGCAGCGAGGCTGCTGGTGGTCTTCTTCTGGGCAGCGGGGCTGCTGCTGGTGGTCCTGTCTGTGGCAGCGGGGCTGTTGGCAGTCTTCTCCTGGGCAGTGTGGCTGCTGCTGGCGGTCGCCTCCTGGGCAGCGGGGCTGCTGCTGGCTGTCCTGTCTGTGGCAGCGGGGCTGCTGGCGGTCTTCTCCTGGGCAGTGTGGCTGCTGCTGGAGGTCGCCTCCTGGGCAGCGGGGCTGCTGCTGGCAGTCCTGTCTGTGGCAGCGGGGCTGCTGGCAGTCTTCTCCTGGGCAGCAGGACTGCTGCTGGTAGTCCTGTCTGTGGCAGCGGGGCTGCTGGCGGTCTTCTCCTGGGCAGTGTGGCTGCTGCTGGCGGTCGCCTCCTGAGCAGCGGGGCTGCTGGCGGTCTTCTCCGCCGTGCTGATCTTCCCAGACCTGCCGGTTTTGCTGTGTCCCTTCCCCACCTTGGATGGTGTCGCAGCTGTCTCCACACTCCCAACTGGACCCCTGGGAGCGGGTTTGGTGGCTGATTTCTTTACCCTCTCCCGCCGGGCACTGGCCAACTTTTGATGCTTGACAGGTGGGAGACTGTCTGTGCTCTGGCTCCTTGCCACACCGGCTGCCCTGCTGCCTGGTGCACTCCATAATCCGGTGACTACTGGCAGCACTGGTCCCGCCGATGTTGTGGCTGAGGTGCTAGGGTGGGACCTGGAGAGTCGGGCCCTAGGAGACTGAAGGGGTGGGGGAGGTGAGGGAAAGAGGTCAAGGTTGGACAGGAAAAGTTTTTTGGACACACTGGGACGGGTAGCTGGAGGAGGTTTGGAAGTGGAGGTAGTAGTTGTAGGAGGTGTTAATTTGGTGACTTTGGGTGAAGGTGCATGGGCTGGAGGCTGTCGTGAGGTGGATGGCTGCATTTGTGTACCTTGGGAGGTGGCCTCACAGACACACTTGAAGAGGACACAGGGGATGTGTGAATGGTAGTGGGGGTGGTGACTGCACGTGAGCAAAGTGTGGTGGTGTGTGTGCTGGTGATGGACGTAGTGGCTGAGGATGTAGTGCATGCAGGTGTGAGTGGAGACGAGACAGGGAGGGAGGAGGGAGACGAGGAGGAGGGGGACACAGTGGAGGCAGTGGATGTTGGTGTGTCTGTATGTGTGTGATGCTTGCGTGAGTGCCTGTGGGATATGTGGTGCTTATGTTTACCAGAGCTTCCATTGTGTGTTGAGGTGTGTGCATGCTGGTCTGATGGTGTGCTTGGAATAGGCTGAGGTTCAGGGGTGTGGGTCTGGGTGGAGGAAGTTGGGGGGGGGAGGCTAGAGACAGGGACAATGGCTGCCATCAGTTCTGAGGCCAGAGTCTGAAAAGCTCGCTGAAGGGCTGCCTGACCAGAGTGAATGCCCTCCAGGAATGCATTGGTTTGTTGCAACTGCCTCTCTACACCCTGGATGGCATTCAAAATGGTAGACTGCCCAACAGTGAGGGACCTGAGGAGGTCAATGGCCTCCTCACTGAGGGCAGGGGTAGGGGTGACTGGGGTAGGGCCTGAGGTGCCTGGGGCGAAGGTGATGCCCACCCTCCTGGGTGAGCGGGCACGGGGCAAAACTGAGGGGCTGCTGGGAGGGCGGTGCTGGTAGGGGGGTGGCGGCTGTACCTGTAGATGTGGGGGGCACAGATGGGGCCGCCACCACAAGGGAGATCCCATCGGAGGAGGAGTCCTTTTCGCTGGTGTCAGCTCCTGTCCCCGCCGTGGAGCACCCCTCGCCCTCCGTCCCACTGGTGAGTCCATAGTCTCACCCTCCATGGCCATGTGGGATGCAGTTCCCTCCTGCTCCGGTGCCACTGCTCCTCCGCCTGATGGTGCTAATGCACACAATAACAGGGAGACCACAAAAAGGAGGGGGGAAGACAGAAGAAAGACATGTTCAGTGCATGCAATACCGCTGCTGTTGGCGGACACGACAGACACAGAATCCCCCTGCACTACGCCGCGCACTTGGGGGTCACTATTCAATCCCTGGGGCATGGCTTACAAGGCTATAGCCGATTTCTGCACACATGGATGTCACAGGAGCCTGACTAGGTGTAGTTGGCACTGTACACAGATGGGGTGGGGTGCCACAGGGCCTGGCTGAAGAAGGGAACTTAACTACCAAACTCGCCCTGGCCTAAGGGAACCCACAGCCCACCTCCCCCACCCAGACACACAACCCCCATGGACATGGCTCCTGTCTCAGTAAAGACAGGAATCATGCCCACCACCCCAATGGCCATGCCCAGGGGACAAATGTAGGGGGCCCCAGGTTAAGGCCCCCGAGAGGGAATAAAAAGAACAAAATATATACTGACCGGGACCTACCTGGGATTGGTCCCCCTTCCTGCGGTGTCCCTCTGGTGTGGGTGGGGCTGGGTGGGGGTGTCCCTGTGGCCAGGGAAGGGCACTTCTGGGCTCTTTGCATGGTCTCTGCCCATGGAAACATGCCCACAGGTCCCCTAACGCCTGCCCATACCCAGGCGTTAAATAATGGCGCTAAGCAAGCTTAGCACCACTATTTAAGGCCCCATCCCCATGTGCTTGATTTTAGCACAGGGGGATAAATATGGCGCTAAGGCCATATCGTCATTTTTTGTCCGGGAACGCCTACCCTGCATCTCATTGACGCAAGGTAGGTTTCCACATCCAAAAAAATGACTAGACGCGTCTAGCTCCAAAGAATAAATGCGGAGTTAGGTTTGCTCTGAATTAGCATCAAAACAAATGACGGTAATTCAGCGGAAACTAGGTATAAATATGCCCCAGACTATCTAGCAAAGGAAGATGCAGCATTGGGTAACGAAGCCTACAGGGAATGTATAACCGCCCTCAAAAGTGCAAGAATGAGTAAAGGATGCATGGCAAGATGGTGTTTGGGGCCTAAGCCACATTTAGGCCTTGTCTTTCTGCATAAATTAAGAAATGTATAATACATGATGTACAGTAATATCACATGTCTAGTGCAACCCACAAATGCAATCCTGTATATTAATCTATAATAGAGACTACATATAACAACAAAAGTAGCCTGTAATAAGGCAATGATGTTGAAAGTTGGTTTGAATTCCATTAAAGATGTTTGATTTTATGTCACAGTGTTCCTCTTCAGTCATACGAGCTGGCACACTCCGTACTGAATTGTTTTGAAAGGTGGTGCTCTGTTGCAGAGCTCTCTGTGCTTTTCCAAGACGAGGCTCTGTTGCATTGGCAGGAGGAAGTGTATGTCAGGGAGAAGCAATAAAGTAGGAAGAGAGCAGCAAAACTTGTCACCGAAAGATGGCCCCCATTGTCTGCTGTTTTTTGACCTGTGAGAATTATCTTGAAACTGTAAGTCATGTTGTTCTTCTTTTGAGACTACAAGAGGCGGGTGGGTACTTGAAGCACAGTCCTGCAAGGTGTTTAGTCATTCCTATTCAACTGCTTGCATTGTGGTGCTCATCCAAAGAGGGCTCCTCATCTAAGTTTTTCACAGTGTATTTACACCCAATCACAACACAGCAGGACACATACATAAGCAAAACAGGTAACAACCAAATTAATGTATTGCCAAAGTTCCTGGCCAAATTTACTTCTGGTCTAGTTTTTACTCAGTGTTCACTCCAGATTTCCTTCTTCTGGTGGGCGCTGACCTACAGGAATTGTACAGGTGAAAAAGAGTAGTAATTACCAACTGCACTGTCACAGTCATTGGCCCACATCCCTACCCTTGCCATGACGCACATGCACTCACTGTCATTTCATGCACGCCTCATTCTCACCCCCCCCTATCTTTCATCCACACCACTCCACACAGGCATTGCCCATACAGCATGCTCACAGTGTACTTACCTGTTTGTCTGGAGGACCGTAGAGTAGCGTGTTCTGGGGGAGGACCCCATCCACTAGTTTCTCCAACTCCTCCATGCTGAAAGCAGGGGCCCTTTCCCCAGACACACGAGCCATTGTCTCTTCCAGACTGAGGTCACAGCAGCACTTGCAGTGTAGGTCCTCTCCTGTCGAAGATCAGCTATCGAGTGACTGAACAGAGAGAAAATGGCGGTCACGTCCGCAGCGGTGCGTACCGTCACCGCCGGCATACATCGTCATTGGCTCCTGGGACCCATAGGGTCCAATGTTAACCAATGCAGGATTGCGCCGCGGTCTTCGACCGCCTACCGCAACGGTGTACAACGCCAGCGCAGTTACCTCATATCCCCTTGTCCCACCTTACAGGTCAGGCAGCCGCCATTTCAGGGGCCCACATGGCTTTATTTTTGACTGTGTCACACATACCTCGGCCTTGCCTTACCACTTATACAGGCAAATTTCAATGTATTAATATGTTCAGAGTAAGCTGTGTTTCCGTACCTCTGATTTGGTTGACTCTGTGCTCGCTGTTCTCCTCCATAGGCACCGTCCGCCGAGGCATGTGAGGAGATGGCGGCATCCTCCGGTGTACAGACCGCTGGTGGACCTATCGACAATGCAGGAAAGACATGTGATCATCACCTACAGGCTTAATCGTGCCACAATCCAGGAACTGTGTGCCCAGTTGGAGCCAGACCTGATGTCAGCTATCCGCCGTCCCACAGGAATCCCCCCTCTAGTGCAGGTGCTGTCAGTACTCCATTTCATAGCAAGTGGGTCTTTTCAAACAACAGTGGCCATAGCATCAGGGATGTCCCAGCCTATGTTCTCAAACGTGTTGTCCAGAGTGTTGTCTGCCCTGCTGAAACACATGCAGACCTACATTGTTTTCCCTCAGGTGGAGGAATTGCCTACAGTGAAAGGTGACTTTTATGCCCTGGGACATATCCCCAACATCATAGGTGCAATTGATGGGACACATGTGGCCTTGGTACCCCCCTGCAGGAGTGAACAAGTGTACAGAAATCGGAAGTGTTACCTTCGATGAACGTGCAGATGGCGTGTTTGGCAGACCAGTACATCTCCCATGTGAATGCCAAATTCCCTAGCTCAGTACATGACGCTTCCATCCTGCGGAATAACAGCATCCCTTATGTGATGGGGCAACTACAGAGGCAGCGGGTGGGCTATTAGGTGAGCACCTGGATCCAAATCAGTGGGAATAGTTATCTGGGTCTGTGGCTGTCCCTATGAGTTAGTGTGTGTCTAACAGTTGTCCCTCGCCATTTGCAGGTGACTCTGCTTATCCCAACCTGTCATGGCTACTGACCCCAGTAAGGAATCCCAGGACAAGGGCATAGGAACGCTACAATGGGGCCCATGGGCGAACTAGGAGGATTATAGAGCGGACCTTCGGCCTCCTGAAGGCCAGGTTCCGGTGCCTCCATATGACAGGTGGTTTCCTATTCTACTCACCAAAGAAGGTATGCCAGATCATCGTGGCCTGCTGTTTGGTTCACAACTTGGCTTTGCAATGACAGGTGCCTTTTCTGCAGGAGGATGGTCCAGATGGAGGTGTTGCGGCAGCTGTGGAGCCTGTGGACAGTGAAGATGAGGAAGCAGAAAAAGAGGACATTGACAACAGGAACACTGTGATCCTGCAATACTTCCAGTGAGACACAGGTAAGAAGAGAAACCTACCTGCTACATCTAATTTAAATCTACTACCTCTCTACTGTCTGTCATTTTCACCCAGTGTATGGTCACTGAGTTGACACTTTCCCTTACGATTTCACAGATGTGGGTCCCACTGTGTGACATCTGCTTTGTTTCCTCATGGACTAGAGCTGTGTGACATAGGTATGTTGACATTACATTTGAAAGAGCATTTTGGCACTGTAATTGCTAATACAATATTTCAAAATCACAGACAGACTCCAGATTGTTTTGTGCTGTAAGGGTGTTTATTTAAGTGCTCAATATTGGAGGGGGTTGTAAAATGGTGTGGGGTGATGATGAAGGAATGTCCATGGCAGAGTCCAGTCTATTAGTCTCACAGGTGCATTGTCCAAAGGGGCATAGGAAGTGGCGCTGGGGCAGTTTAAGTATGGACAGGGTGACAAGGTGGGACAGAAGGATGACAATCAGGGTGGTCTCATTTCTTGGCGGGGGTCTTGGCATCGATCTCTGTCTTTGTCCTGGATCTCAAGGACCGCTTGCAGGGTGGTTTTCCCTCTGCAGGGGGTGGGGTGCTGGTGTGGTGGTCCTGTGGCGGTGCCTCCTGTCCACTAGCGCCGGCGGAGGTGGTGGGCAGTTCATCGTCCAGGCTAATGTCAGGGGCCCCTTGTAGTGCCACAGTGTCCCTCCTGGTGTTGAGGAGTTCCTTCAGCACCCCTACAATGTTGCCCAGGGTGGAATTGATGGATTTGAGTTCCTCCCTGAAGCCCAAATACTGTTCCTCCTGCAGCCGCTGGGTCTCCTGAAACTTGGACAGTACCGTTGCCATCGTATTCTGGGAATGGTGGTAGGCTCTCATGATGTTGGAGAGGGCCTCGTGGAGAGTGGGTTCCCTGGGCCTGTCCTCCCCCTGTCGCACAGCAGCCCTCCCAGTTACCCTGTGTTCCTGGGCCTCTGTCCCCTAAACCGTGTGCCCACTACCACTGCCCCCAGGTCCCTGGTGTTGTTGGGGTGGTGGGTTAGCCTGGGTTCCCTGTAGTGGTGGACACACTGCTGATTGACGTGTCCTGGGGACAGAGGTATGGGCCCACAGGGTGGGTGCAGTGCTGGTGTTTCCAGAGGGGTGAAGCTCTGTAGTGGCCTGTGGCTGTGTGAGGGGAACCGACTGTCCTGAGGTCCCAGATGGGCCGGGCTGGTCGTCTAGATCCAGTTGGACAGAGCTGCTGTCATCACTGTGGGCCTCTTCTGTGGGTGGAGTGGACATGTCTGGACCCTCCTGTCCGGTGACGTTGGGTAGGGGTCCTGAAGGGGTGTAAGATTATTGCATCTGTGTGTGCCATGGTGTGCAATGGGTGGGTGACCGTGTACCCCATTGCTTGCATTCCTGTGTAGGACCTTGTGTGATGATGGTTTAGTGGGGTGTATGGGTATGTGCAGTAGCCATGCTTTGGTGATGGGTGTCCTTGCTTTGGTGTTACATGCAGGGCTTGATTTTGGGATGGGTGATTTGTGATATTGGGACATGTGTGAGGAGTAGGAGTGATGGGGGTGAGGGCGAGGGTGGGTGTATGTGATGGCATGCAAGTAGGGTTGGGGATGTAATAGTAAAGATTTGACTTACCAGAGTCCATTCCTCCAGCAACTCCTGCGAGGCCCTCAGGATGCAGAATAGCCAAGACCTGCTCCTCCCATGTTGTTAGTTGTGGGGGAGGAGGTGGGGGTCCGACGCCAGTCCTCTGTACCACGATGTGGTGTCTTGAGACCACGGAACGCACCTTCCCCCGTATGTCATTCCACCTCTTCCTGATGTCATCCCTATTTCTTAGGTGCTGTCCCACTGCGTTGACCCTGTCCACGATTCTTCGCCATAGCTCCATCTTCCTAGCTATGGAGGTGTGCTGCACCTGTGATCCAAATAGCTGTGGCTCTACCCGGATGATTTCCTCCAGCATGACCCTGAGCTCCTCCTCAGAGAACCTGGGGTGTCTTTGCCGTGCCATGGGGTGGTGTGGGTGATGTGTGGGGTGATATTTAGTGGTGTGTTGGGTGAGGTGCGTGGATGTTGTGTGAGTGATGGTGTTGAGTACCTGTGGATGCTAGTTTGTAAAAGGTGGTGTCTCTCTTTGGCCTTCAGTCACAATTGTTGTCGTAAGGGTTTGTGGGTGATGTGGGTGTGTGTTTTATATTGTATTGGGTGTGTGGGAGTGGTGTATGTATGTGTATCAGGTGTGTGTATTTCAAATTGTCCAATGTGGTAGTGTTTTGTATATGTGTGTGTATTTTGAGCGCAGTGGTGTGTACCGCCAATGGAATACCGCAGTTGAAAGACCGCCACGTGGATTCGTGGGTCGTGATAGTGTGGGTGTATTCCTGTTGGTGTGACGGTGGAGGTTTTGTTATCGAAAGTTTATCACTGACCTTGGGTGTGACGGACTTGTGTGGGTCTAGATTTTGGCGGATTCCGGCCTTTGGGTCATAATGACTGTGGCGGAATTCCGCGGTCGCGGCGGTGTGTTGGCAGTTTTCTGCATGGCGGTATGCGGCTTTTACCGCCAATGTTGTAATGACCCCCTATGTGTCTTACCTCGTGTGATATATCACTAACAGAGAAAGTCTTAAATATTACAGTCAAACAGCCATTGGAAAGAAAAGTGCCAAATATAAAGCAAAATCACTCCTAGACATAGTCCATCCCAATGTATAAATATATTTAGAAAGAAGTGCCATGTGCACCAACCGCGAGCGTGTCCACCCCCATGCTCACATATAGTAAAACGGTCCAACAGTACCTTGCTCAAAATTAAGTATAGAATTCTACAGTCCGTGAACCATCCAATGTCGTACACATCTTCCTGCACCCTCTGTTACTATAATATCGAAGCCCACGAGTGGCTAAAATTCAAGAAATGCAAATATAAAGCGCTGTGCATCAACCACGAACGTGTCCACCCCCATGCTCACATATAGCAAACGGTCCTCAGTACCTTGCTCAAAGATCAAGTACAGAATTCTGGAGTCCGTGCAACCTCAAATGTCATGCACATCTCTCTGCACCCTCCGTAACTATAATATTGAAGTCAGCGAGAGACTAAAAAACAAAAAACGCAGATATGGATCGATGTCATAAAAGCGGGTTTACTGAAATAACTACTAACGCTGTGCAAAAGTCACCAGTCTAACACTAAGTATATCATACTAAAGACTTACCCGTCTCCTCTGTGTCTATCTCTACAGGAAACAATGGATGTGTACACCGTATGAACCGTGAGTGCGCTGGCCAAGGCGTTAAAACGGAAGTGCTTAAATCGGAAACTTGAGAAACAGAAAACAGACTCATTTTGTGGAAATAGAGAATGGACAAATGGATCCTGAGCTTCATGCAGCCATAATGGTGAATTATAACTGTTGTAAAAGTCCAAATATCTGGAAAGGGAACAGAACGATTACTAATAATTGGCCAATATAGAAATAAAAAAATGGACCCATATAGAATTTATAAATAAAACCTTTAAAAAAATCAAAAGAGACCGAACAATATAATCTAATCTCCTTAAATTCAACGCCATAACAAAATGATAAACATAACCAATATAAGGACATCGCAAAACACACATTGTCCCCCTAAAGAAATACGGGGAGAAAATCCCAATCAGTCCTAAGTAATGTCTTTAAAAAAAAAAGGAGGAAACCTCAAAATAACAAAATACGATTAAATAACCTAACGAGAAAGTTGGTATGGTTAATAATACATTATGTTTACCACCTCAAGTGTGTCACGGTTAAAAGATTGCCTGTTGATGGAAAACACAAGTGAATATCATAGAAAACATATATAACCAAAGAAAAATAAAACAACATAACACGTTACATTACAAATAAGTCATCGCAAATGAATCCCCCAGGAAATACTCCAACTCTCTATCTGAGTTGAGGCCCGACTCCACGGCTTTTAGACTCATTATCCATAATGTTTCCTTTCTGCAAAGAGTAAGTTCCCTATTACCTCCGCTTGTGTGCCTAGGGACATGTTCAAAACCAAAGAATTCAAACATTTTTTGAGTGTCTTGTGATTCACAGGTTAAAATATGTGCCACAAGAGGATATCTTTCGTCACCATTTTTAAGTTCCCTAACATGTTCTCCAATCCTGGTTTTAAGTGGGCGTATGGTACTTCCAACATATATGCGGGTGCATTTACAGCGTATCAAGTAGATGACAAAGGTGGTATTACAATCGATTGTTGACTTGATCCTGAAGAAATGGTCTCCAGTTAGAGAAAATTCATTGATACCGTGACAAGCCCAGCGATACACTCCACATTGGCCACATTTGAAAAATCCTGTCCCTCGTGTGGATAGCCAAGTGCCTGGAGGTGTGACAACTGGGAAACTTGGGCTGAAGATACTCCTCAAGGTTCTACATTTACGGTAAGTAATCACTACTTTTTCTGATATAAAATTCCTCAATATCTCATCTTGATGAAAAATGCCCAAGTGCTTGTTTATAAATTTCTTCAAAACCAGAGAGGAATTAGTGTAATCTGTTATGAATCAAATCTTCTTTGACTCAATATTGAGTTTATCCTGACTCCTTGATTTCAAAGTATCTCTCCTGGCAATCTGTCTTGCCCTGTGTTGTGCTTTCTTAATCACGCATTTGGAATAACCCCGTGGCCTGAATCTCTCACCCATCTCATAAACACAACTCAAGAATTAATCATCTTTACTGCAATTCCATTGGGCTCTCACCATCTCATCGTAAGGTATTGACACAATCTGATGTTTCAGATGTGCACTTGCAGCATGTAGAGTAGAGTTACATGCTGTGGCCTTACGAAATAACCTGCTATGTATTTGGTCATTGTCAATAAAAAGTTCTACATCCAAAAACTCTATGATCTTGGAACTAAACTGATAAGTGAATTTAACATTCATGGCATTTGAGTTAAAAAAATCACAGAATTCAATCAATCTGTCTACATTCCCTGTCCAAATCATGAGACAGTCATCGATGTAACGTCCCCAATATAGTATATATGTCTGCCATTGGGTCAATTCTGGACCCCACACTCACTTATCCTCAAATCACCCCATAAAAGATTTGCATATGAGGGGGAGAATCTGGAGCCCATCGCCACATCTTGTTTCTGTCAAAACCATTCCTCGTTGAAAAGAAAAAAAGTATTTGTGAGTATCAGGTTCATCATTTCGACCAGCATGCCTGTGTGCTCCCACAGGCTTGCTGATCTCCTGTTGAGAAAATATTGTATAGCTTTTTGTCCCAAATCATGGTTTATACAAGTATGCAATGAGACCACATCCAATGTTACCAATAGCATATTGCTCTCCCATTCAACATCATTCAAAATACTAAGAATACATGTTGTGTTCTTCATGAAAGATGGAAGATTATAAACAAACGGTTGTAGAAATAAATCCACATACTCAGAGAGTTTCTCTGTTGGGCCTAATATACCGGAAACAATTGGGCGACCTGGTGGAAAGGGTAATTTCTTGTGTACTTTAGGTAATGTATGAAGACTAGGGAACCTTGGATAATCCACCTTGAGATATAAATATTCATCTTTGGTCAGTTATACCTGTTAATGCCAAGTAAGTAACCTGCTATTGAGCTTGTTCATTAGACCAGGAATTGGATTGCATGTGACATGTTCATAACATGAAGCATCATTCAATTGCAATAAGATCTCATTATCATAATCCAATTGATTCATAATCACCACATTCCCACCCTTGTCCGCTTGTTTGATGATAATGTCTTTCTCTTGTTGGAGTGACCTAAGTGCCAGTGGTTAATCAGAACTCAAATTACGAGAACAATTTCGAGATCTATTTCTAGACAAATATTCATCAACATCTTTACAAACTAAATCATAGAACATATCTAGATTGTTATTCCCGAATGTCTTCGGTGTCCAACGCAATTTCTTCCTTAAACCACTTAAAATACTGGTGTTGGACATAATGTTTAAATCCTGTAATACCTGCAAAAGAATATTTGGATCCTCATCGCATTCTGCAATTGAAAGTAGCGTTGCTGTATCATGAATATCCTTAATGGACAAGGCGCTCAACTGTAATTTCTGTGTAGGAAGACCAGGAGTTTGTGAGAAAATCGGATTTAACAGAAAATACTTCTTTAGTTTAAGTTTGCAGACAAATTTGAATAAGTCAATCTTAGATCTACAAGGATCACCATAACTGGTAAGACAAAAGTTCAGACCTTTTTCCAAAAGACTCTTAGCTCCCGGTGAGAGCTCAGTTTTAGATAAGCTGATAACATTAATGGATGGTGCCCCAATGGCCTCTATATTTTCTTGTCCTGGGACCTTGTTTTTATTCTACCTTGTTCTATTGCTTTTGCAGTTAGATCCTCAACCCCCCCTTCTAGTCTTCCTGTGTTTGGTCTTTTTCTGCTCTGATTGTATTTGCCTTGCTTTATCCTAATGCGTTCCTGTAAAAAAAGATTATTCTTAGTTGCAGGACCCATCTGGGCAGAAGTCCCCAATCTGCCCTCAACGTTGCTATCACTAGTAATCGAGGTACTAATAGAAGGAGAATCAGACACATTAGAAATATTTGATCCCCTAAGGTTTGGGTTTGTGTGGACCAAAGGTCATATTTACTCGCGAAAGTGAACACTCTACCAGTCAAGTAATCCCTTTCATCCCGTTTGAGTTTCCTGGCCTTCCTCTGTGTGATTTTAGCCCTGAAGAAGTCGCTGGGGTATTTTCCCTGAGACGAAACACGTGTTGCATTTTGTTCTGGAACTGGCTGATTGTTCAAGAATTTGATCAACTGAGTATCAGAGAATATATTTACAATATCACATGAATATGACATATCCAATTGAGGAATTTTCGTCACGTTGTGGAACACAGAGTTTTTCATTAATATATTATAAAGACTGGAGAATGCATCAAGAACTGATCCTTGATCTATCTTTTGGACTGTGAAGCATCAAATTGAAGTATATACAATGTTCATGACATTTATTATCCCATTTTTTAAAATGGTATATTTATTTTGGTCTGAGTGCCTCACGTAGGTTTTTGTTTTGTTATTGTTTACTTTGTAAACGTGTTGGGGGATTGGGTGTTGTCCCCTGTGAGTGCACCTTTTATATACTCTGTGCCTTACATATTCTTGAGTGCCCTTGATGTTTCCCTTACAGCCACATCCCATTTATGTTCCCACTAGTAGCAGTTACTTTAGGGGCCCTGGGCACGTGTAGTATCATACACTCTGGGGTTAGAATTTAATTAAATGTGCCAATCAGTTGTAGGCCTATTTATACCATATTGTAGTGCACAAGCACTTCAGCACTGATTAGCAGTGATAAAGTGATAAAGCCAACAAAACAAAATCCAGCAAAGCAGGAGGAGTGAGGGCAAAACATTTGGGGGTAACCAGGTAGAGAGGGACAGGTCTCCCGGGAGGGCACTAGAAAGACTAGGCATAGATAATCTGCCAGAGATTTTAGAAGCCCCTTTAAGTGCACAGCCTTGATCCTTTGCAGATTGTTTTCATCACAATAGCAGATGAAGTGAACCAACTAGTTTGGCGAAGTGGAGCATGTTTCAAATTGGTGATTTAAGTATGACATCACTATACAATTATCTATGCATATTTCAACAAACTGCCCCCTCAGTTGAAAAGTAAATAACTGCAGCGCCTTCCAAACCGTCATCAGCTACTTCGAGTTCATTGAGGCTGACTGCTCTGACAAACTCCAGAGGCCATCTAGTGTCTGGTTGTCCAAGACCACTGGTGAGCAGGTATAAAACATAGGCAATAAAAGGACAACCCACTTATGATTTATAAGTGGAGAGTAGGAAGAGTTCTGTAATAGTAAGATCCAAAAGGGGATGACCAAGTGTGTTGGACATAGTACTTATAAGTAATTCTTAACCAATTTGTATTCTGTTTCCTTCTTACAATACTAAGGAATGAAAGGATCTATATGGTACCCGCTGCAGCCCTTTAAAATCAGTATGTAGAGACATGAAAGCTACATCAGTTATTAAAAAACTGATGGTCCCGCAGCTGCTCTCACAAGAATCTCCAAATGAAAAACATGGTGTTTGTTCTTGCAGCCATTACTTAACCAAATTACATGGCTTTTACAAGACAATAAGAGGTGCACCTGCAGCCACTGTAAAGATACACTATGTGGTGTCCTCGCAACCACTGCAATAATATGTGAGCTGCGGATGCATACATAAAAGTGAGCAATGTCTTTGAAGCATCTCATAGAAATAATGGGGCTGATGTACAAAGCCCTTTTGCATTTCTTAACAGTCCAAAACTGTATTTAGGGTAGTTAAGAAATGCACAATGTCCTTTTCTTATGTACAAAGGCCTTTAGGCAATCCTACTTTAGAATTCCCAGAATAGGAAATCGCAAATAGGAGTTTCCTATTTACGATTCCTATTCTGATGTACAAAGAGTTTCCTAAATGAAAACTTCAGCATTTAGGAGATACAATTACCACCAACTTGAAGTTGGTGGTAATCAGGAGCAATTTTCAAAAAGCACCCCAAGGTGTTTTTTTGATTGCAGTAGAGCACACATACACCCCTTAGACATGTGTGTGCTCTAGGGGTGCACCCCTATTTTTGGGGTGCACCAAGGGAGGCTTTTTGCCCTTTGCCATCCCTGGTTTTGCATTTCCTATATAGCGACTTCTTAATAAAAAAAATCACTATTTAGGAAATCCAGAACCGCCCTTTTGACTAAAAGACAATGGATTTCCTGATACCGATTTCCTTATAGCAATTCCTACTTTGTAGGAATTGCTATTAGGAAATTAGTATCTTTTTACATAGCATTTTGCATTTCTTAAATGACAATTTCTATAAAGTCGCTCTTTCAGAAATGCATAATTGCATTTTGGTACATCTGGCCCAAAGAATGCATCATTATGGAGCCGCTAAACAAATAAACGTAAGTGGTGCTTGTAAGAAAATAAAGCAACCTGCTCCAAGGTAAAACGGTGCCAAAGCAGCCACAGACCACAGAAAGGAAAACAAATGGCCTAATTTACAAGAATCTGATGTATCAGCCCTGATGCGTCAGATTTCTTGCACTGCTCAACAATTCCCTAACAACACCATGGATGCGCTGTATTTACTATGCAAATTTCCATGGCAAAAATCCTGACATTTCTGTGGTGCTAAACTGATAAATTGTGGGACTAGCATCAAAATCACAATGCAATGCATGGAAGGCTCCCATAGACGAAAGCCCTACATCAGTTTAATGCCTGCTCTGATCAGGCATTAACATTTTGAATCAGTGAAGTTGCAGATTGAGGCAATGAAATGTTGTCAGTTTCACAGCATCAGTTCTGCGTGGCTTTGCGGCCAGGAATGCCTACCTTGCATACATTATACCTGGTGCAGGTATAATGTGGCGCAAGGCTTTACAAACTGATGCATTGGGACCAATGCGTCAGTTTATAAATATGGAGCAGTGTAAAGCACTGCCTAGCGCCACCACTGTGTCAAAGACAATGGTGCAACATTGGTGCAAAGGCTTTGTAAATGAGGGCCAATGTGTTGTACACTGTGTGAAAATAAACAACAGTATACTCCCGGGCCCTGTGCCAGAAGAACAAGCATGAAAGTTAATTGTCTACCTGAATGACCATTTTCTTCCATGGAGGTGCCCCAGTAACCACCAGAAGCCCTAATAGCATACAGGGCACAAAGAAATAAAAAAGGGTTGGGGTGAGAGATAGATTTATGGCAGGCCCCTTTACCTCTCAAAAAATGTAAAACCAGATTGACAGTAGTGGCCTCCATTGAATGAATAGGCGACTTTACTAAGTTAGCAAGGAAGGGAATGAGAATGGAAGCATTGGAGATAATAAATGCTTAGGAATGTCCATGCTTGCAAAATTATGAATGATCTACCCTTGTCCAGCTTAAATTGTAGCAAAGGCCACAAGTGTACAACATAGAGGCCTGGCACCATTTTCATTGGTTTTCCAACCACAGCGGTCACAATGACTACAATGTGTGATACCTGCATGGCTTTTTAAAATCCAGTTATAAAAGTATTCATCTTTCCAACTTGGACAGCCCACATATGGCACAATATCCGCCTTGACTATAACCCTTAGCACCTTTTATGGTCTGTATGTCAGAATGATATATACAGGAATAGTGCCTGGCCTAGCTAATGTGTCCTAAATATTATTTACCACAATCCCATCTGACTAGTGTGATGATTCTCTAATATTAATTCAAATGGGGTGATACTTTTGTACTTAACGTTGGTACACTATATTTATGTCAAATGATATCCTGATGATAGTCAAGTACCATACCCTATTGACACAAATTCAAGAGGTCATAATCTATGCCTGTGTCATTTCAGTACTTCTTGCTAAAACTGTAATTCTACTTAGGCAATTTCTACCATTTTTAACTTTATAGTCAAATCACAGTTGCATGTGATTGATAGCAAACACTTTTCTTCCACACCCTTCATACACATGGGCCCATATTTATACTTTTTCACGCAAGACTGTGTTCATGCAGTTTTGAGTGAAAAAGTATAGCACCGGCTAGCGCCATTCCAAGACACCGGCTGTGCGCCATATTTATGGACTGGTGCTAGTCGGCGCTAATGCCCTGTTAACGTCCTTGTAAAGGACGCTAACAGGGTGGGGGAGGCATAGGTGAAACTGGAGCTTGTGGGCTGAATTATACTGATACACTGTTTAGAGCCAAAAAAATGCCTCTAAGCAGTCTAGCGCCATTTTCGGGCGCACAACCCCCATGGACATGGCTCCTGTCTTAGTAAAGACAGGAGCCATGCCCACCACCCCAATGGCCATGCCCAGGGGATGAATGTCCCTTGGTCATGGCCATTGGGGCCAACCGCATGCAGGGGGCCCCAAGTCAGGGAGCGTGGAAACAAAAGTACTTACCAGGACCTACCTGGGATGGGTCCCCATCCTGTGGTGTCCCTCTGGTGTGGGTGTGGGTGTCCCTGGGGCCACGGAAGGGCACCTGTCTGCTCTTTCCAAAGTCTTTGACCATGGAAATATGCCTACATGTCCCCTAACGCCTGCCCATACCCAGGCGTTAAATAATGGCGCTAAGCAAGCTTAGCTCCATTTTTTAAGGCCCTCGTGCTGGTTTTTAGCGGGGGTGAATATGGTACTAAGGCTATATCATCCTTTCCGGGAAGGGAACGCCTACCTTGCATCTCACTGATGCAAGGTAGGTTTTCACATCCACAAAAAGATGTTAACTCCATAACTTTAACTAGACAGTCCAGCGCCAAAGTATAAATATGGAGTTAGGTTTGCGCTGAATTAGCGTTAAAAAAAAATGACACTGATTCAGCGTAAACCGAGTATAAATATGGGCCATAATTCTTCCAGGAAAGATTCCACTGTTCAAGAGGACAATACACCTATCATCTCAGAATCAGATATTACCCTTAGCACCACCACCGCCCTCTATTCACTGGCCTGCTTAACCCTTCAGACATTCTCTCCAGATTCATCCAATTTCAACAGTGCATCTCTGTGGTTAATGTCCTAATGCAAGCAATGAAAATGTGCTCTTCCTCTTCCTCCGTCTGAAGAGAAAAAAAGAAAGGAAGAAAGAAAGTAATTACAAAGGAGAAGAAAATGTGGAAAGGGAAAGTAAACGAAAGAAAAGGACAAAAGAAGAAATGTATTGACTTGAAAACACTATTAGTTATTGGCATTTACCTCGTGTTTGAATTAAGGTTGAAAACAATTATTACAGGTTGCAATAACTTGTTTGCTACGGTTGCCTACTACTTAGACAGATTTATTAAGGCTACTTGTAATTAGAGCATCTGATGTTTAGCTCGTGATTATCTGAAAAACATGACCATTCTATACAAAGCCGTGTTTGGGTTCTACTGAAACGCGTGCTGTTAAGTTAAATTGCTCACTGTGTTCACAGACAAATCACTTGTTTCATTAAGGCTAATTTCTAGGGTGAAAACAGCACTGCCAGAGGCAGCTCTTTTCGCCTTTGTCGTCGAGTGCTCCAAAGTGTAAGAGACCTCCTCGTTTCAGAATTCGATAATAAAAAAAGAAAATAATAATTAATAAATAAGGGGTAATTATTAATTCATTATAGAATGTTACTTGGAATCAAACTAAAAAGATAGATTTTCACAAGAAGTAACTGTACTTATACACACATATATATATATATATCGTTAAATATACCGTTATTGTAGCAGCAGATTCCAAGGCCTCACTTGTGATCTAAACTTTGAAAGGCTCAATATTGAAGCGGTCGCGTTTCGTGGTGGAGCAACGTGACCTGTCACTTCGGTGCATTCTTCCTGTCTCTTTGACAATTCTTCAGTACACTGCTGTACAGGGGAAGTGCTTTGAGCATTCTGCTTCATGCTGAGTGACGGCGATGGGACCCTTTGCTTTCTTTGACGATCCGTCTTACAGTCTTCCAACATGAAATACTCATCTATTCTTAAATGGAAGATTACTGGTATTGTATTACATTTTCAATGTAGAATCTGGACAAATGTATGAAGGCATATATCTCTGAACCTAGGACACACACACACTCAGACACTAGATCTTAAAGAACAGACACATATCAGATAACAATGCATTTCAGAGAAGTGGCAGCTAACATGAGCACATTTATATAAAAATCAGCCTTTTTTTACCTTTGGATTCCTCCATAGCTTCTTCATAAGGAAGAGTAATGTCCGGGGGCACCCGTTGCATTCATTCTATTTGACTCTCCAATACTTTGGCATCATATGGTGAACTTTTATACAGTGTCAGAAAGATGAGCTATGGCGGGCCAGTTCCCAGCAAATCTTAGGCCCATATTTATGAAAAAGTGATGCATCATAGCTGAAGCGCCACTTTTTCTGCGCCCCTCTACCCACACCTAAGGGTTGCGCCATATTTTTAATACAGCGCACCCTGGTGGTCATTAGCACAATAGCATCAACATTTTTGATGCTATTGTGGCGCTTTGCTACAC
Source organism: Pleurodeles waltl (assembly GCF_031143425.1). NCBI lineage: Eukaryota > Metazoa > Chordata > Amphibia > Caudata > Salamandridae > Pleurodeles > Pleurodeles waltl. Next base: position 846,288,514 of record NC_090436.1, read on the forward strand.
TAGCGTCAAAAATTTTGATTTTGACCAAAGTGTAACAAGTGCAAGGAGGCCCATGGGTTTCTATGGGTGCGTCATTTTAACTCCTGCTCTGAGCAGGCATTAACAATGGGGCCAAAAATGGAAATCTGTTAAATTTCACTGCATAATTTTTCTGGCCACAGGCATAATGTGGAGCAATGGATTACAAAGTGACGCAATGCAAGCATTGTGGCACTTTGTAAATATAGAGGCATATTTATACTGTGTTTGCACCAAATTAGCGTCATTTTATTTTTACTCTAATTCGGTTCAAAACTAACTTCATATTTATACTTTGGTGCTAGACCCGTTTAGCGCCAAATTTGTGGAGTTAAAGTAATTTTTTGGGCGTGGAATCCTACCTTGCCTTGATGAGATGCAAGGTAGGCGTTCCCGTGCAAAAAATTACTCTATGGCCTTAACGCCATATTTATACTCCAGTGCAAAAATGGTGCGTGAGAGGGAGAAGGGTCAAAAAATGGGGCAAAGCTTGCTTTGCCCCTTTTTTTAACGCCTGGGTCAGGGCAGGCGTTAGGGGACGTGTGGGCCTATTTCCATGGTGAAACACCATGAAATAAGCACAGAGGTGCCCTCCCCAGGCCCCAGGGACACCCCCATCCAGAGAGACAGCGGAGTATGGGAGACCCCATCCCAGGTAAGTACAGGTAAGTAGTTTATTTTATTTTTTAAAGTGCCATAGGGGACCCTGAAATGGGCCCCCATACATGGCATAGGGTGCAATGGCCATGTCTAGGGGACCCTGGTCCCCTGTGCTGGCCAATAGGGTGGTTGGCATGACTCCTGCCTTTTCTAAGACAGGAGTCATGTATTATGGATGGTTTTGCATCAGAAAATGACTCTAGGCAGGATAGAGTCATTTTGTTTACCCTAACCTGCCTAACGTCATTTTTTGGTGCAAAACCCCCTTCTTCCATACTGCCAGCCCCACCCGACTAATGACATTTTTTTTTTTTTTACACTAGCCTACCCTTTGCACCAGCTTGCACCATTCCATATATATGGTGCCCGGCTGGTGCACAGAAATTTTGCAAGCCCGTGCTAAACATTTTGGTGCAAAACTTATTTAGTGCAGTTTTGCCCCAAAAAGTATAAATCAGGGCCATAGTGCGGGGAAAAGGCCACCTAAGGGTCACCTTAGCATAAAAAAGATGCTAAGGCGGCACAAAGAGCTCTTAAAGATGCCCTTAAGAGTCTACGGACGTTTCGTGCAACAAGTATTGTCTATTCTTTTAGAGAAATTTAGGACCCAGATAGTACTGCAAGTTCTCAAACACCGGGCCCAGCTTTACCAATATTTGACACAAAGCTGAGCAGCAACCAAAGTTGATATGCTGCCTTGTGTCAAATGGAGAGAGAAAAATGAGGTGAGGGTCTGACAAAAGAAACAATCGTATTTCTTTCTCGTGTCGACAAAGACAACTTATGAATGTCTGACAGAGTCAGCCAAATACAGTGGGTGACGATACCCATTAGTGTGTATAATGAGAGAAGAAATGTGCCATATCTACTAAAACTCCCCCCATGATTGCACATTTTGGCTGTCATGTGGGAATGGGCAAAACCTCTACCCTAGTGTTAAGGTATGTGCATTCTCTGCAGCTTAAGGTTTGTACTGGAAGCGGTCCCTTCCAGTAAATAAACTATTGTTTAAGGCGTTTCCCACTTTGTATGGGTGCTGTAAAATGCAGCACACATGCAAAACCGAAAAATAAGAAGATATAAAAACATTTGTCCTAGTTATGCCTACCTCAAAAAGACATGTGCTTTGACTCAAGTCCCTGTCTAAAAATTTTAGTAGACAGATATTTGCATTAAAATCAATGGTGTTAACATGGGAACGCCGATGTATTACCAGTGCAACACCCCGTGAGGCAAAGTAGTGCACAGTATTGCGTAGTGCAACTTTGCATTACTTTGAGGAACTTTCCAACAAAAATTCTAGTTTGCTTGCATAGTAAACCCATTCCAACACTTTGTGACAGTTTTGTGACACAAACCTGGCACGAACTTTAGTAAATCTGGGCCCACATTGTGCCAGCAGAGAGATGTCAAGGCTTACTCTTGAAGACCGAACTCTAGTCAATGTAACAATGCTCATTCAAGAGTATAAAACACGGTGTCGGGTCCCTATGTGTCCTAGGACATTATCCCTGGAATACTCTAAGGGCCCGATTTATAAAAAAAATTGCGCAGCATTACCAGCATTTATTTACGCAAAAGCGGTGCAAACTTACAAAATACAATTGCATTTTGTAAGTTTGTGCTGCTTTTGCATCAGAAAATGACGGTAATGGAGTACAAAAAATAGTATAAATCAGGGCCTAAGTCTCTGGCTTTGAGCCTTGGATAACAACCTCCAATTCAAGGCACTTGAAAACCAATGTGCTCACTATTGTGTTCAAAACAAAAGGATGATGGATGGAGTGCTGAACAATGCAAACACTTACCCCCAGTCACAGATCTGGGTTTAATCCATCGTTCTTTTGCTCACCATGCCAGCCCAGTTTGGACTCAGCCATATGCAAATCAGTCTTGACCCTGTTCTTCATGGGAAAAGTCCAGCCCGAACTGCCAAGCCAGGTCCTACCTGGACCGGAACCAAGCATTCTGGGACCGGTTTCAGGGTATCACCTTTCATCAGCCAGGCTAGCTTGAATCCAGTGGCACACTGAGCAAGGGACCCACGTCTGGGCATACCCCAGGGTGAAGACTGATTTGCATATGGCTGGATCCAAACTGGGGTGACGTGGCAAGCAAAATAACAATGGATTAAACCCAGGTCTGTGACTGAGGGGAGTGTTTGAAAAGTTTCAACACTCCGTCCATCATTTTATTTTGTTTTGTGATGAGCTTGTGCCCCCTAGTGGCAGGGGGTATGCCTACACATGGGTCTCTTGCTCGCTGCACCACTAGATTCAAGCTAGCCTGGCTGATGAAGGGTGATGCCCTGAAACCGGTCCCAGGATGCTTGCTTCCTGTCCAGGGAGGACCTGGCCTAGCAGTTTGGGCTGGACTGTTCCTATGGGGAAAAGGGTCAAGACTGATTTGCATATGGCTGGGTCCAAACTGGGGTGAAGTGGCGAGCAATATAACAATGGATTAAACCCAGATCTGTGACTGGGGGTGAGTGTTTGAAAAGTTTCAACACTCCATCCATCATTTTATTTTGTTTTGTGATGTCACTACTGTGTTCAACCAGTAACGTCCATACAAGGGGAGCAATTTAAGAGTGCTAGAGCTAGGAGCCCTCCATACTTAGAACTGGAGTTTAACACTCTGAAGGGAATAAGGTGATATTCTGGGCTTCCAAGAACTCATTATAAAAGAATACAAAGATAAAGGTTCAATATAAAAGGAAAAATATTTCAATCAGCAGTACAATAGGTGATGTGCTATACATGTCAGAACAGACTATTTAATTTTCCCAGGAATGAACCGAGTCCCTAGGCATGTTGAGCAAAATGAGGGAATTTCTTTATTCCATTTACTCTGCTTTGACTGGTGGCAGCTGATTCATATTTTTTGGGATGTGTGATTGTGCCCTAAGGAATTGATGAATGGCTTCCCTGTAGGAATTCAAAGCCAGAGGCTTGGATCTTTCCAGTCCCTTCTTCTGTACATATTTTGTAATAAATGTAATGTTCATGAACTTTGTGTTTATCTATGGCTGGGATAAACCTTCACAAACATTAGTGTTCCTGCATTATGATAACTGAGTCCATAATTATTACCAGTATACTCACTTTTAAGGTTAGTCAAAATTATCACAAACATTTGTTGCAGAGTGAGAACTGAGTGACCTATACAATGTTTCTGATCATTACTGATGTACCTGCTTCACAATTTTTCATAAATAATTGTGAAAATGTCTTTATATCAATGAAGTTTGCAAGATGGAGAATGATTGCTGCCTGTTGGACCTGGCCCTTTTTTACAGGGTCATCTCCAAACCTTTTGCCTTCCTCCTCCTATTTTTTCTGACATCTTGTTGTTGGCTCTAGGACTCTGAGCACATAATCACTGCTGATTAGTGCAAAAGTGCATGTGCTTTCCCTTCTAAAGTTTATATGATTGTCTTACACCTAATTGACACATTTAATTTACCTATAAGTCCCTTACACAGTAGTATCCCTATACCCAGTGCATGTCAATTAAATGCTACTAGTAGGCCTGCTGCGCAGCTTGCTCCACACACAGAAGTAGCCTTTCAAATGAACACTTTACTGCCACAGGAACCTGGCATCTAAATTTACTTGTCAGTCCCGAACTACCCTTGTACCACATATAAGTCACCCATGAGGTAAACCCTAGCTAGCCCTATGGGCAGGGTGCTATGTAGGTAAAAGGCAGGATATGTGCCTGGTTGTGTGGCCTGTCCTGGTAGTGATAAAGAGCCTATTTGGTTTCTCACTGCTGTGAGTGCTGCCTTGCTCATTGGATTGTATTGGAAATGCCCTACCTTATGTTGAGGTGGCATTGTCTGATCCATGAGGGGTAGCGTAGTTGTGTTTGGTATGGTTGGAATGGTAGTGAGAAATGCTGCTTACTTGGGTAGGTGGATTTTTATTACCATTATAGAAATGTCACATTTAGAAAGTGGGCATTTCTCTATGCTTATGACTCTGGTGTTTTGCAGCTTACCTCCAATCCACGTCTGGGGCAGAGTGACAGCTGAGCTTTGTGCATATGTTTCCGACAGCCTGTAAACAGGAAGAGTGGAGGAGTCACAGAGGTGCATCTGCATATTGAATTGTCTTCCTGGGCTGAGGGAAGGATAGGCGGGCCACCCATGCATTTGTAAGGGCTGTGCCCTGACCTCACACAAAGGGTTTGTTTACCCCCCACTTATGTCTACAGCCTGTCCTGGAGGAGAGAAGGGAAACACCTAGAACCAGTTAGGATGGGTTGGAACGTCTTGTCCCCCTTTTGTAAAAGTTGTGCAAAACTGAGTATGAGTACAAGGGGTTTTCCCCATGTAAAAGAGACACTAATGGACTACTGAACTGGACACAGGATGCTGCTGGAGGGACTCATTAGGAATGGCCTTTGGACTGCTGCTGTTGTGCTGACCTGTGACCTGTTGGGTCAATTTTGAGGAACTGCCACTTCCTGCAACCCTTTGTGCTGGCCTGTTTGCTTGGGCCCTACCACCCTGTGCTCACTTCTGTTCTCTTCAGGGGCTGGGTGATGTGCCTTCCTGTCCCCCTACAGTTTTCTGCCATGCAGTGCTGGAGAGCGCTGCATCTAATTGATTTCCCTAGCGCAACCAAAGCGCTGTGTTCTCTTTGTGCTGGCAGAAGTAAGAGCGCAAGGAGAGTGCTCCTGTTTACCCTGTGATTGTGGGCCTGGGGAGTGCTGCATATTGCTGTCTGAGTCGTCTGGGGGCGCTGCATATTGTGGTTCCCAAGCGCATAGAGAGCAGTGAAGAATTGCCTTCCAAAGTGCCTGGTGAGCACTGATGTGCCTCCCCCCCTTGTGAGGAGAAAGGATTGCGGTGGCGACCTCCCGTAACCTCTAGTGATACCTACGAGGGTGCAATCACCGACTCAAACGGGGTGGCTACTCAGAACCTGCTGGGCAGCAGAAGCGTCTTGAAGTATTTGTCACGTGCTCCACTAGAGGAATCCCACGAGGCTCGGCCCAATCATACTTGCTTACCGAGCACTGGAGGCTCGGCCGGAGAAATACTGTATTGCTCCTAGTAGCGGAGCAGCCGCATGGTGGATCGAGGAGGAGGGGAGATTGAGCGAGATCTTCCCATGGGCTCTGGTGGTGGGTGCTCCCCTCGCTCACCCTCCCTTCAGGCATATCTTGGGTGCAACCTTTGTTTTCTGTGCAGCTTGCAGGACCGGAAGGGAACCCTCACAGGAGGCTCTATCCCTGCCGAGCCCCTTCTGCCCACATTTGTTGTAACAGGAGCGCTTGAGCGCCTCTTTGTTCGGAGTGCTCATCGGAATACCGCATTCCCCCACATAGGAGCTCCTGCACTTCACATAGGAGACTGGGGCTTACCACCCTGTGTATAATATAAGCGCAGATACATATCGGACAGTTTTTTTGGCATCTCTAGAAAATTTGCTTTTGGTGATATGTTTTTGGTATGAAGACATGTGCCTACTAGGAATTTTTTCAACCACAGGGTGGTGACTCTGGGTTTAATGATCAGGTTCAGGGGGTAAATTCTGACCTGATGGGGAGTAGGTATGCTCCCAAGGAAGTCCTGGTGCGCCAGGCAGTGGTTCAACCGGAGGGTGGTGACTCTGGGTTGGATTGCCAGATTCAGGGGGTAAGCTCTAATCTGGTAGGGGGTAGGTGTGCTCCCAAGGAAGTCCTGGCTTGCTGGGCAATGGTCCAGTCTAAGGGTGTCATCCCTGGACTAGATATACAGGTTCAGGGGGTAAACTCTGACCTGGTTGGGGGGGCGGTTAGTGTGCTCACTCCCCGTGTGAAACTTATGGTGGCTTCTCCCGAGGTGGGGAGACGCAGGACTCTGGAAGTGGGGTTCAGGGAGGGGGAAGCCCACCCGGACCCCGGTGCAACCCAAGGGTGTCGTCCTTAGGTTGGGTGGTCAGTCGCCAGGTAGTGATCCTGGGCTGGCGAGAGTGTTGTGCGGGGCTGCTTTACCCAGCACCCTGGCAAGTGTGGATTCTGGTGATACCCCTACTAGGAAAGGAGGGCGGGATCCTAGAAGGAGGGGTAGAGGGAGGAGAGCCTTGCTTCTAGCCCTTGTAGAACCTATGGGTGGGGACCCCACGTTGGTGGATTAGTGGCAGGGTAGAGCCCCTGAACTGATTGGAAGTGGAGTGGAGACAGGTTGCTTTGCACCTGGGGCTACCGCCCCCCACTCATTATGGTTTCAGAGACCAGAGGCTCCTGGATGGCCTGGGACCTGGTTCTGGCCATTAGCAGCTAGAGAGCCCCAGTGGGTTGGTCTAGGCTGCCTGGGAAGCATTGACAGAGAGATCCAAGTGGAGTCAGGAAGGCGTAGAACTGGAACATGCCCCTGCTGTTGTGGGCCTGGGTCCTTGTTCTATCGCCCCAATCAGGGAAGTACATCAAGGTATTGATTGTACTCCCCTGGCTTTAGGCTGGTAGGGGGTAATGTTGGACTTTTTGCTTTTGCAGGGTCATCCCCAGTCTTTTTGCCTCCTTCCTCATATTTTTTTTCTGACCTCTCGCTGTTGGCTCTAGGACTCTGAGCACTTTGGGCCATATTTATACTTTTTGACGCAACAACTGCGCCAATGCAGTTGTGCGTCAAAAATTTTAACGCCGGCTAACGCCATTCCAAAGCACCATGCGGGCGCCTTATTTATGGAATGACGTTAGCCGGCGGAGCTGACTGGTGTGCATAAAAAAAAATGACTTCCACCAGGCAGCGCCGGCGTAGGGGAAAATGGAGCTTGGGCGTCCAAAAATGGGGCAAGTCAGGCTGAGGCAAAATTTTGGCCTCAACCCGATTTGCGCCATTTTTTTGGACTCCCAACCCCCATTGAAATGACTCCTGTCTTTGCACAGACAGGAGTCATGCCCCCTTGCCCAATGGCCATGCCCAGGGGACTTATGTCCCCTGGGCATGGTCATTGGGCATAGTATCATGTAGGGGGGCACAAATCAGGCCCCCCTATGCCACAAAAAAAAAAAAAAAGAAATACTTACCTGAACTTACCTTAAGTTCCCTGGGATGGGTCCCTCCATCCTTGGCCGTCCTCCTGGGGTGGGCAAGGGTGGCAGGGGGTGTCCCTGGGGGCATGGGAGGGCACCTCTGTGCTTCTTCCGAGCCCACAGGTCCCTTAACGCCTGCCCTGACCAGGCGTTAAAAAATGACACAAAAGCGGCTGGACGTCATTTTCTTTTACCCGCCCACTCCCGTGCGTCATTTTTGCACGGGAGTGTAAATACGGCGCACATGCCTCGGAGTAATTTTTTAGACGGGAACGCCTACCTTGCATATCATTAACGCAAGGTAGGTGTCCACGGTAAAAAATGACGCAAACTCCAAGATCTTTGGCGCTAGACGAGTCTAACGCCAAAGCATAAATATGGAGTTAGTTTTGCGTCGGATTTGCGTAAAAAAAAACGACGCAATTCCGGCGCAAACAGAGTATAAATATGCCCCTTTATCACTGATGACCAGTGCTAAAGTGCATGTGCTCTCCCATCTAAAGTTGGTATGATTGGCTTATACCCAATTGGCATATTTAATTTACCTATAAGTCCCTTGTACAGTGGTATCTCTATACCCAGGGCCTGTAAATTAAATACTACTAGTGGGCCTGCAGCGCTGCTTGCACCACCCACTGAAGTAGACTTTCAAACCTGTCTCAGGCCTGCTAGCGTGGGCATGTGTGTGCAGTTTTCTGCCACAGGGACCTGGCATCTAAACTTACTTGCCAGGCCCAGAACTCCCCTTTTACTACATGTAAGTCACCCCTAAGGTGCCCCCTAGCTAGACTTATGGGCAGGGTGCCATGTATGTAGAAAGGCAGGACATGTGCCATATTGCATGGCCTGTCCTGGTAGTGACAAACAGCCTAACTTGGTGTCTCATTGCTGTGAGTACTGCCTTCTCATAGGATTGCATTAGAAATGCCCTGCCTTATGTGTAAGGGGTATTGTCTGATTTATGAGGGGTAGCGTAGGCGTGTTTGGTATGGTTGTGATGGTGATAATAAATGCTGCTTACTGGTGTGGGTGTATTTTTTATTACTATCACAGAAATGCCACTTCTAGAAAGTGCACATTTATCTGAGCTTATGACTCTGGTGTTTTGCAGCATGACTCCAATCCACGTCTGGGCAGAGTGACACTTGGGGCTTTGTGCATACTTTTCAGACAGCCTGTACACAGGGAGGGTGGAGGTGTCACAGAGGTGCATCAGCATACTGAATAGTCTTCCTGGGCTGAGGGAAGGGAGAGGCGGGGCACCCCTAGATTTGTAAAGGCTGTGCACTGACCTCACACAATAGGGTTGTTAACCCCCCACTGATGTTTGGAGCCTATACTGAAAGGAGAGAGGGGGCACTCCCAGAACCAGTTGTAACTGTCTGGAACCTCCTCTCCCTACCATTGCAAAACATTGTAAGGACTGAGTATAAGTATTGGGGAATTTTCCCCACAATTTGGAGACTTTTTGAACTTACCCTGGAACTGGACACAGACTGCTGGAAGGACTCACCAGGAACCGCCATGGACTGCTGCTGCTGTGCTGACCTGTGACCTGCTTGGTCACTGTAAGGACTTGCCACTAGCCTGCACCCTCTTTGCGCTGGCCTTTTGCTGGGCCCCCCTCCACCTGTGGGCCTGCTTCTCAGAATCTGCTCCCCAGGGGCAGGGTGCTGTGGCCCCTGACCCCTGTATCCATCGTCAGCACGGGGAGTGCTTTGCTTCTTCACCAAAAGAAGCGCTTCTAAGCGCTGCCCCCTGTTGCTCCTTTGCGCTTTGGAAAGCACTCTACTGCAGGGAGAAATCACTGCTGCGACCCGGGCTCCGTTTAATGCAAAATCGCTTTAAAAAGCGCATCCTGGTGGCAGAGATCACCACCGCAGCACGGGGAGGCTGTTTCCTTTTAGCGCGAGTGGAGTGTGCTTACTGGTGCCCCCGGGGCAAGAAGAAACCCTTCTCGTTGTTTCCTGGAGCAAGCGTGCTCCTATTGGTGCCCCCGGGGCGAGGAACGCTCCGTGGAGCACCCCGGGGCACCGGCAGGCCCTGCCTTGGGCTAGGAGTCATCAGGAGCAGGAGGGAGAGGAGGACACCTCTCCCTCGCCTGTGGGAGTCCCGGAGGACTCTCCCTTGATTCGCGTGCTGGGCAGTAGCCTCACTGGAGGCTCGCCCGTGCCGCCGGCTCCCTTGTTGGCCCCACCCTGTGGGCCAGTGGCCTTTCTTGGGTGGTCTCTCCCTGGTGAGGGCCAGTGGAGGCCCGGAGAGACCCCAGGAGTTTGCGAGTCCCTGGAGGGGCCCGTTTTCAATCCGGAGGGGGTGCTTGGCGCCCCCCCCTCCCTCGAGGATTCCCCTGACTTGGGCCCCCCTCATGAATGCCGGTGGAGGCCTAGGGGGGGCCCCAAGTAATCACGGTCCCCAGAGGGCCCCGTCAATTGTACATGGGAGGTGCGTGCCGCCCCCCCTCTCCTCAAAGAATGTCAGAGGCCCCCGTTTTGCACAGAGGAGCGCCGGGGGCCCCATTGTTCGTCTTTCAGGCACTGGATGTGCCTTCATCAAACCAGGTACTCTTAAATAGACAATATAAATTCTAAGTTCTCGCTAGAGACTTTGCTAGTTTATATGTTGCCTACCTGTTTGATGTGTTTTTACATATGTATGCAAATGTTCCTTTTATGGGCGTGACTTGCTAATATGTTTTTCTAACTTGCCATATGTTTTCTAATGTTCCTACTATGGGCGTTTAATGAAATTCTTATGACAAGTGCTCTAATGTGATAACGTGTTTCCTGACTACTGTTTATGTTGCAGAATACTGAGTAACCTGTGTTTTATGTGTGACTACTGCTAATTTGCAGAGTAACTAATGTGTAACGTTCTAACAACTGCTAAGGTAGCAGGATAGTACCGATATGTGATTTTTGGTCTAATAATTGCATTGTGTACAATACAGTATATTTTCATAAAATCTGGTATTGTGTTTGCTTTGTGGTGGGGATATTGTGTCACCTGTGTTGTGTGTGTTGTGCAAACGCTTTACACATTGCCTCTGGGATAAGCCTGACTGCTCGTGCGAAGCTACCAAGGGGGTGAGCAGGGGTTATCTTGGACGTGTAACTCCCTTGCCCTGACTAGAGTAGGTAAGTTCTGCTTGGCTGTGGTGCATACCCTAGCCAACCAGAAACCCCATTTCTAACACGTGCCATAGTTGGTGATGTTTCACTTTACGTGCATTTATGATGTGGTTTTAGTAGTTCTGATTATATGTTCATGATGACGTGCATTTCTGGTTACAATGTTTTCCTGACTACTGCTTATGTTGCAGAATAACCACTAACCTATGAGCTTTATGTGACTACTGCTGGCTTTTGCAGAGTACTAGTAACTGTGTAAAGTTCTGACAGCTGCTTGTGTGGCAGGGTGTTACTGACATGTTGTGTTTGGTCTAATAATGTTTAATGCAATACAATGTTTTTTATATAACTTGGTGTTGTGTTTCCTTTGTGGTGTATTTATTGAGTCACATGTGTTGTGTGTGTTGTGCAATCGCTTCACACATTGCCTCTGGGATAGGCCTGACTGCTCGTGCCAAGCTACCAAGGGAGCGAGCAGGGGTTATCTTGGGTTTGTAACTCCCTCACCTTGACTAGAGTGGGTGGGTTCAGCCTGGCTTAGGTGCATACTCTAGCCAACCAGAAATCCCATTTCTAAACCTGCCCACAGAAGATAACCCTAGCCCTCACTAATTTTTCATTCTCTTCTGACATTTAAAGTTTGTATGAAGAATGCACATAGTTTCAGACCAGTGAAGCTCTTGGTCTGTTCTCCTGAGCAACTGTACCTATGCAGAGATTCATGGTATCCACCACTCCTCTCTTACGAAAGAAACATGGCTACAAAGTGATTGGTAGTCACTTTGAAATTTCAAGAAGGCCTTTCATGTGGTTGGGTATTCAGTGGCTGCCAACTGAACACCTTTATAAACATAAACACGGCCTGTCATCAGTGGCAGCTGGTAATGTTTGAAAGTGGTAGGGCGTAAAACCTGCCAGGAGTTTACCCCATTATTTTTCAAATTTACATCACTCATACTCACGCACTCTCACAGTTACTCTTTTTCCCTTCACTCCCTCTAACTCATATTCTCAATCATACTCATTCCCACTCACTGCTACTCACACACAAAAATACTTGCTGGACTTTGTATTCTCTGCAGGCTACCCCCTAACATTTTGCCTTCACCCCTCCTTTTTTGCTGACTTAAGTTTTGGTGGCATTAGTACTCTGTGTACTTTAGCACTGCTAATCAGTGCTAAAGTGCTTGTGCTCTCCGACTAAAACATGATAAAACTGACCTTCACCTGACTGGCACATTTAGGGCCATATTTATACTCCGTTTGCGCCGGATTAGCGTCGTTTCTTTAACGTAAATTCGACGCAAAACGAACTCCATATTTATACTCTGGCGTTAGACGCGTCTAGTGCCAAAGTCCATGGAGTTTGCGTCATTTTTTAGTGTGGACACCTACTTTGCATAAATGATATGCAAGGTAGGCGTTCCCGTCTAAAAAATTTACTCCGAGGCATGTGCGCCGTATTTATACTCCCAGGCAAAAATGACGCCCGGGAGTGGGCGGGGCAAAAAAAATGACGTCCAGCCGTTTTAGCGTCGTTTTTTAGCGCCTGGTCAGGGCAGGCGTTAAGGGACCTGTGGGCTCGGAAGGAGCCCAGAGGTGCCCTCCCATGCCCCCAGGGACCCCCCCTGTCACCCTTGCCCACCCCAGGAGGACGCCTAAGGATAGAGGGACCCATCCCAGGGAACTTAAGGTAAGCTCAGGTAAGTAATTTTTTTTTCAATCGGGTTGAGGCGAAAATTTTGCCTCAGCCTGACTTGCACCATTTTTGGGCGCCCAAGCTCCATATTCCCCTACGCCGGCGCTGCCTGGTGTACGTCATTTGTTTTCACACACACCAGGCAGCTCCGCCGGCTAACGCGTCGAAAAGTATAAATATGGCCCTTAATTTACTAATTAGTCCCTTGTAAAGTGGTACTAAATGTACCCAGGGCCGGGAAAATAAATACTACTTGTGGGTATGCAGCAATTCATTGTGCTACCCACTAAAGTAACACTTAAAAACCTTTCTCAGGCCTGTCACTGCAGCCTGTAGTGTGGTTATAAACTGCCATTTGGAACTGGCAACATAAATATTGTGCCAGGCCTAAACTTTCTTTTCTAATGCAAATATCACCCGTAAGGTATGGCCTGAAGTCCCATAGGGCATGGTGCATTGTATTTAAAAAGTAGGACACATGTGTTTAAGGTTTACGTGTCCTGACAGTGAAAACAAATCTGAATTTGTTTTTCACTACTTCAAGATCTGGCTCTCACATTGCAGAACATTGAGTTATCTTATTACATTTAATACCTGTTAGCTCTTCAGTGCGAACAGATAGGGATGTCAAGTTTGGACTCAAACAGATTGTAAGTTAAAATCCTCTTTAGTGATCAAGTCAGATTTTAAGTCACAATTCTGAAAATGCCACTTTCAAAAAATTTCCATTTTCTTGTCCTAATCATTTGGTGCCTGCAGACTATTTTCTGGGTTACATGACAGTGAATAGCTTGGCAGGTTGCCTTGTGTATTCCTCCCAGAAGTGGAACAGTTATGAATAAGAAGATGGCAAGATGGGTCCATCAAATCTGGCTCAAAGCAAAGTGAAATCTGGGATAGCGTTACTGCATCACTGGGAACTTCATTAGAACTGACCCTGAGTGTGCAAAACCGTGCTACACAGCTGCGAGTTTCATCAAAACCAACTATGAATGAAGAAAAGCCCCACAAAACCTTACCACACAGCTGCAACCCATATCGAAACTAACACAGAGCAATGCAAAGCTATGCAAAGCTTTGCAAAGCAATGCCACGATAACCTCACACCAAGGACAGAAGGCACGAGTCACAGTGGCCCAAACTTAGGACTATGCCCAACCTCCACTCCCTCGCGTTCAGCCTGAATGTATGACATTGTATGGTCAAACACAACAAGATACCCTGAGTTAGCGATTTGCGCCTTTTGGATCAAGTTTCCAAAGCTTTAAAATTGAACAGCTCTAGTTGTGGTGATTTAATATGTGTTGTTCTGGTATAATTATATTTATAAAAATTTGTCCTATTTTTCTAAAGTGGTTTGGGATTTTTTCTTGTGTTGTCTTTTCACTTTATTACTTGGTTGTGCATAACTAATGTACACGTTGCCTCTAAGTTAAGCCTGGCTGCTTTTGTGCCAAGGTACCAGAGGGTTTAGCACATGTTAATTTTGTGACTTTTGTGATTTACTCTGACAAGGATTATGGTTGTTGTTTGAGAAGATCTGCCACCCCCCTACACCAAAGAAAAAGTTTGCATTGTTGGCAGTAGTGAGATCCATTACTTGGGTTTGTGCAGTGCCACTCAATGATTGTATGTAACATTAAAAATCCTAAAAATATTCTTGTAGGAAGTTGGCTCTGTATGTGCTATTTCAAAGTAAGGAATAGCATGCACAGAGTCCAAGGGTTCCCCTTAGAGGTAAAATAGTGGTAAAAATAGATAATACTAATGCTCTATTTTGTGGTAGTGTGGTCGAGCAGTAGGCTTATCCAAGGAGTAGTGTTAAGCATTTGTTGTACATACACATAGACAATAAATGAGGTACACACACTCAGAGACAAATCCAGCCAATAGGTTTTGTTATAGAAAAATATCTTTTCTTAGTTTATTTTAAGAACCACAGGTTCAAATTCTACATGTAATAGCTCATTTGAAAGGTATTGCAGGTAAGTACTTTAGGAACTTTAAATCATAAAAATTGCATGTATACTTTTCAAGTTATTGACAAATAGCTGTTTTAAAAGTGGACACAGTGCAATTTTCACAGTTCCTAGGGGAGGTAAGTTTTGGTTAGTTTTACCAGGTAAGTAAGACACTTACAGGGTTCAGTTCTTGGTCCAAGGTAGCCCACCGTTGGGGGTTCAGAGCAACCCCAAAGTCACCACACCAGCAGCTCAGGGCCGGTCAGGTGCAGAGTTCAAAGTGGTGCCCAAAACACATAGGCTAGAATGGAGAGAAGGGGGTGCCCCGGTTCCGGTCTGCTTGCAGGTAAGTACCCGCGTCTTCGGAGGGCAGACCAGGGGGGTTTTGTAGGGCACCGGGGGGGACACAAGTCCACACAGAAATTTCACCCTCAGCGGCGCGGGGGCGGCCGGGTGCAGTGTAGAAACAAGCGTCGGGTTTTCAATGTTAGTCTATGAGAGATCTCGGGATCTCTTCAGCGCTGCAGGCAGGCAAGGGGGGGGTTCCTCGGGGAAACCTCCACTTGGTCAAGGGAGA
Organism: Pleurodeles waltl; assembly: GCF_031143425.1. NCBI lineage: Eukaryota > Metazoa > Chordata > Amphibia > Caudata > Salamandridae > Pleurodeles > Pleurodeles waltl. Next base: position 846,303,583 of record NC_090436.1, read on the forward strand.
GGGACTCCTGGGGGTCACTCCTCCAGTGAAAGTCCGGTCCTTCAGGTCCTGGGGGCTGCGGGTGCAGGGTCTCTCCCAGGTGTCGGGACTTAGGATTCAAAGAGTCGCGGTCAGGGGAAGCCTCGGGATTCCCTCTGCAGGCGGCGCTGTGGGGGCTCAGGGGGGACAGGTTTTGGTACTCACAGTATCAGAGTAGTCCTGGGGTCCCTCCTGAGGTGTTGGATCGCCACCAGCCGAGTCGGGGTCGCCGGGTGCAGTGTTGCAAGTCTCACGCTTCTTGCGGGGAGCTTGCAGGGTTCTTTAAAGCTGCTGGAAACAAAGTTGCAGCTTTTCTTGGAGCAGGTCCGCTGTCCTCGGGAGTTTCTTGTCTTTTCGAAGCAGGGGCAGTCCTCAGAGGATGTCGAGGTCGCTGGTCCCTTCGGAAGGCGTCGCTGGAGCAGGATCTTTGGAAGGCAGGAGACAGGCCGGTGAGTTTCTGGAGCCAAGGCAGTTGTCGTCTTCTGGTCTTCCGCTGCAGGGGTTTTCAGCTAGGCAGTCCTTCTTCTGGTAGTTGCAGGAATCTAATTTTCTAGGGTTCAGGGTAGCCCTTAAATACTAAATTTAAGGGCGTGTTTAGGTCTGGGGGGTTAGTAGCCAATGGCTACTAGCCCTGAGGGTGGGTACACCCTCTTTGTGCCTCCTCCCAAGGGGAGGGGGTCACAATCCTAACCCTATTGGGGGAATCCTCCATCTGCAAGATGGAGGATTTCTAAAAGTTAGAGTCACTTCAGCTCAGGACACCTTAGGGGCTGTCCTGACTGGCCAGTGACTCCTCCTTGTTGCTTTCTTTGTTCCCTCCAGCCTTGCCGCCAAAAGTGGGGGCCGTGGCCGGAGGGGGCGGGCAACTCCACTAAGCTGGAGTGCCCTGCTGGGTTGTGACAAAGGGGGGAGCCTTTGAGGCTCACCGCCAGGTGTCACAGTTCCTGCCTGGGGGAGGTGTTAGCACCTCCACCCAGTGCAGGCTTTGTTACTGGCCTCAGAGTGACAAAGGCACTCTCCCCATGGGGCCAGCAACATGTCTCTAGTGTGGCAGGCTGCTGGAACCAGTCAGCCTACACAGATAGTTGGTTAAGTTTCAGGGGGCACCTCTAAGGTGCCCTCTGTGGTGTATTTTACAATAAAATGTACACTGGCATCGGTGTGCATTTATTGTGCTGAGAAGTTTGATACCAAACTTCCCAGTTTTCAGTGTAGCCATTATGGTGCTGTGGAGTTCGTGTTTGACAGACTCCCAGACCATATACTCTTATGGCTACCCTGCACTTACAATGTCTAAGGTTTTGTTTAGACACTGTAGGGGTACCATGCTCATGCACTGGTACCCTCACCTATGGTATAGTGCACCCTGCCTTAGGGCTGTAAGGCCTGCTAGAGGGGTCTCTTACCTATACTGCATAGGCAGTGAGAGGCTGGCATGGCACCCTGAGGGGAGTGCCATGTCGACTTACTCGTTTTGTCCTCACTAGCACACACAAGCTGGCAAGCAGTTGTCTGTGCTGAGTGAGAGGTCTCCAGGGTGGCATAAGACATGCTGCAGCCCTTAGAGACCTTCCTTGGCATCAGGGCCCTTGGTACTAGAAGTACCAGTTACAAGGGACTTATCTGAATGCCAGGGTGTGCCAATTGTGGATACAATGGTACATTTTAGGTGAAGGAACACTGGTGCTGGGGCCTGGTTAGCAGGGTCCCAGCACACTTCTCAGTCAAGTCAGCATCAGTATCAGGCAAAAAGTGGGGGGTAACTGCAACAGGGAGCCATTTCTTTACAATTCTGACAACAAATTGATTTTTTCCCCCTAAATTCTCCTTTATCTTTGATGTATTTACTATTTCCCTTTCCAACATTTAAGTTTGCCTTATGTCCTTTCTGCTATAATGAGGATGGATATGAAACACATTGATAACCTCAGCAAGGCAGAGCTGCAGAGGCTTTGTGAATTATGTGGATTACTTTTTTAAGACACTGAATGGATGGGTGAAGTGCAGTAGTGTGAGTGACTATAGAGGACTGTTTAATCTGATTGCCAGGGAGCACATGTTCACTAATTATTTTGCAGAGCTTTGCCAACACATAATAGGTAGCACGTTTACTGTTCCTTTGGAGTTTCCCAAGGAGGTGGAAGGCTGGCTCAGCACCAAGATTCACAAGAAGGTACCTGGGGTGACTCCAAGAAAGGTGGTCCAGGTCTCCCCCCCCACCCCCAAGCAGATTGAAGAGATGGTCCAAGGTGACAGAGACATGTCCAGGAGTGAAGTGAGGTATGGGTTCCCAAGCCCCTTCTGTGTTACAGGGCCCACTATTTGTAACCCTGTTGCCTTGAGGGTTACCAGTTATGACACAAACAAGGGGATTATGTGTGTCCCATGAAACCACCCATTGGTGGGAACTCACAGGGTTAGACACTGTGGCTTAAGGGTGACGTTGTCCTGCTGAGTAACGGGTAAAACACACCCTGGTGTCGCTTAGCTGAGAGGTGGATTCCAGGGATAAATTTGTGATCCCTTAAGATATGATCATCACTTCTATTATGTCTCAGTTGATGGGATATGTGACACTGTTCTAAGAGATACGAATGCAAGACAGTTTCTTTAGATGAGTATGTCAGATGGATCTGTGGGGTCACTCAGGCCCATGGGCAGGACTTTTTCTGCCCCATGGCTCTGGTGTACCTTGAATGGTCCAGAGGAGGGTCATACTTAGCCCCCTGATGTCCTTTAACTGCATTCTGTGAAATGAGCTACCAAAGATGTTAAAAGAGGTGCAAGGGTCATCTGTCCAGCTCAAGCTTCTGTTGTACTGCTTCCAAAAGGACAGTATAGAGGTCTAGATACAGGGGTAGGAGGGGGAAACATTCCACAGTGGGAAGGCCAGGGTAAAATGGGTTGGCAGCTCTGAGTACAGAATACCCCTAGAGTGACCCTAGTTAGGCCATTGCAAACTCCGGAGGTGTCCTTTGCACTGTGTTAGCTGTGTTAGACAGCCTTAGGGTGGTCACCCCTAACTTTTACCTGCCTCCCTCCACTTTGTGGACACTGTTTATGCTGGTTTTAGGACTCTGTACACTTTACCACTGCTAACTAGTGCTAAAGTGCATATGCTCTCCCCCTTAAAACATTGTGACATTGGTTAATACCCAATTGGCTTATTTAATTTACTTATAAGTCCCTAGTAAAGTGCACTATATGTGCCCAGGGCCTGCATTAAATGCTACTAAGTGGGCCTCCAGCACTGATTGTGCCACCCACTTAAGTAGCCCCTTAACCTTGTTGCAGGCCTGCCATTGCAAGGTCTGTGTGTGAGGTTTTACTGCCAATTTGACTTGGCATTTAAAAGTACTTGCCATGCCTAAAACTCCCCTTTTCTACATATAAGTCTCCCCTAAGGTAGGCCCTAGGTAACCCATAGGGCAGGGTGCTGTTTAGACAAATGGCAGGGCATGTACCTGTGTAGTTTACATGTCCTGGTAGTGTAAAACTCCTAAATTTGTTTTACACTGCTATGAGGCCTGCTCCTTTCATAAGCTAACATTAGGGCTACCCTCATATACTATTTAAGTGGTAGATCCTGATCTGAAAGAAGTAACAAGGTCATATTTAGTATGACCAGAATGGTGATACAAAGTCCTGCTGACTGGTGAAGTTGGATTCAATATTACTATTTTAGAAATGCCACTTTTAGAAAGTGAGCATTTCTCTGCACTTACATCCTTCTGTGCCTTACAATCCACATCTGGCTGGGTTAGTTGACAGCTCCCTTGTGCATTCACTCAGACAAGCCCCAAACACAGGTTGCTCAATCACACTTGCACGCAACTGCATATTGAATGGGTCTTCCTGGGCTGGGAGGGTGGAGGACCTTACACTTACATGTCAAAGGACAGTAGCTTGCCCTCACACAAAGGACTGCCACAACCCCTACTGGGACCTTTGCAGACAGGATGGAACTGAAAGGAGACCTTGTGCACTTCTAAGCCACTCTTTGAAGTCTCCCCCACTTCAAAGGCACATTTGGGTATTTGAGCAGGGTCTCTCACCCTCCCAACTCAGACACTTCCTAGAGAAGAAACCTTGAACCAGAACCTGCAACCTGCCAATAAGAACTGTCTGGCTGTCCAAAGGACTCACCTGGACTGCTTTCTGAGAAGGACTGCTGCCTTGATGTTGCCCTGCTGCCTTGCTGCTCTAAGGTTGTGATGAGAAGTGCTCTCCAAGGGCTTGGATAGAGCTTGCCTCCTGTTCCCTGAAATCTCAGGACCAAAAAGACTTCATTCCTGCAAAAGGACTCCTTGTGCGGTGGAAATCGACGCACAGCCTGCAAGAAACGATGCACAGCCTGCATCGCAGTGAGAAAATCACGCACGCCGAACCAGAATGACACAGTCTGACTTCACAAGCAGAAGATTGACGCAGCATCAGCGTTGCGACTGGAAATTTGAGCCACGGCCCACTGGATCGATGCAAAGCAGAGTCAGAACGATGTAGTCTAACTTCCTGAGAGGAATCGACGGAGTGCCTTCCATGTGGTAGAAATCTCCACGCATCGCCCACCAGATCGGCACAGCCCCTGTGACTTTGTCCTGCAAGCACCGGATTTTAACGCATCGTCCTCGGGCCGTCTGAAAACCCTGCAACCCGAAGAGGATCCAAGTCCACGCACTAGAAATTGACGCAAAGTCTTCCCTGTGTGGAAAATAGACGGTGAATCGTCTTTGTGCGGTCAGAGAAATCGACGCACATCTCCCCGTTTTCCAGTCATCTCCTCCTCTGTGGTCCATTGCAGAGAATTTGAATGCAAACCAGGTACTTTGTGCTTGCAAGAGACACTTGTTGCTTTTTAAGACACTAAAGACACTTTATATCATTTTTACAGTGATATTTCAATGTATACTTATTCATCTTGATCGCTTAGACCTGCATCTTATCAGATAAATATTGTATATTTTTCTAAACACTGTGTGGTGTATTTTTGTGGTGTTCTACTGTGTTAATGCATGATTTATTGCACAAATACTTTACACATTGCTTTCTAAGTTAAGTCTTACTGCTCAGTGCCAAGCAGCCAGAGGGTGGGCACAGGATGATTTGGATTATGTGTGACTTACCCTGACTAGAGTGAGGGTCCTTGCTTGGACAGGGGGTAACCTGACTACCAACCAAATACCCCATTTCTAACACACTGTCACAGAGACACAGGGCTAGAGACCTGCACCAGGTGGATCCCTGCATGACACAGAGTTGTCACCATTGAGAGGGGTGGCGGTACGGCCCTGGAAGTTCTGAATTACCAGGCACCTGTTCAGCCACAGGGTACCAACCATGAACTGATAGGAGGTGATAGGAGGGAGTTTGGAAGTAGGGTCCTAACACCCAGAACAGATGCCCTTCACTATAAAAAACCTTAGAGGTCTCGGAAGATTCAAGACCTGTTAGGGACATGATTACCAGTCTCAGGCCTGGAAGTGAGGCCTGCTTAAGGTCCCCACTTGGAGCATCCTACTAATAGTGGATAGCCCAGAGCCTGTCTTTTCACTCAGATAGCTATCAGTGAACTCTGCTGGTTGTTGTCCTGATGCAAAGAGTTTTCCTTGGTTGGGGACAGAAGTCTGATCCAAAGGGCAGAATGGGCCATGTCACTTTCTTGGCCATAGTGTTGCTGTCTGCCTATTGGGATGCATCATTAAGCAAATTACGGTTAGAATCTAAAAAATAGGGTTCCAAGGTGAGTAGAAACGTTCCTGATGGGGCAGTCCATTGGCTGAGGAGAGTGTTGACAGAGGGCTCCAACTGCTTTCCGACGGGCATAGAACTCAGAAGTGCCTCTGCAGTAGAGCACCATTGTCCATGTTCTATCCCCTGAGCAGGGAATCTCATCTAGGTATTGATTAGTCTATCCTGGCTTTAGGCTAGGGGCCTGGGGGGGGAAGTTGGACTTGGCCTTCTCTGCAAGGTCACTCCCAACATTTTGCCTTCACCCCTCCTGCTTTACTGAATAGTTTTTGTTGGCATTAGTGTAGGAAAGCACCATTTTTCTTGCCATGTTACCCCCAATTTCTGTCTGTTTGTCAGTGTGTTTTTACTGTCTCACTGGGATCCTGCTAGCCAGGACCCCAGTGCTCATAGTTTATGGCCTATATGTGTTGTCAGTATGGTTGACTGTGTCACTGAAGTTCTTCTAACCAGAACTCCAGTGCTTATGCTCTCTCTGTTAACCAAATTTGTCACTATAGTTTTGTGACTACATATTCCAATTCTGGACACCCCTTATAAGTCCCTAGTATATGGTACCTAGGTACCAAGAGCATTGGGGTTCTAGGAGTTCCTTATGGGCTGCAGCATTTTGTTTACCACCCATAAGGAGCTCAGACAAACCTTTCTTCAGGCCTGCCACTGCAACCTGAGTGAAATAGTGCACACACTATTGCTCAGCCATTTTCACTGCACTAAAGTAACTTATAAGTCACCTATATGTCTGACCTTCATTAACTGAAGGCTAGGTGCAAAGTCACTGTGTGTGAGGGCACCCTTGCAATATCAAAGGTGCCCCCAAGTTGTCCAGGGCCAATACCCCGGACTTCGTGAGTGCGGGACAACATTATAAGTGGGCACTACATATATGTCAATATATATATATATATATATACATATATATATATATATATATATAAATATATATATATATATATATATATAGCTTCACAATGGTAACTACGAATATGGCCATGTGAGGTGTCTAAGATTGTGGAATTGAATCCCCAATCCAAATCTGGTATTGGGGGGCAATTCCAGGCACCCTGGTGGCTCCACCATGGACCTGCAGTACTGCCAAACCAGCTCTCTCAGGTTTCCACTGCAGCCCCAGCTGCTGCCACCTCACAGACAGGTTTCTGCCCTCCTGGGGATCGAGCAGCTCAATGCCAGGAAGGCAGAACAATGCATTACCTTTAGAAGAGGGGTGTTACACCCTCTCCCATTGGAAATACGTGTTGCAGGCATGGGAGGGTTATCCTCCCAGAGCCTCTGAAAATGCTTTGAAGGACACAAACGGTGCTCTCTTTGCATAATACAGTCTACACCAGGTCAGGGACCCCGAGTCCCTGCTCTGGTGTGAAACTGGACAAAGGAAAGGGAAGTGACCACTGCCCTGTCCATCACCACCCCAGGGGTGGTGCTCAGAGCTCCACCAGGGTGTCCCTGGCATTAGCCATCTTGGATTCCAAGTTGAGGGGACCCTCTGGAGACCTCTGAGTGGCCAGTGCCAGCAGGTGACGTCAGCGACCCTCCCTGATAGGTGCATATCTGGGTAAGTAGCCAATCCTCCTCTCAGGGCTATTTAGGTTTTCTCCTCTGGGTATTTCCTCTGATTCGGTTTACAAGGTTCCTCCAGCACTCCGCTGCATCTTCTTCTTCAGCCTCTGACTGCTGGATCAACCGCAGACTGCTCCCAGAACTGCTGTAACTGCAACAAAGTATCCAGGAAGAATCCTGTGACCTGCAACTTCAGCTCCAGCCAGCAATTGCAACAGTTTCTAAGGTGTGCACGCTCTGAGGACTGCCTGTCTTCACCCTGCACCAGAAGAACCGAAGGAATCTCCTGTGGAGTGATGGAGTCACTTTCCCTGCTTCAGCAGGTACCCCTCTGCAACAACAACCGGTCATCTTGGACTCCTCTTCTGTGGGTGAGCATGATCCCTGCAATACAGGTTGTGGACTGAATTGACCCAGAAGGCCCAAAGGTCCAGCTGTCCAAATTTGGTGGAGGTAAGAGCTTGCCTCCCCGTGCAGCAACAGTACCTCTGTGCACTGCATCATCTGCAGGTCCTTGGGCTTCTGTGCACTTCTTCCAAATGTTCTTCATGCACAGCATAGCCCAGATCCCCAGCACTGCATCCTGCAATGCACAGCTCTATGAGTTGTTCTCCGGCAGAACAGAATCCTCCTGTGTAGTGCTGCAATGACCGCATTTTGCAACTCCTTTGTCCCTGTGTTCAGGAGTCACGTGGGTGCTGCCTGGTCTTCTGAGGGCTCTCTGAAGTGCGAAGAGCCCCGTCTGTCTTCTCAGTCTGAGTTGAGGCCCCCAGGTCCCTCCTGGGTCCGGGCAGCTCCTCTTTGACGCAAACCACGTACTTTTGTGCTTGTGTGAACCAAGGCTTGTTGGTGGAATCCAAAGACACAAACAGCCTGCATCCAACAACTCGACATGGGACATCTCTTGCACCAAGCAGGAACCCAGAGCTATCTTCTTCTGTGCATTTCTGTACTTTTCTTCCAACTGGAGAATCCACTTTTGCACCTTCTTCCAAGTGGGCAGGAGCTCCTGTTCTTCCTGGACTCTTCTTTGACTTCTGGACTTCATCTCTTCTCTCCACAGGTCTCCCGGTCCAGGAATCCATCATTTGTTGCTTGCAGTATTGCTTGGTTCTTGCATAATTCTTCATCACGACTTGTAGTGTGTTCTGAGGAAACTTGCTGTATTTTACTCCTGCTTTCCTGGGCTCTCGGGTGGGGTATTGTACTTACCTCTGGTGTTCTCCTACACCCCCAGCGCCCCTCTACACACTACACTTGCCCAGGGGGGAGTTTGGCACTCGCATTCCACTATTTTAGTATATGGTTTGTGTTGCCCCTAGGCCTATTACAATGTATTGTATTTTCTACTGCTGCACTATCCTATGACAGTTTACTTACCTGATTTTAGTTACTAGTGTATATATTGTGTATAATACTTATCTCCTGAAGGAGTATTGCCTCTAAGATATATTTGCCTGTGTCACTAAAATAAAGTACCTTTATTTGTGGTAACAATGAATACTGTCTTTTATTGTGTATAAGTACTGTGTGACTAAAGTGGTATTGCAAGAGCTTTGCATATCTTCTAGTTCAGCCTTGGCTGCTCTGCTACAGCTGCCTCTAGGCATCCTCAGCTACTAGACACTGCCTACATTTCACTAATAAGGGATAAGTGGACCTGGTATAAGGTGTAAGTACCTTAGGTACCCACTACAAACCAGGCCAGCCTCCTACAATGGTGGTACAGCAGTGGGATAAGTACTTGCAATTGCTTTACCACTTTGTTACTGGTGCTTTTCACAAGAAAAGTATACTCCAATACTTAGAGCTATATACAATTATACCTAGCAGTCATTTTTTCAATCAATCAATCAATCATTCGTATTTATAAAGCGCGCTACTCACCCATAAAGGGTCTCAAGGCGCTGGTGGTTCTCTCAAACTTTTTTAAAGTTTTACAAAGTTCTGAAAAGTTTTCTTTTCCTCTGAAAGGTTAGGTGAAATAGTTTGCTAAATTCTTACTCTTCTCTCTAACTTTTGCTAACACTATGTCTTCTATCAAGGCTACCCCCAGGGTTGTCAAGACCACTTATGAAAATCTTAATTTCAAAATTCTGAGGAGTCTCTGTTTAAAATGAAGCTTAGGGATTGGGAAGAACCCTAACAAGGATTTCCTCTTGAATCTCCTCTTACAAGATGACCAGGAGCATCCTGATGGTCATGTGCACACAGAAGGGGAGGTAGAGGGAGATTCTGACCAGATAGATTCAGGAGAGGGTCCTGAAGATCCACAGGAGGGTCCTTCCACATCTTTCCCTTAACAAACCTATTAGTGTAGCTGGTAGTGGGAATGGGGTCACACACAGGTAGGGCACCCTTCACACCTAGAGGCCAGGTCACTAGAGTAACAGAAGTTAGGGAAAGATCAACCTCTGCTCATTCCCATCAGTTCTGTGTCAGAAGTGTCCCACACATCCAACCCAGAGGACCAGTCCCTAGATGGGGAGCTCAGAAAGCTGAGGTTGTTGGAGGCCAGACTGAGGCTACAGCATCAACAGTTGACCTAAGATAGGGAATCCTTAGCTGTGGAAAGGGAAAGACAGGGGTTGGGGTTAGTTCCCCATGGTGGCAGCAGCAGCAATAGTTATAGAAGTTCCTATTTGAAAGAACACACATTTGACTCTAGAAACCAGCACAAAATTGTCCCCCCAAACACGGAGATGGATGACATTTACAAGTGGTTTGCTGCACTTGAGAGGGCCTGTAAAGTCCAGAGCGTCCCTCAAGTGCAGTGGACTGCCATTCTGTGGTTGTCCTTTTCTGACAAGGAGAGAGATAGACTCCTTACTGTTGGTGAAGATAACTCAGACAATTACAATGCTCTGATGACTGCACTCTTGGATAGATTTGGCTTAACCACGGGCAATATAGGATTAAGTTCAGAGAAACCATAAAAGAGTCTTCACAAGATTGAATAGACTTTGTGGACTGTTCAGTGAAGGCCTTAGAAGGTTGGTTGCATGGCAGCAAGGTGTATGATTATGAAAGCTTATACTATCTAATCTTGAGAGAGCATATTTTTAACAATTGTGTGTCTGATTTGTTACACCAATATCTTGTGGACTCAGATCTGACCTCTCCCCAAGAATTGGGAAAGTAGGCAGATAAATGTGTCAGAACAAGGGTGAGCAATAAAGCTCATACAGGTGGTGAAAAGGACAGTAAGAAGAAGGATGGTAACTCACATGACAAGGGTGGGGATAAACATAAAATGTCAGAGTCTTCAGCAGGCCCACAAAAATCCTCTGGGGGTGGTGGGCCCAAATCCTCTTCTAACCACCAGAAAAAGCCATGGTGTTACCTCTGTAAGCACAAAGGCCATTGGGCAAGTGACCACACTTGTCCCAAAAGAAACACCAAACTTCCCACCACCACAATCCCCACTGCTTCCACCTGTGCCCCTAGTAATAGCAGTGGTGGTGGGAATAACTCTACAAATAGCCAAACAAAGGGTGTAGCTGGGCTCACTTTTGGTAATGTAGTGGGGGTTGGTCTAGTTAGGGAGACCACTGAGGCTGTTTTAGTATCTGATGGTGGCATTGATCTTGTCACCTTAGTTACTTGTCACCTTAATATGGATTAGTACAAGCAACTAACCCTAATAAATGGTGTTCAGGTTGAGGCCTACAAGGACACAGGTGCCAGTGTCACTATGGGGATGGGGAAACTGGTTGCCCCTGAGAAACACCTACTTGGTCATTAGTACCAAGTTACTGATGCCCATAACAACACTGTTAGCCACCCCATGGCTGTTGTGAATCTCAACTGGGGGGGTTACTGGTCCTAAAAAGCTTGTAGTATCCACTGACTTACCTGTTGAGTGTCTATTGGGCAATAATTTGGAGGGCCTGGGCTCAGGCCAAGAAGCAAATATGACAGGGAAACTTCGATCCTGGAACAATGGACCAAGTGCTCCCAAAAACCAGGGGTAGAAAGGGCAAACCCTTGTCCACTATCCTTTCCTCTCCAGATGATATGCTGTTTGATGAGGAGGAGTCAACTCCCTGTGCAAAACCTACACCAGAGGAGCTTCAGGCTAACAAAGCTGAGCTCTTCGGTGCAGGAGGTCCTGCCAGGGAGGAACTGAGTGTGGCACAGCAGATTTGTCCCACACTAGAGGGTCTAAGACAGCGACCTGTCAAACAGTAAAATGGGGATGTCAGTGACTCACATAGAGTTTATTGGGAGAACAATCTCCTTTATACAGAGGCAAGGGACCCTAAACCTGGTGCTACCAGGAGACTGGTCATTCCCTTGCAGCATAGGGAATTCCTCTTAACTCTTGCACATGATATTCCCTTGGCTTGGCATCTGTGGCAAAGTAATACCTGGGAAAGACGTGTCCCTCACTTTCACTGGCCTCACATGCTAGAGGACACAAAAGAGTTTTGTCGCTCTTGTGTGAATTGCCATGCCAGTGGCAAAACTGGTGGCTCCCCAAAGGCCCCCTTAATCCCACTGCCAGTGGTTGGGGTGTCCTTTGAAAGGATAGGGGTTGACATTGTTGGCCCCCTTGACCCTCCAACTGCTTCTGGTAACAGGTTCATCTTAGTGGTGTTGGACCATGCCACAAGATACCCAGAAGCCATCCCCTTAAGGACCACTACAGCTCCTGCAATGGCAAAGGCCCTCTATGGAATATTTTCCAGCGTGGGCTTTCCTAAAGAGGTAGTATCAGACCGGGGTAGTAACTTCATGTCTGCATACTTTAAAGCTAAGTGGAAGGAGTGTGGTGTAACCTATAAATTCACCACACCATATCATCCACAAACAAATGGTCTGGTTGAGATATTTAACATGACTCTCAAAGGCATGATCATCTCAGAAGGAGATGGGATGTCCTCCTGCCATGCTTCTTTTTTGCCTACAGGGAGGTACCCCAAAAAGAAGTGGGCTACAGCCCCTTTAAACTCCTATTTGGTCAACCTGCTAGGGGTCCCCTTGCTCTTGTAAAAGAGGGGTGGGAGCAACCCTTGAATCCCCCTAAACAAGACATTGTGAATTATGCGCTTGGCCTAAGATCAAGGATGGCTGAGTACATGAAAAAGGCCACTAAAAACCTTCAGGCCAGCCAAGAACTTCAAAAGCAATGGCATGACCAGAAGGCTGTCCTGACTGAGTACCAACCAGGACAGAAGGTGTGGGTATTGGAGCCTGTGGCACCAAGAGCACTCCAAGACAAATTGAGTGGACCACATTTTACTGTGGAAAAGGAGGGTGAGGTCACCTTTTTGATAGATCTTAGCACTGCCAAAAGTCCCCTCAGGGTACTTCATATTACCACCTTAAACCCTACTATGATAAGGCAGATTTAACCCTACTCATAGCCACAGATGAGGGACAGGAGGAAGAGAGTGACCATCTCCCTGACCTCTTCTCCAACACCTTAGCATCCTTGGCGTGGTCTCCCCTAACTTTTTTGCCTCTGTTCCCAGGTTGTTGATGTGTGCTGGACTCTGTTTTTGCTGTTTTTGTTACTCTGGGTACTTTACCACTGCTATCCAGTGTTAAAGTGTAAGTGCTCCTATATAAAATGTGTATGGAATTGGATCTCCATGATTGGCATATTTGATTTATTGGTATATCCCTAGTAGAGTGCATTAGAGGTGCCCAGGGCCTGTAAATCAAATGCTACTATCGGGTCTGCAGCACTGGTTCTGCCACCCACATTAGTAGCCCTGTAAACATGGCTCAGAACTGCAGTGTCTATGTGGGCAGTTTAAAACTGCCAATTCGACTTGGTAAGTGTACCCACTTGCAGGCCTAAACCTTCCCTTTTTTTACATGCAAGACACCCCTAAGGTAGGCCAGCGTTCATAGTTTGTGGTCTATGAAGGTCATTCTGACCCTGGCGGGCAGCGGACGCCGCCCGCCTGGCGGGAACCGCCAAATGGCCGCTCTGCGGTCAGAAGACCGCGGAGGCCATTCTGACTTTCCCGCCGGCCCGGCGGGCGCCCGCCAAGGGAGCACCCGCCGGCCCAGCGGGAAAGGCCCTGCAACACAGAGGCCGGCTCCGAATGGAGCCGGCGGTGTTGCAGGGGTGCGACGGGTGCAGTTGCACCCGTCGCGATTTTCACTGTCTGCAATGCAGACAGTGAAAATCTCCCTGGGGCCCTGTTGCGGGGCCCCACGACACCCGTTCCCGCCATCCTGTTCCTGGCGGTAAAAACCGCCAGGTACAGGATGGCGGGAAGGGGGTCGGAAGCAACGCCGCCATGGAGGTTCTGCCCAAGCAGGGGAAACCCAGCGGGAAACCGCCGGATTCCCTTTTCTGACCGCGGCTTTAACGCCGCGGTCAGAATGGGCAATGAAGCACCGCCAGCCTGTTGGCGGTGCTTCCGTTGCCCCCGGCCCTGGCGGTCTTGTACCGCCAGGGTCGGAATGAGGCCCTATATGTGTTGTCAGTATGCTTGACTGTGTCACTGGAGTTCTGCTAGCCAGAACTCCAGTGCTTATGCTCTCTCCGTTTATTTATCACTATAGTTTAGTGATTCCTTATTCCAATTCTGATTGGCACACTGGACACCCCTATAAGTCCCTAGTATATGGTACCTAGGTACCCAGGGCATTGGGGTTCCAGGAGATCCTTATGGGCAGCAGCATTTCTTTTGCCACCCTTAAGGAGCTCAGACAAACTTTTCTTCAGGACTGCTACTGCAGCCTGAGTGAAATAGTGTGCACACCATTTCACAGCCATTTTTACTGCACTAAAGTAACTTATAAGTCACCTATATGTCTAACCTTCATTTACTGAAGGCTAGGTGCACAGTTACTGTATGGGAGGGCACCCTTGCACTAGCAAAGGTGCCACCACGTTGTCCAGGGTCAATTCCCCGCACTTCATGAGGGCGGGGACACCATTATAAGTGTGCACTACATATATGTCAATACATACTGTATATGTAGCTTCACAATGGCCTCAGGTGCCTAATGGTAGGCACCTGAGGCCATTTTCTAAAGGGCCAGAACTGAGGTTGGACTAATTGGCTGGGTAGATTCATAAATGACAGAATCCAGGTGGAAGCCTGAGGCTTCAGATTAAGAGGCCAGCCAACTAACCCTTATAATCACTTTGGACTCGGGTTACAAGAGATGCAGGTCCAGTCCGTCTCGCTAAGGCAAGAAGGTGGCAGGCAGCAGATCAGCACAGCAGTCCTTCTTCCTGGAGTTTCTTCAGAGCAGTATTCCAGCAGGGTGCAGACCTTTCACAAGCACAGCAGTCCTTCTTCCTGGAAGAGTATCCACATTACCAGAAGTGTACTGAAGTGTTGGTGTCTGAGGTCCAGTATGCATGCCCAGTTGTGCCTCTGAAGTGGGGAGAAGCTTCTAGAGGCATGCCATTGAAGTGCACGGGTCCCCAACCTTTCGGACCCTGTCTCTCGACCAACTACAGGGTGTAGGCAGCCCTTTTTGTGGAAACAGGACACAGCCTATTCAAATGCACATTGGGCTGTAACAGCTCCTCCCTTCCATCCTGCCAGTGAGGGCCCAACCAGTCACACTAAAGCACGCCATTGTATGTGGCTGTCTAGGAGTAATACACAAAGCCCAACTGTCACCCATACCCAGTCATGTGACCCAGAGTTGAGATGCAGGCACCAAATGGCTGAAGCAAGAAAATGCCAACTTAAAAACAAAAAAGATATTTTCAAAACTATAATATAAAATCCACACCAAACATGAACTGGTTACTGTGTAAAATGTAATAAGGTAACTTCGATGTTATCCTATGGAACAGGTAGGCCTTGCAGTAGTGAAAAATGAATTTAAGAGTTTTTCACTATTCTACTTGAAACTGCCCTTCCAGTAGAGGGGCAATTAGCTCTTGCATGGTACCACATTAATCTACTTTCCATGTTGTGTTTAGGACTGTATCTAGTGTTTTCAGTTGATTTAATGTGTTTATACTATAAACACGTTTTATTAATGTAGGACAGACAAGAAAAAGAGTGTGGAATGAAAAAGACAAATATAGTTTGCTAGGATTTGCTCTCTATAAATTTGCTGGTGATGGTTATGAGCTTAAAAAGTGGAAAATAATGGCTTGCTTAGTTAACCATGTGCCACAACGTTGGATGGGAGGGGCAGTGAATCTAGATTATGGATAAGAGGCATTGATTAGGTAATTTAGTCAGACCTGTGCCCAGCATTCATTCAAGCTGAAAGAGACTAAATAAAAAAATCACAGGAAACATATAATTCATGGATGCTTGGTTGGACTATAGAGTTAACTGATGGGTGAAGATGAGAGAAGTTACTGACTTTGCTTTGGACACAGCTTTTAACCTCTAATTCACAGAGCATCTTTTAGAGACCTTTCCTACTAGTTTGTATCTGTATCTTTCTGACTCACAGGGTATGTACCTTAACTTGTTAGCTATTGTGACCGACCAATAGGTTTTCAATAGGGACAATCAAAAGTGCAGAGCCATTTATCAGTCACAGAAGCTTGATGATGCATTTTAACAGACTGTCCAGAAGGATTGGACTAGATTATGGGCCTCCGGTGATACAAAGCAAGAAAAAACCCCATGAATAGCGGTTCCACACCTAATGCTAGGCTAGCAAAGCATTGTCTCACCAAGCTAGGCAAGGAAGATGCCAACTGCAGGAATTATGTGGACAAGAGCTACAAGGGGGAGGCTACCATTATGCATTAACCTCTTATTGCTGTACCCAATATGCAGCCCTTTAAAGAATGTTACACAATATATTGGCTGCTCCTAACAGATAAATGCATACTCTTTCTTTCTTTCTGTAGACTGACAACTCGATTTACTGTGTTTTTTCCACTTTATCACAAATAAGTTTACCAATTTATTGATTGGTCGTTTTTACCTTTTTTCTTTCAATAGTTTTTTTTCTCCTAGGCAAGATTTAGCATCCTGTAAAAAAATGACTATCAAGCATAATTCACTGCTAACCAGAGACAGCCACATAATCCTTCTGAGGGTTACCACACATCACTGAAGGGTCATATCTGACCAAATCATTGGAAGCAAGGCTAACACCACAAGCTGCGGTTGCTCTGTCAATTCAAGGGCCTAAAAAGTAGGTTTTCATAAAGCACTCAGATGCACGACTCGAGTGCTCCCAATAGCAGTGGCTGTGCAAGGGCGCGCCCAACCGCGTGTTGAGTGTCACATTTACCTGATTTAACAGGGCAGGTGTGGTGATGCGGCTGGTCACATTGCCAATACGGGGGCACGTCCGTACAGTGAGGCGTAAGCAGTGCTCCAGTGCACAGTTCAGATGTGCCGAATCAAGCCGGCTATGCAAGGACATGTCTGCCTGTGTTTTCAGCACCTAAATACTACTCATATACAAGCATTTTCACTGCAGCGGGTCTCGCATTTGCTCGAGTTAGAGCTATTAACGTTGTAAACTCCTAACTGGACTTTTCTTGCCACTCAATTTAAAAGAAGAAAAAAAACGCAGCATGATCGCACTATGTAAAATGCAGCGCCATCGAAAAAACGCGATCACGCTGCGTGGAAAATAAACAGACCCGGATGTTACTGGAGCCTTTTTAGTCAGATAGACATGTACTTCTTCCCCATTGGGATGAGCCACCCCTAAACATAAGCACTTGGTCAACAATCATGTCCTCGAGTTGTATATACATTTTTTATTCCTAGTATTGGCTGTGAAACCAAGAATTCTGGGGCCCCTTAATCGGAAAAAAATGCAGAACACGTATATACCTTTAGAAATGGCATAGAAAGATGTTGCCCTTTATACCTCTTGAATTAGCAGGCGTATTCATTTTACCGAAATAATAAGAATGAATGGCTGCGTGAGCCCCTCTGCTTTTCAAATGACGTGAATGCAAGCACTCCAATACACTGGATATTCAAAGGCTCCGTGCTCACTAGAAGTTACAGGTGCTCAGATGTATTACTTGGCTCGGAGAAAGCCCCCTTTTTAAATGCACCTTTTATTGTTGTTGTTGATTCACAAGTGTGTCAAATACAAGAAACTCGCAGCAAAAATACCTTATATCTAGATTTGCCACCAGATCGGTTTTCTACTGGTATTTGGATGTCTTAACGGGTACAAAAATAAGCAAAATCAACTAAAGCTGATATGTTTAGCCCGTATCTGTACATACTAGGGACAGCACACATAAACAGAAAGCAGTTTTAAATGTGTGCTAGACTTGCATTAATGATCCATGCCTAATAATTAAAATAAGCAACAGGAAAGTAATATTAGAAATGAATGAAGACTATTTTGTTTGCAGTCCTATTAAGTATCCAGGACTTTGTAGACTCTCAGAACTAGTTGGAATGGCAATAGTTTTCTCTTGGAAAGGTGACAACCTTTCTCATGTCTCATTAGAAAGTTACAAAAAAATGAATGACTCATTAGAAAGTAAAAAAAAACTCCTGTACATTTCAAAAAGACATTTTACCCTTAGATTATGACATAAAACATGCCAGACAGTATTCAGAAATAGATGCGTGTGCAGAGCGAGGTGTGAGGCAAATACGGTATGGTTTTACATAAAACGTTCAAATAACATAGGCCCTCATTCTGACCTTGGCGGGCGGCGGAGGCCGCCCGCCAAAGTCCCGCCGTCAGGTTACCGTTCCGCGGTCGAAAGACCGCGGCGGTAATTCTGACTTTCCCGCTGGGCTGGCGGGCGGTCTCCTTCAGACCGCCAGCCAGCCCAGCGGGAAAGAGGCTTCCACGATGAAGCCGGCTCGGAATCGAGCCGGCGGAGTGGAAGCTGTGCGACGGGTGCAGTTGCACCCGTCGCGTATTTCACTGTCTGCGCCGCAGACAGTGAAATACATTTAGGGGCCCTCTTACGGGGGCCCCTGCAATGCCCATGCCAGTGGCATGGGCACTGCAGGGGCCCCCAGGGGCCCCGCGACCCCCCCTACCGCCATCCGGATCTCGGCGGTCCGACCGCCGGGATCTGGATGGCGGTAGGGGGGGTCAGAATCCCCGCGGCGGTGCAGCAAGCTGCGCCGCCGCGGAGGATTCAATGGGGCCGCGGTACACTGGCGGGACCCCGCCAGTGGTGCCGGTCCGACCGCGGCTTTACCGCCGCGGTCGGAATCCCCATTGAAGCACCGCCGGCTTGTCGGCGGTGCTCCCGCGGTCCTCCGCCCTGGCGGTCAAAGACCGCCAGGGTCAGAATGAGGGCCATAGTGTTCACCACCTCTCACAGAGGAACTATGTGTAAATTTCTTGTTCAGTCACTCCTCTTTCAACCCCTGTTATCAACCCTGGGAAACCGAACGGATGCACAAACCGGGGGACTTGCTTTGGGACAGGCAGGCATGGGGTAGGGAGCATTGTGAAGAATACACTCTGCCCTCATCAGACATTGCTTAACGTGTTCTGGTCAGGGCCACTCGCTGTTTGCACAGAATGTACAGTGCTTTGAAGGAGTGAAATGTTGCCTAATGCTCTACAGGAAGCAATAAAAAGGAACACGTCTCTCATTGCAGACACAGTTCCATTCAGCATTCAGTGCGCATGGGTGCGAGCCATGGCCAGCTGGGAGGTAGCGCCTACATATGTAGTGAGAAGTTACCATTTCAAGATGGCCAAAGTATTAACCGTGACAGGCGTGCATGATTGCTGCTGACCTAATAAGAATGAAAGGCTGCATGAGCCCCTCTGTTTTTCAAGCCTGTCTCCCACAGATGACATAAATGCAAGCGCTCCAATACAGTGGATGTTTAAACGCTCCTTTCTCACTAGATGTTAGGGGTGCTCAGAGATATTACATTGTTCCCAAGAGAGCCCCCATGTCAAATGCGCCTCCACATTGAAGCGTGGCAGCAGTCAATCGGGTGCCAAGCTAAGTGGGAAGTGCTCACCTCTCGCTGGCCGAACACAGAAAACAATCAGATTTTTCTTTCCACATTGAAATAAAAAAAACAGCGCGATCACACTGCTACAGTTCACTCGTAATGAAACCTATCGGCAAAAGTGCAATTATCTACGTAACCGGCAAAAGTGCAATTAACTGTGGAACATCGTCGATGTTATGCAAAGCGCTCCACTTGTGCCAAGCAAGATCGCACTGCGAACAAAAGATAAAAAGTAGTCCACAATCCAGATGGGAAACAGCGAGCCTTGCATGTTTTCAGTACTTGGTCGCTGCGCTTGAGGAGGGCTAACCACCGGAAAAGGCATGACGTATGCGCGCCTTCCACTAATGAAAGCAAGCAGATTTTAACAGCCAAGCCCATGAACCAATGAAAGACAACTGACATGACGTGAATGGGCTCCGAGCCCTTTTCTGACTCCTAAAGCGTCTCACAAGCGAAACGCATGCGCAAGCTCATGCGACGCAAGCTCGACCCTAAAAAGGGATCACATCCCGCAGCCATCTTAGGTTTGTGCCTTACTTTCATTGTAAGATGCAATCTTTCAAAAGCAAGATACCAAGACGAACAATGGTTTCTTTAGCTAGCACAACTTAACAGTTTATACTGTGGCCTCAGCTGTTATATCATTAGATTTGTTTTGAGGGCGAATATATATATATATTTTTTTAAAGGAAGGAAAAGGGAAGGATTTAAAGAAGAACATTATTGGAGGTTAGCATAAATGTATTGAAAGGCCTGACAGACAAAACCATTTCTAAGGCTCTTCCACTAGTAGACTTCAATAGGGACTTGTTTAAGAGGTTTATTGAGCAGGAATTCAGACCCTCTGTTAAGGAAGCAGCGGCAACTGCCTTGGCTAGAGGGAAGAGTGTCATTCCTTCAGAAGAGTATTATTTCTCACTCTCTGAGTATGATGTCCCTTCTACTGCTAAAAAGAGAGGAGAATTCCCCCAGGAGACATGGCATATTGATAAGACTGACAATATTGCAGTGTCTAATGTTTGCATTAGCCCTACAATAGATTGTCATGTCTGCGGTGTCACATAGAGCAAGAGCTGGGAATTTGGAGGTGTTGCCTGCAGCAGCATAAAAGGAAAGAGTTACCTTAGTGTCACCAAAGACAGACAGGGCTCCTCTAGTGTAGAAGAGGAAGTAAATGTTAACAAGTACTTGGATTTTGATGAGTACGTATTTGACCAGCACAAGTGTTTGGACTCAGCTGAGACTCTAGACGAGGGTTTGGATTATGCTTCAACCTCAAGAGGCGTTAAAGATCCTTTAGATGTGATATATATGACCCCAATACTATTAAACACTGGAGTGGTAGCCTATGGAGCACAATACGAAGTTAATTAAATTTTAGGTTAGAAAAACCTCAGACAAAGACACTTGCAATTGGTTAAGGGAAGAGTGTCCAGGGAACAAACTTGTACAACCCCTAATCGTGATCTAAAGCTAATAAACTTCCTCTTTAAGTCTGGAAAAGACCCTAGGAAGGGGGTTGAATGTGGCCTGAAACAATGTCAGGTGAGACATCTGGATGTGTTGGGTTCCTTGTCTCATGTATTAAACATGGCAGAAGAAGCTCTGTGTAATAATACATGAGTGGTTGTGGAAGTCATAAAAGGTTGGGCTCTATGGGCCACATGTGCGAAATTTCGGATATGCGACCCACAAATTGCGAGTCAGAGCTACTCGCAATTTGCAACTCGCAAATCCTAATGTAGAATGGTGTCCCTGACACCATCTGCAATTCGCAAAGGGGTCGAAAATGCTCACCTCATGAACAATCATGAGGTGGGTCGCAATTTGTGACCCCCTTGCGAATGGCGGCCCTCACTGGGATGGTGGCCTGCTGCGGACAGCAGACCACCATGTCTGTGACTGCTTTCCAATAAAGCAGTTTTTTTTTTGTAATGCAGCCCGTTTTCCTTAAAGGAAAGCGAGATGCATTACAAAAACAAAAAATGAAACGTTTTCGTTTTTTTTTTTTTAGAGCAGGCAGTAGTCCATAGGACCACTGCCTGCTATGAAAATCTTTTTACGGTGACATTCACAACGGGGAAGGGGTCCCATGGGGACCCCTTTCCTTTTGCGAATGGGTTAGCAGCCATTTGAAATGGGTGCAAACTGCGATTAGTTTGTGACCACGTTCGCGGTCACAAAACAATCCTACATTGCACTGCGAGACGCAATTAGGAAGGGAACACCCCTTCCTAATTGCGAGTCGCAAATCCATTTTGCGATTTGGTGACCAGGTTACTGAATCGCAAAACTGGGTTTTTGCTTCGCAATGTGCATTTTGCACGTCGCAAACAGAAAAAATTGCTGTTTGCGATGTGCAAAAAGCTACCTACATGTGGCCCTATATGCCTTATGTATGCTAGGGGATGTAAATGCAGGCCTGTAAGTGGAGAAAAGAAAAGTTGTCCTTATGTGGATGAATACCAAGTAGGCAGACTTAGCAAACAGAGAGTACGTGGGCGAGCCAAAAGAGCTACTTTTTGGAGATAGCCTTGTTAAGTTGTTGGGGAAACATGCATCCACCTTCACAACTTTTAGCAAGGCCCAAATGAATATGGGGCATGTTTTTGGGGTAAAAGTTTTTGGAAGGGCTGACAGAAAGGGACTGGCTATAGGTCATGGAGTTAAAATGCTATTTTGTGGAAGAGCCCAGCGGCTATAGAAGGAACGTTAGTTCCAACATAGGTTTCTTCCCCCAAAGAGGGAGAGCCCCTCAACCCCGTGGATACAGATCTGAAGGTTCAGGAGGACAAGGTGAGTCTGAGTAACCTACTACAAAAGTTGAGGGAAGACTTCAGTTTATTATTCACAACTGGTCAAATATTAAAAGAGACACTTGGGAATTGGAAACCATAGGGCTCTATAAAACTGAATTTCGGAGAACCACTTTTCAGAACACCCAACCAAGAGAATTGGTTTTGGACTTGGAAGAGATAGCCTACTCGACTCAGAGGTTTCCCAAAGGCTATGCAAAGCGGAAATTACATGAGTTGCAGAGTCAGAGTTGGAAAATAGTTTTTTGAGTATGGATTTCCTCATGAATGAAAAATACAAGGGTTGGCGTCCCACGATAAATCTGAAAGATTAAAATAAATCCCTAGTGTACATACATTTCAAGATGGAGGGGATCCATCTTTTGAGAGACATCCTATAGGAAAGGGATTGGTTCGTAAAATTAGATTTGAAGGATGCATATTTCACAGTACCTATAGAAATAAACTCTCAGAAATATTTACAGTTCAAGTGGAAAGGCATCCTGTACCAATTTCTTTGTCTTCTTTTTGGCCTATCTTCAGCTCCTTGGTGGTTTACCAAGGTAGTACGATCAATAGTAGCCTATCTGAGGGAAAGGGGAGTCCGATTGCTAATCTATTCAGACAGCATATTGTTGATGTCCCAGGACAGGGAGGAACTGCTAAGGCACCTTGTGTGGACAAGAGACCTATTAGAGAACTTAGGATTTATCGTAAATGTGGAGAAGTCTATTATGGTCCCTACACAGAATCTAGAGTTTTTGGTCACTCAACTATCTCAGTTGCTCCACCCTCACAAAAAGATAAAAGACATTAGAAAGGAAGTCAAATCTGTCAAGATGGTGACAGTGAATGATTTAGCAACGAAACCCAGGTTTCTATCATTGTCAGTTCAGGCCATATCCCCAGGTCCACTTCACTACAGAGCTCTTCAGATGCTGAAGCCCTTGAATCTGAGAAAAGGTTTGGGGTACGCAGATCCAATCTCTTTATCTGTAGATACTCAGGAGGATTTTGCTTGGTGAGACAATCTGGAGATCTGGAATGGCAAGGCCGTTTTTGGAAATGCTGCCTAGTTTGTCTTAGAGTTGGATGTCAGCAACTTTGGTTGGGGAGTACGCATTAATGGGATGGAAACCGGTGGGTAATGGTCCAGGGAGGAAGAGTACCTGCACATAAATTATTTGGAAATGTTATCTGGTTTGAATGCCCTGATGAGTTTCTGGAAATAACTAGGTAGCAGTGGGGTGTTTATTCTTTTAGACAATTTTACAGCTGTTTCATACATAAACCACTTAGGTGGGTCAAATCAAAGAAGTTGGCAGATCTGCCGAAAAAAAAATCTAGTATTTTGTTTGGGAACACACAATCCTTTCACAAGCAGACTATCTTCCAAGTCTGGAGAATTTGAGAGCAGATTGGAATTCTGGGAATCTCAGCGGTTCCAGTGACTGGAAATTGACCCCAGACTTCTTCAGAAAGATGCAGAGGTTATGGGGACCAATTCAGATGGATTTATTTATGAACAGATTGACCTTTCAGGTACTCAGGTATTTCAGCTGGAGAACAGATCCTGGAATGGCTGCAGTAGATGCCTTTCTACAGGACCGGTGAGGAGAGGGGGGTTATGCTTTTCTTCTGTTCTCAATGATCCAGAGGGTGATGCATCTCTATCAGAAAGTTAGATGCAGAATTGTTCTGGTGACTCCCTTTTGGAGTTCTCAGATTTGGTTTCCAGGAGTAATGGAACTCGCAGTACAGGTAACCTGTCTAGTTCCAGTTTCAATGGGTCTTTTTGGTGTATTCCAAAGGAGAGGAATACCCTTTGGTTTTAGAAGCGAGTATTAACCTTTGTGCGTAGAAGATTTCAGGTTAACCAGTAGATATTCAGGCTTGTCAGGAAAAGCTAATGATTTATGGGACAAATCCTGGACTCTGGTTACCAGGAGAGATACAGGGGAGTTTGGAAGAAATGGTGTAGTTGATCCTTGAAAAGGAATTTGGATCCAGTAGAAGCTCCTGTAATGGAAGTAACAAATCGTCTGGCTGATTTGTTCAACTCAGGTCTTTCTCAAGGAACAATTCATTGTTATAGATCAACTGTGTCAGCAGGTCACGCTTTGGTGAATAATTTTGCTTTAGGAGGTGATCCTTTGGTACGTAGGGTCATGAAAAGAATTAAGCTTGGAAGACTTCCTAGGGCTCGTTATGACTCTTTGAGGGATGCAGAATTGATTTTCAATTTGTTCATGTCATGGGCAAGCAATGTTTATTTTTCTTTGAGGCCAGCATCGTTAATTTGCTTGTATTTTTTCAAATGGATTCAAACGTTAAGGCTTTGGAGACTTGTAATAGGTATTATTCTCCAGAAGGTGTAAACTTCGATACATGGAAGAAAACTAAGACCATGTTTGAGACTATTCTTTGTCAATGGTTTCAACAGTGTGAAAAGTTGTATGATGTAAGTTGCATGAAAGTGTGTGAACAAAAAGTGTTAGAATTTAGTCCTGAAGGGGACCTACATTTGTTGGTTTCTTATTGACAGCCAGCAAGTCAGTCCTGCCTTTAAAATGACACTGGACACCTCAGAAGTGCACCTATGGGTGCACCACCTATGCTGGGGTCCCTAAACATACACGCCCTACCACATACTAGGGACCTATTGGTAGGTTGACATAGCCAATCATAATTAGCCTAATTTGCATACTCATTTTACACAGAGCAGAGGCCCTGGAACTGGTTAGCAGTAACCATGGCACTATCAGAGTCAGGAAAACACCAGCAAAAAGTAAAAAACAGGGACAAAAAGTTAGGGGGCCTCTGCAATCAGTCCTGTTTTCTCACGCTCTGCATGTTAGTTGGTGAGTCACAATTGTTCATGTGCACTAATCATGCCTAGAAGAGTCGAAACTGCCAACTTTAAAAGGCATTTAATGTTTGACTGATGTAGGCATTCACCAACAAATTTTCAGTGCCTTACCACCAAACCTATTGTTCCTATTCCCTTTTCGGAGGAGGGCGGCATAGAGTATCTACCTGTGCAGCCTTACCTGGCTCTACTAGCAAAAAAGGTGAGAAAGAACTGATTGGTCACAGTGACTGTTACCTACCCTATTGAGGGTGGGTGACCATCACTGGATTTCCCCACTAGATTTGCAATATGAGGAAAGACAGTTTGTGCATGGGAAAAATCCATGACCCTGATGTGTTTTTTCCGAAAACAAAAAAGAATGGCAATCAGAGACAAACTGATGAAGTGCCAAACTGTCTGCCATAATTTAAATGGCCAGTCCAGTTTTTATATGAATCAAGCATCAGACGGTGTGTCAATTAAGGTAACAATGGTTTTCATGGAGGTCAGACACATGGGCTGAAAATCCCACAGCTTTCCTAAAGTCTCACTAACTCTTACCACTTCTTGCACAATGATTTGCTGGCTAGCAGGTAGGATGACCACCTCCCTCCTGATTATTATGCACTTTGTTTCTAATTCTGGACATTTGTGTAATGGCCTAAAGCAGGGGTACCTGAATGTTTGACTTTTATGGACCCATACTTGATTATTACGGAATTCCAGGGACCCTTAATAAATCATTATTGAATCTGAGGTCCCAGGCTTAAGCAATTTTGGTGATCTGAACCTCAAAACAATGCACATAAATACAGAAACATGCATTCATAATTTTTATGGGGTGTGGCCAGGCCAGCCAAGATGGTGGACCAGACCTGCTTCAGCCCACGAATTGCAGCCCATGCTTGCTAGGGACTCCGCATGGAGACCACTGTGGGGCAAAGATAGCTTACTGAGACCCCTGCCATGAAATCTGCTGATCTTGATCTTGAGGGCCTGCCACCGCTACTGTGAACCAAATGGTCAAGCCAAACAGCTGTGGGATCCCTCTGACACTGGACCGCATGGGTTAAAATCAAGGCCATGGGCAGGGAGACCACCATACTGAAGAAGTCAGCTCTTCCTCACCTCAACTGCATTAGTCACCTTGAGAGGTACATTGACCCTCCCGGTGATGCCATGACAAGATCCTGACATTGGCTCGCAGATGCCTGAGGAAAGCCCAGCAAACCTCAGGTGAGCTGACATGGAAAAGCCTGCAGAGCTCCTTGCCCTTGCCGGCCTTCACCTGCTACCCCCCCCACCTGCTTGACTCCTGCCAACAAAGCCCCCCCATCGCTGTTCAATTTGGGATGTATGAGGGGGGTCCTCACATCCTCAAAAGTAGGGGGCCCGCAACAATGGAACAAAAAGCTGCTCAGCACCCCCTAATGAAAAAGTGGTACTCCCAGCCATCTACTCACTGTAAATTAGCCCCCTCCTTGGCACCACTATCGGGGATCACTGTGGGGCCTGGAGATTCATCATTACCAGCAGGGACTGGAATTTGCCTACCCATCACGCAGCAGCTCATTCCTTGGAGCCCAGCGGGGCACCCCCAACTTTAGAAAGCCAGTATAGCCTTAGGTGGCCTCCCCCTTCACAGCACCTATAAAGTGGCACACTCAAGAGGGCAACTCCTCAGGACCTGTGACTCAATAGGCTATAGTGTGGGTCCTGCCAGTCACCTGAGGCAACTGAGGTCTATCACGTTAGCATTGTGGCCCGCACGCTTGCACGTAACATGCAACTTCCACTCCGGCACTTCACTTCGGCACTCATGATGCACAGCAGTAGTGACATTTGAAGACTTGCATCTGCCACTATCTGCACCTCCACTGTGTTTTACCTGGCCTTCGAGATCCTTTCTATAACCACTGTGACCTATGGGCGACCCAGCCAGCCCCACCAAAAACGCAAAACCTTTGTGTATCTTGGAGTGCTATAGCTATAGAGTTTCCCTGAATGAATCCAAGTGTCACACAGATCCTGTGAGGTAAGGTGTCTTCCACGGCCTCACTGTTCCTGAACTATCTCACAACCCCAACGTGAGGTTGTGAAGCACAAAAGGGAAACTCCACAGCGCCACTTCCCCTTAACTGTACACCCTCTATCCATTGCAGAAACAATCTTGAAGGCTACCAATTTGTCCCACCCCAGCAGAAGCTTGCCTCAGCCTTCCTACTCCTCATGTACAATCAGTCTCACATTGGTCCGCAAACCACAAAGGCCGACCTCGGCAAAACCCTTCAACATGGGTAGACTCCACTCGGCCTCCCCAGCTCTGTACTCAGTGACTGTGATTCTACCCACCCCAATTTCAGACACACCATCAATGGCACCCACTCCACTGATGTCTATATCAAAAAAGCTGAATCAAGTACTGGCTGCCATAGAACACTCAGGAGTCTCCAGGGAGAGCCACTTAAGTACCCTACCCAGTCTGTGTGATGACTTTCACAAGCTCTTGGACAAGTTTCCAATGAAGAGAAAGCACTGGCCAGTCTGCACCCCATCCCAAAGGACAAGCCATGCACCATCAGGGACCTGCAGGAATGAGTTGACCAACTGGAAGATAGGGCGCAAGACATAGATGGTCAGTTGCAAAGTAGCAACATATGATTCCTGGGGCAGCTGGAGGGGGTGGAGGTCCAGTACCCCAAACAATATCTAGAATCCTGCTACAAATCCTTTACCCCTGCATCAGAATTCACACACTTTTCACTTTGTTGAGAGCACATCAAGTGCCTGCTCACCCTCCCCGCTATCACCCCTGCACCCCATGCTGGCAAAATTCCTACAATTTACCTCATACCTCTCATCGAGCCAGCCCCCTCCGAGTGGCAGACAAAGTGATTCTGCCTAGCAGAAATGTATGAGGAGGCACTGTGTGCTGGTGAGCTTCCCTAGTCACTTTGGGAATCACTCCTGGTATCTATTCCCATGCC
Organism: Pleurodeles waltl; assembly: GCF_031143425.1. Lineage (NCBI taxonomy): Eukaryota > Metazoa > Chordata > Amphibia > Caudata > Salamandridae > Pleurodeles > Pleurodeles waltl. The sequence goes on from NC_090436.1 coordinate 846,331,436, forward strand.
GGGCAAAGATCTTGTACAACTGTCATCATATCGACCCATAGCAATATTAGGAATGGACAAAAAATACTGGGGAAAATACTGGCAGACTGATACGCTGTGGTGCTCCCAAAGTTTATCAACGTAGACCAAAATGGATCTTTCCTCGGGCCCAGTACCTTCCAAAACATTTGCTATCTATTCCACGCACAGGATCGTGTTCAGGGACGACCGCCACAGGCGGTCTGCTGATACTTGACCTGGAGAAGGCATTTGAGATGCTGAGGTGACACTGCCTTTTCTGGATTCTAATTTGCTTGGGGGGTTGTGCCACGATTCTTTAGCAAACACCTGGTTTGTATAACTAAGTCATCCTCCGGACTATACCACGGCCGCCTCATTTCTGTCCCTTCTTGGTGAGACGTGGGACTAGGCATGGGTGCCCTCTCTCACCATTTCTTTTCATGCTTGTGATGAAGACCTTGGCCGCACACCTGAAAAGAGAAAGTCGTAAGTGGGGAATACCTCTGGAAGACAGGGCACATGTGGTTTCCTTGTAGTTTGATGATATACTGCTATATTTCATTGATATCACGTCAGAGCCCTCCACGCTACAAGACATGCTAATCGAATTCGCTGTAGCTCCTGAGCTCCATGTGAATTGGGAAAATTCTGCCATATCCCCACTCAGTCCTGAACAACCTCTGCAACTCACATACCTTGGCAAGACCCCGGCCCTACTGACAGGGAGTGGCAATTTGCTATTTGGGGATTTGTCTCTACCACACCCCATCAGACAAATGTGAGGGAAACCTTTGCCTGGTGCTGACTGGCTTCAAGACACAAGTACATTTCTGGCAGTTAATGCCCTTTGCCCCAATTGGCAAGATGGCCTTGACGAAGATGATCATACTGCCCGTCTCCTTTATTACTTTGCTAACCTCAACACATCCAGTATTCCAAACTATACTCATAATGGATAATGGCTGTCACCTTATCACTTGGCTGTATGAAGCCACTTGAGACCTAACGATGCCCCCTTGATATGCTCTACACTTGTGCAAACTTGTCTCCTCAGTTATGAGGAGACAAGTTTGCAGAAGTGTTCCATGACAAGGAATGGGCGATGGTACTAGAGTTCCCCCAGTATGTATCCCATAACTCCTGCTTTTGGAATTTACAACTCTTCATTTTGCACAGAGTGTATCTCACCCCATCTTAAATAAATGTTACTTTCCTCATGCATGCGTGTGTTGCCTGTGCTGCCACGGACCCTTCACATATGCCCTGGTCCTGTCCCGCCCTACATCACTTCGAAGAAGTGGTGCACAATACCCTGTGGAGGGGACAGAGTTCCCCAACATTCACACTCAGGAAGCATACTCACTAGCCATAAATGCCGCAAACAACATGAAGTACGCATTTGCTTTCCTTCCTTGGCACTCCTCCTCACCAAACCTGCTTGTCCTAAAAGCACTCCCCAACAGCCCCATTGCTGGCAGCTTGGCATGTAGAGGTACACGTATGAGGGATGGTTGAAGAAGAGGCCCTCTGTTATGGAGGAGGTGTGCAATCTGCACAAACAAACCATTTCATCCCACTGGGCTTCGCTTCTTTCACAGTTCCTACAGAGAGCCGGGAATGATGACCTTCCCATGACTCGTGCTGGTCAACTGAGTAGACTATTGCTGCTTCAAAGAAAAATTCTATATCTCACCATGCTCACATCACCTTCCCCCCCACTAAGAGTTTCCATTCACACTGCCCATGCCTCAGCACCTCATCCTTATAAAGACATTCCCCCCTGCTCTTCCTCCTCTGTTTACCCCAAACCATTTATGTCCCAAACTAGCCCCCTATTTCCATTATCACAGCAGTACATCCCCAACTCCTTAACACGCTCAATGTCCACGTCTATATGTGAACTACAACTCTTCAATTGGCACACCCACAAACTTAATTGTTAATGTACAATATTTATAATGTGTGCTGATATATTTGATCAATCAGCTGAATACAGCTAAGTGTGGTTGTTGATATTTCTACAAAACTCAAAAATATGTTTAAAAATAACCAGAAACATGCATTCGTCAAAGACATACACAAATGATGAGTTATTTTATTTACTTCACAGACAAATATAAAATAAATCACAATTTAAATTTTCATGAGAAAGTTGGGTTGTTCTAAATTCATCTGAGGCTTCTCATCACCAATATTATATTGTGTTTGATGCATTTGCCCTGCTCCTAAGAATCAATCCGAGGACACCAGCTTAATATGCAGCCTTCAATTTTAAATTCCTTCATATTTATGGAATGTTTGTAAATTTCAATTTTACACATTAATTTATAGATATAAGCACTTCATTAATCTCTTGATAATATTTAATTTTCTTAGCAGTTGCAGGCTCCCTGAGTAGATGCAACAGACCTCATTGGGTCTTCCAACAACAGTTTAAGAACCGCTCACCTAATGCATTCTAGGTGTTAAATTCTTGTTTTGCTTTCAATTAATTCATTCAAATAACACTTGAAATTAATAGTTTGGTGGGGAAAGTTCAGGACTGGAGACAATCACTGTAATACTGTGAGTGAAGTGGCCATCCTACAAGTAAGAGAATGAATGTTTTGGTTTTGAGTTTTGTCTCACTATGCCTTGCTAGAAGTGAACTTAGACAAATTCTGCTATTCCTGTCCAATGTTGAAAATATACAGAAAGTAAGGCTGCTTTAGAACCATTGCCAATACTTGTGCATCCATTTGAGAGTGTAGGGATAAATATTGTCATTCCCTTGTTTGCTCCAACTATCTTAGGCAGTGTCCGTCAGAAGCATGACCTGTGTCATTGTATTTTTGCTTTTTAGATATAAACTTGAGCTCATTTCACAGTAACAAAAATGATTAACAAATTTGGTTTAAAGATTTAGGGCCTGATTTAGATCCTGGCGAAGGTGATTACTTCATCACAAACATGTCGGATATCCCATCTGTCGTGTTACAATCCCATAATATCCTATGGAGATTATAATACTGCAGACAGGATGTCTGTCACAATTATGATGGAGTAACCCCTCCACTAGGGTCTAATCAGGCCTATAGTCCCCCTGATTGCTATTTTGCTTTATATTCAAGCCCTATGCCACTGTGAGGGAAAAGGCAAGAGCCTCTACTTCCTCAGTGGGATGGTGGACAACTGCCAGCATGTACTGATCTTTTTTGCACATTTTTTTATTGAGGAATGTGAAATGTATTTTGCACAACCTACGCCAAAGTCCACACTGCATTTTTATAAACAAATAAAACAATAACTATTAATTAGTAGGATGGCCTCAATGGACTACAGTGTTTAATTTATAAAATGTTATGAGTGGCGTACACTGATGGTGCACCAATACTATCACTTTATCAGAATAGGCATGCATAGATATGTACAACACAGAGATTGAGTGCACAAAAAACAACAGATGAACAGATCATAAAATTATATGATCCTAAGAAGCTATGAGGAGGCAACCTTTGTAAATAGCGGCAATAGATTGGGGGAGAAAAAAAGAGTATGGGTGGGGGGACAGGAAACAGAGGAAGAGGGTTGAAGGAGGGACAATAAAAACAACATGTGTAGGGCTCATCAACCAAAGGGAAAATTGTTAGACATGGCATCCTTGGTGAGGTTTCTCCTAATGTATTGCATTCAGACCTCCTATTTTTGTTGGCTTTGTTTTTGCTGGCCTTACGATTCTGAACACTTACCACTGATAACCAATATTAAAGTGCTTCTGATTGGATTTTTCCCTAAAACAAGGTAACATTAATTTACTTGTAAGTCCCTAATACCATGCACTACATATGCACATAACCTGTGAATTAAATACAAATAGAGGGCCTGCAGCACTGATTGTCACACATAATTAAGTAGCCCTTTAAACCTGTCTCAGTTCTGCCACTGCAGAGCCTGGGTGTGCAGTTTCTAACTGCCATGTCAACCTGGCAAGGTCAAGCTTTTGCCAGGCCCAAACATTCCTTTTTAATATACCTCTACGTCACCCCCAAGGTACACCCGATGCAGCTCCAAGGCCAGGATGCAATGTATTTAAATAGCTTGACATGTAATTTCAGGTTTAAATCTCCTGGTGGTGAAGAGCTCTTAGATTTGTTTTTACCACTGTAAAGTCTATCTCTCCTATAGGTTAACATTGGGATTTCCTTATTATATTTTATAATTGTAATTCATAAATTGGATGAGATAGACCTCTTGAGTTTGGTGTCTCTGGAATCACATTTTAAATTTTTTACGAATAATAAACTTATTTTTTAAATTGCAATTCTGAAAATGGCACTTTTAGAAAGTTGGCCTTGCCTTTCCGTAGCCATTTGGTGCCTGCTGCCTGTCGCTGATCACTTGTCTGGGGTGGGGACAGTGGGGTTTGTGGGTTCCACCTGAACAGCCACTCACAAAGAGATATATTTTAATGTCCACTTGTATGAGCAAGATGGCTCATTGGGATGTGCAAGTTTTCACTGACTCCTCTGATTTAGGAATGACCATTATAGTCATGAGGTCACTTTCAGGAGGGAAAATACCTTTTTTTGCCACCTCTAGGTGGAACCGAAGAAGATGCTGGGTGATAATTCTGAGGAATTTAGAATAGTATTCAAGTAGGAAGCCATCTGGGCCTAGAGTTTTACCAGTCTTCAAGTCCTTGGTGGCAGCCTGTCAGCAAACCTCTCCGCAATACCCTCATGAATAGTGATCAGTGACGCAGTGGCATCCTCAAGAGCAGTAATAAGTGTAGAGCTATGGTTTCTATTGGCTACGTAGCAGAGAAACATATTGCTGTTGTCACCATGCTCATATACCGTTGGGGGGCCACACACCAGCATTGGAGGCCTCTTGGAAGGCTAGATGATGAAGGGTCACTCTGTCTATCCCTAACTGCCGGCTTAACGATTCAGCCAAGTTCAGTGCCACTGCAGTTACAGTATGTGAGTCTCGAGGTCAATGATGGGTTGGTGTCTGTATGAGCATGTTAGAGGTATGATTTAGCTAACCCTTGCACTGTGGGGTTTCTTGCAGCCCAAAGTGTACCAGTCATCTGAACAGTCCTTTCATTGGTCTCAAAGTAGGAGCTTGATTCTGCAGCCAGATAATCTACAAGACCCTTGGTCATAAGGAACCAGGTGGTTAGATACAACATATTTCATTTGTGTCTCATTGGGGTTCTGAGGTGAAGGAGAATGGGGGAATGATCCAAGATGCCGTGGGCGAGCATGGAGGCTCCTGTTGCAGTAGGGTTGTTCATGGCTGGAAGAAAAGCATAGTCAATGTGGGGCATAGTCTTAGTAAACGTGAGAAGGGTATACGCCTGTGCCCTCTGGTTCTACATCCTCTAAAGGAGGCTGCCCAGGAAGTGAGGAACTGCAGAGGGCCTGTAAGTCTCATGAGGTGGGTGCCTGAAATATCTAAAGCTGAGTTACAGATGGTGTGAAATCCACTCCTAGGAGCAGCACCCACAAGAGGAATTTAGTACTCACTGAGGTGAGATCTTGAAGGGATTGTCCCTGCAAATAGAGAGGTACTAAGTGCTCATTTAGTTACCTCCAGAGTCCCAACCTCTCCCACATATTCCCCCAAGGGATCTTAGAAGACCTGGGTGGTAACAAGGGGAAGCTATCTGTGAAGAAGGTTTGCTGGTCCCCTGGAGCCCTTTACGAAACCAGAAATGTATAGGCGATCATAACCAAATCTTTGAAGGAATGGGCAAATGGTTTCCAATGAGTAGATCTCTTGCAGGAGAAGTACACCTGGTTGATGACAGCAGAGGAATTTTTTAACTGCTGTATGATTGATGTGGTCCAGTAGGCCATTAACCTTTTCACAAAACTAGCGTAAAATCTATGGTGGACATTACCTGGGAGCAGGGGTCAATCCACTATTGATGGTGAAGTGAGGGGCACAAGACAGTTATAGTATCATGAACCACAAAGAAAAACATAACCGTATAAACATGACATTATTTAACATTCCCCAACAACCACCTATCCCTATACTTTCACCATCTGTCACCCAACATAATCCAAAATTGGAAACAAACAAATGGCAGGGTATTCAACATGTACCTTCTCCGATGAAGGATCAGTATGCAAACATTAAGGCCCTCATTACAACCCTGGCGGTCGGTGTTAAAGCGGCAGTAATACCCCAACAGGCCGGCGGTAAAAAAAATGGAATAACAACCACGGCGGAAACCGCCAACACTTTAACACTCAACCGCCAACAACCAGGCGGAAGACAATGTACCGCCCAGCCCTATTACAACACGCCCATCTGCCAGCTTTTCCAGGGTGGTACCAACGCCATCATAAGCACAGCAGAAACAGTACTTGGAAGGGAAACCACTCACCTCTCGACACTCAAGGAAGAACCACGACGCCATGGAGCCTGAGCTGCACATCCTGCCCATGCTGGTGTATCTTCTCCTATATCAGGAGTACCAACGGCGGCAACGATGACCACAGTGAGTACAGCACATAGTAGACAGGGGAGGGGGAGGAAAAATAGAGTAACACACACACGCAACATGCAATATCCCCACTCTCACCCTCACCCCCAACACCATACACACAAACAAATGCAACATTACATATACACCCCGTAACCCTCTGGAATAACGCAAGGACAAAAGTAATTGAGTCAAAATAGTGTTATATTAGTAAGACTTAGAAATACGTTGTAACTCAAAAACTGTATTTACAAAATAAACAATATGTACAAAAGGCGGGACAATGTCCACCCAAAATGTCTGTGGCCCACTGGGCCAAAACACATAGGCCAAGCCCACACTTGAATCCTGCCTCAATACTGAGAGAACACTGCAGGGGCATCAGGTCGAAAACACACAGGCACCTCAGGGGGACGGGGAAGAGGGGCACCTCAGCCGGAAGATGGTACAACGCCAATGCTCCTAGAGGGGGCTCCATCCCCACAGTGATGTCCTGGGGAGTGCAAGGCCACAGTCTCTCAAATCTCTCCAGTGGGTGGTTTGCCCACTGCTTGCTCCTGGGAAGTGCAAAGCCACAGTCTCTCAAGTGGGTGGTTTGCCCACTGCTTGGTCCTGGGAGTGCAAGGCCACAGTCTCTCCAGTGGGTGGTTTGCCCACTGCTTGGTCCTGGGGCGTGCAAAGCCACAGTCTCTCAAGTGGGTGATTTGACCACTGCTTGGTCCTGGGGAGTGCAAAGCCACAGTCTCTCAAGTGGGTGGTCTGCCCACTGCCTGCTCCTGGGGAGTGCAAAGCCACAGTCTCTCAAGTGAATAGCTTCTCCACTATTTCTGGAGAGGGCTTTGTGCCCAGTGTGCTTCATCCTGCCAAGAATAGGGTGAGTGGATGCCTTTCCCCACTGGTTCTGGAGGGGGCTTTGTGCCCAGTGATGCAGCACTTGGGGGATGCCAGGTCACAGTCCCTCCCCTGGGTGTCAGAGCCACAAGATTTGCAGTGGTCAGGATGCATGATAGTCCATGGAGGCAGGGCTACAGTCCATCCACCGGCAGCTACGGCTGCACAGTGGTGGTAGTGCAGGTGGTGTTGGGGGTGCTGCCAGTGGTTGGGGGAGGCTCCAGTCCTTCTCCTGCAGCCTCGGACGGCTGCCCACTTGGGCTGCTGCTGCTGCTGGCAGTGGTGCTACTGTCAGTGGTGCAGGTGGCGGGGCTTGCGGCAGTGCTTGCGGTGGTGCAGGTGGCGGTGCTGGCCATGGTGCATGTGCCCGTGCTGCTAGTAGTGGGGGGAGGCTCCAGCCCTTCTCCTGCAGCCTCAGATGGCTGCCCACTGGGGCTGCTGCTGCTGACAGTAGTGGTGTTTGCAGTGGTGCAGGTGGCGGTGCAGGTGGCAGTGCTTGCAGCGGTGCTTGTGGCAGTTCTTGCGACGGTGCTGGCTGCGATGCAGGGCGCGTTGCAGGTGCCGGTGCTGACGGTTGTGCTGGTAGCCACCTGGCCTTCACCTACAGGCTCGGACGACTGAAGTGCCTTGGCTGGTGTTTTGTGCCCCTTCCTGCCCTTGGCAGATGGTGGTGTCACCTTGAGTCTGGCAGCTGGAGTCTTTGAGGTGGCCTTGCTGGTTGGTTGTGGCTCCTTTCCCTTGCTGGATGCTGTCCCCTTCTTCACCTTGCCGGAATGTTCTTTGCCTTGGCAGGGGTTGCTGGCACACTGGCTGGGCTGATGGGTGTTCCCTTTGAGCCTCTGACAGCTGCGGGAACCACAGCAGACGTGGACTTGGTGGCTGAGGTGCTTGGCTGGGTTTTTGCCACCATGGCCCGAGGGGAAGGACGGGGGGAGGGTAGGGAACAGGTCAATGTTGGCAAGGAAAAGCTTCTTAGGGACATTGGGGCAGAAGAGGGTGAAGGTTTGGGGTGGAGGAAGAGGGAGTGGTTGTAGAAGGTGTCAGTCTGCTGTGTTTGGGTGCAAATGCATGAGCTGGATGCTGTTGTGAGGTGGATGGCTGTTGGGTGGGTGTGTGCTTGCATTTTTGTACTTTGGGAGGAGGGGTCACAGATACAGTGGGAGAGGACACAGTGGACGTGTGCATGGATGTGGGGGTGGTGACTGCCAGTGAGGGTGTGTAGCGATGGGCGTGCTGGTGATAGAGGTAGTGGATGAGGATGTAGTGCATGCAAGTGTGATTGGAGACGTTACTGCGAGGGAGGTGGACGAGGAGGAGGAGGGGGACACAGTGGAGGCAGTGGATGTTGGTGTGTCTGCATGGGGATGGTGCTTGTATGAGTGCCTGTGAGATGAAGTGTGGTGCTTGTGTTTGCCTGAGCCACTTCCGTGTGTTGATTTGGGTGAATGCTGGTCTGAAGCGTGCTTGGGATAGGCTGGGGTTGAGGGGATTGGGACTGGGTAGGCGAAGTTGGAGAGGGGAGGCTAGAGACAGGGACAATGGCTGCCATCAGTGCAGAGGCCAGAGCCTGAAATGCTCTCTGTTGGGTCGCCACGCCAGAGTGAATGCCCTCCAGGTATGCATTTGTTTGTTGCAAATGCCTCTTGACACCCTGGATGTCATTTAGAATGGTTGGATGCCCAACAGTGAGGGATCTCAGGAGGTCAATAGGGCTGACTGGGGCAGGCCCGAGGTGCCTGGGGCAAGGAGATGCCCACCCTCCTGGATTAGTGGGCACGGGAAACACGCTGAGGGGCTGCTAGGAGGGCGGTTCTGGTGGGGGGGTGGTGGCTGTACCTGTTGTTGGGGTGGGCACAGAGGTGTCCGCCTCCACCAAGGAGCTTCCATCAGAGGAGGAGTCGCTGTTTGTAGTGTGCCCTCCTGTATCTGTTGTGGTGCTCCCCTCGCCCTCTGTTCCACTGGTGCCCTCACCCTCGGAGGATTCAGCGTCCTGGCCCATGTGGGATGCAGCTCCCTCTGTCACTGGTGCCTCTGCTTCTCTGCCAGATGATGCTAATGCACACAAGGACAGGGTGACAAAACAAAAAGGGGGGGTAGAGACAGAGGATACACTTGGTCAATGTCAGCAACAACATGACTGTTGGTGTACACAACACACAAGGAGCTGCCCTATGCACTAGGCCATGCACTACCAGTTACAATGCTAGTCACCAGCCCATAGGGGACATGGCATAATGCCATCAGCTGCACACCTGAAACCCACAGGACCCTGCCCAGTAGTAGAAGCCCACTAACACCATTGGGTTTGGAGTGCTTCAGAGCCTGCCCAACAAGGAACCTACCCTGCTATGTTCTCCCTGGCCTAGGGGCACCCAGAGTTCACATCCCCCAGCCAGGTGAAACCTTAACGTGCATCAACTCATGAATCTGAATTTGTACTCACCCCCTTGTGGCTGCTGTGATGCCCTCAAGCGCCCATCCAAATCCAGATAGGCCACCACCAGGATGCGGAACATCAGGTGGGTCAGGGTACGACGGGCACCCCTTTCTCATTGTGAGGCCAGCCCCAGTTGGGACTCCGCTGTCTTCTTTGCCCAGTGGCACAGGTCCTCCCACCGTTTGCAGCAGTGGTTGCTCCGCCTGTCAAAGATCCCCAGGGTCTGCACCTCCTTGGCGATGGCACGCAAAATACCCTTTTTCTGATGGGCGTTGACCTGCAGGAAAAATACAGCAGAAAAGGGATTAGTAATACCGTCCGGACCATCGCACTCATGACCCACCATATCCCTTACATCCACTAACGCACATACATTGACCACCTGACATGCAGCACTCTGCCCAGGACACCTGAGCCCCCCCTACATTTGGCTTACACACACAGCACTCCATACATTCATGGCCCACACATCATGCTCACATTGTACTCACCTGTTTGTCTGGAGGACCATAGAGTAAAGTGTACTGGGGTAGGACCCCATCCACAAGCCTCTCCAACTCCTCCAAAGTGAAGGCAGGGGCCATTTTCCCAGACTCATGAGCCATTGTCACTTCCAGACACAGGTCACAGCAGCACTTGCAGTGAAGGTCCTCTCCTGTTGAAGGTCAGGTACCAAGTGAGTTAACAGTTAGAAAATGGCAGTCACGTCCGCGGCGGTGCGAACCGTCACCGCTGGCGTACATCGCCATTGGCTCCTGGAACCCATAGGCCCAATGATAACCAATGCGAAGTTTTGTGGCGGTCATTGACCGTCTACCGCAATGGCGCACAACGCCAGCGGAATTACCTCATTTCCACTTGTCCCTCCTCACAGGTCAGGCAGCCGCCATTTCAGGGGGGCACAGGCGATGGCACCTTACTGCGTCACAGCAGACATTGGCACATCAACTGACTCTCGGATTCACATACTGGTTCTGTAAATGAAGAGATGCATCATTCTTGCAAGAGATGCATGAATATGACCCTCTGCTCACCGTTTTCCTCCATAGGCTTCAACCGCAGAGGATGAATATGAGACGGAGACATCCTCCAGTGTACAGACCCCTGGTGGACCTTGCGACAAGGGAGGACAGACACATTATCCTAACATACAGACTTGATCGGGCCACACTCCAAGAACTGTGTGCCCAATTGGAGCCAGACCTAATGTCAGCTATCCACCAGCCCACAGGTATCCCCCCTCTATTGCAGGTCCTGTCAGTGCTCCATTTCCTGGTGAGTGGTTCCTTCCAAACAACAGTGGCCATGGCATCAGGGATGTCTCAGCCAATGTTCTCAAATATGTTGACCAGAGTGTTGTCTGCCCTGCTGAAACATACGCAGCTAGATCATATTCCCCCAGGTGGAGGATTTGGCCACAGTGAAAACTGACTTTTATGCCCTGGGACATTGCCCCAACATCATTGGTGCCATTGATGGTACACATATAGCATTCCCACCCACCATGGAGAAATGAACAGGTGTTCAGGAATATGCAGATGTTGTGTTTGGCTGATCAGTACATCTCCCATGTGATTGCCAAGTATCCTGGCTCTGTGCATGATGCCTTTATCTTGAGGAATAGCAGCATTAGGTGTGGCTAATAGGTGAGCCCAAGGTCTCCACCCAGTATATGTTGGTGTCTAGGTATGGGGTTGTCCCTAAGGGTTAGTGTGTGTTTAACAGATGTCCCTCGATATTTGCAGGTGACTCTGGTTATCCCAGCCTCTCATGGCTACTGACCCCAGTGAGGAATGCCAGGACAAGGGCAGAGGAACGTTACAACGAGGCACATGGGTGAACAAGGAGGATTATTGAGAGGACCTTCGGCCTCCTGAAGGCCAGGTTCCGTTGCATCCATCTGACAGGTGGATCCCTGTACTACTCACCCAAGAAGGTGTGCTAGATCATCGTTGCATGTGCATAACCTGGTCTTGAGATGCCAGGTGCCTTTTCTGCAGGAGGATGAGCCTGGAGATGGTTTTGTGGCAGCAGTGTAGCCTGTGGACAGTGAGGAAGAGGAGGCAGAGGATGAAGATGTGGAAAACAGAAGTAATATCATACAGCAGTACTTCAAGTGACACACAGGTAAGACACTGTAACTTCACTTTACTTTTCAGTTTCCTGTTGGACATTGTACATGGCAGCATGATTTCCCTACGTCTATGGCCACTTACTGTACCCTTTGGCATCTCTGTTTTCAGATCTCTGTGCCCCACTCTGGCTCCTGCTGTGTTTACTGCTGCCCACTACAGGTCATACCAATGTATAAATTGCTGTACATATGAATTGCAATGTTTTCAGAATGTTGCACTAATACATATTTCAATCAATTGGCAGACTCCAGAATTGTGTTTGTTCCAAGGGTGTTTATTTAAATGCTAATAACTAGAGGGGGATGTGCAATGATCTGGGGGGATGGTGGAGGAATGTCCTGTTAGAGTCCAGTCTCTTGGTATCTCAGGTGCATTGCCCAATGGGGCATAGGAAGGGGAGCAATGGCAGTTCAAGGTGGACAGGGTGACAGAGTGGGACAGAAGGGTGACAATCAGGAGAGTCTTATTTACTGGCAGGTGTCTTGGCACTGTTCTCTGTCTTGCTTCTGGATCGCAGGGACTGTTTGTGGGGTAGTTCTCCTTCTGCAGAGGGTGGGGTGCTGGTGGCCTGTTGTTCTAGTGGCAGGCCTCCTGTCCCCTAGCGACGGTGGAGGGCTGTTTATCGGTGTGGCCAGTGTCAGGGGCCCATTGTTGTGCCACTGCCTCCCTCATGGTGTTGGCCATGTCAGCCAGCACCCCTGCAGTGGAGACCAGGATGGTGTGGATGTGTTTGAGGCCCTCCCTGATCCCCAGGTACTGTCCCTCCTGCACCCACTGGGTCTCCTGCAACTTGGCCAGTATCTGGCCCAAGGTCTCCTGGGAATGTTGGTATGCTCCCAGGATCACTGCAAGTGCCTCGTAGAGAGTGGGTTCCCTGGGCCTGTCCTCCCCCGTCGCACAGCAGTCCTCCCAGCTTCCCTGTTGTCCTGTGCCTCTGTCCCCTGAACCGTGTGCCCACTGCCACTGACCCCAGGTCCCTAATTGTCTTGGGTTTGTGGGGTTGACTGGGGTCACTGTAGTGGTGGACACATTGCTGATTGACTTTTCCAGGGAACAGTGGTATGAGCCAGCTGGGTAGGTGCTATGCTGGTGTTTCCTGAGGGGGGAGTCTCTGTGGTGGTATGAGACTGTGGCAGGGTAACCGACTGTCCAGAGGTCCCTGATGGGCCAGATTGGTCATTGTGATCCAGGCGTGCAGAGCTGCTGTCATCACTGTGGACCACTTCTGTGGGGGGGACTGGATGTGGCTGGCACCTCCTCTCCGGTGACGTAGAGTGGGGGTCCTATGGGGATGAAAATACAGTGTTATTGTATCTGAGTGTGCCATCTTGTGCATGGGTGTGTTTCCCTGTATTGTTGTGATTGCCCTGTCAGCTTTGCCTTGTGTGCCTAGTGATTTTGTGGGCTAGGTGATTCTCTCTTATGGGCATGCTGTGGTGATGGGTGACCATGTGTGATTAGTTATTTTGGGGGCTGGGGCTGTATCTGTACTGGACATGCTTTGGTGATGGGGGTCCATGCATTGGTGTGGCATGCAGAGCTTGGTATTGGGATGGGTGGGTTGTGATAGTGGGGTATATGTGAGGTGGTGGAGTGATGGGGTGAGGGTAGGGGTAGGTGTTTGTGATGGCATGCAGGTAGGGTGGGAGATATAGTAGTAAAGATTTGACTTGCCAGAGTCCAGTCCTCCTGCTACTCCTGCGAAGCCCTCAGGATGCATGATCGCCAAGACTTGCTCCCCCCATGTTGTTAGTTGTGGGGGAAGAGATGGGGGCCCACCGCCAGTCCTCTGTACTGCTATCTGGTGTCTTGTTATCATGGAACGCACCTTTCCCCTGTGGGTCATTCCACCTCTTCCTGATGTCATCCCTTGTTCGTGGGTGCTGTTCCACGCCGTTGACCCTGTCCACGACTCGTCACCATAGCAATAGACGTCTGCTGCACCTGTGATCCGAATAGCTGTGGCTCTACCCAGGTGATTTCCTCCACCATGACCCTTAGCTCCTCCTCTGAAAACCTGAGGTGTCTTGGGGTGCCATGGATGTGGTGTGAGTGGTATGTGTGAAGACGTGTGGGGTGATGTGTTGTGGTGTGTGCTGTGAGGCGCGTGGATGGTGTATGGGTGATGGAGTTCTGTGGCTCAGATTGAGTGGGTGCTCCTGGCTTGTTACTCTCTCTGTTTGCAGTATTTTTTTTAATTGAAAGGGTTGTGGGTAATGTGGGTGTGCATTTTATAGTGGTCTGAGTGTGTGGGTGTGGTGTGTGTATGTGTGTCAGGTGTGTGTAGTTTGAATTGTCCAATGTGGTGTAGTTTTGTTAGTATGTGTGTATTTTGAGCGCAGCGGTTTTTACCGCCAATGGTTTACCGCAGTTGAAAGACCACTGCAGTGATTCATGAGTCCTGATACTGTGGCCGTAATTCTGTTGGCGTAACGGTGTGGGTTTTGGTACCAGTTTATCACTGACCTTTGGTCTAGCGAACTTGTGTGGGTGTCTGTATAGTGGCGGATTTCTCTGTGTGGGTCATAATACCTGTAGCGGTACACCGCTGCGGTCACGGTATGTTGGCGGCCGTCAGCACAGCGGTAGGGGGCATTTACCGCCAAGGTTGTAATGAGGGCCTAAGTCATTCATACGGCACCCTGGGTCTATGATCACCAGTCACTAAGGAAGCAGGAGCTACATGGGGGTTATCTTCACTGATACAGCAGCAACAACTTCCTCGGGCACCCATGATAATGGCAAAGAAGCTAAGGGGGTATACATTACCATCTAGGAGCTTCCAGGGCCTGTCTTTGAGGAGCTATGGGAAAGGCCTTGGTGCCTCTGCTGACTCTTGAATCCGGGGTGGTTGCAGGTCTAGGATCAGGTGATGGCTGAACGTGATGGGTCAGGGCATGTCCAGGTAAGGTCATCGGGAGGCTGGTAGCACACTGCCCAGCTGTCCAATCCCAGGCCGCCTCCGGTGTGTGTCAAACAAATGTGATTGGCAGAGAAGCACGTAAAGCAGGAACATGGCCTTAAGTTTCTGCTTTAAACCATTAAAAGATTTCATTTACATTTGTGTTGCTTTGACATGATCTGGGAATATCATGATCTGGAATGCCTGGAAATGTAACTTGCCGCGCTTGCACCTCCCCAAAAAAAAAGTGTCTCGGTCTCGGAAGTTTAGGATCGTGGTGATGATCTGCCAGGGACGGGTTCTGGGAGCAGGTCGCTGTGTCAGGGTCCAAAGCGCATGCTCTACCATGGACCATTGTGACAGGGAGTCCTCAGGGCTCCAAATCTTGAGCCAGTTCTCCACAATGCTCTCAGGGTGGGAGGTCTCCAATACTTCTGGAAAACCCACAATGCATAAGTTGCTCCACCTTGATTGATTATATGAGTCACTAGCTCCGGCTTCAAGAGTGCAGAGAGTGGAAAGGGACAAAGTTACTTTGGCTTTCAGGTCCATTGAATCATCCTCTAAAGTGGAGACTCAGTACTCTTCCACAGTCAATCACCCTGCCACATTACCAAGATCCTGATAAAGCAGGGCAACATCGATACCAACTTTCACAATGCAAGATTCCAGGGTCTCCCTTGATGCTTGAATTGCTTGTAAGATCTGGTTTGCATCCGAGGATAAAGCAGGTGTTGGAAATTGGTCTCCAGCATCGGGTCTCCTGCCAACCTTGGAGGTACTGGGTGTGTATTTATCCATCTTAGATTGGGATCTCGCTGTATGGAGCTTGTCCTTCCCAGTTATGCCCAACAGACGTGGGCACCAAGTTCAGATTTCACTTCACAGTAGGAAACTATTGCTGCATTGCAGGTCACAGTAGCAGTGAATGGTGGAGACGAGTTTTATAATTTCAATGTCTTGCATCCCTTTGAGTGGGAGCACATACACTTGGCCCGCTTACCCTGAACACTGACAGGGCAACACAAGCAGCCAGTGTGGGCACTCAACAGGTGGGTGAAGAAGATTATGTGGCTGTAGATCACAAGCTTCAGGAATAGAGGGAGATATTTGATACCCAGATTCTCACATCTCCCCACTCTTAACCGTGGTTTATGGCATCCCAGAAGGCAGGCATGCTAGGGTATCAGTGACATTTCATTAATGCAGTAAACTTCAAGTCAGTTGAGGTGCTTCTGGGCAACTTTATAGTGGGTAGTCTTCCAGCAGTCACAGATCTCATCCCAGGAAAGGCATGGTTCTCCCTGCAGGCACCAGGGCTCTGTCACATCCTATCATGCGAGGTACACTTCTTCAGATCAGTCTCTGTTAGTTTGGGCAGGCACCCTTAGAAGTTGTTGGTGTAGCACTAATCCCACACCTCTAAGGTGACTGACAAGCAGCACCCACCGATCCTTGTGTGGTGCCACTGGCTCCCTCACAGGATCGGAACAATCCAAACAGGGGTGAGGGAGGGGTAGATGCCCCATTAATGCGTTCAACACCCTAGTGCACTAGTCCACTGCTCTCTAGTCTGCAGCGAGGCCAGTGGTGCCTACCTCTCCCCCAGGGCACCCAAAATACTTTTCTCGCTCTTCAAAATGACCTCCAGTGACAAGGCATGCACATAGAGGGGTCTTCGGCCATTCAATGGGACCCAGGATGGTGGAGAAGGTCCCAAAAGCATCTTTAAGATGTGTCTACCATACTGGCTGCTTCGGCAGTGCTCCCGGTACTGTTTTAATATGAGAAATAATGTCTAGTCCTCTCGTGACTTTAGCAATAGTGATTATTCAAGTCTTGACTAAAAGGATGGAAATTGATTGAGATCACCGACCTCGCTCAGGTGGATAGTTGGTGTGCTAAGTAGCATAATCCATTATGTGACAACCTGAGACCTCCAATAGGCTTACTATCAGGGTCAAGTGTTCCCCCGTACAAATGCAGAGATGATTTTGTCGATTAACATTAGCAGTCTTTTCGTAGCATTTGAAACTGATATTTAAACATGGGGTGCAACTGTTGTTTTAACAATCTGCACTTCTTCCAACTGAGAGAATTAGGACCACCAAGAAAAATTGATATCAGTTTTGGCAATTAGAAGGATCAAAGTTGTCGTTGACCAGGAGTTAAAATCCCCAATGAAGACTGGCTGATATTTAGGATTTTCATTTTAAGTCAGTTGTCTCTATCACAGCTATAGTCATCATTCTGGGAAAAGGTAGTTCCTCACTTTTTTTTTTTTTTTTTATATATTTTATTAACATTTTGTTGCTTTACATTTGTATGTCTGCTCGAGTTAACATCTTGCACTCATTATATATGACCATTAAACAGTCCGCATTTGTGGTACGCATTACATGTGATTCGTTGCATATTTCTTTGGTACTGTTAGTATATTTTAATCGTTCGTTAGCCCTTGACTCTAGTAAACAAATCCCATTAACAAACTGCGCTATGCTCTTCGCTGCTCTACAGTATCGTTTTAAGTCACGTGTGCAAACAACAAACCTAAACCCGTACTAAGCTATGGCTTGGAGGAGAAAGCAAAAGAAAAAAGAAAAACGAGAAGAAAAAAAAAAAAAAAAGAAAAAAAAGGGGGGGAGAAAGTATGTAAGCAAAACAGGAGGTCAACTTTACAGCGTTATGTGGGTGGGATTTGTAGCTGATAATATTTAAGGAACTAAAGCATAGCAACATACAGGGGGAGGCCAGGCCCAGGGCGCACCAGTATATAGGGAGGACAGTAGTCCGTTCGCTCCACCCCCGTCCCTAATGATGATGTGGCAATTAGTGGCTCGTTCGTTTCTGTTTTGCGTTCCTCAGTGCGGACTCTGCGTGAGTTTGGACACCCCAGGGCACCCCTTGGGAGTCCTCCCCTCTGGGTTAATCTCATAGAATGTGCTAACCATCTCCTACTCCTCCTGATGGGGCTGCTGCTCTCTTGATCTCTTGAATAGTCCATCCCAACTCGCCACTAAATCTTCCCAGGCCGGGGCAATAGGAACCTGTTGGATGCCCCTGGCCTCCTCAGCCTCCAGGACCTGCAGTTCAGCCCTGGACCATTTCGTAACATCCCTTTTCCAGTCAGCCAGCGAGGGGTGGTCTGAGGATTTCCAGCCCTTTGAGATCAGTCTTTTATAAAGGGCCAGGGTTAGGTCCAGGAAACGCCCTCTTACTTTCCCACTTAGCGCAGCCGGCCTGAGACACAATAAGCACAGGTCCGGGGTGGGGCGCAACTCGGTACCAAATAACTGGGATAGGATAGACAATATTTCCTTCCAACCAACCTGAAGTACTGGGCACCCCCACACCATATGGTCAAAATCCGCTTCTCCCCCCCAACATCTCGGGCATGTCCTGGGGGCCCCCCGTATATACGGAATAGTCGGTGTGGTGTTAGGTACGTCCTGTGCAGGTAATTGTATTAAATGTATTTTAACCGCGCGTTACGTCAGATCACCCGGGGGTGAGCCAGTGTTTTGTTCCATTCTGAGTCAGACAAGTCCCGCCCGATCGTACCTCCCCATCGTTCCCTCAATGATTGCAAAGGATCTAATATGGCCTGTATCTGGGCCCGGTATATTTTGGTTATCAAGTGAGGTTCCTCCCCTGATGTTAGTAGGAGGTGCAACACTCCGTGGGGAGTGGGCTCCGCGTTTATCGTGCACCAGTGGTCTTTCAGTGTGTGCACCAGCCTCCCGAAAAGCAGGAACTGGCCCCGGGGAACACCCACGCCAGTTAAGTCAGCAAATCCCCTCAGTACACCCCCCTCAAAGAGCCCACCCACTGTCTCAATCCCTGCACTTGTCCAGGGACCAAGTCCCAGACTTACCGATTCCTTCCCCCCAGACTCCAGAGCCAGTGCCGAGAGCGGTAAAGCCGGAGAGTATGGCGGGCCCACTCCTGCCCTTTTCGCACACCTCTTCCAGCATGCCATTGTGACACTTATCATTATGTTGTTTCCAGGTAGGGCTATTTTCCTGTCTGTCATCCATGCTGTATCCATTACCCCCTGGGCGGTCCACAGGTCCAGGTGTCCTTTGCCCGCCAGCCAGCCGGACACCCACTGTAGTTGGGATGCCAAGTAATAAGCCTCAAAGTCGGGGGCACCCAGTCCTCCCATATGGGTCAGCCTACAAATGGTCGTAAGTGTGGTACGTCTACGTCCATCGTCCCAAATTAGTTCTCTGAGCAACACGTTAAAGTCACGGAACCATGCCGGGGGGACCAGCAATAGTAAATTGACGAAGTAGTAGAGGAGTCGGGGAAGCATAATCATTTTGGACAGTGCCACTCTGGCCATTACTGATAATTTCAGAGAGCGCCAAAACCCAACCGAGGACCTCAAGGATCGAAGCGCTTTGCCAAGATTACCCTCTCTGAGATCTCCCAATTCGTGGAATATTTAAATACCCAGGTACTTGAAGGACCGTGGGGCCCAGTTCACGTCTATCGGGCATGTTGCTGGGCGCACGCAACCAGGTGTTAAGGGAAACACGTACGTTTTGCCGCGGTTAAGGCGCAGTCCTGAAACTTCCCCGAAGTCCTCCAAAGCCCTCAGGGCCCAGGGGAGACCACCAGCACCGTCCCTAAAATAAATTAGTATATCGTCAGCATACAGGGAGACAATGTGCTCAGTTGGCTCCCATTCGACCCCCCTTCCCACACCCTCCCCCTGCAACCGGGTCGCCAGGGGCTCAATCGCCAGGGCAAACAGCAGTGGGGAAAGGGGGCACCCCTGTCTAGTTCCACGAAACACCGGATATGCTCTAGAGATTGTCTGCCCGTCTTCACTCTTGCCAGTGGGGACGAGCACAACAGGTCCACCCATCTAACCCAGCTCTCCCCCAGGCCCATTTTTAACATCACCGACCTCAGGTAGTCCCACCTAATCGAGTCAAAAGCCTTCTTGAAATCCACCGCCAACAGGGTCCCCGCCGGCGGTTTCAATTCTTCGGGCATGTGTAAGATAGAGAAGAATCGCCTAAGGTTCAGGGAGGTGCTGCGACCAGGAATAAAGCCATTTTGGTCAGCATGTTTCAGTGTGGACATGTGGGGAAGCAGTCGGCCGGCCAAGATCCTGCTGAGGATCTTGAAGTCGCTGTTTATCATAGATAACAGGCGGAAGTCAGCCACCAAAGCTTCCCTGTTGGTTGTCTTGGGGAGTGGGACTACCAGCACCTCACGCAGTGTGCATGGCAGCTCTCCCTTCTGTATTGCCTCCGCGTACACCTCCGCCAAATAGGGAGTCAGTAAGGATTTATATTTTTTGTAAAAATCCATAGGAAGACCGTCCGTACCAAGGGTCTTCCCAGGGGCCAGCTGCGATATGGCATCATTTATCTCTTCCTTGGTCACCGGCCCTCCTAGATTGTCCCTGTCCTCGAGACTCAGCACCGGCAGGGGGATCTGCAACAAATAATTGTCAAATGTCGCTAGGTCTCCTATACAGGTGTGTGTAATAATCTCTGAATGCGTCATTGATGGGGCCTGGGCAAAGTCTACGGTTTCCCCCTCTGTCTAGTACACTTGTGATGGGTTCGCTGTCCACGCTCGGGCGCACTAACCATGCTAGTAGCTTACCTGACCTCCCCTCCTCTGATTGTAGGGATGCCAGGTATTTTTGCGTGTTATGACATCTGAGCCGTTCTTCAGCCTCGGAGTGTTCTCTGCGTGCACAGTTATATTCTTCATCTCTTTGCGTTACAAGGCCCTGCCTCAGTTCCCCCTCATGTATGACCTTCTCCAGGGCAGTTAGCTCCCTCTCTAGTGTGTGCCTCACCCCCGCCGACTGCCCAAGACAGAAACCCCTTGTCGCTACCTTGAGTGTCTCCCACTTCACGGCCCTGGAGGGGGTGGATCGCTTGTTAGTTTCAATGTGGTCTGTCAGGTGGCTGCGCAGCGCCTCTCTATACGCCTGATCTCCAAGTGTCGCGGGGGCCAGTCTTCATGATGGGATGGGGGGTCTGTCCTGTGATACCCTCAACGTTAGTAGTAGAGGGTTATGGTCCGATATTGTGTGGGCAAGGTATTCGGAATGGGTCATACCTCGAGCCAGCCCCGGGGTGCAGACCACCCTGTCAATTCTGGTGTGCACCCGGTGGAGGCCCGAGTAAAATGAGTAGTCCCTGACGGTCGGGTGCTGCACCCGCCAGACGTCCACTAATCCCCATGTGCTCAGCCACTCGGTTAGGCTTTGTGCCATTTTAATTGATATTGCCCCTTGAAGTGGCGGGGTGGACCTGTCCATGTTTATATCTAGTACTGCGCTGAAGTCCCCTCCTATTAGTACTTCCCCTGTGCGTTGGCGGGTGAGGTGTCTTGATAAGCCCGTAATGAATGAAACCTGGTCTTGATTAGGGGCATAAATGCAACTCAAAACTATCAGAGTCCCATGTAGCTTCCCCTCCAGTATCACAAACCTGCCCTCTTTGTCTATGTTAGAGGAATCACTTGTCATGGGGACCCCCGCTCTAATCAAAATCAGTACGCCTCTTGCATAGGCTGAATATTCTGTAGCAAACACCTGCCCCCTCCACCTCCGTCTTAGTTTCTCTCCCTCCCCCAGTGCCAGGTGGGTCTCCTGCAACATTGCTATCTGCACCCCCCTTCTCTTTAGGAATGATAGAATTCTATGTCTTTTGGCCGGAGTGCCCATCCCCCTGACATTCCAGGTTATAAAATTGTAGTCTGTCATCTTGTTCTTAGAACCTGACAATAGCGGGCCTGGCGTGCCCGGGATTTTAATTGACCCCCCACATATGCTCATTCCTCTACTGTGGTCAGATTTCTTCACCCATGTTGCCGATTTAACTCGTAACTGTAAACCCCAACTCCCCATCCCCAGGGCGCCTCCGGAAATGTAGGTTGCCCAATAAACTGTGTAACAGCGCAACTTTTTCAAACACATAACTACCGTACTCGCCAGCCAAGTCGGACAGGCGAGAGTCAAATCAGGGGGGGAGCCAGGTCTAGAGGGGCCACTCGTTCAAACAGCGTGCCATGTCTCTCGGCGTCGCTACACGCCCGGGCTATCTGAGTTCGTCGGCTGTTTGTGGGGTCACCTTCAGCGCTCGTGACAAGCTCTCAGAGTCTCTGGCAGAGGACACCATTGTGTCGTCGGACTCTTCTTCAGATCCTTCTCGGGGGGACCTCACCTCCCACCCGGGCCGCCGCCTCCAGGGCCGCCCTCCTGTCCGTTTCTCTCTGCGTTTGCATTGGTACCAGCCGTGGGCGGTCTCTGGACCTCTTCCCCCTCGGGTCTCGGCAGGTTCTTCTTGCTCCAGAGTTCTCATGCGCAGTTCGCACCGTTTGGGATCCGTGCCTCTCGAGCCATTCCCATGCCTCCTCCGGGGACTGGAAGAATGTGGCCTTTCCCTCCACAATCACTCTTAGCCTTGCCGGATATAGTAGCGAGTACTGAATCCCCTCGTCTCGCAAGGCTCTTTTGACCGCTAGGAATGAGGCTCGCCTGTTCTGGACCTCCAGTGTGAAGTCCGGGAATAGTGTCACTTCCCCGTTTGCTACTTTAAATGGGCCCATCTCTCTGGCTTTCTGTAGGAGGATGTCCCTGTCTCTGTAGTGCAGGAGTTTAGCGATTACAGCACGGGGAGGTCTGCCAGGGGCAAGAGGTCTCGATGGCACTCGATGAGCCCGTTCCAGAGTGTAGAAGGGGGTCAGGCACCCCGGTGCAACCACCGTGCTTAACCATTTGTCCAGGAATTCCACCATGTTTGTCCCTTCGGTCCCTTCGGGGAGGCCCACCACGCGCACATTGTTCCTCCTGTTTCCTTCCCTCCGCATCTTCGGCACGTTGTTCAAGTCTTGCCACTCTGCCGGCCAGCGAGGTTACCTCCGCTGCCATGTCTTTCTGCCTCGGTGCGATGTCCGCCAACGTGGTTTCCGCTTCTTTGACTCTGTCAACCAGTTTATGATGATCAGCTCTCAGGAGCCCCACCTCAATCGCAACTTGGTTGATGTCTCATTGCAATGATGACTTTGTATCCTCTATGGCTCCCAGTATCTTGTCTAGGGTGTCCTGAACTTTAGTTTGTGACTGGTTCAGTGAATCCGCTTCACCATCCCCAGGCGTTGTCATGGGGTCCATGGCTCTGCTCTTGTGTCGGCCCTTGGGGGGCATCGGTCAGTCAAGGGGGCGTACCCCGGGGGGCCCGGCAAATGGCCCGTGCGTGTTCGTGCGAACCACCACTGAGTTTGTCCCCTTATTTCGGTCTCCGCAGCTTTAACTTCTGCTCACGGACATTTCTGGCCGAGCTCCAAGTGCTCCGCTGGCCATGCCTGACGTTCGGTTCCAATGGCAGGGGGCTCCTGTGCAGCCAACCATGGCCGATTGCCACCTGTTTCAGTTCTGGCTCCTCCGCCCGTTCCTCCCGCCAGGCCCCTCCCCGCCAACCGGAATCAGGCACTCGCCGTAGCCGTGGCTTGGCTGTCCCCCCACGTGGGGCACTCACCCACTCTCCAGCGCCTCTTCCGCGACCGTGTCTGTTCACCTGTTCGTGCACAGTATCCTCGCTTAGGGGTCGATGGTGCCCCAGGACGTCCAACAGTTCCATGGTCCCCCCCATGTCGTGCAGCCGATCAAAAACTCCCCTCTGTGTGCTTTTCTCCTGGGTGTGATTCTTGGGGTCCCGCGCCCCCTCTCGCTGTCTCCACAGGTGATCCCCTCTGCTAGCCCGCTCACCGCGTCGCCGTCACTGTTCCCCGGTGCTCCACCTGGGCCTAATTCAATGCCCTCGGGCCGGCTCCAGCAAGATCAGGGCCACGCCCGCTCCACCGGTTCCAGGGAAAGCACCCGCTGGGGCGAGGTCCCTCCAGGGCCCTCAGTTCCCCACGGGCGCTCAGGGACCCACAATCCGGCCGCGTGCTCCAGACATGTGGTGCAGCGGGCCGCGCACTCCACTCCTGCCGCGGCCCACTGCACCACGCAAGGTCACGGCTTCAAGCGAGAGGAGGGGCCGCAATCCTCCTCTCGCTACAGGCAGATCAGCACGGTCCACTGCTCGCCCCAAGTCCGCGGCCGGGTCTCAGCCACGCCGCCCGGCGGTCTGCTGCAAGGAGCCCGCACTCCGTGAGCGGGCGGCCCCGACCAGCGCGTTTATCAGGATTATTCCAGCCGGCCCCTCCGGAGCTGGTTATTCAGGCGTCCGCCATGTTCCTGACCCTGGCCACGCCCCCCGTAGTTCCTCACTTTACCTCTGGATAATTTATCTGACCAACATGTAACCTGAAAAAGCAAAAGCAAAGAATTGTTCAATTAGGAAGGGAAGTGTCAGTATGAAGGACCTACTGAGATTTAGAGTGAGTAATGCATTGTATGTCTACAGCTAGACGTTGGTAGTCCCCAACAATGTGTCCATAGGCTTGACTCAGTATCACTGCTGAGGCCAATTCCAAGAGTAGTAGGAATAGAGACTACAATAGACAGCTTTGTATAGAAGCCCTTCTTAACATTAAATAGTTCTGCATAAAGCCTCCCTTGTTTATGTGGGCTTTCATGTTCAAGCATAGGCATCAAATTTTGGCATTACAGTCTTGTCTTACTCTTTCTATGTACCTAATTAGGTACCCCTTTCCACTATGTCAAATACTTTCTTCACATCTACTGAAAGTGACATATTCTTCTTGAGATTCACTGGCAAGCCATAGTAGGCAGACTTCATAAGGGATTAATCAAGGATCTTTTTGGCATAAATCTCCCTTATGATTCTTGTACAGAAGTGGGGATGAACCAATGCAGCATGGTTGCTAATATTATGGCCAAAAAATATATATGGCATTGAATAATGACACTGGCAAGAAATCACTCCATTATTGGGCTAGGTGATAGGGATCCCTTAAACTCTGCATTCTGACAATCAGGGTCTCTGGGTATGTTGTGATCTCGCAGTGCTCATTCTAAATGAAGGTATTTTGACTAGTTGAGACCTAAATTCTGGAATGACCAACCAGGTTCTGTGAGACTCTGCCCTATTAGAACGTGTTTGAAACAGATTTGAAGACTCATTCGATAGCCCTGGCTTTCTCTGGTAGGTTTTCCTACTCTGTACCTTTTGTGGTGCTTATGTTTTGTTAGAAGACTGGGTCTCTAGTTGTTAGAGATACACACTCTGTCCAAAGAAGGACAACAATCCTAGTCAGGGTAAGTGAGATACATACTCTAAATTAACCTGTGCTCACCCTCTGGTAGCTTGGCACAAAGCAATCAGGCTTAACTTAATAGGTAACGTGTAAAGTATTTGTGCAAGACGTAATTACAGTAATGAAGTGAAAAACACCACAAAAAGGTTCCATACCAGTTTAGAAAAATAGATGATACTTATCTGAGTAAAACAAGAGCAAAGCAACAAAAATCCAATGAATACTTGTTAAGTAATGAGTATGTGTTGAAACATATGCAGTAAATAAACAGTGCTTAACAATAGGAGCAATTGCCAATCGCTCACATGTAAATTAATTATGATCCACCAGAACCGGGTTTCACTGAGGAAGGTCCCTGCAAGGAAACATTAGTTTGTGTGGGTGAGCCGGGCCACACAGGCATTAGAATGAAAAGATCATTAGATCCTTAAGAGGGCCCCTGAGGACCATTGCACCTAACAATTTCAGTTGCCTATGAACAAGAGAGTAATACAGCTACCAAGACCGCATGGGTTCATATTTCACAGTGCCTTTCTCTGAGCGAGATGAACATGAGCTGCAGGTGGTAATGGCCTCGTTACTGGACTTAAGAGTGCTGCGCTCCTCCCTCTGGACCATTTTTGGGCCGTGCTGAGCCATACTTGTGCGATGCTTTGGCAAACTTTCCTTGAGGTGGAAGGCAGCTCATGCTGTTGCCCAGCAATGCCTGAAAGCTCAAAGGTGGGGGTTGAAGAAGACACACTGTTGTCATTCGGGACTCTGCTACGTTCGGCAACTGAAGAGTGGGTCCATCTGATGCAAAGCACACATAGTGCATGGAAAGCGCAGCAAAGTCTTTGATGGCCCTGAGACTTTGAGGGCAGGGGGCAAGCCAACAATCCTTTGGAGAACCTTAGTTTCAAGGACATAGAGAGCAAATCTAGTCCCTTTCACTTTAGACCACAAGCAGCAGGCAGCAGGCCAACACAGCAATGCAAGTAGCAAAGTGGCAGTCCCTCTTACAGCGCAGTACCCAGCTAGCAGTAGGCCAACATAGCAGTGCAGTTGCAGAGTGGCCATTCCTCCTGGAAGCAAATCAGTCCTTCTTGCTAAGAGAATGTCCTTGGTTCCAGTAGAGTTCTGATTTAATGGGGTTTGGGGTCCAGTACGTATACCCAAATGTGCCTTTGAATTGGAGGAGACTTCAAAGAGGCCTTTGAAGATCGCAAGATCCCTGGCTCCATACACTCTACATGAGGTACATCACCCTTTGTGGGAGAAGAGGCACAACCCTATTGAGATGTGTCAGTTCCTCTCTCCCCATCAAGCCCAGGAAGACCCTTCAGCCAGGTGATAGGCCATCAGGGTGTAGATGTCACACTCAAGCTCCCTTTGTGTGTGACAGTCTAGAGGGAATACATGAAGCCCAGCTGTCACCACCCCAGACGTGTATTCAGAAACAGGCAGAGACACAGAATGGTTGAAGTAAGAACATGCCAACTTCCTAAAAAGTGGCATTTTTTTCAGACTCATAATTTAAATCCAACTTCACCATAAAATGTAATTTTACATTGTGAGTCCAGAGACACCAAACTCCATGTTTGTATCTCTTCCCCATTGGAAGTTACACTTAAAAGATGTTTTAAGACAATCCCAATGTTAACCAATAGGAAAGATAGGCCTTGCAGCAGTGAAAAATGCATTTAAGAGTTTTTCACTACCTGGGCATGTTGAACTGTACCCTGCCCTTTGGACTAACCAGGATCTACCTTAGTGGTGACTATTAGAAAGTGGATTGTTGGTAAGCAAAGGTAAGTACCTGCCCTTAGCAATAGGCCACTAACCCCCACTAGGTTTAGTTAGGTCTCAATAAATTAACCCCAGCATAACCCATGGTAGCTTAGCAAAGAGCAACAAGACTTGACTTAGGAGACAAAGGGGGTCATTATAACCCCGTCGGTCGGCAATAATGTGGTGGTAGTACCGCCAACAGGCTGGCGGTACTTACCGCCTCATTATGACATTTGCGGGTTGACTGAAGCCAACTCGCCAATGTACCACTCCGACCGCCATGGTGGTAGCAGCCGCCGGGCTGGAGACAACCATTTCCAGCCCAACGGCTGCCATTGTGCCTCCTGCGGGGTTATGACCCTGCCTACAGCCATGGTTTTCGTGGAGTTCGTAACGCCACGAAAACCATGGCTGTAGGCCATATCAGTGACAGGGAATTTCTTCCCTGTCACTGATAGGGGGCCCCCACCCCCCCTACCTCTCCGAAGACCCCCAGCCCGACCTCTCCAAATACCTTCCCACCCCCATACATCCAGGCCCCATTCACACAAACACACGCATAAACACACTCATTCACACATACATACAAGCATGCATACATACAATCACACACACATCTGCACACACTTCCAAACATACACACAGACAAGAATTACAATTTCTAAACATACACGCACTCACACTTCCATACATTCATGCACGTAATCAACACTCAACACACACCCGCAATCACGCACACACATACATGCACACAGCACCCCACACACACACAACACCCTCCACCCCCTCCCCTGTCAGAGACCTGACTTACCTGGATCCAGGGGGTCTTCTGGCAGGAGATAGGATGGGGCGCTGCTACCACCAGCAGCGCCTGCCAGCAGAACACCGCCAGGCCGTATTATTTCTCATAATATGGCTAGGGGCAGTCTACCGGTGTGGCGCTGCTAGTGGTAGCAGCGCCACCTTACCGCCATCCGCCACTACAGCCACAGCCAGATTTCTGCCCTTCTTGTGGTGGAAATCTAGTTGTGGTCATAATATGGCGGACAGCTGGTAGCTGCGGCAAAAGTCTTTTGGCGGCCTTCGCTGTGGAAGTAGGCGTTTTTTACTGCCAATATTATAATGAGGGCCAAAGTGTGTAAAGCATTCAAATATCACAAAACTTAAATAAAAACCGACAAACAGTTTAAAAATCCAAAACTAATTTATTAAAGTAGAAAGTATTGTTATCTTTAATTTAACACTGAAAAGAATAACATCGGGTAAGGAGGACTGGAGATATGATTCTTTTAAGAATAAATGTTTTTCAGTGCATAGAAACTAAAAGTGCCACTCAGGATATCTAGGTGCACCTCGACTAGGGCAAAGTTAAAATTTGAGGACGACTGTGATGGAGCCCTGCTCCGCTACAGCAAGCAGGAGGCCTTGGTCAAAAGTTTACCCTAGGACTTAGTGCCATATCTAAGAAAACTTAGCACCACCTTTGCGCCATTTTTTCTGACACAAAAATGGTGCTGACCTAGTAAAATATTTACATTTTGTTGTTAGACCTGTCTAGTGACAACATTTCAGAGTTAGCGTCAATTATTGTGAGCGCCACCCCAACTTGCGTCATTTTGTGACACTGATATGCAAGGTAGACGTTCCCTTCCAAAAAATTATGCAAAAACCAGATACGTTCAGGAACTGGTCCCAAAAAATTATGCTACGTCCGATTAGCATCAAAATTTAATGCCTGGTCAGACCAGGCGTTAAAATGAGGCCCATACACTACTACATAAGGAAAACACACAGAAGGAGCATTGGCAACGCCTTGGACAACATGGATCTGTTAATGCTCCAGCCTGGAACACGCTGTAAAGGACAACGATGACAACATGTCCTGTGAAAACCACAGCAGCAACCTCAAACATCACCACAGGAGCCACAAAGGCAGCACAGAAGACAGGAGAGGACATTTCGGTTGTACAACCATCCTTGTGCTCAGGGTACAGATGTCATCAGACTCTACCATCTGAAGCAGGAGTCAATTGTACTCCTACTGCACCAGCCATCACTGCAAGGGTCGAAACTCCCACAACTATTCCATCCATGACCAAACTCCTGGCTGTCCTAAGCTGGCATCAGGATCGTTTCAGACAACTGGGGCACAAATGGGTGAGAACTCCCAGCCATCCTTTTCAGCCTTCCTTCCAAAGGTTCTAGATGCAATATTTCACCTCACACTCCACCACATGTGGGTTACCAACACCAACCAACTGCAACAGGAGACCAAGCAAGCTTTCTACCAAATCACTGGGTTCCCACATGTGCTGGGTGAAATGAACTGCACACATGTTCAACTTGTGCTACCTGCTACAAGGGAACACCTCTACAGGAACAGCAAACACACACATTTCATAAATCTGCAGGCCATTGTGGACCACCGTGGGCTCTTCACAAACATCCTAGCCAAATTTCATGGCAGCGCCACAATGGCTTCATAATCCAGCACTCCACCATCAACAAAGGGTTCCAGGATGGACAATATGGCAATGGGCGACTCGTATGTAAGACATCATGCCAATTATTACACAGACAACAAACCAAACTTGTAGGACAAATAATACATACACCACACTAAACACACATGGACAGGGGAACACAGATGTACAGACAACACACATGCCACCTGCCCCACTACAGTACATTCATTGCACATCACACACATATATACCCATATGTACATAATACAGGCACAGCTTAACTGACACACTACATGAAAAACAGGTGGAGCTATTTCCCCTTTGCTACATAATCTGGACCCAAACCACTACAAGGGTCCACAGTTTGACAACTAAATACTGTTTGTGGGATTCACAAGCTACACACAGGGCACCTGTGTCATGGCACATAACACAGATGTTGTGGAATGCAGATGTGAGTGCATGTTCATGAACACCAAAGGATGTGGAAGGACGGCAGAGAGACTCCCTCAGTCACTTGGAGATACAACATGGGAACAATACTCTGACATTACACAAGTGATGTGGCTGGTGTACTGTCATGTGTGTGTGGAAGTCATGTAATCTAGCAAAGCCTGGGAATGGGAGGATACTATCACTTAGCCAGTAGAAGAAGATGTGTTCATCTACAAAGTACACAAGTCTCACGTAGCATCCTGGCCATGTATGACTGGACAATGTTGCAGTAAAAGACGTGTACAAAGGGTAAGCAGCCTAAAGAATGTCAGCAATGTAGGACCAACTCCATTCCAAACAAGTAATGTTGGAGAAGGTACACACATAGACCAATACTGACTGTACAACACAACAATGTTACCATGTGATCACCAGATATATATTCACAGAGGATGTCTAGGTCAGTACATAACCCATTCTTGTTGGCAACAACAAAAACTGTGTACTTGCCCATCGCACACCGTTGTGACAGAAGGCAGTGACAGATGACATTACCTGTCCATTGGGTTGGAAACCATAAGCAGGGTTACCAAGATCAGTGTCCTGACATCCACTATGAATGCAGGCCACATAGTAGTGCCAAAACATCTGCCATGTTAGTTTGTAAATGTGCAGGAAGGGATGCCTACCTGCATATACGCAAACATCCATGGCATTTTACCTCTTCTCTGTGTGCCTTCAAATGGTGCACACATATTAGAAGCAAGAAGCATGGATGTATTGAAGTATTCCTCACCTCTTTGCCATGCTAACACCACCCCTTGGGTGGTTGTCACTCTTTTGGTGCTGGCAGTAAATACTATGGCCCTCTTTACAACCCTGGCGATAAATCCCGCTTATCGCCGCGCTGATGGCCATCAAGATACCATGGCCACGGCGGAAATCCGCTACAGGTATCTTATATCTCATAATCCGCCACAATACAGACACCCACACAAGTCCGCCACACCAAAGGTCAGTGATAAATTGACGATAGAAAAACCTACACCGTCACGCCAACAGAACTACGCCCACACTATCACAACCCACAAATCAACGCGGCAGTCATTCAACCGCGGCAATTCATTGGCGGTACACATCGCCACACTCAAAATACACACAAATTTACAAAACACAACCACATTGGACAATTCAAAATACACACACCTGATACACATGCACACACCACACCCACACACTCACAACACTATAAAACACACACCCACATTACCCACAAATCCTTACAACGAATATTTTGGAAGAAGCACAGAGAGAGAGAATAGCAAATACAACACCAGCATCCACAGGCACACAACACCATCACTCACACAACATCCACGCACCTTAAACAATACACACCACCACAACACATCACACATTACAACAAACAGCACCTCACACATCACCCACACCACATTATGGCACCTCAAAGACACCCCAGGTTTTCTGAGGAGGAGCTCAGGGTCATGGTGGAAGAAATCATCTGGTTAGAGCCACAGCTTTTCAGATCACAGGTGCAGCAGACCTCCATTGCAAGGAAGATGGAGCTATGTCGGAGAATTGTCGACAGGGTCAACGCAGTGGGACAGCACCCCAGAACACAGGATGACATCAGGAAGAGGTAGAATGACCTACGGGGGAAGGTGCGTTCCGTGGTATCAAGACAGCAGGTAGCTGTACAGAGGGCTGGCGGTGGACCCCCACCTCCTCCCCCACAACTAACAACATTGGAGGAGCAAGTCTTGGCAATAATGCATCCTGAGGGCCTCGCAGGAGTAGCAGGAGGACTGGACCCTGGTAAGTCATATCTTTACTACTATATCCCCCCCACCCTACCTGCATGCTATCACAAACTCCTAGCCCAACCCTCACACCCATCACCCCGATACCCCACAGATACCCCACTATCACAATCCACACATCCCAAAACCAAGCCCTGGATGTCACACCAATGCGTGGACACCCATCACCAAAGCATGTCCAGTACAGATACTCACCCAGGCCCCAAAATAACTAATCACACAAGGGCAAAGACAATAAGCCAAGAACAGGAGTGGAGGGTAACTCAAAAATTGCACAAGATGACACACACAGATACAATAACTATGCATTTACACCCCAACAGGACCCATACCCAACGTCACCGGACAGGAGGTACCAGACATATCCAGTCCCCCCACAGAAGAGTGACGACAGGAGGTCTGCACGCCTGGAGCAGGAGGACCAGCTCAGCCCATCAGGGACCTCTGGACAGTCGGTTCCCCTGCCACAGTCACAAACCACCACTGAACCTCCCCCCTCAGGAAACACCAGCACAGCACCCACCCAGCGGGCCCATCCCTCTGTCCCCAGGACACGTCAATCAGCAGTGTGTCCACCACTACAGGGACCCCAGGCAAACCCACCAACCCAAGACAATCAGGGACCTGGGGTCAGTGGCGGTGGGCACATGGTTCAGGGGACAGAGGCACAGGATAACAGGGAAACTGGGAGGACTTCTGTGCGACAGGGGGAGGACAGGCCCAGGGAACACACTCTCCACGAGGCACTCTCCAACATCATGGGAGCATACCATCATTCCCAGGAGGCCATGGGCACGGTACTGGCCAAATTTCAGGAGACACAGAGGCTGCAGGAGGAACAGTACCCTGGGATCAGGGAGGACTTGAAGTCCATTAACACCACCCTGGTCACCATTGCAGGGGTGCTGTCAGACATGGCCAAAACCATGAGGGACACAGTGGCACACCAACGGGCCCCTGACACTAGCCTGAATGATGAACAGCCCTCCCCCTCCCCCGGCGCTATCGGACAGGAGGCCCCTCCACAGGAACAACAGGCCACCAGCACCCTATCCCCTGCAGAAGGAGAACCAGCCCGCAAACGGTCCCTGAGATCCAGGAACAAGACAAAGAACATTGCCAAGACACCCCGCCAGGAAATAAAACTCCTTATTGTCACTATTCTGTCCCACTATGTCACCCTGACAACCTTGACCTGCCATTACTCCACTTCCTATGCCCCCTTGGACAATGCACCTGTGATACCAATAGACTGGACTCTACCATGGACATTCCTCCACCATCACTTCAGCCCATTGCACAGTCCCCTCCACTTATTAGCAGAGAATTAAACACCCTTGAATCGCAAATCAATCTGGAGTCAGTCTGTACTTTCACAAATGTGTAATTGCAACCTCTCAGAAAGATAGCAATGTCAATGTTCATTTCCACATACCAATGTTCGACATTTGTTGGGCATCAGTAAACATAGCAGAAGGCAGAACGTGGTACCCAGATCTGTGAAATGGAAAGCCAAAGTGAAATATCAGGGTCCATTCACAGAGTTAAAAAGGCAGAATCATGCAATGTCCTATAGTAGTATGATATGAGAGGAGCAGTGCCAGTCTCCTACCTGTGTCTGGCTGGAAGTATTGCATGATGATGTTGTCTCTGTTGTCTATATCTTCTTCTTCTGCCTCCTCTTCTTCACTGTCCAAAGACTCCACAGCTGCCACAAGACCAACATCAGGCCCATCCTCCTGTAAAAAAGGCACCTGGCGTTACAAAGCCAGGTTGTGCAACATACAGCATGCCACGATTATCTGGCACACCTTCTTCGGTGACTAGTATAGGGAGCCACCTGTCAGATGGAGGCACTGCAACCTGGCCTTCAGGAGGCTGAAAGTGCGCTCAATTATCCTCCTAGTTCGCCCATGTGCCTCATTGTAGCATTCCTCTGCCCTTGTCCTGGGATTCCTCACTGGGGTCAGTAGCCATGACAGGTTGGGGTAACCAGAATCACCTGCAAATATCGAGGGACAACTGTTAGACACAAACTAACCCTTAGAAACAAGCCCATGCCCAAACACCTATGTCAACTGTGTTGGGACCTTGGGCTCACCTATTAGCCACACACGGTGTCTCTGGAGTTGCCCCATCACATAAGGGATGCTGCTATTTCTCAAAATGTAAGCGTCATGCACTGAGCCAGGATACTTGGCATTCACATGGGAGATGTACTGGTACGCCAAACACACCATCTGCACATTTATGGAATGGTAGCTTTTGCAGTTTCTGTACAACTGTTCATTCATGCAGGAGGGGACAAATGCTACATGGCACCAATGATGTTGGGGATATGTCCAGGGCATAGAAGTCAACTTTCACTGTGGGCAAATCCTCCACCTGAGGGAAAACGATGTAGCTGCGCATTTTTTTCAGCAGGGAAGACAACACTCTGGACAACACGTTAGAGAACATTGGCTGTGACATCCCTGATGCCATGGCCACTGTTGTCTGAAAGGACCCACTGGCCAGGAAATGGAGTACTGACAGGACCTGCACTAGAGGGGGGATTCCTGTGGGATGGCGGATAGATGACATCAAGTCTGACTCCAACTGGGCACATAGTTCTTGGATTGTGGCCCTATCAAGTCTGGAGGTGATAATGATGTGTCTGTCTTCCATTGTCGACAGATCCACCAGGGGTCTGTATACCGGAGGATGACGCCATCTCATCATCTGCCCCAGCGGACCTGCCCTATGGAGGAGAAGGGTGAGCAGAGGGACATACACCACATAGCTTGCACAAGGGTGTTTAGAACAATCGTGATGTAATCATTGTGTTGCGCTGTCTGTCCGTATTCCTGCCCAAAAATGCTGTGACGCAGTTAGTTGCCCTGCCATGTACCCCCTGAAATGGTGGCTGCCTGACCTGTAATGAGGGACAAGGGAAAATGAGGTAACTGCACTGGCTTTGTGCAGCATCAAGGTAGGTGGACGAAGCATTGGTTATCATTGGGCCCTATGGGTTCCAGGAGCCAATGACGATTTACGCCGGCGGTGACGGTACGCCCAGCCATGGAAGTGACCGCCATTTTATATCTGTTCACTCACTTGATTGCTGACCTTCAACAGGAGAGGACCTACACTGCAAGTGCTGCTGTGACCTGAGTCTGGAAGCGTCAATGGCTACAGTGTCTGGGGAAAAGGCCCCTGCCTTCACTATGGAGGAGTTGGACAACCTGATGGCTGGGGTCCTCCCCCAGTACACGCTACTCTACGGTCTTCCAGACAAACAGGTGAGTCCACTGTGAGCATGATGGATGGGACATGAATGTATGGAGTGGCATGGATGGAAGATATGGGGGGGGGCAGAGGCCAACATGTGAGGATGGTCAGTGTATGTGTTTCTGGGCCAGGGTGGGATATGGGGCCAATGAATAAGAAGAACCGGACGGGGGAGTAAAATCCATTCTTACTTAACTTTTCCTCTAGGTCAGCACCCACCAGAAGAAGGGTATTTGGCGTTCCATCCCCAAGGAAGTGCCGACCCTGACGGTCTATCATAGATGGAGCACCCATTGCCGCAAAAGATGGGAGGACATGTGCCGCCGGAGCAAGAAGACCGCGAAGGCCCAGCTGGGGATGGCCTCCCAACGTGGAAGGGGTGCCCGTCGCACCATGATCCCCCTGATGTACCGGATCCTGGCGGTGGCAAATCCTGAGTTGGATGGGCGCTTGAGGGCATCACAGCAGCCACAAGGGGGTGAGTACAGTCTCATTCAGCTGACTCTGTGCGCTTTATGAGGTTTCTGGGTGAAGGAAGTGGGCTGTGGGTTCCCCTAGGCCATGGTAGATCCATTGTTAGGCAGGCTCAGTGGCACTCCATCCTCAAAAGTGGAATTAACCCTCTACACCTATTCAGGTTCATGTGGGTTCCAGGTGTGAATCAAATGGGTCTAGGCACCGTCGCCCATGGTCATGTGATTTTCCCCTGAACTGTTAGTGCAAGGCCTAGTGCATAGGGCTGCTCCCTGTGTGTGGTGTCGCCAACGGTGGTGTTGTTGCAGGCATAGACCATGTGTCTCTTCTGTCTTTCCTCCCCTTTTTGTTTTGTCACCCTGTCCTTGTGTGCATTAGCATCATCTGGCGGAGGAGCATTGGCACCGGAGCAAGAGGGAGCTGCAACCCACATGGCCCAGGAGGGTGAATGTACGGAGTCTGAAGGCACCAGTGGGACGGAGGGCGAGGGGAGCTCTACGACAGGGACAGGAGGAGATACCAGTGACAGCGACTCCTCCTCTGATGGGAGCTCCCTTGCGGCGGTGGGCCGCATCAACAGGTACAGCCGCCACCCCCCTACCAGCACCGCCCTCCCAGCAGCCCCTCAGCATGTTTCTCGTGCCTGCTCACTCAGGAGGGTGGGCATCTCCTTCGCCCCAGGTACCTCAGGCCCTGCCCCAGGCAGCCCTGCTGCCCTCAGTGAGGAGGCTATTGACCTCCTGAGATTCCATTCACTGTTGGGCAGTCAACCATTCTGAATGCCATCCAGGTGTTGAGAGGCATTTGCAACAAACAAATGCATACCTGGAGGGCATTCATTCTGGCGTGGCAGCCCAACAGAGAGCATATCAGGCTCTGGCCTCAGCATTGATGGCAGCCATTGTCCCTGTGTCCAGCCTCCCCCTCCAGCTTCCACTACCCAGACCCAATCCCCTCTACCTCAGCCTATCCCAAGCATACGATCAGACCAGCATGCACACTCATCAACACACAAGAGTGGACATGGCAAACATAAGCACCACACATCCCACAGGCACTCACACAAGCACCATCCCATGCAGACACACCAACATCCACTTGCTCCACTGTATCCCCCTCCTCCATGTCCTCCTCCTCCCTCCTAGTCTCGTCTCCACTCACACCTGCATGCACTACATCCTCAGCCACTACCTCCATCATGAGCACGCCCATCACCACACACGTGCAATCACCACCCCCACTACCATGCACTCGTCCTCTGTGTCCTCTCCCAGCCCTCCTCCCAAAGTACACAAACGCCGGCACACACACACTCAACAGCCATCCACCTCACAACAGCCTTCAGCCCATGCACCCTCACCCAAACTCAGCAGACGCACAACTCCTACAACCACTACCTCTTCCTCTACTCCCAAATCCCCTCCATCTTCCCATCCCTTTTCCTGGCTAACATTGACCTCTTCCCTACACCCCCCTCCGTCCTTCAACTAGGGCCATGATGTCCAGATCCCAGCCCAGCATCTCAGCCATTAATTCCTCGAGCACTGTGGTCCCTGCAAGTCCAGTAACATTGAAGGCGTCACCCATCAGGGCTGCCAGTGTGCCACATAGTGAGGCCAAGGATCACCCTATTTCACCACCTGCCAAGGTGAAGAAGGGGCCCACATGCCGTAGGGAAAAGCCACAGCAACCCACAGCAAGCCATCATCCAAGACAAAAGAGGACAGTGCCAAGGTCCCAGCAGCGACTTCCAAGGTGGGGAAGGGACACAAGGCTAAAGGGAAGTCAGCTGAGGGCACGGAGCCTCCGGGTGAGGGACTGGTGTCACCCCTTCAAGACAGAACAGCAACCTGTACGGCAGTGGCCAACGCTGCAAACACCTCCACCTGCACCGCCACCTGCACATCTGCTGCCTCTGCAATAGTCCCCAGCATCATCTCCAGTGGGCAGCCGTCCCAGGCTGCAGGAGACGTACTGCTGTCTCCCTCCACAGGTGCTGACACATGCACCACCACCAGCATCTCCGCCACAGACTCCACCACAACCACCGCTACCTGCCCCGCGATGTGCTCAGACAGTGCCACCACAGCCGACATGAACCTCATTCCCAGTGGGCAGCCGTTTGAGGCTGGAGGAGACGTCCTGGACCCTGCACAGACTACATGAGGCACCACAACCAGCACTGGCAGTACCAGCAGTTGGCAGGCAAAGTTGCCGCTGGGTGGAGTGCATCTCGGGCCTCCATGGAGTATCATGCTACCTGTTCCCAGAAAATCTCGTGGCTCACACACCCAGGTGAGGGAATGGGAACTGCTACACAC
The DNA here is from genome assembly GCF_031143425.1 of Pleurodeles waltl. Lineage (NCBI taxonomy): Eukaryota > Metazoa > Chordata > Amphibia > Caudata > Salamandridae > Pleurodeles > Pleurodeles waltl. Next base: position 846,369,055 of record NC_090436.1, read on the forward strand.
CAAATGCAGCACTCTTTGCATCAAGCCCCCTCCAGAGCCAGTGGAGAAAAGCATCCACTACCCAGTCCTTGGCAGGATGAAGCACTCTGGGCACCAAGCCCCCCTCCAGAACCAGTGGAGAAATGCATCCACTCACCCAGTCCTTGGCAGGATGAAGCACTCTGGGCACAAAGCCCCCTCCATAACTAGAGGAGAAAAGCATCCACAACCCCTGTCCTTGCCAGGATGAAGCACTCTGGGCATCAAGCCCCATCCAGATCCAGTGGAGCAAAGGATCCACTAGAGAGACTGTGGCTTTGCACTCCCCAGGACCAAACAGTGGGCAACCTACCTACTTGAGAGACTTGGGAGACTGTGGCTTTGCACTCCCCAGGACCAAACAGTGGGCAACCCACCCACTTGAGAGACTTGTGAGACTGTGGCTTTGCACTCCCCAGGACCAAGCAGTGGGCAACCCACCCACTTGAGAGACTTATGAGACTGTGGCTTTGCACTCCCCAGGACCAAACAGTGGGCAACCCACCCACTTGAGAGACTTGTGAGACTGTGGCTTTGCACTCCCCAGGACCAAACAGTGGGCATGGAGCCCCCTCATGGTGCAGTGGCATTGTCCCATCATCCGTCTGAGGTGCCCCCTCCCCTTCCCTCTGAGGTGCCTGTTTATTTTCAACCTGATGCCCCTACAGTGTTCTCTCCGTTTTGAGGCAGGTATCATGTGTGGGGTTCGCCCATGCATTTTGGGACCACTAATGAATGGAACACTATCCGGACTTGTGTACTTGCTGTACATTTTGTATATATTGCTCTTTTACAGACCTGTTGCCCTATCTGGATTTTTGATGATTACACTAGTTAAAATAATTTCATTCGCACCTTGCGTTCTTCCAGGGGGTTACGGGGTGTAACTGTAATGTTGCTGCATGTATTTGTGTGTATGTTGTTGAGGGTGGGCAGTGGGGGTGTTGCGTGTGTGTGTTACTCTCTTTTTCCTCTTCCCCTCCCCTGTGTGCTAGGTGCAGTACTCACCGTGGTCGTCACCTCCGTATTTGATGTTCCTGGTAGAAGAAGAGGTAAACCAACATTGGTAACACCTGTAGTTCTGGCTCCATAGCGTCCTGGTTCCTCGCTGGGTGTCGAGAGGTGAGTGGTTTACCTTCTGTGTACTGTTTCCGCTGTGCTTTTGATGGCGGATTGTGCCTTGTAATAGAGTGGGCGGTACATTGTCTTCCGCCTGTCTGTTGGTGGTTACCGCCGCGGTGTTTGTTTCTACCGCTGTGGTGGTCGGAGTGTTAAAGTGGCTATGTTGGCAGTTGCCGCCATGGTCGTGATCCCATTTTTTTTACCGCCGGCCTGTTGGAGGTATTACTGCCACTTCAAAACCGACCAACAGGGTTGTAATGAGGGCCTATGTCTTGTAAATCTGGGGCAGCGTTGAAATCTATGGGTGTTATAATGGGACGCCCACTGCAACAACCATTGCATGGCCCTTTAATGCAGAATACTGTGTCATGCTGCCCCATATGTACATGGAGGCATTACGCTACAAAAAGCGACGTAACAGCTCCTTGTACATATGGTGCATTGAAAAGCACTACAGGGGCATCATGGAAAGTGACACTCTAGTGGTGCTAGGGCTTCTATAATCTGGCCCTTTGTCTTACAGACAGAAATATTATGGTTGACAGTTCCTAACACAAAGTTGACTACTTTACTCAGCTAAACAAGTTGAATGCGTAACAGTTGTTCGTGCTCATAAATGTTAAAAAATCACAAAGCATTTTGTTCCTGTCATGTCTTGCAGGTGACCCTCCACCCTACACAATTGGAGAGGTGTTTTAGTTTGAAGACCTCAATACAGCCAGTAAGTATTACCTTGTGCGTCACATGTGTCATTCCAGGGTTTAGTGTGAGAGGATATGATGTGTGCAATGCAATGTTAAAATGGCATGTGTGACCAATAAGATAGCATCATTTGAGTTTGGGTTTTGACATCATGTCTGATGCAATGTTGAAGATATAGATTAAGTAGATTGTTGCACGAGTTCCAACGTGTGCTGCTATGGAATTGTGGGTGTTAGAAAAATGAAAGCATGCCCACATACACAGTGAGTCAGTCGAGATATGTGTCAGAGGTGCTGTTTATCTGATTAGCATGCCTGTTGCAGCACATGTTACAGCACTGTGTGCCACACGTTGCTTCAATTTACTCAGGACATGGTACAAATGATGTACATGTGTTGAGGTCTCTAGGGTGTTTATCAAGGAGACACCTGTAACACTGGTGCCGTGCAAGAAGCTTTATTGTGCTGGGCAAGAGTCACTTGAGCACACATCGAGATTTCAGATCTGCTCCACAAGGATGTGTGACATGTCTACGGATTGTAACAAATGAGATTTGTGTAGTTTAACCTACATGATCTATTCATCATGATAATTGTAAATGAGCTTGGTCACATCACGTGTGTATAGAATGTGGATGGTGAGTGTTTACCTGGTACTTAGAAGATGTAAAACATGAATGTGCACAAGTAGTGCAATAATAAGGAAAACTGTTGCTGCAGCCAGTACAGCGCCACTTTTCTGGTGCCCCTTATGGCACCCTTACCACCACCATGTCTGCCCAGCATAAGAAAGTTAGCACACCATGCCATTGGGTAGTCGGCAATATGTACAAAGTCTATAGACAATATAGATGTACCATTGAGGCTTAGGGCAAACAATATTGGCACTAACCCTGAACTGTACATAGGGGCCCATTGTAAGCAATGGTGTGCCCCCTTGTAACGCCTGCTCTGAGCAGGTGTTAACTGAAGGAAACATAACTGATGCATTGGCATCTCTTAGAATTCCCAGGGGCATTTTTCCTGCCCCCCTTGCATCCATGATGCCTGGCCAAGGCATAATGAAGCGCAAGGGGTGTCAAATTGCTGGAATGCATGCATTGCGCCACTTTGTAACTATTGCCCAGGGACTTGGGACTTGTTGGGCCACTTGATCCTCACAGGTAGGATGATGCAAATGTGGCGCAAGGAGGAACTAGTCCAACTTACCTCTGGGCCCTAATAGTCAACAATGGATAGCCATCAAGCCTGTGACACGAACATGATACCACAGATGGCTGTTAGAAAGATTAGTTTGGATTTGTAATTGACATTGTTGTGGAATGTCTGGTTGACAGCATATGTCATCTGATGATGCTATGTACATTGCATCGTTGTTCAATCTCTACCCAATGCAGTATTTGATGTCATGTTCTCCTCATGCTTTAGCTGCCAAGAAGACCCCACCACAGAAGCATGCTTTGAATTAGAGGACCAAGCGTATCCGCCACATCATTGAGGTACAAGCAGGGACCAGGAAGATGTCAAGGAGCTATCGTCGGGAGAAGTCATCAGGTGTTTAGCTTGCCTTCTAAACAACCCGCAACAGGGCAGAGTACATCAAGCAGCATATCAAGGGTCCGGGGCCTTCAGCTGGTTCAACCCCATCCATGTTCACAGCACCAATGCAACACAAGCACCGCAACACCCACCTGCAGCAGCCACATCCTCCAGCTTTAAGGTGAACATGAGGAGAGACATGGCAACTATTATGGCCAGCTTGGACAGACTGGAGCAGGACAATGCTTGAAATTTCAAACTTGTAAACGTACTGTAGAAAGAAGCTAAAGAAGCTGTAATCCAAGATATGGACAGCCTCCCAGTTCCTTCCCTTCTCCTGTTGTATTTTGTATTTAGTTTTAGTGGGTTTTAGGTGGGTAGTAATGGGTCAGATATCATAGATTAGGTTAGTTGTAGGATAGAGCAAGTATAGTTGGGGGTGGGTTTTAGTTTCACTTTTTGTTTTGGGGGGGGTTGGGTCAGGGTTATGTATGGGGCTCTATGTTAAAAAAAATAAAAACATAAAAAAAAGAAAGATACATTAAAACATTTTTCTAAAAAATATATATTTGTTTAGGATATAAGTTAAGTTAGTATATGTGTAGCATTAGTTTATGTTGTCCTACTTGTATCTTGCCTCTTAAGGGGGGGTGAGAGTACAATGATTAGTGTGTGGCATTGAATGTATAAGATATGTTTAGATTATGATAGATAGCTGTAAGACTAAGTTTACATTATTTAGTATAGGTTAGCTTAGTGAAGGATAGTGTTTAGTTTAGGTTTTTATAAGGTGTTGTTTTTAAGTACAAATAAATCTTGTTAGTTGTAGACAATTAGGTATACATGATGATTGACTGTCTGGGTGTTCTCATGTGTGCACTGGCCAAGTTAGAGGAATGCCTTAGGGTATGCTTTGTGTATTGATTTACTTGTATGACTATGTGTATCCCCTGTGACCAAGGCACTGTCTGATTGGCTGCAATATGATATTAGCTACTCAAAACATTTTTCATCCCCAGTTCCTGACAATCACATTGTGTCTGTATACAAAATCTTTGACAGGTAAGAATGGGACATCAACTGTCATTGCTGCGGTCTGTCACAATTAGTCTTGTAAAGTGTAGCACATTTTACTTGACCTTATTTGGGGTATGTATCCTGCACACTGACAGCTGCCCGTCACTGATAAATGTTGCCTCTTCTGTTCTTCACATATTTTATGTACTAGTGCTATCATCAGGGAAAATTCCAGACCCTTGAGTTGTGACCCATACATGACATATAACAACTTGCATGGATCTCTGTTCAATACATGCTTTTAAGGCTATGTAAGTTGTTTGTAGTACATACCACTATCAGTCACCTTTTTCATCCTAGTGTGTGGCTTTGTGTCTGACAATAAGCCACACATGTAATTAGGTTCTGTTCTCATTGACATAGCTACACACAATGCCTACATTTAGATGTTTTGATGGATCACAGTAAAATATGCCATGTTACATGTTATATGGAGATCTATTTACATGTGCTGGTTTATTCTCCACTGCATAAAGATGTCCAGTCCATTGACCTCATGAAAGATCCTGAGTCATATGATGTACATTCAGAGTCCAAGCGTGAGGGACATGTCATGAGACATGGGTAGGAAATGCACATTAGTGATGAGGTGTCCAAATTGACAATAGGTATGCACTAGACTCACTGTGGAAGCCTTGAACCCCGACTTCCTCCCAGCAGCAGTCGCAGCAGAGGGCACACCGCCTCCCAGCTGGAAAGCACCAGGAGACACATAGAACCAGTGCACTTTGCCAGCAGCGTGGGATGCTCACTAGACTCATGGGGGAGACCTTGAACCCCGCCCTTCCTCCCAGCAGCAGTCGCAGCAGAGGGCACACCACCTCCCAGCTGGAAAGCACCAGGAGGAACATATAACCAGAGCACTTTGTGCGTGACACAGGAAGCGCACTAGACTCATTGGGCAGGCCTTGAACTTCGTCCTTCCTAACAGCTGCAGTCGCGCAGAGGGCATGCCGCCTCAATCAATCAATCAGTATTTGTAAAGTGTGCCTACTCACCCGAGATGGTCTCAAGGCACTGGGGGGGAGAGGCTGCACCCGAAGAGCCACGTCTTGAGGTTCTTCCTGAAGATGGTGAGCAACGGGCATTGTCTGAGGTGCAGGGGGAGGTTGTTATAGCTCTTCTCTGCAGTGTAGGTGAAGGATCGTCCTCAGGCGGTGGATATGCGGATGCGAGGGATGGTGGTCAGGGCCATCTGGGCAGAACAGAGGAATCTGGTGGGGGTGTGGGAGGAAATGCGGTGGTTCAGGTATGCTGGTCCTGCGTTATGTATGGCCTTGTACATGTCGGTGAGAAGCATGAAGGTGATTTGCTTCTTGATCGGTAGCCAGTGGAGGGTCCTCAGGTGTTGGGAGATGTGTTCTCGGTGACGGAGGTCCAGAATGAGACTGGTGGCAGCGTTCTGGATCAGTTGAAGTTTTTTGATGTCCTGGTTGAGGTGCCAGCTGGAAAGCGCTAGGGGGTGCATATAACCGGCACACTTTGCCTGCAGTGTGAGACGCGCACTAAACTCATGTGGGGGCCTTGAACCCTGCACTTCTTCCCAACAGCAGTCACAGCAGAGGGCATGCAGCCTCCCAGCTGGAAAGCGCCAGGAAGTGCATATAACATGCTCACTTTGCCCACGGCGCTGGACGCGCCCGGGCAAAGACTGGGCTAAGAGCAGGCCCGTCTGTGCCCAGCCACGGCTGTTCGGGGGTGGCCATCCCCCTTTGGTCTGCTCTTTTTATATTATAGTTTTAATAATTGTTTTTAATGTCCTTGTAGTGTATAAGGTATAAGAGGGGTCTCCTTCTTTCGCTTGACAGTAGCAAAACATGGGTAGGCATAATACATCTTCAGTTCTGCCTACTTCCAATTCTACACTGGATGGCTACTTGCAAAGGGTGGTGGGTGTTCTTAGCAAAGAGATCAAATTGGCTGAGAGAAGACTATCATTATCCTCATCTTTATTGCATAGCCCGAACTCAGCTCAGACTCCTGCTCTAGCTATTAGTTAATTGCAGGAGTTGGGCAACCAGGAGGGAGACGCGGAGTAACCCAAACAGGTAGAATCCCTATTTGCCCCACCTGCCCCAGATGTTAAATCTGGACTCACACTGAAGGATTGTGACCCTCAGATTGTAGTAGGGGCTATTAACACCCAATGCGAATTCTAAACCTACCGTTGCGAAAAGGAAAAGAGTGGAGGCCACGACAGGATCTAAAAAGCAGAAAGTTGATGCCCATAAGATTGCCCCAAGCCCTAACAGGAAGGAGATCCAGGGAGTTTGTCAGCCGGCCATTGTGGCCAGTGAGGGTCTGTTATCTGCGTAGGAGATTCTATTTTCAAATTTAAGGAAGTTGTTTATTGATGCCTTGCATCCTATAATGGTACACCTAGAACAGATTGAGAGTCACATGGACTGACTGACGTCTGTGCTAAAAAGTGACTCTTGGACCGATTTGCCTGTGTTAGTGGACCAGACCCTCCCAAGTTCTATGGTTGGTAACCAGGGGGTTCAGACTAATGCAGGCCATTCGTTATCTGTTGATTCCATCATTATTGTTGCTCCTGTTAACGTTACATCTTCCACTAATAGTCCTGGCGAGTGGACTGGGACCTGCCTTATTTTGCAGCGAGAACAACCATGTACATTATTTAAGGCAAAATCTTCACAGTATAAGCCACAGCTTATCCCCCCAGGTCAAAGGGGCTTATGTTTGTTTGTATTTACCCCCAGTGTACCCCATATACAGTGGTGTTAGTTAGGGTCCCGCCTTTGGCTGCTGACCTACCCGAGGATACTCAAAGACTGATGAATAAAGCAGCTGACTTGTGTAAGAAAAACGCTAAATGTCACCATACAGTAAGCAACAATATTATGATGGCCCGCAGAGTAAGTTGGGTGGGCCCCACACTAAAGTCTATTGAAGGGGTTTGTATTGTGCTAAATTTTAAGAACATCAAATGGGTTCACTTCCTGTTATCTCGGCTGAGCTATATAGATAGAACACAAAGTAGAATAGCCGGTTAGATCCTGTAGATTCATGAGTTCACTCCAACCATTATGAAGCCCTTTCTGACCTGTTGGATATCAATTGACGCTTGAATTCGCCAGTATCCGAGGATCTTAGGGTTGTGACTAAACCATCAGAGACTGCTTCCAGTGTTATCGACCTTCACCCTGGCCCTGGCGAGTCACTTTCAATGATCTACCCTGAAGCGAGCAGTTGAGGAAACATGCAGGGTTTGCAGATTTTATCCTGGAATGTGGCTGTGGTAAGAGATAAATTTGTCAATGAAGATTGGCTGAAATATGTTGCTAACTACGATGTTATATGCTGTCAGGAAGCATGGGCTCTTAACCCTGTTCCATTGAATGGGTCTATGTCATATTGCCCACCTTCCCAGGAGTGTTTGCATTGTACAGCACTCCGTCCATCATCTTTTTGTGGTGCTAAAGTTGCCTTAAGTGGGAAGGGTACACCTAGCCGTGGGTCCCGTGCTCACTGTGCCACTGGATTCAAGCTAGCCTGGCTGATAAAGGGTGATAGTCTGAAACCGGTCCCATGATGCTTGTTTCTGGTTTAGGATGGACCTGGCCTGGCAGTTCGGGCTGGACTGTTCCTATGAGGAACAGGGTCAAGACTGATTTGTGTATGGCTGGGTCCAAACTGGGGTGGCATGGTGAGCAAAAGAGTGATGGATTAAATACAAATCTGTGACTGGGGGTGAATGTTTGCATTGTTCAAAACTCTGTCCATCATCTTTTTGTGATACTAATTATTTTGTAACATCTACGAAATCTATCTGTCCCCCTATTATTCACACAAAAAATATTGGGGCCCATTTAAAGTGGAACAACGTTAACCCGGATAATTTTTTAACAATTTAATTATAAATATGGAGTCTGATTTTCTCTGTTGTTTGTCTCCTGATAGACCATTGGAAGACATCCTTAGGAGTTTTTCTAACGTCAGCGGTGAAGTAGCAAGCAAACTAACTTCTAAAAAGAAGTTAAGTGAGCACCCAGTGAAATCTTGGTTTAATGATGAGTGCACCATGTCTCTCAAAGCGCTAAAAAAGGCTACTACGTATACACTACATAATCAAGAGGATATAATCAGCTCCAGAAGGACCTATAAACAGGCCTTATTAAAGGAAGGGGCACATTTATACTCTGTTTGTGCTGAATTAGCATCATGTTTTTTACACTAATTCAGCGCAAACTCAATGTCATATTTTATATTTTGAAGTTAGACCCATCTATCGTCAAAATATTGGTGTTAATGTCATTTTTTGGATGTGTGAAACCTCCTTGCGTCAATGAGATGCTAGGTAGCCGTTCCCGTCCAAAAAATGACTTAAACACCCTAGCGCCGTATTTATCCACCCAGGCAAAAAATATCCATGGGGGTAAGCAGACCCAAAAAATTACGTTAACACTAATTTGCGTCACAATTTAACGCCTGGGTAAAGGCAGGTGTTAAAATGAGGCAAACACAGAACATACCCAAAGGAGAAGATGGAAGTGATAATGATCCAGCTTCCAAGATGGCGCAGACTACAGCAACAACTCCAGGAATCACCAGCACGACAACGCAGCCCACAAAGGCAACACGGAAGGCAGGAGAAGGTCTTCAGAACCAGGACAACCATCCTTGGCCCCAGAGCAGGACATTATTAGGACATACAGACTGAACAGGCAAGCTTTACTATACCTGCTGCACCACATTGAGCCACAAATTGCACCCAGCCTGCAGACCCCACACAACATACCAACTTTGACAAAGCTGCTAGCTGTCCTGCACATGCTGGCAAGTGGTTCCTTCCAAACAACGGGCACAGTGGTTGCTGGTGTCTCACAGCTGCCACTCTCTGCATTCCTGCCAAAGGTGTTAGATGCCATCATCTCCCTGACACCCCGCCATATAAGCTTCACCAACACCCAGCAAAAGCAGCAGGAGAACAAACAGGAGTTCTATCAAATCCATGGCTTCCTGCTTGTGCTCAGTGCAATTGACTGCACCCATGTCCAGCTCGTACCACCTGCAGCAACATAGAACTTATACCGGAATTGCAAGCACACACATTCCATTAATGTGCAAGGCATGGTGGACCACAAGGGACTATTCATAAACATTTTTGCCAAGTATCCTGGGAGTGTCCGGATGCCACATATTCTGGCACAGCAGGATCAAAGAACAATTCCTGGATGCACAATTTGAAAATGGCCTACTTGTGGGTAAGTCTACAAATCTATCATTATATACAGAACCCACCAACCATGTTGACACACAAGACATACATCACTACATTAACACATGGCCAGGGTAACACACATGTGGAGGTGATAACACATATGCACCATGCTGCAACATAGCACAATCAGTGCACATCACAAATACGTACACCCACATGTATGTAATACACACACAACTTGACAGGCACACCTTGACAGGTGCAGACATGTACCCTTTGCTAACAGTAAAACTACACAGACCACTACAAGTGCCCACAGGTTGCCTACTACTTACACTTCACACACAGTACACCAAACAAATAATAGCACAGACATGTCCATGGCATACACCATGCCACGTAAGTTCCATATAGGCACAGATCCCTCAAGTCATGCCGTGCAAATCACTGCCAGAACAAATATCAAATACCAGACAACTTGCTCTAATACCAACTACATCTCATCAACACATACCTGACTTACCTGTAGTGTTCAGAGACATCTGCCTGATGCATTGGCTCACACATATAGGAATACAAGATCAATGCCCATCACATACCATGCGCTAGATGTGTGATAAGTGGTACCACACCTACTGTGGTGTCACCTCACATGCAACACTCACTCAGTCACAACACCAATCATGTATGTACCAGATACAATAAAGGGCCCAAAATGAGGCAGAATCACTGTCAGAAAGGGCAGATTATGGATGTCATAGTGGGACCCAGTAGGAGAAAACAGGACATCACTGACCTCACATGCACTGGGCCAAGGGACACATTTGCTTAGTAGCTGAGCTCTATCCCATGGCCTGCACTGTGCATGTGACAACAGTATAAATGCTCATTAATGTTTTGGAAGATAGGAGAGACACTGGTAGTTATGTTGATCTTTCTGTCACAATGGGATACACACCCTTGGACACCTCATGGCTGCCACAAACATTAGCTGTCACTCTGGATCACCAAGGCACCTATGTAATAGCCCACAGTACAGTTGTCATGGCCTGTACTCTATATACAACTTGGCAGATGACCATGTCATAATGACTTGAAGCCACATTGTAAATCAGGCACCCTCCCATGCTGTATGTAGTGTGGAAGGGGTGTTGAATGTGTGTCGCTGCAAGTCAGTCACCACAAGTACATAGCATGATGATGCTGACACACATGTAGCTGTCACCTAAAATCTGAGGAAGGGCTAACAACAAACACCACCTCAGGGGTGCTGTATGCAGGTTGCAATAAGGAAGTAGATTGTGCTTTAAACTCAGATGATTCTGCCACCAATGCATGCTGCATACTGCTGCACACACAGAAAGAGCCGATTGGCCATCAAAACAGCATATGTACAGGGCGGTGTACCTTCCTGCACAGACACATTCACATCCACAAGGCAGGTAGCCAAGTACCCTGGTGCAAGGTAGGTAGTGTCGGGGACTGCTGCAAGTGACCAACTGACGCAGGGGACAACAAATGGTTGGCAAGTAACATGTCACACAAGAGGCATTCTTGCATAGTCAAAATGTTGAAGGACAGTGCAGCCAATTTTGAAGACGTGTTGGGCATTCTCACTTACCAATTTCAAAGGCCCTAAATGTCACACATCATCTGCAATGACACATGTAAAAATGGATAGGATGTTCAGGCTCTGTAGTGCTACAGTGTTGCCACCACATCTGACCCCATTGTGTTGTGAGGATGTGTCATGTCCCCTCTAGTGATAGCACATTGAGACACAGGTGCACTACACAACGCATGGTACATGCATTTTGACCATCAGTTTGGAATCCAAATCATATGTCTCAGGTCCTTGAGCCAAACACAAGATTGTCATGTCCAACAACCTAGTGCTGAGGAGACATTACACAAAGATAGGAACTTACACCATACCACAAATACATATGAGTCACAACAAGCTCAAAATATCAACTGCCATGCAACACAACATACCTGTTGCAAGCCCTAAAAACAACTTACTCCTTTGATCGTTTGCAGTGGATCAGGGTTATGGCATACAGCCATGGATAATGACCCCATTTCCCAACCCAAGCACAGATGCAGAGCGTACATATATTGAGGGATACTGGAGGACACAGACTATTGTGGGGAGGACATTTGGCATCCTGAAGTCCAGATTCAGGTGTCTGGACATCACAGGAGGCAGCCTCCTATATGCTCCACACATTGTCTGCAAGATAATTATGACATGTGCCATCCTGCACAATGTATGGGTGTGGATGAACGTCCTCTTGTATGAGCAGGTTGATGACCTGCATAAGGAGGAGGAGGAGGATGATGGAGAAGAAAATGAGGGGGAACAGCACAACACAGCTGCTGAGATATGCCACAGACTGCACATCGTTGAAAACGTCTTCACTTAATAATCATGTAACTCACCTTCTATATTTTGTCAATAAACACTTCACTTATTCACAAAATCCGGCTTTGGTCTCTTCAATCTACACAACATATACCACAGGATTGTGAGTCTAACCTCAGGGAGCATGTCACAAACACTAATCTGATGAGTATAGTAGCAACATCACATGTGATGCGTAAGATTGAACTGCTACCATCACACATATCACTAATAGCCTCATCAATTGAATGTCACAACTGAAGGACAGAATCTATGGAGCACAACGTATTATTTACATCCATGTTGACAGCTTGTACAACAATAGCTCATCACACAACTAAAACATGCATGTCCAAATAGGAGGTAAAGAAGGGGCACACCCATGAGGCAGTGGATGTTCAATCATGGTGAGACTGTAATGTTTGAACAGACCACTGACACAACTCAGTGTGAGAGTTGCAATGGCTGCATGGAGCATGTGTGACAAAGGGGGAAATCATTGGTGACAATGATAATCATGATTAGCCCAGGTATGGCAAGCAATGGAAGAAATTGAGCCTGCGCAGTGCATCCATGGAAATCAGTCCTGCCATTGCCACGGAACCCAATCCTGACATAGGGTACACATTACCTCACCCTTTGGACGGACACGTCTGTGGAATGCACATCAGAATGGATGAGAACATATACAGTTAGGACTGCAGGTGCACCACACAAAACTAAAATAACACTGCTAAATGTTATGACTTTGTTCTGACTATTGTGTTAAAAACATGATGTGGGTAGAATGTAGGCTGTGTGTCAATCACAGAATGGACCAAATATGTACACGTCAGACATATGTGTAGTCCACACACAAGTCACCATATACTCAAGATGGAGACAGTTGTCCGGTAACATTTGCTAGATAGCGTTCATTAGCCATCATCAAGAACGCCCGAGCTGTGTATATTGTCTGAAATGAAATGCTCTGTAAGACAAATACACCCATCACATAAGTAAACACAATTCACAATCACATTCAATAACTGTTGAATAGTACTGACTGCCATACGTATGTGGATACACTGTTGACACACATGCATACATATGCATGACATGAATACATTTGCATGCTGTCGATTCTGTCACACCCACATTGGTGTAACTGACCAATCACACTCAAATCACATTGTTGTATGGACTACCACATGCGGCCATACACAAAATGCCACGTTGCAGCCCATTCAATGTGTATGTTGATACAGGGTGCATCCATAGACAATGTACAAAATAATCTATTAGGAATAGCATGAAAAAAATGACACAAATGTGTTGAAAAGTCGGGGAAATGCAAAGTATAGGATCCATAGGCCAATAGTGTGAATTCCACGTTCGTACTCATCTCAATGTTGATTTACTGTTAAATCGACACATAAAGGTAATGCATCAATAAAAAAAAGACACATGTAGGTCATGCATCAGAAATACTCACGCAACTATCAGATGTGTCAAATAAATACACGCATTACAGAAAACGGGACTCACAGGGACAGGAAGTGATGTAATTGGAAATCCTGTTTACAGGCATGGTACAGGTGGTGTACTTTCACTTTCTCTTTACAGTGTGTGCCTCTTTTCACTGTGTGGTTGTGTCTTGGAGTTGGTGGTCTGTTCTTGCTCTGTATTGTATCTTATGTGTCCCTCCTGTTTTGTCATATGTAGTATATGGCTGTACTTTTTCCCATTGTTAGTACATTTGTGTGTTTTTGTATTTTTCATTGTACTTGTACTGTGGGGTGTCTGTAGGGGATAGTCGTTAAGTTGAGTTAGTTGAGACTGTTATTTGTGGGCCTTAGGTTTCCTTTACTTAATTTTTGTTTAGAATCTTGTTTTTGTCAAGCTGTACCTCAGAGATATGTCTGGTAGGGGAGGCTGACTAGGATGGTGAGGAGGAGCTGGGAGCCTTCGTGTGGCTGGTACCCCACTCCCGCCCATTAATGTTGGAGATGGGTGGGCTGTGTGATACAGGGATACCGGGCGGAGGCGAGGTGGCTGTGGAGGGGCAAGGTGCTCCACCACCTGAAGAGGGTGTACCGCAGCAGCCACAATGAGCACCAGATGAAGCATCGCTGGGCAGATCTGGTAGCCAGGGAGCAGGATCTGCTTGAGCATCCTGGTGTGGTGACCGGTGGCCCTGTTGGTGAATCTCCCATTGGCAAACTATTTACTGTTCACCGCACTTGAATGACAGTAGCAGATGTGTTGGTGTGCTGCATGCAATGCTTGTGGACAGGTTGCATGCAACCAGAATGAAGTGTAACTGCGCCAGTGTAGACATGGATTTCATACATCCTACAATTTTTCAAATGCAAGTCATATGTTTGGTGAGTCATGCACAACCATCAATAAGTCTTACATTTCAGCCGCCATGGCAACATCTATGCCCCAGCATTGTGTCATGTATAATAAGCCAAGACACCACCAGTATACCATATGTAACTGGATTGTGATAAGAAAGTAGGGAAATCCATGTATGGCGCTACATTATCATAATTTCACACACATCATCCCTGCATTATGTTAGCAAAGGGGGCATACCTGCCTTAGGGGGCACTGGCAATAGGGCATTTGATGCCATCAGACAACTTTGACACATCAGTCATGGACTACTCAATGCATGAACATTGCAGACTAAAAATTGAGCCACTTATCCTTCACAAAGTGCCTCTGTGTGTCTTGCAGGACAAGCCAGAGCACCTGAGTCAGTTGTCTTCCAGAGCACCAGGGCAGTGTCATGTATCTGTCACCCAACTCCCCCTCATGCCATGGGGTTCCATCTTCTATAGATTGGCCACATATGGTTGTTGCAGGGTGTAGCACTACATGAGTCTCAGGCCCAGTGTATGTGTGCAGATATGTGGCTCCCACTCACCTGAGTGTCAGTGTCATCGTGAGTTTGCAGTGGTGTGCTGTTGCACTGTCCTCAACCTGGATGATTAGCTCACTCCACTAAGATAGTACACACTGTAATATGTTGTCCACTAGTAGTGACAGTGATATGATACTAACCATGGTTTTCCCTCCATATCTTACAGGTGGACCTGCCCCCTACACCATAGGTGAAGTGGCAAGATTTGATGATCCAATAAGTGTGATTATGTCTGTCCTGTGTAGTAATTAAAGCTTTTGTGTGAATGAGTCTTTGTGTGAGCAAGTCACGTGTGTTGCACACAATGCTAGAAGTGATGAGCTGTCAAATGATCAAATATTAAAGTGGGCTGGATGGTGAGACTGTGTCCCATTGAAAGGTTCCCTATGCACGAGCAGAGAGTCATATCTTGTGAGGCTTGTGGTGCTCAATGGGCAACATCGTATTGTGAAAACAAGGTGATGACAAGCCACATGTAGGACCACATGTGACTTAGATGTGCACCATTGTGAAAATATTGGCACTGGAACACACCGTCATTCTCACAACACAGTGATGAACCATTTTGTACACAATTTGGTGCATTCCCGTATTGTAATGTACGAGTAGGACTGGGTTGGCAATTGTCCCCCAGCATGGTGCCACATATATTGTACTCCACTTACGTGACACTTACATGGAATGTAATAGACATGCATGCAGGTCAAGTCCAAGCGTGTGCTGGCATGGATAGGGGTGTTTAAGGAATGGTTTTGGCTGATCAGGTATTAATGGGTGTCCACACCTGGAAACATGAATGTAAATGTGAAAGATCTGTGGTTACCAGCTTCCTAGTTTTCAGCCCTCCTAACATATGGCCCACTCCCTGGACTCCATATATGACTGGGCATGCCTTGGTGGATGACCTGGATAGTTGAGATGATGAATTGCATGGCCATCACCCCTGAGATACAGGGGGTGAGGAACAATACATTTGTAGGTAGATGTGATGCTCACAGTGTAGGTGACAGTCATTTTGACCAGGCTTGCATGTGTACCCATCAACACTGACCCTTTATGGTTACCAACTGCATCCTATACTCCCAATAACAGATTTAAGTTACTGGTGATGTATGGTCCACAATTGACACAGATGATGGGGAATAGTGGCCCTGATCTATGTGAAGTTGATGCTGTCTTTGCATTGTTACACATAGCACAAAATCAATGCACATCTAATTTTGTTTATTTCCTAATCTTGCTGTGAGTGGCTATGGTGTCAATGAAATGATGCTATGGCATCGTTGTTGTTTCATTCATCAGGGCCATTGCATTATCCAGAATGTGAGTTGGAGTGCGTGTACAATTCGATGTAGAGTTTAAGCTAATGATCTGTACATACTCCACACAGTGCTGACACTGATGGTTACCTTTCTCAATTTAGCAGCTGCCAACATGAACAACAAGGAACTGCAGGCTTTCCACAACAGGGCAGTCCACTATCGGAACATACTGGCAGTTGAATCTGGGTTCCGTAAGATGACACCCTTAACATCCATGTCACAGTCGACCACACCTGCTGCCATGGACATGAGCTTTTAGGGACATACAGAGGGATATCACACTGGTCCTCAAAATGTTGGACACTCTTGAGAGGAGGTGGAGAAAAACACAAAGAGACTCAAATTCATCAAGAGGAAACTCAAGAGGGCCAATCTGTGAATGGCTTGATGACTCTCACCCCCAGTTCAGTCACTCCCCTCCTGATTTGTTTTCATGTTTTCTAGTGGATTTTAGGGGGTTAGTGTCAGGTTAGATTAGGTTAGTAGTAGTTTAGTTAGGGTACGTAGGTTTAGGGAGGAGGGTTTTCTACTTTTTCCATTTTACTATGTGGGTGGGTGGTGATGTTGGGGCTTTTATGTGTTATATAAAAATAAAAATAAGAAATAAAATAAAAATATACAAAAAAAAAAATAATTTGTTTAGTTATAGGTAGTATATGTGTAGTTTAGTATATGTTGTCCTACGTGTGTCTCGTGATATAATGGGGGCTAAGGTTTAGAGTGTGTCTTTAAATGTGTTAGGTAGGTTTAGTCTAGAGTAGTTAGGGTCAGTTGTTGGTTACATATAGTTAGGATGGGGTCGGATAGGTGTTCTTCATTCTTTTTAGTTCAGTTAAATTCCAAATCAAATTGTTTGGGTACTCCCTCACTTCATGTGTCTTATGCTTGGGTCCCAGGGTCTTCCCATGGGTGTACAGTGAAAGTTATGTGTTGGCCTAGCCATTCCGTCCTGCCTTCATATCCCTCTCTTGACATGTTCATCACCTGCTTACAACTTAGCTGTCACATTGGCAGCTACAACACATCTGCTTGTCTGTGCATCTGCCACCCAGTATACCCACCTCTCAAGGTGAGTATGTTGGTCATGTATAGGACAGCTAGGTGTGGTATTTCAGCTGTCATTGTTTGGGTCCTATGTCAGAATGTTGGGCACTGTGGCACATCTGACAACAGCCTATATTTAATATCTATCCTGCTAAATTACAGATGAGGTTGAGTCCCTCTGTTTCACACCAATGTGTTCTACTGGTACTCCCAGCTGACGATATTGCCTGAGAAATGTTTCACAGCCATTCCTATCATATGTAGTGGGTGTAGCATACATGTGTTCAACATTTTTGACATACTCAGTGAATTGCTTGTAGGGGATGAGACCAGTATTGACGTACATCATGTAGGTACCATGCGCGTAGATATGTGCCTGCATATTCATTTACTCTTGTACTGACACCTTGTGACTAAAGACATGTTACACACATCACAATTCCTAAGCATAGTAAATGTGTCACAACACACAAAGACATGCTGGTTTTGTAGGTGGTGTTTAATTACAAGTTTAGTTTTATGCATTTATAGAGCGCGTAGCTACCCTAGGGCAACCCAACGCTAGGACAAGCTTGCGCTACGACAAGTGTCGTAGTGCAAAATGTACAAGGTCCAGTTCTGTGACCCCATTAGTGGAATCCATCCAATTGTGACACAACACAAGTCTAGGGTTGAGGGGCATGTCATGGGACATGCTTGGGTTGTTGTGTAGCCATTTTAGTTATAGCTTTATGCACGTTAGTTTAATACACTAGGCCTCTGTGCACTATGACCTAGATATATTTTATTCGGCTTTGCATTGTTATTTTTACAATAACCAGTTTACGGTCTTGTTTTAATTTCTTCCATCTAACTGTTTTGCTTAGCCCAGCACTGTGTTCTCAAATAAGACATTCTTGATCACTTTGTGCTTCAGTGAAGGTTACAGTTTGGGACATTGCCGGTGAACGTGGTAGAAGTTTAGTCTCCAACATTCGTAGAAAACACACATCCTTACGTAGGGACATCTTGTTAGAACATTAGCTGTGTTATTATAAAAACACTTCCCAGTTCCATTACACGGCAAGAGGGAGATTCCAGCCAGGGAACCACAACTGTATGCTGCATGCTTTGCTGCAGATGCTAACGCAGACTACAGGCCTTTGCTCAGGTATGAGGGTCGATGTCCTCCCGGGGGAACCTGAAGGGCAGGATTAGAGCTTAACATGCTGTGCACAAATTATGACTCAGATAGAAAATAGTCCATCGATTCTAGTGGCAATATGATAGCATTATTCTTATGCTTCACTCTCATTGCCACAATTTTAACATTGTCATGTTGGGTCAATCTGGCTTATTGCAGCTCACGCTTTGCTATCTGAAATGCAGTCATTTTATTAAACCAGTCTTTAAAACTTAAACTGTTTTTATCGTCATTCATATCTGAGACCGAATTGTGGATGAGGGAACCGGATGCGACCTGAGTGATCACGACTTCCCTGAGAAGTATAATATGTTATGCGCTCGGCTGCCCAATTATCTCTACCTTTTGGGAGAGACATGGCACTGCTAGTTAGCCGAGCGAAACCCGGATTTTGAGCGACAGGTGTCACCCACTGTGGGTCAGACTCAGTCTCCCACAATGTGGACAATCTTGCTGCTCAAAATCCAGTAGTCTCATTAGAATAATGAGAGCCTACGCGACAGGGTAAAGTGTCTTTCAGTGTAGGGGAACATAAATTGCCAATTGAAAAGTTAGAGACAATTGCACTTCATAGCAGAAAGGTCAACAGTGTGTTGGTGAAGAGTGCATATCTGCAACAGTGCTAACACTGGCATGATTTCAGGCACAGGACAAAGGAAAACACTGCCAATGTGGCATGGGCTGGTGCTACTAGGAACACCTACGGGTGAAGATGATCTGTTCCACATCTTTATCCTCCGATGTGCGTGGTGTCTCCTTTACCCTTGATGGTGGTAGTGGGGAGGCAGAGGGGGCCACACACACTTCAGTGGTTGGAGATGTGTACTCCCAATTCCCGGCCACTGCAATCTGTGGAACTACATATGGCTTCATTGAAGCAAGGAGGAGTTGCTGTTTTTTTATTATAGGAGCAACATCCTTGTGGTAGGCAGCCATGTCTGCCCTGAGGGAGACCATTTCCCGGTGCATGGAGTCCATCTTGTCCTCAAGCGTGCTGATGCAAGTTTGGGAGGGCAGTTGTGGTGGCCTCTCTCTCATGGCAGCAGCTATGTCCATCAGACACTCCTGGACTCCACGCATTGGGGAGTGTGTGCGTTGGTTGGCTGCAGTCTGTTCAGTAGCCATAACCATGCACGTGAGCATCCCTTCCAGTCTGGCTGCCATAGTTTGCATCCCCACCAGCACCTCCTTGGCCAGCTCCCACTGGACTCCTACCACTGTCCTCTCAAAGCTAGTCCCTGGGACCTAGGAGTCCTCAGCTGTGTTAGTGCTGGCAGGTCGTACTATAGGGGTGCTAAGTGGGGCCTGTTGGATGTCTGCTACATCAATATTCCTCCTTGTAACTTCTCCTTGTGACTGGAGGTGGTGTCTGAAAGTTTACAAGAACTTCTTGGAGGGTCTCTTGGCTGATAGTTGCCAGCTGGTCATCCAGGTCATCAGAGTACACCAGGATAGGAAGATCCACAGGAGAGCCATCATCCTCTGCAATGAGATGGTGTAAAATCAGTCTATCTGTGTTGTGGCAGTTGATATGTCACCTCACTGACTTGATATTTAAGGCTCATTGTCATCTTAGGGCCAGATTTATGGAAAAGTGGTGCAGCCTGGTCCTGCGCAAAAATTGGCAACGCGCGCTGTGTCACTTTAGTAATGCAAGGATGAGTAGTATGTAAGTGAATACAGCGCACCCTATGTTGTCCCCTGCGCTGGTGCAAAATTCAGCTGACAGCACCTTCTGTGGTGCTAGGGGCCTATGATGTGCCCCTTATTACCAAAGGATTGTTCCTGTACATTATGGCTGCAGTCTACAGCCCCAGACCTCACCTGCATGTCACATGAAGGGAAGCCCAGTTGGCACAATTGGCTGCGTAATATCTTCTAAGTGTGATGTATATCCTGTTTGTGGTTTGACACCATCTTTTCATTATCTACCATCTCTATGCATCCATTTTCATGGTGAGGCCTTGCAATGGTTGCTGCTGTGCTCATGCCACAGCACCACACATGGCAATTTTCACCTGTCACAGTCTTACATGTTTCACATACACCCATGCTGTGCTGAGACCTTGCACCACCCCAGGGATGGAGTTGCCAGGACACTATGCTCTTGTTACCATTGATGGTTCCTCATGTTGTTGTTTGTGTTTGTGTGCTGCATTGCATGTCACTCATGGACCTGGCAGAGTTCAGTTTCATCTTCTATCTGTTAGGTGTGTTTGACTTAATAAACATCTATGCCCCCCCCTCAATGCTGCCCTCCTTGCACTATGATACATGAGTGCAGCGTGGTGACAGTACAGCTCATTTGACACAAGCACAGGGTTAGACACAGGGATGCACAGCATTGGCGTGAAATTTCTGCTGTGTACATCATTCTGTATGTGACAGTGCCTGATGGTAAATTAGTCTATAGACATAGCCAGTTAACAGGAGTTGTACTTAGCTCAGGGCCTGAAGCTAGAGGTGATTCTGCAGGTAGTCATGCTGGTCCCTCATTTCAAGGGCATCAGTCCTATGGGCACCTGACTACCATTGTGTATTTGACTGCCCCCAACAGCACAGGTAGAAGTGGCAACTGTTGTCAATGTGGAATTCCCCATGAGCCAATGGCCTGGACATGGCAGGTTTTCAGCAGCTTACGGACTGGCTATACCATCTGTCCTCTGACACTAGACCAATATTAGGTTCAACACTACCCTCCACGTCTGTGTCCGTATTTCCATCAGCCTTTGCATGGTAGTGGAAACCCCCATGCAATGGTTGTTGGTGATGTGGTGTGACATGGCCCTGGGTGTCCCTGCACAGCCCATGCACTTGGCATGGGCAGTGCAGGGGGTCCCATGCCCTGACCCTCTGCCCTTTCCACTATGACGTAACCCCAGGAATGGTATTGACTGACTACCTGGTCTCTGAGGTATTGGTCGTGTTGGTGGTGTTGATATGACTACATGCAAGAGATATTGTGATGACACAACCAGTGGCACAGTGATTATACATGCCATCCATCCCATGTGCTGCATATGTACATGTAGGTATTTGGCCTGGTGTTCAACGTATGTCTAGGTTGTGTATGTGGCATGGTGCATGTCACTACTAAGGCGTAGGTACATGTGTAGCTTATGTTGGCATGGTGCAACTTGCTTAATGTGCATTGTGTCCCTTTGCACTCCTCCAACATGCATTGTGTGAGTCCTACGTTCCTCCCCCTTCTTGCACTTAACATTTTAGCATAACTTTCCCCCATAGAACTTACCCTGCATTTGTGGTGTTTTCTGGTAGTCTGTGCTGTCCTGCCCTTCGATTCCTGTGAAGATTTCCTCCAGGATGCCCGCTGCAACCACCTCCTTCATCATGTCCAAGTCGTCTTGTAATGCTGGACTCCCACCTCCAGTTTGCAGTGCTGATTTCCTGTTCCTTGCCATTTTTTCCTTTGTCCTTCGCTTGCAGTCATGTCAGTGTTTCTTGCACTCAGTTACAGTTCTCCTGACCTCTGCCACACTGTTAATCTTATCCACTATCTGGTGCCAGATTGCCTTTACTCCATTAACGTAATTTTGTCTTACAACAAGGTGCTGTGGTTAACATCATAAAAAATGACTCTAACCTATTTTTAGCGTCACCCAGCGTCATAGTATAAGTATGAAGCCCAGGTGGCGTTAAAAAATGGCACTAGTCAGCGCTAACCTTTTTGACGCAAAACTGCGTTAGTGCAGTTTTGTGTCAAATAGTATAAACCTGATCCAAGGTGTGAGTTCAGGACTAAGACTTCGGAGGATCTAGACAAAGCGGCCAATTTAGAAGCTAGTAAAATCTTTTGGGAGATCGTTAATCACCCATTTTTCACTAATGATTTTTCCTCCAGTGTTGAGTGTCACATTGGTAATCAGGACTGGACTGACCACTTCTCCAATATTTTTAAATTGGAGGAAGGTTTTTTCTACTGAAGGGGTATTCTCAGCCTTTCCGCCTATTCTAGCTGCAGAGGACTATGGCTTCAGGTCTAGTCTAGGGACTGTAGAGCAGGCTTTGTATAAACCTCATTTGTGGCAAGTATGTCAAAGCTAGGAGAGGTTCCCTTCAAATGGCATTTAATGACCTCTCTTGTGCCTTTGACTTAGTGGACCCTGCAATCCTATGGAATCTAATGGATCAGGCTGGTATTGATCACCCATTGGTGGATCAGGTTCAAAGAATACATACAGATACAATAAAAGATGTGTGTAACACACTCTCTGGGGAATGCACAAGCCCAATCAGTATGTCCAGAGGTGTAAGACAAGGTTGTATCCTTGCCCAATTTTTATTTGTATTGTACCTCTATTCCTTAGGTATTTATTTAGAATCTTACAGTTTGGACATCCCACACCTTGGCCCACGAGCAGTCCCAGTCCTCCTTTACGCAGATGATGTCAATGTCTTGTCACTAACTGCCAATGGTCCACAAAACTTGTTGAACCGATTTTATGATTTTATAATTAAATTAAAGCTTAAGGTCAACTTCCAAAAATCATTTATATTGACAAGTGGTCCTAAAACTACAAAAACAAATACTTTTTTAGACAGGAGGAACCCAGTTAATAAAAGTGCCTTTCTTTAACTATTTGGGCATTCTGTGTGATGCTTTTAGGTCTTGAGAGAGGTTGATTGTCCAAAGAGCAAATAAATTGTGGCAGCATCTGATGCTTTATTTATATTTCCTAACCACCTTGGTTGGAAACCCATTAGGGAACTGATCCAGTTGTATAAAAGCAAATGCATTTCTCTTGGGATTTATGGTGCAGGCGTGTGGAGCTGCTCCCTTTCAGGGCTACTCCAAGTTGTAAAGAATAAATGTTTATCCTGTCTGCTAAGGCTACCTCAAAGTACAGCTAGCCTGATTCTCCATCTTGAATCAGGAGTAGACTGTAATGAGGACCTCATAAGTTTGGCCCCTCTGTTATTATGGATTAGAATTTAGGCCACACCAAAGGCGGCATTTCCCCGTTTAGTCTTAGCAGATTGCCTAAAATTGGACAATTGGCAAGCAATCCCTTGGTTGGTGTATGTTAAAAGTACATTTTATGATCTTGTCCTGAATACCCTTTTTGACCTTCCTGGAGAGATTTTCCCCCAAATCAAAGAATGTGCTAAAAAACGGTTTCAGTCTCATAGGGAGGAAGGGCGTATTGTAAGGGCCTTTGACATGGTTTCCGTGATGAATTTTATGTAGTTTGAGAACATTCCAGGAGCGAACACATATTTGCTATGGCTAACCAACTCACAGCACAGGTTTTATGTAACAAGGCTGAAGCCTAATATAATTTATTATTTGGTAGCCTTTCCAGTGGCTGGGTCCAGAACAATCACTTGTTCACATTGCCCATGTGATAATACCTCAATCCAATCTACGGTGCATTTCATGCTTTTTTGTAAATTATATTCTGTATGGTGGACATGCTTTCTTTGCCTAATTTTTCAACAAATTCATCTCTCATCATATCAAGATGGTTTGAGACTTTTGCAATCTGCTGCTTTACCGGAATGTTTTTATGCTATTGTGAGTTTTATTAGATCGGCCATAAAACTACAGAGGGCTTATGGTAATGACAATTGAATTTTAAGATTGCTTCATTCCTACATGTATGTGCCATTGCCCAACTAAAAGCACACTGCACTTTATGTGGACGGAATCAGAATGTATTTTACCGTGAGTTGATTTTGCCAAAACTTTGTGTTAAAAAATGTCTAATCCTGTTTGCATTGGCCTAGAGGTAACATTTTTGGATGGCCTTTTGCTTTTTTGCACAATTATATTGAGGAAATGGCTGTAATGGCTTATATTAGTTGCTATTTTGCACACTTTATCTGTGCTGTTTCTTATTTTTTTAAATTGACTCAAATTTTTATAATTTATTTATGATCTGTTTAATCTTTTAATAATTAATTATTGTAATGTTGTTTTTTTGTACTTTTATGGTCTAAATTTAGACCGAATAAAGATAGTTTGACTCTGACTTTTGACAATAGGTGGGAATTGAGACAATCACACTCTATAGCAAATAAGGCAACAGTGGTTGAGTGAAGATGGCCCAACATTGGCATGATCTTAAGAACAGGAACTAAGGAGATACTGTCCATGTGGCACAGGATGGTGCTACTGGGTGGTTTTTCGTGTAAATGTTGTTCCTTGCACATCTTCATCCTCTGATGTGTGTGGTGCCTCCTGTGCCATGGATGGTGCCGTTGTTGAAGCTGAAGGGGCCACACACACACATCAGGGGATAGAGATGTGTAATCAAAGGTCCCATCAGCTGCCATTTGTGGGAACAGATAAGGCATTGCTGCAGCAAAGAGGAACTGCTGATTTCTCAACACCGCAGCTACATCACGGTGGTAGGCAGCCATGTGTTGCCTGAGAGAGGCCACTTCCCGCTGGATGGATTGTAGGACATTTTGCATAGCCCCAAGCCTGTTATCTATCATGCTGCTGCCACTTTGAGATGGCAAATGTTGAAGCCTCATGACAGCAGCTATGTCGGGCAGGGACTGCTGGAGTCCACATATCAGGGAGGGGGTGCCTCTGATGGCAGCTGAGTTGTCCTTATTTGGACTGAGGCACCTCTGCACTCTATGTGGGCTACCTGCCATGGTCTCCATCCCCACCCGCACCTGCTTGGCCAGCTCCTGCTGGACTCCTACCACTGTCCTCTGAAAGGTGATGTCTGGATCCTCAGACTCCAGGGCTTTGGCAAGACTGGTTGGTGCTGTGTGTTGGTAGTTGGGTGATGCATGTAGAGAACCCACAATGCTGTGTGTCCCCCCTGTGACTGGAGATGATGTCTGGAAGGAACCTAGGACATCTTGAAGAATCTATCCATTGATGGTCAGCAGCTGGTCATTTATGTCATATGTAAAATTCAGGACAGGCAGGTTGTCAGGAAGTAAGGCATCATCCTCTGAAATGGGATTGTGAAATATGACTGTAGTGGCTGTTGACATGGCTCATTATGTGCTTGCTACTGGTGGCTCAGTGACATATTACAGACCCTGAGTTGTTGTTGTTTATTATGTGTTGCATTGTGCATCACACATGGGGCAACCTTTCAATGTATTTTGTGTATTGATCCTACACCACCATATTCCTTGCAGACCCCTTGCTCCAACCATTGACACCATGGTAGCACGTCATTTACATTCCTATTCATCATGGTGGACATTCACACAGTAGTGCAATGAGTGTTGTCACTATTTTGGTGCTTTATTGCATTGGCACCATGATTGATGGCCCAAGTGCAGCATAGCTTAGGGAGGTCAATTGCAACAATGTTTGTGTAACTTTGTCATCTGCCTTTAGCAGGCCCTACACATGTGCTAATTGGATGGCACAGTGCAAGCTTTATGGATTATCAGCTCCATTAGTTCATCCTTCCCTACAATATGGACATTTCCTTTCATACAGCATAACTGCCACAGGCTTTTGTCAGGGTAAGGATGTACAATGTGGATCACTGCATGCATTTTGAGAGTTTGTTAATGTGGCTTGAGGGAAATGGACAGCTTGGATCCACATTGGCAACGATTTGTATGATGGAACTTTTGCATTACGGGATTGTGATATTGTGGCCATAGTGCAACATTGATGCCACTTGTGCCTGTTCTTAAGCATCAAAGTGTCCCTTTATGCACAATGCCAACCATTCCCACCACAAAGGCAAACTTGTTACATGGTGAAATTGAAGCTGCTTGTACAACAGCAAAAATGATGATCACAGACAAGCCCCATATGTTGTATATGTTCACTTTTGTGCCCATTCCCAAATGGTGCATGGAGGTGTGTGTGAGTTGTTGTTGGGACACACTGTCTGAGTAAGTAGGACATGCTGCACACTGAGGCCCTGATTTTTTCTAAAGTGGTGCAACCCGGTGCAGCGGCAAAATTGGATGCTTCGTATTTACAGGAATATGGCACACACTTGTTTCCCCCTAAGAAGAAATAAGCTCCCTGCACCAACGCAGGCATCCTTGCATCATAGTGCAAAGGTGCCTGCATTGAGGGGATAAATTGTTTATATGCAGGAAGGTCTCCCATCCTGCACATAAACAATCTATTGTGGCGATTTGGCATTCCCATGTGTGCTGCAGGATACAGCACACATAAGAAGGGCAATGACACAAGGAGGAAGAAAAGCATTTTCCCTTGTTGCACCATCCTAATAACACCCCAGGGGTGGTGTTGACTTTAATCACAGCCTCAGGTTAACATATAGGCCCTCATCATGACACTGGCAGTAAATCCCACTTACTGTCGCTGTGACGCAACAACCAACATACCGTTGCGGTGATGAACATCCGTTCGCCATATTATGACACCCTCACACCAAACTGACAGAATACTGCCACATACACAAATCCGCCATCCCAAAGGTCAGTGTTAAAGTGTCGGTACAGGGGGCGTGGTCTGGCCAAGAAGAAATATGGCTGCCTGAATGTAGGCAACTGGCCTTGTTTGTAGTGGGTACCTTGGGTACATCCACCTTATACCAGGTCCAGTTATCCCTTATTAGTGAAGTAGTAGTATTCTAGTAGGTTAGGCTGATTGAGGTAGCTATAGCAGAGCAGCTTAGGCTGAGCTAGGAGACATGCAAAGCTCATTCAATACCACTGATAGTTACACAGTACTTATACACAAGTAAAGACAATACTCAGTGTTACCTAAAATAAAGGTATTTATTTGGGTGACACAGTACCAACAATACCATAGAGACAATACTCATTCTGGAGGGAAGTATTATACACAATATATACACTAAACAGCAAAATTAGACCAGCAAATAGTCATAGAACAATGCAAACAGTACGAAATCCTATAGAATGCAATGGGAGGAAATAGGTCTGGGGCAACACAAACCATATACTAAAAAAGTGGAATGTAATCACAAATTCCCCCCTAGACAAGTGTAGTGTGTGCAGAATTGCTGGGAGAGTAAGAATTCAGTAAAGATAAGTAAATTACCCCACCCCAGCGCCCAGAAAAGCAGGAGTAAAGTACTGCAAGTTTCCTTAGACACACTACACCTTGTTTTGGGGATTTTGCAGCAGCCAACCAAGTCTACAAAGAACAACTGCTGGATTATTGGACCTGAAGACCTGCAAAGGAAGGGGACCAAGTCCAAAAGTCAAAAGAAGTTGCAGGAAGGACAGGAGCCCCTGCCAACCTAGAAGAGGGTGCAAAAGAAGAGTCCCTGGTTGGTCAAGGACTGCAGTAATGCACCCTAGGAAGATGCTATCGGGTTCCTGCATGATGCAAAAGATGTCCCACGGCTTGAAGATTGTTGGCATCCCTATTCTGGGAGAATCAGGTTCTGAGTGGCTGACTAATTCACTAATGTGGTCCACTGCTACATTTTCAGATTTCACGTTTTATCAGCATAACTCATCCCTATTCACATTGCCATGCCTACAGGACTGACCTAGAATCCCAAAATATGATAAGGAATGGCCAGCTCAAAGATGGGGAAAAAATGATACTCCACTCAAGGAACAAAACAGATCATTGACCAGCGCATCACACCTTGCTATGTGTCCAATACCCAGGAGTCAATCACACATCATCAGCAAACACAACACAGAACAGAAATATCAAGACTTACTGGAGATGTCTGGGTCCGCAAATCGAGCCACCTCTCCGATAGTGTAGGGTGCATGTCCACCTGCGAGGCATGGAAGGGAGAAATGTGCTCAATGTCTGTGCACTGTACAACATTTCAAAATACAAATACTATGGGCCATATTTATACTTTTTGACGCACAACTGCGCCAACGCAGTTGGGCGTCAAAAATTTTAACACCGGCTAACGCCATTCCAAAGCGCCATGCGGGGGCCTTATTTATGGAATGACGTTAGCCGGCGCAGCTGACTGGTGTGCGTCAAAAAAAATGACCCACACCAGGCAGCGCCGGCGTAGGGGAAAATGGAGCTTGGGCGTCAAAAAATGGGGCAAGTCAGGTCTGAGGCAAAATATTGGCCTCAACCCGATTTGCGCCATTTTTTTTTACTCCCAACCCCCATTGAAATGACTCCTGTCTTAGCACAGACAGGAGTCATGCCCCCTTGCCCAATGGCCATGCCCAGGGCACTTATGTCCCCTGGGCATGGTCATTGGGCATAGTGGCATGTAGGGGGGCACAAATCAGGCCCCCCTATGCCACAAACAATAAAAAATAAAATACTTACCTGAACTTACCTTAAGTTCCCTGGGATGGGTCCCTCCATCCTTGGGCGTCCTCCTGGGGTGGGCAAGGGTGGCAGGGGGTGTCCCTGGGGGCATGGGAGGGCACTTCTGGGCTCCTTCCGAGCCCACAGGTCCCTTAGCGCCTGCCCTGACCAGGCGTTAAAAAATTACGCAAAAGCGGCTGGACGTCATATTTTTTGACCCGCCCACTCCCGTGCGTCATTTTTGCACGGGAGTTTAAATAAGGCGCACATGCCTTGGAGTCAATTTTTAGACGGGAACGCCTACCTTGCATATCATTAACGCAAGGTAGGTGTCCACGCTAAAAAATGACGCAAACTCCAAGATCTTTGGCGCTAGACGGGTCTAACACCAAAGTATAAATATGGAGTTAGCTTTGCGTCGGATTTGCGTAAATAAAAACGACGCAATTCCGGCGTAAACAGAGTATAAATATGCCCCTATGTGTACTAATAACTCATAAAGTAAAGCCTCTCAGACATAATGATACTGCATCCTATATACTACTGCAAACATGTACAGACCCGGGGACTCCAGTGAGTGATACACACATATCTGCACACATGCAGTGGCCCTAACTATCATGTGGTGGCAAACATGCTCCTTCATTAGTGAGCAGACAAAATCATGGAGTGTATTCCTCTCATCATGTGTATCCATGAGAGACATGCCAAGCCACTTTCCGTGAGGACTGCAATACCAGTCACCCAGACATTGTGACTAAGACCAATTTTAGACACACAGGTACAATGTACAGAGGGCCAGGGACAGTTGTTAGCCCTCAATTTGTACCATTTTCTTCATTTGATGTGCCACAGCTATGGTGAGTTGGACCAACCTTAGAGATATGAACCCGTGTACATACCTTTTGCCAGCCATCCCTAATTGAAATGTGGCACTACAAACTCAAAATATCAGTCTAAGAGGTTACCTGAGGTAAGCTATAACTTGTTACGTATGTGTCAGAATCCAATTCAGACATGTATCCGAAAACAATTGAGGGACACAATATTTCTTGAAAATTCCTGGAATTCCAAGATATGTTTCCTGATACACTCACCGACCACACATGAAACATATGTTTGAGCCACATTGCAATCATAATTTACCGTGAAGACAGCACTAATTTACAGGCACCTGTTGTGTTTTGAAAGTTAGTCTAGCTGTCGCATCAACAAATGACGGTAATGTGTTGGAATTTTGTATACCTTACAGGCAACTGTGGCCCATAGCTATACATATTTTGCACCTCATATGTGTTGCTGTTTGACACAAAGGCGGAGCAAACTTACAAAATACAATTGTATTTTGTAAGTTTGCACCGCTCTTTTTTCAAAACAGGTCGCAATTGCGGTGCTAACAAAGTAGAAATATGGCCCTGTATGTTTCACTAGCATTCCACATGTTCAAAAACATTGCCGGCAACATGTGAACAAATCAGCTACTGTCACTACAGAGCATTTAAACGTGCACATTATTCTGATTTGTACTCACCAACAGGGCCACCAATCACAATCCCCAGGTGGTCCAGCAGGTCTTGCTCCCTGGCAACAAGGCCAGCCCAGCGGTGCTTCAGCTGGTGGTCATTGCGCGGTGTGTTGTATATTCTCTGCAGATGGTACAACACCTTTGCCCACCGGAGCCTCCTTGCCTCTGTGTGATAGCCTTAAATCACATGACCACCTGCCTCTATCATTAAAGGTAGGAAGTGGCACACCAGCCAAATAAACCCACCCAGCTCCTCCTCTCCCATCCTGCCAAGACGAGGCCTACCCAACATTATTGCACCAAAAAAAAGAGGGGATAAAGGGGTACAAAGGAGAATAGAGGGAAAATAGGACAGGAAAATGCAAAATAACTAAGAACACAGCCCAACTATACCCAAACTACCACTACCCACAACAGACTACCAACACAACAAAGACAAATGTTGACAACACAAATGACCAAAAAAACACTCAGACGGGATACCACAGACAGTTATTAAACACAAAAAGACAACTTAAAGACCACACTGGAGACCAAATCACAAAATGCACAGAGAGACAAGTCTAAACACAGCCACACAGTCAGGAAATATCACAGACTGCAAAGTGTTAATGAAAGTACACCCACTGTACCAAATCTGTAAACAGGATATCCTATTACATCACTTCCTGCCTCAAATG
The DNA here is from genome assembly GCF_031143425.1 of Pleurodeles waltl. NCBI lineage: Eukaryota > Metazoa > Chordata > Amphibia > Caudata > Salamandridae > Pleurodeles > Pleurodeles waltl. The sequence goes on from NC_090436.1 coordinate 846,399,961, forward strand.
TGGTGCGTTTTTCTTATTATGCGTCAAAATATTATGGCGCTTACAGTCTGTGCGTCATTTTCTTTTTACGCACATGATTAGAAATAACCGCGCATACATATTGTTAAATATGTTTCATGCTTAACCAATTTCCGGGGGTACAGTGTGGGAATAACCGCCCAGGGCCAATGGATGTTTCATGGCAATGTGCATCATATTTCGACACATATGCATCATTTTTTAACGCATGTGTGTCTTTTTTTGACGCATATGCGTCAAAATGTCTGTCATTAACTGGGTTTGTGTAATTTCTCATTTGTAATCGGACATGACAGTTGTGACAATACAGAGATAGGCTGATTGCAACCACATTGGGCATTACGGTGTATGGGCACATGTGACAGATCATACTACTGAAGACCATGATCCTCTACTTGGTGTTCCGGATTTTCACTCTTCACTGACGCATTTGGCTGTATGAGCATCACAAGATGCATTTTTGAAAATCTGCTTGTATGCATGTGGAGTCAATGTGTCCAACCCTCAGATGCAAGTCAGTGTGGAAATGAGAGAGGACATGTGTTAGTCATACACATAGCAACAACTGCTGTGTGTACTTCCGAGGTTTTTTGGAACATAAACACCACCAATGACATAGCATGCACTGGATAGATAGCAGACGGTTAGCAATAGATTTCAACCTCTTACAACGCTAGAAGATTTGGATTGACTAAACAGGAACAGGATAGATTTTCCATATGATCCTGCCCTGGATGTAAATAAAGTAAGGCCTACCGAGAATAGGGGAGATGTATTCCGCGAGAAGGTACTTGATAGGAACATCATAGATATCCGTTTGAATTAGGGAAACCAACTCCCCACAATAATCTTTACTCAAGATGATGTACCACCCTTACCATCTATAGAGGAGGCGCACCCCAAACCCTATCAATATATGGGAACAACTATACTTTACTGGAATGTGGCAGGCCTAACTAATAAGATCAATAACGATCTTTGGGTGAATTTCACTGGGGATTTTCCTTGTATCTGTCTTCAGGAGACTTGGACATTAAATCCAGTCCACATAAATGGGTACAAGACATTCCATACACCAGCTGTACAGACCAATCACGGCAGGCCAAAGGGAGGCCTATGCACATATATCTCAAACAAGGCATGGCTACGTAACCCAAAAATGCAAATCACAAAAACCTATTATCAAATGATTGAATGCAATTTGGATCAGAACACGCACCTAGTACTCATCAACTTCTATAATAATGCAACGCATAGAGAAGTCCCCAAAATTTTAACAGAGATGGGTGAGGACCTAGAGGAAATATGTGCGAGTAACAGACGTGAGACTCTTATTGTATGGGGGGCGATTTTAGTGTACATCTTTGCAAGGAACCCACAGGATAGGTGTGTGGTTGGGATACTGAAGACATCGGCGTAGGACCGCACTTTTCACATACCATTCAAGGAGAGGCAATGAATTCAGTGGCCCAAAAACATAATTTGTCTCTTGTAAAGGAACTACTTCCCAAAGAACTACAGCTTAAACCAACTTTTAATGGAAGGGGCGCAAATACAGTTATTGACTATATTTTAATGTCAACACATTTTGTTCACTATTTTACTAATTACATAATCCACGACATCGCAATAAGCGACCATTTCCCTCAAAGCCTGGAACTCTCATTAATCCCTGCCACACAGGCCAAAGCCAGAGAGGCAACGATGGTAAATGATATTGCACTAGCCCCGTGTAATGGTTATATACTGAGATGGACTCAGACTGACCCTCAGGCATTATTAAAAGATATATTACGTGAACATACCCAAGTGTTCCTTGATTGCCTTAGTGATGACACGGCCCCAGGACAATGTCTAAGTGCTTTCCAACAGATAACCTACGCCGTAAAAAAAGCCCTCACGTCTAGGACAGGAGGGGCAGGGGGCAAGAAAAGGGAAACCGGCTGGTTTGACCACGATTGTACGAAAGCGCACACAAGACTAAAAAAAGCCCTAAGTGCCCCCATAAGATGTCAGACCGAAATACGTACCTGCAGACTGGCATACAAGACAGCCACAAAAAAGAGGAAACTCGCTTTGAGAGGGAAGTTATGGGACAATCTACACAGAGCTAGTCTGACGAAAGACAATGCCCTCTTCTGGAAAACAATAAATACTCCCGTTCTAGGGGACAATAATACCCCTAGAATGGAAATTGCAATCTCGGAAGAGGACTGGATCACATACTTTTCTAAGATATACTGTCAACCCAATGACAGAGTTCCTCTGGACCTTCCAAAAGTCCCAGACTCTGAGGAAGATCGACACCTAGCAGTATCACCTCAGTTTACCTTAGAGGAGGTAGTAGAAGCTATAAACACTAGCAAAGCCGGGAAAGCGCCAGGGCCCGATGGTGTTCCAATTGACCTATATAAAACCAACACCGACTTATGGGGCCCTCAATTGATGCAGGTACTGAGGGCCATTAGCACACAAGGCCCACCATCAACATGGCGCCACTCTATCATCATACCCATATACAAAAAGGGGGATCGCCTTAACCCAGCCTGTTATAGGCCAATTTCTCTCCTCGATACATCAGCCAAATTAGCGGGGAGAATAATCCTAAATAGACTCCAAATATGGTCGGAAGAAAATAACATTCTATCCCCAGTGCAGTATGGCTTCCGCACAGGACTAGGTACAGTGGAACAGGCTCTGAACTTAACTATCCTAGTGGGGAAGTATACGAAGACCAGAGAGGGCAATTTGCACCTGGCCTTCATAGATTTGTCCTCAGCATTTGACTGTGTTTTGCATGAAAAGTTATGGGATATCCTAATAAGCATGGGGGTCGAACTAACGATAGTCCATTTCATAAGAGATCTGTATACTGGGTGCAGAGCAAGTGTAAGGTACGGGATGAGAGGGGAATGTACTAAGTCTTTTGGCATATACAGAGGGGTGCGCCAAGGCTGCGTTCTCGCACCACTTCTATTTTCATTATACATAAACAATCTAGAAAGTGAATTGATAAGCAATTGTAAAGACCTTCCACAAATAGGCAATCGCCCCGTCCCTGCACTCCTTTACGCAGATGATGCAGTACTCATGGCCAGGACACCGCTAGCCCTCCAGAAACTCCTAACCACTTGTATAAATTACATGACAGCCCTGGGCCTCACAGTCAACCGTTCGAAAACGTTCATAATGAACTGTGGCAGGAAACTGAGCAAGTCCTATAAAATCACTATTCACGAGGACAAGGTGAAGATAGCTCCCACCTTCTCATATTTGGGCATAATGTTCGATAAACAGGCCACTTGGGCACACTGCGTGAAAACAAAAAAAGACCAGATTATTAAAACAACGGCGGCGTGAAGATTTTTTCCAAAAAACTAGGGGGGATCTCCACGTCAAACATGGTAAAAATCTACAAGGCTAAATGTATCCCGGCGGCTACTTATGGAGCATGTATCTGGGGGTATACGAACTGCCATGCGATTCAGTTGGTGGAAAATGACTTCCTGAGATACCTGCTAATGGCACCAAATAGCACGTCATCATATATTAGCCATTCGGAACTAGGGGTCCACTTTGTAACTGATCTAATTAAGATACAGCCTCTATTATTATGGCATAAAGTGTGGACCTCTGAGCATTACGGATTAAACCAGGCCATACTATCCGACTGTATGAATCTAACACACTCGCTTAGAGTTCCCTGGCTAAGATATATTATGACCTTTTTTAAAAATATGGGCTGCGAAGCATATTACCGAAACCCACAATCACTGGAAAAAATAACCAGGAGAGATTTGAGGGCTCTGACTTTGAAGTACTTGGATGAACAGAGATGGGAAGTGGAATCAAAAAAATCTACAGTAATGTCTAACCAACTAATTCTGTTGACGGATGCAGTCCAGCCCTACTTAGTAAGCGTGGCAAATCCCCGACATCGATTTGTCCTTACAAGATTCCGCTTAAATATCTTCCATCGACTAGTAACCTTTCCGATTATGTGCGACTGGAGTACAGTCTTAAGAGTATGTCTATGTGATGCAAAAGCTCCCCAATCTACAATGCATGTGGTCCTCTTTTGTAAATTTTATGATATTCCAAGAAAACGTATTTTATTGCCTTTTTTAAGATCGACAAATTTGCATCAGTGCCGCGACACGTATTTTAGCTTACAGATTTTATCCTCTATTGAAATGTGTGGAATTTTAGCAAACTTTTTATGTACAGTACTCTCTGTAAGGAAGTCTATGGGCGTACTGAACTAATTTTATTTGAAAAATGTGGAATTTCCGGTAAACTCCTCACTCTCCAGAAAATACTGTAATTGAACTCGATTTTGCACTGATGTAAATTTATCAAGTTTTATATACCTGTCCTTGAATGAATTAACAATGTGTTTTATTATCTTCCCTATTTATTTATAATTTTTTTCTTTTTTTTACATATTTATCAATGTACAATTACTTGATACTTTTATGGCCTGTTGAAAGCCGAATAAAGTCTGTTTGATGATGATTAGCAGACGGTTGTTCATGTCAATGTTCCAAAACTTAGCCATCACATGTCCTGGAACGTTGGATACTACTTCCTAGGCACTTGTTTGTTTACCCACCATGAGTCAGGCATGGGATCATACTATGTGGGTACCCTGTTTGTGACACGGAGTCCCCAAATATTATACACAATTGTAATGTTACGCCACAGTTGGAGTCAGATAACTGAGCCATGTCTCTCCTGTGGCAGTGGAGGACCAGCAGACCTAGCAGCACGTGTTCACATATTTCCAGTGGTAAAATGCACAGAGGTGTCTGGTTCATGTGTGTGGGCCAACGTTTAGCCTGTATAATTATTGGGGTCTATGTTCTCACAGTTACGTGCAGGTCTAGTCATGAGTCTATGGAGCCATTTCCTGTATCTACAAAGTATCATTCGCAGATCAATAGAAGGAAAGCCAATGAGGATTTGAGAACACACATGGGGATGGTCCAACCCCGTCACTGCAGACATATTATGAGACTGTCAACAGGGCAACCTTTGTGTTCTGACAAAGTTAATGTGTTAGGATTCTTATACCGGCAGGTGTCCTCACAACATTCGTACACAGGTTGGCCTCTAAAATTCCCACTGCATCTGGGAACATCAGTGCCTGTGTGCTGATTAATCTCACAGCTATTCACCACACATGCCCCATCAATATGTTTGGAGCAATGTGAATCAGCGTGTGGACTGTCATGCACATTATCTGACATTGTTTGTTGTGCTGGAGGCACCATACCCAATCCATGCATACAGCCATGGTACACTGTCACAATTTGTCAACCATGCATACATGAAACCCAGACAAGGGATAGGCCATGATTCGGCTATTTGGAGACAAGTTTCCCCCCATGGTACGATAAATAAACTGATTATGCTATACAATGTATTTGAGTATGCATTGTAGACCCACCTGACACCATAGCCCAGGAGGATTAATAGGGTTGGGAAAGCAACTATGATACAAATGTGGGCACAAGGAACCTTTAGGGTAACACAAAGACAGGAGCCAGTCAGGCTAACAGGATGCAGGGTCAATCAGGATCTAAACATTTCACAAGGTAAATACACAATGGTCAGACTGAGACTGGTCAAAAGTGGAACAAGACTATGGAAATGGAAAACTGTGTTTGTCCTGTGTGTTGGAATGTAACACATTAACCCAAGGGCTGTGTTACACAGCTGATTTATACAGCAATGCGTAACAGTGTTAGAGATAAAATGGCTGCTTCTATGCTGTTCCAATCCGCTGCAAGGGCAGTGCATGTTGAAATGGCTGGTCTCCATGGAGGCGCTCACAGGAGTGTGCAGCATCAGTCTCTCACAAGTCCTGTAGGTGAGATTCATGTTCAAAGGGCCAACAGTACCTTTCACATGGGAAGCAATGTACAGGTGATTACAGGTCCTACAGACTACAAGCCAGTGCATTATTTAACCTGACGTCCATGCAGACAGAAGTACAATGACTATGGCATACCATACTAAAGAGGAAAGCACACTGGATTTACATTGTGAGTCTAGGAGTGTGTAGAGGAGGGATTATATGGGGACACATATTCCCATTCCAGGGACCTCTGAAGAAGGGTGGGCTGAGACAGGGAACATGGGTGTGGCTGGACTTAGGACATGGGCTGCCATGGGCAGGGGATGTCATTTGAGCAATGCTACTCATACTTTGGGCACTTGTGCTATGCATTTGCTGCTTATATGGAAATCTAGTCACACATAGTCCTTGCAAAGATAGGTGATGTAAGACTTACTGCTGTCAAGGGTCTGGTCATACATTCCTGTTACCAATGCAATAGCACATCCACTGCCTCATGTATGAGGCATTGTTTTCCCTTTTTGACTGATGGTGTCCTAGTTGTGTGCCATATGCTGCGATGAACCATGTTGCCCACATGTATGTGTGAAATAGGTGTGGTCCTCTGCTATTGCCCTTCAAATGTGAAATGTACAGCATATATGTCATTTACAGTGTGAGTGAATGTGGCAGTACACTCATACGCATCAAACTAGTTTTGGAATTTTCAGTGTCCTAATCGGTATTTCAGCAATGATCCATGAGACTCCACTCTGATTCTGATAGTTAGAGATAATGTTATGCAAAAATTAATATCCAGACCATGATATAGTGATTAGTATAGCTGTTTATTTACATATGGTAAGACACTGGTGATGGATGAGTAGAGTTAAAAGAAACTTTAGAAAATATGTTGTCTCCGACGCAATCCTGCTGCTGTGTTTGGATGGTCCCCCTCATCTTGATGGACAGCATCCTCCTCTTCCTCCTCTTCAGGCATTTGTGGGTCGAGTTCATACAGGGGAATGTTCCTTCTTACACATATGTTGTGCAGGATGGCACAGGTCAAAATTATTTTGCACACCATTTCTGGTGAGTATAGGAGGCTGCCTCTGGTGATGTCAAGGCACCTGAATCTTGACTTCAGGATGCCAAAGGTCCTCTCGACTATGGTGTGTGTGCTCCTATGTGCCTCATTAAAGGCACGCTCTGCTGCAGTGCTTGGGTTTGCCAATGGGGTCATGATCGATGGCTGGATCTCATACCCCTGATCAGCTGAAAGAGAAAATGAGTGAGAACATGTTGATGTAGCTTGCACCATAAATATCACTTTGCATGGCAGTTGGTCTCTTGTGTTGTCTGTGACTCATTGGTGTTTGTGTAATTGTGTGGAATCCTAGGCTTCTAGGATGTACCATCATCACTGAGTTGTTTCCTTATCTGAACGGGTGTTTGGCTGTTGACCGGATGTCAGCAGTATTTTTGTAGAGTTGCAGTAGTGTATACTCCCTTGCATTGTGACTTGTGAAATAGGTGTTCCTGTGTCTTAACTGGGGGTGACATGATACTTCCATACACAGAATTAATTCAACCGTGGTGGTAACACAGTTGCATCTATATACCCTGGACATCCCATACAATTTCACATATGCAATAGAATTATTTAACCATCAGTGAGACCCTTAGATTTTGCAAGGTTAAAATGTGCAAAACTTCTCTGTAAGATGTGAGCACTGACGTGTTAACAATTGACTATGCACTAATTTCACGTGACAAGTTCACTGCAGACCTATTTCTCTGCCCTTGCCAAATTCGACTCAGGCTGTAACGTGTACCTATACTACTGAACATGTTCTAGTTCAGATGGCTAACTTGGTTGTGATATTGTCATTTAGAGTTTCAGAAGGTCCGTATGCCAGTACATCTGTTGTGTGTGTGTTAATTTGTCGCAATGCGTATGTGTACGAATGTGCACTTTGAATATTGTCCCATCAATATGTGTTCTTCGCACAGTCCACTTGCTTCTTGGTAGTGGGCAATGTGAGAGCAGGAGTGATGTGAGATATTGGTACAGCCTCAATGATTGCACGTGACCTTCATTGGAGTAATCATCATGCTGTGTGTGTCATGGTGTTTGACCTGCAGCAAAATACATTACACACACCTTACACGGTACGTATTGGTTTGAACTGTGTTGGATTGAGAGTTATTGATGTGACATTGAAAGATTAATCTTCACAAATGTACTGCCAGTTGGGGCTATGTGTTTGTCATTGTGTTGTTTCAAATTTTTCCCTTGTGTCTGTGGAGTAGAATCTGTTGTTATTTGGAACTGTCATTTGTCCCTAGGTGTGTCTCATATTGGGTGAGGATATCAAACATGCATGGCTGTGTCACAACCTCAGTGTGTTCCTTTCCTCGTGTCGATGTCATAGTGTATGTGTTGTGTGTTCAAGAGGGTTGCTGTGCAGTGTGTATGTAACTGGGTTTCTGTACTTACCAACAAGTAGGCCATTTCCATATCCTCCATCCTGGAATTGTTGATTGATGGTGCAGTGACGAAAGATGAATGAATCATGTACACTCCCAGGATACTTTGCCACAATGTTGGTGATCAAACCCCGGTGATAGACAATGGCCTGCACATTAATGGAGTGTGTGTGCTTCCTGTTGTGGTATAGATGTTCGGTTGCAGCAGGTGGCACAATGTGTACATGTGTGCAGTCAAAGGCACCAAGGACGTGTGGGAAGCCATTAATTTGGTAAAAAAACTGTTTTGTCTCCTGCTGCTTCTGCTGTGTGTTGGGGAAGCTGATGTGGCAGGGTGTGAGGGAGTTGATGGCATCCAACACCTTGGGTAGGAAGGCGGAGAATGATGGCTGTGAGATCCCAGCAACCAGGGCACAAGTGGTTTGAAAGGAGCCACTTGCCAACATGTGTAGTACAGCTAGCAGCTTGGTTTCTGGTGGAACGGTGAGGTTTGTCTGCAAGCTGGGTGCCAACTGTGGCTCAATGTTGCGCAGCAGCTGCTGAATGGCTTGCCAGTTAAGCCTGTACCTCTGAATGATGTCTTGTTGGCAGAGTCCCAGAAGGGATGTCCTGGTGCGGAATGTCCTCTCCTGCCTTCTGTGTTGCCTTTGGGGTCCCTGCTGGTGTTGTGGAGGCTGCTGTTGTTGGTCCTGTGTTCTGCGTCTGTGTGCATGCTGGATGAGAAGCACCTCCATGTCTTCCTTTTGTATCTCTGCTGTTGCTTGTGTGTGTTTTCCTTAAGTACATGTGTGTTTGCCCCATTTTAACGCCTGCCCTGACCCAGGCATTATTTTTTGACGCAAATCGGGCTGTGCGTCATTTTCCGACTCTGCCTCCCGGCCGTGCGTCATTTTTGCGCGGTAGCATAAATAAGCTGCACAGGCATTTAAGTCATTTTTTGGATAGGAACGCCTACCTTGCATGTCATTAACGCAAGGCGGTTTCTCACATCCAGAAAATGATGCACACGGCGGAATTTTGGCGTTTGCGGCCTCGGGCGGCAAAGTTTAAATAGGGTGCACGGTTTGCGACGAATGGGCATCAAAATATAAATATGCCCCACAGTATCTTTGCACCTAACCTTTAGCAAGTGAAGGTTACACATATAGGTGACTTATAAGTTACTTAAGTGCAGTGAAAATGGCTGTGAAATAACGTGTGCGTTATTTCATGCAGGCTGCAGTGGCAGTCCTATGTAAGGGTTTGTCTGAGCTCCCTATGGGTGGCAAAAGAAATGCTGCAGCCCATATGGATCTCCTGGAACCCCAATGCCCTGGGTTCCTAGGTACCATATACTAGGGACTTAGAAGGGGGGACCAGTATTCCAATTGAAATTGGTAAATGAAGTCACTGGTCTATAGTGACAAATTTAAAAGCAGAGAGAGCATAAGCACTGACTTTCTGGTTAGCAGAGCCTCAGTGACACAAATAGGCACTACACAGCAGGCCACAAACTATGAGCACTGGGGTCCTGGCTAACAGATCCCAGTGGGACAGGCAAAACACACTGACACCTAGGTTTTTATCTATGAGCACTGGGGTCCTGGCTAGCATGATCCCAGTGACACAGTAAAAACACACTGACACACACTCACAAACAGGCCAAAAATGGGGGTAACCATGCTAGAAAGAGGCTACTTTCTCACACTGAATCCAGAGCTCCGCGTGCTGGACTGTGCCGGGGGAGGATGGAGGAGCCAATGACCGCCGGGAGTGTTCCCCCTTCTGTCCGCTTCTCCCCTCGAGCAGACAGAGGAAGCCTCCGGGCCCGCATGACGCCTATGGAGGACAGGACAGCAGACGGAGGTTTGTGGCCCTCTGACTCGCGGTAAGCCACGGGCTCGATTTCAGCCAGGAAAGTGAGCACCACCAGGAGGCCTGCTGGTGTAGCTCGCGTGCTGCCGCAGTGCTAGTGGGCCACGGTCGCCCTTCCCCCCAGGCTACTAGACAGCCCCATAAGAGCCAGGACGTGGCACCAATCACCCATGCCAAGACGGCAGCTGGGGGCTGCTGGAGAATGGACATGTCATCCCCGCCTCTCCCTGAGAACAGAATAGCAGCCTAACCAGGGACAGCCGCAAGACACAAGACATCAGCCTGAGCCAGACTGCAGGACATGGGGGAGCCCCAAACCCACTGGTGGAGGTATTACCCCCCCCAGCAGAAGACTCTTACCGCCCCCTCAATAGTCTGTACGCTCAAGACTGTCGTCCGTTGGGACAGAGAGAGGAGCCTTTCTAGAGAGGCCACCGAACTGTCTTCTGCGACAGAGAAGAAGGGTGAGGACGCTGCACTCTGACCTCCCGGCTCTCTCAGTGGCTGCTCTGGAACAATGGTTTCTTCTCCTCAGAGGGGAACTTTATCTGCTGAGGGATTTGGGAATTGAATGGAGCGAACCTCGTCCACCCACACAAAATGATGACAACAATAGCAAGGCCATTTAGTTCAGACGAGCTAAGCTAAGCCCCCAACAGTGTCACGTACCATCTAAGTGCGTGACCAGGACACGATTCGGCAAAGGACAAGGGGACATTTACAGGAAAATCTGCTTGATGCGCCAGAGTGGGATACATAGCTTCACAGACAACATATGCTCCACGAACAGGACAGGCTCTACATCTACTCCGCCGCTTATGTTGGCTGTAGCTAGGGTTGCGTACTGTCTCCTTGAATGCAGATAGTGGCCCTTGTACTGGACTCCTTGCACAGAGGAGCACCCTCAGACCCCACGGTGCCACATCACCCCATCATTATCACAGTGAAGCCCCAGAGACTCATGGAGCCCACCTTCCTGGGTGGCAATGCCCACCGTCAAATCAGTAGGTAAACATACCCATCAATTTCTGTTTATTGCTCTGCCTAGGCCCATGGTGTCACCAAAGATCCCCCCAGTTTTGCGGCTGTGCCAGCTGACTCACGCTTGGAAGATGACATGGAGCGCTTCATCCAGGAAATCGCTGCAGTGGGCTGCCACCTAGATGCTATGGAATCAAAGATTACAGACCTCTCCGCGGCCTCCATCTCCATAAGGGCAGACATAGCCAGTTTCCAAGATATGGTCACGGACCTCAACCATTACCTCACGAATGTTGAAGGCCAACTTGCAACACTACCATTATGAGACAAGGAGCTGCAGTTCCTTTGTGCAAAGATTACAGACCTAGAGGATTGGAGCCGGAGGGCCAATGTCAGTTTTTTTGTGAATACCAGAACACAAGGAGGGATCAGATGGCAGGGCTTTCCTCAGGGACTTCTTACCTGACCTCACTGGCCTCGTCTTTTCCCCACTGTAGGAGTTTCAATGGGCCCACAGAATCGGCCCCCCCATAAAGCTAATGCAGGAAAGCCCCGTCCCATCATCGCATGCTTTCTGCGCCACAAGCTGGCCCGCCATGTTATAGCGGCTGCCAAAACCCAAGGTTTGTATTCTATGGAGGGGCATAAAATTCGAGTGGTCCGGGATTTCTCAGGAGAAACTAATGAGAAACATAAAGGCCCATATTTATACTTTTTGACGCAAAACTGCGGCAACGCAGTTTTGCGTCAAACAAATTAGCGCCGGCTAACGCCATTCTGAAGCGCCATGCGGGCGCTGTATTTATTGAATGACGTTAGCCGGCGTTAGCCGCCGGGGCTGTCTGGTGTGCGTTAAAAAAAACGACGTACACCAGGCTGCGCCGGCGTAGGGGGAAAATGGCGTATGGGCGTCTAGAAATGGTGCAAGTCAGGCTGAGGCAAAAAAATCGCCACAACCCGATTTGCGCCATTTTTTTACGACGCCCATCCCCCATTGGAATGACTCCTGTCTTAGCAAAGACAGGAGTCATGCCCCCTTGCCCAATGGCCATGCCCAGGAGACTTATGTCCCCTGGGCATGGTCATTGGGCATAGTGGCATGTAGGGGGGCACAAATCAGGCCCCCCTATGCCACAAAAAAAAAAAAGATAATACTTACCTGGACTTACCTTAATGTCCCTGGGGTGGGTCCCTCCATCCTTGGGTGTCCTCCTGGGGTGGGCAAGGGTGGCAGGGGGTGTCCCTGGGGGCAGGGGAGGGCACCTCTGGGCTCATTCTGAGCCCACAGGTCCCTTAACGCCTGCCATGACCCAGGCGCTAAAATCCGGCGCAAATGCAGGTTTTTTAGACCCGCCCACTCCCGGGCGTCATTTTTGCCCGGGAGTATAAATACGACGCATATGCATCGCAGTCATTTTTTAAGACGGGAACGCCTACCTTGCATATCATTAACGCAAGGAAGGTGTTCACGCAAAAAAATGACGCTAACTCCATGAACTTTGGCGCTAGACGCGTCTAACGCCAAAGTATAAATATGGAGTTAGTTTTGCGTAGAATTTGCATCGAAAAAAACGACGCAAATTCGGCGCAAACGGAGTATAAATATGCCCCAAAGTGTTTCTACTCCTCCGTCCACTACTGAGAAATCTGAATATCAAAATCGGCCTCTTTGAGCCAGCTCGTATGTTGATCACACAGGATGGCAGATCCAGAGACTTCCTTGAACCAGCTGACCTGTGTTCCTTTCTGGAGGGCCTTGCAACCCAACCTATGGACCATGCACCCGTGCACTTGATGCCAAGCCCTCCTGGTTTGGGGGACCCTCCCTCATACTCCGAAACTAACAGGCATGGTGCACACGTTGCAATGCAGAAAAGGGGCAGGCCTATGACTGCTCACAGAAATCACAGGAAGGTAGAGAACATGCTCTTCAGGCAGTGATTGCTCTCACCCAAGACCAATGCAGAGACAAATCCCACTCCCCCTTGAAACCAACACCCCTTACTGAACGACCACAATGAAGGACTCATGAAGCAGCCAGGGTTTCTCACCTGGAGGTCTGGAGTGTATACCCAGTGGACGCCTGAGTACCTTGCTCATATCTTTCAGTCATTCTTGCCTTTGACATAGTTAATGGTTTTGTTATTGTTCTTACCTCTGTATATGTAGTTGCGGCAACAAATGATTTCCTCGTCGTATTCTGCTGTCTCTTTGATACTGTTATTATATGTGGATCCACATGTATTACATATATCTTATGTGTTTCATGTAATTGCTGCCCTGATCAGGCTGCATACTACCTAGTATAATGTGGTGCTGCTGTTCCGAATATGTTTGTAGGTTTGGACCTTGTCATCGTTTGAGACCAGACACTGCCCACACTCCAGTATTGCTTGTCCCTGAGCAAACATGCATACCTGAAACCCAGACAAGGGCAACGCCATGATTCAGCTATTTGGAGACAAGTTCCCCCCCATGGTACGATAAATACACTGATTCTGCTATACAATGTATTTGAGTATGCATTGTAGACCCACCTGACACAATACCCCAGGAGGAATATGAGGGATGTAAACCAATGGAGGGTGTCCCATAGAGACCAGTCCTGCGGCCCTGCTGCTCCCCTAGTCCCATATACCCATTCAATGCTTCGTAGCCTGGGAGGCCCCGCGGGTGGGATAACAGGCGGCCATGCCCCCATCTCAGTCCCCCAACCCGGTTACCCTCCGAATCTCATAATCTAAACTGGACCTGTGGCCATGTCCATTACCCCCCCCCCCCAATGAGTCATACCTACCAAGGGATGCTCACTTGGAAATGGGGACCTCGCAGGTACCCGTCCAGAAGCTCCCACCCTGGCACAATAGAATCCCCCCGCCAATGAAAAATATACATGCCAAACCCTTTTCCCCGTAGAACACTTTGTGAAGACGATGGGTGCAGCTTTCAGTACCACCTGCCCTCCCCCCTGGCGAGGTCCTGTGCATTGGCAATGGGAGAAGGATAGGAGATTATGCACGTGTTAACACTAATACTGAAGCCACAAACAATGATGATATAATCGGTGTTCCATGTATGCCCCTATGGGCTCCAAACGCCTTTTCTTCCTCTCTCTCAATCGTCTGCTGACGGAGATTGGATCCTCACATTATTTACTAGGTGGGGATTGGAAGTTGGTGCACGATGCTATCGCACTGGCGGATTGGATGTAGGTAATAATGCGGATAGGGCACTCCTTGGAGACGTCCGTTCGAACCAAGGTTTGGTGTATCATTGGCGCCTCTTCCATCCACTCGACTGCGAATATACCTATGACTTACCGGCCCACAGGACTCAATCTATACTGGATTACTTCCTTACTACCCACAGACTGATCCAATCGATCACGGAGTCCCAGGTATTGACGGCCGCATTTTCATACCATTCCCCAGTCTTGATAGCATTAGTTCTGAGCTTAGCTACCCCGGGCACAAGCTGTGGCATCTGAACACTTCAAGATACCGGACTTCACACAGGAAAGACCAACTTCGCTCACATGTCTCCACCTACCTGATCAATAACAAAGGCTGGGTCTCCTATCCGCAACTACTGTGGGCTGTGGGGAAGGCAACAATAAGGGGCCAACTTATGAGAGATGCTGCCATCACTAACGCTCAGAGACACTCCCGTCAGTAAGCCTTGGAAGACTGTCTAGTTAACTGTACCTGGGAATATACTACAACACCCTCCCTTCCTACCCGCCGTCACCTGGAAAAGGCTAAAATGGAACTGAATGTTCTGTTTACCTCTCAGGCAGAATATGCGTTGCAGCAAATGAAAGGACGTCATTATGAACATGGAGAAAAGGTGGGGCATTTATTGAACGCCCAGCTCCCTCAGAAAGAGTTGTGCCATCAGAGCCTATGAGGCTCTAATGGCACAACTCTTACTCACCCCCAGGTAATAGCAAATGAGTTTGGGTGATTCTATCAGACCCTCTGTACCCCCGAAACAGTAGAGGATCACAATAAACTGGCCACATTCATTGAGAAGGCATGAATACCTAGCCTCTCGGACGAAGGCAGGGCACTCCTAGAGGGGGCGATCCGCAAGGAAGAGATAGCGCAGACAATTGCTAAACTCCCTTACCACAAGGCCCCAGGGGAGGATGGGTTCTCAGCAGAATTTTACAAAAGGGCAAGAGCAGAAACTGTGGATTCCCTCTATGAGGCATACCAAGGGGCAGAACATACAAGTTCTTTGAGCCCTCTCTCTAACAAAGCTTCCATAGCAGTTTTACCCAAACCAGGGAAGGACCGTCTCTTATGTGGCAGTTAATGCCCCATCTCCCTCCTTAATGGGGACATCAAGATACTGGCGAGAATCCTGGTGGCACGTCTCAAGAAAGTTATACCATCCCTCATTCACCATATGCAAGAGGGTTTCGTATCCGGCCGCTCCTCCTGGAATCATCTACATACCATATTGCACACCCTATGGACTGCATGAGACTCACAGGAAGAGGCCCTTGCCCTCTCCCTTGATGCTGAAAAGGCATTCAATAGAATAGAGTTGTGGTATATTTTCGAAACTCTGAATCGATTTGGGCTTGGGACCAGTTTTATTAATAAGGTACACTTGTTGTATGACTCACCAATGGCACAAGTCAATTGCAGGGGTTTCCTATCTGATGTCTTCTCCATCAGGGGAGGGACCTAACAAGGTTGCCCTTTATCGCCGTTGCTATTTCTCCTAGCTGTAGAACCCTTAGCGGCAACTAACCAGAGATCAAGCCTCATTACAAGGGTACCCATACCTGGCAGTAGTTCCACCATCTACTTATACGCAGACGATATCCTATTAGCAATCACAGGCCCAGCTCAGTCGCTCCTAATGCCTAGGTAAATTTTAGTTGAATACAAAATAAAATGAGATAAAAGTGAGGGGCTCCCTAAATCCCCTGTGACAGTAAGCGTGACCATACTGGACTTCCTGGTTAAGTGGAAGCTGTCACGTCTGAAGTACGTAGGCATAAATATTAACATGGGCCTAAAACATATGGTGGCAGACATCCTAGATCCTCTACTTGCCAGCACGAAGAGGGACTTCGACAAATGGCCCCAACTAGGACTCTCCATGTGGGGAAGAGCGCAGGCGGTATGCATGGTGACTTTATTGAGGTTCTTATATGTCCTTGGAATGTGGCCCCTACAGATCCCTCTGACTCTCCTCAAGGAGGTGGATAGCTGCATACGGGCCTTTGTATGGGGTCCGTGCATCCCAGGTTAACCAAGGCCACACTAATAGCTCGTCGTGAATACAGTGGGTTAGGTTTACCCTCGGTGAAGCATTACTCCCTAGCGCTGCATCTTTCACAACTTGTCTTCCTGCTACCGGGAACACCGGACCCGCCATTGTGGTTTGGAGCTGAACGTATGCTCTTGCACTCCCTACCTGGACTTAATGTGCTCTATAGCGCAAGAGATATCCTACCTCAGCACATCAACCCCATGATCCAAGCCATGAGGAATTCTTGGAGACGGGCGCACCGCTTGCTGGGGGTTGATCCAATGATCCATGATCATGCTCCCGTATGGGGCAATGAGGGCTTATTAATAGGGGGGAAAACAATTAACTGGGAGTAGTGGCGGGCGAGGGGCCTTTTACGCATTGACCAACTTCTAGTCAATGGGCACCCGAAATCGTTTGCGGCCCTCCGGGGAGAATTTGACCTGCCCATTCACCACTCATGGCGTTTCCTCCAGATTCAGCACTGCCTCCGATGCCGCATGGGGACTTGTCCTTGGCAGTTCCACCGCTCCCCAGTGTTCAGCTATTTAGAAACCTGGGGCTTCTCCCGGGGAAGTCGTGCCTTGCATGCATACCCTGTTACACCGTCACCTGTTCTCCCTCCTCCTCTTGGTCTCCCCCAAAGCCAAATGGCAGGTGCAACTACAGACAGAATACAAGTTAGAGGACTGGGCTAACTTGATTGAGGCAAGAGACCATGGGGCACAGGAGGCTCACTTGAAATTCTGTCTTTTCAAGACTCTGCATGAATGGTACTGGACACCCTAGAAACTTCGGGCTCCAGGGCTACTGCTGCATGCATCCTGCTGCATTGTTCTCATCTCCGCTGTGATGTACTTCATATACTCCACGACTGTCTGACCATCCAACCTTACTGGCAGGCAGTGGGGGACACCCTAAGAGAACTTCTGCCTCTTTTGCCCTCCCTTACTCCCTCCCTCCTCCTTCTGCTTGATACAGGCAATGCCCAAGGTCTTCTCTGTCCCCACAGGCACAGGGGAACAGGGACACTGGAGGTCCGCTGTGTGCCAGGGGGAAGACAGGGCCAGGGAACCGACTCTCCAGGAGGCATTCACTAATGACCTGGGGCTTACCAATGATCCCAGGACAAGATGGGCCAGATCCTTTCTAACATGCAGGAGAACAAGTGGCTGCAGGAGGAACACCATCAGGAGATCAGGGAGGATTTATAGGCCTTCAACACCATCGTGGTCTCCATAGCAGGGGTGCTGGCAGATATGGCCATCATTATGAGGGAACAGATAGCACACCATCTGGCCCTTACCACTAGCCAGTCAATTGACCAGCCCTCCACTTCCACTGTAGCTAGTGGGCGGGAGGCCCTGCCACTGAACCCACAGGCCACCAGCTCCCCTCCCCCTGCAGAAGATGAACCACCCCGCAAACATTCCCTGCGACCCAGACAGAAGCCAGATACACTCGCTAAGACCAAGACCACTGCCAGGAAATGAGATGCCCCTGAATGCCACCCTTGTGTCCCACCCTGTCACCTTGTCCACTTTGAACTGCCTTTGCTACCCTTCCTATGGCCCCTTGGACACTGAACCTGTGCTACAAACAGAGTGGAACAATACCCTGGACATTCCTCTACTATCACCCCATTCCGTTGCACTTATCCGTCAATTATTTGCACTACAATAAACACCCTTGAACACAACTTGACTGATAGTGTTTTATGTGATGAAAATGTGCAATTATGAAAACAGTCACATCATGTGCAAATGATCTGAACACTGTGATAGCATGCAATTAATGACCTGTAGCTGTCTGTACTCATCACATCAGTACACTGTTGTTATATCACTATCTGCAAAATGAATAGCCATAGATGACAGTAAGTTGAGATGCAAACGAAGTGAATGTCATCCTGCTACAGCCACACAGAAAACATCAATATTTAGAGGCATGGTCAGTTCCACTGTCTCACCTGTGTGTTATTGGAATTGACATATAACTGATGTTCTGTTGTCGACATCCTCAT
This sequence comes from Pleurodeles waltl, assembly GCF_031143425.1. Taxonomy (NCBI): domain Eukaryota; kingdom Metazoa; phylum Chordata; class Amphibia; order Caudata; family Salamandridae; genus Pleurodeles; species Pleurodeles waltl. Next base: position 846,418,434 of record NC_090436.1, read on the forward strand.
CCTCTGCCTCCTCATCCTCACTGTCCTCAGGGTCCACTGCTGTCACAGGGGCATTTCCAGTCTCCTCCTCCTGCAGATAAGGCACATGTCGTCTGTGGGTCAGGATGTGCAACATACTGCATGCCACTGCTATTTGGCAGACCTTCTCGGTTGAGTTGCATAGGGATCAACCTGTCAGATAGAGGCATCCGAACCTGGCCTTCAGGAGGCCGAAGGTCCTTTCAATAATTCTCCTGGTTTGCCTATGTGCATTATTATAATGATTCTCAGCCCCTGTCCTGGCATTCCTCACAGGGGTCAGGAGCTACAATAGGTTTGGGTAGCCAGAGTCCCCTGAAAGTATTCAGGGACAAACATTAGTCTTACACAATGGTATGGGGTTAACACCAGAAGGCATACACTGACATGCATTGGGTGGGAACTCACCCATTAGCCACACTCCATGCCTCTGTAGTTGTGCCATCACATATGGGATGCTGCTATTCCTCAAAACAAAGGCGTCATGAACCAACCTAGGATACTTGGCAGTGACGTGGGAAACGTACTGGTTCCAGGAAGACCATCTGACATTGAGTGAGTGGAAACTCTTCCTATTCCTGAACACCTGTTCATTGTGGCGGGTACAAACACAATATGTGTACTGTCAATCGCCCCAATAATATTGGGTATATGTCTCATTGCAAGAATCCAGCCTTCACAGTGGCCAAATCTTCCACCTAGGGAAAGCAATGTAGCTGCACATGTGTTTGACCAAGGCAGGCAAAACCCTTTCCAGCCCGATTGAGAACACTGGCTGTGACATTCCTCTTGCCAAGCCCACTGTCACTTGGAAAGAACCAGTTGCCAGGAAATGGAGCACTGATAGAACCTGCACAAGAGGGGGGGGTCCTTGGGGGATGACAGATAACTGATATCAGATCAGGCTCCTATTGGGCACACAGCTCTGTGATTGTGGTTCTGTCCAGTCTATAGGTGAGTATTATGTGCCTGTCCTCCAGTGTTGCCAAGACCACAAGGGGTCTGTACACAGGGGCTTGTCTCCTCCTCCTATTCATCTACAGTGGTAGGTATCTAAGGGACAGAGTGAGAAGGCTGTCACAATTTGAACAATGAAACCACCACCTCAGTTTACATAGAGCATTAATGTGATGGGACAATGGAAGAGGCAATGTATGTGTAATTTTCAGCAATGATGCAGTTATGGATTATCTAAATATTGTCCACCACCATTAAATGGTGACCGCCTGTCTAGTATCTAGAGACAGGTGGAAGTGAGGTAACTCTGCCGACATTGGGCGTCATGGCGGAAGGCGATCTTGCACTGCCGTGCAATTCCTCATTGGCTACTATGGGGCTCTATGGAGTACAGTGTCCAATGGGGATCAGTGGTGACGATGACAGTGTACACAGCTGCGGACGTGACTACTATTTTCTATTGAAATCCTCATTTGATTCCCGACTTTCCACAGGACAACACCTACACTACTTGTGCTGCTGTGACCTGTGTCTGGAACCTACCATGGCCTGTGTGACCGGGGAAAGGGCCCCTGCCTTCACTTCGGAGGAGTTGGAGCACTTGGTGGATGGGGTCCTACCCCAGTATGGGCAGCTGCATGGGCCTCCAGACCAACAGTTGAGTACACCTTGGGCATGATGCATTTGGCAAGGTTGCATGGAGATGTGTGTGTAAGCATCTTGTCATTTGGGGGGTGGTATGTCTGGTGGTAGTGTACATGGTGGGCGCTGGGCAATGTGTGTGCCAATAGAGATAGAAACAGGATTTGTGGGCCATATGTGTGACTGGCTGAATTGTATGTGTAATGGTGTCCTCCTGTCTGTATCACCTCTGCTGGTCAGCGCCCATCAGAAGAAAGGGATTGTGACGTGCCAAGGACATGTGGACCCTGGGGGTCGACAGCAGGCGGAGCACCCTCTGTAGGAAAAGGTGGGAGGGCCTGAGATGCTGGGCACAGAAGACCACGGACCCGCGGAGGCCCAGCTGGGGATGGCCTCCCAACGAGGAAGGGATGCCTGTTGGAACCTCACCCCCCTGATGGCATGCATACTGGTGGTGGCCTACCCAGAGCTGGATAGGTGCTTGAGGGCATCACAGAAGCCACAAGGGGGTGAGTACAGTGGGTGTCACTACAATAATTGGTAGGTGAGATGGGATCAGGGTGGTGGGTTTGAGCTAGTGGGTGCCCCTTAATGCCAGGTCAGACATTGCAGTGTGATCCAGCTCAAAGGTAATGGGTGTATAGCAAAATCAGGTAACCTAGCTAGGTTGCATTTCATGGCAGACAGGGCTTAGTGGGTCCCAGGATGGGTTCAGTTGGTGGTGGTTGGCCCTCATCTTGCTGTGACACCTAGCCGATTGAATGCCAGTGTGATGCACATTGCTCAATCCTGATCCCTGTGTGTGATGGTAATGTGTATGCCAACTGAGGTGTTGGTGCTGTAATTGACCCAGTGCTCCATTTCTCTCTCTCACCCTTTCCTCTTCTACTTCCTGTCCATGTGTACATGAACATCATCTGGCGGAGGAGCAGGGGCACCGGCGACAGAGGGAGCTGCATCCTACAGGCCCCAGGAGGCAGAGTCTACCGATGCCGAGGGAATCAGTGGGACGGAGGGCGAGGGGAGCACCACGGCGAGGAAAAGAGGTGACAACACTGATGCTGATTCCTCCTCCGATGGAAGCTCCCTGGGGGTATCGGACACCTCTGGGACCACCCCAGCTACAGGTACAGCCACCACCCTCCATACTACCACTGGCCTCCCAGTGGCCCTTCACTGAGTTGCCCATGCCCGCTCACCCAGGAGGGTGGGCATCTCCTTCGCCCAATGCACCTCAGCCCCTGCCCCACTGAGGTCTGCTGCCCTGAGTGAGGAGGCTATGGACCTCCAGAGATCTATCTCTGTAGGGCAGTCAACCATTGTGAATGCTGTCCAGGGGCTGGCATCCCAGATGCAGCAATGGAATGCATTTCTGAAGGGCATCCATGGCGGGTTGGTGGCCCAACAGAGATCGTTTCAGGCTCTGGCCTCCTCTTTGATGGCAGTCATTGTCCCTGTTCCTACCGTCCCCCCTCCAGCTACCACTTCCCAGTCCCAGTCCTAGTCTCCTCAATCCCAACCCATCCCATACACACACACACAGACAAGCATGCACACACAAAATCACACAACAGTGGCACAGACAAACACAGGCAGCACACTTCAGGCCACAAGCACTCACACAAACAACAGACAGTTGCACACAACAACATCCACTGACTCCACTGTCTCCCCCTCCTCCTCCTCCCTCACAGTCACAGCCACACTCACACCTCCATACACTGCTTCAACAGCCACCACCACAATCACCATACCAAGCAGCACACACACCTCACTAGCAGACACCTCAACAACATCCATCCATGAGTCCCCTGTTTCCTCTCCCACCCTGTCTGTCCCCCCTCCTGAGGGACACGAACGCACACACTCAGACACCCAACAGCCATCCACCTCACATCAGCACACTGCCCATGCACCTGCACCCAAGTCCAGCAGACATACCCCTCCAACAACCACTCCCTCAACCTCCACTTCCATCCCTCCTCCCTCCAGTAAAAAAGGGAAAAGGTCCCACTCCACCAGACAGGAAGGGGAAGGATCCCACTCCACCAGCCAACAAAGGGAATGTTCCCACTCTACCACCAATGAAAGGAAAGGTTGCCACTCAACCACCAATGAAAGGCAAGAAGCCCTCACCTCCAGCTGAAACACAGCAGCCCTCACCACCAGCAGAGACAAAGCAGCTCTCACCTCTAGCAGAGGCTGCCAAGGAGACACCTCCACCAGCTGAGACAAAGCAGCCCTCACCTCCAGCTGAGACAAAGCAGCCCTCACCTCCAGCAGAGGCTCTCAAGGGACACCTCCACCAGCAGAGGCAAAGTAGCACTCACCTCCAACTGAGATACAGCATCCCTCACCTTCAGCTGCGAAAAAGCACCCCTCACCTCCAGCTGAGACAGAGCAGCCCTCACCTCCAGCAGGTGGCATGTAGGTCACCCTCCAGGGACTTTTGTACAAGGAACCCCCTCCAGAACCAGTGGGATAGTTCCCCACCTCAGAGACTGTGACCTTGCACTTTCCTGCAAGGGAAAATTGGCATGGAGCCCCCTCCAAAACCAGTGAGTATGTTCCACACCTCAGAAACTGTGACCTTGCAATCCCCAGCAAAGGAAAATGGGCATGGAGCCCTCTGCAGAAGCGGTGGGCAAGTTCCCACCTCAGAGACTATGACCTTGCACTTCCCAGCATTGGGAAATGGGCATGGAGCCCCCTGCAGAAGCAGTGGGCAAGTTCCCCACCTCAGAGACTGTGACCTTGCACTCCCCAGCATTGGGAAATGGCCAAGGACCCCCCTCCATAACCAGCAGGCAAGTTCCCTACTTCAGCTGAGGTGCCCCCCTGAGGTGCCTGCCACTTCCAAAATGATACCCCTGCACAGTTTAGTGTGGACATTGTCAGAAACAAGTTGGGGCTTGGACTGTGCCCTGTGGCCATGTGGGCCTTTGGTACTTTGGACTGGCCATTGGCCCATTCTGGACATTTGTTCATAAATATGTTTTATCACATTGTAACATATGGTGGCTGTTGGCATACAATTACAATATCAGTTCGGCCTAACTGTTGTGCTTGCATGACGTGTGTCCTGTGACATTGTTTTTCCTCTGCAGCTGGTTGTGTGTATGGTGTGTGTGTGTGTGAATGGTGTGTGTTGTGCGTGTGTGCCACTCTCCTTTTCCTCCCTCCCTCCCTTGTGTGTTAGGCGGCTATGCTCATCGTCTTCGTCGGTGTTGGTGTTCCAGGTGGAGCATGGCGCAGAAGAGCGTCGGGAAGACTTGAAGTTCAGGTTCCATGGCTGCATTGATCTTCAATGTGTCTCTAATGGTGAGTCTTTCGTCTTCTGTTTTTGCTAGGCTTTTGAAGGCATTGTTACCACCCTGGAAATCATGGTGGTTTGCTTTGTTATGATATGGCAGGCGGTACCTTCTCTTCCGCCTGGCTGTTGATGGCTACCTCTATGGTGTGTGGTGTTAGCACCCTGGCGGTTGGTGTGGTACATTGGCTGAAGTATCACCTCCATGGTAATAATTTAGACGTAATTACCGCCAGCCTGCTGGCGGTATTATCACCACTTTAATAGTCACCACCAATGTCCAAATGACCACCATAGTCTTTAATGTGGGGCAACAACAATATACAAAGGGTCTTGTAGTGGCACAGTGTGGAAAATGGGTTATTGGTAAGGGCAGGTAAGTACCTACTCTTAGCAATAGGGCACTAACCTCCACTTAGGTCCGGTTAGGTCTCAGAAAATTAAACCTAGCTCAACCCATGGTAGCTTGGCAACGAGCCACAAGGCTTAACTTAGGAGACAAAGCGTAAAGCATTCAAATATCACAAAACAGTAATTAAAGAAAACACAGGAAACAGTTTAAAAATCCAAAACCATTTAATGAAAATATAAACTATTTTTAGCTTTTAAATGACACCAAAATTAATAAAATCAGATAAAGAGAACCTGAGATATGAATTTCTAAAAAATTAATGCTTTTTAATGCTTAGAAACTAATAGCGCCAAGCTGGTCATCTGGTCGCACCTCAATCAGGTCAAAGTAAAAGTTTAAGGCTGACCGTGATGGAGCCTTGTTCGGCTACAGCCCGCAGGAGGCCTCGGTGAAAAGTTTGCCTTTGGATTTAGTCGTTTTCTTGAAGATTTTCTTCAGTGGTACCATGTCACCAGTCCAATCCGACCTCCTGGAACTCTTCTACGCGTCACGGGAGCCCTCGTTGGAGAACTCTACCATCGGACTTAGTCATTTTTTCAAGATGGAAATCCTTCAACCGGGGCAAACCTGAATCTTGATCCGACATCCTTGGAGCCCTCTTCGAATACACTGCCTGGGAGATCCAGGTCAACTTTCTACATTTGGACGTAGTCACTTTTTCTGAGATTTTCTTCACCGGGATGAACCCGCAAGTCAGGCCGGGTCGCGGTTGAGGCAAGCCGACTAGAGTTGCCACAGTGGGTCGGTCCCTTTATGGAGCTTTTTTCAAAAAGTTTTCCAAACTTCTGGATCTTCTCCCAGATGTTCCTTTAACCCCTTCGCAGCCAAGGATGTAATGGTTACGTCCTTGGCTGCGGCGCTGAACTAACGCTCCCCCCATGAGCCTCGCCTCTCGACCCCCACTGCAGGGATGAAAGAGGGGCTCATTGTGAAAGGGCCTCTCCCCAGGTGGGCAAATTATTTTTAGGCCACTTCTGTCCCCCCTGGGGGCAGATTGACCTATTATAATTAGGCCGATCTGCCACCGGGGAGCAGAAACCGCTAGACACCAGGGATAACTTTTTTTTGTTTATTTATTTTTTTTATATATGGGGAGTGACTCCTTAGGCAACGGTCGTTCCCCGGGGGCAAGATTACTCTTAGGCCATTTCTGCCCCCTATTTTTATTAGGCCAATCTGCCCCCAATGGGGGGCAGAAACCACTAGCAATCAGGGATTTTTAAAAAATATTATTGAATGAGGGTAGCGGACGCTTGGGTAAGGGCTGCTCCTCAGGGGGGCAAGATTACTGCCCCCTATTTTTATTAGGCCAATCTGCCCCAATGGGGGGCAGATACCCCTAGACACCAGGGATATATATATTTTTTGTTTACTTTCTTTTTTATATATTGGGAGCGACCCCTTAGGCAAAGGTCACTCTCCTGGGAGGCAAATTGTATTTAGGCCATTTCTGAACCTCTTGGGGGCAGGTTGGGCTATTTTTGTTTGGCCAATCTGCCCCCAAGGAGGAGACCACTAGACACCAGGGATTTTTATTTGTTTGCGTCAATTCCACGGAAGGGGAGCGACCCCTTAGGCAAGGGTTATTCCCCTGGGTGGCAAATTTATTTTAGGCCATTTCTGTCCCCCTTGGGGACAGTTCGGCCTCTTTTTATTTGGCCGATCTGCCCCCAAGGTGGGCAGAAACCACTAGGCCTGGGGATTTTATTTTTGTGCCAATATCACGCAAGGGGAGCAACCCCTTAGGCAAAGTTCATTCTCCTGGCGAGCAAATTTATTTTAGGCCATTTCTGCCTCCTTTGGGGGCAGATTGGCTTATTTCTGTTAGACCAATCTGCCCCCCGGGGGGACAGAAACCACTTAGGCACCAGGGATTGGTGTGTGTGTATGTGAGTGTTTTGTTTGGGGGGCATCCCCTTGGGCAAGAGTCACTCCCCATGGGGGTACATTACTGTTGGCCCCCTGGGGGTCAGATTGGCCTATTTTTGGAAGGCCCATCTGCCCCCAAGGGGGACAGAGAACCCAAAAGAGACCTGGGAAGATTTTTTTTTAAATAAGAGGGTGGGGGTTTGGCCATACACCCACCCAAAATTAATGAGACCAAAGTTGTTCTGACAACCAGTGGGCAGATGGGGCAATTAACCCCAATCCACACAGCGGGGGGCAGAAAGTCTACTAGATGCCAGGGATTTTTTATTTTTTAAATAGTGGGGTGACGGCTATCTACCAGTGTGGGCCCGGTTAGGCCCTCATCCCAACTGGAGGCAGTAACAGTGTTTCAGCTCTCCCCCCGCACGCCACAACATCTCATCCCACGGCAAGCAAGAGGACAGTTGATTTTTTGGGGTTTTGGTTTTACATTTGGGCCATCAGAGCTTGGCTAACTCTCAAAATCTTCCCACTTGGAATGGTGGGGGTTGCACTTTTTGGACTTTGGGACGCTGCCATGTAGAAAAATCCACAAGACCTAGACACATCTGAAAACTAAATATCTGGGTGAGTCCAGTGTGGTGTGCTTCACATGCACCCGCACCATTTCCTTATTCACAATGCCCTGTAAACCTCCAACTTTGCTGGAAATCACACATTTTACCCACATTTTTGTGATGGAACAAAATTCCTATCACCCAACATTGCCTCATCTATACCGATAAAAATTCTGCTGCACTTAGCCTAAAAATGATTTTTTTTCAAATTGCCCTTTAGGACCCGCTTTGGTTCCCCCTCAATTTAGAAATGTTTTTGGCTCTTCCCGGTCACAGGCAATTGGCCAACCTTTACAAGGGAGGTATCATTTTTACCGGGAGACTGAGGAGAAAGTTGGGTGGTAGGAAATTTATCCCGGTGTGGTGATCCCACACAAAAATCTGGGAAAAATTAGATTTTTTCTAGCTAACTTTGAAGTTTGCTGAGTATTCTGGGGCAGAAAACATTGGGGGATCCACACAAGTCACACCCCCCTGGACTCCCTCAGGTGTCTAGTTTTCAGAAATGTCTGGGTTTGGTAGGTATCCCTAGATGGCTGCTGAGCCCAGGACCAAAAACGCAGATGCCCCCTCGCACAAACAGGTAGTTTTGTATTTGATAATTTTGATGTGTCCACATAGTGTTTTGAGGCATTTCCTTTCGCAGGCAGTAGGCCTAATCACACAAGTGAGGTACCATTTTTATTGGGAGACTTGAGGGAACGCTAGGTGGTAGGAAATTTGTGGCTCCTTTCACATTCCAGAACTTTCTGTCACTTAAATGTGAGGAAAATCTGTTTTTTTGGCCAAAATCTGAGGTTTGCAAAGGATTCTGGGTAACAGAACCTGGTGAGAGCCACACATGTCACCTCATCTTGGATTCCCATAGGTATCTAGTTTTTGAAAATTCACACATTTGGTAGGTTTCCCTAGGTGCTGGCTAAGCTACAGGCCAAAATCCACAGCTTGGCACTTTGCAAAAAACAGCTGTTTTCTTTTGGAAAATGTGATGTGTCCATGTTGTGTTTTGGGGCATTTCCTGTCGCGAGCACTAGGCCTACCCACACAAGTGAGGTGCCATTGTTATTGGGAGACTTGGGGGAGCTCTAGGTGGAAGGAAATTTGTGGCTCCTCTCAGATTCCAGAACTTTCTTTCACCAAAATGTGAAGAAAAGTTTTTCTTTTGGCCAAATTTTGAGGTTTGCAAAGGATTCTGGGTAACAGAACCTGGTGAGAGCCCCACAAGTCATCCCATATTAGATTCCCCTAGGTGTCTAGTTTTAAAAAATGCACAGGTTTGGTAGGTTTTCTTAGGTGCCAGCTGACCTGGAGGCCAAAATCCACAGCTAGGCACTTTCCAAAAAACAGCTCTATTTTCTTTGGGATAATGTGATGTGTCCACGCTGTGTTTTGGGGCATTCCCTGTCGCAGGCGCTAGGCCTACCCACACAAGTTAGGTACCATTTGTATCCGGAGAATTGGGGGAATGCTGGGTGGAAGGAAATTTGTGGCTCCTCTCAGATTCCAGAACTTTCTGTCACCAAAATGTGAGAAAAAAGTATTTTTTTGGCTTAATTTTGAGGTTTGCAAAGGATTCTGGGTAACAGAACTTGGTGGGCGACACAAGTCACCCCATCTTAGATTCTCCTAGTTGTCTAGTTTTCAGAAATGCACAGGTTTGGTAGGTTTCCTTAAATGCCAGCTGACCTGGAGGCAAAAATCTACAGCTAGGGACTTTGCAAAAAACAAATCAGATTTCAAAGTGAAAATGTGATGTGTCGTTGTTGTGTTTCCTGTTGTGAGCATTAGGCCTATCCACGCAAGGGAGGTACCATTTTTATTGGGATACTTTGGGGAACACAGAATAGCGAGACAACTGTTACTGCCCCTTGTCTTTCTCTACATTTATTCCTTACAAATGTAAGACAATGTGTGAAAAAGACTTCTATTTGAGAAATGCCCTGTAATTCTCATTCTAGTATGGGCACCCCAGAATTCAGAGATGTGCAAATAACCACTGCTTCTCAACACCTTATTTTGTGCCCATTTTGGAAATACAAAGGTTTTCTTGATACCTATTTTTCACTCTTTATATTTCAGCAAATGAATTGCTGTATACCAGGTATAGAATGAGACTGGTAAGCAATACCTAGGGCACAGCCAAGCATTAGTAACCACCAGTATCTGTCCAAAATGTTTGGGGGTGACCAGTGCAAAAAGTAGGACTTTCCTACACACAGCCACAGCCACACTGCCTGCTTGCCCATTCCAGGCAAAGTGCTGCATGTGTAGGGGCCATATTTTCAAGGTGTTGTAGAGCCACTATAAGTGGCTTGAAACCACGTTGTGTATATGTCAGTGTACATAGTGCCACCAGAGCATCACTAAAAATGAGACTCCAGTGGCAATGGAGCCTTTTGATTCTAGCCGTATGTCTCCTGATGCAACCCATTTGCATGCATTTAGAGTGTCCTATGTGCCTCATCCAGGTCCTCCTGGGGCGCAGGACTTCCACCTCCAATCTGCAGTGCTCCTTTTTTGTTCCTGGACAGCTTCTCCACAATTCTGCACTTGTAAGCGTGTCAGCGCTTCTTACAATCAGTGACAGCATTCTTCACCTCTGCCACGCTGTTGCCTTTATCTACAATTGCCTGCCATATAGCCTCTCTCCTACCCATGAGCAATTTGGAGGTGAACAAGAGCTGATGTCATTGCTCTGTCACCTCTCTGATCAAGATGTCATTCTCCTCCTCACTAAAGCGCCACTACTGATTCCTCTTCTCTTTCTTCTGGGATTTTGCTGGTCATTCCTGGCTCGTACAGGGCTAATTGGGAACTCTCTGGGGTCTCTCCTGCCCTGCAATCTCCATCTTGTGTCCCAAATATTTGTCTTGAGCATTCTTTTTTTTTTTTATGCTACTGCTGTCAAATATGGGACTAAAACATTTAGAGACAAAAACCGTGCAGCTAATCATGCTAACGCCACTTTTTCAGCATTCACATAATTTTTCTTTCCCGAATGTCACAAAGATTAGCATCAATTTTTTTTACGCTAACCATTCCTTAACACCATTGTGCGTCATTTTATATTTATAGCGCACAGATGGTGCTAAGGAATGGCATTAGCTATTGGTAATTGTGCATCATTTTTGTTAAATATAGGCCTTAGGGGGTAATTTTGACCTCAGCGGTCTTTTTTAAAGACCGTCGAGGGACCGCTGTGCGGAAGACCGCCAGTGCAGGCGGTTTGCCGCTCGGCCTATTATGATCGTTGGCAGCTCTCTGTCCCTTTATGGACTGAGAGCCGCCAACAGCCATACTGGCGGGAGGCGGGGAAGTGGAGGTTGCTCCACCTCCACCACCACGCCAACAGAACACCGCCCAGCGAATCACGTCCTGTGATTCGCCGTGGCGGTGTTCTGTTGGCGGTGTGGTGTCGGCGGGGCTGCCCCCATGGCTCCCGTCCCCTCCCGGAGGATCGACGGACCAGGTAAGTTGATCGTCCATTAGGGGAGGGGGGTGGAGGGGAGTTGTGTGCGTGCATGGGCGTGCGCGTCTGAGTATGTAGAGGGGGTGTGTGAGTGCGTGTATGCTTGTGGGGGTGATGCATGTTTGGGAATGAGTGCGTGTATGTCTGTATGGATGTGTGCGTGTATGTTTGAATGTGGGTGTGCGTGTCTGACTGTGTGTGTGGATGTTGGCATGTATGTCGGTGTGTGTGCGTGTGTGTGTTGGTGGTGCCTGCATGTATGTCGGGTGTGTGTGAGTTATGTGATGTTGGGGGTCGGGTGGGGAGGGAGGCCCTGCCACCTTTTGGGGGTGGCAGGGGTGGTGGGGGGTGTAGGGGAGGGAGTCGGGGTGGGGTGAGGGGTGGGGGAGATCCCTATCAGTGCCAGGGAAGGAATTCCCTGGCACTGATAGTGCTTACCGCCATGGATTTCATGGCAGTTCAAACCGCTGGAAATCCACGGCGGTAAGCCGGGTCCAAATACCACCGGCGGTATAGTGACGGCCGCCGGGCTGGAGACCCAGGTCTCCAGCCCGGCGGGCGGAACGGAGAACCGGTGGATGACCATGGCGGTAACCGCCATGATCATAATTCCACAAGGTAAGACCGCCAGCCTGTTGGCGGTCTTACCGCCGGTTCTACGCCTTCCGCCAGGGTCGTAATGACCCCCTTAGTCCTTTTCTTGAAGATTTTTCTGAACGGGACGAAGTCATAGATTGGATCTGACGTTCCTGGAGCCCTCTTCGGATGCACATCGCCGGCGACCTCGGTGAAGAATTCTACCTTCAGACATAATACATTTTTCAGGGACAGAAATCTTCATCCAGGCCAAAGTTGAAATTGGAGCAACACAAAAGGATGATGGATGGAGTGCTGAACAATGCAAACACTCACCCCCAGTCACACATCTGGGTTTAATCCATCATTCTTTTGCTCACCATGCCACCTCAGTTTGGACCCAGCCATATGCAAATCAGTCTTGACCCTGTCCCTCATGGGATAGGTCCAGCCTGAACTGCCAAGCCAGGTCCTCACTGGACTGGAAATAAGCATCCTGGGACTGGTTTCAGGGTTTCACCCTTCATCGGCCAGGCTAGCTTGAATCCAGTGGCACAGTTAGCACGGGACCCATGTCTGGGCATACCCTTCCCACTTAAGGCAACTTTAGCAGCACAAAAGGATGATGAATGTAGTGCTGAGCAATGCAAACACTCACCCCAGTCACAGATCTGGGTTTAATCCATCGCTCTTTTGCTCACCATGCCACCCCAGTTTGGACCCAGCCATATGCAAATCAGTCTTGACTCTGTCCTTCATGGGAACAGTCCAGCCTGAACTGCCAAGCCAGTTCCTCACTGGACTGGAAACAAGCAACCTGGGACCAGTTTCAGGGTTTTACCCTTCATCAGCCAGGCTAGCGTGAATCCAGTGGTACAGTGATCATGGGACCCACGTCTGGACATACCCTTCCGACTTAGGGCAACTTTAGCAACACAAAAGGATGATGGACGGAGTGCTGAACAATGCAAACACTCACCCCAAAGTTGAAATTGGATCGGACGTCCCTGGAGCCCTCCTTGGATACGCTGCTTGGGAAGTCCAGGTCAACTTTTTACATTTGGAATTTGTCAGTTTCTTGGAGCTTTTTCTCCCTGACATCGGACGACCCTCCACAGGAAGCCGATTTTGAGTCAATGTTGTCAGATTGCCTTCCCAGACCCCCTCATCCCCCCAGTGAAATCCTAGAAGTCTGGGGCTCTGGAACTTTTTAGGCAGATAAACCTGCAATTCAGGCCGGGTCGTGGTCGATGTAAACCGGCTTGACTCACAAGGTCGGGTCGGTCCTTTTATGGAGCTTTTTACCAAACGTTCTCCAATCTTCTCCAAACTTCTGGATCTTTTTCCAGCAGGTCTTTGAAAATCTTTTACGAGTCCATGATTTACCCCAAGGTTCCAGAAGCTCTGAGTTGCTCCTTGGGGGTTAGGACTCCAACTCCCAGAATGAACCTGGCTCAAATCCAAAACTGACCACTGGACACTGGTCAGCTGGTCAGTTTCTTCAGGCTTTGATGCAGGAGACTCTGGTTAGCTATTTTCTACCTGTAGCAAACAGGGAGTCCCTTCTTGATTCAGCTGAATCCAGGCAAAGTCCTTTTTGTGGTGAAGGTCAAATGTGCAGCTGGTGCAGTCCTTCAAAGTTCAGTGTCCGGATGCAGGTTAGGGGTCCAGCAGGGTAGTCCTTCTTCTTCTGTCATTGTTACTTGTAGAGATCTGAGATGTGGGTTCAGCTCTGCCATATTTATCCTTGCTCCTGGGGTGGAAAGCAGGGGAGGGCAACTGTACAATCACAGGCAGCCCACCACCTTCTTGGAAGACCACTTCCTGGACTGTGTGGCAAAAATCCATCACAGGGAACAACATTCTTTTAAAATCCAAATGGCAGAAGGTCAATTTTGGAGGTTAGGTCTGTCTGAGTCCACCTAATGGTGCGACTAAAATTCCATAACACAGCCCCTTTCCTGCCGGCTCTGAATCTTATCAAGGGGGCACATGATTGTCTGGGCTTGCAAGAAATGGAGGAGGTCCTGAGCTGTTTCAAATGCCTTTCCCTCCTTTGAATTACAGTTTGGCTGCCCTCCCCTGATCCTGTTTCACCATCTGCTGAGGCAAATCTCCTCCCCCAGGCACTTTCTTTGTCTTCAGCCCAGACCACTTCACACCTCATCAAGACAGCCTGGCCAGGCTGCCAGAGGCCGGCCAATCAGAGAAGGGCACTACAGAGCTAAAGTTGGCAACTTTCAGGTAGAGTTCTAAAACTCTTTCTCTGAACTAGTTTTATCAAATTCAACAATAGCAAGTTGATGGATTTGTTATAGCAATCAGTTTGATATCAAACTTGAAATAATTAGGTCCTTTTGGGGCTTTATTAATTAAAAATAAAGTCCCCCTATTTCGACCTATGGAGCCCATTCATTACAGTGAGGGAAAACCGAGCTTGGCTATTTTCCCTCACCAGGGCTTATAAAACAGATTGTATAAGGTCCCTGCTTATAGTTACATTTCACCCAGCTCTAGGGGCACTTAGGGCATACCTTAGGGGTTACTTGCATGTACAAATAAGGTAGTTTAAGATTTTGGAAGTACTTTTAATTCCAAAGATGAATTTGAAGGCAACTTTAATTGAAAAGCAGCCAGCAAGTCAGGCCTGCCTTTAAAATGAAATTGGACCCCCTCAGCAGTGCACCTATGGGTGCACTATCTATGCTGGGATCCCCAAACCTACATGTCCTACCATATACTAGGGACTTATAGGTAGGTTGACATAGCCAAATATAATTAGCCTAGTTTGCATATCCACTTTACACTGGCCCTGGGACTGGTAAGCAGTACTCAACGAACAGCCAGGAGTCAGTAACCACCAGTATCTGTCCAAAGAAATTACGGGTGACCAAGGCAAAAAGGAGGACTTTCCTACAGTGGCATATGTAATAAAAAGTAAGGTTTGGGCCTGGCAAATGTATACACTTTCCAGGTCAAAATGGCAGTTTAAAACTAATCAGACAGGCTCTGCAGTGCCAAGGCTGATGCATGTTTACAGGGCTACGGTAGTGATTGGCATAATCAGTGCTGAAGGCCTAATAGTAGTATTTAATTTAGAGGCCCTGGGCACATATAGTGTACTTTGCTAGGGACTTACAATTAAATAAAATATGTAGATTGCGGATAGCTCAATTTTACCATGTTTAGAGTATAGAGCACCCGCACTGTAGCACTGCTCAGTAGTGGTTAAGTGCACAGAATCTTAAAGCCAGTAAAAATGCATTCTGAAAAACAGACGGTCAGAAGGCAAAATGTCATTGGAAACCATGCCAAGGATGCCAGGTATAATATGTTTCACAACATTTTCCACTGATGTCCAATTGAACCAAACCTTAACCAAAACTTTTTCTATGACATCAAGATTGGACAATGGTTTAAAAGTTTACCCCTGTCTCCTTTATTACACACAGAGATGAATTGACTATCATCTCAAGAATCAGGAATATGGTCCAAACAAAATCAATATGTAAAAAATATTTAAGTCATTTGAGTCCACTAGAAAGGAGTTGTTTTCAACTATAAAACAGGAATATCATCTGGTTACTAAAGATGGGAATTGTTCATAAATGTTATGATATCCATAATTCCTTCAATAGGAATTCTATCTGAACTAGATGGGATAGACCTGTACACTTTATTACTTCAAGGTTTATATCAGAAACATGATAGCCCTTCAAGTAAGTGCACCAAGTTTCTTAATCTATTGTTTTTGACTTTTCACCATATCTTTGTCCAGTTACTCTTCCACTATAAGCCAATAGTTGATTATGTTTCACGTGACTATTGCTGACTGCAATGATTGTCAAAATCTTGTTCCTTCTCCACTTCAAGTTTAAGTTTTTACAATTGAAAATAATTATTTTGTATTAAACCCTTAATATCATTAAAAGAGAATGCATTATTTTGGAAGTGGAAGTAGTGGATGTAAAATTGTCAAATGATGATAATGAAGGACAGAAAAGAAATCCAATTGAACTACATTTGCAACAATTCATTTCTGTAGCAAATGAGTATTTTTTTATTCAACCATTGGAAGGTCTTCATGCAATTATATACGATTAGAAGTTAAAGGTTGGAAGAAGTTGTTTATAAAATTATTCACCATTTCCAATGACAGTCTTAGCACAAACATCCGACAACTGGAGCACAGACAGAGAGGCCCTTTCGAAACTCCTCTGCAAACACGGTGTGCCAGTAAAACTTGTCAAAATCAACAGGAACTCTTACAAGGGAATGATCTGCAAGGTAGTTCATGAAGGACATCTCATGGAAGCCTTCCAAGAGAGGATCATAGCCACCAGAGTTATTTGGTGTCACCTTTTCTCTTCTTGCTGGCCCTAGACAGGATCATGAAGACATCTACAGCAAGGAAAAGAAATGGGATCCACTAGACACCTTGGATGCAGTTAGATGATCTGGACTTTGCAGACAACCTAAGCCTACTCTCCCATACCCAAATGCAGATACAACAGAAGACCAACAATGTGGCAGTCACATCAGCACAACTCGGCCTCAATATCCACAGGAGACTAACCAGGACGGATGAGGAGGCCATCAGTTAACAAAGACAGACAATTTGCTATTTACAAATTACTACAGATTGCTGAAGTGATTCATGTCTTTTACATTAGGGGGGATATGCGATTCTTAGCATGTTTCTTTTAAAACATTGTACTTTGGAAATCGCTATAAGTGAGTCACAAAGATTAATTAACTTTGCATTGTAAATGTTTTCTTTTTGCATCTGGAGTAATTGGCTTAACTTTAAAGTTGTCCTGCCTCATAATGTAGGCTGTTAACCCCCCACTGAGAGCAATCAATATTTTTTTACTTACATTTTCCACAAAAATATAGCAATAAATTAAGCAAAATAAGTTTTAGGTGTTGGTAGACAAGGAGAGAAAGGCCTGTTTCTTGCATGGAGAAAACTTTGCTGGATCACTAGTTAACTTATCTAAGAAAGCAAAGGCTGGTTTCTGAAACAAATAGAATCTGAGAGTAACTGCATGAACGATAAAGTATTCGTTTCACATAATGAAAGTCAGTATCATTGCTGACTAACAGGCATATAAGGCTCAATAAAGAAACACAGCAACAAAAACACAGCTACCCATTCCCTAACCATTTATACGATTCTCAGAGAGTAAATGTTTTCAATTATGTAGTACATTAATGTACTGGAAACTAATGCTTTAAGGTAAAAGATAAAGAAAGGTGATCGAAATGGAAGATATGGTGCTCCCTAGAAAAGAGAGGGAATCTAGGCCATTCGTTTCATAATTTGTCTCCTTAGGCTATGGAAAATAAAATGTCCAGAATCATGAACAAATATATCATGAGGAACCGAAAAACTAATGTGAGCTTCTTCTTTTCAGATCAACTTAAAATGTAGGTACACCAATCATACTGTTTAAAAATACTGGGAAATAAAGATAGGGGAAATCCTCGAAAAGGATGCCTCAGAAATGGGAAACAAAAATGTAGCTTAAAATTAAGGATAATATAGTTGACCTCTGTGAGACCTTACAAGTGAATCTAACATAAGGAAGAGAAAAACGACCTTTGTTAGTTCAAGTGGGTGTAACAAGATTGAGAAAAACTGTGTAAGCTAATATTTCGGTTTCAAGCCGTCAGTAACTTTCTTTTCTGTTTCTCTGGTGACCTATTTTTTAAATATATTTCTCTACACTTGCACGTCTTCATTAGATCAATTCAATGATTGTGCAAAGGCCCAGGGCTCTCATACTCTCGCAACCTATACCACTTTCCCTTTGTATTACAGAATGTTATACCTCCAGACACGTGACTACTATTTTAGCATTGCGAAATTGCAAACTAAAGCCCATATTTATACTCCCTTTGCACCGGATTACAGTCATTTGTTTTATGCTAATCCGGCGCAAACTTGACACCATGTTCATATTTTGATGCTAGACCCTTCTAGCGTCAAAATAACAGTGTGCATCATTTTCTTGATGCGTGAAACCGCCTTGCGTCAATGAGATGCAAGGTAGGCGTTCCCGTCTAAAAAATGACTCAAGCACCGTGCAGAATATTTATACAACCGGGCAAAAATGACACACTGATGGGAGGCCTGATTTGCATCAAATTTTAATGCCTGGGTCAGGGCAGGTATTAAAATTGTGCAAAAACACCACTACCTAAGGAAAACTCACACAAGCAACATCACTGCTCAAAAAGGACGACATGGAGGTGCTACTCATGCAGCATGCCAGAAGACGCCGAGCACAGAACCAACAGCAGCAGCTACCACCACACCAATATGGACCCCAAAGGCAACGCAGAAGGCAGGAGAGGCTAGTCAGGACCAGGACAACCCTTCTGGGCCTCAGGGAATATGATATCATTCAGAGGTACAGACTCAACTGGCAAGCCAAACAGCAGCTGCTGTGCCAAATTGAGCCACAGTTAGCAGCCAGCTTGCAGACACCCCACATTTTTCCACCGGAGACCAAGCTGCTAGCTGTCCTGCACATGTTGGCAAGTGGCTCATTTCAAACTACATGTGCCCTGGTTGCCGGGGTCTCACAGCCCTCATTCTCCGCATTCCTTCCTAAGGTGCTTAATGCTATCATCTACCTCACACCCTGCCACATCAGCTTCCCCAAAACACAGCAGAAACAGCAGGAGACCAAGCAGAGGTTTTATCAAATTAATGGCTTCCAGCACATGCTTGGTGCCATTGACTGCACAGATATCCAGATTGTGCCACCTGCTGCAACCGAGCTCCTATACCGCAACAGAAAGCACACCCACTCCATCAATTGGCAGGCCATTGTTGATCACCAGGGAGTGTACATGATTCTTTCATCTTCCGCCACAGCACCATCAATCAGCACTTTCAGGATGGACAATATGACAATGGCCTTCTTGTTGGTAAGTCCAGAAACCTAGTAATTTACACACAGCACAGCAACCCTGTAGGACACCACTACATTGACACGTGGCCAGGAAGACACTGAGGTATGACACTGGTAGTCATGTTTGATATCCTGACCCAATAGGATACACACCTATGGACAAATGTCAGCTGTAAATAACAATAGATGCCACTCTAGAGTCACAAGGGACCAACTTAAAACCACACAGTGACAATGACACAGCCTTAACTGGCAGTACAACTTGGAAGATGAACCATTCAATATCACATAAGGGCACAGTCAATCCCACACCCTTCCAAGCAATGCGTCCTGTGTAAGGGGTGTGTAATATGTGTTGCTGCAAGTCAAACACCATGAGACACATAGCATGATGATGCTGACTCAAATGAAGGTGACATGGAATTATTGAGGCAGTACCAACATCTCACATCACTCCTGGGATGACATTGCCAGCTAGCAATAAGGAAATGGACTGTGCTATGAAAACATGTTGATGTGACACTAATGCAAAGTGCACACTGCTACACATACTGAATGAGACAATTCCCCATATACATAACAGATGTACAGGGAGATGGACCTTCCTACACTAAAACCTTCACCCCCACAACCAAGTTAGCCAGCTCACCTGGAGCAAATTCAGTAGTGTAGCTGCATGGTTGCACATGAGCCAACTGGGTGAGGGAACAAAACAGGTTTGCATAGAACTTGTCACACATGGGATAATTGTGCTTTGTCAATATTGAACACTTCAGTGCTGCCAATTTATGGAGATGTGTTGTGCATTGTCACCGATGCAAATCAAAGAGCCACACTGTTGCATTTCATCTGCAATTACATATGTCTAATTGGATGGGATGTCCAGGCCATGCAGTGCAACCATGTTACCACCACAGTGGAATCTATTGTGTGTGTGGAAGTATCATGTCACCTCCAGTGAACGCACATGGACACATCTTTCTCACTACATAACACATGAGAGATACACACTGAACTGCAAGCTTCTAAATATACCAGAGATATCAGGTAAATTAGCCAAACACAAGTTTTGCTAGTTATACAACCCAATGGATCAAGAACCTCACAGAAGCCTAGGATCCCACACAATACCACAAACACGTACAGTATGAGTCACAGACGACACAAGATAACAACTGCCATGCAAAGTGACATTCCTGGTGCAACCAACAATAAAATACTTACCCCCATTTTGTCTTTCAGCTGATCAGGGTTACGGGATCCAGCCATGGATCATGACTCCATTTGACAACCCAAGCACACCAGCACAGTGTGCCTATAATGAGGCACTTTGTAGGACACGCACCTTAGTTGAATGGACATTTGGCAACCTGAAGTCCAGGTTCAGGTGGCTGGACCTCAATGGAGGCAGCCTCCTATATTCCGCAGAAATGGTCTGCAAGATCATTTTGGCCTTTGCCATACTGCACAACATTTGTGTTAGGAGAAACATTCCCCTATATGAACATGAACAACAACTGCCTGAATAGGAGGAGGAGGATGCTGTCTGGGAAAATGAGGGGGAACATCCTAACACAGCTGCAGGAATGCATTGCAGACAACAAATCGTACAAACAATTTTCCAACTATAGTCACTATCACCACTTTGTTATGATATGGAATTAATCACCTCACTTCATCACTCAATCATGCTCTGGGTAATTATTTATGCATCACTTGATCTCTAGGAATCCTATTTAGAGTATTGCCTCATGGAGCATTGCAGAAAGACACATTTGCATACTTCAGATGCCACATCACATTTGATGGGTTTGAATGTACAGCAAACATCACACACAGTTTTTTTATGAAATACATCCTGTCTCTTTCACTTTTGAAGGACAATTTCATAGCACCACGGCTATGGGACACATCCATATTACCAACATGGTCCATTGCAGCATATGACACCCAACTAAGACACCATCAATCATAAGGTAAAAAAGTTAATCATACATGAGGCAGTGGATGTGCAATTGCATTGGTAACAGGAATGTATGACCAGACCCTTGACAGCAGTAAGTGTGACATCAGCTATCTCTGCAAGGACCATGTGTGACAAGAAGTACATCAAACCTGAAAATGAGTAGTACGGGTGCCCCAGGTGTGACAAGCATTGCCCACAAGACATGCCCTGTGCAGTCCATCCCAGGTAATAAGTCCTGCCACTGTCATGTTTTAAGTCTCCACCCACCCTTCGCTAGGGGGGGCACTGTAAATGGACTATCTGTACCATGGGAATCATCATCTACACTCACCCAGACTTCCATTCTGACTCCTGTGTGCTTCCCTCTTCAGTATGGCATGCCATAGTTCTAGTTCATCAGTCTGCATGGACTTCAGGTCCCATAATGCACTTCCTGGTACTCGGTAAGAGCTGTAATCTGCTGTCCATTGCTTCCCATGTGAAAGGTCCGGTTGGCCCCTTATACTGGATTTTCAAATTCAGGACTTGAGAGCGACTGAAGGTGCACGCATCTGTGAGCACTCTCATGCAGCCAAGCCATTTGGCTCTGTCCTGCCCTTCCTGCTGCCTGGAACTGCTTAGAAGCTGCCATTTCCTGAGTCTCCTACAATTCATTTGTTTACCAGAGCCCTTGTGGGATTGTGTAACAGTGCAGAGTACACCAGAAACTGCTCTTTGTTTCCACAGTGTTGTTCCTGCTTGTCCCAGTCAGACTCTGCTCACTGTATATTTCTCTTGTTCATGTTTGTTCCTGACAGAGCCTGCATCCTGTTAGCCAGACTGGTTACAGTCTTTGCATTAACCAGAGACGTTCCCTGTGGCTACATCTGCCTCATAGTTGGTTTCCATGCCCTCCATTTCCTCTTGGGGTATTGTGTCTGGTAGGTCTACGATCAGTCCTCAAATGTTTAGAATAGTTTAATTTGTTTTCTCATCTTATTTTGTTCTGGGACATGTTTTCAAAGGGGCAAATCCAGCCCCCATCCCTTGTCTGGTTTTGCATGTATTCATTAGTGCCAAACAGTGACAGTGTGCTATGTCTGTATGCCTGGATGTGTTACTGTGCCTCCAGCCCAGCAAACAAGGGCTGCTAATGTGTATGAAAGGACAATACATGTTTGTGCCCTGATGGTCCAGACACAGATTCACTTCTGCAGCCACCTTTTGATGGAGCTTGCGTTGTGACTAGCTGTGAGATTAATCAGCACAGAGGCACTATGGGGGTCATTACGACCCTGGCGGAACAAGTCCGCCAGGGCCGTGGGACGCGGTGGCACCGCCGACAGGCCGGCGGTGCCCCGCGGGGCATTCTGACCGCGGCGGCTCAGCCGCGGTCAGAGAAGGGAAACCGGCGGTCTCCCGCCGGTTTCCCGCTGCCCCAAAGGAATCCTCCAAGCCGGCGCAGCATGCTGCGCCGGCATGGGGATTCCGACTCCCCCTCCCGCCATCCAGTTCCTGGCGGTTCTCCCGCCGGGAACCGGATGGCGGGAGGGGGAGTCACGGGGCCCCTGGGGGCCCCTGCCGTGCCCATGCCTATGGCATGGGCACGGCAGGGGCCCCCATAAGAGGGCCCCTAAAAGTATTTCAGTGTCTGCAAAGCAGACACTGAAATACGCGACGGGTGCAACTGCACCCGTCGCACCTTCCCACTCCGCCGGCTCTATTACGAGCCGGCGTCATCGTGGGAAGGGAGTTTTCCCCTGGGCTGGCGGGCGGTCTTGTGAAGACCGCCCGCCAGCCCAGGGGAAAACTCGGAATACCCTCCGCGGTCTTACGACCGCGGAGCGGTATTTCGGAGGGGGGAAGCCTGGCGGGCGGCCTCCGCCGCCCGCCAGGCTCGGAATGAGGGCCTTTGTTTCCTGTTGCGGTGGGAATTTTAGAGCCCTACCCTGTGTACAAATGTAGTGATTAAAGCTGGCTGTTTTTCTATTACTGATCCATAACATATTTGAGCACACCAAGGTTGCTCTGTTGTCCGCCTTCTGAAATTTCTGCTGTGCCATAGCTGCCCTATTCCCTTGTATGCCGTTACCTAATCTTTGGCTTTAGGTCAAATCTGCTTCGAAGGATACTTGGTTAATTCAAGGGTTGGCTCCACAGACTCCTGACTAAACCTGCACGTAACTGTGTCACTATGGAGGCCAATACTGACACAGGGTACACATGGCCACACACTTGAACTGGACACTTTTGTGCAGTGAACCACTTGAAATATGTGAACACATGCAGCATGGTCTGCTGGTCCACAACAGCCACAGGAGAAACACAGGTCATTCACATTAGTCAAACTGTGGTGTACAAAACAATGTTATGATTGGATTTGAGACTCTGTGTCACAAACACTGTACCTACCTAGCATGTTCAAATGCCTGACTCATGGGTAGTATACACACAAGTAACCATGAAGTAGTAGCCAACATTTCATGACATGTGAGGGGTGACATATCTGATATACCCTCATCAGCCGTCCTCGATCTTTCCTGTGTATAGTTAGTCATGGGAAATGTATTGTCCCCAATGTCAAGCAAGCACACACAGCATGAGAGGCAACAGATATTAAAAACACATATCATGACTGATGTACCTCATTGATTGGCATCTGATGGTTATACCCATTTGTAACACATTCATACATAAAAATTACGCCAAATGTTTTGCATGTCGTTCCCACAGAGGCACGCAAATAATTTTAACAGACAATTCACACACAAAACACACAGGCCATGATTCATTTTTTAGAAGCGTAGCTTTGCTGTCCTTTATTGATGCAACACCTGCACAAACTTGAAAAATCCAATTTAATTTCCAAAGTTTGTGCTGCTGTTGTGTCAGTTAAGAGAGCTAATCTGCACAACATGAGTATTATGGGCCGCAGTAGTATGTATGGCCTGCCACATGTGCCCAAACACTAGAACACACACTGCAGGTCATACCATCCTATCTTTGTCTAGTTATATGCTGCATGCATGTTAAAATTAGAAAAATGACTCAAACACAGTTTAAGACAGAATTTTTGACGCAAAAATGACACAATTGAGTTAAAAATGATACATGTGCGCTAAAAAATGACGTTCATGCACATTATACATCAATTGATCCCTAGCGTTAATTCCACCAGCGCACCCCAGGCATGCGGATATCCATTGAAAATGTATTGATCCATGAATGCGTGGGATTTAAATGCATAGGTGTCAAAAGATATTGACGCACACCCTGGAAGCATAAAAGATTTACACTCAAAACAAAAAAATGGGCCGCAAATGAGACAGGAAGTGATGTAATAGGATATCCTGTTTGCAGAAATGGTACAGTGGGTGTACTTTCCCTTTCACTTTGCAGTCTGATTATTCTAGACTGTGTGCCTGTGTTTTGGATTGTCTCTCTGTGAATATTGTGATTTTGTCTCTTGTGTGCTCTTTATATTGTCTTTTTGTGTTCGGTGTTTGAAAAGTGTTTTTTGTATCCTGTGTAAGTGTATTTGTGTCATTAATTGTATTTAGATTTGCCTTTGTACTGGTGGGAGTCTGTTTTTGGGTAGTATTAGTTGGGGTAGTTTTGGGCTGTCTTTGGGTTAGATAAGTTTCCTTTTTCTACCTCCTTTCCCTGTTTTTCCCTCTTTACTTTTGATTTATTGTTTTGGTGTGATGTCAGGAAGGCCATGGCCGGGGCGCATGGGTGAGGAGGAGCGAGAGGCATTTATGTGGCTGGGGTGCAGGGTATCACACGGAGGCAAGATGACTGAGGTGGGCAAAGGTGCTGTTCCACCTGAGGTGTATTTTCAACACCCAACGCAACAATCACCAGCTGAAGCATCGCTGGGCTGACCTGGTGGCCCGAGAGCAGGACCTGCTGGACCACCTGGGTGTGGTGATTGGTGGCCCTGTTGGTGAGTACCAAATTGACTATTCTGTACAGTACAATGCTCTGGAGTGACAGTAGCAGATGTTGTGAGATGCTGCATGCAATGTTTGTGGACATGTGGAATGCAAGTTGAACAAACTGTGAGTGTTCTAGGAATGGGATGTATTTCACATGGTAATACATGGAAACAATGTAGTCCACAGTTTTGTGGAACCCTGTCCGAACAGTATTCAGGGCCATACGTACCAAGCTCTTCATCACCTTCA
This sequence comes from Pleurodeles waltl, assembly GCF_031143425.1. Lineage (NCBI taxonomy): Eukaryota > Metazoa > Chordata > Amphibia > Caudata > Salamandridae > Pleurodeles > Pleurodeles waltl. The sequence continues at coordinate 846,443,359 of NC_090436.1, forward strand.
CTATTATCTTAGGCCCATATTTCTACTTTGTTTGCGCTGCATTTGCGTAATTTCTGGACGCAAAAGTAGCACACACTTGCTACATTGAAATTTATTTTGCTAATTCGCGCAGCTGTTGCGTCAACAAAAGAAGCAAATTCAACACAAAATAAATTACACATCCGGGTTTAAGTTCACTGTTTCTGTGTGTTTACGGCTGGACAAATAATCATTCACATGGCCAAACCTAAATGGGCCATTATGCTACCAGATTGCATTAGCACAAAACAGGTTCATCTCGTGGCTTTTCGGAGTAGGCGTTGAAATCCTATCATTGAGGAGCAGGGCCCAACAACATTTTGGGCTTGGGTGCAATTGCTGGGACTGAGCTAGTGCAGTTACCATCAGTGTCACTTTGGTGCCAACCCATTTTCTAAAGTGAAAGGGTCAACATGGGATCCCTGCTCTTTGTGAATGAATGGTCACAAACTATTTTTGAGCATGATGTTGTGCAAGGGACCACTGACTGCTTCCATGATACTATTTTAGTGAAGAAATAGGTTGTTAAATTACTTTCAGTACACCCCTGCTGAAATATTGCAACATTTCTACAAATGTAAACTTCTCAGTAGGAAGGCAGTCACAGACATGGTGGTCTGCTGAGCTCAGCAGGCCAGCAGTCCTGTGAGTGCCGCCATTCCCAAGGTGTTTTCAAATAGAGACCTACCTCATCATGATTGCAGAGGCAGGACATTTGCTACCCCTTTTTTTATTAGCGGACAGTGTCAGTTTGGGTGTACTACCACTGATCACCCAACTTGCCATTTGTAAGTTGCTGATTCTGGCAATGTTTGATTTACAACACATGATATAGGTACACATGGCCCAGAGTAACACATTTCAGGTGCAATGATTACACCTGTGCCCATGCATTATGTCAACGATGATCAACTAAGACCCTGTCAGTATACATCATTTTGCAGTTTTGAATCAGAAAAGTGGCCAATCCATGTTTAGTGTAACATTGTCATCAAGTAACACACAGGATCCCTGCCATCATTTTGTCATAGGGGGCATATACGGGTTAGGGTACACTGCCAATGTCGCATATGTAACCTACATACAACACTGGCACACCTATTATGAACCACTGAAAGCAAAATAATTCCTGAAATCAAATCAACCCACATGACGATCACACAGTTACTCATTGTCCCTTGATGCACAAGCCATATTACCTGAGTCACTGGTATTGCAGTGTCCCAGGAATGTGGCATTGCATGTGTCTCCCCATTACAAAAGATGAAATGGAGTACCATCTGGAATGTATTAAGCACAAAATTGAGTAATCATGTTTGGCACCACATGCTTGTTAGGGCAAGTGCATGTGTGCATATGTGTGTCTATCACTCACTGGAGTGACAGTGTCAATGCATGTTTGCAGTGGTATGTCTGTTGGGGTGTCTACATGCCTGGCGTTCAGTTCTTTCAAATAAAATGTCACACACAGTGATTTGTTGCTCCAACTTTTGTACAGTGAGCAGCCATTGAGCACATATCATCCTTCCATGTTTTACAGGTGGACCAGCCCCCTACAGCATAGGTGAAGTGGCTCAATTCGAGGACCCAGACATATCCAGTAAGTGTTAAAATGTTTCTCCAGTGTTGTGTTTGCAGCTGTTGTGTGATTGACTCCTGTGTGTTGGACTCATTGCAAGATATGATGAACTGGCACATGGTCTGATATGTGACTTAACTGGAGGTTGACATAGTGTTCCATGGAAGAGTTAGACATTCACTGGCAGAGAGTCATATATTGGGAGTCGGGTGCTGTGGAATAGGCATGGGCAGGTGAACAAGGTGATTTGTTGCCACATGTATGCCAAAAAATGATTTGGAGGTGGCAAGTGTCAAATTATAGTCAGCAAGTCATACCCTAATTAACATAGAACAGTCATGCATCAGTTTTACACACCAACTTGCGCATCCCTGTTAAGTAATGAACATATAGGACTGTATGGGTGACTGTCCTGCAGCATCTAGCTCCACATGTTGTACTCCATTTACATCGCACTTGAGTGCATGCAGGTCAAGGCCAGATGGGTGCTTGCATCAATGTGGTTGATTTAGGAAATGTGTCATTGAGATCTGATGTTGATGGTTGTCCACAAATAGAAACATGAATGTAGTTGTGATTGTCCAATGGTTGACTCAATCCTAGTTGGCAGGCCTCCTTACCTGTAGTAGTCTGACTAAATCCATGTACAGCTGGACAAAGTTTCGTGGTTGTCCTTGATGGTTGAAAATATGTATTACATGCCCATCCCCCAGGGATCGGGGACAGGGTTACGTGGGAAAAAGTATATGTAGCTAGGTGTGATGGTCACAGTGTAGATGACAGACATGTAATTCAAGCATTCATGTGTGCCAAACTACAATGCCCCCTTATTATGATTATCATACCATCCTGCCCGTTCCATTTACAAATCACAGGTCTTGTGTGCCTTGAATTTGATTCAGAAGATAGGGATTAGTTGGCCTGTCACATGTTGAGTACTTGCAGCATTTGTTATGTGACGAATAGCACTACATACATGCAGAGATCATTTAAGTACACACCTTGTTGTGCATTGCTGTGCTGTTAGATAGTTGAGGGGTAGGCTGCGTTGGCATGTCATTTCTCAGGGACATTCTATGATCTGTACTGTGATTTGGACTGCATGTGTTATTTGTGAGGAAGTGTTAGATTATCATCTGTAAATGTATCACACAATAATGTCACTAATGTTTGCCAGTCTCCATTTTTACAGCTGTCCACATAAATGCACAGGAAATCTGTGAATTTCAGAGGCAGGCAGTGTGGTACCGACACATCCTCGATGTGGAGGCTGGGTACCGTATGATGGCTAGGCGGTATCGTCATGAGAGAGCCACAGGGGCATGGAGGGCATTTAGGCAAGGGGGGCCAGCATTGCACACAACAGCCGCCACCACACCAACTCCAAGCACAGTGGACACTGGGATGACAGCCACTCCAGCTGGTCCCTCCACCTCGTCAGCACAAGGCCCAACAGCAGCATCAAGTGCTACTCAGACCACCACAGCTGGAGTAATGGACATGGCAGATTTCCAAAACCTCCAACAGGATATGCAACGTATGTTGCGCCGCATGGACAGTCTACAGCATGAGGTCACCAGCAACAGCAGGAGACTGGGAACGATACAGAAAATCCTGAGGAGGGCCAATCTTTGAATTAATTGCTCCTCACCCTTAATTCCGTCCTCTCCCTCCTCTTTCCTCATACTTATTTTTTAGTGGGTTTAGGGGGCTTAGTGATAGGTTAGAGTAGGTTGTTAGTTTAGTTAGGATAAGTGGGTTGGGCTGGGGGAGTTATAATAATACATGTTTGTTTGTGGGTGGGTTGGTGGGGGTTGATGTTGGGGCTTATGTCTATTAAAAAAAAAATACAAAAAAATATACAAAAAATAAATATTTGTTTAGGATTAGTTAGTATGTGTTTAGGTTAGTATAGGTTGTCCAACACGTGTCCCGTCATATAAAGGGGGTGGGGGTTGATCTTTAGAGTGTTTAGTTACATGTGGTAAGTAAGTTTAGCTTAGGGTAGTTAGGGCCAGTTGTGGGTAATGTATAGTTAGGATAGGTTAGGTTAGTTTAGAGGTTTGACATAGTTTAAGTTTCCTTTCATACATATATAATAAAGTTTGATGTACTCCTTTACAGTATGTGTCATATGCTTGGGGATCAGGGCCTTTGTATGAGTGTACAGTGTCAAATTTGCATTTGCCTGTGTGTTCCATCCTGCATCCACATTCCATTCTTGAGATGGTTATTCCCACTTCCAAATGAGCTATCACTTTGGCACCTACGACAAAGCTTCTTCTCTATGCATCTGCCATCCATTGAACCCACCACTCAAGATAACTATGGTTCACAATGTATTGTAAAGGTTGGTGTGATTTTAAATCTGTCATCGTTTGAGTCCTGTGTTGGAATCTTGGGCACTGTGGGACGTCTGCCTGCAGGCTGATGTTCTTGGGAACTCTGATAAACTGAGTGGTGTCATAAACTTATGAAGTTCAGTATATATAAATCACACCTATGATTTATTACATTGTACTCCCAGGTGCGTTATTGTCCATACACGTGTATACATCCATTCCTGCTGTATGGTGTGGGATTAAAGTTTAGAGTCAGATGTCACATACATAATGATTGAGGGAATGTGGGCCACATTGAGTTTCATCTTGTAGATACTTTGGGCCTGACATATACATTTCTACACAGGATTATACTCTTTGTGATGCTTTAACTTCAGAAATGAGCCAAAGGCAGCACAGATGATGATAAAATCCAGACCCTTGTGCATAGATATCAGCCCACTGTCTTTGTACACTATTGTATTGACATTCTGTGACCATTGACATGTTACATGCATCACAAATCTCCTACACAGTTGATGTGTCACATTACCCAGAGACAAAGTGGTTGTGTAGGTGCTGTTTATTTTAAAGTGCTGTAGTGGAACATTGTAATCTTGGTTCCTGTTTATTGTTCCTTTCATTAATATTAGCATTCTCATATGTCTATGCCCCACCTGCATGTCACATGTAGTGTGGGCAGTTTGAGGAATTGTCTGCATCACATCCGCTAGAAGTAGGTTCTGTCCAAATTTTGTGTTGCCACCTTTTTGCCCTACTCAACCCTCCTTCTACTTCCATCAGCATGGTGAGGCCTTGCAATGCATGTGGGTGTTCTGATGCCACTTGTACCACACATAACATTATGGGACTGACCCAGTGTATGATATTTCACACTCACCTATATGTTGCTGAGACCTAGCACATACCATGCATTGCATTGGCATGACCCGATATAGGTGCCAGGATTGGTAGTGTGTCATGTTGATGTTTGCCAATATGTGCTACATTGGATTGCATTGATGCGCCTGGCAGTGTTCCTTTTCCTCTTGCGGGTGTGTTTCACTCCCTCAATGCTCCGTCAATGCTCCCTCAATCCTCCCTCAATGCTGTTGTCTTAGCAGTATGACAGTTGAGATGTTGCAAGGTGGCATTGCAGCTATTGTAACACAGGCACAGGGTAGACCCTGGAATGGGCAGCATGGGTATGAAATTACTGCTGTGTACTTCATAATGTAAGTAACAATACATGATGTTTATTGCACCTATAGACATGAGCATTTGACTGGATTTACACTTTGTTAGGAATGGAAGGGGATTGATCACGTCGTCATCCTGAACCCTCTATTTTGGGCGTGTTTGTTCCATGGGCACCTAACTGCCATTTGCTACTTGACAAGCACACACAGCACAGGTGGTAGTGGCAACTGTTGTCAATGGTAAATGCCACTTGCGGAAATGGCCTGAGACTGGACATTGTCCCCTAGTTCACGTTCTGACAATACCTGCTGTCCTGTTACAGCAGACCAGTTTTACTTACTACCCTACCCTCCTGAACTGGCTTTCACTTTGCAACAGGCTTGGCATGGCAGAGTACCCCCATGCAAAGGTTGTTTGTGTTGTGTTGTGCTGTGCCCATGGATTCCCCTGTGCAGCCCATGCACCTGTGCCGTGCCCCTTTGCCCTTTCCACTGCCTGATTTCCATGGCTGACATGCATTGTGTAGTAGGTAAGTCCCTCCCCCTGCTTGCAATTAACATTTAGGCATTTTCGTCCCCCATGCAACTTACCCTGCATATGTGTTGTTTCCTGGTAGTCAGTGCTATCCTGTCCTGCAATTCCTGTGACGATCTCCTCTGGGATGACGGCTGCCACCATCTCCTCCAACTCGTCCAGGGCCTCCTGCGGTGCTGGACTCCCACCTCCAGTCCGCAGTGCTGCCTTCCTGTTCCTTGCCATTTTTCCTTCATCCTGCAATTGCACTCATGCCAGCATTTCTTGCACTCTGTGACAGTTCTCCGGACCTCTGCCACACTGTTTATCTTGTTGACAATTTGTTGCCAAATTGCCTCTCTCCTCCCAATTGGCAATTTTGAGGTGATGAAAAGTTGATGCTAGTGCTCCGTCACCTCTCTAACCAGTATTTCATGCTTCTCTGCACTGAAACGACACTTCCTTTTCTTCTTGTCTCTCCCCTGAGTCTTGTCTGTGTCCTCCTGGCTGGTTCCTGGTAAATTGGGGTCTCCCTGGGGTCTCTCATGGCTTCTAGGATCCATTCTGGGTCTCCTTAGCACTGTTTGCTACGTTTGTGCCGCTTTTTTACGCTAATGCAGTGGAAAATGGTGCATATACGGTTTGCGACGTCGCAAACTGGATTAGAGTCATTTTCCCTGTGTTAACGTCATTTTGCTTTACGACACGGCTCAATGGTTAGAGTAAAAAAAAAATGACTCTAACCCGTACTTTGTGCCACCATGCGTCAAAGTATAAATTTGACGCACAGGTGGCGTGCAGAAATGGCATTAGCCCGCGTTAACTTTTTTGACGCAAAAGTGCGTTAGGGCAGTTTTTAGTCAAAAAGTATAAATATTGCCCTAATTGGGCTAGAAGAAACGTGTTTCCCAATCTTTTCCAAAACCATTTTTTGGCCAAATCAAGTAAAAACATATTTTAAAGGCAGATGCATTTGCTTCTTATGGAGGGAACTTAGCTGCCAGTGCTTTTGTTTTGAGCCACCGCCCTGGTTGCGCCTCTCCCAGAACTAGTCCTGGTTATTTCAGAGGTTTGTAATATTGTGTTACGTAGCTACTGTAGGATTGACAATTGCGAGCAAAACTCACTTTATACGTAATAACCTAATTTTGTTGTCAAATAGTTTCCACATTTCCCTAACTTAAAATCTAGTTTTCATGGGAACATTCTACAAATCTTTGGCATTTTAAAAATTAAGGCAAACATTATTTGCTGTGTTTTTCTGTTAACAATGTGCTTGAAGCTCCCTTTTCTTTTTTCTATTTGCCCCACTTCCAAAAACAGTACTTTATCCTCATCAAGCAAGGTTCTTCCACCAGTGACTGTTCTATAGATGAGTAATACTCCGAAGTGACGTGATTTATAATTGTAATTTTGCAATACAGTGAGGCAATGCACCTGCACGCTGAAAATGGTAACTGAAATAGTAATGTACCACAGCTGTTCTGTCTCTCCCAATAGTTTTATATTTAATTCTTTCGATGATACCATCTCCTGCTCTTTGTTTTTCCCCATTGTGCTCCATCGTTACAATATTTACTTCTCACTGTTTATCTGAACTACAATTGCTCATTTCTTGAAATCATTAGACTTAAAGAAAGCACCAGCATTTATTCTGACGTGTTGTTTTAAATCGTGAGGCAAACTGAACATATTTCAATATTAACGAAATTACTGCTTCCTTATATTCCCTGTTGTTTACTATTCGATTGTGTCATAGAGATTACTTTCGTCTCATTTATTTAATGTAGTAGAACATGCGCCCAATAATGTTAGCAGGGGCGCCCTAGCCCATGCATGACACAAATTAGGTGACTTTTTTGTGGTTTCCCCTATCCTTTTGTCTTCTGACGGCCTGTTTTGATCCTGTGCTGAATTTCGTTTTTTCTGGCATTATGGGGGTCATTACAACATTGGCGGTAAAAGGCGCTTACCGCCGTGCAGAAGACCGCCAATACACCACCGCGGCCGCGGAATTCCACCACAGCTATTATGACACACATCTCGGAATCCGCCAAAATTCAGACACCCACACAAGTCCGCCACACCAAAGGTCAGTGTTAAACTGGTGAAAACAATTCCTCCACCCTCACGCCGACAGAAACACTCCCATGCTATCACGACCCACGAATCCACGCGCCGGTCTTTCAACTGCGGTATTCCATTGGCGGTACACACCGCCGCGCTCAAAATACACACACATAGACAAAACACCGCCACATTGGACAATTCCAAATACACACACCTGATACACATACAAACACCACTCCCACACACCCAACACAATATAAAACACCCACCCACATCACCCACAAACCCCTACGACCAAAGATTAGAGACGAAGGCGACAGAGAGAGAGCACAGCATAGACAACCTCACCACACAGAGGCACACAACACCATCACCCACACAAAATCCACGCACAAAACACCACACACCACTACATATCACCACACTTATCACCACATACACCACCCCACACATCACCCACACCACCCTATGTCATGCCAAAGACACCCCAGGTTTTCCGAGGAGGAGCTCAGGGTCATGGTGGAGGAAATCCTACGGGTAGAGCCACAGCTATTTGGCTCACAGGTGCAGCACACCTCCATAGCCAGGAAGATGGGAGCTATGGCGCAGAATCGTGGACAGGGTCAACGCTGTGGGACAGCATCCAAGAAATCGGGAGGACATCAGGAAGAGGTGGAACAACCTACGAGGGAAGGTGTGTTCAGTGGTCTCCAGGCACAACATCGCGGTACAGCAGACTGGCGGCGGACCCCCACAACTAACAACATGGGAGGAGCAGGTCTTGACCACCATGCATCCAGAGGGCCTCGGAGGAGTCGGTGGAGGAATGGACACTGGTAAGTCAAATCTTAACTATCATATCCCCCACCCTACCTGCATGCCATCACACACCCCCACTCTCACCCCCTCCCCTATCACTCCAACTCCTCACTAATGTACTAATAACACAAACCACCCATCCCAACACCAAGCCCTGCATGACACAAGTAAGCATGGTCACCCCTCACTAAAGCATGCTCACTGCACATACCCATAAAAAAACCCTAAACCATCATCACAAAAACCCCCACACAGGAATGCTTGCACTGGGGTACACGCACACCCACCCATTGCACACCATGACACACACACATGCAATAATCATGCTCTTATACCCCTGCAGGAACACTACGGAACGTCACCACACAGGAGGGTCCAGCCATCTCCACTCCACCCTCAGAAGAGGCCCAAAGTGATGACAGCAGCTCTGGCCAACTGGATCCAGATGACCAGCCCGGACCATCGTGGGCCTCGGGACAGTCGGTTCCCCTTGCACAGGCACAGCCCAACACTGACCTTCCACCCTCTGGTAACACCAGCACAGCACCCACCCAGCGGGCCCATACCTCCGTACCCAGGAGACTTCAATCAGCGGTGTGTCCACCACTACAGGGAACCCAGGATAACCCACCACCCCAACAACAACAGGGACCTGGGGGCAGTGGTAGTGGGCACACGGTCCAGGGGACGGAGGCACAGGAACACAGGGGAACTGGGAGGGCTGCTGTGCGACAGGGGGCGGACAGGCCAAGGGAACCCACTCTCCACGAGGCCCTCTCCTCCATCATGGGAGCATACCACCACTCCCAGGAGACGATGGCGACGGTCCTGGCCAAGTTTCAGGAGACCCAGCGCCTGCAGGAGGAGCAGTATTTGGGCTTCAGGGAGGAGCTCAGAACCATCAGCTCCGCCCTGGGCACCATCGTAGGGGTGCTGAAGGACATACAAAAGACCATGAGGGACACCGTGGCACTCCAAGGGGCCCCTGACACTAGCATGGATGATGAACTGCCCACCACCGCCGCCGGCGCTAGTGGACAGGACGCCCCGCCGCAGGACCACCACACCAGCACCCCACCCCCTGCAGACGGACAACCACCCCGCAAGCGGTCCCTGAGATCCAGGAACAGGACAGAGCAAGATGGCAAGACCCCCGCCAGGAAATGAGACCACCCTGATTGTCCTCCCACTGTCCCACTTTGTAACCCTGTCCATATTGGAACTGCCACAGCTCCACTTCCTATGCCCATATGGGCAAAGCACCTTTGAAACGAATAGACTGGACTCTGCCATGCACATTCCTCCACCATCACCCATCACCATTTTACAACCCCCCTCCATTTTTGAGCACTTAAATAAACACCCTTGAAGCACAAAACTATCTGGAGTCAGTCTGTGATTTGGTAAATTTGTATTATCAATGACAGTGTCAAAATGCATTTCCAATTGTAATGTCAACATACCTATGTCACACATCACAAGTCCATGGAGGATGCAAGCAGATGACACACGTTGGTAACCACACCTGTGAAACCGTAATGGAAAGGTACAACTCAGTTACCATATACTGCTACTAAATGTCAGACAGGATAGAGGTAGAAGTGTGAAAGTGAATGTAATAGTAAAACAAAATATTCTCACCTGTGTGTCACTGGAAATATTGCTGTATGACTGACTCCCTGTTGTCTATGTCTTCTTCCTCAGCTTCCTCCTCATCACTGTCCACAGGCTCCACAGCTGCCACAACACCGCCATCTGGACCATCCTCCTGCAGAAAAGGCACCTGGCGTCGCAAAGCAAGATTGTGAAGCATCGAGCAGGCGATGTTGATCTGGCACACCTTCTTTGGTGAGTAGAATAGGGAACCACCTGTCATATGGAGGCACCTGAACCTGGCCTTCAGGAGGCCGAAGGTGCGTTCAATCACCCTCCTAGCCCACCCATGGGCCTCATTGTAGCGTTCCTCTGCCCTGGTCCTGGGATTCCTCACTGGGGTCAATAGCCATGACAGGTTGGGGTAACCAGAGTCCTCTAATAGCCACACACAGTACCTCTGGAGTTGACCCATCACATACGGGATACTGCTATTCCGCAGGATGTAGGCGTCATGCACAGAGCCAGGGAACATAGCATTTACCTGGGAGATGTACTGGTCCGCCAAACATACCATCTGTACATTCATCGAATGATAACTCTTCCGGTTCCTGTACACCTGTTCACTCCTGTGGGGGGGGGACCAGAGCTACATGGGTGCCATCAATAGCACCTATGATGTTGGGGATATGTCCAAGGGCATAGAAGTCACCTTTCACTGTAGCTCCTTACGTGTTTCAGCAGGGCAGACAACACTCTGGACAACACGTTGGAAAACATAGGCTGGACATCCCTGATGCTATGGCCACTGTTGTTTGAAATGACCTACTTGCAAGGAAATGGAGCACTGATAGCACCTGCACTTGAGGGGGGATTCTTGTGGGATGGCGGATTTGTGACATCAGGTCTGGCTCAAACTGGGTACACAGTTCCTGGATTATGGCACGGTCAAACCTGTAGGTGATGATTAAATGTCGCTCCTCCATTGTGAACAGGTCCACCAGTGGTCGGTACACCGGAGGATTCCGCCATCTCCTCACATGTCCCTGCTGGCGGTGCCTAGGAAGGACAACAGCGACCACAGAGTCAACAAATTCCCAGGTACGTACCCACAGCTACACAGAACACAACACCAAATACAAAACTCTTCCTGTATGTGTGTTGAGAGTAGGCCTAGGTATGTGTGACGCAGTTGTAAATGAAGCCATGTGGGCCCCTGAAATGGCGGCTGCCTGACCTCTAAAGTGGGACAATGGGATGTGAGGTATCTGCACTGGTGTTGTACACCGTTGCGGTAGGCGGTCGTAGACTGCGGCGCAATGCTGCATTGGTTAACATTGGACCCTATGGGTCCCAGGAGCCAATGATGAAGTGCACCAGCGGTGATGATACACACCGCTGCGGACGTCACCGCTGTGGACATGACCGCCATTTTCCATCTGTTGAATCATTCGATACCTGATCTTCGACAGGAGAGGACCTACACTGCAAGTGCTGCTGTGACCTCGCTCTGGAAGAGACAATGGCTGCTGCGTCTGGGGTAAGGGCCTCTGCCTTCACTGCTCAGGAGTTGGAGAAGCTAGTTGACGGGGTCCTCCCCCAGTACACGCTACTCTACGGTCCTCCAGACCAACAGGTAAGTACACAGGGAGCACGTTGTATGGCCTATGCCTGGGTGGAGAGGGCTGGATGTCAGTACGAAGGGGGCAGAGTTCAGGGAACATAAAGGACTGTGAATGCATGTGCCACATGGCAAGGGTAGGGATGGGGGCCACCCACCTCGACGGTGCTGTTGTTAATGACTTATCTTCTTCCCCTATACATGTCATGTAGGTCAGCGCCCACCAGAAGAAGGACATTTGGCGTGCCATCGCCAAGGACGTCCGGACCCTGGGGGTCCACCAGAGACGGGACACCCACTGCCGGAAAAGATGGGAGGACATTCGACGCTGGAGCAAGAAAATGGCGGAGGCTCAGCTGGGGATGGCCTCCCAACGTGGGAGGGGTGCCCGTCGCACCATGACCCCCCTGATGTTCAGGATCTTGACGGTGGCCTACCCTGAGTTGGATGGGCGCTTGAGGGCATCACAGCAGACACAAGGGGGTGAGTACACTCTCATTCTGCGGACTTTGCGCGCAGTGGAGGGGTCTGGGTGGGGGAGGAGGGCTGTGGGTTTCCCTAGGCCAGGGCGACATCCGTAGGATAGGCCCCTCCGTAATGCAGACCATGTGCCACTCCACCCTACCTCTGAAGAGTGCCTAGTACAGGTATACATGCCCCTCTGTCATCTATTTGCGCAGATGACCACCATAGCCATGTAGGCCACATCCCAGGAATTGCATCTGTAGAGGCCAAGAGCACGGCGTAGTGCAGGGGGCTGCTGTGTCTGTATTGTCCGCCAACGGTAGCGGTAAGCCATGCACTCAACCTGTCTTTCTTCTGTCGCCCCCCCCCTTTTTGTGCTCTCCCTATTCTTGTGTGCATCAGCATCATCAGGCGGAGGTACAGTGGCACCGGAGCACGAGGGAGCTGCATCCCACATGGCCATGGAGGGCCACACCACAGACTCTGAGTACACCAGTAGGACGGAGGGCGAGGGGAGCTTCACGTCGGTCACCGGATCACCAAACAGCGACACGGACTCGTCCGCCGATGGGAGCTCCCTTGTGGTGGCGGCACCATCTGTACCCCCCACTTCTACAGGTACTGCCGCCACCTCCCCTACCAGCACTGCCCTCCCAGCAGCCCCTCAGCCTTCGCCCTGTGCCCGCTCACCCAGGAGGGTGGGCATCACCTTTGCCCCAGGCACCTCAGCCCCTGCCCCAGTCACCCCTGCTGCCCTCAGTGAGGAGGCCATTGACCTCCTCAGGTCACTCACTGTTGGGCAGTCTACCATTGTGAATGCCATCCAGGGTGTAGAAAGGGAGTTGCAACACCGTAATGCATTCCTGGAGGGAGGTCAGGCTGCCCTTCATCGAACCTTGCAATCTCTGGCCTCAGCACTGATGGCAGCCATTGTCCCTGTGTCTAGCCTCCCCCCCAACTTCCTCCACCCAGACCAAGTCCCCTGTACCCCAGCCTATCCCAAGGACACCATCAGACTAGCATGCATACACCTCAACACACAAAAGTAGCACCCACATACAGACACAACAACATCCACTGCCTCTACTGTGTCCCCCTCCTCGTCGTCTCCCTCCTCCCTCCCAGTGTCATCTACACTCTCACCTGCATGCACTACATCAACAGGCACTAGGACTCGCACCAAAACACCCAGCACCACACCCCGCTCACCTGCACTCACCACCCCCACTACCATTTACACGTCCCCTGTGTCCACTCCCAGAGTGTCTGTGACACCCCCTCCCAAAGTGCACAAATGCGGGCACCCACACACCCAACATCCATCCACCTCACGACAGCCTCCAGTACCTGCACCTGCACCCAAATCACCTAAAGTTACACCTCCTACAACCACCTCTTCTTTCTCCACTCCCAGACCCCCTCCAGCTACCCATCCCAGTCTTCGTCAGCAACTCTTCCTCAGCAATGTTGACCTCTTTGCCACCACCCCCACCCCTCCAATTCATAGGTCCCGTAGTAGCACCTTAGCCAAACAAATTCCGGTACCAGTGGTGCGTGTTAAAAGTGTGTGGAGTGCACCGGCCACCAGGGCAGCCAGTGTGACACGGAGCCAAAGCACTGCCAGTCCACCCCCTGTAAAGCACCTTAGGCTGGAAAGTGGCCAACGGGACAGGGTGAAGACTCCTGGCGGTAAAACTGCTCAAAAGGGTCCCAGGGGGAGTGCCGAGTCAGCTATGACTCCTCCAAAGGTGGTCAAGGGCCAGAAGAAGTCTGCACAGTCTGGGAAGAGCAGCACGGTGGAGAAGGGCGCCATCCTCCCCGGCGGCCAGGACGCCACCGCTAGCACTATCGTCACTGGTCAGGAGACCACTGCCAGAGTCAGTGCCCAGGAGGGCAGCACTATCGTCACTGGTCAGGAGACCACCGCCGGAGTCAGTGCCCAGGAGGGCAGCACTATTGTCACTGGTCCGGAGACCACCACCGGAGTCAGTGCCCAGGAGGGCAGCACTATCGTCACTGGTCCGGAGACCACCGCCGGAGTCAGTGCCCAGGAGGGCAGCACAGTCGTCACTGGTCAGGAGACCACTGCCGGAGTCATTGCCCAGGAGGGCAGCACAATTGTCACTGGTCAGGAGACCACAGCCGGAGTCATTGCCCAGGAGGGCAGCACAATCGTCACTGGTCAGGAGAGCACCGCCAGTGTCAGTGCACTGGAGGGCAGCACTGTAGTCACTGGTCCGGAGAGCACCACCAGCGTTAGTGCCCTGTAGGGCCCCAGCAGCCAGAGCCCTGCTGGTCAATGAGGGACCGTCATGCCACACACCAATGCACAGGTCAGACAGCAAAGTCAAGCACCGCTGAACAGGGCATAGACCGCCATGGCAAAGCACCGCTGAACAGGGAAAAGACCGCCATGGTGAAGACCGCTGAACAGGGCAAAGCACCGCTGAACAGGTCAGAAACTGCAAAGTCAAGCACCGCTGAACAGGGCACAGACCGCCATGGTGAAGACCGCTGAACAGGGCAAAGTACCGCTGAACAGGTCAGACAGCAAAGTCAAGCACCGCTGAACAGGGCACAGACCACCATGGCAAAGCACCGCTGAACAGGGAAAAGCACTGCTGAACAGGTCAGACAGCAAAGTCAAGCACCGCTGAACAGGGCACAGACCGCCATGGCAAAGCACCGCTGAACAGGGAAAAGACCGCCATGGTGAAGACCGCTGAACAGGGCAAAGCACCGCTGAATAGGTCAGAAACTGCAAAGTCAAGCACCGCTGAACAGGGCACAGACAGCCATGGTGAAGACCGCTGAACAGGGAACAGACCGCCATGGTGAAGACCGCTGAACAGGGCAAAGCACCGCTGAACAGGTCAGATACTGCAAAGTCAAGCACCACTGAACAGGGAAAATACCACCAAATCAAGCATTGTTAGCCCATGTGCAGCTGGGACAGTGACGGAACAGGAACTGTCACGGGGAGCCTGATGCAGTCTGGGCACCAGCCCCCTCCAGAACCAGTGGAGACTGATATCCACTTGAGAGACTGTGGCTTTGCACTCCCCAGGATAAAGCAGTGGGCAAACCACCCACTTGAGAGACATGAGAGACTGTGGCTTTGCACTCCCCAGGATAAAGCAGTGGGCAAACCACCCACTGGAGTGACTTGAGAGACTGTGGCTTTGCACTCCCCAGGATAAAGCAGTGGGCAAACCACCCACTTGAGAGACTTGAGAGACTGTGGCTTTGCACTTCCCAGGATAAAGCAGTGGGCAAACCACCCACTGGAGTGACTTGAGAGACTGTGGCTTTGCACTCCCCAGGATAAAGCAGTGGGCAGACCACCCACTGGAGTGACTTGAGAGACTGTGGCTTTGCACTCCCCAGGATAAAGCAGTGGGCAAACCACCCACTGTAGAGACTTGAGAGACTGTGGCTTTGCACTCCCCAGGATAAAGCAGTGGGCAAACCACCCACTGGAGTGACTTGAGAGACTGTGGCTTTGCACTCCCCAGGATAAAGCAGTGGGCAAACCACCCACTAGAGTGACTTGAGAGACTGTGGCTTTGCACTCCCCAGGATACATCAATGGGCATGGATCCCCGTCGTGGATCTGGCATGGTGCTGTAATCCAGCTGAGGTGCCCCCCCCTTCCCTTCCCCCGAGGTGCCTGTTGTATTTCTATCTGATGCCCCTGCAGTGTTCTCTCCGTTTGTGGACAGGCATCTAGTGTGGGCCTCGCCCATGCATTTTGGGCCCAGTGGTCCACGGACATCTGGAATGTGTAAATATATCTGTATATATTAGCTTACTGTATTTTGATACATTACAATGTTTGACCTGATTTCCTTTTGTCTTTGCATTCTTCCGGGGGGGGTTGTTACTGTGCTGTTTGGAAATGCATTGGTGTGTGTGTTGTAGTAGGTGAGGGTCGGGTTGGGGGTGGGGGTGTTTCGTGTGTGTGTCCCTGACTTTTGCCTCCCCTATGTCGTAGATGCTGTACTCACCGTTGTCTTCGGCGCCTACGTAGATGGTGATCGTAGAGGAGCAGGTAGACAAGCGCAGGGAGTATTTGTAGTTCGGGCTCCATGGTGGCCTCCTTCGTCGTGGAGTGTGTTCAGGTGAGCGTTTTCTCATTGAAAGGCCTGTTTCCGCCGTGTTTTTATCCACGGTGAATCCGCCCCGAAAAAGGTGGCGGATTGGCGGGTTGTGATAGTGTGGGCGGTACTTTGTCTTCCGCCTGTCTGTTGGCGGTGACCGCCGCGCTGCTTGTCTGTACCGCCATGGCGGTCGGAGTGTTAAAGTGGCTGTCTATGTTGGCGGTTTCCGCCACGGTCATGATTCCCATTTTTGTTCCGCCGGCCTGTTTGCGGTATTACCGCAGCTTTAACACCGTCCGCCAGGGTTGTAGTGACCCCCTATGACTCTAGACACTTTACCACTGCTGATCAGTGCTAAAGTGCAAGTGTGCTCTGTCTAAAGTGTGTTGGTAATTGACTGGCATATTTGATTTTCTAGTAAGTCCCTAATAAAGGGCGCTATGTGTACCCAGGGCTTGTAGATCAAATGCTACTAGTGGGCCTACACTGATTGTGAAACCCACATGAGTAACCCTAAAAACATGTCTAAGACCTTGCACTGCAGTGTCTGTGTGTGCAGTTTTGAACTTCCAGTTCGACCTGGCAAGTGCACCCACTTGCGAGGCCCATACCTTCGCTTTTACTGCATGTAAGTCACCACTAAGGTAAGGCCAGGTCAGCCCCATGGGCAGGGTGTAGTGTATTTAGAAGGTAGGACTTGCACTGTTGCCTCTTACATGTCCAGATTGTGAAATACTGCTAAATTCAGTTGACACTATTGTCTATCTCCCCCATAGGGGAACATGGGGATTGCCTTGAAATATCATTTAAGTGTAATTTCCCATTGGGAGCAGACAGGGATGAGGAGTTTGGGTTCTCTGAACTCACAATTTAAAAATCTTTTGTGGAGTTGATTTTTTAATTGTAAGTTTGAAAATGCCACTTTTAGAAAGTGGGTAGTAAATACAAAAGGACAACCAAGTATGCCCTTGTAGATGTGGGTATGAATGTCAAAGATGAACAGGTGCCCAGAAGGGACTTATTCAGTGAAAGCCTATTATTACGTTAATGTTAGTTGTAAGATGTTCAAAGCACAACATCAAACCAAATTATAGTAGTAATAATAAATTCATGAGTCACTCAAATGAAGCAGATGTATAAATACATGTAATCATATTTTTTAAAGAATGATAAAATATCCAAATCCAATTATAAAAGGGTACAAAAACTAGAACCTTCAACCAAACATGGACAAGGCAACAGTCTTATAATCAAATAAGGGTGGCCTAATCCAAAGGTCCATGTGGGAGTAATTCACTAAGGAAGCTCATATAATGAAAATACATCCATCAAGGATTGTTCCACTGTTCATGGAGAGCTAGTAATGAAATGGGCTGTGTGGCAAAATGTCAGTCCAAGTTGCAGATGTCAATGGAATCATCCTCAAGACTTGTGGTTTGAGTGAAGAACAATGGTCTCCCTCTGGGAAATGAGATGGTGCAAGTTGAAAATACACCTGCATAGATCTTAATAAGGAGAAAAGAGAGAGGATAGAACCTTCACCACTGAAAATGAAGTGAGGAATAACCGTTGAGTGCTATAATCTGTGAACATGAAGTATCAATGCGCAAAGTGCAGAAGGCTTGTGTACAGAAAAAAAACATCAAACACGGACAAAGTATTTGAATCACCAGTAATGTGAGATAGAAACAACCAAAATCATTGTGCAGTGAGCAAATTGCAGGACTTACTAAGAACGTCAATATAAAAAAAATCTTACTATATAAATGGAGCACAATTCCTGAAAAATTTGAAGAAAATCCTGGAGGTTAAGCTCCAGACAATACTATCATCCATACTAAGGACTTTAAACACAATATGGTATGTCAGCAACATAGAGATGACAGCCAAAAAAGGTCAAAGAAAAACTCAGAGTGACTCAAAAACTGTATGGAAACAGGCTAATAAGTAGGAAACTACATAAGTCCACCATAGTCAAAATATACCCAGTAAGGAGCAAAATTAGAAAGTACCTTAGCATGTGGGTATACAATCAATACTCAATACTTTCCGGGATTGGTAAATGATACCTGGAGTAACAGGGATCAACCAGTCTCGCCAACATAGAACAGCTGTCTCAGTAGTTTGCATCGTCGTTCAGGAACTATATATGTGCGAATACACCTGAAAAAAGAGGCAAAGCACTCAAGAACTAGAGGACCACATGTCCCCATCTTGGGGGAAGGGGAAGATAACCCCATTGGATCATATTCAAAAAGGCACAGTAAATGTAGTGATGGATATATAAAACAAATATGGACCTCAATATAGATATAGAGGGATTGGCTGTCCCACTACAAGAACCATGTGTGGGTGGAAAAAGAAAGCAAAGCAAAAGCTCTCAATCCAGGCCACAATAGAAATGGATGTCATCTTAAATGTAGGACTAAGTTAGTCAGTAGTGCAAAGGAACATAGAAAAGGTTAGTATGCCATCACTGTGGTAGAAAATAAATAGACAAGATTTATCTAAGTCAACTGTGCGTACAAAAGCCCAATTTATATACAATTAGGCTTGGGAGATGGCAATCCTCGTAGAGTATGCAAATGGAAATAAATCATACTTACAGATGAGTTAAAGCAAAACAACAAGCAGTCTTATGCATCATTAATGTGTAAATGATGAAGTCACATATATATTCACAAATAGGCCATATGTTTGATGACAAAAATGATATGTATAAAAAAGTGACCTAATAGTCAAAAGCACAACAACATAATCCTTCAAACTAGAGATAACATAGATAGTTAAACAACATGAATACATGAGTAAAAACCAATGTGGGTATTATTGCAGTGTCTCTGTAAATCCACAACATAATGCAACCATGAGCATGAGGCATAAAGAATAGTTGTAAAGGTAGAATGTCTACAAAGTGATTAATGGTCCAACAAGAAGGTGTCATGTTTATATCAAGGTAGATTGAGGTGTGATATAAATGATAATCAAGTTCATATGGTTGCAAGTGAGAGCCACTCAATTGATGAAGTAAACCCTATTGGGGGCATGGGGGTGGATGGGGGGGTGGAGAGCATTCTCAGTATTTTATTGGTGTCAGTATTTTATTAGGCCTTTCCACCAGGCTTTCCCAGGTGGTTATAGACAGTAAAAATGGCTATGTTTGTCCATCCTATTTGAGCAGATTGACATGTAGCCAATGATCCGACGACCCTGTTGGGTCATCGAAAACGTTTGGCTATAGTGGTGACGGAGTAGTCACAGCCAAAGCCAAACCTTTGGTCCGCCCACCTCTAAACCTGGCAGGTGTCCCACTGTGCTGATGGGTAATAACTCTGTTGTAATTGGCCATTAATTATGTAACCCCATTGCTGTGTTTTTGCTTTGCGCTTGCTGAATGTTGTAGGCATGTATTGATAGCTGACATGGTCATCTCACTCTCAATCGGGCAAGATGACTATAGCAATGACCTGGAGTACACTAAGTGGACAGACTTCAGGTCAAAGGTTTACACTTGTATAGCCAGCAGAGATGTAAACCTGGTGCTTCCCTTCACTCTAAATAGAGCAATGGACTCACAAGTTTGGCTATTCTAGAAAATTGCTGATTTACAGCAACAGTCTGGATCTCTCAAACTCTAAATCAGCCCAATTTACAACATTTTTAGTATCTAAGGCAGCATTTGCTTTGAACAGAACACATGTAATGTGCTTTGCTTTGACCAAATTGATGTGTTGAGGACACATATTAACAAGCCCCTTGGGCTGCCAGTGCATCACTTTTTCACATATAAAAATTGACTCACCGGCAGTGCAAGGGGCTTGTGAATATGCCCCATAGTATTTTTCTCATCCTTGTTAACTGGCTGATTACGAGTTTGGCTGTCCCTCCTCGCCACCGCAAGGTGGTGATGTCCCCACCATATTACAGTGTTCCCGCCGAGCTGACCAGCAGGAACATTGTGATATGCGCTCCCGCAGGGAGCCGAGGCCAATATCCTAACACTCCAGCACCCTCAGAATGAGCACTGTCTGCAAAGCAGACAGAGCATATTCCAATGGTGCTGGGCAGGGGGGACCCTGCACTGTCTACAACATGGTCATGGGCATTGCAGGGGCCCCCCTGTAGCTCCCAGAACTTTCTTTCTGGATGTTTATTTGTGGTGGGGTCCCCACCATGAAATGACTGGCAGAAGGATGGGTTGTAATCAGCAAGGCTGTACTGACTTCAGTGCTGGTATGCCTGGTTGCAAGCCTGACTGCCATTTTGCTGTTGGGAACTATGTCCCAAGCGGGGACGGCAGTCCGACTGCCAAAGTCTGATTACCACCAAACTCATAATGAGGCTCATCATCTGTAATCATTTGCTTGGTGTGAGGTTTAGTACCTGCACTGTAACTTTAGGAAATGCAGATTTACTCAGCTTTTATGCTTATGATATGGAAACATTTTTACACATTAAGGGGCATATTTATACTCTGTTTGCACCGAATTAGAGTCATTTTTATTTACTCTAATTCGGTGCAAAACTAACTCTATATTTATACTTTGGTGCTAGACCCCTCTAGCACCAAATTTATGGAGTTAAAGTCATTTTTTGAAATTGGAGACCTACCTTGCCTTAATGAGATGCAAGGTAGGCGTTCCCGTGCAAAAAATTACTCTATGGCCTTAATGCCATATTTAGGGGCATATTTACACTCTGCTGCATATTTATACTCTGTTGCACCGAATTAGTGTCATTTTTTTTACTCTAATTCAGTGCAAATCTAACTCCATATTTATACATTGGTGCTAGACCCGTCTAGCACCAAGGCCCTGATTTATACTTTTTTTGCACCGCATTAACGTCATTTTTTGATGCAAAAGTGGCGCAAACTTACAAAATATTGGCCCTTATTTATACTTTTTGCTGCAAAACTGCACTAACTCAGTTTTGCACCAAAAAGTTTAGCACCAGTTTGCACCACTTCTGTGCACCAGCCGGGAACCATATTTATGGAATGGGGCAAGCCGGTGCAAAGGGTAGGCTAGAGTTTTAAAAATGACTTTAGTCGGGTGGGGCTGGCAGTATAGAAGAAGAGGGTTTAGCACCAAAAAATGGCTTTAGGCAGGTTAGAGTAAAATAAATGACTCTAACCAGATTAGCGTCATTTTATGGTGCTAAACCTACCATGCCACATGACTCCTGCCTTAGAAAAGGCAGGAGTCATGCCCACCACCCCAATGGCCAGCACAGAGGACAGGGGTCCCCTGGGCATGGCCAGTGCACCCTGTGCCATGTATGGGGGCTCATTTCCGGGCCCCCTATGGCACTTTCAAAAATAAAATGCACTTACCTGTACTTACCTGGGATGGGGTCCCCCATCCTCGCAGTCCCTTTAGTGTGGGTGGGGGTGCCCCTGGGGCTTAGGGAGGGCACCTCTGGGCTTATTCCATGGTGTTCCACCATGGAAATAGGCCCACAGGTACCCTAACGCCTGCCCTGACCCAGGTCTTAAAAAATGGGGCAAAGCAAGCTTTGCCCCATTTTTTGACCCCTCTTCCCTGCCTTGCACCATTTTTGCAAGGGAGTATAAATATGGCGTTAAGGCCATAGAGTCATTTTTTGCACGGGAACGCCTACGTTGAATCTCATTAAGGCAAGGTAGGTTTCCACTTCCAAAAAATGACTTTAACTCCATAAATTTGGCGCTAGACGGGTCTAGCACCAAAGTATAAATACGGAGTTAGTTTTGCACTGAATTCGAGTAAAAAAACGCTAATTCAGTGCACACAGAGTATAAATATGCCCCTTACCGTCAAAAAATGATGCTAATCTGGTCAGAATCATTTATTTTGACTCAAAACTGCCTAACGTCATTTTTTTTTTTAAGCTAGCCTACCCTTTGCACCAGCTTGCACCATTCCATAAATATGGTTCCCAGCTGGTGCTAAAAAATGGTGCAAGCCGGTGCAAAACCTTTTGGTG
Organism: Pleurodeles waltl; assembly: GCF_031143425.1. Taxonomy (NCBI): domain Eukaryota; kingdom Metazoa; phylum Chordata; class Amphibia; order Caudata; family Salamandridae; genus Pleurodeles; species Pleurodeles waltl. The sequence continues at coordinate 846,465,625 of NC_090436.1, forward strand.
CAAAACTGCGTTAGTGCAGTTTTGCACCAAAAAGTATAAATAAGGCCCTGAACGTTTAAGATTTGTCTTATTTAACTTGCATTTCATAAAATTGTTTCTTTCACAAATTTGGCAGATGTAGTCAAGGAGGAAGTGTACGCTATCTCTATCAGTTACACATACAGCCTGAAGCCATGGCAACACCTATTTAGCAGAAGAGTGCACTTTGCTCAAAGTAGGGATAATCTGCTACAATGAGGGTGATTAGATTAACAAGACCTGTTGACTAAAATTGTGAGGAATATCTGTTTTTTCAGAACTGCTATATCGTGCAACACAAAACTTTCAGAGTTTGCCTCCATGGTATTAAGAATTTACTGCCCTGTACATTACAGATATTAATGTTACCCTTCCTAAATTATATCAATTTGCCTTGCTGAGATTCAACCTTCTGCCGATACAGCTGCAACTGTGCTAAACAACATAATGAGAAATTAATACTCATTGAGAATCTGAAATTATGAGAGACGTTTTATGTTGGACTATAGGTCAGTTCTGAAATAAGTGTTGTGAACTAACTTAAAGTTGTATGTTTTTATTTGTGGCTTTTTGTTTCTCTGATATTTAGAAAGGGTACACTAGGCTGCATGCCTTCAATGTTCAGCCTTTACTTTCCATTATTTTTAACATTACATTTTCTTTTGTTATCCTCTGGCAACACAGATATATGCACCAATACATAAATGCAAGATAAAATAAGACAATCCCAGAATAGAAGTCCATACTCAGAGCATCAACAGTGACAATATGACCAGGATTTCAATTGCTAGGCTAGCACCATAGCTAATACAGAACAGGCTGCATGATAGTGCGTACTGAAAGAATTTAAACATCCTTGAGAGAGGACCAAAACAGACTCTGCCAACAACCTAGTGGTAAAGCCAATGTGGCGTATATAGATGTATTATATAGGAATAGTGTGGGAAAACTGTGCTGATTGCAGAAGCCCCTCAATTGTTGCCCCCATTTTTAGCTGACACTGGTGTGTCCTGACTCTGGCTGTACCCTGGGAACTACTAGTCAGTCCCAGGGACAGTGCTCTGGTAAAAATGCTATATGCAAATTAGGCCTAATTTTTGTTGGCTCTGACAACCTACCTATAAGTCCCTAGTATATGGTAGGGCATGTAGGTTTATGGACCCTAGGGTAGATAGGGCAGCCCTGGGTGCACTGCAGTGGTCCCTGTGGTCATTGTAAAGGCAGGCCTGCTTGTTCGCTGCTTTTGAGTTCAAATTAATGACCAAATTCGACTTTGGAATTAAAAGTACTTCCAAAGTCTCACTCTACCTTATTTTTGCATGTAGGTCACCCCCAAGGCCTGCCCTAGGTGTCCCGAGTGTTGGGTGCAGTGTACATATAAAAGAGACTTTATGAAAGGATGTTGTATAAACCCTGGTCCCAAATTAATTCTTCCCCATTGTAGTCAACAGGTCCTACAGGCTAACATTGGGAGACATTATTTTACAATAATAAAGGGGGTCATTACAACCCTGGTGGACGGTGTTAAATCGGCGGTAAGACCGCAAACAGGCTGGCGGAAAAAAAAGGGAATTATGACCGTGGCGGAAACCGCCAACAAAGACAGCCACTTTAACACCCCGACTGCCACGGTGGTAAAGACAAGCAGCGCGGCGGTCACCGCCAACAGACAGACGGGAGACAAAGTACCGCCCACAGTATCACAACCCACCAATCCGCCACCTTTTCCGGGGCGGATTCACCGTGGATAAAAACACGGCGGAAACAGCCATTTCAAAGGGAAAATGCTCACCTCAACACACTCAACGAGGAAGGAGGGCACCATGGAGCCGGAACTCCAAATACTCTCTGCGATAGTCTTCCTGCTCCTCTACGATCATCAGCAACGCCGGTGCCGAAGACATCGGTGAGTACTGCACCTACGACATAGGGGAGGGGGGAGGCAAAAGTCAGGGACACACACACGCAACACCCCCACCCCCACCCCGACCCTCACCCACTACACACACACACACCAATTCATATCTAAACATCACAGTAACAACCCCCAAACCCCCCGGAAGAATGCAAAGACAAAAGGAAATGAGTTGAACCATTGTAATGTATCAAAATACAGTAAGCTAATATATACAGATATATATACACATTCAACCAAATATACATCACGATTAGTAGTGCAGGTATGCACCATTCAATGTCCGTGGACCACTGGGCCCAAAATGCATGGGCGAGGCCCACATCAGATACCTGACCAAAAACGGAGAGAACACTGCTGGGGCATCAGATCAAAATACAACAGGCACCTCAGGGGGAAGAGAAGAGGGGGCACCTCAGCCGGATGACAGCACCATGCCAGATCCACGACGGGGCACCATGCCCATTGATGTATCCTGGGGAGTGCAAAGCCACAGTCTCTCAAGTCTCTACAGTGGGTGGTTTGCCCACTGTACCATCCTGGGGAGTGCAAAGCCACAGTCTCTCAAGTCTCTACAGTGGGTGGGTTGCCCACTGTACCATCCTGGGGAGTGCAAAGCCACAGTCTCACAAGTCCTTTCAGTGGGTAGTTTGCCCACTGTACCATCCTGGGGAGTGCAAAGCCACAGTCTCACAAGTCTTTTCAGTGGGTGGTTTGCCCACTGCTTTATCCTGGGGAGTGTAAAGCCACAGTCTCACAAGTCTTTTCAGTGGGTGGTTTGCCCACTGTACCATCCTGGGGAGTGCACAGCCACAGTCTCACAAGTCTTTTCAGTGGGTGGTTTGCCCACTGTACCATCCTGGGGTGTGCAAAGCCACAGTCTCACAAGTCTTTTAAGTGGGTGGTTTGCCCACTGTACCATCCTGGGGAGTGCAAAGCCACAGTCTCTCAAGTGGATGACAGTCTCCACTGGTTCTGGAGGGGGACTGGTGCCCAGAGTGCTTCATCCTGTTAAGGACAAAGGTATTGGATGCTGTTCTCCAATGGTTCTGGAGGGGGACTGGTGCCCAGAGTGCTTCATCCTGTTAAGGACTGAGGTAGTGGATGCTGTTCTCCACTGGTTCTGGAGGGGGACTGGTGCCCAGAGTGCTTCATCCTGTTAAGGACTGAGGTAGTGGATGCTGTTCTCCACTGGTTCTGGAGGGGGACTGGTGCCCAGAGTATTTCATCCTGTTAAGGACTGAGGTAGTGGATGCTGTTCTCCACTGGTTCTGGAGGGGGACTGGTGCCCAGAGTGCATCACTCTCCCCGTGACGGTCCCAGTTCCGTCACTGCCACTGCCACACATATGCTACCAGTGCTTGACTTGGCGGTGCTTGCCCTGTTCAGCGGTGCTTGCCACAGCGGTCTTTGCCCTGTTCAGCGGTGCTTGACTTTGCAATTTCTGACCTGTTCAGCAGTGCTTGCCATGGCGGTCTTTGCCCTGTTCAGCAGTGCTTGACTTTGCAGTTTCTGACCTGTTCAGCGGTGCTTGCCATGGCGGTCTTTGCCCTGTTCAGCGGTCTTTGCCCTGTTCAGCGGTGCTTGACTTTGCAGTTTCTGACCTGTTCAGCGGTGCTGGCCATGGCGGTCTTTGCCCTTTTCAGATGTGCTTGACTTTGCAGTTTCTGACCTGTTCAGCGGTACCTGCCATGGCGGTCTTTGCCCTGTTCCGCGGTCTTTGCCCTGTTCAGCGGTGCTTGACTTTGCAGTTTCTGACCTGTTCAGCGGTGCTTGCCATGGCGGTCTTTGCCCTGTTCAGCGGTCTTTGCCCTGTTCAGTGGTGCTTGAGTTTGCAGTTTCTGACCTGTTCAGCGGTGCTTGCCATGGCGGTCTTTACCCTGTTCAGCAGTGATTGCCCTGTTCAGCGGTGCTTGACTTTGCTGTCTCTGACCTGTGAAGCGGTGTTTGCCATGGCGGTCCCTCATTGCCCAGCGGGGCTGTGGCTGCCGGGGCCCTCCTGGGCACTGACTCTGGCGGTGGTCTGCTGACCAGTGACGATTGGACTGCCCTCCTGGGCACTGACTCTGCCAGTGGTCTCCTGACCAGTGATGATGGGACTGCCCTCCTGGGCACTGACTCTGGCGGTGGTCTCCTGACCCGTGACGATCGGACTGCCCTCCTGGGCACTGACTCTGGCGGTGGAGTCCTGGCCAGTGACGATCGGGCTGGCGGTGGCCTCCTGGGCAGCGGGGATGATGGCGGCCTTCTCGGCCGTGCTGCTCTTCCCAGACTTTGGCGCTTTCTTCTGCCCCTTCCCCACCTTGGGAGGAGTCACAGCTGAGTCGACACTCCTCCCGGGACCCTTGTTAGCAGCTTTGCCGGCTGGATTCTTCCTCCTATCCCGTCGGGCACTGTCCAACTTTTGGTGCATCACGGGGGGGACTGGCTGTGCTTTGGCTCCGTGTCACACTGGCTGCCCTGGTGCCGGGTGCACTCCACATACCTCTAACAGGCACCACTAGTACCGGAGATTTTTTGTCTGAGGTGCTAGTACGGGACCTATGAATTGGAGGGGAGGGGTGGGAAAGAGGTCAACATTGCTCAGGAAAAGTTTCTGACGAACACTGGGATGGGTAGCTGAAGGGGGTCTGGGAGTAGAGGAGGTGGTTGTAGGAGGTGTAACTTTTGTGGCTTTGGGTGCAGGTGCATGTTCTGGAGGCTGTCGTGAGGTGGATGGATGTTGGGTGTGTGTGCCCACGTTTGTGTACTTTGGGAGGGGGCGTCACAGACACACTGGGAGAGGACACAGGGGACGAGTAAATGGTAGTGGGGTGGTGAGTGCAGGTGAGCTGGGTGTGGTGGTGGGTGTGCTGGTGTGAGTCCTAGTGGCTGTAGTGGTAGTGCATGCAGGTGAGAGTGTAGACGACACTGGGAGGGAGGAGGGAGATGACGAGGAGGGGGACACAGTGGAGGCAGTGGATGTTGCTGTGTCTGTATGTGGGTGATGCTTGTTTGAGTGAATGTGGGATGTGTGGTGCCTATGTTTGCCTGAGCTTCCCTTGTGTGTTGACGTGTGTGCAGGCTGGTCTGATGGTGTGCTTGGGAGAGGCAGAGGTACAGGGGATTGGGTCTGGGTGGAGGAAGTTGGAGGAGGGAGGCTAGAGACAGGGACAATGGCTGCCATCAGTGCTGAGGCCAGAGATTGCAGGGTTCGATGATGGGCAGCCAGACCAGAATGAATGCCCTCCAGGAATGCATTACTGTGTTGCAACTCCATTTCTACACCCTGGATGGCATTCACAATGGTAGACTGTCCAACAGTGAGTGACCTGCGGAGGTCAATGGCCTCCTCACTGAGGGCAGCAGAGGTGACAGGGACAGGGTCTGAGGTGCCTGGGGCGAAGGTGATGCCCACCCTCCTGGGTGAGCGGGCACGGGCGAAGGCTGAGGGGCTGCTGGGAGGGCGGTGCTGGTAGGGGGGGTGGCGGCTGTACCTGTAGAAGTGGGGGGCACAGATGTTGCCGCCACCACAAGGGAGCTCCCATCGGAGGATGAGTCTGTGTCGCTGGTTGCTGATCCAGTGACCGCCGTGAAGCTCCCCTCGCCCTCCGTCCCACTGGTGTATTCTGAGTCCGTGGTGTGGCCTCCATGGCCATGTGGGATGCAGCCCCCTCATGCTCCGGTGCCACTGTACCGTCGCCTGATGATGTTGATGCACAAAAGAACAGGGAGAGCACAAAAAGGGGGGGACGACAGAAGAAAGACAGGTTAAGTGCATGGCTTACCACTACTGTTGGCGGACAATGCAGAGACAGCAGCCCCCTGCACTACGCCGAGCTGTTGGGTTCTACAGATGCAGTTCCTGGGATGTGGCCTACATGGCTATGGTGGACATCTGCACACATAGATGACACAGGGGCATGTATACCTGTACTTGGCACTCTACAGAGGTTGGGTGGAGTGGCACATGGCCTGCATTACGGAGGGGCCTAGCCTACGGAACTCGGCTTGGCCTAGGGAAACCCACAGCCCTCCTCCCCCACCCAAACACCTCCACTGCGTGCAAAGTCAGCTGAATGAGAGTGTACTCACCCCCTTGTGTCTGCTGTGATGCCCTCAAACGCCCATCCAACTCAGGGTAAGCCGCCGCCAGGATCCGGAACATCAGGGGGGTCATGGTGCGACGGGCACCCCTCCCACGTTGGGAGGCCATCCCCAGCTGAGCCTCCGCCGTCTTCTTGCTCCAGCGGCGAATGTCCTCCCATCTTTTACGGCAGTAGGTGCTCCGTCTCTGGTGGACCCCAAGGGTCCGGACGTCCTTGGCGATGGCACGCCAAATATCCTTCTTCTGGTGGGCGATTACCTACATGACATGTACAGGGGAAGAAGAGAAGTCATTACCAACTGCACCGTTGAAGTGAGTGGCCCACATCCCTACCCTTGCCATGTGGCACATGCATTCACAGTCCTTCATGCTCGCAGAACTCTGACCCCTTCCTTCTTACAACCAGCCTTCTTCACCCAGGCATAGCCCATACAACTTGCACCCTATGTACTCACTTGTTGGTCTGGAGGACCGTAGAGTAGCGTGTACTGGGGGAGGACCCCGTCCAAGAGCTTCTCCAACTCCTGTGCAGTGAAGGCAGGGGCCCTTTCCCCAGACGCAAATGCCATTGTCTCTTCCAGACCGAGGTCACAGCAGCACTTGCAGTATAGGTCCTCTCCTGTCGAAGATCAGGTATCGAGTGATTCAACAGATAGAAAATGGCAGTCACGTCCGCGGCAGTGATGTCCGCGGCGGTGCGTATCATCATCGCCGGCGCACTTCGTCATTGGCTCCTGGGACCCATAGGGTCCAATGTTAACCAATGCAGCATTGCGCAGCGGTCTTTGACCGCCTACCGCGACGGTGTACAACGCCAGCGAAGTAACCTCACATCCCTTTGTCCCAGTTTAGAGGTCAGACAGCCACCATTTCAGGGGCCCACATGGCTTCATTTTCAACTGTGTCACACATACCTGGGCCTGAACTCAACACACATACAGACAACTTTTTGGATTATGTTTCGTGTTCTGTGTAGCTGTGGGTACATACCTCTGAGTTGCTTGACTCTGTGGTTGCTTTTGTCCTTCCTAGGCACCATCAGCTGGGGCATGTGAGGAGATGGCGGAATCCTCCGGTGTACCGACTGTAGGTGGATCTGTTGACAATGGAGGAGCGACATTTAATCATCACCTACAGGTTTGACTGTGCCACAATCCAGGAACTGTGTACCCAGTTGGAGCCAGACCTGATGTCAGCAATCTGCCATCCCACAGGCATCCCCCCTCAAGTGCAGGTGCTATCAGTGCTCCATTTCCTTGCAGGTGGGTCATTTCAAACAACAGTGGCCATGGCATCAGGGATGTCCCAGCCTATGTTTTCCAATGTGTTGTCCAGAGTGTTGTCTGCCCTGCTGAAACACATGAGAAGCTACATCGATTTCCCTCAGGTGGAGGATTTGGCTACTGTTAAAGGTGACTTCTATGCACTTGGACATATCCCTAACATCATAGGTGCCATTGATGGGACCCATGTAGCTCTGGTCCCCCCCCATAGGAGTGAACAGGTGTACAGGAACCGGGAGAGTTATCATTCGATGAATGTACAGATGGTATGTTTGGCAGACCAGTACATCTCCCAGGTAAATGCTATGTTCCCTGGCTCTGTGCATGACGCCTACATCCTGCGGAATAGCAGCATCCCTTATGTGATGGGTCAATTCCAGAGGCACTGTGTGTGGCTACTAGGGGACTCTGGTTACCCCAACCTGTCATGGCTATTGACCCCAGTGAGGAATCTCAGGACAAGGGCAGAGGAACGCTACAATGAGGCCCATGGGCGGACTAGGAGGGTGATCGAATGCACCTTCGGCCTCCTGAAGGCCAGGTTCAGGTGCCTCCATATGACAGGTGGTTCCCTATTCTACTCACCAAGGAAGGTGTGCCAGATTATCATCGCCTGCTGTATGATTCACAATCTTGCTTTGCGACGCCAGGTGCCTTTTCTGCAGGAGGATGGTCCACATGACGGTGTTGTGGCAGCTGTGGAGCCTGTAGACAGTGATGAGGAGGAAGCAGAGGAAGAAGACATTAACAACAGGGACTCAGTCATACAGCAATATTTCCAGTGACACACAGGTGAGAACACTTTCTTGACTACTACAAGTACTTTCACAATTCTACCTCTATCCTGTCTGTCAATTTCAACCAGTATTTGGTAACTGAGTTGTACATTTCCATTACGGTTTCACAGGTGTGGTTACCAACATGTGTCATCTGCTTGCATCCTTCATGGACTTGTGATGTGTGACATAGGTATGTTGACATTACTATTGAGTACGGATTTTGTCACTGTCATGGATAATACACTTTTTCTGAATCACAGACTGACTCCAGATTGTTTTGTGCTTCAAGGGTGTTTAATGAAGTGCTAATTATTGGAGGGGGTGGTAAAATGGTGAGGGGTGATGGTGGAGGAATGTCCATGGCAGAGTCCAGTCTATTAGTCTCACAGGTGCACTGCCCATATGGGCATAGGAAGTGGAGCTGGGGCAGTTCCAATATGGACAGGGGTACAAAGTGGGACAGTGGGATGACAATCAGGGTGCTCTCATTTCCTGGCGGGGGTCTTGCCATCGTGCTCTGTCCTGTTCCTGGATCTCAGTGACCGCTTGCGGGGTGGTTCTCGGTCTGCAGGGGGTGAGTTGCTGGTGTGATGGTCCTGTGGCGGGGCGTCCTGACCACTAGTGCCGGCGGAGGTGGTGGGCAGTTCATCGTCCATGCTAGTGTCAGGGGCCCCTTGGAGTGCCACGGTGTACCTCATGGTGTTCTGTATGTCCTTCAGCACCCCTACGATGGTGCCCAGGGCGGAGCTGATGGTTCTGAGTTCCTCCCTGAAGCCCAAATACTGTTCGTCCTGCAGGCGCTGGGTCTCCTGAAACTTGGCCAGGACTGTAGCCATCGTCTCCTGGGAGTGGTGGTATGCTCCCATGATGGAGGAGAGAGCCTCGTGGTGAGTCGGTTCCCTTGGCCTGTCCGCCCCCGTCGCATGGCAGCCCTCCCAGTTCCCCTGTGTTCCTGTGCCTCCGTTCCCTGGACCGTGTGCCCACTACCACTGTCCCCAGGTCCCTGTTGTTGTTGGGGTGGTGGGTTATCCTGGGTTCCCTGTAGTGGTGGACACACAGCTGATTGACGTGTCCTGGGTACGGAGGTATGGGCCCGCTGGGTGGGTGCTGTGCTGGTGTTTCCAGAGGGTGGAAGGTCTGTGTTAGGCTGTGCCTGTGCAAGGGGAACTGACTGTCCCGAGGCACACGATGGTCCGGGCTGGTCATCCGGATCCAGTTGGCCAGAGCTGCTGTCATCACTGTGGGCCTCTTCAGTGGGAGGGGTAAAGATGTCTGCACCCTCCTGTCTGGTGACGTTAGGTAGTGGTCCTGCAGGGGTGTAAAAGCATGAATATTGCATGTGTGTGTGTCATGGTGTGCAATGGGTGGGTGAGCGTGTACCCCAGTGCTAGCATTCCTGTGTGGGGGCTTGTGTGATGATGGTTGGGGGGGTGTTATGGGTATGTGCAGTGGGCATGCTTTAGTGAGGGGTGTCCATGCTTTGTTGTGTCATGCAGGGCTTGGTGTTGTGGTGGGTGGTTTGTGTTATTAGTACATTAGCGAGGAGTTGGAGTGATAGGGGAGGGGGTGAGGGTGGGGGTGTGTGATAGCATGCAGGTAGGGTGGGGAATATGATAGTTAAGATTTGACTTACCAGTGTCCATTCCTCCACCGACTCCTCCGAGGCCCTCAGGATGCATAATGGTCAAGACCTGCTCCTGTTAGTTGTGGGGGAGGAGCTGGGGGTCTGCCGCCAGTCCACTGTACCGCGATGTTGTGCCTGGAGACCACGGAACGCACCTTCCCCCGTAGGTCGTTCCACCTCTTCCTGATGTCGTCCTGATTTCTTGGGTGCTGTCCCACTGTGTTGATCCTGTCGACTATTCTTCGCCATAGCTCCATCTTCCTAGCTATGGAGGTGTGCTGCACCTGTTATCCAAACAGCTGTGGCTCTACCCGTACGATTTCCTCCACCATGACCCTGAGCTCCCCCTCGGAGAACCTGCGGTGTCTTCGCCGTCCCAAGGGGTGGTGTAGGTGATGTGTGGGGTGGTGTATGTGGTGATGAGTGTGGTGATGTGTAGTGGTGTTTTGTGTGTGGATGTTGTGTGGGTGATGGTGTTGTGTGCCTCTGTGTGGTGGGGTTGTCTATTCTGTGCTCTCTCTCTGGCCTTCGTCAATCAGTTTTGGTCGTAGGGGTTTGTGGGTGATGTGGGTGTGTGTTTTATATTGTGTTGGGTGTGTGGGAGTGGTGTTTGTATGTGTATCAGGTGTGTGTATTTGGAAATTGTCCAATGTGGCGGTGTTTTGGAGATGTGTGTGTATTTTAAGCGCAGCGGTGTGTACCACCAATGGAATACCGCGGTTGAAAGACCGCCACATGGATTCGTGGGTCGTGATAGCATGGGCGTGTTTCTGTTGGCGTGACGGTGGAGGTTTTGTTTTTGCCAGTTTATCACTGACCTTTGGTGTGGCGGACTTGTGTGGGTGTCTGAATTTCGGCAGATTCCGAGATGTGGGTCATAATAGCTGTGGCGGATATCCGCGGCCGCGGCGGTGTATTGGCGTCTTCTGCACGGCGGTAAGCAGCTTTTACCGCCAATGTTGTAATGAACCCCAAAGTCTTATTTCCAATAGAGATGAGCTACATATTGTAAGTCTGGTACCAAATTAAATGCTTTAACAAATCCAACAACTTGTCAATGTTGAATTTAATATAACTAGCCCAGGGAAAGAGCTTTAGAACTCTTTCTAAAAGTTAGCAAATTTAGCCCTGTATTGCCCTTTCCTGACTGGTCAGTCTCTGGCAGCCTGAGCCAGGCTTCCTTAATGAGGTGTGAAGTGGCTTGGACTGAGACAAAGGAAGCATCTGGTGGGTGGAGAACTGCTGCATCCATGACCTTCTCCCTGACCCTTCTACATCGCATTATTAATAAGGCAAAACGGGATGGAGCTCCAGGCCCTAACAATATTATGCAGGCCTTGTTTAAACAGGATATTACCTTTTCAGCCGATCATCTTGTAAACCTCTTCAATTATTGTGTTCTGTCCTTAAGGATCTGTGAGTCGTGGCACAGTGCCATCATCCATCCAATCCATAAAAGAGGCTCAATGTCTGATCCAGCCAAAATCAGGCTGATTGCCCGCCTCGGTGACGAGGCTAAGTTCTATGCTAGTCTTCATCTTGAAGATCTCCGATCCTGGTTTGATTTGAATGCCTTAATTTCCATCTCCCGAACAGGGTTTTTGACTACATTAGGTACGTCCACAAACTTACTAGCCTTATCCATTCTGATGGACAAGACTTATTTATCGGGCTTGGTGGTGCATTGTTGTTTTGTTGATTTCAAGGCTGCCTTTGATCGTGTTCCCAGGAGCTTTTTATGGGTGAAATTATGAAATTGGGGAATTCTTGGGAGCCAATATTGAACTACACACTGTGGCCTGGGTCCGTATTAAATCTGGAGTCAGTATTGTGGCTTGAAATCAGTGTGATTGATGTGAAAGGGTCCCATTATCGCTTTCTGGCCGATTGCAGAGAGCTATTAAAAGCTGACAAGCTTTGGGCTGCTAATCTTCCTCAATCTTCATTTAAACTTGGTATGAAGAAAAGTATTCAGCTCTGGTCTTATCACTCTGGTTGAGCTCTTCTTGCAAATCGTAAACACGCTTGGTCAGTCATTAATTCATTTCAGCCTGATTCTCCAGTTGGTGACATTTCCTTCACTTACAATGCTCATCGGAAAGAGACACTCTTGGCCCTTAGGATGGGTGATTGGGTTTTTCTGAAGCATCTTCCCATATGGCGTTCAGTCCCAGGGGGAAAGCAGTATCAGGTAAGAATCCCTTGAGCATGTGGTTTGCCTGTGTCCGTCCCTGCTTCAGGACCCTAGAACCCTGTTACGGAAAAGTAGAATGAGTTAGGGGTCCGCTCCTGTCAACAGGCTGTTATACTGTCTCTGGATCCCAGGAATACAATGTTGAAAGTTCTAGTGATTACATGTATTAAGGCCGCTTTGGATACATTTCTTCAGGGCACTGTGTGCACAGTTTAATGTGCTCTTGCTCCGCTGTAGATGAATCATTCCTGTGTACATACTGAGCTCTTATTGGGTGTTCCTAGTGGTTGATTAATAAGCGCATGTTAGCAATTTAAGGGCCTGGGTTTTGTCGTTGGGTGGGCGCTGGGACCTCCAGGGGGTCGGGAAAAATTTGTAAAGATTATGGGCCTCATTCTGACCTTGCCGCCCGCCAAAGTACCGCCGTCAGAATACCGCTGCGCGGTCAAAAGACCGCCGCGGTAATTCTGAGTTTCCCGCTGGGCTGGCGGGCGACCGCCAGAAGGCCGCCCGGCAGCCCAGCGGGAAACCCCCTTCCATGAGGATGCCGGCTACGAATGGATCCGGCGGAGTGGAAGGGGTGCGACGGGTGCAGTTGCACCCGTCGCGATTTTCTGTTTGGTTGGCAGACACTGAAAATCTTGGTGGGGCCCTGTTAGGGGGCCCCTGCAGTGCCCATGCCAGTGGCATGGGCACTGCAGGGGCCCCCAGGGGCCCCGCGACACCCGTTACCGCCATCCAGGTTCTGGCGGTCAAAACCGACAGAGCCAGGCTGGCGGTAAGGGGGTCGGAATCCCCATGCAGCGCCGCCATGGAGGATTCCCCAGGGCAGCGGGAAACCGGCGGGACACCGCCGATGATTATGATGATTATACTATTTGTCATATATCTGTTTCTTGGATTTTTCAATTTTTAACATTAAATGTATTGTCTATGTTAATTAATATTTTTTTGTATAGGTATCTATGTATATACATATATATATATATATATATACGTATATATATATATATATATATATATGTAAATGTATATATTGTGTAGTAGCGGTCGCCACTAGATAGTTATAGTTAAGACCTACTTTCTATAGACATTTGCATGTCTATATTTTTGGCGCTGCTTGACGAATCTTCACAAAAAAAATTGAAAAAAGTTTGACAGTCATGTGAGCTGCTGTCTGGAAAATTTCAGGGTGATCTGTCAAGTGGGGGCCAAGAAAAAAGGGTGGGTGGAATTTAGAGCTTTTCCAATGTTAATTCCCATAGTGAAATTGAACATCAATAGCGCAAAAACCACTGGACGGAATCGCACTAAATTTGGGAGAAAGGTAGCTCTTGGTCAAGAAAGAGCCCTTTTTGTTATTTGCTGTAAATCTGTTCAGTAGTTTTTGAGAAATTTAAAGAAATTCAAATGTGTATATATAAGGACACAAAGGATTTGCAACCCTTTTGCGAATCCTCACGCCCCGAGGAATACTGTAATTGGCTGGCTGCAACCTGTTCAGAAAGTTGAGGTGGCCATTTTATGAACCTGGGCACAGACCCAAGGGATGGAAATAGGGGATCATTGTTACAGAAGGGGTCAGAGGAGAGGTCTCTCTCCTCTGACCCTTCCGTTACAATGATCCCCTATTGTGAACATTAAAGGATGTGCGAGGGCACAAAATAGTAAAAGCCTTTATTTTGGACACGATCAGGGAGTCTCAAACCCATCGCGACTTTCAGCGCTGCCCCCGTATCAAGCCACGATAGAGTTGTGACTGCAAACCTGTTCTGAAAGTTGCATCCGTCATTTTATGAACTGGGGTACGGTCCCAGAGAATGGAATTGGGGGATCATTATAACAGAAGGGGTCAGAGTAGAGGTACTCTGACCCCATATGAACACTAAAGGATGTATGAGGCACAGTTTTTAAGTTTAGAAAGAGTAAAGCCCTTTTCTTTGGCCAATATTGCGAAGTCGCAAATCCATCGCAGCCTTCAGAGTGGCCCCTATGTCAAGCTGCGATGGATTCACGACTCCAGAGGTACACCCAAACAAACACAATGAAAAAAAAATGAAAAAAATAGGCACACAAAATTCTGTGTCAGACACCCTTCTTCATTACTGACAAGGATGTATTAGTAAAGTCATTCACACAGTAGCTCTCATGCTGAGAAAACCAGTGAGAACCTCATGCAGCCACTCACAGATGAAGTGAGATAGTCATGCACCCAGTTACATACACAGTCAGATCCTCATGCACCAACTGACTTATCCAGTCAGGACTTCAAGCACAGACTCACAGACCTATTCCCACACTTGTGCACTCAGTCATAGTGCCATTGAGATACTCGTGCACCCATTCAGAGAGCCACTCAGCCACTCATGCTCCCACTCACAGACTCAGCCAATCATGCTCTCAGTCACAGACCCATTGAGATAGTCATGCACCCAACCAGAGACCAGTTCAGAGCGACATGTACCGATTCACAGATCCATTCTGACACTCATGCACGCATTCAGAGATTCACTCAAACCCTCTTGCAGGCACCCAGAGACCCATGCAGACACTGATGCACCCCCTCACATACCCAGTCAGACACCCATGCATTCATTTACATAGACATTCAGACATTTATGCAGCCATTCACAGACTCACTCAGACATTCATGCTGCCACCAAGAGACTCACTGAAACACTAATGCACCCATTCACAGAGTTCTTCAGACTCTTATGCACCCACTTACAGACCCATTCATATAATTATGCAGCTACTCACAGACCTACTCAGAGAGTCATGCACCCATTCACAGACCCATTCAGACAGTCATGCACCCACTGACAGACAAGTGAGATATTAAATGATATGGTAATGCTTATAGTGAAGATATGATTTTTACTGTGACAGGAATAATAGTACAGGATGCCATAGTCTGGTTTAAACATGAAAAGGGAGATATGTAGCATATGCACCAGATAGTGACTTGTCTGTTTTTAAACTAAGTAAATGTTTATTATATATATTATTGTACAGTATTCCACAAAAATGAAAAGCTGTTATTATATTTTTTTAATTTCTAGATATCTGTTTGTATTAAAAATATACACCTACAATGCCAAAGAAAACTGAAAGCTGTAAAAAACAGAGGAAAACAAATTATCAACGTGCAAGAGGAAACCACAACAGTAAATATGTAGGCAAAATAGGAAAACAGAAAGGAAATTACTGGTAAGAAAAGTAAACAATTTGTTAAATTTGTTTGCAAAAACTGCAAGGTATGCGTAATGATGTGTGTGAAAAGAAAGATTTGAAATCAAGCAATGAAGTGGAAAAATATTGCCAAATGAAAAGTAAGCACTAACTAAAACAGATACCATAAGCAGAAGACAGCAATAGTTCAAAGAAATTAGAGCAAAAATGTTTCATGCAAGAGTAATTCAGAACTTACTGAAATGTATGAAGCCGTATAAAAAGAGAGCACAAGTGATGAAACAAAATAAATGTGTTGAGGATGTGGTATTTTCCATAAACAGAAAGCTATCATGAATTATGTTTAGGGGAAATATACAGAGAATTTTTGTATGTTACCAAAGAAGAGGTAGAGAAAGTTTGTGATGATGAGCAATTTAGGTCCTCATTACAACCCTGGCGGTCGGTGGTATAGCGGCGGTAAGACTGCTAACAGGCCGGCGGTAAAAAAAATGGAATTATGACTATAGCAGAAACCGCCAACATAGACAGCCACTTTAACACTCTGACCGCCACGGCGGTACAAACAAACAGCATGGCGGTCACCCCCAACAGAAAGGCGTAAGACAATGTACCGCCCACACCATTATGAGAGGCCAATCCGCCACCTTTTCGGGGCGGATTCAACGCCAACAAAAACACAGCAGAAACTGGACTTGGAAGGGAAAACTCTCACCTCTACACACCCCACGGGGAACCAGGATGCCACAGAGCCGGAACTCCATATTCTATCTGCGATTGTTTTCCTGCTCCTCTACCAGGAGCTCGACCAACGGCGGTGACGACCACGGTGAGTACTGCACCTACAACACAGGGGAGGGGGGAGGGAAAAGAGAGTGACACACACACGCAACACGCAACATCCCCACCCCCACCCTCACACACAACACACACACCAATACGTGCTGAAACATTACATTTACACCCCCTAAGCACCCTTGAAGAACGCAAGGACAAAAAGGAATGAAGTGAACGATTGTAATCAGGAATAATCCATTAATCAAAAATATATATATACACTATTAACAAATATGTACATCAAGAATTGATTTCCATGTATTGCACCTACATAGTCCGTGGACCACTGGGCCCAATGCATAGGCGAGGACCACACTCAATACCCGATCCAAATGGAGAGAATACTATAGGGGCATCAGATCGAAATAAAACAGGCACCTCAGGGGGAAGGGAAGGGGGGGCACCTCAGCCGGATGAGTGCACGACGCCAGCTCCACGAGGGGGCTCCATGCCCATTGATATATCCTGGGGAGTGCAAAGCCACAGTCTCTCAAGTCTCTCCAGTGGGTGGTTTGCCCACTGCTTTATCCTGGGGAATGCAAAGCGACAGTCTCTCAAGTTTCTCCAGTGGGTGGTTTGCCCACTGCTTTATCCTGGGGAGTGCAAAGCCACAGTCTCCCAAGTCTCTCCAGTGGGTAGGCTGCCCACTGCTTTTTCCTGGGGAGTGCAAAGCCACAGTCTCTCAAGTCTCTCCAGTGGGTGGGTTGTCCACTGCTTTATCCTGGGAAGTGCAAAGCCACAGTCTCCCAAGTCTCTCCAGTGGGTGGTTTGCCCACTGCTTCATCCTGGGGAGTGCAAAGCCACAGTCTCTCAAGTGGATGCCATTCGCCACTGGTTCTGGATGGGGCTTTGTGCCCAGAGTGCTTCATCCTGCCAAGGACAGAGGTAGTGGATGTCATTCTCCACTGGTTCTGGAGGGGGCTGTGTGCCCAGAGTGCGTCATCCTGCCAAGGACTGAGGTAGTGGATCTCATTCTCTACTGGTTCTGGAGGGGGCTTTGTGCCCAGAGTGCTTCATCCTGCCAAGGACTGAGGTAGTGGATCTCACATTCCACTGACGGTGGGGCAACATGGAAGCTGTCCACTAGGGATGGCAGCCATGTCTGCGGTGGTGCCACTGGCACAGGATGTGGCGTGGCCGCTGGCGGTGCTGGCGGCGGCCTCAGTAGCGGCGGTGCATGCGGTGCTCATTGGGTAGCGGTGCTGGTGGGGGGCTCACTGAGCGTGCTGCTGGCGGCAGTGTCCTGGGCGGCGGTGCTGGTGGGGGGGCTCACTGAGCGTGCTGCTGGCGGCAGTATCCTGGGCGGCCGTGCCTGTGGCGGTGCCGGTGGCAGTCTTGTCTGCTGTGCAGGTTGGCGGCAACTTTCTTTTTTGTTTCTCTGCCCCTTCCCCACCTTGGATGGTGGCGCAGCTGTCTTGCCACTCCCAACTGTTGTCCTGGCTGAGCCCTTGGTGGCAGGTGTTTTGGCCTTTTCCCTCCAGGCTGTGGGCAACTTCTTTTTTTTTGGGAGGTGGGGGTATGTGGTTGGCCTGGCTCCTTGGGACACTGGCTGCCCTGCTGCTCAGCACACTCCAGAAGCCGGTTACTGCTGGCACCACTGTTCCCGGTGACAGGCACATAGCGGATTGACAAATGTGTGCAATAAAGTTGTTTATTTCGTACCTCAGTGTTGGCTGACCCTCTGATGGCTGTTCTCATCCATAGGGCACACCCACTGGGGCAGGTGAGGAGATGGCGGCATCCTCTGGTGTACAGACCGCTGGTGGACCTGTTGACAATGGAAGAGCGACATGTTATAGTCACCTACAGACTTGATCGTGCCACAATCCATGAACTGTGTGCCCAGTTGGAGCCAGACCTGATGTCACCTATCCGCCATCCCACAGGAATCCCCCTTCTAGTGCAAGTCCTGTCAGTACTCCATTTCCTGGCAAGTGGGTCCTTTAAAAAAACAGTGGCCATTGCATCAGGCATATACCAGCCAATCTTCTCTAACGTGTTGTCCAGAGTGTTGTCTGCCCTGCTGAAACACATGTGCAGCTACATCGTTTTCCCTCAGGTGGAGGATTTGCCTAAAGTGAAAGGTGACTTCTATGCCCTAGGACATATCCCCATATCATAGGTGCCACATCTGGCCTTTGTACCCCTCGCAGGAGTGAACAGGTGTGCAGAAACCGGAAGAATTACCATTCAATGAATGTGCAGATGGTGTGTTTGGCCGACCAATACTTCTCCCATGTGAACGCCAAGTTTCCTGGCTCAGTGCATGACGCTTACATTCTGAGGAATAGCAGCATCCCTTATTTGATGGGGCAACTCCAGAGGCACCGTGTGTGGCTATTAGGTGAGGACAAGGACCCTATACAGTGTGGATAGTTGTCTGGGTATGGGGTTGTCCCTAAGGGTTAGTGTGTTGTCCCTCAACATTTGCAGGTGACTCTGGCTACCCCAACCTGTCATGGCTACTGACCCCAGTGAGGAATCCCAGGACAAAGGCAGAGGAACGCTACAATGAGGCACATGGGCGAACTAGGAGGGTTATAGAGAGGACCTTCGGCCTCCTGAAGGCCAGGTAGAGGTGCCTCCATATGACAGGTGGTTCCCTATACTACTCACCAAAGAAGGTGTGCCAGATCATCGTGGCCTGCTGTATGCTGCACAACTTGGCTTTGCGATGACAGGAGGTGAAGGAGGTGTTGTGGCAGCTGTGGAGCCTGTGGACAGTGAAGAAGAGGAGGCAGAAGAAGAGGACATAGACAACAGAAACACCGTGATCCATCAATACTTCCAGTGAGACACAGGTAAGAAGACCTCACTGCCTCCCACATCTGATAAAATTGTTCGACCTCTCATCTGTCTGTCACTTTCACCTAGTGTATGAACCCTGATTTGTCACTTTCCATTTCGATTTCACAGATGTGTGTCCCACTGTGTGTCCTCTACTATGTTACCACATGGACTAGAGCTGTGTGACACAGGTATGTTGACAGTACAATGGACATTGGTATTTTCCTTAGTTATAGCAAATACACATTTGTGAAAGCACAGACTGACTCCAGATTGTTTTGTGACTCAAGGGTGTTTATTTAAGTGCAAATTAGTGGAGGGGGTTGGAAAATGGTCAGGGGTGATGGTGGAGGAATGTCCATGGCAGAGTCCAGTCCATTTGTCTCACAGGTGCATTGTCCAAAGGGGCATAGGAAGTGGAGCTAGGGCAGTTTAAGGATGGACAGGGTGACAAAGTGGGACAGAGGATGACAATCGGGTGGTCTAATTTCTTGGCGGGTCTTGGCATTGTTCTCTGTCTTTGTCCAGGATCTCAGGGACCGTTTGCGGGGTGGTTCTCCATCTGCGGGGGATGAGGTGCTGATGTTGTAGTCCTGTGGCGGTGCCTCCTGTCCACTAGCGCCGGCAGAGGTGGTGGGCAGTTCATCGTCCAGGCTAGTGTCAGGGGCCCCTTGTTGTGCCACAGTGTCCCCCCTGGTGTTCACGAGGTCCTTCTGCACCCCTATAATGGTGCCCAGGGTGGTATTGATAGATTTGAGTTCCTCCCTGAACCCCATATACTGTTCCTCCTGCAGCCGCTGGGTCTCCTGAAACTTGGCCAGTACCGTTGCCATCGTCTCCTGGGAATGATGGTAGGCTCCCATGATGTTGGAGAGGGCCTCGTGGAGAGTGGGTTCCCTGGGCCTGTCCTCCCCCTGTCACACAGCAGCCCTCCCAGTTCCCCGGTTTTCCTGGGTCTCTGTCCCCTGAACCGTGTGCCCACTACCACTGCCCCCAGGTCCCTGCTGTTCTTGGGGTGGTGGGTTAGCCTGGGTTCCCTGAAGTGGTGGACACACTGCTGCTTGACTTGTCCTGGGTACGGAGGAATGGGCCCGCTGGGTGGGTGCTGTGCTGGTGTTTCCTGAGGGGGGAGGCTCTGTGGTGGCCTATGACTGTGTGAGGGGAACCGACTGTCCCGAGGTCCCAGATGGGCCGGGCTGGTCATCTAGATCCAGTTGGACAGAGCTGCTGTCATCACTGTGGGCCTATTATGTGGGTGGAGTGGACATGTCTGGAACCTCCTGTCCGGTGACGTTTGGTAGGGGTTCTGCAGGGGTGTAAAGGCATGATTATTGCATCTGTGTGTAGAATGGTGTGCAATGGGTGGGTGACCCTGCTTCCATTCCTGTGTAGGACCTTGTGTGATAAATGTTCAGGGGTCTTTGTGGGTATCTGTAGTGGACATGCATTGGTGATGTGTGTTTCCATGCTTTGTTGTTGCTTGCAGGGCTTGGTGTTGGGATGTGTGGTTTGTTATAGTGAGACATATATGAGGAGTTGTAGTGATGGGGTGAGGGTGAGGGTGGGGGTATGTGAAAGCATCCAGGCAGGGTGGCAGATGAAGTATTTAAAGATTTAACTTACCAGAGTCCATTCCTCCAGCTACTCCTGCGAAGCCCTCAGGATGCAGTATAGCCAAGACCTGCTCCTCTCATGTTGTTAGTTGTGGGGAAGGAGGTGGGGGTCCGCCGCCAGTCCTCTGAACTGCAATGTGGTGTCTTGAGACCACGGAACGCACCTTCCCCCGTAGGTTGTTCCACCTCTTCCTGATGTCATCCCATGTTCTTAGGTGCTGTCCCACTGCGTTGACCCTGTCCACGATTCTGCGCCATAGCTCCATCTTCCTAGCTTTGGTGGTGTGCTGCACCTGTGATCCGAATAGCTGTGGCTCTACCCAGATGATTTCCTCCACCATGACCCTGAGCTCCTCCTTAGAAAACCTGGGGTGTCTTTGCGGTGCCATGGGGTGGTGTATATTGTGATGTGTGGGGTGATGTTTAGGGGTGTGTGGTGTTTTGTGCGTGGATGTGTATGTGTGATGGTGTTGTGTGCCTCAGTATGCTGGTGTTGTCTTTGCTTTGTTGTCTCTCTGGCCTTCTTCAAATGTTTGGATAGTAAGGGTTTGTGGGTAATGTGGGTGTATGTTTTATATTGGATTGGGTATGTGGGAGTGGTGTGTGTATGTGTATCAGGTGTGTGTATTTGGAATTGTGCAATGTGGTAGTGTTTTGTAAATGTGTGCGTATTTTGAGTGCGGCGGTGTGTACCGCCAATGGAATACCGCGGTTGAAAGACCACTGCGTGGATTCGTGGGTCATGATAGTGTGGGCGTATTCCTGTTGTCGTGACGGTGGAGGTTTTGTTATCGCCAGTTTATCACTGACCTTTGGTGTAGCGGACTTGTTTGGGTGTCTAGATTTGGCGGTTTCTGAGCTGTGGGTCGTAATAGCTGTAGTGGAATTCCGCGGCCGCGGCGGTGTGTTGGCGGTCTTCTGCACGGCGGTAAGCGGCATTTACCGCCAATGTTGTAATGAGGGCCTTAGTTTTTTTGGACCTCAAGAGGAATGTAGGGAAAATTAGATTATAAAGTTTGTTACAGTAAATTCTGAAAAGCCAGAATATGTATTTGCTGTAGATGCCTACCTTTAAGTCCCTACTACATGGCAGGACATGTAGGTTTAGGGACCCCAGCAAAGGTAGTGCCCCATAGGTGCACTGCTAGGTGCCCAGCGCCATTTCTTTAAAGGCAGGCCTGCCACGCTGGCTGCTTTTGAATTAAAGTTACATGCAAATTTGACTTTAAAATTAAAAGTGCTTCCAAAGCTGTAAACAACCTTATTTTTACATATAAGTCACACCTAAGGTGTGCCCTAGGTGCCCCCAGGGTTGGGTGCAATGTAACTAAAAGTAGGGTCTTTAAGAAATCTAACCTAGATTTAGGAGGGACTAGTGCCATTCCAATGACACATTAGCGTTTTTTTTTATTTTTTTACTAATGTATTGTTAGAGGGCCAAAAATGCCTCACCATATTTACAGAGTGGCACAATGGAACATTGCACACCTTTATAACCCCTTGCGCCACATTATGCCAGTGCATGACATGATGTATGCAAGGGGGAGAGTTCCAGTACTAGCGGGCCAAAAAAATGGTGCAAAGAAATCTAACTTTTTTATCTGCATTTTTAACGCCTGCTAAGAGCAGGCATCAAAGGGAGGTTCCCATTGTTTCAATGGCCTCTGGATACTTTGCAGGATTAGCGTCAAAATTGTTTACGTTAATCCTGCAAAACACAGGACTAGTGTAAAAAATGATGACGCTACTAGTCCTGGCAACCGCCATGGTGTGCTGCATTTTAAATATGGCACACACATGCTAGCATTAGGGGGTGTTAAGGGGTGCAAGAAAAGTAGCACTGCACTAGGTGCAGCACACTTTTCATAAATCTGCTGCTATGTTTTTTAGGCCCTGGTGAGGAAAAATAGCCAAATTCATTTTTCTCTCTTGTAGTGAATAGGCTCCATAGGCTGTAATGGGGAGACTTTATTTTAATTGAAGAAGTTTCTAAAGGAGCTAGACCTGTCACGTTTGATATCAAACATAATGTTATAATGAATGCAACAACTTACCACTGTTGAATGTAACCTAGAAAGAGTTTTAGAACTCTTCCTAAAAGTTACCAGTTTCAGCTCTGTAATGCCTTTCTCTGATTGTCCAGCTTCTGGCAGCCTGGTCAGGCTCCCTTAATTAGTTGTGAAGTGGCCTGGGCTGAAAACAAAGGAAGTGCCTGGGGAGGGTATCTGCCTCAGCAGATGGTGAAAAATGATGGGGTAGAGCAGCCAAACTGGTCTTCAGAGAAGGGAAGGACATTTTGAGTAGCTCAGGACCACCCTCTTTTCCTGCAAACCCAGACAACCCTCTTGATTTGATTAGAGGGCAGGAGAGGAGTGTGTTCAGGATTTTTAGCCACCCCAGTGGGTCAGATCTAATCACCAAAATTCAATTTCTGCCATTTTGGATTTTTTAGGGAATAATGCTCCCTGGATTGATTTTTGCCACACTTCCCAGGAAGTGGTCATCCAAGAGGATAGTGGCCTGCCTGTGATTGCGCACTTGCCCCCCCCGCTTTTCACATAGATTTGGCAGAGATTCACCCACACTTCAGATCCCTACAAGGAACAACATCAGAAGAAGACTGCCCTGCTGGACCCCTGAGCTGCACCTGGACACTGCACTCTGAAGTACTGCACCAGCTGCACACTTGGGCTTCACCATTAAACAGACTTTGCCTGTCTTCAACTGGTTCAAGAAGGAACTCCCTGCTTGCTACAGGTGAAAAGTAGCTAAACAGAGTCCCCTGCATCAAAACCTGAAGGAACCCACGAGCTGACCAGGCTTGTAGTTATTTTTGGATTTGAACCAACTGTATCCTGGAAGTTGGAGTCCTACCCCTCAACGAGCAACTCAGAAGAAGATCCAGAATTTGGAAAACTTTTGGACAGCAGCTCCACGAAGGTACTGTTGTAAGTCAAGCCGGCTTATCTTAACTCACTCGCAGGTTCATCTCGCTGAAAAGACCTGGAACCCCAGACTTCCAGGATTTCACCGGGGGTTCCTGGAAAGGTGATCCAATGTCCTCATATTCAAATTGGCTTGTTGTGGGGGGATCGACCCCCGTTGGAAGAAAAAAGCTCAAAAAAAGTGACAATGTCCGAATGTAAAAAGTTGAAGAGGGCTCCAGAGACGTCAGATCAAGATTCAGCTTTTGGCCGTATGAAGATTTCCATCCTGAAAATCCCAGTGCAGGGGACACAGGTACAGGGGTAGGGCCAGTGGAAGGGGATAACTGGGTCAGGGGGTGGCCCAAGGAGGGATGCTGCTGCTGCCCAGGAGGCCATTATTGAGGTACTGGGAGCATTCCACCATTCCCAGGACAGGATGGCCCCTATCCTGGCCACACTGGAGGAGAATCAGAGGCTGCATGTAGCACACCATCAGGAGGCAATGGAGAAATGAAAACAGCTAAATGCTACCATGGCCTCCATTCCAGGGGTGCTGCAGTGCCAGTACCACAGCCAGCCTGAGTTCACCACCCACCTGCAGGCCCTTTCCACTAGCCAGGACAATGCCCTGCCATCCACATCTGCAGCTGCTAGTGGACTGGTGGCACTGCCAGAGGACTCACAGGACACCAGCACCCCTTCCCCTGCAGCCCAGCTTCCCCCTTGCAAACGTGACCTCAGACCCAAACATCCCTGTGAAGCACCAGCCAAGACCAAACCACTGCCAGGAAGTGGCTTTGCCCTGAACTGTATCTCTTGTGTGCCACTGAGCTAAACTTGTCAACATGCCGCTGCCATCATCATCATCTTTCAATGGCCCCATGGACTATGCCTCTGTGCTACCAACAGCTGTGGAATTGTACTTGGGATATGGTTTACTATGTGCTCACTCCCTTCCACTGTCCCATCCTCATGATGTTTTGTCTGAGAATAGATACACTTGTCCACTCGTCCACTCAAAATATCTGCCCTTATTAATATGACCATTCAAATGGAAATGTGAATATATTAGCCAGTTACCATCACAATGCCGTTTTCATTGCATGAGGGGGTCTAACAGACTGCAGTGTTTGAAGTATGTCACACTGTGCATTCCATTGCAGCAACACACATCTCCCCCTTCATTCATGAAGCTTACACATCACTGGTAAGGGACACCACAGCACTTTGTACACAAGTCACCCTGAAACAATGCAGTAGACCCACTGGCATCATAGAACAGTACCTGAGAGTCACTGGAAGTATAGCCGGATTAGCTGGGTCCTGGAGTTGATGTCTTGCCCCTCCTCTTCCCCATCACTCTCATCCATCCTCTAAGGTGGCAGGGGTGGTTAGACAGCATCCTCCTCAGCCAGTAGTGGGATAGCTTTCCTACCACTACCTGACACACCTTGTCAGGGACATAGCACAGGGATCCTCCAGAGAGATGGAGGCAACAAAATCGTGCCTTCAGGATTCCTATGGTCTGCTCAATCACCCATCTAGTGTGACCATGTGCCTCATTATAGTGGATTTCTGCATCTGTCCTAGGATTCCTCACAGGTGTCAGGAGCCATTACATGTTTGGGTAGCCAGAATCCCCTGGACAAGTGGGTGAAAGGGGGTTGAAACACACACTATCTACTTGCATGCAGCCTGCCTGTCAGCTACCTAACGAATCCAGTGTCAAACACAGTCTCCTATGACTCAAGCTCTGTCCCCTTGTGGTTGCCCCATCATGTGTGGCACACTGCTGTTTCTCAGGACAAAGGAGTCATGGACTGATCCTGGTAACCTTGCATTGACATGAGTAGTGGACTGATCAGCAGTACACACCAATTGGACATTCATGGAGTGAAAGCTTTTACGATTCCTGAACACCTGTTCATTTACTCTTTGGGGTATGAGAGCTATGTTGGTACCATCAATGGCACCTATCACATGGAGGATATTTGCAAAAGTATAGAATCCAGATTTGATGGAGGTGAGATCAGCTCTTTGGGGAAACTGGGCATAACTTTGCAGGTGTTGCACAAAGGAATCTAGAAAATTAGACAGGATGTTGCTGAACATTGGCTGAGATACCCCAGCTGCCATGGCCACTGTAAATCGGAATGAGTCTGTGGCCAGAAATTGTAGCACAGATAGTACTTGCACAGTTGTAGGTACGGCATGGGGATTGCAATTAGTTGGCATCAGTGCAGGCTCCATTTGTGCACAGAGTTCCAGGATTGTTGCTCGATTCAGGTGGTAAGTGATGATGATGTGACGTGGTGGGCAGATCAACCAGGGGTAGGTAAACATATGGGACCCTCCCTCGCCACATAGGTCTGTACCTATGAGGGTGGAAGAGAAACACATTGAGTTGCGACAAACACTTCAATTACATTGTTTTACCATTCATCTTGTAAATGCACACTATTGTCCCTCACACAGATGCAGAGAACATGGTAATCCTGTCAGGGTAATGTCTGGTGAGGTGTGTATGTGTCATTGCATCACAGTGTCGGCACACTTCCCACTATGATTCTATGAGGAGGATCACTGATCATACCAGTACTCGATGAAGGGGAGAGGGAATGGAGCCATGGATTAAGACCCCGGAGAGACTATGAAGGCGTGGTGGATGCAAAATGGCAGCCCCTTGCCCTACAGTACTATAGTGCAGGAAGTGACTTCATTCCGCTGGCATTAGTCATCATGCCGATAGGCGGTGATCACTGCTGTGCACCTGTTCATTGAATACCATTGTCGTCTATGGGGAAGCAGAGTCAATCACCGCCGGTGGTGACGATGCACACCGCTGTGGGAAATGCCGCCATTTTGATTTGTCCTTTCCACTTGATTCCTGCACCTCGAGAAGGACGGAACTCCACTATGAGGGCTGCTGTGTCCTGACTCTGGTCCTCAAGATGGCACGTGCTACAGGGGATCAGGCCCCGGCCTTCACTAAGGAGGAGCTGGAGAAGCTGGTGGACGGGTCCTACCCCTGTATGCACAGCTGAATGGGCGATAAGAGGCTCAGATAAGTTGCTATTTGACATCCATGAATGTGTGTGAAATAGTATCCTTAGGTAGATATGGCTGGGAATGTAGGTCTTTGAGGCGTCCCCTGTTTGGGCTATTGGTTTAGATGTAGGCTCATGGATTTGTAGATTTGTGGTCCTACCATCGTCTCTCATTGTATCCCATTGCAAAGTGTATCAGAGTAGAGGGCAAAGTACTGTGGGATCATGCCTACCAGTCAGGAGCACATTCATGTCAAATGCTGTGTCTGCTGGGAGTTAGTGCCTGAGATGAGTAGGGGCTTTTGTGTCCAAACAGGTATATTTACCCTTGATTTGACATACTTCTTTCTTGTTTTGTCCCCCCACCTCTCTGTGCTCTTGCTTCCTTGTGTGCTTTAGCATCATCTGGCAGGGGAGCTGAGGCACTGGTGAGTGGGGATGCTGCAGCCCACGGTTCCCAGGAGGCAGAGTCCACCGTCGCCAAGGGGACCAGTGGGTTGGAGGATGAGGGAAGTAGCACATGGGAGGCAACTACCACTGGAGGTAGTGTCTGACAACTCCTCCGATGGCAGCTCTCTAGTGGTGGTCGACCCTACTGGGCCCACTCATTCTTTATCATCTTCCGACACCCCTATACCATCACCGTCCTCCCAGTAGATCTTCAGCAAGTGGCCCATGCCCACTCACCCAGGAGGGTGGGCGTCTCCTTCGCTCCAGGCACCTCATCTCCTGCCCTTGTTAGCCCTGCTTCCCCTTATGGAGAAGCATTTGACCTCCTGAGGAGTATTTCTGCAGGTCAGCCAACTGTTGTGAATGCCATCCAGGGGCTGGCATCAGAGATGCAGCAATGCAGTGCATTCCTGGAAAGCATTCGCAGTACCATGTCTGGCCTACAGAGATCTTCTCAGGCTCTGGCCTCCTCTTTGACTACAGCCATTGTCCCTGGTCTTTCTGTTCCCTTCCCACCATCCCTACCCCTTCCAGCACCCCACTCCCTTCTCCCAACCCAAGCGCACATTCAGACAGCCATGCATTTAAATCAACACCTAAGATGCAGGCAGACAAACACAAGCACCACATGTCCCACCACATGAAGGCACACACCTAACATTCCAAGGGAGACACAGCAACATCCACTTCCCCACTGTGTCCACCCCCTCTCCTCCCAGGACACAGAAATGCTCCTAGACATCATCTCCACACACATCCACCAAAGATGGGCATGCTGTATAGGCACCTGCATTCAAGCACAGCACACCTACCCCTCATACCACCACTCCCTCAACCTCCACTCCCAAACCTACCTCCAAGACCCCTCCAGCTGCTACTCGAAAGCTTTTCGCCTCCTGTGTTGACCTGTTGAACCTACTGGCCCATCCTGTCTTGTGCCCAAACGTTCCCTTGACCTCCAGAAGCCCACTCCTTATTCATCCAAGTCCTCTCCAGTCTGCCCTACCCATTCCCGTGCCCCTTCCCCAGTGAGGAAGAAGGCCTGTGTTGCCCCTGGTCCCTCTGCCACCACCCGGTCCAGGCTCATTCCTCCTCCTCCCAAGAGCAAGCCCAAACCCTCTCCACCTCCAGAGCCTATACCCAAGACCCCCCTTCCAAACCGGAGTCCCCACCCCAACCCTGGGGTGCCTGGCTGCCCCATTGATGGCCCTTCTCAGTGAAGTTTTCTTTTCCATCGTAGGAGTCAAGCGTGGGCTACACTTGCCCTTCTGGGACATTCAAATGGACTGGCCAATGGCCTTGTTTAAACAAATTAGATTTTGTTAGGAATAAATTCTGTTGCCAGCAGATGTGTTGGTGCTATGTTGACCCGTTGTGCAGTGTTTCACTATGGGATTATGGTGTGCACAGGGGTGTGTATTGGTGCAGATATTTGTTGGCTTGTGTCTGGTAAGTACATTTTGTAAGGGAATGTATGGCTTGGGGTGGTGGGAGTGGTTGGGTGTGCGTTGCGGTGTGGGTGGGGTGGGTGGATGTGTAATTGTGCCCTTTCCTCCTATGTCTGCTAGGCTGCAGTACTTTCTGTCATCGTCTTCGTCTGCAGTCACGGTCCTCGAGAAATATGGCAATGAGGAGCACTGGGATTATTTCCAACTCTTGCTCCATGTCGGCATCAGCATGTTCTGTGTGCCTCCAGTGAGTGTCTCCCTTTATATGGGTCGTTTCCGGCAGGCTTTGAGTGGCGGTGGTTCCTACCCAGGGAACTGATGGAGGTGTGATGTTTCATTATCTGGTGGTCGGGTTGGGCCTTTCCGCTGGGCTGAAGATGGCCTCCGCCGACGTCATCAGTGCTACCAACATGGCGGTGAGTGGATGGGCCACTGGCTGTTTCTCCTATACTTCTTTATTTGGCGGCCTACACCGCCAGCCTGTTGGGGGTAGTTTCCGCCACCGCCGGCGGTGAGGTCTTTCCCACCTGGTTCATAATGACCGCCTATGTCCGAAGGTCAACTTTTGACGAGGCCTCCTGCTGATTGTAGCTGAGCAGGGCTCCATCACAGTCGGCCTCAAACTTTGACTTTGCCTCGGTCTAGTATGACCAGATGACTAGATTGGCGCTTTTAGGGGCATATTTATACTCCGTTTGCGCCGAAATTGCGTCGTTTTTTTTAACGCAATTTCGACGCAAAACTAACTCCATATTTATACTTTGGCGTTAGACGCGTCTAGCGCCAAAGTCCATGGAGTTAGCGTCCTTTTTTAGCGTGGACACCTACTTTGCGTTAATTATATGCAAGGTAGGCGTTCCCGTCTAAAAAATCGACTCCGAGGCATGTGCGTGGGATTTATACTCCCGGGCACGCAAAAATCACACCCGGGAGTGGGCGGGTCAAAAAAACACGCATTAGCGCCGGATTTTAGCGCCTGGGTCAGGGCAGGCGTTAAGGGACCTGTGGGCTCAGAATGAGCCCAGAGGTGCCCTCCCCTGCCCCCAGGGACAACCCCTGTCACCCTTGCCCACCCCAGGAGGACACCCAAGGATGGAGGGACCCATCCCAGGGACATTAAGGTAAGTTCAGGTAAGTATTTTTTTTAACTTTTTTTTGTGGCATAGGAGGGCCTGATTTGTGCCCCCCTACATGCCACTATGCCCAATGACCATGCCCAGGGGACAGAAGTCCCCTGGGCATGGCCATTGGGCAAGGGGGCATGACTCCTGTCTTTGCTAAGACAGGAGTAATTTCAATGGGGGTTGGGCGTCGTAAAAAAATGGCGCAAATCGGGTTGAGGTGATTTTTTTGCCTCAGCCTGACTTGCACCATTTGTGGACGCCCATACGCCATTTTCCCCCTACGCCGGCGCTGCCTGGTGTACGTCGTTTTTTTTAACGCACACCAGACGGCGCCGGCGAATAACGCCGGCTAACGTCATTTAATAAATACGGCGCCCGCAAGGCGCTTCAGAATGGCGTTAGCCGGCGCTAATTTTTTTGGCGCAAAACTGCGTTAGCGCAGTTTTGCGTCAAAAAGTATAAATATGGCCCTTAGTTTCTATGCTCTAAAAAAACATTAATTCTTTACAAATTCATATGTCCAGTTCCCCTTATCCTATTTTAATTGTTTTGGTGTCATTTTAAAATTAAGATATAATTTATTTTGATAAATTAGTGTTTTATCTTCTTTTTTTTTTGTTTTACTTATTTACTGTTTTATGATTTTTAAATGCTTTACAGACTTGTTTCCTAAGTTAAGCCTTGTCGCTTGTTGTCAAGCTACCAAGGGTTGAGCTGGGTATAATTTATTGAGACCTAACTGGACCTAAGTGGGTGTTAGTGGCCTATTGTTAAGTGTAGGCACTTACCTGCCCTTACCAATAATTCAAGCGATAATATGATTGGAACCAGAAACATGTAAATTGTAACCAACAGAGTTATTGAAACACCTTTAAGGAAGAGTAGTATATTTGCCATTTGACTTACAACATATTGAGACAGTAGGAAAAGAGGAGGACAAAGAAGAGCCACTTGTTATCTTGGTAAATGGTGTACCAACAAAGAATAAAACAATTTGGCAATTGTTAGTAGATGTTTATAAAATGAAACAAGTAACTTTATTTCTGGTACAAATTAATCTGTATTATAAGAATGCTAATGTTGATCATGATGTACAAAATGTTGATGATGACACTTTGTCAGGGAGTAACCAAATAGAAAAAGTAGATCAATCCTAAGCAGAACAAACTTATGAACACTATGGTGTGAAAAGAGTGAAAAATCTTCTCTAATTGAACTTTTTTTATATTGTTGTGCGTGGAGTACAATTTACTATTTTTTTATTTTTCCAACAACATGAAGTGCCCCAGAGACTCAACCTTCCTGTTCCTGTCCAGTAGGCTCCTCCTACTGTTTTGTCCATCTTTTGGCCACTTTTCACTTGGATTTCGAGCTGAAAGGATCACTTTTTTTTTTACTCCTGGATATATCACTGGATTTAAGGACAGTTATATTGGAGTTTTCACAAGTAAGTTGAAAAACACTTGCATAAAGGTGTAGTACAACTTGTTTGTTTGATAGGGGGTGTGCCCAGGATTGATTTGTACCTTTATTCATTTTTTTTATTTATGTATGTGAGTGGCCTGCATTTGTGGGCTAGTTATTTATTTACTTGCAATGTTTGTTCTACAAAGGAAAAATGTTTCACAGTGCACCACATTTGCTCCATTTTCTGTTTTGCAAATTTGCAATATTCATTCAATTGAATGTTAATGTAAAATGGCTTAGCCTGCTAATGTAATAGGCTTTCCAGCTATGGGCCCAGTACTAGTCATGGATGAATGATGAAAAACAACTGTTTGTGGTGTCTATGGAACTGAAAAACCATGGATGACATTGGATTAAAGATAATAAAATGTTGTTCGGCGGTATTTCACTTTTTGTTTCTGAGTATGGAGGGTTATATAATACTTGATGCCTTTGTATGATGTGTGTTGTTGTTGTAAAATTTTGTAGATCCTTTAAGTTGTTTTTTTAATTACTATTATTGACTTAATGCTGTTTTTTTTTCTCCTGTGCCAACGCCTCGTTTGTCTGGCCAGTGTGTAAGAGTGTTTGTCTTAGGCCACCATATTTTCTATTCATCTTGCTTGTTGTTTGAGGTGGCTGGAGGCTGTTTTGTTTAGGCAGCCAGTAGTCCTGCATGTGTTCTTCTTTGTTGTAGTGGCCATGCCTTCTTGCTGGTTGTTGTTTGACCATGTTGCTGGTGGTCATTTTGTGTATGCAGCCAGTGTGCTTTATACCTGCATGTGATTTTCTTTGTTCTGGTGGCCATGCCTCCTTGCTGGCTGTTCTTTGACCATATGGCTGGCGGCCATTCTGTGTAGACAGCCAGTGTGCTTTAGGCCTGCATGTGTTCTTCTTTGTTGGGGTGGCCATGCCTCTTTGATGGTTTTTGTTTGACCATTTGGCTGGTGGCCATTTTGTTTAGGCAGCCAGTGTGCTTTGGGCTTGCATGTGATAGTGGCCATGCCTCCTTGCTGGGTGTGTTTGACCATGTGGCTGGTAGCCATTTTGTGTGTTGTTCATTCAGGCCTAGTGGGTCAATGATGCTTATTACGAAATGTAGTGTATCAGCAGTTTTTTAAATTTAGATACTCTTTTTGCATTTTTCACCTCCGCCACTCCTTGCTTCCCAAATCCCTGTGGTTTTTCATGCTAGTCCCCTACCCCTAGTACATCAGGAATTATAATCTGTTTTAAAAAAATGTTTATCCTTTTGTTCTGTTTTGTTTTTTCACATTTATTTAATTTAAATTTATATCAATTTATTATTATCATTTATAATAATAATAATACTAATAATAATAATAATAATTAATAACAATAATATTTCCCCCAACTTTTTTCCTGCTTTTTTTTTTACATTAATTTTTTTTTTTTTCAATTTTTCCTATTAGCCCCACGTCTGCCATAGGCGTACAGTTGCACAACATTTCATAACATTACATTATTCAAGGATTATTATTATTCCATTTGTCACTAGCACCTCCCTGAGAGCCACATGCCAATTTGATGCACACAGATGACACTAACAGTCACACTCTCTATGTTGTAGTTGTTGCTCTTTCTTATCCTTCATGACGTACATGTAACTTAAACTTAATATTGGTGTGTTATATTTATGAATGCATTCACTGTATCTCATAATTGTTTATACGTTTATTTAAGTAACCATTCCATGATATTGTTTGTTCCTCTACTAATGCACTGCAAAAACAATGCCACGTTTCACTGATCCTTCTTGCATGTTTGCTTTTAGGTACACGAAGAGAAAGAGACATCACCCACAGTACTGCCAGACAGAGGCCTGCGCTCGATGTGACGCATGACCACACTCACAACCACACGAACATTTCTTCAGCTACTGAAGCTAAGTGCTACTGCCAACTGACGGCTTCAAGATTGCCCCAAAGAAAGCTGCCAGTGATATAAAGGAGCTTCCCACCACTGGTATGTTGCCCCAGACCTTTTTTGGGCAAAGACGTGTGCCAGCCACACCAGCCTCTGGGGAGCAAGCTGGGTGCACCACTCCTACATCAGCAGCCCCATTCGAAAGTAGGCCCAAACCCATGTCTGACACAGAGGCAGTCTCTCTAATCACAGCAACGCCAACGAGCAGTGACATTGAATTGGACTTATCTCTTTTTCAAAATAGTACCCAATCGTTGCCGGAAATTCAGGACAATGAACAACAGCTGCAGCCAGCAATAGCAGTCCATCCCAAAGTAGGGGCACATCAGGATGTTGAGCTTCATGCAGAAGAAGCTGAAGAAGCCCCTCTTTCACAATATCTACGATCTTCCAGATCGCCACCATCTTCTTCCTCAAACCCCCCTTATGATGATTAAGGATCCAGTTGGTTGCCACCTGAGTCTGAGACTCGCCAGGAGAGGCGAGGAGTGAAAAGAAAGGTTCCTGAAAGCGTTAGATTTATGGATGAAGAAGAAGAGGATGACGAGTCTGAAGATGAGCCAAACATGGATGTTAGCCCAACCCCAGTGGAGCCAACATTACTCCATCTTCTCAACCTGCTCCGAGACATGTGGCAGCGATACCACCACCTCCACCAGCTTCCATATTTACAAGGCCCCGGTGCGACCTACATCCACCCCACCTCAGTAAAAGAAGGCACCGCAGACAGGCAAACATCATCAAACCAACATCCACTTGCCTGAAATTGGAAGTGGCACCAGTGTTAGAAAGCTAACCTCCCCAGTTTGGGACTTCTTTACGGTTAGTGAAAAGGAGCCAAACATTGCCATATGCTCCATTTGACGAGGAAGTATTAGTCAGAGTAAGCTTGGTACAAACTATGGAACTGGAGGCCAAACAACCCATTTGAGAAAACACCACCCAATCCACAAGGAGGCCTACCTTAGCGGCCAAAAGGAAAAGCCTGCAAGTTGTGAAGGTGTTGAAAGCAGGGAATCTGATCCAATCATGGTGGAAGATGAAGAAGAGGGTGACCTTTTTGTTACAGAAATCAGCCCTTTCTCCAGCAGTGCAGTACTAGAATCGCCCATATCAGCAACATCGCAATGACAGGGGAAGACTCAGAGTAAGATCAAAACACCAAGGCAAGAACCTACAGCGCTGCCCCCCTGAGATGCACATTGAGCCTACCACCACCTTCTAAGTCACCTGCATCAGTGGCACCAGCAACAACAAAAAATCCAGGCTACTGTTAATGCCATGTTTAGGCAGGAGGGGCAGTACGAACGCAACCACCCAAAGGCACGTCTGTACAATGGGAAGCTGGCTAAAATTTTAGCATTAAACCTCTTCTCTTTTTCTTTTGTGTAATGAGTGAGTTTTCTAGAATTTGTGGTGGCTATCTGCCCAAAATGGAAGGTTCCTAGCCAAACCTATTTCACCAAAGTTGCTTTTCCAGCACTACATCACGATGTGGTGGAATTGGTTGGACAAGCTTTGTAGCAGAGTGCTGTCCAGACAATCCATCTGATGACAGACATGTCGACCAGTTTGCCAAGCCACTAATTACATGCGCATCACTGCACTGGATCGCTTTTCTGGGGGTTAGAGACATGATATCTGCACGTGTTGACACAGCTGAAATTTTTAATGGTGCTCTGAAGCATGCAACTGTAGCTATGTTTGCCATGGAGACATCTTGGATGACTTTAACAACAAGGTCTTTGAATGGCTGCGCTCCAGAGGGCTTAACGTTGGATTTGTTGCCAGTAATGTAGTTAAAGCCATGTCAGATGGTGGCTAATTCAGGGTCCTGTGTTTGGCGCACCACATAAACATCATTGTATAGGACTTCCTCAAAAAAGAACCGTGAGTCAGTAACTTACTGTCCAAAGGCAGAATTACCACTCATTTTAGCAATTCTTTGAAAGCCCACATGCTGTTGAGGATTATCCAGTGTGATAATAGAATGCCAGTTAAAGCCCTCATACAAGAGGTGCCAACACATTGGAATTCTATTTATTACATTTTACAACATTTGTTTGAGCAGTACAGACCGATCAATGAATATGTCATGCAAAGAAGGGATGCAACTGTGAAAGGCATGATCATTGAGATAGACTAATGGGGCCTGGTCAAATG
The DNA here is from genome assembly GCF_031143425.1 of Pleurodeles waltl. NCBI lineage: Eukaryota > Metazoa > Chordata > Amphibia > Caudata > Salamandridae > Pleurodeles > Pleurodeles waltl. Next base: position 846,500,506 of record NC_090436.1, read on the forward strand.
CCTGACAGAGATGCTGCTTTCATTTGAAATTTTTACACGGAAAGTCAACAAGGAGGACTGTAGCATGGGTCAAGCTATCCCATTGGTGCTTATGCTACAGAAACAGCTAAATGCGGTGTCTGAAACGTTTGCAGGTGTGGATGAAAAAACAGATGTACAGGAGTTGGTGGAGAGCTCAATCCTTCACTTTTCCGTTAATACAAGGCTTCAAAGAGACATAGGCCCTAATTAGGACCTTGGCGGCAAATGCCTCATACTGCTGCAGCAATGGCCGCCAAAAGACCAGAGTGTTCTGCTGGTGGGTGCTGCTTGCAGTAGCAGCGTCCCATCCCGTTCCCTGCTGAAGACCCCCTGGATGCAGGTAAGTTGGGTTTCCAAATGGGGAAGGAGGGTGTGGGGTGTTGTGTGTGTGTGTGTGTGGGGGGGGGGGTTGTGTGCATGAATGGGTGAGTGTGTATGTGATTGCGAATGTGTGTGTTTGCGAGTGTGTATGCATGTGTGAGAATGCGTGTATGAATGGAAATATGAATGCGTGTCTGCCTGTGAGTGTGAATGTGTGTACGGATGCGTGTGAGATTGAATGGATGCATGCATGAATGAATGCGTGTATGCCTGTGTGAGTGAGTGTGTGTATGCGTGGTGCATGTCTTTGAGTGTGCATTAATGGGGGAATTGGAAGGGAGGACGTGGATGGAGGGGGTGGACGATATGTGGGAGTGTTTGGGGGGGGGTAAGCCTCCTACCAATGACAGAGAAGGAATTCCCTGTCACTGGTAGGGCCTACCGCCATAGTTTTCGCAGTGTTATGAACTCCACAAAAACCATGGCGGTAGGCAGGGTCATAATGCCACTGGCAGTACAATAGCGGCCGCCGGGCTGGAGATTCTTATCTCCGGCCTAGCGGTTGCTACCGCTATGGTGGTCCGCATGGTAAATTGGCGGGTTGGCTGCAGCCAACCGCCAATGTCAAAATTTGGTGGTATGTACCGCCAGCCTGTTGACAGCACTACTGTCACATTATTACTGACAGCCCGGGTCATAATGACCCCCATTGTGTCATCCAAACATTATGCCCTCATTATGACATTGGCGGTAAGTCCCACTTACCCCCATGCTGACTGCCGCCAACATACTGCCGGCGTGGCGGTTTACTGCTACCCATATTATGACACACACATAGCAATCCAACACCATACAGCCACACACAGAAGTCCACCAGCCCAAAGGGCAGTGATAAACAGGCGGTAGAAAAACCCACACCATTACGCCAACAGAAATACGCCCACAGCATTATGACCCACGAATCACTGAGGCGGACATTTAACTGCGGTAAACCATTGGTGGTACATACCGCTGCGCTCAAAATGGATACCCACATACAAAATAACACTACATTGGACAGTTCAAACTACACACACCTGACACACACCACACCCACACCAATATAAAACACACACACTACCCACAACCCTTTACGACTAAAGAAAATTGACAACAGAAAGAGAGAGACAGCAAGAGCACCCACAGAACCAGAGCCACAGAGCATCATCACCCCTACACCATTCACACATACCACACACCCTACACCCATGGCACCACAAAGACACCCCAGATTCTCTGAGCAGGAGCTAAGGGTCATGGTGAAAGAAATCATCCAGGTAGAACAACAGCTATTCGGATCACAGGTGCAGCAGACATCCATTGCTAGGAAGATGGAGCTATGGTGGAGAATCGTGAACAGGGTAAACGCTGTGGGACAGCACCCCAGAACCAAGGGATGACATCAGGAAGAGGTGGAACGACCTATGGGGGAAGGTGCGTTCCATGTAGCAAGACACCAGATAGCTGTACAGAGGACTGGTGGTTCACCCCCACCTCCTCCCCCACAACTAACAGCATGGGACAAGCAAGTCTTGGCAATCATGCATCCTGAGGGCCTGGCAGGAGTAGCAGGAGGACTGGACTCTGGTAAGTCAACTCTATACTATTATCACCCCCCTACCTGCATGCCATCACATACCCCCACCCCTACCCTCAACCCCATCACTCCACCACCTCACATACACCCCACCATCACAACCCACCCATTCCAATACCAAGCCCTGCATGTAACACCAATGCACGAACCCCCATCACAGACCTGCATGGACACACATCACAAAAGCATGCACATTGGAGAGAATCACCTAGCCCACAAAATCACTAAAAACACAAGGCAAAGCTGACAGGGCAATCACAACCACAGAGGGCAACACACTGATGCACAAGATGTCACACACAGAAACAATAACACTGCATTTACATCCTCACAGGTCCCCCACACAACGTCACCGGAGAAGAGGTGCCAGCAACATCCAGTCCCTCTCCAGAAGAGGCCGACAGTGATGACAGCAGCTCTGGACACCTGGATCTGGATGACCAACCTGGCCCATCAGGGATCTCCGGACAGTCAGTTACCCAGGCACAGTCCCATACCACCACAGAGCCTCCACCCTCAGGAAACACCAGCACAGCACCCACCCAGCGGGCCCATACCTCTGTCCCCAGGACACGTCAATCAGCAATGTGTCCGCCACTACAGGGACCCCAGGGCACACCGCAAACACAGGACGATTAGGGACCAGGGGTCAGTGGCAGTGGGCACACGGTTCAGGTGACAGAGGAACAGGACAACAGGCAAGCTGGGAGGACTGCTGCGCAACAGGGGGAGGACTGGCCCAGGGAACCGACTCTCCAGGAGGCACTCACCAACATCCTGGGAGCATACCACCATTCCCGGGAGACGATGGGCCAGATACTGGACAAATTGCAGGAGACCCAGCAGCTGCAGGATGGACAGTACCTGGGAATCAGGGAGGACCTAAAGGACATCCTCACCACCCTGGTCATCATTGCAGGGGTGCTGGCAGACATGGCCAACACCATGAAGGAGGCAGTGGCACACCACCGGGCCCCTGTCACTAGCCACACCTATGAACAGCCCTCCACTTCCGCTGCCGCTAGTGGACAGGAGGCCCGCCACAGGAACAACAGGCCTCCAGCACCACTCCCCCTGCAGAAGGAGAACCTCCCCACAAACGGCCCCTGCAATCCAGGCATAAGCCAGAGAACATTGCCTAGACCCCCGCCAGGAAATAAGACTCTCCTGATTGTCACCATTGTGTCCCACTGAGTCACCCTGCTCGCCTTCCTATGGCCCCTTGGACAATGCACCTGTGATACAAATAGACTGGACTATATCCTGGACTTTCCTCCACCCTCAACCCAGCCCATTCCACTACCCCCTCTACTTCTTAGCATTAAAATAAACACCATTAAAAAAATACAAGTATGGAATCTGTCAAATGATTGAACAATGTATTCGTTTAACAAGCTTTAAACAGTGCAATACAACTGTACAGGAATAAATACATAGGAATGACCTGTAGTAGGCTGCAGTCAACACACCAGGTGCCAGAGTGGGGCCAAAATATCTGAAAATAGAGATGACAAAGGATGCAGTAAGTGGCCATAGAATTGGGAGAATCTGCCTGCCATGTACAATGTCAAACACTAAACTGTCAATGTCAAGTGAAGTTACAGTGTCTTACGTGTGTGTCACTGGAAGTACTGTCATATAATTGCTGTTCTGTTGTCCTCATCCTCATCCTCTGCCTGCTCACCTTCTCTATCCACAGGGTCCACTGCTGCCACATGCCCATCTCCAGCCTCATCCTCCTGCAGAAAAGGCACCTGGCATCTCAAGGCAAGGTTATGCAACATGCAGCATGCCACGATGATCTGGCAGACCTTCTTGGGTGAGTATTACAGGGATCCACCAGTTAGATGGAGGCAATGAAACCTGGCCTTCAGGAGGCCGAATGTCATTTCTATTATTCTTCTTTTTCGCTCATGTGCCTCTTTGTAACACGCCTCTGCCCTTGTCCTGGGATTCCTCACAGTGGTCAGTAGCCATGAGAGGTTGGGGTAACCAGAGTCACCTGCAAATATCGAGGGATACCTGTTGGACTCACACTAACCCTTATGGCCAACACCATACCCATACACCAACATACACTGAGTGAGAGCCAGGACTCACCTATTGGCCACACCCGGTGCCTCTGGAGTGGAGCCATCACATATGGGATACTGCTATTCCTCAGGATAAAGGCATCATGCACAGCCCGAGGATACTTTGCATTGACGTGGGAGATGTAATGGTCTGCCAGGCTCACTATCTGCACATTCATGGAGTGAAGCTCTTTGGATTTCTGAACACCTGTTCATTTCTCCAGGGGTTGGGTGGGGTGCAATATGTGTTCCATTGATTGTTCCAATGATGTTGGGGATATGTCCCATTGATTAAAAGTCAGCTTTTACTGTTGCCAAATACTCCACCTGGGGGAAAACAATGTGTTTAATCAAGGCAGACAACACTCTGGTCAGCACTATTGAGAACATTGGCTGTGACATTCCTGCTCCCAAGCCCAAGTCACTTGGAAGGAGCCAGTTGCCAAGAAATGGAGCACAGATAGGACTTGGACAAGAGGGGGGATCTCAGTGGGGTGACGGATATCAGATATCAGGTTGGGCTCCAATTGGGCACACAGCTCTGTGATTGTGGCCCTGTCCAGCCAATAGGTGAGCATAATGTGCCTGTCCTCCATTGTTGCCAAGTCCACCAGGGGTCTGTACACAGGGGGATGTCTCCATCTCCTATTCATTTGCAGCGGTTGTAATCTAGGGGACAAAACGGGGAGCAGCTGGTCAGTATTCCACATTTTCAAACACTACACTGCATTGCATGTTGTGAATGTAACAGTATATTGTTGGATAGGCCCAAATGGTGCCTATGTGTACTGTGACGCAGTTAGGTGCCATGTCCTGCCCCCCCGAAATGGTGTCCGCCTTGTCTGTGTGGATGGACATGTGGAAATGAGGTACTGCCACTGACGTTGTGCGCGGTTGTGGGAGGCGGTCGAGTACCACCGTGAAACTCCTCATTGGTTGTCATCGGGCCCTATGGGTTACAGTGGCCAATGGTGATGTACGCTGGTGGTGACGGTACGCATCGCCGTGGACGTGACCGCCATTTTCTATCTGTTCATTCACTTGCTACCTGACCTTCAACAGGAGAGGACCTACACTGCAAGTGCTGCTGTAACGTGTGTCTGGAACCAACCATGGCTCGTGTCACTGGGAAAGGGCCCCTGCCTTTACCACTGCGGAGTAAAAGGGACTTGTGGATGGGGTCCTGAATGGGCCTCCAGACCAACAGGTGAGTACACTGTGAGCACGATGCATGGGGCATGGATGCATGGAGTGCTGTGTGTGAGGGCCTCGTGTGGGGGTAGGTGGAAGGGTTCTGGGCAGCGTGATGCATGTATGGTGGGCAATGTCTGTGCGTATGGAGATGTGAGGGCTATGGTGGGCCATGAGTGTAACAGGCCAGAGGGTCTGACTGATATCTTTTTCTATATGTATTTTTCACTAGGTCAGCACCCATCAGAAAAGGGGTAAATGGTGTGCCATCGCCAAGGATGTGCGGACCCTGGGGGTCTACGGAAGGCAGAGCACCCACAGTTGCAAATGGTGGGAGGACCTGAGACGTTGGGCAAGGAAGACTGCAGAGGACCAGCTGGGGATGGCTTCCCAATGAGGAAGGGATTCCCGTCGAACCCTGACCCCACTGATGGGCCGCATACTGGCGGTGGCCTATCCGAAGCTGGATGGGCACTTGAGGGCATCACAGCAGCCACAAGGGAGGGGGGGATCACAGTTTCCCAATATACTACTTACGCATGGTGGGGTGGTCTCTTGGTGGGGGATTTGGGCCTGTGGGTGTCCCAAGGCCAGACCGGACATTGCAGGGTATGTCCCATGTTGGGCAGGGGCTGATGAACACCACCTCCTACCAAGCTAGTAGGCATCCACTACTGGGCAGGGGTCTGTGGGTGTCACATATGCTGCTACTGGCGTTAGGTATTCCTGTCCATGGCCTGGTGACTAGCACTGTGACTGGTTGTGCATTTCCTAGTGCGTAGCGCTGTTCCCTGTGTGTGTGTGTGTGTGTGTGGTATATGCCAACGGTGGTGTTGGATCAGCCATTGACCAAGTGTATCCCTTGTCTCTCCCCCCCCTTTTTCTTTTGTCACCCTGCCCTTATGTGCATTAGCATCATCTGGCAGACGAGCAGAGTCACTGGCGACGGAGGGAGCTGCATCCCACATGGCCCGTGAGGCCGAATCCACCACCGGTGAGGGCACCAGTGGGACGGAGGGCGAGGGGAGCACCACGGCAGAGACAGGAGGGGATAGTTCTGACAGTGATTCCTCCTCCGATGGAAGTTCGCTGCTGGTGGTGGACACCTCTGTGCCCACCCCAACTACAGGTACTGACGCCATCCCCCCATACCAGCACTGCCCTACCAGCAGCCCCTCAGCGAGTTTCCGGTGCTCGCTCACACAGGAGGGTGGGCATCTCCTTCACCCCAGGCACCTCAGGCCCTGCCCCAGTGAGCTCTGCTGCTATGACTGATTAGGCTATTGACCTCCTGCAATCCATCTCTGTTGGGCAGTCAACCATAGAGAATGCCATCCAGGGGCTGGCAGCCCATTTCCAATAAACAACTGCATTCCTGGAGGGCATTCACTCTGGCATGGTGGCCCAACAGAGATCAATCCAGGCTCTGGCCTCCTCCCTGATGGCAGCCATTGTCCCTGTTTCTAGCCTCCCTCCTCCAACTTCCTCTACCCAGTCCCAGTCCCATTCCCCTCAACCCCATCCTATCCCAAGCACACAGGCAGACCAGCAAGCACACAATACAACACACAAGAGTGGCTCAGGCAAACACAAGCACCACACATCATTCCACAGGCACTCACACAAACACCATCCAGATGCAGACATAAAAAAATCCACTGCCTTCACTGTGGCCCCCTCCTCCTCATTGGCAACCTCCCTCCCAGTAGCTTCTCCACTCACACCTGCATGCATTACATCCTCATCCACTACCTCCATCACCATCACCCCTATCACTACACACCCCTCACTGGCAGTCACCACCCCCACCTCCATGCACACGTCCCCTGTGCCCTCTCCCACTGTGTCTGTGCCCCCTCCTCCCAAAGTACACAAACTCAAGCACTCAGACACCCAACAGCCACCCACCTCACAACAGCATCCCGCCCATGCACCTGCACCCAAAAACAGTAGACAGACACCTCCTACAACCACTCCATCTTCCTCCACTCCCAAACCTTCACCCTCTTCCCACCCTAATGTCCAGAAGAAGCTTTTCCTCTCCAATGTTGACCTCTTCCCCTCCCCCCTGTCCTTCACGTCGGGCCAGGGTGGTCAGAACCCAGATGAGCACCTCAGCCACCCAGTCCATGCCCACAGTAGAGTCGACAGCTACTGCAAGTGGGAGAGGCTCCAGGGAACCAGCCATCAGCACTGAAAGTGTGCCTGCACCAGCTGCCAAAGGGAACGGCAAGGAGGCACCACCAGCTGTCATAGGGAAGGGCAAGGAGGCACCACCAGCTGCCAAAGGGAAGGGGGCACCACCAGCTGCCAACGGGAAGGGCATGGAGGAACCACCAGCTGCGAAAGAGAAGGGCAAGGAGGCACCACCAGCTGCAAAAGAGAAGGGCAAGGAGGCACCTCCAGCTGCCAAAGGGAAGGGTAAGGAGGCACCACTAGTTGCAAAAGGAAAGAGCAAGGAGGCACTACCAGGTGCCAAAGGGAAGGGCAAGTGGCTTGCACCAGAATGCAGGAAAGACAGGAGGCCTGGTGCTGGGACTGATTTTGAGCCCCCACCATCAGCCATGGTGGTTCAGCTGTCCGAGGCTGCAGGGGAAGGGCTGTAGCCTCTCCCCACCACTGCCTGCACCGTCACCAGCACCGCCACCAGCAGCAGCAGCCCCAGTGGGCAGCCGTCCAAGGCTCCAGGGGAAGGGCTGGGGCCTCCCCCACCACTGCCTGCACTGCCACCAACACCACCACCAGGAACAGCAGCCCCAGTGGGCAGCCGTCCGAAGCTGCAGGGGAAGGGCTGGGGCCACACCCCACCACTGTCTGCACCGCCACCAGCACCCCCACCAGCAGCAGCAGCCATAGTGGGCAGCTATCTGAGGCTGCAGGGGAAGGGCTGTAGCCTCCCCCCACCACTGCCAGCCCCGCCACTGCCACCACTGAGCATCCGTCACCGCTGGCGGGCACTGTGTAGTCCTGCCTCCATGGGCTGTAGTGCATCATAGACCCTTCAAATCCTGTAGGTGTGACACCCAGGTGATAGACTGTGACCTTGTACTCCCCAAGTGCTGCATCACAGGGCACAAAGCCCCCATCCAGAACCAATGGAAGAAACCATCCACTCACCCAGTCCTTGCCAGGATGAAGCACACTGGGCAAAAGGCCGCCTCCAGAACCAGTGGAAGAAGCCATCCACTCACCCCATCCTTGCCAGGATGAAGCACACTGGGCACAAGGCCCCCTCCAGAACCAGTGGAAGAAGCCATCCACTAGAGAGACTGTGGCCTTTCACTCCCCAGGACCAAGCAATGGGCAAGCCACCCACTTGAGCGACTGTGGCCTTGCACTCCCCAGGACCAAGCAGTGGGCAAACCACCCACTTGAGAGACTGTGGCCTTGCGCTTCCTAGGACCAAGCTCCGGGCATGTAGGCCCCACCAGGACCAGTGGTGTTGTACCATCTTCTGGCTGAGGTGCACCCCCTTTCCCCATCTCCCTGAGGTGCCTGTGTATTTTTGACCTGATGCCCCTGCAGTGTTCTCTCCGTGTTGTTGCAGGAGTGAGATGGGCCTTCGCCTATGTGTAGTGGCCCTCTGGCCCACGCACATTGAGGACTGGGCAGTGTCGCTCCATTTCTATATATGTATATACTTTTTAATTTTGAAGCACATATTTATACTACTTTATCTTATTACACTCACTTTAATCAATTCCTTTTGTCCTTGCATTATTCCTGAGGGATACGGGGTAGATCTGTAATGCATCTGTTTGTGTGTATGGTGTTGGAGGTGGCGGTGTTGTGTGTTGCATGTGTATGTCACTCTCTTTTTCCTCCCCCCTCCCTTGTGTGCTAGGTGGCAGTACTCACCGTGGTCGTCTTTGCCGGCGTTGATGTTTGTAATGCATGAAGAGGTATACAAGCATGGGGAAGATGTGCAACTCGGGCTCCATGGTGTCGTGGTTGTTCCCTGAGTCTCCAGAGGTGAGTTGTTTCCCTTCTGTGTTCTGTTTCTGCCATGCTTTTGATGTTGTTGGTACCGCCCCGGAAAAGGTGGCAGATAGGCCTGTCTTAATACAATGGGAGGAACATTGTCTTCCACCTGGCTCTTGGTGGTTACCGCTGTGGTGCTTGTTGCCACGGCCATGGCGGTCAGTGTGTTAAACTGGCTGTCTGTCTGGGCCGTTTCAGGAGTAGTCATAATTAAAAAAAACATTACCGCCGGCCTGTTGGCAGTACTACCGCCACTTTATCACCAACCACCAGGGTTGTAATGAGGGCCTACATCTGTGCCACAGTTCTTTACTCACGGTACAAACAACTACTGCCCACTTTCATTCCTTTTTCTGAAGGGGATGTTTCAACCTACAAAACATGGATTGTTGAGCAAGCCAGAGACCTAGAAAAAGAATGGCTGCTTCATTACCTGAATCGAAGAGGATCAGCAATGTGTCACTATGCTTGATTGCAACAGGTGAGTAATGCTATATCTGCCTCAAAGATTGATACTTGTTTCAATATTGAGAATTGAGAGGGTTGGTGCGACTCATCATGTCTAGTGGTGGCAGGTAGTGAGAGTGGATGTTTTGTTTTTATATATTACATTGGCTTGTGTTTTCATTGTGATCTATTTACAATGTTGGTAGCATAATTGGTGAAAGTTTTTGTCCTGAAGGTGATTTTTTTTTCCTGAAGATGATTTTATTCCCTTTTTCACGCTTAACCAAATTTGTTTGCCAACGTTTTCACACTGCTTTGTTTTCTGGTACTCTGCCTTCGGGTTCACGTTAGTCAAAGACGATCCGACCAGCCCATTTAGCTAACAAACAAAATTCTAGTCCAGAAAATAAAAAACACTCAATGTTTCTCTAATTAAACAGATACAGGTCGATCTATCTCAATAGGGTCCTGACTGAGAAAGTAACTCTCAATGGCAGCAGTTGGTATGGACTGGAATTGGACATAAAATAATCTTTAAGCAGAGTCTGGACTTGAGTATGATGGAAGGAATCAGAGCATCCTCAATGGACTTAAACAACTGCTAGAAGAAGGAAGTTGTCAACTTCATGGAAATCAACAGGGGTGATGTGAGGCAGAGTCTGAGAGGTCTACTCCAATCTGTGGACTGGTGGTGAGAGGTGCGTCAATTACTGGATTTGGGAAATGCAATGCTGCTGTGTGAGTCGGCTGACTGGCTCAAACTTGAAACTATGTAGTTGGGTGGGGGGCCTGTTGTAGGAAGCTGGAGGAGACAGATATGTGATGGATGATAATAATGTCACATTATGCAGATGACGATCACACAATATTATATTTGTAACATAAACTTAACATAGCTGCATGTTACTGAGCAGCATGCTTGCTGTTTGGGAAGAAAAACTATTAGCGTAGAGCACAACTAATAATAATTGATTTTTTACTCACCAAGCCACGTAACCTTGACACCTAGCAGGTCAAGCAGGTCCGTCTTCCGATCCAGGATGTCAGCCCACCAGTGCGTCAGCTGTTGCTGAGTGCGCCAGATCCCAGAGCTGTGGAACACAGCCAGCGCACCCTCTCCCAGTGCTGATGGTGCTCCCAGAGGCCGTACCCAGAACATGGCCTGACACCTGCTGCCAAGGAGGGGGGGATGGCACTGGACATAAAAAACCAAGGCAGCCACCTCCGAAAACATGGCACAGGACTGCACCCCTTGCTTTCGCCGCCATCCACAAAGAAGGCAGCTGGCAGATAGGGGCCTGCAATTCCCTGCTGTGCCATGCTGCTGGAGACTTAGGGGGGAGAGATAAGGAGAAGGGATTAGGAAAAAGGTAAGAAAAAAGTAAAGAAAAAAATATTAGGAGAAAAGTTAAAATATAAGAAGATAGAGAGGATCATAAGCCGGCATCAGCACCATAAACAAGCAGAAAAACAAGATGGCTGCACCCATGCAAACCACGTGATGCCATTCATGCGAGAATTCCTACGCGAGACACAACTTCACGTTGCCAGTGACATTAAATGCCACGGCCGAACAGACGCGGTAAGAAACTCTGCCCTCTAGCGGAACTTCGCATGTCGCAATAAACTTATTTTTTTAACTCTGTGTAGCACTGCTACGCAAACTCCTCACAGGCCTAACTACAACTAACTCCTCTAAAAGGACAGCTATTTTTAAAAACTCTCTCACATGATGACACTCAAAACTCATTAGGAAGTATTGGCAATGTCAACATTTGCCAATATTTTCATTACATGCAACTTGTGAAAAATATGCGTCAAGTTTCTGATATGGACTGCAGAAACATTCAAAAGTACATCAGAGTTGGGACTTCTAACACAAGAAGCAAAATTGATGTTAGAAACTTGAATTATTAAGAAACTGTTTCCCTATAACAAGACAGCAGCTGAGCTAATATATAGCTTTTGTAAAGAAGAAAAGCATATAGTTTCTGTGATGCATACAGTTCAAGATTATGCTGCATTTAATGAAGAATTACTAAAACTAGAAAATGAAAGCATTTTGGAGATTACTGCTGTTGACAAAAAAAACACCAAAGAGTAACTATACTACTTAGTGAAAAATGACAAGAAGAGTTGGATTCTTTGGAGAAATCAGTTTCTAGGAATGCTGGATTAGAAAAGTGTTTACATATCTGCCAGAATTGTAGAATAATTTTAAGATGTAACTTAAATGATGAAGTGGTTTAGTAAATGGTGCAATGGGTGATTTTGTTGACTTTATGTATTTTCTAAACTGTTATGAGGTTGAATTTCTAGCTATAAAGGTTGTTCAAGTGACTGGGTTGAAACAAATTGGACAATGTCTTTACAGTTTTTGCTTGTGAAAGATTTGTATGTGCGACCAAAACAGTTTCCAGTTTGCCTTGCATATGCTGTAACAATCCACAAATCTTAATGTTTAAGTGTTAATGCTGCTTTTATGAATATTGGAAGTACTGTTGTTAAAGAAGGAATCTCATATGTGACATTGTCACAAGTTTGAACATTAGCTGATTTTTGTCTAATTGATTGTGATGAAAAAAGTGCTGATGTAAACTGTGTAAGAGAGTACAACAGGTTAAGAAGTTAATATGCTCTTTATTTAGGAAAGTACCATGTATATGAAAAGCCCATACTCTGTGCTAAGTGGAAAAACATAAAACAGTCTACAGCAACAACAGAAAACATGGAAAGCAAACTAAAAAAAGAAGATGGAAAGAAAAGAAAGATGGAAAAGGAAGGCAAACACCAGTGGTATTAACTGCTATGTTCAAGTTGTCCTCAATGTTCTTTTTCATCTACCCCATGTTGAAAATGCTATCCAAGGAATACCACAAAATACAATGTATACTACACTTTATAACTGCTTTTAGATGTTATCTCAAAACAGAAGTGCAATCCAATCTGCTTCAGGAATTTGAGAAGTAGTAGATGAATATAGTAGGTCTAAAGTATTTACTCTAAATGCTCAACAAGCTGTACATGAATTTATGATGATGATGTTTAGAAATTTTGAACAAGAGAATGTGAATATTGATGATATATTTGGACTCAGTTACATATGAAATCATGAGTGTGAACATAGCTCTTTCTCATCCACCACTGAAATCGAATCTTAGCTCTTCCAGATTGTAAAAGTGTGTTTTTTGAAAAACTAATAAAAAAGAGTGACCAAAAAATGACCTGTCTAACATGCTAAAGAAATCTATTGTCTACATTGCTAATACGTAATAGTGGTAAATACATTATAGAAATATTTCAACGATAAAGAGCAGATGGAACAAAGTTTGACATTGAAATTACAAATTTTAAAGCTGGCCATATAACAATTTCTGTTAGAACATATTGTACTTTGGCTATAATTTTCCATAAAGGATTAAATAGTACTTCTGGAGATTATACTGTGTATTTGAAGAATGAAAATGATGGACAGAGGCATTAATAGCAGTCTGCTATTTAAACAAAAACTACCATTCAAACTTCCAAATTCCTATTTACTGTTACTGCAGCCAAAGTTGTAAGGTGGACCCGTGATATAACATTGGATAAAGTCTTGTTACTATGTGGATCACTACTAGTATAGACATCATTCGGCCGAATAAGGGTGATGTATTGAACATCATATGAAAAAGTGATCTGTACTTAAGATGTATAGTAATACATTCCAGAAAAAAAAACAAGAACACAGGTATCTTTGTATGTGAATCATTACTAGTAAAGACATCTTTTGTCCTATAAATGGTACTGTCAACAAAACTTCTATATAATTAAACTGTGAAATAATTTATCTGAACTGTTTGCATGAAAAAAAAAAAATTGTACCAGGTAAGAAGTAGCAACATTTTAGATATTGTATGGTTTATTTCAGTGTACAGATTATAAAATAAAGTACATTTTATTCTCAAATTATAGTGAGTGCAACTTCTACTTATTAGAAGAAACATTTTCAAAAGTGAGAAGGCTTATGCATGTTAATTTTAAGTAACATACTATGGCCCTCATTACAACCCTGGCGGACGGTGTAAAAGTGGTGGTAATACAAAATTATGACCAAGGCGGTGAGAAATCAGATAGACAGCCACTTTACCACACCAACCACCAGGGCGGAAACAACAGCCACCATGGATGTGACCCCTGACCTGCTTTTGTAACAGGAGCCACTACTCCTCCACAGAGCTCCTTGCTCACAACCCCAGCCGGCACACCGCCTGCACCCAGGCCAACCCCAGACACACACATGGACCTTTCACATGCCACTCATGCCACTTCTCCTCCACTCACACCAACAAGACCAACAAGCACCACACCAACACCAAACACCTCAACTGCATCCTCCTTAACATCTGCTCCGTCTACAAGTACGCCATCGAGCTTTGGGTCCTACTCATGACAAACTCTCCTGACATCCACTTCCTCACTGAAACATGGATGAACTCCTCATCTGAACCCGACATCGCTATAGCCATCCCAGAAGGATACAAAATCACCCGTAGAGACCGTATCAACAAACCAGGAGGAGGAATCGCCATAATACACAGAAATTCCATCAAGATTTCCACCAACACCAACAACACCCTAGACACCGCAGAGCACCTGCACTTTCAGGTACACATCAACGCCAACACCACCCTAAGAGGAACCCTCATCTACAGACCACCGGGACCCTGCCCCCCATTCTGTGACACCATCGCCGACACTATCAGGTCCCACGCCCTCGTCTCCATAGACTACCTACTCCTTGGTGACCTTAACTTTCACCTGGAAAGCACCCATGACTGCAACTCCACAGCCCTGCTGGACAACCTCGCTAACCTCAGCCTCAAGCAACTGGTCACCTCACTCACTCACTCAGCCAGGCACACACTAGATGCCATCTTCACTTCCAGCAGCCACATCGCCTTCACTCACACCACCGAACTCCAATGGACTGACCACCACTGCATCCACTTCTCCTGCCTAAAGCCCACCTCCCACCACCAACAACATCCTACCCCCTACCGCAAGTGGAACAATATCTCCAAAGAACAACTGATCTCCAACCTCGCACAAGCTCCACCTCCCAGTACCAACGACCCCAACACCGCCGTCCTCAACCTCACACAGTGGCTAGAAGCATGCGTAGACTCCCTTTCCCCACTCAAAATAACCAACAACACCCGCACCAACAAGACAGCCTCCTGGTTCACCGCAGAACTTCAGTCTTCCAAACGAGAATGCGAAAATTTAAGAAAGCCTGGCGCCAAGATCCTTTAGTGAGCAACTTCTCCGCCCTCAAATCAGCCATGCCCAAACATCACCAGCTCATCCGGACCACCAAACAATCCTTCTACAAAGAACGCATAGATGACAATGTACACAACAGCAAGGAACTTTTTGGCCATCATCAAAGAACTCACCAAACCCAAATCCTGCGCCATCGACCATCCACACTCCCAAGACCTTTGCAACTCCCTCTCCAACTACTTCCACTGCAAGATCGCAGACATACACGACAGCTTCACATCGTTATCACCCACCATCACCACCACCGACACAGCCAACACCACAGCTCCCTGCCGCACCAACGTACTGAACACCTGGACCCACACCAACAACGAAGAAACCGGCAAAACCATGAGCTCCATCCACTCAGGCTCCCCAACAGACCCTTGCCCCCACCACATCTTCAACAAGGCTAGCCAAATCACTCCTCCCCAGCTCCGGACCGCCATCAACATCTCCTTCGAGACCGCAACCTTCCCAGATATTTAGAAACACGCCGAAGTCAATGCTTTCCTCAAAAAACTCAAAGCACACCCTAGACCTCACAAACTACCCACCTATCTCTCTACTCCCCTTCCCCGCAAAGGTCATAGAGAAGATAGTAAACATACAACTGTCTTGCTTCCTAGAAGACAACAACATACTCAACGTCTCCCAGTCAGGATTTCGCAAAAACCACAGAACAGAGACTGCACTCATCGCCTGTACAGGCGACATCAGGACCAGATTGGACAAGGGCAAAACCGTCACCCTCATCCTCCTAGACCTCTCCGCAGCTTTCAACACCGTTTGCCACCAAACCCTTCACACACACCTCTTCGACGCCGGAATTCTCCACAAAGCCCTGGACTGGCTCACGTCCTTCCTCTCTTGAAAGAACCCAAAGAGTTCACCTCCCTCCTTTCCAGTCTACAGCCACCAAGACCATCTGTGGGGTCCCCCAAGGATCCTCCCTTAGCCCCACTCTTTTCAATATCTACATGGCTCCACTCACCAACATCATCCGCCCACATGGCCTCACCATCATTTTATACCCTAATGACACCCAGCTCATCATCTCCCTCACGAGGAACCCATCTACCGCCAAGAATAACCTACACCCCGGACTCCTCGCCATCGCTAACTGAATGACAGCAAACCACCTCAAATTGAACTCAGAAAACTTGAAATCATCATCTTCGGTCCCAACAAGACAGCATGGAACGACTCTTGGTGGCCCACCACCCTTGGACCACCCCCAACACCCACCACCCACGCATGCAATCTCGGCATCATACTGGGCTCATCTCTCTCCATAACTCAGCAAATCAACGCCATATCATCCTCCTGCTTCAACACCCTTTGCATGCTACGCAACACTTTCAAACGGATTCCTTTAGAAACAAGAAGAACGGTCATCCTCGCCCTCATTAGCAGCAGACTGGACTACGGCAAAGCCCTCTATGCAGGGACCACAGCCAAGCTTCAGAGAAAACTCCAGCGCATCCAGAACGCAGCCACATGTCTCATCCTCAACCTCCCTCGCCACGAACACATCTCCACCCACCTCAGATCCCTACACTGGCTGCCCATCAACAAAAGGATCACTTTCCAAATCCTTGTCCACGCTCACAAAGCCCTCCACGACACCGGAGCGGCCTACCTCAATGAATGAATCAACTTCCACAAACCAACTCGACAGCCCTGCTCCATTGACCTCGTTATAGTCCCCTGCATCCAACGCATTACCCCTCTGGCAGCAGATCCTTCTCCCACCTCGCCGCCATAACCTGGAACTCCCTCCCCACCAACCTACGTAAGACACAGGACCTCCTAACCTTCAGAAAGCACCTCAAAACATAAATCTTCGAGCAGTAACCTCCCCATGATTTTCTATGTGCTGCTCTACCACGAACACTAACGATGGCGAAGACGACGACGGTGAGTACAGCCGCCTAGCACACAGGGGAGGAGGGAGGAATAAGACAGTGACACACATGCACAAAACACCCCCCCAACACCATACACGCAAACAGCTGCAGTAATAAAACATAATTACCCCGTATCTTGGTTGAATAATGCAAGGACAACAGGAATTTACTACAGTGAGTGTAATAAGATCAACACAGTATAAATAAGAAATATGCAATGTAACTGGTATATACAATTGTACAGTTCAAGGGGCACTGCCAGTCCTCAGTGTGCTTGGGCCACAGGGCCACTGGCCAAAGTCCAAGGCTCCACTTGTCACCTGCATCAACATGGAGAGAACACTGCAGGGGCATCCGTTGGAAAATAGGCAGGCACCTCAGGGGGATGGGGTACGGAGGGCACCTCAGCCGGCAAATGGAACAAGAGCACTGGTTCTGGAGGGGGCAACATGCCCTGTGTTTATTCCTGGGGAGTGCAATGCCACAGTCTCTCAAGTGGGTGACTTGCCCGCATGCTCTGGAGGGGGCAACATGCCCTGTGCTTGGGCCTGGGGAGTGCAAGGCCACAGTCTCTCAAGTGGGTGTCTTGCCCACATGCTCTAGGGGAGGCAAATGCACTGTGCTTTGTGCTGGGTAGTGCCAGGCCACAGTCTCTCAAGTGGGTGACTTGCCCACATGCTCTGGAGAGGGCAACATGCCCTGTACTTGGTCCTGGGGAGTGATAGGCCACAGTCTCTTAAGTGGTTGTCTGACCCACTGGTTCTGGAGGGGGCATCATGCCCTGTGCTCTTGATCCTGGAGGGGCTGGGGTTGGTGGGTGTCTGACCCACTGGTTCTGGAGGGGTAGCATGCCCAGTGCTCTTGATCCTGGGGAGGCTGGGGTTGGTGGGTGTCTGATCCACTGGTTCTGGAGGGGGCATCGTGCCCTGTGCTCTTGATCATGGGAGGTGCATGGTCATAGTCTCTCAGGTGGGTGTCCTACCCACTGGATTTGCAGGGGCCAGGCCGCCCAGCAGCCCATGGAGGCAGGACTACATACCGTCCGACAGTGGTGATGGCTGCTCAGTTGTGGTGGTGGTGCTGCTGCTGCTGGTGGGGAGAGGCTCCAGCCCATCCCCTGCAGCCTCGGACGGCTGCTCAGTGGTGGTGGTGGTGCTGCTGCTGCTGCTGGTGGGTGGAGGCTCCAGCCCATCCCCGGCAGCCTCGGACGGCTGCACGACCATGGTTGGTGGTGGGGGGGCTCTGTCAGAGTACCTGCCCCAGGCCCCTTGTCCTTCCTACCTGCTGGTGCTGGCTCCTTGCCCTTCCTGTCAGCAGTTGGGGTTGGCTCCTGGCCCTTTCTGGCAGCAGCTGGGGCTGGCTCCTTGCCCTTCCTGGCAGCAGCTGGGGCTGGCTCCTTGCCCTTCCTGGCAGCAGCTGGGACTGGATCCTTGCCCTTCCTGGCAGCAGCCGGGGCTGGCTCCTTACCCTTCCTGGCAGCAGCTTGAGCTAGCTCCTTGCTCTTCTGGACAGCAGCTGGGGAAGGCACCCTTTCCTTGAGGCTGCCTGGTGTAGGCTCCTTCACCCTCTGGACATGTGCCCTGGATCCTTTCCCACCATAGGTGGGTGTGGAGACTATTGGGCCTGTGGATTGGTTGGCTGAGGTGCTTGTTTGGCTTTTTGCCACCCTGGCCAGATGTGAAGGACCTGGGTGGGAGGGGTAGGGAAGAGGTCAATGGTGGATAGGAAAAGCTTCTTAGGGACATTGGTGTGGAAGAGCGAGAAGGTTTGGGAGTGGAGGAAGAGGGAGTGGTTGTAGGAGGTGTCTGTCTGCTGAGTTTGGGTGCAGGATGTTGTTGTGAGGTGGATGGCTGTTGGGTGTCTGAGTGCTTTCGTTTGTGTACTTTAGGAGGGGGGACAGACACCGGAGACATGTGCATGGCTGTTGTGGAGGTGTCTGCCAGTGAGGTGTGTGTTCTGCTAGGTGTGGTGGTGATGCTGGTAGTGGATGAGGATGTAGTGCATGCAGGTGTGAGTGTAGACGGAACTGGGAGGGAGGCGGAGGAGGAGGGGGGGAGACAGTAGAAAGTATGGATGTTGGCATGTCTGCATCTGAATGGTGTTTGTGTGAGTGCTTGTACTTGTGTTTGCCTGTGCTACTTCTGTGTGTTGTCTTGTGTGTATGCTCGTCTGAATGCGTGCTTGGGATAGAATGGGGTTGAGGGGAATTGGATTGGGAAGAGGAAGTTGGAGGCGGTGGTTGGAAACAGGGACAATGGCTGCCATCAGACAGGGGGCCAGAGACTGGATCGATCCCTGTTGGGTCGCTAAGCCAGTGTGAATGCCCTCCAGTAATGCATTAGTCTGTTGCATCTGGGCTTCCAGCCCCTGGATGGCATTCACAATGGTTGACTGCCCCACAGAGATGGATCTCAGGAGGTCATTAGCCTCCTCACTCAGGGCAGCAGGGCTCACTGGGCAGGGCCTGAGGTGCCTAGGGCGAAGGAGATGCCCACCTCCTGGGTGAGCGGGCGGGCTGCTGGGAAGGTGGTGCTCATACTGGGGTGGGGGCTGTACCTGTAGTTGGAGTGGTCACAGAGGTGTCCGCCACCACCAGAGAGCTTCCATCGGAGGAGATATCTGTGTCGGAACTGTCCCCTCCAGTCTTTGCGGTGGTGCTCCCCTCACCCTCCATCCCACTAGTGCCCTCACCGTTGGTGGACTCTGGCGCCTGGGTCCTGTGGGATGCAGCTCCCTCCGTCACCAGTGCCTCTGCTCCTCCGCCAGATGATGGTAATGCACATAAGGACAGTGTAGGAAAGTACCATCTTGCCTGGCACGTTACCCCCATTTTTACATATATGTAAGTTTGTTTTTGCCTGTAGTTTGTGGCCTGAATGTGTGTACCTGTGTAGTGACTAACTGTGTCATTGAGGCTCTGCTAACCAGAACCTCAGTGCTTATGCTCTCTCTGCCTTTAAAATTGTCACTATAGGCTAATGACAAATTTCACCAATTCTAATTGGCACACTGGAACACCCTTATAATTCCCTAGTATATGGTACCCAGGTACCCAGGGTATTGGGGTTCCAGGAGATCCCTATGGGCTGCTGCATTTCTTTTGCCACCCATAGGTAGCACAGACAAATCTTACACAGGACTGCGACTGAAGCCTAAGTGAAATAACACACACGTTATTTCACAGCCATTTTACACTGCACTGAAGTAACTTATAACTCACCTATATGTCTAACCTTCACTTAGTGAAGGTTAGGCACAAAGTTACTAAGTGTGAGGGCAGCCTGGCACTAGCCAAGGTGCCCCCACATAGTACATGGCAATTTCCCCGGACTTTGTGAGTGCGGGACACCATTACACGCGTGCACTACATATAGGTCAATACCTATATGTAGCTTCACAATGGTAACCCTGAATAGGGCCATGTAACATGATCATGGAATTGTCCCCCCATGCCAAATCTGGTATTGGGGTGCCAATCCCATGCATCCCCGGGGCTCCACTATGGACCCCGGGGGCTGCCAAACCAGCTCTCTTGGGTTTTCTCTGCAGCTTCCGCTGCTGCCAACCCACAGACAGGGTTCTGCCCTCCTGGGCAGCCCAGTCCCAGGAAGGCAGAACAAAGAATTTCCTTTGAGAGAGGGCGTTACATCCTCTCCCTTTGGAAATAGGTGTTAAGGGCTGGGGAGGAGTAGCCTCCCCCAGCCTCTGGAAATGCTTTGAAGGCCACAGATGGTGCCGTCCTTGCATAACCCAGTCTACACCGGTTCAGGGAACCCCCAAGTCCCTGATCTGGCACGAAACTGGACAAAGGAAAGGGGAGTGACCACTCCCCTGTCCATTGCCACCCCAGGGGTGGTGCCCAGAGCTCCTCCAGTGTTTCCAAGACCTCTGCCATCTTGAATCCAGAGGTGTGAGGGCACAATGGAGGCCTCTGAGTGGCAGTGCCAGCAGGTGACGTCAGAGTCCCCTCCTGATAGGTGCTTCCCTCACTAGGTGGCCAATCCTTCTCTGAGGGCTATTTAGGGTCTCTCCTGTGGGCTTTTCCTCAGATAACGACTTGCCAGAATTCACCAGAGTTTCTCTGCACCTCTCTCTTTGACATCTGCCAAGGATTGACCGCTGACTGCTCCAGGATGCCTGCAAAACTGCAACAAAGTAGCAAGAAGACTACCAGCGACATTGCAGCGCCTAATCTTGCCGGCTTTCTTGACTGTTTCGTGGTGGTGCATGCTTTGGGGCCTGCCTGCCTTCATCTTGCACTGGAAGCCACGAAAAAATCTCCTGTGGGTCAACGGAATCTTCCCCCTTCTCCAGCAGGCACCAAACTTCAGTATCACCGGTACTCTGGGACCCCTCTCATCCTGAAGAGCGTGGCCCCTGGAGCACATGTGGTGGACCCAAGTGACCCAGACGGTCCAGTGGTCCAACTGTCCACATTTATTGGAGGTAAGTCCTTGCCTCCCCTCTCCAGACAGTAATCCAGTGCACAGTGTGAACTGTAGCTGTTAGGTCTTCTGTGCACTTTAGCAAGGAATTCTTCATGCACAGCCTGGCCCATGTCCCCAACACTCCGTCCTGCATTACTCAACTCCCTGAGTTGACCTCCGACTTCGTGGGATCCTCTTTTGTATTGTTGAGACAAATGCTTTGCTCAGTCTTCTTGAACCCGTGTTCAAGGACTTATGTGGGTGCTGCCTTCTTGTGTATGGGCCCTCTGTATTGCTGAGGGCCCCCTCTGTCTCCTCACCGAAGTGGCAATATCCTGGTCCTTCTTGGGCCTGGGCAGCACCCTTTTTCTTCAACCACGACCTTTGCACCCAGCAAGGCTTGTTTGCAGTATTTCTCCAAAGAAACAATGCTGCATCCTCCAGCACTCCGTGGGACATCTTCTGCACAAAGGAGCAGTTCCTAGCACCTTTCGTTGTTGCAGAATCTTCAGCTTCTTCCATCCAGAGGCAGCCATTTTGCACCTTCATCCGGGGTTTAGTGGGCTCCTGCCCCCTGGACACTTTCACAACTCTTGGACTTGGTCCCCTTCCTTTGCACGTCTTCAGGTCCAGTAATCCGTCTTCTGTGCTTTGCAGTCTGTTGTGGTCTTTGCAGAATCCTCTATCACGAGTTTAGTGTGTTTCTGGGGAAGTAGTATCACTTTACTCCTACTTTTCGGGGTCCTGGGGTGTAGTATATTGGACACCCTTAGTGTTTTCTTACACTCCAAGCAACCCTCTACACACTACACTAGTCTAGGGGTCCATTCGTGGTTCGCATTCCACTTTCAGAGTTTGTGTTGCCCCTAGGCCTATTGCATCCTATTGTATTCTAGTGTTTATATTTTTCTAAATGTTTACTTACCTGATTTTGGTTTGTGTGTATATTTTGTGTATTTTACTTACCTCCAAAGGGAGTATATCCTCTGAGATATTTTTGTGACATTGTCACTAAAATAAAGTACCTTTGTTTTTAGTAACCCTGAGTATTGTGTTTCTTATGATATAGTACCTATATGATTGATATAAGTGGTATAGAAAGAACTTTGCATGTCTCCTAGTTCAGCCTAAGCTGCTATGCTATAGATACCTTTATTAGCCTAAGCTGCTAGAACACTACTAATCTACTAATAAGGGATAACTGGACCTGGCACAAGGTGTAAGTACCATCAGGTACCCACTATAAGCCTGGCCAGCATCCTACAGACAGGGTGACAAAAGAAAAAAGGGGGAGGAGACAAAGGATACACTTGGTCAATGGCTGCACCAACACCACCGTTGGTGTACACACCACTCTCACACACATGGAACAGCCCTACACACTATGCATTGCACTACCAGTTATATTGCTAGCCACCAAGGTATGGGGAAGGACACACACTGCCAGATGCAGCACACCTGGGACCCACACAGCCCTGACCAGTTGTGGATGCCTACGAGCTAGGTTGCAAGATGTTCCCTTCTGAACCCTAGCCACCAGGGGACCTATGCTGCAATGTCAGGCCTGGCCTAGGGGCATCCACTGACACACATATCCCACCCGGACACCACCCTGCCATGCATAAGTTCTAAGGCTGGGAACTGTACTCACCCCCTTGTGGTTGCTGTGATGCCCTCATGCACCCATCCAGCTCAGAATAGGCCACCACCAGTATGCGGGCCATCAGGGGGGTCAGGGTAGGATGAGCACCCCTTCCTCATTGGGCCACCATCCCCAGCTGGGCCTCTGCTGTCTTCTGTGCCCAGTGTCTCAGGTCCTTCCACCGTTTCCGACAGTGGGCGCTCCACCTGCCGCAGACCCCCAGGGTCCCCACATCCTTAGCGATGGCACACCATATACACTTCTTTTGATGGGTGCTGACCTGCAGAGGAAATACACACAGGAAAATATTACCAGTCAGATAGTCCTGCCTGTTACACTTAAGGCCCACCATACCCCTTCACATCACTATTTACACACACATGCCCAGCAGACAACCAATATGCCGCCCAGAGGACTTCCACCTACCCCCCTACACAAGGCCTTCACACACACCACCCCATGCATTCATACCACGTGCATCGTGCCCACAGTGTACTCACCTGTTGGTCTGGAGGCCCATACATTAGTCCATACTGGGGTAGGACCCCATCCACCAGTCGCTCCAACTCTGCTGAGGTGAAGGCAGGGGCCCTTTGCCCAGTCACACGGGCCATGGTAGGTTCCAGATACAGGACACAGCAGCACATGTAGTATAGGTCCTCTCCTGTTGAAGGTCAGGTAGCAAGTGAGTGATCAGATAGAAAATGGTGGTCACATCTGCGGCGGTGCATACCGTTACCACTGGCATACATCAACATTGGCCACTGTACCTTATAGGGCCCAATGTTAACCAATGAGGAGTTGCACCGTGGTTCCCAGTCACCTCCCACAACGGACCATTGAGTCAGCGCAATTACCTCACTTCCACCTGTCCCTCCACACAGGTCAGGCGGACGCCATTTCCGGGGGGCAGGCCCTGGATAATAAGGGGCATATTTATACTCTGTATGCACTGAATTAGCGTAATTTGTTTTTACTCTAATTCGGTGCAAAACTAACTCCATATTTATACTTTGGCGCTAAACCCGTCTAGCACCAAATTTATGGAGTTAAAGTCATTTTTTTGATGTGGAAACCCACCTTGCTGCACGGTAGGCATTCCCATGCAGAAAATTACTCTATGTTCTTAACACCATATTTATACTCCTGTGCAAAAATGGTGCACGGTAGAGAGGAGGGGTCAAAAATTGGGGCAAAGCTTGCTTTGCCCCATTTTTTAATGCCTGGGTCAGGGTAGGCGTTAGGGGACCTGTGGGCCTATTTCCATGGTGGAACACCATGGAATAAGCCCAGAGGTACCCTCCCCAGGGACACCCCCACCCACACCAGAGGGGCAGCAGAGGAGGGGGGGACCCCAGCCCAGGTAAGTACAGGTTAGTATTTTATTTTATTTTTTAAAGTGCAACAGGGGGCCCTGAAATGGACCCCCATACATGGCACAGGGTGCAATGGCCATGCCCAGGGGACCCTGGTACCCTGTGCTGGCCATTGGGGTGGTGGGCATGACTGTCTTTTCTAAAACAGTAGTCATGTGGTATGGATGGTTTTGCATCAGAAAATGACTCTAGGCAGGTTAGAGTCATTTTTTTTTTACTCTAACCTGCCTAACTTCATTTTTTGGTGCAAAACCCTCTTCTCCCATACCGCCAGCCCCACCGACTAACGTCATTTATTTTTACACTAGCCTACACATTGCATCAGCTTGCACCATTCCATAAATATGGTGGCCGGCTGGTGCACAGAAATGGTGCAAGCGATGCTAAACTTTTTGGTGCAAAACTGCGTTAGTGCAGTTTTGCTCCAAAAAGTATAAATTAGGGCCTAACTGCCATCACAGTTAAAATTTGGACATACAGAACAAATCTCACTGACCCATTACAAATTGACATTATGCATTGTACTGTTGAAGGCCCATTATTCAGTTTGTGACCGACTCCTCACACTTTTGTCCCTTAGATTGCTGCCAGTGCGGATGAATAGGAGATGGAGACATACCCCCGTGTAGAGACCCCTGGTGGACTTGGCAACAATGGAGGACAGGCACATTATCCTCACCTATAGACTAGACAGGGCCACAATCACAGAGTTGTGTGCCCAATTGAAGCCTGACCTCATATGTGCTATCCGTCACCCCACTGGGACCCCACTCTTGCGCAAGTTCTATCAGTGCTCTATTTTCTGGCAACTGGTTCTTTCCGAGTGACAGTGGGCTTGGCAGCAGGAATGTCACAGCCAATGTTCTCAATAGTGTTGACAAGAGTTTTGTCTTCCCTGATTAAACACATGTGCAGCTACATTGTTTTGCCCCAGGTGGAGGATTTGGCCACAGTGAAGGCTGACGTCTATGTAATGGGACATATCCCCAACATAATTGGGGAGATTGATGGAACACATATTGCATTTCCCCCCGTCTAAATGAACAGGTGTTCAGAAATCGTAAGAGTTTCCACTCAAAGAATGTACAGATGGTGTGCTTGGCAGACCAGTACATCTCCCATGTCATTGCGAAGTATCTTGGGTCAGTGCAGGATGCCTTTATCCTGAGGAATAGCAGCATCCTAAATGTGATGGCACAACTACAGAGGCACAGGGTGTGGCTAATAGGTGAGCCCTGGTTCACACCCAGTAGATGTTGGTGTGTGGTCATGGTGTTGGCATTATGGGTTAGTGTGTGGCTGAATGTTGTCCCTCCATATTTGCAGGTGATTCTGATTACCCCAACCTATCATGGCTACTAACCCCTGTGAGGAATGCCAGGACAAGGGCAGAAGAATGTTACAATGAGGCACATTGGCGAACAAGAAGGATAATCGAAAGAACCTGTGGACTCCCGAAAGGCAGGTTTAGGTGCCTCCATCTAACAGGTGGATCACTGTGCTACTCACCCAAGAAGGTCTGCCAGATAATAGTGGCATGCTGCATGTTGCACATTCTTGCCCTGATGTGCCATGTGCCTTTTCTGCAGGAGGAGGAGGCTGGAGATGCCCGTGTGGCAGCAGTTGACCCTGTGGACAGTGAGGATGAGGAGGCAGAGGATGAGGATGAGGACAACAGAACAGCAGTGATACGACAATACTTCCAATGTCACACAGGTAAGACAGTGTTACTTCACAGTTCACTGTCATGATTTTGAAATTCTTTGGCACTGGCATGCTGTTATTTCGCACTTCTATGTCCACTTACTGTACCCTTTGGCAATTCATTTTGCAGATGTTGGTGCCTCACTATAGCTCCTGGTGTGATCACTGCAGCCAACTACAGGTCTTTCCTATGTGCACATTTACCTTACAGTTGAACTGCAATGTTTGAACCTGGTTAGATGAATACATACTTTAAAAATGTAACATACTCCATACTTGTTTTTTTTCCAGGGGTGTTTATCGAATTGCTAAGAAAAAGAGAGGCAAGTGCATTGGGATGGGGTGACGATGGAGGAAAGTCCAGGGTATTGTTCCAGTCTATTTGTAGCACAGGTGCATTGCCCAAGGGGACATAGGAAAGGGAGCAATGGCAGTTCAAGGTGGACAGGGTGACAGGGTGGGACACAAGGGTTACAATCAGGAGAGTCTCATTTCGTGGCAGGGGTCTTGGCAATAGTCCCTGGCTTCTGCCTGGATCGCAGGGAACGTTTACAGGGTGGTTCTCCTTTTGCGGGGGAGGAGTGCTGGTGGCCTCTGAGTCCTGTTGGGAGGCCTCCTGTCCACTAGCGGCAGCAGAGGTGGAAGGCAGTTCAGATGTCTGGTTAGTGGCAGGGGCTTGCTGGTGTGAGACTGCCTCCCTCATAATGTTGGCCATGTCTGCCAGCACCCCTGCAATGGAGACCAGGGTGGTGTTGATGGCCTGCAAGTCCTTCTTGATCCCCTGGTACTGTCCCTCCTGCAGCCGCCTGTTCTCCTGCACATTGTCCAGGATCTGACCCATTGTGTCCTGAGAATGTTGGTAGGCTCCCAGGATCTCAGTGAGTGCCTCGTGGAGAGTCAGTTTCCTGGGCCTGTCCTCCCCCTGGCGCACAGCAGTCCTCCCAGTGTCCCTGTTGGCCTGTGCCTCTATCCCCTGAATGGTGTGCTCACTGCCACTGACCCCAGGTCCCTGATTGTCTTGGGTATGAGTTGTGCCCTGCGGTCCCTGTAAAGGTGGACACACTGCTGATTGACGTGTCCTGGAGACAGATGTATGGGTACGTTGGGTGGGTGCTGTGGTGGTGTTTCCAGATGGGGAGGCTCTGTGGTGGTGTGTGACTGGGCCTGGGTAACCGACTGTCCAGAGGTCCCTGATGGGTCAGGTTGGTCATCCAGATCCAAGCGATCAGAGTTGCTGTCATCACTGTGGGCCTCTTCTGTTGGGGGACTGGATAGTGCTGGCACCTGTTCTTCCGTGACATTGGCTGGGAGACCTATGGGGATGTAAAGGATATGTTATTCTTTCTGTGTGTGACATACTGTGCATCAGTGGGTAGCCCTATTAGGTTGTATTTGCCCAGGCAGCTTTCACTTGTGTACGTTGGTATATGGTAGTCTAGCTGATTCTCTCTAGTATGCATGCTTAGGTGATAGGTGTCCATGCAGGGCTGTGAGTGATGTCCATGCATTGGTAGTGCATGCAGGGCTTGACATTGGAATGAGTGAGATGTGATGGATTGGGTGTTCGGAGGTGGTGAAATGATGGGAGTGAGGGTGGGGGTATGTGTGGCATGCAGGTAGGGTGGTGATAGTAGTATAGAGTTGACTTACCAGAGTACAGTCCTCCTCCTACTCCGGCCAGGCCCTCAGGATGCATGATTGCCAAGACTTGCTCCTCCCATATTGTTAGTTGTTGGGGAGGAGGTGAAGGTCCACCGCCAGTCCTCTGTACAGCGAGTTGGTGTCTTGCTGCAATGGAACGTACCTTACCCCGTAGGTCGTTCCACCTCTTCCTGATGTCATCCTTAGTTCTTGGATGTTGTCCCACGGCATTGACCCTGGCGACGATTCTCCGCCATAGCTCCATCCTCCTAGCTATCGATATCTGCTGCACTTGTGCTCCAAATAGCTGAGGCTCTACCCGGATGATTTCCTCCACCATGACCCTTAGCTGCTCCTCTGAGAATCGGGGGTGTCTTTTTGGTGCCATGGTTGTTGTGTGAGGTGTGTAGGTGAGGGTGTGTAGGGTAATGGGTTGGGGTGTGTGATTTGGGGTGTGTGAGTTGTATATAGGTGTGAGTGGTAAGTGGCTCTAGTTGTGTCAATGGGCTTGCTGTTTCTCTCTGGTGGTAGGTATTTGTAATGATAAAGGGTTGTGGGTAATGTGGGTGTGTGTTTTATAGTGGTGTAAGTGGGTGGGTGTAGTGTGTGTACGTGCATCAGGTGTGTGTTGTTTGAATTGTCCAATGTGGTGTTGTTTTTTTTGTGTGTGTGTCTTTTGAGTGCGGTGGTATGTACCGCCAATGGTTTACAGTGGTTGAATGTCTGCCGTGGTGATTCGTGAGTCATAATGGGGTGGGCGTTGTTCTGTTGGTGTAATGGTGTGGTTTTGGGTACTGTCAGTTTATCACTGACCTTTGGTGTGGTGGACTTGTGTCTGTGGCTGAATAGTGACGGATTGGTGTGTGTGTCATAATATGGTGAACAGATATCCACCGCCACAGCGGTATGTTGGCGGCAGTCAGCATGGCGGCAAGTAGGATTTACCGCCAATGTCATAATGAGGGCCTGTATCTTTTGGGGTTATTTTTCAAGTCCACATGACTACTTTTCCCCCCACTGTTCAGTGATGAGCAGATATAGAGACTTATTGTGTGATAAAAAAGTATAGCAGCTGAGAATAGTAGAGAAGGGGACATTACAGGTCTACATAATGTATGTAATTACTATACTAAATTAAAAAAAACTTGCTTGTGTTGTGTTAATAGTAATATAATTTTTGTTATAGGTTAGCAAGTTTTCATATATATATAATTACTGTATAAAACTTTAACTATTTATTCTTCCCTTTCTTTTAATGCAGCTTGAAAGACAATTCTTTAGTACTAATAAAGGCAAGTAATATATGTTACTTCATCAATAATATACATAATCCATACATATTGTAATACGTCCAATGAGGCAGCTATACATTCAGTCACATAGCCAATCAGTTATCTAGAGAAGTAATTGAGCAGATAGTCATTCACCCATACAGCAACTTGTGCATTCATTTGTTCACATATACATAGATACACACTCACAAACGTATTCATACAAACACTTACAGCTGCTAGCATATTTAGACAGTTAGCAATTGAGACACTAATATAGCCAGATACTTATCCATATAGGTCTTCAGACAGCCAGTTTACCACCCGGACAAGTACTTATACATACAGTGACAACCCATACAGACAATGATGGAGACAGTCAATCGCCTATGTATATACTCATATAACAGACACTAACCCATACAGCAAATTAACTACGAAGTCAATTACTCTTATATGTTCCATGACACGGACTCAAAGATACATCCACTGACACAGGAAGGGGCATATTCATACTCAGTTTGCACCATTTGTGTGTCATGTATTTTGAAGCAAAAATGGTGCAAACTTAACTCCATATTTATATTTTGAGGCTAGACCTGTCTAGGGTCAAAATATTGGAGTTATCTTCATTTTTTGGATGCGCAAACACACATTGACTCAATGAGATGGAAGGTAGGCATTCCCATCCAAAAAATGACTCTATAACCATAGTGACATATTTATCCCACCATGCTAAAATGACGCACGGGTGGGAGGCGGACCCAAATAATTGCGTTAAGCTTGCTTAGTGCCATTATTTAACACTTGGGTCAGACCAGGCAGTAGGGGACATGTGGATCCATTTACATGGCTAAATGCCACGGAATGGGCCCACAGGTGCTCACCCTAAGCCCCAGGAACACCCCCATCCACACCAGAGGGACACCAGAGGATGGGGGACCCCATCCCAGGAAAGTACGGTAAATATAGGTAAGTATTTGTAAACATATATTTAAGTGCCATTGGGGGCCCTGACATGGGGCCCCCTGCATGGCACTGGGTGCAATGGCAATGTCCAAGGGACACTGGTCCCCTGTGCTGGCCATTGGGGTGGTGGGCATGACTCCTGTCTTTTATAAGAGAGGGGTCATGTGTTATGGATATTTGTGCATCTAACCAACCTAGTGTCATTGTTTAGCGCTCAACCTCCATCTCCTCTATCGCCACCCCCACCCGGCTAGCGTCTTTTATTTTGATGCAAGCCAGCTTAGTCCTGGCTGGCACCATTCCTTAAATATGGCACCCAGCTGGTGCTGTAGAATGGCGCAAGCTGGCACTAAAGTTTTTGATGCAAAACCGTGTTAGTGCAGTTTTGCATCAAAAAAGCATAAATACCCCCTAAAAGCACTTACCTAGTCAAGCAATCAGTCACCTCTACAATGACTTGCATACATAGACAGTTATCTATTGACGCACCCAGAGTCTTATCCATAAAATAGCTCATATACCCACTCACTCACCCATAATTCTATTGATGCAGCCACACGCTCACCCATACAGAAACTCGCATTCCTAAATACTCACCCTTAGAAGTACTTAAAGAGCTCGTCACTCACCCATACACTCACTCTCACATCCACTGACTTACACAGAAGGACTTTCATGCACTGAAAGAATCACCCATACAGGAATTCATGCACCCATTCAGTTAACCATACATATTCTCATTTACTCAGTCATTCAATCATAGAGCTAATTATACCTGCACAGATTCACCTATATGGCCATTGTTGCAGTAAGTTACTCACTCATACACTCACTTTTACATCCAGCTAGATAGCTATATACTCACTCATGCACCCAGTCATTCACCTATTAATCCAGTCATGCAGCCAGTCACTTTCACATACACCTACTCATATACCTAGTTTCTCACAGATACAGGAACTTATTCAGCCAGAGACTCACTTATAAAGACACTCACATACCCACTCAGTCATCAATACCAGTACTCAAACAACTAATCACTTACCATTACAGCCCCTACCACATCCACTAACTTAGCTATACAACCTTTCACATGCTCATTGCCTTACCAATGGAGCAATTCACACAGACAGTCTCTCACTCGAACAGACATTCACATATGCAGTCAGTCGGTCAAACAGCTACTCACAGAAGTCACTCACCTATGCAAGCATTTATGCATCCACTCAATAACCTTTACACATATCAACACACCCATACAGGCACTTACATAGTGACTCACTAACCGTTATAGGTAGTAATACTGCTACTGACCTATAGTGCTAATTACACAGCAAGTCATTCAGTAATACAATCACTCGTACCCCCATTCACTAAGGTCTACAGTCACTTACATACTCAAACACTTTATTATTAATACATAGACATACACAGATAGTCATACACTGACACACTCAAACACCAACTAACTCACCCATACAACTATTGACATAGCTATTACTTACACATAGATTCACTCATGCAGCTAAGTCACCCATACACCCACTCATGCAGGAGATACTAACCCATGCAGTTACTCACATACATAGTTATTCACTCATGCAAGGAGTAACACACTTAGTCACTCATACAAACATAAACATACCTAGTCACTCAGTTATACAAACATTAATACATTCAGACCCTGAGCGATACAGTAAGTGTTAGAAACTGTCATTCACCTGCATGCATACTGTACCATATAGAAGTAACAAAAAAACATATAACAGATAACTATTCTTTTTTTAACCAGTATAGCAGTTCTGAAAAGAACCATTTTTTAAATGTTTTTGTAAATGCCTGTATCAATGTATGAAGGGCTATGTGAGGGGTTGTGTGGGTGAGTGAGTGGTTGAGCCATTTTCTGTATGGGACAGTTAGTGGATCTGTAAGGAGGTGTATAGGTTAGCAAGTCACTGTATGAGTAGGTGTATTTGCTTCACTGAGTGGGTGTCTGAGTGGCTATAGGTGAGTGAGTGGGTTTCAGAGTGGTTTTTGCTGGTAAGTTAATGGGTATCTATGTATTGATGAGTGAGTTGGTGAAACAGTTACTGAATGGATGAGTGAGAGAGTGTATGAATGGCTGTAAGTATAAGTTAGTAGCTGTGTCAATCACTTTATGTGAGAGTGAGTGGGTGTATGAGTGCCTCTTTCCTAAAGTGACTGGTAGTGTCAGTTCTTATATGATGTGAGAGTGGATGTGTGAGTATTTGTGTTGGTGAGTGACTGGGTATGTGAGTGACTACATAGCTAACTTACTGGGTGTGTCAGTGCCTGTACATGTGATTGATTGGATGTGTGAACAGTTGTATAGTTGATTGATTGGATGTGTATGTGACTGAATAGATGAGTTAGTAGTTGTGGCAGTGATTGTATGGGTGAGTGTGTGGGTGTGTGAGTGGTTGTACAGATGATTGACTGGATGTGTCAGTAGATGTGTTATCTATTAATGGGTTTTTAGAGTAATTGTAACAGTATATTATTTGGTGTGTGAGTGAGTGGATGGTTGTATGAGTTGGAGTATGACTATTTGTACGAGTCTGTGAATGTGTCAGATAGTACTGTATGCGTGAGTGACTGTTTTTTGCAGTGGCTGTTTGAGAGAATAAGTGCATGTATGTCACTTGATTCGTGTATCTGTCAATAGTTATGTGAGTAGATGTATATATGTGTGAATTTAGAAGAGTTTGTGTGTGTGAATAAGGAAGTGTGTGTGTTTGTATGGATGAGCTCATCACTGATGTCATTTTAGATGTCATCAGTGATGTCACTGACAAAGTCATGAGTGATGTAATATGTGAGTTCATAAGCAGTGCATTACAGGGCTGCAAGTTATAGTTAACATTATAGTTAGAGTTATCTCAAGTAACTATAAATCGTGCCCTAAGGTAACTTTAACTCGCATCCTCGCCATGCACAGTTTTTTCCTCATAAATTATACTGCAAATATTACATTGATATTATCAATGATGTTATGAGTGCCATAATTTATGGGTTAATTTTCAATGCATGGTGAGGGTTTTTTCAGTGAATTTCTATGTTTTTCAAAATTCTATTTCCTAGCTATAACATCCCTATAACTTTTGTTTTTTTTCCCGTAAATTTCTATGTTTTTTGCTTTAACGTATAGTAATTTTAATTAATATATGTTAATCCATCCACCACTGCTCACCCCCCTCATTACATATAATGAAAGCTCTGCGGAGGTGGTGGTCTCCGGGGTTGCGGGGGACCAAGTGCCCCCCCCCTGCATTACAATGAAAAATATCACCAGGACTTGGCCCACTCTGGGGCTTAAGTATTACGAAGCGGGGGAGCCAGTGCTTCAGGTTATTAAAAAAATTTCACTGGATGGACAGATCTGCCGCAAATTGTGGTGAACATTTAAAAATAATGCTTTTTAGCCTGATGGGGAGCTCTGGACCCTAGCACCAGAGCTAAAAGGTCAGGGCATCTCTACCATGGCCCCTATTCGTTTTCATTACAATTTTTAGTGTGACTCAGCAGAAGCCGAGTGTCAAGATGCCTGCCAACACTTCCTGGTTTTAAGTGATGGCAGCCAATCAGAGCTGTGCACTTCCCTGCATGAGCCCATCATTATTCACAAGGTCATTGTGGTCAGAGATATACAAATTTGGATTTCCTTTAATATTCCAAACACTACTGAATGGATTTACACTGCGTAAGCGAAAGCACAATCTACGTACCAAAAACTAGCTTTCTGCCAAATTTGGTGTAATTCCATCCAGTGGTTCAGGCTCTAATTGTGTCTAAAGGTCCCATGGGAATTAACATGAGAAACGCAATTTTTTTTACCCCCATTTTCCTCGGCCCCGGCATAATGGATCACCCCAAAGCTTTCTTTGCACAAGAATCACTGGCACATTTTGGGGGGGGAAATTTCATGAAGACCTGTCAAAAGGTGCCAGAAATATAGGCAAGTCAAAAAGCACTGTTTCTACTGAAAAATGGTCCTAACTAAAACTACTGGTGACCACCACTAGGACATATTTATTTATATATATATATAAATAAATATATATATATCAAGACTCTTCTGCAGTGCTGATGTGCTCCTGAATGTCGGTAGTGATCGCCAAGAACTCAGCACTACAGCAGCTATCAAGTAAATAGCTAATAGTAATAATTGTAATGATTTCACAACAATTCTTTCCTTTAGGATAAGTATTGGAAAGGGCCGGAACACTCACCCATGGGGAGGACCTAATAAGAATTTGGAGTTGAATAAACTGTAGTATTCTCCATCAGAAGTTTTACGGACAATGGAGTTTATACCTGCCCTATTTGGCACTTGCTTGCTTGATAGTGAGGCCTGCCTGTTGCAGAGCCTCTTACACTTTACAAAGATGCTGGAGGTGTTCCTCCCAAGTGGAACTGAACACAGCAATAGCGTCCAGGTTGGCTGCACTGAACTCATCCAGTCCAGCCAACACCTGCGTGACCAACCTCTGAAAGGTGGCAGGGGCATTTTCTATCCCAAATGGCATTACTTTAAACTGGTTGTGCCCATTTGGGGTAGAAAAAGCTGACCTCTCCTTGGCCCCCTCAGTTAGCGCAATCTGTCAATACCCAGACGTCAAATCAAATGTGCTGAAGTATTTGGCAGCTCCCAACCGATTGATAAGCTCATCAGCTCAGGGGATGGAGTGCGCATCAGTTTTAGTGATCGCATTGAGACCCCGGGAGTCCTCACAGAACTGGAGTTCTGGTGTGGCACCAGGAGCAGAAGACTTTGGGACCAACACCACAGGGCTGGCCCGAGGACTACTAGAAAACTCAATGACCCATAGGGTTAAGATCTTTAATACCTCATCTTTGATGCTAGCCTTGGCCTTATCAGTCACCATGTAAACCTTGTGTTGAACAGGTGGACTGTCTCCAGTGTCCTCATCATGTGTACAAAAGTGTGTGACCCCTGGGAATAAGGAGAACAAGGAGGTGAACTGCCCCAACACCTGGCGACAGTTGCTAGGAGCATGGACAATTCAGTCCGCTCACAGTGTGGCTTGAGGCGTTTCACATGTAGGACCCTCAAGGGGGTCCTGGGAGTCCGCAAGTTCACCAGATAGCTGACTTTGCTCTTGCACTGCACTACCTCAAATGGTCCAGTCCACTTGTCTTGGAGCACCCTAGGCTCCACTGGTGCCATCACCCACACTTTTTGTCCAGGTTGAAACTCGACCAGAGTGGCATTCTGGTCATACCACATTTTTATGTCTTCCTGGCTTGCTTCTAGGTTCTCTTGTGCGAGAGCTCTGCAGTGGGCAGTCTGATTACTAAACGCCAACAGGCTGAAATCATCCTGGGACAATTTACTGGGGGCTTTCTCTAAGCCCTCCTTCACCAGACTCAAAGGTCCCCTAACAGGGTAGTCATACAGTAATTCAAAAGTACTAAATCCAAGCCCTTTTTGAGGCAACTCCCTGTAGACAAACAGAAGGCATGGCAAGAGGACGTCCCACTTCTGCCTCAAGGGCTTTGACAGGCCTATGATCATGCCTTTTAAGGTGTGGTTGGATTTGTCAACCAGAACATTGCTTTGGGGGTGGTAAGGAGTCGTGAATGTTACCCCACACTCCTGCCACAGAGATATCATATAAGTAGATATGAAGCTGGTACTCCTATCAGATACCACTTCCTTGTGGAGCCCCATGTGGGTAGAAACCCCCATCAACGCACGACCCACCATGGGGAGGTGATTGACCTCAGAGAAATGGCTTCTGGGTACAGGGTGGCTTGGTCCACCAAGACCAGTATGAACCTGTTGCCCATGGCTGTCTTTGGATCCAGAGGCCTCACAATGGCAATAGCCACCCTTTCAAAGGGGTACTAACCACTGGAAAATGTTGGAGGGGAGCCTTGCACTTCCTCCCACTCTTGCCACTTGCCTGACAAGTCTGGCAAGACCTGCAATGAGCATCTGAGTGCCTGCGCATCTGGAGCGAGTAAAAGGGGGTAACCACCCAGTCAAAGGTCTTGTCTTTTCCCAGATGTCCAGCTAAAGGCACATCATAAGCCAGATACAGTAGGAAGGCTCTGAAGCACTGGGGTACCACCAGTACACAGGCTGAGCCAGGTTCAGCAGCCTTAGGCTCACTATACAGGGGACCGTCCTCACAATAAATCAGGTGAGATCCTGGCTCTTTGCCAGCCGCCTGGCCTGCAGCTTGCTGCCGCAAACCCTCAAGAGTAGGGCATACCTTCTGTGCCTCCCAGAAAGCCTCCCTGGTGGGTCTCCCTTCCTGCTGCCACTGTGACAGTTCAGGGACCTCCCCCAGCTCAGGCACCTGTTCCCCTGTAGGATCCAGGGTGTCACCCTCAGGCTCCACCTCCTCCCAGAATGTGGGAATTTCTGGGGCCGGTTTCCCATGACCCTTGCCCTTCCTCCTTTTGGCGGACCCCTGGGCCACTGTTTCAGGCTACAGGGGCTTCTGACCACCCTGACAGGCTGCCATTGACCAGATACGCATATCCACCCAGGCAGCCCAACATCTCAAAGTGTGACCTGTGTGTTACACCTCCTTCCAAGAGGAATCCTACAGGTCATTGCCAAGCAAACAATCCACAGGCATGGTTGGACTCACTGCTACTTTCAAGGAACCTGAGATGCCCCCTCCATTCAAAGGGAACCTGTGCCACTTTGCACAGGCGATCTGAGTTGTCCATTGCAACTACTTGGTGAAGTACTCTGGGACCCATCTGCTCTTCAGACACCAGGTGACTCCTCACTGTAGTCACACTGGCTCCTGTGTTTCTCAGAGCCTCCACCCTCTGTCCATTGATGGCCACCCACTGCCTGTATTTCTTAGTGTTTTCAGGCACTAGGGTTCTCTGGACCATCTCACTGTCCCCTAGAGAGAGAAGGGTCATCTCAGCTAGCTCCCACCCACCTGGAACCAACTCCTACCCAAGCACTACACTGGCCAAACCCTATGACTGAGCACCAGTGGGTGCTGTGTACCCTTGGGACATTTGGGATCCCCTCTCAGATGACCCACCTGGTCATATGCATAACACTTGCGCGGACCCCCTCCACAGGTTTCCCTTTGGAGAACCATGGTTTCCTCTCACTGGGGGACTGGGAATCTGTACCCTGGGAACTAGGTTGGGGCCCTTTAGAGATCTCCCCATGTTTATCCTCACCCCAGCTTTCTTCTGAGAGAGACCCTGCTCACCCTTGGTGCGGTCTTCCCCATACCTCTTCTGGACCCTGGTGCTCCCCCAATGGTCTGCTTCCTACGCAAGCTTCCTGGGGTCAGTCAGCTTGCTGTCAATCAGGTGCTGGTGCAGCTCTGGAAAACAAAGACTATACAAATGCTCCCAACCAGTCAAATTATACAGCCCCTCCAAAGTTGTTACCTTACTGACCTTCCCCCAACCATCCAGTGACCTGCAAAAAGAATCAACACATTCCAAACATGTTTGGATTCCTTCTTCCTATAGGACCTAAACTTGTCCTTGTACTGCTCAGGGGTGAGGCCATGCCTTGTGAGTAGGGCGTCCTTCATGATAGAGTAAGTGAGCCCCTGAGGATCACCTAAAGATGTCAGAGTATCCCTCCCCTCTACCTCAAAGTGCTTCCACAGACCCGTCCGCCAATGTGCTTCAGGAACCAGATTCATGGGGAGAGCAGAATCATACCCCTTGAACCACAAGATTATGTCATCCTCTCTCTTGTAATCCTTCACTAGGTCTTTAGGAATGTGCACCCTCCTCTCAGGTTGCACTGTGGTACTGCTGCCACCACCCCTACTAGACTGGCTCCTCTGATCAAGCTCCCTCAAGCTGAGCTCATGAGCCAGCAGTAACCTTTTCTCTTCTATGGCCATCCTCATCTTTTCCAACTCCAACTGATGAACCCTCTCTGCCTGTCTGTCCCGCAACCCTCAGTGCCTTTTGCAGCTCCTCCTTCCTGGCGGTGCTCCTAATGGGACAGGAAAGATCCTTACAGAACTGTTTCAGTTGAGCAACTGTGTAACTCTCCAGTTTCCCTAATTCAAAAACAGCTCCAGCTGGTGCATTTCCATTTTGTGACATGATGGTGAACCCAAAAAAAAATGCAAAGTTTCAAGGCAAAAACGAGTTCCCAAAGAGAGTACAAAGATCACAAGAGATTACCAAAAATGTGGAAGTATGGAACAATCCAAAAAAGAGAAAAAGCAAAAACAAATTGAGTGTGGTCAGGTAATGGTCTGCACTGGAAACAGTACTGTACACTTAATCACTGTATCTCAAGTACAAATACAAGTTCAAATCCTTACTGCTGATCACCAATGTTAGAAATGGGGTCTTTGGTTGGCAGTCAGGTACCCCCTGTCCAAGCAAGGACCCTCACTCTAGTCACGGTAAAGGAGAATCACACTCAGTTAACCCCCATCACCCCTTTGGTAGCTTGGCACTAGCAGGTAGGCTTAACTTCAGAGATAATGTGTAAAGTATTTGCACCAACACACACAGTAATACAGTAAAAACACTATCAAAGGACTAAACACAGGTTTAGAAAAATAGCCAATATTTATCTGAACAAGACAAGGCCAAATCGACAAAAGTCCGATATACACAAGTCAAGTTATGAATTTTTTAAGATTAAACTCAAATATAGCACCTAGAAACACAAATGCTTCAATGAGGTGATATTACGACATCCTGAAGGAGTTGTTTGAAACAATATGACACCAATGGAACTGGTCACGGAGGCACGCAGACCCCCAGGTACAGTACCTTAGTAAAATGTGGAAAGAAGCCGGTGCGCGGAGTCGGGGATCGTCGCTGGTACCGACGCCGTGTCGGTTCCGGTACTGCAGAGCGAATGAGCAGCAGCATCACGAAGAGCCGTTGGGTCTTTGCTGCGGAGTGGTGGAGATGAGGCGGCGTCGGTGCGAAGCGTTGGATCTGCGCACTTTGGGCAGAGGTGATATCTGGTGGTCACGACATGGTGTGGTGACTTCCACAGAGTCGGGCCTCCGGCAGAGCTGCAGCGGTGTCAGGCCTGCGGGTCGTTGCAAGGACCAAGGCTTCGGTTGCAGGCGGCGTCAAAGGATTTGGCAGCATCGTCGGTCTGGAGTTGTCGGAAGTTTTTTTCCCTTGGTTTTTTCAGCAGCCTCTCCATTCAAAGGCCCAAGGACTGGATTAGGCACCACTTGACAGGGCAGTAGTCTCAGCAGAGAGTCCAGGTGCTGGCAGAGAACGTCTTTGATGGCCCTGAGACTTCAAAACAGGGGGCAAACTCAGTCCAAGGCCTTGGAGATTCTTCTCAAGCAGGAAAATACAACAAAGTCCAGTCTTTGTCCCCTTTCACAGGCAGAAGCAGCAACTGCAGAATAGCCCAACAAAGCACAGTCACAGGCAGGGGCAGCACTTCTCCACAGCTCTTCAGCTCTTCTCCTTGGCAGAGGTTCCTCTTGAGTCAAGAAGTGATCTAATTTTCATGGGATTTGGGTCCAATTCGTATACCCCCTTCTGCCTTTGAAGTAGGCAAACTTCAAAGAAAAGTCTCTCTTGTTTGTAAGATCCTGCCCAGGCCAGGCCCTAGACACACACCAAGGGGTTGGAGACTGCATTTTGTGAGGACAGGCA
The DNA here is from genome assembly GCF_031143425.1 of Pleurodeles waltl. NCBI lineage: Eukaryota > Metazoa > Chordata > Amphibia > Caudata > Salamandridae > Pleurodeles > Pleurodeles waltl. The sequence continues at coordinate 846,540,055 of NC_090436.1, forward strand.
CAGCCCATTCAGGTGCAAATGACCACTCCGTCCTTCCTCTCCAGCTCAGATGGCTCATCAGGATATGCAGGCTGCTCCCCAGATCCCTTTGTGTTGCTGTCTAGAGGAGAGGTGCAAACAGCCCAACTGTCAAATTGACCCAGACAGGGAATCCACAAACAGGCAGAGTCACAAAATGGTTTAAGCAAGAAAATGGCTACTTTCTAAAAGTCACCTTTTCAAACACACAATCTCAAAACAAACTTTACTAAAAGATGTATATTTAAATGGTGAGTTCAGAGACCCTAAACTCCATTTTCTTATCTGCTCCCAAAGGCAACCTGCACTTTAGTACTACTTAAAGGCAGTCCCCATGTTAACCTATGACAGAGATAGGCCATGCAACAGTGAAAACGAATTTAGCAGTATTTCCCTGTCAGGACATATAAAACACATTAGTATATGTTCTAACCTTAAACATACACTGCACCCTGCCCATGGGGCTACCTAGGGCCTACCTTAGGGGTGCCTCACATGTGGAAAAAGAGAAGGGTTTAAGTTTAAAGTTTAAAACTGCACACACAGATAATGGATTGGCAGGTCTGAGCCATGTGTACATGGCTACTAATGTGGGTGGCACAACCAGTGCTGCTGGCCCACTAGTGACATTTGGTTTATAGGCCCTGGGCACCTCTAGTGCACTCTGCAAGGGACTTACTAGTAAATCAACTATCCCAATTATGGATAAATCAATTACACATAAAATTCACATAGGAACACTTACACTTTAGCACTGATTAGCAGTCAGTCTGGTGTTTTTGCCTCTGTTTTACCTCCACGATCCAGGCTTCATAGTTTATGGCAGTGGGGACTGCTCACGGGACCCTGTTTTGAAGGAGATAGCTTACATCGTCGCGGTGATGACATCAGTACCACCAGTACCTCTCTGGAGGCAAAACATTGCAGGGAGCCACAGCAAACGCAGGTGGGGGTGCAGCTTCATGCTGGTGATGTTCTTCCTCATGGGGACATAATCATGGAAATGGCAACAACCAGCAGGTGCACGGTCCAAAGGAGTCTTTAGTTTAATATAGCTTTTTTTTCTTCTTTTTTTATGAAATTATATTTGGTGAGGCTGTGCTTGTGAGTATGCGTGCCTGTCTATATTTTGGGATGGAAATATGGGCCATTACTGATTTATTGCGTGCCTACTTGAACGGTCTCTATGCGTGCCAAAATTGTTGTCTGTCATTGACTGTTCCCAAACCACACATTTTGGTTTTGCAAGTGCTTCTTTTGATTAACTTTGAAGCCCATATCTATCAAATGTCTTCAGGTCGGTTCAGGTTGTCCTGGAGCACCTCACACGTTTAGTTCTCCAGTGGGTCACAGAACAACCAATCATTCTGGTTTCAGAATGGGATTTACATTGCTGTGCTCCCTGTAACACGACATTAAACTCTAATCTGCAATCCGTAAGTAATCAGAAGAGAAAGGGGATATATTCCTATTGAAGAAAAAAAAGCCTGTAGAAAATGTAATTTTCTTTAATAGCACCACCTTGTTTCTTTAATAACTCATTGTCCATCGTTTTAAAAATACTCTTTTGTATTAGGAATGTGAACCATTGTCCTAAGCTGTGCTTTTCGTTTATAAGCCATAATAATAACAATATTATTATTATTATTATTATTATTATTATTATTATTATTATTATTATTAGTATTATTATTATTATTATTATTATTACTATTCTTATTATTATTATTAATAATGTCAATAATAATAATAATCATCATCATCATCATAATAATGATATGGAGGTCTGGCTTGATGACACAGTTTTCTCTCAGAGTTTTTGTCACAAGTATAAATACATGCAGGGCCTCATCACGAATGTCCTTCGTAATACCACGGGGCCGTGATTATAGTTTATTGGGATTTACGTTTACACTTTGGATACTGAAATACCGGGGAGAAAGATAAGGAAATTAGTGCAAAAAAACATACTTGCACAAGTTATTCCTTTCAAACTTGTAATCCTTGCAACTTCCACGTCCACAGAATGACCAACTCTTGGGCTAATGGTAATTTCAGAGGCTGGAAGAAGCAGGGATTATCCTAGGACTCCGGCAAAGAGGTCCTTGCAGGCCTCAGAAGGGTAAATCTATCTCACCTCTGCTTTTGTCTGTTTCCTATATCATTCCTCTTCATAGGCAGTGCTTGCTTTCCAATGAATAAGTCACTTGTTTTGCTCCTAGCAGCTTCCTTGCTTTTGTTGATCATTTTGATTTATTATTTGACGCTTTTCTAGCTCCCTGGCCTCCACGTGAAAAGGCTGAGGTATGCAGTGCTTGTGTAGCTCTCAAATGGCGAGATCTACAGGGCTGTTTTGTCAAAAAATCTAACATGGTGGCCTTTATCAGCAGTGCATTTATGTGACGGTCCACCCTCTGCTTCCCTTTCCCCTCTGTTGTGTCTTTCATGTTATTGTTCCCTCCAACAGATTTTATTTACCCTTGCTATATCTGCTACCCTATCTATCCCTTTTCCTTATCAGCTCTATTGTTGCTCTCTTTCACACTGCCCTCTTTCCTCTTATTTGCCCTGTTTCTGCTTCATCCTACTGCTGCCATTTTCCACTGGGGTGTTCACTAAGTCAAAGCTCTCCCAAGGTATCAGACTGTAGGGCATATTTAAAAGCCATTTGAAACGATGAAGAATCACTTTTGTAGATGCTCTGTTGGTGAGTAGTGCTGACCCACGTCTATGAGGCCACGCAAAGCCACTTTTAGTGGCTTTTCCTGGCCTCGTAGATATGGTGTAAGGCAATGCAGCACAAGATGCTGTGTTGCCTTACATCAGTGGTACCCAACCTGTGGTCCCGGGATATCTGGGGGTCCGCGAAGCCTCCTCAAGGGGGCCACGACTGGTTAGAAAATCAAAGAATATTAACAGATTAGGTCCCCACTTTCAGTAATGACTTAGGAGGGGGTCCCTGGACTCCAGTAATGATTCAGTGGGGGTCCCCGGATTTCAGTTATCATAGCATGGGGGGTCTACAGAAGTCAAAAGGTTGGGAACCACTCCCTTACATTGTTTCAGGATAGCATTCTATGGACGTTGCGGTGGGTTTTCCCAAGCAACACCCGTGGGTTTTGACACATTCATAGATTTACAAGGCAATTCAAACCTGAGAATGTGTCAAAATCTTTTGCCTTGCTAGGGCAGGAGCAATGAGGAGAAATATCTTTATTTCTTCTAGTTTTGTTCTGGAATACAGCACACATAGAAAGAGGAAAACACCTCCATGGATTGCCTCTTACTGCACCAAAACAATCCTGCATACAAGGCAGGCACCGTTGCACCATGGCACAAGGGTGCCTGCATTGGTGCTAGGCAGTAAATTGTGCGCAAGCACAGGGGGAAAGGACAGAACTGCACAGTATCTTGTAAATACAGTGCATTTCTGCCCTTTCCAGTTGTTGTAGAGCAGCACTGAAAAAATACTTGCAGTGCTGCCCAAAGTCAATTTGTTGTAAATATGCCCCCGTTTGTATGTCAGAATAACATTCTCAACATACCAGTGATTCCTAGTATTTGCAGTATGTACTTATTTCAAAACCGATATTTAGTGATCTGTTAACCAAGCGTTAGCAAAGTTAACAGGTCTGTATTATAGCTGAAAACGCTAGCGAGACTAATTTGATTTGCCAACTCTGTTTAAGTTATTTTCATCACATTTTTTAATAACCCAACCATGATCAAGGAATTCAAATATACTAACTGAACTGGTAGAACATACTTACACATAATTGAACCATGGAATATTTGAAGGTCCAGCATACTTAAAAAAGTAGTAGTCCATTGGTGGGTGCACAAGTGCACAAATGAGCTAGTGCCTAATATAGCTGTTGAGATGAGTAAAGACTTCTTTATCCCTGTCTTTGGTAGCAATTTGTTGGGTTCAGAACTGTGTGAAATCCAAAAGCAGAGGAGGATAATAGATACATGAGGATGGGATGAGCTGTATATGTAGAACTTGGGGACACCAGGTGATGTTGAGCAACATTGAAAAAAGTAAAAATAAATAAAAAAGGTGCAATGACGTGACTGCTACTGATGGTCACGTCTTCCACTGCATGTGTGATGATGCATGTGTGCGCCAACAGAATGATACTGGTGCCATTTGGTTCAATTTTTAATTTACTGCTTCAAGATGGCAGAGACCACTTGGATCTTTATTTTTTATTTTTTTTGTTAAAGCATAATTCAAAAGATAAAAAATAAAAGGACCTCATGGCGGAAGTTAATGGAGAGGCTAAGGAGGATATGAGAGGGAGCGAGGAGAGTAAAGCTTTAAACAATGAAGAGAGAAAAACAATTACAGGGGAGAAGCACAAAAGGAGAGAGGAACACAGAGCACCTGGGTGGTGGGAAAAGAACATGTAGTGTGGGAAGGCAGAGAGAAGCACATGAAAGAGAGAAGAACACAAAAGTAATAGCAACATGGGTGGTGGGGAGAGAAACATGCATGTGTGGAAACAACATGGAGGAATAGATGGAGGCAGAATTACACAAGAGAGAAATACAAAGCTTGGGGTCTGGCCATTTGGGGAAACACAGAGAAGGACAAATCTGGAAAACACAAACACTGTAATGGAGTGCTTAAACTTCCCTATAAGTGAGCAGTGGATGGATAGAAGATAGCCAATCAAAGAGATGGTAAAGAGGCTATGCTTCAATGGAGGGACAAAAAGAAAATTGACAAGATGGTACAGACAAAGCCATTCAATAAGAAGCAAGCAAGTGAGAGTGGCTATGAAGCAAGCCAATGGTATGCAATAGATGGTTGTAAGCCAGGGTAAGTTCTGGTAAGCCCATAATAGTTTCCATGCAAACAGTTGCACTTCCTGGCCAGATCAATCTAAAAATGACTGCTTATCAGTGTACCCAAAAAACTGCTGGTCCTATCTGATGGATGGTTTGAAAAGCAACTTGGGGAGTAAAGTCTAGCTTCTATGAGCTATGCTTGTGATTGTGTAATAAACTGCTCTCTTTCCCGCTCTCTTTGTTTCTCTGCTTCAAGCAACACCACTCTTCTAATATTGCTCTTGTCAGCCCATCTTGTTGTCATCCCTGTCTGCCTCTGGGCCCTTTGCTAGTGTCCTTTCTGTTTAAACCTCTACACAAACTGTGTCCTTTTGCAATCTTTCTCCACCTCACTCTGTGCATCTTTTCATATCTTTGAGCACCATCCTTTTGTTCCTGCCTCCCCACCTGTTTCTCAATCCCCCTTCCTCACACCTATCATTACATCTTGATACCTCCTAGTCTCCAACCTTTACCACACACAAACATGCTCACACTTGGTGACAGTAACAGGCATGCTGGCTGACATGGTGCCGCTGTATGATACATGGTACACAGCGACCCAGAGGAAAGCCAGTGAAAAGGAACTATCACATGGTGAAACCCTTTAATAGTATAGGTTTTTAGCTCAGGTGTGAATGCTTCGTACCGAAGTAGTCTATTTCATTCCTCCCAAGGACATAGGTTGTGGCTCGAAATGCACAGTTCTTGCTTGGGATGGTGGGGTGGGAGCTGTTTAAGCAGATCAGGATGTCCAAAACCCAGTTTGCCATGTCCCCATCTCCACTGCAAAGGCCATGTCCCCTTCTCTGAACCTCCGAGCTGAAGGTAATTTGTGTGTGTGTTTTTTAAAAGAATGGTGCATGTATGTTTGAATGTGGATGAGTGTTGTGAATGGATGGGCGTGCGTGCATGTGTGAATGAATGCATGTGAGTGTGCTTCCCGCCCGCCCCCCTCTCTCCTAAAATTACCGGCTGCCACTGGAAACTGTCCTTAAAGAACACGACCAAGCTGGGGATCTTAGTGACACAGACGGGCTTCAACAAGTGGGACTTAATTGGTTTCTCAAAAATGGGTGACCTATGGAAGCAGGGAGACGTGAAGTCCTTCTCAGAATTGTAATCAGAGCACGACTAAGCTACTACTGAGACCTTCCGTTACTTGCAAATTAAGCATGAGCTGCAGAAGGCAATCCTCAAGGGACTTGACCTCCCTGAATCATCTCCCCTTGCAGATAGATTATTAGCTGAATACATGCCGAAACAAGCGATCTTGCTAACCTGTTGTAAGCTGATCAATAACTCTCTGGATCCTTTGATTAAACTAAAAAAGAACTGGTAGTGCAGTGGCCGGAGGCCTTGGCTTCTCCATGAGAGGTAGTCAAATGCTCCAGATTTTGCCTGATACAGCTGAAAATTCTACAGCGCTGTTTCTGTGCGAGAACTCTGTGAACCCTCAAGTGAGACTACTGAGAATGCATTGTTATCCCAATGTTTTGTTCAGATGTGTTGTAAAACCGAAAGTCCACTGGGGACATGTCCTTGAGCTCATGTATAACCCTCAGTATAGGTTGTTGCTCCTTCTTTTTAACTGAGTGGTTTACTGTCACCACTGTTTTTATACATTTAGGGCCTGATTTAAACTTTTTTAACGCCGCATTTGCGTCACTAAAATTCAATTATATTTTGTAAGTTTATGCTGCTTTGCATCAAAAAATTACTCAAATGCGCCAAAAAAAAGTATAAATATTTTGTACGTTTACGCTGCTTTTGCGTCAAAAAATTATTCAAATGCGGCGCTAAAAAAGTATAAATCAGGCCCCTAATTGCTTAACAAAACGAATTTTAAAAAAGAGAGCTACTGGAACACCATCGTATTAATCTGGGCTAGGAATTACATCCTGATCTTTCTTCACTCGCATGAAAGGTAAACAGTACTTGTGTGACAACACCGGTACTCTGTGGCAGGAAGAGGATAGTTTTAATTTGAAAGCAATTAAAGAACGTATTTTTAAATTATTAAGTTATTAGTATAGGTGCCTGTACGTTCGCAAAAACGTCAAGGGATATTGCTATACAAACACAATTTATAACTACAATTTCAAACGTCAATACAAGTGCATTGGGAGCATGGAAATGATGGTAAGATGCAGAGGGAATGCATATAGAGTAACATAATAAATGCAGGCACATTGCCGTGGAGAGCCCAGTGGTGCAAATCTGGGGGCAGAAATAAAGCACCACAGTGCAGGAACTACTGTTGTTGTGCTGAGTTGCACTGGGGTGAGATAGCTGTACAGAGTCACATTTACTGAATATGGTATGCTGCTCCTGTCTTCCTGTGCACTGGTGCTCATTAAGGCTGCCGGTGGCTAAGGTGTGTGCTTGCTGTGTAGTATACATTTTATCCTAGAAGGATAGCCTTCCCTTACAAAATCCCATGTTTAGACCCATGATTAGACAACTTTTTTAACATTACACATTTGGAATGTCAGGAGAATTTAAACCTTTCTCTGACTTTGTGCCTTACTCATTGAGCCATTATTTTTCCTCTAAAGGTAGGACTGACAATACTTTTAAATCTGACTTTGCATCAGAAACCATAGGTGATATCATTGGAACACCCAAGTACCACCAGGGGACACAATGTGGTGCAAAGCAGTACATAGCGCTATTTGTGCTCCAAAGAGGGCAACTTTCCGCTGGAAACAATAGTTGTGCACACTCAAAATCAGATCCAGAATTCGCGCAGCGTTACTTCACTTTGTGTGGCAGTGCAGTCTTGATTCTGCCCAGGGTGATGTTTAAATTCATTGACGTGTCAGCCTGAATGATATTTAAGGGCAGATTTAAGAAAAGTGGAGCTGCACCTAGTGCAGCGCCACTTTCCTTGGGCCACTTAGCGACCCCACTACTGCCACCATGTGTGTACCTTATTTAAAATATGGGGCACCATGGTGCAGGGTAGGACGCAGTACATCATTTTTGTTTATGGTATTGATGTACTCTGCAGGAGTAGCACCAGAAATGTGGTGCTACTCCTGCAGAGTACACAGGGCCTGTTATAAATAATGGTATGCCCCCTTTTAACGCCTGCTCCGAGCAGGTGTTAAAAGTGCCAAAAAAAGTGGCACAAGGATATCTCTATTTTCTTGTGCCATTTTTCCGCCCTCCCCCGAACAGAGGAACGCCCCCTTGCATACATTATGCCTGGTGCCGGCATAATGTGGTGCGAGGATTTACAAAGTGGTACAATGAATTGCCATTCGATCTTCTTTAGCAGTAACCGCAGCTCTTAAACTGTTCTGACTGAGCAGTTTGCAAACAGTGGCAGAGGAACAGAAGCAAGACCCAGAGAAATTCAGAAGAGAGTGTGATTAAAATTGATGTTTTAGACCTCCTGGTAGCATGGACCACACCAGGGTAGATGTTACTGCAAGGACTGCTACTGTCCTGTTAATGGTGGCAAATGTCTATGCTGTTGAAGAATGTTAATCTCTTTGATGCTCTCGGTTGTGGGTGTTTTTATACAAAGCACTGACTTTTTACATTTTCTGTTGATTAGGGACTCCTTCACCTGGTCACAGCTGTCACTAGATAGTCTTAAAACCTTTAGGCTCTTCACACTCTTTTGATCCTGGATGATATTTGTGCCCAGTTCTGTTGGTACTGGGTAATATTAGTAGTGGCTGCTGCTGATGTTGTTTTTATTGGGCGTTATTAGTAGCAGTTCTTTCTTTGGGGACAGCTCACTAAGCCTTTCTCCTTATGCTAAACGTATAGCTTCATTTAGTCTCTTCAATGCCCTCATCAAACTTGAACTGTTGGTCTTTGAGAAACAGTTCTAGATGGGGTGTAGCAGGCACTGCAGAGACAGCCGTCTCACACTGAATGGGTGACATGAGCGTGTGAACACGGGTATTAGCATGTACTTCCACAGTCAAGCCAATCAAGGTGGCCTTGTCATGGGATTTTGTTAAGGAACCTTAAGATGAAGCCCTTAGACCTGCGTTTTGAGCACTTCGCAGAAGAGGCTATTTCACCACTTTTCCCATCTCACTTCCTTTAGGCTGGATGCCAAACCTATTGGACTCATTTATAGGTCACTCTGCTAAGCTTGCTCTGGGTCAGGGTGGTCTGTCCAGGTGTGCGGATTCCTGCAGGTGTGGGGCACAAGGGAACTCCGTCTCCTGTAATGTGGTTGGGTCATAGGTTTCAAACCAATACTATTCGTTCACTTTAGCACACCGCTAAATTGTGTACTCAATTCTACTGTTTATTTACAAAAACAGTTATTTAACACCAACAGCAAATCCCTTGGGCGTGGGACACTTTCTTTAACAACAGAGAACAAAACAGTGAAGGATGGAAATGCTTGTAGTCTTGTCCAAATGGGATAAGCCTTAGCAGTTTGGACTGATTTGCTAACTCTGGAACAAGGCTAAAATAATTTGTGAGGTCACAGATTTGGTCAAAATAAACACATTGATTGATACTTGAAATTCCCAGCAGTTAATACAGAATCGCGCAGTTTTATCCATCGCTTTTTTATTGTGCAAATGTGCCTTCAAAAATGGCATATATATGCCAAAGCGTGGCTCTAGAAAAACCTAAGGGCACACACTGCACCTCAAAGATGAAACCAATAATGTCGACTCGGTTTTGTGTGTTTTATGTCATAAGAATCTGACTCAGGAGTTTGAGATCGACTGCTACTTTTGAGGCGGGATAATGGCTGAACTGCAAGTGATTAGCGCCCTTATGTAAAGGCAAAGAGAGTAAATCATCAAATGGAGGGCTCCCCGGAGGGATTTTAATTGGTTTAAATTAATAGGATCGCTTCCTTACATTACTGCTCTCTTGTTTTGGAACATGAGCTAGTTTAATATTCTGTTTTACTTCCTACATGCATAGTAAATTCAGGTTATGTGTTCATTATAAAAGACAATTGTTTACGCTCGTATTCAGTGTGTTTTAGCCGTGACACCAAACACGATGAGGAGTAGAAAAACATATATGCCAACAGACGCGTTTCAGGCGGGAGACGTCCGATTTTTGAAGACAAATTGGCAGTCTCCCACCTAAAATTATCTCTGCTCCAAAAGTGAGTGGGAAAAATATATTTCCTGAATTTGTTTTGCAAAATTTCCCAATTTCCTGATTTAAAATGTTGACGTGTGATCATGTTTACTAGAGACCCGTGACCTTCATGTATTAGAGGTCTGTTGTGATCACAAGATCCACTGACTTTCTCTACATACGGTGGTAAAGGTCACTTTTGTGATCATACATTGTAATTTACTTAGGACTAGCATAGTCCTTTTGCCAACAACCAAATATTCATATAGCAGTGTATTGTTTAATTACATGTGTTAATTTTGAATGGGACATTAGTCACAACAGTTTCAGAGTGGCCACAACACATGCCGCATACCAGGCAAAATTAAATTATCGATGGTAATATATAACATGGACACCTGATACGTATCTTATAACTAATTGTACAGATTTTTGGACTGCCACGGTTGGTTGGCTTGATGGATATGGGTGGAAACCATTCCACGAATATCACAAAATCATAGTGTCTCAGTATTTTACTCATTTACACATACGGTCATGTTTCTATGCATTGCACCCCATTCTATCTTTAGCAATAAAAGACACCTCTGCCATGTCCACACAACCGCATATGTTATGTGAAAGTCCAAACTCGTAAATACATTTCAAACTTGTGTTGCTTTTTCCTATTTTGACTTCCTTGATACGAGCAAAAGTAGAAACGTATTTATTGTTTTGGGAAATCAGTGGGCACTAAAGACGTTTACATTTTTAAGGAATGTGTAACTTCAAAGGACCCTGGCTCTGAATCTATAGACCATCCTCCTCCTAATGTTATAATTCTGACTGACCCTGTATGACTTCTTATGTCATAAATCCTCTGGAAGATGCTGATCAGGATTTTGGATGTTGGTCAACAACAGAGTGCTAAGCTCTATTACACAACAGGGGTACATCCACAGTTGTACTCCTTTTACCATTAGTGGCAAGTGTTCCTGTGACCAGGCTGTGACAGGGCTAAAGATTGGTGGCAGGTGATGAAGAGTTGGGGATAATAGAATTTATTTTTTCCTGCACCTTTTTGGGGAGATCGTCTAGCAATGCGCTGTGTGCACAATTGTGTAGGCTCATGGACTGGACCCCTTTTTCTCCCTGAGAGTGAGGCATGTTTAAGTAATTCTTGGTACAAATGAAGTCTCTGATCTGTAGTCCCTCTGTAGATATTTAACATTTATGGTTGTAAGTTGTTTCATAGTGTTTAGTGACAGTGAGAGATGTTAGTGAAAGTCATGGAAATGTGAAGTTTCACTGTCTTACCTGTGTGTCATTCGAAGTACTGACAGATCACGAATGTTCTGTTGTCCACATCCTCATCCTCTGTCTCCTCATCCTCACTGTCCTCAGGGTCCACTGCTGCCACAGGGACAACACCAGTCTCCTCCTCCTGCAGAAAAGGTACATGGCACCCGAGGGCCAGTTGGTGCAACATGAAGCATGCCACTACTAACCTGCAGACCTTCTCAGGTGAGTAGCACAGAGATCCACCTGTCAGATGAAGGCACATGAACCTGGCCTTCAGGAGGCCAAAGGTTCTCTCAATAATCCTCCTTGTTCGCCCATGTGCCTCATTATAACATTCTTCTGCCCTTGTCCTGGCATTCCTCACAGGGGTCAGCAGACACAATAGGTTTGGATAACCAGAGTCACCCACAAATACTGAGGGACATTTACAACAACATACACTGGGTGGGGAACAAGGCTCACCAATTAGCCACACCCTGTGACTCTGTAGTTGGGCCATCACAGTTGTGATGCTGCTATTCCTCAGGACAAAGACATCATGCACTGACCAAGGATACTTAGCATTGATGTGGGAGATGTACTTGTCCACCAGGCACACCATCTGCACATTCATGGTGTGAAAACTCTTACGATTCCTGTACACCTGTTCATTCTGCCGGAGGGGGGGACAAACGCAATATGTGTACCGGCAATCGCCCCAGTTATATTGTGGATATGTCCCATTGCATAAAACCCGGCCTTCACAGTGGCCAAATCTTCAGCCTGGGGGAAAGCTATGTAGCTGCATATGTGTTTTATCAGGGCAGACAAGACTCTTGCCAGCACGTTTGAGAACATTGGCTGTGACATTCCTGCTGCCAAGCCCTCTGTCACTTGGAATGAACCAGTTGCCAGGAAATGGAGCACTAATAGAGATTGCAAAAGAGGGGGATCCCAGTGGGATGATGGATAGCTGATATCAGGTCAGGCTCCAACAGGGCACACAGCTCTGTGATTGTGGCTTTGTCCTGTCTATAGGTGAGTATGATGTGCCTGTCCTCCATTGTAGCTAAGTCCACCATGGGTCTCTACATGGGGGTATGCCTCCATCTCCTATTCATCCGCAGTGGTAGGTCTCTAAGGGACACAAGAGTGAGTAGGCTGTCACAACTTGAACAACTATACCACAATAGCAGTCCACATAATGAAAGCAAGTTTTGGGACAGTGGAATTGAAAAGTATGTGCTTTTTATCCTGTGACGCAGCAAGTACCGATAGGCCTGCCCTCCACCTCCTAAAATGGCGACTGCCTGTCCTGTGTGGAGGGACAGGTGGAAGTGAGGTAAATCCGCCGACGTTGTGCGCTGTGGCCGTATGCGGTCGTGAACCGCCGGGCAATTCTTCATTGAATATTATTGGGCCCTATGGGGAAAAGTGGCCAATGGGGATGGATGCCGGAGGTGATGGTATACACCGCTGCGGACGTGACTGCCATTTTCTATCTGATTCCTCACTTGTTTCCTGACCTTCCACAGGGGAAGACCTACACTGCATGAACTGCTGTGACCTCTGTCTGGAACCTACTGTGGCCCGTGTGACCAGGGAAAGGACCCCAGCCTTCACTTCTGAGGAGTTGGAGCGACTGCTGTATGGGCCTCTGGACCAAACGGTGAGTACACTGTGGGCATGATGCATGTGGCATGAATGCACGGAGATGTGTGTGAAGGCATCGTGTAAGGGTGGGTGGGGTGTGGGGATTTTTCCCTTGACGGTGTACATGTTGTGATCTGCCCCACGTGTTTTGCAATGTTGATGGTATTGGGTATGGTGGGCCATGTGTGTGATAGGATGAACTGTTTGTTTCATGGAGTTCTCCTGTATGTAATACCTCGACAGGTCAGCACCCATCAAAAGAAGGTATTATGCATTGCCATCGCCAAGGAGGTCAGGACCCTGGGGTCTATGGCAGGCAAAGCACCCACTGTTGGAAACGGTGGGAGTACCTGAGATGCTGGGCACGGAAGACTGCGGAGGACCAGCTAGGGATGGCCTCCCAATGAGGAAGGGTTGCCTGTCGGACCCTGACCCCCCTGCTGACCTGCAAACTGACAGTGGCATACCCAGAGCTGGATGTGTGCTTGAGGGTATCACAGCAGCCACAAGGGGGTGAGTACAGTGGGTATCATTACAACTTATGGCGGTGGGGTGGTATCCGGGTGGTGGTTGTGTATTAGTGGGTGCCCCTAAGGCCAGGCCAGACATATCAGCCTAGGTCCTCTGAAGGGCAAGGGTTGCATGGCAAATACAGGTAACCTAGCTTGTTAGTATTCACTTCTAGACAGAGCTGCGTGTGTTCCAGGTGTGCTGCAGTTGGCGGTGTGTGCTCCTCCTCATCTCTTGGTGGCTAGCCATATGACTGTTAGTGCAATGCATAGTGAGTAGGCCTGTGAGGGTTCTGTGTACGCCAACGATGGTGTTGGGCAGTGTCCATTATTGTAAATGTGTACATATCTGTTTCATTTCCAAATCAAATTATTAATTTTGTTGTTGATCTGATTAAAATCACTTTAGTCCACTCCTGTTGTCCTTGCATTAGTCTGCCGATCTTCGGGGACAAATTGTTTTTCTTGTGCAGCTGGTTGTGTGTATTGTGTGTGTGTGTGTGCATGGTTGTGTCACTCTAATTTTCCTCCCTCCCTCCCTTGTGTGTGATGGAGCAGATATGTTAATTAAGAAATTTCTAATGATTTATGTGTGTGTTTATTAATGAGAAAAATGCATAGAGAAATTAATTGTAGAAAAATGATGTGCGTGTTTGAAAATGTGCCCCCAGGGAGTGATCACCATGTGTACTAAAAGAACTAAAAGATGCAAAATAATGAAAAACATATAACAAAAATGCACTAGTATGTCATAACGAAATGTATAACCTATGTTTTATATTAATTAATATTCTTAAATTAGCCAGACTAAGGGCCTGGTTTCACTGGGCCTCGCTTGTTCCGAACGTGGAGAATTCAAATGCTTTGCAAAGGACTGTTAACCGGGGATTGCAACCTTGAACCGCTCAGGGTTTAGGCCACTCAGCTAGAACATTCTGCAAACGTACCAACGGACAGGAGATGATGAAGACAATTTGATACAATTAATGCGTAGTGTAGGCTAAATGTACTTTCCCGGGACTTGAACAATAGCTGCACTGACTGAAGACTCGTATGCAACAATTTTGTTACCTGAAGAGCCGAATTATGTTCTCATCGCAAGACAAACCAGTCAGTTTTATGGGACACAAGACATATGCAAACTCAAAGATTTGGTAAATAAAAACTATAGGTTAGAGTCATAACTTCCGTTAGACTGACCAATTAGCAATTAGTGGGATGGACTGGGAGACCCTAATAAAAAGTTATGACAAAGGGTGAGGATTCAGAACTGCGAGGAGAAAGTTGATGATGTCAGGAGATGCTGTCCGAGGTGCTGATATTGAGCTCATACTCTGTGAGCCTGATCTGTAGCTGACTATTGATGCCCTGAAGACAAAGACTGACTCGTAGCTATGAAATATGACTGATGATTTGGTGACTTTTCTTTTAGGTACCAACTGCTCCTTTTACAGAGATTCACTCTTAGGTAGATTTTTCCAAATTAATGTTTTTCCCTAAATTGTTTTCGCATGAAGACCCCCATACTAATGCTAATCATGGTTAGGTAGGCTGTTAGGGGTGACGTGGACAGTGACAAATGACTGACAAACTGTATTGCTGAATTACATTGATAATGCTGATATCCATAGCGTATGGTGTTGCTTTGTCATACATGTGTTCTTCAAGAGATAATGTATTTTTAAATGATGAATTAATAAAGAGTGATTTGAATAAACTTTGAACTAACAGATGACTTAGAATTGTGAGCAATAAGGAAAAAAACATGTTAACCCTTTCCATGAGTAGTGGTTATTTCTTATTAATATGATTTCTATTCTGGATTTATAAAGTGTTTATCTTGTTTATTGAATTGGATTTCTGGTTCAGTGGTCACTGCATGACTAGGATACTCCATGCGATTTAAAAGGTTCATCCACCTAAACGCGTCCCCTTGTAAGTTTACTTACTAAGGACCGGGTACGCTAGCATGTGCTAGGCGACTGTACTCACCGTCGTCATCTGCGTTAGTGTTCTAGGTGGAGCATAACTTATAAGATCATCAGGAAGACTTGCAGTTCGGGTTCCATGGTGGCGTGGTTCTTCCCTGTGTCTCCAATGGTGAGTCCTTTCAGTTTTTAGCTCTGTTCCTGCCACGCTTTTGTTGTCATTGGTACTGCCCCAGAAAAGGTGGCGATTTCCTGTGTCTTAATATGGTGGGCGGTAATTTGACTTCCGCCTGGCTGTTCGTGGCTACCGCTGTGGTGGCTGTTGTTTCCACTCTGGTGGTTGGTGTGGTACATTGGCTTTCTTTTGGGGGTATCAAGGCCATGGTCATAATTTGGCCGTGAGTATCGCCAGCCTGTTGGCGGTATTAACGCCACTTTATCACCCACTGCCAGGGTCATAATGAAGGCCAAAGTATCGCCCTCCGCTTCTCATTCATCTAATGGGGGGAACTGTGTCCAAGTGGGCATAGATTGATCGGAGGGCTCTTTTGGGTGTGTAGGAGGAAATCAGCACTCTAAGGGTTAGTGAGCCTTTAGTGTTAAGTGCCCTATGAGCAATGCATATGGTTTAAAATTTGACCCTCTTCTTGACAGGAAGACAGGAAGTATGGTGAAGGCCTGCCTGGTGGAGTTGCGTCTGGGAACTTTCAGCAGAGCGTGGGCTGATGCACTCTACACCACTTTCATTTTTTGGATGACAGCGTTTGGCACTGCTAGGTGTAGCGAATTCCCATATTCCAGGTGAGAAAGAATTAATGCGTGGACCACTAGTCTTCTGGCTAGGAGGCAGAGCCGGTATAATATTTTGCAGAGCATTCTTAGAATGTCATAGCAGCGTGCAGTGAGTTTTGTGGCCTGAGCTTCCATGCATAATGATCTGTCCAACCATACCCCATGCTCTTGATAACCGGGTTGGGGGAGGGGAAGTGCCGAAGCTATCTGGCCAGCCAAGGTCCAGAAGGGGAATGATATCATTGTCTAGTAGCATGAGCTCTGTTTTCTCCCCATTGAGTTTGAGACAGGATTCTGACCTCCAGCTTGCTACTGTCTCCAGACAAGGTCCTAATGCGGGGGATTAGGGGTACCATCCACGGGTTACAGAGAACACCAGTTTGATGTTGTCAGCATATGATACCATTGTAATATGGTATGGCAATATAATATCTGCTAACAGAAGCATATATATTGAAGGGTGTTGGGCTTAGGGATGAGTCCTGTGGTACACCACACTTCAATGGTAAAATTTCCAATGAACAGGATCTGTCAAAGACTTGAAAAGTCCTGTCCTGCTGGCCCTTTAACACCTGCACTGTAGGTTCTTTTGATGAGGATGTCATTGTTTAACGTGTCGAATGCTGCACTACCGTCGAGGAGTCTGATAGCCATTCTACCTCCTCGATCACACACCATTTTTGACTCGTCCACGATTAACAAGAGGACGATTTCTGTGCTGTGTTTAGGGGGTTATATGGTCAATGGCTACCCTAAATCAGACAGAAGTTCAGATGTACCTTGACTGTCACTGTGGCAGATGGGCGACAGTCAACACCCAGAGCTACATACGGCTCTGCCATTAGAAACTTTCTTCTGTGCCCAACCCTTAATGGAATGGGCAAATTGTGAATTTGTCTGCAGTTTATTCACTACTCGTTGGTGGAAGTCACAGGTCTGCCAAACTCAATGGCCTTAATTGAAGTCGGCCCAGAAAAGAATTGCAGTATTTATCCATTTTGACTTATTCAAACACTGCAGGGATCAGAATTTTGGGGAGCAATACATAGCACCGAATTACAAATAATGTCCTAAATATGAGGCAATAATTTATGCATGTTACAGCATTTCCCCCCCAGCAAATGTAAACTTACCTGGCAAAACATATAGGCGATTCAGTGTGATATATGTGGTACCATGGGTTACTACACATATTACCAATAAATGTGCCAACAGCATTCAGGCCCCTATAGACTCTCTTTGATTCTTCTATTGGAAACCAATTGTTTCCTCCAACCCTCAGATAAAAGACACCAGGTCACGAGGCAGACATTTCTACATTTTGTTTTCTGCAACAAGGACGTACGCCTCCATAACTCTGTAAGGTATTGAATGCTTTGTCAATAAATTCTTGCATGAGACCCCAGACAATGTTTCCAGGACATCAGTAGTTTTATATTTCATACATGAGTTCAAGGACGGTGGGTGTACAGGAATCCATGTCTAGGATTTGGAACTGGTTTTGTAAAAGAATACGTGTATTTGCCTTGTGTTATAAATCTCTCCATTCGCAGTCATTAGCTTGATCATTTCACACAGGTTTATATTAGTGGAAACTCTTCATTTAGCCCCCATTTTCACTGATTTGAAATTGAATGGGCATATTGTTGGACTCCATTCACTATTTGACTCGGAACAGCACACTGTCAGCAGATTTGCCTCTGCTTTAGTTAAATACACTGATCAATACCGTAAGGTATGCAGTTTGCGATATCAGTTGCTTCCTGGGGCCAGATGTAGCAAAGTTGGAAATTACGACTTGCAATTTGCGAGTCGGAGCGACTCGCAAATTGCAAGTCGCAATTTCCAATACAGAACGGTGTCTCAGACACCGTCTGCGACTCGCTATGGGGTCGCAATGACCCACCTCATTAATATTCATGATGTGGGTCGCAAATTGGGGCCCCATAGCGAGTCTAGGCACTCGCAAACATGGAGGCCTGCTGTCGTCAGCAGACCTCCATGTTCGTGACTGCTTTATCAATAAAGCAGTTTTTTTTTAAGTGTAGCCCGTTTTCCTTAAAGGAAAACGAGCTGCACTTAAAAAAAAAAACGAAACCTTTAGTTTCGGTATTTTTTCAGGGCAGGTAGTGGTCCCTTGGACCACTACCTGCCCTTAAAAAATTGTTTTGGGTCCATTCGCAAAGAGGAAGGGGTCCCATGGGGACCCCTTCCAATTTGCGAGTGGGTTACCATCCACTTGAAGTGGATGGTAACTGCGATACCATTTTCAACCGCATATGCGGTCGCAAATGGTATTGCATGCCACTCCGAATCGCAAATAGGAAGGGAACACCCCTTCCTATTTGCGATTCTGAAATGCATATTGCGAGTCGGTCCCGACTCGCAATATGCATTTCTGCATAGCAAAGAGGCATTTGCGCCTCGCAAACGGCGATTTTCGCCATTTGCGACGCGCAAATCCTTTGCTACATCTGGCCCCTGGTCCTTTCTTTTGGAAAATACCTCTGTAAACTGCTTTTGTCTTTTCATACTCATTTACGTTTTTGTTTTAGAGGAGGTTCTCCCTGTTTGTGTATTAAACTGTTCGAGTTCTAAAGACAACACACGTGTCCTCTCTAGAAAGTACAGATCCTTCTTCATAATCTTTACTGAAGAACACTGGGTGTAGGATAAATTGAAATCACATAAGGGAGTCAGGGCCTGATTACAAGCTGATGCGTTATTTATCTCCCTGATAAATTACGAAACGATGGAATACATTATTTATCAGGTGTTATAAATAACACCAAAATCCGCATGATACGCTAAATACTCTAAAATTTCCCTTAATTTAACTGATTTGGGGTTATTTAACACAACAGATAATTAGAAGATGCTTTAACTCGGAATGCCGTCCCCTGTATAAACAAGAATGTACGCAGGTGTCAGTATTTAACTGCCCAACTTGTAATCAGGCCCCAAGTGGTAAGGCACTTACCCAGTTTTTGGTAGTGCTAGATTCTGCATTATCAGTTGGACAAGCCGGAAACCCTGTGGAAGTTGAAGAACCACCAGCTGCCCAAGTCTTTGCCGTTTTTGCCTGTCAAACAATGATGTGAAGGTTTGTCCTCAAAGTGATTCATTTCCCATGGTACCATGACTGGAGACCAGTTCCACACTCAGGTTTCTTGCATTGTGCAAACTTCTGTAGCTCCAATTTACCCGATTGACATAATTTCCATGTCACAAATATGGGCTTTCTCATATATACAGTCAGTAGTAGTGATGTTATGTTCTTTGTTGATTGGTTTTTGGGGCTTTGGGGTGTTTGAATGCTGTCAGGGCTTGGTGATGTCCCTCTATCGACTGTTGACCTTGTTTCTTTTCTTTTGCAATGAAAATATGGGTAAAGTGTCATTTTTTCTTTGAGGTGCCTTACTCTTCAGAATGTTTTTGTACCGCATCATCATATTCAGCTTGATTATAGTCATCACCATTGGTGCACAGGTTTCCTTAAAACTTTTTCCCATGCTTCTTAGGGTACAATTGTTGTCACTGATTAAAAGGGGGACTTAGAGATGTTGAAGATGAAAATGTCTCTTTGATTCTCACCACCAACACTTGTCACCACTTCCCCACAAACAACAGGAGAATGCTCATATGTTGCAATGTAAATCTTGAGTGATAGGTTAAATAACACTTTTTAAGTGTATATCACCATAAATATTACCACATCTGCTTGTTTGTAGTCAATGAGAACCAGTGCTCCGGACCGATGGAGCTGCACGCGTAGCGCGGAGCTCCGGGCAGCGTCTACCAGGCCCGATAGTATCCTGAAACCAAACAGCCCTCAATGGCTCGCCTAAACTGCGTTTTGCAAACCGGAATATCCAGAGCATGGATCGAGAGGAGCGGAGACCCTGGGACGCCGCTATCTCCTTTGGAACTGGTGACGCGGGAGGTGCCGGAGTCCCGATGACTTTGTCCCCAGTCTGAGAAGCGGGGTCGCCACGCGGCAGCCCATTGCCCAGCATCCACACACTGTGAGAACTGCATAAAACATTTGGGAATCCCAATTAGGTACAACTAATTCCAGTTGACTCTTCTCTGCAACGGATTGAACCATGCAAGAATTGTAGGCCAAGAGCTAATATCCACTAGACTAAGGGGGTGATTCTGACTATGGCGGACGGCGGAGGCCGTCCGCCATAGTACCGCCGCCAAATGACCGCACCGCGGTCAAAAGACTGCGGCGGCCATTCAGACATTTCCTCTGGGCCAGCGGGCGCTCTCCAAAAGAGCGCCCGCCGGCCCAGAGGAAATGCCCCTGCAACGAGGACGCCGGCTCAGAATTGAGCCGGCGTAGTTGCAGGGGTGCGACGGGTGCAGTTGCACCCGTCGCGTATTTCAGTGTCTGCAAGGCAGACACTGAAATACTTTGTGGGGCCCTCTTACGGGGGCCCCTGCCGTGCCCATGCCATTGGCATGGGCACGGCAGGGGCCCCCAGGGGCCCCGCGGCACCCCCTACCGCCATCCTGTTCCTGGCGGGCGAACCGCCAGGAACAGGATGGCGGTAGGGGGTGTCAGAATCCCCCATGGCGGCGCAGCAAGCTGCGCCGCCATGGGGGATTCTAAGGGCAGCGGTAAACCGGCGGGAGACCGCCGGTTTACCCTTTCTGACCGCGGCCAAACCGCCGCGGTCAGAATGCCCTGCGGGGCACCGCCGGTCTGTCGGCGGTGCTCCCGCCGACCCTGGCCCCGGCGGTCTGAGACCGCCGGGGTTAGAATGAGGGCCTAAATGTGATAAAGAATTATGCTTTAAATTGATAATGGGTTATACTATAATGTGAATGGGCCTGGCGGACCAGCCTGGATACAGGCTATGAGTCCCTGGTACACTGCCTTACCCAATAGTTGCTAGTCCTAGACCTAATAGTTAGAAATACCGGTCCTGGGGTCGGGAGGGGGGTTTGTTGAGGAAGTAATTTGTTGAGTAATAAGGGAGTTACATCCAGCACCAATATGTTAACCAAATTGTACTGTATAAAAACACAATGAAGGAGAAACCTAGGGGGGGTTTGGGAGGAAGTGCAGAATATCTATGACTGTATAATATGGATTCTTCCCTGAAATACAAAATTATCACTTGGAATGTTAGAGGCCTGAATAATATGAGTAAAAGATATAAAATTTAGAACCAACTCAAAAGGAGAGGCGCCCATATAGCAATAATACAGGAAACCCACTTATTGGAGCAAGAAGTCAGAGCTCTAGCAAGACGATGGCATGGCCAGGTGTTTGCAACAACCTACTAGGCCTTCGCTAGGGGGGCACTAATTTGGATACGCTCTGGAGTCCCCTTCCAAAAAAAACAAGAGATACTAGATAAAGAAGGTCGATATGTCCTGATCACTGGGAGACTGGCAGGCAGAGATATTACAATAGGAGGAGTATATGCCCCAAACCAATAACAGGGAACATTCCTGACTAGGCTGTCAAGGGAACTGGGCTCTAATCTCACCCAAGCTACCCTAATAGGAGGAGATTTTAATTGCATTGCGGACCCCACTCTCGATAGATCTCACCCACCCCTACCTGGATCACCAACCATTAAAACGGCTAAACAATTCTCTGAATGGCAACGCCAATGGGGATTTAGCGACTGCTGGAGACATGTCCATTCTATTACTAAGGACTACTCATTCCATTCTACAATCCATGACCTACATGTCCGCCTAGACACAATCCTAGCTTTTCCCGAGATACAAAGCATGGTGGGCTCCGCATAATATCTACGTCGTACCCTGTCAGACCATAACCCATTCCTGATTTTGTTGTCCTGGGGGAGGGAAGGAGCCTACATTCCAACCTGGCGACTGGAGAGGAGATGCTGGAAGATGAAGCATTGAAATGCTCCTTATCTGAATCCATTAAGGATTTTTTCACTCTCAAAACAGGAACATCATCTACTAGGGCGATAGAATGGGAGACTTTTAAATCTGTAATTCGAGGGAAGTGTATAGCAGACAATGTTGGGGTACGGAGATCGTTGGAACAAGATATCCTAAAACTTGAGGAAACCCTTAGAGAATTAGAGTGCCAGAGACCTGATCACCCTGAAGTAGCCCCTGACATCACAACCATTAAGGGGAAAGTGGCGGAATCCACAGAAATATTATGCAAATTTGACTCTAAGAAATTTCTAGACAGACAACACACAGAGGGGGACAGGGCGACCTCACTCTTGGCATGGATGGCTGCTCCACCGAGATAGATGGAGATAGAGGACATAGGGGGTCATTCTGACCCTGGCGGCCGGTGGCCGCCAGGGCCACCGACCACGGGAGCACCGCCAACAGGCTGGCGGTGCTCCCACGAGCATTCTGACCGCGGCGGTTCAGCCGCGGTCAGAAGCGGCAAGTCGGCCCGCCGACTTACCGCTGCTCGGGGGAATCCTTCATGGCGGCGGAGCGCGCTCCGCCGCCATGAGGATTCTGACAGCCCCTACCGCCATCCTGTACATGGCGGGAAACCCGCCATGAACAGGATGGCGGTAGGGGGTGCCACGGGGCCCCCGTAAGAGGGCCCCGCAAAGTATTTCAGTGTCTGCCTTGCAGACACTGAAATACGCGACGGGTGCAACTGCACCCGTCGCACCCCTGCAACTACGCCGGCTCAATTCTGAGCCGGCGTCCTCGTTGCAGGGGCATTTCCTCTGGGCCGGCGGGCGCTCTTTCGGAGAGCGCCCGCCGGCCCAGAGGAAATGTTTAAATGGCCGCCGCGGTCTTTTGACCGCGGTGCGGTCATTTCACGGCGGTACCTTGGCGGACGGCCTCCGCCGTCCGCCAAGGTTAAAATCACCCCCATAGACGGGAGACATTTATTTGAACAAAAATCAATTAATCAAAGATTTGCAAATGATTATGCTCAGCTTCACGCCCCTCCCCCAGAGTTGTTGACCCCCACTCAAGTGCAGTCCCTAGAAGATCTTGACCTCCCACACCTAGAAGAGAGAGAAACATTAACCCTAGCTGAGCCTATTTCGATACCTGAGATTAGAGCTGCAATACAAAACATGGCCAGAGGGAAAGTAACCGGGGCGGATGGACTCCCGGTGGAGTTTTACAGTGCGTTCCTGGAACAACTAGCCCCACACTTATGTAACCTGTATATAGAAGCCAAAGAAAAGAAAGCCCTCCCTCTAACCACCAATGAGGCAATTATGATCCCCCTACTAAAGCTCAATAAACCAATGAGAGATGTGCGCTCATACCGCCCTCCCTCCATGTTAAATCTAGATTATAAAATACTCAGCAAAATACTAGCCTCCTGACTTTTACCCTTTATGACAAAACTAATCCATAAAGATGAAGATGGATTTATTCCACAGCGTAATACCACACGAATGTACGGAGACTAGTATCCATTATCCAATTGAGATCACCATCCCTACAACGAGCTGCGATCATCTCAGTATCCATAGAGAAGGCTTTCGATAGTTTCCGGTGGGACTACCTTGAAAAAGTAATCTGAAATTAGGTCTTGGACCTGAATTTGTGAAATGGACGCAGTTACTTTACACGAAAACTACAGCACGTGTTTGAACAGGTGGAACAATCTCGGTCCCCTAAATAATTGGTAGAGGCACCAGACAAGGGAGCCCACTGTCACCACTACTCTTCGCTATCGCAGTGGAACCACTGGCCAGAATGGTTAGATCAGGGTTACATTTTGAAGGGCTTCAAGTGGGAACACAGAGACATCATATC
The DNA here is from genome assembly GCF_031143425.1 of Pleurodeles waltl. Lineage (NCBI taxonomy): Eukaryota > Metazoa > Chordata > Amphibia > Caudata > Salamandridae > Pleurodeles > Pleurodeles waltl. The sequence goes on from NC_090436.1 coordinate 846,563,879, forward strand.
ACACTATACGCGAAGATATGTTAATTTTCCTTGGAGACAGAGACAGGGAACTACCCAGAGCTTTGTCCATGTTGGAAAGCTTCGGCAAAGCCTCAGGCCTTAAGATAAACTGGAGGAAATCGTCAATCTTCCCGTTAACACAGGGATCCAAACAATGACCGATACCAGAGGTCTCCCCTGGACACCTACCACATTTCGCTATTTAGGCGTTAACATTTATCATAAACCCACAGATCTATTCGACGGAAATATACACACTGCAATCAGGAAACTTAAAACCGATATACAGTTTTGGAAGACACTCCCCCTGGCAGTTATGGGAAGAGTAGCAATACTAAAAATGATAGTGCTTCCAAGATTTCTGTACTTTTTCTCCACAATACACCTGATCATACCTAAATCAGTATTCAATGACTTGAACTCTATCATGTCTAACTTCATATGGGGAGCAGGTAGAAACAGACTAGCTCTGAACATGCTGAAGGGGCCTACTCTGGAAGGAGGGCTCGCAGCCCCTGATATGGAATCCTACTGCTGGGCGGGCCAACTACAATGGTTGGCAAGATTCCTAAACGAAGATTCAACAATCCTGGAACTACAGAACAGCTCCAAGTCACTTTCCCATACTTTGTTGGGAGTACTGCTACCCCCAAGAGGGAAAAACTATCACTACTTCCGGATTGGCAAGCGGTTAAATTCGCTTGGGAGAGAACTCTTAGACGTTCGCACTCGCGCACCCCATATGCTACAGACATACCAGTAATGGGCCTATTGAATCTGATAAGAAGACAGTCTTTAACCGGTCTAAATAAACTAGTCAAATATAATATTACCACACTGGGAGACTTATATCATAATGGGAAACTTAGGACCTTCACAGAATTACAAGCGCGCTTTGAGATTCCACCGGGGACATTCATAATTCATTCTGCAATAACTAGGATTATCCAGAGAACTTGGAAAATGGGATTACAAGAACCGCCTATACATGAGGGCTGCAGAATTATTTGTACCTGAGGGGGAGATAGAGGGTTGGTTTCCATACTCTACAGAGCACTACACAAAGACACCCTCACTCCACTAGATAACCTTAGACTGAAATGGCAATCAGAACTGGAGACCATGATGGAAGTGCAACAATGGGATAGAATCACATCACATATATTCCCCGTAACAAGGAATGCTCGCTTTAAACGAATAAATATTTATATTTACCATAGAGCTTACCTTACCCCCCATAGACTGGCAAAGATGTACACCTCTAGTGGAAGTGGTTGTCCCAGATGCACAGAAACAGAAGCAGGCCTAGAACATATGCTTTGGAACTGCCAGCAGGTAGTACCATACTGGATGGCAGTGTTTAAACTTTTGGAAACGATCACAGATCGTAAATTTCAGCTTTCCCCGATGACCGCCTTACTAGGGGACTTCCCCCGCCATGCTACCAAAAAAACTACTAATAAATTTATTGATTTAGCACTACTGCTAGCTAAAAGAGAAATTACAAGCCACTGGAAAGCAGCTGAAGGACCTCAAATTCAAAGATGGCTGAGTGCATTGTTAAAGTGGGCGGAAGTGGAGGGACGTATTTTACATAGAGAGGCTGCCCAAGGAAGGGGATCCAGAGACACTGCAAGCCAATGGGACACAATGATAGATGAACTCAAATACCCGGATGCACCAGAATCAGAAGACTCACAAAAAATATCTCATCTAAGCTCAGACGAAGCCTCTTAATATATATGATAAAGGAGTTAATGGCCCTAAGAGAGATTGATTTACTGTACAATATTCATTTTATAAATCAGAAAGAATGTAACTGGTTGCTGGATGTGGGAATGGGTGGAGAGGGAAGTTGGGGTATATTTCACATAGTACAAGTGGAGGTGTTAATGATTGTTTGGAAAATTAATAAAAGATATTAAAAAAAAAAAAAAAGAATTGTTGTAGGCAGCAGGATCTTTAAAAGTAGTTTCAATAAAAGAAATGTTAAAACAAAATGAGAACCAGTGCTCCAGCAGAAGAAACATCTAATGCGTCATGACTAGTAAATAATGACCCACAGGAACACCTCTATATATCCATTTAAGTACGTTACAGAGTCTATTATACTCAATGCTGCAGACGTGCTACCTTTTTTAGGACAGGCCTTCGAACGTAATCTTACCCTATGCTGGTCTACCATTCAAGGCCTGCCGACTTGTGTATGGAATACAAATCATAGTCTCTCACCAAGTAGGGAGAGAAACTCTCTATGCATCATTGCCATCGTTTTTTTCGTGTTTCAGAAAAATGCCTCGTTTTGTGAATCTGATTTTGAAACAGAATCCAAACATTCTCCAGGACAGGCAGCTGGCGGGCATTTCACCTTTCGTGAAAGTGTTCCTGCTCAGTCCCAAAATAAGAGGAAAATCGGTATGCATATTGGGCAGTTCTGCACTGGGCAGGAAAAGGTGAGGGCCTCTGTCACACTGGCAAGCTGTCAGGCTACGTGAAGAGTTTGAAATCGCCCAGCTAGTGAGTTTAGCATTTGTTGCCACTAAGTGGTGGAATCAGTGTGTCATGATGTAAGATCAGGGCAACAACAGCTCACATAGTAAGACCTGATGTCTGGAGTGTCTAGAAATGTCAAAAATCAGAACTCTATAAAAAACAAGTAGTATTTATCATTATTGGTGTTATTGGTGTTTTCTACAGCACTACCTGGAGCAATTCTGGTGTAGATAGCAAAAAGGAGAAAATTGTCTTGGGAGAAGAGGGGGGTTATGCAGATAAATTCAGGAATGACGGAGTTATGATGTTGAACTAATGGAGCACATGAGAGAGTATTTATTCATAGAAGATGAGGTGGTCCCTGATGAGGTGAACCTTTACCTACCTTTAGAGTGTTAGGAATGAGAGCACACAATTTTAATTAATAGACTTTATTCAAGGTACTTACTACATAGGGGTGAGGTTTATTTTTTGAATGGGTAGGCGTCAATAACACGTAGTCCACTTTGCTTACAAATCTCCAACAAGTGATGCCCTGTCAAATGCCGCTAATGGCAGGTGGAAGGAAAATGCTCAAATGCTATATCTCCCTCTCCAGTATTACCCACCCGCTAATAACACGTGCAGCTGCTCATGATCCTTTATCCAACAAAATAATAAAACTCTTCACTTCTCTCATCCATCTCCACCCGCCAAAGAAAGCAGTTAAAGTGCGACAGCCTCAGGGCGCAGCCACCCACCTACACAATGGTAGTTGTAAACATATGAGAGAGCGTAGCTTATATAATCTACAGTATATTAACATGAAATGTTTATGAATTAATGTGTGATAATGCTGCATAGAAACTATAATAAAAATCTTGCTTAAATGTGCACTTTAAATGTGACCACGGGGAGTGGCGCCAATGTATACGTGGACTAATACTGATGGCTAAAATGTTTATGTATTACTATTACATTAAATATGTTTATACTAATTATTAATAATTGCATTATTGAATTTGTGCTGAAATCCTTATAGGCCTTAAGTTAGCATGAGCCGAAGTTTAGCTGCTTGGCTCTCACATTAAATATATTTTTCTATCTTGCAGTGTACTGACTCACAAAAGGACACAACCTTATTATTTGTCTCCAAACTAGAAGACAAATGTAACTATGCTAGATCCGTTCCCATGCAATTCTCTATTGCTTGTAGAATAATGTTAAAACAAAATGAAACAGTGTAGATTAATGTAATGTAGAAGGTAATTCAAACCGGTGAAGACAATGGAGCTACTGACCAAAAGATGTGCAAAGAATTACAGAAAGATGAAATCATACCGGACGTGCCACCTCTGAAGATATCGAATAGGACAACCAATCAGAGACTTGTAAATCAATATGGGGTGAAAGAGTAGGTGACCTAATGTGTTTTCTGATAGGTTAAAGATAGTGGGGTATAACAAATGTCCAATAAATGTTTGGGGGAATGTACAACGAAAAAGGGATAAAAACCCATGACACGGGGAGCCATTTAGAATTAGGCAGGGAATGCTATTGATTTTATCCGGAAACTCTGTCACTTTGTTTGGTGACTTGTTGGTTTACTTACACCATCCTTGCCCTTAGATTTGTCCATTTATTTTTATTTTTTTATTTTTTTATTAAGGTTTTATTGTGAACATTGCAATATCGTACAAAACCCAAGTGGGGTCGAAGTCCCAACTGTTATCAACAATTGTATACAATGAATCAACGAAATGGGCGAGCGGATGGGACAATGGAGTGTTGTCAATCGTTATTTAAGAAAAAAATATTGTACTGATCAAATTACATGGGAAGAGGGAAGGGGAGTAAGAAAAAAGATGTAAATAGAGATAAGAGGTATGAGATGGGGCGTAGACGAAATGCCAAGTTGTATCACGTTATAAAGTTGTAATAATTATAAAAATTGTAAGGTTGTAGGACCCTCGGGATGGGGATACAAGATGGTAGGGAGGATAAACAATTTAAACAAATAGGCAAGCTAGCCAGGTGGCATGGGCTTCAGGACCGAGTCGTCTGGCCCCCTAAAAATAAAAGGGCAAGCTCTGTGCTGTGTCGACACCTGAGTTGGGAGTAGGTCACAAGGCACCTGGATCGTAAGACGTCCGTGCCAGGCCTGGTATCAGTACCTTGGGGATCATAGCGTCAGGCAATAGCAAACCCTAGGATAATGTAGTTGCCGGAGGGAGGGATCGGGTCGCCGGGAGGATAGGGCGTAAATCATTTGTCTGCACTCGGCCAACTTCTGCTTAGTACAAGTGTCCTACCGGCGGCGCGAGGAGGTGAGTCTGTGAGACGGGACTGCTAAAGGGAATGGAAGGAAGGGGGGGCCAATATTGCTCTGATAAAATTGGGAAGAAGGAGAAAGGGAGGAAGGGGAAAGAAGGGGGGGCTAGTGGGCAAAAAGGGGGGCAAGGAAGGGAAGAAGGAGAGGAAACAGAAAGGGGGGTGGTTTACAATCTACGAGCGCCCCCCGGCCAGAAAGGGGGCCCACACCTGGGTGAAGATTTGAGCTTGATCTTGCAAATTGTAGATGATTCTTTCATACGTGGCCGTGAGGGTCATAGCTATGATCCATTCTTCCGGGGTTGGAGAGATTTCTGACCGCCAGTGGCGGATTATACAAATCTTTGCAGTGGCTAGTGCCGTATGCAGCAGTCTTTTGTGAGGTCTAGAGAGGTCTAGAAGAGAGGTCGTATCTTGTAGAAGTATTAGGGAAGGGGGGAGCAGTGACGGAAGTAACATAGATTCAGCCAGGGTGGAGCTCACCACATCCCATAGTGGTCGGACTGTTGGACAGTCAATTAAGATATGATCTAGGTCGCAGTGTGTCTCTGGGCATCTCCAACACTGCACATGCGGAAGGAGCCCTATCCTATGCAATTTTGCCGGGGACCAGTACCAGTCGTGTAAGACCTTATAAATAAGGAACTTTAATCGTGCCTCACGGGTACCTCTGTCCAGAGCTTCCAGCACGTCTTCCCAGTCAGCTGGATCTAAGGGCTGTTGTAACTGGGTTTGCCATTGCAGACGTAGTTTGTCTAGGAAAGGTTGGGAGTAGAGCTGTCGGGTGATTAGGTAATAAAGATTTGCCATAACTCCCTTATGTTGACCCCACTGCTGTAGGGAGGCCACTATGGGTGAGGGTAGCTTCAATCCCTTGAGAGATACAGTGCTTAAGCTGTAGATATCTCCATCTTGGTTTGGCTGTAGGCCGAATTCCTCCCTTAACCTTGGAAGGGACTTGAGCACCTTGTTTTCCAGTATCTGAGAGAGAGTGTGGATACCAGCCTCCCTCCACTGTGACCAATTGAGCACTTCCCCACCTATCCGGAGTCTGCTATTACGCCACAGAGGCGCCTGGGCGTGGATGAGGGGGTGGACCCCGAGTAATCTGTGAACCCTTCGCCAGGCTACTCTGGTCACTTTCAAGATAGGGTTCACCGGGTTAGCAGATGGAAGGTCATCGCGGTAAGGTCCCCCAAGCCCCTCGTTCACAGATAGTAGCCGCCTTTCCACCGCGATCCACTGTGGCGGGTCAGGCGCCGTGGACAAAATGTGGGACAGTTGTGATAGCTGTAATGCTAACAAATAGTGCTCCACAGACGGGAGTCCGTTGCCCCTGTGGGAACGGCGGGCTAGGAGCTTGGCGGGCGATAGTCGTGGCCGCATAGGGCCCCATACAAACGATCTAATGAAGGCATCTATGCTTCGTAATGTATGGGGGGGGCACCTGTAAGGGGAGAAGTCCCAGAATGTAGGTGAAGCGAGGTACTGTGACCATCCTGACCGCCTGTACTCGACCCCACATGGACAGGCCCAGGTGGGTCCATTTTGCGAAATCGAGTTTCATCCGGGCAATGAGGGGGTCGATATTGTCCGCCAATATATGCGCCATGCCCGGGTTGATTAGCACTCCCAGGTATTAAAAGTGTTTCGGCGTCCACCGAAACGGAAAACCTAGGAGTGCTGCTTTTGTAGTTACCCGCGAGAGGGGGAGCGCCTCACTCTTGTCCCAGTTGATGCGGTGGCCGGATAGGGTTGCGAATCCATCGATGACCTCCAATAGGACTGGTATGGAGCTTTCTAAGTCCATAAGGGTTAACAGGATGTCATCGGCGTATAAGTAGATTTTGGATAGACTGTCAGGGAGTGCAAGGCCAGTTATAAGGGGGGAAGATCAAATGGCTGCAGCCAGAGGCTCCATGGCGAGTAAGAACAAGAAAGGGGAGAGAGGGAAGCCCTGTTGTGTACCTCTGTGGATAGGGAAGGGGTCTGAGAGGAAGCCCCCACAGTTGACTCTTGCCGCTGGCTGGTCGTAAAGTAGCCGCACCATTGAGATGAATTTGTCTCCCAGACCAAATCTCTCTAAGCCCGTGAACAGGTAGGACCATTCTATGCGATCAAACGCCTTTTCGGCGTCTAAAGACAGGGCTAACGCTGTCTCCGGCAGGTCCCTTGAGGCCCATAAGGTGTGGCATAAGGTACGCAAATGGTTCCTGAGGTACGGCCCGGTACAAACCCCACTTGAGTATGGTGGATTAAGGACGGTATGACTTTGCGCAGTCTATTTGCCAGGATAACTGCCACACAGCAGGGGTCCCTCCCGGGTTTCGGTATGATAGCTATTGTTGCATTATTGGATATGGCGCCTAACGTCTGTGTTGAACAGGCTTCATTTAGGGCCTTGTGTAGGATATCTATCGCCTCTTTCCCTACCCATTTATAGAATTCCACTGGGAATCCATCCTCCCTGGGCGATTTGTGGTAAGGGAGGTTAGAAATGACACTATCTATTTCCTGTCTGCTTATTTCCCCTTCTAGGAGACTGCGACCCTCGTCCGACAAGGAGGGTAAGTCAAGGCCTTCTAAAAAGGTTGTGGCCTGCGCCGGGCTGAATGTTATTTCTGGAGTGTATAGATGTCTATAAAACAATGCAAATTTGTTTTCAATGGCTTGCAGGTGTGTTAGTATTTCTCCGGAGGAAGCGCGGATGGCCGGCATGGCAAGAGCAGCTGTTCTTTGGCAAAGCTGGGCTGCCAGCAGGCGCCCCGCTTTTTCACCTTGTTCGTAGTGTCTCCCTTGACTTCTCTGTAAGGCATATTCGGCCTGTGTGGTATATAGCTCGTTAAGGGCCATTTGGGCACGCTCTAAATGTCGACTTCCTGGTAGAGAGGGATGTGTGGTATAGTGTCTAGTGAGATGACGGATATCGAGTTCTAGTGCCACCTGTTGTTCTTTTCTGTCTCTGTTCGCCAGCGCAGCATCCCGCATAAGTGGTCCCCCGTATCGTGGCCTCGGCTGTGACCCACATGATGCGGCTAGATTCAGCAGTGCCTGCATTATCTTGGGCAAAGGTGGCCGCGTGGTCCTGTAGCTGTAACTTTCCTTGTGGGGATCGATAGCGGTGAACTGCAAGCCTCCAGGGCTTACGGCCCGGGGATACTAGGCCTAATTGGATGGCTACACTGATTGGGGAATGGTCTGAAAGGCTGCATTCCAATATGCTGTTATCATGAGCGTGGGCCACAAGGCTGTCGGATAGGAGAAAGTAGTTGAGTCGGGATTGGGTGCCATGTACCGGCGAGATTAAGGTAAATTCTCGTTCTTTCGGGTGGGTCAGCCTCCAGTGATCTACAAGGCCATTGTCCAAAAGGACGTCGGTCTGTAAGGCTCTGTCTGCATTATTACTTACGTCCAGGGGTCCCGTTCTGTCCAGAACCGCGTCTCTAGCTATGTTCCAGTCCCCCCCATTACATAGCGAGATGCTCTTATCTCCGTCAGAAGCCGACTGATTTGTAGGAAGAAGAGGCGTTTGGGACCCGTTGGTGCGTAAATGGAGCCCACACATAGTGAGGAGTCACCTATCTTTAGCTTGGCAAATACGTAGCGGCCCTCGGGGTCGGTCCATGATTTGGTGATCATATAAGGGAGGGTTTTACGTAGCAATAATGCCACCCCGCATTTTCTCCGGGTGTTCTCCGTGATGGGTGAGGGTGGGCTGCAGCTAAATAGGACGGTGCCGACCCAGTCACGTCGTAGTTTATCGGATTCTAGTCTGTCCAGGTGTGTCTCTTGTAGGAGGGCAATGTCGGCCCGCTTGTTGTTAAGATAAGTCAGAACTTTTTTCTGTTTTATGAAGTGGGTGAGGTCATTTACATTCCATGACATGATCCGTTGCCTTGTTCGAATCAGACATCCAGGCCCTTTAAGAAAGCTTACCCAGAGGTGTGGGCGCCAGGGTAGGATGAGGAGGGACGGGGAGGGGTAGAGGGGGAGAGAAAGATAGAAGCTAGCTATGCCTCTAAAACCGGGGAAGAGGAGGATGAGGTGGGGGAAGGAAGAAACTATAGATATTTGGAGTGATAAGAGAAGGGAAGGGGAAAACAGAAAAACGGGACTAAAGTCCCGGTGTTCTCGAACTGTAACCTGCGGGTCTAAAACCCAGGTCAGTCGAGCTCCACTGCCCGGCCAGCGGGCCGCGCACCGAGGGAGGCAGCGCACGCGTGACGCCCGGGCCCCCATTGCACTTATTCTTCCATCTGCGCGTGTGTCTGGGCGACACGGGAAGGGTATGAAGGACAGACACGGCTACAAGGGGGGGATTGCATGGGGTTTGCATACAGGGCATGTGTGGCTCCCATGGTATCTTAGTTCCAGGAGCACTATGCTATTGTGCCTTTAGAAGAAAGGAGGGGGGGTGAGAATATAAGAGGGGGGAAAGTGGGGTAGGGGCGGAGGGTGTGGATCCGCAGGGTTTGTGGGTGACAGGATAACCGCAGGGGCCGTGTTTGTGAAGTTTGTCTTATCTAGAGCACTACATTGCTTCGTTGATTCTGCTCGCAAGGCGGTTGCGACTATGCTCTAATCTACACTACTCTGCTGCCCTCAATGGGTCTTCCACAGCACCCACTGAAAAACAAAAAAACAATCCCCATTGAGGCAAATTGACGGGAGATGGGAAAATTGGGACAATTCCAGTCGTACCGGGGGGGGGGGGGTGTGCACCTCCCAGTTACTAGATAAGTCTGGTCGGAAGGATGTGTCGCTGAGGGAAGGTAAAAAGGGGAGGGGGGTGGGGTTCAGTTCTCCTGAAGAAGAGAGAATAAGAAAGGATACATAGAGAACAGGTGATATTAAGCAAATGCAATCAAGGAGATAGAAAGAAAAGAAAAAAAACAGTCATAAACAACAGCAACGCTGAGCGGAGCCAGTCAGAGATAAAGGCCCACAGTATTAGGGTGACTCATGAGTTCACAAGATCAAGCACTCATCTCTCTGTTTGTTCTTCTCCGCCACAGGATCTCTTTGGCTCGACCACTATAGCCCAGGGTTCATTATGACAAGGACTCCAAGGGCTCCGAGGGGGCACTGGTGCCCGGTCGACCTCAGGTGAGAGCCACCGTGGGCTTCAGAGGGGAACGGGATTTATCCCTGTCCGACAACTGAGTGTACATCGCCACCACCTGAAGTACCTGCCCCCTGTTGTCGTGGCTTTTTGTGAGTCTCTCTAAGTCTCTTCCCCTGGAGTGGGGATCCATGGTTGCTCCTCCCTCCGGGTTAGAGGCGGTTTCTGGGTGGCTGGCTCCCAAGGATAAGCCTCGTATGTCCTGGAGGGTCAGGGTTGTCGTTTCCATGGGTTGTGCCTGTTCCTGAAGTCTGTCTAGGAATATTCTCAGGTCCTCCAGGTCGAAAAAGGTCCGTGATTCGCCGTTCTTAGTGATCCACATCCTGGCCGGTTCGAACAGTCCAAATTTCACATCCAGATGGCGGAGGTGAGGGCAGAGGGAAAGGAAAGCTCTCCTTCGATCTACAGTCTCTTTGGAAAAATCAGCTGAGAGTCGGATTTCCAGGGTGCCCAGCCGTAGTGGACCTTGCGCTCGGGCTGCCTGCAGCAGTTGGCGAGCTTGATCATAGCGCAATAGGCAGGCTATGATTGAGCGGGGGCGTCCCTTCCCGTCCTGCCTCTTTGGACCGAGTCTGTGCGCCCTTTCGAATTCCAGAGGAGGGTCAAATGTTATGTCTGTCAGCTTAGGGAGTATGTCCCGGAGGTAGGAGAGCATGTCCGTGCCCTCTATGCCTTCCGGAAATCCAAGTAGGTGGATATTGTTCCTGTGGCTTCTATCCTCCAAGTCAGTCAGTTTGCTACGAAGGTGCATGAGTTCCTGGCCTCTGTCGGTCCAGGAAGCTACCTGGGTTTCCACTGTTGTCACCCGTCGGTCCAGTCCAGATATTTGTGACTGGAAACCCACTATCTCCAGGCGCATAGATCTTGTCTCTGCTGTCAGCGCCACCATGGCACTGTCCATACCCTCCAGTTTGCGTCCCACCGCCGAGATCTGCAAAATACAGTCCATGGACGCTCCTTGCATGCCCTCTGCCATGTTGACGGTGGTGTCGGTGGTGTGGGGGCGGAGCGGAGGGTCCTTCGCCGGGGGATGCTTCTGTTGGCGCAGGGCTTCAGAGAAGAGTAGTTGGCGGGCTGGTTTACCCGATGATTTGCCCGTCACTTTGCCTCTGGGCATGGCAGGTCCCACCGCGCTGGCAGGAGTCTGAAGGATACTCGTCCTTGGCGTGGCAACGTGATAAGTGTTGAAAGAGTAGAGGGAGGGGGGCACCGGGTGGTGAGCAAGACCAGGGGGATGCTTCTTTGTTTCCCAAGGCGGCCTCAGAGAATTACCATTCGGGCGTTAGGACAGGGTATGGGCCAGTTTTTAGGTTCAGGCTCAGGTAGCCCCTGGTAATCTCTCCCGTTTTTAAGAGGGGAAGAGGAGCAGTGTAGCAGTACGTTCGGTCGGGCAGTGATGAGGCCACTTGTCGCTCAGCGCCCCCCGCCTCAGCGAGAGGGTCCACAAGGGAGAAGGAGGAGTAGGAGTGCGGGTGGGGTGCCCCCCCTGGGTCAAGTCTCCTGGGCACTCAGAGGCCCGGTTGTTAGTTTTGCACCCTTCCGCCTTCTCTCTCTCTCTCCCCGTACACTCTTTCCTCTTGACTCTTTTTATTGTTTTCCTTTTATTCCTTCCGGCGGTTTTGTTTTCTTTCTTTCTTTTCTCCTTTTTTTTGTTAATTTATCTACTGTCTTTTGCCTTTTGTCTTGTTTTTTGTTTTGTTCTTCCTTACTCCTTCCTGTGGGCCTCCACTATGGGAGAAAGCAAGGGTAAAGGAGTAGGTGCAGCAAGGGTCACGGCTCCGGCCTCTGCTCGGCCCCCACTCGACCAGCTGCAGAAGCGTGCGTTTGTCCGGGGTCCTCAGGGAGGGGGGGTCTCCGTGGCCCATGGCGCTACAAGCCGGCGCCCCCGCGGGCGAGAGGGTCTTGAAATTCACAGCTGAGCTGTGACGGCTTTGAGGGCAGGCGGGGGTGTTCCAGGGCGTCCGCCGCCCGAGGGTTTGCAACAGGGGAAGGCCCACCTTCGGGACCGAATCCCCCAGCCAGCCAACTAATCGAGGCCGTGGTTTGCCAGCTCGCCGCGGGCCTCTGGCACCCCCCTGCTCACCCTCATCCCCTTGGGTAGAGCGCGTGTCCTCTGGCCAGGTCCGTGGCCCGTCTTGCCGCAATCCGCGGCGTGTCTTGGCAATAAGCGGGGGGGAGGGTGCAAGGGTGGGCGGGGGGGATCCTCTGGGCGCACCTTCAAAGTCCGTTGCAGGGGGAGGCGCGTCTCCCGGGTCGGACCCCCCGCACTCGAGGCTGCGGCTTACTGACTCACCGCAGGCCTCAGCTTTGTCCCTCTGCTCTCCCCGGTTGTGCTGGGGAGAGCGCGCGTCCTCTGGCCGGGTCCGTGGCCCGTCCTGCCGCAATCCGCAGCCCGTCTTGGCAGTAAGTGGGGGGGAGGGCGCAAGGGTGGGTGGGGGGATCTTCCGGGTGCACCTCCAAAGTCCGTTGCAGGGGGATGCGCGTCTCCTGGAACTGGCCCCCTCGCACCTGAGGCTGAGGCTTACCCTCTCGCAGCAGGCCTCGTCTTTGTCCTCCGCTCTCCTCGGTTGTGCTGGGGAGAGCGCGCGTCCCCCTCTGGAACTTGCGGCTCACCCGCTCCGCCGATCCCTCGCGCCTGGGCTAGCAGTGGTTGGGGGGCCCTCAGAGCGCCCCCGGTACCACCACCCTCGCCGCGCGGCCCGCCGTCCTACGGAGCCTGCCTCCTAGGCGGCCATCGCTAGTCGTGGCCAGACCACGCCTTTTGAGATTTGTCCATTTTACACTTTACTTCCTTATGAGGGAAGTGCCCTTTTGCCCCTGAGCTGAGTTCTGACTGATGGCAATTTGACTGATGCCCTGAAGACGAAGACTAGGCCTGTGCACTGACCTAAACTTTGTAGGGTAATTATGACAATGCAATTGTGATTTGTCTGTTTGATTTTCCTTTCTAGGTACCAACTGCTTACTTTTGACAGAGACCATAGTTAGATGTTTTCCAAATTGGTGTTCTAAATTGTTTTGCATGAAGCCCAACATGCTAATGCTAATCAGTGGTTAAGACAGGTGTTCACTAAACTGACGCAAATAGACAAACTACCAAATTTATGCTTTGTTGAACTGACGCGTTATTGACACTTTGCTAAATTGATCTATGTTCACGCCTTGTTATGTTCTGATGTTTGTGATTCTCGCATTAATGAAATCTTACCAAGTTTGCCATATCGTGACTATGTTGTTATGTTTCTTGGTGTTGAGATTAATGTATCTGCTTTTAGATCTGTAATCAATAGGGAATAAAACTTATAAAATTCTACTAAACTGGCGTGGTTATTCATGGCTGCAAGGTCATGGCAGAATCTTGAATTGATTAATGACTTTGACTAAAGTGAAATGTATTGACGTGATAAATATTGATGACATTATTGACATATTGATTGATATATTGATTAGCTATCTCGTCCTAAGGTGTCTCTCAACTGGGTCAAAAGATTCATTGGCCTAAAACGAGTCCTGATGTGTAATAAATTATCATAAAGGGACGCGTTAACAGTTCTGGTAGCAGAGCAACGGTAGGCCCTAGGACGGAGAATTATTGTTTAGACAGTTTTTCTGAGATACTGCAAATTAGAGGTATGATGTGTTTCTGAATTCACCATGACTTTCCCGGGATCTCGGAGCCTGCCTAAGGGAGTTGGGGATGTTCTTGGTGTTCTAGTATGTGTGGTGTAGGATGTGCGCTTACTCAGCTTATGCATTTTGCAGGTGAATTGTGAAGTCTGTATGTATTTAGGCCATGTAAATGTTGTTTTAGTAGGAGTGGGCGTACTCCGCAGTATGAGAGTAGGGAAGTTGGCGTACTTCATATGAGTGTGGTGCTTTGTGCTCAAAATTATCCACGTGGTTGGTTGTTCATGTACGGACCCGTCGTGGTCTAAGACCCCGGAGTATATTGACAAGTGTAGGAGACACTTGGGTTTATGTTGTAATTTGTGCAGTTTAATTAGGTCAATCGGGCTTGGTTGACAAGTCGAGTTTGAGTCAAATTGTCTGTGTGAAACCTTCAATGGAGATTTGGCAAGTTCTAAAGTGCACTAGAGCAAACCATTGACAAGTCGAGATTAGGATTTGCAGGTCGAATTCTGCTTGCGTATGCGGGAACTGAGAAGTAGAGAGTAGCGGCCGAGGCTTCAAGTGAAATCTCTGTAAAGTTCTGAAGCGAATGTGTACCCTTCCTGTAGTAAACTGGCAAATTTGTGTTGTTGTTGTTGAGGTGCTTGTAGTAATTTTTGCAATTAGTTTGGTGTGAATCCAGTGAGGGGCAGACGAGCCGCAAGACTTTGTCAGCTGCAGTGTGTGAGTGTGAGGTCAGTGTTGCTGCGCTGAGATAGGTCAGTTGTCGAGAGGGGTCGCGCACAGATTGGCTGCCGTCCGTGAGAGGCAATAGGTTGAGAAAGGTGGGTGAAGAGTGTCCTGGGAACTAAAGTCACTTCATGATTAAATACAAACAAAAGAAATACGTAAAGACTTTGTCAAAGCTTTTAAGAGTGCTCTGAAAGGACACACATACATTATGGCGAGCGAAGGGGAACCTACACCGCCTGAGGGAACTCCAGCTTACATTGTCATGGAGGAAAAGGGTGTCGCGCCTTGTTTATGGGTGAAACAGTGGCGCAAATTGACAGAAAAAGAGGGATGTTTGGCATTCCCAGAACACGGGACGTTCAATAAGAGAGTTCTAGAGAATTTAAGGTGGATGTTAAGTGTACAGAAACCACCTCCGAGGACAGCTCAGTATGAGGCTTTAGCAATTTGGGATTTAATGGCTCTAAAACATACAAGAGAAGTTCCAAAGAAGAATGGAAAGGGCAGAAAAGACTCTAGCGGAAGCTAGGTGGGATAATGAGAGCAAAATGTGGAGACGAGGAATAGTTGACGGATTAAAATTGTTCCCAGCAATAACACAGGGAGATGAGACGCAGGGAAAGAAAGCCACCTGTAAAACAGACAAAGACTCTAGTAAGCCTAAATAAACTAAGAGATCTTGGGAAGAAGAAGATTATTCAGATAACGAAGAATTTCTAAATCAGCTATTGCATGATCGCCCGCCACCTTATGCGGTAAGCGACAATGTCCCGAGCACTAGTGCGGATCCTGGGATCCATACGCAGGAGAAGGGAGTTACTAATACAGCACAGACTAGTGATAGGGGTTCGATACAGAATGGTGACAGTGTACCCACTGCGCCAAACATGCAGATACAGTTGCAAACTCCACCGCAGATACAGAAAATATACCCAGACATCCCAGTACTAGAGACTACTACAAATCTGATAGTGCCGCCAGACCCGATATATACAAAATCAAGGTTAGTGAAGATTGAGCTGACTCCACAATTGCTGCCCCAGCTGCAGCCACAACTGATACCGGGATATAACCCAGCAGCAGGACCTCCATTTATACCTGCCCCGGCTTCAGTGGATCAGACCTTTGGAGTCGCTGCTCCACGAGGTTTGGGACCAGGTCAGACACCAGCTGCAATATTGTTACCAATTACTGTTGGTCCACCAGTGCCATTGTATGCGCAATGTAAGCCTGGTATATGTGATCAGGGAGTAATGACCCAAGATGCAATAAAAGGAGGGTCCATAGGAACTCCCCAGTTAATGGCCCCAGGAGAGCAAGCGGTCGAAAGACCAAGGTCCTTGTTAGACCTTAACCCGGTTGAAGCACCGGTGAAAGCAATAAGACAGGCAGGGCTAGGTGTGCTAACCCCACAAGATAAGTACAAATGCTTCACAGTCGCCGATGATGCACGCAGGGAACATTTCACTGCAAGGATTTACGGTACAACAGTTAAATGAGTGGTTAGAGAAGACCTATGCTTCACAAAAGACTACGGTAACTGCAGTGGAACCGGAAAGGTTGCAAAGAGATGAGTACCTGAACTTTGTGAGACTGGGTGTGGAAGCTGCTGAATTAGTGGAAGGGACAATGGGGGTAAACCGATTAGAGTCATACACAGAAGCAGAATTGAGATATCTGTGCCCTAAAATCACTAAAGAAGTAGGTAAGGTACATCAGAAATTAGCGAACCTAGCAGACAAATACAATATTGATATTGAGAATACTAAACATTTGAAAAGAAGTTACAGGTTAGACTTTGATTCAAAAGACTTCGAGCATATGAGGTCTGCCGGAATGAAGGCACATTTAAAAGAAATATTGCAAAGTGTGCAAATCTGGGGAACTTTAGAAAAGTGGGAAGGCAGATGGGTAGTGAAAAGAGACAAGGAGAAAAGTGACAGTCCGGGATCGAGTTAAGCTAAAACTTCACCAGATACGGAATCAGTAAAGATGTTACCCATGAGAGAAACAGCTGGTGGGGTTCTAATTAATGTACCATGGTCAAGGGGAGACATCCTATCTTTCACAAATGATTATCCCAAGTTGAGGGAGAAGCCGATCGAGTGGTATCAGCATACAGATAGGTTTGTGAAGCTTGCAAAGTGTCTCCGGGAAGACCTGAATACCTTATTTGAGATCATTGTTCCGCCCGACTTATGGCTTGAGTGTAAAAGAGGGGTAGACTGGCCGACACAGGAGCCGGCAAGGGATAAGGTGACTGGAGCACCCTCTGAGGAGGTGATGAAGTATTATCACAAGGTAATTGAGTTTTTGAAGCAGAAGGTATCGCCGAAAGTGACTGACTGGCAGAAAATCGACCGGACCTCACAGGAGGTTAAAGAATCGATCCATGCTTACTATGAGAGGTTGTTAAAAGCGTTCAAACATTATAGTGGTACTGAAACCATTGAGCCAAAAGATATGAACCATTTCGTGTTCAGATTTGTTGAAGGGCTGAGACCAGAGGTTAGCCAGATGATTAAGAATCATTTGATCTGTTGGCAAGCAAAGCCGATTGATGAGGTGTTGCAGTACGCAAAGTACTGTAGTGACGAGATTGAGTTAAAGCAGAGAAAATTTAAGAAAAAAGTGATGGTGATGCAGATAAGGGCTGCACAGGCAGGTATGCAGGGAAATGGAATTCAGCAGATGATACAGCAGCAACTGCAAGGGAATGGTGTGTTTCAGGCGCAACCAAGAGGTCGAGGTTTTGTAAATCGCGGTCCAGACTTGAACACTGTGGTGATTCAAAATGATGCGCAAGGAATGAAAAAGATGTCTCCATGTCACGCGTGCGGGGGCTTGGGGCATTGGAAGCGGGAATGCCCAAATGTTGTGCAGGATGGTGTCGTTCAACAAAGCACTAATGTCGGTACATTACAAAATATGAGAGGTCCAAAATTGAGAAGTAAAAATTCAAACTTCCAAAATAATATGGTTCAGATGCAAGGGCTACAGCCTATGCAGCAAATGCAAATGTCGCGTGTTCAACCAGCGCAAATGCAGCAAGTACAACAGCAGGTTCCCATGGTACCTAGACAGCAAATGCAACTACCATTAGCTCCAATGGGACAGCAGCAGGTGATGCTTCCTCAGCAGGTCACAGGTCAAGTGATGAGCCAAAATAATTCCGTACAGCAATTCCCATTACGTGATGAAGATGGAATGCATGAGGAATGGTCGGATGACAGTTCAGACAGTGAAGAGTGCAGGCTTGCAGCGTCCCTAGAAGTAGATCGGAGGGGACACTATGTAGAGGGAAAAGTGATGGGTCACAAGGTTTCATTCTTGGTTGATACTGGAGCTACACGCTCCACAGTCAGAAGTGCAGAGGTTCCGAAATTGCCACTTTCAGGACGTACCATAAGAGTGGTAGGAGTAGCAAACCAGTACTTGACAAATCCAATCACAGATCCTGTGCAAGTTGAGATTGGCAACTTTCAGGGACTGCATAAGTTTGTAGTCTGCGATTCAAGTCCTGTGTCCCTACTGGGAAGAGACTTATTGTGCAAAAACGAAATGCTTGATTACCTGTTCCACTGATGGAATTGAGGTACAGACAAACAGTGATGATGAAGGGGAAGATGGTCAGTTCTCAGAGTTAGAAACAGAAACCGCGAATGAAGATTACCCCTTGATAACCTTATTCCCGATGCTTACATTGACTGACTTACCAGCCGAATTACAGGGAACGGTGACAGAGAAAGTATGGGATTTGACAGGAAAGGAAGTGGGACTGATAAAAGGAATGGAACCAGTCAAAGTACAAGTAAAGCCAAATGCAGTGTTTCCCCAGGTGCCACAATACCACAGGGCACAAGAAGTCCTTATTCAGGTGTCACAAATAATTGCGGACTTTGTAAAACAAGGAGTCCTGAAGGAAGTATTGAGCAGCCCATGTAATTCACCGATAATGGGTCTGAAAAAGCCTTGTGGGAAGGTTCGAATTGTGCAGGACTTGAGAAAAATAAACAAGATTGTAGTAAAATGTTGCCCCATAGTGCCAAATCCAGCAGTGATCATGTTTCAGGTTCCGTGTGATGCTGAATGGTTCACCGTTGTAGACTTGTCACAAGCTTTCTTTTCGGTGCCTCTTCACGAGGACAGCCAGTTTTTATTCAGGTTCAAATTCCTGGACAAAGTGTACAGTTGGTGCAGAGTTCCTCAAGGGTTTTCTTAATCACCGTCCATCTTCAATCAGATATTGAAAAAGGACTTAGAATCCTTAGTACTGCCTTTCAATTCGACTCTAGTACAGTACATTGATGACTTACTGATTGCATCCAGGACAAAAGATGACTGTAAGTATGGCACAATTGCCTTACTGAATCATTTGAGAAAGAACGGACATAAAGTGTCGCCAAAGAAACTGCAATACTGTCAGAAAGAGGTGAAGTACTTAGGACACTTGATTGTGAAAGGGTCCAGGAGACTATCAAAGGAAAGGGTGACAGCTATTTTGCAGATGAACCCCATGACAACAAAAAGAGACGTCAGGATGTTTTCAGGAATGGTGGGCTACTGTCGCCAGTGGATACCCAACTTTTCGATTAGCTCAAAACCCTTGATAAAGCTGACAGGTAAAGAGATTAAGAATGAGCCTTATACCATAGCTTTATCCAAGGAAGAGCTTGAGTCTTTCATGGAATTGAGAGAGTGCATGTGCAGGGCACCAGCTTTGGGTATGCCTGATTACACAAAATCTTTTCTACTGTTTTGTCATGAACGTGATGCTTGTTCTTTGTCTGTCTTGACACAGGTCCATGGAGGTGCTAACCGGCCTGTAGCATATTTTTCAGCTACCTTGGACCCCGTCGCAGCAGCCTTACCGTGTTGTTTGCGCGCAGTTGCAGCAGTTGGTCAAAGCCTCACGCAGTGTGAAGGCATAGTGATGGGACATCCCCTGACAGTAATGGTTCCGCATTCAGTTGAAATTCTGTTGACTCGAACTGAAACTCAGCACCTGACAAATGCCCGACTTACCCGATATGAGACAATCATTTTGGGGTCACCTAATGTCTCACTGAAGCGATGTACTGCATTAAACCCGACAACTGTACTTCCTGTTGAAAGTAGCGAGATTAATAATGAAGAGGAAGTGGAGCATGATTGTCTTGAGGTAACAGAACTATGTACCAAGCCCCGACCTGATATTCAAGATACGCAGTTAAAAGAAAATGACTGCATTATGTTTGTTTATGGATCCTGTTTCAGAGACTTAGTCAGAATGCTGAGAGCTGGTTATGCGGTGTGTACCATAGCTGGTATCATTGAAGCTTCCTGGCTCAAAAGAGTGTATTCCGCACAAGTTGCAGAGCTAATTGCCTTTACTAAGGCATGCCATGCAGCTAAAAATCTGAAAGTCACTATCTATACTGACAGCAGACACGGATTTGGAATTGTACATGATTTTGGCCAATTGTGGTCACAGAGAGGTTTCATGACCTCTTCTGGTTCTCCTGTGAAAAATGGTGAACAGATTAAGGATTTGTTACATGCGATTCAGTTGCCCCTTGAAATTGCTGTGGTGAAATGCAATGCTCATGTTAAGTCACAAGTCTTGCAGGGAGCCAGAATACCGCCATGGCCGGTGGTATTCCTGGCTCCCTATTATGACTTTTCCGCTGGGGCAGCGGACGGTAACAGTGTTACCGTCCGCTGGCCCAGCGGAAAAGTCACATCAACATTGCTGCTGGCTCTTAATAGAGCCGGCGGCAATGCTGATGTGCAGCGGGTGCAGTAGCACCCGTCACGCATTTCACTGCCCGAAATTCAGGCAGTGAAATGAGCGACGGGGCTATGCCTGGGGGCCCCTGCACTGCCCATGCCAAGTGCATTGGCAGTGCAGGGGCCCCCAGGGGCACCCCAAGTCCCCTTACCGCCAGCCGTGCTGGCGGTCGGGGACTCTATGTTGGAGGGGCCGGCGGTATGGCCGTGGCTATTGTGCCACGGTTATAATTGCTGGCGGAACACCGCCAGCCTGTTGGCGGTGTTACCGCCAGCTTACCGCCGGCCGCCAGGGTCGTAATGACCCCCTTTGTGTCCATGGGAAACGGCTATGCAGATCAAGTCGCAAGGTTTTGTGCATTGAACTGTATATCGTTCAAAGATCAGTGGGAATTGTTACCGCAAACTGAAAATGACACATGCTTGAATTTTGCATTTAGGGTGGTTGATACACTAGATGAGCTAAAAACATTACAGGGTCGTGTTAGCAAAGAGGAAAAACGCTCCTGGCAGAGAATGCAATGTGTACAAAGGGCTGATAATTTATGGGTCTCAGAGGAGGGAAAATTGGTTTTACCGAATAGTCTTTTATCGCAATTTGCAAGGCTTTATCATGGACAGGCCCATTTTGGGAGAGATGCAATGATCAGGTCATTCAAAATTGACTGGTTTAACCCAAAATTCAGACATGCCGCAGAGGTTACTTGTCACAGGTGCATCATCTATCAACACATGAATGCTGGGAAAGGGACTGTGGTGACTTTGAGCCACATAGGGAGAGCTGGCGGTCCATTTGGCAAGGTGCAAATGGATTTCATTGAGATGCCTGTTTGTGGAGGATTGAAATATGTGATGGTGATTGTGTGTGTTTTCAGCCACTGGATTGAAGCTTACCCCACACGTAGAAATGACAGTCTCAAAGTTGCAAAGCTGCTGCTTAGGGAACTAATACCCAGTTTCGGGTTTCCGGTCTCTATAGAATCAGATAGAGGCAGACACTTCGACAATGAGGTGATTAAGTTCTTGTGTGCTGCATTAGACATTGAACAGAAACTACATTGTAGCTACCGCCCTGAAGCATTAGGACTAGTAGAACAAATTAATGGTACCTTGAAGTCGAGAATGGCAAAAATGTGCGCAGCTACCAATATGAAATGGCCAGATGCATTGCCCTTAGTGCTGATGTCGATGAGGAACACTCCTGATAAGAAGACAGGACTACCACCCCATGAGATCCTTATGGGTAGAGCTATGATGCTGCCCGCAGTGCCTGCAAATGCTCTTGTGAATATCACGGATGATATGGTGTTGGACTACTGCAAAGTTTGGCTGATGTGGTTCGCTCTTTTTCCCACCAGGTGGAGGCCCACACATTGCCACCGATCAGTGATCCAGGTCACACCCTGCAAGCCGGTGACTGGTTGGTTGTCAAGAAGCATGTAAGAAAGTCGTGTTTGGAACCGCGCTGGAAGGGGCCATATCAAGTAATACTGACAACAACCACTGCTGTGAAATGTGCAGGCGTTCGAAACTGGATACATGCCAGTCACACAAAGAAGGTAACATGTCCAACTTATGAGGAACTTGAAGTTTCCGACTCAACAGTTCCAGAGAAGGAAGTCTCAGGGCCTGAAAATAGCCAAACGGGAACTGAGACTGTAGGGGAGCCCACTGAGAACAGACTAGTCCCTCAAACAGTGAACAAGTTTGAGAGAGGTGACAATGTGCCTATCTCAGTATAGGCAGCGGGAGAACTGAATCAAGGAGAGGTTCTCCCAGAAGCAGACGGATACGGGTTAGAGCTTGAACCCGTTACCCGTTACAGATCCAGAAGAAGAAGAAGGGGAAATAGTAGAGAGAGATCAAAGCACACCAGCATCCCCTGAGCCAGTTGCAGGTCCATCAGAGAAAACACCATAGCACAAGAGGAGGGTGCTGTTCAGCGTCCTGAAAGGACAAGCAGGAAAAAGACGCATAAGGGAGATAACTGGCCAGAGAAGCAGGCTGCGAAAGAAAGGGTCGTACTAGGCGAAACAATAACAGAAGAAACTGATACATCCCGAATAGAGGATCTAAAAGAAGGAGAATTGCAAGGCGAAAGCAGATTGAAAAGAAAGAGAACCGCAAACAGAAGGTATGCAGGTCCTGAATGGGCGTATGCAACAACATCTGAATGGCAACAAGAATTCTTAGCGTTCTGTTTTGATCAAGAACTACCAGGTCAATACTACGGTACCTGAATTCAATCAGAGAAAGAGACTGTGTTAAAACTGAAATTTGAAGAAAAAAAATAGAAAGCTAAAAAATTAAGAAAAGACTTATGAATTACCGGATGTGACACTGATAACCTGAATTGAATTTGAAAACCCGATTATGACAAGCTGCTAATCTGATTGACAAAAGGGGTCCTGTGAAAGTGAGTGAAACGCTGTAAATACACGTAGAGAAAAAGAGACTTTTGCATCAAGAAAAAAAAAAAGAGTTTTATATCGTCCTCAAGTTGATTATTGTTCTGCTATCTGATTCTTTACAGACATGGCTTATAATAGAGGTAGTAACAAAAAGGATAAGGTGTGTGTTTGGTTGAGTCTTATATTAGGTATTGTGTGTGCGATAATAATTGTAGGTGTGATTGTCGGAATGCCGTGGTTGGATAAGAAAGCAACTAACAATGCTTCAAAACCTGAAACTACAACACTAACACCATGGGAAAAGTTTGAGCAGGATGCAAGACACTTGCATGAGGGCACTAACTCAAAGGGGGAACTTTCCACTAATGTCTTCTATCGCTTGTTGAATGAGTATGTTGAAACAATGGATGCGAAAAACTGTTATGTGTGCACAAAGATTCCTTCACCAGTACAAGAGGGGGTCACCTATCATAGATTGCCACTAACATACGGGATAAGTTGTAGTTTGCTACTAACAAGATTCTATAATCAAGAGCATGTGCAATATTTTTATTCAAATTTGGATGTAGTGTTTTCTTTTGTGCCTTTGTTTGAGTTTCTGAACAAGTTAGCTAAGGAGCATAGTATAAAATTAGTTAGAGGTTTCTTTGAACCGACGCTTACATTTGGAACAGCTTATGCACACCGCAATAATCTGACTTGCCTATTGACACCTGTAGAGAAAAGCTTTTTAGATCACACTGATAAAAGATGCAAAGCATTGAAGGAAAGATCAGAAAAGGGGCTAGAGAAACGCACATATGCAAATGGTTATGCTTACACTGCAATAAAGACGCAAGGCAAACTAGCTATATATGCATTACATGTAGGAAGGCTCTGTATATATAGGCCAAAATCTGAACATGACACTTTATTTGTGGGAACGAATGAATGCAGGCATGTGTTTTCAGAGTAAATGGACATTCATGTTAAATGGACAGGATCCAGCGATCCCTGGGATCTATTATATTTGTGGACTTAATGCTTATTACCGTCTCCCTAAGGGATGGTATGGGACATGTTATTTGGGAATAGTTTTCCCAAAGATTTACCAGATTGATGACTTAAAGCAAATACCTAAAACATCTGAATTACAACATGCTAGACAAAAACGAGAGACAGCGGCTGCTGTCGTTGGTGACATATTTGGAGCCATAATTCCTTCAGTAGGGGTTATCTTAAACTCCCTAAAGATTCAAAAGTTGTCTACTATTGTGGATAACATGCTGACAAATTTTACAAGGGCTATACTCCTGATGGATACTAAACTTGCTGCGGAAAGAGCTATGACTCTTCAAAATCGGCTTGCTTTAGACATTCTTTTAGCAAAGAGCGGTGGAGTCTGCAAGATGCTCAACGAGCGTCATTGTTGCTCATATATACCTGACAATAGTAAAAAGATAAAAGAGGTATGCTTACTAACCTAACTAAAGATAGTGCAGATTTGAAGGATTTGAAGGAACCTGGAGTGTGGGAGAATGTAGGAAAAGGAATTGCCAGAGTAGGGAGCTGGTTTAGCAACATTTGGAATGGGGTACTTGCAAAATACTAGGGGGTCTATTAATTGTTCTGGCCTTTTTATTCGGTTTATGGGGGGCATGCAAAATCAATGACAAAATGAAAAGAAATTGGACAAAGAGGAATAAAAAGAATGAAGAAAATGAAATTTTAATGAAATTTGGGAAAGTTCACACAAGGGACAAGATGTTGAAATGAGCATTATGCGCAAGGTGAAAAATTCAAGTGAAAGGTCAAAAGGGAAAGGTTTGTGTGATGACGAACGTCATCAGAGGAGGGATTGAAAGAGCGTACCTTATATAATCTATATTAACATGAAATGTTTATGAATTAATGTGTGATAATGCTGCATAGAAACTATAATAATAATCTTGCTTAAACGTGCACTTGAAATGTGACCACGGGGAGTGGCTGCCAATGTATACGTGGACTAATACTGATGGCTAAAATGTTTATGTATTACTATTATATCAAATAAGTTTATACTAATTATTAATATTTGCATTATCGAATTTGTGCTGAAATCCTTATAGGCCTTAAGTTAGCATGAGCCGAAGTTTAGCTGCTTGGCTCTCATATTAAATGTATTTTTCTATCTTGCAGTGTACTGACTCACAAAAGGACACAACCTTATTATTTTTCTCCAAACTAGAAGACGAATGTAACTATGCTAGATCCGTTCCCATTCAATTTTCCATTGTTTGTAGAATAATGTTAAAACAAAATGAAACAGTGTAGATTAATGTAATGTACAAGGTCATTCAAACCGGTGAAGACAATGGAGCTACTGACCAAAAGATGTGCAAAGAATTACAGAAAGATGAAATCATACCAGACGTGCCACCTCTGAAGATATCGAACAGAACAACCAATCAGAGACTTATAAATCAATATGGGGTGAAAGAGTAGGTGACTTAATGTGTTTTCTGATAGGTTAAAGACAGTGGGGTATAACCAATGTCCAATAAAATTTTGGGGGAGTGTACAACGAAAAAGGGATAAAAACCCATGACACGGGGAGCCATTTAGAATTAGGTAGGGAATGCTATTGATTTTATCCAGAAACTCTGTCACTCTGTTTGGTGACTTGTTGGTTTACTTAAACCATCCTTGCCCTTAGATTTGTCCATTTTACACTTTACCTCCTTATGAGGGAAGTGCTCTTTTGCCCCGGAGCTGAGTTCTGACTGATGGCGATTTGACTGATGTCCTGAAGATGAAGACTGAGCCTGTGCGCTGACCTAAACTTTGGAGGGTAATTATGACAATGCAATTGTGATTTGTCTGTTTGCTTTTCCTTTCTAGGTACCAACTGCTTACTTTTGACAGAGACCATAGTTAGATGTTTTCCAAATTGGTGTTCTAAATTGTTTTGCATGAAGCCCAACATGCTAATGCTAATCAGTGGTTAGGACAGGTGTTCACTAAACTGACGCAAATAGACAAACGACCAAATTTATGCTTTGTTGAAATGACGCATTATTGACACTCTGCTAAATTGATCTATGTTCACGCCTTGTTATGTTCTAATGTTTGTGATTCTCGCATTAATGAAATCTTACCAAAGTTGCCATATTGTGACTATGTTGTTATGTTTCTTGGTGTTGAGATTAATGTATCTGCTTTTAGATCTGTAATCAATAGGGAGTAAAACTCATAAAATTCTACTAAACTGACGTGGTTATTCATGGCTGAAAGGTCATGGCAGAATCTTGAATTGATTAATGACTTTGACTAAAGTGAAATGTATCGACGTGATAAATATTGATGACATTATTGACATATTGATTGATATATTGATTAGCTATCTCGTCCTAAGGTGTCTCTCAACTGGGTCAAAAGATTCATTGGCCTAAAACGAGTCCTGATGTGTAATAAATTATCATAAAGGGACGCATTAACACATACAATCCCGAACTTCTGCAAGACCTATCCCAAATTCTGTAATGGCCAATCAAGAATAAAATTCAGGTCACACTAAGTAAAATAAAGGCACAAATTAAGAGGAGAATGGGAGCTGCAAGCACCTACTTTGAAGCCCAAACTTAAAACCAAAACCCAAAATAATCAAATGTCCTCTTGCTTGCTGTTGGGATAAGATCTTTTAGTGTGCGGGGGGAGAGCTGAAAGACTGTTACCCCCTTTAGTTGGGATGACCGCATAACCATGGCCATACTGGTTGGTAGCCACCACCCCATTTTTTTTTAATTCCCTGGTATCGAGTAGGCTTTCTGCCTACCACAGAGAGTGGATCGGGGGTAATTGCCCCATCTGCCCACCAGTGAGCAGAACAACGTTGTCCACATTTATTTGGGGTTGGGGTATGGCTATACCCCCACCCTCTTTTTTTGAGAAAAAAAAACTTCCCTGGTGTCTGGTGGGCTTTCTGCCCCCCTTGGGGGCAGATGGGCCTTACAGAAATAGGCAGAAATAGCCAACAATAATGTGCCCCCATGGGGAGCAACTCTTGCCCAAGGGGCTGTCCCCCAAACAAAACACACACACACCAATCCCTTGTCCTAAGTGGTTTCTGCCCCCCTAGGGCAGATCGGCCTAATAGAAATAGGCCGATCTTTTCCAAGGAGGGCAGAAATGGCCTAAAATAAATTTGCCTTCAGTGGAGCGACCCTTGCCTAGGGGATCGATCCCCTTTCATGAAACTGACATAAAAGAAATCCCTGGTGTTTAGTGGTTTCTGCCCTGCTTGGGGCAGATTGGCCTACGGAAAATAGACCCATCTGCCCCCAAAGGGCAGATGGGTCTTTCCCCGCCTAAGGGGTCGCTCCCCGTATTGCAAAAAAAAAAATATATATATATATATATATATATATATATCCCTGGTGTCTAGTAGGTTCTGCCCCCCATGGGGGCCAATTGGCCTAATTAAAATAGGTCAATCTGCCCCCCTGGGGAGGGTAGAAAAGGCCTAATAAAAAAATGCCCCCCCTTGGGAAGCTGCCCTTGCCAAAGGGCCCGCTCTCCTAATCAGTAAACAAACATACACAGACACTAATACAAAATCGCTGGTGTCCAGTGGGCATTTCTGCAGCCCAATCGTGAAGCGATCGGGTTGCTGAAATGCTCAGAAAGACATCAAAGGAAAGGAAGGACCTTTCCTTAGATGGCTCTCTGCCTGACCCCACTCCCAATTGGAAGAGAAATGCTTTCATTTCTCTTCCGATCGCGCTGGAAACTGAGGTTCCAGCACAATGAGGGCGGCCTCTGATGAGGTCAGTGCACAATTGCCTGCACATGGAAGGGGGGTGGGAGGCCCACGGAGGAGAGCTAGTGCTCCCCCATGGGCCTGGTGCAGGACGTAATGGTTACGTCCTCCTCACCTGAGCGGTGCTGCCGAGGACATAACAGTTACTTCCCTGGCACCGAAGGGGTTAAGCCATCATTGGTATGTTTACTAATGCCATCACACGCTGTTGGCCTATTACCTCTATCCAAGGGGAGAGGTCCATCAAGGCGAATAGCATTATGGTTACTCCATTGAGTTTCAATCACTGAGCTGTTTATACACCACTACAGATAATTTTTTGAAGCAAATATATAATCAATGGTTGAACCAAGGCCCACTCCTCTATACGTTAGCTTATCTGGGCAGAAGCCCTGGGAACAATTAACTACATCTACCAGGTCCTGTTGTGCCACTAGGTCCCTCAGAAGCAGTCTCCTCAGATCACAGGGGACTACTTACACGGCCATGCTCCTTGTTCCAAATTTCATTGTGTCAATGGCTATTTTTGTTTTGAAATCCCTAAAAATTACAATTCTTGGATGCTGGATCATACTCTTACCATGAGACTTTAGACCTGCAAAAATACTAAATAGCTGCTCAAACAGATTACTATAAGTATTAGAAAAATTGTTATTATAGAAACTTACTAACTATAAACTAAAAGAACACTTACAATCTCTAATAAATAAGGCATAATAGGCAGAGCCACCCATATCTATACCTGAGACAATTGTTCTGATGTTAAGCTTAATCCAAATTGCAAGACCTCCACTAGAGCTCCTGGATTGGGTGGCAAGAGCTGGGCAGGAATAGCAAGTAAATCCATTACAGGCTACTGAAGTAGTATCCCAGGTTTCTTGGAATGCAATAAAATCATAATTGTCAATAAAGGAGAGCCATTCTGGTTTGGGGATTTTATTTCTTAGTTCTGCCACATTCCAACTAAGCAAAGAAAACTGCCTATCTTCACCACGGCTATTATTGCACTCCTCTGTTGCTTGAGCCCTTACCCTAAAAAGGGTGTTAAGCAATGGTGAAGAAATAGTAAGGAGCAGTTTTATGGAAAGTATTTAAAATACGGCACACCATGGCACAGGGTAGGGGGCAATAGTGTCATTTTTTATGACGATATTGATGTACTCTGCAGGAGTAGTGCTAAAATATTGGCGCTACTCCTGTGGACTACATGGGGCCTCAACCGCAACCTGGCCTGATTTGCTGGTTCGTCCCGGTAAAGAAAATCTCTGAAAAAGAGACTAAGTCCGAAGGTAAAAAGTTGACTGGGACCTCCCAGCCAGCCCGAGGAGGGCTCCAGGGACATCGGATCAAGATCCAGATTTACCCCGGTCGAAGGATTTTCACCTAGAAAAAACGACTGAGTCCGAAGGTAAAAATCTCCACTGAGGTTTCCCGCGACGCGTATCCGGAGAAGGGCTCCAGGAGGTCGGATTGGACTGGCAGGTTCGTCCCGCTGAAGAAAATATTTGAAAAAGAGACTAAGGGCCTGATTCTAACTTTGGAGGACGGTGTTAAACCGTCCCAAAAGTGGCGGATATACCACCTACCGTATTACGAGTCCATTATATCCTATGGAACTCGTAATACGGTAGGTGGTATATCCGCCACTTTTGGGACGGTTTAACACCGTCCTCCAAAGTTAGAATCAGGCCCTAAGTGTGAAGGTAAACTTTTAACCAAGGCCTCCCGCGGCCTGTAGCCGAGCAGGGCTCCATCGCGGTTGGCCTGAAACTTTGACTTTGCCCCGGTCGAGATGCAACCAGATGACCCAATTGGCGCTTTTTGTTTCTAGGCGCTAAAAAAAAGTATTCTTTAAAAATTCATATCTCCGGTTCCCCTTATCCGATTTTATTCGTTTTTGTGTCATTTTAAAGATAAAAATATAATCTCTTTGTATAAATTGGTTTTAGATTTTTAAACTGTTTCCTGTGTTTTATTTAATTACTGTTTTGTGATATTTGAATGCTTTACACTCTGGTGGTCATTCTGACCCTGGCGGTCTTTGACGGCCAGGGCGGAGGACCGCGGGAGCACCGCCGACAGGCCGGCGGTGCTCCAATGGGGATTCCGACCGCGGCGGTAAAGCCGCGGTCGGACCGGCACCACTGGCGGGGTCCCGCCAGTGTACCGCCGCCCCATTGAATCCTCCGCGGCGGCGCAGCTTGCTGCACCGCCGCGGGGATTCCGACCCCCCCTACCGCCATTCAGATCCCGGCGGTCGGACCGCCGAGATCCGGATGGCGGTAGGGGGGGTCGCGGGGCCCCTGGGGGCCCCTGCAGTGCCCATGCCACTGGCATGGGCATTGCAGGGGCCCCCGTAAGAGGGCCCCTACATGTATTTCACTGTCTGCTGCGCAGACAGTGAAATACGCGACGGGTGCAACTGCACCCGTCGCACAGCTTCCACTCCGCCGGCTCGATTCCGAGCCGGCTTCATCGTGGAAGCCTCTTTCCCGCTGGGCTGGCTGGCGGTCTGAAGGCGACCGCCCGCCAGCCCAGCGCGAAAGTCAGAATTACCGCCGCGGTCTTTCGACCGCGGAACGGTAACCTGACGGCGGGACTTTGGCGGGCGGCCTCCGCCGCCCGCCAAGGTCAGAATGAGGGCCTATGTCTCCTAAGTTAAGCCTTGTCGCTTGTTGCCAAGCTACCAAGGGTTGAGCTGGGTTTAATTTACTGAGACCTAACTGGACCTAAGTGGAGGTTGGTGGCCTATTGCTAAGTGTAGGTACCTACCTGCCCTTACCAGTAACCCATTTTCCAATACAAAGTTACTGTAGATTGCTGTAAACAGCTTCTGGCAATTCATCCACAGTTGAGAGCCATGAATGCTAGATTCAGTCTTATTCATCCATGTTTATTTAAAGTGACATAGAAAGAAAAAATAATCACCTACGAAGATCCTGCCACATTTAAGTGCATTCTCCAACAAGACTGAGCTGATGATTTGAGTGTGAGAAAAGGTTAGTCGCCCAATTTCTGCATGGTAAATGATGTAGCCTAAATGTTGTTATTGCACAGTGCCCCTGCTAACCAGGGGCACTGGTTGGGCCACATCTCTTTCCTCAAAACTGTTGTGATGCAGTGGCACAATTGAAGAAACCTTTAGCTGCCACTATAAATCCCTAGCTAATGGTACTTAGGTACCAGGGCATGAGGTGCTAAGGGTAGGCCCCTGAGGGCTGCAGCACTGATTATGCCTCCCTCTAGGACCATGCATTCAGATGCACCCAGCACTGCCATTGCATCTGTCCCAAAAGACAAACTTGACATGGCACACTGCTTGTGTGCCCTGTCCAGTAACCACTGCATGCAGTATAGGTAAGACACCACTCTGGCAGGCCTTTCAGCCCTAAGGTAGGGTCGACTACACTGTACGGCAGGAAACCAGACAGAGGACAGGAGTAGTGGTCAGTCCTGGCTTGCATCACCCCTAAGGTGTTGCATGCTAGGTGACCCTGCATTTAATTTTCCTCCATTTTGCTTGGAAGGAAAATAGCCAATCAGATGTAGGGAAGTGACCCCTGCACACAGGAAGTGGTCACTTAGTATGTGTAGCCACCCTAACGTTGATGATCCATTTGTCACTACTAGTTTCCCCCCTAAAACACCTACTAAATGCAGTATTTAGTGGCTATCCCTAGACCAATATATCAGGTTCTAAGGGCAAAAGAAGGCTAGCAACAAATAAGACCAAATGCTCAAGAACTGATATCCTGCTGCACCAACAACAGGTGTGAAATCCTGCCTGCTGCACCCAGGACTCTACAATCACCGCTGAGGGGCTGCTTGGACATTAGAGGGACTTTAAAATCCCCAGAGGACCTCCACTCTTTGAAAATCACCAAAGATCTCCCTCCATAGTAAAGGCATCAGTCTGCAACCCCAAGGAACCAAAGACCCAGTGAAGGCCACTTCATTGACAGGCTGTTGACCAAGGAACCGGATGCCACAGCCAGACCACACTTCTCCCATTGGACCATTAGGACACGATATACTAGTGTGCTAATTTTGGTGGCACTCCAACCTCCAGTGTCCAGACTGTGCAATAGCCCTAGGTACTGGTTTCCTCACATCAGACACCCAGAAGGACAGTTCATTCCGGACTGATCCGGGGGACCAGGAGGAAGGCCAGGTGAGGGACTTCTGGAATCCTGCTGACCTGCAAATGACCCTTAAAGAAACCTACCTCTTGCCCCCAAGGTCACCTTTTCGCACAGCTCCTGCCTCACCAATTCACTCTGCACCCGGCCGTCCTGTGCCCTACACTGAAGATCCAGCGGTGCCCTAAGGGTCTCCCCCCCTTGCGACCTCAACACTCCAAGGGGACTGATCGGACGTACCTTTAAGTCCACCAGTGCAGTGCTTTTCCAAGTGGTCCTCCGCAGTGGCCTGGCACCAGCTCCATCGATTTTATGCAGCTGCCCTTGCCAGAGCTGGGAGTTGCCTGAATTTCACCAGCTGGTCCAGGGTACCCAACAACAAGCTTTACCTACTTGCAAAAGAATACATTGGTAAACGCATTGCCTGATTTACTGTGAATTTTCAAAGTATTCGTCCATTGATTCCTATGGTGCTTAATTCCCCACAGAAAGACCAACTTTATTAAAACTTAAAAAATCCGTAACCTAAAAAGTACTTTTCCAATTTTGAAGATCTTGCTCTTGGAAATTTTGTAAAAATCTGAAGTATGTTTGTAAATTGGCCTTGAGTTAATCTTTTGAGTGTGTGTCTCAATTTCTTGATACTGTGAGTACAACACATGGTTTGCACTTCTCCAAGATTAGCCTAACTGCTGGAACAGGTTACCATAAAAATTAGAGCATTAGGTGGTCTGGTTTGTACCTCTGTAAACCAACGTGTGGTTGCCTGGACCCCCTGCACAGTGTGCCTAGCTTTGTATACTACATAGAGGGCCATCCTCCTACAATGGACACTTCAAGAATCACCTAAATGTTACTTTGTTTCTAAAGCCTGTTTTCTTTTCAGCAGTAACTGAATAATTGTTGCATTGTATACTTAATTGTTATAGTTTTTTTAACCCTGATAGACCAAATATAAATACTGAATTGTCGTTTCATCATTCTACATGTATATGTCTTCTTGTCATGTTCCTATGAAGTCATAATTTTATATGATGTCTTCAAGCTGTGGCAACCCTTCCATCCCATGGATTTCCTGTCAAAGCCCAGCTCACCTGAGTTCTTGTTCAGTTCTGATGGAGGTTGAAGACAATCCGACCCCACCCTGAAACTGCTTGTTCCAGCACACTAGTTTTTAAAACAGTGCACTAAGAACAGAAGCTCAAGGGAAGGGGGGAAGTGGATAAAATAAAAAAGAGAGACAACACTGTTCTTGCGTTTCCACTGTTGAAGTGCTGCACAAATCTGCGGCCCTTTCTGACTTCTGTAGAAACTGGTGCCTCTTAGATCCTGGTCTCTAGTTTCCAGGTTTGGAATGTGTTACTGCTCTAGGATGTGTTTTCTATTACTGTAAAGCTTTTTTCCCATATTTCCAGAATCTTTTATAAAACAAATACTGTACTTTTACATCAAAATACAGCATGTAATTTGTGCAAGTCCTTGATTTACTGTTTGCCTTGCTGTTAATGGTTTTCACTGTTCGATTCTTAAAAGTTCCATGAGAAAAAACAATGTTTGCTTCACAAAGTTCTGCAAAATATTCTTGTCACAAAGAGTTTGAATCACAATGTTCGTGGAAGGTATTTCGTTTCCAATTGTCTATACAGGAATCCAGAAATTGTTGTCAAAGTTCTTTCAGGTAATAAAAGGTTTTGCACTTACTTGTTGCTGGCAAGAGATACTGATCAGTCTAACCTTGTCTTCTTTCTCTTTTGCAGGTTACTCATAGGAGAGAGGCTGAAGCAAGGAGGAACCGGAAACCGGAAGAAGGAAGAGCCAGAAGCTGTGCCCATTGAAGTCAATGAAAGTCTGTAAAGAGCAGGAGTGCCAGCGCCGAGGGATCTGTTCTCAGGTAAGCGGGAGGTAGATGAGCACAAGCACTGGGTGAGGCTCGGGGGATGCCTTTTATAGACAGGGCTGGGTGTGGTTTGAAGGGCTGGGTGTGGTCCTCACATGCTGCACATGTTCTTGGAAGGTGTGCAGAGCTGGGTGTGGTTTGAAGAGCTGGGTGTGGTCCTCACATGCTGCACATGTTCTTGAAAGGTGTGCAGAGTTTCAGTTATTATGCAAATGAGTTGGATTAACACATGGCCTAGGGAGGAGTATTTTAAAGAAGCCTTGGTAAAAGCAAGGCCCAATGTGTAAACAAAACAGCACATTAAACAACATACACAGAAGCCTGGGGGGGGGGAGGTGAGATAACAAGAAAGGCTTTCAATAGTAAGTTTAAAAGGGAGCTATTACAGAACCCACTAGTGCAGTGAGAGGGGACATGCTCTTTGCTGTGTACAAACCCTAACATTTCCAGAGTCTCACCATTGTCTTCCGTTGTTGCCAGTCTCCCTCTCATTTTGTGTTTTGTAAGTATGCTCTTCAGTTGTCATTTTTATGACTTGTACTGTCTTTTTGTTCTCTGATTTGTTATCCCTTTAATAATGTTTTCTTCTATGGATGCACTTCACTTTATCTTCTTTCTTATCTTCTATCTTCCTACACTTTTCTCCACTTCTCTCCTTATTGAGCAATATTTTGATTCCTCTAATACTTAATTCTTATTTCTCTCAATCTTATTACTGTAGAAACATTAATTGTGCACACTACTGTCCCAAAAGTAATTCCCGGTTACCAATTGAATATTAAAGGGTTAGGTAATCCTATTAAGAGGCAATTTACACATTTCGGTTAAGCTAAAAACTGATATTGCATTTTTTCAGGAAGCACACCTTTCTGAAATAGAGATTTTCAAGCTGAAGAGATGTTAGATGGGTAATGTGCTTGCATCCCCTGTCCTAGGGGAAAGAAATGGAGTATTGACCCCTTGTCATAAAAAGCTAAACATTACAGTTACTAACAAAGAGACTTATTGTAAGGGTTAATGGATTATTGATAGAACTAATGATTGATAAATGTAGATGGTCCAGTGTTGGTTGACAAAACTTTTTGGACCAACATCTATGATTTTTTTTTTTGTGTACTGATGATTATATTATCTTTGGTAAGGATTGCAATCAAATCCATAATTCTATATTGGATAGAAACAGTAAAATGTACTCACACTAAAATGCACCCACAATTCAAATCCGCTATCCAATGTAATTCATTAGTTGACATTTGGAGGTTATGCCATCCAGACCTCAGAGAATACACTTGTTATTTAGCCCCACATCATACATAATTCGGTATAGATTATGTCTTTCAGTAAATCATTAACTCAAAATGTACTTCAATCTGAAATTGGATTTATTTTAATATCTGACCATGCACCAGTATACGTTGACCATGATCTTACACGCTTCTCACCATATCCCGGAATTTCAACAACTCACTACCTACAGATACTTAGGGGCATATTTATACTCTATTTGCACTGTATCAGCATCATTTTCTTTACTCCAATTCGGTGCAAAACTAACTCCATATTTATACTTTGGCACTCTACCCGTCTAGCACCAAATATATGGAGTTAAAGTCATTTTTTGAAAGTGGAAACCTACCTTGCCTTAATGAAATGGAAGGTAGGCATTCCCGTGCAAAAATGGACTCTATGGCCTTAACGCCATATTTATACTCCCATGCAAAAATTGTGCAAGGGAAGGAGGAGGGGTCACAAAATGGTGCAAAGCTTGCTTTGCCCCATTTTCTAACGCCTGGTTCAGGGCAGGCATTAGGGGACCTGTGGGCCTATTTCCACAGTGGAACACCATGGAAGAAGCCCACAGGTGCCCTCCCCAGGCCCCAGGGACACCCCACCCACACCAGAGGGACAGCGGAGGATGGGGGACCCTATCCCAGGTAGGTACAGGTAAGTATTTTATTTTATTTATTAAAGTGCCATAGAGGGCCCTGAAATGGGCCTCCATAGATGGCACAGGGTGCAATGGCCAAGCCCAGGGGACCCTGGTCCCCTGTGCTGGCCATTGGGGTGGTGGGCATGACTTCTGTATTTTCTAAGACAGGAGTCATGTGGTATGGATGGTTTTGCGCCAGAAAATGAGGTAGGTAAGAGTATTTTTTTTTTTACTCTAACCTGCCTTACGTCATTTTTTGGTGCAAAACCCCCTTCTTCCATACCGCCAGCCCCACCGACTAAGGTAATTATTTTTTACACTAGCCTACCCTGTACACCGGCTTGCACCATTCCATAAACATGGTGCCCAGCTGGTGCACAGAAATGGTGCAAGACGGTGCTAAACATTTTGGTGCAAAACTGTGTTAGTGTAGATTTGAACCAAAAAGTATAAATCGGGGCCTAAATTCACATCCCAATTTGAAGTTTTGCTTCTGAATTCTTTGTTGTAAGTTCAACACCTAATGCATCTTTTGCAATAATTTAGGACTTCTTTAACCCCTTCGCTGCCAGGTCTTTTCCCCCTCCTGTGCCGAGCCTTTTTTGGGCTATTTGGGGCAGTTCGCACTTAGACCCTCATAACTTTTTGTTCACATAAGCTACCCATGCCAAATTTGCGTCCTTTTTTTCCAACATACTAGGGATTCTAGAGGTAGCCAGACTTTGTGGGTTCCCCTGAAGGAGACCAAGAAATTTGCCAAAATACAGAAAGATTTTTTTTTTTTAATGGGAAAAAAGGGCTGCAGAAGGCAGCTCGTGGTTTTTTCCCTGAAAATGGCATCAACAAAGGGTTTGCGGTGGCAAAATCACCATCTTCCCAGCTTTCAGGAACAGGCAGACTTGAATTGGAAAACCCAATTTTTCAAGACAATTTTGACATTTTACTGGGACATACCCCATTTTCACTATTTTTTGTGCTTTCAGCCTCCTTCCAGTTAGTGACCAAAATGGGTGAGAAACCAATGCTGGATCCCAGAAAACTAAACATTTCTGGAAAGAAGTCAAAATTCTGAATTCAGCAAGGGGTCATTTGTGTACATCCTACAAGTGTTTCCTACAGAAAATAACAGCTGAAATAAAACAATATTGAAATTGAGGTGAAAAAAACAGCCATTTTTCTCCACGTTTTACTCTTTAACTTTTTCCTGCGATGTCAGATTTTTAAAAGCAATATACCGTTACGTCAGCTGGTCTCTTCTGATTGCGGGGATATATAGGGCTTGTAGGTTCATCAGAACTCTAGGTACCCAGAACCAATAAATGAGCTGCACCTTGCAATGGGTTTTTATTCTCTACTGGGAATACAGCAATTCATTTGCTGAAATATAAAAAGTGAAAAATAGGT
Organism: Pleurodeles waltl; assembly: GCF_031143425.1. Taxonomy (NCBI): domain Eukaryota; kingdom Metazoa; phylum Chordata; class Amphibia; order Caudata; family Salamandridae; genus Pleurodeles; species Pleurodeles waltl. The sequence continues at coordinate 846,600,496 of NC_090436.1, forward strand.
ATCAAGAAAACCTTTGTATTTCCAAAATGGCCACAAGATAAGGGGTTGAGGAGCAGTGGTTATTTGCACATCTCTGAATTCCGGGGTGCCCATATTAGCATGTGAATTACAGGGTATTTCTCAAATAGACATCTTTTTTACACACTGCCTTACATTTGGAAGGAAAAAATGAAGAGAAAGACAAGGGGCAATAACACTTGTTTTGCTATTCTGTGTTTCCCCAAGTCTCCCGATAAAAATTATACCTCACTTGTGTGGGTAGGCCTAGTGCCCACGAAAGGAAATGGCTCAAAACACAACGTGGACACATCACATTTTTTCACAGAAAACAGAGGTGTTTTTTGCAAAGTGTCTACCTGTGGATGTTGGCCTCTAGGTCAGTTGGCACCTGGGGAAACCTAGCAAACCAGCACATTTTTTTAAACTAAACACCTAGGGTAATCCAAGATGGGGTGACTTGGGCTCTGACCAGGTTCTGTTACCCAGAATCCTTTGCAAACCTCAAAATGTGACCAAAAAAAAACACTTTTTCCTTTCATTTCAGTGACAGAAAGTTCTGGAATCTGAGAGGAGCCACAAATTTCCTTCCACCCACCATTCCCCCAAGTCTCCTGATAAAAATGGTACCTCACTGGTGTGGGTAGGCCTAGCTCCCACAAAAGGAATTGGCCCAAAACACAATGTGGACACATCAAATTTTTTCACAGAAAACAGAGGTGTTTTTTACAAAGTGCCTACTTGTGGATTTTGGCCTTTAGCTCAGCCGGCACATGGGGAAACCTAGCAAACCAGTGCATTTTTGAAAACTAGACACCTAGGGGAATCCAAGATAGGGTGACTTGTGGGGCTCTGACCAGGTTCTGTTCCCCAGAATCCTTTGCAAACCTCAAAATTTGACCAAAAAAACAATTTTTCCTCTAATTTCGGTGACAGAAAGTTCTGGAATCTGAGAGGAGCCACACATTTTCTTCCACCCGGCGTTCCCCCAAGTCTCCCGATAAAAATGCTACCTCACTTGTGTGGGTAGGACTAGCGCCCACGAAAGGAAATGGCCCAAAACACAACGTGGACACATTACATGTTTTCATGGGAAACAGAGGTGTTTTTTGCAAAGTCCCTACCTGTGGATTTTGGCCTCTAGCTCAGCCGGCCCAAGGGGGGGCAGAAATGGCCTAAAATAAATTTGCCCCCCAGGGGAGCGACCCTTGACTAATGGGTCGCTCCCCATCTCTAAAAAAACAAACAAACAAAAACACACAACAAAAAAAAATTCCCTAGCGCCTAGAGGTTTCTGGCCCCCCTGTGGGCAGGTCGGCCTAAGAACAATATTTGCCCCTCCACCTCCCCGGGAGCAACCCTTGCCTACGGGGTCGCTCCCCTTGCGTGACGTTGGCGCAAAAAAAAGATCCCTGGTGCCTAGTGGTTTCTGCCCCCCTTGGGGGCAGATTGACCTAAAATCGGCCGGGGCAGGGGAGCGATCCTTGCCTAAGGGGTCGCTCCCCATCTGTAAAACAACAACAACACAAAAATCCCCGGTGCCTAGTGGTTTCTGCCGCCCTAATTAAAATAGGCTGACCTGCCCCCCAGGTGGGCAGAAATGGCCTAAAATAAATTTGCCCCCCAGGGGAACGACCCTTGCCTAAGGGGTCGCTACCCTTGCGTGAAATTCACGAAAAAAAAAAAAAAACTCCCTGGTGTCTAGTGGTTTCTGTCCCCCTTGGGGGCAGATTGGCCTCATAAAAATAAACCAATCTGCCCCCAAGGGGGGCAGAAATGGCCTAAATATAATTTGCCCCGTAGGGGAGCGACCCTTGCCTAAGGGGTCGCTCCCCACCTAAAAAACAAAAACAAAACAAAAAAAAAAAAAGATCCCTGGTGCCTAAAGGTTTCGGGGCAGATCAGCCTAATAATAGGCCGATCTGCCCCCAGGTGGGGAAGAAAAGGCCTTAAAAAAAAATGCCCCCCCTGGGAGCGACCCTTGCCCAAGGGGTCGCTCCCTCATGCAAATTTCCTAGATAAAATAAAACCCTGGCTTTGCATTTCTCTTCCGATCACACTGGAAGCGCTGACGTCACAGGGGGTGGGGTGGGGGGTTGGGGTGGAAGGGGAAGGGCTTCCCCTTCCATCCCTGCCTTGAGGGTTGTGGGGGGAAACCCCACAGAGGGATCACTAGCGCTCCCTCTGGGCTCTGTGCCCAGGACGTAATGGTTATGTCCTGGGCACACAAGCACTGTGCCTCAGGACGTAACCATTACGTCCTGGGCACAGAAGGGGTTAAGGCAGCAGCAAGGGGACTTATAATGAGTTATGTTTCACACAAGAAAAAAATCTCTGAACGCCCAGTCTAACCAATCATTAAATAAAATCCCAAAATTTGAATATACCTATTATCATTCTAAAAAAAGAGACCTCCCTACAGAATCTTATTGACGCTAAATTAACTTTTAACAGACTAACAATGAATGCTCCCTCCTCTTATTTATTAAAAAAACATGTGCATTATTATGGAGGTCTACACAGAATGGGGAAATTGCTTGCAAATTATTTAAAAGTCAGAGGAGACAGAACTAAAATAGAATCTTTATGTCAAATACAGGGACTACTCTCTTTAAAGAAAAGGATATTCTAAATTAGTTTGTTAACTTATATAAAAATGCATACACCCCAGAAACACAATGATTGCAATCAGTTTTGAGTAACTATTTTTGAGCCATTGCATCCCCTACCTCACAACATACTGATTTTAATCCACTTGAAGCAGATATCTCACTATCAGAAATGACTCATGCTGTATCTCTCTTACATAGAAGGAAAGCTCCTGGACCTGACAGCTTTCCTATTGAATTTTACAATCATTTTGCTAAATGTATTCTCCCCAACCCTCTACTTCTATTTAATTAATTTGTCACTAATGGTGCCTCTCAAGGTTCTTTCAAAAATGCCATGATGATTCCAGGAGATAATCAGGATACCTCACAATGCAAGAATTATCAACCTATCTATTTAGTTAATGCTGATTACAAATGATTTGCAAAGATTTTAGCACTACTCTTTGACTCTATTTTACCTGCTCTCATAATTCCTGAACAATCCAGTTTGTCAAAGTCTGATCGGCCTCTGATAATACTCGAGTCCTTTTCAATGCCTTAAGCAAAGCCCCTAATTTGGCCCAACCTATACCTGCTATATCTTTAGATGCAGAAAAAGCTTTTGATAGGATCATTTGGAGGTTATGCTCCAGGCTTTGGAATAGATTGGTTTCCCACCCAAGCTCATTATTTTAACTTTCTTATAATACACTGGCCCAAAGGCTGCAATTTTTGTTGATGGTATGCTTTCAGATTATTTTTCTTTATCCAGAGTAGTCCTCCAAGGTTGTCCAATATCAACTCTTTTGTTTATTATTGAACTTGAACCTTTCCTAACCAAAATTCAACAAGGCACCCCATTTCAGGTTTTCTGGTAGGTCCTCACCAAATTAAAATATCAATTTATGCAGATGACATTCTTCTATATTGCTCCAACCCTACAGCTTCTCTCCCTCCATTGATTGAGCAGGTTTCCACTGTTTCTCTTTCATCAGGTAATAGGCTTAATGCTCATAAATGTGAAATATTACCGTTAAACATCTTATGCAATAAACAACTTTTTGAACAATCAGGATTTGCTTGGCGACTGTCCAAAATAAAGTATTTGAGATTATGGTTTTCCCAAACAATTAAAAAGACTTTCAAACTACATTTTAAATACATCACCAAAACATTGAATGATGATATCACCCAATGGCATCCACTCTTTATTTCTTGGTGGAGCAGAATTGACTAATAAAATGATGCTCTCTCTCCTGATACTGTAAGTTATTACTGTGATCCTTGTCCATATTCCTGATTATTAATTTAAGAAAATAGATTCTACCTTATCAAAATTTCTCAGGAAATGCAAATCTCATCATATAGCTTTATCCTCATTAAGAAAACATAAATCAAATGGAAGCCTCATATTCCCAGGTTTAAAAAAATATAATTATGTGTTCTCTTTAAAGCAAGCGGCCAGTGGACTTTCTATAGATCTTCCCCTACACCCCCCTTGTGGCTGCAATTGGAGTAATCCCTCATAATTCCTTTCAAATTTAAGGAAATCCTTGTTTTTACAGCCCTTGTTTCTCACTTATGCTCTCCCATTATTTCTCATTCCTGCAAGCTTCAGAGGCCTCTGCTTCCATCAACATACCCTTCAGTTGATACATATCAGCAAGAAACAATTTGGCACAATAAGGGGCATATATATTTATAAGCTCCTAGCACCACTTTGCGCCACATTAGCATAATTTTTTTTACGAGAATGTGGCCCAAAGAGGCTGAAATCCTCTTGCCTCATTTACAAAGTGTCACAATGCATGTATTGTGCCACTTTGTAACCCTTTGCAATACATTATGCCAGCACCAGGAATAACGTACGCGGGGCGTTCCCGCATTAGGGGGGCTGAAAAAATGGTGCACGAAAATCTAACAGATTTTCTTGCGTCATTGTATACAGCACTTTTAATGCCTGCACAGAGCAGGTGTTGAAAGGGGGCTTCCATTATTTATAAAGGGACCCTAAGTACTCTGCAGGAGTAGCAACGATATTTTGGTGCTACTCCTCCAGAGTGCATCAGTAGTATCAATGAAAATTACGCTATTGCCCCCTACCCTGTGACATGGTGCTCCATATTTTAAATACAGCGCACACATGGTGGTTTGTAGTAGGGTGATAAAGAGCGCAAGAAAAGTGGCACTGCACACAGTGCAGCACCACTTTTCTTAAATATGCCCCTAAGTCTTTGAGAATCAAGGATTGTTCTGTATATTGGAAAACCTGGAGAGCCAAAGGTTTGTGTTGGATATCACAACTTCCCACAAATGATCAGCTTGCATCATTTAATGACCTCCAAACACAATGATCTTTACCATCTACATTCCAAACCCAATATCAACTATTATGTACCTCTATCAATCAATATATTTCCATAATGCCATTTTCATCTTTCCCTCCCTCCATATCCACTGTAATCTTTCCATCAATGCACACTAACCCATCAGCATCCACTATTTATCAATCTCTACAAATACCTTCAAACAAAGAAAAATCAAAAACTGAGCCAGCTTGGGAAAATGATGTAATAGAATGTCCGCATACTACTATCTGGAACAGAGCTGCAAACACCACCTAAACCCTTTACTTTATTTATCATCGTTCTCCTTCACTGCATTCCCTTGTTGCTGGTCTTGTCCATGACCAATCGGTGATTTAAAACATATGTTATTTGATTGCCATCCTATTCACCAAATTTGGCAAAAGGACTAGCTGCAAATTAAATACGAATTTTAAAGCTACTATTCCCTTTTCTTTATCTATTATATTCTTGTGTAGTTTAGCTCCTCCATGTTCTCACATATCCCCATGTCTTAGATTGATAGCTTTACTCTTGGCTGTTGCTTTTCACTGCATCACATCAAACTGGAAGCAAGCTCAAAATGTAACTTCAAATCCTGGTAGAATGTTATTTGCTTTCTTCATAAACTAGACACTAAGGCCCTGATTATACTTTTTCACACAAAACTGCGCTAACGCAGTTTTGCGTGAAAAAGTATACCGCCGGCTAGCGCCATCCCAAGGTGCCGGCTGTGCATAATATTTATGGTATGATGGCAGCCAGCGGTAAGGCCCGGCTAGCTTCATAGAAAAAGAACCCTAGCCGGGTGGAAGAGGCATAGGGGAAACAGGAGGTTGTGCATAAACGGATGACGCTAGAATGGGCAGAGGCATAAATAATGCCCCTAACCAGACTAGCCTCATCCTTTGACACACAACCCCCATGGACATGACTCCTGTCTGGGTAAAGATAGGAGTCATGCCCACCACCCCAATGGCCATGCCAAGGGGACATATGCCCCTCGGCATGGCCATTGGGCCAAGTGCCATGTAGGGGGGCCCAAGTTAGTCCCCCTATGGTAATTCTTAATAAAAATAAATACACTTACTTGTACTTACCTTACTTGTCAGTGAATGGGGTCCCCCATCCTCTGGCGTCTCTCTGGTGTGGGTGGGGGTGTCCCTGGGGCTAGGAAAGGGCACCTGTGGACCCATTCCATGGTCTCTGCCCATGGAAATAGGCCCATATGTCCCCTAATGCCTGCCCTGAACCAGGCGTTAAATAATGGTGCTAAGCAAGATTAGTGCCAATATTTAAGGCCCACCTCCCCTTGTGCTTGATTTTAGCACGGGGGATAGATATGATGCTGAGGCCATATCGTCATTTTTTTGTCCAGGAACGCCTACCTTGCATCTCATTAACGCAAGGTAGTTTCCCGCTGGCAAAAAAGACCTTAACTACAAAACTTTGGCGCTAGACGTGTCTAGCACCAAAGCATACATTTGGAATTAGGTTTGCTCCAAATTTGCATAGAAAATGACGTAAATTCAGCGCAAATGGGGTATAAGTATGCCCCTAAGGGCCTGATTTATGAAAAGTTAGCACCACCTTTATGTCCTTTTTTGACGCAATAGCGGCACAAACTTTTTGTAAGTTTGTGCCGCATTTGCGTCAAAAAATGAAGTAAAGGCGGCGCTAACTTTTTATACATCAGGCCCTTATTACGTCTTACCCTATATCTTTAGCTGTAAAGAGAGATCTTTTATGGCTTCCACTAATAACATATTTATCTCCCTTTCCCTCCTGGTTACTAAAATGATTACAAAATCCGATGAAGTAAGAAAACCACCAGGGAATTCACCCTACTGCTCTAACTCTATCAGAGATTGTTTTTCTTCCTAAACTGATTTATATGATGTTTTACTGTTTACTGAGATGAGCAATTTGTGGAGGAAATCTCAGAGCAAGGCGATTTGCAAAGTTTCCTGTATAACCTCATCAAGTTTGCTGAAGCCGTATCAGTTCTCTTAAAATAATAGGTCGTCTGAATTCTGCTAGCACATCGGTTTGTTTGCAGCTGCTTAAATGTCAAAGATATTTAAAACTCAACTCACAGAAAAATATGAAAAACAACACGTAGTTTTACACTTATGTTTGAGCGTAGATTTTCACAATTCGGGTGCACATGAGAGTTCACAAAAAGCTGAATTAGTCATAGCTTACTATTAGATCTGCATTAGTACAACTGCACTTGTGTTTATTTATTTTTTCCGCCTTGCGGAAATATTATCCCCTTAGCGAACCCCTTTCAGTAAACCTATTGCAGGTATTGAGTTGTTCCATACCCAACCCACACTTGAAAGGGATTCGCTCCTGTCCTTGAATGGATTAAGTATCCAAATAGGAATCAGCTGAGAAAAAATGAATACCCACAACTTCAAAAGATTTGATCGGTTGGGCCCACATGGGGCAAATTACAGCTTAACATTTAAAAATACAAGGGCTTTTAGGGCTGGGTCAAGCTAGTTCATCCAATTGCATTAGTTTGCAGTCCACGGAAAAATACCAGAGTGCCCCAATGGGCAGCCTGGCCAAGCTTATTCTTTCATATTATTATGCCATACTAGAATAATACTACTTACATGTAAATTGATTTACAGATGTGTAATTAAAAAAATAATTTCCACTCATAACTGAAGTCATTTTAACATAAGAGTTGAATGTATAAGTGCATTAGGCTCTGCTAATCTGACCCTTAGCATTATGAGTTGCTCATATGATATAAAACATATTACAAACACTTTACAAAAGTAGCGTAGTATTCTTGCATAATTTCAGCAACATCAGCATTTACCTCTATGTGTGTAGAAACTATGGGCCTCATTTACGAGGCTCTTGAAGCACTGAAGCATCTGTTTTAGTGTTGCACTAGTGGCGCAATGCCCTGTGCCATGTTTACAAGGTGGTGGTAAGCCACTTTTGTGGCTTAACGCCCCCTTGTAAATATGGCCCTTTACACACATCACTTTGCGTGAAAGGGAAATGCAATGAGTGTTGCTGTGGGCGTTCCACCACAACACCCATTACATTTTGATGCAGCCCCAAATTTACCATAAATCGTAAACCTGAGGCAGTGCAAAAACTAGGTCATAGTACAACAAGGAATAATACTTTTATTTCTCCCTCTTTTTGCTTTTTTGCATTCTTCAGCACACACAGAAAGAGCAAAACCCCAAAACTTCATCAATGATGATTTATGTGTAGGAAAGTGTCCCTTCCTGCACATAAACAATCATTAAATAATAACAATTTGCTACTTCTATGTGTGCTGCATTTTGCGACACTCATAGAAGTAACAAATCACTATTAGTCCTTGTTTATGTGCAGGAAGGGACACCTTCCTGCACATAAACATTCTCTCCAATGCAGGCACCCTTGCACTATGGTGAAAGGGTGCCTGCGTTGGCACTAGGCATCTAATTTTAGCGCTAGTGCTAGGGAAAACACAGGGGTGCACCATATTGTTATAAATACGGTGCATCACTGCGTTTCTGAAGTGATGCAGCACAACGCTGCCAAATGTGGTGCAATGCTGCTCTGCACCATTATGTAGTAAATGAGGCCCTATGTGTGTTACCAATGACCCACCTTTTTTACTAAATCATCGTTAATCTGTGTGCAGCATTTTATAGTCACCTCTGTTTTAAATATTAGTGAACATGTGCATTATAAAATCACATCGGGTTGATGGTGACTTGTGGGGAATTAATAATTTTACCATTAAGAATCAAAATATTTAATTTCACATATTTTGCTGTTCATCTATCAGGCTGGAGCATGGAAGATATCAAAAGAAATATATTAAAGGGTAACCATGCAATGTGCCCAAGGGGCGATTGAGGATTTCCGCGGAAGACATCCTCTTTTTGAGTAGTAACCATGCTACAGCTAGCAGTTGCTGTACCTTTTTGACAATTTGTCACTCCTGAAAATGTTTGCAAGCACTTTGGATAATTTCCAATTCATTCTTCCAGGAAACGAGGGTTTTCTTCCTCGCTTGGGATACCTGCTGCTAGGTTTATTCGCTAATAAGCATGATAAATGTCTTAGCCTTTGATCAGAACTAATTTAACAAGTAGGCTCCGTGGAAGAAGTCTTTGAGACTCGGGGGCTCGAGACAGTGGTAGGGTTCGAAATACGATTGATTGTATAGAAAAGAAAAATTTGCATGAAAAAGCGCAACATGCTGATTTTTTCCTATGAACAATTAAATCAACTGTGAAAGAGAACTTGGCTCAGAAGTACTTAGACAGTCCACATATTGTTGATGTTGCTTCCTTACTTCCTGAGTATACGCTACTGTTTGGTGGGAATGAAAAGATAATACATCACATAGATAACTGTAATTGACGAATTGACAAAATGTATACAAAACAGATCAAAGTCAATATGAGACATATCACGTGTTTATTCGTTTGTCTCCTGGAATTGGTATTTATAATATTGTTTCCAAATAGGTATCCTTCACAGACTCCTTGACTGAGAAACATTATTGTAAACTACTGTTAATACTAAGAATGAAGATTCAAGCTTGTAAAAGTCAACAAGGTTTTATAGGCTCGCTTATCGTTGGTCGGTGGCACATTAAAGTTTTTGAATACATGTATAAGTAACTCCTATAGATTTATCGATTTGTTTTAGGACATATTCTGTATGTGCTTAGAAACGTACCGTACTGTCCAAAAATGGTTCACACATGTCCTGCCCCCATTCGCTAAGTTACTTCTCATTCCCTGTGTTGAATGATGATGTGTGACCTTGGTCACACGAAGATCAGAATATTATAGTTCAAATGATACTGCCACTCAAAGTGGTACCCCATCCCTCTCCCAATAAATGGAACTCCTCACCAAAGGATTATGTTTTACTGTGCTCCTTGTAACTAAAAAAGGAAACTAGATAATGTTTGATCCCTCCAGTGGAAAGAGTAGCCTATGGAATGTAGAAATCTTCTCACAGTGGTCTAGTAGACAGATGAGCAGACTTGTCACTGCTAAGTGGGACAGTTTAGATTCTTTCCATGAATGGGCATCTTAGGAGCCTTCCCTTCTGGAGTACAGTCTCCCTAACTACGTCCTCATAACGTAGATCATTGAATGCTCTTGTTGTATGTTCTTATTTGGCCCTAATTAAAGCTAGAATACCTGGGACATATTTGAGAAAAGTGGCGCTGCACTGTGTGTGACACAGGCACAATGTAGTGCAAAGGGTTACAAAGTGGCGCAAGGCATGCATTGAGCCACTTTGTAAATGTGTTGCAGCGTTTTTGGCCTTCTAGCACCACATTAAAGTAAAAAATGACTCTAATGTGGCGTTAGAATGGCGCTAGGGGCTCATAAATATGCCCCCTGGTATTTTTAAGCGTGTGTTACCATTTTCATTGCCAGTATTGATTTAACAACCGTTATGAGACACCACGTGTTAGATAGAGGACCTTTGTTGTGTAGCCATTTCAAGTATAGCTTCATGCACGTTAGTTTAACATACTAGGCCGCTGTGTGCTTTGCCCTAGATATATTTTATTCAGCTTCGCATTGTTATTTTACAATAACCAGTTTTTACGGTCTTGTTTTAATTTCTTTTATCAGACTGTTTAGCTTAGCTCAGCACTGTGTTGTCAAATAATGCATTCTTGATCGTCCTGTGCTTCAGTCAAGGCTACAGTCTGGTACATTGCCGGTAAACATAGTAGAAGTTTAGTCTCCAGCATTCGTAGAAAATACACATCCTTACGTAGGGACATTTTCTTAGAAAATCTGGGTGTTAGTTATAAAAACACTTTCTAGTCCTAGTATACGTCAAGAGGGAGGTTCCAGCCAGGGAACCACAACTGTATGCTGAATGCCCCGTTGCAGATGCTGATGCATATTGCAGGCCTTTGTCCAAGTATGAGGGTTGAGGTCCTCCCGGGGGAACCTGAAGGGCAGGCTTAGAGCTTAACATGCTGTGCTCTAAATATAACTTAGAGAGAGAATAATCTAGCGGCACTATGATAGCCTTATTCTTGTGCTTCACTCTCATTGTTACTATTTTAATGTTATTGTGTTGTGCAGTTCTGGTTATTGCAGCTCATGCTTTGTTATCCAAAATGCAGTCATGTTATTAAACCAACCTTTAAAACTTATACTGCCTCTATTGTCTTTTATATATGAGACCCCACTGTGTATGAGAGAACCGATTGTGACCTGAGTGACCACGACTTCCCTAAGAAGTACTAAGATGTCATGCGCTCGGCTGCCCAATTGTCTCTACCATTTGGGAGAGATGAGGCACTGCTAGTTAGCCGGATCAAAACCTGGATTTGGAGTGACAAGAGTCATCTACCGTGGGCCAGACTTAGTCCCCCACATCTTGGACGATCTTGTTGCTCAAAATCCAGTAGTCTCATTAAGATAATGAGAGCCTACGCGACATCGCACTGCCAACGTTTGGTCAGGCTCTAATTTTCGGGTCCACAGGAATATCTCAGTCTCATTATTTATAATGACACCTCAGTTCCGTATACGGAGACATCCGTGGTGCTGAGGATTTCCACCACAGCCGCATAGGTAATCCTATTTTAGCTGGTGGTTGTTAAAGCTTGAACTTTAAAAGGAAAAAAAAAACATCTTAGTGTGCCTTCTCTGAACTCTTAGTGCTTCTATGATGGCGCATCCCCAGGTTGTACAAACAGCTCTTAACATGAGACAACCTCTCACAACACACTTATTAGCGCATGGCCTTACCGCCCTGTGGGGTCCAGTCACGTTTGTGGTGGACGCCCACGCAGCCTATAGAACAGAGCTTATTTATTCTTGGGTCATATTTCCAGCAGTTGAAGGGAACACAAATACATTTCATACATATACAGTTGCGAACGCGCCTGGACAATACAGGGTGTACGCATACTTAGAGATACCTCTATCTTATCAAGAACATAATAATTGGCTTGATGGCACCCTACCCCATACAATATTACCAGTAAGGTTAGGTCCACTAGGTAATGACGGTTCTACCTGGTTTTATTGGCCACATGTACACCACATCCTCCGGTTGCGAATTTGGCAGTAGCTGAGGTTCGACGCTTATACATTGAGTTAACAGCAATATACACACGATTAGTACAAGTTGTGATGCAAACTTTAAATACAAACCCAGCGCGTGCTGCTCCAGCACAACCACATGCAGTAACACCAGGTATAAATCCGGTGACTGTGCATTCAATTATGTGTAAGGTCCCGGCCAAACGAGAGGAGACTCTGTTTTGGCTAGCACAAAAAATGTATACGCTGGAGGCAGTATTTCCCCATACGGGACCTCAGGATAAACATAGAATATTAACTATGTGCTTGCCCTTTGGGATGGGCCCTACAGTAGAAAACTGTAATACTTGGGGCACGGTATCTGCCGCGCTCTATACAACGGCACATGGTACACCGACACTTGCCAACCTACCGGAAGTGCTTGAACAAATTCAAGATGAATACGGGGCTGCTCCGGCCCTAGATTTGGGTATGCAACTGATGGGCAATTTTGCCACAGTTTCCTCAATAATCCTAAATAACCTTAAAGGGGAAGCAGTTGCACTCGCAGTGCGCATGCGGCTCTGTGACGTTCCGCAACAAGATCAGGAACGAGAGCTGCCTAAAATAATAGCGGAAACTTATTCAAGTATCGGTCGAGATAGCCTACTGGCTAGACCACAAAAACCTCAAATTCAGGGTAAAATTAATAAAGATAATACCTGAAGGTACTAAGAAACGCTGGGAGAAAAAACAACAAACACCTAAAAAAGAAAGGGGAGAATCTCCACGAGTGGAGACCCCACAGAATAGATATAATCTCAGGAATAGAGAGAAAATAAAAACGCATGATAGATATCAATATACTGATACACGCCAATCTCATTCCTTTCAGGACTCATCGGAAAAGAGAAATGAGAGAGGTGGGCGATCAGAGCGGAGAACAGAGTACATGAAACCGAGACAGGAATCACAACGGTCTTCGGAGGTTTCTGTTAAAAAGTAAAAGAAACCTGTACAGCAAAAACAACAATTTAAAAAGAAAAAAGTGGCAGAAGTCTCAGTTCGACATGCCACTCAGGAAGAGGGTTCTCTTGAAGAACAAGAACTGGGCTCTAACACTGCTAGACAGTGCGGCAGAGGTCACAATAGTTCGCCGGAATCTTCTAGAGCATCTGGAGGTGAAAGCAACTGATGACTTTATTCAAGTAGAAACAGCGGACATATGTGTCTCCGAACCCGATAGGGTGTATAAAGTAATGCTACAACTGGAAGGAGACATTGAACGTACGATACACGCAATCTTTTGGGACCGTGTAGTCATAGTATATGACATCTTGTTGGCCGATCAAGATTGTCCGCTTGATTTTGTCCGCACCTGCCCATATGGAGAAGAGGTTATTAAACCTTCCTTCTCGCCCCTTGTTCCAGAGGAACTCGCTGAGTCCTATTCTATAGAATGGGCTCTAACACAAGCACCTGCGTTATATAGAAATCACGTAGGGTGGGATAGGGACTCTCCATAACATGTCATCCCCATTATAAGTGAACCTCAGCAACAACCGCAGTATCCCATAAAACATGAAGCAAGGGCACCGGTGAGAGAGATACTCAAGCAATTAGAATACCAGGGTGTGATTGAACCCTGTGTCTCACCAATGAATACCCCTTTATTCCCTGTAGCTAACCCGGACCATTCATGCAGAATAGTGTTAGACTACAGACATTTAAACTGACATACACGTACATATGCTATACAAAACTCACATAGCACTGCACTAGCAACATAGTGCAGAAAAAATACAAAACAACTTTAGATATCTCGAATGGGTTCTTCTGCCAGAATATAGCACCTGAAAGTAGGGATTTAACAAGCTTAAGCGCATTAGGCTCCCAGAAAAAATTCTGTTGTTTGCCTCAGGGGTATAAGAACATCCCAGGACTGTTTGCGGCTTGTGTGACTGCTATTTTACACGAGATAGACCCTGAAGCATTGTCATATGACAATATATATCTCACAGATGACGAGTTACTACAACATTTAAGACGGGTAGCCTGCATTGTTGTAGGGTTTGCCGAACTCGGCTACAAATGTAACTTTAAAAAGTCAAAAATTGCCTTCCTCAGCATCCTGTTTCTGGGATATGAGCTGTCGAGTGAAGGGAAGCGCCACAATTTTTTTTTAAATGTGCACAATTGCAACCACCAAATATGATTAAAAAACTTCAATCGTTGTTGGACTTTCAAAATTTTGGCAGAACATAAATTCCTGATTATGCAACACACATAAAATCTTTATATGACTTAATACGTCCCGATTTCTCAAGTAAATTCTGGACGGTTGAACATACACGCACTCTTCGAGATTTACAGACAGATATGCTAGCAGCAAAACATTTACACACAAGGGACAATAAAACACACTTGGTCATCAGGGTAATAGCTGGGGCCATCGGTTTCACTTATGTAACATTTAATGAAGGTGAGACAGTCCCAATAGCATACAAATCACATTTGTATTCAGCTGCTGAACATCGCTTTGCACCCACTGAGAAAATTCTCACTGCTGGGCAGATGGCTGTTATTAAAGAAATACCTCTTGCCCAAGGAAAACGCATTATTATTGTTTCTCCTATTCCAGCCCTAGAGGCTGTTACAAAAGCTAGCATTCCGAATGCGAAAGCACTTCATCCACAATGGATACAATGGGCTACGTCTCTAACAGCCACTGATGTAGACTACATTTTCGACCCAAAATTACAAACTCAAGAATTTCTACAATATGAAGTAGAATATCCAGTTCCAGCAGACACCTTGCCTATTGATCAATATCATATAGTCATCTACATTGATGGCTCTGCACAACCAGCGATTGGAACTAAACATCAATAATCTGCTGCATGCGCAGTTGTAAGCGGCTATATGGAGGGGGAGAAATTCTGTCCCCAACATACCTATACACAGACCTTAGGGGATTGTACAGCACAATTGGCTGAGCTAAAAGCTCTACTAATGGCACTAAAACATATGGATCTGACACAGTTCACACTGATTGTTTGTGATTCATATTATTGTGTCCAGTCTTTTAATGAATACCTTCATTACTGGCGTTTGAATGGGTTCAGAGATTCAAAAGGCAACACCACAAAACACAGTCTCCTGTGGGGGAAGTTAGCAAACCTGAAAGAGACGCTACCTAAAGTCCATGTTGTGCATACACTTGGACACCAGCACGTTGGAATACACGTTGCTGGAAATACTTTGGCTGATGAAGCCGCAAAGTCAGCAGTGGCAGTTGCCACTGTAGCTGTAGTGACTCGTTCGAGTTCCAAACCAGACACAGACATTATGGCTGCCATAAAAGCTACGGCTGATGGCACGCCTTATCCTAAATGATTTCCTAATAAATATCAATACTTCATGGGAGGTATGCTGAACGCTGAAGTTAAAATTCAAGGCGTAGGCGTAAGCAACATCCCCAATAAAGATGTAAGACCTCAATTGATTTAAGCAGCACATGAGGGGGTGGCATCTGCACATGCTGGTGTGGTGGCTACAATTTCACTCTCACAGGCCTGTTATTGGTGGCCCAGTCTCTATAAAGATACTAAGCAGTATGTCTTTTGTTGTGACATCTGTCAACAAATTAAAGTTTCCACGGCCAAGCACCCGCCACAGACACCTCTCTTAATTTCCAATAGACCATTACAATGTGTGTACTTGGATCATTGCGGTCCATTAACACCTGATAGTGCATACAAATACATATTAGTCGCTGTTGAATCCTGTTCCAGATTTGTGTGGGTGTGGCCACAACGCTTGTCTGATGCTCGGACTGTTATTAAAGATTTGCGAGTATTTGTCGGTACATATGCAGTTGCGGCATTCCACTCGTACCAGGGCCCTGCTTTTGCCTCATGGGCATTCAGGGACTCCATGGATTCATTGGGGGTCAAACTCCAGTACTCGTCTCCATTTCATCCTGAGGGAAATAGTGTAGTGGAGCGATTCAACTGTGATGTAAAGCAATCCTTAACGGTCAGAGTCTTAGGTACGGGTAGTAGTAGGCTAACCCACCTATATGGAGTTCAGAGAGCACTAAATAACCTGCCTAGAAGGTCCCTGGGGGGGTCGTCCTTCATATGAGTGCCTGTTCAGAACACAATTGTTTGTTCCGGATCTTGATGGTCCTGGAGTGGAGGCAGCAGAAACACATTTTGACATAAATTATTGTGTCACTCTGTTACAGGAATTACAGCAGTTCCGTGAAGATAACTATTCTAAAAGTGCTGCCTCCACAGGAATTAAGGATGTGCCAGTAACATCTACCGGCTGGATTCCCAGGGTTGGGGATCTTGTACGTGAAAAGGTTGCAGTGAAAAAATAATTTGGTCCTTCTTATCGAGCACCAGTCCCTGTGTTGGGGATACACAGTACCAGAACTGTTATTCTACCACCATTGCCAGGTGCCAAAGAAAATCATTTGTTTCCATTGACAATGCCAAACTACAACATGTCGCCGATTCTGCACAGCCGACCAAGAGGAACATCCAGTAGTTCCCGAATCCCTCTCACTACCGGAGAAGTTCTGCTTCAAGTTTTTTATACCAACACTGATACCTCTCCGAGCTTGGGGAGGGTGGATGATGGTCTTGCATTAGTTCCACTAACAACAAGCAATTTAGAAACATTTGATCAAGTCACTATGACTACTAGCCAGACGAATGGTGTTGTCTATAGTGTACCACCACAGGAAACACCAACTCCACCATTGGCCACGGCTACGCACGAACAGCCTCTGGTTACTTTGCCGACTACAACGACGGTCTTTCGGACTCGTTTGCCTCTTCGACAGCTGATCTGTCAGGTGCACGTAAGCTATTACATTGGCTTGAAGAAACATATTTCATTTTTCCATGGAACTATGTATGGCTTTGTTTGACCGTCCTAGCCTTTCTGCTTTGGATTGGTTTTGTCATTACTTTTTTCTTGTTAATACATGGTCATTGTCTTCCTGAGAGATCAGAGGTTGAACAGGTGTAGGAGGTTTTGAAACCACATTTTTCATCACAATAAGATTTGAAGAGACTTGTCTTTTGTGAATATTTCTGCAGTACCAATTCCTGATGGGATTGTGTGGGACAAAGTAATGTTTGATATATATGGTCCCACTGAAATTATTCAAGTACCATATGTGTTAAAATTATCAATGAAAGATATAGTCATACCACGCATTGTATCTGATGATTGGGATGTGAAAACAGTTGATTCTATGATGACAGAATTGCAATATTATACTGTCTATGAAAACAAAGATGTTTACCAGTTTAAAGAAAATTATGGTCATATGTTTTGCTATAATTATTATGGGCACCACTTCATACATAGAGCGAGCAGTCCAAAAACGATATTTAATTACATGCAATGGGAACATTGTCCAACTCCCCCGCAAGGGAGTTCAAAAATGTATACTGAAAGATTGCGTATTTTTCTGGGCATCGTCAAAAAAATGCTGAGTCATATTATTTTAAGGTAACTCCTACTAAGAATATACATATGTTATTGACCAACACGAAATTTATATATTCGGACTCCTTTGTTTCCCAGTTATCAATTGAAGGTTATGAATATTGGTCAAAATATGTTGATTTGAAAAGCGTTTGGGGAACAAAAAATTGGCAAACCAAGGGTAGAGAAACATTGTTTAGAGCATGTCTCATCCCTGTTCAAATGATCTTTTTAAATGAAACAGTACAACAAATAAGTTGTTTAGGCCTAGCCACAATAAGAGAATTAAACAAGCCCAGTATACTTGCCCCTACATAATTTGATAACTGGCAAAAGAACACGAATGCAACTATAAATGAGCTCAATGAGTGGGTCCAGAATGGTACGTTTAATGCTTCACTGACACGTCCAGGCGGGTGGTTATTGTGGCCAATAGATACCAACGGGTGTCATCAACGTTTTGTCACCTCCTCGGGTGGTTTCCGAACGAGTAGGTCAGACCCTCGCTG
Organism: Pleurodeles waltl; assembly: GCF_031143425.1. NCBI lineage: Eukaryota > Metazoa > Chordata > Amphibia > Caudata > Salamandridae > Pleurodeles > Pleurodeles waltl. The sequence goes on from NC_090436.1 coordinate 846,618,489, forward strand.
TATATCACCAGAACATGCAGACATAATTACAACATATAGTGTAGACAAATTGTGCCAACAGTGGCTAAAATCATCCTCACTAGACGCGGTTAAGACATACCTCAATCTCCTGTCTAACAACACTGACTTACAAGATTTCTTGTCAGGCCCAAAGATACCACGTAGGAAGCGTTTCTTGTATGAGGTATACAATGAAATATGGAAACTTTCCCAACAAGAGGCTGCAGCCCGGTTAAGGCAGATAGATCAGGAAAATTTGAAAAAGGCATTAGATGTTGTGGATAATGGGATTCACACCTTGTCCGACCGGATATATACAATTAACAACATTGTTTCTTCTGCTATAGACATTATACACTCTGATATGTCTTCTTTATCTCATGGATAGAGTCATGGACATTATGCAGTTGGGTTGGAAACTTCAGACATTGAAGGCGGGTTGCGTTTGTGGCAGCACATCAGTGACAGGGAAATATTTTTTTCCTTTAATTTGACGTGGCAACAACAACTTATGGCTAAAAAGAAAGCGACTTATGTCATGCTTAACATTGAAAAGATAGAAAGACTGGCTTTTACCGTGGCCGAGATTCCTTTGGCAGAGTGGTTGATACATGTGGTTATTAATCTGCCTATTTCTACATTACAATTCACGTCTTGATTGAAACACGTTCCGGTAGGCAGATATGAAAAGTTGGGAGATAGTTACATCCATGAGGTGTGGGAGCTTCCCTTCTCGTACAAATGCCTCAATGGCATGAAAGAGGTCTTTCTTAGCGGTAGTGAATGCAAGACTTCAGTCAGCCATTCAATGATTTATAAGCAGCTGTCCTTGCATGGGGTGTGTAATGCCTCGGTTGCGAACTTGGCTTGCTATCTGAAGGGAGTTCCAGTCCCCTTGATTAAACGCACATTCCAGGTGCTTTCAAACAGCAGCTAGCACCTTCTCAATAGTGAAGACTGTTGTGGCATGCGGGCCGGAATAGTTTACGTTATTTCGGTCTCTAGGTCGTTACATGCTGCGGGGACGTGTTGTTTCCCCCAATAAAATTAGGGAAGTAGCTGATATCTGGCCTCACATTGCTACTTCCAAGGTGAATTTTGACAAGTTAAGTAGACTGAAGGCTTTATTTTTTCAGAAGCATGTGGCCCTTACATCTGCACGCGAGACCTACGCACTTCAAGTGGCAAGGTCGTCGGCAGAAATACAGTCCCTGTTAAATACAAACTTTCCGAGACACTTTGGTGAACTTGTGGGACGTATATTTAATGCGTCCAGCACGGCTGGATTAGCACATTTTTTCAAAGCTGTTGGTATTGGTTTTGTTCACACCTTTTCCTTTATATTCGGTTTGATACCTTTGGCTATTCACTCAATTTTCTGAAGCATTTTTGGGGGATTTCCAATAACTTTGGATTTATTAGCCGGCATTTTGCTGTTGCTGTTGTCTTTCCGCAATGGCTGTCCCGCTGCAACAAGGACAAATGAGGGAGCTCCCATCAGCGCAGCTGTGTCGTGACCGCATGATGCAGCAGTTTGGAGCAACATTCCTGGAACATTTGGGGTGTGACTGATCTCTGTCATTCAGACCAGTTTTAGATTGTGTGCAGCCCGTATTTCGGTGCCGTTGGTGCTCTTTTGAACATGCACTGGAAGTTTGTCTTTCACAGCAACGCCCCTCAGTGATTGATGCTGATCTATTGATGTTCTCGTTGAGGGTTCATTACCAGACAGGCGTGCTGCGCCTGCGTTTGCTCAGAGAAGCTGATTACGAGCTACCCTTCCTGGAGGAAGTTACCATTAACTCGTTAATAGGCACTGCACGGGATGCCGCCTTGGTTGACACTGGGGCTATGGAACACACCTGCTCCTTAGTGGTTTTTGGCGTCGATTTACCGGTTTTGTCATCTGCCAAAGTGGAGGATCTCCTGCTTTCCATGACTGATGCCTGATTTGGAACTGTCCTAATTTGACATTTTCCTTTGAATTCGGCTCTTGGCTGCATGCTCATCTTTTGAATTGCCGAGTAGTATGCTTGTGTGTCCTCTTGACTCGTCAGAATTAAGTAGGGTTTTAGATATATTTTAGGTTAGGGCATTTTAGCTTTGGCTTGAACCACTTTCTACCGACAAGAGGAGGGTGTTGTGTAGCCATTTCAAATATAGCTCCATGAACGTTAGTTTTACATATTAGGCCGCTGTGCACTTTGCCCTAGATATATTTTATTCAGCTTCACATTGTTATTTTACAAGAACCAGTTTTAGGGTCTTGTTTTAATTTCTTCTACCGCACTGTTTAGCTTGGTACATTGCCGGAAAACGTGGTAGAAGTTTAGTCTCCAGCATTCATAGAAAATACACATCCTTACATAGGGACATTTTCTTAGAAGATATGGGTGTTAGTTATAAAAACACTGTCTAGTCCTAGTACACTTCAAGAGGGAGATTCCAGCCAGGGAACCACAACTGTGTGCTGAATCCCCCGTTGCAGATGCTGATGCAGATTACAGGCCTTTGCTCAGGTATGAGGGTTGATGTCCTCCCAGGGGAACCTGAAAGGCAGGCTTAGAGCTTAACATGCTGTGCTTAAAATATAACTTAGAGAGAGAATAATCTAGTGGCACTATGATAGCCTTATTATTGTGCTTCACTCTCATCATTACTATTTTAATATTATTGTGCTGTGTAGTTCTTGTTATTGCAGCTCACACTTTGTTATCCAAAATGCAGTTGTTTTATTAAACCAATCTTTAAAACTTATACTGCCTCTTTTGTCATTTATATATGAGACCGCACTGTGTATGAGAGAACCGGTTGTGACCTGAGTGACCACGACTTCCCTGAGAAGTACTAAGATGTCATGCGCTCGGCTGCCCAATTGTCTCTACCATTTGGGAGAGATGAGGCACTGCTAGTTAGCCGGAGCAAAACCCGGATTTGGAGTTACAAGTGTCATCTACCGTGGGCCAGACTTAGTCCCCCACATCGTGGACGATCTTGTTGCTCAAAATCCAGTAGTCTCATTAAGATAATGAGAGCCTATGCGACACCTTTTTCATAAAGCATTGCCTAATGAAAAGATAATTTGCCTGGGTGGGCTTAAAATACCCTCAGTAATATTTACAGCAACAGAGCACATCAGTTGGCCCACTAGCCTTTCAATAATTTGATTTAGCACATTGAGAGGGGAATAGATATGTTATGTTTAATCATGTTAGCCACCTTTAATAAGTCAGCAAAATAAGTATAGTGCTGAAATCTGAAACAAATATCTTGTACTTTGTGTTGTAAATTGCAACAAAAATATACAGATGGCAAAATTGGTCCCTCCAATGTTTCTGGGTATGAAATGTACCCTGAACATATTCTTTAGTTTCAAATGCATGTCTTCGTGATTTTTATTTATTAAGGTTCTTAAGTTTTTAAACCTTTTTTAAATATATATTAGTGTGTGTATATATATATATATATATATATATATATATGTATATATATATATATATATATATATATTCTCGTTTATGATTTTTTCTATCTTTATTCATTTGTTTTTTTATGTAACTTTACTTTCTTCTCTATCGAACGGTTTTATTTTTGGTTGATTTATACTAATCTTTGTGATTTTCTTTGAGATAGATTTTTTTGGGCTGTTTTAAAAACTCTCCTGCTTTTTTCCCCAGAGGACACAACCGATATATGTTTGTTGCAGTATTTCATATATATATATATATATATATATATATATATATATATATATATATATATAGGGGACCATGGTCCCCTGTGCTGGCCATTGGGGTGGTGGGCATGACTCCTGTCTTTTCAAAGGCAGGAGTCATGTGGAATGGATGGTTCTGAGTCAAAAAATGACAGGTTAGAGTCTTTTTTTTTACTCTAACCTGCCTAACATCATTTGTTGGTGCAAAACCCACTTCTTCCATACCGTCAGTCCCACCCGACTAACTTCATTTTTTTTTACACTAGCCTACCCTTTGCACCGGCTTGCACCATTCCATAAATATGGTGCCCAGCTGTTACACAGAAATGGTGCAAGTCGGTGCTAAACTTTTTGGTGCAAACTGCGTTAGTACAGTTTTGCACCAAAAAGTATAAATCAGGGCCTAATTTTTCCCCCCCAGCTTATAGAGAAAAGAAGTTCCACACAACAGATTCCTTTTTGGGATGAGCAGTAAGTGGTGCTGTAGATGTTGATGGCAGCACTACAGCATCATCACCTTGTGATTGTCCAGCAGTGAAACACCTGTTGAGGAAGTGGTAGATGGTTGCTGCTCTGTAGCGTTTCCTGAAGCCATGATGGATAAGGATTGTATGAACAGAAATTGCCCTCTCTGCATTGGCAGGAGCAATGTGATGTTCAGTAAATTGCTTTGTTGTTATGTTTTTAAATGTAGTGTACATTGTGTGGCCAATCTAATAGAATCTTTCTATTCTTTATTTTCTGTGGACTATTGTACCACAGTACTTCCATGGCACCCTTAGAGACAATGCTTTAGCAGTATGCAACATTGGTGAAGCCTTAGCTTCATGTTCAGGGTCCAGTGGTACAAAACCGAACAGAAAGACCTGGAATTTATTTTTTCAACTAGGGATTAATATGAAAGGGTATTTTTTTTTTTACACTTACACAAAAACACCAAAACGGGGTCACTTTTTACACAAAATAGTACTGCAGTTCCGATGTCTCAGAGTAAAACTCCTTGTGTTTCGTTCGCATTAGTGTTTTATTTTTTATTTTTAAGTAGCTGTCACCTCCTTAGTATCATTAGGGACTTGCACTTGACTGTGTGCACACCTAGTGCACTGCCTGCTTTTTAAAAAAGTTTTCTGTTTTTTTAGCTATATCTCAGAACTTCTACGATAATGACATCAAAAGGAGACCAGAGACAACCTGAGCAGGCTCAAGATGTAGAACAGGATAACAAGAACACTCCTGAGTCCATTGTCTGGGAGGTTTTCTTCATACTGGCTAGAGGAAAAAAGCTCACTGCCAAGTTGGTGACCTGATACCTGTGCCACAAGGTATTTAGCCATGGCACTGTCAAAAAGCACTGACTTGGCACGCCCGGGATATAGGAGAATCTCAATGAGTGGCATACCCACCAATGATTGCAGAAGACAGGAAGTAACAGAGGGGATATTTAGCTCTTCATGATGGTGAACCAGGTGATACACTTTCCCAGGATGTCCTAGAAGCCGAACAACAGGACTCTGACCCATGCTTTGGCACAATTGGGCTACGCAGCACAACCAGTGGCAAGGTCATGTCTATTTACAAGCAGAGTGCCACAGCTTACAAAAAGGTTTGTTACACTCAAGTTATGTTTTGCCGTTATTTTTTAGTTAATTAAGAAAAGAAAACTGGTAGACTCTCTTACAGAAGATAGAGACAGCGATCAGTCCAGGTCACGCTTAAGCAAACTTCAACAAGTGGAGTGCTGATGGCCAGGAAAAATGACCAGCTCATGCCCATATTTGTTTTTGGGGGGGGGGCAGGCTTGGAAGGTGGGGCTGTTGCTTTACCCTACCTGACTGATGGGGATAGTCAAAAGGCTTCTTCCTCATTTACCAGTGATTGCAGGTAGCCCTGTTTCAGTTTACATTTACTCATATGATCCTACTTCTGACTCTGCTCTTGTTATTGCTTTCTTCAATAGGTAGGCCACTCCTGCCATCTGTGCATCATTACTATCGTAGGAGCATGGGGGTCTCAAATGGCACTGGGATTACCTTCAACTTTTACACTCAGGTACGGGCTACATATCTACCACCTGACCTGCAGTTAATAACCTATCTGTCCATCCCTGGTGGGCTTTGCTAGGCATTGCCCATTATGGCATTACTTTTTTGGCTTCATGAGTGTGGGTTCAGGTTGCACACTAGCATTAAAGCAGGGTTCCCCTCTGTAGCGGATCCTTTGACCCCCCCCCATGCTGTTTTGAAATGCCCCCTTTGCAATTAGGGGGTGGTGCGGACAGGCATTGACTGGTGTTGCAGGGATTATATCATTACTAAAAGTTTCCCTTTTGGGTTTCGCTGTCCTTCCTCATTTTCTATTCCCTCTTCCTTTCCTATCCTCCTCCCTCGCAGGCCTCTTGGGATTTGGGGTATTGCACCACTATGAATGAAGTTTCTAGAATCTGTATGGGGATCCCTGGGGTGTTCCCTTATTCAGGGCTTTCATTGGTAGGGCTCAACACTCTTCAACTTTCCACACTGTCGTAGAGACTCACTTTTTGCTTACATGAGTGAGAATACCCAGCCAGCAGCAAAGTATAAACACTGCTCCTCTTCAAGAATTGCATCACTCTGTGTAGGAATATTGTTGGAAAATAGGTCATTGGTAAGGGCAGGTAAGTACTTATACTTAGCAATAGTCCACTAACCTCCACTTAGGTCCAGTTACGTCGAAATAAATTAAACCCAGTTCAACCCTTGGTAGCTTGGCAATGATCGACAAGGCTTAACTTAGGAGACAAAGCGTAAAGCATTCAAATATCACAAAACAGTAGTTAAAAAAACACAGAAAACAGTTTAAAAATCCAAAACCAATTCATATAAATAGGAAATATTTTTAACTATAAAATGACACAAAAACGAATAAAATCAGATAAAGGGAACAAGAGATATTAATTTTTAAAGAATTACTGCTGTTTAGTGCTTAGAAACAAACAGCGCCAATCTAGTCATCTGGTCGCACCTTGACCGGGGCAAAGTCAAAATTTAAGGTGACTGTGATAAAGCTCTGTTTGGCTACAGCCTGCGGGAGGCCTCAGTCAAAAGTTTACCTTTGGACTTTGTTGTTTTCTTGAAGATTTTCTTCAGTGGGACCAAGTCGCCAGTCCAATCCGACCTCCTGGAACTCTTCCTCGGATACGCGTCGCGGAAGCCCCCTGTGGAGATTTCTACATTCGGACTTAGATGCTTTTTCGAGATGAAAATCCTTCAACCGGGGTAAACCTGAATCTTGATCTGACTTCCTTGAAGCCCTCTTTGGATACACTGCCGGGGAGGTCCCGGTCACCTTTCTACGTTCGTACTTAGTCACTTTTCAGAGATTTTCTTCACCGGGACGAACCTGCAAGTCAGGCTGGGTCACGGTTGAGGCAAGCTGGCTAGAGTTGCCACGGTGGGTCAGTCCCTTCATGGAGCTTTTTTTCAAAAGTTCTCCAAAGTTCTCCAAACTTCTAGATCTTCTCCCAGATGTTCTCGGAAGATTCTTTTGAGGTCCACAGCTCACCCCAATGTTCCAGAAGCTCTGAGATGCTCCTTTAGGGTGCGGACTACAACTCCCAGAATGCACCTGGCACACATTCCAAATTGGCCACTGCACAGTGGTCAGCTAATCAGTTTCTTCAGGAGTTGGTGCAGGGGACTCTGGTTAGTACTTTTTCACCTGTAGTGAACAGAGAGTCCCTCCTTGAACCCGTTGAAGCCAGACAATGTCCTTCTTGTGGTGAAGTCCAAGTGTGTAGCTGGTGCAGTCCTCCAGAGTGCAGTGTCCAGGTGCAGGTCAGGAGGCCAGCAGGGCAGTCCTTTTTCTCCTGTAGTTCTTCCTTGTAGGGATCTGAGGTGTGGGTGCAGGTCTGCCAGTTTTATCTTTGCTCCTGGGTGAAAAACAGGTGGGTCCTGGTTCTCCAATCAGGTTCAGGGTCCTTCCCCCTGTGATGACCACTTCATGGGAAGTGTGGCAAAAATCAATCCCAGGGAGCAACATTCTTCAAAAATCCTTCATGGCTAAAAGTGATTTTTGGAGGTTACATCTGGTTGAGCCGACCCACTAGTGTAACTAAAAATCCTAAACACGCCCTTCTCCTGCCCTCTCCTAATCTAATCAAGGGGGCATCTAATTATCTGGATGTGAGGGAAGTGCTGGGTTACTCCAAATGTCCTTCCCTGCTTTTGAAGACCAGTTTGGTAGCCCTCCCCGCTTCCTGCTTCTCCATCTGCTGAGGGTAGATCTCCTGCCAAGCACATCTCTTTGTGTTCAGCCCAGGCTAATTCATCCCTCATCAAGGCAGCCTGATAAGGCTGACAGAGGCTGGCCAATCAGAGCAGAGCACTACAGGGCTGAAGTTGGCAACCTTTTATGTAGAGTTTTAAACCCTTTACATGAAAAAATGATATTCAATCCAACAATTGTAAGTTGTGGGATTTATTAAAACAATTAATTTGATACCAAACTTGAGGTATCTGACACTTAAGGGGACTTTATACATTAAAATAAAGTTTTCCCATTCTAGCCTATGGAGGCCATTCACTACAATGAGGGAAAAACTATTTTGGCTGTTTTACCTCACCAGGGCTTATAAAACTATTTTTATAAGGTCCCTGCTTATAGTTACATGGCAACCAACCCTAGGGGCACATAGGGTAATCCTTATGGGTGACATTTGTAAAAATAAGGTAGTTTAAGACTTTGGAAGTACTTTTAATTCCAAAGTCGATTTTGCATGCAACTTTAAATTAAAAGCAGCCAGCAAGGCAGGCCTGCCTTTAAAATGACACTGGGCACCTCAGCAGTGTGCCCTACCATATACTAGGGACTTATAGGTAGGTGAATATTACCAACTATAATTAGCCTAATTTGCATTTCCACTTTACACAGAGCACTGGCCCTAGGACTGGTAAGCAGTACCCAGGGCACAACCAAGAGTCAGAAACCACCAGTGTCTGTTTGGGGGTGAAAAGGGCAACAAGGAGGACTTTCCTACAAATAACTTAAGCTCAAGCAGGATTGGGTGGGCACAGTGATGGGCAGCAGCAGAGCAGTATGAGCCACTGGTGCAATAGTTTCTTTCTGTAGCTCCTCCAAGAAATGGAGGGTGATTATTCTTATTAGCCAGATACTCTTCTGTAGGGTGCTAAAGACGTAGACTGAAGAGGAAAGCAGAAGGGCTTTTGCCAAGTGGCATATTATGGGTGAATCAATGGTAGTGGGCTTTATAAATGCTGTTAATGTGGCTAAATCCCATTTCATAGCCTGTTTATTTAGATTGCTTATCTGTTTCTGGGAGCAACTGGAAACAGCCTCCAGATCCGATCCTTAACCAATGTCAGCACAACTGATTGCAGTTGTGGTGGCAGGGCCCTCCTACAAGACCTTTTGGATGACCATGTTCTATTGGATATGTGCCTTCTTGTGCATCCTTGGGCTAGGGACTACATGTTTCTTTCTTGTCCATCTGGGACACAATTGCATATTGATTACTTTCCACTTCAGTAGCTTGTACTACTAGTCATAGCATGATGTGACATACGAGACGCTGGTTCCTCAGACCACAGTACAGTGTGATTAAACCTGGACTTTGGACTGCTACCTCTTCTGCCAATCCATTGGAAGATGTGGATGTTAGCATACACATAACCAGAACAAAAAACCGCTCAGGTACCATATCAGTTCCTATCTAGTGGAAAACAAGTGGTATGTGGATTCCAGTAGGGTACTGTGGGTAGCAGCAAAAGCAACACTTCATGGCATGATGACAAGGGAGTCCACTGCGGCAGAACATAAGTCTCGAGCAGCTAACCGACACTTATAGGTAGAATATGACCTCCAAGGTATGTAGACCCAGATGCCCACTCCAGCACTTCAGAAGGGTCTAGAGGTAGCTAAATGATGTCTCAATTCATACTACTGCAATTGTTGAAAAAGCTTTGATACATTTGAAGTGGCAGAAATATGATCATGAGGAGAAGTTGGGCAGATTGCTTACTGCCCATTCAAACAATGAGAATCACAAATGGCAATACCAGCGATTCGTTATACCTGGGGAGTGATCCTGACTCACCCCTGGGGATATCATGGATTGCCTTGCCTCATTTTATTCCTCCCTTTTTAGCTCGCAGGCCCAGGCTTCTAAAGAGCAACTCAATGCCTTACTGAAACCTCTACACCTCCCCACTCTCACCAGGGAGGGACAAATGTACCTAGAGGGTGAATTTACAGGGAAGGAAGAGGCAGAGGCCATTTCAGCCTTGCTAACCTGCAACTCCCTTGGAGAGGATGGCTATCCCTCCAAGTTTTATAAGACTGGCAAATCCCTCCTGGTGTCCCTTCTAACATGGGTGTTTCAAGAGGCTAACGAGGCAGCTCCCTAGAGATGCTCTCTATTAAGGCCACCATTGCCCTTCTCTTAACAAGAACAAGGTTCCTTTGGAATGTACTAGCTTCCATACAATGTCATTTTCATTGATTAATGTTGATCTTAAAATAATGGCCAAAATCCTAGTGACCGTGCTATGGAAGGTGGATATCATAGCTCTTTCATACGATGCAGGTGGAATCTGTTTCAGGCCGCAACTCCAGTAACCACCTTAGGATGCTAGCTCACTTGTTGTGGCATGCAAAGGATGATAATGAGTCCAAACAAGTATGCAAAGAAGATGTTTGATCATGTGAAATGGCTGTACCTCTTTCAGGATATGTCGAGCTGGGCCTAGGTAATAATTTCATTAATAAGGTTAAGCTCTTATGCTACTTGGCCACAGCGGAAGTTAAATGTTGGGCCTTCCTAGAGTGAATGTTGCCATCCATAGGTGCACCTGACAAAGTTGCCCACTTCTATTCCTGTGGGCCCTGGAGCCTTTGTCCACAGCCATTAATCTCTCCCCAGGGGTAGAGTGTATCTGAATAGGAGATAGAAAGATCAAGGTGTTATTATACCCAAGCGACATAGTATTACTACTATCCCAACTGTAAACTTCAATACCGGCCACAATTAGTTATCATCAATCACTCGCCCCACTTCTCCAGCTATAAAATTTATTGTGCTAACTGTGAGGTGGTCCTGAAGTCCAGGGCAACAACAAGGGCATGTATTCAGACATATGACAGGCTGTGGGTCCCTCAGGGTCTTAAATATGTGTGTATCGACATAAGTGGAGTTCTAATTGTAAGGTAGAGGATAATCTGTGCTTGTGAGAAGCAACTACACAAGACTTTATCAAATGGCGACACCTCAAGCTCTCTCTCTCTCTCTGGGGTCAAGTAAAAATGGTCAAAATGACCATGGCCTCTGGATAAAAATACATATAGGGCATGCTGCCCCGTTGAATAACTCATTCTCTTTTACTGGGAATAGATGCACATATTCAGTTGCGCATGTTGGATGAGTGCGGCCTGACTACTGATGTCACAGGATCATTTACAGAATATCATAAAAAAATATCAGGTGGATAGAATATTGTTTCAAAAATATCAAGGAGCAGAATATTGAGAAGGTAAGTGCAAATAGGTAAGTAAAGATTTACTAATCTGAACCTCACCTCTATGTACCTTGAATTGATATATCTCGGGGTACATAAATGTGGAGATATTTATAGTAAAACTTTGGTTACCTATTGAAACTTACCTTCTCAATATTATTATTCTCGATATTCTTGACACAATATTTTTTCTCACTATATTTCTGTTTCTGATATTCTGTGTGACCAGCACAGTCACTACTGCGGGCGTACACTATGGCAGAAGGCCCCCGTCTACCACATATGGCCTCCTATAGCTTGGCCTTCCAGTTCTCACAAAAATCCTCATATTGAACTGTGATTGGGGGTGCACCCATGTGAATCAAGCTTAAATGGCAACTCCTGAGCTCCACTAACATCTCCCTTCTGGCCTACTTACCTTTCACACATTACTCCTTTATGGGCAACCTGATCCTCACTGTGACTCCTACATAGTGGTTTACATCATACAAGCTTATTAGCCCTAATTACATGCTGGACCAACATGTGGAACAATCGTTCTCTTCGTATAGCCACTAAGCAGTTTTACTGGGCAACCTGGTATCACAAAGGGATTCAACATATTGTCCAGCCATTTCAGAGCAGCACCTTAAAATCCTTTCAGTCATTCCAGGACATCCCGAGCTTACTGGGGTGCCATTGGTGCCTTATTGTTGGCAACCATACCTCTCCCATCCAAGAATATCTTTGGCTTTGGATACAGTTTGGGGGATTTTTCTTGTGACGTGATGGGGTTTTGATTATGTTCCTGCACTTGGATGTCTCTCTAAACTCTATGAGATTATATTGGCAGGCACTACAGGGTAGGGAATTCTACACAGAAACTGGGCAGAAAATCCTTCTAGAGACATTGCTCAAGGTGTTTCAGCAGCTGGCGTTGGTCACCTTGGAAGCTTCATTGAGCCTGCCTGCTGTCTCATGCTCTGTACTAGAACTCTACTGCTACTAGTTGCAATCAATATCATGTCCTATGGGCATGCATGACTTTGCAAGCCTTTTGCCCAGAAGTCTGGGCTGGTTTCTGTGATTACAGATCTTCTTGAATCACTCCTTCATCCCACCTCGCACTTTTACATGATACAGTTGATATGTCCAGCTTAGACTGCCATACTCAATGATGGCTAGCCACCTCAGTGGCAGTAGCCAAAGCATGCATTCCCTACCACCGGCAACAAACCCTGACCCCTACAGGTCGGGAATGGCTCACTGAACTACATAGATTAGTGCCCCATGAATGAACAACCTACAAACTCATTGATAAGATAGCAATGTATAAAGGGACTTAGGGTGTCTTCCTCACATAGTATTCTATTCATAGTCTGCTGTTCACCACCCTTCTTCTGAAGTGTCAGGTGCCTATCCATTCCTCTCTGGGAATCAATGGGTGCTGATTAATCCAACTGACGCCCTTCATCCTTGTGCTTCTTATGTATTCACAGCCTTCTTATGGGGGCTCAATCTGACATACACCAGCAAGGGGTAAGGAGGCTGGGATGGGATGGAGAATGTATCCAGTTATTTTGCCCATTGTCGTGATGTCTGTGCTGTGTAGCTAAGAAATGAGAGCCAGAGCACCCCATTTCTTGTATACCAATATTTCACTCACTGTGGGGCATATTTGTACTTGGTTTGCGCTGAATTAGCACCATTTTTGTTATGCTAATTCAACGCAAACATAACTCGATAGTTATACTTTGGCGCTAGATACGTCTAGCACCAAAGTCATGGAGTTTATGTTGTTTTTTGGAGGGGAAATCCTACCTTGGGTCAATGTGATTCAAAGTAGGCATTTCAGTCCTGAAAAGGATGATATGGCCTTTGCGCCATATTTATCCCCACGTGCTAAAATTCAGCACGGGGCCTTAAATAATAGTGCTAAGCTTGCTTAGTGCCATTATCTAACGGCTGGGTCTGGGCAGGCGTAAGGGGACCTGTAGGAATATTTCCATGGTGGTAGACCATGGAAATTGACCGCAGGTGCCCTTCCCTGGCCCCAGGGACACCCTCACCCACACAAGGAGGTCACCTGAGGATGGGGGACCCATCCAGGATAAGGCCGGGTGAGTATTTTTAACTTTTTTGTCCAACACTGCTGTGGTGCCCTGAATTGGGCCCCCCTACACGGCGCTGGCGGTGGGCATGGCTCCTGTCTTTGCTAACACAGGAGCCATGTCCATGGGGGTTGTGCAGCAGAAAATGGTGCTACACTGCTTAGAGGCATTTTTTTTTACCTCTAAACAGTGTAGCACCAGAATTTGGCGCACAAGCCCAGGTTCCCCTGCGCCTCCCCGGCCCTCTTATAATCCTTTCCAAGGATGCTAACAGGGGCTTAGCACCGGCTAGCCCCATTCCATAAATATGGCACCTAGCCGGCATCATGGAATGACGCTAGCCAGCACTATACTTTTTCACGCAAACCTGCGCTATGTTTGAACTAAAAGTATAAATCTGCCCCTCAATTACTTAATTGTCTCACTTTGCTTGGGAAAGTACACAGATATTGTTTTGTACCATGTTTTTGCAGCCGCCAGGGGCTTGTTACTTCCTGAGTTGCTCCTCCAGGGGATGCCTATGCACACTTGTACATGTATTAGCCTGTTGTACTGTTGTGTTGACTTTTGTACTTGTTATAGTGCAGAATGTTGCTTTATTGTATTATATGGATATTTCTTGTGTTTCTCTTTTGAGAATCCTTCCTTTTTATTCTTGTACAATCCTCCCCATGCTCCTCCCCCTCAACCCCTGCCCTCTCCTTCTATTGCTTCTCCTGTTTTTCCTTTTATCATTACGTAAATGGAAAGTGTATATATTCTCGAAATTGGTATCTCTTAGTCCATATTTTTATGTTACATCCACCATGAGTCAATTGTTTAACTTGTCTCAACTATTTGCACTGACTAAACTGATCCAAATGAATGGACACTGACTCACACAGATTTCTGCTATTAGGTATGTGATTTTTTATTTCCTTTTATTCAAACTAAAAAGTATAAAGGTTTCAAAAAATGAAAACGTCACAAAAAGAAATACATGTTAAAAATACAAAAAAGGTTATTTTAAAATCACCTTTATTGGTTTAAAATAAAACAAATATGTTGCTTGTCAAGTCTGTGACTAACTGTGAAAGTATATTACTATATTTTGGGGGGATATAGATGCAACGTGTTGCAGCGTGCAAACAGCTCCCTTAGAAAGGAAGCTCTTTTTCTTTTCTCGAACACAGGCACTTTTTTGACTGGTAGGCATCAATGCAGCTACCCTTGCACCATAGTGCAAGAGTGTGTGCGTTCTTTGAACACTAAAGCCCTGATTTATGTTTTTTGGTGCAAAACTGCACTAACGCAGTTTTGCAACAAAATGTTTAGCACCGGCTTGCACCATTTCTGTGCACCAGCCAGGCACCCTATTTATGGAATGGTGCAAGCCGGTGCAAAGGGTAGGCTAGCATCAATGAAAATGATGTTAGTCTGGTGGAGCTGGCGGCATGGAAGAAGGGGATTTTGCACCAAAAATATGACATTAGGCAGGTTAGAGTAAAAAAAATGAAATGGTCCAAAAAGTATAAATCAGGGCCTTAGAGTAAAAAACAATACCTCTAACCTGCCTAGAGTCATTTTCTGACGCAAAATCATCCATACCACATGACCCTTGTCTTAGAAAAGACAGAAGTCATGCCCACCACCCCAATGGACAGCACGGGTGACCAGGGTCCCCTGGGCATGGGCATTGCCATTGCACCCAGTGTCATGTAGGTGGCCCATTTCAGGACCCCCAATGGCACTTAAAAAAAATACTTACCTTTACTTACCTATACTTACCTGGCATAGGGTGCCCTATCCTCTGCTGTCCCTCTGCTGTTTGTGGGGGTGTCCCTGGGGCCTGTGGAGGGTACCCGTGGGCTTATGTCATGGTGTCCCACCATAGAAATAGGCCCACAGGGCCCCTCACGCCTGCCCTGACCCAGGTGTTAGAAAATGATGCAAAGCAAGCTTTGCACCATTTTTTGACCCCTCCTTCCCCCATGCCTGATTTTTGCACAGGAGGATAAATAAGGCGCTAGGGCCTTAGAGTGATTTTTTGCACGGGAATGCCTACTTTGCATCTCATTGACACAAAGTAGTTTTCCACGTCCCAAAAATGACTTTAACTCCGTAAATTTGGCACTAGACAGGTCTACAACCAAAGTATAAATATGGAGTTAGTTTTGCACTGAATTTGCGTAAAACAAATGATGCAAATTCAGGGCAAAACAAGTATAAATATGCCCCCCTAGAGTAAAAAAAAAAGGTTGCTAATTTGGTGCAAACAGAGTATAAATATGCCCCTCAGATAGATGCATGTATGCTTGAATGTATCACAGGTATGTTCAGGATTTCTTGCAGAATTCCATGTTCAGCTCATGCTGTAATGTTTCTGAAAATACAAAGTTGCTCTTCTTTAAGGTGTACTACAAGATTATGTAAATCAGTTGAGTTATTTCTGACCTGATCAATAGTGTTTTCATTTTTTATTCACAGCTACTGCTGCTTCATTTAGACAACTGGTTGAATGAGCGTGTTGACTACTTGTGCCTGCTCACTGACTTCCTCAAGAACTCTCTCTGGCTATTTCAGCTACAATTGTCTGCTCTCTTTGAATTTCACCTTTCAAGATTTTCATATAAGTGGAAGACTGGACACATGCTGATATCATTCACTGCATTAAAAGCATCCATTGAGACTTGTACTGACCTTAATTATCATCCTCATTATTCCAAGGTTTTAGCAGTTACTAAACATCCATGTAGGAAAAGGGGCATGTTTCAACATTTTGTTCAAGATTGTTTCTGAATGTGCAAAACTAAACTACTTCCTACAGACAGAATTTCTCGAAATTTACACTTCGTTTGGGTAGTACAATGTCCCAAGTAGGTTGAGAATCTAACTATGTTGAATGGACAAAATTAGAAATTGATCATTACTGCTGCGCCTTTTTTTTTACAGGCAAGCTAAAGAAGGCTCCTGTAATATCCTAACTCAACATATTTCAAGAAAAATCTCAATTTATCAACTGATCGTTGTCATATATTACAAACATTACTGTTGTGCCACTCATAAACAGGTGATTGAGGTTGGATTTGCCTTCTTTCTTTCAAAACTGGACCATCGTCTTTCACTTCATAACTATGTGCATCTCTGTCAATGTCAAAACTAAACTATATTTCCTAAGGTAGCTTTCCTTAAAAAAGTTCTAGACTGAAAGTGTGTGTCCAGTGTCCCTTAAGCATGGCACAAAAGTTTGACTTGCTTACATTCAACTTTTGTCTGCATTTTTAATAACCTCACTTTTCCGCCTAAATTATTCATTTCATGCAGATTGAAAATGAACAATTTCTTTTTCAGTGCAAATTACTACTCAGTAGTATTTTCCACAAACTGCTTCTGTCTATGACTACCTATTCACTGTTACTCAGTGCCCCCCCCAAAAAAAATCACACTCCTCTATTTTCCTTTCTCATTGCAGCTCAGTTCTCATTTCAACCTTCAGATACATTCTATGATTTTTCTAATCTATCTTGATTTGTATCTCAGATACTTCTTACAGCAGCTTGTGTTCTTATTCTCTGTTTAGCCACTAATTTTGTTTACAAAAGTTCAAATTCTCTTATGATTTTTTTTTCATTTAGACTCAGACAAATCTTTTGCTGTTGTACATGTATTCTTTTCTTCATGAAGATGTTGATATTCTTTCTCTTTTCCTGAAGCTTTTTTAGAAACGGCCCTTTTTGCAGGGTCAGCCCTTAACTTTTTGCGCCTCCTTCCTCCTGTTTTCTGATCTGTTTCTGTTGGCTTTAGGACTCTGGGCACTTTATCATTGCTAACCAGCGCTAAAGTGCATATGCTCTCTGTGTAAATTGTATTGTTGATTGGTTTATCCATAATTAGCATACTTGGTTTACTGGTAATTCCCTAGAAAAGTATACTAGAGGTCCCCAGGGCCTGTAAATCAAATGCTACTAGTGGGCCTGCAGCACTGGTTGTGCTACCCACATGAGTAGCCCTGCAAACATGCCTCAGACTTGCCACAGCAGTTTCTGTGTGTGCAGTCTTAAACTGCCAATTCGACTTGACAAGGGTCCCCACGTGCCAGGCCCAAACCTTCCTTTTCTACATATGTAAGGCACCCCTAAGGTAGACCCTAGGTAGCCCCATGGGCAAGGTGCAGTGTATGTTAACGGTGGGACATGGACTGATGTGTGTTACTTGTCCTAACAGTGAAATACTGCAAAATTCAGTCTTCACAGTTGCAAGACCTGTCTCTCTCATAGGTTAACATGGGAGCTGCCTTTAAATAACAATAAAGTGCAATATGGAGTTTGGTGTCTCTGAACTCACAATTTAAAAACACATTTTTTAGTGAAGTAGGTTTTTAGATTGTTAGTTTGAAAATACCACTTTTAGAAAGTAGTCATTTTCTTGTTTGAACCATTCTGTGACTCTGCCTGTTTGTAGATTCCCTGTGTGGGTACGTTTGACAGTTGGGTTGATAGTGAATCCCTCCTAAACAGTCAGACAAAGGAAACCGGGGTGTAACCTGCATATCTTGATGAGCCATCTGTGCTAGTGTGAAGGGAGAAGTGGTCACTTACACCTGAACGGGCTGTGCCTGCCCTATAACAATGCAGTCTCCAACCACTTGGCATGTGACTGGGACCTGGTCTGGGCAAGACAGGATCTTGTGAACAACAAATACTTTACTTTGAAGTAGGCCTACTTCAAAGGCAGAAAGGGGTATAACTATTGGACCCAAAACCCTTGGAAAATTAGATTTCTTACGGATTCCAGAGGAACCTCCGTCAAGGAGAAGAGCTGAAGAGCTGAGGAGAAGTGCTGCCCCTGCCTGTGACTGTGCTTTGTTGGGGTCTCCTGCAGTTGCTGCTTCTGCCTGTGAAAGGGGACAAAGACCGGACATTGTTGTGCATTCCTGCTTGAGAAGAATGTCCAAGGGCTTGAACTGTGTTTGCCTCCTGTTTTGAAGTCTCAGGGCCATCAAAGACTTCCTCTGCCTGCACCTGGACTCTCTGCTGAGACTCCTGCCCTGCCAAGTGGTGCCCTATCCAGTCCCAGGAGCCCTTGAAAGGTGAAGTTTTTGACGCACCATCTGCAACATGACTGATAAATGATGCGCTGCAAGCTTTACAACTAAAATAGACGCTCCACCTGCATCGGGGCTTTGTGTTGACGCATCGCGGCAGGAGAGACAACATGCAACACCGGCTTGTGGCTGCTGATAATGACGCAAACCCCCGTACAGCGCAGTTTTCCAACACAGTGCAACAGCATTTTCCACTTTTCGTCCCTCAACATCAAAGTCAATCCGACTCTGCGCGGATCCGTGGTGCCCCGTTCAGAAATCAATGCATTTTCTCTTGCGAGGGAGAAAACCGAGACATCGCTGACCGGACCGAGTAAGAAACAATGCACGGACTCCCTTGTGAGGAAGGAATCAACACATCACTGCCCTGTTCTGATGCACGCTTGCCCGTGCAGCTTAATTTTTTACAGTAACCAGGTGCTTTGTGCAAAATCACAGTTTCCATTGTTTTCTATGGAGTAAGACTCTGATTCTTTTTGAAAATTCTTATTTTAACTTGCGTATGTTGGATTTTTGTTGTTTTGGTAAATGTTGCCTATTTTTCTAAACTGGTGTAGTGTCCATTTTGTAGAGGTTTCACTTTATTACTGTGTGCGTTTGTACAAATACTTTACACATTGCTTCTGAGCTAAGCCTGCCTGCTCATGCCAAGCTACCAAGGGGTGAGTGGGGGTTAACCAGGTGTGTTTCTCCTTTGTCCTGACTAGAGTAAGGGTCCTTGCTTTGACAGAGGGTAACCTCACTGCCAACCAAAGACCCCATTCCTAACATTAGTGATCAGCGGTGAGGATTGGACTTATATTTGTACTTGCAATACAGTGATAAAGTGTACACTACTGTTTTCAGCGCAGGCCAATATGTCACCACATACTACTTGTTCTTATGTTTCTCTCTTTGGACTTATTTTCTGTTTCCATATTTTCGGTGCTCTTTTTATTTGATTTTTGAACTTCTCATTAGGAATTCTTTTTCTGCCTTGGAACTTTGCACTTTTAATGTGCCATCATGTCTCAATCTGGAGATGCAAAAGGAACAAGTGATGGATAGAATGCTGAACAATGTCAAATATTCACCCCACTACAGAGATCTGGTTCTAAATCCATGCTACCCATGCTATTCCAGTTTGGACCCAGACATTTGCAAATCAGTCTTGACTCTGCTCACCATAAAAACAGTCTAGTCTGAACTGCCAAGCCAGGTCCTCCCTTCACTGGAAACAAGCATCTTGAGACCGGTTTCAGGATATCACCCTTCATCACCCAGGCAGGCTTGATTCCAGTGGCATGGGGTGGGGGGGTGGAGCAAGGGACCAACGTCTGGGCATAACCTTCCCACTTAGGGCGACAAATGCAAAAAGAACAAGTAATGGACAGAATGCTGAACAATGTCAAACATTCAAATCACTACAGAGATCTGAGCCTAAATCCTTTGTTTTTTTCCTACCCATGCCATTCCAGTTTGCACCCAGCCATAGCAAATCAGTCTTCATGCTGCTCTCCATGGGAACAGTCCAGCCTGAACTGGCAAGCCAGGTCCTCCCTGGACTTGAAACAAGCATCATTAAAGCAGTTTTAGAGTATCACCTTTTATCAGCCAGGCTAGCTTGACTCCAGTGACGTGGGGGAGCAAGGGCCCCACGTCTAGGAATACCCTTCCCACTTAGGGGGACAAGTCCAAAAAGAACAAGTGATGGACAGAGCCTGGAAAAACATTCACCCCAGTACAG
Organism: Pleurodeles waltl; assembly: GCF_031143425.1. Taxonomy (NCBI): domain Eukaryota; kingdom Metazoa; phylum Chordata; class Amphibia; order Caudata; family Salamandridae; genus Pleurodeles; species Pleurodeles waltl. Next base: position 846,638,611 of record NC_090436.1, read on the forward strand.
AGATCTGGGCCTAAATCCATTGTTTTTTTGCTACCAATGCCATTTCAGTTTGGACCCAATCCTGTGCAAATCAGTCTTGACCCTGCTCACCCTGGGAACTGTTCAGCCCAAACTGCCAATCCGGGTCCTCCTTGGACTGGAAACAAGCATCCTGGGACTGGTTTCAGGGTATCACCCTTCACCAACCAGGCTAGCTTGACTCCAGTGGCATGGTGGGGGGGGGGGGGAGCAATTAACTCATGTCTAGGTATGCTCTTCCCGCTTAGGGCGACAAATACAAAAAGAACAAGTGAAGGATAGAATGCTGAACAATGTAAAACATTCATCCCAGTATAGAGATCTGGGCCTAAATCCATCAGTTTTTTGCTACCTATGCTATTCCAGTTTGGACCCAGCCATATGCAAATCAGTCGTGATCCTGCTCACCATGGGAAAAGTCCAGCCTGAACTGCCAAGCCAGGTCCTCCCTGGACTGGAAAAAAGCATCCTGGGACTGGTTTCAGAATATCACCCTTCAATAGCCAGGCTAGATTGACTCCAGCGGCATGGGGAGTAAGGGACCCAGCTCGAGCTGTTTCTGAGTTAGGGAAACTGGAAAGTTACACAGTTGTTCAATTGAAACAGTTCTGTAAGTATCTTGCTTGTCCCATTAAGAGCTCCTCCAGGAAGGAGGAGCTGCAAAAGGCACTGAGGTCCTGGGTGACAGCCAAGGAGGCGGGGCTACACAGAGGAGGAGGATGAGGATGGGGAAGTGCAGAGTATACAAAATTGTGTGGTGGATGTACCTGTTACGCCTGGGGGGAGGGTCTCCAGGGCAGGTAGCAGTGTGTCATCCAGAGGTCCGACTCCGGAAGAGTTGCAGGACAGACAGGTAGAGAGGGCTCATCAGTTGGAGTTAGAGAAGTTAAGGAGGGGAATGAAAGAGAGGAAGATAGCCTTAGAAGAGAAAAGGATACACTTGGCTTATGAGCTAAGCCTGAGGAAGAAGGAAGTCATGAGGACTGAGTCGAACTTGAATGGTGGCATTAAAAATCTTATGTTCAGTGCTGATGAAGAATCGCACATGCCCAGTGACTTGGGCGGTCATTAGAACATTGGCGGTAAAAGGCACTTACCGCCGTGCAGAAGACCGCCAACACACCACCGCGGCCGCGGAATTCCGCCACAGCTATTATGACCCACATCTCGGAATCTGCCAAAAGTCAGACACCCACACAAGTCCGCCACACCAAAGGTCAGTCATAAACTGGCGAAAACAAAACCTCCACCGTCATGCCAACAGAAATACGCCCACACTATCACGACACACAAATCCACGCGGCGGTCTTTCAACCGCGGTATTCCATTTGCGGTACACACCGCCGCGCTCACAATACACACACTCATACAAAACACAGCCACATTGGACAATTCAAAGTACACACACCTGATACACATACACACTCCACTCCCACACACCCATTACAGTATAAAACACACACCCACATCACCCACAAACCCCCATGACAAAAAAGTCCAAAAGAAGGCCAGAGACACCACCAGCAAGAACAACAGCATCCACAGGCACACAACACCATCACCCACACAACTTCCACGCACCTCACACAACACACCACTACATATCACCACACTTATCACCACACACTCCACCCCACACATCACCTACACCACCCAATGGCACGGCAAAGACACCCCAGGTTCTCGGAGGAGGAGCTCAGGGTCATGGTGGAGGAAATCGTCCAGGTAGAGCCACAGCTATTCGGAGCACAGGTGCAGCACACCTCCATAGCTAGGAAGATAGAGCTATGGCGAAGAAGAGTGGACAGGGTCAACGCAGTGGGACAACACCAAGAAATCGGGAGGACATCAGGAAGAGGTGGAATGACCTACGGGGGAAGGTGCGTTCCGTGGTCTCAAGACACCACCTGGCGGTTCAGCGGACTGGCGGCGGACCCCCACCTCCTCCCCCACAACTAACAACATGGGAGGAGCAGGTCTTGGCGATTCTGCATCCTGAGGGCCTCAAAGGAGTAGGTGGAGGAATGGACTCTGGTAAGACAAAGCTCACCCCCAGCACCCCAACTCCTCACATATGTCCCAACATCACAAACCACACATACCAACACCAAGCCCTGCATGCAACAACAAAGCATGGACACCCATCACCAAAGCATGCCCACTGCACATACCCATACACCCCCCTAAACCATCATCACACAAGCTCCCACACAGGAATGCAAGCACTGGGGTACAGGGTCACCCACCCATTGCACACCATTACACACACAGATTTAATAAACATCCTTTTATACCCCTGCAGGACCCCTACCCAACGTCACCGGACTGGAGGGTCCACACATGTCCACACCACCAACAGAAGAGGCCCACAGTGATGACAGCACCTCTGTCCAACTGGATCTAGATGACCAGCCCGGACCATCGGGGCCTTTGGACTATCGGTTCCCCTCACACAGGCACAGGCCACCACAGACCATCCCCCCTCTGGAAACACCAGCACAGCACCCACCCAGTGGGCCCATACCTCCGTCCCCAGGACACGTCAATCAGCTGTGTGACCACTACAGGGAACCCAGGTTAACCCACCACCCCAACAACAACAGGGACCTGAGGGCAGTGGTAGTGGGCACACGGTCCAGGAGACGGAGGACCAGGAACACAGGGGAACTGGGAGGGCTGCTGTGCGACAGGGGGCAGACAGGCCAAGGGATCCCTCTCTCCACGAGGCCCTCTCCTCCATCATGGGAGCCTACTACCACTCCTAGGAGACGATGGCAACGGTACTGGCCAAGTTTCAGGAGACCCAACGCATGCAGGAGGAACAGTATATGGGCTTCAGGGAGGAACTCAGAACCATCAGCTCCACCCTGGGCACCATCGTAGGGGTGCTGAAGGAACTACTCAGCACCAGGAGGGACACTTTGGCACTACAAGGGGCTCCTGACACTAGCATGGACAATGATCTGCCCACCACTTCCGTGGGCACTAGTGGACAGGAAGCCCCGCCACAGGACCACCACACCAGCACCCCACCCCCTGCAGACAGAGAACCACCCCGAAAACGGTCCCTGAGATCCAGGAGCAAGACAGAGAGCGATGCCAAGACCCCCGCCAAGAAATGAGACCACCCTGATTGTCATACTACTGTCCCACTTTGTCACCCTGTCCATAATTAAACTGCCCCAGCTCCACTTCCTATGCCCATATGGGCAATGCACCTGTGAGACTAATAGACTGGACTCTGCCATGGACACTCCTTCGCCATCACCCCTCACCATTTCACTACCCCCTCCAATTTTGAGCATTTAAATAAACACACCTAAAGCACAAAATGAACTGGAGTCTGTCTGTGATTTCGAAATAGTGTATTAGCAATTACAGTGCTAAAATGTTTTTTAAATAGTAATGTCAACATACCTATGTCACACAGCTCTAGTCCATGAGGAATCTAAGCAGATGTCACACAGTGGGACCCACGTCTGTGAAATCGTAGGGGAAAGTGACAACTCAGTGACCATACACTGGGTGAAAACGACAAAGTACATGTAGTAGGCAGGTTTGGATTTCTACCTGTGTCTCACTGGAAATATTGCAGGATCACTGAGTCCCTGTTGTGCATGTCTTCTTCCTCTGCTTCCCACTCATCACTGTCCACAGGCTCCACAGCTGCAAAAACACCACCATCTGGACCATTCTCCTGCAGAAAAGGCACCTGGCGTCGCAAAACCAAGTTGTGAAGCATACAGCAGGCCACAATGATCTGGCACACCTTCTTTGGTGAGTAGAATAGGGATCCACCTATCATATGGAGGCACCTGAACCTGGCCTTCAGGAGGCCGAAGGTCCGCTTGATCACCCTCCTAGTTTGCCCATGGGCCTCATTGTAGCGTTCCTCTACCCTGGTCCTGGGATTCCTCACTGGGGTCAGTAGCCATGACAGGTTGGGGTAACCAGAGTCACCTGCAAATGGCGAGGGGCAACTGTTAGACACACACTAACCTGGAAGGATAACCCCAGACCCAGACAACCATTCCCACTGACTTGCCTCCAGGTGCTCACCTAATAGCCACACACGGTGCCTCTGGAGTTGACCCATCACATAAGGGATGCTGCTATTCCGCAGGATGTAGGCGTCATGCACTGAGCCAGGGAACATGGCATTCACATGGAAGATGTACTGGTCTGCCAAACATACCATCTGTACAGTCATGGAATGATAACTCTTCCGGTTTCTGTACACCTGTTCACTCCTGTGGGGGGGACCAAAGCCACATGGGTCCCATCAATGGCACCTATGATGTTGGGGATATGTCCCAGGGCATAAAAATCACCTTTCACTGTAGGCAAATCCTCAACCTGAGGGAAAACGATGTAGCTCCGCATGTGTTTCAGAAGGGCAGACAACACTCTGGACAATACGTTGGAAAACATAGGCTGGGACATCCCTGATGCCATGGCCACAGTTGTTTGAAAAGAGCCACTTGCAAGGAAATGGAGCACTGACAGCACATGCACTTGAGGGGGATTCCTGTGGGATGGCGGATTGCTGACATCAGGTCTGGCCCCAACTGGGTACACAGTTCCTGGATTGTGGCATGGTCAAGCCTGTAGGTGATTATCAAATGTCGCTCCTCCATTGTCATAGGTCACCAACGGTCGGTACACCGGAGGATGCCGCCATCTCCTCACATGTCCCAATGGACGGTGCCTATGAAGGACAACAGCGAGCACAGAGTCAACTCAGAGGTACGTACCCACAGTTTACACAGAACACCATCCATACACAAAAGGTGGCCTGTATGTGTGTTGAGACTAGGCCTAGGTATGTGTGAGCAGTTGAAAATGAAGCCATGTGGGCCCCTGAAATGGCGGCTGCCTGACCTCTAAGGTGGGACAATGGGATGTGAGGTAACTGTGCTGGCGTTGTACAGCGTCGCGGTAGGCGGTCGAAGACCGCGACGCAATGCTGCATTGGTTAACATTTGACCCTATGGGTCCCAGGAGCCAATGACGATGTACGCCGGCGGTGGCGGTACGCACCACCGCAGACGTGACCGCCATTTTCTATCTGTTCAATCACTCGATACCTGATCTACGACAGGAGAAGACCTACACTGCAAGTGCTGCTGTGACCTCGGTCTGGAAGAGACAATGGCTTGTGCGTCTGGGGAAAGGGCCCCTGCCTTCACATCAGACTATTGGAGAAACTCGTGGATGGGGTCCTCCCCCAGTACAACCTACTCTACGGTCCTCCAGACAAACAGGTAAGTACACAGGGAGCATGTTGTATGGGCTATGCCTGTGTGGAGAGGGCTGGATGTAAGAAGGAAGGGGGCAGAGGGCTGCGTGCATGAAAGACGGTGAATGCATGTGCCACATGGCAAGGGTATGGGGGCCAATCAATTTGACGGTGCTGTTGGTAATGACTTCTCTTCTTCCCCTGTACATTTCATGTAGGTCAGCGACCACCAGAAGAATGATATTTGGCATGCCATCGCCAAGGACGTCCGGACCCTGGGGGTCTGCCACAGATGGAGCACCCACTGCCGGAAAAGATGGGAGGACATTCACCGCTGGAGCAAGAAGACGGCGGAGGCACAGCTGGGGATGGCCTCCCAACGTGGGAGGGGTACCCGTCGCACCATGACCCCCCTGATGTTCAGGATCCTGGCGGCGGCCTACCCGGAGTTGGATGGGCGCTTGAGGACATCACAGCAGACACAAGGGGGTGAGTACACTCTCATCCTGCTAATTTTGCGCGCAGTGGAGGTGTCTGGCTGGGGGAGGAGGGCTGTGGGTTTCCCTAGGCCAGGGCGAGTTCCGTAGGCAAGTCCCCTCCGTAAGGCAGGCCTTGTGGCACCCCAGCCCACCTCTGTAGAGTGAAAAGTACAGCTATTTATGCCCCTGTGTCATCTATGTGTGCAGATGTCGTCCATAGCCTTGTAGGCCATTTCCCAGGAATCGAACAGTGGAGCCCAAGAGTGCGGCGTAGTGCAGGGGGCTTCTGTGTCTGTCTTGTCCGCCAACGGTAGCGGTAATCCATGCACTCAACATGTCTTTCTTCTGTCACCCCCCCCCTTTTTGTGGTCTCCCTGTTCTTGTATGCATTAGCATCATCAGGCGGAGGAGCAGTGGCACCGAGCAGGAGGGAGCTGCATCCTACATGTCCCTGGAGGGCGAGACTACGGACTCGGAATTCACCAGTAGGACGGAGGGCGAGGGGAGCTCCACGGCGGGGACAGGAGGTGACACCAGCGACACGGACTCGTCCTCTGATGGGAGCTCCCTTGTGGTGGCGGCAATATCTGTGCCCCCTGGATCTACAGGTACAGCCGCCACCCCCCCCCTACCAGCACCGCCCTCCCAGCAGCCCCTCAGCCTTCGTCCCGTGCCCGCTCACCCAGGAGGGTTGGCATCACCTTCACCCCAGGTACCTCAGGCCCTACCCAGTCACCCCTGCTGCCCTCAGTGAGGAGGCCATTGACCTCCTCAGGTCCCTCACTGTTGGGCAGTCTACCATTTTGAATGCCATCCAGGGTGTAGAAAGGCAGTTGCAAAAAAAAAATGCATTCCTGGAGGGCATTCATTCTGGTCCGACGGCCCTTCACCGAGCTTTTCAGACTCTGGCCTCAGCACTGTTGGCAGCCATTGTCCCCGTCTTTAGCCTCCCTCTCCAACTTCCTCCACCCAGACCTAATCCCCTGTACCTCTGCCTATCCCAAGCACACCATCAGACCACCCTGCACACACCTCAACACACAAGGGAAGCTCATGGAAACATAAGCACCACACATCCCACAGGCACTCACGCAAGCAACACACACATGCAGATACACCAACATCCAATGCCTCCACTGTGTCCCCCTCCTTGTCGTTTCCCTCCTCCCTCCCACTCTCGTCTACACTCACACCTGCATGCACTACCTCTACAGCCACTACGTCCCTCACCAGCACACCCACCAGCACACCCCGCTCACGTGCAGTCACCACCATCACTGCCATTCACACGTCCCCTTTGTCCTCTCCCAGTGTGTCTGTGACGCCCCCTCCCGAGATACACAAACACAGGCACACACCCACCCAACAGCCATCCACCTCACGACAGCCTCCAGCGCATGCACCTTCACCCAAAGTCACCAAACGTACACCTCCTACTACCACCACCTCTTCCACTCCCAAACCCCCTCCAGCTAACCGTCCCAGTGTCTCCCAAAAACTTTTCCAGTCCAGCCTTGACCTTTTTCCCACACCTACCCCACCCCGTCCATCTCATAGGTCCCGAAGTTGCACCTCAGCCACAACATCTCCGGGACCAGTGGTGCCTGTAGTCACCGGTATGTGGAGTGCACCGGCCACCAGGACAGCCAGCGTAGCACAGAGCCACAGCTCAGACAGTCCCCCACCTGTGAAGCATCAGAAGTTGGCCAGTGCCCGGCAGGAGAGGGGGAAGACTCAGGCCACCAAAGCCGCTCCCAGGGGTCCCGTTGGGAGTGTGGAGTCAGCTGTGACACCTTCCAAGGTGGGGAAGGGCCACAAGAAACCCGGCAAGTCTGGGAAGAGCTGCACGGCGGAGAAGACCGCCATCATCCCCGCTGCCCAGGAGGCCACCACCAGCCCCAGCCCAGCTGCCCAGGAGGCCTCCGCCAGCCCCAGCCGCCCAGGATGCCACCGCCAGCCCCAGCCCAGCTGCCCAAGAGGCCACCGCCAGCCCCAGCACAGCTGCCCAGGAGGCCACCGCCAGAACCAGCCCCGCTGGGCCATGAAGGACCGCCAGCACATGCCCCGCTGGGCCATGAAGGACCACCAGCACAAGCCCCGCTGGGCAATGAGGAACCGCCAGCACATGCCCCGCTGGGCCATAAAGGACTGCCAGCACAAGCCCCGCTGGGCAATGAAGGACCGCCAGCACAAGCCCGCTGGGCCATGAAGGACTGCCAGCACATACCCCGCTGGGCCATGAAGGACCGCCAGCACAAGCACTGCTGGGCCATGAAGGACCGTCAACACAAGCACTGCTGGGCCATGAAGGACCATCAACACCGCTGAACAGGGCACCGCCATCTCAAGCACCGCTGAACAGGGCACCGCCACCTCAAGCACCGCTGAACAGGGCACCGCCAACTCAAGCACCGCTGAACAGGGCACCGCCAACTCAAGCACCGCTGAACAGGGCACCGCCAACTCAAGCACCGCTGAACAGGGCACCGCCATCTCAAGCACCGCTGAACAGGGCACCGCCAACTCAAGCACCGCTGAACAGGGCACCGCCAACTCAAGCACCGCTAGCCCATGAGCGGCAGGGGCACTGATACAACTGGGTCCGTCACGGGGTGAGTGATGCACTCTGGGCACCAGTCCCCCTCCAGAACCAGCGGAGAGATCCATCCACTACCTCTGTCCTTAACAGGATGAAGCATTCTGGGCACCATGCCCCCTCCAGAACCAGTGGAGACTGTTATCCACTTGAGAGACTGTGGCTTTGCACTCCCCAGGATTGAACAGTGGGCAAACCACCCACTGTAGAGACTTGAGAGACTGTGGCTTTGCACTCCCCAGGATTGAACAGTGGGCAAACCACCCACTGTAGAGACTTGTGAGACTGTGGCTTTGCACTCCCCAGGATTGGACAGTGGGCATGTGGCCCTCGTGGATTTGGCGTTGTGCACTCAAGCGGCTGAGGTGCCCCCCCTTTCCCTCCCCCTGAGGTGTCTGTTTTCTTGCTGTCTGATGCACCTGCATTGTTCTCTCCGTCATGGTCAGGGATCTTGTGTGGGCCTCGCCCATACCGTGTGGTCCCAGTGTTCCACGGACTTTCTTTGTGCAGTACCTGGACTACTATGCCTGGTATATAATTTGTACATGGTGTATATATATATTTCTGCCTACTTGTTTGTAATATATTCCGATGGTTACACAAATTTTCTTTGGTCTTTGCATTCTTCCGGGGGGGGGTTGGGGGGTGTAACTGTGATGTATTGATATGCATTAGTGTGTGTGTTGTAGTGGGTGAGGGTGGGGGTATTGCGTGTTTGTGTCCCTGTTTTTTGCCTCCCCCCTCCCCTGTGTCGTAGGTGCAGTACTCACCGTGGTCTTCGCCGCCGGCGTTCGTGCTCCTGGTAGAGGAGCAGGAAGACTATCGCAGGTAGGATTTGGACTTCCGGTTCCATGGTGTCCTCATTCCTCATGGAGTGTGTAGAGGTGAGCGTTTTCCCTTTGAAATTCCTGTTTCCGCCGTGTTTTTATCCGTGGTGAATCCGCCCCGGAAAAGGTGGCGGATTGGCCTGTCATAATAGTGTGGGCGATACATTGTCTCCCGCCTGTCTGTTGGCGGTTCCGCCGTGCTGTTTGTTTGTACAGCTGTGGCACTCTGAGTGTTAAAGTGGCTGTCTTTGTTGGCGGTTTCCGCCACAGTCGTAATTGCTATTTTTTTACCGCCGGCCTGTTGGTGGTCTTACCGCCGCTTTAACACCGTCCGCCAGGGTTGTAATGACCACCTTGGTGCCCTACTTGAAGGATGGAGTTAACATACACCAGGGGGCTCAGGGGTATGAAGTAGCTCCAGTGATTCGCAGGGTCCCTGAGGTGGATTGGGGAACTGGCATGTGGAGTCATATTCCTTGTGGTGAGAGTGACAGGGAGAGGGGTTCCCCCCAGGTAGAGGATCTGGTTGTAGAGTGTGGACACATCCCAGAAGAGTGTGAGTTGAGTGTCAGGGACAGTTAGGTATTGTCTCATCAGTCTAAGGAGGGTGATGTTGAGTACTTTTTCAAGGCTGAGTCACTGGATGGTTGGGTGAAGGGTATTTGGGTTAGCTCATGTGAGGAGCTGTGTGATGTGATTGCTGGAGAGCATATGTCCAGTCCTTGTTTTCCAGAGCTACGCCAACACCAGATGGAGTGTGAGTCCTCTGACCCCAGGGAACTTGCACTGGAGGCAGACCCCTGGGCGAGTACCAGTGGTTCTGAAGAGGCCTTTGGGGGTGCCCCTAAAGGGAGTGGTCTAGGTATTTCCAAAACAGGTGAGGTGGGAAAGGATTGCAGTGTCCCAGATAGGTCCCAGTGTTGTGGAATTGGTGAGGGATCCTGTGTCCAGTCTCAGAGGAGAGGGAATGGGTGTTGGCTGAGTCCTTGAGTGCCTGAGATCCATTCCCAGGTCATGGAGGGTTCCATGAGGGAACACCAGAATGGGAGCCTAGCCTGTACCATGGGGCCATCTGCTGAAGGAGACCCCATAGTGTCATGAGAACTTGGGGGCAGCTGTAGCCAGCATCCCACCGGTTCTGGTGTCTGGCAGTACCACTCCTAATGAGGGGGTGCGGAAATCCAGGCAGAGGACTGCGAGGGGTTATGGGCACCAGTGGAGAACCTGGAGGTTAGCTCTGAGGTCAGAGCCCCCCAAAAATGACCTTGGTGATACCATTTCTGTGCTGGGGGACCCAGGCTCTGCCAATTGGGCAGAGGTCAGGGGACCAGCACTAGCCAGACTCTTGTGTAGCCCTTAGAGAAGGAGTTTTGCTTCTCGGGGTAGGTGTGCTTACTAACAAGTCCTGGCTTGCCAGGCAGTGGACCAGCCTGAGGGTGGTTAGCATCCCTGCACTGGTGGGAGAATTGTGCAGGACTGCTTCTACAAGTAGCCTGACAATTCTGGACTCTGGGGGTGTCACTCCTAGGGGGAGGGTACAGAGCCCCAGAGGGGAGGACCAGTGTCAGGCTGTCAACCCTGACCTGGTGGAAGGGAGATTGGTCAAAGGGTGCCAGGCATCTGGGGCTACTGCCCCCACTCTCCACAGTCACTGTGGTTGGAGAGCCTTGAAAGGCCTAGGGCCTGGCTCACATTCCTGACAGCTTGTTGTGGACATTGTGACTTGCTGTCCTGGTGGACAAAGTTGCCCTGGGGTGGGGGGGACAGGAGCCACACCCCACGGATAGGGTGGGCAACACCATTGTGTTGGTCATTGTGGTACTGTCTGCCCCCTAGGATACATCTGTGAACAAAGTAAGGTTAGGTGCTGCACAGATGGTATCTGCAGATGAGGAGAAGGGTTTCCCCCTGGGTTTGCTTAGTGGGCCCCGAGAGTATGGACAGAGGGGATCCCTGCTGTTATGAGCCTGGTTCCCTGTTCTATCGCCCCAGTCAGGAAAGTCCATCAAGGTATTGATTGGCCTCCCCTGGCATTAGGCTGGTGGGGGGTTGTGTTGGAAATCTGTTTTTGCAGGGTCATTCATCCTGTTTTTTCTGACCTGTTTTTGTTGGCTTTAGGACTCTGGGCACTTTATCTTTGCTAACCAGTGCTAAAGTGCATGTGCTCTCTATGTAAATTGTATTGTTGATTGGTTTATCCATGATTGGCATACTTACTAGTAAGTCCCTAGGAAAGTATACTAGAAGTCCCCAGGGTCTGTTAATCAAATGCTACTAGTGGGCCTGCAGCACTGGTTGTGCTACCCACATGAGTAGCCCTGCAAACATGTCTCAGACCTGCCACTGGAGTGTCTCTGTGTGCAGTCTTAAACTGCCAGTTCGACTTGACAAGTGTACCCCCTAGCCAGGCCCAAACCTTCCCCTTCTATACATGTAAGGCACCCCCTAAGGTAGGCCTTAGGTAGCCCCATGGGCAGGGTACAGTGTATGGTAAAGGTGGGACATGTACTGATGTGTGTTACTTGTCCTAACAGTGAAATAATGCAAATTTAGTCTTCACAGTTGCAATGCCTGTCTTTCTCATAGGTTAACATGGGGGCTGCCTTTAAATAACTTTAAAGCGCAGATTCCCTCTGGGAACAGATAGAAATTTGGACTTTGGTGTCGATGAACTCACAATTTAAAAATACATATTTTAGGGAAGTTGGTTTTTAGATTGTTAGTTTGAAAATACCACTTTTAGAAAGTAGGCATTTTCTTGTTTAAACTATTCTGTGACTCTGCCTGTTTGTGGATTCCCTGTCTGGGTCAGTTTGACAGTTGGGCTGTTTGTGAATCCCCTCTAGACAATGAGACAAAGGGAGCTGGGGTGTAGCCTGCATGTCCTAGTGCTAGTGTGAAGGGAGAAGTGGTCATTTACACCTGAACGGGCTGTGCTTGCCCTCTCACAATGCATTCTCTAACCCCCTGGTGTGTGTCTGGAGCATAGCCTGGGCAAGCCAGGATCTTGTGAACAACAGAGACTTTCCTTTGAAGTAGGCCTACTTCAAAGGCAGAAAGGGTTATAAGAATTGGACCCAAAACCCCTGAAAATTAGATCACTTCCGGATTCAAGTGGAACCACTGCCAAGGAGAAGAGCTGAAGAGCTGAGGAGGAGTGATGCCCCTGCCTGTGATTGTGCTTTGTTGGGCTATCCTGCAGTTGCTGCTTCTGCCTATGAAAGAGGACAAAAACTGGACTTTGTTGTTCATTCCTGCTTGAGAAGAATCTCCAAGGGCTTGAGCTGAGCTTGCCTCCTGTTTTGAAGTCTCAGGGCCATCAAAGACTTCCTCTGCCAGCACCTGGACTCTCTGCTGAGACTCCTGCTCTGCCAACTGGTGTCCCATCCAGTCCCTGGGCCCTTGAAAGGTGAAGTTGGCAGACAAGAACTGAAAATCTACGCACAGAACGCCGTGCAGGGAAATTGTTGACGCACCATCTGCATGCGGCTGGTAAATGACGCGCCAGCGGCTAAAATTGACACTCTACCTGCATGCATCGTCGCTTGCGGCTGCTGATAATGACACAAATCCCACGCAGTGCAGTTTTCTAACACTGTGGGATAGTATTTTCCATGCATCATCCCTCACGTCAAAGTCAACCAGACTCTGCACGGATCTGAGGTGACCCGTCTGGAAATTGACGCAACACTCTCTTGCGAGGGAGAAAAATTATGCATCGCCTACCTGACCAGAGAAAAAAAGACGAACGGTCTCCCTTGAGAGGAAGGAATCAACGCATCACTGGCCTTTTCCAATGCATGCTCACCCATGCAGCATTATTTTTGACGCAAATCAGGAACTTTGTGAAAAATCATCATTTCCATTGTTTTCTGTGGAATAAGACTCTTACTCTTTTGAAATTTCATATTCTAATTTGTGTATGTTGGATTTTTGTCATTTTGGTCTTGATTGATCTAGATAAATATTGCCTACTTTTCTAAACTTGTGTAGTGTCCATTTTGTGGAGTTTTCACTCTATTGCTGTGTGCATTATTACAAATACTTCACACATTGCTTCTGAGTTAAGCTGTGTCTGTGTGTGCCAAACTACCAAGGGGTGAGTGGGGGTTAACCAGGTATGTTTCTCCTTTGCTCTGATTAGAGTGAGGGTCCTTGCTTGGACAGGGAGTAACCTGACTGCCAACCAAAGACCCCATTTCTAACAAGCTTCATATGCATATTGACACAATAAACACAAAATATTTTTAATAGCTATACAAATAATGTGTAATAATGATATTTTATAAAAAAGAAGGAGCACTGTCCCTGAAGATACCCTTCTATTACTAAATACCTACTATTATGAGTGCACTATTACATTCAGGACTTTATCATTTATTTCTGCATGTTAACAATAGCAGGGTGTAATACCACATTTAGCAGACACTGTTATGTTACAGCTCACACAATCCTTTAGTGTTCAGAGGTGTTTGGATTAGCTCTGGAAGGGTGCGTTTTGGCTCAGTTTTAGTATGCTGTGATGTGTTTAAACATGGTCATCTCTTAGACCTGTTCTCACTGTCTAAGCTACAAATGGTTTTGTGGCGAAATATGGATTTCTCTCTGCTAGTTACCCTTGCATTTATATCATGTTCTCAGCTTCAGACATGTTAAACATGACGTTTTGAGCAGCATGTTTCTAGGGCTCAGTATCAGACTATTGTACACAGTATTACCTAGGGTGAAATCCTGATTCAAATTGCTGAGATGCACAAAATGTGTCCAAAAGTGTTTTGGAGTGTACAACAATAGTGGAAGGTGCGTTTTGGTCAGGTTTCTCAAGGCAAATTTCAGAGAGAATGTGAAGGGCAATTTGAACAGGTTGCAGGTGGTTTGAGTTGTATTTGGCCATGTATGTGAAGATGTGTCAAGATGTGAAGTCTTTGGGTTCTTTGGCAGACAACACCATCCTATAGTGCCTATTTAGAATGTGCGATTTTGGGCCTTAATATATGGCTGTCCATAGTTCAGGTGAGAGTCTTCAGTTTGGATATATTAGGAATTAAGGGTGAGTTAGCTCAGTTTGCCTTTGAGTTTACTTCACCTGCAAAATGACAAAGGTGTTAAACTGCTTTCGTCACAGAGGTCTCTGCGTCACTTGCAATCCAGTTATAATCCTTCCATTATCACATAGTGAGCCATCAGCTGGCTTGAAGGAGCTGTAGAGAAGAGGGAAGGGGAGTGAAAGGGGGGTGAGGGGAGGAGAAGAGAGCAGAGGAGAGGAGATGAGAGGAGAAGAGAGGAGAGGATAGGGGAGGTGAGAGGTAGGAGAGGAGACAAATACATTAGATATAGAAGGAAAGGAAAGGCGGGGGAGGGGAGAGGAAATTATGGTTAGGGTAATATAAAGAAAGGAAAAGTGAGTTGAGAAGGGAAGGCAGCAGAAGGCAAGAGGAAGGAGTGAATATGACCACCTATGTCATAAAACAGATATGAAGGGTAGAGAGAGGACAGAGTAAATAGAAGAGAACCTTAACATTAATCTATATTGGACACCTTCTACATCACAATATTTTTAACACCCTTTCTAATCATTGATATTCTAAATGCACAAGACTAAGGCCCCCATTACGAGTTTGGCAGACGGCAGAGGCCTCCTGCCAAACTCATTCCTCCATCAGGCCTCCTGTGCGGCCTGAACACCGCCGGCCCTGTAAAGAGTTCACTGCAGCTGTTTCTGCCCGCTGGCCCTGCGGTGAACAGGGCCTTAACATTGACGCTGGCTCCTAATGACAATCTTTCCTTATTTTAATTTATACTGTGACTAAATAAAGTACAGTGTGATTGCACATAATTTAAACATCATGGGCCATATTTATACTTTTTGACGCAAAACTGCGCTAACGCAGTTTTGCGTCAAAAAAATTAGCGCCGGCTAACGCCATTCTGAACCGCCATGCGGGCGCCGTATTTATTCAATGATGTTAGCCGGCGTTAGCCGCCGGCGCTGCCTGGTGTGCGTGAAAAAAAACGACGTACACCAGACAGCGCCGGCGTAGGGGGATATGGAGCTTGGGCGCCAAAAAATGGGGCAAGTCAGGCTGAGGCAAATTTTTCGCCTCAACCCGATTTGCGCCATTTTTTTTGACTCCCAACCCCCATTGAAATGACTCCTGTCCTAGCAAAGACAGGAGTCATGCCCCCTTGCCCAATGGCCATGCCCAGGGGACTTTTGTCCCCTGGGCATGGTCATTGGGCATAGTGGCATGTAGTGGGGCACAAATCAGGCCCCCCTATGCCACAAAAAAAAAAAAAAAACTTACCTGAACTTACCTTAATGTCCCTGGGATGGGTCCCTCCAGCCTTGGGTGTCCTCCTGGGGTGGGCAAGGGTGGCAGGGGGTGTCCCTGGGGGCTTGGGAGGGCACCTCTGGGCTCCTTCCGAGCCCACAGGTCCCTTAACGCCTGCCCTGACCAGGCGCTAAAAAATGGCGCAAAAGAGGCCGGACGTCATTTTTTTTGACCCGCCCACTCCCGGGCGTGAATTTTGCCCGGGAGTGTAAATATGGCACACATGCCTCGGAGTCAATTTTTTTAGACGGGAACGCCTACCTTGCATATCATTAACGAAAAGTAGGTGTCCACGCTAAAAAATTATGCAAACTCCATGGACTTTGGCGCTAGACGCGTCTAACGCCAAAGTATAAATATGGAGTTAGTTTTGCGTCGGAATTGCGTAAAAAAAAACGACGCAATTCTGGCGCAAAACGAGTATAAATATGCCCCCATGTGTCTTAGCTATCATTTCCCAAATGCTGAGTGTTCTAGAGCTATAATATATTTGAGGTAATAGCTCCGGCTCAAAATGCCACACAATCAACAAACTTCACTCCTAAAACCAACTTGTTTTCTCTACCCTATCATGTACTAGTATTCTCCAGCACCTTCCTCATACTTACCTTCTCTTGACACAAATGAACTAATGATTGAGGAGAGCACAGATAAGGAAAAGAAAAAGCATGGGTTGGTAGTAAAAAAGAAGAGAAAGTACTTTGGGAAGGGAAGGTTATATGAGGAAGGGCTAGAAAGGTGAAGAGAGGAGAGAGGAGAGGGACGCTTATAGATTGGATACACAGGAGAAGACAGAGAACAAAGGAAAGAGAACAAAGCATTAACCTGGATCTACATCGGACACCTTTTAATTCATTTTATTTTTACACAATTACAATCAGCGATTTGCAGAGTGTAGAATGCACACTAAGCTAATCTAGGCTGGTTGAGGCTACGCAGAACGTACAGGACCCTGGATAACTGATTGATCATAATGTAAGAATAAACTGCCAACTACAAAAGCTTCAGTTTCAGCTATCAGCATCACACTCAAGAAATTATGGCTGGCCAGTTTGAACATATTTGGAAGATTCCTAGCTTTTGTTTTGTTGTGTCGTTTACGTTTTGAATTTTACATCATTATTATTCCTTGGTCTTGTAAGGCTTTTTTGTCACAGACTCTTATTAAGTGGTACTTTGTGGCCGCTGTTTTACACTGTTAATTATATAGTGATGTATTTTCTTTATCCTGCTTGTAAAGATTTTAAGTAATCATAAAATAAAGCTTACAGGTTGTTACTGCTTTGTGAGAGCGAGAGGCATGCATTTTCACAGAGACTGGCACTAACATCTCGTTCATACATAAACAATGGATCTGAAAATGTATGCATCCCTGAAATGTGAATAAATATAGGCTAAACAAATAAAAACTAAGTCATACATTGGATACAAGGTGGGGCAAAGAAGAGAGAAAAGAACATGACATTTACTTAAATTGGACACCTTCTATGTAATTATATTTTAACACCATTGTAATCACTGACTTTGTAACTGTACAATACAAAGTAATCTAATCATTACATATTGTAACG
This sequence comes from Pleurodeles waltl, assembly GCF_031143425.1. NCBI lineage: Eukaryota > Metazoa > Chordata > Amphibia > Caudata > Salamandridae > Pleurodeles > Pleurodeles waltl. The sequence goes on from NC_090436.1 coordinate 846,655,673, forward strand.
GGTATTGGAACTATATAATGTGCAGTATAAGTGCACACAAATTAAACAGCCTACAGTCTTGACACTCTAATATACTTTGGTGTCATAACTCTGACACAAAATGCCAAACGTATCTAGGGCCATATTTATACTTTTCGACGCACAACTGCGCCAACGCAGTTGTGCGTCAAAAAATCTAACGCCGGCTAACTCCATTCTGAAGCGCCATGCGGGCGCCATATTTAATCAATGACGTTAGCCGGCGGAGCTGCCTGGTGTGCATCAAAAAAAATGACGTACACCAGGCAGCGCCGGCGTAGGGGAATATGGAGCTTGGGCGTCAAAAAATGGGGCAAGTCAGGCTGAGGCAAAATTTTCAGCTCAACCCGATTTGCGCCATTTTTTTTAACTCCCAACCCCCATTGAAATGCAAAGACAGGAGTCATGCCCCCTTGCCCAATGGCCATGCCCAGGGGACTTATGTCCCCTGGGCATGGTCATTGGGCATAGTGGCATGTAGGGGGGCACAAATCAGGCCCCCCTATGCCACAATTTGTTTTAAAAAAAAATACTTACCTGAACTTACCTTAAGTTCCCTGGGATGGGTCCCTCCATCCTTGGGCATCCTCCTGGGGTGGGCAAGGGTGACAGGGGGTGTCCCTAGGGGCATGGGAGGGCACCTCTGGGCTCCTTCCGAGCCCACAGGTCCCTTAACGCCTGCCCTGACCAGGCGCTAAAAAACAACGCAAAAGCGGCTGGACGTCATTTTTTTTGACCCGCCCACTCCCGGGCGTCATTTTTGCCCGGGAGTGTAAATACGGTGCACATGCCTCGGAGTCATTTTTTAGACGGGAACGCCTACCTTGCATATCATTAACGCAAAGTAGGTGTCCACGCTAAAAAATGACGCAAACTCCATGAACTTTGGTGCTAGATGCGTCTAACGCCAGAGTATAAATATGGAGTTCGTTTTGCGTCGAATTTGCGTAAAAAAAAACTGACGCAAATCCGGCGCAAACGGAGTATAAATATGCCCCCTAATTTTTATTGATGAACCCAGTTTTTCCACTGCTTCTCCTGCACAAGCACGGAACACCGTCTTCCTCTTGTTTTTCTCCCTGTGATGCAGATATAGGAATGGGTGAGGAGATGCGAGGTTGGCAGGGTAGAGAAGGGATAGAAGAGGAGAAGAGGGAATGTTGTACATTAAATATAGAAGGGTAGGATTTATGGGATGACAGAGGAGAGGGGACAGAGCATAAATTGACTACATTGGACACCTTCTACCTCACTTTGGCCCAGATTTAAGAGGACCTAGAGCCATTCCAACGCCACATTAGTGTAATTCTTTTTATACTATTGTGGTGTTGGAAGGCCAAAAATGCCTCACCATATTTTCAAAGTGGCGCGATGCTTGCATTGTGCCACTTTGTAACCGCTTGCACCACATTATGCCAGCGCCAGGCATAATGTATGCAAGGGGGGCATTCCAACGCTAGGGGGGGTGGAAAAATGGTGCCAGGAAATCTAAGAGATTTCTTTGCATCATTTATATCATCATTTTTAACACCTGCTGAGATTAAAGGGAGGCTCCCATTGTTTTCAATGGGCCTCTGGGTGCTTTGCAGGATTAGTGTCACCATTTTTTACGCTAAGCATGCAAAGCGTTGGACTAGTTAAAAACATTATAATGCTAGCACCCCCGACTACCGCTGTGGTGCGCCATATTTTAAATACGGCGCACACATGGTGGTGATAGGGTGCAGCGTCACTTTTCATAAATCTGCCCCTATATTTTCAACACTGTTATAGTTAGGGCTCCCACATTTATGGTATTTTTGGACATTTACCTCTGTGTTAATCCATATTTAATTTTTCTTAATTCCATATGCATTTATCCACACATTAGTTTGGGATCTGTGAAAAATTAAGCTCAAACTAGTAAATTGCTACATTTATATATTGATAAATGTACTCTCTTAATTGAATGCCCAACAGGGTTCTATGACACTAACCCCCACAGATGATAATTCAGTACACATATAACACCAAGCCACTTTTAATAACAATCTTGTGCATATCTACAGCTGTTTAAGCATCATTACTAAATTTTCTTTTTTATCATCCTTACTTGTCAATATGCTCTGCTACTGGCCTGGCAGTCATGACTGACATCATTTAAAATCACTCCAAAACAACCTAATTTCCCTTTTCATCCACATCTAAAAATAAATACACAGAGAAGTAATTGTTTTTCAGTCTGTATTTTTCTGTAAAAGATCAGTAAACATGGAAAACATAGAGCTCTAATTATAACCAGTGATTTTCCAACATTACAAAACACAGAGAGCTAATCAGGCATGTTTCATTTTAAAGCAACTGATGTAACCAAATATTAAAAATTATATTTGTCTGCATCTTAAACAAAACATTTCCTTATTAGTTCCTTAGTTTTCCCTAAAGTGCTTACGCCCTGATTTATACTTTTTGTTGCTAAAAATGACGTTAGCCGGGTAGGGCTGGTGGTATGGAAGAAGGCGGTTTTGCACCAAAAAATGACGTTACGCTGGAAAAAAGTTTTTAAAAAATTACTCTAACCAGCCTAGCATCATTTTCTGATGCAAAACTATCCATACCACATGACTCCTGTCTTATAAAAGACAGGAGTCATGCCCACCACCCCAATGACCAGCACAGGGGACCAGGGTCCCCGGGCATGGCCATTGCACCCAGTGCCATGGAAGGGGGCCCATTTTAGGGTCCCCAATAACACTTAAAAAAATACTTACCTGTACTTACCTATACTTACCTGAGAGGACAAGCCTGGGCCCAAACACTGCAGCTACCCTCATTGTCAAAACAGGTATTATTTTGACAGCAAATATGGATGTCCAAGCATATTGAGGCCTTGAGTGTTGCAGGCTCTAGGCCAAGCCACACTAGTGAGATAGCATTTTAATCAGGAGAGTTGTGGAATTACCGGGTGGTTAGATTTTTTTGCATTGTCACAGATTCCAGAAGTTTCTGTCAAAGAATTGTGAGGAACGTGTGATTTTAGCTAAAATTTGAGGTTTGCAGGGCATTGTGAGTGAAAAAATGTTGTGGGAATGATACAAGGCACATCACAGTAGCACCTATCTGTGTCTAGTGTTCACAAATGTCTGGGTTTGGTTGGTTTCCCTGGATGGGGCCGAGCTTTGGCCAAAATACTGAAGCTACCCACATTGCCAAAACAGATCTTCGATGTGAAAGATTTAAGTCTTTGTTTTGCATTTTACGGCTTTTTGTGTTGTCAATTCTAAGCACAGCCACATACGTAGTGTAATTTTCTATCAGGAGGCATGTGGGAAAACAGAATGGTATAACATTTGTTATTATAGCAAACTGCCCTCTGAATCACATGACAGTCCATGGACCCCAAAATTCAGATGTGTAAAAAATACCAACTATTCCTAAGATCAGTATCTTCTACACATTTAAAAAATACATGGAATTTCCTCGTGACATTTTTTCATTCACTTTATTTTATCATACAAATGGATGCATGTGCTGAACAGAATGAAAAATCATTTTTTGGCTCTTGATATCACATGTTTTTGCTAACAAACACCATATAATCCTATGACTACATGGGCCTGATAAACTAAATGATATGCCACTTTTGGAAATCTGTGAATGAAACAAAAAAGAAAAAAAAAAGAATACTTAGGGAATGATTTACATTTTGGTAGAAAGGATACTCCACTGCAACAGCGACAGAGAACTCTTGTCCCCAACAAAATGGTCCATCCACTAAATTTAAAGCTGGCACATCATCGCTTGGCGATGATGGAGACTACTCTGTTTCGGTCTTGACCAAACTTCTGAATTGGCTAGATGGTGTAATGGCTGTTGGAGAACTGGCTGTTTGTCTGCCCACCCAATTCAAACAGGAGGGAATATCGCTGTTTTTTTTCTGTCCATCATTGCCAGGGAAACCTGGCAGTAAAAATGTAAAAATACCCCTATTACTATCAGAAAGGACTCCCATGGTGAGGGGGGCACTGTTGGGATTTTTGTAAAAGACAAATCCCATTTTCGGATTTTGTTTTTGAAAAAAGAAACTTTGTAAATTTGCCATACGACACCGTTCGTTCACTGGAGATATCTTCATAATGTTACCAGGGAATGCTTTAAATTTCTGTTTGTTCAATGAACGTTCCTATGGGTATCACTACCTCTGCCAGGGAACTCACCCTGGCAAAGAAGGGTCCGATTGCCTGCAACTAAATCAGGCCCTGAGCCATTAATATTTTTTCTTACTTATTTAAACAAATATATATTTCCATGATTAGTTTCTTTTAGAAAACTATACGCCATATAAACAAATGGCTCCTTACTTAATTTGTAATATGGTCTTCTTTTTGGAACTGTAAAATTTTCTGGATTCACGCATGTTTATCCCCTGTTTCCTCCACAAATTGCATGTAGGTTAAAACGCAAACAATAGGAACATTTTACTATTATTTAGGAAAATGCAACAACTGTGGTAAATAAACTGGCTTTCTTATATAACTCTGCTTGCTCCTGAAAGCTGAGAAGTTGGTTATGTTAGTACAGCAACTCTTTTACTGATGCCATTATTGGAAAAATACAATTTCTTTCACAGAACCTTTTCCCATTTTTCAGTAACAAAGTACAAGTTTGCTATTTTCTAGGTCCACTCTTGGGAAAATCTTGAGTACCTTGAGGATCCCTGACATGTTGGAAGAAAAGGACAAATGTTTGACCTTGATACCTTTTATGGAATAAACGTTATGAAGATCACAGTGTGTAGTGCCTCAAACATTCAAAAATGACTCTGCACGGGGGTGGAAAAGCCATAGCTGCCGAGGGGCTAGAAATACCCTTCTAATACTAAATGCATACTCTTGCTACTGTGTTTTGAAGATTAACACTTTCTACCTTTTGTGTCATTTAAGATCAGCTGGTGTTAGACCTGTCAGCCTTATGGTGGTCATCCCACAAAACTTTTCTTTTGCTTCCACTTTTTGCTGGTTTTCATTTTTGTTTGCCTTAGCACACTTTACCACTGCTAACCAGTGCTGAAGAGCTTTTGATCTCTCCCCGAAACATGGTAAAATAGGTTTATACCTGATTGGCATGTTTAATTTATTTATAAGTCCCTTGTAGAGTGGTATGCCATATACTCAGGGCCTGTACTTTAGTGCCACCCATTTAAATAGCTAATTAAACCATGTCTCAGGCCTGCCATTGCAGACTAAATGCAGTTTTACACTGCCAATTTGGCTTGGTAATAAAACCCCTTTGCCAATCATTAAACTCCCCATTTATGACATATAAGTTATCTCTAAGGTAGGCCGTAGGTACCCCATAGGGCAGTGTCCATTGTAATTAAAAGGTTAAACATGCACTTTTAAGTTTTTTATGTTTTTTCCTGGTAGTGCAAAGCTCCAAAATTTGTTTTTCACTACTGTGAGGTCTACCTCACCCCTAGGATAACGTTGGTTTGCCTTATTGCAATAAATAAGTGCTAACTTTTGATAGGGTACAGGAAGCATTTCATGTTTGGAGGCTGAGAAATTGTAATAAAAAATCCTCTTTAACGGTAAAATGGCTTTAAAGCTACTGTGGGGATTCTGGTGTGTTGTGTGTTATGGTTGTGTAACATTACTGTCTGATACAGTCACAAAACAAACTGTCATGGGTCCAGTCAAGCTCATTTGTAAAATCTTTAGCTCAGCCATGAGTATCTGTGGTTTCAATCAGTAAGGCTTAAACAAAAAACTAGTGCAAAACATTTAGAAGCACAAAGCAATGAAATAAGAATGTCACACAATACAAAATACATCTGACACCAAGTTATAAAAATAGAATATATTTTAATAAATGTTTAGACACCAGAATGAGCAAAATCTATGGAGTATTCCAGATATAGCGATTTTTAAGTAAAACGTAAATCTCAGCGTTTTAGTCCAAAGCACAAACAAGCTGTTACATCTAAAGTTTTGAAATTTTCTAAAAGTTTGAAAGAATTGTGTTTGGCTAGCCTGGCCCAAGTAGGTTGACCAAATCTGGCAGGGAGATGGTCAGGGGAACCAGAAAGGAGTAGTTGGAAACCTACCTTGTTACCAAAGTAGTCTCAAGTCTAGCTCCATATATCAAGCTTGTATAGACTTCAATGGAGTAGTCCTGATGCTGGCGATGCAGAATGCTGAAAATGCTGAAGAATGCTCTGGGTGCTGTGTAGGTGATAGGGATGTCCTTGCAGTTATTCCTCAGTCCGCCTGTAAGGTGGGACAACTTTGGCTACAGGGGTCAGTTTACCTTGAAGTTTTCTTTGAGGCAGTAGAAGGCTAGCTACAGCTGGGATAACGATCTCTGTTCACAGCAGGTTCAACGGTATCCTTTGGTGAAGTTTGGTGTCCCTCTTTTGTAACCAATCTGGACTTAGATGACACTCCCAGATCGCGCACACTTAGGTGCAACGTTTGCCATAAATGATCAATCCCTTGGGTCGCCCAGCGACAGTCAGGGCTGATTAGCAGAATGTGGCTACTGACCTATTGTTATGACGTGCTCATCATGCACTGTCTGTAAACTCACCATATAATGGATGACACCTTAAATCTCCCTCCCTTTCACTTTATTGTGTCCTGATTTTATGAAAAATATTGTATTTGCATGAGCACAATGTAATTTGGTCTGAGCATATTAAAAATGTAGTAGGTTGTGTGTGCTTAATGTAATAAATGAGTGCAAAAACGTTTCTTCCATCTCGTGAACAATGACTCATTCCATGCTTTTGCATTTTACCAAACTCAGTTTCAGCACGTGTGGAGGCCACTGACTCCTTCCGCCCCCCCATGCCTAGCAACATGAGAGCGTGTTAATTTAAATGGCACCCAAGATCGCTCTCATTGCTTGGCTCTGAGTACCTTAACTTCTGCCATGGTCCCCATTCTGTCTTCCGGAAGACTTGAGGCTTCCTGTTCCAGGTCGCAGTCTCTCTTCGCTCGATTGCAAATCAGCTTTTTGGCTCCAGAGGAGCAGCCAGAATTTCCTGTTGGATTAGAAAAGAACAAATATTAGTAAGCTTACCTCTCGCGCCCCGCGCTCTGGAGAGAACAGGTTAGTGTTTAACTGGTACATTGACTGCAAAGGCTTTGTTAGTGGCACTTCATTTTTTATGGTTTGTTGGTGACATTTTGGATTCAGGAATGTGTGGCTTATCAGAACTGTTGTTTAAAGGTGCAAATCACAAAAAGACATATGAATGAAAGACACCTCTGTAGTAATAGGCACTCCATAACAGTCAAGCTCTTAATAGACAACAAGTTTTGTTTGGTCATTTCTTGAACTTTCTTGTGTTGATTGTTTAAGTCACCTAATGACATTTTCAACCGCCATAATAAGTATGTGATGCCCACTTGTAATTAAGGGAGCAAGCTACTTAAAGGCAATTGTTTGAAGATTCCCTAAGCTGAGATGTGTAACAGGTTCATGGTGCCTTTCACTTCAGGAGATGAAACAGATAATGCCTTGGTGAGTGTGATTGTTACTTGTTATCAAGAATCAAGTAAATTACTAGAATGGTGGTAGTAAAGTTTAATGTCCTAATTCTGTTTGTTTTCTCTTGCCCAGAGTCCCACTGACCAAAAGCTAGGAAGCACCATATCAGAGTTGCAGTCATAGAATCAAAGCAGTCCAGTTTTTGTCTTCTTTTTTCATTCCCACCCCTATCTCCTACCCTTCCCCCTCTGAACTATTCGCTCACACTCTCTGTCCCTCAAGTGTGGAGGGCTGGTCCAAAGGGGTGTGGATGCTCCTGCTGAAGCCTAGATTTCAGGTGAATGCCCCTGGCAGGTGTGCGTTTTTTTTTCAGCCTTGATCACCCTAGTGTTGTTTCCAGGAAGTCAGCCAACTGACCCTTGGAGTCACTTCTTTGATCTGCGGCTCAGGAGTGACTTTTCCATGAGACAGGAGCCACAGGTACAGTCCTTTCGTTGCTAGCCCAACGTGCGGCAGGTGCAGTCCAGCAGAGGTTGCAGACTGTCTTGCCAGGTCCAGGGGTCAGCAAAGCAGTCCTTCTTTTTTCCTTTCTCCTATTCCATCAATAGATGTGGTTCCGGGTGCGAGGGGTGTCATATTTATGCCCATAAAGTGCCTTGGGGGAATGATGCAGCCACTAACCAATGAGCTATCAGAATCCCTCCCACTCTGTGATGGCATCTGGCTATGTGTGCCATCTAGCAATCCCAGAGAGCACTAATCTGCCCATACTGAAGATGTCTGAACCCTTTCTTGGATGTGGAGTGTTTGGTATCCACCCATAGTGGTGTGGCTACCTGTAGGCTACACACCCACAGGAAAATCAGTTTGGCCACTGGTTTCCCCTCTCTGTTCCCGCCACTAGCCTGCCTACTTAAACAAAGGTCATAATCGGTGATGTGCTTCCCTGCTGGTTGTATGGCACACATCCTAGTTTTATTCTCTCCCCCTAGGCTGTATATGCCTCACGTGAGCGCTGCAGCTGACGTCAACTCTCCAAGCCTCGCTTGGGGCGCCCGTCCTTATTCAATCCAATAAATCATTCTGTATGGTAATAGTCATTCTTTGTGGAGCAGCAAGGTCAGATATTCCAGCCCTCCAATGGTACCCTCCCCATTGTGTGTTTTCTTTGGTCCTCACCTATGCAGCGAAGTCTAATATTATAGTCTAATATTATAGCGTTCCACACTTATCCAGCAATCGTGCATCCTGTTGGATTGCGGTTGTTATCCACCCTTTTTGACACACACAGACACACACCTGTTGACATGCTGAAACCAGAACGGCCCTTTTGAAGTGCAATTCAGAATTCTGTCAGGTTATAGAGGTAAGTCTCAGATCTCTTCCATGCTTTCCTTGGATTGATTGACTGTGTTTTTCTCACTAACACCCTCTCCTTGTCACCTAGATATAGCATGTACCAGAGGTTATAAACCAGTTATTGATCCAATCTCATGCCAATTAATTGCTGGCTCTTTATAAGGAGGTAAGCTGCCTTTCCTGCTGTTCTATCATGGAAATACGTTTTTAATGTGGACTGAGATTGTTTTACTACAGATTATTTTCATATATTTTCTTTGTTTCGTGACCAGGTACAGTGCAATGTTCCCCTTATAAGTAGACACTACTTATTTGTACCTTGGTGTGTGCACTTGATGATGTTTTTTTGTTCTTCAGAGTAGGTGGGTGTACCTTGATCCTCCTTTGAGTAATAACGTTTCATGCTCTTTTAATTTTTCAGGCTCTCATATGATTGCGTTACCTTTCAGGCATCCTTTTCATGATTTTGTCCTGATGAGGCCCCAGATTGGCTAGAGGGTCCTAACCTCAATTATGCCTTAACAAATCCAATAATGTGGCCCTTTGAATTTCAATGGAGCAGATAAATGAACATTACTCAATTTGGGTGATTTGTGTCCTATTTTTGGAAACCTTGTTTGATTTGTACATTATAATTTACATATATATGTGTTCAATGTTGATTGAGGGCATTGTGTAACTTTATGTGTACCCTGCAAAAATGTATGTGTTTAACATTTTAACCTTGCATCTGATTGTTCTTTACATAATAGTATGGGAGTTACCTTCCTGTCTGTCTGTTCTGCTGCCGTACTATTTGATGCCATTGTGCTGGTCTTCATTGAATCTATGCGTATTGCAAATAAGAACGACTGTTGTTTTAAAAATAGTGATCTAGCCCAAGTTCGTACTAGGCAGGGTTGTCTTTGTTTATGTGTGCAAATATTAGAGCGGTGGCTGCACGGCAAGGGGGATGCTTCTAAGTGTATCTCCATACTTTCCTGTGCCTCTACAGAGTTTATTCACAACCAACAGTAGAATGACAGATGGCGAGGCTCAGCTTTATACAGATGTTTATATTAAAAAAATATAGAGTGGCCTTTCATTTTTTACCACACAACCAAACAGACAGGCTAGCCCTGGACAAATATTAATAGAGAAACTTGAATAAATGAAAAAAGAAACATGTGAGGGCGCAATTATATGCCAGCATGTTCACAGAATATCTAAATGCAGGGATCATCCCCCAAGGATTGATAGTGAGGAATGTCCCTGGTGTTTTCAGGGATGACAAGAAGTTCAAAAGCAGACTCAGTAATATTTCAATCACATGTTCACTGGATGGTACCTGGGGTGGTAACACTCAAAAAAGAACTTAAAGAGATAGAGGCCCTTGAAAATAAACTTCTAAAAGGGGATGCTTCAACTGAAGCTAAACAACTACTTACACATTTGAATAAAACAATAGATGAATGTAACAGTTCTGAAGTAAAGAATAAAGCAGATAAGGGCAAATAAGCCATTAAAAATTATACAAAAGCCTCTCAGTAATTGAGAAAGGACTATTTTTCTACAATTCCTGCTCAAGATAAACAATACATTTGAGAAGGCATAAGGAGGATCAGGCTGTTACTTTCTCTGATTCATCAACAGGTTCAGATGACTTGGACCTAGAGAGGGACCTAGTTGCATGCAACACATCCAGGCCAGCCTTTTTTGAACCAGGGACACAGAGACAGGGGCAGAAAAAGGGGCAGACAGTGGCAACAGCCCCCAGGAGAGAGCCAGGTGAGGAGAAGGTTTGACAGATGGGGCCCTCAGGAACCTTAACTACATTGATTAACTCTAACAGTCACCAATACCCATTTTCAGCTTGTCCAAGCATACCCTGTCTTCAGCAGAAATCATTTTACAAAGTAAAGGTTTATCTTTTGCTATTACTGAGAGAACTGATTTTTTTCAATTGAAAAAAGAAATATTGCAATTCTTTTGCAAGATAAGAGTTCATATATTTTTTACAGAAAGGAGTGACACAATTTTGAACTCTATAACTGGTCTCAGACCTCCATCCTCTTTTTATCCTTCCAACTTTATGATGCCCCCTGGAGGTTATTATTTTTGAAAGACTGATTTTGAAAGGTCTTGATAATTTGTAGACCTCCAAAGAATTTGTTTCATGCAACATTTCATTTGATGAAAGACAGGCTTTGAGCAAACTGAAGAAGGATAAGTCCCTAGTCATTAAAACAGCTGATAAGGTGGGTGGGATTGTCCTTCAAGATTTTGATAATTATGACATTGAGGTGTGCAGACAAATTTCTGATGTAAAACATTACACCAAACTCTCATCTTACCCTTTAGATTGCATCAGAACAGAGAATTTGAAACTCACTTTTGCAGGTAAAGAACAGGGATACATCTCTGGAAAAAAATCTGTATCTCTATAAGGATAATCCTAGAACTCCAGGTCTCTATATCCTGCCCCAATTCACAAGGATAACCTAAACCCTTCCGGATAGACCCATTTTATCTGGGTGTGGGTCTATCCTAGAACCATTAAGTGAACACATCAATTTCTTTATACAGGTGTATGGCCCCCAACAGGAAACCTATTTGAGGGGTACTGGATGGATGTCCCTTGATAATAATAATGTCTGGTTAGTTACTTTAGATATTGCTTTTTTATATACCAACACCCCACAGGAAGACAGTATCATTATCATTGAAAATCTCCTGAACCAACTGCCGCAACCGTTAAAAGTACCCACAGACTTTATCACCTCTCTGCTTCGAATTGCATCACAGAGGAACAATTTCAGGTGCAGTAATCAATATTTCCAACAGTGTTCAGGCACCCCAATGGGAGCTATTTTTGTCCCAAATCTGTGAAATATCTATGTTGATGATTTTGAATACTGACATGTCCTGTCCGCCACTACTAGATTTCTGGACAACATTAACTGTTGGAAATTATATATTGATGATACTTTCATAATTTGGTCAGGTCCCCAACAAGAACTGCAGGACTCTATTATTTATTTACATGAGGTTCAAGAAGATCTCTATTTTTCCTTCTCCATCAATGATTTTAAAATTGCTTACCTGGTCCTCACGATCACACATAGGCAAGGTGAACCATATACAAGCCTGTATCACAAACCTACAGACAGAAACATTTTACTTTCCTATTAAAGCTATCATCCAAGGGCCCTTAGAGATGGCCTACCATTTGGTCAATTGCTGCATCTCTATAGGAACTGCTCACTGAAAGAAGATTTTAAAAGGGGCATACATACTGCAAGAAAGACTTCTCTCCAGGGGTTACCCTAAAAAAAAGTGTAAAGACAGGAATGAAACGAGCATGGTACTGTCCCAGAGAAGAGTTGCCACATACTAAAACAAAAACACGGTTAGAGAGGCTGGAAAGTGTGACAATTTTTTGTCCTCAAACTAATAAGATCCAGAAATTTGTAAATAGGAATCGGCATATCCTACAGAGCATTGATGATTCATTGAGACCACCCATGCTTGCATTTAAAAAGGGCAAGCGTATTAAGGACCATCTTGTTCATTCCACTACAAAGGGCATGCCCCCAAAAACAGATGTTTCAATCTTAGATACAGCAGGGGGCCTTCCATCACCTGTATGTGATGATCACTGTGGAAAATGTGCAGCCTGTCTCTTCACTTTTGATACTTAGGCCCATATTTATACTCTGTTTGCCCCAGATTTGCATCATTTTTTTACACAAATCTGTTGCAAACTTAACTCCATATTTATAGTATGACGCTAGACATGTCTAGTGCCAAAATATTGGAGTTAAAGTCATTTTTTGCCTGCGGAAAACTACCTTCCTTAAATGGAATGCAAGGTAGGCATTCCAGGGCAAAAAATGACTTAAAGGCCCTAGCACCTTTTTTATCCTCCCATGCAAAAATCACGCACAGGAGGAGGAGGCCTTAAATAATGGAGCTAAGGCTGCTTAGCACCATTATTTAATGCCTGGGTTAGGGTAGGCGTTAGGGGACGTGTGTTCCTTTTTCCATGGTCAGAGACCATTGAAACAGCCCACAGGTGCCCCTCCCTGCCCCCTGGGACACCCCTACCCACCCGCACCCACACCTGGAGTACACCTAAGGATGGGGGTACCCATCCCAGGTAAGTCCAGGTAAGTATATATATTTTTTGGGGGGAAAGTGCCATAAGGTGGCCTAACTTGGGCCCCCCTACATGGCACTGTGCCCAATGGCCATGCCCAGGAGACATAAGTCCCCTGGGATTGGCCATTGGGCTGGGGGGCCTGACTTCTGTCTTTACTTAGACAGGAGTCATGTCCATGGGGGTTCTTTCATGCACAACCTCCAGTTTCCCCTACGCCTGCCCCACCCGGTTAGCGTCAATAATTTTGACACTAACTGGGCCGTACCGCTGGTTAGCGTAATAGCTTAAATATGATGCCCGGCTGGCATCCAGGAATGACGCTAGTCAGCAGTATACTTTTTGACGTAAACCTGTGCTCACGCAGGTTTGCGTCAAAAAGTACAAATCAGGGCCTAAGACCTTTGTACATGCCTCATAGAAAATTGTTTTGAAGTTCTTCTTGAGCCCTAATTCAAACAATGTGGTGTATGCTATATAGTGTCCCTGTTCACTAATTTACATAGGATGGACATCACAACCTATGAAGCCTCGAATCTGTCAACATTGTAGCCGAATTAGGTGTTCTGTGAGTGTTGCACCGTTGGCACCACACTTTCAAGAAGAGAATCATTCGGCTGACAAATTGAAGTGACAAGTGATTGAAAGTGTAACAATCCCCGAAATTCCATTGCTATGCTTAGAAAAAAGCGAAGTGAAGTGGATGGAACCCAGTAACTCCATCAACCAAGGACTGAGTACAGCAGAGGAGTGGCATGGATATATAGCTGAGTTGGCTGATTGAATGATCCAGTGGCTCACATGCTCTCTTTAGGTTGCCTAGATCTTGTCAAGATGTTGCTGAGGTCATTGAGATATTGTGTAGGTGAATATATTGTTATTCATTTTTTGGATTCAGTTTTTTCATCAGAACAGCCCTTTTGGAATGCGATCCTTAGGTCCATCTGCATGCACTCCTCAGAATTCTGTCAGGTTATATACAGGTTAGTCTCAGCTCTCTTCTGTGGTTTCTCTGCATTGATAGACCATGTTTTTCTCACTAACACCTTCCCCTTGCACCTTGATATACCATGTACCAGAGGTTATAAACGAGTTATTGATCCATTCTCGTGCCACTTAATTGCCAACTCTGGATTTGTTTTTAAGGAGATAAGCTGCCTTCTCTGCTATTCTATCATGGAAATGCATATTTCATGAGGACTGAGATTATTTTATTGCAGATTGTTTTCATATTTTGTTTTGATTTTTGGCCAGATACAGTGCAAAGTTCACCTTGTAAACAGACTCTACCAATTTGCACCTTGGTGTGTGCACTTGGTGGTGTTTTTTTGTTCTTTATAGTAGGTGGGTGTACCTTGATCCAGCTTTTAGTAATACTTTTTCCTGCTCTTTTAAATTTTTAGGCTCTCATATGATTGTCTTCTCTTTCACAGGTCCCTTTTATGACTTTGCCCTCATATTGGTTAGAAGGTCTAAATGCTGTTGAATATGCCTTAACAAATCCAAATATGGCCCTTTGAATTTGAGTGGGGCATATGAATGGACAGTACTCAATGCGGGTTCTTTGTGGCTGATTGTCAGAAACCTTGTTTGATTTGTACATTATAATTTATGTATGTATATATATATATATATATATATATATATATATATATATATATATATATATATGTGATCTTTTGTATGTTGTAGGCTCCACTTTGTTTGGGGACATTGTGTAACTTTATGTGTACCTTGCAAAAATAGATGCATTTAACATTCTAACATTGGATCTGATTGTTCTTTGCATACTAGTGTGGGAGTTACTTTCCTGCCTGTCCGTTCAGCTGCCATACTATTTGATGCCATTGTGCTGGTCTTTATTGAATATAGCTGTATTGCAGATAAGAACCACTGTTGTTTAAAAAAATAATACCTAAACAAAGGTACAGCCCTACATGGAAATGATCGCCCTTTGTCCATCAAAGGCAGCTTGGCCTTTGAAGCTCTCCTTTTGGGCCACTGTGTGGCATCCTGCAAGGGGGAAGTAATGACTCCCTCTACAAAAGGCTACTATTGTTCTTGAGTCTGGGAGACATTCAAACTCATCCCCAGGAGGGAAGAAGGCTGTCTAGTGGCCAACAATTGTGTGTGGCCACTGGACAAACAGGTCAACAGAGTGTCAATTTTCTAAGAGTTCCCTTTCCTGAAAAGTGATATTAAATTTGATTTGGTCATCAAGTCATGATTCATTTCACAATTAATTTGATACACTGAAATACCTATTTTAGTTGTCTCATTCAGAAGGTGGCCGGGCGGACAGGTCAGCCTGTAATTCTGTTACTGACTTAAAGCCTTTTCGCAAAGCTACTAACTGCAGTTTACAGACTTGCTTGTTCTTTGAAGTGTTCATACTGTCAGGACCACTTATTACACAGACTTACTTTTGGGAGAATATTAAATCAACCCCTTAGCCCTTTTTTGATACATTCACTATTTTTTATTGGAATATGTTTTTGGACGCCTGACACAGAACAAGATGATCTGGCTACGTATAGGTCAATGACTCTTAGGACTGCCTTTTTAGGTGCACTACCTATTGATTTTACTAGCTGACCTGTTGCATTCAAGCCTTTACTGCAGCTTCCAGAATACAAAACACGTGGCGGCTGTTGAGGATTAACACAAAAGGCCAATAAAAGGATTGCAGTTTTACCTAACCTTCTACGTATTCTTACTGTAAAGAGATTTTGAACTGGCACAGAAGAACTGTGAAGTACATGTGTGTGGAGGGTATTTCTTGTTCAATACCTGTAACTCTGGCTCTCATTCTGAGTTTAGCAGGCAGCAGAGGCCGCCCGCCAAACTCAAACCACCGGTAGACCACTATTGCTGTCTGAATACTGCCCGCCCGCTACAGAGTTCACCGCAGGGCAGGCGGAAACAGCATTTCATCACACCGGCCCAGCGCTGAACAGGGACTTAACATTGACACCGGCTCGTAATCGAGCCGGCGCCAATGGGACAGTGCGGCGGGTGCAGCAGCACCCGTCACACTTTCCACTGCCCGCAATTTGGGCAGTGGAAAGCGCGACAGGGCTGTCCATGGGGCACCTGCACTGCCCAGGCCAAGTGCATCGGCAGTGCAGGGGTCCCATGGGGTCCTGGCACCCCCTTTCTGCCAGCCTTTGCAGGGCAGGGCTACCACCATGCAAAGGCTGACAGAAAAGGGACTCGTAATCTCCAGGCAGCACTGCAAGCAGCGCTGCCCTGGTGGATTGAGACCTCCAAGATCACCATGCTGTCGCCTGGCGGCAACCTGGCAGTTGTCGTGTCGGATCCACCACGGTTGTATGTCGCGGTCGGACCGCCACTTTGGCGGCAGTCTGAACGCCAGGGTCATAATGAGGCCCTCTGTGTTAGCCAACGGGGCTACAAACTTTTCCACAGCACAAAATAACAATTTGGAAGCTTTACTGTTAGGACATACCTAAAACTGCTCTTCCAGACTGCAGTAGGAGGCTAGGAGCCAATTTGTACTTTGTCACAAACAGGTTAGAACAATTAGTGCTGCAGCTCTTTGGGGAAACTTTGCCTTACATGCCCTGGGTACCCTTGGTACCATACACTAGAGACTAATAACTAAGTCAGCTTATGCCAATTGGAGGTAGCCAATTCAACATACATTTCTCAGAGCCGATAAACCAACAGCATCAATCCAAAAGTTTACAAAAAGAGGCATTCTGTTACAGTTAAAGTTTTGAAAATGCCACATTTAGAAAGTTGCCATTTTTCGCCCCTAAACTTTTGGGTGCCTGCAGCCTGTCCTGGGTGAAATGACTGGGTGCAGATGGCAGCTGGACTTAATTTATACCTCCCAGACAGCCACACAATAGAGGGATAGGTTGCCTGGATGGGGCATCAACTGGCAGGATGAGGATGGAGCTGGGCAGAGCCACACTTGCAACTCACTCTGCTGTCCCCTGCCTCCACATAAAGGACTTGTCACCCCTACACTGTTCATGCAGCCAGCTTGAAGTCAGGGCTGGGGGTCAGGAAACCTTTAACATTTAAAAGGGAATTCTCTAGAACCTTCACTTTCTTCAAAGAAGGCACCATGTATTAAAAGGGGAACCTCAGACACACTCTTCAATTAACTTTTTGGACCTGTGGAAGGACTCTTAGAGGACTGCCTAATGCTGTGTCCTGATGAGTTCTCCACAAGACTGTTTTGAAGCACCCGAAGGATTGTTTTGCTGTCTGGAGCCTGGCCTGAACCTGCAGAGGCCTGCTCTGCTGCTTGAGCCCTGCTTTATCACCTTCACCCAGGACTACCAGAGTGATTCCAAAGGCTAGTTTGCTGGTCTCAAGTTCAGAGATTCAAGGATAGAAAAGGCTCAGTTCATGTTGAACCCCATCTGGTCCCAGCCTGAGTGAGTTCTAAACCTCCACGTGCTACCCCTCCAGTTCTGGCCCTATGCTGGTGGTGTTAAATGAGCCCAGATAGCTAAAATCCAAAACCTGGGGAACTGTGGCTGAAAACCACTTTGACAACCAACGGAAGATCAGGACCAACCTGCTCGTCTATCCACTCAAGGTGCATCACTGGTCAGCCTAAATTTGCAGCAGTTGTTGCTACGTTCTTCTCCGCAGTGGCATATCTTGTTTACCGCCCCTCGGCGAAGGGGTATCCCGCCTATTGGAACTTTCATCATCTACAGCCTTCAGCTTCCACTTCCAAAAATAGTACTGAAGTCCTAATGTAGAAATCTTCACTGCGACTTAGTCCAGCTGCTCCCCAAAGATGACAGTCCCTCCTCAGATGGTGCTTTCATCCTTACCCTGCTGAGCTTTACCTTCTCAGAATATTTTCTTCAAAATTTCTTCTAAGTCAAAAGGCAAGCACTGACCAGGCCCAATCCACTTTTTGTATCTGACACACGCTCCATTGTGGTCTGCCATATTTTTTTACTTTGACCCAGACTTCCATGACTAGATGTCTGCAGTTACTGCTTTGGTCTTTTAGGCACTAGATTTTAGGAATTTTTTTAAAATTCATAACTCCGGTTCCACTTATTGGATTTTTGTTGTTTTGCGGTCAAATAATTAATTTAAATGTACTCTATTTTTCTAAGTTGGCGTCTGATTTTTCTTATGTTATATTTTCACTTTATTACTGTTTGCATGCCGTGCAGTAAACTTGACTCCACAGGTGGAGTTCGCAGAGTTTTACCATTCCAGGCTCTGCTTGGAGCACAGAGTTCAGCAAAAACACCATTAGCTGCCGGTGGAGCAGCGTTAACCAGCACCCAGTATTGCTCAACCCTACTCTTGATAGAGAATCTTTCACAAACATATCTCAGAACAATGCCATTGTATTCACGGTCATAAGTGCAGTGTTTATGCATCCTTTTGGCAAAAATACATTTTATGTGTTCTTTCTTAGTAATCATTTATTGTAACTACTTGATTTCTTATCTCCCACCTATTTTTATCATACTACAGCATATTTTTTCTTGACCATGCACATCACACTAGTCTAAGCAATTGGCACCCTCCAGTTGCCAAACTATGGGGGTCATTACAACATTGACGGTAAAAGCCACTTTCCGCCGTGCAGAAGACCGCCAACACACCGCCGCCGCGGAATTCCGCCACAGCCATTATGACCCACAGCTCGGAATCTGCCAAAATCTAGACACCCACACAAGTCTGCCATACCAAAGGTCAGTGATAAACTGGCGATAACAAAACCTCCATCGTCACGCCAACAGGAATACGCCCACACTATCACGACCCACAAATCCACGAGGCGGTCTTTCAACCATAGAATTCCATTGGCGGTACACACCGCCGCATTCAAAATACACACACATTTACAAAACACATCCACATTGGACAAATGGAGAAATCGAAATACACACACCTGATACACATACACACACCACTTCCACACATCCAATACAATATAAAACACATACCCACATCACCCACAAACCCCTACGACAACAATTGCGACAGAAGGCCAGAGAGAGACACCACCAGAAACAACACTAGCATCCACTGGCACTCAACACAATCACTCAGACAACATCCACGCACCTCACACAACACACCTCTAAATATCACCACACACATCACAAAACACACCACCCCACACATCACCCACACCACCCCATGGCACCGTAAAGACACCCCAGGTTTTCTGAGGAGGAGCTCAGGGTCATGGTGGAGGAAATCATCCGGGTAGAGCCACAGCTATTCGGATCACAGGTGCAGCACACCACCATAGCTAGGAAGATGGAGCTATGGCGAAGAATCGTGGACAGGGTCAACGCAGTGGGACAGCACCCAAGAACTAGGGATGACATCAGGAAGAGGTGGAACGACATACGTGGGAAGGTGCGTTCCGTGGTCTCAAGACACCAGATTGCGGTTCAGAGGACTGGCGGCGGACCCCCACCTCCTCCCCCAGAACTTACAACATGGGAGGAGCAGGTCTTGGCTATACTGCATCCTGAGGAACTCGCAGGAGTAGCTGGAGGAATGGACTCTGGTAAGTCAAACCTTTAACTACCATATCCCCCATCCTACCTGCATGCTGTCACCTACCCCCACCCTCACCCCATCACTCCAACTCCTCACACATGTCCCACTATCACAAAGCACACATCCCAAACCCAAGTCCTGCATGCAACACCAAAGCATGTCCACTACACATACCCATACACCCCCCAAACCATTATCACAGAAGGTCCCACACAAGAATGGAAGCACTGGGGTACAGGGTCACCCACCCATTGCACACCATGGCACATACAGATGAAATAATCATGCCTTTACACCCCTGCAGGACCCCTACCCAACGTCACCGGACAGGAGGGTCCAGACATTTCCACTCCACCCACAGAAGAGGCCCACAGTGATGACAGCAGCTCTGTCCAACTGGATCTAGATGACCAGCCCGGCCCATCTGGGACCTTGGGACAGTCGGTTCCCCTCACACTGGCACAAGCCACAACAGAGCCTCCCCCCTCTGGAAACACCAGCACAGCACCCACCCAGCGGGCCCATACCTCTGCCCCCAGGACACGTCAAGCAGCAGTGTGTCCACCACTACAGGGAACCCAGGCTAACTCACCACCCCAACAACACCAGGGACCTGGGTGCAGTGGTAGTGGGCACACGGTTCAGGGGACAGAGGCACAGGAACACAGGGGAACTGGGAGGAGGACAGGCCCAGGGAACCCACTTTCCACGAGGCCCTCTCCAACATCATGGGAGCCTACCACCATTCCCAGGAGACGATGGCAACTGTACTGGCCAAGTTTCAGGAGACCCAGCAGCTGCAGAAGGAACAGTATTTGGGGTTCAGGGAGGAACTCAAATCCATCAATTCCATCCTGGGCACCATTGTAGGTGTGCTGAAGGAACTCGTCAACACCAGTAGGGACACTGTGGCACAACAAGGGGCCCCTGACACTAGCCTGGACGATGAACTGCCCACCACCTCCGCCGGCGCTAGTGGACAGGAGGCACCGCCACAGGACCACAACACCAGCACCCACCCCCTGCAGATGGAGAACCACCCCGCAAGTGGTACCTGAGATCCAGTACAAAGACAGAGAACAATGCCAAGACCCCCACCAAGGAATGAGACCACCCTGATTGTCATCCTTCTGTCCCACTTTGTCACCCTGTCCATACTTAAACTGCCCTAGCTCCACTTCCTATGCCCCTTTGGACAATGCACCTGTGAGACTAATAGACTGGACTCTGCCATGGACATTCCTCCACCATCACCCCTGACCATTTTACAACCCCCTCCACTATTTGGCACTTAAATAAACACCCTTAAATCACAAAACAATCTGGAGTCAGTCTGCGCTTTCGAAAATGTGTATTTGCAAAAACTGTGGAAAAATGCTATATCCAATGTAATATCAACATACCTATGTCACACAGGTCTAGTCCATGCGGAATCAAAGCAGAGGTCACACAGTGGGACCCACATCTGTCAAATCGAAAGGGAAAGTGACAACTCAGTGTCCATACACTGGGTGAAAATGACAGACAGATGAGGGGTAGAAGAATTAAATCAGATGTAGCAGGCAGTGTTGTCTTCTTACCTGTGTCTCACTGGAAGTATTGTTGGATCACCATATTCCTGTTGTCTATGTCCTCTTCTTCTGCTTCCTCGTCTTCACTGTACACAGGCTCCACAGCTGCCACAACACCTCCATCTGGACCATCCTCCTGCAGAAAATGCACCTGTCGTCCCAAAGCCAAGTTGTGAAGCATACAGCAGGCCACGATGATCTGGCACACCTTCTTCGGTGAGTAGAATAGGGAACCACCTGTCATATGGAAGCACCGGAACCTGGCCTTCAGGAGGACGAAGGCCCTCTCTATAATACTCCTAGTTCGCCCATGGGCCTCATTGTAGCGTTCCTCTGCCCTTGTCCTGGGATTTCTCACTGGGGTCAGTAGCCATGACAGGTTGGGGTAACCAGAGTCACCTGCAAATGTCGAGGGGCAACTGTTAGACACACACTAACTCATAGGGACATCCCCAGACCCAGACACCGAGTCACACTGTATTGGTTCCATGTCCTCACCTAATAGCCACACATGGTGCCTCTGGAGTTGCCCCATCACATAAGGGATGCTGCTATTCCGCAGAATGTAAGCTGAGCCAGGAAACTTGGCATTTACATGGGAGATGTACTGGTCAGCCAAACATACCATCTGCACATTCATAAAATGGTAACTCTTCCGGTTTCTGTACACCTGTTCACTCCTGCGTGGGGAGACCAAGGCCACATGTGTCCCATCAATGGCACCTATGATGTTGGGGATATGTCGCAGGGCATAGAAATCACCTTTCACTGTAGGCAAATCCTCCACCTGAGGGAAAATGATGTAGCTGCGTACGTGTTTCAGCAGGGCAGACAACACTCTGGACAACACGTTGGAGAACGTAGGCTGGGACATCCCTGATGCAATGGCCAATGTTGTTTGAAAAGACCCACTTGCTAGGAAATGGAGTACTGACAGCACCTGCACTGGAGGGGGGATTCCTGTGGGATGGCGGATAGCTGACATCAGGTCTGGCTCCAACTGGGCACACAGTTCCAGGATTGTGGTACGATCAAGTCTGTAGGTGACAATTACATGTCGCTCCTCCATTGTTGACAGGTCCACCAGCGGTCTGTACACCGGAAGATGCCGCTATCTCCTCACCTGCCCCAGCGGACGTGCTCTATGGATGAGAACAGCGATCAGAGGGTCAGCCAACACTGAGGTACGTAAACACAACTTAATAGGAAAATGTTTGAAAATCGACATATGGCTGTATTAGTGTTTAAGCAAGGCCTAGATATGTGTGACGCAGTCAAAATTAATGCCATGTGGCCTCCTGAAATTGCGGCTGCCTGACCTGTAATGTGGGACAAGGGGATAAGAGGTAACTGCGCTGGCGTTGTACACCGTCGCGGTAGGCGGTCCAAGACCGCAGTGCAATCCTGCATTGGTTAACATTGGACCCTATGGGTCCCAGGAGCCAATGACGATGTACACCGGTGGTGACGGTACACACCGCTGCGGACGTCACCGCCATTTTCTGTCTGTTCAATCACTTGATACCTGATCTTCGACAGGAGAGGACCTACACTGCAAGTGCTGCTGTGACCTCAGTCTGGAAGAGACAATGGCTCGTGTGTCTGGGGAAAGGGCCCCTGCCTTCAGCACGGAGAAGTTGGAGAAACTAGTGGATGGGGCCCTCCCCCAGTACACGCTACTCTAGGGTCCTCCAGACAAACAGGTGAGTACACTGTGAGCATGCTGTATGGACAATGCCTGTTTGGAGTGGTGTTGATGAAAGATAGGGGGGGAGAATGAGGCGTGCATGATATGACGGTGAGTGCATGTGCGTCATGGCAAGGGTAGGGATGCGGGCCAATGACTGTGACGGTGCGGACGGTTATATCTTCTCCTTTTCCCCTGTACTATTCCTGTAGGTCAGCGCCCACCAGAAGAAGGATATTTGGCGTGCCATCGCCAAGGAAGTCCGGGCCCTGGGGGTCCGCCACAGATGGAGCACCCACTGCCGGAAAAGATGGGAGGACATTCGCCGCTGGAGCAAGAAGATGGCGGAGGCCCAGGTGGGGATGGCCTCCAAACGTGGGAGGGGTACCCGTCGCAGCATGACCCCCCTGATGTTCCGGATCCTGGTCAGTGGCATATCCAGAGTTGGATGGGAACTTGAGGGCATCACAGCAGCCACAAGGGCGTGAGTACACTCTCATTCTGCTGATTCAGCGTGCGTTGTAGGTGTCTGGGTGGGGGAGGTGGGCTGTGGGTTCCCCTAGGCCAGGGCAAGTTTAGTAGGGAAGATCCCTTCTTAAGGCAGGCCCTGTGCCACCCCACCCCACCTGTGTTCAGAGCCAACTACACCTAGTCAGGCTCCTGTGACTTCCATGTGTGCAGCAATCGGGCATAGGCCTTGTAACCCATGTCCCTGTGATTAATTAGGGAACTCTAAGTGCACAGCGTAGTGCAGGGGGCTTCTGTGTCTGTAGTGTCCGCCAACGGTATCGGTGTTGGATGCACTCAACATGTCTTTCTTCTGTCTTTCCCCCCTTTTTGTGGTCTCCCTGTTCGTGTGTGAATTAGCATCATCAGGCGGAGGAGCAGTGCCACCGGAGCAGGAGGGAGCTGCATCCCACATGGCCCTGGAGGGCGACACAACGGAGTCAGAAGCCACCAGTGGGACGGAGGGCGAGGGGAGCTCCACTGCATGGACAGGAGCTGAGACCAGCGAGACAGACTCCTCCTCTGATGGGAGCTCACTTGCGGTAGTGGGCCCCTCTGTGCTCCCCGCATCAACAGGTACAGCCGCCACCCCCCCCTACCAGCACTGCCCTCCCAGCAGCCCCTCAGCGTGTGCCCCGTGGCTGCTCACCCAGGAGGATGGGCATCTCCTTCGCCCCAGGCACCTCAGCCTCTGCCCCAGTCAGCCCTGCTGCCCTCAGTGAGGAGGCCACTGACCTCCTCAGGTCCCTCACTGTTGGGCAGTCTACCATTTTGAA
The DNA here is from genome assembly GCF_031143425.1 of Pleurodeles waltl. NCBI lineage: Eukaryota > Metazoa > Chordata > Amphibia > Caudata > Salamandridae > Pleurodeles > Pleurodeles waltl. The sequence continues at coordinate 846,679,730 of NC_090436.1, forward strand.
TGCCATCCAGGGTATAGAGAGGCAGTTGCAACAGACCAATGCATACCTGGAGGGCATTCATTCAGGTCAGGCAGCCCAACAGCAAGCTTTTCAGACTCTGGACTCAGCACTGATGGCAGCCATTGTCCCTGTCTCTAGCCTCCCCCCTCCAACTTCCTCCACCCAGACCCAAACCCCTTACCTCAGCCTATCCCAAGCACACCATCAGACTAGCATGCACACACGTCAACACACAAGGGAAGCTCAGGCAAACATAAGCACCACACATCCCACAGGCACTCATGCAAGCATCATACACATGCAGACATACCAACAGCCACTGCCTCCACTGCGTCCCCTTCCTCCTCGTCTCCCTCCTCCCTCCCAGTCTTGTCTCTACTCACGCATGCATGCACTACATCTTCAGCCACTACCCCTATCACCAGCACACCCATCACCACACCCCGCTCATGTGCACTCACCACCCCCAATACCATTCACACATCCCCTGTGTCCTTCCCCAGTGTGTATTGAGACCACCTCCCAAGGTACACAAACGCAGGCACACACCCACTCAACAGCCATCCACCTCACGACGGCCTCCAGCCCATTCACCTTCACCCAAAGTCAGCAAAGTACACCTCCTACAACCACTACCTCTTCCTCCACTCCCAAACCCCCTCATCTACCCGTCCCAGTGGGTCCCAAAAACTTTTCCTGTCCAACCTTGACCTCTTCCCCTCACCTCCCCCACCCCTTCAGTCTCCTAGGGCCTGCCTTTCCAGTTCCCAACCCAGCACTTCAGCCACAACATCTGCGGGAACAGGGGTGGCATTAGTAACCAGCTTCTAGAGTGCGCCAGGCAACCAGTGTGCCAAGGAGCCAGACCACGGACAGTCCCCCACATCAAAAGCACAAAAAGTTGGCCAGTGCCCGGCGGGAGAGAGACAAAACATGTACCACCAAATCCTTTCCCAGGGGTACAGTTGGGAGTGTGACGACAGCTGCGCCACCATCCAAGGTGGGGAAGGGGCACAGAAAAACAGGCAAGTCGGACAAGACCGCCACCAGCACCGCTGAACAGGACACCGCCGCAACAAGCACCGCTGCCAAGGACACCGCCGCCACCAGCACCGCTGAACAGGACACCACCGCCACAGGCACCGCTGCCAAGGACACCGCTACCACAAGCACCACTGAACAGGACACCGCCGCCACAAGCACTACTGGCAAGGACACCGCCGCCACAAGCACCACTGCGAAGGACACCGCCGCCACCAGAACCGCTGAACAGGACACCACTGCCAAGGACACTGCCGCCACAAGCACCGCTGAACAGGACACCGCCCCCACAAGAACCGCTGCCAAGGACACCGCCACCACCAGCACTGCTGAACAGGACACCGCCGCCACCAGCACCGCAGGCCAATGAGAGCCAAAGCTTCCGACGCTACTGAGGCCACCACAAGCAGGATGAATCACTCTGGGCACAAGGCCCCCTCTAGAACCAGTGGAGTAAGGCATCCACTACCTCAGTCTTTGGCAGGATGAAGAACTCTGGGCACAAAGCCCCCTCCTGAACCAGTGGAGTAAGGCATCCACTACCTCTGTCCTTTGCAGAATGAAGCACTCTGGGCACAAAGCCCCCTCCAGAACCAGTGGAGTAAGGCATCCACTACCTCTGTCCTTGGCAGGATGAAGCACTCTGGGCACAAAGCCCCCTCCAGATCCAGTGGAGACTGTTATCCACTTGAGAGACTGTGGCTTTGCACTCCCCAGGATGCAGCAGTGGGCAACCCACCCACTGGAAAAACTTGTGAGACTGTGGCTTTGCACTCCCCAGGATGCAGCAGTGGGCAACCCACCCACTGGAGAGACTTGTGAGACTGTGGCTTTGCACTCCCCAGAATGCAGCAGTGGGCAGCCCATCCACTGGAAAGACTTGTGAGACTGTGGCTTTGCACTCCCCAGGATGCAGCAGTGGGCAGCCCACCCACTGGAAAGACTTGTGAGACTGTGGCTTTGCACTCCCCAGAATGCAGCAGTGGGCAGCCCACCCACTGGAGAGACTTGTGAGACTGTGGCTTTGCACTCCCCAGGATGCAGCAGTTGGCAACCCACCCACTGGAAAGACTTGTGAGACTGTGGCTTTGCACTCCCCAGGATACAGCAGTGGGCATCCACCCCCCTCGTGGATCTGGCGTTGTGCACTCATCCGGCTGAGGTGCCCCCCCCTTTCCTTTCCCCTGAGGTGCCTATTGTATTTCTATCTGATGCCCCAGCAGTGTTCTCTCCGTTTTGATCGGGTATTGAGTGTGGGCCTCGCCCATGCATTTTGGGCACAGTGGTCCACGGACTATGATGGTGGAATACCTTGGACTTGTATTCTTGGTGTATATATTTGTTTATAGTGTAAATATATATATATATATATATATATATATATATATATATATATATATATATGTATTTTTGATTACTGTGATTACAAACGTTCGACTCATTTCCTTTTGTCCTTGCATTCTTCCAGGGGGGGCTGGGGGTTGTTAATGTAATGTATCAACATGTACTTGTGTGTGTGTTGTAGTGGGTGAGGGTGGGAGTGTTGTGTGTTGCGTGTGTGTGTCACTCTTTTTTCCCTCCCCCCCTCCCCTGTGTCATAGGTGCAGTACTCACCTTGGTCTTTGCCGCCGTCTTTGTTGTTCCTGGTAGAGGAGCAGGAAGATAAAGGCTGGGAGTATCTGGAGCTCGGGTTCCATGGCAGTCTGGTTCCTCGTGGGCTGTGTAGAGGTGAGCGTTTTCCCTTCCAAGCCCTGTTTCCGCTGTGTTTTTGTTCGCGGTGAATCCGCCCCGGAAAAGGTGGCGGATTGGACTGTTGTGATACAGTGGGCAGAACCTTGTCTTCCTCCTGTCTGTTGGCGGTTACCGCCGCGGTGTTTGTTTGTACCACTGTGGCGGTCTGAGTGTTAAAGTGGCTGTCTATGTTGGCGGTTTCCGCCACAGTTGTGATTCCATATTTTTTACCGCCAGCCTGTTGGCGGTTTTACCGCCCCTTTAACACCGACCGCCAGGGTTGTAATGACCCCCTATGTCATGAGTTGTTTAAGAGATGTTGATAGTCCTTGAGGACATGTTGCGAATCACAGTGTACCTTTGATACACTGTGAATTTGGATTTTGCCTTCGAATGTGGGATCTTGGGAATTTAAGGCTTTGCACCACAAAATTCCATCAGTTCGTAGATGAAGGTGGCAGTCCTTGTATAGTGTCTTCTTCTACGTTTCTGTAATGGGAGAAAGAGTGGGAATTTGTGCCTGGTATGGAGTCACCCAGCGGAATGATGTCATGCTGCCTGCTATAGTCCACTATGTATCTCATCTCCTTGCATCTGTAATGCCCAAGAGTCTTGGGGTTTTCCCTAGGAGGAAGGTACACAAGCGGTCACTCAGGAGGTGGTCTGCGGGCTCACAGTCTACTTCCCTTGTATGTCAGCTGACGGAGCAGCAAGCCCTTTGTGGGACAGAGGAAAGTGATGTCTTTCTAGTGAAGACATAGGCTACGTGCATTTCTCCTTCGTGCCCCAGTGACGTCTTTCAGCGTGTGCTGTGGACTTCATATGTCCAGTAACCCCACACTTCCTGTCTTTCCTGCTGTGCTTCAGAGACCAACATCTGTGATGTTAATTCCCAGTTCTGTGGCACAGTCTGGTACGTGCCCCGCCAGTGGAGTTCCACCTGCGTTTGCAACACTGATTCTGGCTGAGCACACAGGGCACTCACTGCATTGGTAAAACAGACATTTCCTCCAGGGCTCTGTTTCAGGCCTATGGCAGTACCTCTCTTTCCACCCAACACACTACTGAGAGAGTACATATAGAGCTATAATTGGTCACATTCTGTGAAGAAACATAAACTTGCATGGTCTTCTCAGCTGGTAGGATACCAGGGCTTGTGAAAGAGTCACTGGCATGTCAAACAGGCCAATGCGTTACTGCCTGTCCCATGCCTTGTAGCCTTTCACAACTCTGTGGCTTCCCGACGGGTAGTTTGTGACCGGAAAAAAATCTTCGTACATCTGGCTCCAGGACTCCAGGGCAGTTTTTTGTCCCAGAGTGCACTGTCAATCACTGCTCCCCACACCAGAGCACATGTTCCTGCAAACATTAAACCCAGCACAAAAGGCTATATTAACAGTGGATGAGAAAAACTCAGCTTGCTCACGGAACTTTGTGGAATTTGGCAGAGTTTTTCAATAACCCCAGGGAATTCCCCAAAGTGAAACTCTGCGAGCTCCGCCCAGGCTTAAATATTATACACAATGCCTTAAAGTTAAGTCTTTTGTGTGAAGCTACCAGAGGGTTAAGTACAGGTTACTTTAGTGAAGTATGGTCACTCTGATGGGGATTGTGGCTGTTACTTGAACAGGGGTCACCCCCTTCAACCAACAACCCAATTTCTCACAGCAGAGTATAGCACCATACACCATCTCACAGACTGGGTTAAGTTTGGGAATTGTATCAGTTAGGTGTGCAAGAGTATTTTTGAATTCATTTTGGTGTTTTTTGTGTCTTTTGTTTTGTTCCCTGAGCCATTTTTCGCTCTTTTCAGTACCTTCATGTTACTCCCCAAGTTTGATCAGCAGTATGTCATTGAAGAAAATCTTCCATTGAAATTCTACTTGAATAGTAAACAATTATTAAATTGCAGTTATTTTTTCAGTTTCAACCAACAGTAAACTCTCCCTCTACTAGAAAACATTTTCCTTTTTGACAAAATAAGACCCTGTCAGGAGTTGGTTCCCTGGTCATAAGTTTACCAAGCACTGTCAGCCTCAAAGAAAATTAAGGATTTAAATTGTTGATAGTCCTCTTTTTTGTTAATCACTTTAAACCAATAACAGCAAGCCTGAGAGTTAACAGTTCCTGCTTCCATGACGTAACGCCCATAAGGTCTGCCTCCATTTTTCGTTGGCCCTGATTCCATCTTAGGTAACAAGAGTTACCACATTCCCCCTGCATGTGCAGAATTATGGTCATTCTGCCATTGTTGCAGATGTTGCCTGAGCTTTTCTTTCTAAGAACCGTGAAAATGTCAAGTCAATCAGCTATTGACATAGATATAATTTGGGGTGGGCGGAGCTCACTGAGTTCCACTACGCAGAATTCCCGAAAGTGGTTAAAAGACTCTGGGGGTCATTATGACCCTGGCGGTCTTTGACCGCCAGGGCCAAAACGACGGGAGCACCGCCAACAGGCTGGCGGTATACCGCCATTTTAGCCCCGGCGGTGATAATCCTCCAGGGTAGCGCTGCCCTGGGGATTATGACTCCCCTACCGCCAGACTGTTTCTGGTGGTTTGCACCGCCAGGAAGAGGATGGCGGTAAGGGGACTCAGGGGGCCCCTAGGGGCCCCTGCACTGCCCATGCACTTGGCATGGGCAGTGCAGGGGCCCCCAGGCAGAGCCCCGTCACGCATTTCACTGCCCGAATTTCGGGCAGTGAAATGCGCGATGGGTGCTACTGCACCCGCTGCACATCAGCATTGGCGCTGGCTCAATTACGAGCCGGCGGCAATGTTGATGTGACTTTTCCGCTGGGCCAGCGGACGGTAACTCTGTTACCGTCCGCTGGCCCAGCGGAAATGTCAAAATAGGGAGCCAGCCATACCGCCAGCAATGGCGGTATTCTGGTGCCCACAACCTCGGCGGTCTGCCATGCAGACCGCCGAGGTTGTAATGACCCCCTCTGTGAGCTCGGCCAAATTCCTTGAATGGGCAGAATTGCTCAGCGCACCCGTTTGTGCTATGCTTTTCACATTCAGGAGCGTAATGTGCATTCTTGTGCTGAAAATATTGCGCCAGTGGCATCACATGGTGGGCACAGCCATTTTGTTTTCTCTGCCTCTCTATGCATGCTGCTGAGTCCAATTTTGAAGCCTCCCTAAATCTAAGCAATCCCACCCTTTTCCAAATGATCCACCCCTCATTTTCCTTTATTTTATCAGTGTGTATCTTTATGTTTGTATATTTTACATTTCTGCCATTTTTTGGTGTATTTTTGTGACTTTCTGAATACTTTATTTTTTTTGTTTTTCCCTTTATTTCTTTATATTTTTTCTTCCTTCCTTCTATTTCTTCCCCTTTCTTTTTTCCACCCACTGCCATGGCAGAGCAGGGCCAGCAGAGAGAGTGGCAGCGCTGGTATGGCTGCTAGCAGCTTACCTAGTGGATGTCTTGCCACCAAGGGGTGCAGCCCTTCCCCATTTTCACAGAGGTGGAGGTAGCAGCTCTTGTGATTTTAGTGCAGCAGCACCTCCCCTCTATGCTGGCAGCAGGTGACAGGCCTGGGTGCTGTTATGCCCTTCGGGAGCATCAACTGCTTTGGAGAGGGTGTGCCGGTTGGTGCATCGGAATCCTGGGGTCCAGCTCACCCAGCAGCAGTTGACGCACTATTGGGCGGACATACTGAACTGTGAGCAGGACCTGCTCGACCTCCTTGGTGTCCAGGTGTCAGGGCTTGGTGAATCAATAGTTATTCATTTGTTGTGTGTGTTCAATAAATTATATTTTTTTTGTAAGAGCAGCGCTGACTCTCAGAGGTAAGTTAAGTTTACGTTACAGCGGATATTATGTGATCCAGTTCTAGCTAGCCCGGTGACAAGTCAGCGCTTCTTAATTGAATGCATTGACGTGCGTTTGGCCTGATTTTTTAGGAAGCCATACAGACTGAGACCCCCATTACAAGGCTGGCGGTCTTAAGACCGCCAGTCTCGTGATGGTGGTTGGACCACCGCAAACATGGCGGTCTGACCGCCCCATTATGACCATGGCTTATCCGCCACGGTCATACTGCTGACACCACCAGGCTGCAGCCAGCCTGCATCCTGGCGGTCCTGGTGATTGTAATCTACCAGGGCAGCAGTGCAAGCAGCGCTGCCTTTGGGATTACGAGTCCCCATCTGCCAGCCTTACCATGGCAGTAAACACCGGCATGGAAAGGCTGGCAGAATGGGGGTGTCGGGAGGTCACTGGGGGCCCCTGCACTGCCACTGCACTTGGCATGGGCAGTGCAGGGGCCACCATGCATAGCCCCATTGTGCATTTTACTGCCCGAATTACGGGCAGTGAAATACGCGATGGGTGCTGCTGCACCCAACGCACCTCATTATTGCAGCTGGCTCAGTTACAAGATTACAAGCCGGCTTCAATGTTGTGGTGAGTTTTCCGCTGGGACAGCGGGTGGAAACGCTGTTTTCATCCGCTGGCCCAGCGGAAAACACCTAGTAGGGCGCCAATCATACCGCCAGCGGAAAAAGACCGCCAAAGTCGTAATGAGAGCCTGAGTCTCTTTTAGTCACCAAGCGATAGAAGCAATAAGTAATATTAGTTAGTTAGCATTCCCTTCTCTGTGCATTTATTTATGTAACTTATGCAGTCCCTCCTAATTGCAATCTTCTGTTGATGTGTAGTATCAGAGTAGGCATCTATGCATTGGAAAAAAATGGAGGCTGATATTCCCCATCAAAGGTGGTTGAGAAGCAAAGATAATTTGTTGCAACATGAATGCATTGGTAGTGGTACATAACTGGGAATGTAGTTTAGGTTTAGGAAATTTGAAGTAGGGCTTAGGTGTAGGAATTAGGAAATGAATATGTCAATTTACGTTGAGTTGATACTAGGCGATCTGATTCTGAAAGTAAAATGTTACTGTGTTTGCCTCTGCGTGTCAAAATATTTTTGGGGAAATTAACAGTATCACTAATCTATTTTTTTATCTTTATTTGCTTACCTCAGCACCTAAGGAGAAGAAGAGGGCAAAGTCAGAGGCAGGTCTAGAAGATGAGGGTGCCAATACTACCACCAGTGCAGAAGTTGGTGGATCTTCTGGCCCCAGTAAGGCTTCCTATTATTATTTTCCTAACGTTCACCTCTCCTCATTTCCAATAATTTTTCTTTCATTTTTGCTGTGTCTATCTACCTTTGTTTCACTCATTTTCATTCTATCTCAGCTTTGTTAAATTCTTGTTATCCCTGCATTTATCTTTTTTTCATGTTTCTGTACCTTACTTCCTCCTGTCTGTACTAGTATGTAGCTTTGTTCTGCTTTGTTACTAAGCTAAGCTTTCCCTTCTCCCCTTATATATTTGTTGGACCAATACTTTAATACTAAGAGGACAGATTTTTAGGATGGGTAATCTACCAACAAGATTGCATGCCCAAGCCAACTTTTCTACGCATGTTTGTGAAGGTTTTCTTTGCATTGCTAAAGCCCATTGCATTTTCCAACCAAGACCTCACCAAAGTTCCTTCTGGATTGAACAAAGTATTCCACACCCTTATTGTGCTTCAGTGGCTTAGCTCTGCCCCTCCATTATGAAACGTTGGCTGTTCATTACACTTTTCTAATATAATTAACTGACAAAATTCCTAAAGTGAATGACAGGAGAAGATAGAAGTGTAGTGATCTATTGTGGTTGTATTTTGTTGAAATCTAAAATGTGTAATGTTTTTTCCAGCTGCACAGACCACCAGTACAGGGGCCAGCAGCAGCATCAGTGTACTGGATATGCGAGCGGTCGGTAGGGGAGAACTGACGGCAGCAGGGACGGATGTTGGGAAGTCATATTGCTCTTGCTCTGTAAAAACCCCAGCCAGTACAGCAGGGGTTGAGTTCTTAATGACCTCTTCTCTCTGCAGATCAGCAGACAAAAGCTCAGAATGAATGGATGCTACAAATGATGGCTTGATGGAAAAGTGAACGAAGGGTGGACAGCTAAAAGAAAGATTGTGTAAAATGGTATATGAGTGAAAGGATGTGTGGGTGGGTGAAAGGAAAGGATGCCTAGGTGAGTTATAGGAAAAGCCTGAGTGGGTGAAAGGATGGATGAAAGTGGTGAAAGGATGCCTCAGTGGGTGAAGGATGAATGGTAAAAGGATGCTTGGGTGGGGATGGGTGGATGGTAACTAACGATGTGTGGGTAAATGGGCGGATAGGTGAAAGGGTGGTTGAAAAGGTGGATACTTGATAGGGGAGTGTATGGATGGATGATGGATATATGGATGGCTGGATTAGAATGGTGAAAGACTGGACAAGAGAGTGTAAAGTCTAAATGGTGGATATCAAAGGGTAAATAGATTAATAAAAAGATGTATGGGTAATTTCTTGGATCATGAAATAAGGAGGATCTTCTGGAGGGTGATGTGGCTGTTCACCTACTTCACTTGGTTTGCATTCCTATGAAATCTTTGGTTCAAAGTGGGCAGTATGTTCTGTCTACTGCCTTAACTCACTGTAGTTGTTAATCAAAGAAGATATGTATCCTTTCACCCATCATCACACCTCCCGCCCGATTAGTCGCACATACCACTATGATGCAACTGCAGTGTGGTTCAATTAGCAGTACAATAGTGTTGTTTGTAGAATGTGCATCTGCTTCAGTTAATGCAGTATTTACCAAGTTGATACTGCAGTGCAAACTTAAAACAAAGGGTTTTTCCCTTCCCTCCCATTTCCCACTCTGTCATCTTCTAGTAACTTCAGTTCTTCATTCTTTCCAAATTTATATCCCAGCCACCCGAAGAAAATTGAAATGGAGGCCGTCCACACTGAATATGAGTAATTTGTCACAATTCAGGAGGAGGAAGACTAGGCATTCAGGCAGCTGCCAACATGCCTGCCAGTCCGAGCTCCTCCAACTGGCCTCCAGAGCATTCAGCCTCCCAGTGGCACCATTAGCGCCACCACCAGCTGGCATCAGCATGTCTGTTTCCCACCACTGCTGCCCCCCCTCCTATGATCAGACCACAATTTTCAGCATCACATCTTGCATCACATTACGCGCCTGGACCACCAGGTGGTACACATTGAGGCAACCCTTGATGTTCTCTTGACAAGCGTGCAGAACACCCTCTTTTGACCCTTTTTTAATTTTTGTTTTGGTGGGAGGAACACTTGTTGTGGGTGGAGAGGGTGGAAAAAAGGAGTTGTGACTGGGTTTTCTTTGCATTTTGTACTTTTCATTTGTATATTCATTTTGTACTTTCGTTGTGGACTTTCATTGAACTTTGGTTGAGGATGGGGCAATTTGATTGGGGAGAGCGCTGGGCCTGTTGTGGGTGGAATGGGTGGATATTCTATACATAAATAATAAAAGGGGATCATTTTTTTTTACTTCATTTATGCCTCAAATCTTTATCTCAGTGTTTTAATTTCACTGCTGTCTTTTAGTGTAGCCTATTTGTTTAAAAATGCTAAAAAAGTTACTTATACCCTTGCTCTACCACTTGCTGAAACTATATGACCAGTAGGGGGTCATTGCCTTTTTTGCGTACAAAAATCTAGATACACACAAACATCTTCTTCAGTAGAAGTTAATTGCTAACTAAAGGAGTTCACTTCAATCCATAGTTCTTCTCCTATCTGAATTGATGAAGCGAAGGCTGCTTCCTCAGTCTTCTTACCTCAGGCTTTTTCCAAAGTTGCATACTATCTTAAGGTGGTGGTAGAAGTAGTAGCAGGCTAGTGCGCTAATAGGGAAGAACCATCATCAATCTGTTGGGGAAGGAAATGAAGAAATAAATATGACAGAATTCAGTTAAATGCACTGAAACAGTGCTTCAGCCCCACACGAGACCCAAGATAGTAAATCTCTAAATGTGCTCTCTTCTAAGTTTTAAAAATATGAATTTTAAAGATTAACGTTAGCCCACTCATTTCTAAAAATTATGATTGTTAAAAGGAAAATTATTCTCTATTACCAAACTGGGCGGTGCATCTTTATTCTTCTCAGAATGTCTGTCACTCTTGGGTGCCTAGTTAAACGTGTGGGTAGGTAAGCTGGAAACTGGAATGCTGAGCTTCCACAAAGTTTTGTTCATGCAGGAGAGGACTAAGGCCTGCTTATTGAAAAACAGTAATGGCATTATGAAGAAGAAGGACAGAAGGAAGCAAGGTAAGCTTCATGAGGAGTCAGTAGTCTACCAAGAAGACTCAGAGGTAGAGCAAGAACATAAAGAGGAGTTTCACGTTTGAGCCAATAATGCAACAACAACACACTCACTAGTATTTCCTAAATTAATGCACCTCTCACCAGGCCAGAGAGCTGAATGAGTACTGGGCCTCAGAGTCTTCATCATCATCATGGCTTCTCTTTAAAGTAGATAACTTTCTCCTTCTAGCTATTGAGGTAGTCTCACCCTAAGTCCTTCCATCCTCCTCCTGATTCAGAGTAACTCTGTCCCAGTCCCAAACCGAGTGAGGTAGACCAGTGTAGTAAACTGCTGTTGAAGAAAAATAGAGAAACAAATTTAGAGTATTTTGTGTAGATTTGTGTTTGGTAGCTAAAGTGACTGGTCTGGTCTTTGAAGAACCAGAAAAAAGGAATGGACCCTGCAGATAAGTTCCGCTAAGTTTGAAAGGCTAATCACTTTCAGGAAACAATCATCAGCCCCCGAACTTTGCAAATCATTGAAATCAGGATGGCAAATGTGTTGAACTCCCTCCATCATTGTCTGCCACCACATACATCATCAATCATCACTCACAATCACTCAATATGCCCTCACTCATTGGTCCAATAGTTACTCACATGGAGTCAATGCCTGTACTAGGACAAAAGGTAACTATGCCCTGTACCACATATGTCAGGCACTCTGTAGCAAATACAGAGGATGTACGTAGATGGGAGTGATCTGTCACCATAGAGCTACATATTCATATATTCAGATTTATGGACCAGGAAATACTGGATAGGTAGGCTGGTACAGCAGCCTACACATATATATATATATATATATATATATATACATATATATATATATATATATAGCTGGGTGGAGTCACACATGTAGAACTGTCAAATGTACATCTCCACATACAGACATAGATGTACCTTGACACAGGTGACCTAAACGTACACATGCTGTAGCCTACAGGCAGATCTTCATCTCTTAGTCAGGCAATTAGAGTACTATGGCCCGTAGTTATACTTTTTTTGCGCCGCATTTGCGTCGTTTTTTGATGCAAAAACGGCGCAAACTTGCAAAATACCATTGTATTTTGTAGGTTTGCGCCGTTTTGCGCCAAAAAGCGGCGCAAATGCGGTGCTAAAAAAAGTATAAATACGGGCCTATGTGATCCCAGTAGTCAACATACATGTAGCACCTCCTACTTTGTCACAGCTGCTAAATTGTGATAGCAAGCACCAAACTATCAGAGCAAAATACATGAGTTCTTTAAGTACTTTCCCCCTTGTGGCTGCTCTGCTGCCCTCAAATGTCCAGGGTCTTCTGGGCCCAGCATCTCAGGTCCTTCCACCCTTTTATGCATTTGATGCTCTTCCAGCTATGGGTCCCCAGCGTCTGCACTTGCTTGGTGATGGCACACTAGGGGCCAGATGTAGTAAGCCGTTTGCATGTCGCAAACTGCAAAACTCGCAGTTTGCGGCATGCAAACGGCCGAACGCGATGCTCATTCCCAAATTGGGAGTCGGTACCGACTCGCAATTTGGGAATGCGACTCGCAAATAGGAAGGGGTGTTCCCTTCCTATTTGCGACCGCATCGCAATTCAGAGTTGCTTTGTGACCGCGAATGTGGTCGCAAACCAACTCGCAGTTACCACCAGTGTCACACTGGTGGTAACTCATTCGCAAAAGGGAAGGGGTCCCCATGGGACCCCTTCCCCTTTGTGAATCTCGACAAAAATATTTTTTCAGAACAGGCAGTGGTCCACTCTGAAAAAAACGAAACCAAATGGTTTTGGTTTACTTTTCATTTTGCAACTCGTTTTCCTTTAAGTGAAACGGGCTGCAAAATGAAAAAAAAAACTGCTTTATTTATAAAGCAGTCACAGACATGGAGGTCTGCTGACTACAGCAGGCCACCATCCCTGTGAGTTTAGGGACTCGCTATGGGGTCGCAAAATGCGACCCACCTCATGAATATTGATGAGGTGGGTCTTTGCGACCCCATAGCGAGTCGCAGAAGGTGTCTGAGACACCATTCTGTATCCAATTTTGGTCAGACTCGCAATTTGAAAGTCGCAAAATTGGATTTTCCTACATCTGGCCCTAGATCCCCTTCTTCTGATGGCCATTCACCTGCATGGATGTCACAGACAGAAGGAGAAAATCATGTGCACTGGCACCATACCAATAGAGTGATCAGTGCACACCATTCACAGCAAGTTGGCACACATACCCATCCACTCAGCACACACGCCTACACATCATGCCATCTGCATGCATCTACACCCAGAGTAGTGCACATGCCCGATGCAATGTCACACACAACATCTATCACACATATCTAAGGCATAGGACACACCTGCTCCCCTGGTGCTCCCCCTAGCTGTCTAAACTGGGGTAGGACCTTCTCCACCAGCATCTCAAGTTCTTCCGGGGTGAAGGCAGGGGCTATCACCTGCAGGATGTGGCATGATGGTTCCCAGAGGCAGTACACAGCAGCTCACGTCATGGAAATCTTGCTGGAAACAGTGCCAGGAGTCAAGTGAGCAATACTGCAGAAAATGGTGGCCATGGCCATCACGTATATGACTGTCACCGCTGGCGGTCATCGCCATTGGCCCACGTCAGCCATAGGCAGCAATGTTACCCAATGGCAAGTTGCACCGCAGCCTACCACCATGACGACTTCCACCGGTGGACTTCCAACTGTCCAGTACAGTAGGTAAGGTGCCTGCCATTTTGGGCACATTTCACTGATGGATGTGTTTATTATTCTGCATCATTCATCTATTCCACCAAAAGAGCTGTACATACCGATGTAGTGACATCATGTATGTGCAACATAATGGTCATATATTTACTAAATGATTTGATGAGGGAGTATATATGGTGAGAGCTATGCAAAGCTACCCTGAGAAACATAGGCCACGGGTAGATATTGGTAGGTTACAAGACATATGTGTGAATAGTGCAGGACAGCTAAATCTTACACACATGAACACAAACATTAGTTTTAAATGTGCATTTCCATTTACATGTTAGCCAATGTGCGCCAATGAGGCTGGAATCGATGCATATCTATGGGCTGTACTGTATGTGTCAGAAATGCTATGCATCCTCTACAGATGTTAGGTGTCAGGTAGTATACAATGTGTAAATGATTGTATATTACCTCATAGTATACTCTTAGTATATTCACTTCTCTCTTCATAGTAATGCTGCCATGAGTAGAGTGAGACAACCACTAGTGTACAGTCCACTAGTAGACCTGTAAACAATGGAGAGCAGGCATGTCATCCAGAGATATCATCTGAATCGTCATACCATCATGGATCTTTGTACTCAGTTGAAGTCAGATCTGATGCCTGCCATTCGCAATCCCTATGGCATACCTCCCATCAGTCAAGCCTTATCAGTGTTACACTTACTGGCCACAGGGTCCTTTCAGAATACTGTCGCTTTAACAGCAGGGATCCCTCAGCCCTTGTTCAGTCTGGTGTTGGTGGATGTAATGTGTGCATTGTTGAAACACTTGGACAGCTACATCAGGTTCCCCCAACGTGCAGATTTGGCCAAAGTGAAAGCAGTCTTTAATGATATGGACACATTCCTCATGTGGAAGGGGCCATTGATGGCACCCATGTAGCTCTGGTCCCTCCCAGTGCCAATGGACAGGTGTATAGGAACAGGAAGAACTACCACTTAATTAACGTGCAGGTAGTGTGCCTGGCAGACCATTACATTTCACAAGTCACAGCCAACTTTCCAGGATCTGTGCATGATTCCTACCTCATGCAGAACAGCAATGTCCCACATTTAATGGCACAACTACAAACATAGAGGGCCTGGCTGCTTGGTAAGTTTGCATTGTAGTGTGTGTCTGTGAGTTATTTCTCCTGTCACCACAATCTAGCCAGTCCCACATACAACATTTGAGTTGTTCGACCATTGTGTATTCAGGCTATCCAAATCGTCCTTGGTTGTTGACACCAGTGAGGTACCAAGCCACGCCAGGAGAACTCTGTTGCAATAAGGACCACGGGAGGACAAGGCTTGTAATTAAACAAACAATTGGACACCTGAAGTCAAGATTCAGGTGCCTAGATCTATCTGGAGTAGCCCTCCTCTACTCACCCCAAAAGGTATGCCAAATGATCTCTGCCTGCTGCATGCTCCACAATCTAGTTCTGAGACGTCAGATACCATTGATTGCAGATGAGGGGGAGGCAGCTGGACCAGTGGATGGAAATGCTGATGTGGCAAGTGATGGAGAGCCAGAGGTAGAAGGAGCAGGTGACTCTTGGGTAGATCTCATCAATCTGTACTTCAAATGACATACAGGTATGTGGAGTGTACCTTTTGATGTGTTGAATGTGCACAATTTGAAGTAGATGGCTGCTATTACACCTTCTGACTTGCTTCTTCAATGGGGGAGTCATCAGCTCCAGTGCCTATGTGTGAGTTGTGGATGCAGAATGATAGATTGTAAAATGTACAGTACATTATGTTCTGCTATGTCATGTATAGTTACATCAGATCCTAACATACACTTCTGTAATTAACTGCTAAGTATTGAGGTATGTTTCTTGCATTCTCCTATCCTTCTCCTTTCCTCCCACTCACTGATGTAGTCATTTCCTGTTTGGCTCTGCAAACTAGGACTGTGGTATTAATTGTCATTTGGCAAAGGTAATTGTTGACAGACATGAGAGGTGTACTAGACAGATAGCTGATAATATGAATGTAGGTACAGTGGATCGTACCTTGTTAGTACTTCATTCTGGGGTTGTGGCTGTTTAATCCTTTCCTATTACCAGTGGGGTTGTGAGGGATGTGAGGTGGTCTATTAAATGTCAGTTGTAGTTAGTGGCCAATGTTTGATGTTTGCATCATAGCCTGTGGCTTCACAATGGGTGGGGTACTTAGTGATGAGCTTGGGACCTAGTTGTGTTTGTATACTGATGTTGCTGTCCAAGGTACAGGTAACTGTATACTGACAAATGTGAGTGACAATCCTACAGGTATGGGGTCTATGTTAGTGTATGGTTTAAGTACCCTGTTCCTCTATGATTATCTTTCCGTGTTCCATGGGATATGTGAATATGAAGCTATGGTATGGTTTTGTGAAGAGACTGTATCTGGTGATGTATATGTCCAATCTGGGTGACCATGCTTTGTAGGTAGTCTATCATGGGCATGACTTCTATTACCTGTAAATGTGCTTAGTATGCCACCATGCCTTCCATCCTGATGGTACTTTCTGTCATGCTCTAATTGCAAATTGGGATACTGACTATACCCTGGTGCTTCTCTGGATTTCAACCTCTCTGACTTCTGTCCTGTGAAATTTCTGTTCTCGTGTGTCTTCTACTGAGGGAACCTCCAACTGATGGCCTTTACACTGCTTGTTTGATTCAGGGGGGGGGGCATTACCAGACGCAGTTGGCAAGCATGACAATTGTTTTTGTATTATTAAGGACAGATATACAGTAGCTGTGTTCAAATATGATTTTTGTGTATTTCAGAATAGAAAAAGGCAAATTGAATGTTGTGATAGGTGAAGTAATGGTAGATGGACTCTAGAGTAGCTGAGACAACAGTTGGTTACACAGGTCCTGTGTTCTTATACCATGGGGAAACTGAGTTATGTCTCAAAACAGTCAACAGGGTGTCTCAGTGGCACACAAGGGTGACAAATCAGGAAAGGTTAATTTCCTGGCAGTGGGTTTGGTCTTGGCATCTGCTTCAGCCGCATGTCTGGGTGGACGTCCACGTTTGCAGGGAGGGAGGGGTGTCTGAGGCATAAGGTTCCCCTGAAAGGGCACCATTAGCTGCCACTGATGTAGATGGGACAGCTATTATGTGGCTAGTGGAAGGGACCTGATGGTGTGTTAAGGAACCACAGAAGGTTGTGTTGATGTTCCTCAGCACCCCTGCAATGGAAGCCACCGTGGCATTCTGTGCCTGCCACTGCTGCATGACTTCCTAGTGGTATTCCCTGTACAGGCTTTGATTTTCCCCCAACATGATGATTATTTGGCCCCCTGCTGTTGGGGGAACTTTGGTAGGCTCCAACGATTTGGGAGATGGTTTTCTGGTCAGTGGAATCCATTGGAGGCCCCATCCTCTGGCCCACAGTATCCCTCTTGTGCACCATGTCCTCAGGTGCCTGTGACCCTGGTAGCCCTAGTAGCAGGACCATCATTGTCTGGGGTGTCAAGGTTCGACTCAGGTCACTGTACTGTGGAGCACACAACTGATTGAACAGTCCTTGGGACACAGGTTTGGGGGCGAATGGTTGGGTATGGTGAGGGTGCCAGAGGAGTCGGAGGGGTTGATGTGGGCAGGGTGAGGCAGGGAGTTGTTTACTGGCCAGGTGTCCAGATGGCTAGGTTGTTTGTCACTGTCCAGACATCCAGGCATGTTGCCCTCACTGGGGCCTTCATCATGAGGGGGGACTCACAATCTCTGGTATCCTCCCCATGGTGGCAATGACAGGGTTTGGTTGCCTCTTTGTGACATGCAGACAGTGGCTTAACATGATTCCCTGTAATGACATTGACAGATGCTGTACAGCATACCTTTGTTGTACGTACAAATCTGTGATTTGATTTCCATACTCCATGTTGGAAGCTGTCATACAAGTTTGGTACATATTCCACTGCGGATGGGTTCTGGTTTTGTCTGATAATTGACATGACTGCTCAGCTCTGTTACCTAGTGAAGAGTCAGGCTTGGTAGATGCCACACATTATAGCTGCACATTGCACAATGGTGTCCTAGGGGGAACATAGTATGTGAGTATGCAAGGGTAATATTTCTGTCTCTGAATGTTGTTCATGGAGTCTGCCATCTTACTTTCCAACCCAGGTCAGTCTATTTCAGGCTTAGGGATATGGATGTGTGGCTGTTGGGAATGGTCACTGAGCTGTAGCCATGTTTTACTTTGGTTGCTTTAGTG
This sequence comes from Pleurodeles waltl, assembly GCF_031143425.1. Lineage (NCBI taxonomy): Eukaryota > Metazoa > Chordata > Amphibia > Caudata > Salamandridae > Pleurodeles > Pleurodeles waltl. The sequence continues at coordinate 846,697,632 of NC_090436.1, forward strand.
AGTATGCCATTGCATTGCTGTCACTTCCATGTACTAGTCCTCACCAGAACAATCAAGATGGTCTGGCTTGTACTTTATTACATGTATTACATGTGATGTGTTGTGCACATGGCAGGTTTTCATATTGAAGGCTTAGTGCATTCTGGGAGTCATGGTGATATGATTAGCCATTAGTTAATGTGCCTTTGCTAAGGGCTGTGTGGTCAGAGTGTGATGGTGGCATGCAGTAGAGGGGCATTAGGTGATTAGGTGGTAGGTGTAGTGGGATACGACAAATGTGTGACATGGATGTTGTGGATACTTACTAGATTCCAGTACCTCAGGTACTCCAGTCAGGCCCTCTGGATGCAGTATGTCCAAGACCTTTTCCTCCCAAGATGTGAACGGTGGGGGCCCAGTGCCTGTCTTATGCATGGTGATCTGGTGGCGTGATGCCATGGAACGCACCTTACCCCATAGGTCGTTCCACTTCTTCCTGATGTAATCCCCTGTGCGCGGATGACTGCCTACAGAATTGACCCTGTCGACTTATGCTTTGCATAACTCAATTTTCCTGGCAAACAATGTTTGTTGGACCTGTGATCCAAATAGTTGTGGCTCTATCCTGACCATTTCACTCATCATGAGTATTTTTGTGGGGACATGGTATTGGTTGTGTAAACAGTGTGTGGGGGTGTTGTAAGTGTAAAGGTGCAGTGTTGTGTGATTGGTGAGGTGTGGGTGCTGTGTTGTGAGGGTGAGACAGTTGCCTGTGGATTATGTGTGCCTGTGATGTGTGTAATGTGTTAGTTGTGCTGGTGTGTTGTATGTGCTGAGTGTGATGTGTATGTGTGCCTATTGTGTAAAGGTGCCATCTCAATCTAATTGCCTGCTCAAGGTATCTCTGAATGGCTTTTTTCTTGCAAAGGATTGTGGGTTGTGTAGGGGTGCCTTAAATAGTGAAGTGAGTAGGTGTATCAGGAGTGTGGATTTGTGTCAGGTGTCAGGTATTCAAACTATCTAATGTGGTGTAGTGTTATCACAGTGTTGAGTTGTGACCACAGCAGTTCGCATTGCCAATGATTTTCTGCCATGGAAGTACCGCTGTAATGATTTGTGGCTCATAATCTGGTGGGTGGATTTTGTCGGGCTGGCGGTGCTGGTGGTGGGATCACCTCTTCCCTGCCCTACAGTGTCCTGGCGGTTTTGGATTTTTGGCTGCTTTTTGGTGGTTTTCACAGTGTGACTCTTAATACGGCAGTCGGATTACTGCCAAAATGGCGGTCTTTTGGTGGCTGCCAGTGCGGCGGTCTTCCCAAAAGACTGCCAAACTTATAATGAGGCCCATAGTCATGGGCTTAGTGCGGAGTGGTGCTGTTGGTGCAAGAGTGCTGCTCCTCGGTTCCTCACTGGAGGCCAGGGTGGCAGGCACACATTTCTCAAAAAAGGTTGAGGTTGGCACGCCACTGGTAGAAAGCTGCTTCTTCTCTCTGACCACTTTCTTGGGAGCAACTTGATTTGAGGCCATCTTAAAGGTCTCAGTTGGCAGTGGCGCTAAGCTGCACATGTGGAAGGTATTGGAGGAGTCAAATCATTGTTCAAGCCTTCTCTTTGTCAGTACTGCGGGTGATGTCTCTTCTACTCTTGTGCACCTAAAAGCAAACAAGCAAGAAAAACACAAGTAGCTAGTTTAATGTGGCATTTTTGCAGGTTTAAATAATACTGACAAATGCAATATTAGTGTAGTTGGTTACTTATGCATTAAATAATAATTCATCCAAGCAATGTAAACACAAACCAAACCACACCACCACCAGACCATAAAATTTCATTACAAATCAGGCAGCACAACATACGGATATAGCTTTTTTCAGTATCTCCATCTTTTTTAAAGAAGACACCTGTGGTAGTCAGAGAGGTGAATGGTAAAATTAAATATTCCTTAAAAACTTGTGGCAGTAAAGACGTCCAGGGGAAATAGAATGGTCTTTTATCAAATTAATGATGCTGCTGATGTGTCTGCAGTGTATCGCAGCCAGGTTGTTCAGGAGGAAATGGAATTATACATTTCCATATAGCCATGAATGGAGGGGACTCGCAGTCCCTGCAGGCCCAGCGGGACCAACAGGCTCAGCAGGCCCTCAGGAGAAGGCAGAGCACCGACACCGCGAGGCAGTGCTACTAAAGCACTGGGAGAGCCCCACCACACAGGACGCACGCGGGCCAAGCCCAGGCCAAGGGAGGGCCCATCCTTGTGCATTAGTCACTGGAAGAGGCTGGGCTACCCCTTTGAAGCCTGGCAAAGCAGGGTGAGTGACAAAAACTACTATAGTCACTCTAATTCTATGCTGAGGAGGTGGCTGCTCACTCCTAGAACTAATCAGTGGTTGTGATACATCTGAGAGACATCTGAGAGGCAGTTGGGCATCCAATAGGATGGGCAGAATGGGGACCAGTGTGCAGGTGGGAAGGGGCCAACAAACTCATCACTAGACTCCTTTCTTGCCTGAGTGGTTCGGGTAGCTGCAAAGGAAAAAGATTTGGCAGAGCGACACCTTTCAACGGAAATGAGTGACTGGCAGCGGGTCCCGCCAAATGTTGAGGCCTTGGAGCCTTATTGCAATGAAGTTGGGCAGCCACTGGCAGGTCTGGGGGATCTGGCCAAATGCCCCCTGCTGGCAGCGGGAGTGAAGGTATTGGAGGATCCATCAAGAAAGAGCAAGAGGGTCCTGTCGGTTTCTCCTCCCAGCTGTATTACCCCCCCTTTAAAAGGAAAAACCCATTAAAAAGGAAGGGAAAACCCCAAATTGACCATGTCTGATAATCTGAGATGCTGTGGTACGTGGGACGGCACTGATGCCAGCAAGTGCCCAGCACCCGGTTCTGACAATCTTTTGACAAAATGTAAGGAGACAATTGAGGCAAGCCTGGTCCTGATAATGGAAAAATTGCAGGCCCTGGAGGTGGCAGTTTCCATGTGGAGTGGTAGAGGGGTCAGCTACAGTTCCAGCAAATTATCTGGCTGTATCCCGTGCGTCAAAGCTCAACTGATGGGGGGTTGTCCCGACCGGGGAAAAATTCTATAGTCCTGAAAAGAGATGTTCAGCAGCCCCTATACCGCTCCAACTCAGGGATTCCGGACAGATGCGCAGAATCAGCTCTCTCTAATCATCCTGCAGTTCAAGGGATATTGGCAAGTCAGTCTCTAGTTAGATAGAAACACTGGGGTGGGTCCAGAGAGAAGGCAGTGATGTTTCAAGAACAGAGGATGGGACAAAATTTGCAGTTGGATAATGGTCTTTCACTTCTCCGCTTGGAGCTCCCTCCGGACTGTGCCCCTTATGTGGTGGTGCTTATAAATGTTCCACCTTTAGTGCCGGGATCAAGTGAATCCACGGATCAAAACAAGACATGCCACTGGTTGGGCAAGAATTGTGATTTTACGTGTGAAGATTTTAAGGGCATCCTGTTTATCAGAAGGATTGGGTGGGTTGGGCCTCGGGAAAAAGAAGTCAAAGGGGATTGTATTATTATAAATTGTAGATATCCAGGTTTGGCCCAACGGTTTCTCTCGACACAACGTTTGGTGCCCTAGGTGAAGGAAAAGATTGGTATGGTCCCCCTGGGCTTTTTTATATAAGCATACTCGGCCCATGGGTGGGTCTCAAGCCAGGAATTCTGCCTATGTGCAGGTGGAACCGCAGCTAACTAGTTTAGAAAGTAGACTTACTACACATTCTGATCTGGAGGAGATTGATTGACACCGTGTGTGGGGGCTTTCAGTAGGGTTGGAAGACAGGGGATCTGTGGCTCCACTTAGGTCCTCAAATGTATCTATGGGCCTGGGAGGACAGGCTGGGAAGACTTCTCAGTCTCATTTAATTTCTTGTAATGTGGCAGGGTATGATACCAAGCTTCAAGATGGGCAATGGGTAAAGTCTATGGTAGACTTTGACTTCATCTTACCCCAGGAAGCTTGGTCTGAGGGGCATGCAGTGTGGGATGGCTTCCAAAGGTTTGCAGTTCCGACTGAACAACTACTAGGTGGCTGCCCAAAAGGGGGATTAGTTACTTTTATCCGGTCTTCTAAGATAGCTAGAGCATACCAAATAAATTGCAATCATCGGGGTCTCTTTATTACATGGGTTGTTTTGTGAAATAAGTTTAAAGTCCTTCTGGTAAATTTCTACAACTCTGTATGGGATTCTGGATGCCAAATTGGAGCCCTCTTTTCAGTGTTGCAGACATTGAAGTGTAGATTGGATGTGTGTGGCATGGGATTCTGTGCTGTCATATCATTGGACTTTAATGCGAAGATAGGGGGGAACTGTACTGCAATGAACCCCTTCGAGCAGGACCATAGGGCATATGGATCTGAGGGAATACAGGATGCAAGGGGAAGGTCCCTTATTAAGGGACTACAGAGCTTGGATCTGTTGAATATATGCGATCTGGAGGGGGTAGGTGATTTTCAGGCCCCAACCTTTTTTGGAAGAGGGCTGGATTGATAATTGAGTATATATTTCTGTCCCCAGTCAAAAATCTAGTTCTGAATGGTGAGGTGGTAGAGCAACAATTTAGTGAGCATAACCCTTTTATAATCCTTTTTAACTTCCCACTCAATATACGTAAACCGGGGGTTGGAGGGCCGGCTTCTTTGAGAATAAAAGATCAGGGAAGGAGAGTTGGATGGAGACAGGTGATCATCCTGCAAATAGTGGAGAGGGTTGTGGGCCAAAATTTAAAGCTGATAATAGGGACCCTCCTAGCCAAATCCCCCCTACCGGAGGATGTTATGGATGCCATGCTCTGTGTTAATAGAGCCATCAAAGTTTGTATGACGACCGTTGTAAAGCCTATTGCACAGCATCAGGGGGGTTGGTTTAGGAAGCCCTGCTCTGAGGCGAGGAAATCCTGAAGAAGGTATTAAAGGCACAGCCGAAAGACAAGGCCCATGTGAGTAGAGCGCAAGTTCATTATAAATCTGCTTTGAAGGAAAGGAAACTGCAGCTTAAGGAGCAGGCCTGGGAGGACCTGGAAAACGTTTTGCGCACTAGGGACCCGGGCCTGTTCTGGAAGACTGTAAATAGGGGTATCTTTGAGACAGAAACGTCAGAAGGGTTGGGCTGTAATATCCCCCCTGAGGTTTGGGTGAGCCATTTTCACAGGATCTTTTCAGGGGCCACTGAAAGGGAGGAAATGGATGAGATGCATGGTCACAATCCAAATCTGGCTATTAGGTTTACACTCAATGAGGTGATGTAGGCTATGCAGGGTAGTACCAGCCTCAAGACACCGGGCCCTGATGCCATTCCCATGGATTTATATAAAAGGTGACCTCAGCTGTGGGCACCAATATTTCCTAATGTTTTAAATGCAGCAGTTAGTACAGGGATCCCTACTTCGGCGTGCATTGTCCCTGTCTATTAAAAGAGAAATCATAGTGACCCAAAATCCTACCACCCAATCTCACTCCTTGATTCCTCAGCAAACATTCTGTGGCGAATTGTGTTGAGGCGTACTGAGGACTGGATGAATGGAAATGAGGTACTGAGCAGGGTGCAGTATGGTTTTAGAGAAAGGCTTGGAACTCAAGAGCAATGTTTAAATTTGCTCATGCTGTTTGGTAAATATACGCAGGCAAAGAAGGGTACGCTGTATCTTGCTTTCATGGATCTCAGCTGTGCTTTCTACAAAGTGAATCAAAGTAAGTTATGGCAAAAGCTAGCCCCAATGGGTCTGGAGCCCTATATTGTGTATTTACTCCGCTATCTCCACTTAGCTGTGAGATGTAGGTCGAAGGGTGAAGGCACAGAATCTTTTGAGCTTAGTTCAGTGTTAGACAGGGGTGTGTGCTGACCCCCACCCTTTTTCTATGGTACACAAATGATTTGTTATGATTTTTAGTGTGAAAATGTACGGATGTTCCCATAATAAGTAGAAAGAGTGTCCCGGTCTTGATCTATGGAGATGATGCAGTTGTTATGGCCCGCACCATGAATGGCCTCTGTGAGGTGGGTAAAGCGTATGGAAATTTTATGTTAGATTTAGAGATTAATAGTAGCAAATCACATTTTATGGTTTGTGGCAAACCTCTGAATAGGGTGTGTGTGTTGAAGATTAACGACCAATTAATACGTGATGTACAGGAATTTCCCTACTTAGGGGTAACCTTTGATGAAAAGGGAACTTGGAAACTCTGTATTTCTAGGAGATGTGTGTTTTAATGCTACAGTAGGAGCCACCTTTGAGTTTGCCTCAAGAGTGGGTAATAAACTGATAAAACCCCTGCTGGAAGTGTACAGGCGTAAATGTCTCCCAGTTCTAATGTATGGGGCATCACTCTGGGGCTACTCAGCTAGTAGGGCACCTATGATACAGGAAAATCATTTTTGTAGATGGCTGCTAGTTGTGGGGCAAAACACCTCCCTCTTTTGTACACATGTAGAATTGGATTTGGATTTTGTAGAGGATGCTATCAAGATTGCTCCCCTTTTGTTATGGATCTCCTTCTGGTCAAATGAGTGTGCCCCTCTAAATAGAGAAATCCTGCGCGACTGTATGATATGTGATCACATGCTGGATATCTCCTGGCTGTCATACATAAGAGAAGCTGCTATCTCCCTTGGTCGCCCAGATATGTTCAAGGCTCCAGAGTGTCGAACACATTCTGATAAACGCTGGGCAAAGGAGAATCTTCTCAACATTTTAGGAGCCAAGAGGGAGGCGCATGAATTAAGGAAGAAATTGGTGAGGGATTTCCTAATACTAAAAACTTTGGGGGATCCAGAGATGTACGGCTTGGTGATACAGAACATTTGGGAAAGGACTCTCATCACGCGATTTCAGTTAGGTGTAATCAGAAGCAATTTGTGCTTCCCGCTGGGACAGTTTGACCCAAATTCTACACAAATCTGTCCATGTGATGGGGTGTTCCTACAGACTCTGATCCATTTGACTGTGTTTTGTGACCTTTATGCTCCATTTAGGCGTCAATTTTTACTCCATCTGTTGAAGGAAAGGGGCTTCGTACAGCACCATCCAGCCAATTTGTGGCTGAGCATGGTCTCTGATGTGTTGGTGTGCCGGGGGTGGGGTCCTTTTTAAAGGGAGCCATAACCTGGTGAAATAGCGTAAACCCCTTTTAATCTTATTTATAAGTTTTTATTTATTGAAGTTCGTATGGGAAATGATATTTGGATGTATTTTAAGTTTTGTAAGTATGTGATTTTTAAATTGATTTGATTGTTATTTGACATGTATTTAATTGTATTATGGTTGGAATTATCTAATTGAATAAACAATATACCACTAAAGAAACTGAAAGAGTAGAATGGCTATACACCTATGGTGGATGGATGAATGAATGGATGAGTAAGGCAAAGTGCAAAAAGAATTAAAAAAATAAATAAAAAAAATAAGAAAAAAATAAAATAAAAAAAAATTAAACAATCTAGAATGAAAAGTAAAAAGATAAAGTGAAAACTAAGATGCTAAAATTATAGAAAATGCAAAATAAAAAAATAATATAAGAAATTTAAAATAACAAAAATAAAAAACCTTAAGATAATAAAATGAAAAAAAAAAGATTTAATAAAAAAACAATAATTTCTTATGTTTGTATGCCGAGAAGACACAAACCTATTGTGAGGCAAGAAGGTGTCAAATAAAAAATGCAAAAAAAGCATGTAATAAATTAAGAACTATGGGGCATATTTATACTCTGTTTGCGCCGGAATTGCGTCGTTTTTTTTTACGCAATTCCGACGCAAAACTAACTCCATATTTATACTTTGGCGTTAGACGCGTCTAGCGCCAAAGTCCATGGAGTTTGCGTCATTTTTTAGCGTGGACACCTACTTTGTGTTAATGAGATGCAAGGTAGGCGTTCCCGTCTAAAAAATTGACTCCGAGGCATGTGCGCCGTATTTACACTCCCGGGCAAAAATCACGCCCGGGAGTGGGCGGGTCAAAAAAAATGACGTACGGCCGCTTTTGCGCCGTTTTTTAGCGCCTGGAAAAGGCAGGCGTTAAGGGACCTGTGGGCTCTGAAGGAGCCCAGAGGTGCCCTCCCATGCCCCCAGGGACACCCCCTGTCACCCTTGCCCACCCCAGGAGGACACCCAAGGATGGAAGGACCCGTCCCTGGAAACTTAAGGTAAGTTCAGGTAGGTATATATATATTTTGTTTTGGGTGGCATAGGGGGGCCTGATTTGTGCCCCCCTACATGCCACTATGCCCAATGACCATGCCCAGAGGACAGAAGTCCCCTGGGCATGGCCATTGGGCAAGGGGGCATGACTCCTGTCTTTGCTAAGACAAGAGTCATTTCAATGGGGGTTGGGAGTGAAAAAAAATGACGCAAATCGGGTTGAGGCGAAAAATTTGCCTCAGCCTGACTTGTCCCATTTTTTGACTCCCAAGCTCCATATCCCCCTACGCCGGCACTGCCTGGTGTATGTCGTTTTTTTCCACGCACACCAGGCCGCCCCGGCGGCTAACGCCGGCTAACGTCATTGATTAAATACGGCGCCCACATGGCGCTTCAGAATGGCGTTAGCCGGCGCTAATTTTTTTGACGCAAAACTGCATTAGCGCAGTTTTGCGTCAAAAAGTATAAATATGGCCCTATGTACCAAAATCATATTGTTAGTGTGAACAGTCCACCGTGATTCCCAATCATATTTTTTAACTGTATCACATCGATCCATGTAAGCCTATGGCAAAGGCACACTAGCTGGATGCACCAAATGGCTATCAGCCACATGGTCAAATATCAACTTCAAGCAAGAAGTCATGGAGAACAAAGAACACGTGCAAGCCTATGGCAAAAATACACTGGCTGAATGCACAAAATAGCCACCAGCCACATGGTCAAACAGAAACAGCAAGCAAGGAGCAATGGAGAACAAAGAACATATGTAAGCCTATGGCAAAACACACTGGCTGGATGCAAAAAATGGATGCCAGCCTCATAGTCAAACAACAACAGCGAGCAGAGAGCAGGGAGGCATTGGGAACAAGGAACACATAGACTACACAAAATGGCCTCTGGCCACATGGCATAGAGAATAAAGACAAATGGTGGCCGATGACACACACACATGTGCCAGGAATAGGAGGCATGGTGGTAACACTGGTGGTAACACTGAAGAAAACACTAACAATAATTCAGCAATGCAAAACACAAAAGTTAACTGAGCTATGCCATCAAATATTGCCATCAAATATTACCTATGCCATCAAATATTACCCTGCAACATAAACACTTTTTGCAATATTTCTAATTCAATCCAATGCCATCCCTGCCCTAAATGAAGTTTTAAAACCATACATCACAGAAACATTTATTTCATGCACTGATGACTGCTAGGACTGGGCATACTAGATAGATGGCCCGTTGGAAGTCTAGGCCACATTGTAAAATAAATTAATATTGCAAATGTAACAAACAGGGAGAAAAGGTACTGAGCTGGGAAACAATTTTCCTTTATAAAACATGAAAAATCAATTAAATGCAAAAAAAAAATAACTAGGCCCTTAATTAAACTCCAGGCCACCCATTACTATAAGATTTAAAAATCAAATTAAAGTGCAAAGAAATACTGGTGCATGCCCAAGCAAACAAACAATACCCTTATAGAATAGCATTTGAACTTATGTTTGTGGTATTACAAAAACAAAGTCCTTAAATCAAAGTTATATATCCAGAAGACAAAAAAAGTGATCTTTCCACCTTGAAATCCAAGTGACCACTAGGAGGAGCCTGTTGGACAGGAACAGGAAGTTGGAGTCTCTGGGGTACTTCCATCCTGTTGTGCTTTCCTTTGGAGTGGCACCCTAAACATTGTCAGGGCACTAATATGTGTTACCTACACTGCAGCAAGTAGATCTGCATGCTTTATGCTGTGTTTATCCATTTACAGTGTATGTGACTGACATTAAGACACCATTTAGTACGCCATACTGGGTAAGACTTGTCTTGACAAAAGCCCATGATCCCTAGAGGTCCCTAGAAATCACTGGGGATCATTTACGTTACTGCTGAAATATGTTGACGTAATACAATGGGGTGTAGGGAAACTAGGGTACCCTAAGGCACCCAATTAAAATACGATTAATATTAAACCATAACTAGGACACCAATAATAAAGGTCTTCTGAGTGTTACTAAGGTATTTTTTAGGTGATCAGACCACATCAGGAAATATCGGTTAGTACGCCCTGCAATATTGTCAGCCCATCCCGGTTTAGAGGGACCAGATGGGACCCGATGATGAATATTGGCACCAATAGAGTGGGTGAGGGTGTTAAAATATATATATTTTTTTAAAACAATTATTTCAGATAGTTTTCAACACTCATGCTTGGTCTGGAGATATGTAGGATTACAAGATATCGTTCTAAGTAGTATGTGTTGTGGAAACCATAATATGACGTTACCTCTTAGCGCATCCCCCGTTACTACTGCCCATGACTTTGATAGTGTACTTCTAGGTGGTGGTGCTTATGTTTCGTTGGTCCACAGGAGGTGAGTTGGTGCATTGGATCCAATGATGGTCTCTTTGCTGGGGGATCTTGGTAGCACTCTTCCTTGACCGAAATCAAAGAAAAAGTATTCTGAATAAACATTCTACCTTAAATGCTCAGTTTACAAAACGTGATAATTATAGTTACTGTTTTTGGTGGAAGAGGTTAGAAATGCCAAACTTCTAAGTATGGTGACAACCGAGAGAAAACAAATGCCTGACCTGATCTCCTTAGGAGTGTTAAAGTCAGGACTTTGCATCAGAAAAAAAATTCATTTTCTCGTAAGTGGTCTTAGTCAGAGACATCAGCTGTTTCATTTATGAAAGTGAGACTGAATGTGAAAGGTAAAAGAAATAGAACATTTGATTCATAGAATGCCCTCGTGTTTGTGTGACTACTTTCTATCGACTATCAATTAAGGATTTTCTTCCAAGGTTACCTGATGTTGCCATTTCTGGGATGTCGTCTGTTTTGACCTTCTTTGCGAATTGACTGAAAATACACATAAAAAAATGCAATGAAGCCATCATAAAATTCACAGTGAATCTAGAATTAGTGTGATTATATGCTTTGGGTTGCCTAGCAACACTCTTAAAGCACTCAACCCTGCGTTGACTTTTGGTGGTCTCTTTTGTCGCTAAAAATTTTATTTTATTTATCAAGGACACTTCTTGTAGGAGTGACCACTTATTTTCACGATAAATGTTGTTGTTTAAAGTAGTGCTTGTCAAATTGTTTGCAATAAGCAGGTCCGTTTATTTGTTTTACTTTCCAATTTCATTTCCTCGGTGATAAATCAAGACAGTGCTCACCCCAAACAATATTTATTGCCATATTATGAACATTGGCCTTAGTGGTGGTAATGTGTGACACAGATTTCTATACTTATTTGTTTTGTGGTATTCTGTTGTGCTGTTCTGTTATTTGTGTGCTGCATAGTTGCAATGTGATTCTGTTGAGGCCTGCAGTTATGTTGTGTTTTGTTGTGATATGTTCTGTAATGTATCAACTGTGTTGTTGTGTTGCTTTGTGTATGTAATTGTATAATGTTCTATTGTTCACTTTACATGTGTTAATAAATACTTCCACATTTCCAGCCCAAAAGAGCATATGCCTTCAATTTTCCCATGACAAGCAACCATTTACCAGTGTCCAAGGTAATAAAATAGCGCTGCTGTAACTCTTCATCTACTTACCCAAAACTGTGATATAAAATTAGAGTCAGATTGACTAATATCTTATGCAATTCAGCACTTCAACCTAAATTGCTTCACTGCATGAGATAGGGAGAGCAGGGCAGCCATGTATTGACTAAATGAAACACTTCCGATGTCATTCGCTTGTGATAGAGTAACCACCCCTCATCACACTCTAAATCTGATCTCTCTGCACTCCAAGGCCAATGCTAACCTGGGGGGCTTTGATTTCTGCGGTACCGGACAGGTCCTGAGTTCTCTTACATGTATTAAATCGGGCTCCCCCTGCGATCCTTATCCCCCAAAGATTGTGTCCAGTTTAGTGCATCACCCATCCACCTTCATTTCGACGCTGTTCAACCTCTCTATAAGCTCTGCAAAACTTCTTCTCGAGTGGAAACACACACTGGTGTTTCCTCTCATAAAAAAACATCCTTAAATCTGGATGTTCCTGGAAACTACAGGCCGATTTTGCTGCTTCCCTTGTTTGCTAAAACCCTTGAAAACATTATTAACAGCCAATTTTTAGCTTTCCTGGAGTTCCATAAGATCGTGGACTCCTCTCAGTGGGCTTTCACTCACATCACAGCATGGAGACGGCATTGCTGGCAGTAACTAACAACATCCGTATTTCTCTAGGGGCCGGTTTTCCAGTAATGCTGGTGCTGTTGGACCTATGTGCAGCATGTGCTATAGTCTCCCATTACATTCTTATCTGCAGACTACATGCTGCTGGCATCCATGGAAGAGCGTTACATTGGCTGAGGGTCTTCCTAGACAATCACACCCAAAATGTGCATCTGGGTCCTTTTGAAATAAGAACGATGTACATCAACTTAGGGGTCCATCAGAGCTTCTGTCTCAGCCTGACACTTTTTAACATCTATGTAACACCCCTGGCTCAGACCCTAAAATCATGTGGTGTGGAGATGTGTCATATGAAGTGACACACAACTTCTTTTTACTTTAAGTCCTGATCCACCCAAAGTAATACTTCAGCTCTTGCACTGCATGAAAGAAATTGCCAACTGGATGTCATCAAACTGCCTGCAACTCAACAGTGCAAAGTCTGCAATTGTACTTTTTGGCAGGGCCCAAGAGCTCTGGGCTGAAGACTGCTGGCCTCCAGAACTTGGACCTGCCCTGCTTCTCAAACAAGTGGTGAAAAACCTCAGAGTAAAAATTGACTACACAGTCTTGACACATCAAGTTAACTCCATCTGTGTCATGTGTTTCCTAACCATGAATCTTATAGTTAGCAGGCTGGATTATGGGAATGCCTTACTGGTAGCTTCCAATGGCTCTCTCTTGGCTCAGCTGCAAGTAGTACGGAACACTGGCGCCTGCCTTATCCAAAATCTTCCTACGCTGTCTCCATATGTGCCTAGCCAGTAGGAAAAATTACATTGGCTTCCCATTAGGAAACGTATTGTTTTCAAACTCTGTTCCCCGACAGACAAGCTCAGCTGGCCCTCTTTACATTTTAGGCTCAGAGACTACCAGCTGTAGAAAAGTAGCCTTTTTCAGGCACGGTTACCCCCACTTTTGGCCTGTTTGTCAGTGTGTCAGTGTGTTTTTACTGTGTCACTGGGATCCTGCTAGCCAGGACCCCAGTGCTCATAGATAAAAAACAATATGTCAGTGTGTTTTGCCTGTCTCACTGGGATCCTGCTAGCCAGGACTCCATTGCTCACAGTTTGTGGCCTTATGTGTATGCCTGTGTAGTGTCTAACTGTGTCACTGAGGCTCTGCTAATCAGAACCTCAGTGCTTATGCTCGCTCTGCTTCTAAATGTGTCACTGTAGGCCAGTGACTTCATTTACCAATTTCAATTGGCATAATGGACCCCCCTAATAAGTCCCTACTATATGGTACCTAGGTACCTAGGGCATTGGGGTTTCAGGAGATCCATATGGGCTGCAGCATTTCTTTTGCCACCCATAGGGAGCTCAGAAAAACCCTTTACACAGGACTGCCATTGCAGCCTGCGTGAAATAGTGCACACACTATTTCACAGCCATTTTCACTGCACTTAAGTAACTTATAAGTCACCTATATGTATAACCTTCACTTGCTGAAGGTTAGGTGCAAAGTTACTAAGTATGAGGGCATCCTTGCACTAGCAATGGTGCCCCCATATAGTTCAGGGCCATTTCCCCGGACTTTTTTGAGCGTGGGGACACCATTACACGTGTGCACTACATATAGGTCAATATCTATATGTAGCTTCACAATGGTAACTCCGAATATGGCCATGTAACATGTCTAAGATCATGGAATAGTCCCCCATACCAAATCCGGTATTGGGGAGCCAATTGAATGCATCCTGGGGGCTCCACCATGGACCCCCAGTACTGCCAAACCAGCTCTCTGAGGCTTGTACTGCAGCTACAGCTGCTGCCATCTCACAGACAGGATTCTGCCCTCCTGGGCTCTGGGCAGCCCCTAGACCTATTTTCTCCCATTGCATGCTATAGGATTTCCTACTGTCTGCATTGTTCTATGACTATTTACCTGTCTAATTTTGGTGTCTAGTGTATATATTGTGTATAATACTTACCTTCAGAAGGAGTATTGTCTCTAAGATATTTTTGGTACTGTGTCACGCAAATAAATACCTTTTTTTGGTAACACTGAGTATTTTCTTTACTTGTGTATAAGTACTGTGTAACTATAAGTGGTATTGCATGAGCTTTGCATGTCTCCTAGTTCAGCCTAAGCTGCTCTGCTATAGCTACCTCTATCAGCCTAAGCCGCTAGAACACTACTACTTCACTAATAAGGGATAACTGGACTGGTATAAGGTGGAAGTACCCAAGGTCCCCACTACAAACCAGGCCAGCCTCCTACACCAGCCCTCTAGGCACCTTAGGTCATTTATTGAGGCCCTCCTCCATCCTCCATGTATTCATACTGCCAGACACAGTGTCAGACCTTTTTCTTACCTAACCCCTTTCCATTGGAATAAAGTCCCTCTTCACAGCCGCTTGTGTTCTAACTTCCAGGTCTTTAAGAAGAGGTTGAAAGCCTGGCTGTTTTGATTTGCCTGCCTGTGCTTGGCAACACGTGCAGCTAGGTACTCCCTTTGGGAGTTAGTTCTGCGCTATACCAAGTACTAAAATAAATACATAAATAAATCTGGCCCTTAATCTTTGCAGTAGGCTATTTCTGTTAACTGTAGTTCATTGGGACGTTCACTGTGGTCAGAAGTAGAAATTGCTGTGGTCTGGAGTTGCTGTTGTTATTTTGCAACGCAGCTGTCATTGTCATGTATCTCTGGCTGGAAAAGGCTGTTCAGCGTCACCTTATTGTTCACTGTCTGCCCCACTTACAGGTGCCTAGTTCTATAGTGATGCCTGCCCCCTGCAGGTCCAGTTCTAATGCTGTTGTGAGGCTCCCACCCTCACCCACCTGCCTCATTCCTCCAGCTGGTCCTTACCTCTATTCTTTTTGTCAGCACACTCTTGGCCTCTTTGGTCTTTTGTCCTCTCACTCTTGCTCTTTTGCTGTCTTACTCATTTTCTTCTTTGTGCTTCTTTGAGCTTCTTCTCCCTCTCATTTTTGATTTCCCACTTGTATTCTGCTTTTCACCCCGTCACATTCTGCCTTTTTCCTCACTTTGACCCACTTCTCTCATTCTTCCTCTCACCTGTATTCTGCTTTTTGTTCTCTCACTCTTTTTCTGTTCTTTGTCCACTTATTTCCACCCTCTCTTTGTTCTCTCACTCTTGCTCTCTCACTGTTACACTGTTTTCACTGTTTTGGCAATTTTTCAACCAATTTTTGACCCTCTTTGCCTCCTTTTCTATTTTTACATCTCTCTGTTCTCCCTTTTGTGAACTGTCTGCCATTTGCAGACCTTCCACCTTTTACCCATGTTGTGCTCCTGCCTCCTTTCCTTCACTTCTGCTGCCACCTCCACAGGAAGTCCTCCCTCTTTCCACTCCTACTCAATGGCAGCCATTGTTCAGTTGTGTGCAGCAGATGCACTGCAGGTGTGCAAAAGTAATGCAAAAGGCATACTCATCTTCACCTATCCACATTTCCCCGTGCGAAGACCCCAGGTTCTCCACCCTCCCACCATCCCCCCAGATGTTATTCCACCACAGCCCTCCACACCCTGAACCCTGGAATCTTTTTCCAGTGCTGAGGCTGGGCCTTCCTCGGCAACACTGAAGGGGCTTTCCCCTGCATTCACTACTACTTCTCCTGCCCTTCACTGACTACACTCCCCAACCTCTATCTCCCCCTGACCTCCCAATAGACATGACCACCCACTCCACATGCTCCCAGCCCTCCCTGTTCTGCCTCCTCCTTAATACCTGCTTGCTCACCTGATACACCACTGAAATCGAAGACCTCTTGCACGACCAATCTCTGGGCCTGCTCTCCCTGAACGAAACCTGACTCAGCTCGACATCGGCCTCTGACATCATCACATTGATTCCCACTGAATACCAGCCTGTATGACAGGACAGAACCTGTTGATCCAGAGCAGAATTAACTTTCATCTTCAAAGAGAACATCCTTTCTCAGCGTCTAAAAATACCAGCAACAGCCTGGAACACCTAGGCCGCCCGCCAAAGTTCCCCCGTCGAAAGACCGCTCCGCGGTCAAAAGACCGCGGGGGTCATTTCGACTTTCCCGCTGGGACGGCGGGCGACCGCCAAAAGGGCACCCGCCGGCCCAGCGGGAAAGACCCTGCAACAATGGAGCCGACGGAGTTGCAGGGGTGCGACGGGTGCAGTAGCACCCGTCGCGATTTTCACTGTCTGCAAAGCAGACAGTGAAAATCCTAATGGGGCCTCCAGGGGCCCCACGACACCCTTTCCCGGCATCCTGGTTCTGGCGGTGTAAACCGCCAGAAACAGGTTGGCGGGAAGGGGGTCGGAATCCCCATGGCGGCGCTGCAAGCAGCGCCGCCATGGAGGATTCTCTGGGCCAGGGGTAATTCTTACCGCCGCGGTCAGAATAGCCCTGGAAGCACCGCCAGCCTGTTGGCGGTGCTTCCGTTGCCCTCCGCGGAATGAGGGCCCTAGTCCTTAAAGTACACATCACAAACAGCTCCACCCTGGGGGTGTCCTCATCTACCATCCTCCTAGACCTTGAGCTAATTTCAGCAAATTTACCAGACACTTCATCATTCCTCTGATGCCCAACTCTAACTCCTTCACCTTCCTCGATGATCTCAAGCACTGCCTGTAAGACATCACTGACCTCAATACCAACAAAGTCCTGGAGGAGCTAACCACACTAGGACTCATGCAGCAATGGGATATCCCCACCCATGCTAATGGACATCGCCTAGACCGTATGTTCGTGAATGTCAGTGACTTCAATGACATCACAGTGGCTGGACTGACATTATGTAATAGCTACAAAACTGCACAAACTACACAAGAGAAATCTTCACCCTTGTGAAGAATTTTGCCACTCCTGCCACAAGCTCCAAAAACCATCACCCATTCTTATGGACTTTGGAAAAATCTCTACCACTGTTTCAGAAACATGGTCAGGAACATGTACAACAACGTGGAACTGTAGCTGGTCCCTTCTTCCTTTACAGTATTCCTGCTCATTAAGGGCACTTCCATGACCAATTGGCCAACCATTATCACATCAGAAACCACAGCGACCATGTGTTCCATCCTCTCAAGTGCACCATTGAACCCCCTGCACTCACCACAAAGGACTGCACCACATCAGCTCAGCCCTGGTCCCGAAACTCAACAGCTCCAATAACACAGACACCTTCCTGGATGCCTGTAAACATGCCAAAATATGACTTGGAGTGTGCACAACTTGTATATTTACTGTAGCATAATTACGCTAAGTTACTGCAAAATTAAGCAACATTTGTGTAACTATGCAAAATGCATCCTACACTCAAAAACTTACCTGGATGGTTTGTTTGGGTGAAAATTCAACTTGAAAATGCAATTTCAAGTTGATTTCCAGTTACATGTGTTTCAAATGCCGCTGCTTGTTTTTAGATTTTAATTTTGCATTAACAATTTACCCAAAGGGTCCATTCAGATAGAAAATCTACCTGAAACACCACTTACATTCAAAACTAGCTCAGTTGGTACATCTTGAATGAAAGTTTCACCCCGAAATTAGGCAAGGTGGCATAATGGTGTGATGTCTAATTTTGGATGAATTTTGGTAAGCGAAATTTCCAAAACTATGCCATTTATGTTGGCATAATTAAAAAAAAAATATTGGCCTAAAAAATGCCTCTTGCAAAGAAATCCTTAGAGAGCCCAAAGATGCTGGGCAACTACCTTGCTGGCCTACACTACTATAGTACTGGACAAAATCATTAACAAGTAACTAGCTGACCACCAAAACAATATATGTTTCCTTGAGACAACCTAATTCAGATTCAGGCACACCAACAACACTAATACTGTCCTCCTTACCATCATAGAAGACATCCGACTGATCATGGACTGAGGAGCAACCGCAGCCCCCCTCTGCTAGATCTTGCTCCTTTCTCACTGATCGGAACCAGTCAGTCAGTCTAGCTACCTAAAACTTCAACCTCCCTGATGAGTTTTGCACTCTGCAAGTGTACATAACATAAGATACCAATACATAGCAGGTGCCCTGTGCATCATCTATGTTTACAAGTGAGAACATGTTTGTTGCATGGCAGAAAAATAACATTTGAGAGGACAGCTTGTGCCACTGCTCTATGCATAGTATCTATAGTCACAGTAGTTCTGCCAGCTGCTGCTGGTGTCCTGACAGAGAAAATATCAGGTTTTCTTCTGTGCGAGTCTCAAAATGGGCATTTGATAGACTCAAAATATTAATATTGTTTATTTCTACTGAACTTTGGAGACATGTTTGTTTGGTTTCATAAGGAGTACATGCTCTGTAGGATCTCATTGACCATTAATGTGTCTTATATTGCTAATTTTTCCAAAATTGTGGGGTCGTTTTAGTTAGGGCGCATAAGAGATACATGCACTGTGACTGACTGTGTGTGTTCTTCTGTTCTCAGTGCTATACTACTCTCAAAGCAAGGTTTCCATTTGGTCAGTGCTCTCAAGTTTCAGTCTAGTAATGAGCTTTCACTGTGCTACCTCATCTCTTTCTACATAGGACTCTGTGGGTGTTGTGGGAGTATATCATCACACACAATATCAAGGGAGCTTTTAGTTCTGACAAAAGCTTTTTTGAACATTTTTGTGACAGACACCTCACATGAAAGATTTTTCTTGAATGTAGGACAAAATCTACCAACAAGTTTACACCTGGAAATATTGTAATGACTATGTTTGACAGGCACCCTTCATACTGTTTATTGCCGGCAGGTGGATGAGATTGAGACAGGGAAAGGTCTGGGAATTTGTGACATAAGAGTCCAGACCTCTGTGATAATTACTTAAGAGTGAAGAAGATGGTACACAAGAAATCAGTTCCTATCAAGAAAAAAGTCAGTGAGACAATATCTGTCACTACTGGAGGATCATTGGCATTACACCATTTTTTTGTGTCTTCAAGGTGCATACTTCAGTACACCTGCTGCTACCTTTTCTGGGCAGGAAGATGTTGGGATCATTGGAGTTAATCCTTGTAGGAGGCTGGCCTGGCTTATAGCGGGTACCTGATGGTACTTACACCTTGTACCAGTTATCCCTTATTAGTAGATTAGTAGTGTTCTAGAAGCTTAGGCTGATAGAGGTAGCTATAGCAGAGCAGCTTAGGCTTAACTAGGAGACACGCAAAGCTCCTACTAAACCACTTATATCATAAAGCACTATATCATAAGAAACACAATACTCAGAGTTACTAAAAATAAAGGTACTTTATTTTAGTAAGAATATGCCAAAAGTATCTCAGAGGATATACTCCCTTAGGAGGTAAGTAAAATACACAAAATATATACACAACCCAAAATCAGGTAAGTAAAAACTTAGAAAAGTAGTACAAACACTGTAGAACACAATAGAATGCCATAGGAGACAATAGGCCTAGGGGCATCACAAACCATATTCTCCAAAAGTGGAATGCGAACCATGAATGGACCCCAGGCCTAGTGTAGTGTGTAGAGGGTTGCTGGGAGTGTAAAAAAACACTAAGGGTGTCCAAGATACCACACCCCAGGACCCTGAAAAGTAGGAGTAAAGTTACCCTACTACCCCAGAAATGCAGTAAAGTCAAGATAGGGGATTCTGCAAAGGCAACAACTGATTGCAAAGCACTGGAGATGGATTCCTGGACCTGAGGACCTGCAAAGGAAGGGGACCAAGTCCAAGAGTCCATGGGGGCAGGAGCCCACTAAACCCCGGATGAAGGTGCAAAAGGGCTGCCTCTGGGTGGAAGAAGCCAAAGATTCTGCAACAACGAAAGGTGACAGGAACTTCTCTTTTGGTCAGAAGATGTCCCATGCCGTGCTGGAGTATGCAGAGTTGTTTCCATGCAGAAAGACTGCAAACAAGCCTTGCTAGCTGCAAGAGTTGCGGTTGAAGATAATGGGTGCTGCCCGGGCCCAGGAAGGACCAGGAGGTCGCCCCTTGGAGGAGGAGACAGAGGGGACACTCAGCAGCACAGGGAGCCCATACAGGAGCAGGCAGCACCCGCAGAAGCACTTGAACAGGTGTTCAAGAAATCTGAGCACGGCAGTCATCTCAACACCAGGAAGTCAGTGGTCAACTCAGCGAGTTGAGCAATGCAGGACGGAGTGCTGGGGACCAGGGCTATGCTGTGCATGAAGGATTCCTTGCAAGAGTGCACAGAAGCCCCAGCAGCTGCAGTTCATGCAGTACACAGGGTTACTGTCTGGCGTAGGGAGGCAAGGACTTACCTCCACCAAATTTGGACAGGACCTCTGGACTGTCGGGGTCACTTGGATCCAGCTCCTGTGTTCCAGGGACCACGCTCGTCTAGATGAGAGGGGACCCAGAAGACAGGTGATGCAGAAGTTTGGTGCCTGCGTTAGCAGGGAGAAGATTCTGTCAACCCACGGGAGATTTCTTCTTGGCTTCCAGTGCAGGGTGAAGGCAGACAGCCCTCAGAACATGCACCACCAGGAAACAGTTGAGAAAGCTGGCAGGATTAGGCGCTACAATGTTGCTGGTAGTTTTCTTGCTACTTTGTTGCGGCCTTGCAGGCGTCCTGGAGCAGTCAGCGGTCGATCCTTGGCAGAAGTTGAAGAGAGAAGTGCAGAGTAACTCTGGGGAGCTCTTGCATTCGGTATCTGGAGAGAAACCCACAGGAGAGACCCTAAATAGCCCTCAGAGGAGGATTGGCTACCTAACCAGGTAAGAGCCTTTGAGGAGGGGTTTCTGACGTCACCTGCTGGCACTGGCCACTCAGAGGTCTCCATTGTGCCCTCACACCTCTCCAATCAAGATCGCAGAGGTCTGGGACACACTGGAGGAGCTCTGGGCACCACCCCTGCTTTGGCCAGTTTCGCGCCAGAGCAGGGGCTGGGGGATCCCTGCACTGGTGTAGACTGGTTTATGCAAGGAGGGCACCATCTGTGCCCTTTAAAGCATTTCAAGAGGCCAGGAAAGGCTACTCCTCTCAGGCCCTTAACACCTATTTCCAAAGGGAGAGGGTGTAACACCCTCTCTCAGAGGAAATCCTTTGTTCTACCTTCCTGGGACTGGGCTGCCCAGGCCCCGGGGGGCAGAAACCTGTCTGAGGGTTGGCAGCAGCGGTATCTGCAAAGAAAACCCCATAGAGCTAGTTTGGCAGTACCTGGGGTCCATGCATGGTCAATTCCATGATCTTAGACATGTTACATGGCCATGTTCGGAGTTACCATTGTGAAGCTACACATAGGTATTGACCTATATGTAGTTCACGCGTGTAATGGTGTCCCCGCACTCACAAAGTCTGGGGAAATTGCCGTGAACAATGTGGGGGCACCTTGGCTAGTGCCAGGGTGCCCTCACACTTAGTAACTTTGCACCTAACCTTCACTAAGTGAGGGTTAGACATATGGGTGACTTATAAGTTACTTAAGTTCAGTGTAAAATGGCTGTGAAATAACGTGGACGTTATTTCACTCAGGCTGCAGTGGCAGTCCTGTGTAAGAATTGTCTGAGCTCCCTATGGCTGGCAAAAGAAATGCTGCTGCCCATCGTGATCTCCTAGAACCCCAATACCCTGGGTACCTAGGTACAATATACTAGGGAATTATAAGGGTGTTCCAGTGTGCCAATAAGAATTGGAGAAAATAGTCACTAGCCTGCAGTGACAATTTTAAAAGCAGAGAGAGCATAAACACTGAGGTTCTGGTTAGCAGAGCCTCAGTGATACAGTTAGGCACCACACAGGGAACACATACAGGCCACAATTATGAGCACTGGGGTCCTGGCTAGCAGGATCCCAGTGACACAGGCAAAAACAAACTGACATATAAGTAAAAAATGGGGGTAACATGCCATGCAAGATGGTACTTTCCTACACCCTGCAGCTCCTAAGCTGGTTCCCATCATAAACCCTGGGTCGTGGTCATCATGAGAGAATAGAATGAAAAAGAGCACAAGTCACACAATTCTAGTGGTTCAGCAATGTTACCCTTCCTACCTTAGATGTCATCTTATCTTGCTATAGTTACTTGTCCTACAAATATTTCTTCTCTATACCTTCATAAATTTTCACTTTCGCTGTAAAGGTACATTCAAAAACATAAAAACTTGCAGCTTGATAAAGATGGTGGATCTGTGTAGAGCCAGAGGAGTCTTGGCAACAGGCACCTACCACTACTTTTGGGGTCTATCTTCTTTCCTTCTCACTGCCTACCTGTTCACCTCAGCCATTGTCCCTCTTTCCAGACAAAATAGTTTTAAAAAGTATATCTTCTCTCCTTCTACCTTTAATATTGATCTCTCACTAACGGTGTCAAAAACTACCTTGGCTGGAAGCATCTTCATTTTCTAGAACAGTTTTGCTGATACCTGGAAGATGTTTGCACAGCTTGCAGCAATTCCAGTGATGATGCGGCCTGCCCCAGTCCCTTAGCTACATTCTTGCTACAGTGTGCTGATTCCTGTTAAATATATATGGTTCTTATAAACACCCCGTAAAAACAGACAAATTCTAAACTTTCTTTCCATAATTTTGCATTCTTAAAACAACATGGCAATATCTTTTATTCTGTTGCTGAGTCTCATTGTGAATTGCTCATTATATTGATTTAATGGCATCATATAAATTATCAGTACTATTAATAGTGGAAAACAACCCATGTTCCATGTTTATGGCAATCCGCATTTTAAGTGTCCAATTTTTTATTTTGTAAATCCAACATAGTTTTTTCTATCTGCACAAATTCCTATCTTCCTGTGTTACAGACGGCCATGGTCTCAATGGTATTAATCTTTGCCTTCTATGTCTTTCGATATAGGGATGTGTTCTTTGTTATATAGACAGACCTACATATGTAGAAGGTCTTGTTCTGCATAATCCCTTCTCAAACTGTAGAAAGACTTGTTTGTTAGTGGAGAAATATTAAGGATGGCACTATGTTGATCCTTGACCTCATCCTGGATACCATCCCCATGCACCTCTGATATGTTTGCCTCAATAACTAAAATGAAAGGGTGTAGCAATGATATACATTTAATAGATTGTTCTTTATCTGCCGTATGGACATAGGAACAATGATTTCTATGTGTAGTATATATTGATACTTACAAGAGTAACTCATTTATTACATTAGTAAACAGGACGGAATGTTATCAAGTATGCATGCTATGTAGTGTTTTTCAAACCTTAAAACATTTTTTTTAATTACATTAATTCTAAGGGACTGCAAATTCCATAATGTAATTCACCATGCAAAACAAAACAGGCTTGGACTTCCATTGTTTGACTTTTAAAACTTTAAAAATGATATTGAAATGTCATGTGACAGTTCTTATTATGGAAAAAAATATTTAACACACAACAGACTACATTATGTGTAGAAACTAACCAGAAGATGGTTGAAGAGATTTAGCGGATACAGCCCCTGATGTCAAAGTATTGTTAATTGCCTCATTCGAAGTTGTTGGAGGTGACTGTGTGGATGAGCCCATCCATCTTTTTGACTTTCTTCCTCCAACTTTCAAGCTTCTCCTTTGCCCTGGAGTGAAGGTCATGCCACCTTTTTCTAATTTTAGCTCCGTTGCGTGTCGCAACACTCCCTACATTCATACGTTCTTGAATTCTGCTCCAGATTCTTTTTTGTGCCTTCTGGTAAAGTTGCTTTGCCTAGAGCTGTCCTTTGTTCTCCACAAACTCTTTCACAAGTACCTTTCTTCATCATTTCGTCATTTTCTTCTTCCTTTTCCTTTCTGAACTCTCTTGCTGACCTTCCTGACTTGTCATTCTGCAAGAGAAAGTAGATTGTATGCCCAGTGCTTCTTTCCTGGCAGCTCCTGTGTTTTTTAATCTGATTGCAATAATGTATTTCCAGATTCTGATGTCTGAGTTCACAATTTGTGAACATTAACAGAACACTTTTTGTGATTCAGCATTTTAGGATAACAATTTTTAAGAAATAGGTATTTAAATAGTGCACTCCAGAGCACGTTTCATTTACCAAATTGTGAAATACTATTTCTTAAGAATTGCAAAATAGAATTCAGTAACTTGCACATTAGTACGTCTGACTCCATGAGCCTTCTCTAATACTAATGGCAAGGGGAGACATGTTTTTGCTTAATTTGAAGTATAAAAATACACTCTGAATTAAGAAATGAACCCCAGGGTCCAAAGAAAGAACAATAGACAAAAGAAAACACTGCAACGTCACATGATTTTCTCATTAACAAGGAACATGTACACTCACAGATAACCCTATATTGAAGCCAGCATAGGTGTTTAAACAGTTTTTCTACATTTCTGTACATTTCTATCTTCATGTTACAGAAGACAGTAAATCAGCTCCCTGGATTGAGCACAGATTCCAATTTTTTTTTATGTTTCTGAGCTTGCAAAAATGAGTTCCACTGGGCAGGGAGAAAAAAAGTTTTCACTTTGAGGGGCATTTTGGTAAATCATAGTGTATGAATAAAGTTGGAGTGGGGAAAATTCCACTCAGATTCCATTCTGAACAGAGGTATTTACAAATGGTTCAAATTTATAAATAAATCAACCCTTTGTGCGGTACCTGACTATATCACATCACCCTCACTGTCTATAACTGGGTGCTGATGTAATGATTAGTTAAGTTATTAAAATATTTTCATTCAAGGGGTTATGCCAATAGTCAGTGTTATCTCCTCAGCTGATGGGATGTCTCGGGGCCATCTTGGGCATCTTCTTAACTTTTTTAACAATTGGATGGTTGCAGCCTTATTATAACAGTTCAATGAGTGAGCTATTATATTGTGTAGAAATTGGTCAATCACCTAGATGACTAAAACTTAGGCCCTCATTACAACCCTGGCGGTCGGTGTTAAAGCGGTGGTAATACTGCAAACAGGCCGGCGGTAAAAAAAGGGAATCACGACCGTGGTGGAAACTGCCAACACAGACAGCCACTTTAACACTCCGACCACCACGGCGGTAGAAACAAACACTGCGGCGGTAACCGCCAACAGACAGGCGGAAGACAATGTACCGCTTACTGTATTACAAGGCACCAATCCGCCAGGTTTTCCAGGATGGTACCAACGCCATCAAAAGCACAGCGTAAACAGTACACAGAAGGGAAACCACTCACCTCTCGACACCTAACGAAGAATCGGGATGCCATGGAGCCTGAGTTACAGGTGCTACCAATGTTGGTTTACCTCCTCTTCTACCAGGATCATCAAAGACGGCGGCGAGGACCACAGGGAGTACTGCACCTAGTACGCAGGGGAGGGGGGGAGGAAAAAGGGGGGGCACCTCAGCCAGATTATGGGACGATGCCACTGCTCCCTGAGGGGGCTCCATGCCCTCTGTTTGCTCCTGGGGAGTGCAAAGTCACAGTCTCACAAGTCTCTCAAGTGGGTGGTATGCCCACTGATTGGTCGTAGGGAGTGCAAAGCCACAGTCTCACAAGTCTCTCAAGTGGGTGGTTTGCCCACTGCTTGGTCCTGCGGAGTGCAAAGCCACAGTCTCACAAGTCTCTCAAGTGGGTGTTTTGCCCACTGATTGGTCCTGGGGAGTGCAAGGCCACATTCTCTCCAGTGGATGTATCTCTCCACTGGTTCTGGAGGGGGCATTGTGACCAGAGTGCTTCATCTTGCCAAGGACTGGGGTAGTGGATGTATCTCTCCACTGTTTCTGGAGGGGGCTTTGTCCCAAGAGTGCTTCATCCTGCCAAGGACTGTGGTAGTGGATGCTGTTCTCCACTGGTTCTGGAGGGGGCTTTGTGCCCAGAGTGCTTCATCCTGCCAAGGACTGGGGTAGTGGATGCTGTTCTCCACTGGTGCTGGAGGGGCCATTGTGCCCAGAGTGCTTCATCCTGCCAAGGACTGGGGTAGTGGATGTATTTCTCCACTGGTTCTGGAGGGGGCATTGTGCCCAGAGTGCTTCATCCTGCCAAGGACTGGGGTAGTGGATGTATCTCTCCACTGGTTCTGGAGGGGGCTTGGTGCCCAGAGTGCTTCATCCTGCCAAAGACTGAGGTAGTGGATGTATCTCTCCACTGGTTCTGGAGGGGGCATTGTGCCTAGAGTGCTTCATCCTGCCAAGGACTGGGGTAGTGGATGTATCTCTCCACTGGTTCTGGAGGGGGCTTTGTGCCCAGAGTGCTTCATCCTGCCAAGGACTGGGGTAGTGGATGCTGTTCTCCACTGGGTCTGGAGGGGGCTTGGTGCCCAGAGTGCTGCACATGATGTAAGGCATTTCCCATTCCAGCACCTGGGTGTCAGAGCCACGAGATATCCTGGGAACAGGTAGCATGATACTCCATGGAGACAGAGACACACTCTACCCTGCGGCGACATAGCCTGCCAACTGCTGGTACTGCCAGTGCTGGTTGTGGTGCCTCATGTACTCTGTGCAGGGTCCAGGACGTCTCCCGCAGCCTCGGACGACTGCCCACTGGGGATGATGGTCATGTCGGCTGTTGTGGCACTGTCTGAGCACATCGCGGGGCAAGTGGCCGTGGTTGCGGCGGTGTCAGCGGCGGAGATGCTGGCGGTGGTGCATGTGTCAGCACCTGTGGAGGGAGACAGCAGGACGTCTCCTGCAGCCTCTAATGGCTGCCCACTGGGGATGATGCTGAGGACTGTAGCAGAGGCAGCAGGCGTGCAGGTAGGCGTGCAGGTGGCGGTGCAGGTGGTGGTGCAGGTGGGCGTGCAGGTGGCGGTAGTTGCAGCGGTGGCTACCGCTGTACAGGTTGCTGTTCTGTCTTGCAGAAGGGGTGTCACCAGTCCCTCACTCGGAGTCTCCGTGCCCTGAGCTGACTTCCCTTTAGCCTTGTGTCCCTTCCCCACCTTTGAAGTCACTGCTGGGACCTTGGCGCTGTCCTCTTTTGTCTAGGAGGAGGCCTTGCTGGGTAGTTGGTTTGGCTTTTCCCTACGGCATGTTGTCCCTTCTTCACCTTGGCAGGTGGCGCAATAGGGTGACCCTTGGCCTCACTTGATGGCACACTGGCAGCCCTGATGGGTGCAGCATTCAATGTTCCCAGACTTGCAAGGACCACACTGGACGATGATTTTGTGGCTGAGGTGCTGGGCTGGGATCTGGACATCCTGGCCCAAGGGGAAGGACGGGGGGGGAGGTGTGGGGAAGAGGTCAATGTTAGCCAGGAAATGTTTTTTAGACACACTGGGACGGGAAGATGGAGGGGGACACAGTGGAGGAAGTGGATGTTGGTGTGTCTGCATGGGGATGGTGCTTGTGTGAGTGCCTGCGGGATGTGTGGTGCTTATGCTTTCCATGTCCACTCTTGTGTGTTGATGAGTGTGCATGCTGGTCTGATGGTGTGCTTGGGATAGGCTGAGGTACAGGGGATTGGGTCTGGGTAGTGGTAGTTGGAGGGGGGAGGCTGGACACAGGGACAATGGCTGCCATCAGTGCTGAGGCCAGAGCCTGAAATGCTCTCTGTTGGGCTGCCACACCAGAATGAATGCTCTCCAGGTATGCATTTGTTTGCTGCAAATGCCTCTCGACACCCTGGATGGCATTCAAAATGGTTGATTGCCCAACAGTGAGGGATCTCAGGCGGTCAATAGCCTCCTCACTGAGGGCAGCAAGACTGACTGGGGCAGGGCCTGAGGTGCCTGGGGCAAAGGAGATGCCCACAAACCTGGGTGAGCGGGCACGGTAAACTCGATGAGGGGCTGCTGGGAGGGTGGTGCTGGTAGGGGGGTGGCGGCTGTACCTGTTGTTGCGGTGGCACAGAGGTGGCCGCCACTGCAAGGGAGCTCCCATCAGAGGAGGAGTTGCTGTCGCTGGTGTCTCCTCCTGTCCCCGTTGTGGAGCTCCCCTCGTCCTCCGTCCCACTGGTGCCTTCATACTCCGTACATTCACCCTCCAGGGCCATGTGGGTTGCAGGTCCCTCCTGCTCCAGTGCCACTGCTCCTCTGCCAGATGATGCTAATGCACACAAGGACAGGGTGACAAAACAAAAAGGGGGGGAAAGACAGAGGAGACACATGGTCAATGCCTGCAACAACACCACCGTTGGCGGAAAAAACACACAGGGATCAGCCCTGTACACTAGGCCATGCACTAACAGTTCAGGGGAAAATCACATGCCCATGGGGGACTGTGCCTAGACCCATTTGATGCACACCTGGAACCCACAGGAGCTTGACTAGGTGTGGAGGGCCACTACCACTTTTGGGGTTGGACTGGCACTGAGCCTACCTAACAATGGATCTACCCTGGCACGTTTGCCCTGGCCTAGGGGAACCCACAGCCCACTTCCCCCACCCAGAAACCTCATAAAGCACGCAGAGTCAGCTGCATGAGACTGTACTCACCCCCTTGTGGCTGCTGTGATGCCTTCAAGCGCCCATCCAACTCCGGATACACCACCGCCAGGATCCGGAACATCAGGGAGGTCATGGTGCGAAGGGCACCCCTTCCACATTGGGAGGCCATCCCCAGCTTGGCCTCCACCGTCTTCTTGCTCCAGCGGTGCAGGTCCTCCCATCTTTTGCGGCAGTGGGTGCTCCGTCTATGGTAGACCCCGAGGGTCCACACTTCCTTGGCGATGGCACGCCAATACCCTTCTTCTGCAGGGTGCTGACAAAGAGGAAAAGTGAAGTAAGAATGGATTTAACTCCCCGGCCCAGTTCTTCTTACTCATTGGCCACAACCTCCTACCCTGGCCTACAAACACATACACTGACCATCCATACATGCTGGCCTCTGCCCACCCCCCCCTCCTCTATCTTCCATCGACGCCACTTCATACATTCATGTCCCATCCATTGTGCTCACAGTGTACTCACCTGTTTGTCTGGTGGACCATGGAGTTGCGTGTACGGTGGAGGACCCCATCCACCAGTTTCTCCAACTCCTCCGCAGTGAAGACAGGGGCCCTTTCCCCAGACACTGTAGCCATTGTCGCTTCCAGACTCAGGTCACAGCAGCACTTGCAGTATAGGTCCTCTCCTGTTGAAGGTCAGGTACCAAGTGAGTGAACAGATAGAAAATGGTGGTCACGTCCACAGCGGTGCATACCATCACCGCCGGCATACATCGTCATTGGCTCCTGGAACCCATAGGGCCCAATGATAACCAATGCTGAATTGTGCCGCAGTCTTTGTCTGCCTACTGCGACTCTGCACAACGCCAGCGCAGTTACCTCATTTCCCCTTGTCCCTCCTTACAGGTCAGGCAGCCTCCATTTCAGGGGGCCACATGGCAGGGCAACTAACTGCATCACAGCACTTTTGAACAGGAATACGGACATACAGCGCAAAACACCAATTGCATCACATTTGTTCAAAACACCCTTGTGCAAGCTATGTGGTGTATGACCCTCTGCTCACCCTTCTCCTCCATAGGGCACGTCTGCTGGGGCAGATGATGAGATGGCATCATCCTCCAGTATACAGACCCCTGGAGGACCTGTCGACAATGGAAGACAGACACATCATTATCACCTATAGACTTGATTGTGCCACAATCCATGAACTGTGTACCCAATTGGAGCCAGACCTGATGTCAGCTATCCACCATCCCACAGGAATCCCCCATCTAGTGCAGGTCCTGTCAATACTCCATTTCCTGGCCAGTGGTTCCTTTCAAACAACAGTGGCCATGGCATCAGGGATGTCACAGCCAATGTTCTCTAGCGTGTTGTCCAGAGTGCTGTCTGCCCTGCTGAAATACATGCGCAGCTACATTGTTTTCCCCCAGGTGGAGGATTTGCATAGAGTGAAAGGTGACTTCTATGCCCTGGGACATATCCCCAACATCATTGGGGCAATTGATGGTACACATGTGGTATTTGTACCCCCCGCAGGAATGAACAGGTGTACAGAAACCGCAAAAGCTACCATTCTATGAATGTGCAGATGGTGTGTTTGGCAGACCCATGTGAATGCCAAGTATCCTGGCTCTGTGCATGACGCTCACATTTTGAGGAATAGCAGCATGCCTTATGTGATGGGGCAACTCCAGAGGCACCATGTGTGGCTAATAGGTGAGCTCAAGGTCCCAACACAGTTTACATAGGTGTCTGGGTATGGTAGACTCCCTAAGGGTTAGTGTATGTCTCACAGTTGTCCTTCGATATTTGCAGGTGACTCTGGTTACCCCAACCTGTCATGGCTACTGACCCCAGTGAGGAATCCCAGGTCAAGGGCAGAGGAACGCTACAATGAGGCACATGGGTGAACTAGGAGGATAATTGAGCGTACTTTCGGCCTCCTGAAGGCTAGGTTCCTGTACCTCCATCTAACAGGTGGCTCCCTGTACTACTCACCGAAGAAGGTGTGCCAGATAATCGTGGCATGCTGTATGTTGCACAACCTAGGTTTGCGACGCCAAAAGCCTTTTCTGCAGGAGGATGGGCCTGATGTTGGTCTTGTGGCAGCTGTGGAGCCTGTGGACAGTGAAGAAGAGGAGACAGAAGAAGAAGATATAGACAACCGAAAAAACATCACCATGCAATACTTCCAGTGAGACACAGGTAAGAGACTGGCACTGCTCCTCTCATATCATACTACTGTAGGACATTGCATGATTCTTGCTTTTTACCTCTGTGTATGGACCCTGACAGTGCACTTTGGCTTTCCATTTTACAGATCTGTGTACCACTTTCTGCCTTGTGCGATGTCTACTGCTGCCCAGCAACTGTCTAACATTGGTATGTGAACATTGCTATTTTTCAGATAGGTTGCAATTACACATTTGTGAAAGTACAGACTGACTCCAGATTGATTTGTGATTCAAGGGTGTTTATTTCTGTGCTAGTAAGTGGAGGGGGCTGTGCAATGGGCTGGGGTGATGGTGGAGGAATGTCCATGGTGGAGTCCAGTCTATTGGTATCACAGGTGCATTGTCTAAGGGGGCATAGAAAGTGGAGTAATGGCAGGTCAAGATTGTCAGTGTAACAGAGTGGGACAGAAGGGTGACAATCAGGAGAGTCTTATTTCCTGGCGGGGGTCTTGGCAATGTTCTCTGTCTTGTTCCTGGATCTCAGGGACCATTTGCGTGGTGGTTCTCCTTCTGTGTTTGAGTTTGAGTTTATGAATTTGTAAAGCACATAGCTACCCTAGGGCGTCCCAGCGCTGAGATACGTGAAGGCTCCCAAGAAGGACAAAAGAGAAGAAAAAAGTAGAATCAAGGCAAAGAATTGACAGCAATTTGCGTGGTGGTTCTCCTCCTGCAGGGGGTGGGGTGCTGGTGTCCTGTGGCGGGACCTCCTGTCCACTATTGCCAGCGGAGGTGGAGGGCTGTTCATCCTTCAGGCTAGTGTCAGGGGCCCGTTGGTGTGCCACTGTGTCCCTCTTGGTGTTGACTATGTCTGCCAGCACTCCTGCAATGGTGACCAGGGTGTTGTTAATGGACTTCAAGTCCTCCCTGATCCCCAGGTAGTGTTCCTCCTGCAGTTGCTGGGTCTCCTGAAACTTGGCCAGTACCTTGCCCATGGTCTCCTGAGAATGGTGGTATGCTCCCATGATGTTGGAGAGTGCCTCGTTGAGAGTGGGTTCCCTGGGCCTGTCATCCCCCTGTCGAACAGCAGTCCTCCCAGCTTCCCTGTTATCCTGTGCCTCTGTCCCCTGAACCGTGTGCCCAGTGCCACTGACCACAGGTCCCTGATTGTCTTGGGTTGGTGGGTTTGCCTGGGGTCCCTGTCGTGGTGGACACACTGCTGATTGACGTGTCCTGGGGACAGAGGGATGGGCCCGCTGGGTGGGTGCTATGGTGGTGTTTCCTGAGGGGGGAGGTTCAGTGGTTGTTTGTGACAGTGGCAGGGGAACCGACTGTCCCAAGGTCCCTGATGGGCCGGGCTGGTCATCTTGATCCAGGCGTGCAGAGCTGCTGTCGTCACTGTGGGCCTCTTCTGTGGGGAGACTGGATATGTCTGGTACCTCCTGTCCGGTGACATTGGGTAGGGGTCCTGAGGGGGGGTAAATGCATAGTTATTGTATCTGTGTGTGCCATCTTGTCCAATGTGTGAGTTACCCTCTACTTCTGTGCTTGGCTTATTGTCTTTGACCTTTTGTGACTGTTAATTTTGAGGACTGGGTGAGTATCTGTACTGGACATGCTTTGGTGATGGGGGTCCATGCATTGGTGTAACATGCAGGGGTTGGTATTGGGATGTGTGGATTGTGATAGTGGAGTATCTGTGGGGTGTTCGGGTGATTGGTGTGAGGGTTGGACTAGGAGGTTGTGATGGCATGCAGGTAGGATGGGGGGATATAGTAGTAAAGATTTGCCTTACCAGAGTCCAGTCCTCCTGCTACTTCTGCAAGGCCCTGGGGGATGCATGATCGGCAACACTTGCTCCTCCCATGTTGTTAGTTGTGGGGGAAGAGGTGGGGTCCACCGGCAGTCCTCTGTACAGCTACCTGGTGTCTGGATACCATGGAACACACCTTCCCCTGTAGGTCGTTCCACCTCTTCCTGATGTCATCCCATGTTCTTGGATGCTGTCCCACTGCGTTGACCCTGTAAACAATTCTCCGCCATAGCTCCATCTTCCTTGCAATGGATGTCTGCTGCACCTGTGATCCGAATAGCTGTGGCTCTACCCGGATGATTTCCTCCACCATGACCCTGAGCTCTTCCTCAGAAAACCTAGGGTGTCTTTGAGGTGCGATGATGTATTGTGAGTGATGTGTGAGGTGCTGTTTGTTGTGCTGTGTTGTGTTGGTGTGTGTTGTATGGGGCACGTGGATGTTGTAAAAGTGATGGTGTTGTGTGCCAGTGGATGCTGGGGTTGTGTTTGCTATTCTCTCTCTCTCTCTCCTTCTTTCAAGAAAATTGTTGTAAGGGGTTGTGGGTTGTGGGTAATGTGGGTGTGTGTTTTATAGTGTTGTGGGTATGTGGGTGTGGTGTGTGAATGTGTATCAGGTGTTTGTATTTTGAATTGTCCAATGTGGTTGTGTATTGTAAATATGTGTGTATTTTGAGCGCGGCGGTGTGTACTGCCAATGGTTTACCGCTGTTGAATGACCGCCGTGTTGATTCGTGGGTCGTGATAGTGTCGGCGTAGTTCTGTTGGCGTGACGGTGTAGGTTTTGCTATCGCCAGTTTATCACTGACCTTTGGTGTGGCGGACTCGTGTGGGTGTCTGTATTGTGACAGATTACGGGATGTGGGTCGTAATACCTGTAGCGGATTTCCACCGCAGCCACGGTATCTTGATGGCTGTCAGCACAGCCGTAAGCGGGATTTACCGCCAGGGTTGTGATGAGGGCCTTAATAATTATTTTTTTATATTTGAAAATGGTTAAAAGTGGTGTTATAATTAGGCAAAAATGCCAGTAAAAATTAAGTTACTATAACTTGCTCACTGGCTATGCAGTTATGCAATCAATGATATAATTTCAGTTATGAGCATTGATGTTATCAATCATATTATAGAACATGTCAAGAGTGTTGTAATATGTGAGATCATAGGCAGTAGAAGGTGAGGGCACATGTTGTATGTGCTTCACTTAAACATAACTGGTCAGTTTCAGTGTTTTTTTAGTTTAAAATGTTACATTTTAACTGACTTTGTCACATCACTTGCATTTGCTTAATATAGTGTATTTCTCTGAGTTTTCAAAATATAACGTAGCATTATAACCCCACCTAAATATAATTAAATATCCTATTTTTTTTGTTTTCCAGTTAATTTTTTATGTATTTTTTTTTTAATGCAAAGACTGCTGAGCATGAAGCTTGGGGTTGGCCATCGGACATGACCATAATAATATAAGAAGACGTCATTTTAAATAAGGTACACCTACTGGTGTAGTCAAGGGTTCAGAACATCAATATATAAAAGGCAGGGGTATTGGCTTTATCAGTAGGATCACCACATCAACATATATAAAGCTGACCTAATGTCTTTGTCAACAGGTCATCAGTTAATAAATCAATCATGTTATAATTTACCAATGAAACCAATTTAATCAATAGCTATAATCTAAGGCATTTAATAATAATACCCACATAGCAATGTTTAGTAATATTATTTTTTGTCACAATAATTTAAGTAAAGCACTTTTAATGTAAATATAAAAACACATGCTTGAGTCATTGTTTAACATTGTCCAGGCCATATTTGCAGCCATAGAACATATCAAAAATAGTTTTCACACTCCAGCTGAAGAGCATACACCTGCATCTTAAAGCGCTTTTGAAAATTATACCAAGCTCCCCTAGGGTCATATTTTCAATGGTCCAGGAGAATTACTTCAATCTTAAAAAAATCCTGAGGGCTGCTGTACTCTCAGCAGTCTCACACAACATTTGAACACATTGTTGTTGCAACTAACTATCTATGAGACATCACCCAAAGCGCCATTCTAATGACACATTAGTGTCATTTTTTTTATGCTAATGTGGTGCTAGATGGGCAAAAACGCCACACCATGTTTACAAAGTGGCTAACGCATACATTACGCCACTTTGTAACCCTTTGTGCTAAATGCTGCGTGCCCCAGGGGCCAAAAATATGGTGCAAGAAATCGAAGAGATATCTTTGTGCCACTTTCTTGGCACTTTTAACACCTGCTCAGAGCAGCTGTTAAAAGGAGGCTCCCATTGGTTACAATGGGCCTCTTGGTGATTTGCAGGATTAGCATCAACATTTTTGATGCTAATCCTGCGAAGTGCTGAGCTAGCATTGAAGATTTTGATGCTAGTTCTCTAACTACCGTCATGATGCACCACCTATTAATTACGGCGCACACATGATAGCATTAGTGGGACGGTAAGGGGCGCAAGAAATGTGGCAGTGCACTAGGTGCAGCCCCACTTTTCATAAATATGTCCATAAATATTATATGAGTGGCAGAGCTCCTCTGTAGCATATTGCTGCGTTTCTTTTTTTCATTTCTATTTATTTTGGGGGTGCCCAGTACCACATGGGCACCCCCAACTAGTAGTAATATTTGGGGCCACAGCGGGAGGCCCAAAGCCCCTGCAGCTCTGCCGGCTCCCCTACCAGCACCCAACTTTGGTGCAGGAGAGAGCCAGCCACATTTTTTTTGTGGGTGTCCCTGTCCAATCTGGGCCACACACAATACATTCTGTTGTTGGGCATGAGAGTCTCAAGACCACAGAGCCTCACCAGCTAACAATGAATGTGCTTTTGCCTGATGGGAGTTGCCTTACTTTCTACTTGGACAAAAATCCTCACAGGACTTGCAGCACAGCTTTGTCTGCTGGGTGTGGATACCCACTGCAAAGCATCACATGGTGATGCTCCACAAGATTCAGGCCCCAGCTCTGTTATACAGCTGGGAATCTGGTTCCCATACATCAGAGGGTACCTGTTAATGATCCCCTCAGGGATATTTCTCAACTCTGTCTCAGAAAAAGCAGGGCTTCACCTTGAGTCCCTCCACCACATTAGGGCAAGATTGTGGCAAAGAACCACAGAAGGGATGAGGATGCTCAGAATGAAAACCAAATGGCTACTTACTGTTCATTATTTAATATCTTGTTTATTTGTGGTAGGCAGAGTTTTCTGTCCTAAGTGGGACATTTTTGCCCCAAGTATGAAGTATCTGCCAGTAATACAGAGTCTCCATATTGCACGTGGGGCAAAACTACTGCACATAGGACTGAGGCTTTGCTGTCTGGGAGGGAGCCACTGTACATGTAGTACAAAACTCATGTATGAGAATGAGTAATAACGTCTCAGCAGGGATAGTGTATGGACATATATATATGGGTGAATATTTATGAGTTCATAATGTGAGGATCTCGGTGTACTAAGTGATATGTTGTGGGGCCTTATTGCACAGTACACTCATAAGTACATCTTAGGTCCAGTCAGACTCATTTATTTAACCTCAAGCTCAAACCTTGATAGCTGTGGCTGCGAGCAGTAATGCTTAGAAAAGAAACTATGTGTAAATCATTTAACAGAATCAAACAACGAAATAAGAAAGTCACACAACAAGGAGACACAACAATAATTTATATAAAATAGAGCATATATTTAGGAATTTTTAGTGTCCTTGACCATCAAAATGCAGCGGAGAGTTCTGGAGATATGAATTTTTAAAGCAATAAATAACTTTTATGTCAACCGCCAACGAACATTGGCCAACAAAAAGTTTGTAAACTTTTGAAAAGTTGAAAGAGTTAATCCAGCAACTCAGGCCCAGGTTGGGCAACCAATTCTGACAGGGCAAAGGTGTAGGAGGCCAGTAATTATACTGTCTACAGGTACCTGGCCAACCAAGCCTTTTCTAGTCCAGTTCCAGCCTTTAGGATGAGACTGCCATAAACAAGAATGGAGTGGTCCTTATGCTGTGGATGCAGGATGAAAAGATGCTCAAAGAATGCTCCTGGTGCGGTGCTGTTGACAGGGATAAGATCTAGATGAGTCCTCAGTTCACGGGCGAGGTTGGGTGGCTTTGGCTACTTAGTTTGAAGTCTTATGAAATCCTCTTTGCAGTGGTAGAAGGCATGTCGTGACAGGCCTTCGGTTCTTGTGACACTGTGGTCAGGCTATATAACCTTGGTGGGAGCTAGTGTCCCTCTTGGGCAATGAATCCGAGAACAAACAACACCAATGGGTCCAGCAGACATGGGTGCAACTTTTGGCTATCTTTGGTAAGTCTCTTGAATTGCCCAGCATCTGACAGTGGCAAAACATCTACTCAGTGACTTCGGCTCTTCCAGCTTTAATATCCCTGGTACTGTTCCAGAAGGCAGCCAACTGGGACCATTGCTTTGATCTGAGAATCATGTTTTCCTCAAGCCAGGAGCCACAAACATGAAGCAAACTTTACTAACCCACAGTGCAGCAGGTGCAGTCCTTCCAACGGTGCAGCCTCTCTTTGTGCGGGTCCAAAGGCAGCTGGGCAGTTCTTTTTCAGTCCTCTCTCCAAATCCTGCATGATCTAAAATCGAGGGTACTGGGGTGTCATATTTATAGCAAAAAAAGTACCCCAAGGGACAATGTGGTCACTAGCCAATGAGTCAGTAGGTCCACTCCTTTTGGGTGACAAAGCTTCTGTCTGAAGAGGCATCTGGCTGCCCCAGAGTGCAAAATCCTGATCCCTTCCAAGATGGCACAACCCTTCCTTGATCATCAGGAGCATGGTGGCCCACCCCATAGGTTTGGCTGCCTAAGGGCTACACTCCCACAGGAAAACCAATTCTTGCACTAGGTTTCCTTCTCTGTTCATGTCTCCAACCAGTCTACAGGAATAAAAGGCAGACTGTTGGGGGGCGGTATCACCATTTGTGCTTTAAAGATGGCTCCCCTTAAGAAGCTCACCTTTAGGGTAAACATCAGGAATGGCCATCCTAGGAGGGGAGGTCACACTTCACTCTGCAGCAACTGACTTTGCTCCTGACCCTGAGAGTCATTCAAGCATCTCAACAGGAAGTCATAAAGCTCTATGTGTGCCAGAGCCTTTGTGAAGCCACCGGACTGGCTGGGGCACAGAGTAACAACTTAAAAAAAATAAGCTTAACTTTAAAAGTGACATAAATGTCAATTTGATCATCAAGTCACTTTTTATGCCACGGTTAACTTAATACCTTGCAGTACTCAGTTGGATAGTCCCATTTTGGAGTCAGCCAGGTTCAGGTGCCAACTGGTAACCAGGTGTTAGCCAATAGGGCTACTGACTTTATCAACAGTAAAATGACAGTTTGGAAGTGTGATTGTTAAGAAATATTAAATTACATCCCACTTAATTCTATAGGCTATCCTTAGCAGAGACATATCCATTGTTAAGGGATATGGTGGCTTTGCCATTGATGTTAATGGCAAAGTCTAACTGTCATTGTAAACACTGCCCTTCCAGTCTTCAGTGGCAGGGTGGTACCCACTTTGGACTTTGTCACCCACATGGTGCCACAACCAGTGCTGCAGCCCTGAGTGGACACTGGGTAACATATACTAGGCCTGGGCGGAGTGAACGGAGATCAGCTTCTTAGAATTTCATGGAGTTGAAAAAAAACTCAATTAAATTCCGCAAAGCCAGCGTTCCGTGCTCCACATAGTCCTCCTGAATGCACCAATCTCAGAGGCCCTAAGCAGAGCTGGGCCTGGTCAGTCAGGACCAGCCCTGCTTAGCGCTTCTGAGATAAGCGCATTCAGGAGGGCCGTAGGCAGTGAAAGCTCCCATTTGAGGCCTCTTGTGCACCGGCCTGACCTGTGTGCAGTGCACATGGGGCAGGCCGGTGCACATGAGGCCTGAAACAGCAGCTTTCTTTTGCTGCCTACAGCCCTGGCCTGAATTCAGGCCAGAGCCATAGGCAGTGAAAGCTGCAAGTCCTGTTGTGCAACAGGTGCACAAGAGGCCTCAAATGGCAGCTTTCACTGCCTGTGGACCTGGCCTGAATTCAGGCCAGGGCTGTAGGCAGCGAAAGCTGCCATTTTAGTCTTTGTGCACCAGTGTGCACAAACAATGACAAAACACAGAAAGAGATGAGGACTTACCTGGATCTTCCCGGGGGTCCTCCTCTCCTCCTCGTCCAACGGCAATGACAAGTCCTCTCCAGC
The DNA here is from genome assembly GCF_031143425.1 of Pleurodeles waltl. Classification (NCBI taxonomy): domain Eukaryota; kingdom Metazoa; phylum Chordata; class Amphibia; order Caudata; family Salamandridae; genus Pleurodeles; species Pleurodeles waltl. The sequence goes on from NC_090436.1 coordinate 846,736,377, forward strand.
GGTTGCCTCTCTCCTCTGCTCTGGTGCGTGCTGCAGCCCAGCTAAGCTATGGGCTGCACAGCCCAAGCACAGACTGTCTGTGCTTGTGCTGTGCAGCTCATACTGGGCTGCAGGGCTCCCCGGATGAGCTCCATCCCGCTGGCGGGACTAGCAGAGTTTTGGGATTACTCTTGGAGCACAGAGTTCCAAAAACACCATTAGCTCCGCCAGCAGAGCAGAGTTACTCGCACACCCCTAGCAAATACTAGGGACTTATAAATAAGTCAGTACTAGCCAATTGGGGACACTCAATTCAACCTAACGTTTGTAAAAATGACTGAATACTATCACTGAGGTCTGGACAGCAGGCCTCAGAGCACTCCCAGAGTTAAACAACCAGCAGCTAATAGTCCAAATTGGGGCAAAAAAGCCTGTTTCCTTACAATCCTGCACGTGTAGTCCTGACGTCTGTTCGGGTCCCAGTCCCCAGCTGTGCACATAGGTCAGGTTCATCATCTATATGTAGGCCCTGTCAAATGGCAATGCTGTACAACACATAACAAGGTACAAGAATCTTTTATGGAGAGTACACCAACACCCCCCCTCCCACTTGTATGGTCAAGATGTTTGAATCGCAATTTGAGAACCCTAAATGTGCATTCAATACTGGCTTAAAATATTAAGCCCCATATTTATACTTTTTGACGCAAACCAGTGCTGGCTTGCGTCAAAACATTTACCGCCGGCTAACGCCATTCCTACGCACGACGCCGGTGCCATATTTAAGGATTGACGTTAGCCGGCATAGGGGAAAATGGGGGTTGTGCGTCAAAAAATGGTGCAAGTCAGGTTTGAGTAAAAAATCATGGCTCAAACCGGACTTGCGCCATTGAAATGACTCCTGTCTTAGCAAAGACAGGAGTCATGCCCCCTTGCCCAATGGCCATGCCCAGGGGACTTCTGTCCCCTGGGCATGGCCATTGGGCCATGGGCACATTGGGCACAGTGGCATGTAGGGGGGCCCAAGTTAGGCCCCTCATGCCACTTAAAAAAAAAAATAATACTTACCTGTACTTACCTTGGATGAGTCCCCCATCCATAGGTGTCCTCCAGGGGTGGGCAAGGGTGGCAGGGGGTGTCCCTGGGGGCAGGGAAGGGCACCTCTGGACTGCTTCCATGGTCAGAGACCATGGAAGTGAGCCCACAGGACCCTTAACGCCTGCCCCACCCAGGCATTAAAAAACGGGGCACATCAGGCTGGGTGCCGTTTTTTAAGGCCCGCCTCCTCCTGTGCGTCAAAATGACGCGGGAGTATAAATAAGGTGCACAGGCCTTAAAGTCATTTTTTGGACGGGAATGCCTACCTTGCATGTCATTAACACAAGGAAGTTTCCCGCATCCAAAAAATGACGTACACAGAGAAATTTTGACGTCCGTGGGGTCGGGGGTCATAGTATAAATATGGTGCACGTTTTGTGCCGAATGTGTGTCAAACAATTTTACGCACATTCGGCGCAAACGGAGTATAAATATGCCCCCAAATCTTTGCCCCATTATGCGTTTGCTGAGATAGTGTAGTTGGAGGACTCTAGAGCAGTTGTCTTCAAACTTTTTAATGCAGTAGTGAGATAACAAAATCATTGGAACTCTCACTCTAAATTCTTCTCAATTATTCTATTACATTTGCAACGTTTAAATATGTCTAGATGTATGTAAACATTGCAGTTAAGTTCTGTTACTATTTTAAAAATGCAATCAAATGCATGATGCCAAACATACTACTCTGGTCAGGTAGGCCTTACTAAAGTGTAAAAGTGTGATTATTGGGGGTGGGGGTTTTGAAAAGTATTTGGAGCTCCTTCCCTTTTGACTCATATTGTCAGTTTGGATATAAATGACACAAAGTTTTAGTGATAGCCCATTACAGAGCGGTTAAGTTTTAGTGAAAGCCCATTACAGAGCAGTTTACTGGTGCTCATTATTTTCATCTTAAAATAAAGCCCTGTTATCAGCATAATGCTTCTTTTAGCCAGAGCCTGCTGCCCCCCCGGGATCATTTGAGGCTCCCCTAATGAGGATCACACCCAGGTTTGAAGACTCCTGCTCTAGGGTAGAGATGATGGGGAGGGTGAAAGCATGTTAATCCTTAGACCCAGCATTTCGCATATGGCAAACCAGGAAAAAGTGTAAGAATTTAACCCCTGCACCCTGCCACTGACATAAAAAAATTCTGTGTCCAAACTGAGTAGTCGCAGGGTGGTCTCAGAGATAGTCAGCACACTAAGAAGGTGAATGTTGCCTGTCACTGGACTACTGGTCGGGACACAGATGGTAATCTTGATCCCTGGGTGTGACACAGGGTTGATCGCTTGGACCGCTGGGCATGGCACAGATGATACGCTTGTCTCTTGGATGTGACACATGGTTGAGCACTTGGACCGCTGGGTGTGGCACAGAGTGTACGCATAGGCCCTGGGTGTGATATAGGGCTGAAACCTCAAATTTGAGAGGTATCTATCACTTGGATCTCTGGGCATGACACAGGTGGTATTTACAGGCCCTGGGTGTGATATAGGGCTTTCACCTCAACTTTGAGAGGTGCCTATAACTTAGACTGCTGGGCATGATAGAGATGATACAGTTGTTCCCTTGATGTGATACACAGTTGAGGTCTCAACGCTTGGACCGCTGGTCGTAACACAGAGGGTACCCATGGGCCCTGGTGTGATAAAGGGCCAGCACCTCAATCTAAAATAATTTTCTCACTTCCACCGTTTTCTTAACACTATTGGGATCTGAAAGAAGTGAGAGGTATTGTTTACTTAGACCGTTGGGTGTGACACAGATGGTATGCATTACCCCTGGTTGTGATATAGACTGTGATTCGGGAAAAAGATTAGGATCTGGAAGATTTGGTGTAGCTTGTGTTTGGCCAAGAAAGGCCTATTTTTGTCGAGTTGTTCCTTTTATCTGCATAGTTATTATCTTTGTCCCGGAGCTGGTATTGGCAGACTACCAGACTTAGTTCATGTACCACACAGAGCTTCCCCTGGTCTCAGGATAGTATGTGCTTGGAGGGAGTAAGGTATTTTTGATAAAGCCATAATTTTATTGCTGTCAGTTTTTCTTTATTGTATTTGAAGACTGATATTTCTTTGACATTGTGATATCTGGTAAGTTAATGTAACTGCGTTTTGTCTTGAGTATTGTGTTTTGTTGATGACCTTATGTGCTATGAAGGTGTTGCTATTTCTCACAATCGCTATTTAATGCCAAAGTGCAGTTTGCTAATAGTTGCCAAATTTTATGACGTTTGATTTTACCATTGCACTATTTCTTACAATTGCTATATGATACCAAAGTAAGGTTTGCTATTTGATGCCAAATTTGATGAAGTTTTGAATTAACAACTGCACTTTCTTCCAGGTCGTGATCCTTCACATGCATTGCTCTTTGTGTTTGTGGAAATGTGCATGTTGATCCATATGTAAATAACGCTGAGCTCATACTAAGTAGTTAAAACTAGCAATTCCTTTGTATATATTTCCCCACGACAGAATAGAACTTAAGATTCCCTAAAATCAGAAAAGCAAGATGTGTATGAGTTAAGATTCCCTAAACCAGAAAGCTAGAAGTACCTCTGTCCCCTAAAACACTGCCCAGCTTATCATGGAATCACCACTACAACACATGTAAACTAGGTTCCCCATACAGGCTAAAAAATGTAACAAGTTTCGCCACGAATGGCACACACACACAAAGGCACACACATTTCCCTGGTTAAGGGAGGGAACCTTTGACACTAACATAATCGAACACATGAGGACACACATGTGGACTAAGTACGCAGGGCAAAAGAAGGACAGGATAGAAGCACTATTAGAACTATAGACCATCTTCGAGGAGGCCAGACCGATAATCCTATCCCACAATCAGGTGGGAAGGCTTCCACACCTCCCCTGCCATATGCAGGAATGGAGGCACTAACCCTGATGACTGCATTAGGGTACAGCAATCCGTTAGTCAAGGAAACTGGAGGATCCCCTACCAAACAGCAAACTGTTAGGTCCAGGCATGACTGTCAACAGGCCAGCAGACCGAGGGAATCCCAGTACCACCCAAGTCCAGTGCTAGAGCTCCCTGGAGTTCGACCCCCCATCCATAGCATTCAGCCAATCATACCTCAGTGGTACAGAGAACATGCACCCCCAGTGGGTCTGGTGAATACATTCAAGTGTCAGGGAGATTCAAATTGGTTCTGGACAGTGACACAACTAGCAAATGTGAGGAAATGGGTCAAATTACCCCTGAACCCGATGATGGGGGGTGTCACAGGGTTTGCTCAGGTAGCCAAGGAAACAACAGAAAGCAAGTTTGAGGGCAAGTACCAAACAAAACCAACAAGGCATAGCTCAGAATGAAGGAGGAAACCTAGGTGTGATTTGGAGGAAAGGCACAAACTAAGAAGAGAGAGAGCGAGAGCACCTTTGGAGCACCATGAGAGAGTAGAGGAGCACGCCCTCCACCTGAGGAACACGGGGGTAGGTATAGAGCATACTTCAGGGAAGAGTCTGGGGCAAAACTAAGGAGAGGCTTTTGGCAGGGATCCAAGCCTCACCAGATCATCAACGTAGGAGAGGGACTGACCAGGAAATAAGAGACCAAAGTATCCTAGTGCAAACTCAACTTAGACGGTGGAGAACTGATGACGCTGAAATGAAGGTTTTACATTTATTAGCGCATAAACGTAGTGTAGCAATAATCAAGTGTGACTTTAATCGAACTAAATAAGATTGTACGGGGACGAAATGTGCCCTCAGAGTAGTTTGCCAACATTTATAAGCGTGCTTCATATAACGTGATGTATTAAAATTGTACTAGTTTGACATAATCGTAAACGTGTGCCATGATTTGCTTGTTAGAAATGCTTTAGCTTAGCATAACTTTAGTGGAGGCTTTGGCCTAGTTGCCTTGTCTCACGGTTTAGATGCTCGTATTTTTCCAATGTGCTAGTAAACGTGTATTCTTGCTTGAAGCTGTACTTTTCCAGTGAGATCGGTTCACATGCTTATCTTTAAGGTTTCATGCCAGCCTGGCATCTTCTTCTTCACTCCAAGGTCAATCTGCAGGTGCAGACAATGGACGCTCTGAAAGTGAGTTAATTGGTAAAATATGTTGCAACTTACGTTCCCGACTCCAAGGATAATGTATGCCTAGGTAGAAGCTTGAGAACTGTTGTTTTTGATTGGACAATTTGAAGCCAACCTATGAACCCTCCAATGGAAGACCCTACTGGATTTGAACTGTTGTCTATTTAAACCAGGTGCACAAGGAAGAAAGCAGCCATTATAGCCATTATAGCCATTACAGCCATTTTTGCCATTACCCATCGGACATTATTGCCTATCTTCTACGATGCCAATTGGTGTTCGACGCCATTTTGAGAGACTTTGATGCTTTCTCTAATCGAGAGAAAGAGACTTTAAGTAATTCTCGCCTTAGAGACTTTAACTTTGATTTGTCCCTTTGCATGAAGTAATAGTTGTCCTTTTTTCTTGCCGCTGTGAGGCAATTGCCCCGTCCACCCTGCCCCTTTGCCCCCGTCCCATGCTGATCGGAACCGGTACCCATGCTGATCGAAACCGGTACCTGTGAGACGAAGACTTCCTTGAATGCTGATTGAATTTGGTAAATATGAAAGGAAAATTGTACAATTGCATTGTGTTTCTTTTTAGGTAACCAACTGCTGATTTTTGGTAAGCGCCTTAGTTAGGAGTTTTCTAAATTAATGTTGCTAAATTGTTTTTGCATGAAGTCCCACATGCCGATGCTAATTTGAGGTTAGATGAGGATTCATTTGATGCACGATGCAATTTGAGACCTTGTTATGCTGACTAAATGTATGCAATTAGCCCATTACAGATTGTAGTTTTAGTGGTTTGCGTTGCCATTATAGAAGGCATTGTTATTCAAATGCTGCATAGATTGCATCTTTTCCGTCGTTATGGACAGCTATTAATGTTCATTTACATATATCACTTGGTGTTAAGACACATCTACATTGTGCTAGCTTTGTTAATATAGGGAAATAAATTCATTAACTTTGCATAAACTGGTGTGGTTATTCATGACCGAAAGGTCATGGTTTCGCCGAAATGTATTCTGGATTAATTGTGAAATGTTATGTTGATCAGGGCATTGCTTATGTTCGTTATTGATTATTGATTGTTGATTTTAATTGATTACTCCCGAGTAAGGAGAGTCCCACTTGGTCAAAAGATTCATCGACCCAAGAGCGTCCAACTACAGGTAAATTATTAGGCTGGAACGCTCTATCAGAACTAAGATGGCACCTTTGCATGTGCACAAAGCGAGCAGTGACAAACACAATTGCTATTCCTTCTAAACACGCAGGACAGACAAACTAACCCCAAGAGAAATAGTGGCCTGAGAGAAGGGCGATATCTTTGCACAACCATATTGTCACCTGATAACCCGCTGCACCAAGGGAAGAGACCAGTACCATGGACCCTGGCTGGAAGAGGGATTCTTCCAAACAGAGGACATGGCCATTACAGAAGGCTGCTTCCAGCACAGAGGGGGAGATCATACGTGGAACTTTCCCTGAATGTAGGATTGTCTAAGAAGATGGGAACACTATGTTAGGGGGAAACCAGTGAATTACCCAAAACCAAAATATACCCCCTACTGCAAAAGGGCACATCAAGGACCATCTATGTGCTATGGGCTCAAGTAGATAAAAGGGGGCTAAAAAGCAAATTGTCACCATTGTTGGATGGGGCAGAGAAATGGATCTCATGTTTTGAGAAGAACGCCACTGGATTAAACATAGAGCTAGGTGATGTCAAAAGTCTACTAAGTAGTCTTATTGCAGAGCAGACTAACATGGTGTTCACGCAAGCTTGCATCCCACCAATCAATCTGACAAACAGTGAGCATGACAAGGCCACATTCAATTCGTACAGACACCAAATATGGATGGCCCTGAGGGGAATGCCCAGACGTAGGAGGGTTAATGGCAGAAACCATGAAACCTTGGGAGATCAAAACCGATTTTCTAGATAAGATGAGAGAATGATGGGAACAAGAGACAGGACAGCCATGGGCCGATATGTGCCCCCAGGTTCATTCTTGAATAACAGCAAAGATACCCCATGTCAGTAAGTCTGGAATTCTTAGATATATATACGTGAATATAAGGGAAGGGGAAACCCCTAATTGTACACTGGGTTACTTGTTTTTCAGAGGTAAAGAAACAATTGCACTGCGAATAAATGAAAACTGTGGCACAATTAGGCACATTCCAGACATGCAATGGGGCACCTCCACGCTTATAGATACTTACTGGCAATGCAGCTAGTTTGCCTACACTCAGCTCATACTGGGATGATGTGGCCTCTATTCCCTTGCCACCATACACACCCTGACCCGGGTCTTTCCTGAAGAGGATCTGTCAGAGTGCTGCCAACACCTGCTAAAGAAGAAGATGATTCTGTTTCAGCAGGCTCAAGAAACAAGAACTGCTGGTTATTTTGGCTGGGCTCACTACAAGGGCATTCCAGAAGAATTCAGGCTGTTGGGAGAGTCCATACCATTCTTCACCATGCTAGTTACAAATAAACAGGTGGGAAATGCTCAAGGTGATGAACAGCATTGAACTCAGCCTAAAGTGATCAAGGAAGAATTGAGAGCTATCTGACTCATGGGGATGCAACATTGATATGTGTTTGACTTAATGACCGCAATGGAAGAAGGGGAGTGTACCAAGATTGGTGCCTCTTGCTGCACGTTTACACCAGGCAATGACATGGACAACGAAACCCTGACTCTTGCCATCAAAGCATTATACCATTTATAAAGAGACATGGATGAGGAGTGAGGTGCCCCTCAGAAGGAGGGGTTCACAAAATAGTTCTCCTGGCTCTTCCGGTGGTTGACCAGTCTGTGCATGTCATTGCTGCCAGTTTTCATAATATTATTGTTTTGTGTGGTTTCCTGTAAGTGGGGGTTTCCTGCTATAAAAACAAATTGAGTAAAATGCAAGTAACTAGGGAAATGGGACAACAAGCCCTCAATAATGTGACTGTCATGAAATATAGGTTAGGTGGTGTAGTTGAAAATTCAACTAGAGACGGGAATGTCAATATTGGAAAAATCAATGTTCATGTGCACCATGATATGTTCACATATAAAAATTAAATTGCATCTCTATTGACAAATTCTCTCATCATGAACTCTCCATCAGCCATGACTGAAAAGTACGAGATCAGGCAGGCTCTGAGACCTAGGCCTGAGGTTACTGATTGACAGGTCACAGGTGGGGGAGCGCATAGCCAACAGGAAACTCAGATCAGTCCCACAGATAGGCGCAGCCTATCACAATGGTCCCCGGAGATTGTCCCCAATAAAGCACATAATGCCCGAGGGGTGCATGCTTACCCAAAACACCATAATGTGTTCATAGGAATACTTAGCCAATCAGAACACAGCACCCACAGTAACACACAGGAATCACTTGCCCCTCATGCCAGACATCTGGACACGTTAAACACTGGCAGTCATTGTGTCCATGCAAGGTGGGGGCCCACCTGCATTTGTTAACAGGACCTTACTTACGACTCCAAGATAACTGCTCACATTCTTGACTAAAAAAGGAATGTTCAAATTGTTTTGTGGTACTCAGAAAAATGTATAAAACACCGCTCAGCAATTGTACCTTGAGACAGTCCTCTGATCTCGGTTCTGTAACTGTTTCCCTAGCTATAATGTTAAATTAAACAAACTGTTTCTGCTTAATCAAACACCTCTTGTCTTTTATATTTTTCAAGGTAAATTCACATTCGAGCAACAAGCATACCTGGCATCACCTACAAAAAGGAAATGTTATTTTTTAATGAAGGGGTGTCTTTTGAAATGTTATTACATCATGCCTACCTACATGGCATGTGTGTGAGGGTAATGCATGGTGATTGTGTTGTAGTTTTTAATGATTATGTTTGATATGCCACTCAGATACAAATGCAGGGCCACTGTGAGATGTTTTACTTACCAATCAGCTACATGACATGTAAATCATCAGCAAACAAACAATGTGAAAAAGGTGATTGATGAAAAAACTAATCCATTGTGTGTTCTTCCAGGAAAGGCAGCATGCACATCAGTGATTCAGCCCTTGGCATTGCAGACAGCCTGCACGATGATGGAGTGACAGTGGTGCTGCTGTGAAAAAAGTGAGCTGTATGGCGAGGTGACTAAAGTACCACATGGGATCAATGGCACCTAGCACCCAGGGGAAGTGGGCAAAGGCATAAAATTCCCATGCCCTCCTTTGTTGTCCTGCTAGTGGGCATGGCAATAAACTGGTGCACTTTCTGTTGATGCATCTCAGTAACTGATGCAATCTTTGGGACTGGTCTGTCTGTGAAATGCCACCGTTATGCAAAGAGACCCACTGGAAACATCCACTTCCCATAACATGGAGTGCACCCAGTATTTTGAAAGAGGATGAGAAAGCCTGAAAGCTGGTCGTAGGTAATTCTAGCTCCGCCTCCAAGTCAGCAGCCATTATCAGAATCATGTCAGATGGGAAGCAGTATCTGGCAATGACAATTTCACTTGATACCAAAAATGCACATCATTTACAGGTAACCTCTCTCCCTCTCTCTTTCTCTCTCTCTCTCTCCCTCTCTCTCTCTCTCTCTCTCTCTCCCATTCTGCACAAATAGTTTCTCCTCAAAAGAAGAGACAAACCTACAAAGACAGGCAATGGCATTGTGAGGCCAGGAAAAGAGGTTGTGTGTGTGGGTTCGTTTCTTATGTGGTCAGCCTGGCTGTGATTAGTTGTTTTTAAAGTGAGTTTCATCTGGAGGTGAGTGGTGGAATTCAGATTATTCTAATTTTTTATTACTATGTATGTCGCAAGTGTTAAAATCCTTGTATATGGCAAGCATTTGGTTATAGGGAACAATAGCTAAGCTGTACAAACACATTTACACAGGTTCAAACAATAAAAAGCCTTCTAATTGTGCAGTCTCTATATTTTTTCACATTACAAAATAAATATATAAAGACATTTACAATAATATTTAACATATAAATATTTTACCAAATACTTCAGAAATGTATTTACTATATTCCATACAGCAGAAGTCCATACATTTATTAAACCATTACAAATGTGTATGAATATTTTTATGTTAAATATGAATATACATAATCGAAAATAATTATTTTAAATGTGTAACTTTTTAAAACAATGTTATAGTGCTATTAAATTAATATAAAATTAAGTGATAACCAATGTAGCTTTATTATATTAGAAAAGCATGTTCTCAAGTAAAAAAAAATCTAGGGAAGAAATATTTTAATTGAATGTGCATTAGTAACTATCAAAAGCAATGCCTAGAATGAATTAAAAGCTGTTTACATATATTTCATAAAATGTATTTTTACATTGATTTATTATTAGAATGATTGTTAAATTACTTCACATTAAAAGTGTACTTTTTATTATTTAGATGAAATATGCATTTTTTAAATCATTTTTATGGGAAGTTATTTGAACTCTCTACCTCTATTGATTTCCATGGAAGGATTTTGCGGTATCAATGGTTGGTCATGTGTGGTTCTTGACTTAAACTCAGATCTGGAGCATTTTAATACAATTTTGGGTTTCATTTTGGCTGTAGTAACTGAAGAAGTGTATCTGGTCAATATCAGTGGACTTAGGGCCAGATGTAGCAAAGGCTTTTCCCCATTCTGTGTCTATGGGAAAAAGTGTTTGTACATATGGCCCTTACTCTTTTATTGACAGGTATGTGTCACCTCATAAATCCTCCTTAACCTTCTCTTAATCCCTACCTTCCCTCCCCGTATGCCCCTCTCCTTTGGTAGTAAGTATTACACATTTTCCAGACACTCACCCCTCTATCTCCCACACTTACTACTAAAACGCGGTTATTCCACATTAGGAGTGAAGATCTCCGCAAATGAAAAATAGGAGAGGCAGTGGTAGAATAGCATTTTCTAGTACTTTTTGCAATACTACAAAATGTACTACAAAAGGCAGTTTTCGAATTGGCCCTTTGTGTTTATCTCCAGATCTGGAACATGTTCTTGATGAGGTCTTCTGTAGCATTTATGTAGAAAACGGGTGCATTTTATGGCTGTTTCTAAGCCTGATATCTGTATAAAACATGAAGATAGCCTCATGTGGCTGAATACTCAGGTTGCTGATAATGTGTTTGGAGGAGCAGTTGACATTATTACATGTGTTCCATTGTCAAAGTTATATAATTTGTATTATGCTTTGTAATCATTTTTTACGTCCACTTTCTAATGTTGTTTTCTCTGAATGTCTTTCATGTAGAAAAATCTTTGCATGGATTCTTGACATGGCCTTCAATTTTGTGTGATCAACATATTGGATTACACAAAAAGTGCTTCAAAATACTATAGACGAACATCTACTGGGATTGCAGCCATTCATATAGATAGATAGATAGATAGATAGATAGATAGATAGATAGATAGATAGATAGATAGACAGATAAATCTTTATTGGACAATTAAATAAAATCATTGCAATGGAGGTCCCCAGAGCAAGGGAAAGTGATTCACAGAATAAATAGAGTTAAAAAAGATAAGTGAAAACTCCTATAAAAGACAAAACAAGCTAACATTAAGGTATAAAAAATGAGCAGACTAGTCTCCAAAGACTAAGAGGCTACCCTTATCACTCTTCAGCCACTGATTCACAATCCAGATAAGGGCTGGACTGGATGACAATCATTCGTACCCATGGCAGTTCAATCATTGTAGGAGTATATGATTTAACAAGGAGGAGAATCAGGGGCCTGGGGAGTGCCAAGCAGTGTGGCTATAGAGTTCATGATTTGCGCCACTTTTGAAACCTTTGCGCTACATCATGCATGCACCATTGAGGGGGCTGAATAAATGGTGCAAAGAAATCTAAAAGATTTCTTTGTATCATTTTTTTCAGCATGTTTAACAGCTGCTCAGAGCAGGTGTTAAAAGGAGGCACACCATTATTCAAAATATGCCTCAATGGGTTTTGCAGCATTAGGGTCAACATTTTGATGCTAGTTCCCTAACTACCGCCATGGTGCACTGTATCTTAGATAGGGCACACATATGGTGGCGTTAGGAGGGGTGCTAAGGGGCACAAGACAAGTGGCGCTGCACCGGGTGCAGTGCCACTTTTCTTAAATCTGGCCATGTATATTTTAAAAAGGATTACTACTGAGTAATGTTAAGTTAAATGTAGCTTCAGTGTGTGGGCTATACCAGTGTATGTGAGCTGTAAAACCTAGATTTGTTTGATTGTTTCTCCTGTCCCAGAATCAAATATATTCTGCCTTATAATAGTTCATGAATTTGACTCCCTATAACATTTGTATGTCAATATTATAAAGTTTGAACTATACCAGCCTTTTTATGGAGTTTATTGAGGACATATAACACAATGTTAGCAACACTGAGGGCCTCATTCCGAGTTTGGGGGGTGGCAGAGACCGCCCGCCAAACTTGCACATTTGGAGGGCCCTGAGTTCGCTATTCCGCCAACTGGTCCTATTATGAGTTTCCCACTGGGCCAGCGGGTGGAAACTGCATTTCCACCCGCTGGCCTAGCGGGAAACTACACACAACATTGACACCGGCTCATAACAGAGCCAGCAACAGTGTGGCGGTGTGTCGGTTGCGACAGCACCAGTCGCGCTTTTCGTAAAGGCAGTGTAAAGCATGACAGGGCTGCACCTGGGGGCTCCTGCATTGCCCATGCCAAGTGCATGGGTAGCGCAGGGGTCCCATGGGGCCCCAGGCACCCAATCTCCACCAGCCTTTGTATGGTGGTCGAATCACCATGCAAAAGCTGTGGGGCACGGGGGTCGTAATCCCCAGTGCTGCCCTGGTAGATTCAGACTGCCGGCACCGCCAGGCCGTCGGCTGGAGCAAATATGGCAGTGCCGGTGGTCCGACCATGGAGCTCTTGTCACAGTCGTAATGTGGAGTCCGAACAGCTGCATTAGCTGTGGTCTCACCACAATTGCGATTCTGCCGGTCCTAGGACTGCCAGACTCGTTACGAGGGCCTGAATTTTTTGTCAATTTCAGATATAAACTTTCACAAGTTTTTGGGATTTGAAGAACAAACAACAGTGTTATGTTATTAACATTAAAACATGATTAGAAAATGCTGCTAGGCAATAGTCAAGTATGATTAAATGATTTCAGTCTTAGCTGATTCTATGTCACTTTGTCAACTCCTTTATAGAGTTAATTCTATTAGACAGAAGCACACTGGAGGTGCAGCGCTATCTCTGTTTTGATATATACTATCTATCATTGTATTTTCCCAAAATAAAATAAGCCTTGAGCGTCACAGCTGAAATACTCTTGTCAGCAGACACAGGCTATTTTGTAGTACCGAACCTTATAAATACAACACTCAGATTCAACCTCTATGTAGATGAGGCCATGAATGCATGTTTATTGTTTTAATAAAAATGAGCAGTCTCTAAAATTTTCAAGGAACAAGTGAACCATTATTATGAATGATGATAATGTGTGTGAATGCAGAGTTTTAATTATCAGATAAAAAAGGAAAACATCACTTTATCATTTCTTGGGTTTTAGTTGTTATTAAAAATATGCTTGTTTGAACAATATGCAAAAAATAGTCTCTTGCAATGTAGTGGCATTCAATTTCCAAAACCAAACATGGAATGTTGTAGATAGAATGACATAGATTCATCTGCTCTAACTTCTACTACCACAAACCACTTGTTATATGTTGTAAGATATTAAAAATAACTGACATTGTTATGACAAACTTATTAGACATGGGCGTTGCATAGGGGAAGGTGTGATTTGTGTTCAAATTGTGATGTTACACTTGTTTGAATGGGTTTCTAATATGAGTTGAGTTCTGAAACATGGTGTAACTTAGCGGAAATTGTAAATATATCATCCACCATAAGAGGGAATTATTTACTTACTGAATCTGGGTTGTCTTCTAGCAGACATTGTGAACTGGACTTCAGCAATGACCTAGGTCTGCTGATGCTGCTTTGTATTGTGAGTGCTGATGGTTTTTATGGTTTGATGAATGTCCTTTGTAGTACGAGCTGTAGATGTTGTTAATAAGTTGATTTTGAGCGGGTGTGTCAACAGTGACGGATGCTTCTACCATAGGAAACCCTGTCTGCCACTGCTGTTCTCTGTTGTGAAGGTCCCTCTGTCCCACTATGACAACGGACAACTCTAAATATGGTGGACAAATGTCACCCACACCAACATTGACAGAGCTGTATCCATCAGTGGTGAATGAGGGGGCTGATGAAGCAGGAGGAAGTATACATGGTAGCAGACTCAATTCAGGCAAGAGACTAAGCCGAAAGCCGAAAATGACATTTTTTTAAAGCCGAAAATGACATTATTTGAAGTGTCTCCCACATGAAAGGATCTCTGCTTCAATTGAAGCCGATAGGGAAATTACATTACCCGGATTTTTAAAACTATTTTCCACTTTACTGATCTAAAATGATGGCATGTATGAGTGAGGACGAGCTGACAGACAGTCCTTCATCAAGATGGCTGTCAGTCCGTTAGATCAAATTAAATAAATATCTGACAGAAATCCATCAGCCTGACAGAGAGATCACATCCCCCTGATGGGGGAACACCAATAGAGCCGCAAAAGTCTAAATCAAGATCTTTGTATTCATGCAGAGTCTTTGTAACTATAGAGGTGAAATAGAGTTGAAGGAGGAGGGAAGACAGCATAAATTTCCCTTTACAACAGACATTCAGCAGATTATAAAACCTTGAGTGAACAAAGCAGCAGGAAGGTCCAAAGATGCACAGGAGGAAAGGAACAGAGGGTTTCAAGCAGCAAGAAGTCAAAATCATCAGAGATGTGCTTGGTAAATGTGTACCACAGCATCTGGGGAGCCAGGAATAGACAAAGAGAACTTCCAGGTTAAACTTGTCTTACCTTGTCCTTTTTTCACTCCTTTTCATAGCATTGGTGCAGCTTGCCTCTTTGAAAGACAATTTTAAGTAATGAACATCAACGTCTGCATCTGTCAGGGGCTTTGCTAAACTGATTAGGAAAAATCTCCCAATTAAAATAACCTCCTCGAAATCAAATATAAAAAGCTGTTGGGTATTTATCACATGTAAATAGGGGATACAATATTAAGAATAGTTACCTTTTTCGGCACACTTGAGGATAATTCCAAGAATAGTCACAGTCTATTAGAATTAGAGACGACTAATCCTGAAATTAACATAGGTGGTAACTGTAATTGGATTCAAACATCCAAACTTGATGTCAATAATACATAGAGGGGGTCAACAGCAAACAGAAGTTTAAAATACTATACCAAATAAAAAAGAACTAGGATTAATAGATATCTGGAGTCAGCATAATCTAATCTGTGGACATACATATCACATCACATCAGTGCTTAAGATGGTGCAGGGCACTGGAGGCAAAAATCTTCATTGTAGCATCAAGAAGTGTAGTTTGCAATAGTTTCAGGACGATAACCGAGAGCCTTTTTTGTGAAGAGGGAACACTATACAGTACTGTCAGACCAAGAGCTTGGAATGCATCCTGTTTCATAACAACAAGAAAAAAGCAGAGAAAGGAATTTGCTCTGATTTACTGAGTCAACCTGGATTACTTTCATGGGGATCTTACCAGAGACCCTTGCCGCTGAAGGTCTTGCTTTCCTTTTATATGACTCAATCAGCCTCGCATTAAAGGCTGTTGCATGCTGAGTTAGGTGGACAACTGGCAAAGCTGTGTGGGGCTCATCCAAATCAGGCAACACAGGATTGAACTCATACAGTTTGGAAAAATAATTTATTCACCCACTCTGCAGGATAGGAATTGCTTTTTTTGTTGCTTCCCATGAACTTAGAGATGAGCTCCCAAAATACTTCACTATTTTTTAGTGAGGCTGCTTGATGCAGTTCTGCCCAGTTCTTATCCATGGAAGTTCTTTTTTAGGACCTACGAATTTTTTTTCACTTTTTCCGCAAGGCCCCTAGAGGCAGAGAAGTCAATACATTGATGATGAACTAGCTTATTAAGCTTGCAAGAAAGGACAAGATAAGAGAACCCTTTTTTCCTGAGGGCCATTTATTACTGGATGTCGACCTTCCCTGGATCATGAAAAGAGCTGCTGAGATGTGCTCTTCAAAACATAAAATAGTATTGCGTCCTTCTGGTGCTTTTTACTATCTCCAAGAAGTAATCGCTACATTCATCTTTGATATATTTTTGGAGTTCCATATAATTTGGCCCTGATTACTGTTAATTAAAGCCTCTCTATATTGCCATCTGATAAAGACCACAGCAAAGGTTTATGTAGAATTAATACTAGTTTTAAATACAGTAATGTGTGTTCACTTCCTTGAACAAATTCTACTTTGGAAAACTGGATTTTTTAAATGTAAATGAGAACTAGTAAAAATGTAGTCCAATAAAGAAAGGTTGGTAATCCCCTTTCTAGTAAAGGCTGCCAGAATATCCATTTCCGTTCTACCGTTTAGGATCACTCCATTGATTTCATTAAATTAATCCAGTGTTATTCTTCCACCCTTGTCCCCCCTACAAGTAGCAAGAAGTACAGGATCTGGAATAGACCATGATTCCCTGTGGTTCTTAATTTTATAGACTTTGTGCAGAGCATCAGAGATTTTTGTGTTGAAATCACCCATTATTAGCGTTTGCGAGTTTCCACCTGACTCCAAGGTAGATTCTATTGTCAAACAACTCGACCGTCAGGATGCTGACTTTAGGACCCGGTTGAACATATATATTAAATAAGAATAAAGTGTCAGCTGAGGGAACACTTACTTTTGGGAGATTTATTTTGATCCATTGAATGTTATTATGAGAAAAAATAATTCATTCAAAATTTCATTGTATCTCTGATGTAAGCAGGATGCAAAGGTCTCTCTCAGCATGTCCTCATCTGACCCTTGAAGCTGGGACATCTATGACAAAATAATTGTCCCAATCAAATGTAACTGTTGATTAAGTTTCATGGAGACAAATAATTGCTGGAAGAAATCTATACAAACTACTCAACTTTGATACTTTCTATTCCAACACCTACATTTAGGCCAATCAGAAATGTAATGTGTCTACACGCATAATTGTTTGGGTAAAAGTATTACCTTTTGGAATTCACAAACATTTCCATTGATATGCCATGGAAGCTGTATCAGGCCCAGGTTTTCAGTCATGTTGCTTTATGTTGTTATTTTCCTTTCCTTGTCTCTACAGGGAATTTTGTTTACCCCTGGAGAAAGGTCTTCACCTACAACTCACCAAAATATGGTGGTGATCTATCCAGAAAGGTTGCAAAAGGGTCGAATTTCAGTTTCTAATTGTCCACAAATATATTGGATTATTTGACTTCACCCTCTTTCACCCACTCCACACCCTCTGAATGTGATTTACTACTGCAGACTTCTCTGCGGTCATGCCTTAGAAATCCATTGTAGTAAAAACATGTATGTCAGCCAAGAACCCTTTTTAAAATTTCTGTCAGTAGTACATATACCAATTTCAGGCCATAAACCTGTTTATGCCTGAACTACTGATTGTTATTAGATACATAGGCATCAGGTACTGTGTTAATTCTATTAAAAAAAAGCAGAATCAGATATCGGACAGGAGACAGTTAGGCAACTGGCAAATTTTTTAACAATCAGTGTATTGGATACTGTCCACCATGCTACTCAAATTTATTTTAAATTGCTTTCCTTTCATACAATTAGAGCTATGCAAAATCAGAGAATTATTTGAATATAGATTATTTGTGAATGTGACCAATAGCCTAGTTAATCTACTTTCACAAATATCCTAGGCACGTCCAGTCCCACTAAAAGATTATGGCTGACTACCTTTTTAGAGGATGGTGACTTTACCCATGCTTTCTGAAGATGTTTGGCTATGCTTGTTAAAAGAAATACAACACCCAAGATCATTTCAAATGTAAAATGAGGTGGTAAGGTAAGTGATTACCTGCTGTATAAAATGAATATAATTAGGGAAATAACATAAAAAGAGAACAAAAGAAAATGGTCTATAAAATATGTGGGTAGTCCATCAAATACATTACAATTACCATTTCAGATTAAATTTAACATTGTCATACTTACTTACATGGGTTTAACCATTCCTATACCATACTTCTGTGCTATAATAAATAAAGTGTGATTTGGTGCACAATCATGTACTCCGAGCACTAAAGCAAGCATTGGCAAAACCAATATGTGTAGGAACCATTCTTACACCACACGACTGTGCAATATTAAATAAAGTGTGATTTGGTGCACAATCATGTAAACAGAGAACTAAAGCAAGCATTGGCAAAGCCAAGAGGTTTCAGAAGTTAAAAATATGTTTTTTCTGATGCCTTTTGTGGTTCAGATTTGGCACCTACATTAGCTATTGCGATCTTTGAACAACTTTTCAAACAAACCAAAATATATTACTAGATAACCACTGTGAATGCACATGCATCCACGGTTTCCATCTTTTAAAGCATTTGGTTTGTCTTAGCAGATGAAATTCAGAGATTGCCGCTGTAGATGTGTGTGCATCCATGGTAGTCATATTTGAATGAACTTTGGCTTATTTTATTTAAACATGCCCAAATGTGAGTGTTATGGAGATTGAACATTTGCAGCAGCTGTATATGAATGACGTTTCTTAAAATGTACAAAAACATTTTGGATGACCATCTACTAATAGTGGGAGGACAGGAAAAAGTTGAAAAACAAAGTATAAAATAATAAAAGGGGCTGTGAAAAGAGGATGATGAGGGACATGGAGGACTAGGGATCAAAGAGAAGCTGGAAGAGGGGGAAAAGTAGACCCTACCTGGCACTGCAAAATCTGACATAAGAAGTAAAAGTTCCATGATTCAATCCAATCCAATCACTGTGAGGCTGAAATGCTTCTGGGCAGGAAAAGCACAAGTGTAAAACTACTGAATCAGGAGCAGGTAAGTAAGGGAAGACAAAAAAGCCACTCAGTCATGAGCAAAGGGCTGATCGAAAGCTCAGTCAACTATATGTAGTCATTGGATACAATTGGTCTTGCCAACAGAGAGTGAAACCTTTTTAAAGCCAAGACCCAAAATGATATTGAGACCTGGTTGAATAATGACATTATAGAACAAGGTGCATGGAAAATCTATAATGCAAATACCTGAATGAAAAGCTCATTTCAAAGGGGTGGAAAGTCCCACAAATGAAACCTGTTTCCTGGTGTGATGCATTCTAAAATTTGTGAATTGTGATTATGAAATGTGATGCATTTCTTTTGACTGCCCAAGACTCCAACAATTTTCATAGCTGCTTTTTTCTATACTTACCAGTGATATGTGTTTGCAGATGTTAAGACAGATAGAGGACCAGAAGTATCAGTGTGGATCAAAAAAGAGGAACTTCAAATGGAAAACTAGTCCCCTTCCATATAAATACATTTGAAAACGCCTTTAATCAAACATGTGGTGGGTACAAAGAGACACAACATTGACTAAATTATCAAATTGGACTTAGACCTCTTAAAGTTATCGGAGCAAGCTTTCCATTGATGGAAACAATCTGGCAATCTGCCAGTCGCCGCTCCCAAAGTTTTGAATGGGCAGGGTGGTACACAGGGGGGTGGGTGTGAGGGGGGACAAAAACATTAAATTTGGGAAAGAAAATAAAAAAATAAAAATGTACCTGCATGCCGCACTGCACCGCCGCTCGTTCGTCTCCTCTGCAGGCACAGGCTCCCACCCTGCCCTGTGGCCAATTGTGACGCTGCCAAGAGCAGCCAGGTTGCTCCCAGGCAGACTGGGCGCCTGTGCCTGCTCTCTCTAGCCCGGCAACACTGTGCCGGCTGGAGCGAGCACAGTGCGCATGTGTTTGGCCAGTCAAAGACGGCCGGCCAAACACACATGCGCGCTGAGGAGAGGGCACAGTTCACTGCAAACATATTTTAGGCCATTTCTGCCCCCATCTGCCTATTTCTATTAGGCCAATCTGCCCCCTGGGGGGGCAGAAACCACTTAGGCACCAGGGATAGGTTTGTGTGTATGTGTATTTTTTGGTTGGGGGGCATGCCTTGAGCAAGGTTCACTCCCCATGGGAACACACTATTATCGGGGGCAGAAAGCTCATCAGACAACAGGGACACATTTTTTTCAAAAAAGAAAGGTGGGGGTATGGCTTTACCCCTACCCCAAATAAATGGGGACAAAGTTGTTCTGCCCATCAGTGGGCAAATGGGGCAGTCACCCCCAATCTGCTCCCGAGGGGGGCAGAAAGGCAATTAGATGTCAGGGAATTAAAAAAGAAATAGTGGGGTGGTGGCTACCAACCACTATGGGCAAGGTTATGTCCCCTCCACAACTGAAGGGGGCAACAGTCTTTCAGCTCTCCCCCACACACTAAAATATCTTATCCCATGGCAAGCAAGAGGACATTTGATCATTTTGGGCTTCGGTTTTACATTTGGGCCATGAGAGCTTGCTTAACTCCCAAAATCGTCTCACTTGGAATGGTGAGGGCTGCACTTTTTGGACTTTGGGACGCTGCCATGTAGAATAATCCAGAAGACCTAGAAACATCTGAAAACTAAACATCTGGGTGAGTTCAGGGTGGTGTGCTTCACATGCATCTTGCACCATTTTCCTATCCACAATGCCCAACCTCCAACCTTGCTTGAAATCACACACATTTTCCCCACATTTTTGTGATGGAAGCTTCCGGAATCTGCAGGAATCCACAAAATTCCTACCACTGAGCATTGTTGAATCTATACTGATAACAATTCTGCCCCATTTGCCAGCGTAAAAACGTTTTTTTCCAAACTGCCCTTTTGGGCCCGCTTTGGTTCCCCCTCAATTTCGGCATGTTTTTGGCTGTTCCCTGTCACAGGCACTTGGCCCACCTACACAACTGAGGTATCATGTTTATTGGGAGGCTTAGGGGAAGGTTGGGTGGTAGGAAATTTGTGCTGGTGCAGTGATCCTACACAGAAATGTGGGAAGAATTTGAGTTTTTATCTAAATTTGAGGTTTGCTGTGTAGTCTGGGTAAGAAAACACTGGGGAATCCACGCAAGTCAAACCTCCATGGAGTCAATCGGGTGTCTAATTTTCATAAATGTCTGGGTTTGGTAGGTTTCCCTAGATGGCTGCTGAGGCCAGGACCAAAAACGCAGG
Organism: Pleurodeles waltl; assembly: GCF_031143425.1. NCBI lineage: Eukaryota > Metazoa > Chordata > Amphibia > Caudata > Salamandridae > Pleurodeles > Pleurodeles waltl. The sequence continues at coordinate 846,757,641 of NC_090436.1, forward strand.
TGACCCCATCAAAAGCAGGTAGTTTTATATGTCAACGTAGTGTTTTGGGGCATTTCCTGTCATGGACACTAGGTCAACCCACACAAGTGAGGTACCATTTTTATCAGGTGACCTGGGGGAATGATGGGTGGAAGAACATTTGTGGCTCCCCTCAGTTCCAATGCTTTGCAGTACCGAAATTTGAGGATAAAGTGTTTTTTTGCCATATTTTGAGGTTTACAAAGTATTCTGGGTAACAGAATGTGGTGAGAGTGCCACAAGTTACCCCATCCTGGGTTCCCCTAGATGTCTAGTTTACAGACATGCCCAGATTTGCTAGGTTTTCCTAGTTGCCGGATCAGCTAGAGGTCTAAATCCACAGCTATGCACTTTGCAAAAACAGGTCAGTTTTCTTTGGGAAAATGTGATGTGTCCATGTTGTGTTTTGGGGCATTTCCTGTTGCAGGCTCTATACCTACCCACACAACTGAAGTATCATTTTTATCGGGAGACATGGGGAAATGCTGGGTGGATGGAAATTTGTGGCTCCTCTCACATTCCAGAACTTTCTATCACTGGAATATGAGGAAGGAGTGTGTTTTTGCCAAATGTTGAGGTTTGCAAAGGATTCTGGGTAACAGAATCTGGTGAGAGCCCAACAAGTCGCCCCATCCTAGATTCTGCTACATGTCTAGTTTTAATAAATACACAGGTTTGGTAGGTTTCCCTGGGTGCCGGCTGAGCTAGCGGCCAAAATCCACAGCTAGGCACTTTGCAAAAACGGTCAGTTTTCTTTGGGAAAATGTGATGTGTCCATGTTGCGTATTGGGGCATTTCCTTTCGTGGGCACTAGGCCTACAAACACAAGTGAGGTACATTTTTCTCGGGAGACTTGGGGGAATGCTGGGTGGAAGGAATTTGTGGCTCCTCTCAGATTCCAGAAATTTCTATCACTGAAATGAGAGGAAAAAGTATGTTTTTGCCAAATTATGAGGTTTGCAAAGGATTCTGGGTAACAGAACCTGGTGAGAGCCCAACAAGTCACCCCATCCTGGATTCCTCTATATGTCTAGTTTTAAAAATGCACAGGTTTGGTAGGTTTCCCTCGGTGCTGGCTGAGCTAGAGGCCAAAATCCACAGCTAGGCACTTTGCAAACACAGGTCAGTTTTCTTTGGGAAGATGTGATGTGTCCATATTGCATATTGGGGCATTTCCATTCACGGGCACTAGGCCTACCAACACAAGTGAGGTACATTTTTATCAGAAGACGTCGAGGAATGCTGGGAAGAAGGAATTTGTGATTCCTCTCAGATTCCAGAACTGTCTATCAATGAAATGTGAGGAAATTGTGTTTTTTGCCAAATTGTGAGGTTTGCAAGGGATTCTGGGTAACAGAACCTGGTGAAAGCCCCACAAGTCACTCCATCCCGGATTTCCCTACATGTCTAGTTTTTAAAAATGCACAGGGTTGGCAAGTTTCCCTAGGTGCCGGCTGAGCTAGAGGCCAAAATCTACAGCTAGGCACTGTGCAAAAACAGGTCAGTTTTCTTTGGGAAAATGTGATGTGTCCATGTTGCGTTTTGGGGCATTTACTGTCGCAGGCACTGGGCCTACCAACACAAGTGAGGTACCATTTTTATCGTGAGACTTAGGGGAATGATGGGTGGAAGGAAATCTGTGGCTCCTCTCAGATTCCGGAACTTTCTATCACTGAAATGTGAGGAAAAAGTGTGTTTTTTGCCAGATTTTGAGGTTTGCAAAGGATTCTGGGTACCAGAACCTGGTGAGAGCCCAGTAAGTCACCCCATTCTGGATTCCCCTACAAGTCTAGTTTTAAAAAATGCACAGGTTTGGTAGGTTTCCCTAGGTGCCGGCTGAGCCAGAGCCCAAAATCCACAGCTAGGCACTTTGCAAAAACAGGTCAGTTTTCTTTGGGAAAGTGTGTTGTGTCAATGTTGTTTTTTGGTGCATCTCCTGTCGAGGACACTAGACCTACCTACACAGGTGAGGTACCATATTTATCAGGAGACTTAGGGGAATGCTGGGTGGAGGAAATTTGTGGCTCCTCTCAGATTCCAGAACTTTCTATCACCGAAATGTGAGGAAAAAGAATCAAAAAAGTGAGGTTTGAAAAGGAGTCTGGGTAACGGAACCTGGTGAGAGCCCCACAAGTCACCCCATCCTGGATTGCCCTAGGTGTCTAGGATTGACAAATGCACAGGTGTGGTTGGTAGGTTTCTTTAAATGTTGGCTGAGCTAGAGGCCAAAATTCACAGCTAGGCACTTTCCAAAAAACACATTAAAAAACACATCAGATTTCAATGTAAATATGTGATTTGTCCATGTTGCATTTCCTGTCGCAGCAGGAATTAGGCCTACCCATGCAAGTGAGATACCATTTTTATCAGGAGACTTGGGGGAACACAGAATAGAAGAACAAGTGTTATTGCCCTTTGTCTTTCTCTACATTTTTCCCTTCCAAATGTTAGACAGTGTGTCAAAAAGGCGACTATTTGAGAAATGCCCTGTAATTCACATGCTAGTATGGGGACCCCGGAATTCAGAGATGTGCAAATAACCACTGCTTCTCAACACCTAATCTTGTGCTCATTTTGGAAATACAAAGGTTTCCTTGATGCCTGTTTTTGACACTTTATAGTTTACCAAATAAATTGCTGTACACCCAATTTACAATGGAAACCCATTGCAAGAGGAAGCTCATCCATTCACTCTGTGTACCTAGAGTTCTTTATGAACCTACAAGCCCCACATATCCCCACAACCAGAAGAGTCCAGAGGATGTAACGGTATATTGCTTTAAAAAATCTGCAATAGGTGGAAAAAGTTATATATGTTTTCACCTCAATTTCAATATTTTTTTTTTTTAGCTGTTCCTTTCTGTAGGAAATTCTTGAATGATCTACACAAATGACCCCTTGCTGAATTCAAAATGTTGTCTACTTTTCAGAAATGTTTAGCTGTCTGGGATCCAGCATTGGATGCAGACCAATTTCTGTCACTAACTGGAAGGAGGCTAAAAGCACAAAAAATCGTAAAAATGGGGTATGTCTCAGTAAAATGCCAAATGTTTGCTGAAAAATGTGGTTTTATGATTCAAGTCTGCCTGTTCCTGTAAGCTGGGAAGATGGTGATTGTTGCACACCAAACCCTTTGTTAATGCCCTCCTCAGGGAAAAACAACAAATGCTTTCTTCTGCAGCACTTTTTTCCCGTTTTTGTGAACAAATTTCTTGGTCTCCTCCAGAGGAACCCACAAACTCTGGATACCTCTAAAATCCCTAGGATATTAGAAAAAAATTATGCAAGTTTGGCTCAGGTAGCTTAGGTGGACAAAACGTCATGAGGGCCTAAGCGCGAACTGCCCCAAATAGCCAAAAAAAGGCCTGGCACCTGAGAGGGAAAAGGTCTGGTAGCGAAGGGGTTAAAGAGAGGCACAATATTGAAAACAAAGCAAAATAAATTGATTAAACAAGAAAAGGCCACTCTAGTTTGAGGTGCAAAGCTAGGAGAAAGCTTTGCAAGTTGCAAGTGTTACAGAAAGAGATGGGAAATATGGTAAGACACAAGATAAAAATTTGCAATGAAGATATGATGTGTATGGATATTTAGCAAATTCGGTTATAAAATAAGAGGGCTAATTACACTTTATTCCTGCAGTAAAATGACGGGTATTTAAATTTAAATGGAAGATAAAAGTATTTAAGAAACAGATTACCATCTTCTTGTTTTATCTTCTGATGAAAATTACTTCATGTCCTTTTGATGCCCAAAAAAGTGAGCGTTTAAAAGGGAAAGTATTAAGGGACATATTTATACTCCGTTTACGCCGGAATTGCGTCGTTTTTTTTGACGCAATTTCGACGCAAAACTAACTCCATATTTATACTTTGGCGTTAGCCGCGTCTAGCGCCAAAGTCCATGGAGTTAGCGTAATTTTTTAGCGTGGACACCTACTTTGCGTTAATTATATACAAGGTAGGCGTTCCCGTCTAAAAAATCGACTCCGAGGCATGTGCGTCGGTTTTATACTCCCGGGCAAAATTCACGCCCGGGAGTGGGCGGGTCAAAAAAAATGACGTATGGCCGCTTTTGCACCGTTTTTTAGCGCCTGCAAAAGGCAGGCGTTAAGGGACCTGTGGGCTCTGAAGGAGCCCAGTGGTGCCCTCCCATGCCCCCAGGGACACCCCCTGTCACCCTTGCCCACCCCAAGAGGACACCCAAGGCTGGAGGGACCCATCCCAGGGACATTAAGGTAAGTTCAGGTAAGTGTTTTTTTTTTTTTTTGTGGCATAGGGGGGCCTGATTTGTGCCCCCCTACATGCCACTATGCCCAATGACCATGCCCAGGGGACAGAAGTCCCCTGGGCATGGCCATTGGGCAAGGGGGCATGACTCCTGTCTTTGCTAAGACAGGAGTCATTTCTATGGGGGTTGGGAGTGAAAAAAATGGCGCAAATCGAGTTGAGGCGAAAAAATTGCCTCAACCTTACTTGCCCCATTTCTTGACGCCCAAGCCCCATATCCCCCAACGCCGGCAGAGCAAAGACAGTCTTAGCAAAGACAGGAGTCATGCCCCCTTGCCCAATGGCCATGCCCAGGTGACTTGTGTCCCCTGGGCATGGTCATTGGGCATAGTGGCATGTAGGGGGGCACAAATCAGGCCCCCCTATGCCACAAAAAACAAAAAAAAATACTTACCACAACTTACCTTTTCTTCCCTGGGATGGGTCCCTCCATCCTTGGGTGTCCTCCTGGGGTGGGCAAGGGTGGCAGGGGGTGTCCCTGGGGGCAGGGGAGGGCACCTCTGGGCTCATTCTGAGCCCACAGGTCCCTTAACGCCTGCCCTGACCCAGGCGTTAAAAAGAGGCGCAAATGCGGGGTTTTTTGCCCCGCCCACTCCCGGGCGTGATTTTTGCCCGGGAGTATAAATACCACGGGCCATATTTATACTTTTTGACGCAAAACTGCGCTAGCGCAGTTTTGCGCCCAAAAAATTAGCGCCGGCTAACGCCATTCTGAAGCACCATGCGGGCGCCGTATTTATTGAATGGCGTTAGCCGGCGTTAGCCGACCGGCGCTGCCAGGTGTGCGTGAAAAAAAACGACGTACACCAGGCAGCGCCGGCGTAGGGAAAAATGGCGTTTGGGCGTTCCAAAATGGGGCAAGTCAGGCTGAGGCAAAAAAATCGTCTTAACCCGATTTGCGCCATTTTTTTGGGGCGCCCAGACGCCATTAACATGACTCCTGTCTTAGCAAAGACAGGAGTCATGCCCCCTTGCCCAATGGCCATGCCCAGGTGACTTGTGTCCCCTGGGCATGGTCATTGGGCATAGTGGCATGTAGGGGGGCACAAATCAGGCCCCCCTATGCCACAAAAAAAAATAAAAAAAATACTTACCACAACTTACCTTTTCTTCCCTGGGATGGGTCCCTCCATCCTTGGGTGTCCTCCTGGGGTGGGCAAGGGTGGCAGGGGGTGTCCCTGGGGGCAGGGGAGGGCACCTCTGGGCTCATTCTGAGCCCACCGGTCCCTTAACGCCTGCCCTGACCCAGGCGTTAAAAAGAGGCGCAAATGCGGGTTTTTTTGCCCCGCCCACTCCCGGGCGTGATTTTTGCCCGGGAGTATAAATACCACGCACATGCCTGGGAGTCATTTTTTAAGACGGGAACGCCTACCTTGCATCTCATTAACGCAAGGAAGGTGTTCACGCAAAAAAATGACGCTAACTCCATGAACTTTGGCGCTAGACGCGTCTAAGGCCAAAGTATAAATATGGAGTTAGTTTTGCGTCGAATTTGCGTCGAAAAAAACGACGCAAATTCGGCTCAAACGGAGTATAAATATGCCCCCACGCACATGCCTGGGAGTCATTTTTTAAGACGGGAACGCCTACCTTGCATCTCATTAACGCAAGGAAGGTGTTCACGCAAAAAAATGACGCTAACTCCATGAACTTTGGCGCTAGACGCGTCTAACGCCAAAGTATAAATATGGAGTTAGTTTTGCGTCGAATTTGCGTCGAAAAAAACCACGCAAATTCGGCGCAAACGGAGTATAAATATGCCCCCTCGTCTTTTAAAGAAGTAAAGATTTTTTGTTGTCATTTAACAGTAAAGTTGAAAACTATATATTGTTAGTGAGCAAGGAACTAAAGATGATGTGTTATAGAAAGACTCTGTAAAAACCACCATACACACACCTTCGCCAGAGGTATGTGGTAGCATGTCATGAACGCCTTTCACTGGCATGTGCCATTGCAATAACCTGATGTATTCAAAAGCACTTGATTTTGATAGGTTTGAAGACAGTTTCTGTAAAATTGTCATTGCTTCTACTAAAATTATATTCAGTAATATTGCTGTGGGGTTTATGAATATTCAGATGCACATTTTTGCACTGCATGGGGTTTGCATATTTTAGTACACTCTATTCAAAGAATATCGTCTTCAGTTTTATTAAGCAATACAGCTTGCTGAAAAGGAATGGCTTTTGATGCAATGTGTCAAGACTATTACTGATTCAACACTGCTTTAGAGATAAATTGTGGTGTTTTCCTTCAGCATTTTTTCATGAAGCCCGCCATTAATATATATTAATTGCCGTAATAATGATAATAAGTTTCATACGAACACAGTTGCTAATTGTTAGTCTTTATTTCTTAAGACCAGGCAGTAAATGTCCTTAGTATAAGATCTTCAAAATATCTGACTCATAATAGACATATTGAGCTATTATAATGTCCAATTTACAATTTACAGATGTAGCAAGTAAAAGCATGCAAAAATACAAGGTGCAGGTGTGTACCTCAGACACATAAATATACGAATATTTTTTTTTAAAGAGAACAGTATTGGATTCTTCCATGTCTCAGCAACCGGCCAACTTTCATTTTTGTCAGCGTCTGCAACTGTAATTAAGTTTTCACGAGGCCGCTTATTACAGGACTATAAAATCATAGCAGCTTATGGAAAAGAAGGACCTTCGCTTGTTTCTAAGACACGTGTCGTCCTTGCTGCAATTTCGCAAAATCCCCCATCCATTCCTTGCATACGATCATCATATGACAGCTACCACTGGCAAAGATTGAAACTTATGTGATTCAAGCACTACATAAGGTTTACTATGACTGATTTCCTTCCTCGATCATGCAGAAGTAGAATATCCATGACTTATGAACCATATATTGATCTCTTCAATTTTACTTGCCTGTTCTCCTCGAGTAACATGCAGGTGGGGTCCTTTTCCCACCCTGCCACTACAACTTTCTGATCTGGTAACTGAAATCTAATGTATGCAAAGCAAGTTAATGGCGTCTCCGCATTCACTCCCAACCTGTACTCCTTATTTTTCATATTAACACTTGCAGCCTCATTTAGCATGGGAGGGCGGGAGTGGGGGGGGGGGGGGGTTGGAAGGAAGGCGCGGCAGAGGGAAAAGTCTCCACTGCCCTGGCAGACCACTGCCATCATATTTAGAGATCTTCGCCTGCCTGCCTGGTGGGGAACTGTATGCCTTCAGAGGGGCCACTGTCAGGGAAGAAGAAGGGACTTCAGCAGGGGAAGTTAAAATAATAAAAATAATGACCCCACACCATTGAAGATAATTCCATGGTATTAGGGCCATTATTTTTTGTTAACTTTTTTCAGGAACAAACTCCTCCTTTGTGAGTTTGGTTTGGAAAAGTAAACACTTTGAAGTACTTGCTGTAGGCGTTCATCACCAATGACAGACACACACTATACTTTTCAATGACTATGTATGAATCGTCGTGATTGCAGTTCATGCAAACCACAGGGCCAGTGGTGAACTCTAAGGGGCATATTTATACTCAGTTTGCGCCGAATTTGCGTCGTTTTTTTCGACGCAAATTCGACGCAAAACTAACTCCATGTTTATACTTTGGCGTTAGACGCGTCTAGCGCCAAAGTTCATGGAGTTAGCGTCATTTTTTGGCGTGAACACCTTCCTTGCGTTAATGATATGCAAGGTAGGCGTTCCCGTCTTAAAAAATGACTCCGATGCATATGCGTTGTATTTATACTCCCGGGCAAAAATGACGCCCGGGAGTGGGCGGGTCTAAAAAACCTGCATTAGCGCCGGATTTTAGCGCCTGGGTCAGGGCAGGCGTTAAGGGACCTGTGGGCTCAGAATGAGCCCAGAGGTGCCCTCCCCTGCCACCAGGGACACCCCCTGCCACCCTTGCCCACCCCAGGAGGACACCCAAGGATGGAGGGACCCATCCCAGGGAAGAAAAGGTAAGTTGTGGTAAGTATTTTTTTTTTTTTTGTGGCATAGGGGGGCCTGATTTGTGCCCCCCTACATGCCACTATGCCCAATGACCATGCCCAGGGGACACAAGTCCCCTGGGCATGGCCATTGGGCAAGGGGGCATGACTCCTGTCTTTGCTAAGACAGGAGTCATTTCAATGGGCGTTGGGCGTCGTAAAAAAATGGCGCAAATCGGGTTGAGGCGATTTTTTTGCCTCAGCCTGACTTGCACCATTTGTGGACGCCCATACGCCATTTTACCCCTACGCCGGCGCTGCCTGGTGTACGTCGTTTTTTTTAACGCACACCAGACAGCGCCGGCGGCTAACGCCGGCTAACGTCATTCAATAAATACGGCGCCCGCATGGTGCTTCAGAATGGCGTTAGCCGGCGCTAATTTTTTTGGCGCAAAACTGCGTTAGTGCAGTTTTGCGTCAAAAAGTATAAATATGGCCCTAAATGTGGCTGGTGGTGTAAGGTCAGAATGGCGAACGTAAAGTTCTCTGCCACCCTGACTGCCTTCACTTTGCAAGCCACACTCTAAACTGGGCCTTAATATATGGATTTTCTCATCTGTTTTAGTTGCTAAATATTGCTAACTTCCATTCAATTTACATGTAAAATTGCTCTAAAGTTAATTTGTAAGAAAATAGCACATTCATGTTATCACCTACTGGCACGCACAAGGAGATATTGTTGGTTTGTGTTGAAAAATAACCTCAGGGCACCAACTAAGGAGATGCCTGAGTCTCCTTTAAAAACAGAATATAGATGGGAGGAAGGACTAACACTGCTATGCTCTCATGCTAGATGCCAGGGTGTAGGTAAAAATTCTTGGTGACACGATTATGTCCGGATGTTGGGACTTATTTGTTTCACTCTAATGGTCACAATCACCACTATACTATGTTTCATCTTCCTAATAATTGCAGCTAATGCCTTTTATCATAGAGTGCAGTTGCTTCAATAAATGCATTGAAACTGTTCCTGCATGTCTTTGTCTGCCTTTGCCTTTGCCTTTGTGCCACTGAGAAAAAAGGGTCTGATCTGTTCCACCATAACATCCATAAGGAGTCAGAGTGTCATGTGTCTAGGCCGCCATAAATCACCTTAACTTTCTAGGTTTGGGTGAGGTGTTGCTAGCTAGCCCACAAGGTCAGGGGAAGAGCTTCCAAGTCAGTGTCTGACTAACTCAGTCACCCACATGCAGTGGTGCTGCCACCCTAAACCAAGCAGTTTTACTCCAATAGTAAGAGTCTTACAACATTGCTGTACCATAGGACTAAGGGCCGTATTTATACTCCGTTTGCGCCGAATTTGCATCGTTTTTTTCGACGCAAATTCGACGCTAAACTAACGCCAACTAACGCCATATTTATACTATGGCGTTAGAGGCGAATAGCGCCAAAGTTCCCGGAATGTGCGTCATTTTTTAGCGTGAACCCCTTCCTTGCGTTAATGATATGCAAGGGAGGCGTTCCCGTCTAAAAAATGACTCCCAGGCCTTTACGTGGTATTTATACTCCCGGGCAAAAGAGACGCCCGGGAGTGGGCGTGGCTAAAAACGGCGCATTTGCGCCGCTTTTTAACGCCTGGGTCAGGCATGGCGTTAAGGGACAAGTGGGCTCAAAATGAGCCCAGAGTGCCCTCCCCTGCCCCCAGGGACCCCCCCTGCCACCCTTGCCCACCCCAGGAGGACACCCAAGGCTGGAGGGACCCACCCCAGGGACATTCAGGTAAGTATTTTTTTATTTTTTTTTAATAATTTTTTTTGGCATAGGGGGGCCTGATTTGTGCCCCCCTACATGCCACTATGCCCAATGACCATGCCCAGGGGACAGAAGTCCCCTGGGCATGGCCATTGGGCAAGGGGGCATGACTCCTATCTTTACAATGATAGGAGTCATGTTGATGGGGGATGGGCGTCGAAAATAAATGGCGCAAGTCGGGTTACGACGATTTTTTCGACGTAACCTGACTTGCCCCATTTTAAGACGCCCATGCGCCATTTTCCCCCTACGCCGGCGCTGCCTGGTGTACGTGGTTTTTCTCGCGCACACCAGGCAGCGCCGGTCTGCTTGCGCCGGCTAACGCCATTCAATAAATACGGCGCCCGCATGGCGCTTCAGAATGGCGTTAGCCGGCGCAAAACTTTTTGACGCTAAACTGCGTTAGCGCAGTTTAGCGTCAAAAAGTATAAATATGGGCCTAAAGGTTCTGTAGATGACCCCAGTTAAAATAAAAACTATTTCACCCTCAATTTAAGGACTCCGAAAATTATGGTTAGAGCAGTACATTTCAATGCTGCTTGTTGTTTAAAGTGTAAATGGAAAAAACGTAGCTGTAGTTTGAGCATGATAGATCATAAAGTGTGTCCGGATTTAACATATAAGTGTGCATAATCTCTTTTGTTAGTCTAATCATTTTTTCCTTTCTATGGGCTAAGTAAATCTGCCAATACTAGGCTAGTTTAGTGATATTCATTATCATACCTCCAAATGCACGTCCAGGATGGTCTGGAAGAAGCAAGTGAATGTACACTTATATCCATTGATATTACCATTTTCTGTTATATTATTATGTGCATCAAACCACTCTTCATCTATGTGAAACTGCCAACAGCTTCGTGGCACAGGTACATGATGTTACCTGATAGAGATTAAGGGGCATATTTACTGATTTTGCACACAATGCGGGGCATCAAGCAAAGTCATGTTACGTGATCAGGAAAGATCAGAAATTACTCCTTGTTTACAAACATATGTACCATTTCTGCTCTTTCCTTTCGCAGGTGCACTGTGTGCAGCCTAGCACCAACACAGGTACCCTTGCACTATAATGCGAGGCTCCCTGCTTTATGGGCAGGATTGCTTTTGTGCAGGAAGGGATTCCTTCCTGCACAAAAACTATCAGTATAGGTATTTTCCTCTTTCTATGTGTGCTGTACAATGCAGCATGCATGAAAGGAGGTAAAGATGTTTCCTCATGTTACATCTCACTAGGAAAGGCATAACATTTTGACGCATTCCCAAGTTGACTAGCATTAGTAAATCTGGGAATGCACCAAAATCAATGCATGAATGAATGAGAGTGCTCATGCCCCACTCATGGAATGCTAAGGGCCAGACTGCAATGGAAAATAAGCCCAGGCACCAAAAAAAAGTGACCCCCCATTAGGGCTTCGGAAAGCTAAAAAGTGGCCCACATTTGCAAATAAGACAGCTTTGTACTTGTCCCGAAAGGTTGTACAGGTGTTTTTTCAGGTATGGAAGATTGTATGTATTTGTACTTGCTGCAGGCAAATGTATGTGGTAATATCAGGGAAATGAACAGTAAAAAGTGTCCCACCAACTCAGAACAGGTTTGCACTCCTCCAAAAAACAGCCCAGACACTGACCTGTGAAACCAGCCACTTTTGCACTGCCTTAATGCCTTACAGGCTAGTCTGACGCTCAGAGTGCCCTCCCAGTTTGAAATGTAACAGAATGCAGTGCATGCCACTGACTTGCATGACATTCCTTTACAAAGACATGCAAGACATACACAGCGGTGCAAATAACCTCTTTTGTGGCTTTGAAAATATTACTGAAGCCTTTGTGGTTTTCTTACGTCACCTTGCACAGCAGCCGCAAGCCTCATCCTCCTAGACCTCTCGGCTGCCTTCGACACCGTCTGTCACCATACCCTTCGCACAAGCCTCCACGACGCAAGGATCCACAACAAAGCCCTGGACTGGATCACCTCCTTCCTCTCTGGCAGAACCCAGAGAGTCCGCCTCCCTCCCTTCCTCTCTGGAGCCACCGAGACCATCTGCGGCGTACCTTAAGGATCCTCATTCAGCCTGACCCTTTTCAACATCAACATGGCACCACTCACCAACATCATCTCCTACGCTAATGACACCCAGCTGATCCTCTTACTCACCAAGGACCCCGCCACCGCCAAAATCAATCTCTGAGACGGAATAAAGGCCATCGCCAACTGGATGGAGAGCAGCCGCCTGAAACTGAACTCAGACAAGATGGAGATCCTCATCCTCAGCTCCAACATTTCCGCCTGGGACGACTCCTGGTGGCCTGCCAACCTAGGAACCACACTGACACCCACCAACCATGCACGCAACCTAGGTTTCATCCTGGACTCATCGCTCACCATGACCCAGCAAGTCAATGCCGTCTCATCTTCCTGCTTCAACACCCTCCGCAAGATCTTCAGGTGGATCCCCACCGAAACCAGAAGGACGGTCACCCAGGCCCTCGTTAGCAGCAGACTGGACTACTGCAACGTTCTCTATGCGGGAACCAAAGCCAAGCTACTGAAAAAAAGACAACGTATACAGAATGCCTCTGCACGCCTCATCCTCGACATCCCACGACATAACCACATCTCAGTCCACCTTAGAGATCTACACTGGCTCCCCATCAACAAGAGGATCACCTTCAAGCTCCTCACCCACACTCACAAAGTGCTCCACAATGCCGCCCCTGCTTACCTCAACGAGCATCTCACCTTCTACGCTCCCAACCGCCAACTCCGCTCCGCCTACCTCGCCCTCGCCACTGTTCATCGCATCCGTAGAACTACAGCCGGCGGCAAATCGTTCTCTCACCTCACCCCCAAGACCTGTAACTCCCTCCTCGTCAACCTGCGACAGACCCAGGACCTGCTGACCTTCAGGAAATGCCTCAAGACCTGGCTATTAGAGTAGTCCCACACCCCATCCACAGCGCCTTGAGACCCTAGTGGGTGAGTAGCACGCTCTACAAATATCTGATTGATTGCACAACACAAGGACAGCACAAATGCTTGATAAATATAGGCCTTAATTGTTACCAGTAACCTATGAAAAAGGTACGTAGAAAACATTTGAAGAGTCTTTCATACATTTTCATACATATTTCATACATTTTTGACAATAAAAAAGGCATTTTCGTAAACTGCAAACATCAAAAATAAAAATGAAGACAAACATAATATCATGTGCACATTCTATATGCATAACACTACACAAATACCAAAAATATAATTATCGACAGCCAAAATTTAATTGACAATAAATAAAAAAGTAATTATAATTGAAATCCACTTCTAAACTGCTGAATAACCCATTCAAATATTTATAGGTTTTATGTAACATATAAACTATGCAAAGGAAATGCCCCTCCCCTGCCCAATATCTGGACCCTATATTAACTGTGAGACAGAAAGGTACCTTGCATGGTGACGGATGCGCACTCCTTCCCTTAATGCCCCATTTGCAACAATATCTGAATCCTTGCTGCTGATTTTTGTTGTTATGGGAGAAAACCGATCATGTGTGTGCACCATGACAAAGGCCTACAGTATATGACGTATTGCAGTCTTGTTGGGCCAGGAGGAGCATCCTAAGCAATACCTTCATAGTGGTGAAAGGCTACTGCCACTGTCAGGAGCTAAGTGGCATGAGTGCAGTATTGGCAGCATACTGTGAAGTAATCAAAAGAAGTGAAGAAGCCTTTTTTTATCTGAGTGAGGCCTATAGGCTTCTCATGTAAAGTTATATTGCTGTGTACTTATCTCACCATTGGCCCACATTGTTAGTATGCAGAACTGTGTATCGCATGCTTTGTTGCATGCATGAGCTAGGTCTATGTGTGCCTGTGAATAGTACAGTACATAAAAGACTGCATTTAATGTAGAAAGGTACAGGGTAGGCTGGAAGAGCATGAAGAGGTGAGGAATCTCCTCTGACTGATTTGTGGATTGCTAAATTACTGTGAGCTTGGTGGGACATGCACTTGAAGAAGGAGGGTCAGTCTGTTCATTACACATCAAATGGTGCTGTTTTATTCAGGGAGTAGTTGCTGAAAAAGCGCCTGGGCAGTTCCCATGGAAAGATGGGTCTGATAAGGGAACCAGACACTGGGGTAACTTTTAATGCACATATCATCTGGCTGACATCCAACGTGTTTTGTGTTGTTTTACATTAAGTTATATTTACATACTTGATAGGCTGGTTTGTTGAGTTGTGAGTTTAGAAAGGTGATATTCCTATTTTCATCTTCTAAATTTTGACTTTGCTCTGTTGGTGTTTACTATATTATGAACATAAAAATAGAAAGCATTTTATTAATAATTGGGTTTAATTTGCTTTCTTGAAGAGTTACTGTTTTTGCTGTAAATTGACATACGTGTTGTGCCATTTTTATCATGGCTTTTTAATTCTGTTTAGTCCTTATTTGGTGGACACTAATTAGTGTTTATGTGGTATTGTGAGTCACCCTTTCAGAGAGCCATGGGGCAAGCAGGAGTTACTGGGCAAAACCATGTGGGGCTGAGGCCTTTTACTCCTGATGTCCCAGAACCTGACTTACTATGAGTTCTGAACAGGTGGGACAGGTATCACTTCAGCAGATGCACCTCATAAGTAGTGTGGGTCAGGAAGTCCAAGGTGTGAATTCAATAAACATTCAGCAGCAGCATTAAACAATTGTCAAGTGAAATACTTGATTTTATGAAGAAAGGAGTATTTATATACAAACACAAAGTAAAATATGATATACACACAAAATACACACACCTCCTTGAGATAGGGGACTATAGTGTGTGATAGGCAGGCCCTGAGTCACACTTCACTCTCCCGAAAGGTAGGTGCTATTCCCTATTCACCTCAGACAATGTTCACGTTAAGCCCCCACTAATAGTCCCACTTCCACTCTTTCAAAATACAAGTGTCTCAGCGCCGAAAGTGGTATGTGGCATAACTAGGCTCCTCAGAGTCCTTTCAGTCCTGTGATCAGTGCTACACGCTCCTGCAAGGGTTGCGCTACCAGAGCACCGAGCACCAGGCGCTATCAAGAAGTGGCATCACTGAATTTCTCACTATTCATCTGCACAGAAAGTGACATCACTGGAGTTTCCGTCATCTATCTGCTTAGGAAGTGACAGTACTGTTTTCCCATCAAACCTGCGTTTAAAAGAAGAAGCCAACCATATGGACTCATTTCCATCATCCACCTGCATATGAAGTGACATCACTGGATTTCCCACCATCCATCTGCACAGCAGAGCTGTTCCCTGGTCCAATTGCATACTTTTTAAGATTTTTTTTTTAATTCATAAAGGTGCAGAGGTGCAAAGGGCATGCCTTTCTTTTTGCAAATAGGTTACTACCCCCTATTCGCAAACTGGTAACTTTTCTGTGTTTTGCACCTTGATTCTAGTGCCAAAACTTATATACTTCTCATACTGATTGGACATTTGGAAGCAACACCTACAGCATGCCCTTTCTAAGTACCAAATTATTTTGGGCTTGCAATTTCATTTTTGGAGTCAGTAAACGTTTTTTGAGTCTTAAAATGGGATTGGTACATTAGAAAAAACATTCTTTCTTTCTAATTCCTTGTGGTTGCAAACTTTAAGTTCAAATGTAAAATTGTAAAAGTGATTTGTATATCTGGCCGCATATGTTTTAACTTTTTTTTGCCTTCTTAAATTTTTAAACTTTGATTGAAGTCTTAGTGCCATGTTTTCAGAACGACATTAATTGCCTCCAGATAATGCACATATGTATTTCACTTAAAAAGTTGAACTTCTTGTATAGATTAATGTAGGGGGAGAAAAACTACGGGAAGCAATTTTCATAGTCTTCTTCTTGTTGCTGAACTTCTAGGGCAGGGTTTCCTTCTTTCACTCCTCAAGCCGTTGCATCAGCATCTCTGTTCATAAGTACTATTTCAGTTGTATGGCCTCTTGATTTAGTTTGCCACTGGTTGAGAACAAGTACATCTCTTAATGCATGTGTTGCAGTACTCGCCACATAGAGTGCATGTGACTTTACAGGCTTTAACATTTATTTCTCATGCAGCATGTGTAAAAGAAATGTCCACACCCGACACTCTCTTTTTGGTTGAGATGAAATAGCAGCCCTTGATGTTGTATCAACCAACATAACAATATCAACCTTATGTGCCTGCATAGAAGATTGTCCTTCTGTTGTCCTAGATGCATGCAAGTTTGTGTTTTGGAGAGAGAGTTGAGATACATGAGGCTGGCAGACGAAGTTTATTTCTCTCCCTCTCAACACACCAGTCCCTGCAAAGGGTCAGATCATTGTTTCTAGAGTCTGTGGGATTACTTTTTAAATAGTGTGAATTGTTTAGCCAATCACAAGAGTCCTTTAATTTTTGGAGGGTTTTGGATTTTCGAATATACTGTAGTTCCAATGGAAATACTGCTTTGGTGGTGCTGTACTCTTGCAATATCCGGAAGGTGGAACTCTCTTTTGGGAACCACAAATCCAAAACCATAGCTGCAAATCCTGCAACTTTTTGCAAAGTTAAGTTTGGTATGGAAACAAACTAGTTGTTATATTTTGAGGGTAGAGATTTGTTACATGCATCTTAAAACTCTTTTGTGATACATTTCAAAATGTCCAAGTTTAAAGCATTTTTAGAAATGCAGTTTGGATAGCCCGTGGCATGCCTCCAGGTTGTTACTTTGGTTCCCAGAGCATTTGCAAATCCTTGGACACCATTGAAAAGATTCCATTGGTTCTGTGACTGTATTACTCCACATCCAAGTACTTCTTGTCTTATATGCACATACCATTTCATCACACATGGCAAAGGACAGACCTATGACAAAGAAATCTAGTTAGGTATTTTTTTATGATCTGACTGTGCGGTCAACTCTTGCTGCGCACTGCTTGGCCATGCACAGCATGCATTTCCCTTCAGGGCTTGACCTATGTCTAGGCAAAGGGATCCTTTCTCTAGGGACAACATACTGAGGTGAGCTAAAGGTGGGACCAACCGTTCATGATTTTCTAACCCCCACTGAGGGTGGCCTGCAGCCATGCTCAGCCTGAGTTGGCCCTAAGACTTGACCTACACAGTTTTCCACTGTACACAACATGGGGTGTGCTATAGAATCAACTTGCCCTTCTCAATGGAAAATCCCTTTTTTCTCAGGTGGCCAACTCCAAAATTGCATGGCCGGTATCAAACAGAACAAAGGTTGGCTGTAATGCCTGCCCTCTGGCTAAGTCCTACAGGATGCACTTCACAGTCAGATAAACTCCACTTAGGGTGTGGGTGTTTCAGTAACTGTTTTGTATCATTCATTGTTTCAGTTGTAGATTCATGTTTAATGCATCTGCAGCAGAGCTTTTTTATGTTCATAGTTTTGGAAACCAGTTAACCATAATATTAGAACAGTCAACCCCATGAGTCAGTAGCATTCCACTTCCCACTCACTCTCAAATCACAATGTGGACAACGTTCTTATAATATTCATTACTTTGAATGTACAGAATACATAGCTTCACAGTACAAAATCATATGTCTAGACTATTTCTGAAACATTCTACACATTGCAATTGTGCTGCACAATGCAGCACAAATACAATGAGAAGAGTGTTTGAGAAAAGGATACCATATCTCCCTTTTAGTGTCTGCTTTAAGGATACATTGTTTTTAACCAAAGCCGAAGCTTCTTATCAAACACTTTGGAAAGACTTACAAATTGATTCAACCACGTTACACTCAAATAATACGCCCGAGAAACTATATTTGCTTAGAGCGAAGGGAACCTTTCTATTGCAAAATATATTTTGTGCTAGAGTGTAAAAATCCTTGCAAGAATTTGTATTGCTTTGAGCCAACTTGCATTACTTTGCACCACCACAAACCCTTGATGAATCTGGGCCAATGCATGTGGAACTAACATTAGCATAATTACTGAGACTGTAGAAAAGCTTTACAAAATCACATCTGCACAGCATTTAGTCTGAAAACACCATAACCACATTCTCCTGAGATTTGCAAGTACTAACTCTTTCTTGATATCCTTTATAAAATGTGTAGTTGCATCGTTATTGCATCTGCTGCTGTATTTCTCAACAGTGCAGTTCAACAATGCTCAACATGAAAATAAATCATTCATTTTCCCTTTAATTATCTAACACTGCATCATATTTCCCCAACAGTGATGTAAGAACATGAATTACTTGCACAAAGCATAAATAGTATTCAAACAACAGATTCTTTGGACCTTTCTAGAAAGTCTTGGAATTATATTCCAATGATAACCTTGATGGACGCATTCAACCACACATACCCCTTCATTATTCTACGAACTGACCTACGCTTTAATGTGGACTGCTATCATCATATGAATTTATATGGTCAAGCTGTAATACCTAGCTAGAGTTAAGCCTCTTTATAATTATATGTTAAAAACTATCGGTCCATTTTTTAGTTAGCAGAGAAGGTACCTCGTCTAACTGAAGGTCCGCCTCCCTCATTTAGATTCTGTTTTTGTTTCATTCAGTTTCAGTTTTAGTCTCATTTTTAATGCCCCAGCAGTACAGCTTTTCTCTGTTCACAGTTTTTTCTATGTCAACGGAAGAGACTAGTCCATTTCTGCCACCAACATAAACTTTTGATGGCCCTGTAGCGTAAGGGCTGTCAAAGCTTTGGGCATGTGTCCTCCAACCCCATTCAGAGAAGGCAAACACATGGCCAGCTTTCACTGTCTGCCACGTAAAACCTGGCAGTAAGGGGTAGTGAAAAATACAAACTAGCCCCCTTGCCGTAGTAGAAATCTCCCATGGCGAGGGAGGCATTGTTTTTCTTTTTGCTTTCCAAAACAAAATCCCATTTTGGGTTTTTGTTTCTGAAAAAATAAACATAAGTATGTTATGTGGCTCCATCATGTTGACAGAGCCATTTGTCAAACTTACAGTGTATTGACTGAAACCAACATGACAGTGGTCCCTGCCAATACTAGAAATGTCCACTGGTCGCAGATTATTCAACCATGTGCAGAGTGAGAGATCCAGAAGTACCAAAGAGTATTTCCTCTGCTCACCTTTAAGGACCTGTGCTGGAACCACGGTTTGTTTACTGCAGCCACAAAACCTGTGAAATTTACCACGGCCTTCTGGCATCAAGCCTACGAAGCATGATGATTCTGGTGTTCAAGACTAGTTCAACAGTACTGGGGGTTCACACTGGGTGATGCAGAGGATTTGTGAGGGCAAAAAAAATTACATTTGTAAAATAAAATTAAAAAGACTGCAAAGGATCCCTATACGGACCCCCACATGGGACTCATGGTCAGGGGATGCTCACACTGCATCTTATAGGCCCTTTTATGTTAATGTTCGGATATGGGAACTCCATCCCAACATAATGTAATGTTTTCTTCTGATGTTGAGACCATCCAGTCAGATTATTCCAATACTACGGATCTGTCTTCAGATCCATGGCATTGAAATTGCCAATGGAAGAAAAATCTCTCTTAGCCAATCTCTTAGCCCATCAGATTTGAGTATTTATATTAATTGTGGAGCTACAGAGATCTTTGGAACCAGTACAGTCGATTCTCCGCAAATGACGAGTCCAGATAGATCTACAATGTAACCTCATCATATCAATTCTTAACACCGTTAAAATGTTCATTTTTTAAACCTTCTTAAAGGATTTGCATAAATCAAAAGTCTTTCTTTGAGCAAAGTTCTACCTTCATGCCAGATTTAGTACGTCTCATTCAGCCATTTTTTTCTTTGTCAAGGAGCATATATACATACATATTCTCTGGGTCATTTTCATGTTTTAGAAAGAGAACAGCTCCTTTATATGAAGCACCCTACACCACCGCCACACCAACACTGAATCTGCTCACCTCACAAGTCTGTTTCTCCAGCAGAGATTAACACAGTGCCATCCACACTGATCAATAAAGTAGCAAATTATTTTGCCATTTTTACATACAAAGCAGATATTTGAGATGAATTGAGTCAGAGTGTTGGTGATGCTGTAGAGTGACAAGGGTTGCTTTCCTTCAATCTTTCCAAACTTGCTTGGATGGCATTTTACCAATCCAAAGAGGTAATACTGTGCCTGAAGTCATTTTTCAGCTCAGTGTAATTGCACTAGCTAATGCTATGCACTGTGCTAATCCTATGCTTGAAAATAAAAATCCAGCTATAAAGATAGTCATTTCAGGAGAGTACATTCAGAGTGTCTGTGGTGTCTAAGGATGCTTTATATAGAGGAGTTGCTCTCCATATAAAACGTGGGAACGACCCAGAGTTCCCTGCTTCTTTTTTTGCATAATTTATGCAGAACTAGAAACCTGAAAGTGTACTGTCTTGACTTACACTGGGTGCTCCCCGTGACTTGGCAAACTTTTAGCTCTCTAGGGAATCTAATGAGAGAGACAAATGCATCAGGGGTTGCTTTTTTAATTTCTGGTTGGCTTGGGTGGAATTTTACCAACGCAAAGCTGTAATGCTGTGCCTGGAGAGGTAAAAGGCTTTTGTCATTTTTCAGCTCAGCGTAGATGGCACTAACTAATACTATGCATAAAGACTTTGCAGTGAAAATGGCAAAAGGCTTTGTCACTTATTAGCTTGCCGTTGATCGCACGGTGCTAATCCTATGCTTTAAAATTCTGCTGAGGTGAGCAGATTCAAAGTGTCAGTAGTGTTTTAGGATGCTTCATAAAAAGGAGCTGCTCTCCACCTAAAATTGGGATCTACCTCAAGTTGATTGCTTCCTTTGGAGCATAATTAATGTGACAATCTAATCATGAAAGTGAATTTTCTTGACTTAAACTGCATACACCCTTGTGTCTGGACAAAGCTATATCTCCCTGAAGAGCTCTAATAGGAGTGAAACATATCAGGGGTTGTTATTATTCATTCCTTGTTGGCGTGGATGGTATTGTATCAATTCAAAGATGTAATACTTTGCCTGGAGTGGTAAAAGGAATATTTTTCCTTACTCAGCTCGGCCTGCATGGCACTAGCTAATCATCTGCTTAAAGACTTTGCTTTAAAAAAGACAAAAGGCTTTGTCACCTTTTAGTTCTCAGTGGATACATGAGCAGATTCAGAGTGGTGATGGTGTTGTAGGGTGTTCCATATAAGGGACTTGCTCCACACCTAAAATGTGGGTCCTTTTTCCAGACATCCCTTCTTCCTTTTTAGCATAATTTATGCAGCACTCTAAGTCCACACAGGCCCTCCACCTCTTGCGGCAGTGGTGCAAACCTGGTGTGAGAGCCCATATATATATGAGACAACAAGGGATAGAGAAAGAGAGAGAAAGGCAGCCCTATTCTAGTATGGATTTCTAAAGTAAGAACTTTAACAAACACATTTCTGAAAACTGTTACAAACAAACCTATCCGCACTTCAGGTGCACACATAAACTATTTGGCCCACTTACACATTTATTGTAGGAAAAATGCATCATCAATTCAACAAAAAGAAGTTTCAATTTAGTCAAGTACGGATGTGTGCTCAAATAACAAAAATTATATGGCGAGAGTAGTGAAAAAACAAGACGTGCACTACTCAGCAAAGCAATTTCCAAACAAAAGTGGTTACTCACCAATGAACATCAAATTAGTATTACATAAAGATGCCACCAGGAAATCCACTTCTGGAACAAGCATAATTGTTGCAAATTGAATTCAAATTTACTTTTATGGATGTACAGTCATATAAAGATATGCAAATTCATTTCAACTCCTGAAGCAAAAGAGTACTTTGAATTGCGAGTCTACAATCATTTCAAAGAGTCTCAATTTGGAACAATGATTGTACATTCACAGATCGCCGTGAACATTTGTATAGTATGCAAATCATATCAGAGCTAAAGAAGTCAACTAAACCTATATGAAATGAGAATTGCATTAACAATATTCCATGTGCGTAATGCCTATGAAGAAACATAAAAAGAAAAATATTAAACCTGGATTGAGCTGTACTGTGCACTGCATAATGCTACTTAATCACAGTTGGTCAAGTAATCCAAAGGTTTCTAACTGTAATTAGTGGGTACTGTTAGACCTGGCATCCTTGGCATGAATTCCCGAACCTTTTGCCCTCAGACCTCCTATTTTTGCTGACTTCGTTTTTGCTGGCCCCAGGATTCTGTGCATTTTACCACTTCTGACCTGTGCTAAACTGCTTGTGCTCTTTCCCAAAAACCTGGTAACCTTGGCTTGTCTCCAATTGCCATGATTAATATTTATACATCCCTAGTAAAGTGCACTACATGTGCCTAGGGCCTGTAAATTGAATGCCACATCTTGAGTCTGTTTCACTGCTTCAGCCACCCACTTACATAGCCCTTTAAATATGTCTCAGACCTACTAATGCAGAGCCTGGGTACGCAGTTTTTGAACTGCTATTTTGCCAGGCCCAACCCTTCCTTTGAAATACATATGAGTTCCTCCTAAAATAGGCCCTATGACACACTGATGAGTAAGGTGCCATGTATTGAAAAGGGTGGACAGGTGCATTGAGTTTTACAGATCCTGGTATGGAAAAAAACTCTTACATTTGTTTTTCACTACTACAAGGCCTATCATCCCCATAGGACAATATTGGAGTTGCCAAGTTTGGTGCCTCTGGAATCACAATTTAAGGTCACAACTTATGGTAAAGTTAGATTTTAAATTGTAGTTTTGAAAATGCGTATTTTACAAACTTGAAATGTACTTGCTTTAGCCATTTGGTGCCTGCTGCCTGTCTGTGTTTACATGTTTGGGGTGGGGTGACAGCTAGGCTTTGTGTATTCCTCCTAGGCAGCCATACACAATGGGTGCCTAGGTGGGACCTGATGGGTCTTGATTGTCTATCCTGCACAAGATGGGAGGGAGGAGCTGTAACATACAAATGAATAGGCTTTATTCCGTCAACTCACCAAGGGTTGCATAACCACCCTAGTGAGTCTGAAGTCAGGGCAGGAAGGGTAGGGACTCTGTGTCTCCCCTACTTCAAAGACACAACTGGGTATAAGTATTAGACCTCTGACACCACATCTTCATTACACTTCTTGACCAGAGAATACTCTGCCAGGAAGAAGAACTGTTGTGCTTCTGAAAAACTGCTACTCTGCTGCACTGCTTCTAGCTGGACTCCTGCTTTGCTGTGCCGGCCTGCCGACTGCTGCCCTCTTGCCCAGAATGAGTAGGCTTGTACCTGAATCTCTCCATTCCAGAATCCAAGAACCCAGAGTGACTCCAGGGGCTAGTTTGCTTGCCTCCTGATTTGACATCTAATGCAAAAATGATTTCCTACCGCTCTGCTCCTGGACTCTGCCATCTGTGAGTTTAACCTACCAAGTGGTGCCACCCCAGTCCTGGATCTTTGGAAATGGGGCAAAGTGTTTGCCTCAGCAGTACCCACATATCCCCTGCTGCTGGAGTAGAACCAATGCATCACTGTTACACTGTTACAGCGTGGAACAGAACCAACTCATCACTTCTACTGTGAAGGTTGGAACTGACATCACAGACCCAATGACATATCTTGGGACTGAAGAAGCACCTCCAGAACCAGCACTGCATAATATTTCTCCAGCGCAAGCTCCTTACATCCCTCATCGACAGCAGCCTTGATGAAGACACTACAGCTCTACATTGCAACTCATTGGAACAGATGCATCACCTGAGCTGCACAACGCATCTCAGACATTGGACTTCGCATTACAAACCCCATTGACAAGATCCTCAACAATGATGCAACAGGACCTCATGCTGCGGCCACGCTGCATCTCAGAAGCAATGCATCACATCAGTTGTGCTCAGCATCTTTGTTCTGGATCTATGCATCACTCTACAGCCAGGATTCTTCGTACTTTGGCTCAGCAGGCCTAACTGGATCCATGTAGCTGGCTCGCACTGCAATGAGGTCGGCTTCAACTTTTGACTTTGTCGCTGACTAGCGTGACCAGGTATCCCTTGTTGACACTTCCTGCTTCTACTTATTAGATAGAGTTATGTCATTTTGGTCTTGTTTTATTTATTTTATTAGGTCCTATTTTTCTAATCTGGTGTGGTATCCTTTTTTGTGGTCTTTACAATGTTTCACTGCTTTAAGTGTTACACAAATACGTTATACATTGCCTTCAAGTTAAGTCTAACTGCTCTGTGCCAGTTATGGTGCTTGTCAATTGAACTTAGTATAGTGCCTATTCAAACCCTTTAACTAATTCGGAATAACCACCAATGCCCCACAACAAATCATGTGAGTCTATGAATTGTTCAGAAAAAGGTAAGTTATATATGTACATGGACGTTGATTCACCAAAATGCCTGGGATAGGGGAAATTACATCACTGAACTTTGACCTTTGACCTGAAATTTTCACCGGGAGTGACATTGCACAACCTTAACCCTGATGACATCACAGTAATTGATAAGGCTGAAGTTCCATTATACCTGCATGATTAATGTAACGAAGCAGCACACAAAAATGTAGATTTCAGTTTTTACCAATTCTTTGAATAGGATGTTGACATGATATGTCAGCAGAACAATATTAATTTCCCCTCGTATTGTATGAAAAACTATGTGTTTATTTGAAGGGGAGAATAATGTAGTACCAAAGAATACAGAATAGCATTGGGAACCTAAATTATTTATGCCATAAACCATCTTAATGTTTTCCTCACAATATCCATTGACAATAAATGTGGTGATAAATCCTAGGGAGACGCAAACAAAGATTTTCTAAAAAGAAAGAGGCAAAAATAAAGGGATATAATAAACAATAATATTATGTCTATGGTATTAATTTTCATAGAGCATAGATTAAATATGAATGATGTAACTGGCTTAAATTATTGCTTATTGTTAGTACATTTTGGCCCTGATTATAAGTGGCTCGGAGTTTTTATAGATACGTGTTGTTAGAAATGGGGTCTCTAGTTGGCAGAGGTATACAACCTTGTCCAAGTAGGGACCACAATCCTAGTCAGTACAAGTCACACACAATCCAAATTATCCTTTGCCCACCCTCTGGTAGCTTGGCACTGAGCAGTCAGGCTTAACTTATAAGGCAACGTGCAAATTAATTGTGTAATAAATCATGCAATAACACAGTGAAAACACACAAACATACAAGACACAGGTTTGGAAAAAATAATATAATTATCTGTTTAAATTAACGTAAAAAAGATTTGATAAGCAGAAGTTGAAATATCACTTTTGCAATGTTAAGAAGAGTCTTAAAAATCAACAGTTGTATCTTGTTTGTACATGGTTTGCATCAAAATCACACGCACAGAGACCACAGAGGAGGAGATGCATGGAAAAATAAGGTGTGCGTCTGATTTTCTGATGCAGCACAGACAATGTCTTGTTTCTTTCCATGCTGCAAGGGGCTTTGCATCCATTTCCAGTGCACAGTCTTGGGTCCTCACTGCGATGCGGGGTTCTTTTGACACCCAGGGACGATGCGTGGAAATCCTGGGCGTGCAGGACAAAGTCACAGGTGTTGCGTCGCACGTCAGGTGCTGTGTCGATTCTTCACTCAGGAAGTCGGGTTGAGCCGTTCTGGCTCGGCTGTGCGTCAATCCGGTAGGGCTATGCACCAAAATTCCGGTCGCAATGCTGGCGCTGTGTTGATCTTCACTCTGGAAGTCGGGCTGTGTTGTTCTGGCTCAGCTGTGTGGTTATTTTCTCATCGCAGGGCAGACTGTGCGTCATTTCTGGCAGGCGGTGTGTCGATTTGCGGCGCACAAGGAGTTTCCTTGGAGATGGGAAGTCTTTTTGGCCCTGAGACTTCAGAAACAGGAGGCAAGCTTAATCCAAGCCCTTGGGGAGCACTTCTTAGAAAAGTCAGAGGCCAGCAAGGCAGCAGGGCAACAGCAAGCCAGCAGTCCTTCACAGCAAGGCAGTCCAAGTGAGTCCTTTGGGCAGCCAGGCCACTCCTCTTGACAGGTCCCCTTTCAGTACAGGTCTGTCTGCCAGAGTCCCAATAGGGTGTTTGGCAGTCCATTGCATGAGGGCAGGCCACTAGCCTTTGAAATGAAAGTGTCAGGCCCTCCACCCTCTCTGCCCAGGAAGACCTATTCAGTATGCATATGAGTGAAGGTGTGACTGAGTATCCTGTGTTTGTGGTTGTCTAGGTAAAATACACAAGGGAGCTGTCAACCTGCCCAGCCAGATGTGGACTGGAGACAGGCTGTAAGCCACAGATGGATTTTAAGTGCTGAGAAATGTTCACTTTCTAAATATGGCATTTCTAAAATAGTAATATAAAATACAACTTCACCAATAAGCAGGATTTTGTATTACCATTCTGGCCATACTACATATGACCTGGTTACCTCTTTCTGATCAGAATCTACCACTCAAACAGTGTATGAGGGTAGCCCTAATGTTATCCTATGAAAGGAGCAGGCCTCACAGCAGTGGAAAACGAATTTAGGAGTTTTCCACTACCAGGACATACATAACACACATGTACATGTCTTGTCTTTTACCTACATAGCACCTTGCCCTCTGGGTTACCTAGGGCCTACCTTAGGGGTGACTTTTATGTAGAAAAAGGGAAGTGGCAGTGAAACTGCACACACAGGCCATGCAATAGCAGGCCTGAGACATGGTTAAAGGGGTACTTATGTGGGTGGCACAACCAGTGCTGCAGGCCCACTAGTAGCATTCAATCTACAGGCCCTGGGCACATGTACTGCACATTACTAGGGACTTACAGGTAGATCATATATGCCAATTGGGTATGAACCAATGTTACCATGTTTAAGGGAGAGAGCAAATGCACTTTAGCATTAATTAGCAGTGGTAAAGTGTGCAGAGTCCTAAAACCAGCAAAAACAGTATCAGGAAAAGAAGACGAGGAAGGAAAAAGGTTTGGGGGTGACTCTGCAGAGAGGCCATTTCCAACACGTGTAAACACCTTGTGCAGGGGATCACAATTTCGAATTTTGAAGAGTTTACTACTCCCAGCAATTACAAGGTGCAATAAAGACTGCATCCTTTATTACATTTTGGCAGGGCAAACCTGCAGGAATTAGCATGGTGACAGAGCACAGTATTTTTCAAGACATGAATTTAGGCGCATGAAATTCCTCCTATTATTACCCCCAAAAATTGGAATACGTGCAATATACTGCACCCAGAAAATTCCATAACCTAGTTTGTCAGATTCTTTCCAGTGTAATAAATTGCACCTTTCCTCTGGACAACTTATAATAAGGGCCTTTGATTTCTGTTCATTTACAAGGTTTTATCAGTTCTGTGAAGCACAGAGTTGAAGGTTTTATATGAAGGAGCATTTTTTCATGTATGCACAACTATAAACACTGGTCTGGCAAAAACTGGTTTAAAAAATATTTAGTTTTTATGTTATTTTTTTAGTTCATCAAAACTGTACGTTTTGCACTGCTAAATTTATTTAATTTGTTGAGCTGAAGGATTATCTACGAATCCTACTGGAGGTTTTCAGAAAAAAGACAGCGTGCAGCTCACCACTATTTACTTTCTGCTCTTGGCTGCTGATTTTGCCACCTTTGAAGACAGGGTTCCAAAGGGAGTGCCAGAGGTCGCAAGGGGCAAGCTAGTGGTCACACTGTGACCCCTGGTGAATTCTAAATGAGGTACATGTATGTGTAGTACTATACTTTTCTTAAAGCACCTTAATTGATACTTTTGGTGCTTATGAAACTTCCATTTCTTAGGTGTTGCCCTCTGTATACATTGTAGCCTTAACATTCATTGTCAACTTTTCTTTTTAATTTAACAGAGTGTGATACTTTTTGGCAGATTTACAAAAAATATTAAGTTACTATGCTTTGTTGGGCTATGAGGCAGAGCAGAGCACAGCCTGATGTTGCTCTCAGCCCCTGCACAGATGATCTTTAAGACTGCCTAGCACCACAGAAACACATATTTGTACAAAAGTACAAATATATCTGCATGATGTCTGGCATAGGATTTATATTGGAAGAGTATACATACCATCTGCACTCCCAACACGACCACCCTATTCCTGCGGAGCAAGCCTCCAATCCGCGTAACCAACAAGATTCGCAGGCTTGATGCCATGAGACCTATTTTGGCTTCTTGTAGGATCTGCTGTTACTGGGACTGCAGATCCTGCATATATCCCATGTCTTGCACTTTTTAATACATTTAGGGGCATATTTATACTCCGTTTGCGCCGAATGTGCGTAAAAAATTTTGACGCACATTCAGCGCAAACGTTGCCCCATATTTAAACCTTGACGCCCAAGCCGGCGCAAAAGGAAAATGGCGCTATGTGCGTCAGTTTCTGGAAGCGGCACCCCGCCCTGCGTTAATGACATGCAGGGTAGGCGTTCCCGTCCAAAACGCCACGCACACAGCGGTGCGTCGTATTTATGCTTCCGGGCAAAAATGACTCCCGGGCGGTAGGCGGAGCTAAAAAATGACGCAAAGCACGAATAGCGTAAAATTTTAACGCCAGGATCAGGGCAGTCGTTAAAATGGGGCAAACACACCTGAACTTAATCAGAACACACAGAACAAACAACAGAGCAGCAGAGCAGCAACAGGGAGACATGGAGGTGATTTTTCTTCAGCGTGCACGTAGACGCAGAGCCCTGCAGCAACAACAGCAGCTACAACAACAACAGCAGGGACCCCAAAGACAGCGCAGAAGGCAGGAGAGGATATTCCGCCCAAGAACAACCCTGCATGGCCTCAGGGAACGGGACATCATCCAGAGGTACCGGTTGAACTGGCAGGCCATTCAGCAGCTGCTGAGAAATATTGAACAGCAGTTGGCCCCCACTTTAGTGACTCCCCGCACTATCCCAACAGAAACAAAGCTGCTTGCCGTACTTCACCTGCTGGCAAGTGGCTCGTTTCAGACAACTGGTGCCCTGGTTGGTGGAATATCACAACCATCATTCTCGGCATTCCTGCCTAAAGTACTGGAGGCCATCATTCGCCTGACACCCGCCACATCTGCTTCCCTAACACACTGCAGAAGCAGCAGGAAACTAAACAGGGGTTCTACTCCATCAGTGGCTTCCCGCACGTCCTTCGTGCAATCGACTGCACACACGTACGCCTTGTGCCACCTGCTGCGACTGAACACCTCTACCGCAACAGGAAGCACACACATTCAATCAACGTGCAGGCCATAGTCGATCACCAAGGACTGATCAGCAACATTGTGGCTAAATATCCTGGGAGTGTACATGACGCATTCATCTTCCGTCACTCCACCATCAACCAACACTTCCAGGATGGACGGTATGGAAATGGACTACTCGTTGGTAAGGACAAAAACCAAACTGATATACACACTGCACAGAAAAGCTCTAGGACAAACAACACATACACCACAATAGCACACCTAACCAGGAACACACTGAGGTACTCACATCACTAGCCATGTTTCAGAAGTCACCATTGAACCTGCCACACATTGGAATTTACTCTACAGCTTAATGTGAAGACATTAATGACTGTGGTTGCCTAAATGTCACCTTGCAAATTGGAAGTCTCACAATAACCTGTACACTAATACATTGCATAAGTTTTAAGGTATGGGATGGCCTGAGTACTTTCACATGAACGTTTCAACCACACTTTCATGTTTCAACTCTGCATGGAACTATCATCTCACCCCCAGTGAGGACACACGGACACCTGTATCACAAGTCACAATGCTAGGGAGGGCACACTGTACTGGAAAAACAAATACATCCTGCTGACAAACGGTTAGCCAACAAACACTTGCTCAGCCAAGGAAAAAAACTCAATGCAAAAGTTTTCACCAACAACCATAGGTTGTCACATTAGTACACAAAAGAGTCACAGACAACACAAGACAACTACTGCCATCAAAGATCTGTACAACAGTGCCTCCTACATCTAATTGATCCCATTCTGTGTTTTTCTTTCAGCTGATCAGGGGTATGGCATCCAGCCTTGGATAATGACACCATTTGGGAACCACACTACTGCTGCAGAGCGGGCACACAATGACGCACACAAGAGGACACGCAGCATTGTGGAGCGGACCTTTGGGATCCTAAAGTCAAGGTTCCGCTGCCTTGACATCACTGGCGGTAGCCTACTCTATTCCCCAGAGATGGTCTGTAAGATCATACTCACTTGTGCCATATTGCACAATATATGTGTAAAAAGGAACATTCCCCTCCTTGAACTGGACCCAGACATGCCTGAGGATGACGAAGAGGAGGATGCTGGCCTGCAACAGGAGGGGGAACAACCTAACACGGCAGCAGGAGTGCGTAGGCGCCAACAGCTTGTCAATAATTTTTTTTCATAATGTATCATAATAACTTGTATTCCACAATTGTAAATAAACACAGATAACAAACACCACATCATGCTTTGGCCTATTCATTTCTGACCACCTTTAGTTTGAAATTGCTGAAGAAGAATGTCGTCTCATTGAGCAAGAATGCTATAACAATCATCATAACAAAAATAAACATCACAAATGTAGGCACAGAGGGTAGGATGTGACATGATACATTACCATACACAGAGGCCAACGGAAGTACAAATGTGGCAATTACACATGCCTGATCCAAACACCTGAGACAGTCTCTCACCCAGCCCAAAAATGTGGATCATTTGAAAGTCTCATCACACGTGTTCAGAGACAGGGTGGGACCATCCATGTGTACGTGACCATGTCATCAATGGCTTCTCTCAAGTGTGTGATATGAACAATACCCAATTGGAACAACATTAGCTGCCACTAACTCAGGAGGAGACCTTGAAGTCACAGTGACAACATACACCCAGACAGGTGATAGTGGATCCACATTCCCACACACATGTACACATATGTCATACAATCAACCTAATATTTGAAAGTAGACCATCACAGTTGTGTCCCAGTTTGAACCTAGCAGGAAGAATGTAACATGCCACTAAACCAGGTAATGCAGAAAGCGACACAGACAACAACTAAATAATTTTCATCAGCACATGAGGAACGCTGAGAGTCTTGCAAACATAGTCATTGGAAAATGGTATGCAAGTTTGCTCCAAATCATCAATACTGCAAACGTCAAATGGGCAAATGAGATGAATGAATGGTCAACAGTCATTCATACCATATGGCCTTACATTAGCCTGCTTCTGCAGGTTTGCCATAATATAATAAATAAAAGCCATGGATACAGTAGCTATTCTGGATGGGCAAATCCTAGGGTGCTGGGGGCCTAAGTCCACCTCTACCGCCCCCCAAACATACAAGAATCTTGTACTTGTGAACTAAACACATGCATAAGGCACATGTGTGGGCTACATGTCAAAAGTCAAACACAAATCAGAAACACAAATTCATAATGGGACATGGTTAGCCCCATAAAAACTGTAAGTGACTATTGCACTCCCTGTTAGGACTATAGATAAAAGCATCACCATCATAATTGTGGACACAATTTGGAGAAGGAATACATCATGGTATCCCATCCATCATTTCAAATTAGCCATCAGCAATTACCCAAAATATGTGGCCAAATATGGTTAATACATTATGTAACGTATCCTAAATATTACAGTGTGAATGCCTTCTATACATACAACAACGGACATGTGTCATATCCAACCACAAATGTGTATCACATAGCACCATTTGACCATGACAAATCACCTTCCCCAAGTTAAAAATATGAAGACATAATAAAAAAAATTGCGCAAAATTCTACGCATACAGCATGGGCGTCATAATTTGTTCACGTACATGAGTGCACAGAATGCAGAGTCAAATATAAATGTATCCAAAAGTTTCGCATATTTAGCCATCAAAATATAATTTACATCATATATTTTTTTGACTCAGCATCATGTGCACTCCTGTACGTGGAAAAAATATGACGCCCATGATGTATGCGTGGTAAATTTGACGCAACATGGACAATATGTTGGACATCTCATGTACATTAAAAAATTATTAATATTCATATCATATTTTTTGACTCAGCATCATGTGCACTCCTGTACGTGGAAAAAATATGACGCCCATGATGTATGCGTGGTAAATTTGACGCAACATGGACAATATGTTGGACATCTCATGTACATTAAAAAAATATTAATATTCATATCATTTTTTGACTCAGCATCATGTGCACTCCTGTACGTGGAAAAAATATGACACCCATGATGTATGCGTGGTAAATTTGACGCAACATGGACAATAAGTTGGACATCTCATGTACATTAAAAAATTATTAGTATTCATATCATATTTTTTGACTCAGCATCATGTGCAATGTTATGCGTCAAAAAAAAATGACGCACAATTGTGTTTGCGTGAAAATATGACGCATAACGGGAAAATAAAAACGGCGGCCCTTTTCTGCAGGAAGTGATGTAATAGGATATCCTGTCTACAAAATCTGTACTGGGAGTTAACTTTCACTTTCACTTTGCAGTCTCAGATTTATCTAGACTGTGTGGTTGTGTGAAAGGTGTTGTCCTGTGTTTTACTGCTTTTGTGTCCTGTGTACCTTGTATTTTGACTTTTTGTGATTCTATTCTTGTTGCATAACATTGTCTCAGTCTGTTTAGTCTAGTTTTGTCTATTCCTGTTTTTGTTTGTATTGTCTGTGGGAGTCTGTTGTGGGTAGCATAGTTTTTGGGGTTAGTTGGGCTATTTTTCTCCTTTTTCTTTTTCCTTCACACCTCTACCTTTCCCCATTTCCCACTTTTACTTTCTTATTTCATTTGTCAATTTTTCTTGCTGTCAATATGTCAGGTAGGCCTCGCCTGTCCAGGATGGGTGAGGATGAATTGGGGGGATTCATATGGCTAGTTTGCCATTTCCTCCCACTGATGCTGGAGGCTGGGGGCCGTGTGATACAGGGGTATCACACGGAGGCAAGGAAAATCCGGTGGGGGAAGGTGCGCCATCACCTGGTCCGGGTCTACGGGAGCATGCGCAATGTCCATCATTTGAAGCACTGCTGGGCAGATCTGATAACCAGGGAACAGGACCTGCTGGACCACCTGGGAATCAGGATTGGTGGCCATGTTGGTGAGTACAAATCAATTACATGTGAATAATAGAAATCTGTGTGGGAACATGTGATGATTGTTACCCAATCTGCTAGATAAGTAGCTGACTGTGTGTAATGCTAGGGAAACCTAGGCCCATGTTTATACATTTATATCCCCATTTTTGCACCACATTTTCACGCAAAAACAGCAGCAACTTACAACATATATCTGTATTTTGCAAGTTTGCCCCGTCTCTGCGTGACAAAATGATGCAAATGCTGCGCTACAAAGGTATACATATGTGCCCTAATGTGTATTTGTTGCACAATCTGTATGAAGACCAATGCTAGCAGTCAGATGACTCATTTTTTCTACACATAACAGATGCCTGTAGCTGTATGTAATGTAGTGTTGCATTTGTGTCAGACAAGCAACACGTTAACGGCTCTATTTGTACTCTACAGGTCATATTGGCCAGTGAGTAAGTCATGTAGAAACAACATACCTACATATGTAGACGCCATAGCTAGGCAGAAAATTAGAAACCCATGATGATGCTATACATGTGTGTTGCCTTCACGTCACATGAAGTTAGATATGTTGTCCACAGATATGTCACATGTGTGTGTGGTTGCTGTGTGTTGAACATGTCCACCTAGCCTGTTTGATTGTGAGTGGTCATGCAGTCCTCATGGAACCAGTTTTTGGATGTCTCTCTGGGATGCACATGCTGAGACGTATGGATAACATTATTGTTGGGGCATACTAATGGAGGGTTAACTTGGACGACACCTGACTGTCCTGGCCACTGCATGTGTGTAGTAGGGTGTGTAACTGTAGCAGGAGACTCATCCAATGTTAATGTTGAATCCCAAGTCATCCATGCAGTATGAGCATGTGGGAAAGTGTATCATTACCATGTCATATTCACACAGTGTCATTGTAACTGAAATTATTTGTCAGTTCACCCAGTCTGAGTATATTCTTCCTTTCATGCTTTACAGGTGGACCAGCCCCGTACACCGTGGGAGAGGTGGCACATTTTGAGGACCCCGATACCTACAGTGAGTGTCGCCTGAGTGCTATTTTCATTGTTTGGTAATGATGCATGATGGACTACTGTGTGTTCCAGAGAATTCATGATTTGATGCGCTGGCCGTTCATTGGCATTGTTGTTTTAGTGTGATATCAAATAGGACTTCTGTTTCTGTAAAGAAATACCTAGCCATCTCTCAGATTTAGGGGCTGTAGGTCATTCCAGTTGGGCCGCAATGGGGAATGGGATGAGTCATTTGGAATACACTGGTCAATGTAAGACTTGGTGGTGGACTTGGCATGAACTGAGTCTGCATATCAGACTGACAGTCCCCCATATAGCTTAGGCAAATGGCTTTGATGACAAGTGCTTCTTCCTAGTTGAGGATGCACTGTGTACACTGTAGGTTGGATCTCCCGGGGGCATGTACTTCCACAAGGTGAGCTAGAAGTGTGTGTGACTTGAGTGCAATGGCCTAGGTGTTCTGTCGAATCATGAGAATGGGTGTTCTAGCTCCTCTGTGTGTGTTGTAAAACAGGCCTCACTGATAGTATGTCATGTTGGCCTAAGTCATATCATTTTGACATGTGTGGACCTTGGATGTGACAATGTTTGGCTGACTCCAACGTGTTGCTAGCCATTCATAGGTGTTGTGTGTGAAGGCACATACTTGTTGAATTTCTATACACTCCTGGGTGTGCATTGAACATGGGATTGTTGGTTGTTCTTCCCACACCACCCTCAAAGACTGGCATGTTAATGTGAAACAGGGTACCTAGGACTGTAGCAACCAGTATGTAATACGTACTTGACACCTTTTGTGACTTGAGTTAGTACCTAGGGCCAGATGTAGCAAACAGTTTACAAGTTGCAAATGTCATAAATTTCTGTTTGTGAGTTACAAACGTCTGTTTCCTATTACGAAATGTATTTGGTGATTATGAACATATTTGCAAAATGCTTTTCCAAATCCAAAATAGGAAGGGGTTTTCCCGTCCTATTTGCAACTCACAGTGGTATGCAATTCCATTCGCAACCGAGTACGTGGTTGCAAAGTGAGTCGCAGTTATCATCCACTTGAAGTGGATGGTAACCCACTTGCTAACTGGAAGGTGTCCCCATAGGAACCCTTCACCTTTGTGAGTGGACCTAAATAATCCTGTACAAAACAGCCAGTGGTCCAAGGGACCACTAACTGCCCTGAAATAATCCAAGATTGAAGTTGTTGTAATTTATTTCTAAGTGCAGCTCATTTTCCTTTCAGGTAAATGGCCTACACTTGGGGAAAAATAACCTGCTTTATTTAAAAGCAGTCATGGTCATGGAGGTCTGCTGTTCCCAGCAGGCCTCCATCCCCGTGAGTGCCCATAGTCGCTAAGGTGGCGCAACTTGGAACCCACCTCATTGATGTTAATGAGGTGGGTCTTAGTGACCCCATAGCGACTCGCAGACGGTGTCAGAGACACCGTTCTGCATTGCAAATTGGTAGTTGCAATTTTCCATCTTCCTACATCTGGCCCCTAGTGTAGACATTTGGTTATGGCCCATGGGTTCAAACTTAGCACACAACTAATTACAAATGGCATTGAGTGAGGAGTGTGATTGTTATCACATAGAGTGACATATGTAGTGAAGTCAGTATGCGGAAGAGGTGCAGCCATGATGTCAGATGCCTTAGGTATGATTTGGATGAGTAGTTTAGGGTGATGTCATCCATCATGTAGAGACATGGATATGCTAGGTGTGATATGCCCTTATGTATGCATGCTTCACATGTACTTCCTCTGAGCCTTTCCGTGAACTATGTTGTGACAATTGCTGCAACCAATACATTTCTAGTAATGTACAAATAACCCATTGTGCTATCCACCCAATCCAATTCCAAAGGTAAATATTTGCCTTTTCTCTTCACAGCTGCAAACATGAGTGCCGCTGATCGCCACCATTTTGAGCGGCGTGCCATGAGATACAGGCACATCCTGCAGGTGCAGTGTGGGTACCGGAGGATGGCCCGCAAGTACCATTCTGATCGGGCCTCCGGGGCGTGGTGGGCCACACCACAGGCTCCCCCTACATTGCCACCAACAACCACCAACACCACATCCACCAGGTCTGCCCAAGTG
Source organism: Pleurodeles waltl (assembly GCF_031143425.1). Lineage (NCBI taxonomy): Eukaryota > Metazoa > Chordata > Amphibia > Caudata > Salamandridae > Pleurodeles > Pleurodeles waltl. The sequence goes on from NC_090436.1 coordinate 846,793,846, forward strand.
GCCCCAGCAACATCTGCAGCAATGGACCCTGCATCTTCCTCCAGACCTGGACCCAGCCGTATTGTGGTAGCAGGACTGTCCCGTGGCCAACCAACTCCTGCCACAACATCAACCTCCGCCGGCACACAAACCAGCACAGACCCTCCTGTGGACCCAGCTGCCTTCCTAGCATTGACCCGAAAAATGGACAACTTGGTCAAGAAGGTGGACAACCTGAGGGAGGACATGAGCTACATTAAAAAGAGGGTGCGCTCCATCAGGCGCACACTACGGAGGGCGAACCTGTAGCACTTTTGCCCTATAGAACTTTTACCCCTCCCCTCTCACCTCTCACCTCTTTCCTATTTTCTACTGTTAGTTGGGTTTTGGGGATTAGTATTAGGATAAGTATAGGTAATTAGCTTAGTTAGTGTTAGGGAAGAGGGTGGGGGGTCCTTATTCTTTCTATCTTATTTTTTTGTGTGGGTGGGTGGGTGGGGGGTAATGTTGGGATTCCTGTTTAAAAAAAATAAAAAATAAAAAAAAATAACAAAATAAAAAAATTACAAAAAAATATATGTTTGTTTAGGATAGTATAGTATGTGTGTAGGTTAGTAAGTGTTGTCCTGCATGTGTCCTGTCTCATAATGGTGGGTGGGGGGTTGATGTTTTGATCGTTTCGTTACATGTGTAGAGTAAGTTTAGCTTAGGTTAGTTAGGGACAGTTGTGGGTTAGTAGTAGTCAGGTTAGATTAGTGTAGGTTTTCCTTTCCCTTAGTTGCCTCTTGTATTACTCGATTGAAATAAATATATAGTTAACCCTTTACATGATGCGTTAGGTGCTACTTTATCATGGCCTTGACATCAGTGTAGCAGAATGTTTTAGTATGACATTTGTGTCCTATGCTCGCCATCCCCAGGAAATTGAGGTTTAACATCCCAGCTACCCGTGTGCTAACTAGTTAAGTATCCACCATTTGGGAGACCCACCATTGGTAGTGTGCATTGATCACCAAGGTTTTGTTTTGGTATGTATCCTACTTCACAAAGAGTGCTTCCAGACTTGTTATTGTGGGTAAATTGATAGGTCAGACAGCAGTGTGAAGTTCAGGGAGATCTTTGTAGATGAGGAGTTGTTCACACTCTTGTATTGTTGCTTTCATTGCTGACCTACATCATGTGTGTACTGATTCAGCATGACTTTCCTTCATGGAAGTATACTCCGTAAGGGTGATTGATGCAGTGTAATTTGTTCATGATTCCCTACATTATGCAGCATTAATTCTTATTTAAGTATTGCATGGTGCCTACATTTCTCAGCCACCATTAGTTGTCTAGAATAGCGATAGATGGTGCATCATTCTGTCCAACACAGCATGATTGTGTGTGGTTAGTCCCTTCATCAGTTATTTTCCTCAGTATGGTAAGGCTATGATGCAATCCTGGCCACTGCACAGATGTTTCAGTATACATGAAATCAGGACAGTAGTATAGAGAATCTACATGGTTGCCACACAGCCACTTTGGAGTTAGGTACTGCACAGTTGAAGTGTGAAATTACACAGAGACACAATAGGTGTGCAAGTGCTATTTATTTATAGGTGCTGTAGTACAAAATGTCCATTCACCATGTTTGCTGAGTCCGTTCTGGTGCATTCTTACATGGTGATCCTACAGAAGGGGTGTTGATTCTCCTGACATGCTGGGGTGATGTCACAGACAGTGCAGAGGGACAGGAATTGGCAAATAGTAGGAGAGAGACATTCACTGGCAATGGGGACAAGTCATACAGTGGATTGCCGAACAGTCATTGAGAGTAGTTGTAGTGAGACTGGCATTTGACAAAACGTAGGACCTTGGTCAAAGTAGGCCATGGTGCAGGGACTAGTGCTTCCGGGTACTCTTCCGTGTGAATGTTATCTGTTCCATGTCTTCTTCTTCTGATGTGTGTGTTGCCTGATGTGTTCTTGGTGGTGGTGGTTGTGAAGGGACAACACACACCTCAGTGTTAGAAGACATAGAGGCAGACATCACGTGGGCTGCTCCCTGTGGAGTTATGAAGGGCAGTACTGCAGCAAGGAGGGCCTGCTGGTTTTTGAGAATGGCAGCCACATCACGATGGTAGGCAGCCAGGTCTGCCCTGAGGGGTTCTATGTTGCATTCGTGCACACGTTGACTGGATTGCAGTTGTAGTTGTTGTGTCAACTGGATGACAGCTGTGCAGATTTCCTTCTGTGTTTTGACAAGTTCCTGCAAGAGCGATGTTCGGCCTTGCATAGCAGCTGCCTGATCAGCAGTAGACATCATGCACGAACGCACCCCCTCAAGGCTGGCTGCCATCGTTTGCATCCCCACCCGCACCTCCTTGGCCAGCTCCCGCTGTACCCCAACGACGGTTCTTTCGAAGCTGGTGCCAGTGTCGTCAGAGTCCTCAGCTGTGTTGGAGCTGGCAGGTCTTACAATTGGGGTGCGGGTGGTTCTCCTGTGGTGGCTGCTTCTTCTGTGCTCCTCCTTGTGACTGAAGGTGGGGTTTGGAGGCTTTCAAGGACCATTTGGATGGTCTCCTGTGGGATGTTTATGGGCTCGTCATCCATGTCATCAGGGAACTCAGGGACAGGCATATCGGCAGGAGATCCATGTTCCTCTGCAATGAAACAGGGTACAATTAGTGTGTCTGTGTTGTGACAATTTTGCACTAAGATACAAGCCTTTGGATGCCTTAACTTTGTGCTCTGTGTTTGTCTTGGTATCTGCTGTCCGTCATAGGGCATTGTTGTAGGCCTATGGCCCACCTGTGTGTCACATGTATGATATGGAGCGATCAGACTTGTCTGCCTGATTGCCTCTAGCTGTTGCTTTGTAATTATTTAGGAATAGGCATGTTTTTGTCCTACTCCTCCCTCCGTGTTTAACTATTGTTATGGAGGGACATTTTGTTGGGTGGGCTCTCATTATCCTACATGAGATTACTGGCTTTCTAGGCAGCAGGATAGCTAATGGTGTGGGGGACTAAGTCTGACCCACTTGTAAATAACTCTGTCACCCTGATATTTATTTTTGCTCTGACTAACTAGCAGTGCCTCTGGTCTCCCACAGCAAAGGAATGTTTAGACATCCGAGCGCATGACATCTTTGGAACTTCTCAGGGAAGTCGTGGTCACTCAGATCATACACAATTCTCTCTTTTCCGGTATGTTCCCATACACAAATGACAAAGACAGTATTTGTTCAATATGAGATTTCATTGTACAACTGACTTTTGATATTTAGGTGTGAGCCACAATAACCCAAACAATACCAACTGTTAGTATTGAAATAGTCCGCAGGAGAGTAAGACATTAGTACACAGCTATCATGGTGCCTAACAGTTTCTACTCTTCCTCTGCTTGTTCTATTTATAGCACAGCATGTTAAGTTTGGAGCTTCCCTGTCTGAATCACTGGGGAGACATCATCCCTCATATCAGAGGAATGGCCTGTGATCTGGTTGTGCATCAGCAGCAAGGCAGGCAGCGTCTAGTTGTGATTCTCAGTTTGGAAACTCCCTCTTGTGTGTCTTGGGACAAGGAATTGATTTTATAAGTCATATGTCATCGTGATGACAAAGTTTCCCTACGCAGGAATGCCAAATCTTAACCCCTACCACATCTATCGGCAAAGTACCAGACTGTATCCTTGACTGGGGCACAGAGTGAATATGTTCTGGCAAACTCCAGTGCAGAAGTAGGCAAAACAGTGTGATTTGACTAATTAACAACACCCTAGGACTGGCTAATTGCTAATTTAACTGATAGGAAGGCCAATAAGAAGCATTTAGTGCAAACTGCTCTGAGGATCTTAGATGTGAGCAAATGAGTAAAAGTACATTCAGGGTAAGGTGCACACAGGCCTACAGCCAGAGACTAATGCGCAAAGTATACGTTACACTTACCACACTACACTTTGACTGACTGTGGGTGTTGTGAATGCCCTGGCAGCACACTTGCCTCTCAGGACCTGCCCCATACACTTTTTATTCACATTGCCCGAAATGTGCATGTGACGTGGCATTTCCTATGCATGTCAATGTTAGGATGTGGTATGGATGTAAACATTGTTGATGTTTGAAGATGATGTTGGGTCATGTGTGTTTCATTGGATTGGCCTGTTTATCGTATGAAGGTCCTATTTGGTTGTCAGACTTTGCAAGTGTGTTTCAGTGACCAGTTGCCTGTGTCCCCTCCTCAGGTGTTGTCTGAGCACTATGACATTAGTGATGTAGCCTTGTTAGCCAGGCATGTGAGGGACCCTGACGTATGCAGCATTTGTGTGTCATTAGTGCTGTGTGGCTCCTATTGCTGTTTACTTTGGCTTATGTATGTGTCAGGTATGGAAATTCGGCATTTGAGTGTACTGGTGCCTTTGTCTTATTTCTATGAATAGTTGCGGGTGTCATCCACACCCCCTAATTTGGGTATGTATGTTCCATGGGGAGGTTCCTGCCATTTGGTACTATAGCTGCACAGAGATGAGAAGTGTTATTGTCAACTGTTGTGGCAGTTACATTGCAGTTGTTGTTTTGGCTACTGGATTACTGATAGGGACCTAGTTGATGTAGGATAGATTTTGCAAGACAAGTGCCTGGATGTGAGTTTGAGGTAGTGGCCTTCCCACCTGTCGCTGCTTTCCCTTGGCTCTATTGTTGTACTTACAGGATGTCCCCATGGGACTGTTGTTGTTGCTGGATTTTGTCGTGCCCCAGCTTCAGTCTGTGCTAGCCATGCCCCCCTGCCGTGCCCCTTTACCCATGCCAGTTCATATATGTGCAGACTTACATGCATTGTGTAGTAGGTATTTCCCCCCCTGTTACAGTCAACATTATAGCATTATAATTCCCCATGCGACTTACCCTGCATGTGTGTTGTGTCGTGATAGTCTGCGCTGCCCTGTCCTTGAATCCCTGTGACGATCTCCTCCGGGATGACGGCTGCAACCATCTCCTCCATGTGGTCCAGGGCCTCCTGTTGTGCCGGACTCCCCCCTGCAGTCTGCATTGCTACCTTCCTGTTCCTGGCCATTTTCTCTTTTGTCCTACGTTTGCAGTCATGCCAGCGTTTCTTACACTCAGTGACTGTGCGCCGTTCTTCAGCCACACTGTTGATCTTGTCCACTATTTGTTTCCATATGGCCTCTCTCCTACTGAGTGGCAATTTAGAGGTGATGAACAGTTGGTGCTGGTGTTCCGTCACCTCTTTCACCAGGATCTCCTGCTCCTCTTCACTGAAGCAACACTTTCTTTTTTTCCTAAAAATGTCCTGGTTCCTGTATGGGTCCTCCTGGCTGGTTCCTGGTCTGCTGTCATCCTCCTGGGGTCTGTAGTGGCATCTGGGATCCATTTTGGCTCTCCTCTGCTGAAAGGGCAGTTTTCGCGCTAATATTTGACGCATTTGCTTGAAGAAAAACAGCGCTTTCCGGATTGCGCTGTCGTAAATCGACCCACAGTGATGTGCGTCGCCTTAACATTGGTTTCTTTTACGCCGGAACGCCGCTGTGTGCGTCACGAAATAATGACTCCCACCTGTTGGTTGCGCCGCCGTACGTCAAAGTATAAATTTGACGCTCGCACGGCGCTTCAAAATGGCGTTAGCCGGCGCAGATTTCTTTGACGCAAAACTGCGTTAGCGCAGTTTTGCGTCAAAAAGTATAAATACGGGCCTTAACACATTATATATGTGCTGTACAGTGCATCAAGCTTAAATGTGCACACAGAGAAAAAACACATTTCAGTGTTACTTTTTGATGCAAAGCCAGATCTAGCATTTTTAGTATATAAAGCTGCATCAAAACTACAGATAGTCATACCCAAGGACCATTTATGGAACTCCTCTTTTGTGCAAAGTAGCACAGACAGCAAAAAGTGCTATTTGTTTCTAGAAAAAGGGTACTTTTCAAGCACAAGCTTTTTCACACTGGAAAGTAAATAGCATATCAAGACTTTGCACTGCTTTGCATCACTCTGGATGACTTTTCAGTGACACACAGTCTTGACAAATCTGCCCACTTGTGTTTTATGCAGATAGCCATAAGTCTCAGAAAGATGACAGTCTGAAATGCTCCTACTGAGATTCAAACCATGTCTAGTGGTTCGGACATAGATCCCTGCAGAAGGTGTAATACTAACACATATTCCAATGTATATACACATGCATATTACATGCATTAGGTAGGATGATTGGTGTGAGTGTTGCTTAAACAGAGTCTCTGGCCCAGTACAACAAGGTTTGCTTTCACAACCATGGGTGACACAAGTGAACTTAGTTCAATGCACCAGCACTGAATATGAAAGACAGATTATTGCACAACATAGAATCCATATTCAACATATAAATGAGGTAGTGCCAATCATTTTGGGTTACTAACAGGGAATAGAGGTATTCCAAACAATTGTTCATTAACTATTCAAACACTCAATATCACTAAACTTTTCAATAACAGTGAAAACAGGGAAAAATCGTAACATCACAGTTTACAGCCATTACACCCTCCCTCTGCTCCCTCCTGGCGCAATGCTGGTTCTACCAGATGAATGAATAATAAGCCTACGTTTTGGAGATGGTGCACATACCATATTTGTTGTGTCTTTGGAAACGCCTGTTAGCTATCTTGCTGACATGGCCAAAAGCTTTGAGATTGTGTCTATGAGAGAATACAATCCTGGCACCAGTCTGTGAAGGCAAAATGGAACGATTCACAGAGCCTTGGGAAGTCTTTAGGTTGAGATTTAATCTTGTGTTTTGCTCACCTATATCTGCGACCTGCTTTTGCAACCTGGGTGAAGTGTCTCTCCTAACTACATGGTCAAGTGACAGCCCTTACATATTGAATATTGTTAGAAATTAGGTCTTTGGTTGTCAGTTAGGTTACCCCCTGTCCAAGTAAGGACCCTCACTCTAGTCAGGGTAAAGGAGAATCACCCTCAGTTAACCCCCGCTCACCCCCTTGGTAGCTTGGCACTAGCTGCAGGCTTATCTTCAGAGTCTAGGTGTAAAGTATTTATACCAACACACACAGTAACTCAGTGAAAACACTACAAAATGACAGCACTGGTTTAGAATAATAGGAAATATTTATCTAAACAAAACAACAAAAATCCAACATACACAAGTCAAGTTATTAATTAAAAAGCAAAAAAAGAGTCTTAAATCCTTGAGATAACAGTAAAAACACTGTTAGTGTTGAAAAGTACCTGGGTAGCATAAAAATAACACGCACGGGCTAGTGTGCGTCAGAAAAGGTTAGCGGTGCATCGATTTCTCACCCGCAAGGAAGACCGTCCGTCGTTTCTCCTCTTCTGGTCATGTCGGCCTGCGTCATTTCCTCTCTCCACAGGAGAGCGATGTGTTGTTTTTCTGTGCCCAGTGATGTTGGGTCAAAAATCCGGCCGCACGGTATCCGAAGAACTGCGCTATATGAGTTGCAATGTTATCAGCCTTCGTCATCGGTGTTGTGCATCGTTTCGCCAGCTGCATGCATCGATCTTCCAGCCACGTTGCAGATGGAATATCGATTTCAGCCGCGTAGCCTGCGGTGCGTCGTTTCTAAGCCGCGCTCAGGAGGTTGTGTTGAAAATTTCCCTGCACATGGGTCTGTGAGTGGATTTTCAATCTTGGTCTGCCAACTTCACCTTCCAAGGCCCCAGGAACTGAGTAGGTCCCCACTTGGCAGGGCAGGAGTCTCAGCAGAGAGTCCAGGTGCTGGTAGGAGAAGTCTTTGATGGCCCAGAGACTTCAACAACAGGAGGCAAGCTCAGGACAAGCCCTTGAAGATATCTTCACAAGCAGAAATGCACAACAAAGTCCAGTCTTTGTTCCCTTGCACAGGCAGAAGCAGCAACTGCAGGATAGCTCCTCAAAGCACAGTCACAGGCAAGGCAGCACTCCTCAGCTCTTAAGCTCTTCTCCAGGCAGAGGTTCCTCTTGATTTCCATAAGTGATCTGATTTTCAGGGGTTTGGGTGTCCTTCTTATACCAAGTTCTGCCTTTGAAGTAGGCCTACTTCAAAGGAAAGTCTCTCTTGTTTGTGAGATCCTGCCTTGCCCGGGCCAGGCACCGGACACACACCAGGGGGTTGGAGACTGCCTTGTGTGAGGGCAGGCACAGCCCTTTCAGGTGAAAGTGACCACGCCGCCCCTCCCTCCTAGCACAGGAGGCTCATTAGGATATGCAGGCTACACCCCAGCTCCCTTTGTGTCACTGTCTAGCGAGAGGTGCGAACAGACCAACTGTCAAACTGACTCAGACAGGAAATCCACAAACAGGCAGAGTCACAGAATGGTTAATGCCTACCTTCTAAAAGTGGCATTTTCAAACACACAATCTCAAAACCAACTTTACTGAAAGATGTATTTTTACATTTTTAGTTCAGAGACCCCAGACTCCACATGTCCATCTACTTCCAAAGGGAATCTTCACTTTAATCATTTTTAAAGGCAGCCCCCATGTAAACCTACCAGAGAGATAGGCCTTGCAACAGTGAAAACCGAATTTGGCAGGATTTCACTATCAGGACATATAAAACACATTAGTCCTACCTTAAACATACACTGCACCCTGCCCATGGGGCTACCTACGGCCTAACTTAGGGGTGTGTTACATGTAAGAAAAGGGAAGTTTTAGGCCTGGCAAGTGTGTACGCTTGCCAAGTCGAATTGGCAGTTTAAAACTACACACACAGACACTGCAGTGGCAGGTCTGAGACATGATTACAGTGCTACTCATGTGGGTGGCACAACCAGTACTGCAGGCCCACTACTAGCATTTGATTTACAGGCCCTGGGCACCTCTAGTGCACTGTACTAGGGAGTTACTAGTAAATCAAATAGGCCAATCATGGAAAATCAATTACACATACATTTTACATAGGAGCACTTGCACTGTAACACTGAATAGCAGTGGTAAAGTGCCCAGAGTAACAAAAACATCAAAAACAGAGTTCAGCATACATCAGCAACCTGGGAAACAGAGGCAAAAAGTTAGGGGAGACCACGCCAAGGATGCCAGGTCTGACAAATATTATCAGAGATTGTCATTGATCAAAGGGCTTGACACTTTCACAGTCCTTAAAAAGATTGGGCCAGGTGGCATCTCTATTTAATAGTAGTCATGACCATGATTCTTCATAAATCAGGAAAGACAGTGACTGCCATTGTTTGAGAGAGGGAAGATGACAACTTCCATTAGTCAAGATGGAGTCAAAGTCTACATAGGTAAACAAGCTGGACAAGCTAACTAAAATGGAAACTATAGCTAAAATGGAACCTGTCCAGTATGTGTTTCAGAACCTAAAACTAAAAGAAAGAAGCCTAAAAGCAAGTGAATAAAATAATAGAATTATGGAGGGAAACAGTCATAAGATTTAAGACATTGTTGGAACAATTTCTAAGCTAAATAGTTACAAAATTATTTCTGAATGTGTTTTTGCTTATCAGAGATATTCATTATACCTTTATTCCATCAAAGCGCATGCCAGAAGTGTACATTTGATTAGAGAGCAATCCATCACTTGTTACATTTTCAATAACACGTCTTCAAACTGAAATGAGAAAGGGGTCTCTGCACTAGAAAACATGAACCTTACAGTAAAAGTGAGATGGATGCTTACTGTTAAAAGATGTGGGGATCAGTAGGACACAAATTTGAATCCTAGCATGGCAAACTCAGCTTTCTATCCTACTGAATCAACACATTAGATGTTACTAAATTAAGTAGTAGGAAGACCTTGTATGTACTGCACTTACAAACAGTAGAAGTGACATATGAAACTCTGGGGCAGTCCAGTCATTAGAATAACTACATATGCCTGTTTGCTAAAATTCCTAGACAGTTATATTGGGGAAGTTTATCTTTAAGATATTCTTAAACATAAAGATTAAGGGGGTCATTACAACATTGGCGGTAAAAGCCGCTTACCGCCGTGCAGAAGACCGCCAATACACCGCCGCGGCTGCGGAAACCCGCCACAGCTATTATGACCCACATCTCGGAATCCGCCGAAATTCAGACACCCACACATGTCCGCCACACCAAAGGTCAGTGATAAACTGGGGAAAACAAAACCTCAACCGTCAAGCCAACAGAAACACGCCCATGCTATCACGACACACGAATCCACGCGGCGGTCTTTCAACCGCAGTATTCCATTGGTGGTACACACCGCCGCGCTCAAAATACACACACATCTCCAAAACACAGCCACATTGGACAATTCCAAATACACACACCTGATACACATACAAACACCACTCCCACACAATCAATACTATATAAAACACACACCCACATCACCCACAAACCCCTACGACCAAAAATTATTGACGAAGGCCAGAGAGACTGCACAGCATAGACAACCCCACCACACAGAGGCACACAACACCATCACCAACACTACTTCCACGCACAAAACACCACACACCACTACACATCACCACACTCATCACCACATACACCACCCCACACATCACCTACACCACCCCATGGCACGGCAAAGACACCCCAGGTTCTCCGAGGAGGAGCTCAGGGTCATGGTGGAGGAAATCGTACGGATAGAGCCACAGCTATTTGGATCACAGGTGCAGCACACCTCCATAACTAGGAAGATGGAGCTATGGCGAAGAATAGTGGACAGGGTCAACGCAGTGGGACAGCACCCAAGAAATCGGGAGGACATCAGGAAGAGGTGGAACGACCTACGGGGGAAGGTGCGTTCTGTCGTCTCAAGACACAACATCGCGGTACAGCGGACTGGCGGCGGACCACCACCTCCTCCCCCACAACTAACAACATGGGAGGAGCAAGTCTTGACCATTATGCATCCTGAGGGCCTCGGAGGAGTCGGTGGAGGAATGGACTCTGGTAAGTCAAATCTTAACTATCATATCCCTCACCCTACCTGCATGCTATCACAGACCCCCACCCTCACCCCCTCCCCTATCACTCCAACTCCTCACTAAGGTACTAATAACACAAACCACACACGAGGCCCTCTCCTCCATCATGGGAGCATACCACCACTCCCAGGAGACGATGGCTACGGTCCTGGCCAAGTTTCAGGAGACCCAGCGCATGCAGGAGGAACAGTATTTCGGCTTCAGGGAGGAACTCAGAACCATCAGCTCCGCCATGGGCACCATCGTAGGGGTGCTGAAGGACATACTCCAGGAGGCACTCCAAGGGGCCCCTGACACTAGCATGGACGATGAACTGCCCACCACCTCCGCCGGCGCTAGTGGACAGGACCATCACACCAGCACCCCACCCCCTGCAGACGGAGAACCACCCCGCAAGCGGTCCCTGAGATCCAGGAACAGGACAGAGCATGATGGCAAGACCCCGACAAGAAATTAGACCACCCTGTTTGTCACCCCACTGTCCCACTTTGTAACCCTGTCCATATTGGAACTGCCCCAGCTCCACTTCCTATGCCCACATGGGCAGTGCACCTGTGTGACTAATAGACTGGACTCTGCCATGGACGTTCTTCCACCATCACCCCTCACCATTTTACCACCCCCTCCAATATTTAGCACTTCAATAAACACCCTTGAAGCACAAAACAACCTGGAGTCAGTCTGTGATTTTGAAAATGTGTATTAGCTATGACAGTGACAAAATCCGTTCTCAAATGTAATGTCAACATACCTATGTCACACATCACAAGTCCATGAAGAATGCAAGCAGTTGACACACGTTGGTAACCACACCTGTGAAACCGTAATGGAAATGTACAACTCAGTTACCAAATACTGCTTGAAATTGACAGACAGGATAGAAGTAGAAGTGTGAAAGTACTTGTAGTAGGCAAGAAATTGTTCTCACCTGTGTGTCACTGGAAATATTGCTGGATGACTGAGTCCCTGTTGTCAATGTCTTCTTCCTCTGCTTCCTCCTCATCACTGTCCACAGGCTCCACAGCTGCCACAACACCGTCATCTGAACCATCCTCCTGCAGAAAAGGCACCTGGCATCGCAAAGCAAGATTGTGAGGCATACAGCAGGCGATGATGATCTGGCACACCTTCCTTGGTGAGTAGAATAGGGAACCACCTGTCATATGGAGGCACCTGAACCTGGCCTTCAGGAGGCCGAAGGTGCATTCAATCACCCTCCTAGTCTGCCCATGTGCCTCATTGTAGCGTTCCTCTGCCCTGGTCCTGGGATTCCTCACTGGGGTCAGTAGCCATGACAGGTTGGATAACCAGAATCCCCTAATAGCCACACCCGGTGCCTCTGGAGTTGACCCATCACATAAGGGATGCTGCTATTCCGCAGGATGTAGGCGTCACGCACTGAGCCAGGGAACATAGCATTTACCTGGGAGATGTACTGGCCTGCCAAACATGCCATCTGTACATTCATCGAATGATAACTCTTCCGGTTCCTGTACAACTGTTCACTCCTGTGGGGGGGACCAAAGCCAAATGGGTCCCATCAATGGCACCTATGATGTTAGGGATATGTCCAAGGGCATAGAAGTCACCTTTAACAGTAGCCAAATCCTCCACCTCAGGGAAAACGATGTAGCTCCTCATGTGTTTCAGCAGGACAGACAACACTCTGGACAACACGTTGGAAAACATAGGCTGGGACATCCCTGATGCCATGGCCACTGTTGTTTGAAAAGACCCACTTGCTAGGAAATGGAGCACTGATAGCACCTGCACTTGATGGGGGATCCCTGTGGGATGGCGGATAGCTGACATCAGGTCAGGCTCCAACTGGGTACACAGTTCCTGGATTGTGGCACGGTCAAACCTGTAGGTGATGATTAAATGTCGCTCCTCTATTGTCAACAGGTCCACCAGCGGTCGGTACACCGGAGGATTCCGCCATCTCCTCACATGTCCCAGCTGACGGTGCCTAGGAAGGACAACAGCGACCACAGAGTCAAGCAACTCAGAGGTATGTACCCACAGCTACACAGAACACTAAACATAGTCCAAAAAGTTGTCTGTATGTGTGTTGAGTCCAGGCCTAGGTATGTGTGACGCAGTTGAAAATGAAGCCATGTGGGCCCCTGAAATGGCGGCTGCCTGACCTCTAAACTGGGACAATGGGATGTGAGGTAACTGCGCTGGCGTTGTACACCGTCGAGGTAGGCGGTCGAAGACCGCTGCGCAATGCTGCATTGGTTAACATTGGACTCTATGGGTCCCAGGAGCCAATGACGAAGTGCGCCGGCGGTGATGATACGCACCGCCGCGGACGTCACTGCCGCGGACGTGACCGCCATTTTTTATCTGTTGAATCACTCGATACCTGATCTTCAACAGGAGAGGACCTATGCTGCAAGTGCTGCTGTGACCTCGGTCTGGAAGAGACAATGGCTCGTGCATCTGGGGAAAGGGCCCCTGCCTTCACTGCACAGGAGTTGGAGAAGCTTGTGGACGGGGTCCTCCCCCAGTACACGCTACTCTACAGTCCTCCAGACCAACAGGTAAGTACACAGGGAGCAAGTTGTATGGGCTATGCCTGGGTGGAGAGGGTTGGTTGTAAGAAGGAAGGGGGCAGAGTTCTGCGAGCATGAAGGACTGTGAATGCATGTGCCACATGGCAAGGGTAGGGATGTGGGCCACTCACTTTGACGGTGCAGTTGGTAATGACTTCTCTTCTTCCCCTGTACATTTCATGTAGGTCAGCGCCCACCAGAAGAAGGATATTTGGCGTGCCATTGCCAAGAACGTCCGGACCCTGGGGGTCCACCAGAGACAGAGCACCCACTGCCGTAAAAGATGGGAGGACATTCGCTGCTGGAGCAAGAAGACGGCGGAGGCTCAGCTGGGGATGGCCTCCCAACGTGGGAGGGGTGCCCGTCGCACCATGACCCCCTGATGTTCCGGATCCTGGCGGTGGCCTACCCTGAGTTGATGGGCGCTTGAGGGCATCACAGAAGACACAAGAGGATGAGTACAACATCATTCAGCGGACTTTGCGCGCAGTGAAGGTGTCTGGGTGGGGAGGAGGGCTGTGGGTTTCCCTTGGCCAGGGCGAGTTCCGTAGGCTAGGCCCCTCCGCAATGCAGGCCATGTGGCACTCCACCCCACCTCTGTAGAGTGACAAGTACAGGTATACATGCCCCTGTGTCATCTCTGTGTGCTGATGTCCACCATAGCCATGTAGGCCATATCCCAGGAACTGCATCAGTAGAGCCCAACAGCGCGGCGTAGTGCAGGGGGCTGCTGTGTCTGTATTGTCCGCCAACGGTAGCGGTAAGCCATGCACTCAACCTGTCTTTCTTCTGTCGCCCCCCCCCTTTTTGTGCTCTCCCTCTTCTTTTGTGCATCAGCATCATCAGGCGGAGGTACAGTGGCGCTGGAGGGAGCTGCATCCCAGATGGCCATGGAGGGCCACACCACGGACTCTGAATACACCAGTGGGACGAAAGGTGAGGGGAGCTTCACGGCGGGGACAGGATCAGCAACCAGCGACACAGACTCATCCATCGATGGGAGCTCCCTTGTGGTGGCGGCAAAATCTGTGCCCCCCACTTCTACAGGTACAGCCACCACCCCCCCTACCAGCACCGCCCTCCCAGCAGCCCCTCAGCCTTCGCCCAGTGCCCGCTCACCCAGGAGGGTGGTCATCACCTTCGCCCCAGGCACCTCAGCCCCTGCCCCTTTCACCTCTGCTGCCCTTAGTGAGGAGGCCATTGACCTCCTCAGGTCACTCACTGTTGGGCAGTCTACCATTGTGAATGCCATCCAGGGTGTAGAAAGGGAGTTGCAACACAGTAATGCATTCCTGGAGGGCATTCATTCTGGTCAGGCTGCCCTTCATCGAACCCTGCAATCTCTGGCCTCAGCACTGATGGCAGCCATTGTCCCTGTCTCTAGCCTCCCCCCTCCAACTTCCTCCACCCAGACCCAATCCCCTGTACCCCAGCCTATCCCAAGCACACCATCAGACCAGCCTGCACACACGTCAACACACAAGGGAAGCTCAGGCAAACATAAGCACCACACATCCCACAGGCACTCACGCAAGCATCACACACATACAGACACAGCAACATCCACTGCCTCCACTGTATCCCCCTCCTCATCGTCTCCCTCCTCCCTGCCAGTGTCGTCTACACTCTCACCTGCATGCACTACCACTACAGCCACTAGGTCCCGCACCGGCACACCCACCACCACACCCCACTCACCTGCACTCACCACCCCCACTACTATTTACACGTCCCCTGTGTCCTCTCCCAGTGTGTCTGTGATGCCCCCTCCCAAAGTACACAAACACGGGCTCACACCCACCCAACATCCATCCACCTCACGACAGCCTCCAGCGCATGCACCTGCACCCGAATCAACAAAACTTACACCTCCTACAACCACCTCCTCTTCCTCCACTCCCAGACCCCCTCCAGCTACCCGTCCCAGTGTTCGTAAGAAACTTTTCCTGAGCAACCTTGACCTCTTTCCCACCACCCCCCCCTCCAATTCATAGGTCCCGTACTAGCACCTCAGCCAAAAAATATCCGGTACCAGTGGTGCCTGTTAGAGGTATGTGGAGTGCACCGGGCGGCACCAAGGCAGCCAGTGTGACACGGAGCCACAGCACAGCCAGTCCCCCTCCCTGTTAAGCACCAGAAGTTGGACAGTGCCCGACGGGATAGGGGGAAGACTCCAGCCGGCAAAGCCGCTCACAAGGGTCCCGGGGGGACTGTCCACTCAGCTGTGACTCCTCCCAAGGTGGGGAAGGGGTAGAAGAAAGCGCCAAAGTCTGGCAAGAGCAGCACGGAGGAGAAGCCCGCCATCATCCCCGCTGCCCAGGAGGCCACCGCCAGCCCCATCGTCACTGGCCAGGAGGCCACTGCCAGAGTCAGTGCCCAGGAGGGCAGTCCCATCATCACTGGCCAGGAGGCCACTGCCAGAGTCAGTGCCCAGCAGGGCCCCGGCAGCCACAGCCCCACTGGGCAATGAGGGACCGCCATGGCAAACACCGCTGCACAGGTCAGAGACAGCAAAGTCAAGCACCGCTGAACAGGGCAAGCACTGCTGAACAGGGCAAAGACCGCCATGGCATGCACCTCTGAACAGGTCAGAGACAGCAAATTCAAGCACTGCTGAACAGGGCAAGCACCGCTGAACAGGGCAAAGACTACCATGGCATGCACCGCTGAACAGGTCAGAGACAGCAAAGTGAAGCACCGCTGAACAGGGCAAGCACCGCTGAACAGGGCAAAGACCGCCATGGCATGCACCGCTGAACAGGTCAGAGACAGCAAAGTCAAGCACCGCTGAACAGGGCAAGCACCGCTGAACAGGGCAAAGACTGCCATGGCATGCACCGCTGAACAGGTCAGAGACAGCAAAGTCAAGCACCGCTGAACAGGGCAAGCACCGCTGAACAGAGCAAAGACCGCCATGGCAAGCACCGCTGAACAGGGCAAGCACCGCTGAACAGGGCAAAGGCCGCCATAGCAAGCACCGCTGAAGAGGGCAAGCACCGCCAACTCAAGCACCGCTAGCCCATGTGCGGAAGGGGCAGTGACGGAACTGGGACCGTCACGGGGAGAGTGATGCACTCTGGGCACCAGCCCCCCTCCAGAACCTGTGGAGAACAGCATCCACTCCGTCTGTTCTTAACAGGATGAAGCACTCTGGGCACCAGTCCCCCTCCAGAACCAGTGGAGACTGTTATCGACTTGAGAGACTGTGGCTTTGCACTCCCCAGGATTGAACAGTGGGCAAGCCACCCACTGTAGAGACTTGAGAGACTGTGGCTTTGCACTCCCCAGGATGCAGCAGTGGGCAACCCACCCACTGTAGAGACTTGAGAGACTGTGGCTTTGCACTCCCCAGGATTGAACAGTGGGCAAGCCACCCACTGTAGAGACTTGAGAGACTGTGGCTTTGCACTCCCCAGGATGCAGCAGTGGGCAACCCACCCACTGTAGAGACTTGAGAGTCTGTGGCTTTGCACTCCCCAGGATTGAACAGTGGGCAAGCCACCCACTGTAGAGACTTGAGAGACTGTGGCTTTTCACTCCCCAGGATGCAGCAGTGGGCAAGCCACCCACTGTAGAGACTTGAGAGACTGTGGCTTTGCACTCCCCAGGATATGGCAGTGGGCAACCCACCCACTGTAGAGACTTGAGAGACTGTGGCTTTGCACTCCCCAGGATTGAACAGTGGGCAAGCCACCCACTGTAGAGACTTGAGAGACTGTGGCTTTGCACTCCCCTGGATACATCAATGGGCATGGAGCCCCCTCGTGGATCTGGCGTGGTGCTGTCATCCGGCTGAGGTGCCCCCCCTTCCCTTCCCCCTGAGGTGCCTGTTGTATTTCTATCTGATGCCCCAGCAGTGTTCTCTCCGTTTTGCTCAGGTATCGTGTGTGGGCCTCGCCCATGCATTTTGGGCCCAGTGGTCCACGGACATTGAATGGTGCATTACCTGCACTACTAATCGTGATGTATATTTTGTTGAATGTGTACATATATATGTATATATTTGGTTACTGTATTTTTATATATTACAATGGTTGGACTCATTTCCTTTTGTTTTTGCATTCTTCCGGGGGGTTGGGGGTTGTTACTGTAATGTTTGGATATGCATTGGTGTGTGTGTTGTAGTGGGTGAGGGTCGGGGTGGGGGTGTTGCGTGTGTGTGTCCGTGACTTTTGCCTCCCCTATGTCGTAGGTGAAGTACTCACCGTTGTCTTCGGCGCCGGCGTTGATGATGATCGTACAGGAGCAGGAAGACTATCGCAGGGAGTATTTGGAGTTCCGGCTCCGTGGTGTCCTCGTTCCTCGTGGAGTGTGTAGAGGTGAGAGTTTTCCCATTGAAATGGCTGTTTCTGCTGTGTTTTTATCCACGGTGAATCTGCCCCGGAAAAGGTGGCGGATTGGTAGGTTGTGATACTGTGGGCGGTACTTTGTCTCCCGCCTGTCTGTTGGCGGTGACCGCCGCGCTGTTTGTCTGTACCGCCGTGACGGTCGGAGTGTTAAAGTGGCTGTCTTTGTTGGCGTTTTCCGCCACGGTCATAATTTCCATTTTTCTATTCCGCCGGCCTGTTTGCGGTCTTACCGCCGCTTTAACACCATTCGCCAGGGTTGTAATGACCACCTAAGTGCCTAATTTAGAGTTTGACATAAAGAGAACAACATAAACAATGTGGAGTACTCTGTCCACCAAATTGCTAGTCAGCTTGGCTCTATATGATTTCACCAGTTCTCATTTCAAAAGGGCCTACTTTGAGTCTGGTGGACCATCAAGTTTCTAATAGTGGTGCCACTTCTAGCTCTGTTAGCGGAACTGCTACGTCAAGGGCCAGACGGACTTGGGGTCATTGATGCTGGGGGAATCATTGAGAGCCCCAAACTGACTTTTTTTTTCAAATGAGCCCCACACTCTGTGAGACAACTCTCTACCTGTCAGGGTCATTCGTTTGTGAAAAACAAAAACGTTTACTGAGCAGCTGCCTATGGCAGCTCTTCCTGTGGCACAGAGATCTCTACAGGGCCTGTGGAGGTCTCAAAATATGGTGGACGGTAGTCCAGCCAGGGTGGTGGAGGTACATCATATTCAAAATCAGCCCTGAGTCATGTTATCTACTGTGAATGCATGACAGGGTAATGATTGTGATTTCAATTACAATTAAGATTAATTATAAATTTGAATCTGAACTAAACAAATAACAAATATTAGTTACCACAACGTCGGAATGGAAAACATCCTATGGGGCATATTTATACTCTGTTTGCGCCGGATTTGCGTCGTTTTTTTTTACGCAAATCCGACGCAAAACTAACTCCATATCTATACTTTGGCGTTAGACCCGTCTAGCGCCAAAGATCTTGGAGTTTGCATCATTTTTTAGCGTGGACACCTTCCTTGCGTTAATGATATGCAAGGTAGGGGTTCCCGTCTAAAAAATGACTCTGAGGCATGTGCGCCGTATTTATACTCCCGGGCAAAAATGACGCCCGGGAGTGGGTGGGTCAAAACAAATGACATCCAGCCGCTTTTGCGTCATTTTTTAGCGCCTGGTCAGGGCAGGCGTTAAGGGACCTGTGGGCTCGGAAGGAGCCCAGAGGTTCCCTCCCCCGCCCCCAGGGACACCCCCTGCCACCCTTGCCCACCCCAGGAGGACACCCAAGGATGGAGGGACCCATCCCAGGGAACTTAAGGTAAGTTCAGGTAAGTATTTTTTTTTTTTTTTTTGGTGGCATAGGGGGGCCTGATTTGTGCCCCCCTACATGCCACTATGCCCAATGACCATGCCCAGGGGACAGAAGTCCCCTGGGCATGGCCATTGGGCAAGGGGGCATGACTCCTGTCTTTGCTAAGACAGGAGTCATGTCAATGGAGGGTGGGAGTAAAAAAAAATGGCGCAAATCGGGTTGAGGCAGATTTTTTGCCTCAGACCGACTTGCCCCATTCTTTGACGCCCAAGCTCCATTTCCCCCTATGCCGGCGCTGCCTGGTGTGGGTCATTTTTTTTTACGCACACCAGTCAGCTCCGCCAGCTAACGTCATTCCATAAATAAGGCGCCCGCATGGCGCTTTGGAATGGCGTTAAATTTTTTGACGCACAACTGCGTTGGCGCAGTTGTGGGCCAAAAAGTATAAATACGGCCCTTAGTTCGCTAGATTTAGCGCTGCATTCGAAATTAATCTCAATCAGTACAAAGGGAATAAACAAATAATAGCAGTGTTTAAGCGTCATACATATTTGGGTTTACTTTTCATGGTAAGGTAAATTCTTGCCAGATTTTCTCTGGCATGTCAATGTCTAAATAGAGTTGAATGCTTAAATTGTGTTTTTTGCTGTAGAGGATAGGAGTGCTACTGTCTTTTGGTAACGAGCATGCAGGGGCATAAAGCAGGACCCTGTGATGCAGGGGTGCCCCCGCCATTCAGGGTGTCCCATACAGTTTAACGTCTATGAATATCTGTGAGCTATAACAGGCTCAGGCGCCTGGCCACATTCTGGCAAGTGACCCCATCATTTTGCACTACACTGTTGTGAGAATGGGTTTGGTTAACATCAGCTTTCACAGTCAGTATCAGAATAACTCCATTTTTGAAGATGTTTACGTATTTGGATTATTAAGAAATCGTCGGCTGCAGCGAACGCTGGAAGCGGTGTGAAAAGTGACCTTATGCATTCGCTGTTCTGGGCGAGCCTTGTGAGCATGATGGGGTTGTGAGATATTTGGATAGGACATAACAATATGGTTGACAGCCCCAACCACGGCATCTAGTGTGGGGCTGAAGGAAGGTCTCAGGACCTCAGTGGTTGTTGCACGCCGTCAGGGTTCAATTTGTAGAATAATAACAGTCCCCAAAGGTGTGTGAGAAGCCCGCAGCCATGTTGGCAAATGCCATGGTTGTAAATCCCATGTCTTTTTCCGTTTTATCTCATTCTTGCATGCTTTATAACTCTATTACTGTTTTCCCGTCCTTCTATTCCTTTTTCTTTTTCCTGTTGTGTTTTTTCTCTCTCTTACTCTAGATAAAAGTCTGTTGAGGAAACATAAGAGCCGCTCCCCTACAGAGAGTGCTGGTGGGCCCCACTTGTAACCACGGCTCAAATTAAGCACTGCACGCCTTGCAAGAGCCTACCTTGATTGACAAGTCGTCAAATATCACATCCATAGTAACCTCGCACATGCCCCGATACATATTCAATGAATGAATCTGATTACTAAGACGAATGGCGAGAGCTCCGAGGTGGCAGAAGAGTGACGCGTAGCACAAAGAAAACACCAACAATAAATAAGCAGTTACCATCGCGCGTGTATTTTCAATGGCTACCGACTGCAGTCACTGAAGACTTCGCTGATGGAATGTGTTCTTCAGTGGAATATATCGCTGAAAAATGCAGAGGTCATGTGTTTGCAGCCACCTCTTTCACATTAGCATAAATATAAAATGCGCCAGTTCACAACTTCCTTTAACGCTTTTGACTTCACACATCTGCTGAAAACCAAATCGGCGTTATTCTATGTGATTTCATAATTCGAAGCAGGGGAGGTGTGAAAGCCCTCCTTCGATTCTTTTAGCATGGACACACTTTTAAAAACTTCAGAGAGACCGGTATTTACAAACAGTGTTAATAAAGTTCTCTGCTACAGCGGTAGCGTGCATGAACAAATGCTTCGAAGGCATGTAATTTTATACGACTACATCTTTCAGTTAATTTCAAAAGGTGCATTCAGACAATTCTATAATGCACCTCAGTGAATCCAAGCCTTTTGGTTGACTTTTTTAACATAAATTAAACATGATTAAAATCAGTTCATTTGTATGGATGGCACTTTCATAGCAATGTAAATATTAGTAAAGTATTTCCTGTTAATAAAAAGATTAGGTTTGATCTGATGTGTGCTGCTTCTATCTGGAGTGAAAGTAATTCCAAACGTGTAGAGATGGCCTAAAGCCATCAAGCAGAAACAAGTTTATCATATCATAAGTGGCCAATAACTGACTAACTGGCTGCCAAGCCTGAGTGTGCCTGTTCCAATTGAAAGGAGCAGCAGTTTAACAAAGGTGTCCTAGAAAACACAAACAGGCGGCATCTTACTTTTAACTGCATTTTGTTTTTTCTATCAGTTCTACATATGTTCCTTTTTCCTTTCCCAACTGATTTGTCTCATAATAAGGCAGAGATGAGTCATAGGACTGTGCTCGAGAGTCTTCCAAGTGTCGATGAAGGTGTCTATCTGCCCCTTCTGTGTACATTTGCCGTCTCTCCGTTTTATCTCCCTGCCTCGGTTTGGGAGTCAGATGTGGCTTTCACAAGGTAACGACAGAACTGACAGCACCTAATAAATCATGTGTAACGCTGTGCTGAAAACCAGGGGACAGCTTGTACATTGACAAATATAGCTGACAGCCTGAGTCCTCACCTGGTTGTTGGGAGGAGGGGGTATTCCAAGAAAGGGAAAGGCATACTGAGAAAGTGAGATCTCTAGGAGTTCTTGAAAAAGAAGAGAGGCTTGCCAACTATCCCAACCAATAAAATTGCATATGCAGAGTGGCAAGAGAGGAAACAAATCTAGCCAGATTGGCACAGATGTCCTATTTAACGTTAGCAAAAACAAGGTCTCAATTTGTGGGCAGTATTTTTTCAATCAGGAAAACAACAGTAGCAGATTGAGGTGAAAACTAAGCGATCTAATTAATATTCAATAGGTAGGTTATAATTTGTGGCTCAATCACATTGGCAACGATCATAGGTATTGTGGCCTGCAAGGGTCAGCAAGCCAACATGTATGTGACTGATTTTCAATGAAAGTAGTCCGTTTTCCTTAAAAACAACAATTTCTAAGGGGCATATTTATACTCTGTTTGTGCCGAATGTGTGTCAAAATTTTTGACGCACATTCGGCGCAAACACTGCCCCATATTTATACTTTGACGTCCGACGCAGCGGGCGTCAAAGTTCCACCATGTGCGCCATTTTTTAGAAGGGTGAACCAGCCTTGCGTTAATTATATGCAAGGTAGGCGTTCCCTTCTAAAAAATGACTTTAAGGCCTGTGCCCCATATTTATACTGTGACGTCATTTTGACGCACAGGAGGGGGCAGGCCTTAAAAAACGGCGCCCAGCCTGTTGGGCGCCGTTTTTTAACGCCTGGGTCAGGGCAGGCGTTAAGGGACCTGTGGGCTCAGAAGGAGCCCAGAGGTGCCCTCCCATGCCCCAAGGAACACCCCATGCCACCCTTGCCCACCCCAGGAGGACACCAAAGGATGGAGGGACCCATCCCAGGGAAGTTAAGGTAATTTCAGGTAAGTATATTTTTTCGATTTTTTTTTGTGGCATAGGGGGGCCTGATTTGTGCCCCCCTACATGCCACTATGCCCAATGACCATGCCCAGGGGACATAAGTCCCCTGGGCATGGCCATTGGGCAAGGGGGCATGACTCCTGTCTTTGCTAAGACAGGAGTCATTTCAATGGGGGTTGGGCGTAAAAAAAAAATGGCGCAAATCGGGTTGAGGCCAAAATTTTGCCTCAGACCTGACTTGCCTCATTTTTTGACGCCCAAACTCCATTTTCCCCTACGCCGGCGCTGCCTGGTGTGAGTCATTGTTTTTGACGCACACCAGTCCGCAGCGCCGGCTAACGTCATCCAATAAATAAGGCGCCCGCATGGCGCTTTGGAATGGCGTTAGCCGGCGTTAACATTTTTGACGCACAACTGCGTTGGTGCAGTTGTGCGTCAAAAAGTATAAATATGGGCCTAAGTTGCTAAATATTAATCCAAAAAACAACTTTTTACATGCACAGAGGGTATGTTATGCTATAGAGACCCCTTCCATTTTGCGAATAGGTTACCACTTCTTTGAGGTGTTGGTAAATTCTCAATGGTTTGTGATCAAACTTCTTTCTCATACATTGATACATAAGATTCTGATTTGGTATTTAGACCAAACACATACAACGATCACTTCAACATACCAAGCCCTATATTTATGAAGGTTTTGTGCCACCCTCATGCCATACAAGGGGATGCAGTGAAAGTGCAAAACGTAAATTAGATTTATCAAACCATGCAAGGCAACCTTTTGTGGCCCTGCATGGTTTGCTAAATCTAGAGTAATGCACATCACTGCATTGCGGTACTCTATGGCAGGGAGGCATGCAACTGGCGGAGCCTGGTGTGAGTTACAGTTATCCTATGGCATGAGTTATAGTTTCTTGAGATAACTATAACTAATGAATTTCTATGGTTTTGTGTGTGTAAAATCTGAACCTAACTAAAATGTCCCTGTTAGACCTGACAGCCTTAGGGTGGTCACCCCTAGCTTTTTGCCTGCCTCCCTCCACTTTTTAGACACTGTTTTTGCTGGCTTTTAGACTCTGCGCACTTTACCACTGCTAACCAGTGCTAAAGTGCATATGCTCTCTCCCTTAAAACATGGTAACCTTGAATCATACCTGATTGGACTATTTAATTTACTTATAAGTCCCTAGTAATGTGCACTCTCTGTGCCTAGGGCCTGTAGATTAAATGCTACTAGTGGGCCTGCAGTACTGGTTGTGCCAACCACTTAAGTAGCCCCTTTTCCTTGTCTCAGGCCTGCCACTGCAAGGCCTGTGTGTGCAGTTTCACTGTCACCTCGACTTGGCATTTAAAAGTACTTGCCAAGCCTAAACCTCCCCTTTCTCCACATATAAGTCACCTCTAATGTGTGCCCTAGGTAACCATAGAGCAGGGTGCTGTGTGGGTGAAAGGCAGGACATGTACCTGTGTAGTTTACATGTCCTGGTAGTGTAAACCTCCTAAATTTGTTTTTGCACTACTGTGAGGCCTGCTCCCTTCATAGGCTAACATTGGGGCTGCCCTCATACAGTATTGAAGTGGTAGCTGCTGATCTAAAAGGAGTAGGGAGGTCATATTTAGTATGGCCAGAATGGTAATATAAAATCCTGCTTACTGGTGAAGTTGGATTTAATATTACTATTCTAGAAATGCCACTTTTAGAAAGTGAGCATTTCTTTGCATTTAAAGCTTTCTGTGCCTTACAATCCACGTCTGGCTGGGCTTAGTTGACAGCTCCTTGTGCATTCACTCAGACACACCCCAAACACAGGGTACTCAGCCTCACTTGCATACATCTGCATTTTTAATGGGTCTTCCTGGGCTGGGAGGGTGGAGGGCCTGCTCTCACACAAAGGACTGCCACACCCCCTACTGGGACCCTGGCAGACAGGATTGAACTGAAAGGGGACCTGGTGCACTTCTTAGCCACTCTTTGAAGTCTCCCCCACTTCAAAGGCACATTTGGGTATAAAACAGGGCCTCTGCCCTACCTCATCAGACACTTGCTGGAGAAGAAACCTGAACCAGAAACTACATTCTGCCAAGAAGAACTGCCTGGCTGCTCAAAGGACTCACCTGTCTGCTTTCTACAAAGGACTGCTGCCTTGCTGTTGGCCTGCTGCCTTGCTGAACTCTTGTCTGGCTGTGAAAGTGCTCTCCAAGGGCTTGGATAGAGCTTGCCTCCTGTTCCCTGAAGACTCAGGACCAAAAAGACTTCTCTTTTTCACTTGGACGCTCCGTGCACCGAAATTTTCGACGCACAGCTTGTTCCGCGGTGAGAAAAACGCCGCACACCGACGCTGATTGACGCGACGCCTTCGGGACGAACGGAACTTCGACGCACGGCTTTGCAAGGGCAACGCCGCCCGACCTCAGGAGGAGAAATCGACGCGACGCCTGCCGTGAGATCGAAATTTCGACGCGCAGCCCTGCAGAACGACGCGCAGCCGGAAAACAAGCAGGAAAATCCATGCACAGACCCGTGACATCTGGTAATCCCCGCGATCCACAGAAAGAGACTGTTCGCACACCGGAAAACGACTCACGACTTCCCCGCGTGAAAAATAACGACGCAAGTCCGTGTGTGCTGGGGAGAAATCGACGCACACACCCTTTTCCCACGTATCTCTTCTTCTGTGGCCCTCTGAGGAGATTTTCCACTCCAAACCAGGTACTTTGTGCTTGAAAGAGACTTTGTTTGCTTTTTAAACACTTAAGACACTTTGGCGGTCATTCCAACCCTGGCAGTCTTGGACCCCCACGGCCGGGGACCGCGGATGCACCGCCAACAGGCTGGCGGTGCATCCCAGGGCATTCTGACAGCGGCGGTACAGCCGCGGTCAGAAACTGAAAACCGGCGGTGTCCCGCCGCTTTTCCGCTGCCCTGAGGAATCCTCCATGGCGGCGCTGCAGGCAGCGCCGCCATGGGGATTCTGACCCCCTTACCGCCAGCCTGGTTCTGGCGGTTCTGACCGCCAGAACCTGGATGGCGGTAACGGGTGTCGTGGGGCCCCCTAACAGGGCCCCTCCAAGATTTTCAGTGTCTGCATAGCAGACACTGAAAATCGCGACGGGTGCAACTGCACCCGTCGCACTCTTCCCACTCCGCCGGCTCCATTCGGAGCCGGCATCCTCGTGGGAAGGGGTTTCCCGCTGGGCTAGCGGGCGGCCTTCTGGCGGTCGCCCGCCAGCCCAGCGGGAAACTCAGAATTACCGCGGCGGTCTTCTGACCGCGCAGCGGTATTCTGCCGGCGGGACTTTGGCGGGCGGCCTCCGCCGCCCGCCAAAGTTAGAATCACCCCCTTTATATCACTTTTCAGTGATATCTCTACAAATTCACATTGCAACTTTATTCGTTTTGACCTACAATTATACTGATAAATATTATATATTTTTCTAAACACTGTGTGGTGTATTTTTGTGGTGCTATATGGTGGTATTGTATGATTTATTGCACAAATACTTTACACATTGCCTTCTAAGTTAAGCCTGACTGCTCGTGCCAAGCTACCAGAGGGTGGGCACAGGATAATCTTGGATTGTGTGTGACTTACCCTGACTAGAGTGAGGGCTTTTGCTTGGACAGGGGGTAACCTGACTGCCAACCAAAAACCCCATTTCTAACATTGGTGATCAGCGGTGAGGATAGGACTTGTGTTTGTGCAGTGACATACAGTAGCTAAGTATTTCACTACCTACCCACAGTTGAAGGTCAACTTGATTTTTATCTCTTTTTGCAAAATTTCGTTTTTTTTTCTTCCTGACAATTTTCAAAAACTAAATCCTCACTCAACATGTCTCTGACTGGGTCTCAAATGGGAGACTTTGACCTAGTCCTGTTGGATACATATACGGTCAAACAGCTAAGAGGGTTCTGCAGGGCAATGAGGGTACCCACCCAGGGGGCCTCCAAAAAGGAGGACTTTCAAGTGGCGCTCAGGGCCTGGGCAGAAGCCCATTTAGAATAGGATGATGGAGAAGAGGAGCCAGAAAATGGCCCTTCAGAGGATTTGTTGCTATCTGTGGATGATGTTACCACTGCAATTGTACCCCCTTCCAGACCAGGGAGCAGTGTCTCTGTGCAAAGCCTGACCGCAGAGGAAAGGAGAGAGGAAAGGGAGTTCCAATTGCAAATGGCAAAACTGAAAATTGAGGCTCAACAGGAGGAAAGAAGGGCTGAGAGAGAAGCCAAGCAAGCTGAGGCTGAAAGAGCAGCCAAACAAATTGAAGCTGAAAGAGAAGCCAAACAAGTTGAAGCTGAAAGATCAGCCAAACAGGTGGAAGCTGAGAGAGCTTTGGCTGAAAAGAAACTATTGTTGGCTCATGAACTGAGTCTCAAGGAGCTGGAGATCAAGGCAAGACAGTCTGAATCCAGCAATAATGGTGGCAGCATACAGACAGGACCTGCTGGAGAAAAGAAGGTTCGTATACCCAAAAATGTGGTGCCCAGTTTTGTGGTGGGAGATGACATAGATAAATGGTTAGCTGCTTATAAAGTTGCACTAAGGGCTCATGAGGTTCCTGAAGGGCAATGGGGGATAGCTATGTGGGGTTATATGCCGCCATTGGGGAGGGACACACTTCTCACATTGGATCAACCTGATCAAAACACATACCCACTTCAGAAAGCCACTTTACTTGCCAAGTTTGGGCTGTCCCCTGAGGGATACCGTCAGAGGTTCAGGGACAGCACCAAACAAACCACACAAACATGGGTAGATTTCTTTGACTTTTCCAGTAAAGCACTGAATGGATCGGTGCGGGGCAACAAAGTAGATGATTATAAAGGGTTATATGACTTGATTCTGAGAGAGCATATGCTTAATACTACTTTTACAGAGTTGCGCCAGCACTTAGTGGATAGTAAGCTGACTGATCCCAGGAAGCTTGCTGAGGAGGCGGACCTCTGGGTTAACACCAGAGTGTCCAAGAAGGTACCTGGGGGTACACCCACAAAGGTGGTCAGGTTTCCCAACAGAAGAAAGAGGGGGGAGATAAACTTACAGATAAGGAACTCTCCAAAGGCCCCCAAAAGAATTCCCAGGGAGGGGGTGGCAACCATTCCTTTTCCAGATTTGGGAAAAAGCCAGGGACATATGATAGGTCAGGGAAATCCAACCCCAAATGCATGGAGTGTTACCAGTATGGTCACTATAAAGGTGACCCTCAGTGCTCCAAGAGAGCACCGTCCACTACTGGACAGACACCTGGGTTGACTAGTGTAGCGCTTGGGGGGGAGATGGACCCAGATAGCTTTGGGGAACAGGTAGAGATTTCCCTAGTGTCCCTGGGAGAAGGAGAAATGGTGCCCAAAGCCCATATGCCCCAAAATACTTCCAAGTACAGGAAGTGGGTCACCATTGATGGGCAGAAGGTGGAGGCTCTGCGTGACACAGGAGCCAGTATGACTACTATCAAGAGTCAGCTGGTGTCAACAGAGCAGATAGTCCCTAACACATTCCACCAGGTCATAGTCGCTGACAATCGTGAGAGTCACCTACCGGTGGCTCTGGTTCCCTTTGAGTGGGGGGGGTCTCTGGTACTCTGAAAGTAGCTGTGAGTCCTGCCATGCCTGTAGATTGTCTTCTTAGGCAATGATCTTGAGCATACTGCTTGGAAAGAAGTGGAGCTCAGATCTCACCTGGAGATGTTAGGGTTACCTGAGTGGGTCTGCATGACCACACGGTCCATGGCTGACCGAGAGGAAAGTCAAGGGCGTCTGGAGCCTGGAACAATGGCCCAGAGAGCTGCCAAGAGGAGGGGCAATGGGCGCGGGAAACCGGTCCCAGAAGTTCCCGCAGTGGTTGACGGGGCTCCTGAGGAGGAGGCTCCCGAGCCAACTGGGGAAGACATTGCCACCCTAGGTGACCTACCGGAGCTTGCTGGCTGGCAAGTTGAGGGTGGACCCACCAGGGAGGAATTCTGCAAGGCGCAGAAAGAATGTCCCACTCTAGAGGGTCTGAGGAAGCAAGCCTCAGACCAGGCGGCAGGTGACGCCTCTGGCGATCACCACATATATTGGGAGAATGATCTCCTCTACAGTGAGCCTAAGGTTCCGGCCTTTGGGGCAGCGCGTACGCTGGAGGTCCCCCAGTGTTACCGAACCTTCCTTCTGGGTCTGGCTCCCGACATTCCCCTGGCAGGACATTTGGGGCAAGGCAAGACCTTTGACAGGCTTGTCACCCACTTTTATTGGCCCAGAATGAGGACAAACTCAGATAAGTTCTGTAGATCTTGTCCTACCTGCCAGGCCAGTGGTAAAGCAGGGAAAAGGGTTAAAACCCCCCTGATTCCACTTCCTGTCATTGGCACCCCCTTTGAAAGGGTGGGCATCAACATTGTTGGTCCATTGGACCCCAAAACTGCCTTAGGCAACAGGTTCATCCTAGTTTTGGTGGACCATGCCACCCGTTACCCAGAGGCAATCCCTCTGAGGACCGTAACTGCACCGGTGGTGACCAGAACTCTGATGGGGATATATACCCGTGTGGGATTCCCAAAGGAGATAGTGTCTGACAGAGGCACTAACTTCATGTCTGCATACATGAAGTCTCTGTGGGATGCGTGTGGTGTAACCTACAAGTTCACCACATCCTATCACCCCCAATCTAATGGTCTTGTGGAGAGATTCAACAAGACCTTGAAAGGCATGATTGGTGGCCTCCCTGAGGCCATGAGGCGTAAGTAGAACGTCCTCTTACCATGCCTTCTCTTTGCTTACCGAGAGGTCCCCAGAGGGGGGTGGGGTTCAGTCCCTTTAAGCTTCTCTATGGGTACCCTGTCAGGGGACCCTTAAGCATTGTCAAGGAGGGGTTGGAGAGAGCTCCAAAGGCACCCCCTCAGGATGTGGTCAGCTACATATTGGCCCTCTGCAACCAGATGACCCACTTCTGGAAAGAGGCCCAAAGTAACCTTGAGGCCAGTCAAGAGGTAATGAAACGCTGGTATGACCAGAAGGCCACCCTGGTAGAGTTTCAACCTGGAGACAAAGTGTGGTTAATGGAGCCAGTAGAGCCTAGAGCTCTCCAGGACCACTGGTCTGGCCCATTTGAAGTAAAGGAGCGGAAAGGGGAGGCCACTTACCTAGTGGACCTCCAAACCCCTAGGAACCCCCTAAGGGTGCTCCATGTCAACCGGCTAAAGGCTCATTTTGAGAGGTCTGAGGTCAACATGCATCTGGTCACAGATGAAGGAATGGAAGAGGAGAGTGAACCTCTCCCCAACCTCCTCTCTGCCCAAGAAGGTGATGGGTCAGTGAAAGGGGTCATCCTCTCTGACTCCCTGACTCTAAACCAGAAAGGAGACTGCTATGAGCTGTTGGAGCAGTTCTCCCCCCTGTTCTCCCTTACTCCTGGACTGACCCACCTCTGTGTTCATGACATTGACACCGGTGACAGTCTCCCTGTGAAGAACAAAATTTACAGGTTATCGAATAAGGTGAAAGCCAGCATCAAGGAGGAGGTCTCCAAGATGTTAGCTTTAAGGGTTATTGAGAAATCCAGTAGTCCCTGGGCCAGCCCAGTGGTGTTGGTCCCTAAGGCTACTGCCCCAGGTGCGAAGCCAGAACTCCGGTTCTGTGTGGACTACCGGGTCTCAACTCAGTCACCCGGACTGATGCTCTCCCCATCCCCCGAGCTGATGAGCTCGTTGACAGGCTGGGCGCTGCCAAGTTTCTGAGTACGTTTGATCTTACTTCAGGGTACTGGCAGATCGCCCTGACTGATGGGGCTAAAAAGAGATCCGCATTTTCAACCCCTGATGGCCATTACCAGTTCCGGGTGATGCCATTTGGATTGAAAAATGCCCCCGCTACCTTCCAACGGTTGGTTAACGGGGTCCTAGCTGGCAAGGATGCCTTCTGTGCAGCCTAACTGGATGACATAGCTGTCTACAGTTCCAGCTGGGAGGAACACCTGCTCCACTTCAAGGAGGTGCTTCAGGCCCTGCAACAGGCAGGCCTGACCATCAAGGCTAGTAAGTGCCAGATTGGGCAGGGTTCTGTAGTGTACTTGGGACACCTAGTGGGTGGTGGCAAGGTGCAGCCACTCCAGGCCAAGATTGAAACTATCAAGGCCTGGCAACCACCTAGAACTCAGACTGAGGTGAGAGCCTTTTTAGGCCTCACCGGATACTACCGCAGATTTGTCAAGGGCTATGGTACCATTGTGTCACCCTTGACAGAACTCACTTCCAAGAAACAACCTAGGTTGGTGAATTGGACAGAGGCTTGTCAGAAAGCCTTTGACTCCCTGAAGGAACCCATGTGCACGGCCCCCGTGCTCAAGGCCCCTGACTACTCCCAGGAATTTATCGTGCAGACAGATGCTTCAGAGCATGGCATAGGGGCGGTCCTAGCACAGCTAAATGAGGAGGGCCTAGACCAACCAGTAGTCTTTATTAGCAGAAGGCTATTACCACGGGAACAGAGGTGGAGTGCTATTGAAAGAGAAGCTTTTGCTGTGGTCTGGGCACTGAAGAAGCTAAGACCCTACCTGTTTGGGACTCACTTCCGGGTTCAGACAGACCACAGGCCCCTCAGATGGCTCATGCAGATGAGGGGTGAGAATCCAAAACTCTTGAGGTGGTCCATTTCCCTACAGGGGATGGACTTTACGGTGGAACATCGCCCCAGTGTTGACCACGCCAATGC
The DNA here is from genome assembly GCF_031143425.1 of Pleurodeles waltl. Lineage (NCBI taxonomy): Eukaryota > Metazoa > Chordata > Amphibia > Caudata > Salamandridae > Pleurodeles > Pleurodeles waltl. The sequence goes on from NC_090436.1 coordinate 846,825,282, forward strand.
TGATGGTCTCTCCAGATACTTCGGCCTTAGCGATGAGAGCTCCCAGGTGGTCGGGTAGCTCTCCCCACTTTCAGCTGGGGGGGACACATGTTAGACCTGACAGCCTTAGGGTGGTCACCCCTAACTTTTTGCCTGCCTCCCTCCACTTTTTGGACACTGTTTTTGCTGGCTTTTAGACTCTGCGCACTTCACCACTCCTAACCAGTGCTAAAGTGCATATGCTCTCTCCCTTAAAACATGGTAACCCTGAATCATACTTGATTGGACTATTTAATTTACTTATAAGTCCCTAGTAATCTGCACTCTCTGTGCCTAGGGCCTGTAGATTACATGCTACTAGTAGGCCTGCAGCACTGGTTGTGCCAACCACTTAAGTAGCCCCTTTTCCTTGTCTCAGGCCTGCCACTGCAAGGCCTGTGTGTGCAGTTTCACTGTCACCTCGACTTGGCATTTAAAAGTACTTGCCAAGCCTAAACTTCCCCTTTCTCCACATATAAGTCACCTCTAATGTGTGCCCTAGGTAACCCCTAGAGCAGGGTGCTGTGTGGGTGAAAGGCAGGACATGTACCTGTGTAGTTTACATGTCCTGGTAGTGTAAACCTCCTAAATTCGTTTTTGCACTACTGTGAGGCCTGCTCCCTTCATAGGCTAACATTGGGGCTGCCCTCATACAGTATTGAAGTGGTAGCTGCTGATCTGAAAGGAGTAGGGAGGTCATATTTAGTATGGCCAGAATGGTAATATAAAGGGGCATATTTATACTCCGTTTGCGCCGAAATTGCGTCGTTTTTTTTGACGCAATTTCGACGCAAAACTAACTCCATATTTATACTTTGGCGTTAGACGCGTCTAGCGCCAAAGTCCATCGAGTTAGCGTCATTTTTTAGCGTGGACACCTACTTTGCGTTAATTATATGCAAGGTAGGCGTTCCCGTCAAAAAAATCGACTCCGGGGCATGTGCGTCGGATTTATACTCCCGGGCAAAAATCACGCCCGGGAGTGGGCAGGTAAAAAAAAATGACGTACAGGCGCTTTTGCGCCGTTTTTTAGCGCCTGCAAAAGGCAGGCGTTAAGGGACCCGTGGGCTCTGAAGGAGCCCAGAGGTGCCCCCCCATGCCCCCAGGGACACCCCCTGTCACCCATGCCCACCCCAGGAGGACACCCAAGGCTGGAGGGACCCATCCCAGGGACATTAAGGTAAGTTCAGGTAAGTGTTTTTTTTTTATTTTTTTTGTGGCATAGGGGGGCCTGATTTGTGCCCCCCTACATGCCACTATGCCCAATGACCATGCCCAGGGGACAGAAGTCCTCTGGGCATGGCCATTGGGCAAGGGGGCATGACTCCTGTCTTTGCTAAGACAGGAGTCATTTAAATGGGGGTTTTGGAGTGAAAAAAAATGGCGCAAATCGGGTTGAGGCGAAAAAATTGCCTCAACCTGACTTGCCCCATTTCTTGACGCCCAAGCCCCATATCCCCCTACGACGGCGCTGCCTGGTGTACGTCGTTTTTTTTAACGCACACCAGACGGCGCCGGCGGCTAACGCCGGCTAACGTCATTCAATAAATACGGCGCCCGCATGGCGCTTCAGAATGGCGTTAGCCGGCGCTAATTTTTTTGACGCAAAACTGCGTTGGCGCAGTTTTGCGTCAAAAAGTATAAATATGGGCCAAAATCCTGCTGACTGGTGAAGTTGGATTTAATATTACTATTCTAGAAATGCCACTTTTAGAAATTGAGCATTTCTTTGCACTTAAATCTTTCTGTGCCTTACAATCCACGTCTGGCTGGGCTTAGTTGACAGCTCCTTGTGCATTCACTCAGACACACCCCAAACACAGGGTACTCAGCCTCACTTGCATACATCTGCATTTTGAATGGGTCTTCCTGGGCTGGGAGGGTGGAGGGCCTGCTCTCACACAAAGGACTGCCACACCCCCTACTGGGACCCTGGCAGACAGGATTGAACTGAAAGGGGACCTGGTGCACTTCTTAGCCACTCTTTGAAGTCTCCCCCACTTCAAAGGCACATTTGGGTATAAAACAGGGCCTCTGCCTTTCCTCATCAGACACTTGCTGGAGAAGAAACCTGAACCAGAAACTACATTCTGCCAAGAAGAACTGCCTGGCTGCTCAAAGGACTCACCTGTCTGCTTTCTACAAAGGACTGTTGCCTTGTTGTTGGCCTGCTGCCTTGCTGAACTCTTGTCTGGCTGTGAAAGTGCTCTTCAAGGGCTTGGATAGAGCTTGCCTCCTGTTCCCTGAAGTCTCAGGACCAAAAAGACTTCTCTTTTTCACTTGGACGCTCCGTGCGCCGAAATGTTCGACGCACAGCTTGTTCCGCGGCGAGAAAAACGCCGCACACCGACGCTGATCGACGCGACGCCTTCGGGACGACCGGAACTTCGACGCACGGCTTCGCAAGGGCAACGCCGCCCGACCTCCAGAGGAGAAATCGACGCGAAGCCTGCCGTTAGATCGAAATTTCGACGCGCAGCCCCGCAGAACGATGCGCAGCTGGAAAACAAGCAGGAAAATCCACGCACAGACCTGGGACATCTGGTAATCCCCGCGATCCACAGAAAGAGACTGTCCGCGTGCCAGAAAACAACGCACGACTTCCCCGCGTGAAAAATAACGACGCAAGTCCGTGTGTGCTTGGGAGAAATCGACGCACACACCCTTTTTCCACGTATCTCTTCTTCTGTGGCCCTCTGAGGAGATTTTCCACTCCAAACCAGGTACTTTGTGCTTGAAAGAGACTTTGTTTGCTTTTTAAAAACACTTTATATCACTTTTCAGTGATATCTCTACAAATTCACATTGCAACTTTATTCGTTTTGACCTACAATTATCCTGATAAATATTATATATTTTTCTAAACACTGTGTGGTGTATTTTTGTGATGCTATATGGTGGTATTGTATGATTTATTGCACAAATACTTTACACATTGCCTTCTAAGTTAAGCCTGACTGCTCGTGCCAAGCTACCAGAGGGTGGGCACAGGATAATCTTGGATTGTGTGTGACTTACCCTGACTAGAGTGAGGGCTTTTGCTTGTACAGGGGGTAACCTGACTGCCAATCAAAAACCCCATTTCTAACAGTCCCAATACCCTTTGTTTTTTTCAGTTAATTTTAAAGGTTTTTTTATTCTATTTCCTAACTATACCACCCCTATAACCTTTGGTTTTTTCAGTGAATTTCTACAGATTTACAATGCTAGTTTCTAACTATAATGTCCCTGTGACCTTTGGGCTGTTAGTGAATTTCACCTTTTTTAATACAAATCGTGCTACAATTCGACCCATAAGTTCTATTTACTAATATACATTTTCACAAGTTTATAAGTACATTTTATTCACATATTCATTCTGTTAGAAATGGGGTCTCTAGTTGGCAGAGGAATACATCCTTGTCCAAGTAGGGACCACAATCATAGACCACAAGTCAAAAACAATCCAAATTACCCTGTGCCCGCCCCGGAGCCCACAGAAAGACGATGAACAGTCGGACTCTGACAGTGGAACAGCAACTTCCACACAATCCAGCATATTACTGCCTGTGATCACCCCGGTCACTGCAGACGAGATCATCTAAACAATATTCGACAAACTGCGAAAGCTCAACCGCATGACAAACCGTGCAACAAAAAGCCCCAGCGGGAACAGAGAACCACACCTACGATCATGAATCTAACAATACATTGGAGGCAACATCCAGGAACGTTTTCCTCGTCATCAAAGATTAGTGTGGTAAAGACGAGCCCGGGTTCCCGGGGCTCCCACTCCCCTGAAGAGTGACGCAGCACCCCCATATTGACTGTGACGACCACAACAAGACCTAGAAAGTTTGTTTCAATTTTGTTGACGAGTGAAAGTTTGGGCGAAGCCACTATGTCCTTTGCTTTAGAGAAGGGGAGTTGGGATTTTTGTTATTTAAAAAAATTGCAGTTTATGAGGAACGGGCTAGGCATGGAACAAAATAATGAGCTAGACGGACACAACTTCATGACAAATGGCTGGGGGTAAGAGACCTAAAATGTTTAACATGGAACGTTAGGGGGATAAGATATATGGCCAAGCGCCACCAAGTATTTGCATACCTCATTAGAAGGGGAATCCATATAGCAATGCTGCAGGAGAAACACTTAGATGCAACAGAGGGCCGGGCACTCCAGAAACGTTGGAGAGGTAGAGTTTTTTGCACAACCTATTCGGCGTTTGCTAGAGGCACACTGATATGGATAAAAGCAGGGATCCCATATCAACATCTGACAGCGCTTAACGACCCACTGGGGAGATACACAATAATTACAGGAAAAATAGATGGCAAGGAGGTAACACTAGGAAGCATCTATGGCCCCAACACGAACCAAGGAGAGTTCCTGACTACCTTATCCACAAGATTAGCAGTATATCTTTCGGGTGCGATAATAATGGGAGGAGACTGCAATTGTATTGCAGACACGGCACTAGACAGATCGCACCCCCCACTCTCCACATCACCAACAATATGAACTGCAAGCGCATACCGGGCTTGACAAACTAACTGGGGCCTGATAGACATTTGTCGAGCACAAAACACCCAAGATTGAGAATATTCATATTACTCACATATGCATGACCTACACGTCAGGCTAACCTCGCCAGACATGTATAGGGTAGTGCAGACAAACGAGTATCTAGCTCGAACAATATCTGATCATAACCCACTCAAGGCTACACTGAATTGGTTCCGGACAAATGCACCCATACCCACCTGGCGACTGCAGCCTCTCATGCTAGAGGATGAAGCATTTAAACATGCCATAGGTGAAGCGATCAATGTGTATTTTGATACAAACGAGGACCCAGCCTCCTCCAAGCTAATCGAGTGGGACACATTCAAGGTGGTCCTCAGGGGGAAATGTCTCTCTGTGACCTCTGGAGTGAGACGAACCCTACTGCAAGATGTAGAAAAAGCAGAGCGCAATCAAAGGGAATTAGAGCGACAATGCCCCAGAACCCCAGACAAGAGAGACTCCCTCACTGCAGAACAGGAAAAAACAATGGCGGCAATCCCTCAATTACGCTGCTATGACTACAAAGCTTACTTAGCTAGAACACACGCAGAGGGAGACCGGGCAAGTACGCTCCTGGCATGGCTTGCAAACCCTGATAAGAGAAGCTCAGTAATAGTAGAATTCGCCCTTCCTAGGGGATCTCGGGTGACCTCACATAGAGCCATTAATGAAGAATTTGGGAAATTCTACGCAGACCTATACTCCAGCAAAGCACGCCCCTCAATATCAGAAATTCAGAGTTTCTTATTCCGTCTGCCACTCCCCAGATTGTCCGCGTTAGACGCGAGGGACCTGGGAGCACCAATTACACTGGCAGAAGGAGTGAAGGCTGCAGTAACCTATATGGCGCGAAATAAAACGCCAGGCTCAGACGGGCTACCAATAGAATTTTATTCAATTTTTTTTTCTAAACTGGGACCCAAGTTGGTAACAGTATATAACCTAGCAGCTGAAACCCAATATTTCCCATCTTCTGCAGAAGAAGCACTGATTATACCATTACTGAAACCAGGGAAAGACCCCACAGAAGTCACTTCTTACAGACCGCTGTCAATGTTAACCACAGACTATAAGATACTAAGTAAAATACTAGCAACACGACTCATGCACCATATGCCCCAAATCATACATTCTGACCAAGCTGGCTTTACACCAGGGCGTCAAACAGCACACAATATATGCCGCCTTATAGCTCTAATGAATAGGGATAGCTTTGATAAAGACAAGGCAGCAGTGCTAACCATCGACTTTGAAAAAACATTCAACAGCTTGGAATGGCAAAATCTCTACAAAGTCCTTAGTAGACTAGGACTGTGCACCCGATTTATTGCATGGACTAAACTCTTGTATCTCAACCCGAGAGCTAGAGTACGCACGGGCACCACCATATCTGATACTTATGTAGTGGCGAGAGGTACCAGACAGGGCTGTCCCCTCTCACCCTTGCTATTCGCACTGGCGATAGAACCGCTGGCCTGCGCCGCAAGGGAGGGCAGAAACTACAGAGGCATCTTCATAGCAGATCACCCCCATCACATTGCTCTGTACGCAGATGACCTTCTATTCTTCCTCAGAAACACGGAGGAAGATCTGCAAGGAGCCCGATCATTACTGTAAAATTTTGGAGACCTTTCAGGCCTCAAGGTGAACTGGGTGAAATCCAGCCTCTTCCCATTTAAAGAGGGAAGACATCCTCCCCGGGACATGGGAGAATTACAATGGGAACCAGTTAGCCTCAAATATTTAGGGGTTCATATTTATCACAATCCACAGAACCTCTATGAGGGTAACATTGAGCGAGCATTAAGGAGCATCAAAGGGTCCATGGGTTTCTGGGCAACACTACCTATTTCGATAGCAGGCAGAATAGCATTATTAAAGATGATAACCCTTCCTAGGCTGCTTTACTTAGTCATCACCCTCCCAGTGTGGATCCCGAGCAGTTTTTTCAATGCCCTGAACACTATTCTCATGGGATTCATATGGGGGGCGGGTAGACGCAGACTTTCGTTAGCAGTAATGCGCAGGACAACCGAGGAGGGGGGCACTGGCTGTCCCAGACTTTGAAGACTAATACCTGGCTGGCCAGCTTCAGTGCCTAGCTAGGTGGGTGTCTGCCCATACGACACCTGAAAGTGAAATCCTACCTTTTACTCCTGAATTAAACGCGCTGGCAGGGGTTATATTGAACCTCACTGGCCTGAGGCCTGGTTGTTTTCGAGCCCTAGAGGTCATCTATAGATGCTGGAGAAGATATCTGCGCAAATCGCAAAGCGCAATGTCCCAGACCCTACTCACCAGAAATACCGTTACGATGTTTATTAACATTCCCACATACTGGAAACTGGGCAGCGATCAGAGAATGGGGGGAAATGTGGGAGCCACTACACTAGGCACACTATATGAGTCAGACTCCTTATTATCATTCACAGACTTTTGTGATAAATACCGACTGCCATCAGGAGGTTTCTTAATACATAGAGCAATCACAAACACAATCAGAAAACACTGGCGTATGGGAAACATCAAACCCCCCACACTCACAGTAGTACAATACCTAGTTAGCACGACAGGAACAACTAGAGCAGTAACAACTCTCTACAGGAAAATTCACGCAAGCGAGACCAGATCACTATCGGATCTTAAATTAAAATGGGAGGTAGAACTAGGAGAAACATTAGAAGACAACACATGGGAACAAATCCTAGCCTGGACCACGAGAGCTTCCAGAAATGCCAGCATTATATTGATAAACACATACATCTTACATCGAGCATATCTCACACCAGGTAGAATAAAGAGACATTACGGAGCCTTGGAGGCTTGCTGCCCCAGATGCAAAGAGGAAAGGTCGGAATTCATACATATGTTCTGGACTTGCCCAACTGCCCGTGTCTACTGGCACAAAATAATACGATTGCTATCTGATCACATGGGGCGTAACGTACCAGATGTCCCCGGCTACTGCCTTCTAGGAAACGATAGACGTCAACCCCAGCATAAATACACTAATCAATTCCAGGATCTGGCCCTTGTATTAGCCAAAAGAGAGATAGCAATCACATGGAAAGCATTATCAGGGCCTAGATCACAAATATGGCGAGGGAGGTTCTTAAGTGGTTCAAAGCTGAGGAAACGATTAGGCATAGGGAAGCTCGGAGGGGCCAGGGCCCAATTGCCAGAGCGGAAACTTGGAGCACTCTAGTGGATGAATGGGAGCAGCTAATAAAAGAATGACAGACCACCCGACCTCTAAAAGAGGCCCTCGGCGAATGGACACAGACATCCCTCGAAACATCACATGACCCATAAACTAGAATGAAACACACTTCTGGACGTGCCTAAGCCACACTTTACAGGAAAAATACACCTACCAACCCCCCACGAGGGACCTAGCTCACACACTCATTAACTAACACACTACATTAGCCTAGTACTAGACCGCCAGTTTGAAAAAGTGGGAGGGATGAGGGTGGGTAGATCCCCTTAAGTAGAAGTCCACATACTGATAAGCGATCAACAAGCCACTATATTACAACACAACACTCGCCTGTTCTCCAAGATAATGAAGAACCAGAGGACAAATGTAAAAGATAACAGCGAATCAGTGCCCAATCAATACAAAGTCCAAAGATAGAAAAGTACAACGTATGTTGAAACTATTATACCTACCGAACATTGAATTCTACCACTCTGCTTGAGGGGAGGGTTAGGCAAGTTACAATATTTTTACTGATATATGTACTAAAACCAATAAAATGTTTAAAAAAAAAAGTTACAATATCACTTTTGCAATGCTAAGAAGAGACTTGAGTCTTTAAAAATCAATAATTTTCACTTGTGTGCCCAAACTACCTGGTTTGCGTCAAAATTACAAGCACGGAGACTGCAGAGGAGGAGATGAGTGGAACAAGGAAGGTGTGCGTTGGATTTCCCGACATGGTGCAGATTATGCGTTGTTTCTTCCCATGCTGCAAGGGCTTTGTGTCAATTTCTGGGAGTCTTGGATCCTCACTGCGATGCAGAGACATTTGACGCTCAGGGATGATGCGTGGAAAACCTGGGCGTGCCGGACGAAGTCAAAGGCCCGGCGTCGACCCAGTGGGTGATGTGTTGGAGTCTCTGTCGCACAGCAGGCGCTGCGGTGATTCTTCACTCAGGGAGTCAGGCTGAGTCATTCGGGTTGGCTGTGTGTCGATCGGGTATGGCTGTACGTCAAAGTTCTGGGTGCAATGCAGGCACTACATCTATCTCCAATCGGGGAGCCGGCCTGCTTCATTCTGGTTTGGCGATGCAGCGATTTTCTCATCGCTGGGCAGGCTGAGCATCGTTTCTGGCAGGCTTTGCATTGATTTTCACCACACAAGGAGTTTCCTTGAAGAGAGGAAGTCTTTTTGGCCCTTAGACTTCAGAAAAAAGAGGCAAAGTCAAACCAAGCCCAAGATCACCTCTCAGCAAAGTCACAGGCCAGCAAGGCAGCAAAGCAGCACGGCAGCACGGCAGCAGCAAGGCATCAGTCCTTCAGAGCAAAACAGTCCAGGTGAGTCCTTTGGTCAGCCAGGCAGCTCCTCTTGACAGGTTGTAGGATCTGGTCCAGAAGGGTCAGTTCCAGTAAGTGTCTGATTTGGTGGGGTCAGGGACCCAGTTTATATACTCAAACATGCATTTGAATTGAGGGGAGACTTCATAGAGTTGTTTTGAAGTGCACAAGATCCCATTTCAGTACGGGTCTGTCTGCCAGGGTCCCAGTAGGGGATTTGGCAGTCCATTGTCTGAGGGCAGGCCACTAGCCTTTGAAATGCAAGTGTCAGGCTCCTCCACCCTTTCAGCCCAGGAAGACCCATTCAGTATGCAGATGAGTGCAGGTGTGTTTGAGTATCCTGTGTTTGTGGTTGTCTGGGTGAAATGCATAAGGGACCTGTCAACCAGCCCAACCCAGACGTGGATTGGAGACTGGCTGCAAGGCACAGATAGATTTTAAGTGCAGAGAAATGCTCACTTTCTAAAGGTGGCATTTCTAAAATAGTAATATAAAATCCAACCTCACCAATAAGCAGTACTTTCTATTATCATTCTGGCCATACTAAACATGATCTGTTTACCCCATTCTGATCAGAATCTACCTCTCAAACAATATATGAGGGTAGCCCTAATGGTAGCCTATGAAAGGAGCAGGTTTCACAGCAGTGGAAAAAGAATTTAGGACTTTTCTACTACCAGGACATATAAAACACACAGGGATATGCCCTTCCTATTACCTACATCGCACCCTGCCCTATGGGTTACCTAGGGCCTACCTTAGGGGTGACTTATATGTAGAAAAAGGGGAGTTTAAGGCTTGGAAAGTACTTTTAAATACCAAATCGAAGTGGCAGTGAAACTGCACACACAGGCCTTGCAATGGCAGGCCTGAGACATGATTAAGGGGCTACTTATTGGGGGGGCAAAACCAGTGCTGCAGAGCCACTAGTAGCATTCAGTGTACAGGCCCTAGGCACCTGTAGTGCACTTTACTAGGGACTTACAAGTAGATCAAATATGCCATAGCTCTGATTATCAGTGGTAAAGTGAGCAAAGTCCTAAAGCAAGTAAAAATTAGGGCAGAAAAAGAGAAGGAGGAAGGCAAAAAGTTTGGGGGTGACCCTGCAGACAGATCATTTACAACACATTCTTACTATATACTTGATAATAAAAAGTAAAATATTAAGGTAAGGTAACCCATCTAGCCTTTCCTTAAATACAATGCACCAAGCCTTTCCTTTTTAAATTCATTTTATTGATCTGCAGATCTGTTCCAAACCAAAAGCACACATTCACTACTAAAACAACAACACATTTAATACAAACATATGCTATTGCAATTTCTATATGTGTATCACTGCATGTATGTGAGTATATGAGTGGCTGCATGACGGACTGTGAGGGTATGGGAGTGACAATATGGGTGTGTGAGTGGGTGTGTAGGTGTGTAAGTAGGTGTGTGTATGGCTGTGTGGTTGTCTGAGTAGGTGTGTGAGTGCCTGTGTTGGAGTACAAGTGGATTTATGGGTATGTGAGTCACTGCATGCATGTGTGAGTGGCTGTATCAGTGGTAGTGTGAGTGTGTGAGTTGGTGTGTGAGAGTGGCTGTGTCGGTCTGAAGGGTGGGTGTGAGTGGTTTTGTGAGTCTGGGAGTGGGTGTCTGAGTGGCTGTATGGGTGTGCGAGAGTTATGTGGGTGATTGTATGTCTATGAGTGGGTGTGTGAGTGGTAGGATGGGTGTCTGAGTGGGTGTGTGAGTAGTTGTTTGGGTAAGTGGGTCTATGAGTGAGGGTGTGAGTAGGTGTATTGGTCTGTGAGTTGGTGTATATATTTTTTGGAGGGTCTGGATGCATGGGTCTGCAGTGGAGCACAGAGGGGGTCACCGTGAGCATCCCAGTCGATATGCAGATCTCTGCACGCTCATAATGTTTTTGTACAATTTCTTGCCCATGAGAGGTATCTCACAAACCTGACCCCATCTGTCCCATTGGGCCAGGTTACCTTTTCCTGGAGCCTTCTCTCACTTTTACAATGTATTTTCCCCCTGAGAACCGGGTCCCAATGCACAAAATGGCTGCCGCAACTTTCCTTTCAGGTTACAGCCAGCCAATCACTGCATTGCTGTTGGCACAGTGGATCTGGTGGATCCATATCTCTAGATATACATACATCTTTTTACTTTAATAACTTCAAAACTATTGAACAGATTCACACCACATTACAAAAAGCACACTTTTGGGATCAAGGTCTAGCTTTCTGTGTAATTTGTTGAATTTCCATTCAGTGGTTCAGGATGTACCAATGACTAAAATACCTGGGGGAAACTGCATTTGGGAAAATGCATTTTGGGAGCCCCTCTTATTCTCAGCCCTGCTTGATGGATAACCCCAAAACTTATCAGACAGCATCTGATGTGAGTGGCAAACTAGTTTTGTAAGTTTTTTGAGAATTCATCAATTAGCGCCATAGTTGTAAGCAAAACAAAAAATACTCTTCCAATGGTAACTAGATCCTAAATATAACTGTCTACTGGTGAATGCCAGTAGGTAGTACCTATATGTGTGTGTATATATATATATATATATATATAAATATATATATATATTTTCAATCCAAGGGGTCTGAGAGAGATTTTCCTTTCCTTTTCCTTTCCTTCCAAGCTTTTAAATAAAGGTTTAAACCTTTGTCCTATGACATCTATGGACTTAGCAACAGCAAGAATTTACTTATATAAGTTCTCGAGAAAATTGAAATTAAAGAAATTCTTTGGATCCAAAACTAGGGAACAAAGAATAAATACACCCCAGGAAATACCATCATTAACAACGTTGAACTTTGGGCCCCTGAGGACTTTAACATGTTTGGAACAGGAATCAACAGTAGACTTTGGAGGTGCAAACTATGGAGATCTTTCGGACCACGAATTATGTTCTACATTGGGATTATCAACGGATGCTACAATTTCTAGTAAATTCAAGCCTAAATCACAGTTCTGCCTCCAATTGCCTGCTGGAAATAAAATTGATGTGTTTCAAGAGGTAATGACAGAGAGGGCTGACAAGGATAGCCCTGGGACTATCTAAAAAAACTAAAAACTAGGAGAACTCAAACATGACATCGGAGGACTTGGGTGCACTGAAGGATCTGTGGAATGACAATACAATCATCATTAAACCATCGGACAAAGGGGGTAACATTGTACTGTTAAACAGTGATGATTATATTAAGGAAGCTAAAAGACAATTGGGAAACAAAGAAAATTATAGAGGATTAAAAAATAATCCCATGGATTTTTATATGGTGGAATATCATGGCATTTTAAAAAGATGGCTAGAAAAAGGATTGTTAGAAGATATCTAAAAACAGATCATCCGATTACTCCTACAACATATTTTCTGCCAAAAATTCATAAAAATGAACCAAATCCACTGGGGCGCCCCATTGCAACTTCAATAGGGTCTCTTCTTGAGAATACTTCGAGATTCATTGATATATTCTTTTTTCCTTATTTCTCAAATCTTCCATCATACTTGAGAGACTCTATGGATTTTTAAAAAAAGGATTAACAACATACCCTGGAAGAAAAATGATATCATGGCTACAATTGATGTTATTTCCTTGTATACATCCATTAAACATAAGGATGGTCTGGAGGCTTATAAACACTTTCTGAGATCAAGATCCATTAGCTTACTGGAACATTCTGAAATGTTACTAGAAATGTTGCAGTATTGTTTGACTCATAATGTATTTATGTTTGATGGCAAATATTATTTGAAAGAACAAGGAACAGCCATGGGGACCTCTTTTGCACCCACATATGCGAACCTCCTGATGGGCATGTGGGAGTGGGAGTCACAAGTGGTTTGGTAGGAGAATAATCAGGAAACGTTAAATCATGTTGTCTTATTGGTGTGCTACATCGATGATCTCTTCCTAATATGGGTAGGAGAAAGAGAGCTCCTGGAACACTTCATAACATCCTGAAATAACAATCCTCAACAGTTAAACTTTGCACATGAAATAAGTGAGATGGAAATCCATTACTTAGACATTGGTGTATATATAAAAGATGGAAAAATCTGTACAAGAATGCATAGAAAGTCAACCAGTGCGAATAGCTTACTGCACGCAAACAGCGGACACCCAAAGGCCCTAAAATGGAGAACACCATATGGGGAATTTTTGAGAGTCAAGCGTAACTGCACAGAGGAAGCAGAATTGGAAACTCAAATGAATGAGATGTACGAAAGATTTTTCAAAAGAGGCTATCCAAACTTGGCTTTGGATGATGCATGAAGAAGAGCGATGCAACATAAAAGAGATGAACTCTTGGTCCCCAGAATGAAAAATTGTGACTCAAATACAAGTACCATTCGATACATCATGCGATTTGACGTAGGGAGCCAGAAGATGAAAACACTTATGAATGACAGTTGGAGACTATTTTTGTTGGATGAAACACTGTCTAAATTACTACCTAACCATCCCTCAATCACATATAAAAAAGCACCAACATTGGGTGATCATCTGACAAGCAGTCATATGACCACTAAAAAGACAAATGTAACAAATTGGTTGAGTGAGAAACGACAAAGCTTTTGGAAGTGCACAAAATGCAAAGCATGTACTTATGACAAAAATATGACACAGTTTACAACATTTGATGGGAAGCTTATGAAAATCATGGAAAGAATAGACTGTGAAACTCCATTTGTGAATTATGTACTGGAATGTGTGTGTGGTAAGCACAGTGAATAAGTTAAAATTACGAATCTTGCAACACATAAGAGCGATAAACAACCAAGACCTGACATACTCAATAGGGAAGCACATATGGGAACAACATCAGGGTGTACAAAAGGGTTTGAGATATTATGGTATTCAACACATTAAACAAAATGAAAGGGGAGGGGATCGGGAACAGTGACCGAGGAGAATGGAATCCAAATGGATTATTCTGATTGTAACTGAAATACCGTGGGGCTTGAACATGGATGCGGAATTACATAGACACCTGTAAGAGACAGGGAATGAGAGAAAAGGAGACATCTGGAAAGAGACATAAATTGATTTTTTATCTATCCTGAACACTCACAAGCAAATGGACTAAACTTTGAGATGAGTATCTTAGTTTAACATTGGGCGTGGAAGGACATGAAAGACATGAAATAAATAAGATGCCTAAGGGAGAAAATATCTCCCCAAAATGAACTGCAGTGAGTGGCAGGCTTGTAGTTTCTTTCCTTCTTTGTTTGAAATGAATTTAATTTGTTTTCACTCCTAAAGGTACTTTACTGTGAGTCAAAAAAATCTTTAAAAAAATTCCAAAATAAGGAGAGATGATAAATTGAAATATAGTGCCTACAGAATAGTTGTATCTTTAAAATGGAAAAACAATCCCCCCCGTCGTTTTGCACCTCATGGATTCATCCAATGTAATTATGTAGAAACTTGTACTTTACTAAGGATATTTGTCTAGGAAGAAAAATAATAGAGGTAGAGGGAATATAAGTGTAACTATATATTGATACAACTAAGAACAGGGCAACAGTTTCTGAATCATATTAAATGTATATTTTGTTTTAATACAAAACATTTATGTTAAAAACAGATCTCTATTCTATTTTGGGTCAAAAAAGTTGACTATAAAATGCTATTTCAGTGATATGTAATGATTATGGATTTTAATTGGTGGATGTTGGGTGATCACATGACTTAAATACACTAACTTCACAATCAACTCTATGGCCAGTCGAAGGCTCAGTCCGAAATGAGTTGCCATATCTGTTTGAATAGCACTACACACTTTGTACTCTACATGAAATAAGAAAATAAATTACCTTTCGAGTTGATGGATGGTGCCGGTGTCATTCCTGCCATGAGAAGCTGGTAAATATTGCCTCTCGGATGCTGTGTAATGATTCATGACTAAGGTCCTCATTACAACCCTGGCGGTCGGTGGAGAAGACTTGGGTCTCCAGCCTGGGGCCATCACTACACGGCCGGTGGTATCACGACCCCGCATACCGCCATGGATTTTGTGGCGTTCTGTACCGCCACAAAATCCATGGCGGTAGGCACTATCAGTGCCAGGGAATACGTTCCCTGGCACTGATAGGGGTCCCCCAACCCCCTCCGCCTCCCCAGAGTCCTCCCCCCAAACCCACGACCCCCCTACTACTCCACAAAGGTGATAGGACCGCCTCCCCATCCCCCCAACATTGACACCCCCACACGCACACTCACACAACTACACATACACGCACACATACACGCACACATACTCGCACACATACACGCACACAGACATACACACAGACATAAACAGACATTTCCCATACACACAACACACCCTCACATGCATACACGGACTCACACACTCTCTCTACACATTCTGTTTACACACGCACACCCCCATGCACGCACACAACACACATCACCCCGCCACCCCCCTCCCCTAACAGACGATCACCTTACCTGGTCCGGTGATCCTCCAGGAGGGAACGGGATCCATGGGGGCTGCTCCGGCACCAGCTCCCAGTCACCAGAACACCACCACACCGAATCATGGTTTGTGATTCGGTGGGCGGTGTTCTGATGATGTGGCGGTGGAGGTGGAGCAGTCTCCACTTCACCGCTGACCTCCAGTATGGCTGCTGGCGGCTCTCCGTCCAGAAAGGGGCAGAGGGCTGCCAGCAGTCATGACATGCTGTGCGGTGCCTGTGATGGAGGAGACCACCCTCGATTAACATTAAAAACAAAGATATTCACTGCACTCCAGGAGGTTTGCAAAAAACCCTGCTTTAATATTATTACAGCAACCACTGTTGTAATGATAATAAAGCAGGGTTTATTGATATATATATATATATATATATATATATATATATATATATATGTATACCAAAAGTTAAAATGATGTCATAGTTAGTTGAAAATGGCAGCTAAAACATACAACCAGATTTAAGAAGCTCCTAGAGCCACCTTGTGCCAAATTAGTGTCCGTTTTTACGCTAATGTGGCGTTAGGTTGGCAAAAATGCTGTGCCATATTTACAAAGTGGCGCAATACACGCATTGTACCACTTTGTAAGACTTTGCTCCACATTATGCCTGAGCTACGCATATGGTATGCAAGGGGGTGGTTTCTGGCATTAGGAGGCCCAGAAAAATGGTGCAGTGGAATCTGTGAGATTCCACTGCACCATTTCTAGCGTCATTGTTAAAATGAGGCGCCCTTTTTTTTCAATGGGTCTCCTCCACCTTGCAGGATTAGTGTCAATAGTGTTGGCACTAATCCTGCAGAGCGCCAAACTAGCCTCAACATTTTTTTAGCTAGTTCCCTAACATACACTATGGTGCGCAGTATCATAAATACAGTGCACACATGGTGGCATTGGGGGGTGCAATTGGGGCAAGAAAAGTGGTGCATCATGACATGATGAGCCACTTTTTTATAAATTTGTCTCATAGTATTTTAAAGAACAAAATCACTGAAATGTACCGGTTATAGTTGTCTCAGGAAATTATGGGGGTCATTCCGACCCGCCCGCCAAGCAGGAACCGCCAATTGTCCGCTCCGCGGTCAAAAGACTGCGGAGGCCATTCAGACTTTCCCGCTGGGCCGGCGGGCGCCCGCCAAGGTAGCACCCGCCGGCCCAGCGGGAAAGGCCCTGCAACATTGAAGCCGGCTCCAAATGGAGCCGGCGGTGTTGCAGGGGTGCGACGGGTGCAGTTGCACCCGTCGCGATTTTCACTGTCTGCTATGCAGACAGTGAAAATCATGCTGGGGCCCTGTTAGGGGGCCCCTGCACTGCCCATGCCGGGCCCCCAGGGGCCCCACGACACCCGTTCCCGCCATCCTGTTTCTGGCGGTGAAAACCGCCAGAAACAGGCTGGCGGGAAGGGGGTCGGAATCCCCATGGCGGCGCTGCTTGCAGCGCCGCCATGGAGGATTCTCCCAGCCGGGGGTAATCCGTGGGAAACCGCCGGACCCGGCTGGGCGACCGCGGCTTTACAGCCGCGGTCGGAATGCCAGATGAAGCACCGCCAGCCTGTTGGCGGTGCTTCTGGCGACCTCCACCCTGGCGGTCATAGATTGCCAGGGTTGGAACGAGGGCCTATATCTTGTGCCATAATGTAACTATATCTTGTGGCACTGATAAAGAAAAAAAATTTTTTACAGACTCAGGGTGGGACTCTGGAGTCCTCTTACCAAGCCTAAGGGGGCATCCTGCCCTACCTGCCCCCTTCATGTTTTTATAACCTTATTTTAGGGCAGGGTTACTGTAAAAGTGGAGCTTGTGAAAACCAAAAAGTAGTAAACGTTTTCAAAAATATAAACCTACACAAAAGTGTAAGTTATTTTTGTGAATCAGGCCCTGGATATTTATTAATTTCAACACCTTATTTAATATAGTATAGTACACCTTCAATGTACCACAGCTTACCCAATGTATCTTGGTTTAGAATGGTAACAGTAAACGTGACCCACTTCAATGTGCATTACTTTCCCTATCATAGTTTACTTTGAAGCAGGAATAAATACTCTTACCCCTATAATGCCCAGCACCTTCCCCATAATGTTTTAAAGTGGATTAGGAATTATACAATGGACTCCTGCCATTTCCTACAAATTCCCTAGTTTAATTTAGTCTGGAGTGGGAATAACAAATCTTACTCCTTTAATCTCCAGCACCTTCACCAAAATGGCTAAGACTGAATAATGTCTAATAATGGGAATAATGTGTCTGACCACTTCAATGTTCAACACCTTCCCTAGTGTACTTTAGTTTGGGTGGAAATAGTAAGTATTACACCTTTGATGTTAGCAACGTGACTTAGGTTGTAATGGAAATAGTAAATTTGACCTCTTCAATGTCCAACACCTTCCCTAAAGACGCTTACTTTGGAGTGAAAACAATTTATTTCACCCAATTAATGCCCAGCACCTTCCCCAAAATTGCTTAGATTGATGTGGGAATAGCAGATCTCACTCCCGCAATGTCCAACACCTTCTCAAGAGTAGTTCAGTTTTGACTGGGAATAGAAAATCATACCCTTTACAATGCGTGTATATTTTTCTAATAACAATATTTAAATATTTATTTTTATGTTTTCAAACATGTTTTAATGTTTTTTATTTTTTATTGTATTTGCCATGCATGTTTTGTGATTATGGGTATATTGCATTTTCTTATACTTTGGTTGCCAGAGTTGAAATTTTGCGTATTTTTGATTCATTTTTTAAAGGAAATGATATTGGTTATATTTAAAAAAAAATGTTTTACCTTTTTTTAAATTTTTTTATTTTCATGGACTGTCGTCTTAATTAAAATTTTCAAGTTTAACTGGTTAGCTTGAACTCTGATTTTAATCTGTGAAAGCATTTTTTAGCTGTTCCATTTTTGCATTTTTGTGCAGGTTAGGTTTCGCCAATTTCGGTGGATTGCTTTGTTGTGGACTGAAGGAGGATCATGAACATCAACTGCAAAACAATAGGATGCCTTATTTTTTGTGGGTGAGAAACATTTTTTATTGATAAAGTTATCTATTCAAATGCATTTTTTAATTAATTTCTCTTTATTGTATGCATCTGTTAGAAAGTGCTTCTTGATATCTATGTTTTCTGAAGGGTAATCCTAAATTTTCTGTCTAGAATCCGGCAGAGTGTTACTTTTGCCTACAAGTTGCATTTATGCTGCAAACTGTAGGTGACTTGTTCTGTTCTTTTGATAGTGTTAATTTAATTACATAAAGTTTTCTAGTAGCTATTTTATGTTAAAGTTATTTGGTTAATTTTGTGCTCAATTTGAAATCATAGATATATGTGTTTAAGTTTATTTAATAACATAAAACAATGATGGGTTTAATGTTTTGTAATTTGATTTCAATGTATTGCTTTATGTTATATTTGTGACGTTCGTTTGTTTAATCTATTGATTATTTATTTTAATTGTGCTGTTAGTAGATATAGTTTTAATTTATCAGTTTTTTTAGGTTTATATATTATATTGTTGTTTTGTTATTTAAATTGTGCATTGTTCATTTCTTGGTTGATAAATTATTTTTTATAATTAGATTTTTTAAAATATATTTTAACAATATTGATGTAGTTGATCTTGTTGTTTTCTGTGTTCTTTCATTTTCTACATATGTAATGGATCGAAGATATTTATTATTTCTATATTTTGTGTTCAATAATTATTGTATTATAGATCTTTATTATGGCAATATTTTCTAATAGCAATATTTGTGATTTTTTTGCTTAACTATGGAGTGGCAATATTTTGGTAAACAATATTTGTGGTGATATTACCATAATGTAATATTGTGATGGTTGATACTGTGTCATATAACTGGCAATATTGCAACAAGGCATATGGAAAATTGACATTAATCACAAAATATAATGATATTTTTTGCAGCACATAAGAAAGTACATGTAATTCACTCTGTGTAATTTACATGAAATTTGACCACAATTGAATAGCGTGTACACAAAGGTATGCAAGATCCCAGCAAGGAAACTGACCTGTGGAAAAAAATACCCTTCAAGCTATTTTATGCTTAAACTAGCCTCCTGCAGGACAAAATTGGTGGAAATCTTAGAACTGTGAAATTTAAGGAATTTCATAACTTTCATGAATATAATAATCTTTTAAAGGTCTAACGTCAACCATACTACTACAAATATTAAATACAAATAACATGTAAATAACCTCACTCACAGCAAAATAAACTTGTGTTATAGCTTTGGAATAGTGATTATCACTATTTGGATAGCATAACCATTTTTGATAGAGGAATGGTCTGCTTAGCAGTAATTCAAGATGAATTTTTATGATATGAAGAAGAAGATTGTCTGAAATTGCACCAATGGTTATTTGAACGATACAGGGAGAAGAACCGCTCCTTCTGGTGATTGATGCATACAGAACGGTATAAGAAATCAATGATCACCAAATATCTTCAACAGTTAAGACCATTTGTATTTGGGACCATTTATAGAAAAATGACTGAAAGGAAAAGAGCAGTCCACTACAAGATTAGTGGAATTGTTTCTTCTATAAAAATTCCAAAGGACCAGAGATAGTGGGCATCATTATGACACTGTCACAATATTACGGACCTCCAGCACCACTAGATTATAACTTAACGTCAGTCTGGCTGTGCTAGAAGTACTAATCCTCCCGGGCGGCGCTGCTTGGGATTACGACTCCCACTCTGGCAGCAGTTTCATGGTGGTAGCACCGCCATAAAACGGCTGGTGGAAATGGAGTGCAGGGGGCCCCTGCACTGCCCATGCACTTGGCATGGGCAGAGCAGCCCCCCCCGGCCAGACCCGTCGCAATGTTCAGTGTCTGCTTTGCGGACAGTTAAATTTGCGATGGGTGCTAGTGCACCCTACGTACTACAGCAATGCAACTGTCTCTATTACAAGCCAGAGATAATACTGTAAGCCATTTCCCTCTGAATTAGTGGATGGAAACTGAGTTTCCACCCACTGACCTAGTGGGAAATTTGTAATGGCTCCAGCGGGGAGGCTGCCCACTGGAGGCAAACTACTCATCAGAACTTTGGCAGACAGGCTTTTCTGTCCACTGAAGTTGTAATCGGCCAGTGTTTATGTGTGGGGCAACATGGAGAAGAGAGAAGAGGAGAGGAGAGGAGAGGTTAAATCAGCAAAAAAGTGTATAGAAGTGGATAACTGGCAAGTGAGTAAGTGTCATCTCTGATCCATAGCAGCAACCTTCTGCATCATACATGCCCCAAATATCCTTCAGGAACTCTTCCTTCTTCTGAGATTGCCTTTTGTGTTGGAAGAGCAAACATATACAGGGAGTGATTTTATGAGCATTGTCATATGCCAAACAAAAGCAGTGCACTGCAAAATAGATGAGCAACTGACTGTGGAATCCATTATGGACTTTTGGAGACACTTGGGTCTGCTTATAGTAACTCTACCAAGTCACACATGATTTTAAATGCTATTGTTAATATCTAATTTCGTAGTAATCCCCTTAAATTGTCATATAAAAGGAAATGTACATTATTGAGAAGAATATTTTTGCGTTCAGCTTAGTTGACAGGGATCTTCTGGGAACATCTCCTCACTTTGCCTTAATATCAACAATGTCCTCTGTTACTCATGAAAAAAACAAAAAAATGGAAGAGTCTGAACCATATCAGATGTGACAAATATACATGATCACTTTGATCACCAATCACTGTTGTATCTCTCGTGTTGTGACAAAAACACAAGAAAATTACCATTGTGATAACTGAGCATAAAAGTAGCATTATACCTTTATGCAAGACTCAGATCCAAGGAATGAGTTTGTTCAAAAGAGTCATATAGAAAGGAAAATAACTCAACTACTATTATGGCAGGACGTATCTCATATGTTAATAACGGGTTCATGGACACAACAGCAAGATGGAAAACGTAGCCGGAGTTTGGTGGTCTAGTACTATTGTCACAAATGTGATGGATATGCCATCTGCCTAATTGCAAGCTACATTAGATATGATGTACTTGTAACACGGCTGACAGAATATCAGTCACATGTATAATGGAGAAAGCTGCCTGCCAAACTCTAAACAGGCTCTGAGTTTACATCTAATCATAATTATGTTATTTTATGTTTTGTTTTTTTGCACCTTTCTACTCACACTAGTTTTATGCAAAATGTGTGCCTTTTTCTAATCATCTGCCCACAACCAAAACACCTGCACTGTAACAGACCTTAAATGATGAAGAGGCTTCTACGGAATTGCCATTCAGGTTGAGATATGTATCTTACTGTTCTAATATATTAATTTATGAGTATTGTACTACTGAAGCATAGATGTATATCAAAATGCATTGGGAAGTTAGATGATGGAAATTTCTACTGCATAACTCCCCAATCAGGTTTACAAGCCTGCATACATAAAGCATGTAGCTATGCATGTAGTACAAGCAACGCTGAGATACCTAAAAGAAAGGCACTTAAGTATCTTGTTTGTGAGTCTTAACTTACAATAATTCACCTTAATATACTGACATGAATGTGCAGGTATGAACCCGAGTTTACTGAAATAAACAGGTGCAATGAGGTATACATTATCTGCAGATTAAATTATAATGTCCTTGGAAATTAAATTTTGCAAACAATTATTAGACATCTGTTTCTTTTGTTTTCATTCTCTGAGTTTCTTCTAATTTGTTTGAACTCCTGTTTTAGGTACAGATGTGCTCAGTTTAGCATGCCATGTTTTTTTTGCACACAAACACATTTACAAGCTAATTTCCAACCCAACATTCAGTTTGCACGCTACTGATTGGCCAAATAGTTGCAGCACAAAATGCCCACTTGTAGTAGGTTATAAGTAATAAGCATGAGGGTGGATCCCATTTGGACCCTACTGTAAATGATTGCAAATACAGGGGTGGATGCCTGCAGTGTACAGCAACTTCAACTTCTGCATTTTTATCCTGTGAATAACCACATTTTTTTTTTAAATCAGCCCCATCAAAGCAACAGAGGATGCTTTCAAGAATAATAATTTGCTTGAGGGAATAGCAAAGTGGGAAGAAAACTGGGGTCCCCTCTAGCGCGGTGTTCTCCACCCAGTGCTGGGAGCCCAATTCACAAGGTTGAAGACTGAGGGCTGTTTCCACTTTGTGAATCTGTTCCTACCTCCTTTTTGGTTTCAGTAAATGATCATTGGATTGTGACTGCAAGCCACTAATACCACAGTAATCACAAATGCTGAGAAAATAAGTGCTCTATAAATTCAAAGGATCCAATCACAAGAGTTGACAGAACTATCACAATTAAACCTTTTTGTTTTTCACATGAAGATTTCAGGTACTGAAAGTTCTACCCAGGAAAATAATTAATGGGGAATTTCGACTTTGCTGTAATTCTGTAGATTTGTTGTCAAAGCAATGCATAGTGCCTGCAGCAGACCTGTTTACAAAGTTCATCACCTACTATTGTATCATCATGGTAAGCAGCTTAGCACCATGAATAAAACACAATTGCCCTAATTTTCTTGGCCCATATTTTTTTGCAAATCCTATTTTTCAGAGTCACAATCATCTATTGGAGTATGCACTCTCAGTTAATTAGTAGACTGTTCACAATCTGTGAATCTGCACTCCCATCTGATTTGACCACATTGGGCACTATCTACGTGTCTGTTAGGAAAGTTACACCCACCTCATTCTTCTTGTTGAAGACATATTCACATCAACTCAATTTGTGACACTCAGATCACATATTGTATGGTGGGACTTCCTGTTCTCTTTTTCTTATTTTTGTTTTGACAGTGACCACTTGTTTAATTCGTTTTAGTTGAAGCATCATTTAAATTAGTTAACCCACAGAGAATTTTTGTCGTTCAGTTCAGCGACCTAACTGTCCAGTCATAAAAACTCATATGCAATTATCTTGAAGTAACAACTACTGCAATTCAATCTATTTGTTGCCTATCCAGAGGACTGAGTCAAAGAGTCCTAAAAAGGCTGTTGCCACACCTTTGGCGATGTTTGTCCAGTCATTCACATATTCTCTTGAGATATGTCAGCTCTGCAGACCCTTTATGTTGTGAAATATACAATGTTTTTAACCTTAATTTCTCAAAAGCAACTGGACAGGTAGAGCAACATGATTTAGGATACACCCTTTTAACATCAAGTATGTATATGCATATACTTATGCACAACATTTATATTCAGCATGTAATTTGACTTAATTATCCTGTGTATTGCCTTTAATTAAATCAATAGAGTATAGCCATTGCAAACGTGAAGATGACATATGCATCAGGGCATACATCAATTGCTCTAACCATGGTATGCTTATTTAGATTTAACATTGGCTATTGATTTACTTTATGTGCACCTCATTTTGTAATTCACATCCATGTTGATTCTAGGGGCTTAACTTGACACAAGGCCTTAACTGAAAATGTTTTCTTTAATTTGCTAGTGCATTAGCCTTTCCTTTGCAGGTATATTATCTTGCTTCTCAGTTGCTAGAGAAAGGCTCATTGTTTGTATAAGGCCACTGATAGTGAGGCCTAGGGGAAGGAATCTGACAATGAACTTGGAGAAATAATGGTCAAAGGGAACCATCTGTTTATCGCCTACCAGAACTATGGGGTGTTCAAGATTGACTGCTGCAGTCCCAGTTTTGATGAGATGGGAAAGCAAGTTGGTTGGCCCCTGGTGGTGTAAGGAGAGATATGGATGTTTTTGAAGGTACTCTTATATTTAATTAGTGTTTTCATAATTAGTTAAGCCGACTTTCCCGGACTCTGAGAGTGAACAGATATTTTATTTGCTTTATGCTGAATACTCCTTTAATTCCCTGAATTTCTACAGAAGTTCTATTTATGTTGATTCATTCTATGCTCCCTGGATAGAAATCCCAGTTAGCAAATTCTGTCCTTAACCTATGTTTAGACGAGACACAGGAATGTTATTTATGGAATACCTATTTGTGACAACTTGATTATACTAATTATGGTTGTTACAAATCCGCATCTCATATTATTACGCCTCAATTTATTAAGACATTTCAGCTTGCAGACAATATCACTGTAACTTGGGAACTTGTTTTAATTTCTACTTACATACTATTTTGATACATATAATAACATAAAACGATTTAATCTTAATTATTGATTCCTGATCCTTATTCAGGAGTCACATTGACTTTACCAGCTGGAAATTTATTTCTCACGTTACATCCCTTACAGCACTTCAAGTCAATGAGCAAAGGTCTATATGACCAATGAGGAAATATATGTAATCATTTTATAAAATATTAAGATGTAACTACCAGCGTGCAAAACATGCTTTAAACTGTTTTTGGAATATCACTGATCAATGTTCCCATAGGAAATTGCATTTAGAAAACATGTTTTGGGTGACCCTTTATCCTTTGACAACCCACAGACTTAACAAATCAACCTGAAATTTTCCAGGAATTAGCTGAGGTAGATGAAACTTTGTTCTGAAATGTTTTATGACGATTCATCACACATCACTATAGTTATTAACAAACCAAAATAAAATCTATTTCCTATGAAAATATGGTTCTAACAATAACTACCCAGTGGTGACCACCACTAGGTTATATACATATATTTTTCTTGGGACAGCTGTTTCTCTTCCAATTTATATACCACTTCTTTAAGTAGATTGTTCATCCACCTGGCATTGCATCTGAAGAGCTCTCTTCCTTGGTGCGCTGGCATTTGTTCCCAGCATCACCACTGCAGACACATAACATCCATACTGGCATTACATGGCCCTCGAGGTCCAGGACACAGGGGTTATATTTGACATCTATTTTGCATTTAGAAATTATTTTCAAGCATTATATCAACTCTAGGTAAAGCACTTGGAAATATTTTAATTCATTAGAACATCTTTGTGTTGATACAGAAAGCAAAGGTTTTTTTCAAGAATGTTGCATTTTCCACAATAAGACAAGATTTGCACACTTCCACTGAGTGCGAATCTAGTCATTTCTGCTGATCTTGAATTAAGGCAAAACCAGTTTATTGTCATTTTCAGTAACCCTTTGTTGGAAAATTGGTTATTGGTAAAGGCAGGTAAGTACCTACACTTAGTAATAGGCCACTAACACTCACTAGTTCCAGTTAGGTCTCAATAAGTTAACCTCTGCTTAACCCTTGGTAGCTTGGCAACGAGCAACAAGGCTTAACTTAGGAGACGTGTGTGAAGCATTGAAAAATCACAAAACAGTAAATATGTAAAACACAAAACACAATAAAAATCCAACTCCAATTATAAAAATAGATTACATTTTTATCTTTAAAATGACACCAAAATGATTCAAATAGGATAAGAACTGAAGACATGAATTTTTAAGAAATAAATGTTTTTAGCGCATAGACACAAAAAGCGCCAATCTGGATACCTGGTCACACTCGCCCGGGCCAAAGTCAAACTTTGAGGCCGACCGTGATGGAGACCTGCTCAGCTGCAGCAAGCAGGAGGCCTTGGTCAAATCTTACCTTTCGAACTTAGGGTCATATTTATAATGCCCTAGGGCCAACTTGTGCCACATTAAAGTAATTCTTATTGACGTTAATATGGCCAAATGAGGTCAAAATCCTGCACCGTATTTACAGAGTGGCACAATGCATGCATTGCACTACTCTGTAACTCTTTGTGCTACATTATGCCTGCACCAGACATAATGTATGCAAACGGGGCGTTCCCCCGTTAGGGGAGCCGGAAAATTGGTGTAAGGAAATCTATGAGATTTCCTTGTGCCATTTTTAACAGCACTTTTAACACCTGCTTAAGAGCAGGCACTAAAAGATGGCTTAAATTCTTTAGAATGGGGCACTATGTACTCTGCAGGAGTAGTGTCAATCCATTTGGCGCTACTCCTGCAGAGTACATCAATAGCGTCATGAAAAATGATGCTATTGCCCCCTACCCTGAGCCATAGTGCACCGTATTTTAAATATGGCGCACACATGGTGATGGGAGGGGGTTGCTAAGGGGCGCAGGGAAAATGGCGCTGCACTCGGTGCAGAGCCACTTTCCATAAATCTGCCCCAGTCTTTTTCTTGGAGATTTTTCTCTCCAAGAAGAAGTTACAAATCTGATCCGACCTCCCTGGAGCCCTATTTGGCTACGCATCACAGGAGACCTCGGTGAAGAATTCTACTTTCGGACTTCCTGGAAGTCTGGGGCTCATGGGCTTTTCAGCGGGATGAACCTGCAAGTCAGGCGGGTCACATTCGACGTGACCCGGCATGACTCACGACATTGGGTTGGTCCCTTTATGGAGCTTTTTTCCCAAATTTCTCCAATCTTCTCCAAACGTCTGGATTTTACACTGAGCACATGCCATGGGACTCTTTAGAAGTGGCCAGGCACCATCAGAGTCAGGTAAACACCAGCATAAGTGAAAAATGGGAGCAAAAAGTCAGGGGGCTTCTGCAATCAGCCCAGTTTTCCCACACCCTTCGGCTGATGCCCGACTATTTTCCTTTCAAAGGCATTACTTCATGCTATCTTCTAAGCAGGAAAAGATTTTGGGCCATATTTATACTTTTTGACGCAAAACTGCGCTAACGCAGTTTTGCGAAAAAAAATTAGCGCCGGCTAACGCCATTCTGAAGCATCATGCGGGCGCCGTATTTATTCAATGACGTTAGCCGGCGTTAGCTGCCGGCGCTGTCTGGTGTGCGTTAAAAAAAACGACGTACACCAGGCAGTACCAGCGTAGGGGGAAAATGGCGTATGGGCGTCCACAAATGGTGCAAGTCAGGCTGAGGCAAAAAAATCGCCTCAACCCGATTTGCGCCATTTTTTTACGATGCCCAACCCCCATTGAAATGACTCCTGTCTTAGCAAAGACAGGAGTCATGCCCCCTTGCCCAATGGCCATGCCCAGGGGACTTCTGTCCACTGGGCATGGTCATTGGGCATAGTGGCATGTAGGGGGGCACAAATCAGGCCCCCCTATGCCACAATTTTTTTAAAAAAAAAATACTTACCTGAACTTACCTTAATGTCCCTGGGGTGGGTCCCTCCATCCTTGGGTGTCCTCCTGGGGTGGGCAAGGGTGGCAGGGGGTGTCCCTGGGGGCAGGGGAGGGCACCTCTGGGCTCAGAATGAGCCCACAGGTCCCTTAACGCCTGCCCTGACCCAGGCGCTAAAATCCGGCGCTAATGCAGGTTTTTTAGACCCGCCCACTCCCGGGCGTCATTTTTGCCCGTGAGTATAAATACGACGCATATGCATCTGAGTCATTTTTTAAGACGGGAACGCCTACCTTGCATATCATTAACGCAAGGAAGGTGTTCACGCAAAAAAATGACGCTAACTCCATGAACTTTGGCGCTAGACGTGTCTAACGG
Source organism: Pleurodeles waltl (assembly GCF_031143425.1). Lineage (NCBI taxonomy): Eukaryota > Metazoa > Chordata > Amphibia > Caudata > Salamandridae > Pleurodeles > Pleurodeles waltl. The sequence continues at coordinate 846,853,274 of NC_090436.1, forward strand.
CAAAGTATAAATATGGAGTTAGTTTTGCGTCGAATTTGCGTCGAAAAAAACGACGCAAATTCGGTGCAAACGGAGTATAAATATGCCCCTTTATCACTTTGTCTTATATGCCAGACCAGATTAATCCAACCAAAGGGAACAATCGTTACTTTTCACTGAACTTAAATGAACTGCCTTTGAGAAACACTGTACCTTTTTGCTTCTACATAATATATATTCTTTTAATTTTCTCTCATTTACATTCAGCTTGGGAATTAAGTGATGAACTGTAGTCAATATAAACTGAATTGGCAAATGAAGACAGATTTAAGTGACAGTTGAAATAAGATTTATGTCAAAGATGGAATTAACTCAGTAATCAGTGCCATATGTATTGATATATCTCGTTAAACCGCTAAGCACATATTTTATATAAATTTTGTATCTGTATACTTTGTTACCAAAATTATGCAAGTCTCCGCGTTCAAAAACTATTCTACCAGCATGCACCTTTTTTCCAATAAAGTTATTGCTACCAAAGTCGGTGGACAGCATATAGGTGGTAAACAAACTAGTAAATCTATATAACAAACAAACAGATAAAGCTTTGAAACTATTTTTCAGGTACAATTGAAACATAATTTTAGAACCAAGCCACTCCCTTGTTATGTTTTATCTCTCAACTTTGTCGCATATGCCATTTCCATATAGCTACCAACAAGTTCGATCACTACAAGTCAGACAATTTAACAAAGTAAACAAAACATACATTCAAACCACAAGCAAGGGGAATTAAAAGAGAGGCAACAGACATATATTGTTTAGAACAGTGTTCCCAGCCTTTTGACTCTTGAGGACCCCCACGGAATCACTACTGGAAGCCGAGGACCCCCAAGCAATTTGTATGTTTTAAATTTCAAACATTAAAACTGTAATTCACACAAATTTAGGATCACGTACACACCAAATAATTTCTCGAATTACTAAAATTTTATTATTTTATATTGAAAAATATGCAAAAATGCAAACATTCGAATGGGAACGTTGATGCTGCATCTCGGTACTAACATTTCAATGTTTGGTTTTATTTTGGAAAGTTGACTTCTTGGGTCAGATTCTACAATCCCCAAACAATTTCTGTATTTATTGTTAGGTATATAAGATCTGAGAAAGCTTTTGCATATACATGTGTGGTGGAGACAGGAAGTAACACTCTCAAATACGCCATAGTCCCTCTGTCACCTGAATTTAATTTGTTTTTATAGCACCTCACATACCACTGTAGAATGTTAGAGTACTTTACATCACATACATACAAAGACAATGAATTATACCTGTGTAGTTTTACATTAAGCAAAAGGGACTACAAGGTGCATAATTCACATGTCATCCATACTGGTAGGCATTTTCTATGAGTGCTTGGTCTGGAGAAGCACAAGCTCAACATAACGCAGTGGTTATTATTGACTTTAATAATAATGATATATTTCTGCACAAACAAACCTTTTTTTAGCAGCATCAGGATAATGAAATACTCTGAAAATAACATTACTTTCTAACTTATGCAATGCAGTTTGCATGTAGCTCTTTCATGGCAGTTCATTGCTCACTGTTCTTGATTACGATTGCAACTTATGAACTGCACAGTAACAAAATAATCTCTGTGACAAACACAGTAACCCAATGTGCTTTCCACATAAAATACTCTCTGTTGATGTGCATGACGCATGTTCTTTGCAGGAGACATATTAACCATCTGTGCTGCCATCTCTCTCCAGCAGGTACATTAATCATCAGAGTTATCTTAACCCTATTATTTTTGCCCCAAAACTGCTGGATACACGAAGAACTTCGCAGTGCTTTTAAAACTGCTGCACAAATGAAGTAACAAATATGAAAACACTCATGTGTTTCTGGCGAGAGGCCCCAGCTGGAGAAGTACCTTCCTGCCTAGGCTTTGAGATGCCTGTGGAACACCCAGGGAATGTGTCACAGACCCCAGGAGGTCCACGGACCACAGGTTGAGACCCGCTGCTCTAGTAAGTTTTGATAAGGGTCCCTCAGGATGACACTATACACAACAGGTGTTAAAGATATGCAGTGAAGAAGAAGTCAAAGAGCCTAGAACAAGATGGCTTTATCTTAGAACACCTCCTGATGCCAGAAAACAAAATTAGCAGGGAATGTTCACAAGCACTAATAATTGTGGCCTGGAAGAAATGCGTGTGGCCAGAAGAAATAGTAGACTGATGTTTCCACAGCTGTGGCCAAGTTGGCTCTGACACTTAAAGGCAGGTAGGAGCTCCTGGAAGCTCTAGGCAAGAGAAGGCAAGGCTGTAATACTCCAGCCAAAGAAACAGTAGCTGGCTCCCCTGAGGGTTGCTCACATGACACTCATCATTGAAGCAGTAAGTGTGACAAAAATGGTAGCAGCCCACTGCTATATGGGTGCAGAAGATTTCAGAAGCACAGAAAGGAGCCATTAAAAGCCAGGGTTAGACTGGCTTTTGCAACAAAAGCACAATTACATGCTAGTGCAGAGAACCAGGGCAGAGAATGCTACACTAGAACAGACAGGAATAAGGTCCTTTGACCTCAAAATTGATACATTCACAAGCTGCCTGAATGAGAATAAGGATTGTCTGGCATTGAATAGGCCAAAAGCCACATCTCAAAAACAGAGGATATCGCTGCCAAGCTAACTAAAGCATTGAAGAACATGGCTAGCGAGCTGGAATGAATTCCGCAATAACTTTTCAAAAAAGGTTGGAAGACAGCTGAGGTATAGCCTCCATATAATTGTGTTGGACCTGACATCTTTATAGTGGTTGTTACATAAATTAATATTGGAGGTTAGCACTCCATTGTGGAAGTCTAACCTGCTTAGGTTCTAAAAGGAAAGTTGAGATTTGAAAAGGATGGACTGGTGGAGGTGGATGTGGAGAGGTTGTGTAGTGGGTAAGATGTCTATACAGCCTGTACTTCTAATCTATAATAAAAGTAATTTGCTTCAAAAATCCAACTTGTGACACTGTGCGACGAGTGGAACAAACTCTGTGGAGACTAACATCTCAACATCGGCATGGTATTTACATTTACGGATTGTTTTTTTTTTCTTTATGTACGTGAGGCACTTTTAAAGAAGCGACTGCCAATTGCTGTCTTCGAGCGAATATATTCTTACTTTTGTCAATCTGAAGTTTCTGGTGTTGTGTAGGAGTCCTGGGTGTTTCGGGTCTGGCATTTTATGAGCAAAGACTAAGAAAATGTGAATTCCGGTTCCTTAGCAACGTGTCATTGAAATTTCCCTGACACGCTTCCTAAGAAACGAGGACCGCTGCCTGGCAACGTCTCAACGCAACGTAATCTCCAATTACCTGGCAACACATCGTTGAGTCATTCCGATGTGCTTCCCCAGACACGAAGACTCTTACCACTGCCTAGCAACAACTAGACGCTAGGAGCCTCGTAGTGACACAATGCAGAAATTCTGCGATAGGCACACACTGTGTGTTAAACTTGGTATTTGCCTGTTGCGCTACTTCATACTGCGATAGGCACGCATATGTATATACATAAAAGATAAATACGGAGCAGGTTTTCTGCGATAGGCATGCACTGATTATTAAATTTGGTGTTTGCCCGTTGCACTGATGCATACTGCGATAGGTACACATGAAAAATCAATTCTTAAGCAAGGAGGTTCACCAACATATCTGGCCTATCTACATATGGCGATAGGCACGCTTATAAACCTTTCGTCCTCATCTTTAACCTACAATATATTATATACTAAATATATATATATAGATATATATCTCCTGACCTGTTTTGGCCAGGTAATACACTCCCCGCGCGCACAGCACCACCGAGTCGTGCCCGTGTCTCCCCCTCCCCGCCCTCGCTACTTCTAGGGATCGAGGCCCTCCTGGACCCGATCTGCTAGAGTGTTTTTCTCTAGTTTTTCCACTCTGTCTGTCTGTCTTTTTCTGCCTTTTCTGCTTTTTCTGCCTGTCTCGGCTTTTTCACTCTTTGCCTCTTGTACCTTTTTTTAACTTTCGGGCCTTTTGCTCTCTTTCACTTTTTTCAAGTTCTGCGCCTTTTTCCCCACTCTCTCCCGCTCCCCCGCCCCCCAGCACCCACATTCGACCGTGCTTCCTGCCTCCCAGCTGCTCCCCCCTCCCTTCTTAATGGCGGTCGCTGCGTGCTAAGGTGAGTGTCTCCTGACCTGTTTTGGCCAGGTAATACACTCCCGCATGCACAGCACAACTGAGCCGTGCCAGGGTCTCCCCCTCCCCACGCTCGCTGCTTCTAGGGATAGAGGCCCTCCTGGACCCAATCCGCTAGAGGGTTTTTCTCTGGGTTTTCCACTCTGTCTGTCTGTCTTTTTCTGCCTTTTCTGCTTTTTCTGCCTTTCTCGGCTTTTTCACTCTTTGCCTCTTTCACCTTTTTTTTTACTTTCGGGCCTTTTGCCCTCTTTCACTTTTTTCAAGTTCTGCGCCTTTTTTCCCGCTCTCTCCCGCTCCCCCGCACCCCCATTCACCCACGCCTCCCAGCTGCTCCTCCCTCCCCCCTCCCTTCTTATTGGCGGTCACTGTGCGCTAAGGTGAGTGTCTCCTGACCTGTTTTAGCCAGGTAATACATTCCCCGCGCGCACAGCACCAACGAGCCGTGCCCGTGTCTCCACCTCCCCGCCCTCGCTGCTTCTAGGGATCGAGGCCCTCCTGGACCCAATCCGCTAGAGTGTTTTTCTCTGGTTTTTCCACTCTCTCTGGCTGTCTTTTTCTGCCCTTTCTGCTTTTTCTGCCTTTCTCTGCTTTTTCACTCTTTGCCTCTTTCACCTTTTTTTAAACTTTCGGGCCTTTTGCCCTCTTTCACTTTTTTCATGTTCTGCGCCTTTTTTCCCCGCTCTCTTCCGCTCCCCCCACCCCCCGCAGCCCCATCTGCCTGCGCTTCCCGCCTCCCAGCTGCTCCTCCCTCCCCCCTCCCTTCTTAATGGTGGTAGCTGCATGACCACGCAGCGGGCGCGCCACTGGTGCCGAGGCAAGCCCGTCTGTGCCCCGTCTGCGCCCAGCGCCAGAACCCCTGGACCCTGCAACAGCCACATCACCAGCCTCTGCTACGACGCTGGCACCCTCCTCGCAGTCAACACTGGCCGAAACACCACCTGCTTCCAGGCCACTCCGAAAAGCACACACGGACCTTTCTCCTGCCACAACTGCAGCTTCACCTGCGTCAGAGCCCATAACCCTCCCAGGACCAAGACCAACTAACTCCGCTGCATACTCCTCAAAACTCGCTCCACACGCAAGCACGCCATCGAGCTCTGGGACCTGCTCGACTCCACCACCCCAGACGTAGCCTTCCTAACCGAAACCTAGTGGAGCAACTCCTCAGCGCCTGACATCGCCATAGCCATTCCGGACGGGTACAAGATCTCCCGCAGAGACCGCACCAACAGAACCGGAGGAGGCATAGCCATCGTCCACAAGGCCACCCTCAAAGTCAAGACCCACCTGGACGACTCACTCAGCTCCGCCACACTCCTTCACTTTCAAATCCACACCGACCCCAACATTACCCTCAGAGGAACACTCATCTATAGACCTCCTGGACCCAGGGCACTATTCAGTAACGCCATCGCCGACCTTGCCAGCACCCAGGCACTCGCCTCCACGGACTACATCCTCCTCAGGGACCTGAACTTTCACCTCGAAAACAATAACGACATCAACTCCACCACCTTGATCGACTACCTCGCCAACCTCGGCCTCAGACAGCTTGTCAACGCACCCACCCACACAGCCGGACACACTCTAGACCCCATCTTCTCCACTAGCGGCCACGTCACCTTCAGTCGCACCACCGAACTCTACTGGACCGACCACCACTGCATCCATTTCACCTTCAAGAAACAAACACCACCTCACCGAACAACCACCCCGTCGACGCTGGAGCAAAGTCACTGAAGATCAGTTCACCAACGCCCTAGCCCAGAAACCATCCACCGACCCCACCAACCCTGACATCGCCGCCCACAACCTCAGGCTATGGATCAACAACTGCACCAACCACCTCGCACCACTCAAGAAATCCTCCAACAACCAAACTAACAAAAAAGCCACCTGGTTCACCAACGACCTCCAAGTCTCCAAACGCAACTGCCGTAAACTGAAGCAAAAATGGCTCTACGAACGCACACCCAACAACCACACAGCACTCAAGGACGCCACACGCAGCCATCACCAACTCCTCAGGCTAGCAAAAAGATCCTCCTTCAAAACCCGCCTGGAAAACAACGCTCACGACTGCAAAGAACTTTTCAACATCGTGAAGGAGCTCTCCAGCCCCAGCGCCACCGTCAACGACATCCCCCCCTCCCAAGAACTGTGCGACACCCTAGCCACCGCCTTCCACCGAAAGATCGCTGACATCCATGACAGCTTCAACACCTCTACCATCTCTAACACGCCTGTCCTGCCCTCCACGAACTCCACCCGCACCAACCGCCTGACCTCCTGGACCAGCATCAATGACGACAAAACTCGCAAGACCATGAACTCCATCCACTCCGGATCACCATCAGACCCCTGCCCACACCACGTATTCAACAAAGCAGACACAACCATCGCACCACACCTACGGAAGGTCATCAACATCTCCTTCGAAACAGCAAGGTTCCCGGAAAGCTGTAAACACGCCGAAATCAACGCCCTACTCAAAAAACCAAAGGTGGACCCCAAACACCTGAAGAACTTCGGGCCCATCTCCCTGCTCCCATTCCCGGCAAAGGTCATTGAGAAAATCGTCAACACACAACTCACCCGTTACCTCGAAGACAACAACATCCTCGACTCCTCCCAGTCCGGCTTCAGACGAAACCACAGCACCGAGACCGCCCTCCTCGCCGCTACAGACGAAATCAGAAGCCATCTCGACAATGGAGAAACATCAGCCCTCATCCTCCTAGACCTGTCAGCTGCCTTCGACACAGTCTGCCACCACACTCTGAAAATCCGCCTCCACGAAGCAGGGATCCAAGAACAAGCCCTCGACTGGACCACATCCTTCCTATCCAGGAGAACCCAGAGAGTCCGCCTCCCCCGTTCCAATCCGAAGCCACCAACATCATCTGCGGCGTACCCCAGGGCTCATCCCTCAACCCGACGCTGTTCGACATCTACATGGCCCCCCTCGCACAAGTGGCCCGTTAACACAACCTCAACATCATCTCCTACGCCGACGACACCCAACTCATCCTCTCCCTCACAAAGGACCCACACACTGCCAAAACCAACCTCCACGAGGGCATGAAGGCCGTCGCCGACTGGATGAGAAGCAGCCGGCTGAAACTGAACTCGGACAAAACGGAGGTTCTCATCCTTGGGCCCACCCCCTCCGCCTGGGACAACTCGTGGTGGCCAGCCTCGCTGGGTACCCCGACATCAACCGACCACGCACGTAACCTCGGCTTCATCCTCGACTCATCCCTCTCCATGTCAAAACAAGTCAACGCCATCTCCTCCTCCTGCTACAACACCCTCCGCATGCTTCGCAGAATCTACAAATGGATCCCAACCGAAACAAGAAAAATAGTAACTCAGGCCCTCGTCAGAAGCAGGCTCAACTATGGCAAAGTACTCTACGCAGGCATCCCGTCCAAACACCTGCAATGCCTCCAACGCATCCAAAACGCATCCTCCCGACTCATCCTCAGCATCCCCCGCCGGAGTCACATCATCCCCCACCTGAGAGTCCTACACTGGCTTCCCGTCGACAAGACGATCACCTTCAAACTCCTCACCCACGCACACAAAGCACTTCACAACACCGGACCAGCCTACCTGAACAACAGACTCAGCTTCTACACCCTCACCCGGCAACTCCGCTCCACCAACTTCACTCTCGCCTCCTTCCCCCGCATCCGGCGCAGATCCTCCGGCGGAAGATCTTTCTCCTACCTCGCCACGAAGACCTGGAACACCCTCCCGTCTGACCTAAGACAGATCCAGGACCTGCTCACCTTCAGAAGACACCTTAAGACCTGGCTCTTCGAGCAGTAGCAGCACCCTCTCCCCCCCAGCGCCTTGAAACCCTCACGGGTATGTAGTGCGCTTTATAAATAGATTGATTGATTGATATATTATTTTTTTTGTTTGCATGTTGGCCAATTTTACCTACAAGGTTAAAATGCAAAATGTTACAGCTCCTCCATTTTTCCTATCGATTCCAGGGGATCCACCTATAAAGTGTGTAAAATGGAAAAACGTTTTTGAAAGATACTCCTGGGTATGTGGTACCTCATTGAGTGCTGAAAGAAGAACTGCATTGTTGCTGCAGTATCTTGGGACAGAAGGTCAAGAGGTATTTGATCATCTTCCTGATATTCCTGACAATGAAGCTGTTAATTTAAATGAATATGAAACCTGTATTAGAAAGCTAGATTAACATTATTCACCAAAAGTTAGTACCATTCTGGAGAGGTACTATTTTGGCAAAAGAGTACAGAACGAGGGTGAATCTATTCAAAATGACAGAACTTATGTTAGACGTTTGGCTTCTTTGTGTAAATTTGGTACAGTGGTTGATGAGAGAATTCATGATCAGTATATGCTGGGTTGCAATATTGACAAAATACGAAACGGACTGTGGTTACATGATGATCCTCACATAGATAAGGTTATAACTCTTGCAAAGAAAATTGAGCACTCCATAAAGAGTGTTGAAGTGATGAAAAAAGAGGGTAACAACGATGTCAATCTAGTAGGAGGGGATAAAACTAAATATAATAAGCTCATACATAAAGAGTCTATACAAAGTAAAACAAGAAAAAAATGTTACAGGTGTGGCAAAGAAGGTCACTTTGCCAATGACAAGATATTTCCAGCTCTTAATAGTTCTTGTTTATTTTGAAAAAAGAAGGGGCACTTTTCATTGGTGTGTAGATTGAGAAAAACTAAGCAAGCTGTGAATGAAGTAGGTGATTGAGCTCGTGAAGATGAAGGTATTCCTGACTTTGAGTGTGGACAGGTAGTTGTACAAGTTACTGATAACAATTTTAGTGGTCCTTTAGATTACATTTACGTAAGAATGAAAGAAAACCAAGGTACTATTCGATTCTGGAGCTAAAATCACCATAAGTGGTAACACATTTTATGAGAAAGAACTTAGGGGGAAAATCAGATTATTAAAACCTGATATTAGACCTTGTGCTTAGGGGGGAGAACCAATTGGTCGGTATTTCTTTTTTTTTTTTTGATGGTTGAATATGATCAACATTACACATCAGGGAAGATTTATGTGTCCAGGAAAGGTGACAGCATCATAAGTTGGTGGCATCAAAAAGATCTAGGAGTAATGCTGGACCCTAATAGTTCTCCACCCATTATAGTGAAGAAACAACAATGTATGAACAAGGTCGAAAATGTTGATCCTCTTCTGAACTACTGACTGAATTATATACAGAGTTCTCTAGCGTTTTCAGAGATAAAATAGGGTTTATGAAAGGATATTCTCACAAAATTAGGTTGGTTCCCGGAGCTGTGCCTTTCTGTAGCAAAGTCTCCAGTATTCGGTTTGCAGTAAGGAGTGAGTTACAGTCAGAGTTGGAAAAATTAAAGGAACAGGGTGTGATAGAAGATGTGGAAGGGATGGAATGGTTGACCCGATTGTGAAAGCGAGGAAATCCACTGCACACTGGAAGAATAAGCTTATGGCCCTCATTATGACATTGGCGGTAACACCACCAACAGGCTAGCGGTAATTACCGCCAAATTATGACCATGGCAGTGATACCACCATGGACAGCCAATATACAACACCAACCGCCAGGTCGTTAACACCACTGACCACGGCGGTAGCCACCTACAGCCAGGCCGAAATCAAGGTACCGCCCACCATATTATGACTTAGTAAACCGCCAGGATTTCAGGGGGCGGTGCCAGCGTCATCAAAAGCCTGGCAGAAACAGTACAGAAAACAAAACACTCACCATCAGAGACACAGAGGACTCCGCGGCCGCCATGGAACCGGAATTCCAAGTATTTCCGATGCTTTACCACCCCATGGCCATCCTGGAGCACCAACGCTCATGAAGACGATGACAGTCAGTACAGCCGCCTAGCACACAAGGGAGGGAGGGAGGAAAAGGAGAGTGACACACACACATGCACAACACACACCATACACAGAACCTGCTGCAGAGTAAAACGACTGTCACAGGACCCAGGATCAAATGATGCAAGGACCACAATTCTAAAGTATGAACACTGTAATTTGCTGCCACCAGCCACCATAATGGATCATGAAATTAAAATGCAAACAGCAATGTACAGATTGGGACACTGGCCAGCCCAATGTACCAAAGGCCACATGGCCACAGGGCATAGTCCAAGCCCCAACTTGACTCCTGACAACATTTGGACTCCACAACACTCTCTGGAGTGGAGTGAAAGGCCACAGTCTCTGGAGTGGGTAACATGCCCACTGGTTCTGGAGGGGGCTCCTTGCCCAACAGTCTCTGGAGGGGAGTGAAGGGCCACAGTCTATGGAGGGTGGGCTACATGACCTCAGACTGTGGAGGAGGCTCCTTGGCCTCTGAAGGTGCAGGGGGCCCTTTGGGTTCCTCTGCTGATGGAGGGGGCTCCTTGCCCTCTGCAGGTCGAGGGAGCTCTTTGGGTTCCTCTGCTGGTGGAGGGGAATCCTTGCCCTCTGCTGGTGGAGGGTGTTAGTTGCCCTCTGCAGGTGGAAGGGGCTCTTTGGGTTCCTCTGCTGGTGGAGGGGGCTCCTTGACCTCTGCTGGTAGAGGGGCTCCTTGCCCTCTGCAGGTAGAGGAGGCTGACTTTCTTTGGTGGTGGAGGGGGATCCTTGGCTTTCTTTGGTGGTAGAGGGGTATCCTTCGGTTTCTGAGGCGGTGGAGGGGGAGCCTTGTGTTCCCTCTTGTGACAGGCCCCCTTAGCTTTTGTCATGTGACTTGTGTCCTTGCCTACACTGACCCCATCCTGTGTACTTTAGGTTTTGCCACCCTAGTCCTCCCTTTCAGAGGCGGAGGTGTGGACTTACTAGGAGTGGCTGCCGTCACAATCAAGGGTCCCTTAGTGCCAAAAGCAGTTTTTATGCTGGGAGCAGAGGAAGGCTATTTTGCAGAGGTGCTGGACAGGGTTGTTGGGACCCTCCTCTTACAGGCAGGAGGGGGAGGGAAGAGGTCAAGATGGGCAAGGAAAAGCTTCTTAGGGACATTGGGGCGAGATGTGGGAGGAGGGATGGGAGTGGGGGTAGAGGGAGTGGTTGTAGGGGGTGTACGTTTACTGGACTTGGGTGCAGGTGAATGGACAGTGTGCGTGTGTGAGGTGGATGGCTGTTGTGTGTCTGAGTGTGATCGTTTGTATCTCCTATGGGGCAGACAGGGTGGGACGGGACAAACAGGACGTGTTGATGGATGTTTGTGGAGGTGTCTTCAGGTGAGGTGGGTGTGCTACTTGATGTGGTGATGGTGGCTGTTGATGCAGTGCATGCAGGTGTGAGTGCGAATGTGACTGTGAAGGAGGGGGAGGAGGAGAGGGAGACAGTGGAGGCAGTGGATGTTGTTGTGTGTGCAACTGTCTGTTGTTTCTTTAAGAGCTTGTGGCTTGAAGTGTGCTGCTGTGCTTGTCTGTGCCACTCTTGTGTGCATGCTTGTCTGTATGTGTGTTTGGGATGGGTTGGGGTTGAGGAGAATGATACTGGGAAGTGGTAGTTAGGGGGACGGTAGGACCAGGGACACCAGCTGCCATCAGAGAGGAGGCCAGAGCCTAGAACGATCTCTGCAGGGCTGCCAAACCACCTTGGATGCCCTCCAGATAGGCATTGTATTGCTGCATCTGGGATGCCAGCCCCTGGATGGCATTCACTATGGTTGACTGCCCTACAGAGATGGATCTCAGGAAACCAATTGCCTCCTCACTGAGGGCAGCAGAGCTCAAAGGGGCAGGGCTTGAGGCAAAGGAGATGCCCATCCTCCTGGGTGAGTGGGCATGGCTAACTCAGTGGGGAGCTACTGGAAGGGGGGGTCTGGTGTGGTGTTGGTGACTGTACCTGTAGCTGGGGTGGTCCTAGAGATGTCCGCCACCACCAGGGAGCTTCCATCAGAGGAGGAGTCAGAGTCAGTGTTGTCACTTCCTGTCCCCACTGTAGTACTCCCCTTGCCCTCTGTCCCACTGGTCCCATTGGCGTCAGTGGACTCTGCCTCCTGGGTCCCGTGGGCTGCAGCTTTCTCACTCACTGGTGCCCCTGCTCCTCCACCAGATGATGCTAATGCACACATGGACAGGATGACAGAAGGAAATGGGGGGGAGAAAGGGAGCACTGGGTCAATTATAGCACCAACACTACAGATGGCATACACATTACCATTAAATACAGGGACCAAGATTGAGCACTATACACCGCACTGGCATTCCATTGCCATCTGCACCCCTCCTGAGACCTACTAAGCCCTGTCTGACATGGAATGCCACCTAGCTAGCAAACAAGATTTTGCTATTCCCCCATTTACCCTGAGCTGGACCACGGAGCAATGTTTTAACTGGCATTAAGGAGCACCTACTGACGACAACCCACCACGAGCATCCTATGCCAGACAACATAGATGTTTGTCAAACACACTGTGCTCACCCCCTTGTGGGTGCTGTAATGCCCTCAAGTGCCCATCCAGCTCTGGGTAGACCACCACAAGTATGCGGGCCATCAAAGGGGTCAGGTTCCGACGAGCACCCCCTTCCTCACTGGGAGGCAATCCCCAGCTGGGCCTCCGTGGTCTTCCAGACCCAGCGTCTCAGGTCCTCCCACTTTTCCTGCAGTGGGTGTTTTGCCTGCTATAGACCTCCAGGGTCCGAACGTCCTTGGTGATGGCATGCCACAATCCCTTCTTCTGATGGGCGCTGAGCTGCAGAGGAAACACAGGAGGACAACATTAACCATAGAATCCAGCCTGTCAAACATGTGGCCCACAAAAACCATTTCCCTTCACACATCACCCGGAGCCCTGCATGTACAGTACCACCAGCCGTACCCCCCACCCAAATGACACACTGCCAGCAAACACACATATCTCCATGTTCCCTTGTCGCATGCATCGTCCCCATGGTGTACTCACCTCTTGGTCTGGTGGCCCATACAGCTGTCCATACAGGGGTAGGACCCCATCCACCAGGCACTCCAACTCCTCTGAAGTAAAGGCAGGGGCCCTTTCTCCTGTCACACAGGCCATGGTAGGCTCCAAACTCAGGTCACAGCAGCACATGCAGTGGAGGTGTTGTCCTCTGAAAGTCAGGAATCAAGGGCCACATGTACATACCTTTTTTCCCGTCGCAAACGGCCTGATTCACAGAATTGGGCCATTTGCGATGAGAAAAAAGCATTTTTGTATGTACAGACCCACTTTTGCGATTCAGTAAAAAGGGTTTGCAAGTTGCAATTAGGAAGGGGCGTTCCCTTCCTAACTGCGAGTCGCAGTGCAATGTATGATTGTTTTGTGACCGCGAATGCAGTTAGCACCAGTCTCAAATTGGTGCTAACCCATTCACAAAAGGGAAGGGGTCCCAATGGGACCCCTTCCCCTTTGTGGATGCATACAAAAACATTTTTTCAGAGCAGGCAATGGTTCTATGGACCACTGCCTGCTCTGAAAAAATGAAAAGAAAACTTTTCATTTTTGTTTTTGAAATGCATTATGTTTTCCTTTAAGGAAAACAGGATGCATTTAAAAAAAAAATACTGCTTTATTTAAAAGCACTCACTGACATAGTGGTCTACTGACTCCAGCAGGCCACCATCCCTTTGAGTGCCACCATTCCCAATAGAGTTGCAAATTGCGAACTACCTCATGAATATTCATGAGGCAGGTCATTTGGGACCCCATTGCGAACTGCAAACATTGTGAAGTACACTGTTGTATATAAAGCTTTTGCGACTCGTAATTTGTGACTCACAAATAAGTCACAAAACTTGGGGTCGTACATCGGGGCCCTAGTGAGGTTATAGTCAGAAAAGGGCAGTCACGTCCGCAGCGGTGTACACCGTCACCACGGCCGGTGATCCTCATTGGACACTGTACTCCAAAGAGCCCCTTGTGAGCCAATAAGGAATAGCATGGCGGTGCAAGACCGCCTGCCGACATGAAGCCCAACACCGGTGGAGTTACATCACTTCCAACTGTCCCTACATACAGGACAGGTGGTGGCCATTTTATGGTGAAGGTCAACATTCCTTAATTGAAAACTGCATCATTGCTGTCAATTGTACATTGCCATTTACATAGTCCAGTTACATACATGGTCAATGTACACTGAAGTGGTAGTTCCATTGCTCTGTGTGTCACTCCCGTCTCAATCTTGTTTCCCGTAGGTACCTACCACTGCAGAGGACTAGGGGGCCAGATCCTGTTTTGCATTTCTTAAATAGCGAATTTTAAGAAATTGCTATTTAAGAAATGCAAAATTGGATGTATGAAAATTGCGAGTTGGTAATAGCGATTTCTTAAAATTCGCAATCGCTATTTCCGAATCGCAATTAGGGAATGGGACTCCATTCATCCCTATGGGCCTGTAGGCCCATAGATGCAAAAGGTTTTCCATTACCTAATTTGCAAATTCTAGTTAGGAACTTGCAAATTAGGTAATGCAAACACCAGGATGCTGGGAGCCTAAGGCCCCCTCTGATGCACCCCCAAAAAATATTTGTGGACATGTGAAGTGCACACATGCCCTGTGGGCATGTGTGCGCCACATGTCATTTTTAAGAATGCATTTATAATGCATTTTTAAAAATTGCACATGCTTACCACCAACTTGGATTTGGTGTGTTTGCATTGCCTAAATGCCCAATTCACATTTAGGAAATGCTTGATACATGTGCTTTGGAAATCACAAATAGGAATTCCCTATTTGTGATTTCCAATTTAGAGAATCACAATTTGTGATTCTCTAAATGGGGTCACAATTTTAAGGAATCGCTATTTTTGTGATTCCTTAAGATTGAACAGCGAATGCCTTTCATACATCTTGAAAGATATTTTTGCATTTGCAAACGGCCAAATTATTGAATTCACACCGTTTGCAAATGCAAAACTGCTTGATACACCTGGCCCAGGAGGAGGAGGCAAGCCCCTGTATAGAGACCCCTTGTGGACTTAGCTACACTGAAGGACAGGCACATTTTACTCACCTATAGACTGGACAGGGCCACAATCACAGAGCTGTGTGTACAATCGTAGCCTGATCTGGTATTTGATATCCGTCAACCCACTGGGATTTCCCCCTCTAGTGCAGGTCATATCAGTGATCCATTTCCTGGCAACTGGCTCTTTCCAAGTGACAGTGGGCTTGGCTGCAGGAATGGCACAGCCAATGTTCTCAATAGTGCTGCCCAGGGTTTTGGCTGCACTGCTGAAACACATGTGCAGCCACATCGCTTTCCCACAAGTGGATGATATGGCCAATGTGAAGGCTGATTTCTATGCAATGGGACATATTCCAAATGTTATTAGGGCCATTGATGGAACACATAAAGCATTTTTCCCCACCCCCAGGCTAATGAACAGGTGTTCAGGAATTGGAAGAGTTTCCACTCCTGCAGTGTGCAAATGGTGTGCCTGGATGACCAGTACATCTCCCACGTCAGTGTCAAGTATCCTGGGTTGGTGCATGACACCTTCATCTTGAGGAATAGCAGCATCCCACATGTGATGGCACAACTACAGAAGCACAGGGTATGGCTAATAGGTGAGTCTGAGTCCCCACCCAATGCATGTCAATGTATAGCTACAGGAGTCATCCCCCATAGAATTGTCCAAGGTTACTGTTTGTCCCTCACTTCTTGCAGGTGACTCTGGCTACCCAAACCTGTCTTGGCTCTTGACCCTGTAAGGAATTCCAGGACAGGGGCTGAGAATAGGAATAATGATGCTCATGGGTGAACCAGGAGAATAATTGCGAGGACCTTCGGTCTCCTGAAGGCCAGGTTCAGATGTCTTCATGTGACAGGTTGACCCCTCTTCTACTCCCCTGAGAAGGTCTGCCAGATAGTTGTTGTATGCTGCATGTTGTACATTGCACAACCTGGCCATCAGACAACATGTGCCCTATCTGCAAGAGGAGGAGGGTGAACATGCTCCTGTGGCAGCAGTGGACCATGAGGACAGTGAGGATAATAAGGCAGAGGATGAGGATGTGGACAACAGGATGCCAGTCATACGGCAGTACTTCCAATAACACAAAGGTAAGATAGTGGAACTGACCATTCCCCTGAATATTTATTTTTCTGTGTGGTTGTGGCATGATGGCAGTCACTTCCTTAACATCCCAACTGACTGTCACCTATGCCTTCCCATTTTGCAGATGTTGGTGTGGTTACTACTGTGAACTAATGGGATGACTACAAACTGCTGCAGGCCATTTTTTGGATAGAATCACAAAGTTCAGGACAATTGCACAAGATGAAACAGTTAAACCTATTACACCTTTTTGTCACATAAAGCACTATCACTCAAGTTGTGTTCAAGGGTGTTTATTGAACAGAAAAATATATAAGGAATAGTGCGCTGGAATGGGGTAATGGTAGAGGTAAATCCAGGATATTGGTCCAGTCTGTTTGAAGCACAGGTCCAGTGTCCAAGGGGCCACAAGAAGGGGAACAATGGCAGTTCAAAGTGGACAAGGTGGCAGAGTGGAACACAAGGGGTACATTCATAAGGGTTATTATTTCCTGGTGGTGGTCTTGGTCTTGGCAAGTGTCTCTGGTGTCTGTCTGGGTCGCAGGGACCGTTTGCGGGGTGTTCACCTTCTGCGGGGGAGGGGTGCTGGTGGGCTGTGGGTCCTGTGGCAGAGCCTCCTGTCTACTAGCTACAGCAGATGTGGAGGGCTATTCAGTTGACTGGCTAGTGGTAGCGACCCACTGGTGTGCTGTGTATTTATTCATTATGTTGGCCATGTCACCCAGCACCACTGCTATGGAGACCATGGTGTTGTTGAGGGCCTGCAATGCTTTCCTGATCTCCTGGTGGTGTTCCTCCTGCAGCCGCTTTTTTCTCCTGCATGATGTCTATCACCTGCAGCCGCTTGTTCTCCTGCAGGATGTCTAGCATCTGACCCATCTTGCCCTGGGATTGTTGGCAAGCCTCCAGGGCATTGGTGAGTGCCTCCTGAGCAGTCGGTTCCCTGGGCCTGTCTTCCCCCGGCGCACAGCTGTCCTCTGTGTGTCCCTGTCCCCCTGTGCCTGTGTCCCTTAAATGGTGTGCCCACTGCCACTGACCCCAGGACCCTGATTGTCTTGGCTGTGAGGTGTGGATTGGGGTCCCTATACAGGTAGGCACACTGCTGATTGACGTGTCCTGGGGGCAGAGGTGTGGGGATTCTGGGTGGCTGCTGTGGTGTTGGATACTGATGGGAAGGTGCAGTGGTGGACTGGGTGTGGGCTGTTGTATCCGACTGGCCAGTGGTCCATGATGGGCCAGGGCGTTCATCCAGATCCAATAGTCCAGAGTTGCTGTCATCACTGGGGGCATCTTCTGGTGGGGGACTGGGTATCCATGGCACCTCCTCGCCGCTAGGATTGGCTGGAGCACCTGTGGGGATGTAAGTTATGTATTATGCTACATGTCTGTGACATATTCTACATCCCTAGCTTCCCCTATATTGTTGCCCTGCCACCTTTGATTGTGTATGGTGATATATTGTGGGATTGTTAGTTCTCCTTGCTGTGCATGTATTGGTGGTGGGTGTGCATGCAGGGCTGGAAGGGATGTTCATGCAGTGGGTATGGCATGCAAGGCTTTGCATTTAGGATTGTTGTTTGTGTTGGTGTACTGTGTAGGATGGAGTGGAGTGATGGGTGTGAGGGTGAGGGGTGGTGTTGGCATACAGGTATAGGGGAATAGGTAGTAAGTATTGACTCACCAGTGTCCAGTCCTCCAGCAACTCCAGTGAGTCACTCAGTATGCAGTATTGCCAAGAATTGCTCCTCCAATGCTGTCAGCTGTTGGGGAGGAGGTGGGGGTCCACCACCAGTCCTCTGGATGGCGAGCTGGTGCCTTGCTGCCGTAGAACGTACCTTCCATATAGGTCATTCAACCTCTTCCTGATGTTGTCCCTTGTTCGTGGATGCTGTCCCACAGAGTTCACCTGGTCCACTATTCTCCGCCATAGCTCCATCTTCCTTGCAATGAATATTTGCTGTACCTGTGCTCCAAACAGCTGTGGCTCTACCCTGACCCGCAACTCCTCATCAGTGAAACTGTGATACCTTTGTGGGGACATGGGTGTTGTGTGATGTGTGTTGTACAGTGGGTGTTTTGTAATGTGGTGGGGTATGGGGTACGTGACGTCTGACTGGGTGTTTGTGGTGTGTGTGTAGTTGTGTCTATCTCAGAAAAGGGTGGTGGGCAATGTGGGTGTGTGTTTTATGGTGCTGTGGGTGGGTGTGTGTGGTGTGTGTATTAGTGTGAGGTATGTGTTTTTAGTTGTGGCCAATGTTGTGTTGTTTTATATTTGGGAGGCCATTCTGACCACACTGATGTATACCGCCAATGTTTTACTGTTATTGAATGTCCGCTGGGGTGATTCGTGGATCAGAATGTGGAGGGCGTTGTTTTGGTCATGTAACGGTATGGGTGTTCATAACGACACTACCTTTGGTCTGGCGAATATGTGTTTGTGGCAGTATTTTGTCGGTTTAGAGTGTGTGCGTCATAATATGGCGAATAGCTGTTCGCCTCCGCAATTGTATGTTGCCCGCCGTCACAGCGGCTATAAGCAGTACTTACCACCAAACTCATAATGGGGGCCTATGTGTGGACCTCTGCAAGCTTAACAGGAGCGTTTTGGTTGATAGATATCCTCTTCCCAATTTGTCTGAATTATTGACAATGTTGTCTGGAGCTAAAATATTTTCTCTGATAGACCTTACTTTGGCCTACCATTAGATAGAGTTGGATGAGTCTTGCAGAAGCCTAACAGCATTTATAACACCTTTTGGTACATATAGCTTTGTCAGACTACCTTTTGGTTTGATTTCAGCAGCCTCAGTTTTCCAGCGTGTAATGGAAACGATTTTGTGTGGAATTGATGGAGTGTGTGTATATCAGGATGATATTTTAGTTTAGGGAAGATATACTGTTGAACACAATGGAAGACTTTGTAAGGTACTAAAGAAAATTTCTGGACACAACTTGACTATTAAAGCAGCGAAGTGCAAATTTGCTGTTGATGCTATTGATTACTTAGGTCACACAATTACGGGTGATGGCATTATGCCCAAAAGATACTTGGTTAACACTATTGAAGACATGGTTTGTCCCACAACAAAAAGAGGAACTGGTGCTGTTCCTGGGTATGGCTGAATATTATAATGATTTTATAAAGTACTTTGCTAGTTCCTGTTTTAATATGAGTCGGTTATTAAAAAAGGGTGTTGAATTTGCATGGTGTGATGAATGTGAGAAAGAGTTCATGGATTTGAAGAAGAATCTGGCAAAGGCACCAAAATTAAAGAATTTTGACCCCCAACGTACAATCCACATTGACTACTGATGCTAGTGGCAGAGGCTGAGGTGCTGTGTTGCAACATGGTGGGTTTGGACCTGAAAACACAATTATTTTCATTTCCAGAAGCTTGACAGGTGCAGAAACTAAATATTCAGTGATAGAGAGGGAAGCACTTGCGGTACATTCGGCTATCAAAAAATTTAAGAAGTTCTTATGTGGAGGTTCATTGGTAGTGAGAACGGGTCGTAAACCATTGTGTGAGGTATTCAGTTACAAGGGAATAGAATCACTAAGTAGGTAGTAAGCCTACAAGAATATGACTTTGTGGTGAAATATGTTCCAGGGGCGGATAATATTTAAGCAGATGTCCTGTCAAGATTGGTGCCGGATTTGAGCAAACAGTGTGATGATGGTATGAGGACTCAAAACTATTTGAGAGCATGTGTGACCTTGATTATGAAATCATATCTGAAGAGAAGTGGCGCGATGAAATCAAATCGGACAGTGTTTTAGTAGAATTCATAAAATTATTACAGGTGGGTTGGAAGTATCAGGAGCAAAGAAGTGTTGAGTGTATAGATTTTTGGGGTGTTAAAGATCAACTGGCATTGGATGAGGGTTTATTAGTCAGAGGCACAAGACTAATTCCCCCGAAGAATTTGAGAAGACTTTTGATAGACACTGCACATAAAAGCCATATGGGCATTTCCAAAACTAAAGAAAGATTGTGATCTTCTTACTGGTGGCCTGGTATGGACATTGAAGCTGAGAGGGTGGTTAGAGATTGTATACAGTGTGCTGTCAGTGAGAAAGCTATGAAACCCAAGGTGCAACCCATGGTAATTAGAAATAGGTATTTGGGCCCATGGCAGGACATTGTGTTGGACATTTTGGGGCCCATTTATAGTGAAAATTCAGTGAATTACGTTGTTGTGGTTGTAGATATGTTTTCAAGGTGGCCTGAAGTGTGTTTTACCATGAACATTGAGACTAAGAATCTAATTGTGTTTTTGAAAGAATTAATAGCTAGGGAAGGAATTCCTTAAACCCTTCTCACAGACAATGGTGCACAACTGGTTTCTAAAGAGATGGAAGACTTTTTGAAAGGGTGTGGTATAAAACATAATAAGGGTGCTTTGTATCATTCTGAGTGCAATGGGATGGTTGAGAGATTTGACTGAGTTATTAGGAGACTATCACCATGGCAAAGAGCAGTCAATTAAACTGGAAACAAGCGTTGGTCAAGAAAGTAGGATTATACAGACACATTCCACACACAACAGCAGGACAAATACTGTTTGCTTTGTTTCGAGGTAGGCAACCCAATCTGATTCTTGAACAAGGCTGGGTAAATAAACCTTTGAGTGTCAGAGGGAAAAATGTAGAAGCTGAAAATTGGGGACATGAAGAACAGGAAAAGATAACAGCAAGTAAACTGAGTTTTGATAGGAGGAACTCTATGAAAGAAACTGTGGTTGGTGTAGGGGATTGAGTGATGATACAAAGACCCATTTTGAGGGATGGTGGAGGAAAACTATCCAAACCTATGGGAGTTTTAAAACTATTCACTACTGCAGTTAAAACTGATAAGCAAATATGGAATTTAAAAAAGTGGTCATGTTCTGTGGGTTATAAGAAGGTGTATGAAAAGACTGATACACATCTTGAAGAAATATTTGAAATTGCAGAGGATGTTATAATATCTAAGAAAGATGCAGTGAATGACGATGAAGACAAACATACAGCTTTGAGGAATCAAACAGGAACATCAAGATTCTGTTACATCTTAAGGACTACAAGCTAAACTGATGGTTACAGAAATTGTTATGTAAAATACTGTTCAGGGAATACTAGTTTAGCAATTACATATGATCTTTATTAGTTGTAGTGTGAATAGTAATAATTACATTTTAGTGTGCTATGTAAGGGAAATGTGTTATATATATTAATAACATTGGAGACCAGCACTCCATTGTGGCACTCTGCCCTGCTTAGGTTCTGAAAGGAATGTTGAGATTTGAAAAGGGTGGACCGGTGGAGGTAGGTGTGAAGAGGTTGTGCAGTGGGTGAGATGTCTATACAACCAATATTTCTAATCTATAATAAAAGTAATTTGTTTCAAGAATCCAACTTGTAACAGTGGTCTTTCCCCCAACATTTTGCCTGCCTCCATCCATTTTTCTGATCTTGTTTTTGCTGGTTTTAGGACTCTGCAAACTTTACCACTTCTGACCAGTGCTAAAGTGCTTGTGCTGTCATCCCTAAACATGGTAACATTAGCTCCTACCAAATTGGCATATTTAGTTTACCTTTAAGTTCCTAGTAAAGTGCACTAAGGCCCATATTTATACTTTTTGACGCACAACTGCGCCAACGCAGTTGTGCGTCAAAAATTTTACCGCCGGCTAACGCCATTCCAACGCGCCATGCGGGCGCCTTATTAATGGAATGACGTTTGCCGGCGCTCCGGACTGGTGTGCGTAAAAAAAAAAGACTCACACCAGGCAGCGCCGGCGTATGGGAAAATGGGGGTTGTGCGTCAAAAAACAGTGCAAGTCAGGTCTGAGGCAAAATTCAGGCCTCAAACCGGATTTGCACCATTTTTATTGACGCCCAACCTCCATTGAAATGACTCCTGTCTTAGCAAAGACAGGAGTCATGCCCCCTTGCCCAATGGCCATGCCCAGGGGACTTATGTCCCCTGGGCATGGCCATTGGGCATAGTGGCATGTAGGGGGGCCCAAATCAGGCCCCCCTATGCCACAAAAAAAATCAGGAAAAAAATACTTACCCGAACTTACCTTTACTTCCCTGGGATGGGTCCCTCCATCCTTGGGTGTCCTCCTGGAGTGGGCAAGGGTGGCAGGGGGTGTCCCTGTGGGCAGGGGAGGGCACCTCTGGGCTCCTTCCGAGCCCACAGGTCCCTTAACGCCTGCCCTGACCCAGGCGTTAAAAACGGCACCCATCAGGCTGTGCGGCGTTTTTTAAGGCCTGCCCCCTCCTGTGCATCAAAATGACATCAGAGTATAAATAAGGGGCACAGGCCTTAAAGTCATTTTTTGGAAGGGAACGCCTACCTTGCATATAATTAACGCAAGGCTGGTTCCCCCTTCCAAAAAATGACGCACACGGTAGAATTTTGACGCCCACGGGGTCGGACGTCAAAGTATAAATATGGGGCAGGGATTGCGCCGATTGTGCATCAAAAATTTTGATGCACATTCAGCGCAAACAGAGTATAAATATGCCCCTATATGTGCCCAGGACCTGTAAATTAAATGCTACTCATGGGCCTGAAGGACTGATTGTCCCAGCCATTTATGTAGTCCTTTGACCATGCCTCAGGCCTGCCATTGCAAGTCCTCTGTGTGCAGTTTTACTGCCACTTCAACTTGGAATTTAATGCTACATGGCACGCCTTAAGCTCCTCTTTCATTACATATGTCACCCCAAAAGTAGGCCTTAGGTAGCCTGTAGGGCAGGGTGCTATGTGAGTAAAAGGCAGGACATGCACTTGTAAGTTTTACATGTCCCAGTCATTTTTCACTATTGTGAATTCTGCTCCTCTAATAGGCCAGCATTCAAAATTCCCTTATATACTTTTAAGTGGCAATTTCGGATCTGAAAGGAGTAACATTGTCATGTTTGGTATGATTGGAATGGTAGTGAGAAATCCTGCTTACTGGTGAAGATCGACTTAACATTAATATTTTAGAAATGCCACTTTTAGAATGTAGGCATTTCTCTGCACTTACTGCTCTCTGAGCCTTACTGCCTGTCTCCAATCCATATCTGGTCTGTGCTGGTTGACAGCTCCCCCTGTGCATTCCACCCAGACAGCCATAAACACAGGACACTCAGCTGCATCTGCATTCATCTGCATACTGATGGGTCTTCCTGGGCAGAAAAAGTGAGGGCCCGCACTTTCAATTCAAAAGGTAGTGGCTTGACCCCACACAAAGGTCTCATTACCCCCCCTATACATCTCCTGGCAGACAAGTGTGGGTTGAATAGGGAGGTGGTGCACATCAAAACCACTCTTTAAAGTCTCCTGCAGTATAAAGGCACATTTTGGTATGTATACTGGGTCTTTGACCCCTGAAAAATCAGACACTTCTGAACCTACAACTGGACTCTGTCAGAAGGCCTGCATTGCTGCTCAAATAACTCAACTGGACTGCTTTAATGAAAGGACTGCTCTTCTGCTTGTTGTCCTGCTGTCTGCTGCTTCCTGACTGCAGGAAGGATGTTGCCTTCCCACCACAAGTGATCTCCAAGGGCTTATCAGCTTGCCTCCTGTTTAAAAGTCCTAGGGCCATCAAAGACTTCACCTAAAACAGAACATCCAAGCATCAACATGCTGCACAAGAAAAGTCGGCGCAAAACCTGTCTTGCAGCTGAAAAATTGATGCAACACCTGCAGAATTGACACAGCACCTGTCTCACAGCTGAAAACTGATTCAACATCTGCAGAATCGACAAAGCCCCTGTTTCACTGCAATTCCATCATCACAGCGCATTTGGACTTTCCACGCATGGTGCGTGGGTGCCAGTTCTTCACTGACTCTGCACTTCAGTGAGGAACTGAGGTTACGTGTCTGGAAATCAACACCTCACCTTTCCTGCAAGGACAAAGTCAGTGCATCACCTCCCCTGCCAGGAAGGAACTGACACATTGTCTCAGCTACATGGGAAGAATCAAAGCATCACCTTCTATGAGCAGATAGGAATCAAGACATCACTTTGCTTTCCAGTGCCTCACCTCTCCTGTGGCCTGCATCATCTTTGTTTTTGATGCAGCCCAGGTTCTTTGGGCTAAAGAGATACATCCATTGATTCCTATGGATTAAGAACTACTTTGTCAGTTTGGTCCTCTTTTATTTAAATAAATATTATCTGTTTTTCTGAACTGGTGTGGAGTACTTTTTATGGTGTTTTCACTGTGTTACTGTATGAGTTATTGCACAAATGCTTTACATATTGCCTCTAAGTTCAACATGCCTGCTCTACGGCAAGCTACTGGAGGGTGAGCACAGGATAATTTAGGTTGTGTTGTGACTTACGCTGAATAGGAATGTGGTCCCAACTTGGAAAGGGCGCATACCTCTGCGAACTAGAGAGCCAATTTCTATCACCCAGGTGGGACCTGGCACCCCTACCAAACCACAGGAAATGCGGCATGAGGCCACAGGAAGGCAAAACAAATGGAAAAACTCAGCACAGCTCTCCCCGGCACAGTTGGAGAGTCACTACTATAAAATTCACTGCAGTTGGGGAAACTCATCCTACAATAGTTTGTGTAGCCTACTGTTCCCAACCAATTTTTTCCGAAATAGTTGCCTGTGGTGGTCCTAGGACGATGGGACACTTGTCCTAGGAAAATGGGACAACCACCACATTATTCCATACCATGAGCTCTTTCTCCTTGGATCATCTTCTAGGTCCTCACTTTAAAATTTGGGGGGTAAAATCATCACTAGCTCTGGTTTTACCTACATTTTTAAGTTCTCTCATATCTGGAGGTTTTGCTCTACAGCTGGGAGGGATTCAGTTTTAGAGGCTTTGTGTATAGTTACATTTTAGGAGGACTGGACTGCCTGGAAATGTGGAATTCACTATACCCTAAGCTATCTAGAGGCTGAATGTATGGTTATACTGCAGTTGTCTTTGCCATTCTGTTTTCATGTGGTTTTGTCTTCTAGGGGCTGATAATATGGTTATATTATAATGCTTCTTCAAAATGATATATTTACAGTACTTCTCTCTAGTTGCTGTTCTGACCAGTACAGTCTAATGCACAAACACAAAGTTTATTTCTCATAAATGTTTCATTATTTTTTTGAGTTTTCAGGATGATTACATATGTTTAATTTGTGCATCATTATTGCAATTATGACAGTGACTCATGCCAAATTAATATCCTTTAGACACCATGACCGCTTAAACACACACTTGATATGTTTGGGTGACCCCTCTAGTGGTTGCACAGTGTCAGCTATGGTATGTTCCATCTACCATTGTACATTTGTAAATCATTGCATATCATTTAGTAGTGTGTGCATATTAAATGTACTCCTCTTTCTCTAAAGAAAAAGGTACTGATTGGGCAATAATTTATTGAATGTTATTATTGCATGCCAGTGATTGGTGATTCCTAGCCCACACTACCCTGTGAGAGTAAGGTGCTGCAATAGGGCCTTTGGTCCCCACTGAGGACAATTAAGGGAATATTATTTGTGCTGGAACTGGTGGCAATGGGTAAAGAGGAGGACTATATTGAAACCAAGCTATCTGAAAAAGTGTGACACGCAAACCTATAGGAAATGAATGTGGTGGGAGGGCTGCTCCGCTTGGTGGCCCAAAGACCTGTCCAGGGTGCATCACATTGTCCTGTCATATACAGGCTCCTATGTTAGCAAAACCAAGGCACAAATTCTACAGTTCAGCAGAGAGAAACACAACATCAACATTGGTATAGGATCTCTACTTACCTAGATTATATGCAGTCAGTTTAGGTAGCATGCCAAAACTGCAATCACTGGAAATACAACACTTCATGTTGTATCCTGCTAAATTAACATTTGCAGTGGCTGGGAAGATGCAGGTTATTACAGGTCATTGGACAGTTGCTGAATCCATCAATAAAAATGTCATAAAACAGAATAATACCCGTGGCTCCAACGAACAAACACAATGCAGAGTATTAAGTCCTGTAGGAGAGTGCTGCAGGGATTCTAAAGAACATAGGATTTTGAATGATGTAAATGGCCACAGCGCCTAAATATTACTTACAGGTTGTTGCCAAACATTGGGTTATTGTACGGCTAACATTCTGGGTTGTAATGCTAAACAGTTGACCCATTATGTAACATGGGCAAATGAGAGGCGCAAAAAATGTTCAAAATGTTTGGAGTGCACCTGTAAAACACTGAAAGATATTAGGGGCCTCATTTATGAGGACATGATTCAGCGTGGTGATGCAAGCCAGCTTGAAGCTACCTTGCTGCATCATTTTGAAAGTGCAGGGAGGCGTGGTATTTATAGAAATACACCACATCCCTGTAGTTTCCTCAGCGCTGATGCACAAACCGCTTGTTCTATTGTGCAAGGGTGCCTGCATCACAGGGATGATTGTTTATGTGCAGGAAGGAACACCTTCCTGCACATAAATCATTGTTAATGGCATTTTTCTCTATGTGTGCTGCACAATGCAGCACACATAGAAAGATGAAAAAAACGGGGAGAAACAATGCTATTTTTCCCCATAGCCCCACTTTTATGTCACCCTTGAGATGGCGTATGAATCCAACACATTTCCAGCCTCGTAAATCTGGGAATATTTCAGATTACAATGGTGTTGCATAGGAACACCTACAGCAACACCTATGGAATGCTCCTTTTGGGCAGAGTGATGAGTGGGAGGGGGGCATATTTACAAGGCCATGTAAAGCCACGCAAGGTGACTGTGTGGCCTTGTAAATAATGCTGATACACTACTGGGGCATAAAATTAAATGACACTCTTGTGGCTCA
Organism: Pleurodeles waltl; assembly: GCF_031143425.1. Taxonomy (NCBI): domain Eukaryota; kingdom Metazoa; phylum Chordata; class Amphibia; order Caudata; family Salamandridae; genus Pleurodeles; species Pleurodeles waltl. Next base: position 846,880,302 of record NC_090436.1, read on the forward strand.
ATGTGCCGCTAGGGCTTTGCAAATGAGGCCTTCAGTTTTCAAAGTTTGCCCACTGATCCTAAAATGCCATATAAAGCCATGCAAGGTGACTGTGTGGCCTTGTAAATAATGCTGATACACTACTGGGGCATAAAATTAAATGACACTCTTGTGGCTCAATGTGCCTTAGGGCTTTGCAAATGAGGCCTTCAGTTTTCAAAGTTTGCCCACTGATCCTAAAATGTTGAACACAGAGGCCCTCATTACAACATTGGTGGTAAAAGCCGCTTACCGCCGTGCAGAAGACCGCCAACACACCGCCGCGGCAGCGGAATTCCGCCACAGCTCTTATGACCCACAGCTCGGAATCTGCCAAAATTCAGACACCCACACAAGTCCGCCACACCAAAGGTCAGTGATAAACTGGAGAAAACAAATCCTCCACCGTCACGCCAACAGAAATACGCCAACACTATCACGACCCACGATTCCACGCAGTGGTCTTTCAACCGCGGTATTCCATTGGCGGTACACACCGCCGCGCTCAAAATACTCTCACATTTACAAAACACAGCCACATTGGACAATTCGAAATACACACACCTGATACACATACACACACCACTCCCACAAACCCAATACAATATAAAACACACTCCCACATCACCCACAAACCCTTACTACCACAAATCACAAACGAAAGCCAGAGAGAGACACCACCATCAACAACACTAGCATCCACAGGCACACAACACCATCACCCACATAACTTCCACGCACCTCACACAAAACACAACTACATATCAGCACACTTAACACCCCACACACCACCCCACACATCACCTACACCACCCCATGGCACGGCAAAGACACCCCAGGTTCTCGGAGGAGGAGCTCAGGGTCATGGTGGAGGAAATCGTTCGGGTAGAGCCACAGCTATTTGGATCACAGGGGCAGCACACCTCAATTGCAAGGAAGATGGAGCTATGGTGAAGAATAGTGGACAGGGTCAACGCAGTGGGACAGCACCCAAGAAATCAGGAGGACATCAGGAAGAGGTGGAACGACCTACGGGGGAAGGTGCGTTCCGTGGTCTCCAGACACCACCTGGCGGTTCAGAGGACTGGCGGCTGAACCCCACCTCCTCCCCCACAACTAACAACATGGGATGAGCAGGTCTTGGTGATTCTGCATCCTGAGGGCCTCGCAGGAGTAGGTGGAGGAATGGACTATGGTAAGTCAAATCTTAACTATTACATCCTCCACCCTACCTGCATGCCACCACATACCCCCACCCTCACCCTCACCCTCATCACTCTAACTCCTCACAAATGTCCCAACATCACAAACCACACATCCCAACACCAAGCCCTGCATGCAACAACAAAGCATGGACACACATCACTAAAGCATGTCCACTGTACATACCCATACACCCCCCTAAACCATAATCACACAAGGTCCCACCCAGGAATGCTAGCACTGGGGTACACGGTCACCCACCCATTGCACACCTTCACACACACAGAAGCAATAATCATGCTTTTATACCCCTGCAGGATCCCTACCTAACATCACCGGACAGGAGGGTCCACACATGTCCACACCACCAGCAGAAGCGGCCCACAGTGATGACAGCACCTCTGTCCAACTGGATCCTGATGACCAGCCCGGCCCATCGGGGACCTCGGGACAGTCGGTTCCCCACACCCAGTCACAGGCCACTTCAGAGCTTCCCCCCTCTGGAAACACCAGCACAGCACCCACCCAGCAGGCCCATACCTCCGTCCCCAGGACACGTCAATCAGCAGTGTGTCCACCACTACAGGGAACCCAGGCTAACCCACCACCCCAACAACAACAGGGACCTGGGAGCAGTGGTAGTGGGAACACGGTCCAGGGGACGGAGGCCCAGGAACACAGGAGAACTGGGAGGGCTGCTGTGCGACAGGGGGTGGACAGGCCCAGGGAACCCACTCTCCACGAGGCCCTCTCCTCCATCATAGGAGCCTACCACCACTCCCAGGAGACGATGGCAACGGTACTGGCCAAGTTTCAGGAGACTCAGCGCCTGCAGGAGGAACAGTATATGGGCTTCAGGGAGGAAATCAGAACCATCAATTCCACCCTGGGCACCATCGTAGGGGTGCTGAAGGAAGTACTCAACACCAGGAGGGACACTGTGGCAAAACAAGGGGCCCCTGACACTAGCCTGGACGATGAACTGCCCACCACCTCCGCCGGGGCTAGTGGACAGGAGGCACTGCCACAGGACCACCACACCAGCACCGCACCCCCTGCAGAGGGAGAACCACCTTGCAAACAGTCCCTGAGATCCAGGACAAAGACAGAGAACGATGCCAAGACCCCCGCCAAGAAATGAGACCACCCTGAATGTCATCCTTCTGTCCCACTTTGTCATCCTGTCCATCCTTAAACTGCCCCAGCTCCACTTCCTATGCCCATTTGGGCAATGCACCTGTGAGACTAATAGACTGGACTCTGCCATGGACATTCCTCCGCCATCACCCCTCACCATTTTACAACCCCCTACAATATTGAGCACTCAAATAAACACCCTTAAAGCACAAAACAATCTGGAGTCTGTCTGTGATTTCGGAATACTTTATTAGCAATAACTGTGGCAAAAAGCTTTTTCATTGGTAATGGCAACATACCTATGTCACAAAGCTCTAGTCCATGAGGAATCAAAGCAGATGTCACACAGTGGGACCCACATCTGTGAAATCGTAAGGGAGAGTGACATCTCAGTGACCATACACTGGGAGAAAAAGACAGACAGTAGAGAGGTAGTAGTATTTAAGTACATGTAGTAGGCAGGTTTGTATTCTTACCTGTGTCTCACTGGAAATATTGCTGGATCACTGAGTCCCTGTTGTCCATGTCTTCTTCCTCTGCTTCCTCGTCTTCACTGTCCACAGGCTCTACAGCTGCAACAACACCGCCATCTGGACCATCCTCCTGCAGAAAGGGCACCTGTCGTCGCAAAGCCAAGTTGTGAAGCATACAGCAGGCCATGATGATCTGACACACCTTCTTTGGTGAGTAGAATAGGGAACCACCTGTCATATGGAGGCACCTGAACCTGGCCTTCAGGAGGCCGAAGGTCCACTCGATCACCCTCCTAGTTCGCCCATGGGCCTCATTGTAGCGTTCCTCTGCCCTTGTCCTGGAATTCCTCACTGGGGTCAGTAGCCATGACAGGTTGGGGTCCCTGCCTTCACATCGGAGAAGTTGGAGAAACTTGTGGACGGGGTCCTCCCCCAGTGCACGCTACTCTACAGTCCTCCAGACCAACAGGTAAGTACACTGGGAGCATGATGTATGGGCTATGCCTGTGTGGAGAGGGGTGGATGTAAGAAGGAAGGGGGGAGAGTGCGGCGTGCATGAAATGACGGTGAGTGCATGTGCCACAAAGCAAGGGTAGGGATGGGGTCCAATCACATTGACGGTGCAGTTGGTAATAACTTTCTCTTCCCCCTGTACAAATCATGTAGGTCAGCGCCCTCCAGAAAAAAACATATTTGGCGTGCCATCGCCAAGGATGTCTGGATCCTGAGGGTCTACCACAGACGGAGCACCCACTGCCGGAAAAGATGGGAGGAAATTTGCCGCTGGAGCAAGAAGACGGCGGAGGCTCAGCTGGGGATGGCCTCCCAACGTGGGAGGAGTGCCGGTCGCACCATGACCCCCCTGATGTTCAGGATCCTGGCAGTGGCGTACCGGGAGTTGGATGGGCGCTTGAGGGCATCACAGCAGCCACAAGGGGGTGAGTACACTCGCATTCTGCTGACTTTGCACGCAGTGGAGGGGTCTGGGTGGGGGAGGTGGGCTGTGGGTTTCCCTAGGCCGGGGCGAGTTCCGTAGGCAAGGTCCCTCCGTAAGGCAGGCCATGTGGCACCTCAGCCCACCTCTGTAGAGTGCCAAGTACACCTAGTCATGCCCCTGTGTCATCTATGTGTGCATATGTCGTCCATAGCCTTGTAGGCCATTTCCCAGGAATTGAACAGTGGAGCCCAAGAGCGCGGCGTAGTGCAGGGGGCTTCTGTGTCTGTTGTGTCCGCCAACGGTAGCGGTAATGCATGCACTCATCATGTCTTTCTTCTGTCGTCCCCCCCCTTTTTGTGGTCTCCCTGTTCTTGTGTGCATTAGCATCATCAGGCGGAGAAGCAGTGGCACCAGAGCACCAGGGGGCTGCATCCGACATGGCCATGTAGGGCCACACTACGGAATCGGACTTCACCAGTGGGACGGAGGGCGAGGGGAGCTCCACGGCTGGAACAGGAACTGAGACCAGTGACACGGACTCGTCCTCTGATGGGAGCTCCCTTGTGGTGGCGGCAACATCTGTGCCAACCCCATCTACAGGTACAGCCGCCACCCCCCCACCAGCACCGCCCTCCCAGCAGCCCCTCAGTCTTCGCCCCGTGCCCGCTCACCCGGGAGGGTGGGCATCACTTTCGCCCCAGGCACCTCAGGCCCTGCCCCTGTCACCCCTGCTGCCCTCAGTGAGGAGGCCATTGACCTCTTCAGGTCCCTCCCTGTTGGGCAGTCTACCATTTTGAATGCCATCCAGGGTGTAGAAAGGCAGTTGCAACAGACAAATGCATACCTGGAGGGCATTCATTCTGGTCAGGCAGCCCTTCAGCGAGCTTTTCAGACTCTGGCCTCAGCACTGTTGGCAGCCATTGTCCCTGTGTCTAGCCTCCCCCCTCTAACTTCCTCCACCCCGACCCAATCCCCTCTACCCCAGCTTATCCCAAGCACACCTACAGATCAGCATGCACACATGTCAATACACAAGGGAAGCTCAGGCAAACATAAGCACCACACATCCCACAGGCACTCACGCAAGCATCACACACATGCAGACATAGCAACATCCACTGCCTCCACTGTGCCCCCCTCCTCCTCGTCTCCCTCCTCCCTCCCTGTCTCCTCTACACTCACACCTGCATGCACTACCTCTACAGCCACTACGTCCCTCTCCAGCACACCCACCACCACACCCTGCTCACGTGCAGTCACCACCCCCACTACCATTCACACGTCCCCTGTGTCCTCTCCCAGTGTGTCTGTGACACCCCCTCCCAAGACACACAAACGCAGGCACACACCCACCCAACAGCCATCCACCTCACGACAGCCTCCAGCGCATGCACCTTCACCCAGTCAGCAAACGAACACCTCCTACAACCACAACATCTTCCTCCACTCCCAAACCCCCTCCAGCTACCCGTCCCAGTGTGTCCAAAAACTTTTCCTGTCCAACCTTGACCTCTTTCCCACACCTCCCCCACCCCGTCCGTCTCATAGGTCCCGAACTAGCACCTCAGCCACAACATCTCCGGGACCAGTGGTGCCTGTAGTCACCGGAATCTGGTGTGCACCGGCCACCAGGGCAGCCAGTGTGGCACGGAGCTACCTCACAGACAGTCCCCCACCTGTGAAGCATCAGAAGTTGGCCAGTGCCCGGCGGGAGAGGGGGAAGACTCCAGCCACCAAAGCCGCTCCGAGGGGTACTGGTGGGAGTGTGGAGTCAGCTGCGACACCTTCCAAGGTGGGGAAGGGGCACAAGAAGGTCAGAAAGTCTGGGAAGAGCAGCACGGCGGAGAAGACCACCATCATCCCAGCTGCCCAGGAGGCCACCGCCAGCACCAGCCCAGCTGCCTAGGAGGCCACCGCCAGCACAATCCCAGCTGCCCATGAGGCCACCGCCAGCACAAGCCCAGCTGCCCAGGAGGCCACCGCCAGCACCAGCCCAGCTGCTCAGGAGGCCACTTCCAGCACAAGCCCAGCCGCCCAGGAGGCCACCGCTAACACAAGCCCAGCTGCCCAGGAGGCCACCCCCAGCACAAGCCCAGCTGCCCAGGAGGCCACCGCCGGCACAACCCCAGCTGCCCAGGAGGCCACCGCCGGTACAAGCCCCGCTGGGCCATGAAGGACCGCCAGCAAAAGCCCCGCTGGGCCATGAAGGACCGCCAGCAAAAGCCCCGCTGGGCCATGAAGGACCGCCAGCACAAGCCCCGCTGGGCCATGAAGGACTGCCAGCACAAGCCCCGCTGGGCCATGAAGGACCACCAGCAAAAGCCCCGCTGGGCCATGAAGGACCGCCAGGAAAAGCCCCGCTGGGCCATGAAAGACCGCCAGCAAAAGCCCAGCTGGGCAATGAAGGTCTGCCAGCAGCTGAGTCACTGCAATGGAGACCACCGTCTCAAGCACTGCTGAACAGGGCACTGCTGCCTCAAGCACCGCTGAACAGGGCACCGCCGCCTCAAGCACCGCTGAACATGGCACCGCCGCCTCAAGCACTGCTGAACAGGGCACCACCGCCTCAAGCACTGTTGAACAGGGCACCGCCGTCTCATGCACCGCTAAACAGGGCTCCCTAACTTGATTGATAAAATAGTTGAAAATAAAATGACAACTTTGTGCTGTGGACTCCGGATGGCTGACACACAACAGAAAAGTGAAACCATCTTGAAATTCATATTAATGTAATGGAGTATACGTGGTCTGAATAATCTAAAGAAAAGCCATCAGCTACTATTATATGTTAATTGTCGTGCAATAGACACACTGGTTTTACAGGAAAGCTACCTCTCCCAGAACCATATTGCCAGTGTTGCTAAGATGTGGACCGTGCATAGATTCTTTGTGTCATACTCCACACACTCGAGGGTGTGATCATACTCATCAAGTCAGGTATTGATTACAATCATATACATACGAAGATAGATCCCGAAGGCTGGTTCCTAATTGTTCAGTGGCTATTGTAGATGGTACAGGTGACTTTATTTATTACATACAGACCCAATCATGATGACCCAGATTTTATCTCTATGGTCATAGCACTGGACCCCAAATCAATATGGGTTAGGACTACAACTTCACTTTGCATGCCGAGGTTGATAGTACCAGCAGCAGAGATAGGAGACATATCAGGGCCAGTGAACACCTCTCACAGTACTATAATACTACAAATTTGTAGCCATTTGGTGGACTAGGTACAACACTGAAAGATCATACACATTTTAGTCCTCAATGTAAACCACAGCCACTAGAATTTATTTCTGGCTTTGCGCTAAAGACATAGGGCCTGATTCAGAAATGAATTTTACAAGCAGTATTTTTACTAGTGCTTTTCTTTTTATGTGCAGCATCTTCTCTACAAGTGCAAAGAGTCCACCGTCATGAATATACTACTTGTAAAATTCCATTGCAAACTGCCAAAAATTATAAACTTACACAAAAGTGTAATTATTTTTGTGAATTAGGCACGAGTGGGATGGATGAGAGACATCAAACAGCTGCTTCAAACAAACTCAGACCACTCCCTTGTAACACTGGAGATGTTCAGCTCCATACAGAGACAGAATTGATTGAGATTGCAACCCACCATTCTCCTAGATTGCATATTGAAGGAAATCATCAAATAGAAACTGATATTCATGTAGTGGCTGTGTTCCTTGATGCAGACAAGTTGATTGATTTTATAAAATGGTCAGTCGGGTTTACTTCCTTTGAGAGATTGGGGCTGGGTCAGGATATGGTCAGGATATGGTACCATGTATCACACTTCTGCGCAGCCTCCGTGTAGCTAGACTAAAAGTGAATAATCAAGTGTCCACACCATTATAGACAAAAAAAGAGGCGGTGGGCCTCTATTGCTGATTGCATCAAATAGGGTAATAGATTTAGGGGGCTGAAAGCCTTCTCAAGCAATACCACAAACCTGGCAGGGTGAACCACAAAAAGTCAATAAACTAGCCTGTGCTTAACCCTCTGATAGGTTGACCTAAAACAGTCAGGATTAACATACGGGAAATGTGTAAAACATTTATAAAGCACATGAAGAGCAATAGCATCAAAAACAGCACATAAAAACACACACCAGCATAGAACAGTGGGGTACATTTGAAAAAATAAAATGATACCAGAACAACAAAAAGTCAATCAGTAGAACTGTAGATATCCAAATTCAAAGTCTTAGGTAAAAGTGCTGCCAATAAAGATGAAGCACCAACTGTGTTATTTTGTCATGCTGGACTGGGACAAAGTCAAGGTTCAGGCCAACTAAGCTGGAGCATGGGTCCGGGTATAGGATCAAGTTTGACCTTCTGCACAGTGTACCCGGTTGTACTTGGGCTTAGAACGGAGGTCCTACATTACCCTGTGTCAAGTCGCTGTGGTTCCAATACAGCCTCCGATCAGAAGCTGTAAGTTTGTGCATCTAATTGGATTTTGTTGTATTTGTACTGACGAGGCCGCTGATCAGGTGCCTTGAGGTTCTGCAATGTGGTGTTCTGTTTTGTGTAACGTGGCACTACATTGATTCCATCGAGGCTGCCAATCTCAGCCTGCAAGGTGTTGCGATGTGAGGTTCTGCTTCGAATTGTATCACACTGCATTGGTTTTGATAGAACCTTTAGTGAAACAATGACGAGTGCACTCTGATGACAGCCAATGGTCCAGGGCAGGAAGAGCACCTTTTGAGGATAAGGACTCACTCCAGCAGAGGCCAGCAGTGGGACATAGGCAGGCCTAATTCGGTCTGGTCAGCAGAACAGATGCTGGGCAGGTCTCTAGAAGTTTTTACGTCCCCGTAGCTCACATAGGAGGCCAGCCAGCTAGTCTTTGGTGTCAGTCTAGTGGTCCTGAGTTCAAGAACCTTCCTCAGGCAACAGGTTTATCCTTCCAACAGTAGGTCAGCAGAGCAGACTTCTTATAAGTCTTCCACAGGTCCAGAATTGATCTGATGATTGGTGCAGAAGGTCAAATATTTATACCTGTGGCCACCCTTTTGAAGTGGGTGGAGTGACTTTGGAACATTCTTCCCTTGTCAATGCAGGCTCAATGTAGTATAGAGTGACAGAAAGTTTGGTGTAAAGTTCCTTTGTGTGTGTGCTGGATTCGGCCCTCTGAAATGCAAGTGGGGCAGGAAACAGCTCCGCCTCAATCATTCTAGTAGTTGTCCTATCGTGCCAGCACCTTGCCCTCCTTCATCTCACTGTCGAAGAGGAATACACAAAGGCCAATAGTTAAGCTAATCCCAGTCATGTGACCCAGGATACTGACAGAAGGCACACATGGGTAGGACAAGAAAATGCTAATTTTCTAAAAGTGGCATTTTCAGAATTGTGACTTAAAATTCGATTTTACCAGTTAAGGGGGATTTAAATTACATTTAAATTGTGAATGTAAACATACTTTTCCTATATGCTCCCAAACATAGATCATCACTTACTAACTGTAATAAGTTAACCTAAGGCTATCCTATCATAGAGATAGGCCTTAAAATAGTGAAAAATGATTATAAGAATTTTTCACTACCAGGACATGTAAACCTAGAGCCACATCCTACTTTTTAATACAATGCACCCTACCTTATGAGTCTTAATCAGCACAGGCTGCAGTGGCAGGTGTGAGACATGTTTTAAAACGCTACATTGGTGGGTGGCAAAATTACTGTTGCAGGCGCACTAGTAGCATTTAAATTAGGCCTTGGAGTACCATTTACTAAAGACTGACATTAGGTGTAGGCCAACCGTACCATGTTTTAGGTAGAACACACACACCTTTTTACTGGTTAGCAGCGATAAAGTTCACAGAGTCCTAAAGCCAACAAAAATGAATTCAACAAAACAGGAAGAGTGAAGGTGAAATATTTAGGGACTACCATTCAAGGGTATCTAGTCTAACACCTATTTTGTTTGCCTTGGCAACATAACCTCTAGCCAGTTTGCCCAGGGAATTCCATAATTTTGCCCAGAGAATTCCATAATTCTGAAGGCTAAAGGTTTGGCAAGTGCAGGATTCTATTATCACTATTTATGGACCTGGCCTTTCCAATGATTGGTGAGAGTCAGAAATGGTGTCCCTGATGAGGGACACCACTGTCTCGACCCTAGAAAATTGTATACAATAGTGTAAGACTCCAATTAGGTGTCTGGGAATGCATTACCATTGGGAGGTAGCACACTAACTAGGCAACAATTATTGTGAATGCATGGATAACATTTCTATTAATGTAGAAAAGTGAAACAGACTTCCGATATTGATGGCTGGTCATGCAGCCATAACAAAGATAGTGGTGCTACTTCAAATATCATATCTTCTATTTGACCAGCTAAACTCCGTAATGATGAAGCTAGATTGGGGAGAGAAACAACCTAGGATACATTGGATGACTATCATACTATCCTTTGAAATTGGATGTTTTGCAGTGCCAAAATCGAAATATATTATTTAGTGGAATAGGGTTGATTAGTGCACACTTATTTCTAATATTAGGCAAGTGCCATGCTATGACCTTGAAAAGGGACTGCCAGCTACAAGCCAGTTGATTACAGCAATTCTGAAAATACCTACAAAATCAAACTGTAACATACAAACAATTGAATGCACAATGAGGGCATGGTCAAGACTAGCAGGGGTCGGCGGCATAGAAATTATGTACTCGTCATTGTTAAGAAATCTTAGTTCAGAGGTGGTATATGAACCAGTTGTCATAAAAAGATTTAAACAATAATTGCACGTACTGCCTGAGATGTATATGGTTAGCATATTTAATGTCACTACAGAAATACCAAAATAGAGGCTGATACACTGTTGCTCAAATGCAAATTTAACATAAAAAACAAGGGACAAGACGCGTCTTGCTAAAGAGGAACAGTTTGTTTAATTAAACATTACGGTTGGGAGAGCAGTTGCAAAACCGGGGTGTGAGGACTGTCCCTCAGCCTATATTGGATTGAAGCAGATTTTTATGCATTTCGCTGAAAACAGTAAAAAAAATCCTTTCTTGGTAAAAACATTTGTCATTGAATCATGAATATAGTTTCCAGACAGTAAATTCAGATGGGCTTTGACGTGGCGTGAACACAATGTGGGTCAGTGAGTTTGTGTCTAGATGTCCGGCCTGAGGAGCATGTAGTCATTGTGTGTCCTGTATGTGCAGCGTTCTGATTGGCTAAGTGATCCTAACTACATACAACATCTAACTTTATGGTGTTTTTGGGAATGAACGCATCCCCCCGGTCTCTGGTGACCCTTGTGGTGTTGCTGTGCCTACCCGTGGGATCTGATCTAAGTTTTCCTGTATGTGCATTTGCCTGCTGGCTAATTGTTACCCCATCTGTGATCTGTCAGTTATTCACCTCAGACTTAGGTCTCAGAGGCTGCCTCACACATACCTATGTGCAGGTGTTGACGGAGAGTTCATGACGGGGGAATCAAATAATGGTGATAAGACTTTGTGTGTAAATGTACTATTGTGTGCATGGACATCGATTAATCCAATATTAACAACACTTCACTGGGCATCTGTCGGTACCACAAGCAGGGCAGAATTATTGAAGAGATCTTTTTTCTTATCAAGAGGGACCCAAAAGATTAGAACTATTATCATCGCTGATATCAAATAATGCTCTGACAAATTTGGTAACCATATACGTTGATGATAGATAACAAAACAAAAAAAATGTAAGAAGGCATACAGTAAGGATCAAGCCAACAAAAAGAGTAAGGAAATTGGTATGTATATGGCAACGTTCACTCATTGTTACAAAAAAAGGAAAAGATACACTATTTGTGGTTTTGAGCAATGGAGGGGAGGGAATGGGTGCACTTCACCAACTACCACAAACAGACAACAAATCAATCAATGGAAATATTTAACAGCTTCTGAGAATTGAAACAAAGCCTTAAGTACTGAGAAGCTCACCATTGGTTCAGTACACAACAAGAAAATCTAGTTCCATTTGTTTCCTTAACAATGAAGACACATCAACCAACCCAGCATATTGTTGACTATTACATGTTCTCAAATGTGCATTCATCTTGTATCCTCAGAGGAACCTACTAGGAAAGTTTCATGGAATATGTCCCAGATTATATCTCTGATTATTTTTCAATGTTGACGTGCCCACTGGCCCAGTTAACCAAATAACAACACGTAGAAATCTCAGCCTATGCCAGTGAGACTCGTACTTATCTCTTCCTAAACCGAAACTAAGAATCAACATTACCTAGTGCCTACATCACATATCTCGTTTTTCTAAGCCTCAATTGCACCAAAACTATACATTTTTTCTGGTTGAAAGAGAGTTGTAAAATCCTACTAAATAAACAAAAACACTAAAGGCCAGATTTAGAGTTTGGAGGATGGAAGAATTAATCAGAAACATGATGAATATCCCATCGCCCACATTAGAAGTTCCATAGGATAGAATGCACTGGTAGTACAGCAGTCAGAATATCCGTCACAATTTTGATGGAGTATTCCATTCTCTCAAGTCTAAATCAGGGCCCAAAAACCCAATTCCAGGTTTAAATAAGATTAATCTAGGTGTAAAACTAGACTCATATGTTTTTTTTACTCGGGTAGAGGTTACTATCTCCTCCCATTACTGAAGCATGGCATTACATCCTAGCATGCCTCCAAAGACAATTTTCTCTCCCTTAATGTTGTTTGGACAACACATCATAGAGAAAGAAATCATAGCTGTCTGCAACCTTCCCCTTGATCACCAGGTAATAGAATGTTGTGAGCTGTTGCATGCCATGTTGTTTAGAGCAAGAGGAGCAGGTCTTAGGACTTCTAGGATTGACATAATAGTTCAATTGTACTGCACTAGATGGAACATAGTCCAGAAGAGGGCAAGTGCACCTTTAAGCGTTACAGGGGTGCAAAAGAGACTATACAGTAAACAACAGAGGGATCAGAGCTGAGGATAGGGATGGCAGTGGAAAAGCCATAGTCCTCATCACAGTGCAAAGTTTACCTTCAAAGCTTTCTAACTCAGTCCAGTTCCATGAAAGGAGCCTCCTTGGAGCTTTGGGTTGGCAGAGGAACATAAGAAGATTGTGTTTGCATGAAGAGCTTGTCACCAGTCAAAGCTTCTCATTCCCAGGAAACACAGGGTGGTCACTGCTGACGCGACGAGTACCATGCTGATGAAGTTCAGAGTCTGTGGCAAGGAAAGGTTTTTTTAGCCTCATCCACCTCAGACTCCAGGCCAGCTCCATTTCTTAACCTTTCATGCCCTTTCGTATATGGAGATAACCTATGCCAAGGAGGGTCTATGGGCAGGAAGTTGTGTAAGCAGTCAGATGCAGGTTCTATGTTGGAACTCAGTGAAGTCTACTTGTGGTCACAAGACGAGTGTGGATGGGTCTTTTGTGACACAAAAAGCCAAGAACCTCTAGATATTTACTTGGAATCCATTTTTGCAGTTTTTAGGTTGGAGGTGTACGCTCTGAAACTAGTGAATGGTCAAGGACCTGGAGGCACTTCAGATAGGAGGGCGGTCCATCTTCTGAGTCCCCATAGGTCCTGGAGTGTTCTAAGGGGTCGCTGCCCAAAAACATAAGGTAAACATAATCCCTGGTGGTCTAGTGGTTTTTGACCCCCTCCCCCCCCCCGGGGGCAGATCGACCGAAAAAACGGCCGATCTGCCCCCGGGGGGGCGAAAAAGGGTTATTTATGCCCCTAAGGGGAGCGACCCTTGCCCAAGGGGTCACTCCCCAAAAAATCATATCCAAAATAAAATACCTGGTGTCTAGTGGCTTTCGACCCCCCCTGGGGGCAGATCGGCTGAAAAAACGGCCGATCTGCCCCCGGGGGGGGGAGGAAGGGCGAAATATGGTAAAAAATAGCCCCCCATGGGAGCGACCCTTGCCCAAGGGGTCGCTCCCAAAACAAAATATCTAAGAAATTCCCTGGTGTCTAGTGGGGATTCCTGGTCCACAATCGCGGGCCCCACCCACGATCGTGGACCAGGAATCCACTGAAAACAGACACAGAGGGAAAGGAAAACCCCTTTTCTTTCCCCTGTGTCTGTTTTTCCCCCCAAAATCCCCAAAAAGGGAAGGACCTAGGGCAATCCAAGATGGGGTGGCTTGTGTGACTCTCACCAGGTTCTGTTACCCAGAATCCTTTGCAAACCTCTAAATATGGCTAAAAAAAACCACTTTTTCCTCACATTTCGGTGACAGACAGTTCCGGAATCTGAGAGGAGCCACAAATGTCCTTCCACCCATCCTTCCCCCAAGTCTGCTGATAAAAATTATACCTCACTTGTGTAGGTGGGCCAGGTGCCTGCAACAGAAAGAGGCCTAAAACTTGCAGAGATTGAGGGGATAGCACAGCGAGTTTATAAGCACATATTCTTCTTTTATACATCTTTAGGCTGACTCTGCTTTGGGGACCCACACAAGTGAGGTGCCATTTTACTTGGGAGACTGGGGGGAATGCTGGGGAGTAGGAATTTTGTGCTGGAGCGGTGATCCCACAAAGAAAATTCAGGAAAATATGCTTTTTTAACCAAATTTCGAGGTTTGCAGAGGAGTCTGGGTAAGAAAATGCTGGGGGATCCACGCAAGCCACACCTCCCTGGACTCCTTGGGTGTCTAGTTTTAAAAAGTGTCTGGGTTTGGTAGGTTTCCCTAGATGAAGGCCGCACCCAGGACCAAAAACATAGGTGCCACCTCCCCCCCAAACACAGGTAGTTTTGTAATATATCATTTTGATGTGTCCACGTACGTCTGTGATGTGCCAAACACTAAAATTGTGAAAAGACACGCACTTAGGTTATGTGAAAAAGACCCCTCACCCACTAACCAAGTTGGTGACATGCTTCATCATCAGGGTCCCACCTGAGACATGCACTTTTAATAACTGAAAGGCCAAAAAACTGAACCAATGACAAACAGCTCGTGAGCTGTAAAGCCGCGTCAAGGCACCAACCGTTTTACAGTCCATTCACCCACCTTTCATACATGACATGCTCAAGACCATTCACACCGCCAGCCACAGGCCCAGCACATTACAACGCTCACATCGACAGACAGTGCCACTCAATGGCCCATCACTTACATATGCCCACATGCCTGATACAGCAGTCACACTAGCTGATGGTAGTGTGTGGACTGACATTTGGCTGGCACCACTAGCCAAACACTACCCCACGCACACCACCAGCCAAGCGCCACTCCAAGCACACCGCCAGCCAAACGCCACCCCACGCACACCGCCAGCCAAGCACCACCCCAAGCACACCGCCAGCCAAGCGCCACCCCACACACACTGCCAGCCAAGCGCCACCCCACGCACACCGCCATCACTTATTTTTGTTTATAAACAGAGAAACCACTAACTAATTATAAAATAAGTACAAAACTACATACACAAAAGCTCTAACTAAATACATGACAGTAATGCCAACCATGAAACTGAACATATGAAAATATAAAATAGTCAGTGTACGCTCACGGTATTTCCCAAAAAATTTTCTCCGTGTGGTAACTTCTAAAACAGCCGTCCACACACAGCCCAGGCTTTGAATGGCAATCGGGGCAGTACATCCGGCTCTCCACCTGGATACCTCTTTGGGCACATACTCTACATTTCTTAGTGGGAAAGTCTTTTATGGGAGTGGGAGGAAAGTAATCTGGAAAGTGGCAATCTTTCAATTTAGCCACATCCTCCACCACTGCTACTCTAAGAACTCTCACCTGTTCCACCACAAAAAGGCTCTCTATCGCTGACTCCTAAAATGTAACAAATTTCATCTTTGACTCAGTTGAACAATCCTTGTACACAATAAAAGCATTAAAAGTTGCCAAATGAAATAAATGTAGGGCCAACTTTTTATACCACACTTAAGACTTACGAAGATCAGTGTGAGGTTCCACCCTCTGATCTACTCTATCAACACCACCCATGTGCCTATTGTAGTCCAAAATGAATGCAGTGTTGCGCACTTCAGCAACCTGACCCCAAACAGTCACAGGGTAAATACTCTCATCATTTGTGGTAGATAGCATGTACACATCCCTCCTGTGTGAACATTTCAGAGCTTGCAGCTCATTATTCCGCAAGGCACTGCACTGTCCCCTCTCAAGTTTTTTACAGACAAGCTCCCTTGGATAGCCTTTCCGGTTAGAAAGGATTGTGCCACAAGCAACAGTGTCCACTCTAAACAACTTGTTGAACAACTGTACTCCAGTGTAGAAATTATCTACCTACAAATGGTGACCTTTGTTAAACAGTCATCTACCAAGTTCCCACACAATTTTCTCGCTAACTCCAAAAGTGAGCAGACAACCAGGAGGGTCAATACTGGAATCCCTACCAGTGTAGACCTGGAAATTAGACACATATCCTGTACTACTTTCTGACAGCATAAACAATTTAATTTCATACCGTGCCCTCTTACTAGGAATGTACTGCTTAAAAACTAAACGCCTCTTGAAAAGGACCAAAGACTCGTCAACACTTATCTCTTTTCCTGGAACATAGACCTCTGAAAACTGATCCACAAAATGATCAAGGACAGGCCTAATCTTAAAAAGACAGTCACAATCAGGGTGATCTTGTGGGAAGGCTAAAGCATTGTCTACAAAATGCAGCATACGAAGAAGAGGCAAATAGCGATTACGTGTCATAGTTGCAGGAAATATAGCCATTGCCATCAAGGGACTAGTAGACCAATAAGAAGCCAGTGAAGGCTTCCTTATCAACCCCATCAAAAAAGTCAAACCTAAAACCTTTTTCATCTCTTCCAGATATGTGGGAACCCACTGAGCAGCTCTGGACTGAGGCCTAAGTCTGGCAGCGTTGTCTCAAATATTGCTCTGCATACAAATTAGTCTGCTCCACAATCTCTTCCAAAAATACATCGTCCATAAACAAGTGAAAGAAATTGACAGGCAAAATGTTTTCCGTATTGAAGCTACACCCTGGGAGACCGCTAAGTGCAGGTAACTGTGGCTGCTCCATGTTTGGGGCAATCCAGGTGTCAGGTCTTCTAATGGGAAACCCTTCAGCCCCAAGCTGCTGCACTCTTGGCACATCAATGTCCTCCTCTAAAACAGGCCCTTCATCTGCACTGAGAGTGGCTTCCTCATCAGAAGAATCCTCTCGGACAGAAAACTCACTGCCAGAATCTCTCACTTCCTCCTCTGCCTCAGATGCAGAGTCAGTCTCATAATCGTGGTCTTAAGACCACTCAAAAAGCATGCCAACAACCTGCTGAGCGGTCACTCTGCAGCTAGCCATGATCCTTTCTAACAACAAATGGATTGCCAACAACAACCAGCACTAAAATAAGTAATAAACAAAGTCTAGCTTTATCTCAAAGAGTTATGTTCTAAAAAAACTATACCACTCACTTGCCTGAAAAAGCTACTCACCAGCAACCACTCTGCATAGACACAGCAATCACCAATGATATCCCACTAAAAAGAAAAAAGAAAAAAGCACATTAGACATATGACAACACAAATATCATTGTGGTCAAAATGGAAAAGTGACCTACCAGTGAGCTACACAAACTACGATTAGGAGGACGTGATATTTGGTCATTAGGAAAAACCAGTAATCTAATCTTAATTTTTAATACAAAAATGATTGGCTTTTATTCACTGTGGGTTTCATATGTAGCACAATCCTCCTAAAAGTAACATCGAAGCCCCAAAAATAAAGTGATGTAAAGTTTCAGAATTACTACAAATACAACTAAAAGACATATTTATGGTTTCATGATTATGTAAACCAATGAACAACTGATAAAAAGAAAGAAATCACATAAAATATGATTGCCAATCTGTAACGTTGTTTAGAATTACGAAAGATAGAAATTCCTTGGATATTAGCTCCCTCCTAAGCTCTCACCCATTTGACAAATCATCTCAAAATGTTACAGACCTCTTGTAGTTCCTACATTTTGAGATGATGTAAATGTTTGTGGTGAATCGTTAAGTGGATGCAAAGATAAAAGGGGGTCTCAAAACCAGTTTTTCTGTCAAGGCATTGTGCATAGACTATTGTATTTGATGTACCATGAAAATGGCTGAATGGATTTACATGAAGTTTGCCTGGATTATACATTATGGTGCAGAGATTTAGTTTTTTTGGAACTGATATCCATCATTGCAGTACTTTCAAAGAATTTCACAAAAAACTGTGAAACGACTGTGGTACATGGTGGTAAACTGATTTTAAAATTTAATTAAAAAATACCTTTCCCTACCCATTACCACTTAGAAAGGTGGTAATAGGTAGGGACTTAGTACTTACCAATATCTAAGGCCCTAGCTCTGAACACAGCCAAAGTTTAGTAAAACCAATATGGTTGCCTTCTCATTCTCTGAAAACAGCCATTACCCAATTATAAACTGGCTTGTCATCACCATGTACTACTGGATACTACAAAGTTATCACAGTATACCATGGCCCAAAATATAATGTAGGCCTAGCTGTATTACTGGATTGCGGTACCCATGTGTCATGCATGGTGTCTCATAGGCAGTGCAATACTTAAGGCACATTTACAATGCAAAGCAATGCCAACATGTGTTGCTCTGCATTGATTGGTAAGTCTGGAGAAATGCAGGGCAAAACAATTTGCTGTTTTGCATTACTCTGTACCCCATAATCCACATTGCTTTTGAATTTCACATATACCTGTATGCTATGCCACTGTAGCCACTCAACTATATGGTAATCCACTTTACACCACTCCACTCTACGCCACTCTACTCTACACTCTGACACTATATGCAACACTACTGTACCCTGCTACACTCTATGCTCTTACAGTGTATTCACCTCCACTCTGAGCCACTCCAGTCTACATCACTCCAAAGTATGCCACTCCACTGGACACTACTCTACTATATGCTAGTCAACTCTACCCTATTCTACTGTACACCATTCCACTCTATTGTGCATTATTTCACTGTACACTACTCTGTGGCACTTCATTTTATGCTATTCAATTGGATTCCACTCCAGTGTACTATGTATGCTATTACACTTTACCTCAACCCCCCTCTCTGCCTGTCCAGTGTACACACTCCATTATTCATCACTACACTGCATGCTACTCTACTATACACTGTTAGATTCTATGCCACTCCATTGTACAACGCTCAGCTCAATGTGACTTCACTCTACACTATTACACTGTACACAAATTAACTCTATGGCAGGCCACCCTATGCTATTACACTGTATGCAACTCCACTCTACACCTCCTCAGTGTACGCCACTCCACCGAAAGCCACTCTGCTATATGGAACTCCAGTATTCTCCACTGCACTCTATGCTATTCCACTGTATGCCACTACCCTATATGCCACTGCAGTGTATGCCACTCCACTCTACCCTACTCCATCCTAAGCTATTCCATTGGATACCACTCCACTTTATACCATTTCACTGTATGCTATTGCACTCCATCCCATTCCAGTGTATGCCACTCTAGTCTACACCGCTTCACTGTATGCCACTGCACTGTACACTACTCCACTATGCGCTATTCCAGTCTACATCACTCTTCTGTAAACCACTACAATCCATGCGATTCCACTGTATGTTCCTCCACACTACTTCACTCTATACTACTCTAGTGTACATCCAGTGTACATCACTCCATTCTATGTGTGCCCATTGGATTCCACTACATTCTACTCCCTCCACTATATGCTATTTCACTCTACACCACTCCACCGTATGCCAATTCATTCAATGCTATTCTATTCTACACTATTCCACATGCTATATTACTCTGCTCCTCTCCACTGTGCTCCGCTGCATGCTATTCCACTGTACACTGGTGCACGCCATTCTACTCTATGCTATTACACTGTACACAACTTCATTCTTTACCCCTGTACTGTATGGCATTCTAATCTACCCAAAACCATCATACGTCACTTAAATATATGTTATTACACTCTACACAACCCTACAACACACCACTCCAGTCTTCAATACTTCACTGTATGCCACTCCACTATACACTATTACATTTTATGCCACTCCACTGTGCGCTACTACTCTAGACACTATTACACTCCATGACACTCCACTGTATGCCACTCCAATCTATGCTACTCCACTCAATGCTATTCCACTTTTTTTCCACTCCATTGAAAATTACTCCAATCTACCTCACTCCAGAGTACCTTTCTCCACTCTACATAATTCCACTTGACAAAAGTCTACTCCACTCCACTGCCACTGTACTAGACTCTACTCCACTCTATCCACATGCACTCACTGTTCACATTTTTCCTCAATTCTATACCCATACACTCTACTCCAATATCTTGACAGTTTCCAACACAGTACGGCACAACACCCCACTCTATTCTATGAAATGTCACTATAATCTATAATCATTTACTCAGCTCTAAGCTATGCCACTTCAACTTACGCCACCCCACTCTAAGCTAGTCCCCTGTACCTTACTCCACTCTATGCAATTCCACTAAACACCACTCCACTTTATGCTATTCCACTCTATAGCACTCCACTCTTCTACACTCACTGTACAAATATTCTGTAGGAGGCTGGCCCGCTATGTAGTGTGCAAAACTAAGCACACTGTGTAGAGGTTCTGGCAACCAGAAGTTGGTTGGCACAGAGTTAAAACCAGGCCACCTAAAGCTCTACTTTTTATGGTAGGGCTTGGTTGCGCAGTTAGGCTAATCTTGGAGAAATAAAAAGCATTTGTTGTACTCACAGCATTAATAAATCAAGACACTCAGAATACCTCAGGACCCATTTACCAAAATACATCAGATTTGTATAACTTTTTTTAAGACCAAGATCATCAAAATCAGGCAAGAACCTTTTAAGGTATGATTTTTTTTAATTTTAGCAAGAATAGTCTTTTTGTGCGTAATTGCGCACCGTATGGATCAATGGAGAAATACTGTGCATATAAAATCAGGCAATGGGTTTACTAATGTCTCCTTTCACAAGTATGTTGAGGTCAATGGTGGGCACTAGGGACCAGCTGGAGAAGTTTGGGTGGTTCCCGGTTTCAGCGAGAGCAGCTGCAGAAAGTCATTAGAGCTGGTGCTAGGCCACTTTGGGAGAACACTTGCACTGCACAGGTGGACTTAAAGGTACGTCCAGGAGGTCCCCTTGAAGGGCTGAGGTTGAAAGGGGTGGGAGACACTTAGGGCACAGCACAATCTTTGGTGCAGGACACAGGGCAACCAGGTGCAGAGTGAGTTGATGAGCCAGGAGCTGTGCACAAAGGTGCACTTGGATGTATTAGGCATGTCACTTTGAGGGTCGGTTGCAGATCAGCAGGGGCACTCTGGTGGGAGGTCCTGGTGTTTTCTGAAGTCATCCAACTGGGGCTTACTCCTGGTGCTTTTGCAGTCTGGAATGGACTGTCCTTCAGGGTGTCTGAGATTAGCTTGGCAGGGTTTGTCTTCATGGTCCTTCAGGTGGAGTTTGGTCTGGCTGCAGCTTCTGGCTCCTTGGTCAGCAGCTAATCAGTAAAGTGTCTTTCACCCGGATTTTTGATCTTTATTGCAGGAGAGCGATGTCTTCACTCTGGAGGGAGACCTTTGGTGATTTTCAAAGTGTGGAGATCCTCTGGGGGTTTATAGAATCTGTCTAACATTCAAGCATCCCCTAAGAGGCAATTATAGAGTCCTGGATGCAGTAGGCAGGGTTGGGTGTCTTTTTCTTGGTGCAGGAAGACTTCAGTTCTCAAGCCTTGAATCTTCTTTGTTGCTGAACTTCTTCTGACCTTGGAATCTGATTCTCTTGTCTAAGGATGCCTACTAAATATTGTATTTAGTGGGCGTTCAGGGGAGTACAGAATATTGATCAATGGTTTATCTACCTTAGGGTGGCTACACCTACTGCCACAGTTTCTGAAGGCATGGCCTCCGGTTATTCTGGTCTTGGAGGGGAAGAAAGGGGAATTAAACCCTCTCTGGTATTTCCAGTCTGAACATCTGAAGCTGTGATTCTCTCGGGAACCCTGGTGGAAAAACAGCCAGATGGACAGCCCTGTCCTCTTCCAGCCCCTCCAAAAACTGAGATGTGTTCTATTCATAATGTATTTGTTTATAGGTTTCCATTAGTATGTGACCATAAACCAGCCTTTCAGGTTTTCATGTGGCAAATCTGATACTTACATATGCAGTCTAGTTTATTTTTCAGGCTTCCTGGTTACTAAAGTGTTGGCCCTTATAACTTCATCCCACTTCTTAACATCATTTGCAATACCAAAAGAAAATCATCTACATAGTCCGATGTACATTATTGTGAAATTATATTACAGTTCGTTCAACTGTTTTGCAGCTACATGAAATACAAAAGTCTATGTAAAATGCATTGGATTTTAAGCATGTTTTGGAACCATTCCCCATTTTATTTGCACTCCTTTGGCCAAACGCAATGATACTGTCAATCCTCTGACAATGTAACAGGTGCAATAGGTTGGCAAAGTTTCACAGAGATTGGTTAAACCGGTACAAAGTTATTAAGGGGCATACATCCAAGAAATTACTATCTCTGGTAATTCTAACTATTGCTACAGAACGGCTATCACCACTCTGTAATGTATATATATATATTTATACAGTAGAATATAAAAGTGATGCATTCATAACTTTAAAAAATAACACTGGAAGAACACAAATATTAATTAGCATTCACCAAATAAGTTGAAAAAACACAAAAATCAAAGAAGCCAACCAATAACTATAAATCTTGAAACAGTTAACTAATTACAATGTTTTAACAATTAAAAAACAGTGTAAAAGGCGACAAAAATGTTCAATTAATTGGCTCGTTAAAACCCTTCACTTCACCGCTGGATCGCTGAAAGAAATAGATAACTCCTAAGAACCAAAAATACTTATTTGGAAGCAAGTTGAATGAATTCAACTTAAAATAAGTTAAGCAAACAAAAATTACTTACACTAATGGCTTAAAATAGATATTGGCGGACGGGCTACTTCATCACAACCGTGACAGATATCCCGTCTGCCGAAATCTAAATCCCATTAAATCCTATGGGATTTAGATTTGGGCGTACAGGATATCAGTCACTGTTGTGACAGAGTAACCCGTCTGCTAATATCTAAATCAGGCCCTAAGTATTTATTATATCTTTCTGTTTCCCTAAACCCAGAAAAGAGAAAAAGCATCCAAACCAAAAAGTAATGTCAGTGAAAATAAAGTTAGACACATATTTAAAATCTAACACCATAACAACAAATAAAAATGAAAATGTCAAATGTAAAAAGTATTAACAAATAAATAACAACTATTCTTTTAACAGTAAAATAGACAATATTTAAGAAGTCAAATGAAAGTAATTATTTACCACCGAGAACTAACACTACATTTTTTTTTCAAACAATTTAAAAGTGGAAACAATCAACTAAATATTAGACCTGGGAACACAGGACAGGCTGGTGCAGAAGAGGCCTGAAACAGCAGCTTTCGCTGCCTATGGCCCTGGCATGAATTCAGGGTAGGCGCATGGGCAGCAAAAGCTGCAATTTCAGTCCTTGTTTGTGCACCATTGAGCACAAACCAGGAAAATGAAAAGAAGAAAGAAAGGACTTACCTAGGTTTTCCACGGGGTCCTCCTCTGCTCGTCATCCTCTGAAGTGTTGTGGCTCTCTGCCTCCCTCTGCCCCCTGCTCCAGGGCTCCGGTGAGCATTGCAGGCTAGTTATGGGCTACATAGCGCAATATCTGCGCTTGTGCTGTGTAGCCCATAACTGGGCTGCAGGGCGCACAGGGTGAGCTCCGCTCTGCTGGCGGGGCTAGCAGAGCTTTTGGATGAACTCAGCGCAGAGTGCCAAAAACTCCATTAGCTCTGCCAGCGGAGCGGAGCTCCCTGCACACGCCTACTAAAAATTGAACAATTAGTGTAACATTTTCAATTATCACCAAAAAATTTGTAAATATAAATGTACATACAATTTTGCACATGTTTACATAATTGGCTAGTAAAAATACAGTTGGAACAAAAAAGTAAATTATCAGTTCAAATATAATTTTCTAGCAGCCTATCACCCTAAAGAATACTTCCAATTGCAACACTCTGAGAGGAGGAAGCAGCTAACTTGTCTCTACAGTTTCTTGGGGCCCAGCGCACTGCGTACCTGTTTACAAAAGAACAGCTGTGGTTATCAGACTTTAGCCAGGAGAGAGTGTTCCCTCAGAAGGAAAACACATGATCAGCTGGCTTTAGCTTCTTTTCTTTTTGTATCGACTCTCAGCATAAAAGGGGATGCTGTGGCAGTCTGTCAGGACCACTTGTGATACGCTGGTGCAAAGGCCTCTTGAATTCAGTGGGCATTTAATGTAGTTTATGTAGGATTGACCACTGTCTTTTACCCTACATGGGGGGACATTACATTAATCTAAGACATAAAGGGGGTCATTACAACATTGGCGGGAAAAACCGCTTACCGCCGTGCAAAAGACTGCCAATACACCGCCGTGGCCGTGGAATTCCGCCACAGCTATTATGACACACATCTTGGAATCTGCCGAAACTCAGACACCCACACAACTCCGCCACACCAAAGGTCAGTGTTAAACTGGCGAAAACAAAACCTCCACCTCCACGCCAACAGAAACACGCCCATGCTATTACGACCCACGAATCCACGCGGCGGTCTTTCAACCGCGGTATTCCATTGGCGGTACACACCGCTGCGCTCAAAATACACACACATCTCCAAAACACCACCACATTGGACAATTCAAAATACACACACCTGATACACATACACACACTACTCCCACACACCCAACACAATATAAAACACACATCCACATCACCCACAAAGCCCTACGACCAAAAATACAGAAAGAAGGCCAGAGAGAGAGCACAGAATAGACAATACCACCACACAGAGGCACACAACACCATCACCCACACAACATCCATGCACAAAACACCACACACCACTACACATCACTACACTCATCACCACATACACCACCTCACACATCACACACACCACCCCATGGCACGCCAAAGACACCCCCGGTTTTCCGACGAGGAGCTCAGGGTCATGGTGGAGGAAATCCTACGGGTAGAGCCACAGCTATTTGGCTCACAGGTGCAGCACACCTCCATAGCCAGGAAGATGGAGCTATGGCGCAAAATAGTCGACAGGGTCAATGCAGTGGGACAACACCCAAGAAATCGGGAGGACATCAGGAAGAGGTGGAACGACCTACGGGGGAAGGTGCGTTCAGCGGTCTCCAGGCACAACATCGCGGTACAGCGGACTGGCGGCGGACCCCCACCTCCTCCCCCACAACTGACAACATGGGAGGAGCAAGTCTTGACCATCATGCATCCAGAGGGCCTCAGAGGAGTCGGTGGAGGAATGGACACTGGTAAGTCAAATCCTAACTATCAGATCCCCCACCCTACCTGCATGCTATCACACACCCCCACCCTCACACCCTCCCCTATCACACCAACTCCACACTAATGTACTAAGAACACAAACCACACATCCCAACAACAAGCCCCGCATGACACAACTAAGCATGGTCACCCCTAACCAAAGCATGCTCACTGCACATACCCAGAACAACCCCCTAACCATCATCACACAAGCCCCCACACAGGAATGCTAGCACTGGGGTACACACTCACCCACCCATTGCACACCATGACACACACACATGCAATAATCATGTGCTTATGCCCCTGCAGGATCACGAAGGACCGTCACCACACCGGAGGGTCCAGACATCTCCACTCCACCCACAGAAGAGGCTCACAGTGACGATAGCAGCTCTGCCCTACTGGAGCCTGATGACCAGCCCGGACCATCGTGGGCATCGGGACAGACGGTTCCCCTTGCACAGGCACAGCCCAACACTGACCTTCCACCCTCTGGTAACACCAGCACAGCACCCACCCAGCGGGCCCAAAAGGACAGGTCAATCAGCTGTGTGTCCACCACTACAGGGAACCCAGGATAACCCACCACCCCAACAACAACAGGGACCTGGGGGCAGTGGTAGTGGGCACACGGTCCAGGGGACGGAGGCACAGGAACACAGGGGAACTGGGAGGGCTGCCGTGCGACAGGGGGCGGACAGACCCAGGGAACCCACTCTCCACGAGGCCCTCTCCTCCATCATGGGAGCATACCACCACTCCCAGGAGATGATGGCGACGGTCCTGGTCAAGTTTCAGGAGACCCAGCGCCTGCAGGAGGAACAGTATTTGGGCTTCAGGGAGAGCTCAGGACCATCAGCTCCACCTTAGGCACCATCTTAGGGGTGCTGAAGGACATACAGCAGACCTTGAGGGACACCGTGGCACTCCAAGGGGCCCCTGACACTAGCCAGGACGATGAACTGCCCACCACCTCGGCCGGCGCTAGTGGACAGGACGCCCCGCCACAGGACCACCACACCAGCACCCCACCCCCTGCAGACGGACAACCACCACGCAAGTGGTCCCTGAGATCCAGGAACAGGACAGAGCAAGATGGCAAGACACCCGCCAGCAAATGAGACCACCCTGATTGTCCCCCCACCGTCCCACTTTGTTACCCTGTCCATACTTAAACTGCCCCAGCTCCACTTCCTATGCCCAGATGGGCAGTGCACCTGTGAGACTAATAGACTGGACTCTGCCATGGACATTCCTCCACCATCACCCATCACCATTGTACAACCCCCCTCCATTTTTTAGCACTTAAATAAACACCCTTGAAACACAAAACATTCTGGAGTCAGTCTATGATTTTGTAAAATGTATGATCAATGACAGTGTCAAAATGCTTTTTTAGTTTTTAAGGCAACATACCAATGTCACACATCACAAGTCCTTGAAGGATGCATGCAGATAATCCACGTTGGTGACCACACCTGTGAAACCGTAATGGAAAGGAACAACTCAGTTACCAAATAATCCCATTAAATTACACACTGGATAGAGTAAGACGTGTGACAGTGAATGTAATGTTAAAAATGTAAATGTTCTCACCTGTGTGTCACTGGAAATATTGCTGTATGACTGACTCCCTGTTGTCGCTGTCTTCTTCCTCAGCTTCCTCCTCATCACTGTCCACAGGCTCCACAGGCTCCACAGCTGCCACAACACCGTCATCTGGACCATCCTCCTGCAGAAAAGGCACCTGGCGTCGCAAAGCAAGATTGTGAAGCATGGAGCAGGCGATGATGATCTGGCACACCTTCTTCTGTGAGTAGAATAGGGAAAAACATGTCATATGGAGGCACCTGAACCTGGCCTTCAGGCGGCCGAAGGTGCGCTCGATCACCCTCCTAGCCCGCCCATGGGCCTAATTGTAGCGTTCCTCTGCCCTGGTCCTGGGATTCCTCACTGGGGTCAATAGCCAGGAAAGGTTGGGGTAACCAGAGTCCCCTAATAGCCACACACAGTGCCTCTGGAGTTGACCCATCATATCAGGGATGCTGCTATTCCACAGGATATATGCGTCATGCACTGAGCCAGGGAACATAGCATTTACCTGCGAGATGTACTGGTCTGCCAAACAGACCATCTGTACATTTATGGAATGATAACTCTTCTGGTTCCTGTACACCTGTTCACTCCTGTGGGGGGGGACCAAAGCCACATGGGTCCCATCAATAGCACCTATGACATTGGGGATATGTCCAAGGGCATAGAAGCCACCTTTCACTGTAGCCAAATCTTCCACCTCAGGGAATATGATGTATCTCCTTACGTGTTTCAGCAGGGCAGACAACACTCTGCACAGCACGTTGGAAAACATAGGCTGGGACATCCCTGATGCCATGGCCACTGTTGTCTGAAAAGACCCACTTGCAAGGAAATGGAGCACTGACAGCACCTGCACGTCAGGGGGGATTCCAGTGGGATGGTGGATTGGTGACATCAGGTCTGGCTCCAACTGGGTACATAGTTCCTGGATAGTGGCACGGTCAAACCTGTAGGTGACGATTAAATGTCGCTCCTCCATTGTCAACAGGTCCACCAGCGGTTGGTACACCGGAGGATTCCGCCATCTTCTCAATTGTCCCAGCTGACGGCGCCTAGGAAGGACAACAGCGAGGATCGAGTCAACTTTTTACCAGGTATGTACCCACAGTTACACAGAACAAGACACCAAACACAAACCCCTTCTTGTATGTGTGTTGAGTGTAGGCCTAGCTATGTGTGACGCAGAAGTAAATGGAGCCATGTGGGCCCCTGAAATGGCAGCTGCCTGACCTCTAAACAGGGACAATGGGATTGTGGGGTAACTGCGTTGGCATTGCACACCGTCGCGGTAGGCGGTCGTAGACCGCGGCGCAATGCTGCATTGGTTAACATTGGACCCTATGGGTCCCAGGAGCCAATGAGGAAGTGCGCCGGCGGTGATGATATGCACCGCCATTTTCTATCTGTTCAATCACTAGATACCTGATCTTCGACAGGAGAGGACCTACACTGTAAGTGCTGCTGTGACCTCGGTCTGGAAGCGACGATGGCTGCTGCGTCTGGGGAAAGGGCCCCTGCCTTCACTGCTCAGGAGTTGGAGAAACTGGTAGACGGGGTCCTCCCCCAGTACACGCTACTCTACGGTCCTCCAGACCAACAGGTAAGTGCACTGGGAGCACGTTGTATGGGCTAGGCGTGGGTGGAGAGGGCTGGTTGGAAGAGGGAAGGGGGCAGAGTTCAGGGAACATTAATGCATGTGAATAAATGTGCCACATGGCTAGGGTAGGGAGGGGGGCCACGTACATTGACGGTGCGATTGTTAATGACTTCCCTTCTTCCCTTGTGCATGTCATGTAGGTCAGCGCCCACCAGAAGAAGGACATTTGGCGTGCCATCGCCAAGGACGTCCGGACCCTGGGGGTCCACCAGAGACGGGGCACCCACTGCCGTAAACGATGGGAGGACATTCGCCGCTGGAGTAAGAAGACGGTGGAGGCTCAGCTGGGGATGGCCTCCCAACGTGGGAGGGGTGCCCGTCGCCCCATGACCCCCCTGATGTTCCGGATCCTGGCGGTGGCCTACCCTGAGTTGGATGGCGCTTGAGGGCATCACAGCAGACACAAGGGGGTGAGTACAACATCATTCTGCGGACTTTGCGTGCAGTGGAGGGGTCTGGGTGGGGGAGGAGTCCTGTGGGTGTACCTAGGCCAGGCAGACATAGGTAGACTAGGCCCCTCCGTAATGCAGGCCATGTGGCTCCCTACCCCGCCGCAGTAGAGTGCCAAGTACAGGTATAGATGCCCCTGTGGCATCCATGTGTGCAGAGGTCCACCATAGCCATGTAAGCCAGATCCCAGGAATTGCATCTGTAGAGGCCAGGAGCACGGCATAGTGCAGGGGGCTGCTGTGTCTGTAGTGTCCGCCAACGGTCGCGGTATGCCATGCACTCAATCTGTCTTTCTTCTGTCTCCCCCCCCCTTTTTGTGCTCTCCATGTTCTTTTGTGCATGAGCATCATCAGGCGGAGGTACAGTGGCACCGG
Organism: Pleurodeles waltl; assembly: GCF_031143425.1. Taxonomy (NCBI): domain Eukaryota; kingdom Metazoa; phylum Chordata; class Amphibia; order Caudata; family Salamandridae; genus Pleurodeles; species Pleurodeles waltl. The sequence continues at coordinate 846,909,586 of NC_090436.1, forward strand.
AGCACAAGGGAGCTGCATCCCACAGGGCCTTGGAGGGCCACACCATGGACTCTGAATGCACCAGTGGGACGGAGGGCGAGGGGAGCTTCACGTCGGCCACCGGATCACCAACCAGCGACACGGACTCGTCCGACGATGGGAGTTCCCTTGTGGTGGCGGCAACATCTGTGCGCCCCACTTCTACAGGTACAGCCGCCACCTCCCCTACCAGCACCGACATCCCAGCAGCCCCATGCCCGCTCACCCAGGAGGGTGGGCCTCACCTTCGCCCCAGGCACCTCAGGCCCTGCCCCAGTCACCCCTGCTGCCCTCAGTGAGGAGGCCATTGACCTCCTCAGGTCCCTCACTGTTGGGCAGTCTACCATTGTGAATGCCATCCAGGGTGTAGAAAGGGAGTTGCAACACGTTAATGCATTCCTGGAGGGCATTCATTCTGGTCAGGCTGCCCTTCAGCGAACCCTGCAATCTCTGGCCTCAGCACTGATGGCAGCCATTGTCCCTGTGTCTAGCCTGCCCCCTCCAACCTCCTCCACCCAGACCCAATCCCCTGTACCCCAGCCTATCCCAAGCACACCATCAGACCAGCATGCACACACCTCTACACACAAAAGTAGCTCAGGCAAACATAGGCACCACACAACCCACAGGCACACACGCAAGCATCACCCACGTGCAGACACAGCAACATCCACTGCCTCCACTGTGTCCCCCTCCTCGTCGGCTCCCTCCTCCCTCCCAGTCTCGTCTACACTCACACCTGCATGCACTACATCTACAGGCACCAGGACTCGCACCACAACAACCAGCACCACACCCCGCTCACCTGCACTCACCACCTCCACTTCCATTTACACGTCCCCTGTGTCCTCTCCCAGTGTGTCTGTGACGCCCCCTCCCAAAGTACACAAACGCGGGCACCCACACACCCAACATCCATCCACCTCACGACAGCCTCCAGTACCTGCACCTGCACCCAAAACACCTAAAGTGACACCTCCTACAACCACCTCCTCTTCCTCCACTCTCAGACCCCCTCCAACTACCCATTCATCAGAAACTGTCCCTGTGTAAAGTTGACCTTTTTGCCCCCCCCCCTCCAATTCATCAGTCCCGTCGTAGCGCCTCAGCCAAAAAGCCTCCAATACCAGTGGTGCCTGTTCAAGGTGTGTGGAGTGCACCGGCCACCAGGACTGGCAGTGTGACCCGGAGCCAAGGCACTGGCAGCCCACCCCCTGTAAAGGCTCTGAAATTGGAAAGTGGCCGACGGGACCCTGTGAAGACTCCTGGTGGCAAAACAACTCACAGGGGTTCCAGGGGGATTGCAGAGTCAGCTGTGACTCCTCCAAAGGTGGGGAAGGGCCAGAGGAAGTCTGCACAGCCTAGTGTGAGCAGCACAGCGGAGAAGGGCGGCATCCTTCCCGGCGGTCGGGACGCCACCGCCAGCACCGTCGTCACTGGTCATGAGACCACCGCCAGAGTCAGTGCCCAGGAGGGCCCAAGTATCGTCACTGGTCAGGAGAACACCGCCACCGCCAGAGTCAGTGCCCAGGAGGGCCCAAGTATCGTCACTGGTCAGGAGACCACCGCCACCGCCAAAGTCAGTGCCCAGGAGGGCCCAAGTATGAATATGTGACAGAACAACTAAGTCCTAAACAACTATAGCCTAAACCACTACTGCTAAACAACTAAAAAGTCTCTACAACTAAGTACTGAACAACTACTGTCTGAACAACTATTGTGTCTGAATAACAATTGCCTGAACAACTAATATATATATATATTCTAAACAACTAATAAACCATAAAAACCAAAGGGAAAACCTTACCTTAAAATTAGTTGTTCAGGCAATTGTTATTCAGGCACAATTGTTGTTTAGACAGTAGTTGTTCAGTACTTAGTTGTAGAGACTTTTTAGTTGTTTAGCAGTAGTGGTTCAGGCAAGTAGTGGTTTAGACCTAGTTGTTCAGGATGTTTCCCCCCAAGTATCGTCACTGGTCAGGAGACCACCGCCACCGCCAGAGTCAGTGCCCAGGAGGGCCCAAGTATCGTCACTGGTCAGGAGACCACCGCCAGAGTCAGTGCCCAGGAGGGCCCAAGTAAGAGTCAGTGCCCAGGAGGGCCCAAGTATTGTCACTGGTCAGGAGACCACCGCCACCGCCAGAGTCAGTGCCCAGGAGGCCCCAAGTATCGTCACTGGTCAGGAGACCACCGCCAGAATCAGTGCCCAGGAGGGCCCAAGTATCGTCACTGGTCAGGAGACCACCGCCAGAGTCAGTGCCCAGGAGGGCCCAAGTATCGTCACTGGTCAGGAGACCACCGCCAGAGTCAGTGCCCAGGAGGGCCCAAGTATCGTCACTAGTCAGGAGACCACCGCCACTGCCGGAGTCAGTGCCCAGGAGGGCCCCGGCTGCCACAACTCCGCTGGGCAATGAGGGAATGTCATGCCACACACCAATGCCCAGTCCAAAGAACGTCATGCCACACACCTATGCCCAGTCCAGAGAACGTAATGCCACACACCAATGCCCAGTCCAGAACCGGCATGTTAAAGCACCGCTGAACAGTCCAGACACCGCCATGGCAAAGAACCGGTGAAGAGTCCAGAGACCGCCATGGCAAAGCACCGCTGAAGGGTCCAGACACCGCCATGGCAAAGCACCGCTGAACAGTCCAGACACCGCCATGGCAAAGCACCGCTGAAGAGTCCAGAGACCGCCATGGCAAAGCACCGCTGAACAGTCCAGACACCGCCATGGCAAAGCACCGCTGAAGAGTCCAGAGACCGGCATGGCAAAGCACCGCTGAACAGTCGAGACACCGCCATGGCAAAGCACCGCTGAAGAGTCCAGAGACCGCCATGGCAAAGCACAGCTGAACAGTCCAGACACCGCCATGGCAAAGCACCGCTGAACAGGGCATGCACCGGGGAAGAATGAAATGTCCGCCACATCAAGCATCGTTATCCCATGTGCGGGTGGGACAGGGATGGTACAGGAACTTCTACAGGGAGACTAATTCAGTCTGGGCACCAGTCCCCCTCCAGAACCAGTGGAGGCTGTTATCTACTTTGGAAACTGTGGCTTTGCACTCCCCAGGATGGAATAGTGGGCAACCCACCCACTGTAGAGACTTGAGAGACTGTGGCTTTGCACTCCCCAGGATGGTACAGTGGGCAACCCACCCACTGTAGAGACTTGAGAGACTGTGGCTTTGCACTCCCCAGGATGGTTCAGTGGGCAAGCCACCCACTGTAGAGACTTGAGAGACTGTGGCTTTGCACTCCCCAGGATGGTACAGTGTGCAAGCCACCCACTGTAGAGACTTGAGAGACTGTGGCTTTGCACTCCCCAGGATGGAACAGTGGGCATGGAGCCCCGTCGTGGATCTGGCTTTGCACTCCTCCGGCTGAGGTGCCCCCCCTTCCCTTCCCCCTGAGGTGCCTGTAGTATTTCTATCTGATGCCCCGGCAATGTTCTCTCCGTGTGTGGACAGGTATCTTTTGTGGGCCTCGCCCATGCATTTTTGGACTAGTGGTGCACGGACATTTATATGTGCATATCTGCACTACTTCTCGGAATGTATATACTTTTGTATGGTTTGCTAATATATCAGTATATTTTTGAGACATGTATATTGATACATTACAAAGTTTGGACTGATTTCGTTTTGTCTTTGCTTTCTTCCGGGGGGGTTGTGGGTTGTTGATGTGATTTTTGTGAATGCTTTGGTGTGTGTGTTGTAATATGCGAGGGTGGGGTGGGGGTGGGGTTGTTGCGTGTGTGTCCCCTAACTTTTGCCTCCCCCCTCCCCTATGTCATAGGTGCAGTACTCACCGTTGTCGTCGCCGGCGTTTGCGTTGGTCTTCGTAGATGAGTAGGAATACAAGGGCCGGTAGGATTTGGAGTTCCGGCTCCATGGAGTCCTCCTTCCTCGTGGGATGTGTTCAGGTGAGCGTTTTCCCATTGCAGAAACTGTTTCCGCCGTGTTTTTATCCACGGAGAATCCGACCCGGAAAAGGTGGCGGATTGGCGGGTTGTGATACTATGGGCGGTACATTGTCTTCCGCCTGTCTGTTGGCGGTGACTGCCGCGCTGCTTGTCTGTACTGCCGTGGCGGTCGGAGTGTTAAAGTGGCTTTCTTTGTTGGCGGTTTCCGCCACGGTCATCATTCCAAAGTTTTTCCCGCCGGCCTGTTTGCGGTCTTACCGCCGCTTTAACACCGTCCGCCAGGGTTGCAATGACCACCAAAATGTCTAAATCAGCAAGATGAAAATACATCAACTAGGACTATGGCCCTCATTTCGACCCTGGCGGTTTGAAATGCCAGGGTGGAGGGCAGAGGAAGCACCGCCAACAGGCTGGCGGTGCTTCCTGGTCCATTCTGACCGCAGCGGTAAAGCCGCGGTCAGAAAAGGGGAACCGGCGGTTTCCCGCCGGTTTACCCCTGGCCCAGGGAATCCTCCATGGGGATTCCGACCCCCTTCCAGCCAGCCTGGTTCTGGCGGTGTGGGCCCCCTAACAGGGCCCCACAAACATTTTCAGTGTCTGCTTTGCAGTCACTGAAAATCGCGAAGGGTGCCACTGCACCCGTCGCAGCCCTGCAAATCCGCCGGCTCCATTCGGAGCCGGCTTCCTCTTTGCAGGGGCTTTCCTGCTGGGCCGGTGGGCGATCTTTTGGAGATCGCCCACCGGCCCAGCGGGAAAGTTAGAATGACCGCCGCAGTCATTTGACCGCGGTGCGGTCTTTTGGTGGTTTCCGCCCGGCGGGCGGCACCCGCCGCCCGCCGGGGTCAGAATGACCCCCATGTGTTTAATGTACACATCTGCTGCAGATGTTGAGGCATAGATATTGCATATTTTGTAGCAGATGTGTGTTGTCTTTTGTGTTACTGCTCAGAACAGAGAAAGAGCAGGAAACATGCTAGGGAATGAGAACTTAACAGAAGTCTTGAAGAGACCAGTAACAAGCAAAGCAAACATCCAACAAGTAGAAACAGACTTGGAAGTGAGCATCACCCCACCTCAGAAGCAAGAATTCATCACTGCCATCCGATCTGTCAAGACCGAAAAACAGCTGGCCAAGAGAACCTAAATGCAGAAATGTTTAAGGCAGACCCTGAAACATCAGCCAAGATTCTCCAACCACTGTTTAAATCAATTCAGGAGGGAAAGGCAGTACCAGATGTCTGGAACAAAGGCATCATAATCAAGATTCCAAAGAAGGATGCATTAACCAACTGTAACAACTGGCATGCAATCACCCTTCTTTTAATCCCAAGTAAAATCTTGGCAAAAATCATTACACAACACATTTCTAATGATGTGGACAATCAACTAAGAAAATCATAGATTGGGTTCTGCAAAAGCAGAGGGTGTATTGATCTGATCCTTACTCTATGCAACATCATAGAGCAGTGTACATAGTGGCAGAGACAGCTATACATCAACTTCATTAATTAAAAAAAAAAGCCTTTGACAGTATCCAAGATGAGAGCCTCTGGCAAATACTAATAGCCTATGAAAAACCACAATAGACAGTACTTCTCATCTGGAGCTTGTATGATCATTTTATCTGTAAGGAAGGAGATAGAGAGTATAGCTTTGAAGTCAAGACCTTTTTGAGACAGGGATGCGTGATGTCAATACTGCTCTTCAACTCAATTTTTGACTGGGTGATACTATGCACAACAGAAGACCAAGTGAGAGGTATTATATGGGCCTTATTTTTTTACATTGGAGGACAGTGGTATGTGGATGACCTAGCATTGCTCTCTCATAAACACCAGCAGAAATAGGAAAAGACTTCTCACTTCAACAACTGTGCATAGCAACTGGGCCTGAAGATCAAGATGAAGAAATAAGAAGTCACGCCACTTAACATCCTAATCCCTTCATCAATCAGTGTGGACGGAGAGAAGCTAACAATGACAGAACAGTTCACCTACCTAGCCAGCCCTATTATAAATGGTGGAGGGGAAGACAGTGACATCTAGAGCCTATTGAACAAGGCCAGGAATGCCTTTAGGATGCTGAACAATGTCTGGAAGTCATCTCAATGGATCACCAAGCTGAGGCTTTACCAGAGCTGTGTCCTGTCCACACTCTTGTATCAATCAGAAAGCAAGGGGATGCCAAAAAGTGACATCACCACACCAGTTATCCGAGAAAAATCTTACGCATGTTCTGGCCCTGATTCATCCCTAATCAGGAACTGCTTATGAGAAGCAAGCAAGAGAGCATGGACATCATCAGTATGAGAAAAAAGAAGTAGCTGGATACACGACGAGACGAGAACCAGAATTGCTCTCCACTTGATCCCAGAAGGAAACAATAGCTCTTTACTTGATCCCGGAAGGAAAAAGGAAAGAAAGCCAGGCCAAAGAACACCTGGCGGCAAACTGTGGAAACAGAAATGAAGGCCATGAACCACAGCAGAGCACTGTGCAGAACCTTGTGCAAGACAGACATAAGTGGAGATTCTTCATTGCTACCATACATGCCTGTTGGCATAACTGGCAGTAATTAATGTGTTAACTGTCAGTAATTAATGTGTTAACAGAGTCAGAGGGGCATATCTGTCACACTTAGGGTGACATATTAAAGTATACAAAAAAGTGATGGATGGAACTCTTGAATTAATATCTGCCACTTGTAATCAGTAAGGCCACATCCCAATCCATCGTTATTTTGCACACCATGCCATCACCATTTGGATTTAACCATCTGCAACTGGAACACAATCAACCGAGGACAGATTTCACCCTACTTAGGGCTCAACAGCCAGGCATAACTTACTTCCAGCAGCACAGTGCACACTGGTCCCATGTCTGGGCATACCCAGACCTAGCCATTCATTGTTAACAATTAGGGATCATTCTTCACAATCAGGCCTACTGGGGCTATGTTGGCCTTCAAATACTCAGTCATGGTGGTTGCATGGGAAATTGTTTTGACTTGGCTCCTCTTAAGTCCCGTTAATGCTGCCCAGCCCTCTACTTGACAGAATCATGGATGCCACTTCATCCATAAATGAAAGACCCAGTTGCTTGGTCATTTTCTCAGAACTAAGAAATTAGCTTTCTTCTAAAGCACTGCCAGAGGTGTGTATTGATTTTCCTTAGCCCCTCACTGTCCAGTGCTCATATATTTTGAGTCACAATATCCCTAGTAGGTGGCTCACAAACGACTTCTCACAAAGGAACCAATTTCAAACTAGTATAATTCAGACTGCAGACCACTAAACAATCTCAGTCTACGCTGCCTGGCATCTTATATGAGGTCTTGTTATAGGATAATATGAGTCAAAAGGAGAACAGACCACAAATAAATTTCAGAGGAGACATGGCACCCTTAATAACATGAGTAGGCAACTATCTAGAACAGGAACTGTAAATTTGAACGTGCAGTCTATGGAGAAGTCTCCTATAACATATTGCTTTCTTGCTTCTGGCATTCCTCCTTCTCCCCAGGGCCCAGGGGAATTTTGACAACAAATGATTTCTGTGTGGATGAAGACAGTGTGTGAGTACAAAGGCAGTTCCCTGTCCTTCCATGTTGCACATTACATCCCTGAGCTAGGGTAAGAACTCAGATGTGCTGCAGACATCTAATTATGAAATGCAGTGCTTTGGTTGCAGTGTTTTGCATGTCCTCACTTGTTGTGCTTTTATATGCAGACTTGCATCTGTTGTGTGTACTGGTTAAATGCATGTCCATGTCTTGAGACTAACATGACTTGTATGAATTACCTTCATTATGCCATGAAGAATGATATGGCTTCACATGAAAGTATAGAAGCCCCAACCCCACCTCTGACTAATACTATCCTGTTTTCTATAGAAATAAGGACTCAAAGGTGCTGTATATAGGTGAGTAGACATTAAATAGACAAGTTTTAAGCTATAAGTTATTTGTCCTATTGAATTTAGATAGGTTGACAAACTACCCTTGACAATACATGACAGTGATCCTGGGCACGCTCTGTGGTCCTGATCAAAACCCTAGACCCAATGGGACTTTGATAATGGGGCTGAAACAAGTCAACTAAAGAAAGAGGTTGTAGGGTCATTATATTGCTTAACTAATCCCTCATATTTGATTTTATTTATACCATAATCCCATCATTAAAGCGTTACCTGGGCTGTTCAAGGTACTTTCAACTGCTATAAAGCCCTGGAAGAGAAGATATTCAAAGTAATCCCTGGAACGTGGTCGAGCCCATCCTGCTTTTTAGGGACCAGGATAAGAACTGATGATCAAATCAAGCATGTTACTAATTGAGTGGGTGAGCATCTAACAAAAAAAGAGGGTTTCCTGATGCAGGGTTTACAGCCTTTTGCATTCTTGGTCGTAGGATACTTTTTGTGTTGCAGTAATTATGGAATTCTGCATCCTGAATCCATGGCCAAGAATGGTAGATGTACAGGAAGACTGTAGGGTGGCTATTGCTCAGAGATCCGCAGTTCTGGAAGTAGTTCTGCAAGTGATGGTCCAGCATGGTAAACACAAAGCAATCAAGCATTCAAGTGTTCTGGAATTGGACTCTCGTTGTTGTCTAGGTCCTCCAGAGCACTTTTTGGGAAACAGACTTTAACTGGGGGGCATTGGCAAACAGCAAAAACAATAGGTTACAAAATGTCTTCAGAGCTCAGGGGCGCGCCCAACCCAGCCATCATCATCATCATCATCTAGTTAATCTAGTGTTTTAATTAAAATGCTGAGGTTACTAAAAGACCTTCATTATTTTATTTTACACATATAATATAGTGCAAATTTTACTCAGTAGAGACTATAGTGCATGAATCAGTGTGTAAAGGAGATGGGGTTCAGAACATTTACATGGAATAGTAGTATGCTGTTTAATATTTACATTTAGATAAGGGATAAAGCACCCTCTGTCATATATGATAAGGATATTGCAAGTCAATGAGGAGTCTCAGGACCATATGGAGGAGACTGAGTTCCTTTATAAGGTTATGGAACTCCAGGGTGACTTGCAATATCCTTGTCATGCACACCAGGGAGTACTTTGTCCTATTTAATACATGGTCATTCCATCACCTTCCCCACAAGCCACTTAAAACCTTAGTGTGTAGCTCTTTCACATGAATAATAAAAATAAAACCTTTTGAGCAAAAGTATATAAAAAACCTGTTAGCTATGTGTGGCAGTTTTTGTTTTTTAAACGCGCAGAGGTCCGAATTTGTAAAAGCATGCAGAAAGATTCTAGCTTTTCCCTATCTAAGGAGTGCAAAAAATAAACATGCATTCTTTGCTTGTTATTGTAAGCTAATAAAAAAACAGAACTTTAAAAATCAATGGTCAGGTTTCGTTGCTTGAAACAGCTGCTGTGTGATCAGACCAATAGTCACCTCTGCTTCTGGCAGCAGGTATTATGATGTCAGAACTAAATTGTAATAACATATTACAGTTGAGTTCTACCTTATTTCAGTTGAGTTCTGATGCCTTTTGTTTATGATTGACAACTCAATTATGATGAAATTAGAGATGTGCATTTATGCTGGGATTGCACAATCCCATGTGTTATAAAGACATCAAAGACTACCGTTTATACAGGAACTACAGATTCCCATATTTTATACACATGTACAGTGAGACATTCAGGACATACCTAGGTTTGACTAGACACTAGATTTGAAATCTCAAAGCAAGCAATTTAGCCACTAGACCACAATATTTCTGTTGTTATGAAAACAAATTGCAGACCTTTTCAAATTCCACCAGTAATAGTGGGAGTACTAAGTGGTGTCCTAACAAGAGAAGTCTGATAGCGAAACAAGAAATAGACTTTGCTTTCCAAGTATGCTCTTCTCTCACTTGCCACTCTACTGCATGGGTTGTGGCTGCACCTGCTGCCTCGCCGGCTCTTCAGCCTTTGATACTTCTCATCATCAGCACCAGCACCAGCATCCATCCTTTCCAGTTTTACAAAGTGATCATCAGAAGAGGAAAACGTGAATGCTAACATTAAGTCACAGATCAACCTTGCAGAATTATTCATCTCCCTGTGTATTTTTTATGTTCATTTGCATCAGTATATTGCCTGTGTTCCATGATGAAGAAAGTATTTTCAGTGGGGGAGAACAAACACAAAGGATTGCCTGCATTACGGTGCCCACACCCCAAATAGGCAGTTATTGCCACTAGCAACCGATGGGTTCCAGTTCTGCACTAGAATATTATGAGTACCTTATTTCAGTCCCAAACTGTCATTAACCTATTGATCTGTACTGGTCTGGTGGACATCAGGGTAGCTGAGGTTAGAAACAGTTAGCTCACAGTAGTGGACAAAGTTGGGAAGCCCTTCATTTCAATTTGCAAACAACCCCACCCATGAGCAATATCCAGCAGATGCCTTCTTAAAATTCATGACGCATTTATTTTCAAGGACCCCTGTAATTTAGTAGGTTGCAGGATAGCAACCTAGAGATGACCCCTTCTCTTTTCTGACCACTAGCTCCTCTTCCTCTTCTTACCTCTGTCCTCTCTTCCATTATCATCTATCCTCATGCACCACCACAAATACGTTCTGCAGGAGTGCATCTATTCATGATATGAAATCATGAGTCTCCATCTTTTCAACCTGTACTCCGCACCACTGCGTCCAGCTTTCTCCGACAGAAGGCAAACATGAACAATCAGATGTGCACCTCAGTGCTGCACTCCTACCTAAAATGGTGACTGCACATCACTGCAATGATTTTATGCATCATAGCAATCTTTTTTTTAGGATGCGTACTTTCGCGGCTTGCTGTGCTCTGAAGAGGCGGGGCAGGAGTGATGCGCGGCGGAGGGGAAGGCATTTAATAAAAAAAAAAAAAAAAAAAAAAACATACCACCACGCTGTACAGCTCTTATTTACCAGCCTGCACTGCGGCCAATCCTGAAGCTGCACAGGGCACTCCCAGGCAGACTGGGAGCCTGTGCCTGCTCGGTTTTGCCTGGCTGGAGAGATGACAGCCCTGAGACGGCTGGCCAAACACACATGCACACTGAGGGGAGTCATCCTACATGGCCCGCTCCTTTCACAATGAAAGTGTAATAAACATAATTTATAATCGTTTCGTTGTGAAAGGTTTGCAGCTTTTGCTGCTGGTGGGGGGCGACGCTCCTCTGCCATAGTGGAGGAGCTGCCACTGGATACCTATTACTAAATGAATACTTCCGCATCCAAGTTCTACAAAACATGTTACAAGGTCTCTTATGATATTTTTACATATTTAAACAGAATAATGGGAATGAGAAGAAAAAGGTCTTTCAAACAAGATTCTCATTAGGGGAAGGGGCTATTTCGAAATGCAGCTGGGATAATGAAAATTCAACTATCAACAGAATAAAAAGTATTTGTGCAAATGTATTCTGAAGACCTTCGCTGTCACTAACAGAGCATATTGAGTGATACTATACTGTTTTGCCTGAAACAATGTCCTGCCTTTAGAATATCCAGTAGTGTATTAGAATGCGCGCATCTACGCAATAAGGAGATTAGAAGTGCCACAGTAAAAGAGATTAAAGGCTGCATCATTGCTTGAGAAGAAATTCAAATCCGGACGTCTTGATTGTTTTCTGTCATTTATGCCCATTTCTTATAACAATGAAGACACTGGTGTCTAAATTCCCGGAGTGTTAGCTGCTGTCTCGCCACTGAATGATTTTCAAGAGCTGTAATCCAGCATTTGAAGGCCTCCTCATTTGAAATCTCGCTTCAGAAACTAGATTTTTTGTAATTGCATTTCAAAATATAAAATTAAGGTCACTTGCATAGTTTACTTCATACCAAACATCATGAAAAAGTAGTAGCATCATTTTTTGCCGACTTTACATTTTATGTTGCAGTTTTTTTTTGTTCATGCGTTTTAAAACATAAACGGCCACTGTGTCAAATAAGCTACCCTCCATGGCACTCCCTCTACATAACGGCAGACAAAATACTGTTATGCCCCATCAATGTAATTCTAAGATGCTCTTTGTAACCTGTGAATCCTTGAACTACAGCATCATGATATACATACACACCTGTGTCCCTCTTCAATAAAACAAAGGCGTATTTATAGGCCCCTAGCACCACAGGAGCGTCACTTTTTGGTTGTGGCTTAAAGCCACCTTGTAAATACAGCCCCTTCCCACACAGCACTTTGCGTGGAAGGGGCGTGCAATGGGTGTTGCTGTGGGGGTGCCACCCATTGCATTTTGACGCTGTCTCATATTTATGAAATTTCGTAAACCTGAGGCAGCGCCAAAATCTAATGCCACCCCCAGGGGTGGCGTTAGCTGGGCGCAACAAGGAGGAATACTTTTATTCCTCCTCATTTTTGGCTTTTTCTATGTGTGCTGCATTCTGCCGCACGCATAGAAAAAGCAAAATGCCTGAAATTATTGTTTATGTGCGGGAAGGTGTTCCTTCCTGCACAGAAACAATCATTTGAAAATGACACTATGGCATTTTTGTGCAGCACACACAGAAGTGCCAAAGCGCCATTAGTGATTGTTTATGTGCAGGAAGGGACACTTCACGCACATAAACAATAACACCCCTTAACACAGACATACTTGCACGATGGTACAAGGATGCCTGCGTTGGTGCTGGCAGCTAAATTTAGCACCAGCACAGGGGGAAACGCAGGGGTGCGCCGTATTCCCTTAAATACAGTGCATCCCTGCATTTCTAAAGTGACGCAGCACGGCGCTGCCAATTTTGTCACAGCACTGTGCTGCACCACTTTTCTTTAAATCTGGCCCCAAGTACTATTATGAACACATACCACACTAATGACTGCATACCATCACCACTGTTAGTTAACTGGCAGTAGGGTTATGCTTATCACAACAGACATACCGTTATATTGCTGCCAATGTTTCTATGACAATTATTCATATTTCCCTAATAAACATTCAGCATCGACGATTCACCCTCACTCCAATATCCAACAACATTTTTCATCCACGCTAGTAGTAGCAAGTTACTCTAATACAACACACAATCTTACAAACAAGTAAGCATTATTTGGCTTGCAGTTGTAACTATGGTCCTTCTTAAGGGTGACCTTGCATGGAGGAGGCACTCTCAAAGCAATGCTTCATAATGGCTCTAATGTGGACAATCAATAAGGATGTACAGCCCGCACAAGATTCCCTGGAATGTGCTGCATCTCAGAGGTTTTTAGCAACTACAATGCCACCTTGAAAACTACAAATTGACATCAAGCAGTTAGCATGTTGGAAGCAAAGTTGTCTGCCAGCACATCAGTAGTTTTTACATTTAACTACCACAAATCAGTAAAGATGGTGACCTTTTGAAAACAAATGATTATTGTCAACAAATCGTTCTGGAGTTGCTGAGATGGTGAAAATGCTTCTATTGGACCATCACCACTATTGTTTAATTGTCGACTTAACGGGTGCAGATGAGTCTGGAATCAAAGATGACAGGTGGTTTCTGCTTAGGGAACAGTTTTATAATTTGTCAGCACCTCTTACCTTACAGCAGTGGTTCCCAACCTTTTGATTTCTGTGGACCCCCACTTTGACATTAATGGAACCCAGGGACCCCCACTGAATCATCATGGGAATCCGGGGACCCCCACCTGAGTCATTACTAGAAGCTGGGGACCCAATTTGTCAATATTTGTTCATATTGTTTTTATTTTCTAGGCTCTCGCTGACCCCCTGAGAAGGCTTCGTGGACCCCCAGGGGTCCCCGGACCACAGGTTGGGAACTACTGCCTCACTGCTTTTCTCTGCTTGTTGGTTGAGGAATTACCACATATATTGCCATTCTTGCTTGACTGTAACTTTATTTATTAGGACAACTGTCCGTTGTACAACGCAAAGTAACAAACTTTCAATGTTATTGTATTGTAAATATTCATATTTAAAGCACGTTTTCATGCTTTAGTGTGTTGTTCACTATAAAAATGGAAGAAAAAACATACATTTATAAAACATCACTTTCATTCTTTCTAATTTTTAGTCTTAACTTACACAGCAAAGGGATACACTGCATCACGATTACACAAACTCCATTCATAATTCAGTAATGGGAACGTTCTCAACACTCTTACTCAATTCATACTCAAGAAATATGGACACTTTTTTCACTCTATTCAGATGTGATGGGTCATTTCCAATATACTAGTTGTATGTGCACTATTCATAAGTATTATCACCAAATAGTTTTGGGCTGATTCACATGGATTTTGTTGTGATTTACCGTTGAGTGGTCCTGTTTTACTAATACATTTCAGACATAGGTTCAGAGCACTACCCTTGGAATTTAGTCCTGGAATTAGTAGGTACGTCAGGAGTACTATCAGAATAAGCCACAACTACCTAGAACAAACTCCTTGCGAATCTGGTTTCCTGGCTTCACAAGACCTAACTGGTTTCTAGTTAAAAACATATTTTTTTTTTCGATAAGGCTACTATGACAAAATAGCTGACACTGCACTTCAAGAGAACTCCAGAGGGTAACAATTTGCAGTGGATTTCATTCACAAAAATGACACAAACCAAGGTGATATTTTTATTGGAAATGTACTTTTCAACACATTACGTGCTTTGAACTGGTACAGTGCCTGAAGTAATGCAGAGCAGAGCTTAGTGCATTAATTTGTGGAAGGGAGATGTTCAATTGGTGGCACATGCAACCACCCATGGATTTTGACACAAAGCTGTATCTACTAGCAACTGTAGACAGGGTATTTTTTTTCCAAAGGAATTGCCTCTTTTATATTTGCATTAATTTGGAGAAAATCATTTATCCTCAAAGCTTTTCTGACTTTGAATGTGTGCTGCACTGGACAGAACACATCCAAAGTGAGAAAAGGTTTAACGTTTGTCTAGTTATAGTCGAGTCAAAGTATGTTCTATTGAAAAGGTACTCTTACAGTGCTATCTGCAATGATGTGTGCGTGGTACTAGGCAGCCTAATAATGTGGTAGCAGTAGAGAAAGAGCAAGACAGTGCCATGTAATAGTACATATGGAGAATGCCTGCTCCCTCCTTCTCACACAATGCAGCACAGCAACTTAGGTAGCCGGCCTGCATCACTTGACATCTTCGTAAACCTTACCCTGAAATAGTTATTTCTGGTTTTATGAAAACTAGTGATATTTTCAGAATTTCAGCTGACAGAGAACTCGTGATTGAATAATGTGCCTCAATCATAAAATCTCACTGACAATCTGCCAAAAACTGTAATGTATTTTATATCCACACATTCTCCGATTATCTGATCTGGATTAACATGTCCACTTGTGCAGTCAATATAAGTTTCATGGTCTCCTGGTATAATGCTTGTATTCTGCCTCTCCCCTTCTTGAGATGCTCCAAGCTACTGGCTCATTCTTCTTAGATGAGGCGAACTATTATCAACTTTATGAACCCACACTTCTATCTTGAAAGTGAATCTACTTTTTATTTTCCTGAAATATATAATATGAAACATATTTCATAATGTCCTATGAAACATGGGTTTCATCATCATAATGACAGCACCAGTCCCTTCTGAAGACTTTGCCATTGTTAGGACTATTTGGTATGGAGGACCAACTGTGTACAAAAAGGTATATTATGAACATATTCCCTGGTAGTGGTATTTTTTATTCATTTTAAACTAGAAACATCATTTTTGATGCATAATGTAAAGAACAACCTTTAGAGAACCTTGTTTCCTCATCTTCTGTGGTACTGGGGCCCCGATGTGGCAGCTTAAAAACACCTTTGACACTGATAGGTAAGACACAATCATATCTGTTGTCCATTGCTCCATTCCAATCAGCATTAAGTCATGTGTACTTCTGGTACTTTCTGTCTCCATTTCTGTCTATGTTGATGATTCATCTGGGTCATCAAAGAAATATCACTTCATGTATGGCTGTTTGAATCAATATACTTCTGCACACAAAAATGATGAAGGCGATAAGAATAGTTTAGTTTTGTCACAGCTCTGGGTATTTTTTTCTCCATGTTGCAGAGGTACATCCCACAAAGCAGTCACATGGTTGATGACCCCCTGCCACATGGTCACTTTTTCTGCGCCAGTGAAGGCGAGTGGCAACAGAGTTGTAAACTACAATAGAAGCACAATATCTATCTCACCTCAGGGAAGCGCCTCTTCCTTTTTAGTGGAATGGTCAATATGTTTGGATGTTACTTGGTAGCAGGTCTCTGGCTACACACCTTGCACTGCAAAAAGGCAAGTGGGCAGGGCCTAAGCCATGTACTGAATTTATTTACGTAAAATTGTAATTCTGGTGCATGTGACTTTGTTCAGATATTAGCTTCCTCCCTAATCGGTGATATTAATAGTTCTACACAGCATGGAAGATACATGTTTTAGTTCTTACTATAATTCGTGGGATGTTCATATATTCAGAGAGGAATTTAAGGATTGTATGCCCATTATAATCTTTACCAAGGCTAGTGGAGCTCTGTGATGCATTTAGGGGGAATTAGAGACTTACCTGACCAACTTTGTGAACAGCAGATTCAGACGATTGTATTAGAAAAAAAACCAAAAATAAACAATTGTTCTAATGTGCAGAATACTTTCTCCTCTGTATGAAGGTTATTTATTGATTGGCCCTGGTGGTCAGTGGCAGGAAAAAGGAGTGACAGAACTCCTGCTCTTTAGAATGATGTGACTATCCCTGTGCCTAAGGGGCCTAGTGGCAAACGGGCATTGATGTCAAGAGTTTTTGACAACAGAGCCTACTTCTGCTCTGCCTTTTGAAAACTTGCAGTTTTCCACCTCTAAATGGGGCAGGGGCACTGTGAGTCTAATTGGCTGAACCTCCTGAATTTTTTATGCAGTTGTCGGCACTAATCCAACAGAAAATAGCAGCCAATACCAGAAATGATGTTATGAATTCTCTAAAACTGAGAAGATGCTTGTACTCTAGATGAGAAGGTGGGCAATGGTCCAAATGTGCTCACAATTAGAACATTGGAATGTTGGTAGCTCCATTGAAAACAATGGAGTGCTGCAGGCTTTTACTGGCCGGTAAAAGCCCGCAGCGCCAACATTCCAATGTTTGCTTTGTTCACAGCAACAGCTGTGAACAAAGCCTCACGGAGCCCGAGGGGATTTTAATCCCCTCGGGCTCCGTGAACATTTTTTTTAAAAATAGAACATTCTGCCCTGAGTGGCAGAATGTTCTAATAGCCTTAGAACCCGCAGTAGCGGGCTCTACCGGCTATTAAAGTCCCTCTCCCTTGTTAAATGCCCTCGCCTTCGGCTCGGGCATTTAACGCGGGGAGCGGGCCTTTAATAGCCAGTAGAGCCCGCTACGGCGGGTTCTAAGGCTATATTAAAACCAGTTCTACAAGTGAGAAGTCTAATGAATAAATACATAAGCTATTTTGAGGCTACCACACAACAATTAACTCTAGGTCTAGTATTGTTAGTCTGTGGCAATTCACACAACGGCTGGGATTGTGGAAGAAACCGACTTACTGAAATTGAACTTGCAAAAGACACTGGAACCATATATGAAGATCTCCGTGGGTGAACTAACAAACTCATTGTAAAAAATTATGCAAGTATAATGATTCAGGAGGCAATGCTTTTCCAACAAGGCACTTCTTGAACAAAGAAAAGCATCCGTGATAGCAGTATGGCAGAACATATGCCACAGAGGGAACTGTCATAAGTTGTGGCAGGAAACTGTGGTGACTTTATTCCAAAAAGAAACACAAATACACAACTCTCTTTATACCATTCTGGTATGTTTCAGAGCTAACCTGAGAGGATAAAATGTATGCCAAAATATTACAAAGAAAACGTTCAGGATAAATAAAGGAAAAATTGTAATTAAGGTCATTGGTAACTTGTATTTCCTCTCATTGAAGCTTACGTTAGAGTTCTCCTAATATACTCATTCTGTTGTAAACTGATGTAAGAGTTAGGTGTTATTTCAGTGAGACACTGCAGAGATTTATAAGACAACATGAATCGTGTAAACATCTACAGCTGCTTGTGAGCGCAAACTTGTTTTACCCAGAAGCCATACTGCAGAAAAGTTAAACTAAAGTTTGTTTTAATTTATATATTTTTCAATGCTAACTATTGATTTAAAAGTGTATTCTGCATTTTAGGTGCAACAATATAAGCCAACCTTGTTCTTCAAAAACATTTGAAAGGTAAAGGTGATTTCTTACTGATTTTATGTGCACATAGTAAAACGAAATATTGCTAGATTCATGTTGAACCAGATGTGCTAAGAAACACATTTGCAATTTCAGAAAACACAGAATTGTCAAGAAGATTTTTAGTGTCACCTAAACATTTTCTCTATTTATCTATGAAACCAACATAACATTAAAATCAGATAAAGATGGGCCAGCAAAGAAATCGAATTATTTTTGGAACTTGAGGCATTAGCTACTGAACACAATTCGTATTTTCGCTCATACCGGATACTTTTTCCTTATGCAGGTTTTTCGGGCCTGTATGAATTAGCGTCAGGAGGTTGGGGCTATTGCTCCTGTTATTGTCGGTCACAGAACCATTTTGTTGCTTCATATACGTTGCATAGGGAAAGGGAAACAGGCAGGTTACACATTTGTTTCAATTGTGTCTTTTCAACTATTGCCACTTTAGAGGCCAACTGCGAGTGTGTCCACTTACTCTCTAATGGTGCCCAGTTAACAATGCCTTCAAAGGCACACTAAGCATACATCGATCTGTGAAAGTTGCTTTATTTGTGTGATTTGCTACACATTACATAGAGAGGTGAGTTTGTTATATGAGAAGTTAAGACAACAAAACAAATGATAACCCTAAAATCCAACATATACACACTCACTTGCGCGCGCACACCCACACACACCCACCCACACACGCACACACGAAAACTGGCACATGTATAGTCTCTATAAGAATGCAAAAAAACAGATTGGCACCATGAACAATAACAAACACAGATAGGAAGAGTAACTGTATAGGTACAGGAGGGCAATCAGATTTGTGCACAGGCAGGTTACATGCTAGCACATAGAAGGAGAAACAATTTCACCACAGGCATGGTCAACACAGACGCACCAAGGTATGTTCAACAGTGTCACATATATGGGTAGGTAGAGTAAACCACATCAACTTGTCATACACAGAGAGGATGAAAACTTTCCTACACATCCAGATAGAGGGATATATTAATGCTTGCCCAGTAGCAGAATGATGCTTGTAAGAAAACGCTGTAAACCGAATCTGCACATTCTACTTTACATTATGACTTGACTACCTTGCTCCAGTGACCGTCAGTTCCTTAACAACCCTTGGTAGGTATTTTTCTGTTTACTCTGACTCGCCGCTACATGACGTAGTGGTGTCAGTGTGAGTGCAGAAAGATGTGTGGTGAACAAACAGTTGTTTTGAGCGGCATGTTGCTTGTTCATATTCCAGTAATTGCAGGTGTAGTGCTGTGGCATGCCACGCTTTGTAAGTGAAGTGAACAAAGACATCGGGTCATGATGTCCAGACAGTTTGACACTAAAATGGTGCAAACATTCCTAGGTAATATTCTTGCAACTTGACCTGACCTTCTGATTTTGCCCTGTAGTGATTAACTAATATTAACGCAATTCACATGTACAAATCGCAAGTGCAACTGTGCCAAAGCAGAACAAGACAAGCAATATCAGGCGTATATGGAAGAAAAGGGATTGATTGGTTTTCTTGTAAGACACTAGGATACTATTAAAAAGAGCTAGATTTGATAATTTTTCCAATCAATATGTACTTCCTTCTCTTCCAAAAACAACTTGTTAGACAATAGTATGCAACATAACAAGTAGGTATCTGATAGGAAAGGATATTGGGTGATAAATATAGGCAAAAGTTAAAGGAAAACATACTGTGTACTTCTTCAAAAGAGAAAGCAAAAGTATGTCTCTCTGGTCAGTGCAGAAGTGAAGGCTGGTCACTATTTAAAGAACATTTCCTACTGACAAATTCGTTTTTAAAAACGATAACGAGTTCATACTGGCAAATTGGTATTGGTCATAAAGTTCAGGAAGAAGTGTAAGTGATTAACATGAAGCATCACTGAAAAGTAAAAACATCCCTAGATAAAGAGCTGGTAAGTGAAACCTGAAGGGAAGCAAAGGAAAAATATTATTTCCTTTGAATATTTAATTAAAACATGAAATACCTCTCCTGCACTTCGCACTAACAAAGTTCTTGGGCCAGATGTATTAAGCTAAGCTTTTTTGCAATTGCAAACAGGCAGTTTTGTAGATGCGGACCACTTGCGGCCATAAAAAATTATTTTGACATGTATGAAACCCAAACTTCGGTCCAATAGCACTTCACTGAATTGCAATTCTAGTTTGCTACCAAATACTGTTTCGGTGTTTGGAAGGGGTATCACTTCCAAATACTGAATTGGAATAGCATGTATTAATGTTTTGCAACCGTATTCCAGTCACAAACATTCATAATTTACACACTACAACCATGTGATAGTGATGAAGCAGAAATGAAGGTTTTACATTTATTAGCACTTAAACGTAGTACTGCAATAATCATGTGTGACTCTAACCGAACTAATAAAGATTGTACGGGGACAAAATGTGCCCTCAGAGTAGTTGCCAACATTTATAAGCGTGCTTTATATAACGTGATGTATTAGAATTGCACTAATCCGACATAATCGTAAACGTGTGCTGTGATTTGCTTGTTTGAAATGTTTTAGCTTAGCATAACTTTAGTGGAGGCTTTGGCCTAGTTGCCTGGTCTCACGGTTTAGATGCTCGTATTTTTCCAATGTGCTATTAAATGTGTATTTTTGCTTGAAGCTGTACTTTTCCACTGAGATCGTTCACATGCTTATCTTAAAGTTTCGTGCCAGCCTGGCATATTTTCTCTTTACTCCAAGGTCGATCTGCAGGTGCGGACAATGGAAGCTCTGAAAGTGAGCTAATTGGTATAAAATGTTGCAACTTGCGTACCCATCTCCAAGGATAATGTATGCTTAAGTAAAAGCTTGAGAACTGTCGTTTTTGATTGGACAATTTGAAGCTAACCTATGAACCCTCCAATGGAAGACCCTACTGGATTTGAACTGTTGTCTATTTAAACCAGGTGCACGAGAAGAAGGTAGCCATTACAGATCATTACGGCCATTACCCGACATTGCACCGCCATTTCGTAGCTATCATGGCCCACCTTGCTGCGACGCCATTTTGAAAGAGACTTTGATGCTTTCTCTAATCGAGAGAAAGAGACTTTAAATGATTCTTGCCCTAGAGACTTTAACTTTGATCCCTTTGCATGAAGTAGTAGTTTTACCTTGCCGCCGTGAGGCAATTGCCCCGTCCACCCCTGCCCCTTTGCCCCGTCCCATGCCGATCGAAACGGTACCCATGCTGATCGAGAAACGGTACCTGTGAGACGAAGACTTCCTTGTATGCTGATCTTAATTGGTAAATATGAAAGGAAAATTGTACAATTGCATTGTGTTTCTTTTAGGTAACCAACTGCTGATTTTTGACAAGATCCCTAGTTAGGAGTTTTTTCCAAATTGATGATTGCTAAATTGTTTTCGCATGAAGTCCCACATGCTGATGCTAATTTGAGGTTAGATGAGGATTCCTTTTGTTGCACGATGCAATTTGAGACCTTGTTATGCTGACTAAATGTATGCAATTAGTTCATTACAGATTATAGTTTTAGTGATTTGCATTGCTATTATCGAATGTCTCGTGATTCAAATGCTACATAGATTGCACTTGTTCCGCCGTTATGGACAGCTATTAATGTTCATTTATGTTTATCATTTGGTGTTGAGACACATTTATATTGTGCTAGCTTTGTTAATATAGGGAAATAAATTCACTAACTTTGCAATAAACTGGTGTGGTTATTCCTGACTGAAAGGTCAGGGTTCGCCGAAATGTATTCTGGATTAATTGTTAAGTGTTATGTTGATCAGGGTATTGCTTATGTTCGTTACTGATTATTGATTTGATGAAATTGATCGATATAAGAGTACGGAGAGTTCCCACTTAGCCAAAAGATTCATCGGCCTAAAGAGCGCCCGAATACAGGTAAATTATTAGTACGGACCGCTCTATCAGTAGATGGTAGCAGAGGACGGTTTCGTCTTTTGGGACCCTGTACTCTTAAAGTACATGGTGTTGAATTAACGGTTACGCCCTTTGAGACCCCACTCGAGAAGTTGAATTAGATTTTTCTTGGATAAAACTGATTGACAGAATGATGATGGGCTAGGTCCACCGCGACTTTCCCGGGATCTCGGAGCTTGCGAATGAACAGAATGGAGGTGTGGAATCAGCGTTGGCGGTACTAGTGATGGTATGAGTGAAGTTAGGGTTTTGCGCTTGCACAGCTTATTGCCGCAGGGTGTGTGAAAAGGTTGCGAGGAATTTTTTTCTTTATAGAGGATAGCGGAGGTGCGACTCCGAGTGTAGAAGTAGAGAAGTCGTCGAACTTCATAGAAATAGCGGAGGTGCGACTCCGAGTGCGAGAGTAGGGAAGTCGTCGAACTTCATGTGCGTGTGGCGCTTTGTGCATAAAAAGGTCCACGTGGTTGTTGTAGTTGAGACGGGCCCTGCGAGGTCAAGAGACTCCGGAGTATGTTGATCTATGTTGTGGTCTGGGCGGTTTAGTAGGTTGATCGGGCGTAGTCAACGAGTCGGTACGTGTGTTAAGGGAGTGAAAGAAACTTCGACTTCGGGCTTTGACAAGATTCTAAGTGCACGAGAATAGATCATTGACAAGTTGAGAGTAGGTCTGCGGGTCAGATTTGCTTGCGAACGTGGGGACCGAGAAAGATGGAATAACTGCCGAGGCTAGTGAAAAATCCCTAAGGTCCTGAAGCGACTGTGTTACCCTTCCTGTAGTAAACCGACAGATCTGTTTTATTTTTTTGTAGCTCGCGATACATGCAAGAAGTTGTTACGAGAGGAGCTGAGTGAAGGAGGACTAGCCGCGAGGCTTTGTCAGCCGCAGTGTGTGTGAGTGTGACGTCACTAGGAGCCGCGCTGGGATAGGTTGATTGGAGAGAAGGGTCGCGCACGGATTGGACGCAGTCCGTGGGGCTCGTTTGGAAGGGGAAAGGCAAGCGAAGAGTATTCCGGGAATTAAAGTCACCTATTGATTACAAATTTTGTGAAATAAAAGACGAGAAAATGAAATTCTTTAAAGCATTAAGGAGTGCGATGAAGGGGGAGTCTTACATTAAAGCGAGCGTAGGAGAGGAGACGCCCCCCGAAGGTACACCAGCTTACATTGTAATGGAGGAAAAAGGGGTAGCTCCGTGCCTTTGGCTAAAGCAATGGCACAAGCTGACAGAGAAACATGGGAGCGTAGCGTTCCCGATTCATGGGACATTCAATATAAGGATCCTAGAGAATTTGAGATTCACGATGTACGACATGAAGGTACCTCCAAGGCCAGCACAGTTTGAGGCTCTAGCAATTTGGGAACTGATGGCTAGACAGCAGCAGCAAAATAAGTTCGAGAACAGGATAAGGAAGGTAGAAAAGACACTAGCGGACGCTAGGTGGGATAATGCACAGAAGGTGTGGAGGTCAGATGTATTGCAGGGGATAAAATTGTTCCCGGCAATTACTAAGGAAGAAGAGGAGACAGGTAAGAAAGCTACCTGTAAGACAAACAGGAGGTGTTCCAAGGATATAGAGGACGAGGAAAAGTTGAGAAGAGAAGAGGAGTTAGAGGATGAGGAGTTAATAATGCAATTGCTGAACGACCGTCCACCACCTTATGCAGAGAGTGGACAAGGTCCAAGTACCAGTTCTGCCCCTCCGGCATCGGTACAGAACGGTGAAACTCAGAGTTCAGGAGCATCATCGGGATCTAAGGACCCGAGTTTACTGTTCACCCCGCAGATACCGCAGGTTAGGAGAATATATCCAGATGTGCCCATGTTGAAACCAACAGAAAATTATCAGCCGCAGATGCCAGGGTACTACAGCAGTGACAACAGTGCAGGAATGATTCTAGATCCAACCGTAAGGGGAGTACAGAATGGTCACAACCCGACATTGGCACAAGCTGAAGCAACTCAGTTTTTGATGCCTCAAAAGCAGATGCAGGGGGGAACAGCACATGCTCAGATGACGGGGAGTCAGATGGGCATGCCGGCAATGATGACCCATAGTGTGGGAATGAACATGTCTCAGAACATGGGAAATGGACAAAACCCAGATGCAATATCGCTACCCATTACTGTAGGTCCACCGGTACCTTTGTACAGTCAGCCTAACTTAGGAATGAGCGGTCAGGGATCAATGCTGCAGAGTGGGACAGAAAGGAGGTGCATAGAAAACACTCCAGGGATAACTCCGATAGCGGCTCAGCCAACAGGATCGGGGACCTTGATGGAGTTTAGTCCCATATGTGCTCAGTCGACACTGGTGAGGTCGAGTCCCCCACTGATAATACCTCTGTCATCGAACACTGAAAAGTTGCCGCAACCATCAATGGCAGTCGATGTGAATGCTACACTGATGGGGCTGAATGCGCAACAGCTGTCACAGTGGTTCAACAGTCTAAATTACACACAAAGCTCGGACAGTGGGAAGGGAGAAGATTATGTGAATAGGATGAGGTTGAACATGGAAGCACAAGAATTGGTGGAAGGGACTATGGGTGTGAATAGGTTAGAGTCCTACTCGGAAGAAGAGCTGAGGTATCTATGTCCCAGAATAACAAAAGAAGTGAACAAGGTACACACAAGCTTGCAGGAAGTAGCTGACAAAAACGGGGTTGATATAGACAAGACGAAACACTTGAGCAGGAGCTATAGGTTGGATTTTGGGACCACAGATTTTGAACACATGAGGTCAGCAGGTAGGAAGGCGCACCTTAGAGAACTGTTGCAGAGTGCACAAGTGTGGAGGTGCTTAGACAAGTGGGAAAGCAGATGGGTAAAGAGGAAGGAAAAGAGGAGGGACAGTGCTACAGAGCTCAACGAGAAAAGACCACAGAGTAGCGAGGCAGTAACTATGTTACCAATGAGGGAGACAGCAGGGGGAAAATTAATACATGTACCATGGCACAGAAGCGACATTCAGTCATTTACGGATGATTTTCCCAAACTGAGAGAGAAACCGATTGAATGGTATCAACAGACTGATAGGTTTGTGAAGCTTGCAAAATGTCTTTGGGAAGACCTGAACACTCTCTTTGAGATTGTGGTTCCAGCAGATTTGTGGGAGGATTGCAAAAGAGCTGTAGGTTGGCCGACAAGTGAACCAGAGAGAGACAGGGATACGGGTGCACCATCACCTATGGTGATGAGCTTGTACTACAAGGTGATTGAGCATTTGAAGACGAAGGTTGCCGCGAAAAATGTGGATTGGCAGAAGATCGATCGAACGGCCCAAGAAGCTAAAGAGTCGATTCATAGTTACTATGAGAGGTTGTTGAAGGCGTTTAAGAACTACAGCGGCACGGAAACAATAGAGGCGAAGGACATGCTTCATTTTGTGTTCAGATTTGTGGAAGGGCTGAGACCAGAGATAAGCCAGATGATAAAGTCGCATTTGATTTGCTGGCAGTCGAAACCGATTGATGAGGTGTTGAATTATGCGAAATACTGTAGAGACGAAATTGAAGTGAAACAGAAAAGGTTGAAAGAGAAGGTGATGATGATGCAACTTAAAGCAGCTCAGACAGGTCTGCAAGGTTTGCAAGGGATGCAAGGGTTCCAACAACAGGTACCGCAACCGCAGCCGCAGTTGCAGGGAAATATGATGTTTCAGCCACAGGCGAGAGGCAGAGGCAGAGGAGGTTTTGCGAATAATGGTCCGGATTTGAACACTGTTGTGACTGGTGTGCAGGCAATGAAAAAGGTGATGCCGTGTCACGAGTGCGGAATTGTCGGTCATTGGAAACGCGAGTGCCCGATGGTGGTGCAGGAAGGTGCAGGTGCAGGTGTTGGTCAGCAAAACAATGATGTCAATGCATTTCAGACAATGAGGGGACCGAAAATGAGAGGTCCAAACCCAAATTTTCAGACCGTAAATCAGTTGCAGGGATTACAACCTATGCAGCCGCAGCAGATGCAGATGCCCTGTATGCAGATGACGCAAATGCAGCCGATGCAACAGCAGTTACCCATGGTACCTAATCAGCAAATGCAAATACCTTTGGCACCAATGAGTCAGCAGCAAGTGATGGTTCCTCCACAGGTCTCGGGTCAGGTAATGAGTACAAATGGCACCGTACAGCAGTTCCCACTACACAGTGAGAGTGTAATAAACAATGTATGGGAGAGTGAAAGTTCAGAAGAAGAAGGAGATTGTGTGCTTGCAGCATCCTTGGAAGTTGATCAAAAGGGTCCGTACGTAGAGGGAAGAGTAATGGGTCATCGTGTTTCATTCTTGGTTGACACAGGAGCCACACGTTCAACTGTTAAGAGCAGTGAAGTACCAAATTTGCCACTCTCAGGGAGGACAGTTCAAGTGGTGGGAGTAGCAAACAGGCACCTGACGAACCCAATAACAGATCCGGTACCAGTCAGCATCGGTAACTATCAAGGGGTGCATCAGTTTGTGGTATGTGACTCAAGCCCGATAGCACTGTTAGGGAGAGACTTGTTGTGCAAATTGGGTTGTTCGATCATGTGTTCGAGCGAAGGAATAACAATCCAGACGAGCAGTGATGGGGAAGAAGAGGACAGTGTAGAGGGGGATGAGATGGAAACTGTCGATGAAGAATATCCTCTGATTTGTCTTTTCCCGATGATAACTGAAGAAGATATTCCAGCCGAATTACGGGAAACAGTCGGAAAGGAAGTGTGGGATATGACAGGGAAAGAGGTGGGATTGATGAAAGGAGTGGAACCAGTGAAAGTGACTGTAAAGCCCAATGCCATCTTTCCCCAGACCCCACAATACCACATGGCACAAGACACCCTCATGAAAGTTGCCCAACTTATTGACGAATTTGTAAAGCAGGGAGTACTGAAAGAAGTGTTAAGCAGCCCATGTAATTCACCAATAATGGGACTAATAAAGCCAAGTGGAAAGGTCCGACTAGTACAGGACTTGAGGAAAATAAATGACATCATAGTCAAGTGTTGCCCTGTCGTACCAAATCCAGCTGTGATAATGTTTCAAGTCCCTTGCGATGCCGAGTGGTTCTCAGTCATTGACTTGTCACAAGCATTCTTTTCTGTGCCCCTTCATGAGGACAGCCAATTCCTCTTTTGTTTCAAATTCCTAGACAGAGTATACAGTTGGTGTCGAATTCCTCAAGGGTTTTCTGAGTCACCGTCAATCTTCAATCAGATTCTAAAGAAAGATTTGGAAGCATTAGAATTTCCGTTTGAGTCAACCCTAGTACAGTACATTGATGACTTACTGATTGCATCAAAGACAGAAAGTGGCTGCACAGCCGACACCATTGCTCTGTTGAACCATTTGGGAAGAAATGGACACAAGGTGTCCCCTTCCAAATTGCAGTTCTGTCAGAAGAAAGTGAAATACTTGGGTCACCAAATAGAGAAAGGGTCACGGAGAATAATGAAGGAAAGAATTACAAGTGTACTTCAAATGAGTCCACCAAAGACAAGGAGGGAGGTGAGGAAGTTTTTGGGAATGGTGGGCTATTGTCGCCAGTGGATTCCCAACTTCTCAACTCTAGCAAAGCCTTTACTGAAACTGACCCAGAAGGATGCCTTGGATCAAATCGAACTGAAGGGAGATGAGATGGATGCTTTTGTTGAATTGAAAGAGTGCATGTGCAGGGCTCCAGCTTTAGGTATGCCTGACTACACAAAGCCTTTCACATTGTTTTGTCATGAACGTGATGCATGTTCTTTGTCTGTCTTGACTCAAGCCCATGGTGGCGTAAACAGACCAGTAGCGTATTTTTCAGCTACTTTGGATCCGGTCGCAGCAGCACTCCCAGGGTGTTTGCGCGCCGTAGCAGCAGTTGGTATCAGCCTCACTCAGAGTGAAGGAATAGTGATGGGACACCCAGTAACAGTCATGGTCCCTCACTCAGTTGAGATACTTTTGACCCGCTCCCGAACGCAACACATGACCGGAGCAAGACTCCCAAGGTATGAAATGATAATTCTGGGCTCACCGAACGTGCAGCTGAAAAGGTGCACTACGTTGAATCCAGCAACCTTGCTCCCTGGAGAAAATGCTGAAATTGAGAACGCTGAAGACGTCGAGCATGACTGCCTTCAGGTGACTGAATTTTGCACAAAACCTCGACCTGACATTAAGGATACTAAACTTGATGAAAATGACCAGATTGTTTTTGTTGATTGTTCATGTCTAAGAGATGGGATGGGAATTTTGAAAGCAGGATATGCTGTATGTACTGTAAAAGGTGTCTTGGAAGCAGGATGGCTTCAAGGAGTCTATTCTGCATAAGTAGCAGAACTTGTAGCCCTTACAAGAGCATATCAACTGTCTGCATTGATGAAAGCCACCATTTACACTGATAGTCAGTACGGGTTCGGAATTGTGCATGACTTTGGACAACTATGGTCACAGAGAGGTTTCCTGACTTCTTCAGGATCCCCAGTGAAAAACGGGGAGAGAATAAGGGAATTGTTACACGCCATTCAAATGCCAGCTGAAGTTGCAGTGGTAAAGTGCAGTGCTCATACAAAAGGACAGGACTATGTTTCTCTGGGAAATGAATATGCGGATCAAGTCGCAAGATTTTGCGCCTTGAATTGTATATTGCTCAGGGATGAATGGAATTCGATAAGTGAGCCGGAGCTCGAACAAGCTGAAGCATTTGCCTTAAAGGTCGTAGATACAATAGATGAACTAAAAGCATTGCAGAATAATGTCAGGGAGGATGAAAGAGATTCCTGGATTAAATCACAGTGTATAAAGAGACCAGACGAGTTATGGGTTTCGAATGAGGGAAATTTTTTTTGCCAAACAGTCTCTTATCACAGCTTGCGCGGTTCTATCATGGGCAAGCTCACCTAGGGAGAGATGCCATGATAAGATTGTTCAAAACTGATTGGTTTAACCCCAGATTTCGTCAAGCTGCAGAAGCAGTTTGCCATCGATGTGTCACTTGCCAGCAGATGAACCCAGGAAAGGGAACAGTTGTGAACGCCAGCCACATTGGCAGGGCCAGTGGCCCATTTAGTCGAATGCAGATAGACTTCATTGAGATGCCTATGCATGGAGGTCTGAAGTATGTGTTGGTGATTGTGTGCATTTTTAGTCACTGGATTGAGGCATACCCCACACGTAGAAATGACAGCCTTACAGTTGCAAAGCTATTGCTGAGAGAGTTGATACCACGTTTCGGATTCCCGATCTCTTTAGAATCAGATAGGGGAAGTCACTACAATAACGAGGTGATAAAGTTACTTTGCGAAGCGCTGAACATTGAGCAAAAACTGCATTGTAGCTATTGCCCTGAAGCATCAGGATTGGTGGAGCAGATGAATGGTACACTGAAATCAAGAATGGCGAAAATATGTGCATCGACAAATTTGAAATGGCCTGACGCATTGCCCTTGGTGCTAATGTCAATGAGAAACACCCCTGATAGAAAGACTGGATTGTCTCCGCACGAAATTCTCATGGGCAGGGCTATGAGACTTCCTGCAGTTCCTGCAAACGCGCTTTTGAATATTACAAATGATATGGTGTTAGACTACTGCAAGGGTCTGGCTGACGTGGTTCGCTCTTTCTCTCACCAGGTGGAAGCAACCACCTTACCACCGATCCAAGGTCCAGGACACGCACTGAAAGCAGGTGACTGGGTCGTGGTAAAGAAGCACATGAGGAAGTCGTGTCTGGAACCCCGTTGGAAAGGCCCTTTCCAAGTGATCCTGACGACAACTACCGCTGTGAAGTGTGCGGGGGTTCCCAACTGGATTCACGCCAGTCACACAAAGAAAGTGTTGTGTCCCACAGATGAGGAAGTTGAAGCGCTAAAACTGCCAGTGCCTGAAAAAACAGTGCTGAGTGCTGAGACAGAACAAAACCGAACTGAAAGAGAACAGGCAGAAGCAGGAGAGAGAGAGATATTATTGGAGGACGAAGAGACAAACTCACTTGGGGAAGACCAAGGAGAAAGTTCAGACAGCGACGAAGAAGCTGAAGGTAGCAAAGAGCCTGAAGCAGCTGAGGGTGACAAAGAACCTGAAGCAGCTGAAAGTGATACAGAGCCTGACGAAAGTAACGGTGACGAAGGGCTCGAAAAGGGTGAAAAAGCAGGAGAGCCTGATCAGAGGAGGGCGTTCCCAGAAGCAGGCGATACAGAAAAAGAAAAGGAGAACGTGATCGATTCCCCAAAAGGAGGGGACAAGGCAGAACAGGACGAAAAGGTTCAAGCTTCCACAGAAAAGATCGTAGATCCGTCAAATGGACATGGTGCAAAGAGGAGACTAAGTATATCACCAGTAAAACAAAGGACTGGAGAAGGTTTGAACGACGGAGAAAGGCCAAAAGTGAAAGAGAAAAGAAAGGAAGTGTCTGTCGTGGTACCACCCCCGAGTGAAGAAAAAGACTTGACAAAAGAGGAAAGTACCAGCGAGGCAGAATTGAAAAGAGAAGCAAAATTGAAAAGGAAAAGGATACCGAACAGAAGATATTCCGATCCTAAATGGGCATATGCAGTCAATGATGATTGGACTGACGAGTTTGTATCTCTAAGCATCGAGAACGAAGAAGAAGAGATACCAATGGAAAAGAAAAGTTTTATGGACAGTGTTGATTGAAAGGGTGATAAATGACATTGCCTGCTACAATCTAAAGTGCTAAAACCAGCTGAGACATTGCTAAACCGGATGAGACATTTGCTAAACCGATAAAGACTGAGTTATTGCTGAATTGAGACAAATGCTGCTAACCGATAAGTGACTGGCCTCTTGAAGAAAACGGTGTGAACATTGCGCTCGTTCAGCTTTGTAACTGAATTGCTAAATAGTTCATTTATAGGTGCTTCTAGCTCTCTGATTCTATACAGATCATGACGCAAAACAGTAGAAAGAAATATTGTAAATATGTGTGTATAAGCTTGATAATTGCATGTGTACTAATAATAATGGCAATAGTGCTTGCAATGCATGGAAAGGGTGAGAATGAGAAAATTGATGCTTCTACTTTTGCTCCTGTTACTGTCACTGAACTAACCGCATTGAAAAGATTAGAAATAGATGAGAGACTCTTGCATGATAAGAAAGAGCTTTCATATAATGTTTTCTATCGCTTGCTAACAGAATATGTTGAGACTATGGATGCGAAAGATTGTTATGTGTGTACACAAATACCGACATCAGTAAAGGAAGGGGTGACTTATCACCACATGCCTCTTACATACGGGATTACATGTAGTATAGTAATGTCTAGATTTTATGGTCAAACTAACATACAGTATTTTTATTCGAATTATGATGTTACCTTTGCATATGTTCCCATAATAGCGCAGCTAAGCCAGATTGCTAAAGATTGGGATGCTAAGATAATGAGGGAATTTTTCGAGCCAATGCTACCTTTTGAAATGGGTCTCGCTCATAGGGAAAATCTTACCTGGTCGCTCTCTGCAGTAGAAATAAGCTTTTTAGATCGTACAGATGATAGAAGGGCACAAATGAATGCGAAATTAGAAAAAGAGCTACATAAGAGGACTTCAGTAGATAATTATGATTTTGCCGCAATAAAGACACAAGGGAGAATTGCTTTAGGTGCTTGGCATGTAGGGAAATTTTGTATATATCGAGGTGAATCTTATTATGATAACATTTTCGTAGGAGCGAGTGAGTGTAAACATACGTTTATCTTTAAGGCCAAATGGACATTCATGATGAACGGACTTGACCCTGTCATTCCAGGTGTATATTACATTTGTGGGTATAATGCCTATTATCGTCTTCCGAAAGGATGGTGGGGGAGATGTTATTTGGGTATAGTGTTCCCAAAGGTTTATCAACTGGATGACCTATCGATGATTCAAAAGACATCTGGATCCCATCGTATCCAGAAAAGAGAGACCGCAGCTGCTGTGGTAGGAGATATATTTGGAGCCATGATTCCTTCATTGGGAGTTGTGCTGAATTCCATCAAAATAAGAAAGTTGTCTACTATAGTGGATAACATGTTGACAAAGTTTTCAGGTGCTATAATCCTGATAGATGCTGAACTTGCAGCGGAAAGAGCTATGACTCTTCAAAATAGGCTTGCTTTAGACATTCTTTTAGCAAAGGATGGCGGCGTTTGCAAAATGCTTGGTGCACGACACTGTTGTAATTATATTCCTGATAACAGTGTGAAAATTAAAACTATGCTTGCTAATCTAACAAAAGAAAGTGCAGATTTGAAGGAATTGAAAGAACCAGGAGTGTGGGAGAAGGTTGGAAAAGGACTTGCTTCAGTGGGACATTGGATTGGGGGAATTTGGAATGGAATATTGTTAAAAATAATAGAGGGAATTTTAATAGTTATAATTTGCGTATTTGGAATTTGGGGAATAAAAAGGGGAATAATAATGATTATGGAAAGAATTAAAAGAAGAAAGGAAGAGAAAATGATGAAAAGAATGGCAGAAGAATACAAAGCGAAAACTAGGGGAACTAAAAGGAAAAGAGAACTGACAGAATTTTAATGGAATAAAATTTGTGGGCAAGGTTTGGTGTGATGACAAGTAGTCATCAGAGGAGGGATTGATGAAGCAGAAATGAAGGTTTTACATTTATTAGCGCTTAAACGTAGTACTGCAATAATCATGTGTGACTCTAACCGAACTAATAAAGATTGTACGGGGACAAAATGTGCCCTCAGAGTAGTTGCCAACATTTATAAGCGTGCTTTATATAACGTGATGTATTAGAATTGCACTAATCCGACATAATCGTAAACGTGTGCTGTGATTTGCTTGTTTGAAATGTTTTAGCTTAGCATAACTTTAGTGGAGGCTTTGGCCTAGTTGCCTGGTCTCACGGTTTAGATGCTCGTATTTTTCCAATGTGCTATTAAACGTGTATTTTTGCTTGAAGCTGTACTTTTCCACTGAGATCGTTCACATGCTTATCTTAAAGTTTCGTGCCAGCCTGGCATATTTTCTCTTTACTCCAAGGTCGATCTGCAGGTGCGGACAATGGAAGCTCTGAAAGTGAGCTAATTGGTATAAAATGTTGCAACTTGCGTACCCATCTCCAAGGATAATGTATGCTTAAGTAAAAGCTTGAGAACTGTCGTTTTTGATTGGACAATTTGAAGCTAACCTATGAACCCTCCAATAGAAGACCCTACTGGATTTGAACTGTTGTCTATTTAAACCAGGTGCACGAGAAGAAGGTAGCCATTACAGATCATTACGGCCATTACCCGACATTGCACCGCCATTTCGTAGCTATTATGGCCCACCTTGCTGCGACGCCATTTTGAAAGAGACTTTGATGCTTTCTCTAATCGAGAGAAAGAGACTTTAAATGATTCTTGCCCTAGAGACTTTAACTTTGATCCCTTTGCATGAAGTAGTAGTTTTACCTTGCCGCCGTGAGGCAATTGCCCCGTCCACCCCTGCCCCTTTGCCCCGTCCCATGCCGATCGAAACGGTACCCATGCTGATCGAGAAACGGTACCTGTGAGACGAAGACTTCCTTGTATGCTGATCGTAATTGGTAAATATGAAAGGAAAATTGTACAATTGCATTGTGTTTCTTTTAGGTAACCAACTGCTGATTTTTGACAAGATCCCTAGTTAGGAGTTTTTTCCAAATTGATGATTGCTAAATTGTTTTCGCATGAAGTCCCACATGCTGATGCTAATTTGAGGTTAGATGAGGATTCCTTTTGTTGCACGATGCAATTTGAGACCTTGTTATGCTGACTAAATGTATGCAATTAGTTCATTACAGATTATAGTTTTAGTGATTTGCATTGCTATTATCGAATGTCTTGTGATTCAAATGCTACATAGATTGCACTTGTTCCGCCGTTATGGACAGCTATTAATGTTCATTTATGTTTATCATTTGGTGTTGAGACACATTTATATTGTGCTAGCTTTGTTAATATAGGGAAATAAATTCACTAACTTTGCAATAAACTGGTGTGGTTATTCCTGACTGAAAGGTCAGGGTTCGCCGAAATGTATTCTGAATTAATTGTTAAGTGTTATGTTGATCAGGGTATTGCTTATGTTCGTTACTGATTATTGATTTGATGAAATTGATCGATATAAGAGTACGGAGAGTTCCCACTTAGCCAAAAGATTCATCGGCCTAAAGAGCGTCCGAATACAGGTAAATTATTAGTACGGACCGCTCTATCAATAGTAATCCATTCACAAATGGGGTGGGGAATTCTGAGCACACCTTCCACTCTGTGAATGTAAAAAAAAAAAGTTTAAATGAAGGCAGTGGTCCAAGGGACTACATCATCTTGTTAAACAAACAAAAAAAAGAAAAGAAAAAGGAAGACGCTTTTCTTTTCTAAACGCAGCCCCTTTTTCTTTAAGGAAATGGGCTACATAAAAAAAACAAAATCCAATCACAGACATCGAGGTTTTCTGACCCAAGAAGGCCACCAACCTAGTGATGGCACTGATTCCAGTGTTGGACTGCCCTATAGGCCAATCAGGCAGTGTCTGGTTGGCTGGTGTGACAAACCAGTGCATGAACTGGATTTTAGCAGTTTGCAGGCAGGTTTTATGGCCGGGGGGGCTGGTTTATGTGGATTTCCCTGCTATGACCACAAGCATTGAATACCTATACACCAAGCCTTTACTGGATATGTAAATGTGGCAATTTGTTTGGCTATCCGGTTTGCTAATGGGCGCAGTTTTATTTTGATGATCTGGCCTATTTTTTGTCCCATTCCAACGCTGGCTGATTCCCAGTGGGTTGCAAATTGTGACTTACATCATTAATTTTCATGACATATTTTGATTTGTGACCAGCTAGGAAATTATAGGTTTTTTTCTTAAAAAATCATTATTGATTTTCACTTCACTTAACAGGATGAGCACTGCTTGTCCATGGAAGATCAGATATATTCCACCATGATGAAAGCAAGAATAAGTGAACAAAGTATTTCCTGTCAGTTACAATACGTGTTTCTCCGTTCCCTGCCCCTAACAGCCAAACCTGTCTATGTTAAACAGAACAAAGCACATCCAGATTAAAGAATGAAGGGAAGGGAGAGGGCAAAAATATGAAAAGGAATGAATGGTGTGGGAAAAATAGAGAGGTGAGAGGCAGCCACATGAGCCCATCCTTCAGTTTTCACCTGTGTCAATTTGTCAGCAGTCAAAAGAAATGCAAACTAGTAAGTTCCAATTATCAAGGCTTTCCAGCCCCATTTTCCACCCCTTTCTGCAGTTCAGCAAGATCTACCATCTCGGGTTCATATTGACTATCCTTCTTCATATCTCACTCTTATTGTTCTAAACTCCACCTCGTTTGCCCCTGGGATCTCTGATAGTGTTGCCGCTCTTCCCCCTAAGTCCTTCAGAGGGTACGAGGCTCACTCCAGTCAAGTAGGGTATGTTGCGTCCTAGAAGATGTTGTCTGTGTTTCAACAAGATGTAGAAACGGTCTCCATATGTCTTCAAATTTCGGTAATTGGTCTTGTATGTGATGGATATGTCTCTGGTATGTGGTCAGTCTGAACTGTTTTGTCATCCATTCGTTGAGTGTTGGCAAGATGAGGGTTCTCTAGTGTCAGAGGATACATACGTTTACTACAATCTGAGCTGTTGACATGCACCTCATCCAGGGAGAGGTGGCATAATCTACATCCAATAAATCATGTAAAATGGATAGTTTTGCCGAATCAGTGAAGGGAGGTGGGCTAGTAGCATGCAACATATGCCAAATGCCAACCCAGAAGGTGTGGATTTCAGTGCACGATCATAGTATATGATAAAGGTCGTATTCCGTTTGGACGCATCTCCAGCACCTGTCGTCTGGTAACAGTTTGGTTTGTTTTAATTAGTAGGGTGACCAGTACGAATTATGTAGTATCTTAAAATAAATGAACTTCAATCTGGCTTCCCTTAATGGACGGTCATGCATATCCAGGAGATCCCTTCAGTTCTCATCCTCATAGTGCACTCCTAACTGATTTTATCAATATGTCCTTGTTGCGGACAGGGTATTGTCTAAGTATGGATGATGAATGAGAATCTGATAAAAGTTAATAACTAGGCCCTTATCTTTCCCCCATTTCAGCAAGTAATTCTGGCCAGGAGATTCCCTTTTCAGTACCGGGGTCAGCCCTTTTGTATCCTTAAGGCAATGTCAGAGTTGCTTGCAATTCGGGGAAGGCAAATTCAATACACAGAGCCTGGAATGTCTTAAAAGTCCCATCATCGCACACATCACCCACTGTTTGGATGCAGCATCAGTCTCAAAGTGACCATCTGATCGAGTGGCATCCTATGCTGATGTCAATATTGGACCACAAAAGGGCCGTTATGTGGAGTGAAACATCCATACATTGTAGTCTAAGAGCTTCTTTTCACGTTGTCCACATCACCAGCAGGGAGCCTCGCCAGTCTGGAGGCTTCAGTCCATAGAGAATGACTAGGTTAGGGCCATGCCCACCAGCATCATCTCAATATGGACTCACTCAGGCAGGTCTTCCCTGTCCCTCGTGAAGTACTGCAATTGTGAGAGATGGTGTGCTATTTAATACATTTATATATCAGGCAATCAAAGACCCCACAGCCCATCTGTCTACATGTAACCATATGGGTTTAACTCATGGCTTTCTCTCCACTCATACAAACGTTTTGATTTGTCTGGTGAGTTTCCAAATTAGTCTCAAATGTAGCAGGATTGGTAGCATGCTGAATACATAATTAAATGGGGAGCAGTGATGATTACAACAACCTGCACCCCTACCCAAAGTGGAAGCTGTAGGGCTGACCATCTGAGGAAGTTGTTGTCAGTCTTGAACATCAACTGCAGTAAATTATCCATAGGACTATCATCCAGCCTCTTCTTGAAGAGGATTACCAAGTATTTCAACCTGGTAGTCTTCCATTTAAACCTGTTTGCCTTCCCCGGCTGGGCAAGTGATTAGTTAGGGATGGAGAGCATTTCATTCCCACACCAATTAATAATATATCCAAAAATAGAGGAGAAAGCTTCTAAGGACATAAGCACTAGGACTGATGTTTGAGGGTCAGAGACAGTAAGGAGAGTACCTCAACATACAATAAGTTCTTAATGTCTCTGCCACTATTCCCCAGGTTTGTTTATTTTGTCGGTTGGCAGCCGCCAGTGGTTACAGCAGCAGGAGGAACGGAAGCAGTAGTGGACAGCCCTAATGTGTCCCCCAACATATGGTAAAACCGGAGACAGGAATCCCCCACATTCGGTTTGCACAGTAAGCTTACAATACAGCCAACAGATGTTGGCCAAAAATCTGGTCCCAGTCCCACCTTTTCTCGCATGTGGAATTACTACCCCCACTTTACATGAACAAAAGACTTCTTGGCATCTAAAGAAAACAGTATCCTACCCTCCTCATCCTTCCACAACTGCCACAGCATAAGTGCCAGGGATTGCATCTGTTTCCCAGATGCCTGCCCTGGGACAAATCCCACATGTGAATGATGCAGCCGGCTGGGTAGTACCTTTTTAAGTTTGGTTGCCAGGACTTTAGCCCGGACCTTTATGTCTTTTTAAGAGGTAAAATTGGGTGGTAGCTAGTGCATTTGGTGTTTTTTTTTGCCTTCAGGAGGAGGCATATGATAGCCTTGTTGCATTCGACTGTGAAGCCAACTTATGCCCCCACTTCTTTAACCCCTTCGCAGCCAAGGATATAACGGTTACATCCGTGGCTGTGGCGCTGAGGCCCTAAAGACGTAACTGTTATGTCCTTGGACTGGCTCATGGGAAGAGCGCTAGCGCTCCTCCCATGATTCTCGCCTTGGCACCCCTACTGCAGAGATGGAAGGGGAATCACTTCCCCTTCCAACCCCGCAACCCTCTTCCCCCGTGGCATCAGATGACGTCAGCGCTCGATTGCGCTGACCTCATCAGAGGCCTGCCCCTCGGGGCTGGAAGCTCAGCTTCCAGCACCGATCAGAGGAGAAATGCCTTTTCATTTCTCCTCCAATCACGTGGAGGAGCTGAGAAAGGCATCAAGGAAAGGAAAGGTCTTTCCTTTCCTTTGATGTCTTTCTCAGAATTTCTGCTTGGCAGCAGAAATGCCCACTAGACACCAGGGAGTTGTTTTTTTGAAAATTTCTGTGCATAAGGGGAGCGGCCCCTTGGGCAAGGGCCGCTCCCCGGGAGTGGGGGGAATTATTTTTAGGTCATTTCTGCTCCTCCTGGGGGCAGATCGGCCTATTATAATTAGGCCGATCTGCCCCGGGGGGGGGGGGGGCAGAAACCGCTAGACACCAGGGATAATTTATTTCTTTATTATTATCTTTTTTTACATGTGGGGAGCAACCCCTTAGTCAAGGGTCGCTCCCCAGGGGGCAAAATTACTCTCAGGCCATTTCTGCCCCCCTTGGAGGTCGATCGGCCTAATTTTATTAGGGAAATCTGCCCCCAAAGGAGGCAGAAACCACTAGACACCAGGGATTTTTTTTTTTTTATAATATTGAATGAGGGGAGTGGCCCCTTGGGCAAGGGCCGCTCCCCAAGGGGGGAAAATATTTTTAGGCCTTTTCTGAACCACATGGGGCAGAAACCCCTAGACACCAGCGATACATTTTTTTTGTTTATTTAATTTTTTATATGTGGGTAGCGACCCCTAAGGCAAGGGTCACTCCCCAGAGGGCAAAATTACTCTTAGGCCATTCCTGCCCCCTTTGGGGGCAGATCGGCCTATTTTTATTAGGTTAATCTGCCCCCGCGGGGGCAGAAACCACTAGACACCAGGGATATATATTTTATTTGTTTTCCTTTTTTTTTTTTTTTATATGGGGAGCGACCCCATAGGCAAGGGTCACTCCCCTAGGGGGGAAATTGTATTTAGGCCATTTCTGCCCCCCCCTGGGGCAGATCGACCTATTTTTATTAGGCCAATCTGCCCTTAAGGGTGTCAGAAACCACTAGACATCAGGGATGTTTATTTTTGTGCATCAATGTCACGCAAGTGGAGCGACCCCTTATAAAGGGTCATTCCCCTGGGGGGCAAATTTATTTCAGGCCATTTCTGCCTCCTTGGGGGCAGACTGGCCTATTTGTTTTAGGCCAATCTGCCCCAAGGGGGGCAGAAACCATTCGGTCCCGGGGATTTTGTTTTCACCAATTTCACGCAAGGGAAGTGACCCCTTAGGCAAGGGTCGTCCCCCTGGGGGGCAAATTTATTTTAGGCCATTTCTGCCCCCCTCAGGGGCCGATCAGCCTATTTCTATTAGGCCAATCTGCCCCGGGGGGGGGGCCGAAAGCACTTAAGCACCAGGTATTGGTGTGTGTATATGTGTGTGTTTTGTTTGGGGAGAAGCCCCTTGGGCAAGGGTCACTCCCCATGGGGGCACATTACTGTTGGCTCAATCTGCCCCCTTGGGGGCAGATCGGCCTACTTTGGGAAGGCCCATCTGCCCCCAAGGGGGGCAGAAAGCCCACCAGAGACCTGGGAAGATTTTGTTCTTAAAATAAGAGGGAGGGGTTATGGCCATACCCCCACCCCAAATAGATGGGGCCAAAGTTGTTCTGCCCACCAGTGGGCAGATGGGGCAAT
The DNA here is from genome assembly GCF_031143425.1 of Pleurodeles waltl. NCBI lineage: Eukaryota > Metazoa > Chordata > Amphibia > Caudata > Salamandridae > Pleurodeles > Pleurodeles waltl. The sequence goes on from NC_090436.1 coordinate 846,949,236, forward strand.
TACCCCGATCCACACCCCGGGTGACAGAAAATCTGCTAGATGCCAGGGAATTTAAAAAAAAATAGTGGGGCAGTGGCTACCAACCAGTATGGGCCTGATTATTCCCCTGCCCCAACTGAAGGGGGTAACAGTCTTTCAGATTTCTCCCCGCACACTAAAACATCTTATCCCATGGCAAGCAAGAGGACATTTGATTATTTTGGGTTTTGGTTTTACATTTGGGCCATGAGAGCTTGGCTGACTCTCAAAATCATCCCACTTGGAATAGTGAGGGTTCCACTTTTTGGACTTTGGTTTGCTGCCATGTAGAAAAATCAACAAGACCTAGACACATATGAAAACTAAACATCTGGGTGAGTCCAGGGTGGTGTGCTTCACATTCACACCGCACCATTTTCGTACTCAAAATTCCATGCAAACCTCCAACTTTGCTGAAAATCACACATATTTCCCTCATTTTTGTGATGGAACCTTCTGGAATTTGCAGGAATCTACAAATTCCTACCACCCAGCATTATCTCATCTATACAGATAAAAATTCTGCTGCACTTGTCAGCCTAAATTTTTTTTGGCCAAACTGCCGTTTTGGACCCGCTTTGGTTCCCCCTCAATTTCGACATGTTTTTGGCTCTTCCCTGTCACAGGCACTTGGTCCACCTATACAAGTGAGGTATAATTTTTACCAGGAGACTAAGGAGAACGTTGGGTGGTAGGACATATGTCCCGGTGCGGTGTTCTTACAGAGAAATGTGGGAAAAATATGATTTTTTAGCTAAATTTGAGGTTTGTTAAGGATTTTGGGTAAGAAAACTTTGGGGAATCTACGCAAGTCACACCTCCCTGGACTCACTCGGGTGTCTTGGTTTCAGAAATGTCCTGGTTTGTTAAGTTTCCCTAGATGGCTGCTGAGCCCAGGACTAAAAACACAGGTTCCCCCCACAAAAACAGGTAGTTTTGATTAGATAATTTTGATGTGTCCACATAGTGTTTTGGGGCATTTCCTTTTGCGGGCACTAGGCCTACCCACACAAGTGAGGTCCCATTTTTATCGGAAGACTTGGGGGAACGCTGGGTGGAAGAAAAAATGTGGCTCCTCTTACATCCCAGAACTTTCTGTCACCGAAATGTGAGGAAACTGTGTTTTTTGGCCAAATTTTGAGGTTTGCAAAGGATTCTGGATAACAGAACCTGGTGAGAGCCACACAATTCTATACTTTCAGACTTCCAAACTGGATTCCACCCAGGAAGAGGCACTAAATCGGCACTCATAGCAATCTGGGATGATCTTAAAAATACAGTTGACCGCAATGGAGTTGCTGCACTACTTCTCTTGCACCTCTCAGCTGCGTTTGATACGGTTGACCATGACACCCTAATTCAAAGAGTCCACGAAGCTGGCATACAAGGGATTGCTCTTGACTGGATTACTTCCTATCTTCAAAAAAGATCTAATAACATCTACACGCCCCCTTCTCATCCAAACCCTACCTCACAAAAGCAGGGGTCCCCCAAGGATCAATCATCTCACCTTTGCTTTTCAACATCTACATGATATCATTACCAGAACTGATCAATGATTTTCATCTCACCTGCTACAACTATGCAGATGACACACAATTACTACTTAAATTAGAATGCCCCAACAACATTGGAAGCTCAGAAATCTTCAGTTGCCTCAGAGCCGTTGATCAGTGGATGACCTGGAGCCATCTCAAACTAAATACCTCCAAAACAGAAATACTCATATGTAATGACTGGAAAAGTTATGACCCTCTGTGCGTCTGGCCTGACGATCTCGGACCACCTCCTCAATTACGCATCTTCCCCCACCTCGGATTTCCACACAAGGTGCAAGCTACTATCTCGCTTGTACTATCCTAACTGGATTATGCCAATGGCCTCTACCATGGAACATCTTCATCTATTATGAAAAAACTACAACGTATTCAGAACTCCAAAGCCAGGCTACTATTACATGTAAAGCCGCAAGCCCACATCTCCCCGGCCTTGAGAGCACTACACTGGTTATCTGTTGCCAGAAGATGCACTTTCAAGCTACTTTGCATCACCCACAAAGCTATACATGGAACAGGACCGTTTTTTATCAGAAACAAAAAAAACAAATGCATCCAGCAAAGAAACATCCGCTCAAGATTGGCACACCGCCTTAGAACACCATAATACAACAAGAATATAGGTTGTACATTCTTCTATGTCAAGCAGCCAAACTATGGAATTCATTAACCCCAACTATAAGAGCCACAGATAACTTTCTTGTCTTCACAAAACTACTCAAGAGTTGGCTTTTACCTTCATAACCACCATATTCAGACAACTATGGACTACATATGCGTATGTTGATAAATATTTTTTCTGATTATGTGTATATTTCTAGTTATGTATAGTTCTTTAGAAAATATGTATCGCTACTATGTCATAACAATAAAATACACACACATTCTTTAAACCTGTTTAACTAAGTATATTTACCAATGGTTTTAAATATGTATTGTATGTACATTTATGTGTGCATATGTGTGTGTATTCATGTGTGCATGTATGTGTGTGTATGTGTGTATATATATATACACACATATGTATTTATGTGTGTATGTAGTTCTGTGCTTGGCATGTTCGTGGGTCATTGCATGGCTCCAGGGTGGGTTGTTTTACTAGATATCTATGAATCCCTGCTCTTATCTTATATCACACTTATCTACCCATCATCCTATGTCATGTCTCTATCAATCTATCCTCCATTCCCACTCTGACTCATCCCAAATCCATTCTACTACTTTCATCTCCTAAATAATTCTGCCTAAGCTCTTCCCTCCGCTTCCACATCTAACACACCAAACCTCACTTTACTACCATGACCTCCCAAACAACCCTACTAAATTCGCCCTCATTTATCTCACCCTGCTACTATGATCTCCCTAACCCCTTCCACAGACTCTTCCCTCCTCCATCCCCCTTTACTCATCCCAAGCCTAAATCCTATTACCATATACTCCCAATTAACACTTCTGGAATCTTTCCTCCTCCATCCCTCCAGGGGCTATTACTCCAGTTAATCTAACTAACAAACTCTCATATCCGCGGCTCAAATTTAATAATAATACTAAAACTGTACTCATATTTCCCGATACTAATCCATCACTAATTCTTGTTAGGTTCTGAAGTAGTGTGCTACTCACTGAAAAGTGCTTTGATGCCTCGTCAGGGGTAGTACGCGCTATATAAATACTACTATTACTATTACAAGTCACCCCATCTTGGATTTCCCTAGGTGTCTAGTTTTAAAAAATGCACAGGTTTGGTAGGTTTCCCTAGGTGTCGGCTGAGCTAGAAGCTAAAATCCACAGCTTGGCACTTTGCAAAAAACAGCTCTGTTTTCTTTGGGAAAATGTGATGTGTCATTGTTGGGTTTTCGGGCTTTTCCTTTCGCAAGAACTAGGCCTACCCACACATGAGAGGTACCATTTTTATCGAGAGACTTGGGGGAATGCTGGATGGAAGGACATTTGTGGCATCTCTCACATTTCAGAACTTTCTGTCACCAAAATGTGAGGAAAATTATTTTTTTGGCCAAATTGTGAGGTTTGTAAAGGATTCTGGGTAACAGAATATGGTGAGAGCCCCACAAGTCACCCAATCCTGAATTCCCCTAGGTGTTTAGGGCCATATTTATACTTTTTGACGCAAAACTGAAGCGCCATGCGGGCGCCGTATTTATTCAATGACGTTAGCCGGCGTTAGCCTCCGGCGCTGTCTGGTGTGCGTTGAAAAAAACGACGTACACCAGGCAGCGCCGGCGTAGGGGGGAAATGGCGTATGGGCATCCACAAATGGTGCAAGTCAGGCTGAGGCAAAAAAATCGCCACAACCCGATTTGCGCCCTTTTTTTACGACGCCCATCCCCCATTGAAATGACTCCTGTCTTAGCAAAGACAGGAGTCATTCCCATTGCCCAATGGCCATGCCCAAGGAACTTCTGTCCCCTGGGCATGGTTATTGGGCATAGTGGCATGTAGGGGGGCACAAATCAGGCCCCCCATGCCACAATTTTTTTTTTTTAAAAATACTTACCTGGACTTACCTTAATGTCCCTGGGGTGGGTCCCTCCATCCTTGGGTGTCCTCCTGGGGTGGGCAAGGGTGGCAGGGGGTGTCCCTGGGGGCAGGGGAGGGCACCTCTGGGCTCATTCTGAGCCCACAGGTCCCTTAACGCCTGCCCTGACCCAGGCGCTAAAATCCGGCGCTAATGCGGGTTTTTTAGACCCGCCCACTCCCGGGCGTCATTTTTGCCCGGGAGTATAAATACGACGCATATGCATCGGAGTCATTTTTTAAGACGGGAACGCCTACCTTGCATATCATTAACGCAAGGAAGGTGTTAACGCAAAAAAATGACGCTAACTCCATGAACTTTGGCGCTAGACGCGTCTAACGCCAAAGTATAAATATGGAGTTAGTTTTGCGTCGAATTTGCGTTGAAAAAAACGACGCAAATTCGGCGCAAACTGAGTATAAATATGCCCCTTAGTTTTAAAAAATGCACAGGTTTCGTAAGTTTCCCTAGATGCCGGCTAAGCTAGAGGCCAAAATCTACAGCTAGGGACTTTGCAAAAAACAGCTCTGTTTTCTTTGGGAAAATGTGATGTGTCCACGTTGTGTTTTGGGGCATTTCCTGTTGCGGGCGCTAGGCCTACCGACACAAGTGTGTTACCATTTTTACCAGGAGAATTAGGGGATCTCTTGGAAGAAGGAAATTTGTGGCTCATCTTAGATTCCTAAACTTTCTGTCACCAAAATGTGAGGAAAAAGTTTTTTTCTTGCCAAATTTTGAGGTTTGTAAAGGATTCTGGGTAGCAGAAGCTGGTGAGAGCCCCACGAGTCACCCAATCCTGAATTCCCCTAGGTGTTTAGTTTTAAAAAATGCACAGGTTTGGTACGTTTCCCTAGGTGCCGGCTGAGCTAGAGGCCAAAATCTACGGCTAGGGACTTTGCAAAAAACACACCAGATTTCAATGTAAAAATGTGATGTATCCATGTTGCATTTCCTGTTGCGAGCATTAGGCCTACCCACGCAAGTGAGGTACCATTTTTATCGGGAGACTTGGGGAACACAGAATAGCAAAACAAATGTTATTGCCCCTTGTATTTCTCTACATGTTTTCCTTCCAAATGTACAGCAATAACTGGTGCTTCAGTTACCAATGAAGTAGGTGGAGCCATTCATATTAAGTGTCAGTACATGCAGCCAGCAGTGTGGGCTGATGGTGAGCCAGTGCCATGCTACAGAGTCAAATATAGAAGGTAGTACAGTAGAAACACCTCCTCAACAGATGGAGTGGGGTGGGAGAACAAGAAAAAGAGGTGGCAGAGTTGGGGAGAGGGAAAGGAATTGGACCTGAGTGGGCTGCAGTGAGGTGGACTAATAGGAGAAATGGGAAGAAAGAGGGCAGTGTTTGGTAGAGTGCAAGGAATTGAACCTGGGGGTCGCAGTGAGGGCCTGTAGACCAGAATAGGTCAGTAAACTAGCTAGGACAAGTCTACGGTATTTCGAGTTTAAAAGGAAGGAACAATCAGTGTCACAGAATGGGTGGCGCACTGGAGATTGCCTTTCAGCTTACAGTAGGGATGACTCAATGGAAAGCAAGCAATGCAGTCAAAAGAATATAACAAAACTAAAGAACAAACAAACAAACAAATTGGGGATGGGGCAATCAAAACCCAGTATAGAGAATCGAAATACAAATGTAAATAACATTATTAGGTAATGTCCTCCCAATTAACACTCAGCAACCAGTGACCACATTCTACAAGCTTTGGACAGTTGGGTTTGCCCTCAGCTGTGCTCCCTCCAATAACGTTGGGATAGTAGTTTAAAACAACAGAATGTGGTACCTCCTAGCAGCCCTTTCACAGCCAAAGAGTCACAGTCCAAGGGAATCCACTATTTTGAACTGTCCTGGGATGGATCTCCCCATTCTCCTCAGCGAATGCCTGTGCCCCCACCCCATCACTCCTAATTAGTCCCATTCTGCTTCCTTCTGTCCCTAGGGTGGGTCCTACCAACAGCACGGTTACACTGAGTCCGCTGAAGGATCCATCTTCCTGGGCTCATACGTATTCAGAGGGAAGCAGGATTTGTCTCTGCCCCGACAGCTTGGAAGGGAGATCTTTGCTGCCTCATCTTTCCCATCATTTCAGGACAGACATCAACCATTAGTATTCTGTTCCAGAAGGCTCACCATCCTCCTTGTGGATCGGTGGAAACATGGGTCCTCATGGGGCATGGTAGTGGTTGGGGGACACATCACATCCATGTCTCTAGTGTCCAGCATATCCAGGAAATGTTCAAGTTAGTCCAGTTCTATAAATCCTTGATGGGTCCCATCACCGGTGAACAGCAGGTTCATAGAGGCTTAAGAGGATGTCCAGTTTCCAAAGGAGAGGCTGAAGAGCAAGGAATTTGTTTGCTGCAGCAGAGAATCATGGGGAAAATCCACTGCAATATACATTTTCGAGTTCCTATACAAGAACCGATCATTGTTCCGTTTGGCCACCATGATCAACTGCTGGATCTGTTAGTGTGTGCAGTAGGCAGGTGATGGTTGGGCATGGAGTGTTGTGGATTTGGTCGAGCATTCTTGAATCCTGTGGGCCCTTCGAAATTCTAGAGGAGGTGAGAAATTATGGAGAAGGCTGGCCTGGGGGTAAAGGGAAGAGCTTAGTAGTGTTGCAGGCCCACAAGTGTGAGCAGAAGGCAGTAAATGGATTTCCGAGCCTCTATGTTCAGTGTCACTCTGCCCAGCATTGCCCCGGCTGAAAGGGGCAAAGAGAAGGCCATATCTGTGTCTGATTCTCAAGCGGCAATCTTACAGTGCTGTACACCTTCACACCCAATAAGTGAAAGTAGAATTCATTGCATGGTCAGGTGACTAGAGTTGAGAATGCTGTACTCAGATACCCCTCACCACTCTTGTCCCATCGATCTGTGCAGGTAACATCCAAAGGTCAAATATATGAGCTGGAGATGAAATATACCAGACATCAGAGGCATCCCCTCAGGCTGGAGTCCCCTCACAAGCAACTAGTTCCTCAGGGATAGTGCCAAAGTACGAAAGGATGAAGAGTGGTGATTGGCCTATGGAAGTCTGGAGGGTTCATGGGAAGGGAATGGGGGGTAGCAGAGCAGTGTGCTGGCCTCCTTGTGCAAATTAAGTGTAATAAGTAGAATCAACCTGACAGCAATCCTTCTTTCTCACTGGGCTGTCCAGTCTCCATCAGGAAAATGCTGGCTTCAGAAACCAGTAACCAGGCCTAGTTAAAATGAAAGCCCCAAATATGCAGGCGGGTGGTGTGCCTCATCCCACAGTCTCTAGTGTCATATTCTGTCTAGTCTCCACAAAGTCCTCTGATGTTCTGCACCATCTGGTGGTAGCCCAAGGTCTCTCCCCAATTATATAGAAGGGGAGTCATCAGGCCCTGTGTCATCCTTCGGGTGGGAAATCAAGGGGCCCTGGACGACTCCAGCTAAGGACACTTTAAGGCACAGGTGATTGCTCTTCCCTTGCCAGGCCTTTCTCAGTAAGAAACGGTGCTGATGCTTAGATTCCAGTCTGTTTTGTTTTCAAGAGCACTCCATTGCTGCTTAGGGAGGGGAGGAGTTTACTGCAATGTTTCACTGGTGGCCTTCGGTCTACTGGCCTGAAATTATAGGTAGCAGTCGCAACCACGCTCTGATCAGAGCGGCGGCTGCTGTGTGGGAGGTTAGCCAGCCACTGCAAGTGCTCTGTGTCCCAGGGAAACATCCAGGAGGTTCAGAAGCCTCTGTTGTCTGTGCCACACTCTGAGGAGGCGCTGGAGCTATCAGAGTGCATGGAACAATGGATTGCAGAGTTGCGGATCATTGAAGCCTCAGCCAGTGCTGGCCATCTTAAGAGTGGCCAGACTCCACCCTGCAGGAATCTCTCATTTCAATTTGAAACTTTTATACATTGGTAATTGTGGTTTTCAAATTGTGATTTAATAAAAATCACTATTTGGAAATCAGAATTATTAATCTTGATATATATGGTCCTTGGTCATTATTTTAAGGAATTTGATATAGCACATAAGTGATGAGTGGAAAATGTATAATATATGAGGGGAGAATATAATTCGTTGAATTTAGGCTTTAGATAATTTTATAATGGAGATGTTATGAATGCTCAATTGTACATATTAAGTGAATCATTGAAAAAAGAAGCTGCTAAGAAATGTTTTTCAAATGTAACCCACATAGGAGTGTATACATTGATATTTTAAACAAAGATCATACCTATTTGATAATAAAGAAAATATGTTACGATTGTATATCGGGGAATCTAACTCCACTCTTTGGTTTAGGATTTTGAGTTTAGGCATGGCGATTCTTGGGGATTTAGGGACATATTTATAATCGCCTAGCGCCACCTTGCGCCACATTAGCGTCATTATTTTTTACGCTAATGTGGCCCAACGAGGCCAAAATTCCCATGCCGTATTTACAGAGTGGCGCAACGCATGCATTGCGCCACTCTGTAACCCTTTGCGCTACATTATGCCTGTGCCAGGCATAATGTATACAAAGGGGGCGTTCCCCCATTAGAGGGGGTGAAAAAATGGCGCAAGGAAATCTATGAGATTTCCTTGCGCCATTTTTTACAGCACTTTTAATGCCTGCTCAAAGCAGGCATTAAAAGGGGGCTTCCATTATTTAAAATGGGCCCCTATGTACTCTGCAGGAGTAGCACCAATAATTTGGTGCTACTCCTGCAGAGTACATCAACAGGGTCATGAAAAATTATGCTATTGTCCCCTACCCTGCGCCATGGTTAAATACGGCATACACATGGTGGCGGTAGAGGGGTGCTGAGGGGTGCAGGGAAAGTGGCGCTGCACCAAGTGCAGCGCCACTTTCCATAAATCTGCCCCTTAATGTTCCATAGATTTTAGAACATAAGGAATTAAGCTTTTTTTAAAATACACTGACATTTTGATGTGAAGCGTGGACAAAATATAGAGGATATTAGGGACAATCATGACTTTGGTAATTACTTAGACTGCCCAACCATGACAGAGAAAGAGTAGACCAAGCAGTAGGAAACCTAAATATTTACTTTTATGAAGAGGCTGTTTAAAATTATAAACTTCAAATAAAAATCGCACACAAAACTTACTAAGGGCTATATTTTACTTTACAATTATTAAATTAGTGATCAAAATGTTTCTGCAGTTTCCCCATGTTGCGCACCCTAAGATATTCTTCTACGAAGTCTAAATAAAGGCAGCTAAAATCAACTCTGAGTCCTTGTCAATCTGCATATATTAAAATGATAGAAGAAATAGCAGTAGATATTCAGGTATCCAGCCACCTACACATAATTTATTAGTAAGTAAAGATTTACGTGAACTTGCAGAGGTCGTACTTAAAAATATGGCAATATGATAAGATGAAAATCCAGTCATTCAAACCTTACAATCTTAGAGAGACCCTTAATGCATTTTCTACCTCAATTTAGTATGGTTAAAAATTAGAACAAGAAAGGTGGAGAGCCTGAGAACGGACAGATAAAATGCCTTAAAACAGTTTCAGGATGCCTCCTGTCAAACGGAAGTGCATTATGAGCATGGTATGTGATGTATTGACAAAAAAGAGCTAACCATACAAAATTATACGTGTAATTTTCTAACGTCACTAAAACTGCCATGCAGCATTCGTGACATTCTGCTCTGGATGTTTAGGAGAAGGGTTATTAAATCTGGAAAAGATTTAACTATTTTCTGTAATAAAATAATTGTTTTTTCAAGACTAATGTCTGAAACTGAGATTATCACTACTTATTTTGAATAGCACTTTATTATTGTAGAGCAATGTAGAACTTTGACAGTTCCTTCAGGGCTGCTTAATTGAAGTTGTTGAAGTTGTCAAAAAGTAACACGCAAAACAGTTTTTATTCACAGTACCTATGAATATGTATTGTTTACATAAGGTGATTAAAATGCGCCATGCGTGGTAGATGGCTAACCATCTTTTTTTTAAATCAAGTAAATTACTGATGACATGTGTGATGCCACATGTGCTATTTTAATGATTTGCTGAATTCATCTCTATGGACAAACATTCTTCTGGCATTATCTAAAATGTTCTTCATTATTCACCACGAATAAGAAATGAACAGGACTTATACCTTTCTACAATGCACGTAATACATTACGTTAGCACCTCTCTCGCGCATAAGCTGGGCCCTATATCGCTGGGGCGGGTGGGGAGGAGCATGTGTTAAGGTCGCAAGGCAAAAATGGAACTATTATTTATTAATGCCATTTTAATACTCACCAATACAAAGAAATGCTGAGACATTTCATTGGGATAAAACTCATTAATTATCCAGGCACGTTCCTACACGAGGAGCACACTTATCATCTACTCCTCCTCAGTCTATTTCAGTACCTCTGCAGCTGTCTAAGGAAGTTGGTATACTTTCTGTACACGATGGTTTAAATAAAACATAATAAGGAATACATTTAGTGGATACTGCGCCATCCTCAACTTCTGCCATCTATCAGGAGGATGTACGGCTGATAAAGGGAGAGGAATTTGTAGGGAAACAGTATGCTAAGAACAGAGGCCGTGCTCTGTACTGGTGGCAACAATGCAAGATTGGTTAAAAGACACAGATGCAATGGCCTTGGAGGAGATAGATCGTCACCTTCAGCAGGCAACAGTGACTGAAACACAGTGACCATGATACTCCTGAAACAGATGTACAATGCCTGCCTCTGTAGTAAAAGTAACACTCTAACTATGCCGGACTTCAGTGGGGTAACTGCTTTTGAGGTGGTGTTTCCCAAGCCAGCTGAGACGGGGGTTTACACAGAATAGACTATTCAACCCTATGACATAGATAAGAGCAAACGTTGATAGCTACATTGAATAAGAAAAGAAGGAATAATCGGAGTTGGAAAATGATGAAGATGTATTAGAACATTGGAATGTTGGTAGCTCCATTAAAAACAATGGAGTGCTGCGGGCTTTTACTGGCCGGTAAAAGCCCGCAGCGCCAGCATTCCAATGTTCGCTTTGTTCACAGCAACAGCTGTGAACAAAGCCTCACGGAGCCCGAGGGGATTTTAATCCCCTCGGGCTCCGTGATTTATTTATTTTTTAATAGAACATTCTGCCCTGAGTGGCAGAATGTTCTAATAGCCTTAGAACCCGCCGTAGCGGGCTCTACCGGCTATTAAAGTCCTTCTCCCTTGTTAAATGCGCTCGCCTTCGGCTCAGGCATTTAACGAGGGGAGCGGGCCTTTAATAGCCGGTAGAGCCCGCTACGGCGGGTTCTAAGGCTATAATAGCAATGCGAATGCAAAGCTTCATGCTGATAGAGTGTAAGGAACTCTACTCAAAGGCAATGCTAAAAACTAGAGAGCAATAAAATTGCTCCTGTTGTTAAGTTGGTTTTAATTGTCGCACCATTGAGTCCAGCTATCAATGTGTTGCAGGGTTTAAGTATCTCTTTTTTGCTTTCTATTGTGTTAGAGCCTAATTAACAACCATTTTGGGTGTCTCTATTCAACTTAGGAAAGCAAAAGTTGAATATGTGATCTGAACCTCCAAGTCTTGATTCACAGAAAGAAGATTTTCAAGTGTTTTATGGTGATAAAACAGATTTTAGTAGCAGTATGTTTAAGGAAGTTGTAATAACAGGGATGTTCATAGTGAATGAATGTAGAAGATTCTGTGAAGTAGTTGGAAACCACAAAATTCAGAAATTCTTGATATTTCACAAATATTTCGTATGGCTACTACGTCCCTTCCAACAAGTAAAGTTGATATATTACCTACTCCCAGCCCTATCAAAAAATTTAACCCTAGTGTGGTGAGATCACATATTATCTCCCTCCATACCCATCAACAAGCCATAATGTATCCACAATATATAAATATGAGGCAATCAAGAGAGGACTCACTCACTCACCTAAATACCCCCAATAGAAAATGAGAAAATAATTCCCAGAGAGGAAACCCTCACCCAACCAGGCCAATCGAGCTTTTCACACCCATGACCTTTTTTGTAAAGCAACTTTAACATTGTGCCAGGGTGAGAAATGTGGTAGACACTGTAAAAAAATGTCAAAACTCAAATTGTACTTCTCCCTCAACGAGATAGCGATACTAAGATGCTATTGCCATACCTCCATTATCAATGTTAAATGTGCACATCAAAAGTTTTAGTAACATGTAGCAATTAGACTAACTGAAGAAATCTCACACCTAGCACATGAGGCTCAATAGGTATTGATGGTGTATTGATGACATAAAAATACTTACATAGACTGACATATGCCCTCCATTTAGTGGGCATGGACAATGATGAATATCCATTTGCTCTGCTAAACACTGAACAGGCTTTTGGTTCCGTTTGGTATGGTGGGCCTACATGCAGGTAGAGTAATTGGTATGGGTCAGGAATGCATTTAATAGGTAAAGCTATTATATACCAGGCCAATAGCTGGGGTCCAACCTGGCCATATCCTCTCAAAACAGTTTAGAATGCAATAGGGGATAAGGCAAGGTTGCCCTCTGTTACCCCTATTGTTTACATTGATTATGGAGCCATTGCCCTGCAGACTATGCAAAGTGCTAAGCCTTTGGGGAATTCAAATGAGGGACCCGTTACATTTGGTGTCATTATATGATGACCATGCACATTATGATACCTTAAGACACATTAGATACCCAACTTATTCAGCTTCAGTCGTGATAAATGTGTTCTCTGAACATGGCAGACATATCAGGTTTATAGGTTGATCACACTAAATCTAAATTATTCCCTATGGGGAAGCATGAGAAGTTAGGAAAAGGTGCACTGCAGAGGACAGATATACCTTGAATTACTATGCTATGCAAATATCCAGGCACTCACCTTCTGCTAAATGAAGTGGACAGCCACAGACTAAATATGGGAAGAGCGCTGGCTGGTCTTTAGTGTTCTATTAAGATCTGGAATACCTTTTCTGCTGTTGGTAATGGGCAGAGTAGCCCTGGCTAAGATGGTGTTTTTACCAAGATGCTTACACATTTTGCAGGAGAGCACATATATGATCCTGAGACAGTTCTCTGTTTTATTGAATCAATTGTTAGTGGAAATTACATGCAATAGCCACAAGGAGTAGAGTCAAAATATATACCTGAAAGAGAATGGGAAAGGGGTGGGCTGGAAGTGCCTGACATGGTACTGTTTATACGGTTGCTCATCTTCAGCATGCAATGCATTTGTTGGATGAGGGGGAGATCTGAGACAAAAAGTTACTAGAAAACACAAATGAGAAGGTGCAGTTACAGAATTCACTGATGAGGGGCTATGGAGTCCACAAAGACCTGCCTCATGTAATAATTTATGTTTGTTTAATACAGGATAAGGCTATTCCGATTATTCTAAAATGCCCCTGATTTGTGTTAGATATGTTGATCTGGAGTATTCACCCCTTTTGGCAAATTGCCAACCATATAGCAGTAGGCAGCTGAAAGCTGGGAGGATGTTTAACCTTAGCAGATGTGTATCCTGAGAACGTGTTTGTAGTTCTTTAGGTGGCACAAAATATTTTCAGGATTAGCAGCAGCCAGTTCCTGCAATATAAATGTGTGGCTAATATGGCTAGGGGCATTTGGACTTCTTCCCCAGAGGCACCATCACAGATGCAAACAGTGGCACTTTTACTGGTCTTAACCAAGTGCAGCTGCTTTATTTCTAATATTTACAGAGTGTTAAATGCTGACAATCCGCAAAAGGCCTTAAAGGTTTAGGACAAACGGCAGGTACACTTAGAAGATAATCTTACTGACAAAGAATAATTGATTGCATGTTAAAGTGTAAACCATGTGTCCAGTAATGTACACTTTGAAGTGATCCAGAGCAATTATAGCCACAGGGCATTCTTAACTCTTGATAAATTGAACAGAATTTATCAGGGAAGACCATCACAATGTGGAAGGTGCCAGGCAGGAGATGATGATTTCCTGCCAATTAGATTGAATTGCCCAGTTATACAAACCTATTTGGACAATATCGCCCATAGGATTGGGCACCATGTGAAAAATGGTCAAACACCTATAATAAAGCAGTACTTGCTGGACAGACACCCAAGGGTGTGGATGCAGGTATATGGTAGAAATGATTTCAGGCTGAGAACTAAATTAGCTAAGAGGAGAATAGATATACATTTGTTGAGCCCCAGTGCACCACCAATGGATGGTTGTGTCTGGGATGTGATGGGATGGACACCTGCAGTTGAGACATTATATGTAGGTTTAAATAAATATATGATTCAGACTCTCTCCGATCCACCAGGATCTAGATCTCACTGAAGAGGGAATGTGACTGAAATAAAAAATAAGAGGTTAAGGAGCAGATTCAGGGAATGATAATACAGGCTAATTGGCAGGAGCTGGGGTGTGCACACAAATTAGGGAGGCATGCATGGCCTGTGAACAGATTTGGGGATTGGAATGCTGGAGGCATACAAAAGATGTACTCCCAAGGGGGTAGGAAAGAGTCATATGGGTAGAAAGTTTTTACAGATTAGTAGCTAATACGAGAATCGCAATTCATTGGTTGAACCACAGAGCCCTGCCCACAGTTGGGTCCATGAATATTGAGACAGGATTATAAATTACAGGAGAAGTTAATAAAATGGACTGCAATGAGTCAGGCTCTCTCTAATCTACATGGAATCAGATGTCTGTGAGGTTAAAATGTGACAAATAAAAAATATGTTGTTAAAAAGCTTAGTCTGCAGGAACCTGTGTGTGTAAACACATTCAGATGGCATGAATGGTCTTTGAATGAATAGAGTTGGGGTTTGGCATGCTAGGAGCAAAAAAAATAATAAAGACAGATGCATTGGCTCACAGGACCACTAGTAATACATTAGTCTGAGTAGACTTTTGCTTGTTGGGAAAGCCGGCTGACTACTCATGGCTTATGACTTTGATACTGACCTCTTGTTGATACTATAAAATAAAGCGAAAAATGGTGGACATTCGGGTGGAGGACTTGCCTACTGACAGTGGATTGGAGTACAGTTCCATATTACTAGACTAACATTGGAATCTAGGTTTACATGCACAAGAAATATAGTAAATGATGTAAGGGCACAAATGTAACGAGGCACATTGATTTTATTTGGAAAAATCAGTTTAAAAAATGACAAAAAGATAATGTTGCATCACTACTGCAAAAGACAGCTGTTATATGATGTGAGTGGTAAGCAGATACTGAAAGACACATATTAATTTCTCGATATTTGATAGTTTGTTAGATTCACTGAATATATGTGATTCCATTTTGTCACTTTGAACTGTCAGCATCTACAAGAAAAGACCAGACTATGGATGAATATTTTCATTTTTTTATTTTTAGGTGTCGTCTAGACAGCCCACATGCGTTGTCCCTTTTGAAACCTGCTGTATCCTCTTTGTGGCTTTAGACCACGCCCCTTACTTTTTATTTGTTTTGTGGTGCTTGAAAATCCTTGCCATTCTGTGGAGAATTGATTTTGTTTGTTCCTCTTTTTATTGTTTTGTTACCTCTTGTATATTGGCTGTTTTACATGTAGTCGTCCTCTTTTTGGCTATTTATGTTATTTTTGGGGGATTACTTTCATATTTAGCTTTGTTCTGCTTTGGGAACAAAATGTGCTCAGATGACGGCGTTTTCTTTTCTCTGTTCTTTGGCCTAATTTGTTTGTGTTGTCTTGTTGTATTGGTCTTTTGGAATAAAACAGGATCACATTACAGCATTTTTATTGTTTTAGAAATATAGGTGGCATTTGATTATTTTCTTGGCTTTGGGAACAAGGCGCAACCAGCAAATGCCTTTTTTTTCTTATACTTCTTTGACGAAAATGCACACAGCTGTTGGACTTTTTATCACATGTTTATCAATAAATCTTTTCCACCAGGCTAAGTTGATAAGATCTTGTTTTAAAGCCTTAATTTATATTTTACTTAAAAAAATGCCTTTGTAATGTAATATTGATATGGGAGTTTGTTTTGGAAACAAAACACACACAGTTATTGTTGTACTACTTTGACTTTAATAGGTATGGTAACATGGTATGTTTTCCTTTTAATAAATTGAAACATGTTTATGTGTGCTCACTTTCTATGAGGTTGTTTTATTGTAAGTAGTACATACTATGGGACCTCTTATCGACCCCCTACCACCACCATGTGTGCACCGTATTTAAAATACGGTGCACCATGGCGCAGGGTAGGGGGCAATAGCGTAAATTTTTTACACTATTGATGTACTCTGCAGGAGTAGCACCAACATTTTGTCGCTACTCCTGCAGAGTACATAGGAGCCCATATAAATAAATAATGTCCCCCTTTTAACGCCTACTCTGAGCAGTGTAGAATAAATGGAGCAAGAAAATCTCTTATACTTCCTTGTGAGATTACCCCCCTTGCATACATAATGCCTGGCGCAAGCGTGGTGAAAATGCCACTTTAGCGCCACCTAAGCATCAAACAAATTTTGGCTCTTGAATTTGCCCCTATGTTTTTTGTGTATGGAAGGCTGCAAAGGCTGGGACACTGTCAGTCCACAGGTTATTATTTGTGTTTAATTTTGTTCTATACTTAATACACTTCTTAAAAGTAATACAATTTTCTGAAGATTTTAATTTATTTATTTTGTTTGCTTTGGTCTTTTGGTGGCATTTGGCATATTTTGTTTTGGCTTTTGTAACAAAGCGCACATAGTGCATGCCATTGTTTGTTATTTTTTTCCCTTTTGAATGAAAAAAACGTTGACCTCTTTTTATTCCTTTTTTTAAGTCTGTTTGATCCGGCTTAGTTAACAGGATTGTGTTTTAGAATCTTAGTTATATGTAGGTTTTTTTGGGAACAAAACATGCACAGTTATTGTTGAAGTCCGTTCAAACTTTTAGGCACAGTAACGTGGTATCTCTCCCTTTTAATTAATTCAGCACATTTTATGTGTGTTTACTTTATATGAAGTTGTCTTATGAAAAGAATCACATAATGTTTTTTTGGTGTTTGAAAGGCTGGAAGAGATGGGATGATGTTTGTATATGTCTTATCATTTGTGTTTATTTCTTTTAATATTTTACAGAATTCTTAACAGTGATTTAATTTACTGCCATTGACACTCTCCCAGACCTTCTAACGCAATAATATAGTATCTTCTGCTTCTGTTAAAGGGATGTTTGGGTGCTTGTTTTCAATTAAATATGTGTTTGTGATTGTGCCTAGTTGCTAGGATTGTGGTTTATGAGTTTAGTTCTATTTATTAAAAATACATGCTCAGCTAATGTAGTATTTCTATGATAAATGGTTTGCAGAACAAAACGCCCACCACTGACGGCATTTATAGTTTATGTGACATATGTGTTTGTGGCCGTGCTTTACTGACAGGATTGTGTTTTAGCATTTTTAATTTTTTTTTTAGCAGTTATAACAGCCACCTTTTTAAATTAGTTTTTTTATAAACATTTAATATAACAATACAATCATTCAGAACATTATATTCATGCGTCTTTTTCTTGTGTGGTCTACATGTCTGGAGACTTGTACATCAAAAACACATACAATCAGACAGATATGAATCATTTTGCACATGAGTTAATGCTCCTCCCAGTGCTTCTCCCTCCTTCCTCCCCGAGAATGGATGTAGAGATGATCAATGCTATCCTTATAGACAGTTTTCAGTTTAACGGTCTAACTAGGTAGGTTGGTAATATCACATAAGGAATCTGTAACTCTGTAGGACTCATAGGGTCAAATTCATTGAAAAGTGGTGCAGCGCAAAATTGACAGCACCGCAGCACCTTAGAAATGCAGGGATACACCATATTTAACTGAATACGGCGCACCCCTGTGATTCCCCCTGCGCTGGCGCTAAATTGAGCTGCCAGCGCCAAAGCACGCATCCTTGCACCATCGTGCAAGGATGTCTGCGTTGAGGGGAGTGATTGTTTATGTGTGGGAAGGTATCACTTCCCGCACATGAACAATCATTTCTGGCATTTTGCTTTTTCTATGTGTGCAGCAGAATGCAGCACGCATAGAAAAAGCAAAAAACAAGGAGGAATAAAAGTATTCCTCCTCATTGTGCCCTGCTAGCGCCACCCTTGGGAGTGGAGTTAGATTTTGGCGCTGCCTCAGGTTTTTGTGATTTCATAAATCTGAGGCAGCCTCAAAATGCAATTGGTGTTGCTGTGGCACACCCACAGCAACACCCATTGCAAGCCCCTTCCACGCACAGTGCTGCGTGGGAAGGGGCCGTATTTACAGGGTGGCGTTAAGCCACAAAAAGTGGCTTAACGCCACCTTGTAAATACGGTGCTGTGCTTAGCGCCACAGAAGCGTCACAAAAAGTGACGCTCCTGTGGCGCTAGGGTCGCATAAATACGGCCCATAGTGTGTCACCCTGTGGCTTGCCCTTCTGTCACCATGGCTAGCACTCGATTTCTCTGCTAGTGTGTGTGTCAGACCCGCCCATGCTAGTAGGATCTCCTGAGCCTTTGCACCCTGTCTTGTTTTCCATAAATGTGCCTCTTCTGCCCCGGCCCACTCTACTAAGTCTCTTCTCGAGGCCAGCTCCGTCGGAGGGTGTGGGCTCATCCGATGAATTGCTATCTGCCTTTTAGCTACTATGAGGTCTAAGTTCAAATGCTGTCTACTTAGGTTTTTTGGGGGGTTATCTGGGAGTATCCCTAGTAGGCAATTGTCATTAGATTGTGGAATGTCCCATCCCATTACTGTTTCGAGGATTTCTCCCTAGAGCGGTAACAACAGTGGAGGCAATATGGTTATAGATATGTCATGTGTATGATATTGTATTGTATTAGTTTAAACCTAGCACAGATGTCTGTCTTACGGACACCCTTGTGTATTCTGTACCACTCTATCATGGCAATTGAATCACCACTAAGCTGTTGCCAGAGTCCATTGATCCGCAATGGCTTAAGTTGTCTGTCCTCGCATTGTGTGCAACATATGTGTGTGATAAGGCGACTTCCACCTGCCATTGCTTACAAGGTGACCAAAGTTTGTGTAGAGTCAGGCACTTCAGGGAATGTTGGCCAAAGCTGTCGTGTCATGGCTGCTATTTTAGCATAGTGTAAGAACTGGCCCATGCCTAGGTGAAATGTGTCCTGTGCCTCCTATAAAGAGACAAAGCACCCTCCCGGGTAAAGATCTGATAGCCTTATGCAGCCAGTCTCTTGCCATTTATGAACCAACATTATGTGCACTATGCACCAAAAAGGGGCTACTATCTATAAATCCAGGTCAGGGGCAAAGGGCGCTCTTTCAATACCCAACTCACTGCTCTGTCCCATACGATACCCATCAGATGGATTAGATATGGAAGCTCCCTGGGTATATTTGCACCCATCATCAGAAGCTCACCCAATTGGTGGCCAAGATGGGATCCTGCCAGGAGAGTTCTCTCCCAGTTTGTCTCTCTGTCCAGCTAGTGGATGGCATGCTGCAGCTGGGATGCAAAATAATATAGTTCCAGTACCTCCAAGCCACCCTTATCCCATTCCCGTCTGAGAGTGGCCAAACTAACCTGCCATCTTTTGCCCTGCCATAGGAGTTCCACTAAGAGTTTGTCCAGTTCTTGGAATACTACTCTGGTTAGCAATACTATTTATTAGAAGGAAGAGATACCACCTTACAGAGCCAGAAAGGCTGTAAAGACTGAGCATCTGTCAGTGGCACAAAAGTACTTACGTAATGAAACAATAAATATTCTAAATACAAATTGTATCTTTTTTATGTAAATATGCCATCTGCCAATTTGGCACTTCATTTTTATATTTACCCTTCATTAGAGGATGTTGTAGTAAAATGACTTTTGAAAGGCTGAAAAGACCAGAATACTGTCAATGGACTGTACAGTTTGTGTTTTATTTATTGAATTATTTCTCTCAAAAGTTATAAGAAAATATTATGGGGCCGATTACGTGTTAGGCGGATGGGAAGACCCGGCCGCCGAGCTTCCGACGTGGAGGTTGTCACCTTACTGACTACCTCTCCGCTAGCCCCATTGTGACTTTCCCACTGGGCTGATGGGTGGAAACAAAGGTTTCCACCCGTCAGCCCAGCAGGAAAGTGGTGGAAGCATTGTCAGCAGTTCATGATAGAGCCAGCTGCAATGATGCCTCCAGCAGGGGGCACCTGCACCCTCTTAATGCGCACTGTGTGCACAGCATTATGAGGGTGCTGAGCAGCGGAACGTCTGTACTTGTTCTCAGTCAGTCTTTTCTGCCATGAAAAGGCTGACAGATAACCCAGTCGTAATCAGAAGAGCGGTGCTGACTTCAGCGCCTCCCCAGCTGATTCCGACCTGCACAACCGTCAGCCTATCTGGATAGAAGATCCTAGCAGTGTCGGCGGTAGGTTGGCAGGGCTGCCGATCAGCTTTGTAATGTGGCGGTCAAACCGCCACAACCGTGGCTGTCTGACAGCCACCGCGAGTGTGACAGTCCAAGGACCGCCACACTTACAATGAGGCCCTAAGTCTGTACAGTGAGATACACATACATTAGAACTTGCCATGTTACTGACGGAGCCCGAGTCCTTCCAACTTAAGTGATTACACACAATATTATGGTTGCTCCTCCTTCTGCTAAAGGAGGATTTTGGGCTTATTTATTCATATAGTTTATACAAATGTTATAAAAGGACACTAGTCCCGTAGCAGTGAACTACACACTAACAGTGTCCCTGTCCTTCTTGCTTTTTATACAAATAATACAGTATTTTTCCCTTTTGCTAAAGGGCTTTTTGGATAGTCAGTTTTATTCAAACATATGTTTGTGACTGTGCTAAGCTCATAGGATTATGTCAATTAATGCCATCACATTTTATGTGTGTACACTTTGCATAAGGTACTTTTACTAAAATTAATAGATACTACATTTCTATGTCTGAATAGGATGGAAAGGCTGGAATGCTGTCATTTTACAGCATATCATTTGTGTTTAATGTCTTTTAATATTTTCTCTAAATCATATATGCAATAAACTGTAATAAAACTGTGGCAGTTAGCTGTACATAAAGAACAACATTCCATGCCACTGACAGTGTCCCAGCCCTTCCAGGCTTTTATTCGCAATAATATTGTATCTTCACATTTTGTGAAAGGTATATTTGGGTACTTGTTTTTATTTCAAATATATGTTTGTGAATGCGTGTACCTGACAGGATTATAGTTTATATATTTAATTCTATTTCTGAACAAAACACACTCAACAACTGCAATGTCTATATAGTAAATGGCTTTCAGAATAAAATATGTACTGCTGACGGCATTTATAGTTTATGCAAAAAATGTTTTTGTAACCCTGCTTCACAAACAGGATCTTGTTTTAGGAATTTGTTTCCATTTTAAAACATAATGCAATCAGGTGATGGTATATTTACATGATAAACACCTATTTTAAAAAAAAGATTCTTTAGTGTTTCATTCTGTCAGCACTTTGTGCCACTGACAGTGACCCAGCCTTTTATGTGCAACAACATGGTATCTCTTCTTTTGGCTAAAGAGCATTTTCTAGCTTAATTATTTGCATACTTTATGCAATCTTTAAGAAAGACTATTCTGTAGCAGTGAATTGCACATAAAGCCAACCCTGTTATGCCACTGATAAAAGTCCCAGCCAGTCCAGCCTTTTAAACGCAGTAACAAGGTATAGGGGTATTTTGTTTCTCATTTATTTTAATTTTATGTTATGCGCAACATCTCCTAAAACCTACTAGGGCACTTGTAGTAAGCAGCATATTAAGCAGAAATATCCATGCTACTCACAGTGTCTCGGCCCTTTCAGCCTTTCATACACAATAACATGGTATTTTCTCCTTTTGCTGAAGGGCTGTTTGGGTACTCATTTGTGTTTGTGACCATGCTTACCTAAAAGTATCATGGTTTAGGAATCTTTTTATATTGTACTATCAAACTTGATTAGCTATAGAATACGTATGTAAGAAACACGCAGTTTTTAATAATAGTTATTGTTTCATTTGAGCAACATTTGCCATGCAAATGACAGTGTTTTAGACCTTACAAACTTTCACATACCACTCGAAATATATAAATCACTTTTAATAAATATAATTTCTGCCTACTTTGTTTTTGGAAACGTATTGAGTTTCGGTGATCTGCTGATTCCTTGGCTTTGGCCACTCCAGTTTTATATTTTCTAGTCTTTACAAACAGAATTTATTGTTGAATGCATAAAACTCACACAGCAGATGGGAGATGATTCCAAAAAAATTACCATTGCTTTTTCAGTTGGCGGTTAAATCATTTCCATTGTATGCCTTCTTAATTTGGATATTTTAAACAAAAGTTAGAAAAGGCTACTGAAATGGTGGCATTTACTGACTTTGTCACAGCCCTTCCAGCCTTTCAGGCACAGTGATGTGCAATTTCTGCATTTTAAAAAATGGCATCACATTTTATCTGTTTGCAAACATTATTTTAGCAGAAGACAGGTCCGTCTCTAGGGCGGCGTAGCTGGTGCCACCTCACTGGGTGCTGACTTCAGGTGGGGGCGCTGTATTTTTTCTTATATTTTGGTTTTAAAAGCACCTGCTGCAGCGTTCCTTGCTTTCAGAACTTTTCAGGCAGCAATGAATATGTCAAAATAACTCTGGTGATAATTGTTCTACCTGACGAGAGATCAGATTCTCTAGTGGATGTTTTGAGGTGGCAAAGAGGGTTAATACACCTGCTGCAAAGAATGTGTCTCTTGCAGATTAAGTGCATATAATGAAAAAAGGTCAGTGGGTTACTACGTTTATCAGAGAGGTCCTTTTTTTACTTGCAGTTTATAAGTTAAAAACTTGATATAGAACAGTAAGCTATTAACTGTCATCGAAGAACTGTATGCATTCTGCAAGATATAGATTAGAGTCTTTTCCCCAGTATTTCACTATCCCAATGTTGAAAAAATGATTCATTTTGATGGAAATCAATTCTTCTTATTAAAGAGAACCTCCAACCCTGGTGTTACATTTTAAATTCTGAGTTTGTGCTTTTCCAGACCAAGCACTCAAACTATACAGCCTACCAGTATGGACGATATGTGACTCCTACACCCTGTAGTCCTCTGTCTCATGTAACATTTCTTATACACTGATTTACACACCTATGACTGATTGTCTTGGTATAATGTGTTTGTAATGTAAAGTGCTCTGACACCCTACACTGGTGTGAGTGCTGCTATAAAACTAATTAAATGCATCTGAGAGAGAGTGCTTAAGGAGGGGCACTGTTAAAGGGTAGCATTGAGGGAATCCTTGGCAGAGGTGGCCATTGGGGGGCATCAACAAACATTGTCGCACAGGGTGCCATCAGTGCCAAGGCCTGCCCTGGCAATAGATACTACGTTTCTGTGTCTCAAATAGTGGAAGGGCTGGGACACTGTCAGTAAACAGGACATTGTTTCTGTTTTATTTAATGGTATTGTTTTACCCCAAACATTTAGAAAGCTATTAAGTTTATGGTAGTTAGCTATATGTAAAGCTGCACTTGCTCTGTTACTCATAGTGCTCCAGCCCTTCTGCCCGTTCACACACATTAACATACATTTACATTATATCTCCTCAATTTTCTAAATGGCAGTTATATCCTTGGCACATTTGAATTATGTGTTTCCGACTAAGCGTAGCTTAATGTTGCTATTTCATTTTAATTTTAACATTTTAGAATAAAACGCATAGAGCTGATTGAAAATGTACATGCAAATTGGCTTTGAAAACCACATACATGTGCAGCTCATGACATTTGTGGTGTGCTTAGCTGACAGGATTGTGTTTTAGGTATTTATTTGCATTTTAAAACCAAGCACATTCTTAGTATAAGAAAAACACAGTTTTGATTTGGATTATTTATTGTTTCATTGTGTTAGGACTTGTGTGTTACTAACAGTGTCTCAGCCCTTACTGCCTTTAAAGCCAATGAATGTGGTATCTCTTCCTAATAATACATGGCATTACATTTTATGTGCTTATACCTCATCTGAGGTTGTTTTAGCGAAATGAGTAGACATTCCTTTTTTGTGTCCTAAAGGCTGGAAGAGCTGGAACACTGTCAGTAGATAGTAATAACTTAATTGAAGTTATTTTCACAAACGTTTTAAAACATTACTAAGCCTGTGCAAACCCCTACAAATAAAGCTAACCTTGCCCTGCCTCTAGCAGTATCCCAGCTTTTCCAGCCTTTTATCACAATAGTACGGTATTTTCTCCTTTTGTTAAATGGCTTTTAGATGCTCCATTTTATTTGAAATATGTGTTTATGGCGTGTTTAATTGATAGGGTTGTGGTTTCTGGCTTTATTTATATTATCAAACAGAACATGCTCAGAAGATGTAATATTTACATGAGAAATTGCTTTCTGATAAAACAGGCACTGATACAACTTATATACATTTTCTTTAAAATCTGTGTTTGTGACTATTGTTAACTGACAGGATTGTGTTTTACTAATTTACCCTCCATCACAGGACGTTTTAATAAAAGGAGTAGATATTGCGTTATTGAGTTTTGAAAGGCTGGAAGAGCTGGGACACTGTTACTAGAGTGTACATTATTTTTGTTTATTTATCTGTTTATGTTTCTCGAAAGGTATAAGAAAGTAATACGTTTGTACAGTGAAATACATATAAATGAGAACTTGCTGTGCCCACTGAGAGTGTCCCAGTCCTCCAGCTTTATACACACAATACCATGGGATCTCCCCCTTTTCATAAAGGCTGTTTTTTTACTTATTTATTTGTATAGTTTACACAATTTTCAGAAAAGGACACTAGACCTGTAGCAGTAAACTGCATATAAAGCAGAAATTCCAGCCTTACACATACAATAACATAGTATCTCCTTCCTTAGCTAAAGGGCTCATTTAATACTCTATTTTGTTTAAAATAGGTATTTGTGACCACGCTTAGCTGACAGAATAATGTTTCAGCGGTGTATTCATATTTTAGAACAAAGCATGTTTTAAGAGATAGAATATTTACATGAAAAACAGCTTTAGGAACAAAATGTGCAACACTGAGAGTATTTGTACTTTATTTGCAATATGTGTTTGCAATCTGCTTAGTTAACAGGATCATGTTTTAGCAAATTATTTGTACTTTAGAACATAACATGCTCAGTCGAAAGAATATTTACATGAAAAATACTTTCTTTAATTAGAAATATTAATCATTTCATATTATTAGGACTAGTTGTGCTACTAAGAATGTATCAGCCTTTAGAACTCTCGAGCTTTATAATATGGTATCTATTTCTTTTAATTAAACACCATCACTTTTTACATGTTTATACTTTCTCTGATGTTGTTTTAGCAAAAGGAGTACATATTATGTTGCTGGATCTAAAAGGCTGGAAGGGATGAAAAATTGTCGGTAGACAATTCATTGTTTGTTTTATTTAATTGTAGATTTTGAAACAAATTTTAAAAGACTAGTAAGCTTGTAGTATAGCTACATATAAAGCAGAGCTTGCCGTGCCACTAACAAAGTCCAGCCTTTCCTGCTTTCACACAAAATAATATAATATCCCTTCTTTTTTGCTAAAAGGGCTATTTGGGAACTCTGATTTATTTGGAATATGTGTTTGTGACCATGCTTAGTTGGCAGGATCGTGCTTTTGAAACTTATTCATATTTAAAAAAACAAGCTCAGCCCATAGAATAATTATATGCGAAACACAACATGCACAACTGACAGCATTTGTACATTTATTGTCAATGTGTGTTTGTAACAGGGCTTGGCTGACAGGATCCAACTTTAGGAATTTATTTAAAAAACATATTTCCCTCATTTATGGCATTAATACTGCATTTCCATGTGTAACTAACTG
The DNA here is from genome assembly GCF_031143425.1 of Pleurodeles waltl. Taxonomy (NCBI): domain Eukaryota; kingdom Metazoa; phylum Chordata; class Amphibia; order Caudata; family Salamandridae; genus Pleurodeles; species Pleurodeles waltl. The sequence continues at coordinate 846,975,177 of NC_090436.1, forward strand.
GTTATTTGGCCTGCATTATTATCTTGCAGACGTACAAGGCATTACGTTATTACCATATACAATATTTAAGAATTAAACTCAAAATCTATATCTAAGGGACGCGCTGTAAGTGACGACGGGGCAGGAGCCCTTTAACTTTCACTATCCAAGAGCGCCCGCCTCGCGGGAACGCTCTGATTGGCTGGGAAGCCCTTCTTCTGCCGGGAAGCGCTCCCGCTGCCGAGGGACGCGCTGCCGAGGGACGCGCTGCAAGTGACGACGGGGCAGGAGCCCTTTAACTTTTACTATCCGAGAGTGCCCGCCTCGCGGGTATGCTCTGATTGGCTGGGAAGCCCTTCTTCTGCCGGGAAGCGCTCCCGCTGCGCGGGACGCGTGAGGGCAGCCCCCGGGCAAAGCCTGGGCCAAGGGTGGGCCCGTCCTTCGCCCGTCATCGCCAGGAAGAGGCTGGGCTGGGCCCCCCCTCTTAAATTTTTGGTTTGGCCTCCCTTGGAACAGTCCCTTTCAACTCTGCGGTCAAAGGTTAAAGGAGAGAGAAGCTTCATCTATACCGGGCAGATAGGGATTTCTCCCGTCTTGTCCAGCTTGATAGGGTGTGAAAGGCCCAGGGTCATTTCAAGAGGCTTGGACAAGTAAGGTCGTTCCTTCATATGTGACATTTGACTTTTTGAGCAAGCTGAGAACTGCGAATATTGAGTGTTGACTGCGATTTGTTGTTAAACTAGGGTAGTGCATTGTAGTGGATTGGTTAGCTAATTTAATTGGTACCTTTGTTTTGTTTGACCATCCATATAGGAAAAAATTTGACATCATATAAAATATGGGTAAAAGGAAGAATTCAAAATTGAATCACCCTTCAAGTCTAAAAGATAGCACATCTATATTAAAATATATTTCAGGGGTGATGGGGATGATAGACAAACAAATTGCTACTGTGGAAGGGAAACTGTCGATGGCTAAAGAACAATCTTCCGAACTATCAGGAAATACCGAGATGCATAATAATTCCCCGCTTGGTGATCACAGGGATGTGTATACAGAAGTAAGGTACGCAAATGGATGTATTAAAGATACCTCTAACCTAATTTACTCCCTGGATGAACTCTCTCCTGTAGCTAAACGACCAAGGAAACCGGAGGTGGGAACGGTAGATAAGACCCCAAATAAACTGCCAAAGAAAGATTGAATAACCACCCCAGCAAAAAAAACATCAAAGAAACCATCTCGAAAGAAATCTTCAAGTAATATAGGAGATACGACTCAATCTCTCCTTATAAATCTTCATTAATTAGTAAATACTTTGAAATCATCTATCGGAGCCACTTTGGATTCTATGATAGAGCGTTTGAAAGGGGTGGAGAGTAATCTTGAGGCAGGTTTAGGAATCATAAAGTCCTTACAACGTGAAGACATAAATTACGCAAAAAAGGATTCCAGTATACCACTGTTGACTCCAAATTATGAGAGTAACATCCAATTTGTCATGCAAGATAGGACAAATAACACACATTCAAATGTAAATCCCCCGAGAAAGTCACAACCTCCACCATCAGTATTAAATCCTAATCAATTATACCAGACTCCAACCCCAGAGGCAACACCATATGTAGTGGTCTTGGCTAATGTTCCATCTATAGATGATCAACAGCGGGAATCATGGTTGGCTTTGAGAAACAAGGCCCTCAACTGGATAGGAACACGATTGGGCTCTGGAATGGCGGGGGTCCTCTTTGATGACATAAAAATGGCCAGAAGAGTTAAGTGGATAGGAAGTAGTAAGAAAGCACTGGAAGGAGACTGTGTGGTTCTTTCATTTAGATCTTCAGACCTAGTGGAATGAATCATTCGCGAATCAGGAGCAAGGCAAGTTACATCCCAAGGAATCTAACTATTACCTCTAGGTTTCTTTTATCAAAGACCGGTGGGGTATAACCTTAAGAATCCACAATCAGTAAGAAGTACAGCTTTAATTAGTCCAGACCCTATCCCACTGTGTAATAGATTCCATCCTCTTACAACCTTAGAAAATATAGATTGACTCGATAAGAAGAAGAAAGTTCTTTCCAACGAATCGGTTCAGGAAGTACATACACCAGGGCCTGGCATAATTAAGGAAGATATATCCCACATAGTGGCACCTGTAAGAAATATAACACTAACTCAGTTAAATCAGAGTAACTCCCCTACAAATATAATTCACTCAATAGATGGTGACATACCTCTCCGAATTCCAAATGACCAGTACTGTCAACTCCAACAGAAAGCGGAAATAGCCTTACTTTTTTTAATATTGCAGGTCTAACTAATAAGATCAGTAATGAGATCTGGGTGAACTTCATAGAAGATTTCTCATGTATATGTCTCCAAGAGACTTGGCTATTAAACACTGTCCACATCAACAGCTATAAAACATTTCACACACCAGCCGCCCAGACAGTCATGGCAGGCCAAAAGGAGGACTATGCACATACATTTCTAATAAGTTATGCTTACAGAATTTAGAGATGCAAACTATGAGTTTGTGCTACCAAATGATAGAGAGTAATTTGGATCATAAGACTCATCTAGTAATCATTAACTTTTATAATAATTCATCCCCAGGAGAATTTTCTAATATTCTAATGGCGATGGGAAACGATCTAAAAAAAATATGTGCAAATAACAGACGCGAGATTTTCATTATTTGGGGTGGTGATTTTAATGTCCATCCTTGTAAAGAAATCTCGGAAAAGGTATGTGGCTGGGATCCTGAAGGCGTTGGTTTAAGACTTCACTTCTCACATAATATTCAAGGAGACGCAATGAACCTAATGGCTCAAACTTATTACTTGTCCTTTGTAAATGAATTACACTTGGATGAATCTCAGTTTAAACCAACTTACAATGGAAGGGGTGATAATACTGTGATTGATTATGTCTTAATGTCAAACCACTTTGCACAATACCTTATGAACTATATTTTGCACGACATTGCAATTAGTGATCACTTTCCTCAGAGCCTGAACCTCTCACTAACCCCTTTTATAGCGGCTAAGGGTGATAGGGCCACGCTGGTAAATGATACTGAATTAGTGCCGCGCAATTGATACATACTGAGATGGTCTCAGGCAGACCCAAAGATTCTGCTGAAACAGTTAATATGTGATTGCAATCAAGCCTTTGCAGACTGTCTCAGTTAGAATTTAGACCCAGGAAAATGTTTAAGTGCTTTTACACAGATCACGCAAGCCATAAAAGAAGCTCTTACTATTAGAAGAGGCAAGATGGGACAGAAAAGGGAAACTGGATGGTTTGACCATAATTGTACAAAAGCACATAAGAGATTAAAAAAGGCTTTAAGTGCCCCAAAAAAATGCCTGACTGATATAGGCATGTGTAGACAGGAATATAAGATAGCCATGAAGAAAAGAAAATTTACCTTGAAAAGAACCTTGTGGGAAACCCTACATAAAGCAAGCTGTACGAAGGATAATATCCTCTTCTGGAAAACAATAAATTATCCTGTGCTAGGGGATAGAGATACCCCTAGGATGGAAATTGCAGTTTCTGAAGAGGACTGGATTGCATACTTTTCCAAGATATATTCGCAGGCCAGTGATATAAACCCCATAGATCCCGTAAAGGGCCTAGGCCCCCAGCAAGGCCTACGCTTGACCATAACCCCTCAGTTCAGCCTAGAGGAGGTAGTGGAAGCCATAAATTCAAGCAAAATAGGTAAAGTGCTGGGCCCGATGGCATTCGGATAGATTTATATAAGCCCAATATGCAGCTATGGGGTCCTCTATTGACGCAGACATTGAGGGCCATTGGCATTCAAGGACCCTTACCATCATGGCGAGATTCTAATATTATTCCAATTACAAAAAAGGTGATCGCCTCAATCCAGCCTGCTATAGGCCAATCTCCCTGCTGGATACATCAGCTAAACTAGCAGGGAGAATCATTCTGAACAGACTGCAAATATGGGCAGAAGAAAAGGGCGTTTTATCTCCAGTACAGTATGGCTTCCGCAAAGGAATTGGGACAGTGGAACAGAGCCTGAATTTAAGTATTATTATTGGAAAGTATACAAGGATTAGAGCAGGTAACTTGTATTTGGCCTTCATAGACTTATCATCAGCATTTGATTGTGTACTACATGACAAGCTATGGGACATTTTAAGCAGCATGGGGGTAGAACCAGCTATAATTCAATTCATACGGGACATCTACACAGGGTGTAGAGCAAGAGTAAGGTATGGGCTAAGAGGGGAATACACTCGCCCTTTCGGCATACATAGAGGAGTGCGCCAAGGCTGTGTTCTTGCCCCATTCCTGTTTTCAATGTATATAAATAACTTTGAAAGCGAACTGACAAGTAAATGTAAAGATCTACCCCAAATAGGTAATTGCGCTGTCCCGGTATTACTCTATGCAGATGATGCAGTACTTATGGCCAGGACCCCATCAGCTCTTCAAAAACTTTTAACTGCTTATATCACTTTTATATCAGACTTGGGACTCACCGTCAATCGTTCCAAAACGTTTATTATGAACTGCGGTGGGAAACGCGGTAAGATTTACAACACCAACATCCAGGACGGGAGGGTTGAAATAGCTCGAACATTTTCATATTTGGGCATAATGTTTGACAAACAGGGTTCTTGGTCTAATTGTATGAAAACGAAAAGAGATCAGATTATTAAAATAACGGCGGCTCTAAGGCTTTTTTCAAAAAGGCTCGGGGGGATTACCCCGCTGAACATGATAAAAATTTATAAAGCCAAGTGTATTCCGGCTGCTATGTATGGGTCAGGAATTTGGGGGTACATTTATTGTAACCCGGTTCAGATGGTGGAAAATGAATTTTTCAGATACCTGTTGATGGTACCAAATGGTACATCATCGTATATCAGCCACTCGGAACTGGGGGTCCCCTTTCTAGATGACTTGATAAAGATTCAACCATCATTGCTATGGCATAAAGTCTGGACCTCTGAATACACTGGATTAAATAAGGTCATTCTGTCTGACTGCATGGAGTCAACATTTTAAGCGAGGGTCCCCTGGTTGAGATATATTATGATCTTTTAAAAAAAAATATGGGTAGTAAAGACTATTACACAAACCCAGTCTCGTTGGGAAAAATCACCAGGAAGGAATTGAGGGCCCTGGCATTAAAGTACTTAGAAGAATTGCGATGGGAGGCAGAATCAAAAAAGGCCAGTGTCATGTCTAACCAATTAATTGTGTCGGCGGAGGGCATGCAGTCCTACCTGGTAAATGTGGTAAACCACTGACACCGTTTTGTTCTTACTAGACTAAGGTTAGATACTTTTCACCGTTTAGTAACCTTTCCAACTATGAATGACTGGAGCACTACACTAAGGGTATGTCCCTGTGATGCAAAGGCATCTCAAACTACGATCCACGTGGTCTTATTTTGTAAATTCTATGCAAAGCAGAGAAAGCGCCTATTAGTGCCTCTTTTAAGATTAATTAATTTGCGCCAGTGTCGTACTGCGTATGTTAGCCTTCAGGTTTTATCCTCTATTGAGATGTGTGGAATTTTGGCTAACTTTCCATGTTCTGTATTAACTATAAGAAAGTCAATGGGGGTAGTGGTGTAATTTTTACTCAGCTCATTTAAATATTTGTGAATGGGAAATTTAATGCTATGTGTTTATCTTTTTATTATTTTATCCTATTTATTGTATTTATATATTTAGACGTGTTATATCTGATACTTTTATGACTTGCTGAAAGTTGAATAAAGTTATTTCTACTTCTACATCTAGCTAATAGCAAACTATTTAGCAAATATAAAAAAAAGATTATGCCTATTATGCTTATTTATTGTTTCATCGCTCAGGAGTTGATGTGCCACTGACAATATCTAAGCCCTGAGCCTTTTAGGCATAGTAACATAATATCTTTTCCTGTTTAAAAACAGCGTAATATTTAATGCATTTATACTTCATCTAAAATTGATTTAGCAAATGGAGTAGATGCTATGTTCTAGTGTGTTAAAGACTGGAAGGCTTGGGACAATGTCAGTAGATGGTGCATTTTGTATTTTATGGAATTGTTTACATTACGCAAACTTAATAAAAGGCTACTGAGCCACTAACACTAAGCCACAAATAAAACAGAACTGACCTTGCAACTGACAGTGTCCCAGCCCTTCCAGTCTTTCACTCACAATAGCATGGAATCTCCTTTTTTACATAAAGGGCTATTTGAGTATTCTGTTTTATATTAGATATGTGTTTATGATTGGGTTTAGCTGACAGGATACTTTTTGGGGATTTTATTTTAATGGAATATTTACAAAACAAGTGGCTAGGGGAACAAAAACTGCATAGCTGGCCACACTTTTATATTATTTAAAATGTGCTTCTTGCCACGCTTAGCTAACAGCATTGTATTTTAAGGATTTCTTTTGATATTACATCAAGTGCGCTTAGCTAATAGATTGTTCACATAATAACATACAGTTTTTAATGATATTATTTATTGTTCCATTGAGTCAGGAATTACTGTGCCACTGATGGAGTCTCAGCCCTTATAACGTTTGAGGCACAGTAATGTGATATCTCCTCCTTTTAATACATGCATCACTTTTTATATTTTTACATTTCGTCTGAGGTTGTTATAGCAAAAGGAGTAGATACTATGCTCCTGTGTCTAAACAGCTGTAAGGGCTGGGACATGCTCACTATAGAGTGCATTTGTACAAGTCATGCAAACAATTATAAAAAGCTACTAAGTGTATGGCAGTGAGCTACACAAAAATCAGACCTTCCAGTGCTACTGACAGTGTCCCAGCCCTTCCAGCCTTTCTCACACAATAACATGGTATCTCCTTCTATTAAGAAAGAGCTCTTTGGGCACTCTGTTCTATTTAAACTATGTGTTTAGGGCCATGCTTCACAGAAATGATCTTGTTTCCAGAAAATATGTTCAGATGAAGGAATATTTACATGAAAAACAAAACTGCTGGCGGCATTTGTATTTTATTTTCAATGTATGTTTATTATCTGGTTAGCTAACAGGATCGTGCTTTAGCAAATTAGTTGTACTTGATAATACAACACACTCAGCCAATAGAATATTTACATAATAAACACACCTTTTTAATAGAATTATTGTTTGTTCCATTGTGGTCAGACTTGCCATGCCACTGACAGTATCTCAGTCATTACAGTCTTTCAAGCATAACAAATGATATCTTATTTGATTAATAAATGGTACCACATTTTATGTGTTTACACTTCATCCAAAGTTGTTTTACCAAAAGGAGTAAATTCCACATTCCTATGTCTAAAAGGCTGGAAGGGCTGGGATCCTGTCAATGCACGTAACAATATTTGGTTTTGATTTAATTATATATTTTCACAAAAGTAATACAAAGCTACTAAACCTGTGGCGGTTATCTACAAGTAAAGCAAACCTTGCCTAACATTTACAGTGTTCCAGCCCTTCCAGCCTTTCACCCATTAAAACATGACACACCTTCTTTTGCTAAACAACTATTTGGGTATTCTGTTTTATTTCAAATATATGTGTGGATCATACTTACAGGATAGAATCATGTTTTACGAATCTATATTCTACAACAAGATGTTTTCAGCTGTTTAAATATTTGCATAAAAAACACACAGTTTGTATCATTATTTCCTATTTTATTGTGTCAGGATTTTACATGCTACTGACACAGTCTCACACCTTACAGCTCTTTTACATACTGTTCTAAATAAGTAACTAACTTATAATAACTTATTTCATACCACCTTTGTTTTATTAACCTTACTGTAATACAGTAAATATTGCTGATTCCTTCACAATAGCTTGTCCAATTGGACTTTGCAGCAGTTCCATTATTAAATATCCCAAAACCTGCTTAGACAACAGAATAAACTTTTAAAAATTAAAATTTTAATTAATGTTGCTTTTTTAATCAGCATGTAAAATATGTGATTCTTGTGCATAAATTGTTTTTAATATTTATCACAAAAGCTAGAAAACACTAATAGGCCTCTAGCAGTAGGCTGCACGTAAAATATAAGTTAATGTGCTAATAACACTATCCCAGTCCTTACCTCCTTTCACGTGCACTAACATAGCATTTTCTTATTCCTTCAAAGGATATTCTATGAAAAATATCATACCCAAACAATTCTGGCTCACTTACTAGGTAATTAAATAACTGGGTTTTAAGCTAGCTCTACAAAACTCCATATGCATCCAACAGGTTTAGGGTATAATGTTGCTAATATTTGGTCAATAATACATTTACAGAAGAGCTTGGCATGCAATTAATCTTAAAAAACTTGCATGGTTAATGTACCTTCTACAGAGCTCTGATTTTATTCACATGTTTAAATATTTTAGTACCAACTTTGTCTTAATAATTTTCTTGCAGAGGTAATTATATAAACAGCAACTTTATACTCCAAATAAAATCACTAACTTAGATTCTCAGTGTGAAAGACTTCATGTAACATGCAAAGGCATCATTTTAAATCTCAAAGTTATAATTCAATTTTTTAACAATTTTAACATAGTTTATATGGGTTATAATTGGTGCTAATAATTAATTATTATTATATGCTGAAATATTTAAGTTTATATTACCTAATGTAAACACTACTATCAATAATAAACTTCAATATACATGTACAGAAAAACAAATTTGTGATTTTTAACAGTCATGCATAATGTTATGTTTTACACAAATCCACAAACTTAAAAAAAACAATTTAATTCTAAATAAATAAATACATCTCTGCAACTTTTAAAATGACACAGCTGGAGATTTACTGGTTACTTTTGGTAAGATGCTCGGTGTGGTGGTCAGGTATAATATTCTAGTTATTCTGCCCTTAACTTGCATCTGTTTACAAACAATCGACGCATTGATAAGAAATTAGATTAACTGTGAAATGGAGTTTCCTATAGGTAGCCATGTTGGAAAGCAAAATCAAACCTTAACATACCTTCACAAAAGCACAATCAATCCTCAGTGTGATGTTTCCTTACCAGCTGGTGTCATAACACTTCAACCTGCTATACAGTATTTAAAGTACATTTAAAAAAATGTAAATTTAATAAGATAGGCAGCAAGTTTACATTCCTAAAAAGGAGCACATTCAATAGGAAAACATCTCTAATACTGAAGAATAATGTATTGTTTAGGTTTCATTAGGATCTTAGCATTCTCCTGTAATTCCACTGGTCATTGATAATCTCAGGCAATCTGTATTAAATTCATAAGGATTTGAAATTATAACTGAGCATATATGAGTACAATATCATACATACAAATAGTGCTTATCTTAATAGACAGAGTCCCTAATATAGGAAGCTGGATCACACTTTTTGTGCATACAGAAATTCACTAAATATATATATTCAAAGCATTAATTATATCCTGTGTGAAAAGACATACTGCATACAGGACTATACAGCAACAACTTATAGGACTGTTCTTCAAATCTAAGTATGTACTGTATCAAAATCTTGTTTTCCAAAACTATGCATTTTTAAAATAACTTTGTTACCACTACATTAAAACTATATTGTAATGAACATTTAATACACTTCTTACCAAATTAACTGGAAATGTTTTCACAGAGATAAGCACAATATAGGCACCAGGTAAATTAGATACCTCATAGGCCCGTTTTATACTACTAAAAGACTCTTATCATTTGTTCTTTTACAGTAACATTTTATTCACATTGCAAATAAATCAACAGGGAACTCTAGGTGGACAGAAATGTGACACTTTATACACCTTTTACAGTATCTTCTCATTTAAACCATTATTAACACACTTGATTTTTATTGCTTTCTTTAATCCAACAAATTTAGCATTATTAAGTTACCAATATAAAACAACAATACTTATTTAGAATATAGTTAAAAACAGTAAGCAAAGCAAAATTAAAAATAAAACTGATGGCCTCATGACGACTTTGGCAGTCAAAATTACCCGACCGCCAAAGCAGCAAGGAGGAAGCAGCCAGTGTGATTACGATGTTTCCGCTAGGCTGACCAGCAGGAACATTGCATTACAAATGCCCCACTGGTCAGCTCAGCGGGAACGGTGCTATGGTATTGGTCTTGGCTCCTTTAAGGGAGCAAAGGCCAATATTGAGGCACCACAGCACCCTTTTAATGCGCACTGTCTGCATAGCAGACAGTGCGCATTCCAAGGGTCCTGGACCTGGACTGGGGGGCCCCCAGTAGGCAGTTCAGGGCCCCATGTGGCCCTAGTGCAGCCTTTCTGCTACCCTTTCCATGGCGGTTGAGCAGCCATGGGAAGGCTGGCAGAAAGGGGACTCAAGTTCTGCATGGCAGTGCTGAACTCAGCACCGTCCAACCAACATCAGCCCATCAAGAACCATGTTCCTGAGTCCACCAGGGTTCTAATGTGGTGGTCGGACTGCCTGGAGTGCGGCAGTCCGACCACCAACATGGCTTTGGAGGTCCTCGGACCGCCAATGTCGTAATAAGGCCTTTATTTTTTACATTTACATGGGAACATATTGCAAAAACTTGACAAAATTAAAAATGCAAGAGATATTTGTATTACATTTTTACAGTACAATTTACACTACTCAAAACTATACCAATATATCCCACTCCACTCTAGCACACTACAATCCACACAATACATAACAATACACAACTAGAAGCACCATTTAATTCAGTTTAATAAACTAAAAATCAAGTTCATACTCATAAATAAAGTATGTTCCCTTCTATAGCAGGTGCAGGTTCACTACAAAGCCATACTAACAGTAAAAACACAATATTTTAGTTTATGCCTACATAGCACAAATGCTGTCTCTTCTAACCCTATTAAATCTCTCAATGGGCTTTCACAACACCCAACAATTTTAATTTTGAGACTATCTACAGTACTCTTAAAGCTCACGCATAAACTCAGCACACAGCAAACATTTATGTTACTCTTTGTTAATCACAGCAACTAGTTCAGCACCCCACACCAATGTACCACAATTCAATAAGCCTTACTACAAATCCTAAACAATCTGTCCAAGTCCCCCGAAAAAATTTAGTAAAACAATTTGGCCCACTAAAGTAAAAGAAAATGCCCCATTCCAATCCAAAACAATCTGCTTCACTACAATCTGCTTCACTCTAGTTCAATACAATATGCCCCACTACAAAACAAACTGCCCCACTTCAATCCATACTACTTCAATTTGCAGTGCTCCAATCCAATTACCCAGATTCCATCCCCCAAAAAAACCATAATCTAAACAGGCTCAATCAAATCTATCCACTCCAAACCTATTCCCTTTCTCGACTTCAATATAATCCAATTCAGTATACCTCACTCCAATCCAAAACAAGCTGACCCACACCAACACAAAAATATCTTATCAAAATACCATTTAACTAACAACAATCCAAGACAATCTGCCCCACTAAACACCAAAAACACTGCCTCACACCAATCTACCACACTATAATCAAAACGTATACACCGCAAAACAATTAAAAAAATATAACAACCCCCACTCCTATCAACACTACTCCTATCCAGAGAAACAGCCCCCCATGCAATACAAAATAATCAATCCCATTCCAATTAACTCCACTCCAATTCAAAATAATACATCCAACTCATAGCCAAAAACAATCTGCCCCACTACAAACAACTCTACGCCAATCCAAAACAAGAAGCACCACCCCAAACCAAACAATCTCTCACACTTCAATCTATGCTACTCCAAACCAAAACAATAGAACCCACTCCAATACAAAACTGTATTCCCAACTTCAATCCAAAACACTCTACCCCACTACAATCAATATCACTCCAATCCACAACAATCTCTACTGCACCAATCCAAAACAGTCTGCACCACTTTAATAGACTGTGCTACAAACCAAAACAATCAGCGCAACAATAAAACAAACAATCTACCCCATTCTAATATAAGCCCGTCCAAAACACACAAATCTTCAACACTCCATTCCACCCCTCTCCAATCTACCACACTCCAATAAAAAACAACTTACTCCACCCCTCCTCGACAATAAATTCTAACACAATCCAATCTACCCACTCCAATCCAATCCACTTGGCCCCATTACAATCTGCCACAATCAAATATATCCCACTGCAATTCAAAGCAATCTACTGCAATCAAATCCAAAACAATCTATTTCATTCCTATCTGCTCCACTCCAATCCAAAACAATCCGCCCCACTCCAGTCCAAAACAGTCTACCACCCTCAATCCAAAACAATTTGCTCCACTGCATCTACTCCACTACAATAAATACTTAGAAAAGAAAGCATTTAAGCATCATTCTATGCACTTTTGTACTTCCGCAAAAAATATATCTAAAGTATATTATTAAACACCTAAACCTACTATAACATACTTATTTAACTACATTTAAAAAAAAAACATAAATTTGAAAAAAATACAATATTCTTTCAAACAGTCAACATAAAAACTGTTGAACCTGCCCCTTTTTGAAGGGATATCCCCTGGGTTTGCCTCCTTCATTCTATTTTGTTCTGACCAGTTTTTGTTGACTTTAGGACTCTGGACACTTTACCACTGCTAACCAATGCTAAAGTGCTTATGCTCCCTGTGTAAATTGTACTGGTGATTGGTTTATCCATGCTTGCCATATTTGATTTACTAGTAAGTCCCTAGTAAAGTGCACTAGAGATGCACAGAGCCTGTAAATCAAAATGCTACTAGTGGGCCTGCAGCAGTGGTTGTGCCACCCACATTAGTAGCCGTGTAAACATGGCTCAAATCTGCAACTGCAATGTCTGTCTGTGCAATCTTGCACTGCCAATTCGACCTGGCAAGTGTACCCAGTTGCCAGGCCTAAACCTTCCCTTTTTATAAATGCAAGGAACCCCTAAGATAGGCCCTAGGTAGCCTCATGGGCAGGGTGCAGTGTATGGTAAAGGACAGGCATGTACTGATGTGTTTTACATGTCCTAACAGTGAAATACTGCTAAATTTGGGGGCATATTTATACTCCGTTTGCACCGAATTTGCGTCGTTTTTTTCGACGCAAATTCGACGCAAAACTAACTCCATATTTATACTTTGGCGTTAGACGCGTCTAGCGCCAAAGTTCATGGAGTTAGCGTCATTTTTTTGCGTGAACACCTTCCTTGCGTTAATGATATGCAAGGTAGGCGTTCCCGTCTTAAAAAATTACTCCGATGCATATGCGTCGTATTTATACTCCCGGGCAAAAATGACGCCCGGGAGTGGGCGGGTCTAAAAAACCCGCATTAGCGCCGGATTTTAGCGCCTGGGTCAGGGCAGGCGTTAAGGGACCTGTGGGCTCAGAATGAGCCCAGAGGTGCCCTCCCCTGCCCCCAAGGACACCCCCTGCCACCCTTGCCCACCCCAGGAGGACACCCAAGGATGGAGGGACCCACCCCAGGGACATTAAGGTAAGTTCAGGTAAGTAATTAAAAAAAAAAAAAAATTGTGGCATAGGGGGGCCTGATTTGTGCCCCCCTACATGCCACTATGCCCAATGACCATGCTCAGGGGACAGAAGTCTTCTGGGCATGGCCATTGGGCAAGGGGGCATGACTCCTGTCTTTGCTAGGACAGGAGTCATTTCAATGGGGGTTGGGCGTCGTAAAAAAATGGTGCAAATCGGGTTGAGGCGATTTTTTGACCTCAGCCTGACTTGCACCATTTGTGGACGCCCATACGCCATTTTCCCCCTACGCCGGCGCTGCCTGGTGTACGTCGTTTTTTTTAGCGCACACCAGGCAGCGCCGGCGGCTAATGCCGGCTAACGTCATTCAATAAATACGGCGCCCGCATGGCGCTTCAGAATGGCGTTAGCCGGCGCTAATTTTTTTGGCGCAAAACTGCGTTGGCGCAGTTTTGCGTCAAAAAGTATAAATATGGCCCTTGGTTTTCACTGTGCAAGGCTTATCTCTTTCATAGGTTAACATGGGGGCTGCCTTTAAATATTACTAAAGTTCAGATTCCCTTTCAGAGCAGAGAGAAATCTAGAGTTTGGGGTCTCTGAACTTACAATTTAAAGATACATTTTTTTGTGAAGTTGTTTTTTAGATTGTTAGTTTGAAAATGCCACTTTTAGAAAGTAGGCATATTCTTGCCTAAACCATTCTCTGACTTTTCCTACATGTGGATTCCCTGTATGGGTCAGTTTCATAGTTGGGCTGTTTGTGCAGCTCCTCTAGACAGTGAGACAAAGGGAGCTGGGGTGTAGCCTGCATATCCTGATAAGCCATCTGTGTTACATTGGACAGAGGAGTGGTCACTTGGTCACTTGCACCTGAATAGGCTATGCCTGCCCTCTCACAATGCAGTCTCCAACGCCCTGGTGTATATCTGTGGCCTGGCCTTGGCATGACAGGATCTTGTGAACAACAGAGACTTTCCTTTGAAGTTTGCCTACTTCAAAGGTAAAAAGGGGTATAAGTAGTGGATCCCAGACTTGAAATTTTCTTCAACAACACTTCGGGAACCAAGAGCAACTTCTGCCAAGGAGAAGAGCTGAAGAGCTGAGGAGGAGTGCTGCCCCTCCCTGTGACTGTGCTTTTTGGGGCTATCCTGCAGTTGCTGCTTCTTCCTCTGAAAGGGGACAAAGACTGGGCTTTGTGGTATATTCCTGCTTGTGAAGAATCTCCAAGGGCTTGAACCGAGCTTGCCTCCTGTTTTGAAGTCTCAGGGCCATCAAAGACTTCCTCTGCTAACATCTGGACTCTTTGCTAAGACTCCTGCCCCGCCTATGGTGTCCTATCTAGTCCTTGGCACCTGAAAGGTGAAGTTGGCAGACAAAATCCATGCACAGAACGCTGTACAGGGAAATTTACGACGCACTGTAGGAGGCTGGCCTGTTTTGTAGTGGGTACCTAAGGTACTTACACCTCATACCAGGTCCAGTTATCCCTTATTAGAACAATGTAGGCAGTGTTTTAGCAGCTTAGGCTGTCTAGAGGTGGCTGTAGCAGAGCAGCTTAGGCTGAACTAGGAGACGTGCAAAGCTCCTGCAATAACACTATAGTTACACAGTATACAATAAAAGACAATACTCAGTGTTACCAAAAATAAACGTACTTTATTTTAGTGACACAAGGCTAAACATATCTCAGAGACAATGCTCCTTCTGGAGGTAAGTATTATACACAAAATATACACTAGTACTCAAAATCAGGTAAGTAAACAGTCATAGAATAGTGCAAACAGTAGAAAATACAATAGATTGCAATGGGCCTATGGCCAACACAAACCATATGCTAAGAAAGTGGAATGCGAATCACAAATCCCCCCCTAGGCAAGTGTAATGTGTAGAGGGGCGCTGGGAGTGTAAGAAAACAACCACCAAAGGTAAGTAATGTACCCCACCCCAGAGCCCAGGAAAGTAGGAGTAAAGTACTGAAAGTTTCCTCAGGACACACTACAAGTAAAGCTGAGAGATTTTGCAAGAACCAAGAAAAACTGCAATCAACAACCGGTGGATTCCTGGACCTGAAGACCTGTGAAGAGAGGAGATCAAATCCAGAAGTCGCAGAAGATTCCAGGAAGGACAGGAGCCTCTGCCAGCCTAGAAGATGGTGCAAAAGTGGATTCTACGGTAAGAAGAAGAGTACAGAAGAGCACCAAAGAAGGTGGCTGTGGGTTTCTGCATGGTTCAGCAGATATCACTCGTCGAATTGTTGGATGCAGGCTGTTTGCGTCGCGTTGCGTCGCTGTGTTCTTCTGTGTTCTTCTCTGTTCTTCTGTGTTCTTCTGTGTTCTTCTGTGTTCTTCTCTGTTCTTCTCTGTTCTTCTCTGTTCTTCTGCTCTTCCGATCTTCTGTGCTTCTGTCTTCTGTTCTTCTGTCTTCTGCTCTTCCGGTCTTCTGTTCTTCTGTCTTCTGTTCTTCTGTCTTCTGTTCTCCTGTCTTCTGTTCTCCTGTCTTCGGCTCTTCTACCTCCTCCGTCTTCTTCCCCCGAGCCTGCCCTCCTGCTCCTTCCTCATCCCCCTCCCTCACTCGCCTCCCCCTCTCTCACCCCTAGCTAACCCGTTCGCTATCTACCTCCCTCACTCCTCCTATCTTCCTATCTCTCTAGCTCCCTATCTCACTATCTAACTCCCCCACTCTCCACCTCCTCCTACCTACCTATCTGTCTATCTATCTATTTCCCTATCTATCGACTTCTCTATCTATTTTCTCTATCTATTTCTCTATCTCTCCCCCCCTCCCGCCACCCCCTCTACTACCTATCTCCCTATCCTCTCACTC
Source organism: Pleurodeles waltl (assembly GCF_031143425.1). Classification (NCBI taxonomy): domain Eukaryota; kingdom Metazoa; phylum Chordata; class Amphibia; order Caudata; family Salamandridae; genus Pleurodeles; species Pleurodeles waltl. The sequence goes on from NC_090436.1 coordinate 846,991,446, forward strand.
TACCTCTCTCCCTCACCCACCTCTACAACCCCCCCTCCCCTATCTTCACAACCCTACTCCTATCTCTCTCCCTAATCTCCAAACCTCCTAACACTCACCCTCCTCCACCCTAAACCCCCTCCCCCAGCTCCTCTCACTCTACCTGTCCCCCCCCCTCCCTCGCGCTTTCCCGCCGCGACCTCCTGCACGCCCCCGCCCCCCAGCTCCCATTCGCCCCCAGCTGACCCCTCCCCCCCCTCCTACCTCTTATGGCGACCGCTGCGCGACAGTGGTAGCGACCCTTGACCCAAGGGTAGGTCGCTCCCCCTGCCGCTGCAGCTCCTCCAAGTTCCAGAGTTCCTGTGTTCCTGAGACCCACCTAACTGTAAGTACCCCCCTCCTCCCAGCCCCTCGCCCTGCCCCGCGCCACTCACCTTCTCTTCTGCTCCTGCTTCTTTTCCTCCTCTCTGTCTCTTCCTCCTCGCTCCCCCTCTGCAATCTTCTTCTGTGTTCTTCTGTTCTTCCCTTCTGTTCTTCTGTTCTTCCCTTCTGTTCTTCTGTGTTCTTCCGGTCTTCTGTGTTCTTCTTCTCTGTTCTTCTCTGTGCTTCTGTGTTCTTCTTCTCGGTTCTTCTGTGTTCTTCTGTGTTCTTCTGTGTTCTTCTGTGTTCTTCTCTGTTCTTCTGTGTTCTTCTGTGTTCTTCTCTGTTCTTCTCTGTTCTTCTCTGTTCTTCTGCTCTTCCGATCTTCTGTGCTTCTGTCTTCTGTTCTTCTGTCTTCTGCTCTTCCGGTCTTCTGTTCTTCTGTCTTCTGTTCTTCTGTCTTCTGTTCTCCTGTCTTCTGTTCTCCTGTCTTCGGCTCTTCTACCTCCTCCGTCTTCTTCCCCCGAGCCTGCCCTCCTGCTCCTTCCTCATCCCCCTCCCTCACTCGCCTCCCCCTCTCTCACCCCTAGCTAACCCGTTCGCTATCTACCTCCCTCACTCCTCCTATCTTCCTATCTCTCTAGCTCCCTATCTCACTATCTAACTCCCCCACTCTCCACCTCCTCCTACCTACCTATCTGTCTATCTATCTATTTCCCTATCTATCGACTTCTCTATCTATTTTCTCTATCTATTTCTCTATCTCTCCCCCCCTCCCGCCACCCCCTCTACTACCTATCTCCCTATCCTCTCACTCTACCTCTCTCCCTCACCCACCTCTACAACCCCCCCTCCCCTATCTTCACAACCCTACTCCTATCTCTCTCCCTAATCTCCAAACCTCCTAACACTCACCCTCCTCCACCCTAAACCCCCTCCCCCAGCTCCTCTCACTCTACCTGTCCCCCCCCTCCCTCGCGCTTTCCCGCCGCGACCTCCTGCACGCCCCCGCCCCCCAGCTCCCATTCGCCCCCAGCTGACCCCTCCCCCCCCCTCCTACCTCTTATGGCGGCCGCTGCGCGACTGCGCAGCGGGCGCGCGCAGCGGGCACGCCGCTGGCGTGCCGGAGGCGCGCCAGAGGCAAGCCCGTCTGCGGCCGTCCGCGCCTGGCCCGCGCCCAGCGCCACGACCCCTGGTCCCCAGCTCCCCCAAGCCCCGCTGATCCGCTACGACCCCACCACCCTCCACGCCCTCAACCCAGGGCGCTCCAAAACCTGCTTCCTAGCTCACCCCAAACGCACCCATGGACCCTTCGCCTGCAACTCCTGCAAACGCATCTTCCACCACGCAACTACCACGACCACAAGCCCACGCGCCATCAACCACCTCAAGTGCATCCTGGTCAACGCTCGTTCCGTCCACAAGCACGCCGTTGAACTTTGGGACCTCCTGGACTCCACAGCCCCGGACGTCGCCTTCATCACGGAGACATGGATGAACGCCTCCTCTGCTCCAGACATCGCTACCGCCATCCCCGAAGGCTACAAGATCTCCAGAAAAGACCGCACCAACCAAGTAGGAGGAGGTGTCGCCATCATCTTCAAAGACTCCATCAGCGTCACCACCTCCACCGAAGACCCCCCCCTCGCCGCTGAACACCTGCATTTTCAGATTCGCACCGACCCAAGGACCACCCTCAGAGGATCCCTCGTCTACCGTCCTCCCGGACCTCGCGCCTCTTTCAGCGACGCCATCGCCGACTTCATCTCCCCGCACGCCCTCGCCTCACCGGACTACATCCTCCTAGGCGACCTCAACTTCCATCTGGAACAAAACAACGACCCCAACACCACCACCCTGCTCGACAACCTCGCCAACCTCGGCCTCAAACAACTGGTGAACACCGCCACCCACATCGCCGGACACACGCTCGACCCTATCTTCTCCGCCAGCAAACACGTCTTCTTCAGCCACACCTCTGCCCTGCACTGGACCGACCACAGCTGCGTCCACTTCACATTCCGACGCGAGACCTCCCACCTCCGCACTCAACCCATCCCTCGTCGACAGTGGAACAAGATCCCTGAAGAGCAACTCTTCTCCGCTCTCGCCGCCAACCAACCCACCCTCACCACCGACCCCAACGACGCAGCTCTCAACCTCACAAACTGGATCTCCAACTGCGCGGACAACCTTGCTCCCCTCAAACGCACGCATCGACAGACCAACACCAAAAAACCTCTCTGGTTCTCTGACACCCTCAAAGAATCAAAGAAAACTTGTCGTGCCCTTGAGAAGGCCTGGCGCAAGGACCACACCGCTGACAACATGACCGCCCTCAAGAACGCTACACGCGAACACCACCACCTGATCCGCACTGCCAAAAGGAACTTTTTCACCGACAGACTAGACAAAAACAGCTACAACAGCAGAGAACTCCTCAGCATCGTCAAAGAGTTCTCCAACCCCAGCGCCAGCGCCAACGCCGTCACGCCCTCACAGGATTTGTGCGAATCCCTCGCCACTTTCTTCCATCGCAAGATCAGCGACCTCCACGACAGCTTCGGACACCAGACCCAACCATACACCACTGAACCCGCTTCCCCGGACATCACCCTCAACAACTGGACCCACATCAACACGGAAGAAACCAAATCCATCATGAACTCTATCCACTCCGGCGCCCCTTCGGACCCCTGCCCGCACTTCATCTTTAACAAAGCCGACGACATCATCGCCCCGCACCTCCAGACCGTCATCAACTCTTCTTTTTCTTCTGCTACCTTCCCCGAATGCTGGAAGCACGCTGAAGTCAACGCCCTACTAAAGAAACCTACGGCTGACCCAAGCGACCTGAAAAACTTCCGCCCCATCTCTCTTCTACCTTTCCCAGCCAAGGTAATAGAAAAGACCGTCAACAAACAGCTGACCACCTTCCTGGAAGACAACAACCTGCTCGACCCTTCACAAACCGGATTCCGAACCAACCACAGCACGGAAACCGCCCTCATCTCAGTCACAGACGACATCAGAACCCTGATGGACAACGGTGAAACAGTCGCCCTCATTCTCCTCGACCTCTCGGCTGCCTTTGACACCGTCTGTCACCGCACCCTAATCACCCGCCTACGCTCCACCGGGATCCAAGGCCAGGCCCTGGACTGGATCGCCTCCTTCCTCGCTAACCGCTCCCAAAGAGTTTACCTCCCTCCGTTTCGCTCAGAACCCACCAAGATCATCTGCGGCGTACCTCAAGGCTCATCGCTCAGCCCGACACTCTTCAATGTCTACATGAGCCCCCTCGCCGACATCGTACGCAAGCACGACATCATCATCACCTCCTACGCCGACGACACCCAACTTGTACTCTCCCTCACCAAGGACCCCGCCAGCGCCAAGACCAACCTACAAGAGGGTATGAAGGACGTCGCAGATTGGATGAGGCTCAGCCGCCTAAAGCTGAACTCTGAAAAAACGGAAGTCCTCATCCTCGGCAACACCCCGTCCGCCTGGGACGACTCCTGGTGGCCCACGGCCCTCGGCACCGCACCGACCCCCGCAGACCACGCCCGCAACCTCGGCTTCATCTTGGACCCTCTTCTCACCATGACCAAGCAAGTCAACGCCGTGTCCTCCGCCTGCTTCCTCACTCTCCGCATGCTCCGCAAGATCTTCCGCTGGATCCCCGCCGACACCAGAAAAACCGTGACCCACGCCCTTGTCACGAGTCGCCTGGACTACGGCAACACCCTCTACGCCGGGACCACCGCCAAACTTCAAAACCGCCTGCAACGCATCCAAAACGCCTCGGCCCGCCTCATCCTCGACGTACCCCGCAACAGCCACATCTCCGCACACCTGAGACACCTGCATTGGCTCCCAGTCAACAAAAGGATCACCTTCCGTCTTCTCACCCACGCACACAAAGCCCTCCACAACAAGGGACCGGAATACCTCAACAGACGCCTCAGCTTCTACGTCCCCACCCGCCCCCTCCGCTCCGCTGGCCTCGCACTTGCTGCCGTCCCTCGCACCCGCCGCTCCACGGCGGGTGGGAGATCTTTCTCCTTCCTGGCGGCCAAGACCTGGAACTCCCTCCCCACCAGCCTCAGGACCACCCAGGACCACTCCGCTTTCCGGAGACTCCTAAAGACTTGGCTGTTCGAGCAGCGATAACCCCCCCTTTCCCCCCTAGCGCCTTGAGACCCGCACGGGTGAGTAGCGCGCTTTACAAATGCTAATGATTTGATTTGATTTGATTTGGATTCCACCAACAAGCCTTGGTTCAAGCAAGTTTGAGGTTTGCGTCAAAATGGAGCTGCCTGGACCCAGGAGGAACCTGGGGGTCTCAACTCAGACTGAGGAGACAGAGGGGGCTCTCAGCACTGTAGAGAGCTCACAGAAGACCAGGCAGGACCCACATGAGTCCCAGGATACGGGGACAAAGAATATGCAAAGTGCGGTTGTTGCAGAACAACAAAGGAAGGTCCCACGCCACTGTAGAACAACTCATCGAGTTGCGCATCGCAGGATGGAGTGCTAGAGACCTGGGCTACAATATGCACAAAGTATTCTTGGAAGAAGAGCACAGAAGCCCAAGGAGCTGGAGATGACGCAGTGCAGAGGTGTACTGTCGCAGCACGGGGAGGCAAGTTCTTACCTCCACCAAATTTGGACAGCTGGACTTTCAGATAGTCGGGGTCACGTCGGTCCTCAACCTGTGCTCGAGGGAGCAAACTCGTCATTGGAGAGGAGTCCCAGAGTACTGGTCGTCATCGCAGAAGGGTGCCTGCAGAAGCAGGGAAGTGACACTGTCACTCCACTGGAGATTCCTTTGGTTCTTCTGGTGCAGGATGAAGACAGGCAGTCCTCAAAGCGTGCACACCTTGGAAACTGTTGGAAATGCTGGCTGGAGCTGGAGTTGCAGGTCACAGGAATCATCCTGGATACTTTGTTGCAGTTACAGTGGTTCCTGGAGCAGTCTGTGGTTGATCCAACTGTCAGAAGCTGAAGCAGAGGATGGAGAGGATTCCTGGAGGAGTCTTGCAAGCTGAATCTGAGGAAACACCCAGAGGAAAGACCCTAAATAGCCCTGAGAGGGGGATATGCTACCTACCCAGGTCTGCATCTATCAGGAGGGGTCTCTGACGTCACCTGCTGGCACTGGCCACTAAGAGGCCTCTAGAGTGTCCTAAACACCTTGGAATCCAAGATGGCTAATGCCAGGGACACACTGGAGGAGCTCTGGGCACCACCCTTGGGGTGGTGATGGACAGGGGAGTGGTCACTCCCCTTTCTTTTGTTTAGTTTGTCACCAGAGCAGGGACTGGGGGTCCCTGAACTAGTGTAGACGGGCTTATGCAAGGAGGGCACCATGTGTGCCCTTCCAAGCATTTCAAGAGGCTCTGGGAGGCTACCCCTCCCAAGCCCGTAACACCTATTTCCAAATGGATAGGGTGTAACACCCTTCTCCCAAAGGAAATGCATTGTTCTGCCTTCCTGGGACTGAGCTGCTCAGGCCCCAGGAGGGCAGAAACCTGTCTGTGAGGTGGCAGCAGCTGGGACTGCAGTGGAAACCTCAGATAGCTGGGTTGGCAGTACTGGGGGTCCATGGTGGAGCCCCCAGGACGCATGGGATTGACCACCCAATGCCAGATTTGAAATGTGGGGACACTTCCATGATCTCAGACACCTCACATGGCCATATTTGGAGTTACCATTGTGAAGCTACATATATGTATTGACATATATGTAGTGCACGTGTGTAATGGTATCCCTGGACTCACAAAGTCCGGGGAATTGGCCCTGGACAGCATGGGGCACCTTTGCTAGTACAAGGGTGCCCTTACACTTAGTAACTTTGCACCTAGGCTTCAGTAAATGAAGTTTAGACATATAGGTGACTTATAAGTTACTTAAGTGCAGAGAAAATGGCTGTAAAATAGTGTGTGCACTATTTCACTCAGACTGCAGTGGCAATCCTGAAGAAAGGTTTGTCTGAGCTCCTTATGGGTGGCAAAATAAATGCTTCAGCCCATAGGGATCTCCTGGAAGCCCAATACCCTTGGTACCTAGGTACCATATACCAGGGACTTATAAGGGGGGTTAAGTGTGCCAATTGAAATTGGAATGTGAAGTCACTACACTATAATTACTAAATTGGTAAGTAGAGAGAGCATAGGCACTGGACTTCTGGTTAGCTGAACTTCAGTGAAACAGTTAAGCATACTGACAACGCACACATTGGGGCACAAACTGTGAGCACTGGGGTCCTGGCTAGCAGGATCCCAGTGAGGCAGGTAAAACACACTGACAAACAGGCAGAAATTGGGGGTAACATGCCAAAAAAGATGGTACTTTCCTACACAACCCCCCCAAACGAGGGACAATAAGGCTAACCTTGCCCCGATGAGTCTTCATTGTCTAAGTGGAAATATGTGGAGAGTCCATCTTTATTGGAGTGGTTACTCCCAGGTCTATGTTCCACTGTAAAGTCCAACCCCTGAAGGGAAATGGACCACCTCAATAATTTAGGGTTTTCACCTTTCATCTGTTTTAACCATAAGAGAGGTTTGTGGTCTGTCTGAACAATGAAGTGAGTCCCAAAATCAGTATGATCTCAACTTCTTCAGGGCCCAGACCACAGCAAAGGCCTCCCTCTCTATGGCTGACCAATGCTTTTATCTAGGGGTCAACCTCCTACTGATAAAAGCAACAGGTTGATCCTGGCCTTCTGAGTTTAGTTTTGATAACACTGCCCCAAACCCCAGTTTAGAACCATCTGTCTGGACAATGATTTTTTTGGAGTACTTTGGGCTTTTTTTACGACAGGTGCAGTGCACATAGCCTGGTTAAGCTCCTCAAAAGCTTTCTGTCAGCTGTCTGACCACAATACCTTTTTAGGCATCTTTTCTATAAGTGAGGTCATGAAGAGGGGCAACAATGGAGCCATAGTTCCTAATGAACCTCCTGTAATACCCAGTGAGGCCAAAAAGCCTCTGACCTGGGACTGAGTAGTAGTGGAAGCCCAGTACATAATTGTCTGGATTTTCCCCTGTAGTGGTTCAATCTGTTCTCCACCTACCAGGTGGCCCAGATAAACCTCTTTCCCCTGCCCCATCTGGCATTTTGAAGCCTTGATAGTGAGGCCTGCCTTTTGCGGGGCCTCCAAAACCTTCCACAGGTGGACCAGGTGGTCATCCCAGGTGTAGCTAAATACAGTAATGTCATCTAAGTATGCTGCACTAAAAGCTTCCAAACCTTGGAGGACTGTATTCACCAGCCTTTGGAAAGTGACAGGTGCATTTTTCAATCCAAGGGCATAACTGTGAACTGATAATGACCTCCTAGGGTTCAAAATGCAGTGTTTGCTTTAGCATCTTCTGATAACTTTATCTGCCAATACCCTGCAGTCAGATCAAAGGTGCTTAGATACTTGGCAGAGGCCACTATATCTATGAGCTCATCTGCCCTGGGAATAGGGTGAGTATCTGTTTTTGTTACAGTATTAATTCCTCTATAGTCCTCACGCATTTCTCTCTTTCCTTCTTTGCTATGAGGTTTGGCTGGCCCAGGGGCTATCAGAGGGCTCAATAACTTCTATGTCTAAAATGTTCTGCACCCCAGACTTAATACAGTCTCTGACATGGTCAGGTTGCCTATAAATCTTACTTTTGACATGCAAACTGTCTCCAGTATCAATAGTATGCTCACACCAAGTAGTGGTACCAGGCATGAGGGAAAAGAGGTCCGAAAATTGTCCTATTGGTTTTTGCAGTCCTCCCTCAGCTCTGCTATGCTGTGAGGCAGTCTGCAAGCACCACTCCTTCCACTAAGCCATCAACTTCAGTGTTGAAGAGGTCAGGGAGAGGGTCACTCTCTTCCTCCTGCCCCTCATATGTGGCCAACAGCTGCCACCCCCATACCAGCACCGCCATCCCAGTAGCCCCTCATCGAGTTGCCCGTGCCCACTCACCCAGGAGGGTATTTCTTTCGCCCCAAGCACCTCAGGCCCTGCCTCAGTGAGCACTGCTGCCCTGAGTGAGGAGGCTATTGACCTCCTGAGATCCATCTCTGAAGGGCAGTCAACCATTGTGAATGCCATCCAGGGGCTGGCAGCCTAGATGCAACAGACTAATTCATTCCTGGAGGGCATTCACACTGACTTGGCGGCCCAACAGAGATCAAACCAAGCTCTGGCCCCCTCTCTGATGGCAGCCATTGTCCCTGTTTCCACCCTCCTCCCTCCAACTTCCTCTTCCCAATCCCATTCTCCTCAACCCCAGCCTATCCCAAGCACACAGGCAGACGAGCATGCATACAGGACAACACACAAGAATGGTTCAGGCAAACACAAGCACCACACTTCATCCCACAGGCACTCACACAAACACCATCCAGATGCAGAAATAATAATATCAAAAATGTTCACTGTTCCTTCTCCTCCTCCACTTCCCTCCGAGTTCCATCTATACTCACACCTGCAAGCACTACCCCGTCATCCACTACCAGCATCACGACCGAACCTAGCAGAACACACACCTCACTGGCAAACACCTCACCAAAACAGCCATGCACACGTCCCCTGTGTCTCCTCCAACTGTGTCTGCTCCCCCCAAGGTACACAAACGCAAGCACTCAGACACTCAACAGCCATCCACCTCACAACAGCATCCAGCCCATGCACCTGCACCCAAAATCAACAGACACCTCCTACAACCATTCCCTCTTCCTCCAATCCCAAACCTTCTCCCTCTTCCCACCCTAGTGTCCCTAAAAAACTTTTCCTATCCACCATTGACCCTTTTCCTCTCTCCTCCCCCCATCCTGCACGTCTGGCCAGGGTGGCAAAAACCCAGCCAAGCACCTCAGCCACCCAGTCCACGGGCCCAGTCTTCACCATACCCATTCGAGGTGGGAAAGGATCCAGGGCACATGTCCTGAGGGTGAAGGAGCCTGTACCAGACAGCCTCACGGGTAAGGAGCCTGCCCCAGCTGCCGGAAGGAGCAAGGAGCCTGCCCAAGCTGCTGCCAGGAAGACTAAGGACGCCTACTCCAGCTGCTGCCAGGAAGACTAAGGAGCCTGCCCCAGCTGCTGGTAAGAAGTTAAAGGAGCCTGAACCAGCTGCGGCCAGGAAGAGGAGCCTGACCCAGCTGCTGCCAGGAAGACTAAGGAGCCTGCCCCAGCTGCTGCAAGGAAGAGCAAGGAGCCTGCATCAGCAGACAGGAAGAGCAAGGGGCCTGGGGCTGGAACTGTGACGGAGCCCCCACCACCAACCACCATTGAGCAGCCGTCCGAGGCTGCAGGGGATGGGCAGGAGCCTCTCCCCAGCAGCACCACCATTGAGCAGCCGTCCGAGGCTGCAGGGGATGGGCAGGAGCCTCCCCCCACCAGCAGCAGCACCACCACCACCACCATTGAGCAGCCGTCCGAGGCTGCAGGGGATGGGGAGGAGCCTCCCCCCACCAGCAGCAGCAGCACCACCACCACCATCATTGAGCAGCTGCCCGAGTGTGCAGGGTATAGGCAGGAGCCTCCCAGCAGCAGCACCACCACCATTGAGCAGCTGTCCGAGGCTGCAGGGGATAGGCAGGAGCCTCCCCCCACCAGCAGCAGCACCGCCACCACCACCATTGAGCAGCCGTCCGAGGCTGCAGGGGATGGGCAGGAGCATCCCCCCACCAGCAGCAGCACCACCACCACCACCGTTGAGCAGCCATCACCGCCGGCAGACGGTATGTAATCCTGCCTCCATGGGCTGCTGTGTGTGCTGCCCCCTGCAAATCCAGTGGATGTGACACCCACGTGAGAGACTGTGACCTGGCACTCCCCAGAATCAAGAGCACAGGGCACGATGCGCCCTCCAGAACCAGTGGGTAAGACACCCAACTGCCCCAGCCTCCCCAGGGTCAAGAGCACAGGGCACGATGCCCCCTCCAGAACCAGTGGGTAAGACGCCCACCAACCCCAGCCTCCCCAGGATCAAGAGCACAGTGCACGATGTCCCCTTCAGAACCAGTGGGTAAGACACCCACCAAACCCAGCCTCCTAGGATCAAGAGCACAGAGCATGATGATCCCTACAGAACCAGTGGGCAAGTCACCCATTTGTGAGACTGTGGCCTTGCCCTCCCAAGGATCAAGAGCACAGGGCACGATGCCCCCTCCAGAGGATGTGGGCAAGCCACCCACTTGAGAAACTGTGCCTTTGCACTCCCCAGGACCAGGCACAGGGGATGTTGCCCCCTCCTGAGCCAGTGGTTTTGTTCCATTTGCAGGCTAAAGTGCACCCCTGTCTCCCGTCCCCCTGAGGTACCTGCCTATTTCCAAACTGATGCCCCTGCAGTGTTCTCTCCGTGTTGAGGCAAGTGCCATGTGTGGCCTTGGAATTTGGCCTGTGGCCATGTCGACAACGTACATCGTGGACTGGGCTGTGTCCCTTTTTATGTACATATGTATGTATCTATTATCTTGTCTCACTTATTTATTTTGATGTGTTGCTCTCATTACATTCACTTTTTCTAAAATGTTTTGTCCTTGCATTATTCATCCGAGGTACGGGGTAAAAATGTTTAAGTAATGCAGCTGATTGTTTATAAGGTGTTGGGGGTGGAGGGGGTGTGTGTTGTGCGTGTGTATGTCACTGGTGTTTTCCTCCCCCTCCCTTGTGTGCTAGGCGGCTGTACTCACCGTCGTCATCTTCGTTGTCGTTGGTGTTTGTGGTGGAGCAGAACATAAAAGACCATGGGGAAGACATGCAGCTCGGGCTCCATGGCGGCGTGGTTGTTCCCTGTGTCTCTAATGGTGAGTCCTTTCCCTTCTGAGCTCTGTTCCGCAAGGCTTTTGATGTCGTTGTCCCCGCCCCAGAAAAGGTGCCGGTTTCCTAGGTCATATTATGGTTGGGGGAACATTGACTTCGGCCTGGCTGTAGGCGGCTACCGTCGTGGTGGCTGTTGTTTCTGCCCTAGCGGTCCGTGTGGTACATTGGCTGTCTATCGGAGATAACACCATCATGGTCATAATTTGACAGTAATTACCGCTGGCCTGTTGACGGAATTACAGCTACTTTTACACCAACCGCCAGGGTTGTAATTAGGGCCTATATACATAACAGTTCTGTACACAACTCCAGGTAACAATCTGCATGCATACCTGAGTCATGGGCTTTGGAGCCACTTGAGACTTTACTGATGGTGGTAAATAGAACATTACATGGCATGCATAACCTAAACAATACCCCATGGAATCTATATTGTAACATCACATCACATACCTTGAGTCAGTTAAAGTACTGATTGATGAGATCTGCCCTGATGGCTCCAGCTTCACCCTCATCCTTATCATGCTCATCCTCATTTGGCAAATCGGCATTTCCACCCTCATCTGGTATGAATGTATCTGATATCTCAAGGCAAGGTTGTGGAGCATGCAGCAGGCAACAATTATTTGACATACCTTGTAGTGTGAGAGGAGGAGGGCTCCTCCAGACTTATCTATGCTGTGAAATCTTGCCTTCAGGAGCCCAAAAAGTCTGATTCACAACATGCCTTGTCCTTCCTTCGGCCTCACTGAAGTGGGCTTCCTCTGGCGTGGTTGGGTACCTCACTGGTGACAATAACCATAGACAGTTTGGCTAGACAGAGTCCCGTGTAAGGTATAGTGACACCAATCCAAACTTTACACATATATGGTAGCAGGAAACACATGACATATATGACTTACCAACCATCCAGGCCCTCTCTGTGTATAGTCGTGTCATCAGTAGTGGGATATTGCTGTCCGCATGATGAAGGAATCATGAACAGATCCAGGATACCTTGACAAACTTGTGAAATGTATAGGTCAGCCAGACAGACCACTTGGATGTTTATGGAGTGGAAGGTTTTCCTGTTCCTGGATACCTGCTAATTAGCGCTTGGGGGAACCAAGGCTACATGGGTGCCATCTATGGCTCCAACCACATGTGGAATGTGTCTCAAAGCATAGAAATCTACCTTCACATGGGCCAAATCTTCATGTAGGGGAAATCTGATATAGCTCTCTACATGTTTTAACAATGCAGACAGTACAGCTTTCAAAACCAGACTTGAACATGGGCGGAGATATCTCTGCAGTTAGTGCCACTGTATACTGAAATGACCCAATGACCAGGACGTACAGCACTGACATGACTTGAACAGTGGGAGGTATGCTATCAGGAATGTGAATGGCAGCCATCAGATCTGGCTCAAACTGACGACACAGATCAATAATTGTATGCCTATCCAGGCGATATATTTGGTTTACATGTTGTTCCTCCATAGTCTGCAGGTCTGCTAGTGGACAGTACAGTGGAGGTTGTCTTGCTCTCCTCAGGCCAGGGTAACTATGTGGGACAACACCAGAATGTATGTGAATGACTCAATCTATACATCATAAGTATGATCACACCAACATCACACATATTTCTAAATAAATCATGTCACATGAAACTGTGGTATTCTCCACATAGCTAGGCAAAATATGAAATTGTACTGTATTCAGATCCCCTAAACCCCTGCATGTTCTATCAATGGACATACATATCACTGACAGTAAAAGTTACATCAACCTAGTTGACATCGAACACATATTTGTTGCACCTATAATATCTTCAGATTGTCATTAATATGGTAACAATAGTATTTAATGTACATAACCCAAAATACCTCATTTCATTACTAATGACCTGCACATTGATACTTGTAAACAGAAAGCCAGCACTTGACACATTATATAAGATATTAGTTTTTCATAAATGACACACCATTCATTACCTCATTGTACATATATGAGCCCTAAAATGGCAGCTGCCTGACCCACTGCACAGGACATCAGGAAGTGACTTGACTCTACCGGCGGATGTCGTTATTGCGGTAGACAGTTACAACTGTGGTGGACATTAATATTGGCACACATTGCAGCCTTTGACGGACTTTGGCCAATGGCGATGTCCACCAGTGGTGACGGTCCTATACGTGGCGGACGTGATCACCATCTTCTGCACAATCCCTCACTTGACTCCTGACACAGCTGCCAGCAAGACCTCAACGGCCTGAGCTGCTGTGTACTGTCTCTGGGAGAAATCATGCCACGTCCTTCAGATGAAAGAGCCCCTGCCTTCACTCCAGAAGAGCTGGACAAGCTTGTTGAGGAAGTGCTACCCATTTATGGACAGCTATATGGTGTACAAGAGGAGCAGGTGAGTCCAATGCAATACCAATGGGTGAAAGGTAGTGTATGATGATGTAGATGAAATGTAAAGGAATGAAGGATTGAGTTGTCATGTGTGGGTAGATGGACATGTGCATAGAATTAATATTACCTGTGATACATAGTAGGTAGTGTGTGATATATGTACCCTGATCCAAAAATATTCATTACAGCATTAACTTTAATGTTGGTGTGACAAATAGTTGTTGATACATACAATTTAAAGGACATTCTTGTGGTCTAGTCATATGTTTTTATCCAAAACCTGGTACTGGTTATGCATGTTGTATGCCTGACTCCACTTCACACATGACCTGGCTGCAGATGGTAGCTTGAAAAAGAGTTTGAAGTGTGAAGAAGGGTATGCTTGGCTACTTGCACTAACTTGATTTTTTACCCTACTTGTTTTGGGAGGGAGCATGTGGACATGACTTTAGCCTCTAGTCTGTGTAATCCATGCAGGTCAATAGCTATCAGAAAAAGGGGATCTGGCGTGCCATCGCCAACAATGTGCAAACCGTGGGGGTCCGCAGCCGGCAGAGCACCCACTGTAGGAAGCAGAGGGAGCACTTGAGAAGCTATGCCTGGAAGACAGCAGAGGCAGATCTGAGGATGTCCTCCCTAAGAGGAAGGGGTGCCCGTCGGACCTTGACCCCACTAATGGCCTGCATATTGTGGGTGGCCTACCCTGAGTTTGATGGGCATTTGAGGGCAACACAGCAGCCACAAGGGGGTAAGTACTGACTACACTCATTTACATCCCTCTGCTAGATCAGGGTATCATGTGAAAGACTCTAAGCTGTGACAATGTGGTAAGTGCAAAAGGTAAAATGTCTCCTAGGAACACCAAGATGTACAGTCCTCAACATTGGTACACAGGTATCCACATAGGAGTCTGTATAGGGACATATTACTCACCTATATCACCCAGTAGCGTATGATGATGCACATGTGACTAGTGTCATATGTGTACAACCATACTTCTCTTTATACACTTCTGCTTGATCCTTGTCACCTGCAGATTCATGCTCCCAATATCCTGATGATAAGTTACCCTGGTCTTTGCTCTCTGTCTGGTCCAATGCCTCTTGATCCATCTGTATGTTCAACATAGTGTCTGACAATGTGAAAACAGTTCTAATATTCCTAAGATTTCAAATGAGTTTTAACTTATTGGAAGGCTGTGATCTCAATCTGACATTTCATATGCCACACTTGCTCTGACCTGTTAGGCGATGTCCACTTTTGTAAGTGAGGACTAGACATTGTCAACTGTAATGTTTCATCAGAATGGACATCTTGCATGTTGGAATCCATGGTGGTACAACTAGACTCCTAGTGCAACCCATATCATTGATATAAGAGCTCAGAATATTAGTACCATGTGTATGTTCTTTGGATGGTAAGTGGTTATGCAACAAATTCCTATTCCAATGTGTTGTGAGCATGGGAAATAAGCCACAAAATCGTATTAAGAGGTACAATCTTCATTGGTTTTTACAACATCATGCGTACAATGTTAGGTTCTGCCATATATTAACATTGTGATGCAACATGAACATACTTACTTTTGCTATTGTGGATTTGTTTAGAAGTCTTTTTGTATGGCATACAGTTGTTAATACTGACTTAATTGTGTTGCAGGTGTGGTAGTTCACCTTCACATTCTGTTGGAATAGTATGTGTAGTCAGTCTGTATAATCCTTTTGTATAACACTATTTGCACATGTGTAGGTGACATACTACACATTTGGATATGCCAAATAGAGAAAGTGCATGTGAGCAATTTCAGTTGTGAAGGTTGTGAACACCGTGACATGAAATGCATCTTGCTTATATGTAACATGCTGTCTTGTATTTAGCATTTGATGAAGGTCCTTTCCTGGAACATTACATCATGCCATGTTATGGGTATGTGTATATTTGGTGTCTGTGTTTTGTGGAAACCTCTGTTACCACTGTTTCCCGCAGAATGCCACCCACCATGGCATTCCCCGTCACCCCAAACCCCCTTGTTCCAAGACACATAAACACCCTCTCTCACCCAACCAACAGACACCCAGGACCCACAAGCATGCATCTCATAAACATGCACCAAAGGCATCCACACCAACCCATC
This sequence comes from Pleurodeles waltl, assembly GCF_031143425.1. Taxonomy (NCBI): domain Eukaryota; kingdom Metazoa; phylum Chordata; class Amphibia; order Caudata; family Salamandridae; genus Pleurodeles; species Pleurodeles waltl. The sequence goes on from NC_090436.1 coordinate 847,007,134, forward strand.
AGACAACCACTCCCTCTCCCTCCACACCCAAACCCTTTTGCTATGTCCATCCCGGTATATCTAAACAAAGCTTTCCTTTTGGAGTTTGCCCTTTTCCCTACTCCTCTCCCCCTGTGAGAATCCTCAACTTTCATTTTCCCTTCCCAAGTCTGTCCCTTCTGCCTCCAAGGCCTCCCCTGCCCCCTGCAAGTACCCATGCCCCTCCCTCTGCCAAGAAGTCTATCCTTCCAAAGAGAAGCCAATCCTCCCCTAAGCCTAAACCTAACCCCCCCAAGCTAAATTCCAAAGCCCCCTTCCCAAGCCTACACCCAAAACCCCATCTGTCCCCTGATAATCCCTGAGGTGCCCACCTGCCCACCTTGATGCCCCTACCTGTGCAGATTACATGGCAGTCAGGAGTTCAGGGCACCAATATATGCATTATGTACACAAAGACTTTAACCTATGGACTGGCTTATGACCTTTGACTTTTACACTGCTCATTTCTTAATATAGTGGAACCAACCAATTGTTGGTTTTGAGGTTACATCTTTGTCACACATTTCTTTTCCTAGGTAGAGTTGTTCCTGGCTGCCATAGGTTGTGTGTCAGTTTTTGTGTGTGTGGTGCTTGTGCTACCTGTATTGTTAGGGCAGTATGTGAGTTTGGGTGCAGGTCTTTTGTCCCACAGTGATAGGGTGTGTGTTGTGTGATTGCCATTTTTCTGTTGGAAACATGTTGTTGTCATGGTATTGGGTAGTGTTTGGGTTGACATGTTTTTGTTGGTGTGTTGTGTGGCATTGTGTGCTTTGATTGTGTGCATGTGTAATTTTAATTCATGGTATGATAAATACAATGTGCTGTGTATGCTGTGAATGTCGATTGGTCAGTTATATGGCTGTGTGTTTGTGTGTGTTCATTCCCTGTTGGTTGTAGGTTGTGTTGTATGTGTAATGTGTCCCTGGGTAGTGTCTATTGTGAGTGTTTGCCAACATATTGACAATGGTGTGGTTGTGGTGTTGTTGTGCTGTGTTGGGATGTTGTGTTGTATCGTGTGTGAGTGGGCCTGGGCTATGTTTCCATGCCTTAGTGTGTGTAATTGACGTGTCAGTGTGTGTGCTGGCCACAGTGTGTTTACTATGTATTTGCAGGTGTGTGTATGCCTGTATGTGAGTGTCTGTGTCAGTGTGAAGTTGAGTGTGGGTGTCACCCTCATACCCCTTTCCCGATGGTATGTTTTGTGAGTGTCCAAACATTGACAATAGATAAGAGTAGCACGGAAGTGTGTGCACTAATGGTTGCTGTTGTCGTCAGTGGCGAATATTCAGAATTCTTTGGATGAGCAGGAGCAGCAGGATGACGTCTAGTTCTGGTTGCACTGGAACTGGCCCTTCAGGTATCTCAGGTACAAACAATACTAGAGCCAAGTGGCATGTCTATCTGCAGAATGTACAAGTGCATGTCAAGAAAGCAAATACAAAAGCAGCTGCATGGTGTGACAGGGGAGGACCTGGATGTGAAGGGGATGGGTTGGGATGTGGGTTGGACCTCTTGGGTTTGGGACAGGGGATGAGAGAACGGGGAAAAAGCATGTTAAAAAAGGAAACTCTCTGTTGGAACACATGGACTGTCATCAGAAGGAGTTGGGGATTTGGAGGTTGAAGGAGCACTTGTCTGGTGGGTGGGTGTTGATGTTTTGGATAGGTGCATGTATGAGGTATGCTTTTGTTTGGGTGGTGTCTGTTGCATGTTTGAGTGTGGGTGTTTGTATGTCTTGGGGCGCTGGGAGGAAGAGGTGCTGGGTAATGTGGGAGTTGTGGATGTATGTGTGTGTCTGTTGGAGTGGTGTCTGCAGGCATGCTGGTAGTGGTGGATGTTTGTTGGCTGTTGGGTGGTATCTGCAGGTATGATGAATGTAATGGATGTCATTGTGTCTGTTGGGGTAGTGTCTGTGGGTATGGTGAGTGTGGTGGATGTCTGTGTGTCTGTTGGGGTGATGCCTGTGGGCATGGTGGGTATGGTGGATGTGTTACTGCCTATTGTGGTGGTGTTTATATATATGCCTAATGTGATGTGTGGGTCGGTGGGAGTGAGGGGGTGTCTGCAGAAGTGGTAGCTGATGTGTGTATGGGTGTATGTTGAGTGCCTGCATGCCAGTGTGACTTGTAGTGTTTATGTTTATGTGTGTTGCTTGTATGTGTTGAGGTGAATATGTGCGGATGTGCTGTGTGTTTGGGATAGGTAAGAGAATGGGGGATTTGGATTAGGAAGAGGGAGGTTGAGGAGGGACAGAAAGTAGAGGGTAACTGGCTGCAATCAATAAAGAGCCCAGAGCTTAAAAACATCTCTGTAGGCCAGATATGGCATTATGAATGCCTTCCAGTCTCCTCCATGGCACTCCCCTCACCCTCTGGGCAACTGGATCCCTCTGTGTCGGTGGTGTCTTGACCAGAGGTACCATGGCCAGATGCTTCCCAACTTGGCTGTGACTGTCTTCTTCGCTTGCCTGGGTTTATGCAGAAAATACAAAGAGAAAAAGGGTTACCACATGTTCCTGATCACACTTGACAAATAGCTCTGATTAGCAAACATTACCATGATTTCAAGTATGCTGCAGCAACAAACTCCACAAAAGTGGCCCCCAACTTGTACCATACCATATGCATGCGTGCCATCTGAACTGTAAAGAGTTGCCCAAAGGAAAATGAGGATCTCAGACAACTACAATTGTATGTGTGAAGCTGTGCAATCACAGTGACCACTGAACAAGTAGGAGACCACATCACCTTCAATGCTTTGTCTCATGAAGCATACCTCAGTTACCTGTTGTTATACAATAGTAGGCCAATGCCAAGTTCATTCCCACAGATCCACACAAGGTCATGCAGACATCCAGTTGTTACGTACACAATTACACAAAAATATGGAATATTTGTTTCCAGACCATGCCATGTTGCTGACAACAGTACACTAGTCTGGAGAAGGTGACATGGAATTACTCATGTCATACTGGAAACATATCAACAATACACACTTCACCAAGTGAAATTTGTCCCAGTGGAGTCATTTCGGTAGAATCCATATTGCTCAGATTTCCCACACATTTGGTATGGAAATGTACACTGTAGACATCATGTGCAAATTGACAGGGACATATGTCCTTAAAATCCACAGCACAATGAATCAGCAAGTCCCAAGGAAATCACCACTGTTAGAAATGGTGTCTCTAGGTGGTAGTCAGTTTGCACTCTGTCCAAGCAGGGACCCACACTCTAGACAGGCTAAGGGAGTTACACTACTCAGACAACCCCTGCTCACCCCTTTGGTAGTTTGGCACAAGCAGTCAGGCTTAACTCAGATGTAATGTGTAAAATAGTTGTACCAATACACATAGTAACACAGTGAAAACACTACAAAATGAACACAACACCAGTTTAGAAAAATAGACAATTATTATCTAAATCAAACAAGACCAAATCAACAAAAATCCAACATACACAAGCAAAGTATGATTTTTTTAACTAAAAAGAGTCTTATTTCATAGAAAACAATGGATGCGTTAATGTTACACAAAGTACCTGGTTTGCATCAAAAATAAAGCTGGATGGCAAGAGTGCATCGGAAAAGTGAGCGATGAGTCGATTCCTTACTCACAAATGAGGCCGTGTGTCGTTTGTCCTCCCGTCGGGTGGACAATATGTCATTTTTCTCTCCCGCAAGGGAATGATGCGTTGATTTCTGAACAGGTAACCTCAGGTCCACACAGGTTCACATTGTTTTTCATGCCCAAAGATGCTGCATGTGAAATCTGGTTTCACGGTGGTGAAGAACCATACTGTGGTAGGTTGCTTCATTTTTAGAAGCCACAATTGGGTGTTGCATTGATTTCTCCACTGCGATGCAGGTGATGCGCCACGATGCAGCTGGTACGTCGATTTCCCAGATGTGATGCAAGTAGTGCGACGATTTCTCAGCCACGATGCAGGTGGTACATCGTGTTACAGCCACGATACAGGTGGTGCATCAAATGTTTCCCTGTGCATGGATTTCTGCCTGGGTCCCACCAACTTCACCTTCAAGGGACTGGAGTGGGCACCACTTGGCAGGGTAGGAGTCTCAGCAAGAGAGTCCAGGTGCTGGTAGAAGAAGTCTTTGATGGCCCTGAGACCTCAGATCAGGGGGCAAGCTCAGTCTAAGCCCTTGGAGAAACAACACAAACAGGATAGACAGCAAAGTCCAGTCTTTGCCCTCTCTAAGGCAGAAGCAGCAACTGTACGCCAACCCAGCAAAGCACACACAGCAAAGGGGCAGTACTCCTCTTCCAGTTATTCAGCTCTTTTCCCTGCCAGAGGTTCCTCTTGATCCAGAAGTGTTCTAAACATCTGGGATTTTGAGTCCACTACTTATACCCCTTTCTGCCTTTGAAGTAGGCAAACTTCAAAGGAAAGTCTCTGTTGTTGACAAGATCCTGCCTTGCCAAGGCCTGGTCCAAGACACACCCAAGGGGTTTTAGACTGCATTGTGTGAGGGCAGGCACAGCCCTTTCAGGTGTAAGTGTCAGCTCCTCTCTCTCCACTCTAGCCCAGGAGACTCATCAGAATATATGACAGGCTACACCCCAGCCCCCTTTGTGTCACTGTCTAGAGGGAATTCACAACAGCCCGACTGTCAGTCTGACCCAGACGTGGAATACGCAAGCAGGCACAGGCACAGAATAGTGAAGCAAGAAAATGCCCACTTTCTAAAAGGGACATTTTCAAACTGAGAATCTAAAAAACAACATTACCAAAAGATGTATTTTTAAAGTGTGACTTCAGAGACACCAAACTACCGATCTCTATCTGCTCCCAATGGAAAACTGCACTTAAAAGATACTTAAATGCAGTCCCCATCCTAACCTATTAGAGAGATTGGCCTTGCAACAGTGAAATCTAAATTTGGCAGTATTTCACTGTCAGGACATGTAAAACACATCAGTACATGTACTACCTTTAAAATACATTGAACCCTGCCATCGGGGCTAGCTAGGGCCTACCTCAGGTGTGCCTTAAATGTACAAAAAAGAAAAGGTTTTGGCCTGGCAAGTGTGTACACTTGCCTGTTCGAAATGGCAGTGCAAGACTGCACACACAGACCCTGCAGTGGAGGATCTGAGACATGTTTGCAGGGCTGCTCATGTGGGTGGCACTATCAGTGCTGCAGGCCCACTAGTTGCATTTGGTTTACAGGCTGTGGGCACCTCTCATTCACTTTACTTGGGACTTACTAGCAAGTCAAATATGCCAATCAAGGAAAAAGCCAATTACACATACAGTTTACACAGAAAACACTTGCACTTTAGCACAAGTCAGAAGGGTTAAAGTGCCCAGAGTATCAAAAACCAGCAAAAACGAAGTCCAGCACACAGTCACACACAGTCACACCACAGGAATCAGAGGCAGAATGAGAGGGGAGACTATGCCAAGGATGCCAGGTCTAAAAGCCACTAATGTCTGGCTCCCCTTACAATTACATACTCTGATTTCATCAGTAAGCGCCATTAGTCCTTTGTATGGTGGAAAAGCCCAGAGATTTGCAAGTACCAGTAGACGGCTTTCAACGTATTGCCCAATGGGAAGCTACCTCACTGTCTCCATTTTGGTCCTGCAATCCTAGATGTCTGTGGATCCAAACACATGTGATTTCAACATAAATGCAAGACACTCCTCAATGCATGCTAACAGTCAGGTTGCAAACCTTCCACATCACATATGTGCAGTGCATTTTGCTACATGATGCCAAATCAATGGCCTGGAAATACCACTGTGGCTAATAAATCTAGTCATACACTCCTTATCCCCCATTGCTACTGCAGTTGCAAATACCAAAGGACATGCAATGATGGAGGAGGGTATGTGTCAGCCAACCATCAATGGTGGCACACTCCTGTCTGTGGCACCACATGAAATGTACTCCCATTGCAAATGTCCTATTCCACACATAGGCTGGCATGCACATATATGTGAGATAATACAGGAATCATCCCATTAACACAGGTAGGCCATGCATGAAACAGCAGCATACATATTTTGTCAACAGAGAAAAGAACACATGCTAACGTATAGGCACAAGGAGTGTTGATAACAGTGATAGCACACAAATCATTTCAATGGACATTCACCACCTACCGAGGGACCGTATTGATCTATAGTTGACCCAAAGAATAATGTAAGCTCTGTCACATGTATGATGGCCATCTTCACATCGTAGACATTAGTGAGGCACCAGCACCCTACACACACTGAAGACAAGTGGCCTCTGAGGAGCAGATGGCAATTTACTAATTTGAACTGACACATGGCTGAGGAAAATGATCCATCACTTTCTTTCATTTGGCCTGTAACACTGAGGAGTAGTAGTCTGTTGCACAGAATTTACACCCACTACAACAAACATCACTTGATTGATCAAGGTACACAACCATAAGTTGTCCCTGGAGAGCAATTTGATTGTGGATTGTACACAGTTGTGTCCTTGGTCCCTGGGCCAATAGGCAAGGCACATCAGTCTGCACCACATTACATAGCTACAGAAACAATCACTCACCTACTGTGTCACACATGGCACATCCCTAATTGTCCGGGGGAGATGTCAGAACCTAAAACATTAACTTGGCTATATGACAGGTAGGAATATGCCCTGTACTCAGCCCCTTGTGGCTACTGTGCTCACCTCAAACACCCATTAATGTCTGGGTAAGCCACCACCATAATACTGGCCATTAGGGAGGTCATGGTCCAATGTATGCCCTGCTCACATTGAAAGGACAACCCCAGCTGGACCTCAGCAATCTTCTGGGCCAAGCACCTGAGGTCATCCCACCTCTTCTGACAGTGGGTGCTCCGCCGGCTCTGACCCGCCAGGGTCCACAACTTCTGAGTGATGGCTTTCCATATCTCCTTCTTCTGATGGTCATTTACCTGCATGAATGCAATAGACAAATCAAGAGATTACAATCACAAGCTTTGGCACAAAGGGTTGAGTCACATACATGTCAGAAACACCAAGCTAGAAATTAGCACACCATAAGTGTAAAGCACACAAGCCCATAAGTACAGGGGCAGGACAACAGACATATATATATATTCAATTGCAGACTAACCCAATACCCTGCTCAGGCCCTACAGGCACACAAGAAGTCTAACTAACACACAGGGGCACATTCTAATCTATGAGGAGAGAAAGAATGGTGAATAACAGAATTAATTGAGATTCTTACCTGCTCCTCTGGTGAGCCATAGAGCTGTCCATACAGGGGTAGGATCTCATCAACAAGCCTCTTCAGCTCCTCTAGAGAGAAGACAGGGGCCCTATCACCTGCTAGACGTGGCATGATTGCTCCAAGAGACAGCACACAGCAGCTCAGGTAGTGGAGGTGTTGCTGGCAGCAGTGTCAGGAGTCAAGTGAGTAAATGTGCACAACATGCGGGTCATGTCCAGTGGACAATCACCAAAGGCAACAAAGGCAACAACATTACCCTAGGGCTGTGTCTACCGCAGAAACCGCCTACCGTCCTGACGACTTCTGTCGGCAGTCGCGGGTGGGTCCTAATGTCCAGTGGAATAGGTCAGGCATCTGCCATTTTGGCAGCCTGAAATTATGTATTTGGCTTTGTAAACTGAATCCCACATACAATACATGTGTTGTAGCATCAAAAACATCCTTATTCTGTCTCGTCGTGTAGGTCCTTCTACACAACCGTAAGTGTAGTATGTTGCAGGGCACAGATGGCATTTGACGGTGGTGCACGGTTCACCACCTCTGATGGTCTTTTTGGCAGTCAGAATATACAGTAACATTTCGAGGACAATTGTGTAGCACATCTCTGAGTTTTGCCCAAATCCATGTTGTGGCACATTTGTTGAAAACCATGGGGGTCACATGTGACCCTTGTGTAGTTGCCACCTGTGATGTGTACTGGGTGCTGTGTCTATAGAGTCAGAAATGGTTTGTCACATAGTATTGTTTTCATGGATCATGTATGAAGCTTTGGACACACTGACTAAAGTTTAAAATCATGTCTTGTCACACATAGGTACCCTGGGAGAGGGAGGATGCAACATCCTCCTGTCTACCATCCACTGCCAGATCTTCAGACCATAGAAGAATGCCACATCATACAGCTGTCCCATCTGAATAGGCAATGAATAGTAGACCTACGCCATCAGTTGGATCCAGATCTGATGCCAGCTATTAGTTATCCAACCTGCATACCACCCATTTTATAAGTCATGTCAGTATTGTACTTCCTAGCCACAGGGTCATTCCAACATACAATGGCCCTATCTGCTGGTATGTCCCAACCTTTGCTCAGTGTGGTGTTAAAGAATTTCCTCTCAGTAATGTTGAAACACATTGACAGCTATGTCAAGTTCCCCCAACGTGAGGATTTAGCCAAAGTGAAGTCTGACTTTTATGCTTTTAACTGCCGCCCACATGTGGTGAGGGCTATTGATGGCGCACATGTTGTCTTGGTGCCACCGCAGGTCACTGAACAAGTATATCACAATAGAAAGAACTTCCATTCCATCACCGTACAAGTTGTCTGTCAGATCTCTACATCTCAAATGTCTGTGCCCATTAACCAGGATCAGTCTATGATTCCTTCATAATGCAGAATAGTACCATACCCCAGCTGATGTTACAGTGTACCCTCTCCAACATGTTCCTGGACCCTCATTGTTAGAAGTGTTATACAGTATGTCAGGATCCAGGACTGGGGGCAGAAGATGGTAGACACTTTGCTCAGGACACAGGTTGGGAGGCAGATGGCTTCCTGTAATGCTCAAGCAACCGGGCTCAGAGGTGTTGATGTGGCCACCGCGAGCCTCACTGTTGCCATCTGAACAGGTTGCCCAGATAGGCCAGAACCTTCCTCCACGTCCAGATGTCCAGGAGTGACTTCTTTATTGAGGCCTCTGTGTGCCCAGCAGCAGCTTCACCTGTTTTTTTAAAAGGCCAATGTTACTGGTTGTATTCTGACATCTATATCCCATGGTTTAGAGTTACAGTAAGCAGAGATCTTGGACAAAGATAGTTGTTGTTAATCCTATTGTGGAAAGAAACCAGGGTATTGGATGTATTGACATGCCATGTGTGAAGCATGCCAATTCAGTTTGACTCAAGCAGCTGCTGAAATGTGAAGATTATTTGCACTTGGGAGGATGGCCTGAAAATGACATATTGTCACCAGTGCAAGCAAAATAGTGGCTAGGCAAGATATGGCTTTGCCCATTTGGAGGCCTAGCTAAGTGTGATGCAGGCAAACCCAGGAGTTTGTTGTAAATGTGACTTGAGTCACCAGTGCACCGTGCAGTTTGAATGTGTCTGCTGCCAATACCAATCTGATGAGGCATCTTGAGGCCTTCTGAATACTTGTTATACACTCAGAGCAAGGTGTCATTCCTGTCCTCAAATATTTCATCTTCGTTTAGCAAGTCAAGATGGAGCTATGTTGACAGATAAGTCTATGATTTGGGCTTGATCTGTCCTTGATCACACCCAGGTGAGTACACTTCATTTGTGAGTTACCAAACAATGGTATTTGGACAAGAGAACACTGGACTGGTGAGTGGAGTAACAGTAACAGAGCTTCCTGGCCTTAGCAGTCGTCACTCCCTGTACTACATACACTATACAAATGTTATCCCCCCCAGGAGGGTACACTTCAAATGAGAGCTTAAGAAAATAGTATTTGGACAAGTGAACACTGGGTGGTGGTTGGAATTATAGTTACAGGGTATACTGACCTTAGCAGTCATGTCACTCCCTGTATTACACACACTAAGCTAATGTTATCCCCCAGGTGAGTACACTTCAACTGAGAGATTAGAAAAAGGGTATTTGGACTTGTGTACACTGGCCTGCAAGTTGGAATTATAGTTACAGGGCCTGCTGGCCTTAGCAATCATGTTACTACCTCTACTTCCCACACTTGATAAATGGTATCCTCCCAGGTGAGTAAACTTAAAATGAGAGTAACCAAACAGGGGTATGTGCCAGGTGAACACTGGTTGGGTGTTTGGAGTAATAGAAACAGTGCCTCCTGGGAGTTGCAGTCAGGTAACTCTCTCTGCTACACCCAAAATACACATGGGGGCATATTTCCATAGAACTGGCGTGGCGCTGCACCAAAAATTGGCATCGCCGCACTGCATCAGTTCTGAAATGCAGGAATGTACCGTATTTACAAAAATACAGTGTATCCATGTTTCCCCCAACACCGTGCCAAAAATTTCTGCCTAGCGCCAAAGCAGCCACCCTTGTGCCATGGTAAAAGGATAGCTGCATTGCAGGGAAGATTATTTTTGTGCAGGAACGGAACACCTTCCTGCACAAATACAATCTTCAGTGGTGATTTGCTCTTTCTATGTGTGCTGCAGAATTGAGCACACATAAAAAGAGCAAAAAATGCATATAAATGAAAGCATTTCTCATTGTTGCACCATGATAACGCCACTCCTGGGATGGTGTTACATTCTGGTGTTGCAACAGATTTAGAATTTCTTCTAAATCTGGGGAAGCATCAAAATGCAGTGCGTGTTGCTGTGAAATACCCACAGCAACACCCATTAAATTCCACCTTTCATGCAAATACTGTGTGTGAAGGGGCCATATTTACAAGATGCCGTTAAGCCACAAAAAGTGGCTTCACGCCGACTTGTAAATATGGTGCAGTGCATAGCACCACCAGAGTATCACAAAAAGTAGTGGTTCAGTGGTGCTAGAGGCTTGTAAATATGCCTCATGGTATCCTCCCAGGTGAGTATTCAATTACCCTCCTAGCTGCTGGGCCTTCCCTCCCCCCCGTGCTGAGCCCTTTTTTGGCTATTTGGGGTAGTTCGTACTTAGGCCTTCATAACTTTTTGTACACATAAGCTATCCACGCCAAATTTGCATCCTTTTTTTCCAACGTCGTAGGGATTCTAAAGATACCCAGAGTTTCTGGGTTCCCCTGGAGGAGACCAAGAAATTAGCCAAAATACACCTAATATATATTTTTTTTTTTTAAATGGGAAAAAAGGGCTGCAGAAGAAGGCTAGTGGTTTTTTCCCTGAAAATGGCACCGACAAAGAGTTTGTGGTGCTAAAATCACCATCTTCCCAGCTTTCAGGAACAGGCAGAGTTGAATCAGAAAACCACATTTTTCAACACAATTTTGGCATTTTACTGGGACATACTTCATTTAAAAAAAAATTGTGCTTTCAGCCTCTTTCCAGTTAGTGATAGGAATGGGTGTGGAACCAATATTGGATCCCGGACAGCTAAGCATTTCTGAAAAGTAGACAAAATTCTGAATTCAGTAAGGGGTCATTTGTGTAGACCCTACAAGGTTTTCCTACAGAAAATAACAGCTGAAATAAAAAAATATTGAAATTGAGCTGAAAAAAACAGCCATTTTTCTACATGTTTTACTCTGTAACTTTTTCCTGCTTTGTAAGATTTTTTAAAGCAATATACCATTACGTCTGCTGGACTCTTCTGGTGGCGGGATATATAGGGCTTGTAGGTTCATCAAGAACCCTAGGTACACAGAGCCAGTAAATGAGCTGCACCTTGCGATGGGTTTTCATTGTATGCCGGGTAAACAGCAATTAATTTGGTGAAATATAAAGACTGAAAAATAGGTATCAAGGAAACCTTTGTATTTCCAAAATGGGCACAAGATAAGGTGTTGAGAAGCAGTGGTTATCTGCACATCTCTGAATTCCAGGGTCCCCATACTAGCATGTGAATTACAGGGCATTTCTCAAATAGACGTCTTTTTTACACACTATATTACATTTGGAAGGAAAAAATACAGAGCAAGACAAGGAGCAATAATAGTTGTTCTGCTATTCTGTGTTGATCCCGATAAAAATGGTACCTCACTTGTGTGGGTAGGCCTAATGCCTGCGACAGAAAATGCAACATGGGCACATCACATTTTTACATTGAAAACTTATGTGTTTTTTAGAAAGTGTCTAGCTGTGGATTTTGATCTCTAGCTCAACCGGCACCTAGGAAAACCTACAAAACCTGTGCAACCTGTCTAAGAGGGGGTGACTTGTGGGGCTCTCACCAGGTTCTGTTACCCAGAATCCTTTGCAAACCTCAAAACGTGGCCAAAAAAACACTTTTTCCTGACATTTCGGTGACAGAAAGTTCTGGAATCTGAGAGGAGCAACAAATTTCCTTCCACCAAGTCTCCTGATAAAAATGGTACCTCACTTGTGTGGGTAGGCCTAGCGCCTTCGACAGGAAATGCCACAAAACACAACGTGGACACATCACATTTTCCTAAAGAAACAGCTGTTTTTTGAAAAGTGCCTAGCTGTAGATTTTGGCCTCTAGCTCAGTCGGCACCTAGGGAATCCTACCAAATCTGTGCATTTCTGAAAACTAGACACCTAGGGGAATCCAGGATGGGCTAACTTGTGGGGCTCTCACCAGGTTCTGTTACACAGAATCCTTTGCAAACCTCAAAAGGTGGCCAAAAAAACACTTTTTCCTCACATTTCGGTGACAGAAAGTGCTGGAATCTGAGAGGAACCACAAATTTCCTTCCACCAAGCGTTCCCCCAAATCTCTTGATAAAAATGGTACCTCACTTCTGCGGGTAGGCCTAGCGCCTGCAACAGGAAATGCCACAAAACACAACGTGGACACATCACATTTTCCTAAAAAAAACAGAGCTGTTTTTTACAATGTGCCTAGCTGTGGATTTTGGCCTCTAGCTCAGCGGGCACCTAGCGAAACCTACCAAACGTGCGCATTTTTGAAAACTAGACACCTAGGGGAATCCAGGATGGGCTAACTTGTGGGGCTCTCACCAGGTTCTGTTACCCAGAATCCTTTGCAAACCTCAAAATGTGGCCAAAAAAACACTTTTTCCTCACATTTCGGTGACAGAAAGTTTTGGAATCTGAGAGGAGCCACAAATTTCCTTCCACCCAGTGTTCCCCCAAGTCTCCTGATACAAATGGTACCTCTTGTGTAGGTAGGCCTAGCGCCTGCGACAGGAAATGCCACAAAACACAACGTGGACACATCACATTTTCCTATAAAAAACAGAGCTGTTTTTTACAAAGTGCCTAGCTGTGGATTTTGGCCTCTAGCTCAGCCGGCACCTAGGGAAACCTACCAAACCTGCAATTTTGGAAAACTAGACACTTATTAGAATCCAGGATGGGCTTACTTGTGGGGCTCTCACCAGGTTCTGTTACCCAGAATCCTTTGCAAACCTCAAAATGCGGCCAAAAAAACTATTTTTCCTCACATTTCGGTGGCAGAAAGTTCTGGAATCTGAGAGGAGCCACAAATTTCCTTCCACCCAGCATTCCCCTAAGTCTTCCGATAGAAATGGTAACTCACTTGTGTGGATAGACCTAGTGCCCGCGACAGGAAGAGATCACACAACGGTTAATGTTGGTCCTTACATGAGGCAACTGTTGACCCTGGGGTGATCCATTTGTGACACAGGCACTAAGTATAGGCACTCAAGTGGGGTAGTGTTTTTATCAGGACAGGTGAGGAATCACTGGGTGGTAGGAATTTTGTGGATCCCAGCATATTCCTGTAGTTTGTGTGACAGAAATGCAAGTAAAATTGAGTTTTTATTCATCATTTCAGCTTTGCAGGGTATTCTGGGTAAGAAAACTTTGGGGAACCCGCACAAGTCACACCTCTGTGGACTCCCCCGGATGTCTAGTTTCCAGAAATGTTTGGGGTTAGTATGTTTCCCTATATGGCCACCGAACCCAGGACCAAAAACACAGGTGCCTGCCATACAAAACCAGTTTGTTTTGTGATAGATAATTCTGATGTCTCCATAATACGATTTGGGCTGTGGAATTTGGGGCCAAACTAAATTGGGGAGCTCCCAAGAGAGCACTCTCGCTCTGTGCTTGCCGCCACATTTACCTGCTCTCTGGGTTGGGTTAACCCACTATTGCCCCGTTGCACAGACTGTGCTTGCGGAGGGACAGCAGGACTGTCCTCATCACCTGCCCCATAATTTACTGGAAGAGGAGTTTTCCAATGGGACTTCTCCAACTGAAAAATCACTCCCAGAGTCTGCGCCATTGTTCTATCACTCAGATGCTGTCTCAGCATCTGCTGTCTCAGTCTCTGATCCTATGTCAGAGCTTTCCTCTATAACCTGAGTGACGGCGTCAGCAGCAGTCATCCATCAAGATGCCATCTCTGCTATTAGCTAAACTGTTGCTCTAAAACACTAGCCCACGTAGACAGTCACAAAATTGCTGATGTGTGTGTGATACATGCAACAGAAGAGGCCACCTTACATGCGCTTCGTCCCTCAATCAGCATGTTCTTTCAAAACACTACAAAAACACCTTGTCACATACCATTCGTCACAGTCTTTAGCACCTTTTGCTCCCAGTCCAACAATCATTATTGGTGCTCCCACTCCCATGTACTCCTCCTAGGATTCCCTCATTACCATCCAGCAAAAGTGCCTTTCATCTCTCCATAGCCGCCACCCATCCCGCACATACATTTGATTAGTATTATAGCGTAGGAAATGGCTCATTTTACTAATGTACTCGGCTATTTACATAAAATACAGATTTGCTCTTTGCAGTAGGCATATAAACCTTTAGCGCTTCTTTATGGCACTAAAACTGCCAATAGACAAAAGTCTGATCCTTTTGTAGCAGAAACATAATCACAAGACTTACTTGACTTTTTTTATTGCTGCCTAAAAGCTACAGTTGAAATGCGTCAGATGAAGTATGTGCATTGCTTTGAAGACGCAAGCTGCAACTACAAGACAACTGGTGGCAAATATCTATATTTTTTTTGTAGTTGTACAACTTACGGCCGCTTCCTGCTCCGATGCAGAAAACAACAACGTGACGTCACAAAGGGGCGGGTGTGGGGCAAGGGGAGACACGGAAAAGCTTCTGTGTCTCCCGGGTAGTGAAAAAAAAAATCCTCGGGTGCGACACACCTGAGGATTTTCTAACCCCTCCCTGGTGTCGGCCACTGGTCAACACCTGCACCAAAGAGGTTAAGAGTTGCCAAACATGGGTCTTTGGACAATTGAATACTGGGCTGGTGGTTGGAATTACAGACACAGTGCCTGCTGGGAGTTGCAGTCAGGTCACTCCCTCTACTTCCCACACTTGACAAATGAAATCTTTCCAGGTGAGTACATTTCAATTGAGAGTTACCAAACAGGGTTATGTGGACAAGTTTACACTGGTCTGGTGTTTGGAGTTAGGGAAACAGGGACTCCTGGGAGTTGCAGTCAGGTAACTCTCTGCACTACAGAAACTATACAATTGTTGGGTATTACATATCTGTATGAAGACTGCATTTAGGTTAGAGCATACATATACCTGTTGAAACATACCATGAGTCCTAGGATTATGACTTTATATTAAATGACTTACAGTCCCCATTCAGACCAATGGCATATGATGGGCATTAGTACCTGTAATGTTGGGTCCAACAATATAGAATTACAGTGTTTACACTGAGATACTCTTGGTTTTGAATGTTGGTGGGGTACGTGAATTAGACAGTGGCAAAAAGTGATCTATGTGCATGCATGACATGGCATTTTTGTGACATTTTTTGTGTTGTGACTTACCAGACTACTCTCCCTCGGATATTTTTGTCAAGCTCTCAAGATGCAGGATGGCCAAAACCATCTCTTCTCAGGGAAAGAGATGTAATGGGGCACTGATAGGGCCACCACCAGTCTTCTTGGCCTGCAGCTGGTGCCTGCAGACCAGGGAACAGACTTTTCCCATTAGGTCATTCCATCTCTTCCTGATGTCCACCTTTGTGCGCATGGTGGTGCCTACATCATTCACCCTGTCAGCGATCCTGTTCCACAAATCCATTTTCCTACTGAGAGAAGTATACTGTACTTGTGCTTCAAACAATTGTAACTCTACTCTTATGATTTCAACAACCATGACTCTTAGCTCATCTTCTGACATTGTGGAAAAAAAAGAATAGGTGACAGTGACTTACTAAACAGGAGAAGTGCAAAAGGGTGGGAATGGATAAAAGTGTGTGCAGGGGGTTTAACGAGATGGTGAAAAAAGGGGGACTAATATATGTACCCTGTGGACAAAAATCGATCTGGCTTCTGTGTCTTGGTGTGTAAATGTGAAAGATTGTGGCCTGTAAAGTGGTGTATTTTATAATGTCCTTTGCAGGTGTATCAGCTGTGTTGTTTTCAAATTCATCCAATGTGCAGTTGCCTATTACTTTGCTGCCTGCAAACTGCTATGGTTCTGTCAGCCATTGGCTGACTGGCATGAAGGGACTTCCACGGTGACTGTGAGCTTGTAATACGTTCAGTGGTTGGGCGTGGTGCCGTCGTGATGGAGGTTGGACTGCCTATTTCCAGGCTGCCATGCTGATGGTGGTCTACCGTTATTTGCTTGGTGTTCTGAGGTCCTGCCTGTATAATTCGGAATAGGGTGGTCTGAATGACCAGCAACATGGCAGTCTTTTCAGGACTGCCAACATGGCGGTATGGGTATCCGACTGCCAAACTCGTAATGCGGCCATTGGTCTTTTAGAAACCCACCTTTTTTAGATAGTTTTCTTAACTTTTTTCACCTGGGAACAACATGCTCTTCCGGGTGAGATAAGGAGGGGTGTGCACTTTAACATCATTGTCGTTGAACTGTCTAATGGTCAAGGTAGAAACAAATTCTTCAAATTTAGTGGCAGCTTTAATCACTTTTACTGACAATACAAATCTTTTGATTTTAAATATTTATAACTTAAATGACCACTCTTCACATTCTGATGGTCTTACCTCTATGGGATGGTTATTGGTTATTGAGAACTATAAGTCCCCCTCATTAACATCTGGTTCAAGTTCTATCTTGTATACCCCAATACTGGTCATGGGTGACTTCAATATCCATCCTTGTCAAAATGTATGTCATATCTTTCAGAAAATTCCCATAAAAGATGATTCTTCAACATCACATTTTGAACATACTGCCCAAGGGGACCAGGCTAACATTTTAGTCCTATCTCTGAACCTGGTTATACCCAATGTTCAGACTGATCCTACTTATGTGGTTAGGGGTTGTGAATCAATTGTGGACTACATTTTGATCGCCTCATCCCTTTCTTACTCTTTAGTTGACTACCAGGCTATTTGGTCTGAGCAATCACAACCCCCTTCGTGCTCCTGTGGATCAGTGTAGGCATCTGAAGTGGACTAAAGTGACCCCAGAGGAGTTTTGTGGAAAATTATTCTGGCAGAGAGGTAATGAGTTTGAATGCTGCCTTGATCCAAACCCAGAGTCTAGAGATGTTCTAAATGCTTTTTCTGCACTTTGTGATAGCTTGACGGCTGCCCTTATTATTTCTAGCAGAGTTTATATTATCTCCAGGGGGGAAACATGGGTTCAATGACACCTTCTGTAAAGCTCATAAGGATTTGAAGAAGGCCCTTCAATGTTCCCCAAGTGATAGAGGGGTGGTGAAACACTTATGTGCCATTCTCTTAAGGATGCAGTTTGGGAACAATTAGTGAAAGCTAGCATGATTAATGATAGTGCTACCTTCTGGAGAGTTCTTAATCATCCTTTTTTAGAAGCTGGGGGTGTGCTGACTTAGACCTCAGTGACAGACAAAGCCAAGTGGTATGATCATTTTTTTCACATCCAATCTTTTGACGTTGGGACACAGTCTTTAGTTCAATCTGCTGAAGAGAGGGAGTCGAGTAATCCCAATGTTTCTTTTTTAATGATGAAGTTGTGGGCGCCATAAGGAGTTTAGCAGGTAACAAGGCTCCAGGCCCTGATGGAGTTACTGCAGATCTTTTCAAGAGCAACATAATTATTTGGTCCCTCCTGTTATCCAGAGTATTAAGGGGCATATTTATGAGGCAGTTTGCATTATGTTTGCATCACACAACATGGTACCTGCTTGACTAAAGCCCAAAATGAGATTTATGAGACCGTGCAATGTGACTTTGCATGGACCTGAGTGGCTTAATAAATCTGGGACTGCACCAAAATTCTATGCCTCCTAGGGGAGGTATAACAAGAAAAAATATTTGTATTTCTCCTCGTTACTTTCTCTTTCTATGTGTTCTGGATTCCACAGCACTCCTAAATGCAGGAATATACATCAGGGGATTGTTTTGTGTGTGAAAGTGCCCCTTCCTGCACAAAATCAATCCTATGCAATGGAGGTACCCTCGCCCCAGTGTGCAAGGGTGTCTGCATTGGCCCCAGGCATACAAAAGGGCACCAGCCCAGGGGAAAATGAAGGAATGTGCTGTATTGACTTAAATACAGTGCATTCCTGCCCTTTCCCTGTCACGCAGTGCAGCACAGCAAGGTCACTTGCTCCACTGCACTGCATGCCTTGTTTATGAGTATGCCCCTAAATGCTGCTGTATCCTTAGGTTCTCCTGCCTCACGGGCCCTCTCCATTACAGTGCCAATTTTCAAAAAGGGTGATCAGGCTGACCAAAGGTGTTACAGGCCCATTTCCCTGATTGATGCAACTGTTAAGGCTGACCTCATGGTATAAGACGAAAAACATCATCTCCAATTTGTAGTATGGGTTCAGGCAGTGTTTTAACACCATTGATATGAGTCAGAAAATGTATTTATTAACTCAGAAAGACACTGTGGCAAAAAAAGGGCAAAGTTTTTCTGAGTTTTATGGATCTTACCCCAATGCACCACCACAGCACCCAGCACCTCAGCGATAAGACAGTTGGAAAAGTAAACGTTTTATTTTTCTGTTTTTCTGTTGGAGAATCACTGTCTGGTAATTTGTATTAGGCCCTGATGAAATGACGAAGATCGTGAAACACATGTTGGCCATTTCAAAATGATTTAATACATTTGTGGCCTTCTTTCATTAAAAATTAAGTCACCTCTAGCTTCTTTTGAGTAATGTGTTATGATTTTGACAATCTATCACTCACGTTTGCTACATTATATGCTATTAATGGTCAGGAGGTTTTTCACATTGAATATTGTCCACCAGTCACATAGTTTCATACAAGAAAACTTTTATGCTAATTCCTATCACATGCTCTACACCACATTCATCACCAATATGTGTTTTTACATTCTATTCATGCTTTTACACTGATGTGAGAAATGGGGAGAAGGCAGCTGGACAGAGCAGGTCCCAACAAGCTTTCACTGTGTCAAACATGCATGATGATAAGGTGTTTCCATATCTTGCATGCCATGTAATTTCATTTATGGCCATTTTTAGAGTTGGAGGGCACTGGGGTATTATTTGTTTTCTGGGGGAAGTGCTGTTTCCTAAGGAATATCCACCACTGAATTTGATCCTTTATGGAGAAAATTCCATCAGTAAATTGTTCTTGGATTTAATCCTTCAGCCAGCAATGCTGGAATTTCTAGTTGACATAAATCTTTAAATTAGCATGCAACCACTTGTACTGCTACAATATACATCCAAGCAAATGTCACCAGTTAGTGTAATGGCATACTTTTTGGGAGGTCAAATCATCTGAGAATCATGCCTCCATTCACACAGATATGCTCTATATACATGGACTGCACATCTTCTGGATTGATTATGTGAAAGGAAAATTAGTTCTCACTCCTGGCTCTGTGAGATATTTAAAATGTGGCAGCACAAGTATGTCTGCTCAAGATAATTTGACTACAAACTCCGGAACAAGTGTTAACTCTCATATAAAGGACCTTTCTTGACTGACCCTTGCCCAGGGCAACTGACACCTGTTTTCAGTAATTTTCTTCATGGTACAGTGATAAAAGTGTTAACACTATTTGTATTTAAATGACCTAAATACTGATTCCTATATTATTGTTTTTGGTTCTGGACCGTGGACCCTTCTAGAAGATTTGCAGATTGTCCACATTTTTGTGGCTTCCTCCGACAGAATGTATATTTATTTTTCTTTATTTCTGTGCTGGGAGGATTGTCTCTCTTTTCCTTTCTGATTGGAGCATACTGCACCAGTTGTGAACTTTACTAGTCGCTGCTGTTTTCCGGTTCTCTCCATGCTGTACTTGTGAGTGTTCCTGCGAGGCGTGCAAGATGAGTTGTTGACTTTAGAGCTGATTCTCAGAATTATTTAAGAGGAGTACTTTTTTATGTACTCTTACATGCTTTTGTGAACTGGATCCTTTTTTTAAAAAGAATTTATCACCTTGTGTGGTTGGCTGCATTAAGATTTAGCTATATTTTTCGGGCAACTCGAATGACAGCTGAAGACATGCATTCATGCTATTTATTGTTTACAACATTTGCGTCTTTGCAATTCACTGTTTTTTCCATTTAAAATGCTGATGAATGGCTACATCATGTAATTGACCTTCAAAGAAATGACCCTACATAATAGAAATAACAATTGATGTGGCTACATCATAGGATGACAATTTTGCATTGTTACTAGCTCAATTTAATAGAAATTTACACAGTGCAGCAACAACTTATTTTTCATAAAATATGTTTGAAGAGTAGAGGTATAAAACTAATTTAGTACACAAACGAGTAGAAATCGTCTGCAATCAGTGTATGTATGGTTGATTTTTATCTTTTTACTATGCTTTGGTAATATTTGGTCATATTAAGGCTCGGCAAGGTCTTGAGCCTTGTTAGGATACGCGGTCCTTAGTATCATTTTTTATCTTTGTTTATGTTATAATGGGGGAAAACTACTAAAGCTTCTAAAAACTTATTACAATGAAGCCCAAAGCTTTATATGCGGAAATCATAAAACACACATTTCAGTATACAATTTGCTAATCTCTTTCCTAAGTGCGACTCTTTTTGCATGTAAACACAAATGTAGATGTTTGTCATGGCCCTCTTACCGTTTCTACCAAGTTGCTTGCACTATTTGGAAAACTCTGCGAGCTGGCTATGAGCTTCCTGCAGCACAACAATGAAACATGGAGCAGTAATTCTATGTCAGGACCCGAGGCTCGGATTATGCTGTCTCTTTCTTTGCTCAAATTTTCACAGCAGCCAATTACAACAAATGAAATGAAAAACTACATTTCCCAATATCACATAATATCCTGTCACGAGCTCCAATCACCTAACGTGACCCCTGTCCATAAGAGTCCTGAACCTAAACGTCACATCCTCTGTCTTTGCTGCTTCGCAGAAGATAAGTGCCATTTTATTCTACTCTCATGTTTTTATTACCGAATAATGCATGTTCAAGTGTTTATTTACATTTAATTAGCGTCGCGATTTCGCACGCTTGTTTGTTTAAATAATCCAGCGTTTATTGCATAAAGCCTGTATTTATAACTGGGAGTGGAGCGGGAACACTGCGCGCGCTGCGCGCAGTCTGTCTTCAGTGGTGTTAACTGGTTTTGCCAGACGCGCGCATTTTACGAGCCGATCCATTTCTGAAGCGTTCCTCTTCAGATCGGCTCGTAGATTGCAGCACGCCTCGGGCAATTAGAGTTACCAAGGGAAACAGACGGGAGAAGTGTGACCCTGACGCCCAGACAGTTGATCTGCTGGGTTGTAAAATCAATTAGGCTCTGCCTAGAGTGTGAAAACAGGCGGCTCCCTCCACCAATTATTCTTGAATTACAGGGCTCAGTATTGTGAGTTATTTTTTTGCCTGTTAAGGGGTTTTTCTTACTCCCCCTTGTTTTAGAAATAAATATTAATACTCATAATGGCTCAATGGAATGAGGATGAAACAGAGTACTACCATGAAGATACGACTGACCAGATAGAGATTAATTTGGTTGAAGCACTCAACTCCAGAGTGCAGCAGTCGGTGAATGATGCCTTGGAGAGAACTTTAGGACCCTTCTCGGGGCAATTTCTAGATTACGCTCACTCTCAAGGTTGGGTCCCGGGTTCAGCCTCGGGTAACCCCGATGGGGTCAACCCTCAAAAAGCCTCTAAATCTAAGGCCAAAACAAAAAATCTCATTAATGAAGATGACCAGGGGGACGTACATGCAGAAGCATTTGCTAAATTACGCAAAAGACGTATTGACGAACACAATTATAGTAACTTAGATAATTCTTCCTCTGCTGGGAATTCCTCCGATCAGGGTTCAGATGACCAATCAACGTCAGCCCCCAGTAAGAAGGCTAAGAAACGCCCCTCTTCGCAACTGCTAGACTTCGACCCCTCTGAGATAATACATCCCAGATCCTCTAATTGGCTACCGTCGTCAGAGGTAGCTCAGTATGTACACGATAACCTGAGAAAAGGCTACGATAAAGAGGTTCCCACTCACCTCAAGACTGAATGCCCCAGACCTGATTTAGATACCAATGTAGCCGACACACCAGAGGTGGACCCGACCATGGTCACCTTCTTAAGAAAGTTCTCTAAGGATCCGAAAAAAGGTTTGGACAGGTCATGGCGCTCTTGCCAGGACAAGCTTCTTGATATGTCAGGATCGCTTACTAAGATTCTAGATTTAGCTGCTAGTTCTAAAGAGTCAGGTACTCCAGTGAACACGGATGTCCTATTAGGTTGGGCGCAACGCGCGATTTGCCAACTTGGCAACACTAAGGCCCTCATTCTGACCTTGGCGGGCGGCGGAGGCCGCCCGCCAAAGTCCCGCCGTCAGGTTACCGTTCCGCGGTCGAAAGACCGCGGCGGTAATTCTGACTTTCCCGCTGGGCTGGCGGGCGGTCGCCTTCAGACCGCCCGCCAGCCCAGCGGGAAAGAGGCTTCCACAATGAAGCCGGCTCGGAATCGAGCCGGCGGAGTGGAAGCTGTGCGACGGGTGCAGTTGCACCCGTCGCGTATTTCACTGTCTGCGCAGCAGACAGTGAAATACATGTAGGGGCCCTCTTACGGGGGCCCCTGCAATGCCCATGCCAGTGGCATGGGCACTGCAGGGGCCCCCAGGGGCCCCGCGACCCCCCCTACCGCCATCCGGATCCCGGCGGTCGGACCGCCGGGATCTGGATGCCGGTAGGGGGGGTCGGAATCCCCGCGGCGGTGCAGCAAGCTGCGCCGCCGTGGAGGATTCAATGGGGCGGCGGTACACTGGCGGGAGCCCGCCAGTGTTGCCGGTCCGACCGCGGCTTTACCGCCGCGGTCGGAATCCCCATTGGAGCACCGCCGGCCTGTCGGCGGTGCTCCCGCGGTCCTCCGCCCTGGCGGTCTTTGACCGCCAGGGTCAGAATGACCGCCTAATTGCGCTATATCAGCGGAGCGCAGGAAATCCATTCTTATGCGCATGGACCCAAAGTTGGTGGATCTCGCAGTCTCAGAGGCTGGACCTGCCGCTGATGGCCTCCTGTTTGGATCTTCCTTTATTAAGGAACTGGCAAAATTTTGCTCTACTTTTTCTACGCTTAATAAAGCGTAGTTGTCCCTAAAAAAGGTATTTAGGAGAGGCCTTTGTGTCAGGGCCAGACTTTATGGTGGATGAATGTCTGGCCGGGGCTCCTTCAACAGTCCCCAAGGATATTACCCGAGAGGTCGGGGTAACTGGACCAGCGACCAGTCAGATAGCACCTTCTACCCAACCCGAAACAGAGGGGGTAGACCCAGGTTCCACAGAGGACATTGCAGGGGGCAACAAGGAGCGATCCAAGACGCCTCCTACTCTGGTAAGACTTTTACACCCTTCTCAGGTTATTCTTGGAGGGAGAGTGGGATTGTGCGCTCACAATTGGAGAAAGGTTTCTGGGGATCCCTGGATACTTCAGACGGTTTCAGGTTTTCATCTAGAATTTCTCAGTACCCCTCGCCAGTTATACCCCCGCCGCAAATTAATTTTTCCCGAGAAAATCAGACTTTTATAGACACAGAAGTGCAAGCATTATTAGACAAAGGTGCAGTGGTATTGTCAACGCTTCACCCAGAAGGGTTTTGCAGCCCCATATTTGTCGTAGACAAAAAGGAGGGTGGTCACCATCTGGTTTTGAACTTGAAAGACTTCAATTCCTGGCTAGTGTACAGACACTTCAAAATGGAAGGAATCCACATGTTAAGAGACATATTAATAGAAGGGGACTTGATGGTGCGATTGGACCTGAAGGACGCTTTTCTTTCAATTCCAATTTTTCCACCACACAGGAAATTCCTTCAGATCCTTTGGAGGGATCAATGCCTAGAGTTTACAGCCCTCCCTTTCGGTCTATCCTCAGCACCGTGGTGCTTCACAAAGTTGTTGAGACCAGTTGTGGAGTTTCTGAGAACCAAAGGGGTTCGGCTGATAATATATCTGGTCGACATCCTGTTAATGGCCCAGAACCCAGCTACAGTACAGAGACATCTGAACTGGACAATCAATCTTTTACAGGAGTTGGGATTCCTTATCAATGCGCAGAAGTCATTGTTGAGCCCGACTCAGATAATAGAATTTCTGGGATTCAAGATAGATTCGATACAGGCGCAACTGGTTCTCCCTTCTCTGAAGATTTGCAATATAAAGAGGGAGTTGAGGGCAGCTCTAACAAGTCCGGATATTTCATTAAGAAGTATTGCTCGACTGGTGGGCCTACTGGCTTCGTCCATTCAGGCAATCTTCCCAGCCCCTCTTCATTATCGGGCTCTACAGAGATTAAAGATCAAATATGTGAGTCAAGGTTGGAGTTACTCAACCTTAATTCCGTTGACCAGAGAAGTAAGAGAGGAGATTCAATGGTGGTTGCATCACATGGAAGCCTGGAATGGCAGAGCCATCTTCGGATCCAATCCGGAAGTAGTGATAGAATCCGATGCCAGTCAGTGGGGTTGGGGAGCCCGCTGCGGATCGGTAGTGACAGGGGGTCGTTGGTCTCCAACAGAGCAATCCCTCCACATCAATTGTTTAGAGCTGCTAGCTGGCTCGTTTGCGATAAGGAGTTTATCCCCCCTCAAGACGGATTGTTGCATCCTGTTAAGGATGGACAATGTGTCAGGAGTAAGATACGTCAACAAGTTAGGGGGTACAAAATCCAAGATACTAGCGGAGATAGCCAAGGAATTCTGGCATTATTGTCTACAACACAGGTTGGTGATTGTAGCAGAGTATTTACCAGGAGCCCAGAACACGGTGGCGGACTGGAATTCCAGGTATCTGAGGGATGCCAGCGATTGGAGATTGGATCAGAACATTTTTCAACAAATAGTTCAGATATGGGGCCCTTGCGAGGTGGATCTTTTCGCCTCTCGCCTCAATTCTCAGATCCAGAAATTCTTCAGTTGGAGACCGGATCCGTTGGCCTTAGCGACGGATGCATTTCTACAGGATTGGTCTCCATTTCGGGGGTATGCCTTCCCTCCATTTCTAGTGATCCCCAGAGTACTGTCTCAGGTTCGGAGGCAGGAAGCAGACCTGATACTAGTGACCCCGCTTTGGAGATCTCAACCCTGGTTCCCTATTGCGCTTCAACTAGCTTGTGCGCTACCGTTGCTCATTCTTCCTCGTCGGGACTTATTGTTGAGTCCGGAGGACCTTCAACATCCTCTGGTATCATCGGGGACTCTTACGTTGATGGCATGGATGGTTTCAGGAAAAATTGGGAAACCTAAGGCATTTCGCAACAAGCTAAGGACTTTATTAAACAGGCCTGGGCTTCCAGCACCCACAAGAGATATGCTTCTGCTTGGCGCAGATGGAATAGTTGGTGTAATGGAAGAGGTATCAATCCTGTGGAGTCAAATATTGATTTAGTGGTTAACATTTTAGCGAGCCTAGCCTCCACTGGTCTGACCTATAGAACTATTAACAACTTCAGGTCAGCCATTTCGGCCGGTCATATCCCTATTGATGGTAAACCGGTTGGTGAACATCCACTAGTCTGTAAGTTACTGAGA
This sequence comes from Pleurodeles waltl, assembly GCF_031143425.1. NCBI lineage: Eukaryota > Metazoa > Chordata > Amphibia > Caudata > Salamandridae > Pleurodeles > Pleurodeles waltl. The sequence continues at coordinate 847,032,902 of NC_090436.1, forward strand.
GGTATTAGGTTTTGTAATCCGCCTCAGTCCAAATATAGCATGCTATGGGATGTAAACGTGCTTTTAAAATTCATTCATTCTTGGCCTAGTAATAAGTTTTTATCGCGCAAACAACTATCGGCGAAATTAACTATGTTACTTTGCTTGATTTCTTGTAAACGGGTTTCAGATGTTAAAGCCCTAGACTTATCCGGTAGAGTATATTCTCCTGAAGGTGTTTCTTTTTCCATCTCCAAGAGGACTAAAACTAATTGCAGGTCGGTATCTTATCCTTGGTATCCCAATAATACTAAGTTATGTGTAGTACAATGTTTGAAGGATTATGAGTTGGCTACGGAGGAGTTCAGACAGGATATGAATGGTCAATTGTTAATTTCTATTCAAAAACCATTTAGCCCTGTAGCTTCGGCCACATTGGCAAGGTGGGTCAAATGGTTAATGAATGAAGCAGGTATTAATACGGAGAAGTTTGGGGCTCACTCAATGAGAGGAGCTATGGCTTCCAAATCATTTAATCTGGGTTCTAGTTTACAAGATATTATGAAGACAGCTGACTGGTCTTCTGAGAACACATTTCATAAATTTTACTTTAAACCTGTGGTTGATGTTGCATCTATTGGTATTAATCAGCTTTAAAAGACCATAATCCGAGCCTCCGGTCCTGACATAGAATTAAAAAAATTCTAGCTTTCGCGACAAGAATTTTCAATTCTATTAAGGACACGGAGGCGAGGATTATCCCACCCAGTATGTTATTTGAGGGTTATAATCAATTGTATAATTGTTATATAAAAGCGTTATACCCTCCCTTGTTTTGTTGAAGAGATGTTTAGATATTGACTATGATTGTTTGCCTTTGAGAGGTATTATTATGTACTTTTATTTCTCCAGGTTCCGATCAGAAGAATTCTTGAGATCCTTTCGGAGATCTGTATTGCTGAGAAGATCGTAGGGTTCTTCTTCTTCGGGAAAGATTGCGTTTTGGAGATGTTCAAGGAAGGACTTCTTCCATAGTATCAAGGTCAAGAGAATAGTGTTGTGTTTCTTCGTGTTTGGAGACAGTTTGAGTTCAAGTTGTTGTAAGATTATCTGTGATACAAAGAAAGAGGATGTGACCTTTAGGTTCAGGACTCTTATGGCCAGGGGTCACGTTAGGTGATTGGAGCTTGTGACAGGATATTATGTGATATTGGGAAATGTAGTTTTTCATTTCATTTGTTGTAATTGGCTGCTGTGAAAATTTGAGTAAAGAAAGAGACAGCATAATCCTCGCCTCCGTGTCCTTAATAGAATTGAAAATTCTTGTCGCGAAAGCTAGAAATTGTTTTACTCCTTAGCCCAGTAGCACTTCAGCAAAGTCACAAAACAGTCCGTGGTACAGCCCGGGTCTGCACCGTGGTCAGATGTTGCATTCTAAAACTAATTCCAAAAATTTTTCAAAGTCTGCAAGAGAGGGTGATTTTTGCCATTGGGGATATATGCTTGTAAACATTTGACGTGAATTAAATCTTCCTCTAGCAATTAATTTAAATTTTAGAACTAATTTGATTTTTTCCTACTGAAGTATTTATAGATGTTTTCCCTTAGCCTTTCTCAGCCTCATTAGGGAAAAACTTTACATTTTTCACGATAGACTTCTTGTTTGAAATTATTAGAAATCATGATGCTCATTATGTCCGTGGGATATTGTGTGGTCTGTTTTACAACATAATCCGAATCAGTTTAAACTGATCATATCCTAATAATGCAATGTGCATTATACAATGCAATCAGTCATATGAGGATGCAGATTCTAGGGATGATTGTTACGTTCGAATTTAACTCTCCTCTGTATTTTCTAATATATCTATTAACAACTATTTTCTCTGTGTTTTATGGAACACCCAAAAAATAAGATGTGTATGTTACAATTTCATAAAGGCAAGCAGTAAACAATCATGTGTGCTTCTATATTTTGTGACATTGCCTTGCATATTACTAATTTTCTTGCACTCCTTAGGCCCCCCAACGCCACTATGTGTGCGCCGTATTTAAGATACAGCACACCATGGTGGTAGTTAGCGGAACTAGCATAAAAAAGTTTTATGCTAGTCCGGAGCTTTACAGGATTATCGTTAAACATTTTTACGCTAATCCTGCAAAGCCCATTGAGGCCCATTGAAAACAATGGCATGCCTCCTTTTAAAGCCTACTCTGAGCAATCTTTTAGGTTTCCTTGTGCCATTTTTTCAGTCCCACCTAACAGGAGAACATCCCTTTTGCAAACATTATGCTTGGCGCAGGCATAATGTAACGCAAATGGTTACAAAGTGGTGCAATGCATTGTAAATTTGGTGTGGAGTTTTTAGCCTCTTTGGGCCACATTAGAGTAAAAAGAATGATGCAAACGTGGTGCAAGGAGGCGCTAGGATCTCTTTATTCAGCCCCTCAATGTTTTTGAATTTTTTTGTTCATTATACATTTCTTTATTTTATTTTTAAAATAAATAATAGGGGTAAAGCAATGAATTCCGTTCCTCTGGAGGAGTTCGTGGAGTTTTGCCCACTCTGTACAGAGCACGGACTTCCGGAAAACTCCATAGAGCAGTGAGAGCAGAGTTTTTCCTCTCTTGTGGCTCGCAAATGTGAAGTTGGAGAGCAGGAGCGAAGAAAATCACACACTAGATCACCTCCCGGCAAGATTTCTCAATGCGGGCGGTAACATCTTGCTGTGTGCTTTGTGCCGCTTGCACTGATTTTACAGAATAGAACAAGAACCCTGTGGTAAAAGTCAGCGTGAGCAGCACGACTTACAGCACTCTGCCATTCACAGAACTTTATGGAGTATGCAGAGTGTTTTTTGGTACTTCACAGAGTTCTGCATAGCAGAACTCCATGAACTTTGCCCAGTCCTAGTAAATAGTTGATTTTCCCTTGAGAACTCCCTTGAGAACTAAAACATTTAAAATGTATAAATAAATATATACATCAACAATAACCTACAGAGAGATTACATAATTTACCTGTAAAACTATATTTAACATTTTCTTGGAATATTTATCCATTCTCTTCTGATCCTATAGCAGGTGTTCTGCTTTAGCACTGCAGGCATTCAAGACTTATGGCCTGATTACAACATTGGAAGTCCCACCATGGGACCACCAATGCTGTGGGGACGACACCACTGTTGTGCCGGTGGGGCCTCTCCAGTCCTATTACAATGTTCCCACTGGGCTGACCGGTGGGAACATTGTATTACGTTGTTCCTGCCAGTCAGCCCAATGGGAACAGTGCTATGGTATTGTCTCGGCTTCCTTAAGGAGGCCAAGGCCAATATCGTAGCACTCCAGCACCCTCAGTATGCACATTGTCCGCAAAGCAGACAGTGGGCATTCCAATGGTGCTGGGCAGGGGGGGCTTACTAATTTGACAATTGGTTGCACCATTGCTATTTCCTAGAAACTCACCCTTGATCCTAACAATATCCAGAATATTTGACTGGTTTGTAAACTTCTGCTTCTAAGACAAATCACTGAGAAAGTGTTGTTTCACTGCTTCTATATAATTTCTCCAATACCAACTTTTTTTTCTTTTGATTATGATGTTACTCAAAATACAGCATATGCACTGCTATGATTCAGATTTTAGATGGTGCATTGAAAATTGTGAATGAAGGTTATAGTTGACTTTTCTTTATACTTGACCTATTACAGTTGTTTGAAACTCTCAACCATCACTCACTACTATGTATTTCCTGACTAATCATGGTAAGATCCAGAACTGTTCTAAAATGGTTTCAATCATTCTTCTCAGTAAGATCTCAGTTCATAAAATTGAACTGCATTAAATTAGCTACACTTCCTGTTAAAATTGGTGTTTCACAATGCTCTGTCCTTTTGCTTATCTTTTCAACATTTCAATGGACTCCCAGGTCACAATTTGTCAAATTAAAATTATCCACAAACTTAAATATGCTGATGATACTCAGCTTCATCAGAGTATCAAATTCAGCCAGTAGATCAAGTTGAAAAATACTTCTTGAAAGGTTAAACAACTGGATATCCTCATTCTTTCCAAAACTGAGTTGTGGCAAAACATAATTCTTACTACTCTTCTGCAGTGCCTCCCCTCTTCACTCCAAACATGACTTGACCTCCATCACATATACATATTTATCCAACCAGGGTTCTGCATGCCATTTCTTTTGTTGCTCTTACTGATCAAAACCTCAACCTATTCAATATAGCAACTAAATACTATAAATCTGCTTTCAGCCAGCCTCCCCATCATTTCAGAAGCCTAAATCCTCTATCCTGTAAGTACTTCCTCTTTTTGCATGATCACCCTCAAAGTCTTGGACTGATGCTGTTGGTTTTTCAACTCTGAGAGCGTACTGAGGCCTGCTAACCAGACCTTAGTGCCAGTGCTCTAACCCATTAAAAATGTGTGTTGAACTGGCAACACCCGATTGGCACAATCTGACTTACTTATAAGTACCTAGCATAGACAGAGTGTCCCCCAGGGCTGCAGTACTGATTTTGCCACTCTGTGCGTGTCATGGTACAAAAGGGCTCCAGGCCTGCCACTGTAGCCTGAAAGAGCAGTTTTAAAACTGCTAGTTCACAATTGACTATAATGGCAAAGTCCCCACATCCCTAAACAATGCATATAGGTCTCCCCCAATGAAGGCCAATGGGGCCATGAGGTGGAAAGCTGTACATTATTATCAAGACATATGCTTTTAATATGTACTAACAGCAAAAACCTCCAAATTGTCATTTTTGGAGTAGAAAAGTTAGTAGCCCCGTTAGTTATCACAGAGTTATCATCTGACATCTCAGTGAGCTAACTTATGAATGAGACTTACTAAAGTGGGTTGGTGGAAATGGCCCTCTATACCAGATTGCCCCAAAACTTGTTCACCTTCCTCTTTGTCCTTTTTCTGGATGTTTGCTTTTGTTGGCCTTTTGGATTCTGTGCACTTTACCACTGCTAACCAGTGCTAAGGTGCTTGTGCTCTCTCCCTAAAACATGTTTTAATTGCTTTATACCCAAATGGCATGTTTAATTTACTTGTAAGACCCCAGTATATTGGTGCTCCATGTACCCAGTGCCTGTAAATTAAGCACTACCAGAGGGCCTGCAACACTTATTGTACCACCCACCTAATTAGTACTCGTTAGAAATTAGGTCTTTAATTGGCAGTCAGGTTACCCCCGTCCAAGCAAGGACCCATACTTTAGTCAGGGTAAAAGTGAATCACCTTCAGCTAACCCCCGCTCACCCCCTTGGTAGCTTGGCACGAGCAGTAGGCTTAACTTCAGAGTGCTAGATGTAAAGTATTTGTACGAACACACACAGTAACTCAATGAAAACACTACAAATTGACACAACACAGGTTTAGAACAACAGAGAATATTTATCTAAACAAAACAAGCCCAAAATGACAAAAATCCACAGTACACAAGTCAAGATATCAATAAAAATGCAAAAAGGGTCTTCATGTAATTTTAAACACAACGCTAATGCTGTGAAAATGCACCTTGGGTGAGTCAAAAGTAACCCTGCACAGGTGAGTGTGTGTCAAAAAGGGCTTGCGATGCAACGATATCACTCACAAGTGACACCTTGCATGGTTTCTCCTTCAGTCGGGTCGGTGTGCGTTGTTTCTTCTCTCCCCAGGAGAGCGATGTGTCAATCCTGTCAGGACTCTCGGGTCCGGGCAGGCCTTATGTCATTTTTTCACACCCAGCGGTGTTTGCATCAGAAATCTAGCCACGCGATGATCCGAAAACCACGCAGCGTGGGTTGCGATCCCATCAGCCTCAGTAGCGATTCTGCGTGCCGTTTCTCCAGCCGTGGGTGTCGATCCTCTGGTCGCATTGCAGGCGAGCATTGATTTTCAGCCGTGAAGCCAGCGGTGCGTCGATTTTTCAGCCGCAGATCGGAGTCGCGCCATTCTTTTCCCCCGCGTGGCGGTTGGTGTGTCGATTTCTTACTCTTGGCCTGCCAGCTTCTCTTTCAGGGTCCCAGGATCTGGATGGGCACCACTTGGCAGAGTAGGAGTCTCAGCAGAGGCTCCAGGTGCTGGCAGAGAGAAGTCTTTGCTATCCCTGAGACTTCAAACAACACGAGGCAAGTTCGAAATCAAGCCTTTGGAGAGTTTTTTACAAGAAGGAAGGCACACAAAGTCCAGTCTTTGTCCTCTAGCACAGGCAGAAGCAGCAACTGCAGGATAGCTCCACAAAGCACAGTCACATCTCTTCTTCCTCAGCTGCTCAGCTCTTCTCCAGGCAGAGGTTCCTCTTGGTTCCCAGAAGTGTTCTAAAGTCTGTGGTTTTGAGTGCCCTTCTTATACCCATTTTTCCCTTTGAAGTAGGCTTACTTCAAAGGAAAGTCTCTGTTGTATGTGAAATACTGCCTTGCCCAGGCCAGGCCCCAGACACACACCAGGGGGTTTGAGACTGCGTTGTGTGAGGGCAGACACAGCCCTTTCAGGTGCAAGTGACCACTCCTACCCTCCCTCCTAGCACAGATGGCTCATCAGGAAATGCGGACTACACCCCAGCTCCCTTTGTGTCACTGTCCAGTGAGAGGTGCAACCAGCCCAACTGTCAAACTGACCCAGACAAGGAATCCACAAACAGGCAGAGTCACAAAAATGGTTTAGGCAAGAAAATGCTCACTTTCTAAAAGTGGCATTTTCAAACACACAATCTTAAAATCAACTTTACTGAAAGATGTATTTTTAAATTGTGAGCTCAGAGACCCAAAACTCCACATGTATATCCGCTCCTAAAGGGAATCTACACGTTAATCATATTTAAAGGTAGTCCCCATGTTAACCTATGAGAGGGACAGGCCTTGCAACAGTGAAAACATTTTTAGCAGGATTTCACTGTCAGGACACTCAGGGGACCGCCAGCTCTTGTGACCTGCTGTGCACTTTGTCAGACTGCTGTTCTACCTTGAAGGACTGTTTTGCTGCCTGGAGCCTGCCTTGAACCCTCAGAGGCCAGCCAGGAGAAGACCGGGACCAACCTGCTGACCTATCTGATCTAGGTCCATCGCCCATTAGATTGACTTCATGGCTTCTCCCACTAAGTTCTTCTTTGCAGCATCAAATCCATTTCAGTGGTCCTTTGCCAAAAGGGTATCTGACCCTGTGGAACTGTCCTCAGCTACAGCCTGCTGCTTTTCCCAGCTGGAGATGTTTAACTTCTATTTCAGTGACTAAGTCCAAAGGTGAAAGTCTTCACTGTGGGTCAGCTCCACAGCTATCAGATGATGACGCTCCCTCCTAGGACACTCCTGCAGCCTTGCCCCTCTGAACTGCTACTCTCAGATACCTTTTCTTCAAAAAGTTTCCAAGTCTGAAGGCAAGTGCTGACTGGGCCCAACCCGCTTAATGTATCCAAACCTTTCTCCATCATGGTCAGCCTTAACCTTTGAATTTGCAGTTTATGCTTTTCTCTTTTAAGAGCTATTTTGAACCTAAACCTTTAAAACGCCATAACTCTGATTCTACTGTTTGACTTTTTTTTTTGTTTAGGTGTCAAATAATTTATTGAAATTTACTCTATTTCCCCAAATCGGTTTGGGATTTTCCTTGGGTTGTGTTTTCACTTTATTACTGTTTGTGTGCTACATAAATCCCAAGCTAGCTAGGGTTAAACAGGGTTAAACGCAGGATAATTTAGTGACTTTTTGTGGTTCACCCTGCACAGGATTGTGGCTGTTGCTTGACCAGGGCTCATACCTCAGTTAATCAACAACCCAGTTCCTCACATGTGTACTGCAAGGTATCAAAATAATCATGGCATTAAACCCAACTTGATACCCAAGTCAAATTGAATGTCATTTTTAAGGAAAGGAATCTTATAGAAAATTGCCTCTCTATTGCCCAGTTTGTCCAGTGGCCTCACACGATTGCTGACCACCAAACAACCTTCTCTCAATAGTAGTGTGAATGTCTACCAGGCCCAGGAACAATAAAATCCTGTTGAAAGGAGAGATGTTACCTCCCCCTCACAAGAATCCACCCAGGGCGTTGGCCCAAAATGCAAGATTCAAAGGTGAAGCTGCCTTTCATGGGCAAATAGTGATTAAATTTTTGAAAGGCTGCCCCTTTGTTCAGGCAGACAGGCTGGCGGCGAGAACAGAGAGGGTAAACCAGTGCCCAAACTGTTTTTCCCAATGCACGTGTAGCCACACTTCTACAGTGTGCTAACAAGTTCCAAGGAAAGGTTCAGACATCTTGGGAGTGGGCACTCAGGGCTTTCTAGATGCTACACATAGCTGAAAGTTAAGACAGGGCATGAGGTAGCCTGGTAGCCCATTGGCTAGTGACAGTACCATTGTCTGGGGCACATTCTGAGCATAAATATGGCACCCCTGGAACCATCAAACACATATCAGAGCAGAACCGGAGAGAGGGCTAAAGAAAGGCTATACATATATAACACTGTACGGTCACACAACCATACCACATGATACACCACAATCCTCACACATCCCTTACACTAACATCTGATCTGCACTAGAAGCCCTTTATCCAACCCATTTTGATGAATCATCCCAAATCTACTATTGTGCCTCTAAAGAATATCTCTCACACTGCTGTCCATTTGGAGCAAACAGAACAGGCCATATTCATTTTAAGGTGGCCTGACTGGCAACCTCTTGACGCTAGGCTAGAATTCAAGGTAGTATGCTAAATACATAAAGTGATCCACCCAGGCATACTTTCCAGGAAAAGGTGGTAAGAAAAACATCAGACACTGAACTGATTCTGTCTGATAATTTCTAAAGTAAAAAAGACTAAAAACATCAAAACATCAAAACAAGCTTTCTCACATCTAGCTTCCAGATTGTGGAGCTCTATTAGTGAAAACATTAGACCAAATCTGGATCTCCTCATATTCCAAAAGGTTCTGAAGTGTCATCTCTTTAGACTTTCACTTCCTAGTTAATTGTTTATCCTGTTACTTACCTTTTTCCAAACTCTTTGCACTCACCAATGGCTCTATTCTACTGATGTTATTTTTAATGTGTTCTTCTATCTTAGTGACTAGATCAAGCTATAGAAATTCTTCAATTAAATAAAAAATAGTATACCCTGCAGTCTCTACCTCTGAAAGTTACTTCCTCCTTTTGAGAGGAAAGCTTTGCCTAGAATCTTCTGTTTCCTTTTTTAATAACTAATCATCATTCTCCTCTTAACTACAATTCCTCTAAGCTCTTTTGTGACTCTTTTGAGTCAGTGTTTCTTACTCACTCCTCATTGATCTTCCATGGTGACTTCAACATCTGGTTTGACTTTCTGGACTGTAAAATGACAAATGGAATCACTCACTCTCTGAAAGCTCCTTTCCTTCACTAATTTTTCTTCAAACCTATCATTCTGGTGTGACAGTCTGGATCTGAATTGCACTACATACCACTTTCCTGGTCAACTAATTGTGTGATCCACTTCTTAATGATGTTGGTTTCCCAAAAACCTTTTCTCTGAAGAACTTCAAACTTATCTGGGCATATTCAGCCATTCCAGAGGAGATCTATGCTACCCCAGCTTGGAAAGTCACACAAACTGCTCACCTCATGTGCTTACATGTCAACTCCAATGGAAGACCCAGCTTTGATCCTCCACCAAAATACCTCAGGTTTCTAGGACTCATTAGTGCGACTGAAGCGCCAGCACCCAGGACACTCCAAAAACACCAAATGGTATACCTAATAATTTCCCACCTACATATTCAAGAATCAAACACAGGAGCATAAATGGGAGGACAGTTCATACATTGAGGAAAATCTAATAAGCAACAAGACCATGAATGTATTCAAGACTACAACTAGAAATGCTAAGAAGTGGTAGTATTACACTTCAAATACCAACACTGACTGTCCATTGTTATAACTCATCAGAATCCTGTTAGAACTGCGCAATGCGGAATGTTGCACATCCTAATAAGCCCCCATATTACACTTCTGAAACTCACTAGCAGACGGTAGAGTGACATCACGTGTTTTTGTGTCTGGTTTCTGTAAAGAGGTATCAAACTTGGGCATCGCTCAATTGCATATGTAAGCTGCATCTCCACCAATTACCTAAGCTGCTTTTCACTCTGTTCTTCGGTTGGCAGACTCTGACTTCCCCAAGCTAGTCACTCCCTACCACATATCCACCACTCTTGCATGCTGACAGTCTTTTAAAAACTCCAGAATCTGCACTAATCCTCATTGGTTGAACAATTTCTTCCTTCCTAGACCTAATTTATTGGATGATATAAAAAATGCATATGATGCAACATTTAAATAACCCCTCCTTTGACCCCTGCAGCTCAGACACTGCAGATCTGTTGCCAATGGACCCTTCCATATAAACTCACCAAGAGGAATGCTTTCAAACAACGTAATGTGTCACTTGAAAATCACAAGTACCTACATGATGCACAAGTTAATTAGTGCTCACACTGTGGACCTGAATTGTCTTTTATGACCAGCTCGAATGGCTTCAAGACCCAACTGAATAGGAATAGGAGCGATCCCTTCTTACTCCTTAGCTGCACACATTACCCAACTAACCATCATGAGATAAAGGGAGACTATACCTGTAGACTACTGCAAGCAAACTACAAACTTATTCAGTATGTGCTAAGATTTAGTTGTATTGACAGGCCCCTAAACATGAGACATCAACATTCACAGAGCTTCAATTTTATACCACCTTATCACAGTTGTCATCAGACCTCTTCCTCTGAATCTGCATAACATTTTGAATTCCTATCAAACTACAAATAAGACCCTCACACTGGACATTCATGCATAAAAGTAGTCCCATCATCACACTGCTGGGTACGTGTGATTAGCATTTGCACAGTTCCACAGCTTGTGCCCATGATCCTTGTTTGCTGTGACAAGGTTGCGGCAGTATAACTGTACCACCACTGCATCTATCACTCAACAACACCTTCTGTTATGCATAGGTTACTCCAAGAGGCATAATTCTCTGCCACATATCCATGCACTTGTATACTTATGATGGTGATAGGACAGTGCTTACGGTCGACCTTAGCATAGCAAAGTGCCATACAATTGATAAAGATTGACATGGAGCTATCACAAAAAACAGGATAAGAGTCAAGTTTGATTTAGAAGTGAATATAGGCCCATAATTGAATGCAACCAAGAAGTATACTAATTACATACATACAACAAAAAGAAAACAATATTTCATCTGACAGCCTATCTTTTGTAAAATTATATAACTGAATGAAACCATTAAATTGTATTATATCCACATATAACATGCATGTGCTCTTTTAATCTTGGTCCACAGAGTCAAAGTGTAGAGAAGTCCCAAAAATATTTCCCGGTTTTAGGCTGAGCCCAATTTACACCTCCTGCTTCCTCTGAAAAAAACATTGTGAGTCCTCATTCTTCCTGACAGAGAGTAAGCCAAGATTTCTTGTCAAACCGTTTCTTAGACATTGTTTCCACATGGGCATATTTATACTCTGTTTGCGCCAAATTTCAGTCATTTTTTACGCAAATTCAGCGCAAGCCTAACGCCATATTCATATTTTGACGTTAGACACGCCTAACGTCAAAATATAGGATTTTGCACCATTTATTGGATGTGTGCACCTACCTTGCGTCTATGATATGCAAGGTAGGCGTTCCCATCTCACAAATGGTGCTATCCCCATAGCCCTGTATTTATCCCCCATGCTAAAATGATGCACAGGTGGGAGGAGACGTTAAATAATGGTGCAAAGCTTGCTTTGTACCATTACTTAACGCCTGGGTCAGACCAGGCATTAGGGGACCTGTGAACCCATTTCCATGGTTAAACACTATGGAATGGGTCCACAGGCGCCCCCCCAAGCCCCATGAACACCCCCACCCACACCAGAGGGACACCAGAGGATGGGGGACCCCATCCCAGCTATGTAGGGTAAGTATTGGTAAGTATTTTTAAACTTTTTTTTTAAGTGCCATCGGGGGCCCTAGCTTGGGGCTACTGCATGGCACAGGGTGCAATGGCCATGCCCGGGGGACACTGGTCCCCTGTGCTGGCCATTGGGGTGGTGGGCATGACTCCTGTCTTTTCTAAGACAGGAGTCATGTTTTTGGAGGTTGTGCGCCAGGCAATGGCACTAGTCTGGTTACAGACATTTTTTTTGCCTCCAACCTGGCTAGCATCATTTTTTGATGCACAGCCCCTTCCTTCCCTATCGCCACCTCCACCCAGCTAGTGTCTTTTTGAAGATGCTAGCCCAAGTTTAGTGCCGGCTTCCGCCATTCCTTTAATTTGGTGCCTGGCTGGTGCTGTGGAATTGCTCAAGCCGGCGCTATACTTTTTGCCACAAAACTGCATTTGCGTAGTTTTGCGTCAAAAAATCTAAATCAGGCCCTTAGTCTCAGGTCTATATATCTTCCCTAATTACCTGTGGTCACATTCGCTTTATCACACTCAGCATTAGAATCACAAATGTATGGCCCAAACCTGTGCTATTAAAATACACCCCATCAGATTTCAGTATCATGAGGGGCTACTTAGGCTAATATAGAATTTCTTTCAGATTGCGCAATAAATTTAGTAGGATACATTTAAGGTCCTCTTACACTGAAGCTTTCCTTGCTCTACCCACCAGCCCTCAGTGGTTAGAATGAGACTCTATAACTTTTTCCCCTCCTTCATTCTGGCTTATAGAGGCCAATTAGCATTAAGTGAGGTGGAACTACCTTTTTGTGCAGATGTTTGTCCATTCATCTAGGCATTGCTAGTGGTGGCATCAGTGATTTTTAGGAACCTCTTGGGTGTCTCAAAGAAGAAGGGTGATATGGTCTGCATAGAGAAGAACTGATGGTTTGCTGCCTAAGACCATGGGTGCCAGAGCATAGGGTACTGTGAAAGTTTTTGTTAATTCAAAGATAAACTTATTAAACAAAAATGTTGCCAGCAAGCAGCCTTTTTTTATGCTATCCAAGATGGTTATTTTGTCTGACTATTTATCCTGTGCTCTAAAGCAGAACAAATGTCCATGTATTTGAATACAACCTAGCCAGGAGTTGCTGATGTGAATCAAAGGTCAATTCTCATTTAATGCAGCTTCCAACATATATACTGTCTGTGGACTTCATTGAAGGCTGAAGAATGGTCTACAAAGCAAACATATACATTTTGTTGCTTACCATCAGTCTACCAGGATACCACATGATTTATGGATAGACCTGCACACTGACATAAACTAATTGCTATAGACCTAGTTTGGGTCTTACTAAGGCTACAGATTTTTTGTATACCACTTTTCCAGATGTAAAAGTTAAACATTTACAACGCTTTTCTTGCATTGTTCAAAGTGCAATAACATTTTAAGAGATTGGACTGTAAAAGAAGTGCTCTTGTTAAGGATACAAATACTGGTGTTTTCCTTCAGAATCTCTGGGGCTGTGCCTGACGAAATGCAGCTGTTCAATAAACTTAAGAATGCAGTGGCCCATCTTAACACATTAAATTTGAATATATATATTATGATACTATCTGGCCTCACTTCTAGGGTGTTCTTGAATTTTTGTACTATTTTACCTACTACCAGAGGGCACTAACTAAAATCAAACTCACATTACTTTTACCTCTTAATCCTTATGTGTTTATGTCTATAGTCCGGGAATGCACGATACAACATTGATGTAGGGATGTATTCAGCAAATGAAGGTAAGAATATACGAGGTCTTTGCAGAGCATAGTCCGAGCAGAAAGGCAGAAGTGTAATGTACAGGGTTAAAGGAAATTATGCAGACAATGAGAGACTGAACAAAGAGTTGGGTTGAGTGTGGAAGAGGACTGTGTTATGGTGATGTGTTCTTTAAAACCAATTTCTGTTCTGAACATCAATTCACCTGAAGTGGTAGGGGCTATCAATTTTACCATCTAACAGGCATTTTAAGATAAGTTGTTAAAGGGACCTAGCATTCTTTTCTTTTCTCTAAAATGTAGGTGTTTGCTATCTTTAAAACAAATACATTAGATCAACAAGGTATTGACAAAGTCAAGCGAGCTGGTGCTGTTTGCCAGCCTTTTGACTTTGGCAATCATTGTTTTGTTCTCTCATGGTTTTTGCTAACCATAATTGTTGAGGAAGCTGCTAGGCACTCATGAATCTAAAAAACATTGTGTAAAGGAAAAAATATATTTTTTGTCCAAAAAAGCACGCATCCACATAGTAGTCTCTTGCACTAAAGGGAACAACTTTGTTTGTAGATGTGCTCCATGCGAAAAGGAAGCATGTTGTACCACACAGTGAAGTCAGACAACGGATGAAGTGGGCTGTGGGCGGAAGAAAAATTTGACATGATAACTGACTCATGGATGAAGTCTGCCTGAAAATCCATGCAGGTAACTTTATTATACACGTAAATGTAGCAAAATAAAAAGATTAAACTAATACCTGACCTAAAAAAGCCAGTCGATCTTGTGTTGGCTCTTGCCTTTGTCAATGATTTTTTCATAATGTTTTGTAAAGCCTTATTACAAATAGACATTGAAGTTTCAAAGATAGATAACTAGAGAGAGACGTACAAAACAGGCTGACAAAGACATAGATAGATAGATAGATAGATAGATAGATAGATAGATAGATAGATAGATAGATAGATAGATAGATAGCATAACATACAAGAGCACTGAGCTGAAGGCAACCTAGAAAGACATATAAGAAATATTTACAGACTGATTTGGTTTACAAGTGTAGCTTTAGTCCTTAAAATACATGCAGGAAGTGCAGTTATAAATGCATTTCATTGCATGCATTCTAAAAAGAACATTACTGTATAACGAGTAGACTCAAATGGATGCAATCTGGAATACCCTGAAATAGGAGCAATCAGATAAAAAAGACAGCCCCAAAAGGAATTGAAAAAATCATTAGCAGGAGGAAGCAGGAACTAATGAAGCCGGAATGTGTCCTGTGCTGTGAAGAGCTAGTAAAAATTGTTCAGCTTTCATATCAGGGTCTAAACTCAAAGGCAACACTAAAATAATAATTATGTACAAACAAAAACCCTGGCACTGAAGGGAACGACCTTTTGTGTGGATCTTCTCCTTGTGAAAGAGCAAAACACAGTCACTCAAATTGAAGCTGGTGGCTGACATAGGCTGACCCACTGCCCCTTGTTATATGTTTTAGTGGGTGTAAGCAAAATGTTAACTACACAGTAAGAGACCAATGGATAAAGAGAGATGGCTGAAGGCCCCTTCAATTAAGCATAATATACATATAATTTGTGTAAAATCAAAAGGTCTTGGCTAAAGCCAGACCTACAAATGGCATTACCATTCCTTCGATCAAAGCATATACTTGTTACATACCACAGAAGCTTCTAAATGCTGCATTTTACTTATAAGAACAGTTTTAAACTTTAATGCAATCTGAATCACAGTGCAACTCGCCAGAAATAATGCACCATATATATATATATATATATATATATATATATATATATATATATATATATATATATATATATGGTAGTCCAAATATATTTTAATTTGGTGATGCACATACAGGTTGGAACAATCGTAGCTATATTTGGAAAGGCACATTTGATATCACTACTGAGTAACTGTTGCACAGTTACCTAATAACAATCACCACAATAAGGGTAGGACACTCATTGGTTAATGTCTGTTTAACGTAACAATGGCTAGTTAAGACATTTGAGAAAAAGCACCTCTTAAAAGATCTATATTCCTATTGTAACTGTCAAAGTAACAACATATATTACGTATCTTCATTAAATATTTATCTGTTTTTTGCCACCCTGTGCAATCTGGGAAAGGGCAGAAATACGCCATATCTACAAGATGAGGCACATTCCTGTCCTATCCCCCAGCATTGGTGCACAAATTGCTACTCACCACCAACGTAGGCACCTTTGCATCATGGTGTGAGGATGCCTGCATTGTAAGGATGATTGTTTTTGTGCAGGAAGAGACACCTTCCTGCCACAAACAATCAACAGAGGTGTTTTCCCCTTTCCATGTGTGCTGCAGAATACAGCACACTTTAAAGGAGGGAAAATGGGGAGAAATAAAGATTTCTTCCCCTGTTGGGTCACTTCTACGCCACTTCTGAAGTGGCGTAGGAATCTGACAAATTCCCAGACTTGTAAATCTGGAAATTTATCAGATTCCTTAGCGTTCCATTGGTGATCAGTGGGAACACTCAAAGCACCACCGATGGAATGCCCCTTTCACGTAGTGTTATGTGTGAACGGGGCCCATATTTACAAGATCATGAAAAGCCACACAAGGTGGCTTTGTGTGGGCTTGTAAATATGAGATGGCACACTACGCCACTAGATTGTTAAAAACATGACGCTCTGGTGGTGCAGTGTGCCGATAGGGCCTCGTAACTGAGGCACTCAATCTTTAACTTGCAAAGAAATATATGTACTCATATTTTGCAAAATCTCTAGGTGGGGATGGCTCCGAACAATCAGCCCAATGAATGTGAATGAGGCAAGTCTCTATTTGAGAACACTTGCAATTGGCTACAAACACAAGGATGGCGGCCTCCAAGGAACAGCAGGCCACCACCCCAGTGATGGTATTCCCAAATGGGAATCAATTTTTTAAACAGGTCTGTGTGGCACTTTAAAAACAACAAAAAATCATTTAGGAACACTTCGGTAGTGCAGGCAATGGTCTCTTGGCTCTCAGCCCACTGCCTGCTCCCCTGACAAAATTCCCAAGGCAGTGGTCTCCAAATGGATTCAGTTTCCCCTTATGGAATCTGCTACCACTTCCTTTGAGGAGTCTTTAACATTTCAATGGCTTGTGATCATAATAGCAATTGCAAACCACCTAAACCTCTTGGTGAAAATTATTTTCTAAAGTCATACTGCAATTTTGAAAAACTTTTACCAAATCACAAAAATCAGTTTAATATATGTAAAACTACCATTTTACAGTTTCAAATGATTTTGCATTTCACAGAGTGCAATTGCAACATGGTTTCATACATCTAGCACGCCATCATATCTAGGGGAGTACACACTATTTCTCCAGCTTAATGGTGTAAAATTGGAAATGCTGTTGCTGCAAAAGACCAAATTGTTTTCCGTAATGCGTTATTATTTATTGCAACCAGAAGTCCAGAAAAACCTCAGATTGCAGTAAATTGTTTTATTACCTGTCTCTCTAGCTGCTAGATCCGGTTGACAGGGGGGAAACACAATAGGCCACTCAAATTAGTCACTTATTTACCTTTCCTTGCAGAGGGAAGTTCTGCTCTGGAGCTTCCTTATTGGGAAAGGAAAAGACGCGGTTTGTTAGGACACAGTACGCCTATTCACTCCCTTTTCAGTAGTGTCAGGAACCAGTGCTTAATTTGTACATAATAATGTGTCGATGCTCAAAGCCCTCCTCTTAAATGTGCGCCTGCCGCAATTAAAATGGCGAACACAGAATACTGAGGCAGGTAATCCTGAAGCCATCTCGGGCTCTTCAATCTGTTTAAAGCCACTCCCTGCCCCTTCAGCTCACTCTTGCAGCTTTCTGCTTTCTCCCTTTGTGATGCTTTTTTGTTTTTCTCTTCCTCCATCTTTCCCATATGTGTCTTTTGCTTGCAGTAAATGCTTGAGGCTGAAAAATAAACAGCTGCCCTCAAAAATAAGTGCCGGTGCTCCGCAAACAACAAGCACAAATTAAGCACTGGCAGGAACGTGCTTGCTGCAGATTTATTTTTTTATTCAAGTTTCGCTTTTAGATTAACTAGATAACATTTAAAAACAAAAAGCAGGATGTTACATTTGAAACTTCGCACATTTCAGGGCTCTTTGAAATGTGGTTTGAAGGAGCTGCTGTTGACCATTCTTAGGCATAAACTGTGAAAGGAGAACATGTGAATCCAATATGAGATCTCAAAACACTCCAACTCCCCAAAAAATAATCTGGAATTTAACTGTATTATATTATTGTGAAATTGCTTTATTTCAATTAAATTGACACTGATTGAATTCCAAATAGTTTATAAAGGCGTGAATAAAATGCACATGTATATGACAGTGATTGATGATTATTTGCGGGGGCACTGGAATTATGGGGCAAAAGCAGGCCAAAGTAAGCGGCAGGATTGAATAAATTATGAAGAAAGAAACGGGAAATCATGGAGCATAATGTGGCACATTCTGTAATGGTACTACTTCATTACTTTGTCATTTTTAAACTTGATAACACTGTCTGGGTATTGGTTGCACGTCATTAGTAACTGCATAACACCCATCTGTAGCAATAAGCAACAGAAAGTTGACCTGCTCAGCTTTGCAAATGGCCTTCCACTTCCCAGCAACATCTCTTGCTGCATTTTTAGTAACTTTTAAACCACATGAGTTACAACACAAATTTCGTCATTCTCTGCAGATTATCAGCAGATGATGGATTTTGTAGCAAATGTGGCAAATATATAATTTTGAAAAATCGCGGTGGTGGCACTACTGGGTTACACATTGGTAGGAACCAGGCGTGCATTTGGACACAAGAGAGGTCAAAACAGACTAGTGTGGTAACCATTTTCTGAAAACATATGTGTGTAAACTACAGGCCATAATTTTTAACGCAAAGCGCTCAGACTCTTGCAATCATCATTCTTGGCCTGATAAATTCAGAACTGTTGAAATGCATAATAACTTACTAAAACAGTCAGGAATCTGGACTGTCTTGTGAGGTTGCGCGTAGATGTGACTCCCCATCTGAAAAGCAGATTTCAAACTGATTAACTTCATGACATTCTCTGCTCACACGAAATTATAATAAACATAGTACACTATTTATAAAAAGGGATTAATCAGGGGCAAAGATAACATTAGTACAGCTAGTGCAGTGGCAACGGATCCCAAACCACGATGGCCCATTAATGGCTGATAATCGCTACATTTTACTACTACAACAACAGACAGAGGGGCTATTTGCCTTGAGTGCACTAGGGACTGTGACATCCTTGCTACCTTCTGATTGAATGGTGCTCAGTTTTTATTTATAAACACCACTGTTGTGCAGAAGTGTTCTAGAAGTCATGTTTTCCTGCAGGTTAATGGAGTACGGAGATTTGGAAGACACGTTGTTTCAAACCTCAGTGTGAAACCCTTTGTTAAATCTATGTGCAGCTTGTAGTTAATAACACGACCAGTACAGCGCACGTATGTCTGTTTTTAGATGGCACCATATTGAAATCGAGCCTAGAATATACTTCCTGAACTTTTTGACGTGCATTCCAAAATACCATCTGTGTCTTCTAGCTTCCAAGCTTTTGAAATGTGGGGGATCCGCTGTTTCAAAGCTAAAACTGAAAGGGACCATGTGCCACACTGCTTGCAGCATTAACACTCGAGCCAAGTGAGAATGTTGCAGCTTCGTACACACGTTAATGTGATGGAAACTGCGTGGCTATTTTTACAAAACAAAAAATGTCTCAACAAATGTCTTAATGTACTAAAGACCAATTCTTGCAGAAACAAAATTGACTTATTAAAAAAACAATCTGTCTCCTATCATAGTTGGGCTGAGATGTAACCTGGCACCCATTTACATGATATCAGTCTTTCAGAGCCCAGTTTCAAGTTTTTTGCATATTACGTTCCTGCTTTTTGTGCTGCCAGAATAGAAATCAGAAAGGACCTTTCATTAAAAGCTCACTTCTTTGAAGCTCCTGCTTTTGACTACAGACCTTAAATAGACAGCAATATAGTGGCATTGTCAGATGTTGAAATACAATCTGACTATATGTTGAAGTTACTCGAAACTGAGGTGTGTACTTTTGGGAACGTCCAGGAACTTCCAGCCACATTACAGACCAAATTAATTCTATGCTCTGCATCACATTCCCAATTAATGTGTAATCTCCTTTCGTAGGCCCTTTTTTCCTAGCTGCAGTGGCAAAGTTGATGCCCTTGTTCTCTTGAGAATTATTTGCTTTCTTTAAAAGTGTTCTACCCTGCTTGATGGGGCACAGAGCCCTGTTGTTTTTCTGACTGTGTTTGTTTGTCTATCTCGTGTGCCCAAAGCCACATTAGACTGAAATTTAGATGTGGGTATTTGGGGGACATTCCAGTATTTCATCCTCTGTTCCGTAAATTTACCACATTTCCCGGTTTTGTGAGGAAAGCACGTTTTTGCATCTTTCAGTAAAGGGTTCTTTAGCATTCCTTATAAGAAAACAATTTACTAAACACAGATGATACTGTTTGTTAAAGGTGTATTTGATTTCCTTTTTTTCCTGTGTTTTCTGTGTTAGTGAGGCCACTGCCAAATAAGACATTCCTTTCCCCTTGGTAGATGCAATTTGATAATTCCACTTCCATGTTTTTGGCATACCCTGTTTTTGTTTTTCAGAATTTAGTAACTCTGTATATGGAATCAGAAAGGTGTTCTCGTGGCATATTTTCTTGCAACCAATGTTCACCTTCGGATGGCCAGCGGTGACGACTTGAAAGCTGTGTTTTTTTAAAAGCATTCAACAAACAATATGTTACTTTTAGCTTCCTGGGCTATTGGTCCTCATGAATAAGGAGGTCACAAGGTTGGGAGGCATCTGGCGGTGTGCGCCCCAGGCACCACTTTTTATAGGGCCCTTCTCTCCCACTGCTGATTGCATGTTTGTATTGCAAAAGCTGGCGTAGACTGCATTTGTAGTGTAATTCTGATTAGGCAGGTAACATCTGTCACCACAAAGACCCCGATTTTGTGTTGAGTGGAGACGAATTACCATCTAGGATTCGATTCCACTCTATTGTGAATGAGCCATTGTTCCCATACCTGGATTCACTGTGTGAGGGAACAATAAACCCAATTTGACCAGGAACAAAGGGTCAGATGTAAAAAATTGCAAAAACTGCGACTTGCAAATACCGAAGGTATAGAAATCGGTATTTGTGAGTCGCAGTTGGTGATGTATGTATTAAGCGATTACTTATTTGCGATTTCTAAATGCTGCATGGCTGCCATTCTGTTGTCCCTCTATTTGCTGTTGTCCATCATCTGAATCATTGTCTGATTCATGTTCAATGATGAAAACCTGCAGTCCCCTCCGCATTGCTATATTGTGCAACATGGCACAGGTTGCTATTATCTTGCAGCATGTTTGTGGTCTGTATAGTAGTGCTCCTCCGGTCTTATGGCTGATCCTGAAGCGGGATTTCAAGATACCTAATGCCCGCTCAATGACTGAGTGTGTTGCTTTGTGTGCCTAGTTGTATCGTTGCACACTTGGTGTCCGGGTGGTCGGGTAAGGCAAAAGGATCCATGGACGTAAGGCATATGAACTGTCACCTTTGGGGCATGGTTGGGGAAATAATTAGACCAGTTGACACATACATTTCTGGCTAGTGTGTGCAGTGAGTATGTGGTAAACTTACCAAGCAGGAATCCATCACCAAATTCCCCCTGTGCCAGTCGGTTGTAAAGTCCACTGTGGTGGAACATGAATGAGTCATGTGTGCTGCCTGAGTACCTGGCCACAAGGTCCTTGATGACACAGGAGGCGTATTACATCACCTACACATTCAGGGAGTTTGTGTTCTTCCTGCTTCTATATATGTATTCTGTTGCTGAAGGGGGGCATATGGCAATATGCGTTCCGTCCATGGAGCCAATTACATTGGGGAACTGGGCCATCAACCTCCCACTCTAGTCAGAGCGAGGGAGTTACACACCCAAGATAGCCACTACTCATCCCCTTGGTAGCTTGGCAAGAGCAGTCAGGCTTATCCCAGAGGCAATGTGTAAAGCGATTGCACAGCACACACAACACACATGACGTACCATCCCCACCACAAAGGAAACACAACATCAAGTTATATAAAAAAAACTGTATTGTACACATCATTAGACCAAACACAACATGTGTCAGTAATATCCTGCTATGTGAGAAGTAGTCAGAACACTACTCAGGTACTATTTCTCTGTAAAAGCCAACAGTAGTCATAATAAAACACATAGGTTACTGGTTGTCCGGCAACATAAGCAGTAGTTAGGTTGTCATCATTATTGCCATGTATGTGAATGTCATGGAAAATGCATTATCATGCATTCCAGGCAATCCCTCCTATATGGCACATTCCGGAATAAACCTCCCAGATATCATAATAAAAGCACCTATGCTTATATTAGCCTCTGAGTGGTAATTAGATTCACAAGTGGTTTGTACAGGGGCTCCTGCGATCTCTGGGTCACGATCTCTTTACTGGAGCAGCTGAGAAAAAGTAGGTGTGGTCATGATCCAATTTCCTCACCGGTGTGTTTCGGTGAAGGTGGATGAATCCCAGGGGAGCGGCACCGATGGGCTCTGTGAAATGGCAGCCGCTCGATTGTCGTGGGAGCCCTCAAGACAGAAGAAGCAGGGCTCATGGATGTTCGGGCAACGTCCGGGGCCGGAGTTACTTGTGGGGGCAAGTTGTTTCCCGGTTGCGCTCTCCTCTCCTTGTGCGGCTGGGAAATGGTCTTTCCCTAGAGTCCATTCCAGTACAGACCTGCAGAGACACAGGGGGCATCTAGGAGAGAGCACTTGTCGCGCTCACTCCCGGGCTCCTTGTGCCAGCTCTACCTCAAAGAGAAGGGAGGTTGGAGCCCGTCCACCAGATGCTGCAGGGACACTGGTGCCCAGGAGGACATAAGCCAAGCGCTCTTCACACGCTTGGAATGTAGGAACAAAAACAAAGCGCTCTTCACACGCTATTGCAGGAATGCAGCGCTCTTCATGCACTGAAGGAAAAATAAAGTAAGGAGCTACACACCATGCTCCCCACCCGCTGGACTCCATGGTAACACTCATGGGGACACGAAGGCAGGTGGTAGTGGAAAGGGAGACCAGCACCCCACAGGCAGGCAGGGGCGATCTCCACAACCAACCCAGCAAAGCCAGACCAGCCCAAGCCTAGGGGGCAAGCTGGTCAGAAGGGCAACAAGCAGAAAAGCGATCCTGATGAGTCCTTTGGGCCATCCAAAAAGAAGATAGGCAGCTGGGAAACAACCAGAGGGCAGTCCAGAAGAGTCCTTTGTGCAGTTCAGTGGCCACTCTGGCAAGTGTTCGGTCCTAGTTCCAATAGTGCTCTCTTCACATGGGGGAAAAAACCCTGTTTTTATACTCCTTTTGCACAGCTTTTACAAAGGGGGGAGAAGAGGGTCCAACCAGTCCTAACTGGTTCTAGGAGTGTCCCCTCTCTCCTCTAGCACAGGTTCTGGACATCAATGAGGGGTAAACAAGCCCTTTGTGTGAGGCCAGGGCACAGCCTTTACAAATGCAGGTGTGCCCCGCCTCTCTTTCTATCAGCCCAGGAAGACCATTCAATATGTAGATGCACCTCTATGACATCTCCACCCTCTTCGTGTACAGGCTGTCTGAAAAGTATGCACAAACCCAGCTGTCACTGTGCCCCAGACGTGGATTGGAGGCAAGCTGCAAAACACTAGAGTCATAAGCACAGAGAAATGCTCACTCTAGAAGGGGCACTTCTATAATGGTACTAAAAGAATCCACCTACGCCAGTAAGCATTTCTCACTACCATCACAACCATACCAAACATGCCTTTGCTACCCTTCATTAATCAGACAATACACTCTAAAAATAAGACAGGGCATTTCCAATGCAATCCTATGAGAAAGGCAGCACTCACAGCAGTGAGAAACCAAGTAGGCTGTTTGTCACTACTAGGACAGGCCACACATTTAGGCACATGTCCTACCTTTAACATACATAGCACCCTGCTCATAGGTCTAGCTAGGGCCTACCTTAGGGGTGACTTACATGTAGTAAAAGGGGAGTAAAAGGGGAGTTCCAGGCCTGGCAAGTAAATTTAGATTCCAGGTCCCTGTGGCAGTAAGCTGTGCATGCAGGCCCTGTGCCAGCAGGCCTGAGACAGGTTTGAAAGGCTACTTCTGTGGGTGGTGCAAGCAGCTATGCAGGCCCACTAGTATGATTTAATGTACAGGCCCTGGGCATAGGGATACCAAGGTACAAGGGACTTACAGGTAAATTAAATGTGCCTATCAGGTATAAACCAATCATAACAAGTTTACAAGGGAGAGCACATACACTTTAGCCCTGAACAGTAGTGGTAAATTGCCAAGAGTCCTAGCATCAACAAAAAGGGTCAGAAAAAACAGAAGGAGGAAGGCAAAAAGTTTGAGGAATGACCCTGTAAAAAAGGCCAGGTCCAACATGGGGTATTTGGGAAAAATATATATTGGCGCAGATTAGCAATCTATACATCAAGAAATATCTGGAGGAACCTAGATAACACGCTTTGTGACACCCCCACCACTGCTATGACTAACTGGTTGCTCCCTGTCACAAGTAGTTGTAGGCAGTATGATACCTGAACATGGGGAGGTATGGGTTTGCTACACATTGTAGGGGCCTGTAAATGGGGCTATATATCAGCTATCAGGTCAAGTATGACCTGGCTAGACGGTCTACATCTGTCTATTATTTACTCTTCTGTCATGTTAAATAGGGTGATCCTCAAAATCCTCTCCTGTCTCCACCTCCTCCTCACCCTCAGTGCCTGGATTCTCATTCCCCTTGCTAGGATGTATAATGTGGCCATTCTGGATGAGCCAGATTAATTTGGGGCTCTTTTTCTAGATTGTGCATGGTTACAACCTGCTTCGGGTTGATGGTAATTGCATTTCTTAAATGGGCTTTTTTTGCTCAGTCGCTAATTGCGTTTTTTAAATATATTTCTTTGTGATTCAAAACTAGGATTCCACAGCATAGGGATCGCATTTAGTGACTGGCTTTTAAGCATTCATATATACTGAATGCAGATTTTGCATTTCCTAATGGACCAAAATAGCAATTCGGTCCATTAAGAAATGCAAAATCATTTTGTACATATGGCCCAAAAACACTTAGTGAACATGCTACATTTCAACCCATACCCATTTTCTTAACCCTACTGGACCATCATCCATGGTAGAGGGGAATCGTGATTTTTAGGATTCTATCTTACTGGCTTTAGAATATTTGGACTGGTATATTAATCATTTCGTTTAAGTATGGCAATCATTTGAATTTTATTTTGAACATTTCTTTGTGTTTCTTCCACTTTCCACTATCCGTCTACAGGGTTACTTCTTTCTTCTTCCTCTTCCATTTGAGATGATCCTTTATAAATACTTTTGATCATTGGTATGCGGGCCTTGCTTCTCTCCACACGTCACATGTTTAATGGTGGTTTGATCTGTGGCAATTTTGTATTTTATTAATATTTATGAATTTGATGTTGTAGCCTTGATGAAGTCTGCTGTGATATCCACTTAGCAGACGAAACACGTGATGGCTCTTGCTTTGGATGCTGTTCTTTGATGAACCCTGTGAGAAGGATTTCTACTTTGGATGCTGTTCTTTGATGAAACCTGTATGAAGAACACTTGGAGCATTTTGCTAAGCACAATAAATGAGAAATACAACTAACCTAATGGAGGACTCATTTTGATACTTTCTTGAGATATAACAGTGGTGTGCTTTGGATATGAAATTATATATTTGGCGGACTTTACGGCTTCAGAGGAACTCATGGCTCCTCTGTATATTTCGAGCACCCACTACAGCTTTGAACTGAAGATACCTGATGTTTAAACAGTAAGAGTGTGTGTGCCATTTTCCCAGCCACATTTTTCTTTCGGTTTTCAATTGTTGAGTGGCTGCACCATTCATTTTGTTACTTATTAGTGTTACATTGTTTGTTTACTGTGAACTATGGCATCACTTGTGGAGAGAGAAAAAAATTGCATTTTTTTTTCTAGTCTTCCTAAGAAAACCACCAAGGTCAGCAGTGAACCTGACTTTAGTGCTTATACTATACAGGATGTCATGGACATGGTTACCCTCTTCTCCCTGGCTGATAATGATGAGGAATCAGTGATTTTAACCTCACTCACTTCCACACTGAGTCTAGATATGGGCACCAGTGTGGATAGTGGATTACGTTCTAAATCAAAAGGGACACCAATCTTCTCACAAGATAATAACTGTGACAATTTTTTGAAAAATTATTGTAGCGATCTTGACAACTTGATATGTGAATTTGCTAAACAAACACATAAACCCATTAAGGATAACTTGACTAAGTGTGAACACAATGCACTGAGGGACCTGCAGATGGATTGTGACATAATCATTAGAGATGTGGATAAAGCTGGCTGTGTGGTTCTCATGAACAAGGAAGACTACAATAAGGAGGTATACAGTCAACTTAATAATGCGTCATGCTACACCTTACTTGAGAGGAACCCCATTCCCAGCACTACTAAGAACATTAACATTGTACTTATGAACTAGCATGATAAGAAATTGCTTACACATGAGGAATATCTGTTTCTCAAGGTGGTTGAGCTGAGATTCCCATGCTTGTAAACATTACCGAAGATACACAAAGGAGGTGACTTTCCATCTGGGAGACCATTAGTCTCGGGTATTGGGGGACCCACAGAATTTTTTTTGCAGTTTGTAGATACCTTTCTTCGACCATTTGCCTTTAATCTCCCATCATTTATTAGAGGCACGAAACATCTATTGAACATGATGACGAATATGGAATGGTAACAGGATGTGGCTTTAGTTACATTTGATGTATTGGCCCAATATACAAATATTTTACCAGTCTTTGGGCAGACAGCAGTTAGATAAAACACCAGCTGAATTATATCCACACACAGACATGATGCTATCTATGATTCAGCTCATTCTCGAGGATAGTGTTTTCTTACTTGATGGAAAGTGGTATCACCAAATATGCATGACAGCAATGGGCTGCAGATTTGTTCCTTCTTAAGCAAACCTATTTATGGGTTGGCTTGAGGATGTGGTGATCTGGGACCCAGATGGCACTACATAGGCGCTACACATACACTATTGGAGTAGATTCATTGATGACATTTTGGTGATCTGCACTGGTTCAACAGATGAACGTACTATCTAAACTCTAACAGCTATAATATGACCGTTACACTGAATTACTCCAGAAACAAGCTTCAATATCTTGATGTAGGATTTTATATTGAAGATAATATTCTAGCAAGTTGTATGTACACAAAAGAGACCTCATGTAATGTGATTTTACATGCCTCGAGGAGACCAAGAAATTAGCTAAAATGAAGCTAAAATTTGGGTTTTTGTGATTAAAATGGGAAAAAAAGTACTGCAGAAGAAAGCATCTGTTTTTTCATGCAAATGGCATCAACAAAGGGTTTTTTGGTGCTAAAATCACCATCTTCCCAGCTTTCAGGAACAGGGAGACTTTAATCAGAAAACCAAACTTTTCCACACAGTTTTGGCATTTTACTGGTAAATACCCCACTTTACTACTTTTTGTGCTTTCAGTCTATTTCCAGTTAGTTACAGAAATAGGTGTAAAATTAATGGTGGATCCCCGACAGCTAAACATTTCTGAAAAGTAGGCAACATTCTGAATTCAGCAAGGGATCATATGTGTAGTCCCTTCAATGTTTTCCTATAGAAAGAACTGTTGAAATAAAAAAATATTGAAATTGAGTTAAAAAAACCCAGATATTTCTGTCTACGTTTTCCTCGGTAATTCTTTCTAGCTATGCCAGATTTATAAAAACAATATACCGTTATGTTTGCTGGACTCTTCTGGTTGTAGGGATATATAGGTCTTGTGGGTTCATCAAGAACCTAAGCTACCCAGAGCCAATAAAGTAGCTGCACTTTGCAATGTGTTTTCATTATAAACCGGTATACAACAATCATTTCGTAAACTATAAAGAGTGAAAAATAAGGATCAAGGCAACCAATGTATTTCCAAATAAGTACAAGATAAGGAGTTTAAAAGCAGTGGTTATTTACACATCTCTGAATTCGGAGGTCCCCATACTAGAATGTGAATTACAGGGCATTTCTCAAAACGACTTCTTTGTGACACACTGTCTTACATTTGGAAGGCAACAATGTAGAGAAAGACAATTGGCAATAACACTTGTTATTCCATTTTGTGTTCCCTCAAGTATCCCAATAAAAATGGTACTTCACTTGTGTGAGTAGGCCTAGTGTCCGCGACAGGAAATGCCCCAAAACACAATGTGAACACATCACATTTTCCCAAAGAAAATGGACATGTTTTTTGCAAAGTTCCTAGCTGTGGATATTGGTCTCTAGCTCAGCCGGCACCTAGGGAAACCTACCAAACCTCAACACTTTTGGAATATAGATACCTAGGGGAACCCAGGATGGGGTGACTTGTGGGGCTCTCACTGGGTTCTGTCACCCAGAATCTTTTGCAAGCCTCAAAATTGGGCTACAAACACTTTCTCCATACATTTCAGTGCTGTAAAGGTCTGGAATCTGAGGGAAGTCACAAATGTCCTTCAACCCAGCCTTCCCCCAAGTCTCCTGATAAAAATGGCACCTCGCTTGTGTGGGTAGGCCTATTGCCCTTAACAGGAAATGCCCCAAAACACAATGTGGGCACATCACATTTTCCCAAAGAAAAGGGGCATATTTTTTTACAATGTGCCTAGCTGTGAAGTTTGGCCTCCAGCTCAGCCTGCACTTAGGAAAATCTACTGTACTTGTACATTTTTGGAAAGTAGACACCTTGGGAAATCCAGCATGGGGTGACTTGTGGGGCTCTCACTGGGTTCTGTCACACAGAATCCTTTGCAAACCTCAGGGTTGGGCTAACACAGCAAACAGCGCCATTCAAGGGCCTCTTACTTTCATACGTCCACATGCCTGACACAGCAATCACACCAGATGATGGAGTCTGTGGACTGGTGTTTAGCTAGCAGTATGTTGTACTGACCAACAGCAAGTCACTATATATACCACCAGCCAAGCGCCAGATCATACACATCACCAGCCAAGCGTGACTCTAAGCACACTGCCAGCCAAGCACCACTCCATGCACACCGTCAGCCAAGTGCCACTCCACGCACACCGCCAGCCAAGCACAACTCCACTCACACCACCAGCCAAGTGCCACTTCACACATATCACCAGCCAAGCGCCACTCCACGCACTGTAGGAAAGTACCCTCTTTCTAGCATGGTTACCCCAACTTTTGGCCTGTTTGTGAGTGTGCGACAGTGTGTTTTTACTGTGTCACTGGGATCCTGCCAGCCAGGACCCCAGTGCTCATAGATAAAAACCTATATGTCAGTGTGTTTTGCCTATCTCACTGGGATCCTTCTAGCCAGGACTCCAGTGCCAATGTGTATGCCTGTGTAGTGCCTAACTGTATCACTGAGGCTCTGCTAACCAGAACCTCAGTGTTTATGCTCTCTCTGCTTTTAAGTTTGACACTGTAGGCCAGTGACTTTATTTCCCTATTTCAACTGGCATACTGGACCCCCCTTATAAGTCCCTAGTATAAGGTAACTACGTACCCATGGCATTGGGGTTCCAGGAGATCCATATGGGCTGCAGCATTTCTTTTGCCACCCATAGGGAGCTCAGACAAACCCTTGCTGCCACCTCACAAACATGGTTCTGCCCTCCTGGGGTCTGGGCAGCCCAGTCCCAGGAAGGCAGAACAAAGCATTTCCTCTGAGAGCAGGGTGTTACACCCTCTCCCTTTGGAAATAGGTGTTACAGGCTCGGGAGGGGTAGCCTCCCCAGCCTCTGGGAATGCTTTGAAGGGCACAGATGGTGCTGTCCTTGCATAAACTAGTCTACACCGGTTCAGGGACCCCTTGTCCCCTGCTCTGGCAGGAAACTGGACAAAGGAAAGGGGAGTGACCATTCCCCTGTCCATCACCACCCCAGAGGTGGTGCCCAGAGCTCCTTCAGTGTGTCCAGGACTTCAGCCATCTTGCTTTGCAAGGTGTGTGGGCACTCTGGAGGGCTCTGAGTGGCCAGTGCCAGCAGGTGACATCAGAGACCCCTCCTGATAGGTCCATACCTGATAAGGTAGCCAATCCCCCACTTAGGGCTATTTAGGGTCGCTCGTGTGGGTTCTCTTCAGATTCTGCTTGCAAGTTTCCTTCAGTAATCCTCTGCAACAACCTCAGACTCTTCTGACCTCGGATCAACCACAGCCTGCTCCATGAAATGCTGTAACTGCAACAAAGTGTCTACAAGAGACACTTTTCTTCAGCAACCTCAGCTTCAAGTCAGCAACTGCAACAGTTTCCATGGTGTGCACACTCTGGGGACTCCCTGTCTTCATCCTGCACCAGAAGGACCAAAGAAATCTCCCGTGGAGTGACGGAGTCACACCCCTGCTCCAAGCAGGCATCTTCCAAGAGGACAATCGGTACACTGGGACTCCTCTCACAGCGACGAGCATGCTCCTAAGGACACAGAGGGTGGACATCATCAACATAGACTGTCCTGAGGTCCTGCTGGCACAATTTGGAGGAGGAAAGACCTTGCCTTCCCTGAGAGCGATGGTATCCCTGTGTACTGGGTCTTCTTCGCCTCCTGAGGCTTCTGTGCACTCTTTGCAAAATTCCTTCATGCACAGCCTGGCTCAGGTCCTCAGCACTCCATCCTATGACGCTCAACTCGCTGAATCGTTCTCTGGTGGCGTGGGACCTTCTTTTGTTGTGCTGCATCAACTGCATTTTGCACCTCCTTTGAACCCAGATCCTGTGGCTTCTGGGGGTGCTGGCTGGCATCTTGAGGGCTCTCTAAAGTGCTGAGAGCCCTCTCTTCCTCCGCACACAGAGTTCAGGCCCCCAAGTCCTTCCTGGGTCCATTCAGAGCCATTTTGATGTAAAAGGTATTTTTGTCATAGCCAAGTCTTGTTGGTGCCTTCCAACACAAAATCTCATCTGTAACAATCTTCACGTCGCAGGGCATCTTTTGCATCATGCAGAAACCTGCTGGCATCTTCCTACGGTGCATTTCTGCAGTCTTCAACTAACCAGGGCCTCTTCTTTTGCACCCTCTTCTGGGTTGGTAGGGGCTCTTGTCCTTCCTGGAACTTCTTATGACTTCTGGACTTGGTCCCCTTCCTTTGCAGGTCTTCAGGTCCAACAATCCAGCAGTTGCTCTTTGCAGACTTGGTTGGCTGCTGCAAAATCCCCAAAACAAGGTGTAGTGTGTCCTGAGGAGTACTTTATTCCTGCTTTTCAGGGCTCTGGGGTGGGGTAATTTACTTACCTTTACTTAATTCTTACTCTCCCAGTTATTCTGCACACACTACACTTGTCTAGGGGGGAATTCGTGATTCGCATTCCACTTTCTTAGTATATGGTTTGTGTTAACCCTAGACCCATTTTCTCCCATTGCATTATCTAGGATTTCCTACTGTTTGCATTGTTCTATGACTATTTACTTGTCTAATTTTGGTGTCTAGTGTATATATTGTGTATAGTACTTACCTCCAGAAGGAGTATTGCCTCTAAGATATTTTTGGTACTGTGTCACCCTAATAAATACCTTTATTTTTGGTAACACTGATTATTGTCTTTACCTGTGTATAAGTACTGTGTAACTCTAAGTGGTATTGCATGAGCTTTGCATGTCTCCTAGTTCAGCCTCAGCTGCTCTCTTATAGCTAGCTCTATCAGCCTAAGCTGCTAGAACTGCTAAAATGATGTACGGGTGGGAGGCGGACCCAAATAATGACGCCAAGCTTACTTAGAGCCATTGTTTGATGCCAGGGTAAGGAGACCTGTGGACCCATTTCCATGGCCAAACACCATGGAATGGGCCCACAGGTGCCCACCCCAAGCCCCAGAAACACCCCCACCAACACCAGAGGGACACCAGAGGATGGGGGACCCCTTCCTAGGTAAGTATGGGTAAGTATTAAATATTTTTTTTAAAGTGCCATTGGGACCCCAAACATGGGGCCCCCTGCAAGGCATTCGGTGCAATGGCCATGCCCAGGGGACACTGGTCACCTGTGCGGCCATTGGGGTGGTCGGTATGACTTCTGGCTTTGCTAAGACAGAAGTCATGTTTTTGGATAGATGAGCGTCTGGAAATGAAGCAAGGCTGCTTAACATCACTTTTTGTGCCTCCAACTAGCCTACTGTCATTTTTTGACACAAAACCCCCTCCACCCCTACCGCCACCCCCACCCGGCTAAAGTCTTTTTTATTTACACTAGCCCAAGCTTATTGACGGCTTGAGGCATTCCATAAATTTGGCTCCCGGCTGGCGCTTTGGAATGAGGCAAGCCAGCAGTAAACTTTTTGAGGCAAAACTGCGTTAGCGCAGTTTTGCACCCAAAAATATAAATATGGGCAAAAAGTGCGTTATATATATTGGTAGTATGCATAATCATAATGAATCTAAAGGAACACACAGGTAATGCACATACAAACACTCACAAATACATAAACTCGCACACCAACCACAACCAAATAGTGAAAGCAAAACAAAAAACAAAAAACAAACACTAAAAACTTCACAACAATATGGTAAATGGGCTTGAAGATATGTGAATGCCATAATTTAGTCAAAGCGGGGGGCAATCAATTCTTTCATGGTTGAAGAAACAAGATACAAATATCTGCTTGAAAAGAATGTGCGGGGTAAGGGTTTCCTGAATGGCAGTACGACAAAAATAGGAAGACAAGCATTTCCTGTTTGTGAGAAGATACTTAGAATTGCTTTGGAAGTCTGTGAAGACATGTGCAGCAGGCAACTTAACCCATTAAGATATTTTACTGTTAACTGAGAAAAGGGACATCCAGCAAGATCGTGAAAATCTAGTCTCTCAGTTGGGCTTTCTAAACAAGTTCCATGGGTTACTTCTTTTAACACCCTTCCCTTTCCCTGTCCTGTGCTTTGATGACATTTTTAATTGTGGTTTTGGCTGCATAAATCTCCAAGCATGGGTATGTTATTAACTAATTTTAACTCCTCAGAGATTTCTTCTTCTCCTTCCTCCTCTTCGCCGTCCTCCACTTCTTTGGTGGTACATCACCCAACCCCACTCCTTTTTTAAATGATTTCATTTCCCCTGTGCTCCTACTTTTATTAAAATGTATTTAAGGAGGCCCCTTTTCATACCATCTAATCATTCCTCTACCCTGCTTTCTTCCCCTCTCCTCTCCTTTTTGTTCCACTTCAGTTTTAAAGTCAGTATGTTCTGTAACCCTGACCACAAAAACTGATCACAATTTCTTTTACAAACCGTGTTGAATTTGGGAATGTAAGAAAGATCTCCTTTTGCCATGGTCACCCCCAAATATTTTGACTGAAACTAGCGGTTACTGACTCTGACTATGTCCTGGGTACTGATAACCAGTCCCAGGGCCAGTGCTCTGTGTAAAATGGAATATGCAAATTAGGCTAATTATAATTGGCTGTACCAACCTACCTATAAGTCGCTAGTATGTGGTAAGGCCTGTAGGGTTATAGATACCAGCATAGATAGTACACCCATAGGTGCACTGCTGTGGTGCCCAGTGTCATTTTAAGGGCAAGCCTGCCTTTCTGGCTGCTTTTAAGATAGCGTTAACCCTAAAGTCGATTTTAGAATTAAAAGTACTTCCAAAGTCATAAGCTACCTAATTTTTGCGTATAGGTCACCCCTAAGGTATGCCCCAAGTGCCCCAGGGCTGGGTGCAGTGTACCCATAAGCAGGGACTTTATAAAAGTCATTGTATAAACCATGGTGAGGGAAAAATAGCCAAATTTGTTTTCCCCATTGTAGTGAATGCACTCCATAAGCTAACAAGGAGATATTTTATTTTAAAATAATAAAAGTCTTGTTTTCTATAGGAAGAAGCTAAATATAGCATGTTTAGCATCAAATTAAAAGTTATAATAAATCCTACAACTCGCCACTGTTGAATTTAATATAGCTTGTACCGGGGAAGAGTTTTAGAACTCTGGTTAAATGCTAGCTATAGCTCTTTAGTGCTCTCCTCTGATTGGCCAGCCTGTGGCAGCCTGAGCCAGGCTGCCTTGATGAGGTGTGAAGTGGCCTGGGCGGAAATAAAGGAAGCATCTGGTGGGAGGAGATCTCCTTCAGCAAATGGTAAAACAGGATGAGGGAGAGCAGCCAAACTGGACTTCAAAGGAGGGAAGGACATTTGGGACAGCAACTGTACCTCCCCCATTTCCTGCAAACCCAGACAGCGAGGTGCCCCTGATTAGATTAAGAGAGGGCTGGGAAGGGGTGTGCTAAGAGAAACGTAGCCACATCAGTGGGTGGAGTCAGCCAGATCTAATCTTTGAGATTACATTTTTGCCATCTTGGATTTTGGAGGATTGAACGGATTCATTTTTGCCACACTTCCCGAGAAGTGGCCACTCAAGACGGTGGTGGTCTGCACATGATTGGACAGGACCACCCCTGTGCTTTCCACCCCAGGACCAAGGATAAAACGGACACAGCTGGCCCAGACTTCAGATCCCTACTGGAAAAAGACTGCACCAGCTGCACACTTTAGGCTTCATTGAGAAAATAACTTTGCCTTGCTTATCCTACTCCAAGTAGGGACTCCCTGCAAGGTATTAACAGAAAAGAGCTGACAGCTGCAGAAATTGACCAGCTGATCAGTGCCCAATGACCAGTGGTCATTTTACGGATTTGAACCAGGTGCATTCTGGGAGTGGGAGTCCTGATCCCCACGGAGCAGCTCAAAGCTTCTGGAACCTTGGGATGAGTTGTGTACCCCTAAAGGACCTTAAAGGTACTTCTGAAAGAAGATACAGAAGTCTGGAGAAGTTTGGAGCACCTGTGGAAAAAAGCTTCTCAAGTGGGCCGACCCTGCATCATGAGTCAAGCTGCGACCCGGCTTGACTTGCAGGTTCATCCTGCTGAAAAGTTCCAGAGCCCCAGACTTCCAGGATTTCACCGGGAGCTCATGGAAAGGCAATCCAATGATGTTGCATCAAAATCAGCTTGCTGAGGAGGGTCGGCCGACGTTGGGGAAAAAAAGCTCCGAAAAAGTTTCTACGTCCGAAGGTAAATGTTTGACAGTGGCTTTCCGCGCAGTGTATCTGAGGAGGGCTCCGTCGTGTTTGGCTTCAACTTCAAATTGGTCCCGGGCGAAGATTTCCATCCCGAAAAAGTCACTAAGTCCAAACATAGGAACCTGGACCGAGGCCACCCGTGACGTGTATCCGAAGTGGGCTACAGCAAGGTCTGGCTCAACTTGTGTCTTTGTCCCAGTCAGTAAGAAATCTTCAAACATTTGACTACGTATGAAGCTAAAACTTTGACTGAGGACTCCTGCTCAGCATAGCCGAGCAGGGCTCCATCACAGTTACCCTCAACTTTTGACTTTGCCCTGGTCAAATGTGATCAGGTGTCCAGAGTGGCGCTTTTGATTTCTAAGCAGTAGAAAACATTTAGGGGGTTATTACAACTTTGGAGGGGGTGTTAATCCGTCCCAAAAGTGACGGTAAAGTGACGGATATACCACCAGCCGTATTACAAGTCCATTATATCCTATGGAACTCGTAATACAGCTGGTGGTATATCCGTCACTTTACCATCACTTTTGGGACGGATTAACACCTCCTCCAAAGTTGTAATAACCCCCTTAATCTTTAAAAATTCATATCTCTGGTTCCCTTTATTGGATGTTTGTTTTTTTGGTGTCATTTTAAAGATAAAAATATAATACATTTTTATAAATTTTGTATTGAGTTTTGTGTCTAACTTATTTACTGCTTTGTTGATATTAAATGCTTTACACACCTGTCCCTTAAGTTAAGCCTAACTGCTTGTCGCCAGGCTACCAAGGGTTAAGCCAGAATTAATTAATTGAGACCTTGACAGGACCTAGAGGGAGTTTGTGGCTTATTGCTAAGTGTAGGTACTTACTTGCCCTTACAAATAATCCATTTTCCAACAGGGAACCTTACCATGTACCAGTTAGCTGATGCCTCACAATTTCTAATTGCAGTGGGTCGCAATCCGACCTACCTCATAAATATTCATCAGGTAAGTCTGTGAATTAGCTGTCCTCAGAGTCTAGAGGCTTCTCTGCTAAGGCCTACTGCTTGTGCTGATCAACAAGAATTGAAAAAGAAGGCAACTAGGTAAATAGGCTCCTGTCAAAAAAGTGACCAGTGAGAAGAAGACATTTTTTGCCACCATTGGCACTGATCCCTCTTCTATTTCCGTTAAGGCACACAAAACATATGTAATGAAACTGTAATGAATAAGTGATGAAATGGTCCATGCATGGGCCCTCAATTAAACCTATGTAGGTATATATCTGTAGCTATACTATCCACCAAAGTTATCAATTAAAGAAAACTTAAATATTCAAGTGATATAGTGAATTTGATCACTAGTGAGCAAGTGACATTAAAGAGATAAAACAGGTGATTGATAACTGCCACTAAACTGCATTAAAGTTGACAAAGACTTTATGTATCAATGAGATATGTAATAGACACAAAAGACATGGTGCTGAGGTTAACAAGTATAGGTCGAAATACGATCAAAATACAAAGATGGCGATAGACAATTTATAAACAAAAATAACAGCCACAGAGTAATTCAATGATTACGTCACTATAGTTGAAAATTCTCTATGATTAGATCAATTTCAAAATGTCTTTATTGTTATCATAAGGATGAGGAAGAATGACCTATGCACATGAAGCGGTGTCTATGCAGCATGTCTCCTTGGTTCAAAAAAAAAAAAAGGAAAGAAGGGGAGACACCTGTCCATTCAATATGCATAGCAATAGTAGGTCAGTTTTATTTTGTCTAGGATTCAGGCTGTCAAGGGTGGTGTGACTCATTAGGATGATATGAGATGGCATCCTCAATGTAAATACATCCAGGGAAAGGTACTCCAGTTGACAGGAAGTCTATGAGCAGGCACAAGTGCTGTATGCAGCTGTAATGAAGTGGTGCAGAAAGGACATAAAGAAGAGAGCTCACCTGCGATAAGTTCAGTGTCATCTTAGCAATTCTGGTCACAGTGGGATGAGTCTAGTGCTAATGGCACACTGTGGCAAGAAAACAGAACAAATCAATTGAGACCCAAAGGTATGAGGAGGCAATGCTGAGGCTCTAGCAGAACTGTTGTATGCATGCAGTTAGGCGAACCCACAATGGAAAAACTGAACCAATTGTCAAGCATGTTCAAGAAATGAGTCCAGAAGCAAATTTACTCTAACATTCAGGAGAAACTAAAGCAGATAGAATTAAACTAACAATAGTAGTCTACTGCAGTGCTGACCATCCTGAGGTAGAAGCAGAGCAGGAAGATGTGATGTCTGCAAAGCTGGATGTTTTGAATGCTCTTACATCAAATATATTGTCTTTACCATCTCCGTGGAAAAGAAACATCACTCTCCATTATTTTCCAAGATGATTTGAAGTGGACTCCTGTGTCCTGTCATGGCTGACAAGGGAAAAAGGACGTTGAGCCCACAAATGTTCATACTGAATGTGGCACGGGGATGAACAGATCACTTTTATTCAACTAGCTCTTGTAACACCATTGCCTGCTTCTATCTCTCAACAACCCCAACACCTGCAGTAATAACGCCTGCCACTGCCTCTGCCTGCACCTAGGACAAGCAAACATGGACTAGTTTCACCAGAACATCTGCTTTGACTCTAAAGCTGTGCTCCCCAGTTTGGGACTTCTGCAAACAAATTCTAAATGAAGACCATATTGCAGGCTGCATAGTTTTTCAAAGATCGGTGCATCTTGGAAATGTAGGAAAATAGTACCGGTGGTCAACATACCCATGTTAAAAATCAACATCCAATCTTAATGAACAGCCCCTAAAAACAATAACTGGTGCTGAGTTAGAATAACCTGAACAGATAGAAGGAGGTGCTGATGATGAAGAAGATGTCAACATCATGATTAGCATTCCTATCAACATCAGTGGGTACTCATCCCCAGTGGCAATCTCAGCCTGTGATAAGGAAAAGAGGGATGCCACTGTCATACAAAAGTGACTAACTAAAAAGCTTACATCTATGGAGGTCACTTGAGGTGGGATCATCATAAAACAAACAAACATGGCAATCCACTATCAAAGCCTACCACCAAGTAAATAAATTCCTAACTCCTAGCAAGCTGAATGCCCCTGTGGCCATAAATACCATATTAGCAGCACCAGAGAGCCTTTCTTATGCTACAAAAGATCAATACAGGTAGTAACATTTGGCAATTACCCCTGTAACAGTACTAAACTCACTACTGTTTGACATGTTATTTACAATTATATGGTTCAAATCTGCTTAATGTTGGTGTTACTGTGCTGTACATAACAAAGCTACAGTTACTGAGATAGCAGTCATTTATAAGAGAAATTATTCAAGTACATGATCTGTATTTCTATATTCTTCTTCACTGTGACCACTGCTATGCAATTTGCATGAAAGAAAAGCGTGTCCACCCAGACTCAGGTTTTCGTTCAGAAACTGGCACCTGAACCTGAAATCTGATTCTTGGCTCTGATTTTCTCTATGGAAATAAATTCAAATGACTCGAACATACTTCTTAAGAATATTGCAAAGACCATCTTACTGTAGACATATTACTGCCACTGAGAACTCCAAGTGAATACTGCTGGCAGTGGCATAGACAAAGGTGGTAAGGAATTTAATACAATCAAGGAAATGGGTCTCTCTGGAAGCGTTTACGGGGGTCATGGATCAGTCAGAAGTTATTGGCCCCAGATTGTGAGATTCAGAGTTGGTTCCCACAGGTGTCTAGTTGTTTACCATGACTGGGCCTGAAACAGATCAATAAGGGTGGCATTTGATAGTCATTAGAGCATGGGCCAGCAGTGCATGGCTTTCTAAGAGAGATGAGATGGAATTAAAACTTAAACCGCAACAAACATTAACACTAACAGTCAATAAATCATTATCCAACCAGAAATGCTGTTATTAACAGAAATTGACTTTATTGTACTATTTTATACATGAAGAGTGCATAATAGACAAATGCATTTCTCAGTACTAATAATAAAAGCATCCACAAGGATTATAGGTTCAGTCTTTGAATGTAATTTTGTTTGGTCTGCACCCCAGTGAGGTGGGATCTCAATGATATCAAATGGAACAGATCCTTTAATTTACCTCACACATAGCAACTAGTTAATCCCCTCCCACCAGTATCCACTCCTTTGAGGGTGCAGTTCACAATACCTGCTCTTTGTGTAAGTTCATGCAGTCTCTTCAGCAGGCTGTTTCTGGCGTTTTGCTATTGGCAGGAACGATCCTGAGCCCAGCAGTGTACGGTGCATGGCCTGCCATGCAGTGAGGCTGCAATATCAGTAAGTATTGGCAGCACCAGCACTAATCTGTTAAGGGTGTGCTGGAGGCAGTGAAGTTTGTGGTTGCAGGGATTAAGACTTCTTCAAGCTGAACTGCAAATCTTCTTCCTTGCCCCATGCAAGCCAACAAATGCTCACCACTGGTGGAAGCCATGGGCCTGTGTAGGATAGTGTTGATGTTTTTTTACACTTGTAGATTCTTAACAGTCTGGCCTGATCCGGGGATCAAGTGCTTGTGACAGCACTTTGGACTTCTTGGTGCTTTTCTTCTAAGTGGAACTAACATTCTGGTGAATTTTAGGATGTCCTCAGTTACAGGGGATCACTGTGACTACCACAGGCGTCGGGGCACAGGCTCTGAATCTTGGTTTGGGTCATTCCTCACTTTGCAATAGTGTTGGAGGCTCACAAAGCCTGAGCGCCTCATAGCTCTTGCTTATTCTGAGCAGTGTATTCTTTGAGCAAGGGCACTACCAATATTACACCAAAACATTAATTCAGCTCCCTCACTCAAAATCTTAAGTGATGAAAGGCCAGCTAAGATACTTATAGTATAAAATATTACAATCAAAAACCGTTTAAAAATACAGGTCATCCTACACCCATTTTTCTTACATTTTTGAAATGTCTCTAGAGGTACCCTTGGTTGTGCAGCTATTGGTGAAAATGAGTGGCAACATCAACATTCAGTTGCTTCAACTCTGCCGGTAACTTTAATTGATCACAAATACTTCTGTAACATATGTGTTTCTTTTTAATGGGTTAGGTAACATCAACAAAAACATTATGTACTCTTTCAGTGACTTGTGCAACAGGCCATAACATAACCTAGTAGCTGAGCAACAATGAATGGCAGGCTTGTCAGATCTGCCTCAGGTTCCCAGGTTCTGCTCTGGAACTTGTAACGATGAGTTAGCAATCAGTATCCTAACCTTGGAGCTCAGATTATTGCCCCGATCACCACTGATGTGGGACCCCAGGCTTCTGGTAAGAAAATCATGGCACACTATCTGAACGCTTCTGTTCCATCTTGGTACCAAAGTTGCTGATGGACTTAGGGCTTGATTCAGAGTTTAGTAGAAGTGTACTCTGTCACAAACATGAAATATATTCTGGAGTGGCGATTCTTGTATCTCCATCATTGAGTATAATCATTAAATAAACCCCGCCCTCCCCCCGCCCCATTGGGCATATGGACCTTTGTCAGTTGACAAGGAGAGATAATAAGAAGCAATTGTTCACATCAAACTCCATGAACAGTAAAGTTCAATTGGGGCTTCACAATAATTGCTAAAAGAGATTTGGTGTGAGCTTAAAGGGTTTTAGTAACAACAATGCACACTGATTTATTAATTTAGTAAGAATGAAATGAGATTCAGATAATCCATTAGTCAATATTTCTGGACAGCATAACATGCCATATTAAGCAGAATTGCAAATACTCTAAAGAAAATGCAGCAAGTGTTTTTATAAAGAAAAATCCCTAATCTAATTTGATGAACATTTAGGCATAAGGGGTGATTTGTTCAAAAAGCAAGTTAAGGTGTTAGTTCGGATCCAAAATGAAGGGCTTTGATGAGAGAATAGGAAATGCGTAGGCCTGAAGCCTTTAGCACACAAGCAATGGAAATTGCAAAATCTGGGAAGTACTTTCAACTCAAAGTCAGCAGGCTCCCATAAGGTCTGCTTTCAAAGTTCAGCAGCAAGCACTCAGTGTGTGGTCTCTGGGTGACAAAAGGGAAGTTCTCTGAGAGAAAGAGGCCTCCTGGGGAAGGGCTCTAAAAGGGTTCTGAAGGGCTCTGTCTAATTTAATGAACACACATACTTCTTCCAAAGCATCATTAGTAACACATTTTGAATTTCCCCACTCCCACCAACCATTCATTTTCCAGCAAACTCTGGGAGAAGCTAAACTCCCTAATTTCTAACATTTTTACAATGTTCTATAGACGCATGTCCTTGTTCCATTACATTTGTTCAAATCTTTTGGTTCAGACAGTTCTTCCCATGAGTCAGGTTTCCTAACAGCTCCTCTTCTTCCAGTGAGAACCTCAGTTGTCTAAAAAAATAACAAATGTATGTTCGCTAGCTAACTGAAGGCTTCTGAAAAATTACATCATCTACAATGGAAAGAGAAAAGCATCTCATGCAAGACAACAAATTAAGGTGAAAAAAGGCCTCTTGACTATAACACATAAAGTTGACATTTAACATGGCATCAGTAGTCATGCTCACTTAAGTCAGTACAATATGTTATTTCATGTGTTTTTACCTATAATCCCTAATTATGGTTTCCTACTACAAATGTCGAATTTATTATGCATGTGTTTTTCAGCATTGAAATCAACACATTTTAGTTAAATGCATTTTGTG
Organism: Pleurodeles waltl; assembly: GCF_031143425.1. Lineage (NCBI taxonomy): Eukaryota > Metazoa > Chordata > Amphibia > Caudata > Salamandridae > Pleurodeles > Pleurodeles waltl. The sequence goes on from NC_090436.1 coordinate 847,074,451, forward strand.
TGCAAAGTGCGGAATTTCACTCTATCAACTCCCCCTTCTAATGTCTAGACATGGAAATGAAATTTGTACAGAGAGGATGTGATGCACAAGTGATTCGATCTGCTAGGAACAAAACTTAGAAAATTGATCAGAGTAAAACACTTCATGTTAATAATCTTAAAAATGCACAAAAATCTAATAAAGTGTGACTGATCACTAAATTCAGTTGGAAATCTGATACATTTTGGAAGTGTTTACAGAAGCATTGTCGTTTACTTCAGTTAGAGAGACCATTAAAGAAGATCCCTAGGGAGTATTTTGAGTTCCAGTTACCCTACACAACAGGAAGAGATTAGTTGGTTGACACAGAGGGGCATATTTATACTCTGTTTGCGCCGGAATTGCGTTGTTTTTTTTTACGCAAATCCGACACAAAACTAACTCCATATTTATACTTTGGCGTTACACCCGTCTAGCGCCAAAGATCTTGGAGTTAGCGTCATTTTTTAGCGTGGACACCTTCCTTGCGTTAATGATATGCAAGGTAGGCGTTCCCTTCTAAAAAATGACTCTGAGGCATGTGCGCCGTATTTACACTCCCGGGCAAAAATGACGCCCGGGAGTGGGCGGGTCAAAAAAAATGACGTCCAGCCGCTTTAGCGTAATTTTTTGACGCCTGGTCAGGGCAGGCGTTAAGGGACCTGTGGGCTCGGAAGGAGCCCAGAGGTGCCCTCCCATGCCCCCAGGGACACCCCCTGCCACCCTTGCCCACCCCAGGAGGACGCCCAAGGATGGAGGGACCCATCCCAGGGAACTTAAGGTAAGTTCAGGTAAGTATTTTATTTTATTTTTTTGGGTGGCATAGGGGGGCCTGATTTGTGCCCCCCTACATGCCACTATGCCCAATGACCATGCCCAGGGGACATAAGTCCCCTGGGCATGGCCATTGGGCAAGGGGGCATGACTCCTGTCTTTGCTAAGACAGGAGTCATTTAAATGGGGGTTGGGAGTCAAAAGAAATGGCGCAAATCGGGTTGAGGCGAAAATTTTGCCTCAGCCTGCCTTGCCCCATTTTTTGACGCCCAAGCTCCATTTTCCCCTACGCCGGCACTGCCTGGTGTAAGTAATTTTTTTTGACGCACACCAGGCAGCTCCACCGGCTAACGTCATTCCATAAATAAGGCACCCGCATGGCGCTTTGGAATGGCGTTACATTTTTTGACGCACAACTGCGTTGGCGCAGTTGTGCGCCAAAAAGTATAAATACGGCCCAAAGTTCTATAGGTTTCTATAAATGTGGTCAATGCAGGATGTGCAGATGGGGTCTAGATAAGACTAAATATTCAAGTAATGAAACTGATGAGAAATTTGTGATCCATATGAATATTAATTGTAGTACAAAATTTGTTGTATTCTTACTTGTGTGTAAATGCAACTAAATATATGTGAGAAGCACAATTAGGGCACTTACAGTTAGGATTGATGAACACTTGCGGGCCTTGAAACTAGGTGATACTAAATATCCCGTAATAGTTCATGCTATGGAATGTGAAGCGCAGAGATTAAGATGGTCATTATGAACATGGCAGTAACAACCGCCGTGTTCATGCTGGCGGTCAAAACACTGACTGCCAGCGACCCCGGAACCCCGCCGGCCAAATAAAGAACCTTTCTGTGGGCTGGCAGGTGGAAACATTGTTTCCGCCCGCCGGCTCACAGAAAGGCCAGGCCGGGACATTGACGGCGGCTCCACATGAAGCCGCCGTCAATGCCTCTGTGCGGTGGGTACAGCTGCACCCATCGCGGAGATCACGACCTGCGCGACCGGGCACTACACCGGGGCCCCTGCACTGCCCATGCCAAATACATGGGCAGTGCAGGGGACCCCAGGGGTGCCCCGGGGCACCCCCTCCCCCAGCCTTTCCCTGGCAGGACACACCAATATGGTATTTAATATGGTTGGTTTTCTATGGTGCTACTTTGATTCTGTCACAATTTTATCAGTGAAAATTTTATATTCAGGACAGTTTGTGTAAATGGAGATTTTGTTTAATTTCTAACAATGACAAAGTCATGCGGCGATACGCCTGAATAAGGAAACACGTTTTGACAAAGAAGTAATAAAGATCAGAAGTGTGACAACCGGAAACTGGGCTTGTGATGTGCTTTCAGTGGACTTTATATGCAATGTGTGCTCAAGGACACTTGTAATTCGATAAATGTGTCTTGTCCAGGAGTACACTCCTGGAATAACTTGTTCTGCTCCAGTTAATATCAGAACAGGTCATCCAAGAACTTCAGATGTACGTTCACTGCTACTTATCTAGTTTTGATGTGGTTTCTTCTCTTGTAAAAGCATAGTTTCCATTTCTGTTATCTATCTAATTTCAATCTTGGATATACAATTTTCTTTTTACACTCATTTTCCTCCTCCTTCTACGCATTCTTCAAAACATCTTTCTGTTTTGCTGCCTTATGAAACATGTGTACTCTCTTCTACTCTAAAGCTTGGATACATTTATTTTCTAATGGTTTCATTGAGCTTGTCAATTTCCATTCATAAGCCTTAACAGTGTGTAGCTATGTAGGGGACCTAAATAAAAAACAACCCTTAGCCTGTGGGTGTGAATTCATTCTTTTGTGAAGAGGAACTTCAGAAAGAATAAAGTCATAATTTGAAAAATATTATTCAAAATAATTCTGTGTACATAATAAACTAAGCAATATACTACATGTAACTGTGTATGAAACTAAAATATGATGGTAGGTCGTATCTTCTGTAGCTGAAACAGGTAGCTGTGAGCAAACATAGCAATCCTTAACATCTAAAGTGTTTGTATACGTTTGAACTATTTTTTAACGTGAAACCCCCACTCTGAAGCATCTATATATGAAGCCTTATATTTTCTCTCAACTTCTGCACATGCGGGTAGTGTAGGTGCAGATGTAGGTCTAAGTATTTATATTTCAGGTGTGATACTTATACCAACTAAGAGAACTATGAAAACTAATGTTATAAATATTAGGGTAACAGCAATTACTACTCTACGTCTAGCCTTGGTAAGGAAGCACATATTTGTCTGCAATCAGACCTTCAGTAGAATATATCATCAGGCAGACTTAATATTCTGCCCTGGTTTCTACCTGTGCAAAATAAGCAAAACTTGTAGGTGTTATTTTGATGTTATTTCATTCAACCTATATATAGCAATCTCCAAGAGGTATCCCTTGCCTGACTACATATTCTTCTAAGAATGTCAACCCTACTCATCTACTGAAGCCTTGGCCCTAGGGCAGGGTTCTTCAATGTCGGTCCTGGAGAGCCGAATCCATGCCAGGTTTTAGCACATCCACATTGAGATGAATGTAGTTATCTCAAAATCTGGCATGGATCTGGCTCTCCAGGACCGACATTGAAGAACTCTGCCCTAGGGAATTCTTCTAATTCTTTGCTATGTGCGTTGATTAGTTGTCACAATCATATTCAGTATTTCAGTCCACGAACAATTCCTAGATCAAAGGATCAGTTATTGCATGCTTGAATCAATCAGATATTGAATGTCAAACTTAATTATCGATTCATTTCAAATGTTTGTATTATGTGCCATGATAATGTGGCAATTAATGGCAGTTGAAGTGTTTCTGCTCACCGATCATTCAATTTATACGCTGTTGGATTAGGCACACTGTTTGTATAATAAGTCCATTCAGGTGCTGAATACTTGGGACAAGGTACTCTTGCACTCTTAGATCTCCTAGGTGTTTGTTGATTTTCTTCCATATCACTTAAACCACTAGATTTTGTTTCTACAACAATGGTTTGTGATATGCATTCAGCTAAGTCGTAAAATCAGAGTAATTCGGTTGCACCAATGGTGATTCTGCAGCATCCCCTTTATGAGGTCTCAGATCTTCATCTTCAGAGGATACTTCCACACCAATTTGGGAGATTTCAGGACTCTGAATAGGTTAGAAATTTGGATGAACATCACTCCCCGGTACTTCAGGAAGTACGAACACTGGAGGTCACAGACTTGGCTTAAATGTCACCACCTCATCAAGTGGGCACCTCACCCTTGGGTATGTGAGCTATGAATCCAGTTAGGTATCCCGCCACATTTCACAGCAGTGTTGGTAATTAGGATCACCTGATCAGGCCCTTTCCCCTTGGCTTCAAAAAAGATTTTAAAAAATACATTTTCATTAGGACTCAGTCACTGGGGCTAAGATTGTGGCAGTGTTCCTCACTTGGGATGGCAGTGGCAGCTCCAACCTGGTGGGAGACAGAAAGTACCACATGAGCCAACCTCTTGCAGTAGTTTAGTATCATGTCATTTGTGAGATTTACAAGTGTGTTTACAGGCACAGCAGATATTCGTGAACCAAGAGTATTTTGTGTGGTGATGATCCTGATCTTCTGTCAGGAGTGCTTCGGAGACTTACCAACACTAAGAGCAAGACATCTGGGTGGTCATTTTAGAGAAGTGGATGTGCATACTTTGGCCAAATGATATTTCAGTGTACCATTGAGTTGCTTGACTATTCCCGAAGATTCTGGTTGGTAACTACAATTCAAGCTTCGCTTCACTTGTAGTGTAATACACAACATTCAAAGGATCCCATTATTAAAATGAGACCCTTGGTCTGACTCCAGAAAAACTGGGAATCCGAACCTGGGCATCAGTTCTCGCAACAGCAGTTTGGCTACAGTCAGAGAGTCATTCCTCTGTGTTAGCTAGGCTTCCACTCATTGGGAGAAAATGGAAATTGTGATCAGGGCCTGCTCAGCCCATTACAAGCAGGCATTCAAAAAAATCCAACTGCATTCTGTTAAAGGGTCCTCCTCTACTGACGTGATTCAGGGTTACAGAGGTACTTCTCCGTGCATTAATTTGTTGACAAGTTACACAGCTGTGGCACAATTCCTCAGCTAAAGCTCTAAATTGTAATTTGAACCAAATCTGCCTAAATAATCTCACCATGGCAACCATTCCAATGTGTGTAGGGCCATGAAAATATCTCACCATGGGGAGTAACAGGCTATCACACAACACAGGTCTTCCTTTAGCTAAAACCCAAATTCTATTTGCATTGTTAACACACCCTGCTCTGATTCATCCCTGCTATGCCTCTGACACCTCTAACTGTAATCTCTTGATTGCTTCCCAAATATCAGCTACTGAAAACAGTGTTAAAAAGATGATGTCCTTATTACATTAATTTGCATATTCTTGTTAAATGTGCTTGCCACAATTGCAAAATACTGAGTAACTTAATTAGCAGATTTGTTTCTAACAGTCACGTTTCTGCTACTGTGGGCTACACATTTAACATCTGCAATTTTGTGTGGCATTTGTAAGGCTTCCAACAGTTTCATCACATATTCTCCATTCTGGGTAGGTGATTCAGATGAAGTCATAACTGTTCAAAATCATGGGCCACACCAAAGCCATATTGACTATTGGTAAATATTGTCATCTGTAACAGCTCTCAAGGGTAACATGCTCTAGTAAGGGTGACTAATTCTGGCACTTGAGTAATACCTGGAAACCAGGTGACTTTTACCACTTCCTGAATTGTACAGACAGCATAGGCTACTGTTAAATTTCCCTTACGTCATGAGCCATCAGCAAAGATTACACAGTTGGGCTCATCCAGGTCTTCATCCTTAATATCAGGTCTTAGCTGGCATATGTCTGTGATATTGCGACAGTCAGGCTCAAACTCTTCTCCATCAATTTCATTTTCAGCAATGGTGACAATGTAGCTGGATAAAGATTCAGACATCTTTTCATTGTTAAATATTCTGCTTCAAATATCAATTATTCTTAATTTGTAGGTCTTCTGTTCATCATGTGTTGGGTCCTAGTTCGAATGAGCAACATTTTCACAGAATGAGAGGCCATCTCCGTAAGAGGATGTCACATGACTATACTCTCATGTCTTATAATAGTGACACCAACTGAGGCAACCACTTTAAGGCAGCCAGGCAGTCCCAAGCCGACAGGGTCAAGGGTACTTGAAAAATATGCCACAGGTCTTCAAGAGTCCCCATGCAACTGATTAAGCAATGAGAGAGTGCAGACCTCCCTCTCAGCACAAAAAGAAGTTAACATTTTGCTGTAATCAGGAATTCTCAGTGCCTGGGTCCAACAGACACTTTCTCTCAGCTTTAGGAGTGCTTTTAAGCAATCATTGTCCCATGGAAGCAGATCAGAAACATCTTTGTGTGTCAGCATCAGTAAAGGCTTGGCTACTAGGGAAAAGTTGGGTATCCACTGTCAACAGTAGCCCACCATTCCCAGACACATTCTGACTTCTCTCTGCGTTCTATGTGAATTCATTTTCAAAATGGTGGCAATTCTCTCTTGTTACATCTTCCTTATTCCTTTCCCAATGGCCTCTTTTAGGCAGTATGCAACCTACTTTTAAAATCAACATCTTCATCATACATTTGAGACTTGACACCTTCCAGTGTAGAGTAAATTGTGCAATTTAATTTGCACAAATGATCCCTCCCTAACAGATTTACCGGTCTTGAATCACACACAACAAACTGCTAGTCTCCTTCACATGAGCCTATTTTTGCAGGCACCTTTTAGCAACAGGTTTAGTTATCTGCAATACCTATAACTTGGATCTTCTTTCCCAAGAGGGGTAGATCAGGAACTTTCACTACAGTAGAACGGGTAGCTCCAGTGTCGAACAGGCATGACGATTGGTAGCCATTTACCTCACCTTCTACAAATGGACGACTCTCATCTAGCTCCAAGACTATGCCAAGTACACAATCTTCCTCCATCCTCAGCACCATTTTTGTGAATTATTGGAATCAAAGCTCTCATTCGCGAACATAGGAATTGTTGAAATGGAATTTGATTCTGGAAAGGATTTGGGTATGATCTTGGTGTGTGATTCGTATTAAATCTGGGGTTACCTATATTTTGTGGGACCATCTGAGCTTGTGGGACCTATATCATTGGAACTTGTGACTGATTTAGAGTTTGCATTTGTTGAGCTGAGACTTGAACTGGAGCATTCTGCATTTGAATTAGAGTCAGAGTTTGCATTTACCCATCACCACTTACTCTATTAGGGTTCTGTCTACATTCCTTCTTCTAATGCCTGAGCTTGTTACAGTAATGACAAGGTGTCAATCTCTTCAAAATTGCAATATTTACTCCTGAAATTGAATCAACCAGATCACCTCGACCTCTTCCATGAGGATCATGAACTCCATCTTGCAACATTTGACCTCCACTCTGGTAACTGACACCCTTCGGTCCACCAACATTTCCTAAATATAGCTGATTTTGAAACCTTCCTGAGCCAGCTTTGTCAGGCTAACAAACTTCTATTTAAGTCTTTTCTGCTTGATCTCCTGTTCATCGCTATGGTGCTTATGATACCTCATGATTACTTCTAGCAGTTTTGTCTGCCAGCAAACCACATTCTATTGTATGTGTATAGTGTTCTCTAGGCCCAATCCAACAATAAACCGTGACACGAAACGTCCCATATCTCCCCTATCAGGATTTTCTTTTTGACTGTGTTGTTTAAGCACCTGTAATAATCATCCATAATAGGCATGTAGCAATGTCTTATGTTCCTGAGTCTTTCTATTGGTTTTTAACCAATCAATTTCCCTTGCTGGAACATTTCCCTTTAGGAAGGCAATAACCTCATTGTACTTTGGCCCATATTTATACTTTTTGACGCAAAACGGCGCTAACGCAGTTTTGCGCCAAAAAAATTAGCGCCGGCTAACGCCATTCTGAAGCGCCATGCGGGCGCCGTATTTATTGAATGGCGTTAGCCGGCGTTAGCCGACCGGCGCTGCCAGGTGTGCGTGAAAAAAAACGACGTACACCAGGCAGCGCCGGCGTAGGGAAAAATGGCGTTTGGGCGTCCCAAAATGGGGCAAGTCAGGCTGAGTCAAAAAAATCGTCTTAACCCGATTTGCGCCATTTTTTTTGGGCGCCCAGACGCCATTAACATGACTCCTGTCTTAGCAAAGGCAGGAGTCATGCCCCCTTGCCCAATGGCCATGCCCAGGTGACTTATGTCCCCTGGGCATGGTCCTTGGGCATAGTGGCAAGTAGGGGGGCACAAATCAGGCCCCCCTATGCCACAAAAAAAATAAAAAAAAATACTTACCACAACTTACCTTTTCTTCCCTGGGATGGGTCCCTCCATCCTTGGGTGTCCTCCTGGGGTGGGCAAGGGTGGCAGGGGGTGTCCCTGGGGGCAGGGGAGGGCACCTCTGGGCTCATTCTGAGCCCACAGGTCCCTTAACGCCTGCCCTGACCCAGGCATTAAAAAGAGGCGCAAATGCGGGGTTTTTTGCCCCGCCCACTCCCGGGCGTGATTTTTGCCCGGGAGTATAAATACCTGGGAGTCATTTTTTAAGACGGGAACGCCTAACTTGCATCTCATTAACGCAAGGAAGGTGTTCACGCAAAAAAATGACGCTAACTCCATGAACTTTGGCGCTAGACGCGTCTAACGCCAAAGTATAAATATGGAGTTCGTTTTGCGTCGAATTTGCGTCGAAAAAAACGACACAAATTCGGCGCAAAAGGAGTATAAATATGCCCCTTTGTATTTACCGTAGGCAATGGTGCATGGTTATGTGGATCCCTTGGGGGCTCTGTGCACAGCTATTGCACAGTTAATTTACACTCAGCCCATAGATCACTCTGTACCATAATGTTAAAAAAGGAATTCAAATCTGTGTACAAAACCTTTGAAATTTTCACAAACCAGTCAACCTGTATATACCATAGAGCAAGGTTCTCTCTAAGTTTAGGGAATCTGTTTGTGAATGTTGCAGGATCACCTTGACTCCATGGCACATGAACATATCCCCCACCCACTGTCTTCCTCATAGGGAAAATAAAAGTCTTATCCTCATTCGGGGCTACTGGAGGTGGTTTACCATCTACCTCTAAAGTGTTTGGCTGCTTCTTTTTATTTCCCTGCTTTCACCATTTGCTTTCTAATGTGTCACACTTTCAAATGCATTTAACCCTTAACCATTTCAGAAATGTGTAGCTTCATTCCTGAGGATCGCATAGTGACAATTGCTACATTATCCAATAGTGCTCTGAAACTTTTCTTTAAATAAATACTCTTAGTGAGATCTGCTTCATACTTCTCTACCAATTTGGTTAATTTATCATGCCTAGTAGCCACACACCATGTAATTTCCCTACTGGGTATATCAGTTAATTTTACTGGTACTGATTCAAATGTGAAGTATCTAAACATAACCTAATGATTTCTTCTAGTTATACGTTCCATTCTGGTATTTATACGGGTCTCAATCCTTCCTTGGCCTGAGGATGGCCTGTCTGTATCTCCTGTTTCCCTGTTCTCAGGAGTTCCTCAAAGAGCAGAGGTAATGTTTTATTATTGAATAATCCCATTTCGCCTGAACAATTAGAGTCATAAAGACAAGTTTTCCATATTCTCTTAGAGATTGAACATTTTGATGGCAGAGCTTAAGCAACAATCTGTGAGTTTTGTGAGATCACGATAAACCTTGTCACGGATTCTGCTCCTACAGCTCCTGGAACAACAGGATTTGAAGCAATTTTTACTGGTGTGAATACAACAGCAATTGCTAATATCTGAACTGGTGCAGGCACTATAACAACAACACCTAAAACACCTGGAGCAATTAGAGTAGTTGCTGTGTCAGCAGGTGCAGTTTCAATCAAAAGAGTTGGGAGTGTCCCTCAATGTGAATTATATTTGGATCAACAGTGCCTGTTTCAATTGTACCACTAGATGTTATTCCACTGTCTGAATCTGATGATAGGGCAACTTAAAGCAGTGGATGTGAGGACAATAGAGCATCCAAAATATTAACCCCAGAATCACTTTCAGTATAAGTTTTCCCTGTAGTATTGTCATCTTAATTTCTCTGCTTTCAATTCTTTTTAAACTTTTCTGTTGTCAATGGTGGCAACATTCTACATCCCTCAACTACCCATTTCCTCCATCTATGCTGGTCTTCATTCAATTTAGCATCAGCGTAATTCAGTATCTGCTCTGTTCTGATATCTTTCTTTCTCTTTGATGTAAGCTGCACATTCCCAGGTGTTTACTACCTTAAATTTTCAATAACCTTTAGATCAAAAGTACCACACTGTGGAAATCTTAATGCTCCCTCTTTTTCGGTGATCTTGTACCATTGACAAAGCGACAAACATGTATGAAGCTTTCCGTTTATCGCCATATCATGACCTGACGTACCTCCATGTGGAGCCTCCTCATGGTCAGGGACTCACACATCATACTTCAATAAATCTCTAGGGGGCAAAAAGCACTATGGCCCTTATTATGACCCTGGCAGTGAGTGATAAAATGGCGATAATACCGCCAACAAGCTGGCGGTAAGTACCGCCAAATTATGACCATGGCGGTGATAACTCCCATAGACAGCCATTGTACCACACCAACAGCCAGGGTGGAAACAGCACTCACCACGGGGGTAGCCATCACCAGCCAGGCGTGAGCCAAAGTACTGCCCACCATATTAAGACACTGCAACCCTCCACCTTTTCCGGCGCAGTACCAACGCCAACAAAAGCCTGGCGGAAGCAGAGCTCAGATGTGAAAGGACTCATCATTGGAGACACAGGGAGGAACTATGCCGCCATGGAACCTGAACTGCAAGACTTCCCGATGATTTTCTACGTCATGCTCCACCTGGAACACCAACGCCGATAAAGATGACGACGGTGAGTACAGCCGCATAGCACACAAGGGAGGGCGAGAGGAAAATGAGAGTGATACACACACACACACAACACACACCCGACACACACACACATGTATGATAAACACAATCAGCTGCACACGTAAACTAATCACACACAACACACGGCATGATAAAACACGGACCATAATGCTGGAGTAACGACAATGTATTAGCATAGCAAAATTCACCACAAGAACCAAATATGTACAAATGTCCATAAAGGGCCAATGCCCAGTCCAAAGTCATGAGGGCACACAAGGCCACAGGGTACAGTCCAAGGCCCAACCTGTTTCCTGACACAGTTGGAGAGAACACTGCAGGGGCATCATTTTGCAAGTGGGAAGGCACCTCAAGGGGATGGGAGGAGGGCACCTCATCCGAATACGGGAACGTCCCCACTGGTTCTGGATGGGGCAACATACCCATTGCTTTGTCCTGGGGAGTGCAAGGTCACGGTCTCTGGAGTGGGTGACTCGCCCATTGGTTCTGGAGGGGGCAACATGCCCATTGCTTCGTCCTGGGGAGCGCAAGGCCACAGTCTCTGGAGTGGGTGACTTGCCCACTGGTTTTGGCGGGGGCAACATGCCCATTACTCTGTGCTGGGGAGTGCAAGGCCACAGTATCTGGAGTTGGTGACTTGCCCACTGGTCGGGAGGGGGCAACATGCCCATTACTCTGTGCTGGGGAGTGCAAGGCCACAGTCTCTCAAGTGGGTGACTTGCCCACTGGTTCTGGAGGGGTCAACATGCCCATTAGTTTGTGCTGGGAAGTGCAAGGCCACAGTCTCTCAAGTGGGTGATTTGCCCACTGGTCCTGGAGGGGGCAGCCCTTCACAGCAGCCCCTGGAGGGTGGCCTACTTGGCGTCCGCCAGTGGTGATGGCTGCACTGTGGTGGTGGTTGGAGGAGCCTCCTGGGCAGCCCCTGCACTGTCCAATATCTGCACTTTGGTGGTGGTTGGAGGAGCCTCCTGGGTAGCCCCTGCACTCCCTGATGGCTGCATTGTGGTGGTGGTTGGAGGAGTGTCTTGGGCAGCCCCTGCACTCCCTGATGATTGCATTGTGGTGGTGGTTGGAGGAGCCTCCTAGGCAGCCCCTGCACTGTCCAATATCTGCATTGTGGTGGTGGTTGGAGGAGCCTCCTGGGCAGCCGCTGCACTCTCCGATATCTGCACTGTGGTGGTGGTTGGAGGAGCCTCCTGGGCAGCCCTTGCACTCCCTGATGGCTGAATTGTGGTGGTGGTTTTAGGAGCCTCCTGGCCAGCCCCTACACTTCTTGATGGCTGCAGTTTCACAGTCTGCGGTGGCAGCCCTGTGACAGCTGGTGGTGGTGGGGCGGTGTTAGCCTGACAGCTTCCGCTAATGTAGAGTGCCTCGCCTCCTCCTGTCCGTGGGTCGTGGATTCCTTACCCTTCCTGGCAGGGGTGGATGGGCTCTTCTCCTCTCTGCCTGGTGGTACACAGGCTCCTTCCCCTTCTTCACAGCTGGTGCAGGATCCTTCCCCTTCTTCACAGCTGGTGCAGGCCCTTTCCCCTTCTTCACAGGTGGTGCAGGACTCTTCACATTCTTCCCTGGTGGTGCAGGACTCTTCCTTTTCTTCCCTGGTGGTGCTGGCTCCCTTCCTTTCTGTGTTGTAGGTCTGGTATCCTTACCACCACAAGTAGGTAGTGCTACCACTGTCCCCGTGGACTGTTTGGCTGAGGTGCTGGGCTGTGTCCTTGGTACCCTGCCCCTCCGTGCAGGATGGGGGGAGGGGGAGGGAAGAGGTGAATTTGGGAAAGGAAAAGCTTTTTATGGATGTTGGGGTGGGAGGAGGGAGGAGTAATGGGAGTGGAGGATGAGGGAGTGGTTGTTGGAGGTGTATGTCTGCTGGATTTGGGTGCATGGCTGTATGCTGATGTGAGGTGGATGGCTGTTGGGTGTCTGAGTGCTTGCGTTTGTGTCCCTCAGGAGGGGGGGACAGACACGGTGGGAGAGAACACAGGGGGCGCATGCATGGTTGTTGTTGAGGTGTCTGCCAGTGAGGTGAGTGTTCTACTTGGTGTGGTGATGCTGATAATGGATGTAGATGCAGTGCATGCAGGTGTGAGTGTGGACATGACTGGGAGGGAGGTGGAGGAGGAGGAAGAGGGAGAGGCAGTGGAGGCAGTAGATGTTGTCGTGTCTGCAACTGTATGGTGTTTGTGTGAGTGCCTGTGAGATGAAGTGTGGTGCTTGTTGTTAGAAATGGGTCTTTGGTTGGCAGTCAGGTTACCCCCTGTCCAAGCAAGGACCCTCACACTAGTCAGGGTAAGTCACACACAATCCAAATTATCCTGTGCCCACCCTCTGGTAGCTTGGCACTGAGCAGTCAGGCTTAACTTAGAAGGCAATGTGTACAGTATTTGTGCAATAAATCATCCAATAACACAGTAGAACACCACAAAAATACACCACACAGTGTTTAGAAAAATATAGAATATTTATCTGGTAAAATGCAGGTCATAACGATTAAGATGCAATAAGTATTTGTTGAAAATATCACTATAGGAATGATATAAAGGGGCATATTTATACTCCGTTTGCGCCGAATTTGTGTCGTTTTTTTCGACGCAAATTCGACGCAAAACTAACTCCATATTTATACTTGGGCGTTAGACGCGTCTAGCGCCAAAGTTCATGGAGTTAGCGTCATTTTTTTGCGTGAACACCTTCCTTGCGTTAATGATATGCAAGTAGGCGTTCCCGTCTTAAAAAATGACTCCGATGCATATGCGTGGGATTTATACTCCCGGGCAAAAATCACGCCCGGGAGTGGGCGGGTTTAAAAAACCCGCATTAGTGCCGGATTTTAACGCCTGGGTCAGGGCAGGCGTTAAGGGACCTGTGGGCTCAGAATGAGCCCAGAGGTGCCCCCCCATGCCCCCAGGGACACCCCCTGTCACCTATGCCCACCCCAGGAGGACACCCAAGGCAGGAGGGACCCATCCCAGGGAACATAAGGTAAGTTCAGGTAAGTATTTATTTTTAATTTTTTTGTGGCATAGGGGGGCCTGATTTGTGCCCCCCTACATGCCACTATGCCCAATGACCATGCCCAGGGGACAGAAGTCCCCTGGGCATGGCCATTGGGCAAGGGGGCATGACTCCTGTCTTTGCTAAGACAGGAGTCATTTCAATGGGGGTTGGGAGTGAAAAAAAAATGGCGCAAATCGGGTTGATGTGATTTTTTTGCCTCAGCCTGACTTGCACCATTTGTGGACGCCATACGCCATTTTCCCCCTACGCCGGGGCTGCCTGGTGTACGTCGTTTTTTTTAACGCACACCAGACAGCGCCGGCGGCTAACGCCGGCTAACGTCATTCAATAAATACGGCGCCCGCATGGCGCTTCAGAATGGCGTTAGCCGGCACTAATTTTTTTTACGCAAAACTGCGTTGGCGCAGTTTTGCGTCAAAAAGTATAAATATGGGCCAAAGTGTCTTTAGTCTCTTAAAAGCAATAAATGTCTCTTGCTAGCACAAAGTACCTGGTTTGCGTTCAAAATCTCTGCAAGGAACTGCAGAGGAGGAGATGCGTGGAAAACAGGGAGGTGTGCGCCGATTTCTCGGGCTGCACACGGCGATGCACCATTTATTTTTCATGCAGGGAAGGCTCTGTATTGATTTCCGGCACTTGTCTTGTATCCTATTTGGGTTGCAGGGTTTTCGTATGCACTGAGGACGATGCATTGAAATCCGGCACTGACAGGACGAAGTCACAGGGGATGTGTCGATCCGGTAGGCGTTGAGTGGAAATTTCTACCACACGGCAGGCGCTGCGTTGATTCCTCTCAGGAAGTCGGGCTGTGTCATTCCGGCTCAGGTGCGAGTCGATCCTGTGGGCCACGCGTCAAATTTCCGGTCGCTGTGCTGCCGCTGCGTTGATCTTCTCCTTGCGAAGTCGGGCTGCGTCATTCTGGTTTGGCGTTCAGTGAATTTTTTCACCGCGATGCAGGCTGTGCATCGATTTCCACCGCACAGGGAGTTCTTCTTGCAGGAATGAAGTCTTTTTGGTCCTGAGACTTCAGGGAACAGGAGACAAGCTCTATCCAAGCCCTTGGAGAGCACTTCTCAGCACAGCCAGAGAGCAGCAAGGCAGCAGGGAAACAGCAAGGCAGCAGTCCCTCACAGAAAGCAGTCAGGTGAGTCCTTTGGGCAGCCAGGCAGTTCTACTTGGCAGGTTGCAGGTTCTGGTTCAGGTTCTCTTCACCATGAAGTGTCTGAGTTGGTAGGGGCAGAGGCCCTGTTTAAATACCCAAATGTGCCTTTGGAGTGGGGGAGACTTCAAAGAGTGGCTTAGAAGTGCACAAGGTCCCCTTTCAGTTCAATCCTGTCTGCCATGGTCCCAGTAGGGGGTGTGGCAGTCCTTTGTGTGAGGGCAGGCTACTGTCCTTTGACATGTAAGTGTTAGGCCCTCCACCCTCCCAGCCCACGAAGACCCATTCAATATGCAGATGTATGCAAGCGAGGCTGAGCATCCTGTGTTTGTGGATTGTAAGGCACAGAAGGATTTAAGTGCAGAGAAATGCTCACTTTCTAAAAGTGGCATTTTTAAAATAGTAATATTAAATCCAACTTCGACAGTCAGCAGGATTTTGTATTACCATTCTGGTCATACTAAATATGATCTTCCTACTCCTTTCAGATCAGAAGCTACCACTCAAACAGTATATGAGGGTAGCCCTAATGTTAGCCTATGAAGGGAGCAGGCCTCACAGCAGTGCAAACCGAATTTAGGAGTTTTACACTATCAGGACATGTAAACTACACAGATACATGTCCTGCCTTTTGTCTACACAGCACCCTGCCAAATGGGTTACCTAGGGCCTACCTTACGGGTGACTTATATTTGGAAAAAGGGGACTTTTAGGCTTGGAAAGTACCTTTAAATGCCAAGTCGAATTGGCAGTGAAACTGCACACACCGGCATTGCAATGGCAGTCCTGAGACAGGGTTAAGGGGCTACTTAAGTGGGTGTCACAAGCAGTGCTGCAGCCCACTAGTAGCATTTAATCTACAGGCCCTGGGCACATATAGTGCACTTCACTAGGGACTTATAAGTAAATTAAATAAGCCAATTGGGTATGATCCAATGTCATCATGTTTAAGGGAGAGAGCATATGCACTTTAGCACTGATTAGCAGTGGTAAAGTGTGCAGAGTCCTAAAACCAGCAAAAACAGTGTCCAAAAAGTGGAGGGAGGCAGGTAAAAAGTTAGGGGTGACCAACCTAAGGCTGTCAGGTCTAAAGCTTGTGTTTGCCTGTGCCACTCTTGTGTGTTGCCTTGTGTGCATGCTTGTCTGTATGTGTGCCTGGGATGGGTTGCGGTTGAAGGGAGTGGGACGGGGAAGTGGTAGTTGGAGGGGGACAGTAGAAACAGGGACAATGGCTGCCATCAGAGAGGAGGCCAGAGCCTGACTCGATCTCTGTTGGGCCTCCAATCCACTGTGAAAGCCCTCCAGGAATGCATTGCATTGCTGCATCTTGGATGCCAGCCGCCGGATGGCATTCACAATAGTTGACTGCCCTACAGAGATGGATCTCAGGATGCCAATAGCCTCCTCACTCAGGGCAGCAGGCTGACTGGGGCAGGGCCTGAGGTGCCTGAGCTGAAGGAGATGCCCACCCTCCTGGGTGACCGGGCACAGGCAACTCGCTGAGTAGCTACTGGGAAGGCGGCGCTGGTACGGGAGGTGGCGGCTGTACCTGCTGCTGGGGTGGTCACAGAGGTGTCCACCACCACCAGGGAGCTCCTATCAGAGAAGTTATCAGTGTCTGTGTTGTCCCCTCCATTCTTCGCCGTGGTGCTCCCCTCACCCTCCATTCCACTGGTTCCCTCAGAGTCAGTGGACTCTGCCTCCAGGGTTATGTGGGATGCAGCTCACTATATCACTGGTGCCCCTGCTCCTCCACCAGATGATGCTAATGCACACAAGGACAGGATGACAAAACAAGAAAGGGGGGGGGAAAGACAAAGGATACACTGGGTCAATGACTGCACCAACACCACCGTTGTACACAGGGAACAGGCCTACGCAATATGCATTGCACTGCCAGTGATATGGCTAGTCACCAAGCCATGATGAGGAGCACACACCGCCAACTGAGGCATACCTGGGACCAACACAGCCCTGCCTAAAAGTGACTACTAACAAGCTAGGTTACCTGTATTTGCCATGCAACCATTACCCTTCAGAGGACCCACTCTGCATTGTCTGGCCTGGCCGTAGGGGCACCCATTAACACACAACCACTACCCGAATACCACCCCACTAGCCAAAATTTGTAATGATATCCACTGTACTCACCCCCTTGTGGCTGCTGTGATTCCCTCAAGTGTCCATCCAGCTCAGGGTAGGCCACCACCAGTATGCTGGCCATCTGGGGGTTCAGGGTCCGACGGGCACCCCTTCCTCGTTGGGAGGCCATCCCCAGCTGGGACTCCCCGGCCTTCCGTGCCCAGCATCTCAGGTACTCCCACCGTTTCCAACAGTGAGTGCTCCGCCTGACATAGACCCCCAGGGTCCTCACCTCCTTGGTGATGGCACGCCATATTCCCTTCTTTTCATTGGCACTGACCTGCAGAAGCAATAAAGACAGGAGAACACCATTAATCTAAAAGTCCAGGCTGTCACACACATGGCCCACCCATACCCGTTTCCATCACCATTGGCACACACATTGCTCAGCACACAACATGTACACCACCAACAGATAATCCCCCCTTACACAATGCCTTCACAAACATTTCCATGCATCCATACCACATGCATCGTGCCCACAGTGTACTCACCTGTTGATCTGGAGGCCCATACAGCAGTCTGTATTGGGGTAGGACCCCATCCACCAGTCGCTCCACCTCCTCCGAAGTGAAGACTGGGGCCCTATCCCCGGTCACACGGGCCATGGTAGGTTCCAGACACAGGTCACAGCAACACATGTAGTGTAGGTCTTCTCCTGTTGAAGGTCAGGAAACAAGTGAGGAATGATTTCGAAAATGTCGGTCATGTCCGCGGCGGTGTACACCGTCACTGCCGGCGTACATCCTCAATGGCCACTATACTCCATAGGGCCCAATGTTATCCAGTGAGGAATTGCATGGGGGTTCACGACCGCCTTTCTCCACGACGCCCAACGTCGGAGGAATTACCTCACTTCCCCCTGTCCCTCCACACAGTACAGGTGGTTACCATTTCAGGGGGGGTGAACAGGCCTATCGACAATTGCTGCATCATGGGATAAATAGGCACATCCTTTTAAATTTACACTGTCCCAATACATAATTGCATGATGTAGACTGCTCATGTGGTTTAGTTGTTCCATTTGTGACAGCCTACTCACTTTTGTGTCCCTTAGATACCTACCACTGTGGATGAATAGGAGATGGAGACATACCCCTGTGTACAGATACCTGGCGGACTTTGCTACACTATAGGACAGCCACATTATACTCACCTATAGCCTGGACAGGGCCACAATCACAGAGTTGTGTACCCAGTTGGAGCCTGACCTGATATCAGCTATCCGTCATCCCACTGGGATCACCCCTCTTGTGCAAGTTCTATCAGTGCTGTGTCACAGACAATGTTCTCAATCATGCTGGCAAGAGTCTTGTCTGCCCTGGTAAAACACATGTGCAGCTACATTGCTTTCCCCCAGGTCGAAGAGTTGGCCACTGTGAAGGCTGGATTCTCTGCAATTGGACATATCCCCAATATTATTGGTGCAATTGATGGGGACACATATTGCGTTTGCCCCCCGCCAGAATGAACAGGTGTAAAGGAATCGTAAGAGTTTCCACTCCATGAATGTGTAGATGGTGTGCCTGGCAGACCAGTACATCTCCCACGTCAATGCTAAATATCCTGGGTCGGTGCATGATGCCTTTGTCCTGAGTAATAGCAGCATCCCAAATGTGATGGCCCAACTACAGAGGCACAGGGTGTGGCTTATATGTGAGCCTTGGTCCCCACCCGGTGTATGTTAGTGTACGACTCTGATGTTAACCTTATAGGATAGTGTGTGGCTAAATGTTGTCCCTCAATGCCTGCAGGTGACTCTAGCTACTCAAAACTATCATGGCTGCTGACCCCCTGTGCAGAATGTCAGGACAAGGGCTGAAGAACGTTATAATGAGGCACATGGGCGAACCAGAAAGATCATTTAGAGGACCTTCGACCTCCTGAAGGTCAGGTTCAGGTGCCTCTATCTGACAAGTGGATCCCTGTGCACTCACCCGAGAAGGTCTGCCAGATAGTGGTGGCATGCTGCATGTTGCACAACCTGGCCTTCAGAAGCCATGTACCTTTTCTGCAGGATTAGGTGACTGGAGATGCCCCTTTGGCAGCAGTGGACCCTGAGGACAGTGAGGATGAGGAGCCATAGGATGAGGATGTGGACAACAGAACATCAGTTATCCGTCAGCACTTCCAAAGACACACAGGTGAGACGGTGCAACTTCACATTTCTATGACTATTGTTGTATTCTGTGTGGCAGTGGCATGCTGGCATTACCCATTTGTTACCTCTACTTACTGTCACCTATGGATTATCATTTTACAGATGTTGGTGATATAACAGCAATGTCCAGATGCGATCACTACAGCAAGCTACAGGTAATTCTTTCTTTGCTCTCACTATGTACAGTTCATTTGCAATGGATGTAGCTGTTCCATTCAATAAAAATTTTCAATACATGAAATACTAATAGTTGAGTTCTTTCCAAGGGTGTTCATTGTAGTGCTAAGAAATAGAGGGGGAAGTGCAATGGAATGGGGTGATGATGGAGGAAAGTCCAGGGTATTTTTTCAGTCTGTTTGTAGCACAGGTGCAGTGTCCAGGGGGCCATAGGAAGGGGAGCAAAGGCAGTTCAAGGTGGACAAGGTGACAGTGTGGGACACAAGGGGTAGAATTAGGAGAGCCTCATTTCTTGGCGGTGGTCTAGGCAATTGTCTCTGGATTCTGTCTGGGTCGCAGGGAACGTTTGTGGGGTGGTTCACCTTCTGCAGAGGGAAGGATGCTGGTGGCCTGTGGGTCCTGTGGTGGGGCCTCCTGGCCACTAGCAGCAGCAGAAGTGGAGGGCTGTTCAGATGACTGCCTAGTGGTATGGGCCTGCTGGTGTGCTGTCGCCTCCCTCATGATGTTGGCCATGTCTGCCAGCATCCTTCTATGGAGATCAGGGTGGTGTTAATGACCTGCAAGTCCTCGCTGATTCCCTGATACTGTCCCTCCTGCAGTGCCTGTTCACCTGCATGTTGTCTAGGATCTGGCCCATCGCATCTTAGGAATGTTGGTAGGCTCCCAGGATCTTGGAGAGTGCTTCCTGGAGATTCGGTTCCCTGGTCCTGCCCTCCCCTTGGTGCACCTGGTGCACAGCAGTCCTCCCAGTTTCCCTGTAGGCCTGTGCCCCTGTCCCTGAACGGTGTGCCCACTGCCACTGACCCCAGGTCCCTGATTTTCTTGGGTATGAGGTGTGGCCTGGGGTCCCTGTTCAGGTGGGCACTTTGCTGATTGACGCGTCCTGTGGCCAGAGGTTTGGGTACGTTGGGTGGGTACTGTGGTGTTGGTTCCTGATGGGGGAGGCTCTGTGGTGGTCTGTGTTTGAGCTTGGGTGACCGGCTGTCCAGTGGTCCCTGATGGGCTAGGTAGGTCCCCCAGATTCAGAAGTCCAGAGTTACTGCCATCACTGGGGGCCTCTTCTGTTGGGGGACTGGATAGTGGCAGTACTTCCTCTCCACTGACATTGGCTAGGGGACCTGTGGGGATGTAAGTGATGTAATATGCTTCAAGTGTATGACATTTGCACTTCCCTAGCTCCCCCCTAAGGTTGGTGTAGCCCTGACAGCTTGAGCTTGTGTATAGTGATGTATTGTGGGACTGTTAGTTTCCTTATGCTGTGCATGTTTTAGTGATGGATGTCCCTGCAGGGCTGGGAAGGGTGTCCATGCATTGGTATGGCATGCAGGGCTTGGCATTGGGGTTAGTGAGATATGTAGATGCAGTGTGTAGGATGTAGTGGAGTGATGGGAGTGAGGGTGTGAGATGGCATGCAGGTATTGAGGGGGGTATAGGTAGTATATATTGACTTACCAGTGTCCAGTCCTCCAGCTGCTCCAGCGAGTCCCTCAGGATCCAGTAATGCCAGTACTTGCTCCTCCCATGCTGTGAGCTGTGGGTGGAGTTGGGGTCCACTGCCAGTCCTTTGTATGGAGAGCTGCTATCTTGCTGCTATGGAACACACCTTCCCCCGTAGGTCATTCCACCTCTTCCTGATGTTGTCCCTTGTTCTTGGGTGCTGTCCCACAGCATTGCCCCTGACGATGATTTTCTGCCATAGCTCCATCTTCCTTGCAATAGATATCTGCTGTACCTGTGCTCCAAAGAGCTGTGGCTCTACCCTGACAATTTCCTCCACCATGACCCTTAACTCCTCCTCAGTGAAAAGGGGGTGCCTTTATGGTGCCATGGGTCTTGTGAGATGTGTGTTGGTGAGGGTGTGTTGGGTAACGTGGTGGGGTGTGTAATGTGGAGTGCGTGAAGGGTGTATGGGTGTAAGTGGTTTATGTGTCTAGTTGTCTCTGTGTTCTTCTTCTCAGTCTCCTGGTGGCAATTGGTGTCTGTAAGTGGTTGTGGGTAATGTGGGTGGGTGTTTTATAGTGGTGTGGGTGTGGTGTGTGCATGGGTGTCAGGTGTGTGTATTTGGTATAGGCCAATGTAGGGTTGTTTTGTATGTGGGTGTCCATTCTGAGTGCGGCGGTATGTGCCGCCAATGGTTTACCGCCATTGAACGTCCGCCGTGGTGATGGGTGTTGTTTTGTTGGCGTAACGGTATGGGTTTTGGGACCGTTACATTTTCACTGGCATTTGGTCTGGCAGATTTGTGTATGCAACTGCATTCTGTCGGATTGATGTGTGTGTGTCATAATATCGTGAACAGATATCCGCCACAGCGGCTCTATGTTGGCAGCCATCAGCATGCGGTAAGCGGGATTTACCGTCAGTCATAATGAGGGCCTATATGATTACAAAAGTTCAATAGTCAAATGAGCAAAGTTGATTCAATTATTTTCAATGTTTTTGTTCCATAGTTCAATACAGATCAATATTCGTATCCAATCTCAGCACAATCCTTTCCTTCAAGAACCTATCACAACACAACTTCTGATGACTCACCAACCAGTTCCAGTGCAGCACTTTGCACCAGTTGACCTATCCCAGTGCAGTACTCTTTGACATAAGTCTCACTCCTCACAGTGGGTCAACCTCCTTTACAGTTGTCTCATACTCTTAAGTTCCACAACTTTAAGCAAGCACAGTAAACAAAAAATCCTTGTCTGCTCCACTAAAGAATGTAAAGTAGTTCATTAAACAAGAGTTTAACTAGAATAACACTTTCAAATTCCATACACACAGATGTAATTTCGACCAGCAGAAATCACCCTGGCAGATGTATATTCCCCTTTGGCCAGTAGGCTCTACTAACATCAATCACTATTAGTACAATCGCAACAATCTATTGTGGCCCCTAGCTCAATTGTGTGTTCAATGGAACCCCCGAACGACACCACTAACCTTAGAATACAAAAAATACCAAAATACATCTTATCTATCATGGGATCTTGGACAGCTCCAAATCCAATAACAACTTAAACTGCTCAACATCAAAAGTGTGTGCTCATTTACAAAACTAAACCATAGACATCACTAAAACGCAAGACATACAACTTCAACACAATAACATAAACTCACTATAGACAACTGCAACTCACAACCCTATGGATACTCACACCTCCACCATTGCAAATGCTTTTTAAACTGCAAAACTCCTCCCATTTTCAAAGTTGGGTTATGGATTTTTAGGGACATGTGCAATTCTAAACTTGGTTAATTAGTTAATTTTGGCTTCTTTCCTCCTGTGACATTAACCATCCCTCTGCTACCACTCCCCGGACCAGGCATTCTTGTATCTTAATCATCAAGTATGATTATTAAATAACATTTGTCATTGGTCGTATGGACCATTGTTAGTCGACAAGGAGAGGTAATAAGGTGCAATCATTTGCATCAAACATCATGAACAATGAAGTCCAATTGGGTCTTCACAAGTATCGATAATGAGATTTCTAAGGGTTTTACTAACACATTTGTCAAATCAATTTATTCTTAGGGTAAGAACTAAATGTAGTCATAAGTGTTACAAATTCAAATAATCCATTAGTCGATATTTCAAGTCAAGATAAAGAACCACATTAATAAGAATTATTAACAATTAACAAAATGGAGAAAAAACAGCAAGAAAAAGGTAAAGTGCCAGTTCAGAAGCCCAAAGGACTTTGATGAGAGAATGAAAAATGCCTTGGCATGAATCCTTTAGCACACAAGCAATGGAAATTTGCAAAAGCTGGAAAGAATTCTCAGCTCAAACCAGCAGGCACCCAAATGAGGAAATTCAATCCATCAGATATC
The DNA here is from genome assembly GCF_031143425.1 of Pleurodeles waltl. Lineage (NCBI taxonomy): Eukaryota > Metazoa > Chordata > Amphibia > Caudata > Salamandridae > Pleurodeles > Pleurodeles waltl. The sequence continues at coordinate 847,097,680 of NC_090436.1, forward strand.
CTGTCTGCATTATTACAAGTGCATTAGAATAAAATGCACATATAAGTAGGTGGACAGGATATCCTTCATGTCTGTGACAGAGTACATCTCCACCAGAATCTAAATCAGGCCCTCAGTGCATTCCAGTAGTTTAGTTTTATGATCAGTTGTGGGCAGGCCTGTGTCTTTGTGATTTCCAAACAGACTGATAAGTCTGACTCGTTGTCAAATATGTGAGCAGGGAGGTGGGGTGGAGGTGGACGTCTCATATCAAGAAAAACAAAAATCAAGGACTCTAAAGGTATGAGGACTGCTACACTCAGCTACCTGTTAACCAGTGTGTAGGTTACCTTCTTTGATAACAAAGGGCCAAAATGGCCGGAGGAAATGCCCTGACTTTAAAGTGACCCACAGTTTATTTTTCTAAACAATCTACAACTTGCCCTGTACAAGGATCTCTAAACTGTCCACCAATTTGCATCAGCTGCCTGGGTCCTCTCTCATTTCTTTCATCTTAGGTACTACTGGACTTGACCTGTGTTGGACCTGTCCCTTTATGCAGGGTCATCACCACAATTTTTGCCTCCTTCCTCCTACTTTTTCTGACCTGAATTTGTTTGCTTTATGACTCCTGGCATGTTACCACTGCTAACTAGCGTTAAAGCGCTTATGCTCTCTGTCTAAGTTGTATTGGTGATTGGTTGATCCATGATTGGCACATTTGATTTACTACTGAGTCCCTAGTATAGTGCACCATGTGTGCCCTGGGCCTGTAAATCAAATGCTACCACTGAGCCTGCAGCACTAATTGTGCCACCCACATAATTAGCCCTGTAAACAGGTCTGGGACCTGCCATTGCAGTGTCTGTGTGTGCAGTTTTGCACTGACAATTTGACCTTCCAAGTGTACCCACTTGCCAAGCCCAACCCTTCCCTTTTACTACCTGTAAGTCACCCCTACGGTAGGCCCTGGATAGCCCCAGGGGCAGGGTTCAGTGTATTTAAAAGGTAGGACACGGACCGGTGTGTTTTACATGTCCTGATAGTGAAATACTGCCAAATTCTGTTTTCAGTATGGCATACAACCGTGACCTTCATCTCTGCAGTTCCTTTAGGCTGTATGCAGAGGCGAATGATTAAACTCGCAAGGGACCCAGAGGAGGAAATAATAATTTGGGTGAAGGATGTATTGCCTTACCCAGTTGAGGAAGAGGATGATACAAATGGATTTTTACATACTGTGCATGTGAGGAAATTTGGGGATCTAATTGAGAAGATGTTTGTTGGAAGTTGGAGCTGATTTTTTCTTATAGATGTGTCCTACCTATAAGTCCAGAGGAAGACCCGTTTTGGAGCTCAGTATTGGCACTAGTGTTACTATTGGGTTGAAACGTTGACGATAAGGTTGTAGCCTGGATTGGTTTATGGAATTAAGTGAAGGACAAAATTGGGGATTTTAACCCGGACATAAACAAGTGCTGATTCAATTGGGGGAATGGTCAACCAACAGACTTTTTGAATTTACTGTGTTAATGGATATGTGGGAGATTGGTTGTCGATTTCTGTGTTTCTAATCATGAGCACTTTACCTTTTGCACTTTTTCTATCCTTTTCTTTGTCTTGATATGGTAGGACGTTCTATAAATATATAATAAAGTATTAAATAATTTTTAATATGGAGTAATTGATGTACTCTTAATGTTTTTGTGTCTATGATGCATGCTTGGAAATTAGTTTTAGAAAGTGGGCATTTTCTTGCTTAGCCATTCTGTGCCTCTGCCTGCCTGTGGAATCCATGTCTGGGTCAGAGTGACAGTTGGGCTGTTTGTGAATTCCCTCTAGACAGTGACACAAAGGGAGGTGAGGTGTGTCTTTCATATCCTGATGAGTTTTCCTGGGCTAGAGTGTGGAGGGAGCTGACACCTGTACCTAAAATGGCTGTGCCTGTTCTCATACAATGCAGCCTCCAGCCCCCTGGAGTGTGCCTGGGGCCAGGCCTTGGCAAGGCAGGATCTTGTGAACAACAGATACTTTCCTTTGAAGGTTGCCTACTTCAAAGGCAGAAATGAATATAAGTAGTGGACCCAAAACCCCAGACTCTTAGATTACTTCTGGATCGAGAGGAACCCCTGCCAAGGAGAAGAGTTTGATGCTTGAGGAGGAACTGCCACTCCGACTCTTGCTTTGCTGTGTTGGCCTGCTTCTTCTGTTTCTGCCTTAATAGGAAAAGGACTGGACTTTGCTTTCTGAAATCCTGCTTGTGAAGTGTCTCTAAGGGCTTGGACTGAGCTTGCCTCCTGTTAAGAAGTCTCGGGGACAGCAAAGACTTCACCTACCAGCCTCTGGGGTTCACTTGCTGTGGATCCTAACTCGCCAAAAACAAGAAAAAACAGTTATACCAACTCCGGACCATGCCAGGACCGATGCCGCTTCCTGAGTCCGCAACGCCACTTGCAACCGAAGCCGTAGTCCCCACTGGAGCGCAATGTCCCCACCTGATATTGCAGTCCTGACATCGCAGCAGCCCCGCTGACGTGTCATGTGACTCATGAGTGCCATGTCACTGACATCCATGACACCTGACACCGCTGCAGCATCTGCAGCCCCCTTGCGTGACCCTGTGAGGTCACCCTACCACGTCTTGACCCACCAGACATGAACCCTACCAGAGCGCAAGGAACCGACGTTTCACACTGCCACCACATCACCTCCCCTGCTCTCAGTAAGGAACCAACGCCGCACCGGATCCAGCGATGTCTCACCTCTCTGACTCTGTGCACAGGCTTGTTTCTTCATTAACAAAGGTACTGTACCTGGGGGTCAGAGTAACTCCATTGACGGCACCATTGGCATTGGATTGTTGGCAACAACTCTGTCACAATGCAGTGAGAACACCAACTTGAAGCATTTGTGTTTCTAAGCGCTATACTAAAGTTTAACTTTTAAAAAATCATAACTTTGCTTGGGTATGTTGGATTTTTTTTTGTTTTGGTCTTGTTTTACTCAGATAACTATGGCTATTTTTCTAAATTGGTGTGAAGTCCTTTTGTGGTGTTTTCACTGGGTTACTGTGTGTGTTTGTACAAATACTTTACACATTGCCTCTGAGATAAGCCTGACTGCTTGTGCCAAGCTACCAAGGGGGTAATCAGGGGTTATCTTAGCTCTGTATCTCCCGTACCCTGACTACAGTGAGGGTCCCTTCTCGGACAGGGTGTAAACTGAATGCCAACTAGAGACCCCATTTCTAACAACCACATTTGACTTTGAAGTAAGTGTGATCAGGATCACTTGCTCCACACATACTTCAAGCACAACTGTGACTCATATACCAATACAAATGCACAATTCTGATCACAGAATGATGGGTGAGAGACCTGCTTGTAGGGATGGGGAGCCAGACAATTGAAAAAGGTGGGTGATTCTGTTAAATCCTCTCCCTACCTGGTGACAGGGCCTGCCTGATTACAGATATCTGACTTCCTGTCATCTGTGTCTGCACTCTACAGTCCAGTGAGGTAACAATCTCCACACTTGTGCAAAGAGTGCATATGATGTGTCCCTCCTATCTCACATCCCCTCTCTGGGTCTCACTCCTTGTAACAACAGGCCTCAGTACACAGAGATGATCGTCGTGTGTACAGAGATGAGGGTCCAAACCCTACATGTTGCTATTGTGAATAGGGCAGGGTGGCACACTCTTCATATTCATGCAGAGGGACTTTTCAACACTCCAAAATCCTCTCTGCCATCTAATTAGGTAGTAACAAAACAACTATAATTGGGTTGTACCGAGACCTTATGCTAAGAGGCCCAGGAGGCACTACAAATGCTGCATTAATGACAGCTAAACCTCCAGATCCTCGAGGTACTCCTTAGACATGGAGGAATATATTGCAAATATATAGCTTGATGGCAACACTTGTAAATTTTACAGAGGTGATTAAATGTTTTCGTATTATGCAGCTACTTCGACTGTTAAACGGGCACTGTAGTTTTCAATGCAAGACCTACATATTACTGCCCAACACCGCCAAGTCTGTGTGACGTAGAGGTAACCTGCACAACAAACCAAGAGAGCTGCATTCACGAGGGCTCACGGGTGACAGGTGGATGGAAAAGCACAAGGACACATGCCTTGCAGGGAAGCTCACAAGAAAAGGAAAATCAATACATCATTTTTAAAGGTTATTGCAAAAAATGCTTATGGCACTTCCAATCTTGTCACAAAGGCTCCAATTAGAACGCCCCATTATTCTATGTCAAATGCTCACAAAGACATGCGGAGAAAGAAGGTACACAACCATGTTACCCTTCCTGCAGCTGAGTATGAGGAATTTCTTTGTTAGCGTTTGAATGTAGATAGACAAAAGCATGAAGCTGTCCATAACAAAATCAAAGCACATCAAATCCTATAGATGTGTATTGGACATAATTCATTTAGAAACGTTCATTGGCATATAGGTTAGAAACTAGGGCCACGCCGATTATTCTCATACGGTGAGTTTCACTTTTAAATGCATTCATTTAAATTTGTAATTGCTAAATTACGAAAAAAAATTGAAACGATAAAAACTGTCCATTTTTAAAAACGTGTTCTCAATTTAAGAAGAATATTTCGAATTCATTAAAGGTTAGCTAAAGTACCTACTTTATAAATAATTGCAATCCACAACTTTTAAAGTATAGATCACGAGAGGAAGCCCATATTTAATTGTGTGGAATTAGCACCAAAAATACCGTAGTATAGTAAAAACTAAAAACATATTTTTCAATGTGTTTAATTGTCAGTCAAGTCAGTCACTGAATGACTGTTTAATTGTGTTTGAGACCACCACACATAACTTTTCAAATGTAAGATTTGTTAACAATATTGTTGCCTTTAGCCACAAACACATTCATCCTGGGAGTCAAGCACACAAGCCTCAACTAAGCCATTCTATCGGAATCAATTTGCTACTTTCAGCTTTATATCAGTGCAGAGTACACCTTTCGTTCACCCTTAGCACAAAACCGTGGCTGAAGCATTGACACTGCATCACTTTTGTCTTTTCCAATGTAATGGTTCTCAGCTACAATTGCGATTACAATTCAGCAACAGACTCAACAAACAAAGAAAACAGACTTTAAATCGGTGTAGAAAGGGCCTAGAATGATTAGGAGGTGTCTCAATCCATTAAATATGTCCACAGAATCTATTTTCGAAACTATTGCTTTACATGAAACAGCTTCTTGGACACAACAGAGATGGTCCAATAGTTAAATAACGACTAGTATTCTATCACTTTTAAAAATTGTGGTAGCGGTAACTTTTTTTGCTACAGTGGGTTTTCAGCTTCAATATGACGCCTCCGTTCCATGGCACAGATCACCCTTCCCAAGGCTTTGAGGTATGTAATGGCTGCCGTACTCCAACATGCAGAACAGTACAGTTTTTTCACTATCGACAGTCAAAAAGTGAATGATATGAAAGCAAAATATAATGCTCCTTCTGGATTTCGTAATGTCATAGGAGTCCTGGACTGTACTCACGTGGCACTTATCTTACCAGAACAGTTACGCACCTATACAAGAACAGGTCCTGTTCCCAAGGGCCTAAACATGATTTTATATTTCTAAGAAATAGCAGAATACCATATACCGCATCAAGATGTCACTCAGAAAGGAAATAATTGTTAGGTGACTATAGGGTCACACAGATTCTCTGACTTTTCGTATGAGAGAATGCTTCAACATATAATATGCAGAACATTTTTAAATGTAATTGCATTTATATAGCACCTACTTCCCCCGATGAGGCATTTTAAGGTAGTAGGGTATGAGTGTAGTTGATATTTGGTTACTCTTGTGCTTTCAAAAATCCCAAACTTTTACTGCAAATGTTGTAAATAGAAGTAGATTAATATGGTTGGATGTGAATCATTAATCAGGAAAGCGCGAGGTGTCCCCATTTTGGGTGGACGAGTAGGTAGATTGAAGGGAGCGTGAAATGTAGCTATGAGAGACCGTACAAGACTGGGGCTAGTACAAGGAGTTAGAGGAAGGGGGCGAAGGAAGATTTGGGTGGAGAAATGGGAGTCTATGCAAAGGATGTGTGGCAGACAGGATGAGCGATTTTGAGAGTGCAGAAGTGTCAGATGGAAGGTTTCTGTTTAGAATTAGGAGTGCATGCAAAGGATGGGTGAGCGGTTTTAAGAGTGCAGGAGAGTTTTTTTTTTTTTTTTTAGTAACCCTTGAATACAAATATACAAACGTCCTTGCATGCAAAAACGGACACTGGAGTGCCTCTTTTGCGCTACGTAGTTTAAATGGTAGGTTAGCTCCAAAAGATGCGTTTTTTTCCTATTGCACTCTTCCTTCTTGATAGTGTATCATCAGATGCAATTGTTTACAGGTGCTCATGTAGCAAAGAGCCCTTATCACCCTGGTGAACTCAATCGTAAACTGAATTTTAGTTATCACAACTTTTAAAAAATGCCCATTTCACGAGGTTGAACGCTTTCCAGTATCAAGAAACAAGATGTGTATTGGTGTATCTGTTATTCGACGGTAATCAATAGCCTCAACGAGGTAATGCATATTTACACACATATCTCCGTAAAAGAGTCATCTGGGGATAAAACTGACCTAATCAGGATGGATAAGAAAAAAAATCATTCAGGACAATCTTACTGTGAGTATTTTCATAAATATCGTGTAATCTGAATGTAAAAGTGTGAATGGGCATTTTGGTCCACATAGTTCATACTTACGGCCTTGTTTCTCGGCATTTCCTTAAGTGGAAAAACATCCCTATCATGAATTGTTACATTCAATTCCAATTCGTTCTGAAAAGTCTTGCATGCTTCACCAAGTAGCTCATTTCTACCTCAGTCTTATAAGAGGGTAGTGCTGATATTGCTGTGCAGATTTCTTCTGTGTAATCCAATTAAATAGGGTGGTGCGCGAATTATGATTAAGGGTCTGATTTGTAGATTGTTGGAGAGGGTACTCCGTTGCAGCTGTGACAGAGGTCCCTCCCTGTCAATATAGAAATCAGCAACCCAAATTTAACTGAGGGCAGACCTTCAGTTTGGTCATGGCGGAGACTACTCCATCTCATCTGTGACCAAACTTCTCTGATGGCCTGATGGAGTAAGGGGAAATGGCTATATGCCTACCCACCCAATCAGGATGGGTGAACAAACAGCCATTTTGTTTACTGTCCATCACAGTCAGGCAAACTCTGGTGGTGATGGACAATAAAAAGCAAATAATGGTCTCCCGGCCCTGGGAGATGACTCCCACGGCAATTAAAGCATTATATTTTTGGTTCTAAAAAAAAAAACTGTTTGGTGAAATGCATTGACAGGAACTGTTGTGAAGGCACTTCATGCCAATGCGTTATAAATGGCTGCCTCCTTGGCACTCCTTTATAAATTTGGTGGGTGGCATCTCTACCATGGGCATACAATAATTGACTCCATCCAAAAGCGGAACAATGGACATCCTTCAAAATAGAAATCAGGACCTATGGTTATATTTATACTTTTTGACGCAAAACTGCGCAAACGCAGTTTTGCATCAAAAACTTTCACGCGGGATAATGCCATTTCTTTGCTCCGCCTGTGCATCAAATTTAACGGTGGCACAAAGCATGGGTTAGAGTCCTTTTTTTACTCTAACCATTGCGCTGCGTTGTAAAGCAAAACAACGTTAACTTGGAGAAAATGACTCTTATCCGGTTAGCGACGTTGCAAACTGGATATGCTCCATTTTCCACCTCATTAGCGTAAAAAATCGGCGTAAACGCAGCAGCCAGTGCTCAGGATCCCCAAAATGGATCCCAGAAGCCAGGTGAGACCCCAGGGAGACCCCACTCGACCAGAAACCAGCCAGGAGGACACAGACAAGACCCGGGAGAGGAAGAAGAAGAAAAGGAAGTATTGTTTCAGTGCAGAGGAGCATGAAATACTGGTCAGAGAGGTGACGGTACACCAGCATCAACTTTTTGTCACCTCAAAATTGCCAATTGGGAGGAGAGAGGCAATTTGGCAACAAATTGTTGACAAGATCAACAGTGTGGCAGAGGTCCGTACAACAGACACGGAGTGCAAGAAACACTGGCATGACAGCAAACTCAGGACGAAGGAAAAAATGGCAAGGAACTGGAAGGCAGCACTGCAGACTGGAGGTGGGAGCCAGCACTGCAGGAGGCCCTGGACGAGATGGAGGAGATGGTGGCAGCCGTCATCCCAGAGGATATCGTCACAGGAATCGCAGGGCAGGACAGTGCAGACTACCAGGAAACAACACATACACAGGGTAAGTTGCATGGGGGACACAAATGCCTAAATGAAACTGCAAGCGGGGGAGGTACCAACCTACTACACAATGCATGCCAGTCATGTAAATCAGGCAGTGAAAAGGGCAAAGGGGCACGGCACGGGTGCATGGGTTGTGCAGGGGAAACCCGGGGCACAGTACAACACTACACCAGCAACCTTTGCATGGGGGTACCCTGCCATGCCAAGGCTGTTGGAAAGGCAAAGCCAGTCCAGAAGGGTAGGGTAGAATGTCAAACTGGGCTGCTGTCACAGGACAGCTGGTATTGTCACAACGTGAACTAGGGGACACTTTCCAGTCTCAGGCCATTTCCACAAGTGGCATTTACCATTGACAACAGTTGCCACTACCACCTGTGCTGTGTGTGCTGGTCAAGTAGCAAATGGCAGTTAGGTTCCCATGGAACAAACACACTCAAAATAGAGGGTTCAGGATGGCAACATGATCAATCCCTTTCAACTCCTAACAAAGTGTAAATCCTGTCAAATGCTCATGTCTATGTGTGCAATAAACATCATGTATTGTTACTTACATTATAAAGTACGCAGCAGTAATGTCATACCCATGCTGCCCATTCCAGGGTCTACCCCATGGCTGTGTTACAATAGCTGCAATGCCACCTTGCAACAACTCAACTGTCATACTGCTAAAACAACAGCATTGAAGGGGAGAACATATGTGTCTAGCTAGTGAAACACACCCACACAGTAATAAGAGGAAATGGAACACTGCCAGGCCCATCAGTGCAATCCAATGTAGCACACATTCCCCAACATCAGCATTACACACTACCAATGCTGACACCTGTATCGTGCCATGCCAATGCTATACATAGTATATGCTAGGTCTCACCAACATATAGGTGGATGTGAAATATCAGAGACTGGGTCAGTTCCAGATTGTTAAGTGTGGTGCAAGTGGCATCAGAACACCCAAAGCCATTGCAAGGCCTCACCATGCTAACGGAAGTAGAGGGAGAATTGAGTAGGACAAGAAGGTGGCAACACACAATTTGGACAGAACCTACACCTAGAGGATGTGGCACAGACAATTCCACAAACTGCCCACACTACATGTGACATGTAGGTGGGGCATAGGCCTGTGAGAATGCTAATATTAATGACAGGAACAATGAACAGGAACCAAGATTACAATGACCCACTAATAGGAAGTCAGTGACGTCACATTACAACTGCCACAACACAAACATACTAATTGACATACTAATTGTACAATACCTCATTGCAGGGAATTATGGCTCTCCTGTGGATATGCCTTTCCTGGACTTTCCTGATGACATGCTTGACAAGCTGACAACCATTAGCCAGCAAACCCTCCAAGATGTCCTTGGAACCCTCCAGACCCCACATTCACTCGCAAGGAGGAGCACAGATGTAGCAGCCATCACAGAGGACCCAGCCACCACCCCAATAGTACAACCTGCCAGCTCAAACCCAGTTGAGGACTCTGATGACACTTGTACCATCTTTGAGAGGAGTACAGCAGAAGCTGGCCAAAGAGGTGCGGGTGGGGATGCAAAATATGGCAGCCAGCCTTCAGGGGACGCGCATGTTCATGATGTCATTCACAGAACACTCAGCAGCCATGAAAGTCCAACAATCCATACTGCAAGGACTGCAACAGTGTGTGAGGGATTTCACCACAGCAGTTAGGGAGTTGCCACAATACCTGGCATCCCAAACATTTCACTGCGTGCACGACTGCAATCATGACCTCCTCAGGGCCGACCTGGCTGCCTACCACAGTGATGTAGCTGCTATACTCAATAACCAGAAGCTCCTCCTTGTTGCAGTAATGCCCTTAATAGCCCCAAAGTTGGCAGCTACTGGGAACCCTGAGTACACTTCTTCAAACACTGAAGTGTGTGTTGCCCCCTCAAACCCACCACCACCAAGGGTAGAGGAGATGACAAACACATCAGAAGATGAAGACATGGAACAGATCACCTTCAGCCGCAGGAGTACCCGGTAGCACCAGTCCATGACACATGGGCACTGATTTCCTATGTCCTGTGATTGTTAACATGCCAGTCTTTCTAGAGTTGGTAACATGCACTGTTCTCCAGCACACTGTTTACCTTACCACTATGCACTGCAATTGTCTCTCACTACCTAATTGGCAATTCATGTTCATCTGCACTGAATGACACTCCATCACAGCATGTCCAATGACATGTCCCTCACCATTGCACTTGTGTTGCGTCACAATAGAAGGCGTCACACTAATGGACTTACAATCCTGGACTATGTAAATATTGCACTACAGCACTTTAAAATAAATAGCACTTACACAACCACTTTGTCTCTGTGTAATGTGACATATCAACTGTGTAGGAGATTTGTGATGCATGTAACATGTCAATGGCCACAGAATGTCAATACAATAGTGTAGAAAGAATGCGGGCTGATAACTATGCACAAGGGTTTGGTTTGTATCATCATATGTGCTGCCTTTGGCCTGCATGCACACCTATGACATTTCACTCAAGTGCCACGTAAATGGAGTACAACATGTGGAGCTAGATGCTGAGGGACAGTCACCCATCCAGTCTTACATGTTCATTACTTAATTGGGATGCGCAAGTTGGTGTGTAAAACTGATGCATCACTGTTCTGTGTGAATTCAAGTATGACTTGCTGACTAAATGATGACACTGGCCACCTCCAATTCAATTTTTGGCATACATGTGGCAAAAAAACTACATTGTTCACCTTCCCATGCCTATTGCGAGCACTTGACTCCCCCGATATGACTCTCTCCCAGTGAATGTCTAACTCTTCCATGGCACACTATGTCAACCTCCAGTCAAGTCACATATCAGATTGTGTGCCAGCTCATCATATCTTGCAATGAGTCCAACACACAGGAGTCAATCACACAACAGCTGCAAACACATCAAAGGACAAACAAATTAACATTTACTGGATACGTCTGGGTCCTCGAATCGAGCCACTTCACCTATTGTGTAGGGGGCTGGTACACCTGTAAAACATGGAAGGGTGATATGTGCTCAATGTCTGATCACTGTACAAAAGTTGGAACAACAAATCACTGTGTGTGACATTTTATATGATAGAGCTGCACATCAGGCATGTAGACACCCCAACAGACATACCACCACAAACATGCATTGATACTGTCACACCAGTGAGTGATAGGCACACATGCACTGGCCCTAACAATGATGTGGTGCCAAACATAATTACTCAATTTTGTGCTTAATACATTCCAGAGGATACTCCATTTCATCACTTGTAATTGGGAGACACATGCAATGCCACACTCCTGATGCACTGCAATACCAGTGACTCAGGTGTTATGGCTTGTGCATCAAGGGACAATGAGTAACTGTGTGATGGTCATGTGGGTTTATTTGCTTTCTGGAATGATTGTGCTTTCAGTGGTCCATAATAGGTGTGCCAGTGTTGTTTGTAGGTTACATATGCTACATTGGCAGTGTATCCTAAGCCATATATGCCCCCTATGACAACATGATGGCAGGGATCCTGTGTGTTACTTGATGACAATGTTACGCTAAACATGGATTGGCCACTTTTCTGATTCAAAATAGCAAAATGATGTATGCTGACAGTGTCTTAGTTGATCATCGTTGACAGAATGCATGGGCACAGGTGTAGTCATTGCACCTGAAATGTGTTACACTGGGCCCTGTGTACCTATATCCCAGGTATTGTAAATCACACATTGCCAGAATCAGCAACTTAGAATTGCCAAGTTGCGTGACCAGTGGTAGTACAACCCAACTGACACTGTCCGCTAATAAAAAATCGGGCAGCAAATGTCCTACTTTTGCAATCATGATGAGGTAGGTTTCTATTTGAAAGCACCTTGGGAATGGCGGCACTCACAGGAATGCTGGCCTGCTGATCTTAGCAGACCACCATGTCTGTGACTGCCTTCATACTGAGAAGTTAACATTTGTAGAAAAGCTGCAATATTTCAGCAGGGGTGCACCAAAAGTAAATTAACAACCTATTTCTTCACTAAAATAGTATCATGGAAGCAGTCAGTGATCCCTTGCACAACATCATGCTCAAAGATAGTTTGTGTCCATGCATTCACAAAGAGCAGGGATTCCATTCTAACCCTTTCACTTTAGAAAATAGTTTGGCACCAAAGTGACACAGATGATAACTGCACTTGCTCAGTCCCAGCAATTGCGCCCAGCCCAAAATGTTGTTGGGCCCTGCTACTCAATGATGGGATTGCAACGCCTACTCTGAAAAGCCACGAGATGAACCTGTTTTGTGCTTATACAATCTAGTAGCATAATGGCCTATTTGGGCTTGGCCTTGTGAATGATTATCTGTCCAGACGTAAACACACAGAAACAGTGAACTTAGGGCCACCTGTGTAATTTATTTTGGGTTGCATTTGCTTCATTTGTTGACACTACAGCTATGCAAATTAGCAAAATATATTTGAATTTAGCAAGTGTGCGCTACTTTTGCGTCCAGAAATTTCGCAAATGCAGCACAAACAAAGTAGAAATATGGGCCTAAGATAATAGTAAAGGTTATGAAGAGCTTGGTACGGATGGCCCTGAATACTGTTTGGACATGGTGCCACAAAACTGGGGACTACATTGTTTTCATTAATTACCATGTGAAATACATCCCATTCCTGGTACACTCACAGGCCCTGATTTATACTTTTTTTGCGCCACATTACCGCCATCTCTTGACGCAAAAGTTGCACAAAATTACAAAATACAATTATCAACAAAAGATGGTAATGCGGTGCAAAAATAGTATAAATCAGGGCCACAGTTTGTTCAACTTGCATTCCACATGTCCACAAACATTGCATGCAGCATGTCACAACATCTGCTACTGTCACTCCAGAGCATTGTACTGTACACATTAGTCTTGGTACTCACCAACAGAGACACCAATCACCACACCCAGGTGGTCCAGCAGGTCCTGCTCTCGGGCCACCAGGTCAGACCAGCAATTCTTCAGCTGATGGTCGTTGCGCTGGCTGTTGAATATGCGCCTCAGGTGGAACAGCACTTTTGCCCACCTCAGCCTTCTTTCCTCCGTGTGATACCCCTGCATCACACGGCCCCCGAGCCTCCAACATCAGGGGGAGAAAGTGGCAGACCAGCCACACACATGCCCCTAGCTTCTCCTCACCCATTCGTCCTAGCCGTGGCCTTCCCAACATCTCAACAAAATAAGAAATAAAAAAGGTAAAGAGGGAAAAACAGGGAAAGAAGGAAACTTATCTAACCCACAGACAGCCCAACACTACCCCACCTAATACTAAACAGACTCCCAACAGTACAAAGACAAATCTAAATAAAATAAATGACAAAAATACACTTACACAGGATACCAAAGACACTTACCAAACACCAAAAGACAATATAAAGAGCACACAGGAGACAAATTCACAATATTCACAGAGAGACAAGTCAAAACACAGCCAAACAGTCTAGAATAATCACAGACTGCAAAGTGAAAGTGAAAGTACACCCACTGTACAATTTCTGCAAACAGGATATCCTATTACATCACTTCCGGTCTTATTTGCGGCCCGTTTTTTGTCTTGCGTGTACATTTTTGATGCTTACAGGATTTGCGTCAATATTTTTTCACACCTATGCATGAAAATTGCCACTCATTCAAGGATCAATACATTTTTCCCTGGATAACCGCATGTCTGGGGTGCGTTGGTAGAATTAATGCTAGGGAACAATTGATGAATAATGTGCATGAGCGTCATTTTTTAACACATATGTGTCATTTTTAATGCATAAGTGTCATTTTTAACGCACAAGCTTAATTTTTAATGCACATGAATCATTTTTTGACGCATATGCCTCATTTTTTACGCGTTTGCGTCAAAAATTCTGTCTTAAATTGTGTTTGAGTGTTTTTTCAAATTTTAACACGCATGCAGCCTATAACTATACAAAGATAGGATGGTATGACCTGCAGTGGGTGTTCTAGTGTTTGGGCACATGTGGAGGACCATACTACTGCGGCCCATAATACTCATGTTGTTGTGCAGGATTGTCTCTCTTAACTGATGCAACAGCAGCACAAACTTTTGAAATAAAATAGGATTTTTCAAGTTTATTCAGGTGTTGCATCAATAAAGTACAGCAAGGCTACGCTACTAAAAAAGAATCCTGGCCTGTGTGTTTATGTGTGTGAATTGTCTGTTCAAATTATTTGTGTGCCTCTATGGGAAGGGCATGCAAAACATTTGTCGTAATGTGCATGTATGAATCTGTTACAAATGGGTATAACCATCAGATGCCATTCAATGAGGTACATCAGTCACAATATGTGTTTGTAACATATGTTGCCTCTTATGCTGTGTGTACTTGCTTGACATTGGGGATAATACATTTCCCATGACTAACTATACACAGGAAAGATCGAGGATGGCTGATGAGGGCTATGTCAGATATGTTACCCCTTCACTTCATGGTCACTTGTGTGTATTCTACCCATGTGTCAGGTATTTGAACATGGTAGGTAGGTACAGTGTTTGTGACACAGAGTCTCGAATCCAATAATAAAATTGTTATGTACACCACAGTTTGACTCACATAAATGACCTATGTAACTCCTGTGGCTGTGGTGGACCAGCAGACCATGCTGCATGTGTTCACATATTTCCAGTGGTTTATTGAACAAAGGTGTCCAGTTCAAGTGTGTGGCCATATGTCAGTATTGGCCTCCATGGTGTAACAGTTATGTGCAGGTCTAGTCATGAGTCTGTGGAGCCAACCCTTGAATTAACAGAGTATCCTGCAAAGCTGATTTGACTAAAAGCCAAAGATCACCTAACGGCATACAATGGGATAGGGCAGCTATGGCACAGTAGTAACTTCAGAAGGATTTCCTTGGTGTGCTCAAATACGTTATGGATCAGTAAAAGAAAAACAAGCAGGTTTCATCTCTACATTTGTACACAGGGTGGGCTCTAAAATTCCCACTGCAACAGGGAACATCAGAGCCTCTGTGCTGATTAATCTCACAGCTAGTCACTACGCAAGCCCCATCAAAAGGTGGCGGCGGAAGTAAATCTGTGTCTGGTCCGTCTCGGCATAAACATGTTTTGTCCTTACATACACATTAGCAGCCCTTGTTTGTTGGGCTGGAGACACAGTACCAAATCCATGCATACAGCCATAGCACATTGTCACTGTTTGGCACTAATGAATACATGCAAAACCAGACAAGGGATGGGGGCTGGATTTGCCCATTTGAATACATGTCCTGGAACAAAATACAATAAGAAAATAAATTAAACTGTACTCTGCATTTGAGGAGGACTGATCATAGACCTACCAGACACAATACCCCAAGAGGAAACAGAGGGCAGGGAAACCAACTATGAGGCAAATGTAGCCACAGGGAACGTCTCTAGTTCACGAAAAGACTGGAACCAGTCTGGCTAACAGGATGAAGGCTCTGTCAGGAAAAAATATGAACAATGCAAAAACACAGTGAGCAGAGTCTGACTGGGACAAGCAGGAACAACACTGTGGGAACAAAGATCAGTTTCTGGTGTACCCTGCACTATTACACAATCCCCCACGGGCTCGGTTACACAAATGATTTGTACGCCAATGCACAATAAGGAGATTCAGGAAATGGCAGCTTCTAAGCAATTCCAGGCAGCAGCAAGGGCAGGGCAGAGTCAAATGGCTGGGCTGCATGAGAGTGCTCACAGGTGTGTGCAGCTTCAGTCTCTCACAAGTCCTGGAGAAGAGAATCCAGTTCAAAGGGCCAACCGGACCTTTCACATGGGAAGCAATGGACAGCAGATTACAGGTTTTACCGACTACCAGGCAATGCATTACCGGACCTGAAGTCCATGCAGACTGATGAACTAGAACTATGGCATGCCATACTGAAGAGGGAAGCACACAGAAGTCAGAATGGGACCCTGGGAGTGTGTAGATGATGATTCCCAGGGTACAGATAGTCCATTTACAGCACCCCCTAGAGAAGGGTGGGCAGAGACTTTAAACATGACAGTGGCAGGACTTATTATCTGGGATGGTCTGCGTAGGGCACGTCTTGGGAGCAATGCTTGTCATACCTGGGGCACTTGTGCTATCCATTTTCAGGTTTGATGCACTTCTTGTCACACATGCGCCTTGCAGAGATAGCTGATGTCACACTTACTGCTGTCAATGGTCTGGTCATACATTCCTGTTACCAATGCAATTGCATATCCACTGCCTCATGTATGAAGCACTTTTTTACCTTATGACTGATGGTGCCTTAGTTGTGTGTCATATACTGCAATGGACCATGTTGGGTACATGGATGTGTCTCATAGCTGTAGTCCTATGAAATTGCTCTTCAAATGTGAAATAGACAGGATGTATTTCATAAAAACTGTGCGTGATGTTTGCTGTACATTCATACCCTCCAAATATGATGTGGCATCTGTAGTATGCAAATTTGTATTTCTGCAATGCTCCATGAGGCAATACTCTGATTATGATTCCTAGAGATCATGTGATGCATAAATAATTAACCAGTCACAAAGAAAGAGGGGAGTACCCTATCACCCCAACCTGCTTAGGGTACTATCTACACGTAATCACAAAAAATAATAGCAGGCAGGGACAAATCTATTCATTAATTAAATTAACCAACCCACTCACTTTTGGTTAAAAGGGTAAATTACTTTCCCATATTTATTTAATTTATTTGCAAATAGCAGTGTGTACCTCATCATGATAACATATAATAAACAATCACACATCAATTTACTAACTATTACATATATTACACAACACAATTCCTTAATACTAAACACAAACAGAATGGGTAATGCCCAACGGAATAACTCATAAAAGTCACTATAGCTCAATTCACATTGTGATCATGCCTTAGACAGATGACCAAGGGGTTAGCACCCAGCTGAAAACACCTAACAATTTTTTAAGGTATTATGTAGTGCTTCTCATTGTTTGATCTCTCAATTTCTTAATTATAAGCCCTTGGTCCCGTTAGACTAGTGTCAACGCGTTTCGGCCTCAAAACTCGTGGCCTCCTCAGGACAGTCGAAGGCCACTGGCACCTCTTTTTCTACAAAACGTAGTCAAACCTTGTCAGCCTTCTAGCCACATTGCCTATTTGTCTATTAGTGTTACTCTGAAACTTCTGATTTCACTGGACGGTAATGGCACCAAGCAATCAAATGCTTATCATCATTTTCACCAATTCGCTCTTCTTTTCTCGTTCTGCCACTCGGTCCTTGTCTGTCTCTTGTTGCTGACTGCACGCCCGCTGTAAAGAAATTGTTAGGTGTTTTCAGCTGGGTGCTAACCCCTTGGTCATCTGTCTAAGGCATGATCACAATGTGAATTGAGCTATAGTGACTTTTATGAGTTATTCCGTTGGGCATTACCCATTCTGTTTGTGTTTAGTATTAAGGAATTGTGTTGTGTAATATATGTAATAGTTAGTAAATTGATGTGTAATTGTTTATTATATGTTATCATGATGAGGTACACACTGCTATTTGCAAATAAATTAAATAAATATGGGAAAGTAATTGACCCTTTTAACCAAAAGTGAGTGGGTTGGTTAATTTAATTAATGAATAGATTTGTCCCTGCCTGCTATTATTTTTTGTGATTACATGTAAATAATTACCCAGAGCATGATTGAGTGATGAAGTGAGGTGTTTAATTCCATATCAGAACAAAGTGGTGATAGTGACTATAGTTAAAAAAAGATTTGTACGATCTGTTGTCTGCGACGCATTCCTGCAGCTGTGTTAGGATGTTCCCCCTCATTTTCCCAGACAGCATCCTCCTCCTCCTCCACTTCAGGCATTTGTTGTTCCGGTTCATAAAGGGGAATGTTCCACCTCACACAAATGTTGTGCAGGATGGCACAGGTCAAAATGATCTTGCAGACCATTTCAGGGGAATATAGGAGGCTGTGTCTGGAGATGTCTAGGCACCTGAATCTGGACTTCAGGATGCCAAAAGTCCACTCCAACATGGTACGTGTCCTACAATGTCCCTCATTATAGGCACGCTCTGCTGCTGTGTTTGGGTTGGCAAATGGGGTCATGATCCATGGCTGGATCCCTTAACCCTGATCAGCTGAAAGGGAAAATGGGGGTAAGTATTTTGTTGTTGGTTGCACCGTGATTGTCACTTTGAATGGCAGTTGTTATCTTGTGTCGTCTGTGACTCATATGTGTTTGTGGTATTGTGTGGGATCCTTGGCTTCTGTGATGTTCTTTCTGCACTGGGTTGTTTGACTAGCAAAGCTTGTGTTTGGCTGATTGACCTGATATCTGTGGCATATTTAGAAACTTGCAGTTCAGTGTGTATCACCTGTGCGTTATGTAGTGAGAAAGATGTGTCCGTGTGCATTCACTGGAGTAGACATAATACTTCCACACACACACAATAGGATCCACTGTGGTGGTAACATGGTTGCACTATATGGCCTGGACATCCCATCCAATTAAACATATGTAATTGCAGGTTAAATGCAACAGTGAGGCCCTTGGAGTTGGCTAAGTGACAATGCACAACACATATCCATACGTTGGCAGCACTGAAGTGCTCACTATTGACAATGCACAATTATCCTATGTGTGACAAGTTCTATGCAAACCTATTTTTGTTCCCTCACCCAGTTGGCTCATGTGCAACCATGCACCTACACTACTGAACTTGCTCCAGGCAAGCTGAGTTGGCTACCTTAGTTGTGGTTGTGAAGGTTTTAGTGTTGGAAGGTTCATCTCCCTGTACATCTGTTATGTATATGGGGAATTGTCTCATTCAGTATGTGTAGCAGTGTGCACTTTGCATTAGTGTCACATTCACATGTTTTCATAGCACAGTCCACTTCCTTATTGCTAGCTGGCAATGTCACCCCAGGAGTGATGTGAGATGTCGGTACTGCCTCAATAATCCCATGTCACCTTCATTTGAGTCAGCATCATCATGCTATGTGTCTCATGGTGTTTGACCTGCAGCAACAAACATTACACACCCTTACATAGGACGTATTGCTTGGAAGTGTGTGGGATTGACTGTAGCCTTATGTGATATTGAAAGGTTCATCTTCCAAGTTGTACTGCCAGCTAAGGCGATGTCATTGTCACTGTGTGGTTTTAAATTGGTCCCTTGTGGCTCTGGAGAGGCATCTATTGTTATTTGCAGCTGTCATTTGTCAATTGGTGTGTGTCCCAGTGGGTCAGGATATGAAACATGACTACCAGTGTCACACCTCAGTGTCTTCCTGGCCACATCTCAATGTAGTGGTGCATGTCTTGTGTGTCCTACAGGGTTCTGTGCTGTGTGTAAATGACTAGGTTTTTGTACTTACCAACAAGAAGGCCATTGCCATATCATCCATTGTTGAAGAGCTGATTGATGGTGCTGTGGCGGAAGATGAAGGAATCATGTACACTCCCAGGATACTTTGCCATGATGTTGGTGAACAATCCCTGGTGATCCACAATGGCCTGCACATTGATGGAGTGTGTGTGCTTCCTGTTGCAGTGTAGGTGCTCGGTTGCAGCAAGTGGCACAATCCGGACATGTGTACAGTCAATCGCTCCAAGCACGTGCGGGAAGCCATTAATTTGATAAAACACCTGTTTGGTCTCCTGCTGCTTCTGCTGTGTGTTGGGAAGGGGATGTGGCGGGGTGTGAGGGAGATGATGGCATCAAGTACTTTGGGAAGGAAGGCAGAGAATGAGGGCTGTGAGATCCCAGCAACCAGTGCACTAGTGGTTTGAAGTGAGCCACTTGCCAACATGTGCAGCTTGGTCTGCGGTAGAATGATGTGGGGTGTCTGCAAGGTGGCTGCCAACTGTGGCTCAATGTGGCGCAGCAGCTGCTGTATGGCTTGCCAGTTGAGTCTGTACCTCTGGATGATATCATGTTCCCTGAGACCCAGAAGTGTTGTCCTGGTCATTAATAGCCTCTCCTGCCTTCTGTGTTGCCTTTGGGGTCCATGCTGGTGTGGTGGTAGCTGCTGCTGTTGGTCCTCTGCGTCTTCTGGCATGCTGCATGAGCAGCACCACCATGTCGTCCTTCTTGAACAATGATGTTGATTGTGTGAGTTTTCCTTCAGTAGAGGTGTGTTTGTCCCATTTTAACACCTGCCCTGACCCATGCGTTAACATTTGAAGCAAATCAGAATATGCGTCCTTTTCTGGCTCCACCTCCCAGCCGTGCACCATTTTTCCCCGGTTGGATAAATATGGCGCACGGGTGTTTGAGTCATTTTTTGGACGGGAATGCCTACCTCGCATCTCATTGACACAAGGCGGTTTCACTCATCCAGAAAATGATGCACACTCTGATATTTTGACATTAGACGGGTCTAGCATCAAAATATAAATATGGTGTTAAGTTTGCACCGGATTAGCGTAAAAAAATGACGCTAATCCGGCGCAAAGGGAGTATAAATATGGGCCTTAATGTCTTGAAATTATTTGACATGTATTGAGAAATGTGGACATTTCTGCTTTAACCTCACGTATGTGACTCTCGTTATCCATTACCTGAATAGCACCTATTAATTCACTATGGGGGTCATTACAACATTGGCGGTAAATGCCGCTTACAGCCTTGCAGAAGACTGCCAACACACCGCTGCTGAATTCCGCCATAGCTATTATGACCCATAGCTCGGAATCCGCCAAAATTTAGACACCCACACAAATCCGCCACACCAAAGGTCAGTAATGAACTGGCGATAACAAAACCTCCACCATCACGCCAACAGGAATACGCCCACACTATCACGACCCACGAATCCACGCGGCTGTCTTTCAACCACGGTATTCCATTGGCGGTACACACCTCCGCGCTCAAAATACACACACATTTACAAAACACTACCGCATTGGACAAATCGAAATACACACACCCGATACACATACTCACACCACTCCCAAACATCTAATACAATATAAAACACACACCCACATCCCCCACAAACCCTTACGACCACAATTGCGACTGAAGGCCAGAGAGAGACACCACCATCAACAAACTAGCATCCACAGGCACTCAACACCATCACTCACACAACATCCACGCACAAAACACCACACACCCCTAAACATCACCCCACACATCACAACACACACCACCCCACACATCACCCACATCACCCCATGGCACCGCAAAGACACCCCAGGTTCTCTGAGGAGGAGCTCAGGGTCAGGGTGGAGGAAATCATCCGGGTAGAGCCACAGCTATTCGGATCACAGGTGCAGCACACCACCACAGCTAGAAGATGGAGCTATGGCGCAGAATCGTAGACAGGGTCAACGCAGTGGGACAGCACCCAAGAACACGGGATGACATCAGGAAGAGGTGGAACGACTTACGGGGGAAGGTGCGTTCCCTTGTCTCAAGACACCACATTGCGGTTCAGAGGACTGGCGGCGGACCCCCACCTCCTCCCCCACAACTAACAACATGGGAGGAGCAGGTCTTGGCTGTACTGCATCTTGAGGGCCTCGCAGGAGCAGCTGTAGGAATGGACTCTGGTAAGTTAAATTTTAACTACTTCATCCCCCACCATACCTGCATGCTATCACATACCCCCACCCTCTCTCTCACCCCTTCACTCAAACTCCTCACATATGTCCCACTATCACAACCCACACATCCCAACACAAAGCCCTGCATTCAACACCAAAGCATGGACACCCATCACCAACGCCTGGCCACTGCACATACCCACACACACCCCTAAACAATCATTGCACAAGGTCCCACACAAGAATGCAAGCACTGGGGTACAGGATCACCCACCCATTGCACACTATGCCACACACAGATGCAATAATCATGCCTTTACACCCCTGCAGTACCCCTACCCAACGTCACCGGACAGGAGGGTCCAGACATGTCCACTCCACCCACAGAAGAGGCCCACAGTGATGATAGCAGCACTGTCTAACTGGATCTAGATGACCAGCCCGGCCCATCTGGGACATCGGGACAGTCGGTTCCCCTCACACTGGCACAAGCCATAACAGAGCCTCCCCCCTCTGGAAACACCAGCACAGCACCCACCCAGCGGGCCCATACCTCTGTCCCCAGGACACGTCAAGCAGCAGTGTGTCCACCACTACAGGGAACCCATGCTAACCCACCATCCCAGCAACACCAGGTACCTGGGGGCAGAGGAAGTAGGCACACGGTTCAGGGGACAGAAGCCCAGGAACACAGGGGAACTGGGAGGGCTGCTGTGTGACAGGGGGAGGACAGGCCCAGGGAACCCACTCTCCACAAGGCCCTCTCCAACATCATAGGAGCATACCATCATTCCCAGGAGACGATGGCAACGGTACTGGCCAAGTTTCAGGAGACCCAGCGGCTGCATGAGGAACAGTATTTGGGGTTCAGGGAGGAACTCAAATCCATCAACACAACCCTGGGCACCATTGTAGGGGTGCTGAAGGAACTCGTCAACACCAGGAGGGGCAGTGTGGCACAACAAGGGGGCCCCTGACACTAGCCTAGATGATGAACTGCCCACCACCCCCACCGGCGCTAGTGGACAGGAGGCACCACCACAGGACCACGACAAAGACAGAGAACAATGCCAAGACCCCCACCAAGAAATGAGACCACCCTGATTGTCATCCTTCTGTCCCACTTTGTTACCCTGTCCATCCTTAAACTGCCCTAGCTCCACTTCATATGCCCCTTTGGACAATGCACCTGTGAGACTAATAGACTGGACTCTGCCATGGACATTCCTCCACCATCACCCCTGACCATTTTACAACCCCCTCTAATATTGACCACTTAAATAAACACCCTTAAAGCACAAAACAATCTGGAGTCAGTCTGTGCTTTCGAAAATGTGTATTTGAAATAACTGTGTAAAAATGCTATATTCATTGTATTGTCAACATACCTATGTCACACAGCTCTAGTCCATGAGGAAACAAAGCAGATGTCACACAGTGGGACCCACATCTGTGAAATTGAAAGGGAAAGTGACAACTCAGGGTCCATACACTGGGTGAAAGTGATAGACAGATGAGAGGTAGAACAATTATATCAGATGTAGCAGGCAGTGATGTCTTCATACCTGTGTCTCACTGGAAATATTGATGAATCACCGTGTTTCTGTTGTCAATGTCCTCTTCTTCTGCTTCCTCTCCTTCATTGTCCACAGGCTCCACAGCTGCCACAACACCTCCATCTGGACAATCCTCTTGCAGAAAAGGCACCTGTTGTCGCAAAGCCAAGTTGTGAAGCATACATCAGGCCACGATGATCTGGCACACCTTCTTTGGTGAGTAGAATAGGTAACCCCCTGTCAGATGGAGGCACCTGGACCTGGCCTTCCGGAGGACGAAGGTCCTCTCTATAACCCTCCTATTTCGCCCATGGGCCTCATTGTAGCATTCCTGTGCCATTGTCCTGGGATTCCTCACTGGGGTCAGTAGCCATGACAGGTTGGGGTAGCCAGAGCCACCTGCAAATGTCGAGGGAAATCTGTTACACACACACTAACTCACAGGGACATCCCCAGACCCAGGCACCTAGTCACACTGTATAGGCTCCATGTCCTCACCTAATAGCCACACACAGTGCCTCTGGAGTTGCCCCATCACATAAGGGTTGCTGCTATTCCTCAAAATGTAAGCGTCATGCACTGAGCCAGGAAGCTTGGCATTCACATGGGAAACACACCATCTGCACATTCATTGAATGGTAACTCTTCCGGTTTCTGTACACCTGTTCACTCCTACAGGGGGGAACCAAGGCCACATGTGTCCCATCAATGGCAACTATGATGTTGGGGATATGTCCCAGGGCATAGGAGTCACCTTTCACTGTAGGCAAATCATCCACCTGAGGGAAAACGATGTATCTGCGCATGTGTTTCAGCAGGGCAGACAACACTCTGGACAACACATTGGAAAACATAGGCTGGGACATGCCTGATGCTATGGCCACTGTTGTTTGAAAAGACCCACTTGCCAGGAAATGAAGTACTGACAGCACCTGCACTTGAGGGGGGATTCCTGTGGGATGGCGGATTGCTGACATCAGGTCTGGCTCCAACTGGGCACACAGTTCCAGGATTGTGGCACGATCAAGCCTGTAGGTGACAATTACATGTCACTCCTCCATTGTCGACAGGTCCACCAGCGGTCTGTACCCGGAGGATGCCGCCACCTCCTCATCTGCCCCAGCGGATGTGCTCTATGGAGGAGAACAGCGAGCAGAGAGTCAAGCAACACTGAGGTAAGTTAACACAACTTTATTCCTCAATTTTTTAAAACCGCTATGTTCCTGTATTAGTGTGTATGCAAGGCCTAGATATGTGTGAAGCATTTAAAATTGATGCCATGTGGCCCCCTGAAATGGCGTCTGCCTGACCTGTAATGTGGTACAAGGGGATATGAGGTAACTGCGCTTGCGTTGTGCACCATCACGGCAGGCGGTTGAAGACCACGGCGCAATTCTGCATTGGTTAACATTGGGCCCTATGGGTCCGATGAGCCAATGACGATGTACGCCGGCGGTGACGGTACGCACCGCCGCGGACGTGACCGCCATTTTCTCACTGTTCAATCACTTGATACCTGATCTTCGACATGAGAGGACCTACACTGCAAATGCTGCTGTGACCTCAGTATGGAAGAGACAATGGCTCATGTGTCTGGGGAAAGGGCCCCTGCCTTCAGCACGGAGGAGTTGGAGAAACTAATGGATGGGGTCCTCCCCCAGTACACACTACTCTACGGTCCTCCAGACAAACAGGTAAGTACACTGGGAGCATGCTGAATGGGCAATGCCTGTGTGGAGTGGTGTGGATGAAAGATAGGAGGGGGAGAATGAGGCGTGCATGTGTGTCATGGCAAGGGTAGGGATGCGGGCCAATGACTGTGACAGTGCGGACGGTTATATCTTCTCCTTTCCCCCTGTACTATTCCTGTAGGTCAGCGCCCACCAGGAGAAGGATATTTGGCGTGCCATCGCCAAGGAAGTCCAGGCCTTGGTGGTCCACCACAGACGGAGCACCCACTGCCGTAAAAGATGGGAGGACATTCGCCACTGGAGCAAGAAGACGGTGGAGTTCCAGCCGGGGATGGCCTCCCAACGTGGGAGGGGTGCCCGTGGCACCATGACCCCCCCTGATGTTCCGGATCCTGGCGGTGGTGTATCCAGAGTTGGATGGGCGCATGAGGACATCACAGCAGCCACAAGGGGGTGAGTACACTCTCATTCAGCTGATTCTGCGTGCAGTGGAGGTGTCTGGGTGGGGGAGGTGGGCTGTGAGTTCCCCTAGGCCAGGGCGAGTTTAGTAGGCAAGGTCCCGTCATAAGGCAGGCCACGTGGCACCCCACCCCACCTGTTTTCAGAGCCATCTACACCTAGTCAGGCTCCTGTGACTTCCATGTGTGCAGCAATCGGGCATAGGCCTTGTAACCCATGTCCCTGTGATTAATTAGGGAACTCAAAGTGCAACGCGTAGTGCAGGGGGCTTCTGTGTCTGTAGTGTCTGCCAATGGTAGCGGTACTGCATGCACTCAACATGTCTTTCGTCTGTCTCCCCCCCATTTTTGTGGCCTCCCTGTTCTTGTGTGCATTAACATCATCAGGCGGAGGAGCAGTGGCACCGGAGCAGGAGGGAGCTGCATCCCACGTGGCCCTGGAGGGTGAGACAACGGAGTCAGAAGCCACCAGTGGGATGGAGGGTGAGGGGAGCTCCACGGCGGGGACAGGAGCTGAGACCAGTGACATGGACTCCTCCTCTGATGGGAGCTCATGCACTACATCTTCATTCACTACGTCCATCACCAGCACACCCATCACCACACCCCGCTCACTTGCACTCACCACCCCCACTACCATTCACCGATCCCCTGTGTCCTCTCCCAGTGTGTCTGTGAGCCCACCTCCCAAGGTACACAAACACAGCCACACACCCACCCAACAGCCATCCACCTCACAACAGCCTCCAGCCCATGCACCTTCACCCAAAGTCAGCAAACGTACACCTCCTACAACCACTACCTCTTCCTCCAATCCCAAACCCCCTCCATCTACCCGTCCCAGTGTGTCCAAAAAACGTTTCCTGTCCAACCTTGACCTCTTCCCTTCACCTCGCCCACTCCTTCAGTCCCCCAAGGCCCGCCTTTCCAGGTCCCAATCCAGCACCTCAGCCACCACATCACCGGGCACAGTGGTGCCAGCAGTAACCGGCTTCTGGAGAGCGCCAAGCAGCAGGGCATCCAATGTGCCAAGGAGCCAGATCATGGACAGTCCTCCACCTCAAAAACATAAAAAGTTGGCCAGTGTCCGGCGGGAGAAAGGCAAAACGTCTACCACTAAAGCCTCTCCCAGGAGTACAGTTGGGAGTGGGAAGACAGCTGCGCCACCATCCAAGGTGGGGAAGGGGAACAGAAAGACAGGCAAGTCACCGAAAACCTGCACGGCGGAGAAGACCGCCACCAGCACCGCTGCCAAGGACACTGCCGCCACAAGCACCGCTGCCAAGGACACCGCCGCCACCAGCACCGCTGCCAAGGACACCTCCGCCACTAGCACAACTTCACAGGACACCGCCGCCACAAGCACCGCTGCCAAGGACACTGCCGCCACAAGCACCGCTGTCAAGGATACCGCCGCCACCAGCACCACTTCACAGGACACCGCCGCCACCAGCACCGCAGGTCAATGAGTGCCAAAAGCTCTGACGCTACGGGGCCGCCATGAGCAGGATGAAGCACTCTGGGCACCAAGCCCCCTCCAGAACCAGTGGAGTATCCCATCCACTACCTCAGTCCTTGGCAGGATGAAGCACTCTGGGCACAAAGCCTCCTCCAGAACCAGTGTAGTATCCCATCCACTACCTCAGTCCTTGGCAGGATGAAGCACTCTGGGCACAAAGCCCCCTCCAGAACCAGTGGAGAAAGACATCCACTACCTCAGTACTTGGCAGGATGAAGCACTCTGGGCACAAAGCCCCCTCCAGAACCAGTGGAGAAAGACATCCACTACCTCAGTCCTTGGCAGGATGAAGCACTCTGGGCACAAAGCCCCCTCCAGAGCCAGTGGAGTATCCCATCCACTACCTCAGTCCTTGGCAGGATGAAGCACTCTGGGCACAAAGCCCCCTCCAGAACCAGTGGAGACTGTTATCCACTTGTGAGACTGTGGCTTTGCACTCCCCAGGATAAAGCAGTGGGCAACCCACCCACTTGAGAGACTTGTGAGACTGTGGCTTTGTACTCCCCATGATACATCAATGGGGATGGAGCCCCCTCGTAGATCTGGTGTCATGCACTCATCCGACTGAGGTGCCCCCCCTTCCCTTCCCCCTGAGGTGCCTGTTGTATTTTGAACTGATGCCCCAGCAGTGTTCTCTCCGTTTTGATGGGGTATCTTGTGTGGGCCTCGCCCATGCATTTTGGGCCCAGTGGTCGACGGACTTTAATGGTGGAACACCTTGGACTTGTATTCTTGGTGTATATATTTGTTAATAGTGTATATATATTTTTTGAGTACTGAATTTTACTAGATTACAATCATTCACCTAATTTCCTTTTGTCTTTGCATTCTTCCTGGGGGGTGTAACTGTAATGTATCATGATGTATTAGTGTGTGTTTTGTCGTGGGTGAGGGTGGAGGTTGGGGTGTTGCGTGTTGCTTGTGTGTGTCACTCTCTTTTCCCTCCCCCCTCCCCTGTGTCGGAGGTGCAGTGTGTCCGGCGTTCGTGCTCCTGGTAGAGGAGCAGGAAGACAAAGGCAGGGAGTATCTGGAGTTCCGGTTCCATGGCGTCCTGGTTCCTCGTGGGGTGTGTAGAGGTCAGCGTTTTCCCTTCCAAGTCCTGTTTCGCTGTGTTTTGTTTCGCGGTGAATCTTCCCCGGAAAAGGTGGCGGATTGGACTGTTGTAATACTGTGGGCGGTACATTGTCCTCCGCCTGTCTGTTGGCGGTTACCGCCGCGGTGTTTGTTTGTACCGCCGTGGCGGTCAAAGTGTGAAAGTGTCTGTCTATGTTGGCGGTTTCCACCACGGTCTAGATTCCATATTTTTTACCACCGGCCTGTTGGCGGTTTTACCTCTGCTTTAACACCGACCGCCAGGGTTGTAATGACCACCTATATTTAACCATAGACATAATGAGGCCCCCATTTAAGATAAGAAATGTATTTGTGCATGCTCTTGGAAATCAAAAAGCTTGCTTTCAGTATTTAAACTGTGTTGCCATGCCAGATGCCCAAAGCCAGCCAAATGATGGCTTAAGTGATGACGATGCTAGTCTACAATCGAACGACCAAACTGCTTCAGCAATAAGAGCTGAACTAATTCAAAGTTACATTTCATGTTTATAAGGCATACTTTTTCGTCTCAATATCTTTATATAAATAAATATACACCACACTACAGAAAAATGAATTTGATATATTTTTTTTATTTTTAGCATCTCTCTCTCTCTCTATATATATATATATGCGTAAAATGACAAATATGGATAAAATAAAGACACTGTTTGTGACAAATAAACATAGACATAGGGGGTCATTACGACCTTGGCGGGCAACCGCCGTGCGGCCACCAATGCGGCCGCACTCCCGTGGCCCCCATTACGACATCCCTGCTGGGCCAGCGGGGATGAGGCCGCAACATAGGAGCTGGCTCCTAATGGAGCCGGCGGTGTTGCGGCCGTGCGACGGGTGCAGTAGCACCCGTCGCGCTTTTCACTGTCTGCTATGCAGACAGTGAAAAGCTGGCCGGGGCCCTGTTAGGGGGCCCCTGCACTGCCCATGCCAGTGGCATGGGCAGTGCAGGGGCCCCCAGGGGCCCCAGGACACCCCTTACCGCCAGCCTCTTCCTGGCGGTGCAAACCGCCAGAAACAGGCTGGCGGTAGGGGTGTCATAATCCCCAGGGCAGCGCTGCCCTGGTGGATTTTCACCGCTGGGGTTAAAACGGCGGGAAACCGCCGGCCCCGGCGGTGCGACCGCGGCGCTACCACCACGGTTGTAATAAGGGCCTCTGTACCGCCAGCCTGTTGGCGGTACGGACGCCACATTACCCCTGGCGGTCTCTGACCGCCAGGTTCGTAATGACCACCATAATGTCTTAAGTAGCCATTTTTTGAGGGTGTGCCAGAGGACTTAGATAATTATGCTCCATATGCAGAACTCCTTGGGCTTAATGGTGACCTTGCTGTGCAGTTTGTAAATGGAAATATGTGGATGATGGTGGGGAATGGGGAGTAGACCTGCTGTCCCTTGGATGACATGGGTCAGTAAAGGAGGCATCCTCTGCCATTCTGGACAATAAAAAACCCTGTTCATTCTCCTGATTAGTGTAAGTTGCCCACCATAGTGCTGATCTGAAATATTTTGCATTAGGTTGTTACCGGAAATGGAAATGTCAATGGCGCAATGATATGTTCACATACAAAATGAGATCACATCGTTATTATCCGATTCATCTGACATGAACGCTCCATCTACCCAGAAGAATGTGGTCAGGCAGACTCTGAGACCTAGCCCTGGGGTAATGACTGACAGGTCACAAGAGGGCTGCACATAGCACAAACACACAAATGGGAAACTTAGATCAATCCCACAGATAGGTGCAGTGACACCACAATGGTCCAAAGAGATTAGCCCCAATGAAACACACATGTCCAGAGGGGTGTGTACATTGCCAAAAGACCATAAAGTTAGATGCCACGCAAATTAGGAACACTTAGCCAATCAGAACACAGCAGGCACAGCAACATATAGTGAACACGTTCCCCGGACATCTGGACACGTGACCCACTGGCCCTCATTGTGTTCATGCCGGGTCGAGGCCCACCTGCTTAAGTTATCAGGACCTTATTTATGACTCCAAGACACTGGTCACATTATTTACCCAGAAAGGAATGCTGTAATTGTTTTCTTGTACCCACAGAAATGTGTATAACACCACTCAGATTGATTGTACACTGAGAGACAGTCCTCAGACTCTGTTTCTGCAACTGGTCTCCCGGCTGTACAGTTTAATTAAACCAACCATTCCTGTTTTGCCAAACACCTCCTGTCTTCAGTTTTTTAAGGTAAATTGAGCAACAAGATTTCCAAATCTTCACTATATCCCTCTGTTAACACTCTCGGCTCCTATGGCCATGCTTTGGGACACAAAAATGAATGCCATTGTGTTCTCTGATGAACTTGATTAAACACTGCTGAACATGCTGAATGCCTTTGCAGTGTGATCTGCTCTATCCGTGTGCCTCTAATCAGATTTAAACTGTTATACACGTCCATGGTTTCATTCAGAAAAACAGTTTCTAAAGCCTCCATTGTTTGTAGTCTTTGAGTAATATTAGCTAAGGTGTTTGTGAGAGCAGCTGATTGCTCAGAAAGTACTGCTACAGTTCTTGGTAGCTCAGGTCTGATAGTTGCAGCTGGTGTTTGGTCAGCCTGTATATCCTTGCCTTCTGTGCTCCATTCTCATGCTTTAAAGAACCTTAAAATAGAGGAACATGTGTACCTCAGAAGCCAATTGCCTTGGCTTCATAAAAGCACTCATTTCAACTTGTAATTTCTGTTTTGTATTTTAAGTGAAAACGTGTTGAGCAGAGGAGGGAACAATTACCAGAATAATTGAAGTTTCTGTAGCTGCAATGCTTGTGGTAGAACCTGTAAAGGCAGCAGTTGTGAAAAGGCTAGTCTCACTGGTGGTAATTGTAGCAACATGTGAAGACTTTTTTCTAGTTGACAGTTTGGCAGGTTTTGCACAGCTAGTTGAGGGTGCTTCCTTGTCCTCTTCATTCTTGTCTTCCTCTTCCACTACCATTTTCCCTGAAATTACTATTATCAAATGTTTAGTAATTGTAAAGCAACATACATTATTCATTTTTTATAAATTCTACACAATAGCTGTCAAATAGGTTTAAAATTACAGCAATATGAAAATTGCCCGTAAATTTAGTATACTTTCACATACTTTAGATAGTTGTATATGTTTTATCTGTGCATATTATAAATATATAAGATGTATTTACATTTTCATATTCCAAACACTTGTTTAAAGGCACATCTATAAACAATATATTGAAAAAAAATACATTAAAATAAAATTACACAAAAAATTGTGAAATTGTGCAGGGTCAGCTTAGCACAAAACATTAAAATGTATATACATATTATGTCATATTTAATTTGTTAGGACTTAGACAGATAACGTAAAGGCTCCTGTCATGATTCTAATAGCATTATATGTTGAATGGGCTTCCAAGGTGGCATTATAAGATATAAGTTCATTTTATACATATAACATATAAGTACCTTAATTATGCCTTGCCTGACTCCTCTACACCTCTAACCTCCATGGCTTCACCAATGCTGTCAAGGTTATTATTAGAATTATTTACTTCCTGTGAAACAAAATACTTTTTAAATGTGTGTCAAGTTAGCATGGATTTTACAGCACCTGATAATGCTGGGTGCAGTAACATCACATGTGGTTTCACCCGCTGTGATTCCACACACCATAAATCAGCTACCACAGGACCTGAAAACAAAACCCAAGCCTGGAGTTAAAATGCAGTCATGGGGCCAGAGCTATGCCACATATGAAGATGGAGGATCCTTCTTGAAGCTCCTGAGTTCCCCGCTACTGGGGAGACCTTTCTGGATGCTTTTTCCGGTGAGGTGCACTAACATCCTTCTGCCTCCCTATAGCTGCACGGGCACCCGGGGTCCTCTGGGACCTAGGGTGCACTGCTCTTCTTCATGTCGTGTGGGCCTTGCTTCATTGCCCGGCCCTCATCCAGCTTGATGTCCCAGTGGTGCTGGTACTAACGGCAACCTCTTACCAGCAAGCGGCCACCAGGGCAGGTTTATCAGCTGACTCTCCACCGTTGTCACGATGCTGGTGCTGATGGTCCTCTCCCAGGCATTGTGCTATGCCTGGGCCTCACCAATTGGCCTACTGCGTCCCTCTCCAGTTCTGGCGGGTCTCTCTTGAAGCCCTCTCGGCTCTGGCCTACTTTGAGTGCAGCACTCCTGCTGAAGCCCCTACAGTGTTCCCTCTGTACCCCATGGCCTAGTCTGTTTCTCCTGATCTCTTGCTGTTCCTTGCTCCTTCCCTCCCGGTGGTGCTGGTGATACCAGTGTGATGGCCTAGCAAGCCATCATTGGAGTTGCTTTTTGGACGGGGATTTGGCAGCTCCCTGTGAGACAGTGCTGGTGCTGTTGTGGTGTGGGACCCAATAAGCCACCATCGGGATGTCTTGGCACCCAGCCCACTTGCATATTACACTGTTCCTGGAGCCCCCTCAGCTGCTGTTTCCTGTGACCTTCACCTTCTATTGTGCTTCATAACCTAGAGACATTCTCCGCATGTCCTCAGCTTGGGTGCCCCAGGGAGGGATGGTGTTGCTGGTGTGGCCCACAATGCTAAGCAGTCCCCAAAGGCCTCTCTCCCTGCACTGACCTCTCTGAACTCTGGGCTTCCACTGCCCCTGCCTTTGCTCTATGGGCCCCCCTTTCGGACTTCACCTGTGCAACAGCCACTACAGTGGCCACTCATGACCCCTTTTAGACAGACCTCATTCAGCCCTCTGGATGATTCTCTCCCTGGGACCAACATGGCTTCGGGAAAGGTGACCAGTCAACTGACTTTGCAAGGCTAACCAGGCCACCAAGCCTCCTCCATCTTCATCTCCCCTGGCCATCTTGGACATCACCCTGGAATCCATCATAAGTAGCCTGCAAGCTATGCAGATCTCCATCATTCAGGTCAAAGCCTCCACTATGGAGACAAAAATGGAAATTAAACTACTGAAAGGCAAATTGGTGCAATTGCGACACCTCATAGATATTATAGAACGCAAGGTGGATGGTATTGATCTGCGTATTTCAAAGACAGTGACTTGGCAACAGGTACCACACCTGATCATTGCCTGTTTTCTCTGCCATTAGCAGGTATGTATAGTCCTTCTTGAGGACCTCAAGCATGGCCTTTACTTGTAAGATAGCGACCCTGTCCACTTTCTCTGCGAACTACTCTTATGAGACCCACATCTTACGGCAAAAGTTTATAGCCTTGTGGCCGGAGATCCGGATGATGTACTTGCTCTTCGGCCTCCTACAATCAACTTTCATGCTAGTGATGGTCAACGGCACAGTGAAAGAATTCTGGGACACTAGTCACTTGGAACTTTTGCTGGAAGACATGGAAACTCAATGGCACTCCTCTATGTATACCTCCCCCTACTCCATCTCTCCCATAGTTGGTGCTGCAGAGGGAGGAGGTGCCTCCCTGACCTTGGGACTTGGACAGGCACGCCCAACTGGTTCATCGTCACAACAGGGATATTTCCAAGACTCTTCATAAATCTTAAACCTTGATATTACTTCTATGGTGACCAGCTCCTTCCTGTTGTTCACCCTCTCTCTCTACTGGCCTGTTTGGCTCTTCTCCGTGCATCTTAATGGAGTGGTAGTCTGTAGCGGTGACCTATCACCCCCCACCAAAAGTAAAGTTAGGTTGACCTTTTCTTGGTTTTTGTGATTGCTGCTCTCTCCTCATTCATTTCAACATGCCTCCTCAACATGTGGTGAATCTCTCTCTTTGGTGACGTTGTGTGAATAGCATGACCCATTTCATCAAAAGTAAAAAGATCTAAAAAGACTCTAAACACCCGGACATTGGTGTTCTACAGAAAACACACCTCACTGTGGAGGAGTCAGCTAAGCTCAAGCGGGGTTCGGTGGGCATGGCTCTCCTCTCTACGGGTCTGATGAGAGCCTGTCTGCGCATGACTCTGGCACATTTCCCCCAGAAAAATCGGGGTGGCATCTCTGTTCCACAAGAGACTTCTTATGCACATTCTGAAATCCTGGTCAGGTGACCATAGTTGCTATATTTTTGCAAAAAATAAACTTGTGGCCCAAACTCTGATGGTTGCCTTCATCTTTGCCCCTATGTGGGAGAAATGCCCTTGCCTCTCTTGCTTCAATAGTCCCTTTACAAAATTTGACTCCCACAGCTCATTATTGGTGGCAACTGGAACTTGATACTGGACCCAATTCTGGGTAGTCTGGGATAGAGCTGTGTTTCATGACCTCATGGATGACCACTCCCAGTCCTTACATTGTGTGTAGTGCCTCTTTCACCCTACGGACAGGGTATATATTTGCCTCTCTCCCGCCCATGGTTCAGAGCCACGGCTGGACTGGTTACTAGTGTCTGCTGTGGCCCTACCTCTCATTCACACCTGCCACGTTAATGTTAAGGGGTCTCAGATTATGTTCCCATTGCCCTCACTCTGGATCTTCAATTTACAGAGCCTCTGTCCCGCACCCAATATCTATAACAAAGACAACCCAATATGCCTACAGGACACTGGCAAGTATATATATCAGTTTGTACAAAAAGCCACATGAGACTCATCCAGATCCAGAGAACTCATCCAAAGGTGGGAGGGCTCCATAATACACATTCAATACAAACTTAATTCTATAGGAACAGTACTGTAGACAATAGTGAATAACGTGCTAAACAAAGTGAGAATTTCTGTCATACATTTATTCTATTCATACATATACAAACATGGTGTGCAAATATGAAGTAGTGCAGACAACATAGTGCTCACATGGTGATTAAACATTTAAAACACAAGGACACAGTATAATCTGTAATGGTTGTGTAGTCTTCCAAGTTCAAGTATATTTAGGGACGCTTCCATAAAATCAGCAAGCCCTTCATGTGAATTGCAGATGTAAACCAATTAGGAAGTTTGTTGATATTTTGGCTCCAATTTATTTGACAAGTCTCCTCAGGAAGTCATCATCCAACTACCACACCTACATGAGTAGGGAACTGAAAGCGGAAGTGTCAGTACTAACCACAATAAATTATAAAGAAACTAAACAAATAGGGTGGTAGCTACCACCTCAACTATTACTCACCACCTTGGTGTAGATACTGCCAACAACCTGTCCATCAATCATTCTAGGACAGAATCAAAGGGTCAAGAGTTATACCTCAGTACTACATGGCAAAATGTAGCAACTTCATTAATTCACCATGTGAATAGAAACCACTGTGAATATATGAGAACTCTATCTGTGTATACCACCCAGAAGACCAAAATAGGTTGAACCTATATACCCTATGAAACCTCAACTATAGTGGTGTATTAGCCCTCTTCCATATTCTGTGCATCAGTAATTATGCATGGGTTCACCCGAATGCTGAATTCACTTATGCCCACTTGCCGACCATGACCACATTCCAGGTAAATCCCAAATCAAACTATGAGGATTAAAAATCAATGTGACAATACTTATAAACACACCATTGTGCTATTCAAAGTCGTTACTCATGAAGATACACTTCTGCAATGTAAAAAAAAAGCTTACAATCCCAAGGTTATTGTATATAGCCAACAGAGCACTGTCACATTAGTATCACTGTTTCCTCAAAACTGTGAATAAGAGCAAGCGGGATCCATCTCAGTGTGCACTAGTCTCACCAAAATCTCTGAGTCAAAGAAGGAGCACCCATAGTACAATAACAGGCGGGAGACCTCCATGCACCTCCCTCAACCATTCTGATTGCACAACCAATGCAGAATGAGGATGTGGCTGGTGCTGCCCTACTATCCCTGTTTGTGTCCTGCAAACTGCTAGGGCACTGACCTAGCAGCCACAATGCTGGATGTCCAGATAATCAGCCACCCATGAAAAAGTCAGTCAGGATGTCTACAAAAAACTCAGCCCTATAAACATGCTAGAGACCTAATTAGGACATGCATTCCACAGATATGTTGAAGACCACTATCAATCTAGTGGAATCCAAAATATTTTGTTGTACACAATCATCTAATATTCCTAATTGAGAGGATAAAGTCACTGAATTTAAAATATTGTCATCAATCAATTAGGGCCCGAAAAAGCATCTTGTCAGACCAAATCAGCAACATTGCTGCATAAGAGACCCCTGTGATTCAGGCAACAGCTGTGCCAGCCAATGTGTGTGATGAATCCAGTGTAATTGAAAAGCTAGTATATGCAAATAAACATGTTGTCTAGGTGGGAGGCACTGCCTTAAACCACATAAAGATGGGTTGATGGTGAGGATATGAGCAGAAGTCAAAAACTTAGCGCACATATTTGCATAATCGTCACATATTAAAGAGATAAATAACAAGTATCAAATCACATATTATGCAGGTGGAGATAGCAGTGTATCAGTAAATATTGCAAGGTCACAAGGAACATAGACAATGTAATCAATTGCATTTGAACAAACACTGCTACCTCAGATTGCTGACTTCTGTACATCAAAACTGAACAGAAGGCAGTCTGTGCATGTCATGGATATCATTCAACCCCTTATTGGTACTGTCCAGGAGGTCCATTCACTTGCAATCTCTTATGTTTAGTTGATCCAAGATGTTACCTCCTCTGCTGGACAAAGTGATCACCTCCACCACCTGCCAGTAGATATCATCTATGGTGTGGCCTTGTTCAGTGAAGTGTTGTACCAATTGGGCAGCTTCTGTCTGGTTTGTTATCCAGCTTCAATGTTGAAATGCATTGCTTCCCCATTTGTGTAGGTTGGCACGCATAGAATTTCATACAGGAACATTTAATTCTATAGATCACTTTACCTGTGTTGCAGTTGGAGATTGATCATAACTTGAATACCCTGTTGTTAATAGTGAGACTTTTAGTATCGGTAGTGAATTTACATACTACACATACCCACATCTGTAATATCCTATTAGACCTGGAAGACCTCATAGAAAGATCTGATTTCACTTTTGCTCACAGGGTCCTTATAAGCCCTTACCACAAATTATCTGATGTTTTTATTTCTCCTAACTGCAAATAAAGGGGCCTTGTCACATGTATCACTAGGCAGAGGCCAGTGTTTATTGATGATACTCTGAACTTCATTACTTATTAAGGAGAATCTACTGCCCATTACATTTCTGTTATGTTGCTCATCTCTTTGTTTGGGAGAGATTGAACTTTCTTTAGGGCAGACCCAGGCTCTCCTGATTGCTCTAGAGATTAATATTATGGGGTGCCCCCTTTTCCAAGAGTTTCTGTCTCAATGTTTCTGCCTCTTTTAAAAAATCATTTTTGTGTGCTCAGAGCCTATATAGATGCAGAAACTCCCCAAGCTGTAAATTATACCCCAGCTCCCTAGGATGGTGCCCTTTATAACACAGTGGCAAATGTTTGTTTGTGCAATGTTTGTACAATGGGGTGTACAATGTCTCAATTATATGTCTGACCAATAGATCCAGGCAATTGATCTCCTGATTATATGATGTATAATGAAATGTAGATCCTGGGTTTGGTCCTTTAACCATGTCATAAAGGCGTCAAGTTCACTGTGCCAAATGAACAAAATTGTCAATATGTAGGCTCCAATTACTGATGTGTGCATGGAAGGGGTTGGTATGTCACATACTTTTCTATTCTCAAACTCACTGACATAAAGGTTAGCCACATTTGGAGCAAAGCAAGCTCCCACAGCTACTCCCTTCTTTTGTGTACAGAATTCCTTCTTGAACATTAAGTAGTTATTTTTCAGGGCAAACTCTGCTAGTACTGTGATGAGGTCACAGAGTGCATCATCCAAGCCTGCTTGGTGTACTCATTTCTTAATGACTTCAAGTATATAGGGATTTAGCATCCAAGGTCACCAGTCTGTCAGGCGATGTTCAAAATCTTATCCATCCTCCATGTTGATAAATTGCATACTGTCATAGATGTATGATTGCATCTTTAGGACTTCATCTTTGATGTGTTGGTCAATGAGTTTACAAAGGGGTTCTAAGACAGAGCCAGAACCAGATAGGATAGGGCTGCAAGGTGATTTGGACGAATTCTTATGTACCTTGGACAGAGTATTGATAATTAGTTTCCTAAATGGGGTTGGCTAAGAAATCCATATTCTCTATCAGCTGACATCTAGGGCCTGAATACCCTGCAGCTTAGATCTCCATTGGAGAAATCAAGGCTTCAGGATCTTCTTTCGAAATAGGTTGTGCTCGATCCTCCAACAGCATCTTCTTCCCAACTCCTGTGGGAAGCAGGGAAAGTATACTTCAGGGGCATGTTGATGAAGAAGGCTGGCATTGCACACTCTGAACCTGTTACTAAGAGGAATACACTGGAAAAAGACATCTAAACTCTTATAGAGGTATACTGAGCTTGCCCTACCCCCTCAGCACAGTGGCCCTGCTGGCAAAAAGCTGGGACTCAACATCTTACACACAGTGGTGGCGGAGAAGGCACTGTCCTGCATACAACAGAATATGTACAAGCTTGGCGAGAAAGTGGGTGCCTCCTGGTGCTAAAACTGAGACAATGGGAAGCTCACTCAGTGATTCCAGCACACTGGTTAGGTACTAGGTCTCTTTTAACCCTACTGCTGGACATTGTGCAGGAATTCTCAATCTTCTACATGGCATTTTACACTATCGCTTGCTCAGCCCATACCACGTAGAAGCTGGCTTTCATGTCAAATCTCTACCTCCCTACCCATCCTAGGAATGAT
Source organism: Pleurodeles waltl (assembly GCF_031143425.1). Lineage (NCBI taxonomy): Eukaryota > Metazoa > Chordata > Amphibia > Caudata > Salamandridae > Pleurodeles > Pleurodeles waltl. The sequence continues at coordinate 847,136,557 of NC_090436.1, forward strand.
AGAGAGGTGTTGGACTCTCTCATTTCAGAGGAAGAGGTTGCTGAGGACTTCAAATCTCTGGCTATTTCCCTTGGTGGGGGACAGTTTTCCCCTTGAATTTTACAGAGTTACGAGTGACCTCACCATCCTCCTTCTTAATGCCATGTTCCAGAATACTACATCTACAGACTCTCTCCATCCTAAGCTGGGGTAAGACCATCTCTGCTGTACTAACTACCACCCTATTTTGCTACTGAACTGCAATTTGAAAATCCTGGCCAAGGACTTGGCCACCGAGCTGGGCCAGGTAATCAGATCATTGAGACATGATAGCCAGGTGGGTTTCATACCCTGCCATTTTTCCCATAACTACCTATGTACCCTGGACAATGTTATTTGTCCTCCCAATCAGCTTGGGGTGACCACTTGTTGCTCTCTCTTGACTCACAGAAGACCTTTGACTGCGTCAAATGGCCCTTTCTATTTCTTGCCTTTGCTTGCTTTGCTATTGATCCAGATGGTCTGTTGCCTTTACCCTGTAGCGTTGATCAGCTGTAACAGCATCTTCTCGGATCTGGTCTCCATTACCTGGGGCACTAGGCAGGGCTAGGCTACCCCCTGCACCGTCTCCTCTTCCACTGACACTGGAGTGCCTGGATGTTTAATCCTAGGCTCAGGTTTCGGGGTTGAAGACAGGTGTGAGGGAGCTTAAACTTCTGCTACATGTGGGCAATATCCTCATGACTTTGACTGGCCCAGGGGTATTGATTCTGGCCTTTATGGATCTTATGGACTCCTTTCTGTACATTTCTGACTATAAGATCAGCTGTGCCAAGACAAAGACCATTCCTTTTATCCACCACACCACAGACCATTCTCTGGCCTGGTGCCAGCAGCATGGCTCTTGCACAGACTCCGCTACCTGGGCATCTCTCTACATAGGCTCTTTCGCATCTGGACTGAATGACACAAGAATTTACTAAGTGGTTGGCCCTCCTTCTGTATCTGGAGGGCAGGTTCCAGACAGCCAAAATGTTGATGACCCCTTGGTTTAATTACTTGTTCGGTATGCTTTCATTACACATGCCGGCAGGCCTTCTCCAGCAGCTTAACTCCCCGGTCTGCAAAAATGTCTGGGGCACTCTGCCTCTGAAGCTTTCTCTGGCTAAACTCTATAATACTACAACTTCTGGGGGGCTCCGGCTTCCCCATTTTCTATCCTATTGTAGGGCTCATAAGTTGTCTCTGGTAACATATCACCTCCTTCCACACAGCAAACTTTCCCCGTGGGTCCCGATTGAGTGAAGCTTCTATGATGCTACCACCGGCCTCTCAGATCTTTACATGGGGCCCTGTGATCTGTGGAACCCCATATTGTTGGCAATGTATGTGGTCTGGAGATTGACTCATATCCTCTTAAAGAAGATGGCTTTCTGCAGCCAAAGGCACACCTTGGCACAATGGCTCCATCACAATCAATTGTTTACCTTTGTGGTGCGGCTCATGGTATCAAGTGGGTATCTGGAAGATCTGTCATCTTCTGAATGAGAATACTTTTGGTCATTTGAAAGCCTTGTTTGAGCATATTTCAGGCTACCATATACCACATTCTCCTTTCTGTCGATACCTTCAGCTCTGCCATAGCCTTCACTCACAATTACACGCTGGATTGTGACCCCCACTCCTTGTTCCCTGGTGCTATGGGCCACTGACAAAAAATGGTCTCTAAACTTTATGGGCTGCTGGTGTCTAAATTGTTCTCTGGGTCCATGGAACGCATGCTCCAAATTCACTGGCAGGAACATTTTCTCCTTGTCTATTCTTCAGAACGTTACTCCCTCTTGTTAGAGTACTATAATTGGGGGCTACAGGAGGCATAGAAGAAGGTCTTCATTATCAAATTTGGAAGACTGGCACAGTTCACTGGCTAGGCTCCACATGGTGTATCTGGTGCCTACATTAGATTTCTGGCAAAGTTAGACCCTGAACTGTGACACTTTTCACATCCTTTGGTCCTGCCCGGTTCTTGTGCCATTCTGGAGAGGGATTGATCAACTCATGTGGGAAATACGCTTAGACATTTGCCCCCTGGCAATCCTCCAGGGCATGCAGGACCTGCTGGCACTTTCCTCCCACAAGATTCAATGGGTGGCCTACCTCCTGACTGCTCCTAAGTTATGCATCCTCTGTCGATAGTCCACCCCGGCTGTTTCTACCCAGGAGGACTGGCTTGACAGCATAGTGAGCACAGTGGTGCATGAATGCCAAATATATCGCCTGAATAACCAGGAGCATGAATTACCGGAATTTGGGGACCCCTCCTTTGCGGGGCGGGATGACAGTGTACCAGCCTATCCGCTCCCCAGCCATTGGTAGTTCATTTCTTATCATTTCTTCTGCCCTACTGTTGTTGGGGGTTGACAGTTTGTATGTCTGCCAGTTTGTGTAGACTCAATCCCTCCTGCTCCATCTGTTTTGGCACCTGGCTCCTCATTGGTCCTATTGCCATCCCACCTCTTCCCTGCTCCTCTTCTCTCTGTCTTTTAGCTATGGGTGTCCCTGTCTGGGGAATATCTCTCTTTCTCCCTGAGTGTCCCTTCTCTTCCTGTTCATCCTCCTCCTCCTTCCATCCCTATGATGCTACTCTTTTCATTCACTGGGCCTGTCTGCCCTACTACTAGTGTGTATGTATATATACAGATAGATAGATAGATAGATAGATAGATAGATAGATAGATAGATAGATAGATAGATAGATAGATAGATAGATAGATATTGTGTAGCAAAATGTCAAATGATTTGCACTCTGTCAGTGAATAATAATTTTGATTATTCAAGAATATTGCGCATGCTGAAGAAAAATCCTTTTAAACCCACAATTTGACTCTCAAGCACCCCTATATCACACTCCTATGGTCAGAGTGCCTCTACCCTGACCTCTTATGCTACTTTTCATTTTGCTTTTCAGCCCCCACCATGCACAGCTTTTTCATCAAAAGTGTTACTGCAAATATTACATTGATATTATCAATGATGCTATGAAAGATGGCTTGATTGCTGTAATATGTGGGGTAATTCACAGTGCATGATGAGGGTGCCAGTTATAGTCACCTTAGGGCACGAGTTATAGTTACCTGAGGTAACTCTTATTTCAATTAATGAATTTATGTGGTTTGGTATGGTTAAAATCTGAGCATGACTATAACTTTCCTGTAACCTTTGTTTTTTTAAGTGAATTTACATGTTTCTTTTAAATTCTATTTCCTAACTATAACGTCCCTGTAATCTTTTGTTTTTTCAGTGAATTTATATTTTTAACATATAGTAGTTATAATTACTAAACGGTAATCCAACCACTGTTGTGCACAGCCTTTGGTCATGCACGGCAGCGGTTCACAGGGCCTGGCATGCGGCAGGCCCTGAGGCCACCCCTCTAAAAGCACCCAACCTTCCATAATGCACAGAATTCACCCGTCCACAGAGGAGGATTGCCTGCAAGACCTGGCATGCTGCCAGAGCCAGTGGTCAACCCCTCTAACCCAAAATCACAATGTGCACAGTTCTTTGGCTTTGAGTGGCGGGAGGTAGCTGCAGCTTCTCTGGGTCTGCTAATAGGTGTGAGAGCGTGTATCTGGGGTGACAGTGGATGTCAGATTGTCTGTCTGGGTGTGAAAATGCATACATCAGTGTTTTAGGGGGTGTGTCAGTGTGTGCCTGGGTCTATGAGTGGGTGCATCAGGGTGTCAGTTGGTCTGTGAGTGGGTGTGTGACAGTCTGAGTGGGTGGGTGCGTAACTGTCTGAGTGGGTCTGAGTGGGTGTGTTAAGGTCAGACTATGGCTGTGAGAGAGTGGATTAATAATAAGTAAATTGAAATGAGTCCAGCTGGACTAGAACTCCTAAAGCTCAGTGTGAAGGTCTGCTACAGTGTTTACAGTGTTTTTTTTTTTTTTTTAGCCCTTTAAGGGCTATTTGGGACTGCGATTGAGCCCTTAAGTACTCCCCCGTGGTCCCTCCTTATTTTTTTATTTCTTTCTTTATTTAAAAAATAATAATAATAATAAAATGCCCTCTTTATGGGCTACCTGACACTGCAGGGGAAGCTTTAAGGCTGCCCCTGCAGTGCCAACAGTTCAGCGAGCAAGCAGCTGCTTTGACAGCAGCTCCATGCTAGCTGAAGCATTCCATCTCTGTCCTCTGTACACGTGCAGGGGACAGAGATGAAAGCTCTACTGTTTGACAGTGGGACCTGCTTTAAAGGTCTGGCTGTCAAACAGCAGAGTGTTTGCTGTGGCTTGGCTGCATTGCTGCAGCCAAGCCACAGCAAACAGCTATGTCCTGGGGATTTTCACTGAAAAAACAAAGGTTATAGGGATGTTATAGTTAGGAAATAGAATATGTTTAAAACATTGACATTAATTGAAAAAAAAAAACAGTTACAGGGATATTATAGCTAGGGGCACATTTTAAACATACAAAACCATAGAAATTCACCAGTTATAGTTATTTACAGTAACTATAACTCATGCTCTAAGGTAACTGTAACCCACGCCCCCACCATGCACAATCTTCTTATCAATAAATCTATTGCAAATGTTGCAGTGATAATATCAAAGATGCCAAATAAGATATCATCAATAATATAATATGTGGAGTAATTAGCTGTGCATGGCGAAGGCGCAAGTTATAGTTATTATAGGATGAGAGTTATAGTTACCTGTAACCTTTTGTCTTTTTCAGTGGATGTCTATGGTTTTTTAACGTGAAGTAATTTTGATTATTATCCATTATTTCAGCCCCCACCGGGAACAGCCTTTGGCAGTGCGTAGCGCAGGTTGGCCACAGAGCCAGCCTCTATCAGTGGATCTGTGAGTGGGTTCATGAGTGTCTGAGTGGGTCTGAAAGTGGGTGTGGGAGTTTGAGTGGGTCTGAGTTGGTGCCTGAGTCTCTGAGTGCATGCATGAGTGAATGAATTAGTGCATGAATGAGTCTGTGTTTTTTTTCCAATTGTTTCTCATTTGTGAATAGTTTGCATATAATTTACAAACATTTGTGAAAATTTTTGAATTTTTACGAATGCCGTGCATGGTAACAAGTTATTTTAAACCTATAATTTCTCCCTAAAGCACACCGATATCACAACCTTGGGGTCAGGGTACCTTTACCCACACCCCTTATGCCACTTACAATTTGGATTTTCACCACCAGGGACTGTGCCCCATGAAATAAAGGATGGCCACAACTTTTTAGTCAGTTTACGGTCAGCCAATTGTAATGCTTCTTTTCACAGGTGTATTTGCAAAGTCACCGCAGCCAGAGATATACAAATTATTTTTCCATTTGATTTCTCAAAAACTACTGAATGGATTTACACCAAATAAGCAAAAGCGTGATCTGCATACTGAAAGTTAGCTTTCTGCCAAATTTGGTGAAATTCCTTCCAGCGGTTCGGGCTGTAGACATGTCTAAAGGTCCTATGGGAATTAACTTGGGAAACACATCTTTTTCTCTTTCCCTTTTTCTCAGCCAGCGCTTGACAGATCACCCTTAAACTTTCTGTGCACAACAAGAATCATGCAACACTTTGAAGATGAAGATTCGTCAAATGGTGCCAAACATATAGGCAAGTCAAAAAACACTTTTCCTATAAAAACATGGTCCTAACTATAACTAGCGAGTGGCAACCTCCACTAGGTAATATATATATATATATATATATAAAGTATTTTAATAAAAACAACTCAACATGACAGTAGAGCAAATTTCATATTTATTACATACTTGTACATAGCACTTCATAATTCTGACAGGGTCACAACATGCTCTGAATTGCATCAGACTCCTGGCACCCTTTGCAGAGTGTTGTTAATGTGTTAGGGTATAGTTTGACTTATGTGCAGATATTCTAAGGTTCAAGACATAGGACCTCAAAGTGATAGCGTTCCATCTCTGTCATAGCGTATTAGCAGGAATAGTCAAATAAAAAAACATGAAGTAAAGAAGTCGTTCTATCCATTGTTTGAACTAAATTGAATTTTTAAAGTACTTGTTTCCTTCTGCAGAAAAATGTAATTTCTGATTACATAAAATGTTTGCACTATCTGGCCATCTGTAAATGGTTAATTGCAGCAATCAACAGCTGACTGCAATCAGTAACCTTTATTAAATGTCTGGCATGGCATTGAACCCAATCTCGTTCTCCGTGGTACCTCACTAGTGCAGGTCTTTTCCTTCTCGAGATGAGTGATGAAACCTCATGTGCTTCCACCTGGAGAACTTTCCCATTTAGGCCCTCCATAGGGCTGCCACCGGAGCAATCCTTTGTCAGCCTCGAGCCCCTCCCAAGCCAATAAATATTGTAATCCCACCATGGTGCTGATGTTATCAATCTACCAGATGAAACGTCTACATCAAGGAGGTCCAATGAGAGATACCTCTTCAGCACTATTATTGATGGGAGAAGCATGTTTAAAAGAGAAGAATCTCTTCTTTGCAACAGTAGAATCTCTTCCAATGGTGCTCCTCCTTTAAGGAGTTTCTCCTGGGGTACTTGCCTGTGCAGTCATCAAGTAGCGGAAATCAATCAATCGGATACCAGGGTTTTTCTCTCATGAGAATAGTTGAAATGTAATAACTTCCTTGCGCTGATATCCATCGAGCCCACCAGCTATCTCCAATTGCCTCCCTCAGTTAAGGAAATATGCCAAATAATAAAAATAAATAAGCAAACTAGGGAACCTTACGCCGCCTCTGGGCACAGGTAGTGCAAAGAGGGGCTCCCTGGATCCCTTCTTAGAAGTATTCCTTCTTAGGACTGTAACTGGGCCGCAATCTCCAAGAAGCAGTCCATCACTAGGCCATCTTGGATATGTTATGTGGATGTTGGGGCCCATGGAGAGCTGATTGGACCTTAAACATTCACTTTTAGCCCTCCCTCCCTACCATACACACACACCTCGGGCCTTCTTTCCCTGTAGCAGACAAGTATTAAGAATGCTCCAACACCTTTCTTCTGTGACTTTTGCTTATGAATTGCAATCCTATTTTATCTTTTTGTCCTTATTTGATACTCTTTGACTATTGTTGTTATAATTGCGTTTCAGTGTGCCATAATGGGTGTGTTGCAAATCAAAGCATTTTTTTGTTTATATTTCTTATAGATTGCATTTTGGCTGTAGGTAAATTCTATGTTGGAGGACATTTAGCATGTAAGAGTTATATTAATTGACTACATCAAGGCGTACCCAGCTCTTGCTTGCCCTCGTTGCATTCTCACTTTCTACTTATATCATCTGTATACAACTGCCAGTGGGGAAACACCCGGAACAACGACTCCTAAACCACAAAGTCAGGGAAAACTAAAGCGAAACAACGGTTTCGTTTTCCCCAACTTCCTGTGTGAACCACGTACATGCGTGTTTAAGGCACAGAAGAAGGGAGTCGACGCAGTAAAGGAGGAGGTAAGTTGGGCTGGGACTGGGGCTGTTTTTTTGGGGGTGGGTTGGGGGCTTGGGTGATTAGGATTTGGGGGTAGGAGGCGTCAGGGTTTAGGTTTTAGGGGTGGGTTGGGGTGCTTTAGGTTTTTGGGAGGGGGTTGGAGTTGTGGTAATTGTGGGGGTTGGGGTGGGTGGGGTATTTGCAGTAATTTTTAGGGGTGGGGCTGGGGGGGAAGCATGCTGGAACCATGCATGCTGATCACTAATGCCTTTACCAGGAATGCCTTTACAACGAAAAATCATTGTAAAGGCATTCGTGGTCAAGGCATTAGTGATACCAACGAGTTCGTTGTTCCGAACTCGTTGTTGAGCCATGGGTGCTTGAAGCACTCATGGTTTCAACATATAACCTTGCCAGTGCATTAACAGGTATACAAGTAGGACTGTGTTATAGCTAGCACATATTTGAGGAAAGTGTTGTAGCTAAGAAACAGATAATTTGTTTGCTATCCCAGACCTTAAGTCAAACATTGGTGGAGGGCACTGAGGCCAGTTTAAACACTGAGACTGTATCTGAAGAATAGGATCATGGAGCAGAATCTGAAAGTGATTTCTTTAAGTGGTGGACACTTTTTCAGTGATTCTAAATTAACGTGAAAATGCAGCACAGCACGTAGTTATGATGTCTCTTCACAAGTGCAACCTCTGCTGCTAAAAGAAAGTGGCAGTTTAGCTCACTCCGGATTGCAAGCAGATACCATGCAGAGGACAGAAAGAGTGTTCACTTGGCTGCCGCCTAATTGATTCCAACTTCAAACTCCTCCTTTCAGTGGAGATGCTGGATGTTAATAGTGCATCTTTTTACTTATTACGCCGTTTGTGTACCAAAGGTTTTGGAGGAAGAATGGAGCCACTCTAGTGCCTCATTCTAGGGCACACCTGTGAATTCCAACTTCAGCAACCGCCGCCCGCCAAGTTGTAACCGCGGAGCGGCCGCCAATGCGGCCGCACTTCCGCGGTGGCCATCACAACATCCCCACTGGGCCAGTGGGCGGAAACCGAGTTTCTGCCCGCCGGCCCAGCAGGGATGTCAGCCGCAACACAGGAGCAGGCTCCAAATGGAGGCGGCGATGTTGCGGCAGTGCGGCGGGTGCAGTTGCACCCGTCGCGCTTTTCACTGTCTGCTATGACAGTAAAAAGCCGGTCCCGGCGGTGCGACCACGGTGCTTCCACCGTGGTCGTATTACGTGAGTTTGTACCTCCAGCCTGTTGCGGTGCAAACTCCAAAACAGCCCTGGCGGTGTTTGACCGCCAGGGTTGTAATGAGGGCCTATGTCTTGTACTACAATATGAGGTCACCATAAAGGATTCCTTCTGGAACTTGTTTGTAGAATTCTCCAAAAATTTCAGTGCAGTGCACTGCTTCACAATATACTACGAGCTGTGAAATTCTCACGGAGATGGGAAGTACTGGTGAGTTGGCCTGTCGTGAAACATTTCTCCTCCAAGTTTTATGAGATTTGTATTATAGGGAAGAATATAGAGGCAGACCAGTGTTTAATACAGAGGGTGGCTGCTGTTCAGGCAGTACCAAACAAGGGAGATCATGTTCACATCAAGCTTTACTGTAGTCTAGGAGTCCCAGTGGTTATACATACAGTCTGAGAGTGTATACTGGGGAGGATGACAGTATAAATCCTGTAGGTTGCAATTCCACATTAAGAATTAGTAAAAAGATTGTATAGGACCCTTCTTAATCACTCTTTCATATAGGTTATGACAATTATGGGGACAGTTATCATGGAGGATAACAGCTGTTCAACAAATTGTACAATATTGGCACTGTGACACGTAATACAGTTCAAAGTCACTGCAAAGGATCCCATTTGAATCTTGTTTGTATAAGATCCAAAAACATCAATGCAATGTGAAATTCTCACACATTATAACAAGTACATCAGTGGAGTTGATAAAACTGACAATCTACTTTGACCATTAGATGCAACCTATAAAACCTGCACATGGTACAGGAAAACTGGTTATTCACCTCATCCATTTGAGAATGTACAATGCATTTGTTGTCTATCGTCAGACTACCACAGGAAGACTGATGTTCTTCCATGTCTAGACATTCAGGAAAGCCCAGGAGCATGAGCACACCTTTCCCACTACATTTTCTTACCCAGAATTCCCTGCAAACATCAAACTTCACAGTTTTTTCTTATTTGTTATTTAAAGATAATTCTAGAATCTGGGGGAATCCATAACATTTCTATCACTCTGCATTCCTACACTTCTCCAGATGAAATCATGCCACACGTGTGGATGGGCCTGTTACCTGAGAAAAGAATGGCCAAATCATTGACCATATGAAGATCACATTGATAGTGCATCAATTCCTGTTAGAGGCACTGGCCCAACTATGCAAGTGGGATACTGATTTTATTGGGAGAAGTGGGGGATCACTGCATGGTAAGAATTGTATGTCTCTCTGATGATAACAGAACTTTCTCTCATAGAAATGTGTGAAAATCCATGACTTTAGCTTGGTTTTGAATTTTGCAGGGAATTTTGAATCAGAAAAGTTAGGGGAACCAACAGAAGTCGCTCCAGCCTTTTTTCCTCAGGTTGTCTAATTGAAAGATATGTCAGGAATTGGTGTTGGTTTCATTGGGTGCCTGCAGACTCAAGTCCCAATTTTGTATCTATTTACATTGCCAGAATAGGTGAATTTGAATGGAAAAAAAATCATATTTCCATGTTGCATTTTGTAGCCTTTCCTGTTGCAGGTGATAAGTTAACCCATAAAATGGGGTACTGTTTTAATCAGAGGAAGTGACGGAACACTGGGTGGTCCCCTGCAGATTGCAGAATTTCCCTGATAGAAATAAGAGGGAAATCCATGACTTCTGCTAAAGTTAGACATTTGCAGGACATTCTCGGTAACAAAATATAATGGGATTCTGAAAATTCACACCATATTGGAATCCCCTCGGTTTGTAGTTTTCAGATATTCCTGAGTGCCGGCAGTGCCTGGGCCCAAATTCCATTGCTTCCTAGGGTCAATTTGAAAGGAAAATGTTTGATGTTTCCTTATTGGTTTCTAGGTCCTTTCCTGTCATCAGTGATAGGCCAAGCCACACAAGTGAGGGAACACAGAAAAGTAGAATAGTTGTTATTATCAAATACATTCACCCACGTTTTTGGCTTTCAAATGTATACCAGAGTGCAAGCAAAACATATTGTGTGAAATTCCCTGTGCATCACATGACATTATGAGTAACCACAAATTTAGAGATGAACAAAATCATTGTGCACATTTCTTAATTCCCATTTTCATCCATTAGATTTTATGGCACGACTTGATATATGGTGGGTGCATGATGAAAAAATAAATATATGCTGCACATCAGTTGTTTGTTCTGGGTATCACATGCTTTTAGATAACCAATAAATATTTAAAACATTTTATATCCTTGTGGACTGAAGAGACTAACATATATAATGGTGTATATTACGTTCATAAATCAGCCATTCAGCCAAAAAATTACACATGAAAACAGTGTCACACTTTTCTATTTTTACTACCTATTTTTATCGGTTTTGGATTTGAACAATGTGATTCTGTGGGGAAGCCATGAGAAAGGCACGCAGTTGACCAGTTAATGAATTTAAACTTTTGTCAGCTTTTCACATATGTATAGTTTTCCAAGTTACCCATGGGTTTCAAAATTTTCAATACAAATTGCCAAAGGAAGGAGCCCTGCAAAAATAAGAGAAATTGACTACCACTATATAAAATACAAAAACTATGGTAAATGGGGTATTTTTTTGATGTCTGCAAGTTCCTGAAAGCTAGGAAGAAGGTATTCCTAACACAGCAATCTCTTTGACAATGCCAGTCTTAACACATGGGGACATACTTACAAGGACCTGGCGCAGCGCTATGCCAAAATTGGCAGCGCCATGCTGCATCATTTCAGAAATGCAGGGATGCACCATATGACTAGATCCAAACTAGGGTGGCATGGTGAGCAAGAGAACAATGGACTTAACCCAGATCTGTGACTGGGGTGAGTGTTTCAGCACTCCCTCCATCATCCTTTTATGTTGCTAAAGTCACCCTAAGTGGCAAGGGTATACCGGTCCCAGGATGCTTGTTTCCGGTCCAGGGAGGACCTGGCCTGGCAGTTGGATTGCACTATTTCCAAAGAGAGTAGGGTCAAAACTGATTTGCTTATGGCTGGTTCCAAACTGGGGAGGCATGGTGAGGAAATGAACAATGGTTTTAACCCAGATCTGTGACTGGCACTCTGTCCATCATCCTTTTGTGTTGCTAAAGAACTCTTTTATTGCTTGCTTAATGAATTGTTATTGAAGGAAATACCCTAACATCAGAGGTGGGTAGCTAAAATGCAGAGTTGCAAGACTTTGGCCCAGGATTCTCTTTATTACCTCCTGGTTCACTAGGCTGGCCACATCTCTCTTGACTTTTGGATGTTATTACCTTTAGGTATGGTTAGTTTCTGTCAACTGAATTGATGAATGGAAAACAAAGGGAATTGTTTCACGCCAAATATGCTCTGTGGAGTACATGGCTCAAGCGCAGGAATATGTGTGATCTAACACCTCAGAAATAAAGCACGTATAACTCTGATGTATTGAATTTCTATAATCCACCAATCTTTGAGAATATTTGCAAATATTTATGGTGTTGGTTCTACCAAAGCAATCTTCCTAAACCTGGCAAACTTTCTACAGTAAGAGTTTTCTTTAATTTGGCCGAGAACACTACATCAGCAAGATCCCTTGATCATCCATTTACCAAGAGTATTTTACTGCGATAGCTATATAACCTAAACCCATTTACCTTGGTCTGATTTCAGAAGATCATGAGATAAGCCAGCTGACCTTAAAGCATATGCACTTATATAACTGAATATCAGGCTTTCAATTTGTATTTGCTGTTCACAAATTACTAAAGGATTACCTAGGCAAGAAATACAGATGTTGTTCTGAAGATTATTACTACCATAAATTCCTGCAAAAAATACAGCATTCTTTTTATACAATTGAATTATCTAGTTCCCACTGTGATTCACTCTCCTCATCAGAAACAAATCACCAAAGATTCACAATCTTTCCTAGTAGCTCAATTAGTCAAATACCTCTGTTTCTGTTGATACTGCAGAACATTTGGACAGTGTTGGCATTTGCCCACTCTGTAGGGTCACTATCATACTTTTTGCCTTCGTTTCTCCTGCTTTTTAATCCTGTTTTATAGGCTTTTAGGACTCTCTGCACTTTACCATGCATAATCACTGCTAAAGAAATTTTGCTGACTCCTTAAAACATGGTAATATTGCCTTGCACTCAATTGGCACATTTAATTTACTTTTAAGTCCCCAGTAGAGTAGTACAACATGTACCCAGGACCTGTGAATTAAATGTTACTTGTGCCACCCATTTAAGTAGCCCTTTAAAACACGTTTTAGGCCTGCCATTGCAGACTGTGTGCAGTTTTAAACTACCAATTTGACATGGTAAAACTCACGTTTTCTCAGTCCTAAACCCTCTTTTAAATGCATATAAGCCACCGCTAAAGTAGGCTCTATGCAGCCCATAGGTCAGGGAGCACTGTAATAAAAAAATGGGACATGTGTGTTTAGGCTTTACATGTCCTGGTAGTGAAAACTCCTAAAGTTTATTTCACTACTGTAAGGCCTACCTCTCCCGTGGGATAACACAGGGTTACCTTATAACATTTAATGAGTACTAACATTTGATTGGGAGCAGGTAGAATTGTTTTCTTTGGACTCAAATTAATTGTAATGTAGAATCCTCCTTATTGGGAATGTTGATTTTAGATTACAATTATGAAAATTCCACTTTTAGAATGTTGGTGTTTTTCTGCTTTAATCTTTCTGAGGGGTCTGTTAATTGTTCCCCATCAAGAAGGCCTACTGGGCCCAGACAGTGAACAATAGGAATTGGGTGTAGCTGGCAGAGGGTCATCCTTCCTAAATGGGAGGGATCTGTTCCCTGCCCACTTACATTTTTGCAATTCCCTATGAGTCCAGGAACATTATAAGATGTAAGTTTAAAACTGCAAGTTAAGGGACAATCTAGTCAGTATAAAGAACACTCATAATTTGTTTGGGATGCATCAACACCATTTCTTCAGGGGAAATATATTTTCTCAATGAAGAAAAAGTTATGAATTTCAATAACTCTCATGCAAGACATTTTCCATTGTGCATCTGTGCAATACATACAATTACTCTTGTGAAAAAGCATTTGCGTTGATATAAGTGGAGAATCACAAAGTTGTTTCCATGGCTGCTCCCAAGTGTAGGAGTTAGTCAATGTGTGAAGGTTCTTAATTTTGATTGCTAATCAGGGATCAAGTTTAACCACCTTTCAACCTTTTGATATCCCATTTTACCAGTAATCTGCTATAAACAGGATGCATTTGTATATTCCCATAAATTGAAAATGACATTTCTCTGCAGTATTTTTGTTTGACAGATTGAAAAAGCTCAATAAGAACAGTTAAGATTTGTTTTCATGCTACTACCTCAAACCTGCAATGTCTAGGGCACAACGCAGCATGAAAACGCCAATTGCTAAAGTAATTATCTTTGGGGATGGCTAATTTCCGGTGTCAATGCCAGCTGGTGCAGATTTAATAATGTCTTTGAGGCAGCAAGTGTTCTACGTATGAGTTGTAGGTATATGGAGAAATCCCCACTCTTTGTTATAATGTAGGTCTCTGCGACCAATTTTGCTCTCATATTAGGAACAGGCAAGTCTTCAATGCATAAGTAATCATCTTGCACAAGATCAAAATCTTGGGCATTTTTGTTGGGAAGTCAAATGCATGTATATCATTCTTAACAATGTTAGTAACAATGGAAAATTATTGGTAAAAGGGTTGCAGATGTCATGTATTTCCCTTCATTTTTGTGCTCATCAGGCAATTTGGTATAACAAATCTGTCAAAAAATTATTCTGCAGCTCCTTCTGTAATGCTCATGGGGTAGAATGGGCCTAAAGCTAGTCTGCATGCACTGTAAAGTGAATGTTTTTTTTTCTATTTAGAAGGGGATGTGGTGTCATACAAATAATTTACTTGTGCGCTGGAAGTACCATAATGCACGTACATTTGAACAAAGTTCCTGGAGGGACACGCTTACTGTACCTTATTCTTAAACTGTCAGCCTGTTAGTGTGCCACCTAGATGACAACCTAAGATGGTATGCAGGTGGTGAAAAGGACCATGAATGACCCCCCCCTTCAACAAGGTTGCCTATGAATGACAACACACAACAGGCCCGATGTATCAAACTTTTTTGCATTTGCAAATGATGCGAATTGCAAAAATCAGCCGTTTGCAAATGCAAAAATGGTCCCTGCGATGTATGAAAGGCATTCACAGTGTGAAAATATGGAATCGCAAAAATTGTGATTTTTAGCGAATATGACATGCTTTTGCATGTCGCAATCAGCTTATCGCAAATAGCGACGTGAAATACCGAATTGCTATTTGCGAGGCGCAAACTGCGACAAAGTTTAGCAAATCGCAGATAGCGATCCGCAAAATCCTGGTGCAATTTGCTATACACAGATTGTGACACGCAAAACAATGTCACAGTACGATGCATCAAAAATTCGCAATTTGCTAAAATTCGCAAAATGGCCTTTTGCACTTGCAATTTACTACAAATTGAAATCAGGTGGTAACCAGGTGCAACCTATTTAAAGGGGCTCAGAATGACTCAGCCGCTCTTCCACAATGGCTGAACTCTATGTGATGGTGAGGAGAATGAGGATCTTGGCAGGTTTGAGGACAGAGGAGGAAATCTATGAGAAGTACAGGTTAAGCTCAGCCATGATGCTTGACCTGATAGCAGATCTACAAACCCTACTGCAGTGCACCACACACAGGACCAATAGCATACCCACCCATGTGAAGGTATTATGCACCCTGCACCTATAAGCCTCAGGGAGCTATCAAAGGGTCATAGCAGCAGCAGGAGGGGTCTCACAGAGTGTTCTCTCACGATTTTTCAAAGCATTTCTAAATGTCATGCTGTGCAAAATTCAAGAGCACCTAAGATTTCCCAACACCCCACAGGAATTACAACAAATGCAAATCATTTTTTTATCAGATTGCACAATATCTACATGTCATAGGTGCCATCCATTGGACACATGTAGCTATCTGTCCACCATCGGCCACCGAGTATGTTTATCGCAACCATAAACATTATCATTCCATGAACATACAGGTGATTAGCAATGCCTCCAACATCATTACCGATCTTGTGGCCAGATACCCAGGTAGCACACATGACTCTTAAATCCGTCGCCACAGCAGGATTCAAACAAGACTGCTAGCTGAAGAGTTTGGCGAAAGATACCCACTGGGTAAAGTAATGGATGACTATGTTGCATTGAAGGTATAGTGAGTGCAGATTCCAACATTACTCATTTTACCCTCTGTTCATTCCAGGAGACAATGCCTATGCAGTGCGCACCTACATACTGACGCCCTACCTGAACCCTGCAACGCCTGCAAAGAGGAGGTACAATGCTGCACAAAGGGCAACCCCCAGTGTGGTGGAACAGACTTTCGGTCTCCTGAAGAGCCGCTTCAGGTGCATCCATAAGAGTGGAGGGGCACTACAGTACAGCCCAGAGACGACCTGTAAAATTGTGGCTGTATGTGCAATGTTGCAAACATTGCAACGAGAAGGGCCATACCTGTGAACCAATGGAGCCGGACCCAGATGAAGATGGTGATCCCTTACCACCCTATCTTCCAGTAGACAAGACCAGTGCAGCAGAGGGCGGGCAAAGACGTGCTGACATCATGCACAACTATTTCTGATGTAAGTAATGACAACACCACTGCAATTTTATGTCTTTCTGTAGTTAGCAACTTTATTACCTTGACTTCAGGTAACATATGTGTCAACAGGACATAGCCATGAACCATAGGCTACCATGTGCAAATAACAGTGTCACAATATTAGCATCATGGTATAACTGTACAGCTACATATTACGGTAGTACTGTGTAGGCCTTAACATTACTTCCTATGTCCACTCACTCAACTTGAGTGCTTAGTGGCCTAACTGGCACCTTTTGTAGCGGGTTCACTGGCAGTACTGTGTCTGATACTGCGACACCTAGGATCCATCACAGGGGCTGTAAAACTGCTGGGGCTAGAGAACTCCTCACTATCTCCACCACCCAGTTCACTGTTGCTAGCACTGCATGCTGTCTGCATTGCATCCAGGACATTGGTTATTTGCACCAACCCCTGTGCAACGTCCCGACTGCAGTATGCCATCTCCACCTGTTTGCCCACAGCACGTTGTGACATCATGGCAGTTGAGCTAGCAAGCCGGTCTGCAGAATGCATCAAACCTTCTCATAAATTGGTGGTGGTACCTATGGTGGCTGACATGCTCCTGCTGAATCTCAGTGCAGAGATCCCTAATGGCATTTGTCAGGTCCTTTGTGTTTTCGGCTGCTGTTTGCTGTCCCTCATTCAGTGACTCCAACTGCTTGCTCATTGCGCCCATGTCCTGATTGAATGACACCAACTGCCTGTGCATTGACCTCATGTGTTTGCACTGCAGGTGCTGCACTTTCAGCATGGAAGCTTCATGGCCGCCAAAGACTGATGGGCCCTCTCCTTCCTCTGTGCACTGTCTGCCTGCATTGTGATCCCTCCTGAGGGGAGTTGACTGACACTGGGGCAGGGATTGCTGTGTTCCTTTGGATCTATCCCCTGGGGGGTTGTGGGGAGTTCATCCGACATTTCACCTGAGTCCAGGTTGTACTTTGGGAGAGGTAACACCCTTGCCCTGCTGCTGGTTGGTGCAATACTGAGAGACTCACTTGTGTTGGAGTCAGACTGTGGCTGTGTTTCAACATCCCCCACATTTCCACCTTCTGCTGCAGCAGGGCCCGGGACATCTGCAACAACAATGTGCAGCATGTCATTTATTTATATCTCACAATAAGTAGCACAATAGTAAATTTTGTACTTTGACATCGTATCACTGTGACCAGTGTGCATTGTTTCTCTATGTCGCTGAACACCAAGTTGTTTTAAATGTGGTTTATTGACCTTAGGATTGTGGACTATAACTCCTATAAGGCATTGTTGCGTTGTATGTAAGATGTGGTATGGACTACTTATCACGCTGCATCAAGCTAATAGCTATTTCTAGGGGACATTTGTACATGCACATATGTGCATACGTATCATTACTGGCCTTACCTTTGCTGGTGCTGGGTCTCCCTGAGGTGTCAATGTCAGTGACACCACTGACAGCTTCTGGAAGCAGTGTGGACTACACCATGTCTTCCATTAATGTGGTCGGTGTCTGGGTGGTTGGTCCTCCTCCGGTGCTCCTTGCCTCCTTAAGCCTGCTGGTTACCCTTTCTCTGGCATGTGAATGCAGGTCATACCATCTCTTGCGTATTTCCTTCACAGAACGCTGCTCACCACCCACTGCGCAGATTTTTGTCTAGATTTCCAACCACAGTTTTCTTTTCTCACTTTCAGGGACCTATAGTGGGTTCTTCCCAAAGAGTTTGTCATGGTTCCTGACAACCTCCGCAGTGAGCACCTCCAATTCCTGCTCACTGAATTTGAGCTTGCGCTTCCTGTCTCCCTTGTCCTTCACCTTCTCATCAATGGCCATGTTGCAATTTGGTCCTGGCTGGATCACAAGGCTGGCCCCTGGTGGTAGGCTGTGTCTCTCTGCCTGATCCTGTGGGTGTGGTTCCTGGAAACAGCATGGGCTGACTCACTTCCTGGTTGTGATGTCATCAGGCTGTTCCGGTTTGCCATTTTCGCAATTTGCGATTTTCAGATACCGAATCGCAAATGATTTGTGATTCGGTATTTGCTAGTCGCAAATAGTGTTTGAGAATTTTAAGAAATCGCAGATACCGACTCACAATTTTGATACATCCCATTTTGCATTTCTAAAATAGCGCTTTTTAAAAATTCGCTATTTAAGAAATGTAAACCGGGAGCTTGATACATCTGGCCCTACATCATGGATAGGCTTAAGAGGTCCCCTTCAAAAACAATACAAGCCAAATTAATTAACACTATCCAGTCACCAAATGTGATGCAAACTGGTGCAAAATGTTAATTTACTTTCAAGTGAAAAATTTATTTGCACTCAGAAGTTGCCTAAAAGCAATGCAAAATAGCTCAATGAGCTAATTTGTGTTACTTTATCACAAGGGGCATCTCATGGGTGGTACATGGGCATTCTCACACTACTACCCATATATTTTGACGCAAAACACTATCTGAAAACATTTGTAGATTGGCTTTGTACCAAAAAACCTACAACTCCTTCGGGCAGGTGCAAAGTAGAGGAACTGTATAACATGTATGCAAAGTGGGAAATGTTTGTATGTATGAACAGAGTATTTTTACTGAAAGGGTACCTTTCTAGTACCAAACCTATCATAGGCGTCATGCCCACACCTTTGTACTATAATACAAAGATGTGTTCCTGGCGGAAGATAGACTATTTATCCAAAAGCACTTGGAAAGAGGGAAGCAGTGCCGCTGTTCTGTTCTTTCCTTCTCATGCAATGCACCACAGCACTGTAGGTTGCTGTACCACATTCGGAGGCTTTTTAGGAAATGTGCCCCGAAACGGATAGCAGGACCTATATGTCATTGTCTGTACAGCAGTACCTTGCAATGAAATATTGGAAGGGTTGGACCAACAAATATGATATGCAAAACAAAGAGGAAAACCGTAATTAATATTTATACTAAGCAATGTCAAAGTCAGTGCTGTGTAAATTATTTATTTTTATAGTTACATATCGTTACATTTTCATTACTCATGTGAGCTGGTAACTGTGAAGGGTTCAGTAGTGAGACTAAGCGTGTGCAATACATGTGTTCCATCACAGGAACATGATAGATATTGATGGCTAATCAAATCTTTATTGTACTACGCACCCCATGATTAGATGAGTGCAGGTGGTGGGCTCTAATAGGCAAAAGGAATAAAGAAGAGTAGTATGGATCAACTACGAAGAAAATGATCCTTCTTTCCGGAATTGATTGTGTAAATCAAATAAAATGAAGAAAGAGCCCATGCTCTACAAACACACTCTCGCAGTGTACTGTATCCCAGGTTGTCTCTGTCTTTTACTCTCTTTGCTTGACGTGCGTTTGGGCATTTCTCTTGGCAGCTCAGGGAGAGGGTGAATAATCCCTACACTAAGAACAGCAGTTCACGATGACTGTAACGTAGTCATGTGGTGGCCACACACCTTTATACATCTATCACTATCAACTACCTTTACAATCTGCTAGTACCTCCACTTTCTCTCTCCCCTTCTTCATTATTATCACGAAGTTAGCCCTAGTCTCCATATTCCCACCATGCAAGTTCTGAGAGTATACATTGCAGGGTGCACGTGCTACATATTATAGTGAATTTTGGATCTTTCCTGGTGTCCTGTGAGTTGTGTTGTTTGAAAGCACCCGCAATGGGCATAAATAATATTCTACTCAAAATGGCTGCCGAGAAAAATGGCTGCCAGGGGACAAACCTTCTGGGTGCTTGCTGTCTTCTAACGAAGGTGGGGTAGAGCTTGTTGATGCCCTGCATGCTGTTTTCCAAACCCTCGTAACATACTGCCCAGAAATTCCTGCACTGCCTGTCTTTTTCGTTGTTGCTGTTGTTTTTTTGCTATCTGCTGCAACACAGTTAGGGAATACCATTGAGACGAGGAACGCCGACATATGTGCCTCACACGAGTGAACGTTTGTAGCAATTGATTATATTTAGGACTGTATTACATTTACATTTCCTAAATGAAATTCCAGAATTTCACGTTACATGAAATTCACTAAGATTCTCCTCTAAGTTTTGCACTATGTGACTGCTTGATTTTAACCTCTGTAGATCGGTTTGCATAACAAAGCGCTAGACCACAAAACATGGTGCTCGGCGTTCCTGTCATATCGGAAAGGTAAGGCTATTTATTGTTTGATCCGCAAAAGCTGAAGTATCATAAAGCTGCAAATGGAAAGCCTTCAAAAACTACAGATTATCAAGTGGGATCTGTCTGACAAAAAAGAAGTCGCCTTTAATGAAGCAAACATACAAGATATGGTGAAATAAATAAACTTTTAAGGAAGAGGTGCTATTTTTATAGAAGTAAGTCGCCTTTGATATGTAACTAAACATGCCATGGCGCAAAAAAGGCTTTTCTACCTGTTTTTGGTAACCAGATCTGTGTGATAAATCACCGAGAGAACATGACAGCACTTGCTGGTGGAACTGAGAATAAGATGTGAAAAAGTGTCAATTAACATTGGATCAAGGTAGCACCTGACAAGTCGCTTGGTTATTCTGCTGAAAGACCTGAAGTGTATGAGAATGTTTTTGTTCATTAATACAAGAAAGTTACAATATTAAAGCTAAAGTTTATCAGATTTTCTTTTGGTGTATTTTATTAATGATAAAGGTAACTTTCAGCGAGCACATAATAGCCAGGGATAGTATTAAGAATCTATTTTATACATAGGCGAATAGAGTGTTCCTGTCAAAGAGCCGCAAGACATGTCGATCATTGTTTCACCAAAAAAAAAAAACAAAGCTTGGAAGACCAAGATCAGCTTGTCCTCCATCACCTCTCCTCATCATTGATGGGGGAAATTGCCAAACTCTTTCCACCTGTTGAAACCCAGTACAAGGAGTTGTACTGGGATTTAGTTTCCAACACCGATCTTGATTTGCATTGAAAAGTAGACTAAAGTAACGTCAAGCAGCACTATGTTCTGCTTTGCGTCAAGGGGACGTATGCTGGTTGGTGCATGAGCATTCCTACCCAATCACCAATGGCTTCTGATGCAAATCCCTAACTACTAACATGGGTAGGCAGGGATTTGTGCCAAAAATGTACTTTCCAAGGCTAGAGTAAAGCTTGAGAAAAGTTGTCTTTTTTAAAACGTTTCCATTTTTGCATGTGTGCTCCACTCTACGTCACACAAACATAGTCGGAAACGAGTAATAATATATAAAAGTATAGCATTTGGTACTGAAAGGAAAACCTTCTAGTGAAAAACCTGGGGACACACCCATGTACTCTAGTGCAAGGGTGCATGCTTCAGCACAAGGCAGCCAGCCTTAAGTATGGCATAGTAGGTAGAGTGAAAATTGCACTATATCTTTGCACATATGGTGGTGTTCTGCATTCTTTATTTCATGCAAAGCACACAGCAGTTGTGGCTACTGTGCTGTGTTGTGTGAAAACTTAGTAAGTTTAGCCTGATGTTCATTACTGTACAGTGCAGAGTTTCCATGCACTGGTACTGTGTCTGAGGGAACAGGAAGTGACATCACTGCATTTCCCATCATCCATCTGCAAAGGGGATGGCTTCACGTCCTTGCTTCTCCCTCCTTCCATCACATCTTCATGGCCTGTCATTGCATGGGCGTCCCGAGCTACGGGGTGGACATTGATGCAGTACCCCTGTTCCACTGAAACTTCAAGGTGAGGTATAATAATGTGTCTCACCCAGTAACGTTTACTGTCAGCCCCCACAATCACTCCCAGACCTAGACCACTCACATAGCATTTGCACAAAACACAGATACAAGTTTATTCACATTTCACTAACTACCACACACCCTCAAACTATACAACTCACATTCCAACTCATGCTCAACATAGTTCACTCTGCAATACTCGACACTGCAGACTACATCATCTATAACAATATTGATGCTTCCTTCTTCTCACTGGCTACAGCATTCATTGTGTGGATAAGAAGGGATGAGGACTCACTTTCATCCATTAATCCTTCTCGTTCTGCACCCTTAGAAAGCAAGTAACCTTCAACTCCATGGACTTGCTGACATTCCATTATTACTCTCTACAACTCAAACCACCACCTTCCATCTCATCTACAGCCCCCCCAAGCAGAACCAGGACTTTAATGATGAGTTCTCTGATCTCCTGTCCACCTCATTCATTGGATATGCTCACACACCTCCCTTTTGACAGGGTTCAACCTCCTAGACAACACAAGGTTAAAAACAAAAGAGACACACTCACCCTCGCTGACACAGTTGAGAACAGCATGTCACACAACTAACACACCCCAAGGTCATATCTGCAACATTGACTGCTTACTATTACTAACAATCCAGCCATAGCTCTGAAATGAGCGAACCACTTTGCCATGACTAGCTCACTACACAGTGCTATATACTACCAACAAACCAAATTCAACCCAAAAATAAAGACCAAACCTTCAGATCATTCAAAAACTTTTCCATAGACAACCAAATGTTTGACTCTCTCATCAACTTCACGTCCAAGCGAATGCCCTTCTATACAACTTCAACCCTTTTACAGGAAACTATCTGAATATCTATGCCCCAAGTAAAACAAGCTGTCCAAGCCAAAGCCATAAGCACCCGGGTACTCTCATTGCTGACAATAAACGATCCATCCACAGACTTGAAAGAAAATGAAAGATAAACAGAACTGTGGCTCACCTCATGATATTGTTGTCCTTCTAAGAATCATGCAGCTTGTCACTTAAACCAAGGCAAAGTACTATTAAAACATAATTAATGAAGATGCCAAGAAAAGTAAAAGGATTTTCAAGATAATTAGGCACTGCATCAACACCTTTTGAGAATCATCTGTTTCCTCATTCCACAACAAAGTACAATGCATTCAACTTCTTACTCAGTTTGTACCACAGAAAATCCAACAGCACATCAACAACAATTAACCTTGATTCATTTCTCACTGCCACCCCTTCCAATACAATCCTGCAATAATCATCCTCCTAAGCCCTATCTCTTGCGGATCTCTAATTGACATACTCTGCTCCCTCAAAGCCTCTTCTTATAAAAATGATGGCTTGTCTTCCTGCTCCTTCACCAAAGCTTTCTCACCTGTACTCACCATGGACAATGCCTTCTTCACTCAAAGCATAACCCCAAGAATCCTCAAACAGCCCAAATCTTCTGACTCATCTAAAAACCTACACTAGACTGATGTCTTCAACGCCACAGGATCATCTACCAATCATCATTAAGAACATCGAAAATGCAATCTGTATTCAACTGCAAGATCACATTAGGGCTAATCACCTTCTGCACAACCACAAGGCTGGATTCAGATTACACTGCATCATACAGAGTACAAACCTACACATCATAAATAATGCCATCCTGACCAGAGATGAAGATGACTGCTGCCTCCTCCTATAGTTTGAGCTCTCAGCTACTTTCAACACATTCGACCATCCCACCCTCTTATTAACCATTGGTGCTTAAATGGGATTGACAGGCAATGTCATTCACCTAGTTTTCCTCTTACCTTAGCATCCAGCACAAGTTTGTATACATGGGTAACTCCAGGTCTGCAAAGATCCATCTAACCTGTGAGGTCTCTCAGGTTTCCATAATGTATCCTGTCATCTTCAACCTCTACATGGAACACCTTATTAGTCTACTCACTTATAACACCATCAAGATTCACCAATATGCCAGTGATACACAATCCTACTTGAAAGTTTCCAATGTTTCGGGCACCCAACGCTCCAAACACTGCCAGCACATCATTGAAACCTGGATGTTCAACAACTAACTTAAGCTTCACCTCACCAAGACTGAATTTGTGGTTATATGCCAAGAACAACAAACAAGAAATAGTACATATCTGGCTCAATGACATGAACTTTTTCAACCTCAAACCTCAACTTTCACTGAATGCCAAGTGACTTGGATTCACCCTGGACACCAACCTCACCCTCAAGGGACACACTAGCCAAAAAAAGAAAAACAGCCTGGTGTCATCTCTCTCTTCTGAAGAAACTGAAAGTGACGTAAGTGTCATTCAAGTCTTCATATTCACATCTGGATGGTGGTAACACCCTGCTCTATGGCCATGCAGACTCCATACTGGCACCCTTAATGGCTCCCCTTACCAGTCCACACCATCGTCAGAACCAGCTGCATAATTTACAGTCATCTCAACCAATATCCACACTTATCCTGCAGACAATCTCACCACCTCTAGTGGTTCTTGTCACACCTGCAGCCAGCACACCATTAGACTGCAGAATAAAATGTGTAAAGAGAAAAAAAAAGCAGCAGGCCTTTTTTCATCCATGCATCCAGAAAATGGAACAACATACTTGTATCCATCAGTACCTATCCAACACTGCTCAAATTTAGAAAATAGTTAAAACTATGCCTCTTTAATGAATACTGCATCTCAGTGCATTAACAGTCAAATCAAATCATCTTTATTGTTTAGATTAGTTAAAATTGTTACAATATATACCAGAAATGTGTTCAAAAGAAAGCTCAATTACACAAGTGCAACATGGATCAGAAAGTGCGAGTGCAATATAAAATGATCATTTTTAAATAAGACAAAAACAAAAAATAATAATAGAGGCAATCCTTAAAAAAATGGATTGGAGTAGGATTAGAAGTTCATGTCCTGTTAACAGTTAATTGTTTTTTACTTGCCTTAAGGTTCTTTCTACTCCCAAAAGATATTTAACTGTTAACAAAAATGTTCTCGGGTCTACTGAATTAAGACATGCCAGAATGGCTTGTCTGCAAAAACACATCACTAACTGGTTTCAGAGGAGGCACAGCTATTTTTGACAAATGTTTCAGTTAGAGCTTCAGAGGCAGATGATGTGCACCAGGTCTTCGGTTGCAGAACCACACAGTTGGCAATGCCTTACCCCTTCTGTCCTCAGGTAGGGGCCACTGTGCATACAAGATGGAAGGATCCCAAAGCGATAGTTCAGATATCTGCTTTCGGAACTCGAGTTTAAAGCTACCCCAAGGTATTACTGTGGTCTTAAGGCTACATAACAGTTCAGTATGGGTGACATGGTTATACGTGCAGCTGTTCTAATGTGGAGTGGAATTAGCAGTTAAACAAGGGTGGGGATTGTTGCTTTGTGGTAGTTGTAATACTATATCCGTGCACTTGGTGGGCCTGTGTGGAATTAGTGGAGAGGTGTGGCGTGCAAGGGAGGGTATTGGGTTCAGGGTGGATTGGTGCACTCAAGAGTGCTGTGAGGGGGTGTAAGGGTAGTGGGGGTATATGCTGTGCAGGGGTACTTGGTACCCGGGGAGTGTTGTTGACTTACCAGAGTCCAGTCCCCTTGGTATTCCAGTCAGGCCCTCTGGGTACAGGATGGCCAAGACCTTCTCTTCCCATGATGATAACTCTCTGGGGGAGGAGCTGGGGGTCCACCACCAGTCTTGTTGATGGCTAACTGGTGTCTTGCCACTATGGACTAGACCTTACCCCATGGTTTGTTCCACCTCTTCCTGATGTCCTCCCTTGTGTGTGGATGGCATCCCACTGAGTTCACCCTGTTGACGATCCTCTGCCATAACTCCATCTACCTGGCTATGGATGTATGCTGGACCTGTGCTCCAAACAGTTGTGGCTCCACTCTGACAATTTTGTCTACCATGCCTCTCAATTCCTTGTCTGTGAGTTGTGGGTATTTCTGTTGTGACATGGTGGATGTTTGTGGGTGGTGGGGTGTGTAATGTGCATGGGTGCGGGGTGCTCTGTTTGGTGAGGTGGGGTTGTGTGGTTTGGTATTCTTGTGGTATGTGGTGGTTGTGTGCAGTGCAACGTGTTTGTTGTGTTCAGGGGTGCGGTTGTATAATGTGTGCTGCATGTTAGGTGTGGTGCTGCCTATGGTATCCAGGTGCAGTGTCTTCTATTTGTGCATTCTTCCCTTTCTCTGTGGAAAATTCAGAATGCAAGGTGTTATGGGTATGTGTGTGGATGTGTTTTACAGTGCAGTGATCAGCTGTGTGTGTATGTGTCAGGTGTGGGGTATTTGTACAGTCCAATGTGGTGTAGTGTTCTGGTGGAGTTGAGTTTTTGACCGCAGCAGTTCGGATCACCAATGGCTTTCTACGTGCAAAGAGCAATGTGCTGATTTTTGGGTCGTAATTTGGCAGTGTGGGTGGTGGGAGCGCCTCTCTCCGAGCTGTTCTGCTTTTCATTTTATACATTTTAATCTGCAGTTTGTACTCTATAGGTCTGACCAATAGAAATACTAGATACATACATACATAAATACATACATACACACTGCAACATTCAGTAAGATTGCCAGTGGTTCATATGTTCATTAAGGCTTCGGCCAACTGGAGGGTGTTGGAGCGTAGCTCTTATAATCAAAATTAACATGAAAATTTTTATGAACTAATGCATAATAATGCCGCATAGAAAATGTATTAATGTGTTTTACGTTAGGGAGTGGCCGCCAACATGTACGGGGACTAATAAAATTGACTAATAATGAGTTATTGATGCACTAATATATGATTTTATATTAGTAATAAGAGCTATATATTAAGGTTTTGCTAATTAATTCACTAGGCCTTAGTTAGCATGAGTCGGGGCCTAGCTGCCCGGTTTCATATTAAATGTGTTTTTCTAATGTGCTGTGTGCTGACTTGCTGAAGGACATGTAATCGTATTTTTCCAGAAGCTAGAAGATGAGTGTAACTGTAGTAGTTCCCATGAAACTCTACTTGCTCAAAGAAACATTCTTGCTGAATGCAATAGTGTAGACTCACAACAGGTACAAGGTCTCCTAAACCGGTATAGACAATGGAACCACTGACTGGGGATGCGAGAGGACCACCAGAATATGAAATCATACCGGACATTCTACCCGTTGGAGACGTCAATCACATGAACGAATAAACTAAGTGAGAACTGTTATGAGGTGACAATTTTGATGGTATGATTGGAAAACCATTGGATGGAGATAGTGGTGTGACAAACCTTCCCAATTAGGAATTAGGGGACTGTACAGAAAAGGGATAAAAACCTTTGACACGAGGAGTCATTAGAGAGGCCATTGCGAACTATTCTTGTTATTACCAGACACTTTGTCACTCTACCTAAAACTTTGCTGTTTGACTCTTCAAACCATCCTCACCCTTACCTTGCCCGTTTTATACTTCTCCTCCTTATGAGGGAAGTGTCCCTACTTACCCCGTCTTGCTGAACTTTGCTGTGTTTCCTGGCTGATGGTGAATCAACTGATGTCCTGAGGACGAAGACTGACTCTGTATGCTGACCCATTATGGAGGGTAACTATATGATGATGAAATTGTAATTGTCTGTTTGCCTTTCCTTTCTAGGTACCAACTGCTTCTTTTGACAGAGACCATAGTTAGTTTTTTTCTAAATTTGTGTTGCTAAATTGTTTTGCATGAAGCCCAACATGCCAATGCTAATTCGAGGTTAGTTAAGGGGTTCATTAAACGGACTCAAATAGACAAATGACTGAATCAATGCTTTGTTGAACAATGCGCTAATGATACTCTGCTAAGGTTAACCTATGTTGAGGACGTGTTATGTTCTAATGTTCGTGATCTTTGCTTTGATGAAATCTTATTTGAGTTGCCATATTATGACAATTCTGATGTGTTTCATGGTCTTGAGACTAATAAACTTACTAGTGGAATTGTAATCAATAGGGAATAAACATCATAAAACCATACTAAACTGGTGTGGTTATTCATGACTGAAAGGTCATGGTGGTTTCCGAGTCTTATTAATGTTATTGATTAATCAAATTGATTTGTTTTGGTGAATATTGATGACGTTATTGACTTATTGATTGACATGTTGATTAGTTATCTCGTCTTAAGGTGTCTTCAATCAGGGTCAAAAGATTAATCGGCCTAAAACGAGTCCCAGAGAGAATAAATTATCTAGTAAGGGACACGTTAACAGTTCTGGTAGAAGAGGACAGTTTGGCCCTTTGGGGGTCCTAGCACGAGGGACCGCTGTTTAAAAGTGTTTTCGAAATAATGCAAATTGGAGGTATGATGTGTCGCTAAGCCCCAAATGACTTTCCCGGAATCTCAGAGCTTACCTAAGTGAGTTGGGTATGTTCTCCGCATCCCAGCATCTGTGAAATAGAATTTGCGCTTGGTCAGCTTATGCATATCGCAGGTGATTTGTGAAGCTTGTGTGAATTTAGGCCAAGTAATGTTTTAGTAGGAGTGGGCGTACTCCGCAGTATGAGAGTAGGGAAGTCGGTGAACTTCATGTGAGTGTGGCGCTTTGTGCTAAAAAATTGTCCACGTGGTTGTTGGTGATGTACAGACCTGTCATGGTCTGAGACTCCGGAGTATATTGAGAAGTGTATGAGACACTTGGTTTATGTTGTAATTTGTGCGGTTTAATAGGTCAATCAGGCGTGGTTGACAAGTCGAGTTTGAGTCAAATGTGTGAATGCAACCTTCGATGGAGATTTGGCAAGTTCTAAAGTGAACTAGAACGAACCATTGACAAGTCGAGAGTAGGATTTGCGGGTCGAATTCTGCTTGCGAGTGCGGGAGCTGAGAAGAGAGAGTAGCAGCTGAGGCTTCAAGTGAAATCTCTGTAAAGTTCTGAAG
Source organism: Pleurodeles waltl (assembly GCF_031143425.1). NCBI lineage: Eukaryota > Metazoa > Chordata > Amphibia > Caudata > Salamandridae > Pleurodeles > Pleurodeles waltl. The sequence continues at coordinate 847,165,476 of NC_090436.1, forward strand.
CGATTGTATTACCCTTCCTGTAGTAAACCGGCAAATTTGGGTTTTGTTGTGCTTGCAATATATTGCATTAGTTTCTTTGTGAGGATGACAAGCCGCAAGACTTTGTCTGCCGCAGTGTGTGTGAGTGTGACGTCATTGGAGCCGCGCTGGGATAGGTCAGTTGCAGAGAGGGGTCGCACACAGATTAGCAGCCATCCGTGAGAGGTAATTGGTTGAGAGGGTAGGCGAAGAGTGTTCTGGGAATTAAAGTCACATCTTGATTAGATTCTAAACAAAATAAAAGACGCAAAAATTAAGTTTTTCAAAGCTCTAAACAGTGCTTTGAGGGGAGGTACATACATTACAGCGAGTGTGGGGGAGCCTACACCGCCAGAGGATACTCCGGCTCATACCGTAATGGAGGAGAAGGGAGTCGCGCCATGTCTTTGGCTAAAGCAGTGGTGCAAAATTACAGAAAAGGAGGGATGTTTGGCATTGCCGGAGTACGGAACGTTCAATATAAGGATTTTGGAAAATTTGCGGAGGGTGTTAAGTGAACAAAAAACGACCTCTGAGACCAGCTCAGTTTGAGGCATTAGCGATTTGGGATTTAATAGCCATACAACAGAGGCAGCAGAAATTTGTGAGGAGAATGAGAAGAGCAGAAAAGACTCTAGCGGAGGCTAGATGGGATAGCGAGACTAAGATGTGGAGAAGGGGAATAGTTGACAGAGTTAGGATGTTTCCGGCAATAACACAAGAAGCCGAGACACAGGGAAAGAAGGCCACTTGTAAGACAGACAAGGGCTCTAGTAAGCCAAATGAGACTCAGAAGTCTTGGGCAGATGCAGATGATTCAAACGAAGAGGAGTTTCTTAATCAGTTGTTACATGATCGCTGCCACCATATGCCATGAGTTATAATGGGCCAAGTACTAGTGCCGTTCCTGAAGATCCGACACAAAATAAGGGAATCACAAATACAGTACAGACAAGCAATACAAATCCGATACAGAATGGTGTTAGTGTATTCAATGCACCAGACACGCAGATACAGCTGCAGCCACCGCCAATTCAGCGGCTCTATCCTGATGTCCCAGTGCTAGAGACAACTACAAGTTTGATGGTGCCACCTGATCCAGTATACACAAGATCAAAGTTAGTGCAGCTTGAGCCAACTCCACAATTGCTGCCCCAGCCGCAGCAACAAGTGGTTCCGAATTACACTTCACAGGATCGCAGTCGGTAGCCACAGCACCCATGATGAATCAAGCTATGGGAGTTAATGCTCCACAGGGTTTGGGAATTGGACAGACACCAGCTGCTATACCATTGCCAATCACTGTTGGTCCGCCAGTACCGTTTTATGCGCAAGCTAAGCCTAGCGTATGTGACCAAGAAGTAATGACCCAAGAGGCGATAAGAGGAGGGTTCACAGGAAACTTGCAGGGAATAACACAGGGGGGACAGACAGCCGAAAGGTCTAGTTCCTTGTTGGACTTCAGTCTGATTGGGGTTCCTTTGGAGACAATGAGGCAAGCAGAGGTGGGTACACTAACCCCACAGGTAATGAGTACAAATACGTCACAGGCATCAATGATGCAGTCTGGAAATGTCTTGTTGCAAGGCTTAACAGCGCAACAGTTGAGCGAGTGGTTAGATAAACTCAACACTCTGCAGACTACTTCAGTGACTGCAGAGAGATCAGAAAGAGAGGAATACCTGAATTTTGTGAGGTTGGGTGTGGAAGCCACAGAATTAGTAGAAGGAACAATCGGGGTGAACAGACTAGAGTCATACATGGAAGCATAATTGAGGTTTCTGTGCCCTAAAATAACCAAAGAAGTGAGCAGGGTACATCAGAGGTTGGCAAACCTAGCGGGCAAATACGACATAGACTTAGACAATACTAAGCATTTGAAGAGGAGTTATAGGTTAGACTTTGAACCTAAAGATTTCGATCACATGAGATCCACCGGAATGAAGGCACATCTCAAAGAGATATTGCAGAGTGCTCAAATTTGGGTAGCATTAGAGAAGTGGGAAGGCAGATGGGCAAAGAAGAGAGATAAAGAGAAAGGTGACTGCCCGGAACCGAAGCAGGCGAAAGCTGCACCGGACACGGGAACAATAAAAATGTTACCAATGAGAGAAACAGCTGGAGGGGTTCTAGTCCATGTACTGTGGTCTAGAGGTGACATCCTGTCATTCACAAATGATTATCCCTGGTTGAGGGAAAAGCCAATAGAGTGGTATCAGCAGACAGACAGGTTTGTGAAGCTCGCGAAATGTCTTTGGGAAGACTTGAATACCCTGTTTGAGATTATAGTTCCAGCAGATTTGTGGCTTGAATGCAAGAGGGGTGTGGATTGGCCGACAGAGGAACCAGCAAGGGAAAAGATTACTGGAGCACCGTCTTCTGAAGTGATGAGGTATTACCATAAGGTGATTGAGTTTTTGAAGCAGAAGGTGTCGCCGAAAGTTACTGATTGGCAGAAAATTGATCGGACTTCACAGGAGGGCAAAGAGTCGATACATGCTTACTATGAGAGGTTGTTGAAGGCATTCAAGCATTACAGTGGAACTGAGGTCATAGAACCAAAAGACATGAATCACCTTGTGTTCAGGTTTGTTGAAGGGTTGAGACCAGAGATTAGCCAGATGATTAAGAATCATTTGATCTGTTGGCAAGTGAAGCCGATTGCAGTATGCGAAATACTGTAGCGATGAGAATGAATTGAAACAGAAAAAGTTGAAAGAGAAGGTGATGGTGATGTAAATTAGAGCAGCTCAAGCAGGGATGCAGGGAAATGGAGTACAGCAGATGGTACAGCAGCAACAGCAAGGAAACTGAATGTTTCAGTCACAACCGAGAGGACTAGGTTGAGGAGGTTTTGTGAACCGTGGTCCATATTTTAATACGGTTGTGGTTCAGAATGATGTGCAAGGGATGAAAAAGGTGTTACCATGTTACGCGTTCGGGGGCGTCGGACACTGGAAGCGGGAGTGCCCAATGATGGTGCAGGATGGTGTTGTTTAACAAAGCAATGATGTCGGTACATTTCAAAATGTGAGGGGTCCAAGAGTGAGGGGTCAAAATCCGAACTTCCAGAATAACATGGTGCAGATGCAGGGTCTCCAGCCTATGCAACAAATGCAAATGCCACGTGTTCAACCAGCACAGATGCAGCAGGTACAATAGCAGATTCCCATGGTACCAAGACAGCAAATGCAGTTACCACTAGCTCCAATGGGACAGCAACAGGTGATGCTTCCTCAACAGGTCACTGGTCAAACAATGAGTCAAAATGATACAGTACAACAGTTCCCATTGCGTGGTGAGAATGGAATAAACAATGAATGGTCGGATGATTGTTCAGATAGTGAGGAGTGCAGACTTGCAGCATCCCTAGAAGTAGATCAGAGGGGACCTTATGTTCAGGGAAAGGTGATGGGTCATAAGGTTTTGTTCCTAGTTGATACAGGAGCTACACACTCTACAGTCAGAAGTGCAGAGGTTCCGAAAATGCCACTTTCGGGACGTACCATAAGGGTGGTAGGAGTAGCAAATCAGCTTCTGACAAATATGATTACAGATCCGGTCCAAGGTGAGATTGGTACCTTCCAGGGATTACATAGATGTAGTCTGTGACTCGACTCCCGTATCCCTACTCGGAAGAGACTTACTGTGTAAGACGAGGTGTTCGATTACCTGTTCCAATGGAGGGATTGGGGTGCAGACAAACAGTGATGATGAAGGGGACGATGGTCAGATCTCAGAGCCGGAGACTGGGACCGCGAATGAGGAGTACCCTTTGATAACCCTCTACCCGATATTCACAGTGACTGATTTACCAGCTGAATTACAGGGAACACTGACAGAGAAAGTATGGGACTTGACAGGAAAGGAAGTGGGATTATTAAGAGGAGTAGAGACAATCAAGGTACAAGTGAAGCCAAATGCCGTGTTTCCCCACGTACCGCAGTACCACTTGGCACAAGATGTTCTTATACAGGTGACGCAGATAATTGCAGACTTTGTAAAGCAAGGGGTTCTAAAAGAAGTGATGAGCAGCCCTTGTAATTTACCAATAATGGGTCTGAAAAGCCTTGTGGGAAAGTTCGAATTGTTCAAGACCTGAGAAAACTTAATGGATTGTGGTTAAAATGTTGACCCGTAGCGCCAAATCCAGCCGTGATTATGTTTCAGGCTCCGTGTGATGCAGAATGGTTCACAGTTGGTGACCTGTCTCAAGCATTCTTTTCGGTGCCTCTTCATGAGGATAGCCAATTTCTCTTCAGTTTCAAATTTCTGCACAAGGTTTACAGTTGGTGTCAAATTCGTCAAGGGTTTTCTGAATCACCTTCCATCTTCAATCAGATATTGAAGAAGGATTTGGAATCATTAGAATTGCCTTTTTGTTCGACTCTAGTACAGTACATTGATGATTTGTTAATTGCGTCCAAAATGAGAGATGACTGCAGGTACAATACTATTGCCTTACTGAATTATTTGGGAAAGAACGGACATAAAGGGGGTCATTCTGACCCCGGCGGGCGGCGGAAGCCACCCGCCTGGCGGGAACCGCCAGAAGACCGTACTGCGGTCAAATGACCGCGGCGGTCATTCTGACTTTCCCGCTGGGCCGGCGGGCGACCGCCAGAAGGCCGCCCGCCGGCCCAGTGGGAAAGCCCCTTCAACAATGAAGCCGGCTCCGAATGGAGCCGGCGGAGTTGAAGGGGTGCGACGGGTGCAGTGGCACCCCTCGCGATTTTCAGTGTCTGCAAAGCAGACACTGAAAATCTTCATGGGGCCCTGTTAGGGGGCCCCTGCACTGCCCATGCCAGTGGCATGGACAGTGCAGGGGCCCCCAGGGGCCCCACGACACCCGTTTCCGCCATCCTGTTCCTGGCGGTAAGAACCGCCAGGAACAGGATGGCGGGAAGGGGGTCGGAATCCCCATGGCGGCGCTGCTTGCAGCGCCGCCATGGAGGATTCCTATGGCCAGGGGAAAACCGGCGGGAAACCGCTGGTTTCCCTTTTCTGACCGCGGCTTTACCGCCGCGGTCAGAATTGGCCAGGAAGCACCGCCAGCCTGTTGGCGGTGCTTCCGCGGTCGTTCCGCCAGGGTCAGAATGACCCCCAAAGTGTCCCCAAAGAAGCTACAGTACTGTCAGAAAGAGGTGAAGTACTTAGGTCACCTGATTGAAAAAGGTTCGAGAAAAATATCCAAAGAAAGGGTGACAGCCATATCGCAGATGAATCCCCCGACAACCAAGAGGGACGTTAGGATGTTTTTGGGAATGGTGGGCTACTGTCGTCAGTGGAATCCCAACTTCTGGATTATCTCTAAACCTTTGGTGAGGTTGATTGTCAAAGAAATTCAAGACGGCCCAGGTGTCATAACCATGTCCGAGAAAGAGATGAGGGCATTCATTGAACTGAGTGAAAGCATGTGCAGGGCACCAGCTTTAGGTATGCCTGATTACACAAAGCATTTTGTATTGTTTTGTCATGAACGTGATGCTTGTTCTTTGTCTGTCCTGACACAGGTCCATGGAGGTGCAAACTGCCTAGTAGCATATTTTTCAGCTACTTTGGACCCAGTCGCAGCAGCCTTACCGGGTTGTTTGCGTGCAGTTGCAGCAGTTGGTCAAAGCCTCACTCAGTGTGAAGGTATAGTGATGGGACATCCCTTAAAAGTGATGGTCCCACATTCAGTTGAAATTCTGTTGACCCGAACAAAGACTCAACATATGACAAATGCTCACCTGAGAAAGTATGAAACAATTATACTGGGGTCACCTAATGTATCTTTGAAGAGATGTACTGTGTTGAACCCGGCAACTTTTCTTCCTAATGAAAATGCAGACATTGATGATGCTGAGGAGGTAGAACATAATTGTCTTGAGGTAACGGATCTGTGCACCAAACCGAGACCCCACATCAAAGATACCCATTTGGAAGAAAATTATTACATTATCTTTGTTGATGGTTCATGCCTGAGAGACTCAGTAGGAGTACTGAGAGCTGGATATGCTGTGTGTACAATCTCTGGTATCCTAGAAGCATCCTGGCTCGAAAGAGTATACTCTGCTCAAGTGGCTGAATTAATTGCTCTTACTAGGGCATGCCACGCTGCTGAGAACCTGAAAGTCACTATTAGCAGATACGGATTTGGAATTGTCCATGATTTTGGCCAGTTTTGGCCACAGAGGGGTTTCCTGACCTCTTCTGGTTCTCCAGTGAAAAATGGTGAAAGAATTAAGGAATTGTTGCACGCGATTCAATTACCTCTCGAAATTGCTGTGGTAAAATGCAGTGCTCATATTAAATCACAAGACTTTGTGTCAATGGGAAATCGATATGCAGATCAAGTCACAAGGTTTTGTGCATTGTACTGTATATCGTTTCAAGACCAATGGGAATTGTTACCTGAAACCGAAAATGAAACATGCTCAGGGTATGCATTAAGGGTGGTTGACACACTGGATGAACTGAGATCGTTGCAGGGACGTGCCAGCAAAGAAGAGAAATGCTCTTGGCTCAAAATGCAATGCGTACAGAGATCTGATGATTTATGGGTTTCAGAAGAGGGGAAAATGGTTTTGCCAAACAGCCTTTTGTCACAGTTTGTGAGGTTTTACCATGGTCAAGCACATGTTGGGAGAGACGCAATGATCAGGTTGTTCAAAGTCGATTGGTGCAATCCAAAATTCAGACAAGCTGCAGAAGTTATCTGTCACAGATGCATTATCTGTCAGCAGATGAATGCGGGTAAAGGGACCTTGGTGAATTTGAGCCACATCAGGAGAGCAGGCGGTCCATTTAGCAGAATGCAGATGGATTTTATTGAGATGCCTGTATGTGGAGGTCTGAGGTACGTGTTGGTGATTGTGTGTATTTTCAGTCACTGGTTTGAAGGTTACCCTACACGTAGAAATGACAGCCTCACAGTAGCAAAGCTGCTGCTTAGGGAGTTGATACCACGTTTTGGGTTTCCAATCTCTTTAGAATCAGATAGGGGAAGTCACTTCAACAATGAGGTGATTGAGCTCTTATGTGCTGCCCTGAACATTGAACAGAAATTACACTGTAGCTACCGCCCTGAAGCATCAGCACTAGTAGAGCAGATGAATGGTACCTTGAAGTCGAGAATGCAAAGATGTGTGCAGCCACAAATTTGAAATGGCCAGATGCATTGCCCTTAGTGCTGATGTCAATGAGAAACACACCCGACAAGAAACCACGACTGTCTCCTCATGAAATTCTTATGGGCCGAGTTATGAGATTGCCCGCAGTGCCTGCAAATGCTCTTGTGCATATCACAGATGATATGGTGTAAGACTACTGCAAGGGTCTGGCTGACGTGGTCCGCTCTTTCTCTCACCAGGTGGAAGCTACCACATTTCCACCGATAACTGATCCAGGTCACACCCTGAAATCCGGTGACTGGATTGTCAAGAAACACGTGAGGAAGTCGTGTTTGGAGCCACGTTGAAAGGGGCCGTAACAAGTAATACTGACAACTACTACTGCTGTGAAATGTGCAAGACTTCCAAACTGGATCCATGCCAGTCACTCAAAGAAGGTGACGTGTCCAACTGATGAGGAACTCAAATTGTCAAAAACAACAGCTGCAGAGAAGGAAGTCCCAGGGCCGGAGAGTAATCAAAGGGGAACTGAGACTGAAGGAGAGACTGTTGAGGACGGCTTGGTCACTCAAACAGCAAACGGAATCCATAGGGGTGACGGTGAGCCTATCTCAACTGAGGCGCCAGGGAGACCGATCCAAAGAGAGGTTCTCCCAGAAGCAGACAGATACGGGTTCGAAAGTTGAGCCCTTGACAGACCCTGAAGGCGAAGGAGGTGAGGTAGAAGGAGGTCAAACTGGTCAGACTCCTCCTGAGGCGCTTGCAGATCTATCAAGAGAAAAAACACCATAGCACAAGAGGAGGGCAATGTTCAACATCCTAAAAGGCCGAGAGGTAGGAAAACATTTAAAGGAGATAATTGGCTGGACCCACAAGCTGCAAAGGAGAAAGTGGTCCTTAATGAAACAATAGAAGAAAAAATTGACGTAACAAGGAAAGAATATCTCAGTGAAGGAGAGTTGCAGGGTGATCGCAAACTGAAAAGAAAGAGAGTTGCAAACAGGAGATACGCAGGTCCTGAATGGCCTTATGGGACATCAGCTGAGTGGCAACAAGAATTATTGGCATTCTGTTTTGATCGCGAAATTCCAGGTCAATACTACGGCACCTGAATTCAACCATAGAAAGAGACTGTGTTAAATTGAAATTAAATACAGAAAGAAACCTGAGAAAAGAGACTGATAAATTACTGGATGTGACACTGTTAACCTGAATTGACTCTGAAAAAACGATTATGACAAGCTGCTAACCTGATTTGACAAAGGGTCCTGGGAGTGAGTGAAATGCTGTAAATACTTGCCAAGAGAGAGACTTTGCGCAAAAAAAATAAAAAAAGAGCTTTAGATCTTTCTCAAGTTGATAGTTTGCTTTGTATTATTCTGCTCTCTGATTCTTTACAGATCATGAGTAACATTAGAGATAATGGTAATAGGGGTAGGATTTGTAGATGGTTAAGTGTTATTTTGGGTGTTGTGTGTGCAATAGTAATTATAGGTGTGATTGTGGGAATGCCATTGGTGGATGAGAATGCGATTAACAGTGCTTCAATTCCTGAGACTGCTACACTAAAACCATGGGAGAGGTTTGAGCAGGATACAAAGTATTTGCATGAGGGAACTAATATGAAAATGGAACTATCTACTAATGTCTTCTATTGCTTGTTGAATGAGTATTTTGAAACAATGGATGCAAAGAATTGCTATGTGTGCACGAAGATTCCTTCGTCAATACAAGAAGGGGTTACTTATCATAGTTTGCCGCTTACCTACGGAATAAGCTGTAGTTTGCTATTAACAAGATTCTATGATCAAGAACATATTCAATACTTCTATTCTAATCTAGATGTAGTGTTTTCTTTTGTGCCTATGATTGAGTTTTTACATAAAATAGCTAAGGAACATAACATAAAAATAGTTAGGGGTTTCTTTGAGCCGACACTGACATTTGGGACATCTTATGCGCACCGCAATAACATAACCTGCTTACTAACGCCTGTAGAGAAGATTTTCTTAGATCAAACTGATGATAGAAGAAAAGCTCGAAAAGGGAATAGAAAAACAAATGTTTGCGAACGATTATGCTTATAGTGCAATAAAGGCGCAAGGCAATCTAGCTGTGGAAGCATTACACGTAGGAAAGCTTTGTATATATAGGCCAAAATCTGATCATGACACTTTATTTGTGGGAACGAGTGAGTGCAGACATGTGTTTTTGTTTCAGAGTAAGTGGACGTTCATGTTAAATGGACAGGATCCAGCGATCCCTGGGATCTATTACATATGTGGACTTAATGCTTATTACCGTCTTCCAAAGGGATGGTATGGGACATGTTATTTGGGAATAGTTTTCCCAAAGATCTACCAATTTGACGACTAAAAGAAATTTCCTAAAATGTCTGAATTACATCATACTAGAGAAAAAAGAGAGACAGCAGCTGCTGTCGTAGGTGATATATTTAGAGCCATAATTCCTTCAGTGGGGGTTATCTTAAACTCCATAAAGATTCGAAAGTTGTCTACTATTGTGGATAACATGCTGACAAACTTCATAGGGGCTATACTCCTGATGGATACTGAACTTGCTGTGGAGAGGGCTATGATTCTTCAAAACCGTCTTGCTTTAGACATTCTTTTAGCGAAGAGTGGCGGAGTCTGTAAGATGCTTAATGAGCGCCACTGTTGTGCATTCATACCTGACAATAGTAATAAGATTAGGAGTATGCTTACTAACCTAACAAGAGATAGTACAGATTTGAAGGAGCAGAAGGAACCTGGAGTTTGGGAAAAGGTTGGAAAGGGACTTGCTAAAGTAGGGAGTTGGTTTAGTAGTATTTGGAATGGGATACTTGCAAAAATAATATGGGGTATATTGATTGTTCTAGCTTGTTTATTGGGACTATGGTTATCATGCAAAATTAGTAAATGAATTAGAGAAAAATTGGCAAAACGCAATAAAAGGAAAGAGGAAAAGAAAAAGTTCAAAGAAACTTATGCAAAATTAAGGAGGGGAGAAGGTTTTTGTATGATGACAAGTGTCATCAGAGGAGGGATTATTGGAGCGTAGCTCTTATAATAAAAATTAACATGAAAATGTTTATGAATTAATGCATAATAATGCTGCATAGAAAATGTAACGTGAGTCTGAAATGTGCCCACGGGGAGTGGCCGACAACTTATACGGGGACTAATAAAATTGACTAATAATGAGTTATTGATGCACTAATGTATGATTTTATATTAGTATTAAGAGCTATACATTAAGGTTTTGCTAATTAATTCACTAGGCCTTAGTTAGCATGAGTCGGGGCCTAGCAGCCCGGTTTCATATTAAATTTGTTTTTCTAACGTGCAGTGTGCTGACTTGCTGAAGGACATGTAATCATATTTTTCCAGAAGCTAGAAGATGAGTGTAACTGTAGTAGATCCGTTCTCATGAAACTCGACTTGCTCAAGGAAACATTCTTGCTGAATGCAACAGTGTAGACTTGCAACAGGTACAAGGTCGCCTAAACCGGTATAGACAATGGAACCACTGACTGGGGATGCGAGAGGACCACGAGAATATGAAATCATACCGGGCATTCTACCCGTTGGAGACGTCAATCACATGAACCAATAAACTATGTGAGAACTGTTATGAGGTGACAATTTTGATGATATGACTGGAAAACCATTGGATGAAGATAGTGGTGTGCCAAACCTGCCCAATTAGGAATTAGGGGACTGTACAACAGCAAAGGGATAAAAATCATTGATACGAGGAGTCATTAGAGCTGCCATTGCGAACTATTCTTGCTATGACCCAGACACTTTGTCACTTTGCCTAAAACTTTGCTGTTTGACTCTTCAAACCATCCTCACACTTACCTTGCCCGTTCTATACTTCTCCTCCTTATGAGGGAAGTGACCCTACTTACCCCGTCTTGCTGAACTTTGCTGTGTTTCCAGGCTGATGGCGAATCAACTGATGTCCTGAGGACGAAGACTGACTCTGTATGCTGACCCATTACGGAGGGTAACTATATGATGATGAAATTGTAATTGTCTGTTTGCCTTTCCTTTCTAGGTACCAACTGCTTCTTTTGACAGAGACCATGGTTAGTTTTTTTCTAAATTTGTGTTGCTAAATTGTTTTGCATGAAGCCCAACATGCCAATGCTAATTTGAGGTTAGTTAAGGGGTTCATTAAATGGATGCAAATACACAAATGACTGAATCAATGCTTTGTTGAATAATGCGCTAATGATACTCTGCTAAGGTTAACCTATGTTGATGACGTGTTATGTTCTAATTTTCATGATCTTTGCTTTGATGAAATCTTATTCGAGTTGCCATATTATGACAATGCTGATGTGTTTCATGGTTTTGAGACTAATAAACTTACTAGTAGAATTGTAATCAATAGGGAATAAACATCATAAAATCATACTAAAATGGTGTGGTTATTCATGACTGAAAGATCATGGTGGTTTCCGAGTCTTATTAATGTTATTGATTAATCTAATTGATTTGTTATGGTGAATATTGATGACGTTATTGACTTATTGATTGACAACATGTTGATTAGTTATCTCGTCTTAAGGTGTCTTCAATCAGGGTCAAAAGATTCATCGGCCTAAAATGAGTCCCAGAGTGAATAAATAATCTAGTAAGGGACGCGTTAATAAGGGTATGGTGAAGTGATGTAACTATTGAGAGAGGAAGCAACTAGGATGGTTGATCTACTGAAGAAATGCTAAAACTTGCACCTAAAAGGACACTAAGGGGGTCATTCTGACCTCGGCGGTAAAAGGCTCTTACCGCCGGTCAGAAGACCGCCATTATACCGCCGCGGCCGCAGTAAACCGCCACGGTCATTCTGACCCACAACTGCCAAACCGCCAAAAACCCGACATCCACGTAAGGCCGCCTCATCAGCGGTCAGCGATAAACTGGAGATGACCAAACCTCCACCGTCACGCCAACATAAACACGCCCATGCCATTACGACCCACGAATCCACGCGGCGGTCTTTCAACCGCGGTATTCCATTGGCGGTACACACCGCCGCGCTCAAAATACACACACCTTTACAAAACACAGCCACATTGGCCAATTTGAAGAACACACACCTGATACACATACAAACAACACACCCACACACCCATCACCATATAAAACACACACCCACATCCCCCTCAAACCCCCACAAATCGAAAATCAGAGACAAGGCGCAATACACAGAGAGAGAGCACAGGGAACGCAAAGCACAACACACACAGGAACCCAACACCATCACCCACACCACAGCTACGCACAAAACACCACACACCACCACACTCATCACCACAAACACCACCCCACACCTCATCCACACCACCCCATGGCACCCCAAAGACACCCCAGGTTCTCGGACCAAGAACTCAGGGTCATGGTGGAGGAAATAATTAGGGTAGAGCCCCAGCTCTTCGGCACACAGGTGCAGCACACCACAATAGCCAGGAAGGCGGAGCTATGGCAAAGGATCGTCGACAGGGTCAACGCTGTGGGACAGCATCCCAGAAATCGGGAAGACATCCGAAAGCGCTGGAACGACCTACGGGGGAAGGTGCGGTCGATGGTGTCAAGACACAACATCGCTGTGCAGAAGACTGGCGGCGGACCCCCACCCACTCCACCCGAATTCACAGCATGGGAGCAAGAGGTCTTGAACATCCTGCATCCTGAGGGCCTCGCTGGAGTAGGCGGAGGAATGGACTCTGGTAAGTCTGATCTCAACTACTTCACCCCCGCCCCAACCACCAGCATGCCAACCCCCACCCCCACCCTCACCCCCAACCCCCAGCACACATACTCCCTGTTAATGTCTCACCAGCACAACCCACCCAACCCAAACCCAACCCCTGAATGCCAACACAAACCATGGACACCCATCACCTAAGCATGACCACTGCACATACCCATCCCCCCCACAAACCACCCTCACAACTCCTCCCACATGGGCCTACCAGCACTGGGGGACAAGGGCACCCACAAATTGCACGCCATGGCACACACAAAAGCTATAACCATACTCTTTTACCCCTGCAGGGCCCGAACGGCAACACACCGGCCAGGAGGGTCCAGATTTGTCCATCCCACCCCCCGAACAGGCCCCCAGTGATGACAGCAGCTCTGTCGACCTAGAACCTGATGACCAGCCCGGCCCATCGGGGACCTCTGGACAGTCGGTTACCCTCAGTCAGCCACAGGACACAGCAGACCTACCCCCCTCTGGAAACACCAGCACAGCACCCACCCAGCGGGCCCATGCTTCTGTCTCCAGGACAGGTCAAGCAGCGGTGTGTCTACCAGTACAGGGCACCCAGGGTAACCCACAACCCCAACAACAACAGGGGACCTGGGGGCACTGGAAGTGGGCACACCGTCCAGGGGACAGAGGCCCAGGAACAAAGAGGAACTGGGAGGGCCGCTGTGCGACAGAGGGAGGACAGGCCTAGGGAACCCACTGTCCAAGAGGCCCTCACCACCATCAGGGGAGCGTACCACCACTCCCAAGAGACGATGGCGACGGTCCTGGCCAGGTTGCAGGAGATCCTGCTTCAGCATGAGCAACAGAATATGGGGTTCCGGGAAGAACTGCGCAGCATCAGTGCCGCAATGGGTACAATGGTGGTGGCACTCAACCAGATTGTCACCACTTTGCGGCACCAAGTGGCCCCCCAAAGGGCCCCTGCCACTAGCATGGAGGAAGAACAGCCCACCACCTCCGCCGGCGCTAGTGGTCAGGAGGCCCCGACACAACAGCAACGGCCCACCCGGACCCCACCCCCTGCAGAACAAGAACCACCCCGCAAGAAAGGCCTGAGATCTAGGAAGAAGACAGAGTAGGATGTCAAGACCCCCGCCATGCACGGAACCCCCCGGATGTCATCCCACTGTCCCACTTGTTCACCCTGTCCAACCTTGAACTGCCCCTGCTCCACCTTCCACAGGCATATGGACAATGGACCTGTAGGAACGACAGTCTGGACACTGCCATGGACATGCCTCCACCATCACCCATCACCCTTTTTGAACTATACACCTATTTGAAAACTTCAATAAACACAATTATTGCACAAAAACCAACTGGATTCTGCTATCTATTTATTTAAACCAAATGTATTCGATATAACCAACAAAACATTTCTATTTACATTGTGATGACAACATACCAGTGTCACACAGCGGTAGTCCATGGGGAAAAGAACCAGAGGGCACTCCGTGGGGATCAGATCACTGAAATAGGAAGTGATATACACAACTAAGTTACCATACATTGGGGTGAAAAGTCAGACAGTAGAGAGCCACTACAGTTACAGACATAATACAATGCAGGAGTAGATCATTACCTGTGTGTCACTGGAAATACTGCAGTATCACTCTGTCCCTGTTGTCTGTGTCGTCCTCTTCGTCTTCCTCCTCTTCACTCTCCGCAGGCTCTACAGCGGCCACAACACCACCATCTGGATCATCCCCCTGCAGGAAAGGCACCTGGCGTCGCAAAGCCAGGTTGTGAAGCATGCGGCAGGCCACGATGATATGACACACCTTCTTTGGTGAGTACATTAGGGATCCACCAGTCATATGCAGGCACCTAAACCTGGCCTTCAGGAGGCCGAAGGTCCGCTCAATCACCCTCCTAGTACGCCCATGGGCCTCATTGTACCGTTCCTCTGCCCTGGTCCCGGGATTCCTCACTGGGGTCAATAGCCAAGGCAGGTTTGGGTAACCAGAGTCACCAATTAGCCACACACGGTGTCTCTGTAGCTGTTCCATCACATAAGGGATGCTGCTATTTCGCATGATGTACGCGTCATGCACTGACCCTGGGAACTTGGCATTTAAATGGGAGATGTACTGGTCAGCCAAACAGACCACCTGGACATTCATCGAATGATAACTTTTTCGGTTCCTGTACACCTGTTCATTGTCTTTTGGGGGAACCAAAGCCACATGGGTACCATCAATGGCACCAATGATATTGGGGATGTGTCCAAGGGCATAGAAATCACCCTTCACTGTAGGCAAGTCACCCACCTCAGGGAAAATGATGTAGCTCCGCAAGTATTTCATCAGGGCAGACAACACTCTGGACAACATCTTTGAAAACATAGGCTGAGACATCCCAGATGAAATGGCCACTGTAGTTTGAAATGATCCACTGGCAAAAAAATGCAGTACTGACAGCACCTGCACTAGAGGCGGAATCCCTGTGGGTTGGCGGATGGGGGACATCAGGTCTGGCTCCAGCTGGGCACACAGTTCCTGTATAGTGACACGGTTGAGTCTGTAGGTGAGTATGACGTGTCTTTCTTCCATTGTCGACAGGTCCACCAGCGGTCTGTTCACGGGAACATTCCTCCGTCTCCTCGCAAGTCCCAGCGGACGGTGCCTAGGAAGGACAACATGGAGCACAGAGTCAAGCAACCCACAGGTAAGTGCCCACAGCATGCACAGTACACGAATCTCTCGGGATTGAATGGCTAGTATGATTGTCGGCGCAAGGCCTAGCCATGTGTGACGCAGTAGGAATTAAGCCATGTGGGCCCTTAAAATGGCGGCTGCCTGACCTGTGAAGTGTGACAATGTGAAGTGAGGTCATTGCGCAAGCGTGGCACACCGTGGCGGTAGGCGGTCGCAGTCCGCGGCGCAAAGCCGCATTGGACAACATTGAACCCTATGGGTTTCAGGAGCCAATGGCGGTGAGCGCCGGCGGTCGCGGTACGCACCGCCGCGGTACGCACCGCCGCGGCCGTAACCGCCATTTTCTCTCTGCTTGATCACACGAGACCTGAGCATCCACAGGAGAGGACCTATACTGCAAGTGCTGCTGTGACCTCGGTCTGGAAGTGACAATGGCTGCTGCGACTGGGGAAAGGGCCCCCGCCTTCAGTTCCGAGGAGTTGGAGAAGCTCGTGGACGGGGTCCTCCCCCAGTATGCGCTACTCTACGGGCCTCCAGACCAACAGGTGAGTACACGGGGGACAATGCATAGTGCCCAATGCCTGGGTTGAGTGGGGAGGATGTACGATGGAGGGGAGGGCAGCGAATGACGAATGCATAGCACGACAGATGAGAGCATGTGCCACATGGCAAGGTTGGGGGGGGGGCCACTCACATCGAGCATGCAGAAAAGTGATGATGTTTCTCTTCCCCCCTTGTACATGTCACATAGGTCAGCGCCCATCAGAAGATCGACATTTGGCGTGCCATCGCCAAGGACGTCCGGGCCCTGGGGGTCCACAACAGAAGGGGCACCCACTGCCGCAAGAGGTGGGAGGACATCCGCCGCGGGAGCAGGAAGACGGCGGAGGCTCTGCTGGGGATGGCCTCCCAACCTAGGAGGGGTGCCAGTCGTACCTTGACCCCCCTGATGTCCCGGATCCTGGCGGTGGCCTACCCCGATTTAGATGGGCGCTTGAGGACATCACAGCAGACACAAGAGTACCAGCACATTCAGCTATTTTGCGCGCAGTGGAGGTGCCTGGGTGGGGGAGGAGGGCTGTGGGTATCCCTAGGCCATGGCGATTTCTGTAGGATAGGCCCGTCCGTGAGGTATGGTCCTGTGCCCCCGCCCCCCACCTCTGTAGGGTGCCTAGTAACGCGATTCATGGACCAGTGTATACTCTGTGGGCAGTTGTCGCCCATAGGCTTGTAGGGCATGTCCCAGTGAATGAGTAGTGTACCCCAAGTGCGCAGCGTAGTGCAGGGGGCTTCTGTGTCTGTCCTCTCCGCCAACGGTGTCCCCAATGCATGCACTCAACTTGTCTTTATGTTTTCCACCCCCCCCCATTTTCTTTGTTTCTCTGTGAATGTGTGCATTAGCATCATCAGGCGGAGGAGAAGTGGCATCAGCGCAAGAGGGAGCTGCATCTCACATGGCCCCGGAGGGCCATGCAACGGACTCCGACATGACCAGTGAGACGGAGGGCGAGGGGGGCTCCACCACGGGGACCCGTGGAGACGTCAGCGACACCGACACGTCCTCGGAAGGGAGCTCCCTTGCGGTGGCGGCAACATCCGTGCCCACCGATCCTACAGGTACAGCCGCCACCCAGCGCACCAGCTCCGCCCTCCCAGCAGCCCCTCGGCCTTCGGCCTGTTCCCGCAAGGCCAGGAAGACGGCCATCTCCTTTGCCCCAGGCACCTCAGGCCCTGCCCCAGTCACCCCTGCTGCCCTCAGTGAGGAGGTCATTGACCTCCTGAGGACCATCATTGTTGGGCAGTCTACCCTTTTGAATGCCATCCAGGGTGTGGAGAGGGAGGTGCATCAAAGCAATGCATACCTGGAGGGCCTCATCGTTCAACGCTCTGGCCTCAGCACTGACGGCAGCGATTGTCCCTGTCTCCAGCCTCCCTCTTCTGACTCCCTCCACCCAGTCCCACTCCCCTGTTCCTCTGCCTATCCCATCCACACCTACAGACCAGCCTGCACACACCTCAACACCCAAGGGCAGCTCATCCAGACATAAGCACCACAGAACCCACAAGCATTCACGCAAGCAACACCCAGATGCAGACATTCCAACAGTCACTACCACCTCTGTGTCCCCTTCCTCCTCGTCTCCCTCCTCCCTCCCTGTGACGTCTACACTCACACCTGCATGCACACCACCATCAGCCAGTGCTTCCATCACCAGCACACCCTCCAGTACAGTCCGCACACGTGCAGTCACCACCCCCACTACCATTTACACGTCCCCTGTGTCCTCTCCCACTGTGTCTGTCACCCCCTCTTCAAAGACACACAAACGCAGGCAGACACCCACCCAACAGCCATCCACCTAACGACAGCCTCCAGCACAAGCACCTTCACCCAAAGACAGCACACCTGACTCTCCTACAACCACATCCTCTTCCTCCACTCCCATCACCACTTCTCCTACCCTTTACCTTGGTCCTAAAAAACTTTTCCTCGCTAATCTTAACCTCTTTCCCTCCACTGACCCACCCCCTCAATCTGCAAAGAGTCCCAAGAGCACCTCAGCCACCACCAGCCCAGCTTCGAGTGTCACTGTGGTGCATGGGTTCTGGAGTCCACCCTTTGCCAGCAGTGACACTTCAATCAGCAGCAAGGGGACAGCCAGCCCACCCCCAGGCAAGAGGACCAGGAAACTAAAGGGCCGCCGTGAGAGGACTGACACGGCTGCCCCCAAGGAGCAAAGTTCGCCCACTTCACCAGCCACAACATCTAGGGGAGGCAAGGGCCCGAGATCCCCATCTAAGGAGCGAAAGGGCAGCAGGGCGGAGAAGTCAGCCAGCAGGAGCGCGGAGCAGGAGGGGCCCATAAGCCCCATCCCGGGTGTTAGGGAGGACAACAAAGGGCCCAGGACTCCATCACCGAAGGGTCCAGCAACAGCACGGTCGGAGGGCGACTGAGCAGGGAGTCCAGGCCAGGTCTGGCTCCCTTGACTTACTGGACGAGCACCACTGAAGAGGGCCCCGCCGTGCAGAAGAGCACCGCTGAAGAGGGCCCCGCCGTGCAGAAGAGCACCGCTGAACAGGGCCCCGCCGTGCAGAAGAGCACCGCTGAACAGGGCCCGCCGTGCAGAAGAGCACCGCTGAAGAGGGCCCCGCCGTGCAGAAGAGCACCGCTGAACAGGGCCCCGCCGTGCAGAAGAGCACCGCTGAACAGGGCCCCGCCGTGCAGAAGAGCACCGCTGAAGAGGGCCCCGCCGTGCAGAAGAGCACCGCTGAACAGGGCCTCGTCGTGCAGAAGAGCACCGCTGAACAGGGCCCTGCCGTGCAGAAGAGCACCGCTGAACAGGGCCCCGCCGTGCAGAAGAGCACCGCTGAACAGGGCCCCGCCGTGCAGAAGAGCACCGCTGAAGAGGGCCCCGCCGTGCAGAAGAGCACCGCTGAACAGGGCCCCGCCGTGCAGAAGAGCACCGCTGAACAGGGCCCCGCCGTGCAGAAGAGCACCGCTGAACAGGGCCCGGCCGTGCAGAAGAGCACCGCTGAACAGGGCCCCGCCGTGCAGAAGAGCACCGCTGAAGAGGGCCCCGCCGTGCAGAAGAGCACCGCTGAACAGGGCCCCGCCGTGCAGAAGAGCACCGCTGAAGAGAGCCCCGCCGTGCAGAAGAGCACCGCTGAACAGGGCCCCGCCGTCTCAAGCACCGCTCCGCTGGGCCCCGCCATCTCATGCACCGCTCCGCTGGGCCCCGCCGTCTCAAGCACCACTCCGCTGGGCCCCGCCGTCTCATGCACCGCTCCGCTGGGCCCTTCCTGTCAAGCACCGCTCCACTGGGCCCTTACTGTCAAGCACCGCTCCGCTGGGCCCTTCCTGTCAAGCACCGCTCCGCTGGGCCCCGCCGTCTCAAGCACCGCTCCGCTGGGCCCTTCCTGTCAAGCACCGCTCCGCTGGGCCCTTCCTGTCAAGCACTGCTCCGCTGGGCCCCACCGTCTCAAGCACCGCTCCGCTGGGCCCTTCCTGTCAAGCACCGCTCCGCTGGGCCCTTCCTGTCAAGCACCGCTCCGCTGGGCCCCGCCGTCTCAAGCACCGCTCCGCTGGGCCCTTCCTGTCAAGCACCGCTCCGCTGGGCCCCGCCGTCTCAAGCACCGCTCCGCTGGGCCCCGCCGTCTCATGCACCGCTCCGCTGGGCCCTTCCTGTCAAGCACCGCTCCGCTGGGCCCTTCCTGTCAAGCACCGCTCCGCTGGGCCCCGCCGTCTCAAGCACCGCTCCGCTGGGCCCCGCCGTCTCATGCACCGCTCCGCTGGGCCCTTCCTGTCAAGCACCGCTCCGCTGGGCCCTTCCTGTCAAGCACCGCTCCGCTGGGCCCCGCCGTCTCAAGCACCGCTCCGCTGGGCCCCGCCGTCTCATGCACCGCTCCGCTGGGCCCTTCCTGTCAAGCACCGCTCCGCTGGGCCCCGCCGTCTCAAGCACCGCTCCGCTGGGCCCTTCCTGTCAAGCACCGCTCTGCTGGGCACCGCCGTCTCAAGCACCGCTCCGCTGGGCCCTTCCTGTCAAGCACCGCTCCGCTGGGCCCTTCCTGTCAAGCACCGCTCCGCTGGGCCCCGCCGTCTCAAGCACCGCTCCGCTGGGCCCCGCCGTCTCATGCACTGCTCCGCTGGGCCCTTCCTGTCAAGCACCGCTCCGCTGGGCCCTTCCTGTCAAGCACTGCTCCGCTGGGCCCTTCCTGTCAAGCACCGCTCCGCTGGGCATCGCCGTCTCAAGCACCGCTCCGCTGGGCCCTTCCTGTCAAGCACCGCTCCGCTGGGCACCGCCGTCTCAAGCACTGCTCCGCTGGGCCCTTCCTGCATGCACTGTTAACGGTTCACTGTGCCCACCATGCCTCCTCCTTGACCAGTGGAGACTGTAATCCACCTGATGGACTGTGGCTTTGCACTCCCCAGGATGGCACAGTGGGCAACCCACCCACTTGTGAGACTTGAGAGACTGTGGCTTTGCACTCCCCAGGATGGAACAGTGGGCAACCCACCTACTGTAGAGACTTGAGAGACTGTGGCTTTGCACTCCCCAGGATGGCACAGTAGGCATGGTGGCCCCTTTGTGGATCTGGCGTTGTGGACTCATGTGGCTGTGGTGCCCCCCCCTTCCCTTCCCCCTGAGGTGCCTGTAGTTTTTTCATCAGATGCCCCTGCAGTGTTCTCTCCAAAGGACTCAGGTCTCCTGTGTGGGCTTTGCCCTTGTGTTGTTACACTTTGGCCCACGGACACTTCGATTTTCTTTTGATGTGCAGGACTCATTGCCTCGGTTATCCATTGCACTGTATATAGAATTATTTTGATATTGATTTTTTGGCTAGTTGACCATTACTTTTCAGAGCCTATTTTGTACATAAATTTTTATTCACAATTTAATTATGTCTTTGCATTTTTCAGGGGGGTTTGGGTGGTGTCACTGTGACTTGTTGCTCTGCATTGGTGTGTACATAGTTTGGGGGGGTGGGGGTCGCATATGTGTGTGCCGTAAGCTTTCCTCCTCCCCCCTCCCGTGTGTCGTAGGTGCAGTACTCACCGTTGTCGCCGGCGTTCGTACTCGTGGTAGATGAGAAGGTAGACGAGAGCAGGTAGGATGTTTAATTTGGGTTCCATGCTGTCCTCCTTCCTCGTGGAGTGCGTAGAGGTGAGCGTTTTCCCGTTCGTAGTCTGTTTCCGCCGTGTTTTTATCGGCGGGGCTCCCGCCCCGGAAAAGGTGGCGGATTGGTGAGTTATGATACTGTGGGCGGTACATTGTCTGCCGCCTGTCTGTTGGCGGTGACCGCCGCGCTGTTTGTCTGTACCGCCGTGGCGGGCGGAGTGTTAATGTGGTGGGCTGTGTTGGCGGTTCCCGCCACGGTCAGAATTCCATTTTTTGGACCGCCAGCCTGTTGGCGGGTTGGCCGCCACTTTATCACCGACCGCCAGGGTTAGAATCACCCCCTTGGTGTTGTGTGATTTAAAATATATGTGTAGCACAATGCAGTTGATTGGTACATTTCACTGTTACGTTGTGATAAATACATATTGGGACATATTTATACTCCATTTGCACCACATTTGCGTAATTTTTCTATGTAAATTTGGCCCAAAACTAACTACATGTTTATATTTCGATGGTAGACCTGGCTTACGTCACAATATTGGAGTCTGCACCATTTCTTAGATGTGTGAACCTACCTTGCATCAATGAGATGCAAGGCAGGTGTTCCCATTTAAAAGATGGTGCTAACTCATAAACCCATATTTACCCCAGGCTAAAATGACGCCCAGGTGGGAGGAGGGGCTAAATAAGGGTGCAAAGCATGCTTTGCACCATTATTTAATGCCTGGGTCCGACCAGGCATTATGGGACCTGTAGACCCATTTGCATGGTTGAACACCATGGAATGGGCCCAAAGGTGCCCTCCTCAAGCCCCAGGAACACCCACACCAGAGGGACACCAGAGGATGGGGGACCCCATCCCAGGTAAGTAGGGTAAGTATAGGTAAATATATATATATGTTTGTATTAAAGTGCCACAGGGTGCAAAGGCCATGCCCAGGGGACACTGGTCCCCTGTGCTGGTCATTGGGGTGATGGGCATGACTCCTGTCTTTTATAAGTCAGGAGTCATTTGGTATGGATGGTTTTGCATAAGAAAATGATGGTAGGCTGATAAGAGGTATTTCTTGCCTCTAACCAGCTTAACATCATTTTTTGGTGCAAAACACCCTTCTCCCATACTGACACCCCCACCCGGCTAACGTCATTTTTGTTTTACGGTAGCCCACCATTTGCGCCGGCTAGCAGCATTCCATAAATTTTCCACCCAGCTGGCACTCTGGAATGACGCTAGCCGGCGCTATACTTTTTGACGCAAAACTGCGTTTGCGCAGTAGTGCGTCAAAAAGTATAAATATGGGCCATTGTGGCTACTCTAACTGAATCTCGTGAAGTAGAATAAAACTTTGAAAATAGAAAAATATAATGGCATTTGATTACAAGTTTTTGTTTTGGGGTTATTATTTAAAGGTGGAGGACTTTAGAGTATTCCATGATTTATGGTTGACAGTTGGGTCTTCTATCATGTTATTTAGATTGTTATGAGACTGTGACTTTTAGGCAGTAAATGTCATATGTGCGGACTTAGCCCTGGACACAGGCAGAGAAAGTACAGCATTAAATATATATTTCATTTTTGCATCTGAGAGTAGGTCAACACTGATATAGGCACTCAAAACATTGCATTGTGTCATGCTACAAAAACAAAAACGCAGTCTTGCAAGGCCATAGTTATAATAAATTTAGGAAACATCACTTACAAAGCGGTGAATGCAACAAAATGCATTTACCACAATGCATTTACAACACATATGTGTTAACCACACATGGCTTTACCACGCATGCCTTTACCACGAATATACCTTTACCACGCATGCCTTTACAGAAAATTTTGTAAAGGAATGAATGGTAAAGGTGTATGCGTGGTAAAGGTTTTAAAGGTAAGTACAGGTAAGTATTAAGTGGGTTGAGTGATATATGTATGTATATAATGTTTAGGATGGCCAACAGTTATTGGTGGTAATTGTATTTATACGTTTTAGGGTGGATGTGGGTTTTGGGGTGGTAAGGGCACTTTTAGGTTTTAGGGTGGGTTTGGGTTTTAGGTTGGTAAGGGCACTTTTAGGTTTTTGGGTGGGCGTGGGTTTTGGGGTGGGAAGGGCATTTTTAGATTTTAGGGTGGGCATGGGTTTTGAGGTGGTAAGGGTATTTTTAGGTTTTAGGTTGGGTATGGGTTTTGGAGTGGTGAGGGCATTTTAAGGTGTTAGGGTGGGCATGGGTTTTGGGGTGGTAAGGACATTTTTAGGGTAAGTATGGCTTTTTGGGTGGGAGGGCATTTTTAAGTTTTAGGGTGGGCATGGGTTTTGGGGTGGTAAGGGCATTTTAAGATTTTAGGGTGGGCATGGGTTTTGAGGTTGTAAGGGTATTTTTTGGTTTTAGGGTGGGCATGGGTTTTGGGTGGGTAAGGGCATTTTTAGGTTTTAGGGTGGGCATGGGTTTTGGGGTGGTAAGGGCAGTTTCAGGTTTAAGGGTGAGTATGGATTTTTGGGGTGGTAAGGGCATTTTTAGGTTTTACGGTAGGTATGGCTTTTTGGGTGGTAGGGCATTTTTAGGTTTTAGGGTGGGTATGGGTTTTTGAGCCCTAAGAGCATTTTTAGGTTTTAGGGTGGTTATGGGTTTTGGGGTGGTAATGGCATTTTTAGCTTTTATGGTGGGCATGGGTTTTGGGGTGCTAAGGCTATTTTTAGGTTTAAGCGTGGGTATGGGTTTTGGGGTGGTAAGGTTATTTTTAGGTTTTAGGGAGGGTATGGGTTTTGGGGTGGTAAGGGTAATTTTAGGTTGTAGGGTGTGTAGGGGGTTTGGGGTCGTAAGCAGTGATAAGGTTTTAGGGTGGGTATTGGTTTTGGGGTGGTAAGGTATTTTTTAGGGTTTAGGGTAGGTAGGGTTTTGGGGTGAAAAGGTGTGTTTGTGAATATATATATGTGTGTGTATATGTATCAATTTATATATATTACATATATATGTATATATATATATATATATATATACACACACACACACACACACACATATAATGTATGTTATACTTACCTCTAGGTTTTCCCAAGCATCTGCCTTTACCAACTATGCCTTTACTACGAAATGTTCATGGTAAACACATTCGTGGTAAAAGCATATGCATTGTTAAAACATTTTGTGGTAAGTGCATGCGTGGTAATGACCATGCATTGTACTTACAGCGTTGTAAAGGTATGTGTTGTAAGTGCATACGTTGTTCCATCATACATCCTTGCAGTACGTTTGATTTTGTTGGTAGGCGCCAATATTGCTAAGTAGATTTGTTCGATGATGTGATTAAACAAATGATTCATGAATAGTTTCAACTGTTTTACACAGACAGCACACAAGTATTACACATAGCCAGCCCACAGTCTATTACATTCGTGTTAGCAGCACACCTTCTGCTCATTTATCAAGGTACACTGTTAACTCCATTTGAAACTATTTTCATGATTTTTGGAAGAGAGGAATAGCATCCACGTATGTATTGTATTGTATTGTACTGTATTGTAATAGTATTTATATAGCGCTTACTACCCCTGACGAGGCGTCGAAGCGCTTTTCGGCGAGTAGCACGCTACTCCGGAACCCAACAAGAATAAGTGATGGATTAGTATCGGGAAATATGAGCACAGCTTTAGTATTATTATGAGTTAATTTGAGCTGCGGATATGAGATTTTGTTAGTTAGATTGACTAGAGTAATGGAGGGGTGGAGGAGGAAAGAAATCCAGAAGTGTTAATTGGGAGTATATCCCTCATTTACTCATCCCAAAGGCTTGAGATGAGTAAAGAGGGATGGAGGAGGGAAGAGTCTGTGGAAGGGTTAGGGAGATCATAATAGCAGGGTGAGATAAATGAGGGAGAATTTAGTAGGGTTGTTTGGGAGGTCCTGGTAGTAGAGTGAGGTTTGGTGAGTTAGATGTGGAAGCAGAGGGAAGAGCTTGGGCAGAGTTATTTAGGAGATGAAAGTAGTAGAATGGATTTTGGATGAGTCAGAGTGGGAATGGAGGATAGATTGATAGAGGCATGACATATGATGACGGGTAGATAAGTGTGATAAGATGAGAGCAGGGATTCATAGATATCTAGTATAACAACCCACCCAGGAGCCATGCAATAACTCACGAACATGCCAAGCACAGAACAACATATATATTTATATATATTTATATATGTACATACACACACACATACACACACACATATGCACACATATATGTACATACAATACATAATTAGAACCATGGGTAAATATACTTAGTCAAACAGGTTTAAAGAGTGTGTGTGTATTTTATTATTATGACATAGTAGTGATACATATTTTCTAAAGAACTATACATAACTAGAAATAGACACATAATCAGAAAAAATATTTATCAACATAGGCATATGCAGTCCATAGCTGTTTGAATATGGTGGTTATGAAGGAAAGAGCCAACTCTTGAAGACAAGAAAGTTATCTGTGGCTCTTATAGTTGGGGGTAATGAATTCCATAGTTGGCTGCTTGAACGGAGAAGGATGTACCACCTATAGTCTTTTTCTTGTATGGTGGTGTTCTAAGGCGGGGTGCCAATCTTGAGTGGAGGTTTCTTTGTTGGATGTATTTGGTTATTTTGTTTCTGATAAAAAGTGGTCCTGGTCCATGTATAGCTTTGTGGCTGATACAAAGCAGCTTGAAAGTGCATCTTCTGGCAACGGGTAACCAGTGTAGTGCTCTCAAGGCAGGGGAGATGTTGGCTTGCGGCTTTACATGTAATAGTAGCCTGGCTGCGGAGTTCTGAATATGTTGTAGTTTTTTCATAATAGATAGAGATGATCCATGGTAGAGGCCATTGGCATAATCCAGCTTGGATAGTACAAGCGAGATAGTAGCTTGCACCTTGTGTGGAAATCCGAGATGGGGGATGATGCGTCGTAGAGTCTTCAAGGTGATGAAGCTTGTTCGTGCTAATTTGTCCACTTGGGCATTCATAGCTAACTTGGAATCCATGGTGATTCCAAGGTTTTTAACTTCCTTGCATAATTGAGGAGGTGGTCCGAGATCGTCAGGCCAGACGTACAGAGGGTCATAACTTTTCCAGTCACCGCATATGAGTATTTCTGTTTTGGAGGTATTTAGTTTGAGATGGCTCCAGGTCATCCACTGATCAATGGCTCTGAGGCAACTGAAGATTTCTGAGTTTTCAATGTTTTTAGGGCATTCTAATTTAAGTAGTATTTGTGTGTCATCTGCATAGTTGTAGCATGTGAGATGGAAATCATTGATCAGTTCTGGTAATGATATCATGTAGATGTTGAAAAGCAAAGGTGAGATGATTGATCCTTGGGGGACCCCTGCTTTTGTGAGGTAGGGTTTGGATGAGAAGGGGGGCGAGTAGATGATATTAGATCTTTTTTGAAGATAGGAAATAATCCAGTCGAAAAGTCGAAAGCAGTCCCTTATATGCTGGCTTCGTGGAGTCTTTGAATTAGGGTGTCATGGTCAACCGTATCAAAGGCAGCTGAGAGGTCCAAGAGAAGTAGTGCAGCAACTCCATTGCGGTCAACTGTGTTTTTAAGATCATCCCAGATTGCTATGAGTGCCGATTCAGTGCCTCTTCCTGGGCGGAAACCAGTTTGGAAGTCTGAAAGTATATAATTGTCTTCAATGAATTGTGACATCTGGGCGAATGCTGCTCTTTCTATCAATTTGCCCAGGAAAGGTCCATTTGTGATTTGGTCTGTAGTTGTTGGGGTCTTGCGGGTCTAGGTTTGTTTTCTTTAATAATGGCCATATATATGCCTTTTTCAGGTCTACAGGAAAAGTTCCTGTAGTTAAAGAGTTGTTGATGATTCTTCTTACAGATGTGGCAGCAGAAGTAGATAGAAGAATGTTCTTGAAGATTTGTGGTGGGCAAGAGTCAGAAGGGCAACAGGAAGGTCTGCTTGCTTTGACCAAATCCATAAATTCACCTTGGGATATTTGTTGGAAGGACTGTAGAGGCTGGGTTGGTTTATTCTTAGAGGGTATTTTAGGAAAGGGGTTGGTGCTGATGGTTTTCTTCTTTTTCTAATAGGAGTCCAATGTGTCTGCCTTGGTTGTGTAGTGAGTTGCCAATTTGTTTCCAAATCTTGAGTAGTGGGATGACTTCCTTCCATGCATGTAGGTTTTCGAAATTAATTGAGAATTTTATAAAATTCCTTGGTTGTAGATTTAGCATTTTGAATTCTGTCTGAGTAGTACCTTTTTTTAGCTTTTCTGATTGATGATTTGTATATTCTGTTAAGTTCTTGTAGCTGCAGTTTGTCTTGACTGTTGTTTGTTTTGAGCCAGGTCCGCTGCAACTTTCTGATTTGTCGCTTTATCTTTTCAAGCTCTGTGTTTCTCAAAGGTGTTGGTTTTCTTTTGTCGTGTTTAGTTTTTGTGAGTGGTATTAGGATATCAAAAGCTTCCTGTAGCCACTCAAAGTTTTGGCACTGAATTAATTGTATCTATATCTGTGTTGGCTGTTAGTTGAGTTTCTAAGTCATCAAAATTGAGTTTGCTCCATGGTCGATAAGTGCATGTATGTAAGTAGTCATGGGGTGTGTTGGTTTGTTTAGTTTTATGTCAGAAAGTTATCAAATGGTGGTCTGACTAAGTGATTGGTGTGATGCTATGAACGGTAACTAGTTCAGGCTTAGCAAAAAATACATCTAGGATGTGTCCAGTGATGTGTGTGGGATTGTGTACAATCTGATGTAGGTTCAATGCGACAAGGCCAGTGGTGATAGCTTTTGGATGGGGCATATTGGGTTTGTCAAACCAAATGTTTAGATCCCCAAGAATGCTTAGGTTGGAGTATAGTGCAATAAGGTTTGAGACTGTATCTAGAAAAGCATCTGGGAATGTGGAGTTGTTAGGAGAAGGTCTCTAAAGGAGGAGAAAGTTACAGGAGGAAGTTGGAGTAGGGTGGCATCTGGTGAGGAGGGCTTCACAACCTTGTATGGAAAGGTTGTCTGTTTTACTGAGGTTTATTGCCTGTTTGAATATAATAGCTAGCCCACCTCCTCTCTTGCCTATATGGTTTTGTGTGATGGTTTGATTGCCCGGGGGAAGGGCTTCGTGCAACACTGGGGTCATGTCATCTTCCAACCAGGATTCTGTTATGAATAGTAAGTCAGGTTGTGTGTCTGTGAGCAGATTGTAGATGTGGTGCTTGTTTTTTTAGAGTGATCGAGCATTTATGAGCTAGCAGTTTAGAAAAGGTGTGTTAGTGGTAGTGTTGTTTTGTTTAGGATAAGGGTAAGTAGTATAATATGAGCTTGAAGCAGGAGTGTTGTTAGTTGTGATAATTGTGTGAGGCTCACCATAGTCTTGCTTTTCAGTATAGTGTTCCTCTTCCAGAAGGTTAAGGAGGCATTTTGTTGGGTCTGTGTGTGTAGGTGGTGCACTTGGTGGCAGAGAGAGACATGAAGAGTGTACTGTTTTTTGTAGGGTAGTCTGATTATGTAATAGACAAGAGGCAAGGGGATGCGAGGTTGTTCAGAGTGGCATGTTTATTTTGTTTGCGTCTGTTTAGTGTGGATGGAGTATGGGTTAGGGGTGGTGGAGGAGCATGTTGATCATGATGTAAGGCTCTAAATTGTGCAATGGAGGATAGGCGAGTGAATGAAAGTTGCTGGGTTGGGGTGCTTGTGGTAGGTGTTTGTGAAGAGTGAGAAAGTAGGGGTAAAGATAGGATGGGACTTGTATTCTTTGTGTAGTCCTGAGGGTGGGAGTGGGTGTGACGATAAGTGTAATGAAAGTTTGTGTTGATTTGATGTGCTGATGTGTGTGGTTTGTATTGTTTTTGTGGAATAGTGATAGGGGACATTGATGTTGTTGTTTTTGGTGAGGGATTTGTATGTGAGATAGTGCTAGTGAGTGGAATTAGAGTGTTAGATGGGGTGTTGATGTGTTTTGGAATTGAATGTGTGAGGTGTGTAAGGGCCATGGAGGTGTGTCAGGGGAGTTAGTGTTAGTTGTGATGACTGGAAGAGGTAATATTTGTGGTGGAGTGAAGTGTGGGGATTGTATGGTTGTGTGTAATTGGTGAAGGGAGGGGAAGGGTGTAGGTGGTGTGTTGGAATTCTTGGTTTGGGCATTGTTATGATGAAAGGTGGTCTGTGTGGAACAAACAGAGGATAGTGTTGTTGGTTACTATGAACAGGGAGTGTGTATCTGGAAGGCTTAGACTGAGAGGAATGTATAGTGTAGTTTTGTGGTGTGTGGGTGATGGCAGGTTGTGTTAGTAGGAGTGGAAAGAGTAGTGTTTGTTGTGAGAATGCAGGTGTTTGACTGTTGTAGTTGTGGAGGATATGTGTATATGTGTTGTATAATGGGTATTGTGTTGGGTGTTGGGACATTGCAATCTGTCTGGGGTCAGTTTGTGATGCATGAGTTGGATGTCCTTGCAGATAATATGTTTGCATGTTGATGAAAGTGTAGGGACTGAAATCAATCCTGGTCCATAGTGAATTGGGCAGCATTTCTGGCCCCAGTCCCTACCTGTCCCGTACAGGCCCAAACAGGCAACTGCCCTTGTCCTCTCCGCCTTTTGCCTCAACACCCGGGCTGAGACGCCCTGAGTCCTAGGCTTAAATAGCCCTACTGGCCAATAGAAACCTGGTCCTAACCCTAACCAATCCAATTTCTAACCCTGATTCAAACAACTAATGGGAGACCCAGCCCTAATCGCCAATCATACCCCTAATCCTGACCACCAATCACAGCCCCAGCCCTAGAACCAGCAACCAATCAGATTCCCAGCCCTATCCACCAATCACAGCCCTAGAACCAACAGCCGATCAGATTCCCAGCCCTATCCACCAATCACAGCCCTAGAACCAACAGCCAATCAGAATCCCAGCCCTATCAACCCATCATAGCCCTAGAACCAACAGCCAATCAGAATCTCAGCCCTATCCACCAATCACAGCCCTAGCCCTGGAGCCAGCAGCCAATGGAAAGACCAGCTCCCAACAACCTATCACAACAACATATGCAACAACCAATAAGAACTTATATAAGGAGCAAGTTAACTGAAGTCCAGTCCCTGTGGCCAGGGAGGAGGAATTTGCTGCTCTATTCAGAATCTCCTTGGATACAGACAGGCTGAATCCACACTTCCAAGCTAGCAGAGTCTACTTTCCAGGTAAGGGAGAGATTGTTTAAAAAACAAACACTGGAATACTGCTGGTCACGCTTTCAGAAAAGTGGCTTTTTTAAGGCAAAAAACAGGGGGAGCAGACAGTTTCTAAACACAATTTATATCACAGAAACAGATTAAAACAGTCTCCTAAAACACACTCTGCAAGATGTATGTAGCCTTTTTACTTAGAAAAAGAGGGGGATATGGAGGGGGGGGTAATTCACACAGTCACGGCAAAAACGAAATTTAAAAAATCACCACTTTAAAAAGGCCAGGCTGCCTGAAACACAGAGAGTCCACAGTAAAACAGGCACAGGTAGGTGAAATAAAAACTTTTGAACAAACAATACTACTCTAAACTTGAGGAATCTGCGGGTACAAGTATCCATCAGAAAAACATTTTTGTAGCTGTGTATGTGCTTTCAGGTGGTGACAGCTTAACATTAAATTTCTTTGTTTAATCGCCAAATTATCAGGAAATCCCCAGCACATTTTATCCTTTACATCTTTCCAAATGAAGAGTATGATCCTCCGTCACCGGTTCTCTACTAAACCTTCAGTGCTTATGTCTACTTATTTAACATGAGTGAATGACTGCATAATTTTTTTTTAATATACTTTCAAGACTTCCTTCTCCCAAATTATTTTTCAACACTGGGAAATCAAGGCCATGGTAGCGGTGGTGATACACTGAACTTTACACCACTGGTTAGGTTAAACCCACACACTGTTCAAATATGTAATGCTACAAGGTTAGTGGCATCCCCATACTGCTTTTTAAATCTGGAAATCCTATTACTTCCCTGACCCATCTCACCTCATTTTACTTATTTGGAGAGATCTTCTACTTTTAACAGCTCATTTACTTCCTTCAAGTGGTCAAGGATGAACACAGATTGCCAGCTATTTTTAATTTTGCGGCTGCATCTGTTCCAAAGTTTAAAGAGCTACTTGATCTCTCATCTTATCTAATTTAGCTTGGGCCATGCTACACTACACCTATACACATAATCTGGTCCGCTCGCTTTCACACATAATTCCCTTTTGCTGCTCTGAGGTACAACCTGGAAGATAGTCATTCAGCAGATTAAAGTGCCTGACTGAACACAGCCTATAGCTCCAATTAAAACACACTTGTTGTTTAAAGCCAAAACATCCAAAGGCATAGATAATACTCTTTTTTTTTATTTTACCATTTCCCTCTGAGCTGTGCATCTGCATTTTTACATACTACACTAAGGGAGTTATTACAACTTTGGAGGAGGTGTTAATCCGTCCCAAAAGTGATGGTAAAGTGACGGATATACCACCAGCCGTATTACGAGTCCATTATATCCTATGGAACTCGTAATACGGCTGGTGGTATATCCGTCACATTTGGGACGGATTAACACCTCCTCCAAAGTTGTAATAACCCCCTAATTATCAATGTCTGTGCCTCTTATAGGATATGCAGAAAAGATTAAACCACAGCACCCCATTCCATCCAGACCTGATCAGTGTAATCGCAACAGTTTCTACAGGATTCCCCTAAAAAAGCAGACAGACTGCTATTATTAAAACAGACTTCCATACATTTCCTGAGCCTCTTGGAAAGTGATCATGCGTGGCCACAGTAGTATGATATCAAATTTAAAACCCTCTTTAAGACCCAGTTCATCTGAATGAAAGATCAAACAGCCTGAAAACTATGCCGCGTGACATCCCAGTCAGGAACCTACGATCAGCACCAGTGACTGAAACTTTCAGGCAGATCTCTGTGCATCAAGGACCCAGACTTTGAAACGTCCTAAACCCCAGAGTATTAATTGTTTTCTATTTTTACTACAGCTGAACATCGCTGGAGCGTCAAGTGGCCTGCTTCAAAAACTCTTTCAAGAGCAAGTGTGATTAGCATCAGTGACGTTAAGCAAAGGCTTGTCGGAAGAGAGGAGTCTTCCAAGGTTTCATGATCTGGAGTAAGTTTTATTCCATGAAGGAAGAAAGCTTCAGAAGGAGGAGTTGTGTGCATGAAGCGATTATCCATCAAAGTATTTAACTGCCAGGAGGATGGCAACATTTTGGGTGGCTATCTTAGGGCTCTGATCAGTGACTGCGGAAGCAGAAAACTAATGAGGCAGGATGGCGCTCAGACCTCAAAGGGTCTGAAGTACCACCTACAGGCTTCTGCACTGAATCATTTGCTTCAGTGGGAGCCAATGAAGGATCATAAGAGAAGTGGGGAGGAAATTAGAACAGTTCAGAAGCAGGTAGCACAGTATTGGACTCTGCAATATGACCATGGTTTACGCAGGGTGACCTGTATGCATTCCGCTGCATTACTCAACTCTTGAGTTTGGTACCACAAGGACCGCTGTGATCCCTAGAGGCAGATGCAGTAGGGATATGATCACACATGCAAAACTGGCAAACTGCATTTTGATGCATTCACTTGGGGGGGTCACCGTCATTCTAGCACAGAGTATCACCCCCGGATGATTAAGAGCATTTTGAGCAAGTGAGCGGGAAGGGGGCAGTCCGGAAGTGAGGATCACCTGAGCCAAGAAGAAGAATCTCAGTCTGAGGGCAGTTAAACTCAATGATCTTGCATCCAGTTTTGTAACTGCACCGGACAGAACAGAAAAAAGGCTAAATTCACCTGCTGCGCCCTGTTGGTTAGGAACAAGGAACACAATCTGGAGGCTGCTCCCTTACCACTGAAGAGGGTAACATATCCTTTGTGGAGTATGCAGTAATCAATGAAACGCTGCTGACAGCCCAAGCAGAATCAAGAGCACAATACCACCTCATCGATGTACAGCGGCAGGTGGATCTCATCAAAAACAGAGGTTGGATTCTTCATTCTTGGAGGGGCAGAAAACCAATCAGAAATCACTCGGTGCAGTCCAGGGTGAACTGAAATTTAGTTGTTTCCGTAAACAAGTATTTTGGCAAGGCAGACAAGACGTGAAATTGGATGGCAGGCTGTGTGGGATTCTGGGTCGGTGTCTAACTTCTTTAGTAGTGGAGTGACCACAGCCTTTTTTAGAGACTGTGGGATTTCTCCATAGTGAGGAGAGTTTTAAGCTTATTTTGTGATAAGCCAGGTGAGAGCAAGGTTGATGGGGTATGATGACTTTGGCATTACTTTAAAAAATCTGACACTCATGAATTCCTGACTCTTCGATGAAAGAAGATTCAGATACGGTTGAACACGGTTGAAAATGTAATCCTTTAAGTTGGCACTCTGTTGCAACATGTGAGGCTCAAAGCACTGATATAGAAGGATCAGAACCTTGTAATGCAGCTCTCCAGTGAGTTTAACACTGTGGACTGACTTCTCTTCCGTCACCAATTGGAGGTTGTGGGTGAGGGATTTGAGATCTATGAAGCAGTGTTGTCAACATCTATGGCACTGTTTCATTTGGGAATGTTCCTTTGATGTGTCCCCAAAATCTCCAATGTTCTTAAATATCAACATTGAGGGACACGTGACCGCAGCTCCACTCCTCAACATCAGTTGTTTGTTGCTCTCAGAACACTGATGAGCAAGAATTTACTGAAACTCAACGGTAATAATAAATTCTGTGTTTGGATTTAAAAAAATTAAAAAAACAGAAATACTCATAATAAATCTCATGTATGAAGCATGAATTCTCAATGTGGTTTTAATATTTTTATTGACTTTTTCATATAGATCTGCAACAGCTGACAAGTATTTCATCACCAATGTGACTTTTTCAAGGCTAATGTCACAAGGGCCACCATCTGGACTGCAACATGCAATTTTCAGGAAGACTCCCTAAGTATAACGATAGTGAAAACCAGTAGGTCTGCTTATGAGTTATCTTATTAAGGTAGTCAATAATCTTGTCAGGAGAAAAAAATGTCAAAGTACGTGATAAGTCCATACTCTAAAGTCCATCACGTTATCAAACAGTGTCCCTCAGAACGTAAAGATTTTCTACTTTACGTTCGCAGGGACGCTGTTCTTGAAAATGTTCTTTGCTCACTGGAACAGGTTATGACTTTTTGTGGCTACATTTAACCATACTGATTACGAGGATAGCTTCCTGTTGCGGATCTATATGAAAAGTCAATAAAAGGATTTATTTCACGCACAGCTTTCTACGCATCCGTACTACAAAGGGATTATCTATCACTTGTACATCACTAAGCTAATTGTGTGCAGAGGGTTTTTGTAGTGTATTAGTTCATGTTAGTCTCTTGTAGATTAATAAAATATAAGCTCTGGTATTATCTGACTGGCACCAAGAGGACTGATTATTTTGATGACAATTCCCACTACTCTATTTGAATTTCTCTTATGTGGAAATGCAGGTACTCATTCCACTACTACCTATTTTGGTTTCATGGTTTTAATCTCAATTAGATTGTGAGCTGTCTCATTAATGCCGTGATTAAATGCTTTCATATCAATGTCTCTTTTGGATAATTGCCATTCATTGAAGGCTAAACCTGTTGGAGAAGTTTGGCTGCATTATGACTGTGCAGATGAAAATGCAGGATTGAAATAGAGAATTTTCTACAGCAAGGGATTTGTTACTTGTGATGGTGCAGACTATTTATAAAAAATAAAAATAAACTTCTAGAGAGGCGATCAAGGTTTTGGTTGCACTATGGTTCAGAAACAATCTCACACAAATTCAGCAAACATGAAAAACCTATTATCTGTACTTCCTGCATAATAACTACACGAACAGTCAGAGAAGCAAATTCTATGTTACCGGCACTTTTGGGTTAGTTTACTCACACTGTGGGGACCTCAATACAAACATAACAGTACATTCTATAGATGTGGTCTTTGCTTGTTTCTTAGCCCTGACCTGACTGACCCATGCAATGATTCATTGTTAAGGTAAGGCTCAGGCCAAAGCATGATGCCTCCCAAGAAAGCATGACATGCGCACACCTTACCCAGCCACTCCACCATGTCCCTGATGGCCGTAAAGTACTTCTCCTCCTCCTTCTGAGGGTTAGTGTCATCGTACCACAGGAAGCAGATACCATTGTTCGCCTTGGCATACACAAAAACATTACATTGGATGAAAGTAAAATATCAGAAGGTTTCGACTGATCGCTTATTGATGAACTTTAGGTGTACCATAAGAGATCATGCAAACTTTATTCTATGTCTTACAGTTCGATATTTTAAGAAAAAAAATTGATTCTTATAGTTCACTTTGCACTATGTCCCATAGATTGAAAGTGATTTTGAGCAATAAATAACAAAAACAATTAAAATGAATCTATATGTTTGTTTATTTCCATTTCATCTTTGCTTCCTATTATTAGAATATTTACTTCAGCATCACATTGCCATCTACATACGGTAACAATGAAGGATCTGATGACGAATCGCATTTAGACAAAGAAGGAAAAAATTGTTACATTAAGGCCCCCTGCAATGCATAATTCTGTAACCAACCCAAGTGCGGACTGTTTCATTCATAGTTAGTTGATGGATTGGCACTGTACATGAGTAAAGAATCAACTGTAATGCATGCATCCCCCCTCTACAGCGGGACTCACTCACCTCCAACATTACTCCTGCTCTTTCCAGATGGTCTTCAGCAGTCATTGCACCCTCCAGTGTCTCTCTGCTATTGAACTCCAGCGTGTCCCCCTCCCCTGCCTCTGACCTCCTGCGGTCTTCTAGGAGGCCATCTCTCAGTTCACAGTGGGCCCATATCTGTTTTAGGATCTAATTTGTCTGTAGAGATGTCCCAGAGAGTCCGTCCGGTCCCCATGCATAAACAGCCATTTCCGTCCTAGTCCATTTTACCATTTTAGTATGCCAGATGGAATGGGTGTCAATTCATCAAAATGCCAGGGGTAGCGGAAGTGACATCACTCACCGTTTGATTGCCACTTTCATTCACACACACATACTTACACGTTCACATGAATTCACACTTACACACACACACTTTATCACATGAACACACTCCCACCCACAGGCATGCACACAACGTACATTTAAAAGCATTTTTACTTACCTCAGCTGCCATAGAAGGACATTTTTGCAGCTAATGTAACACAGTTGTAATACCATCACAGTGAATAATATGTTATTCACTATTTGGGTACTAAAAATTAACAGAAAAACAGGAGAAAGGAGAAAGGAGAAAGGAGCCCCAAATGACGTCCATAAGGACGAGCTGCACTGTGTTCCTGGCACTGAATTTTCCATCTCTGATGCCAGGGGTTACAAAAGCAGTGCCAGGAGTCGCAAAGGGCAAGCCAGGGGTCACAGGTGCAACTCCTGGCAACCCCTAAATGACGTCCATGCCAGAGGGTCAGGAGCAGTGGCAGCCCCTCCATTAGGACACAGAAGCGTGGGCCCCTGCTGCCAGTGCCTAAAAAGGTGAAAAAGAAAACGATAATAAAGTGAATTTATTGCCATTTTACTTTTTACTTTCCTCAGCCTGTGCAGTATTTGGGGGCGGGACCATTGATGCTGAGTGGCAGAAGGGGAGTGGTGCTCAGTAAAGTGAGTATGCCACTTTGGCTGGCCATCTTGGGACTGCAACCTGACATGCGCAGTGTAAACCTCTCCACTGACCTGTCTAAAACAACTTGACGGAGAGCCGGCACAGGCCCCAGTGCCTGCAAGAGCATTGAGCCAGCCCTCTCCAACCAATCCTCATGCTGCTCCCATGCTGCTAGCATTATTAGCAGCATGAGAACAGCATTCAGATTGACTTGAGAACTGCTGCAGCCTGCATACCAGAGCAGCGTTGAGGGTCTGAAGCAGGAGGATCGGAGGTGAGCCAGTGCATGCAGTGGGTAAGTAAATTTACATTTTACTCTTTTTGACCCACTGATGCACTGTAAAACTCGAACTTCTGTTTTCAGCCTCAATACCAGAATTCTCAGTCGTGGTTTGTTATAAACTATGATCCATGACTAACAGTTTTAGTGCATTGGCCAGGCACTGCTGGTTAGTGACTGCCCTCTCCAAATATGTGGGGTGCCAGCCATAACTGGTCGGGAGCAGCAACGCTTCATATTTCCAAGACATAGGTGGTCATTACAACCCTGGCAGACGGTGTTAAAGGTGCGGTAATACCGCAAACAGGCCGGCGGACAAAAAAAGGGAATTATGATCGTGGCAGAAACTTCCAACAAAGACAGCCACTTTAACACTCTGCCCGCCACGGCGGTACAGACAAGCAGCGCGGCAGTCAGCGC
Source organism: Pleurodeles waltl (assembly GCF_031143425.1). Classification (NCBI taxonomy): domain Eukaryota; kingdom Metazoa; phylum Chordata; class Amphibia; order Caudata; family Salamandridae; genus Pleurodeles; species Pleurodeles waltl. The sequence goes on from NC_090436.1 coordinate 847,203,026, forward strand.
CAAGAGACAGGCAGAAGACAATGTACCGCCCATAGTATCACAACCCGCTAATCCGCCACCTTTTCCGGGGCGGATTCACCATGGATAAAAACACGGCGGAAACAGTTTCTGCAATGGGAAAACGCTCACCTTAACACATCCCACGAGGAAGGAGGACACCATGGAGCCGGAATTACAAACCCTACCTGCCCTTGTATTCCTACTCATCTACGAAGACCAGCGGCGGCGGCAGCGAAGACAATGGTGAGTACTGCACCTGCGACATTGGAGAGGTGGGAGGCAAAAGTCAGGGGCACACACACGCAACACTCCAACCCTAGCATATTACAACACACACCCCAATGCATGTACAAACATCACAGTAACAACCCACAACCCCCCCCGGAAGAATGCAAAGACAAAACGAAATCAGTTCAAACATTGTAATGTATCAAAATACATGTGTCAAATATATACAGATATATATAAACTCATACAAAGGTATATACATCACGAGAAGTAGTGCAGATATGCACATATCAATGTCCGTGCACCACTAGGCCAAAAAATGCATGGGCGAGGCCCACACAAGATACCTGTCCACAAACGGAGAGAACACTGCCGGGGCATTAGAGAGAAAAACAACAGGCACTTCAGGGGGAAGGGAAGGGGGGGGCACCTCAGCCGGATTACAGCACCAATCCACATCCACGACGGGACTCCATGCCCATTGATGTATCCTGGGTGGTGTAAAGCCACAGTCTCTCAAGTCTCTACAGTGGGTGGTTTGCTCACTGTACCATCCTGGGGAGTGCAAAGCCACAGTCTCACAAGTCTCTACAGTGGGTGGTTTGCCCACTGTTCAATCCTGGGGAGTGCAAAGCCACAGTCTCACAAGTCTCTACAGTGGGTGGTTTGCCCACTGTTCAATCCTGGGGAGTGCAAAGCCACAGTCTCACAAGTCTCTACAGTGGGTGGTTTGCCCACTGTTCAATCCTGGGGAGTGCAAAGCCACAGTCTCTCAAGTAGATTACAGCCTCCACTGGTTCTGGAGGGGGACTGGTGCCCAGAGTGCTTCATCCTGCGAAGGACAGAGGTAGTGAATGGATCTCTCCACTGGTTCTGGAGGGGGACTGGTGCCCAGAGTGCTTCATCCTGTGAAGGACAGAGGTAGTGGATGGATCACTCCACTGGTTCTGGAGGGGGACTGGTGCCCAGAGTGCTTCATCCTGTGAAGGACAGAGGTAGTGGATGGATCACTCCACTGGTTCTGGATGGGGACTGGTGCCCAGAGTGCTTCATCCTGTGAAGGACAGAGGTAGTGGATGGATCACTCCACTGGTTCTGGAGGGAGACTGGTGCCCAGAGTGCTTCATCCTGTGAAGGACAGAGGTAGTGGATGGATCACTCCACTGGTTCTGGAGGGGGACTTGCGCCTAGACTGGATTAGTCTCCCCGTGACAGTTCCTGTCCTGTCACTGTCCCAGCTGCACATGGGATAACGATGCTTGATGTGGCGGTCTTTTTCTCCTTCAGCGGTGCATGCCCTGTTCAGCGGTGCTTTGCCATGGCGATCTCAGGACTGTTCAGCAGTGCTTGCCCTGTTCAGCGGTGCTTGCCCTGTTCAGCGGTGCATGCCCTGTTCAGCGGTGCTTTGCCATGGCGGTCTCTGGACTGTTCAGCGATGCTTTGCCATGGCGGTCTCTGACCTGTGCATTGGTGTGTGGCATGACGGTCCATCATTGCCCAGCGGGGCTGTGGCTGCCGGGGCCCTCCTGGGCACTTACTCTGGCGGTGGTCTCCTGACCAGTGACGATACTTGTGCCCTCCTGGGCAATGACTCTGGCGGTGGTCTCCTGACCAGTGACGATACTTGTGCCCTCCTGGGCAATGACTCTGGCGGTGGTCTCCTTACCAGTGACGATACTTGTGCCCTCCTGGGCAATGACTCCGGCGGTGGTCTCCTGACCAGTGACGATACTTGTGCCCTCCTGGGCAATGACTCTGGCGGTGGTTTCCTGACCTGTGACGACGGTGCTGGCGGTGGCGTCCCGGCCACCGGGAAGGATGCCGCCCTTCTCCGCCGTGATGCTCACACCAGGCTGCGCAGACTTCTTCAGGCCCTTCCCCACCTTTGGAGGAGTCACAGCTGACTCTGCAATCCCCCTGGGACCCCTGTGAGTTGTTTTGCCTCCAGGAGTCTTCACCCGGTCCCGTCGGCCACTTTCCAACTTCAGAGCCTTTACAGGGGGTGGACTGGCAGTGCCTTGGCTCCGTGTCACACTGCCTGCCCTGGTGGCCGGTGCACTCCACACACCTGTAACACGCACCACTGGTACTGGAGGCTTTTTGGCTGAGGCGCTACTACGGGACTGATGAATTGGAGGGGTGGGGGTGGGGGCAAAAAGGTCAACTTTGCAGAGGGACAGTTTCTGACGAACACTGGGATGGATAGCTGGAGGGGGTCTGGGAGTGGAGGAAGAGGAGGTGGTTGGAGGAGGTGCCACTTTAGGTGTTTTGGGTGCAGGTGCAGGTACTGGAGGCTGTTGTGAGGTGGATGGATGTTGGGTGTGTGGGTGCCCGTGTTTGTGTACTTTGGGAGGGGGCATCACAGACACACTGGGAGAGGACACAGGGGATGTGTAAATGGGAGTGGAGGTGGTGAGTGCAGGTGAGCGGGGTGTGGTGCTGGGTGTTCTGGTGCGAGTCCTGGTGCCCGTAGATGTAGTGCATGCAGGTGAGAGTGTAGACGAGACTGGGAGGGAGGAGGCAGACGAGGAGGAGGGGGACACAGTGGAGGCAGTGGATGTTGCTGTGTCTGCATGTGTGTGATGCTTGTGTGTGTGCCTGTGGGTTGTTTGGTGCCTATGTTTGCCTGAGCTACTTTTGTGTGTTGAGGTGTATGCATGCTTGTCTGATGGTGTGCTTGGGACAGGCTGGGGTACAGGGGATTGGGTCTGGGTGGAGGAAGTTGGAAGGGGGAGGCTAGAGACAGGGACAATGGCTGCCATCAGTGCTGAGGCCAGAGATTGCAGGGTTCGATGATGGGCAGCCTGACCAGAATGAATGCCCTCCAGGTATGCATTAGTGTGTTGCAACTCCCTTTCTTCACCCTGGATGGCATTCACAATGGTAGACTGCCCAACAGTGAGTGATCTGAGGAGGTCAATCGCCTCCTCACTGAGGGCAGCAGGGGTGATAGGGGCAGGGCCTGAGGTGCCTGGGGCGAAGGTGATGCCCATCCTCTTGGGTGAGCGGGCACGGGCGAATGCTGAGGATGCTGCTGGGAGGGCGGTGCTGGTAGGGGAGGTGGCGGCTGTACCTGTAGAAGTGGGGGGCACAGATGGTGCCACCACCACAAGGGAGCTCCCATCGGCGGACGAGTCCGTGTCGCTGGTTGGTGATCTGGTGACCGACGTGTAGCTCCCCTCGCCCTCCGTCCCACTGGTGCATTCTGAGTCCGTGGTGTGGCCTCCATGGCCATGTGGGATGCAGCTCCCTCTTGCCCCGGTGCCACTGTACCTCTGCCTGATGATGCTGATGCCCAGAAGACCAGGGAGGGCAGAAAAAGGGGGAGGGGACGACAGAAGAAAGACAGGTTGAGTCCATGGCTTACCGCTACCGTTGGCAGACAACACAGACACAGCAGCCCCCTGCACTACGCCGTGCTCTTGGCCTCTACAGAAGCAAATCCTGGGATATGGCCTACATGGCTATGGTGGACATCTGCACACATGGATGCCACAGGGGCATCTATACCTGTACTTGGCCCACTACTGAGGTGTGGTGGAGTGCCACATGCCCTGCATTACGGAGGGGCCTAGCCTACGTATTTCTGCCTGGCCTAGGTACACCCACAGCCCTCCTCCCTCAGCCAGCCCCTGAACTGCGCTCCAAGTACCCAGAATGAGGTTGTACTCACCCCCTTGTGTCTGCTGTGATGCCCTCAAGCGCCCATCCAACTTAGGGTAGGCCACCGCCAGGATCCGGAACATCAGGGGGGTCATGGTGCGACGGGCACCCCTCCCACTATGGGAGGCCATCCCCGGCTGAGCCTCCGCCGTCTTCTTGTTCCAGCGGCGAATGTCCTCCCATCTCTTACGGCAGTGGGTGCCCCGTCTCTAGTGGAACCCCAGGGCCCGGACGTCCTTAGCGATGGCATGCCAAATGTCCTTCTTCTGGTGGGCGCTGACCTACATGACATGCACAAGGGAAGAAGAGAAGTCATTACCAACTGCACCGTCGATGTGAGTGTCCCCCCTCCCGACCCTAGCCATGTGGCACATGCATTCACATGCATTCATGTTCCCTGTACTCTGCCCCCTTCCTCTTACAACCAGCCCTCTCCACCCAGGCCTAGCCCATACAACCTGCTCCCTGTGTACTTACCTGTTGGTCTGGAGGACCGTAGAGTAGCGTGTACTGGGGGAGGACCCTGTCTACTAATTTCTCCAACTCCTGAGCAGTGAAGGCAGGGGCCCTTTCCCCAGATGCAGCAACCATCGTCGCTTCCAGACCGAGGTCACAGCAGCACTTGCAGTGTAGGTCCTCTCCTGTCGAAGAACAGATAGAAAATGGCGGTGACGTCCACGGCAGTGCGTATCATCAACGCCGGCGCACTTCTTCATTGGCTCTTGGGACCCATAGGGTCCAATGTTAACCAATGCAGCATTGCGCCGCGGTCTACGACCGGCTACCGCGACGGTGTGCAACGCCAGCGCAGTTACCTCACAATCCCATTGTCCTAGTTTAGAGGTCAGGCAGCCGCCATTTCAGGGGCCCACATGGCTTCATTTACTTCTGTGTCACACATAGCTAGGCCTACACTCAACACACATACAGGAAGGGTTTTGTGTTTGGTGTCGTGTTCTGTGTATCTGTGGGTACATACCTGGAATATAGTTGACTCTGTGGTCGCTGTTGTCCTTCCTAGGCACCGTCAGCTTGGACAATTGAGAAGATGGCGGAATCCTCCGGTGTCCCGACCGCTGGTGGACCTGTTGACAATGGAGGAGCGACATTTAATCGTCACCTACAGGTTTGACCGTGCCACTATCCAGGAACTATGGACCCAGTTGGAGCCAGACCTGATGTCACCAATCCGCCATCCCACTGGAATCCTCCCTGACATGCAGGTGATGTCAGTGCTCCATTTCCTTGCAAGTGGGTCTTTTCAGACAACAGTGGCCATGACATCAGGGATGTCCCAGCCTATGTTTTCCAACGTGCTGTCCAGAGTGTTGGCTGCCCTGCTGAAACACGTAAGGAGATACATCATTTTCCCTCAGGTGGAAGATTTGGCTACAGTTAAAGGTGACTTCTATGCCCTTGGACATAATCCCAACATCATAGGTGCTATTGATGGGACCCATGTAGCTCTGGTTCCCCCCCACAGGAGTGAACAGGTGTACAGGAACCGGAAGAGTTATCATTCTATGAATGTACCGATGGTATGTTTGGCAGACCAGTACACCTCTCAGGTAAATGCTATGTTTCCTGGCTCAGTGCATGACGCCTACATCCTGCGGAATAGCAGCATCCCTGATATGATGGGTCAACTCCAGAGGCACCGTGTATGGCTATTAAGGGACTCTGGTTACCCCAACCTGTCATGGCTATTGACCCCAGTGAGGAATCCCAGGACCAGGGCAGAGGAACGCTACAATGAGGCCCATGGGCGGACTAGGAGGGTGATCGAACGCACCTTCGGCCTCCTGAAGGCCAGGTTCAGGTGCCTCCATATGACAGGTGGTTCCCTATTCTACTCACCGAAGAAGGTGTGCCAGATCATCATCGCCTGCTCGATGCTTCACAATCTTGCTTTGCGACGCCAGGTGCCTTTTCTGCAGGAGGATGGTCCAGATGACGGTGTTGTGGCAGCTGTGGAGCCTGTGGAGCCTGTGGGCAGTGATGAGGAGGAAGCTGAGGATGAATACATTGTCAGCAGGGAGTCAGTCATACAGCAATATTTCCAGTGACACACAGGTGAGAAAATTTTCATTTGTACCATTACCTTCACTGCCACACGTCTTCCTCTATCCTGTGTGTAATTTCATAGCATTATTTGGTAACTGAGTTGTACCTCTCCATTACGGTTTCACAGGTGTGGTTACCAACGTGTGTCATCTGCTTGCATCCTTCAAGGACTTGTGATGTGTGACATAGGTATGTTGGCTTTACAGCTAGAAACGCATTTTGACACTGTCATTGATAATACATTTGACAAAATCACAGACTGACTCCAGATTGTTTTGTGCTTCAAGGGTGTTTATTTAAGTGCTACAAAATGGAGGGGGGTTGTAATATGGTGATAGAGGACGGTGGAGGAATGTCCATGGCAGAGTTCAGTCTATTGGTCACACAGGTGCACTGCCCATATGGGCAAAGGAAGTGGAGCTGGGACAGTTAAAGTATGGACAGGGTAACAAAGTGGGACAGTGGGAGGACAATCAGGGTGGTCTCATTTCCTGACGGGGGTCTTGCTATCTTGCTCTGTCCTGTTCCTGGATCTCAGGGACCGCTTGCGTGGTGGTTGTCCGTCTGCAGGGGGTGGGGTGCTGGTGTGGTGGTCCTGTGGCGGGGCGTCCTGTTCACTAGCGCCGGCGGAGGTGGTGGGCAGTTCATCGTCCAGGCTAGTGTCAGGGGCCCCTTGGAGTGCCACGGTGTCCCTCAATGTCTGCTGTATGTCCTTGAGCACCCCTACAATGGTGCCCAGGGCGGAGCTGATGGTCCTGAGCTCCTCCCTGAACCCCAAATACTGCTCCTCCTGCAGGCGGTGGGTCTCCTGAAACTTGTCCAGGACCGTCGTCATCGTCTACTGGGAGTGGTGGTATGCTCCCATGATGGAGGATAGGGCCTCGTGGAGAGTGCGTTCCCTTGGCCTGTCCACCCCATGTTGCACAGCAGCCCTCCCAGTTCCCCTGTGTTCCTCTGCCTCCGTCCCCTGGACTGTGTGCCCACTACCACTGCCCCCAGGTCCCTGTTGTTGTTGGGGTGGTGGGTTATCCTGGGTTCCCTGTAGTGGTGGACACACTGCTGATTGACCTGTCCTGGGTACGGAGGTATGGGCCTGCTGGGTGGGTGCTGTGCTGGTGTTACCAGAGGGTGGAAGGTCAGTGTTGGGCTGTGCCTGTGCAAGGGGAACCGACTGTCCCGAGGCCCACGATGGTCCGGGCTGGTCATCAGGATCCAGTAGGGCAGAGCTGCTATCGTCACTGTGGGCCTCTTCTGTGGGTGGAGTGAAGTTGTCTGGACCCTCTGATGTGGTGACGGTCCTTCGTGATCCTGCAGGGGCATAAGAGCATGATTAATGCATGTGTGTGTGTCATGGTGTGCAATGGGTGGCTCACCGTGTACACCAGTGCAAGCATTCCTGTGTGGGGGCTTGTGTGATGATGGTTGGGGGGGTGTTCTGGGTATGTGCAGTGAGCATGCTTTGGTGAGGGGTGACCATGCTTAGTTGTGTCATGGAGGGCTTGGTGTTGAGATGGGTGGTTTGTGTTATTGGTACATTAGTGAGGATTTGGAGTGATAGAGGAGGGGGTGAGGGTGGGGGTGTGTGATAGCATGCAGGTAGGGTGGGGGATATGATAGTTAAGATTTGACTTACCAGTGTTTATTCCTCCACCGACTCCTCCGAGGCCCTCTGGATGCATGATGGTCAAGACTTGCTCCTCCCATGTTGTTAGTTGTGGGGGAGGAGGTGGGGGTCCGCCGCCAGTCCGCTGAACTCCGATGTTGTGCCTTGAGACCGCTGAACGCACCTTCACCCGTAGCTCGTTCCACCTCTTCCTGATGTCCTCCCTATTTCTTGGATGCTGTCCCACAGCGTTGACCCTGTCCACTATTCTGCGCCATAGCTCCATCTTCCTGGCTATGGATGTGTGCTGCACCTGTGACCCAAATAGCTGTGGCTCTACCCGTAGGATTTCCTCCACCATGACCCGGAGCTCCTCCTCGGAAAACCGGGGGTGTCTTTGGCGTGACATGGGGTGGTGTGGGTGATGTGTGGGGCGGTGTCAGTGTTGATGTGTGTGGTGATGTGTAGTGGTGTGTGGTGTTTTGTGCGTGGATGTTGTGTGGGTGATGGTGTTGTGTGCCTCTGTGTGGTGGGATTGTCTATTCTGTGCTCTCTCTCTGGCCTTTGTCAATCAGTTTTGGTCGTAGGGGTTTGTGGGTGATGTGGGTGTGTGTTTTATATTGTGTTGGGTGTGTGGGAGTGGTGTGTGTATGTGTATCAGGTGTGTGTATTTTGAATTGTCCAATGTGGTGGTGTTTTGGAGATGTGTGTGTATTTTGAGCGCAGTGGTGTGTACCACCAATGGAATACCGCGGTTGAAAGACTGCCGCGTGGATTCGTGGGTCGGAATAGCATAGGAGTGTTTCTGTTGGCGTGGAGGTGGAGGTTTTGTTTTCGCCAGTTTAACACTGACCTTTGGTGTGGCGGACTTGTGTGGGTGTCTGAATTTCGGCGGATTCCAAGATGTGTGTCATAATAGCTGTGGCAGAGTTCCGAAGCAGCAGCGGTGTATTGGCGGTCTTCTGCACGGCGGTAAGCGCATTTTACCGCCAATGTTGTAATGACCCCCATAGCTATGCATCTTTTTCCTAGGATCGAGGCCAGACTTTGGAAGCATGCAAAGCCCTTCCCTGTTTTAGTAACACATTTTACATCTAACAAACACTGTAGGGGGTCCAGCAGAAAGAGACACATGCATTGTACTACCTTCAAACAAAAGTGGCATACCGTCAGAAGTTGCAGTGAAGATTTCTATGTTCAGACTTAGTTTATTATTCGGAAGTCGATATTCCCAGTTGAACAAAACTGCAAGCTGTAGCTAATAAAGGCTCCACAAGGCCAGATATTCCCTCTGCGAAGGTCATTTGAACATGATTTGCTGCTTCGGAGAAGAAAGTTGCATGAGCTGCAGCGATATTAGGACGATCAGTGATTTACCTTGGGTGGATCGACAAGTAGGTAGGTACTGCTCTCCTCTTGGTTGTCAGGGCACTTTTTAGCCCAGAAATTTTAAGTCCCAAGGTTTGGATTTTGTCTATCTGAGCACCTTTTGAACGAACCACTTCCAAGGGTCAAGGACTGTAGAGGCACCACTAGGGCTCAACTAGGCTGGGTCCAGGTGCGGGTTCAATATGGATGGAGCCTTTTCTGTCCCTAAGGCTCTGATCAAGGGGAAAGCCAACTAGGCCCTTGATTCACTCTGTTAGTCCTTGCCTGAAAAAGTGGAAACAGGGCTCAAGCAGTAGAGCAGGCCTCTGAGGATTCAAGGCAGGCTTCAGGAAGCAGAACCCTCCTTCCAGATGCAAAAAAGCAGTCTTCTGAAGTACACAGCAGTCGAAAGTAGCAGGCAGTCCTCTGAAAGTTCTGCAAGACCAGGATAATTTTCTAGAGTTTTCCTTTTGAAATGCTTGGAGTTTCCTGCCTCCCCTGTCCTAGCTCCAGCCTGGCTACTTGAACAATGAGGTAGTGTGAAGTCCTATTCCCTAGTCTATTGATTTGAGTGTCCAACTTTGCCCCTCCCTGTCCTGCCAGTGCTGGCCCATCCAGCCACACCTAACCTCTCTAATATGTGGCTGTCTGGAAGGAATAAACAAAGTTCTATTGCCAACTACCCCAGTCATGTGACCCAGGAACAGGCTGCAGGCACAGAATAGCGAGGGCATGACAATGATGACTTTCTAAAAAGTGTCATTTTTAAAATTGTGTCTTAAATTTCAACCTTGCCATTAAAGGGAATTTTAAATTAGAATTTCTTAGACACGAAACATGAATTTTCTACCTGCTCCTAATTAAAATATAGCACTTATTAAATGTAATAAGGTAACCCAAAGTTATCCTATGGTAAAGGTAGGCCTCACAGTGGTGAAAAACAAATTAAGGCATTTTTCACTAGCAGGACATGTAAAACTTAAAAGTACACATCCATCCTTTTAAATACAAAGGGGGTCATTCTGACTTCGGCGGGCGGCGGAGGCCGCCCGCCAAAGTTCCCCCGACAGAATACCGCAGCACGGTCAAAAGACCGCCGCAGTAATTCTGAGTTTCCCGCTGGGCCGGCGGGCGACCGCCAGAAGGCCGCCCGCCCGCCCGCCCAGCGGGAAACCCCCTTCCACGAGGATGCCGGCTCCGAATGGAGCCGGCGGAGTGGAAAGGGTGCGACGGGTGCAGTTGCACCCGTCGCGATTTTCAGTGTCTGCTATGCAGACACTGAAAATCTTTGTGGGGCCCTGTTAGGGGGCCCCTGCAGTGCCCATGCCATTGGCATGGGCACTGCAGGGGCCCCCAGGGGCCCCACGACACCCGTTCCCACCAACAAGGTTCTGGCGGTCAAAACCGCCAGAACCAGGCTGGCGGGAAGGGGGTCGGAATCCCCATGGCGGCGCTGCCTGCAGCACCGCCATGGAGGATTCCATGGAGGATTCCTCAGACCAGGGGAAAACCGTCGGGAAACCGCCGGTTTCCCTTTTCTGACTGCGGCTTTACCCCCGCGGTCAGAATTGGCCTGGATGCACCGCCAGCCTGTTGGTGGTGCATCCGCGGTCCCTGGCTCTGGCGGTCTATGACCGCCAGGGTCGGAATGACCCCCAAAGTCTCCTGCACTATGGCCTACCTTACTGGTGACTTATATGCAATAGAAGGGGAGTTTAAGGCTTGATGAGGGGGTTATTTTGTCCAATGAAATTGACAATTTAAAACTGCATTCCACCTACATGGCAAGGGTGGGACTTGTTTTAAGTGGGTACTTGAGTGTGTGGCACAATAAGTACTGCAGGCCCACTAGTAGTATTTAATGTACAGGCCCTTGGTATAGGGCATACCACTTCCCTTGGGAATTATAGGTAAATTAAATATTCCCAGTTGTAAGCCAATGTTACCAAGTTTTTGGGATTGAACACAAACACTTTAGCTCTCTTTAGCAGTGGTAAAGTACACAGAGTCCTAAAGCCATCAAAAACAAAGTCAGAAAAATAGGAGGGTGAAGGCAAAAAGTTTGGTGGAACACCACCATCAGGCTGACAGGCCTAACACATGCCCCCTCCGCAGCTGAAAGTAAGGAGAACTACCAAACCTCTTGGGAGTCTTCATCACTAAAGCTGAAGAACCTGAATAGAACATCAGCACTCTAGTGGTCTTCTGTGAAGTCCATTCCCTGTAAGAAAAACAGACCATCTCAACCGGTATACCTTCCCAACCCTCATCTGCATGATCTATTTGAGGGGCCTTTGATCTGTCTGAACCCAGAAGTGAGTCACAAATACGTATGGTGTCAGTTTTTGAGTATAGGGACTGTATGTATGGCCTGTTTGAGGCTGTCAAGGGCTTTTTGACAGTCCTCTGTCCAGATCACCTTTTGGGGCTGCTTCTTGGATGGCAGCTCAGGTGTTGTATCCCTTTAAAAATCTCCTGTGGAGGCGTGGCCAAGATGGTGGAGTAGTTGGAGGCGTTTGCCGGAGCTCCGTCGCCCGGGCCTGAAATGGCGGCACGGCGGTCCCGGGTCCCCTCCCATTGGGAGGCCCCGGGCAATTGTGAGGGCTGGCGGCGCTCTGTGGCCAGGCCGGGTGCCCCGGGGCCGTGTGAGGTGGGCTCCGTGGCTGGGCAGTGGTGGAGCCAGGGCTGCATGTGGCTGGCGCTGCAGGCCGGCCCGCGCCTTCAGCCCTGGGCGCTGCGGACGACGCGGACGGCTCGGCCCAAGCCTGCTAGAGGCAGCGGAGGCCGCATTCAGGAGCAGAGCGGGCGGTGAGGGCAGGGCAGTGCAGGTAACGGGTCTGAGGGCAGGGGGGTGAGTGCGCGTTGACGTTGCGCGCTCTGAGCCCCCCAGCCCAAAGAGAGCCTGGAGGTTACGGGAGGGCGGCCTTTCGAGACCCAGGGAGGCCATTTTGGAGTGTTGGACCTCCCTGCTGCCCACTGGCGTGGCGTGCCTGAGGGCCCTGGAGCACCTCCAGAACAGGGGCAAAGGAGGAACTCGGCCGGACTGATTGGCCCACGGTGTTACAGGGTGTTGGCAGGAGGCGGCGCTGTGTGGCTGGGGCCCACTGAACCTGGGGACCTACGGGTCCGGATTTGGCTGATGGGGTCCCAGGGAGCTGGGACGTGGTGACTGGTCTTCCTGGTTCTGCCTGTTGCAGTGCGCGGCAGCCCTGAGGGTGAGAAGCGTGGTGACGAGCTGGAGTGAGGGGCTCAGCGGGACTAGTCAGCCTGTAGTGGGGGATAGAACGATCAGTTCAGCGTGGTCATCTGTGGTGGACGAAGCAGAGGTTTTATAGATCCTTGAGAGTAACGATGACATTCGCCAAACCTAAAAGGGAGCAGTCTGTAAGGGAGATGCTGACGAGATCGCACCTGTCGCAGAGCAAGCAGGCTGAGGTCACGGACCCGGCGCGGGGGGGCCGAGGGCCAGGGAGAGACAGAGGCCGATGGAGAGTCCCCGGTGACAAAAGGCTTTCTTACCTACTTGTTCAATTTGCTGAGGGTAGATCTGCAGGAACTTCATAGAGATATCTCCCAGGAGATGCGGGAGCTGCAGACTGATATTACCTCCCTGGGGTAACGGGTGTCCAGCAATGAGAATAATGAGATCTCCAGAGGTGAGGAAGTCGAGCAACTTCAACAGGAACTTCTCCGATTGCGTGAACAGGAGGAACAACTGCAGATCGTGACCGAGGACTTGGAAAACCGGTCTCGGTGCCACAATATATGCATTAGAGAGGTGCCGCATGAGGCCGAGGGAGAAGACATTAGAGAGTTTGTCACGGCCTTGTTTCGCTCCCTCTTGGATTCTGAAGGCACGCACAAGATTATGTTGGACCGGGTCCACAGGGTGGGCCGGGCGGGGGTTGGGGTGCACACCCTCCAGATATATTAACCTGCGTACACAACTTTATGGCTAAAGAAGCTATTCTCCAACGAGCCCGGAATCTTCCTCAGATCCAGTTTCGGGGGCATAGCCTGCAGCTCTATCAGGACCTCTCTGTGCTGATGCTGCAGAGGCGTAGAGAGCTCAAGCCCATCATGGATCACCTCTGAGCCAAATCCACGCCCTGCACATGGGGTCATCCCTTTAGACTTGTCTTCCGATGGGGGGACCAGACGAGACAGGTGAAGACGCTGCAGGAGGCCCGCCAGGATTTGGGTCTGGAGGAGTCGGAACAGCGTTCGGGGTCCCCTGGAGGCAGCCCTGCCGCGCCCCAGTTGGGATGGCAGAGGAAAGAAAGGAAGTGGAGGCCGTCCCGCCCATCGTCTAAGGAGCGGGCTTGGGAGAGACAAGCTGTCCTGAATAGTGTCATTGCCGGCACCTGCCCATAGATTCTGATTACGGCTGGTAGTCAGCAGGTGAGCCCGTGGACTGCCCTGCGGAAATGATGTGCACAGGGCTAGCACTGGGCCTGGGGGGTGGGGCTTCTGGATGCTAAGAGCGGGCCCGTGAATGTTTCGGACCTTGGTCCGGAGCTATACCTCAAATGGACCTTCTGTAAAGGATTTGAATGTTTGTTATTATGCACCTGTTGTGCTTTCTTGTCTAGTTCTAATTTACTCCCCCTGCTAGAATCACACTCTCCTCTGGAGCCTGCTATGATACCCTGTGCTTTTCCTACCTGGGATGGTTTCCAAACCCTACCCCACCGTGGAAGTCAGCGGTCATGGCTGCTTGCCTTCTTCTTCGCGCCTGAATTTTAAGTGTATAAGCCTCAATGTCAGAGGCTTGAATACTCCTTCGAAGAGGCTGGCATTCTTATCCTTCTTAGAGTGCTCTGGGTGCCATACTTGTTTGGTACAAGAAACATATTTGCTGGATACTGATGTATATCGCATGCGCTCTAGATGGTTCCCCCTGCAGTACTGGTCTTCTACTCCCACTAAGAATAGTCGGTGGCGATTTTGTTCTCGAGGTCCTTCCCTGGGGAAGTCATTTCTAAGATCCATGAGGTTAAGGGCAGATACCTGGCTCTGAGAGTCCGTATTGACTCTTTCCATTTCACAAATGCAACTATATACGCACCAAACACTCAACAAGAAAGTTTTATGAAGCAGGCCTGACCCCCGACACTCACAACCCCATACAGGGTGCTGCTTGTGGGAGGGGATTTTAATATTGTCATGGACAATGACTTGGACAGATCGGGGCAACGATAGGGGCAGTCTGGGGCCCTGACATCGGCTGGGTTGCAGTGGCTGGCTGACTGTGACTTGGAGGATATTTGGCAGACAGCCCATCCAGGCGTCCGCGATTATTTGTTTTATTCAGCTGCCACGAAAACGTACACATGTATAGATTATTTTTTAGCCTCCTCAGAGTTCCATTCTAGGGTTCGGGAGACTTCGATAGAGCCCAGGGCTCTGGCGGATCAGCGCCTGCAGGAAAAAGGGTGTAAAAGAGTAGGGAGTCTATTCGACATAGATGGTATTATCCTCTTTGAACAGCTGAGGGAGACCAATGACCTAACGGAAGCAGATAGATTGCATTATTACCAGGTCCGTCACTGGGTACTGCAGCCAACAGTTAAACCCCTAGTGGCTAGAATGCTTACATCATTTGAGATATGGCTGGTAGGGAAGGAGGATGATAAGAGATTGATATCCGAAATCTACGCGCATCTCCTTAGGGCCATACCGCTCTCCAAGACAAAGGGGTAGAAACGATGGGAGAGGGAGATTGGGAGAGAACTGACAGAGGAGGAGTGGGAGGACATATCTTTTAGGGCACACCACACAGCTCACAATATACCAGGGGCTGGAACGGCCTACAATATAGCTACTTCATGGTACTACACCCCTGCGAGGGTGCGGAAGTGGGACTCCACCAAACCTGGGCTCTGCTGGAGAGGGTGTGGAAACACAGGTACCCTCATTCACTTACTGTGGCACTGCCGGAAGCTGACAAGATATTGGAGTAGCATTCTGGATGACATAGACAGAGTATTCTGCACAGAGATTCCGAGGCTCCCGACATATACTATCTTGGGTTTACCCAACCCTCTCACCTTCCCTCTCCGGTCTTGAGGGGTCGGCAGATCGCTCTTGTCCTCAATGCGGCGCATCAGGTGCTTCTTAGTCTCTGAGGCACGGAAAAGGTCCTGAGCTACACCTCATGGCTTTATGAGCTCTGGTATATCTTAGCGATGGAGAAATTAATGTTATTGGCCAATCAGAGAGCAAACCAAACAGCTGTCCTGTGGAGACCGTTTATTCAGATTCTATCTGCGGAATTCAACGAATTTACATGTCCTGCATATTTACGAGTGCTGCGGTTGCTTAGCGACACCTGATTGGGGTGGAGATGGCCAGGGATTAGGGTGGGTCATGCGATACATCCCTGGTGGATGGTGGGGCGGAAGCTCGGGTGGGCGAAGGGGAGGAATATGGCTGAGTGTTGATGGGAGGAGTTAAGTTGTTCTATCTTGTTTTTCTCTGTTCTATATTCTCTTTTTCTATCTTGCTGGTTTCCAATTTTATGATACCTGCTATCGTAACTACTGTTTGAGGTGAGAGAGAGACAATATTGCACTTAGTCCAGGTTATATCAATTCTCTCTATTGGAACCCGTATTGGGGACCATGGATAGATGATGTTATTTGTTTCCGGCAGTGAAGGTTGTAGGCACAGAGCTTTGTAATGAGTTTCTCACCTCTTAAATCAATAAATAGATTTGATCCATAAAAAATCTCCTGTGGTATCCATTGAGACCCAGGAAGCACCTCACTTTTGTTTCAGTTTTGGAGGGGTCCCAAAACAGGGTAGTCCCTTGACCTGGAGGGGCTGCACCTTACCCCTGTCTACCAGGTGCCAAAGTACCCACAACAACATGCCCTATCTGCCACCTACTCGCCTTTCTAGTCATGCCTATTTGTTGAGGGGGGCTTGAAGCACTCCCTGTAGGTAAAACAGGTGGTCCTTGCAGCTTCTGCTGGAGAAAGCTATATCGTCTAAGTAAGTAGCACTAAAGTCTTCCATTCCAGCTAAGATCTGGTTCACCAACCACTGGAAGTAAAAGGAGCATTCTTCAATCCAAAGGGCATCACCCTAGACTGAAAGTGACACTCTAGGATAGATAATGCTGACCTCTCTTTTGCCTCCTCAGTTAGGGCTATCTGCTAGTACCATGAGGTAAGGTCAAAAGTACCCAGGAGTTGAGCCTCCTGTAGTCCACACACAGAATCTGAGTTCTGGGATGGCACCTGATGGGGCAGCTTTGGGTACCAGCACCACTGGGCTGGACCATGGACTACTGGTGTGCTCAACCAGTCCCACTTCAAACATTTTGGAGACCTCCTACTGAATGCTGACCCTCACTTTGACCAACAGCCCATATTTATTACTTTTGACTGGCATGTTGTCCCCATTATCTATATCATGGTATCTATATCATGGGTACACAATTGTATAAGCCCAGGAGTGAGGGAAAAGAGTGACGTAAACTATCCCAACAACTAGGAAGTGTCTTTCTGCTGTTCAGGAGTGAGGAGAGATGTTGACACCTTTCACTGCCCCGCGCACTTCTTTAGAGATAGGTTGTGGAATGGTTGATTCTCCTCTTCCGCTACATCATCTTTTACCAAGAGCATGGTGAACTCAGACCTTTCATAGAGAGGTTTAAGGTGATTGATATAGAGTACACTAGAGCAGTTTCTGGGGGTCTGAAGGTCCGTCAAGCAGGTTGCCTCCCCCTTTCTCCCTATCACTCATAGGGTCCTGCCTAACTGTCTTAGAGTGCCCTGGGCTCTGCTGGCTCCATCACCCACACTTTCTAGCCAGGCTGAAACTCCACCAGAGTGGCCAGTCATACCAGAGTTTCATAACTTCCTGGATGGTTTACAAGTTTTCATAAACAGTTTTCCAGAATGTGGTCATCTCAATCCTGAGGGCAAGTATGTATCTAACCACATCTTGAGTGGGTTTTTTTCTGATAGCTTACTTCCACCACTCCTTAACCTGACTGAGAGGTATCATAACAGGGTGGCCATAGAGGAGTTCAAATGGGCTGACCCCAACTCCTTTCTGTGGTACATCCCAGAGTAGGCAAAGAGTAGACACAGTAAAAATATGTCCCACTTCTACCTTATGGGCTCACGTAGGCCCATAATCATGCCCTTTATGGTCTTGTACCTTTAAAGAAGCCCATTGTTTTGAGGATGATACAATGTAGAGAACTTGAAGGTTACCCCACACTCTTTCCACATTGACTTTAAATAGGCAGACATGAAGTTGGTGCTCCTGTCAGACCCCACGGGGAACTCTACTCGGGTGAAAAGCCCTATCAGGGTCTTAGTCACTGCAGGTGCAGTCACAGACCCCAGACGGATTGCCATTAGGAATCTAATGACATGGTCCACCAAAACTAGGATGAACCTGTTGCCTAAGGCAGTTTTAAGGTCCATGAGTCCAACAATGTTGATGCTTACCCTTTTGAAGGTGGTGCCAATGACAACTTCAGGTGACCCTTCAACTTTTTTCCTGTGTTGCGCTGACTTAGCTGGTGAGACATGTCCTGCAGAATGTATTTGTGGATGTCTTCATCTGTACTCAATAAAAGTCAGAGACAAGCCTGGCCCAGATGTCCTGCCACAGGTGTATCATTAACCCAGTAACAAGGCCCTATAGCACTGAGGAACTTATGTATTGCCCCATGTACAGGTATCTTAGGCTCACTATACAGGAGGACATTCTCCCAATAAATGTAGTGATCTCTCGAGGTGACACCAGCTGCCTGGGCTTCAGTTTGCCACCTCCTCTAGGGTTGGGCACTATTTTTGTGCCTTGCATAACTTCACCCTAGTGGACCTATCCTCCACTTGTCATCCAGCAAGCTCAGGCAGGTCTCCTAGGGAAGGAATGTCCTCCCAGGTACATACAATAGGGGTTTCAGAGGCTGGTTTCCCAAGTCCCCTGCGTTTCCCTTTTTTGGCGCCAGCCTGGGCCATTCCTCCAGGCTTCCTTAACTATTCTCCTGGGCAGCCACAGACCGTATGGTTATACAGAGCCATTCAGGTAACCTCAACATTTCCAGGTATGACCTGAGACCCACTTTCTTCCAGGCAGTGTCCTCCAGATCATTTCCAAACAAACAATCCATAGATATGGCAGAGCTCACAGCTACCATAAGAAAACCTGAGATCCCCCCATTCTAAGGGAACTAGAGGCACTGGGTAGTGGCTCTCACACTTGGCTGCTACTACATTGTGGTGGGCTGTGAGGTATCACCTGCTATAAGGATACCACATGAAACCTGACAGTAGTATTGCTGGCTCCTGTGTCTCTCATAGCCTTCATTCTAAGCCTATTGATAGTGTCCCACTGTCTATACTTGGAAGTATTAGAAGGCATGGGCACCATCTCCCTGTCACCCAGGGGCACTAGGGTGACTCTCCGATACTAATTCAGCTTTGTCCCCATACTAACTTGGGTCATCTCCTTCACGAGCACTACACTGGCCAACCCATGGGTCCGTCCACCAGTGGGAGGATGCGCCCTCTTAACACACTTGGCATCTCCCTTGGTATGCCTAAACCAGTAATACTCATAACACTTTGGGACATATTCACCAGTGTTCTTATCCACAGATCTATTTTTCTTCCGGTCAGAATGGGACTGGGTCTCTTTCCACTGTGAGCATTTTTGTGGGCCTTGCAATAACTCCTTCTTACTTTTTTCTCCCTTGCTCCTTCTGGAGGGAACCCTGACAACCATTTTGGGTGTCCACCCTTCTTGGACACTCTGGTACTGACCCAGATATGTGGGGTGACCTACTTAGCAAGCTCCATGAGATCAGTGAGTTTACTATCCGCTGGGTGCTGGTGCAACTCTGTAAAAAAAGTAATGAACATGTACTCCCTCTAGATTAAGTTGAACAGCCCAACCTACCTGTCAACTTTGCTGCCCCTCAACCAACCATCCAATGGCTTGCAGTAATAGTTCAATAAATCCACCCAAGACTGATGTTGGAGTTTGTGGCTGTCCCTGAACCTCTGACTGTCCTTCTCAGTGGTCAACCCAAATTGAGAAACAAATATGTTTTTCATGGGGATGTACTTCGATTGGTCACCTGCCTCAAGTGTAAGAAGTGTGTCCCTCCCCTATGCAGGCATATTCATTCCATGGGCTTGTCCCCGTTACTCCTCCAGGACCCTGTGTATTCACAGGGCTACCTCATACGCAGTAAACCAATTGACTGGTCATCTGTCACCACATAAGTGGGCATCAAGGGGGTTATTACAACATTGGCGGTAAAAGCCGCTTACTGCCGTGCAGAAGACAGCAAATACACCGCCGCGGAAATTCGCCACAGCTATTATGACCCACATCTCGGAATCCGCCGAAATTCAGACACCCACACAAGTCCGCCACACCAAAGGTCAGGGATAAACTGGCGAACACAAAACCTCCACCGTCACGCCAACAGAAATACGCCCACACTATCACAGCACACGAATCCACGCGGCGGTCTTTCAACCGCGGTATTCCATTGGCGGTACACACTGCCGCGCTCAAAATACACACACATCTCCAAAACACCGCCACATTGGACAATTCGAAATACACACACCTGATACACATACAAACACCACTCCCACACAATCAATACTATTTAAAACACACACCCACATCACCCACAAACCCCTACGACAACAATTTTTGACGAAGGCCAGAGAGACAGCACAGCATAGACAACCCCACCACACAGAGGCACCCAACACCATCACCCACACAACATCCACGCACAAAAAAACACACACCACTACACATCACCACACTCATCACCACATACACCACCCCACACATCACCTACACAACCCCATGGCACGGCAAAGACACCCCAAGTTCTCGGAGGAGGAGCTCAGAGTCATGGTGGAGGAAATCGTACGGGTAGAGCCACAGCTATTTGGATCACAGGTGCAGCACACCTCCATAGCTAGGAAGATGGAGCTATGGCGAAGAATAGTCGACAGGGTCAACGCAGTGGGACAGCACCCAAGAAATAGGGACGACTTCAGGAAGAGGTGGAACGACCTACGGGGGAATGTGTGTTCCGTGGTCTCCAGGCACAACATCGCGGTACAGCGGACTGGCGGACTGGCGGCAGACCCCCACCTCCTCCCCCACAACTAACAACATGGGAAGAGCAGGTCTTGACCATTATGCATCCTGAGGGCCTCCAAGGAGTCGGTGGAGGAATGGACTCTGGTAAGTCAAATCTTAACTATCATATCCCCCACCCTACCTGCATGCTATCACAGACCCCTACCCCCAACCCCTCCCCTATCACTCCAACTCCTCACATATGTACTACTAACAGAAACCACTCATCCCAACACCAAGCCCTGCATGACACAACAAAGCATGGACACCCCTCACTAAAGCATGCCCACTGCACATACCCATAACACCCACCCAACCATCATCACACAAGTCCCCACATAGGAATGCTACCACTGGGGTACACGGTCACCCACCCATTGCACACCATGACACACACAGATGCAATAATCATGCTTTTACACCCCTGCAGGACCACTACCCAACGTCACCAGACAGGAGGGTCCAGACATCTCCACCCCACCCACAGAAGAGGCCCACAGTGATGACAGCAGCTCTGGCCAACTGGATCCTGATGACCAGCCCGGACCATCGTGGGCCTCGGGACAGTCGGTTCCCCACACCCAGTCACAGGCCATCACATACCTTCCACCCTCTGGTAACACCAGCACAGCACCCACCCAGCGGGCCCATACCTCCGTACCCAGGACACGTCAATCAGCTGTGTGTCCACCACTACAGGGTACCCAGGATAACCCACCACCCCAACAACAACAGGGACCTGGGGGCAGTGGTAGTGGGCACACGGTCCAGGGGACGGAGGCCCAGGAACACAGGGGAACTGGGAGGGCTGCTGTGTGACAGGGGGCGGACAGGCCAAGGGAACCCACTCTCCAAGAGGCCCTCTTCTCCATCATGGGAGCCTACTACCACTCCCAGGAGACGATGGCTACAGTCCTGGCCAAGTTTCAGGAGACCCAGCGCCTGCAGGAGGAACAGTATTTGGGCTTCAGGGAGGAACTCAGAACCATCAGCTCCGCCCTGGGCACCATCGTTGGGGTGCTGAAGGAGATACTGAACACCAGGAGGGACACCGTGGCACTCCAAGGGGCCCATGACACTAGCATGGACGATGAACTGCCCACCACCTCCGCCCGCGCTAGTGGACAGGACGCCCCGCCACAGGACCACCACACCAGCACCCCACCCCCTGCAGACGGAGAACCACCCCGCAAGCAGTCCCTGAGATCCAGGAACAGGACAGAGCACGATGGCAAGACCCCCACCAAGAAATTAGACCACCCTGATTGTCATCCCACTGTCCCACTTTGTAACCCTGTCCATATCGGAACTGCCCCTGCTCCACTTCCAATGCCCATATGGGCAGTGCACCTGTGAGACTAATAGACTGGACTCTGCCATGGACATTCCTCCACCATCAACCCTCACCATTTTACCACCCCCCTCCAATATTTAGCACTGCAATAAACACCATTGAAGCACAAAACAATCTGGAGTCAGTCTGTGATTTTGAAAATGTGTATTAGCAATGACAGTGATAAAATCTGTTCTCAAATGTAATGTCAAAATACCTATGTCACACATCTCAAGTCCATGAGGAATCTAAGCAGATGACACACGTTGGTAACCACACCTGCGAAACCATAATGGAAATGTACAACTCAGTTACCATATACAGGTTGAAATTGACAGACAGGATAGAGGTAGAAGTGGGAAAGTAGGCAGGAAGGTGTTCTCACCTGTGTGTCACTAGAAATATTGCTGGATAACTGAGTCCCTGTTGTTAATGTCTTCTTCCTCTGCTTCCTCCTCATCACTGTCCACAGGCTCCACAGAAGCCACAACACCGTCATCTGGACCATCCTCCTGCAGAAAAGGCCCCTGGTGTCGCAAAGCCAGATTGTGAAGCATACAGCAGGTGATGATGATCTGGCACACCTTCCTTGGTGAGTAGAATAGGGAACCACCTATCATATGGAGGCACCCGAACCTGGCCTTCAGGAGGCCGAAGGTGTGTTCGATCACCTTCCTAGTCTGCCCATGGGCCTCATTGTAGCGTTCCTCTGCCCTGGTCCTGGGATTCCTCACTGGGGTCAGTAGCCATGACAGGTTGGGGTAACCAGAGTCCCCTAATAGCCACACACGGTGCCTCTGGAGTTGACCCATCACATAAGGGATGCTGCTATTCCGCAGGATGTAGGCGTCATGCACTGAGCCAGGGAACATAGCATTTACCTGGGAGATGTACTGGTCTACCAAACATACCATCTGTACATTCATCGAATGATAACTCTTCCGGTCCCTGTACACCTGTTCACTCCTGTGGGGGGGGACCAGAGCTGCATGGGTCCCATCAATGGCACCTATGATGCAGGGATATGTCCAAGGGCATAGAAGTCACCTTTCACTGTAGCCAAATCCTCCACCTGAGGGAAAACGATGTAGCTCCGCATGTGTTTCAGCAGGGCAGACAACACTCTGGACAACACGTTGGAAAACATAGGTTGGGACATACCTGATGCCATGGCCACTGTTGTTTGAAAAGACCCACTTGCAAGGAAATGGAGCACTGATAGCACCTGCACTTGAGGGGGGATCCCTGTGGGATGGCGGATAGCTGACATCAGGTCAGGCTCCAACTGGGTACACAGTTCCTGGATTGTGGCACGGTCAAACCTGTAGGTGATGATTAAATGTCACTTCTCCATTGTCAACAGGTCCACCAGCAGTCGGTACACCGGAGAATTCCGCCATCTTCTCACATGTCCCAGCTGACGGTGCCTAGGAAGGACAACAGCGTCCACAGAGTCAAACAACTCAGAGGTATGTACCCACAGTCTACACAGAACAGAAAAATTAATCCAAAAAGTTGTCTGTATGTGTGTTGAGTCCAGGCCTAGGTATGTGTGACGCAGTTGAAAATGAAGCCATGTGGGCCCCTGAAATGGCGGCTGCATGACCTCTAAACTGGTACAGTGGGATGTGAGGTAACTGCGCTGGCGTTGTACACCGTCGCGGTAGGCGGCCAAAGACCGCGGCGCAATGCTGCATTGGTTAACATTGGACCCTATGGGTCCCAGGAGCCAATGACGAAGTGCGCCGGTGGTGATGATACGCACCGCCGCGGATGGCACCGCCGTGGACGTGACCGCCATTTTCTATCTGTTCAATTACTCGATACCTGATCTTCGACAGGAGAGGACCTACACTGCAAGTGCTGCTGTGACCTCGGTCTGGAAGAGACAATGGCTCGTGCGTCTGGGGAAAGGGCCCCTGTCTTCACTGCACAGGAGTTGGAGAAGCTCGTGGACGGGGTCCTCCCCCAGTACATGCTACTCTACTGTACTCCAGACCAACAGGTGAGTACACAGGGAGCAAGTTATATGGGCTATGCCTGTGTGGAGAGGGCTGGTTGTAAGAAGGAAGGGGGCGCAGTTCTGCGTGCATGAAGGACTGTGAATGCATGTGCCACATGGAAAGGATAGGGATGTGGGTCACTCACTTTGACGGTGCGGTTGGTAATGACTTCTCTTCTTCCCCTGTACATGTCATGTAGGTCAGCGACCACCAGAAGAAGGATATTTGGCGTGCCATCGCCAAGGACGTCCGGACCCTGGGGAGCCACCAGTGAAGGAGCACCCACTGCCGTAAAAGATGGGAGGACATTCTCCGCTGGAGCAAGAAGACGGTGGAGGCTCAGCTGGGGATGGCCTCCCTAACGTGGGAGGGGTGCCCGTCGCACCATGACCCCCCTAAAGTTCCGGATCCTGGCGGGGGCCTACCCTGAGTTGGATGGGCGATTGAGGGCATCACAGCAGACACAAGGGGGTGAGTACAACATCATTCAGCGGACTTTGCGCGCAGTGAATGTATCTGGGTGGGGGAGGAGGGCTGTGGGTTTCCCTAGGCCAGGGCGAGTTCCGTAGGCCCCTCCGTAATGCAGGCCATGTGGCACTCCACCCCACCTCTGTAGAGTGCCAAGTACAGCTTATACATGCCCCTGTGTCATCTATGTGTGCTAATGTCCACCATAGCCATGTAGGCCATATCCCAGGAACTGCATCTGTAGAGCCCAACAGCGCGGCGTAGTGCAGGGGGCTGCCGTGTCTGTATTGTCCGCCAACGGTAGCAGTAAGCCATGCACTCAACCTGTCTTTCTTCTGTCATCCTCCCCCCCTTTTTGTGCTCTCCCTGTTCTTGTGTGCATCAGAATCATCAGGCGGAGGTACAGTGGCACCAGAGCACGAGGGAGCTGCATCCCACATGGCCATGGAGGGCCACACCATGGACTCTGAATACACCAGTGGGACGGGGGGCGAGGGGAGTTCCACAGCGGTCACAGGATCAGCAACCAGCGACACAGACTCGTCCTCCGATGGGAGCTCCCTTGTGGTGGCGGCTAAATCTGTGTACCCCACTTCTACAGGTACAGCCGCCACCCCCCCACCAGCACCGCCTTCCCAGCAGCCCCTCAGCCTTCGCCCCATGCCCGCTTACCCAGGAGGGTGGGCATCACCTTCGCCCCAGGCACCTCAGCCCCTGACCATGTCACCTCTGCTGCCCTCAGTGAGGAGGCCATTGACCTCCTCAGGTCACTCACTGTTGGGCAGTCTACCATTTTGAATGCCATCCAGGGTGTAGAAAGGGAATTGCAACACACAAATGCATTCCTGGAGGGCATTCATTCTGGTCAGGCTGCCCTTCATCGAACCCTGCAATCTCTGGCCTCAGCACTGATGGCAGCCATTGTACCCGTCTCTAGCCTCCCCCCTCCAACTTCCTCCACCCAGACCCAATCCCCTGTACCTCTGCCTATCCCAAGCACACCATCAGACCAGCCTGCAAACACCTGAACAGACAAGGGCAACTCAGGCAAACATAAGAACCACACATCCCACAGGCACTCACGCAAGCATCACACACATACAGACACACCAACATCCACTGCCTCCACTGTGTCCCTCTCCTCGTCGTCTCCATCCTCCCACCCAGTGTCGTCTACACTCTCACCTGCATGCACTACCACTACAGCCACTAGGTCCCGCACCAGCACACCCACCACCACACCCCGCTCACCTGCACTCACCACCCCCACTACTATTTACACGTCCCCTGTGTCCTCTCCCAGTGTGTCTGTGACGCCCCCTCCCAAAGTACACAAACGCAGGCACACACCCACCCAACAGCCACCCACCTCACGACAGCCTCCAGCGCATGCACCTGCACCCAAAGCCACAAAAGTTACACCTCCTTCAACCACCTCCTCTTCCTCCACTCCCAGACCCCCTCCAGCTACCCGTCCCAGTGTTCCTAAGAAACTTTTCCTGAGCAAGCTTGACCTCTTTCCCACCACCCCCCTCCTCCAATTCATAGGTCCCGTACTAGCACCTCAGCCAAAAAATCGCTGGTACCAGTGGTGCCTGTTAGAGTAATGTGGAGTGCACCGGGCACCAGGGCAGCCAGTGTGACACGGAACCACAGCACAGCCAGTCCCCCCGTGAAGCACCAGAAGTTGGACAGTGCCCGGCGGGAGTGGGGAAAGGCTCCAGCCGGCAAAGCCGCTCACAAGGGTCCCGGGGGGAGTGTCCACTCAGCAGTGACTCCTCCCAAGGTGGGGAAGGGGCAGAAGAAATCGCCAAAGTCTGGGAAGAGCAGCACGGCGGAGAAGACCGCCATCATCCCCGCTGCCCAGGAGGCCAACCCCAGCCCCATCGTCACTGGCCAGGAGGCCACTGCCAGAGTCAGTGTCCAGTAGGGCAGCCCCATCGTCACTGGCCAGGAGGCCACAGCCAGAGTCAGTGCCCAGGAGGGCCCCGGCAGCCACAGCCCCGCTGGGCAATGAAGGACCGCCAGCCCCAGCCCAGCTGGCCAATGAAGGACCGCCATGTCAAGCACCACTGAACATGCCAAGCACCGCTGAACAGGTCAGAAACTGCAAAGTCAAGCACCGCTGAACAGGGCAAGCACCGCTGAACAGGGCAAAGACCGCAATGGCAAGCACCGCTGAACAGGGCAAGCACCGCTGAACAGGGCAAAGACCGCCATGGCTTGCACCGCTGAACAGGTCAGAAACTGTAAAGTCAAGCACCGCTAAACAGGGCAAGCACCGCTGAACAGGGCAAAGACCGCCATGGCAAGCACCGCTGAACAGGTCAGAAAATGCAAAGACAAGCACCGCTGAACAGGGCAAAGACCGCTGAACAGGGCAAAGACCGCCAACTCAAGCACCGCTAACCCATGTGCGGCAGGGGCAGTGACGGAACTGGGACCGTCACAGGGATAGTGATGCACTCTGGGCACCAGTCCCCCTCCAGAACCAGTGGAGAACAGCATCCACTCCGTCTGTCCTTAACAGGAATGAAGCACTCTGGGCACCAGTCCCCCTCCAGAACCAGTGGAGAACAGCATCCACTCCGTCTGTCCTTAACAGGAATTAAGCACTCTGGGCACTAGCCCCCCTCCAGAACCAGTGGAGAAAGGCATCCACTACCTCTGTCCTTCACAGGATGAAGCACTCTGGGCACCAGTCCCCCTCCAGAACCAGTGGAGAACAGCATTCACTACCTCTGTATTTCACAGGATGAAGCACTCTGGGCACCAGTCCCCCTCCAGAACCAGTAGAGAAAAACATCCACTACCTCAGTCCTTGGCAGGATGAAGCACTCTGGGCACCAGTCCCCCTCCAGAACCAGTGGAGACTTGCATCCACTCCGTCTGTCCTGCACAGGATGAAGCACTCTGGGCACCAGTCCCCCTCCAGAACCAGTGGAGAAAGGCATCCACTACCTCAGTCCTTGGCAGGATGAAGCACTCTGGGCACAAAGTCCCTTCCAGAACCAGTGGAGAAAGTTATCCACTTGAGAGACTGTGGCTTTGCACTCCCTAGGATGGTACAGTGGGCAAACCACCCACTGTAGAGACTTGAGAGACTGTGGCTTTGCACTCCCCAGGATGGTACAGTGGGCAAACCACCCACTGTAGAGACTTGAGAGACTGTGGCTTTGCACTCCCCAGGATTGAACAGTGGGCAAACCACCCACTGTAGAGTCTTCAGAGACTGTGGCTTTGCACTCCCCAGGATGGTACAGTGGGCAAACCACCCACTGTAGAGACTTGAGAGACTGTGGCTTTGCACTCCCCAGGATGGTACAGTGGGCAAACCACCCACTGTAGAGACTTGAGAGACTGTGGCTTTGCACTCCCCAGGATTGAACAGTGGGCAAACCACCCACTGTAGAGACTTGAGAGACTGTGGCTTTGCACTCCCCAGGATGGTACAGTGGGCAAACCACCCACTGTAGAGACTTGAGAGACTGTGGCTTTGCACTCCCCAGGACACATCAATGGGCATGGAGCCCCCTCGTGGATCTGGCGTGGGCCACTCATCCAGCTGAGGTGCCTCCCCTTCCCTTCCCCCTGAGGTGCCTGTTGTATTTCTATCTGATGCCCCAGCAGTGTTCTCTCCGTTTTGATCAGGTATCTGATGTGGGCCTCGCCCGTGCATTTTGGGCCCAGTGGTCCACGGACATTGAATGGTGCATTACCTGCACTACTAATCGTGATGTATATTTTGTTGAATGTGTATATTTATCTGTATATATTTGGTTACTGTATTTTGATATATTACAATGGTTGCACTCATTTCCTTATGTCTTTGAATTCTTCCGGGGGGCTTGGGGGTTGTTACTGTAATGTTTGGATATGCATTGGTGTCTGTGTTGTAGTGGGTGAGGGTCGGGGTGGGGGTGTTGCGTGTGTGTGTCCCTGACTTTTGCCTCCCCCTCCCCTATGTCGTAGGTGCAGTTCTCACCGTTGTCTTCGGTGCCGGCGTTGATGATGATCGTACAGGAGCAGGAATACTATCGCAGGGGGTATTTGGAGTTCCGGTTACATGGTGTCCTCCTTCCTCGTGGAGTGTGTAGAGGTGAGCGTTTTCCCTCTGAAATGGTTGTTCCCGCCGTGTTTTTATCCACGGTGAATCCGCCCCGGAAAAGGTGGCGGATTGGTAGGTTGTGCTACTGTGGGCGGTACTTTATCTTCGCCTGTCTGTTGGCGGTGACCGCCAAGCTATTTGTCTGTACCGCCGTGGCAGTCGGAGTGTTAACGTGGCTGTCTATGTTGGCGGTTTCCGTCATGGTCATAATTCCCATTTTTTTCTGCCGGCCTGTTTGCGGTCTTAGTGCCGCTTTAACACCGTCCGCCAGGGTTGTAATGACCCCTCAACTTTTTTGATATGTGAACAATCTGCTCTCCATGGGAGACTAAGGGTATGCTCTCACCATCACCGCTGGATTCTGAAGTTTGCTTGCCCATTAACTCCAGGTACTTCATGCCATTCTCATGCTCTGGCAGTAGTTTCCTTTCAACCTATGCACTCTCAATCAATCAATCAGGAATTTGTAAAGCGCACTACTCACCTGTGAGGGTTTCAAGGTGCTGAGGTGGCGGGGTAAGGGGAGGGGCTGGGGTGCTGCTACTGCTCGAATAGCCAGGTCTTGAGAAGTTTCCTGAAGGTAAGGAGGTCTTTGGTCTGACGCAGGTGGGTATTAAGAGTGTTCCATGTCTAGCCGGCAAGGTGCGAGAATAATCTGCCGCCGGTTGTAGTTCTGCGGATGCGTGGGGTGGATGCGAGGGCGAGGTCGGCAGAGCGGACATGTGAGGTAGGGGTGTAGAGGAGAGCCGTCTGTTGAGGTATTCTGGTCCGGTGTTATGTAGTGCTTTGTGAACGTGGGTGAGGAGTTTGAAGGTGATTCTATTGTTCACTGGGAGTTAGTGCAGGTCCCTCAGATGGCCTGTGATGTGGCAGTGGAGGGGGATGTCCAGGATGAGGCATGTGGAGGCGTTCTGGATGCGTTGCAGCCTCTTCTGGAGTTTGGCCATGGTTCCTGCGTAGAGGGCATTGCCGTAGTCCAGTTTGCTGCTTACGAGGGCTTGGGTGGGGATCCATTTGTAGATCTTTCAGAGTTTGCAGAGGGTGTTGAAGCAGGAGGAGGAGATGGCATTGACTTGCTGGGTCATGGATAATGAGGAATCGAAGATGAATCCTAGGTTGCGTGCGTGATCGGTGGGACTCGGAGCGGTTCCGAGAGTGGCAGGCATGACTGGGCCCTCCTCCTCATCCAAGTATAGTCCCTTCTCATTGTGCCCCTCTGTGGTGGATGGCATCCTCTTGACTTCCTCATGGGCTCTGAGGGCTATCTAGGGGTCCAGCTTTGTGGCCTTTGTTCCTGCTTTCAGCCCTCTCTCCTTGAGGAGCATCTGCAACTCAGCCCAGGTATCCACACTGAGTACCTCTATCTTCAGTGTCGAAAGTGAGAGGTAGGGGTATTTAAATTAAACGAGGCAGAAAACAATGGCAATATAAACTATGGATAATTAAAAAAGAGCTCAAATCTGATGTCAAATGAAATATATTAGATCTCAGCGTTACACAAATCACTTTTTGGTACTGCACAAGTATTGGACCCCCCACTGATCACTAATGTGAGAAATTGGGTTGTTGGTTGAGTGGGGGCTAACTTTCTCCAGCATCAGCCACAAGTTTTATTAGGGTGATTCACAAAAGTCACTAAATTAATCAAAGCTTGACCCTCTGGTATCTTGACACAAAAGCAGGCATGCTTAACTGAAAGGCAATGTGTATTTATGCAGCATGTCAAGCAGTGATAAAGTGAAATACAACACAAGAAAACCAATTTATAAAAAAAGAGTTACTTTTACTAAATAATTTAAGGCCAAAACAACAAAAATCCAATCATTAGAATTGGAATGTGAAATTGTACAAATGTAGTTGAAAATGGCGCCATAAAGCACAAAGTGCAAACTGTGGTTATCTGATTGCACTAGATAGGACAAAGTGACAAGCTCCTGCCAACTGCAATGGAGTGCAGGCCAGCTACAAGATCCCAGTTAGGTCTGCTAAACAAAGTACCTTAAATCCTGGTTGTGGAGCAATGCAGAGTCCTGCATCGAGGGATGAAAGCTCCTTAGGTGGAAATGCATTGCACAGAGGCACCTGAAGGAAGCTGCAATGTGATGTATTTGCATGGAAATGAAACATGGAGCAGTGTTTCTGATGAGCTGCAGTGGGTGATGCAAAGTCCTTGCTTGGAGGTGTATTGCACAGTGGTAGTTCTGAGAAGCTGTGATGTGAGGTCCTGTGTCTTGCAACAATTTCAACAGTCTGTGGGGCTGTGATCCAAAGTTCTGCATTAGGGTGACTCGCAAAGCGATTCTGATGCAGAGTCCTGTAAGGTGATGCATCATGCTTTGTCTGTTCTGCTGGAACCACAGAAGGGCTGTCAGAGCACCGTTAGGCCCACTTCCAAGGATCCAGGGCTGGGGTGGCACCACTTGGGAGGCAGGACTGGCGGTTGGCAGAGTCTAGGTGCTGGGCTCAAGGTTGTTAGAGCCTTTCCTGTCTCTGAGACTCTGATCAGGAGGCCAGACAACTAGCCCTTGGAGTCACTTTGGTAGTCCTGGGCCCAAGATGCAGGTCCAGTCCTTCTCACACAGGCAGGAGGGCAGCAGGGCAGCACATTAGGGCACCAGAGTGGCAGTCCTTCTTGCATCAAATCAGCACAGCCTTCCTTGTTAGTCTTCCACAGGTCCAGATGTGTACTGAAGAATTGGGCTGAGGGTTCAGTGTTTATATCAGGTGCTCACTACAAAGTATGAGAAAGTTATGGAGGTTTCACCTCCCTGAGGTGTTGGGCATTCCCTTCCTCCCTGCCCCGGCCCCAGATTTTCTCGGGACACAAAGACTAGTGACAAACCTTTTGTAAGTGTGGCAAAAGGTTTTTTTGCCATGTCAAAAGGGCAGTTTAAAACTCCACACACATGCTGAAATGGCAGGCATGAGACACGTTTTGCAGGACTACTTAAATATATGGCAAAATCAGGGCTGCAGATTCATTAGTAGCATTTATATTAGGTTTAAATCTGTTTATTGGTGTACAGTGCAGTACCACCTGGTGTACTCAGCATACATGGAGTTACGTATATGAGAAGAAAAAAAACCAAGAGTAAAAAGAAGACATGGGCCCCTTTCCCAACTAAGGCCCAACCCTCCTCCTACCTATGGCACCCCCCCTTGTTTGTGATGCCTACAGCGGTCCATGTCCAATTCAGTGTGGCCCGTCAGTGAGTGACAAATGTTCCTCCTGCCTCTGATATAGCTCACGGAGAGTGAAGATTATATTTATGCAGTGGCACTCATGGCTGTGAGTCAGAGCACCTTTATATACCTTGGACCATGTGATTTCTCTATATTCCTTTTGGAAGAAAACTCTTCACAGCCCCCAAGTTTTCTAAAATGAAGCCTCTTTTGCTTCAAGTGTTGCTGATATTTACTCCCTCCTCAGCAGATGCCAGAGTCAGGGCAACCATGCCCCATAATCTGGAACTGTGTCTTGGCCCCTGAATACCACAATGGCCTGCCTAGCTACGGCCAAAGCCAAGGCCATCACTCTTCCCTGAGCTCAGTGTTAAAGTAAGCATGTTAGGTGGTCCCAATAAAGTAAACATTGGAAAAGGGGGCGGATGTCTGTATGAAAGACGATGTTAATGCTATGAAGGAAAGCTGTCCAATATGTAAGTAGTTTTGGACAGTTCCACAGAAGGTATGTAAGGGTGCCAGGAGACTTGCATTCTCTCCAACACCCCTGAAGCACAGCTGGATACCAACAATGGATTCAGTCTGGAATGTAATACCAGTAATGTGTGACCTTAAACATGGCTTCCCACCCAGCAGCACAGGTCACTGTTGAATGGGTGCAGTGGAATATATTTTTCCACTCTTTGTCTGTGAGTGTGCCTTCCAGCTTGTTATCTCATCTTTTTTGGGCAGCTGTTCATGGCTGTGGGATTGCTCCAAGGAGCAGTGTTTAGTGATCGGGGATCAGTCATTTGTCATCAGTTTTGTTGAGGAGCCATTTCTCAAAGTGGGTCAGTGGACAAGCTGTATGGGGATGTATCTCCCAGCGGTGGTGAATTTATTTGTAGGGCATCTATTCCCCCTCTAGGATGCCATAGCCTCTCCATAGCTGTTCAAAGGACTGCATTCCAGTTTGATCATTGAGGTCCCCAGTGCGCTTATAGTTTGCTAGTTGCCAACACAGGAATGCGTTACCATATTTGGGTGGTGGGAAATCTGGGTTTCCTAGTATAGTGGTCATTGGGAAAGGCATGGAGGTGAGGCTCAATTCTAGCACGGTGCCATCCCATGCCATAAGAGTAGGCCGCATCACAGGAGAACTATATACTCCCAAAGGTCTATGTCATTTGGGCAACCAAGGGATCTTCCACATATGTATGGTGGCGACTCATTAGTCCTTAAAGCACCAGTGTTTCTCAGAGCCATTCCATGATATAGCACAATTAAGTGGCGGTGTCGTAGTACCTGAGGTTGAGGACTCCCATTCCTCAATGTGAAGGAGGTCTATTGTTGCCATATTGGCATTCAGGTTTTTTTTCTCCTTCCCAGATAAACCCTTCTAGTGAGTGTTGCATCATTTGTAGCGTGCCTTCAGATGGCTGCAGAGGAAGCACCAGCATGGCTTGCATTATTTTCAGCAGAAGGGCCATCTTAACCACTGCCATGCACCCTAAATGGAGAGCTGGGAAGATGATTAGTGGGCGGGCCAATGCTAGGAGGATGTCATCCGCACACGGTGCTGTTTTATGTTCCGTTTGTCCAAGCATCGGGTTAATTATAGCTACTAAATTCCCATTTCTGGAATTTAAGACCCATTCCACTTCTGATGAGGACCTCTCTAAGTAACGTCCACTGTACTCTATCAAACACCATCTCATCACTGATATAAGAAAGGTTGACAATTTGACACTAGAGGCTTTGTCCATAATGTGCAGAATATGTTTAGTGTGTCAACTTTCAGGGCCGAATCTCATCTGATCCAGACAGATAAGGTATTGCTTATAG
Source organism: Pleurodeles waltl (assembly GCF_031143425.1). NCBI lineage: Eukaryota > Metazoa > Chordata > Amphibia > Caudata > Salamandridae > Pleurodeles > Pleurodeles waltl. Next base: position 847,236,013 of record NC_090436.1, read on the forward strand.
GGAGCTAGTTATCAGGCCAGTATGCCTGTGAAGATCTTCATGTCTACAGTGAGGAGCAAGATGGGGCGGAATGATGAGCAGTTAGTCGGGTCCTTGCCTGACTTTGGATTAACTATAACTAGTACTGCCTGCATCATTGTGGTGAGGATTGAAGTGTCTGCAAAGAAGTTGTATTGCTTAGTCAGTATGGGTGACAATTGTGTGCTAAACATCTTGTAGAAGGCTGCTGGGAAACTGTCGTGATCTGGGGCTTTCCCAATGCATAATTATGAAATGCTAGTGATACTTCTACCTTTATATCACCCCAGCACCTCATTTTGTGGTGTTAGGGACAGCAATGAAATCGCTTCTTTGGATGTCAGGGTGACATCAGTGGGAGAGAGATCTGTGGAGTAAAGTGCAGGGTTATATTTGTGGAACACCTCTGCTATTTCCTCTGGGATGTATTCCATGTCCCCTCAGTGAGTGGTGATTTGAGCAACATTATCCCTTTGTTGTTTTGCCCTGACTTTACAGGCTGAGTTTACCCAACCTGTCCCTCCCAATAAAACATGTATGCTTAGTGTGTAATATTGCAGATTATGGGGGTCATTCCGACCCTGGCGGTCATAGACCGCCAGGGCCGGGGACCGCGGATGCACCGCCAACAGGCTGGCGGTGCATCCAGGCCAATTCTGACCGCGGCGGTAAAGCCGCGATCAGAAAAGGGAAACCGGCGGTTTCCCGCCGGTTTTCCCCTGGCCTGAAGAATCCTCCATGGCGGCGCTGCAGGCAGCGCCGCCATAGGGATTCCGACCCCCTTCCCGCCAGCCTGGTTCTGGTGGTTTTGACCGCCAGAACCTGGCTGGCGGGAACGGGTGTCGTGGGGCCCCCTAACAGGGCCCCACAAAGATTTTCAGTGTCTGCATAGCAGACACTGAAAATCGCGACGGGTGCAACTGCACCCGTCGCACCCTGTCCACTCCGCCGGCTCCATTCGGAGCCGGCATCCCCGTGGAAGGGGGTTTCCCGCTGGGCGGGCGGCCTTCTGGCGGTCGCCCGCCAGCCCAGCGGGAAACTCAGAATGACTGCCGCAGTCCAGGGCTTTTAGGTGTTGCCTCACTACCATGAGCTCATGAAAAGTCTTCCAGATACATTATCTTTTGTATTTGGGCTTCAAGGACACTCACCACCTCCTCCAATTCCCTGCATTTTGTCCTCCTATCCATGTTTAGTTTTGTTGTGATGGCTATAAATTCTCCCCTCAAGACTGCTATATAGGTGTCCCATGGACTACCAAGTTGTGAGACTGACTCCTCATTTTCAGCCATGTAAGACATAAGCCTGCCCCAAGAGGGTATCATTTAGTCTCCAGTGCCACTGTTGGCGGGGTTTATCCAAGTCGCTAAGCCTTGGCGTGCGTTGTGTCATGGCCAGATAATAAATAGTCCTGTCTTGTGTAAGTCTGATATGAGGCTTAGAAAAACATGCAGCTCCTGGTTGTGGGGTGGTGGGTTTGCCATATATCCACCAAGCAAAGGTTATTGAGCCATTCACTGGTGGCCTATGAGAAAGCTACATTTAGCCCTGTTCAATGTGCCAAGGTCTGTATCAATTATGATGTTAATTCTCCCCCAGAAGTCCCCCACATCTGGAATTGCTATAATTTAGGACACTGCTTTATGGAGGAAAGCTTCTGGGTTTTCATTTGAGGCATATAAGTTCCAAAGTGGGAATGTTCATGAATGGTGCAATATGGGTATCACTAGAAGTCTGCCTGCGATCTCAGCCACAATGGTCAGTATTTTGCCTGTAAATGTGTTGGGTAACAGTGTGGCCAGGCCTTCTTTATTAGCTTGTCCAGAAGATAGGACCTGCTGGGAAAATTAGCGTGAACACACCTAGGAACAGTCCTTCTTAAGCAAGTGGGTTTCTTGCATTAGACATATATCACATATGGAATCTTTAAACATAAGAAGCTTTGAGCCAAGCTTCAGTAGGGCGTTAAGGCTCCTAGTGTTCAAGGTGAGGACTTGAAGCATTAGGTATGAGTGGGATTGCCAGATGTCCCCATCTGTGGGTGGGGTCAATGTCGTATGTTGCTAGAGCCACTTTGTGTGAAAGTGAGTATGTGTTAGGAGTTGCATGTGGTATTGTGGTGTGGCTCCTCTATTCCCTTGGCAACATAATAATAAACAATAACAAACCTTCACTCCCAACTGCAATAACCCATATAGATTATGAGTCAGTAGTATACTCATATGGTCCGTGGTCCATTTTACCAGCCATCAATGTGTTGCCTGGCCATACTCCAGCCCAGCCCCTGGTAAACTATAATGTAGTGCTTATATGTAGTGCCCCAGCCCTTCCAGTAGAGAGGTACCAAACTGGTGACCCTATTCTCACAGTCCGGCCTCCTGGTCAATGGCCTGAAGCTTATTCAGGAATGCTTGTCATTCTCTCTTAATCTCATCCTCTGAGGGGTTTGCCGTCAGTGCCCTTCATGGAAACCTAGTCCACCTCCCAGTTTGTCACGGTAGATGTTCTGCCTTGGATAATGTGCCTGGCTGTGCTGTTGATTCAGTCATTTATGGATTTATGGAAGGTTGATGGCTGTAGCCGCCTCTGCAAGGAAGTGGACCACATGTGCCTCTTCATTCCAGGTGAAGAGCAATTAGAAGGGGTGTGCCCAATGGTACTTTACTGCTTTACTCTGAAGGTAATTAGTGAGCCGTCTGAGTTGTTCTCAAAGCTGTAAGGTGCCCAGGGCTAGATATTTGTATAGATGTACTGTAGGGCCTTCAACTTGGACGGCAGTTGTCTGGTGAGTGGCTTCCATCATAGCTTCCTTCTGGTGGTAGAAGTGCAAGGAGTACAAAATGTCGGACAGGGCCCCACTAGCACTCAAGGCTCTATTGAACCTAGGGGTCCTGTCCAGTGGTAGGTCAGCTATTGCAAGATAAGAAAGGACCTGGTGGAATAGGTGTTTCATTACATTTCAATATCCAATTTCCCTGCCCCTGGGGGACTCCCCGATGCAGATGTTGGATCTTCTAGATCTATTTTCCCCTATCACTGGTTTCATGAAACGAAGGTGGCCTCTCTGATTCTACTGCAGCATCTAGGTCACATTCTTACATGGTGCCACACTCCAGGAATTCTCAATCCCCTTGCAGAAGGACGGTGTCTGGAGTCTGTGGCCCTCCACACCCCTGCTGTGGCTCAAACAGCATCCACAGGTCAATCCTGGGACAGCTCAGATGAGGGCAGGACCAGAGGTGGTGGTTTCATTTTCCCGCAGGACGATTCTGCAAGATCGGGATTTGCAGCCTTGTCGGTGTCCACATCGGGGCTTGTCCTTTTACCCACTGGCTGGGTCTTGGCCAATTGTGCCCCTTCGTTCACAAGCTCTGGCCACCGTACCCGCACCCCCAGCGACCCAGGGAGGAGAGAGATGACTCCTACAGCGGCACCTACATCCTATAGGCAGAAACCAGGCTGCATGGTCCAGCAACTGTGTCACAGCAGAAGATGTGCTCCCACAGCACAGGGGCCAACCCCGTGGCCACCCGAAGGGAGTCAATTGTGTCTAGATTGATCACTCTACCTCAGCGAAGGCTCCAACTGTAAGGCAGGGGCAGCAGAAGCTAAGATCCAAGCTGCCAAGCAGGCAGCAATAAAGAAACACTCATACTCCGCCACCATCTTTACCATGTCCCAGTAGCATTTAATTTACAGGCCCTATGTACATGGGGCACCACTTTACTAGGGACTTCCAAGTAAAGTAAAGTTGACAATTGGGTATAAGTCAATTCTGCCATGTTTAGGGGAGAGAGAGCACAAGCACTTTAGCACTGGTTAGCAGTGGTAAAGAGCACAGAGTCCAAAGGCCAACAAAATCGAGGTCTGCAAAAATAAAAGTAATGGAGGCAAAAGTTCAGGGAAAGACCACTGTAAAGCTCACTCCAATGCATCAGATTACCTTTGCTGCCCTGTACCCCCCTAAAGACACCATGGTAGTGCTGTATTTACTATACGGAGCACCATGGAACATATTTTCCCCAGATGTGTCAGAAATTCTGACGCATCTGTGGAGCCAAAGTCATGAATTGCTGGGCTAGTGTAAAAAAAATTACACTACTCCAGCAATGCATGGAAGGCTGCCATTTTAAGAAGCCTTTCGTCAGTTTAACGCCTGCTCAGAGCAGGCATACTTTTTTAACACACTGGAGCCTCAGAAAAATACAGTGAAATATTGTAGATTTTACTGTGCCAGTTCTGCGTGGCCTCTAAAGGGGGAACGCCTACCTTGCATACATTATACCAGGTGCAGGTATAATGTGGCGCAAGGCCTTATAAACTGGTGCAATGGTCCAAATGCACCAGATTGTAAATGTGGTGCACTGTAAAGGACTGCTTAGGGCCACCGCAGCATCAAAAAAATGATTGCTACGGTGTTGCAAGAGGCTTGTAAATAAGCCCCTATTGGCCTCATTTCCAAGGTCCTAGCTGCACAATATGCCACTGGAGCATTGTTTTTTTTTACGCTTCCGAGGTGCAGTGTGCCAGCCGATATTTAACTTGTGTGGCGTTTCATGGCCTTGTAAATACAGACCCATTTCACGCATAGCACTGCATGGAAGGGGCATTCCATGGGTGTTGCTTGGGGTGCTCCCACGCAATATTCACGGAACCTGAAGGAATCTGATACATTCCCAGATTTACAAGTCTAGAAATGCACTGAATTCTGGTTTCACCTCAAGGGCGGCATAAGAATAATGCAACGGGGAGAAATATCTTAATTTCTCCCCATTTTTCCCTCTTTCCATGTGTGAAAAATGCCTCTTGTGATTGCTTTTGTACAGGAATATGTCCCTTCCAGCACAAAAACAATCATCCCCACAACGTAGATGCCTTTGTTGGTGCTAGGCAGAAATTTGTGCTCCAGCGCAGAGAGATTACAGAAATGCGCTGTATCTTGTAGATCTGTTGCATATCTGCCCTTTCCCAGTGTCTTGCTGCGTCACCCTGTGCCACAGATCTCGTAAATGAGGCCCTATATTTGTGGAGTGCACTCTAAGTATCCCAAGTTTCATATCAAGTCCCAGACCTTCAAAATGATTTAGATCCTTTCCTCTCTCTAGCATGTCTTCCAATGAACTCTAACAATGGATACATGCCCATGATTGCCAAAGCCTTTTTTCATTGACCACTAAGTTATATGCAGTCTTTTGGATTCAAAGTTCTATCTAAACGATGTGGTGCTACTCCTTCCAGATTGTTGTGTCTTACCTTATATGGCTGGGATTGCCTGTTTGACTGTGACAAACAGCCATATTACAAACATATTAAAATGCTTCCTTAATTAGCACCAGTTCATACTTTGTAAAAGAACGAGTGCCGGTGCCCAAAGCTCTGCTTTAAAAGTTTGTAGTCAGTGCAATTAAATGTCAGCATGCAGAATAGCAAGGCTGCATAGTCTTAAATCCACCTCATAACTTTTTCATTCACTGCCAGACACTCCACCCCCCTTCATGTTACTCTTCAGGTTCAAGCTTTCTCCTTTTCTGGCAGTTTTTCCAATATTCATCTTCCTCTGCCTTTTTGCTTTGTGTGTTTTTCCCTCTCTTGCTCTCAGTAGATGTCTGATTAAGCTTTGAACAACTCAACAGTACCTTTATCAGAGCACCTTAGTTACCTGATTTGTGTTTGTAAACAATGTTCACTCAGGTGGAGAGTAATGCCATCTAAAGGTTATTTTGCTATTGGCCTCCTTGCCAGTCACAGCTGGAGACTGGGCAAAGGGGCAGGGGGAAGCACAACAAAAATAATAAAAAATATATATAAAAATTAAACTTACCTAGCCGCCACACTGCTGCCGCACTCCAGGCTCCCAGCCTGCCCTGCACCAATCATGCCGCTGCTCAGAGCAATGTTATGATTGGCTGGAGCACTCTGGCTGGGCCCTCCAACACAGACTGGGAGACTGGGCCAGCTCTCTCCAACTTGGCAACACAGTGCTGGGTTGGAGAGAGCCCTTGTGCGCATGTATGTTTGGCTGGCCTGAGATGGCCGGCCAAACAAACATGTGCCCTCATGGGAGTGCTCTGTGCACTCTCCTCACTGCTCGTCACCCCATGTCCCTCCCCTTTAAAAATAAAACGATAATAAACAGCGGTTATTATTGTTTTATTCCTAAACGTTTGCACCTCCTGATGCTGCTGGCATGGGGGCAACGCTTCTCCGCCCCCTGCTCCTTGCCACTAATGCTCAGTGGCACATGGTAGTCAGACTATTGTTTGTTGCTCAGAGGGTTACCCAGCTCTCTAGCCCAAGCTTTTTGGAATCCTAGCATATTGTAGGTCGCACTATTTTGTAATATCTTGCAGAGGTTAAATATTGGAGTTACAGGTTTGTGGGTATTTTTCAAAGGGTGTTATTACATTTCTAGCTGTCACGCCTCTTCCCACCTTGTGTGTTGTCCAGTGTCTCAGATGTGTGTATCTAAATTTTACAGACTAGGCTGAATCCTAGTTTTGTTTAATTTATTTAATTGATTTCATATTGCCCCTATTAAACAAGTCTCCAAATTGTATGTATTTGCTTCCCTTCGAGGTATCGAAGGACTCTTCCATCAATCCTGGTCGGCAACCTGTATTCCTAAATAGAGGGGTTACTCAAGTATGATACTTAGTAAGGCTTTTCTTAGGGTTTATGATGTCCAGTGCTTCTAAATTGGTACTCCATTTTTGGGCCAGGGGATTTCCCATAATGATCTTACAAATAAAATGTGGCTGCTAAAGCACTATTCCTTGACAGAATAAGCTCTAAACAACTATCACAAGATTTACAATTGTGTCACTTTATATGTGACAATATTCAGGATTCCCCAACTCCTAGCGTTTAGTCATAGGAAAGTGCTCTAAAGGTCTTGCTGAATCATTTATCTTTTCTAAGTATTTAGGGGCTTGGGGCCTTATGTAGGAAACTAGCAAATTGCGACCTGCAATTTGCGAGTCCGTGCGACTCGCAAATTGCAAGTCGCAATTTGCTATGCAGAAAGGTGTCTCAGACACCTTCTGTGAGTCGCTATGGGGTCACAAAGACCCACCTCATTAATATTAATGAGGTGGGTACCAATTTGCGCCCCCATAGCGACTCTGGGCACTCACGGGGATGGAGGCCTGCTGGGAACAGCAGACCTCCATGTCCGTGACTGCTTTTAATTAAAGCAGTTTTTTTTTTTCCAAGTGTAGCCCGTTTTCCTTAAAGGAAAACGAGCTGCACTTAGAAAAAAAACCAAAACCTTTAGTTCTGATTTTTTCAGGGCATGTAGTGGTCCCTTGGACCACTGCCTGCTCTGAAAAAATAATTTTGGGTCCAGTCAAAAAGGGGAAGGGGTCCCCTGGGGACCCCTTCCCGTTTGCGAGTGGGTTACCATCCACTTCAAGTTAATGGTAACTGCGACTCCATTTGCGACCGCGTACGTGGTCGCAAATGGAATTGCATAGCACTGTGACTCGCAAATAGGAAGGGAACACCCCTTCCTATTTGCGACTCGGAAATGCATTTTGCGAATCGGTTCCGACTCGCAAAATGCATTTCTGCATAGCAAACACGCATTTGTGAGTCGCAAACGGCGATTTTCGCCGTTTGCGAGTCGCAAACAGTTTGCTACATCTGGCCCTTGGTTTCTAGATTTTGCCAAGGAATTTTGGAGACAGCACAGGGAAAGCCTGGAAAAGAAATATGACTTTAAGGAGAATTGTCATTTTAATGAAGTGAGTCAACCGTCTAGGAAATGCTCAATGTTTCCATTTCTGAAAATCTGTTTAATTGTTATCACTGGAGAGAAATTGGCCTTGAACAGACCTTTTCATGTAGGTATTACTTTAACACCTAACAAGTATTCTGCAGCACACAGAGAAGGAGAAATGCCATTAATGACTGTTTATGTGCAGGAAGGTGTCCCAGCATACAAGCATCCCTTCAATGCAGGCACCCTTGCACCATGGTGCCAATTGTGCGCCAGTCCTGAGGAAAGTACAGTGATGCATCATATTGCTGTAAATACAGTATCCCTGCACTTTCCTAATGGTGCAGCTCAATGCTGCAAGATGGCTTGTGGCGCCAGGTTGCAACATTATTTTGTAAATATGGCCCTAATTTTGTTACAAAACTTTTATCCCACTGAAATGGAGACACTGTTCAAAGTAATTCTAGATTATTTGCAGGGAATGCAAAATACACTGCTTTTAAATTTGAAATATGTTTTTAAATCCATGGATGTCTCCAAAGCGTTCTAACCCTGGCTGCAATGGTGATAGATTTGTTACTGGGTCAGACAAGCAGAGGAGGACATTGTCTGCAAACATTGTTAGCTTGAAGTTATATTGGCTTAGTATATTTCCTCCTATTGAATGGATTTGCCTTTTATGTAGAATGCAAAGATAAATGAGCTGGAGGATACCTCTGATGGGACCACTCACTATCTTTATCATTTCTGGTTTTATTCCATTCTATCTGACCTTAGCACATGGGGATTGAATACAGACCAACAACATGTTTGTATAAATATTACCAATATTACAATATTCTCTTAGAGCAAGTCCCAATTAAACCTATTGAAGTTTTTCTCCATGTCAAGAGAGAGAAGTGTAGTGTTTTGATTCTAGGGGTCATCTCAGTAATGTGCACTGCCTATGTAGTGCTGTTTCTCAGCCACTTCTTCTGTATAAAGCCAGTCTAATCAATATGGATAAGATGTGGATGAGATGTGCTATTACATCACTTAAGGCCTGATTTATTTATTATCTGTCAGGCTGTCCATCTTCTACAGTGGAGATTTCAGCCCATCCTCCGAGCTAACAGGTATTCTCCCGTCTAATTTATATCTTGGACGGGACAACCAACATCACCCTTGATGGAAGTATTTTGGTCCAACCAGCTGTTCTCCTCTTTTGACAGTGCACAGGCATCTGCCATCAACTATACTGTTTGCGTGGAGGTATTCCACCCGCCAAATGTATTAATGTCCATCAGACTGATAGACTCACAGCAGGGTACCAATGTGACCACCGCGGTTCAACCACCACGCATCAGAAGGTGGAAACGAACACAAGAAAGGGAGACTCTCACCTCCAAGAAGCCATGAATGTCCAGAGATGCTGTGGAACCCCAACTAGACGTCATCCCGCTGCTCCTGGTCACCGAAAGACAACAAACTAATCACAGATGAGGACGACAACAACCGTAAGTACACACGTTCAACTGTTACATTTGTAAAATGTATACATTTGTACAGTTACATAACAGACCGTAGGGAGGGGGTGTGAAGGGCTGCACTTACACGTAACAAAGTAGTGACACACACACACTCACATACTGCATCAAGGTCACCTACACATACACATCACGCAGACTTCATCCAGCACACACAACACCACTCATGAATACCACACATATACGGATGGCAACTCAGCACAGGCCAGGCTCACAGATTCCCATTACAGAAACAAACTCATAAAAACAACACAACAACTACATAAAATACATATACATGTCACACACTCACACCCAACACTGGCCAGGGACTGGACACACATACAACACACATGTACATCAATGTGTAATGGAACACACAGACAACACTACCAAACAACCCAGCAATCAAAAAACACATCACACACACACACACACACAGCACATCAAACCTATTATGCTATTCACAATACATGCGAACACAAACAGTTAAAATACACAAAGTGACACATCACAACAAGACCGGCATAGCAGCAATGGGAGCAGCAAAACAATACATGGAAGGAGGCCGTACTGGGATACAACTCATTTTGAACAAGTCCCACCAAAACATGCCAACACGAACAGGGCCCTTTTAGATTTCATGGACAAGCAATACATACAACAAGTGTAATGCATAGTCAAATATATGGGTGAAGGGCAAGACTAAAAACCATACACTACTCCAGACACCTAACAAGACACCAGCCAGCTCTGAGGGACACATACCTAAATAGTCACATGCACACAAAAGCAAAGCAAACTTGCACAACTCAACACACTACATGTCTGCACTGAAAAAAACACCAGAACGCACACCTCAAGTGCACAATAGCCACGTCAGGGGACAAGGCATACACCATAAGGACCACATCGCACATCACTACAACAAACATATATGACTACAAACACAACACAATACCATGACACCAATATTTCAGCTACATACATATACCATACCCCTGGGGAACAACAGCAGTCTACACAAACTCACATACTGATTAAACAAAACATGAAGCAGCAAGCAGCACACACACAAAAATACTGAAATGCAACCAATGTCAGCAAGGAACAACTGAAACCTAGGAAATAAAATGCAGGACAAAGATGTAACTAAAAAAACAACAACTGGTTGGCTTTCATATTCTAAAAGTGCAAAGAATATGAAAGTCCAAGACCATTGCCCAGTCCAAAAGTCTTCTTTTTGCACCAACGGCACATTATGGTGCCCCAACTTGACTCCTGACTGCCATGTAACCTACACAGGTAGGGGCATCAAGGAGGCACGCAAACATCCGGCACGCAAACATCTCGGGGAGTATTGGGGCGTGGTGGGAGAGGAGAGGAGGGGTTGGGCTTGGGAGGGTTGGGTTTTGCCTTTGGTTTGGGAGGGGGAAACCTTCTTGGGGGGTGTGAACCTCTTCTAGGTGGGGGGCATAAGTGCTGGCAGGGAGGTTACGGAGGTCTTGGAGGTAGAAGGGATGGACTTGGGAAGGGAAATAGCTCTTTTGGCAGTGTCACGGGGGGACGAGCCGGGAAAAGGTTAAGGTTAGAAAAGAAAACTTTTTTAGACACACAGGGATGGTCACCAGAACGGGGTTTAGGTGTGGAGGGTGAAAGAGTGGTATTCTGACGTGTCTATGTGGATGTCTTGGGTGCAAGTTTGTAGGAGGTGAGCTTGTGAGTGGTGGGTGTCTGTTGGGTGGGTGAGTGAGGGCGTTTATGTGTCTTGGGATGAGGGGGATGGAGGTGCTGGTAATGCTGTGTGCCAGTGGTGTGTCTTGTGGTGCTTACGTTTGTGTGCGCTTCTCTTGTCTGTTGAGGTGGATGCATGCAAGTATGTTTGTGTTCTTTGATTGGATCTGAGAAGGTGGATTTGGACTGGGAAGTGGAAAGTGGAGGGGGGATCGTAGACAAGGGGTGACTGGCTGCCATCAGTGTGGAGGACAGAGCCTTAAACGATCTCTGTAGCCCCACCATAGCACCATGAATGCCCTCCAGGAACACATTGCTTTGTTGGACCTGGGTTGCTAGTCCCTGGATGGCATTTATGATGGTGGACTGGCCCACAGAGATGCTTCTCAGGAGGTCAATAGCCTCCTAACTGAGGGCAGCAAGAAGAATAGGAGTTGGGGCAGAGGTCCCTGCAGCAAATGAGACGCCAACCCTTTTGGGTGAGTGGGCACGGGCAACTAGGTGGGGAGCTACAAATAGGGTGGTGATAGAACAAAGGGTGGGGGACAGAGATGGTACTGGAGTGGTCTCCGATGGATCCACCACCATTAGGGCATGGCCACTGGAGGAGGATTCCGATGAAGATGTTGCAGATCCAGTCTCGCCCATGGCACTCCCCTTGCACTCTGGGCCACTGGGTCCCTCAGTGTCTGTGGTGTCATGACTGGAGGTCCAGTGGCCAGACGCTTTCCCACTAGGCTGTACCCCATCTCCTTCATCTGCTGTTGCTGATGCTGAAAATAGATAGTAAAGTAGGGTCATAACAAACACCTGATAACACTTCCATCGCAAATCAGAAAGAAATCACATACCATTGTGACAACTGACCCCCCAGAGGAAGTGTCAGTAAAGTGCCAACAACATGTAACAACACAAAACAATAAATGTTCCTCAATTTTACAACTGTAACACACCAGAAAAGCAAGCTATCAGAAAACTACAATAGCAGGAATGAAGTTGAATAATCACACTACCCATACCATCGCTAGGTGACTAGTCCACCCAATACAGGTGCCATATTCTGCACAACATAATCAAGCAGTAGACAAGCAAAGGATTCCCATAATAAGGTAGCTTACCAAATACACAGACCCAATTCTGTCCTTACAAATATCTTACCCTGATGTCATGTACCAGGCAATAACATATGTTGCCAAATAAAGGCAGGCAACCCTGGTACAAACAGGCCATACCTTTGTCGAGTGATATAGAATCAGTCATATCACAATGGACCCATACCATCATATGCCATATCAACATGTAACACCTGCCAAATGTTAGCCAAGGAGGTAGTACACATGTTACACACACATTCCCCAATTGTGAGGTAGCACGGAGTAACAATGGACCCAGGTCCAATATATCCAGAATAAATGTCTCTAGAAGATAAACAATAATAGTAATGTAAGTACCTCACACCAATGGCCCACACACATTTAAAAGTTAACTGTTTTGTGTATGTTTCAAATAGGCTACTGTTGCAACACTAACAGAAGCAAACCAATTTGGTACAGAATGAGCCGCAACATCTCTACCCACACATCAGACATGGTAAGCATGGCATCTGTCTGTGGAGGATTCCCAGAAGCAAAGCATAAGTGATGCAAACATTACTGGTACACCAACCATGATGCAAGCCAACAGTCAGGTCACACTTACTAGCCTACACACAGGTGCATGTGAACTACCACAACTTAAGCAAATAAGTTAATAGTCACACATGAAGGTCCTAAACATCTTGACCTCATGTTTCAAATCTTTCATAGCTACAACAGGTAGACATGATCAATTCTAACAGCGAGGTGTGATTTTATTTTTCAGAATTCACATGATGTTGACAAAAGCACCCCATGGACACAAATGTGACAACTTTCTGCTATTACGACATCAGCATGACTATCACATGCTTACATCTGATACCAACATATGTGTCCCAGAGGAAATGCAGCACATGCACACTGGTATCTAAAATGCATTTTGTCAACTCAGATGGGACATCACACATCAATGTACATTCTTCACTTACCATGGGGAACTGCCCTGCAACATATGTGAAGATGTTCACTATGTAAGTCATGTGACATGTTTGATGGACACCCCTGCATCACATAATGCTGTGACACATCAGAAACAGCAAACACTGGAGATGGCTTTTCCCTGCTTGAATTAAAATCACACATAGACATACACCTGATACATAGCAAAGGACAGGGAGCAAGAAGCTACCCACCTTCTGCTGTGACATTAGGGAGGAGTGATATGTTGGTGGGAACTAACACCCACCAGGGTAGTAAAAGCAGATTACTGGAACACATAACATGGTCATATGTGCTCCTTTCTGTGCAATGGGACTGAGGGGTCCTCATAGTTGAGCACCATGTCCCAAACCAAAATGAATGTGCACACCTGCTGCCAATACATGACTTGTGTACACCAATGTGAGCACAAAAGATCTGTAGCATATGACACTTCCGACATTGTCAGAGCTAGCATTCTGTCCCTCACTCAACCACCTGGTAAAGGGTGAAACATGAGTTAGGTCTGTACTAATACTCTTGTGGCTGCTGCTGCTGTGCTGCCCTCAAACGCTAATCCAACTGAAGAGTGGTCACCTTCAAAATGCTGGCCATTAGAGAGGTCATGGTTCAATGGACACCCCATCCTCATTGAGAGCACAGCCCCAGCTGGGCCTCTGCGATCAACGGGCCCAGCGTCTCAGGTCCTACCACCTCTCCTGACAGTGGGCGCACTGCCGACTGTTTACACGAAGGGTCTGCACCTTCTTGGCGATGGGACACCAAATCACTTTCTTCTGATGGGCGTTGACGTGTATAGATGCAAAAGACAAGACAGAAAATAATGTCCACAAGTCCCACACAACAACAGGCAGAGTTAACTACAGGTCTGTCCAACAAACCGATAACAACTTCCCTTGAGCATCCTGTCCACCTACGGCACATAGAAACCATTGGATAGGGGGACATTACTATTAACGCTCCCCACAAGTGTACCCATCACAACCACCAGATCAGCCCCTGCACTGACCAGTTAGTGGAGCAGTGTGTTTTGTGTGACATGAGCAATCCACATGACATTGACCAGGATGACGATCTAACATATCACACAAAATGGCAAGTGACAGCTGCACCAAATAGCAAACATTGCACACATACATCTATAACCCCTGATGATCACAAGCTGCATTTGATCCCCACAGGGCATGGCCATGCTACAGACAGGCTTATATTGCCAGGACAGCAGACAAGGGAGTCACATTATGTGCACACAAAGATGCAAGCCTCTACATGTGTGCACCAATGCACATACACATGCACCGACATGCTACTTCAGGAAGTGGCAGTCTTTGTGTCAGTTACACAATTGTGAAATATACTTCCAAAACGTGTGCACAGAAAAACTAGGTCAAAGTAAGATACACCTAGCCTTGCATATGACATGTCCCACATCATGTCCAAAACACATGGTCAAATATCATGGAACATCAGTGCACAACACACTGTTTGCAGAAGTTCAATGCCCAGTAAATTAGGAGCAAGCACAGTACGAATCAGAGCTGGATTAAGAAGTCAACAAGGCAGTTTGATCATGGGACCTTTAAAGGATAGGTAACACAAATGGTCAGAGTTGTAATGAGCACATATGTCATAGCTCTCCACCATGCCCCTAATGCCATTACGATAGTAAACACTGGGCACAGGCTCAAGTCGATAAACCTTAGAAGTGAGGCATGTTTTTTAACCTTCACATGCTGTTAATGGATACAGGCTCTCACTTGCAGTGCAAAAGCTATTTCTCCCAGAGACAGTACTCAGCAGCTCAGGTCGTGGAGGTCTTGCTGACAGCAGTTTCAAGAGTCAAGTGAGAGATTAAGCAGGAGATGGCGATTACCTCTGCCACGTACGTGACCGTTACCGCAATGTTATCCAATGGTAATGTCCGCCGTGGTAGTATCCACCTTCCGCCATGATGACTTCCGCCAGCAGTTACGGTCATTTCCTATTGTCCAGTCCAGGTCAGGCAGTCGCCGTTTTAAAGCCTTTCGATGTTCAGAAAAGTTAATTTTTTATGTGTCACAATGTGGGAAATATTTCTACGGCATAACCTTCAGTTCTGGCTTTGCCTAAAGATGTATTTTTGTCCTTATTGAAGGATCAAGTTGTCATGTTGTTCTGCTAAGCTTCAGAAATCTTTGGTGGCACAGTCACCGCACTCTCGGCCATGTGCTAAATTGTTTTTAGGGCTTTTAATCACATACATTGTTTGATTTTAGTATCACATAGTCTCGCTGACATATCAGTTTTATATACATATCTTAATTGAGGCAAGGGGGTGACGTAACTAATGTGCCACTTTTACCATTGGTATGTTCTGTGTGTCATGTTTTCACTGTATCAAATGGGATATCACAGTTTTATTGTGACATATATCATGTGGCTTACAAGGGACACAATGAGTGGTAGACATTCCTTCTTGTTTTCTCTCACATAGTTACCCTGGAATGAGAAGGGTCAGACACTCTCCTGTGTCCTGCCCACTAGCAGACTTACGGATCATGGAGACTAGACATGTCTACAAATTTGCCGCCTGGATAGGCAGACAATCAAGAATCTCTGTAGTCGGTTGGATCCAGATCTGATGCCTGTCATCATTCATCTAAATAGCATACAATTCATTGTTCAAGTCATGTTAGTGCTCCACCTCCTGGCTACAGGCACCTTCCAAAATGCAGTGGCGTTAACTGCAGGGATGTCCAAGCCTATGTTCAGTCTTGTCTTGAAGTATGTACTCTCTGCAATGTTGAAAAACTTGGACAGGTACATCCAATTTCCACAACGTGAAGATTTTACCCATGTGAAAGCAGAGTTCTATGGTGTGGCACACATTCCACATGAGCAGGGAGCCATTGATGGTACCCATGTAGCCTTGGTCCCCCCACATGCCAATGAACAGGTCTATCGGTACAGGAAGATCTTCCACTACATAAATGTCTGAGTAGTTTGTTTGCAGACCTCTTCATTTCCCAAGTATATACATGGTACCCAGTCCATGATGCCTTCATCATGCGGATCAGTGCTATACCATAGCTGATGACAAAACAGTACCCGGAGAGGGCCTGGCTGGTTGGTACATTGCATATGTCATGTGTGTTTGTATGCGATGTCTGCTGCAAAATGTGATGATGCCCTGGACTCATGTTTCTACACGTCACAATTCCTTACAGGGGACTGTACCCAAACCATCCTTAATTGTTGACACGAGTGAGGAACCCAACCACTCCAAAAGAAGTACACTTCAACGAGGCCAATGGAAGGACATGGTGTGTCCTGGAGCAGACCTTTGATCTCCTGAAGGCAAGATTCCACTGCATCAAAGAGTCTTGTGGAGCCCTTTTCTACTCACCAGCTAAAGTGTGTCAGATCATTGTGGCCTGCTACATGCTCCACAACCTTGCCCTGAGGTGACAGATCTCATACATCCCAGATGAGGGGGAGCCAGTTGTTCCACCTTGTGAGAATGCAGAAATGCCAATTGAGGATGACAGCGATGAGGATGAAGGTGGAGACATGCGGGCAGATCTCACCAATTAGTACTTCACCAGAGTGTAAGTATGTGATGCTCTGTAACTTCACTGACTCCGTGGGTTAGTGTGGGGATCAGGATTGGTTAAGAATGGTCTCTGTGTGACCATCAGACAGGTCATTTGATGCTTTGCAGTATAGAGATCAGGTTTGCAGGCAAGTTTAGACTTGGAGTTGTGACTCTCGTGACGATCTCCTTCGTTTGGGGATGTTAAAATGCACAATCTGGGAAACAACAATATTTGGAACATATTTTTTCTAGCTCATATAAGCCTTTACCTGACTAAACTTGTTTACCACTTCCCCCTTCCAGGTCTCTTCACAATGCCATCCGTATGTAGGCATTTCAGGATTGTCAGTGGCTGGTGGCTTTAGCTGGTCTGACATTTGAAATGGACATGGATTGATCCAAGTACATATTTTTTGGGGTGTATGAGTCCCATGCACAGGCTGTCAGGACAATGGGATGTCAGCGACCTGTGCTACACAATAGACCTATTTGCCACGGTATGTGGGTTCAATAGTGTCATGTGTGTGATCATGTGTCTTTGAAACGCAATCCATTAACTCAAGATTCACACTGTATTGACAATGATCCTGTTTGACTTGTTTGTAGCTGCCATTGTGTTCCCTCATTGCACTGGTTAGCAGTGGCAAAGTGTCCAGAGTCCTAAAGCCAGCAAAAATGAGGTCAGAAAAAGAAGAGGAAGACGGTAAAAAGTTTGGGGTGCCTTCAGAGAAGCCATTTTCCAACACCCAACATGACACTACCTGTGACATGTCCCCCCTCACATTTCCTTCTTATTAGTTAATCATGAGTTTGAAATATGTTTCAGGTTAAACTACTCACATAGATGAAAAATAACTATCATACATAGATAATGTATTAGTTGTGTTTATTTTCATGCGCACAGGAGGTTAGGATAAATGTGAGCAAAAAAATAAAGTTCAAACAGTGAAGGGTTCAGTCAATGTGGATGTTATCATTTGAGTAGCTGCCACAACATTTGTCCCAAGTTCAGTGTCCTACTATCCTAGAAAATTGGAAAGTGGTTGTAGAAAGGTCAATAGGGTGCATCTGAGGCACAAAAAAGTGAATCTCTCAGTTGGGGTTACTTCCTGGCAGTGGTTGTTGTCCCTAGAAGCCTCATGACACTGGCTCACACCATCCCTCCCACTCACCCTACCCCCATGTGCCTACGCCCTTGGTACAGTTTGCCCACTGCCACTGGTGCCAGGTCCAGGTTTTTCGAGTTGTGACTCCGGTATCTGGACTGGGGGCACATGATGGCTGTTACTGTACTTGGGACACAGGTTTGGGGGTGACAGGTTACCTGGGATGAACATACAACAGGATTGGGAGGAGTTGATGTGGGAAGGGTTAGGCTGACAGTTGTCATCTGACCAGGTTGCCCAGATGGACTAGAGCCATCCCCCTTTAGGAGTGCTCTCCTCACTGAGGGCTTCATCCAGGGGGGAACGTGGCTGTCTCAGGAGTGCTTTCCATGGTCCTAATAAAGATAGACATGTAGCACTGATTTTGCCAGGTAGATATGCTTTGGGTCATATGCAGATTTGGTTTGCTTGATCCCCTTATGTGACAGTGACTCATGCTTTCAATTGTGAAGACCTGACATTTGGGGGACAGACAATTCCTTTTTAAGTCACCTTGCTACAGGATGTTAGAGTTTCTTGGCACTTAGATGTCTGTTCATTGACTCATATCTCGGCAGCAGTGGAGCATTATATGTTTCATCATACCTCCCAGTTAGCAGTACTTGATTGTTGAGTAAATAGACAGCTGCATAATGTCATGTGCACAGTGACCTAGCCATCAGCTTTGGAGTAATCATTCTACATGTCCATATGTGACAGGTTACACCAATTACAGCACACTGCATATATGTGAGACCCCCCAGGTGAGTAAAGTCCGATATATGATGGGAGGTAGAAGGGACAGAGTAGCAGAGGGCACAGTTGTAGCTGTGAGGGGTATGTCAGTGGCAGCTCCCCTTGGCATTCCTGTCAATAGCTGTATTATGCCAACAGACTTTACAGTCAATATCCCGCTAGGTGAGTACATTTATATAGATAATCGGAGGTAGAAGGGACAGAGTAGCAGAGGACACAGCTGTAGCTGTGTATTAGTGGTATTGTACTATCAGGTGTCCATAGCATTGCTGTCATTCCAATAGACTATACAATTGTGGACCATTCAGGTGAGTATACTCCATTGTTTAGTTTACATGCAAAGCTATTTTCATTATGGTCCAATGTTCTGGTTTTCTTAATGGTAGAACAGTGCCTGCTGCGGGAGGGGATGGGAGCCATGGGGGCAGCTCCGCCGACACCACACCGCCAACAGAACACTGCCACGGCGAATCACAGGACGTGATTCGCTGGGCGGTGTTCTGTTGGCGTGGTGGTGGAGGTGGAGCAACCTCCACTTCCCCGCCGCCCGCCAGTATGGCTGTTGGCGGCTCTCCGTCAGTAAAGGGACGGAGAGCTGCCAACGGTCATAATAGGCCGAGCGGCAAACCGCCTGCACTGGCGGTCTTCCGCACAGCGGTCCCTCGGCGGTCTTTAAAAAAGACCGCTGAGGTCAAAATGACCCCCATAATTTGTTACACAGCCCAATATGTTAGTTAACAGAAACTTTAACCTACAACTCCTTATAGTCTTCTGTTACAGGTAAAATTTAAAAAAGGCAATGTGTATGCCTTTTTATATCCACAATATTTCAACATAAATTTTTGCCTATAATAATTACACCATCACCTTTGCTTTTCAACACAAAGGCCCTCATTATGACATTGGCGGTAAATCCCACTTACCGCCATGCTGACTGCCACCAACATACCGCCGCGGATATCCGCTAACCATGTTATGAAACACACACGCAAATCAGTCACTATACAGCAACACACACAAATTCGCCACCCCAAAGGTCAGTGATAAACTGGCGGTATCAAAACCCACACCATTACACCAACAGAACAACGCCCACAATATTATGACCCACGAATCACCACAGCGGACATTCAATGGTGGTAAACCATTGGCGGTACATACTGCCGCGCTCAAAATACACACACTCAAACAAAACAGCACCACATTGGACAATTCAAGATACACACACCTGACACCCATACACACATCAAACCCACACCACTATAAAACACCCACCCACAATACCCACAACTCTTTATGAATACAAACCATTGGCACCAGAGAGAGACAGCAAGACCATTCACACAACCAGAGCCACATTGCACCATCACCTATACACCACCCACACACCTTACATCACACATCCGAACACATCATCCTACATATCCTTAACCACACCACTCACACGACACCCATGGTACCACAACACCCCAGATACTCTGAGGAGGAGTTAAGGGTCATGGTTGAGGAAATCATCTGGGTAGAGCCACAGCTATTTGGAGTACAGGTGCAGCAGATATCCATTCCTAGGAAGATAGAGCTATGGTGGAGAATCGTGGACAGGGTCAACGCCGTGGGACAGCACCCCAGAGCAAGGGATGACATCAGGAAGAGGTGGAACGACCTATGGGGGAGGGTACGTTCCATTGTAGCAAGACACCTTCTCGCAGTACAGAGGACTGGCGGTGGACCCCTCTTCTCCCCCACTACTAACAACATGGGAGGAGCAAGTCTTGGCAATCATGCATCCTGAGGGCCTGGCCGCAGTAGCAGGAGGACTGGACTCTGGTAAGTCAACTCTCTATTACTATCACCCCCCCCACCTGCATGCCATCACATACCCCCACCCGCACCCTTACTCCCATGACTCCACTACCTCCCACACACCCCACCATCACAACCCACTCATTCCAATGCCAAGTGCTGCATGCCATACCAATGCAAGGTGACCACTCACAGCCCTGCATGGACACCTATCCCTACAGCATGCACACTAGAGACAATCAGTTAGCCCACCAAATAACAACTCACACAAGGCAAAGCTGCCAGGGCAATAATAACCATAGAGGTCAACCCACCCATGCACAGCATGTCACACACAGAAACAATAACACTGCATTTACATCCACACAGGTATTCCAGCCAATATCACAGGAGAAGAGGTGCCAGCCACATCCAGTCCCCCCCACAGAAGAGGCCCACAGTGATGAAAGCAGCTCTGGTCGCCTGGATCTGGATGACCAACCTGGCCCATCAGGGACCTCCGGACAGTCGGTTACCTAGGCAGAGTCTCACATCACCACAGAGCCTCCCCCTCAGGAAACACCACAACAGCACCCACTCAGCTGGCCCATACCTCTGTCCCCAGGACACGTCAATCAGCAGTGTGTCCACCACTTCAGGGACCCCAAGGCACCCACAAACCCAGGACAATCAGGTACCTGGGGTCAGTAGCAGTGGGCACACGGTTCAGGGGACAGAGGCACAGGACAACAGGGAAGCTGGGAGGGCTGCTGTTCGCCAGGGGAAGGACAGGCCCAGGGAACCAACTCTCCAGGAGGCGCTCACCACGATCCTGGGAGCATACCAACATTCCCAGGATACGCTGGGACAGATACTGGACAAGATGCAGGAGAACATGCGGCTGCAGGATGGACAGTACCTGGGGATCAGGGAGAACTTGAAGTACATTAACACCACCCTGGTCTCAATTGCAGAGGTGCTAGCAGACATGGCCAAAAGTATGAGAGAGGCAGTTGCACACCAGCGGGCCCCTGACACTACCCAGACTACTGAACAGCCCTCCACCACAAAGGTCAGCCACAATTGTGTCAGACCTTCTTGGGTGGGTAGCACGGGATCCACCTGTTAGATGGATGCACCGAAACCTGGCTTTCAGGAGGCCGAAGGTACTTTCAATAATCATTCTTGTTCGCCCATGTGCCTCATTGTAACGTTCCTCAGCCCTTCACCTGGGATTTCTCACAGTTGTCAGTAGCCATGATAGATTAGGGTAACCAGTGTCATCTGCAAATATTGAGGGACAACTGTTAGCCACACACTAACCCTTATGTCCCACATCATACCCATACACCAACATCCACTGGGTGAGAACCAGGGCTCACCTATTAGCCACACACTGTGCCTCTGGAGTTGGCCCATCACATTTGGGATGCTGCTATTCTTCAGGATAAAACCACCATGCACTGACCCATTGACTTGGGAGATGTACTGGTCCGCCAAACACACCATCTGCACATTCATTGAGTGATAACTTTTTAAATTTCTGAAGACCTGTTCATTTTGCCAGGGGGGGGGGGCAATGCAATATTTGTCCCATCAATCGCACCAATGATGTTGGAGATATGTCCCATTGCATCGAATTCAGCCTTCACTGTGGCCAAATCCTCCTCCTGGGAGAAAACAATGTGGCTGCACATCTTTAATCAGGGCAGACACCACTCTGGTCAGCACTATTGAGAAAATTGGATGTGACATCCCGGCTGCCCAACCCACTGTCACTTGGAAAGAACCTGTTGCCAAAAAAAGGAGCACTGATTGCACTTTCACAAGAGGGGGGATCTCAGTGGGGTGACGGATAGCAGATATCAGGTCAGGCTTCTAGGAAGGTAGCCTCTTTCTAGCCTTGTTACCCTCACTTTTGGCCTGTTTGTGACTAAATGTCAGGGTGTTTTTACTGTCTCACTGGGATCCTGCTAGCCAAGACCCCAGTGCTCATAGTGGAAACCCTATTTGTCAGTGTGTTTGATATGTGGCACTGGGACCCTGGTAGCCAGGACCCCAGTGCTCATAGTTTGTGGCCAATGTGTGTTCCCTGGGTGGTGCCCAACTGTATCACTGAGACCCTGCTAACCAGAACCTCAGTGTTTATGCTCTCCCTGCTTTTAAAATTGTCACTGCAGGCTACTGACTAATTTTACCAATTCTGATTGGCACACTGGAACACCCTTATAGTCCCTTAGCATATGGTACCTAGGTACCCAGGGTATCGGGGTCCCAGGAGATCCCTATGGGCTGCAGCATTTCTTTTGCCACCCATAGAGAGCTCAGACAATTCTTACACAGGACTGCCACTGCAGCCTCAGTGAAATAATGTCCACGTTATTTCACAGCCATTTTACACTGCACATAAGTAATTTATAAGTCACCTACATGTCTAACCCTCACTTAGTGAATGTTAGGTGCAAAGTTACTAAGTGTGAGGGCACCCTGGCACTAGCCATGGTGCCCCCACATTGTTCAGGACAATTTCCCCAGACTTTGTGAGTGCGGGGACACCATTTCACGCATGAACTACATATAGGTCAATACCTATGTGTAGCGTCACAATGGTAACTCCGAACATGGCCATGTAACATGTCTAGGATCATGGAATTGTCCCCCCAACATCATTCTGGTATTGGGGGGACAATCCAAGCATACCCGGGGCTCCAGCTTGGGCGGTGATCTCTGTTGGGCACCAAGCCAGTGTGAATGCCCTCCAGAAATGCATTTGTCTGTTGCATTTGGGCTCCCAGCCCCTGGATGGCATTCACAATGGTTGACTGTCCAAACAGAGATGGATCTCAGGAGGTTAATAGCCTCCTCACTCAGGGCAGCAGGGCTAACTGGGGCAGGGCCTGAGGTGCCTGGGGCGAAGGAGATGTCCACCCAGGCACAGGCAAGTTGATGAGGGGCTGCTGGGAGGGCGGTGCCGGTTTGGGGGTGGTGGCTGTACCTGTAGCTGGTGTGGGCAGAGAGGTGTCCACCACCACCAGGGAGCTTCCATCGGAGGAGGTATCCATGTCCGATCTGTCTACTCCAGTCTCCGCCATGATGCTCCCCTCACCCTCCATCCCACTGGTGCCCTCAGCGTCTGTGGACTCAGCCTCCTGGGTCCTGTGGGATGCAGCTCCCTCCGTCGCCGGTGCCTCTGCTCCTCCGCCAGATGATTCTAATGCACATAAGGACAGGATGACAAAACAAAAAGGGGGAGGGAGAGACAAAGGATACACTTGGTCAATGGCGGCACCAACACCACCATTGGTGTACACAACACACTCACACACAAGGAAGAGCCCTATGAACTAGGCAATACACAACCAATTAGAATGCTAGTCACCAGGCCATGTGTAGGGACAGAGACCGCCAACTGCAGCATACCTGGGACCCACACAGCCCTGCCCAGAAGTGGATGCCTACTAGCTAGGTTGGAAAATTTCACATCAGAGCCTGCCCAACATGGGACCTACTCTGCAATGTCAGGCCTGGCCTGGGGGCACCCACAGGCCCACATACCCCACCCGGATACCACCCCACCAGGCGTAAGTAGTAATGAAGGACACTGTACTCAACCCCTTGTTGCTGCTCCTGATGCCCCTAAGGCCCATCCAGCTCCGGATAGGCCACCGCCAGTATGCGGGACATCAGGGGGGGTCAGGGTTCGATGGGCACCCCTTCCTCATTGGGAGGCCATCCCCTGCTGGGCCTCTGCCGTTTTCCATGCCCAGCATCTCAGGTTTTCCCACTGTTTCCGACAGTGTGTGCTCTGCTTGCCGTAGACCTCCAGGGTCCACACGTCCTTGGCTATGGCATGCCATATACCCGTCTTCTGATGGATGCTGACCTGCAGAGGAAAGAGACACAGGGAAAGGTATTAGTCAGACCATTCTGCCTGTTACACTCATGGCCCACCATGCCCCTTACCATCCCCATTAGCACAGACATGCCCCAGCATACAAGTTACACTCTGCCCAAGGACCATCCACCAACACCCGCCCTACACGAGGCCTTCACACAAACCACTCCATGCATTCATGCCCCATGCATCATACTCACATTGTACTCACCTGTTGGTTTGGAGGCCCATGCAGAAGTCGGTACTGGGGTAGGACCCCATCCATCAGTCTCTCCAACTCCGCCGTGGGGAAAGCAGGGGCAATTTCCCCATTCACATGAGCCTTGGTAGGTTCCCGACACAGGTCACAGCAGCATTTGCAGTGTAGGTCCTCTACTGCTGAAGGTCAGGTAGCAAGTGAGTGAACAGATACAAAATGGTGGGGACGCCTGCGGCGGTGCATACCGTCACTGCCGGCGTACATCACCATTGGCCACTGTACCCCATAGGGCCCAATGATAACCAATGAGGAGTTGCACGGCGGTTCCCGACCGCCTCCTGCAGCAGCTCACAACGTCAGCGGAATTACCTTATTTCCACCTGTCCCTCCATACAGGACAGGCAGACGCAATTTCAGGGGTGGGCAGGACATGGATCCTAACTGCATCACAGTTCACAATTTCACAATCTGGACATATGCCACCAAAATATTGTAATAATCACAATATGCATAGTACTGTAGTGGTTACAATGTTCTGATAATGACCAGCTGCTCACTCTTTTGCCCAATAGATTGCAACCGCTGTGGATGAATAGGAGATGGAGACAAACCCCTGCGTACAGACCCCTTGTGGACTTGGCAACAATGGAGGACAGGCAAATTATCCTCACCTACATACTTGACAGGGCCACACTCACAGAGCTGTGTGCCCAACTGGAGCCTTGCAGGAGGCTGACCTGGCTTATAGTGGGTACTTTTTGCTACTTACACCGTGTGCCAGGTCCAGTTATCCCTTTTTAGTAGATTAGTAGTGTTCTAGCAGCTTAGGCTGATAGAGGTAGCTATAGTAGAGCAGCTTAAGCTGAACTAGGAGACATGCAAAGCTCCTACTATACCACTTGTATCATATAGCACTATATCATAAGAAACACAAACTCAGAGGTACTCAAAATAAAGGTACTTTATTTTAGTGACAATATGCCCAAAGTATCTCAGAGGATATACTCCCTTAGGAGGTAAGTAAAATACACAAAATATACACACAAACCAAAATCAGGTAAGTAAAACACTTAGAAAAGTAGTACAAATACTGTAGAAGACAATAGAATGCAATAGGAGACAATAGGCCTAGGGGCAACACAAACCATATACTCCAAAAGTGGAATGCGAACCACAAATGGACCCCAGGCCTAGTGTAGTGTGTAGAGGGTCGCTGGGAGTGTAAGAAAACACTAAGGGTGTCCAAGACACCCCACCCTAAGACCCTAAAAAGTAGGAGTAAATTTACCCTACTACCCCAGTAAAGTCAAGATAGGGGATTCTGCAAAGACAGAAACTGACTGCAAAGCACTGAATACGGATTCCTGGACCTGAGGACCTATACAGGAAGTGGGCCAAGTCCAAGAGTAACGGAATTGTCCAGGGGGGCGGGAGCCCAATAAACCCCGGATGAAGGTGCAAAAGGCCTGCCTCTTGGTGGAAGAAGCCAAAGATTCTGCAATAACGGAAGGTGCCAGGAACTTCTCCTTTGGTCAGAAGGTGTCCCACGGTGTGCTCGAGGATTCAGAGTTGTTTCCACGCAGAAGGACCACAAACAAGCCTTGCTAGCTACAAGAGTTGCGATTTAAGGTTTTGGGTGCTGCCAGGGTTCAGGAAGGACCAGGAGGTCTCCCCTTGCGGGAGGAGACAGAGGGGGCTCTCAGCACCATACAAAAGTAGGCAGCACCCGCAGAAGCACCTGAACAGGCGTTCAGGAAACCTGAGTAGGGCAGTCGTCTCAGCGCAACAAAAGAGGGTCCACGAAGTCAGAGGTCAACTCAGCAAGTTGGGCAATGCAGGGCGGAATGCTGGGGACCTGGGCTGTGCTGTGCATAAAGGAAGTCTTGCAAAAGTGCACAGAAGGCCTAGCAGCTGCAGATCATGCTGTACACAGGATTACTGTCTGGTGTGGGGAGGCAAGGACTTACCTCCACCAAATTTGGACAGAAGGACCACTGGACTGTTGAGGTTCACTAGGATCCAGCTCCTGTGTTCCAGGGGCCACGCTTCGCAAGATGAGAGGGGACCCAGAGGACCAGTGATGCAGAAGTTTGGTGCCTGCGTTAGCAGGGGGAAGATTCCGTCTACCCACGGGAGATTTCTTCTTGGCTTCCAGTGCAGGGTGAAGGCAGACAGCCCTCAGAGCATGCACCACCAGGAAACAGTTGAGAAAGCCAGCAGGATTAGGCGCTACAATGTTGCTGGTAGTCTTCTTGCTACTTTGTCGCGGTTTTGCAGGCGTCCTGGAGTAGACAGCGGTCGATCCTTGGCAGAAGTCGAAGAGAGAAGTGCAGAGGAACTCTGGTGAGCTCTTGCATTCGTTATCTGATGAGAAACCCACAGGAGAGACCCTAAATAGCCCTCAGAGGAGGATTGGCTACCTAACCAGGTAAGAGCCTATCAGGAGGGGTCTCTGACGTCACCTGCTGGCACTTGCCACTCAGAGGTCTCCATTGTGCATTCAAGATGGGAGAGGTATGGGACACACTGGAGGAGCTCTGGGCAACACCCCTGGGTTGGTGATGGACGGGGGAGTGGTCACTCCCCTTTCCTTTGTCCAGTTTCACGCCAGAGCAGGGGCTGGGAGATCCCTGAACCGGTGTAGACTGGTTTAGGCAAGGAGGGCACCATCTGTGCCCTTCAAAGCATTTCCAGAGGCCAGGAGAGGCTACTCCTCTCAGGCCCTTAAGACCTATTTCCAAAGGGAGAGGGTGCAACATCCTCTCTCAGAGGAAATCCTTTGTTCTGCCTTCCTGGGACTGGGCTGCCCAGGCCTAAGGGGGGTAGAAACCTGTCTGATGGTTGGCAGCAGCACCACCCTCACTCCTCCAACTTCCTCTACCCAATCCCATTCCCCTCAACCCCAACCTATCCCAAGCAAACAGGCAGATGAGCATGGACACAAGACAACACACAAAAGTGGCACAGGCACTCACAAGCACTCCACAGCATCCCACAGGCACTCACACAAACACCATCCAGATGCAGACATACCAACATCCACTGCCTCCACTGTGGCCCACTCCTCCTCATCCTCCACCTCCCTCCCAGTTGTGTCTCCACTAACATCTGCATGCACTACTTCCTCATCCGCCACCACCATCACCAGCACACTTATCAGAACACACACCTCACTGGCAGTCACCACCCTACATCCATGTACACGTCCCCTGTGTCCTCTCCCACTGTGTCTGTGCCCCCTCCTCCCAAAGTACACAAACGCAAGCACTCAGACACTCAACAGCCATCCACCTCACAAAAGCATCCAGCCCATGCACCTGCATCCAAACGCAGAAGACTGACACCTCCTACAGCCACTCCCTCTTCCTCCACTCCTAGACCTTCTCCCTCTTCCTTCCCTAATGTCCCTAAGACGCTCTTCCTCTCCACCATTGACCTCTTCCCTATCCCTCCTCCCCCCGCCCTTCACGTCAGGCCAGGTCAATGCCCAGGCAAGCACCTCAGCCACCCAGTCCATGGTTACAGTAGTGTCCCTAGCAACTCCATGGGAAAGGATCCCGGCCACCAGCCAGCCATACTTAAAAGGTGCCTGCTGCAAGTGCTGCAAGGAAGGGCAAGGAGCCAGTCCCAGCTGCAGGAAGGAAGGGCAAGGAGCCAGCTCCAGCTGCAGGAAGGAAGGGCAAGGAGCCACTCCCAGCTGCAGGAAGGAAGGGCAAGGAGCCAGCTGAAGCTGCAGGAAGGAAGGGCAAGGAGCTAGCTCCAGCTGCAGGAAGGAAGGGCAAGGAGCCACTTCCAGGTGCTGCCAAAAGGAGCAAGGAGCCATCCCCAGCTGCTGGCAGGAAGGGCAAGAGGCCTGCACCAGCAGGCAGTAAAGACAAGGGGCCTGGTGCTAGGAATCTGTCAGAGCCCATACCACCAACCATGGTGGTTCAGCTGTCCGGGGCTGAAGGGGATGGGCTGGGGACTCCCCCCACCACTACCAGCAGCAGCAGCACCACTGACACCACTGAACAGCCGTCACCACCGGCAGACATTCTGTAAACCTGCCTCCATGGGCTGTTGTGAGGCCTGCCCCTTGCAAATCCTGGGGGTATGACACCCAGCTGAGAGACTGTGAACTTGCACTCCCCAAGATCTGCATCACAGGGCACAATGCCCCCTCCAGAACCAGTGGAGATGCCATCCACTCACCCCATCATCCCCAGGATGAAGCTCACTGAGCACGATGTCCCCTCCAGAACCAGTGGAGGTGCCATCCATTCACCGCATCCACCACAGGATGAAGTTCACTGGGCACGATGCCCCCTCCAGAATCAGTGGAGAAGTGGAGATGCCATCCACTCACCCCATCTTCCCCAGGATGAAGCTCACTGGGCACTATGCCCCCTCCAATTCCAGTGGAGATGCCATCCACTTGAGAGACTGTGGCCTTGTACTCCCCAGGACCAAGCACCGGGCATGTTGCCCTCTCCAGGACCAGTGGCGTTATACCATCTGCCGGCTCAGGTGCTCCCCCGTTCCCCGTCCCCCTGAGGTGCCTGCCTATTTTTGACCTGATGTCCCTGCAGTGTTCTCTCCGTGTTGTTGCAGGAGTGACGTGGGGCTTTGGACTTTGTAATGCGGCACTGTGGCCCACGAACATTGAGAACTGGGCAGTATCCCTTCATTTGTAAATATGTATATACTTTTTGATTTGGATGCACGTATTGCTACTATTTTATCTTATTACACTTACCTTTATCTATTGGAGTTGTGCTTGCATTATTCCTGAGGGGTAGGGGGTAAATATGTTATGTTACTGCATCTGCTTGTGTGTATGGTGTTGGGGGTGGGGGTGTTGCATGTTGCATGTGTGTGTCACTCTCTTTTTCCTCCCCCCTCCCCTGTGTGCTAGGTGCCTGTACTCACTTTGGTCGCCTTCAACGTCGTTGGTGTTCGTAGTGGAGCAGGATGTAAATCAACATTGGGAATATGTGCATCCCGGGCTCCATTGTGTCGTGGTTCTTCCCTGAGTCTCCACAGGTGAGTCCTTTGACTTCTGAGATCTGTTTCTGTCAGTCTTTTGATGTTGTTGGTTCCGCCCCAGAAAAGGTGGCGGTTGCCTGTGTCTCAATACATTGTGCGGAACATTGGCTTCTGTCTGGCTGTAGGCGGTTACCACCATGGTGCCTGTTGATTCCACCCTGTCGGTCGGTGTGTTAAAGTGGCTGTCTGACTGAGCTCTTTCCACCATCGTCATAATTTGGTGGTATTTACTGCCAGCCTGTTGGCAGTATTTCAGCCACTTTATCATCAACCGCCAGGGTTGTAATGAGGGCCAAAGTATTCATTTTCATCTATATTGAGGATTAGCCTCACAAAAGCTCTGATACATTCATTGATTTAATTGAGTTCAAATATACATCTCTTCCAAATACCATGCACATAATCATTGGATAATCGTGTTCATTGTGTTTGACAACACATTATTGTTTGTAAACATGTTATGCACATACAATGCACATAATATAAGATTTGCACATACAAAGACATTAGTATTAGCCAGTATTAAAGCCCACATTGCATAGGTTCAACTAGTCAGTAAATGTTTCATGAAAGCAGAATGCAAATGTTTGCATCAGTACATCATAACCTATGTAACATACACAATATGGATTTGATTCACCACTGATTTGTTTGAGCGACAGAAGGTGAAAGTGTGAAGCAACCTATATCATAAATGTGTATGATCCATTTCAATGTTTAATTTTAGACTGATAAATTAAATTTGCAAATTACAGTACATCAATTTTCAAAATCTACAATTGTCACTTCTCACCTTAAACTTATGGAACATATATCTTGCTCATCAAAGGTGCACAACTCTTTTGAGTAACAACCATGCACAAACAGAAAAACCTCATCATGGATAACTATTGTCAGTGTCCAATTTCAAAACTCACACATTAATGATCTCCCACAATTGTCTTTCACCTTTGTGGAAGTTATAACCAACAATTTATTTAGGTATATTTACTAATTACCTTCATAAGAAGAAGTTGACTATTAGATATTGTCTCAGATCATTATCCTTTTCATCACCATTGTAATCTTCATTTTGCAATTCATCACCATCACCCTATGCCACTTCATTATTGTCATCATCTGGGATGAAAGGGATGTTTCGTCACTGGGTAATGTGGAGCAGCATATAACTTAAAATTGTTATTTGACATATCTTTTCAGGTAAGTAGAGGAGGGCTCCACCAGACCTATCCAGATGGTGAAATCTTGCTTTCAGAAGCCCAAAAGCCCACTCCACAGGCCTCCTAGTTCTACCATGAGCCTCAGTGAAGTGGACTCCCCTTGGTGTTGCTGGATTTCTCTGAGAGGGTAACAACCTAAACAAATCCTAAAACATATCACATATAAATTTAATAATATCTACATTTCATATTAGAAGCTTAGGATGACAAGTTTAAAAGTTGTGTTCATACATTTCAACATATTACTCATAAACATGCCAGGCCCTCACATTTCCAAGATGTGCCAATTGCTGTTGCATGCAGCTACTGCATAACACAAATGAATCAGGAGTGGATCAAGGAACATGTGCACAGACACTTGTGATGTAAAGATCTGGAATGCAAAGAACTTGCACGTTTATAGAACAGAAGTTTTTCCTGTTGCAGTAGACTTGTTGTTTGTTGCGTGGTGGAACCAAAGCAATGTGTGTTCCATCAATGGCAACAACCACATGCATTAGGCCACCAAATAAATAAAAGTTGGTCTTTATGGTGTTGATTTCATTGGAAATTGAATAAAACCCATCGTGTGGCTCATCATCACAGTCAGGAATTCCTGTTGCATACCACTGAAAGTTGATTGTGATATGCCATTATTCTCTCCTAATGTGTATTGAAAATATGCAGTGCCCGCAAATGTAGCACAGCCATACTTTTAAATGGTGGTGTGATAGCCATTGGAGTTTACAATCTGTAAGTGGTAGTATATTCAAATAAAGGAATAAACAAGACTACACCTCCAAGAATGCAGTGTTGAAACATGCTCTGGCAATGAACATCAGGCATTGACCAAGGAAACTTTGAAACTATGTATTGCAGATTTGTTTTTTTTAATAAAAAATCTTCAGTGGAGTTTTTTTAAACCACATACAATATAGATATAATGTACACTACTCCTATTCCATATTTATAGAGATAACACAGGTAAGTGATACGTTACAGTAATTCAGACACATAATTCACCATTTTAGATATATCTTGTGAGCTTTCTAACAAGCTACACATGGGCCATCCTAAAATGGTGGTGGCCTGACTTCCCCATCATGACAAAATGGGCATTGTATGTCTACTGGGTGTTCCATTGGTCAATGATGTACACACCCATGGATTAAAAAGGTGTGAGAGATTATACACTATCCAATGGTCGGTGTAGGCATCTGTTGAGGTATGTGTATGTTGCAGAGATGTTCACATTTCTGTCATAGTTTCTCACTTACCTCAATCTTTTTAGAGTACAGACCTTCTCCAAAATTGCTGCTCCACAAACTCTGCGAGCTTCCATGGCAAACAATAATGGAGAAAAGGCCCCACACATCACACCAGAGGAGATGGAGATACTTACTGATGAGGTGCTGTCCCAGTAGAGTCAGCTGTATGTCTTGCCAGAGCAACATGTACACAATGTAGAAAATATTATTTATGTGATATCAAATGTATTATTCTTTTCCAACTTGTGTTAATGATAAATTGTGTGTATGTACCAAATGTTAAATAAGGTTTAGACCAATAGTATGGGTAATAATCTTGGATTATTTTGCTAAGAGACAAAAGGGTTCATTATGACCCTGGCGGTAGGCAATAATGTGGCAGTAGTACCGCCAACAGGCTGGCGGTACATACAGCCACATTATGACATTTGCAGGTTGGCTGCAGCCAACCATCCAATTTAAAATTCCTACTGCCATGTCGGTAGCAGCTGCCGGGCAGGAGATAACAATCTCCAGCCTGGCAGCCGCTATTGCACTGGGGGCAGCATTTTGAGCCTGCCTACTGCTGTGGTTTTCATGGCGATCGCAATGCCATGAAAACCTTGGTGGTAGGCCCTACCAGTGACAGGGAATTGCTTCCCTGTCACTGGTGGAAGGCTCACCCACCCCACCAAATGCTTCCCAGACACCCCCCACCACCCCCTCTATCAACTCTCCCCCGTTCCGATCCCCCATTCCCCATTCACGCAGACCTGCACCACGTATACACACACTCACTCACACTGGCATACATGCATTCATTCACGCATGCATCCATTCATTCTCACACACATCTGTACACACATTCACAATGACACGCAGACACGCATTCACATTTCCATTTGTACATGCATTCTCACACATGCATTCACCCATGCAAACAACACTACACACACAGTTGCATTCATGCACACAACCCCACCCCACACACACAACACCCTCCACCCCTCCCCAATCGGAAGCCCAAATTACCTGCATTCAGGTGGTCTTTTGGCAGGGAACGGGATGGGGCGCTGCTACTGCCAGCAGAACACCTCCAGGCCGTATCATGTGTCATGATACGGCTGGCAGCGGTCTACTGGCATGGCTCTGCTGGTGGTAGCAGCACCACCTTACCACCATCAGCCAGTATGGCCACAGCCGGATTTCCGCCCTTCTTGTGATGGAAGTCCGGCTGTGGTCATAATTTGGTGGACGGATGGTAGCCGCAGCAACGGTCTTTTGGTTCTGTCGCGCGGCGGTAGGCGGCTTATACTGCCATTGTCATAATTAGGACCAAAACGTTCTTTTGTAATGCTAAGTGTTTAGTCTCACAGCAACAATCTTTGTATTGATCTTTCTATCTGTGTTGAATAATGAATATGGTCCACACAACCCACACTTTGTTTTATCTTTTCTCTGGTTCAAGATCACCAAGACTATAACATCAGCTCTTGTGTCTGCAATTTTCTTTTTAGTGGAAAAGGAGTTGAAGAGAATCTATATAAAATCTAAAAGTTTGTGCCAGATTTTGTTTTTTAAAAAAAGAATGGTGTGGATCCATAAGATCCCAGTCCATGACTTAGGCCGTGATTACGAGTTGCTGGGGCGGTGGTCCCAAGTACTCCATTGAGTTGGTGGTCTTTCACCCACTCTATTATGCTGAAAGAGTGCCTGAACCACCAACTTCAGCACCACACTGTTCCCTGCATGTGAAGTGACGGATTGCAATGCTGGCTACTCGTATCCCATCACTGTCAGAACCACAGGTTCCCATTGATCAAATTATGAAAACTCAGTGGCACTGGCGGTCTCTTTGCGGTGGTTTCCCGATGGCAGTAAGCTGTTGCGATATGCGCTCAGCAAAGCACCATAACAATGGCCATTGGATGGATATAAATACAACACACCTGATGTCCATTGTTCAAGTGGGTACACCTGGAAATCACACCATAAAACACACCCCATTCCAGACCATGATCCATTGCCAATCCACTGCAGCACAGCAATTCAGAGAAACCATATTGTTGAGGGAAGGCAGGCCTTTTTTACCCCATCCCTTTCACCAATCTCCACACATTTTGTCAGCACATTTTCTTATCCGTTTGTTTATTTTTTTTTTGCAACGTCCTTGACTTCAATTTGGGAAAATGTCACGGCCATAAAATCCACAATTTTCAGAGGCACACATATCAGTCAGAAAAGGGACATTTGGTCCAGAATAGTAGACAGAGTGAATGATGTAGGTACCACCATGCGCACACAGGAGGAAATTAGAAAGATGTGGAACAACCTGAGGGAGGAGTGCATTCTTCAGACTCCAAGCAACACCTGGAGGCCAATAGGACTGATGGTGGTTCTCTCAGCACCCCAATCAAATTATTTATGTGGGAGGAGAATGTCTTGCAGATCCTACATCATGAAGGCATGACAGGAATACCTGAGGGAATAGACTCTGTTAAGTTACATCTCAGTAACTGTCACAGTACCTCAATGTCCTGTTTTCGTCCAATTCAGCTTTTGCCATTATGTTGTCTACCTAGTTTCCTAACATGCAATCCCCAAAGTATCAGAGATGTTGCTTTGTCTGTGTCAATGGGTGTTGTTGCATATTGGTTCATATGTATCAATGTCCATCACATGTTACATGTTGTAATGGTGTCTGTAAGAGTAGTCCTACAAAAATACAATTTCAAGACACATGATACGTGTCAATATGTAAATATATTGTCCATCCCAACTGCATTTTGTGAACAGGTTTATCTCATTAAAGACAACTAGCCGCAGATTCCTTATCTGACGTCTTGTAACTTGGGGGAGAATTCTAAGATTAGGAATCTGCGGCTAGTCTGTGTCACTAACAGATGAGGCATTACCGAAGGTAAGTAACTTGTTTGTTACTCTAACCCTTTTGTAAGTGTTGGCAAGTTGAGACTGAAATGACTACAACTAGCATGAGGCCATGCTTCTACAACTACAAACAAGACAAAATTGTGACTTTTGACCATTCTCGCTTGTTTCACATATGACAACTGATGTTCATGTCTCATGGAGTGAGCAATCAACATACAATGCTCTACTCAGAGGCATTTCTGTCTACTTTTCTTTATGTTGTCCTGGTCTCCTCAGCTGAAACAATTGATGGAATTAGTGACACCATACCAAGTGTGTGACCCTAATATTTGCAAGGCATATAGTTAACTCAACACATTGGAAGTTGCAGGTGATCCATTGACTCTGCACTGCTCACATGATGACTAATGCTAAAAATACCGCCATGTTATGTGAACACATGTTTTCTATACAGCTAGGTCTTCGAATGGTCAAATACACATGATAACCCTCCAGTTAATCTACAGGTCTATGTGGAAGAGCACCTGCACAGAGCTTGGAGACAGAAGAGACACCAACTCCATCCCGGGCTCAAGCCATCAGTGATGACAACACTCCTGGTGATCTGGATGAGAGTGGCGGTCCTGGTCCATCTGGTCAGCCTGGGCAGACGGCATCAATGAGTATTGCTGGACCCTCAAAACCACCTCTTCCCCAGTTACAACACTTCAGCCAACATCATTCCCCACAACCTGTGTGCCTAGCAGAGTAACAACTATTGTTAGCCCCCCCATGCTAGATCCTGATGTGACAATCACCACTCCGTTACGGAGGAGCCAGGAACCAGTGGGAGTTGGCACGTTGGGCCAAGGACAAAGGCTCATGGTGGCTGGGATCATTGGAGGGTAACTGTGGGTGACATAGTGAGACCACTGGGGCCACTCACACTCAGGACACCATTGATCCTATCATGAGTCCCAAGGTGTGATGGGCCAGGTACTCACCAAAAGCTGGGAGGTGAAACAGCTGCAGAGGGACATACACCATGAGATGGAGGTCCATAACTCAAACATGGAATCCCTATTTGGGGTGCTGCAGGATATTGACACCTATCTGAGCAGGGCTTTTCCAGTGCCATCTACCTCTTCCTGTTGTCCAACTACATCAGGGCCAACACAATCTGCTGCATCCACAGGAAGGGAGGCCCTGCTAAAGGAAGACACACCTGCAGGCAATCCTTTCCCTGCAGCCGTGGATCCCACCTCACTGGCAAATGGGGATGTCTACTCAAATTGCCAGGAGAAGCGGATGGCAAGACCTCCAC
Organism: Pleurodeles waltl; assembly: GCF_031143425.1. NCBI lineage: Eukaryota > Metazoa > Chordata > Amphibia > Caudata > Salamandridae > Pleurodeles > Pleurodeles waltl. The sequence continues at coordinate 847,272,079 of NC_090436.1, forward strand.
CTCTAGCAGAAAGAAACCTTGAACCTAAGTTCCACCAGTGTGTGTAACACAGTCACTCTGTGGACTATTTGTGGCCAGACATACCTTTCTGATGGCAGTAGTATTTTGGAAATAGGACTCCAAACAGTTTGGCATCTAAAACTATAGTTTCAGTCACCACAACTGACTTGCTCACTTCTCAGTTTTTCTGTTTGTTTTTCACAATGTTTCTTTTCTCCTTGTTCACTTAGAAGTCCACTAGTCTGAATCTCATTGCCTGATGTAGTGTATCTCACATCTAGCAATGTATTTAGGTACTTCCACAGTAACTTGGCAATGGCTTAAATATCTATTGAATAAGCATGGATGTGTTCGATGTACACAATGTTTAGGAAAGGATCACAACCATGTCTCACCAAAACATACATACAAGCGTGTTCTCATATACCATCTTTATTCAATTGCACCATCAATAACCTGGCATTATGCTAAAAAACAGAGCAAATCATATGACAATCTGTGCCAGTGGTCGCATTTTTGTTTGCAAAGCTTCACAACATGGAAGGAGGAGATATGTATGAACATTTCCTACTAAATAGGCAAAATAAAATTAGTTTATTTAATCAGCTGGAGCCATATTGCCTAGACCATGAAGGAAATCCCTCATCAATAACACTAATGGACAAATACATGGCAGTTGTACATTTTCTGATCACAGGATCATTCCAATCCATTTTCCCAGTATCTGGTGGAATGTCACCAACAAATATCTGTGTTGTGCCACAAGCACTTTGCCCTACAATGAGAAGACACATCAATAGCTACATACACTTTACACACAATGCCGATTTAGCCAATGTGAAGAGAGAATAGCATGTTTTGGCTCCACAACAACATTTTGTTAGAGCAGGTGATGGCACACATATAGCGTTAGGACCACCACATGAGAAGGAACAAGTCCAATGGAGACCTCATAACTACCATCCTGTCACTGTGCAAGCAGTCTCTGTACAGGATTTGTACACCCAAAGTATGTGTCTGTCATAACCTGGAACAACCCATGCCCCCATTGTACTTCCAAACAACATCATATACCTACACGTCACAACTCTGAAATGTCCAAATGAAGCTGCCATTGTGAAGGTCCCTAAAACAGAACAAAACAAGAAAAGACAATTCACATAGTCATCCGCTGAAGAACACAATCTATGACAAAAATCTGAGCAAAACAAAGCAACACAAACTGAATGACTATGGCCACAATTGCAACTTCAGTGGATGGAAAAGGCTGTTCGCCGAAGTCCCGTGGTCAGGTTACTGCCAGTGCCAGGGCCCCCTGCACCCCATCTCCGCCAGCATCTACATGATGGTGCTACCACCATGTAATCGCTGGTGGAGAAGGGACTCGCAATCCCTTCATTCATGCCATGGCTTGAAAAATGCCCACTTGCCTCCTGACTCTGCTGCTATCAACACCTTCCCCATTTTTAGCTGCTGTTTGCATCCTCTGGGAGCAATCACGGCAGGCCAAGCAAGTGAGAGGGCCCATGCTTTCTCTGCAGAGGAGGAGGAGCTGCTGGCTGATGAGCTCCTTTCCCTGTATGGCCAGCTCTATGGCTCACTAAAAGAACAGGTAACTATCCTATATACATTTGTTACTTTCTTTTACCCCATAAATTCTATTCCCACAGGCTGCAATGTTCCTCCGATTTAAATTGTTAAGTTCAATTACTGGTGTACAGTTTTGTGGTCCCTGCATAGGACAATAATGTCTGGGATTGTCCAGCACTATACATTATACACTTCACATCACCATTAGGATGTGTGGGGGTGTAGAAAATCCTAGATTCCATTTGTGGTGCATGTAGACATCTATGCATGTATTCATTTCGTGGTACCTATGATGTATATTCAGATCATGCTTGCTGTGCAAACACATGCATGGCTTTTACAGCATGAGCTGTGAATGTATTCTGTACAAAGCAGTTGAGGCTGATGTTAGGTAGGTGTAAATTCCCACATATTACTCATCCTAGATCAGTGCTCGCCAAACTGTTGTCTGTGAGCTACCAATAGCTCACAGAGCACTTCCGAGTGCCACGCAGCCTTGAACTTACATATTGTATGGAAACAAGCTTACATTTATTATATTGAACTGGTGGAAATGTGGTATTCATGTGGGATTAGTATGCTCTGTCTGCAGGAAGCAAATACTGACAATGAGTTGTGCCTAGTCTGAGCCATGGGCCAAGCTTGGGCAGAGGTTGTATGTCAATACAGTTCTCTCTGACACACATTGCAGCCCTTCCATTGAGACCTACGTCTTAGCATGTAGTCTATATTATGGTTCCAGGCTCTATGGACTGTATGCATGAAGTCAATGGGCCTGGCTGTAAAGCTGACTGTACAATAATGCTCAAATAGTGTTCTCATCAAAAGCTCACAATGGTGTGTTCTGTTTCATAGTAGCTCCCCTTACAGTACATGTAAGATAGGCCAGAACTCCATGATGTTAGTGGGCTGGCTTAGTCAGTGTTGGACATGACCAGTGTTGGAAATGGTGTAGCTAGTTGGCAGTGGTTTGCACCCTGTCCAAGTAGGGACCCTCACTCTAGTCAGAATATGGGAGTCACACAGCTAAGATAACTCCTGTTAACCTCCTTGGTAGCTTTTCAGTTTGGCTAATCTCAGAGGCAATGTGTAAAGTATTTATACGCACACACACATAGTAACAAAATGAAAACACTACAAAAAGACTCCACACCATTTTAGAAAAATAGCCAATTTTTATCTGAGTAAAACAGGACCAAAATTACAAAAATCCTAACACACACGTCAAAATATCTCTTTTTAAAAGTTTAAGCAAGTCTTAATCCGTAGGAATCAATGGATGTATTTCTTTAGCACAAAGTACCTGGGATGTGTCAAAAACAAGGACGATGTGGGCCACAGGGGAGCTGAGGGGACAGAAAAGCAAAGCGATGCATTGGTTTGTTACTGCGCCGGGGAGGCTATGAGTTGATTCTTTCCTCGCAGGTGGGATGATAAATCGGTTCCTTACTGGCAGGGTAGATGATGTGTCAATTCTTTCCTCGCAGGAAAGATGATGGATTGATTTTCCGACACAAAGGCTGGTTCCTTACTGCAGTGCAGATTCGATGAAAAACTGGCGGTCAGAGATGATGCGTGGAAAAGCAAAACATGCTGTGTTGATTGGACCAGGGTGAAACTGGCACTGCATTGATTCTGCAGGCACAAAACAGGCACTGTGTCTATTCTGAAGCCTCAAGACAGGTGATGTGTTGATTCTCCATCAGTGGGGCAGGTGCTGCATTGATTCTTCAGGCTCAGCATGTTGATGCGTGGATTTTCTCCCTCAGATCACCAGCTTGCAGTTCCATAGGCCCAGGAACTAGAGTTGCCACCTCTTAGTAAGTTAAGACTCTAAGCAGAAGAGCCCAGGCACTGACAGATGAAGTCTTTGATGTCCCTGAGACTTCTTAACAGGAGGCAAATTTGGTTCAACCTCTTGGAGAGCCTTTGGAAGCAGAATGCAGAAAGCCAAGTTCAGTCCTTTCACTCCCAGGATAGAAGCAGCAAGCGACAGGCCAGCACAGTAAAGCAACAGGCAGAGTGGCAATTCCTCCATCAGCATGCAGCTCTTCTTCTGGGCAGAATGTCCTCAGTCTACAACGATTCTAACTATGTGGTGTCAGAGGTCTAGCTCTAATATCCATTTCTGTTTTTTAAGTAGGCAAACTTCAAAGAAAAGTCTTTGTAGTGCAAAGGACCCTGCCTTTCCCTGCCCTGGCCCCAGGCACACTCCACAGGGTTGGAGACTGCTTTGTGTGAGGACAGACATAGCCCCATTCAGGTGCAAGTGTCAGTTTGTCTACCCCTCTAGCTCAGGATGACCCATCAGCCTGGTGACGGGCCATCAGCATATGCAGGGCACACCCTGGCTTCCTTTTTGTGACTGTTTAGAGTGAATGCACAAATGGCCCAACTGTCATCCTGACCCAGACATGCAGAGACACAGAATGGTTAAACAAGAAAATTCACACTTTCTGAAAGTGTAATTTTCATACTCACAATTCTGAAACCAACTTCACCAAAAGCTGTTTTTTTAAATTGTGAGTCCAGAGACCAAAAAATCCATATCTCTATCTCCTCCCAATGGGAAAACTACACTTGAAAGCCAGTTCAAGGTAATTTCAATGTTACCCTACGGGAGAGACAGTCCTTTGCAATAGTGAAAAACAAATTTAACAGTATTTCACTATCAGGACATGTACAACACACCAGTAAATGTCCTACCTTTTAAATATACTGCATCTTGCCCATGGGGCTGCCTTGGGCCTACTTCAGGGGTGACTTACATGTAGTAAAAGAAAAGGTATGGGCCTGGCAAGTGGGTGCACTAGCCAGGTGGAGATGCAGTTTAAAACTACATAAACAAACGCTGCAATTCCAGCCCTGAGACTTGCTTGCAGTTCTAGTCTGCAGGTAGCACAATCAGTAGCATTTTGATTACTGGTGTACTGTACTAGGGACTTACTGGTACATCAAATATGCCAATCATGGAGAAACCAATCGCCAATACAATTTATACAGGGAGCACTTGCACCTTAGCTCTGTCCAGCAGTGGTAAAGTTTCCAGGGTCCAAAAGCCAGCAAAAACTAAATTCAGCACGGGATCAAAAACAGGAGGTCAGAAGCAAAAAGACAGGGGGAACGACATCAAGAGCTGACTGGTCTAACAACAAGGGGTGAGGATGGTCAGCAGATGACTACCAAAGTGTGCATTGATATCTTTGTAGTGCTCAGTATCAGAAAACTACACATGTTTTATGTTAACATTGATTTTTAAATTTTGCTAGATGTGGAGAAAATGTGTGACAACAAAACAGATATACAAAAAATTGCAGTGATATACTGTTTTGCCCTCTCTTGTATCCATGCAGGTCAATGCCCATCAGAAGCAGGATATCAGGAAGGCCATCACCCGGAAGGTACAGACCCTGAGAGTCTATTGTTGGCGCAGAGTCTATTGCAGGAAAAGGTGGGAGGACCTGAGGTGCTGGACCCAGAAAATCACAGAGGTCCAGCGGGGGAAGTCCTCCCAACATGGACGGGGTGTACATCACAAACTGCCCCCCCAATGTCCCGCATACTGGCCTATCTGGACCTGGATGGGCAGATGAGGGCCCAACAGCAGCTGCAAGGGGATGAGTCCTGGCCATGGTTATACATCTTCCATTGGCAACTTTTTTTGTTGCATAGAGGCATTTCCCCAACAACACTGGTGGCAACCCATGTCCAACACACAAGAACAGTTTGGAATTGTGTAGGTCTGGTAGTAGGTGCATGATAATATTCTTTGCCTATTGTCTTTATGACCTGCAACCCTGTAGAGTCCAGTCCACTACCAATCTGCTGTTTTCAGCAGACACATGATTGAGTAAGGTAAAGAATCTCCTCATTTTATTTGATGTTATCTAACAGGCCACTTGTCTTCATTGTGTCCGGAGTGATGCTCCCTCACTACTGTGTCTCATGTGATTGTGGCCCTATTTCATGTCACTTATCATACAGTGCACTTTTGCTTCAGTGACTGGACAACATTTCCCATTGGTAAATTGGGATTCTACAGTAACATGAGTGTGCAATCGCCACTGGTGCCATCAACATTAGTGCCTACCTGTTGCCCAGTGTCTATTTCCTTAGTGTTGTTTCATCTACAATACTGTTTCAAGAATCATTCACTGACAGATGACATGCATCAGGGAGTGAGATGTTGTAATCTAGGGATCACATGTGAGCATCTACACTCAGTCCTACAAGGCAATTGGTGTTTGCAATACAAAATGATGCAGTGATGTGCCATCCCATTAGGACTGAAGTGAATGTACCTCTTCATGTCATAGGTATTCACTCACACACAACAAGCTTCAAAGGTGTATTAGCTTTTAGGAGTGCAATCTAAGAATGCTGGTGTCACCAGTACCAAGCACAATCAGGGATGTTCATGGGGCCATGTGAACTGTTATGGTGTGTGCATTTGTAGTATATATCTCAAATAATTTTACCATGAAGGTCTCCAAGTTACTTCTCTATGCTACATGTGATATGTGGCTAAACTACTTGAGTACAGCTTTCATTTGACTATTTAGTCATTGGACATATGAGGTAGTTTCTGAGACAAATGACATCAGTGTGAAATGAGCCTTTCCGTGTGACAGGATTTCTTCTACAGCACATATTGCAGCTGCACTGCTTTATTACTTGACCATCATCACAACATGACCTTGTTTAAGGTAAATGAGCAGAAACAGGGGCTTGTGTGGACAATGTGGAAATGTTTTTTGTTGCCATCCTATTTGGTTACATCAGTATGTTATGCTACAAGGGCCAAACTTTACAAGGTGAACAACTGTGGTAGTATAGAACTAAGAATGGAGTGTAGACAAGTTGATTCGTGGTATTGGAGTTGTCTGGGGGGTATGACATAATTGTGGCCAACTGTTTCCAGGTAATGTAGCATGCATGCATGTGATCATGCTAATGTTGAAGCCCGTGAAGTGAACCATGAAGCTGGTGTAATCTGTGCACTTTTGTAATGTTTTGTATTTGAAACTGATGGTCAGGTGTGTTCACACAGATGCAATTCACCAATTTTAATGTGTTATTTCAGATTCATCCCAGACAAGCAAAGGAGAAATGGCCATCATAGCTGAGAAAGCAGCTTGCCATATTGGTTCCGGTCCAGACAGTACTGACACAGAGGGACCCAATGACCGAGAGTGTATAGGGAGTGCCACAGGGGATGCAAGCTTCACTTCATCATCTTCAGAGTCATCCTCCAGTGGAAACCCTTGAGCTGTGGCAGACTCCTCAGCATTTGTTCACACTTCATCTTTGTCCGTCATCCCCCAGTTCCATCTCCATCCTCTCTTTGTTCCCCACCCAGTTGGTCACACCCACTCCCCTAAGAGGGGAGCCATCTCCTTCTCTCCAGGAACCTCCGACCCTGCTTTGACCTTCCTAGAAACATCTCTGTGGGTCAGACTGCAATTCTGAATGCCATCTGGGGGGAAGGCAGCCACCTGCAGCAGATGGTGACCTACCTGGAAGGCATTCACAGTACAATGTCTGGCCTACAGATGTGTTTTCAGGCACTGGCCTCCTCCCTCAGCGCAGCCTTCCAACCCCCAAACCTTGTATCTCTCCCATTGCCCCTTCGCCATATCAATACTCTAATCCCAAAATTGTTCAAAGCACACACAAACATTGACATACACCCACTCAAAGAGACCCGAGCAGCACATCCACACAGAAGCACAAACCCACACCCAAAAAAAAAACATCCAACTCATCCAAAAAGACAGACACCGCATCCACCACCACACAAACACCCCTTACCATCACATCGACAACTACCACTAACAACACAACACCCACATGCTCACACCACTCCCTATCACATCACTACACAGCACAGATGACAGCACACAAACATGCACATACCACACCCTCACCACCACATCCACAGCCAGCACAGACAATACTACGCCCACATGAACCCACCAACCACCATCACATCCACATATACTCCACACACAACCATACCCAATGTCACCACACATCAACATCGACAATACCCACACCCAGCACTTCCACTGCATCAACCCGCCACAGATACACCATTCACATTCTACACACCTACGAACTACAGGTGTACAAAATCAATCACCCAACAAACACCACAGATACAAATCACACCCATACTTGCAGCTCATACTCCTGGCACACATGCACCTGCACCCTTGACTGACCCAAGCATATCACACACAGTCAATCCATCTTCCTCCAAGACCCCACTCCTTCCCATTCCCACTTCTAAGTAGCCTACTGAAGATCCTTCCATTTCCTTTCCCATCAACCCTCCCAAATCTCCAACCAGCATGTCGAAGAAGGTTCCTACGCCTCCCACACCCATGACCACCTCTTCCACCTCCAAATCCACTCTTATTATGCACTTATCTGCCCCTTCCAGGTCCCAAGGCAGCCCCACCCAGACGTTCTTCCACCCCTTCCACTTCCCAACCCCCCTCCTAAATGTAGGTCCTCCCCTTCACCTTCCCAACTCACCACTTCCAAAACCCAGGACACCCCTCTCTAACCCAAATGTCTACCTCCCAAATAACATATTTGAGGTGCCTGCCCTGCCCATGAATGTCCCTTTGTGAGGAGGTTACCCTGGCAGTGTCTTTTGGGGCACATTTGGTGGCACTGCAGTGTGTTAACACATACTTATTCAAAATGAACTGGTCATTGGCCATATTTTCCCTTTAATTGTTTGAAGAAATGCATTTCTGTTTGTTATTGTACACATTAGTCCTTGAATTACTTTTCCCTAGCTATTTTTGAGAACCTAGCAATGTTGCATTGATTAGATTGTGACACAATGTCATTGTGTTTACACATTATGTCATGCTGCAAATCATATACATATACTTTAGTTGTATGTGAAGAATGCTGTTACTGATGGTTTTGTTTCAATAGCCTGCACTTATACATTACACACATATGTATGGCACTTGGTGATGCTATTGGTTGTCCCTCGTTGACTTAAAGCCAGGGGACCTGTTCACAGAGATGTTTTGAGGCATATGCAAAGTGGGATCTGGCCCAGGGACCCAGACTTTCAGGAGACCCCTGATTGAGCCAACCCTGTTCTACAGAGAGTCTTGCAATGATGACCTTGCAATACTTGTTACACAGATTGTATTAAATACCATTTTCCCAAAGTTACTTTTTAATATGCATGATGTTTGAGAGCCTATTGCAGAGATTTTGCAGAGAAGGGTTGTTTCAGTTTCATGAAACATCCTTTCTTAAGTTTATTTTCTATCAATACAGGACCTAGCATGTGAGAAAATAGAGGTGTGTTAGATATATTATTTGCTTTAATGTTAGTGTGGAGCTGCTGTTGTATTACAATATTGTAAGCACACATCACTGTCCTAGAATATTAGTTATATACACATTTAGAATTTGGAAGCGTGTGCCAGTGCAGTATAAGTGACCTGACCAAAAAGGACACCAAAGAGCAGATTTGGGATCATATATTCAAACGTGTTCAGAGCCAGAACCCAAAATTAGGTTTGGCCCAGGACCCTCATACACCTTAAGAGGTACCTGCCTGTGCATCTGTTCACTAGAATGTCAATGGAAATGCATAGAATTGTGGCTTGCGTTCACAATGGTATGAGTTTTGGATATCATAAAGCAGCAGCGGCAGGACGTGTATGATGGGCTCCATGGCAGCAGGGGATGTGTGCAGCTGAGTACAGGTGAATTTTGCCTGTTGTCCCTCTCATTCCGCCAACTCAGGTGTGGAGGAATTGCAGGCACAGTCACATCGGCAGGTAGGGGCATTGTGATTGGGCTGGTGGGGAAATTGGTGGTCCACCTTCTGACATAGGCATTGGCTTATCCCACTGCCGTTGTGTTTGAGATTTCCTGGCGGTGACGGTGGTGCTGTGGCGGTCTTTAGTCTATGCACCCGCTTGCAACATAATTGTGCAGGCAGACTGCCAAGTTGGCGGCCGGCACCTCCAACACCTTTTCAACAGATGTACTCTTTCTGCCAAACTCGTAATCAGGCCCTTAGTCCTTTTCTTGCTTTAATGAAGTCTTCCTTAGAGATTGTTGAATCTAATATCACTGCTTGTTGGCTGGTTAATGTATCTTACTGTATTTCTCTAATATCTCTTGAGATTTTATCCCAGTAAATGGAATGAGAGCTACCTAATTCTTGACAGAATCTGCAGAATCTCTTGGGCCTATTGATGTCTTTAGAGAGGCCTAAACAATTCTTATCCTTAATTGCTTCAATATAACTGTGAGACATAAGTACCTTAAGCCTGGATAACAGTAGTCTTTTGACTTTGCTTCCATTTTCAAAATAGTTTTGTTTTCTTTTTGCCAATGTGTACAATGCTTTATGTAGGTTCAGCATTCTTAGCTGATCTGCATATCCTGTAAATGTTTACTAAACCTACTGGGATTGTGGTCATTAATGTATCTCTTCAGCCTTCTTCAATTCACCTAAGAGTGACTTGCTAGCTTTATTTTTGAAGGCGCATAATATTGTTTGAGGACGAGGTAGAAACTGAGTTGCCAGGTGTCTTTCTAGAATAGATGGCCCAGATTCACAATGGTAAACTTAGACGTTTGGTCTAAACTTAGACCAAACGTCTAAGTTTACATCTTTGGGAATTCACAAAGGGCATTTACGAGTAGCATATCTATGTTCGCACTTGAGGAGTTTACCTTTGTGAATCGGGCCCAATGTGTTTCTTTAAAAAGCAGATATCCCCTTTGAAATTCCTGCCTGATTATAGGGACATGGTGGTTTAGTAGGGGCTTTTAGACCCTTGACTTCAAGGGAAATATATTTAAAGTTTCAGACCATATTGATATTATGTGATTAGTGTGCCTTGGTGTGTGCCTCCCACCCCTTGAGAAGGTATCCATGTTGCAAGAACTCAAGACAAAATAACCTAACTGAACTAGACATGTAACAACCTCCCTACTTTGAAATAAAGTACTCAAAAGCACTCTTTGAACATATGTGGCCCGTTCCTGGTTTCCCTTTTCCCACCCCTCGCCTGTCTGAATCTCATTGCCCCCTGGTCTCAGCGCTCATTTTAGGGTATTATGGCCTTGCCTTCCAACCCTTATTCACATCTCTTTATTGCATTTCCATAATTTCCGGGGGTTTGTAGGCTGCATTTTTTACCTTTAATACCTCATCTTCCTGTTTCTGTGTTACTGCTCGAGATGTAGTGCTTTTCGGGGTTCTTTTCTAGGCTACTTGGTTAGACTCTCTTCATATTAGCAGAGTCGTTAGATTTAGAATTCCTTTGGATTGTGTTCATTGGGGCTGTTCCAGGTTACATTCAAAGATGAGCAGCTGGATTGTCTCCGCTAGAGATTTCAAGTCATGTGTCTTCCCGTTCCATTAAAAAGTAGCTGTTAGACTTGGCATCCTTGGTGTGGTCTCCCCTAACTTTTTGCCTCTGTTTCCCAGGTTGTTGATGTGTGCTGGGCTCTGTTTTTACTGTTTTCGTTACGCTGGGAACTTTACCACTGCCATCCAGTGCTGAAGTGCAAGTGCTCCTATATAAAATGTGTATGTAATTGGATTTCCATGATTGGTATATTTGATTTACTGGTAAGTCCCTAGTACAGTGCACTAGAGGTGCCAGTGCCTGTAAATCAAATGCTACTGGTGGGCCAGCAGCACTGGTTGTACCACCCACATTAGTAGCTCGGTAAACATGGCTCAGACCTGCCACTGCAGTATCTGTTTGTGTAGTTTTAAACTGCCAATTCGACTTGGCAAGTGTACCCACTCGTCAGGCCTAATCCTTCCATTTTCTTACATGTAAGACACCCCTAAGGTAGGCCCTAGGTAGTCCCATGGGCAGGGTGCAGTGCATGTTTAAAGTAGGACATATACTAATGTGTTTTATGTGTCCTAACAGTGAAATACTGCCAAATTCGTTTTTCACATTTGCAAGGCCTATCGCTCTCATAGGATAAGATGCGGGCTGCCTTTAAATGTGATTAAAGCGTAGTTTCCCTTTGGGAGCGGATAGGCATGTGGAGTTTGGGGTCTCTGAGCTCACAATTTAAAAATACATCTTTCAGTAAAGTTGATTTTAATATTGTGTGTTTGAAAATGCCACCTCTAGAAAGAGAGCATGTTCTTGCTCAAACCATTCTGTGACTCTGCCTGTTTGTGGATTCCCTGTCTGGGTCAGTTTGACAGTTGGGTTTTTTGCACCTCTCTCTAGACAGTGACACAAAGGAAGCTGGGGTGTAGCCTGCATATCCTGATGAGCCATCTGTGCTAGGAGAGAGGGGAGGAGTGGTCACTTACATCGGAAAGGGCTGTGCCTGCCCTCACACAATGCAGTTTCCAAACCCCTGGTGTGTGTCTGGGGTCTGGCCTTGGCAAGGCAGGATTTCACAAACAAGAGAGACTTTCCTTTGAAGTAAGCCTACTTCAAAGGCCAAAATGGGCATACGAAGGGCACCCAAAACCACAGACTTTAGATCACTTCTGGAAATCAAGAGGAACCTCTGCCTGGAGAAGAGCTGAGGAGAAGTGCTGCCCTGCCTTTGACTGTGCTTTGTGGAGCTATCCTGCAGTTGCTGCTTCTGCCTGGTGAAAGGGGGCAAAGACTGGACTTCATTCCTGCTTGTGAAGAAATCTCCAAGGGCTTGTCCTGAGCTTGCCTCCTGTTGTTGAAGTGTCAGGGTCATCAAAGACTTCCCCTGCCAGCACCTGTACTCTCTGCTAAGATTCATGCCCTGCAAAGTGGTGCCCTATCCAGTTCCTAGGGCCTTGCAGGTGAAGCTGGCAGACTAAGATAGAAAATTCACACACCGACCGCCGTGCGAGGAAATTTCGAATGCAACCTCCGAGATGTGGCTGAAGAAACGATGCACCACCAGCTCTGTGGCTGAACTCGATCCACCGCCCACACAGCGCGGTTTTGGCAACACCTTGTGACAGGATTTTCTACACAAACCTTTCTGGGTGCAGAAAAATGACGCAACGCATGGCGGGATCCTAGTGCGGCCCGGATCGGCGCATCGCTCTCCTGTGGAGAGGAAAACCGATGCACGCTGACCCGACCGGAGAAGGAGAAACAACACACGGTCTCGCTTCCGGGTGAGAAATCGATGCAGTCCTTACCTTTTTCTATGCACGCTCGCCGGTGCGTGTTATTTTGATGCTACCCAGGTACTTTTCAAGGCTAGCAGTGTTTTACCTGTTTACAAAAGGATTTAAGACTCTTTTGCTTTTCAAATTAATAACTTGACTTGTGTATGTTGGATTTTTGTCATTTTGGTCTTGTTTTGTTTAGATAAATATTTCCTATTTGTCTGAACCTGTGTTGTGTCAATTTGTAGTGTTTTCATTAAGTTAGTGTGTGTGTTGGTACAAATACTTTACACCTAGAACTCTAAAGTTAAGCCTACCTGCTCATCTGAAGCTACCAAGGGGGTGGGCGGGGGTTAGCTGAGGGTGATTCTCCTATACCATGACTGGAGTGAGGGTCCTTGCTTGGACACGGGGTAACCTGACTGCCAACCAAATACCCCATTCCTAACAGTAACAATTTGAAACTTTGTTATCAGTTTAATGGCTTTGCAGTTCTGCACAGTAATTGTTGATAAATCTTGAAAGAAAATTATTTGTGTTCATTTGAAATAGAAATTCCTTGAGTTTCAGGCAGCCAACATACTTTCCCCGTAATCTGTAAGTGATTTTAGTATATTAACAATGCAAAGTTTCATTAAACATTATTTATGTTTTAATGCAATGTTAAAAGCTTAATTTAATATATATGTATATATATATATATATATATATATATATATATATATATATATATATATATAGATATACACATATGTATATATATATATATATATATATATATATAAAATATGAAATATATGTGTGTATATATATATATATATATATATATATATTTTATTTGCTGGAATTACTTCAACGCTGGACTGAAGTACATTTTAAAGTATAGTGTATAAATAGTAAAGGGCTTCCTCTAGGTATGTGTTTGTATTAGCATGTCCCTCCCTTATCACACCCCCAGTGATTTCACTTACAAAAGGGGCTCAAAAGACACTCGCCAGTATAGTCAGTAGTCTGCTATCTTCTTCTGTGACCAGTAGCAATAGTTTTGTTCAATCTTCATTCAATATGGATCGCTATTTAAAGTGATTGATGAGATCCTCAAAAATACTTTTGAACCCATGAGTTGTGCTTGGAAGATATTATGAGTGGCATGTTTCCTTTATGTAGAGTAGAAGATGTCAAAACTGATAAATTCAAAACACAATTGCTGTTCATGTTTCAAAGGACACCTCAAACTGTTCCTTCAGAACTGATTTGGGGGCTATACAACTAGATCTGAGCTCCAGAGGGCCATGCTCTTAATAAATTAGCTTTGCAAAGTCTCCGTCTATTTTTGAGCAAATAACTGTTGCGTTGCGTTTCTCCTCGAAGTACCTTTGATTAATCATGAAAATAATTTACACATCCTCTGTTGTAGCTTCTACCTATGCCACATGCGGAGCCGGCGTGCCTGATGGTTTCCCTTTGCACATGCCATGCCTTCTCAGCAGGACGGTACGAGGCTGTTTGAACAGACACCTAATTAAATCATGTCTTCCGAAAGCCTTTCACTTCAACCAAGATTTTTCAGCTCATCACGACTATTGTTGTGCTCAATCCCTTGCTGATTTCGTTTGGCATTTTGTATTTTGAAGCGCCTTCAAATACTTGAAACTTTGACACATGTAAGTTAAAGCCCTGATTTGTTTTTATTGCAATGTTTCTTAAACAATTTCACCGGTCTTTATTTAACAAAACTCTGTATGCCCTTTCTTCAATCTTCAATACCAACACATAATTCTCACCTTTCGCTGCCCGAGGCAGTTGTCTTAGAATAAGTAGCTGGTGCTCAGGACGACTTAGAAGGCGTGGAAGTGTTTCTAAGCTGAAGAATGTTCTGTAAAGCATAGGAACGCTTACTGTCTGCAGAATTACAGTGGATGGAAACAGTAAAAAAATGATCCTATACATTTGGTGAAGGATGGAGAAGAGAAGACAGGGAAGTGAAAAGAAAGACTCAAAGAAAACTGAAGATGGAACAAGGATAGGAGGAAAAGAAGAAATAAACGAATGCAAAAAAAAACAAAGGAGGGAAAGAGGAAGAATGAATACAGAGATGGAGAGAAATGAAGGATGGAAGGAAAATAAGACAGAAGGAAGGGATGAGGGAAGAAATAAAGGAACCAAGAAAACAGTAAGAAAGGCATAGAATATTAACAATTGAGTGATAAAGAGAACCAGACAGAGTAGATTTTGGAGGGAGAGGACTTTTAATGAGAGAAATAGGTGTTTTTAAAAGGTGATAAGAGTCAGTAATTGTTAATTTTTTAATTAAGTTTTATTCAAGTTTACAAGCGATCACATGCTTTGATATTACAAGATTTGCAATCATCGTCGTTTCTCTTTCCCCGTGCGGTAAGTAAAATATTTCTTTGAACAAGGCAAAAAACAAAATGCACATTTTTATCAGTAAAGTTGAAACCATGTACACTCCTAAACATAACTGCGTCGCCTTTTTCAGTGCTTACAGTAGCCTTTCTATAATTATACATGGATATTTTAGAAAATGTAGACTGGCTAGATAATGTATACTGCAAGTGGTATCATCAATGACTACTCATTTAGCTGCATCAAATTGGGTCCATCCCTCTTTGGAGAGGCCAGGTTCAGTCTTACAGAGTGTATAATTCTTTCAATTTCCCCTATTTCTTCTACGCATTGTATGTACACAAAACATATGCCCAAATAATAAAATACCTAGGCCCATATTTATACTTTTTGACACAAAACTGCGCTAACGCAGTTTTGCGCCAAAAAAATTAGCGCCGGCTAACGCCATTCTGAAGCGCCATGCGGGCGCAGTATTTATTCAATGACGTTAGCCGGCGTTAGCCGGCGGCGCTGTCTGGTGTGCGTTAAAAAAAAACGACGTACACCAGGCAGCGCCGGCGTAGGGGGAAAATGGCGTATGGGCGTCCACAAATGGTGCAAGTCAGGCTGAGGCAAAAAAATCGCCACAACCCGATTTGCGCCATTTTTTTACGACACCCATCCCCCATTGAAATGACTCCTGTCTTAGCAAAGACAGGAGTCATGCCCCCTTGCCCAATGGCCATGCCCAGGGGACTTCTGTCCCCTGGGCATGGTCATTGGGCATAGTGGCATGTAGGGGGGGCACAAATCAGGACCCCCTATGCCACAAAAAAAAAAAAAATAATACTTACCTGGACTTACCTTAATGTCCCTGGGGTGGGTCCCTCCATCCTTGGGTGTCCTCCTGGGGTGGGCAAGGGTGGCAGGGGGTGTCCCTGGGGGCAGGGGAGGGCACCTCTGGGCTCATTCTGAGCCCACAGGTCCCTTAACGCCTGCCCTGACCCAGGCGCTAAAATCCGGCGCAAATGCGGGTTTTTTAGACCCGCCCACTCCCGGGAGTCATTTTTGCCCGGGAGTATAAATACGACGCGTATGCATCGCAGTCATTTTTTAAGACGGGAACGCCTACCTTGCATATCATTAACGCAAGGAAGGTGTTCACGCAAAAAAATGACGCTAACTCCATGAACTTTGGCGCTAGACGCGTCTAACGCCAAAGTATAAATATGGAGTTAGTTTTGCGTCGAATTTGCGTCGAAAAAAACGACGCAAATTCGGCACAAACGGAGTATAAATATGCCCCCTATTATTTTCAGTCTATCTTTTCTTATTCTCAAAAATAATTTCACAAATCACTTAACTATCTTGGGGGAGAAGCATGTCAAGGAATACCTGTATGTAAAATGGTAAAAAAAAGAGTACTATGCGGTGGTAAAAGTATTAGTTGTTTTCAAGAAATATACAAGAAAAAGCTTAATAACTTCACCGGGTATTAGCTCCTATGTGAGTTATGGCAGCTTTTACATTCTATTTTTTAAATGCTACCTATAATACCTCCCTCACTGTGACTGGTGATCAGAGGAGAACTCTATTATCCATTCACTCTAAAAAAGGACCAATCTATGTGTAGCCAACTCGCCTTTTCTCTAGGTTCAACCGAGACATTCAACCTGTTTCTGAACTCTATATTTGATAACTTTGACCTGTAAACAGGGATAAAGTGCCAGTACTCCCCCTCCAAACATGGTTAAATTGGTTTACCCGTGATTGACATACTTACCTTGCCTATAGTTCCCTTATGTATGGTATGGGTAAAACAGCCTGGGCATGCAAATTAAATGCCATCTGTGAACTGCAAGGCCTATGGTGCCGTACACAGGTTTCAGGCTTTCTGTAAATCAGATCATTTACTGAACACCAGTTGTCTCCAGTGCTGGGAATCCTTTTTCCACTGGTGAACTTTGACCCATGTGTGTGGGCTTTTGGCAGAGGGCAGTGCAGCAAGTCACCTTCCCTGCATCAGATGGAAAGGGCAGGAATGCACCATATCTGTGGCATATCCATGCCTTGTTCTTCTCCTTCCCCCTGCGCTAGCACCGTTTAATCAGCCTTGTGCCTTTGTTGCATGCAGGATTTTCTTTGCAGGGAGGGGCACCTTCCTCCACAAAAATTATCCTGGGAGGCTTTTTCCTTTTTCTATTTATGGTGCAAAATGCAGCACACATAGAAAGAGGAAATAATGAGGAGAAATAAAGATATTTCTTGTTGTTGTACCTCCACTAAGGAGGCATAAGGTTGTAGGACATCCCCAGGTTTTTCCCCAGATTTACAAGGTTTTGAAAATCTGGAGATGTATCAAAATCCATGGGTATTGTTAGGAACACCCACCCCAACAGTCATGGAAAGCCTCACTAACACAGAGTAAAGTTTTATCCAGTCGCACCAACCAACAGTCTTGGCACAAGCAGCACCAATGCAACGGAGAGGGAGAACCGACAGCAGCACAGATCGGTGTTGGTAAGTCATTTTGCTTACTTATTAACAATTATTAGTATACACACTGCAAGGGTGTTGCTTGTGAACCTCCTGCTTTAGCAGCTACAGTGGGGGTTGAGTTCTTAATGGCCTCTTCTATCTGCAGCTCAGCAGACACAAGCTCATAATGAACAAATACTACAAATGATGGGTTGATGGAAAAGGGAACAAAGGATATGCAGATGAAAGAAAGGATGGATGAAATGGAATGTGCGTGAAATGATGTGTAGGTGAAAGGATGTATAAGTGGGTGATGGGAGAGTCATGGGTAGGTAAAATGATGGATGACAGGGTATATGGGTGAAAGGATGCCTTGGTGGGTCCAAGGCGGATGGCTAAAAGGATGCTCAGGTGGGTTAAATGATAGGTGGATGGTAAAAAAGGATGCATGGGTAACTAGATGGATAGATTGATGAACAGATAGTTGAGAGGGTGGATACTGGATAAATGAATGTATGGATGGACGGGTGGATATATAGATGGATGAATGGGATTGGTGAGAGACTGGAGGAGCAAGAATGTAAAGCTTAAATGGTTGGTATCAAAGTGAATAGAACAATGAAAAGGTGAATGGATAGTTGCTTGGATCAAGAAATAAGGGAGCTCTTCTGGAGAGGTGCATGTCTGTTCACCTACTACGCTTGGTTTGCTTGGTTATCAAAGCTTTGGTTCAAAGTGGGGGGTGGTGTAATTTTCTGTCTTCTCCATTTACCCACTGTAGTTGTTAAGCAAGGCAGATTAGTATCCTCCCTTTCTATTTGATTCCTCCTTCCCCATTAGTCACCCATGCTACTATGACATAACTACAGCGTGGTTCAATTCAGCAGTACAATAGTGTGGTCTATACAATGTGCACCTGCTTCTGTTAATGCATTATTTGCAAAGTTGTCAATCAATCAATCACTGCATTTGTAAAGCGCGCTACATACGCGCGAGGGTCTCAAGGCGCTGGGGGGGGGGCTACTGGTCGAAGAGCCAGGTCTTGAGGAGTCTTCTGAAGGCCAGCAGGTCCTGGGTCTGTCGTAGGATGGTGGGGAGAGTGTTCCAGGTCTTGGCGGCGAGGTAGGAGAAGGATCTGCCGCTGGCGGTGGTTTTTTGGATGCGGAGGACTGTAGCGAAGGCGAGGTTGGCTGAGCGGAGGCTTCGGGTGGGGGTGTGGAAGCTGAGTCGGTTGTTGAGGTAGGTGGGTCTGGTGTTGTGCAGTGCTTTGTGTGCGTGGATCAGGAGCTTGAAGGTGATCCTTTTGTTGACGGGGAGCCAGTGCAGGCCTCTCAGGTGGAGTGTGATGTGGCTGCGGCGGGGGACATCGAGGATGAGTCGGGCCGAGGCGTTCTGGATGCGTTGGAGTCGTCTCAGGAACTTGTTTGTAATTCCTGAGTAAAGGGCGTTCCCGTAGTCGAGTCTGTTGGTGATGAGGGCCTGGGTAATGGTTTTTCTCGTGTCGAGGGGGATCCATTTGAGGATCCTGCGGAGCATACGGAGGGTGTTGAAGCAGGACGCGGAGACGGCGCTGACTTGCCTGGTCATGGAGAGAGTGGAATCGAGGATGACCCCCAGGTTGTGTGCGTGGTCTGTGGGTTCTGGGGCTGTGCCTAGTGACGTGGGCCACCAAGAGTCGTCCCAGGCTGATGGGGTGGGTCCGAGAATGAGGACCTCCGTCTTGTCTGAGTTCAGCTTCAGTCTGCTGTCCTTCATCCAGTCGGCTACGGCCTTCATTCCTCGGTGGAGGTTAGCTTTGGCGGTGTGGGGATCTTCGGTGAGGGATATGATCAGCTGGGTGTCGTCGGCGTAGGAGATGATGTTGAGGTTGTTTTGTCGTGCGACGTGGGCGAGGGGGGCCATGTAGATATTGAACAGTGTCGGGCTGAGGGAGGATCCATGTGGGACGCCGCAGATGATCTCGGTGATTTTGGAGCGGAAGGGTGGGAGGCAGACGCTCTGGGTTCTGCCGGAGAGGAAGGATGTGGTCCAGGCCAGGGCCTTCTCTTGGATACCGGCGTCATGGAGGCGTGCTGATAAGGTGCGGTGGCATACCGTGACAAAGGCTGCTGATAGGTCCAGGAGGATGAGGGCGGCTGTTTCTCCTTTGTCCATCAGGGTCCGGATGTCGTCAGTGGCGGCGATGAGGGCAGTCTCGGTGCTGTGGTTACTGCGAAAACCGGATTGGGAAGGATCCAGGATGTTGTTGACTTCGAGGTAGCGGGTCAGCTGTTTGTTGACAATCTTCTCAGTCACTTTTGCCGGGAAAGGGAGCAGGGAGATGGGCCGGAAGTTCTTGAGGTCCTTGGGGTCCGCCTTGGGCTTCTTCAGAAGGGCGTTGATCTCGGCGTGCTTCCAGCTTTCTGGGAAGGTTGCTGTCTCGAAGGAACAGTTGATTGTTTTCCGGAGGTGGGGCGCGATGGCTGCGCTGGCTTTGTTGAAGACGTGGTGAGGGCAGGGGTCCGATGGGGATCCAGAGTGGATTGAGTTCATGGTTTTGATGGTGTCTTCGTCGCTGACGCTGGACCAGACGGTCAGGCGACTGGTGCGAGTGGTAGTCGCAGGGGTGGTGGACTCGGTGGTGGGTGCGGTGGGGTCGGGGTTGAAGCTGTCGTGGATGTCGGTGATCTTGGGGTGGAAGAAGGTGGCCAGGGAGTCGCACAGGTCTTGAGATGGCGGGATGTCGTCGGTGATGGAGCTGGGGTTGGAGAGTTCTTTCACAATGCTGAAGAGCTCTTTGGTGTTGTGTGCGTTGTTGTCTAGGCGGTCCTTGAAGGCGGTCTTCTTGGCGGTCCTGATGAGTTGGTGATGTCTGCGGGTGGCGCTCTTGAGGGCTGTGTGGTTGTCTGGTGTTCGGTCATGGAGCCATTTCTTCTCCAGCTTCAGACAGGTGTGCTTGGAGATCCGGAGGTCCTCGGTGAACCAGGCGGCTTTCTTGTTGGTGTGGTTGGTTGTAAAGGTCTTGAGAGGGGCGTGGGTGTTGGCGCAGTCGTTGATCCACTGTATGAGGTTGGTCACAGCGGTGTCTGGGTCGGTGAGGTCTGTGGGTGGTCTCAGGGCGATGGCGGTAGTCAGTTGGTCCTCGGTGACCTTGCCCCAGCAGCGGCGTGGTAGCTGTTGGGTGCAGTGGTGTGTGGTGGGTTTTCTGAAGGTGAAGTGGACGCATCTGTGGTCGGTCCAGTGTGGTTCGGTGGTGTGGTTGAAGGAGACGTGGGGGCTTGCGGAGAAGATGGGGTCGAGCGTGTGTCCAGCGGCGTGAGTGGGTGTCGTTACGAGCTGTTTGAGTCCGAGGTTGGTGAGGTTGTCGATCAGGGCGGTGGAGTTGGCGTCGTTGTTCTCGAGGTGGAAGTTCAGGTCCCCGAGGAGGATGTAGTCCGGGGAAGCGAGGGCGTGGGTGCTGATGAGGTCGGCGATGGTGTCACTGAACTGTGGGCGGGGTCCGAGAGGTCTGTAGATGAGAGTTCCTCTGAGGGTGGTGTTTGGGTCGTGTGGATCTGGAAGTGCATGTGCTCGGCGGTGGTGAGGGTGTCATCGGTGTTCGTTGAGATTTTGATGTAGTCTTTGTGGATAATGGCGATTCCTCCTCCCACTCCGTTGGTGCGGTCTCTGCGGGAGATCTTGTAGCCCTGTGGGATGGCTATGGCGATGTCTGGTGCGGAGGTGGCGTTCAGCCAGGTCTCCGTCAGGAAGGCGACGTCGGGGGCGGGGGAGTCTAGGAGGTCCCAAAGTTGGATGGCGTGCTTGCGAGCGGAGCGGGTGTTGAGGAGGATGCAGCGGAGGTGGTTGGGTTCTCTGGCTGGTGGTGTGGAGGGTTGGATGCTGGTGAATCTGCAGTTTCGGCAGGTGAAAGGCCCCTGGGTGCGTTTCGGGGTGGCCCGGTAGCAGGGGTGGTCTCGTCTGGTTTGAGTGCGTGGAGGGTGCTTGCGTTGTAGTGCAGTCTGGCGTTGCGGGGGTGTGGGTTCCAGGGGTTCTGGTGCTGGGTACGGTCCAGGCGCGGACGGGCGCAGCCGGCCTTGCCTTAGGCGCGCCTTTGGCACGCCCGCAGCGTGCCCGCTTCGTGGCCTCCATATGAAGGCAGAGGGAGGGTGGAGCAACTGGGAGGTGGGAGCGAGGCGGCCACTGGGAGTGAAGGGGGCGGGGCAGCAGGGGCTCAGCAGCAAGGGAAAAACCCGGGGAAAAACCCGGGGAGAAAACGGTGGGAAAAGACGGCAGGAGAGGGACAACAGAGCACAGGGGTACAGAAAGCAAAACACAGGGGCACAGAATGAAAAAACGAAGTGGCACAGAAGCCAAGCGCAGGGGTACAGAAAAAAGGGAGCGAATAGTCAGGCGGCAAAAGCGGCAGCGGAGGTTCAACCCCCATCTGCGTGGCAGATGGGGGGAGCGACCTGCCTGGTGACAGGGTCAAAGGTCGCTCATCAATGCATTGCAAACTTAAAACAAGGTGTGTTTCCCTTCCCTCCCAGTGCCCACTCTGTCACCTCCTAGTCCTTCAGTCCTTTATTTGTTCCAAAGTTCTGCACAGACACCCAAATAAAACTGAAAAATCAATTTTTGGCATGCACCACATTTATGTACAAGTGATCGATATGTCATGTCTTCAATAATGGATCAATGCCATTCAAATTTTACCCTTTCAGCTTTTGGTTTGTCCTTCACTGTTAGTGGGTTTTAATTACATCGTAAATTTAGAAAGACTGAGACAAGACTACCACAATGACATTATGATTGATTACACACAACAAACAGATCCTGCTATGAATATAAAAACTAACAATCTCAACTTTTTCTGTGCAATGGGGAGCTAGAGTTTAATGAAAACTAAACTTAAGAAAGTGAATCCTTGAGGCAGGAGAAGTGGGCTTTGGTTCAGGAGTGGTGTTTGCAAGGTTAAACGTTTACACAGCACAAGGCCTGAATGATGATGTTGACGGATGATGTGTGGATGGGTAAGTGGGGTCTGCAGGAGCTATAGCTCAGGTAATAGAAGATTATGCAGTGAGTTAGTGTCATTTTCACCACATCTGCCCCAGTAATTGTGTGATCCATTTATACCTGCCCAGGGGAAGAGGGCTAGGGGTTTGATGAATGGATGGGAAAAGGGGTTTTACTCTAAAGAAACAATGACAATATTCATTGGGGTGCTGAGTACACACAATCATCAATCTGTTGTGGAAGAAAATGAAGGAAAGAGTATGACACAGTTCAATTAAATGCATTGCAATCCATCCTTGAGCTCCAGAAAGAACCAAGATGTTCTGTCTTCTAGGTTTGAAAAACACAAATTATGGAGGAGTGAAGTTAATCCACCCAGTTCTAAAAATTATGATTGTTAAAAGAAATATGATACTGTATTGCCAAATTGAGCTGCGCATCTCCATTCTTCTCAGAATTTCTGTTGCTCTTGGGTGCCTGACTGAACCTGTCTGGTAGGTAAGTTGGAGTGTTGAGCTTTGGCCAAGATTTGTTCATGTAGAAGAGGACTAGGAGAAGGCTTACATATTGAAAAACAGTAACTATACTATAAAGTAAAGGAGAAGGATAGAAGGAAGCAAGGTAAGCTTTATGAGGAGTCAGGAGTTTACAAAGAAGACTCAGAGGCAGAACAAGCACATGAATAGGAGTTTCTCATATGAGCCAGCAATGCAGCCAACACATCTATACACTTCTCTCCATTTCACAGAACCGAGTGAGCACTAGGCCTCAGAGTCTTCATCATCATCATGGTTTCTCTTTGAAGTTGATCACTTTCTTCTTCTAGCTGTTGAGGGAGTCCCGCCCTGAGTCCTTCTATCCTCCTTCTCCTGATTTCGAGTAACTCTGCCCCTTTTCCAAAACCAAGCAAGTGCACTGATGTTGAAGAACAAATAGAGAAACAGAATTGAAGTATTTTGTATAGATTTGTGTTTGTTAACTAACGTGATAGGTCTGCTCTCTAAAGAACTGGAAAAAAGGAGTTTTGCTAAGTTTGAAAGGCCAATCACCTTCAGGAAAAAATGATCACCATCCGCCCCCAAACATTGCAAATCACCAAAAAGTATACAAATTTGTTGAACTTCCTCCCTCACTGTCAGCCACCACATACATAATCAATCATCACTCATAATCACTCAATATATCATCATCAAGTGGTGCAATAGTTAGTAATTACATCTTTCAATCCAATCATGGTGGCAGATACAAAGTTGTATCTCCTCTTTGATGCTAGCAACACATTGGATTTTGGCATTGGCACTGGTATTCATTTAATCAATGATCTTCTGGTGCAGCCCTGCTAGGTGATGCAAACAAAAAGGATGGCAATGGCATGTGAGGGAGGCAGGCATTGTCTCCAATGTCATGAAAGGAATGTGGAGACTTCTTCACTGCACACTAGTGCATCTTCAGTCGGGCCATATATGTGACTAAAGAATGGTGGGGCAGCATAAATCTGACACAAACATAATGATCAACTAGCTATTTTGTTTTGCAAAGAAAGATGTTCAACAAGAAATAATTAAAAAGTTCTATGGTGGCACTGGCATACTCATTCCTGGAAGTATAGTTTATCCTAAAACTGAGATGGTTCACCCAGCGCTAACACACTTGATTCTGTCCAATCATCCTCCACCTCTTCCTGTGGTGTTTCGGGAATGGTGTAATCAGTTGGTATGAAATGTTTGTTCATTTTTATCATGGTCAACCTCTCCACATTTTGAGGTGACTGACTAGTTCTTCTCACTGTAACAACTATGCCAGCTGCACTGAACACATGCTCAGCAGACACACTCGCAACAGGACAAAGTAGATACTTTATTGCCAGCCTTCATAGCTTTGGCCATTGGCCCATCTTCCCATTCCAATACACCAATAGATTTTGATCCAAATACACCTATATTTGGTCATCCAGATACTTTTGGAACATCCCCTAGAAGGTCACTGGTGCTGCCACTTTCTCTGCCGCTTTTCCCTTTGCCTTAGTACTGGACTTATGACCTGCCTCTTCCAACCAAGCCAATGCAGAGGTTGGGTCCAATTCTTCTGTAGCTGTTGTTGCCAGTGTTCTTGTTGCTGGTGTTGGCTGTTGTGATGAGACAAGACTGCTCTCTCTGGAAGTTGGAGGTGGTACCCCAGAACTGTGGAATGGGACTCTAAGTTTCAGCCGTTCTTCTTCCTGGTGTACGACTTGCTCACCAAACCACACCTTGTATTTTGACACATCCCCTTCAGAAAAAGGATTGAAAGCAGAAAGATTTTTTGTAGTGTGGATCAAATAGGGTGACACAAATGTACTCTTTGGACAGACTTATCTAATTGTACAGCCTTGCATTACACGTCAAACAATAGCTTAATGTCTCAACCAAGGCATGTGCTTCTGGGCTTTCATCACACCTCCAAGTGAGAACCTTTCAGACACCTTCTTTAGCTGGTCCTTCAGCAAAAACAACAACAGGATAGTTTGGCCCATCGTACTGTCCTCTTTGATAGCTTCCCATGTGAAAACTTCAAAAGGGAGCAGTATCTGTGTCAAGCATTTGACTAGGCTCGGTTTGTCTGCGTCCATGGTCATAGCTTTCCCAATTGCATCCCCTCCTCTTTCAATTACATAGTCATTGATTTGTCTGTACTGCTCAAACAGACATTGCAATAAATATTTGGTCAAGTTCCAACCTGTTGGCTCATCCTGTACCAAGGCTTTGACTGATACTCTATAAGCATGCTGAATAATCAGCAACTGCTTCTGGTCTTCAAAAGAATGGCTGAAATTAGTGCAGATTCATATGCAGGTGGTCAGTATACTTCTGACTATGTCTTCTTTTTTGAGAAACTCTTGCATTACCAGGTTGATGTAGTGCACCAAACAAAGGACCCTGAAATAGCCACTGTCTGCCAGGGCCTTGAAAATGTTACTGCCGTTTTCTGTGGCAACAAATCCAATTGTGAGGCCTCTTAGCCTCAGCTAATCAGACACCTTGCTGTTAAATTTGTCCATGAGGTTTGCAGCTGTCATGTAGGCTCTCATTATTCTAATGAGACTACTGGATTTTGAGCGGCAGAATTGCCTGCGGTGTGGGAGACTGAGTCTTATCCCCTACAGGTGACGCCTGTCACCATAATCCGGGTTTTGCTCCGGCTAACTAGCAGTGCCTCATCTTTAACCAAGGACAGGGATGATTGGGCAGCCGAGCGCATGGCATAACTGATTTCTCAGGGAAATCGTGGTAACTGAGGTCTCACCCATTTTTCTCAGTTACATTAGTCTCACATACACAATGACAAAAAGAGACAGTATATGTTTCAATGAGATTTTAATGAAGCAACTTCATCTTAGAGAGCAAAGCATGTACTGCAATAACCAGGACGAGATAGCATGACAAGATTAGAATTGTGACAATGAGAGTGAAGCATAGAAATATTGTCTCTAGAGTCAATAGACTAATTCAGGCAAAGGCCTGAAGTCTGCATAAGCAGCTGTTGCGAAGCGGTCATCAATCAGCATACAGTCGTGGCTCTCTGGCTGGAATCTCCCTCTAACATGTCAGGGAGAATGAAGTGTTTTTATAATAAAACAGCAGATGTTCTAAGAAAATGTCCCTACGTAAGGATTTGTATTTTCTATGAATGTCAGAGACAAAACTTGTACCGCGTTCACCAGCAATCTATCTCACTGCAGCCTTGAAAGAAGCACAGAGTGAACAAGAATGTCTTGTTTAAGAACCTGGTGCTGGCCTAAGCTGGTACAGCTAGATAGAGAGAAATAAAACAAGACCACAAAAGTTGCTATTGTAAGAATAATAAACAAAGCTGAATAAAATATATCTAGGTTAAAGTGCACAGTGGTAGGCCTAGTATGCCAAAATAACGTGCATGGAGTTATAACTAAAATGGCTACACAACATCCTCCCCACGTCAGTTGAAGGGGGTTCAAAGCCTAAATATACATAAAAGCTACTAAAACTCAACCTAAGATATATATGTAAAAAATGTCAATAATGACAAGTTAAAAGGACACATAAGCATGAATAAAAAGACAAATTAAAATGTTAATATGTGGCATAAAAAGGGTCATTTTGAAAACTGCCGAGGACAGTTGGGGGACAGGAAATCATCCACTGTGGCAGGTGTTAAAGTTGGAAAGCCATCGCCGAGAAGGACCAAGAAGCAGTCCTGTTCCATAGCCTGAGCCTCAGCCAAGGCAGCAGCATTCTGTAGTGTGCCCAGTAGTGTTCAGAGCTGCATCCTCCAAGAGGGGCAACTCATAAGCAGCTTCCCGTAGCAAACACACTCTCAACATGCATGTCTGGTAATGAACCCTCGGCGAGAACATCAACAGATCAGCATCCAATGAAAGCAAGCGCTGCGTAGAAAGGCAAACCTTCTGTGCATATTCGAATGAGCACCAGAGGGAATGAAACACGGGCTGCACACAATGCAAAACCGGTCTGAATGACAGAGACCAGTCACACTCCAATTCCTTCAACGTGTTTTTCCAAAGTACTGCATCATGCATTTCCAATACAGCTGCGCTGGTGGGAGCGCTGTCATTCCTCCATGTTGTGGCGGGACAGCCATTGCGCATTAACAGTAGCAACAGCAAAATGCCAACTATTATAGCCAAAGTTGTTGGAAATCCCCTGAAAATACTGCAGAATATTGAGTGGATAGCTGATGTTATTGAACCGAATATGGAGGAGAAGGTGTGAATGAAACCAGAACTAACAGCCTTAAAGAAATTTGCGATTCCAGTAGTACTGGACGCATTAAATATTTGTCCCACGAGTTCACCAAAGTGTCTTGTAAAGTTGGTACTTAAAAGGGACTGTATCTCTGCTGACAACCTTGCCACCTGAAGTGCATAGGACTCACGTGCAGATGTGAGGGCCACATTTTTTTGGAACAGCAAATCTTTGATTCTTCACAACTTGTCAAAATTCACATTAAAAGTACTACTATGGGGCCAAATGTCAGCTACCTCTTTTAATCTAGGGGGAGGAAAACGTACGTTCCCAAAGCATGTAACGACCGAAACTATATAACTATTCAGGCTCGCATTCCACAATCGTCTTCACCATTGAGGAGAACATAACTGCCATTTGAAAGCACCTGGAACGTGGATCTAATCAAGGAGACTGAAACTGCCTTCAGATAACAAGCCAAATTCGTTGCTGACACTTTACATGCCCCATGCAGGGACAACCGTTTACAAACCATTGAATGGCTGACAGAAGTCTTGCATTCACTACCGCTAAGAAAGACCTCTTTCATGCCACTGAGAAATTTGTATGAGAAGGGTAGCTCCCACGTCTCATGGATGTAACTATCTCCCAGCTTTCATATCTGTCTACTGGAATGTGTTTTAAACAAGACGTGAATTGTAGTGTGGAAGTAGGCAGATTAATGACCCCATGTATTAACCACTCAGTAGATGGTATTTCAGCCACAGTAAAAGGCAACTTTTCTAATTTTTCAATATTTACCATGACATAAGTTGCTTCTTACTTAGCCATTAGTAGTTGTTGTTTCGTTAAATTAAATGTAGAAAATATGTCCCTTGCGCTAACGTGTTGCCAGGGAATGTGACCTGCCTTCAATGTTTGAAGTGTCCTACCCAACTAAATAATGGACCTTATTTGACTCTGTCCATGGTGTAAGGAAGACATATGTTATGTTCTGTTATGTTATGTTAGTTGACTTGTATAGCACCATCTGCCCGAAAGGCTTCACAGCCCTTGAAGGACAACATAAACCAGGCCAGGACAATGATGCAGAGAAAAGCCAGGTTTTAATGGCCTTTCAGAAATCAAGTTCATGTCTAAGTGTCGAATGTTGAGAGGGAGAGAGTTCCACAGTTTTGCCCCTAAATATCCCATTGTGGTGCCACACCATCTAGCTTTTTTAATTTTAGGCAAAATGGCCAAAGCTAAAGTGGCAGGTCTAAGGACTCTGTTAGGCTTATAAAAGGTGACAAGATTTTTTAATAGGTGCAGACCCCTATTATGAAGTGATCTATGAATGAAGCATAAAGTTTTAAATTTTATACGTTGCTCCACAGGGAGCCAGTGGAAGGAAGCCTAGGCCGGCTTAGCTGAAAAATCTTGGCCTTGGAAAATCTAATAAGAGGCGTGTTGCGGCATTCTGAACTACCTGTAATTTCTTGATCACAAATTTGGAGGAGCCAAGAAACAGACTATTGCCATAGTCAAGTTTAGACATAATAATTGCTTGAGCCACAACCCTTTTAGTGAGAGGGGCGGAGTATTCCAAAAACCTTTCCTAACAGTCTTAATGAACCAAAGCAAGAGCCGGAAATTTTCTTGGCGTGATGTTCTAGATTGAAAAGGGGGTCAAACCAGACTCCCAAACTTTTAAGGTATTTCTTGGGAGGTTGCAAGTCCTCCAAAAGGGAAGGAAGTAGAGGAATGTCGACTGGATAGAAGTGATGGCCTAAAATCATTATTTCAGTTTTTTCCCATTAAGTTGGAGCATACTGTTTGTCATCCAAGCTGCAACTGCACATAGACATGTATAGAGGGACGATCCTATTGCAAAAAAAATACCACTAACTGGGTGTCATCTGCATAGGAAACCAATGAGAGGCCAAAAGATTCCACCAGCTCCACCAAGGGAGCCAGATAAATGTTAAATAGCATAGGGCTAAGAGAGGATCCCTGTGGCACCCCGTAGCTCCAGTTGAACCTATCGGACAAATATGATTGGTCCAGTACCTGAAAGGACCTATCCCTAAGGAATGAGGTAAGCCACCTAAGGGCTAAGCCACTAATTCCTACATCCCTCATCCTATGGGTGAGGTGGTCCACATCATGTCAAATGCCGCACTCAGGTCCAGGAGAATCACAGCTGTCATCTGGCCCTGATCCATCCGCATCTTTGCATCTTCCATAACAGCTATCAGAGCTGACTCTTTGCTATCAAGCGGCCTGAAGCCCATTTGAGTAGGGTGAATGATATTATTCCTTTCCAAAAACGTGGATAATGAGGTGTTGATATACTTATAATAGTTTTGCCATTATAGAAAGTAGTGATATGGGCCTATAGTTGTTGAGATCAGTGGCGTCCAGGTTAGATATTTTCAACAAAGGCTTAACTATAGCATCTTTCCACTGTTCAGGGACAATACCCTTGACAAGTGAGGAGTTCAGTAATTCTGTTAAAGCCGGAGCAATGGCCGACACCCCAAGCGATAGTACGAACGGGGGAGCATTATCAAGGGGAGAGTCTGACTTCAGTGCCGCCAGGAGAGAGACAGTCTGGTCTTGAGAAAGAGGAGGGAAATGCGATATCATAGCTGTACTATTCAATAGTTGTTTTGCTAGTTTCACCTACTTGGTCTTCTCCTTTGAGAGATTCGAGTGAATGGTACTAATGTTTTGTTGAAAGAACCTAGCTAAGTTGTTGCAGTGCTCTTCTGAGGCTTCAACTAGATTACCCTCTGGGGAGGGCTGAAGAATTTTTTTAAGCACCTGGAAGACCTCTTTAGGGGCACAGGAGGCCTGTATAATTCTACTTGAGTAGTAAGCCCCTTGCGCGGATCTTAGTTCTGCATGATAAAGTCTAATTGATTTCCTATATTCCTCTCTGGTCCTTGCGTCTAGAAGTTTCCTCCACTTCCTTTCTAGAGCCCTGCTCTTTCTTTTAAGTGATAGCAGGTCAGGGGTAAACCACTAACTGCCATTTTTCCGACGGGCGACGGTAGTTGTCCTGTGTGGGAGGAGGGTATCTAGGCAATTGGTAATCCAATCATTAAAAGGAACGGTGTTCATCTCATTTTCCTTAAAAAAACAGGCCTTCCGGCTGTCCAGAAGCCTGATCCATTCCTCTGAATTGAGATTACGCCAGGACCTGCAGGACCAAAGTGTGGGTTGGGGATGGATTCTTGTGGTAGAGATGGCTAATTTTTGTTGAAATAAGTAATGGTCAGACCGTGCCAGAGGGCGGGGAGGGCTAGAAGAGAGCACAGCTAAGTTACTAAAAACAAGATCAATGGAATGCCCCTTTTCATGTGTCAAGCCTTTAATCAACTGTCTTAAACCCAGAGCTTCCATGTCTTCCAGAAGACGTCTGGCCGGAGTCTGATCAACATTATCTACATGAATATCAAAGTCACCAAGGATGGTCAAATTTGGTCTATTACATATTAAATCGGCAAGTTGGTCAGGAAGAGAATGTAGGAAGTTATCTGGGGGTCCAGGAGGCTGGTAGAGCAGTACTCCTGTGAAAGTGAAATGAGGATTAACGGTCACCAAAAAGGACATACTTTCACAGTCCGTTAGCTGAATAGGGCAAAAAGTAAGCTTCAAATCTTCTTTATAAATAATGGCCACTCCGCCCCCCCTTGAGGTAGTTCTATCCATTCTCACTATTTGATAACCTGGAGGCAATGCCAGGAATATATCGGGCCATGACCCCTCGTGCAGCCATGTCTCAGTAAGAAACAGGGCCGCAGGATTACATTCACTTAACAGGAGATTTATATCTAATTTGTGTGCTGATAGTGATCTACAATTAGCCAGTAGCAGGGTCATGTGAAGGTTATAATTGGGGCTTCCTGAGGCGGGGCCCAGTGACAGTGGCAGGACATGACCACATGATTTTCTTCAGATCGGGGCAGATCTGACAAAAATTGGAAAAAGATGGTTTGGGGCTCAAGAGAGCCTCAGAGGTGTAAACTAAGTCCATGGTCCTGGCCGGACCAGGGGGGCTGGGCCCTGTGCCCGGCCTGATGTGGACGGGCGCAGACGGGCTTGCCTTAGGTGGCAGCGCTACCGGTGATCAAAGAATCCTCTGTCTGCATAATGTCTATAGCAGAGGAGACAATGTTATCTAAGGTTAATGTGTATATCCAGTCGGACCGGGTATTAATCCCATCATCTACAACAGCTAATGCCTTCTGTAAATTTTCTTGGTCTATTTGCCTTAACCGGGCAGCAGCTTCTTGTTGGGCAACTTCCACATTTCATTATATACTTCATATAAGAAGCACTTTCTGCGTTGTTTTCTGGGGCCTAACAGGAAGTTCTGTAAGTCGTGTTATTAGATAGGAGACTGAGGTGTTCTCTAACCGCATCTAGTGAGGAACGTTTCAGCCAGTGCTGGCATAGTTTCCCTACACTGTGGGGGTCATTCCGACCCCGCCGGGCGGAGACCGCCAGAAGACCGCACCGCAGTCAAATGACCGCGGCGGTCATTCTGACTTTCCCGCTGGGCGGGCGGGCGACCGCCAAAAGGCCGCCCGCCCGGCCAGCGGGAAAGCCCCAGCAACGATGAAGCCGGCTCCGAATGGAGCCGGCGGAGTTGCTGGTGTGCGACGGGTGCAGTGGCACCCGTTGCGATTTTCAGTGTCTGCTTTGCAGACACTGAAAATCTGAATGGGGCCCTGTTAGGGGGCCCCTGCAGTGCCCATGCCAGTGGCATGGGCACTGCAGGGGCCCCCAAGGGCCCCACGACACCCGTTCCCGCCAGCCTCTTCCTGGCGGTGTAAACCGCCAGGAACAGGCTGGCGGGAAGGGGGTCGGAGTCCCCATGGCGGCGCTGCTTGCAGCGCCGCCGTGGAGGATTCCCTGGGGCAGGGGAAAACCGCCGGGAAACCGCCGGTTCCGCTTTTCTGACCGCGGCTTTACCGCCGCGGTCAGAATTGCCCCAGAAGCACCGCCAGCCTGTTGGCGGTGCTTCCTCCGTCCCCGGCCCTGACGGTCCATGACCGCCAGGGTCGGAATGACCCCCTGTATGTTGTTACTATACCTGCATGTTCAGATGATATATAGCGAGGGTCTGGCCTACTAGTTCTAAAACCCCCAGTGGAGTTTATAAAATGTTTATGACACCCATTGGTATCTATTGGCCACAATAACCACCTGCCAGGATGTGACACTGAAGCATTAAACGTGCCACTCTGGACCCATTCATAGAGCTGATCTTCAGTTGCATTGATATACTTTTGCCAGTTATAACATTTTGCAGGTGCAGGAATACTGGGCGTGTTCAATTCCTTAATCTTTGCTAAGCCTGTTGAGATGGATCCACTCACCTGAAAAGCAGGATGTCTGCAGGGGCGATGGTATCTGATCCCAGAGGAACTTATCCCCCTTTCGTAGGAGACGAGTTATGGGAGATACCATGGTTGAAAAGTGGGGTATAAATCTCCGATAAAAATTTGAGAAGCCCCAAACTGTTGCACTTCCTTGATGGATCTTGGGGCTACCCAATCCAGGATGGCCTGTACCTTGGACCTATACATGGAAGTTCCATCGGGA
Source organism: Pleurodeles waltl (assembly GCF_031143425.1). NCBI lineage: Eukaryota > Metazoa > Chordata > Amphibia > Caudata > Salamandridae > Pleurodeles > Pleurodeles waltl. Next base: position 847,304,920 of record NC_090436.1, read on the forward strand.
GTGATCAAGTAGCCCAGGAATTCTACAGTTGTAGAATGAAAAACACATTTTTCCAGCTTGGAGAAGGGATGATGTTCACAAAGCCATTGTAAAACTGCTCTATATGTTCCTTAGTGGAAGACGAATAGATCGAAATGTCGTCTATGTATACCACTACACAGATATCCAGACACTCCTGCAGCACTTCATTGATAAAAAATTGAAACGCTGCAGGAGCGTTACACAACCCAAAAGGCATAAGGGTTTACTCCAAAAGTCTGAATTTTGTTCGGAACGCCATTTTCCGCTCATTCCCCTTCATCACTCGGGTCAAGTGGTAGGCGCCCCGGAGGTCGAGTTTAGTATAAATGGTCGACTGACGTACCTAATCTAAAAGTACAGGGAACCACGGAAGTTGATACAAATTTTTTATGGTCCCTTTGTTCACTGCGTGATAATCTATACAGGCGCGTAGCTTGCGATTCTTCTTGGGCACGAAGAACAAAGACGACGATACTGGTGATGTTGAATGATGAATTAAACCTTTAGCCAATAGATTATCCAGGTAGTTTTACAGGTATCGATTCTCAGGCTCAGAAAGAGCATACACCCTACTAGATGGTAGCGTTGCCCCTGGAAAAAAGTCTATACGACAATCGTATGACCTATGTGGCGGCAGCTGGGTGGCCTTCTTTTCACTAAAGAAATCATGGAAGTCTTTATATGGTGGAGGAATGGCCAGTGTGTCATCCGGTTTGATAGCCGTACTATGTGTGGACCCACAATGCAAGGGTGACACTAGTAATGGTTTGTCTTGGGAACAGGAGTGCCAGCAATGTTTAGAGTCTAATGTCACTGTCCTTGATGCCCAGTCAATTTTGGGATTGCGTAACTGAAGACAGGGTATCCCCAAAATGGCTCCAAATACTGGGGTATCTATGATGTCAAATTGAATTTGTTCTGTATGGTTGTTTGCACAAAACATGGACAAGGGTGTTGTTTGATAAACGATAAGCCCGGAGGACAATTCTGAGCCATCCACAGATCGGACTGGTTTAGGGACATCTTTTCTGACAGTCGTAATATTTAGGGTTTTAGCCAAACCCAAGTCCAAAAGGTTTCTGGTAGCCCCAGAGTCAAACAATATGGAAATGACCTTACGAACCTGAGGGGACAACACTAACGTCACAATAAGAGTTAGATGTCGAGGTACTGGACTGGTGGTATTAGCCAGGAGATGTGAGGCCATATTGAAAGAAGCGCTCGATAAAATGGTCTCAGAAGTTATTGAGCCAGTTAGTTTTCCGCCTGGTAAGGAAGAGAGAATTAAGGCCCTGTTACCGCTCCAGTGGCTGTCTTTGGAGCAGTAGGCTTGTTAGGACATTCCCATGCAAAATGCCCTGCCTTACCGCAGTATAAACACAGTTTCAATTTTTTCCTACATTTTTTCTCTTCCTTAGATAGTAGGACCCGCACACTGCCAATTTGCATGGCCCAGGTGTATCATGAGTGGGAATGGTGGACTCCTTTTTCTCAGTTTTGAACACCACTAAGCATATGTCACCCCGTAATTTTTCTCCCTTTCATTCACTCAAGCGGTGATCCAATCATACCACCAGATCAATGAACTCGGAACACTCCGTAGGAGGTTCCACAATTTGGGCTAGAGCATCCTTGAGAAGGCCACAATAGAAGAGGGAGGTGCTCTTTTCCTCGGGCCACTCAGTCTCTGCCACCAACTGTTTGAAAAAGGTGATATAGGACAGTAAATCCTTGATTCCCTGGCACAAATTCAGCAACTCATTGTCACTGGCTTGCACGAAGAGGTGTTTGGCAAATAGTTTCCGCAAGGCTTCCTTGAACCGGTTGGAATCATACAGTATAGGGTCATTGCGCTCCACCAGCGTAATAGACCAAATAGCTGCATTGCTTCCCAAATAAGAGATAATAAAAGCTACCTTTGCAGCATCGCTGGGGAATGCAGCTGCCCAACACAAAAACTGAAGCTGGCACTGGTTAGAAAAATGTTGAACTTGGCACTATCTCCCAAAACGTTTTCTGGAGGAGCTAAGGGCACAGGGGTTGGTGTTGTGACCATTACCTGCATGGGTTTTGTGGTGGAAGTCGTTGGGTCTAAATCGGGTCTAGGAACATGATTAGACTGGTCAAACCGAGGGGCCTGCACTACTGGTGATCTTTGTTTTAGTTTGACTCCTCCCCGGGGGGTGTCTTGTGGTTTATACCACTGTAGTTCAGTGTGCAACTCCAGGTTCTCTTGCTTTAAGGAAAGAACTTACTTCTGTAATCCCGCTAGGGCCCTAGTTAAATATAATAAAGATGGAGCATCCTGGGGCCCCTCACCTGAAAAGCAGGATGTCTGCAGGGCGATGGTGTGCCCCCGACCTCCTGGAACACCTCTCGGCACTTCCTGGTGGACACAAAAACCCCGGCAGGTGTCACAAAAGGAAAGGGGGAGTGGAAGAGAAAGAGACAAAACACTGCCACATCTTGCCGGTCCAGCCAGGCACCCTGTATTTTCGGTGGGGGGGGCAGGTCATTGTTGACAGAGTGATAGTAGAGTTAGTGCACTCAACTTCCTTGAAACTGAATCTCTCTTTCTAATATGGGCACGGCAGCGGTAGAAGAACACCGGGATGCTCCAGCACTTTTCTTAGATACTGTTGGCACAATTACTAACACTGCATTACCAAAAACCCAAACTGAGAACCATAACAATATGTACTGCAACACTAAGGCTGGCTTCACAGAGATTCACTGTTGCGAACTACAATTAGAACTGTGGTTGCACTTATCATGCACAAGAAAGACAAACAAGGGCATTAATTATATCACATGTAACTTTCCTGCATGCATAGGATTAAACTAAAAGGAACAAAAACAATCCACAAAATACAAATGTCCACTCTGGGTTTAAACAGTTAGGGTGGCACAGTTTGGTTTGGTTTCACTGTGTTTGTGAAAAACCCTTCAAAAGCAAATTCCTCAAACCTGAAACAAAGGCATGGATGACACAATTTAAATCCAAGAGTTATGCTATTAGAGGAAGAAAAGTCACATAAATGTTCTTTTAAAATTGCTCTGTCACTTTTTGTAGTATTTGAGTTCAAGCAGATTTCCTGAAGCACATTTAGGCAAGTAACTATAATAATAAGGTAGAATGTTCAGAAATGCATTTGTCTCTTCAAGATAAGCACTCTGCCAAAATACGAGGTCTGAAATACACCAGCTGTTCTAGGAAAGCGTGACGCTCAAAGAACAAACTCCCTGGAGAATACTAGTCACTTAGCTGTAGTCTTTTCCGGAGTGCTGGAGGAATGCCTGGAGTCAGCTGGTACAGGAACGAAGAAAAGAATTGCCTCAAAAATCCTGAATACGAGGATGACATCAGGGGCTGGACTGCCAAATCAGATGCTGAGATCAGGAAGCAAAACAAAGCCTAGCAGGGAGGCATGCTTCATTATGCTATTTATAGCCAATCAGGAAAGCAGTTGAGTTTCCACATGTGGATGAGTCACCACACCCAATTAGAAGCACATGTCTACACCACACCCAATTAGTAGCACATGTCTACACCTGCTCACATTAGCAAACAAGCATTGGTAGATCAAGCATTGATAAAACCAATTGTGTAATACAGCACATTATGTTTACTTAGTAGCATGAAGGTTTATCCAAGAACAGAGATATGATTTAACCCTAATATCTGGGGATGCTGCTAGATAACGCAGGAGTCACCTTGGGGATTCCTGACAAAGCCTAAAGAACTTGTTTGTTGTACAGTTTCATTTAAAAATATCATTTGAACAGGTATCAGGGATGCTCTAAATAAAGCTTCCTTCCTCCGTATTTGCCAATGTCTAGTTTCCCACACACTTTTTGAGTCAATTGGCTTCAGCCAATATTCATAGCCTTCTATAGTCAAGCGGGAAACAAAGGAATCCTGTTAGAAATGGGGTCTTTGTTTGGCAGTCAGGGTACCCCCTGTCCAAGCAAGGACCCTCACTCTAGGCACGGAAAGTCACACACAATCCAAATTACCCTGTGCCCACCCTCTGGTAGCTTGGCACTGAGCACTCAGGCTTAACTTAGAAGGCAATGTGTAAAGTATTTGCACAATAAATCATGCAATAACACAGTAGAGCACCTCAAAAATACACCACACAGTGTTTAGAAAAATACATAATGTTTATCTGCTAAAAAATGCAGGTCAAAACAATTAAAATGTTGAGATATCACTGTAAAAGTGATATAAAGTGTCTTTAGACTTTTTAAAAATAATAAATGTCTCTTTCAAGCACAAAGTACCTGGCTTGCATACAAAATCTCTGCAAAGAGAACCACAGAGGAGGAGATGCATGGAGAACAGGGAGGTGTGCCTCGATTTCTCGGGCCGCACACGGCGATGCATCATTTAGTTTTTATGCAGGGGCAGTTGTGCGTTGATTTCCGGCGCTTGGTCATGGATCCTCTTCGGTTTGCGGGGTTTTCGGATGCCCCGGGGACAATGCGTGGATTTCTGGTGCTGACAAGACAAAGTCACAGGGGCTGCGTCGATCCGCTGGGCGTTGCGTGGAAATTTCTACCGCACGGCAGTCGCTGCCTCGATTCCTCTCTGGAAGTCGGGCTGCATTGTTCCGGCTTGGCTGTGCATCAATCGAGGGGGCCGTGCATCGAAATACCGGTCGCTACACTGGTGTTGCATTGATCTTCTCATTGTGAAGTCGGGCTGCGTCGTCCCAACGACCCCAAAGAAGCCATGGCATCCCTGAAAGCTCTTGAGGTGAAAGCAGGGCCCTGGTCCCAAAGGAAAGCCGCAACTGCATATGTACCAATAAAGACTCGCAAATCTTTAATAACAGTCCGAGCGTCAGCTGAGTGTTGTGGCCACACCCATAGAAATCTGGAGCAGGAGTCAACAGCAACTAAGATGTATTTGTATACACTGTCCCATGTTAGGAGACCCCAATGGTCCAACTACACACATTGTGATCTTTTGTTTGAAATAAGGAGGGGTGTCTAGGGTGGGCACTTAGCAGTGGAAACTTTAATTTGTTGGCAGGTGTCACAAAAAAGGACATACTGATTGGCATCTTTGTATAGTTCTGGCCACCAAAAATGGGCTTGTAACAATTACATTGTAGCCGCCACAACAGCATGGGCAGATGCTGCCCCATCATGAGCTGCTTTAATAAACTCTGGTCTTATATCTTTGTTGGGAATTTCTCAAACCCCTACGCCTGGTATCTTAACCTCAGCATTTAGGCAGCCTCCCATTTGGTAGGAATATTTTGTAAGAAATGCTTTTGGATAGGTCGTACCTTCAGCCGCAGCTTTCAAGGCAGCTCATATGTCATTGTCCGGTTTCTAACCTAAGCGGGTTACTGCAGAAACAGTAGAGGACCCGAAAATTAGAGCCTGATCAAACATTGGCGGCACCATGTTGTGTAGGCTCTCATAATTCTAATGAGACTACTGGAGTTTGAGCAGCAGAATCGCCTGCAGTGTGGGAAACTGAGTCTTACCCACTACAGATCACGCCTGTTGCCATAATCCGGGTTTTTCTCTGGCTAACTACCCAAGGACAGTGATGATTGGGCAGCTGAGCGCATGACATAACTGATTTCTCAAGGAAATCGTGGTAACTCAGATCTCATCCGTTTCTCTCAGTTACATTAGTCTCACATACACAATGAAAAAAAGAGGCAGTATATGTTTCAATAAGGTTTTAATGAAGCAACTTGAAATGAGCTGGGAACAAAATGAGCAGACGCCGGTGAGTACAAAACTCCAATGTTTATTTGAGTTAAATAACCATAAACGAAGAAAATCACCCCAGCGCAGCAGTCGGCCCCCCTGATGTTGCAGCAACTAAAAACACATCTGACTATTGCCTCCGAATCCTCGGTGTTCCTCCTCGCATTGTTAGAGCGAGGAACACCGAACAGCGAGAGACGGCCGCGTGTCAGCGTCTCCGCTGCGCGTGCCGCACCAAAAACAGCTGAGCACAGCTGACCGGCACGCGCAGCGAGTACGCTGCTATTCCAAGCCACTACAATTAGTTTTCCCTTTTAACAAAAAAAAAAAAAACAACAACAAAAACAAAAAAAATCTTAGAGATTTACCACTAAAAAAACAAACCTCAAATAACTATACATGCCTTGTTTTACAATTTTTCCAACGAATGCAGAGAATAGGTCATTCCCAATAAGACCCATCATAAACCAGTCTCACTTAAAGGTTAACTAAACATGCTGTGCTTTACATTTTTCAATGCATAAAGAAAATTGAACATTTACCTAAAATCCAACATAAACAAATCCCACTCAATGATACCTTATAGGTAACCTGTGCAGTCTATCACTTTTCCTAATAGGCACAAGATCTATGCATGAACCCTTCCTTCTTTGAACAGGAGGTATTTACCCCTCCGGATTTTTGTACACTTAAGCATTCCTTTGCTTTCGAAGAGTGATCACCTTTGTCTTGAGGTGGCAACAAAACCCCCTTTGATTCCACCTTTAAAACTTTTCCCATATTCCACCAGTTACGTCCATCAACACGCACAGCATTACCACAATCTTTGTCAACCTTCAATGGTTCAGAAAACTTAGGGGCATATTTATACTCCGTTTGCGCCGAATGTGCGTCAAAAATTTTGACGCACAATCGGCGCAAACGTTGCCCCATATTTAAACCCTGACGCCCAAGCCCGCGCAAGGGAGAAATCCGCAATGTGCGCCATTTTCTGGATGCGGCAACCCGCCCTGCGTTAATGATATGCAGGGTAGGCGTTCCCGTCCCAAAAACGACGCACACAGCCGTGCGCCGTATTTATGCTTCCGTGCAAAAATGACTCTTGGCCGGGAGGCGGAGCAAAAAAATTACGCAAAGCCCGATTTGCGTCAAAATTTAACGCCTGGGTCAGGGCAGGCGTTAAAATGGGGCAAACACACCTGTATTTAATCAGAACACACAGAACAAACAACAGAGCAGCAGAGCAGCAGGGCAGCAACAGGGAGACATGGAGGTGATTTTGATTCAGCGTGCACGTCGATGCAGAGCCCTGCAGCAACAACAGCAGCTACAACAACAACAGCAGGGACCCCAAAGGCAGCGCAGAAGGCAGGAGAGGATATTCCGCCCAAGAACAACCCTGCATGGCCTCAGGGAACACAACATCATACAGAGGTACCGGTTGAACTGGCAGGCCATTCAGCAGCTGCTGAGAAATATTGAACAGCAGTTGGCCCCCACTTTGGTGACACCCCACACCATACCAACAGAAACAAAGCTGCTTGCCGTACTTCACCTGCTGGCAAGTGGCTCGTTTCAGACAACTGGTGCCCTGGTTGGTGGAATATCACAACCATCATTCTCCGCATTCCTGCCAAAAGTACTGGATGCCATCATTCGCCTGACACCCCTCCACATCTGCTTCCCTAACACACTGCAGAAGCAGCAGGAAACAAAACAGGGTTTCTACGCCATCAGTGGCTTCCCACACGTCCTTGGTGCAATCGACTGCACACATGTACGCCTTGTGCCACCTGCTGCAACAGAACACCTCTACCGCAACAGGAAGCACACACATTCAATCAATGTGCAGGCCATAGTCGATCACCAAGGATTGATCAGCAACATTGTGGCAAAATATCCTGGGAGTGTACATGACGCATTCATCTTCCGTTACTCTACCATCAACCAACACTTCCAGGATGGACGGTATGGCAATGGACTACTTGTTGGTAAGTACAAAAATCCAACTTATATACACACTGCACAGCAACCCTCTAGGACACACAACACATACACCACAATAGCAACACCTAACCAGGAACACACTGAGGTCCTGACATCACTAGCCATGTTTCTGAAGTCACCATTGAACCTGTCACACATTGGAATTTACTCTACAGCTTAATGTGAAGGCATTAATGAGTGTGGTTGCCTAAATGTCACCTTGCAATTTGTAAGTGTTACAATAACCTGTACATTAATACATTGCATAAGTCTTAAGGTATGGGATGTCCAGGGTACTTTCATATGAACGTGTTAACTACACTTTCATGTTTTAACTCTGCATGGAACTATCATCTCACCCCCAGTGAAGACACACGGACACCTGTATCACAAGTCACAATGCTATGGAGGGCACACTGTACTGAAAATCCAAATACATACTGCTAAAAAACAGTTAGCTAACAAACACTTGCTCAGCCAAGGAAAAAAACTCAATGCAAAAGTTTTCTCCTACAGGTATAGGTAGTCACATTAGTACACAAAAGAGTCCCAGACAACACAAGACAACTACTGCCATCAAAGGTCTGTACAAGAGTGCCTCCTACATCTACATGATCCCATTCTGTGTTTCTCTTTCAGCTGATCAGGGGTATGGCATCCAGCCTTGGCTAATGTCACCATTTGGGAACCCGACTACTGCTGCCGAGCGGGCATACAACGACGCCCATAAGAGGACACGGAGCATTGTTGAGCGGACCTTTGGGATCCTAAAGTCAAGGTTCCGCTGCCTTGACATCACTGGCGGTACCCTACTATATTCCCCAGAGATGGTCTGTAGGATCATACTCACTTGTGCCATATTGCACAATATTTGTGTAAAAAGGAACATTCCCCTCCTTGAACCAGACCCAGACATGCCTGAAGACGACGAAGAGGAGGATGCTGGCCTGCAACAGGAGGGGGAACAACCAAACACGGCTGCTGGAGTGCGGAGGCGCCAACAGCTTGTAAATAATTTATTTTCTTAATTTCTTATATCAACACTTATTGCACAATTGTAAATAAACACAGATAACAAACACCACATCATGGTTTGGCCTATTCATTTCTGCCCACCTTTAGTTTGAAATTGCTGAAGAAGAATGTCGTCTCATTGAGCAATAATGACATCACACTCATCACACAAAAAATATACACCACAAATGTCTGCACAGAGGCTATGAGGTTTCATGATACATTACCATCCACAGAGGCCAACAGGAGTACAAATGTGCCAATGACACATGCCTGATCCAGACACCTGAGACATTCTCTCACTCAGCACAAAAATGTAGCTCATTTGAAAGTCTCATTACACGTGTTCAGTGACAGGGTGGGACCATCCATGTGTACGTGGCCATGTCCTCAATGGTGTCTCTCAATTTTTGCTACAAACAATGACAAATTGGAACAAGAATAGCTGCCACTAACTCATGAGGAGACCTTGAAGTTACAGTAACAACATACACCCAGACAGTTGATAGTGGATCTACATTCGCCCACACATATAAACATATGTCATCCAATCAACCAAATATTTGCAAGCAGCCGATCACAGTAGTGTCCCAGTTCAAAACTAGCAGGAAGAATGTAACATGCCACTAAACCAGGTAATACATAAAGGGCCACATACATCAACAACCTATTTGTCATCAGCACATGAGGAACACCGAGAGTTCGAAAAAAAATTCAGTGCAAAATGGTATGTCAGATTGCTCCAAATAATCAATAGGGCAAACGTCAAATGGGCAAATGGGATTATTGAATGGCTAACAGTGATTCATACCCTATGGCCTTCCATGAGCCTGCTGCTGCAGGTTTAGCATAACAGAATAAATGAAAGCCATGGATAAATTAGCAAATCTGGAAGGGCAAACCCTAGGGTGCTGGGGGCCTAAGTCCACCTCTACAGCCCCCCAAATATACAATAATTATGTACATGTGAAGTAAACACATGCATAAGGCGCATGTGTGGCCTACATGTCAAAAGTAAAACACATATAAGATACACAAAATCATTATTAGGACATGGTTAGCCCCATAAAAAGTGTAAGTGACAATTGCACTACCTGTTTGGACTATAGATAAATGCATTACCGTGATAAATGTGGACACATTTTTGAGAAGGAATACATCCTGGTATCCCATTCATCATTTCAAAATAGCCATCAGCAATTACCCAAAATATGTGTACAAATATGGTTAATAACCATTTTGAGCAATCATTGATATTACAGTGTGAATGCCTTCTATACATCCAATAAGGGACATGTGTCATAGCTAACCACAAATGTGTATCACATAGCACCGTTTGGTCATGACAAAATTCCTTTCACAACTTGAAAAAATTAAGACATTTTTGTCAAAATGTGTCATATTTCCACGCATACAGCATGGGCGTCATAATTTTTTGACGTACAGGAGTGCACAGAATGCAGAGTCAAAAATGTTCCTATTAAAAATAATAGAATAATAAGCTGCATTACATGTCCACCATATTTTCTATGATGCGTCATATTTCCACGCATACAGCATGGGCGTCATAATTTTTTGACGTACAGGAGTGCACAGAATGCAGAGTCCAAAATTTTCCCATTAAAAATAATAGAATAATAAGCTGCATTACATGTCCACCATATTTTCTATGATGCGTCATATTTCCACGCATACAGCATGGGCGTCATAATTTTTTGACGTACAGGAGTGCACAGAATGCAGAGTCAAAAAATTTCCTATTAAAAATAATAGATTAATAAGCTGCATTACATGTCCACCATATTTTCTATGATGCGTCATATTTCCACGCATACAGCATGGGCGTCATAATTTTTTGACGTACAGGAGTGCACAGAATCAGAGTCAAATATCATATTCATATTTGGTTCTCATATTTGCCAGCAATTTACATTTCTACTCTAGAACTGTAAACTCAGCCTCACACAAATGTAAGGGAACAATGAAGAAAATAGTTTTGACTCTGCATTATGTGCACTGTTATGCGTCAAAAAATATGACGCACAATCTGTATGCGTGAAAATATGACGCATAACGGAAAAATTAAAACGGCGGCAATTTTGTGCAGGAAGTGATGTAATAGGATATCCTGTTTATAGAATATGTACTGTGAGTTTACTTTCACTTTCACTTTGCAGTCTCAGAGTATTCTAGACTGTGTGGCTGTGTGAAAAGTGTTGTCCTGTGTTTTACTGCTTTTGTGTCCTGTGTACCTTGTCTATTGTGCTTTTGTGATCATAGTCTTGTTGTCTAATATTGTCTTAGTCTGTTTTGTATACTTTTGTCAAATCCAGTGTTTCTTTTTTTTGTCTGTGGGAGTCTGTTCTGGGTAGTTTAAATTTGGGGTTAGTTGGGCTATTTTTCTTAAGTTTTCTTTTTCCTTCACTACTCTACCTTTCCCCATTTCCCCCTTTTACTTTGTGTTCTAATTTTTTCACCTTGCTAATAGTTAAGATGTCAGGTAGGCCACGGCTTTCCAGGATGGGTGAGGAGGAATTGGGGGGATTCATTTGGCTTGTTTGCCATTTCCTCCCACTCATGCTGGAGGCTGGGGGCCGTGTGATACAGGGGTATCACACGGAGGCACGCAAAGTCCGGTGGGGGAAGGTGCGCCATCACTTGGTCCGGGTCTACGGTAGCATGAGGAATGACCATCAACTCAAGCACCGCTGGGCTGATCTGATATCCAGGGAGCAGGATCTGCTGGACCACCTGGGAATCAGGATAGGTGGCCATGTTGGTGAGTACAAATCATTTACATGTGAATAATTGATAGCTGTGTGGGGACATGTGATGATTGTTACCCAATCTGCTAGATTAGTAGCTGACTGTGTGTAATGCTGGGGAAACCTAATGTGTATTTGTTGCACAATGTGTAGGAAGACCAATGCTAGCAGTCAGATGGCTCATGTTTTCAACACATACCGGATGCCTGTAGCTGTATGTAATGTAGTGTTGCCTTTGTGTCAGACAAGCGACACGTTAATGCCTCTATTTGAACTCTACAGGTCATAATTGCCAGTGAAAAAAGGGATGTTGAAACATCATACCTACATATGTAGACGCCATAGCTAGACAGAAATTTCTAAAACCATGATGATGCTATAAATGAGTAAACATCTTTTGGATGTCTCTCTGGGATGCACATGAAGAGATGAATGCAACCCGATATTGTTGGGGCATACTAATGGAGGTGTATCTTTGACACCACATGACTGTCCTGGCCACTGCATGTGTGTAGTAGGGTGTGTAACTGTAGCAGGAGACTCATCCAATGTAAATGATGATTAAGAATTCTTCCATGCAGTATGAGCATGTGTGAAAGTGTATCATTACGCATGTCATATTCACACAGTGTAATTGTAACTGTAATTGTAACTGCAATTGTTTGTCAGTGCCCGGAGTCTGAGTATATTCTTCCTTCCATGCTTTACAGGTGGACCTGCACCGTACACCGTGGGAGAGGTGGCTCATTTTGAGGACCCCGACACCTACAGTGAGTGTGGCCTGAGTGCTATTTTTATTGTTTGCTAGTGATGCATGATGGACTACTGTGTGTTCAACAGAATTCAAGGTTTGATGCGCTGCCCGTTCATTGGCATTGTTGCATTAGTGGGATTTCAAATATCACTTCAGTTTCTGTAGACCAATGCTTAGCCATCTCTCAGATGTAGGGGCTGTAGGTCATTCCAGTCGGCCCGCTATGGGGAGTGGGATGAGTCATGTGGAATACACTGGTTAATGTAAGAGTTGCTCTGGGACTTGGCTTGGACTGAGTCTGCATATCAGACTGACATTCTCCCAGATAGCTTCTGCAAAATGCTTGTATTAAATATGCAGCTTCCGAGTTGAGGATGGACTGAGTACACTGTAGGTTGGATCTTCCGGGGCCATGTACTTCCACAAGTTGAACTAGAAGTGTGCGGGACTAGAGTGCAATGGCCTAGGTGTTCATTCGACTCATGATCATGGGTGTTCTTGCTCCTGTGTGTGTGTGGTAAAATATGCCTCACTGGTAGTATGTGATATTGGCCTGAGTCAGTGCATTTTGACATGTGTGGACCTTGGATAGGACAATGTTTGTCTGACTCCAAAGTGTTGCTAGCCCTTCATTGGTGTTGTGTGTGGAGGCAAATACTTGTTGAGCTTTCTATACACTCCTGGGTGTGCATTGAATCTGGGATTGTTGGTTGTTCTTCCCACCCCACCCTCAAAGACTGCCATGTGATTGGGAATAGGGTACCTAGGACTGTAGCAACCAGTATGTTACACATACTTGTGACCTTTTGCAACTTAGTTTAGAACCTAGTGTACACATTCGGTTAGGGCACATGGGTTCAATATTTGCAAACAACAATTTACAAATGGCATTGAGTGAGGGTTGTGATAGTTATCACATAGAGTGACATATGTAGTGAAGTCAGTATGCGGAAGAGGTTCAGCCATAATGTCAGCTGCATTAGCCATTATTTGGATGAGAAGTTTAGGCTGATGTCACCCATCATGTAGAGACATGGATATGCTAGGTGTGAGATGGCCTTTTGTATGCAGGCTTCACATGTACTTCCTCTGAGTCTTTCAATGAACTATGTTGTGACAATTGCTGTAACAAATACAGTATAAGTAATGTGCAAATGACCCATTGTGCAATTCCACCCAATGCATTTCCTATGGTAAATAGTTGCCATTTCTCTTCACAGCTGCAAACATGAGTGCCGTAGAGAGACACCAGTTTGAAAGGCGTGCCATGCGATACCGGCACATCCTGCAGGTGCAGTCGGGGTACAGGAGGATGGCCCGCAAATACCAAGCAGATCGGGCCTCCTGGGCATGGTGGGCCTCACCACAGGGTGGCCCTACATTGCCCACAACAGCCACCACCACCACATCCACCAGGTCTCCCCAAGTGGCCCCAGCAACGGCGGGGACAGTTGACCCTGCCTCGTCAGCAAGACCTGGACCCAGCCATTTTCAACACCCAGGACAGTCCAGTGGGCATACAACTACTGCCACACGTCCACCTCGGCCAGCACACAGACTGCAGCAGCCCCTCCTGTAGACCCAGCCGCATTCCTGGCATTAAGCCGTAAAGTGGACAAAGTTTTTTCAAAGGTGGACAAGCTAAGCCAGGATGTGGCATATATTAAGAAAAGGGTTCGGTCCATCAGGCGGACCCTACGGAGGGCCAACCTCTAGGACTTTTGCCATGTTTTACTTTTACCCCTCCCCTCTCTCCTCTTTCATATTTTGTACTGATAGTTGGGTTTTGGGGATTAGTGTTAGGTTAGTGTAGGTTGTTAGCTTAGTTAGTGTTAGGGAGGAGGGTGGGGGGTCCTTATTCTTTCTATTTTTCTTTTTTGGGTGGGTGGGGGTCAATGTTGGGATTCATGTTTGTTAAAAAAAAAAAAAAAAAAAAAAAAAAAAAAAATATATAAAAAATCACCAAACAAATATATGATTGTTTAGGATAGTATAGTATGTGTGTAGGTTAGTATGTGTTGTCCTGCATGTGTCCTGTCTCATAATGGTGGGTGGGGCGTTGATGTTTAGATCGTTTCGTTATATGTGTAGAGTAAGTTTAGCTTAGGTTAGTTAGGGACAGTTGTGGGTTAGTAGTAGTCAGGTTAGATTAGTGTAGGTATGACTTTTCCCTTAGTTGCCTCTTGTGTGAATAAATAGGAATAAACATATAGTTAACCCTTTGCATGATGCGTTAAGTGCTACTTTATCATGGCCTTGACATCAGTGTAGGTGAATGTTTTTCTATGACATTAGTGTCCTATGCTACCCACCACAGAAAATGGAGGTTTAACATGCCAGCTACCTGTGTGCTAACTTGGTAAGTATCCACCATTTGGGAGACCCACCATTGGTAGTTTACATCGATCACCAAGGATTTGTGTTGATGAGTAGGTATTCTACATCACAAAGTGTGCTTCCAGACTTGTTATTGTGGGTAATTGAATAGGTCGGACTGCAGTGTGATGTTCAGGGAGATCTTTGTAGATGAGGTGTTGTTAACACTCTTGTCTTGTTGCCTTCATTGCTGACCTAGAACATGTGTGTAATGATTCAGCATGACTTTCCTTCATGGAAGTATACTCAGAAAGGGTGATTGATGCAGTGTTTTCTTTTTTTCTTTGCTTATATTTTGCTGCATAATTGCATGTTTTAGTATTGCATGGTGCCTACATTCATCAGCCACCATTAGTTGACTTGAATTGCTATAGATGGAGCATTATTCTGTCCAACACAGCATGATTGTGTGTGGTTTGTCCCTTCATCAGTTAATCTCCTCAGGATGGTAAGGCTATGATGCAATCCTGGCCACTGCACAGATGTATCAGACTACATGATTTCAATACAGTTGTATTGACAAGCTATATGGTTGCCACACAGGCACTTTTGAGTTATCTACTGCACAGTTGATGTGTCAAATTACACAGAGACATATTAGGTGTTCAAGTGCTATTTATTGATAGGTGCTGTAGTGCAAAATGTCCATTGTCCATGTTTGCTGAGTCCGTTCTGGTGCATTCTTACATGGTGATCCTACAGAAGGGGTGTGGATGATGCTCCTGACATGCTGGGGTGATGTCACAAACAGTGCAGAGGGACAGGATTTGGCAAATAATAGGAGAGAGACATTCACTGGCAATGGTGACAAGTCATATAGTGGTTAGCAGAACAGTCATTGAGTGTAGTTGTAGTGAGACTGGCATTTGACAAAACGTAGGACCTTGGTCAAAGTAGGCCATGGTGCAGGGACTAGTGCTTCCGGGTACTCTTCTGTGAGAATGTTGTCTGTTCCATGTCTTCTTCTTCTGATGTGTGTGTTGCCTGGTTTGTCCTTGTTGTTGTTGGTTGTGAAGGGGCAACACACACCTCAGTGTTAGAAGACGTGGAGTCAGACATCCTGGGGGCTGCTCCCTGTGAAGTGCTTAAGGGCAGTACTGCTGCAAGGAGGGCCTGCTGTTTTTTGAGAATAGCAGCCACATCACGATGGTAGGCAGCCAGGTCGGCCCTGAGGGGTTCAATGTTGCATTCGTGCACACGTTGACTGGATTGCAGTTGTAGGTGTTGTGTCAACTGGATGACAGCTGTGCTGATTTCCTTCTGTGTTTTAGCAAGTTCCTGCAAAAGAGATGTTAGGGCTTGCATTGCAGCTGCCTGATCTGCAAATGACGCCATGCACGAACGCACCCCCTCAAGGCTGGCTGCCATGTTTTGCATCCCCACCCGCACCTCCTTGGCCAGCTCCCGCTGTACACCAACTACAGTTCTTTCAAAGCTGGTGCCAGTGTCGTCAGAGTCCTCAGCTGTGTTGGAGCTGGCAGGTCTTACAATTGGGGTGGTGGGTGGGTCTTCTGTGATGGCTGCTTGTTCTCTGCTCCTCCTTGTCACTGAAGGTGGGGTCTGGAGGGTTTCAAGGACCTTTTGGATGATCTCCTGGGAAATGTTTATGGCCTCGTCATCCATGTCATCAGGGAAATCGGGGACAGGCATATCGGCAGGAGATCCATGTTCCTCTGCAATGAAACAGGGTACAATTAGTGTGTCTGTGTTGTGACAATTTTGCCGTAACATGCACGCCTTTTGCTGAGTTTACTTTGTGCTCTGGTTTGGTATTGGTATCTGCTGTCCTTCATATGAGCATTGTTATAGGCCTATGGCCCACCTGTGTGTCACATGTATGATATATAGTTATCAGACTTGTCTGCCTAATCGCCTCTAGGTGTTGCTTTGTACCAATTAGGGAATTGCCATCTTTTTGTCCTACTCGTCCCTCCGTGTATATCTATTCTTATGGAGAGACATTTTGTCTCGTGGGCTCTCATTATCCTAAATGAGACTACTGGATTTCTAGGCAGCAGGATCGATAACGGTGTGGGGGCCTGAGTCTGACCCACTTGTAAAGAACTCTGTCACCCTACATCTTTTTTTTGGCTCTGGCTAACTAGCAGTGCCTCATGTCTCCCACGGGGAAGAAATGATTAGGCAGCCGAGCGCATTACATTTTTGGAACTTCTCAGGGAAGTGGTGGTCACTCAGATCCAAACCAACTCTCTCATTTCCAGTATGATCTCATATACAAATGACCAAGACAGTATGAGTTTTATATGATGATTTCATTAAACAACTGTATTTTAGATAATAAGGCGTGAGCCGCAATAACCAGAACAATACAACATAGTAGAATTGAAATAGTCACCAGGAGAGTAAAACTTAAGAACAAAGCTATCATAGTGCCTAACAGTTTCCACTCTCCCTCTGCTTGTTCTATTTAGAGCACAGCATGTTAAGCTTCTAGCTTGCCTTTCCGAATCACTGGGGAGACATCAGCCCTCATACCTGAGCAAAGGCCTGTGATCTGGTTCAGCATCTGCAACAAGGCAGGCAGCGTCTAGTTGTGGTTCTCTGTTCGGAAACTCCCTCTTGTGTGTTTTGGGACAAGGAAGTGATTTTATAACTAACATGTCATCGTGATCACAAAATGTCCCTACGCAGGAATGCGACATCTAAACTCCTACCACGTCTATCGGCAATGCACCAGACTGTATCCTTGACTGAAGCACAGAGTGAATATGTTATGGAGAACTCCAGTGCTGAAGTAGTCAAAACAGTGTGAAATGAATAAAAAACAAGACCGTAGAACTGGCTATTTGAAAAATAACAGTACGAAGCCTAATAAAAAGCATTTATTGCAAAGTGCACAGAGGCTCTAAGCTGTCAGCAAATTAATAAAATACATTCAGGGCAAAGTGCACAAAGGCCTAAAGCCTGAAGCTAATGCGCAAAGGATACGTAAAACTTACCACACTACACTTTCACTGGCTGTGGGTGTTGTGATTGCCCTGGCAGCACACTTGCCTCTCAGGACCTGCCCCAAAATCTTTTTATTCACATTCACCTAAATGTTATTGTTATGTGGCATATCCTATGCATGGCAATGTTAGGATGTGATATGGATGTAAACATTGTTTATGTTTCCAGCTGATGTTGGGTAATGTGTGTTTAATTGGATTGCCCTGTTTATCGTATCAATGTCCTATTTGGTTCTCAGACTGTGCAGGTGTGTTTCAGTGACCAGTTGCATGTGTCCCCTCCTCAATGTTGTTGTCTGAGCAGTATGACATTAGTGATGTTGCCTTGTTAGCCAGGCACGTGAGGGACCCTGACGTATGCAGCATGTGTGTGTCCTTAGTGCTGTGTGGCTCCTATTGCTGTTTACTTTGGCTGATGTATGTGTCAACTATGGGCATTTGAGTGTACTGGTGCCTTTGTCTTATTTCTAGAAATAGTTGCAGAAGTCATCCTCACCCCCTAATTTAGGTAGGTATGTTCCATGTGGAGGTTCCTGCCATTTGCTACTATAGCTGCACAGAGATCAGAGGTGTTAGTGTCAACTGTTGTTGCAGTTAAATTGCAGTTGTTGTTTTGGCTACTGGATTACTGATAGGGACCTAGTTGATGTAGGATACATTTTGACTGTTGAGTGCCTGGATGTAAGTTTGACGTAGTGGCCTTCCCACCTGTCGCTGCTTTCCCTTAGCTCCATTGTTGTCATGACAGGATGGCCCCATGGGACTGGTGTTGGTGCTGTGTTTTGTCGTGCCCCAGCTTCTGTCTGTGCTGGGCATGCCCCCCTGCCGTGCCCCTTTACCCATGCCACTTCATATATATGCTGACTTACATGCATTGTGTAGTTGGTATTCCCCACCCCGGTTGCAGTTATCATTATTGCATTATAATTCCCCATGTGACTTACCCTGCATGTGCGTTGTGTCCTGGTAGTCTGCGCTGTCCTGTCCTTGAATCCCTGTGACGATCTCCTCAGGGATGACGGCTGCGACCATCTCCTCCATGTGGTCCAGGGCCTCCTGTTGTGCTGGACTCCCCCCTCCAGTCTGCAGTGCTGCCTTCCTGTTCCTGGCCATTTTTTCCTTTGTCCTACGTTTGCAGTCATGCCAGCGTTTCTTACACTCGGTGACTGTTCTGCGTTCTTCAGCCACACTGTTGATCTTATCCACAGTTTGTTGCCATATGGCCTCTCTCCTGCTGATTGGCAACTTAGAGGTGATGAACAGTTGGTGCTGGTGTTCCGTCACCTCTTTAACCAGGATTTTCTGCTCCTCTGCACTGAAGCGACACTTTCTTTTTTTTCTAAAAATGTCCTGGTTCCTGTATGGATTATCCTGGCTGGTTCCTGGTCTGCTGTCATCTTCCTGGGGTCTGTTGTGGCATCTGGGATCCATTTCGGCTCTCCTCTGCTGAAAGGGCAGTGTTCGCGGGTGAATTTGACGATGTTGCGTCAAAATTGACGGCGCTTTCCGGGTTGCGCTGTCGTAAATCGACCCACAGTCATTTGCGTCGCGTTAACGTTGGTTTCCTTTACGACTTGACGCCGCTGTGTGCGTCACGAAATAATGACTCCCACCTGTTGGTTGCGCCACCGTGCGTCAAAATATAAATTAGACGCCCGCACGGCGCATCGAAATGGCGTTAGCCGGCGGTAATTTTTTTAACGCAAAACTGCAACGGCGCAGCTTTGCGTCAAAAAGTATAAATATGGCCCTTAGAGTCACCTTTCTTGACAATACCGGCAATTTAACCCGCACCCAATCACCAACTGTGAAGTGCACATCCTTCACAGACTTTTTCTTATCATAATAAATTTTTTGTCTTTGTTGAGCTTTTTCCATACTTGAACAAACCTTTGAGTGTCTGTGTTCCTTCCATGTAGCATGCTTGAAAAATTTGGACAACCAAGCTGGCCGAAATAGAGTAGCCGGCTTTCTCCCTCTAAGGGCCTCAAACGGAGATACCCCTGTGCTAGTGTGAGGTGTTGTTCTGTAAAACCAGAGCATACTCTTTACAGCGGCATCAACCACACACCCATTAGCTAACGCCCACTGAATACAGCCACTACACGACTGCATCTTAGATAGCAAAGCACATACTGCAATAACCAGGATGATATAGCATGACAAGATTAGAATTGTGACAAGGAGAGTGAAGCATAGAAATAACGCTACCATATTGTCACTAGAGTCAATAGACTAAGGGGGTCATTACAACCCTGGCGGACGGTGTTAAAGTGGCGGTAAGACCGCAACCAGGCCGGTGGAAAAAAAATGGGAATTATGCCACTTTAACACTCCAACCGCCACGGCGGTACAGACAAACAGCTTGGCGGTCACCGCCAACAGACAGGCGGAAGACAAAGTCCCGCCCACAGTATCACAACCTACCAATCCGCCACTTTTTCCGGGGTGGATTCACCGTGGATAAAAACACGTCGGAAACAGCCATTTCAGAGGGAAAACGCTCACCTCTACACACTCCACGAGGAAGGAGGACACCATGGAACCGGAACTCCAAATACTCCCTGTGATAGTCTTCCTGCTCCTGTACGATCATCATCTAAGCCGGCGCCGAAGACAACGGTGAGTACTGCACCTACGACATAGGGGAGGGGGAGGCAAAAGTCAGGGACACACACATGCAACACCCCCACCCGACCCTCACCCACTACAACACACACACCTATGCATATCCAAACATTACAGTAACAACCCCCAAACCCCCCGGAAGAATGCAAAGTCAAAAGGAAATGAGTGCAACCATTGTAATATATCAAAATACAGTAACCAAATACATACAGATAAATATACACATTCAACAAAATATACATCACGATTAGTAGTGCAGGTAATGCACCATTCAATGTCCGTGGACCACTGGGCCCAAAATGCACGGGCGAGGGGGAATGGAAGGGGGGGCACCTCAGCCGGATGAGTGCACCACGCCAGATCCACGAGGGGGCTCCATGCCCATTGATGTATCCTGGGGAGTGCAAAGCCACAGTCTCTCAAGTCTCTACAGTGGGTGGGTTGCCCATTGTACCATCCTGGGGAGTGCAAAGCCACAGTCTCTCAAGTCTCTACAGTGGGTGGGTTGCCCACTGTACCATCCTGGGGAGTGCAAAGCCACAGTCTCTCAAGTCTCTACAGTGGGTGGGTTGCCCACTGTACCATTCTGGGGAGTGCAAATCCACAGTCTCTCAAGTCTCTACAGTGGGTGGTTTGCCCACTGTACCATCATGGGGAGTGCAAAGCCACAGTCTCTCAAGTCTCTACAGTGGGTGGGTTGTCCACTGTACCATCCTGGGGAGTGCAAAGCCACAGTCTCTCAAGTCTCTATAGTGGGTGGTTTGCCCACTGTACCATCCTGGAGAGTGCAAAGCCACAGTCTCTCAAGTCCCTACAGTGGGTGGTTTGCCCACTGCTCAATCCTGGGGAGTGCAAAGCCACAGCCTCTCAAGTCTCTACAGTGGGTGGTTTGCCCACTGTACCATCCTGGGGGTGCAAAGCCACAGTCTCTCAAGTGGATAACTTTCTCCACTGGTTCTGGAGGGGGCTTTGTGCCCAGAGTGCTTCATCCTGCCAAGGACTGAGGTAGTGGATGCCTTTCTCCACTGGTTCTGGAGAGGGACTGGTGCCCAGAGTGCTTCATTCCTGTTAAGGACAGACGGAGTGGATGCTGTTCTCCACTGGTTCTGGAGGGGGACTGGTGCCCAGAGTGCTTCATTCCTGTTAAGGACAGACGGAGTGGATGCTGTTCTCCACTGGTTCTGGAGGGGGACTGGTGCCCAGAGTGCTTCATCCTGTGAAGGACAGAGGTAGTGGATGCCTTTCTCCACTGGTTCTGGAGGGGGACTGGTGCCCAGAGTGCTTCATTCCTGTTAAGGACAGACGGAGTGGATGCTGTTCTCCACCGGTTCTGGAGGGGGACTGGTGCCCAGAGTGCTTCATTCCTGTTAAGGACAGACAGAGTGGATGCTGTTCTCCTTTGGTTCTGGAGGGGGACTGGTGCCCAGAGTGCATCACTCTCCCCGTGACGGTCCCAGTTCCGTCACTGCCCCTGCCGCACATGGGCTAGCAGTGCTTGAGTTGGCGGTCTTTGCCCTGTTCAGCGGTCTTTGCCCTGTTCAGCGGTGCTTAGCCTGTTCAGCGGTGCTTGACTTTGCAGTTTCTGACCTGTTCAGCGGTGCATGCCATGGCGGTCTTTGCACTGTTCAGTGGTGCTTGACTTTGCAGTTTCTGACCTGTTCAGCGGTGCTTGCGATGGCAGTCTT
The DNA here is from genome assembly GCF_031143425.1 of Pleurodeles waltl. NCBI lineage: Eukaryota > Metazoa > Chordata > Amphibia > Caudata > Salamandridae > Pleurodeles > Pleurodeles waltl. The sequence goes on from NC_090436.1 coordinate 847,326,851, forward strand.
TGCCCTGTTCAGCGGTGCTTGCCATGTTCAGCGGTGCTTGCCATGGCGGTCTTTGCCCTGTTCAGCGGTGCTTGACTTTGCAGTTTCTGACCTGTTCAGCGGTGCATGCCATGGCGATCTTTGCCCTGTTCAGCGGTGCTTGCCCTGTTCAGCGGTGCTTGACTTTGCAGTTTCTGACCTGTTCAGCGCTGCTTGCCATGGCGGTCTTTGCCCCGTTCAGCGGTGCTTGACTTTGCAGTTTCTGACCTGTTCAGCGGTGCATGCCATGGCGGTCTTTGCCCTGTTCAGCAGTGCTTGCCCTGTTCAGCGGTGCTTGCCATGGCGGTCTTTGCCCTGTTCAGCGATGCTTGCCCTGTTCAGTGGTGCTTGACTTTGCAGTTTCTGACCTGTTCAGCGGTGCTTGGCATGTTCAGCGGTGCTTGCCATGGCAGTCTTTGCCCTGTTCAGCAGTGCTTGACTTTGCAGTTTCTGACCTGTTCAGCGGTGCTTGGCATGTTCAGCGGTGCTTGCCATAGCGGTCCTTCATTGTCCAGCTGGGCTGGGGCTGGCGGTCCTTCATTGCCCAGTGGGGCTGTGGCTGCCGGGGCCCTCCTGGGCACTGACTCTGGCGGTGGCCTCCTGGCCAATGACGATGGGGCTGCCCTCCTGGGAACTGACTCTGGCGGTGGCCTCCTGGCCAGTGACGATGGGGCTGGGCACTGACTCTGGCGGTGGCCTCCTGGCCAGTGACGATGGGGCTGGCGGTGGCCTCCTGGGCAGCGGGGATGATGGCGGTCTTCTCCGCCGTGCTGCTCTTCCCAGACTTTGGCGATTTCTTCTGCCCCTTCCCCACCTTGGGAGGAGTCACAGCTGAGTGGACACTCCCCCCGGGACCCTTGTGAGCGGCTTTGCCGGCTGGAGCCTTCCCCCACTCCCGCCGGGCATTGTCCAACTTCTGGTGCTTCACAGGGGGGGGGACTGGCTGTGCTGTGGCTCCGTGTCACACTGGCTGCCCTGGTGCCTGGTGCACTCCACATACCTCTAACAGGCACCACTGGTACCGGCGATTTTTTGGCTGAGGTGCTAGTACGGTACCTATGAATTGGGGGGGGGGGTGGTGGGAAAGTGGTCAAGCTTGCTCAGGAAAAGTTTCTTAGGAACACTGGGACGGGTAGCTGGAGGGGGTCTGGGAGTGGAGGAAGAGGAGGTGGTTGTAGAAGGTGTAACTTTTGTGGCTTTGGGTCCAGGTGCATGCGCTGGAGGCTGTTGTGAGGTGGATGGCTGTTGGGTGGGTGTGTGCCTGCGTTTGTGTACTTTGGGAGGGGGAGTCACAGACACACTGGGAGAGGACACAGGGGACGTGTAATGGGTAGTGGGGGTGGTGATTGCAGGTGAGCGGGCATGGTGGTGGGTGTGCTGGTGCAGGACCTAGTGGCTGTAGTGGTAGTGCATGCAGGTGAGAGTGTAGACGACACTGGGAGGGAGGAGGGAGATGACAAGGAGGGGGACACAGTGGAGGCAGTGGATGTTGGTGTGTCTGTATGTGTGTGCTGCTTGCGTGAGTGCCTGTGGGATGTGTGGTGCTTATGTTTGCCTGAGCTTCCCTTGTGTGTTGAGGTGTGTGCAGGCTGGTCTGATGGTGTGCTTGGGATAGGCAGAGGTACAGGGGATTGCGTCTGGGTGGAAGAAGTTGGAGGGGGGAGGCTAGAGACGGGGACAATGGCTGCCATCAGTGCTGAGGACAGAGATTGCAGGGTTCGATGAAGGGCAGCCTGACCAGAATGAATGCCCTCCAGGAATGCATTTGTGTCTTGCAATTCCCTTTCTACACCCTGGATGGCATTCAAAATGGTAGACTGCCCAACAGTGAGTGACCTGAGGAGGTCAATGGCCTCCTCACTGAGGGCAGCAGAGGTGACAGGGGCAGCGGCTGAGGTGCCTGGGGCGAAGGTGATGCCCACCCTCCTGGGTGAGCGGGCACGGGGCGAAGGCTGAGGGGATGCTGGGAGGGCGGTGCTATTAGGGGGTGTGGCGGCTGTACCTGTAGAAGTGGGGGGCACAGATTTAGCCGCCACCACAAGGGAGCTCCCATCGGAGGACGAGTCCGTGTCGCTGGTTGCTGATCCTTTGACCGCCGTAGAGCTCCCCTCGCCCTCCGTCCCACTGGTGTATTCAGAGTCCATGGTGTGGCCCTCCATGACCATGTGGGATGCAGCTCCCTCGTGCTCCGGTGCCACTGTACATCCGCCTGATGATGCTGATAAACACAAGAACAGGGAGAGCACAAAAAGGGGGGGGATGACAGAAGAAAGACAGGTTGAGAGCATGGCTTACCGCTACCGTTGGCGAACAGTACAGACACAGCAGCCCCCTGCACTATGCCGCGCTGTTGGGCTCTACAGATGCAGTTCCTGGGATATGGCCTACATGGCTATGGTGGACATCAGCACACATAGATGACACAGGGGCATGTATAGCTGTACTTGGCACTCTACAGAGGCGGGGTGGAGTGCGACATGGCCTGCATTACGGAGGGGCCTAGCCTACGGAACTCGCCCTGGCCTAGGGAAACCCACAGCCCTCCTCCCCCACCCAGACACCTTCACTGAGCGCAAAGTCTGCTGAATGATGTTGTACTCACCCCCTTGTGTCTGCTGTGATGCCCTCAAGCGCACATCCAACTCAGGGTAGGCCACCGCCGGGACCCGGAACATCAGGGGCGTCATGGTGCGACGGGCACCCCTCCAACGTTGGGAGGCCATCCCCAGCTGAGCCTCCACCGTCTTCTTGCTCCAGCGGCGAATGTCCTCCCATCTTTTACGGCAGTGGGTGCTCCGTCTCTGGTGGCCCCCCAGGGTCCGGACGTCCTTGGCGATGGCACGCCAAATATCCTTCTTCTGGTGGGCGCTGACCTACATGACATGTACAGGGGAAGAAGAGATGTCATTACCAACTGCACCGTCAAAGTGAGTGGCCCACATCCCTACCCTTGCCATGTGGCACATGCATTCACAGTCCTTCATGCACGCAGAACTGTGCCCCCTTCCTTCTTACAACCAGCCCTCTCCACACAGGCATAGCCCATACAACTTGCTCCCAGTAGAGTAGCCTGTACTGGCGGAGGACCCCATCCACGAGCTTCTCCAACTCCTGTACAGTGAAGGCAGAGGCCCTTTCCCCAGATGCACGAGCCATTGTCTCTTCCAGACCGAGGTCACAGCAGCACTTGCAGTGTAGGTCCTCTCCTGTCGAAGATCAGGTATCGAGTGATTGAACAGATAGAAAATGGCAGTCACGTCTGCGGCGGTGACATCCGCAGCGGTGCGTATCATCACCACCGGCGCACTTCGTCATTGGTTCCTGGGACCCATAGGGTCCAATGTTAACCAATGCAGCATTGCGCCGCGGTCTTCGGCCGCCTACCGTGACGGTGCACAACGCCAGCGCAGTTACCTCACATCCCATTGTCCCAGTTTAGAGGTCAGGCAGCCGCCATTTCAGGGGCCCACATGGCTTCATTTTCAACTGTGTCACACATACCTAGGCCTGGACTCAACACACATACAGACAACTTTTTGGATTAATTTTCGTGTTCTGTGTAGACTGTGGGTACATACCTCTGAGTTGTTTGACTCTGTGGTCGCTGTTGTCCTTCCTAGGCACTGTCAGCTGGGACATGTGAGAAGATGGCGGAATCCTCCGGTGTACCGACTGCTGGTGGACCTGTTGACAATGGAGGAGCGACATTTAATCATCACCTACAGGTTTGACCGTGCCACAATCCAGGAACTGTGTACTCAGTTGGAGCCTGACCTGATGTCAGCTATCCGCCATCCCACAGGGATCCCCCCCTCAAGTGCAGGTGCTATAAGTGCTCCATTTCCTTGCAAGTGGGTCTTTTCAAACAACAGTGGCCACGGCATCAGGGATGTCCCAACCTATGTTTTCCAACGTGTTGTCCAGAGTGTTGTCTGCCCTGCTGAAACACATGCGGAGCTACATCGTTTTCCCTCAGGTGGAGGATTTGGCTACAGTAAAAGGTGACTTCTATGCCCTTGGACATATCCCTAACATCATAGGTGCCATTGATGGGACCCATGTAGCTCTGGTCCCCCCCACAGGAGTGAACAGGTGTATAGGAACCAGAAGTGTTATCATTCAATGAATGTACAGATGGTATGTTTGGCAGACCAGTACATCTCCCAGGTAAATGCTATGTTCCCTGGCTCAGTGCATGACGCCTACATCCTGCAGAATAGCAGCATCCCTTATGTGATGGGTCAACTTCAGAGGCACCGTGTGTGGCTATTAGGGGACTCTGGTTACCCCAACCTGTCATGGCTACTGACCCCAGTGAGGAATCCCAGGACCAGGGCAGAGGAACGCTACAATGAGGCCCATGGGCGGACTAGGAGGGTGATCGAACGCACCTTCGGCCTCCTGAAGGCCAGGTTCAGGTGCCTCCATATGACAGGTGGTTCCCTATTCTACTCACCGAGGAAGGTGTGCCAGATCATCATCGCCTGCTGTATGCTTCACAATCTGGCTTTGCGACGCCAGGTGCGATTTCTGCAGGAGGATGGTCCAGATGACGGTGTTGTGGCAGCTGTGGAGCCTGTGGACAGTGATGAGGAGAAAGCAGAGGAAGAAGACATTGACAACAGGGACTCAGTTATCCAGCAATATTTCCAGTGACACACAGGTGAGAACACCTTCCTGCCTACTATAAGTACTTTCCCACTTCTACCTCTATCCTGTCTGTCAATTTTAACCTGTATATGGTAACTGAGTTGTACTTTTCCATTACGGTTTCACAGGTGTGGTTACCAACGTGTGTCATCTGCTTAGATTCCTCATGGACTTGAGATGTGTGACATAGGTATGTTGACATTACATTTGAGAACGGATTTTGTCACTGTCATTGCTAATACACATTTTCAAAATCACAGACTGACTCCAGATTGTTTTGTGCTTCAATGGTGTTTATTGCAGTGCTAAATATTGGAGGGGGGTGGTAAAATGGTGAGGGGTGAGGGTGGAGGAATGTCCATGGCAGAGTCCAGTCTATTAGTCTCACAGGTGCACTGCCCATATGGGCATAGGAAGTGCAGCAGGGGAAGTTCCAATATGGACAGGGTTACAAAGTGGGACAGTGGGATGACAATCAGGGTGGTCTCATTTCTTGGCGGGGGTCTTGCCATCGTTCTCTGTCCTGTTCCTGGATCTCAGGGACCGCTTGCGGGGTGGTTCTCCGTCTGCAGGGGGTGGGGTGCTGGTGTGGTGGTCCTGTGGCGGGGCGTCCTGTCCACTAGCGCGGGCGGAGGTGGTGGGCAGTTCATCGTCCATGCTAGTGTCAAGGGCCCCTTGGAGTGCCACGGTGTCCCTCCTGGTGTTCAGTATCTCCTTCAGCACCCCTACGATGGTGCCCAGGGTGGAGCTGATGGTTCTGAGTTCCTCCCTGAAGCGCAAATACTGTTCCTCCTGCAGGCGCTGGGTCTCCTGAAACTTGGCCAGGACCGTAGCCATCGTCTCTTGGGAGTGGAGGAGAGGGCCTCATGGAGAGTGGGTTCCCTTGGCCTGTCCCCCCCATCGCACAGCAGCCCTCCCAGTTCCCCTGTGTTCCTGGGCCTCCGTCCCCTGGACTGTGTGCCCACTACCACTGTCCCCAGGTCCCTGTTGTTGTTGGGGTGGTGGGTTATCCTGGGTTCCCTGTAGTGGTGGACACACAGCTGATTGACGTGTCCTGGGTACGGAGGTATGGGCCAGCTGGGTGGGTATGTGCTCGTGTTACCAGAGGGTGGAAGGTCTGTGATGGCCTGTGACTGGGTGTGGGGAACCGACTGTCCCAAGGCCCACGATGGTCCGGGCTGGTCATCTGGATCCAGATGGCCAGAGCTGCTGTCATCACTGTGGGCCTCTTCTGTGGGTGGGGTGGAGATGTCTGGACCCTCCTGTCTGGTGACGTTGGGTAGTGGTCCTGCAGGGGTGTAAGAGCATGATTATTGCATCTGTGTGTGTCATGGTGTGCAATGGGTGGGTGACCGTGTACCCCAGTGGTAGCATTCCTATGTGGGGACTTGTGTGATGATGGTTGGGGGGGTGTTCTGGGTATGTGCAGTGGGCATGCTTTAGTGAGGGGTGTCCATGTTTTGTTGTGTCATGCAGGGCTTGGTGTTGGGTTTGGTGGTTTGTGTTAGTAGTACATATGTGAGGAGTTGGAGTGATAGGGGAGGGGGTGAGGGTGGGGGTCTGTGATAGCATGCAGGTAGGGTGGGGGATATGATAGTTAAGATTTGACTTACCAGAGTCCATTCCTCCACCGACTCCTCCGAGGCCCTCAGGATGCATAATGATCAAGACCTGCTCCTCCCATGTTGTTAGTTGTGGGGGAGGAGGTGGGGGTCCGCCGCCAGTCCGCTGTACCGCGATGTTGTGCCTGGAGACCACAGAATGCACCTTCCTCCGTAGGTCGTTCCACCTCTTCCTGATGTCGTCCCGATTTCTGGGTGCTGTCCCACTGCGCTGAACCTGTTGACTATTCTTCGCCATAGCTCCATCTTCCTAGCTATGGAGGTGTGCTGCACCTGTGATCCAAATAGCTGTTGCTCTACCTGTACGATTTCCTCCACCATGACCCTGAGCTCCTCCTCCGAGAACCTGGGGTGTCTTTGCAGTGCCATGGGGTGGTGTAGGTGATGTGTAGGGTGGTGTATGTGGTGGTGAGTGTGGTGATGTGTAGTGGTGTGTGTTTTTTTGTGCGTGGATGTTGTGTGGGTGATGGTGTTGGGTGCCTCTGTGTGGTTGGGTTGTCTATGCTGTGCTGTCTCTCTGGCCTTCGTCAATTTTTTTTGTCGTAGGGGTTTGTGGGTGATGTGGGTGTGTGTTTTATATAGTATTGATTGTGTGGGAGTGGTGTTTGTATGTGTATCAGGTGTGTGTATTTTGAATTGTCCAATGTGGCGGTGTTTTGGAGATGTGTGTGTATTTTGAGTGCGGCGGTGTGTACCGCCAATGGAATACCGCGGTTGAAAGACCGCCGCGTGGATTTGTGGGTCATGATAGCATGGGCGTGTTTCTGTTGGCGTGACGGTGGAGGTTTTGTTTTCGCCAGTTTATCACTGACCTTTGGTGTGGCAGACTTGTGTGGGTGTCTGAATTTCGGCGGATTCCGAGATGTGGGTCATAATAGCTGTGGCGGATTTCCGCGGCCGCAGCGGTGTATTGGCGGTCTTCTGCACGGCGGTAAGCGGCTTTTACCGCCAATGTTGCAATGACCCCCTAATTCCTACTTAGGCTATGATAGAGCACAGCATGTTACGCTCTAATTCTTCACTTCAGGCTCCCCTGGGAAGACATCATCCCCCATACCTGAGCAAAGGCCTGAAGTCTGCATAAGCAGCTATAGCAAAGCATTCAGCAATCAGCATACAGATGTGGTTCTCTGGCTGGAATCTCCCTCTAACGTGTAAGGGACATGGAAGTGTTTTTATAATAAAACAGTTGATGTTCTAAGAAAATGTCCCTTCATAAGGATCTGTGTTTTCTATGAATGTCAGAGACAAAACTTGTGCCACGTTCACCGGCAATCTATCTCACTGCAGCCTTGAAAGAAGCACAGAGTGAACAAGAATGTCTTGTTTAAGAACATGGTGTTGGCCTAAGCAGGAACAGCTAGATAGAGAGAAATAAAACAAGACAGCAAAAGTTGCTATTGTAAGAATAATAAACAAAGCAGAATAAAATATATCTAGGTTAACTTGCACAGCAGCAGGGCTAGTATGCTAAAATAACGTGCATGGTGCTATAACTAAAATGACCCCACAACACAGCTGTATGTGATTTCTCTATGAGCATGGCTACTATTGCATTTCACCGTACGTTCATAAAACTTTCTTCAGGGTCAAGACCTGTAGATAGCTTTTGCTTTACCCCCGCAAAATAGATATACTGTGCAGTGATGCACGTGTAATCAGTCACCTGACAGTTGAACTACATGTCTGTCCTCAAGTGGGTAGCGTGGTCAACACTTTGCTGCAAAGATCATCCAAACAATTGCAGCACATAATGATGCAGAGTTGCAACAGAAACTCTGGCAAAATAGGTCTGACATCCAACCTTACATTTTGGACAGATGGCTGCCACACATTTTAAGAATCCCACTCTTTTCATGTAGGAGAGTCTTTCTTTTTGCCCTGGTTACCCCCGAGCTTTTTAAACAAATAATAGTGGTTACTTACTCTTGGCTGTGCCTTGGGTACTGCCTACCAGTCCCAGGGCAAGTGCTCTGCGTAAAATGAGAATGCAAATTAGGCTAATTTTAATTGGCAGTATCAACCTATCCATAAGTCTCTAGTATATGGTAGGGCATGTAGGTTTAGGGACCCCAGCGTTGGTAGTGCGCCCTATAGGTGTACTGTTAAGGTTTGCAGTGTTATTTTAAAGGGAGGCCTGTCTTGTTGGCCGCTTTTAAACTAAAGTTATATGTAATTTTGACTTTGGAATTGAAAGTACTTCCAATGTCTTGAACTATCTTATTTTTACATATAAGTCACCCCTAAGGTGTGCCCTAAGTGCCCTTAGAGTTGAGTGCCAAGTAACTATAAGCAGGGACCTTATAAACAATGTTTTATGAGCCCTCCTGAGGTAAAATAGCCAAATTCATTTTTCTCTCAATGTAATGAAGGGACTCCACAGGCTAATATGGGAAGACTATATTTTAATTAATAAAGTCCCCATAGGAGCCAGATATTTTGAATCTGGCATCAAATTAATTGTTATGATAAATCCCACAACTTGCCATTGTTGGATTTAATATAACTAGTTCAGGTGAAGAGTTTGAAAATTCTACCTGAAAGTTGCCAAATTCAGCTCTCTACTGCCCTTCTCTGATTCAAATCAAATCATAAACATTTATAAAGCTCTCTACTCACCCGTGCGGGTCTCAAGGCGCTAGGGGGGAGGGTTACTGCTGCTCGAAGAGCCAGGTCTTGAGTTGCCTCCAGAATGCGGAGTGGTCCTGGGTGGTCCTGAGGTTGGTGGGGAGGGAATTCCATGTCTTGGCCGCCAGGTAGGAGAAGGACCTCCCACCTGCTGTGGTGCGGCGGATGCGAGGGACGGCGGCGAGGGTGAGGTTGGCGGAGCGAAGTTGACGGGTGGGTGTGTAGAAACTGAGGCGGTGGTTGAGGTATTCAGGTCCCTTGTTGTGGAGGGCTTTGTGTGCGTGGGTGAGGAGTCGGAAGGTGATCCTTTTGTTGACGGGAAGCCAGTGCAGGTGTCTCAGGTGGGCGGAGATGTGGCTGTTGCGGGGTATGTTAAGGATGAGGCGGGCGGAGGCGTTTTGAATTCGTTGTAGACGTTTCTGGAGTTTAGCTGTGGTACTGCATTTAGGGTGTTGCTGTAGTCCAGGCGGCTCGTGACGAGGGCGTGGGTCCCGGTCTTTCTGGTGTCGGCGGGGATCCAGCGGAAGATCTTTCGGAGCATGCGGAGGGTGAGGAAGCAGGAGGATGATACGGAGTTGACTTGTTTGGTCATGGTGAGAAGTGGGTCCAGGATGAAACCGAGGTTGCGTGCGTGGTCTGAGGGGGTTGGTGCGGTGCCTAGGGCCGTGGGCCACCAGGAGTCGTCCCAGGCGGTCGGGGTGTTTCCGAGGATGAGGACTTCCGTTTTGTCTGAGTTCAGTTTCAGACGGCTGAGTTTCATCCAATCTGCGACGTCTTTCATTCCAGCTTGCAGGTTGGTCTTGGCGCTGGTGGGGTTCTTGGTGAGGGAAAGTATCAGCTGAGTGTCGTCGGCGTAGGAGGTGATGATGATGCTGTGTTTGCGTACGATGTCGGCGAGGGGGCTCATGTAGACATTGAACAGAGTCGGGCTGAGCGAGGAGCCTTGTGGGATGCCGCAGATGATCTTGGTGGGGTCTGAGCGGAAAGGTGGGAGGTAGACTCTTTGGGAGCGGTTGGAGAGGAAGGAGGTGATCCAGTCCAGGGCCTGTCCTTGGATCCCGGTGGAGCGGAGGCGGGTTATTAGGGTGCGGTGGCAGACGGTGTCGAAGGCAGCCGAGAGGTCGAGGAGGATGAAGGCGACTGTTTCTCCGTTGTCCATCAGGGTTCTGATGTCGTCTGTGACTGAGATGAGGGCGGTTTCTGTGCTGTGATTGGCACGGAATCCGGACTGAGAGGGGTCGAGTAGGTTGTTGTCTTCAAGGAAGTTGGTAAGTTGCTTGTTGACGGTCTTCTCTATGACTTTGGCAGGGAAGGGGAGGGCAGGGAAGGGGAGGATTGGCCATCCCCTTGATGAGGTGTGAAGTGGCCTGGGCTGAACACACATGATATGTCTGTGGGAGGAGATATGCCTCCGCAGATGGTGAAACAGGATGGGAGGAGAGCAGCTAAACTTGTCTTCAAAGGAAGGAAGGACATTTGGAGCAGCTCAGGACCTCCCCCATTTCCTGCAACCCCAGACAATTAGGTGCCCTCTTGATTAGATTAGGAGAAGGCAGGAGGGGGGTGCCAAGGATTTTTAACCACACCAGTGGGTGGGCTCAGCAAGACCTAACCTCTAAAACTCAGTTTCAGCCATGTTGGATTTTTAAAGAATGTAGTTCCCTGGGATTGTTTTTTGCAGTATTTCTCAGGAAGTGGCCATCCAAAGGGGAAGTGGCCTGCCTGTGATTGGACAGTAGGCCCCCCTCTGCTTTTCATCCTGGGAGCAAGGGTAAATATGGAAGACTTGCACCCATACCTCTATCCCTACAAGGAACAACATCAGAAGATGAAGGACTGCCCTGCTGGACCCCTGACCTCCACCTGGACACTGCACTCTGAAGGACTGCACCAGCTGCACACTTCACCACAAAAAGGACTTTGCTGGCTTCAACTGGTTCAAGAAGGAACTCCCTGCTAGCTACAGGTGTAAATCACTAACCAGAGTCCCTTGCATCAAATTCTGAAGAAGCTGACCAGCTGACCACTGTCCAGTGGTCATTTTGGAGTTTGAGCCAGGTGCCTTCTGGGAGTTTGAGTCCTAGCCCTCAAGGAGCAACTCAGAGCTTCTGGAACCTTGGGGTGAGCTGTGGAATCTTAAAGGACCTTCAGAGACCTTCGGGAAGAAGATCCAGAAGTTTGGAGAAGATTGGAGAACTTTTGGTGAAAAGCTCCATAAAGGGAACAACCTGCCGTCGAGAGTTCAGCTGGATTATGTCGACCGTGACCCAGCCTGACTTGCAGGTTCGCCCTGCTGAAAAGCCCTGGAGCCCCAGTCAGTCAGGATTTCACCAGGGGCTCCTGGAAAGGCAATCCAATGACGTTGACATACAATAGACTTCCTGTCGAGGGTCATCTGATGTCGGAGAGAAAGAGCCCCCAAAAAGTTACTAAGTCCGAAGGAAAAAAGTTGACCGGGAATACTTGCGTATCGTATCTGAGGAGGGCTCCAGGGACGTTGGATCAAGATTCAGCTTTGGCCCGGATGAAGATTTTCATCCTGAAAAATCATACAAGCCAGAACATAGAATTCTTCACTGAGGTCTCCTGCAACGGGTATGTGAGGGAGGTAGGATCGGATTGGTGACTGTGTCCCGCTGAAGAAAATCTATAAGAAAAAGACTAAGGCCCTCGTTATGACATTGGTGGGTGGCAGGAGCCACCTACTAATGCCATACCACCATCAGGCCTGAACGCCACAGGGCATCCACCCACCGGCCCAGTGGGGAACAGGGCCTTAACATTGCAGCTGGCTCCGTAAATCGGGCAGTGGCATGCGCAATAGGGCTGTGCCTGGGGGCCACTGCACTGCCACTGTCAAGTGTCTGGGCAGTACAGGGGCCCCCAGGGAACCCCCAAATCTCCCATTCTGCAATGGACAGGCTTGTGGATGGGGACTCGTAATCCCCAGGGCACCGCTGCCCTGGTGGATTACAGCCGTCGGGACCGCCAGGCTGCAGGCTGGCGGCATCCTGCCGGTGTTGGGAGTTGGAACATGGTAGCTCTGCCACAGTCATAATATGGCAGTCGGACCCCCACGACCGCAGCAGTCCGACTACCACCAGGACCCTGGTGGTCTAGTGACTGCCAGGGGCATAATGACCCCCTAAGTCCGGAGGTAAACTTTTGACCGAGGCCTCCTGATTGCTCTAGCCAAGCAGGACCCCATCGCAGTCGGCCTTAAACTTTGACTTTGCCCCGGTCGAGGTGCGACCAGATATCCCAAGTGGTGCTTTTAGTTTCTAAGTGCTAAAAAAATAATTATTTACAAATTCATATCTCTGGTTCCCCTTATCCAATTGTATTTGTTTTGGTGTCAAATTAAAGGGGCAGCAAGCAGGAGCGGCAATGGGGAAAACAGGATGAACAGTGATTAAATGAGGCAAAATGCAGGAGAAGGCACCCAGAAAAATAAGGGGAGGAGAAAAACAGTAAAAACAAGGCAATAAGAAGGAGAAAGCACTCATAAACAGGGGGAGAGGAGAAGGCAGAAAAAAAGAAGCAAAATGAAGGCAAAAGCACTCAGAAAAATGGAGGAGTGGGAATCAATAAAAACAAGGAAATAAGGAGAAAGCAAGAGGAGAGAAGGAGAAAGCAGAAAACAAAGAAACAATAAGAAGGAGAAAGCACTCAGAAAAATGGGGGAGAGGAGGAGAAATCAGTAGAACTTGGGCAAAAATAAAGAGAATGTAATCAGGAAAAAGGGGCAGAGGAGTAGAAGGCAGTAAAGGCAAGGTAAAAAGAAGGAAAGAGCGATGTAGCAGTGATGCAGCAGCAATGGAATGGTGTAAAGTCAAACCACATCAACATACCATAAAATGTAATTTCAAATGAGGCAACCCAACATACAAGTACAGCTCTTTGCTTTATCTATATCTACTTTGAAGGAAACACCTGTGGTAGTCAGACAGTTGCATGGCTATTTGAAATAATCACTAAAAAAAGAATGATGCTGCTGATATTTCTGCAGTAGACTGCAGCCAGAGTGCACAGGAGGAAATGGAATTATAGACCTAAGGAAACTAAATACTGTAGCGCGACTGTATGCCTACAGTGTATGGTTGGATGGGTGAAGGCAAAATGCAGAATTAAGCAAATAAATTAAAAGAAAAAAAAAAGTGAAAAAAAACATGTAAAAAAATTACAAATTAAAAAATATTAAGAAATTAACAGTATAAAACAATAAAATTAAAAATTCAAATTAAAAAAACTTAACTTAAAAATTAAAATAAAAACCTAAATTAAACAAATGATCAATAATTGTCCATTTTTGCATTGGAGGGTGAGAAAAGAGAAACCTATTGTTAGAATAGGAGGAGCAAAATAAAAAAAATACAAAAAACCATGTAATAATATTAGTAATGTTTATCAAAATCATATCCTTAGTATACATCTACTACAATGATTCCCAAGCATAATATTAAAATTGTATCACACACCCTTCCGTGCAAGCCTATGGCAAAGACACACTGGCTGGATACAAAATGGCCTCCAGCAACATTGTCAAACAACAACAGTGAGCAAGGAGGCATGGTGGACAAAGAACACATGCAAGCCTAAGGCAAAAACACACTAGATGGATGCACAAAATGGCTGCCAGCCGTATGGACAAACAAGAGAAGCAAGCGAGGAGGTAGGGAGAACAAAGAACACATGCAAGTCTATGGCAAAAACACACTGGCTGGATCAACAAAATGGGTGCCAGCCACATGGACAAACAACAACAGCAAGCAAGAAGGCATGGGGAACAAAGAACACATTCAGGCTTATGAACATAGACTACACAAAATGCCCCATGGCCACATGACATGGGAAACAAAGACAAATGGTAGCCTATAACAAAAACATATACACAAACACTAACACACTGGCCAGAAAAAGGAGTCATGGTGGTAACACTGAAGAAAACATTAACTAAAATTCAGCACTACAAACCATGACAATTAACTGAGCTATTAACCTTGTACAACAAAAAACAACCTCCTATGCCATCAAATATTACCCCACATATACACTTTTTGAGGAAGAAAAGGAAATGCAAACATTAGCCAACATTTTTAATTTAATCCAATACTCTCATTGCCCTAAGTGAAGTTTTAAAACCATATACCACAGAAACATTTCTTTCATGCACTGATGGCTAGTGCTGGGCCTACTGGCTAGATGACCCATTGGAAGTCTAAGCCACATAGTCAAATAAATGAATATTGCAAATGTAACAAACATGAAAAAAGGTACTGATCTGTTCAACAATTTTCTTTTACAGAAGATGTAAAATCAATAAAATGCAAAAAAGATAACTAGGCCCCTACTTCAACTCATGGCCACCCACCACAATGAAATGTAAAAATCAAATTAAAATAGAAATCAGTGCTGGTGCATGCCCAAGCAAGCAAACCACATCCTTATAACAGTTGTCAAGCTTAATTGTGTGATATCACAAAAACAAAGTGCTTTAATCCAAAGGTATATATTCAGGAGACAAAGAGAGTGATCCTTCTACCTCAAAATCCAATGGAAAGTGACCAGGAGATTGACAAAGCACTGGTAGGAGCCTCCTAGGGGGGAACTGGAAGTTGGAGTCCATGGGACACTTCCTCACTGTTTGAAAAAAAAAGGCTTCTTGCACTAAAAACAACTTCAATTGTCTGAAGAAAATCCACTCTAAAGCCTTTTTTTTAGTAGATTTAGCTGCTTTTCGAGTAGAAAATCTACTTGTAGTGTGTTCCTGCACACAGCGGCACTATATCAGTGCTTTCAAAACCGGAAGTTATGCGAGCCTGCGAGAAATCTCACGCATGCTGGCTAACGGCCTCAGAACATTGTGGCGCTCACTTGCAAGTGACAAAAAACAAGTCTTGTGCACATAAATTCCCAAAACGATGCCATTGGAGCGAAGTTTTGTGCCTCAGCATAGTTGTTTTTTTTACTTTATTTGTACTTTGTTGAACCATGAGATGAGTTGACAGGCATTCAATGCTGGCATGCACATTATCCGTCATACAACAAAGGGTTCAATTGTATTGTGCAGGATTTACAACAGCGCTATAATCAACCATACCAGAGTTAGGCCTCAGGATGAGGCTCTGTAAGTCTATTGGGGTTATGTTGTTGACGGTGTGATCAGTGTGGCGGTGCATTGCTTCTGTAAGTATGAAGAAAACTGGGTAAAACTGGGGACCGGTAGGGTCGGTGCCTGAGAATTATACCCATGGTGCATCACTTCAAGTTAAATGGCCTAGGGTAACTGTTATGGGATATTTTTCCTGAAAAAGGGATGCATTTAACTAGTGGGCAGTGCACAGCCAGGGCAGCAGGTCTTGAGGACTATTGGGTCACCTACATAGTTGTGGGTCGAGCTTTCCCAGCTATGACCTCTAGTAGTAGTAGGAAGGCATCATGGTATCCCTTATACAGTGGGTGCTTTGGATGAAGGTGGCAAAGTATTGTCTCTAGATTGCTGCTGAAAGGGCAGGAAGATCACCGCCCAATGGTTAGATATTGGTCGGGGTGGCAACAGTGCAGCGCCTCACTGCATAGTGCCTCTTCTTCTGCCACCCCCACCTTTTCATTGCCCTTCTACAGACCTCCACAAATGGCGGAGTGTTCGCTCACCAGTGTAATGTGAATGTGTCAGTTGCTAACAGGAGTGCCAATGCCGCAAACTGAGTGCACACCTTGTGCATTTTTTTATGCTTGCAGATGCCTAAGGCAAAGGCCTCCCACGTTTGTAGGTCTGTTAGCTCTGTCACTTTTCTCAAAGTGTCATGAACTACAGTTCAATAGTGGTGTAACCTAGAGCAGGCTCATAGCATATAATGGAGATTTGCATCAAGCTGGGGGCAGCGTGGGCATGAAAGGTGTACCATGGGGTAGTACCTGTTCAAGCGGGCAGGGGTGAAATATACCCTGTGAAGAATTTAAAATTGAACGTTTTTGAACCGTGAACTACGGTAAATTCTCTTGGGGTATGCCAGGCAACTTCCCACTCTTTGTGCATGGTACCCTGCCTTATTCTACCTCCCAACAGGCCCAACGTGAGGTGAGCAAGGTTTTAAAGAGCTCTCTTATTGCAGGATAAAGCCATGTTATGAGGTGCCGCCCAGTGCCGATTGAGTATATGGCCTGCAGGACCAGGGGTGGTACTGGTTCTGTGTCAGTGGATCCCCATACCTTGCACATGGAGTTGTGTAATTGCTGATAGGTGATAAATTCTCCAGGTGGTAGATTGTAATCTATTGATAATTGATTAAATGTGAGGAGTTGGTCGCTTGCATAAAGGTCCCCTACAGTGCAGAGGGCGTTGGTTGTTCACACGTAGGAGGAAACCTGCCAGTGGAATTTTTGGAGCAGACCATAGTCTGCCTCTCGAGAGGTGATGGATTCGAATTATGCAAGTTTGTGCAATCCCGATTTGTAATGGCCTCCTCGGTCCGTGGAGAGTTATAGCTTTGCAAGGGATACTCTGTGCCATTGTGTGCTCTAGATCAGGGTTCCGGAGAGCGTGTCTAGCTCCTCGAAGAACGAGAGGGGCGATAGTGGGAGATTCTGATAGTATAATAATCTGGGCAGTATTAGGGTTCTAATGAGTGCTATCCTACCTATGGGAGCGAGGGGAAGCGACTGCCAAAAGGTCAACTGTGCCTTGATACTATCCAGTGCCCTGTGGAGGTTGCCTTCTTACAGATCTGTCATGGAGTGGTAAAGTTGGATTCTAAGGTAAAAGGTTGCCTCTGGGGTCCATTGGAGGTGCACGTTAACCATCGTGATGATTTGCTGTGGAGCCCCTGGGTGAAAGGGTAGACTGTGCAATTAGCCAAATTAATCTAGAGGCTGTAGCAAATTCTGCTAAGGTTCTATGAAGTGGGAAGATGGTCACCTGGGTATCTTTAAGATATATGAACATCCGTGTAGAGGAAGATCGTGTGAACTCTGTCTGACAATGGAATTTCCTAGTGTTGCCCCTTCTTCTAGAGTCAGATTGTCACTGGCTCCATTGCCAGGACAAACAGCAGAGGAGACAGTGGGTAACCCTACCATGTACCTCGCCTGACAGGGAATGAATCAGAGATCAGAGTGCCCAGGCCCACCCAAAAAGAGGGATCAGTGTATACGAGATGGGTGCATGCCAGTAGATGCTTCCTGAATCCCAAGTGGGCCAGTGCCTGGAAGAGATAACCCCAAGAAAGCATGTCAAAGGACTTCTCCACATCCAGGATAAGTGCTACAACATAGGGGAAGGTGCCACGCACCTGATCCTGGATGTGGAACAAGCATCAGATATTCTGTGAGATATTCTGCCTGGGAACAAACCCATTGTAATCGCAGTGAACCAGCCTTGGGACGACCCAGGAAAACTTACTTGCCAAAATCTTACCTAGTATTTTGTAATCCACTCCTAAAATAGCTATTGGTCTGTAGAAGCTCTATTATAGTGGATCTTGATTAGGTTTAGGGATCTAAACCAGGGGGGATTCCCTGAGGGATCTGGGCAGGGTCCCTAGTTGGAAAGCCTCCTCATACACTGCTGTTGAGTGACCAACTTGGATGTGAAGGTTGAGTAGTACTCAAGTGGTAGACTGTCTAGGCCAGGAGTCTTATTTTGTGCCACGTCTTTAATGACCTGATCGACATCTTGGATTGTAGTTGGAGCATCTATTTCTGCCATGCTGGCCTCTGGGATGCATAGGAGGTCAATTTGTGACAGAAAGGCAGTAAGAGTCATTTTGGTAACTGCTGCCAGGGTGTCATAAAGGTTAGCATAGAATTGAGCAAATTCCCAGAGTATCTCCTCCTGTCCATAGAGAATTCCCCCAACTCAGGAGTGGATCTCCTTAATTGGAGCAGTGATTGATTTATGGTGAGCCAGCCAAGCCTGCAGGCATCCAGCACTGTCTCTCTCTTTGTGGGTCCTGGCAGAGTGGACGGAAAAGTTAAAATGCCGCTGATGCTCAAGGAGAGACGGAAGGGCCTCTTTTACCTGGACACATTGGGTGGTGATGTCTGCGTGTGTTTCAGGGTGGCTATCCAAGGAGCCCAGATGTGATTCTCCCGCATGTATTTCTTGGTCTGGTATCCTGCGGACCCCTACTATATCCTCTATCTAAACTCCCCAGGTTAGGATCTTGAATGCATCCTACTCTGTGGCTTGGCTCCCCACAGAGTTGTGATTATCTGTAAAGTATATCTTTATGTGGGTGCCTGGTGCATCCCAAAATGCTGAGTAATCTAAGATGTCACTCTGGAGAAACTGTTAGGAGACTGGTAGTAGTGGGGGTAGCCAGCACATATCAACTGTGTGCAGTGTGCACTGTGTGGTCTTCCACAATTCTCCCCAAGTAGTCGGAGTGTCTCACATTGGGGAGAAGAGAGTGGGAGCATAGAAAAGGATCTAGACAGATATATAGTTGATGAAGTGGGGAATAAAAGGAGTATAATCTGTTATAGGGGAATCGCTTGTGCCATATATCTGCGAGGGGCCAGTGTTTTGTCCATGTGTGAAGATGTGTCACTTACCAGCGTGAGATCATGCGGGGTAAGGAAGGGTGCAACCTATCTTAAGTTCAGGCAGTTTCCTCCAGAGAAGGGGGCATAGATGCTGCCGATCAATAATGGCCTACCATTCAACCTACCCTCCAAGAGGACATATCAGCCCTCTTTATCCACAATAACCCCTGTTTCCTGGATAGGCTGACTAGGTTTCACCCAGATCACCAGCTCCATGCGCAGATGCTGACTATGTGCTAGCAAATATGTTCCCTCGCCTGCGGCAGCGTAGTCTGTGCAATTCGGCTGCAGCAGTGTAAGTTTCTTGTAGGAGTATTATATTAGCGTTCTGGGGGTGCACATGTGAATAGCCTGTGTATCTATTCCTTGCTGTGTGCATGTCCCTCATGCATTAGAAATTGGATGTTCACAAGTGATTGCATGCAAGGTACTAACAAGTGGGGGGATGGAGGAACAAGGTGAGGGGATCCCATCTGTCCCATGACCCTTTTTTGTTTCTTTAAATGGTGCCATTCTATGTTTGGTCCTGTTGTGGTCAGCTTGAGGCCACTGGGGGGAAGGGAAATCATGGGCTGTCGGATAAGAACTGTGTATAGGATGTAGAGAACTGGGGGAGCACTGCACAACTGCATCGAATGATGTAGGGGGTGGGGTGGCTGAAAAGGAAAGGTGGGTGGGCTTGCAGGCCTTGAATGTTGTTGCATGGATTGAATAGATGGGACAAACAGTTTCCGGTGTGTTGGAGGAGTGGGACAGTCCACAGGTGCAGTGGCCCTCGGGGAGGAGGGGTCCCGTAATCTATCAAAAACCATCAGGTGTAGCACATTTGACAAACTTCTTATTACATATCATATGGCATTGAAACATCTCACTGACCCCCCATTGCTGCTGTGTAGTCCCTTCAGCAGAAGAAAATGATATAGATGGCTAGTAGGGGGTGGTGGTCATTACTTTAAGCCAACTGCAGGAAGTATCTGTGAGTCCTGAGGCATAGTGGTTGGGTCCATCGAGTTCTCATCAGATGAGAAGAGGTGGGGCCCTGTGTCTCCATCTGTGAAGGAGGCCGCCACACCCAGGATGACCGCCACATCCAGAGCCACCTTGCACTCCTTCCAGGTCTGGGGAAGTGCCCACTGTCCCTTGCGAAGCCGCCCACCACCACAGTCGGGCCCCCAAGCACTGTCGAGGGTGGGCAGACTTAGGAGTGCCTTCGGAATTGTGCTTGTCAGAGACACTTGCTTGCCTGTCCAGCCGTTCCCAGGCCTCCGCAGAGTCTGTGAAGAAATTACTCTTTCCTTGGCAATGATTTTCAAGTGGGCTGGGAAGAGTAGGGAATATTGAAGACCAACCTGTCGGAGACGTCATTTGGCTGTTACCAAGGAAGTGTGTTGCTGCTGGACCAGTTTCATATAGCCAAGAAACAACATCACAGTTGCATCCTCATATTTCAGTGGGGCTGCCACCCTAGCATCCTGTAGGATGGCATCTCTGTTACAGAAGTGGAGGAGATTGGCAAGCATGGGGCATGGGGTTACCCAAGGGGGGGACGGCAAGCAAAAACCCTGTGTGCTCTTTCCAGGGTGTAGAAGGGCATGAGATCACAGTTTAGGGTGAAGGATTTAAACTAAGCCTCGAGGAACATCAAAGGGTCCCGCCCTTCGGCTCCCTCTGGCTCCCTCTGGCAATCCAAGAATCCTAATGTTGCTCTTTCTGGAGTGGTCCTCAGCATCGCCCGCCCGCACTGCTAGCCATTGGAAGTGCCTTAGTGCTGCATGAGGTTCTATCACTTGCGGCTGAAGTTCTAAAAGCATTTTTTCTCCTTCAGAGACCTTGTTTACCAGTTTACAATGATCGTCATGCAAGAGACAGAGGCAGTCATTCTGACCGCGGCGGGCGGCAGTCGCCGCCCACCATGCGGTCACCGACAAATGGCCGCTCCGCGGTCAGGAGACCGCGGATGCCATTCTGGCTTTCCCGCAGGGCCGGCGGGTGACCGCCAAAAGGGCGCCCGCCGGCCCAGCGGGAAAGGCCATGTAACGAGGAAGCCGGCTCCGAATGGAGCCGGCGGAGTTGCAGGGGCGCGACGGGTGCAGTTGCACCCGTCGCGATTTTCACTGTCTGCCAAGCAGACAGTGAAAATCTTCATGGGGTCCTGTTAGGGGTCCCCACGACACCGTTCCCGCCATCCTGTTCCTGGCGGTAAGAACCGCCAGAAACAGGGTGGCGGGAAGGGGGTCGGAATCCCCATGGCGGCGCTGCAAGCAGTGCCGCCATGGAGGATTCCCTGGGCCAGGGGAAAACCGGCGGGAAACCGCCGGTTCCCCTTTTCTGACCGCGGCTTTACCGCCGGGGTCAGAATGGCCCTGGAAGCACCGCCAGCCTGTTGGCGGTGCTTCCGTGGTCCCCGGCCCGGAATGACCCCCAGAGTTCCGTGGACAGGGACCCCAACTGCATCTTCATGGAGAGCCTGGATTGTGCGATGGTGGCCAGTACTTGGTTGAGTTTGACAGACATCGTAGGCGAGTCTGATTCGCCCCTTGTCGGGGTTGCTGCGTCTGTGGTGGATGAGGGGCCAGATACCACCAGAGGGCCACCAGATGTGTGTGCTGCCCGTCTATGACAATCTCTAGCGTCACTCAGTGGATATCCTACTTGTTTGCCAGTTTGCCTGCAGCAGGGGGAGCACCACATGGGCCCCTCTCAGCACATGTGGCAATGCTGTCGCTGAAGCAATGAAATTGCCCTGGCGATTGGATGTCCCCCATAGCTTGGTCTTCTGTGTGCTGCCACATGTGTGGGTTCAGCAGTCGGGTGGGGGAGGGACTATGTTGCTGATGTTAATGGATGCATTCCAGCAGTAACCTGTTTTGTAAGATGTCCCATTTGGTATATAGGGCTGCCTGTCCTTTGTAAAATCTCAGCCTCCTCACAAATGTCAGGAGACAGAGTGTAAGGAAATGCCTCCTTGGCATGGTTACCCCCTGACTTTTTGCCTTTGCTGATGCTAAGTTTTGATTTGAAAGTGTGCTGAGGCATGCTAACCAGGCCCCAGCACCAGTGTTCTTTCCCTAACCTGTACTTTTGTTTCCACGATTGGCACTCCCTGGCATCCAGGTAAGTCCCTTGTAACTGGTACCCCTGGTACCAAGGGCCCTGATGCCAGGGAAGGTCTCTAAGGGCTGCAGCATATCTTATGCCACCCTGGGGACCCCTCACTCAGCACAGACACACTGCTTGTCAGCTTGTGTGTGCTAGTGGGGCTAAAAAGACTAAGTCAACATGGCACTCCACTCAGGGTGCCATGCCAACCTCACACTGCCTAAAGGTATAGATAAGTCACCCCTCTAGCAGGCCTTACAGCCCTAAGGCAGGGTGCACTATACCATAAGTGAGGGCATAAGTGCATGAGCACTATGCCCCTACAGTGTCTAAGCAAAACCTTAGACATTGGAAGTGCAGGGTAGCCATAAGAGTATATGGTCTGGGAGTCTGTCATGCACAAACTCCACAGCACCATAATGGCTACACTGAAAACTGTGAAGTTTGGTATCAAACTTCTCAGCACAATAAATGCACACTGATGCCAGTGTACATTGTATTGTAACATACACCCCAGAGGGCACCTTAGAGGTGCCCCCTGAAACCTTAACCGACTACCCGTGTAGGCTGACTGGTTTTAGCAGCCTGCCACACTCCAGACATGTTGCTGGTCACATGGGGAGAGTGCCTTTGTCACTCAGTGGCTAGTAACAAAGCCTGTACTGGGTGGAGATGCTTATCACCTCCCCCTGCAGGAATTGTAACACCTGGCGGTGAGCCTCAAAGGCTCACCCCCTTTGTTACAACACCCCAGGGCATTCCAGCTAGTGGAGGTGCCCAGCCCCTCCGGCCACGGCCCCACTTTCGGCAGCAAGGCCGGAGGAGATAATGAGAAAAACAAGGAGGAGTCACTGGCCAGTCAGGACAGCCCCTAAAGCAACCTGAGCTGAGGTGACTCTGACTTTTAGAAATCCTCCATCTTGCAGATGGAGGATTCCCCCAATAGGGATAGGAATGTGCCCCCTTCCCCTCAGGGAGGAGGCACAAAGAGGGTGTAGCCACCCTCAGGGCTAGTAGCCATTGGCTACTACCCCCCCCAGACCTAAACACACCCCTAAATTCAGTATTTAGGGGCTCCCCAGAACCTAGGAACTCAGATTCCTGCAACCTAAGAAGAAGAGGACTGCTAAGCTGAAAAACCCTGCAGAGAAGACGGAGACACCAACTGCTTTTGCCCCAGCTCTACCGGCCTGTCTCCCCACTTCTAAAGACACTGCTCCAGCGACGCTTTCCCCAGGGACCAGCAACCTCTGAAGCCTCAGAGGACTGCCCTGCATCTAGAAGGACCAAGAACTCCCGAGGACAGCAGCTCTGTTCACCAAAGACTGCAACTTTGCAACAAAGAAGCAACTTTTAAACAACTTGCGTTTCCTGCCAGAAGCGTGAGACTTGGCACTCTGCACCCGACGCCCCCGGCTCGACTTGTGGAGAACAATCATTTCAGGGAGGACTCCCCGGCAACTGCGAGACCGTAAATGGCCAGAGTTGACCCCCCTGATCCCCCGCAGTGATGCCTGGAGAGGGAATCCCGAGGCTCCCCCTGACCGCAACTGCCTGCTTCTAAGAACCCGACGCCTGGTAGGGACACTGCACCCACAGCCCCCAGGACCTGAAGGATCCAACCTCCAGTGCAGGAGCGACCCCCAGGTGGCCCTCTCCCTTGCCCAGGTGGTGGCTACCCCGAGGAGCCCCCCCTCGCCTGCCTGCATTGCTGAAGAGACCCCTTGGTCTCCCATTGATTTCAATTACAAACCCGACGCTTGTTTGCACACTGCACCCGGCCGCCCCGTGCCGCTGAGGGTGTACTTTCTGTGCTGACTTGTGTCCCCCCTGGTGCCCTACAAAACCCCCCTGGTCTGCCCTCCGAAGACGCGGGTACTTACCTGCTGGCAGACTGGAACCGGGGCACACCCTTCTCCATTGAAGCCTATGCGTTTTGGGCACCACTTTGACCTCTGCACCTGACCGGCCCTGAGCTGCTGGTGTGGTAACTTTGGGGTTGCTCTGAACCCCCAACAGTGGGCTACCTTGGACCTAAACTTGAACCCCGTAGGTGGTTTAATTACCTGCAAAAACTAACAAACTCTTACTCCCCCCAGGAACTGTTGAAAATTGCACTGTCTAGTTTTAAAATAGCTATATGTAATGTATGTGAAAACTGTATATGCTATTTTGCTAATTCAAAGTTCCTAATGTACCTACCTGCAATACCTTTCATTTGAAGTATTACATGTAAATCTTGAACCTGTGGTTCTTAAAATAAACTAAGAAAATATATTTTTCTATTCAAAAACCTATTGGCCTGGAATTGTCTTTGAGTGTGTGTTCCTCATTTATTGCTTGTGTATGTACAACAAATGCTTAACAGTACTCCTTTGATAAGCCTACTGCTCGACCACACTACCACAAAATATAGCATTAGAATTATCTCTTTTTTGCCACTATCTTACCTCTAAGGGGAACCCTTGGACTCTGTATATACTATTCCTTACTTTGAAATAGTGCATACAGAGCCAACTTCCTACACAGAGGTCCCCCTCTCCTCTTGCGGCCCAAATGGGACAGTTCAAGTGGTGTCATTCAAGGTAGCTTCCTTATGCTGCTCCTGTGGGGGGTGACTAGCCCGACAATGTCTGCATATGTGTGCTGATCCCGGTGTCAGAGGGGCTCTACCTCAGGGATGCACTGCCTCACTGGGGGGAGGGATTTCCTCTATGGTCCAGTGAGCTAATTGTGCGCCTCAAGGTCTTCAGTACACCCCCTGTTGCACTGTGACCCCATATCTCTGCCGATGACCTCCATTTCAGGCCCTGACCGTCACACTGGTCAGCCCATGGCCTGGATTAGAAAAGGCCCCAGTTGATGGGGAGGCAGAACAAGGAGGCTTCCTCCCACCCCAGCAGTCAATATCAAGGTCCAAGGATACTGCGCAGTCCTCACCTGTTGCTGCGGCCTTCCCAAGGGCGGGTGGGACATGCGCCTCCTCTCAGCATGGTGTCCTGGGGGCAGCCACAGCAACACAGCGCATGGACCCACTCTGCATGGGTAGCCCACTCCAGAGATCCCTACAGCAGTTTGCACCAATCGTCTAGTGCCTCTGTCATCCGTCTCCTCTGTCGGGGTGAGCCAGCACTGCACAGACTGCAGGGAGGCCTGACACCCTTGTGGTCCAGGCAGAACAGATCATGGCAGACCCAAGCCCCAGGGGCAGTGGTGGTGGCCCTTCTCTGGGCTAAATGTTCCCTGTCGCTCTCAGGTGCTGATCACTGGTGCCACCATCTGCAGATAAATAAAGTATTTGTGGAGGCCTGGAATGGAGCTCAGGGTCTAGCATCCGCCATTGCTGCAGATACAGCCATGCCCTCGTGCAGGCCTAGTTAGTGGGGCCATTGAGTGAGTTAGCCCCTGCAGAAGCAGCTTGAAGTATCTCTAAGTGATTCCTCCTAGAACTTTGTTTTGTACTTATGGCCTTAATTCCCCAGGTTTCATTGGAATACAGGGTGCCCTGTGTTTGATTTGGCCTTTATTTTGTTGACAGACATTTTGCCACCTGCACTGCAGCACCTAATTAAATAGAGCTACAGTTGGAGGTGGTGAAATGCCCATGGGCAGGGTGGGAAGGTCAGTGGGGTTATGGGCACTTCTGTTTAAAAATAAAGGGGCATATTTATACTCTGTTTGCACCGAATTAGTGTCATTTTTTTAAACTCTAATTCGGTGCAAAACTAACTCCATATTTATACTTTGGTGCTAGACCCCTCTAGCACCAAATTTATGGAGTTAAAGTCATTTTTTGAAAGTGGAGACCTACTTTGCCTTAATGAGATGCAAGGTAGGCGTTCCCATGCAAAAAATGACTCTATGGCCTTAACGCCATATTTAGGGGCATATTTATACTCTGCGGCATATTTCTACTCTGTTTGCACCGAATTAGTGTCATTTTTTTTAAACTCTAATTCGGTGCAAAACTAACTCCATATTTATACTTTGGTGCTAGACCCATCTAGCACCAAGGCCCTGATTTAAACTTTTTTTGCACCGCATTAACGTCATTGTATGACACAAAAGTGGCGCAAACTTACAAAATATTGGCCCTTATTTATACTTTTTGCTGCAAAACTGCACTAACTCAGTTTTGCACCAAAAAGTTTAGCACCGGCTTGCACCATTTCTGTGCACAAGCCGGGCACCATATTTATGGAATGGTGCAAGCCGGTGCAAAGGGTAGGCTAGAGTTTTAAAAAATGACTTTAGTCGGTGGGGCTGGCAGTATAGAAGAAGAGGGTTTAGCACCAAAAAATGGCTTTAGGCAGGTTAGAGTAAAATAAAATGAGTCTAACCAGATTAGCGTCATTTTATGGTGCTAAACCTACCATGCCACATGACTCCTGCCTTAGAAAAGGCAGGAGTCATGCCCACCACCCCAGTGGTCAGCACAGGGGACAGGGGTCCCCTGGGCATGGCCATTGCACCCTGTGCCATGTATGGGGGCCCATTTCAGGGCCCCCTATGGCACTTTCAAAAATAAAATGCACTTACCTGTACTTACCTGGGATGGGGTCCCCCATCCTCGCAGTCCCTCTAGTGTGGGTGGGGGTGCCCCTAGGGCCTAGGGAGGGCACCTCTGGGCTTATTCCATGGTGTTCCACCATGGAAATAGGGCCACAGGTCCCCTAACGCCTGCCCTTGCCCAGGTCTTAAAAAATGGGGCAAAGCATGCTCCTCCCTCCCTTGCACCATTTTTACATGGGAGTATAAATATGGTGTTAAGGCCATAGAGTCATTTTTTTGCACGGGAACGCCTACCTTGCATCTCATTAAGGTAGGTTACCACTTCCAAAAAATGACTTTAACTCCATAAATTTGGTGCTAGGCGGGTCTAGCACCAAAGTATAAATATGGAGTTAGTTTTGCACTGAATTAGAGTAAAAAAAATGACGCTAATTCAGTGCAAACAGAGTATAATTATGCCCCTTAGCGTCAAAAAATGATGCTAATCTGGTCAGAATCGTTTATTTTGACTCAAAACTGCCTAACGTCATTTTTTGTTAAGCTAGCCTCCCCTTTGCACCGGCTTTCACCATTCCATAAATATGGTGCCCAGCTGGTGCTAAAAAATGGTGCAAGCCGGTGCAAAACTTTTTGGGACAAAACTGCCTTAGTGCAGTTTTGCACCAAAAAGTATAAATAAGGCCCTTAATTTCAGATTTTGAATACAATTTGATAACTTGGTAATGCAGCCTCATCTGAAATTTGGCACTGGATCTCCCCTCCTTACACCCTGATGTATATAAGCCTCAAGAAATACCTGTTCAGATGCAAATCTAGCCTTCACATCCAGGAGAACCTTTAATTACTGAAGCTCTTGAGCACCAACTGCAGTACCAGTAGATTTGATACCATATTTTAAATGAAACTGTAAAGGTAACATCTTTACTGCAAAATGTATAACATATGACAACACTGCGCATGGCGGGGGCTCGAGTCATTTTTTGGAAGTGGAAACCTACCTTGCCTTAATGAGATGCAAGGTAAGCGTTCCTGTGCAAAAAAATGACTCTATGGCCTTAACACCATATTTATACTCCCATGTAAAAATGGTGCAAGGGAGGGAGGAGGGGTCAAAAAATGGGGCAAAGCTTGCTTTGCCCCATTTTTTAAGACCTGGGTCAGGGCAGGTCTTAGGGGACCTGTGGCCCTATTTCCATGGTGGAACACCATGGAATAAGCCCAGAGGTGCCCTCCCTAGGCCCTAGGGGCACCCCCACCCACACTAGAGGGACTGCGAGGATGGGGGACCCCATCCCAGGTAAGTACAGGTAAGTGCATTTTATTTTTGAAAGTGCCATAGGGGGCCCTGAATTGGGCCCCCATACATGGCACAGGGTGCAATGGCCATGCCCAGGGGACCCCTGTCCTCTGTGCTGGCCACTGGGGTGGTGGGCATGACTCCTGCCTTTACTAAGGCAGGAGTCATGTGGCATGGTAGGTTTAGCACCATAAAATGACGCTAATCTGGTTAGAGTCATTTTTTTTTACTCTAACCTGCCTAAAGCCATTTTTTAGTGCTAAACCCTCTTCTTCTATACTGCCAGCCCCACCTGACTAAAGTCATTTTTTAAAACTCTAGCCTACCATTTGCACCGGCTTGCACCATTCCATAAATATGGTGCCCGGCTGGTGCACAGAAATGGTGCAAGCCGGTGCTAAACTTTTTGGTGCAAAACTGAGTTAGTGCAGTTTTGCAGCAAAAAGTATAAATAAGGGCCAATATTTTGTACGTTTGCGCCACTTTTGCGTCATAAAATGACGTTAATGTGGTGCAAAAAAAGTTTAAATCAGGGCCTTGGTGCTAGATGGATCTAGCACCAAAGTATAAATATGGAGTTAGTTTTGCACTGAATTAGAGTAAAAAAAAATGACACTAATTCGGTGCAAAGAGAGTATAAATATGCCGCAGAGTATAAATATGCCCCTAAATATGGTGTTAAGGCCATAGAGTCATTTTTTGCACGGGAACGCCTACCTTGCATCTCATTAAGGCAAAGTAGGTCTCCACTTTCAAAAAATGACTTTAACTCCATAAATTTGGTGCTAGAGGGGTCTAGCACCAAAGTATAAATATGGAGTTAGTTTTGCACCGAATTAGAGTTAAAAAAAATGACACTAATTCGGTGCAAACAGAGTATAAATATGCCCCTAAGCCCATGAGTCTTCAGAGGGATAATCTTAGTGCTCTACCATAACCCTTGTAAAAAAAAGAATTGAATAATTAATAAAAAAGAAAAATACAGGTTCTCAAATAAATCACACTTCAGTTTGCCAAGGGGAGGATTCTTAGCTACTTCACATGCGCTATTAGTTGCTAGCCTATGGCCCTGATTACGACCTTGGCAGATGGGATACCCTGTCACAAACATGACGGATATCCCTCCGGCCGTATTACAAGACAAGGTCCATTATATTCTACGGAACTTCAAAAACGTCAAGCGGGATATCCATTTCTAGCATCCCTAGCAGATAAAAAAGTGCTACTACACAGACACCATAACAAGGTACACAATTATGAAATGCCACTATACTGAAATTAATGAACCTTGCCTAATTCTCCATCTACCCAATATCGTGAAAAAATTGATACATCAATTCATACCCTTTTCTGCCACCATAAGTCTTAGGATTTATTTCCGTTGTTAATAAAATGTGCATCATTATTTTTTTTATAAAAGAAATAGTGACTGAAGTAGCAAGGTACACAAAAGGAGATAGCCTACTGTTGTCTAGGATATTTCTAATTTCTCATAAAATTAATATTTTCAAGTCATGAGGAATATTAACCCCTTTGCTGCCAGGCCTTTTCCCCCTCAGGTGGCAAGCCTTTTTTGGGCTATTTTGGGCAGTTTGCGCTTAGGCCCTCCTAACTTTTTGTCCACATAAGCTACCCACACCAAATTTGCATTTTTTTTTCTCCAGAATCCTAGGAATCCTAGAGGTAGCCAGAGTTTGTGGGTGCCCCTGGAGGAGACCAAGAAATGAGAGAAAAAAAGCAAAAATTTCATTTTATTTCTCCAAAAAATGGGAAAAAAGTGCTGAAAATGGCATCAACAAAGGGTTTGCAGTACTACCATCACAATCTTCCCAGCTTTGAATCTGACAGACTTGAATCTGAAAACCACATTTTTCAACACAATGTTGGCATTTTACTGAGATATACCCCATTTTAACTATTTTTGTGCTTCTGACCTCCTTCCAGCTAGTGATAGAAATGGGTGTGAAACCAATGCTGGATCCTGGAAGCTAAACATTTCTGAAAAGTAGATGACAACATTCTGAATTCACCAAGGGGTTTTTCTGTAGATCCTACAAGATTTTCCTACAGAAAATAACAGTATAAAAAACAAATTGAAATTGCTGTGAAAAAGCTGCCCTTTCTCTCCATGTTTTAATCTGTAACTTTTTCCCGCCATGTCAGATTGTTTAAACCAATATACCGTTACATCTGCTGGACTCTTCTGGTTGCTGGGATATATAGGGCTTGTGGGTTCATCAAGAACCTTGGTACCCAGAGCAAATAAATGAGCTGCACCCGGCAAATCGTTTTCATTCTATACAGGGTATACAGCAAATAATTTGCTGAAATATGAAGAGTGAAAAATAGGTATCAAGGAAACCTTTGTATTTCCACAGTGGGCACAAGATAAGGTGTTGAGAAGCAGTGGTTATTTTTACATCTTTGAATTTCAGGGTCCCCATACTAGCATGTGAATTGCAGGGCATTTCTCTGATAGATGTCTTTTTTACACACTGTCTTACGTTTTGAAGGAAAAAAATAAGAGAAAGACAAGGAGCAATAACACTTGTTCTGCTATTCCGTGTTCCCCCAAGTCTCCCGATAAAAATAATACCTCACTTGGGTGTGTAGGCCTAATGCCCATGACAGGAAACGCCTAGCTGTGGATTTTGATATCTAAGTCAGTCGGCACCTAGGGAAACCTACCAAACCTGTGTGTTTTTGAAAACTAGACATGTAGGGGAATCCAAGATTGGGTGACTTGTGGGGCTCTCACCAGGGTTGCTTACGCAGAAGCCTGTGCAAACCATAACATTTGGCAAAAAAACACCTTTTCCTCACATTTTGGTGACAAAAAAGTTTGGAATCTGAGAGGAGACACAAATTTCCTTCAACCCAGAACTCCCCCAAGTTTCCCAATAAAAATGGTACCTCACTTGTGTGGGTAGGCCTAGTGCCCATGACAGGATGTGCCCCAAAACACAACATGGGCACATCACATTTTCAAAAAGAAAATAGAGCTGATTTTTCCAAAGCGCCTAGCTGTGGATTTTGGCCTATAGCTCAGCCAGCACCTCAGGAAACCTATCAAACCTGTGCATTTCTGAAAACTAGACACTTAGGGGAATCCAAGATGGGGTGACATGTGTGGCTCTCGCCAAGTTCTGTTACCCAGAATCCTGTGCAAACCTCAAAATGGGGCCATAAAAACACCTTTTCCTCACATTTTGGTGACAGAAAGTTCTGTAATTTGAGAGGAGCCACAAATTTCCTTCCACCCAGCGTTCCCCCAAGTCTCCCGATAAAAATGGTACCTCACTTGTGTGGGAAGACCTAGTGCCCGCAACAGGCAATGCCCTAAAACACTATCTGGACACATAACATTTTCCCAAAGAAAACAGAGCTGTTTTTTGCAAACTGCCTAGCTGTGGATTTTGGCCTCTAGCACAGTCAGCACCTAGGGAAACCTACCAAACCTGTGCATTTGTTAACATTGAACACCTAGGGGAATCCAAAATGGGGTGAGTTGGGGGGCTTTCACCAGGTTCTGTTACCCAGAATCCTGTGCAAACTCAACATTTTGGCCAAAAAAACACTTTATCCTCACATTTTAGTGACAGAAAGTTCTGGAATCTGGGAGGAGCCACACATTTCCTTCCACCCAGCGTTCCCCTGATAAAAACGGTACCTCACTTGTGTGGGTAGGCCTAGTGCCTGCGACAGGAAATGTCCAAAACCTGTAGAGATTGAGGGGATAGCACAGCGAGTTGATAAGCACATATTTTTCTTTTATACAGCTTTCGGCTGACTCTGCTTTGGGGACCCACACAAGTGAGGTACCATTTTACTTTGGAGATGGAGGGAAATGCTGGGTTGTAGGAAAGTTGTGTCGGAGCTGTGATCCTACAAAGAAAACATTTTGAGGTTGGCAGAGGAGAATGGATAAGAAAGTGTGTGGTAGCTCCTGAAACAGCCACCCACACACAGCCCAGGCTTTGAAGGACAATCAGGGCAGTACAACCTAGTCTCCTTCCTGATACCTCTTTGAGCACAGACTCTACATCTCTTAGCAGGAAAGTCTTTTTTGGCCATGGGAGGAATGTGCTCAGCAAAGTGACGATCTTTCAATCTACATACATCCTCCACCACTGCTTCTCTAGGAACTCTTGCCTGTTCCAGCACAACAAGGTTCACTATGACAGACTCCTGAAATTTCGCAAATGTCATCATTGACTCTGGAGAACTATTCTTGAACACAACAAAAGCATTAAAGGTTGCCAAGTGGAACAGTTGAACCGCTAATTTTTTATACCAAATGTAAGACTTACAAACAGCAGTGTAAGGTTCAAACCTCTGATCTACTCTTTCAACACCACCCATGTGCTTATTGTAGTCTAAAATGCACTCAGGTTTGCGCACTTCAGCAACTTGATCCCAAACAGCCACAGGTGAAGTACTCTCATCATGGATGGTAGGTAGCATGTACACATCGCTCCTGTCTATAAATTTCAGAGCTAGCAGAGCCTCATTCCGCAAGGCAGTACACTGTCACTTCTCAAGTTTTTTTTACAGACAATCTCTCTTGGATAGCCTTTCCGATTGGAGCAGATTGTGAAACATACAACAGTGTCCACTCTGAACAATTCCTTTAACTGAACTCCAGCGTAGAAGTTATCTATATACAAATGGTGTTAAACAGTCGACTACCAAGTTCCCACACAATTTTGTCACTAACTCCAAAAGTGGGTGGACAATCAGGGGGGTCAATACTGGAATATCTACCAATGTAGACCTGGAAGTTATAAACATAACCTGTACTATTTTCAGACAGCATGTACAATTTAATTCCATACCTTGCCCTCTTGCTAGGAATGTACTGCCTAAAAACCAAACAACCCTTGAACAGGACCAAAGACTCATCTATAGATATTTCTTTGTCTGGAACATAGATCTATGAAAACCGATCTACAAAATGATCAAAGACAGGTCTAATCTTAAAAAGACGGCCAGAATCAGAGTGATCTCATGGCAAGGCTAAAGCATAATCAACAAAATGCAACAACCGAAGAAGAAGCTCATACCAGTTACGACTCATGGTTGCAGGAAATGTAGCAGTTGCCATCAAGGGACTAGTAGACTAATATGAAGACAATGATGGCTTCCTTATCAGCCCCATCAAAAAAGTTAAACTGAAGAACTTTTTCAGCTCTTCCAGATTTGTGGAACTCCACCAGCTAGCTCTAGTGTGTGGCCCAAGTCTGGCAGCGTTGTCCCTCAAATACTGCTCTACATACAAATTAGTCTGCTGAACAATCTCTTCCAAAAATACATTTTCGATAAACAACTCAAAGAAATTGACAGGCAAAAAGTTTTCTGTATTTACTCTACTCCCCGGGAGACCAGTAAAGGCAGGCATCTGTGGATGCTCCATGTTTGGGGCAAAACAGATTTTTGTTTTTCCAGTGGGAAGCATTTCAGCCGCTGGCTGCTGCACCATTGGCACATCAGTGTCCTCCTCTACGACAGGCACTTCATCAGCACTGAGAGTGGCTTCATCATCAGATGATTCCTCTCTGACAGAAAATTCACTTCCAGAATATTGCACTTGCTCCTCTGCCTCAGATGAAGAGTCAGTCTCATAATCATGGTGATAAGATGACTCAAAAAGCACACCAACAACCTGCTGAGCAGTCATCCTACGGCTAGCCATGATTCTTCCTAAGAAAAGTAACTGGATAAATGCACCAGCAACAACCAGAACTGTGTAAGATCCTAAGAAAAGTAACTGGATAAATGCACCAGCAACAACCAGCACTGTGTAAGATAACTAGTAAACAAATTGTGGCTGTAGGAAAGTAGCCTCTTTCTAGCATGGTTACCCCCACTTTTGGCCTGTTTGCGAGTGTGTGTCAGTGTGTTTTTACTGTGTCACTGGGATCCTGCAAGCCAGGACCCAAGTGCTCATAGATAAAAACCTATATGTCAGTGTGTTTTGCCTGTCTCACTGGGATCCTGCTAGCCAGGACCCCAGTGCTCATAGTTTGTGGCCTAATATGTATGCCTGTATAGTGCCAAACTGTGTCACTGAGGCTCTGCTCTGCTCCTCAGAACCTCAGTGCTTTTGCTCTCTCTACTTTTAAATTTGTCACTGTAGGCAAGTAACTTCATTTACCAATTTCAATTGGCACACTGGACCCCCTCTTATAGTGTCCCTAGTATATGGTACCTAGGTACCCAGGGCATTGGGGTTCTAGGAGATCTATATGGCTGCAGCATTTCTTTTGCATTTCGGAGAGACTCGCAATTTCTGAGTCGCAAAACCATATGCAGAATGGTGTCTCAGACACCTTCTGCGAGTCGCTATGGGGTCGCAAAGACCCACCTCATTAATATTAATGAGGTGGGTCGCATTTTGCGACCCCATAGCGAGTCCCTGCACTCACAGGGATGGTGGCCTGCTGAAGTCAGCAGACCTCCATGTCTGTGACTGCTTTTTAAATAAAGCAGTTTTTAAATTTATTTTGCAGCCCGTTTTCCTTAAAGGAAAACGAGTTGCAAAATAAAAAAAATAATGAAACCTTTTGGTTTCGGTTTTTTAGAGTAGGCAGTGGTCGATTGGACCACTGCCTGCTCTGAAAAACCCTTATTGGCAACATTCAGAAAGGGGAAGGGGTCCTATGGGGGCCCCTTCCCTTTTGAGAATGGGTTACCACCAGTGTGACACTGGTGGTAACTGCGAATTGCTTTGCGATCGCATTCGCGGTCACAAAGCAATTTACCATAGCGATGCGAGTTGCAAATAGGAAGGGAACACCCCTTCCTATTTGCGAGTCGCATTCACAATTTGCGAGTCGGTACCGACTCGCAAATTGTGAATGTGCATTGCAAACGGCATTTTGCATGGCGCAAACTGCGAATTTTGCAGATTGCGCCATGCAAAATGCTTTCTCCATCTGGCCCTAAGTGTGAGGACACCCTTGCACTAGCAAAGTTTCCCCCACATAGTTCAGGGCCATTTCCCCAGACTTTTAAGTGCGAGGACGCCATTACACACGTGCACTACATATAGGTCAATACCTCTATGTAGCTTCACAATGGTACCTCCGAATATTGCCATGTAACATGTCTAAGATCATGGAATTGTTCCCCCTATTCCAAATCTGGTATTGGGGAGCCAATTACATGGATCCTGGGGGCTCCACCATGGAGCCCCAGTACTGCCAAACCAGTCTCTGAGGCTTGCACTGCAGCTACAGCTGCTGCCACATCATAGACAGGGTTCTGCCCTCCTGGGGTCTGGGCAGCCCAGTTCCCAGAAGGCAGAACAAAGCATTTCCTCTGAGAGCAGGGTGATACACCCTCTCCCTTTGGAAATAGGTATTACAGGCTTGGGAGCGGTAACCTCCTCCAGCATCTGGAAATGTTTTGAAGGGCAAAGATTGTGCCCTCCTTGCATACACTAGTCTAAACCAGTTCAGGGACCCTTTCTCCTCTGCTCTGGTGGGAAACTGGACAAAGGAAAGGGGAATGACCACTCCCCTGTCCATCACCACCCCAGGGGTGGTGCACAGAGCTCCACCAGTGTGCCCCAGACTTCAGCCATCTTAATTTGAAATGTAAGGGGGCACTCTGGAGGCCTCTGAGTGGCCAGTGCCAGCAGGTGATGTCACAGACCCTTCCTGATAGGTCCTTAGCTGATAAGGTAGCCAATCCCCCTCTCAGGGCTATTTAGGGTCTCTCCTCTGGGTTCTCTTCAGATTCTGCTTGCAAGTTTCCTTCAGGAATCCTCTGCAACCACTTCAGACTCTTCTGACCTCGGATAAACCACAGCCTGCTCTAAGAAATGCTGTAACTGCAACAAAGTGTCTACAAGAGACACTTTTCTTCAGCTACCTCAGCTCCAAGTCAGCAACTGCAACAGTTTCCATTGTGTGGACGCTCTGGGGACTCCCGGTCTTCATCATCTACCAGTAGAACCAAGGAATCTCCAGTGGAGTGATGGAATCACTCCCCTGCTCCAAGCAGGCACCTTCCAAGGTGACGACCGGTACCCTGGGACTCCTCTCACGGCAACGAGCATGCTCTTAAGGACACAGAGGATAGACATTGTTGACACAAACTGTTCTGAGGTCCTGCTGATGCAATTTGAAGGAGGTAAGACCTTGCCTTTCCCGAGAACAATGGTACCCCTGTGTATTGTGTCTTCTTCGCCTCCTGAGGCCTCTGTGCACTCGTTGCAAAATTCCTTCATGCAAAGCCTGACCCAGGTCCCCAGAATTCCACCCTGCGATGCTCAACTTGCTGAGTTCTTCTCCGGTGGCGTGGGGCCTTCTTTTGTTGTGCTGCATCAACTGTGTTTTGCACTTTCTTTGAACCCAGATCCTGAGGCTTCTGGGGGTACTGGCTAGCATACTGAGGGCTCTCTAAAGTGCTGAGAGACCCCTCTTCCTTCTCACACAGGGTTGAGGCCCACAGGTCCCTCCTGGGTTCATCCAACGCAATTCTGATGAAAAACACACTTTTGCCGTTGCCAAGGCTTGTTGGTGCATTCCAACACAAAATCTCATTTGCAACGATCTACAAGCCATTGGACATTTTTTTCATCATGCAGGAACCCACTGGCATCTTCCTAGGGTGCATTTCGTCAGCCTTCTACTAACTGGGGACTCTTCTTTTGCACCCTCTTCTGGGATGGCAGGGGCTCCTGTCCTTCCTGGAACTTCTTTCGACTTCTGGACTTGGTCTTCTTCCTTTACTAGTCTTCAGGTCCAATAATCCAGGAGTTGTACTTTGCAGACTTGGTTGGCTGCTGCAAAATCCCCAAGATGAGGTGTAGTATGTCCTAAGGAAACTTGCAGTACTTTACTCCTGCTTTTCTGGGCTCTGGGGTGGGGTACTTAACTTACCTTTACTGTATTCTTACTCTCCCAGTGATTCTGCACACACTACACTTGTCTAGAGGGGAATTTGTGATTCACGTTGCACTTTTTTAGTATATGGTTTGTGTTGCAGGAGTATTGTCTCTAAGATATTTTTGGTACTGTGTCACCCAAATAAATACCTTTATTTTTGGTAACACTGAGTATTGTCTTTACTTGTGTATAAGTGGTATTGCATGAGCTTTGCATGTCTCCTAGTTCAGCCTAAGCTGCTCTGCTATAGCTACCTCTATCAGCCTAAGCTGCTAGAACACTACTACATTCACTAACATGGGATAACTGGACCTGGTGTAAGGTGTAAGTGCCCAAGGTACCCACTACAATCCAGGACAGCATCCTACAGTGGCTTTATCACTAAGAGTTATAAACCCAAAAACGATACCACTCACTTGCCTGAAAAAGCTAGGCTCACCAGCAACTACTCTGCACAGCCACAACAATCACCAATGATATCCCACTAAAAAGAAAAAAGAAAAGCAAATTAGACATAAATCTAAGGACAATTTCACACACGACCCTGCATTTAGTACACCACCTACAAACATGTCATTCATGGATGGCAACAATACTCTTTTGGAGTCAATTTATTTACTTACCTAAAACATGCAACTATGCAAACAGCAGGACAACCACTGCCAAAACCGCAACAAGCCACAGCAAAGGAAGAAAAAGCTTTGAACTAGAACAAAAAGGAGAAATAAACTGTTATAATCACAAATGCAAATACTTCGTCAGTTGACAAACACCCCGCCACCAAACATTTAGAAATGTCCCTGGTGTCTAGTATTATCTGCCCCCCTTAGGGGCAGATGGGCCTAAAAATCTAGGCCAATCTGTCCCCAACAGCAGAACTACCAAACAGTCCTTTGCCCCCTTTGGGGGGTGACCCTTGCCAAAGGGGGCACCTTCCCAAAACAAAAAATCAAAGGAAAGGAAAAAAGAAAAATCCCTTGCGTCTTGGTGGCTTCTGCCCCCCCGGGGGCAGATGGGCTTTAAAAAGTAGGCCAATCTGCACCAAGGTGGCAGAAATGGCAATGAATATATTGCCCCCTTTGGGGGGGCGACCCTTGCCCAAGGGGTCACCCCCACACGAAGCACACACACACCACACATGATCCCTGGTGGTAAGTGGATCAGATGGGCTTAAAAAAAAATAGGCCGATCTGCCCCAAGGAGGGCAGAACTACCCAACAGTGCTTTGCCCCCTTTGGGGGTGACCCTTGCAAAAGGGGGCGCCCCCAACACAAAAAAAAACAAAGGAACGAAAAATAAAATCCCAAGGGGGGCCGAAATGGCATAGAATAGATTGCCCCCTTTGAGGTGTGACCCTTGCCCAAGGGGCCACCTCCTCCACACAAAGCACACACACGATCCCTGGCGCTAAGTGGATTCTGCTGACCTTGGGGGCAGATGGGCCTAAAAAAAATAGGCTGATATGCCCCCAAGGGGGGCAAAACTGCCCAATAATGCTTTTTGCCCTTTGGGACTGACCCTTGCCCAATGGACCCCCCCCACCCCCCCACCCCCACAAAACAAACATAAAAAAAAATCCCTGGTTTCTAGTGGCTTCTGTCCCCCCTTGGGGGTAGATTGGCCAAAAAATAAAACGCTGATCTGCTAACAAGAGAGGCACAAATGGCGATAAGCACATTGGCCCCCCAAGGGAAGTGACCCTTGCCCAAGGGGTCGCGACCCCATACAGTAAACACACAAACACACACACATGCATAAGCAATTCCCTGATGTCTAGTGGGCATTCCTGCTGCCCGATTGAATGGTGATCGGCTAGCAGGCATGCTGAAAGAGACATTGAGGGAAAGGAAAACCCTTTCCTTTCCCCCGTTGCCTCTTTTGCGGCAATCCCACCGCTGGCCGGAGCAGAAACTCACCTCCTCTTCTAAAGATGCGCTGGAAGCAAATGGCTTCCACCGCGTTTGACACACTCTGATGATGTCAGTGCGTGATCGCGTGCTGACATCATTGGCGGGGGTCAGGGTGGAAGGAAAAGCTATTTCATTTTTCAACCCTGACCTGGGGGGGTGGGGGGACTGCCCTCGTGGGGAGCACTAGTGCTTCCTCCAAGGGTCGGTCCCAGGACGTAATGGTTACAACCGTGGTGCCTGAGTGCCGCAGCCACGGACATACCCATTACGTCCATGGCAGGGAAGGGGTTAAACAAAATAATAGAATTGTGTTTAAAACCAACCCATGCTCAAAAACTTAAATACTGCTGGACAAGTTGTAAACATATGAATCAAGCTGCCTCCAATTTTGGCACTTCTGGCATATATCTGAAGATCTATTGACTATTCTCTTATGGCAAATTAGGGTACAGAAGAGTGAATACTTAATATAAAGGTGCTCTTTGCAATCTTGCAGGGAGCAGTGTCTGATAATGAAATTCATCTGTTCACTTCCATTTTAGATCTGGTATTACTTGTCATCTAAATCGATCACAGAAATCAGTTTCAGTTTAAATCCCAAAATTAAATAATAATAACAATGATAATGATAATGATAATAATAATAATAATAATAATAATAACAATATTGCTAACAATAATACCATCACAAATAATACCAATACCAATAATAATAATACTAATAATAATATGTATTATTATAATAATAATAATAGTAATACTACTAATAATAGTGATAATAATAATAATAATAATAATAATAATAATAATAATAATAATAATAATAATAATAATAATAATAATAATAATGGTAATAGTGGTCATAATCTATTATTGTTATTATTATTTTATTTTGATGTTTAAACACCAGGCTTACAAAAGTTTCAAACAAGGAGTCTCCTCCAGCCTTGGTACTCTACAAAAAATTGTGAATATCAAACGTCACAAGGTTGTACAGTATCAGATTTAATTTTCCAGCCCTCATGCATCATTAAAAGGCTGAAAGTAGGATAGAGCAGAGAGAGACACAACAGTTTGCAGAGGTAGAAAAGAAAAGCATGGTTGTCCATCAGTAATTTGAATTTACCCAACCTAGGAAAAAAAACAAATGAGCTGCTATTCCAGCAAAATGGGCTAAAACTAAGCAAAGCAGATGAAGAAAACTTACAATTGTCTCTGAAATGGTGATCTAATTTAGCATCATATAAATTGCCCGAGCCTT
The DNA here is from genome assembly GCF_031143425.1 of Pleurodeles waltl. Lineage (NCBI taxonomy): Eukaryota > Metazoa > Chordata > Amphibia > Caudata > Salamandridae > Pleurodeles > Pleurodeles waltl. The sequence continues at coordinate 847,366,288 of NC_090436.1, forward strand.
AGGTACTCATACAGACATATCAGTCTTGTAAAACTACGCAATAATGAAGCCCAAAAATAAAATAAAGGCGCAGATTTAAGAAAAGTGGCATTGCACGTAGTGCAGCGCCACTTTCCTTGCACTCCTTCGTGCCCCCCTACCGCCGCCATGTGTGTGCCGTATTTAAAAAAGGAAGCACCATGGCTCAGGGTAGGGGGCAATAGAATCAGTTTTTTTGACAGTATTGATGTATTCTGCAGGAGTAGTGCCAAAATGTTGACGCTACTTCTGCAGAGTTGATAGGGGCCCATTATAAATCATGGAAGCCCTCTTTTTATGCCTGCTCTGATCAGGCGTTAAATGTGCCCCAAAAAATTATGCAAGGATTTTTAGATTTCCTTGCACCATTTTTTTGGCTCCCCTAATGTGGCAACGCCCCCCTTGCATACATTATGCCTGGTGCAGGCATAATGTTGCACAGGGGTTTACAAAGTGGCGCAATGCATGCATTGCACCACTTTGTAAATATGTGTGGGTAAAATGCATTTTAGCACCGCCCTAGCGTAAAAAAAAAAATGCTATGGTGGCGCTAAAGTGGCGATAGGGGCTCTTAAATCTGCCCAAAAGTGCTTTTGGCGTGATGGCCCGAACGAAATGAATAATGTTTAATTGAATCCAATTGCTATTGCCCATTGTTATGCCTGAAATAAACAAGAGCTTTAGGCTAGACTATATATTGAAATATGTTAGTATATTTTATATATCCAACAGAAGTTGTATATTAATTTTTACCTAATCTTAGGCACTCAGTCAACCCAGTATTTAAAGAATCGTTACCAAAATGTCAAAGTTGATCTGAAGAAGACAATCCAGTTCTACAATCCTGAGTTTGAACTAAATAGGCTAACCCAAATACATGAAAGATTACACTGTTCTTCCCATGATTTTTGGCAATTCCCTCTTGCAGTGACTCTGGAACTTTGGCACTTGGTTTACATTCTATTCTTTTATGTTGGTTTTGTAGCTTGATTACAGTTAACTCTGAATTTGTGCGAACTCTAACAGTGTTGGAAAAGGTTTAGAAAGGAGATTTTCAATTGTTATGCACCGCTAACTTTGCAGGCAAATTCAATTTGGGGCGGGAGCTCAGAGTAGCAAATATCACAAACAGAAAAATTATGTAAAAGGACTGCGGAGCAATGACAAGCCAAAATATGTTGCTCATTGAGCAGTGTGAAAGTTTGTACTTGATGTTGACCATCTAAACAACTGCCAAGCCACTATCAAATCTTGGATGTCTAAGGATTAGGGGCCAGAAGTACAAAGCTATTTTGAGGTCACAAACGGTCGGATGCACAGAATTAGGTAATTTGTGACAGCAAACTGGATGTCTAAGGATTAGGGGCCAGATGTACAAAGCTATTTTGAGGTCACAAACGGTCCAATTCACAGAATCGGGTCATTTGTGACAGCAAAACATCTTTTTTTTATGTACCTAGCCCTATTTGCAATTCAGTAAACTATTACCGATTTGCAGGTTGGGTTTGCAATTCAGTACTAGGAAGGGTCGTGTTTAGGGCATTCTTTCCTAATACTGAATCACAGTATGTGTGAATGTTTTGCGACCGAAATGCAGTTGCAAAACATTCACATTGGACAATCAACTTCAAATTGGTGGTAACCCATTCATAAATGGGAAGAGTTTCCGAGGTGGCCCCTTTCCCCTTTGAGGATGTTTGTTAAACCATTTTTAGGAGCACTCAGTGGTCACAGACCACTGCCTACTCGTAAAATATGAAAGGAAAACGTTTCATTTTTTATTTTGAAACACATCTTGTTTTCCTTTAAGGAAAACAGACTGTATTACTTTTACTTAAAAGCAATCACAGACATGGTGGTCTGCTATCCCCAGCAGGCCACCATCCCTGTGAATTTAGGGATTCCCAATTATTGCAAAGCAGGACCAACCTCATAAACATTAATGAGGTAGGTCTTTTTGTGACCCACTGGGACTCCACAATGTGTAAAACACACATTAGTACATGGGTGTTTGTGATTAGCAAATAGCGAACTGCAAAGTTTTGTTGTTTAGTAATCACAAACCAGTGCCTATATACATCTGGCCCATGGTCACACAAAAAACCAACAATTAAACTGTCATAATCGTTCTCAAGATTAAACAAATAGAAGTTTAAGGCAGGATCTTATCAATGAATCTGAATGGTGTTGCGCTCCAACTGACCAGCAGTGGGCAGCCATTTGTCTTCAACCTTGACACCTCTCTATGGTTCAAGACAGACATCGCTTAGAAAGCAAATACTGCAATAGCACCAAATATTGCTGTTTCCAATGAATAATTCCTTCCCTCTATAAGTTGACTTCAGAACTTCTGTAAAAGCTCTGTTTTTCATGCACCTTGATGGTTACAAATTCCTGCTGAGCATCAAACATGCAGCAGCCTGCTTGGTCATGGTCCTTTTGAAGTTTGATAAGATCAGCTGTGCTCTCAGGCAACACAAACAGCTCCCCTATGCAGCCTGTTACTATCAAAATGTACATAATTACATTGAAAGCCCTCTTAATGAAGACCTTATCTACTTGGACCCCAATAACAGTTCAGAAACAATTGGAAGCAAAATCATGCAGTAGGGGAAATAACAGATAGCAAGCATTTTGTTTCAGGAATCTTACTCTCTCATAATCCCCTTCTTCTGTCCACAATCACTTATTATGGTCTCCTATCTTATAACCCCACCCCATTGTTATATAGTGCTCAATTTGTTTGTTATTTGGTTGACATTGTCTAAATTCAATATATCGAATGGAAACCTTACAGGAAGTAAACATTCTCAAGTCTGTGCTTTACTGCCGAGTTGTATATAGTAGCACTGTTAAGGACTCCTCTTGATAGTCATGCTTCCCTGCCTACACTATGTTTCCCATCAGTGAGCCTAACAATCATGTATGTTTGAAATGAGGGTTCTCCCACATTGATGGACTATTAACACAGAGCTGTGCTCTGAGCATGATAACAGCCCATTGAGACCCTCACTGGTGAGTATCCATGCTTTACAAAAATTGATTGATTGATTGATTTATAGTGATTATTGCTCACTCTACGATGACTTTGAGGGACTGGCAGTGGTAGCAGCATGTTTAATAATGTAGGGACAGAAATTTTTGCTCTATTTCATTCTGGGGAGATGCCTAACATCATCTTCCATGTGAAAAGATCTACCTTTCACTCTTAATTGGGTCTTCGACATACACATATGTGGGATATGTGTGAAGGGTGAATATGTACAACTTTATATGTTTGGTGCCTGTGTGCATGTTTAACTGAGTGCATAAGAGCAGCCATTTTATGATCCAATGTATATGTGATAACCTAAAACACTCTGGTCGGTGGTAGTGTCAGGTCTTAGCTTTCAAATCTGCCCTAGAAAATCTACCAAGTGCTTTCCCAGTTCCTCCCCTCTTTCTGGTTTATCTGCATCCCCATAACATGTGGCCAACTTTCCAGGACTCAGTTGTGTGAAGGGAGTTCAAGCTTTTTCGTACATCATTATTTCCTGTATGCAATGAAAAAATCATTTGGTTTGACATAAAACAATAGCATACTAGCATGCCTGATGTGTACTTATTTTGCAAAAGGGTACCTGGCTTTGAATCTTGAGTTGTTTGTAACTCTTTATATGCCATTACCTATGTTGAAATCACTTTTTTTAACCTTGAGTCATATATTCTGCAAATTAAATGCAGTTGCATTTCATTGAGGATTTAGAATATCATGAAAATTGATCTGGCCTTGTTTCATCCTTAGGCACACTTACTTTTCATGTAAAGAATCTGCACAAACAGCATTTTTAAACATATTGCAGCTTTTAAACATATGCATAGCTAATTTGTTTTGGTTCAGGTATAAAAATTGATTGCTTTTCTTTTGATCTTTGAAAGAGAACTGGGTTCAGTCATGTGATCTCATTAACTAACTTTTTAAAATTGATTGGAAATCTAAAACCCCACAAAGGATTTCTCTGTAAAGATGGTGACCACCTTTAAAATGCTAACAAAGGACACTCAAGGAATCTGAAACCTGCAATGCCCAGGGGATGTTATTCGTCTGCTACTTAGGAGTAAGACACTTACTCCAGGGATGTAACAGAAGCCACTGCAGGCCTGCCGGTGCAAGGGGATGGGGGTGCAACCCCTTAAGGCAGAGTTCTTCAAGCTTTTTTGCTCTGAGCCCCCCAAGCAAAACATTTTGAAGTCGGACCACCCCATCCAAAAATGTATGGCAAGCATAGAGAGAGTGGGACATGAGATTATTTCTGGGGTATTTGTTCTGTAGCTCATAATATACGCTTAATGTGGCACTTATAAATGTTCAAATATATCAAACAAAAACAGAAATCAAACAAAAACACTGAGCCCCATAATTGGGGTGTTCTGAGCCTGGGACCCAATGCAACTGCATCTGCTGCAGTAAAAAGCCCCCCCCCCACCTTCCTTAAGACATCCCTCTAAGGAAGCTGTCTCTATCATTTGTAATTTAAAAAATTACTCCACCCCCCATGTAGCGTCACTTCCTCTGGGCCATCTTTTTATACTATCTAAGGATCTCACCACTTTCCCCTTTCTCCTGGACCATTACTCTGAGGCCCGAGGGGTCTGGATGATCAGAACGCTCCATTTGAACGTGACCCTGCCTGTCTCCTCCCTGTCACTCACACGTCTCACTTAAAAGGATATGTGCATATAAACAGAGGTTGAAGTGGACAGGATCTATGGATACCCAAATGCCCCATGCTTTTTTTATTGTTATTAAAGTACTTCTCATAGTTTTGGTTAAAAAAGAATCATCCCTTAACAATTGTTGTGAACTGTGTACTTCTGCATGAAAGTGAAGGTAAGGTGGGGTTGGGGTGGGGTTGGGAGGAGTTTTTTGTGCTAGGTAGCTGAGGGAATGACACAGAGCTAAGGACAAAACAGGCATTCTAACCAATTGCAATTGATTAATCACCAAATGTAAAGGTTGTTTGGAAGCCAGTTGAGGCTTTAATTGATGGAGTCTGCTGAGGTCTCATGAGGAAGAGTTATTTTTGATACTTAATGTACGGGTGTTATAAGCTGAGTTCCAGAAAGTGTCCTTTTAACCGACAAATATACATACTAGGTATAGTTTACCTATCACTAAAATATATATATATATATATATATATATATATATATATATATATATATATAAAGCACATCTTTTATCTTGAAATATCAAATCATTTTGGAGCAGTCTACCTCATATTGTGTATCACACACATTTTAAATAATGACTTGCATATTCACAGTGCTTTCTGCTCCAGGCTGGGAGCTTGTAGCACTATAAATAAACAAGTCACTATTCCTACCATCTGCAGTGATTACATTACCTAAATGAAATTTCATGATGTAAAAGAATGTATTTTTCATTTAAGGTTTCTGCAATATTTTATATGCAACAGAAAGTGAAAAACAAAACACTTGAAACATATTTTGTTCTTTTTAGTCATGTTTTTGACCCTGCTATCACATGGCTAAAATAAACAAACTATTTTTATATACTTTCCTTAGAATTGCATAACTATTTTGTTTTTCCACTTTGAGTTACCTGCATATAAAATAATACAGAGACCTGCAATAAATAATAAATGCAAGCTAAGCTAATCAAATGGAAAAGGGGTGTGGAATTTAATAAAATATCTTCTTGTCCATTGGACAAGTTGCTTCTTAAATCTACTTTTCCGGTTAAAAAAACAGCTACTTGTCCCTTTGGTGTCATGTAGTATGGAGACAAATTACGACAGCAATCTCATTATGTGAGAGCTCTGATAATAGTCTTTCTGATTATGCTAGGTCTACTACTATAGTAGGGCTTGAATACTTGCAATTTCAATCCTTATAAAGCAGTTTTCTTATTTTGCCACCTTTCTGCAGAGCTCCATACTGGGGCTGGAGGAACAAGTAAACAATTGTTCCAGGGCTGGAATGACTTTGAGTCTGCAAAGCTACTAACTTGCATGTTCTAAGGGTTTTCACCAGCTCTTCTCTAATCTTTTCCCATAATGAGAAAGGTTGTAAATTTACTCCTGATATGGGCAGAAGTAGAAGTTCTTCCAGGGTTGGGAAAAAAATGGTTGGAAGGAAAGTGAACTTGTAAACGCCCAATAGATTTTTACATGAACAAATCTACACATGCATTTTGCTTGTTCTAGAATACAGTTGACAAATATTTGCTAGTCGTACGATTTCCTGTTCAACTTCTATAAGTTCTTGTGAATTCATGAAAGCCACTAATTCAAAGACATATACCATGGGTGCACTTTTTTAACTTTCTTCAAGAATCGGGTCTATAATTAGTTCTGATGTTAACAAAGACAGTTTGTTTTTTATTAAACTTCTATTTCTCTCTATATCGGCTGGCTTTACTGTGAGTGATCACATTCTGCTCTTCCACAAGGAACATATTGGCACACAAAGTAGTTTTGTTCAGTGCCAGGAACCACTGTAGCAATCAGTGGCGTAACAAAACTGAAGGCCCACCCCTGAAAGAACATGGAGGGCCGCCCCCCTCCAATCTCACTGAGGCCAGGTGCTGTGCTGAGTGGCCTTTGTTACACCACTGGTGACAATGTGTGCTTTTTTAGACCAACATTTTTTTTTTCCTTTTTGACAGTGTGTCTTACAATGGTGGGTGACTGGCAAACCCCACAACAATAAAGTGTTACAAAAGCCATGCACAACAAGACATGCATTAATGAAACCAAAAGACTCACAAAAAAATGATTGACCAGTTGGTTGTGCCAGTGCTTGTTTATTTTCATGTTTCCCATAATCTTGTTGAAAATGGTTACACTGGTTTTCCATTAGGAATATTTTTGGGAAATACTAGCATGCATCCACAGATTTTACTAAATTACTCTAAAAAGAAATAGCAACTAAAATTTAATAGCAGCAAAACGTTTTTTATCTATTTGCATTTTATCATGAACATTTTATTTTGAAAGCAAAGAATTATCACTCTTTCTTACATGCTTCTGCAAACATTTGCATCTAATCAGAGAACATTCTACGAGCATTATACTTAGCCTCATACTGTTAAACTTTTCAAACGTGTGCACACTTTTTTTTTCTACTGGAACCACTGTCAGTAATGCAGTGTGACCTTAAAACGTTTGTTTACAACGTTCACCCTAGTAATGAAGGCTTTAAATTAATGAAAAATAGATACAAGTTTAAACAGCAGTAACATACAGATTTACATTTTACCTCAACTGCAGACAGCTCCCTTCTCTGTAAAATGGCAGCCAAAGCATTTGTGCTGTAGGGGGTTGTGCCTACTTGTCCCAAGGACAAAGTAAACATGAGAACTTGTTGCCCTTGAACCCAAACAATACGTCTGGAGTGATAGGAATTCCACATCCCTTTGGAAATACATGTGTTTACATTATGAGATTCCCCATGTGTGTTTTTTTAACCACTTCAGGGATGGCATGCAAATGAAGACAGCCTGGAAACGTGCCAAGTCAGTCTTCCAAGTCACTTCATTTACAAGCACTTGTTGAGCCTTTTGTGCCCTCTGGGAATGCAGCCACTGCCCCCCAGGGTGGCACGCCCTACATTTTAAATACCTCTGTCTTAACGGAATCCCCAAACCATAAGGGTCCCCCATTCAGCCCCAGGTCTATGAATATATATGAGATATGCGAGGCTCAGGGGCCCCTCAGTGGATTCTGCAGGGGGGACCTATTGTTTTGCATCACGCTACAATGCACCTCGTGGTTTTTTTTTTGGATGTGTAATAGAATTAGTAGACCACATTTTATTAAGAGGAACATTAATCTAATTACTCTAACTGTTTCTGTTTGATCTCATACTGTACTTTTTTGAAGCAGTCCACTCGTACTTAGGTACAGCTTTACACTTTGGCCATTCCATTTCCATACTACCCAACCTCTCATTTCACTCCCTTCTATCTTCTGATACTACTTTGTAACGTATGGCAATAATATTTCAACATCTTCTTTCTATTCTTTTCACATGACTGTTAGAGTTGGAATACATGCGGTGTTAACTGCAACCAGCGCTACAAAACCAATACGCAAGCAAAAAATGTAAACCAATTGACAAAATTCGTCACAACAACTCTAAGGCATCTAAGTATTAGATCGTCGTAGGGGCTAAGAAGTTCAATAAAATTGACTTTGAGCTGAAGGCATACAAGCCAGCAAAGAAAATAACATTTTCACTATGCTTTCCACAGCAGGCACTGATTTTCACATAATAGTTTCAAATACTACAAACCACTTAGCTGGTAAGGTGCCAATATCAACACATACTTCAGCTCACTCTATTACGTAATCATTTCACCTTAAACCACCTCAACTGTGAAAACGGTAGCTTTTACCTTTTTAACGTGATAGCAAAAATGGCTTTGGGATGTTTATGCATTTTTCAGCATGCTGCTCCCTGTAGAAATAATTCCCACATTTCCTACAGCGACAGGAGTGAAGGAGAAAGCTTTTAAAAGGATGAAGGTTTGCTGAATCGGCTTTTTCACTGCATTTTTTTGTAAAACAGTTATTCACAGTTTCTACATCTTTGCATCCATGAAAGTGTAGAGGCGGAACTGCATGGCTTAGCCCCGTGCTTTATAGAATAGAAACACGCCCCTCACCTCTAACAGCGTAAAAGAAAACGTGAGACAGCAGTGCTGTGGAAGGTTTAGACAATGAATCCCTGCATTCAATAAATCAATACACTTTCCTTACGCCCTGAAAGGTCAATGATGATGTTCTCTCTGGTCTCCTAGCAACCCACTCTACTAACCTACTTTTGTCCCAATCACTCGAGAATGCCCTTAGTGTTTTTAACTGCTTTTCAGTATGTGGAACGCAGGACCTACTGATGCTGGGTGACCACTCCTGCAAAATTATTAAACCCTTTTCTTCTAAATTGTAGCTTGTTTACAATGGGCACATGTGGAGTTATCATTTTAAAGAGCCTCCCGAAAAAAAAGAATAACAGCTACAGTTCTCTATTTTACTTCAGTTCTCACTTTTTGTTTGGGCCCAAACGTTTGGTACAGCTATTGACAGTTTCTTAATAAAATGATGCTATGAATCAACATGCTTACGCCATCAACATCTAGAGAACACTCAGGCACTTGCGCAATGAAAATAATGAGATTCTGGCCCATATATATTCTGGCCCAGTGCGCAAGTCACCTCAGTGCGCTACCCTGCGGCAAAGAGAATGAGCAAGAATGCACCCTTTTTAAGCAATTTGGTAAATTTCTGTCCTTTCCCAATGCGCTGGTGCCATTTTGGCAGCCTACCGCAAACGCAGGCACGCTTGCACAGTAGTACAAGGGTACCTGAGTTGTAGGCAGGATTGATTTTGTAGAGAAAGGAGCGACTTCCTGCACAAAAACAATCCTGGGAGGCCTTTTCCACTTTCTACGTTTGCTGCAGGATGCAGCATACATAGAAAAAGGAAACAATTAGGAGAAATAGCGATGTTTCTCCTTGTTGCGCTTCCCCTGGGGAGGCATATGATTTTGGGGCATCTCTAGGTTTACAAGCTCTTGTAAACCTGGGTTGCGTCAAAATCCATGGATGTTGCGTGGGAACCCCCACCGCAACGCCCATGGAGCGCCTCCCTTGTGCAGAGTAAGGCAACAAAGTGATTTGCCCTACCTTGCCTTACTCCAAATCTATGAGGCCATTCAAAGCCATGCAAAGTGACCTTATGTGGCCTCATAGAAATGAGTGCAAAGTTTTGCTGCCATTTTGTCACAAAAAGTGATGCAATGGCGGCACAAGGGTCTCATAAGTATACCCCACATAGCACAGTTATCCAGTTGTCAGATCCATTTTGTTAATGCGTGCGTTAACACTTTCAAATTTGGCCATTTCCTTTTCCCTTTCAAAGCACTGCGACTTGCACCCAAATTTGAAAATTTGCTCAATGCAGAGTATTACAATAAAGGTACAGAACGGTTTTCTGTTTCCCCAAAGTCAGCATTTCCTTTAATTTAATTATGGAACACTGTTTGCCACATTTATCATTACTTAATTTGTATGCATGTATTCTAAATTAGTAATTCATGTTCTTATGTATTTAAATAGTTCTCAAGCACAGAAGCTCTTCTATGAACAATGGTACTGAAAAATGTGTTGCAAAAAGTAAACAATTCAATATGCCTAATTAGCAGCCAGGACATTTATGAAAAAAATAAATGCCACTGATAGGATTTATCTCCCAAACTCAGAACAGGCAAATGTTTAGCAAGTTATTTCCAGTGGAAAATGCAGGCGAGACCTTACAAAGCATGATTACAAGACAGGACAGTGACAGGAACAACTCATCCAATGAAAATATACTCTAGTATACTATTTTTTAAATATGCCCTTTCAGATTAATTAACAAAGGAGTGCCTTAAGACAAAATTATAAACATTGAAACTAATAAGTATGATCCCTCAAGTCGAGATGTTTACTAAAAAAAACATGATATTTTAACAAATAAATCATCTTCAGGGGCCAACCATGTACCTTGTGTACCCATAATTACACAAAGTCACACTTTAATAACTGAACTGTGTTTTGTTTTGCATATTTATTGAGATTATAGTTATAGAAATTGTGCAACAAGCCATTGGGGGGATGTACTGATAAAACATCAGAAAACTAAGGGGCATATTTATACTCCGTTTGCGCCGGAATTGCGTAGTTTTTTTTAACGCAATTCCGACGCAAAACTAACTCCATATGTATACTTTGGCGTTATATGCGTCTAGCGCCAAAGTCCATGGAGTTTGAGTCATTTTTTAGCGTGGACACCTACTTTGCGTTAATGAGATGCAAGGTAGGCGTTCCCGTCTAAAAAATTGACTCCGAGGCATGTGCGCCGTATTTACACTCCCGGGCAAAATTCACGCCCGGGAGTGGGCGGGTCAAAAAAAATGACGTACGGCCGCTTTTGCGCCGTTTTTTAGCGCCTGGAAAAGGCAGACGTTAAGGGACCTGTGGGCTCGGAAGGAGCCCAGAGGTGCCCTCCCATGCCCCCAGGGACACCCCCTGTCACCCTTGCCCACCCCAGGAGGACACCCAAGGCTGGAGGGGCCCATCCCAGGGACATTAAGGTAAGTTCAGGTAAGTCATTTAAAAAAAAAAAAAATTGTGGCATAGGGGGGCCTGATTTGTGCCCCCCTACATGCCACTATGCCCAATGACCATGCCCAGGGGACAGAGGTCCCCTGGGCATGGCCATTGGGCAAGGGGCCATGACTCCTGTCTTTGCTAAGACAGGAGTCATTTCTATGGGGGTTGGGAGTCGTAAAAAATGGCGCAAATCGGGTTGAGGCGAAAAATTTGCCTCAGCCTGACTTGCCCCATTTTTTGGCGCCCAAGCTCCATATCCCCCTACGCCGGCGCTGCCTGGTGTACGTCGTTTTTTTCCACGCACACCAGGCAGCGCCGGCGGCTAACGCCGGCAAACGTCATTGATTAAATACGGCGCCCGCATGGTGCTTCAGAATGGCGTTAGCCGGCGCTAATTTTTTTGACGCAAAACTGCATTAGCGCAGTTTTGCGTCAAAAAGTATAAATATGGCCCTAAATGTAAACAACTATAAACAATAAATAAAGTAATAGAGTAAAAGCATGAGCCAAGAAAAATCAAACATGTTTGAGGATGAACAAAAAAATTGAAACTAACATCATATTAATAGGTGTGTAGAGTAATATAACAAGTTAGAACTACTGATGGTGTGACATAGAGACATATATAGGCACAAGCAACAAGACAGGATAAAAAATGCAGGAGAAAGTTTTATACCAGCAGACAAATAGACTTTCTGGTAATTGGAGCTTTGCAAGAAAAACATCTCATGAGGTTCATTTATTTCAGAGAAGAGTCCCAAAAAGTAGAAGGGAATGGCTTGTTGAAGCTTATCCCATTACCTTCACTGTAAAAAGAAGTTTATCTATAGAGTGGCTTTAAATATTTGGAAGAGAATGAATGGACAGGATATTCTGGGCCATATTTACACTTTTTGACACAAAGCTGCGCCGTCGCAGTTTTGCGTCAAAAAAATTACCGCCGGCTAACGCCATTTCGATGCGCCGTGCGGGCGTCAAATTTATACTTTGACGCGCGGCGGCGCAACCAACAGGTGGGAGTCATTATTTCGTGACGCACACAGTGGCATCAAGTCGTAAAGGAAACCAACGTTAACGCGACGCAAATGACTGTGGGTCGATTTACGACAGCGCAACCCGGAAAGCGCTGTAAATGTTGACGCAATAGCGTCAAATTCACCTGCGAACACTGCCCTTTCAGCAGAGGAGAGCCAAAATGGATCTCAGATGCCACAACAGACCCCAGGAAGATGACAGCAGACCAGGAACCAGCCAGGATAATCTCTACAGGAACCAGGACATTTTTAGAAAAAAAAGAAAGTGTCGCTTCAGTGCAGAGGAGCAGGAAATCCTGGTTAAAGAGGTGACGGAACACCAGCACCAACTGTTCATCACCTCTAAGTTGCCAATCAGCAGGAGAGAGGCCATATGGCAACAAATTGTGGACAAGATCAACAGTGTGGCTGAAGAACGCAGAACAGTCACTGAGTGTAAGAAACGCTGGCATGACTGCAAACGTAGGACAAAGGAAAAAATGGCCAGGAACAGCAAGGCAGCACTGCAGACTGGAGGGGGGAGTCCAGCACAACAGGAGGCCCTGGACCACATGGAGGAGATGGTCGCAGCCGTCATCCCTGAGGAGATCGTCACAGGGATTCAAGGACAGGACAGCGCAGACTACCACGAGACAACGCACATGCAGGGTAAGTTACATGGGGAATTATAATGCAATAATGATAACTGCAACCGGAGGGGAATACCTACTACACAATGCATGTAAGTCAGCATATATATGAAGTGGCATGGGTAAAGGTGCACGGCAGGGGGGCATGGCCAGCACAGACAGAAGCTGGGGCACGACAAAATACAGCACCAACAACAGTCCCATGGGGGCATCCTGTCATGACAACAATGGAGCTAAGGGAAAGCAGCGACAGGTGGGAAGGCCACTACGTCAAACTTACATCCAGGCACTCGTCAGTCAAAATGTATCCTACATAAACTATGTCCCTATCAGTAATCCAGTAGCCAAAACTTCAACTGCAATGTAACTGCGACAACATTTGACAATAACACCTCTGATCTCTGTGCAGCTATAGTAGCAAATGGCAGGAACCTCCCCATGGAACATACCTACCTAAATTAGGGGGTGAGGATGACATCTGCAACTAGTTCTCGAAATAAGACAAAGGCACCAGTACACTCAAATGCCAATGCCCATTGTAGACACATACATCAGCCAAAGTAAACAGCAATAGGAGCCACACAGCACTAAGGACACACACATGCTGCATACGTCAGGGTCCCTCACGTGCCTGGCTAACAAGGCAACATCACTAATGTCATACTGCTCAGACAACAACATTGAGGAGGGGACACATGCAACTGGTCACTGAAACACACCTGCATAGTCTGAGAACCAAATAGGACATTGATACGATAAACAGGGAAATTCAATTAAACACACATTACCCAACATCATCTATAAACATCAACAATGTTTACATCCATATCACATCCTAACATTGCCATGCATAGGATATGCCACATAACAATAACATTTAGGTCAATGTGAATAAAAAGTTTTTGGGGCAGGTCCTGAGAGGCAAGTGTGCTGCCAGGGCAATCACAACACCCACAGCCAGTGAAAGTGTAGTGTGGTAAGTTATACGTATCCTTTGCGCATTAGCTTCAGGCTTTAGGCCTTTGTGCACTTTGCCCTGAATGTATTTATTCATTTGCTGACAGCTTAGAGCCTCTGTGCACTTTGCACTAAATGCTTCTTATTAGTCTTCGTACTGTTATTTTTCAAATAGCCAGTTCTACGGTCTTGTTTTTTATACATTTCACACTGTTTTGCCTACTTCAGCACTGGAGTTATCCATAACATATTCACTCTGTGCTTCAGTCAAGGATACAGTCTGGTACATTGTCGATAGACGTGGTAGGAGTTTCAATTTGGCATTCCTGCGTAGGGATATTTTGTGATCACGCTGACATGTTATTTATAAAATCACTTCCTTGTCCCAATACACGCAAGAGGGAGTTTCCGAACAGAGAACCACAACTAGACGCTGCCTGCCTTGTTGCAGATGCTGAACCAGATCACAGGCCTTTGGTCAGGTATGAGGGCTGATGTCTCCCCAGTGATTCTGAAAGGCAAGCTAGAAGTTTAACATGCTGTGCTCTAAATAGAACAAGCAGAGGGAGAGTACAAACTGTTAGGCACCATGATAGCTTTGTTCTAATGTTTTTCTCTCCTGGTGACTATTTCAATTCTACCATGTCGTATTGTTTGGGTTATTGCGCCTCACGCCTTATTATCTAAAATTCAGTTGTTTTATGAAATCATCATATAAAACTAATACTGTCTTTGTCATTTGTATATGAGATCATACTGGAAATGAGAGAGTTGGTTTGGATCTGAGTGACCACGACTTCCCTGAGAAGTTCCAAAGATGTCATGCGCTCGGCTGCCTAATCATTTCTTTGCCGTGGGAGACATGAGGTACTGCTAGTTAGCCAGAGCACACAACAAAAAAATTAGGGTGACAGAGTTCTTTACAAGTGGGTCAGACTCAGTCCCCCACACCGTTAGCTATCCTGCTGCCTAGAAATCCAGTAGTCTCATTTGGGATAATGAGAGCCCACGCGACAAAATGTCTCTCCATACGAATAGATATACACGGAGGGTCGAGTAGGACAAAAAGATGGCTCTTCCCTAATTGGTACAAAGCAACACCTAGAGGCGATTTGGCAGACAAGTCTGATAACTCTATATCATACATGTGACACACAGGTGGGCGTTCGGCCTATAACAATGCCCATATGAAGGACAGCAGATACCAATACCAAACCAGAGCACAAAGTAAAGTCATCAAAAGGCTTGCATGTTACGGCAAATTTGTCACTACACAGACACACTAATTGTACCCTGTTTCATTGCAGAGGAACATGGATCTCCTGCCGATATCCCTGTTCCTGATTTCCCTGATGACATGGATGACGAGCCCATAAACATTTCCCAGGAGACCATCCAACAGGTCCTTGAAACCCTCCAGACCCCACCTTCAGTCCCAAGGAGGAGCATAGAACAAGCAGCCATCACAGAAGACCCACCCACCACCCCAATTGTAAGACCTGCCAGCTCCAACACAGCTGAGGACTCTGACGACACTGGCACCAGCTTTGAAAGAACTGTAGTTGGTGTACAGCGGGAGCTGGCCAAGGAGGTGCGGGTGGGGATGCAAAACATGGCAGCCAGCCTTGAGGGGTTGCGTTCGTGCATGACGTCATTTGCAGATCAGGCAGCTGCAATGCAAGCCCTAACATCTCTCTTGCAGGAACTTGCAAAAACACAGAAGGAAATCAGCACAGCTGTCATCCAGTTGACACAACACCTACAACTGCAATCCAGTCAACGTGTGCACGAATGCAACATTGAACCCCTCAGGGCCGACCTGGCTGCCTACCATCGTGATGTGGCTGCTATTCTCAAAAACCAGCAGGCCCTCCTTGCAGCAGTACTGCCCTTAAGAACTTCACAGGGACCAGCCCCCGGGATGTCTGACTCCACGTCTTCTAACACTGAGGTGTGTGTTGCCCCTTCACAACCAACAACAACAAGGACAAACCAGGCAACACACACATCAGAAGAAGAAGACATGGAACAGATCACATTCACACGGAAGAGTACCCGGAAGCACTAGTCCCTGCACCATGGCCTACTTTGACCAAGGTCCTACGTTTTGTCAAATGCCAGTCTCACTACAACTACACTCAATGACTGTTCTGCTATCCACTGTATGACTTGTCACCATTGCCAGTGAATGTCTCTCTCCTACTATTTGCCAAATCCTGTCCCTCTGCACTGTCTGTGACATCACCCCAGCATGTCAGGAGCATCATCCACACCCCTTTTGTAGGATCACAATGTAATAATGCACCAGAACGGACTCAGCAAACATGGACAATGGACATTTTGCACTACAGCACCTATCAATAAATAACACTTGCACACCTAATATGTCTCTGTGTTATTTGACACATCAACTGTGCAGTAGATAACTCAAAAGTGCCTGTGTGGCAACCATGTAGCTTGTCAATACAACTGTCCTGACATCATGTAGTCTGATACATCTGTGCAGTGGCCAGGATTGCATCATAGCCTTACCATCCTGAGGAGATTAACTGATGAAGGGACAAACCACACACAATCATGCTGGGTTGGACAGAATAATGCTCCATCTATAGCAATTCAAGTCAACTAATGGTGGCTGATAAATGTAGGCACCATGCAATACTAAAACATGAAATTATGCAGCAAAATCTAAGCAAACAAAAAAAGAAAACACTGCATCAATTACCCTTTCTGAGTATACTTCCATGAAGGAAAGTCATGCTGAATTATTACACACATGTTCTAGGTCAGCAATGAAGGCAACAAGACAAGAGTGTTAACAACACCTCATCTACAAAGATCTCCCTGAACATCACACTGCAGTCCGACCTATTCAATTACCCATAATAACAAGTCTGGAAGCACACTTTGTGATGTAGAATACCTACTCATCAACACAAATCCTTGGTGATCGATGTAAACTACCAATGGTGGGTCTCCCAAATGGTCGATACTTACCAAGTTAGCACACGGGTAGCTGGCATGTTAAACCTCCATTTTCTGTGGTGGGTAGCATAGGACACTAATGTCATAGAAAAACATTCACCTACACTGATGTCAAGGCCATGATAAAGTAGCACTTAACGCATCATGCAAAGGGTTAACTATATGTTTATTCCTATTTATTCACACAAGAGGCAACTAAGTGAAAAGTCATACCTACACTAATCTAACCTGACTACTACTAACCCACAACTGTCCCTAACTAACCTAAGCTAAACTTACTCTACACATATAACGAAACGATCTAAACATCAACCCCCCACCCACCATTATGAGACAGGACACATGCAGGACAACACATGCTAACCTACACACATACTATACTATCCTAAACAATCATATATTTTTTTGGTGATTTTTTATATCTTTTTAAATTGTTTTTTTTTTTTTTTTTTTAACAAACACGAATCCCAACATTGACCCCCACCCACCCAAAAAAGAAAAATAGAAAGAATAAGGACCCCCCACCCTCCTCCCTAACACTAACTAAGCTAACAACCTACACTAACCTAACACTAATCCCCAAAACCCAACTATCAGTACAAAATAGGAAAGAGGAGAGAGGGGAGGGGTAAAAGTTAAACATGGCAAAAAGTCCTAGAGGTTTGCCCTCCGTAGGGTCCGCCTGATGGACCGAACCCTTTTCTTAATATATGCCACATCCTGGCTTAGCTTGTCCACCTTTGAAAAAACTTTGTCCACTTTACGGCTTAATGCCAGGAATGCGGCTGGGACTGTCCTGGGTGTTGAAAATGGCTGGGTCCAGGTCTTGCTGACGAGGCAGGGTCAACTGTCCCCGCCGTTGCTGGGGCCACTTGGGGAGACCTGGTGGATGTGGTGGTGGTGGCTGTTGTGGGCAATGTAGGGCCACCCTGTGGTGAGGCCCACCATGCCCAGGAGGCCCGATCTGCTTGGTATTTGCGGGCCATCCTCCTGTACCCCGACTGCACCTGCAGGATGTGCCGGTATCGCATGGCTCGCCTTTCAAACTGGTGTCTCTCTGCGGCACTCATGTTTGCAGCTGTGAAGAGAAATGGCAACTATTTACCATAGGAAATGCATTGGGTGGAATTGCACAATGGGTCATTTGCACATTACTTGTACTGTATTTGTTACAGCAATTGTCACAACATAGTTCATTGAAAGTCTCAGAGGAAGTACATGTGAAGCCTGCATACAAAAGGCCATCTCACACCCAGCATATCCATGTCTCTACATGATGGGTGACATCAGCCTAAACTTCTCATCCAAATAATGGCTAATGCAGCTAACAGTATGGCTGAACCTCTTCCGCATACTGACTTCACTACATATGTCACTCTATGTGATAACTATCACAACCCTCACTCAATGCCATTTGTAAATTGTTGTTTGCAAATATTGAACCCATGTGCCCTAACCGAATGTGTACACTAGGTTCTAAACTAAGTTGCAAAAGGTCACAAATATGTGTAACATACTGGTTGCTACAGTCCTAGGTACCCTATTCCCAATCACATGGCAGTCTTTGAGGGTGGGGTGGGAAGAACAACCAACAATCCCAGATTCAATGCACACCCAGGAGTGTATAGAAAGCTCAACAAGTATTTGCCTCCACACACAACACCAATGAAGGGCTAGCAACACTTTGGAGTCAGCCAAACATTGTCCTATCCAAGGTCCACACATGTCAAAATGCACTGACTCAGGTCAACATCACATACTACCAGTGAGGCATATTTTACCACACACACAGAGGAGCAAGAGCACCCATGATCATGAGTCGAATGAACACCTAGGCCATTGCACTCTAGTCCCACACACTTCTAGTTCAACTTGTGGAAGTACATGGCCCCGGAAGATCCAACCTACAGTGTACTCAGTCCATCCTCAACTCTGAAGCTGCATATTTAATACAAGCCTTTTGCAGAAGCTATCTGGGAGAATGTCAGTCTGATATGCAGACTCAGTCCAAGCCAAGTCCCAGAGCAACTCTTACATTAACCAGTGTATTCCACATGACTCATCCCACTCCCCATAGCGGGCCGACTGGAATGACCTACAGCCCCTACATCTGAGAGATGGCTAAGCATTGGTCTACAGAAACTGAAGTGATATTTGAAATCCCACTAATGCAACAATACCAATGAACGGGCAGCGCATCAAACCTTGAATTCTGTTGAACACACAGTAGTCCATCATGCATCACTAGCAAACAATAAAAATAGCACTCAGGCCACACTCACTGTAGGTGTCGGGGTCCTCAAAATGAGCCACCTCTCCCACGGTGTACGGTGCAGGTCCACCTGTAAAGCATGGAAGGAAGAATATACTCAGACTCCGGGCACTGACATACAATTGCAGTTACAATGACACTGTGTGAATATGACATGCGTAATGATACACTTTCACACATGCTCATACTGCATGGAAGAATTCTTAATCAACATTTACATTGGATGAGTCTCCTGCTACAGTTACACACCCTACTACACACATGCAGTTGCCAGGACAGTCATGTGGTGTCAAAGATACACCTCCATTAGTATGCCCCAACAATATCGGGTTGCATTCATCTCTTCATGTGCATCCCAGAGAGACATCCAAAAGCTGTTTACTTGAGGACTGCATGACCCCTCAAACTCAAACAGGCTAGGTGGTCATTTTCAACACACACCAACCAGACACACATGTGACATATGTGTGGACAACATAGCTAACTCCATGTGACGTGAAGGCACCACTCATTTATAGCATCATCATGGTTTTAGAAATTTCTGTCTAGCTATGGCATCTACATATGTAGGTATGATGTTTCAACATCCCTTTTTTCACTGGCAATTATGACCTGTACAGTTCAAATAGAGGCATTAACGTGTCGCTTGTATGACACAAAGGCAACACTACATTACATACAGCTACAGGCATCCGGTATGTGTTGAAAACATGAGCCATCTGACTGCTAGCATTGGTCTTCCTACACATTGTGCAACAAATACACATTAGGTTTCCCTAGCATTACACACAGTCAGCTACTAATCTAGCAGATTGGGTAACAATCATCACATGTCCCCACACAGCTATCAATTATTCACATGTAAATGATTTGTACTCACCAACATGGCCACCAATCCTGATTCCCAGGTGGTCCAGCAGATCCTGCTCCCTGGATATCAGATCAGCCCAGCGGTCATTCCTCATGCTACCGTAGACCCGGACCAAGTGATGGCGCACCTTCCCCCACCGGACTTTGCGTGCCTCCGTGTGATACCCCTGTATCACACGGCCCCCAGCCTCCAGCATGAGTGGGAGGAAATGGCAAACAAGCCAAATGAATCCCCCCAATTCCTCCTCACCCGTCCTGGAAAGCCGTGGCCTACCTGACATCTTAACTATTAGCAAGGTGAAAAAATTAGAACAAAAAGTAAAAGGGGGAAAGGTAGAGTAGTGAAGGAAAAAGAAAACTTAAGAAAAATAGCCCAACTAACCCCAAATTTAAACTACCCAGAACAGATTCTCACAGACAAAAAAAAGAAACACTGGATTTGACAAAAGTATACAAAACAGACTAAGACAATATTAGACAACAAGACTATGATCACAAAAGCACAATAGACAAGGTACACAGCACACAAAAGCAGTAAAACACAGGACAACACTTTTCACACAGCCACACAGTCTAGAATACTCTGAGACTGCAAAGTGAAAGTGAAAGTAAACTCACAGTACAGATTCTGTAAACAGGATATCCTATTACATCACTTCCTGCATAAAATGGCTGCCATTTTTATTTTTCCGTTATGCGTCATATTTTCACGCATACAGATTGTGCGTCATATTTTTTGACGCATAACAGTGCACATAATGCAGAGTCAAAACTATTTTCTTCATTGTTCCCTTACATTTGTGTGAGGCTGAGTTTACAGTTCTAGAGTAGAAATGTAAATTGCTGGCAAATATGAGAACCAAATATGAATATGATATTTGACTCTGCATTCTGTGCACTCCTGTACGTCAGAAAATTATGACGCCCATGCTGTATGCGTGGAAATATGACGCATTTTGACAATAATGTCTTAAATTTTTCAAGTTGTGAAAGGAATTTTGTCATAACCAAATGGTGCTATGTGATACACATTTGTGGTTAGCTATGACACATGTCCCTTATTGGATGTATAGAAGACATTCACACTGTAATATCAATGATTGCTCAAAATGGTTATTAACCATATTTGTACACATATTTTGGGTAATTGCTGATGGCTATTTTGAAATGATGAATGGGATACCAGGATGTATTCCTTCTCAAAAATGTGTCCACATTTATCACGGTAATGCATTTATCTATAGTCCAAACAGGTAGAGCAATTGTCACTTACACTTTTTATGGGGCTAACCATGTCCTAATAATGATTTTGTGTATCTTATATGTGTTTTACTTTTGACATGTAGGCCACACATGCGCCTTATGCATGTGTTTACTTCACATGTACATAATTATTGTATATTTGGGGTGCGGTAGAGGTGGACTTAGGCCCCCAGCACCCTAGGGTTTGCCCTTCCAGATTTGCTAATTTATCCATGGCTTTCATTTATTCTGTTATGCTAAACCTGCAGCAGCAGGCTCATGGAAGGCCATAGGGTATGAATCACTGTTAGCCATTCAATAATCCCATTTGCCCATTTGACGTTTGCCCTATTGATTATTTGGAGCAATCTGACATACCATTTTGCACTGATTTTTTTTTCGAACTCTCGGCGTTCCTCATGTGCTGATGACAAATAGGTTGTTGATGTATTACCTGGTTTAGTGGCATGTTACATTCTTCCTGCTAGGTTTGAACTGGGACACTACTGTGATCGGCTGCTTGCAAATATTTGGTTGATTGGATGACATATGTTTATATGTGTGGGCGAATGTAGATCCACTATCAATTGTCTGGGTGTATGTTGTCACTGTAACTTCAAGGTCTCCTCATGAGTTAGTGGCAGCTATTCTTGTTCCAATTGGTCATTGTTTGTAGCAAAAATTGAGAGAAGCCATTGAGGACATGGCCACGTACACATGGATGGTCCCACCCTGTCACTGAACACGTGTAATGAGACTTTCAAATGAGCTACATTTTTGTGCTGAGTGAGAGAATGTCTCAGGTGTCTGGATCAGGCATGTGTCATTGGCACATTTGTACTCCTGTTGGCCTCTGTGGATGGTAATGTATCATGAAACCTCATAGCCTCTGTGCAGACATTTGTGGTGTATATTTTTTGTGTGATGAGTGTGATGTCATTATTGCTCAATGAGACGACATTCTTCTTCAGCAATTTCAAACTAAAGGTGGGCAGAAATGAATAGGCCAAACCATGATGTGGTGTTTGTTATCTGTGTTTATTTACAATTGTGCAATAAGTGTTGATATAAGAAATTAAGAAAATAAATTATTTACAAGCTGTTGGCGCCTACGCACTCCAGCAGCCGTGTTTGGTTGTTCCCTCTCCTGTTGCAGGCCAGCATCCTCCTCTTCGTCGTCTTCAGGCCAGTCTGGGTCTGGTTTAAGGAGGGGAATGTTCCTTTTTACACAAATATTGTGCAATATGGCACAAGTGAGTATGATCCTACAGACCATCTCTGGGGAATATAGTAGGCTACCGCCAGTGATGTCAAGGCAGCGGAACCTTGACTTTAGGATCCCAAAGGTCCGCTCAACAATGCTGCGTGTCCTCTTATGGGCATCGTTGTATGCCCGCTCGGCAGCAATAGTCGGCTTCCCAAATGGTGTCATTAGCCAAGGCTGGATGCCATACCCCTGATCAGCTGAAAGAGAAACACAGAATGGGATCATGTAGATGTAGGAGGCACTCTTGTACAGACCTTTGATGGCAGTAGTTGTCTTGTGTTGTCTGTGACTCTTTTGTGTACTAATGTGACTACCTATATTTGTAGGAGAAAACTTTTGCATTGAGTTTTTTTCCTTGGCTGAGCAAGTGTTTGTTGGCTAACTGTTTGTTAGCAGTATGTATTTGGATTTTCAGTACAGTGTGCCCTCCCTAGCATTGTGACTTGTGATACAGGTGTCCGTGTGTCTTCACTGGGGGTGAGATGATAGTTCCATGCAGAGTTAAAACATGAAAGTGTATTTAACACGTTCATATGAAAGTACCCTGGACAAGCCATACCTTAAGACTTATGCAATGTATTAATGTACAGGTTATTGTAACACTTACAAATTGCAAGGTGACATTTAGGCAACCACACTCATTAATGCCTTCACATTAAGCTGTAGAGTAAATTCCAATGTGTGACAGGTTCAATGGTGACTTCAGAAACATGGCTAGTGATGTCAGGACCTCAGTGTGTTCCTGGCTAGGTGTTGCTATTGTGGTGTATGTGTTGTGTGTCCTAGAGGGTTGCTGTGCAGTGTGTATATAAGTTGGATTTTTGTACTTACCAACAAGTAGTCCATTGCCATACCGTCCATCCTGGAAGTGTTGGTTGATGGTAGAGTGACGGAAGATGAATGCGTCATGTACACTCCCAGGATATTTTGCCACAATGTTGCTGATCAATCCTTGGTGATCGACTATGGCCTGCACATTGATTGAATGTGTGTGCTTCCTGTTGCCGTAGAGGTGTTCTGTTGCAGCAGGTGGCACAAGGCGTACGTGTGTGCAGTCGATTGCACCAAGGACGTGTGGGAAGCCACTGATGGCGTAGAACCCCTGTTTTGTTTCCTGCTGCTTCTGCAGTGTGTTAGGGAAGCAGATGTGGAGGGGTGTCAGGCGAATGATGGCATCCAGTACTTTTGGCAGGAATGCGGAGAATGATGGTTGTGATATTCCACCAACCAGGGCACCAGTTGTCTGAAACGAGCCACTTGCCAGCAGGTGAAGTACAGCAAGCAGCTTTGTTTCTGTTGGTATGGTGTGGGGTGTCACCAAAGTGGGGGCCAACTGCTGTTCAATATTTCTCAGCAGCTGCTGAATGGCCTGCCAGTTCAACCGGTACCTCTGTATGATGTTGTGTTCCCTGAGGCCATGCAGGGTTGTTCTTGGGCGGAATATCCTCTCCTGCCTTCTGCGCTGCCTTTGGAGTCCCTGCTGTTGTTGTTGTAGCTGCTGTTGTTGCTGCAGGGCTCTGCGTCGACGTACACGCTGAATAAAAATCACCTCCATGTCTCCCTGTTGCTGCTCTGCTGCTCTGTTGTTTGTTCTGTGTGTTCTGATTAAATACAGGTGTGTTTGCCCCATTTTAATGCCTGCCCTGACCCAGGCGTTAAATTTTGATGCAAATCGGGTTTTGCTCCGCCTCCCGGCCGAGAGTCATTTTTGCCCGGAAGCATAAATACGGCGCACGGCTGTGTGCGTCGTTTTTTGGACGAAAACACCTACCCTACATATCATTAACGCAGGGCGGGTTCGCATCCAGAAAATGGCGCACATTGCGGATTTTTCCCTTGCGCAGGCTCGGGCGTCAGGGTTTAAATATGGGGCAACGTTTGCGCTGATTGTGCGTCAAAATTTTTGACGCACTTTGGATGCAAACGGAGTATAAATATGCCCCTCTGTATTCTAGGCACAATATCAGAGAAAAATCTCTTAGTCAGTCGAAGATTTCATGAACCAAGGACTCTTGTTAAGGTGCAGTAGAGAGTGGCTTCTCAGAGATCTCTCAAAGCTTTCTTTCTAACACCTCCATATTCTATGAGAGGAAATGGGGGGCAGTTATGGTAAACAGATGTACATTTTAGGCAAGATGCTTTGCTAATGTGGTGAGATTCTGGAAGTAGCCAATTAAGATACACAAGAATGGGCAACACAACAGTGTGAACTGCTAGGGATGACACAGACCAGTGAACAAGATACTACACCACTCAGTTCGAGAAATATAACCAAGGTGCTGACTGCTGACTTGTGATTCTGCATAGAAATAAAGAATTCTCTGTTTTTTAAGAGTATCAGTTGATGTCCCATACTTCCTGTAAATTCCTTGAAACCAGGAAACCTACTCATCCCTGAGGTCAGACTTTTCACCATACATGAATGGGATTTAAGGTTGCAGGGATTTGAGGGAATGACTACCTACTTACTGGTAATCGTCATTACTCTTGGTCCTGTTGTCCTTGTCCCATTCATTAATGATGAGGTGAATCCACCTCTTAAGGCAGAAAAAGAGTGAGAAGAATGTGAGTAGCAAATGCCCCTGGAGGCTATATAAGTCATTCTTTTCTAGAATTACTCCTGAACTACCAAGCCTCCCTACAAATAAATGCTGTCCATCCAGGAAGTTGGAAGGGGCATAATAAATAGGACAAGGACAACAGGAACAGAAGTAATGAAGACTACCCATAAGTAATTAGACATTACCCACCTGACCTCGTCCTTTTGCTCACTAAGGAGGAACATCAAAGCATGTCTCAGTGTCTCAGAAAGCCCTTCATAGACCAGTAAAACATGTAAAGCATACAAATACAGTGACCACTATTGACTGCGACACCCAACAGTGACTTACAACAAACTGTCTTTTCTCTCAAGGTAACACTGAATGCAGTACTCTTCCCCCCAAAATGATCTGTGTCATGAAACACATTCTGTAATCTGTAATGTTGTACACTGGTGTTTGGGTAGCTAAAGTGGCTGTCTGACAAATTTCAGTAATAGAAACTCATTTTAATCTGAGCAAGTAACTGATGCCCCTCTGGTAGAATCACCTTGCATATCCTCTAAAGGAGGAGTCACTTACAAAGAGTATGCCAAAGAGATTACTTGTTTAATCCACCGATTGATCGATAACAAGGATGCTTTACCCCTTTGATAGAAGTCCCATGTTAGAAATGGAGTCTCTGGTTGGCAGTCAGTTTTCACTCTGTCCAAGCTGGGTCCCTAACTCTAGTCAGGGCAAAGGAGATACACACTTAAGATAACCCCTGCTCACCCCCTTAGCAGCTTGGCACAAGCAGTCAGGCTTATCTCAAAGACAATCTGTAAAGTATTTGTATCAAAAGAGGCAGTAATACAATGACAACACTACAACATAGACATCACACCAGTTTAGAAAAATAGCCAATATTTATATAAAGCACACAAGACCAAAATTACAAAAATCCAACATACACCAGGAAAGGTAAGAATTTTTAAATTAAAAAGAGTCTTACTCCATAGAAAACAATGGATGTGTTGATGTTGCACAAAGTACCTGGTTTGTGTCAAAAATAAAGCCGCAAGGGCAAGCCTGCATCGGAAAAGTCATCAATGCATTTATTCCTTACTTGCAAGTGATGCCCTGCATCGCTTCTTCTCTGGTCAGGTAGGCGCTGCATCGTTTTTCTCTTCTGCAAGAGAGCGATGCATCGATTTCCGGATGGGCACCTCGGATCCAGGCAGGTTCAAGTTCATTTTGACACCCAGGGATGAGATGCGTGTGAAATCCAGCCGAACGGTGATGAGGAACTGTATTGCGTGGGTCTTGCATCAATTTCAGCAGCTGCAAGCAGGTTTTAAGTTGTTTCTCCAGCTGTGAGTCCAGGTGCTGTCAGAGGAAGTCTTTGATGGTCCTGAGACTGCAAAACAGGAGGCAAGCTCAGTCCAAGCCCTTGGAGACCGTTCACAAGGAGGAATATACCACAAAGTCCAGTCTTTGTCCTCTTTCAGGCAGAAGAAGCAGCTGCATGTCAACCCAGCAAAGCACACACAGCAAAGGGGCAGTACTTCTCTTCAAAGTCTTCAGCTCTTCCCCTGAAATAATCTAAAAATCTGGGGTTTGGGTCTGCTACTTATACTGCTTTCTGCCTTTGAAGTAGGCAAACTTCAAAGGAAAGTCTCTGTTGCTCACAAGACCCTGTCTTGCCCAGGCCTGGCCCCAGACACACACCAGGGGAATGAAGACTGCATTGCGGCAGGGCAGGCACAGCCCATTCAAGTGTCAGTTCCACCCTCCACTCAAGCCCAGATGACCCATCAGGAAAGGCAGGCTACACCCAGCTACCTTTGTGTCACTGTCTAGTGAAGATTCAAAAACATCCCAACTGTCAGTGTGACCCAGACAGGGAATACACAAACATATAGAGCCACAGAATGTCTTATGCAAGAAAATGCCCACTTTCTAAAAGTGCCATTTCCAAACTGACAACCAAAAAACCACCTTTACCAAAAGATGTATTTTAAAATTTGTGAGTTCAGAGACCACAAACTCCACATCTCCATCTGCTCTCAAAGGGAAACTGCACTTAAAAGAATATTCAAATGTAAACCTATGAGAGAGATAGGCCTTTCAACAGTGAAACCCCAGTTTGGCAGTGATTCACTCTCAGGACATGTACAACACATCAGTATGTCTTACCTTTAACATACACTTCACATTGCCCATGGGGCTACCCAGGGCCTACTTTAGGGGGGCTTTACATGTATAAAAGGGAAGGGTTGGGCCTGGCAAGTGGGTATACTTGCCAGGTCGAATTGACAGTTTAAAACTGCACACGCAGACACTGCAGTGGCAGGTCTACTCATGTGGGTGGCACAATCATTGCTGCAGGCCATCTGGTAGCATTCATTTACAGGCCCTGCGCCCCTGTAGTGCACTTTACTAGGGACTTACTACTTAATCAAACATGTCAATCATGGAAAAGCCAATTACACATACAATTTACACATAGAGCACTTGCACTTTAGCACTGGTCAGCAGTGGTAAAGTACTCAGAGTACCAAAACCAGCAAAAACAAAGTCCAGCATAGAGTTAAAACATGGGCAGCAGAGGAAATAAAAACAGGGGAGACCACACCAAGGATGCCAG
Organism: Pleurodeles waltl; assembly: GCF_031143425.1. Taxonomy (NCBI): domain Eukaryota; kingdom Metazoa; phylum Chordata; class Amphibia; order Caudata; family Salamandridae; genus Pleurodeles; species Pleurodeles waltl. The sequence continues at coordinate 847,393,890 of NC_090436.1, forward strand.
GTCTAACACCCAAAAAGACACAAACAAGGAATCTGACCATCTAAATGGTTTCAACCTGTACACATATATCAAAAGGGCCATCTTGACTCCCAACAAATGGCACTGGAATACCACAGAAGAATTATCGCCTTCCACCAAATTCAGCAGGATAACTTCCTGTTCCTTGTGAGAATGAGAAGAAACCTAGGGCTCAATAGAGAGATTTAGCCTCAGCACAACACCATCCTCATAAAAAGAGAGAAAATGCCCTAATGCCAGCCCATTGTGCTCTCAGTGTGGATACAGACAGATGTTTTTACAACCCTTCGCAAAGGAACTGAAGTACAGGATTCAAAGTGCAATCTAAAGCGGAAAGATGCAAAGCTGCACAGCCTAATGACTCCCAGTGGACTTCAAAGTAGATGGTCTTCAAGACTTCTGAATACTGACTGCTAAATGTCTTGGGAGGCCCTTTTTCTGTAACACTCACCTCTCATCTTCCACACAGAGACAGTTTCTGGATAGAAAGAATATGGGGTGCTGTCAGAGGACTGCAATGGGCATCAAAAGTGGAATTAATTATCTTCTTGGTCAAAATGGCAACGCCAGCGCCATTTCTCTGCATCCCCAAAACATCCTGGTCAGCAGCCTGTTAATCAGAAGAATTGGAGAAAAGGGTGCATAAGGGAGCACAGCAAGTGAATTGTCAATCCATCTAGCCCTCAAGCCCCCTCCCGTCCTGGTGCAAACTCTGGGAAGCTAAGCATTGTGTTGGGAAGAAAACAGATCCAGGAATGGCATTCTAAATTGTGTGCACATTTGGCAAAACACTGGGCTTGTCAAAGACATCTCCTGGGAGAAGGGAAAAACCCTGCTGAGACAATCCACCACAACATTGTCTACACCACTGTGTACAGTCAGAGGAGAAATAGATGACTCTCTGCCCACTGAAATAATCAAACAACCTTGAGATTCAGAGACCTTGACCTGGTATCCCCCTGATGTTTTCGGATACATCGGCACAACCATATTGTCTGTCCTGATAAACAAATTGCATCCTTCCAAATGCTGTTGGATCCCCATTGCAGCTCTGAACACCGCCATCAGTTTTCCCATGTTGGAGTACCATCTACTCTCCTGTAGAGACCACTTGGCATCAATTAATTGTTCACCCAGAGTCGCCATCCAACCAGAGGACCTGGCATCACGTATTAATACTTTTGAGTGATACTGCCAGAGAAATACCCCTTTGGAGACTTTGATTTCAACACCATGGCAACTCCCTCCACATCTCCAGTGTCACTGGCACCAAGACCGCAAAGCACCCCAATGTTGGCCACCAAAAGGAATGCAGATGTCTCCAAAAATGCCAGAGATAAAAACTGACCCAGGTGACGGTGAAGACTGCTACTGCTTTGTGCCCAAGAAGCTTCAGCAGTCATTGTACTGACAGGGAATGGCTGTTGAACAGTTGGAAAGCCACCATCCTCAAAGTCAATGCCTGAGATGCTGGGAAAAGACCTTGTTGAGGTCTGTTCAAAATCTGGTCCCTATAAAAGTAAACCCCATTGTTGGAACCATGTTCCATTTTTACACATTGAGGAGGAAGCTGTGTTCCTGAATGCCATTGCAGACTACTGCCATCTCCTGATGCAACTGACTTTGAAAAGGAGCATGTAGGTGCCAGACGTCCAGATGTGGATAAATTCATATTCCATAGGAATAGAACAAGGCAATCAAAGTAGTCACCACCTTCGTGAATACCCTGTGAGCTGTGTTCAGGCTAACTGGCAGCATCTGGAACTGAAAATGTCTCTCCTGGATACTTCTGGTCATGTAGGTGAATTAGTACTTGAAAATACACACCCTACAAGTCCAGTGTGCACATGAAATGACCTCTGACCACTAGAACAATTACTTGCTGCAAGGTCTCCATTTTGAATGGCAGAGTTCGTGCAAACATGTTGAGGGATTTCATATCCAGTACTATCGGAAAGCCCCCAACAATTTATCCACCAGAAAAACAATGAAGTATTACCCTTTCCCTCACTCTGAAGGAGTAACCACCAAGATGACAACTTTTTGCAGAAGAGAGTTTATGCCTTGAGAAATCTCCAGGCATGCTTGTCAAGGAGTCATCCTCATACTTAAATGACCTAAGGGAGTCACAAACTGTAATCTGTAACCCTTTCTGAGGCTCTGCAGCTCCCACTTAGAGAATGTAAATGCCATCCAAGTGTTCAGGAAATGCTGAAGCCTTCCTCCAACTGTAAATCTTGTATAAGGGTTCATATAGTCAGGATGGATGTTTTGATAGAGACTTGGTTTTCTTATCCCCACCTCTCTTAGCATAGAACTTCCACTGAAGTTGTTGTTGCTGATACTGAGAGGGCTGGTGAAAAGAGGACTTCCTTGGCACCTCCCTGTTTCTCCAGAGAAGGATGTTTTAACCAAGAGGAATACTTCTCATCCGTATTACAATTTATGGAACTTCTCTTCAAGCTCCCAACCAAATGACTAAGTCCCCTGAAGAGGTAGCCTCAACAATGAGACCTTCTGTGCCAAATTCCTGTGCCTTGAAGACCAGTTTACAGATGCACACTATGTAGGTCCCTCAGACAAAGCTGTCACCCTCACTAAATCAAAAACATAATCATACTTGAATTACCGTAAACTGTCAATATGTTTTAAAAGAGAAGAACAGTCTGTGGAATCCTCCACAGCACTGAACAGTTTCTTGATACATAAAGTCAAGGATTGGGAAACATATGAGTCATAAATTCCTGCTCGAAGAGTCAAATGACCACCTAAATAAACTTTTCTAAGTGTAGAGTCTACCCTCTTTATATAGCATCTTTGATAATAGCATTGTCTGTCACAGAGGTTCTGCCCCCAGACTGGCAACAAAGGAGTCAATTGGAATAACATCTGGTAAACTCCCCTGCATTGCCTTAGTAAGGTATAATTTGGCCATACAATGAGGCATTATGATTTTATCAGGGTCTTTCCATTCCTGTTTGAGGACATCAAAATGAAGGGAAGCAACAGAAAATCCTGTTCAGAAGCACTCAATGTTGGCAAGAAGCAGACATGTCGGGAACCTCAATGTCCTGAAACACATATTCTCCTTGACTCTATCATCAAGTCTTTCAAAATGTATTCCCCTTATGCTCTTCTGAGACTTGCAAGCAAGGTCTCTATTACACTTTCCCTACCTCCTTCAATGGGGCCAGCTTCAACAGAATCTCCTTTATAAGGCATTTAAACTGCTCTTCCAAGCTCCCAGGGTGGCACTTTACCAAGGCAAAGAGGTAGAAGATGCAGGCAAGGAGGAAGCAACATTCTTTCTTTTCTAGGAGTGCTTCTCCAAGTTATGGCTGCATAAAACGCCAACCCAGTAATACCCAGGAGCCGAAAATGTCACATACCAGACTGTTATGTGAACTTATCTGTGCCCCAACCTCCATTTAATTCCCAGTGTTGGAAATCGGTCCATTAGTTGTGTAGCTTACACAAGTAATATATCCACTATTGTCCTTAATGGGAAACAAACACCCTATTGTATCTCCTGACTCTCATAGGGTAGCAGAGTGGAGCAGTCCAAGGCCTACTCAAGGTGGGTGGTGTTGGCCAGTAGTCATCAATCATCTGCACACAATTATAACACTCGATAAATGATTGTCCAGTCAGTACCTTTTTTCTTTAGAAAAAGAAGTACATTTATCACACACACACACTACTACATACTACACAATAATTTGCAAATATGTACATTGGTGGATGGAAAGTACCACATATGACATTGTGTAATCATGTGTGATCCCCTCGTAAGGTCACACCACCATATCAGAGGAGTCTAGGTGTGGTCACAGTTCAACAGAAACAAACACAGGGTAAAATCATCATTGTGTGCTTACAGACCATCATTGAAAATAGCACCTGAGCATGACTGTACTTATTAACAGTAGTAAACATACATACTGAAAGCAATGATCATTGACATCATTGTATGAACCAATAAAGCAGTTGAAATCACTATGGTGAGTCAAATAAGTATTGGAAGTCAATATGACTCTGCAATAAAACATTTATAGAGAAGAAGCTGTGGCCTCAGCATTATTTTCACATTTCTGAATTAAGAAAATAGTCACTAGAGGGCATCACCTTGTCATACCAATATATTGCAACCATACACTTGGTCTCTAAAGAACACTCCAAAGCACGTACTGCCTTTAAACACCTTTAAGCCTTTCAAGCCACTATGATTGTAACCATATACATGGCCCCTAGAAATTGCAGCATCCCAGCCATAAAGCAAAAAGTACAGCCTCAGGAATGCTTCAAACTGTAATGAAAATCCAGGAGTGTTGAATGTTTGGAGTCCCCCCAAACTTAGCTTGGAGACTTTAAAAATCTATTGAGGTGAAAGGCTGTGCGTTGCTAAACACGTTGGTGGTGCCCCCATTGTCCTGAGGTGACCACAAGGGGAAAATCCGGCAAAGATACAAGCAAAATGATCCAGCCCACAAGGGATTATGGGGCCCTCCTCTGGAAGTGCAGTGAATAAGTTAGTACTAGCTCTCTCGCTGAGCCCGTAGAGCTGTGAGGCCTTTTTCTTGTGTGTTTACCCTTTTCTCTTTAATCAGCCTTGCTCCACGTGCCTTTTTCTCAGATTGCCTAGTCCCACCCGGGCACCCCACAATCTACTGTAGCATTGCAAGGTAGCTCGGGAAGCCTACTCCCAGCTACCTTTGATACCTCCCAGTATGCACAGCACACTGGTGTACTGCTGTGGGATCCAGAAGCATCATTCAGGTCTGAATTCTCCTACAAAGGCAGACTTGATGTTGGTGGCTATCTTCCAGCCTGCCTTCTTGACATCAGGGCCCAGTATAGGGTCCTGGCCCCCTTCTCACTTCTAGCAAGGGAGTGCAATGGTGCTCCTTTGTCATCCTTGGAGGCATCAGGGGTTGAGGATGGGGTCTCTGCCCTGAAAATTAGAAATACGGCCAGAAATGGGGTCCCTGGGTGAAGAGAGGATAAGGGACCCAATGCACGCATCCCTTGCCACAACTTAGTCACGTGTTCTCCTTTCACTGTCTCCTAGGCCCTGGTCCACCACGGGGGAATTTTACCAGCCAGGCCATAGAGCTCCACACGTTAAGGGGCAGAAAAAAAGTAAAAGGGAACCAAACTTTAAAATACGATAACTCAGCTCCCTTGGGCTGATTTGAAAGATCCTGGTTTCATTTTACTTCTGTCTGGAAGCTCTATCCATCAGTGGTATTTGCAGTAAACCTCCTCACCTCCAAAGTAATCTAATCCTCAAGGAGCTGGTTCTCAGCACTCCCTGCACCAGCTCTACTCTTTATCTTTATTTCTGGGTACAGAAAACTCCAGAGCTTTCCCCCAGCTGGTCCTCAGGAGATGTAAGGGAGCCAACCTCACTGGCCCTTAGGGAGACCCACTGGTCCTGGGGGCAATTGAGCAGAGTCCTTGGTCTTGAGTGGGTGGTCAGAGTGTTCCTCCTTCCAGTTCTCCATTGTGGTGTCAGGATTCATCAGCAAAGTGTGCAAATATTCACAAGCAAGAGAGAGTCTCTCCTTTGTGCAAGTCTTTTTAAAGAGGAGAGGAAGGTTTCAGAAGGCAGGTAGCCCTGGCCGATCATAGGGTGACAAATAACCTCTTCAAAATAGCATCATACAGGAGCAACTGGTCACATCAGCTCCTGGGGTCTAAGCTCCACCCCTCACTGACATCACTGCGAGGGACACGCACACTAGAATTTCAAAGGGAGCCCCTCGGTGGGGTGTACAGTTATCACTTTGGAAGTTACATCTTCGTTTTTCTCACACAGGTTACACTCTATTTCAAGATGTCAGTGGTCAAGGTGGAGTGAAACTACCCTCTAAGGCAGTTTTCTCCCTATGTGTATAATGGGGTGGTCCTACAGACAACACAGTAACACACCTTGACTTTCCCATAATAGTGTACACTGCCCTCATAATGCCTATCTTAGGTGAATTCCTCATCCTGAAGAGTCCCCATTGTGCCATGCTACATGTACGTTGTTACCAGGCTGTGTCAACACTGATCTCCCATGCGCAGCCTGCACATGTGTTCATGTGTAACCAGCCAAGTAGTCCTTACCCTTGCTGCATCAGAGTGGCATTATCTTAGAAGGCGGACACTGGCGGTAAGCATGCCTAGACCATTCGCCACCTGATTAGCATGATTAGCATGGGTGAGACACCAGTAGTGAGGCTCACCCACAGTAAATTGTTCAAAAAACAGTTGATCAGAAAAGCAAAAAAATCCAGGCTTACTGAATGGGGAGAAGCCAACTGTAACACCCATTCACCCTGCCGAGGTGGAAAACAGACCGGGAGTGTGCACGTGCTGTCGCCCAGTCTCTGCACATCTGCCATATCGTCACCCAGAAAGAGAGGCACAGCCATCAGCTGGCCCCATTATTCTCTGCAAGTCCGTTCCTGCAACCCTGCGCCCTGCAGACAGAGAGAGGTGCCCATATCACTTCCTCTCCTGCCCTGCCCTGACTTTTTACAATCCATTGTATACCTCATTATATCATTAAGCTACAATTCATTGCAGACCATCCTTTTCATTTGCGCATTCTGATTAACCCGTTAAGTGCGGGCGATGGCCGACACCCGCACTACCTCCCTGGTGTGGGTCATGAGCAGTGGCTGACACCAGGGAGGGGGTTAAAAAATCCTCCTGTGCAATGCACCAGAATATTATTTTTTTGGTCTAGGAGATGTGGAAAAACTTCTGCGTCTTCCCCCAACCCCTCCTGCAACTTTGGGACATCAGCGCACCGCGAGGCGCGCTGATGTCACATTTCTCCACACCAGAGGAGCAGGCAAGCGTCCTCTTCCTACTCAGGTGGGGATAAAAAGGCCAAAACGGCCTCCCCAGATGCCAGGGAGGCATCGATGGAAAGGTGAGACTCTCCCCTTTCCATCGATGCCTCCCTGGCACCGTTTCCAGGCCATGGATCGCAGCACAGCTGCGATCCATGGCCAGGAAACGCCCCTAGACACCAGGGATCTTCTTTGGGGGGGTCAGCCCCCTTGTAAATGGACAGCCCCCGTAGGGCCATTGATAAAACAAATATATACGTTTGGGTTGCTTTGGGGGGGCAATCGCTCCCCCAGATAAAAAAAAAAGTTACATTAAAAAAAAGAAATGGCGGGGTCGGCCCTCCGAACACGGGCCGACCCCTTGGGGATCTCAAAAGATTCTAGTTTTTCCCTTGGGGTCCCGATCGATTAAAAAAATATATATATATTAAATGTTGGGGATCAGCCCTTAGGCTGACCATCTATGTGGCCACTTTTTTTTTATACATGTGTGCTTTGCCAAGGGGAAGCATACATACATTCTCTCTCTCTCTCTCTCTCTCTCTATATATATATATATATATATATATATATATATATATATATATGTATATATATATATATATATGACAACTCTTATATATATATATGTCTGTCTTTTGTCTAGTGGCAGTTTTGATGCCATAAAGGAGCGCAGATGGTTTATTGTCCTTCTGCAAAGGATATACATTTATATGTATTTAGCTGAGTAGATTAGTAAAGGCAAGCGTTACCTGCGCTTTAAAACAAATGATATGCAAGGGGGACAATGAAGATATGAAGGGCACTTTTGCTGGGTGGTACTGAGGGAAATTAGAAGAGGAGGTAATGGGAGGCATAGCACCAAAAATGACTGTCACCGAAGTCCACAAGCCCATTTGTACACTTGATTACAATAAGTACATGGGTGGAGTATACAAGAACAACCAGGATCTTCAACCATACAATGCGTTTTATAAAACTCGCACTTGGTACTAGAAACTGTTTACCCATCTGATTCAGATGGCAACATATAATGCATATGTTGTTTACCGTCAGACAACCACAGGAAGACTCATGACTTTCCTTGACTTCCTGACGTCTGTTATTGAAAGCCTCACTGCTGTTACAGAAGCAGCAGCAGCCTCCACCTCATATGTTCTGGAGGATGTGACAAGGCTGAAGGAGCGACACTTTGCTGATCGCATTCCTAAAACACCCAAAAAGGATCATCCATCATCCATGTCATCGCTGTAAAGTGTGCTCGAAGCATGGAAAGCGGCAGGAGAGTCGGTATTACTGTCCCCAGTGTCCATCACAACCAGGCCTCTGTATCCCTACTTGCTTTACGTTGTATCATACTAAAGCAAAGTTCTGGGAAATCGACTGAGGTTGAGCTGCCGTTGGGTAATCCTTTCAGTGGCAGTGCATGGATACCAAACGTCCATGGGCCACTGCTTCGTTAGGCAAGGAGCCACAGAATTTTACTTCATCTACTTCATCATGGACTTCCTTATGGACTGCTTGAGAGCTAAATCCACTGTCAGAATGTGGTAGGTGTTCTGTTCAGCTAACGTGCATGATATTCCCCCTACTGCAGATACTAGTGGACAGAACATATGCCACATTGTCACAGAGTACCCTTTCTTCATCAGCATGTCTACCTTACTTTCAGCAGTAAATATGCTCACTCAGTTCAAGGAATCACTTTGTACGGCATACTTGGACACCCCCTAATTGCAGCCAAAAAACTAGTATAGGTTCACTTGGCAAATATACAGGATTAGTCAGGACTCTGATGAGAACAGAGACATGAATGGGTAAGGAACGCTTATGGTAGGTGTGCCTTCACAGGGTTATTGCACAGGTAGAAGGCAGATAGTAAAGGTAGTACAGATGTACATCATCTACAACTATTGATTCAAACCCATTGGTGCCACTCCAGCACTGAAGGAGAATGACTTGTATAGGTCAGTGTTTGACCTGCTTTTCATGTTCATCCTCCATCAGAACTTAGTAGATGTTCAGTTTGCTGCATAAGTGCATTACAGTCACATCACTGCACATAATGTTGGCTGGGACATATGCTACATTCTCATGGAGTCCCCTGTGTGCCAAACACTACCCTTTTTCATAGCCTATGACCTTCTCTTTAGCGAACATCATGAGAAATCCCCAGCATGTCTCCCTTAATTTCAAAGGTAGATATGCTCACTCAGTTCGAGGAATCTCTTTGTACGGCATACTCGGACACCCCCAACTTGCATCCACAAACTGGAAAGTGTTGGATTTAGCACAGTGAGTGCGTTAAAGGCGCATGAAAAACATGTCTTCCTGAGCCTCAGGTGGCTGTCACAGGAGTCAATAGTAAAGGTTTGTTACGCATGCCTTTGGGAATGTTAAGGAAGAAGGAGGCAGTTACTTGACAGGTGGTAAAATGTAGTCAAACTTATTCCGTTCTGTGGCTTGTGAATGTGATGGACCCTTGTCTAGCAGCAGTAAGTTAATGTGAGTGCAGTGATTGGTTGGATTGGGCCCGTGGCCGGGGGTATGAAAGGGATGTTTGTTGTGCGTGAATGACGTGTGAATGGACCAGGTTGGTGCCTGGATGCTCCTTTGTGGCCCACCTTCAGAAGGCTTGGTTTCAATATTCAGAAACTTTGATAAGTATTCATGCTTTGAAACCATAATTTCTGGAGGTTCTAAAACCAACCAGTGTGAGTGGTGGGTTAACTTTAACAAGCTAGTACCAGGGGAGTCAAAGGGAGCAGGACTTGAATGGCTCTCACTAGTCTTCCTTCACCCAGAATCCCCTTGAAATCACAAAATGTGCTTAAAAAACACATTTGCCTTGCATTTAAATGAGCAGAAGTCCAGGGATCTGCAGGCAGCCACAAATTTTCTACCACTCTGCATTCCACTAAGTCTCCAGTGAAAAACTGCCTCACTTTAGTGAGTGGGCAAGTGACCACAACAGGGAAGTACCCAAAACGGATTGTGGAGACTTTAAAATTACCTACCAGAAAAGAGCCTTGTTTTTTAAGACAGTCACCTAAGTATTTGGTCCTAGGCTCGGCAGCCATATAGGGAAACTTATCAAACGCAGACATTTCTGAAAACAAGACACCCAAGGCAGCCCACGTAAGTGTGGCGTGTTTGAATTTCACAAAGTGTTCTTACCTAGAATACCCTGCAAAAGTGAAACGTTGATTAAAACCACTAGTTAATCTTTCTTTTTTATCACAGAAATTACAGGAATGTGCAGGGATCCACAAAATTCCTACCACCCAGTGTTTCTCCACTTGTCCTGATAAAAACACAACCCCACTTGAGTGCCCGCGTCAGGAATGGATCACTCCAGGGTTAACAGTAGCCCTCAGACAAGGACTACCATTGACCCTTGTGTGATCCATTCCTGTTGCGGGCACTAGGCCTACCCACACAAGTAAGGTACCATTTTTATAGGGAGACTTGGGGGAGCACTGGGTAGGAGGAAATGTGTGGCTCCTCTCAGATTCCAGAACTTTATGTCACCAAAATGTGAGAAAAAAGTGTTTTATTTTTTTGACAAATTTTGAGGTTAGCAAAGGATTCTGGGTAACCGAACCTGGTGAGAGCCCCACAAGTCACCCTATCTTGAATTCTACTAGGTGTCTAGTTTTCAAAAATGCACAGGTTTGGTAGATTTTCCTAGGTGGCAGCTGAGCTACAGGCCAAAATCCACAGCTAGGCACTTTGTAAAAAACAGCTCTGATTTCTTTTGGAAAATGTGATGTGTCCATCTTGTGTTTTGGGGCATTTCCTGTTGCAGGAACTAGGCCTACCCACACAAGTGAGGTACCATTTTTATTGGGAGACATGGGGGAACACTGGGTAGGAGGATATTTGTTGCTCCTCTCAAATTCCAGAACTTTCTGTCACCAAAATGTGAGAGAAAAGTGTTTGTTTTGCCAAATTTTGAGGTTTGCAAAGGATTCTGGGTAAAAGCACCTGATGAGACCCCCACAAGTCACCCCATCTTTGATTCCCCTTGGTGTCTAGTTTTCAAAAATGCACAGGTTTGGTAGGTTTCCCTAGGTGGCGGCTGAGGTACAGGCCAAAATCTACAGCTAGGCATTTTGCAAAAATCAGCTCTGTTTCCTTTGGGAAAATGTGATGTGTCCACGTTGCGTTTTGGGGCGTTCCTGTCATGGGCACTAGGCCTACCCACACAAGTGAGGTATCATTTTTATCGGAAGACTTGGGGAAACGCTGTGTGGGAGGAAATTTGTGGCTTCTCTCAGTTTCCAGAGCTTTCTGTCACCGAAATGTGAGAAAAAAGTGTTTCTTTTGCCAACTTTTGAGGTTTGCAAAGGATTCTGTTTAACAGAATCTGATGAGAGACCCACAAGTCACCCCATCTTGGATTTCCCTAGGTGTCTAGTTTTAAAAAATGCACAGGTTTGGTAGATTTCCCAGGGGGCGACTGAGCTACAGGCCAAAATCCACAGCTAGGCACTTTGTAAAAAACAGCTCTGATTTCTTTGAGAAAATGTGATGTGTCCATGTTGTGTTTTGGGGCATTTCCTGTCACAGGCACTAGGCCTACCCACATAGGTGAGATACCTTTTTTATCGGGAGACTTGGGGGAACACTGGGTAGGAGGAAATGTGTAGCTCCTCTCAGATTCCAGAACTTTCTGTCACCAAAATGTGAGAAAAAAGTGTTTGTTTTGCCATATTTTGAGGTTTGCAAAATATTCAGGGTAACAGAACGTGGTGAGAGCCCCACAAGTCACGCTATCTTGGATTCCCCTAGGTGTCTAGTTTTAAAAAATGCACAGGTTTGGTAGATTTCCCAAGGTGGCAGCTGAGCTACAGGCCAAATTCCGCAGCTCGGCACTTTTGTGAAAAACAGCTCTGATTTCTTTTGGAAAATGTGAAGTCCACGTTGTGTTTTGGGGCATTTCCTGTTGCGGGCACTAGGCCTACCCACTCAAGTGAGGTACCATTTCTATCGGGAGACTTGGGGGAATGCTGGGTAGGAGGAAATTTGTGGCTCCTCTCAGATTCCAGAACTTTCTGTCACCAAAATTTGAGAGAAAAGTGTTTGTTTTGCCAAGTTTTTAGGTTTGCAAAGGATTCTGGGTAAAAGAACCTGATGAGAGCCCCACAAGCCACCCCATCTTGGATTCCCCTAGGTGTCTAGTTTTAAAAAAGGCACAGGTTTGGTAGGTTTTCCTAGGTGGCGGCTGAGCTACAGGTCAAAATCCACAGCTAGGCATTTTGCAAAAATCAGCTCTCTTTCCTTTGGGAAGATGTGATGTGTCCACGTTGTGTTTTGGGGCGTTTCCTGTCATGGGCACTAGGCCTACCCACACAAGTGAGGTATAATTTTTATCGGAAGACTTGGGGGAACGCTGGGTAGGAGGACATTTGTGGCTCCTCTCAGATTCCAGAACTTTCTGTCACCGAAATGTGAGAAAAAAGTGTTTTTTTTTGCCAACTTTTGAGGTTTGCAAAGGATTCTGTTTAACAGAATCTGATGAGAGCCCCACAATTCACCCCATCTTGGATTTCCCTAGGTGTCTAGTTTTAAAAAATGCACAGGTTTGGTAGATTTCCCAGGGGGCGACTGAGCTACAGGCCAAAATCCACAGCTAGGCACTTTGTAAAAAACAGCTCTGATTTCTTTTGGAAAATGTGATGTGTCCATGTTGTGTTTTGTGGAATTTCCTGTCGCAGGCACTAGGCCTACCCACACAGGTGAGGTACCATTTTTATCGGGAGACGTGGGGGAACGCTGGGTAGGAGGAAATGTGTAGCTCCTCTCATATTCCAGAACTTTCTGTCACCAAAATGTGAGAAAAAAGTGTTTGTTTTGCCATATTTTGAGGTTTGCAAAATATTATGGGTAACAGAACCTGGTGAGAGCCCCACAAGTCACCCCATCTTGGATTCCCCTAGGTGTCTAGTTTTAAAAACATGCACAGGTTTGGTAGGTTTCCCTAGGTGGCGGCTGAGCTACAGGCCAAAATCCACAGCTAGGCACTTTGCAAAAATCAGCTCTGTTTCCTTTAGGAAAATGTGATGTGTCCACGTTGTGTTTTGGGGCATTTCCTGGTGCGGGCACTAGGCCTACCCACACAAGTGAGGTACCATTTTTATCGGGAGACTTGGGGGAGTACTGGTTAGGAGGAAATCTGTGGCTCCTCTCAGATTCCAGAACTTTCTGTCACCGAAATGTGAGAAAAAAGTGTTTTTTTTGCCAACTTTTGAGGTTTGCAAAGGATTCTGTTTAACAGAATCTGATGAGAGCCCCACAATTCACCCCATCTTGGATTTCCCTAGGTGTCTAGTTTTAAAAAATGCACAGGTTTGGTAGATTTCCCAGGGGGCGACTGAGCTACAGGCCAAAATCCACAGCTAGGCACTTTGTAAAAAACAGCTCTGATTTCTTTTGGAAAATGTGATGTGTCCATGTTGTGTTTTGGGGCATTTCCTGTCGCAGGCACTAGGCCTACCCACACAGGTGAGGTACCATTTTTATCGGGAGACGTGGGGGAACGCTGGGTAGGAGGAAATGTGTAGCTCCTCTCATATTCCAGAACGTCTGTCACCAAAATGTGAGAAAAAAGTGTTTGTTTTGCCATATTTTAAGGTTTGCAAAATATTATGGGTAACAGAACCTGGTGAGAGCCCCACAAGTCACCCCATCTTGGATTCCCCTAGGTGTCTAGTTGTAAAAAATGCACAGGTTTGGTAGGTTTCCCTAGGTGGCGGTTGAGCTACAGGCCAAAATCCACAGCTAGGCACTTTGCAAAAATCAGCTCTGTTTCCTTTAGGAAAATGTGATGTGTCCACGTTGTGTTTTGGGGCATTTCCTGCTGCGGGCACTAGGCCTACCCACACAAGTGAGGTACCATTTTTATCGGGAGACTTGGGGGAGTACTGGTTAGGAGGAAATCTGTGGCTCCTCTCAGATTCCAGAACTTTCTGTCACCGAAATGTGAGAAAAAAGTTTTTTATTTTTTTGCCAAATTTTGAGGCTTGCAAAGGATTCTGGGCAACAGAACCTGGTGAGAGCCCCACAAGACACCCTATCTTGGATTCCCCTAGGTGTCTAGTTTTCATAAATACACAGGTTTGGTAGATTTCACAAGGTGGCAGCTGAGCTATAGGCCAAAATCTGCAGCTCGGCACTTTGTAAAAAACAGCTCTGATTTCTTTTGGAAAATGTGAAGTCCACGTTGTGTTTTGGGGCATTTCCTGTTGCGGGCACTAGGCCTACCCACACAAGTGAGGTACCATTTTTATCGGGAGACTTGGGGGAACGCTGGGTAGGAGGAAATTTGTGGCTCCTCTCAGATTCCATAACTTTCTGTCACTAAAATGTGAGAGAAAAGTGTTTGTTTTGCCAAATTGTGAGGTTTGCAAAGGATTCTGGGTAAAAGAACCTGATGAGAGCCCCACAAGTCACCCCAGCTTGGATTCCCCTAGGTGTCTAGTTTTAAAAAATGCACAGGTTTGGTAGGTTTCCCTAGGTGGTGGCTGAGCTACAGGCCAAAATCCACAGCTAGGCATTTTGCAAAAATCAGCTCTGTTTCCTTTGGGAAAATGTGATGTGTCCACGTTGTGTTTTGGGGCGTTTCCTGCCATGGGCACTAGGCCTGCCCACACAAGTGAGGTATAATTTTTATCGGAAGACTTGGGGGAACCCTGGGTAGGAGGACATTTGTGGCTCCTCTCAGATTCCAGAACTTTCTGTCACCAAAATGTGAGAAAAAAGTGTTTGTTTTGCCATATTTTGAGGTTTGCAAAATATTCTGGGTAACAGAACCTGGTGAGAGCCGCACAAGTCACCCCATCTTGGATTCCCCTAGGTGTCTAGTTTTCAAAAATGCACAGTTTTGGTAGGTTTCCCTAGGTGGCGGCTGAGCTACAGGCTAAAATCCACAGCTAGGCACTTTGCAAAAATCAGCTCTGTTTCCTTTGGGAAAATGTGATGTGTCCACTTTGTGTTTTGGGGCGTTTCCTGTAATGGGCACTAGGCCTACCCACACAAGTGAGGTATCATTTTTATCGGAAGACTTGGGGGAACACTGGGTAGGAGGAAATTTGTGGCTCCTCTCAAATTCCAGAACTTTCTGTCACCGAAATGTGAGAAAAAATTTTTTTTTTAGCAAACTTTTGAGGTTTGCAAAGGATTCTGTTTAACAGAATATGATGAGAGCCCCACAAGTCACGCCATCTTCGATTTCCCTAGGTGTCTAGTTTTAAAAAATGCACAGGTTTGGGAGGTTTCCCAGGGGGCGACTGAGTGTGATGCTATTAATTATGTTTGACCAATGACTTTGTGTTTCACCACTGCGCATATTAGTTGCTCAATGTTCACCAGTAGCACATTATGGCCCTCATTCCGACCCTGGCGGTCTAAGACCGCCAGGGCCGCGGGCAACGGAAGCATCGCCAACAGGCTGGCGGTGCTTCAGTGCCCATTCTGACCGCAGCGGTAAAGCCGCGGTCAGCAAAGGGGATCCAGCGGTTTTCCGCCGGATTTCCCCTGGCTGGGCTGAACCTCCATGGCGGCGCTGCAAGCAGCGCCGCCATGGGGATTCCGACCCCCTTCCCGCCAGCCTGTTTCTGGCGGTTTTGACCGCCAGGAACAGGATGGCGGGAACGGGTGTTGTGGGGCCCCTGGGGGCCCCTGCACTGCCCATGCCACTGGCATGGGCAGTGCAGGGGCCCCCTAACAGGGCCCCAGCATGATTTTCACTGTCTGCATAGCAGACAGTAAAAATTGCGACGGGTGCAACTGCACCCGTCGCACCCCTGCAACACCGCCGGCTCCATTCAGAGCCGGCCTCTGTGTTGCAGGGCCTTTCCCGCTGGGCCGGCAGGCGCTCCCTTGGCGGGCGCCCGCCGGCCCAGCGGGAAAGTCAGAATGGCCTCCGCAGTCTTCTGACCGCGTTGCGGCCATTTGGTGGTTCCCGCCAGGCGGGCGGCGTCCGCCGCCCGCCCGGGTCAGAATGACCCCCTATATGTTTTGTTCAGTTTAGCCGCCTATTGGCTTTGACATTGCATTAGCCATTACATTCTGTATTCTGCCTATTGGCTTTGACATGATATTAGACATTACATTTTGTATTCAGTTCAGCTGCCTATTGCCTTTGACATGATATTATACATTGCATTTTGTATTCAGCTCAGCTGCCTATTGGCTTTGACATGATATTAGACATTACATTTGATATTTAGGTTAGCTGCCTATTGCCTTTAACGTGGAGTTAGACATTGCAGTTGAGAATCTAAGCTGTATTTTTCCAAGCTATGTTTTTCTACAAGATGAACCAAGATGTTTTCTTCACACCAGACTAGACATGATAAGAGAGAGTACATTTGGAGTTTTCCTTGCTGCTCAGGCTTGGGAGGAGGAGAAGTCTAGGAGATCTGGCCAGTCTCCAAAGGCTTGCGTAGTTTTCCCGAGTCTGAGAGGAGGGGGCACGCTTTTGTAAGGATGACTCAGGGCTTCAGAGATTTAGATTCAAATCTGCTTGACTTTGGCTGGAACTTGGTGCCAGTTGCCAGTCTCCCGTGTGGGTAGATAATCTCTTTCTCGCAGTTGACCGGAGTCATCAACTTGCAGACCCCAGAAAGATGAAGCTGTAAATAGTTTCTCAAATGGTGAAGTATTTGTTTTGCTTTGCATTATATATATAACCTGCTGTGTACATTGCAACTGAGAAGTACTGTGACGTATTTTGTTTTCATTGCTGCAATACTTTTACTCATTTGAACGTGTGCTTGAAATCTATTAATTCGTCTCTCACGAACTTGTGGGTGGGGAAGAATTAACAACAATAAAGGTCTTCTTTGAACTCAGAAGTGCATTCCAGATATGTTCTGTAAGCTCTAATACGAGATAGGAAGGAAGGCAGAACACTGAGCTACAGGCCAAAATCCACAGCTAGGCACTTTGTTAAAAACAGCTCTGATTTCTTTGGGAAAATGTGATGTGTCCATGTTGTGTTTTGGGGCATTTCCTGTCACAGGCACTAGGCCTACCCACACAGGTGAGGTACAATTTTTATCGGGAGACGTGGGGGAACGCTGGGTAGGAGGAAATGTGTAGCTCCTCTCAGATTCCAGAAGTTTCAGTCACCAAAATGTGAGAAAAAAATGTTTTTTTTGCCAACATTTGAGGTTTGCAAAGGATTCTGTTTAACAGAATCTGATGAGAGCCCCTCAAGTCAACCCATCTTGGATTTCCCTAGGTGTCTAGTTTTAAAAAATGCACAGGTTTGGTAGATTTCCCTAGGTGGCGACTGAGCTACAGGCCAAAATCCACAGCTAGGCACTTTGTAAAAAACAGCTCTGATTTCTTTGGGAAAATGTGATGTGTCCATGTTGTGTTTTGGGGCATTTCCTGTTGCGGGCACTAGGCCTACCCACACAAGTGAGATACCATTTTTATCGGGAGACTTGGGTGAATGCAGGGTAGGAGGAAATCTGTGGCTCCTCTCAGATTCCAGAACTTTCTGTCACCGAAATGAGAGAAAAAAGTGTTTTATTTTTTTGCCAAATTTTGAGGTTTGCAAAGGATTCTGGGCAACAGAACCTGGTGAGAACCCCACAAGTCACGCTATCTTGGATTCCCCTAGGTGTCTAGTTTTAAAAAATGCACAGGTTTGGTAGATTTCCCAAGGTGGCAGCTGAGCTACAGGCCAAATTCCGCAGCTCGGCACTTTTGTGAAAAACAGCTCTGATTTCTTTTGGAAAATGTGAAGTCCACGTTGTGTTTTGGGGCATTTCCTGTTGCGGGCACTAGGCCTACCCACTCAAGTGAGGTACCATTTCTATCGGGAGACTTGGGGGAATGCTGGGTAGGAGGAAATTTGTGGCTCCTCTCAGATTCCAGAACTTTCTGTCACCAAAATTTGAGAGAAAAGTGTTTGTTTTGCCAAGTTTTTAGGTTTGCAAAGGATTCTGGGTAAAAGAACCTGATGAGAGCCCCACAAGCCACCCCATCTTGGATTCCCCTAGGTGTCTAGTTTTAAAAAAGGCACAGGTTTGGTAGGTTTTCCTAGGTGGCGGCTGAGCTACAGGTCAAAATCCACAGCTAGGCATTTTGCAAAAATCAGCTCTCTTTCCTTTGGGAAGATGTGATGTGTCCACGTTGTGTTTTGGGGCGTTTCCTGTCATGGGCACTAGGCCTACCCACACAAGTGAGGTATAATTTTTATCGGAAGACTTGGGGGAACGCTGGGTAGGAGGAAATTTGTGGCTCCTCTCAGATTCCAGAACTTTCTGTCACCGAAATGTGAGAAAAAAGTGTTTTTTTTGCCAACTTTTGAGGTTTGCAAAGGATTCTGTTTAACAGAATCTGATGAGAGCCCCACAATTCACCCCATCTTGGATTTCCCTAGGTGTCTAGTTTTAAAAAATGCACAGGTTTGGTAGATTTCCCAGGGGGCGACTGAGCTACAGGCCAAAATCCACAGCTAGGCACTTTGTAAAAAACAGCTCTGATTTCTTTTGGAAAATGTGATGTGTCCATGTTGTGTTTTGTGGAATTTCCTGTCGCAGGCACTAGGCCTACCCACACAGGTGAGGTACCATTTTTATCGGGAGACGTGGGGGAACGCTGGGTAGGAGGAAATGTGTAGCTCCTCTCATATTCCAGAACTTTCTGTCACCAAAATGTGAGAAAAAAGTGTTTGTTTTGCCATATTTTGAGGTTTGCAAAATATTATGGGTAACAGAACCTGGTGAGAGCCCCACAAGTCACCCCATCTTGGATTCCCCTAGGTGTCTAGTTTTAAAAACATGCACAGGTTTGGTAGGTTTCCCTAGGTGGCGGCTGAGCTACAGGCCAAAATCCACAGCTAGGCACTTTGCAAAAATCAGCTCTGTTTCCTTTAGGAAAATGTGATGTGTCCACGTTGTGTTTTGGGGCATTTCCTGGTGCGGGCACTAGGCCTACCCACACAAGTGAGGTACCATTTTTATCGGGAGACTTGGGGGAGTACTGGTTAGGAGGAAATCTGTGGCTCCTCTCAGATTCCAGAACTTTCTGTCACCGAAATGTGAGAAAAAAGTGTTTTTTTTGCCAACTTTTGAGGTTTGCAAAGGATTCTGTTTAACAGAATCTGATGAGAGCCCCACAATTCACCCCATCTTGGATTTCCCTAGGTGTCTAGTTTTAAAAAATGCACAGGTTTGGTAGATTTCCCAGGGGGCGACTGAGCTACAGGCCAAAATCCACAGCTAGGCACTTTGTAAAAAACAGCTCTGATTTCTTTTGGAAAATGTGATGTGTCCATGTTGTGTTTTGGGGCATTTCCTGTCGCAGGCACTAGGCCTACCCACACAGGTGAGGTACCATTTTTATCGGGAGACGTGGGGGAACGCTGGGTAGGAGGAAATGTGTAGCTCCTCTCATATTCCAGAACGTCTGTCACCAAAATGTGAGAAAAAAGTGTTTGTTTTGCCATATTTTGAGGTTTGCAAAATATTATGGGTAACAGAACCTGGTGAGAGCCCCACAAGTCACCCCATCTTGGATTCCCCTAGGTGTCTAGTTGTAAAAAATGCACAGGTTTGGTAGGTTTCCCTAGGTGGCGGTTGAGCTACAGGCCAAAATCCACAGCTAGGCACTTTGCAAAAATCAGCTCTGTTTCCTTTAGGAAAATGTGATGTGTCCACGTTGTGTTTTGGGGCATTTCCTGCTGCGGGCACTAGGCCTACCCACACAAGTGAGGTACCATTTTTATCGGGAGACTTGGGGGAGTACTGGTTAGGAGGAAATCTGTGGCTCCTCTCAGATTCCAGAACTTTCTGTCACCGAAATGTGAGAAAAAAGTTTTTTATTTTTTTGCCAAATTTTGAGGCTTGCAAAGGATTCTGGGCAACAGAACCTGGTGAGAGCCCCACAAGACACCCTATCTTGGATTCCCCTAGGTGTCTAGTTTTCATAAATACACAGGTTTGGTAGATTTCACAAGGTGGCAGCTGAGCTATAGGCCAAAATCTGCAGCTCGGCACTTTGTAAAAAACAGCTCTGATTTCTTTTGGAAAATGTGAAGTCCACGTTGTGTTTTGGGGCATTTCCTGTTGCGGGCACTAGGCCTACCCACACAAGTGAGGTACCATTTTTATCGGGAGACTTGGGGGAACGCTGGGTAGGAGGAAATTTGTGGCTCCTCTCAGATTCCATAACTTTCTGTCACTAAAATGTGAGAGAAAAGTGTTTGTTTTGCCAAATTGTGAGGTTTGCAAAGGATTCTGGGTAAAAGAACCTGATGAGAGCCCCACAAGTCACCCCAGCTTGGATTCCCCTAGGTGTCTAGTTTTAAAAAATGCACAGGTTTGGTAGGTTTCCCTAGGTGGTGGCTGAGCTACAGGCCAAAATCCACAGCTAGGCATTTTGCAAAAATCAGCTCTGTTTCCTTTGGGAAAATGTGATGTGTCCACGTTGTGTTTTGGGGCGTTTCCTGCCATGGGCACTAGGCCTACCCACACAAGTGAGGTATAATTTTTATCGGAAGACTTGGGGGAACCCTGGGTAGGAGGACATTTGTGGCTCCTCTCAGATTCCAGAACTTTCTGTCACCAAAATGTGAGAAAAAAGTGTTTGTTTTGCCATATTTTGAGGTTTGCTAAATATTCTGGGTAACAGAACCTGGTGAGAGCCGCACAAGTCACCCCATCTTGGATTCCCCTAGGTGTCTAGTTTTCAAAAATGCACAGTTTTGGTAGGTTTCCCTAGGTGGCGGCTGAGCTACAGGCTAAAATCCACAGCTAGGCACTTTGCAAAAATCAGCTCTGTTTCCTTTGGGAAAATGTGATGTGTCCACTTTGTGTTTTGGGGCGTTTCCTGTAATGGGCACTAGGCCTACCCACACAAGTGAGGTATCATTTTTATCGGAAGACTTGGGGGAACACTGGGTAGGAGGAAATTTGTGGCTCCTCTCAAATTCCAGAACTTTCTGTCACCGAAATGTGAGAATTTTTTTTTTTTTTTGCAAACTTTTGAGGTTTGCAAAGGATTCTGTTTAACAGAATATGATGAGAGCCCCACAAGTCACGCCATCTTCGATTTCCCTAGGTGTCTAGTTTTAAAAAATGCACAGGTTTGGGAGGTTTCCCAGGGGGCGACTGAGTGTGATGCTATTAATTATGTTTGACCAATGACTTTGTGTTTCACCACTGCGCATATTAGTTGCTCAATGTTCACCAGTAGCACATTATGGCCCTCATTCCGACCCTGGCGGTCTAAGACCGCCAGGGCCGCGGGCAACGGAAGCATCGCCAACAGGCTGGCGGTGCTTCAGTGCCCATTCTGACCGCAGCGGTAAAGCCGCGGTCAGCAAAGGGGATCCAGCGGTTTTCCGCCGGATTTCCCCTGGCTGGGCTGAACCTCCATGGCGGCGCTGCAAGCAGCGCCGCCATGGGGATTCCGACCCCCTTCCCGCCAGCCTGTTTCTGGCGGTTTTGACCGCCAGGAACAGGATGGCGGGAACGGGTGTTGTGGGGCCCCTGGGGGCCCCTGCACTGCCCATGCCACTGGCATGGGCAGTGCAGGGGCCCCCTAACAGGGCCCCAGCATGATTTTCACTGTCTGCATAGCAGACAGTAAAAATTGCGACGGGTGCAACTGCACCCGTCGCACCCCTGCAACACCGCCGGCTCCATTCAGAGCCGGCCTCTGTGTTGCAGGGCCTTTCCCGCTGGGCCGGCAGGCGCTCCCTTGGCGGGCGCCCGCCGGCCCAGCGGGAAAGTCAGAATGGCCTCCGCAGTCTTCTGACCGCGTTGCGGCCATTTGGTGGTTCCCGCCAGGCGGGCGGCGTCCGCCGCCCGCCCGGGTCAGAATGACCCCCTATATGTTTTGTTCAGTTTAGCCGCCTATTGGCTTTGACATTGCATTAGCCATTACATTCTGTATTCTGCCTATTGGCTTTGACATGATATTAGACATTACATTTTGTATTCAGTTCAGCTGCCTATTGCCTTTGACATGATATTATACATTGCATTTTGTATTCAGCTCAGCTGCCTATTGGCTTTGACATGATATTAGACATTACATTTGATATTTAGGTTAGCTGCCTATTGCCTTTAACGTGGAGTTAGACATTGCAGTTGAGAATCTAAGCTGTATTTTTCTAAGCTATGTTTTTCTACAAGATGAACCAAGATGTTTTCTTCACACCAGACTAGACATGATAAGAGAGAGTACATTTGGAGTTTTCCTTGCTGCTCAGGCTTGGGAGGAGGAGAAGTCTAGGAGATCTGGCCAGTCTCCAAAGGCTTGCGTAGTTTTCCCGAGTCTGAGAGGAGGGGGCACGCTTTTGTAAGGATGACTCAGGGCTTCAGAGATTTAGATTCGAATCTGCTTGACTTTGGCTGGAACTTGGTGCCAGTTGCCAGTCTCCCGTGTGGGTAGATAATCTCTTTCTCGCAGTTGACCGGAGTCATCAACTTGCAGACCCCAGAAAGATGAAGCTGTAAATAGTTTCTCAAATGGTGAAGTATTTGTTTTGCTTTGCATTATATATATAACCTGCTGTGTACATTGCAACTGAGAAGTACTGTGACGTATTTTGTTTTCATTGCTGCAATACTTTTACTCATTTGAACGTGTGCTTGAAATCTATTAATTCGTCTCTCACGAACTTGTGGGTGGGGAAGAATTAACAACAATAAAGGTCTTCTTTGAACTCAGAAGTGCATTCCAGATATGTTCTGTAAGCTCTAATACGAGATAGGAAGGAAGGCAGAACACTGAGCTACAGGCCAAAATCCACAGCTAGGCACTTTGTTAAAAACAGCTCTGATTTCTTTGGGAAAATGTGATGTGTCCATGTTGTGTTTTGGGGCATTTCCTGTCACAGGCACTAGGCCTACCCACACAGGTGAGGTACAATTTTTATCGGGAGACGTGGGGGAACGCTGGGTAGGAGGAAATGTGTAGCTCCTCTCAGATTCCAGAAGTTTCAGTCACCAAAATGTGAGAAAAAAATGTTTTTTTTGCCAACATTTGAGGTTTGCAAAGGATTCTGTTTAACAGAATCTGATGAGAGCCCCTCAAGTCACCCCATCTTGGATTTCCCTAGGTGTCTAGTTTTAAAAAATGCACAGGTTTGGTAGATTTCCCTAGGTGGCGACTGAGCTACAGGCCAAAATCCACAGCTAGGCACTTTGTAAAAAACAGCTCTGATTTCTTTGGGAAAATGTGATGTGTCCATGTTGTGTTTTGGGGCATTTCCTGTTGCGGGCACTAGGCCTACCCACACAAGTGAGGTACCATTTATATCGGGAGACTTGGGGGAATGCTGGTTAGGAGGAAATCTGTGGCTCCTCTCAGATTCCAGAACTTTCTGTCACCGAAATGTGAGAAAAAAGTTTTTTCTTTTTTTGCCAAATTTTGAGGTTTGCAAAGGATTCTGGGCAACAGAACCTGGTGAGAGCCCCACAAGTCACCCCATCTTGGATTCCCCTAGGTGTCTAGTTTTCAGAAATGCACAGGTTTGGTAGATTTGACAAGGTGGCAGCTGAGCTACAGGCCAAACTTCACAGCTAGGCATTTTGCAAAAATCAGCTCTGTTTCCTTTGGGAAAATGTGATGTGTCCACGTTGTGTTTTGGGGCGTTTCCTGTCATGGGCACTAGGCCTACCCACACAAGTGAGGTATCATTTTTATCGGAAGACTTGGGGGAACCCTGGGTAGGAGGACATTTGTGGCTCCTCTCAGATTCCAGAACTTTCTGTCACCAAAATGTGAGAAAAAAGTGTTTGTTTTGCCATATTTTGAGGTTTGCAAAATATTCTGGGTAACAGAACCTGGTGAGAGCCGCACAAGTCACCCCATCTTGGATTCCCCTAGGTGTCTAGTTTTCAAAAATGCACAGTTTTGGTAGGTTTCCCTAGGTGGCGGCTGAGCTACAGGCCAAAATCCACAGCTAGGCACTTTGCAAAAATCAGCTCTGTTTCCTTTGGGAAAATGTGATGTGTCCACGTTGTGTTTTGGGGAGTTTCCTGTAATGGGCACTAGGCCTACCCACACAAGTGAGGTATCATTTTTATCGGAAGACTTGGGGGAACACTGGGTAGGAGGAAATTTGTGGCTCCTCTCAGATTCCAGAACTTTCTGTCACCGAAATGTGAGAAAAAAAGTGTTTTTTTAGCAAACTTTTGAGGTTTGCAAAGGATTCTGTTTAACAGAATATGATGAGAGCCCCACAAGTCACGCCATCTTGGATTTCCCTAGGTGTCTAGTTTAAAAAAATGCACAGGTTTGGGAGGTTTCCCAGGGGGCGACTGAGTGTGATGCTATTAATTATGTTTGACCAATGACTTTGTGTTTCACCACTGCGCATATTAGTTGCTCAATGTTCACCAGTAGCACATTATGGCCCTCATTCCGACCCTGGCGGTCTAAGACCGCCAGGGCCACGGGCAACGGAAGCATCGCCAACAGGCTGGCGGTGCTTCAGTGCCCATTCTGACCGCAGCGGTAAAGCCGCGGTCAGCAAAGGGGATCCAGCGGTTTTCCGCCGGATTTCCCCTGGCTGGGCTGAACCTCCATGGCGGCGCTGCAAGCAGCGCCGCCATGGGGATTCCGACCCCCTTCCCGCCAGCCTGTTTCTGGCGGTTTTGACCGCCAGGAACAGGATGGGGTGTTGTGGGGCCCCTGGGGGCCCCTGCACTGCCCATGCCACTGGCATGGGCAATGCAGGGGCCCCCTAACAGGGCCCCAGCATGATTTTCACTGTCTGCATAGCAGACAGTAAAAATTGCGACGGGTGCAACTGCACCCATCGCACCCCTGCAACACCGCCGGCTCCATTCAGAGCCGGCCTCTGTGTTGCAGGGCCTTTCCCGCTGGGCCGGCAGGCGCTCCCTTGGCGGGTGCCCGCCGGCCCAGCGGGAAAGTCAGAATGGCCTCCGTAGTCTTCTGACCGCGGAGCGGCCATTTGGTGGTTCCCGCCAGGCGGGCTGCGTCCGCCGCCCGCCCGGGTCAGAATGACCCCCTATATGTTTTGTTCAGTTTAGCCGCCTATTGGCTTTGACATTGCATTAGCCATTACATTCTGTATTCTGCCTATTGGCTTTGACATGATATTAGACATTACATTTTGTATTCAGTTCAGCTGCCTATTGCCTTTGACATGATATTATACATTGCATTTTGTATTCAGCTCAGCTGCCTATTGGCTTTGACATAATATTAGATATTACATTTGATATTTAGGTTAGCTGCCTATTGCCTTTAACGTGGAGTTAGACATTGCAGTTGAGAATCTAAGCTCTATTTTTCCAAGCTATGTTTTTCTACAAGATGAACCAAGATGTTTTCTTCACACCAGACTAGACATGATAAGAGAGAGTACATTTGGTGTTTTCCTTTCTGCTCAGGCTTGGGAGGAGGAGAAGTCTAGGAGATCTGGCCAGTCTCCAAAGGCTTGCGTAGTTTTCCCGAGTCTGAGAGGAGGGGGCACGCTTTTGTAAGGATGACTCAGGGCTTCAGAGATTTAGATTCGAATCTGCTTGACTTCGGGCTGGAACTTGGTGCCAGTTGCCAGTCTCCCGTGTGGGTAGATAATCTCTTTCTCGCAGTTGACCGGAGTCATCAACTTGCAGACCCCAGAAAGATGAAGCTGTAAATAGTTTCTCAAACGGTGAAGTATTTGTTTTGCTTTGCATTATATATATAACCTGCTGTGTACATTGCAACTGAGAAGTACTGTGACGTATTTTGTTTTCATTGCTGCAATACTTTTACTCATTTGAACGTGTGCTTGAAATCTATTAATTCGACTCTCACGAACTTGTGGGTGGGGAAGAATTAACAACAATAAAGGTCTTCTTTGAACTCAGAAGTGCATTCCAGATATGTTTTGTAAGCTCTAATACGAGATAAGAAGGAAGGCAGAACACTGAGCTACAGGACAAAATCCACAGCTAGGCACTTTGTTAAAAACAGCTCTGATTTCTTTGGGAAAATGTGATGTGACCATGTTGTGTTTTGGGGCATTTCCTGTCACAGGCACTAGGCCTACCCACACAGGTGAGGTACAATTTTTATCGGGAGACGTGGGGGAACGCTGGGTAGGAGGAAATGTGTAGCTCCTCTCAGATTCCAGAAGTTTCAGTCACCAAAATGTGAGAAAAAAATGTTTTTTTTGCCAACATTTGAGGTTTGCAAAGGATTCTGTTTAACAGAATCTGATGAGAGCCCCTCAAGTCACCCCATCTTGGATTTCCCTAGGTGTCTAGTTTTAAAAAATGCACAGGTTTGGTAGATTTCCCTAGGTGGCGGCTGAGCTACAGGCCAAAATCCACAGCTAGGCACTTTGCAAAAATCAGCTCTGTTTCCTTTAGGAAAATGTGATGTGTCCACGTTGTGTTTTGGGGCATTTCCTGCTGCGGGCACTAGGCCTACCCACACAAGTGAGGTACCATTTTTATCGGGAGACTTGGGGGAGTACTGGTTAGGAGGAAATCTGTGGCTCCTCTCAGATTCCAGAACTTTCTGTCACCGAAATGTGAGAAAAAAGTGTTTTATTTTTTTGCCAAATTTTGAGGCCTGCAAAGGATTCTGGGCAACAGAACCTGGTGAGAGCCCCACAAGTCACCCTATCTTGGATTCCCCTAGGTGTCTAGTTTTCATAAATACACAGGTTTGGTAGATTTCACAAGGTGGCAGCTGAGCTATAGGCCAAAATCTGCAGCTCGGCACTTTGTAAAAAACAGCTCTGATTTCTTTTGGAAAATGTGAAGTCCACGTTGTGTTTTGGGGCATTTCCTGTTGCGGGCACTAGGCCTACCCACACAAGTGAGGTACCATTTTTATCGGGAGACTTGGGGGAACGCTGGGTAGGAGGAAATTTGTGGCTCCTCTCAGATTCCATAACTTTCTGTCACTAAAATGTGAGAGAAAAGTGTTTGTTTTGCCAAATTGTGAGGTTTGCAAAGGATTCTGGGTAAAAGAACCTGATGAGAGCCCCACAAGTCACCCCATCTTGGATTCCCCTAGGTGTCTAGTTTTCAAAAATGCACAGTTTTGGTAGGTTTCCCTAGGTGGCGGCTGAGCTACAGGCCAAAATCCACTGCTAGGCACTTTGCAAAAATCAGCTCTGTTTCCTTTGGGAAAATGTGATGTGTCCACGTTGTGTTTTGGGGCGTTTCCTGTAATGGGCACTAGGCCTACCCACACAAGTGAGGTATCATTTTTATCGGAAGACTTGGGGGAACGCTGGGTAGGAGGAAATTTGTGGCTCCTCTCAGATTCCAGAACTTTCTGTCACCGAAATGTGAGAAAAAAAGTGTTTTTTTTGCAAACTTTTGAGGTTTGCAAAGGATTCTGTTTAACAGAATATGATGAGAGCCCCACAAGTCACGCCATCTTGGATTTCCCTAGGTGTCTAGTTTTAAAAAATGCACAGGTTTGGGAGGTTTCCCAGGGGGCGACTGAGTGTGATGCTATTAATTATGTTTGACCAATGACTTTGTGTTTCACCACTGCGCATATTAGTTGCTCAATGTTCACCAGTAGCACATTATGGCCCTCATTCCGACCCTGGCGGTCTAAGACCGCCAGGGCCGCGGGCAACGGAAGCACCGCCAACAGGCTGGCGGTGCTTCAGTGCCCATTCTGACCGCAGCGGTAATGCCGCGGTCAGCAAAGGGGATCCGGTGGTTTTCCGCCGGATTTCCCCTGGCTGGGCTGAACCTCCATGGCGGCGCTGCAAGCAGCGCCGCCATGGGGATTCCGACCCCCTTCCCGCCAGCCTGTTTCTGGCGGTTTTGACCGCCAGGAACAGGATGGCAGGAACGGGTGTTGTGGGGCCCCTGGGGGCCCCTGCACTGCCCATGCCACTGGCATGGGCAGTGCAGGGGCCCCCTAACAGGGCCCCAGCATGATTTTCACTGTCTGCATAGCAGACAGTAAAAATCGCGACGGGTGCAACTGCACCCGTCGCACCCCTGCAACACCGCCGGCTCCATTCAGAGCCGGCCTCTGTGTTGCAGGGCCTTTCCCGCTGGGCCGGCAGGCGCTCCCTTGGCGGGTGCCCGCCGGCCCAGCGGGAAAGTCAGAATGGCCTCCGCAGTCTTCTGACCGCGGAGCGGCCATTTGGTCATTTTGCCATTTGGCCATTTTGGTCAGAATGACCCCCTATATGTTTTGTTCAGTTTAGCCGCCTATTGGCTTTGACATTGCATTAGCCATAACATTCTGTATTCTGCCTATTGGCTTTGACATGATATTAGACATTACATTTTGTATTCAGTTCAGCTGCCTATTGCCTTTGACATGATATTATACATTGCATTTTGTATTCAGCTCAGCTGCCTATTGGCTTTGACATAATATTAGATATTACATTTGATATTTAAGTTAGCTGCCTATTGCCTTTAACGTGGAGTTGGACATTGCAGTTGAGAATCTAAGCTCTATTTTTCCAAGCTATGTTTTTCTACAAGATGAACCAAGATGTTTTCTTCACACCAGACTAGACATGATAAGAGAGAGTACATTTGGTGTTTTCCTTTCTGCTCAGGCTTGGGAGGAGGAGAAGTCTAGGAGATCTGGCCAGTCTCCAAAGGCTTGCGTAGTTTTCCCGAGTCTGAGAGGAGGGGGCACGCTTTTGTAAGGATGACTCAGGGCTTCAGAGATTTAGATTCGAATCTGCTTGACTTCGGGCTGGAACTTGGTGCCAGTTGCCAGTCTCCCGTGTGGGTAGATAATCTCTTTCTCGCAGTTGACCGGAGTCATCAACTTGCAGACCCCAGAAAGATGAAGCTGTAAATAGTTTCTCAAACGGTGAAGTATTTGTTTTGCTTTGCATTATATATATAACCTGCTGTGTACATTGCAACTGAGAAGTACTGTGACGTATTTTGTTTTCATTGCTGCAATACTTTTACTCATTTGAACGTGTGCTTGAAATCTATTAATTCGTCTCTCACGAACTTGTGGGTGGGGAAGAATTAACAACAATAAAGGTCTTCTTTGAACTCAGAAGTGCATTCCAGATATGTTCTGTAAGCTCTAATACGAGATAGGAAGGAAGGCAGAACACTGAGCTACAGGCCAAAATCCACAGCTAGGCACTTTGTTAAAAACAGCTCTGATTTCTTTGGAAAAATGTGATGTGTCCATGTTGTGTTTTGGGGCATTTCCTGTCACAGGCACTAGGCCTACCCACACAGGTGAGGTACCATTTTTATCGGGAGACATGGGGGAACGCTGGGTAGGAGGAAATGTGTAGCTCCTCTCAGATTTCAGAACTTTCAGTCACCAAAATGTGAGAAAAAAATGATTTTTTTTGCCAACGTTTGAGGTTTGCAAAGGATTCTGTTTAACAGAATCTGATGAGAGCCCCTCAAGTCACCCCATCTTGGATTTCCCAAGGTGTCTAGTTTTAAAAAATGCACAGGTTTGGTAGATTTCCCTAGGTGGCGACTGAGCTACAGGCCAAAATCCACAGCTAGGCACTTTGTAAAAAACAGCTCTGATTTCTTTAGGAAAATGTGATGTGTCCATGTTATGTTTTGGGGCATTTCCTGTCACAGGCATTAGGCCTACCCACACAAGTGAGGTATCATTTTTATCGGGAGACTTAGGGGAATGCTGGGTAGGAGGAAATTTGTGGCTCCTCTCAGATTCCAGAACTTTCTGTCACCGAAATTTGAGAAAAAAGGGTTTTTTTAACCAAATTTTGAGGTTTGCAAAGGATTCTGGGTAACAGAACCTGGTGAAAGCCCCACAAGTCACCCCATCTGGGATTCCCCTAGGTGTCTAGTTTAAAAATGCACAGGTTTGGTAGTTTTCCCTAGGTGGCGGCTGAGCTAGAGGCCAAAATCCACAGCTAGGCACTTTGTAAAATTTGATGTGTCCACATTGTATTTTGGGGCATTTCCTGTCGCAGGCACTAGGCCTACCCACACAAGTGAGGTACCATTTTTATCAGGAGATTTGGGGGAACCCACAATAGCAAAACAAGTGTTATTGCCCCTTGCCTTTCTCTACATTTTTTCCTTCCAAATGTAAATCAGTGTGTAAAAAAAGACGTCTATTTGAGAAATGCCCTGTAATTCATTTCTAGTATGGGCACCCCGGAATTCAGAGATGTGCAAATAACCACTGCTTCTCAACACCTTATCTTGTGCCCATTTGGGAAATACAAAGGTTTTCTTGATCCCTATTTTTCACTTTTTATATTCCAGCAAATTAATTGCTGTATACCTGGTATAGAATGAAAACCTTTTGCAAGGTGCAGCTCCTTTATTCGCTTTGCGTACCTAGGGTTCTTGATGAACCTACAAGCCCTATATTTCCCCACAACCAAAAGAGTCCAGCAGACGTAATGGTATATTGCTTTCAAAACTCTGACATCGCAGGACAAAGTTACAGAGTAAAAAATAAAGAAAAATGGCTGTTGTTTTCAGCTCAATTTCAATATTTTTTTATTTCAGCTGTTATTTTCTGTAGGAAAACCTTGTAGGATCTACACAAATGAACCCTTGCTTAATTCAGTATTTTGTTTATTTTTCAAAAATCGTTAGCTTTCCGGGATCCAGCATTGGTTTCATACCCATTTCTGTCACTAACTGAAAGGAGGCTGAAAGCACAAAAAATAGTAAGAATGGAGTATATCTCAGAAAAATGCCTAAATTGTGTTGAAAAATGCGTTTTTCCTATTTAAGTCTGCCTTTTCCAGAAAGCTGGTAAGCTGGTTATTTTAGCACCGCAAACCCTTTGTTGATGCCATTTTCAGGGAAAAATTCACAAGCCTTCTTCGGCATCCCTTTTTACCAATTTGTATGAAAAAAACGACATTTTTGCTCTATTTTGGCTAATTTCTTGGTCTCCTGCAGGGGAAACCACAAACTCCCTAGGATGTTGGGAAAAAAGGACGCAAATTTGGCATGGATAGCTTATGTGGACAAAAAGTTATGAAGGCCTAACTGTGAACTACCCCAAATAGCCAAAAAAGGGCTCAGCACTGGGGTGGGAGGCTCTGCAGCTAAGAGGTTACTATTAAATTCAATCAGCGCGCCAAATTTATCTTACAGTAGCTAGAAAACAACTTACTCACCATCTATCCTTTGGTATACTTTCATCCTCACACGGCCTCTTAGGCAGCTATTCTGATTCTGATTCACACCCAGGGTGTCTTCCTTCATCTGATCATGTTGGCAAAGACTACAACTGTCATCATGCCCAATTTTCAACGCCATTTTTTTAATGGAGCAGTATCTAAAAAAATAAATAAGTTGTAGTTTTCTGGCCTGAAACCATCTTCTTAGGTTTTTTATCAGGGAATGGCTCCAGTCTACAGGCATTTGGTTTTCGATGGCAATTTCATAGTGTCACACCCCGTTGGTGACAGGAGAGATGTGTGTCAACATATTATCCTAGGTGACGCACACTAGTAAAAATCATAACACCAGCTATTGACGGTTATATTGGTGACACGCACACCTATCATTCAGTGTGTGTGTCACGGTGATACATGCACTTCGTAACTTTGCTGTTTATATAAATAAGGTAAAATTAATGGTGACACACAAACTTTGCTTGCCAAGTGTGCAACCTTAACATATTAGATTTTGTAGTATACAGTGTATAATATTACATTTTTAAGCTAAAAAATTGTCATCGACCACAAGTTAAAAGCCACTACTATGTACCTTCCCTAACAATTGTGTAAATGGTTGTGTATTAATTGTATGTTCAAAGTGTTTATAATCGCTATCAGCTTCTATTGACAGAAGTTATTCATTTACTCATCAATACATTATTATGTGCAAGTTTAAATCAACACTCCATAATTTTTTTATTGAAGTTGGAGAACCTTGGCTACTGCAAAAGGAATGGGTGAGGTTGTTTGCATCGTATTTAAATACAATAGTCAGTGCTGTTATGAAACAGCATATCAGTTCACCCAACCAGGCAAACAGGACAGGGAAATTCATGAAACCTTACCAGAATCTGAAATGGATGAAGTAGGAGAGGGTGGTGGTTTGCATGTTTATAAGGTAACATGTATGATGTCAGCAATACATTTTCGAGACAAAGTTAATATGTGTTTAGAATGTCATTTGTTTTTCTTGAGTGGGGGGGGGCAAAACGGAAGGTGTCACAGATTATATTTCAGGGTAATGAGGGTTGTCCCAGTTATTAAATTGTTTTTCTCTGATAGATGTATTATTCAGATATCAATTAGTCAGGAGTACTAGTTCACATTCTCAGAAAACATTTGTATCCAAGAATCCTACTCCATGTGATGCCATTGAGGTTGATGAGTCTATTGAACAAACAGCCCAATGCATTAAAGAGATAAAAGTACCCACTTAATTAGTTGGTAAAGTCAAAACAAACACATTAAACAACAAGGCAGGTAAATTTAGGAACAAAACATTAACCCCTTTGCTGCCATGCCTTTTTTCTCCCCTCAGGTGCCAGGCCTTTTTTTTGCTATTTGGGGCAGGGTGCGCTTAGGCCCTCATAACTTTTTGTCCACATAAGCTACACATGCCAAATTTGCGTATTTCTTTTCCAACATCCTGAGGATTCTTGAGGTACCCAGACTTTGTGGGTTGCCTTGAAGGAGATCAAGAAATTAGCCAAAATACAGTGAAAATATTTTTTTCAAGCAAATGGGAAAAAAGGGCTGCAGAAGAAGGAACAGGCAGACAAAATTTTGGCATTTTACGGGGACATACCCAATTTGTTTACAATGTATTTGTGCTTTCAGCCTCCTTCCAGTCAGTGACAGAAATGGGTGTGAAACCAATGCTGGATCCCAGAAAACTAAACAGTTCTGAAAAGTAGACAACATTCTGAATTCAGCAATGGTTAATTTGTGTTGATCCTGCAAGGGTTTCCTACAGAAAATAAATGAAATAAAAATATATTGAAATTGAGGTGAAAAAAACAGTCATTTTTCTCTACGATTTGCTCTGTAACTTTTTCCTGCAATGTCAGATTTTTTTAAAGCAACATACTGTTACGTCTGCTGGACTCTTCTGGTTGTGGGGATATATAGGGCTTGTAGTTTCATCAAGAACCCTAATTATATTAGGCTGATCTGCCCCCAGGGGGGGCAGAAATGGCATAAAAATAATTTGGCCCCCGGGGAGCGACCCTTGCCTAAAGGGTCGCTCCCCACACATAAAAAAATTAAAATAAACAAAAAAAAGAACTATCCCTGGTGTCTAGTGTTTTTCTGCCCCCGGGGGGCAGAAATGGCCTAAAAATCATTTGCCCCCCTGGGGAGCGCCCTTGCCCAAGAGGCCTCTCCCCTTATGCGCAAGTATGAATAAATTAAATAATCCCTGGTGTCTAGTGGTTTCTGCCTAAGGGGCCGCTTCCCAAACATAACAAAATAAAAATAAACAAAAAAAATGTATCCCTGGTGTCTCCCCATGAGGAGCAGTCCTTGCCCAAGGGGCCGCTCCCCATATCGAAATATAAAAACAAAAAAAAATCCCTGGTGTCTAGTGGGCATTTCTGCTGCCCAATCGCATTGCATCGAAATGCTGTGAGAGACAAGAAAGGAAAGGAAAGGTCTTTCCTTTCCTTTCTTGTCTCATCCACCCCACCTCCCAGTCGGAAGAGAAATGCATAAGCAAGGTTCCAGCTCGATCTGAGGTGACCTCTGATGAGGTCAGCGCGCGATTTGCGTGCTGATGTTATCAGACGTCACTGGGGGGGATGGGTCGGGGTGAAAGGGGAAGTAATTCCCCTTTCATTCCTGACGGAGGGGTGTGGGTGGAGGGCCCACGGGTGGAGCACTAGCGCTTCCCCTGTGGGCCCGGTGCAGGACGAGCTGGTCTCGTCCCAGGCACACAGCAACCGTGTGCCTGGACGAGACCAGCTCCTCGGGGGCATGGGAGGGGTTAAAAAAAACTGAGTTTAACACTCAGTTGAACAAATTTAGATGTTTTCACTATGGGAGCCGCAACCTAATAGCAAACAGTTTATTTTGTCAAGCATGTAATACTAGGTGAAGAAAACACAACAAGAAAGGACGTTATGCAAAGTGTGTCGTGAAAATGAAAACAAACTGATTAAGACTATTGAAAGTGATGATCAGGATGTGAAAACGTTAATTTTGCAAGTAGGCAATGCTGGTTGTAATAATGAAACCTCAATTTACCCCCAATGTAAAGTGTACTTACCTGGTAATGCAATGACAATGTGTGCAGATGCTTGTTCACCAAATACATTCTACAGAGACGTTTAATGACATGAATTACAAAGTACCTGATATCTCCCCTAGTTGATAGAATAAGGACCCCACTCACCTTTAAGGCATGGTAAAAATGGGTATAAACTTCAAGGATTACTCAACAGTGGGTGAAGTATGTGATAAAAATGGGGTCTAATTTGTTAGCACAGCAACAACAAAAATAATTGAGAATACATTAGAATAATAAAGAACAAGTTCTCCTTGTGTGACACGTCTGTGAGTATTGAAAACAATTTAGAGCAAATCCTCTAATTGTTCTCTAATAAATTAGGGGCCAGATGCGTCATGCATTTTTGTGTTTGCGACCTAAAAAAATGCATTTTGGTATGCATGAATTCCAATTTGCGATTCGACAACATGTTACTAAATCACAATTTGGAGTTGCAACTACATATCAATTCAGTATGAGGAAGGGGCATGTCAAGGGTGTTTCTTCCTTATACCGAATTGCAGCGATATGTAGGAATTCTTTGTGACTGAAATGCGATTGAAAAACACTCGCATTTTACCACCTACTTCAGGTAGGTGTCAACCCAGTCGCAAACTGGAAGGGGTCCCTAAGGGACCCCTCCCCATTGTGAATTCATGCAAACGCATTTTTATGAGCAGGCCGTGGTCGCATGGCCCACTGGCTACTCCTAAAAAACACAAATAAAACTTTTCAATTTTCTTTTTCAAATTCATCCAGATTTCCTTTAAGGATAATGGGCCGCATTTAAAAAAAAAAGATTGCTTTATTTCAAAGCAATAACAGACATGGTGGTCTGCTGAGCCCAGCAGGCCACCATCCCTGTGATTTTAGGATTTCCTAATGGGTCGCAAATTGTGGCCTACCTCATGGATATTAATGAGATAGGTCAATTTGCAAGCTTTTGGGAAATGCTAAATTAAACTCCTGGAGTTTCATACATTCAAATAGCAATTACCTAATTGTGTTTCACAGAAAATCACAGTTAGGTAATCACTTTTCCAAATATTGATACATCTGGCCCTAGGTCATTATACAATTTCCATCACAAAATCAGACTCATAGAAAGGGCAAGACCAGTTGTGCATAAACCCTGATCTGTTCTCAATTTAATGAGCACCTCTTGAACAGCAACTTGAAATTTCTTTTTGATACATTATCTTCTAAACCACAATGTTCACATGAGGACTGAAAATATTTAAGTACGTTTGAATCCCCATGGGAGTTTTTGATACAAGCAGAGTATTATCTGCAATAGCAGAGCAGACACTACATGATCTGCTAGCTTGGGTGGATCGCCATTACAGTATGAATGTTGTTCAAATGTTCTGAGTAGTTAAGCTCCTCAGTTATTGCCACCCAGGCCAATGGAGATAGCATTTGGCTTTGTGTAGACCTGTACAGCTTAAATGACAATATCTTGGTTGAAAGAAACTATTTACTACTCATTATTGAGACGCTTAGCACGATGGGTGAAGCATGTTGTTTCAGTATGATTGTTCTCTTGATGGCCTACTGTCAGGTAGAGCTTCATCCTGATTCGATGGTTTTGATGGGATTTATCACACCAGTGGTTGTGTACATGTTTTGCAAGATACCTATTGGCCGAGCAACTGTTTGAGTAGCATTCCAGAAGATTATGCAACAAATGTTAAGGAGGGTGTGTAATTCCTTCAGTTTTGAAGATGATATACTTGTATGTAGACTCTCTACACGAAAACATGACAATATTTTATGCAAAGTTCTTAAGAGATTAACAGAGGCAATTCTTACTGCCAAGAAAGACAAGTGCCAAATTAGTGTGTGTTCTGTGGATTACTTAGGTTGCATTACCTCAAAGGAAGTGATGAAACCAAAGGTGAGCAAAGCTGGAGCTGTAATAAATGCTCTTCATCCCACAAGTACTTTCTTGGAATTAATAAAGTACGTGGTAAAGTATATAACAAATTGTGCTGACAAATGTGATGACCTGCATGCACTACTAAAAAACACAAAATAAGCCTTTTGATTGAAACAACAATTGCAAAAAGACATTTGAGAACCTCAAAAAGGACATTGTAAATGCACATTCATTAGGTGTATTTGAACCAGTAAAAGAACAATACTTATGACTGATGCTAATATAAGGACTTGGTGGAAACCTATTCCAAGCTATGGATTGTAAGAAAAGAATTGTTGACATTGCCTCTAGATGATTGTTTAAGGCCAAACATAACTCTACAGTTGTGCAGAAAGAGGCATTGAGATGTTTTTGGGTAGTAAGGCATTTTACATTCTTCCTATGTGGTTTACAATTCAGCATCTGTTCTGACTCTGCTCTGACCAGAAGCCCCATACACACATGTTTACCACAAAAAGAGTTGAGCACAGTACTCCGCTTATTGCCAAGTGGATTATGGTTTAGAAAGTTTCTGTGTCAAGGCCTGTCACTGTGGGCAATGATAGTGGTGTGCAATTTACAATCTACCTCATGCATAATAATGAGGTAGGCCAAATTGCAACCCACTATGAATCGATATTTTGAGAATCAACTTATAAATGCATAGGCTGGTTCGCAAAATACCAATGGATTTTTTATAAGTTGGTGTGCAAATTGGTAATTCCACTTAAGGAATCACAAATAGTGAATCATTATTTGGCGCAAATTACAATTCTTTAAATGGAACCTTTATACATGAGGGTCCAAGTTTTTTGTATGTCTTTTTATCTAGGACTCAACACACTTTTTAAATCTACTGGCAGAATAGGAGGAATTTGGTAAATGCAGGTTTCTCTTATAACATACAATTACTGACATATCACCCCCTCGACCAGTGGAATTAATCTGAAATAGTTTCATTTCTCAACAGGGTGGGAAGAGGTACCAGTCCCTTTTTATTTAAAAAAAAAAAACTAGTTGCCACTTGGTGCTCTTACATATGCACTCTTTTCTTACACAAAATAAATCCTCACATCCATTTTTGGATGCAAGTGTGGATTTTGCACAGTGCACTCCAACATGTTGTCGTATCTCGTGGAATTTTTATGTAATTCCATATGATTCCTTTGGAATTACGTCCACTCCTTATTTTACACATTTAGGCCCGTATTTATACTTCGTTTGCGCCGAATTAGCGTCGTTTTTTTCGACGCAATTTCGGCGCAAAACTAACGCCATATTTATACTTTGGCGTTAGACGCGTCTAGCGCCAAAGTATGGGCAAATAGCGTCATTTTTTTGCGTGAACGCCTTCCTTGCGTTAATGAGATGCAAGGAAGGCGTTCCCGTCTAAAAAAATGACGGCGACGCAAATGCGTCGTATTTATACTCCCGGGCAAAAATCACGCCCGGGAGGTGGCGGGTCAAAAAACCCCGCATTTGCGCCACTATTTAACGCCTGGGTCAGGGTAGGCGTTAAGGGGCCTGTGGGCTCAAAATGAGCCCACAGGTGCCCTCCCCTGCCCCCAGGGACCCCCCCTGCCACCCCTGCCCACCCCAGGAGGACACCCAAGGATGGAGGGACCCACCCCAGGGACATTCAGGTAAGTTCAGGTAAGTATAATTTTTTATATTTTTTTATTTTTTTGGGGTGGCATAGGGGGGCCTTATTTGTGCCCCCCTACATGCCACTATGCCCAATGACCATGCCCAGGGGACACAAGTCCCCTGGGCATGGCCATTGGGCAAGGGGGCATGACTCCTGTCTTTACTAGGACAGGAGTCATGAAATGGCGTCTGTACGTCGTAAAAAAATGGCGCAAATCGGGTTGAGGCGATTTTTTTGCCTCAACCTGACTTGCCCCATTTTAAGACGCCCTAACGTCATTTTTTCCCAACGCCGGCGCTGCCTGGTCTACGTGGTTTTTTTCCACGCACACCAGGCAGCGCCGGTCTGCTTGCGCCGGCTAACGCCATTCCATAAATACGGCGCCCGCATGGTGCTTCAGAATGGCGTTAGACGGTGCTAAATTTTTTGACGCTAAACTGCGTTAGCGCAGTTTAGCGTCAAAAAGTATAAATATGGGCCTTACTTTTTCAGTTTTCACAAAATCTGAATTGCAAATTTAAAATTTTCAGGGCCTGATTTATAAATTTGTGAACGAGTTACTCCTTTACAATGGTGAAGGATATCTCATCTGCCAGTATCTAAAGCTCTCAGGATATAATTGGATTTAGATATTGCCGAACGGGGATATCAGTCACCGTTGTGATGGAGTAACTTGTCCACCAATATCTAAATCAGGCCCTTAGTTTCTTAACTGTACAAGATTGGTACTCTCAAAACACCACAATTTTTTCTGGGGTTAGCTTCTGCTGGGGCCGTTGCTATCAATCTGTGGGTAGTCTACACTCAAAATAATCTGTTTACGATTGTGGGTCTTGTTTATGACTAGTATGAGACATCAGATCAAATGAAGATTCTGGTTTCTCATTCGCATAGTGATAATGACTTATTACTGGTACCATTTGAGTTAAACTTAACAGTCTTGAGGACTCCATCATGTTGTATGATGTGGTGTTATAAAATGTGGTAAAGTGTGAT
Organism: Pleurodeles waltl; assembly: GCF_031143425.1. Classification (NCBI taxonomy): domain Eukaryota; kingdom Metazoa; phylum Chordata; class Amphibia; order Caudata; family Salamandridae; genus Pleurodeles; species Pleurodeles waltl. Next base: position 847,432,482 of record NC_090436.1, read on the forward strand.
GTAGTGTGAGTTGGTAGTATTGTGAATGCCAAGGTCTACATATAAAAATAAACACGAACACATGCCTGGTTGCTCCATATGCCAAGATAGGCACTCATTAAACTGTGAGTGATTCCTTGTCCTGTATGGGCAGATGGGCATTCACCATACTATTCTTCACTTGAATCTACCACCTACTGGTGTGTTAAAATGCATAATTGCTTTTTTCTAATTTCGCAAAATTACATGAAAATTATATTACATTATGATAGCAGTTAAAAGCAGTTAAAAGTTTTTTTCCAGTATCTCAAATTAGATTTTTAAGTAAGCAGGCACCTGTGGCATACAAGCAAGACACTGGTTTGAGTAGATAATGTCTTCATTTGAGATATTTTTTTATGTAAACCTGTTTCTCACTGGTATCTAGTGAGACATTTAACAACATACAAGGTGACTGATAAAAGATATGTAAAAGCCGGCCTTGCAAAATTTTGGGGCTTTTAACAAATAATGCTGGTGTAATTAAAGTTTGGCTCAAGCGTACTGCTGCCACATTATGTAGATGATGGATGGGACCTGTAAGTAGTAGAAGGGGGAACTATAAATATACATCTTATTCAGCCACCAGTTGTCACTTCTGGCTAGTGTTGATTTGAATACAGCAGCTCATGTGTAGTTACTCCTAATATGCTTTGCTTAAGTGGGGATCCCTCCTGTTCACAAATGATAATGAGAAAATATTATCATTACTCCTGCACACTTTGATATTTCAAACTTGTAGTCACTTATCTCCTGTTTCTTCACCTTTTCACTGAATTGGTCATGACTGATCCCTCTATGTGATTTCAGCTGGCTCCACTAAAGGGTTATGCCAATTATCAATGTGAAGTGGAAAATCACAAGTATCACACAGGATTTGTAAACTTGTAGTATCAGTATCGGTCTAAATGTTAACCAGTGTCCAAAGTGTGAACCAATATTGAAAGCACCTGAGAACCCACAAACCAGTAGCTGGGGGCAATGGGGGTGCTCCAGGACCCCTGCGGCCCACCATCTCTCTGGATGCACTGATCCTGGCTGCCTAGGAAGCCAGCCATGCTCCTGCCTCAGATGGAGCAGCTGTTTTTGATTTCTGCTTCCAGGCAGGAGCAATGTGTGTTTCTCTGTCTGCAAAAGCGTGGGCAGGGAAACAAACGTCTGCTCCCATGCAGAGGGAGCATTTTCAAAGCCCTAATTTGGGCATTTTGGCCCAGGGGATGGAGACCCTGGGGCTTATTAAGCCTCAGTGCAGGGAACCATTTTGCCCCTTCCCTTTTGTGAAACATTTGCCCCAGGTAATTTGGTCCTTGGGCTCTTTTAGGGTGGGATAGGGAGTCCTTGCACCCCTTCTTGTCTTATTTTACAGAACAATCCTTGGGGGAATGAGGCCTTGTGGTCTCTTTGAGGCTCAGGGACTGAGGCCACTCACATGGGACTGCGTGAAAAAAACTACTTTGTTATAATTTTGGCCATAGGAAGGGTCCCTCCCTCAAAGGGCTAGAGTGAGCAGGATATCCCTACCCTGCCTACTTATATTTTTTTTTAAAAACTATTCAAGTATAGGGTACTAAGTCCTTGGTGTTTTGTAATGACTACTGCAACATTTTCTTTCACGTTGCAGCCAGCCAGTCAGATAGCTTGCTCCCACAAGCTCCTCACTCCAGCAGGACTGAGATGGCACAAGGGGAAAAAGCTACCTTGGCCAACATGGTTGACTCTACTTGTTGAAGTTGAGCTCCTGGGACACCTGAGAAACTCTTTCTAATCCAACTGTACAGATACACAATTATTTTTCTACTTTAATTTCCCCTAAGAAGATTTACATCAAAACACAAAAGTATGCTTTCTGGAACACATTGGTGTAATTCCATTCAGCTCTCTGAGCTGTACACTTTTTAAAAAAAGTAGATGGAAAATGCATGGGGATTTTCCATTTTGGGACTCCCTCCTATTTTCAGTCTCTGCTTGACCGATCACCCTGAAATTTTCCATGAAGAAACTTGGGTTAAACAATCATTTTTTGGAATGTTTTGTGAAAATTTGTCAAAAGCGCCAAAGTTATTACCAAACCAAAAAAGGTATTTCCTTTGTAAACCCCAACCTAACTATAACTATCCAGTGGTGACCACCGCTATATACATCTATGTATTCTATTTTCTTTACACACAGTGGCAGATGTCACTGTCTAGTTAAATGTTAAGCCACAACTTCCATTGGAAACTCATTTTTATTTTTCTAATATCTTTGGTGCAGACTCTTCACAAGCTTTCCAAAAACATTCGTCCACCTTAACTCTGCCCTGGAAAGCTTTGGGGTGATAAGTCAAGCAGGGCTGAATAAATCCATGGTCCTAAAACTGGATTTTCCCATCTAAATTCCATTAGGACGTTTACCAAGTAATGCCGATAGAATACCAAATTAGCCAGACAGCTGGATCTTTACTCATAAAGTGTGTTTACCAAATTACCCAGACAGCAGGATCTTTACTCATAAAGTGTGTTTCTTGTGATTTGGAGTAAATTCATTCAACCATTTTTGAGAAACTGACGTCCAAAATATAGTGATTTCAGGACAGTGTTTCCTGCAGATGTTGTGTAGTACGGCAAGTATGAAAAATAAAGTATTCTAATTTGACAAAAGTGCTCTTTTTCCATCGGTCGTTTCAGTACCACAGGACCAGTATCGGTCCCATGGGACGGAGCAATCTGATTGTCTAGATGCAACATAAATAGAAATGGTGATGCCACAATTTCAGGGCTCACGGACTCAGTCCTTGTGTTGTGAGTGAAAAGAAGATGCATGAGGGCATGATAGGGGATTCTTACCCTTTATCCCTTTGGTGGGATCTCAAGAGACTATCCTTGGGGCCACAATAAAAAACAAATAATGTACTCCTGCAGAATCCTTCATGGCCAAACGTGTGGTACAACTGGACTCTTGCAGGAACTGTGGTACCACAAAGACCATAAACGCAAAAACAAATTAGGCCTGTGTGGTATTGTGGTATCATGGATTCTATTTCAGCGGCAGTACTGTGGGAGTACTGTGGTACTGCAAAAAAAAAGAAAGAAAAAGAAGAAAAACGTGGGGCCACAGTCTGTGAGTGATTGGCCTCCCACAGAACTGCCCATGGATGGTTTGGTGCAGGGCCTGTGGCCAACCCCATACTATGCACCAGCAAAGCCCATGCATGGCAGGGGGGTTGGCATCCCACAGGTTGGTAGAGGCATGACCTGGCCACAAGCCAGAAACTTTGGTCAAATCCTAGCCACCAACTAGTTGGTTGGCTATCAACATAGCAATGTGTACAGGACTCAGCATCCAATCAGTCCCTGCAGCGAAATCCACAGCACATATAGCCTTAAGCTGTGCTGATTGAGGGAGTTGGACAAATATGACTTAAAAACATGGAAATTCACTGAAAATGTTTACTTTATTTTACTTTATGCCAAATAATGAAATTAATGTTAATACATATAATTGAATTTCTTTGAGCTAATGTGTCAATTTCAGAAGCAGTGAGTGACAATCCACGCTCACTGTTGCAAAATGTGTTGTCTGCATTTCATGCACAAACTCAGAGAAGTTCTGAGCTAAATATATATGAACTTTACGTACCCCATATGCATAAAAACAGGAGCTTGGCTCTGCAATGAGCAAGTACAACTGTTCGGTTAAGACCCGGGAACTGCTATTTTAGTCATGGCTCTGGCACAGCTTTGATCTGATGGGTGCCTTACATAGTTGAAGAGCTAATGTTTGGTTTTCACTGCAACTTTAAATTAATATGCTGATTGTTGTTGGAACAGGGTAGCACACACACAAAAAGCAATATAACAATGAAAGGAAACACAACAAAAACATGAGAAAAGTAACAGAAAAACAAACAAAATAACAACACAAACATAACATAATAAGACACAATACAACACATAAATACAATAATATTATAATTAAAGGCAACAACCACAACACAATAACACAATGTAATAATACAACACAAAAATGCAACAGCACCTATTCGACTAATCGCTACCACAAAAAAATTCAACATAGTGTGAAAAAATAATCACACATAACCCGAACATCACTGCAACATGACTTAGAAACACAACTCATAACACAAATGCAACAGATTGATGCAGCAAAATAAGCACCATGCCATAACACAAATCAGCACAGTTGCTCAAAGACACAATAGGAAACAGTAATACAAAAATACACCAGTATACTACACAAAATAGCACACTTGCAAAAGTTGGCATAACCTAACAAACGCACAACCACAACATGCTAACACAAGACAAGAACATGACACTATTGAACAAAATGCAATTGAAAATGCCTGCTGTTTTGTTCCTTTGTACTGATGTACTAGTGTGTTATGTTGTGCTTTGGTGTGGCGTTGGTATAATTTATTGTACTGGTGTGTAGCATTGTTAAGTTCTGTTGCTTTGCAGTTGTTTTCCTATTGTTTTGTTGCATTTTCTTGGTGAGTTCTTTATTGGATTGTATTGCCCTGTATTCTCCTGCTGTTTTTTATATTTGTTGTTGTATTGGTGCTGCATTGTTGCTTTGATATGTACTAAGTCGTTGTGATGTATTGCTTATATTGCTGCATGTTAATATAATATAGTGTTGTGGTGGTTGTGTAATTTTAATGCAATCTGTCTACTTAAATATGCACACACATTTGTTTTGTACATCATTACCTTCAAACATCTACTTTCATACTATGATGTTAAAATGTGTTTGTATTAAGCACTGCATTACTTACCTCCAAGGACATGTAATGCTGCCAACCAAACATGTTTTCTTTTATGGCTCCAGGTGTTTTATTGAATGCCTTTGTAGAACTGTGTCCTTTATTGTAGTTCTAATCCTTAAAAGTTTAAATCCTATAAGGATACAAGAGTCTTTCACACCTCCATGTTCATTAAATTGACTACTATTTTTTGGATTAAAGCAACTATTGAAATATAAAAGACTTAGGGGCATATTTATACTCTGTTTGCGCCGGAATTGTGTAGTTTTTTTTTACGCAATTCCGACGCAAAACGAACTCCATATTTATACTTTGGCATTAGACGCATCTAGCGCCAAAGTCCATGGAGTTTGCGTAAATTTTTAGCGTGGACACCTACTTTGCGTTAATGATATGCAAGGTAGACGTTCCCGTCTAAAAAAGTGATTTCGAGGCATGTGCGCCGTATTTACACTCCCGGGCAAAAATGTCGCCCGGGAGTGGGCAGGTAAAAAAAAATTACGTCCAGCCGCTTTTGCGTCGTTTTTTAGCGCCTGGTCAGGGCAGGCGTTAAGGGACCTGTGGGCTCGGAAGGAGCCCAGAGGTGCCCTCCCATGCCCCCAGGGACCCCCCCTGTCACCCTTGCCCACCCCAGGAGGACGCCTAAGGATGGAGGGACCCATCCCAGGGAACATAAGGTAAGTTCAGGTAAGTATTAATTTTTTGTTTTTTTGTGGCATAGGGGGGCCTGATTTGTGCCCCCCTATATGCCACTATGCCCAATGACCATGCCCAGGGGACATAAGTCCCCTGGGCATGGCCATTGGGCAAGGGGGCATGACTCCTGTCTTTTCTAAGACAGGAGTCATTTCAATGGGGGTTGGGAGTCGAAACAAATGGCGCAAATCGGGTTGCCGAAGCTCCATGTTCCCCTACGCCGGCGCTGCCTGGTGTACGTCATTTTTTTTTACGCACACCAGGCAGCGCCGCCGGCTAACGCTGGCTAACGCCGGCTAACGTCATTGAATAAATACGGCGCCCGCATGGCGCTTCAGAATGGCGTTAGATTTTTTGACGCACAACTGCGTTGGCGCAGTTGTGCGTCGAAAAGTATAAATATGGCCCTCAGGCCCATATTTATACTTTTTTAGCGCTGCGTTTGCACTGCTTTTTGACGCGACGCAAACGTACAAAATACAAATGCATTTTGTAAGTTTGCGCCGCTTTTGTGTCAAAAAGCGGCGCAAATGCGGCGCTAAAAAAGTATAAATATGGGCCTAAAACTGAAAAAAATGTGAAAAAAAGTCCTAACCATTAGTATTTTCTTTGAATTTCACTTGATTCATCACTAATTCTTAACTTTCATTAATTTATTGGTCACGTTTCAAAGCCAAAAGACAATATGGAACACCTATTGACACTACTCTGTTCTTGATATGTGTTTGATTGTTACATTGGATTTTATGAGTGCCACCACAAAGTACTCTGGCATGTCAAACCAATCAGTCATTGATTCTTGATAGCCTTGTGCATATTATGCTGAGCACTCCACATTGCTAATATTTGTTCTTGCAGCCCCATGCAAAATCCTTTGAAAGTTACATCACATGCTTGAACTGTCTAAAATGTGATTTAAGCAATGTCATTTACAGCCTTTACTGAAACATCATATTTAGCCAAACTGTACAATTCTGATGCTTAATGCTTTTTGCTCAATGATGCGCTTCTTCAAGAACAATTGTAATGAAAATAAAGAACACAAACCTGTTTCATTGAAGAAATCGTGCTTACTCTCCAGGTTGAGAGACTATTTAACCCCTTCGCTGCCAGGCCTTTTCCCCCTCCTGTGCCGAGCCTTTTTTTGGCTATTTGGGGCAGTTCGCGCTTAGGCCCTCATAACTTTTTGTTCACATAAGCTACCCACGCCAAATTTGCTTCCTTTTTTTTCAAACATCCTAGGGATTCTAGAGGTAACCAGACTTTGTGGGTTCCCCAGAAGGAGGCCAAGAAATTAGCTAAAATACAGTAAAAATTTCCTTTTTTTCAAACAAATGGGGAAAAGGGGCTGCAGAAGAAGGCTTGTGTTTTTTTTCCCTGAAAAAGGCATCAACAAAGGGTTTGCAGTGCTAAAATCACCAGCTTCCCAGCTTTCAGGAACAGGCTTACTTGAATCAGAAAACCCAATTTTTCAACACAATTTTGGCATTTTACTGGGACATACCCCATTTTTACGATTTTTTGTGCTTTCAGCCTCCTTCCAGTCAGTGACAGAAATGGGCATGAAACCAATGCTGGATCCCAGAAACCGCAACATTTCTGAAAAGTAGACAAAATTCTGAATTCAGCAAGGGGTGATTTGTGTAGATCCTACAAGGGTTTCCTACAGAAAATAACAACTGAAAAAGAAAAATATTGAAATTGAGGTGAAAAAAACATCAATTTTTCTCTACGTTTTACTCTGTAACTTTTCCCTACAATGTCAGATTTTCGAAAGCAATATACTGTTACGTCTGCTGGACTCCTCTGGTTGCGGAGATATACAGGGCTTGTAGGTTCATCAAGAACCCTAGGTACCCAGAGCCAATAAATGAGCTGCACCCTGCAGTGCATTTTCATTCTATACCGGGTATACAGCAATTCATTTGCTGAAATATAAAGAGTGAAAAATAGCTATCAAGAAAACCTTTGTATTTCCAAAAAGGGCACAAGATAAGGGCCCATATTTATACTTTTTGACGCAAAACTGCGCTAACGCAGTTTTGCGCCCAAAAAATTAGCGCCGGCTAACGCCATTCTGAAGCGCCATGCGGGCGCCGTATTTATTGAATGGCGTTAGCCGGCGTTAGCCGACCGGCGCTGCCAGGTGTGCGTGAAAAAAAACGACATACACCAGGCAGCGCCGGCGTAGGGAAAAATGGCGTTTGGGCGTCCCAAAATGGGGCAAGTCAGGCTGAAGCAAAAAAATCGTCTTAATCCAATTTGCGCCATTTTTTGTGTGCGCCCAGACGCCATTAACATGACTCCTGTCTTAGCAAAGACAGGAGTCATGCCCCCTTGCCCAATGGCCATGCCCAGGTGACTTGTGTCCCCTGGGCATGGTCATTGGGCATAGTGGCATGTAGGGGGGCACAAATCAGGCCCCCCTATGCCACAAAAAAATAAAAAATAAATACTTACCACAACTTACCTTTTCTTCCCTGGGATGGGTCCCTCCATCCTTGGGTGTCCTCCTGGGGTGGGCAAGGGTGGCAGGGGGTGTCCCTGGGGGCAGGGGAGGGCACCTCTGGGCTCATTCTGAGCACACAGGTCCCTTAACGCCTGCCCTGATCCAGGCATTAAAAAGAGGCGCAAATGCGGGTTTTTTTGCCCCGCCCACTCCCGGGCGTGATATTTGCCCGGGAGTATAAATACCACGCACATGCCTGGGAGTCATTTTTTAAGACGGGAACGCCTACCTTGCATCTCATTAACGCAAGGAAGGTGTTCACGCAAAAAAATTACGCTAACTCCATGAACTTTGGCGCTAGACGCGTCTAACGCCAAAGTATAAATATGGAGTTAGTTTTGTGTCGAATTTGCGTCGAAAAAAACGACGCAAATTCGGTGCAAACGGAGTATAAATATCCCCAAGGTGTTGAGCAGCAGTGGTTATTTGCACATCTCTGAATTCCGGGGTGACCATACTAGCATGTGAATTACAAGGCATTTCTCAAATAGATGTCTTTTTTACACACTCTCTTATATTTGGAAGGAACAAATGTAGAGAAAGACAAGGGGCAATAACACTTGTTTTGCTAATCTATGTCCCCCCAAGTCTCCCGATAAAAATGATTCCTCACTTGTGTGGGTAGGCCTAGCACCCGCGACAGGAAATGCCCCAAAACACAACCTGGACACATCACATTTTTTGAGAGAAAACAGAGGTGTTTTTTGCAAAGTGCCTACCTGTAGATTTTGGTCTCTAGCTCAGCCGGCACCTAGGGAAACCTACCAAACCTGTGCATTTTTTAAAACTAGAGACCTAGGGGAATCCAAGATGGGGTGACTTGTGGGGCTCTGACCAGGTTCTGTTACCCAGAATCCTTTGCAAACCTCAAAACTTGGCTAAAAAAACACATTTTCCTCACATTTCGGTGACAGCAAGTTCTAAAATCTGAGAGGAGCCACAAATTTCCTTCCACCCAGCGTTCCCCCAAGTCTCCCGATAAAAATGATACCTCACTTGTGTGGGTAGGCCTAGTGCCCGTGACAGGAAACGCCCCAAAACACAACGTGGACACATCACATTTTTTTAAAGAAAACAAGGGTGTTTTTTGCAAAGTGCCTACCTGTGGATTTTGGCCTCTAGCTCAGCTGGCCCTGGGGGGCAGAAATGGCCTAAAATAAATTCGTCCCCGATACCCCCAACCCCCTCCGGGAGTGACCCTTGCCTACGGGGTCGCTCCCCCTGCGTGACATTGGCGCCAAAAAAAAAAATCCCCGGTGTCTAGTGGTTACTGCTCCCTTGGGGGCAGATTGACCTAAAATCGGCCAATCTGCCCCCAAGGGGGGCAGAAATGGTCTAAATACAATTTGCCCCCCAGGGCAGCGACCCTTGCCTAATGGGTTGCTCCCCATCTCTAAAAACAACAAAAAAAAAAAAACACAAAAAAACAATTTGCCCTGGCGCCTAGAGGTTTCTGCCCCCCCTGGGGGCAGATCGACCTCATAACAATAGGCCGATCTGCCCCCGGGGGGCAGAAATGGCCTTAAATAAATTTTCCCCCCCACACCCAGAACTCCCACTGAGAGCAACCCTTTCCTACGGGGTCGCTCCCCTTGCGTGACATTGTCGCCAAAAAAATAATCCCCGGTGCCTAGTGGTTTCTGTCCCCTTGGGGGCAGATTGACCTAAAATCGGCCAATCTGCCCCCAAGGGGGGCAGAAATGGTCTAAATACAACTTGCCCCCCAGGGGAGCGACCCTTGCCTAATTTGTCGCTCCCCATCTCTAAAAAAACAAACAAAAAAAAAAAACACACAAAAAAAATTTGCCCTGGCGCCTAGAGGTTTCTGCCCGGGGGGGGCAGAAATGGCCTAAAATAAATTTGCCCCCCCCCCCGGGGAGCGACTGTTGCCTTCAAGGTCGCTCCCCTTGCGTGACGGGGAGATCAGCCTAATCAAAATAGGCTGATCTACCCCCCAGGGGGGGCAGAAATGGCTTAAAATAATTCTCCCCCCCAGGGACCCTTGCCTAAGGGGACGCTCCCCTTGCGTGAAATTCACTTAAAAAAAAACCTCCCTGGTGTTGGCCTCATCAAAATAGGGCAATCTGCCCCCAAGGGGGGCAGAAATGACCTAAATATAATTTGCCCCCTAGGAGAGCGACCCTTGCCTAAGGGGTCGCTCCCCACCTAAAAAAGAACCAAAACTAAACAAAAAGAAAAAAATGAAAAAAATGATCCCTAGTGCCTAGAGGTGGGGGCAGAAAAAGGCCTTCCCAAAAAAATGCCCCCCCGGGAGCGACCCTTGCCCAAGGGGTCGCTCCCTTATGTCCATTTCCAAAAAAAACAAAAATCCCTGGTGTCTAGTGATGTTTCAAAAGCCAGATTGCAAGCAATCCGGCTTTTGAAACCCTGGGAGAGACTTCAAAGGGAAGGAAATACATTTCCTTCCCTTTGAAACCTCTACGGGCCTCCCCCACGTGATTGAAAGAGAAATGCTGAGCATTTCTCTTTCAGCAGAAGCAGAAGGAAGCAGAGCTTCCAGCGCGATGGGGGAGACCCTGTGACAAATCAGCGCGCGCTCGCGTGCTGACATCACAGGGGGGGTGGGGGGTCGGGGGTGGAAGGGGAAGGGCTTCCCCTTCCATCCTTGACTTGGGGGGGTGGGGGGAAGCACACAGAGGGAGCGAGAGCGCTCCCTCTGGGCTGTGTGCCGAGGACGTACTGGTTACGTCCTCGGCACAGCAGCACTGTGCTGAAGGACGTAACCACTACGTCCTCAGCACAGAAGGGGTTAATATCCTCACAGTTAATCAAAAAGTCAATAAAAACTAAAAACTATGTTATTTAAAAACACATTTCAAAAGACTCACTTAATTGTTTCATTCACTATTAAAAGAATCTATTTAATGAGTCACTCCTTCAGGTTAATCAATAATAATACTGCAAGTGAGTTAACTACTAAGCAGTCCTGGTCCAATATGAATTACAGTGCATTTTTCCAGTTCCTGTTTTGATTTTATATCACTTTGGCATCAAATGCATTTCAGGCATTACATTGCCATTTCTTCAATGACTTAAATTAAGAATACATACTTTTATTGTTCATTTATTATGTAGTGTTTCTCACCTTACGATCCACATCCTTCAGGCATATGTCCCGTATTGACTGAATAAAAAAGAACTATTGAGAGAGGGGACTGAATAGATTGGAAAACATTTCTACTGGAATCAAATCCCATTGTTTGGGAAATTGGTGCAGAGAAGGCATATTTACTATGCCTAAAACCCCCAGTACATTGGTCCTGAGAAAAGGCAAAATAGAAATTGATTTCCTAAACCAATTTAGAAAAAGAGAGAACAATGCAATAAGCAGAAAACAGTAAATTAATTGATATCATATGAGGAATGTGGAAACATGCATTTTTGAAGTTTTAAGACAAAACATGCCTGGAACACTTAAAGCATCAATTTAAGGTTCTGGTTGACCAGGACTTTGGTGTGACTTCAGGCTGATCATAATGGAATAAAGATCAGAGACATAAGGCAGGTCAAAACATGGACTTTGTCGTTCAAAGATTTCCAGTAACACAATATCCAAGGCTGTAGCTTGCTAGGGGCATTTGAAGTCAAAGATGTTATTGTCAAGCTCCAGCTGAAGACAATAATTTTAAGGCCAAATGCTCTGAGAAGAACAGAGCTGTTGAGGTTACTGAAATAGATCAGATGACTCACACCATTACAAGATTTTTTCTTGAAACATAGGCCCTCATTATGACATTGGCGGTAAATCCCACTTACCGCCACGCTGACTGAGCAAACTTACCGCTTCAGCAGCAGATATCCGTCAACCATATTATGAGACACGCACACACCAATCTGTCACTATTCAGCCACATACACAATTCCACTAGTTCAAAGGTCAGTGATAGAGTGGTGGTATCAAAACCCACACTGTTACGCCAACAAAACAACGCCCATCACATTATGACCCAAGAATCACCACGGCAGACAATCAATGGCGGTAAACCATTAACGGTACATACCGCCGCTCTCAAAATACACACACTGAAACAAAACAACACCACATTGGACAATTCAAACATCACACACCAGACGACCATACACACACCACACCCACACCACTATAAAACACACACCCACATAACCCACAACCCTTTAGGACTACAAACCATTGGCACGAGAAAGAAACCACGAACACAGACAAAACCAGAGCCACACACTACCTACACCTATACACCACCCACTCATCACACACCACAACACATCACCCTACACACCCTTACCTACACACCTCACACAACACCCATGGCACCACAAAGACACCCCTGATTCTCAGAGGAAGAGCTAAGATCCATGGTGGAGGAAATCATCAGGGTAGAGCCACAGCTATTGGAGCACAGGTGCAGCAGATATCTATAGCTAAGAAGATGGAGCCATGGCGGAGAATCGTGGACAAGGTCAATGCCGTGGGACAGCACCCAAGAACTAGGGATGACATCAGGAAGAGGTGAAACGACCTATGGGGGAAGGTACATTCCATTGTCGCAAGACACCAACTCCCTGTACAGAGGACTGGCGGTGGACCCCCACCCCCTCCCCCACAACTAACAACATGGGAGGAGCAAGTCTTGGCAATCATGCATCCTGAGGGCCTGGCTGGAGTAGAAGGAGGACTGGACTCTGGTAAGTCAACTATCTACTACTACTACTCCCCTACCTGCGTGCCATCACATACCTCCACCCTCACCATCGCTTCCATCACTCCACCACTTCCCACATGCACCACCATCACATCTCACTCATCCCAATGAGAAGCCCTGCATGCCAAATCAATGCTTGGACACTACTCACAGACGTTCATGGGCACCTATCACTAAAGCATGCACACTAGAGAGAATCAGCTATCCCACCACATACCAACGTACACAAGTGAAAGCTGCCAGAGCAAATACAAACAAAGAGGACAAGCCACAGATGCACAATATGCCAGACACAGATATAATAACACAGCATTTACATCACCACAGGTACCCCAGCCAATGTCAGCAGAGAGGAGGATGCCAGCAATATCCAGTACCCCCACAAAAGAGGCCCACAGTGATGACAGCAACTCTGGACCTCAGGATCTGGATGACCAACCTGGCCCCTCAGGGACCTCTGGACAGCTGGTTACCCATGCCCAGTCACACACCACCACAGAGCCTCACCCATCAGAAAACACCACCACAGAACCCACCCACTGTACCTATACCTCTGTCCCCAGGACACATCATTCAGCAGTGTGTCCACCTCTACAGGGACCCCAGGGCACACCTCATACCCAAGATAATCAGGGACCTGTGGTCAGTGGCAGTGGGCACACGGTTCAGGGGACAGAGATACATGACAACAGGGAAACTGGGAGGAGTGCTGTGCGCCAGGGGGAGGACAGGCCCTGGGAACCAATTCTCCAGGAGGCACTTGCAGAGATCCTGGGAGTATATCAACTTTCCCGGGACACAATCGGCAGATTCTGGACAATGTGTAGGAGAACAGGCGGCTGCAGGAGGGACAGTACCAGGGGATCAGGGAGGACTTGCAGGCTATCAACAACTCCCTGGTCTCCATAGAAGGGGTGCTGGCAGACATGGCCAATATTATGAGGGAGGCAGTCTCACAACAGCTGGCCCCTGCCACTAGCAAGACACCTGAACTGCCTTCCACCTCCGCTGCTGCTAGTGGACAGGAGGCCTCACCACAGGACCAACAGGCCACCAGCACCCCTCCCCTGCAAAAGGAGAACCGCCCCGCAAAAGTTCCCTGGAATCCAGACTGAAGCCAGAGACACTTGCCAAGACCTCGGACAGGAAATGAGCTTCTCCTGATTGTCCCCCTTGTGTCCCACACAGTCACCCTGCCCACCTTGAACTGCCATTGCTCCCCTTCCTATGTCCCCTTGAACAACACATATGTGCTACAAATAGACTGGAACAATACCCTGGACTTTCCTCCATCATCACCTTATCCCATTGCACTTGCCCCTCTTTTTCTTAGCACTTCAATAAACACACTTGGAAAAAATAGATGAATGGAGTATGTCAAATGTTTCAAATATGTATTCATTTAACCAGGTTCAAACAATGCAATTCAACTGTACAGTAAATGAGCATATGTTAATGACCTGTAGCTGGCTGCAGTGATCACACTAGGAACTATTGTGAGGCACCAACATCTGTGAAATCAATTGCCTAGGGGTACAGTAAGTGGGCATAGAAGTGGGAAATAACAGCATGCCAGTGCCACTGAAATGAAATATAATTATAATGAAATGTGAAGTAACACTGTCTTACCTGTGTGTCATTGGAAGTACTGTCTGATGACTGCTGTTCTGTTGTCCTCATCCTCATCCTCTGCCTCCTCATCCTCACTTTCCACAGGGTCCACTGCTGCCACAAGGGCATCCCCCGCCTCCTCCTCTTGCAGAAAAGGCACATAGCGTCTCAGGGCAAGGTTGTGCAACATGCAGCATGCCAATATTATCTGTCAGACCTACTTGGGTGAGTAGCACAGGGATCCACCTGTCAGATGGAGGCACTGGAACCTGGCCTTCAGGAGGCCAAAGGTCCGTTCTATAATCCTTCTGGTTTGCCCATGTGCCTCACTGTGACATTCTCCCCTTGTCTTGGCATTCCTCACAGGAGTCAGCAGTCAAGATAGGTTGGGTTAACCAGAGTCACCTGAAAATATTGAGGGACAACATTTAGCCACACACTATCCCATATGGCCCACACCATACCCATACACCAACATATACTGGGTGGGGACCAGGGCTCATCTATTAGACACACCCTGTGCATCTGTAGTTGGCCCATCACATTTGGAATGCTGCTGTTCCTTAGGACAAGGGCATCAGGCACCGACCCAGGATACTTAGCATTGATGTGGGAGATATACTGGTCTGCCAAGCACACCATCTGTACATTCATAGAGTGGAAACTCTTACGATTTCTGTACACCTGTTCATTCTGATGGTGGGGACAAATGCAATACGTGTTCCATCAATTACCCCTATTTTGTTGGGGATATGTCCCATTCCATAGAACTCAGCCTTCATTGTGGCCAAATTTTCTACCTGGGGAAATACGATGTAGCTGCACATGTGTCTAATCAGGGCAGACAACATTCTTTTCAGCACTATTGAGAACATTGGCTGTGACATTCCTGCTGCCAAGCCCACTGTCACTTGGAAAGAACCAGTTGCCAGGAAATGGAGCACAGATAGAACTTGCACAAGAGGTGGGATCCCAGTGGGGTGATGGATAGCAGATATCAGGTCAGGCTCCAATTTGACACACAATCTGTGATTGTGGCCCTGTCAAGTCTATAGGTGAGGATAATGTGCCTTTCCTCCAGTGTTGCCAAATCCACCAGGGGTCTGTACACAGGGGTATGTCTCTATCTCCTATTCATCTGCAGCGGTAGCAATCTATGGGGCAAAAGAGTGAGGAGCCGGGCACAAACTGAACAATCGGGCTACAACTGATCATTGCATGCTGTTAATTTGTAATGGGTCAGTGTGAATTGTCCGGTATGTCCAAACTTAAACAGTGACGCACCAATTATGCAGGGTTTGCCAACCTACCCTAAAATGGCATCCGCCTGTCCTATGTGGAGGGACAGGTGGAAGTGAGGTCATTCCGCTGACGTTGTGCACCATTGCAGGAGGCGGTCGGGAACGGCCGTGCAACTCCACATTGGATTACATTTGGTCCTATGTGTTACAGTGGCCAATGGTGATCTACGCCAGCGGTGACGGTATGCACCGGCGTGGACGTGACCACCATTTTCTAGCATATTCCTTACTTGCTACCTGATCTTCAACAGGAGAGGAACTACACTGCATGTGCTGCTGTGGCCTGTGTCTGGGACCTACCATGGCACGCGTGACTGGGGAAAGGGCCCCTTGCATTCAATTTGGTCGAGTTGGAGAGACTAGTGGATGGGGTCCTACCCCAGTACTGACTGCTGTATGGGACTCCAGACCAACAGGTGAGTACAGTGTGGGCACGATGTATGTGGCATGAATGGAGTGGTGTGTGGGAAGTCCTCGTGTGAGGGGGGAGGTGGATGTCCTCTGGGTGGCATATTGGTTGTGTGCTCACCCATATGTGTGCAAATTGTGATGTGAAGGGGAATGGTGGGCCATAAGTGTAACAGGCAGGACTGTCTGACTGATACTATTTTCCTGTCGGTATTGCCTCTGCAGGTCGGCGCCCATCAAAAGAAGGGTATATGGCATGCCATAGTCAAGGACATGCAGACCATAGGGGTCTACAGCAAGCGGAGAACCCACTGTCCGAAATGGTGGGAGTACTTGAGAACCTGGGCACGGAAGATGGTGGAGGCCCAGCTGGGGATGGCCTCCCAATGAGGAAGGGGTGCCTGTCGAACCCTGACCCCCCTGATGGGCTGCATGCTAGCAGTGGCCTATCCAGAGCTGGATGGGCGCTCGAGGGCATCACAGCAGCCACAAGGGGGCGAGTACAGTGCCCATCATTACTACTAACGACTGGTGGGATGGTATCCGGGTGGTGGATGTGTGTCAGTGAGTTCCCCTAGGTCATGCCTGACATTGGTGGCTAGGGTCTTGAAGGAATAGTCCTGCTACCTAGCTTGTAGGTATCCACTACTGGTCAGGGCTGCGTGGGTCCCAGGTGTGCTGGATTTGGTGGTGTGTGGCCCTCCCTATGCCTTGATGGCTAGCAATATCACTGGTAGTGCAATGCATAGTGCGCAGGCCTGTTCTCTGTGTGTGATGGTGCTGTGTACGCCAACCATGGTGTTGGTGCAGCCATTGAACAAGTGTATCCTTTGTCTCCCCCCGTTCTTGTGTAGTCATCCTGTCCTTATGTGCATTAGCATCAACTGGCAGAGGAGCAGAGGCACCGGCGACAGAGGGAACTGCATCCCACAGGACCCAGGAGGCAGAGTCCACCGATGCTGAGGGCACCAGTGGGACAGAGGGCGAGGGGAGCACCACAGCAGAGACAGGAGGGGACAATTCTGACAGTGATACCTCCTCTGATGGAAGCTCCGTAGTAATGGCGGACACCTCTGTGGTCACCCCAACTACAGGTACAGCCACCACCTCTGTACCAGCACCGCCCTCCCAGCAGCCCTTCAGCAAGTTTCCTGTGCACCCTCACCCAGGAGGGTGGGCATCTCCTTTGCCCCAGGCACCTCAGGCCCTGCCCCAGTTAGCCCTGCTACCTTGAGTGACGAGGCTATTGACCTCCTGAGATCCATCTCTGTTAGGAAGTCAACAATTGTGAATGCCATCCAGGGGCTGGCAGCCCAGATGCAACAGACTGATGCATTCCTGGAGGGCATTCACACTGGACTGGCAGCCCAACAGAGAGGGTCAATTGAGGGTCTGGCCTCCTCTCTGACAGCAGCCATTGTCCCTGTTTCCACCCTCCCCGCTCCAACTTCCTCTTCGCAATCCCAATCTCCTCATCCCCAACCTATAGCGAGCACACCGGCAGACGAGCATACACTCAAGACAACGCACAAGAATGGTTCAGTCAAACTCAAGCACCACACTTCATCCCACAGACACTCACACAAACACCATTCACTATTTCCATTGTGTCCCCCTCCTCCTCCACCTTCACCTCCCTCACAGTTCCATGTACACTCACACCTGCAAGTGCTACACCACCATCCACTACCAGCATCACCACCACACATAGCAGAACACACACCTCACTGGCAGACACCTCCTCAACAGTCATGCACACGTCCCCTGTGTCCTCTCCCACTGTGTCTGTCCCCCCAAGGTGCACAGACGCAAGCTCTCAGACACCCAACAGCCATCCACCTCACAACAGCATCCAGCCCATGCACCTGCACCCAACATCAGCAGACAGACACCTCCTAAAACCACTCCCTCTTCCTCCACCCCGAACCTTCTCCCTCTTCCCGCCCCAGTGTCCCTAAAAAACTTTTCCTATCCACCATTGACCTCTTCCCTACCCCTACCCCCCATCCTGCACGTCTGGCCAGGGTGGCAAAAACCCAGCCAAGCACCTCAGCCACCCAGTCAATGGGCCCAGTCATCACAATACCACTTGTGGCAGGAAAGGAACCAAGGCACATGTCCTGAGGGTGAAGGAGCCTGCACCAGACAGCCTCAAGGGAAAGGAGCCTTCCCCAGCTGCTGCCAGGAAGACTAAGGAGCCTGCCCCAGCTGCTGCCAGGAAGAGCAAGGAGTCTGCCTCAGCTGCTGCCAGGAAGAGCAAGGAGCCTGCCCCAGCTGCTGCCAGGAAGACTAAGGAGCCTGCCCCAGCTGCTGCCAAGAAGACTAAGGAGTCTGCCCCAGCTGCTGCCAGCAAGAGCAAGGAGCCTGTAGCAGCAGGCAGGAAGAGCAAGAGGCAGCAGCACCACCACCACCACTGAACAGCTGTCCAAGGCTGCAGGGGATGGGAAGGAGCTTCCCCCCACCAACAGCTGCAGCAGCACCACCACCACCACTGAGCAGCTGTCACCGCCGGCGGACGGTATGCAGTCCTGCCTCCATGGGCTGCTGTGCGGCCTGCCCCCTGCAAATCCAGTGGGTATGACACCCACCTGAGAGACTGTGACCTTGCACTCCCCAGGACCAAGTACAGGGCATGTTGCCCCCTCCAGAGCATGTGGACAAGTCACCCACTTGAGAGACTGTGGCCTTTCAGTCCCCAGGACCAAGCACAGGGCATTTTGCTCCCTCCAGAGCATGTGGGCAAGTCACCCACTTTAGAGACTGTGGCCTTGCACTCCCCAGGACCACGCATAAGGCATGTTACCCCCTCCAGAGCATGTGGGCGAGTCACCCACTTGAGAGACTGTGGCCTTGCACTCCCCAGGACAAAGCAATGGGCATGTTGCCCCCTCCAGATCCAGTGGTATTGTTCCATCTCCCGGCTGAGGTGGCCCCCCGTCCCTCGTCCCTCTGAGGTGCCTGCCTATTTCCAAACAGTTGCCCCTGCACTGTTCACTCCATGTTGAGGCAGGTGCCATGTGTGGCCTTGGATTTTGGCTTGTGGCCATGTGGACAACGGACATTGTGGACTGGGCTGTGTCCCTTTATATGTATATGTATATGTATATATCTATTATGTTGCCTCAATTATTTATCTTGATGTGTTGTTTTCATTACATTCACTTTTTCTAAAACGTTTTGCATTGCATTATTCATCCGAGGTATGGGGTAAACATGTTTTATTAATTCAGCTGATTGTGTGTGCAGTGTTGGGGGGGTGTTGTGCGTGTGTGTGTCACTCTCTTTTTCCTCCCTCCCTCCCTTGTGTGCTAGGCAGATGTACTCACCGCCATCGTCTTCGCCGTCATTGGTGTTCATGGTGGAGCAGCACTTAGAAGACCATGGGGAAGACATGCAGCTTGGGCTCCATGGTGGCCTGGTTATTCCCTGTGTCTCCAATGGTGAGTCCTTTCCCTTCTGAGCTCAGTTTCCTCCAGGCTTTTGATGTTGTTGGTTCCGCCTCGGAAAAGGTGGCGGTTTCCAGGGTCTAAATATGGTGGGCGGAACTTTGACTTCTGCCTGGCTGTAGGCGGCTATCGCCATGGTGGCTGTTGTTTTGACCCTGGCGGTCGGTGTGGTACATTGGCTGTCTATCGCAGATAACACCACCATGGTCATAATTTGGCTGTAATTACAGCTGGCCTGTTGGCGATATTACTGCCACTTTTACACCAACCACCAGGGTCGTAATGAGGGCCATAGTCACTTTTTCACATCTCAAATTCATCGATATGGTTAATACTGGAAACTGCAGCTGGGCAGGACGACACAGGTTCAGATACCAGTACCAAGAGGGCCTTCCAGGTGTGTTTTTAGCACCGAAAAAAGATCTAAGCAAGACTACCTAGGCTAGTTGCACAACTAGGGTACAGCCTCTTGGACAAACTTCAAGACCTTTTTGCAGTCCTCCAAAGTTACAAAATAATTGTGTCCCACTTTTCTCCACTGCTGGTAAAGTTCCTCTGGTCACTGCTGCAGCTAATATGAACTCAAGGCATGTTTCCAGGGTTCAGTCAGTCCCAGTGATCAGATGCTCCAAATCGGGAAGACAACCACTTGACCACTGAAGAGCACTTGTATTTTTTAGATGTCAGCAGGAGGCAGGGGGTCTTTGGGTTGTCTTTCTTCTAGCTCGGTGTCCCTTTTCATGTCTAGTACCCAAACGGACCCCACTAACAGTAATTATTTGGTGGAGAAATACCATCATTTTTTTAAAAGGCCGCGTAAGGAGGGCCTCAGTCTTAAACATGAGGCACAAATTATGGATTTAGCTTCCATCTAAGACACATGAAATCAGAGACTAGGGTCAACTTTTACCGGGTGAGTTAAAGTATCCACCAGTCAGCAGCCTCTTCCATCAACAGATAACATGAGGATGAATTTCTGAACAAGATGCAACAGTCATTACCTGATATATCTGAATAGAATGAGGTGTTTTATTTATCAAAACTATGTCATTTTGTAGTTGAAAAAACGTCAGCCTTTCAATTTTCTTGAAATGAACTGCTAAGAATCTGTCAACATCTTATTCTTCTGAATATGAGGAAATTAGTTCCAATGGGTACCAGAAAATTATATAGTGAATGACCCCGCGACCCGCCATTCACAATCAAAAGTGAAGGTAAAATAAAATTATTACAAAATCTGTATTTCAAGAGATAAGCAGTTTATTTTCCGATGGGCATTTGCCACGCTTCGCACGCGTCTTAATTGCAGATGTTCTGAAACTAGAGTACATTTCTACGATCTACTATTTATCAGCGTTTGCCTTGACTTTGACTTGTAACTAATTAGCACCCAGTTTCTCAGCTAGAAGTGCTTGTTTTCAAACAAAGGCTAGGGATCATTTGTAAACAAACTTAATACAGAGTTTGGCTTTCATTCAGGAATTGGTGTTGATGAGTTCATTATCGTTTCTGCAACGGCAATTACGCCAGACAAAGCTTTGCAATGCCATTCACACCTTTGCAGTGCTCCGTCAACACTAGCAAGGTAATTCATTTGATTACATATATATTTTAAGTTTTAAAATACCTGTCAATATCTTTAAATCAACCCAACAGTACAAAGCCCGAAAAGATGATAGTAGTTATTTCACGATACGCACATTTTTTAATTAGTCATTTACAAACTCTATACAGGTTGGTAACTCATGCAATAAAATGATATTACTGCCACTTTTACACCAACCACCAGGGTCGTAATGAGGGCCATAGTCACTTTTTCACATCTCAAATTCATCGATATGGTTAATACTGGAAACTGCAGCTGGGCAGGACGACACAGGTTCAGATACCAGTACCAAGAGGGCCTTCCAGGTGTGTTTTTAGCACCGAAAAAAGATCTAAGCAAGACTACCTAGGCTAGTTGCACAACTAGGGTACAGCCTCTTGGACAAACTTCAAGACCTTTTTGCAGTCCTCCAAAGTTACAAAATAATTGTGTCCCACTTTTCTCCACTGCTGGTAAAGTTCCTCTGGTCACTGCTGCAGCTAATATGAACTCAAGGCATGTTTCCAGGGTTCAGTCAGTCCCAGTGATCAGATGCTCCAAATCGGGAAGACAACCACTTGACCACTGAAGAGCACTTGTATTTTTTAGATGTCAGCAGGAGGCAGGGGGTCTTTGGGTTGTCTTTCTTCTAGCTCGGTGTCCCTTTTCATGTCTAGTATTCCCAAGTACAGGAACGTTCTAGTGATGTGGCAGTCATATCCAGGTCCCTAGGTAGTTAATTAAGATTTTTTGGGGCTCAATCTTGTATGCTTTATAGCTCAATGTTCACTTTCTTTGCAGAACTTTCTCTTTGCTTTTCTATAAAAAAAAATCCAAAAGCCCTACATCTAAAATGGCTAACGCCTTCTTCCATGAGATGGCCCTCTGGTACTTACTAAACCACCCTCCTATTTGGGTGAGGTCTACTCTCTCTCTCTCACTACAGCCAACATATGGCATTTGACTTCTTTGACACTGGTGCATTTTCTGCACCATCTACTGTAGCCTTACTGGAACATCAAATACACAAATGAGATAAATCCTGTCTGCAGTACATGCTGTCCGGTAGAAGCACAGGCACTATACTATTGTTTAGTAGCTGAATATTGCACTGTAACCTACTAAAATAGGCAAGACAATTGGGGGGACCACAGCAACACTAATGTTCTTTCTTATAGCCGGAATTATGAGTGGCTTATACATTCTAATGGGGCCAGTGCCTGGAATGACTAGGCCCACTGAAATTATAGGTTTTGATTTTTCGCACTTATATGTGAACTGCTGAAAGTGTGAAAATCTGAGGAAAATCATTACCGAATCAAACAGGAAACACAGATCCATCCATTTTATTTCCCAAAAACATGTAATTCTCATTATTCTGTGCCTTGGGTATTAAACGGACCCCACTAACAGTAATTATTTGGTGGAGAAATACCATCATTTTTTTAAAAGGCCGCGTAAGGAGGGCCTCAGTCTTAAACATGAGGCACAAATTATGGATTTAGCTTCCATCTAAGACAAATGAAATCAGAGACTAGGGTCAACTTTTACCGGGTGAGTTAAAGTATCCACCAGTCAGCAGCCTCTTCCATCAACAGATAACATGAGGATGAATTTCTGAACAAGATGCAACAGTCATTACCTGATATATCTGAATAGAATGAGGTGTTTTATTTATCAAAACTATGTCATTTTGTAGTTGAAAAAACGTCAGCCTTTCAATTTTCTTGAAATGAACTGCTAAGAATCTGTCAACATCTTATTCTTCTGAATATGAGGAAATTAGTTCCAATGGGTACCAGAAAATTATATAGTGAATGACCCCGCGACCCGCCATTCACAATCAAAAGTGAAGGTAAAATAAAATTATTACAAAATCTGTATTTCAAGAGATAAGCAGTTTATTTTCCGATGGGCATTTGCCACGCTTCGCACGCGTCTTAATTGCAGATGTTCTGAAACTAGAGTACATTTCTACGATCTACTATTTATCAGCGTTTGCCTTGACTTTGACTTGTAACTAATTAGCACCCAGTTTCTCAGCTAGAAGTGCTTGTTTTCAAACAAAGGCTAGGGATCATTTGTAAACAAACTTAATACAGAGTTTGGCTTTCATTCAGGAATTGGTGTTGATGAGTTCATTATCGTTTCTGCAACGGCAATTACGCCAGACAAAGCTTTGCAATGCCATTCACACCTTTGCAGTGCTCCGTCAACACTAGCAAGGTAATTCATTTGATTACATATATATTTTAAGTTTTAAAATACCTGTCAATATCTTTAAATCAACCCAACAGTACAAAGCCCGAAAAGATGATAGTAGTTATTTCACGATACGCACATTTTTTAATTAGTCATTTACAAACTCTATACAGGTTGGTAACTCATGCAATAAAATGAAGTTAATTAACATAGCGGTTTGATGAAAATCCACAGACCCTAAAGAAGAAGAAGATCTTAGTCCCGTTTATCTGTTTTCAGCAGACCATGCCCTTTGCCTCAGTTGACTGCACAAAACTGAGCAACTACAGGAGCTTCAATAGTTACTAGTCATCTGCACATAAAACACAGTTACTCTTAAAGATCAAGACAGAAGAGTGAAATGGGCCAAGATCATCCCGAGGAATGTAATGCCAATGTGTTGTCTACTTGCCAATCTGAACTCAATATTTATCTAGATGAGGATACCTATGATGACTGTGTTCTGCCAGCGTTTGACTCATTTTGTGGACATATCAAGTCTGCCCTAACTAAAACTGCAGCAGCTTCGACTCCACTTCTTTGAAGATGGTTTGATAGGGATTGCTCTAGAGCCCATAAAGAGCTGCTGGTGTCACTCAAAACAGAAACCTTGTGATGGAGGTGAGGTGATAAAAGCTAGGGGTGTATACTGCTGCAGCACCCCCAGAGGTCCTCTTCCCGCTTCGGGTTCAGAAACCACAGGCGCGTGGGTGAGACACAATCACAAAGCTCACCCTTAGAGGTCGAGTAGATCTTTGGACATGGTGACAGAGGTAGTAGTCAGAATCATGCAATCACAAATCAATAACATGAAACCGTAAACAAATATTCAAACACCATAAATAATACAGCACTAAATCAAAACTCCAAACTGAATAAAGTGTCAAAGCTTTATTCCAATCCCAAAATCAATGTCACATAAATGGTATGCAAAACTAAGTTATAAACATATATGAAAATCATAGACTGACCGAAACATCTGAAAAGATTCAACCTAATAAACTTCAATACTCTTAAACACTCCAATAGAATGATATAGATTAACATCAAAACAATATGAACATTATTATCAGCTTTCAAAGCAGATGATGGTAACATCAGTAAATCAGCAAAATACAGTTTTAACAAATAATTTCAGAGCTGGGCCATTTCTAACACTGATCAAAATTGGGATTTGCACTTGTAGGGGCAGACTAACAAATACGGGCAAAAGCAAAAATAAAAGAAAGACTAAAATAAATTGGAAAAAAATCTAACCAGGGCAACTAACTCAAAAATATGCTTGTTTAAATGACTAAACTAAAAGGGAAACAAAAACACATTTAGTTATACTTTTCCTCATGGGACAGCAGCCAGGATGATTCAACAAGAATGGTTACCTTCTTCCAGCAACAGCCAATAGCAGCATCTGGGTGGTGCAGAACACGGGCTGCACATAAGTTTATTCAGCAGTTCAGAATTAAATGTGCATATTAGTGATGAACCACATAAAAGAGTAGGGCAATTAAAACTATGGTTTGATACTTATCAGGGGACCTAGAGAAGAGAATGGGACAGCAGACCTAAGCAAACATGGAACTGATTTTCAGAAGAGGTGGCGATGGACTGACTTCAGTTTCAAAGTTCTTTGCTAATTAAAATACATAAAATTAATTAATTGGTTCTTCAGGTTGGCACACTCTGGGCATCAGCTTCAGCATCCAATAGCAGGCAGTGGTACCACCAAGTTTGTCATCTGGGGAACCTAACATGTGACTAACAAAATAGTGCATTCTCTAATAATTTGCAACTTACTGTTCCTTTCTCATAACACACAATAAACTTCCACAATAATACTAAGGATTTTCTGCTCCATTCAACAGCTAGAACAAATATTGTTACATTAACTAAACTTGAAACATGCTCTTCTCCTGCAATACAATAGAACATTCAACATTACATTAGCTGCCTAGAAAAACAGGGAACAGAGTAAACAAGTACTTTTCCATGACTGCTTCCAAAATTAACCTTCCAGGCTAAATATGGGCCTCAATGCATTAATAAAACCTTTAGCGTAACTGAATAATCAAATCAAATATGCAAAGCAAATTATTTTATTTCAAAAATAATTCATGTTATGTAAAAGTAATTTCAAACGTATATTTATTGTTCTATGCACATAATTCATAATAATGAAATATGTTTATTTCAGTGTAAGGGTTTTTAATTCCTAGTCATTTAATACTCATAATACATTGTCCACCACAATTTAAACTGTGCTCATTTTTTATTTCTATGTTATTTTCTCTAGTAATTTTTTTAAACTGCAGATTTATTAGTTGCCATATGCTATGTCTATGCCACTAATTAATAAATAAAAACTTGCCCTCTCTCAATACCGTACGGCATTGAGGGTCAGAAAGAACAATTTAAAAAGGAACAGTGGGAAAGTCTACAGATTAGCAAACATGCTGTGGGACGTACTGCCTTTTGGAGGGTAGTTAACCATCCTCTGTTCAGTTCCGAGCAGGCCCCATTCAGGCATCCACAGTCCCAACACAGGCATGGACTGATCACTTTTCAATCTTGTATGATTTTGATGGTATTGATCAGCTACCTTGGTTGGATGGTCAGATGCAAAGATTAGAATATGATGGGATGAAGTTAGGGATACTTTTCTGTCCCCACCTACAGGGAAGCTTTCAGTCCAAACGGGGTTCTTTATGACCTGTTCAAGTCTCTAGGGGACCTTTGGGCTTGTGTTTTGAATCAGCATATAAATATAGCTATCCAAAGTTCTTATCCCACTGGTTGATGCCACTCTGTGTTAGTGCCTATATTTGAAAAAGGTGGATAGATTGGATCCTGCCTGTTTCAGACCTCTTTCCTTGATGAACCAGGAGGTCAAAATGATAGGACATGTGATCCTGGAATTACTCACTCTCAGGGTTAAAGAGAAAAATATTTTGTCCAATGTTCAGTATGGCTTCAGACCAGGGTGGGGCACAGTGGAACAGAATCTTAACTTACATCTCCTCATATCTAAATATACAAAAGCAAAGGGGGGCTCTGTGCACTTGGCCTTCATGGAAATCAGCTTGGCTTTTGACAAGGTTAATAGATCTAAGCTCTGGGTCGAGATCGGGTCCATGGGGGTCGAACCTGCACTAGCTGCTTTCCTGAGAGATATGCATGAGTGTTTGAAGGCTTCAGACAGGTATGGGGTCAATGGGGAATGTACTAACTTGAGAGAGGAGTCTACCAAGGATGTATCTTGGCTCCTGTTCTTTCTGTTTGGTGTACCAATTGTATAGAGCAGGTCCTATCTGAACATGTGCCGACATCCCAAGAGTGGAGGGTAGGTCATTACCTGCCCACTTGTACGCAGATTATGCTGTACTAGTTGTATGTACAGCAAGAGGCCTTCAGTGACTTTTAGATACTTTTTCCAGTTTTAGGGACAGCCTTGATTTGTCAACTAATTTTAAAAAATCTCATTTGATGGTGGTGGGCGACAAGAATAACAAAAAAAGCATGGTAAGTAGCCAACACATATGTAGCATTGAAAATTGTACCTCCCTTGGAATTTTACTTGATGCATGCTGTAGTTGGCGTCCACTGGTCAAGAAGAATGCAGCAAGCTTTAAAAGGGCAACTTCTAGCATAAGGGATTTTTCACAATGTTTGCGCCAAAGGGCAATCAAGGTATTGTTAGAGGTCTTGAAACCCAAATGTGTTCCTGTAGTAAGCTTCAGTAGTGATGTTCGGGGGGTATGCTCCCATCAGAGAGATACAGGTAGTGGAAAATATGTTTATGAGAGGCCTTATGGATGTCCCCTGGGTATCCCCTCTGAATTTGACAATGAACAGCTAGGCCTGGGGTACATTGAAGATCACCTGAATCTCTGCCCTCTTTTGATTCGTCTCACTAGATGGCTGAAAGATGAGCTCAAGCTAAATAGGTTAATTATTCATGATTGCATGGGATTGGACAACATGCAGCACATCATGCCTGGTTTAAAGGGCTGGGCAGAGGAGAGCTCTTCCATGACTCAGGTAGTATTGTCAAATAAGACATGGTCTGGCTGCAGCAGGCTCTCTCTTCAAGGGTGGGAGCAGGTTGCGAGGCTTCCAACTCTACAGAGAGTTTGATGCAACATTATATTTTGGTGAAATCTGTAAATGAGATGGAGCCCTATCTCAACTTGGTGATGCCCTTCACCATCGTTGGTTGTTGACCTAACTTAGATTGGGCATGGTTCACCAGCTGTTACATCCAAACGAAAGTTGGTTTAAAAAGTCTAACCACCCTGTGTGTGACAATATTTCAGTGTGTGATATGTTGCTTTTAGACCTGACAGCCTTAGTGTGGCCTCCCCCCAAACTTTGTGCCTTCCTTTCCCCACTTTTGCTGATCATTTTTTGTTGGTCTTAGGGCTCTGGGCACTTTACCACTGCTAACCAGAGCTAAAGTGCATGTGTTCACTCCCCTAAAACATGGTAACATTTGTGTATCCAAAACTGGCATATTTAATGTACTTATAAATCCCTAGTAAAGTGCACTATATGTGTCCAGGACCTCTAAATTAAATGCTACTAGTGGGCCTGCAGCACTGATTGTGCAGCTTCTTAGTTAGCCCTTTCAGCATGTCTCAGGTCTGTCACTGCAGAGCCTGTATGTGCAGTTTCACTGCCATGTTAACTTGGCATTTAAAGCCCCTTGCCAAGCCTTAAACACCCTTTTTACCGCACATAAGACACCCCTAATGAAGGCACTACGAAGCTCATAGGGCAGGGTGCTGTGTAAATAAAAAGGCAAGACATGTACTTTGTAGTTTTACAAGTCTTTGTAGTGAAAAACTCCTAAATTCATTTTTCCCCACTGTGAGGCCTACCCTCTCATAGAATAACATTGAGGATTCCTTAATACATTCATTCAGTGTATTCTTGATTGAGAAGGAGTAAGACAGCTGTGTTTGGTACCTATGGACTTGTGATAATACATTCTCTGTAATGGTAAGGTTGAATTTATGATTACAGCTTTAAAAATTCCACTTTTAGGAAGTTGGCATTTTTCTGCTATTAAAATATGTGTGTCTGCGGCCTGCCTCCAATAATTGTCTGGATTGGGTGACAGCTGGGCTTTGTGCATTCCCCCTAGAGAGTTACATAGATAGGGCGCTGAGGTGTGCCTGAAGGGCCATTCACATCCTGGTGGGCCATCACCAGGCTGATGACCTATCCTGGGCAGGATGGGAGGAAAGAACATACACTTGCTCCTGAATAGGACTGTGCCTGTCCCCACACAAAGAGCTTCATAACCCTCTGTATCGTGTCAGGGCAGGAAAGGGAAGACGTGTGCACTTCAAAGTCCCTCTTTGAAGCCCCCCCAGTTCAAAGGCACAGCTGCGTATAAGAACTGGATTTCGGACCCTACCAAATCAGTACACTTTTGGACCAGTGGATACTCTGCCAAGAAGAAAGACTGCTTTGCTGGCAGAATGACTGCTACTCTGCTGAACTGCTGACCTGGAAGAACTGCTTTCTTGCCTGTGCTGACCTGCTGACTGCTGCCCTCCTTGCCTGGGTGAGAAGGACTGGACCCACATCCTGAGTACCAAAGTGACTCTAAGGGCTTGCTGGCTTGTCTCCTGTTCTGAAGTCTCAGAGAGATCAAATCTGCATTCAACTCTGCTACAGCTTCTGGACTCTGCCAACTGTGAATCCTACCCTGCCACGTGGAGCCAACACAGTCCTGGTGCCTTGAAAGTGGGTTCTGCAGTTGTCTGATACAGAATCCACTGTTCGTCATCACTGCAGTGATTAGACCACAGCATCTCTCCTTGATGGTGATGCATCACCACTGCTGCTGAGGACTAGGACATTGTGGCACCAACTCTGTGGCTCAGAATCGATACATTGCCTTCGCCTGTGCATCAACGGCTCTGTGGCTCGACGACAATGCAGCATCTGCATTGTGAAGGATTCAATGCTGAATCTCAAACTCACTGCACCAGTGACTGGGCGGCTCAGTGGTGATGCATCCTGGACTGGCCAGATTGGAACTGACAAAATATCTTTGCATCATCTCCCCTGCACCTTGCATCGGATCTTCTACGTCGATACAACCCTCCACACAAGGTACGGTTTCAGCAGGACAAGGTTGGTCCCTGCAGCTTCATTGCAGTTGGTGTGAACTTTGGATTTACCCCAGTCTAGCATGACCAGATAACCCCGGTCGGCAGCACTAAAATTGCAGATATATTTTTTTTAATTCTTATCTTGGCTTCTACTTAATTGATTTTTGTCTTTTTAGTTTTGTTTTGCTCAATAAAGTAAAACTTATTTTTCTAACCTGTTGTAAATTGTTATCACTGTTTTACAGTTTTAAGTTTTGCACAATTACTTTACACATTGCCTCCTAAGTTACGCATGCCTGCTCTGTGCCAAGCTACCAGAGGGTGAGCACCTGTTAATGTATGGTGTGTAACTGACTCACCCTTACTAGGATTATGGTCCCTGCTTGACAGGGCGCATACTTCTGCCAACTAGAGACCCAGTTTCTAACAGTTGCTTATTATATATATCCACCCAAGATTTGACTTTTATGCTACAAATCTAGAAGGCTGCATTTGTAGCCTATGAACTTTTGACAGGAGAGACCTACACTTTAACTCTTTAAATTTTTATCAAAAACCACCATATCTTTTCATGTAACATGGTTCCTACCAAGAGAATTGAGATTGTGCAAATACAATTTTCTTTGTTTTATGAATTGCTTGCTTTTTTCTATTTACACTTGCACTTTTTCCTGTTGTATCCTCTTTTGGTGTTTTGTACTCAATGGGTAGAGTGAGTAGTGTTCTAAGAGATGATTCATCCATTGCAGACCATAATAGTTATTCCCTCTCAGGTTGCCATGTTCTTGTCAATATTCATGTAGCTGAAACTGTAAAACCCATGTGCTTGGCGGTGGATGAATGTACTCCAACAATAGAGCAAATATGACCAAGGTTTTGTGAATCCAAGGAAACGTATCAAATAGTTGATAGCCATTCAAAGTTTTGCAGTGAATTTCAGGATCCCATTGCTGCATTGCAACTGCAGATCAGAAATATAGTTGCTATTCTTTTACTGTGAGTGACAACCTCACATAGCCATCAGTTTGTTGTGCAAACACATTGATTTCAGGACAAGGAAGGTTGCTCCGACTAACTCTGTTGCAGCCCACTTTAAGCTAGAACTTGCACAGATAGTAGTCACCAGAGTTGGATCATCTCATTAAGGACATGAAGCAATAGTCAGCCTGGCAGCGTCTATACATGGGGTGTCTGACATTTGCCACAACTGCAACAGTTTGCCTCATTTTTTTAAAGAAAAGTATCCCTGATCAGGCAATTAAAACGTCTTTATTTTGCAAAATTACCCACTCTCTGATGTTCCCCCGTACTATTCCTATTGCCATATTACATGTGAAATATAGACATTAAATAGTAAAAGGATTGCTCACAAACCACTAGCTCATATTTGAAAAGAGTTACTAAACCCTTAGATTGGCCCTGAGTAACACCCTCAGACCCCTTATTAAAAGTAGTCACTCAAATCAAAAGATTCTATTTTCCATGTTTAAATGAAGACACAGGACATCTGATTTCAGGATTATACATGTTTCTGTCCACTTCAATATTTAGAATAGTGATAATTGATCCCACCTTTCAATTGAATTAGATATGAACGTTCAGCTAACCCCTCCTTAACACAGCATAGTCAGTGTATTCTTTACAACGAAAACTGTCATTGATCTTATCTACATTGATTGATTGCTAGACTGATTCTGCACATTTGTAACACACTCTACCATATGTTCTCTTAACATAGTCCTTAAAAAATGTATTCTTTAATAAAAGTGCTTTGAGCACATTTTTAAGGTGGACAATGAAGATATATATACTTGGGCCTTGATTTGCTAAGGTTTTGTATCACGGTTGTGTCCATATTTTTGCACATCCCTGAAGCAAAATTCATTTTAGAATTAATAAAGCCACACAAATCCCGATTTTGGTGGCTTTGAAAAAAAAGTAAGGATGGTTATAGAGATGCCTTGCATTACCTTGCATCAGGTAGGTGTTACATGAGTGAATCATAGACGTTCCAGTGCATCCATCCATTTATTTTAACACAAACTAATGTTTGCCAAAGCTTGTAAGCATTGTTTAGAGTCCAAATAAAGCACCTACCTGAGGCTGGCATAACAAGGAAAAATATCTTTATTTCTCCTTGTTATTTCTTCTTTGCATGTGTCCAGCATTGGACAGAACACATAGAAATCAGAAATAGACTCAACTGATCGTTTTTGTGCTGAATGATGTCCCTTCTTGCACAAAAACGAACCTGACCACAACACAAACACCCTTGCACCATAAGACAAGGGTGCCTGTGTTAGCTCTAGGCAGCCACAAGTGTGCCAGCACTAGGAGCTAGCACAACTGCACCACATCTTTGAAAATATGGCGCTTTTCTGCTCCCTCTCTTTCATGAAACCCAGCGCAGGACATCAACCTCACTTACTGATCTGCAAAGTTAGTAAATATGCCCCATTATATTTTGCAGCAGAAAATTGGAAAGATATATGCACTCAGTAAGGATAAGACATTCTTATCTACATCACAAGTCACTGTGCAAAATCTTATCCTGGCTTCTTAGATCAAGAACTGGCCAGTACAAGAAAATCAGTGAGCTACCTAGAGCCATGTGATTGATTCATTTAAACACCAGCTGAGTTTAAGGCAAATTCTGTTCCTACCTAGGAGCCAATAAAAGTACTTTCTTTCTTGTGAAACATTGTCTCTGCTTTCCACTAAATGTTAATGGATGTGCTACATTGGGAATTCTCTGTGTATGGTTAAATTGACCAAGTGGTAGCTAAGGGTTATTAGACACTTTAGTCTGAAACTGGATCTGCTCCCAAGGGAGTAGGAGCTGTAGAAATTAAACACAAACTATGCCTTTGTTTGATCGGTAAACCCTTCATTTGAAGGAAAAGGTCAAATGTGAAATACTTTTTCATGAAAATATGAAGTTTTTGTAGAAAGGACAATTGTGGATAAGAACGAGACTGCATACCACAGAGGTAAAAAAAGAAAAGGAGTCGCTGTATTTGAAAGTGTAAATGTATATGGGTCATAACGGGTTTGTGAATCAAACGTGGACTATAGTGGGAGCAAGGGGTCTGTAAAAATTAATAGGAGTAAAGCAGAAGGAGAAGTGTTCGGCATTCCCAAATAGTCACAATCAGAGTGGTTATCTTTAGTTATTTTTATTTTGACAAAAGAAATCAGTCTTTGAGTTGTAATGTGGTTTTTCTTCTCTTTTCTAATTGAGGATCCACTCCCGAAGAAGGAGGTGCCAGATATGTGCAGGTAAGTATATTTTGTCCTTATTTATAATTGGTCATTAGCACACCGTGCTCGTAGTGATTAGGGCTTGTACAGTAGTGCTTTATTCCTTTGTAGTGTAGTTGGTTGTAAGAAATGGGGGGGCAGAGGGAATTGTAGGGTACTGTCCCCCACAGATTTGCCATCTCCAAGGCTCTTTTGCATGGAGCACGGAGGGAAAAGCACAACATAAAACAGATAATACAAAAACAACAACAACAAAAAGGAACAATTGTGAGTATCTCTCATTAGTCTCCTTTTTTAACACCCACTCTCCTTTCCCAGCTGCGGACCTGGTCACACACATGTGGTAGCCATGCTGCTCCTGAAATGTAAATAGGACTATGAGCTCAACGGCAGGGCTCTTCTCCTCCATCTGTGTCTACCGCTGCCACTGGCATGCTCCTGTTCGTCCTCTAAACCACAGGGTCTCCTCCTCAGGAATCTAAGAAATGCCTGTTCCCCTGATTTCCAAAGGTGACGGTCCTCCTAGGGTGTTCACATCTTCTTGTTTCCTGGAGTCTTCATCCAGCAACTCTTCATTTAGCCACAGTGATGCCTGCTTGCGGTCCTCATGCATTGTAATAAAAGTGAGTAATGCAGAGGGTAAGGGTTTGAAAAAAAAAGGAAAAGCAAAGTGAAGCAGCAGTAGGGATAAATGGTTAAGTAGTTAGGAAAAATGAGAGTAAAGTGATAAAGAGAGAAATGAGAGACAGTAAGGTGTTTGAACACTGGGTGTATTCCTTGAAGGGAGTAACACAGGAAAAGGGTGGGGTTTTGAAAATGAAATAGAGTGAATCAGGAGTGGGAGTAGTGGGTTTGTAAAAAAAGTGTGAGGAAGGATGGAGGGGAAGTAAAAGGTTTGGAAGAAGGATAATAAAGCAAGAGTATGAGTAGGGTATTTGCAAAAATGGAGCAAGAGTGAAACCAATGGGTTTTATAAAATGAGTAAATCAGGAGTGGGGATGTTTTAAAAAATACAAGTAAAAAGCAGTAAATTAAGAGGGGAGTAAAGGGTGTGTAAAATAATGGGACCAATAAGTGGGACAAGTGGTTTTATAATAGAAGGAAACATGTTGAGAAGGGAAGTCAGAGTTTCTTAAAAAGAGAGTAAAGCAGAAGAGGTTTGTTAAAAATGGGAGTGACGTGGAAGAGGGAGTAACAAGTTTGAGGAAATTGAGTAAAGTAGGAGGAGGGGTGAAGGGTTTAAAACAAAGGGAATAAAGTGGCAAGGGAAATAAAATGAGAAGATAGTAAGGGACTTGAAAAATAGATGGAATAAAACAGAAGTGTGAGTAAGGGGTTTTAAAAAATGGAAGTAAGACTGGGGGAGTAAAGGCTAGAAAATAGGGAGTATAGGAGGAGTGTGAGCAGGTGTTTTGCAAGAAAACAAAAGTAATGAATGAGAAGAGGTAATGGATTTGAGAAAAAGAAGTACAGTGGAGTGGGAGTAAGTGGTTTATTAATAAAGAGAGTAAATCTGGAGGGAGGGAATAGGGGGTTGAAACAAGGGATTAAAGTGAGAGTAAGGGATTTTCAAAAATTAGAAGTAAAACAGGAGAGTAAGTAATAGGTTTGATGAAAGGGTGTTAAGGGGGAGTAGGATTAAGATGTTTGAAAAAGTGAGTAAAGCAGGAGGGAAAGTAAGAGGTTTAAAATAAACAAGTCCAAAGTGGGAGAGGAATTAGGTAGTATAAAACGTGGAGTAAAGTGCGAGGGGGAGTATTGTAATGGGTGTAGAAAGCAGGGAAGAGGATCTTGAAAACAAGAACAGGTATTAAGGGTGATCCCCATGAAAAGCAATAAAACGAGACACAAAAGTGCCCACAAGAATGGCTTCTGGTGGAGTTGTTTTCATCAACATGGTGAAACCCATTCTAAAAGGAAAATTTACCAACAATAGTTTGACTAAATAAAATTTTCTACATGTTGAATTTTTGTGGAGATTTCATACAATCATTTGATCAGCTATTGAACACGTTTGTTGCCATATAAAAGTTGTTGGTCCTTTTGGACCCTACTTTTTTGACTTTAGTGGAAACAGGAAAATCTTCCCTAGTGTGTCTGCACCCGAGAAGAGCTGTAATGGGAAAAATGTGCACCCTTTGTCAGGCAATCCCATCTGATTGGTCTCCCACCTGAAGGTTTTTAATAACATCAGTCAGGGTGCAAGATGCACATTAAACAGGGATATAAAGAAGAGAAAGTTCAATGGGATGCAACTTGATGGAAATAATTCCTAAGAAATTAAAGAGCTGTGAGATATCTTTTGTTATCACTTAGAGAGAAATGACTCAGAAATGTTGATAGTAATTTGATTGTACTGTGATACCAGAGATTACCTGCTCAAAATAAATCATAGTATCATAAGTCACAGACTGAGCCATCATGACCAGCAGACAGCCTGCACTATCATCCATGTTTATTAAGACCTTGTCACAAAACCTAATTAGTTCACTTTCCATCCAAATCTTTGATGACATTTTGGCTGTAAAGGCAAGACACTTATTGGTGTCCAGTTGCTCCTGGAGTGTGGCCATGAAAATGTTTTTGAATAACCAAGCAAAATCAGGCAAGGTGGCAATAGGCTTGAAAGTGTTTAGTACTGTGGGTTCTAGTGTGTGTGAAAGGTGCATTCCATGGGTGTTGGTGTTCCCACACAACATCCATGAAATGCAACAGAATCTAATGCACTTCCATATTTACAAGTCTAGGAATGTATCAGATGCCTACACCACCTCAGGGGTGGCATGAAAGTGGCGCAATGGGGAGAAAAAACATTATTTCTCACTGTTTTCTCCTCTTGCTATGTGTGATGCAGCACACATAGAGGAAAACTCCATTAATGATTGTTTATGTGCAGGAAGGTGCCCTTTCCTGCACATAAAAAATCATGCCTGCAAAGCAGGCACCCTTGAGCCATGGTGCAAGGGTGCCTGCGTTGGCACTAGGCAGCAATTTGTGCGTGAGCGCAGGCGACAGGGGCAGAAATGTGGTGTATCTAATAGATACTGTACATTCATATCCTTTTGTTCTGATGCAGGGTGGCGCAGCAAAAAGGCTTGAAGCACTGCTGTGCCCCAAAACTTAGTAAATGAGCCCGCAGTTTAACTGGATATGACAGTCCGGACATGTCATAATAAAAATGGTCTGAGCTAATTACCTGTTGGCTTTTTCTGCCATGATTTTATTTTTGTTTACCAAATCCCCATACTGAATTATATACATTACAATGCAACAATTCTTCATTTTTTTAAAGATGTATTTAGTGTTTAACTATCATACAAAACATACTTTACAATACTTCCCAGACATCTAAAAATACATTGAGATGAAAATTCTAACGCTGAAGTATTAGCAAATCCTGTTATGTGCTTTAAAGAAGTTGTAACACAATTTATTAGTCAACAACTAACGATCTTCATGGAATATTTCAACAACACACTCTCCAGTTTCTTTTCACTATTAGTATAATAAACACATGCTGGAAAACAGCATACACTTTATCCCACTTTTCACTACACATATTTACAACTGTCTGGTTTACCATAGGTTCATAGATGATGTACCTATATCTTGAACATGCGCCATGACAGGCAAAGCGAAACTTAGGACTCAATTTGTTAATTTCCTTCAAAGATTAAGCGATAAGTTATGGGCTTCTTTTCCACGATCTAAAAAAGCTATTTTGCTTACAGATATGATTTATGCTTCTATTGCTTGATTGTATGTCATCCTCGGGTCCCTTTTACGTTCATCACAACACTCTCAAATCACACAACATAACTGCACCCACTTCCTTGAGAGTTTTTTGTCAAGCCAGAATAAGCGAATGTACCCATACTGTCTACAGAAGATAATTTTTCACTATCAAAAACCGGAACCGCAAGAAAAAAAACATATTCATAGTTCTTAATGGCTATACATGGTCAATACCTCTAAATTCACAGGTTGGCTTGCAGTTTTTACCACAGCTGAAGATTTACCCAACAAAACATCCTTCAATTACCTTGATATCAAGAGCCCTTTGACAAAGTCAACCCCCCATTAGGATCAAAGGAACCCATTTAGTATATTCATACAAAATGATGTCTGCGGAGAGTGTTACATCCAACTAACAGTAAGACGGCACTTCGCCAAATGAACAGTCACCTAACCTACAGCCAAACATCCTGCCATTGCGCACGCTTATGAGCGGCATTAGCTTTGCGTTATTATGGATAAAAGTCTCACTTAAGGTTGCATGGAGGCTGAGGTTATTCGACAGTCCTTACAGATCTACTGGAATTAAATTCGATGTATCATTTGTAATTAATGATTTGAGTTAATATGGATGGTAAATTTACTAGAGAAATGTCGAAAGGTGGAGGTGCCAAATGACAGCCCAGGCGTTATTTAAGTTCATTTGTAGTGTTTTTATATAGTGAGTACCATGTAATTGCCTAATTCAGAATGCTTTACAATTTGAGATGGTTCTTGAAAAGGATGATTGCCATACATCTACAAGTGGCAGTGCATTTAACCATTTCACACAGTTTTTGATATATATATACTGGTTGTCTATTATATTTGGCATGTTGGTGTGGACTGTTATATTCACACATAAAGCAGAATTAAGACAGTTTATTTGGTTGGGTTATGAGGAAATAATTGCAAAAATCAACTTTGTTTATGGCAAGCTTCTAAAGAGCATTTGTCTGAGTGTCACATGCTGATTTGAGTCCTGTAATAATCTAGTGGGACCTTATGCCCATAACGTGCTGGAGAGCCTTTTTATTTATAGTGCTACCAGTTACATGGGGCCTTATTTAGAGTTCAGTGAAGGGGTTACTTCATCACAAACCTGACAGCTATCCAGTTGGCCATAATACAAGTGCATTATATCCAATGGCACTTGCGATACAGCAGATGGGATATCCGTCACATTTGGGGTGGTATATCTTGTCCGTAGAACTCTAAATCAGGCCCTTAATTCAGTTATATTTAATAATTACTACGTATCTGATCCGACAGATCAGGAATTTCTTTATAGACTGTAAATGTTTACCATCACCCAACATTGGGAGTGGACATGGGCCAAATGTTTTGTCATGGTCCCAAAAGTTTCTCCCAGTACCATTTATTTAATTGAATTTTGATGAAGGATTGGTGAGGCTCGTCTGACCTCTAGTAAAATGTTAAGCTTGGCTTTAGAAATGAGTAAATACAATGCTTTTTGGCCTCTTCTACCAACAAGATCTATTGTTTTCAACACATAGGGTTTATTTAAGAGGGAATAGCTCGAGATTGAATAGTTTCTTTGTTTGTCGCACTTTCCTGGTTCTGATTTAATGGCTTAATTATTCTTGTGTTTGCTATCCCTGGAGCATTTCGATCTCTCAGTGTTTTGATTAGAAGATGTATCTTTTCACTTCTGACATCATGCCTTACCCTTCTGCCCTACATGAGAGGCCGTATCTCGTCCTGCTCCCTTACTCCCCTTTCCTCTGCTTACATCTCTTACTCATTCCCCACAAAGCATTCCTGTCCCCCAGCCCTGTTTACTTTTGTTTACTTCTCGTTGTTTTGCCTCCCACCATGTTATCAGCTGCGGACATTCAAAACTTGTTTTCTGACCATTGCAAGATGACTTAAAGGAATTGTATATGCTGCCCACACAATATAGTTTTTATATTCTTCCGTGAAATCACCAGTGGCCAAATACCCGAAAGGCC
Organism: Pleurodeles waltl; assembly: GCF_031143425.1. Taxonomy (NCBI): domain Eukaryota; kingdom Metazoa; phylum Chordata; class Amphibia; order Caudata; family Salamandridae; genus Pleurodeles; species Pleurodeles waltl. The sequence continues at coordinate 847,470,889 of NC_090436.1, forward strand.
TAGCAATATCTTGAGTTGCAACATATTTGTATAGTGGCGCACAACTGACAAATTAAAAACAATCCTATTATATGTGTGCAAAATCTTTATATATTTTTCTATATCATACATATATTTAATTTCTCAATTACTTTTCAATTCTTTATCTTCACAATTTCTTTTTATCACATGTGAGTCCCCTGCATTGTTCATATGGGGAATATATTTGCAATCAAGCATTCTGTAACCAAAACCTAAGAGTTTAACAGATTCCAAATGTTATAGCAACAGACTTACATTTCTGAGCATTTAATTTGAGGAATCACCCTTGAAAATGTACCTTTTGAATTTATCAGCAGATTCTTTTGTACATCTCTACTCCAAATCTCACATTGTCAAATTTATTGCTTTATTCTTTTTGATCATTCTTCTCTTTTACCTCACTTAACATAGATTGAGACACTTATAAAAGCATACACTGAGCACATTTAATCCATCCACTTGCGTGGCCTTACTCTAACTCTAGAAAAAGGACAAAACTCCTTGTGAGAAAGTGTCTCTTTTTACGTGGTCACCCCCATTTTTGGCTGAAGGTTATTGCTAGTTTTTTAACTCTACACACTGGGGCACTGCTATCCAGCCATAGTATATGTGTTTAAAACCTTAAAACTCCTATTTGGCTTACTCAATTTTCATTAAGGCCATATTGGTATCTGAAATATACACATGGCATGGAAAAGTAAAATGTTGCCTGTGGTCTGCAACACCTGTTGTGCTATCCACCAACGTACCACAGAAAGCATGGTTGTAGGCCTAACTGCATAGCCTGACTCTTGTAGCTTTTAAACCTTCAGCCAAACCTGCCACAATAAGCATTTTAAAAGGAAAGAAAGCTATTACTACACACTAAATAAGTCACTCGTAAGTAGACCTTGCAACCTACAAGATAGGGTGCCTAATAATTAAAAATGGCAAATACAAGAAATTCGTTTTGGCATGTACCAATAGTGACTAGACCTCAAAAACTACCTTCAGTGTGAAGTGCTGTAAGTGTCCTAGGAGAAAAACATAAGTTCAGAAAAAAAATCATAAATGTGCTAACTTTAATTTGGGACATGCAAAGGAATAACTAAATTATTATTTCAATGTTAACTAAAACTCCCCTTCATCAGTGAACTCAGATTTTTGATAAGTATTTAGGGAAAGTATATTTTACAGAGGTAGACTTTGCTTTTGAGCAGGGTAATAAGCAACTGGCCTTTCAATGTTTCTCTTAAATAAGATGTGAAAATAGCTTTCAGGGCAGAAAAAATGGATTAACCCCTTTTGGCAGGAAGACCTGAGTGTGAGTTATGTGAGACGCATCAGTTCATGAAGGACAGCTGGGAAAGGTTGAAGAAACTTATTTACTTAAAGGGACCTGTCCATTAATAGTTAGGTATCAAGCAAGTCATGAGGAAGGGAAGCCTTTTGTTTCCTGGGCTCTCGGTAGCCAGCAGGGCACCAGCATGGTGGAAGCAAAAGGGAACCAATTTTGTGTAGTTGAGGAGGAGGCAACTCATTTCTCTAAAGACAGCATGACTGGTAGCCCAGTCACCTCCAAATCAGAAAGGATGTGCTATCTTGAATTTTAATAGGCCTTGTGGGATATTTTACAGTGAGGTGAACAGGGCATGCTATAAAAATGGGAAGGATTGCCCCTGGCAACTTTTTTTCTCACTGTTTATGAAGTGCCCAAGAGTCACCTCCACCCACTATCTAGTGGATGGTAGAAAACTCATGAGAAAAATCACAGGACCTGTGGATGAACAGAAAAGTAGACTTGAAGTTTGAGATCTGTGCGGAGACCTGAGTGGCTGGACCTGTACCCAGGAGAAGAAGTGGACTCCAAGGGACAGTTGACTTGCCTACCATTGAGGGACAGAATGAGTTGCAAGAGGCCTTTTTCTTGAAGTGATCAGTTGACCACTAACAATTGGATATGGACTGAACCCTGCTGGTTTCCTTTGCTGGAGTCAGTATTAGCTTCTACATGCTGTCCAGGAAGTCCTAGGAACCTTAGAAGTGGCTAAGTGGAATTGCCCTAGAACCTCTGAAAAGTTGGGACTCATTGCAACAGTGGCCAGTTTCTAGAAGTTCTTGTCTGGTACAGATTCAGGCTTGCCCTCTGGAGGATGTTGAGCCCCATTCAAAAGTCTAAGGGCCTGATTTAGAACTTGCGTTACTCCATCACAATGATGATGCATATCCTGTCCACTGAAATCAAACTCCTTTTATATTCTATGTGATTTACATATACATCTCCATTATGGCAGAGTAGCTCATCCACTGAGTTCTAAATCAGGCCCTAGGTCTGAAGGTAGAAATTATAACGGGGCAAAGGCACCAAAAGTATCTATCAGACAAGAGAAAATAGGCGACTGTGAAATATACATTTCTCACACACTGAGATTTTCCCTCCAAAGCCAACACATTCAGCAAAATCTTTTCCAATGGTGGTCTGGCTTCGAGAGGAATTTGTCAGACACAACCTGCAGCCTTACTCCACTGGAAGATTTTGATTTGCATTCTAGAGACTAAGGGCTTGATTTAGAGGTTGGCAGATGGGTTACTCTATCACAAATGTGACAGATAGCCCATCCACCGTATTACAATGTTCATAGGATATAATGGAATCGTCATACAATGGACGGGATATCTGCCACGTTTGTGATGGAGTAACCCCATCCACCAAATTCTAAATCAGGCCCTAAGTCAGAAGGCAAAATCTTTGACCACGACAACGGGCTTCGGTATCCAACCAGCACTGCATTGAAGCCACTCTGAAATTGTGCCTTTGGCCGGATCATGCCTCCAGTTCCCCTCATCCTTGTCGTCTTGGTGTCATTTTGCTAATTATTTTTTTCTCTATATTTAAAATTTGGCTTTGGTATTTGCAAATGCTAAATACTTTACACATTTTCCTACATTAAGCTTCTCCGCTCTGTGACATAGCTGCAAGGGACTGCACCCGGGATTAAGGCCCTCAATACAACCCTGTCGGTAAATGCCGCTTACCGCCACGCTGACGGCTACCAAGATACCGTGACCGCAGCGGTATTCCGCCATGGGTATTATGACCCACACAGAGAATACCTCCACAATACAGACACCCACACAAGTCCACCACACCAAAGATCAGTGATAAACTGTTGATAGCAAAACCCACACCGTCACTCCAATAGGAATACGCCCACAGTATCACGACCCACGAATCAATGCAGCAGTCTTTCAACCGCGGTAAACCATTGGCGGTACACACCGCTGCGCTCAAAATGCACACACACTGACAAAACCACACCACATTGGACAATTCAAAATACACACACCTGACATACATACACACACCACACCCTCACACTCATACTACTATAAAACACACACCCACATTACCCACAACCCCTTACAACTAAAAAAAAGAGACCAAGCACAGAGAGACAAGCAAAGAGCACCCACTCAATGAAAGGCACAGAACACCATCACTCATACACCATCCATGCACATCACAGTATACACCCCTGCACATCACCCTGCACATCACCTCGCACATCCACACACATATCACTCACACCACATCCATGGCACCCCAAAGACACCCAGGTTTTCAGAGGAGGAGCTAAGGGTCATGGTGGAGGAAATCATCCGGGTAGAGCCACAGCTATTCAGATCACAGGTGCAGCAGACGTCCATTGCAAGGAAGATAGAGCTATGGCAGAGAATCGTGGACAGGGTCAATGCCGTGGAACAGCATCCAAGAACAAGGGATGACATCAGGAAGAGGTGGAACGACCTACGGGGGAAGGTTTTAAGACACCAGATTGCTGTACATAGGACTGGCGGTGGACCCCCATCTCCTCCCCCACAACTAACAACATGGGAGGAGCAAGTCTTGGCGATCATGCATCCTGAGGGCCTCTCAGGAGTAGCAGAAGGACTGGACTCTGGTAAGTCAAATCTTTACTATTATATCCCCCACCCTACTTGCATGCCATCACATACCCCCACCCTTTCCCTCACTCCCATTACTCCACCAACTCACATATATTCCACTATCACAACCCACCCATACCAAGCCCTGCATGGAACAACAATGCATGGACACCCATCACCACAGCATGCACACTAGAGAGACTAACCCAGCGCATATAATCTCCACTCACACAAGGCCAAGGCAACAGGGAAAGCACAATTATACAGGGAAACACACCCATTGCACAAGATGGCACACACAAATACAATAACAATGCATTTGCATCCCAACAGGACCCCTACTCAACGTCACCAGAGAAGAGGTGCCAGCTACATACAGCCCCCCCCAGAAGAGGCCCACAGTGATGACAGCAGCTGTGCACGCCTGGATCACGATGACCAACCTGGCCCATCAGGGACCTTTGGACAGTTGGTTACCCTGCCACAGTCCCAAACCACCACAGACCCTCCCCCATCAGGAAACACCACCACAGCACCCACCCAGCGTACCCATACCTCTGTTCCCAGGACACGTCAATCAGCAGTGTGTCCACCACTACAGGGACCCCAGGCAACCCCACAAACCCAGGACGATCAAGGACCTGGAGTCAGTGGCAGTGGGCACACGGTTCAGGGAACAGAGGCAAAGGAAAACAGGGGAGCTGGGAGGACTGCTGTGTGACAGGGGGAGGACAGGCCCAGGAAACTGACCCTACACGAGACACTCTCAAACATCATGGGAGCATACCACCATTCCCAGAAGACCATGGGCACGGTACTAGACAAGTTACTGGAGACCCAGCGGCTGCAGGAGGGACAGTACCCGGTGATCAGGGAGGACCTCACAAAAATCTACACCATCCTGCTCACCATTGCAGGGGTGCTGGCTGACATGGGCAAGACCATGAAGGAGGCAGTGGTACAACAAAGGGCCCGTGACACTAGCTAAACCGAGGAACAGCCTTCCACCTCCGCCGGTGCCAGTGGACAGCAGGCCCCGCCACAGGACCATCAGGCCACCAGCATCCCACCCCCTGCAGAAGGAGAACCACCCCGCAAACGGTCCCTGCGATCCAGGCAGAAGCCAGAGAACATTGTCAAGACCCCCGCCAGGAAATAGGACTCTCCTGATAGTCACCCTTCTGTCCCACTCTGTCACCCTGTCCACCTTGAACTGCCATTACTCCCCTTCCTATGACCCATTGGACAGTGCACTTGTGATACCAAGAGACTGGACTCTACCCTGGACCTTCCTCCACCATCAACCCAGCCCCTTGCACTTACCCCCATACTATTTAGCACAAAAAATAAACACCCTTGAAATACAAACCATACTGGAGTCAGTGTAATGATTGGAAAGATGTATTCTTACAACATTCTCAAAGCATTGCAACGTCTATGTTCAGTGATTTATACCACAGGATGACAGTTGGTGGGCAGCAGTACATATAGCAGGAGCCAGAATGGGGTACACAGATCTGAAGAAAGGGAATCCAAGGGGAACAGTCAGTGTCCATAGACAAAGGGTAAGTGGCTGCCATGTACAATGTCCAAAAGTATACTGAAATGTGAAGTTGAGTTACAGTCTCTTACTTGTGTGTCACTGGAAGTACTGCTGTATAATGTTTGTTCTGTTGTCCACATCTTCTTCATCTGCCTCCTCTTCCTCACTGTCCACAGGTTCCACCGCTGCCACAAGACCATCTCCAGGCTTATCCTCCTACAGAGAAGGAACCTGGCGTCTCAAGGCCAGGTTGTGCAACATACAGCATGTCACGATGATCTGGCACAACTTCTTGGGTGAGTAGTACAGGAATCCACCTGTCAGATGGAGGCACCGAAACCTTTCCTTAAGGAGGCCGAATGTCCTCTCAATAATCCTCCTTGTACGCCCATGTGCCTCATTGTAACCTTCCTCTGCCCTTGTCCTGGGATTCCTCACTGGGGTCAGTAACCATGAGAGGTTGGGGTAACCAGAGTCAACTGTAAATTTCGAGGGACAACTGTTAGACACACACTAACCCTTAGGGACAACCCCATAGCCAGACCCCAAATTATACTGTGTGGGGACCTTGGCCTCACCTAATAGCCTCACCCTGTGCCTCTGGAGTTGCCCAATCACATAAGGGATGCTCTATTCCTCAAGAAGATAGGCGTCATGCACTGAGCCAGGATATTTGGCATTCACATGGGAGATTTACTGGTCTGCCAAACACACCATTTGCACATTCATCGAATGATAGCTTTTTCTATTCCTGTAGACCTGTTCATTTCTGCCTTGGGGGGGACAAATGGCACATGTGTACCATCAATGGCACCAATAATGTTGGGGATTTGTCCCAGGGCATAGAAGTCTGCTTTCACTGTGGCCAAATCCTCAATCTGGGGGAATACGATGTAGCTGTGCATGTGTTTCAGCAGGGCAGACAACACTCTGGTCAACACATAGGAGAACATTGACTGAGACATCCCTGATGCCTTGGCCACTGTTGTTTGAAAGGGACCACTTGCCAGGAAATGGAGCACTGACAGGACCTGCACTAGAGAGGGGATTCCTGTGGGCTGATGGATAGCTGATATCAGGTCTGGCTCCAATTGGGCACACAGTTCTTTGATTGTGGCACGATCAAGTCTGTATGTGATGATAATGTGTCTGTCCTCCATTGTCACCAGGTCCACCAGGGGTCTGTTCACCGGAGGATGCCGCCATCTCATCATCTGCCTCAGCGGTTGTAGCCTATGGGGGAGAATGGTGAGCAGAAGGTCATATTTCCACATAGATAGCACAACTGTTTTTGAATGTATGTCACAGAAGCAGTGTGTGAAGTCGAGAGTCAGTAGATGTGCCAATATGTGCTGTGATGCAGCTAGGTGCCGTGCCATGTGCCCCCCTGAAATGGCGGCTGCTTGACCTGTGAGGAGGGACAAGGGGAAATGAGGTAAGTGCGCTAGCATTCTGCTGCGTCGCGGTAGGTGGACGAAGTCCGCCGCGCAACTTCGTCCTGGTTATCATTGGGCCCTATGGGTCCCAGGAGCCAATGGCGATGTACGCCGGTGGGGATGGTATGATACGCTGCGGACATCACCGCCATTTTTTAGCTATTCACTCACTTGCTACCTGACCTTCAACAGGAGAAGACCTACACTGCAAGTGCTGCTGTGACCTGAGTCTGGAAGCGACAATGGCTACAGTGTCTGGGGAAAGGTCCCCTGCCTTCACTGCGGAGGAGTTGGAGAAACTGGTGGATGGGGTCCTACCTCAGTACACGTTACTTCACGGTTATCCAGTCAAACAGGTGAGTTCACTGAGAGCATGATGTGTGTTTTGAGTGGTGAGTATGTAAGCCACACGTTGGGGGGCGCCGAGGGGGGTCCTGGCCTGAGTGCTGCATGAGAGGTGGTCAGTATATGTGGGTCAGGGCATGGGTGGGAACTGGGGGGCAATGAGTATGACAGTCCGGACGGGTGAGTAATTACATTTTCCCCTATCTTTTCCCTCTAGGTCAGCACCCGCCAGAAAAAGGGTATTTGGCGTGCCATCACCAGGGAGGTGTGGACCCTGGGGGTTTATCTTAGGCAGAGCACCCACTGCCGCAAGAGATGGGAGGACCTGTGCTGCTGGACAAAAAATATGGCAGAGGCCCAGCTGGGGCTGGCTTCCCAACGAGGAAGAGGTGCCCGTCGCAACATGACCCCCCTGATGTTCTGCATCCTGGCGGTGGCCTATCCGGAGTTGGATGGGCACTTGAGGGCATCACAGCAGCCACAAGGGGGTGAGTACATATTCAGAAAGCTCACTTTGCGAGCTTTAGAAGCTAGCTGGGTGGGGGATGTGGGCTGTGGGTGCCCCTAGGCCAGGGTGATCATGGCAGGGTAGGACCCTGGTGTGCAGACTCTGAAGCACTCCTACCCCAATGGTACAAGTGGCCAACTGCTACTGGGCAGGGTTCTGTGGCTGTCAGGTGTGCAGATGCTGGCATTAGGCATCGTGCCCCATGGGCTGGTGACTATGTTAGTGACTGGTTGGGCATGGCCTAGTGCATAGGGCAGCTCAGTGTGTGTTGTGTACGCTAACTGTAGTGGTGTTGCTGGCATTGACCAAGTGCATCCCCTGTCTCTTCCACACCCCTTTTTGTTTTCTTGCCCTGTCCTTGTGTGCATTAGCATCATCTGGCGGAGGAGCAGAGGCACCGGAAACAGAGAGAGCTGCATCCCACATGGCCCATGAGGGCGAATCCACAGAGGGTGAAGGCACCAGTGGGACGAAGGGTGAGGGGAGCTCCATGACAGGGACAGGAGGGGATACCAGTGACAGCGATTCCTCATCCGATGGAAGCTTCCTGGCGGTGGCGGACACCTCTGTGCCCACCCCAACAACAGGTACAGCGGCCACCACCCCTACCAGCACCGCTCTCCCAGCAGCCTCTCAGCATGTTTCCCGTGCCCCCTCACCTAGGAGGGTGGGCATCTCCTTCGCCCAAGGGAAACTCAGGCTCTGCCCCAGTCTGCCCTGCTGCCCTCAGTGAGGAGGCTATTGACCTCCTGAGATTCCTCACTGTTGTGCAGTCACCCGTTCTGAATGCCATCCAGGGTGTCGAGAGGCATTTGCAACAAACAAATGCATACCTGGAGGGCATTCATTCTGGCATGGTGGCCCAACAGAGAGCATTTCAGGCTCTGGCCTCAGCACTGATGGCAGCCATTGTCCATGTCCAGCCTCCCCCCTCCAACTTCCACTACCCTGACCCAATCCCCTCTACCTCAACCTATCCCAATCACACCTTCAGACCAGCATGCACACACCTCAACACACAAAAGTGGCTCAGGAAATCATAAGCACCACACATCATCACACAGGCACTCACACAAGCACAATACCCATGCAAAGATACCAACATCCACTTCCTCCACGACCCACCCAGCAAGGCCTCATCCAAAAAACAAGAGGACAGTGCCAAGGTCCAAGCAGTGTCTACCAAGGTGGGGAAGGGAAAAAAAGCAAAGGCAAGGCACTTCAGGGCTCAGAACCTCCAGGTGAGGGACTGGTGACCACCATGAGTCCTGACAGGCCAGCAACCTGTACCGCGGCAAGCACCGCCGCAAGCACCGGCACCTGCACCACCATCTGCACCTCCATCTGCACCGCCATCTGCACCACCCCCTGCACCGCCGCTGCCACAACGACAGTCAGCAGCATCATCCCCAGTGGGCAGCCGTCCGAGGCTGCTGGAGATGGCCTGGTGTCTTCCTCCACTACTACCAGCACCTGCACCATGGGCAGCACCGGCTGCATCTCCGCTACAGACACCGCCACCTGCACCGCCATATGCACCACCACATGCCCAGCCGGTGCCACTACATCCGACATCAGCAGCATACCCAGTGGGCAGCCGTCCGAGCCTGCAGGAGACGGCCTGGACCCTGCACCCACCACTTGAAGCACCACCAACAGCACTGGCACTACCAGCTGTTTGCAAGGTCGTAGGAGGATGGAGTGTGGCTCTGCCTCCATGGAGTATCATACTACCTGTTCCCTGCACATCTTGTACCTCAGACACCCAGGTGGGGAATGGGAACTGCCACACCCCAGGTGCAGCTTCACTGGGCACAAGGTCCCCTCCAGAACCAGTGGAGAGATGCATCCACTCCCCCTATCCTTGGCAGGATGAAGCAGACTGGGCACAAGGCCCCCTCCAGAACCAGTGGAACATGTCACCCACTTGAGAGACTGCGGCTTTGAACTCCCAGGACCAAGCAATGGGCAAACCACCCACTTGAGAGACTTGAGAGATTGTGATTTTGCACTCCCCAGGACCAAACAGTAGGCAAACCACCCACTTGAGAGACTTGAGAGACTGTGGCTTTGCACTCCCCAAGACCAAGCAGTGGGCAAACCACCCACTTTAGAGACTTGAGAGACTGTGGCTTTGCACTCCCCAGGACGAAGCAGTGGGCAAACCACCCACTTGAGAGACTTTAGAGCTGTGGCTTTCCACTCCCCATGTTGCCCCCACCAGGAGCAGAGGCTTAGTACCGTCTTCCAGCTGAGGTGGCCCCCTCCCCTTCCCCCTGAGGTGCCTGTGTTTTTTTGACCTGATGCTCCTGCAGTGTTCTCTCCATTTTGAGGCAGGAGTCAAGTGTGGGCTTCGCCCATGATTTTTTGGTCCACTGGTCCACGGACATTTACAATGGACAATGTACGGCCCTCTGTACATATTGTAAATATTTGTATAAACTGTTGTTTACAATCGTTAAATTTATATGCATGTTCTAAATATAACAGATTTCACACAATTCCTTTTGTCATGGTGTTCTTCCAGGGGGTTACGGTGTGTAACTGTAATGTTGCTGCATGTATTTATGTGTCTGGTGTTGTGGGTGAGGGTGGGGGTGGTGGTGTTGTGTGTGTGTGTCACTCTCTTTTTCATCCCCCATCCCCTATTTGCTAGGTGCAGTACTCACCGTGGTCATTGCCGCCGCCTTCTTTGAAATTCCTGGTGTATTAGCAGATACTCCAGTATGGGGAGGACCTGCAGTTCAGGCTCCATGTCGTCCTGGTTCTTTGTTGAATGTCAAAAGGTGAGTGGTTCCCCTTCAGTGTACTGTTTCTGCCATGCTTTTGATGTCTTTGGTACTGCCCCAGAAAAGCTGGCGGATTGGTGCCTTGTAATACAGTGGGTGGTACATTGTCTTCTGCCTGTCTGTTGGCGGTGACCGCCCCGGTGTTTGTTGCTACCGCCCTGGCGGTCGGTGTGTTAAAGTGGCTGTCTATGTTGGCGGTTTCAGTCGTCCCATTTTTGTTACCGCCGCTTTATCACCGACCGCCAGGGTTGTAATGAGGGCCTAAATCTGTGTTTTATCTTGGCAAGTTTCTGCTCTTATTCATTGTGGGAACTCACATCTTCAACATTTATTAACCCACTTTCTATGTGTTCCTACACATTGCTTTCAAGGTTAACTTCAACAGTATACTGTCTTCCACATCCTCACACCCAGCTTCTCCAGTTTTATACATTCTATAGATTCTATAAATAGTTCAGATTACCTCTTTTCTTGTTAGTTCACATAAATTACTCTAAACTATGAATCATGTATTATGTGTGCATGCTAAGTCTTTGTTCCCAGTCTCTCTGTGCTTCTTTGCATGGCTGTTCAAATTGGTGATATTCTACTAACAACAATTTTTTTGTATGTACTTATCTTTCTTTGCATCTTTTCTGAACGTTCATAATAAATTTTCTTTTCATATAATTCTCCTTTCTGCTAGGGCGAAAGTACCTCACTCATCAAAGCTTCTGAGATTTGCATTTACATCTATTGGCCATTGTATATCTTCACGCTTACAAGAGCTTCTAGAATTTGTAGCTAATCCATGTATACTGTATCTTTCTCATTTTTCATTCTTGTCTTTTTGTTTTATTCAAACGCATTTATAACTTTGAATTTCCTTTTTTTATTTCACTAGTTTCACAATTTTTGTTGGGAAAAGGGGATTTTTTCCTTCTAGTTCTAATTTCATACACATAATGAGTTGTCTTTTTTGGTCCATTCTAACTCTTTTTGAGGCAGAAGTACTTTGTTTGCAAAACGTCTGAGATCTGTAGTTACCTCCATTCATATTGTACCTTTCACACTTGGTGGAGAGTCTAGACCTTATAATATATTTAAATTGTTGTATCTTTCTCAGTTTTACCCCTTATTTTTTCGCTTGCAATTTGGAAGCATTGATAATTCCTGATCTACTTTATAAGTTTCAGGATTTCTGTTTCTTTTTTCCATTAATAACATTATTTTCTAGGGAATTTTTAAAGGATTGTGGGTTCTCCTAGTTAGATATTCAATTTACAAATTAGCATTTTAGCCTGTAAATATCATGGCAGTCTCATCCAATTGCACTTACTCTCTCTTTCTCAGTTTCATTCTTTATGTATTTCAAAAGCATTTATAATTCTTGACCTGCTTTTTGCTTTCTGAACTTCAAGATTTTTACTTGGAGAAATTACAATTGTTCATACATAAACTTCTTTTTCACCTATTAGTTTAAAGATGAATGTAAACTGAGTGGCTAGAGGTACATTTGTATACAATGACGTTTTATACAGAAATCAGTCCTTCCAGGAGAAATTGGATCGTTTAGTCGAATGCATTAATACAGCCTTATCGCATCTCAGTACCACGTTTTGTTTTTCATTTCAATTTTGTTTCCACCTAGCCATATAGATGGTTAGCTTGGTAGTCATTATCGTCTGTTTTGAGTTTCTGTAAGATAGATAATATTTGAAAATAGGCAAAATAAAAGCTGACGTTCAAAATAAGGAAACCCAATGAATCAGTAGTCCCTCTGAATCAAGGCAAACAAGTAATTAATGTCAAGCACCATTAACAAGAGGATTGACTGGAGGAAAGCAACAATTTTAACCATGGAACCAACAGAAAAATCAGGAAACTGGAGAAAAACAGAAAGGTGTATGCGTGTTCCCCAAAATAATGTCAATTGCTTTAAAATGTATGCTCAAATCTGTACGTTTGTAGGGAAACAATATTGGGGAATCATTTTCTAGATCGTGCTCAAACAAAAAACAACAGCTATACATCCAATGAAAAGTAAGATCATACTGGAATTCCCTGTCATCGACAATACTTTTTTCGAACTTCAAAAGAGCCATACTGTGAGACATGAGACAACTGCCTTTTAAAATAATGACACCAGATTCGATTTTCAAAGCACATGAAACTAAAATGACAAAAGATGTGTTGAATGTTCAAACAGTATTAATTAAGGAGGCTGAGAAAGATGGGGAAATACCTATCCATGGCATACAGTTTCTTTTTATTTGACCTAATCATTTTATCAAATAGCACATCCTTTGAGAAGGACGTATGTAATCAATGATTTGTAACCACAATTATGTTGTAAAATTTTGAAAAGTATAATTATTTGTAGGGAGGGGGACCCCTCTTTCATGCTCTTTCCTCATTCTGATTTACAGGAAGTTGCAAAGTAAACACTGAAAGTCAGGAAGCACATTTTAGACTCTGAATGTGCCTTTGGTATGTAGATTATAGCCTATACTTTGGGATTTCAAACCCTTTATTTTGGAAATAACAGGCTATGTGAAATCAAAACTGCTTAAAGCAGCAGTCCTCAAATTTGTAATCTATTAAGGATATTGTTAATATCAGCTGTATGTACCTGTTTTTGCAGTCAATTTTGGATCTTGTTCAAGTACACAAAATTTGAATGGTGCATGAGACTGTGAACACTGCAGTGAGTGTGTAAAAATGCCTATTTTTAGCATTATCATCCCATTTTCAGGTAGAGCATGCAAGTGCGTTGACCTATTGTTGGATCTGTAGGCTTTAAGCCAAGCCCACCTCATGCCCATCACTTTTACTCGTTCATGGGCTTGCCTTTCAAAAATCCTTTGTTAGCATTGATAAATGCTTTATGTTTGTCCCTCCTTGGGAGGTCTTGTTACCACCTTGCAGAGTGACTCTGTTACATGGATAATTTCACAGATGCATTGATATGTTTGACTTTGACTTTTCCCTTTTGTGTCTCTCCTTCATGCTCATGGCGGCCATGGCACTTTGAATTGGCTCACTTTTGTCAACTAATGTTTACTTTTCATTTTCAATTTATGTGGCAATAAAAGTCCAGTTAGGAATGTACAACACCAATAGCTCTAACAAGAGCAAATGTGACACTGATTGCATTGCAAATGCTTGTTTGGACTTATGCTGCTGTTTCTTGACTCTGTGCACTGGACTCTACTAACCAGACCCCAATAGATGTGCTCTAAACCCTAAAATATGTTGAAATTGGCCATACTCCTGAGTCCTGATATGCACATTTAACTTACCTATGATTCACTGGTACATGGTACTAAATGTACTTAGGGTCTGTAGGTTAAATGTAACTAGTTCACTTCAGTATTGTGCCACCAACACTAAAGTGCCAGTGAAAAACATGACTGCACGCCTGCACCTTGCAAATTGCCTGTGGAACTTTAACCTGCAAATTCAGCCTGTCAAAATAATCCCTATGACAGGCGTAAACCCTCTCTTTAAATAATAAGAAGTCACACCTATTTAGGCTTTAAAGTGTAAAGTTCTAAAAAGTGATTTTAACTGTAGAAGGATTAGCTGTTCCAGAGGAAAGTATTGTGATACTTCTAATTTTTTTAAGTTAATCAAGTTATTTTTGCCTAGCAACCAGATAAAAAGTTAACTTTCAAACATTTTAAAATATTTATTTCCAAATCTTTTCAAAAGGTACTTTAAAAACTTTGGGGGTTATTCTAACTTTGGAGGAGGTGTTAATCCGTCCCAAAAGTGACGGAAAAGTGACGGATTTACCACCAGCCGTATTACGAGTCCATTATATCCTATGGAACTCGTAATACGGCTGGTGGTATATCCGTCACTTTACCGTCACTTTTGGGACGGATTAACACTCCTCCAAAGTTAGAATAACCCCCTTTATGTTTAGCCTGCATAAAGGCTCTATTCGCCCATTTCCCTGTGTTTTATTCAGGAGTTGAAAGGTTGCTTTATTAAGGTTTGAATTGGCTCCTTGGGCTAAAGCAAAGAGCTGGGTGATGGGGTGGTGTCCTGTTCTCCCTACAGGATGATAAACTGGGCAGTGCCCATTGACTTAATTTTCTTGAAAGTGGCTTGCCCTATCAAAGGGCCTTCCTTCTCTATTATCCATCTATCAAGCCAGGCACCAATCCCAGCAGGAGAGGATCTGCCCCAGAAATGTTTTTGAATGACCACAGAGGAAGGTTTGCTCATTTCCATGCCCAAACCTCTAAGATGGACACTGGAAGGATTGTTTGTGTACGGCACACAGGAACTGCTGCATAGGCGAGAACCCCAGAGAACTTTTACCCTGTTGGTCAAAGAGAGGCCTGGAGTCACCCCCACCCATAGGCTAGTGCCAGGCATACATTTTTCATAACCCTACTGGACATCTGAAAGTCTGAAGAAGGACTGTACACGCCGTTGTGACCTGTGAGGAGAACCTCCTTTTAAGAGTTAAGCTACAGGGACAAAAAAGCTGCAATTGGCCCATTTTCTTGAAAGAGGCCAGCTAATTACTTTCAACTGGCCCTTCACTGGACCCTGCTAGTGGCTTCAGTTGATTGAGTACTGATCCCCAACTGCTGTTCCTGAGGTCCTGGAAACCTAGACTGGTGTCAGAGTACACTCCTCCTGCCTAACCCTAAAACCCGGGAATTAAAATATTTTCAAGAATTTTTGCCTGGAGAACCATTAGAGACCAGGACAAGCTGGCCAAACAGATCCACCAAGGGTTTATCACTGGTGGGACTGACTTGACCATAAATACCTCTACTTTTTTCACTGCAGCAGAAAATCTCATTTAGCAGACCTGACTCCAACCATCTTCAAAGACACTAAGGCCCTCATTACAACCCTGGTGGTCGGTGATAAAGCGGCGGTAATACCGCCAACAGGCCGGCGGTAAAATAATTGAATTATGACCACGGCGGAAACCACCCACATAGACAGCAACATTAGCACACCGACCGCCACAGTGGTAGCAACAAGCACCACAGCGGTAATTGCCAACAGCTAGGCGGAAAACAATGTAGCACCCACAGTATTACAACAGGCCTATCTACCACCTTTTCCAAGGTGGTACCAACGACATCAAAAGCACAGCGGAAACAGTACACAGAAGGCAAAGGACTCACCTCTGGAGACTCAAGGAAGAACCACAACGCCATGGAGCCCGATTTGCACATCTTCACCATGCTGCTGTACCTCTTCATGGATTATGAACAGCAACGCCGGTGAATACGACCGCAGTGAGTACTGCTGCATAGCATACAAGGGAGGGGGAGGAAAAAGAGAGTGACACACACATGCAACATGCAACACTCCCAACATCATACACACAAGCAGATGCAGTAACATTACATATTCACCCCGTACCCCTCTGGAATAATGCAAGGACAAAAGGAACTGATTACTGTTAGTGTAATAAGATCAAATAGTAGAAATTTGTGCTTCAGTATCAAAACAGTATATACATATATACAAATGGAGTGACACTGCCCAGTCCTCAATGTCCGTGAGCCACAGGGCCACATCACATAGGCCAAGGCCACACTTGATTCCTGCAACAACACGGAGAGAACAATGCAGGGGCACTAAGTCGAAAATACACAGGCACCTCAGGGGGATGGGGAACGGGAGGGCACATCAGCCAGAAGATGGTACAACACCACCGGTCTTGGAAGGGGCAACATGCCCATCACTCTGTCCTGGGGAGTGCAAAGCCACAGTGTCTCAAGTGGGTGGTTTGCCTACTGCTTGTTCCTGGGGAGTGCAAAGTCACAGTGGGGGTGATTCTGACTATGGCGGGCGGCGGAGGCCGCCCGCCAAAGTCCCGCCGACAAATGACCGCACCGCGGTCAAAAGACCGCGGCGGCCATTCTTACATTTCCGCTGGGCCGGCGGGCGCTCTCCAAAAGAGCGCCCGCCGGCCCAGCGGAAATGCCCCTGCAACGAGGATGCCGGCTCCGAATGGAGCCGGCGGAGTTGCAGGGGTGCGACATGTGCAGTGGCACCCGTCGCGTATTTCAGTGTCTGCATGGCAGACACTGAAATACTTTGTGGGGCCCTCTTACGGGGGCCCCTGCAGTGCCCATGCCATGGGCACTGCAGGGGCCCCCAGGGGCCCCCAGGGGCCCCGCGGCACCCCCTACCGCCATCCTGTTGGATGGCGGTAGGGGGTGTCAGAATCCCCATGGCGGCGGAGCGCGCTCCGCCGCCATGGAGGATTCTCCCGAGCAGCGGAAAGTCGGCGGGAGACCGCTGACTTTCCGTTTCTGACCGCGTCTGAACCGCCGCGGTCAGAATGCTCGAGGGAGCACCGCCAGCCTGTTGGCGGTGCTCCCGTGGTCGGTGACCCTGGTGGTCACCGACCGCCAGGGTCAGAATGACCCCCAGTATCTCTAGAGGGTGGCTTGCCCACTGCTTTGTCCTGGGGAGTACAAGGCCTCAGTCTCTCAAGTGGGTGATTTGCCCACTGCTTGGTCCTGGGGAGTGCAAAGCCACAGTTTCTCTAGTAGGTGGTTTGCCCACTGCTTAGTCCTGGGGAGTGCAAAGCCACTGTCTCTCAAGTGGGTGGTTTGCCCACTGCTTGGTCCTGGGGAGCGCAAGGCCACAGTCTCTCTAGTGGGTGTTTTGCCCACTGCTTGGTCCTGGGGAGTGCAAAGCCACAGTCTTTCTAGTGGGTGGTTTGCCCAATGCTTGGTCCTGGGGAGTGCAAAGCCACAGTCTCTCAAGTGGGTGCTTTGCCTACTGCTTGGCCCTGGGGAGTGCAAAGCCACAGTCTCTCTAGAGGGTGGCTTGCCCACTGCTTTGTCCTGGGGAGTACACGGCCACAGTCTCTCTAGTGGGTGATTTGCCCACTGCTTGGTCCTGGGGAGTGCAAAGCCACAGTCTCTCTAGTGGGTGGTTTGCCCACTGCTTGGTCCTAGGGAGTGCAAGGCCACAGTCTCTCTAGTAGGTGTTTTGCCCACTGCTTGGTCCTGGGGATTGCAAAGCCACAGTCTCTCAAGTGGGTGGTTTGCCCACTGCTTGGTCCTGGGGAGTGCAAGGCCACAGTCTTTCTAGTAGGTGATTTGCCCATTGCTTGGTCCATTGGAGTGCAAAGCCACAGTCTCTCAAGTGGGTAGTTTGCCCACCAGTTCTGGATGGGTCCTTGTGCCAAGTGTGCTTCATCCTGGCAAGCATGGGGTGAGTGGATGGTTTCTTCCACTGGTTCTGGAGGGGGCCTTGTGCCCAGTGTGCTTCATTCTGGCAAGCATGGGGTGAGTGGATGGTTTCTTCCACTGGTTCTGGAGGGGTCCTTGTGCCAAGTGTGCTTCATCCTGGCAAGGATGGGATGAGTGGCTCGCTTCTTCCACTGGTTCTGGAGGGGGCCTTGTGCCCAGTGTGCTTCATCCTGGCAAGCATGGGGTGAGTGGATGGCTCCTTCCACTGGTTCTGGAGGGGGCCCTGTGCCCAGTGTGCTTCATCCTGGCAATGATGGGATGAGTGGATGGCTTCTTCCACTGATTCTGGAGGGGGCCTTGTGCCCAGTGTGCTTCATCCTGGCAAGCTTGGGGTGAGTGGATGGCTTATTCCACTGGTTCTGGAGGGGGCCTTGTGCCCAGTGTGCTTCATCCTGGCAAGCAGGGGGTGAGTGGATGGCTTCTTCCACTGGTTCTGGAGGGGGCCTTGTGCCCAGTGTGCTTCATCCTGGCAAGGAAGGGGAGAGTGGATAGCTTCTTCCACTGGTTCTGGAGGGGACCTAGTGCCAAGTGTGCTTCATCCTGGCAAGGAGGCGGTGAGTGGGTGGCTTCTTCCACTGGTTCTGGAGGGGGCCTTGTGCCCAGTGTGCTTTATCTTGGCAAGGATGGGGTTGCTGTGTAGCCATTTTAGTTGTAGCTTTATGCACGTTATTTTAACATACAAGGCCTGCCACTGTGCAGTTTAACCTAGATATTTTTTATTCACCTTTGCTTTATTATTGTTACAGTAGCCACTTTTATGATCTTGTTTTATTATCTCTCAGTCTCACTGTGTTTGCCTAGGCCATCACTCTGTTCTCAAACGAGACATTCTTGCTCACTCTGTGCTTTTTTCCAATACTACAGTAAGATAGGTTGTCGGTGAACGTGGTATAAGTTTAGTCTCCGACATTCATAGAAAATACATATCCTTACGTAGGGACATTTTCTTCGGACACCAGCTGTTTTATTATAAAAACACTTCCCTGTCTCTTACACATTAGAAGGAGATTCCAGCCAGAGAACCACGCCTGTATGATGATTGCTGAATGCTTCGCTACAGCTGTCTTTACAGACTTTAGGCCTTTGTTCAGGTATGGGGGATGATATCTTCCCTGGGGAACCTGAAGGGCAGAATTAGAGCTTAATACTCTGGGGGTTATTCTAACTTTGGAGGAGGTGTTAATCCGTCCCAAAAGTGACGGAAAAGTGACGGATTTACCACCAGCCGTATTACGAGTCCATTATATCCTATGGAACTCGTAATACGGCTGGTGGTATATCCGTCACTTTACCGTCACTTTTGGGACGGATTAACACTCCTCCAAAGTTAGAATAACCCCCTCTATGCTTTATCATAGCCTAGGTAGGAATTAGTCTGTTGACTCTAGTGAGAATATGGCAGCATTATTTTTATGTTTTACTCTCCTTGTCACAATTTTAATCTTGTCATGCTGTATCGTCCTGGTTATTGCAGTCCGCGCTTTGGTATCTAAGATGCAGTCGCTTTATTAAAGCATTATTGTAATATATACTGCCTCTGTTTGTCATTGTGTATGTGAGACTAATGTAACTGAGAGAAACGGACCTGAGTGACCACAGCTTCCCTGAGAAACCAGTTATGTCATGCGCTTGGCTGTCCAATCATCCCTGCCCTTGGGTAGAGATGAGGCACTGCTAGTTAGCCGGAGCAGAACCCGGAGTAGAGCAACAGGTGTTACCTGTAGTGTGTTAGACTCAGTCTCCCACACTGCAGGCGATTCTGTCACTTGAAATCCAGTAGTCTTCTTAGAATAATGAGAGCCTACGCAACAGGGTGAGTGGATGGCTTCTTCCACTGGTTCTGGAGGGTGCCTTGTGCCCTGTGATTCAGCACTTGGGGTGTGCAAGGTCACAGTCTCTCACCTGAGTGTCACACCTACAGGATTTGCAGGGTCCAGGACGCACTACAGCCCATGGAGGCAGCACTACACACTGCCTGCCGGCGGTGATGGCTGCTCAGTGGTGGCAGTGGCGGGGCTGGTTTCAGGGATGCCAGTGGTGGGGGGAGGTTCCAGCTCTTCCCCTGCAGCCTCAGACGGCTGGCCGCTAGGGCTGCTGATACTGGTGGCAGTGTTGGTGGCGGTGCTGGTGTCGAGGATGCCAGTGGTGGGGGGAGACTCCAGCCTTTCCCCTGCACCCTCAGACAACTTCCCACTGGGGCTGCTGCTGGTGTTGGTGCTGGTTGCAGGGATGCCAGTGGTGGGAGGCTCCAGCCAATCTCCTGCAGCCTCGGACGGCTGCCCACTGGGGCTGCTGCTGCTGGTGGCAGTGGTAGTGGTGGTGCTGGTGTCGGGGATGCCAGTGGTGGGGGGAGGCTCCAGCCCTTCACCTGCAGCCTCGGATGGCTGAACCATCATGGTTGGTGGTGGGGGCCCAGCACCAGGCCTCCTGTCCTTCCTGCCTGCAGGTGCAGGCCCCTTGCCCTTCCCTTTCCCAGCTGGTGGTGCCTCCTTGCCCTTCCCCTTGGCAGTTGGTGGTGCCTCTTTGCCATTCCACTTGGCAGCTGATGGTGCCTCCTTGC
Source organism: Pleurodeles waltl (assembly GCF_031143425.1). Taxonomy (NCBI): domain Eukaryota; kingdom Metazoa; phylum Chordata; class Amphibia; order Caudata; family Salamandridae; genus Pleurodeles; species Pleurodeles waltl. The sequence goes on from NC_090436.1 coordinate 847,491,247, forward strand.
CCTTCCCCTTGGCAGCTGGTGGTGCCTCCTTGCCCTTCCCTTTGGCAGCTGGTGTAGGCACACTGTCAGTGCTGATGGCTGGTTCTCTGGAGCCTCTCCCGCCTGCAGTAGCTGCCAACACTACTGTGGCTGTGGACTGGGTGCCTGAGGTGCTCATCTGGGTTCTGACCACCCTGGCCCGACGTGAAGAATGGGGGGGAGGGGTAGGTAAGAGGCAGAGAGGAAAAACTTGTTAGGGACACTGGGACGGGAAGAGTGTGAAGGTTTGGTAGTGGAGGAAGAGGGTGTGGTTGTAGGAGGTGTCTGTCTGCTGTGTTTGGGAGCAGGTGCATGGGCTGGATGCTGTTGTGAGGTGGATGGCTGTTGGGTGTCTGACTGCTTGTGTACTTTTGGAAGAGGGGGCACACACAGTGGGAGAGGACACATGGGATGTGTGCATATATGTGGGGGTGGTGACTGCCAGTGAGTGGTGTGCAGTGATAGGGGTGATGGTGATGAGGGTAGTGGAAGAGGGGTGAGTGGAGACACTACTGGGAGGGTGGTGGACAACGAGGAGGAGGGAGAAACAGTTGCAGCAGTGGATGTTTGTATGTCTGCATCTGGATGGTGTTTGTGTGAGTGTCTGTAGGATAATGTGTGGTGCTTGTGTTTGCCTGAGCCACTCCTGTGTGTTGTCTTGGGTGCATGCTGGTCTGAATGTGTGCTTGGGATAGGTTGGGGTTGAGGGGAATGGGACTGGGTAGAGGAAGTTGGAGGAGGGGAGGCTAGAGGCAGGGTCAATGGCTGCCATCAGTGAGGAGGCAAGAGCCTGGATTGATCTCTGTTGGGCCACCATGCCAGAGTGAATGCCCTCCAGGAATGCATTTGTTTGTTACAAATGGCCTGCCAGCCCATGGATGGCATTCACTATGGTTCACCCCCCACAGAGATTGATCGCAGGAGGTCAATAGCTTCCTCACTCAGGGCAGCAGGGCTAACTGGGGCAGGGCCTGGGGTGCCTGGGGCGAAGGAGATGCCCACCCTCCTTTGTGGGCGGGCACGGGGAAACATGCTGAGGGGCTACTGGGAGGGCAGCGCTGGTATAGGGGGTGGCAGCTGTTCCTGTAGTTGGGGTGGGCACAGAGGTGTCCACCACCAGCAGGAAGTTTCCATCAGAGCAGGTATCATTGTCCAAACTGTCCCCTCCTGTCTCCGCCGTGGTGCTCCCCTCGCCCTCTGTCCTAAAGGTGCCCTCACCGTCGGTGGATTCAGCCTCCTGGGCCCAGTGGGATGCAGCTCCCTCCATTGCTGGTGCCTCTTCTCATCCGCCACATGATGCTAATGCACATAAGGTCAGGGTGACAAAAAAAAAAGGGGGGAAAGACAAAGGATACAGTTGGTCAGTGGCAGACACAACTCCACCGTTGGCGTACATGACACACACACACACAAAAAGGGAACAGCCCTACGTACTAGGCAAAGCACTACGAGTCACAATGCTAGTCACCAGGCCATGGACAGGAATATCTAACACCAATAGCAGCATACCTGACACCCACAGACCCCAGCCCAGTAGTGGATGCCTACTAGCTTGCTAGGAGGTGGTGTTCATCAGCCCCTACCCAACATGGGACCTACCGTGCAATGTCTGGCCTGCCCCAGGGCCACCCACAGGCCCACATCCTCACCCGGAGACCACCTCACCATGCGCAAGTAGTATATTTGGAAACTGTACTCACCGCCTTGTGGCTGCTGTGATGCCCTCAAGCTCCCATCTAGCTCCGGATAGGCCACCGCCAGTATGCGGGCCATCAGGGGGGCTCAGGGTTTGACGGGCACCCCTTCCTTGTTGGGAGGCAATTCCCAGCTGGGCCTCCGCCATCTTCCTTGCCCAGCGTCTCAAGTCATCCCACTGTTTGTGACAGTGGGTGCTCCGCCTGCCGTAGACCCCCAGGGTTCACACGTCTTTGGCGATGCACACCATATACCCTTTTTCTGATAGGTGCTTACCTGCAGAAATATAAACATAGAAAAAGGTATCAGTCATACCGTCCGGCCTGTTACACTCATGGCCCACCATTGCCCTCCCATCCACTTATGCACAGACATTGCCCACCATACATGCAGCACGCTGCCCAGAACCCTTCCACCAACCCCCACCCCCACGAGTCCCTCACACACAGCACTCCATGCATCAATGCCCCTTGCATCGTGCTCACACTGTACTCACCTCTTGGTCTGGAGGCGCATACAGCATTTGGTACTAGGGTAGGACCCCATCGACCAGTCTCTCCAACTCCACAGCGGTGAAGAGAGGGGCCCTTTCCCCAGTGACACGAGCCATGGTAGGTTCCAGACACAGGTCACAGCAGCACTTGCAGTGTAGCTCCTCTCCTGTTGAAGGTCAGGTAGCAAGTGTATGAACAGATAGAAAATGGTGGTCATGTCCGTGGCGGTGCGTACCGTCACCGCCGGCATACATCACCATTGGCCTCTGTAACCCATAGGGCCAAATGACAACCAATAAGGAGTTGCACGGCGGTACTCGACCACCTCCCGCAACGGCGCACAACGTCAGCAGCATTACCTCATTTCCACATGTCCATCCACACAGGACAGGCAGATTCCATTTCAGGGGGGGCAGGCCATGACATCTAACTGCATCACAGTACACATACGCACCACTTGGGCCTATCCAACAACATACTGTTACAGTCACAACATACAATGCAGTGTAGAAATGTGGAATACTGACCAGCTGTTCCCCGCTTTGCCCCCTAGATTACAATCGCTCAGCTGAATAGGAGATGGAGACATCCCCCGTGTACAGACCCCTGGTGGACTTGGCAACAATGGAGGACAGGCACATTATCCTCACCTATAGACTGGACAGGGCCATAATCACAGAGCTGTGTGCCCAATTGGAGCCAGACCTGATATCTGCTATCCATCAGCCCACTGGGACCCCCCCTCTTGTGCAAGTCCTATCTGTGCTCCATTTCTTGGCAACTGGCTCCTTCCAAGTGACAGTGGGCTTGCAGCAGGAATGTCTCAGCCAATGTTCTCAAAAGTTCTGACCAGAGTGTCCTGATTCAACACATGTGCAGCTACATTGTTTTCCCGCAGGTAGAGGATGTGGCCACAGTGAAAGCTGATTTCTATGCAATGGGACATATCCCCAACATTATTGGGGCTATTGATGGTACATCTATTGCATTTGTCCCCCTCTGGAGAAATGAACAGGTCTTCAGAAATTGAAAAGGCTTTCACTCGATGAATGTGCAGATAGTGTGCCTTAGGGCTCAGTACATCTCAGTACATCTCCCATGTCAATACAAAGTATCCTGGGTCTGTGCATGATGCCTATATCCTGAGGAATAGCAGCATCCAATATGTGATGGCTCAACTCCAGAGGCACCGGGTGTGGCTAAAAGGTGAGCCCATGGTTCCCACCCAGTATATGTTGGTGTATGGGTATGGTGTTAGCCATAAGGGTTAGTGCTTGGCTTACAGGTATCCCTCAATATTTGCAGGTGACTGGTTACCCCAACCTCTCATGGCTACTGACCCCTGTGAGGAATCCCAGGAAAAGGGCAGAGGAACGTTACAATGAGGCACATGGGCGAAAAAGAATAATAATAGAGAGAACATTCGGCCTCCTAAAGCCAGATTTTGTTACCTCCATCTTATGGGTGGATCCCCATACTATTTACCCAAGAAGGTGTGCCAGATCATAGTGGCATGCTGCTTGTTGCATAACCTTGCCCTGAGACACCAGGTGCCTTTTCTGCAGGAGGAGGCTGGAGATGGGCCTGTGGCAGTAGTGGACTTTGTGAGGAGGCAGAGGATGAGGATGAGGACAGCTATTATACCACTGTACTTCCAGTGACTCACAGGTAAGACACTGTAACTTCACTTTGCATTGACAGTTTTGTATTTGACATTGTACATTGCAGGCAGATTCTCCCAATTCTATGTCCACTGACTGTACCCTTTGGCATCTCTATTTTCAGATATCTGTGCCCCACTCTGGCACCTGGTGTGTTGACTGTAGCCAACTACAGGTCACTCCTATGCATACATTACTGTACAGTTGTATTGCAGTGCTTAAACCTTGTTAAACAAATACATACTTAAATCATTTGACATACTCCATACTTGCATGTTTTACAAGGGTGTTTATTTAAGTGCTAATAAGTGGAGCTGGGGTGATGGTGGAGGAAGGTCCAGGATAGAGTCCAGTCTCTGTGTATCAGAGGTGCATTTTCCAAGGGGGCGTAGGAAGTGGAGCAATGGCAGTTCAAGGTGGAGAGGGTGACAGAGTGGGACACAAGGGTGACAATCAGGAGAGTCTTATTTCCTGGTGAGGGTCTTGGCAATAGTCTTCGGTTTCTGCCTGGATTGCAGGGACCGTTTGTGGGGTGGTTCTCTTTCTGCAGGGGGTGGGTTGCTGGTGGCCTGTTGTTCCTGTGACGGGGCCTCCTGTCCACTAGTGGCAGTGGAGGTGGAAGGCTGTTCATCGGTTTAGCTAGTGTCAGGGACCCAGTGGTGTGCCACTGCCTCCCTCATGGTGTCGGCCATGTCTGCCAGCACCCCTGCAATGGTGACCAGGGTGGTGTGGATGTAGTTCAGGTCCTCCCTGATCTCCAGGTACTGTCCCTCCTGCAGCGGCTGGGTCTCCTGCAACTTGTCCAGTATCTGGCCTATCGTCTCCTGGGAATGGTGGTACATTGCCAGGATGTTGGTGAGTGCCTCCTGGAGAGTCGGTCCCCTGGATCTGTCCTTCCCCTGTTACACAGCAGTCCTCCCAGCTTCCCTGTTGTCCTGTGCCTCTGTCCCCTGAACCGTGTGCCCACTGCCACTGACCCAACATCCCTGATTGTCCTGTGTTTGTGGGGTTGCCTGGGGTCCCTGTAGTGGTGGACACCCTGCTGATTGACGTGTCCTGGGGACAGAGGTATGGGCCTGCTGGGTGGGTGCTGTGCTGGTGTTTCCAGAGGGGGGAGGTTCTGTGGTGGGTTGTGACTGTGCCTGGGGAACTGACTGTCTGGAGATCCCTGATGGGCCAGGTTGGTCATCCAGATCCAGCTGTCCAAAGCTGCTGTCATCGCTGTAGGCCTCTCCTGTGGGGGGACTGGATGTTGCTGGCACCTCCTCTTCGGTGAGGTTGTGTGGGGGTTATGGGGGATGTAATTGCAGTGTTATTGTTTCTGCGTGTGACATCTTGTGCATGGGTGTGTTGCCGTGTATGGTTGTGATTGCCCTGTCAGCTTTGCCTTTTGTGAGTAGTGATTTTGTGGGCTAAGTGATTCTCTCTAATGTGCATGCTTTACTGATGGGTGTCCATGCAGGGCTGTGAGTGATGTCCATGCATTGGTGGTGCATGCAGGGCTTGGTATTGGGATGGGTGGGGTGTGATGTTGGGGTGTATGTGAGGCGGTGGGGCGATAGGGGTGAGGGTGGGGGGATGTGATGGCATGCAGGTGGGGGTGTGATAGTAATAGAGATTTGAATTGCCATAGTCCTCCTGCTACTCCTGCAAGGCCCTGAGGATGCAGTAATGCCAAGACTTGCTCCTCCCATGTTGTTAGTTGTGGGGGAGGAGGTGGGGGTCCTCTGCCAGTTCTCTGTACAGCTATCTGGTGTCTTGCAACCACAGAACTTACCTTCCCCCGTAGGTCATTCCATCTCTTCCTGATGTCATCCCTTGTTCTGGGGTGCTATCCCTGACCCTGTCCACGATTCTCTGCCATATCCCCATCTTCCTTGCAATGGATGGCTGCTGCACCTGTTATCCGAATAGCTGTGGCTCTACCCAGATGATTTCCTCCACCATGACCCTTAGCTCCTCGTCTGAGAACCTGGGGTGTCTTTGTGGTGCCATGGGTCTAGTGTGTGTGGTGTGTGTGAGGGTGTGTGGAGTGATGTGTTGGGGTGTGTGCTGTAAGGTGCGTGGATGTTGTATGGGTGATGGTGTTATGTGGCTCTGATTCTGTGGGTGCTCTTGGTGTCTCTCTCTCTCTGTTGTCAATTTTTTGGAGTCGTAAAGTTTGTGGGTAGTGTGTGTGTGTGTTTTAAAGTGGTGTGGTGTGTGTATGGGTGTCAGGCTTGTGTAGTTCGAATTGTCCAATATGGTGTTGTTTTGTATGTGTGTGTGTGTGTGTATGAACTACAGGAGTAGAGGTGATTAGAGCAGTTAAACCTCAGCTTTTGCTGTGAGAGCAGATGTGAGTTGGGTTGCGTGGGAACCTATGAGACAAGGTCAAACTTGTTAAGGGGAGTTTTCACATAAATGTATTTGTGTTCCCAATTTTCCTCCTGGGGCTAAAGTCTTCCTCATCCCTGGTCATCACTACTACCTACTTAAGGCTAACATTATAGGTCAAGGCGGGCTTTGAGGTCTGGGAGGAGTTTTACAAACTGAACCATAGAAATGCTTCCATCCTCATTAATTCAGGCAAATCTTCCAATCGGCCAATTCTTATGTCTTTGATGAATCTGTATCAATAATACCCTTCATAACAAACATGCTATGAAACTCACTGCGAAGCTTCAGGAGAAGAACTGCCCTGAACACATCATCAGGAGGGTAAAGAAATGGGCATTGAACAACAACAGGGAACAATTATCAGAAACTAATTGCAAGAAAGAAACTGAAAAATTGATTTGTGTGACTACCTTTAATCCAAGTTCAAACACTTTGAAAACACTTGTGCCCACATGTTTTAGCCTTAAGAAGCAGACAATTAAGACCAGGGAATAGGAAGGATTTAGCATTCAGGATACAGAACAACAGCCCCACACAATTAAGACCTTCTCCTGGTGCCAATACAGTTGAGATGTTTGTACTACCTTACACTTTATGATACTTTTATGATGGCTTGCAACATCTGCTTACTCACAGAAAATTATTTTGTATTCTTCATTTTTTGCAACTTTTTATTTAATTTCTCTTTAATTTAACATTAAGAAGATGTTTATGCTTTTATTATTGTACACTAACTTTACATTGCTTTTTTTTCTTGTCTCTCTTCCCCCCACCTTGTCCTTTCACTTTCCTTGTGCTTCCTCAAGACATAGGACCTCATTATGAGTTTGGCGGGTGGGAGAGGCCACCCGTCAAACTCATAACGCCACTGGACCACCATTGCAGGCAAAACCCCGTCCATCCTATTTTGAGTTTTGCTGGGATGGGGGGCGTAATCAGTGTTTCTGCATCCTGACCCAGTGGGAAACAAGGCCATAATATTGCAGCCGGCTTGCATTCGAGCCGGCTGATATGTGGCGGGTGCAGCAGCACCTGTCGCGCAATCCACTGCCCGTACTTTGGGCAGTGGAATGTGCAACGTGCAACGGGGATGTGCATGGGGGCATGGGCAATGCAGGTGCCCCAAGGGCCCTCTTCTGCCTCCATTCAACAGCCTTTCCATGACAGTGTAAATCACCATGAAAAGGGTGCGGGAGGGGACTCGTAACCCCCAGGGCAGCGCTGCACTGGCGGATTACAACCGCTGGGACCGCGAGGCTGCAAGGTGGTGTCATCCTGGCGGTGTCGTTGGTCAGACCGTGGTTGCTCTGCCTTGGTCATAATGTGGTAGTTGGACCGCCATCATAAGTCTGGCCATCCAAAGACTGCCAAACTCATAATGTGGTAGTTGGACCGCCATCATAAGTCTGGCCATCCAAAGACTGACAAACTCATAATGAGGCCCATAGTGTTCTGTAACAATTGGTTTTGCTGAATTGTACACAATAGAAACAGATAAAAAATAAAAAAAGAATATATTTGTGAAATGACTATCCAGTAGTGCCAAACACGGGACTCCTGCTGTGCACTGCAATTCCCACCAATCAATGCCCACAAACACAGCATGGATGCATTCCTGATGATGCACAGGTTCATGTTGTATGCACCAGAGAATTCAAGCATTCTGAAACAATCAGGCGTCTCAGTTTTGCTAAACAATTACAGCTGGATGCACAGAAGGTAATTAGGTTTACAAGTCTGGAGCACCTCTTGGTAAAGAAAGCATCAGCTAATGATACCTTAACAAACTGATATTTGAAAAGTAGTTTGTTGATGCATCTAAGGCATTACACATTCAGCAACATCACCCTTTTTGCCAACTGCTTTGGGTTGTTGAATACAAAGATGAGTTAACAATTCTAAATCCAAAGAACTGTGCATGTAGGTCAAGTGTGAGCATTTTTATATCTTTGCTGTGTGTGCCCCACTACCACCATGATATCTTTGGTAGAACTTATTTCAAAATCATAACTAATATTTTAATAATGATTGTGGACTAACACTGTCTCTCCTATTTATAATGGTACCAACCACCATGGTTGTTTGCCATGTGTAGGATACTATTTACTTATCAATATAGCTCCTTCATTTACAATTGGTAGTTTGGTCCCACTGTTAAATATAGGATGTTTGTTTTTAATGAATGATAAATACACACTGTATAACATTTCCTTCTTGAAATTTACTTTTTCCAAGTGTGTGAAAACAAGGGGTGCCACCCTCTATCTAAATCATAAATCTTTAAGGACCTAGAGTGAGGTTAAATCTTAGAATGAATGAGTGTGTCCAATTACCTCTCACTATTCACATGTGTAGTGCCTTTGATTTGCAGTGCAGTGACACTAGTGTGCGACTATGATGAGGATGTACATTTACGGAAGCACAATGCATGACATTTTTTTACCTGTGTTGTAGCTCTCGCGGAGGTCTTCTTCCCACCTCGGGTTCAGAAACCGCAAGCATTCTGGTGAGACACCATCACTATTCTCACCACTATTTGTCGACTAGATCTTTGGACTTGGTGAAGAATGCAGTAGTCAGATTTATTCAATCACAAATCAATAACATAAAACCATAAACAATTCTGGATACCATGAACAATTTAACACTAAATCAAACACTAAACTGAATAAAGTTTCAAAGCTTATTGCTATCCCAAAATCAATATCACATGTATGGTGTGTAAAAATAAGTTACGAACATACATGAAAACCATAGGCTGACCAAAACATCTAAACAGATTTAGGCCTTCATTACAACCTTGGCGGTCGGTATTAAAGCGGCGGTAATACCGCCAACAGGCAGGTGGTAAAAAAAAAAGAGATTTGGACCCTGGCAGTTACTGCCATCTAACACCGCCACTTTAACACACTTTAACACACCGACCACCAGGGCGAATCCCTTCCTTGGCACTGATAGGGGTCTCCCCTCCCCCACCCCATCCCCAGAGTCCTCCCCACCCTCCCCACCCGCTCCTGCCCCCGCACATATACCCACACACGCACCCATATACACACATGCACACATGCATACCCACCTGCACCCACGCATGCACACATACATACCCACACACCACAACATACATCAACATAGCTTGTCACACACATGCATCGACAATACACAACCCTCACAATCAATCATTCACGCATTCAACCAATGCGACGCACACCTGCATGCATGCATCTCAAAACTTACACACCCCCACATACACACAACCCCCCCAACCCCCTCTCCGGTCAGAGAACCCAACATACCTGCTTGCTGGGGGTCATCATGATAAGGTCAGCGGTGTTTTGCTGGTGTGGTGGTGCTGCTGTCAGCAGCGCAGACTTACTGCCACCGGCCACCATGACCGTCGGCGGTGTTCCGCCAGAAATCTGGCGGAATACCGCCGGCGGTCATAATACGCATTGCCGGCTGGTTGCCATGACGGCGGTATGTTGGCTGCCGTCGCCGTGGTGGTAGGCGCTCAATACCGCCAATGTTGTAATTAGGGCCTCAGTCTACTAAACATTAGCACTATTAAACACTCCAAAAGAACATGAATTAGCAAAACCACAATATGCACATTAGTATTAGATTTCAAAGCAGATAATAGTGACATCAGTAAATCATCAAAATATAATTCTTAACAATCAATTTCAGGGCTGGGCTGTCCTAATTTGAAACAACAATTTAGACTTGCATGTGTGGGCAAGGGCTAACACATGCAGGCGAAAGAAAAGGACTAAAAATTATTAGAAAACTCATCTAACTAGGGCTCTCTATAAATTATGCTGGTTTAATTATATAAAGTGAAAAGGAAACAAGAAACCATATTCAGTTATATATTTCCTCATGGGACAGCATCAGATTGTGCGTTCCCCTTCTCCAAACGTCAGTTGATAGCAGTTGATAGCAGCATCAGGACGGTGCAGAACACAGGCTGCACATGGGACAAGTCAGCAGCTCAGAATTATTTGGGCATATTAGTACTGAACAGCATAAATAAATAGGGCAATTAGAAAGTATGACTTTATTCTTCAAAAGAAAGCTAAGGGAAAAAAGGTTCCAGAAGAAGCAGAGAGCAGCTGGGCATCTTCAGCACATCAAGACCGGCTCTACCAGAGTGACTAGATGAACTAACTTAAAGTTTCAAAGTCTCTCTCTAATTAGAACAATCCATGGGCCTTCGATTGGTCCTTCAGTTGGACTCACCTTACACACGAGATCCAGCATCCAATCTTTGTCACTGGCCCCATCAAGTTTTCATTTATTCTGGATTTTCTCAGAGAAATTCATGACCATCTAGATAAGTTCATACAGTTCGATCAAAATATTACATTTTCTAGTTTTTTGGTACTTCATAATCCTTTCTCACGGTACACAGAATGAGGAGCTAAACATTTCTTACATGGGAGTTATAAATTTCCTGCCTTGTTCGACACATAGAATAAATATTGTTTCATAGTTAACATTGAAACTTGTTTTTAGTCATCAATAGAATAGGACATTCAATATCATGACAGCAACCTAAAGAATGAATGCAGGTCAGGGGGAACCAAATAAACAAGTAATTTTCCTCTACTGCTGCAAAATGAATTTTTCAGGCCTAGTAAAGCTAAGAAAGCCTTAATATACATTAGTACAATTAATACATTCATATAATCTGTTGTGCACCTTACACTTTTTATCAAACATGCAAAACAAATTATTTAATTGCAAAGATCATTTGCGAAATGTTAGAACAGTTTAAAATGCATTTCTTTTTCTGCACACATATTACTCAAGTTAATAAAATCCATCCAAATCAATATAAACATGGTTAATTCATATTAATTTAATTCTTCTCTTCCAATATTTAGCTAGTAAAGATACTTTTTGCATTATTTCATGTTCATAAGTTACTCAAATATACTTACACTATATCTTTGTTGAACGTTATGTAAAAATACAAATGGTGGCCACATTGTCCACCATATTTCAAACCTGCACATTTTCATTTCCACGTTCATTTCTCTGTCAGGTGTTTTAAATGAATGCTAATTAGTCGCCATATACTAACTTCCATGCCACTAATATATTAGTAACATTTTATCTGTCTCAGCCTCTCCTCTGATGGCAATCTATGCTTCCAAAAAATATCTTTTCTAATTTACAATGAGACAGATCAAAACCTTGAAGTCTGATAGCGCATAGGTTTAGGTCTGTTATATTTGTCAATTATTTTCATTGCATGATAATATATGTTTCTCATATTCTCCATTTTCATTTCTTTCCTCCTCTTTTTATTCTGGACGTGTTGTCTTTCCCAGAAAGTATAAGCCTTGTAAAAGTCAAGTGCACAAACTATGCACATTGTCATAATCAATAAAGGTCTCAGGATCATTCTCACAAATCCATTTCCCAGATCTCCAAACCAAGATCCTAACCTTGAAAATCCTTCACCTATTGTTTCCCAAATAGTCATCTGTTTCAGGTCATTCATGTCATGTCTCAGACTTGTCAGATTAGATAAGTACTTCCTTATCTCTTTACTGTTATCAGGAAAGTGCAGCAGTGTTGTGAATTCAAAATTCGGCAGCCTCCGCCTTCTCCTGCTAAAAGGATGTCTAAAACAAGATGATTCTGCAAAAACATAGACCTTACCACAACCATTTCCATATCCATTAGGAGCATTGGACTTGAAAAATCAGTTGACATCTTATCTACAATAGTTGATAACTTCCTTATCTTTATATCATTCAAGATCACATCTAACGATTGTATAAAAGATCAAAAAATATCTTCAGTTATCTCTGAAATACTCGCTCCTCTTTTAAATCTCATTTTAAGTCTTTCAATCCCTGTTAGATTGTTAATGTTGTCTACTTGGTAGATTTTCGGAAAAAAAACACTCCTAAATAGCATTTGTCTTAACAGCCTTTCTGTAACTTGTAATAAACGTTCTTACCACAGATGTGATATACACCAGGCACAGTGGGGTCTTGTCCATTTAGCATAAAATCCCATACATTCCTAAACAAAAGCACATGTCAGCATTCACTTGGTCCCACAAACTTATTGTCAGTTTTCGATTGCGGACTATATATAGAAAGCTTCCCTACATGTTGCCAACCTAGAGCTAAGCATCCTTGTGTATCAGGTGTGTTGTGAACTGATTTCTCTCTGGAAAGTATACCCTTGTCTATCTTTTCTTTCATTGCCTTTCTTCTGTCATCAACCTGATAATGAACTCCTTTTCTACCTGTGTAAGAAGACATGTTAAGTTAATATGGTGTGCATATGCTTTGCCAAATGTCAATGTAGGTTCAAAGAGCCCAACATGCTCAGTCCTTTCAGTGCTGCTGAAATGCTGATTAGTGGGAATGAAACAGAACATGAAATAAAAAATGGAACAGAAATACTGATTGCACTCTTGATTGTACAATTGTTTTAATAATAAACTGCAACTAATTCCATAATTCAGTGGTAAGCTGTGATAGGTGATCCCCTCCTGTACTAATGAAAGAATTTGTGTAAACATATAACAATCACACACATTCAATGTGCGCATTTTCACACAGCAAAGTATAATAAACATTGGAAGACAAATCTCCCTTTGTGTCATCTAAATGAAGCAATCACTCATCCTTATAAAACTTATCCTGCTTCAGAGTTGTCATTCTCCGCACTGGAGTTGCTGTACTTTGAACTATCCTTTCATTGAAACACTCATTCCTGCAATCAATAACATTCACACAATCACACACATTACAACCAAACCAATACCTACATATGTGCATTTACTGTGTCTACCCTGTCCCGGGTTCATGGCTTCTGTAGAATCATAGAAGGAGATAAAAGGAAAAATCTAAAAAGAAAAAGTAGGCAATAAACGAAACTAAAGCAGCTTTACAAAGTCTTGTGCACTATTTACAGCATTTCTCAATCTCCCAAAAATTCAACAAGTTTTAAAGTTCTCAAAAATAGTTGAAATGTTTGTTTTCAATAAAACACAGTTTGGTGATCACTTATGATCACTTCCAGAGTGTAATGTCTTTGTTGATCAATTGTCAAGTTATTTCAAAACTCAGTTCAAATGTGATTTCAAGTTCCAGAATGTTTAACTGAATTGTCATGTTCAAAACAAAGGGCCATAAACTCGCTTTCCTATTCATTTGTGACCAGATAGATCTATTCAGGTGGAAAGTATCTGCAGCTTGGCACTCTTTTACTTTTCGTTCTCCTTACAGCGCCATCTTCATCTACTTGCACGTTCACCACTTCGCACAATTTCTGCTTCAGACACTTGTTCACTCCTCACAGCTTAGTTGAGCTGTACGCCTTCTTCATCAGCATTCGCTCAAACACGACTGATATCCCGTCTGCTGTATTACAAGTGCCATAGGATATAAAGTAACTTTGCATGTATGGCTTGCATGAACCCAGTTCGGAACACCAGAAGAATTCACAGCTGTTGTCGCCGCCAAGATAACTTGAAATGGTCCTTTCCACCTTGGCACCAAGCAAGCCTTCCTTGCGTGTTTCTTTACAAGAATCCAATCTCCAGCTTTCAAGCTGTGACACTGTTCTTGAGCTATTTGAATTGTTGCTGCTTTAACCTGATGAGACCAAGAGCGGACCACATCAGCCAGACCTTTGCAATAGTCCAGCACTAATTCATCTGTTATGTTCACAAGTGCATTTGCAGGTACTGCTGGTAACCTTATTGCACAGCCCATAAGAATCTTGTGTGGAGAAATTCCTGTCTTCCTGTCAGGGGTGCCACGCAAGCTCATCAGGACAAGTGGCAATGTATCAGGCCAATTCAACTCTGTAGAGGCACAAACCTTTGCCATTCGAACTTTCAGTGTTCGATTTATCTGTTCCATCAATCCAGATGCCTCTGGTCTGTAACTGTAGTGCAATATTTGCTCAATGTTCTGTGCTGCGTGCAACAATTTTATGATCTCATTATTAAAATGAGCTCCTAGATTTCATTCCAAAAAAGTCAGGAACCCAAATCTCGGAATTGGTTCCCTGAGCAGCAGCTTAGCTACAGTGAGACTATCATCCCTACATGTTGGATAGGCCTTCTATCCAATGTGAAAACACGCACACAACAACCAACATAGACTATAATCCATTGCAGGCTGACATCTGAATAAAATCAAGTTGCATTCTGTGAAATGGACCTCCCAATCTGCCTATGTGGCACAAATTAACCTCAGCATGTTTCCCTACATTCATTTGTTGACAAACCGCTTCTGCAATCAATCTAAATCTGAGGTTTAGCCATGTCTGTTAGAACGTGTGAATCATTGCATCTCTGCTGAGATGAACCTGACCATGGTAATATCTAACCATCAAGTTGAACAAACAATCTGGCAACACAACTTTCCCTTCATTTGAAATCAGGAAATCATCTTCCTCCCTTTGAACACAACCTGGTTTTGTTCAACCTCTGTGTTTTTCCTCTGGTGCCTCTTCCTGCAGCCTTTTAATTTCATCTCAAGTATCAACCACTGACATCAAGAAACCTTAATTTGTCTCACTGGTGTCACTTCCACCACACCATTCTTCGCTGCATCTGGCAATTTAGTCAGCATAGGCAACGCCCAATGATACAAAATCATTTGACTTTTGATGGGTTGTGCACTTTACAACCACAATCTTCTCTGGTAACTTCAAAGCATTTAACAAACTATGAATTCTTTCACCATTTCGAATGGGTGATCCTGATAAGGTCAAAAAAACTTGCTGGTGCCATAACTGCCCAAAGTCATGCACAACGCCACATCCATATTGACTATCCATGTATATTGTCACTTTTAGCTGCTCAGATACGCAGCATGGTCTTGTAAGAGCAGCCAATTTGGCTACTTAGGCAGAAACGACTACCCCTGAGATGGTGCAGAACGCATAACCAACAACAAATACAACTTGATTATTCTCCTCTAAAGGATTATCCTGAATATCAGGTCTGGGTTTGGAGCACAGTTCAGTGACATCGAGGCAGTCATGTCATATTTCATTAGCACCATTTGAATAATTAACATTAACAGGCAATAATGTTGCTGGGTTTAGCACAGCGCACCACTTGACAACCGCATTTGAAGAACAAAGGAACAATAACTCAACGGGTGAAATAGGCACTTGTCAAATATTGGGTTTTGGTTCTTATCAGAAGAATTTTGACTGAATGTGGGACATAAACAGTTAAACTGTGTGCCATCACACTGCCTTTGCATTGGAATATGCTTACAACATCAGCCGCTACTGCTTTCAAACCACCAGGCAAAGCAGCATCAACAGGATCCAAATATGCCACAGGTCTGTTTGTTCCTCCATGCAACTGTGTCAAAACAGAAAGAGCCCAACCATCATGTTCATGACAATACAGTGAAACACATTTTGTGCAATCAGGCATTCCCAAGGCTTGAGCTCTGCACAAATTCTCTCTCAACTTAGTGAAATTTGTCATACATTCTTTATTGAAGGACACTGGGTCTGTAACTTCTTTGTACTTTAACTTCTGCAGCAGTTTGTAAATTGCTGAAAAATTGGGGATCCATGGGTAACAGGAGTTCACCATTGCCAAAAACATTCTTATATCTTTGTTCAGAACTGGGGGATTCATTTGCATAATAGCTGCAATGCTCTCTCAGGACACTTTTTGTGCACCTTTCTCAGTTTGGTGACCCAACCCTTTACTTCGTTCTGGCAATACTGTAACTTGGTAGGAGAAACCTTATCTCCGTTTTCACCCAAAGGATTTAATAACGTTATGGTATTTTGTCTGCATGCTTCATGTGTATTAGATGTAACCATCAGGTCATCTATATATTGCACTATGGCAGGCTGAAATGGCATGTTTAAAGATTCTATTTTTTTTTTTTTTTAATTATTTAAAAATACACGGAGATTCGGAAAACTCCTGTGGAGTATGGCACCATAAATACACACGGGTGCCGAATCTGAATGAGAAAAGAAATTGACCATGCTCATGTAAAGGCACTGATAAGAATGCCTGTGACAGGTCAATAACCGAAAACCATTCTACTTCACATGGAATCTGGAATAAGATTACTGCTGGGTTTGGTACCACAAGAAAACAGGATACCACAAATTTGGTTCACCTTTCTCAAATCTTGTACTTGCCGGTATTTCCCGCTTGGCTTTCGTATATCATAATTGGAGAATTACATTGGGTGCCCATCACTTCTTCAAGAACTCCCTGCTCAACTAAATCTGAAATTACTGGAGTAATTCCCTAATCAATTATGAAGTCATATTATACTGGGGTGTTCTAGGGAAAACTGCATTTGGCTTCACCTTTGACTGGTTCAAAACCTCATATGAGTCCAATATCCTTTCTAGAGAGATCCCAAACTCTCAGCTTTACTGTGTCTTGTAATTCATTAGGCAAGTCTTTAACTGTCATGGAAGGAAAAAATGTAATGACGGGATAGATCCCATCAATTTGACTGGAAGTTTTATCACCACTATTTGTTTGAATTATTATCCCTTCATGAGTAATGGAGCATTTTAATTTGCATAGTAAGCCTCTTCCTAAGAGATGCACAGCAATTGAATTTGCAGATCTTCAAATGTTCCTATTTTGATTGGAATGAACTCTGTAATGAAGTTTACCAAAAGTTGATTTACTACTCCTACAACCTGTACTGTCCTTCCAGAAAGTGCCACATTAGGGACTTCTGCAGATCTGACAGTTGATCAAGTTGCTCCAGTTTCAACCAGAAATGAAATATCGTGACACTCGCATGCACACGATTATCTACCTCCAGTGAGGCAGCCAACACACATTCTTCCTCTTCTGAATTCTTGTTCATATATTCTTCATTCGTCTCAACATCACTGAAATCTATCAATGGGTATTGTGTGATTAACTGATTTACATTTGCATTTGTTCTTTGGTTCATGTTCTGCTGAGGAACCATTCCCCAGTGCTGTGCCATCAGAGATTGTGGTATCTGTATTTGCTGTGGGGCTTGAATTTGCTGCTGGGAATATTGCACTTGTTGGGGGGGAAGTTGCATTTGTACTGCTCCAGTAGGAACATTCATGTTTTGATTTTGGGGCCATTGAACTCTTTCATTTTGAAATTGACTGTTGTCAACTATTTACCCAGCACCACCACTTTGCACCAGATTATTTACACTATTAAATGGACACTCCCATTTCCAGTGTCTGACATTGCTGCACGCATGATAAGGATGCATTTTCTTCATGTTTTGAACATCAGCCACATTAAAATTTGGATCTACTCGAATTCCCCAACCTCTACCTGTGAACTGAGGCACCATATTTCCCTGTTAATGTGCTTCCTGCATTCCACCTGCATTCATAATTTCTTGCAATCCCTGCATACCTGCTGCTTGGGCAAACTTGATTTGCATCACCATTGTTTTTTTCCATTATCCTTTTCAGTTTCCATTTAATTTCATCACTGTAATATTTTGCTTAGTGCAATACTTGATCAATCGGCTTTACTTGCCAGCTAATCAAGTGATTCCAATCATAGTGCTAATTTCAGGCTTGAACTCATGAACAAATCTAAATACAAAATAAGTCATGTCTCTTTGTTCCAAAGATTCTGTGCCACTGTATTGTTTGAATGCCTGCAACAATCTATCTTTCATAATAAGTATGAACAGACTCCTTTGTCTCCTGAGATGTCCTGTCAATTCATTTCCAGTCAATATCTTTAGGGGAAACTAGTTTTCGAAAATTCAATCACTTTGTAGTAGCTTTTCATCACCTCTTCAGAAGGCGCACCTGTTACTGCATCCCTTGGCGACTCTCAAGTTGGCCAATCAACATTCCACTTACACTCAACCCACAAATCTGCTGGAACCACAATTTCAAAGAAAGTGCTTAGCTCTTCCAATAAACACTTTGCAAGCTTAACAAACCTCTCAGTTTCTGGTAGCATTCCACTGGTTTCTCCCTCAACTTTGGGTAATCATTTGTGAATGACGTATGTCACTTCTGCTCCACAGAAAAGGAACAAAATTCCCTCCCGGAATTTCTCTCATTGCCATCATTTTAACAGCTCCCCCATCCTGCTGTTTATCATTTGAAGATGCAGTCACCTTTTTCTGAGTATATCTTTTCTTTACCCATCTGTCTTCCGATTTATCTTATACCCCCATGTTTGAGTGCTGTGAACCAATTCCTTAAATTACTTTTTATTCCAGGTGATCTCATGTTTTCAATGTCTCTCAAATTGAATTATAATCTGTAACTCATCTTCAAAGGTTTGGATTTATTCATTTTTATTTCATATTTTTCAGCTAAATTGGTTAATTTCTCATAAACCTGTCCTGTTCGAAGTGTAACATCTTTGCACATGAAGCATAGTTAGTTTTAATTGTAAGAAACCAATCTGTTCAATTCAAGTTTTTCCTCGGTCATTTAATTTAATTTCAATTTTAATCTAGCCATCTTCAATGACCTCTCTCTCTCAAGTGTGTTTCCTGCAACTGATGATCCACTCAGACTGTATGCCATTCAGTCAATTGTTGGGCTGTCAATCCATGTAAACTAATATTATTATTACTATTATCCTGTGTGTAAGATGTGGAATATTATGTGGAGCCTTTATAGCCTGCTTCTGAGCCATCAAAGATGAACCCATTGAGCATGGGGACAGCCACATCAATCAGCGGACCTACTGTATCATGTGTCTGGTTTGAACCAAATGAATTCTTAGGGGTCATGGTTGGCACTGTAGTGTTCAGTCTCTCCATCTCTGCATTAATTCCAAAAGGGGAATTCATTACTGATATTGGATTTGTAATCTCTCATTATTACCCTGGTCAGACAATAGGACTACTGGCCCTATTGATACAGGAACTGTCATTGCATCTGGTCCTGACAAATGTATTTGACTTGGTGGAAACATTAATCTTTTACCTTGGCCAGTTAATATTGAACAAGAAGCCTGATTTGACTGATTTGGGGCAACATTCTGTGATATTGTTACTGTGGAATACATATGCATTGTATATTCATGTTCATGACTTGTGCAGATGTCTATACATTAGATATGTACTCAAACTGAGCTATTCCTGCATTCTGAATTGGCTGTGGCATAACTGGAACCGTGACATTCTGAGCTGTATTCACAATTGGAACTGTCAGATAAACTGCTGTCACCTGTGTAACATTAGCAGTAGGTACAGTTGGAGTTATCTGAAACTGACTTTGTGCAACTGATGCTGTGGCCATATTCGGGACTACATTATGGTTTACTGATTCAACTAAATTGTACAGTGGGAGATGATTCGCCAACAACTGAGTTCTTAATTCATTGTCTGAATCACTTTGGGTGTCTGCTACCTTTTTGTTTTTACCCAATTGCTGTTCTGCATCTTCCTCAGATTTCTTTTTGGCTTTAGGTTCACCACTTCCATCACCTTGCAGTGAAATTGCTGGGAATAACCTCACTGCATGAAGTGAAGTGTATCTACTCTCCACATTCTTTTCTCCTTATCCCATCTAGCTTTTACTATCGTCTTTTCTGCTTTCCACATTCTTCTCTCAAATTTCAGAGATTCTTTTTGCCCGCAACTAATTCCCAAATGGCAAGTGCCTCAAATTATGCAGGTCTAGGAAGGGGTTTGATTCATACAACACCCTCCTCAGATTCCTCAATACTTAAATTAAAAGATCTGTAAAAGGAAAAACTAAAGTACCTTCCTTTCTCAGTTATTTTGCACCATTGATTTACCCAAAGTCATGCTGAAACTCCTCTCTCCTCTACTACTTCAAATGCTGGTGTACCCACAGGTGGAGTAGGCTCACCCTCTCTAACTGGAATAAAAACCTCTTTTCTCAACGCTCTCCTTGAAGACTTGAACATTTTCATTTTTACATAATCTAGTTCACAAACAAAAAGTCTACAAAACCAGGAAGTACTTTTCAATCCCACAATCCATTTCACGAGCATTTTTCAGCACTGTCTTGTCCACCAATCCATGCATGGCTTTTGTCACCAACTAACCTATCCCAGCGTAGACCAAATAATGTCACACTCACTTGGCTCGGCAACTGCAATTCACTTCAGAGCCGTCTCATCCACCACTATTGCAAAACCTAAATGCAAATATTGCGATCACAAAAACCAAACCTGTCTGCTCACTACGGGTAGGACTCAAATGCTTTAAAAGCTGTACGTAACTTTTGATTGTGGACTTCTGCACAAACAGCTAATCTTCTGGCTATGGCTTTTTCACAAACGCAAGTAAGATTTGACCTGCAAATCTCACTCTGGTTGACACTCAGGATTCACCTAATATCAACCAACAACTCACACACTCAAGAAAATGTACTGGTATTGTTGACAGCGCTCAATCAACCAACACCTCACTGCAGACAATACATTAACCAAGTGTCTCCATACACTTGTACAATACTCCAGAGTCTTAGGCTTCTCAGGACCCACAAACAACAACAACCATGTGGGCAATTTTTGGCACAAAGTGTGACATTCAATTGGAGTACACCGACTCCCCACTGATTTACTTGGAGTACGCAAACTCCTTATTCAGTTCAACATCACACCTCATGCCAATTTAGTTAAAGTATTGCAAGCACAAACCCTACTCAAAACTCAGGGCATACATTTGTAACACGATGCTGAAATTTAATCAAACCTGTACCATACCAAGAACAACTCACAATCTGGGCAAATTCCAACTCCCCCCTCACAAGACATGACCATAAGTCTGCTATCAAAACTGTTGTAGCGCTGGCAGAGTTCTTCTTCCACCCTCAAGTTCAGAAACTCCAAGCACTCTGGTGAGACGCCATCCCTATTGTCACCACTAGAGATCGACTAGATCTTTGGACTTGGTGAAGAGTGCAGTAGTCAGATTCATTCAATCACAAATCAATTATATAAAATCATAAACAATTTTGGACACCATGAACAATTTAGCACTAAATCATAATCCACATGGAATACAGTTTTAAAGCTTCATTACAATCCCAAAATCACACCGTATTACAAGTTCCAAAGGATATTATGGACTCGTAATTTGGTGGGCGAGATATCCGTTACATTTGGGACGGACTAATCCCCTGCGCCAAAGTGGTAATCAGGCCCTCAAACTACTAAACATCAGCACTATTAAACATTTCAAAAGAATAACATAGATTAGCAAACCCACATTATGCAGATTAGTATCAGATTTCAAAGCAGATGATAGTGACATTAGTAACATCTATTTCAGGCTGGGCCATCTTTATTTCTAACACAAATTTACACTTGCATGAGTGGGACTGGGCTAACACATGCAAAAGCAAAATGAAAGTACAAACATAGGGGGTCATTCTGACCCTGGCGGTCTTGGACCGCCAGGGTCACGAATGACGGAAGCACCGCCAACAGGCTGGCGGTGCTTCAAATGGCATTACCACCGCGGTCGCCCTGCTGGGGCCGGAGGTATTCCGCCGTTTTTGCCCCGGCTGGGAGAATCCACCAGGGCAGCGCTGCAAGCAGCGCTGCCCTGGGGATTCTGACCCCCGTACCGCCAGCCTGTTTCTGGCGGTTTTCACCGCCAGGAAGAGGCTGGTGGTATGGGGTGTCCTCGGGGCCCCTGGAGGCCCCTGCACTGCCCATGCCAGTGGCATGGGCAGTGCAGGGGCCCCCTAACAGGGCCCCGGCCAGCGTTTCACTGTCTGCCTAGCAGACAGTGAAAAGCGCGACGGGTGCAACTGCACCTGTCGCACCGCCGCAACACCGCCGGCACCATTCGGAGCCTGCTCCTGTGGCCTCATTCCCACTGGGCCGGCGGGCGCTAACTTGGTTAGCGCCCGCCTGCCCAGCGGGAATGTTGGAATGGGAACCGTGGAAATTTGCCCGCCACCCGCCAGAGTTGGAATCACCCCCATAATTTAGAAAAATCATCTAACTTCGGTTACACTGTATAAAAATATGCTGATGTAATTATCTAAGCTGAAAAGGAAACAAGAAACTACATTTAGTTATACCTCTCCTCATGGGACAGCAGACAGTTATACTTCATCAGCTAAAGTATTCACCTTCTCCCGATGTCAGATGATTGCAGCATCAGGACGATGCAGAACACGGGTTGCACATGGGAAAAGTCAGCAGTTCAGAATTATTTGGGAATGTTAATACTAAACAGCCTAAATGAATAGGGCACTCAGAATATATGACTTTATTCTTCAAAAGATAGCTAAGGGGTAAAGGTTTCCAGAAGAAGCAGAGAGCAGCTGGGCACCATCAGCGATCAAGACTGGCTCTAGCAGAGGGACTAGATGAACCAACTTAAAGTTTCAAAGTTTCTCTCTAATTAGAAACATCCATGGTCTTTTGATTGGTCCTTCTGGTGGGCTTGTATTACGCACTAGATCCAGTGTCCATGTTGGACGCTGGCACCGTCAAGTTTGCAACTATTCCGTTTTTTCTCAGAGAAAGTCTGTTTTTTCTCAGAGAAATTCATGACCATCTCAATGAGTTCATACAGTTTCAACAAAATATTACATTTTCTAGTTGTTTGTTGTTTCAGAATCCTTTCTCATGGTACACAGGATGAACTAAACATTTCTCACATGGGAATTATAAATTTCCTGTCTTGTTTGACAGGTAGAACAAATATTGTTACATAGTTAACATGCTCTTTTTCTTCAATACAATAGGACAGTCAATATCAAGTCAGCAACCTAGGTAAAGAATTCAGGTCAAAGGGAATAGAAATAACAAGCAATTCTCCTCTACCACTGCAAAATTATTCTTTCAGGCCTAGTCAAGCTCAGAAAGTCTTAATAAACATGAATACAATTAATACATTCAAAAAACCTATTGCACACCTTACAATTGTAATCAAATATGCAAAGCAAATTATTTAATTGCAAAGATTATTTGCGACATATTAGAACAGTTTAAACTTGCATTTATTTTTCTATGCACATATAACTAGGGTTAATTAAATGTATTTTAATCAATTTAAGCATGATTAATTCAAACTCATTTCATAATTCACTTCTAATATTCATATAGTAAGACTACGTTTTGCATTATTTTATGTCACTAGCTTACTCAAATATACATACACAATATCTTAGTTAAACATGATGTCAAAATATGAATGGCGGTCAAATTGTCCACCATATTTAAAACTTGCACATTTTCATTTCCATGTAAATTTCTCTGTTAGGCATTTCAAATGAATGTTAATTAGTCACCACATGCTAACCTCTATGCCACTAATGTATTAGTACAATGTGATCTCTCTCACCTGCATAACATGTTCAAATAAACTAGGACCTTCATTTTGAGGGCTCACAAAGGTAGTAAACCCCATTTCATATGGATGTCTGTAATAGATGATTGTAAAAGCATGGATCTCCTGACAACTGAAGGGTGCCCCTGACTAAATGTTGGCACTAGGATGGACATAAACATGTTGGCTATAATTGAATGAACCGGCAATTGCAATGTTAATCATCCATCTCTCATCCTTTAATCATAAATGGAATACCAAAAAGCTAAGTTAATTCTTAATTCTTTGAGGTTTACCTCAGGGTATGTTTAAATTTATCTGGTGAGGGCTGTAATTGTTCACATCCTGCCTGACAGATGAGTCACATGTAAGTCACATGTAAGACTTTGTCACAGTTGAAAGGGAGCACATAGGATGCCAGAATAACTTATGTGTTTCCCCTTTCTGGTTGCGGAAGGGCTCTACTTCTGCCCTGTCAGACGTCTGTCTCTGGGTTTGTTGAATGTACAGCGACTCCTTCAAACTGGATTTTAGTGCTAGATGTGGGAGGACATGCATAATTACCATAGTGCACTCCCCTACACACCCTCAACCATCACAGCCCGAGTTTAGTGTGGCCAAATACTTTTGCCATCTTGAAATACCATGGCACATGCTATTTCGGCACTGTTCACGGTACGGCAAAGAGTAACTACTAAAAAGGTGAGTAGGGAGGCCTCAGGAATGTTTACCCCATTGGTTAGGAAAAAAACAGGAGTCATAATAAGCTACTAGCTAGTGCTAGGCATAAATAGGGCCTCACAATACACCCCGTCAGAACATACTCTACACCTGCAGAAGAACAGAAGAGGACCAGACCTTAGTTTTGTGACCTGAGACGAGCTCTGAAAGTCCAAATCTGACCTCCTGCCACCCAGGGCAAAGAAGTGGTGGCCTCTGCTGGAGTTAGCACTGGCAGCAAAGTACTTCTCCTGAAGTCCTGGGATCCTTAAAGGTGACTGACCCAGAGGAGTTGCTCCACAAACCTTGAATAGCTGGGACTTAAAAAACGAACTCAGAAGGTAAAATCTTTGACCAGGATGAAATTGGTTGGTGTATCGAGAAACTTTCCAGGATCACCCTTCAATAGTGCCTTGGTGCCAATCTACCATGACTACAGTCACAATTAGTGCTTTTTGGTGCTATATCTACTTTACATTTTTTTCAAAAACATATCTCCAGTACCCTTTCTTGCATTTTTAGCAATATGTTGTTATGTTTATTAATTTTTTACTTTATTTTGGTTGTTTTTTCATTTTTATTGCCTGGTGTTTTGACTTTCTTACTGTTTTGGTAATGCATACATTATTTGCACATTGCCCTAAGTTAAGCCTGTCTACTCTATGCCATAGCTGTTAGGGGGTTAAGTTCAGGTTCATTTAGTGACTTTAATGTTTCACCCTAGCAAGAGTTGTGACTATCCCTTGAGGTTGGCAGTCACCCGCACAAAGTAATAATCCACTTTCTTTGAACCACCAACATATAATACATGCAATTCTCCAAGAAAAATGAGCAACAACTAGTACAATTGTGGTTCAATAGTATAAACCTGAATGGAATGAAACACCATTTTTCACCCAATGTCAAGTTACTCAGTTTCATCCTGGACAAGAACCATACCCTGAGGGAACACATCACCAACAAAACCAACATGGCTTGTAATTGCTCTTAGTACTGAAAGTGTCCTGTTAGAAAATGACCTCAGAGACTCCCTACTGCAGCACACCCCATCAGGGGCACAAAGAAATATTACCACATCACCCTCCCCCTGGTCAAAGTCAACTGGCTACCCTTGCCAGTCCATGCCATTTTCAAGTACATAGGCATCTTCTGCTAAGCCATCATGGTGCCCACTCAGATAAAGCTGGCATTCCATCAGTGGAACACATCAGGCAAGGGTTCAAAAATTCTAAAAAAGAAAAAAATAGCCAACAGGCTTTCTCCATTTCTGCAACCAGGAGTTGTAACAACATTAATGCATCCATCAGAAGTGCCTCAAGCCTGCTCCAATATACAAAAAGATCTGTAGACAGAGTCTTTAAGGAACACAACAAAATAAGAGTCCATCTCCACATTGAGAACCCAGCTTACCTTAAATAAATTATTGGCTGTAACCTTGCCTATGTCTTTTTGCAGCACTCTACTACATTTTGCTTTGGTTCTAGCTATATGTAAGGAGATATCTATTTTTGCATGTTCACCCCCACACTTTTAGACTGGTGATGTTTTTTTTTCTCGATTCTGATAGTGCACTGAGACCTGCTAACCTGACATCAATGCCAGTGCTCTGCACCCATACAAATTGCATGTCAAAGAGGATACACCCAATTGGCAAGGACTGACTTACTTATAAGTCTCTAGTATATGGTACCTGGAGTACCCAGGACATGTAAGGCATAGTGCCCACTCGGGCTGCAGCACTATTTGTGACCCTCTTTTTTGGACGAAGTACAAATCGCTCCCCAGCCTGTCACTACAGACTAGAAGGACAGTGTTTTCACTTCCTGTTTGACTTTGTCATTTACTAAAGCAGCAAAGTTACCCTTTCCCTTAACAATATATATTAGTCTCCCTTAAGAAAGCTCTAGGGAGCCCTATGATAAGTAGGTGTATATTGTTAAGTAAGGCATACATTTTCAATATGTCTTAGCACCAACACTTCCAAATTGTCATTTTGTTGTGGATAAAGTTAGTAGCCCTATTGGCTAACCTGGGGTTAAAGGGTGGCACCCCAAACAGCCTAACTTCTGAATGGGACTATCTAACTGGGTCATGTAAGGTATCAAATTAATTGTGGCATTAAACTTGACCTGATGGAAAGGTCAACTTTGTTACCACTATCAAAGTTAGGCCTATAGCAATCACAAATGCATGCAGTCTCTCATATCTTGCAAAAAATTCATACAGCTTGTCTTTACAAGTTTAAAACTGGCCTGATCTGCAAATGAGGTCCACTTTTTTTGGCTATCTGGTTCGATAACGAGAGCCACTATTATTTTGTTGCCTATTTTTCATCCCAGTCCACCCTGCCTATTTTTGAACCATGAGCAGATAGGTAAACCACCCATCAAATTTGGAATGACCCACTTTGTCCAGAAAAGTGAGTGAATTGTTAAGGATTGTACAGAACCCAAACCATACCCTAGAGGAAGCCGATGTATAATCATTCCAATTGAGCTCTTGCCTGGAAAGAATTCAGTTACAAATTTGGCAAGGCCTATATGACAAAATATCAAAAAGATGATTACTGGATTGAATGTACATCTTCGACATTTGACAATGTAAAAAATAATTAAAAAGAACACTGAATACGGGTTGAAGCAGCCAATGCTCTCAAAATGTGTTTATATAGTACGCCTAGGCAAATCTCCATACAAAACACTCAAAACTGCCCATGAGGAAATTAAAACATCGTCCCTGTATAGATATCTTTACAATTCCAGGTTTTATGAAGCCATGTATACCATACGAGGCAAATCTTGGAGAGAGGGAAACATCGAACATTGCCCTATCTAATATCCAATGAAAAGCAGAATTAAAATGCATTTGGAACTAGGCCTATTGTGTGATCAATCAAATGGTAAAATACATAAAGAACAAATGCACAATGTCATATTTTTCTTTAAATACTTTCAGTGTTCATGATAACCTGGAATCTTCAAACTGATGAAAGACTCAGGCACCAAGCAGTACTAAAAGAACGCATTACTCCCCTTCACTCCTTTACACACCAAAAGGCTTCCACTTTGTAGTACAAGTCCCAACTTTATCACAGATTTATTGTGGCAATGCTATCCTATTGGACATTCCTGTATCCTCATTAGTGCCAATCAAATTAATTCTGAATAAAATTGAAATTGCCAGGTATCACCTTCAAAGGTCTGTGCCATGTACCTCTGGAATACATCTGCTGACACTCAAAATCTCAAGTGGTAAACAAAACTTTAGAAACTCTGATAAACTTGAAAGCAAAACATTCTGATCTAAAATGACTGTCATTCAGTGGAGTAGGTCGACCCCCGCCACCCCCGGCACACACACTTTGGAATTCTCATGCAGTCGAACTGAGACGTTTGACCCCGGGAAGCCTACTCCAAACTGTTTTTCTATCCCTCCCTTCAGACGGTGCAGCAGGGGGAGCAGAGATGGGAGACAGCAGATCTGCATGACTCCATGTGTGAGCTTCTCTGAGACATCTGCACCCCTTCTTTTATATACTAAAAGTTGGCTTACACAATATTGTGTATCCGTGTTTACGCTAACTCAAGATACTTGCTCTTACTGCTAACCATCAATCATCCTCCCAGGACCTTCTAACTACTCCCAAGCTCTTTTAGGGTCAGTCCAAACACAACGGTATGTTACCCATGATTCACGTGCCTTGGCCTTGTACTGTAAGCAAAGCACAAGTAGATGGTTGAGTCTGTGGAATGGCAAAAACAAGTGTCACAAGCTCATCTGCTATCTCTTTGCGGGCCATGGGTTTTCTGCATGTGTTTTCACTCATCAACACTACCTAGGCTAGTCAACCCAATCTCGTCACAGTGTCTTCTACACCCTAAGCCTAAATTGCACAGCATCCTTTTTCCAGACCTAGCATCACATTGCTTCTTTATTCACATTCTATTTTAATTCTTCTTTTCTCTCAGCCTGCTTCATTTCATTTTCTGATTCTCTTATCCTTCTACCTACTGTCTTTGTTAAACCAGCACCTTCCCCTCTTCTCTTAGTTCTCTAGTCTCCACTATCCTACTCTTGTCATGCTGCAATACTGTGACCCTTCTTTGCTACTGTTTTCTATCTTAATTGCTATTTATCTTGGCTTGTACATTATTCTTGAACTTTTGACTATCGATTTCAGAATGTCACTATAGTTCTCTGTAAGGTATTAAATTAATCTTTATTCCTGCATATCAAGCATGCCTTCCTGATAAGAAATGCCGTATAAATATAATAAAAGTAAAATAAAGAAATATGTTTTATGCTAGCAGATCAATGCAGAGAAGTAACAAATGAAAAATCCATCTAATTAATAAGACCTTGGGTTTAGGAAACAGAAAAGTTGCTCAGCTAGCATTTTCCTTACATTTCCGATACATCCTTCAAATTCTTGTCTTGTTTTTCCTATTGGTCCTATGGATAGTGTACAAAACAAGTGCAGGTCTGACATCATATTTTAGGAATAGCAGGGTTAGAGTTTGGAACTAGTGGATGTTGATGATAACCATCACTAGCAACAGTAAGCCAGGATTTTATCCTAACAAAATCCTGTTCAAGTATTTTTTTCTGATTAAAATTTGGAACTAGCCCGAAAAGAATATCTTCAATAGCTGTGCCTATGCATTCATCTTACACTACTGCTTAAATAACTTATTTCATAATAGGGCAGACAGTATTCTGGATTAAATTAATCTCCATGATTGATGACATCAGAGAATCATGTAGACGGTGTGATAGACCTGCTGGAGATGTTGCTACTTGAAGCTGGTTACTCGGAGAAGATGCTGTAAAATCCAGTTTGAGCTCCTGGTCTGTGGAGGATTGCTAATTGATCAAGAGATTTAGGGGCATATTCACAAGCCCCTAGCACCGATGGCGCCTCACTTTTTGTGATGCTTTGGTAGCGCTAAGCCACTTTTTGTGTTTTAATGCTGCCTTGTAAATATGGGCCCCTCCGATGCAGTGTTCTGAGGCAGAGGGACATGCAATGGGTGTAGCTCTGGGCGTTCCACTGCAACACGCATTGCTTTTGATGCTGACCCAGATTTACAGGGATGGCGTCAGTATGACACAATGGGGAGAAATACTTTTATTTCTCCTCTTTTTTATTTTTTCCTTGTGTGCTGCATTCTGCAGGGTCCAGGGTCCTGTCTCAGGTACGGAGACAGAAAGCAAAGATTATATTGTTGACCCCATTTTGGAGAGCTCAACCTTGGTTTCCAATTTCTCTTCCGCTTGTGCTCCCCCGCTTCTCATTCCTTCTCATCAGGACCTTCTATTGAGTCCGGAGGGCCTTCGACATCCACTGATCATGTCAAAAAAACTGACATTGATGGCTTGGATGGTTTCAGGTCGAGATCGAATTCCCCAGGCCTTTCGTAAAGAGCTGCACATTTCATCAAGCAGGCTTGGGCCTCAGCCTCTCATAAAAGATATTCATCAGCATGGCTCAGATGGAGTAGGTGGTGTGATGGAAGGGGTATTAATCCCGTAAGGTCAGACGTTGAGCTGATTGTAAATATTTTAGCTGAACTGGCAGGTTCAGGTTTGGCATATAGAACTATTAATAATTTCAGATCAGCCATCTCAGCTGGACATGTTCATATTGAAGGTAAACCTGTAGGCGAACACCCTCTGGTCTGTAAGCTATTAAAGGGTATCCATTTATCAAATAATCCTCAAACTAGATATTCTATTTTGTGGGATGTGAACATCATATTGAGGTTTTTAGGCCTGTCAATAGGTATCTTTCTCGAAAACAGATTTCAGCGAAGTTGACTATGTTATCATGTCTGATTTCCTGTAAGAGGGTATCAGATGTCAAGGCTTTGGATTTGGCTGGAAGGGTATATTCCCCTAAAGGTGCTACTTTTCCTATTACCAGAAGGACGAAAACTATTGCAGGTCAGTAACATATCCAGTGTATCCGGATAATTCAAAACTATGTGTAGTTCAATGTTTGAAGTATTATGAGGTGCTACAGATTAATTTAGGCAGGATGCTAAAGGTCAGTTATTAATATCCTTGCAAAAACCTTTTAAACCAGATACATCAGTCACTTTATCAAGATGGATGAGATAGCTAATGAATGAAGCAGGTATAGATATCGATCAAGTTGGAGCTCATTCTGTTAGAGGAGCTCGGGCTTCCAAGACGTATGCTTTAGGTTCTCGTTTGGAGGAAATTATGAAGGCAGCAGACTGGTCTTCTGAATCTACTTTTCTTACATTTTATCATAAACCTGTTGTAGATGTTGCTACTGTGGTATTTGGGCAGCTTTAAACAAGCATAATTGTTGCCTCCGGTCCTGAAATAGAATAAAATGTTTTCTAGCTTACGCGTCAAGAATTTTCAGTTCTATTAAGGACACAGAGGCGAGGATTATCCCTCCCATGAAATAATGTTCTGTCATTTACTCAAATATATATTTATATTACATTGTTAGTGTATTATTATAATATATTTTTCCCTCCCTTGTTTTGTTTTAGATCGTTCACGGCATTATTGAGTAATATATTTTTAAAAGGTATTACCTTCCATTGTTTTATGTATTTCTAGGGTCTGATCGGAAGGCTACCTTAATTTCTTTGTTTTCCATGTTGGTGAAGACATCGTTATGCAATTTATTTTCCTTGGAAGTTTCTGCAAGATATAGCTCCTGTTGAGCTCAGTTTGTGTTTCCAGATCTCTGATTCGAATGATCGCAGGAACAGCACATATGTAAGAAACTTCATTTTGGAAGTTTGTGGATTATCTGACTTTGACAAAGAAAGAGGAAGTGACATTTGGGGTCAGCATATTTAAGGACAGAGGTCTTGGTTGGTGATTGGGGCATGTGACCTTGTACTGAGCATCATGGGATGTGTTGTTTTTTGCTTAACTGTTATTTGATTGGCTGCTGTTTTTTGGACAATAAAGAGAGAGATAGCATAATCCTCGCCTCTGTGTCCTTAATAGAATTGAAAATTCTTGATGCATAAGCTAGAAACTTTTTTATTCTTTGTTTCCAACTGAATAGTTGTTTGGTTCGCATCAACTTAAGTATTTACTCTGAGGTTGTTTTGCTCTTTGGGCCACACTATTAAGGTTGCAATCTTACCCTTGTTTACCTTTGAGGATTCAGAGTAATCGGGGAGGATAGCCACCACTAAGACAAAGATAGTGGCATCTGTTCCCTATAGTCAGATATGAGGAGTTCCTAAACTAATTAGTTGATTTTATCAGTTATTGTTTAGTGCAGTATTCCTTTACTTGTATTACACTGGTTACCTGCAAGGACTCATTTAGATCACCTAAAAGTGCAACAAATGTAGAGTAATTTGATCGATTTAGAGCTTTATGTATTATACTCAGCACCCAAAATACATACAAGTTGAAACCAACTTTTTTGCTGGGCATAACTTTGCAAAAGTAAACAAAGAAAACTTGTGGCAATTTAATATTTATATCATAGTCCCCATTTATGTCCACAAGGTGCTTGATCTTTTATAATAATACATGTTTTTGGAGCAGTAACCAACTCCCATATCAGAACTATCACTAGAGTTTTATTAATCAAGTCTAAATATTATAACTGACTCACCCCGACTCTGAAGATAATTTCATTAGACCACAGTAATTGGAATATGGCCAGTAAAGCCACCTTCCAAAATCGCAAGCATATCTGAATTAGATTTTATTACAAGACCGGAGGCTCATATTATGCAGTCTTTTCTTGCTTTAATTACAACAGCAGCCAAGCAAGAACTACAGTTCCCAGAAACAAAGAACCACAAAGTGACATCATAGTGTAGTAACCAATGGGATATCACAATGCACTACTAATATCTTAACTGCGAGCAACAAGTCCTCTTTTCTTGCTGCTGGCAGTCAAGATAAGTACCTGCATTATTTATTCGATAAGTTATTAGCTTTTTTAACCGCTCCGGTAGGGTTTAAGCTTGTTGACTTCATACGCTGTTATTCTGAGTGCACGCGCGTCTTTTTCCTTCTTTCACAGCGCGTCTCTCAACGGCCGTCTTCGGCCGTTGAGGACGCGCGCTCGCGCGTTTCGCATTTCCACAGATTCTTCACATTCTCCTGCCGCCATACCTCGTCGGTAGTCGCTCGGTGTTGTCAAACGGTTTTGGGGCTGCATTTGAGCACAATTGGCTCGGTTTCCTCCCGTTTTTCTTCATCGTCGAAGCCCTGCCCACTTCAGTTCAGCCTGCTTCGTTTCTACTGAAACGCCTCCTTTTGCTTGTACCGCCCCTTCAGCCACTCCTCCCTTGTTTTTCTTCAGAAGTTAACCTTTGTGTGCCCAGTGCTTTAGCTATTTGCTTGTTTTTATTTTTTTGACTAGTGTTTTTACATTATGGCTGGGGAGGAGGATTCCCAAGTGTTTCAGGAGAGCTTGAAGTCCTTCATAAGGGACTCTGTTCAACAAGCAGTTTCTGTTTCCATGTCTGAGGTTACCAAAAATTTTGAAGCCTCGGTTTCAAAGATGATGTCTTCTTCCAAGTTGCCTCTTAATAAGAGCAGGAAACGTGCGGCCACTCTCCCAATGTCGTCTAAAGGCGTTTCCTCTGGTCCTTCCACCCGAGAGGTCTATAAATCGGGTCCCCCTCTTTCCCCTTTGTATGTTTCACAGTTACGAGACACGGATGACGATGATAATGTTTCCAGCCATGATGGCGATATGGACGGATCAGGAGATCCATTTACTTATGGGCCTCTGGAGAAAAGGCGTAGAATTTCTCCTTCTGACGGTGGTGACGTTCACCCAGTGTCTCATGATTTGGTAGACCAGGCTGGTGAGCCCTTATTTGATCCCTCCTTCATGGTCCATCCAAATTCAAAGGAGTGGTATCCATCAGAACATGTGGCGGATCATGTTTCCTTCTTTTTGCGTCATCCTCTGGATAAAGCCGCTCGTAATAAACTGAAGTCAGAATGTCCTCGTCCCTCTCTTCCGGATAATATTACAGCAACTCCGGTAATTGATCCTAACATGTTGATGTTTTTCTCAAAATTCGGCAAGGATCCCAAAAAGGGCATGGATAGAGCCTGGTCAGGTTGCCAGGACAAGCTTCTTGATTTGGTGGGCCCTCTCACCAGAATTTTTGATTTGGCGGAAGAAGCAAAAATGGATAATAACCCCATTGATCCGGAGGTCCTTTAAAACTGGGCGCAACGCGCTATTTGCATGCTGGGGAACGCTAACACTCAGCTTTCTATTGAAAGGAGGAAGAGTCTACTTTTAAAGATCGATCCCAAATTAACTTTTCTGGCCTCTAAAGATGAGGGTCCTTTGGCCAAAGGCCTGTTATTTGGAGACTCTTTTATTAAAGATTTGGGCTAATATGTGTCCACCTTTGCCTCACTGGATAAGGCCCAGCTCTCGATGAAGAACATTTTTTCGTCTCGGGTTTTTGCCAGACAGCAGGAGTCGCTTTGCCGGCCGTTCCATCAGGAATCAATATTCCAACAGAGACTCCTTCAACCAGCAATCACAGCTTGAATCCTATTCAGGATACAAACCGAAGTTCTATCCCCGTCGCTCAAGAGGCTACCGTTCCAGAGGTTACTCCAACAGGGGAGACCAAACCTCCGGTAAGTATTTCCGCTTCTGGCCTTCCTCCTGTAGGAGGCAGAGTAGCTCTGTGTCTCGACTCATGGCGTTCTCTCACCTCAGATCCGTGGGTGATTCAATCTGTTCAAGGGTACCTGTTGGAATTCTATCAGATGCCAGTTCAAGGTCGCGTCCCTATACCCCTAGTTTTTTCCCAAGAGCAAAACGAGCTTCTGCGCGTCGAAATCCAATCTCTCCTGGCCAAGTGCGCAATAGAGCCTGTTCAATTCGACTCTTCGGGCTTCCTCAGCACCATCTTTCTAGTTCAGAAGAAAAATCACAAATTTCGACTAGTGTTGAATCTCAGGGCTTTCAACAACTTCATAATCTATCGTCACTTCAAGATGGAGACTATTCTCCATCTCAGGGACATTCTGCTTCATCGAGATTGGCTAGTCAGACTGGATCTGCAGGACGCCTATCTCACAGTCCCTATCCATCATTCGCACAGGAAGTTTCTTCAATTCCAATGGCAGGACTCTTTCTACCACTTTCGAGTTCTTCCCTTCGGCCTTTCTTCCGCTCCATGGTGTTTCACCAAGATTCTCAAACCCGTCGCAGCCTTTCTCCGGTCTCACGGGGTGCGTTTAATTCTTTATTTGGACGACTTCCTTTTGATGGCACAGGACAAGAATCTACTTCTAGATCATCTTCAACTGTGTCTAAACCTGCTTCGCGGTCTAGGTTTTCTCATCAATGTGCAAAAGTCGGTTTTAGTTCCGACTCAAACACTGGAGTTTCTCGGTTTTCAAATAGATTCTACTCTGTCGGTGTTGCAGCTCCTGCAACACAAGGTATCATTGATCAAGAAGGAGATTCGTCACTCCCTTTCCCTTCCGCATATCTCTCTCAGAAATCTGGCACGCCTAGTAGGTCTGTTAGCTTCTTCCATTCAGGCAATCTTCCCAGGTCCTTAACATTATCGAGCCCTACAACGGCTCAAGATACGTCATCTTCACAAAGGTCTCGCTTATTCGGATCCCTTGGTCTTAGATGCCGAATCCAAAGAAGAGCTTCAGTGGTGGCTAACGCATCTAGATGCCTGGAACGGCAGAACTATCTTCTCTGCCGCCCCAGACCTTGTATTAGAATCCGATGCAAGTCGGACGGGTTGGGGCGCGAGATGTGGTCAGTTCTCGACTGGGGGCGCATGGTCTCTGAAGGAGTCCTTCTTGCACATCAACAGTTTAGAGATGCTTGCAGGTTCCTTTGCCATCCGCACTTTTGCAAAAAACAGGGTAAGTTGCACCATCCTTCTCAGGATGGACAATT
The DNA here is from genome assembly GCF_031143425.1 of Pleurodeles waltl. Taxonomy (NCBI): domain Eukaryota; kingdom Metazoa; phylum Chordata; class Amphibia; order Caudata; family Salamandridae; genus Pleurodeles; species Pleurodeles waltl. Next base: position 847,526,411 of record NC_090436.1, read on the forward strand.
TGTCTGCGGTCAGATACATCAATCACCTAGGAGGTACCAGGTCCAAGGTACTCTCCTCTCTAGCAAAACATCTTTGGGAATATTGTCTGCCTCGTCGGATTTCAGTCAAGGCGGTGTTCTTGCCAGGCAAATTCAACACAGTAGCGGACTGGTATTCCAGACACCTTCACGATTCCAGCGATTGGCAATTGCACCCTTCAGTGTTCAGTCACCTTTCTTCTATCTTTGGAGAAATGTCCATAGATCTGTTTGCTTCTCGCCTCAATTCTCACCTTCCTTCCTATTTCAGTTGGAGGCCAGATCCGCAAGCCCTGGCTACAGATGCCTTTCTTCAGATTTGGCCGTCTTCCCTTCTATATGCATTCCCCCCTTTCCTTCTCATTCCCAGGGTCCTCGCTCAAGTGCGCAGGCAACGGTCTATTCTGGTGATTGTAACTCCTTTCTGGCAAACCCAACCGTGGTATCCGACTCTATTAGAGTTGGCGATCGCTCCGCCTATTTGGCTGCCTCAATTCCCCGATCTCCTCTTGAACCCCCAGGGCCAACAACATCAATTGATCCTCGACGGGTCCCTGTTCCTCATAGCTTGGAAGGTTTCGGGTCGTCCTGGAGAGCCTCAGGAATTTCGGAGGACGCTGCTAAATTTATCCAGCAGGCCAGAGCCCCTGGAACTTCCAGGGCCTACAAGTCAGCTTGGTCCCTTTGGCACAGCTGGTGTCTGGACAGGGATTCAGATCCCTTTTCAGCGAGTGTAGTACTAATTATAAATTTTTTGGCTTCCCTGGCTTCTCAAGGTAAGGCTTATCGCACTATTAATTTGTATAGATCTGCCATTTCTGCGGAGCATCAAAGAGTTGATGGTAGGCCAGTTGGAGAGCATCCCCTTGTCTGCCAATTGTTAAAGGGAGTAAGATATGTTAATACACCGTCTCCTAAATATAATGTTATGTGGGATGTTACTCTGGTGTTGCGTTTTCTTACCTCGTGGCCTGATAATGAGTTGTTATCTCTCAAACAGCTTTCGGCCAAGTTAACCATGCTTTTATGTTTGGTCTCTATCAAGCGGATCTCAGATGTTAGGGCATTAGAGGTTACTTATTTTTTCTTTTCTCCCCTAGGTGTTTCGTTTCAGATCAAAAGACGTACGAAAACCAATTTGTCTAGTATTAATTATCCATTTTTTCCTTCTCAACCCAAGATATGTGTTGGAAATTGTTTAAAAACTTATGTAACCCGTACTGCAGATTTGAGATCGTCCTCTTCATCCCAACTGCTTATTTCCTTTCAGAAACCTCACCTTCCTGTGTCTTCCCCTACCCTGGCTCGCTGGGTTAAATGGGTTATGTCCCTTGCTGGCATCGATATTAGTGCCTTTGGTGCCCATTCGGCCAGAGGGGCTATGGCCTCTCGCACCTTTTGGGCAGGTTCCTCTTTACAGGATATTCTCAAGTCTGCAGACTGGTCGAATGAAAATACGTTTAGAACTTTTTATTGTAAGCCGATTTCTCATGTCTCAGATTCTGTGATTGCAATGCTTTGAACATGCATAATATGAGCCTCCGGTCTTGTAATAAAATTGAGATTTTCCTAGCCTTGGTGTCTGAAAGGCTAGATTTTATTAAAGACACGGAGGCGAGTATTATCCCACCACGATTTAACCCGCCCTGTTTCTCTCTTCCAGTGCCAACTCCCTCTTCCAGTGTTGGCTCAACTTGATGCACACCAACGTCTCTTACAGAGCTTGGACTTGATCGGCATCGACTATTCCTCCCAGTCGGCCTTCGGTCTCCGTCATCTTCAAGATTGCTGCATGGACTTTATGACTTTGGTTTTTATGTTCTATGTAATTGTTTTGGTTACTTCTCCTCTGTAGTTCGCATCAAGAAAAGAGGACTTGTTGCTCGCAGTTAAGATATTAGTAGTGCATTGTGATATCCCATTGGTTACTACACTATGATGTCATTTTGTGGTTCTTTGTTTCTGGGAACTGTAGTTCTTGCTTGGCTGCTGTTGTAATTAAAGCAAGAAAAGACTGCATAATACTCGCCTCCGTGTCTTTAATAAAATCTAGCCTTTCAGACACCAAGGCTAGGAAAATCTCAATTTATTGAAATTTACACATTCCATTTTACCGCACACTGTATTAGCATGTTTAATTTCCATCATATCTAAGTAGCTCGGGAGACAAATACCTTCAGTGAGCATCAAACTTTCACACCCGTAATAAAAAACAAAATAGGTCCACTTTGATACCCTTGGGGATCACACACAGCTCTTGACTCTTAAAAAATAAAATCTTAACCTTGCTCACAGGATTGCAGAACTGAGCATTTGCATGCCACATGGCATGACATAGCATTGAAGAAGTACATTCTCTGTATGAAATTATGAATATCATGAGAGGGTTGGGTGTTTCCATGCATACCAAGGAGGCACATGGAGCTGATGTTGTGCATCCATGGTCTGTTTCATTCAACTAGTGTGGCATCATGAATGTTCCAGGAAATATTGGACAGCAAAGAATGAAGCAGAAGTCAGCAACACACGCCATCTTGGCATAGACTGCATTTTGCAGTCTTTTTTCGATTACCTTCTAACCTTTGCTGTGAGCAGTGGTATGAGGGAGCTATCACTCACTTCTCTCACATCAGTAAACTCTTCAGTGCCATAGTATTTACCCCTCACCACATTAACAGTCCACCGTACTCAGAAGAGTGTCCATGAACTTAGCCAGTATTTTTGAGCTTGTGCTGACTGGCGTTTACCACCCACTGTATGCAGGAAATAGACCATGGCACAGAACTTCAGTACTTTAATTTTACTATTTATGATATGGAAGTCTACATCACAAAGTTGTGCTATAGTGCCTCAACAATGGCAGACACTAAGGGCCAGATTTATACCTTTTCTCAAAAAACTTCGTTAACTTAGTTTTGCGTGAAAAAGTATAGCGCCAGCTATCGCCATTCGAAGACGCCAGCCGGGCACCATATTTATAGAATGGCGTTAGCCAGCCCTAATGCCCTGTTGGCGTCCTTGGAAAGGATGCTAACAGGGCAGGGGAGGCGTAGGGGAAACCGGGGATTGTGTCCCCCCACTAGGCAGCACGCCAGAATGGCTTAGTGAAATCTCAAGATTTCACTGTGTCATTGTAGCGTCATTTTTTAGTGTCTGCTCAAGGCCTGGAATTAAAGTGACGCTAGGCTGTTTTTAATGGGCCACCCCGAGCTGTGCTAGACTCGTATAAAAAATGTTGATGCAAAGAGCCACAACTGCTTCAGAAATTCTGACGCAGCTGTGCTAACGAGTGCCATGGTGCGGTGTATTGTAAATACAGCGCTACCATGGTGTCACTGTGGGCGGGGACGTAGGACGGCTCGAACAAACTGGCGTATCATGATCGATGCACCAGTTTGTTCTAAAGGAGGCCCAGGAGTTTGTTATAGTTTTCATTGATTACTCATTTGCTACTTGCTTTTGGGTGAGGGGGCTTTCAGAACAAATTTTTCCTATTCTATTTTTGTCCTTCATACGGTTCGATGTGTTTGTGCATACATTCTTTATACTAGTGTTAAAATTACTCTCTGCCCCATGCTCTAACTTCAAATGTGTTAAAATCAAAAGCAGAACTTCTGCACGCGCTAGTTGCTTAGTACTTGTAATGTTGACCGGTGGATTTATTAGAAGGTACCTTCAAACTCGGAATTAATCCGATTGCGAGGCATAGGTTAGAACGATTGTAAACGCTGTGCCGCAAAGCACTGACACAGCAGCAGAAAAACGATTAAACTGAACGATGTGGGCGATTAATCTTGAATATAAACACCAGGCACCTTAATACTACGCTTCCAAACATTAGAGATACAAAAATTATATAGCATGTTATCTCGGATATTAATAGCCCACACCAGCATTTTTAGCTAGGATTAATATCTAATTGCCTCTGAGAGATACCATCCCCAGTTGAAAAGAACATTCTATCTACAGGCACAGACACAAATAAAGTACACTCCCTGTTAAAGGCAGCGCAGGAAAGCTCTCTCCGGAAATTGACTTAAGTGAGCTCTTTGAAGATGACAGGAGATTGTAAAAACTCTGTGCCAAGGTTAACAATTCCAAACTTGATGCCAAATTAGGTTTGGCTGCAGTTAGCTGAGGCTCTAGGCTGTCATTTACGGACATCTCACGGCTTTCCCACTTCACCTATGAATCAATTTGAGAGCAGCAAAACCATGAAGACGATTCATTTAGTCAGTCTCAATGTATGTTGGCCTGTCAAAACCTACAGGACATTTGTATAGCAGAGACAGCAGAAAAAGAAAATCTCTATAATTTTATTTTGTTTCTGCTGCTCTGTAAGCCCATTTCATGGTCCCCTGGCATTTGACATTACTGTTCAGGAGAGATTGCCAGATCGCGTAGTAACAGCTGTGCATTCTCCCATGGCCTCTGCCTGCCAATATGTAACTCCCAGACATCTAATTACTGTAATTGAATGACTGTTCATTCGCTACCTGAGGTTGTTAGATCTGCCTGTCCTAATAAGAGAACACATGGCAGGGAGCACATGTATTTGTTGAGCGTAGACTAGAGCACACGAGAAAACGTGGGTGAGATCAATTGGGTAGTGAGACAGTGGTATGCACGGGAGAAAACGTGGGTGAGATCGATTGGGTAGTGAGACAGTGGTATCCAAAAATGACACGTTTGATATGTTATTTAATTGAACTATTCCATATTAAATGTGAGGTTTCACATATCTGAAGGCTCAGTCCTTGCCAACATGTCTTTCAGATATTATTATTAAAACTTTACTTTTAAAAAACAATCTAGTGTTTGAAAAACTGTTGCCACTGCTGTGTGGGGCATTGGTTTTTTTTTTTGCATTTTGTTTTTAAATGACCGAGTATTTTCAGATAATTCTGAGAAGGTTTTGAAGCAGGTAAAACGTTTTATATCACAGTCCAAAAATTGATTTGCAGATTTCCCCTATTTAATTTAAAGAAATTTGTGGACATTGAAAATATCCCAAAAATAATAACAACATGAACGTAATTCATGCTCTCTTTTAACTTTTGTTAAAACCGGATGCACTGTTGGGCTGCTTCTGTAAAGCGGAGATTATGCTTTTTAACTAACAAAATTCCACCAAAAAGATGTAGCTGCCCTTGTTGCACACAGGGCAATGACATAGGCAGGTAGCAGCTTAGTGCAGCATTCCCCTGCCAGGCTGGACACATTCACCACTCGCTTTATCACCTGATGGCGTGGGGAGGGGTCAAGCCTGTACTCCATTTACATCACTCTCGGGGTGGGTGGCTCCCTTTATATATTACATGGCTTCAAGGGTTGTGTTCTTTTGGCAATCCTCTACATCAAGCCCCACCCTCCCAATTACCCTTGTTGATATGCTTGGCATTACAGAAGTAATTATTGTTTTATTTCACCTTGTTGAGCTTTGGCTGTGGTGTGAAAAGCAGCTACAAGAAAGAGCCCATTGGTGCTTCATGCCAGTGCCCGGGAAGTACTTATGGCAGGGCCCTGGGATGCAAATTACAGCACCCAGATATTCTCACAGGCAGCTGTGACCCTGAGGAACTGGGGTCTTGCCTGGTACTATTCTACCTCCCAGTGTGAGTCTTTTGCTGGACTAGGGGGTGCAATTGTGGGTTGAACTCTCTGAAGGTTCAGCACCAGATGTTATGTATTCCTAGTTCTCATTCAGTAATCAGATGGGCACTTAGTCTAGATCATATCTTCATTCTCTTCCCTTGTATTGCCTTTAAGTTAACCTATTACCCTTCCAAATCCATCTGCAACATAAGTTTCTCCAAACAAAACTTGTAGGGTCTCAGTCATTTTCCATGAGAAATGTTTCTTTGCATGCAATTATTTAGTGTGGGGAGGGACCCAAGCTGGCCCTGGGGTTCTCAGATGGACTTGCGGTGGATGGGGAGCCCCTATCCTTCAGGCAGTGGGTCTCCTTGGCCACAGATAGCAGTGTGGTCTCCAGAGTGATGTCCAGGAGGTAGGGCCTGGAGTGCCACACCTGGGGCCAGAGGGAGCTGCACCCTAGGGTGGGCCCCAAGAGCAGCAGAGGAGATTCTATGGAGTTTAGGGGACCTAGAGCTGGAGGGGGGTACCACCACAGTGGTGGTCCATCGCCCGGCTTTATCGCCCTGAGACAGGTGGTTTATTAAGGAGATGATGGAGACCACCTTTGCTTTAGGCTGTCAGCGTGGTCATGTTGGAGATAGTCCAGGGGATTCCCCTGAAACCTTTTGTTTTTTTTTCTCCCATGCTTTCTCTGTGCATTGCCTTAGGAATCTGGACACTTTCCCTCTGTACCCTAGGAGGAAAGTGCACACACCTTTCCTACTCATGACAGAAAGAGGGGCTTACATGATTGAGGTGCCTTACTCAAGAGTGCTCTGTAATAAGGTACACCACATACCCGGGCATTTAAGGCCTTGGCCACTAGTGGGACGTTACACAGTGTGTGCCACCCACCAGAGAACCCTGATCAACATGTAATAGGCCTGGTAGCTGTAGGAAAGTAGCCTCTTTCTAGCATGGTTACCCCCACTTTTGGCCTGTTTGTTAGTGTGTGTCAGTGTGTGTTTATTGTGTCACTGGGATCCTGCTAGCCAGGACCCCAGTGCTCATAGATAAAAACCTATATGTCAGTGTGTTTTGCCTGTATCCCTGGTATCCTGCTAGCCAGGACACCAGTGCGTATAGTTTGTGGCCTAAAGTGTATGCCTGTGTAGTGCCTAACTGTGTCACTGAGGCTCTGCTAATCAGAACGTCAGTGCTTATGCTCTCTCTGCTTTTAAATTTGTCACCGTGGGCCAGTGACTACATTTACCAATTTCAATTGGCACACTGGACCCCCTTATAAGTCCTTTGTAAATGGTACCTAGCTAGCCAGGGCATTGGGGTTCCAGGAGACAAATATGGGCTGCAGCATTTCTTTTGCCACCCATAGGGAGCTCAGACAAACCCTTACACAGGACTGCCAATGCAGCCTGCGTGAAATAATGCACACACTATTTCACAGCCATTTTCACTGCACTTAAGTAACTTATAAGTCACCTATATGTCTAACCTTCACTTGCTGAAGGTTAGGTGCAAAGTTATTAAGTGTGAGGGCACCCTTGCACTAGCAAAGGTGCCCCCACATAGTTCAGGGTCATTTCCCCGGAATTTGAGAGTGCAGGGACGCCATTACACGTGTGCACTACATATAGGTCAATACCTATATGTACGTTCACAATGGTAACTCCGAACATGGCCATGTAACATGTCTAAGATCATGGAATTGTACTCCCCATTCCAAATCTGGTATTGGGGTGCCAATACCATGCATCCTGGGGGCTCCACCATAGACCTCCAGTACTGTCAAACCCCCTCTGTAAGGCTTGCACTGCAGCTACAGCTGCTGCCACCTCACAGATAGGGTTCTGCCCTCCTGGGGTCTGGGCAGCCCAGTCCCAGGAAGGCAGAACAAAGCATTTAATCTGAGAACAGGTTGTTACACCCTCTCCCTTTGGAAATAAGTGTTACAGGCTGGGGAGGGGTAGCCTCCCCCAGCCTCTGGAAATGCTTTGAAGGGCACTGATAGTGCCCTCCTTGCATAAACCAGTCTACACCAGTTCAGGGACCCTTTCTCCCCTTCTCTGGTGGGAAACTGGACAAAGGAAAGGGGATTGACCACTCCCCTGTCCATCACCACCCCAGGGGTGGTGCCCAGAGCTCCTCCAGTGTGTTCCAGACTTCAGCCATCTTGCTTTGCAAGGTGTTGGGGCACTCTGGAGGGCTCTGAGTGGCCAGCTCCAGCAGGTGACATCAGAGACACCTCCTGATAGGTCCATACCTGATGAGGTAGCCAATCCCCCTCTAAGGGCTATTTAGGGTCTCTCCTGTGGGTTCTCTTCAGATTCTGCTTGCAAGTTTCCTTCAGGAATCCCCTGCAACAACTTCATACTCTTCTGACCTCGGATCAACAGCAGCCTGCTCGAAGAAATGCTAAAACTGGAACAAAATGTCTACAAGAGACACTTTTCTTCAGCAACCTCAGCTCCGAGTCAGCAACTGCAACAGTTTCCACAGTGTGCACACTCTGGGGACTCCCTGTCTTCATCCTGCACCTGAAGAACCAAAGAAATCTCCTGTGGAGTGGCAGAGCAACTCCTCGGCTCCAAGCAGGCACCTTCCAAGACGATGACCGGTACCCTGGGACTCCTCTCACAACGACGAGCAGGCTCCTAAGGACACAGAGGGTGGACATCATCGACATAGACTGTTCTGAGGACCTGCTGACGCAATTTGGAGGAGGTAGACCTTGCCTTCCCCGAGAACGTTGGGACCCCTGTGTACTGTGTCTTCTTCGCCTCCTGAGGCCTCTTTGCAAAATTCCTTCATGCACAGCCTGGCCCAAGTCCCCAGCACTCCATCCTGCGATGCTAACTTGCTGAGTTGTTCTCTGGTGGCGTGAGACCTTCTTTTTGTTGTGCTGCATCAACTGTGTTTTGCACCTCATTTGAACCTGGATCCTGTGACTCCTGGGGGTGCTGGCTGGCATCCTGAGGGCTCTCTAAATTGCTGAGAGCCTTCTCTTCCTCCTCACACAGAGTTGAGGCCCCCAGGTCCCTCCTGGGTCCATTCAGTGCCATTTTGATGCAAAATGCACTTTTGTCATAGCCAAGGCTTATTGGCGACTTCTGACACGAAATCTCATCTGCAATGATCTTCACGCCGTGGGACATCTTTTGCGTCATGCAGTAACCTACTGGAGTCTTCCTAGGGTGCATTCCTGCAGACTCTGACTAACTGGGGACTCTTCTTTTGCACCCTCTTCTGGGTTGGCAGGGGCTCCTGTCCTTCCTAGAACTTCCTTCCACTTCTGGATTTGGTCCCCTTCCTTTGCAGGTATTCAGGTCCATTAATCCAGCAGTTGCTCTTTGTAGACTTGGTTGGCTGCTGCAAAATCTCAAAAACGAGGTGTAGTGTGTCCTAAGGAAACGTGCTGTACTAAGACTCCGGAGTATATTGACAAGTGTAGGTGACACTTGGTTCTATGTTGTAATCTGTCTGGTTTAGTAGGTTGATCGGGCGTGGTCAACAAGTCGGTGTGTAAGTTAAGTGAGTAAGGGAAATTTTCGACTGAGATTTTGTGAGTCCTATGTGCACCAGGACAGACCCATTAATCAGTTGAGTGTAAAATTTGCCGGTCGAATTTTGCTTACGAATGTGGGAGACTGAGAAAGAGGAATAGCTGCATGAGCGTCTTAGGAGTAAAAGTAATTTCCTTATTGAATCGAATAAATATAACAGAGAAGACTAAGGGGGTCATTACAACATTGGCGGTAAAAGCCGCTTACCGCCGTGCAGAAGACCGCCAATACACTGCTGCGGCTGTGGAAATCCGCCACAGCTATTATGACCCATATCTCAGAATCCGGGAGAAGCAGGTCTTGACCATTATGCATCCTGAGGGCCTCGGAGGAGTCGGTGGAGGAATGGACACTGGTAAGTCAAATCTCAACTATCATATTCCCCACCCTACCTGCATGCTATCACACACCCCCATACTCACCCCCTCCCCTATCACTCCAACTCCTCACTAATGTACTAATAACACAAACCACACATCCCAACACCAAGCCCTGCATGACAAAACAAAGCATGGACATCCCTCAATAAAGCATGCCCATTGCACATACCCATAACACCCCCCCAACCATCATCACACAAGCCCCCACACAGGAATGCTAGCACTGGGGTACACGCTCACCCACCCATTGCACACCATGACACACACATATGCAATAATCATGATTTTACACCCCTGCAGGACCACTACCCAACATCACCAGACAGGAGGGTCCAGACATCTCTACCCCACCCACAGAAGAGGCCCACAGTGATGACAGCAGCTCCGGCCAACTGGATCCGGATGACCAGCCCAGACCATCGGGGGCCTCGGGACAGTCGCTTCCCCTCGCACAGGCACAGCCCAACACAGACCTTCCACCCTCTGGTAACACCAGCACAGCACCCACCCAGCGGGCCCATACCTCCGTCCCCAGGACACGTCAATCAGCTGTGTGTCCACCACTACAGGGAACCCAGGATAACCCACCACCCCAACAACAACAGGGACCTGGGGACGGTGGCAGTGGGTACACGGTCCAGGGTACGGAGGCACAGGAACACAGGGGAGCTGGGAGGGCTGCCGTGCGACAGGGGGCGGACAGGCCAAGGGAGCCCACTCTCCACAAGGCCCTCTCCTCCATCATGGGAGCATACCACCACTCCCAGGAGACGATGGCTACAGTCCTTGCCAAGTTTCAGGAGACCCAGCGCCTGCAGGAGGAACAGTATTTGGGGTTCAGGGAGGAACTCAGAACCATCAGCTCCGCCCTGGGCACCATCGTAGGGGTGCTGAAGGACATACAGAACACCATGAGAGACACCGTGGCACTCCAAGGGGCCCCTGACACTAGCATGGACGATGAACTGCCCACTACCTCCGACGGCGCTATTGGACAGGACGCCCTGCCACAGGACCACCACACCAGCACCCCGCCCCCTGCAGACGGAGAACCACCCCGCAAGCGGTCCCTGAGATCCAGGAACAGGACAGAGCACGATGGCAAGACCCCTGCCAAGAAATGAGACCTCCCTGATTGTCATCCCACTGTCCCACTTTGTAACCCTGTCCATATTGGAACTGCCCCAGCTCCACTTCCTATGCCCATATGGGCAGTGCACCTGTGAGACTAATAGACTGGACTCTGCCATGGACAGTCCTCCACCATCACCCCTTACCATTTTACCACCCCCTCCAATAATTAGCACTTCAATAAACACCCTTGAAGCACAAAACAATGTGGAGTCAGTCTGTGATTTAGAAAATGTGTATTAGCCATGACAGTGACAGAATCCGTTCTCAATAGTAATTTCAACATACCTATGTCACACATCACAAGTCCATGAAAGATGCAAGCAGATGACACACGTTGGTAACCACACCTGTGAAACCGTAATGGACATGTCCAACTCAGTTACCATATACTGGTTGAAATTGACAGACAGGATAGAGGTAGAAGTGTGAAAGTACTTGTAGTAGTCAAGAAAGGGTTCTCACCTGTGTGTCACTGGAAATATTGCTGTATGACTGAGTCCCTGTTGTCAAGGTCTACTTCCTCTGCTTCCTCCTCATCACTGTCCACAGGCTCTACAGCTGCCACAACACCGTCATCTGGACCATCCTCCTGCAGAAAAGGCACCTGGCGTTGCAAAGCAAGATTGTGAAGCATACAGCAGGCGATGATGATCTGGCACACCTTCCTTGGTGAGTAGAATAGGGAACCACCTGTCATATGGAGGCACCTGAACCTGGCCTTCAAGAGGCCGAAGGTACGTTCGATCACCCTCCTAGTCCACCCATGGGCCTCATTGTAGCGTTCCTCTTCCATGGTCCTGGGATTTCTCACTGGGGTCAATAGCCATGACAGGTTGGGGTAACCAGAGTCCCCTAATAGCCACACACAGTGCCTCTGGAGTTGACCCATCACATAAGGGATGCTGCTATTCCGCAGGATGTAGGCGTCATGCACAGAGCCAGGGAACATAGCATTTACCTGGGAGATGTACTGGTCTGCCAAACATACCATCTGTACATTCATCGAATGATAACTCTTCCGGTTCCTGTATACCTGTTCACTCCTGTGGTGGGGGGACCAGAGCTACATGGGTCCCATCAATGGCACCTATGATGTTGGGGATATGTCCAAGGGCATAGAAGTCCCCTTTAACAGTAGCCAAATCCTCCACCTGAGGGAAAACGATGTAGCTCCGCATGTGTTTCAGCAGGGCAGACAACACTCTGGACAACACGTTGGAAAACATAGGCTGGGACATCCCTGATGCCATGGCCACTGTTGCTTGAAATGACCCACTTGCAAGGAAATGGAGCACTGATAGCACCTGCACTTGAGGGGGGATTCCTGTGGGATGGCGGATTGCTGACATCAGGTCTGGCTCCAACTGGGTACACAGTTCCTGGATTGTGGCACGGTCAAACCTGTAAGTGATGCTTAAATGTCGCTCCTCCATTGTCAACAGGTCCACCAGCGGTCGCTACACCAGAGGATTCCGCCATCTCCTCACATGTCCCAGCTGACGGTGCCTAGGAAGGACAAAAGCGACCTCAGAGTCAAGCTACTCAGAGGTATGTACCCACAGCTACACAGAACACGAAACATAATCCAATAAGTTGTCTGTAAGTGTGTTGAGTCCAGGCCTAGCTATATGTGACGCAGTTGAAAATGAAGCCATGTGGGCCCCTGAAATTGCGGCTGCCTGACCTCTAAACTGGGACAATTGGATGTGAGGTAACTGCGCTGGCATTGTACACCGTCGCAGTAGGCGGTCGAAGACCGCGGCACAATGCTGCATTGGTTAACATTGGACCCTATGGGTCCCAGGAGCCAATGACGAAGTGCGCCGGCGGTGATGATACTCACTGCCGCGCACGTCACCGGCGCAGACGTGACCGCCATTTTCTATCGGTTGAATCACTCGATACCTGATCTTCGACAGGAGAGGACCTATACAGCAAGTGCTGCTATGACCTCGGTCTGGAAGAGACAATGGCACGTGCGTCTGGGGAAAGGGCCCCTGCCTTCACTGCACAGGAGTTGGAGAAGCTCGTGGACGGGGTCTTCCCCCAGTACACGCTACTCTACGGTCCTCCAGACCAACAGGTGAGTACATAGGGTGCAAGTTGTATGGGCTATGCCTGGGTGGAGAGGGCTGGTTGTAAGAAGGAAGGGGGCACAGTTCTGCGAGTATGAAGGACTGTGAATGCATGTGCCACATGGCAAGGGCAGGGATGTGGGCCACTCACTTCGACGGTGCAGTTGGTAATTACTTCTCTTCTTCCCCGGTACATGTCATGTAGGTCAGCTCCCACCAGAAGAAGGATATTTGGCGTGCCATCACCAAGGACGTCCGGACCCTGGGGGTCCACCAGAGACGGAGCACCCACTGCGGTAAAAGATGGGAGGACATTCGCCGCTGGAGCAAGAAGATGGCAGAGGCTCAGCTGGGGTTGGCCTCCCAACGTGGGAGGGGTGCCTGTCGCAACATGACCCCCCTGATGTTCCGGATCCTGGCGGTGGCCTACCCTGAGTTGGATGGGCGCTTGAGGGCATCACAGCAGACACAAGGGGGTGAGTCAAACATCATTCTGCTGACTTTGCGTGCAGTGGAGGGGTCTGGGTTTGGGAGGAGGGCTGTGGGTTTCCCTAGGCCAGGGCGAGTTCCGTAGGCTAGGCCCCTCCGTAATGCAGGCCATGTGCCACTCCATCCCACCTCTGTAGAGTGCCAAGTACAGGTATACATGCCCCTGTGTCATCTATGTGGGCAGATGTCCACCATAACCATGTAGGTCATATCCCATGAACTGCATCTGTAGATCCCAACAGCGCGGCGTAGTGCAGAAGGCTGCTGTGTCTGTATTGTCCACCAACAGTAGCGGTAAGCCATGCACTCAACCTGTCTTTCTTCTGTTGTCCCCCCCCCCTTTTTGTGCTCTCCCTGTTCGTTTTTGCATCAGCATCATCTGGCGGAGGTACAGTGGCACCAGAGCACGAGGGGGCTGCATCCCACATGGCCATGGAGGGCCACACCACGGACTCTGAATACACCAGTGGGACAGAGGGTGAGGGAAGCTTCACGGTGGTCACTGGATCAGCAACCAGCGACACGGACTCGTCCTCCGATGGGAGCTCCCTTGTGGTGGCGGCAAAATCTGTGCCCCCCACTTCTACAGCCGCCACCCCCCTACCAGCACTGCCCTCCCAGCAGCCCCTCAGCGTGTGCCCCGTGCCCGCTCACCTAGGTGGGTGGGCATCACCTTCGTCCCAGGCACCTCTGCCCCTGCCCCTGTCACCTCTGCTGCCCTCAGTGAGGAGGCCATTGACCTCCTCGGGTCACTCACTGTTGGGCAGTCTACCATTGTGAATGCCATCCAGGGTGTAGAAAGTGAGTTGCAACACACTAATGCATTCCTGGAGGGCATTCATTCTGGTCAGGCTGCCCATCATCTAACCCTGCAATCTCTGGCCTCAGCACTGATGGCAGCCATTGTCCCTGTCCCTAGCCTCCCCCCTCCAACTTCCTCCACCCAGACCCAATACCCTGTACCTCTGCCTATCCCAAGCACACCATCAGACCAGCCTGCACACACCTCAACACACAAGGGAAGCTCAGGCAAATAGGCACCACACATCCCACAGGCACTCACACAAGCATCACCCACATACAGACACAGCAACATCCACTGCCTCCACTGTGTCCCCCTCCTCCTCGTCTCCCTCCTCCCTCCAGTCTCGTCTACACTCTCACCTGCATGCACTACCACTACAGCCACTAGGACTCGCACAGAACACCCACCAGCATACCCCGCTCACCTGCACTCTCCACCCCACTACCATTTACACGTCCCCTGTGTCCTCTCTCAGTGCGTCTGTGACGCCCCCTCCCAAAGTACACAAACGCGGGCACACACACACCCAACATCCATCCACCTCACGACAGCCTCCAGAACATGCACCTGCACCCAAATCATCAAAAGTTACACCTCCTACAACCACCTCCTTTTCCTCCACTCCCAGACCCCCTCCAGCTACCCGTCCCAGTGTTCATCAGAAACTTTTCCTGAGCAACTTTTCCTGAGCAACGTTGACCTCTTTCCCACCCCCCCTCCAATTCATAGGTCCCGTACTAGCACCTCAGACAAAAAATCTCTGGTACCAGTGGTGCCTGTTAGAGGTATGTGGAGTGCACCGAGCACCAGGGCAGCCAGTGTGACACGGAGCCAAAGCACAGCCAGTCCCCCCCCCCTGTATAGCACCAGAGGTTGGACAGTGCCCGATGGGATAGGGGGAAGACTCCAGCCGGCAAAGCTGCTCACAAGGGTCCCGGGGGGAGTGTTGACTCAGCTGTGACTCCTCCCAAGGTGGGGAAGGGGCAGAAGAAAGCGCCAAAGTCTGGGAAGAGCAGCACGGCTGAGAAGGCCGACATCATCCCCGCTGCCCAGGAGGCGACCAGCAGCCCGATCGTCACTGGTCAGGAGACCACCGCCAGAGTCAGTGCCCACGAGTGCAGCCCAATCGTCACTGGTCAGGAGACCACCGCCAGAGTCAGTGCCCAGGAGGGCCCCGGCAGCCACAGCCCCGCTGGGCAATGAGGGACCGCCATGGCAAAGACCTCTGCACAGGTCAGAGACAGCAAAGTCAAGCACCGCTGAACAGGGCAAGCACCGCTGAACAGGGCAAAGACCGCCATGGCAAGCACCGCTGAACAGGGCAAGCACCGCCAAGTCAAGCACTGGTAGCCCATGTGCGGCAGGGGCAGTGACGGAACTGGGACCGTCATGGGGAGAGTGATGCACTCTAGGCACCAGTCCCCCTCCAGAACCATTGGACAACAGCATCCACTACCTCAGTCCTTAACAGGATGAAGCACTCTGGGCACCAGTCCCCCTCCAGAACCAGTGGACAACAGCATCCACTACCTCAGACCTTAACAGGATGAAACACTCTGGGCACCAGTCCCCCTCCAGAACCAGTGGACAACAGCATCCACTACCTCAGTCCTTAACAAGATGAAGCACTCTGGGCACCAGTCCCCCTCCAGAACCAGTGGAGACTGTCATCCACTTGTGAGACTGTGGCTTTGCACTACCCAGGATAAAGCAGTGGGCAAACCACCCACTGAAAAGACTTGTGAGACTGTGGCTTTGCACTCCCCAGGATGAAGCAGTGGGCAAACCACCCACTGAAAAGACTTGTGAGACTGTGGCTTTGCACTCCCCAGGATGAAGCAGTGGGCAAACCACCCACTGAAAAGACTTGTGAGACTGTGGCTTTGCACTCCCCAGGATAAAGCAGTGGGCAAACCACCCACTGTAGAGACTTGAGAGACTGTGGCTTTGCACTCCCCAGGATAAAGCATTGGCAAACCACCCACTGTAGAGACTTGAGAGACTGTGGCTTTGCACTCCCCAGGATACATCAATGGGCATGGAGCCCCGTCCTGGATCTGGCGTGGTGCTGTCATCCGGCTGAGGTGCCCCTCTTCCCTTCCCCCTGAGGTGCCTGTTGTATTTCGATCTGATGCCGCAGCAGTGTTCGCTCCGTTTCTGGTCAGGTATCTGATGTGGGCCTCGCCCATGCATTTTGGGCCCAGTGGTCCACGGGCATTGAATGGTGCATACCTGCACTACTAATCGTGATGTATATTTTGTAGAATGTGTATATATATATCTGTATATATTTCCTTACTGTATTTTGATATATTACAATGGTTGAACTCATTTCCTTTTGTCTTTGCATTCTTCCGGGGGGTTGGGGGTTGTTACTGTGATGTTTGAAGATGCATTGGTCTGTGTGCTGTAGTGGGTGAGGGTCGGGTGGGGGTGGGGGTGTTGCATGTGTGTGTCCCTGATTTTTGCCTCCCCCCTCCCCTATGTCGTAGGTGTAGCACTCACCGTTGTCTTCGGCGCCTGCTTTGCTGTTGATCGTAGAGGAGCAGGAAGACTATCGCAGGGAGTATTTGGAGTTCCGGCTCCATGGTGCCCTCCTTCCTCGTGGAGTGTGTTGCGGTGAGCGTTTTCCCATTGAAATGGCTGTTTCCGCCGTGTTTTTATCCACGGTGAATCCGCCCCGGGAAAGGTGGCGGATTGGTAGGTTGTGATACTGTGGGCGGTACTTTGTCTCCTGCCTGTCTGTTGGCGGTGACCGCCGCGCTGCTTGTCTGTACCACCGTGGCGGTCGGAGTGTTAAAGTGGCTGTCTTTGTTGGCGGTTTCCGCCACGGTCATAATTCCGTTTTTTTCCTGTCGGCCTGTTTGCGGTCTTACCGCCGCTTTAACACCGTCCGCCAGGTTTGTAATGACCCCCTAAGTATTTTTAAAGTGTTCAGTAGTGCCATGAAGGGCGATTGTTACATTAAGGTGACAGTTGGGGAGCTGTCCCCACCGGAAAATTCTCCGGTATATATTGTGATGGAGGAGAGTTGTGTCATGCCATGTCTTTGGTTGAGGCAGTGGTGCAAATTGACAGAAAAACAGGGAGCTTTAGCGTTTCTAGAGCATGGAACGTTCAATTTGAGAATTTTGGTTCATTTGCGAATGACATTATATGAGACTAAGCCACTTCCGAGGCCAGCATAATTTGAGGCTTTAGAGGTTTGGGAGCTCATAGCAAGACAGCAGCAAGAAATGAAATTCCAGAGGAGAATAAGGAAGGTATAGAAGTCTCTAGCAGAGGCAAGATGGATTGGGAACAGAAAAAGTGGAGAATGACAACGTTGCAGTGGGTTACGTTTTTTCTTGCAATTACAGAAGAAGATGAGACAGAAGAAAAAGAGGATGCTAGTAAAAGTGAAAAGAGTTCAGGGGGCAAGAAAAAAAAAAGACTTATGTGGAAGAAGAAGACTCATATATTGAGGATCTTATCACTCAGGTGTTGGGGGACCAACCTCCACCATATGCGGTGCAGGAGGGGGGTCCATGTACTAGTTCTGCTCCAACTGCCCTAGCTCAAGTGTCAGGGACAGCTGGACCAGTACAGATAGAAAATGGACAGGTACAAGAGGTAGTGCAGAGTACTCCTAATGCAATGACTAATTCAGCGGTTCAAGTGCAGACGCACCCTCCACAGATACAGAGAATTTATCCAGCGATACTAATTCTTGAGACAACTTCGAACTTAGTTGTGCCGGCGGAGCAAGTGGTTCTGAGACCAATGATAGTTCAGACTGAGCCAACTCCAATGTTGTTGCCTCAGGCACAGTCACAGGGTTTGCCGAAGTTCACACCAATGACAGGGACACAGTCAGATGTGACACCAGTGATGAATCAGAGCGTGGGAGTAGCCTTCCACAAAATGCAGGTGTCAGAGCAGCACCAGATGCAATATCATTGCCGATTACTGTTGGTCCAGCAGTACCATTGTTTGCAAAGAACAAGGTGATTGCAGGAGAACAGGGTGAAATGTCACAAAGCCTCGTGTGGAGGGGGGTGAGAGATCATGTGCAGGCCTTTGATGGATCTAGACCATAAATGGATCTTAGTCCACTTGTTGCGCTTCCAGATGCAGTAAATGGTCCGAGTGCAAGTCAGAGCTTGAAGCTTTTGACACCACAGACTCCATGTGTAGTGGTGCAACAGGTGCCATTGCCGAATGCAAGTAACATTCCGCTACAGGGATTGACAGCACAGCAATTGAATGAGTGGTTGGATAGTTTGAATATTCCTCGAAACACATCCAAAGGTGAAGAGCAGATTAATTGTGTAAGATTGGCTACAGAGCTAACGGAGTTAGTTGAAGGGACAATGGAAGTGAATAGGTTAGAATCCTATACAGAAGAAGAGCTGAGATATTTGTGTCCAAGAATTACTGAGAAACGTTGGTAAGATACATCAGAAATTGGCAGATCTGGTGGATAAACATAACATAGAAATTGAGAAAACAAAACACTATAAAAGAAGCTACATGTTAGATTTTGAGACAAAAGATTTTGAACACATGAGGTCAGCAGGGATGAAAGCGCACTTTAGAGAATTATTGCAGAGTGCTCAGATTTGTGGAGCATTAGAAAAGTTGGAAGGCAGATGGGCAAAGAAGAAGGATAAACGGAAATGAGATTCACAAGAAGGGTCTGAGGGTGCTCAGAAAGAAAAGGATCGAGCAAAAATTTTACCAATGAGGGAAATTCCAAGAGGCCAATTTGTTCATTACCCTTGGCACAGGAGTGATATTCTGTCATTCACAAATGATTATCCAAAATTGAGAGAGAAACCGGTTGAGTGGTACCAGCAGACAGATAGATTTGTGAAACTTTTGAAATGTCTGTGGGAAGGCCTGAATACTCTATGGGAGATAGTGGTTCCAGCTGACTTGTGGGTTGAATGCAAGAGAGCAGTGTATTGGCCGACGAGTGAACCAGAAAGGGATAGAGTTACAGGTGCTCATCACCTGAAGTGATGAAACAATATTATAAGGTGATCGAGTTCCTGAAGATGAG
The DNA here is from genome assembly GCF_031143425.1 of Pleurodeles waltl. Lineage (NCBI taxonomy): Eukaryota > Metazoa > Chordata > Amphibia > Caudata > Salamandridae > Pleurodeles > Pleurodeles waltl. The sequence goes on from NC_090436.1 coordinate 847,545,514, forward strand.
AATTTCACCTAAATATATTGACTGGCAAAGGATTGACAAGACAGTGCAGGAAGTAAAGGAGTCAATACATACTTATTATGAGAGATTGCTGAAAGCGTTCAAGGAGTACAGTGGTAAAAAAGCGAGTGAGCTGAAGGGCATGTTGCACTTTGTGTTCAGGTTTGTAGAAGGGTTAGGACCTGAAATAGGTCAGATGATTAAGAGTCATTTGATTTGTTGGCAAGCAAAGCCGATTGATGAGGTATTGCAGAATGTGAAGTACTGTAGTGATGAGATTGAGTTGAAGCAGAAAAAGTTGAAGGAGAAGGCGATGGTGATGCAAATTAAGGCAGCTCAAAATGGAGTACAAGGAGCTTTAGTGCAACAGATGCTGCAAAAGCAGGGAACTCATGTTCCAACCTCAAGTGAGAGGTAGCGGTTGTGGAGTCAACTTGAATCATGGACCGGATTTGAGTACTGTAGTGGTTCAGAATGATGTGCAAGGGATGAAAAAGATGTTACGTTGTCATTTGTGCGGAAACGTGGGACACTGGAAGCAGGAGTGTCCTTTGATGGTGCAGGATGGTGTTGTTCAGCAAAGTGGTGATGTCAATACATTACAAACTGTTGAAGTCCCTAGAATAAGAGGACTTAATCCAAATTTTGAGAATCAAGTCATGATTTTCAACCCATGCAGCAGGTGTGAGTGCTGCATGCACAAGTAACGCAGATGCAACCAATGCAGCAGCAGGCTCCTATGGTACCTAGACAGCAAATGCAGATACCTCAAGCCCAGATGGAACAGCAACATGTGATGCTTGCTCAGCAGGTCACAGGTCAGAGAGAAGACAGAAGTAGTGACACAGTGCACCAATTCCCATTACATAGTGAGAACCGAATAAACGATAAATGGATGTGTGAGAGTTCGGATGAGGAGGCATGTATGTTTGCAGCATCCCTTGAGGTAGATCAGAGAGGACCCTTTGTAAAAGGAAAGGTGATGGGTCATAGGGTCTAATTTCGAGTAGACACAGGAGCTACGTGCTCTACAGTGAGAAGTGCGGAAGTTCTGAACTTACCTCTATCAGGCAGAACAACTCAGGTTGTGGGAGTAGCAAACAGTTTATAAATCCAATCACAGATCCAGTACAGGTTGAGAATGGAAACTTCCAGGGACTGCATAAGTATGTAGTCTGTGACTGAAGTTCAGTACCCCTACTGGGAAGGGACTTATTGTGCAAAACCAGATGTTTGATTAGTTGTTCAACTAATGGAATAGAGGTTCAGACAATTAGTGATGATGAAGAAGAACAAACTCCTGAAACTGAGACTGAAAACATTAATGAAGAGGATCCATTGAATGAGTATTTCCCAATGTTTACTGTGAAAGAATTGCACACAGATTTGCAAGGAACACTAAAGGAAATGAGTGGGACCTGACAAGTAAAGAAGTGGGTTTAATCAAGGCATTGGAACCGATTAAGATCACTTTGAAGCCAAATCTAGTGTTTCTGCAGCTTCCACAGTATAACATGGCACAAGATGTTCTGATGAAAGTGGCACAGATAATTGGAGATTTTCTGAAACAAAGGGCCATATTTATACTTTTTGGCTCACAACTGCGCCAACGCAGTTGTGCGTCAAAAAATTTAACGCCGGCTAACGCCATTCCAAAGCGCCATGTGGGCGCCTTATTTATGGAATGACGTTAGCCGGCGGAGCTGACTGGTGTGCGTCAAAAAAAAGGACCCACACCAGGCAGCGCCGGCGTAGGGGAAAATGGAGCTTGGGCGTCAAAGAATGTGGCAAGTCGATCTGAGGCCAAAAATGTGCCTCAACCCGATTAGCGCCATTTTCTTTGACTCCCAACCTCCATTGACATGACTCCTGTCTTTGCAAAGACAGGAGTCATGCCCCCTTGCCCAATGGCCATGCCCAGGGGACTTCTGTCCCCTGGGCATGGTCATTGGGCATAGTGGCATGTAGGTGGGCACAAATCAGGCCCCCCTATGCCACAAAAAAAAACAAAAAATACTTACCTGAACTTACCTTAAGTTCCCTGGGATGGGTCCCTCCATCCTTGGGCGTTTTCCTGGGGTGGGCAAGGGTGGAAGGGGGTGTCCCTGGGGGCATGGGAGGGCACCTCTGGGCTCCTTCCGAGCCCACAGGTCCCTTAACGCCTGCCCTGACCAGGCGTTAAGAAATGACGCAAAAGCGGCTGGACGTCATTTTTTTTGACCCGCCCACTCCCGGGCGTCATTTTTGCCCGGGAGTATAAATACGGCGCACATACCTCAGAGTCATTTTTTAGAAGGGAACGCCTACCTTGCATATCATTAACGCAAGGTAGGTGTCCACGCAAAAAAATGACGCAAACTCCAAGATCTTTGGTGCTAGACGGGTCTAACGCCAAAGTATAAATATGGAGTTAGTTTTGCGTCGGATTTGCGTAAAAAAAAAACGACGCAAATCCGGCGCAAACAGAGTATAAATATGCCCCAAAGAGTTTTGAACTAAGTGTTGAGCAGTCCATGTAATTCGCCTATAATGGGCTTAAAGAAGCCATGTGGGAAAGTGCGTATTGTGCAGGATTTGCGAAAGGTGAATGACATTGTGGTCAAGTGTTGTCCTGTAGTGCTGACCCCAGCACTGATACTGTTTCATATTCCTTGCGATGCTGAATGGTTCACAGTGCTTGATTTGTCACAAGCTTTCTTTTCTGTGCCTCTCCATGAGGATAGTCAGTTCCTTTTTAGTTTCTGTAGGAAGGTAGCCTCTTTCTAGCCTTGTTACCCCACTTTTGGCCTGTTTGTGAGTTTATGTCAGGGTGTTTTTACTGTCTCACTGGGATCCTGCTAGACAGGGCACCAGTGCTCATAGTGGAAACCCTATGTTGTCAGTCATTTTGATATGTGTCACTGGGATCCTGCTAGCCAGGACCCCAGTGCTCATACGTTTGTGGCCTATATTTGTCCCCTGGGTGGTGCCTAACTGTATCACTGACGCTCTGCTAACCAGAACCTCAGTGTTTATGCTCTCTCTGCTTTTAAAATTGTCACTGCAGGCTAGTGACTAATTTTACCAATTCTGATTGGCACACTGAAACACCCTTATAATTCCCTAGTATATGGTACCAAGGTACCCAGGATATTGGGGTTCCAGGAGATCCCTATGGGCTGCAGCATTTCTTTTGCCACCCATAGGGAGCTCAGACAATTCTTACACAGGACTGCCACTACAGCCTGAGTGAAATAACATCCACGTAATTTCACAGCCATTTTACACTGAACTTAAGTAACTTATAAGTCACCTATATGTCTAACCCTCACTTAGTGAAGGTTAGGTGCAAAGTTACTGAGTGTGAGGGCACCCTGGCACTAGCCAAGGTGCCCCCACATTGTTCAGGGCAATTTCCCCAGACTTTGTGAGTGCGGGGACACCATTACACTTGTGAACTACATATAGGTCAATACCTATGTGTAGCTTCACAATGGTAACTCCGAACATGGCCATGTAACATGTCTAGGTTCATGGAATTGTCACCCCAATTCCATTCTGGTAATGCGGAGACAATTCCATGCATCCCCAGGGCTCCAGCATGGGACCCCAGGTACTGCCAAAATAGCACTCTGGGGATTTCTCTGCAGCGACCGCTGCTGCAAACCCTCAGACAGGTTTCTTCCCTCCTGGGGTCTGGGCAGCCCAGTCCCAGGAAGGCAGAACAAAGGATTTCCTCTGAGAGAGGGTTTTACACCCTCTTCCTTTGGAAATAGGTGTTAAGGGCTGGGGAGGAGTAGCCTCCCCTAGCCTCTGGAAATGCTTTGAAGGGCACAGATGGTGCCCTCCTTGCATAAGCCAGTCTACACCGGTTCAGGGAGCCCCCAGCCCCTGCTCTGGTGCGAAACTGGACAAGGGAAAGGGGAGTGACTACTCCTCTGTCCATCACTGCCCCAGGGGTGGTGCCCAGAGCTCCTCCAATGTGTCCCAGACCTCTGCCATATTGAATGCAGAGGTGTGAGGGCACAATGGAGACCTCTGAGTGGCCAGTGCCAGCAGGTGACGTCAGAGACCCCTCCTGATAGGCTCTTACCTGGTTAGGTAGCCAATCCTCATCTGAGGGCTGTTTAGGGTCTCTCCTGTGGGTTTCTCACCAGATAATGAATGCAATAGCTAACCAGAGTTCCTCTGCACTTCTCTCTTTGACTTCTGCCAAGGATCAACCGCTGACTGCTCCAGGACGCCTGCAAAACCGCAACAAAGTAGCAAGAAGACTACCAGCAACATTGTGGCGCCTAATCCTGCCAGCGTTCTCGACTGTTTCCTGGTGGTGCATGCTCTGAGGGCTCGCTGCCTTCACCCTGCACTGGAAGCCAAGAAGAAATCTCCCGTAGGTCAACGGAATCTTCCCCCTGCTAACGCAGGCACCAAACGTCTGCATCACCGGTCCTCTGGGTCCCCTCTCATCTTGATGAGCATGGTCCCTGGAACACAGGAGCTAAAACCAAGTGTCCCCAACAGTCCAGTGGCCCTTCTGTCCAAATTTGATAGAGGTAAGTCCTTGCCTCCCCACGCCAGACAGTAATACTGTGTACTGCGTGAACTGCAGCTGCTAGGGCTCCTGTGCACTTTTGCAAGACTTCCTTCATGCACAGCACAGCCCAGATCCCCAGCACTCCGTCCTGCATTGCCCAACTCACTGAGTGGGATCCTCTTTTGTTGTGCTGAGACGACCGCTGTGCTCAGATCTTCTGAATGTCTTTTCAGGTGCTTCTGCAGGTGCTGCCTGCTTCTGCGTGGGCTCTATGTGTTGCTGAGCGCCCCCTCTGTCTCCTCCTCCAAGGGGCGACCTCCTGGTCCTTCCTGGACCCTGGCAGAATCCAAAATCCTCAACCATGACTCTTGCAGCTAGCACGGCTTGTTTACGGTCTTTCTGCGTGGAAACAACACTGCATCCTCCAGCACGCAATGGGACATTTTCTGACCAAAGGAGAAGTTCCTGGCACCTTCCGTCCGTTGTTGCAGAATCTTCGGCTTCTTCCACCCGGAGGCAGCCTTTTTGCACCTTCATCCGGCGTTTAATGGGCTCCTGCGCCCCTGGACACTTGTGTGATTATTGGACTGGGTCCCCTTCCTTTCCATGTCATCAGGTCCAGGAATCTGCCTTCAGTGATTTGAAGTCAGTTGTTGTCTTTGCAGAATCCCTATCTGGACTTTACTGTCTTTCTGGGGTAGTAGGGTACCTTTACTCCTACTTTTCAGGGTCTTGGGGTGAGGTATCTTGGACACCCTTAGTGTTTTCTTACACTCCCAGCAATCCTCTACACACTACACTAGGCTTGGGGTCCATTCGTGGTTCGCATTCCACTTTTGGAGTATATGGTTTGTGTTGCCCCTAGGCCTATTGTCTCCTATTGCATTCCATTGTGTTCTATAGTGTTTGCACTACTTTCTAACTGTTTACTTACCTGATTTTGGTATGTGTATATTTTGTGTATATTACTTACCTCCTAAGGGAGTATATCCTCTGAGATACATTTGGCATATTGTCACTAAATTAAAGTACCTTGATTTTTAGTAACTCTGAGTATTGTGATTCTTATGGTATAGTGCTATATGATATAAGTGGTATAGTAGGAGCTTTGCATGTCTCCTAGTTCAGCCTAAGCTGCTCTGCTATAGCTACCTCTATCAGCCTAAGCTGCTAGAACACTTCTAATCTACTAATAAGGGATAACTGACCTAGCACAAGGTGTAAGTACCACTAGGTACCTACTATAAGCCAGGCCAGCCTCCTACAGGTTCAAATTCCTAGACAGAGTCTACAGCTGGTGCAGGATTCCTGAAGGGTATACGGAGTCACCGTCTCTGTTCAATCAGATTCTAAAAAAGAATTTGAAGTCATTGGAACTACCATACCAATCGACTCTAGTGCAGTACATTGATGGTTTTCTGATCGCGTCCAAAACAAGGGACGAGTGTAAGTATGACTCGATTGACCTGTTGAATCATTTTGGAAAATTTGGACATAAAGTGTAACCTTTAAAATTGTAGTAATGTCAGAAGTCAGTGAAATATTTGGGACACCAAACTGAGAAAGGGTCAAGGAGAATTTTCAGAAAGAGGATCACAATGATATTGCAGAGAAGTCCTCTGGCTTCACAGAGAGATGTCAGAATGTTTCTGGGAATGGTAGGTTATTGTTGTCAGTGGATTCTGAATTTTTCTGCGATTGCCAAGCCATTGCAGCAGCTGACACATAAGGAGGTTACAGACCCCATAACTTTAGACGAGGATCAGATGAAAGCATTCACTGAGCTGAGAGAAAGTTTGTGCAGAGCTCCAGCATTGGGAATGCCTGATTACAGGAAGCCATTCACATTGTTCTGTCATGAACATGATGCTTGTTCTCTTTGTCTGTCTTGACACAGGTCCATGGAGGTGCTTATCGCCCAGTAGCCTATTTTTCAGCTACCTTGAACCCACTCACAGCAGCATTACCAGGTTGTCTGCATGCTGTTGTTGCAGTGGGTCAAAGTCTTTCTCAATGTGAGAGAGTAGTGATGGGATACCCTTTAACGGTAATGGTTCCTCACTCTGTTGAGATCTTACTGAGAAGGACGAAAACACAGAGGGGCATATTTATACTCCGTTTGCGCCAAATTTGCGTCGTTTTTTTCAACGCAAATTCGACGCAAAACTAACTCCATATTTATACTTTGGCGTTAGACGCGTCTAGCGCCAAAGTTCATGGAGTTAGCGTCATTTTTTTGCGTGAACACCTTCCTTGCGTTAATGATATGCAAGGTAGGCGTTCCCGTCTTAAAAAATGACTGCGATGCATATGCGTCGTATTTATACTCCCGGGCAAAAATGACGCCCGGGAGTGGGCGGGACTAAAAAACCCGCATTTGTGCCGGATTTTAGCGCCTGGGTCAGGGCAGGCGTTAAAGGACCTGTGGGCTCAGAATGAGCCCAGAGGTGCCCTCCCAAGCCCCCAGGAACACCCCCTGCCACCCTTGCCCACCCCAGGAGGACACCCAAGGATGGAGGGACCCATACCAGGGAAGAAAAGGTAAGTTGTGGTAAGTATTTAAAAAAAAAAAAAATTGTGGCATAGGGGGGCCTGATTTGTGCCCCCCTACATGCCACTGTGCCCAATGACCATGCCCAGGGGACAGAAGTCCCCTGGGCATGGCCATTGGGCAAGGGGGCATGACTCCTGTCTTTGCTAAGACAGGAGTCATGTTAATGGCGTCTGGGCGCCAACAAAAAATGGCGCAAATTGGGTTAAGATGATTTTTTTGCCTCAGCCTGACTTGCCCCATTTTTGGACGCCCAAACGCCATTTTTCCCTACGCCGGCGCTGCCTGGTGTACGTGTTTTTTTTTCACACACACCAGGCAGCGCCGGTCGGCTAACGCCATTCAATAAATACGGCGCCCGCATGGCGTTAGCCGGCTCTACTTTTTTTGGCGCAAAACTGCGTTAGCGCAGTTTTGCGTCAAAAAGTATAAATATGGCCCAGAGGGGCATATTTATACTCCATTTGCGCCGAATTTGCGTCGTTTTTTAGACGCAAATTCGACGCAAAACTAACTCCATATTTATACTTTGGCGTTAGACGCGTCTAGCGCCAAAGTTCATGGAGTTAGCGTCATTTTTTTGCGTGAACACCTTCCTTGCGTTAATGATATGCAAGGTAGGCGTTCCCGTCTTAAAAAATGACTGCGATGCATATGCGTCGTATTTATACTCCCGGGCAAAAATGACGCCCGGGAGTGGGCGGGACTAAAAAACCCGCATTTGCGCCGGATTTTAGCGCCTGGGTCAGGGCAGGCGTTAAGGGACCTGTGGGCTCAGAATGAGCCCAGAGGTGCCCTCCCAAGCCCCCAGGGACACCCCCTGCCACCCTTGCCCACCCCAGGAGGACACCCAAGGATGGAGGGACCCATCCCAGGGAAGAAAAGGTAAGTTGTGGTAAGTATTTTTTTAAAAAAAAAATTGTGGCATAGGGGGGCCTGATTTGTGCCCCCCTACATGCCACTGTGCCCAATGACCATGCCCAGGGGACAGAAGTCCCTGGGCATGGCCATTGGGCAAGGGGGCATGACTCCTGTCTTTGCTAAGACAGGAGTCATGTTAATGGCGTCTGGGCGCCAACAAAAAATGGCGCAAATCGGGTTAAGACGATTTTTTTGCCTCAGCCTGACTTGCCCCATTTTTGGACGCCCAAACGCCATTTTTCCCTACGCCGGCGCTGCCTGGTGTACGTGGTTTTTTTTCACGCACACCAGGCAGCGCCGGTCGGCTAACGCCGGCTAACGCCATTCAATAAATACGGCGCCCGCATGGTGCTTCAGAATGGCGTTAGCCGGCGCTAATTTTTTTGGCGCAAAACTGCGTTAGCGCAGTTTTGCGTCAAAAAGTATAAATATGGCCCAGTATTTGACTGGTGCCAGATTGTCAAGGTATGAAACGAGCAATTTAGGTGCTCCAAATGTAACACTGAAAAGATGTACAGTGCTGAACCCGGCAACATTACTTCCAAGTGATACTGTTGAGATTTAAAAAGAGGAAGACATTGAGCATGATTGTCTTGAGGTAACTGAATTATGCACAAAACCAAGACCTGATATCAGAGACACACGGTTGGAAGAAAATGACCAAATTGTCTTTGTTGATGGCTCATGTCTCAGAGATGGTATAGGGACATTGGGAGCAGGATATGCTGTATTCACAATCACAGGTACATTAGAAGCGTCCTGGCTTCGAGTTATGTATTCTGCACAAGTAGCAGAATTGGTAGCTCCTCCTAGAGAGTGCAATGTGTCTGCGAGACTGAGAGTCACAATCTATACTGACAGCCATTATGGATTTGGAATTGTTCATGGTTTTGGTCAATTGTGGGCACAAAGAGGTTTCCTGACCTCTACTGGTTCACCAGTAAGAAATGGCAACAGAATAAAAGAATTGCTGTATGCAATACAGTTAACTGAAGAAATTGCAGTGAGAAAATGCAGTGCACATCAAAAGACACAAGATTACATCTCACTGGGAAATGGATATGCAGATCAAGTTGCAAGGTTTTGCACATTGAACTGTATATCGTTCAAGGACAAGTGGGAACTGATGTCAGAAGAAGATAACCCATGTACAAGTTTTGCATGGAAAGTGATTGATACCTTGGAAGAGTTAAAAACATTGCAAGATAATGTTGCCAAAGAAGAGAAACGACTGGTCGAAATTCAAATAGGTCCATCATCCTGATGAGATTTGGGTTTCTGAGGAGGGTCAGATGGTCCTGCCCAGTAGTTTATTTTCACAAAGGGCCCATTATTACCATGGTCAGGCACGTATTGGGAGAGATGCAATGGTCAGTTTGTTCAAGATTGACTGGTTTCATCCCAAGTTTAGGCAGGCAGCAGAGGCAGTATGTCATCGCTGTCTAATTTGTCATCAGCTAAATGTGGGAAAAGGGACAGCGTTGAACTTGAGCCACATTGGAAGAGCAGGAGGTCCATTCAGCAGAATGCAATTGGATTTCATTGAAATGCTTGCGTGTGGAGGTTTGAAGTACGTGCTGGTAATTGTGTGTGTTTTTAGTCACTGGATTGAAACATACCCTACAAGAAGGAATGACAGTCTCACAGGAGCAAAGTTGTTACTTAGGAAGTTGATACCACGTTTCGGGTTTCTTATCCCTTTAGAATCACAGAGGGGAACTCACTTCAATGATGAGGTGATTAAACTCTTATGTGCAGCACTAAACATTGAGCAAAAGTTGCATTGTAGTTACCCCCCTGAAGCATCAGGACTAGTGGAACAGATGAATGGCACCCTGAAATCAAGAATTGCAAAGATGTGTGCTGCTACGAATCTGAAATGGCTGGATGAATTGCCTTTGGTGTTGATGTCAATGAAAAATACACCTGACAGGAAGACAGGGCTATCGCCCCACTTAAGACCTTCATGGGCAGAGAATTGAGATTGCCAGCAGTTCCAGCAAATGCACTTGTGAATATTACAGATGATGTGGTGTTGGACTACTGCAAGGGTCTGGCTGATGTGGTTCACTCTTTCTCTCAGCAGGTGCAGGCCACCACCCTGCCACACATCCACGATCCAGGGCACAATTTGAGATCTGGTGACTAGGTCGTGGCAGAAAGCATGTTTGAAAGATCTGTTCTTGATACGAAAAGAGCTGATCATACTTCTGCTCCTGAAAGTACTACACTAACGGCTTTGGAGAAGTTTAAGTTAGATGAGAAATATTTGCATGATTGCACTAATGCTCAAGGAGAGCTCTCTTCTAATGTCTTCAATCGCTTGTTGAGTGAATACGTTGAAACGATGGATGCAAGGGATTGTTTTGTGTGTATGCAAATTCCTTCATCAGTGGAGGAAGGAGTTATTACAACAGATTACCATTAACCTACAGAATAAGGTGTAGCTTGCTACTAACAAAGTTTTATAATCAAGAGTATATACAGTATTTTTATTCCAATCATGATGTTGAATTTTCGTTTGTTCCTATTATTAAAAATCTGAGTAAAGTAGCTAGATGGCATGACATAGTAGTAGTTAGAGGATTCTTTGAGCCTACATTAACATTCGGAACAACCTACGTGCACCGGAACAACCTAACGTGCTTACTTACACCTTTTAGAGAAGAGCTTCATAGGGCATACTGATGATAGAAGAAAGGCATTAAAAGAAAAATTAGAGAAAGGGTTAGAGAAAAGAACTTGCAAGAATGATTATGCTTACACCGCAATTAAAACGCAAGGAAAATTAGCATTAGATGCATTAAATGTAGGAAAGCTTTGTATATAAAGGCCAAAATCACACACTGACATTATTCGTGGGAACGAGTGAATGTAGGCATGTGTTGTTGTTTCAGAGTAAGTAGGCTTTTATGCTGAATGGTCAGGACACTGCGATTCCTGGGATCTATTATATTTGTGGACTCAATGCTTGTTACCGTCTTCCAAGAGGATGGTATGGCACATGTTATTTGGGGATAGTTTTCCCAAAGATTTATCAGATAGATGATTTGCAGAAGTTTCTGAAATTGACTGAATTACATCATAAGCGACAGAGGAGGGAAACCTCTTCTGCTATTTTGGGAGATATCTTTAGTGCAGTGATTCCTTCAGTGGGAGTCATCCTGAATTCGATCAAAATATGAAAGTTGTCTACTATTGTGGATAACATGCTGACAAATTTTACAGGAGCAATACTCCTGATAGATACTGAATTAGCCGCGGACAGAGCTATGACGCTTCAAAATAGGCTTGCTTAACACATTCTTTTAGCGAAAGACGGCGGAGTTTGTAAGATGATTAATTCTAGGCATTGTTCTTCGTATATTCCAAATAATGATAGGGAGATAAGAGACTTAGGGCCAGATGTAGAAAGCATTTTGCATAGTGCAAACTGCGAAAATCGCAGTTTGTGCCATGCAAAATGCCTTTTGCGATGCACATTCACAATTTGCGAGTCGGTACAGACTCGCAAATTGTGAATGCGACTCACAAATTGGAAGTGGTGTTCCCTTCCTATTTGCGACTCGCATCGCTATGCTAAATTGCTTTGTGACCGCGAATGCGGTCTCAAAGCAATTCGCAGTTACTACCAGTGACACACTGGTGGTAACCCATTCGCAAAAGGGAAGGGGTACCAATGGGACCCCTGCCCCTTTGTGAATGTTGCCAAAAAAGGTTTTTCAGAGCAGGCCACTGCCTGCTCTGAAAAACGGAAACCAAATGGTGTTGTTATTTTTTTTATTTTGCAACTCGTTTTCCTTTAAGAAAAACGGGCTGCAAAATAAAAAATAAAAAACTGCTTCATTTAAAAAGCAGTCACAGACATGGAGGTCTGCTGACTTCAGCAGGCCACCATCCCTGTGAGTGCAGGGACTCGCTATGGGGCAAAATGCGACCCCCCTCATTAATATTAATGAGGTGGGTCTTTGCGACCCCCTAGCGACTCGCAGTCGGTGTCTGAGACACCATACTGCATCCGATTTTGCGAATCGGAAATTGCGAGCCGCACCGACTCGCAATTTCCGATTCGCAAAATCTGAATTTGCTACATCTGGCCCTTACTCACTAACCTCACAAACTCAAGTAAGGATTTAAAAGAATTGAAGGAACCAGGTGTTTGGGAAAAGATTGGAAAAGGATTTGCTTCAGTGGGAAATTGGCTTAGTCAAATTTGGAATGCATAATTATAAAAAATCATACAGGGACTATTAATTGTGATTGCTTGCATATTAGGATTATGGGGTCCATGTAAATTGTGTCAAAAGATTAAATTGAAAAGGTCTAAAAATAATCAGAGGAGGGAAGAACGAAATAGGGAAAGTATCTACAGAGAAGATTTGAGAAAGAGACAAAATACAGACGAAACCGAATTGTGAAATGTGATAAAGAATGGTGTGATGAGGTATTTAGTCATCAGAGGAGGGACTGTTGAAGCAGATATGCTAATTAGAACTTATTTATGAATGTTTATGTGTTTTGAGTAACTAGAAGTTGATTGAAAATTAAAACTTAGAAATATTTATGTGCATGTTTGAAAATGTGCCCACAGAGAGTGACAGCCTGTTTATACAAACTTTTACTAAAATGATTAAAAATGCAATAAATATTGAAAATGAACAAAAATATTGTAGTAGTATGTCTTATTAAGATGTATAACCTATGTTTTGCATTATAATATAGAAGTTAACTTTGCCAAAGTTGAGGTCTAGTTGCCAGGCCTCGTGCAGAAGCTGAATCATTAAAGCATACTGAAGGAAAACAAATGTGTTGAACTAATCTTGACCACTCACGTTAATAAAATCTGCTTAGCTAGAATTTTCTGCAATGTACTGATGAACAGGAGATGAGGGACTAGGAGATGTAAAAACTTTGGTGTAAGACAGACTCAATGTACTTTCCCAAGACTTGAACAATAGAAGCACTGACTGGAGAAGAAGATTAAACATTTTCGGTACCTGATGAGCCGGATGATGAGGTCATCGTACAGTGAACCAATCAATGAACTGAGAACGGTGAAATATTAGAATTCATAGATTTGCAAAAGTAATATTACTGGATAGAGTCATAACTGGTGATTGACTGACCAATTAAGAATTAGGAGGATGGACTAAAAAACTCTAATAAAAAGTCATGACAAAGGGCTAAAACTTCAGATGAGAGGGGAGAACTGATTACGTCAAGAGACGCGATTCGAGATTCTGTCATTGGGCTTATAAGTTTGAGAGCCTGATGTGTTGCTGATTGATTGATAACCTGAAGACGAAGACTGACTTTGTTGCTGATCCATTCTGTGGATATGTAGCTATGACAATGTTACTGTTAACTTTTTATGCCTTTTCTTTCTAGGTACCAACTGTTCTGTTTGAATAAGTTTTTCTTTTAGCTAGATGTATCCTAAATTCTTGTTCTAAATTATTTTTGCATGAAGTCCCACATGCTAATGCTAATTTGGGCTAGGTAAGGCTTCCTTTGGGTGACGTTGACAGTGACAAATGATTGCCGAACTGATTGCTGAACTCTGCTATTAATGTCGATATATTCATCTTTGATCGCTTTTGTGGAAGCATTAGAGCATATGTGTTCTCCAGTTCTGATTAGATTATGTTATCAGTGGTTGTTAATAAACTAATTCTGAGCTGATTGAATAAAGTTTGAATTAACCTTATGACCTAGTATTGTAACTAATAGGGAAATAAAGTTGATAAAAGGTATAATTGAGTTGTGGTTATTCATGAAATGATGATATATTTGTCTCATGCTTAATGATTCTCTTAGTGATTATTGATTGATTGCATGATAATTTATGTTAATCGATTACTACATAGCTAGGATACTCCATGCAATCCAAAAGGTTAATCGACCTATAAGTGTCCCCTTGTAAGTTTACTTACTAAGGACTAGGCGCGCTAGAATGTAAAAACAATCCCAAGATGAGTGACCCGTGAGTCCTTTAAGAGCAAGGTATACAGAAAAAGACTCAGTGCTTAGAGCAAACAATAACTAACAGAGATAATGTAAAAATAATCATGACTGGTATAAGACAGATACTGTGGCTACAATTCAAAAAGTTGACGCACTGGCAAAGAGATTCTGGAAGCATAATTGAAATAGCTATTATTGTGAGAATAAAGGAAATAATTACAACTTCAGAAAAGTTCATTCAAGCCAATGAATGGACCAGAACATTGGCAAGCGTAATCATATTTCATAGGCTGGAAATTTACAAATTACATTAAAAGGTTGAAACCCCACTTACCACCATCCAAGTCTGAGTGTCCAAATTCAATTCCAAACTTGAAACCAACAAAAAAAAAGAAATCTCACCTCTAACAACCAACAATCAAGTCAGATATCGCCTTACAAGATGCAGTTAATTGACTTCCCATGCCAACTCTTTGATAGCACATATGGCCAGATGTACCCGCAAAATAGGTTTGATACATGGCAAAATGCATTTTACTAGTTGCAAATGGCCCGATGGGCCATTTGTGCAGCATTTTACTGGTTGGAAAAAATCCATCAGGCCACTTGTGACCAGTAAAATGCACTTTGTCATGTAACCACCCACATGTGCGAGTTGGTAACCTTTTATCGGCTCACAAAATAGGGTTTGTGAGTTGCTATTAGGAAGGGACTTGTAAAGGGCGTCCCTTCCTAACAGCGAGTCACACTGGTATCTCTGAATGTTTTGTGACCAGGAATGCAGTTGCAAAACATTCATACTTTACCAACTCAGTAAAGGAGATAGTCACCCATTTGCAAACAAGAAGAGGTCCCCAAGGGACCCCTTCCCCTTTGTAAATGGGAGCGGCAAAAATTTTTAGGGCACACAGTGGCCCTACGGACCACTGCCCACTCCAAAAAAAGTGAAAAGAAAACTTTTCATTTTTATTTTCTAAATGCATCCCATTTTCCTCTAAGAAAAACAGGCGGCGTTAAAAAAAAGTGCTTTATTTGAAAAGCAGTCACAGACATGGTGGTCTGCTGACCCCAGCAGAAAACCATCTCTATGAGTGCTGATCATTCCTAATGAGTCATGAAACACACGAAAACTGTTGTACATCATGTTTGCGACTTGACAAAAATCGTGGATTGTGAGTCACAAACACGGAAGGTTGTACATCTGGCCCCTAGTTTCTAGGGTTTCACATCAATACATTACTCCAAGGGAAACCATCTTTGTCACAAAACCATATTGCTGTAATCCTAATGCGAGTACCAGAATTAATGTAAGTAGCCGACATAAGAATATGGCTTGTAACAGAGCAATGTTTCCTGTAAAAGAGGGTCTTGCAAAATCATCATTATATGGGGCATTGTGGAACTTTCTTTTAGAATTTTAAATACAATAGGGCTCAGTCATATGCTTAATATGGAATTTTCTTTGTTAAGTAATTGTGTAAACCAATTCTGATTTTGTTGTCTTCCGACATAAATTCCTCAAAAGTCTGTACTACTTCAACATAAAGATAGTAGCAAAAAGAAAGGAGACAGCATATCCGATTGAGCTGCTTTTGGCGTCTATATTTTTGAATGGTGCTGACACTAAAAAGAGACAGCATATCAGATTCAAGTTGTTTGTGCTGTCTGTGTAGT
This sequence comes from Pleurodeles waltl, assembly GCF_031143425.1. Classification (NCBI taxonomy): domain Eukaryota; kingdom Metazoa; phylum Chordata; class Amphibia; order Caudata; family Salamandridae; genus Pleurodeles; species Pleurodeles waltl. The sequence continues at coordinate 847,561,134 of NC_090436.1, forward strand.
TTTTGACTCTCACGACTTCACTAATCCCCTTCACCACTTTGGATTACAGATTATTTATACATGGGATTTGCATTTTCCAAGACCATTTTGAGAAATCCTAAGGAGACAAGGTGATTTCAGTCTGAGAGCTTTGAGAGCCACAACCCCAATCCAGAGGAGTACCTGCTCCACAGAGAAGACCTTGCTGCAAATTGCAGATTAGTCCTGACCTGGGGGCTACAGGGGGTGTTGTCATAGGCGTCTGAACATTTTTCACATTTTTATATGTAATGCCATAGAATTGTTTTTAGTCAAAAATATTATTGGTGAAGACTGCCTATGGACTTGGTGAAGATGGTATGAAAGAAAACAATCCTGAGAGAAATTTTTAATAGAGTGTTAACTTATTTTTGCCAGGTGGACCTGCTATCTGTGACTTGAGAGGAACCATGAAGTACTAGCTAGACCTGCTCCCTCATGTGCCCACAACAAAGGAGTAGACTCCAAGAGTCAGTTGGCTATCCTCCTAAGTGGCTAAAGGGACACAACAAACTTCAAGAGGCCTTTCACATAAAGTGTACAGTTGACCAGTACCTACTGGAAATGGATTTGATGTTTTGGATGGCCTCTGCTGGAATGTGTCCTGGCCCCAATGTGCCTCTTCACTGAGGTCATAGGAGCCTTAGAAATTACCCAGAAGTGTGGTTACAGAAACCATGAAAAGCTAAGAATTAGAACATTTTTACAAGACCTTCAAAGACATCAATAGGACCTTGTGGCAAAGATGTTTGATTTTGATGCAACTTCATTGGACATAGCTTCAAGCTTGACCCACTGGAGGATTTGAGCTGCATAAAAAAAGACTAAAAAGCGCCTGATTTAGATCATGAAGGTAATTTCCCACTACCATTTTTTCGACTGAAACCTCGCCCGAGCCACAACGGTCGGCCAGCCAGATTTAGATGTTAGAGGGTTCATAGGCAAAAATAACCGCCGATGGCCTGCCTACACTGCTAAGAATCACCACTCACGACAATGAGCCATAGAAAAAAACGGCTGACAGTGGTACTCCAACCCCTTAAACGGCTGAGCCAAACATGCTGTGCAGTCCCACTTATGCTTCTGCACAGGCTAAACCTCTACACCTGAGTTGGTGGATTAGGAAAGATAAAAGGATGAAACTCACCTTTTTTCTTTACACTTTTCCTCTTTCCTGCCAAGATAAACCCATTAGTGACGATGACACATCTGCTGCTGGGCCAAGATGATACTGACGCTGTTCACCGGAAATGGAGGCAACTTATTGTATTACCCGTCATCCTCGGAATTGGTGCAGTACAACAGCAATGGACTTGACAGCCTTCACCCAAAGACCCCAGACAGCAGTATAATGATGTGCAATGTAAATGCCTGCAGTGGCACACTTATACACATTTGTAAAAACACACCTCGAGATGTCTGTGGTACCCACCAGTCTGACACTAACTGCCTTCATTACAATGGACACCTCTACCATAAGGCACAGCAATCCCAATTAGAATTGTGACCATGCAGGTGTGTGCAATAATGTCCACAACCAACAGATCTAAATATAAATAGTATCCCCATAGGAATGTCTCTACCCAATGACACTATAGCAATTACAATCAAATATTACAAGGGAGTGTACACAGAATGTACAACCAATTTTACTTCTAAAACTGCAAACATGTTAGAGATCTAGTAAGGTCACATCTCTCCTTGGTGTCTGAAATGATGTCAAACAGTAGATGACATTGAACCCCAAAGTGATATGTGCCCTGCGTAATGCATATGTGCATATTATTGATAAAGCATACTATAATGAATACACATTCATTCTCCAGTCACAATATCAGAAAGACACATAAGTTTAGTGTAAGTGTCCAGTAACATGTTGAATGCTTACACCAGAATTATCATGTCTATCACCAATGTACAACACTTATGTATGCATAAAAAAACAAAGATACAACCTGTGTGTGTCACTCTCAGAAATGAGAGGAAATGCGTAGCTCACACATTAGCAGAAATAGCATCATCAGCAAACAAGTTGTAGTAATCATAAAGAAGGCCAGGACAAAGGTATTCTCCAAAATGAAGGATTTGTATGTAGTAATGAGATACTTATCTGAAATGTGAACAAATGTTTAAATATCCATACAAGAATAACCACGTACATAGGTAAACATTTTTGCTTTGCCCAGGTGGGCCATAAAGTGGGCCAAACTTGCCTCCTACAGTCGCTGCCAGAAGGAACCTCTTCTGGAAGGGGCATCTATTGGGCAGAGAGAGCAGGCACCCCAATGATGTGACTGGGAGAGGGGGGTCTTTGGGTTTGGAGGGGTGGATGTGGGTTTGGGAGATGTGGGTTTAAGTTTAGGAAGGATGGGTTTTGTTTTGTTAGGGGGTGGTATGAATTTTGAACAGGTGGTGTGATGTGTGGGAGGGTATCTCGGGATGTGGAAGGGGTATGTTGGAATTTGGAAGAAGGACGAAGACGTCAGGGTGTGGTAGTCAGATGTTTGGAACAGGTAGCCAGGGAGGTGGTAGGGATAAGGGCTATGGCAAACATAATATCCTCCTGTGGGAAAAGGGAAGGGTGATCAGGAGGGAGTTGGGCTTGTAGCTGTGTCTGTTGTGCATGTGTTTGTTTAAGGTGTGGGGGCCTCAGGGTCTGGTGTATGCACTGTATGTTTTGGTTTGTGTCGCTTACTGATTGTCATTTGGGTGGGTGAGTATGGGCATTTGTGATCAGTATGTCTGTGTATGGATGTGTGTGTTGTGAATGTGGTATGTATCGGTGGTAAGTCTGTGGGTGTGCTGGTTCATGCATGTGTGGTGGTGGGTGTGCTGACTGGGGTGTGCCTGTGGTGTGTATGGGTGTTGGTGTAGTGGTGGGTGGGCTGACTGGGGGTGTGCTAGTGGTGTGTTTTGCGCTGGTGGTGGGTGCAATGACTGGGGGTATGCTGGTGATGCGTAGGAGTGTTGCTGTAGTAGTGAGTGTTATGTCTGTGTGTATGCTGCTGGTGGTGGGGTGTGTGGTGTCTGCATGTGTGTGTCTGTGTCTGTGTTTTTTGTTGTGCTGGTGTAAGGATGTGCTAGATGTGGCTGCTGTAGTGGATGTGTGAAAATGGTTGTGTATGCTTGGGATAGGGCTGTGTTGAGGGTTTCGGGAAGGTGGGATGGTGGCTACGACATTTGGGTGGGTGGGAGACTGCACCCAATGAGGAATCCACAGCCTGGAATGATCACTGTAGGCCAGACAGGGCACCATGAAGGCCACCCAGGTAAGTCAGTATCTGGGTGATCTGGCCAGCCAGCCCCTGGATTGGCATTCAGGAGCACAGTCTGGCCAACATCGATAATTCATAAAAGGTAGGCAGCCTCCCGACTGAGCACAGCCTGGTACAGGGGGTAAGGGTGGAGGTGTCTGCAGCAAAGGTGATGCTGCCCTTTTTAGGGGCGTGGATGCAGCCAACTGGGCGGGGTAGAGGGAGAGTAGAGCTTAAAATGTGGAGGCAGAGAACAACGCAGGTGTCACAATCGCTCCAGGGTTTGTCCCCAATAGGGGCTAGCCTTAATTGGAGGGCCCGAAGAAGATGTCAACTCATTTGTTGCCTCCTTTCCAGTCCCCACACTCTCCATGCCGCTGGGTCCCCTGGTGTCAGAGGTGTCCACACTTGATCCTCAATGGCCTGCTTTATCCCGGCCGATGTGGCCACTGTCACTTTTGCCTTGCCCATTTGAAGCTGAAAAAACAGATACAATAGATTGAGGGCATCTGTGCTAATTCAATCGGACAGCAATGGCCAGTACAACACAACAACTCCATCCCAGTTCCCATATCATGTATGCATTTGTCACTTATTCACTTGTAGTTCCATGCATGACAAATGATTTCAACAGCATCGTAAACACATAGGCCTGGAGACATATCTGAACCACTGCAGTACAGAGCTAAAATTAATTCAAATTTCCCAAGGGGTAAGGTATTTGGCTGGAAATTAACTACTTGAGATGGGACACAACAATATATATGTGATGTAACCTGCCATCTGCAAATAAGTACCACATTTCTCTCTATCATTAATTTGTGCTCCGGGCAGAGCTTAGGGCACCAAAATGTTTTTAGAGGGACATCTAACTCTCTCACCAATGTGGACACATTACTGTCTTTTGCAATCAATGCAGTTTGACATACAAATTCAAATTGTCTAACACAGACTTGCTTACATGCAGATTTGTAAAGGACTAAGGGCTCAGGTGAACCTGCCACTGTCCACATGAACTGGCTAGAAGTTTGCACGACAAACTAGTTTCTAACGCGTCAGATAAGGAATGATGCCACTGTACACAGAATTCGAGTCCAATAGGTGCAGATGCATATTCCCATATTGTACTTGCACCAACTTACGATTGTCAAGTCGGATATCTCAGCTGTATCATACTTGTGCTATTTGCCACAGTTACCAGTAATGGGGCCTACAACCATGAATCACATTTGTGATGTAGCATTCCACATGACCCAATCATGACATGGGACATGTTTGGTACAATTGTGCCCCATATCATTGAGAAAATGTAGGAAATCCCTTTGTTTGCATGCATCCATGTGTCTGCACTAAACAGTATTTGACTTGTGAGAAGGAATCCAGTGGCAACCTTCAGCACAAAGCAATGCACCACACTCAGCATCAGGCACTGCCTGTTTAACTTACACCTCCAGAAATCGTCTTGGACTTTCGATGTGTGTCAACCTCAAAGTTAATGGCATGCAGCATAGCTGGAAAGCAAATTGGTTGACCCACAACAAAGTTTACGGACAATGACTTACCCTCTTGATGCTCCATTTGCTCTCTCAACTGCCCATCAAGCTCTAGGTAAGCCACCACAAGGATGCCGGCCATTATGGGGAGTCGGAGTGCGGCGCACCCACATGGATTGCTTGGAAGACTCCTCAAATTGGCCGTCTGCAGTCTTTCTTGTAGCCCAGCACGGATCCTCCCATCTCTTCCGACAGTGCTGTCTTTGGCGCTTATGGACCCCCAGGTTCTGCACCTTCTTTACAATGGCCTTTCATATTTCCCAATTCTGATGGACGTTGACCTGTATAGGTGACAGAAAAGAAGAAGGAAAGTGTGGGTGATTTTTACCAGTACTGCTGTGACATATTTATTTGGCAGTGCATACATGCATTCACCAAACAGTAACTGTGTTTTTTCAAGTACAATTTAGAGCTAGCTTTGAAACACTGTCTGACAGGAATTTCATGTGTACCCTTTACACTTTTTAGATCCTCCGTGTTCCATATCAGGCCTACAACATGGGGGTGTGGCTTGGCGCCAATGAAGTAGGGAGCAGAGGCAGAGAGTTCTGGTGCCGGAATCCCCTACCGAGCCCATCCTGATGTTGTAGAACTGGAGCAACTGCAGTTTTGACCCCCTCAATAGAGCGAGGGGTCGCCGAGACTTAAAACAGGGGAGCTGGAGGCCAAGAATCCTACTAAAGCCGGCCTGACCTGGAGAGAAGGGCCGGATGCGGGCGTAAACAAAATGGCGGGCACAGCCTAAATTGAACGGCTGAGACCGGGCAGGGGCCTGCCTCGCTAAAGAGAGCACAAGAGCAGTGCGGAGTGCAGGCAGAGGCAACAGGACGGCCCTGACAGGGAACCAGGGGCCAGATGTATCATGTTATATAATAGCGATTACCTAATTGGAATTGTTTTGCAAATCACAATTAAGTAATCGCTATTGGAATGTATGAAACTCCAGGAGTTTCATACTGCGATTCACAAGGGCTCGCAAATGGACCTACCCCATCAATATTAATGAGGTAGGTGACAATTTGCAAGCCATTGCGAATGGATACAATCACAGGGATGGTGGCCTGCTGGGCTCAGCAGACCACCATGTCTGTGATTTCTTTTCAATAAAGCAATCTTTTTATTTTTAACTGCAGCCCGTTTTCCTTTAAGGAAAAAGGGATTTGTTTAAAAATGAAAAGTTTTCTTTTCATTTTTTAAGAGTAGGTAGTGGTCCGTGGGACCACTGCCTGCTCTTAATAACCGTTTTTGCATGCATTCACAAAGGGAAAAGGGTCCCTTGGGGATCCATTCCCCTTTGCGAATGGGTTACCACCTAATTGAAGTAGGTGGTAACTGTGATTGTTTTGCGACCGCATTCACGGTCACAATACAATCATACATACCTCTGCGATTCTGTATTATGAAGGGACACCCTTGACAGACCCCTTCCTAATACCAAATTGGTATGTAATCGCAAATCCAATTTTGATTCGGTAACATGTTACCGAATCGCAAATTGGACTTGTTGCATACCAAAACCATTTTTGCGATCACTGGCCCCAGGTGAGCAGAGGAAGATGCGCGCTGGGCACGTGTAAGAGAGACGGCGAGCGGGCCTGGCCTTGAGAGGCACTGAGGATGGCCTTGGGCTGAGACGGCTCTCCCTCCCTCCCCCTTCCAGTGCCAGCATCAAGATAAGGATCCCAAGAGGAGGGGGGCTGGTAGCCAGTGGTGACCCTCCCCAGTCTTGACTTGAGGCCCTAGGTGGGATGATAGAAGCTAATGACAAGGACAATGAGTAACTGCATCACCAGTCTTAACACCTGAAGCGTTGATCAACTTCTCCGATAACAGCAGAGGCGAGCCGGCCTGGGGAATGGGTGAAAAGTGAAGGGGGAGGAGTCCAGAAACTACCATGTCTGACAGTCAGCAGGCCCTCCCTAGATGTCCTGAGGCCCATTATCTGGGAAACCCCAGAAGGAGGATGAGGAGCCTGCTGGGGAATGGAGTGACCGCTGCCTTGAACTTAGACAGATAAGCACTGCCACATGAGACAGTGCTGCAGCAGAATGAGCAAGGGCCTTAAGGTCTGTGCTCTAATCGAGTGCGGATAGGGGACTTCAGGGCTATCCCGTGGTTGACAGGCGAAAGTGGGCAACATAGACACGTAGATCACTGATTCAAACTGGAGGGGGCACGAGGAGTGGGGCACGGGGAGAGGAGCTACTAGAGATGCCCCTCCTTGCTGCCTCCATCACTACTCTGCACAAGAATATTTATTCCACCCACCAATGAACATGGGAAAACCAAGTAAGAAAAAGGACACGGCTGGGGATAATATGCCCCAGGCAGGATGCCCCGAGAAACCCACTACAGGGACTGAAACAGTGGCGCCCAGAGAGGGTCCTATTACAAACCTATCTCTCGGCGACATACTGCAGGCCATCACGGCCTCCAGAGAGGCCCTGGATTTTAAGATAGATACCCTGACAACAGATCTGGGCCTGTTGTGTGAAGATCAAGGACGACTGGTGGAGAGAGTCACAATTGCGGCGCGAGATGTTGTTGACATTAAGCCTGCGCTCTCAGCAGCAGGGGACCGAATAACTACCTTGAAACAGCAAGTGAAGGCCTTTGCGGTCCATGCCAAAAACGCTGAAATTTGATTTCACCGGAACAATATCTGGGTAGTGGGACTGCCCAAAAAAGTTGTGCGCAATGGCATGACTTCCTATCTGGACAACTGGATCCGCACAGAGGTGGCACCATAGGGCCTATTTCCTTTCTATGGCTTCGAGAGAGATCACAGAGTACCGACCAGACAGCCGCCTCTGGGGGCCTCCACGACCAGCAGTGGCCAGACTGCTACACTACAAAGATCGAAACTATATTCTTGGGCAGGCCGGAAGATGGGGAGAAATTAAGGTAGAGAACAGTGTGGGCCACTTTCTTGGAGGTAAAGAAGCAACTGCGAATACTGAACATCCCTTATGCAATGCTCTTCCCAGCCATGCTGAGAGTGGCGGAGGGACATGGTGCACACTTCTTCCAGACCCCAAAGGAGGCGCGAGAAAGGCTGGATGGACAACCAGGGGCAGACAATAACCAGACACACTGGGGGAACCAACACTGGAGTCGTCGCAGATGGTCTAGGGGACCCCACTGTAGCGAGGCAGTGCCATCCTAGGAGGAGGTGAGGAGAAAGAGGCTGAGAGCTACCGCAGATGTGACATCCTTGCGTGGAGGCAAGACCAGCCCCAGGTCTGCAGTGACAGAGGAAGGTGTGCAACACTTGGAGTCTGATGGGGATCTGGAGCCTCAACAACACTTAGGCCCTCATTCGGACCTTGGCGGGCGGCGGAGGCCGCCCGCCAAAGTCCTGCCGTCAAAATACCGTACCGCGGTCACAAGACCGCGGCGGGTATTTTGACTTTTCCCCTGGGCTGGCGGGCGGCCGCCGAAAGGCTGGTGTGGCTGGCTAATCCCTCAAAGCGGGGGACACCCATTATGGAAAGTAATACCTCAACAGGGCAGAGGTTTTTCCAGCAGGAAGAGATCAACCAACGTTTTCTTACCTACTACACCTCTCTCTACCCCAGCATTACACAAAGTAGAGAAGCTGACATACAGGCTTTCCAGGAACCATTGCCAGACCAGAACCTCACTAGGGAAGGAAAGGAAACATTAGAATGGGACATCGAAGAGACAGAAATCTGAGAGGCTATAAAAGGCCTTGCAAGAGGAAAAACCTCAGACACAGATGCCTCCCCATAGAATTGTATGCCACATATGTTGATGATCTGGCCCCTAAACTTGTGACATTGTATGAAGCAGCGAGAGATTAGGGGGGCCTTCCAAACACGACTAAGGAGGCATTCATAGTCCCACTATTGAAACCTGGAAAACCGGCACATGACAGTAGGGCCTAAGGCCACTATCCATGTTCAACACAGACTTGTGACAAGACTGCTACCACTTATGACTCGCCTGGTCCACACTGACCAAGCAGGGTTTATCCCCACAAGTAACACAGCCCAGAATATCCGCTGGGTTATCAACCTCTTAGACAATGATATTCCAGAAAGAAGAATTACAGCTGTATTTGCCGCTGACATTGAAAAGGCATTTGACAGGCTGGAATGGAACTATCTATATGCAGTCCTAGAAAGCATGGGGTTAGGGGTGGGATTTATTAGATGGGCACAGTTGTTGTACACAGATCCCAAAGTCCACTTGCAAACTGGAACCACAATATCCGAATTACATAGCGTTGAGCGGGGCACACGACAAGGGTGTCCCCTCTCGCCCTTGCTATTTGCGTTGGCAATGGAACCATTGGCCACCCATGCACAGACAGCTCTTTGGTATCAGGGTTTACAGCACACGGAGGCGTCTCACCGTAAAGCACTGTATGCAGACAATCTGCTTATGTTTCCAGCGTTGGAACTCAGGGGGGCTCAGACACTCCTAGAACAATTTGGCATGATATCAGGGCTACGGGTAAATTGTCAAATATCACAACACTACCCACTACCAGCAGACCGTTACCCACCAGAGGACTTAGGGCATGTTTTCTGGAAACCTAGGTGCATGACCTACCTGGGAGTCAAAGTCTATCACACTACGGCTGATCTATTGGAAGGTAACATAGGCAATGCCACTAGAGCACTGAAAACTAGTCTGGAATTCTGGAAGACACTTCCTTTGTCAGTGGCTGGGAGAATAGCACTCCTCAAAATGGTGGCTCTGCTGAGACTCTTATATTATTTTGCAGTTCTGGCGCTGTGGATACCTGCTGCGGTCTTTAGGGAGTTAGATTCCCTGTTCACTGCATTCATTTGGGGGGCTGGGAGGCGCTGAGTGGTTCTCGCCAAAATGAAAAGACCAAGTGCAGAGGGGGATCTGGCGGCTCCGGACTACGAATCAAACTATCTGGCAGCCCAACTACAATGGCTGACCCAGTGGATAGCAGGCCATCAACAGCAAAATGGTGGTTTGGCCTCAATGGACTCCCATCTCCCTCAGTTGGTAGGTATGCTATTAACCGGACCCACTCAATTAGACACCCCAGAGGTCTGCGTTATACACAAATGCTGGAAGAGATGTCTCCAAAAACTGACACAGGCATACCTTACTCACCTGCCATGCCAATGGCTTGGCTAATATGGGTGCCCCACCGTGGAGATTGGGGGGGCATCACATCCTGGGTGGAGGCAGGGGCTACACAGCTGGGGGACTTGTACAGACATGGGGGCTACTCCCCTTGAGGTATTCCGGCAGGAATATGTTTTCCCACAAGGTCACTTTCTGCTACATCGTGCTGTTACCCTCGCTATCCAAAAGCATTGGCACTCGGGGCAAATAGAACCGTGCCCCCATGGAGTCAGCAACTATATAGTAACCTCAGAGGGTATCTACAAGGCAGTAACCTGCCTACATGGGGCATTCAGAGAGGGAGCATTATGCCCCCTTGAGGATCTGTGAATAAAGTGGAAGACAGAGTTAGGGATCCCGGTACCGGAGAAGTCCTAGGGGCAGATATTAGAGAGAGCACCAACGGTATCTAGAAACATCCAATTTAAACTAATACACTTCTACGCACTGCATAGGGCCTATCTCACCCCTAGACAGCTCCACAAACACTTTCAGGTAATAGATGCTAAGTGTCCATGTTGCGGAGAAGCAGCCACAGAAATCATACACATGCTGTGGACCTGTACGAACCTAACAGCTTACTGGCATGGGGTAACAACCCACATGGCGGAGGTACTAGACCGAGATTTCCCTTGCATGGTTGGACATTACATCCTTCACTGGTTCCTCCACACTCCCAAGAATAAGGCCACTAGCAGACTACAGGACCTTGCGTATATACTGGCAAAGAAGGAAATAACAAGGAACTGGAAATGTCCAACTGACCCTGGACTGATTAGCTGGAAGAGGGAATTGGAACGGTGGGCGTTTAGTTTTAAAATGAGAGACCAAGCAGGGCAGGGGTTCGCCAGAACTACCACGAACTTGTCAACAATTGGTGGAAGCCCTGAAAGATAAAGATCGGCTATCTCTCAATGAACCCATAAAGACCTTACCAACAGCCACCCACCAGGGGTAAACACCTCCCAGAAGAAAGTAATGAATTGCCTTTTAGGAAAACTGGTTCAGTAAGGCTATCGACCTAGCAATCACCTAGAGCATCTGCAGATGAATACACGCACATATACAGATCGCACATGACAAGATACAGTTCAAGCAAGGGGTGGCGGCACACGGGAAGGTAGATTACGTGCAACATGTTCAGAAGCACTCTGTGTTTGTTTGTTGTTATACCAAAATTGCCAATAAAATTGGTTTTAAAAATAAAATCAGGCCTACAATATCATCTAGGCCAGGGCTATGAAACCTATTGTGAGAGCCACTCTGACTATTAAGAATCATTGTGAGCTACTAGAGGCTCAACAACTTGTGCAATCAATGCACATAACCCCATGCACAGCTTAGTTGGCTTAATGCCTAAACTCGCAAAAGTCAGAACCCATGGTCTGCACTGCATACAGAGACTGAGGGCAGTATAGAAGTGTAGCTATTTGACAGTGAGATCAGGGATTTACGGGATGTATGAACAAGTGTATGTTGGAATGGGACATACTGGGATGGATGTTTGTGAACCATTGCCATCTGAACTTGCAACACAGTGAAAAACGTTACATATATATGGCTCCATGACATATTGAAAGCATATATAACAGCCTATTACACTATGTGGGCTGGAATCCCACTGGACAGGACAGCATCAGACAACTCCAGACCCTAACTTTTTCAATCAACGCATCACTATAATTTTAACAGTGACTGTATGTTGTCACCCATACTACCGGTACACTGTCTAGTGGCCACGGATAGTCAGTGGCCTGCAGTTTTTCTGTTGAAAATGGAATTGTGAGTTACATGGACACAGGTTACAGCTTCTGGTTTCAGGTGACTTAACTCTCCCATGTACAGAAATTTCAGAGAGTGGCAAAAAACATTGGCCCTCATTATGACATTGGCGGTAAATCCCACTTATCGCGACGCTGACTGCCGCCAACATACCGCTGCCTCAACGGATATCCATTCATCATATTATGACACACACACACACACCAATCTGTCACTATGCAGCCACAAACACATGTTCGCCACAGCAAAAGTCAGTGATAAACTGGCGGTATCAAAACCCATACAGAACTGCGCCCATCACATTATGACCCACAAATCACCACAGCGGACATTCAATGGCGGTAAACCATTGGCGGTACATATCGCTGCACTCAAAATACACACACTCAAACAAACACCACTACATTGGTCAATTTAAATAACACACACCTGACAACCAAACACACCACACCCATACCACTATAAAACACACACCCACATTACCTACAACCCTTTGTGACTAGAAATAATTGCCACCAGAGAGAGACAGCAAGAGCACTCACACAACCAGAGCCACATACCACTCACACCTATACACCACTCACGCACCCCACATCACACACCCCAACACATCACCTTACACACCCTCACCCACACCACTCGCACAACACCCATGGCATCACAATGACACCCTAGATTCTCTGAGGAGGAGCTAAGGGTCATGTGGAGAAAATCATCCAGGTAGAGCTACAGCTATTTGGAGCAAAGGTGCAACAAATATCCATTGCTAGGAAGATGGAGCTATGGCGGAGGATCGTGGACAGGGTCAACTCCGTGGGACAACACCCAAGAACCAGGGATGACATCAGAAAGAGGTAGAATGACTTATGGGGAAGGTATGTTCCATTGCAGCAAGACACCAACTGGGAACCCCACCACCTCCCCCACAACTAACAACATGGGAGGAGCAAGTCTTGGCAATCATGCATCCTGAGGTCCTGGTGGGAGATGGAGGAGGACTGGACTCTGGTAAGTCAACTCTATACTATTATCACCCCCTACCTTTATGCCATCACAGACCCCCACCCTCACCCTCACTCCCATCACATCACCACGTCCCACAACCCCACCATCACAACTCACTCATCCCAATGCCAAGCCCTGCATGCCATACCAATGCATGGACACCACTCACAGACCTGCATGGACACCATGGATCACTAAAGCATGCACACTAGAGAGAATCAGCTAGCTCACCAAATAACAACTCACACAAGTGAAAGCTGCCAGGGCAAATACAATCAAGCAGGGCAAGCCACCCATGCACCTTATATGTCACACACAGAAGCAATAACACTGCATTTACATCCCCACCGGTATCCCAGCCAATGTCAGCGGAGAAGAGATGCCAGCAACTTCCAGTTCCCCACACAGAATATGCCCACAGTGTTGACAGTGACTCTGGTCACCTGGATCTGGATTACCAACCTGGCCCATCAGGGCCCTCTGGACAGTCGGTTACCCAGCCACAGTCACACACCACCACAGAGCCTCCCCCCTCAGGAAACACCACCACTGCACCCACCCAGCGTACCCATATCTCTGTCCCCAGGACATGTCGATCAGCAGTGTGTCCACCACTAATACCCAAGACAATCAGGGACCTGGGGTCAGTGGCAGTGGGCACACGGTTCAGGGGACAGGGGCACAGAACCACAGGGAAACTGGGAGGGGCGCTGTGCACCAGGGGGAGGACAGACCCAGGAAACCGACTCTCCAGTATGTACTCACCAGGATTCTGGGAGCATACCAACATTCCCATGATACCCTGGGCCAGATCCTGGACAACATGCAGGAGAACAGGCGGCTGCAGGAGGGACAGTACCAGGGGATCAGGGAGGACTTGCAGGCCATCAACATCACCCTAGTCTCAATAACAGGGGTGCTGGCAGACATGGCCAATATTATGAGAGAGGCAGTCTTACAACAGCAGGCCCCTGCCACTAGTCAGACATCTGAACTGCCCTCCACCTCTGCTGCCGCTAGTGGACAGGAGGCCCTGCCACAGGACCAATAGGCCACCAGCACCCCTCCCCCTGCAGAAGGAGAACCACCCCACAAACATTCCCTGCAATACAGGTAGAAGGCAGAGACTATTGCCAAGGCCCCCACCAGGAAATAAGTTTCTCCTGTTTATCACCCTTGTGTCTCACTCTGTCACCCTGTCCACCATGAACTGCCATTGCTCCTCTTCCTATGTCCCTTTGGACAATGCACCTGTGCTACAAATAAACTGGAACAATACACTGGACTTTCCTCCATCATAACCCCAGCCCATTGCACTACCCCCTTTTCTTCATAGCACTTCAATAAACACACATTGAAAAAATACAAGTATGGAGTCTGTCAAACTATTTAAGTATGTATTTGTTTATCAATATTCTAACATTGTAAATCAACTGTACAGTTAAGTACACATAGGGTAGACCTGTACTTGGCTGCAGTGAACACACCAGGAGCGATAGTGGGGCACCAACATCTGCAAAAAGAGTATTAAAAGGGGTACAGTGGGTGGGCATAGAAGTGGGAAATTACAGCCTGCCAGTGACAATAAGAAACAAACAAATCACATTGAAATGTGAAGTTACACTCGCTTACCTGTGTGACTTTAGAAGTATTGTCGAATCACTGCAGTTCTGTTCCTCATCCTCTGCCTCCTCATCTTCACTGTCCACAGGGTCCACTGCTGCCAAACGGCCATTTCCAGCCTTCTCCTCCTGCAGAAAAGGCACATCGTGTGTCAAGGCAAGGTTATGCAACTTGCAGCATGCCACGACTATCTGACAGACCTTCTTGGGTGGGTAGCACAGGGATCCACCTGTTAGATGGAGGCACTGAAACCTGGCCTTCAGGAGGCCAAAGGTGCATTCCATAATCCCTTTTGTGCACCCATGTGCCTCATTGTAACATTCCTCTGCCCTTATGCTAGGATTCCTCACAGGGGTCAGTAGCCATGATAGGTTGGGGTAACCTGAGTCACCTGCACATATTGAGGGACAACATTTAGCCAAACCCTATCCCATATGGCCCACACCATAGCCATACACTAAAATCCAGTGGGTGGGAACCAGGGCTCATCTATTAGCCACCCCCTGTGCCTCTGCAGTTGGGCCATCACATTTGGGATGCTGCTATTCCTCAGGATAAAGGCATCATGCACAGACCCAGGATACTTAGCATTGACGTGGGAGATGTACTGGTCTGCCAGGCATACCATCTGGACATCCATTGAGTGAAAACTCTTTCGATTTCTGAACACCTGTTCATTTTGTAGCGGGGGAACAAATGCAATATGTGTGCCATCAGTTGTCCCAATGATGTTGGAGATATGTCCCAATGCATAGAAGCCAGCCTTCACTGTTGCCAAATCCTCCACCTGGGGGAAAACAATGTAGCTGCACATGTGTTTAATCAGGGCATCCAGCACTCTTGTCAGCACTATTGAGAACAGATAGGACTTGCACAAGAGGGGGGATCCCAGTGGGGTGACAGATAGAAGATATCTGATTAGGCTCCAATTTGGCACACAGCCCTGTGATTGTAGCCCTGTCAAGTCTATAGGTGAGGATTATGTGCCTATCCTCCATTGTTGCTAAGTCCACCAGGGGTCTGTACACAGGGGTATGTCTCCATCTCCGTTTCATCTGCAGTGGTAGCAATCTATGGGGCAAAAGAGTGAGGAGCCGGTTACAAACTGTACATTGTAGCCACAACAGTACAATGCATGAAGGTAATTTGAAATGTATAAGTGGCATCCGTCCTGTGTGCACAATTGTGAACAGTGATGCAGTTATAATATAGGGCCTTCCTCCCCGATATAGCGTTTTCCTGTCCTGTGTGGATGGACAGGTGGAAGTGAGGTAATTCAGCTGACGTTGTGCGCCGTTGCAGGAGGCGGTCGGGAAACGCAGTGCAACTCCTCATTGGATAATATTAGGCTCTATGGAGTATAGTGGCCAATGGTGATGTACGCCGGTGGTGACGGTATGCATCGCCGCAGACGTCACTGCCATTTTCTATTTGTTCACTCACTTGCTACCTGACTTTTAACAGGAGAGGACCTACACTGCATGTGCTGCTGTGACCTGTGTCTGGAACCTACCATGGTGCTGGTGACTGGGGAAAGGGCCCCTGCCTTCACTTCGGCGGAGTTGGAGAGACTGGTGGATGGGGTCCTACCCCAGTACTGACTGCTGTATGGGCCTCCAGACCAACAGGTGAGTACACAGTGAGCATGATGCATGGGGCATGAATGCATGGAGTGGTGTGTGTGAAGTCCTCGTGTAGGGGGGTTGGTGGATGTCCCTTGGGCAGTGTGCTGCTTGTGCGCTGGGCCAGGTGTGTGCAAATGGGGATTGGAAGGGGAATGGTGGGTCATAAGTGTAACAGGCAGGACGGTCTGACTAATACCTTTCCCTGTGTGTATTTCCTCTGCAGGTCAGCACCCATCAAAAGAAGGGTATATGGCATGTCATTGCCAAGGACATGGAGACCCTGGGGGTCTACGGCAGGCAGAGCACCCACTGTCGGAAATGGTGGGAGGACCTGAGATGCTGGGCATGGAAGATGGCGGAGGCCCAGTTGGGGATGACCTCCCAATGAGGAAGGGGTGCCCGTCAAACCCTGACCCCCCTGATGGCCCGCATACTGGCAGTGGCCTATCCGGAACTGGATGGGCACTTAAGGGCATCACAATAGCCACAAGGGGGTGAGTGCAGTTCCCATCATTACTACTAACGCCTGGTGGGGTGGTATCTGGGTGGATGATGTGTGTCTGTGGGTGCCCCAAGGCCAGCCCTGACATTGCAGAGTAGGTCCCATGTTGGCAACGGTTCTGATGTGATAATCCTCCTACGTAGCTTGTAGGCATCCACTACTGGGCAGGGCTGTGTGGGTCCCATGTATGCTGCAGTTGACAGTATATGTACCACCCCATGCCCTGGTGACTAGCATTGTTACTAGTAGTGCTTTGCATAGTGTGTAGGCCTGTTCCCTCTGTGTGGGGGTGCTGTGTACGCCAACAGTGGTGTTGGGGCAGTCATTGACCCAGTGTATCCTTTGTCTCTATCCCCCCTTTCTTGTTTTGTCATCCTGTCCTTAGTGCATTAGCATCATCTGGCAGAGGAGCAGAGGCACCAGCGAGGGAGGGAACTGCATCCCACAGGACCAAGGAGGCAGAGTCCACTGATGCTGAGGGCACCAGTGGGACAAAGGGCGAGGGGACTACCATGGCGGAGACTGGAGGGGACAGTTCGGACACAGATACTTCCTCTGATGGAAGATCTCTGGTGGTGGCAGACACCTCTGTGACCACCCCAGCTACAGGTACATCCACCACCCCATACACGCACGGCCCTCCCAGCAGCCCCTCATCGAGTTGCCTGTGCTCGCTCACCCAGGAGGTTGGGCACATCCGTCTCACCAGGCACCTCAGGCCCTGCCCCAGTTAGCCCTGCTGCCCTGAGTGAGGAGGCTAGTGACCTTCTGAGATCCATCTCTGTTGGACAGTCAACCATTGTGAATGCCAATCAGGTGCTGGCAGCCAAAATGCAACAGACCAATCAATTTCTGGAGGGCATTCACACTGGCTTGGCAGCCCAACAGAGATCAATCCAGGCTCTGGCCTCCTCTCTGATGGCAGCCATTTTCCCTGTTTCCCCCCTCCCCCTCCAACTTCTTCTTCCCAATCCCATGCCCCCCTATCCCAAGCACACAGGCAGACGAGCATGCACACAAGACAACACACAAGAGTGGCACAGGTAAACAAAAGCACCACAAATCATCCCACAGACACTCACTCAAACACCATCCAGATGGAGACATACCAACATCCACTGCCTCCACTGTGTCCCCATCCTCCTCCTCCACCTCCCTCCCAGTTGTGTCTACACACACACCTGATTGTACTACATCCTCATCCACTACCGCCATCGTCAGCACACCTAGCAGAACACACACCTCACTGGCAGACACCACCACAACAGCCATGCACACGTCCCCTGTGTCCTCTCCCACTATGTCTTCCCCCACTTCCCAAGGAACACAAACGCAAGCACTTAGACACCCAGCAGCCATCCACCTCACAACAGCATCCAGCCCATGCACCTGCACCCAAACACAGCAGACAGACACCTCCCACAACCACTCCTTCTTCCTCCACTCCCAAACCTCCTCCCTCTTCCTGCCCCAGTGTCCATAAGCAGCTTTTTCTCTCCACCATTGACCTCTTCTCTATCCCTCCCCCTGTCCTTCAGGTCTGGCTAGGGTAGCAAAAACCCAGACAAGCACCTCAGCCACCCAGTCCACGGGCCCAGTAGTGTCCACAACCACTTGTGGTGGTACAGGATCCAGAGCACCAGGCAGCCTCAAGGAAAGGCTGCCTGCCCCACGTGCTGCCAGGAAGGGCAAGGAACCTTCCTCAGCTGCTGCCAGGAAGGGCAAGGAGCCATCCCCAGCTGCTGCCAAGAAGGGCAAGGAGCCATCCCCAGCTGCTGCCAGGAAGGGCAAGGGGCATGCACCAGCAGGCAGGTAGGACAAGGGGCCTGGTTGTTCAGCCGTCCAAGGCTGCAGGGGGTGGGCAGGAGCTCCCCCCCACAACCATCACCACCAGTAGCACCACCAGTGGGCAGACGTTGGAGGCTGCAGGGGATGGGCTGGAGCTTCCCCCCACCACCACCAGCACTAGCAGCACCACCAGTGGGCAGCTGTCTGAGGCTGCAGGGGATGGGCAGGAGCTTCCCCCCACAACCACCAGCAGCAGCAGTACCACCACCACCAGCAGTGGGCAGCCATCCAAGGTTGCAGGGGATGGGCAGGACCTTCCCCCCACAACCACCGCCGGCAGCAGCAACACCACTGCCACCACTGAGCAGCTGTTACCGCCGGAACACATTCTGTAGACCTGCCTCCATGGGTTGTTGTGCGGCCTGCCCCATGCAAACCCTGTGGGAATTGCACCCACTTGATAGAGTGTGACCTTGCCCTCCCCAAGATCTGCATCACAGGGCTCGATGCCCCCTCCAGAACCAGTTGGTATGGCACCCACTCACCCCATCTTCCCCAGGATGAAGATCACAGGGCACAATGCTCCCTCCAGAACCAGTGGGGAAGCCACCCACTCACCCCATCCTCCCCAGGAAGAAGTTCACAGGGCATGATGCCCCCTCTTCATCATGTGGGCAAGTCACCCACTTGAGAGACTGTGACCTTCCACTCCCCAGGACAGAGCAATGGGCATGTTGCCCCCTCCAAAGCATGTGGGCAAGTCAACCACTTGAGAGACTGTGGCCTTGCACTCACCAGGACAGAGCACAGGGTATGTTGCCCCCTCCAGGACCAGTGGTGTTGTTCCATCTGCCGTCTGAGGTGCGCCCTGTTCCCTGTCCCCATGAGGTGCCTGGCTATTTTCCAACTGATGCGCCTGCAGTGTTCTCTCTGTGTTGGTGCAGGAGACAAGTGGGGCCTTGGACTTTGTCATGTAGCCCTGTGGCCCGACCACATTGAGGACTGGGCAGTGTCCCTTGAATTGTACATATGTATATACTTTTAGATTGATGTACGTATTTCTACTGTGTTTATATTATTACACTTAGTTTCATCTATTCCTGTAGTCTTTGCATTATTCCTGAAGGGTACGGGGTAAATCTGTTTTCTCACTGCATCGGATTGTGTGTATGGTCTTGGGGGGTGTTGTGCATGTGTGTGTCACTCTCTTTTTCCTCCCACCCTCCCCTGTTTGCTAGGCGGCTGTACTCACCGTGGTCGTCTTCACCTTCATTGGTGTTGGTGGTGGAGGAGGACGTACAATATCATCGGAAATATTTGCAGCTCGGGCTCCCTGGCGGCGTGGTTGTTGCCTGTGTCTCCAATGGTGAGTCCTTTCCCTTCTGTGCAGTGTTTCTGCCAAGCTTTTGATGTCATTGGTACCGCCCTGGAAAAGGTGGCGGAATGGGCTGTCATAATACGGTGGGTGGAACGTTGGCTTCCGCCTTGCAGTAGGTGGCTACCGCCATGGTGGCTGTTGTTTCCGCCCTGTCGGTCGGTGTGGTAAATTGGCTGTCTATCTGAGCTCCTTCTGCCATGGTCATAATTTGGCGGTAATTACCACCAGCCTGTTGGTGGTATTACCGCCATTTTATCACCGACCGCCAGGGTTGTAATGACACTCATTATGTCCAAACTAAATCATTCTCTCAGCTCCAACCACAACACTCCCTCCATTAACAAAAAGTGAAAAGATAGACTGTGGATCAAAAAGGAAGAAGTTACTCAGTCACACATTTCCCAAACAGACATGTTCCTGTTTCTCTGGCTCCCATAGAGCTGGCTGTACACGCAGAGGACCTCCTTGGCAAGGAGCACCAGCTCCACCATGCCAAAGGCAGGAGCCTGTCATCTGCTTTGCCTGGCACCCTGGATCCCAGAGTTAGGTAACAGCAGCAAACATATAAGGAGGTCTTGTTGGCTGCAGTGTTAGGAAGCAAGGGAGCTTTTTTTCAACAAGCTATGTTCAAGTATGTGGCGGACGCGATCTGTGATGGAGACGAACACAGCCATTGGCCTTCATGCATAGCAATCACACATGTTAGCCTATGGCAGGTACTGTCGTCGAGGGTACCAGCTACAATGCTGTCAACGTCCGCCGACAGCAGTCGGGTAGCCAATGTACTGGTGGCAAGGTCAGGCAACTACCATTTTAGGAATGAAGCTGCTCATTTTTTAATTGTTAGGGTGTCCCCAGCTTTCAAAATGGAATCTAGTGTATTTTTAAATGTCAGATACGAGTGACACAGTTCTTGGGAAAATATAACACAATAAAATATGAACCATGACTGTGTGTAACAATGACAGTTCAGTGGGGGAAGTAATACCTCTGTTGACGGTATAAAAAATAATAACAAAAATATGTGCAAATAATACATTTCAAATGAATAAATATAAGCTTCTTACTTGTCATATGAGCCAAAATGTATATATGAAATCATTAACTAGCCCTTGTTTTTCTGTTTCTGGGTCTTTCACCATGTCATCTTCATTTGGGCATTTCAAAGTTATGACATTCGCAGTGATAATTTGTGTTTGAAAGTACAAAGTAATGATGTTTTGATCCTGGGACAGACACACACTTTGGATGGACAAATCTTGTATAAGAATAACTTGCACCCTGATAGAATGACCTCTTAACTTGCTCTAAGCACATGTGTATGTCAAGCCCTAGCATAATGTTCTCCCTTCACATTGGCTACAACTTCAATTTGTGTTCATTGGATGTATCTCAATACATTTACGATTTTGTTTTGTCTGAATGAAATGGGGAACACATTACCTCTGGTAGATTTCTCTTTTACATTTAGAATTGTTGGGTCAATAGATTTTGACAAAATCATGATAAAGACAGACATGCAAGACTGAATGCAATGCATAAAGCAACAAGAGTGATGTGCTTTTTTTGTCCATAGTGCTTATTCCCATCACACCAAGCAAATTAAAAGTGTGCAAACAAATGTGCAGAAGGCAACAGAAAAAGTAACTCATGGTGGATAAAAGTAAAGGGGTAGAGGCAAAATTGTTTGTCGTCCAATGTCCAAAATACAATTGTCCTCAGGAAAGGTAAATGTCTCCCAGAAATAGACCACAGAGTGCATGTAAGACACAAAGAGGAGGAAATTAGGTATGCCGTTTCTTGAAGGTGGTGGTGGAGGTTTTGACTCTCTTTCCTGGCAGGCCAACCCCTCTGAAAAGGAGGCTGGGCAGAGGTTCAGGGACTGGGGTAGGGGTAGCAGGGTCCTCATGTGGCAGATCATCCCTGTCTATGTCTGGCAGTGGTGTTGCTGGCCCAAAGGTAGAGCGACCACAGATAGGGCCTGATGGATTTGGGAAAGCCCTGTTCATGTGGTGATAAATGTCATATAGCACCCTAGTCAAGGAGCTTATATTTTTATTATGTTTGCATATTTCTAACATGAGCTCACTCTGCATCTCCTTGATCTCCAGTAGCTCAGTTACTACCTGGTCCATTACTACCTGGTCCACCATATCCTGGGACTGTTGTACTGCCCCATGACTCGGTTGATGGTGGTCTGCCTGACAGAGACGGTTGTGTCCTCATGTTGGTGGCCCACGTCTTCCCTCCCATGACCCCTTAACTCCACTGCCCTGTGACCTTGGAGCAGAGTGTCCCAACCCACAGGGTCCTGGCAGAACTTGAGGCTGAGTGGCTGATGGAACAGCACGTGCCAAGAATGGGAGGCACAAGATAGGTGTTGTGTTCCTTGGGACACAGAAAGTGTAGGTGTCCTGCTGCTGTGATGGTGTTTGTGAGTTGTGTTGGTGTTCATTTCGGGCTGGATTGTTCCCATGGGGAACAGGGTCAAGACTGATTTGCATATGGCTGGGTCTAACAAGTTGCAACACTACGTCCATCATTTTATTTTGTTTTGTGATGTTGCCTTATGCGCCCTAAGTGGCTAGGGCATGCACAGATGGGGAACCCAAGCTCACTGTTCAACTGGATTCAAGCTAGCCTAGCTGATGAAGTGTGATACACTGAAACCAGTCCCAGGATGCTTGTTTCTGGTCGAGGGAGGACCTTGCCTGGCAGTTCAGGAACAGGGTCAAGACTGATCTGCCTATGGCTGGGTCGAAACTAGGATGGCATGGTGAGCAAAGGAACACTGAATTACACCCAGATCTGTGACTGGGGGTGAGTGTTTAAAAGGTTTCACCACACCATCCATCATCCTTTTGTGTTGCTAAAAAACATTATGCAAACTGTGGCTCAACTTGATATGATGACTGGCTTTGCTCAAAATATGGACAGTGTTAAGTAAATTGTGTGTGGACACTACTTCTATTCAGCATGCAACATCAAAGGGTAGTAAATATGGGATTCAACAGACTATGAAATGTGTGGCCATTTACATCAATTCAATGTAGCTAGGAGAAGGGCTTGCCATGGTTGAGGGACATTAAAACTGACATTTTCATCCATGGCATGACGTGGTGACTGTCAAATGCACATGTTTTTGAGATGTGTGCACTTATGGAAGCAAAGGAATGTGGAGCAATTTTGCTTTGCACTATTGTTTTGCAGGTACCACAGCAGGACATCATGGTAGTTGTAGTCATCTGCTTGCACCATAAATATTATTTGTTGTTAGGTGATTTGCACATATATTTTTCAATAACTACAGGGAGATGAACAAACATTTACAACATGGACACACATATGGTATGATGAGAATCGATGAAAACGCTTCCAAGTAATATAACTTAATGTGCAAATAGATAGAGCTTTGTACCTGTTTTGTGAGAACAATATACATTGATATGCAGCAAAGGACCTAGCAATTGCATGGGATGATCCATGGGGAACAACACACAATCTAAGTTGATATATCACACATTGTTACAAAAGAGAGAGACAACAATGATGCTAGTAATTGATATGACACAATATAATTTGTGGAGTGAAGTTTAAATAAATCTGTTTTGCTAAGGGTATAGGCCCATTCTAAACGTCTACCCTAAGGCCAGGTCTCCATTTGTGATTGATAAGACATTGCTAAGTACAACTTACCAGACTCCACTCCACCAGGGATTCCAGTCAAGCTTCCAGGACGTAGGATCTGCAAGACCATATCCTCTCAGGGAAAGAGTGTAATGGGGGGCTGGGAGAACCACCACTAGCCCTCAGGCTCTCTAGGTGTCGCTTGGAGGTCGCTTGAATGGTCTCTCCCTGAAGGTCTTCCACCTCTTCCTAATCTCCTTCTGTGTGCACAGTTTGTTAGCTACAGCATTCACTTTTCAATTATTCTGGCCCACATTTCCCTTTTCTGACACATTGTGATATTTTGGACTTATGCTCCAAACAATTGTGGCTGTACCCAAATGATTTCATGCACTTTGACAGACAGCACTTCCTCTGTAAATTTGTGATTTTTCCTCCCTGCCAAAGAGAAATACAGTGGCCAAAAAAACTGAATGATAATGGGAGAAAGTTAAATTAATAAAACACACAGAAGGAGAGGAACACAGCAAAAAATAGAAACCTTTCTACTGTCTTTATGGTATTCTGCTGTGTGATAGCAAAGGATTATGGTGTGGAATAGAGTGTGTTTTATAGTGTGTTTTGCAGGTGTTCACAATTGCCCAATATACAACAGGTGTGGGCTATTTACATCCAACCAATGACCACGGCCATAGTGCTTTACTGAACAGGTCCTGTCTGGACTTTTGTTGTCCTGGTCCCGCCACTGAAACACTACCAGCAGGACTGTGTGATCTAAATAGGCTCTGTGGGATCCTGCTGTCAAGATGCTGACGGAGGACATGCTCATCAGCATTGGAGTCTGCCACATTGGCTGCTGGATGGAGTTTGCACAACGGTGTCTACTCCGTAGTGGCAGTATTTGTCCCAGTCGCAATACATCTAAATACGGCAGGCAGAAGACCATCTTCTCGGGTCCACCACTGAAGCTGCTTGGTGGTGTGACTGCTAAGATCTATATCAGGCCCTAAGTCAGAAGGTCAAACGTTGTCTGGCACAATCCCTGTTGGAAAGAGATATATTATTAAGGGCAAGTAGGTAACTACAGTTAGTAATAAGGCCACAATTACACATATGGTCCAATCAGGGTCCAAATGAATTAACCCTTGCTCAACCCTTTGTAGCTGGGTTTAAGAGCAGTGGTGCTTAACTTAGGAGACAGGTGTGGAAAGCATTTAATATCAACAAAATAGTAAATAAATAGAACACAGCATATAATTTATCAAATAGGAAATATTTATTTTTTCAAATGACACCAAAGCAACCAAAATCCAAAGTAGGGAACTGGAGATATGAATTTTTAAAGAATAAGTTAAAAGTTTTACTTTCTAGTGCCTAAAAAGGAAGAGTGCCAACCGCAGCCCCCTATTCGTACTTGACTGGGTCAAAATCAAAGTTTGAGGCCAACGGTGTTGGAGCCCAAGTTGGATACACTGAGCATTAGATCTCAGTCACAATTTTATGTTTGCACTTAGTCAATTTTTTGGGTCTTTTTTATCCTCGACGTCAAGCGGGTCTCCACGGCAGCCTGGCATTCGAGTCGATGATGGTGGCTTGCTTCAGCCCAAGGCTTCAGTGAAGTTCTGAACCTCTATCACTTTCAGCAGGGTGAATTTGATATCCAGGTCAGGTCACAGCTCAACGTCAGCAGCTAGAACCTTGATGACGTTTATGTCACCTTATTGCTTTTTTGGGGAAAATTCTCCAAATGTCTCTAAAATTCTGTATCTTCTTCCAGAAGGTTGTTTTAGGGTCTTCAAGTGTCAACACCAGCCAGGGTTCCAAAAGCTCTGAGTTATTCAGTGGAGGATTGGGACTACAATTCCCACAATGCACCTGATAAAATCCTTAAATGTTCACTGGACGCTGGTCAGCTGAGCTCTCCTTAGAGGTGTTGATGCAGGGACTCTTGGTAGCTTCTTTGTACCAGTTGCTTACAGGGATTCCACGCCTGATCCTTTGAAGCAAGGCAAACTGTTGGGACTGATGTCACTTAGAATGAAATTATGTCACAGTTGGAATAGAGATAAATGTGTTAGAGATGGATTGTTGGGTGGGAAGGGAAAAAACATAGCGATATGATGGTAGGGCTGTTCTATTCATAGATGCTGGGATAATTTTATCTTCAATAAATGCTGTTTCTTTTAGAATGTGTGTTCCAGTGAATACCAGATATTTTGGCGACGAGTTGACCTTAGCACTGGACCCTCCAATATCTTATCCTTCTGTAAGGTTCCCTATCGCGTAGGATTTGTTCATGATGCAGTGAATTGGCAGTGAATTTTTATTCCCAGTGCAAATACAGGACTACCTTTCTTTAATAGTTCAACAACCTGTAAGTAAACTTTCATTTGTGTTAATTACTTCAAGCTTTCAAGTAAGTGGCATTTTCTGACTTTAACAGTCATCTGCACTCGTGCACCTCTGCGTGCTCTACCACATGTCTCATAGAATCAACTGAGTTACTATAGCTACACCTCATGTTCCCGGCCTCACGCATTACATTGGACTGCTAAGTCACTGTTACCCTAGCAACTAAGAAGCTTGCTTTGTACACAGAGTGTGCTTGTCATTCAGCAATGCACACGCTTTGAAGCATTTTTACAATATACTCCACCGTATTAGGACATGTGCACTGAACTTCATCAGATGACAGTGATGCACCCGCTTTATACTGGACATCAAAAGTGTTTGTATGCTTAGCATTTTGTCAAATGACAGTGATATGAACAATTTATTTTGGAAATGAAAAGTGTGTTCATTAAATAGTACAGTGATACACATGTTTTAAAACAACATAAATAATCCTGTTTCTCGAGCGCCTCCAAAACAATGCGCATGCATTAAAGAGACATGTACACTTAGGGGGTCATTCCGACCCCGGCGGTCATGGACCGCCGGGGCCGGGGATGCGGGAGCACCGCCAACAGGCTGGCAGTGCCCCGCAGGGCATTCTGACCGCCGACCCCCTCACCGCCATCCTGTTCCTGGCGGTTCCGACCGCCAGGAACAGGATGGCGGTGAGGGGTGTCGTGGGGCCCCTCGGGGCCCCTGCAGTGCCCATGCCAATGGCATGGCAGGGGTGTGGAATTTATTAAAATATCTACTTGTCCAGGGGACAGGTTGCTTCTCAAATCTACTTGTCCTGTAAAAAGATCTACTTGTCCCTTTGGTGCCATGTAGTGTGGCGACAAATTATGGCAGCAATTAATAGCCTCTTTGATGATACCAGGGCTACTACCATAGTAGGGCTTGAATGCTTGGAGTTTCAATCCCTACTGTAGCAATTTCCTTATTTTGCCACCTTTCTGCAGATCTGCATACTGGGGCTGGAGGAAGCAGTAAGCAATAGTTCCAGGGCTGGAATGCCTTTGAGTCTGCAAACCTACTAACCTGCATGTTTTAAAGATTTTTACCAGCTTCTCTCTGATATTTTCCCATAATAAGAAAGGTTGGACATTTACTCCTGACAATGGCAGAATTAGAACTTCTTCCAGGGTTGGGAAGAAAGTGGCTGGAGGGAAAATGAACTTGCAGATGCTCAATAGATTTTCACATGAGCAAATCTACACATCGTATTTACCCACGCTAAAATACAGTTCACAAATATTTTATAGGGGTACGACATATACCATGGGTGCACTTTTGTGACTTTCTTTAAGAATTTGGGGCCACAAGTAGGTAGGTTCAGATTTGTGACCTGCAAATTGCGAGTCGCAAATCCGAATGTAGGATGGTGTCCTTGACACCATCTGTGATTCGCAAGGGCTTCGCAAATGCCCACATCATGAATAATCATGAGGTGGGTCGCAATTTGCGACCCCCTCACGAATGGTGGCCTGCTGGAGACCGCAGACCACCATGTCTGTGACTGCTTTTCAATAAAGCAGTTTTTGGGTTTTTTTTTTGTAATGCAGACCGTTTTCCTTAAAGGAAAACGAGATGCATAACAAAAACGAAAAATGAAACGTTTTCATTTCATTTTTTCAGAGCAGGACCACTGCCTGCTCTGAATTTTTTTTTACAGTGACATTCACAATGGGGAAGGGGTCCCATGGAGATCCCTTCACTTTTGCGAAAGTGTTAGCACCCATTTGAAATGGGTGCAAACTGCGATTGGTTTGCGCCCGCGTTCGCGGTCACAAAACAATCCTACATTGCACTGCGAGTTGCAATTAGGAAGGGAACACCCCTTACTAATTGCGAGTCGCAAACCTGTTTTGTGATTCGGTAACCAGGTTACTGAATCGCAAAACTGGGTTTTGCATCGCAATGTGCTTTTTGCATGTCGCAAACAGCGAAAGTCGCTGTTTGCGACATGCAAAAAGCTACCTACATGTGGGTCTTGGTCCCTAATTAGGTCTGGTGTTAACAAAGACATTTTGTTTTTATTAAACTTCTATTTCTCTCTCTTTCGGCTGGCTTTACTGTGAGTGATCGCATTCTGCTCTTCCACAAGGAGCATATTGCCACACAAAGTAGTTTTGTTCAGTGTCAGGAACTACAGTGGCAATCAGTGACGTAACGAAACTGGAGGGTGCCCCTTTGCAAAGAACATGGAGGAGCCCCCTCTCCAGACTCACTCAGGGCAGGTGCTGTGCTGACGGGGCCCCCTGGAGGGCGGCTGCGGGGCCTTTGTTATGCCACTGGTGGCAACGTGTGCTTTAAGAGTTCAAAAACTTTTTGGGTTTTTTTTGCCAATGTTTGTTACAATGTTGAGGGCCTGGTAGCTCCCACAACAATAAAGTGTTACAAACGCCATGTCAAAATAAGACACGCATTGATGAAACTAAAAGACTTATAAAAATATGTCAGATCAGTTGGCTTTGTCAGTGTTTGTTTATTTTCATGCTTCCCATAATCATGTTGAAAATGGTTACACTGATTTTCCATTAGAAATGTTTTTGGGAAATACTAGCATGCATCAACACATTTTACTAAATGACACTTCATTTGCATATAATCAGAGAGCATTCTGGGAGCATTATACTTAGCCTCTTAGCCTAAACTTTTCAAAAATGTGTATACACGTTTTTTTTTTTTGTACTGGAACCAACGTCAGTAGTGAAGTGTGACCTTAAAACATTTATTTACAGCACGCACCCTAATAATGAAGTCTTTCAAATAATGAACCATAAATACAAGTTCGAACAGCATTATCTTTTGGAAACACATTACCTCAACTGCAGAGAGTTCAACTCTCTGTAAACAGGCAGCCAAAGGGTTTGTGCTGCAGGGGGTTGGGCCTACTTGTCCCAAGGACAAAGTAAACATAAAAACTTGTTGCCCTTGACCCCAAACAAGATAGGAATTCCACAACCCTGGCATGGGCACTGCAGGGGCCCCGGTAAGAGGGCCCCACTTTGAATTCCAGTGTCTGCTCAGCAGACACTGGAATTCGCGATGGGTGCAACTGCACCCGTCGCACCTTCCCACTCCGCCGGCTCCGAAGGAAGGGGTTTCACGCTGGGCTGGCGGGCGGCCTTCTGGTGGTCGCCCGCCAGCCCAGCGGGAAAGCCAGAATGGCCTCCGTGGTCTTTCGACCGCGGAGCGGCCATATGGTGGTTCCCTCCAGGCGGGCGGCTCCCGCCGCCCGCCGGGGTCTGAATGACCCCCTTAATTATTAACTATGGGGCAGTAGTAGATGACAAAAGAAGTACTATTCAATTAATACTTTATTACCAAATATTAACTTAGAAGTGAAAACACAAACCACTCAATTGTTAAGAAACTTGAGTTTGATTTTTACTGTGTCGCTGCAACATACACAAATAAATGTCACACAATAACAGACATTAAGGCCCTCATTACAACCCTAGCGGTCGGTGATAAAGCGGCGGTAACACCGCCAACAGGCCGGCGGTAACAAACTTGGAATCATGACCACGGCGGAAACCGCCAACACAAACAGCCACTTTAACACACTGACCGCCACAGCGGTAGCTACAAACACCGTGCTGGTAACCACCGACAGCCAGGCAGAAGACAATGTACTGCCCACTGCATTACAACACGCCTATCCGCCAGCTTTTCGGGGGCGGTACCAACGACATAAAAAGCACAGTGGAAACAGAAGACTGAAGGGAAACGACTCACCCCTCGACACTCACGGAAAAACCACAATGCCATGGAGGACGAGCTGCACTTTTTCCCAATGCTGGTGTACCTTCTCATGCACCAGGAACAGGAACGCCAGCGAAGACAACCACGGTGAGTACTGCACCTAGCACACAAGGGGGGGGGGAAAGATAGTGACACATACACGCAACATGCAACACGCAACACCCCCACCCCAACACCCCACACACAAACAGATGCAACAACATTACATATACACCCCGTAACCCTCAGGAATAACACAAAGACAAAAGGAATGGAGTAAAATGAGTGTAATAGTACAGTTTTAGATAAATACGTACTTAAATCAATAAACAGTATGTACAATATATACAATATGTACAAAAGGAGGGACAATTCCCACTCCAAAATGCCCGTTGCCCACTGGGCCAAAACACACAGGCCAAGGCAACACTTGACTCCTGTCTCAATACGGAGAGAACACTGCAGGGCATCAGGTCGAAAACACACAGACACCCCAGGGGGACGGGGATGAGGGGCACCTCTGCCGGAAGATGGAACAACGCCACTGGCTTGAAGGGGGATCCATGCCCACTGCTTGGTCCTGGGGAAGGCAAAGCCATAGTCTCTCAAGGGTTTTTTTTGCCCACTGCTTGGTCCTGGGGAGTGCAAGGCCACAGTCTCTCAAGTGGGTGGTTTGCCCACTGCTTGGTCCTGTGGAGTGCAAAGCCACAGTCTGTCAAGTGGGTGGTTTGCCCACTGCTTGGTCCTAGGGAGTGCAACGCCACAGTCTCTCTAGTGGGTGGTTTGCTCACTGCTTGGTCCTGGGGAGTGCAAGGCCACAGTCTATCAAGTGGGTGATTTTCCCACTGCTTGGTCCTGGGGAGTGCAAAGCCACAGTCTCTCAAGTGGATGGTGTAGGAGGCTGGCCTGGCTTATAGTGGGTACCTAGTGATACTTACACCTTGTGCCAGGTCCAGTTATCCCTTATTAGTAGATTAGATGTGTTCTAGAAGCTTAGGCTGATAGAGGAAGCTATAGCTGAGCAGTTTAGGCTGAACTAGGAGACATGCAAAGCTCCTACTATACCACTTATATCATATAGCACTATATCATAAGAAACACAACACTTAGAGTTACCAAAAATAAAGGTACTTTATTTTAGTGACAATATGCCAAAAGTATCTCAGAGGATATACTCCCTTAGGAGGTAAGTAAAATACACAAAATATACACACAAACCAAAATCAGCTAAGTAAACAGTTAGCAAAGTAGTGCTGTGGAACAAATAGAATGCAATAGGAGACAATAGGCCTAGGGGCAACACAAACCATATACTCCAAAAGTGGAATGCGAACCACAAATGGACCCCAGGCCTAGTGTAGTGTGTAGAGGGTCGCTGGGATTGTAAGAAAACACTAAGGATGTCCAAAATACCCCACCCCAAGAACCGGAAAAGTAGGAGTAAAGTTACCCTACTACCCCAGAAAGACAGTAAAGTCGAGATAAGGGATTCTGCAAAGACAACAACTGACTGCAAATC
The DNA here is from genome assembly GCF_031143425.1 of Pleurodeles waltl. NCBI lineage: Eukaryota > Metazoa > Chordata > Amphibia > Caudata > Salamandridae > Pleurodeles > Pleurodeles waltl. Next base: position 847,592,082 of record NC_090436.1, read on the forward strand.
ACTGAAGGCGGATTCCTGGACCTGATGACTTGGAAAGGAAGGGGACCAAGTCCAATAATCACACAAGTGTCCAGGGGTGCAGGAGCCCATTAAACGCTGGATGAAGGTGCAAAAAGGCTGCCTCCGGGTGGAAGAAGCCGAAGATTCTGCAACAACGGAGGGTGCCAGGAACTTCTCCTCTGGTCAGAAGATGTCCCACAGCGTGCTGGAGGATGCAGAGTTGTTTCCATGCAGAAAGACCGCAAACAAGCCTTGCTAGCTGCAAGAGTTGCGGTTGAGGATTTTGGGTGCTGCCAGGGCCCAGGAAGGACCATGAGGTGGCCCCTTGGAGGAAGAGACAGAGGGGGCACTCAGCAATACGGAGAGCCTACACAGAAGCAGGCAGCATCCGTAGAAGCACCTGAACAGGCATTCAGAAGATCTGAGCACGACGGTCGAGTCAGCACAACAAAAGGGAGTCCCACGAAGTCGGAGTCCAAGTCAGCGAGTTGGGCAATGCAGGACGGAGTGCTGGGGACCTGGGCTAGGCTGTGTATGAAGGAAGTATTGCAAAAGTGCACAGAAGCCCTAGCAGCTGCAGTTCACGCAGTACACAGGATTATTGCCTGGCGTGGGGAGGCAAGGACTTACCTCCACCAAATTTGGACAGAAGGATTGTCGGGGACACTTGGATCCAGCTCCTGTGTTCCAGGGACCACGCTCGTCAAGATGAGAGGGGACCCAGAGGACCGGTCATGCTGAAGTTTGGTGCCTGCGTTAGCAGGGGGAAGATTCCGTCGACCCACAGGAGATTTCTTCTTGGCTTCCAGTGCAGGGTGAAGGCAGACAACCCGCAGAGTATGCACCACCAGGAAACAGTTGAGAAAGCCGGCAGGATGTGACGCTACAATGTTGCTTGTAGTCTTCTTGCTAGTTTGTTGCGCTTTTGCAGGTGTCCTGGAGCAGTCAGCGGTTGATCCTTGGCAGAAGTCGAAGAGGGAAGTGCAGAGGAACTCTGGTGATCTTTTGCATTGATTATCTGATGAGAAACCCACAGGAGAGATCCTAAATAGCCCTCAGAGGAGGATTGGCTACAGAGAGAGGTAAGCACCTATCAGGAGGGGTCATTGACGTCACCTGCTGGCACTGGCCACTCAGAGGTCTCCATTGTGCCCTCACACCTCTGCATTCAAGATGGCAGATGTCTGGGACACCCTGGAGGAGCTCTGGGCACCTCCCCTGGGGAGGTGCTGGCCAGGGCAGTGGTCACTCCGCTTTCCTTTGTCCAGTTTCGTGCCAGAGCAGGGCTGGGGGGATCCCTGAACCGATGGAGACTGGCTTATGGAAGGAGGGCACCATCTGTGCCCTTCAAAGCATTTCCAGTGGCCAGGAGAGGCTACTCCTCTCAGGCCCTTAACACCTATTTCCAAAGGGAGCGACTGTAACACCCTCTCTCAGAGGAAATCCTTTGATCTGCCTTCCTGGGTCTGGGCTGCCCAGGCTCCAGGGGGGCAGAAACCTGTCTGAGGGTTGGCAGCAGCGGCAGCTGCAGTGAAAACCCCGGAAAGTTAGTTTGGCAGTACCCGGGCTCTATGCTGGAGCTCCGGGGATGCATGGAATTATCCCGATCCTAGACATGTTACATGGCCATGTTTGGAGTTACCATGGTGACACTACATATAGGTATCGACCTATATGTAGTGCACGCGTGTAATGGTGTCTCCGCACTCACAAAGACCGGGGAAATTGCCCTGAACAATGTGGGGGCACCTTGGCTAGTGTCAGGGTGCCCTCACACTAAGTAACTTTGCACCTAACCTTCACTAAGTGAGGGTTAGACATATAGGTGACTTATAAGTTACTTAAGTGAAGTGTAAAATTGCTGTGAAATAACGTGGACGTTATTTCACTCAGGCTGCAGTGGCAGTCCTGTGTAAGAATTGTCTGAGCTCCCTATGGATGGCAAAAGAAATGCTGCAGCCCATAGGGATCTCCTGGAACCCCACTACCCTGGGTACCTAGGTACCATATACTAGGAAACTACAAGGGTGTTCCAGTGTGCCAATCAGAATTGGTGAAATTAGCCACTAGCCTGCAGTGACAATTTTAAAAGCAGAGAGAGCATAAACACTGAGGTTCTGGTTAGCAGAGCCTCAGTGATACAGTTAGGCACCACACAGAGAACACATACAAGGCATACTTTATGAGCAGTGGGGTCCTGTCCAGCAGGATACCAGTGACACAGGCAAAAACAAACATACATACAAGTAAAAATGGGGGTAACATGCCAGGCAAGATGGTACTTTCTTACACAACCCGCCCCCAAACGAGGGACAATAAGGCTAATCTTGCCCTGATGAGTCTTCATTGTCTAAGTGGAAATATCTGGAGAGTCCATCTGCACTGGAGTGGGTACTCCCAGGTCTATGTTCCACTATATAGTCCATTCCCTGTAGGGATATGGACCACCTCAACAATTTAGAGTTTTCACCTTTCATTTGTTTTAGCCAAAGTAGAGGTTTGTGGTCTGTCTGAACAATAAAGTGAGTACCAAACAGGTATGGTCTCAACTTTTTCAGTGCCCAGACCACAGCAAAGGCCTCCCTCTCTATGGCAGACCAACGCTTTTCTCTAGGGGTCAACCTCCTGCTGATAAAAACAACAGGTTGATCCTTGCCCTCAGTATTAAGCTGTGATAGTACTGCCCCAACCCCCAATTCAGAAGCATCAGACTGGACTATGAACTTTTTGGAGTAGCAAGGGATTTTTAGGACTGGTGCAGAGCGCATGGCCTGTTTGATGGCCACACCACTCAATTGTTAAGAAACTTGAGCTTGATTTTTACTGTGTCGCTGCAACATACACAAATAAATGTCACACAATAACAGACATCAAGGCCCTCATTACAACCCTGGCGGTCGGTGATAAAGCGGCGGTAACACCGCCAACAGGCCGGCGGTAAAAAACTTGGAATCATGACCACGGCGGAAACCGCCAACACAAACAGCCACTTTAACACACTGACCGCCACAGCGGTAGCTACAAACACCACGGCGGTAACCACCGACAGCCAGGCAGAAGACAATGTACTGCCCACTGCATTACAACATGCCTATCCGCCAGCTTTTCGGGGACGGTACCAACGAAATCAAAAGCACGGTGGAAACAGAAGACTGAAGGGAAACGACTCACCCCTCGACACTCAAGAAAAAACCACAACGCCATGGAGGCCAAGCTGCACTTTTTCCCAATGCTGGTGTACCTTCTCATACACCAGGAACACGAACGCCGGTGAAGACAACCACGGTGAGTACTGCACCTAGCACACAAGGGAGGGGGAGGAAAAAGATAGTGACACATACACGCAACAGCCCCACCCCCACCCCAACACCATACACACAAACAGATGCAACAACATTACATATACACCCCGTAACCCTCAGGAATAACACAAAGACAAAAGGAATGGAGTAAAATTAGTGTAATAGTACAGTTTTAGAGAAATACGTACTTAAATAAATGACAGTATGTACAATATATACAATATGTACAAAAGGAGGGACAATTCCCACTGCACAATGCTCGTGGCCCACTGGGCCAAAACACACAGGCCAAGGCAACACTTGACTCCTGTCTCAATACGGAGGGAACACTGCAAGGCATCAGGTCGAAAACACACAGGCACCTCAGGGGGACGGGGATGAGGGGCACCTCAGCCGGAAGATGGTACAACGCCACTGGCTTGGAGGGGGATCCATGCCCACTGCTTGGTCCTGGAGAAGGCAAAGCCATAGTCTCTCAAGTGGGTGGTTTGCCCACTGCTTGGTCCTGGGGAGTGCAAGGCCACAGTCTCTCAAGTGGGTGGTTTGCCCACTGCTTGGTCCTGAGGAGTGCAAAGCCACAGTCTGTCAAGTGGGTGGTTTGCCCACTGCTTGGTCCTAGGGAGTGCAACGCCACAGTCTCTCTAGTGGGTGGTTTGCTCACTGCTTGGTCCTGGGGAGTGCAAGGCCACAGTCTATCAAGTGGGTGATTTTCCCACTGCTTGGTCCTGGGGAGTGCAAAGCCACAGTCTCTCAAGTGGATGGTGTAGGAGGCTGGCCTGGCTTATAGTGGATATCTAGTGATACACCTTGTGCCAGGTCCAGTTATCCCTTATTAGTAGATTAGATGTGTTCTAGAAGCTTAGGCTGATAGAGGTAGCTATAGCAGAGCAGTTTAGGCTGAACTAGGAGACATGCAAAGCTCCTACTATACCACTTATATCATATAGCACTATATCATAAGAAACACAACACTTAGAGTTACTAAAAATAAAGGTACTTTATTTCAGTGACAATATGCCAAAAGTACCTCAGAGGATATACTCCCTTAGGAGGTAAGTAAAATACATAAAATATACACACAAACCAAAATCAGGTAAGTAAACAGTTAGCAAAGTAGTGAAAATACTGTAGAAAAAATAGAATGCAATAGGAGACAATAGGCCTAGGGGCAACACAAACCATATACTCCAAAAGTGGAATGCGAACCACAAATGGACCCCAGGCCTAGTGTAGTGTGTAGAGGGTCCCTGGGAGTGTAAGAAAACACTAAGGATGTCAAACTAACCCACCCCAAGACCCTGAAAAGTAGGAGTAAAGTTACCCTACTACCTCAGAAAGACAGTAAAGTCGAGATAAGGGATTCTGCAAAGACAACAACTGACTGTAAAGCACTGAAGACGGATTCCTGGACCTGAGGACAAATAAAGGAAGGGGACCAAGTCCAAGAGTCATGGAAGTGTGCGAGGGGGGCAGGAGCCCACTAAACCCCGGATGAAGGTGCAAAAGGGCTGCCTCCGGGTGGAAGAAGCCAAAGATTCTGCAACAACAGAGGGTGCCAGGAACTTCTCCTCTGGTCAGAAGATGTCCCACGGCGTGCTGGAGGATGCAGAGTTGTTTCCATGCAGAAAGACCGCAAACAAGCCTTGCTAGCTGCAAGAGTCGTGTTTGAGGATTTTGGGTGCTGCCAGGGCCCAGGAAGGACCAGGAGGTCGCCCCTTGGAGGAGGAGACAGAGTGGGCGCTCAGCAATACGGAGAGCCTACACAGAGGCAGGCAGCATCTGCAGAAGCACCTGAACAGGCATTCAGAAGATCTGAGCACGATGGTCCACTCAGCACAATAAAAGGGAGTCCCACGAAGTCGGAGTCCAAGTCAGCGAGTTGGGCAAAGCAGGACGGAGTGCTGGGGACCTGGGCAAGGCTGTGCATGAAGGAAGTCTTGCAAAAGTGCACAGAAGCCCGAGCAGCCGCAGTTCACGCAGTACACAGGATTACAGTCTGGCGTGGGGAGGCAAGGACTTACCTCCACCAAATTTGGACAGAAGGATTGTCGGGGACACTTGGATCCAGCTCCTGTGTTCCAGGGACCACGCTCGTCAAGATGAGAGGGGACCCAGAGGACCGGTGATGCTGAAGTTTGGTGCCTGTGTTAGCAGAGGGAAGATTCCGTCGACCCACAGGAGATTTTTTCTTGGCTTCCAGTGCAGGGTGAAGGCAGACAACCCGCAGAGCATGCACCACCAGGACACAGTCGAGAAAGCCGGCAGGATGAGGTGCTACAATGTTGCTGGTAGTCTTCTTGCTACTTTGTTGCAGTTTTGCAGGCTTCATGGAGCAGTCAGCGGTCGATCCTTTGCAGAAGTCGAAGAGGGAAGTGCAGAGGAAATCTGGTGAGCTCTTGCATTTGTTTTCTGATGAGGAAACCACAAGTGAGACCCTAAATAGCCCGCAGAGGAGGATTGGCTACAGAGAAAGGTAAGCATCTATTATGAGGGGTCTCTGACATCACCTGCTGGCACTGGCCACTCATAGGTCTCCATTGTGCCCTCACACCTCTGCATTCAAGATGGCAAAGGTCTGGGACACAATGGAGGAGCTCTGGGCACCTCCCCTGGGGAGGTGCTGGTCAGGGGAGTGGTCACTCCCCTTTCCTTTGTCCAGTTTCGCATCAGAGCAGGGCTGGGAGGATCCCTGAAGTGGTGTAGACTAGCTTATGCAAAGAGGGCACCATCTATGCCCTTCAAAGCATTTCCAGAGGCCAGGAGAGGCTACTCAGGCCCTTAACACCCATTTCCAAAGGGAGCGGGTGTAACACCCTCTCTCAGAGGAAATCCTTTGTTCTGCCTTCCTGTGTCTGGGCTCCCCAGGCCCCAGGGGGGCAGAAACCTGTCTGAGGGTTGGCAGCAGCGGTAGCTGCAGTGAAAACCCCAGAAAGTTAGTTTGGCAGTACACGGGCTCTATGCTGGAGCCCCGGGGATGCATGGAATTGTCCCGATCCTAGACATGTTACATGGCCATGTTCGGAGTTACCATGGTGATACTACATATAGGTATTGACCTATATGTAGTGCACGCGTGTAATGGTGTCTCCGCACTCACAAAGTCCGGGTAAATTGCCCTGAACAATGTGGGGGCACCTTCGCTAGTGCCAGGGTGCCCTCACACTAAGTAACTTTGCATCTAACCTTCACTAAGTGAGGGTTAGACATATAGGTGACTTATAAGTTACTTAAGTGAAGTGTAAAATGGCTGTGAAATAACGTGGACGTTATTTCACTCAGGCTGCAGTGGCAGTCCTGTGTAAGAATTGTCTGAGCTCTCTATGGATGGCAAAAGAAATGCTGCAGCCCATAGGGATCTCCTGGAACCCCAATACCTTGGGTACCTAGGTTCCATATACTAGGGAATTACAAGGGTGTTCCAGTGTGCCAATCAGAATTGGTAAAATTAGTCACTAGCCTTCAGTTACAATTTTAAAAGCAGAGAGAGCATAAATACTGAGGTCCTGGTTAGCAGAGCCTCAGTGATACAGTTAGGCACCACACAGAGAACACATACAAGGCATACTTTATGAGCAGTGGGGTCATGGCCAGTAGGATACCAGTGACACAGGCAAAAACAAACATACATACAAGTACAAATGGGGGTAACATGCCAGGCAAGATGGTACTTTCCTACACAACCCGCCTCCAAACAAGGGACAATAAGGCTAATCTTGCCCAGATAAGTCTTCATTGTCTAAGCGGAAATATCCGGAGAGTCCATCTGCATTGGAGTGGGTACTCCCAGGGCTATGTTCCACTGTATAGTCCATTCCCTGTAGGGATATGGACCACCTCAACAATTTAGAGTTTTCACGTTTCATTTGTTTTAGCCAAAGTAGAGGTTTGTGGTCTGTCTGAGCAATAAAGTGAGTACCAAACAGGTATGGTCTCAACTTCTTCAGTGCCCAGACCACAGCAAAGGCCTCCCTCTCTATGGCAGACCAACGCTTTTCTCTAGGGGTCAACCTCCAGCTGATAAAAGCAACAGGTTGATCCTGGCCCTCAGTATTAAGCTGTGATAGTACTGCTCCAACCCCCAATTCAGAAGCATCAGACTGGACTATCAACTTTTTGGAGTAGCAATGGCTTTTTAGGACAGGTGCAGAGCACATGGCCTGTTTGAGCGCCTCAAAAGCTTTTTGACAGGTAGATATCCACAATACGTTTTTAGTCATCTTTTTACTAGTGAGTTCATTAAGAGGAGCTGCAATGGAGCAATAATTCTTAATAAACCTCCTATAGTACCCTGTGAGGTCTAAAAAGGCTCTCACCTGGGTTTGAGTTGTAGGGGGAGCCCATTCCATAATGGTCTGGCTCTTCCCCTGCAGTGGTGCAATCTGTTCCCCACCTACCAGGTGGCCCAGATAAACCACTTTTCCCTGCCCTATCTGGCACTTTGAGGCCTTGATATTGAGGCCTGCCTTTTGCAGGGCCTCCAAAACTTTCCACAGGTGGACCAGGTGCTCATCCCAGGTGGAGCTAAAGACAGCTACATAATCTAGATATGCTGCACTAAAAGCTTCCATCCCTTGCAGGACTGTGTTCACCAACCTTTGAAAAGTGGCAGGTGCATTCTTCAGACCAAAGGGCATCATAATGAATTGATAGTGCCCTCCAATGGTTGAGAATGCAGTTTTAGGTTTTACATCTTCTGATAATTTAATCTGCCAATACCCTGGAGTTAAATCAAAAGTGCTCAGATACTTGGCAGAAGCCAGTGTGTAAATCAGCTCATCTGCCCTGGGTATAGGGTGAGCATCAGTCCTGGTTACTTGGTTGAGCCCTCTATAGTCAACACAAAACCTCATCTCTCTTTTACCATCCTTATTGAGAGGTTTAGGAACAAGCACCACTGGGCTAGCCCATGGGCTTTCTGAAGGCTCAATCACTCCTAAGTCTAACATTTTCTGAATATCTTGTTTAATGCAGTCCCTGACATGGTCATTGTTAGAAATGGGGTCTTTGGTTGACAGTCAGGTTACCCCCTGTTCAAGCAAGGACCCTCACTCTAGTTAGGATAAAAGAGAATCACCCTCAGCTAACCCCTGCTTACCCCCTTGGTAGCTTGGCAGAGCAGTAGGCTTAACCTCAGAGTGCTGGGCGTAAAGTATTTGTACCAACACACACAGTAACTTAATGAAAACACTACAAAATGACACAACACCAGTTTAGAAAAATAGGAAATATTTATCTAGACAAAACAAGACCAAAACGACAAAAATCCCACATACACAAGTCAAGTTATGATTTTTTAAAGGTTTAAAATAAAAAGAGTCTTTAGGTAGTTGTAACAACACACTAGCGCTGCTAGCGTGTAAATGTACCTGGTTTGCGTCAAAAATAACCCCGCACGGGCGGTGTGCGTCGAAAATAACCCTGCACGGTTATATGCGTCGAAAACAACTCGGCACGGCGATGCGCGTCGAAAAAGCCAGCCACGCGTCGGTCCGAAAGTCCCGCGGCGCAGGTTGCGATCTCTCAGCCTTCGTCAGCGATGCTGCGCGTCGTTTCTCCTGCTCCGGGCGTCGATTCTCCGGTCGCGTTTCCTGCGGCGTCGTTTCTCAGCTGCGGAGCCGGCGTCGCGTCGTTTTCTCAGCCGCGATCGGATTCGCGTCGATCTTTTCTCCGCACGGCGCTCGGTGCGTGTATTTTTGTCCTTAGGCTGCCAGCCTCTCCTTTCAGGGTCCCAGGAACTGGAAGGGCACCACAGAGCAGAGTAGGGGTCTCTCCAGAGACTCCAGGTGCTGGCAGGAAGAAGTCTTTGCTATCCCTGAGACTTCAACAACAGGAGGCAAGCTCTACATCAAGCCCTTGGAGATTTCTTCTTCAAGATGGAAGGCACACAAAGTCCAGTCTTTGCCCTCTTACTCTGGCAGAAGCAGCACTGCAGGAAAGCTCCACAAAGCACAGTCACAGGCAGGGCAGCACGTTTTCCTCAGCTATCAGCTCTTCTCCAGGCAGCGGTTCCCCTTGGTTCCAGAAGTGTTTCTAAAGTTTGTAAGTTTGGGTGCCCTTCTTATACCCATTTTAGTCTTTGAAGTCACCTTCCTTCAAAGGGGACTCACACCTTCTTGTGAAATCCTGCCTTGCCCAGGCAAGGCCTCAGACACACACCAGGGGGTTGGAGACAGCATTGTCAGAGGCAGGCACAGTCCTTTCAGATGAGAGTGACCACTCCACCCCTCCCTCCTAGCAGAGATGGCTAATCAGGAAATGCAGATTATACCCCAGGTCCCTTTGTGTCACTGTCTGGTGTGAGGTGAAAAACAACCCAACTGTCAAACTGACCCAGACAGGGAATCCACAAACAAGGCAGAGTCACAGAATGGTTTAAGCAAGAAAATGCTCACTTTCTAAAAGTGGCATTTCCAAACTCACAATCTTAAAATCAACTTTACTAAAAGATGTATTTTTAAATTGTGAGTTCAGGGATCCCAAACTCCACATGTCCATCTACTCTCTAGGGGAATCTACACTTTAATCATATTTAAAGGTAGCCCCCATATTATCCTATGAGAGAGACAGACCTTGCAACAGTGAAAACGAAATTGGCAGTATTTCACTGTCAGGACATATAAACCACATTACTATATGTCCTACCTTATCCATACACTGCACCCTGCCCTTGGGGCTACCTAGGGCCTACCTTAGGGGTGCCTTACATGTAAGGAAAGGGAAGGTTTAGGCCTGGCAAGTGGGTACACTTGCCAAGTCGAATTTACAGTGTAAAATTACACATACAGACACTGCAGTGGCAGGTCTGAGACATGATTACAGAGCTACTTATGTGGGTGGCACAACCAGTGCTGCAGGCCCACTAGTAGCATTTGATTTACAGGCCCTGGCACCTCTAGTGCACCTTACTAGGGACTTACTAGTAAATCAAATATGCCAATCATGGATAAACCACTTACATACAATTTAAACAGGAGAGCATATGCACTTTAGCACTGGTTAGCAGTGGTAAAGTGCTCAGAGTTGAAAAGCCAACAGCAACATGTCAGAAAAAAAATAGGAGGCAGGAGGCAAAAAAGTCTGGGGATGACCCCGCATAAGCAAAAGTCCAACACGACCCCCTACCAGCCTAAAGCCAGGGGAGAACAATCAATACCTTGATGTACTTCCCTGATTGGGGCGATAGAACAGGGACCCAGGCCCACAACAGCAGGGGCATGTTCCAGTTCTACGCCTTCCTGACTCCAGTTGGATCCCTCTGTCCATACTCTCAGGGCCCACTAAGCTAACCCATGGGGAACCCTTCTCCACATCTACAGACACCATCTGTGCAACACCTAACTTTACTTTGCTCACAGATGTATGGCAATGGGCAGATAGTACCACCAGGGCCAACACAGTGGTGTTGCCCACTCCACCCCCGGGGTGTGACTCTCGTCCTCCCCCCCCCAGGGACAACTCTGTCCACCAGGACAGCAAGCCACAGTGGCCCCAGACAACTGTCAGGGATGAGAGCCCGACCTCAGGCCTCTCTAACCACTGTGACTGTGGAGAGTGGGGGGTGGTAGCCCCAGGTGCCTGGCACCCTTTGACCACTCTCTCTTCCACCAGGTCAGGGATGACAACCTGACCCTGGTCCTCCCCTCTGGGGCTCTGTACCCTCCCTGCAGAAGCGGCACCCCCAGAGTCAAAAACTGTCAGGGTGCTTGTAGAAGCAGTCCTGCACAATTCTTCCATCAGTGCAGGGATGTTAACCTGCAACTGATCCTCCAACCTGGGGTCTGTACCTTCAGGTTGGACCAGGGCCAGGGGTGAGGCTTCCCTCCCCCTGCCCTCTCTTCTGGGGTCCTGAACCACCCAACTAGGAGTGGCCCCCCCAGAAGACAACATGGTAGGGGCACTGTTCACAGTAGCCCCTTCCTCCAGGTCAGGGGGGACACCCTTAACCTGGCCTCCTAATCCAGGGTCTGTACCCACAGACTGGATCACTGCCTGGCAAACCAGGGCTTCCTGGGGGGCATACCTACCCCCCACCAGGTCAGAGTTTACCCTCTGAACCTGGTCATCCAACCCAGGGTCACCACCCTGCGGTTGAACCACTGCCTGGCACACCAGGACTTCCAGGGGGGCACACTTACCCCCCTCAAGGGACACCCTGTCCCGAAGGGCCACACAAGAGTCTGGCGGGCGCAGGTCTCCTGACCTCTGCCCATCTGACAGAGTCTGGATTCCCCCCAGCCCAGAAATGGTCTCACCAAGGTCATTCATGGGGGGCTCTGCTCTCAGAGCTGAGCCCTGACCCTCCAGGTTCTCCACTGGGGTCCGCAACCCCCTCTCAACCCTCTGTCTGGACTTCTGCACCCCCTCACTAGGAGTGGTACTGCCAGACACCAGAACTGGTGGGACGCTGGCTACAGCCGCCCCCCCAAGTTCTCCTGACACTGTGGGGTCTCCCTCAACAGATGGCCCTATGGTACAGGCTAGGCTCCCCTCCTGGTGTTCCCGCAGGGAACCCTCCTGGACCTGGGACCGGATCTCGGGCACCTTGGGCCTCAACCCATCCCCATTCCCTCTCCTCTGAGACTGGACATGGGGTCCCTCACCCATCCCACTACACTGGGACCTACCTGGGACACTACAATCCTTCCCTACCTCACCTGGTTGGGAACTACCTAGACCACTCCTCTCAGGAGCACCCCCAAATGCCTCTTCAGACTCTCTGGTACTCACCCAGAAGTCTGCCTCCATTGTAAGCTCCCTGGGGTCAGAGAACTCACACTCCACCTGGTGTTGGCATAGCTCTGGAAAATAAGGACTAGACATATGCTCTCCAGCAATTACATCACTCAGCCCCTCACATGAATTAACCAAAGTACCCTTCACCCAACCATCCAGTGACTCTGCCTTGAAAAAGCACCCCACATCACCCTCCTGAGACTGGTGAGACAGTACCTGACTGTCCCTGACACTCAACCCACACTCTTCTGGGATGTCTTCACACTCCATAACCAGGACTTCTACCTGGGGGGAACCCCTCTCCCTGTCACTCTCACCTAGAGTCAGTAGAGTGTCCCTCCCACCAGTAGGAATATGACTCCCCATGCCAGTTCCCCAATCCACCTCAGGGACCCTGTGCATCACTGGAGCTACCTCATACCCCTGAACCTCCTGGCGTGTGTTAACTCCCTCCTTCAAGTAGGGCACCACCTCTCTGGGCATGTGCACTTCTGCAGCATCACTGGATATACAATTGTTGCTGCCACCATTCCAGCTGGACTCAGCCCTCATGACTTCCAGCTCTTTCAATTTAAGCTCGTAAGCATAAATCATTTTTTTAATCTCTAAGTTCCTCCTCCTTTCTTCCAACTCCCAATCGAGCTTTTTCAGCTCCCATTGGTACTCCCTCTCTGCCTGTCTGTCCTGTAACTCTTCAGGAGTCAGACCCTTGGGTGACACCCTGCCATCCCTCCTGGGGACCCTCCCCCCAGGCGTAACAGGTTCCTCCACTACACCACTGTGTATCCTCTGCACTTCCCCACCCATATTCTCCTCCTCTGTGTGCCCTCCAGCCTTCTTGATTGTCACCCAAGCCCTCTGTGCCTGTTGCAGCTCCCCCTCCCTGGTGGAGCTCTCAGTGGGACAGTCAAGATCTTTAAGGAACTGTTTCAATTGAGCAACTGAGTACTCCTTCAGTTTCTCCATTTCAAACACAGCTCCAGCTGTTGCATCTCCAGATTGAGACATGATGGTCACAAGTGCAAAGTTCCAAAAGGTAGAAAAAAAATAATTTCCCAATGAAGTAAAAAGAATCAGTCAAGGGATCAGCAAAATCATGGAAGTAGAATAAAAAGAGTCCTTAAGAGAAAAATCAAAAGATCACCAAACAAGTAGTATGTGGTCACGTAGTGGTCTGAGATCAAAACAGTAGTGTACACTTAATTACTGTATGTCAAGTACAAATACAAGTCCAATCCCGACCGCTGGTCACCAATGTTAGAAATGGGGTCTTTGGTTGACAGTCAGGTTACCCCCTGTTCAAGCAAGGACCCTCACTCTAGTTAGGATAAAAGAGAATCACCCTCAGCTAACCCCTGCTTACCCCCTTGGTAGCTTGGCAGAGCAGTAGGCTTAAACTCAGAGTGCTGGGCGTAAAGTATTTGTACCAACACACACAGTAACTTAATGAAAACACTACAAAATGACACAACACCAGTTTAGAAAAATAGGAAATATTTATCTAGACAAAACAAGACCAAAACGACAAAAATCCCACATACACAAGTCAAGTTATGATTTTTTAAAGGTTTAAAATAAAAAGAGTCTTTAGGTAGTTGTAACAACACACTAGCGCTGCTAGCGTGTAAATGTACCTGGTTTGCGTCAAAAATAACCCCGCACGGGCGGTGTGCGTCGAAAATAACCCTGCACGGTTATATGCGTCGAAAACAACTCGGCACGGCGATGCGCGTCGAAAAAGCCAGCCACGCGTCGGTCCGAAAGTCCCGCGGCGCAGGTTGCGATCTCTCAGCCTTCGTCAGCGATGCTGCGCGTCGTTTCTCCTGCTCCGGGCGTCGATTCTCCGGTCGCGTTTCCTGCGGCGTCGTTTCTCAGCTGCGGAGCCGGCGTCGCGTCGTTTTCTCAGCCGCGATCGGATTCGCGTCGATCTTTTCTCCGCACGGCGCTCGGTGCGTGTATTTTTGTCCTTAGGCTGCCAGCCTCTCCTTTCAGGGTCCCAGGAACTGGAAGGGCACCACAGAGCAGAGTAGGGGTCTCTCCAGAGACTCCAGGTGCTGGCAGGAAGAAGTCTTTGCTATCCCTGAGACTTCAACAACAGGAGGCAAGCTCTACATCAAGCCCTTGGAGATTTCTTCTTCAAGATGGAAGGCACACAAAGTCCAGTCTTTGCCCTCTTACTCTGGCAGAAGCAGCACTGCAGGAAAGCTCCACAAAGCACAGTCACAGGCAGGGCAGCACGTTTTCCTCAGCTATCAGCTCTTCTCCAGGCAGCGGTTCCCCTTGGTTCCAGAAGTGTTTCTAAAGTTTGTAAGTTTGGGTGCCCTTCTTATACCCATTTTAGTCTTTGAAGTCACCTTCCTTCAAAGGGGACTCACACCTTCTTGTGAAATCCTGCCTTGCCCAGGCAAGGCCTCAGACACACACCAGGGGGTTGGAGACAGCATTGTCAGAGGCAGGCACAGTCCTTTCAGATGAGAGTGACCACTCCACCCCTCCCTCCGAGCAGAGATGGCTAATCAGGAAATGCAGATTATACCCCAGGTCCCTTTGTGTCACTGTCTGGTGTGAGGTGAAAAACAACCCAACTGTCAAACTGACCCAGACAGGGAATCCACAAACAAGGCAGAGTCACAGAATGGTTTAAGCAAGAAAATGCTCACTTTCTAAAAGTGGCATTTCCAAACTCACAATCTTAAAATCAACTTTACTAAAAGATGTATTTTTAAATTGTGAGTTCAGGGATCCCAAACTCCACATGTCCATCTACTCTCTAGGGGAATCTACACTTTAATCATATTTAAAGGTAGCCCCCATATTATCCTATGAGAGAGACAGACCTTGCAACAGTGAAAACGAAATTGGCAGTATTTCACTGTCAGGACATATAAACCACATTACTATATGTCCTACCTTATCCATACACTGCACCCTGCCCTTGGGGCTACCTAGGGCCTACCTTAGGGGTGCCTTACATGTAAGGAAAGGGAAGGTTTAGGCCTGGCAAGTGGGTACACTTGCCAAGTCGAATTTACAGTGTAAAATTACACATACAGACACTGCAGTGGCAGGTCTGAGACATGATTACAGAGCTACTTATGTGGGTGGCACAACCAGTGCTGCAGGCCCACTAGTAGCATTTGATTTACAGGCCCTGGCACCTCTAGTGCACCTTACTAGGGACTTACTAGTAAATCAAATATGCCAATCATGGATAAACCACTTACATACAATTTAAACAGGAGAGCATATGCACTTTAGCACTGGTTAGCAGTGGTAAAGTGCTCAGAGTTGAAAAGCCAACAGCAACATGTCAGAAAAAAAATAGGAGGCAGGAGGCAAAAAAGTCTGGGGATGACCCCGCATAAGCAAAAGTCCAACAGTCATGCTGCCTATAAATCTTACTTTTGACAGGTAAACTGTCTCCAGCATTGATTGTATGCTCACACCAAGTAGTGGTACCTGGTATCAGTGAGAAGAGTTCAGAAAACTGACTTAAAAAATGTACACAGTTATCTTTCTGCTCAGCAGTAAGACAATCTGCCAGTACTACTCCCTCCACTAAGCCATCAGCTTCAGTGGTGGGGAAGAGATCAGGGAGAGGGCCACTCTCTTCTTCCTGTCCCTTATCAGTTGCCATGAGCAGGGTGAGATCAGCCCTGTCATAGTATGGTTTTAGGTGGTTGACATGGAGCACTCTAAGGGGATTCCTGGCAGTGACCAGGTCTACCAAGTAGGTAACCTCACCCTTTTTCTCTAAAATTAGATGGGGTCCACTCCATTTGTCCTGGAGTGCTCTTAGGGCCACTGGCTCCAATACCCACACCTTCTGTCCTGGGTGGTACTGGGTCAGGAAAGCCTTCTGGTCATGCCATTGCTTTTGCAGCTCCTGGCTGGCCTGAAGGTTTTTATTGGCCTTTTTCATGTACTCAGCCTTTCTTGATCTTAGACCAAGTACATAGTCTACAATGTCCTGTTTAGGAGCTTTTAAAGGTTGTTCCCAACCCTGCTTAACAAGTGCAAGGGGACCGCTTACAGGGTGCCCAAAGAGGAGTTCAAAGGGGCTAAAGTCCGCTCCTTTTTGGGGTACCTCCCTGTAAGCGAAAAGGAGGCAAGGTAACAGGACATCCCATCTCCTTCTGAGTTTTTCAGGGAGTCCCATTATCATACCTTTGAGAGTTTTATTAAACCTCTCAACCAGACCATTTGTTTGTGGATGACAAGGAGTAGTGAAATTGTATGTTACACCACACTCCTTCCACATTGCTTTGAGGTATGCAGACATGAAGTTACTACCTCTGTCTGACACCACTTCCTTAGGGAAGCCCACTCTGGAAAAGATTCCCAGGAGGGCCTTTGCCACTGCAGGATCTGTAGTGGTCCTTAAGGGGATGGCTTCAGGGTACCAAGTGGCATGGTCACTACCACAAAGATAAACCTATTGCCTGAAGCTGTATGAGGCTCAAGGTAGGCAACTATGTCAACCCCTACCCTTTCAAAGGGCACCCAAACCACAGGAAGCGAAATTAAGGGGGCCTTTGGAGTTTCCCCTGTCTTGCCACTGGCTTGGCAGGTCACACAAGAGCGACAAAACTCTTTGGTGTCCTCTGACATATGAGGCCAGTGAAACAGGGGAACAAGCCTGTAACAAGTTTTACTTTGGCGAGAAATGCCCAGCCAAGGGAATGTCATGTGCCAAGGTAAGAAGAAACTCTCTGCATTGCAAAGGAATGACCAATCGCCTGGCAGCTCCAGGTTTAGGGTCCCTTGACTCAGTATACAGGAGGTTGTCTTCCCAATACACCTTATGGCTCTCACTGACATCCCCATTCTGCTGTTTGATAGCTTGCTGTCTCAAACCCTCTAGTGTGGGACAGGTCTGCTGTGCCACACTCACCTCTTCCCTAGCAGGCCCCCCTGCACCCAAAAGCTCAGCAGTGTCTGCTGCCAGCTCATCTGGTGTAGGTTCTGCATAGGGAGAGGATTCCTCTTCCTCGAAAGGGGAATCTTCTGGTGAGGGAGGGATAGTGGGCAAGGACTTACCCTTCCTACCCCTAGCTTTTGGGAGCACTTGGTCCATTGTTCTAGGATCCAAGATTCTGTGTCCTTTTTGCTTTTTGGCCTGAGCCCTGGTTAAAGCAAAAATATGCTCAGGAATGCCCAGCATTGCTTCATGAGCCTCCAACTCCACTTCAGCCCAAGCTAATGTCTCCAAATCATTGCCTAGTAAGCAATCTACAGGTAATTCAATGGCTACCACAACTTTCTTTGGACCAGTAACCTCCCCCCAGTTGAGATTCACAACAGCCATGGGGTGGCTAAGTGTGTTATTGTGAGCATCAGTCAGTTGGTTCTGCGACCAAGTAGGTGCTGATCAGGGTGAACCAGTTTCTCTATAACCATAGTTACACTGGCTCCTGTGTCCCTGTAGGCCTCAACCTCAACACCTTTAAATAGGGGTAGTTGCTTGTACTTACCCATATTAAGGGGACAAGCAACCAAGGTGGCAAAGTCAATGCCACCATCAGAGGCTAAAACAGCCTCTTTGGTCTACCTAACAAGACCAACCCCAACAACACTGCCAATAGTGAGCCCAGCTACACCCTTGGATTGGCTATTAGTAGGAGACTTCCCACCACCACTGCTATTACTAGGGGCACTAGAAGTTGCAGTTGGGGTTGTGGTGGTGGGAGGTTTGGTGGTTTTCTTTGGACAAGTGGCATCACTTGCCCAATGGCCTTTTACTTTACATAAATAACACCAAGGCTTTTTCTGATTGTGAGAAGAGGATTTGGACCCACCACCCCAGAGGAGTTTTGTGGGCCTGATGAAGACTCAGAATGTGTTTTATCTCTGTCCCCACCCTTGTCAGAAGACTTACCATACTTTTCTTGCCATCCTTGTCACTCCCTGTATGAACTTTTCTGTTCACTCTTGTTCTGACCCATTTGTTTGTCTTCTATCCCAATTCTTGGGGAGACGTCAGATCTGAGTCTACCAAGTACTGGCGCAACAAATCAGACACACAATTGTTCAAAATATGGTCTCTCAGGATTAGATTATACAGGCTTTCATAGTCAGTAACCAACCCTCCAAGGCCTTCACTGAACAGTCTACAAAGTTTGTCCAGTCTTGAGAGGACTCTTTTCTGGTGTCTCTAAACGTAATCCTGTATTGTTCAGCAGTTAAGCCAAATCCATCCAGGAGTGCATCCTTTAAAACTTTGTAGTTATTAGCATCACTTTCTCTGACAGTAAGGAGCTTATCCCTACCCTTACCAGTGAAAGATAGCCACAAGATAGCAGCCCACTGCCTTTGAGGGACCAGTTGTACCATACAGGCCCTCCCAAGTGTAGCACACCACTTGTTAATGTCATCCCCCTCCTTGTAAGGGGGGACTATCTTATGCAGGTTTCTGGAATCTTGCTCTCTAACAGGATTACTATCAAAAACACTGCTGCTGCCACCATGAGGAACGAACCAAACCTCTGCCTTTCCCTTTCTACATCCAGAGATTCCCTGTCTAAGGCCAGCTGCTGCTGTTTAAGCTTCAGTCTGGCCTCTTCCAACCTCAGCTTTCTGAGATCCCTTTCCTTTAAGTTATCCTCAGGGTGGGAGGCTTGGGAATTGTGAGACACAGAAGTTATGTGTGAATTGGCAGAGTTGGACCTGTCCCTAACTGACTGGACTCTAGTAACCTGGCCTTTAGGAGTGAAAAGTGCCCTACTAATGTGTGACCCCCTCCCACTACCAGTGTCACTAGTTGGCCTGTTAGCTGACAGGTCCGTGGAAGAACCCTCCCCAGCAACCTCAGGGGACTCCTCTGAGTATGACTGGGTACCCCCCTCACCTCCTGATCCTGGGATGGAGCAGACTGGTTCTGGTCACTTTCTAGGAGAAGGCTAAGGAGAAGATCTTTAGTAGGATTCTTACCAATTGCTAAACCTCTTTCAATGCAGAGACCCGTCAAACTTTTAAAGTTTAGATTCCCATGTTTCCTGACAACTGTGGGAGTAAGCTCTACTGCAAACATGACAGGAAAGGTTTAGGACAGAGAGAGAAAAAACTTTTTAGAACTTTTTAAAGAACAGAGAAAAACTTTTTCAAACTTTTGAAAACTTTTAAAAGTTTTTCGAACTTTTCAGAAACTTTTTAGAACGTTTTAGAGAAGGAAAGTTAAACTGTTTAGGTTACTGTGTATATTCTGAAGTATTTGGTATATGTTTTTCTTATGAAAAGCACCAATGACAAAGTGGTAAAGCAGTTACAAGTACTTATCCCACCGCTGCACCACCAATGTAGGAGGCTGGTCTGGCTTATAGTGGGTACCTAGTGGTACTTACACCTTGTGCCAGGTCCAGTTATCCCTTATTAGTAGATTAGAGGTGTTCTAGCAGCTTAGGCTGATAGAGGTAGCTATAGCAGAGCAGCTTAGGCTGAACTAGGAGACATGCAAAGCTCCTACTATACCACTTATATCATATAGCACTATATCACAAGAAACACAATACTAAGAGTTACTAAAAATAAAGGTACTTTATTTTAGTGACAATATGCCAAAAGTATCTCAGAGGATATACTCCCTTAGGAGGTAAGTAAAATACACAAAATATACACACAAACCAAAATCAGGTAAGTAAACAGTTAGCAAAGTAGTGCAAATACTGTAGAACAAATAGTATGCAATAGGAGACAATAGGCCTAGGGGCAACACAAACCATATACTCCAAAAGTGGAATGCGAACCACAAATGGACCCCGGGCCTAGTGTAGTGTGTAGAGGGTTGCTGGGAGTGTAAGAAAACACAAAGGGTGTCCAAGATACCCCATCCCAAGACCCTGAAAAGTAGGAGTAAATTTACCCTACTACCCCAGAAAGACAGGAAAGACGAGATAGGGGATTCTGCAAAGACAACAACTGACTGCAAAGCACTGAAGACAGATTCCTGGACCTGAGGACCTGTAAAGGAAGGGGATTAGGTCCAAGAGTCACGCAAGTGTCTGGGGGGGGCAGGAGCCCACTAAACCTTGTGTGAAGGTGCAAAAGAGCTGCCTACGGGTAGAAGAAGCCAAAGATTCGTCAAGATGAGAGGGGACCCAGAGGACCGGTGATGCTGAAGTTTGGTGCCTGCGTTAGCAGGGGGAAGATTCCGTCGACCCACAGGAGATTTCTTCTTGGCTTCCAGTGCAGGGTGAAGGCAGACAGCTCTCAGAGCTTGCACCACCAGGAAACAGTTAGCAAAGTAGTGCAAATACTGTAGAACAAATAGTATACAATAGGAGACAATAGGCCTAGGGGCAACACAAACCATATACTCCAAAAGTGGAATGCGAACCATAAATGGACCCCGGGCCTAGTGTAGTGTGTTTAGGGTTGCTGGGAGTGTAAGAAAACACAAAGGGTGTCCAAGATACCCCATCCCAAGACCCTGAAAAGTAGGAGTGAATTTACCCTACTACCCCAGAAAGACAGTAAAGACGAGATAGGGGATTCTGCAAAGACAACAACTGACTGCAAAGCACTGAAGACAGATTCCTGGACCTGAGGACCTGTAAAGGAAGGGGATTAAGTCCAAGAGTCACGCAAGTGTCTGGGGGGGGCAGGAGCCCACTAAACCCCGTGTGAAGGTGCAAAAGAGCTGCCTACGGGTAGAAGAAGCCAAAGATTCTGCAACAACGGAAGGTGCCAGGAACTTCTCCTTTGGTCAGAAGATGTCCTACGGCGTGCTGGAGGATGCAAAGTTATTTCCACGCAGAAAGACCGCAAACAAGCATTGCTAGCTGCAAGAGTCCCGTTTAAGGATTTTGGGTGCTGCCAGGGCCCAGGAAGGACCAGGAGGTTGCCCCTTGGAGGAGGAGACAGAGGGGGTGCTCAGAAACATGGAGAGCCCATGCAGAAGCAGGCAGCACCCGCAGAAGTACCTGAAGAGGCGTTCAGAAGTACTGAGCATGATGGTTGACTCAGCACAACAAAAGGGAGTCCCTCGAAGTCGGAGTCCAACTCAGCGAGTTGGGCAATGCAGGACAGAGTACTGGGGACCTGGGCTAGGCTGTGAATGAAGGAAGTCTTGCAAAAAGTGCACAGAAGCCCTAGCAGCTGCAGTTCATGCAGTACACAGGATTACTGTCTGGCGTGGGGAGGCAAGGACTTACCTCCAACAAATTTGGACAGAAGGGCCACTGGACTGTCGGGGACACTTGGATCCAACTCCTGTGTTCAAGGGACCACGCTCGTCAAGATGAGAGGGGACCCAGAGGACCGTTGATGCTGAAGTTTGGTGCCTGCGTTAGCAGGGGGAAGATTCCGTCGACCCACAGGAGATTTCTTCTTGGCTTCCAGTGCAGGGTGAAGGCAGACAGAGCTTGCACCACCAGGAAACAGTCGGGAAAGCCAGCAGGATGAGGCGCTACAATGTTGCTGGTAGTCTTCTTGCTACTTTGTTGCAGTTTTGCAGGCTTCATGGAGCAGTCAGGGGTCGATCCTTTGCAGAAGTCGAAGAGGGAAGTGTAGAGGAACTCTGGTGAGCTCTTGCATTCATTTTCTGATGAGAAAACCACAGGAGAGACCCTAAATAGCCCGCAGAGGAGGATTGGCTACGGAGAAAGGTAAGCATCTATTATGAGGGGTCTCTGACATCACCTGCTGGCACTGGCCACTTATAGGTCTCCATTGTGCCCTCACACCTCTGCATTCAAGATGGCAGAGGTCTGGGACACAATGGAGGAGCTCTGGGCACCTCCCCTGGGGAGGTGCTGGTCAGGGGAGTGGTCACTCCCCTTTCCTTTGTCCATTTTAGCGTCAGAGCAGGGCTGGGGGGATCCCTGAACTGGTGTAGACTAGCTTATGCAAAGAGGGCACCATCTGTGCCCTTCAAAGCATTTCCAGAGGCCAGGAGAAGCTACTCCTCTCAGGCCCTTAACCTCTATTTCCAATGGGGCTGCTGCTGCTGGCGGTGGTGCATGTGGCAGTGCAGGCCGCGGTGCAGGTGGTGGTGCTAGCCGCGGTGCAGGTGGCAGAGCTGGCAGTGGTGGTGGTAGCCTCTAGGCCTTCACCTGCAGCCTCAGACGGCTGCCCACTGGGGCTGCTGCTGCTGGCAGTGGTGCTGCTGGCGGGCGGTGCATGTGGTGCTGCTGGCAGTGGTGGTGGTAGCCTCCAGGCCTTCACCTGCAGCCTCGGATGGCTGAAGTGCCATGGTTGGTGTTGTGTGCCCCTTCCTGCCTTTGGCAGATGGTGGTGCCTCCTTGCTTCTGCCACCTGGTGTCTTTTTCTTGCCCTTGCTGGCTGGTGTCCCCTTCTTGCCCTTGCTAGGTGGCGGATCCTTCTTGGCCTTGGCAGGTGGTGCTGGCACAATGGCTGGGCTGACGGGTGCCTCCTTGGAGCTTCTCACACCTGCAGTAGCTGCAGAAACCACAGTGGCTGTGGACTGGGTGGCTGAGGTGCTAGGCTGGGTTCTGGTCACCCTGGCCCGAAGTGAAGGACAGGGGGGGAGGAGTAGCGAATAGGTCAAGGGTGGTGAGGAAAAGCTTCTTAGGTACACTGGGGCCGGAAGAGGGTGAAGGTTCAGGAGTAGAGGAAGAGGGAGTGGGTGTAGAAGGTGTCAGTCTGCTGTGTTTGGGTGCAGGTGCATGGGCTGAATGCTGTTGTGAGTTTGATGGCTGTTGGGTGTTTGTGTGCTTGCGTTTGTGTACTTTGGGAGGAGGGGTCACAGACAGTGGGAGAGGACACATGGGAAATGTGCATGGATGTGGGAGTGGTGACTGCCAGTGAGGGGTGTGTAGTGATAGGTGGTCTGGTGATGGAGGTAGTGGATGAGGATGTAGTGCATGCAGGAGTGTGTGGAGATGCTACTGGGAGGAAGGTGGACGAGGAGGAGGCGGGAGAGACAGTGGAAGCAGTGGATGTTGGTGTGTCTGCATCTGGAGGGTACGTCTGTGAGTGCCTGTGAGATGAAGTGTGGTGCTTGTGTTTGCCTGAGCCACTTCTGTGTGTTGATTTGGGTGATTGCTGGTCTGAAGGTGTGCTTGGGATAGGCTGGGGTTGAGGGGATTGGGACTGGGTAGAGGAAGTTGGAGGGAGGAAGCTGGAGACAGGGACAATGGCTGTCATCAGTGCGTTGGCCAGAGCCTGGAATGCTCTCTGTTGAGCCGCCACGCCAGAGTGAATGCCCTCCAGGTATGCATTTGTTTGTTGCAAATGCCCTGCTACACCCTGGATAGCATTCAGTATGGTTGACTGCCCAACAGAGAGGGATCGCAGGCGGTCAATAGCCTCCTCACTGAGGGCAGCAGGGCTGACTGGGGCAGGGCCTGAGGTGCCTGGATTGAAGAAGATGCCTACCTTCCTGGGTGAGCGGGCACAGGAAACACAATGAGGGGCTGCTGGGAGGGTGGTGCTCGTACGGCGGGTGGCGGCTGTACCTGTATTTGGGGTGGCCACAGAGGTGTCTGCCACTGCCAGGGAGCTGCTATCGGAGGAGGTGTCGCTGTAGGTACTGTCCCCTCCTGTCTCTGTCGTGGTGCTCCCCTCGCCCTCCGTCCCACTGGCGTCCTCACCGTCTGTGGATTTGGCCTCCAGGCCCCTGTGGGATGCAACTCCCTTCGTCGCTGGTGCCTCTGCTCCTCCGCCAGATGATGCTAATCCACACAAGGACAGGGTGACAAAACAAAAAGGGGGGGAGAGACAGAGGATACACTTGGTCAATGCCAGCAACAACTTTACCGTTGGCTTACACAACTCGCAGGGAACAGCCTCATGCACTAGGCCATGAACTACCAGTTACAATGCTAGTCACCAGCCCGTAGGGTACAATGCCTAATGCCATTAGCTGCACACCTGAAACCCACAGGACCCTGCCAGGTAGTAGATGCCCACTAACATTATTGGGGTTGGAGTCCATCTGAGCTTGCCCATCATTGACCATATCCTGCCATGTTCGCCCTGGCCTAGGGGCACCCACAGCCCACATCCCCACCCAGGAAATACCTTAACATGCGCAAAGTCATGATTCAGAATCTGTACTCACCCCTTTGTGGCTGCTGTGATGCCTTCAAGTGCCCATCCAACTCCAGGATAGGCCACCGCCAGGATGCTTAACATCAGGGGGGTCATGGTGAGACAGGCACCCCTTCCTTCTTGGGAGGCCAAGCCCCAGCTGGGCCTCCACCGTCTTCCTTGCCCAGTGGCGGAGGTCCTCCCACCGTTTGCGGCAGTGGGTGCTCTGCCTGTCAAAGACCCGCAGGGTCCGCACCTCCTTGGCGATGGCATGCCAAATACCCTTTTTCTGATGGGTGCTGACCTGCAGGAAAAAAACTGCAGAAAAGGTATTAGTCATACCGTCCGGACTGTTAGCATGGCCCAACATATCTCCCCACCCCCTTACGCACATACATTGCCCACCATACATGCAGCATTCTACCCAGGACCCCCTCAGGCCCCCCTACACGAGGCTTACACACAAATCAAACCATACATACATCGCCCACGCTTCATGCTCACAGTGTACTCACCTGTTTGTCTGGAGGACCATAGAGTAAAGTGTACTGGGGTAGGACCCCATCCACCAGTCTCTCCAACTCCACTGAAGTGAAGGCAGGGACCCTTTCCCCAGACACTTGAGCCATTGTCGCTTCCAGACACAAGTCACAGCAGCACTTGCATTGTAGGTCCTCTCCTGTTGAAGGTCAGGTAGCAAGTGAGTACACAGATAGAAAATGGCAGTCACGTCCGTGGCGGTGCGTACCGTCACCACCAGGGTACATAAACATTGGCTCCTGGAACCCATAGGGCCCAATGATAACCAATGCAGTGTTGTGAGCCGGTCGTCGTCTGACGACCGCAACGGCACACAACGCCAGCGGAATTACCTCATTTCCACTTGTTCCTCCTCACAGGTCAGGCAGCCCCCATTTCAGGGGGGCACAGGCCATGGCACCTAACTGCATCACCACAGACATTGGCACATCAACTGACTTACGAGTTCACATACTGTTTCTGTGAAGCAAAAATTGCATATTAATGTTGAAATATGTGTGAATATGACCTTCTGCTCACCATTTTTCACCCTAGAGCTCAACCGCTGAGGATGAATAGGAGATGGAGACATCCCCCGTGTACAGACCACTGGTGGACCTGGCGACAATGGAGGACAGGCACATTATCCTGACCTACAGACTTGATAGGGCCACAATCCAAGAACTGTGTGCCCAATTGGAGCCACACCTGATCTCAGCTATCCGCCACCCCACAGGTATCCTCCTTCTAGTATAGGTCCTGTCAGTGCTCCAATTCCTGGCAAGTGGTTCCTTGCAAGCGACAGTAGCCATGGCATCAGGGATGTCACAGCCTATGTTCTCAAACGTGCATACCAGAGTGTTGTCTGCCCCGCTGAAACACATGCGCAGCTACATCGTATTCCCCCAGGAGGAGTATTTGGCCACAGTGAAGGCTTACTTCTATGCACTGGGACATATCCCTAACATCATTTGTGCCATTGATGGTACACATATTGCATTTGTCCCCCACCCAGAGAAATGAACAAGTGTTCAGAAATAGAAAAAGCTTTCATTCTCTGAATGTGCAGATGGTGTGTTTGGAGGACCAGTACATCTCCCATGTCAATGCCAAGTATCCTGGCTCTGTGCATGATGCCTTCATCTTGAGGAATAGCAGCATCCCATATGTGATGTCTCCACTCCAGAGGCACCGGGTGTAGCTAATAGGTGAGCCCATGGTCCCCACCCAGTTGATGTAGGTAAGTTGGTGTGGGTTTGGCCCTAGGGGTGAGTGTATGGCTAACAGGTATCCCTCAATATTTGCAGGTGACTCTGGTTACCCCAACCTCTCATGGCTACTGACCTCAGTGAGGAATGCCATGACAAGGGCAGAGGACTGTTACAATGAGGCACATGGGCGAACAAGGAGGATCACTGAGAGAACCTTTGGTCTCCTATGGCCATATTCCGGTGCCTCCATCTGACAGGTGGATCCCTGTACTACTCACCCAAGAAGGTGTGCCAGATCATTGTTGCATGTTGCATGTTGCACAACCTGGCCTTGAGACGCCAGGTGCCTTTTTTGAAGGAGAATGAGCCTGGGGATGGTCGTGTGACAGCAGTGGAGCCTGTGCACAGTGACGAAGAGGAGGCAGATGAAGAAGATGTGGACAACAGAACTACACTAATTCAACAGTACTTCCAGTGACACACAGGTAAGACACTGTAACTTCACCTTCCAGTGCAGTTTTGTGTTGGACATTGAACATGGC
Organism: Pleurodeles waltl; assembly: GCF_031143425.1. Lineage (NCBI taxonomy): Eukaryota > Metazoa > Chordata > Amphibia > Caudata > Salamandridae > Pleurodeles > Pleurodeles waltl. The sequence goes on from NC_090436.1 coordinate 847,618,377, forward strand.
AGCCTGAATTCCCTATTTCTATGGCCACTTACTGTACCCTTTGGCATCTCTATTTTCAGAACTCTGTGCCCCACTACGGCTTCTATTGTGTTTACTGCTGCCCACTACAAGTCTTACCTATGTAAATATTACAGTACATTTGAATTGCAATGTTTACAGTTTGTGTATGGGTGATGGTGTTTTGTGGCTCAGATTCAGTGGGTGCTCCTGGCTTGTCTCTCTCTCTCTTGCCAAAATCTTTGGTTCGTAAAGGTTTGTTGGTAGTGTGGGGTGTGTTTTATGGTGTTGTGGGTGTGTGTGGTGTGTGTATGTGTGTCAGGTGTGTGTAGTTTGAATTGTCCAATGTGGTGTTGTTTTGTTAGTGTGTGTATATTTTGAGCGCAGCGGTGTGTACCGCCAATGGTTTACCGCGGTTGAATGACCGCCGCGGTGATTCGTGGGTCATGATGCTTTGGGCGTATTTCTGTTGGTGTAACGGTGTGCGTTTTGGTACCACCAGTTTATCACTGACCTTTGGTGTGGCGTACTTGTGTGTGTGTCTGTATAGTGGCGGATTTCTATGTGTGGGTCATAATACGGGTAGCGGTATACCGCCACGGTCGTGGTATGTTGGTGGCAGTCAGCATGGCGGTAAGCAGCACTTACCGCCAATGTTTTAATGAGGGCCTAAGTATTGCGGGGCATATTTATACTCCGTTTGCGCCGAAATTGCGTCGTTTTTTTTTACGCAATTTCGACGCAAAACGAACTCCATATTTATACTTTGGCGTTAGACGCGTCTAGCGCCAAAGTCCATGGAGTTAGCGTCATTTTTTAGCGTGGACACCTACTTTGCGTTAATTATATGCAAGGTAGGCGTTCCCGTCTAAAAAATCGACTCCGAGGCATGTGCGTCGGATTTATACTCCCGGGCAAAAATCACGCCCGGGAGTGGGCGGGTCAAAAAAAATGACGTACGGCCGCTTTTGCGCCGGTTTTTAGCGCCTGCAAAAGGCAGGCGTTAAGGGACCTGTGGGCTCTGAAGGAGCCCAGAGGTGCCCTCCCATGCCCCCAGGGACACCCCCTGTCACCCATGCCCACCCCAGGAGGACACCCAAGGCTGGAGGGACCCATCCCAGGGACATTAAGGTAAGTTCAGGTAAGTGTTTTTAAAAAAAAAAAATTGTGGCATAGGGGGGCCTGATTTGTGCCCCCCTACATGCCACTATGCCCAATGACCATGCCCAGGGGACAGAAGTCCCCTGGGCATGGCCATTGGGCAAGGGGGCATGACTCCTGTCTTTGCTAAGACAGGAGTCATTTCTATGGGGGTAGGGAGTGAAAAAAAATGGCGCAAATCGGGTTGAGGCGAAAAAATTGCCTCAACCTGACTTGCCCCATTTCTTGACGCCCAAGCCCCATATCCCCCTACGCCGGTGCTGCCTGGTGTACGTCATTTTTTTTAACGCACACCAGACGGCGCCGGCGGCTAACGCCGGCTAACGTCATTCAATAAATACGGCGCCCGCATGGCGCTTCAGAATGGCGTTAGCCGGCGCTAATTTTTTTGACGCAAAACTGCGTTGGCGCAGTTTTGCGTCAAAAAGTATAAATATGAGCCTGCATGTCCTATAGGTCTGCATTTTTCATCTTTTGTCATAAGTGTATTTTAATTTTACGTGTTACAAACTCCAACATATCTTTTCACTGCTTATAATGACTTATAGCAATCCATTGAACCTCACACCCCCTCAACCATCCAACTATACTTCTGGTGATTGTTCACTGCAATGGCAAGAATGCCGTAATTATTGTACAAATTACATTGTTACATTTGATAATGATGGAGATTTCACACCGGAAAAGAAGAAAACAATTATTTTACACTACTTAGGACCCTCAGGGCTGAAAATATACAATCACATTGAAAAACATCTGTACTAAGTGTTGTCTTTTCCAAAGTGCTAGAGGATTTGGATAGGTATTTTGCACCAACTGTTTGTGTTGGTATGGATAGATAAAAAAAATTCCTAGAAAACAAAAGAAAGAAGAATGGATGGATGACTATGTGGCAGCATTACAAAACTTGGAGTTAACTTGTTGTTTTGGGGCCTTACATGATGAACTTGTAAGAGACCAAATTGTCATGCAATCTGCCAATCCTGAGCTCGACTAATTACAAAAGTCTGGAATGATAGAACCGGTGGAGTTGTCCGATTGAGTTGCTCTACTGGTTGTGGTAAGACGTTCCAATGGGAAACTAAGGCTAACCATTGACTTAAGAGACTTAAATAAGAACATTCTGGTCAATCAATTTCCCATTCCCAAGATTCAGGAAATGCTGTCCATGACCAATGGAATGAATTGGTGAATGACCATTGATTTGAAGTCCGCCTATCATCAAGTCACTCTCTGTGAGACAAATTGAAGATTCATGCCATTCTAACACCTTTTGGATGTTTTCTATTTTGGACTAGCATTCGCAGCTGCAATGTTACAATGCCTTATGTGTTCTATGTTCAAAGACTCAAGTAACATTTTATTTTTTTGGGATGGTACACTGATTATGGGCAAGGATAAGAATGAACATAATACAAATTTAATTAAAGTGCTAAAAAAACCTCAAAGGTTTAATGGTAGGATTTAGTAAATGTAAAACTGCCACAAGAGAAGTAACTTATTGGGGCCGTGAAATGAGCAGCAGAGGGATTGCACCGATACAATCCTTAGTGAAAGCCAGATGTGATGCACCCACTCCATCTAGTAAAGATGATATTAGGGCTTTCTTGAGGTTGACAGAGTTCTATTCAAAATATGGGCCTAATGTTTTGACCAAAATATACCCCCTTAGAGAACGTCTCAAAACAAAAAGTGAATTTGGATGGTAAAGTGATTGTGAGGATGTGTTTGTTTCCATTAAGAGAGATATTTCCAATGCCCCTTCATTGCAGGGTTTTGATCCAAGTCTTCAAAGTATAGTCAACACAGATGCAAGTTACAAGGGGCCAGGGGCTGTACTTACCCAGGTAGATTTGAAAGGCAAAGAATGCATAATAGCCGTTGCATTCCATTCTTTATCACCTCCTGAGCAGAAATATTTGGTGATTGAAAGAGAAGCATTAGCTTGTGTATGGGGATTGAATCATTTTAGGCCATTTATTTGGGGATCTCAAGGAGAATTGCATAGTGATCATAAACCACTGACGAAGGTCCTAACTAGTATGTGTTTATACAAGGCATCACCGCGGTTAGCATGTATGTCCATAAAATTGCTAGACTATAATTATATCTGTAAGTTCCAGGGGTTAAGAACAAAATTGCAGATTTTTTGAGTCCCCTTCCCATAAAGGAGAATTATTCTGAGGAAGAGAGTGTGGACACGGAAAAACTTGAAGATTTTTGTGTAGCTGATATAGGTGAAGAGGTGATGGAACTTATGAATGATGAATGGATGATGGTGATTGATTCATGCGTTGTGGCTGATATTGCTTTTGTCGGGTCCTTTGCGTGACTTTACTTCAAGCCTGAGACAAACTGCTGTTGTTTACAGCTTTCCAGATAGTAATATAGATTAGATTATCATATACTTTTAAAGGCTATAACTTTATGGTCAGACCACATGAAATGAGTAAAATTTGTGACTTCAAGGGATTTACTGTTGGCGAAAATGCCTTTCAGGATATGACCTGCAATATGAGTGGTTTTGCTCACTATCTGATTATAGTCAACCATGCCATTAGACCTATCAGAGCATCTGTGTTTGGATTGTTATCAGACTCTAGATGGTAATATAAATTGCCTAAGACAGTAACATTTTGAAAAAGGGCTTAATGATTGGATTCATAGTTTGAATAAAAGGACCTCTTGGATCAGGTAGTCTTTACTGAAGTATTCTGGAGAAGGTATGATGTATTGAAAAAGATAAATTTATAGCTCCACACCTATTAACTGATATGTGTGGCTTTCCCTGAGTATTCCTGATTATAAATAACAGCCATACCCCCTTCTGGGTTGCTTGTTCAATCTTGTTGTTAAAATTAATGCCCTCATTACGAGTTTGGCAGTCTTTTAGGAAGACCGCTGTGATGGCGGCTGCCAAGATACCGGCAGTGATGGTGGTATCCCAACCGCCGTACTACGAGTCACATACAGAAGGTACAAATCCGACACCGCCAGGCTGACCGAGATCAGGAGAGACGCGGTCCCACCACCAGCCCCGCCATGCTGACAACATCCCACCCTCCATATTGCGACCTACGAATCAGCACAGCAGTCATTGCACAGTGGAAAACCATTGTCGGTGCAAACCCCGCACTCAAATTATCACCAACACCAGAACCCAACACCACATTGGACAGTATGAATACACCACACGTGACACCCACCCACACTGATCACTATAAAACACCCCCCCACACAACCCAAAATCCTTTGCATCTACAACCATAGACAGAGAGTGAGGAGCTACAAACCCATCACCTACCAATTATACACCATAGGCACATATACACTTCACACGCAGCACACACCACACAACTGCACCATCAACACTATACACACACATCACAACTGCACACAAACACCACAACACACCAGCACACCAAACTAAGCAACCTCCACACCTACCAAGCCCCAAACACCCCACCCTTGCACACGACACCCTCCACCCAAAACCACATCATTACCATCATGTCCCTTCAAAAGCACCCATGATTCACAGATGAAGAGTTGAGGGTCATGGTGGATGAAATCATCAGAGTGGAGCCACAACTGTTGGAAGCACACGTCCAACAAACATCCAAAGCCAGGAAAAAGGAGTTATGGCGGAGGATATTTGATAGGGTCAACTCAGTAGGCACCCATCCACGCACAAGGGAGGACATCACGAAGAGGTAGAAAGACCTTAGGGGGAAGGTGTGTTCCATGGCTATCCGACACCAGATTGCCATCAACAAGACTGGTGGTGGACCCCCGCCTCCTCCCCAGAGTTCACATCGTGGGAGGAGAAGGTCTTGGGCATCATGCATCCAGAGGCCTGATTGGAATAATCGGAGAACTGGACTCTGATAAGCCAACAACAGTCCCATGGCACCAACGACTCCTGCACATCATGCGTCCCCACTACCCTATCACTCCCCAATTCACCCCATCTCACACTTTTGCCCCCACCCCCAATCATCTGTTGCTTCTCCCCTACAAGCTATGCCACCCAACTCCCACCATACCCACACAGTCCCTCCCTTGTGCATGGATGGCACTAACAAGGGCAAGGACCATAATGCATAACTCCCTACACATGAAAGATGCCATTCCCACCTCACAGTGGAACACCTGCATGTAAAACCATTGCACATGCTATACATACTGGATGTTTCAATCGCATACTACTGCTTGGCAATGACAGCAATGCTATACACTAACCACTACCCTCAATGGAACATGGAAAAAATGTCACAATTCATCTCCCACAGACAATGGCGGTCATTCTGACCCTGGCGGTCAAAGACCGCCAGGGCGGAGGACCGCGGGAGCACCGCCGACAGGCCGGCGGTGCTCCAATGGGGATTCCGACCGCGGCGGTAAAGCCGCGGTCGGACCGGCAACACTGGCGGGCTCCCGCCAGTGTACCGCCGCCCCATTGAATCCTCCAAGGCGGCGCAGCTTGCTGCTCCGCCGAGGGGACGCCGGGATCCGGATGGCGGTAGGGGGGGTCGCGGGGCCCCTGGGGGCCCCTGCAGTGCCCATGCCACTGGCATGGGCATTGCAGGGGCCCCCGTAAGAGGGCCCCTAAATGTATTTCACTGTCTGCTGCGCAGACAGTGAAATACGCGACGGGTGCAACTGCACCCGTCGCACAGCTTCCACTCCGCCGGCTCGATTCCGAGCCGGCTTCATCGTGGAAGCCTCTTTCCCGCTGGGCTGGCGGGCGGCCTGAAGGCGACCGCCCGCCAGCCCAGCGGGAAAGTCAGAATTACCGCCGCGGTCTTTCGACCGCGGAACGGTAACCTGACGGCGGGACTTTGGCGGGCGGCCTCCGCCGCCCGCCAAGGTCAGAATGAGGGCCAATGTCTGCAGTGCTGCATCTGTCATTGCCATCACTGGGAAGCCACTGTATGCATCAGACTATGAAACTAACAAGTACACCTCCACAATGTAACTCTCACCCTCTCCATCCACAGGTACCCCTGCCACTGCCACCCTGCAGAGGATGCCAGAGACAGCCAGCCCTCCCCAGGATGAAGGCCCTAGTGTATGTCTGGACTATGACGTCTTACCTGGCCCATCAGGGGCAACTGGTCAGTCCACCACCACGAGTCCCACCCTGCCCACATCTGAGTCCCCCAACCAAGTGTCAACAGCAGCACAAACAACCCCTCATCCCCAAACCTGTGTTCCAAGGACTGTACAATGAGTAGTGTGCCCCACACTTCAGAGATCAGGGTCAACCCCCACACCCAAGACGATGATGGTCCTGGTATAACTTGTAGTGGCCACACTGTGCCAGAGGCACAGGCACAGGGGGCCAGGGGCAGTAGGAGGGCACCTGTGGACCAAGGGATATGGCCCCCAGGGGACAAAACTGGCTAGTGGGCCATCTCCAAAGTCCTGGGAGCATACCAGTAATCCAGGACAAGATGGGTCAGATCCTCTTACCTTGCAGGAGAACCAGAGGCTGCAGAGATAATACCACCACAAGGCCATGCAGCAGTGGCAGTCTCACAATGCCACAATGGCCTATATTGCAGGGCTGCTGAAGGAACTTACTACCATCCTGCGTGCATTCTCCACCCACCAGAAGGCCCCTTTCACTAGCCACATACCAACTGAGCCATCCACTTCTGCAGCAGCTAGTGGACTGGAGGCCCTGTCAGACCACCATCACCCCTTCTTCTGTAGCTGAAGAACCCCCAAACAAATGAGGTTGTCCAGCCAGACATCCTGCAGGACCTGATGCCAAGACCAAACCCACTGCTAGGAAGTTAGCATTTTCTGAACATTCTACCTTGTGAACCAATGAGATACCCTGTTGACTGTCCACTGTCATGTCTCCATTTTCCCATGGCCCCTTGGATACTGGACCTGGACTACCTGCAGCTGGTCCCACTATTCTGATGATGTCATCCACCATGCCCCCACTCATCACCCATTGCACTAGTGAATCACAATAAACACCATTGAGCACAGCTACTGCTTACCTGTCTTTATTGATACAATTAAGATTTAGGCCCTCATTACAACCCTGGCGGTAAATCCCGCTTTCCGCCGTGCTGAAGACCACCAACATACCGTTGTGGCGGTGGAAATCCGCTACAGGTATTACGACTCACAGCTCGGAATCTGCCACAATGCAGACACCCACACAAGCCCGCCACACCAAAGGTCAGTGATAAACTGGTGATACCAAAGCCCACACCGTCACGCCAACAAGAATACGCCCACACTATCACGACCCATGAATCAACGCAGCAGTCTTTCAACCGCAGTAATTCACTGGTGGTACACACCACCGAGCTAAAAATACACACACATTTACAAAACACAACCACATTGGACAATTCAAAATACACACACCTGATACACATACACATACCACACCCAAACACCCAATCCAATATAAAGCACACACCCACATCACCCGCAAACCCATACAACCAAAAATTTGAAAGAAGGCCAGAGAGAGAGATTAGCGAACACAGCACCAGCATCCACAGACACAAAACACCATCACTTATACAACATCCACGCACTGCAAACAACACACACCAACACATCCCCTCACACATCACAACAGACAGCACCTCACACATCACCCACACCACATCATGGCACCTCAAAGACACTCCAGGTTTTCTGAGGAGGAGCTCAGTGTCATGGTGGAGGAAATCATCCGGGTAGAGCCACAGCTATTCGGATCACAGGTGCAGCAGACATCCATTGCTAGGAAGATGGAGCTATGGCAGAGAATCATCGACAGGGTCAACACAGTGGGACAGCATCCAAGAACACGGGATGACCTATGGGGGAAGGTACATTGCGTGGTATCCAGGCACCAGATTGCTGTGCAGAGGGCTGGCGGTGGACCCCCCACTTCTTACCCCACAACTAACAACATGGGAGGAGCAAGTCTTGGTGATCATGCATCCTGAGGGCCTCGCAGAAGTAGCAGGAGGACTGGACTCTGATAAGGCAAATCTTTACTACTATATCCCATCCTACCTGCATGCCGTCACATACTCCCACCCTCACACTCACACCCATCACCCCAACACCTCACAGATACCCCACTACCACAACCCACACATCCAAAAACCAAGCCCTGCATTTAACACCAATGCATGGACACCCATCACCAAAGCATGTCCAGTAGAGAGACTCACTCATGCCCAAAAATCACCACTCACACAAGGACCACAGCAATAATGCAAGCACAGGAGTAGAGGTTAACTCACCCACTGCACGGGATGGCACACACGGATACTAAGATTATGCATTCACACCCCAGGCCCTCATCACCAACAGACTCGACTACGGGAACGCCCTCTACTCAGGAACTACAAACAAGCTCCTGAGACGACTCCAACGCATCCAGAACGCCTCGGCCCGACTCATCCTCGATGTCCCCCGCCGCAGCCACATCACACTCCACCTGAGAGGCCTGCACTGGCTCCCCGTCAACAAAAGGATCACCTTCAAGCTCCTGATCCACGCACACAAAGCACTGCCCAACACCGGACCCACCTACCTCAACAACCGACTCAGCTTCCACACCCCACCCGAAGCCCCCGCTCAGCCAACCTCGCCCTCGCCACAGTCCCCCGCATCTGAAAAACCACCGCCGGCAGCAGATCCTTCTCCTACCTTGCCTCCAAGACCTGGAACACTCTCCCCACCATCCTACGACAGACCCAGGACCTGCTGACCTTCAGAAGGCTCCTCAAGACCTGGCTCTTCGACCAGTAGCACCCCCCCTCCCCAGCGCCTTGAGACCCTCGCGGGTATGTAGCGTGCTTTACAAATGCAGTGATTGATTGATTGATTGAACAGGACCCATACCCAACGTCACCGGACAGGAGGAGCAAGACATATCCAGTCCCCCCACAGAAGAGGCCCACAGTGATGACAGCAGCTCTGCACACCTGGATCTAGATGACCAGCCCGGCCCATCAGGGACCTTGGGACAGTCGGTTCCCCTGACACAGTCACAAACCACCACAGAGCCTCCCCCCTCAGGAAACACCACCACACACCCATCCAGCAGGCCCATCCCTCTGTCCCCAGGACACGTCAATCAGCAGTGTGTCCAACACTATAGAGAAACCAGGCAAACCCACCAACCCAAGAAAATCAGTGACCTGGGGTCAGTGGCAGTCGGCACACGGTTTAGGGGACAGAGGCACAGGATAACAGGGAAGCTGGGAGGACTGCTGTGCGACAGGGGGAGGACAGGCCCAGGGAACCGACACTCCACGAGGCACTCTCCAACATCATGGCAGCTTACCACCATTCCCAGAAGACCATGGGCACGGTACTGGCCAAGTTTCAGGAGACACAGTGGCTGCAGGAGGAACACTACCTGGGGATCAGGAAGGACTTGAAGTCAATTGACACCACCCTGGTCACCATTGCAGGGGTGCTGGAAGACCTTGTCAACACCATGAGGGACACAGTGGCACACCAACGGGCCCCTGACACTCGCCTGGACAATGAACAGCCCTCCACCTCCACCGGCGCTAGTGGACAGGAGGCACTGCCCCAGGACCAACAGGCCACCAGCACCCCACCCCCTGCAGAAGGAGAACCACCCCACAAATGGTCCCTGAGATCCAGGAACAAGACAGAGAACATTGCCAAGGCCCATGCCAGGAAATAAGACCCCCCCTGAAGGTCACCCTTATGTTCCACTTTGTCACCCTGTCCACCTTAACCTGCCATTGCTCCACTTCCTATGCCCCATTGGACAATGCACCTGTGATACAAATAGACTGGACCATGCCATGGACATTCCTCCACCATCGCCCCAGCCCATGTCACAAGCCCCTCCACTTATTTGCACAGAAATAAACACCCTTGAATCACAAAACAATCTGGAGTCAGTTTGTGCTTTCACAAATGTGTAATTGCAAAACTTCTGGAATATGGCAATGTCAATATACTTGTTCACATACCAATGTAACACAGCTGTAGGCCGGCAATAAACATAGCAGAGGGCACAAATTGGGACCCAGATCTGTGAAATGGAAAGGCAAAGTAACAAGTCAGGGTCCATACACAGAGTGAAAATGGCAGACTTATGCTAGCTCCAACAATAGTATGAGATGTGGGAAGCAGTTCAATCTTCTTACCTGTGTCTCACTGGAAATATTGCATGATGATGTTGTTTCGGTTGCCTACATCTTCTTCTTCTGCCTCCTCTTCTTCAGTGTCCACAGGCTCCACAGCTGCCACAAGTCCGCCATCAGGCCCATTCTCCTGCAGAAAAGGCACCTGGTGTCGCAAAGCCAGGTTGTGCAACATACAGCATGCCACGATTATCTGGCACACTTTCTTTGGTGAGTAGTATAGGGATTCACCTGTAAGATGGATGCACTGGAATCTTGCCTTCGGGAGGCCGAAGGTGCGTTCTATAATCCTCCTAGTACGCCCATGTGCCTCATTGTAGCGTTCCTCTGCCCTTGTTCTGGGATTCCTCACTGGGGTCAGTAGCCATGACAGGTTGGGGTAACCAGAGTCACCTGCAAATATGGAGGGACAACTGCTAGACATCCCCCAAACATTGGGGAATCTCCCATACCCAGACCCCAAATGAAACTGTGTGGGGACTTTAGGCTCACCTATTAGCCACACACGGTGCCTCTGGAGTTGCCACATCACATAAGGGACGCTGCTATTCCTCAAAATGTAAGCTTCATGCACTGAGCCAGGATACTTGGCATTCACATGGGAGATATACTGGTCTGCCACTATCTGCACATTCATTGAATGGGAGCTTTTCCGGTTTCTGTACACCTATTCATTCCTGCAGGGGGACATATGCCACATGTGTACCATCAATGGCACCAATGATGTTGGGGATATGTCCCAGGGCATAGACGTCAGCTTTCCCGCCATCTCATCACCTGCCCCAGCAGACGTGCTCTATGGAGGAGAACAGTGAGCAGAGGGTCATCCAACACTTAGGTATCACAATGTGTTATTTGCTAAAACGTTAGAAATTCGTAATGGGCAAATAGGTGTGACACAGTTTTTTTGCCTGCCATGTGGCCCCCTGAAATGGCGGCTACCTGACCTGTAAGGTGGGACAAGGGGAAATGAGGTAACTGCACTGGCATTGTACACCATCGCGGTAGGCGGTCGAAGACCGCGGCGCAATTCAGCATTGGTTAACATTGGGCCCTATGGGTCCCAGGATCCAATGACGATGTACGCCGGCGGTGACAGTACACACGGCCGCGGTCGTGGCCGCCATTTCTCTAACTGTTCCCTCACTTGATACCTGACCTTCAACTGGAACGGACCCACTCTGCAAGTGCTGCTGTGACCTGTGTCTGGAAGCCACGATTGCTACAGTGTCTGGGGAAAGGGCCCCTGCCTTCACTTCAGAGGAGTTGGAGAAACTGGTGGATGAGGTCCTACCCAGTACACGCAACTATACGGTCCTTCAGACAAACAGGTGAGTACACTGTGAGCATGATGGATGGCACATGATTGTATGGAGTGTAGTGGATGGAAAAGGGTGGGGAGGGGGACAGGCCAGCATATCAGGATAGTGTGTGTGTATGTATGTCTGGCCCAGGGTGGGAGGTGTTTAGGCAATGTGTGAGATGAAATGTACGGGATAGTAACATTAATTCTAACTTCACTTTTCCTCTAGGACAGCGCCCACCAGAAGAAGGGTATTTGGCGTGCCATCGCCAAGGACGTCCGGACCCTGGGGGTCTACCATAGACGGAGCACCCACTGCCGGAAAAGATGAGAGGACCTGCGCCGCTCAAGGAAGAAGACGGCGGAAGCCCAACTGGGGATGGCCTCCCAACGTGGAAGGGGTGCCCGTCGCACCATGACCCCCCTGATGTACTGGATCCTGGCGGTTGCCTATCTGGAGTTGGATGGGCGCTTGAGGGCATCACAGCAGCCACAAGGGGGTGAGTACACTCTCATTCAGCTGACTCTGCACACTGTACGAGGTGTCTGGCTGGGGGAAGTGGGCTGTGGGTTCCCCTAGGCCAGGGCGAACTTGGTAGGGTAGGTCCCTTGTTAGGCAGGCTCTGTGGCACCCCGACCCCACTACTGATAATAGCCATCTACACCTAGTCATGCTCCTGTGGGTTTCAGGTGTGCAGTAATTGGGCTTAGGCATCGTCCCCCATGGGCATGTGACTTTCCTAACAACTGTTAGTGCATGGCTTAGTGCATAGGGCTGCTCCCTGTGTGTTGTGTCCGCCAACAGTAGTGGTGTTGCATGCACTGAACATGTGTTTCTTCTGTCTTCCCCCCTTTTTGTTTTGTCACCCTGTTCTTGCGTGCATTAGCATCATCTGGCGGAGGAGCAGTGGCACCGGAGCAGGAGGGAGCTGCATCCCACATGCCCCTGGAGGGTGAAGTAACAGAGTCTGAAGGTACCAGTGGGATGGAGGGCGAGGGAAGCTCCATGACCGGGCCAAGAGCATACACCAGCGACAGTGACTCCTCCTCTGATGTGAGCTCCCTTGCGGTGGCGGGCACCTTTGTGCCCAACGCATCAACAGGTACAACCGCCATCCCCCCTACCAGCACCGCCCTCCCAGCAGCCCCTCAGCGTGTGTCCCGTGCCCGCTAACCCAGGAGGGTGGGCATCTCCTTCGCCCCAGGCACCTCAGCCCTTACCCCAGTCAGCCCTGCTGCCCTCAGTGAGGAGGCTATTGACCTCCTGAGATCCCTCACTGTTGGGCAATCTACCATTTTGAATGCCATCCAGGGTGTTGAGAGGCATTTGCAACAAACAAATGCATACCTGGAGGGCATTCATTCTGGGTGGGCGGCCCAATAGAGAGCGTTTCAGGCTCTGGCTTCAGCACTGATGGCAGCCATTGTCCCTGTGTCCAGCCTCCCCCATCCAAGTTCGTCCACCCAGACCCAATCCCCTGTACCTCTACCTATCCCAAGCACACAATCAGACCCGCATGCACACTCATCAACACACAAGAGTGGACATGGCAAACATAAGCACCACACATCCCACAGGCACTCACACAAGCACCATACCCATGTAGACACAGCAACATTCACTGCCTCCACTGTGTCCCCCTCCTCCACGTCCTCTTCCTCCCTCCCTGTCTCATCTCCACTCACACCTGCATGCACTACATCCTGAGCCACTACACCCATCACCACACACCGCTCACGTGCAATCACCACCCCCACTACCATTCACACATCCCCAGTGTCCTCTCCCAGTGTGTCTGTGAGCCCTCCTCCCAAACTACAGAACGCAGGTACACACCCACCCAACAGCCATCCTCCTCACAAAGGCCTCCGGCCCATGCACCTTCACCCAAATTCAGCAAACGTACACCTCCTACAACCACTACCTCTTTCTCCACTCCCAAACCCCCCCCATCTTCCCGTCCCAGTGCATCTAAAAAACTTTTCCTGGCTAACTTTGACCTCTTCCCTTCACCTCCCCCCACCGGCCTTCCCCTAGGGCCAGGCTTTCCAGGTCCCAGCCCAGCACCTCAGCCATCAAATCCCCAGGCACAGTGGTGCCACCAACTGTGGTCTAATAGAGTGCACCACCCATCAGGGCTGCCAGTGTGCCACCTAGCGAGGCCAAGGACATTCCGCCACCTGTCAAGGTGAAGAAGGTGCCCACATCCTGGAGGGAGAAGCCGCACCTACCAGCCAGCAAGGGCTGCTCCTCCAGACCAAAAGGGGACAGTGGCAAGACACCAGCAGCAACATCAAAGGCGGGGAAGGGACACAAGCCGAAGAGCAGGTCAGGACAGTGTACGGTGGCTCCGACTGAGGGAATAGTCACCCCTTCTGTCAACCACTACACCAACCTGTATGCGGTGGACACCGCCACCTGCACCGCCACCAGCACCGCCACCTGCACCACCACCAGCACCGCCACCTCCACCGCCACCAGCACTGCCACCTGCACGTCTGCTGCCTCAGCAACAGTCCCCAGCATCATCCCCAGTGGGCAGCCATCTGAAGCTACAGGAGACGTCCTGCTGTGTCCCTCAACAGGTGCAGACACATGCACCACCGCCAGCACCTCTGCCACAGTACCGCCACCAGGCCCGCGACATGCTCAGACAGTGCCATCACAGCTGACATGGCTATCATCCCTAGTGGGCAGACGTCCGAGGCTGGAGGAGACTTCCTGGACCCTGCCCAGCTGCCATGAGGCATGACTTTCATCACTATTTGCACCTGCAGGTGGCAGGCGAAGCCGCAGCAGGGTGGGGTATGTCTCTGCCTCCATGGCATATTGGCATATCATGCTACCTGTTCCTAGGCAATCGCGTGGCACACACACCCATGTGAGGTAATGGGACCAGCCACACTGCATGTGAAGCACTCTGGGCACCAAGCCCCCTCCAGAAGCAGTGGAGATTCACATCCACTACCTCAGTCCTTTGCAGGATGAAGCACTCTGGGCACCAAGCACCCTCCAGAACCAGTGGAGACTGTTATCCACATGAGAGACTGTGGCTTTGCACTCCCCAGGATATAGCAGTGGGCAAACCACCCACTGAAGAAACTTGAGAGACTGTGGCTTTGCACTCCCCAGGATACCGAAGTGGGCAAACCACCCACTGAAGAGACTTGAGAGACTGTGGCTTTGCACTCCCCAGGATAGAGCAGTGGGCAAACCACTCACTGAAGAGACTTGAGAGACTGTAGCTTTGCACTCCCCAGGATACAGCAGTGAGCAAACCACCCACTGAAGAGACTTGAGAGACTTTGGCTTTGCACTCCCCAGGATACAGCAGTGGGCAAACCACCCACTGAAGAGACTTGAGAGACTGTGGCTTTGCACTCGACAGGATACAGCAGTGGGCATAGAGCCCTCTCGTGCAGCAGTGGCATCATGCCTTCATCCAGCTGAGGTGACCCCCCTCCCTCTCCCCTTGAGGTGCCTGTTTCATTTCGATCTGATGCCACTGCAGTGTTCTCTCCGTTTCGAGTCAGGTATCTTGTGTGGGCTTCGCCCATGCATTTTGGGACCACTGGTCCACGGACAATGATTGGAACACTATCCGGACTTGTGTAGTTGGTGTACATATTTGTATATACTGATTTTTGAAATTGCACTATCAGATTTTTATTGATTACACTTGTTACAATAATTTCCTTTTGTCCTTGCATACTTCCAGGGGGTGAGGTGGTGTATATGTGATGTTGCTGCATGTATTTGTGTGTATGGTGTTGTGGGTGAGGGTGGGGGTGGGGGTATTGCATGTTGCATGTGTGTGTCACTCTCTTTTCCCTCCCAACCTCCCCTGTGTTGTAGGTGCAGTACTCACTGTGGTCGTCAACAGCGTCTGTCCTGATCCTGATACAGAAGGAGGAAGAGCAGCATCGGCAGGACGTGTAGTTCAGGCTCCATGGCATCCTGGTTCCTCATTGGGTGTCGAGAGGTGAGTGGTTTCACTTCTGTGTACTGTTTCCACCGTGCTTTTGATAGTGTTGGTTCCGCCCCGGAAAAGGTGGTAGATAGGTGTTTTGTAATACAGTGGCTGTTACCACCCCAGTGTTTTTTTCTACTGCTGTGGCGGTCAGAGTGTTAAAGTGCCCGTCTATGTTGGCGGTTTCCACCATGGTCATGATTCCATTTTTTTCCTGCCGCCTGTTGGCAGTATTACCGCTGCTTTAACACCAACCACCAGGGTTGTTATGAGGGCCGTAGTGTTGTACAATATGTCATTACAGATAACTCGTTGACCATTGAAAGTCTGGAAGATGGACAGAAGGGGGAGTAATGTGCAGGGAGTACGTCAGTAGAATAGACAAGTTCTGAAATCTTGTGTCAAGCGAGCCACCAGTCAAGTCAGGAATCAAAGTAGCACCACCCAACAGACCTGCAAGTAGACCAAGACAGGGACAACCATCACAATAGGAGTCAATGTTGCACACTCAACACACATGCAATATAATGTCAAGCTCTCTAGTGCGAATAGGTAAGTGGAATGTTAACACATATTACAATGGCACACCCACATTTTACAGACATGCCTTCACAGTGGTCCATCCCTCACAGCTGGCTTTACTCCAAAAAGGCAAGTTCCACTGTCAGTAAAAGTTGTGTTCCATAATTGTCCATTGTGTACAGTGAGGATAGGTAGCAATACTGATAACAGCAATACGTTTGGCAGTCCAATTGCTGTTGACATAGCAGTACAAGGAACATACAACATGCCCAAGTCATTGCAGATGTGATGCTAGACTTCAACATAGTAAAAATAGCTCTGACATCAGAACAGTAACAACTCCCCTGATGGTCAACATGTTTTCTCCCAAACCCACACAGTGGGATAGCGGCACTTGACACCTCCACTGATGGCACATCAGGTGTAGCAATGTCACAAGGCAGACAGCAGTACAGTTCACATACAACTTAATTAACACATATCATTTCATTGCAAGTATTGTTGTTCTAGTGTCAGCTGCATCCTCATCATCTACCTCCTCATCACCATCTATGTCACCAGCATCAGCCACTGGTCCAGCCGCCACATCTTCAACATCCAGATATGGGATGTGACATCTCAGGGCTAGATTGTGTAGCATGCAGCAGGCAACACCCATCTGGCAGACCTTTAGTAGTCTGAATAGCAGGGAATCTCCAAAGATATGTAGACACCAAAATATGGCTTTCAGTAGCCAAAAGGTCCTCTCAAAGACACGCCTCATCCTGCGCTGGGCCTCATTGAAACAGTGTTCCCCATCTGTGGTCGGGTATCTCACTGGTGTCAGCACCCACAGTAGGTTAGGGTAGCCAGAGTCACCTGTGTGCACAAAGGGTGGACCCACCACAATACCGGTAGAGACAGAGGGCAGAATGTGAAGAGAGATGAGATAACACATGCACACATACAATTGGATACAGACCAATGAGCCAGGTCCTCTCTCTCTGTAGATGTGCCATAATGTGTGGGACATTGCTGTTCCTCAGAATGTAGGAATCATGCACAGAACCAGGAAAATTGGCAATCACTTGGGAGATATACTGGTCAGTGAGACACACCACTTGGACATTTATGGAGTAAACGTTTTTCCTGTTCCTGTACACTTGTTCAGTGGCCCTGGGGGGAACCAAAGCAATGTAGGTGCCATCTTTGGCCCCATCATATGAGGGATATGTGCCATATCATAGAAGTCAGCTTAAACATTGAGCAAATCCGCACATTGGAAGAACCTGATGTAGCTGTCCAGATGTTTGAGTAAAGCACACAGTACATCCTTCAACACAGGATTGAATATGAGCTGGCTGTGAAATCCCTGCTGTGAAGCCCACTGTAATCTGGAACGAGCCTGAAGCAAGGAAGTGTAGCACAGACAACACCTGTACTGTTAGAGAGATGGCATAGGGATTAAGTATGGCAGTCAAGAGATCTGGCTTCTACTGGGTACACAGTTCCATGATGGTCTGACGGTTCAGACAATAGGTCTGTATGATGTGTCTTTCTTCCACGGTAGCAAAATCGACAAGGGTCCATGACACACAGGTACATGGCTCATTCTCACCATTGGACGGAATTTAGGAATAAGAAAGAGGAATAGCCATATGTTGATGTTGACAGTTCATAAGTCACAGAACACTATGAATTCTAGCACACAAAGAACTGTGGACATAACGCTGAACTACACTGAATCTATTTGGCCATATAGACTGACTATGTATGCCATCATTGATGACAGTTGCAACTACAGACAGATAGCTTGGCACACACAATACATCTGACACTTCCATGTAACACACCCTATTCCCACAGGTAATAAGGTATATGTGAAATTTGAACATATAGATGTGGTTACCAGGTCTACAAGCCAGCAAGTGACTGCACATGTCCTGTCATAGTTATCTATCCATCCAACTGCACTATCCATGAATGTCAAATGTGTGAATGATGCTTTGATGTGTAAACATAGTTAATCTCTGCACATGTCACTAAAATCATACATGACACACTTATCATTCACCTACAATACTCTACAGACATGTAAAATTGCAGCCCCCTGTCCTGCAAGCACAGGACAGATGGAAGTGACCTGATTCTGCCGGTGTTAGTCATCATGGCGGTCGGCGGTCTCAAGCACTGTGCAACTCCTCATTGGCTAACATTGTAGCCAAAGGATACTGGGGCCAATGATGATCACTGCCAGTGGTAACGGTCATGTACGCGGCGGATGTGACCGCCATTTTTTATTGCATAGCTCACTTGCCTCCCGACACTCATGCAAGCAAGACCTCCACTGCGTGAGCTGCTGTGTTCTGTCTCTGGAATCCATTACACAATGTCCTGTAGGATTTAGGGCTCCTGCCTTTATCCAGGAGGGGCTGGAGAAGTTAGTCAACGGAGTCCTACCCCTGTATGGACAGTTCTATGGGGCAGCAGGGCAGCAGGTGAGTCAAATGTTCCTGTCTGATAGTTATGTGTGTGGATTTGAAAGGCATTAGGACAATGCACAAGGAGTGGATTCTTGCAAATGGTGCATAAGAGCCGTTTGTGCACATTTGTGTTGTCATGAGATGTGTCTGATGTGTGAAGTCCACTGCTGTTGCTGTAATGCCACTCTACATGACTTTCTCCTTCTGTCTGTGTCACCCATGCAGGTCAGTGCCCATCAGAAGAAGGGGATTTGGCATGCCATTGCCAAGCAAGTGCAGACCTTGCTTGTTCATGCCCGGCAGAGTACCCACTGCCAAAAGTGGTGGGAGGACCTGAGACTCTGGGCCTGTAAGATGGCTTAGGCCCAGCTGGGGACATCCCTCCCAACGAGGGAGGGGTGCCCATTGGACCCTGACCCCCCTATGGCCTATATTTTGGCAGTGGCCTACCCTGAGGTGGATGGGTGATTGATGGCAGCACAACAGCCATAAGGAGTTAAGTTCAAACTCGCACTTGTAAGATGTAGTGTAAATCATTGGTAGTTGCTCATTGGCTATGGGCATGACCCACCCTGTCAGTATTTATCTCGATTATGTGTGCCAATACCATGCAGATAGTGACCCATGAGGGGACTTACTCCCATGTTTGAGTGTGTCTGGACACATTACACATCTTTTGAGTGACCAGCTCCTTCCATCAACATTAGTATACTTGAGGTATCAGGGCATTGCCAACAGTGATAGTCTGCAACTATGACAGGAAATTGGTGCGTTCTCAATCAGCTGCCTCATACCATAGGTGTAGATGGCTGCAAAGGGCCAAGATCTTACTGGCCATAACGTTAATGGATTTGTTGGCATGCTACCTTGCCATGCAGGAATCTTTTGAGTAAGGAGTACAGGGTATGTCTATGTAACTGAACATGGTAGTGTGGCAAGTACTGTGCTACTGTGGATTTTATGACCCTTCATCAAGTCAAACAGTGCCAATGTTTCCACATTACTAGATTTTCACTGAATAGCTTCTGTTTCCCCTATGACTTCACCCAGACGAGCATGTCAATATAAAGGGATGCAATGCCATGGCATAATAGGAGAATTGGAGGTTGTTACTCTGTGTGAATGATGGGTAGGTATTGACCCATTGCACCCTTTCGATCCCTCCAAGCCAAACTCCCTCTCATCCTCTGTCTTTATGAGCATCAGCATCATCAAGCAAAGGAGAAGGGGCACCAGTGAGTGGGGCAAATGTAGCCTATGGTACCCAAGAGGCTGAGACCAGCGAAATCGAGTAGACCAGTGGGATGGAGGGTGAGAGTAGTGCCACAGGGGAGACCGGATCTAAAACATCCTCTTCGGATTCCTCCCCCGATGGACGCCACCCCCCTTACCAGCACCGCCCTCCCTGTAGCTCCCCACCCAGTTGCCTGTGCCTGCCAGCTTACCCAGGAGGATGGTGTCTCCTTCGCTGCAGGTACCTCTGCCCCAGTCAGTCCTGCTGCCCTCAATGAGGATGCTATTGACCTCCTGAGGTCCATCTCTGTGGGACAGTCAACCATAGTGAATGCCATACAGGGACTGGTATCACAGATGCAACAGACAAATGCCTACCTGGAAGGCATTCATGGTGCCCTGAGAGGCCTGCAGAGATCCTTTCAGGCTTTGGCCCCCTCGTTGATGGCAGCCAGTGTCCCTTCATCTTCCGTCCCCACTCCAGCTACCTGTGTCCAATCCCACACCCGTCTCCCCACACCCATCCAGATCACACAGTCAGACCACCATTCATCTACCTCAACAGACATGGTTTGCAAAGACAAACTCAGACACCACAAGTCACACCACCACCATGCAGAAAGGCAACAGACACATTCAGACACAACATCATCTACACCCTACACAGACTCCCCCACCACCTCCTCCCTCACAGACACTACACTGCTCAAACCTGCTATCAACACTCCCAGATCCAGCCGCCAGTCCCCTCATGCCCACCATCACCACAATAGCAGACCCCCATACACCACATGCGCACTCACAATGGCTACCAACACCCCCACATGCAGCACATCCACCTTACCTGCAGACACCACCCCAACAGACACACACATCCCCCCTGGTATCTCCCTGCATCTCTTCCCCCCTACTCCTAGTACACTCAAACACCCACACTCACCAAACAAACAGACACCCAGCACACACATGGCATCCACCCACGCACCAGCAACTAAGACACTTACACGTACACACCTCTCAAGCACTCCCTTTCCCTCCACTCCCAAATGTTTCTCCCATGACCGCCCTTGTGTCCCTAAAAAAAGATTCCTCTATTAGTTTGCCGTATTCCCTCCCACTGACCCAGGCCTTATTCCCCGCAAGTGTCCTGCTACGCGCCCCAAACACAATCCTCAACCTCACAGTCGTCCCATGGCACCCCTGTACTGTCCAAGCCCCTCCTACAGCAAATACTTTGACCTCAACAAAAACGAGGGTCACTCCTCCCAACCCCAAAACCAAGGGCCATCCCCCAAAGTCGAAGTCTTAGGGCAAACTCCCCCCTCCAAACCAAAGATCCCCCCTCCTAAACCCAAGCCCCCACCTCGGCCCTCAATCACCCCTGAGGTGCCTGCCATGTGGAGGCCACTTTGCAGCAAGGAGTCAAGTTGGGCTCAGAGACATTGCACAGTGTGTCTGGGGCACTGTGAACAATTGGACTGGCCAGTAGGCCCATTTTGTATATAGTTTTTTTAACATTATTTTATACATATTTATTATATCTGCACCACTTAACCATTGATGTTGAGGGTTACAAACTTGTCTTGCCTTTTCTTCCACGTGTATGTATTATATATGTGCGATTTGGTGTGTATCTTCTGTGTATGTGATGTGTTTGTGTAGCAGCATGAGTTGTGTGGGTGAGTTGCGCTATGGACTGTGTTGTGTTGGTGTTGTGTGGCATTGTGTAGTAGTGGTGTGTGTATTGTGTGTGGGTGTGTGTATGTAGATGTGTTGGTACAGGTGTATGTGTGTGGCCGTGGTTAGCTGTGCCAGAGTTGTGTGTGGGTGTGTACTGATCGTCTTCCCTCCAGAGAGTGGTAGGTGGGTATACTTATGGTGGTTGTCTTTGTCACTGTTGCTGGTTCTGGAGTTATATGTCTAGCAGGAGCAGTGGAAAGACTTCAAGTTCAGGTTCTATGGCGGCTGAGGGGATGTCTGTGTTCCCGAAGGTGAATGTCTCCTCTTATGTTGTGCGTTTCCGCCAGGCTTTTCATGGCTCCGAGACCACCCCCGGAAATAGTGGCAGTGTGCAACATCGTAATATGGTCTCCGCCAGCTTGAAGATGCCTGCCGTCGGCCACGGTGGTCAATCCACACTGGCAGTACTGACAGTGTATTGGCTGTGTTCGGTTGGGAACAACACCATGCTCATAATATGGGGGTCTGCTCTGTTGGGCCGCCGGTGGTGCAGCCTCCATCACCACCATGGTGGTCCTAGGACCGTCAAACTCGTATTGATCACCTAAGTATTTAGAAGGGAGGACTAGAGTACAATCAGAGCCTGAGCATTCTTTCAATCAGGTTTTCCTTACAAAACTGAAATCTGGGTTTCAAGAGCTAATGAGTAGTTCAAATTAAATTCTTATTTTTAACCAGTGATCAGGCATTCAGTAAAGGCATTTGACTAAATTATTCACACTATATTAATTTCCTTCACCTTGCTCAGTTCAGCCAGTAATAGTCTCACTGTCTCACCTGGCTATCAGGTTTCTGCATTTAAATCCATAATACCTACAGAGCCAGTTAGAGATATTAGAATCAGTGGTTAGCTCTAGATTTTTACATTGAATCCTGGACTTACCGCAAACATTTCTGATAGCCACAAGTTCATCGTTAGTCTAGGCGAGGCGTTGTGAGTGTCTGATAAAAATAAGTCAGGGGATCCTGGTGCATGGTGCAGTCTGTGCATGGACAGGCCCATACAGGATTGCCTCTAGCACAACATGCCTATGCAGTGTGCATGCACTGAACCAAGATTGAAAAACCTGCCATGCAAAGGTGACATAGCTTTATTATGCAACACAAAGTGTCTGTCAAATTGAAAGCAATGGGAGATGAAAAAGCCTAACTGGAGTTCAGCACTCCTATTCAACACAGAGAGGACCCCCTCAGTGTTGAGCTACTGTCAAAATGAAATATAACGAACTAAAATGTGAGAAAGTGTCCATAATGCAAAGGCATAAAATTAAAATAATGGAATTAGTGCACTTTCCAAGGTAGCATCCACGTACAAAGGAAGCCAGGCACCTCCATGAATGCAGAGCAGCCACTATGCTGGGAATACAAAGAAATGAAACAAGGGCCTGTGGTATCCAACCATCAAATATTCAGAGTTTCTGGTAGTAAACAAAAGCCCCCCCAAAAAGGCTGTTGGCTGTGCGTACGGGCTGACCCAAGATTTAAATAATCCGCCATCTAAAGGGGGCATGGCTTCATTGTGCAGTGGAACAAAGCATTTGTCAAATTAAAAGCAATGGGAAATAAAAGCCTAACCAGAGTGCAGCGCTCCTACTCACATCAGCGATAAGATACTGATAAATAAAGTATAACTAAATAAATTGTGAGCAAATGGCCCTAAGGCCATAACACAATATTAAAATAATAGAAGTGGTGGACTTCCAAGATGGCACCTAAGTAAAAATGGAGCGAGGCCTCTCTATGAAAGAAGACCAGTAGATAGGCTGGGAATACAAGGAAATTAAACAGGGGCCAATGGCTTCCAATCATCAAATTATCAGAGCATCTAGCAGTAAATAGAAGCCTCCGTTAAAGAGACTGGTGACCGTTGAGGGGAATAAAAAAAAAAAGCCTTAACTTTTCAGAGTTTCCAGTCTTTTGGTTACTTTTAAGGCTCCCATGAACTCTGGGACGGCTCCCGGGCCAGGCCTCACTCCAGCACAGCCTACCAGCTGGGTCTGGTCGAATCCCTGTTCCAAATGATACTGGTTAGCTGGGGACTTCATGAAAAAGACATTTTGAATATTTGTGTGTCTCTGTAGCTGCACAGCAGATTAGCCAACTGACCACTTCTTAGTCTTTGGTACAAGTAGGAGCAGGCCCACCACTTCAAGTCTCCACGTAGGTCTCAAACAGTTTAAATTATTTTCTGTTGGGCAAGAGAGTACTCTGATGAACTGTGTGTGAGGTGTTGGGTGAGGTGCCAGCTTTGTAGGTTTAACTAGCCAGCAGGTGGAGGTGACTCCTGGCCACTCCCTAACCAATGTGGGAGAAGCTTCAATGGGCAACCCTTCCCACTTTTGCAGCACATCTTGTTTGTCATATTGCACGCTATCTTATAATACATTATTCTGAGGCAAATCCAACATGGTGGAATCTTTTTGCTCCTAAAGGAAGTTTTTGTGCAAGCTAGGGAGTGTTAAGGGACTGTAGTTTATCCCAATCCAAAGTTAACAAACATATATTTATTTATCTGAACAGTAGTGCCCTCACAATTAGAAGTGTTTTTGAGCTAGCCACTGGAGGGTACATGCCAGCATTAAATTCTTGCCTGTACCACTTTTAAATACTAGGCATCGTACCTTGTGGGTTACAAGATCTACATAGGGGTGACTTATTTCATGCCCAAAAGTAGTGTTCTTTTGTGTCAAAAGGTTTATTCTGACACGGTTTAAAGCTGTGGAAATCAGGCTACATGGTTAGACCTGAAGCAGTGTTACAGTATCACAATAAGGGCTGGTGTCTCCCAGTGACATCTAACATTCCATGCCATTGGTGTATTTTCCTCACCATAAAGCTAAATATGTCAGATGGGGATTAGTAAATGTGTGCATGTTTTAGGGGTCAGAGTACGTACGCGGGCCTGGACAGTATTGCATTATGTGTAGAGTTCAAAAACCAGCAAAGCCTGTCAGCAAAAAATAGGACTGACCTTTTGCGTCCAGTAAAACGATTACAATTGAATGCTTGACATAGGTGCCAATGTGTCAAAGAAAAGCATTGAATAAGTAATCCCATTTGCTGAAGTTGTTCTTTCAGGTTTGGATATTCAAGAGTTTGCACTGTAATTTGTTGTGTGTCCTGCTAAACAGACTTCATATCTAAAATAGGTTGCCTAATACCATGGTGCAGCCCTTGCCCTCATAAATCAACTGACTTAAAATTTTGAAAGGTCACTGGGTAGAGATCAGGTGTTGTCAAAAATTAAAACCTACAACACAGTCTGCTTTCTACATTTAGTGCTCATGGGCACCCATGTCTGGTTATGTCTATGATAGGCTAATAAACATGGGAAGCATAAAATATATTTCTCCATGTACGTCCAACAATGTGTAATTTGAATGTTTGCCTCATACATTCAGTTGAAAAGCCATTAATCTCAGCAGCTCCATTCATAATAAAATAGAGAATAAAATGGTATATCGGCTGTGGTTGTGGATATACTATGATTTAAAAAAAAGAAAGTTTGTAGAATACGACCCAGGAACTCCAATTTATAAAACAGACACTATTCATTTCAATAAAATCTGATGTTTTGAGAGGTAATTTAAAATGAATCCTGCCTATAAGTATATAAAGTAAAAAATGCACAGCTTGGGCTGCATTCGATATAGGATGAATTGTCCCACCCGCTTACCTTGATGTGCAGGGTGTAGACTTTGACTGAAGTTGCGAAATTACATCAGCAGTCTGACCAGCACATTTACAAAACGCTGACTGGCTGTTCAAAACCACCGGTCTGCCTTACAAAAACATTGAGGCTCTACATCACTTTAAAGAAGGGCAGAAATCCTCTCGCGGGGGTACAGTGCAATACTAGAGATCTCATCTTATCCAATTTATCAATTACTTAGGGGGTCATTACGACCCTGGCGGATGGTGGAGAAGCGGCGGTAAGACAGCCAACAGGCTAGCGGTCACATTTTTGCAATTATGACCATGGCGGTTACCACCATGGTCATCCGCCGCTTCTCCGTTTCGCCCGCCAGGGCGGAGATGACCACTGGGCTGGAGACCTGGGTCTCCAGCCCGGTGGTCGTCACTATACCGCCGGAGGTATTTGGACCCGGCTGACCGCCATGGATTTCATGTGGTTTGGAACCACCATAAAATTCATGGTGGTAAGCACTATCAGTGCCAGGGAATTCCTTCCCTGGCACTGATAGGGGTCTCCCCATCCCCCAACCCCACCCGACCCCCTCCCCTACACCCCCCACCACCCCTGCCACCCCCCAAAGGTGGCAGGACCCCCCCTCCCCACCCCGACCCCCAACATCACATCACTCATTCACACAAGACACGCACGCAGGCACCACCAAAACACATAAATGCACACACACCGACATACATGCCAACATCCACACACACAGTCAGACATGCACACCCACATACACGCACACAACCATACAGACATACCTACAGACATACACTCACTCATTCCCAAACTCACAACACCCCCGCAAGCATACAGGCACTCACACCCCCCACCACATACACACACGCACACCCCCATGCACGCACACCACACACAACACCCCCCTCCCCTAACGGACGATCGACTTACTCCGGGAGGGGACAGGATCCATGGGGGCTGGTCTGCCGACACCACACCATCAACAGAACACCGCCACGCCGAATCACAGGACGTGATTCGGTGGGCGGTGTTCTGTTGATGTGACGATGGAGGTGGAGCAACCTCCACTTCCCCGCCGACTGCCAGTATGGCTGTTGGCGGCTCTCCGTACGAAAAAGGACGGAGAGCTGCCAACAGTCATAATACGCTGAGCAGAAAACCTCCATCACTGGCGGTCTTCAGCATGGCGGTCCCTCTGCGGTCTTGGCAAAAGACCGCCGAGGTCAAAATTACCCCCTCAGTGTTTGTTTTATGAACTGCTGTTCCTTGGCAGTAATGCTACATGTGAATTTCAAAAGTCTTACCTAGCATTACATAGTTTAAAGACCTCCAGGCCTGATTAACAAATGAGATTTAAGTTTGCCTTTCCCAGCATAAGACTACCTAAAACCTTTAACACTGCCATTCCTGGCATAAGACAGCCTTAAAACTCTCTCAATCAAAGAAAAATATATATAGAAAAGGCTTTTTTTCCAGCTGTATAACAATACCAAAAATATTGTAAGGCAGGAAAACATCCTTCACAATTCAGGTTGCTATTTATTACATTCGTATTATAGTTGATAAAAAGTGTTAACGTATTGTAGTTGATAAAAAGTGTTCACTTTAAGTTATTAAATGATTGTTTATTTTATTAGTTAATTAAAACCATAAAAGTAATCCTTCTACATAAAAAGTTAACAAAACCGTGCTCATGCATTAAAACATATAAATTACATAAAATTTTCAATAACTGAGAGAAAGTATATTTCACAAAGAGAAAGAATCCCTACTTGACTCCGGGTTCTATTACAGTGCTTCATAGTGGTCTGGCTGTGTGGCAAATATTACCAAAATACCTTTCTATCTTTGTAGTTTTTACACAAAGTAGGTGGATTATTAACCCTATTTGCGCCCTCGCTATCACAGGCTTCTTTCAGCAGACGTTATTTTACCGGAGTAAATTTCCAAAAATTTAACCAATCTAATACTCAATATGGTTGAATGCTTCAAATAGTGCTTGTCTGCAGGATCTAATCCCTAGGCCGTTTATTTCTTTTTTCAGTAAACGTTTTCTGTCTTCAGCCAGTGCCGGGCAAATGCAGACCACATGCATCAGGTTTTCTACCGCCAGATGACAAAGGCGGCACTCCTGTGCCCTCACTCGTGGCCCTTTCTTCCAAATTGGGAGGAAGTCTGGCGTTGGGACATCGCCCAGCCTAAACCTTAAAAAGCATTGCTTAATTTTCCGTGAGTAGGGGGCGGCCAAGAGTGTAGATTCTTTTAGAGTTTTATACGAATTAAGGGTCAGCCAGCCATGCGACCTTTTGATCAGAGCCTCTTTGTCTTGTAACCAGCTCAGCAGTTCCTTAAAGGAAAACGAGTTGCAATACAAAATAAAAAATGAAACCATTTGGTTTAGTTTTTTCACAGTAGGCAGTAGTCCATTGGACCACTGCCTGCTCTGAAAAAATATTTTTTTCCCATTCTCAAAGGGGAAGGGGTCCCATGGGGACCCCTTCCCTTTTGCAAATGAGTTAGCACCCACTTCAAGTGCAAAGCAAAGCAATTCTGCATCGCGGTGCGAGTCGCAAATCAGAAGGGAACTCCCCTTCCTATTTGTGAGTCGCATTCCCATTTTGCGAGTCGGTACCGACTCGCAAAATGGGAATGTGCATCCCGATGGCCATTTTGCATGGTGCAAACTGCGATTTTCACAGTTTGCGCCATGCAAAACGGTTCGTACATCTGGCCCCTAGATTCAAGAGGCTTACACTCCTTTCCAGATACCTTTTGTAGTTTCCGTTGCCTCTTCCAGGGTGATTTCCTGCCAGGCTAG
The DNA here is from genome assembly GCF_031143425.1 of Pleurodeles waltl. NCBI lineage: Eukaryota > Metazoa > Chordata > Amphibia > Caudata > Salamandridae > Pleurodeles > Pleurodeles waltl. Next base: position 847,646,418 of record NC_090436.1, read on the forward strand.
GTTGGCTAGAGACCCTTCTTGGGCGCAGCTCAGTTTGTAACAGCATTTGATGAAGACTGCCGGGCGAGCCAGCGACTGTTTAACCAACATGAATTCTAGTCTGGCCTGGGCAGTGGGAGCATGCCTTGGTAGCCGAAAGACACACTTGTACGTCTTTATCATAAGCTTCTCCAAAAGAGTTCCCTCCATACCCCTCATTATTTCTGCCCCATACAAGAGAGTTGGCAATAGTTTGGCTCTCATTATGGCTGTTAAGGGATTCAAGGCGTGACCACAGAATGTATTAGCGAGTTTTCAGAATGCGTAAGCAAGGGTCTGCGTCCTGTTTTTTATTGCTTCTTTTTGAGCCGTAAAGTTGCATCTGGCGTCGACCACGACTCCTAGATATCTGAAGGAGTTTACTTCCTTCAGGGTCTTTTCGTTTAGGAGCCATTTACGCTGGCCGGTAGGCCTGCGGTTGATGGTAATCATTTTGGATTTTTTGTGATTGATTTCTAACTCGTTTACCCTTGCAAACTCTCCTAATTTATTTAGCAGTTTCTGCATGCCTATTCTGGTGTTACTAATTAGTAGTAGGTCATCTGCATATAACATATTAGATAATTGCTGGCCGCCCAATGAGGGGGAGCGGGATGGATCCACGTTTAGCTTTGTTGACAGATCCGCTATGTACAGGTTAAAGAGTGTTGGGGCCAATACGCAGCCTTGTTTAACACCAGTTGTTGTTTTAACTGCCCTATATAAATGAGAGCCACCCCCTAAGTTTACCTTCACCCATGTGTCAGAATACATTAATTCAATGGCTTTTAAAATAGTAGCTGGAAGTCCCCAAAGCTGTAGTTCAACCCATAGTTTACCACGGAGAACACAATCAAAGGCAGCTTTAAAGTCAACAAAACACAGGTAGGTGGGGGTCCTGGTTGCTTTTGCTCTATTTGTAATGAGTCCCAGTGCCATCAGGTTCATAAGTGTTCCTTGATGTTTGATAAAACCGCTTTGATTGAATTGCAAAATGTTATTGTCTGTAACCCAAGACTGTAGATTTGTTAACACACAGGATGAAAAATACTTAAAGTCGACATATAGGAGAGCTATAAGTCTGTAGTTACTTGGGGAAGCTGCGTTCCCTCCTTTGTAGATGGGATGAATTATTGAGCCTCTCCAGGTTGCCGGGATAATTCCTGTTGTGAGCACGCGGTTGAACATCTCAGCCAGGAATTTGGCCCATCTTTCTGTCTCCTGTTGTCATGACCACACAACCTTGCCAAGTCAAATCAAAGAAGTGCATGAGAAAAGCAAAGAGATATCCTCAGTGGAGACAGCAAAGCCCAAACTGGAAGAAGGTTTGCAGAGTAATCTTGCGCTTATTTCAAAGGAAGAATCAAGAAGAGAAGATCCAAGATGGCCGCTGTGAGTCCTGAAGGTTAGTTACAGTTCTAGTCTTGCAATCGGTTGGTTGCTAGGTTACGAGCTCTCCAGCTGGAAGCCTTGCACTTCAACTGAGGTCTGACAGGAATCAGCTGTGTGGAGAGAGAGCGCGCTTCAGAACAGTAACTCCTGTGAGGTAAAATTACATTTGAAGATTATATTACAGAAAACGGATAAATATTGTCAAGGTTTATTCGAAGAGTTTGATAGTAGACCGTTCCCGTGGAAGTCGGCAAGGCTACAGAGTTAATGTATGAATTAACCTTATGTTTACAAGGTTCTTGTTTAAGATATTAAAGTCAAAGAAAAAACGAACTTTAAAAGAGCAAGTATCTACAAATGTCAAGGTTATAAACAAAGGCCAAGTTTAAAGGAGAAACGAACTGTTAACAAATAAGCATTTACAAATTCAATGGTAATAAACCAAAACAGAGTTTAAAAGAGAAACGAACTTAAATAAACAAGCATTTACAACTACAAATTATCGACAGATGTCGAAGTAAGGAAGGAGAAACTAACTGTAATAAACAAGCATTTACAAATACAAGTTATCAACAAATGTCGAAGTAAGAAAGGAGAAACTAACTTTAATAAACAAGCATTTACAAATACAAGTATTGACAGAAGTCACAATAAGACAGGAGAAAATAAATAACATCAGCTGATTTGAAGAACGCATTATCACCAACTATATATATATATATATAGCAACATAAAACCAATCTCTAACAAAGGTTGAGAAGTTCTTCCAGAATCAGTAATAAGCATTTTTGTAAGAAGAGCTATCATTTATAGAGAGAAGCAAGGCTACAGAGAACTCAGGGTGAGTGAAGAAATAATAGAATTACAGAGAATTAAGTGTTGAGAGTAGAAAGTGAAAAACTGATGTTGTATGTCCCTAGTAATTGCGACTGTGACTCTTGCAGGTGCTGTATCCAATCTTAGATGTGAAGAGGCAGACTGAGTACTGGCGTTCATCATCTCTGTGGCAGTCTCTCTACCATCCTATTGCCCTTTCCCCCTCCGGGGTACTCAGCACGAAGGATTAATATTCGTTGTGAGTAGCTCGGGTCGGGACTGAGGAGTTATCTTCTGCTTCTGAGGAAATCGAATTGAAGTATCCTGACACCTGTTCAAACAGGGCCTATGGTAAACCATTAGGCCCTGGGGTGCAATCCGTTCACGACTTCCCAATGATATTTATTAATTCCGATGCTGAGATCTTTAGGCTTTCTGTAGCCTCGGGTTCTTGGCTCTCCGAGAACCCTTGGGATTGCGGTGCAATTTTGGTGTCCGATTCCTTTAGATGTGACTTTAGATGGTGTACCCAAGCTTTCTCAGAAATGTTTGCGTTATTAGCTGCCACTGATCCCTTGTCCATTGTGTTGATGATTTTCCAGAATCTTTTAGGGTCAGATGATTTAGATGCATAATGTAGTTTGGCCCAGAGCGTCTCCTGCTGCAGTTGTTTAAAAGACCATAATTAGCTTTTTAAGAGTTTCCTCTGCTCTTGCAGGGCAGCCAATAGTGGTCCGTTGTCTGGGAGTGTTCGCATTTGCCTTAGTAATTTAGCTACGGTTGCTTTCCTTCTCCGTATAGGCTGTGGTAGATATAAACGCTTTTGGTGGCTCAATTGCGCTCCCTTTCTTGTGGTTCCTATGTTGACTGTCTTAAAAAGGTTGGTGGCAAAGTTCTCCCAGACCGTTGTCAAATTCGCCCTACCCATGGCCATTAATTCTAGCCTTAGTAGAGCATCTTCTGTTTGGGTTACGATGGTATCGGATGACCATTTAGGTTGTTTTAGGTTTTCGGTGTCAAAAGCCCCTTCCAGGACTACCGCCTTTTCCAGTTTGAGTGGTGATGAGCGGATCCCTATTACCTGAGGCTTGTGATCACTTTCCACCCGGTACACAATGCTAAAGTTACTCACTAATATGTACAGGGCGGGGGTTACCAGTGTATAGTCTAGGTAGGAGACTGATTTTCGTGAGAATCTTGTCCATGCTGGAGGAATGTCAGGCAGCTTTCGACCATTTAGTCCGAAGAGGCCTATACCTTCACAGGTGCGGATGAAACTCTCACCTAATTTGTCTTTCCTGATTTTAGATGGGAGAGATTGGGCATGCATTGTTGCCACTGTTTGGATGTGATTTTCGCCAGGCATGTGAAATAGATTGAGATTGAAATCGCCCGATATTAGCCAATATGCAGATTGTACCATGCTTTTCATCCTTATCAATTCGGATAGTAACTTATTTGCTTCAATTATTTCAGTTTTTGGATCGATGTATATATTGACTAGGATCATAGGATCCTGTATATTTGTTCCCCATCCGTCAAGCCTGATGAGTTGGAAGGGTAGGTCTTCCTCCTTGTGCTCTGTGATCTTTGCTCGGATGCTCGTGCTAATGTATGTCACCAGACCTCCCCTTGGCCGGCCGGGCCTGTTCATTTTTATGGCTGGACTGAAATGTTCAATGAATCCTACTAATGGTATTGAATCCATCACCCAGGATTCCTGTAGAAGTATAATATCAAAGGTACTAAAAAACATTGTTACCTCTGGGTCCTCTATTTTTGCCCGCAGGCCACCTATATTCCACCAGCAGATATTCAATACTCTTTGTGGGGATAATTCCCCAGCTGTTCAGCTGTTACCCGAAGCTCCCAAGAGAAGAGCTGGTGGTACCCATTCCCTTCCAAGGCGGGATCTCTGAACTTGGACTAGTCTTTTCCTGCCTTCCTGCTCCCAAAATTGGACTTCCAGCGGGGATTTGGGAAGCCTTTTCTCGATAATGGTTTCTGCAGGGCCTCTGCTGTCTGGGGTGGCTGCACACGCACAATGCAAGACGGAACGCATGCCTTTTGGCGTTTCCAGAAGATGAGAAGCTAATAATGGGGGTGGACATCGTTCACCTTTGTAGATGCCTACCTCAATACTCGAGGCTTTCAGTAGGTCCTTTCTTTCCATGATCTGCATGGGTAGGGCCGGGTCCGCAAAAATACTGAGCGTGGGGTCCATGTGTTGGCTGCCTTTTTGCTTGGATGAATTTAATTGCAGCAATGTCGTCTGACGCCACGTGCTGTAGATCCGGTAGAGCTTTTAGCAGTCTTAGAATAGAGGAGCGACTAAGAATATCAGTGGTAGATCTTGGGATGAACTCCAGAACCCACAGCAACTGGGGGGTTGGTTCATCGTTTTGGGTGCCTTCATGAAGGGGCTGGAGTTGCTCTACGAGGTCGGTATGTTCCATGTAGGCCGCTTCGCCCGGCCTTGTGCCATGGACATACTTCTTGCCAGTGGGATTTGCCTGCGATGTCTTTCTGTGTTGTCCAGGCTTAGTGGTTTTTAGTTTTATGCTCTGGTGGTCCTCTTGGGGTCTATTACTATTATCCGAGGGTTTGCTAAGCACAGCGTGAGGCCCCATCTGGGGCTTTCTTACCTGGACAGCCCTTATTGTGATAGAAGGGGTCTTGGCTCCTGCTTTTGTGTTACTGCTAGTGCTTGCTGGGACATAGATATCACCATTCTGTCTACCACTTGGAACCAGATGCTCCTGACTTTGCTCATGTGAGACGATTTCGGTGGTCTTTGAGATGGATAGTTGAAGTGCTCAAGCAGATCGTCTTCCTTTTCTTGCCCATTTGCATTCTCTTTTTGATAGACTCCGTGAAGGGGGTTTCTCGCAATTCCAGGGTTTGACAGTGTCTTGCGATGGGAAATAATTCTCCATATCTCCCATTCTAGGGCTAACTGAAGCAATACTTTGTGCCTGAGAACTTTTCTCTCTTATGCTCGATGGTACAACTGTTTGAGGGGAGTGAGAATTTTCCTCTTGATTTTGTGCAAGTGGGTCAGCTGTTAACAGGGTAGCAAGGGGAGTTATATGAATGTGTTCATCCTTCCGGGCGGAGGCGATTTCTTTAAGTATACCGTCTAGGATTTGCGGCAGTTGAGACAGTTTATCTACCACCTCCTTACAGGAGCAAACAGTAAAGTTATTCAATGTATTTGGCTGTGCTGCTACACGACTAACTGGCATGGCTTTAGAGGTTCCTATCCTTAAGTAGAATAGGTTCTCAATCACACCTCCTGTTAAAATGATCACTGCTGTTCAACACAGATTGCTTGCACTGTTCCTCGCATTCACTAGACCAATATCTTACTTAGCTATATCTGTAGAATGTTTTCACACAAGCGCGAAAACGTCTGAGAGAACCATCTCAGGACAGATTTGACTCATTATGCTCTAAGATGGGACATGGATGACTGCTAAATCCTGCAAGGATTTGTGCAAAGAAACTATTGGAAGTAGAGATGCCAGCCTAATTCGGCTCCACACTGATTTCGTCTGTAGGTGTCATATTTGACTATATTTGTAGACCTATATTTTGGAGAATGTTCCACCAATTTGTTTCTATTCTCTTAGGAATTGCCAGACTTGGTAAATCTGTCAAGTGTTTCTATGTTCAGGCATCAACATGTGTACTGGAACTTGCCCAACAAGGTCAACCCTTGAGTCTGTTGTTTTCCAGATGTTCTTTGGATTATGGGCTATATGATCGTGCCTATAGTCCTCAGTTACTAGGATTGATTTCTAAGTAGGCATGTTCTTAAGACGAATATTCATTTTTATTTTTATTTGGATATTTTGGTATTATTCTGGGGTTTAAGATTTAATTAATCGCTTTAGTGATATCTGTATAGATAGAACTGGCTCTACACTTCATTTCATCGTGGCGGCCATATTTGGATGTTTTTTAGCTGTTTTTACAGAATAGTCCATTGTCTATGGCTTCGACCGGGTGCACGTATTTATGTGATATCGGGTGCAACAAGAACTCGTTTGCTACCTTAGTTGGTGGTATTGGAAGATGACGGACTGTGCGCTCCTTCAAAGTGACCATCGGACACCTGTATTCATAAAAGGCTGCCGCCTAGATTAGTTAAGCAATCCCCAGTATTTCCGGTATGTGTACGACCGGTGTGTATAGCATGTTGAACTATGTCGTATGAGTTTGAGCAAAGTGCGAAATCCATGCAAGGTTATAATAGCTGGATTATAGACATATGTTTTCTGGAGGTTCATATTTATAATCACATGTTAATTTACTATATTTATGGTTAGTTTCAATCACTTCTTTCATTATTACACATTAGTAAAGTTAGGCTATACTTAATGAGAACATCGTGGGCATTTATTGGAATGCTAATCTAATATTTTTGGTTTTTAGACTACTTTCCTAGTAAGTCTAGGTCTTATTGGGGGTAGATCGTTTTCCATAATATACCTTCAGATTATAAGAGAAAATAATATAAAAGCTTTTTTTATAAAGTTCATCCTGTTTGACTTTGTTTTCTTTTAGAGTCTACACTATTTTTGATGTATATTATACATATAGTGCAATGGATATAGGCCACATGCTGCACCCTGTTCTTCATAATAAGTATGAGATGGACTGATATTAGCAGGTGAGCTTACATAGTTCTCCCTATTGGTTTTCTGATTTCTAGCAGTATAATTTGTATGATTTCTTTGGGATTATTTCTATCCGTGGGTCTTTCATCTGTCTCTCTATTAGTTCTACTCAGTCGCCTGACTAGGAGATTCACTTTAGGGTGTTGCACGTGCATTTCTATAGAGTACATGCATTATTAACGAACAAAACAGAAGATAGTGGATTTTTAAAATGTTTTGGTGTATTTAATTTTGACACTGGGTGTGTGATGCAATTCAGATTTTGGATTGAGCAGTTAATTCATTATTTTTTCTTTATTAATTAATTTAGAGATTGACTTTATGGACGGGACCTTTCTTTCTGTACATTTTAATAAGCCATGGACAATATATTTGTGCCCTGAAGAAGGTGTGTGACTTGCTGGCCACATTACAATAAAATGTACGTCAGCACGTTATTTCACAAGGAGGTGTTTGGAAGTTCCTGGACTTGGAATTTGATGTACCAGATGTCTACAATTTATACAGAAAAGGATTATACAAAGAAAAAACAATAAAAGAATCCTTCAAGGAATAGTTGGAATTGGAGATGTACCCTGATCATTGGAGGACATTTAGTTATATTTAATCTATACTTATATACTAATTATATTATGGGTAATAATGCCCTCTCTAGTGGAACATTTCGGTGACATTTGTACTGACTAGGCAACTTTTCCATTTTATTTATTTTTTATTGATGTATGTGAGCGGTATACTTGGGTATCAATGACGGTAGAGAGAGTTTTCTATTTTGTCCCTAGAGCACTCTTACATAGATATACTAGTGATTGATGAATAATAATAAAATCATTCTGTACATAATTTGAAATAGTTTAGTTTTATGTGTATATGTATACATTTCATGCTCAACGTTGATTATCTCTTTTAGAATTCTTGTTGGAACCGCTTTAGGAGGTGGGTGCTTTTCGCTTTTTCTTCAAACCCTTGAGTCTGTGCCACGGACAAGGCTAAAGGACAATGAAAATATAAATACAATCTGCTGGCACCAAAGTCTGGACCGTGGGATACACAGAACTGAGGTTTCTAAATGTATAGTGGGAAAAATGTCTTTATTGTGTTTTGATAAATTTCATGCAGGTCCTAGGGAAATGCATAAACTGTCCACTTCACATGGCCTTCAAATGTGAATGGTTGAGGCCTGTTATCTCACTTCACGTGACTAGTAGCATGGGCTTCAGCAGAGTGCTTGCACAGGCACAATGGTCATAAACCTTCCACTGACTGGGGGGTATTTGGTACAATTTGAAAGTATTGTCCTTGTTTCAGAGATGCAGGGGATTTCAAACACCTAATGATGCTGCCCAGAGACAGAACATGTCTGCACTGAGGACTATCACCACGGTTGTACATATTGTTGTTAAAATAGTCTTACAGACATGAGAAGGTCTTATCAGTATCTTGACTACCTCCAAGTCAACTGGCGTAGATGAAGGAGGCGCTTAAAGTCTATTAAAAGTAGGAGAATGCCCTTACTTGATTCAAACCTCTAGAAGAAAAGTGAAAATACGAATATAGAGATGATTGATTATTATCACAAAACATTATCTGATTATGGCTCCATCATCATCCTTCCAGCTCAAACGTAAACCTTGCAGACTTGGACAAGATTCTGACATATTTTGTGCCTACTTAACTTTAGATTGGACCTTTGTATTTTTTCTCCCTTAGAATCAGGGTTGAAACCGTTTTACCTGCCAGAGACTTCTTTATTAAATGATAGAGATGGCGATCTCTGGCTACCCTGTGACGAATGTCACACTGTACAGGTCTTCACCTCTCAGCTTTTTCCATACTGCATGTTTACGATATATATGATCTACCATGTCATTTCCTCATCATTGGTGTGGTGCTAGCTCTCTTATAGGGCCAGGTTCTACTTTGTGAGCCCTCTATATCCTTTTGTCCAGTATTCTTGTAATTTTCAAGTTGTTCCTTTCTGTCGCACCCTACCGTCTTTTCACATAAAGTGCAAGTCCTATGCTGATGCAAACTACATTTATGTTTACGTTTCTTTTACTCAAATGTATTTGTGCAACTATTGTTGTATAAGGAAAGATGCGTTTTATTTTTCTACTGTTCAATGAGTTAAACGTTTAAACTATATAGTTTGGAATACAAGATAAGAACTTGTAAAATTGTGCAATAACCTTTAAATTATTTAGATGGGTGCTTTCCGTTTCCATCATGATAAAAAAAAACAATGTTTGCTCCTAAAGGTTGACATGTATGTTGGGCCCCAGGATGGTTGAAAAAATAATTTAAAAATACCTTGTTAAAACTTGAATCGCTAATAACTCCAACAAAGTGCTCAGTCGTCTTATAAAAGATCAGACAAAAAGACTCTTGAATCTACTGGAAAATGCCACTAACCAGCTACAATAATACACTGAATCTAACAATTCCCAACCAGGTTGTAGGCCTTTCTGAGGTAAAACGGAAGGCCTTCTCTCCATCACAAATGAACAAATACAACCCCGCCCCTTAATACTACTTTACCTCTCAGAATCTTGTCATTTCAGGCAACTTTCTACTCTCCACTGCATGAAAGAAAATTCCCTTAGCAGGAGCATAATGAAAACAGTGATCCTTGTACTGGTAAAATAGGCTTCCTCGTGCACTGCACACAAGCTTCAGCTCTCTAATCACAGCATTTCACCAGTAGCAACATGTCACAAGAAACAGATTAAATGTTTGGCGCTATGCACAGCGGTTCCGACTACATCCAATACCCGGCCTTGCAATATTTTGTAACATTGATTAAAAAAGCATGCACCTAATTTAGTAGTGTACCTTCAAATGACAAAAAGAATGTTGGAAGACTATTCAATGTCCCAAATTCTGGACTGCCTTGAAGCCAAGCCTGAGAACAGAATTAAGTCACTTCCATTTCCAACAGCTCCTAAAGACTGAACGCTTCAGACAGTGATCCTCTGATTGTGTGCTCACGCAAGAACTGCAACAGTGCAATACCAAGGAGGTATCAGCTCCCATTTGGTTGGACCCAACCCCTTCTCTCCATTCCTTTCCTTGAAGACTGTTCTCTATAACTGGAGCAACAATTTCTGAATTTAATCCACAATATTTGCATTTTGAGATTAGGAGTTGTTGAACAAACAAATTGCCAACAGGGCAGGTGACATTGTCAATGGTAAATATCAATAACTTGTGCTTTAAACAGTAATATAATCTATCAATGTGTAGCCCTGTGTTTTTCCCTGAATCTGTTTTGGTACATTTTAATATTAGCCAATATGATTAATTTTAAGTCAGGCTTCTTTGTATTTGATGATTATCAGTTCAGCAGATGTTCTTCTGCCAAGCCTTAATCTTCCATAATAATATAACACAGTTACATAAAGCAATTTATCTATTGATGTGAGCGGAGGAAGGCATAAAACAGGTTGGAAGAGATGCAAACAGCATGTTGGGTAGAACATTTTAAACACAAAATACATAGTAAAGTACTTTAAATTAAAATGACACACCAAAAATTTGCCTCTCAGCCTTTCGCAAACGTCTGGGCAATCGTGTTTGTGAGAGAAGAGCTGCTGTCATGTTTTTATATGCATAAAAATAACAAGTAATCAAATCCTCACTCTCTACATAGAATACATTTCTTCCAACATCAAGATTCAAAGGAGATTTTAACTTTATTCAAAAACTCTCTGTTCTTTGTTGCAGATTCTGGAATGCTATTTTCTAGAGTAAGGGTCTGATTATGTGGAGAGGCATTATTTATTGCCTCTGCTAAATAACAATACCACGGGGTACGTTAATTATGTGGTGCAAAGTATAACCTAATATGAGGATTTGTGGAATAACATGCAGATTTTAGTGTTTAATACACCAAAATCTACATGAAATGGTTAATATTCTATATTTAACCTTGTTATATTTCGACATTTGCCCTGACAAAAATTATTGAATGTTGGGATATAGAAGACATTGTATAATTATCAAATGTTACGTAAAACAAAACTGTAGGAAAGTACCATCTTGCCTGACATGTTACCCCCATTTTTATATGTATGTCAGTTTGTTTTTGCCTGCCTCACTGGGATCCTGCTAGCCAGGACCCCAGTGTTCATAGTTTGTGGCCTGTATGTATGTACCTGTGTAGTGACTAACTGTTTCACTGAGGCTCTGCTAACCAGAACCTCAGTGATTAAGCTCTCTCTGCCTTTAACATTGTCACTATAGGCTAGTGACCATTTTTACCAATTCTGATTGGCACACTGGAACACCCTTATAATTCCCTAGTATACGGTACCTAGGTACCCAGGGTATTGGGGTTCCAGGAGATCCCTATGGGCTGCAGCATTTCTTTTTCCACCCATAGGGAGCTCAGACAAATCTCACACAAGACTGCCACTGCAGCCTGGGTGATATAATGCACACACTATTTCACAGCCATTTTACACTTCACTTAAGTAACTTTTAAGTCACCTATATGTCTAGCCTTCACTTGCTGAAGGTTAGTTGCAAAGTTACTAAGTGTGAGGGCACCCTTGCACTAGCAAAGGTGTCCCCACATAGTTCAGGGTCATTTCCCCGGACTTTGTGAGTGCAGAGACGCCATTACACGCGTGCACTACATATAGGTCAATACCTATAAGTATCTTCACAATGGTAACTCTGAATATGTCCATGTAACATGTCTACGATCATGGAATTGTCCCCCATGCCAAATCTGGTATTGGGGTGCTAATTCCATGCGTCCCCAGGGCTCCACGATGGACCCCGGGTACTGCCAAACCAGCTCTCTGGGGTTTTCTCTGCAGCTACAGCTGCTGCCATACCATAGACAGGGTTCTCCCTTTGGAAATAGGTGTTAAGGGCAGTGGAGGGGTAGCCTCTCCCATACTCTGGAAATGCTTTGAAGGGCACAGATGGTGCCCTCCATGCATAAGCCAGTCTACACCAGTTCAGGGAACCCCCGTCCCTGCTCTGGCGTGAAACTGGACAAAGGAAAGGAGAGTGACCACTCCCCGGTCCATCACCACCCCAGGGGTTGTGCCCAGAGATCCGCCAGTGTGTCCCAGACCTCTACCATCTTGGATCCAATGGTGTGAGGGCACTCTGGAGTCCTCTGAGTGGCCAGTGCCAGCATGTGACGTCAGAGACCCTCCTGATAGGTGGTTACCCGACGAGGTGGCCAAACCTCCTCTGACGGCTATTTAGGGTCTCTCCTGTGGGCTTTTCCTCAGATAACAACTTGCAAGAATTCACCAGAGTTCCTCTGAACCTCTCTCTTCGACTTCTGCCAAGGAATGACCTCTGACTGCTCCAGGACGCCTGCAAAGCTGCAACAAAGTAGCAAGAAGACTACCAGCGACATTGTAGCGCCTAATCCTGCTGGCTTTCTCGACTGTTTCCTGGTGGTGCATGCTTTGGGTGCTGCCTGCCTTCATCCTACACTGGAAGCCACAAAGAAATCTCCAGTGGGTCGACGGAATCTTCCCCCTGCTTCAGCAGGCACCAAACTTCAGCATCACCGGTACTCTGGGACCCCTCTCATCCTGACGAGCATGGCCCCTGGAACACGGGGGCTGCCGCAAGTGACCCAGACTGTCCAGTGGTCCAACTGTCCAAATTTGGAGGAGGTAAGTCCTTGCCTCCCCTCTCCAGACAGTAATCCTGTGCACCGCGTGAACTGCAGCTGCTAGGGCTACTGTGCACATTTCCACAGAATCCTTCATGCACAGCCAAGCCCAGGTCCTCAGCACTCTGTCCTGCGTTACTCAACTCCCTGTTGACCTCTGGCTTCATGGGACCCTCTTTTGCAGTGTTGAGACTTCTTGAACCCGTGTTCAAGGACTTCTGAGGGTGCTACCTTCTTGTGCATGGCTTTTTACGTTGCTGAGGGCCCCCTCTGCCTCCTTTCCGAAGTGGCGACATCCTGGTCCTTCCTGGACCCGGATAACTCCCTTTTTCTTAACCACAACTCTTGCAGCTAGCAAGGCTTGTTTGTGGTCTTTTGCCAAGAAAACAACTCTGCATCCTCCAGCACTCCGTAGGACATATTCTGCACGAAGGAGAAGTTCCTAGCACCTTTCGTTGTTGCAGAATCTTCAGCTTCTTCCATCCAGAGGCAGCCATTTTGCACCTTCATTTGGGGTTTAGTGGGCTCCTGCCCCCCCTGGACCCTTTCATGACTCTTGAACTTGGTCCCCTTCCTTGCAGGTCCTCAGGTCCAGGAATCCATCTTCAGTGCATTGCAGTCTGTTGTGATCTGTGCAAAATCCTTTAGTGTATTTCTGGGTAAATAGTACTTCACTCCTACTTTCCAGGGTCTTGGGGTGGGGTATATTGGACCCCCCTAGTGTTTTCTTGCACTCCTAGCGACCCTCTACACACTACACTAGCCTAGGGGTCCATTCGTGGTTCGCATTCCACTTTCATAGTATATGGTTTGTGTTGCCCCTAGGACTATTGCATCCTATTGTATTCTATAGTGTTTGCACTATTTTTCTAGCAATTTACATGATTTTGGTTTGTGTGTATATTTTGTGCATTTTACTTACCTCCTAAGGGAGTATATCCTCTGAGATAGTTTTGCCACATTGTCACTAAAATAAAGTACCTTTAATTTTAGTAACTCTGAGTATTGTCTTTCTAATGATATAGTACCTATATCATATAAGTGATATAGTAGGAGCTTTGCATGTCTCCTACTTCAGCCTAAGCTGCTCTGCTATAGCTTCCTCTATCAGCGTAAGCTGCTAGAACACTACTAAATAAGGTAGAACACTACTTAATAAGGGATAACTGGACCTGGCACAAGGTTAATTACCATCAGGTACCCACTATAAGCCAGGCCAGCCTCCTAAAAGAACTTGTAACTCCATCCCGTGTGTAAACAGGGGTTTATGCGCTGCAGCAAGTTTAACTATCAACGAGCCTGATTACGAGTAGGCTTATGAATATAGGTGCTATTTATCGTACCTGACAACTAGCAAGCAACCATGCAGTACTTTATTTCTAGCATCTATTACATGTTTCTGAAGAATAACAGGAGTATTTTGGTGTTTAACCCACCAAGATCCACTTGATACAATAAGGGCCAGATTTATTGAAAAGTGGCACAGCTCGGTGCTGCGCCAAAATTGGCAGCGCCATGCTGCATCACTTTAGAACAGTAGGGAAACGCTGTATTTAACTGAATACGGTGCATCCCTGCGATTTCCCCAGCAGTGGCGCTAAATTTAGCTGCCAGCGCCAACGCGGGGGGTGTCATTGTTTATGTGTGGGAAGTTGTCCATTCCTGCACATAAACAATCATTAATGGCTCTTTTGCACTTCTGTGTGTGCTGCACTTACAGAAGTGCCAAAGTGTCATGTTCAAATGATAGTTTATGTGCAGGAAGGGACACTTTCCACACATAATCAATCATTTCTAACATTTTGCTCTTTCTATGCAATCTGCAGAATGCAGCATGCATAGAAAAAGCAAAAAAATAGGAGGAATAAAAGTATTCCTCCTCTTGCACCCTGCTAATGCCACCCCTGGGAGTGGCGTTAGATTTTGGCACTGCCTCAGGTTTATGAAATTTCATAAATCTGAGACAGCGTCAAAATGCAATGGGTGTTGCTGTGGCATGACCACAGCAACACCCATTGCACACCCCTTCCACGCACAGTGCTGCGTGGGAAGGGGCCGTATTCACAAGGTGGTGTTAAGCCACAAAAAAATGTAAATATGGCGCAGTACTTAGCGCCACAGGAGCGTCACTTTTTTACGCCACAGGAGCGTCACAATAAATGACGCTCCTGTGGCGCTATGGGCCTATAAACACGGACCGAAATACTATATGTTTTTTTCCCTTTTAAATTTCGGCAGGTTTGACCTGGCAAAATTTAACGCATGTTGAGATATTTAATGCACTCTATCAAATGTGTGAAATAAATCTCAATTCCGACCACTGCACAAACGGAAGTTTACACAGAGGTTGGAAAATAATGAACCTTTCCTAATCAGACCCTCAGTGCCAGATTTATGTAACTGTAGTCACACAACTCACATGTACAGTTTGCCCTTATTGGCGCACAGACTCCATTTTAGCAACTGATCTTGACAGGACAGCAATCGTTGTTCACGGACACTTGACTATGTATTGTCTCAAGATGTACATTATCAAGAATTCAATTTAATGTGTATTCAAATCAAGTTTAGCTAACTGGAATTTGCTGATTAATCTCCAAGGCCCCATTTCACAAATGTTTTTGAAAATTAAAAACAATATATACGTACAGGGATGAGAAGTGGCTCGTTTTCTACTTTTGCAAAGTTACGGTTAATTGCTGAAAAGAGTCACTGTCAGTGAGACGGTCCTGCTTCTCATCCACAAACTAACATGTGGAAACACAAGTTAACCTATTGCTTTTAAAAAGATCTCACTTTTCTCACCTTTAATATTAAGGGAAACCTTAGGAAACACAACCATCCTGCATGCGGGTATGATGAGGTTAAATGTTAAGCTCGCAGACACACATAACATTCTTTACTAATCAGTAATTTCCACCAGGTACATTTTATCCACTATGAGCATCAATAAATCTATAGTGGGCCGATATATCCAGGAGCATTGCTCAAATTCGCAGATGTTGAATTTGACTAAAAATGTCGGTTTAATCCCTCTGGAATGGATTTTCAACCTTCGCCTGTCCATCGGTGTAATTTGGACCACTAGAATGTAAGCAATTTGTAGTGTGTCATAGCCCACTTAAATCCAAGGAAAGGTGCTTGTGCTGTTGTAGACAGGGGCAGAAACAAGTAGACAGTAGTCACAAAATTGTCCTTTTCCATTCAATGGAGGAGTTGGAGAATAAAATGACAAGTACTATACAAAGAGAAAGGCCAAAGAAGCTGAACTAAAAGGTCACAATTTTGTAGAGATGAGTTGTTGGAAATTGGGTCTTCGGTTGGCAGTCAGGTTACCCCTGTCCAAGCAACAACCCTCACTCTAGTCAGGGTAAAAGAGAATCACCCTCAGCTAGCCCCTGCTTATACCCTTGGTAGCTTGGCACAAGCAGTAGGCTTAACTTCAGAGTGCTAGGTGTAAAGTATTTGTACCAACACACACAGTAGCTTGATGAAAACACTACAAAATGACACAACACAGGTTTAGAAAAATAGGAAATATTTATCTAAACAAAACAAGACCAAAACAACAAAAATCCACAATACACAAGTCGAGTTATCACTGAAAATGCAAAAAGGGTCTTTGTGTAATTTTCAACACACACTAACACTGTTAGTGTGAAAATGTACCTTGGGCGTATCAAAAAAAATCCTGCCCGGGCGAATGTGCGTCAAAAAGGGTTTGTGATGCGTTGATTTTACTCATGAGTGATACCTTACGTTGTTTCTCCTTTCTTTGGGTCGGGTGCGTAGTTTCTTCTCTCCGCAGGAGAGCAATGTGTTGATTCGGTCAGCACTCTCAGATCCGGGCAGGCTTTGCATCGTTTTTACACGCCTGCAGTGTTTGCGCCTGAAATCCAGCCGCCCGATGATCCACAAACCACGCAGCATGGGTTGCCATCTCACCAGCCTCCGTCAGCGATGCTGTGCGTCGTTTCTCCAGCCCCAGGCATCGATCTTCAGGTCGCGTTGCAGGCGAGCATCGATTTTCAGCCGTAAGTTCCGGTGGCGAGTCGATTTTTCAGCAGCAGATTGGAGTAGCATCGATCTTTTCCCCGTACGGCGGTGGGTGCGTGGGTTTCTCCCTCTTAGGCTGCCAGCTTCTCCTTTCAGGGTCCCAGGAACTGGATGGGCACCACTTGGCAGAGTAGGAGTCTCTCCAGAGACTCCAGATGCTGGCAGAAAGAAGTATTTGCTGTCCCTGAGACTTCAAATAACAGGAGGAAAGCTCTAAATCAAGCCCTTGGAGATCTTCACAAGAAGGAAAGCAACACAAAGTCCAGTCTTTGTCTTCTAGCACAGGCAGAAGCAGCAACTGCAGGATAGCTCCACAAAGCACAGTCTCAGGCAGGGCAGCTCTTCTTCCTCATCTCTTCAGCTCTTCTCCCGGCAGAGGTTCTTCTTGGTTTCCGGAAGTGTTCTAAAGTCTTTGGTTTGGGGTGCCCTTCTTATACACATTTTGCCCATTGAAGTAGGCCTACTTCAAAGCAAAGTCTCTTTTGTTTGTGAAATCCTGCCTTGCCTAGGCCAGGCCCGAGACACACACCAGGGGTATCAGACTGCATTGTGTGAGGGCAGGCACAGCCCTTTCAGGTGTGAGTGACCACTCCTCCCCTCCCTCCTAGCACAGATGGCTCATCAGGACTACACTCCAGCTCCCTTTGTGTCACTCTCTAGTGTGAGGTGCAACCAGCCCAACTGTCAAACTGACCCAGAGAGGGAATCCACAAACAGGCAGAGTCACAGAAATGGTATAAGCAATAAAATGCTCACTTTCTAAAAGTGGCATTTTCAAACACACAATCTTAAAATCAACTTTACTAAAAGATGTATTTTTAAATTGTGAGGTCAGAGACCCCAAACTCCATATATCCATCCACTCCCAAAGGGAATCTAGACTTTAATCAGATTTAAAGGTAGCCCCCATGTTAAACTATGAGAGGGACAGGCCTTGCAACAGTGAACAATGAATTAAGCAATATTTCACTGTCATGACATATAAAACACATTACTATATGTCATACACTGCACCCTTCCCTTGAGGCTACCTAGGGGCTACCTTAGGGGTGTCTTACATGTAAGAAAAGGTAAGGATTAGGCCTGGCAAGTGGGTACACTTGCCAAGTCGAATTTACAGTTTAACACTGCACACACAGACACTGCAGTGGCAGGTATGAGACATGGTTACAGAGCTACTCATGTGGGTGGCACATCCAGTGCTGCAGGCCCAGTAGTAGCATTTGATCTACAGGCCCTGGGTACCTTTAGTGCACTTTACTAGGGACTTACCAGTAAATCAAACATACCAATCATGGATAAACCAATTACATACAATTTATACAGAGAGCATATGCACTTTAAGACTGGTTAGCAGTGGTAAAGTGCTCAGAATTCAAAAGCCAACAGCAATAGGTCAGAATAAATAGGAGGCAGGAGGCAAAAAGATTGGGAATGACCTTGCATAAGCAAAAAAGTCCAACATGAGTAAACCAGCTCCCAGTGCCTTATGGCCAAGCATTAGTGTAGAGTTTGTAATGTCATAAATTTATATAATATTTCAGGGGGGAGAATAAAATGAAAATAAAAAGAACTAGACAAAGAGAAAAGGAGAAATGGCTCAAACATACAGTTTCATCTTGAAAAAGTGAGTAAATCATCATGGAAAGAGTTATGATCCCACTCAAGTGTGGGATTCTTAATGTCAGGAATTCAGAAAACATTTAAAAATTACACCTGGATGCGTGATCTGGTAACAGTTTTCCAGGAGTACAATTTTGTGAATATCTTTCTTGCATGAGGGAAATATATACACTCATCCTCCTACTAGAAAAGAAAATCATTGCTGATGTCAGTTTCGTTTTTTATATGCTGAACATATGTATTTGAGGTTGAGTAATAGTCAGAGGAGATAGCCAGTGGGTAGCTGCAGATAATGCTATTTTCTCACATAGAATGAAAAAGTGAAGGTTGCACGAATGCTGCTCCACCATCACCTACGCTATATAATAGTGGAGTTGTGTGGATGCTGCTATCAGGGGTTAACATCAAATGGGTAGAGAGGAGCACAAGTTGAAGAATGCAGAGGTTTGTAAAGGGTCCAGAGGACAGCAGCAGAAGTTTCATGGAAGCAGGGGCATCAGTCTAGTGGGATAGGGAAGAGAACACCAAAGGCATCAGATGTGGCAGAGAGCATTGCAGGGTCTATAAAGGGCATAGAGCAGCACAGAATCTACATGGGTAAGTTGCAGGGAAAGTGTAAGAGTGTGGGGATCAGCAGAGAGTCGGCAGGAGTTGGACTTCAGTTCCCGGTCAAAGAGAGGGAATGCATTACTGCTGAGAGCTGTGAGGTCTTTTTTACAACTTTAGATGCAAATATCGACCACTTTATATGTATATACATATATATATGTATATATGTGTTTATATATACATGCATGTTTATATATATATAGATATATAGATATATATATGTGTATATACATATATATATGTGTATATATATATACATATATATATATATATAAATATATATATATATGTAAATGTATATATAAAAAAAATAAACACAACAGTGGCATTAAAAGGAATATATAAACAAAATATTTTAAAATAAACTACAACATTGTGAGGGCAACCTACTCTTCTGTTTAGCCCTTAGCTAAATGTGTTTATCTACAAATTGCCTTTCTAAGTTTCTTAGCTGACCTCTTCTTACACATCTTATGTAAACAAGAGATTTGTGATCAATTATCCCCTGTACTTTAAGAAAGTCACTCTTTGTCTCAGTTATGTCATTCCAAGCTTGTGCAAGCGTGGCTGGTCCTTAGTAAGTAAACTTACAAGGGGACGAGTATAGGCCAATGAACCTTTTGAATAGCATGTCGTATCCTAGCCATGCAGTGACTACCGTATTGATAGCTAACATCAATAATCAAAAAACATTTATGGAAAACAACTTTAAACCATGAAACTCAAGAACAACCACTACTCAAGAAGGAGTTAACCATTTTTATTCCCTATTGATTACAATTCTAATCATCTGTTAATTAAATCTTTATTAATCCGTAAATAGAAGAACATTATTCTCAAAGGAAACATATGCGACAATGCAATATCATAAGCTATGAATATCAGCACTAGGAATGTAATTCAGCAATTTAGTTTGTCAGTCTTTTGTCACCGTCAATGTCACCCCTAATAGCCTACCTAACCAAGATTAGTATTAGCATGTGGGTCTTCATGGGAAAACAATTTAGAGAAAACATCAATTTAGAAAAATTCAGCTAAGTGAGAATCTCTATAAAAGAGCACAGATGGTACCTAGTGGAAAAGGCACAAAACCATCAGTTACATTTTCATAGCTACCTATCCAGGATAGATCAGCAACAAGTCAGTCTTCGTCCCCAGGTCATCAATCAGTCAGCTAAGGATCAGGCTCACAGAGTATGAACCCAATATCAGCACCTCGGACAGCATCTCCTGACGTCATCAATTTCTTCCCAGATTCGCCTAAATTCTGAAGTCTTAGCCCCTTGTCATGACTTTTTATTAGGGTCTCCCAGACCATCCTACTAATTGCTAATTGGTCAGTCGGTCGACAGATATGACTCTATCCTATAGTTTTTATTTACCAAATCTTTTAATTAGCGTATAGATCATTTCACAGAATAAAAATTGTTGCACATGGCTCTCCAGTCAGTGCCTCTATTGTTCAAGTCCTGGGGAAGTACATTTAGCCTACACCACACATAATTGTATCAAATTGTCTTCATCGTCTCCTGTCCGTTGGTACATTGCAGAATGTTCTAGCTAAGCAACTTGAACTCTGAACGGTTCAAGGTCTCTGTCCCCGGTTACCAGTCCTTTGCAAGGTGTTCGAATTCTCCATGTTCAGAGCGAGCAAGGCCCAGTGGAACTAGGCCAATGGTTCAGCTAACTTAACAAAATAAAACTAAGGTTATACATTTCATTATGATATATTACTACAATTCTCTCATGTTTTTTCATTATTCCATATATTTTAGTCACTTTAGAGCATATGGTGATCACTCCCCGAGGGCACATTTTCAAACATGCACATTATTTTCTGCTATTAATTTCTCATTAGTAAACACACATATAAGTCATTAATAATTTCTTAATTAACATATCTGCTCCAACACTTGTAAGTGTTTTATTTAACGCATGACAAAGCCTTTGCTAAGGATATTTCCTGCACAGCTCACGACAAACACCCAGAAGAGTAGAATATGCCTCTCTGCCCTATGAATGTCTATACCAGGCTTAAGTATACTTTTCTGATGATTATGAAAAGACCTGATGTGATGTAAAACACAAGAAAAAACATTTGAACTCTGTTGCTCATTCACTAAAGTTGATCATACACAAATAATTTTAAAACATATAAATAACTGGTGCACTACTAACTTATAATAAAGCAAATGTTAAACGCCGTATATGTGCAAACAAAACTAAATGAAGCAAACGTTTGTAACTGAAAATGTGTGCTCATATACATTCTTATATGAAATGCAACAGGGGCCTTACAAAAGGCAAAGCGTGTGTCGACAGTGCAGGTTTTAGAATGAGAAGAAAACATTACAGAGTCCAGAGGGGGAAGACCTTCACAGGTAGCACTGGGCTCAAAGTGGCTGGAGGCATGTTAGGATGGAAAGGTTAAGATTCCACACTAGAACCAGTGGGAAGCAGCACAGTGTCTACAGGGGGCAGAAAACAATGCTTGGCCAGAAGCAGGGTAGGTTTAATAAAGGACTCAGAGAGGGCTAAAGAGCAGCACTGGATGAGAAGGACATGTAGAAATGTCCATGTTCTGTGGAAAGCAGCACATGATTCTGAAGAGGCAAGGGAGCATCACCACTGAGTAAGGGGAAAGATGAATACCTGCTCCACAAGGCGTGGGGAACCACAGCAGAGTCCAAGCAAGTGTAACTATCCATCTGTAGATTCGCAGAGTGCCATAGCCAGGAAGTTATTTCCCTTCCAGATGTAACTCCATATTCTGACAAATGTTGCCACCATATATAAATTAACATGCGAGGTAATAATTCAGCACCTCCTGGAAGAATGAAAGGCTGGGCAAGCCAGGTTAGGTTTCAAGATCAAGACACACCATGTACACCATTCGAAGAATGTCATTCTGAACCACACATGGGTAAGAAAAGGTAAAACAGGGATCATCCCCCCCATCTCAACGCTCTCCCCTCTTGTAGCCATTGAGTTCCCTCCCAACTATCTCCGCATAATTATATCGTGGGCAGTACAGACCTACTAAGGAAACACTAAAATCTTCTACCATACCTGCAGAGCATCCCCTAATATGCAACACTAATAATTACCTCTAACTTTGTGTGTTGTTCGTGACGTCAACTTGATGGATTTGAAATATAAGTAACAGCATACAAGATACAAAAGAGAAATGCAAGTGTTCGTAATGTTACATCTTCTATGTTATGTGAATAGGTCTTTTATTAATGCCAGTTACATTTCTCGATGTTGGCTCTTGTATGGATCCAAACAATCCCTGCTTTGTAGTGATAGAAAGCAAGTACCCAGGCCTGAATGTGTGGTTTATATGTATACATACATTGTAACCATATATTGTCAGTCATATCAAATCTAAATTGCAAAATTCCCTTTTGACTTGGACAATTAAATTTGCATAATTATTAATATACCCTTCCAAGATACCCATGACATTGCCTCGTTGCAACTTGATAGCCTACTTAGTAGTAAACAGAATATCATTTCAAAATGGATGCCCACTTCTATTAGCTTTGCTAGTGCCTATGCTGCAATTCCACATGCAGTAGCAAATTCACTACCAACAACAAACAAGCATTTGCAAAACCATACAAATTAGCTGTGTCATTGCTTGTTTCCATAGTTGTAAGATTACACATGTCTTGCAGATGTCTTAATTTGCAAATTATGACCCAGCCTGTGCATGCAGAAACTGTAATTATGAGCACCTATGTTCAAATAGACATTTAACCTATGAGCCAGGCTCTTATGTGGTTACATATTATAGTTTAAATCTCTTTATTATTCAAACAATTTACAATCATCCTATGTACATCGACTGACCAGTGAGTAACTGATTTATTGTCCCATGCCTGTTATTTCATTCAGTGTCTCTAAACAATGTATAAAAAAGAAGAACAACGTTTTTCCACCTCCCTTCTCTCCCATCACCCAGAAGATGTGTATTTCATAGCATGCAAGTCTTGCTTTCTTAAACCTCCCGAAGGTGATTAGCATGTTCCCAAACTTCCTATAGCAGTATTTTTTAGAGTACTTGTTCTGTTCTTATTATTCCCAGGACCACCTGCTCTGGAATGATATGTAGAACCCACTGGAACCTAAGACAATCTGAGAGAGACACCTTAAAAATGGTGCCCTTGTTTTACGGAATACTGTATTATTTTATTATATGCATTAAGTAATTTTCTCCATATCTAATAATTACCAACTGCGGTAGTGTCTTTCTATTTTGTCCAGAGTTCCGACTTTGCCCCATAGCGCAAGTACTTGTGTGGTTGTGCAGAGACCTAGATCTATTCATTTACTTTAAGTGAATGAAGCTGGAAAGTCTTCCTGTTTAGTAAGCCTAGGATTATGTATGCCAGTAAACTTGGTATATCTATCTTAAACATTATGTCTATTTCTTTTAGCACGTCCTCCCAGTAAATTTGGGCGGTTCCACACAAGGTGAATTAGTGTAAGTCTTTGTCCACCGCCTCTCCAGTGTTTATCGCCCCTCTTTGTGTCTCGCAGGTGTCACCTAATCAATGAGCATTGTTCACATGTCCTTTCTTATCGAAGCTGATCTAAGTTAGTTATGTGCTCTTTTTAAAATGTCCCTTCATTCCTCCTAAGTAATATTTGTATCCGACTCATTCTGCCACCTTCTCTGACACGGCAGTTCCTTTAATGTCTAAAGAGTCACAGAAACCTTATCTATTTGAAATGTCAATCTCTTGTCTTGTTTTGGTCAGAAGCCATAGTTCAGAGTGAGTGATGTATCTAATAGCATGTGGCTTGATTAAGGGTTGAAGAACCCAATGCCCTATTTGATGATATTCAAATCTATCTGTGTCCGTTAAGCCATAGTCATCGGTAATGTCCTTTAATGTTTTTCCTTTCATTGACCAGATCGCCTTAGAGGGTCTAGCTATGTAGGACTGAAGTCAAAGCTGTACTTCATCCATATAACTGGAAATGGGAAGGTAGTCAGTCCCTGTGTCTTAGCTGCATATAGCATACTGACTGTGTTATCCTATATGTGTGATTAAAGAGAAATATAAGCCACAGCTTTGGTGTTTTCTAGGTAACCAGGACACCTTCCATATGTTATTACCCACTACTATTTTTTGATAAAACACCATTGCTCCTCCAACATTGTCTGGTTACATTCCCATAGATGTCCTAGCTCTACTGCCTGGAAGTATATCTTTACGCTCAGGAACTCCAGTACACCACTCCTGTATGCTAGTGTGAGCACAGGCGCAACAAACCTTGGTCTCTTCCTAGACTAAATAAAGTTGTTGAGTATTCCTTGTAGCGCTTAGGCAATGGGGGTCGGCAAAGCTTGGGGGATAGTTTGGATGAAGAAAGGATTCAGTGCAAAATTGTCATCTTTACTGCAGCTGATTGTCCAAGCCAAGGCAAATCCCCTTTTGGCCACATTTGCTAGTTATTCTGTATTTTTCTTACATGAATTATATAATTGGCTTCAACTGTCTTGTTCAAGTTTGGGTGTTAATGGAAATCCCTAGGTATTTTAGGGAGGTTGAAGTCCTTGCAAATAGGTACATTGATTTCAAAGTAGAAGCTAATGGTCTTGGAATTGAAATGTTCACAGTATTTGGGATTTGGATATGTTGATCATATTTACTGATATGTAAATATCCATTTACTGACATGAGTCCATACATTTTTATTTCTTCTGATGAGGTAGGGAGCGAGTCAGCAGGATCTATCACTGTCATTAAGGCATTAGCAGCATGAAAGGATCATTTGAACTTGTCTCTATCTATGTGTACCCTTTAATTTGTGAATTGTGGGTTTTCTTTTGAAAGATTTCTATGACTACAGCAAAAATCATCAGGCACAAAGGGCAACCTATTCTTTATTTTTCTTCTGACTTCATATGGGTGCAAGGAACAGTTGTTAAACCTAACTCTCCCCTTAAATTCCTGGTAACTTCCCAATATCCGTTTTCTAATTTTAACTGGTAAGCTGAACCTCACCATTGTGCCTTCTATGAAGCACTCTTTTACACAATCAAAGGCGTTTGAGTGGGTAGGGATAGTAAAAAGACATGTTTCTGTGTCCTATGTATGTTGTCCATTATGTGTGGATACTATCCCTGCCATTGTGTCCAAGAACAAATCCATATTGATCTGGTTCTATTAAGCAAGGTACAATGGGGTGTAATTGCCCTTCCAAGACCTGTGTAAATAGGTTTGTGTCTATGCTGAGTAACAATATATAGAAAGATGTGAGTCACATCTTGACAGACTGAGACCTGACTTGGGATCGCTGCAATTTGTGCTTTAGCCATAGCCATAGTGGGTGTGATTAGTTTCATAGCATTGAATACATTATATAGGCTGGTAAGCAGTTTAGCATGGGTACCTGCAAATAATTCGTTATAAAATTTAGCTGTGAAAACATCTGAGACCGGTGATTGACACGTTTTTTTATTTGTATATGCTTATTAGGGCCACTTCTACAGAACGGCTAACGTACATTTTTATTTGCTGTTTAGAGATTGCTAAAGAAGTGTAAAGGTGTTCGTAGAATGAGCTAAATGCTGTCGCCATTGAGGGATCTTCTGACTGTGGTTTCCCTGCCATGACTCTGATTCTCTGTACACTGTTCTCTATTATTTTAGTTTGTGTTTTACATGATTGCAGTTAAGTTTTTTTGAGCAATACCATTATTTTTTGTTTCTTTATCTGCCCGTCTGCCATATTACAATCTCCATAGGATAGAATGGGATCGGAATAAGGCGGTCGGGATATCCATCACCTCTGCCATGATCTAAATCAGGCCCATAGTCTGGGAGGAGGCTGCTCTTATCCTATTTTTGGGTTCTGAATATTCAGCGAGCATTTTATTTATTTGGTTAAATAAAACCATCAAACAGTTCATCAATTATATTCCAGCAAATTAAAATACAATATAAGACAGGTTTTCCAACTTTTAGTTGAGTTATGAAATCCTTTTCACTTGGAAGCCAAATATCTGACCATGCACTGACCCTAATTGGGTACAGAAAATGAACACAGAGTTAATCACAGTATCCACTGGGTAAACATTTCTCAGCATTGTCAATGTAATCAATTAATCTGGACAGTCTTTTATAAATTTAGCTAGACGAGACGTAATTTACTTTTTCTAATTTACTCCATCACACTGGTGGAGTAAACTCTGTCTGTCAAGGTTTAAACCACTCCATTAGTCTCTGAAATGGAGGCCAAAAATATTAAGTGGGGCAAGGCAGTATACTGTGGATATGGAGGGCTCCATAAAGTCAGATAGGCATTGCATGAGGTCCTAGTGAACCTGTTGACTTTTGGTATAAAAGGTTACAGTGGATAGAAATTAGAATTTTACGCCCAGAGAGGGTCCCTGGCCAGCCAAATACAGGACAAGATTTCTTTGTTAGGACATAGTCAGTTTTGTGAAGGTCAATTTCTTCCAGTGGCACAAGGTTACAGGCTGTAGCTGAACAAAGCTCCATGGCTCCATTGAGACAGGTACCTTCTCAGCAAACTCTGACTAAACTGGGCTTACTGCTGCTGAAAAGCTCTCAGAAGGACCAACCTGAATTTTCAATCCAGTAGAAGTGCACCTTTGTTAGACTGGATTGGCTTGGTGGGTTGGACTTAAACCTCTAGACCTATTTGGACCCAAAATGCTTCTAGGTTCAGGTTTCAGGAGATGTTAGGAGGAGCACAATTTGACATAGACAAGAGTCCCAGGACCTTGGGGATAGCACCTGGGGATCAAGACATACTCCAACATAGTTCAGGAGCAGGGTAAAGAGTAGGTCCAGTTGGAACACGTCCGCTTGACAGTGTCGGGAAAGGCCTTGTGTAGCTTGTCATGCCCTGTAACCTGAACAGAGGATCAGCCTTACGACCCTCTGATTGCACGTCCTTGTCCTGGATACAAAATGGGAGCATTTTCAGTCCTTGAGGGCTCTTCTCAGTTCTCAGGCAGCAGGTTCAGTCCTCTTATGATTTTCCACATGTCTAGTAAGGCTCTGAGGGAGTGCTGTTAGAGTCACATTTATGCCTAGCTTTAGCTTGTGGGTGGGGATGATTTTAGACTCCCCTCCAACAAATGTCATGCACATTTTCAGGAGTTACCCTACTCACTTTTGTAGCATTTCTTGTTTGCCCCCCACAAACAACCCTACAGCCCACCTAAAACCAAATTTTAGAACCTTACTTCACCTCAACAGAATTTAAGTGTCTGCTTCAGAGGTGTGGCCACGGAAATGGGCAATTCCTCCTCTATGGTCACTCTAACACAGTTCTAAGGGTAGATCTTCTCCCATGGGGACTGGAGTTTGCCTTCATAGGGACAGAGGATGGGCCTGTCCAGTTGTCAGCTAATATTTGCCTATGACAGCATAGGTCTCTTTGAAGTTAATCAAATTTCTGCGTTATAGGCAACAGGGCTTGAGAAGGAATGACTATAAATAGTTAAAAATAATGTTTTGACCTGTCAAAAGTGGTTAGTTTGAGCAGTCAAATTTGCTATTTAAAACTACTACAGTCAGACTGCAGATGGTAGGGTTGTAGTTATGTTTATGTCATAACTATAGTGGGTAGCACAATAGGTACTACAGTCTACTAGTGACAATTAAATTACAGGCCCTGGGTACACTTCACACAATATACTAGGGACATTTAGGTAAGTTAAATATGCCAATGGAATATGCTAATGTTTTCACGTTGACCAAGGATTATTAATACACTCTCTGATTAGTTTAATTGCCTTCCAAATACAATATTTTAGTGATAACAAGGAACATATTATGATTTAATTTTAAAAATGCAGCTTGTGACAGGGCTTGTTTAGTCCGTAATGTTTTTGAGGGGGTCCGGCTGTGTGATTGTGATGTCAAGCATTGTAAGGAATAAGACAAATTGTATACATTACATTTCACTAGATAAAAAATGGCAAATATACCAAGGGTTCATCAGTTCCATAAGGTATGGCTAGCAAGAATGCGGCTTTGACAACTCACTACTGTTAATGATGGGCAGCATCCATTTTTGCTAGAGCATTTAAGACAAAGTCTTAAGATTTTGCTTAAAGTTTTAAGTCTGACACTTTTTTTGCATAATGTTTCATTGTACTCTTGCTTGAAAGCTCAAACAGCTCCTTTGTAGTATTTTTTCAGATCCCTCACCTTTGTTGCCTGCTTTACATTAAAGGATGATCTATTTAAGATTTTTAGAAAAATTCTGTAGCTCTTTCTTTGTGATCAAAAGAGAGTGGGAAAACCAATCTCATCTATTATTAGTTGAGCATTTAAGTGTTCCATTTCTATTCAGGCCGATTTGAAATTTGTCAATCGGCAGGCTTGTTACTGTCTTGAACCTGATTCTTTGTATCAATCAAATCATTATGTTATAGTGTCAGTTGTGTTAACATGACACGTTTACATAGAAACATTGATACAGAAGTGTTCCTATTCCATTTAAGTCTTCTTAATTTTTTAATTTTTCAACAGATAGGAGGATGAGTTTCCAATACTGCAGGGGAATTTGATGTATCATCTGCGATCCCTGGTGTAAATGGTCACTTTTACATCCCCCAATGATTTTGAAAATTGCTGATTAAGGCAAAGAAAGAAATATTAACCCTTGTATAGTCTAGCACTACATCTCTACTGCATAGGTGTGGGTGGCTGGCATTGTTTGGGAATCTTCTATTTATTACGCTGATGCCAGGGGCATGACAGGTGGCCAATAAAGATTTTTATAGATGTTTTTGTCTGTGATATAACAACTGTTCTGGGATATTCCAAGTACAATCCTTTCAACCTGTTGTATCCTCCTCTGACAATGCATGAATGAGGTTTAAGTTAAAATCACACATGATTAACCCTAAGCCATCAGTGTAATCATAATTCAATTGAATCATAATCTTTTACAAGTCAATATTTCTTTATCTTATGAAATGGATCAGTATGTTAATTCATCAACAGCAGTGAACTTTTTCCACCAAAGGTGGCCCAGTTTTTTTTATACAAAAGTGCCACTATGGCAGGCCCTCTTGTATGATCAACTTCAATGTCACTACATAGGCCCTCATTATGACCCTGGCGGTCGGTGATAAAGTGGCGGTAATACCGTCAACAGGCTGGCGGTGACTACTGCCAAATTATGAACATAGCGGAAAGATATCCCAAAGACAGCCAATGTACCACACCGACCACCAGGGCAGAAACAACAGGCACCACGGCGGTAGCCACCTATGGCCAAGCGAAAGTCAAAGTTCCGCCCACCATATTATGACTACACAATCTGCCACCTTTTCTGGGGCGGTACCAACGACATCAAAAGCCTGGTGGAAACACTGCGCACAAGTGAAAGGACTCACCATTTGAGACACAGGGAGGAACCACGCTGCTACGGAACACGAAGTGCAAGTCTTTCTGATGATATTCTACGTTCTGCTCTACCTCGAACACCAACACCGGCAAAGACGACAACGGTGAGTACAGCCGCCTAGCACACGAGGGGGGTAGGGAAAAAACGACAGTGACACACACACATGCACCATACACACCCCAGACACACACACTATACACACAACTATCAGCCCAAGAAAACAAGTTAATCCCTGTAAATGGGCTGAATAATGCAAGGACAACAGGAATATACTAAAGTGATTGTAATAAGATCAACACAGTATAAATAATAATTTAGCCAATGCCACAGAAATGTACAAATGTACAAAAAAGGGACACTGCCCAGGCCTCAGTTCACGTGGGCCACATGGCCACAGGGCAAAGTCCAAGGCCTCACTTGTCACCTGCATCAATAAGGAGAAAACACTGCAGGGGCATCAGTTGCCAAATAGGCAGGCACCTCAGGGGGAAAAGGGACACCTCAGCCGGAAGCGGAAACAAGACCACTGGTTCTGGAGGGGACAACATGCCCTGTGCTTGGTCCTGGGGAGTGCAAGCCCACAGTCTCTCAAGTGGGTGACATGCCCACTGGTTCTGGAGGGAGCAACATGCCCTGTGCTTGGTCCTGGGGATTGTTAGGCCACAGTCTCTCAAGTGGGTGTCTTCCCCACTGGTCCACTGGTTCTGGAGGGGGCAACAGGCCCTGTGCTTGGTCCTGGGGATTGATAGGCCACAGTCTCTTGAGTGGGTGACTTGCCCACTGGTTCTGGAGGGGGCAACATGCCCTGTGCTTGGTACTGGGGATTGATAGGCCACAGTCTCATGAGTGTGTGTCTTGCCCACTGGTTCTGGAATGGACAGGCCGCAGAGCAGCTCATGGAGACACTATCACATTGCATCCGCCGGCAGTGACGGCTGCACTGTGGTGGTGCTGGTGGTGTTGGTGGGAGGCTCCTGCACAGCCCCTGCACCCTCTGATGGCTGCACTGTGGTGGTGCTGGTGGTGTTCGTGGGAGTGCCTGCACAGCACCTGCACCCTCCGACGGCTGCACTGTGGCCGTGGGAGGCTCCTGCACAGCTCCTGCACCCTTCGATGGCTGCACTGTGGTGGTGCTGGTGGTGTTAGTGGGAGGCTCCTGCAAAACCCCTGCACCCTGCAATGGCTGCACAACCCCAGTTGGTGATGAGGGCTCCATGACAACTGCTGGTGCCGGTTCCTTCCCCTTTTGCCTGCTGGTGCAGGCTCCTTCCCCTTCTTGTCTGCTGGTGCAGGCCCCTTCCCCTTCTTGCCTGCTGGTGCAGACTTCTTCCCCTTTCGGATGGCAGGTGCAGGCTCCTTCCCCTTCTTGCCTGCTGGTGCAGGCTTCTTCCCCTTTCAGCTAGCTGGTGCAGGCTCCTTCCCCTTCTTGCCTGCTGGTGCAGGCTCCTTCCCATTCAGTATGTGTGGCCTGGAATCCTTTCCACCACGAGTAGGTGCTGATGGAACTGGGCCGGTGGACTGTGTTGCTGAGGTGCTTGGCTGGGTTCTTGATACCCTGGCCATACATGCAGGACCGTGGGTAGAGAAGAGGTCAAGGGGGAAAGGAAAAGCTTTTTAGGGACATTGGGATGGGAAGAGGAAGAAGTAATGGGAGTGGAGGATGAGGGAGTAGTTCTTGGAGGTGTCTGTCTGCTGGATTTGGGTGCAGGTGCATGGGGTTTTAGCTGTTGTGAGGTGGATGGCTGTTGGATGTCTCAGTGCCTGCGTTTGTGTACTTTAGGGGGGACAGACACAATGGGAGAGGACACAGGGGACGTGTGCATGGATGTTGTGGAGGTGTCTGCCAGTGAGGTGTGTGTTCTGCTTGGTGTGGTGATGATGCAGGACATGGATGATGATGTAGTGCATACAGGTGTGACTGTGGACGTAACTAGGTTGGAGATGGAGGATGAGGAAGAGGGGGAGACAGTGGAAATAGTGGATGTTGTTGTGTCTGCAACTGGATGGTGTTTGTGTGAGTGCCTGTGGGATGAAGTGTGGTGCTTGTGTTTGCCTGTGACACTCTTGGGTTTTGTCCTGTGTGCATGCTAGTCTGGCTGTGTGCTTGCGATGGGATGGGGTTGATGGGACTGGGAGGTGGAAGTTGGAGGGGGGACGGTAGAAACAGGGACAATGGCTGCCATCAGACAGGAGGCCAGAGCCTGGATCGATCTCTGTTGGGCTGCCAATCCAGTGTGAATGCCCTCCAGGAATGCATTAGATTGTTGCATCTGGGCTGCCAGCCCTGGATGGCATTCACAATGGTTGACTGCCCCACAGAGATGGATCTTAGAAGGTCAATAGCCTCCTCACTCAGGGCGGAAGGGCTCACTGGGGCAGGGCCTGAGGTGCCTGGCTGAAGGAGATGCCCACCCTCCTGGGTGAGTAGGCACAGGCTCCCACTCGTTGCGGGGCTGCTCGGTGGGTGGTGCTGATATGGGGGGTGGCAGCTGTAGCTGGGGTGGTCACATAAGTGTCCGCCACCACCAGGGAGCTTCCATTGGAGGAGGTATCTGAGTCTGTGTTGTCTCCTCCGGTCTGCGCCATGGTGCTCCCCTCGCCCTCTGTCCCACTGATGTCCTCAGCGTTGGTGGACACTGCCTCCTGGGTCCTGTGGGATGCAGCTCCCTCCATCACCGGTGCCTCTGCTCCTCCACCAGATGATGCTAATGCACTAAGGACAGGATGACAAAACAAGAGAGGGGGGAGAGAGACAAAGGATACACTGGGTCAATGACTGCATCAACACCACCGTTGGCGTACACAGCACCCTCACACACAGGGAACAGGCCTACACACTATGCATTGCACCACCACTGATATTGCTAGCCACCAAGGCATAAGGAGGGGCACACACCGCCAACTGCAGCACACCTGGAACCCACGCAGACCTGGGCAGCTGTGGATGCTAACAAGCTATGTAGGCAGTATTATCTCTTCAGACCCCTATCCACCAGAGGACCTATGTTGTTATGTCTGGCCTGGCCTAGGGGTACACAAGGACACACAACCATCACCCGGATACCACCCCACCAGGCGTAAGTTGTAATGATAGTCACTATACTCACCCCGTTGTGGCTTCTGTGATGCCCTCAAGCGCCCATCCAGCTCTGGATAGGCCACCGCCTGTATACGGGCCATCAGGAGGGTCAGGGTTCGACAGGCACCCCTTCCTCATTGGGAGGCCATCCCCAGCTGTGCCTCCACCGTGCCCAGTGTCTCAGGTCCTCCCACCATTTGCGACAGTGGGCACTTTGCCTGCCATAGATTCCCAGGGTCCGCACCTCCTCGGCGATGGCACACCATATTCCCTTCTTTTGATGGGTGCTGACCTGCAGAGGCAATACACACAGGAAAACACCATTAGACAAAGGGCCTGATTCTGACCTTGGCGGTCTTTTCGCAAGACCGCCGAGTTACCGCCACGGTAAAGACCGCCGACCGTGGCGGTATGCCGCTGCGCGTATTCCGACCGCTGGGAGCGTTCCGCCGGAATACCGCCAGCAGCCACACTGGCGGTCGGCGGTAAGGTGGAGACTGGTCAACCTCCACCGCCACGCCAGCAGAACACCGCCCCCAGAATTACGACCCACATTTCTGTGTGGCGGTCTTCTGTTGGCGGTCTTCTGTTGGCGGTCACGTCCCTATGTCTCCCGTCGCCCCCCGGAGGACCAACGCACAAGGTAAGTTGATCGTCCGTGAGGGGAGGGGGTGGGGGGGTGTTGTGTGATGTGTGCGTGCATGGGGGTGTGTAGAGGGGGTGTGTGAGTGCGTGCATGCAGGCGGGGGGTGCTGCTGTGCCTTTGGGCAATGTGTGTAGTTCGGCGGGTGCGCATGTCGGCATGTATGTGTGCGGGTATGTGCCCCCGTTGTGTATGTGTGTGTGTAGGGGGTGTGCATATGTGCATGTTGGGGGTGCGTGCATGTCGGGGTGCGTGTATGTGCATGTCGGGGTGGGGGGGGCAGGGGGTTCGTACCACCTCTGGGGGGTGGCAGGGGGGTGGAGGGTGTGGGGGGAGGACTCGTGGGGGGCAGTGGGGGGTGGGGGAGACCCCTATCAGTGCCAGGGAAGGAATTCCCTGGCCCTGATAGTGCCTACCGCCATGGTTCGCATGGCGGTTCCCGACCGCCAAAAACCGCGGCGGTAAGCAGGGTCATGATACGGTTGGCGGTCTTGGGTCGACCGCCGGGCCGGAGTGTGCGAACTCCAGCCCGTCGGTCATGACCGCCGTGGCGGTCGGAGTGGGGAAGTGGCGGTCGATGTCAGAATGCCATTTTTTGGACCGCCGGTCTGTTCGCGGTCCGACCGCCGCCTCTCCGCCGACCGCCAAGGTAAGAATCAGGCCCAAAGAGTCCAGACAGTTACACTTATGGCCCACTATACCCGTTTATAGCATTATTGGAACACACATAGCCCAGCACCCAATGTGTACCCAGCTAGGAGGACATCCCTCCCCCCTTACACGGAGCTGTCACATACACCTTCATACATGCATGCCACATGCATCGTGCCCACAGTGTACTCACCTGTTGGTCTGGAGGCCCATAGAGCAGTCGGTACTGGGGTAGGACCGCATCCACCAGTCGCTCCAACTCCTCTGAAGTGAAGGCTGGGGCCCTTTCCCCGGTCACACGGGCCATGGTAGGTTCCAGACACAGGTCACAGCAGCACATGCAGTGTAGGACCTCTCCTATGGAAGGTCAGGTAGCAAGTGAGGAATCAGATAAAAAATGGCAGTCACGTCTGCGACGGTGCACACGGTCACCACCGGCATAGATCACCATTGGCCACTGTACCCCATAGGGCCCAATTTCAACCAATGAGGAATTGCACAGCGGTTCCCGGACGCCTCCTGCCATGGTGCACTACGTCAGAGGAATTACCTCACTTCCACCTGTCCCTCCACAGAGGACAGGTGGATGCCATTTCAGGTAGGGGAGCAGCCCTATGGAATCACGCTGTGTCACAGGAGAAATAGGCACATACTGGGCAAGTCACACTGACCCATTACATGTTTACCGAATGTAAACTAGTGTTGTGGCTCCATTGTTCAGTTTGTGACAGGCGCCTCACTCTTTTGTCCCATAGATTCCTAATGCTGCGGATGAATAGGAGATGGAGACATACCCCCGTGTACAGACTCTTAGTGGACTTGGCTACACTGGAGGACAGGCACATTATCCTCACCTATAGACTTGACAGGGCCACAATCACAGAGCTGTGTGCTCAATTAGAGCCTGACCTGATATTTGCTATCCGTCGTCCCACTGGAATCCCCCCTCTTGTGCAAGTGCTACCTGTACTCCATTTTCTGGTAACTGGTTCTTTTCAAGTAACAGTGGGCTTGGCAGCAGGAATGTCACAGCCAATGTTCTCAATAGTGCTGACAAGAGTTTTGTCTGTCCTGATAATACACATGTGCAGCTACATTGCTTTCCCCCAGGTTGAGGATTTGGCCACAGTGAAGGCAGAGTTTTATGCAATGGGACATATCCTCAATATTATTGGGGCAATTGATGGTACACATATTGTATTTTCCCCCCCAGCCAGGATGAACAGGTGTTCAGTAAGAGTTTCCACTCCATGAATGTTCAGATGGTGTGTTTGGCAGACCAGTACATCTCCCACGTCAATGCTAAGTATCCTGGGTCGGTGCATGATGCCTTTTTCCTAAGGAATAGCAGCATCCCAAATGTGATGGGCCAGCTACAGAGGCACAGGGTGTGGCTAATAGGTGAGCCCTGGTTCCCACCCAGTATATGTTGGTGTATGCCTATGGTGTTGGCCATATAGGATAGTGTGGGGCTAAATGTTGTCCCTCAATATTTGCAGGTGACTCTGGTTACCCAAATCTATCATGGCTGCTGATCCCTATGAGGAATGCCAGGACAAGGGCAGAAGAACATTATAATGAGGCACATGGGCGAACCAGAAGGATAATTGAGAGAACCTTTGGCCTCATGAAGGCCAGGTTCTGGTGCCTCCATCTAACAGGTGAATCTTTGTGCTACTCACCCAAGAAGGTCTGCCAGATATTAGTGGCATGATGCATGTTGCACAACCTGGCCGTCAGATGCCATGTACCTTTTCTGCAGGAGGAGAAGTCTGGAGATGCCCCTGTGGCAGCAGTAGACCCTGTGGACAGTGAGGGTGAGGATGCAGAGGATGAGGATGAGGACAACAGAACATCTGCGATCTGTCAATATTCCAATGACACACAGGTAAGACAGTGTAACTTTACATTGCAATGCCCACTTCTATGCCCACTTACGGTTACCTCTGGCAATTCATTTTGCAGATGTTGGTGATTTGACAAATACTCCTAGTGTGATCACTACAGCCAGCTACAGGTCATTAATCTATGCTCATTCTATCTGCAGTTAATTTGCACTGTTTGTACCTGTTTCGAAAAATACATATTTGATATACATGACATACTCCAAATAGATTGTTTTCAGAGGGTGTTTATTGAAGTGCTACCATATAGGGGGAAAGTGCAATGGGATGGGGTGATGATGGAGGAAAGTCCAGGGTATTATTCCAGTCTGTTTGTAGCACAGGTGCATTGTCCATGAGGATATAGGAAGGGGAGCAATGGCAGTTTAAGGTGGACAGGGTGACAGAGTGGGACACAAGAGGGACAATCAGGAGAGTCTCATTTCCTGGCAGGTGTCTTGGAAAGTGTCTCTGGCTTCTGTCTGGATCACAGTGAATGTTTGCGGTGTGGTTCACCTTCTGCAGGGGGAGGGGTGCTGGTGGCCTGCGAGTTCTGTGGTGGGGCTTCCTGGCCACTAGCGGCAGAGGAAGTGGAAGACTGTTCTGATGTCTGGCTAGTGGCAGGGGCCTGCTGGTGTGAGACTGCCTCCCTCATAATGTTGCCCATGTCTGCCAGCACCCCTGCTATGGAGATCAGGGTGCTGTTGATGGCCTACAAGTCCTCCCTGATCCCCTAGTACTGTCCCTCCTGCAGCCGCCTCTTCTCCTGCACATTGTCCAGGATCTGGCCCATCGTGTCCTGAGAATGTTGGCAGGCTCCCAGGATCTCCGAGGGGGGTCCCTGGAGAGTCTGTTCCCTGGGCCTGTCCTCCCCCTGGCGAACAGCAGTTCTCCCAGTTTTCCTTTTGGTCTGTGCCTCTGTCCCCTGAACCGTGTGCCCACTGCCACTGACCCCAAGTCTCTGATTGTCTTGTGTGCGAGGTGTGGCCTGGGGTCCCTGTAGTGGTGGACACACTGCTGATTGACGTGTCCTGGGGACAGAGGTGTGGGTATGCTGGGCGGGTGCTGTGGTGTTGTTTCCTTGTGGTGGGAGGCTCTCTGGTGGTCAGTAACTGGGCTGGGGTAACTGGCTGTTCAGTGGTCCCTGATGGGCCAGGTAGATTGTCCAGATCCTGAAGTCTGGAGTTGCTGTCATCACTGTTGGCCTCTTCTGCTGCGGGACTGGATAGTGCTAGCACCTCCTCTAAAGTGACATTGCCTAAGATATCTGTGGGGATGTAAATGATGTGTTAGGGTTTATGTGTATGATATTGTACATACCTGACTTCCCCTCGATGGTTGGTTTTGCCCTGCCAGCTTTCACGTTTGCATGTTAGTGTATGGTGGACTTGTTAGTTCTCTATGCTATGCATAGCGAGCTGGTGTCTTGCTGCTATGGAACGTACCTTCCCCGTAGGTCGTTCCACCTATTCCTGATGTCATCCCTAGTGCTGTCCCATGGCGATGAACCTGTCCATGATTGGCCGCCATAGCTCCATCTTGCTTGCAATGGATATTTGCTGCACCTGTGCTCCAAATAGTTGTATCTCTATCCTGACAATTTCCTCCACCATGACCCTTAGCTCCTCCTCTGTGAAACGGAGGTGTCTTTGTAGTGCCATGGGTGTCATGTGAGGTGTGTTGGTGAATGTGTGTTGGGTAATGTATTGGAGTGTATTGGGGTGTGTGACGTGGAGTGCGTGAGTGGTGTTTGGGTGTTAGTAGTGTGTGGCTCTAGTTGTCTCAGTGGTCTTGGTGTCTCTCTGGTGGCAATGACTTGTAATCGTAAAGGTTTGTGGGTAATGTGCGTGTGTGTTTTATAGTGGTGTGGGTGTGTGAGTGTAGTGTGTGTATGGGTGTCAGGTGTGTGTGGTTTGAATTGGCCAATGTGGAGTTCCTTTGTATGTGGGTGTCCATTGTGAGCGCGGCGGTATGTACCGCCAATACTTTACAGCCATTGAATGTCCGCCGTGGTGATTCGTGGGTCATAATGTGATGGGTGTTGTTCTGTTGGCATAATGGTGCGGGTTTTGATATCGCCACTTTAGCACTGACCTTAAGTCTGGCAGATTTGTGTATGTGGCTGAATTCTGTCGGATTGGAGTGTGTGTGTCATAATATGGGGAATGGATATCCGCCGCTGTATCGGTAAGTTGGCGGCCGTCAACGTGGCGGTAAGCGAGATTTACCACCAATGTCATAATGAGGGCCATAGTGTGCCATCTTGACTAATGCAAAGGTCTCCAAGGTCGATAGACTTCTGTCTCTGTTTTGGTGTTACAAACTCTGGGCAGATTCACAAAGGTGAACTTACACACTTCTGCAACATCGCTTTTACAGTATTCACAGAACTACAGTTTAATACTACGTTTATGAGTGCAAGCCTCTCTTTTTATGCGCAGATTTCCCTGCCAATGTGTATATTTAGCTTTATGAACAAGGCTTTCTATGGACAGAATGAAAAATGTGGTAGTTCTGGGCGTGCCAGTAGGAGTTGGTTAATTTGTCTCAATTTATTATATCAAAATGACATCTTGATTTATGTATGTATGTATATGTATTTATAGAGCACATTCAGGCCGAAGCATCGAAGCGCTGAGAAGGTATGGAGAGGCCCTAAGGAGAAAAGAAAGCTTCAAAGAATAACATTAGCGCGGAAAGAGGCATGTTTTGACAAGTTTTCTAAAAGCTAAAAGATTTTGGTGGTCATTACAACCCTGGTGGACGGTGTTAAAGCAGCGGTGAGACCGCCAACAGGCCAGTGGTAAAAAAATTGGAATTACAACCGTGGCAGAAAGCGCCAACAAAGACAGCCACTTTAACACTCTGTCCGCCACGGCGGTACAAACAAACAGCGCGGCGGTCACTGCCAACAGACAGGCGGAAGACAAAGTACCGCCCACAGTATCACAACCTACCAATCTGCCACCTTTTCCGGGGCGGATTCACCACGGACAAAAACACGGCAGAAACAGGACTTCGAAGGGAAAACGCTCACCTATACACACTCCACGAGGAATCCGGACGCCATGGAACCAGAGCTGCACATCCTGCCAGCCATTATCTTCCTGCTCCTCTACCAGGAGCACGAACGTCGGCGGCGAAGACAATGGTGAGTACTGCACCTACGACACAGGGGAGGGGGAGAGGGAAAAAACAGGGACACACACACACAACATGCAACACTCCCACCCTCACCCACTACAACACACACACCAATACAGCATGATACATTACAGTTACACCCCCCAACCCCAGGAAGAATGCAAAGACAAAAGAAAATGAGTGTAACCATTGTAATATATTAAAATCCAGTACGCAAAAATATATATATACACTATAAACAAAATATACACCAAGCTTAGTAGTCCAGGTAGTGCTCCAATGAAGTCCGTGGAACACAGGGCCATCACGGTATGGGCGAGGCCCACACAAGATCCCCGACCATGACGGAGAGAACACTCCAGGGGCATCAGAGAGCAAGAAAACAGGCACCTCAGGGGGAGGGAAAGGGGGGCACCTCAGCCGGTTGAGTGCACGACGCCAAATCCACGAGGGGGCCACATGCCCATTGTTCAATCCTGGGGAGTGCAAAGCCACAGTCTCTCAAGTCTCTACAGTGGGTGGGTTGCCCACTGCTGCATCCTAGGGAGTGCAAAGCCACAGTCTCTCAAGTCTCTTCAGGGGGTGGGTTGCCCATGCTGCATCCTGGGGACTGCAAAGCCACAGTCTCTCAAGTGGATAACAGTCTCCACTGGTTCTGGAGGGGGCTTTGTGCCCAGAGTGCTTCATCCTGCTAAGGACAGAGGTAGCGGATGACACTCTTCACTGGTTCTGGAGGGGGCTTTGTGCCCAGAGTGCTTCATCCTGCTAAGGACAGAGGTAGTGGATGACAGTCTCCACTGATTCTGGAGTGGGCTTTGTGCCCAGAGTGCTTCATCCTGCTAAGGACAGAGGTAGTGAATGACAGTCTCCACTGGTTCTGGACGGGGCTTTGTGCCCAGAGTGCTTCATCCTGCTATGGACAGAGGTAGTGGATGACAGTCTCCACTGGTTCTGGAGGGGGCTTTGTGCCCAGAGTACTTCATCCTGCTCGTGACGGACTCAGTAGAGGCAGTGCCCTTGGCGCTCATGGGCCAGCGGTGCTTGATGCGGCGGTGCCCTGTTCAGCGGTGCTTGAGGCGGCGGTGCCCTGTTCAGTGGTGCTTGAGGCGGCGGTGCCCTGTTCAGCGGTGCTTGTGGCGGCGGTGCCCTGTTCAGCGGTGCTTGAGGCGGCGGTGCCTTGTTCAGCGGTGCTTGAGGCGGCGGTGCCCTGTTCAGCGGTGCTTGTGGCGACGGTGCCCTGTTCAGCGGTTCTTGAGGCGGTGGTGCCCTGTTCAGCAGTGATTGAGGCGGCGGGTTCTTCTGCAATGACTCATCTGCTGGCGGTCCTCCCTAGCCCAGCGGGGCTTGTGCTGGCTGTCCTCTCTAGCCCAGCGGGTCTTGTGCTGGTGGTCCTCTCTAGCCCAGCGGGGCTTGTGCTGTCGGTCCTCTCTAGCCCTGCGTGGCTTGTGCTGGCTGTCCTCTCTAGCCCAGCCGGGCTTGTGCTGGCGGTCCTCTCTATCCCAGCGGGGCATGTGCTGGCTGTGGCCTCCTGGGCAGCAGGGCAGGTGCTGGCGGTGGCCTTCTGGGCAGCGGGGATGATGGCGGTGGCCTCCAGGGCAGCAGGGCAGGTGCTGGCCTCCTGGGCAGCGGGGATGATGGCGGTGGCCTCCTGGGCAGTGGGGATGATGGCGGTCTTCTCCGCCGTGCTGCTCTTCCCAGACTTGCCGGGTTTCTTGAGGCCCTTCCCCACCTTGGAAGGTGTCGCAGCTGACTCCACACTCCCACCGGGACAGCTGGAAGCAGCTTTGGTGGCTGGAGTCTTCCCCCTCTCCCGCCGGGCACTGGACAACTTCTGATGCTTGACAGGTGGGGGACTGTCCGTACTGTGGCTCCGGGCCACACTGGCTGCTCTGGTGGCCGGTGCACTCCATATTACAGTGACTACAGGCACCACTGGTCCCGGAGATGTTGTGGCTGATGTGCTAGTTCGGGACCTAGGAGACGGACGGGGTGGGGGAGGTGTGGGAAAGAGGTCAAGGTTGGACAGGAAAAGTTTTTGGGAGACACTGGGGCAGGTAGCTGGAGGGGGTTTGGGAGTGGAGGAAGAGGTTGTGGTTGTAGGAGGTGTTCGTTTGGTGACTTTGGATGAAGGTCCATGCGCTGGAGACTGTCGTGAGGTGGATGGCTGTTGGGTGGGTGTGTGCCTGCGTTTGTGTATCTTGGGAGGTGGCGTCACAGACACACTGGGAGAGTACACAGGGGACGTGTGAATGGTAGAGGGGGTGGTGACTGCAAGTGAGCGGGGTGTGGTTTTGTGTGTGCTGGTGATGGCAGTAGTGGCTGTAGATTTAGTGCATGCAGATGTGAGTGTAGACAAGACTGGGAGGGAGGAGGGAGATGAGGAGGAGGGGGACACAGTGGAGACAGTGGATGTTGGTGTGTCTGCATGTGTGTGATGCTTGCGAGAGTTCCTGTGGGATGTGTGGTGCTTATGTTTGCCTGAGCTTCCCTTGTGTGTTGACGTGTGTGCATGCTGGTCTGAAGGTGTGTTTGGGATAGGCTGGGGTACAGGGGATTAGGTCTGGGTGGAGGATAGAGACGGGGACAATGGCTGCCATCAGTGCTGAGGCCAGAGTCTGAAAAGCTTGCTGAAGGGCCAGATGACCAGAATGAATGCCCTCCAGGAATGCATTTGTTTGTTGCAACTGCCTTTCTACACCATAGATGGCATTCAAAATGGTAGACTGCCCAACAGTGAGGGACCTGAGGAGGTCAATGGCCTCCTCACTGAGGGAAGCGAGGGTGACTGGGGCAGGGCCTGAGGTGCCTGGGGCGAAGGTGATGCCCACCCTCCTGGGTGAGCGGGCACGGGGCAAAGGCTGAGGGCCTGCAGGGAGGGCGGTGCTGGTAGGGGGGGTGGCGACTGTTCCTGTAGAAGCGGGGGCACAGATGATGGTGCCGCCACCACAAGGGAGCTCCCTTCAGAGGACGAGTCTGTGTCACTGGTGTCAGCTCCTGTCCTCGCCGTGGAGCTCTCCCCTTGCCCTTCGTCCCACTGGTGAACTCCGAGTCCGTTGTCTCGCCCTCCAGGGCCATGTGGGATGCAGCTCCCTCCTGCTCCGGTGCCATTGCTCCTCCCCCTGATGATGCTAATGCACACAGGATCAGGGAGACCACAAAAATGGGGGGGACAACAGAAGAAAGACATGTTGAGTGCATGTATTACCGCTACCTTTGGCGGACACAACAGACACAGAAGCCCCCTGCACTACGCGGCGCTCTTGGGCTCCAATGTTCAATCCCTGGGACATGGCCTACAAGGCTATGGACGACATCTGCACACATGGATGACACAGGGGCATTACTAGGTGTACTTGGCACTCTACAGAGGTGGGGTGGGGTGCCACATGGCCTGCCTTTCGGAGGGACCTTGCCTACTAAACTCACCCTGAGCTAGAAAAACCCAGAGCCCACCTCTCCCACCCAGACACCTCCACTGCGTGCAAAATCAGCAGGATGAGAGTGTACTCACCCCCTTGTGGCTGCTGTGATGCCGTCAATCGCCCATCCAGCTCCGGGTACGCCACCACCAGGATCCTGAAAATCAAGGGGGGTCATGGTGCGACGAGCACCCCTCTCACGTTGGGAGGCCATCCCCAGCTGAGCCTCCGCCGTCTTCTTGCTCCAGCGGCAAATGTCCTCCCATCTTTTCCGGCAGTGGGTGCTCCGTCTGTGGTAGACCCCCATGGTCCGGACGTCCTTGGCGATGGCACGCCAAATATCTTTTTTCTGGTGGGCGC
The DNA here is from genome assembly GCF_031143425.1 of Pleurodeles waltl. Classification (NCBI taxonomy): domain Eukaryota; kingdom Metazoa; phylum Chordata; class Amphibia; order Caudata; family Salamandridae; genus Pleurodeles; species Pleurodeles waltl. The sequence continues at coordinate 847,688,846 of NC_090436.1, forward strand.
TAACCTACATGATTTGTACAGGGTGAAGAGAAATGTTATTACCAACTGCACCGTCACAGTCATTGGCCCCCATCGGTACCCTTGCCATGTGGCACATGCATTCATCGTCGTTTCATGCATGCCTCATTCTCCCCCCCTATCTTTCATCCACCCCACTCCACACAGGCATAGCCCATACAGCATGCTCCCAGTGTACTTACCTGTTTGTCTGGAGGACCGTAGAGTAGCGTGTACTGGGGTAGGACCCCATCCATGAGTCTCTCCAACTCCTCCGATGTGAAGGCAGGGGCCCTTTCCCCAGACACTCGAGCCATTGTCTCTTCCAGACCGAGGTCACAGCAGCACTTGCAGTGTAGGTCCTCTCCTGTCGAAGATCAGGTATCGAGTTATTGAACAGATAGAAAATGGCGGTCACGTCCGCGGCGGTGCGTACCGTCACCACCGGCGTACATCGTCATTGGCTCCTGGGAGCCAGAGGGTCCAATGTTAACCAATGCAGCATTGCGCCGCGGTCTTCGACCGCATACCGCGACGGTGTACAACGCCAGCGCAGTTACCTCACATCCCATTGTCCCACTTTAGAGGTCAGGCAGCCGCCATTTCAGGGGCCCACATGGCTTAATTTTTAACTGCGTCACACATACCTAGGCATAGCCTCAACACACATACAGGCCACTTTTCAGATTATGATTTGTGTTCTGTGTAAGCTGTGTGTACGTACCTCTAAGTTGGTTGACTTCATAGGCACCATCCGCTGGGACATGTGAGGAGATGGCGGCATCCTCCGTTGTACAGACCGCTGGTGGACCTGTCGACAATGGAGGAAAAACATGTCATCATCACCTACAGGCTTGACCGTGCCACAATCCATGAACTGTGTACCCAGCTGGAGCCAGACCTGATGTCAGCTATCCGCCATCCCACAGGAATCCCCCCTCAAGTGCAGGTGCTGTCAGTACTCCATTTCCTTGCAAGTGGGTCATTTCAAACAACAGCGGCCATAGCATCAGGCATGTCCCAGCCTATGTTTTCCAACGTGTTGTCCAGAGTGTTGTCTGCCCTGCTGAAACACATGTGGAGCTACATCGTTTTCCCTCAGGTGGAGGATTTGCCTACAGTGAAAGGTGATTTCTATGGCCTGGGACATATCCCCAACATCATAGGTGCCATTGATGGGACACATGTGGCTTTGGTCCCCACCCGCAGGAGTGAACAGGTGTACAGAAACCGGAAGAGTTATCATTCCATGAATGTGCAGATGGTGTGTTTGGCAGACCAGTACATCTCCCATGTGAATGCCAAGTTCCCTGGCTCAGTGCATGACGCCTACATCCTGCTGAATAGCAGCATCCCTTATGTGATGGGTCAACTCCAGAGGCACCTTGTGTGGTTATTAGGTGAGCACCTGGAAGCAAGACAGTGTGAATGGTTGTCTGGGTCTGGGGATATCCCTACAGGTTAGTGTGTCTAATAGTTGTCCGTCGCCATTTGGAGGTGACTCTGGTTACCCCAACCTGTCATGGCTACTGACCCCAGTGAGGAATCCCAGGACAAGGGCAGAGGAACGCTACAATGAGGCCCATGGGCGAAATCAGCGGATTATAGAACGGACCTTCGGCCTCCTGAAGGCCAGCTTCCGGTGCCTCCATATGGCAGGTGGATCCCTATTCTACTCACCAAAGAAGGTGTGCCAGATCATCGTGGCCTGCTGTATGCTTCACAACTTAGCTTTGTGACAACAGGTGCCTTTTCTGCAGGAGGATGGTCCAGATGGCAGTGTTGTTGCAGCTGTGGAGCCTGTGGACAGTGAAGACGAGGAAGCAGAAGAAAAAGACATGGACAACAGGAACTCAGTGATCCTGCAATATTTCCAGTGAGACACAGGTAAGAGTATAGACCTGCCTACTACATGTACTTTAACACTACTACCTCTTTACTGTCTGTCGTTTTCACCCAGTGTATGGTCACTGAGTTGTCACTTTCCCTTACGATTTCACAGATGTGGGTCCCACTGTGTGACTTCTGCTTTGTTCCATCATGGACTAGAGCTGTGTGACATAGGTATGTTGACATTACATTTGAAAAAGCATTTTGTCACTGTAATTGCTAATGCACAATTTCGAAATCACAGACTGACTCCAGATTGTTTTGTGCTTCAACTGTGTTTATTGAAGTGCTCAATATTGGAGGGGGTTGTAAAATGGTGAAGGGGGATGGAGGAGGAAGTCCATGGCAGAGTCCAGTCTATTAGTGTCACCGATGCATTGCCCAAATGGGCATAGGAAGTGAAGCTGGGGCAGTTTGAGGATGGTCAGGGTGACAAAGTGGGACAGAAAGATGACATTCAGGGTGGTCTAATTTCTTGGCGGGGGTCTTGGCATCGTTCTCTGTCTTTATCCTGGATCTCAGGGACATTTGCGGGGTGGTTCTCCCTCTGCAGGGGGTGGGGTGCTGGTGTGGTGGTCCTGTGGCGGGGGGTCCTGTCCACTACAGCCGGCGGAGGTGGTGGGCAGTTCATCGTCCACGCTAGTGTCAGGGGCCCCTTGTTGTGCCACAGTGTCCCTCCTGGTGTTGAGTACTTCCTTCAGCACCCCGACAATGGTGCCCAGGGTGGAATTGATGGTTCTGAGTTCCTCCCTGAAGCCCAAATACTGTGCTTCCTGCAGCCGCTGGATCTCCTGAAACTTGGCCAGTACCGTTGCCATCGACTCCTGGGAGTGGTGGTAGGCTCCCATGATGGAGGAGAGGGCCTCGTGGAGAGTAGGTTCCCTTGGCCTGTCTTCCCCCTGTTGCACAGCAGCCCTCCCAGTTCCCCTGTGTTCCTGTACCTCCGTCCCCTGGACCGTGTGCCCACTGCCACTGCCCCCAGGTCCCTGTTGTTGTTGGGGTGGTGGGTTAGCCTGTGTTCCCTGTAGTGGTGGACCCACTGCTGATTGTCGTGTCCTGGGGACAGAGGTATGGGCCCGCTGGGTGGGTGCTGTGCTGGTGTTTCCAGAGGGAGGAAGGTCTGTAGTGGCCTGTGACTGTGTGAGGCGAACCGACTGTCCAGAGGTCCCCGATGGGCCGGGCTGGTCATCTAGATCCAATTGGACAGAGCTGCTGTCATCACTGTGGGCCTTTTCTGTTGGTGGTGTGGACATGTGTGGACCCTCCTGTCCAGTGATGTTGGCTAGGGGTCCTGCAGGGGTATAAAAGGATGTTTATTACATCTGTGTGTGCCATGGTGTGCAATGGGTGGGTGACCGTGTACCCCAGTGCTTGCATTCTTGTGTGGGACCTTGTGTGATGGTGGTTTATGGGGTGTATGGGTATGTGCAGTGGCCATGCTTTGGTGATGGGTGTCCATGCTTTGGTGTTGCATGCAGGGCTTGGTGTTGGGATGGGTGGTTTGTGATATTGGGACATTTGTGAGGAGTTGCAGTGATGGGGGTGAGGGTGGGGGTATGTGATGGCATGCAGGTAGGGTGGGGGATGTAATAGTTAAGATTTGACTTACCAGAGTCCATTCCTCCATCTTCTCCTGCGAGGCCCTCAGGACGCAGAATCGCCCAGACCTGCTCCTCCCATGTTGTTAGTTGTGGGGGAGGAGGCGGGGGTCTGCCGCCAGTCCGCTGAACCGCAAGGTAGTGTCTTGAGCCCACGGAACGCACCTTCCCCCGTTGGTCGTTCCACCTCTTCCTGATGTAATCCCTATTTCTTGGGTGCTGTCCCACTGCATTGACCCTGTCCACTATTCTTCGCCATATCTCCATCTTTCTAGCTATGGAGGTGTGCTGCACCTGCGCTCCGAATAGTTGTGGCTCTATCCGGACGATTTCCTCCACCATGACCCTGAACTCATCCTCAGAGAACCTGGGGTGTCTTTGCCGTGCCATGGGGTGGTGTGGGTGATGTGTGGGGTGGTGTGTGTGGTGATAGGTGTGCTGATATGTAGTGGTGTGTTGTGTGAGGTGCGTGGACGTTCTGTTGGTGATGGTATTTTGTGCCTGTGGATGCTTGGTAGTTGTTTGTGGTGTCTCTCTCTGGCCTTCTTTCGGAATTTTTGGTAGTAGGGGTTTGTGGGTGATGTGGGTGTGTGTTTTATATTTTATTGGGTGTGTGGAAGTGGTGTGTGTATGTGTATCAGGTGTGTGTATTTGAACTTGTCCAATGTGGCTGTGTTTTGTAAGAGTGTGTGTATTTTGAGTGCGGCGGTGTGTACCGCCAATGGAATACCGCGGTTGAAAGACCGCCACGTGGATTCGTGGGTTGTGATAGTGTGGGCGTATTTCTGTTGCCGTGACGGTGGAGGTTTTGTTTTCACCAGTTTATCACTGACCTTTGGTGTGGCGGACTTGTGTGGGTGTCTGGATTTTGGCGGATTCCAAGCTGTGAGTCGTAATAGCTGTGGTGGATTTCCGCGGCGGTGTGTTGGCAGTCTTCTGCATGGCTTTTACCGCCAATGTTGTAATGACCCCTTTGTTCTTTCCTAATAACTAGCGGAAGGGAGTTCCAACATTTGGCTGCTGCCACCGTAAAAGCTTAATCTCCCCATTTTGCTTTATGGGTGCGAGGAACCTGAATTTGGAAAGCTCCAACTGAATGGAGTTGTCGATTGGGTTTATACCAATATAATCTGGACACCAAATATTTAGATCCATATCCATGTACCGCTTTATGAGTTAGTAATACGTTGGGCCACTGGGAGCAAGCTGTTACTAGCTGAGGTTGAGCAGGGGAGATTCAAAATAGCCCGCGCAGCTGTGTTTTGAATCAACTAGAGTTTCCTTAGCGAGGATTTATCCAAATTGAGCATTAAAGCATTGCAGTAGTCCAATCTGGATGCTACCAATGCCAAGGTCACTGTAATTCTCCATTCCCTTGGAGAAAAGGAAACATTTTCTTTAACATCTTCAGTGTCCAAAAGCTAGTTTTAACACTGTGGTTAACATGTGATCTAAAAGAGAGGCAGTTGTCAAAAGTAACCCCTAAATTTTTAGTAGCAGTAATTGGCACTGGGAGAGTGCCACAATCCATTGGCCACCAGCGGGAGTTCTACAGTTCCGTTCCTGATCTAAAACATAATATTTTGGTTTTGTCACTGTTTAATGTAAGCCAATTCGAGTTCATCCAACCATTAACTTCCCGCATACAGATCTTGTAGAAAGGGAGTAAGGAGATGGGACATAAATTATTCAGGTCATGATTAATACCATCTGGTTTCTTTTTCAAAGGAATTACTATAGCATCCTTCCAAGCAGTAGGATAGTCTCCAGGTGGTCGATATATCAGAAATCCTTCCAGAAGTAGAGAGTTCTGTTGCTAATTGTTAAAATACATAGCTTCACATGTCTCAGAGTGGAGGTTCGGTACATTCCATTGACACGTAAGCTCTGATTTGCAGATAATTGCTAGTCCTCCTCCTCTGCCAATTGTCCTATCCAATCTATAAAAGGCATATCCCGGGGGATTTGTATTCTGGATAAAAGATTAATTTTATAGCAAACCTATTTTAATATTGTTTTCACCAACTATCTCACAAAGAGTATGAATATGTATTTATATATTATCTAAGCACTATTTGAGTTTTTACCTAGGTGTAAATTGTCACTATGTATCATGAATGATGATTGAGGAGTAGGTTTGAAGATATTTCACTTACTTAATAAATTAAGAGGCTTTGAAGAAAGTTATTTTTACAATGCAGGTTGAAATCATCTTGATTTTGAACAAGTAACCCTTTGACTATGGGCCTCATTATGACTTTGGGGGTATTTTGGGAAGACCGCTGCTGTGGCGGCAACCAAAAGACCACCATGCTGGCAGTAATCTGTCGGCCGTATTAAGAGTCACACTGTGAAGGCCGCCATAAAATAGCCAAAATTCCGAACACCACCAGGACACAGGAGGGCAGGAAAGAGGTGGTCCCACAGCCAGCCCAACACAATTCCACCCAGCAAATTATGGGCCACAAATCAGCACAGCGGTTCTTCCATAGCAGAAACCCATTGGCGGTCCGAACTGCTGCGCTCACTACACTCTCCTGTCAGAACAGACCACCACATTGGACAGTTTGAATACCCCACACCTCACAGAAGACACACCTATCTACTACATTATATAACTCACCCCCACACACCCAACACTCTTTTGCAACTAATACCACATATAGAGATTCAGAGAGCAGGCAAACACCCTAATACAGCACCTGTAAACTGTAGGCACACATACACATCTCACTCAGCACACACCACTCAACTGCACTACAAACACAATACACATCTAACAAGCACACACAAACACAACAAGCATCCAACACTCACAATGCACCACCCACAACCACTTCAATCACCCAACACTGCACCCTTACACACACAACACACCCCTCTCAACACAACCACTACCATGTCGCAACAAAAGCACCCACGATTCACAGAGTTGAGGGTCATGGTGGATGAAATTGTCATGGTAGAGCCACAACTGTTTGGAGCACAGGTCCAGCAAACCTTGATTGCCAGGAAAATGGAGTTGTGGCAGAGAATAGTCGACAGAGTCAACTCAATAGGCAGCCATCCATGCACAAAGAAGGACATCAGGAAGAGGTGGAACGACCTACGGGGGAGAGTATGTTCCATGACTTCACAACACCAGATCGCCATTCACAAGACTGGCGGTGGGCTCCCTCTCCTTCCCCACAGTTCACATCTTGGGAGGAGAAGATTTTTTTGCATCCTGATGTCCTGACTGGAATACTGGGCAGACTGGACTCTAGTAAGTACCCACAACTTCCATGTCACACAATTGTTGTGTCCTCCATGCTTCCTCACCACCCAAACACTCCCCAACACACTGTGAGGGTCATTCTGACCCTGGCGGCCGGTGGCCGCCAGGGCCACCGACCACGGGAGCACCGCCAACAGGCTGGCGGTGCTCCAATGAGCATTCTGACCGCGGCGGTTCAGCCGCGGTCAGAAGCGGAAAGTCAGCGGTCTCCCGCTGACTTTCCGCTGCTCTTTGGAATCCTCCATGGCTGCGGAGCGCGCTCCGCAGCCATGAGGATTCTGACCCCCCCTACCGCCATCCAGTTCATGGCGGGAAAGCCGCCATGAACAGGATGGCGGTAGGGGGGGTCGCGGGGCCCCTGGGGGCCCCTGCCGTGCCCATGCCAATAGCATGGGCACGGCAGGGGCCCCCGTAAGAGGGCCCCGAAAAGTATTTCAGTGTCTGCCTTGCAGACACTGAAATACGCGACGGGTGCCACTGCACCCGTCGCACCTTCCCACTCCGCCGGCTCGATTACGAGCCGGCATCCTCGTGGGAAGGTCGTTTTCCCCTGGGCTGGCGGGCGGTTTTACTGGAACCGCCCGCCAGCCCAGGGGAAAACTCGTAATACCCGCCGCGGTCTTTTGACCGCGGCGCGGTAATTTGGAGGGCGAGATCCTGGCGGGCGGCCTCCGCCGCCCGCCAGGGTCATAATGAGGCCCTGTATGTCTCGCTACACCTTCCACCTATTCACCTAATGCCCCCTCCTGCATACCACACTTCCACCTAGCCCAACTGCTCATGCAGCCGTTTCCAAAGGGACAGATAGCATTGGCAAAATATGACTCCCACAATGCACTAGCCCATCTACGTACAAACCTGGAATGTGCACATCACCTCACATCCCATGCATGTGTGACTATTGTAGTAGCTACACCAACTAGATGGTACAACTTAGTACCACTACATGGTAATGACAGCAATGCAATGGCACACCAAGGCTAAAAAAGGCTACACCTCTCTAACTAATCCAAATGCCCACTTATCCAGATCTCCAACCCCGAAATGGACTCACCATGGTATGGAATGTAAGATGGCCAAATCCATGTACATGCACAACATGCACAGGCAGAACATTTAAACTTGCATACTGCCATAATCTCCTCCCATTGGGACAACATACTGCAATGTCCAGTCATTTCGTGTCACATCTAGCAAGCTTGATTAGTCACTAGGTAACAGTGCTGAACAATCATGTGAACTATCAGTAGGTACCTGAACACATCCACAGACCTATAGTTACCAAACCAGAAAGACACCAACCAACATGGAGTATGGTACACATGTCACAGACTACTATCTACCACCAATGGCATGCAGTGCAGCATCAGTCATTGTCATTGCAGGGAATCATGTTAAGCCACTGTATGCATCTGATGAACAGATATCCAAGCACTCTTCCTATATGTAACTCTGTCTCTCACTCCATCCACAGGCACCCCTGCCAGTGCTATCATGGAGAAGATACCAGAGATGGCCAGCCCTCCACAGGAGGAAGACCCCAGTGAGGACAATACACCCGGATGTCTGGACACTGACAACCTACCTGGGACATCTGATCAGTCTACGACTTCCTGCCTCACCGTGCTCACATCGATTCCCCCCCTCACCCGGTGCTACAGCATCATAGTCAACCCTACATCCACAAACCTGTGTCCCATGGACTGTTCAAACTGTTGTGTGCCCCACAGTACAGGGACCTGAGTCGACCCATGACACCCCATACAAAGAAGGTCCTACAGACACTGGAAGGGGGTACACCGTGCCAGGGGTTACAAGTACCTGTGGGTACGGGGTTTGGGAGGGAAGCTGTGGACCAGAGGAGGGGGCCCCCAAGGGAATCCACTGACCAGGAACCATCTTCCAAGTCCTGGGAGCATACCAACAATCCCAGGATAGGATGGGTCACATTATCACCATGTTGGGGGAAACCAAAGGCTACAGAGGAAATGCCACCAGGAGGTCATGCAGTAGTGGCAGGCTCACAGTGCCACCATGTCCTCCATTGTAGGGGTGCTAAGGGGCATCAACACTGCCCTGGGTGCTTCCTTCACCCACCAGCAGGCCCCTTCTGATATCAACCTGACATCTGAGCCATCTACATCACTGGCAGCTAGTGGAATGGACTCCCTACCAGGGGAACCGCAGGCCCCAGATAACCTCCCTCTGTAGCTGAAGAACTCCCCCACAAACGTGGACATCCACCCAGACATCCTGCTTGTTCAGATGCCAAAACCAAACTCACTGCCATGAATTGAACCTCTCCTGATATGTCTACTTTGTATGCCACTGAGACACCCTGTTGACGCTTCAGTGACATTACTCCATTTCCAAAGGCACACGGACACTGGAGCTGTGCAACCAACTGCTGTAGCACCTACAATGATGATTCCATCTACCACGACATCACTCATCACCTGTTGGACAATGTACTGCATCTTTGTTTTGCCTTACAATATCATGATATGCACAATAAACACCATGGAACACAGCTACTGTATATATGTCTGTAATTAAACATTAACTAATGTCACGTATGACAAATGTGTTCTGGTAATGCCCCCCTACATCCGTTAGGCATTATAATGGACAGCAGAGGGAGGCTTCCTCAGCAGGTGACACAGTAGAACAGATATGTCCCAGGACAGATGTCAGAGAGGTTGAAATCTTGGGCCAGACAAGGGTGTAGTCAGTATTCCAACCTGCAAACAAACATGACAGAGAGTACCATCAGGAAGGAAGGCATGATGCCACACATACTACATATGCAGGTCATAGATGTCGTCCCCACTCCAGCTTAGCACCTGAGCATGGGTCCCCAGATAATGCCTAAACATCACCAGTCACAGATTATACACACCAATCACTTTACCTGCCAACTGTCATGTTCAACCAACTTTTCTGCTATCACTTACTGTTAGAAATGGGGTTTCTGGTTGGCTAGGGTATGCACCTAAGCCAGGCAGAACCCACCCACTCTAGTCAGGGCAAGGGAGTTACACATCCAAGATAACCCTGCTCACCCCCTTGGAAGCTTGGCACGAACAGTCAGGCCTATCGCAGAGGCAATGTGTAAAAGTGTTTGCACAACACACACAACACATGTGACACACTATCTCCACCACAAAGGAAACACAATACCAAGTTATATGAAAATTTACTGTATTGTACACAACACAATTATTAGACCAAACACAGCATATCAGAAAAATGTCAGAACGTTACACATCAGAGCCAGCAGTAGTCATACATAACACACAGGTTACCTATTATTCTGCAACATAAGCAGTAGTCAGGAATCACATTACTACGAAAATGCACTTGTCATAGAAATATCATAAACGCCCATATCAGGAACATTATACAATATATGGCGAGGCAAGAAAAACATCAGCATTTCATGCCCACAAAGAAACATTTAGCAAGCATATATACAACACATCATCATTAAAACAGGCAGGTTACATATAAATCATTAATGTCCGTACCATAGGAACAAAGGAAATATGTAGGTCCTGTAGAAAGCACCTGTTTCCCTTGATGAAGGGCACTTCCTGTGCCCAGAAGCAAACAAAGGGGGCCCCTGGCGCTCTGTCACGCTAAACAGGGGCCTCGTGGAAATTCCAGGGGGAGGAGGATGACCTGCACCCCCTCCGGTTTATATGACGGGCCCCTCCTTGGTCCCGTGATCTCTGGGGTGCCCCCCTGGGGTCAACTGGCCCTCCAGAAGGGGGGCCAACAATGACCCAAAAGCCAACAACCAGGCACGGTGGGGGCACCACACGACTTTTGCGGGCCCCAAACAATAATAATGTACCACCCGGTGCAGGGAGCCTCCGGAGAGGCTTCCACCACATCCGCGTCCTTCTGCATTACTTTGGGACTCTGTTAGAGCAGGAGGAGCCTTCGATGAGGCTTTCTTTCCCTCTGCCCGACTAACCACAAGAAAAAGAGGGCTATATGGGGTGGGGGGCCTCCGATGAGGCCTCTCTGCCACGCCCAGCTCCCAAAATGCCAGTGGTGGGCCATAGAAGACAGCAGGCACCAGAGTGGGTGCCTGCTTGTGCCCCAGAGGTGCTCCACAGAGTGCGCTTCACCCCGGGGGCACAGTAGGAGTGTGCTCGCTCCTTCTTTGGTCTTACTCGTGCCCCGGGGGCACCTCCAGATGCGCACTGTTGATGCGCTCGGTTTTTTAACACGCCCGGGTTGCGGCTGTGATCTCAGCGGGGACAATGCGCTTTCCAAAGCACGCAACAATATGCGGCTACAACACTTCCTAGCACCAGAACTCCTCCATAAAATCACGCCCTTAATGCGAATTACAACAGAGCACTCTTCCCAGTGCTCTCACAAAGTTCAGCGAAGCGCCTTCCAGGTGCTAGGAGGTGGAATGAAGCACTTCGTGCTTTAGGTCGTTGCAGGGGCCACAGCACCCTGCCCCTGGGGGACAAAGCTCCATGGAGCACAGGGCGGCAGGGCCTGGCAGCAGGCCAGCTCAAGGTGGATGCAGGCTAGTGGCAGTTCCTTAAAGTGACCAAGCAGGTCACAGGTCAGCACAGCAGCAGCAGTCCATGGTGGTTCCTGGCGAGTCCCTCCAGCAGTCTGTGTCCAGTTCCAGGTAAGTTCCAAGAGTTCCCAAATTTTGGGGAAAACTCCCCAGTACTTATACTCAGTTTTACAGTGTGTCCACAAAGGAAGGGGAGAGGAGCTTCCAACCAGTTACAACTGGTTTTGGGAGTGTCCCCTCTCTCCTCCAGCACAGGCTCCAAGCATCAGTTGGGGTAAATGACCCTATAGTGTGAGGCCAGGGAACAGCTTTTACAAATGGAGGTGTGCCCCGCCTCTCCCTTCTCTCAGCCCAGGAAGACTATTCAGCATGCAGATGCACCTCTGTGACACCTCCACCCTCCCTGTGTACAGGCTGTCTGAAAAGCATGCACAAAGCCCAACTGTCACTCTGCCCAGACGTAGATTGGAGTCAAGCTGCAAACCCCGAGTCATAAGCACAAAGAAATGCTCACTTTCTAGAAGTGGCATTTCTGTAATAGTAATAAAAAAATCCACCTACACCAGTAAGCAGCATTTCTCATCACCATTACAACCATACCAAACATGCCTACGCTACCCCTCATAAATCAGACAATACCCCTTACACATAAGGCAGGGCATTTCCAATGCAGTCCTATGAGAAGGCAGCACCCACAGCACTGAGATACCAAGTTAGGCTGTTTGTAACTACCAGGACAGGCCACGCAACCTGGCACTTGCTGCCCTCTACATACATAGCTCCCTGTCCCTATGGCTCGCTAGGGCCTACCTTCAGGTTGACTGTCATGTAGTAAAAGAGGAGTTCTGGGCCTGGCAAGTAAATTTAGATGCCAGGTCCCTGTGGCAGAAAACTGTGCACATAGGTCCTGCGCTAGCAGGCCTGAGACAGGTTTGAAAGGCTACTTCAGGGGGTGGTGCAAGCAGTGCTGCAGGCCCACTAGTAGCATTTAATTTACAAGTCCTGGGTATAGAGATACCACTGTACAAGGGAGTTACAGGTAAATTAAATATGCTAATTAGGTATAAGCCAATCATACCAACTTTAGAAGGAAGAGCCCTTTAGCACTGATCAGCAGTGATAAAGTGCTCAGAGTCTTAGAGCCAACAGTGAGAGGTCAGAAAAAATAGGAGGAAGGAGCAAAAAGTCAGGGGATGAACCTGCCACAAGGTGCCAGGTCCAACCCGTACCAATTGCTAATGACAATAAATGCCTCAAACCATAGGTATCAGAGGCACTGAGTAAGATACCAGAGTCAGTGGGTGGAATGACATGAGAACAGGAGAATGCAGCCAACATATCTCTATACTGATCTGTCCATTTGTCCACTTGTTAGAGGTGAAACACTTTTACTGTGCACCTTATACACTATCAGTCAGCTCCCACATGTCACACATTGTGATAGGACCACATAACACCCCGCTGATGAACCATGTCACCAATGATTGTGAACATACACGACTTGAAAACCCCACTCAACATACCTGCATGTCACTGGAAGTACTGATTGATGAGTTCAGTCCTAGAGTCAGCTGCATCTTCCTTCTCTGGCTCCTCATTACTTGTCATTTCAGCATTTCCAGCCTCTGGTCCAGCTGCCTCATCCTCATCAGCTAGCAATGGTATCTGACTTCTCAGGACTAGATTGTGGAGCATGCAGCAGGCAGTGATTATCTGGCATACCTTTTAGGGCCAGTCGAGGAGGGCACCTCCAGATAGGTCTAGGCACCTGAATTTGGTCTTCTGGATCCCAGATATACCTTTGATTACACGTTTCATCCTCCTTTGGGCCTCATTGAAATGGAGTTCACCTTCCATGGCCGGGTACCTCGCTAGTGTCAACAGCCAAGGAAGGTTAGGATAGCCAGAGTCACCTGTGTGCACAAATGTAGGACCAGTTAAATGACAGGTACAGCACCAGGGCAGATAGTGATATCAGGTGCCATAATAGTAAAATCCCTTATGATGCATACATACCAAGGAGCCAGGCCCTCTTTTTAAGTAGTCATGCCATCATGTCTGGGGCATTGCTGTTCCTCAAAATGTAGGAATCATGCACAAATCCAAGATACTTGGTTGTCACTTGTGGTCTGCCAGACACACCACCTGAACATTTATGGAGTGGTAGTTCTTCCTGTTCCTATACACCTGTTAATTGGCACTGGGAGGGACCACGGCTATATGAGTGCTATCAATGGCCCCTACCACATGAGGAATGTGTCCCATATCATAAAAGTCCGTCTTCACATAGACCAAGTCCGCACGTTGGGGGAACTTGATGTATCTATCCAGGTACTTTAACAAAGCATAAACTACATCCTTCAACACCAGACTGAACGTAGGCTGAGACATCCCTGCAGTTAAGCCCACTGTATTCTGAAAGGAGCCTGTGGTAAGAAAGTGTAGCACTGACAAGACTTGTACAGTGGGTGGGATGCAAAAGGGATTGCGCATGTCTAGCAAGAGATCTGGTTCCAACTATGTACATAGATCCATGATAGTATGACGATTCAGATGATAGGTCTGGATAACATGCCTGTTCTCCATGGTTGCAAAGTCAACAAGTGGATAGTACACTGATGGTTGTCTCATTCTCCTCATGCAGTATATCTGGGGTGAGAGGAGAGAATGTACATTGGGTAAAGAAGGTGACACGTGTAAGCAGAACATAATAAATAACACACAGCTAACACTGTAGGGCATGGGTAGCACTGCTGACATGTACCATAATGGCCATGCTGAAGCGCTTAGGACACCATCTTTGCAGTGCACTGCCAGACATGCAAGTCATATAGGAGAAATGTCACATGTGTAATGTACCATATGTGGCAGACTGAGCTGTCCTGCACTGATCAAATGATACATAATGGAATATACCAATATTGTGTAATCGCCTATGTACCTCTGAGTATCTGACCATGACCATCATCATATATAATACCACATCACATCAATATGTCATGACTGTCACAAGTTTTGGCATTATCATGATGCCATAACATAGGCTTATGCCGCCATTCGGGCAATTATGGGTATGGAGCACTTATTTTAGGCTATCCATCGTTTATAGGTCAACAAAATGGCAGTCGCATGTCCTGCTGAAGTGGACAGCTGGACGTGACCTAAGTACGCCGGCAGATATCATCATGGCAGGACGCAGTCGCAACTGCTGTGCAACTTGTCATTGGTTAATATTGCTGGCAAGCAAGTGCGGATCCTGGGTGTCCACAGCCGGCGGAGCACCCATTGTCGAAAGCAGTGGGAGGACCTGAGACGCTGGGCCAGGAAGACTACAGAGGCCAAGCTGGGGGGGTCCTCCCAAGGATAGAGGGGTGCCCGTCAGACCCTGACCCCCCTATAGACCCTGAGGTGGGTGGGCGTTTGAGGGGAACAAGCAAGCCAAAAGGGGATGAGCACTGACTGTATCCTGGGACTTGGCTCTAGTTGTATGGTATTAGGTGCCTTACTGTAGCTTCTATTACAATGTAGTTTGTACAACATGTATGTAGACTAGTGGACATGGGTAGTACCCACCCTGCCTGACTATTATTGGTAGTTGTGTCTTCATGGTTTGCTGTCAGTGGGTGTACATCTCCTGTATCAAGTCATCTCCATGCCTGCTTGTGGAGATGGTCAAATAACATTGGCACATGTGTGACTCCATCCTGCCTTTTCCATGGATGTGAGCTTGTGTTTCACACCACCCATTGCGTATGACTTGGTACATCCATCAGCATTTGAGTATTAGTGGTTCTAAGGTGAAAGTCCACTCCCATCTGTATTGCTCAACTATATTTGCAACTGGGTGACTCTCGTTTTTGCACAGGGACTACAGACATCAAGGGCCATATTTATACTCCGTTTGCGCCGAAATTGCGTCGTTTTTTTTGACGCAATTTCGACGCAAAACTAACGCCAACTAACGCCATATTTATACTATGGCGTTAGAGGCGAATAGCGCCAAAGTTCCCGGAATGTGCGTCATTTTTTAGCGTGAACCCCTTCCTTGCGTTAATGATATGCAAGGGAGGCGTTCCCGTCTAAAAAATGACTCCCAGGCCTTTACGTGGTATTTATACTCCCGGGCAAAAGAGACGCCCGGGAGTTGGCGTGGCTAAAAACGGCGCATTTGCGCCACTTTTTAACGCCTGCTCAGGGCAGGCGTTAAGGGGCCTGTGGGCTCAAAATGAGCCCACAGGTGCCCTCCCATGCCCCCAGGGACCCCCCCTGCCACCCTTGCCCACCCCAGGAGGACCCCCAAGGATGGAGGGACCCACCCCAGGGACATTCAGGTAAGTTCAGGTAAGTATAATTTTTTATTTTTTATATTTTTTTTTGGTGGCATAGGGGGGCCTTATTTGTGCCCCCCTACATGCCACTATGCCCAATGACCATGCCCAGGGGACAGAAGTCCCCTGGGCATGGCCATTGGGCAAGGGGGCATGACTCCTATCTTTACAATGATAGGAGTCATGTTGATGGGGGATGGGCGTCGTTAAAAAATGGCGCAAGTCGGGTTAAGACGATTTTTTCGACGTAACCTGACTTGCCCCATTTTAAGACGCCCATGCGCCATTTTCCCCCTATGCCGGCGCTGTCTGGTCTACGTGGTTTTTTCCCACGCAAACCAGGCAGCGCCGGTCTGATTGCGCCATCTAACGCCATTCCATAAATACGGCGCCCGCTTGGCGCTTCAGAATGGCGTTAGACGGCGCAAAACTTTTTGACGCTAAACTGCGTTAGCGCAGTTTAGCGTCAAAAAGTATAAATATGGGCCCAAGTACTGGTACTGGTATTGAATCCATGTGAGACAGCCATTCCAGTTGCACCACAGATATGGCCTGTACAGGACTTAACTCATGGCTTGGTAGTTGTATTCCCATATTATTTTGATCTTCTATCTATGGGATATGTGAAGGTAGCAACAGTAGGATAATATATTTTGTGTGTTTGCTTTGGTATGATTGCGATCATCATGCATTTCAATGTGCTAGACTTGTGGGGATATGACATTGAACCCAGTGGGATAGTAATAGAAGTGGTAAGTGCCTAGGCAGACCTCATCCTTGACAACATGTAATGTTAATGCCATATGTGCCAATGCCCTAGTAATTACATTGCAACATTGTTTAGGTACAGCCTACATCATGTCTAAATGGTTACTTGGGGGCACATCTGATGGAGTGGGACACTGACTGTTACCCTTGGCCTAGCTGAAGTGTATGATTTGGACAGGATTCAGTATTATATGACTCATGAGATGTTGATGCGAAATATTTGTTGTTTGTTCTTTCCTGTAGTTGCCCTATATAGTTGTGGGATCTGTTGTCAGTGCTATGGCAGTCGTGTTGGTTCTTGTGTGCATAATGCTTACATGTCTTTTCCGTCTGACATGTGTGTTGTCTAGACCTGGGTACAGGTTATCACGTCTGGAATGGTGTGAGTGATGGTGGTGTTATCATGTTGTGAAGTCCAACTATTAAAACTGCATGTCTGGTGGAATTGTATGTGGGCCATGATGCCATATGTGTGTTCCTGAAGTTCATCAGTTGTGACACTGCACTCAATGATTGTGTATGGATGTGTAACGTGTGCCATCTGGGCCATTATAGATGCACTTAGTTGTGTTTGGGGCTCTGCAGATCTTCCTCTGTAATTGTGTAAAACTTATCACATGCCTGTGGCCCTGACTTGTATTCAACACATCAGATGTTACCTGTATGGGTGTCCAACATTTAGTGGCTACATCTTTTATCAGTTCACTAATGGGTTTTCTGTATAGAGTGTTATTTCAGCCATGTAATGTGATAGGCAAGTGCTGTGTGGTCTGTGAGTGGAGTAGTCTTCACAAGCATGGAACTTTACAAAGGACATGAACTGATCAGGTGTTGTAACTGTACAGGCTTGATGTGTTCTGTTCAGTCACCATCAATTCCAATAGGTGATAGGAACATTGAGAGATATGAAGGGGATTCTGGTAGTCATTTCTACTTCAGCCAGGGCATGATGTGCATGCAAACATAGCTCTGGTGGTGATCATTTGGATGACTCCAGTCATGCTAGCTTACTTGGAAATAGATGTGGCTTTCCATCCAGGGGTAGGTAGTAGTGACATGTTGTGACATGATGCAGGATGTGTATTGGCACCAGATATAGCCTAGCCAGGAGATGTATTCCTACAGATGTGCATATATAAATGTGTGTATGTGAGATATATGTTAACCTTCTCTCTCCCTCTCACTCTGTCTACCTCCCACCCACCCTCCCTCTCTCTCTCTAGTTGTGTGCATCAGCATCAGCAGGTGAAGGAGATGGGGCACAGGTGAGTGAGGATGCTGCAGGCCATGCGACCCGGAGTGCTGCTACCAGTGACAGCAAGGGACCCAGTGGCATGGAGGGTAAGGGGGGTGCCATGGGGGAGACCAGATCTTCATCATTATCTTCATAAACCACTTCCAGTGGACACTCCCTGCTGGTGGCGGACCCTTCTGGGACCACCCCAGCACCATCTTTGTCCACCATCACCCATACTACCACCCCCTCCCTGTAGCTCCCCACCCTGTTGTCTGTGCACACTCACCCAAGAGGGCGGGCGTCTCCTTCACTGCAGACACCTCTGCCCCTGCCCCAGTCAGCCCTGCTACCCTCAGTGAGGACCTGAGGTCCATCTCTGTGGGTCAGTCGACAATCATGAATGCCATCCAGGGACTGACAGCTCAAGTCCAGCAGAGTAATGCGTTCCTGGAGGGCACTCACTGTGTACTGGCTGGCCTAGAAAGATCTTTTCAAGTTCTGGCCTTCACACTGATGGCAGCCAGTCAACTTTTGTTTTCCGTCCCTGCTCCTCCTACCTCTTTTCAATCCCAAACACCTCTCTCCAAACCCAGCCAAAGCACACAAACAGACAAGCATGCACCCACCACGACATTCAAGGGTAGCTCAGACAAATACAAGCACCACAAGACCCACCACTGGCATACACACAAACAACACCCACCTGCAGACACACCAACATCCACTGCCTTCACAGACCTCCCCTACCACCCCACCTTCACAGACCCTACACCAGACATACCTGCAGACAACACACAGGCATTCACCGTTCCAGCCACCGACACACCCACATGCAACACATCGCCCATACCTGCAGACACCACCCCAACAGACAGTCACCCATCCAGCATGGCATCTCTCAGGACCTCCTCCCCCTACCAAAACATATAAACGCCCACACCCACCCACCCAACAGACACCGAGCACCCGTAAGCATTTCTCACATCCACATGTACCCAAGACATCTACCAAGACATCTCTTACAACCACTCCCTCTCTATCAACTCCGAAACCCTTTTGCCATGACTGTCCCCAAGTGTCTTAAAAGGTGTTCCTCTCAGAGTTATCCCTTTTCCCTACTCTTCTCCCACCCCATGATACCCCAAACAGCCCGAGGCCCTCCCCAAGTCCAGCCCTTCCACCTTCAAGTCGTAGCATGTACTCTGCTAGTACCCATGCCTCTCCGACTGCAAAGAAGTAGACCCCTCCCAAGTGTTCGCAGCCCTCCACTACAGTTCGCCCTAGGCCCCACTCCCAAGCCCATGCCCAATGACCCCCCTCCCAAACCAAAACCCAAGCCAAAGCCCCCCTTCACCCCCTTTATCCCTGAGGTGCCTGCCTGCCCCCTTAATGCCCTCATCCTGTGGAGGTCATATAGCAGTTAGGACTCATGTAGGGGCACACAGAAGTGCCATTTGTGCATTATGCACTTTGCTTTTTGGACTGGCCTATGGCCTTTTATATTGTACATAGTCATGTATTTCTTGACATAATTATATTTTTAATATATCTGGTTTAATATATCTGGGCCAAACAGTTGTTGGTTCCATGGTCACATATGTGTCCTGCCTTTCTTTCCACATGGCTGTTTAGGTCTTGCCTGCTTTGGTTTGTGTGTGTGACATGTGTGTGTGTGTTGGTTGTGCTAGCTGTTGTGTCTGGGCAGTATGTGTGGGTGTGGCCCTGGCATTTGTCCCGCAGTGATGGCAGTGTATTATGTGTAGGTAATGTTTGTATTTGGAACTTGCATGTATGTTGATGTTTCATTTATTGTTTGTTTTGACATGTTTAATGGTGGTATTGTGTGCCCTTGTGTGATTGTAGTGTGTGTGTGGTGATGCATATATCAGAAGCATTATATGGTGTGTTAGCATGGTATGTCATATGTTTCATTGTATGCCATTGTGATTGTGTGTATTGGCTGTCAGGTGTTGTTATGTGTTCTTGTATGTATGTAGTGTCAGGTGGAGGTGTGTATGGTATTTGCTTGCCAAGGACTTTATGTTGTTGCTGTTGTGGTGTTGTTGTGTGAATTGGTGGTGTTGTATATTGCTGTGTTCAACTGTGCCGGTGCTGTGTGTCTGTGGGTTGGTTTGTGTATTGTACGAGTGTTTTGGCTGTGGTGTGTGTAGTATGTGTGTGTGCGTGTATGTGGCTGTGTGTGAATGTGCATATCAGTGTGAGGTAACACGTGTGTGTGTCTTCTTCGCCACCCGTCCAGGATGTGTATATCATGTGTGCATTGGTACTTTGGCTTTTCCCTACAGTGTCAGGTAGGTGACTGTACTAATGGTTGTTGTTGTCGTTGCTGGTTCCGGAGTCGTTGTGCAAGCAGGAGCAGTGGGAGGACGTGCAATTCAGGTTCCATGGCAGCTCCGGACGGGTATGTGTTCTAGAAGGTGAGTGTCTCCTTTTACAGAGTTGCTTTCCGCCAGAGTTTCTGTGGTGGTGTTTAATCATGGTGTCTGCCAGCCCGAAGGTGGCTACCGCCGTCTGTGGAGGCCTACCCACACTAGCGGTTCCGGTGGTGGATTGGCTATATTGTGTTGGTACGAACTCCATGGTCATTATTTGGTGGTCTTCTCTGCTTGCCTGTTGGCGGTACGATGACCGCCGTCAACATGGCGGTACTGAGACCGCCAAACTTGTAATGAGGGTGTATATGTTAATGGATTGGCTGTGTGAGTTATGATTCTGAGTTGAGGACTGATTGACCAAGGATGGGCTGTGTGTTTTGAAATACTTTCAGCTGGCATTTGAGTGCATCTGCAGGAGTGTTAGTCTATCTCATCAATTTTCTAGTTAAATGTGTTTATATTTTTGGAAGGGATTCTTTTTTCCTGTGAAGACGGGAAATAGTTTATTCAAATTGGCTTGATACGACTTCTGGCCTGATTTAGAGTGTGGTTACATTGTTAGGGTGACAGAGTATTTAGGGAAATATTAAAAAGTTAATGCTGTCCTCAAAGAAAGCAGTAATCTCAATATTGCAGGTAATAAATGCAAACAGTGATGTTGCAGTGAATAACTTCTTATTTTTATCGTCAAGTTTGGCTCACAGTATTAATTATAGAAATGAAGTGGAATCTATTTGTATGTGTCTGGCATGGCATGGTACATGATGGAGAGTGAGGATAGCTTCTCCACACGCTATATGTGCATTACCTGTATTTCTGTAGCTGGAAGTTGGTGATCCAGACACTGAGGTGTGGTGGTTGGTGATTATTTTACCCCTTTCTTTTAAAGCACACGAAGTGGTGCATTTTTATTCCACCAAGAACGATAACTATTGAGCATGTCAATTGGATTTGCTGAGGCAATTAGAGGAAAACACAGGATTCCTTCAAATGCCAACACAAAGTGCAGAATGCCACAGTTGCTCATACAATGTATGCATGTATGTAAATAGTATTTCTGTAGCATGAACTTACCCAAAAGGCAATGGAGTGCTGTACATTGTCAAGGATGAGCCTAAAGTCAGCAAGTAATGGAAGATTTTTTTTAATGCTTTTTTTTTAAAAGGTGGGCCTTCAGGTCTTTTGTAAACTGCGGTAGATTTGGGGCCCCCCTGATGGATATTGGAATATTGTTTCAATTCTTGGGTGCATAGATGGAAAAGGCCTACTGATATATTTGTTTCCTTTTCTTACATTTCCAAGTCTGCAGTCTGATGGTGTCTTGGCTGTGGGTATGCCAAGGACCACTATAGATGATGAACTTGGCTGTATAATAAGCAGGAATGCTGGTTGTGCTGGCTTTGTACCTCCCTCAAGAAGTTGATTTTAGAGATGCAATGTGATCATATTTCTTCAGGCACTGGAGACATGCTGCAGTGTGTATGATGCCCATGAAGAGTGCCAGTGTTGAGCTTTGGAGGCCAGGGAGTAGGGCATTACCACTATCTAGATGCAAGAATACAAAGGCTTCAACAGCAGTTCTGAAGCAGCTTTCTGGAGGAAATGGTTTTACTACCTTTGAAGAGAGAGGTGGTAACAAGCTATCTTTGTGCTTTTTGCTCCCTAAAGGTAAGCTCGTGTTCAGTGTGAATCCAAGTGGCTTAACATTCAGTAAATGTTGCAATTTGAAGTTATCAAGGTTCATGGTACTGAGCCATGGTTATACTGTACTCACTTGGATTCCTGGCGCATATAAGTCCCAAATTAGATGGACCACATACTACCTAATGACAACTGAATCCTAGCCACCATATTTAAAGTTCGTCACCATTCCCAAAAGACATTCCCACCTTGAGTCTGAGGAAGTAGGGTTTTCTATACCTTAATCGTCAGGTGTAATCATTAAATATACCCCGCTTCTCGTCATATGGACCTTTGATTGTCGGAACTTTAATTGTGAACAAAGAAAAATAAGGAGTGGTCATATGCATGAATGCATGGCAACAATTATTGGACCTTAAGTTCAGTCAATAAAGTAAATTAGTGTGAGTTAAAGGGTTTTATTTTCAATTATTTTAGTTTGTCATCATTTATTCGGTAGGAACTTTAAATATCAGCATTAAATGTTAATGTAAACCATCAGTCGATATTTGATTATAAAATCGAATACAACTTTGGTTAAAATGGCAAATAATATTGTAAGAATACAGCAAGCATGTGCCATAAAAGGAAATTCCCTAATCTAAAGTGAATTGGAATACCATAAGAAAAAAAGGTGTCATTTCATATACCTATAAAGAGTTCTGATGAAAGAATCAATGTGCAAGGGTAAAGTAATTGCATGAAAGGCTTGAATGTTATCTCATCTCCAGATCAGCAACCTTCAAAGTAGTAATCTAAATGACCTCTTATAGGAAAGTCCTCCTTTCAGCCCTGGTCACCCCCGAACATTTTGAACTGATACTGGTGTTTACTGACTCTTGACTGTGCCCGGGGTACTGCTTACCAGTCCCAGGGCCACTGCTCTGCGTAAAATGGCTTATGCAAATTAGACTAATTATAAAAAGCCCCCAGTATATGGTAGGGCATGTAGGTATAGGGACCCCAACATAGGTAGCGCTCCCATAGGTGCACTGCTTATGTGACCAGCGTCATTTTAAAGGTAGGCCTGCTTTGCTGGCTGCTTTTAAGTTAAAGTTATCCTCAAATTTGACTTTGGAATTAAAAGTACTTCCAAAGTCTTAAGCTACCTTATTTATACATATAAGTCACCCCTAACGTGTGCCCTAGGTGCCCCCAGGGTCGGGTGCAGTGCAACTATAAACAGGAACCTTACAAAAGATGTTTTATAAGCCCTGGTGAAGAAAAAATGGATACATTTGTTTTCTCCCATTGCAGTAAATGGGCTCCATAGGCTAACGTGGGAAGACTTTATTTTAAAATAATGAATTCTTATTTTCCACAGAAAGGAGCTAAATGTGGCATGCTTAGTACCAAGTTAAAAGTTATAATGAACCCAACAACTTGCCACTGTTGAATTTAATATAACTTGCACCTAGAAAGAGTTTTCAAACTCCTTCTAAAAGTTACCAGTTGCAGCTCTGCAGTTCCTTTCTCTGATTGGCCATTCTCTGGCATCCTGGCCAGGATGCCTTGATGAGGTGTGACGTGTCCTGGGCTGAACACAAATGAAGTGCCTGGGGGAGGAGAACTGCCTCAGCAGATGGTGAAACAGGATAGGGGAGAACAGCCAAACTAGTCTTCAAAGTAGGAAAGGACATTTGGGCCCCTCCTATTTCCTGCAAAACCAGACAGCCAATTGTCCCCTAATCAGATTAAGAGAGGGCTGGAGAGCAGTGTGCCAAGGGAAAGTTTGCCACACCAGGGGGTGAGCTCAGTCAGCCCTAACCTCTGAGATGGAAGTCTTGCCATCTTGGATTTTTTGTGAATGTTGCTTTTTGGGATTGATTTTTGCCATACTTCCCAGGAAGTGGTCATTCAAGAGGGTGGTGGCCTGCACTTGATTGGACAGAGGCCCTGTAGGAGGCTGGCCTGGTTTGTATTGAGTACCAAAGGTACTTACACCTTATACCAGGTCCAGTTATCCCTTATTAGTGAAATGTAGTCAGTGTCTAGAAGTCAGGCTGTCTAGAGGTAGCTGTAGGGAGAGCAGCCAAGGCTGAACCAGGCGACATGTAAAGCTCTTGCAATACCACTGTAGCCACACTGTACTTATACACAAGAAAGACAATACTCAGTATTTCCAAAAATAAAAGCACTTTATTTTAGTGACACAAGGCCAAAAATATCTTAGAGGCTATACTCCCTTAGGAGGTAAGTATTATACATAAAATACACACTAGTAATCAACATCAGGTAAGTAAAGAGTCATGAAATAGTGCAAATAGAGAAAATCACCATAGGTTACAGTGGGCCTGGGGGGACACAAACTATATACTAAAATAGTGGAATGCGAATGTCGGTTTCCCACCTAGGCAAGAGTAGTGTGTAGAGGGGCACTGGGAGTGTAAGAAAACGCCTACGGTAAGTAAAGTACTCCACCCGAGAGCCCAAGACAGCAAGTTTCCTCAGAACACATTAGAAGTCATGATAAAGAATTATGCAAAAACCAAGCAAGACTGCAAGACACCAACAATGGATTCCTGGACGTGAAGCCTGCGGGGAGAGGAGACCAAGTCCAAGAGCAGCTGAAGAGTCTAGGAATAACAGGAGCCCGTGCTAACCCGGATGAAGGTGCAAAAGTGGAACCTCTTGTTGGAAGAAGAAGTCAGAGATGCTCCAAAGAAGACGATTGCAGGTTGCTGCTTGGTGCAAGAGATGTCACACTTTGAAGAGATTAATGTAGGCTGGTTTCCGTTGCTGGATTCCACCAACAAGCCTTGGCTCACGCAAGGGACGCGTTTGGTGGGAAAAGGTGCAACCCGCGCCGACGAGGGACCTGGAGGTCCCAACTCAGACTGAGGAGACAGAGGGGGTTCTCAGCACTTCAGAGAGCCCTCAGAAGACTAGGCAGCACCCATGGGAGTCCCAGGACATGAAGACAAAGAAGTTGCAAATCGTGGTCATCGCAGCACTACACAAAGGAATCCCACTCGGCTGGAGAACAACTCAGGGAGCTGAGCATCACAGGATAGAGCACTGGGAACCTGGGCTAAGCTGTGCATAAAGGATTCCTTGGAGAAGTGCACAGAATCCCTAGGAGCTGCAAAAAATGTAGTGCACAGGATTACTGTCTGGCACAGGGGGCAAGCTCTTACCCCCACCAAATTTGGACAGTTGGACCTTTGGACAGTCAGGGTGACTTTGGTTCACCACCTGTGTTCAAGGATCCATGCTCGTCATCAGGAGAGGGGACCCAGAATACTGGTTGTCGCTGAAGAGAGGTGCCTACTGAAGCAGGGAAGTGACTTTGTCACTCTACAGGAGATTACTTTAGTCATTCTGCTACAGGATTAAGACAGGCAGTCCTTGGCGCATGCACAACCTGGAAACTGTTGCAGTTGCTGGCAGGAGCTGAAGTTACAGAGTTGCAATAGCCTTCTTGGATACTTTGTTGCAAGTTGTAGAGTTACTGGAGCAGTTCTGTAGTTGATCCTATGGTAGAAGGTGAAGCAGAGGTTGCAGAGGATTCCTGCTGGAGTCTTGCAATCCAAATCTGAGAAAACACTCAGAGGAAAGACCCTAAAAAGCCCTGAGAGGGGGGTTGGTCACCTAACCAGGTAAGCACCTATCAGTAGGGGTCTCTGACATTACCTGCTGGCACTGGCCACTCAGATGCTCCCAGAGTTCCCTAATCATCCTGGAAAGAAGATGGCAGAAACCAGGGACACTCTGGAGGAGCTCTGGGCACCACCCTGGATGTGGTGATGGACAGGGGAGTGGTCACTCCCTTTTCCTTTGTCCAGTCTCGTGCCAGAGCAGGGACTGGGGGTCCCTGAACCGGTGTAGACTGGATTATTCAAGGAGGGTACCATTTGTGCCCTCCAAAGCATTTCCAGAGGTTCTGGGAGGATACCCCTCCCAAGCTTGTAACACCTATTTCCAAAGGGAGAGGGTGTTACACCCCTGTCTCAAAGGAAATGCTTTGTCTGCCTTCCTAGGATTGGGCTGCCCAAGCCCCAGCAGGGCAGAAGCCTGTCTGTGAGGTAGTAGCAGCTGGGATTGCAGTGGAAACCTCAGAGAGCTGGTTTGGCAGTACTGGGGGTCCATGGTGGAGCCCCCAGGGTGTATGGAATTGCCCCCCCCCAATACCAGAATCAGTATGGGGGTACAATTTCCTGTTCTTATATACCTTACATGGCCATATTCAGGGTTACCATTGTGAAGCTACAAATCTGTGTTGACCTATAATGGCATTCCCGCACTCACGAAGTCTGGGAAAATGGGCCTGGATGATGTGGGAGCACCTCTGCTAGTGCAGGGGTGCCCTCACACATAGGTATTATGCACCTAGCCTTCAGGGTCTGAAGCTTAGGTGTATAGGTGACTTACAAGTGACCTGGTGCAGTGAAAATGGCTGTGAAATAGTGCCTACACTATTTCACTCAGCCTGCAATGGCAGTCGTGAAGAAGTGTTTGTATGAGCTCCTTATGGGTGGCAAAAGAAATGCTGCAGCCCGTAAGGAGCTCCTGAAACCCCAATACCCTGAGTACCTAGGTACCATATATTAGAGACTTATAAGGGGGTCCAGTATGCTGATTTGGAGTGGAAAATGATGTCACTAGACTATAGTGACAAATTTAGAAACAGAGAGAGCATGAGGACTGGAGTTCTGATTAGCACGACTCAAGTGACAATTTAGAAAACTGTGTAAGTACACTGGCAAGCAGGCACCAAACCATAAGCACTGGTGTCCTGAAAAGCAGGATCCCAGTGACAGATTCAAAACACACTGACATCAGGGAGAAATAGGGGGTAACATGCCAAGAAAGATGGTACCTTCCTACAGGCTCCCCTGCTTTTCACCCCCTAGAGCAAGGATAAAACTGGGTGCACTGCACCCCACTTCAGATCCCTGCAAGGAACAAGACAAGAAGAAGAAGGACTGCCCTGCTGGACCCCTGACCTGCACCTGGACTCTGCACTCTGAAGGACTTGCCTGGGTACACTTCGGCTTCACCACTAAAATGACTTTGACTGTCTTCAACTGCTTCAAGAATGGGACTCCCTCTTTGCTACAGGTCGAAAAGCTGACCAGAGCCCCCTGCATCAAGCCCTGAAGAAACTAACTAGATAACCAGTGACCAGTGATCATTTTGGGATTTGAACCAGATGCATTGTGGGAGTTGGAGTCCTAACCCTCAAGAAGGAACTCGGAGCTTCTGGAACTTGGGGTGAGTTGTGAACTCCTAAAGGTCCTTCAAAGACCTTCTGGAAGAAGATCCCGAAGTTTTGAGACGTTTCAAGCAACTTTGCAGAAAAGCTCTGTAAGTGGACTGGCCCGATGTTGTGAGTCAAGCCGGCTTACGTCGACTGCGACCCAGCATGACTTGCAGGTTCCTTCTGCTGAAAAGCTCTGGAGCCCCAGACTTCTAGGGTTTTACGGGGGGCTAGTGGAAAGGCAATCCGACAAAGTTGTCTCAAAATTGGCTCCAAAAGGTCATCCAACGTCGGAGAGAAAAAGTTCCAAAAGCATTTCTAAAAGTAAAACGTTGACAGAGGCTTCCAGTGCAGAGGCTCCGAAGAGACCTCTAGGGAGGTCTGCTTCAATTTTAAGTTTGTCATGGATGAAGATTTCCATCACGAAAAATCATCTAAGTCCAAATGTAGAAGCCTTCACAGAGGTCTCTTGTGGCACGTATATCCAAAGAAGGGTCCAGGGAGGTCGGATCCGACTTGTGACTTTGTCCCATTGAAGAAAATCTTCAAGAAAAAAACTAAGGGCCATATTTATACTTTTTGACGCAAAACTGCGGTAACGCAGTTTTGCGTCAAAAAAATTAGCGCCTGCTAACGCCATTCTGAAGCACCATGCGGGCGCCGTATTTATTCAATGACGTTAGCCGGCGTTAGCCGGCGTTAGCCGGCGGCACTGCCTGGTGTGCGTGAAAAAAAATGACGTACACCAGGCAGCGCCGGCGTAGGGGAACATGGAGCTTGGGTGCCAAAAAATGGGGCAAGTCAGGCTGAGGCAAATTTTTCGCCTCAACCCGATTTGCGCCCTTTTTTTCAACTCCCAACCCCCATTGAAATGACTCCTGTCTTAGAAAAGACAGGAGTCATGCCCCCTTGCCCAATGGCCATGCCCAGGGGACTTCTGTCCCCTGGGCATGGTCATTGGGCATAGTGGCATGTAGGGGGGCACAAATAAGGCCCCCCTATGCCACAATTTTTTTTTAAAAAAATACTTACCTGAACTTACATTAATGTCCCTGGGATGGGTCCCTCCATCCTTGGGTGTCCTCCTGGGGTGGGCAAGGGTGGCAGGGGGTGTCCCTGGGGGCATGGGAGGGCACCTCTGGGCTCCTTCCAAGCCCACAGGTCCCTTAATGCCTGCCTTGTCCAGGCGCTAAAAAACGGCGCAAAAGCGTCTGGACGTCATTTTTTTTGACCCGCCCACTCCCGGGCGTGAGTTTTGCCCGGGAGTGTAAATACGGCGCACATGCCTCGGAGTCAATTTTTTAGACGGGAACGCCTACCTTGCATATCATTAACGCAAAGTAGGTGTCCACGCAAAAAAATGACGCAAACTCCATGGACTTTGGCGCTAGACGCGTCTAACGCCAAAGTATAAATATGGAGTTAGTTTTGCGTCGGAATTGCGTCAAAAAAAACTACGCAATTCCAGCGCAAACAGAGTATAAATATGCCCCTAAGGCCCTCATTACGACTTTGGCGGCCCTTATAAAAGACTGCCAAATCCATGGTCGCTATAAGACCACCAGCGCTGGTGGTCTTTCAACCACCATATTACGAGTACTGCAGGATTTCTGCCACATTTGGGCAGAAATCCTCCAGTAATCATGCTGGTGGTCGGAGGCACATGGGTGGTTCCACCACTGGCCCTCCCCCCCCCCCAAAAAGGACTCCACCTGCTGTATTAGGACCTGTGATACGGCCTGGTGGTGTCCTGATGGCGGGCGCTGCCAGCGGTGTAAGCCCCCGTTCCCTGCCAGACAACCTCCTTGCTGGACAAGGTAAGTAGGGCATTCAACAGGAGATGGGGTGAGAGGATGGGGTTGTTGTGTGTGCGTGTGTGTATGGGTGTTGTCTGTGTGTGTGTATTCATGTGTGTATTGGTGTGTGTCTGCGTGTGTGTATGTGTGGTTTAATGTGTGTATGAATGTTGAAGTGAGTGCATGTATGAATGTTGAAGTGAGTGCGTGAATGAATGTTGAAGTGAGTGCATATATGAACGTTGAAGTGAACATGTGTATGAATGCTTCTGAGTAAATGAGTGTATGTGAGGTGTGTGAATGAGTGTATGCAAGGTGTGTGAATGAGTGTATGCAGGGTGTCTGTGTGCATGTATGAGGGGTGGGGAGACCTGTAATAGAAGGGGGATTGCAGGGGGCACTGTTCTTGTAGGGGGGATGGGGTGTTCTGAGATGGAAGGGGGTTGGGGAGTATTGGGTTTGCAGGGGGTGGGGGAGTCTTCTGCCAGTGACAGGAAAGAAATTTCCTGTCACCAGCAGCCTTTGCACCAGGGTTTTCGTGGCGGTGCTACCCCTGTAGAAACTCTGGTGTAAAGCCGACTCCTAATAACGCCGGTGGTCTTCATTGGACTGCCGGGTTGGAGATGATAATCTCTGGCCCAGGGGGTCCAAACGCCCTGGTGGTACAGGCAGGGATGTGGCTGGTTGGCAGAGGCCAACCTGTCCCTCTCATAATGTGGCGGTCTTTACTGCCGGCCCGTCGGCGGTGAGACCACCGCGGTCAGAAGACCACCAGGGTCATAATGAGGGCCTTATTGTTTCAAAATTCATATCTCCGGTTCCCTTCATTGGATTTTTGTCATTTTAGTGTCATTTTAAAGATAAAAATAGAATCTATTCGCATAAATTGGTGTTGGATTTTATTATGTTTTGTGTTTTATTTATTCACTGTTTTGTGATTTTTAAATGCTTTACACTCCTGTCTCCTATGTTTGGCCTAATTGCTTGTTGCCAAGCTACCTAGAGTTAAGCTGGTATTAATTTATTGAGACCTGACTGGACCTAGTGGGGGTTAGGGGTATATAGCTAAATGTAGGCACTTACCTGCCCTTATCAACAATCCACTTTCCAACACTTCTCAGATACAGAAGTGCAAGAAATTCAGAGATGAACCTCTAATCATAGCGTGGGGATAGGAAATCCTTCTCTACTCTAGAAACATCAACTAATATAAACAAACAATATTCAATGTAGCAACACTGTTTTCTTTTGTCTTTCAAATCCTCAAATAGGAATTCAGCAACTCCTCAGAATAAGCAAACTCCTCATTTTCACATACTATCACAATAGACTTTCAGACATTAGACCTTGAAAAGTTACATTGTTGATATTTTATAGTTCAGATTCTTCCTGCCATCTCCTCTCCTCTCAGTGAGAACTTTACTATCTGTTGTCTAATAGAAAACAGTCTATTCATTAACTAACAGAAAGCTTCTGAAGTAGTAACATCTGCAGTAAGAGAAGAAAAACGTCTCGTACAAACAACTATTCAATGTGAAAAGCAGACCTTTCAATATTAATGCATTATGGCCCGTATTTATACTTTTTGACGCTAAACTGCGCTAACGCAGTTTAGCGTCAAAAAGTTTAGCGCCGGCTAACGCCATTCTGAAGCGCCATGCGGGCGCCGTATTTATTGAATGGCGTTAGCCGCCGCTAGCAGACCGGCGCTGCCTGGTGTGCGTGGAAAAAAACCACGTACACCAGGCAGCGCCGGCGTTGGGGAAAATGGCGTTAGTGCGTCTTAAAAATTGTGCAAGTCAGGTTGACGCTAAAAAATCGCCTCCACCCGATTTGCGCCATTTTTAACGACGCCCAGACGCCATTTACATGACTCCTGTCTTAGTAAAGACAGGAGTCATGCCCCCTTGCCCAATGGCCATGCCCAGGGGACTTTTGTCCCCTGGGCATGGTCATTGGGCATTGAGGCATGTAGGGGGGCACAAATCAGGCCCCCCTATGCCAAAAAAAAATATAAAAAAAATAAAAATGTATACTTACCTGAACTTACCTGAATGTCCCTGGGATGGGTCCCTCCATCCTTGGGTGTCCTCCTGGGGTGGGCAAGGGTGGCAGGGGGGGTCCCTAGGGGCATGGGAGGGCAGCTGTGGGCTCATTTTGAGCCCACAGGTCCCTTAACGCCTGCCCTGACCCAGGCGTTAAAAAGAGGCGCAAATGCGGGGTTTTTTGCCCCGCCTACTCCCGGGCGTGATTTTTGCCCGGGAGTATAAATACGACGCATTTGTGTCGCAGTCTTTTTTTTGGACAGGAACGCCTACCTTGCATCTCATTAACGCAAGGAAGGCGCTCACGCAAAAAAATGACGCTCTTTCCTCATACTTTGGCGCTAGACGCGTCTAACGCCAAAGTATAAATATGGCGTTAGTTTTGCGCCGAATTTGCGTCGAAAAAAACTACGCTAATACGGCGCAAACGGAGTATAAATATGCCCCTATGTTTCAATTATCATTGCATTAACACTTAGGCTAACTTAAGTCAGCACCTTTGCACCTTACAGCAGCTTGCATCTTGCAGGCTTTTAACATTTTGGGGCATATTTATACTCCGTTTGCGCCGAATTTGCGTCGTTTTTTTCGACGCAAATTCGACGCAAAACTAACTCCATATTTATACTTTGGCGTTAGACGCGTCTAGCGCCAAAGTTCCTGGAGTTAGCGTCATTTTTTTGCGTGAACACCTTCCTTGCGTTAATGATATGCAAGGTAGGCGTTCCCGTCTTAAAAAATGACTCCGATGCTATTGCGTCGGATTTATACTCCCGGGCAAAAATGACGCCCGGGAGGGGGCGGGTCTAAAAAACCCGCATTTGCGCCAGATTTTAGCGCCTGGGTCAGGGCAAGCGTTAAGGGACCTGTGGGCTCAGAATGAGCCCAGAGGTGCCCTCCCCTGCCCCCAGGGACACCCCCTGCCACCCTTGCCCACCCCAGGAGGACACCCAAGGATGGAGGGACCCACCCCAGGGACATTAAGGTAAGTCCAGGTAAGTGGTTTTTTCAATTTTTTTTGTGGCATAGGGGGGCCTGATTTGTGCCCCCCTACATGCCACTATGCCCAATGACCATGCCCCGGGGATAGAAGTCCCCTGGGCATGGCCATTGGGCAAGGGGGCATGACTCCTGTCTTTGCTAAGACAGGAGTCATTTCAATGGGGGATGGGCGTCGTAAAAAAATTGTCGCAAATCGGGTTAAGACGATTTTTTTGCCTCAGCCTGACTTGCCCCATTTTTAGACGCCCAAACGCCATTTTTCCCTACGCCGGCGCTGCCTGGTGTACGTGGTTTTTTTTCACGCACACCAGGCAGCGCCGGTCGGCTAACGCCGGCTAACGCCATTCAATAAATACGGCGCCCGCATGGCGCTTCAGAATGGCGTTAGCCGGCGCTAATTTTTTTGGCGCAAAACTGCGTTAGCGCAGTTTTGCGTCAAAAAGTATAAATATGGGCCTAAATATAATTACCTACTAAAAGTGTTTGCATTTAATATATTTTTCTAAACATAAGCTTTGCACATTATTATTGTAAGCATTTTGGTAGGGTATAAAATTTGCTCCAAGTCAAATGTTAAATTCCTGTCCTTGCTGGGAGATGGCCACAGCATAAACTTCAGGTTCTCATCACTCAGAGCTATAATCCAGTTAAAGAGTTAATGATCCAAATTGAAAGGAATTAGGCTCTCAAATAAGTAGGTTGTTATATTATGTTTATGTTAAGAAGATTATAAAATGTGCTCTTGCCCAAACAAGGGCATCGTGGCTCATGAACGTAACATATCAAAACACCCTTTCTCATTCAGAGCCCTCGTTCTATCCTGTTGGCAAGTGAGGTGCACTGTTGAACTTTTACTAGTTTTTGCCACTGTTACAAATTATAAATTATAAATCAAATGAATGCATAGGAAATGGTGTAATACGAATACTACTTACTACTTTTCTGCCTTGTGCTGAGTTGTGGTGGCACAGCACAATATCCTTATTCTAAAGCATCCATCTGTACTATGAAGGGCTGCTAAGAGTTAAGGGCCTTTAGCACATGCATTTTAGTCAGGCTCATTTTGAGTACCTTAAATGCTTATTGACACTCAGCAGTCCTCATGGCCTTTCTCGCTGATTCTTTGAGGTCAACCAGCCAAGAGGCAACTATAATTCAATAGTTGGCCCCTAAATTTCTACAAACTATTTATGTCTTTCTTGTGTCAGGAATGTGGCAGCCTCCCGTTCCTTTACAGTCTGCGCTATTACTTTTGAAGTTGAGAGTTTCCAACTCTCCACCACATGTCCAAGGTATTGTAAAGACCAGAAGCGGAGCTGTCAACCACTTGGCTTTCATGATGGCCAGCTTCATATTTGGTGTTCCTTGTACTCAATAAATAGGATGGTCCAGGAATTCCTTCTAATTAAAACTGTAAGAAGCTACTGAATCTGTGTAAGCAACAAAGAAATTCTTCAGCCTACTAGCCACATGGTTTAGCTGACTTTTAAATGATGGTGAGGCCCTCCTTCACCCCAAAGAAATAACCTTAAACTGACGTACGTCTTCAAGGTGGGCAACACAATCTAATCCCTCACAATGAGTACCAAGGCAATATGCCAAAGCCCATTGGTGAAGATGAAGGTGCTCAAAGGTTTTGTGGCACTCACCCTATTCATTACCTCTCTACAGTATAAGAAAAATCAGCTCTCCGTTCAATGGGTTTGAACCTACTGAGTCCTTTGAGTTATAGCTTTAGTTACTAATCTTTATGGGAGATTTGTCTCAGAGTCAATCAGCCTAGAGTCCTCCTAAACAAAACAAGGGTAATTTCCCACATGCGCTCCATTGAATGCTCTTCCTCACACTCTCGTCATGAGTTTCTTCAATTGGTCTATCTGCAGGTACATTACTATAAATGTCCTCTTCCTGCTCTGTGCATAGCTCTAGTGCAAACACTGAGATTATTTTTTAGGGGTTTTGAGGTGGTTATAGAAATATATTGTTATTTTCGTCTCCATGTAGAATTATACATCCTCTGCATATTACATATGGACATTAGTCAGAATTGTAGACCGGAGCACTTTGGTATTA
Source organism: Pleurodeles waltl (assembly GCF_031143425.1). NCBI lineage: Eukaryota > Metazoa > Chordata > Amphibia > Caudata > Salamandridae > Pleurodeles > Pleurodeles waltl. The sequence continues at coordinate 847,722,679 of NC_090436.1, forward strand.
CAGAAGGGGCTACAAACACTTTTGCGGCATCTTCTGTAACACAGAGAGAGCTGGCACACATATAACACCAGTGCTATCGTAAGCAAACATACAAATGTGGGAACCTTTTGCCTCTGTGCTACCAACATGGGCGGAGATGCAAACATGCCTTTAAGAGAAGCAGTAAACATGTGCCACAAAGAGGCTTGCACTCTTTCAGTGTGCCTCCTGAAGGCAGCCCTCTGGAGGAGAGAAAGGGGGTCCCACGGACCCACCCCACACATACCTTCGCAGGCAGGTGTAGTCACTCACTGTGCCCACCAGCAGGGGATCTCGGTTCCCTCAAGAAAGTATAGGCAGGTTGCTGCCTGCACAGATAAACACGGAGCAGCTTGTAAACAGCTGCTCCATATTCGCTTTGAATGTGCTGCCCCCGGGGCAGCCTGAGTTTGCAACTGCCCTAAAGGCAGTTCATTCTTCCTAATGGGGTTCGCTTTCCCGTTTGTACCCGGAGTATCTGCTTTAACGTTGCGCAGTGGCACAAACAGGAAAAGTGTGCCCTTTCTGTAATAGGGCCTTAGGTATGCCTTAACACACAAAAGGCAGATGTGCCACGTGCACCTCGTACTGTAAAAACAGTTTTTAAAGTAAAACACTGGACTTTGCTAACACAGCACCTTCAGCCCCAACACACATCTATTTTCACATATTCCTGAATTGAATCAGCATAAGCAAAAGGAAAGCACAAACCATGTGAAATATAAGTAACCTAATGCTCAGAAGTTCGCAGGATCATGTTTGAATAATAAAAATGTTCACAGCCCTGTTTCAGATCATGGTTTCAGTAGTCCTGGAATCCCACGACCAACTGCTTTTGGCTGTTCATATAGAATGAGTGATTTTAGCATCGAGTGTTTGCAGTAAATTTGATTATGATGGTTCTTTGACTCGTGAGAAGTGCTACATTTGGCAGGAAATTGGATATGGGCTTCATAAACCTTTTTACACATGAATCAAGTAGACAGGGAGAATGCATGGTTAGGCAGAAAGTTGACGGGAACCTTGTAATGCACCGCTGTATGCATCATGCAGGACTTTCACACTTTAACTCGCATGGGTTATCTTTTTAAAGACTGCACTGCCAGCATTTATTGTTAATTATATACACACCACGGCACTGTGTGATCCTTTCAAGCATGAAAGTACACATGTGTGGCTTTTCAGTCAACAGAGTGTCTGTTGACAGTGGTTCTGCAATTGCAGATGCAAATAGTGCACCCACTAACTACTGTTAGCCCAGGATGAGGCCATTGTCGGGTGTCCAGTTTGTACCCGATTCTGAGCTTTGCGCCTCGGAATGGGAAACTACACGCAAATGGCCCATGTGTTCACCTGTTTCGGGGACCATAAAGAAGGAAGGTGCAATTTGTGGATGGCATTTAATGCCGTTTCAAGTGGCAGTGAGTGATTGTTTCCAACATTATGATCAGTAGCAACGTGTTCTCCAGAAATGGGTGTGTATGTGATAAACTGCTTACATTAAGAATGTGGCATTGACAGTTTCAGCTAGTATTTAAGATTGCCTGCTTTTTCTCTCCCTGAAGTAAAGTATGTGATGAGCAGGGCTTTTCAAGTGTGCATTAATGTCACTCGCGGATACCAAATGAGCAAATACAGTAAACATCAAGCAGTGGCTGGTCAAACTATTTATACTTAATTTGAATTGTTACTAAATCTTCACCTCTTAGTGCACACATTGTGGAACAAAGGGGTGACTGTATTAAACAAGCTGACCTTCCTACCTTTGCTTGCTGTCTTAAAGTACAAACTTGTTTTAATTAGCAGTCAGCAAGCACACTGTAACTTCCCTGAAAGGAGCATTGAAGAATCGCTGCTTATTAACATCCCAGCGGTAAGCAAGATCGCACAAATACTTAGAACCAAATAGTGTGCATTTCAGAAGTGGAGGGGATTAGCTATTGGGCACACAGCACAGTGGAGGAAATTGCTTTATTCCCAGTACTGCTGGGTACCAGGAGGCAATCACTGCGCCTCCAGCCCATTAACAGCGTTCTGAGTGTTGCTTTCCATAGAAGGGGTTATTGGCTAACCACTGGGTGACCAATTAAATGCTATGAATAAGTCCCAAACCAAACAGCATGGGCCCTGTTTGTGGCACAGTGGTGTCATTACTAAAGTGAAAAACTTGATGAGAAAGGAACATATTTAATTATAGAACTATACAAATGGCTAATTAGGACCATAAAGTGAAATGAATGACTTTCAAGCGGATTTTTGAATGCTACTGATAAGCGCTCGGCATCTTTGGAGACCATGAAACTGATGCACAACTGTAGGCTTGGTGTCATGGTAGGGGGCGGATCTCTATTAGCGGCAGCTCTTGTGACCTGGTTGCTCAGGTAGCATAGGTTCTAAAGACAATGCGCGCTTCCTCTCGCTGTCAGGGTTCCTCCATTTTAAACCCCTGGCCTCCCATCAGTTCTGCTTCCTTTCACTATCATTTTTATGGGTCTCATTTGATACCATAATCTGCAATTGTTACTGCCTATCACATCTAAGTGGTTGTGTAATTCCGTGTCATTACTTTTTTAGACGTTTACAGTATGCAGATTTACATTTTAGGTCACAAGCTGAAATTGCACCTCGTTGCCATCAAACACTACTTCCCTTATCACCCATTTAAATTCTAGGGTGCAGCAATTTTATGTGTGCCGCGCAACATTATTTTTTTTAAAAATAAACGTGAACCTTTCCCAATGCTCAAAGACTTTAAAGAGAGCAGAACGTCTTCTGATAAGTACTGATGCAAATACTCAAATACAGTACAGTCTTCGAATAAAAAAGTTTATATTGAGTCCTGATAGCTTTAAGCATCTTCTTAACTAGTTCACATACGTTTGAATGGCTGTCAACTTTTAAAATAAACTTTGAGAAACAATGCATCGGATTTGGTAATAGTTTACAAAAAAGGTTTGCATAAAACATTTCCTCTGATATGTGCTTTTCATGTTTACATATATCCTGCTGAATTGGCAGAGAAGAGGGCAATTGCTATGTGCCTGGCTTATTGTAGGGATGTGTTCCTTCATCTATTGTGCACCCTCAAGCAGTGGGTATGCATACTCTGCATAAGTGATGTCCACTCACATTGTCGTGGCACCCATCCGGCTGTTACTGTTTGGCAGCATGGGTCTCCTCGGTGACTGCTAGCAGATAGGGACTCAGGTGATTATCCTCCCTGAATAGTAATGTGATGAGCAAGCAGCAGCGGTTTCTTCTCGAGGGTGGGGGAGTGTCCTTCCCCACCCGCTGTTAGCCACACAGGCAAAAATAAAACTGCAATGAAAAGCTTTCATTGACATTTTATTTTTACCTATACAGCATGCACCAGCCCAGAGACATTGCTGGGTGTGTCATCTGTTGTTGATTGGCAGCAGAGGACAGGGGCAGGGCTGACAGGACGCTCCAAAGTGTGCATGTCACTTTTGCTGGCTGTTTTGCGCCAGCCAAAGTGGCATGCACACTTTGAAGCTCTCCATTCAGCTGTCTTAAGACAGCTGGGCAGAGACCTAGCATAGGCCTCTAGAGCCTGAAGGAGCGTCCATCCAGGATACTCCATCCAATCCAGGTGTTTCTCTCATACTGGTTAACAGCATGAGAGCAGCATCTGGATTAGTTAGGGCAGCATCGGCAAAGGAGAAGAGCACTGAAGAGGATGCACAGCCCATGAGTAGTTTCCATTTTTTATTTTAAATGTTTAGTGCATGTGTGTGTAATGCATGTATGTGTGTAATGCATGTAAGTGTAGTGTTAGTTTGTACTTAGTGTTATGGTTTGGGCTTTAGGAGGAAGTGGGGGTTTACTTTGGTATTTTGGAGGGAGGGAGTGTTTTTTTGGGAAGTGGTGGGCACTTTACTTGCCCCATCACTTTCAAAGGTTACCAGCCGCCGCTGTGAGCAAGGACTCAATCCAATCTAGGCAGAGCTGGTTTAGGCATGCTTCTCTGCTAGGGATCCCAAGCTGCCACTGGCAGCATGTCACAGAGCACAGTTTGTAAGGAGTGTGCCTGGACGGCCCTCATGACCCCCTGTCAAACGCACCCTAAAGGAACATAGGTTCTGTGCATTAAATTATGAGTGGACTACGTTCAGTGATTTACTAATTTCTTACAGAATGCCATTTCAGTGGCAGCTGCTGTGGCATTCAAGTGGTGGAGCAGCATCTGAACACAAAGATCTGTGCATCTCTCCCCAAGCACCACAACGTAGCTCCTTCATGCTGGTGCTGAGTTGTTAGATGGGAGGGGTGTTGGTGTGCTGGCAGGGAAGTGGACTATGATGTGAGAACAAAGAAAAGGGATGATGATGTGTTAAAAAAAATAGCACCTTAGGCTTGTTAAAACAAGCACTGACAAAGCCAATAGGTATGGCATTGTCTGCCAGTCTTTTGGCAATTCTTGTTTGGTTTAGTCATGGTTTTTGTGAAACTTTATTGCTTAAGAAGCTGCCAGGCGTTCACCAATCTAAAAGAGACAAAAATAATTTTTGTTCTCAAAAAAGCACCCATTGCAATAGTAGCTCCTGGCATTGGGGGGAACTACTTTGTGTGGAGATGTACTCATTGCAAAACTGCAGCATGCCGTAACTCACAGTGAAGTCAGCCATTGACTGAAGTAGGTTAACTCATTGCCATTTGATGTATGATTGAGTGGACTGGAAGAAAATGTGGATGGCACAACCACAGACAAATACGTGGCTGAAAAACCCCATAAGTAAATATGTCATACAAATAATTTTAGTAAATTCAAAAGGTTTTGGCCAACACAGAACTAAAAAACTTAATCATTCTGGCATTGCCTGCCAGCCTCTTGCTTTTTAGAAAGAAAGCAAGAAAGAAAGAGAAAAGGAAAGAAAGAAAGGAAAGAAGGAAGGAAGGAAAGAAAGAAGGAAAAAAGAATACACAATGGAAGAAGGAAAGAAGAATAAAGGATGGAAAGTAGGAAGGAAGAATAAAGGATGAAAAGAATGAAAAGAATGAAGGAAAGACAGCGGGGAACAAAGGAAGAAAGCATGAAAGAAAAATGAGAGGAAAAGAGAAACAAGGAAAGAAAGAAAAGATATGATAGGATGAAGGAAAGAAAGAATGACAGCAGAAAAGAATGGGAGAAAGTATTAAAATGAGAGAAAGATGGAAACAAGGAAACAAGAAAAGAATGATGGAAAAGAAAGAAAGAAAGAAAGAAAGGAAGGAGGCAAGAAAGGAAGTAAAGAAGGAAAGAAATAAGGAGAGAAGGAAAGAAGGAAGGGAGGAAAGAAAGAAGGAAGGAGTGAAAAGAAGGGAAGGAAAGAAGACTAAAGGGTGGAACGAAGGAAAGAAAAATAAAGGATGGAAAGAAGGAAATAATGTGAGAAAAAAGAAAGACAGAATGAAAGAAACAAAGAAAGGAAGGAAGGAAAACTAAATGATGTGAAGAAGGAAAGAAAAAAGAAAAGAAAGCAAGAAAGACTGTAAGAAGCAGGAAAATAATGAAAGATGGAAACAAGGAAAGAAAGAAACAAGGAAATAATGAAAAAAGAAAGAAAGAAAGAAAGAAAGAAAGAAAGAAAGAAAGAAAGAAAGAAAAAAGAAAGAAAAATGAAAGAAAGAAACAAGAAATAGGAAAGGAAAGAAGAAGAAACGAGTGAAATAGAGAAAGACAATGAAAGAAAGAAAGAAAGAAAGAAAGAAAGAAAGAAAGAAAGAAAGAAAGAAAAATGAAAGAAAGAAACAAGAAATAGGAAAGGAAAGAAGAAGAAACGAGTGAAATAGAGAAAGAGAAAGAAAGAAAGAAAGAAAGAAAGAAAGAAAGAAAGAAAGAAAGAAAGAAAGAAAGAAAGAAAGAAAGAATGATTATATTAAAATTACAACAGATTGGGCGAGCATCAGAGGCTCATCCGTGTATCATAGCTTTAAATATGACTACTGAATAGAAGGGCGCGTCTACAATCGTGCAGCAGTTGCAGGGCCCCAAGGTCAAGGTCACTCCAATCATGACTGTATTTTATTATCAAATAGACAGCATGGGGGGCATGTTTTCTTCCGTGCTCTAGGACCCCCTGGCACCCTTGCTTTTATACCCTCTGAATACGCAAGTAAAAGTGTCGTGTACACTAAAAGTTAGGACATGATTACGTTACACTCTGGGGTCCGTTCCTAGCTAAAACATAGGCATTGTATTAAAGTACGGGAGACAGGCATAGCGTGCGCAAAGTCACTGCAGCCCAAAAGTAACAGCACAGCTATAGATAAAACGTGCCCTTTATGTCCTTAGATATTAGCTAGTCTTAGAGTGGTGCGTGAGGAAGCAGCTATGCTTGGATTAAAATGTGCCTCCTTTGGGCGTATCACAAGGGAGAGCGGGTAGCAGTGCTGTCCCCTGCCCCTCTCGTCAGCCATTGTTTACTTTTAATAAGCTCTTACCCTATATGTCAAATGGGATTTACATGTTTCAGAATTCGACTTTTAAAGTAACCAAGAGAACCGAGCCTGTATTCTACATCATTTTTCCCATTACGAGAAGCATTCACTCAGGGAATTTGACAGTATAAAGGGCCTTCCAAGCAGTTGGCAGGGATGCAATTAGCCCATTATCATTTTTCATGTTTACATATATACCATACACAACACTTAAATGTTAGAGTTGCATCGTGCGCCTGCCACTCACTCCAAATAAACACTATTTAATATCTCTTCTTGAAGTGTGCATTCTCTTCACACTTCATTCTGGATGCCTAGAGTAAACATTTTGAATATTGTTATTTTAAAAACGTTTATGCAACGTACCCGTCGCCTACCATTTTATTGACTTGGTGTACAATAGATTATATCTACCCAATAGATCGATCATATATAATTCACATACTAATGTTTTTTCAATGGCTACATACTGACGACTCATTCGCAACCTGAAAATGACCCTTCCATCAGTGCATCTATCCAAGATGTAAACATTAAAAACATCTTAAATATAGTTTACATATATTTTCACAAAAAGTGGCATAGTCAAAATTACAAAATGGAAATATCCATATAAGAGGAAAGCAGAATTAATTTTATTATATGCAATTGCTGATCCATGAGACGAGTTAGTTCTCAGGAGGCGCAGAAGCAACTTCAAGCCAGTACCATCCTAGCACTGTGAAACAACAACAGGTAAAGTAAAAATTAAGAAATACAGCAGTGCATTTATTGAAAATGAAATAAAACAAACTTTAAACAAAATACATTTGTAAACACAATGATTTACTGTTAAACATGCATCATTTTAGAGAGATCAAATTGACAGAAAGGTAGAATAATAACATTAGGAGATGTATCATTTTTAGAAAAGAAATAGATAATAAAGAACGCTTTCCGCAAAAATCCTCGTTTTATGGTTTGAAAAAATCACCATTTCAATTATTATACCTGTAAATATGCTCTTCTTAGCAAAGAATAAATAGACAATAAAAATAAAAGAACAATTAACATACATCGAGGAAATAGTACATTACTATGACCAATAACAAATCACTGTTCAAAATGCAAGTTAGAAAACTGACAATTGTGTATTGGCATTCACCAAAAGTACATTTTTAAGTGAGCTCAAATATCTTTTCAGGACAAATAGCACAAAACAGTAACAAAAATGCACCTTCCTCGTCGTACCATTCATTAAAATGGTACCAGATCAGGGCATTTTTACTGAAACAAGTTACATTTGAAAATTGTACCTTTTCGTTTTCTGAAAGAAGACACAACTCTGAAACCTAGGGGCGTAGCTAGAAATGGTGAAGCACATAGTGTGTCATTGGAGCCTAGGGTACACCAATATATACCCAATTAAATCCTTGCCAAATTAATATTTTTTCTTTTGAAATTTATTGTGTTTTTCAAACAGGAAGCATGCAATATGATTTTAGGTAATCTGTGATATTTTCATTTACTCAATTAGAATTTGACAAGCCTCCAAAATGATAGCAAAATAAATAATTCACAGAGTCCTCAAACTTGATAGTTATTGAGGATACCAATCAATATTTCTCTAAGAAACAACACTGGAGAGGGTCTTATAACAGGCAAGTCGTAAGCATTAGTAGAATTGGAGGCCAAGTGTGATTATTTTGTTGCTAAATTGTGTCAAATAAGAGTGATGAATGACATTTGGATATCATTTTAGCTTGATAGAAATAGCATTAGGATTTTATGAGCCAACATTTCAGACAATTAATTGATGTTTATCTTCATTGAGAGAGATAGGGAGAACATACATTTTCTGTGGAGAACTGACTGATCCTGGCTTGTTGAAGAAGCCTTGACTTGCACATTGTTAAATGTATGCCACGAGATTTTTTTTAATCACTAATCACCGAGAAAGGACATGTTCATTGTTATGAGATGAACGTAACGAATAAGATATAGTGATTGACTCTTTAGGGATTACAAAACATTGTAATGAGATGAATGTAACGCATAAGATAAAGTGATTCAGGGCCATATTTATACTTTTCGACGCACAACTGCGGGCGCCGTATTTATTCAATGACGTTAGCCGGCGTTAGCAGGCGGCGCAGCCTGGTGTGCGTCAAAAAAAATCACGTACACCAGGCAGCGCCGGCGTAGGGGAATATGGAGCTTGGGTGCCAAAAAATGGGGCAAGTCAGGCTGAGGCAAAATTATCGCCTCAACGCGATTTGCGCCATTTTTTTCGACTCCAACCCCCATTGAAATGACTCCTGTCTTAGCAAAGACAGGAGACATGCCCCCTTGCCCAATGGCCATGCCCAGGGGACTTCTGTCCCCTGGGCATGGTCATTGGGCATAGTGGCATGTAGGGGGGCACAAATCAGGCCCCCCTATGCCACAAAAAATAAAAATAAAATACTTACCTGAACTTACCTTATGTTCCCTGGGATGGGTCCCTCCATCCTTAGGCGTCCTCCTGGGGTGGGCAAGGGTGACAGGGGGGTCCCGGGGGCATGGGAGGGCACCTCTGGGCTCCTTCCGAGCCCACAGGTCCCTTAACGCCTGCCCTGACCAGGCGCTAAAAAACGACGCAAAAGCGGCTGGACGTCATTTTTTTTGACCCGCCCACTCCCGGGCGTGATTTTTGCCCGGGAGTGTAAATACGGCGCACATGCCTCGGAGTCACTTTTTTAGACGGGGACGCCTACCTTGCATATCATTAACGCAAAGTAGGTGTCCACGCTAAAAAATGACGCAAACTCCATGGACTTTGGCGCTAGACGCGTCTAACGCCAAAGTATAAATATGGAGTTAGTTTTGCGTCGGAATTGCGTCACAAAAAACGACGCAATTCCGGCGCAAACAGAGTATAAATATGCCCCACATTCTTTAGGGATTACAAAACATGAAAATGTCTGCCGTTTAGACCTATTTGGACAATTTGGTTAAATGAGATTGAATTTTCAGATATCACCAATGATTTTGATAAATCAGGATATTCATAATCTAATTTAAGATTGAAATACATAGCACCAAACTAATTGTTAAAAACAAACTGTTGGACCTCATGTCAAGTAAAAGAGATGGGTTAGAGCACTGTAAAAGGCGGCAGAGGCATATGCACCACCGATGACGACCAACTGTCGGGAACCATATTTATTCACTATATCCAGTACACAGATATATTACTTGGTAAGATTTCGACATAACATGGCCCATCTGTGGTCTCATATCCATCACTGGCATACTGTAATAAAGATATTGCAGCTTGCCCATGTGACTCAAAATCCCCCGAATCACAATTGCACTTTGCCTTCTTTTGAGATTTATATAGGGCCCTTAGAAAAGCTCTCTTGATACCGCTGCTTAGAACTCTCAGGCCCATATTTATACTTTTTGACGCACAACTGCGGCAACGCAGTTGTGCGTCAAAAATTTTACCGCTGGCTAACGCCATTCCAACGCGCCATGCGGGCGCCTTATTTATGGAATGACGTTAGCCGGCGCTGCGGACCGGTGTGCGTAAAAAAAAATGACTCACACCAGGCAGCGCCGGCGTATGGGAAAATGGGGGTTGTGCGTCAAAAAATGGGGCAAGTCAGGTCTGAGGCAAAATTCAAGCCTCAAACCGGATTTGCGCCATATATTTTGACGCCCAACCTCCATTGACATGACTCCTGTCTTAGCAAAGATAGCAGTCTTGCCCCATTGCCCAATGGCCATGCCCAGGGGACTTATGTCCCCTGGGCATGGTCATTGGGCATAGTGGCATGTAGGGGGGCCCAAATCAGGCCCCCCTATGCCACAAAATAAATCTGAAAAAAATACTTACCCGAACTTACCTTTACTTCCCTGGGATGGGTCCCTCCATCCTTGGGTGTCCTCCTGGGGTGGGCAAGGGTGGCAGGGGGTGTCCCTGGGGGCAGGGAGGGCACCTCTGGGCTCCTTGCGAGCCCACAGGTCCCTTAACGCCTGCCCTGACCCAGGGGTTAAAAAACGGCGCCCAGCAGGCTGTGCGTCGTTTTTTAAGGCCCACCCCCTCCTGTGCGTCAAAATGATGTCAGAGTATAAATATGGGGCACAGGCCTTAAAGTCATTTTTTGGAAGGGAACGCCTACCTTGCATATAATTAACGCAAGGCTGGTTCCCCCTTCCAAAAAATGACGCACATGGTGGAATTTTGACGCCCGCAGGGTCGGACGTCAAAGTATAAATATGGGGCAGGGTTTGCGCCGATTGTGCGTCAAAATTTTTGACGCACATTCGGTGCAAACAGAGTATAAATATGCCCCTCAGTGTCAGTGCATGTGGACCAGCCTTGTACCATATTGAATTATTATACAAGCAGAAACAGTATGTCACACACTATATCACTGCAGCTTCTGTTAGACTGCTTAACGGTGGGGAAATAACTGCACTGCAACAATTCCTCTCCTTACCACTGCTGCTATTTTGATCCTTTCGATGTGCCGGGCATGGAAGGAGGTTACAAATTGAAGTATTTTGTGCCTTGTTCATAAACAATTATAACTGCTGCTCACCTGAAGTTGTACTGACTGATGCACTTCATTCAACTGCTGCTGTTGTGCTATCTGAGAAGTGTGTATCAAAGGATGTTGTATCCCTGTTATGTAATGGTTTATAAATGTAGTGAAATCTGAATTTGGACCTCAAACCGACCCACATGTAAAGATGAACTTCATTCCATCAACAACCTTGACCAGCAGAGTTCGGAGTATGGACTGATGATTGATGCACTTTATTTTACTGCTTCTGATTTGTCACTCGTGATGTCCCAGGTTCTAGGCAATGCTTAAAGAATGTTTATCCTTGGCGTATAATTGATTACAAACTTAGTGGAAGCTAAACATGGATCTTTGGTCTATTCCATATGCACAGATAGGTTTTATTCTTTTTGATCACGGACGGATATCAACCATACTGTAACCATTGCATTTTAACATTTGTTGCTATTGTTCTAGTATACTTGTTGCTCCAGGCCCGAAAGTATCCATAATCGGTTCAAGTGATTGTAAACGCTGTGGGAATTGTATAGAATCGGTGAACTGTCAATTATTGTATATCACAGGGCACAGGTCAGAAGCCATTGCAATAGCTATGCACAGAGGGTGGCAATTACTGCATTGTATCTAAAACACTTTACATTTCTGTTGCTATTGTTCTGTGACTTAAGTTTCGGGAATGCCCATGTTCTCAGCTTTATGTTTGTAACGTATGTGGATTCCAACTATGGGTTTGCTAATTGATTATTTTTTAAGATACGGATATGTTTTAAATGTAATGGTTTTACTGACAGTGTTCTATTCCTGTATAAAATGCACTGTGCTGTGTGCTTTTATGGCTTTAAAAGCCGAGTAAAGAATCTATCTATCTATCTATCTATCTATCTATCTATCTATCTATCTATCTATCTATCTATCTATCTATCTATCTATCTATCTATCTATCTATCTATCTATCTATCTATCTATCTATCTATCTACATAACACAACCAAGGGGAATGTACACTATGCAAACAGCATTCTATTTAGAGAATAATGTCACTTGCTCCCATCACTTCAATGCACCTATCTTCTTTTTTTTAATTCATTTTCGATTTTTGTCAGTTCTTGTGAAGAGTACAGTTGCTGTTTTTCGGATGTATTGTGCATTAAGGGACTCATCAGGAGAGATACAATGATTTGTTTAACATTCCATTTCTTAGAGGCGTATTCATGCACTGTATCATTTTTATAGTGAGGGTGCTTGGAAAGGAACCAATGCATCAGATGATTTGACTTACCGTGGCTGTTAAGCTAAGAATGAATTGCAAACAATGAGTAGCAAAGATTGTGACTAGCTAGTATTCATATTACTGAAAAGCAGTCAGGGATGCAGAAATTACTAACACCTGGATATATGCACGGAAAACACCAATGACTTGTAGTCTACAGCAACTAGAAATTAAACATATCCAGGTCTCACTAAGTGACTGATCTAGAGTTTGGCAGGCATTTTAGTGCCCATCAGGACAATGAAGTACTTTAAAGTCCATCAGTCCTATTGGCATCTCGATTTGTTGCTGGGAACCACTATTATGGCGCTTCCTGTCTATGTTGGACAAGTTGGACAGATGGCTCCATCAAACATATTTAAAGTTTTATATTTTTCAAAAACAAATTTCCACAGAAAGAGTTAGTTTTTGATAAATAGAAACCTAATAGCCCCCACACTATGGGAGTTTTCTCCCATTCTCTGTACGGCATTTTTTAATTTTTACTGTCCCTCATAGCAAGTATTACCTGGTGAAGACAGATAGCAAAGAAAATCCATCCATTTACTCACTCTAAATTGGGCAGATGGTGGGATGGCTTATCTCTGATGCGCTACAGAGCTGGAGTAGCTCCATTGACAACATATTGTTGATCCAAACAACCCTAAATTGGGCAGGATGACCAAGAGTTTGGTGGAGAGACTTCTCCATTGCCATTGCAATGGAGTACTCTCACCAATAAACTCTAAGAAAAGTGGCACTGAACCAGTACAGCGCCACTTTTCCTGCACCCCTTAGTGCTCCACCCCACCTAACACCACCATGTGTGTGCCCTTTCGAAGATAGAGCACACCATGTCGGTAGTTAGAGGAACTAGCATAACATTTTTTTATGCTAGTTCGGAGCTTTGCAGCATTAGCATTTTTACGCTAATTCTGCAAAGCCTACAGAGGTCCACTGAAAAACATGGTGTGCTTCCTTTCAACGCCTGCTCTGAGCAGGCGTTAAAAGTGCCGAAATAAATGACACAAAGATATCTTTTGAATTTCTTTGTGCCATTTTTCGGCCCCCATGACGGGGCAACTCCCCCTTTGCATACATTATGTCTGGGCAAAGGGTTACAAAGTGGCGCACTGTGCCATGCCAAAGTCAGAAAGTGAACCAGAATTTGATGCAAAGCCTGTATTTGAAGCCTCAGTCAAAGTATGGGTTTGACCCTAATACTTACTTCTATAACAAAAAATATACAAATCCGGTTTGTTTGTTTGTTTCTAGACACAGGATGGTTAATTCACTTGCATTTTTAGATATATATGTTAGACAGTGGTTCATGGTTTGGAATAAAGTATCACCATCACAATCAGTGTGGGAAAATAAGGGTTGTTAAATTCAGAGATCAGTCACGTTGTTTCTGGCACGTTACTTTCTTAAAGATCTCATCTTTGCAAAGGACACTAGCCAACAGACCATTTGTTTTGGTGTTGTGAATATTAGAGCATTATTAGTTCCTTTAATGCCTAGGCAGAATTATTCCCACTTTTGGAACTGGGGATGGAGAAAAACATTGGGTACTGGTAAAAAGCATGCATTGTTTTCAAATGTACATTTAGCAAGGTAAATTCAGAATGAAAAGGAAAATGTGTTTGCAAATTACACAGAAATAAATGCCAACAACGATTTACCAAATGAGTCACAATAAGACTTGCTAATAGAGAGAATCCAAAGCTTGGTAAGATCGATATCAATGCTATGATAATGAAAATTGTACCTATACTGGGTTAATGATAATTTATTAGACACAATAATTGAACATATTAAAATGTTTTATGTCAGAATTAATTTGAATATTTATTCCGACATTCAAAAAAGAGATCTAATGTCATGGATTTCCATGGCCCCTATGTAGAAATCGACTAACATTGTAAGGGAATCAGCAAAACATTTTGGATAAATAGACACTGAGAAGATTACAGGAACACACAAGGTGATGGATGATGATCGTAAACTATTGAAAGAAAACATATTAAGCTACAGATCTAACATCATCTGCCTTTAGAATGATAAATGACGTTAAAAAGCTACGAATATGAGCAAAAACAAATCTTAAGAAATATTTGCATTGTAATCTGCTCTGTAGATGTTGAAGACTTGTGCGCCTTGACACCTTATCAATGACTTCATAACTTTAGAACCTCGTAAATTAAATGAGTATCAAAGATTTACATATGATTGAACTTATAGCTTGGTCTCTGTATAGTTTGGTTTCTGTAGTCGAGTTTGAAATATCATCATTTACACCTTAGGAAAAAATAGTAGTATATGGTTGACCCATGGCTTTATTACACTTCCCATTAAAGTGACTGATTTTGAAGGTTGCCACCTGACAAAATTGAGGATGATATACATATTTGGGGAAATATTTCATACGTTATTCTTGAATAAGCCTATATTTGTTGTATGCTGAATGAATACCCTGTTTATTTGATTGTGAAGGGCTCCTCTAGTCCATTAGAAACTTCTCTCATATGTAAATGAAATCTATTGTATGACGAATGTAAATTAATCTACTGAAATGACATTTCCACACTGAAGGTGCCCCGAGGCAAACAATAGATGAAGCATTTATATCTATGAGGAACAGTTCACCTTTAATGTGATTCTCAGAAAATTGTGGTTCTTTGAAAAAGGATAGAGTTCATAAATCTTTGTTATTTATTTTATTGTTAATATGAGGTAACAAGGCTGGCTGTAATGCTATTGGATATGGCTCCAAAGCAGAAAAATATGCTCAGTGAAGGATTAGCTGTTCAGATGAGTGCTCAGTGCTACAGACATGGCCCATATTTATACTTTTTGACGCAAACCAGCACCGGCGCTGGTTTGCATCAAAACATTTACCGCCAGCTAACGCCATTCCAACGCACCAGGCGAGAGCCTTACGGAAATGACTCCTGTCTTAGCAAAGATAGGAGTCATACTCCCCTGCCCAATGGCCATGCCCAGGGCACAGTGGCATGCAGGGGGGCCCAAGTTAGGCCCTTCATGCCACAAAAAAATACTTACCTCAACTTACCTGTACTTACCTGGGATGGGTCCCCCCATCCATGGTGTCCTCCAGGGGTGGGTGGGCGTGGCAGAGGGTGTCCCTGGAGGCAGGGAAGGCACCTGTGGACTGCTCCCATGGTCAGAGACAGTGGACATGAGCCCACAGGTCTCTTAACGACTGCCCTCACCCAGGCATTAAAAAATGGCGCACATCAGGCTGGGTGCCATTTTATAAGGCCTGCCCCCTCCTGTGCGTCAAAATGACGCGGGAGTATAAATAAGGCGCACAGGCCTTAAAGTTATTTTTGGGACGGGAACGCCTACCTTGCATGCCATTAACGCAAGACGGTTTCCCGCATCCAGAATATGACGCACACGGGGTCGGGCGTCATAGTATAAATATGGCGTGAACAGAGTATAAATATGCCCCTAAAACTTTTTTCATGGTGCTAGTTTTCAATGGCCCAATGGAGCGCCAAGTTTAATTCTTGGTGCAGCTCCCTGGACAACTCGCAAGTCAGATATGCACAGTGGTTTAAAGCAATTGGTATTCTTTAAACAATGAGCTTGTGTGTTTTCTGTAATCCATTTTTATCTGTTTATTGATTTATACTTCAAGCACCTTCTTTGCTTTCTTTAATAGTAACACCATAACAAGTGTGATTCAACCCCCCGCTAATGGAATAGGTGCCAACCAGGTGAAAAAAACAGATTATGAGCCGCCCGCCTGGAGGGAGCCGCCATATGGCCGCTCCGCGGTCGGAAGACCACGGAGGCCATTCTGGCTTTCCCGCTGGGCTGGCGGGCGACCGCCAGAAGGCCGCCCGCCAGCCCAGCGGGAAACCCCTCCCACGAGGAAGCCGGCTCCGAATGGAGCCGGCAGAGTGGAGGATGTGCGATGGGTGCAGTGGCACCCGTCGCGAATTCCAGTGTCTGCAAAGCAGACACTGGAAGTCAAAGTGGGGCCCTCTTATGGGGGCCCCTGCAGTGCCCATGCCATTGGCATGGGCACTGCAGGGGCCCCCAGGGGCCCCACGATACCCCTCACCGCCATCCTGTTCCTGGCGGTCGGAACCGCCAGGAACAAGATGGCGGTGAGGGGGTCGGAATCCCCCATGGCGGCGCAGCAAGCTGCGCCGCCATGGGGGATTCCCAGGGCAGCGGAAAACCGGCGGGAGACCGCCGGTTTTCCTGGTCTGACCGCGGCCAAACCGCCGCGGTCAGAATGCCCTGCGGGGCACCGCCAGCCTGTTGGAGGTGCTCCCGCATCCCCGGCCCCGGCGGTCCTTGACCGCCGGGGTCGGAATGAGCCCCTATATTCATAAATATATGGTATTTTCTAAACTAATCCTAATGCATACTTAGATGCAACTAATATTTTTGTGCTAGCTGCTTTTATATAGCCAACTAGCCCTTTTTGTTTTTGTAGCTTGGAAAATGATTTCTAAACTTTCAATGAAAGATGGTGAGTAGACTGTCCTTATCATCTGTAGTACTTGTGTTGTGCCATGTGCAACCCCTGTTGTGTAATACGTTTTTTGATTATTGTAATTGTATGTCCTTTTTCAATATTAATTAAATTATGCAGCTAATTAGTCAAAGATTGCATATGAGAATATATTAGCATCTGACCAATAGAGCAAGCTAATTGCTCCTTGTAATGGTGCACACAATTTAGAACAATAGCATTCTGTTGAACAATAGTCCTAACTAATTATAGCATGTTTTCCAAAGGATAACAAATCTCTCTAATTGTTAAAATTTTTATTGTAAGGAATGCTTCAGCTATTTTTCTCTTTGAGAAACCTTCAGTCTGCAAATGTCAATTGAGCTAATTGTGTTATATATATATCATTCAATAACATTTATTTACATGTTATAGCATTTTCCAATGGACTAGAAAGGCCCTTCTTAATCAAATGAGCAGGTTGTTACTTAAGCATACAATGCAACAAATATAGAACTTTTCAAGAATAATACTTAAATGAATTCCCTAATCCCATGTTAACATGAGCTACCATCATTCCAATTCATGTTTCACTTTTTTTTACAGAGGAGGGCTGAGAGACACTTGCCAGTTATCTGTTTCTTTGAAAGCAGTTCACGATCTTTTTGGGGCTAATGGGATCTACAGAGTTTGACTCCAATATCATTTGGGTGAGAGAACACCAGATGCAGGCTATATGTTTAGCAATCATGGCAATGCATAGTTTGCTACATGCATTGCATAATACTATCATGCCTTAAGGGGATTTGCAAACATTGTCAGGCAAAATCATTTTGAAAGTGGCTAATGCTTGGGCAAAACATTTGAGTTACTCAGCTACAAGAGGCAAAACAATCAACCATTAAATACAAAGTTGACATTTTCATCAATTCATTTTGAAAAACAGAACAGAACCTTTGTGAAGGTGCTATGGGATATGTTGAATTTGTATTGGAAAACTGGACAGGGGTTGTAGGAAGGTAGCCTCTTTCTAGCACTGTTACCCCCACTTTTGGCCTGTTTGTGAGTATATGTCAGGGTGTTTTTACTGTCTCACTGGGATCCTGCTAGCCAGGACCCCAGTGCTCATAGTGAAAACCCTATTTGTCAGTGTGTTTTATATGTCTCACTGGGAACCTGCTAGCCAGGGCCCCACTGCTCATAGTTTGTGGCCTAAATGTGTCACTGAGGCTCTGCTAACCAGAACCTCAGTGTACCCAGGGTATTGGGGTTCCAGGAGATCCCTATGGGCTGCAGCATTTCTTTTGCCACCCATAGGGAGCTCAGACAATTCTTACACAGGACGGCTACTGCAGCCTGAGTGAAATAATGTCCACATTGTTTCACAGCCATTTTACACTGCACTTAAGTAACTTATAAGTCACCTATATGTCTAACCCTCACTTGGTAAAGGTAAGGTGCAAAGTTACTAAGTGTGAGGGCACCCTGGCACTAGCCAAAGTGCCCCTACATAGTTCAGGGCAATTTTACCGGACTTTGTGAGTGCGGGGACACCATTAAACGCGTGTACTACATATAGGCCACTACCTATATGTAGCTTCACAATGGTAACTCCGAATATGGCCATGTAACATGTCAAAGATCATGATATTGTGCCCTCATGCCAAATCCGGTATTGGGGAGCCAATCCCATGCATCCTCGGGGCTCCAGCATGGACGGCGGTACTGCCAAACCAGCTCTCTGGGGTTTTCACTGCAGCTACCGCTGAGGCCAACCCACAGACAGGCTCCTGCCCTCCTGGGGTCTGGGCAGCCCAGTCCTAGGAAGGCAGAACAAAGGATTCCCTCCGAGACAGGGTGTTACACCCTTTCACTTTGGAAATAGGTGTTATGGGCTGGGGAGGAGTAGCCTCCCCCAGCCTCTGGAAATGCTTTGAAGGGCACAGATGGTGCCCTCCTTGCATAAGCCAGTCTACACCAGTTCAGGGATTCCCCAGCCTCTTCTCTGGCGCGAAACTGGACAAAGGAAAGGGGAGTGACTACTCCCCTGTTCATCACCACCCAAGGGGTGGTGCCCAGAGCTCCTCCAGTGTGTCTCAGACCTCTGGCATCTTGGACCCAGAGGTGTGAGTGCACAATGGAGGCCTCTGAGTGGCCAGTGCCAGCAGTGACGTCAGAGACCCCTCCTGATAGGTGCTTACCTGACTAGGTGGCCAATCCTCCTCTGAGGGCTATTTGGGGTCTCTCCTGTGGGCTTCTCTTCAGATAACAAATGCAAGAGCTCACCAGAGATCCTCTGCATCTCCCTCTTTGACATCTGCCAAGGATCGACCACTGACTGCTCCAGGATGCCTGCAAAACTGCAACAAAGTAGCATTTCTGCTTCACTGGTCCTCTGGGTCCACTCTCATCATGACAAGCATGTTCCCTGGAACACAGGAGCTGGGTCCAAGTGACCTGACAGTACAGTGGTCCATCTGTCCGAATTTGGTGGAGGTAAGTCCTTGCCTCCCCATGCCAGACAGTAATCCTGTGTACTGCATGAACTGCAGCTGCTAGGGCTTCTGTGTATTTTTGCAAGGAATCCTTTGTGCACAGCACAGCCTAGGTCCCCAGCACTCCGTCCTGCATTGCTCAACTCACTGAGTTGACCACCGGCTTCATGGGACCCTCTTTTGTAGTGTTGAGATGACCACTTTGCTCAGTTTTCTTGAACCTGTGTTCAAGTACTTCTGTGGGTGCTGCCTGCTTCTGCATGGGCTCTCTGTGTTGCTGAGCGCCCCCTCTGTCTCCTCATCCAAAGTGGCAACCTCCTGGTCCTTCCTGGGCCCGGGCAGCACCCTTTTTCTACAACCAAGACCTTTGCAGCTACCAAGGGTTGTTTGCAGTCTTTTTGCATGAAAATAAGTCTTCATCCTTCAGCATACCGTGGGACATCTTCTGTGCAAAAGAGAAGTTCCTGGCATCTTCCATTGTTGCAGAATCTTAAGCTTCTTCCACCCAGAGGCAGCCATTTTGCACCTTCATCTGGGGTTTAGTGGGCTCCTGCCTCCCCTGGACACTTTTGTGACCCTTGGCCTTGGTCTCCTTCCTTTACAGGTCCTCAGGTCCAGAAATCCATCTTCAGTGCTTTGCAGTCAGTTGTGGTCTTTGCAGAATCTCCTATCACGACTTTAGTGTGTTTCTGTGGAAGTAGGGTAACTTTACTCCTACTTTTCAGGGTCTTGGGGTGGGGTATCTTGGACACCCTTAATGTTTTATTACACTCCCAGCGACCCTCTACACAATACACTAGGCCTTTGGTCCCTAAGTGGTTTGCATTCCACTTTCTTAGTATATGGTTTGTGTTGCCCCTATGCCTATTGCATCCTATTGTTTTCTACTATGTTTGCACTACGTTTCTGACTGTTTACTTACCTGTTTTTGGTTTGTGTGTATATTTTGTGTATTTTACTTACCTCCTAAGGGAGTATATTCTTTGAGATGTTTTTGGCACATTGTCACTAAAATAAAGTACTTTTATGTTTTATTGTATTGTGATTCTTATGATATAGTGCTATATGATATAAGTGGTATAGCAGGAGCTTTGCATGTCTCCTAGTTCAGCCTAAGCTGCTCTGCTATAGCTACCTCTATCAGGCTAAGCTGCTAGAACACTACTAGTATACTAATAAGGGAAAACTGGACCTGGCACAAGGTGTAAGTACCATCAGGTACCCACTATAAGCCAGGCCAGCCTCCTACATTAGTGGTGCAGCGGTGGGATAAGTACTTGTAACTGCTTTACCACTTTGTCATTGGTGCTTTTCATAAGAAAAACATATTCCATATACTTAAAAATATACACAGTTAACCTAAGCAATTTAACTCTCTTTCTAAAAACTTTCTAAAAAGTTTTGAAAAGTTCGAAAAGTTTTTCTCTTTTCTCTAAAAAATTTCTAAAACTTTTTTCTCTCTGTCCTAAACCCTTTCTAACAACTATGTCTGCAGTAGAGCTTACTCCCACAGTTGTCCAGGCAACCTATGGTAGTTTAAACTTTAAAGGTTTGAGCGGTCTCTGCATAGAAAGAGGTTTAAGCATTGGTAAGAATCCTTCAAAAGATCTTCTCCTTAGCCTCCTCCTAGAAAGTGACCAGAACCAGTCTGGCCCATCACAGGATTAGGAGGTAGAGGGGGGGGGTACCCAGCAAGAATCAGGGGAGGGCCCTGAGGACTCTGGGGAGGGTTCATCCAAAGACCTGTCAGCGGAGAAACCATCTAGTGGCACTGGTAGTGGTAGGAGGTCATACACTAGGAGGGCACCTTTCTCTCCAAAAGGCCAGGTAACTAGGGTTCAGGTAGTTAGAGACAGGTCCACTTCTGCACATTCCCATACTTCCTCTGTGTCTCAGAATTCCCAAGCCTCCCACCCCGAGGACAACACCACAGAGAGGGAACTCAGAAAGCTGAGGTTGGAAGAGGAAAGACTGAAGCTGAGACAGCAGCAGTTGGCCTTAGACAGGGAATCTCTAGATGTAGAGAGGGAAAGACAGAAGTTGGGGTTAGTTCCCCATGGTGGCAGCATCAGTGTTCTTGATAGTAATCCTGTAAGAGAACAAGATTCTAGTAACCTGCACAAAACTGTCCCCCTTTACAAGGAGGGGGATGACATCAACAAGTGATTTGCTGCACTTGAGAAGGCCTGTATGGTACAGTTGGTCCCTCAAAGGCAGTGAGCTGCTATCTTGTGGTTATTATTCGCTAGAAAGGGTAGGGATAGGATCCTTACTGTCAGGGAAAGTGATGCCAATAACTACAAAGATTTGAAGGATGCACTCTTAGATGGATTTGGCTTAACCACTGAACAATACAGGGTAAAGTTCAGAGATACCAGAAAAAAGTCCTCTCAAGACTGGCCTGACTTTGTAGACTGTTCAGTGAAGGCTTTGGAGGGATGGTTACATGACAGTAAGGTGACTGACTATGAAAGCCTATATAATCTAATCCTGAGAGAGCATATTTTGAATAATTGTGTGTCTGACTTGTTGCATCAGTACTTGGTAGACTCAGATCTGACCTCTCCCCAAGAATTGGGAAAGAAGGCAGACAAATGGGTCAGAACAAGAGTGAACAGAAAGGTTCATACAGGTGGTGACAAGGATGGCAAGAAGAAGGATGGTGAGAAATCTCAGGATAAGCATGGGGATAAAGGTAAAAACAAAGATCCTTCTTCATATCCTAAACACTCTTCAGGGGGTGGGGATAAATCATCTTCTAACTCTTCTTCACAATCCACACACACTAAAAAGCCTTGGCGCTATGTGTGTAAAAATAAAGGCCATTGCCCAGGGGATAAGTCCTGCCCAGGTAAAGCCCCTGAGCCTACCACCGCTAATACATCAAACTCTAGTGCCCCTAGCAGTAGTGGTAATAGTGGTGGGACTGCTGGCAACAGTCTAAATAAGGGTGTAGTTGGGTTCACTTTTGGGTCCATCATAGAAACTGGGTAGTCAGTCCCAAGACAGTTTCTGTCACACCTGATGTCATTGGCCTTGCCACACTGGCTGCTTGTACCCTTACAATGGATAAGTACAGGCAGTCAGTTTCAATAAATGATGTTGAGGCTCAGACCTACAGGGACACATGTGCCAGTATCACTTTGGTGACTGAAAACCTGGTGTCTCCTGCACAACACCTCATTGGACAGCAGTGCAAGATTATTGATGTCCATAACTCCACTCAGTTCCTCCTCTTAGCTATAGTTCAGCTTAGTTGGGGTGGAGTTACTGGCCCAAAGCAGGTGGTGGTATCACCTAGCTTACCTGTAGACTGTCTCTTAGGTAATGACCTAGAGACCTCAGGTTGGGCTGAGGTAGAGTTTAATACCCATGCATCCATGCTGGGTATCCCTGAGGAATTGCTTCCTCTCATTTCAGCTGAAATGAAAAAGCAAAGGAGAGAAAAAGGCCTCAAATCTCAGGATCATTCTCCAACAACCAATAAAAAGGGCATGAAAGCATCCCCTACCCACCCGGCCATTGAGGATACCATTCACTCTCTGAGATATTTTTGGCACCTTGTCACTAAAATAAAGTACCTTTATTTTTAGTAACTCTGAGTATTGTGATTCTTATGATATAGTGCTATATGATGTAAGTGGTATAGTAGGAGCTTTGCATGTCTCCTAGTTCAGCCTAAGCTGCTCTGCCATAGCTACCTCTATCAGCCTAAGCTGCTAGAACACTACTAATCTACTAATAGAGGATAACTGGACCTGGCACAAGATGTAAGTACCATCAGGTACCCACTATAAGCCAGGCCAGCCTCCTACAGTGGTCTTCTCAAACTTCTTTTGTTTGTTAAAGGTTAAAGCCATAGATGTAAAAAACAATTGCATCAATTAGGTACTGAACTGTTCATTTTGCTCACCTGTTTTATCTCCTCAAATAATTATTTCTCTGTAGAGTTTTAACACTTACATCTAAATCACATCTTTGCTTAGACTTTCTCCTGAAGAGAACATAAATATTAGGTTTTGCACAAATACTACCAATCATGATGGCAAAATCGTGTTAGCTATAAACAAAATGTGAATTTACAATTGTCATTGGATTTACGCACACTTAATATTACACCATCATAGTGTAATGTTATATGTAAACTAATCTTCTCCCAGTGTGAGGCAGAGAGTGTTCCATGGCAGGGGTTACTACCTTGATTCATGAATGAGCACAAGTTAGTGTTTAGACCCAAACTTCTTTTCTGGACCATTCTCAACCTAGTTACAGTCTGCAATCTACTCTTGTTAAAGACGGAAGTAAATCCTTTTCCAGCTTTGGATTTAGGAGGAAATATAATGAATTTGGTGCTGGGCAAGGTCTTCATTATAGAAACAACAAAACGTAAAGTTAAGAAGTGGAATGCACTTTGGCCTCAAATTCAACAATATGCAAATATACAATTGGTGCATCAGCACCTTTGAAACTGCATCTGCATAAGGCTTATTTGCAATTTGAAAAGAGGCCCAAAACCACTCCTGGAAAGCTACAGCAGCCACAGCTTCTAGGGAACACACATGCAATAGCTTGTTAAATAAGCAAAACTCATGCATTTTCCCAACTGTAAACAAAATTCTACATCAGTAAAAGTCCAACCTTTGTAATGAACTGGCACCTTAGAAACAAAGGGGGTCATTCCGACTCCCGCCGGCGGCGGTAACCGCACGCCCGGCTGGAGCCGCCGAATGACCGCACCGCGGTTAAATGACCGCGGCGGCCATTCTGGCTTTCCCGCTGGGCTGGCGGGCGACCGCCAGAAGGCCGCCCGCCGGCCCAGTGGGAAAGCGCCTTCAACGAGGAAGCCGGCTCCGAACGGAGCCGGCGGAGTTGAAGGCGTGCAACGGGTGCAGTGGCACCCGTCGCGATTTTCAGTGTCTGCTTAGCAGACACTGAAAATCAATGTGGGGCCCCCAGGGGCCCCACGACACCCGTTACCGCCATCCTGTTCCTGGCGGTGAAAACCGCCAGGAACAGGATGGCGGTAAGGGGGTCGGAATCCCCATTGCGGCACTGCAAGCAGCGCCGCCGTGGAGGATTCCCTGGGGCAACGGGAAACCGGCGGGAAACCGCCGGTTTCCTGTTTCTGACCGCAGCTGTACCGCCGCGGTCAGAATGCCCATGGAAGCACCGCCAGCCTGTTGGCGGTGCTTCCGCGGTCGTTGGCCCTGGCGGTCGGTGACCGCCAGGGTCAGAATGACCCCCAAAGTCCCTAATGTTTTGCTCTGAGGATTTGGAATTATCCCCCTGAAAACATAGGCCAGATTTATGAAAAGTGGTGCTACATGTAATGTAGCACCACTTTTCATAAATCTGGCCAATGACCACTTTTCTTGTGGCCATTTGCGCCCCCCTACCACCATAATGTGTGCGCCGTATTTAAACTACAGCACACCATGGCGTAGGATAGGGGGCAATAGCATTAGAATTTCTGATGTTATTGATGTACTGTTTAGGGTTAGTGTGAAATTGTGATGCTAACCCTGAACAGTACTTAGGGGCCCAGTGTAAACAATGGTGGGCTCCCATTTAACACTTACTCTGAGCGGGCTTCAAAAGTGGCAAAAAAGATGACGAAAATAAAACTTAGCACCATTGTTTAAGACCCACCTAATGGGGGAACGCCCCCCTTGCATACATTATGCCTGGTACAGGCATAATGTGGTGCAAGGGGTTAACAAAGTGCATTGCGCCACTTTGTAAGTTTTGGGGGGGGGCATATTTGCTCCATTTGCACCGAATTAGACACGTCTAACATCAAAATATTGGAGTTTGCGTGAACCTACCTTGCATCAATGAGATGCAAGATAGGTGCTCCCATCTCAAAAATGGTTCTATTCCCATAGCCCTACGTTTATCCCCCAGTGCTAAAGTGACACATGGGTGGGAGGAGGGGCTAAATAATGGTGCGAAGCTTGCTTGGCACAATTATTTAACACCTTGGTCAGACCAGGCATTAGCGGACTTGTGGACCCATTTACATGGTTAAATACTATGGAATCGAATGGGTTTATAGGTGCCCTCCTCAAGCCCCAGGAACACCTCCACCCACACCAGAGGGACACCAGAGGGACACAAGAGGACGGGGGATCCCATCCCAGGTAAGTAGGTTACGTATAAGTAAGTATTTTGTTTAAGTAAAGTACTATCGGGGGCCCAACGTGGGGTCCCCAGCATGGCACAGGGTGCAATGGCCATGCCAAGGAGACACTGGGCCCCTGTGCTGGCCATTGGGGTAGTGGGCATGACTCCTGTCTTTTCTAAGACAAGTGGTATGGATGATTTTGTGTCAGAAAATGACGCTAGGCTGGTTAGAGGCATTTTATTTGCCTCTAACCAGACTAATGTCATTTTTTGGTGCAAAACTCCCTTTTCCCATACCGCCACCCCCACCCAGCTAACATCATTTTTTTTAATGCTAGCTCACCCTTTGGACCAGCTTGCGCCATTCCTTAAATATGGCGCCCATCTGGTGCTCAGGAATGGCGCAAGCTGGTGCAAAACATTTTAATGCAAAACTGTGTTAGTGAAATTGTGCATCAAAAAGTATAAATATGCCCCTTGGTGTGGCGATTTTGGCTTCATTGGGCCACATTAGCGTAAAAGAAATGACACTAATGTGACACAAGGAGGCGCTAGGGGCCCTTAAATCGGCCCCACCGTCTTTCTCCTAATTGGTTATTCTCGATGGCAGTGAACTCTAAAATCTTTCTTTATAGCCCATCTATATCAACACTGACTTCCTTCCACTCTGGTTCCTCTCCCTTTTCTTTTAACTGGGTTTTCTTTTTATTAACGGTCATGCTGTTATTCTGTCTGCTGTTACGTGTACGGTACAGCACTACACTACAGAGCATCTAAGTAAGCACTTTCAAAATAGGGGCATGAAGAAATAAATTACTCAATACACAAACACATATGTAAGTTGCTAGTTGGTGTTCTCCGTGTCAATGCATGTATGTCGATTTTTTTTAAATGTTACCATTTTTTGTATGTTGTCTGTCTTTGTTGATATTATGCTCACATTTTCCTTAGTTCAATTGTTGTTTGTCAAATGTGTTGGTCATTGGTGAGATTATTGCTTGTTCGAAGGATTTAATCAGTATGAACATTTATTGGTCATTTTAGAGAAACATGGGGCTATACTTATTTTCGGCTGTCATGCTTTGTACAATGCTGCCTTTCCAAACTGACTATAAAAAGAGGCCTTTCTGGATGTTGGCGGGTGAGTGCCTTTTTGTCCTGATTTGGATTCATCTTGTTGCTTGACTGGAAACATAAGTTGAATGTGTCAGATGCGCCCTGCCTTGTACATTGGAAAGACGAAAGCAAGCTGATCCTAGTTGTTTGTTTTGTCTGCCTAGTATATATGATTTATTCGCAGCCAATTTATAGGTACTATCATACTGACATGGGTTGTCACTGTTGCTTTTGCTTTCACTCTAACTAACAATGACTGCTCCCTTGACATGTCTGCTGGTTGTGTTCTGTGTCACTGTCGTTTGATTCTTAAGCGTCCCTTTGTGGTGTGGGTGTGATACATGCTATATCTGGTATTAATGGGGTTTACAATATGAAGAACAAGATGTTTGTATTGCGTTCTTGTTTTGGTCAATTAAATATATTTCATATGTTTGTTGTTGTGTAGGTTTTTAACAATATTTGAAAATGACAGATTGTATGTTCTTTGCACCAGATGAGAGAGATGTTTTGTTATGGTGGGTTTCGAAATGCAAGACTTTAGAAGGTGTGCCAGTTTTGTTTGGTGGTGCTAACCTAACCACGGAACGGTTTCTGCAATTAAGAGTCTGCTCAACCCACTATAATACATATATAGAATTTTATATTGGCGTCAGTGAATTACCAGGATATTTTTCACTGATGTGTTCTGAGTGACATCAAATAGATAACGAGAGCAAAGCTTGAGTTGTCTGTGATGCCACTTAGAACACTCCTGTCAAAAACATCCTGTAATTCACTTTTTACCAATCTATTATTTTATGAACAGGGCCCTAAAATATCTACCCCTGCTTTCAACTGCTATGCAGAAGCAGAGGAGTAATGGGGAACCATACATAATATGGCCGCTCCTCTCTGACCCAAGTGTTTATATAATACTTTGGCTGCCATTCGTAGATACCCTTACCATCTTCCCTTCCTTCCTTCCCCCACTTGAATCTGTGTGTTTTGAATTAAGTCAAAGCAGACAAACAGTACTGTGGTGAAAAGCTCTCAGAGAGCCCTGCTACCTTAGCTCCGAAGGCCTTAATGATATAGCAAGAGTAGGAAGAGCGGTTTGTTATCAACTCTTGCTTTGACATAACGGTGAGTTTCCTGATCAAGAATTTCATGGCAGCATTGAATATTATCATGAAATAACAACTATTGATTTCTTAAATTAATCCAATTGATTGTTGTTGGTATTTCAGAACTTTATCACATTTAATATACCAGCAAAATGTTGCCTTTCTCTTTCACACAGTACCTCCAACCTTCTCAAGGCTCATGACCTCCTTCACTGAGGAACTAATAATAATTTTCAAGCCAAAGGGAGGGGGGCAAATTCACAAATGTTTGTGCTGTTCACGTGGGTTGAATCACAAAGTTGTAGACCTGATATCACCTTGTAAACTATGACCCTTTCTCAATAATACAGACAAATGCACTATCTGACCAGAAGATGGGCAGAAATGTCTTCAGGTTTACTTTCCATCATGTTTTTTTAATAAGTCACCATTTATGGCACTGGACAAGCAAAAGAAAATTAATGTCAATCTTTTTGATGGACGTCGGCTAGAAGTAACCAAAACTGGGTAAAACAATTCTGACTACGTTTATTGTGCATGGTTAGCACTATTTAAAACATGGATTGGAATTTGGTTTCTTTTCTCAGCATGGGGACATTCCAAGAGTTACACTAAACCTCTCTTAGAGTCCCATCATGATCTAGACACAGGTATTGTGAGTTCCTAACTTAAAAACTCTGGTGTGGTAGTTAGTTTAAGTTCAACAAATTTTGATCATTCTAAGGATAAATATTTGCCCTCTTCGCTCCTCTTACATTTGGTGAGTGCTACTTACTTTTAGTGGATCCAACAATTGTCTTCATCTAACAAATCCTTTTGAGTGATAATCTTTGCTCAGCTCTAAAGAAGAGGTGGTCCCGCCCAGAAAAAATATTGCACATTTCTTTGTTTCACTCATTAAGGTTTGATGGTGCATTGATTTTTAAAATAAAGAGTTTTATGTACAAAATCCTGTCTGTGACGTACCCTGTTATAAGTCAGGTGAGAGCTCTTACTCTCTATTTATATTACAAGCAACAAAGAGCTAATTAGTTATTTGGAGTTTTTCCAAAGACTCTGGCGGTCATTATGAACATGGCGGTAAAAACCGCTGTGGCGGCGATGAACAGAATCCCGCCGGCGGTGGCGAATGGAAACCCGCCATATAATGAACAAAACACCCAACCCCACCAAACATTCCCTCACCACCACTCCCCGCCAGGACCCTGTCGGTGGGAATCCCGGCCTACCCCACCCCGCCACCGCCAAGCACACCCACATCCTGCACTCCAAATAAAGATGCACAAATCACCACGGCGGACAGTGGAGGCCGGATGACCATTGGTGGTTGCGACCGCCACGGGCGGCAAGTGGGCCCAACAGCAACCACTGCACACATTGGCTAGGCTAAGCACCCACACACCTGACACACATCCAGAACACCATATGACACCCCCAGACACACCCCACAATCCCTTGCAAGGAAACCACGACCAGAAGACGGACAGCACCAGAGCCAGACAGAGAACGCCAGCACAAAGGACATGCATAGCAACCCACACAGGAGCACCCAAACACCGTCCCTAGTCCCTACTCCATCCACCACCCTCACCATTGCCCTGCCCAAAAATCCACACTTCACCGAAAAGGAGCTCAGGACCATGGTGGATGAGATCCTAAAAGTGGAGCCACAAATATTCGGCCCGAGGTGCAGCACACACCCATCGCCCAAAAAATGGAGCTGTGACAGACCATCATCAACAGGGTGAATGCAGTGGGACACCATCCACGCACCAGGGACGACATCCCCAAGAGATGGAACGACCTGCGGGGGAAAGTCAGTGACATGGCATTCAGGCACCACATCGCCGTGCAGAATACTGGGGGAGGGCCGCCACCAACACCACCCGACTACACCGACTGGGAGGAAAAGGTACTCTCCATCCTGCACCCAGAGGGACTCACTGGACTCACTGGAGGAATGGACTCGGGTAAGTCGTCTACATGTACCCCATATACACCATACCTGTAATGCATGCACCACCCCACCCACACCACTCCCAGCCATTACCCACTACATCCAACACCCTGCATCACCCACAAATCACTACCAGGCCCACATCGCTCCCGCTGTGCACACCCACCCACCCCTGCACGTACCCACAATGGAAGAATAACCCCCACCACAATGTAACGCCACCACTGCCACTAGATGTTATGTCCACCTCACAAAGGCACCCCTCAAGGCCAGTGAAAGGCACACCAGCACTAAATTGTACAGTACTACCCACCTCAGACTCTCCTGCATATGTAACAAACACTTCTATGTCTCCCAGCAGGCACCACCACCCATGCAATCCTAATGGAGGGGACAAGGAGTGCCACAGCATTCCAGGGAGACAGAGGCACATCACAGGACACTGGTGAAGGATCCCTGGACACTGATGAGCAGGCAGGCCCCTCACACAGCCCTGGATGCTCACAATGCAGCAGCCCCACCCAGGAAAACACAGTCACCCCTAACACCCAGTCAAGACCAGCAGGCCAGGGGTGGCGTGCCCACACCAGTGGACCCATAACACAAACAGGTGGAACACAGCAACATAGGCCACAGTCTCCCACCCCCAACATGCAGGAAGACGAGGGCTCCAGTACTAGTGGCATGTCCAGACCTGTGCAGGGGACAAAGGCACAGGGGGCCAGGGCAAGGTCAAGTGCCCCAGTGGGTCAGGGGGTAGGGCACCAGATAGATGCAGCAGCGCAGGACGTCATTGTAGAGGTATTGGGGGCATACCAACATACCCAAGACAGGTTGCCACAGATTGTAACCACCCTGGAGCAAAGTCAGAGGATGCATCTAGAACACCACCAACAGGCCACGGAGCAGTGGAAAGAACACAATGCCACAATGGCCCCCGTTGCTGGAGCACTGCTGCAGTTGGTCAACAAACCCTCAGACACCCACACCAGACAAGAGGCCCCCTCAACAGCCCTGGACAAACAGCAACAGTTGTCCCAAGCAGCTGAAACTGCACAGGAAAAACCCTCCCAGGGATCACAAGGGCCGAACATGTCACCCCAAGTAGCTTCACAGCAGGCGCAAAACGTAGCCTCAGGCCAAGGTATGGCACTGGAAACCCAGCAAAACACACGTCCCCTACCAACAATTGACAATGCTGCTACTGCCAAGCAACCAACCCACTCATTCACAAACTGCACTTAGCTGAGGGCTAAATGATGAACAGAACTACAAATAGGACCCACCTATGAAATCAAACAGGCCTGCCACCAAGTCGGTTTTGAGGACAACCAACCATAACAACTTCCATTGCTGTACATAGCACATTTCACTGTATTTCACCAATAAACAATATATCTCACCTGTAAAACTGTCCCCTGTCTTCAATGTTGAACAAAGTGGAGTAATGATGCAGAAGGCAGGGATACGCCTTATTGTCAATTTTTGCATGCTGGTGGTACAGTGTGTTTCAAAATAGTCAAGAAGGGAATGCTTATATTGTCTGTCTGTACCATGCTGAAGAGGTCCATGACTCGCATATCATGACCAATTGCCCCTAGTTGACATGGCACACTTACAGTATCAGTCACTAACCACATATACAGGCTTAAGTCCCACACAGTTATTGGAAGTATAGTTGTATCAGTTGGTCTCTGGAATTTACATCTTCCCCTTCCTCATCCTTACTATCACTCTCCTCACCTCTCTGAGGTAACTGATCAGGACCTAAAGCACCCTCCACCTCCAAAAGGGGTATTGAATGTCTCACTGCCACGTTGTGCAGCATGAAGCAGGCCACCACTATCCTACACACCTTATCAGGTCCATAGGCCAGGGAACCCCCAGAGATATGTAGGCCCAGAAATCTAGCCTTCATGAGACCTATAGTACGCTCTATCACCCTCCTAGTACGTCCATGGGCCTCATTGTATTTCCTCTCTGCATCCGTCCTGGGATTCCTCACTGGTGTCAGGAGCCAACGCAAGTTTGGATAGCCAGAATCACCTAGAGAAATGGTCAATACAGAGTCGTCATTGGAATGTCCTTAGTCCGACAGGCTGTTTTTCAGCAATGTGTCAGTTAGTGACAGGCACACTTACCCATGATCCTACTGTTCCTCAAAACAAATGAATCATGGACTGAACCAGGAAACATGGCATTCACATGGGATATATACTGGTCTGCTGTACATACCAATTGGATGTTCATGGAGTGAAAGTTCTTCCTGTTTCTGTACATCTGCTCACTCACTCTTGGGGGGATGATGGGTATGTGGGTTCCATCGATGGCACCAATAACATGGGGAATGTTTGCAAAGGCAGATAAGTCAGACTTGATGGCAGGAAGATCAGCAATTTGGGGGAATCGCACATAGGATTGCAGATGTTGTACAAATGCATTTAGAAATCTTTTAATTACTTGGCTGAACATTGGCTGTGAGAAACCAGCACCCATGCCCACTGTCACTTGAAAAGAGCCTGTGGCCAGGAAATGGAGTGCAGAGAGCACCTGCACCTCAGTTGGAATGGCATGCTGATTGCGATTTCCGGGAGTCAGTGCAGGATCCAGTAATGTACATAGGTCCTGAATAGTTGCACGTGTGAGTCTGTAAGTGATAATGATCTGACGCTCCACCATGGTCCCCATATCCACAAGTGGTCTGTACACAGAAGGTGCCCTTCCTCACCACAAGGGTCGCTACCTGTGAGGGGTAAGAACAAGGAGTCATGTGCACACATACACAGGCATATTTGCTAAACACATTCACTGCATTCTTCATAGTAGTGTCTGTACAATAACTGCAACCTGACAGATGTATATTGTCATCACTAAGAGGGAACGGAGTAAATCATGTGTGATTATATACTCTATGGATAGATACATATGTAATTCATATGGCTAGTAGGCCCAGCATTGTGACTAAATTGAATTTCAAGATGTGTAGGTGATGGCAAAGAATGTATGTCAGAACGACGTCTGCCGGAACAACGAATGCCGGAACAACGAGGTTGGAACAACGACCTTGTTGTTACCACTAATGCCTTTATCATGAATGCCTTAACGATTTTTCATTGTAAAGGCATTCCTGTTGAAGGCATTAGTGATAGGCATGCATTGTTCCTGCATGCGTCTCCCCTGGCCTCCCACCCCACCCCTAAAAATTACTGCAACCCCCCACTAAAACCACACCAATCCCCCACCCTTGCCCCTAAAACTACCCCAACCCCCACCTCCTCCCTAAAATTACTGTGACCCCCACCCTACCCCCAAAACCTAAAAGAACCCCTAACCCCACCCCATCCCTGAAACCTAAAGTACCCCAACCCCACCCCTAAAACTACTTCGAGCTCCCCACCCTGCCTCTGAACCTAAAGCCCCCCAACCCCCCACCCTGCCCCTAAAATTACCTGACCCCCCAACCCACCCCTAAAACCTAAAACCACCCCAACCCCCACCCCAAAACAACCCCAACCCCCACCCCATCCCTTAAACCTAAACTACCCCAACCCCCACCCCACCCCTAAAACCAACCCACTCCTAAAACAACCCCAACCCCCACCCCGCCCCCACCCCTAAAACTAAAACCCCAACCCCCCATCCCCTCCCCTAAAACTGAAAATACCCGACCCCCCACCCGCCTCTAAAGCTAAAACCCCAACCCCCACCCACCCCTAAAACTGAAAATACCCGACCCCCACCCTCTCCTAAAACTAAAACCCAACCCCCACCCCGCCCATAAAACTTAAAATAGCCTGAAACCCCACCCCTGCCCCTAAAACTTAAACCCAACCCCCAGCCCCACCCCGCCCCAAAACTAAAAATACCCCGACCCTCAGCCCGCCCCTAAAACTAAAACCCCTGCCCCTAAAACTGAAAATACCCGACCCCCCACCCGCCTCTAAAACTAAAACCCCAACCCCCAGCCCCACCCCCGCCCCAAAACTAAAAATATCCCGACCCTCACCCCACCCCTAAAACTAAAACCCCCACCCCCACCCCGCCCATAAAACTGAAAATAGCCTGAAACCCCACCCCTGCCCCTAAAACTTAAACCCAACCCCCAGCCCCACCCCGCCCCAAAACTAAAAATACCCCAACCCTCACCCCTCCCCAAAAACTAAAAACCCGACCACCACCCCGACCCTAAAATTGAAAATACACTGACCCCCAATCCCGCCCCTAAAACTAAAACCCAAACCCCTCCCGCCCCTAAAACTGAAAATACCCCGACTCCCCACCACTAAAACTAAAACCAAAACCCTGACCCTCCACCCCCGCCCCGCCCCTAAAACTGAAATCCCAACCCCCCACCCCCACCCCACTAACCTGAGTCACCGCCTTGTTGCATCGTCCTCCTCAGCCTACTCCCTTGTTTGTGCCTTAACCACGCATGTGCGTTGTTCAGCACATGCATGGTTGAGGCACAAAACAACAAAGTCGTGGTTAAGGCAAGCGTAGTTCCGCTTTCGTTGCCCACGACTTCGTTGTTCCGGAGTCGGGCTTCAGGGCGTTTCCCGATGGCAAAACGTCTGCCCACTATAGTTTTGCCCCTTCGTTGTTGAAGTGACCTAAGACCGCTAGCGGTTGACGTCACAGCATTCAGTGGTATTTACCGCTGTTCGCACCCTCATTGGATAACATGGATGCCAATGGGGAATCTTGGTGTATCATGATCGCTGCCGGCGGCGAAGGTGCGTTCCGTTGCGGTACGTACGGGCATTCGTCATCGTGTGCTCACTTGACTCCCTGATCTTGTGCCTACAACTACCCCACTCTGTGTACTGCTCTGGCTATGGATGTTCCACGTGGTGCAGGGGAAATGGACCCAGCCTTCACCCAGGAAGAACTGGAGAAACTGGTGGAAGGGGTCCTGCCCCTGTACGGCAGGCTCTACCGCCGGCCAGAGGTACAGGTGAGTCCGGGTTTGGGGGGCACTCTGTGTGTAATGGATGGATTGGATTGCTCAGATGTGCACTCCATTGAGCCAGGATGGGGCTTGGTGCATGAAATGCCGTGTGCCTCTGTCCTGTGTGTCTGGGAGTACTGTCTCTCCTAAGTCTAACAATCAGCCAGCTATTGCCATTGTGCAGGTGCCTGACCTCTGTGTTTCTTCTCTGTGTCTCCCTACTAGGTCAGCGCCCACCAGAAGTGGGCACATTGGCATGCCATTGCCAAGGAGGTACGGACCTTGGGGGTCTACAACCGGCAGAGCACCCGCTGTCGGAAGAGGTGGGAGGACCTGCGGAGCTGGGCGCGGAAGATCAGTGAGGCCCAGCTGGGGAAGTCCTCCCAACATGGTAGGGGTGCCCGTTGGGCACTGACCCCCTTAAGGTGAAGGATCCTGGCGGTGTCATACCCAGACCTGGATGGGCGCTTGAAGGCTGCACAGCAGTCATAAGGAGGTGAGTACTCACAGCTCATACCTCAGCCTGGAAGGATGAGTGTGTGTGCGATAGGGCTCATGGGGCTTAGAGCAGGGTTTTTACTGGTGTCCGGCTACTGTTTGCTCCCCAAAGGGTGTAAGGGTGTCCCTGTCAGGTTTCACCTACCTCAGCTTCAATGCAATTACAGGATATGGGTGTAGGTCAGTATACTGCTCTGTAGTCAGGGCCATGGTCATTGGCCTAGTGCACGGTGCTGCCTGTTGGGGGTGTCTGCTGGGTAGGTGTATGTCTGGCCATTGTGTATCAGCATTCAGCTACTAACAAGTGTCTGTTCTGTTTTGTCTCCCCATCCCTGTTCTCTTTTGTGTGTCTGGAACAACATCAATATCAGGCGAGGGAGCTAAGGCACTGGCTAGTGCGAAGACAGCGGCCCACGGATCCTCGGAGGCAAAGACAAAGGACGCCCAGGGGACCAGTGAGTGGGAGGGCGAGGGGCCTTCCATGGAGGAGGCTACTACCACCGGTGGTAGTGACTCTGAAACTTCCTCCGATGGGGGTCCTCCGGCGGTGGTGGACACTAGTGGACAAATCACGACTGTGACATCTTCCGCCACCACCCATACCATCAGTGCCATCCCTTCTGCTCCCCACCAAATTGGCCGTGCCTGCCCACACAGAAAGGCGTCTCCTTCGCCCCAGGCACCTCCTCCCCTGCCCCAGTCAGAGCTGTTGCCCTCACAGAGGAGGCTATTGACCTCCTGAGAACCATCTCTGTAGGGCAGACAACCATTGTCAATGCCATCCAGGGGCTAGCATCAGAGGTGCAGCAGACTAATGCCTATATGGATGGCATTCACGGTGCTGTGTCTGCCCTACAGAGATCTTTTCAGGCTCTGGCCTCCTCTTGGACGGCAACCAGTTTCCCTGGCCATTCCGTCCCTCCTCCAACCACCTCTATCCCTTCCAGCACCCCACTTCCTTCACCCGCCCAAGGCACACATTCAGACATGCAGTCAAGCACTTCAATACACAAAAAACACACTTCCAAATACAAGCACCACACCTCCCACCACAAGCATTCACACAGCCAACATACACCTGCACACACAACAACGTCCACTTCCCCCAGTGTGCCCGCCTCTTCCGCCTCCCTGTCTGTCCCCTCTACATGCACACCCTCATGCACTGCACCGTCACTCACTGTTACTGCTCCTCTTCCTGCACTCACCACAATAGCAGACAGCCACACATGCACCCCATACACCACACCTGCACCCACCACCTCCACTGTAGTTGACACATGGAGCACACTCACGCGACTTGCTGACACCCAACCAACATACATCCACACTAGCTGTCTGTCTTCTCCCACTGTGTCCACCCCCCCACCTCCCAAAACACTCAAACGCTGCAAGACACCCACCCATCAGACATCCACCACATCACAGCATACAGAGCAGTCACCGGCACCCACTACACGCACACCTACACCCCATACATCAACTCCCTCTGCCTCCACTCCCATGCCCTCATCCACGCCCACCCCAATTGCTCCCAAGAAACTTTTCCTATCCCGTGTAGACCTGTTCGAACCCACTGGCCCACCCCGTCTTGTCCTGAAACGTGCCCACCTCCTTGCCCTTTCCTCTCCTTCCACATCGCAGCCCGCCCCGGTCCAACCTTCCCATTCCCATGCCCCTTCTCCACTTAAGAAGAAGGCCTGCTCTGAGCCTAAGGCATCCAGCTCTGCCTGTGCCAAACAGCCACCACCCCTTCTAAGGAGAAGCCCACCCCCCTCCAACCTCCTCCCGCAAATCAAAGTCCTACCCCGTAGTAAATCCCCACCCCTATTCCGTGAGGTACCTAGATCCCCCTATGGTGCCCTGTTGAGTGGAGTACCCAGCCCTTGTGGGAGTCAGGTGTGGCCAGTTGTGGCCAAGGAAAATGGACTTTGTATGGACTGGCCATTGGCCCTGTTTTCATAATTTCGCTCAGTGAGCTTACTAATAAAGTTTCGATGTAGCCTGTGTTTGGGCTGCACGTAGTTCCACCCTGGTGTTTGTTTAAATCATTTATGGCTGTGGTGCTATTGTATGTCCTCTGGGCAAGTTGCAGTGGCCTTCGGTGGGGTATGTCCCTCTTTCTGTGGGGTGTCGGACTATTAGTGCTGGGTAGGGTTGGGGGGGCTTTGTGGAGTGGGTGGGTATGTAAGTTTGCCCTTTCCTCCCTTGTTTTGTAGGTTGCAGTACTTACCGTCATCGTCTTCATCGGCGGTCTCGGTCATGTAGATATATGGCAAGGAGCAAGGATGGCATGATCTGCAGCTCTCTGTCCATGGCTGCCGCTGCACGTTTTGTTGAGCTCCGGTGAGTGTTTCCTTCTATTTGTTTCATTTCCGCCTGGCCTTGTGTGGCGGTGGTTCCCGCCCCGGAACTGGCGTCGGAATGGTGGTTCATAATTTGATGGGTGGGTTGGGCCTTTCCGACGGCCTGTGGGCGGCCTCTGTCATCGTCAGCAGGAATCCTTTCCTGGCGGTCGGTGGTGCGCGGGATACGCGAGTTTCGTTTGGTTCATTATTTGGCGGTCCGGACTACTCCTCTGTTGACGGTTTCTGCCGCCAGCGGTGCGGAACAGACCGTCATGTTCATAATAAGGGCCTCTGTCTGGGAATAAAAATCATACTTAACAAGCCTGGTGCAAACTTTGGTTGTTCAAATTCTCAGTGCAAGTAATATTTGCACGTGTTACTGGGTATATTTTGCATCTGACACAGTTAAAACATACAGGACGGAAAAGGAAAACTTTCCACTTCTCTGGTGCACACATTGTCACTCTGGCAGCAAGAGAATATGATTTTGTAGAGATCTGTCTTGGAAGAAAGAAGAACAAGTGCATGTTTTAGTTGCATTTTGTCTATGTTTGATAGTTAGGGGCATATTTATACTCCATCTGCGCCGAATGTGCGTCAACATTTTTGCACATTCGGCGCAAACCTTGCCCCATATTTAAACTTTGATGACCGAGCTCGCGGACGTCAAAATTCCACAGTGCGCGTCATTTTCTGGATGCGGGAAACTGCCTTGCGTTAATCATATGCAAGGTAGGGGTTCCCGTCCAAAAAATGACTTAAATGCCTGTGCGTCGTATTTATGCTACCGGGCAAAAATCCTGCACGGCCCGGAGGCGGAGGCGGAAAATGACGCACAGCCCGATTTGCATCAAAAATGAACTCCTGGGTCAGGGTAGGAGTTAAAATGGGGCAAACACACCTGTATTTAATCAGAACACACAGAAGCAACAGCAGAACAGCAAAAGGAAGACATGGAGATGCTTCTCATCCAGCGTGCATGCAGACGCAGAGCACAGCAACAACAACAGCAGCTACCACAACACCAGCAGGGACTCCAAAGGCAACGCAGAAGGCAGGAGAGGATATTCCGCACCAGGACAACCCTTCATGGCCTCACGGAACATGACATCATCCAGAGGTACAGGTTGAACTGGCAAGCCATTGAGCAGCTGCTGCGCAACATTGAGCCACAGTTGGCACCCAGCTTGCTGACACCCCACACCATCCCAACAGAAACCAAGCTGCTAGCTGTACTACACATGTTGGCAAGTGGCTCCTTTCAAACCACTGGCGCCCGGGTTGCTGGGATATCGCAGCCATCATTATCCATCTTCCTGCCCAAGGTACTGGATGCCATCATCAGACTCACACCCCGCCACATCTACTTCCCAAACACACAGCAGAAGCAGCAGGAGACAAAACAGGGCGTTTACCTCATTAATGGATTCCCACACTTCCTTGGTGCCATTGACTGCACACATGTACACCTTGTGGCACCTGCTGCAACTGAACACCTATACCGCAACAGGAAGCACACACATTCCATCAATGTGCAGGCCATTGTGGATCACCAAGGATTGATCACTCATATTGTGGCAAAGTATCCTGGGAGTGTACATGACTCATTCATCTTCCGTCACTGTACCATCAATCAACACTTCCAGGATGCACGATATGGAAATGGACTACTTGTTGGTAAGTACAGAAACCTACTTATACACACATTGCACACCAACCCTCTAGGACAAACAACACATACACCACGACAGCAACATGTGAACAGGAACACACTGAGGTCGTGACACTGCTAGGCATGTTTGATAGGTCTGCAGTGAACCTGTCACACATATGAAATTAGTGTACAGTCTAATGTCAAGACGTCAATGATCACAACGTATGGAGAGCTTTGGTTAATTGTCACCTTGCAAAATGTAAGCGGCTCACTGATGTTTAAATTAATCCATTGCATATGTCTACAAGTATGAGATATCCTGGGTACATAAATGCTAACTTGTTACCACCACTGTCAAATTGAATTTCTGTATGGAACTATCATCTCACCCCCAGTGAAGACACAGGAACACCTGTTTCACAAGTCACAATGCTAGGGAGTGCACACTGTACTGCAAATCCCAAAACATACTGCTGACAACCGGTCTGCAGACAAACACTCGTTCAGCCAAGGAAACAACCCAATGCAGATGGGACATCCTAGAAGCCTAGAAATCAACACAATAACACAAAAGAGTCACAGACAACACAAAACAACTACTGCCATGCAAGGTGATATTAATGGGGCAAGCTACATCAACATGATGCCAATCATTTTCTCTTTCAGCTGATCAGGGGTATGGGATCCAGCCATGGATTATGACACCATTTGGCAACCCAAACACTGCAGCAGAGCGTGCCTACAATGAGGCACATAGGAGGACACGCACCATAGTCGAGAGGACCTTTGGCATCCTCAAGTCGAGATTCAGGTGCCTTGACATCACTGGTGGCAGCCTCCTATACTCACCAGAAATGGTCTGCAAGATAATTTTAACATGTGCCAT
Source organism: Pleurodeles waltl (assembly GCF_031143425.1). NCBI lineage: Eukaryota > Metazoa > Chordata > Amphibia > Caudata > Salamandridae > Pleurodeles > Pleurodeles waltl. The sequence goes on from NC_090436.1 coordinate 847,762,559, forward strand.
CCTGCACAACATTTGTGTACGAAGGAACATTCCACTATTGGAACCAGAGCCACAAATGCCTGAAGAGGAGGAAGAGGAGTATGCTGGGCTGCAATATGAGGGGGAACAACAAAACACAGCTGCTGGATTGCGTAGGCGCCAACATATTATGAACAATTTCTTTTTAAACAACTCACCATCACCACTGTATCAACATATGTAAATAAACACCGATAATAATCACCATATCATGGTCTGGGTAATCATTTCTGCTCACCTTTATCTCTAACTATCAGAATAAGAGTGTAGCTTCATGGAGCATTGCAGACATAGCGATCAGGACACAGAAATGTCCAAAGCAATTGTGATGCGTATTATACAACAGTCACATTCACACACACTGTAAATGACATACATCCAGTACATTTCACCTTTGAAGGGCAATAGCAGAGGACCACACCTATTTCACACATACATGTTGGCAACATGGTTCATCACAGCATATGGCACACAACTAAGACACCATCAGGCAATAAGGGAAAAAAGCCTCATACATGAGGCAGTGGATGTGTTATTGCATTGGTAACAGGAATGTATGACCAGACCCTTGTCAGCAGTAAATCGTACAGCACCTATCTTTGCAAGGACTATCTGTGACTAAAATTCCATCTAAGCAGAACATAGACAGCACAAGTGCCACACGTATGACAAACATTGCGCACATGACATTCCATGTACTTGTCAGCCCATGTCCTAAGTCCTGACACACCCATGCTCCTGGTCTCACCCCACCTGTCTTAAAAGGTCCCTGGAATGGTAATATGTGTACCAAGATATTCCCTCCTCAACACACACCCAGACTAACAATAGTAATCCAGTGTGCTTCACCCTTTCGTATGGTATGCCATTGTCATTGTACATCAGTCTGCATGGACGTCAGGTTAAATTATGCACTGGCTTGTAGTCTCTAAGCCCTGTTATCACCTGTAGTTTTCTTCCCATGTGAAAGGTACTGTTGGCCATTTGAACTAGAATCTCACCTACAGGACTTGTGAGAAACTGATACAGCACACACCTGTGAGCACCTCCATACAGACCAGCCATTTGAACATGCCACTGCCCTTGCAGATGCTTGGAACAGCATAGAAGCTGCCATTTTGTCGATTACACTGTTATGCATTGCTAGAAAAATAAGCTGTGTAACACAGCCCTTGGGTTTATGTGTCACCTTCCAAAACACAGGACAAACACAGTTTTCCATGTCAACTGTCTTATTCTTCCTCCGACCAGTCTTAGTCAGACCACTGAGTATGTACCTTGTGAAATTGCTGGATTCTGATTGACCCTGCATCCTGTCAGCCTGACTGGCACCTGTTTGTGCATTACCCTAAAGGTTACTTGTGGCTACATATGTATCATACTTGCTTTCCCAACCCTCAAATTCCTTCGGTGGTATTTTGTCAGGTGGTTCTTCAATGCATACTCAAATAAGTTACTTAGCATAATCTGCTTATTTATCGTACCATAATTGGGAACTTGTCTCCAAATACCCAAATCATGACCTATCCCTTGTCTGGGTCTCATGTATGCATGAGCGACAAAGTGTGACAGTGTACCATGGCCGTATGCAGGGATTGGGTATGGTGCCTCAAGCAGAACCAGCAACATCAGATAATGTGCATGAAAAGTCCACACATCTTAGGACCCTGACAGTTCACACGTGGAATCAAATTGCTCACAACATATTGATCGGCTGTGCGTTCTGAATAGTTGCAAGATTAATCAACACAGAGGATATGATGTTCCCAGATGCAGTGGGAACTTTACAGGCCAACCTGTGTACCCATGTTGTAATGACACCTGCCGGAACATAACTCCTGAGATATGATCTCACTCAGCACACCAAGGTTGCCCTGTTGACAGTCTTATAACATGTCTGCAGTGACAGGGTGGGGCCATACCCATGTAGGTTCTTATGTCCTCATCGGCTTTACTTCCATTGATCCCCGAAGGATACTCAGTAGATACAGGAATAGCCGCCACTGGCTCATGATGAGACCTGGACGTAACTGTGACAACATAGACCCATAAAAATATAAAGGATCAACATTGGACCACACACATGAACCAAACACCTCTGTGCAATTGATCACTGGAAATATGTGGCCACGTGCTGCTTTGTCTGCTGGCCCACCACTGCCCCAGGAGAGTTGTGGCTCAGTCATAGGACCACAACTGTGGCGTGATATTATATTTGTGGTTCACCTTTGGCTTTCCGTGTCAATAACATGGTACCCACTTAGTCTGCACATGTGCCTGACTCACGGTGGGTTCACCAACAAGTGCCTTTGAAGCAGTATCCAAATTTCCATGGACATGTGATGGGCAAGTTTTGGACCATTGACATGAACAAGCGTCTGCCATCTATCCGGCGCATGCTTTGTCAATTGTGTGTGCACACACAGATATTGCTACATGTATGACTAACACATGTCCTCTCTCATGTCCACATGGACTTGCATCTGAGGGTTGGACACATTGACTTCACATTCATACAAGAATATTTGCAATGATGCATCTTGTGAGGCACACACAGTGGGTCAACAACTACATTAGTAGCCAATGCACACACATTAAGCCATAGACATTGAGGTATTGTACTTATGTGCGTCACCTTGCTATCCTCTCCTAACGCCAAACATGCCCAATTTGTACAATACAGATGTTGGCCACACGTTTGGCCATCTAGTGCGTCAGTCAAGAGTGAAAATCCTGTAAATGAAGTAGCGGATCATGGTCCGCAGTAGTATGATGTCTCACATGTGCCCATACACCGTAATGACCAAAGTGGGTGCAATCAGCCTATCTCAGTTTTGTCACAAATGTATTATAACATTAAAATGGTAAAATGACCAAAACCCAGTTAATGACCTGAAATTTTGACGCATACGCGGCAAAAAATGACTCACAAGCGTACAAAAACTATGCTTATGCCTGAAAAACGCCGCATAATGCCCTGAAAAAAACATTGCCTCTTCCACACTGTACCTCAGAAAATTGGTTAAGTGTAAAACTATTTCCAAACACATGGATGTGGGCTCATTTCTACTCCTGTGCATTGGAAAAAATGACGCCCAGACTGTATGCGTCAAAAAAGTTTGACGCATAACGATAAAAACGGACGCCATTTTAGGCTGGAAGTGATGTAATAGGATATCCTGTTTACAGATTATGTACAGTGGGTGTACTTTCAATTTCACTTTGCAGTCTGTGATACTTCCTGACTGTGTGGCTGTGTTGAGAGTTTTGTCTGGTCAAATTGTGCTTTTGTCTCCTGTGTGGTCTATATATTGTCTTTTTGTGAATAACAAATTGTTGTTGTATCCTGTCTGAGTGTTTTTTGTGTACAATTGTGTTGTATAGTATTGTCTTTGTTTTGATGGGAGTCTGTTGGGGGTAGTGTTAGTTTGGGGCTAGTTGGGCTGTGTTAGTTGTTTAGTTTAAGTTTTTCCTATTCTACTTTCCCCCTATTCTCCTTTGTTCCCATTTATCCCCTGTTTATCTTTTACTGCTAAGATGTTGGGTATGCCTCGTCTTGGCAAGATGGGTAAGGAGGAGCTGGGTGGTTTTACATGGCTGGTGTGCCATTTCCTACCCCTTACGATTGAGGCAGGTGGGCGGGTGATACAAGGGTATCACACTGAGGCATGGAGGCTCCGGTGGGGAAAGGTCTTGCATCACCTGCAACGCATTTATCGGACACCAAGGAATGACCATCAGCTGAAGCACTGCTGGGCTGACCTTATCTCCAGGGAGCAAGGTCTGCTGGACCACCTGGGGATTGTGATTGGTGGCCCTGTTGGTGAGTACAAATCATGTAAATGTGCATGATTAAATGCTCTGTAGTGACATCAAATGAATTGTACCTGCCAGCAATGTTGTTAAGTGTGTGGAATGCTTCTGAAACATACAGGGTCATATATCTACTTTGTTAAGGACCACAATTGCTAGCTGTTAGGAAGCAAGAGCTCTGCAAACTTACTGAATACTTTTGCATTTTGTAAGTTAGTGCCGCCTTTGTGTCAAACAGCAACACAAATCAGGAGCCAATTATGTGTAGGTATAGGTCACATTTGCCAGTGAGGTATAGAAATGTCAAATTCATTACCAACATTTGTTGACGCAACAGCTAGACTGACTTTTGAAACACTACATGAGGCAAAAAATGAGTGCAGGCTTCACGCCAATTGATGAAAGCAATGTGGCCCAAACATATGTCTCATTGTGTCTGGTGAGTGTGTAAGGAAACCGATTATGGGAATTCCAAAAATCTTAGGGATTATTGTGGCCCTCTTTCATTTCGGATACATGTCAGATCTGGATTTGAACACATGGGGAACAAGTTCTAGCTGTGCTCAGCTAACATCTTAGACTGGTATTTGGAGTTTGTTGTTCCACTTTTCGTTTAGGGTTGGCTGGCCAAAGGTATGCACATGGGTTCATATCTCTATGGTTGGTGCAACTCATCATAGCTGGGCCACATCAAATGAAGAAACTGTAACAACATGAGGGCTAACAACTGTCCCTGCCCCTCAGTACATTGTACCTGTGTGTCATATATTTGTCATGGTCACAATGGCTGGTTGACTGGTAATGCAGTCCTCACGGAAAGTGGCTTTGGATGTCTCTCTTGGGTACACATGATGAGACGAATACACTCCATTATTATGGGGGTTATTCTAACTTTGTAGGAGTGTTAATCCGTCCCAAAAGTGACGGTAAAGTGACGGATATACCACCAGCCGTATTACGAGTTCCATAGGATATAATGGACTCGTAATACGGGTGGTGGTAAATCCGTCACTTTTCCGTCACTTTTGGGACGGATTAACACCTCCTTCAAAGTTAGAATAACCCCCTATGTCTGCTCACTAATGAAGGAGCATGTTTGCCACCACATGATAGTTAGGGCCACTGCATGTGTGCAGATATGTGTGTAACACTCACTGGAGACCCATGGTATGTACATGTTATGCGTGCTATATCGGATGCAGTATCATCATGTCTGAGTGGCTTTACTTACTTATGTAATCTTACACATAGTATTTGTCTTTGGAATTGTTGTACAGTGCACAGAAATTGAACACATTTCTCCCTTCCATGCCTTACATGTGGACCGGCACCCTACACTTTTGGTGAGGTGGCTGGATTCGAGGGACCAGACAACTTCAGCAAGTGTTGATATGTCTGTTATGTGTTGTGTTTGCTGGTGATGTGTGATGGACTCCTGTGTGTTGAACACATAGCATGGTGTGATGCGCTGGCCAATCTTTTGTTTTGTTCCATGAGTGGAATTTCATTTTATCACCATCTTTGAGTTGGCCAATCCTTATCCTATTGTCTTATTTAGGGATTCTAGGTCAGTCCTGTAGGCCCCACAATGTGAACAGGGATGAGTCATGTGGATAACACTTGTATCAGAAAGAGTCACACTAGACCTAATTTGTGATTTAGTCAGCCAGTCAGACCCAAATTCTCCCCAGAATGGTGCTGCAAAATGCTTACCCACAGACTTCTGCTTTCCAATTCACTAATGTACTGATTAAACTGTAGGTTGAACTTCCAAGCAGCATGTAGCTCCACATGTAGTGCTACGAGTATGTGGCACTTGAGTGCAATGGCCTAGGTGTGCATGCAACTTATGGCCAGGGGTGTTCTTGCATCTCTGTGTTTGTAGTAAGTCATGGCTTACTGGTAGTAAATGATGTGGGCAAAGGGCTGCATTTACAGACATGTGTGGCGCTGGTATTGGTCAAGGGTTTGCTGTCTCCTATTTGGAGATACTCCTTACCTGTGGTGTGTGTGTTGAGCCAAACACATGTCCAGCTTTCCTAAGCTTCCTGGATGTCCTGGTTGTTTGAAATTATTAGTTATTAGTCCAGCCCCGCCCTCAAACACAGTCATGGGTTTGTGAATAGTGCACCTAGGACTGATGATACAAGTTTGGTACACAGACATGTAAATCAGTGAATCTTTTGTCTGAACCTAGTATACGCACTCATGTTTCCCACATGTGTACTATACTAGCAAGTCCATTTACAACTTGCAGATCATGTGGCCCTAGATTTCCATCCCGTACAATGACATTTGTAGCCCTGGCATTGGCGGAGGATGTGCTGCATGATTGTTAGCTGACAACTGGCAGAACATAGATGCCAAAATCATGCCAGTTGTTACCCATCTTGTAGGGTTTGGATGTGCTATGTGTGATAGAAGCTTTGTAGGCTGGCTTGCCATGTACTTCCTCAGGGACAATCAGTGATCTCTATGATGATCTGAGCTGTTACAAGTACAATTGATGTATTGTCTGATTTACTTCTTGTGCCATTTCACACAATGCAGTTCCTAATGTTAGATTTTCTATTTGTCTTCACAGCTGCAAATATGACACCCATCCAGGTCAGGGAGTTTCAAGGGCGGGCAATGAGGTATCAGCACATACTTCAAGTAGAGTCTGGGTACTGAAAAATAGCCTGCAGATACTGGCACGAACGGGCCTCCGGAGCCTGGAGGGCATTTCCACAAGGCAGCCCTTCTTTGCTCACCACAGCCACCACCAGCACCACCACCACTACCACCCAGGTGGCACCACCAGCAGCTGGGACCGTTGCGGCAACCACCTTAGCAAGTGCTCCAGGCCCAAGCACAGCACCACCTGCAGGGCAGCCCACAGCCATGGACACTACACAGCCCCACACTTCCTCGGCTGGCACTCAGATCACCCCAGCTGCAACCATTGACCCTGCTGCTTTTGTACAGATGCAGCGTAATTTGGACCGTGTCCTGCGTAAGATGAGTCGACTGCGGCAGGAGGTGCGACATGTAAACCGGCGGGTGCGGTCAATCAAGAGGACCCTCCGGAGGGCCAACCTGTAGCAGTGTTGACTGACATGATTCTCTCCCCTCCCTCCTCTTTCCTGATTCTTATACTTTGTGGTTTTAGGGGGCTTAGTGTTAGGTTAGTATAGGATGTTAGTTTAGTTAGTGTTAGTGGGCGGGGGGGTCCTGAATATTTCTACTATTTCGTTTTGAGTGTGTGGGTGGGTGGGTGGGTTGGGCAATGTTGGGGTTCTTGTGTGTTTAAAAAAATAAAATAAAACAAATTCAAAATTAAAACAAAAAAAATATATATATATATTTGTTTAGTATAGGATAGTATGTGTTTAGGTTAGTGTCTGTTGTACTCCATGTGTCCCGTCTCATAAGGGGGTTGGGGGTTTATGTTTAGAATGGTTTGTTAAATGTGATAAGTAAGTTTAGCTTAGATTAGTTAGGGGCAGTTGTGGGTAATGAGTAGTTAGAGTAGATTAGGGAAGGTAAGGCTTTTCCCCGAGTTTTCACTTCTGTTTTTACTATTTAATAAATATGTAGTAAACCCTTTACAGTATGTGTGACATGCTTGTAGATCAGGTCTTTGGCATGAGTGTACAGTTTTTCTTTTGCATTACATTTTGTGTCCTATGCTGTAAACACATCCCAACTGAGCTGTAACATTGGCAGCTACTCCAAAGCTACCTTGCAAAGATTAGACCATTCATTGCAACTACCAATCACAGTTACAATGGATCCCAACGTGTTTTTTTTCATTAAGTATGTTTTCAATGTCACATACAGTGCTTCCAGATTTAGGATTGGGGACACTGTGTTATGTCTGACTGCAGTCTGATATCCAAGGAAACCCTTATAAGATGAGTGGTAGTAAACTCTCTTGTAGTATAGTGTACATTACTCCCATAGATCATTTGTTACACTGTTCAGCAACATTACTTATTTGGATGTAAACTCATACACCTCCATTCATGCAGTTTGGTGACTGTTCGCTTATTTTTGTGGGCAATGTTACATGTGTTAGTTTTGCATTGAAGCAACATTTTGAAGGCTCTATTGTATGGTTTAGGTATCCCTTGAGGAAGCATTATTCTGTCCAACACAGCATTATGGTGTATAGTTTATCTTTTCCTCAGCTATTACTCTCAGGAAGGGCAGAGTATGGTAGAATCCAGGCCACTGTGCATAATTATCAGCCTACATTATTTCAGGACAGTTGTATTGAAAAGCTATGTAATTTGACAGGAGGCAAAATTCAGTGGTCTGCTGCACAGTTGGTGTGTCACATTACACAGAGACAAAGTGGTTGTGTAAGTGCTATTTATTGAAAAGTGCTGTAGTGCTATATGTACATTGTCCATGATTGTGAGTCCATTATAGTGACATCTTCCATTGTGATGCTACACAAGTGCAAAAGTACATTTCATTGGACATGCTGGGGTGAAGTGTCAGACAGTGCAGAGGGACAGGATTTGCCAATGAGTTAGTGAGAGACAATCACAAGGCAGGCTGACAAGATAGACAGTGGTTTGCAGAACAGTGCTTGAGTACAGTTGTTGCAAGACTGGCATGTTACGAAGCGCAGGACCTTGGTAATAGGTGGCCATGTGGCAGGGACTAGTGCTTCCGGGTACTTTTACGTGTGAAGGTGATCTGTTCCATGTCTTCATCTTCTGATGTGTGTGTTGCCTCCTCTGCCCTTGGTGGTGGTTTTTGTGAAGGGGCAACACACACCTCAGTTTGTGTAGATGTGGAGTCAGACATCCTGGTAGCTGCTACCTGTGGGGGTCTTAAGGGCAGTACTGCTGCAAGGAGGATCTGCTGGTTCTCAAGAATAGCAGCCACATCATGATGGTAGGCAGCCAGGTCGGACCTGAGGGGGTCATGATTGCATTCGTGCATGCAGTGGAAGGTTTGGGGTGCGAGGTGTTGTGGCAACTCTGTAGTATCTTAATAGCAGCGGTTACCGCTGCGCGTGCCGATCAGCTTTTCCTTGGCATCGCACGCGCAGCGGGGGTGTTCACACACGGCTGTCTTTCGTTGTTCGGGGTTCCTTTCCGCGTGATTAGCGCGAGGAACGCCGAACATTCGGAAGACGGCAACGGCAGTGAGCGCTGCTAATCTGAGGAGAGAAGAGCTGTTTCTACTTTGTTTCTACTGTATTCATGGAAACGTAACTTGAAATAAATTCAACTAAAATTCAACTACCAGGAGTCTGGATGTTTTGTTCTCAGCTTACTTTATGTGGCGACGAGCTGTGGAACTGGATCACCCCAGGCTATTACGTCGAGGCCCACTCGTGCATCTATCCTCGATTTTCTGGTCAGCTGTATGTACGGTTAGAGTGTCTCATCTTCCATGAACCTCGGGTCAGAAGGTGTGTCTTCAGGTGGTTTTCATTCTAGAGGAAGCATAGCGGCCATCTTGAAACGGCTATTTTAACCAAGTTTTTTTTTGCCTTTTACTGTTAAAATCTGTGGAGGAGTTAATACAGCTGCTATTATATGGTCTCAAGTGACTTTATTTTCTCTTAAATTCTGTCATGCAGTCGGTCAACCCTCCGCCACCATTCTTGGAAACTCCTGGTGAGCCAGCCATACCTTGGAAGCAATGGTATGATGCTTTTGAAACGTATATGGGTGCCATTGGAGCGTCAAAATTCAGACCTGAAAGGAAGAAATGTTTATTGCTTCATTCTTTAGGTTTAGAGGGTAGGTCGGTGTTTAAACATTTACCGGATATTCAACTGGAAGAAGGCGAGGAACTGGATAAATTTGAAGAAGCTCTTAAGAAATTGGCCACCAGATTTGACGCACCTCCAAGTTTGGTTATTGCAAGACATAAGTTTTTTAGGAGGGAACAAAAAAATGGAGAGGATGTCAATAACTATATTTCTGCTTTGAGGAAACTTGCGTCTGACTGTTTCTTTGACACATTTACTGATCAGTTAATACGTGACCAATTCATATGTCACTGTGCAGATAAATCGATCAAACAAAAGTTGTTGTCCTTAGGAGATCCATCTTTGTCAGATTCTATCAGAATTGCTAAAAGCATTGAAACAGCAATGAGATCTGCTAAAGAGTTGGAACGTGCACAGGCGGAACATGTGAACGTAGTTCAGAGATCTGACGACAGACGCAAGATGAGTATTCCTTTGCACAACAAAGTGGAAGTGGCTAAATCCAATAGTTTTTTCAAGCAGACTAACATTTGTTTTAGGTGTGGCTATCCACCACATATAAAAGGAGGAAAGATATGTCCGGCAAAGAATGTACAGTGCAGATTATGTGGCAGAACTGGTCATTTTGCAAGAGTGTGTCAAAGTAACAAAAGTGGTAACACTAAGGTTAATACTGTCATGGATGACGATGATAGCAGGATGGATGAGTTGATGAGTGAAATGCAAGAAATGATTCTGACTGTGGGTGACTGTGACATAATCACTGGCAATCCAGAGGACTGCATTGATCCGTACGTTTTAATTCAAGTAGGTGACAAACATTTAAAGTTGTTGGCTGATTCGGGGGCTAGAATCACTATGATTACTCAGGAACTTTACCAACAAAATTGGGGCATGCGAAAATTGAATCCTCCAGATAGGACTCCGTTTTCATATGAGGGAAGGAGGATTGATTTAGTTGGCTTCTTTGAAGACATTTTGGTTTTCAAAGGACAACGTATTGTTGGGAAAGTCTATGTTGCTGTAAAAGGTTTGAACATTTTTGGATGGTTTCACCAAGGGCTGTTTGGAATGGTTTTGCGTCCAGGTACGGGTGATCAGGTGACAGTTATTAGAGATACCTCTGATATAGAGAATTTGCTAAATGAGTTTCCCAGAGTTTTTTCGGGTGAATTAGGTAAGATAAGGGGCTTTACACACAAAATTAAGGTCAAGGACAATGCCATTCCTATTAAACATAAATTGAGAGGTGTGCCATTTAGTGTTAGGGTTGAGTTGGAGAAAGAATTGGAAAGTTTACGGATGAAGGGAATCATTGAACCCATTGATCCTTCGTTATGGTTATCTCCGTTGGTGGTGGCAAAGAAAAAAAATGGGGAATTGAGAGTATGTGTTGACTTGAGGGCACTCAACAGGGAGATCTGGGTGGACTCTCATCCATTGCCTAAGATTGGAGAGATGCTTTCTTGTATTAAGGGAGCAATTTTTTTTACTAAACTCGACTTGGCCACTGCTTATCACCAAGTAGAATTGACACACGAGTCGCGACACTTTACTGCCTTTGTCTCCCCGTGGGGAACGTATCAATATTGTCGTATGCCTTTTGGACTGGCGTCAGCAGCGTCAGTATTCCAGAGAATAATGTCTTCCATTCTTAAAGGCATCGATAAAGTGTGTGTTTTTCAGGATGACGTGTTGATTCATGCTTCTGATCGATATGAACATGATGCGATTCTGAGGCAGGTCTTGAGTAAGTTTGATAGTGCTGGTGTTGTATTAAGAAGAGAGAAATGTCAGTTTCTCCAAACGTCTGTAGAATATTTGGGGCACGTCATCACACCAGAAGGTGTTTATCTCAGACCAGGTCTTGTAGAAGCGATTGTAAAAGCACCTGCTCCTCACGACAAAGTTGGGGTCAAATAATTTTTGGGTCCTTGTGAATTGTATTCCAGATTTATTGAAAATGTTGCTACCCTAGTCAGACCAATTTCTAATCTGTTGAAATCTAAAACAGAGTTTTTGTGGAATGCTGAGTGTGCGGAAGCATTTGATACTATAAAACATAGTTTGAGTAGTGCCAATGTGTTACAATCTTATGATCATAACTTGAAGTGTTGTTTGACTGTCAATGCCAGCAAGTTCGGTCTTGGAGCTGTTTTGACGCAAATTAATAAAAAGCAGGAGTCTACCATTGGGTTCCCGTCAAGAGTGCTCAGACCTAATGAAGTACATTATTCTGTAATTGAAAAAGAATTATTAGCATGTTGGTGGGGTGTAGAGAAATTTAAGTCTTTTCTAGGGGGAAGACATTTTTTTCTCCAAACAGACCATAAGCCATTAGTCTCTATTCTAAATGGTACCAATCTTAAAGGTAGCTCACCAAGAATTGCAAGATTTGCGGCCAGGTTGCTTCAATTTGATTTTTCTGTGGTACACATCTCTGGTGGAAAAAATGTGAGAGCAGATTACCTCTCCAGGTATCCTGTTTCCGAAGACATTGGAGAGGAAATGGACACTCAGGATGAAAACTGATTCATTGCTTCGGTCGAATTAGAACGTATTGGATCGTTTTCTGAAATGATGTGGAAAGAAGCGTCTACAAGTGATAATGTACTTTCTAATGTTTTGACGTATGTTGAGAGTGGGTGGCCGCATGAAAAATGTTTGAATTTGAGTACTCAACCTTTTTTCAAAGTGTCTGACGAACTGTCGATTGAAGATGGTGTACTGTTGAGAAATTATAAAATTGTGCCTCCTGATGTTATAAGATCCATTATTCTGGAAAAAGCACATGAAGGTCACTTGGGTGCTACTCTTACTAAAAAAAGGGTTAGGGAATACTATTGGTGGCCGCAAATGGACAGAGACATTGAAACTTTGGTCAAGTCCTGTCACATTTGTTCAACTAGTGATAAGGCTCTCAAAACGGCAACTCCTCCGTTAAGGCCAATAGAATGTCCGGCTGGTCCTTGGGAAAAGGTTGGCATCGATTTGTTGGGTCCCTTCAATTCTCTTCCTCCTAATTTGCGGTATGCTTATGTAGTAATGGATTATTTTTCTAAGTGGCCTCATGTGAAGTTTGTGAGTCACGCAGATTCCACGTCAGTGGTGTCGTGTCTGAAAGATGTATTTTTGGAAGAAGATTTGCCCAAAGAACTTGTGTCTGATAATGGGGTCCAGTTTGTGTCTAGTGAAGTTGAAAATTTTCTGAGTGAGTGTGCCATCAAACATTTGAAGAGTTCTCTCTATCAACCGCAAACAAATGGTTTGGTTGAACGGTTTAATAGAGTGGTTGGGGAGTGTATCCAGTGGGCGTTAGCTAATGGGTGTGTGGTTGATGCCGCTGTAAAGAGTATGCTTTGGTTTTACAGAACAACACCCCACACTAGCACGTGGATATCTCCGTTTGAGGCACTTAGAGGGAGGAAGCCTGCCACCCTATTTAGACCAGCTTTGTTGTCCAAGTTTTTTAAACATTCTACGTGTAAGGAACTCATCTACGCAAAGGTGTGTTCGAGTATTAAAAATTCACAAGAGAAACAAAAGTCATATTATGACAAGAAAAGAGGTGTGAAGGAGGTGCAGTTCACTGTGGGTGATTGGGTGCGGGTTAAATTACCGGTGTTTGTCAGGAATGGTGATTCCAAGTTTTCTGAACCATTCAAGGTTGACAAAGTTTGTGGGAATGCTGTGCGTATTGAGGGACGTAACTGGTGGAATATGGGGAAGGTTGTAAAGGTTGAACCTAAGGATGTATTGTTACCTTTTCACAAGAAGGTTGATCACACATCAAAAGCACAGAATTTCTTGAATGTACAAAAATCTGGTGGGGTTAAGTCCTCGAGTTTAAAGGAGGTGGATTCATGCTCCAATCTTGTGCCTGTCAGGAGAAGTGATAGGGTGCACAAATTACCTTTAAGGTATCGTTAAGTGAGAATTGCTTATACTAGGTTTTATGTGTAGCGTTTGATATTGTTAAACACATGTATGGTTACCTTTGTTTGGTGTTTTCACCAGTGGTTATATTGTGCGCCTGAGCAAATGTCAGGTGCATTAGTTTTTTTTGTGTAAGGGTTAATGTAAAAAAAAAAAATAATAATAATAATAATAATAATTATTGTTTTCTTTGCTTGTTGTTTCGTTAAAGTGTTAAAAGAGAAAACTAAGGCCCATATTTATACTTTTTGACGCTAAACTGCACTAACGCAGTTTAGCGTCCAAAAATTTTGCGCCGTCTAACGCCATTCTGAAGCGCCATGCGGGCGCCGTATTTATGGAATGGCGTTAGCCGGCGCTAGCAGACCGGCGCTGCCTGGTGTGCGTGGAAAAAAACCACGTAGACCAGGTAGCGCCGGCGTAGGGGGAAAATGGCGTTAGGGCGTCTTAAAATGGGGCAAGTCAGGTTGAGGCAAAAAAATCGCCTCAACCCGATTTGCGCCATTTTTTTCGACGCCCAGACGCCATTTAAATGACTCCTGTCTTAGTAAAGACAGGAGTCATGCCCCCTTGCCCAATGGCCATGCCCAGGGGACTTATGTCCCCTGGGCATGGTCATTGGGCATAGTGGCATGTAGGGGGGCACAAATAAGGCCCCCCTATGCCACCAAAAAAAAAAAAAATATATAAAAAATTATACTTACCTGAACTTACCTGAATGTCCCTGGGGTGGGTCCCTCCATCCTTGGGTGTCCTCCTGGGGTGGGCAAGGGTGGCAGGGGGGGTCCCTGGGGGCAGGGGAGGGCACCTGTGGGCTCATTTTGAGCCCACAGGCCCCTTAACGCCTACCCTGACCCAGGCGTTAAAAAGTGGCGCAAATGCGGGGTTTTTTGACCCGACCACTCCCGGGCGTGATTTTTGCCCGGGAGTATAAATACGACGCATTTGCGTCGCCGTCATTTTTTTAGACGGGAACGCCTTCCTTGCATCTCATTAACGCAAGGAAGGCGTTCACGCCAAAAAATGACGCTATTTGCCCATACTTTGGCGCTAGACGCGTCTAACGCCAAAGTATAAATATGGCGTTAGTTTTGCGCCGAATTTGCGTCGAAAAAAACGACGCTAATTCGGCGCAAACGGAGTATAAATACGGGCCTAAATGTAGTATCTTAATAGCAGCGGTTACCGCTGCGCGTGCCGATCAGCTTTTCCTTGGCATCGCACGCGCAGCGGGGGTGTTCACACACTGCTGTCTTTCGTTGTTCGGGGTTCCTTTCCGCGTGATTAGCGCGAGGAACGCCGAATATTCGGAAGACGGCAACGGCAGTGAGCGCTGCTAATCTGAGGAGAGAAGAGCTGTTTCTACTGCGCGCTGGGGTGATTTTATTCATGGAAACGTAACTTGAAATAAATTCAACTAAAATTCAACTACCAGGAGTCTGGATGTTTTGTTCCCAGCTTACTTTAAACTCCCTTACTGCAGTGGTGAATTCTTTACAGTTTGTTGTAGTCCTTGCAGGATGGATGTTAGCGCTTGCATGGCTGCTGCCTGATCTGCAGATGACATTATGCACGAACGTATCCCCTCAAGGCTGGCTGCCATATTTTGCATCCCCACCCACACCTCCTTGGCCAGCTCCCGCTGTACTCCCACTACAGTTCTCTCAAAGCTGGTGCCTGTGTTGTCCTCAGCTGTATTGGAGTTGGCAGGTTGTACAATTGGGGTTGTGGGTGGGTCCTCTGTGATTGCTGCTTGTTCTGTGCTCCTCCTTGTGACTGAAGGTGGGGTCTTGAGGGTTCCAAGGACATCTTGGAGGGTCTGGTGGCTGATGATTGTCAGCTCGTCATCCATGTCATTAGGGTAGTCCTGGACAGGCATATGCGCAGGAGATCCATCGTCCTCTGCAATGAAATAGGGTACAATTAGTGTGTCTGTGTTGTGGCATTTCTGATGTGACATGCCTGCCTTGTGATTATTTCACATTGTGATATTGGTTCCTGTTCATTGATCCAGACTTTCCGATGGGCATTCTCCCAGGCCTATGCCCCCCCTGCATGTCACATGTATTGTGGTCAGTTAGTAGACTTGTCAGCATCACATTCTCTAGGTGTTGGTTTTGGCCAAATAGTGAATTGCCACCTTCTTGTCCTACTCAACCCTCCGTCTACTTCCATTCTCATGGTGAGACCTTTCACTGACTGTGGGTGCTCTGATGGCACTAGCAGCACACTTAACAATTCGGACCTGCCCCAGTCTCTGATCTTTCACATCCACTTATATGTAGTTGAAATGTAGAGTATACTATTCATAGCATTGTTGTGGCACGATATGGATGTCAGCATTGGTAATGTGTACAGCTGATGTTGGGGAATGTGTGGTACATTGGATTGCCCTGATTGTAGTAGCAGTGTCCTATTTCCTCCTCTGACTGTGCAGGTGTATTTCAGTGACCAGTTACATGTGTCCTCCCCCTCAATGCTGCTGTCTGAGCAGTATGACATTTGGGATGTTGCATTGTGACCCAGGCACAGGATGGACCCTGACATGTGCAGCATAGGTGGGACCTTAGTGCTGTGTAGCTCCTAATGTTGATGACATTGGCTGATGTTTGCAGCAACTATGGGCATTCACATTTGACAGGACTGGAACATTTGTCTTGTTTCAGGGGATTGTTAACGTTGTCATCCTAAACCCTGTAATTTAGGTGTGTATGATCCATGGGGACGTTACTGCCATTGGCTACTTGACCAGCACACACAGCGGAGGTGGTAGTTGCAACCGTTGCCAATGTTACATTCCAGTTGTCGGTCATGCTAGAGGTTGTTAAGCCCTAGTTAATGTAGGGGGGATAGTGGCTGACGTGTGACAGGATGTCAGTTTGACGTTGTGCCCTTCCCTCCTGGTGTGGCTTTACCTTTGCAACATCGTTGGCATGGAAGCATACCCCCATGGAAATGTTGTTGGTGATGTGTTATAGTGTGCCCCAGCTCTGTAAAGGCCATGCCCCCGTGCCATACCCTTTTACCCATGCCACTCCATGTATATGATGACTTACATGCATTGTGTAGTCAGTATTCCCCCCCCGGTTGCAGTTAACATTGGTGCATTTTAGTTTCCCATGCGACTTACCCTGCATGTGCGTTGTCTCCTGGTAGTCTGCGCTGTCCTGTCCTTGAATCTCCTCCTTGTGGTCTAGGGGCTCCTGGTGTGCTGGACTCCCACCTCCAGTCTGCAGTGCTGCCTTCCTGTTCCTGGCCATCTTTTCCTTTGTACTGCGCTTGCAGTCATGCCAGCGTTTCTTGCACTTGATGACTGTTCTGCATATTTCTGGCACACTGTTAATCTTGTCAACAATATGTTGCCATATTGCCTCTCCTACTGATTGGCAACTTTGAGGTGACAAATAGTTGGTGCTGGTGTTCCGTCACCTCTTTCACCAGAATTTCCTGCTCCTCTGCACTGAAGCAACTATTTCTTTTCTTCTTCTCCCTGTCCTGGTTCTTGTGTGGGTCCTCCTGGCTGGTTCCTGGTCTGTTTTCATCTTCCTGGGGTCTGTACAGGCATCTGGAATCCATTTTGGCTCTCCTCTGCTGAAATGGCTGTGTTTGCGGGGAATTTTGATGCTATTGTGTCATAAAAAGCCACATATCCGATTTGCGGTGTTGTAAATCGTCTCACAGTCATTTCCGCCGCGTTAACGTAGTTTTCCTTTACAATGTGACGCTGCGGTGTGCATAAAAAAAATTACGTACACCTGTGGTTTGCACCGCCATGCGTCAAAGTATAACTTTGACACCCGCACGGCGCACAGTAATATTTTTGACGCAAAATTGCGTCAGTGCAGTTTTGCATCAAAAAGTATAAATATGGTCCTTAATATTACAACCAGCTTGAAGCTGGTTATGAGAGTTAGTTGGAAACTGATAAAACCAACAACAAGGGTAAACTGTTTTAGCACGATCACCAGAATCTGAATCCCTTAGGTTCTCATTATAAGTAGAAGGAAGATCTGGATTTGTCCAGAAACAGTAGCACCCACCTAAATTGAGGTAATTGGCACCTCCAGTAATTCCTCTTTCATATCATGCCATAAAAAAATATAAGATCTTACTCGTTAAAGGTGATGAGTATTTTTGGCAAATCTGTGGAAAATGTTGCACACATGCTCATTCCTGCATATATCCACATTCCAAGGTTAGGAAGTTGTAATTGATTGATTATACTAAACTAGAAAAATATCAAGCACTATGGTATTGATATTTCCCTGGTAATTACCTAACTCATTACATCTTGACTCACAATGAGCCTTAGTAGGAGAAAATGCTAACACAATATCAAGGCTAAGGTGATTGTCTCATGCTCCAAGGAAAACTGTGTCCCCTCTCCTGTTTTACAAATAGCGTCACTCGCAAATAAAGGTTATATGCCTTGGGGAAATGTTTTTTCTGAACTTTCTAAAACAGTCACACCCCGATGTTATAATTGTAATCTTTGCATCAAAGTGTAACTGATGATCAGTACTACAGAGAAACTTCAAGTTTTAGCACATGCTTACGTTGATCCAGTCATTTATTTTGACTTGAATCAAAAGCTGGGAAGGGAAGCCAAAAGAATATTGACCATTACATATTAAATTATAGTACCATAAGTGAATGGTTTACTTTGAAAATGAGGTCGTTGCAAAATGTTATCATAGTTGACATTAAAGTGCACTTTATTGTTTAGGAAGTTAGAGTATTTTCACTTTATTAACAGGAGTTAGCATAGCGACAATGATTACTGGAAGGCAATAAAATGGAGGGTGTTGGGAGCGGTCCTAGGGTGGTGGGCCAGCAAGAGTCGTTCCATGCTGTCTTGTTGGGACTGAAGATGATTGTTGGACTTTGTTCCCTATGCAGGGTCATCCCCAGTCTTTTTGCCTTCTTCCTCCTGGTTTTTCACACCTCTCGCTGTTGGCTTTAGAACTCTGAGCACTTTATCACTGCTGACCAGTGCTAAAGTGCAGGTGCTCTCCTATCTAAAATTGGTATGATTGGCTTATACCTAATTGGCACATTTAATTTACCTGTAAGTCCTGTGTACTGTGGTATCTCTATACCCTGGGCCTGTAAATTAAATACTACTAGTGCTGCAGCGCTGCTTGCGCCACCCACTGATGTAGACTTTCAAACCTGTCTCAGGCCTGCTAACGCATGGCCTGTGTGTGCAGTTTTCTGCCACAGGGACCTGTCATCTAAATTTACATGCCAGGCCCAGAACTCCCCTTTTACTACATTACAGTCACCCCTAAGGTACGACATAGCTAGCCCTTTGGGCAGAGTGCCATGTATGTAGAAGGCAGGACATGTGCCAGGTTGCGTGGCCTGTCTTGGTAGTGGCAAACAGCTTAACTTGGTGTCTCACTGCTGGGAGTGCTGCCTTCTCATAGGATTGCATTAGAAATGCCCTGCCTTATATGTAAGGGGTATTGTCTGATTTATGAGGGGTAGCGTATGCATGTTTGATATGGTTGTGATGGTAATAATAAATGCTGCTTACTGGTGTAGATGTATTTTTTATTACTATTACAGAAATGCCATTTCTAGAAAGTGCGCATTTATCTGTGCTTATGACTCTGGTGTTTTGCAGCTTGACTCCACTCCACGTCTGGGCAGAGTAACAGTTGGGGCTTTGTGCATACTTTTCAGACAGCCTGTACACAGGGAGGTGTCACAGAGGTGCATCTGCATACTGAATAGTCTTCCTGGGCTGAGAGAAGGTAGAGGCGGGGCACACCTACATTTGTAAAGGCTGTGCCCTGGCCTCACACAATAGGGTCGTTAACCCCCCACTGATGTTTGGAGCCTGTGCTGAAAGGAGAGAGGGGGCACTCCCAGAACCAGTTGTGACTGTCTGGAACCTCCTCTCCCTGCTGCCATTGCAAAACATTGTAAGGACTGAGTATAAGAACAGGGGAATTTTCCCCACAATTTGGAGACACTTTGAAACATCTTGGAACTGGACACAGAAATGCTGGAAGGACTCACCAGGAACTGCCATGGACTGCTGCTGCTGTGCTGACCTGTGACATACTTGGTCACTGAAAGGACTTGCCACCTGCTTGCATCCTCTATGTGCTGGCCTGTTGCTGGGCCCCTCCGCCTGTGAGCCTTTTTCCTTGGACTCTGTCCCCAGGAGCAGGGTGCTGTGGCCCCTGAACCCTGCAGCCGGTTTCAGCACAAGGAGTGCTTTGTGTTCACTCAGCCCCCCGGAAAGCGATTTTTTTGGCTTGCCCTGCTTCCTCCACGAAGTTAGCACTTTGAAAGCGCTTGTTGCCAGGATTCACCGCCGCAACCTGGCTTGCCATGATGTCCTAAGTGCTTTTTGGAGAAGCGCCTAGCTGAGCCCTGTGTTCACCGCCGCAACCTGGGCTGTTTACTGAAAAGCGCGATTGACGCGCTGTTCTTGGTACCCCAGGGGCACTCAGGAAGTGAAACTGGAACGAGCGCACTCCTTACGTGCCCCCGGGGCGAGGTACACTCTGAGGAGCGCCCCCGGGGCACAATCAGGCACCTGCTTCGGTGCCTCTACACCACCACGTCCCAGGCGACGCCATTCTACTCATCGGAGGCTCCCCCACCTGACCGGGCCCCCAAAAGGATTACCACAAGACCACAAGTGGGGCGGAAGCATTGCCGGAGGCCCCCGCGCCACCGGTTTTCTGTTGTGGCCCTTATGGGCCTGTGCCAGCGTGTTGTGTTCCCCCTTGAGGGGAAGGGCCAGTAGAGGCCCGGGGAGGGGGCCCTAGTGATTGCAGGCCCCAGGAGGGGCCCATTACAACTCGGAGGGGGTGCGTGGCACCCCCTTCCTGCATAAATCATCTTTGCTGATTTTGGCCCCACTGATGAGGGCCGGTGGAGGCCCGGGGGGTCCCCAAGTGATCACGGGCCCCATGAAGGGCCCATCAGGAATACTGAGAGGGTGCGTGCGGCCCCTCTCGGTCCCAGTGTTTACAGGAAGCCCCTGTTTCATGCAGAGGAGCGCCGGGGGCCCCAATTATCATTCTTTGGACACTGGAGGTGCCTTCATCAACCCAGGTACTCTTAAAGGACTAATATATTTACAATCCAAGTTCTTCCTACAGACTTTGGCTGATTGATGTATTGACTGCCTGTTTGATGATGTTTTTACATATGTGTGCAAATGTTCCTTTTATGGACATGACTTGCTGATATGTATTTTTATGACTTGCCATATGTTTTCTAATGTTCCTACTATGGGCGTTTTATGATATTCTTATGACCAGTATCTTGGTATAATAACGTGTCTCCTGACTACTGCTTATGTTGCAGAATACTGAGTAACCTGTGTGTTACGTGTGACTACTGCTAGGCTGCAGAGTAACTAATGTGTAATGTTCTGACAACTGCTAAGGTAGCAGGATAGTACTGATATGTAATGTTTGGTCTGATAATTGCGTTGTGTACAATACAGTATATTTTCATATAATCTGGTGTTGTGTTTCCTTGTGGTGGGGATATTGCATCACGTGTGTTGTGTGTTATCTTGGATGTGTAACTCCCTTGCCCTGACTAGAGTGGGTAAGTTCTGCCTGGCTGAGGTGCATACCCTAGCCAACCAGAAAGCCCATTTCTAACAATGATGATCTCATTTTTTTCTGAGTTCAGTTTGAGGTGACTTGCTGTCATCCAGTTAGCGATGGCGAGGAGTCCGGCGTGTAGGGTTATTCTTGGCAGTAGATGGGTTCCTCGTGACAGAGACGATGAGCTGGGTGTCGTCAGCGTATGAAATGATGTTGAGGCCGTGAGGGCGGATGATGCTGGTGAGCGGAGCCATGTAGATATTGAAAAGGGCGGGTCTGAGGGAGGATCCTTGGGGGCCCCACAAATGGTCTTGGTGGCTGTAGACCAGGAATGAGGGAGGCAAACTCTTTGGGTTCTTTTGGAGAGGAAGGAGGTGATCCAGTCCAGATCTTTGTGGTGAATTCCGGCGTCGAAGAGACGTGTGCGAAGGGTTTGGTGCATATGGTGTTGAATGCTATGAAGAGGTCTAGGAGGATGAGGGCGATGGTTTCACCCTTATCCAATCTGATCCTGATGTCGTCTGTGCAGGCGATGAGGGCAGTCTTGTGGTGTGGTTTTTGCGGAATCCAGACTGGGAGACATCGAGTATGTTGTTGTCCTCCAGCAAGCAAGACAGTTGTTTGTTTACTATATTCTCTATGATCTTCGCAGGGAAGAGGAGTAGAGAGATAGGTCGGTAGTTTTGAGGTCTTCAGGGGCCGCTTTGGGTTTTTTGAGTAGAGCGTTGACTTCGGCATGTTTCCAAATATCTGGGAAGGATGCAATCTCGAAGAAGCTGTCGAAGATGGCCTGCAGCTGGGGAATGATGATTTGGCTGGCCTTGTTGAAGATGTTGTGGGGGCAAGGGTCTGTTGGGGAGCCTGAGTGGATGGAGCTCATGGTTTTGCCAGTTTCTTCATCGTTGGTGGGGGTCCAGGTGTTCAGTACTTTGGTGCAGCAGAGTGCTGTGGTGTTGGCTGTGTCGGTGGTGGTGATGGTGGGTGATGACGATATGAAGCTTTCGCATATGTCTGCGATCTTGCGGTGGAAGTAGTTGGAGAGGGAGTTGCAGAGGTCTTGGAAGTGTGGAGGGTCGATGGCGCAGGATTTGGGTTTGGTGAGTTCTTTAATTATGACAAAGAGTTCCTTGCTGTTGTGTGCATTGTTGTCTATGCGTTCTTGGTAGAAGGATCGTTTGGTGGTCTGGATGAGCTGGTGATGTTTGCGCATGGTTGATTTGAGGGTGGAGAAGTTGCTCACTGAAGGTTCTTGGCGCCAGGCTTTCTCCATTTTCTGGCATTCTCGTTTGGAAGACTGAAGTTCTGCGGTAAACCAGGGGGCTGTCTTGTTGGTGATGGTGTTGTTGGTTTATTTGAGTAGGGCGAGGGAGTCTGCGCATGCTTCTAGCCATCATATGAGGTTGAGGACTGCGGCGTTGGGGTCGTTGGTACTGGGAGGTGGAGCTTGTGTGAGGTTGGAGATCAGTTGTTCCTTGGAGATCTTGTTCCACTTGCGGTGGGGGATAGGATTTTGTTGGTGGTGGGTGGTGGGCTCCAGGAAGGAGAAGTGGACGCAGTGGTGGTCAGTCCAGTGGAGTTTGGTGGTGTGAGTGAAGGCGATGTGGCTGCTGGAGGAAAAGATGGCATTTAGGGGGTTATTCTAACTTTGGAGGAGGTGTTAATCCGTCCCAAAAGGGACGGAAAAGTGACAGATTTACCACCAGCCGTATTACCAGTCCATTATATCCTATGGAACTCGTAATACGGCTGGTGGTATATCCGTCACTTTACCGTCACTTTTGGGACGGATTAACACTCCTCCAAAGTTAGAATAACCCCCTTAGTGTGTGACCGGCTGAGTTGGTGGGTGAGGTGACCAGTTGCTTAAGGCCGAGGTTTGCGAGGTTGTCCAGCAGGGCAGTGGAGTTGCAGTTGTTAGTGATCTCCAGGTGAAAGGTAAGGTCACCGAGGAGTAGGTAGTCAGTGAAGGCAAGGGCGTGGGAGCTGATAGTGTCGTGGATGGTGTCACAGAATGGGGGCGGGGTCCTGGTGGTCTGTACATGAGGGTTCCTTTTAGGATGGTGTTGGCATTGATGTGTACCTGAAAGTGTAGGTGCTCTGCAGTGTCTAGGGAGTCGTTGGTGTTGGTGGAAATTTTGATGGTATTTCTGTGTATTATGGCAATTCCTCCTCCTGGTTTGTTAATACGGCTTCTACGGGTGATTTTGTATCCTTCTGGGATGGCTATGGCAATGTCGGGTTCCCATGAGGAGTTCATCCATGTTTCAGTGAGGAAGGCGATGTCGGGAGAGTTTGTCATGAGTAGGTCCCAAATCTCAATGGCGTGCTTATGGACGGAGAGGGTGTTGAGGAGGATGCAGTTGAGGTGTTTGGGATGTTTGGTGTTGTTGTGGTGCTTGTTGGTGTGAGTGCAGGAGAAGTGGCATAAGTGGCATGTGTAAGGTCCGTGGGTGTGTTTGGGGGTGGCCTGAGCGCAGGCCGTGTGCCAGCCGGGGTTGAGAGCAAGGAGCTCTGAGGTGGAGTAGTGGCACTTGGGGGCACCGGAGGAGCGTGTACCAGGGGGACGGGCGATGGTGACGGTCCGGGCACTGGGCGAGGACGGGCACAGACGGCCTTGCCTCTGGCGCACCTATGGTGCACCAGCGGCGGCCATTAAGAAGGGGAAGTGGGAGGGAGGAGCAGCTAGGAGGCGAGAGGGAGTGGCCAATGGGGTCGCGAGGGGGGCAGAGCCGCAGGGGACGCAGCGTTAGGGATGGGAAAACCAGCAAGAGACGGATTTGAAAAGAAGGCATAATCACAGTGAGAAAAATGAAGCAGAGCAGAAAATGGGCACAGATAAAGTCAACAACAGTGCATAAAACTAAATACAATGTACAAAAAACGAAATACAAGTACAAAGCACACTAGACACACCTACCACTAGGCACCAGAGATGAGGCCAGGTGGTGGAGGGCCTCAAACTTCCTTCAGCAGTAAAGGCAGGGTCAGGGGCACGGAGCCAGGCTGGTGAAGCTGTCTGCTGTGTCGAGTGTACTCCTAGCCCTAAGGCAGGTCAGGGTGTCACACTCGGCACCGCCGGTGCGCCATTAAGAAGGGGAGGGGGAGGGAGGAGCAGCTGGGAGGCGGGAGGGAGTGACCAATGGGGGCGGGAGGGAGGCAGGGCCAGAGGGGATGCAGCAGCAGGGACAGAAAAACCGTCAAGAGCCGTATTTGAAAACAGGCAAAATCATAGTGAGAAAAACGAAGCGGAGCAGAAAATGGGCACAGATAAAGTCAACAACAGTGCATAAAACGAAATACAATGTACAAAAAATGAAATAAAAAGTACAAAGCACACTAGATATGCCTACCATTAGGCACCAGGGATGAGGTGCAGGCGGGTGCCTGTGGGTGGTGGAGGGCCTCGAACTTCCTTCAGCAGTAAAGGTGGGGTCAAGGGTACGGAGGCAGGCTGGTGGAACTGTCTGCCGTGTCGAGTGTACTCCTGGCCCTAAGGCAGGTCAGGGGGTCACACTCTGCACCACGCAGCGGCCACCATTAAGAAGAGGAGGTGGGAGGGAGGAGCAGCTGGGAGGTGGGAGGGAGTGGCCAATGGAGGCGTGAGGGGGTGGGGCTGTAGGGGACGCAGTGGCAGGGATGGGAAAACCAGCAAGAGCCGGCTTTGAAAACACCGCAGCGGCCACCATTAAGAAGAGGAGGTGGGAGGGAGGAGCAGCTGGGAGGTGGGAGGGAGTGGCCAATGGAGGCGTGAGGGGGTGGGGCTGCAGGGGACGCAGTGGCAGGGATGGGAAAACCAGCAAGAGCCGGCTTTGAAAACAGGCAAAATCACAGTGAGAAAAACAAAGCGGAGCAGAAATTGGGCACAGATAAAGTCAACAACAGTGCATAAAACGAAATACAATGTACAAAAAACGAAATACAAAGCACAAAACACACTAGATACGCCTACCACTAGGCACCAGGGATGATGGAGCCATCTGCCATGTCGAGTGTACACCTGGCCCTGCCATGGTGAAGCTCTGGCTGGCAGCCATAGCCCGTGACAAAGCTCCTGCGTCTTGTGGGATCGTCATATTTCCAATTGACCTGCTGTGTGTGTGCACAGATGTGCAAGTGAGTAAAATTCCACGGATTTCAAAGATCATAGCATTTTCAAAGGATCATGTTAATTCCTGTGATTACCTTCCCAAGGAAATGCAAGCATCACCTGCTGAAATGAGAATACTGGGGATTTCCTAATCAGCACTATGCAGTGTCTGCAATGGAAGCATAGGATTATATTTTTGGGAGTTGTTTTCCAATGCTCAGAATGGCAACCTTAGGAATTAGCATTGCTATTTAGGTTGTAGGGGATGAGAGCCTTCATCCAGTTCATGGCACTCAGACATTTCAATAAGGACTGCTTATTACTTGGAGAGGCTGGAGGTAGAGTGGCAGAAGCTACTATAAGCTCTGACCTGATATTCCAACTGCCATGCCATCATTGTCCTTCCACCTTACTAAGCCAGGCCAAAATGTTTCTTTACATGAAAGTGTTTTGCTAGCACACTGGTGGTGCAGGCATAACACCATCAGACTGGTGCTATTCTAGTCTCTATCATTTTTCATCTTGGTTTGGGGGTGGGTGGTACCAGCTTCCCAGCCAAGATTAAAATTAGAGTGCCTGGCTTATAGAAAGTAGAACATCTGTGCATGTTAGAATACTACTATCACTTGAAGAAATTGTTGATGTATCCAATTTACAAAACCCTAAAAGCACTCAATTGAAAAGCCTGCTTTTACTTGAACTGCTGGCCTATACCTTAGTACCTTATAGCCTTATTGCCTTGCCCGTACAGATTTCTCTTGTCATTGAAATTCCACACATTTAGATACTAAGGGCCAGATGTAGCAAACTTTTGCGAGTCGCAAATGGCCCGAATCGCAATTTGCGACCCCCCAAAATCGGAAATGGGATGTAAAAATCCCATTTCCGAATCGCAAATTGCGACGCGCACCATTACCGACTCGCAAAAATTTCGACCCCATTTTGCGACCAGCAAATAGGAAGTCGCAATTTGCGAGTCGCAAACCATATTAAATAGCCACTCGCAAATTGTGACTAGTCGCAAAAAGCCCATTTTGCACTTCCAATTTACCACTAACTCAGAGCAGGTGGTAACCATAACAAAGGATAAAAGGGGACCAAGAAGGCACCTGGGTCACTCAAGATGGCAGAGATATATGTGATAGCAAGGAGGAGGAGAGCCCACACCGCACAACAGATGAGGAGGAGGAGCCAGAGACAGGAGAAGATATACAGAACCAGACAGACACTTTTCCAACAAACTGAGGAGAAGATATATGATAAATACAGATTCAGCAGTGCAGCAATATTAGAATTAATAGATCAACTCAATCCGCAGCTTCAACGCCAGACTGTGCGCGGCAGCGCCATCCCCACACATGTGCAAGTGCTATGCTCACTGCACCTCTTGGCCTAGGGTAGCTATCAGGGGGTCATTGCTGTGGCAGGTGGGGTATCTCAAAGTGCACTTTCACGGTTCTTCAGAGCATTCCTAGATGCCATACTCACACACATGTCCAGATACATATACCTACCCAGGAATGAGGCAGAAATCAACAGCACCATTCTACAGGATTGCCAACTTCCCGCATGTTATAGGGTGTGTAGACGGGACACATATACAAATATGCCTTCCTGCAAATCTGGAATATCTGTTCCGCAACCGGAAGTGTACCCACTCACTGAACATCCAGGTGGTATGTGACGCCCATTATGTTATAACTGACATGGTTGCCAAATTTCCAGGGAGTACACATGACTCCTACATTTTCAGGCACAGTGGGATACACCAACGCCTAGAACGTGGGGAGTTTGGAGACGGATACCTCCTAGTTATAGCTGAATACACCTTGCAGACATACACACATGTCAATGTGGAACCCATCTATGCCCAGCTAAAATTGTTCATTTTGTGCCAAACATGTGACAGTGCATATGCACTACGAACATGGATACTTACCCCGTACTTAACACCCAGCAATGAGACAGAGAGGGGATACAACAGTGCACATGGGAGGACCCGAAATATTATAGAGAGGACCTTTGGACTGTTGAAGGCAAGATTCCGATGCCTCCACAGAAGTGGAGGTGCCCTCTAGTATGCCCCAATAACAGCATTCAAGATCGTTGGCGCATGCGCTATATTGCACAACATTGCCACCAGATGTGGGCTACATCTCACCCCTGCAGACCCAGATTCGGAGGATGACGAGCAAGAGCTACCACATCGCCATCATGGGGATAGAAGCATTGCAAATCAAGGCAGACAGAGACGGGACCACATTGCAAACCAATACTTTGGAAGGTACGTGGTAACTGTCACCACACACACGAATGTCACACACAAAGAGCCCAGCTGTGAAGTGGAACAAACAAGAACTTTAATGATGTGAACCAATAAACTATTTACAAAAACTATTGATCAGGGGCTGTAAAAGTCCACCTGCTATGAGGACACATTAACCTCATGTGCCTCCATTGTATGCCAGTGCGTAGCTCACACTCTACGCCTGGGACGCCCAGCATGGCTGGTTCCTGGAGCGTCTGCAGTTCCCTGCTGTGCACTTCCACTACGCAACACCCTGGTGTCTGTGGCAGATGCACTACTTATAGTAGAGCCCTCCTCACTGTCTTGCGGCGTGTCTGCCGCGCCCCTAGCTACCTGTCGTGCCTCCATCATGTCCACTGCATGGCTTATGCGTTCCAGCCCAAGATCCACATCGCTGGCAAAGTGGCCCATGTCCATCCTGTAGGCTGACTGTGCGGCGTGACAGCCCTGTGGTATTTACAGCCAGACGGACAATGGAGGCAGCCATGCGGTCTAGCCGGTGGATTAGCTGCCGGTCATGGTGCCTTGCACCCTCTCTCTCCTTGACAAGTTCAGCCACTAGTTGTCTGATTGAGAGCGCAAGGTCACCTACATTGCTGTTCAGGTGTTGTAGCTCTGTGTGGACCTGTTGCAGCCCTGTTGTTTGATTCCTTTCCATTCGCCGCATGGCCCCTGAAATCAGTCTCATTTGCCTTGTCTGCAGGCGCTGACCATGGATGAGTGCAGCCTCGGCGGCGGAAATGGAGGCGTCCCCTACTTCTCCCTGTGACACTGTAGGGAGATTGACACGTCGCCTGCGACGCAGTGGTGGATCTGTGTCCTGTACGCTGGCACTGTGGCTGGGACCGGGTGCTGCCTCTATCTCCAGTATGGCAAATGGTGCATCTGGAGGGGACTGTGGTTGGGTGGTGCAGGTCCCTGTGGTGGCTGCTCCTGGGTCCTGTGCTGCCTGGTGGCTGACCTCTGGCCTCTGGACGGTGTGGCTGGAGGTAGTGTCTTGTGGGAGATCTGTGGGACATAGGGAACACACTGTCAGTATCTACCATCTGTTGTATGCTTCCTAATAAACTGTTGCCTATCAGCTGCCTACTTGACTACATTACCCATAGTGCACCATTCAGGTGGTTGCTACTCTGAAATGGAGCTAATTTGGTTGTGCATGCTGCTGTGTACTAGGTGGGTGGGGGTATGGCAGATATGGGTGTACATGCATGTTTCATGGTACTCACTGGTTGATGGTCCTGGCGCTGACGTGTCCAGCTCTCCTATTCCAGACACTGCCTATGTCTCCAGGGTCTCTTCCACTCTTTCCTCCAAGGGTGTGGGTGGTGGTATGGTAGATGGTCCTCCTCCAGTGCCCCTCATCTCCCGGAGGCGCTCTGCCACCCTCTCCTTGGTCCGGGAGCACAGGTCATACCACCTTTTTTTAAGTTCCTCAATGCTCCTGTGGCTCACACCCATTGAATTAACTTTGTCTTGGATTTCAGTCCAAATCCTCCTTTTCTCCAGCTCTGGCACACTGAGGGCTTCTCTCCCAAAGAGTTGATCATGGTGCTGGCAGCATTCATCTGACAGCAACTCCTG
Organism: Pleurodeles waltl; assembly: GCF_031143425.1. Lineage (NCBI taxonomy): Eukaryota > Metazoa > Chordata > Amphibia > Caudata > Salamandridae > Pleurodeles > Pleurodeles waltl. Next base: position 847,791,607 of record NC_090436.1, read on the forward strand.
TTCTTTTTCAGAAAACTTGATCGTTCTCTTTCTGGCTGATTCCTCCATTTTTGCTGCTGTTCCTCCTGTTGGCTGTTCAGCAGTTGGAAATGGGTGTGGTCCTCCCTCCTCCCAGGTGTATTAGTAAACCTCCTGGCTGTGATGTCATCATCAAGAGCCAGGAAGTGTTTTCCAGAGTGTTCTGCTGCACCTGCATGCAATTTGCTGCACAGTCGCAATTTGCGACACCCACTTGCAATTTGCGTGTTCGTTTTTAGCTAGGTCGCAAAAAGCGACCTCAAAAACAGCGGACTCACAATCTGCAGTACGACTTCATTTGCGAGTCGCAAAATGAAGTCGCTCTTTCTTGTTGGATACAATTTTGCGAGTCAGAAATTGCGAGTCGCAACGGCTGGCAATTTCCGACTCGCAATTTTTTAGCTACCTACATCTGGCCCTAAGGTCCCTGTGACACTTCACAGGTGTCTTTCTCTACATCTTTTTCTGCATGAGGAAATCAATTTATTTAGACATCCTCATTCAGTGTACCCCTTGAAAAACTGAAGGTGCAGCTTCTAGTGCACTTATTGTGCCCATTATGATGCTAACGTTTAATGTTAAATATTTTTAAATTGAGAAGATTATTCATAAATTGTGCGACTATAAATGAAGAGCACCTTTGTGTGTTCACACCATATGCATTCCATAATCCCCTTGAAAAAAACAGTTTCTCAAATCGAAGTGTCACTTCGGGCATATTTATATTTTTTGATTCAAAACTGCACTAGCACAGTTTTGCATCAAAAAGTTTAGTAACGGCTTGCGCCATTCCTCAGCGCCAGCCGGGTGCTATATTTATGGAATGGTGAAAGCTGGTGCGAAGGATGAGCTAGTATAAAAAAAAGACATTAGCCGGGTGGGGTGGTGGTATGGGAGAAGGGGGTTTGCACCGGAAAATGATGTTAGGCTGGTTAGAGGCAAAAAAATGCCTCTAACCAGCATAGTATCATTTTTTTCTGATGCAAAATCATCCATACCACATGACTCCTGACTTAGAAAAGACAGGACTCATGCCCACCAGCCCAATGGCCAGCACAGGGGACCAGTGTCCCCTTGGCATTGGACCCTGTGGCATGCAGGGGGCCCCAAGTTGGGACTTTAATAAAACAAAATACTTACCTCTAGTTACCCTACTTACCTGGGATGGGGGCCCCTCATCCTCTGGTGTCCCTCTGCTGTGGGTGGGAGTATTCCTGGGGCGTGAGGAGGGCACCTGTGGACCCATTGCATGTTGTTTGACCATGGAAATGGGTCCACAGGTACCCTAGCACCTGGTCTGACCCAGGTGTTAAATAATGGTGTAAAGTAAGCTTTGCACCATTATTTAGCCCCTCCTCCCAACCGTGCGTCATTTTAGCATGGGGGATAAATATGGGGCTATGGGTTTAGCACAATATTTTAGATGGGAACGCCTACCTTGCATCTCATTGACGTAAGGTAGGTTCACACATCAAAAAAAGGTGCAAACTCCAATATTTTGACGTTAGAAGTGTCTAACGTCAAAATATAAATATGGAGTTAGTTTTGCGCTGAATTTGCGTAAAGAAAATGACACAAATTTGGCACAAATGGAGTATAAATATGCCCCTTAGTGTTTCAAAATAATTCACACATCCTAAATAATTTCCACAGCTATAGTTAACATCTGTGCTCTTTAAATGTTAAAAGGAGTACACAATGACACAATTGAAGGTCCCAGGATCTCAGTGGGCAGCACTTGAGAGTCAAGTCTCCCTCCAGCAGAGGTCACCAGCAGCGTCAATGTCTGGTCCAAATGGAGCTGATCTGCTGGGCAGGTTCTGGAAACGCCTCTTGTATCTTAATGTGTCCCTGTAGCTTGAAAAGGCGGTCAGCTTTATGGCAGTTTGATCCAACTTAATTGTCCTGGGTACTAGAGGGAGATCAGGTCTATGTTCATTTCAGGTGTCAGACAGCAGATTCAGTCCTATTCTGATCTTCCATAGGAAGGTTCAGTGAGTGCAACATTTATAACTGGCACCAGCCCATAGTTTGAGGTGACTCCTGACACCTTCCCAACCAATAGGATAAAAGTTCCCAAGGGTTATCCTACCTACTTAGGCAGCAGTTTCTGTGCCCTACTGCAAACAATCCTACAGTGTCCCTCTCAGTCTAAAGCCAAGATGGTAAAATCCTTCTGCCCTTCAACAGAGCCTGTGTGCCCACCCGAGAGGTGCAACTAGGGAAATAAGCAACACTTCCTCTGTGGTCATTATAAACTAGTTCTGAATGCAGCTCCTCCCCTCTGTCTGTCTGGTGGAACAAATAAAATCCCTGTTCAGGTGTCAGCTAACAGTTGCCCACCACAAGGTTGGCTTCTTTGTAGGTATTCAAGTTCTTGGGCACAGCCCTGATGGCCATCCTGGCAGAGGAACAGAAACACCTCCTCAAGTCTACTACTCTGGGAGCATTTTTAAAGATCATTCTGGTTAAGTACACAGAGAGCTGCAGCTAAAGCAAACTAAGCACCAGTCTTGTGGCAGGAAAAGTAACTTTCTAAAAGTATACTTTCCATAATATGTATTAAAAATCATCATGCAATTCCTATTGCAACATCAAAAGGTATTTATTTTTCAAAATTGCAATTCCATCATGTCTTGACCATTTTTGATATTGTTAGACCTGGCAGCTCTTGGCATCGTTTCCCTGTACTTTTTGCTTCTGACCCCATATTTTTGGATCCTGTGCTGGTTTTGATTCTCTGGGCACTTCATTACTGCTAACCAGTGCTAAAGTGCAGCTGCTCTCTGTCTAAATTGTGTTGGTGATTGGTTATCTATTATTGACATATTTTATTTACTAGTAAGTCCTTAGTAAAGTGCACTAGAGGTATCCAGGGCCTATAAATCAAATGCTACTATTGGGCCTGCAGGACTGATTGTGCCACCCACATGAGTAGCCCTGTAAACATGTCTCAAACCTGCCACTGCAGTGTCTGTGTTTGCAGTTTTAAACTGCCAATTTGACCTTCCAAGTGTACCCACTTGCCAGGCCCAAACCTTCCCTTTGAAGACATACAAGTCACCCCCAAGGTAGACCGTAGGTAGCCCCACGGGCAGGATTTAGTGTATTTAAAAGGTAGGACATGTACTGATGTGTTCTATGTTTCCTGATAGTGAAATATTGCCAAATTCGGTCTTAACTATTGCAAGGCCTATCTCTCTCATAGGTTAAAATGGGGACTTCCTTTTAAGTGCAGTTTCCCATTGGGAGCCGATAGAGATTTGGAGTTTAAGGGCACTAAACTCACAATTTAAAAATACATCTTTTGGTAGAGTTGGTTTTAAGATTGTCTGTTTGAAAATGACACTTTTAGAAAGTGGGCACTTTCTTGCTTAACCATTCTGTGCCTCTGCCTGCCAGTGGAATCCACGTCTGGGTCAGACTGGCAGTTGGGCTGTTTATGAATTCCCACTAGACAGCCACACAAAGGGAGCTGGGGAGTATCCTCCATATCCTGGTGATTCTTCTGGGCCAGAGTGGGGAGGGAGGAGCTGACACACCTGAAAGGCTGTGCCTGTCCTCACACAATGCAGACTCCAACCCTCTGGAGTGTGTCTGGGGCCAGGCCTGGGAAAGACAGGATCTTGTGAACAACAGAGACTTTTCTTTGATGTTTGCCTACTTCAAAGGCAGAAATAAGTATGAGTAGATTACTTCTGGATCAAGAGGAACCTCTGCCAAGGAAAAAAGCTTGATGCTTGAGGAGGACCTGACACTCTTCTGTTGCTTTGCTGTGCTGGCCTGCCGCTTCTGCCTGAAGAGGGAAAGAACTGGACATTGCTTTGTGAAATCCTGCTTACGACATTCGTCTAAGGGCCTGGACTGAGCTTGCGCCCAGTTCTGTAGTCTCAGGGTTATCAAAGACTTTATCTGCCAGTGGTTAAGCTTTTTTGCTGGAAGTCCTGACTTGCTAAGTGGTGCCACATCCATCCCTGGGCCCTTCAAAGTGGAAGCTGGTAACCTTAGGGGGAAAATCCACATACAGCTCGGTGCACATCAGAAAAATCGACACATGCCACACCCTGCAGCTGGAGATTTTAAGCACTGCATGCCTCGCAGTTGGAGAAATGATTCAGTGCATGTTCTCACTGTGGACTCATCACACAGCTCATCGGAAATGTAAATGCATGGATCCTGGGTGTCAAAGTCTTCAACATTCACACATGGACCCAAGGCTGCGCACCTAGAATCGGCGAACGGCCTCCCTTGCAAGAAAAGAATTGACGCATGACCTCCAGTGAGTGTAAAGAGTCGACACACGGCCTCACTTGCATGTAAGGAATCAAAGCGTCACTTGCTTTCCTGAGGCACCCTTACCCTTGCAGCTTTATTTTTTATGCAGACCAGGTGCTTTGTGCTAAAAAATGCATCCATTGATTTCTATAGATTAAGACACTTTGGCCCTCATTACAACCCTGGCGGTCGGTGATAAAGCAGCGGTAAGATCGCCAACATGCAGGCGGTTAAAAAAATTGAATTACGACCATGGCGGAAACCTCCAACACAGAAAGCCACTTTAACACTCCGACTGCCACAGCGGTAGAAACAAACACCGCGGCGGTAACTGCAAACAGACAGGAGGAAGACAATGTATTGCCCACACTATTACAAGGCACCAATCCACCAGCTTTTCCGGGGCAGTACCAACGCCATCAAAAGCACAGCGGAAACAGGAATCAGGAGGGAAACCACTCACCTCTTGACACCCAATGAGGAACCAGGACGCCCTGGAGCCCGAGTTACAGGTGTTACCAATGGTGGTTTACCTCCTCTTCTACCAGGAACATCAAAGACGGCGGTGACGACCACGGTGAGTACTGCACCTAGCACACAGGGGAGGGGTGGAGGAAAAAGAGAGTGACACACACGCAACACCCCCACCCCCACCCCCAACAACACACACATAAACATATGCGGTAACATGACATTTACTCCCCGTAACCCCCTGGAAGAATGCAAGGACCAAATGAAATGATTGTAACGAGTGTAATCATCGAAAATCCAGACAGGCCAACATAACTTAAAAAAATTAGTATATACAAATATTTACAGCAAGCACATAAGTCCGTATACTGTTCCATTCAATGTCCGTGGACCAGTGGTCCCAAAAAGCATGGGCGAAGCCCACATATGACACGTTGCCTCAAAACGGAGAGAACAATCCTGGGGCATCAGGTCGGAAAAAAACAGGCACCTCAGGGGGAAGGGGAGGGGGGGCACCTCAGCCGGATGATGGGACAATGCCACAGCTCCACGAGGGGGCGCTAGGCCCACTGCTTGATCCTGGGGAGTGCAAAGCCACAGTCTCTCAAATGGGTGGTTTGCCCACTGCTTGGTCCTGGGGAGTGCAAAGTCACAGTCTCTCAAGTGGGTGGTTTGCCCACTGGTTGGTCCTGGGGAGTGCAAAGCCACAGTCTCTGGAGTGGATGCAGTCCTCCACTGGTCCTGGATGGGGCTTTGTGCCCACAGTGCTTCATCCTGCCAAGGACTAGGGTAGTGGATGCTGTTCTCCACTAGTTCTGGAGGGGGCTTGGTGCCCAGAGTGCTGCCCTGGGGTGTGGCAGTTCCCATTCCCTCACCTGGGTGTCTGAGCCACGAGATTTTCTGGGAACAGGTAGCATGATACTCTATGGAGGCAGAGACACACTCCACCCTGCGGCGACTTAGCCTGCCAGCTGCTGATACTGCCAGTGCTGGTTGTGGTGCCTCATGTAGTGTGTGCAGGGTCCAGGACATCTCCTGCAGCCTTGGATGGCAGCCCACTGGGGATGATGATGATGTCCGCTGTGGTGACACTGGCTGGGCACGTCGCAGGACAGGTGGCGGTGGCTGCGGCGGTGTCTGCGGCGGGGATGCTGGCGGTGGTGCAGGTGTCAGCACCAGGACGTCTTCTGCAGTCTCAGACGGCTGCCCACTCGGTATGATGCTGGGGACTGTAGCAGATGCAGCAGACATGCAGGTGGCGGTGCAGGTGGCGGTGGTTGTGGCGGTGGCCACTGCTGTACAGGTTGCTGTTCTGTCTTGCAGAAGGGGTGACACCAGTCCCTCGCCCGGAGGCTCCGTGCCCTGAGCTGACTTTCCTTTGGCCCTCCTCACCTTGGAAGTCGCTGCTGGGACCATGGCACTGTCCTCTTTTGTCTTGGAGGAGGCCTTGCTGGGTGGTTGGTGCGGCTTTTCCCTACGGCATGTGGGCCCCTTCTTCACCTCAGCAGGTGGCGGGATAGGCTGATCCTTGGCCTCACTAGGTGGCACATTGGCAGCCCTGATGGGTGCAGCCTTCGATGTCACTGGGCTTGCAGGGACCACATTGCTCGAGGATTTTGTGGCTGACGTGCTGCGCTGTGATCTGGACATCCTGGCCCTAGGGGAAGGACGGGGGGGGGAAGGTGTAGAGAAGAGGTCACTGCTAGCTAGGAAAAGTTTTTTAGACACACAGGGATGGGAAGATGGAAGGGGTTTGGAAGTGGAGGAAGAGGTAGTGGGTGAAGGAGGTGTACGTCTGCTGAGTTTGGGTGAAGGTGCATGGGCTGGAGGCTGTTGTGAGGTGGATGGCTGTTGAGTGGGTGTGTGCCTGTGTTTGTGTACTTTGGGAGGAGGGCTCACAGACACACTGGGAGAGGATACAGGGGATGTGTGCATGGTAGTGGGGTGGTGAATGCACATGAGCGGTGTGTGGTGATGGGTGTGCTGGTGATGGAGGTAGTGGCTGAGGATGTAGTGCATGCAGGTGTGAGTGGAGACGAGACTGGGAGGGAAGTGGAGGAAGTGGAGGAGGGGTACACAGTGGAGGCAGTGGATGTTGGTGTTTCTGCATGGGTAGGGTGCTTGTGTGAGTGCCTGTGGGATGTGTGGTGCTTATGTTTGCCAGCGCCACTTTTGTGTGTTGATGAGTGTGCATGCTGGTCTGATGGTGTGCTTGGATAGGCTGAGGTAGAGGGGATTGGGTCCGGGTAGTGGAAGTTGGGGGGGGGGGAGGCTGGACACAGGGACAGTGGCTGCCATCAGTGCTGAGGCCAGAGCCTGAAATGCTCTCTGTTGGGCCGCCACGCCAGAATGAGTGCCCTCCAGGTATGCATTTGTTCGTTGCAAATGCCTCTCGACACCCTGGATGACATTCAGAATGGTTGACTGCCCAACAGTGAGGGATCTCAGGAGGTCAATAGCATCCTCACTGAGGGAAGACTGGGACAGGGCCTGAGGTGCCTGGGGCGAAGGAGATGCCCACCCTCCTGGGTGAGCAGGCACGGGAAACACGCTGAGAGGCTTCTGGGAGGGCAGTGCTGGTGGGGGGATGGCGGCTGTACCTGTTGTTGCGGTGAGCACAGAGGTGCCCGCCAGAGCAAGTGAGCTCCCATCAGAGGAGGAGTTGCTGTGCTGGTGTCTCCTCCTGTCCCTGTCGTGGAGCTCCCCTCGCCCTCCGTCCTACTGGTGCCTTCAGACTCCATACATTCATCCTTCTGGGCCATGTGGGTTGCAGCTCCCTCCTGCTCCGGTGCCTCAGCTTGTCTGCCAGATAATGCTAATGCACACAAGGCAGGGTGACAAAACAAAAATAGGGGGAAAGACAGAGGAGACACATGGTCAATGCCAGCAACAACAGCACCGTTGGAGGACACAACACACAGGGAGCAGCCCTATGTACTAGGCCATGAAATAACTGTTTTTGGGGGACTGTGCCTAAGCCCATTTGATGCACACCTGGAACCCACAGGAGCCTAACTAGGTGTAGATGGCCACTACCACTGATGGCGTTGGAGTGCCACAGAGCCTGCCTAACAATGGACATACCCAGCAAGTTTGCCCTGGCCTAGGGGAACCCACAGCCCACTTCTCCCACCCATCACCTCATACAGCATGCAGAGTAAGCTGAATGAGACTGTACTCACCCCCTTGTGGCTGCTATGATGCCCTCAAGCGCCCATCCAACTCAGGATACGCCACCGCCAGGATCCGGTACATCAGGGGGGTCATGGTGCAACGCCCACCCCTTCCACATTGGGAGGCCATCCCCAGCTGGGCCTCCACTGTCTTCTTGCTCCAGCAGCGCAGGTCCTTCCATCTTTTGTGGCAGTGGGTGCTCCATCACTGGTAGACCCCCAGGGTCTGCAGTTCCTTGGCAATGGCACGCCAATACCCTTTTTCTGGTGGGCGCTGACCTAGAGGAAAAGTGAAGTAAGAATGGATTTAATTTCCCCGTCCGGTTCTTCTTACTCACTGGCCACAACTTCCCACCCTGGCCCAGAAACACATGCACTGACCATCCTCACATGCTGGCCACAGCCCCCCTGCACATGTATCATCCATTCACCCCACTCCAAACATTCATGTCCCATCCATCATGCTCACAGTGTACTCACATGTTTGTCTGGAGGACCGTAGAGTAGCGTGTACTGGGGAGGACCCCAGCCACCAGGTTGTCCAACTCCTCCATGGTGAAGACAGGGGCCCTTTCCCCAGACACTGTAGCCATTGTCGCTTCCAGACTCAGGTCATAGCAGCACTAGCAGTGTAGGTCCTCTCCTGTTGAAGGTCAGGTATCAAGTGAGTGAACAGATAGAAAATGGCGGTTACGTCCGCGGCGGTGCGTACCGTCACCGCCTGCATACATCGTCATTGGCTCCTGGAACCCATAGGGCACAATGCTAACCAATGCTGAATTGGGCCACGATCTTCGTCCACCTACCGCAACGCTGCACAACGCCAGTGCAGTTACCTCATTTCCCCTTGTCCCTCCTTACAGGTCAGGCACCTGCCATTTCAAGGGGCCACATGGCAGGCCACCTAACTGCATCACAGCACTTTTGGCCAGGAATACGGACAGACAGCGCCACACACCGATTACATCACAATAGTTCAAAACACCCTTGTGCAAGCTAAGTATTGTCTGACCCTCTGCTCACCCTTCTCCTCCATAGGGCACATCCGCTGGGGCAGATGATGAGATGGCATCAACCTCCGGTATACAGACCCCTGGTGGACCTGTCGACAATGGAAGACAGACACATCATTATCACCTACAGACTTGACAGTGCCACAGTCCATGAACTGTGTGCCCAATTGGAGCCAGACCTGATGTCAGCTAGCCGCCATCCCACAGGAATCCTCCCTCTAGTGCAGGTCATGTCAGTAATCCATTTCCTGGCCAGTGCGTCCTTTCAAACAACAGTGGCCATGGCATCAGGGATGTCACAGCCAATGCTCTCTAACGTGTTGTCCAGAGTGTTGTCTTCCCTGCTGAAACACATGCACAGCTACATCGTTTTCCCTCAGGTGGAGGATTTGCCAACAGTTAAAGGTGACTTCTATACCCTGGGACATATCCCTAACATCATTGGTGCCATTGATGGTACACATGTGGCATTTGTCCCACCCCGCAGGAATGAACAGGTGTAGAGAATCTGCAAAAGCTACCATTCCATGAATGTGCAGATGGTGTGTTTGGCAGACGAGTGGATCTCCCATGTGAATGCCAAATATCCTGGCTCAGTGCATGACGCTTACATTTTGAGGAATAGCAATATCCCTTACTTATGTGATGGGCCAACTCCAGAGGCACTGTGTGTGGCTAATAGGTGAGCCCAAGGTCCCCACACAGTTTGGATAGGTGTCTGGGTATGGGAGAGTCCCTAAGGGTTGGTGTGTCTCTAACAGTTGTCCCTCGATATTTTCAGGTGACTCTGGTTACCCCAACCTGTCATGGCTACTGACCCCAGTGAGGAATCCCAGGACAAGGGCAGACGAACGCTACAAATAGGCACACGGGTGAACTAGGACGATAATAGAGCGGACTTTCGGCCAGGTTCCGAAGCCTCCATCTGACAGGTGGCTCCCTATACTAGAAGAAGGTCTGCCAGATAATCGTGGCATGCTGTATGTTGCACAACCTGGCTTTGCGACGCCAGGTGCCTTTTCTGCAGGAGGATGGGCCTGATGTTGGTCTTGTAGCAGTTGTGGAGCCTGTGGACAGTGAAGAAGAGGAGGCAGAAGAAGAAGATATAGACAACCGAAACAACATCATCATGCAATACTTCCAGTGAGACACAGGTAACAGACTGGCACTGCTCCTCTCATATCATACTACTGTTGGACATTGCATGATTCTGCCTTTTTACCTCTGTGTATGGACCCTGACAGTTCACTTTGGCTTTCCATTTCACAGATCTGGGTACCACTTTCTGCCTTCTGCTATGTTTACTGCTGCCCAACAACTGTCGAACATTGGTATGTGAAAATGAACATTGACATTGCCATTCATCAGAGAGGTTGTAATAACACACTTGTGAAAGTGCAGAGTGACTCCAAACCATTTTGTGATTCAAGGGTGTTTATTTAAGTGCTATTCAGTGGAGGGGCATGTACAATGGGCTGGGGTGTGGGTGGAGGAATGTCCATGGTGGAGTCCAGTCTATTTGTATCACAGGTGCATTGTCCAAGGCGGCATAGGAGGTCGAGTTATGGCAGTTCAAGGTTGTCAGGGTGACATAGTGGGGCAGAAGGGTGACAATCAGAAGGGTCTTATTTCCTGGTAGGGGTCTTGGCAATGTTCTCTGTCTTGTGCCTGGATCTCAGGGACCGTTTGCGGGGTAGTTCTCCTTCTGCAGGGGGAGGGGTGCTGGTGGCCTGTTGTTCCTGTGACAGGACCTCCTGTCCACAAGCACCGGTGGACGTGGAGGGCTGTTCATCATTCAGGCTAGTGTTAGGGGCCGGTTGGTGTGCCACTGTCTCCCTCATGGTGTTGGCCTTGTCTGCCAGCACCCCTGCAGTGGTGGCCAGGGTGGTGTTAATGGACTTAAAGTCCTCCCTGATCCCCAGGTACTGTTTCTCCTGCTGCCGCTGGGTCTCCTGAAACTTGGTCAGAACCATGCCCATGGTCTCCTGGGAATGGTGGTATGCTCCCATGATGTCGGAGAGTGCTTGTGTAGAGTGGGTTCCCTGGGCCTGTCCTCCACCTGTCGCACAGCAGTCCTCCCAGTTTCTCTGTTGTCCTATGCCTCTGTCCCCTGAACCGTGTGCCCACTGACCCCACCTCCCTGATTGTCTTGGGTTAGTGGTGTTGCCTGGGGTCCCTGTAGTGGTGGCCACACTGCTGATTGATGTGTCCTGGGGACAGAAGGATGGGCCCGCTGGGTGGGTGCTGTGGTGGTGTTTCCTGAGGGGGGAGGTTCAGTGGTGGTTTTGGACTGTGGCAGGGGAACCGACTATCCAGAGGTCCCTGATGGGCCAGGCTGGTCATCTTGATCCAGGGGTGCAGAGCTGCTGTCGTCACTGTGGGCCTCTTCTGTGGGGGGACTGGATATGGCTGGCATCTCCTGTCCGGTGACGTTGGATAGGGGTCCTGTTGGGGTGTAAAAGCATAGTTATTGTATCTGTGTGTGCCATCTTGTGCAATGGATGAGTTACCCTCTACCCCGGAGCTTGCATTATTGCCTTGGCCCTTGTGTGATTTGTGATTTTGGGGCCTGAACGAGTCTCTCTACTGGACATGCTTTGGTGATGGGTGTCCATGCATTGGTGTTACAGGCAGGGTTTGGTTTTGGGATGTGTGGGCTGTGGTATTGGGGTATCAGTGGGGTGTTGGGGTGATGGGTGTGAGGGTAGGGGTAGGAGTTTGTGATGGCATTCAGGTAGGGTGGGGGATATAGTAGTAAAGATTTGCCTTACCAGAGTCCAGTCCTCTTGCTACTGCTGCAAGGCCCTCAGGATGCATGATTGCCAAGACTTGCTCCTCCCATGTTTTTAGTTGTGAGGGAGGGGGTCCACCGTCAGTCCTCTGTACTGCTACCTGGTGTCATGATACCACGGAACGCACCTTCCCCCGTATGTCGTTCCACCTCTTCCTGATGTCATCCTGTGTTCTTGGATGCTGTCCCACTGCATTGACCCTGTCGACAATTCTCCACCATAGCTCCATCTTCCTTGCAATGGAGGTCTGCTGCACCTGTGATCCGAATAGCTGTGGCTCTACCCGGATGATTTCCTCCACCATGACCCTGAGCTCCTCCTCAGAAAACCTGGGGTGTCTTTGAGGTGCCATAATGAGGTGTGGGTGATGTGTGAGGTGATGTTTGTTGTGCTGTGTGATGTGTTGTGTTGATGTGTGTAGATTGAGGTATGTGGATATTGTAGAAGTGATGGTGTTGTGTGCCTGTGGATGCTGGTGTTGTGTTTGCTATTCTCTCTCTCTCTCTCTGCTTCTTCCAAAAATGTAGTTGTAAGGGGTTGTGGGTAATGTGGGTGTGTGTTTATTAGTGTTGTGAGTGTGTGGTGTGTGTATGTGTATCAGGTGTGTGTATTTTGAATTGTCCAATGTGGTTGTGGTTTGTAATTGTGTGTGTGTTTTGAGCGCAGCGGTGTGTACCACCAATAGATTACCATGGTTGAATGACCGCAACGTTGATTTGTGGGTCATGATAGTGTGGGCTTATTCTTGTTGGCATGACAGTGTAGGTTTTGCTATCGCCAGTTTATCACTGACCTTTGGGGTGGCGGACTTGTGTGGGTGTCTGCATTGTGACGGATTACAAGCTGTGGGTCATAAAACCTGTAGCGGAATTCTGTCGTGACCACGGTATCTTGACGGCCGTCCACGCGGCGGTAAGCGGGATTTACCCCCAGTGTTGTAATGAGGGCCTTTTTCTTTTAAAATTCATATCTTTGCTTGTGTACCTTGGATTATTGTCTTTTTGGTATTGTTTAATTTAGATAAATATTGACTATATTTCCAAGCTAGTATGGAGGTCTTTTGTGGTGTTTTCACTGTGTTACAATGCATGTTTTGTACAAATACTTTACACATTGCCTCTAAGATAAGCCTGACTACTTCTGCCAAGCTACCAAGTGTGTGAGCAGGGGTTATCTGAGCTGTGTATTTCCCTTACCCTGACTAGAGTGAGGGTCCCTGCTTGGACAGAGTGCAAACTGACTGCCATCCAGACACCCCATTTCTAACAGATATTTAAGAACAACTGGTTGTAAACACTTTTTATGGACAGTTATATGAAAAGGACAGCCAATTGGAACAATGCATATGGAACATTTGGTGTTTGAAGAACGTAAGCAGATGTCATTTATTTTCTGTACATTCATGTTAAATTCTGTTCTTAAGAAAGAAAAGATTACAGCCAAGCTAAAACTTGCAAAACTCCATGCACAGCCGGGAACCAATGTTGGAAATGACCCTTTCTGCAATTTTACCCAATCTTTTTGTCTTTGTCCCTTAAATATTTGCTGAATTTGTTTCTGTTGGCCTTAGAACTCTGGGCTCCTTACCACTGCTATTCAGTGCTAAAGCAAATATGCCCACTCCCCTAAAACGTGGTAATATCAGTGTATCCACAATTGGCATATTTAATTTACTTGTAAGTACCTAGTAAAATCCACTATATGTGCCCAGGGCCTCACTTGAGTAGCCCTTTAACACGTCTCAGGCCTGCCACTGCAGAGCCTGTATGTGCAGTCCCACTGACATCTCAACTTTGCATTTAAAACCCCTTGCCAAGCCTTAAACTCCTCTTTTATTACACCTAGACACACTGTAAGGTAGGCCCTAAGTAGCCCATTGGGCAGGGTGCCCAAAAGCAGGGTATATACTGTTTAGTTTTTGGTGAAAAACTCCCAAATTAATTCTTCACTACTGCAAGGCATACCACAATCACAGGATTACACTGGGGATTCTGTAATACATCTACTAATAGTATTTCCCGATTGAGACCCTAATTGAGAAAGAGTAGGACTGTCTTGTTTGGTAATTATGAACTTGTGATAATAAATCCTCCCTAATGGTAGAGAGGTATGCACTTTAGCACTGGTCAGCAGTGGTAAAGCGCCCAGGACTGACAATCAAAGCCAGTAAGTGTCAGATTGCACAGGGTTCCGTGGTGTATTTGGGGCACCTCATAGGTGATGGCAAAGTGCAGCCCCTCCAGGCCAAGATTGAAACAATCATGGCTTGGCAACCATCTAAAACCAAAACTAAAGTGGGAGCCTTCCTGGCTTCACTGGTTACTACAGAAGTTTTATTAAGGGATATGGCACCACTGTGCCCCCTTTAATTGCCTGTTACAGGGCCTGGAGCACATCTTTGAGGTGAAGCAGTTGTTCCTCTCAGCTGGTGCTGTAGACAGCAACGTTGTCTATGTAGTCAGCACAGAACGCCTCTTTACCAGCCAGAACCATGTTAATTAACTATTTGAAGGTATCAGGGGTATTCTTCTAGCCAAAGAACATCACCCAGAATTGGTAATGTCCCTCAGCGGTTGAGAAGGCTGACCTCTTTTTTGCCCCCTCATTCATGGTGATCTGCCAGTACCCTGATGTCAATTCAAAGGTACTGATGATCTTGGTAGCACCTAGCCTGTCAATGAGTTCATCAGCTCTGAGGACAGGGTGTGCGTCAGTCGTGGTGGCAAAACTGAGGCCTCGGCAGTCCACACAGAACCGAAGTTCTGGTTGGGATTCAGGTGGGGTAGCCTTTGGTTCCAATACCACTGGCCTGGACCAGGGACTGTTAGAGGTTTCAATCCCCCCTAATGCTAGCATCTTTGCAACCTTCTCCTTGATACTGGCTTTCATCCTATCTGGCAACCTGTAAATTTTGAGTCCAGTGGTAAGGAAGAACAGTTAGGCGAACTGTCTCAGCAACTGGTAGCAGTCACACCTCTGCTCTGGGGTCAGGAAGTCAGAGAGGTTGATACCGTACACTGACCCATCAATTTCCTGTGCATAGAGGAGGTCAAGAAGAGGTTCATTCTCCTCTTCCACACCCTCCTCTGTCACAAGAAGCATGCTGACTTCAAATCTCTCAAAGCGAGGCTTGAGTCTGTTTACATGGAGCACCCTTAAGGGTTTCTAGGGGTCTGGAGGTCCAGTAAGTAAGTGGCCTCCCCCTTATGCTCCTTTATTTCAAATGAGCCTGTCCAAAGATCCTGGAGAGCTCTGGGCTCTACTGGTCCCATGAGCCATTCTTTTTTGCCAGGTTGAAACTCTACTGAAGTGGCCTTCTGTTCATACCAGTGTTTCATTACCTCTTCGCCGGCCTCAAGATTGCTCTTGGCCTTTTTCCAAAAGTGGTTCATCTGGTTGCGGAGGGACAACATGTAGCTGACCACATCCTGGGGGGAGGGTCCAGGGAGCTTTCTCCCACTCCTCCTTGACAATGCTTAGAGGTCCCCTAACAGGGTAGCCATAGAGGAGTTCAAAGGGACTGAACCCTACTCCCTTCTGTGGCATCTCACCTCTCTGTAGACAAAGAGAAGGCAATGCAAGAGGATGTCCCAATTAAGCCTCATGGCCTTGGGGCTATGCGTTTAGCACAATATTTTAGATGAGAACGCCTACCTTACATCTCATTGACGTAAGGTAGGTTCACACATCAAAAAATGGTGCAAACTCCAATATTTTGACGTTAGAAGTGTCTAACGTCAAAATATAAATATGGAGTTAGGTTTGCGCTGAATTTGCGTAAAGAAAATGACACAAATTTGGCACAAATGGAGTATAAATATGCCCCTCAGTGTTTGCAAAATAATTCACACATCCTAAATAATTTCCACAGCTATAGTTAACATCTGTGCTCTTTAAGGCCCATATTTATACTTTTTGACGCTAAACTGCGCTAACGCAGTTTAGCGTCAAAAAATTTAGCGCCGTCTAACGCCATTCCGAAGCGCCATGCGGGCGCCGTATTTATGGAATGGCGTTAGCCGGCGCAAGCAGACCGGCGCTGCCTGGTGTGCGTGGAAAAAAAACACGTAGACCAGGCAGCGCCGGCGTAGGGGGAAAATGGCGCTAGGGCGTCTTAAAATGGCGCAAGTCGGGTTGACGCTAAAAAATCGTCTTAACCCGATTAGCGCCATTTTTTCGACGCCCAGACACCATTTAAATGACTCCTGTCTTAGTAAAGACAGGAGTCATGCCCCCTTGCCCAATGGCCATGCCCAGGGGACTTATGTCCCCTGGGCATGGTCATTGGGCATAGTGGCATGTAGGGGGGCACAAATAAGGCCCCCCTATGCCACCCAAAAAAAATTGAAAAATAACAAAAATTATACTTACGTGAACTTACCTGAATGTCCCTGGGGTGGGTCCCTCCATCCTTGGGTGTCCTCCTGGGGTGGGCAGGGGTGGCAGGGGGGGTCCCTGGGGGCAGGGGAGGGCACCTGTGGGCTCATTTTGAGCCCACAGGCCCCTTAACGCCTACCCTGACCCAGGCGTTAAAATGTGGCGCAAATGCGGGGTTTTTTGACCCGCCACCTCCCGGGCGTGATTTTTGCCCGGGAGTATAAATACGACGCATTTGCGTCGCCGTCATTTTTTTAGACGGGAACGCCTTCCTTGCATCTCATTAACGCAAGGAAGGCGTTCACGCTAAAAAAAAAATGACGCTCTTTGCCAATACTTTGGCGCTAGACGCGTCTAACGCCAAAGTATAAATATGGCGTTAGTTTTGCGCCGAATTTGCGTCGAAAAAAGCGACGCAAATTCGGCGCAAACGGAGTATAAATACGGGCCTAAATGTTAAAAGGAGTACACAATGACACTATTGAAGGTCCCAGGATCTCAGTGGGCAGCACTTGAGAGTCAAGTCTCCCGCCAGCAGAGGTCACCAGCAGCGTCAATGTCTGGTCCAAATGGAGCTGATCTGCTGGGCAGGTTCTGGAAACGCCTCTTGTAGCTTAATGTGTCCCTGTAGCTTGAAAAGGCGGTCAGCTTTATGGCAGTTTGATCCAACTTCATTGTCCTGGGAACTAGAGGGAGATCAGGTCTATGTTCATTTCAGGTGTCAGACAGCAGATTCAGTCCTATTCTGATCTTCCATAGGAAGGTTCAGTGAGTGCAACATTTATAACTGGCACCAGCCCATAGTTTGAGGTGACTCCTTCCCAACCAATGGGATAAAAGTTCCCAAGGGTTATCCTACCTACTTAGGCAGCAGTTTCTGTGCCCTACTGCAAACAATCCTACAGTGTCCCTCTCAGTCTAAAGCCAAGATGGTAAAATCCTTCCGCCCTTCAACAGAGCCTGTGTGCCCACCCGAGAGGTGCAACTAAGGAAATAAGCAACACTTCCTCTGTGGTCATTATAAACTAGTTCTGAATGCAGCTCCTCCCCTCTGTCTGTCTGGTGGAACAAATAAAATCCCTGTTCAGGTGTCAGCTAACAGTTGCCCACCACAAGGTTGGCTTCTTTGTAGGTATTCCAGTTCTTGGGCACATCCCTGATGGCCATCCTGGCAGAGGAACAGAAACACCTCCTCAAGCCTAAGCCCTTTGTCTCCTACTCTGGGAGCATTTTTAAAGATCATTCTGGTTAAGTACACAGAGAGCTGCAGCTAGATGCTAAAGCAAACTAAGCACCAGTCTTGTGGCAGGAAAAGTAACTTTCTAAAAGTATACTTTCCATAATATGTATTAAAAATCATCATGCAATTCCTATTGCAACATCAAAAGGTATTTATTTTTCAAAAGTGCAATTCCATCATGTCTTGACCATTTTTGATATTGTTAGACCTGGCAGCTCTTGGCATCGTTTCCCTGTACTTTTTGCTTCTGACCCCCTATTTTTGGATCCTGTGCTGGTTTTGATTCTCTGGGCACTTCATTACTGCTAACCAGTGCTAAAGTGCAAGTGCTCTCTGTCTAAATTGTAGTGGTGATTGGTTATCTATTATTGACATATTTGATTTACTAGTAAGTCCTTAGTAAAGTGCACTAGAGGTGTCCAGGGCCTATAAATCAAATGCTACCAGTGGGCCTGCAGGACTGATTGTGCCACCCACATGAGTAGCCCTGTAAACATGTTTCAAACCTGCCACTGCAGTGTCTGTGTTTGCAGTTTTAAACTGCCAATTTGACCTTCCAAGTGTACCCACTTGCCAGGCCCAAACCTTCCCTTTGAAGACATACAAGTCACCCCCAAGGTAGACCGTAGGTAGCCCCACGGGCAGGATTCAGTGTATTTAAAAGGTAGGACATGTACTGATGTGTTCTATGTTTCCTGATAGTGAAATACTGCCAAATTCGGTCTTCACTATTGCAAGGCCTATCTCTCTGATAGGTTAAAATGGGGACTTCCTTTTAAGTGCAGTTTACCATTGGGAGCAGATAGAGATTTGGAGTTTAAGGGCTCTAAACTCACAATTTAAAAATACATCTTTTGGTAGAGTTGGTTTTTAGATTGTCTGTTTGAAAATGACACTTTTAGAAAGTGGGCACTTTCTTGCTTAACCATTCTGTGCCTCTGCCTGCCAGTGGAATCCACGTCTGGGTCAGACTGGCAGTTGGGCTGTTTGTGAATTCCCACTAGACAGTCACACAAAGGGAGCTGGGGAGTATCCTCCATATCCTGGTGATTCTTCTGGGCCAGAGTGGGGAGGGAGGAGCTGACACACCTGAAAGGATGTGCCTGTCCTCACACAATGCAGACTCCAACCCTCTGGAGTGTGTCTGGGGCCAGGCCTGGGAAAGACAGGATCTTGTGAACAACAGAGACTTTTCTTTGATGTTTGCCTACTTCAAAGGCAGAAATAAGTATAAGTAGATTACTTCTGGATCAAGAGGAACCTCTGCCAAGGAGAAAAGCTTGATGCTTGAGGAGGACCTGACACTCTTCTGTTGCTTTGCTGTGCTGGCCTGCTGCTTCTGCCTGAAGAGGGAAAGAACTGGACATTGCTTTGTGAAATCCTGCTTACGAGATTCGTCTAAGGGCCTGGTCTGAGCTTGCGCCCAGTTCTGTATTCTCAGGGTTATCAAAGACTTTATCTGCCAGTGGTTAAGCTTTTTTGCTGGAAGTCCTGACTTGCTAAGTGGTGCCACATCCATCCCTTGTCCCTTCAAAGTGGAAGCTGGTAACCTTAGGGGGAAAATCGACATACAGCTTGGTGCGCATCAGAAAAATCGACACATGCCACACCCTGCAGCTGGAGATTTTAAGCACTGCATGCCTCGCAGTTGGAGTAATGATCAACGCATGTTCTCACTGTGGACTCATCACACAGCTCATCGGAAATGTAAATGCATGGATCCTGGGTGTCAAAGTCTTCAACATCCACACATGGACCCAAGGCTGCGCACCTAGAATCGGCGAACGGCCTCCCTTGCGAGAAAAGAATTGACGCATGACCTCCAGTGAGAGTAAAGAGTCGACACACGGCCTCACTTGCATATAAGGAATCAAAGCGTCACTTGCTTTTCTGAGGCACCCTTACCCTTGCAGCTTTATTTTTGATGCAGACCAGGTGCTTTGTGCTAAAAAATGCATCCATTGATTTCTATAGATTAAGACACTTTGGCCCTCATTACAACCCTGGCGGTCGGTGATAAAGCAGCGGTAAGACCGCCAACAGGCAGGCGGTTAAAAAAATGGAATTACGACCATGGCGGATACCTCCAACACAGAAAGCCACTTTAACACTCCGACCGCCACAGCGGTAGAAACAAACACCGCGGCGGTAACTGCAAACAGACAGGAGGAAGACAATGTATTGCCCACACTATTACAAGGCACCAATCCACCAGCTTTTCCGGGGCAGTACCAACGCCATCAAAAGCACAGCGGAAACAGGAATCGGGAGGGAAACCACTCACCTCTTGACACCCAATGAGGAACCAGGACGCCATGGAGCCCGAGTTACAGGTGTTACCAATGGTGGTTTACCTCCTCTTCTACCAGGAACATCAAAGACGGCGGTGACGACCACGGTGAGTACTGCACCTAGCCCACAGGGTGGTCCTAGGGCTGTTTTAGGGTCCAATGAACTAATGTTGTTGATGCCCACCCTTTCAAAGGGAGTGCCAACAACGGGAAGTGGGATCAGGGGAGCCTTCAGCTTTTTCCTTGACTTCCCACTGGCCTGGCAGGTGGAACAGGACCTGCAGAACGTATCTGAGGTCCTCTTTATTTGGGGCCAATAGATGTGGGTGACAAGCCTAGCAAAGGTCTTTTCTTGTCCTAAATGTCCTGCCAAGGGTATATCATGAGCCGAACCCAGTAGGAAGGCTTGGTAACACTGGGGGACCACCAGCACATGCGCTACCCCAGTGTCCGGGACTTAGGTTCACTATGTAGGAGATCATTCTCCCAGTAAATCCAGTGATTCTGCAGAGGCTTCACCTGCTGCGTGGCTGAGACCTGTCGCACCCATGGCCTCAAGAGTGGGAGACTCTCTCTACACTTTGTAGAATTCCTCCCTGATGAGCTCACCCTCAACTTACCAGCCAGCAAGCTCAGGTATGTCACCAAGGGAGGCAATGTTCTCCCTGGATGGCTCAGTGGCCTCCTCCTCAGGGGCCCCATCAACCTCCACCACAGGAACTGCTGGAAACAGTTTCCTATATGCCTAATCCCTCTCCTTGGGAGCTGTTTGGCCAGTGTTCCAGGCTTCAGATGCCCTTGACTCCACTCCCGGCCAGCCATGGACTGTGTGGATATGCAGACCCACTCAGCCAATCCCATAATCACCAAGTGAAACCTGAGCTCTACCTCCTCCAGGTAGTGTGCTCCAGGTCATTGTCTAACAGACAATTTACAGGCATGACAGGACTCACAGCTACTTTTAGGATACCAAAGATCCCCTGAAAACATAGAAGAGGGACCTGGGAGATTAATGGTCCAGTGCACAGTCTCCCATATGCAGTAGTAAGAAAAGAAGGGTGCACTGTTCCAAATAATAACTAACTGGGACTATTTTCTACAGGATCGAGAACCCTCAAGCATCACATTTGATGTAAGATTTCATCATTGGGATAGCTCCTCGTTAGGCCTGTGCTGCAATGCCTAACGGGCTCCACTGAGGGGGCTCTTAACCGTATATGCTCTACTGATAGTTAGAGATAATAATCAGTCTGGAAGGGTATCAAAGATTACCCAAGCAATATAGGATAGAAAACAAAAGTAAAATTGGTTATCCGTCTACACTCGATAATCATGGTTTTAATCAATACAACTGTGACGGAGACCAAAGTTAAAAACAAAAGGGGGAGTAAAACTGAGTTATAATGCTCATCTACTCTTACACAAAATATAGGTTTGAGAAAAAACCCTAAAGTGGCTTCTCAAAAAAGGGGTCTACATGTTTCGCGTCTGGTGGTCCGTACGGATCCCTCGACGCTTCATCAGGACCATAAAAACTTCTCCAAAAAATCAAAAATCCAATTAGGAACAAAAATTAATCAAGGAAAAACACACAGTCACTTACTGTGAAGTTGTTTATGTCAGTCAAAGTCGCCCATCCCCGGTCTGTGGATAAAATATCAGTAACCGGAACAAACAATTTCTGTTAGTGGTCTGTAGGGCATCTAGCACCTACCCTACTGACAAAAGTCCCCGTGTCGGCTACTGATATTTGATTCCCATGGGGCTCTATCCACAGATCGGGGATGGACGACCAGATGCGAAACATGTAGACCCCTTTTTTGAGAAGCCACTTTGGGGTTTTTTCTCAAACCTATATTTTGTGTAAGAGTAGATGAGCATTATAACTCAGTTTTACTCCCCCTTTTGTTTTTAACTTTGGTCTCCGTCACAGTAGTGTTGATTAAAACCATGATTATCGAGTGTAGACGGATAACCAATTTTACTTTTGTTTTCTCTCCTATATTGCTTGGGTAATCTTTGATACCCTTCCAGACTGATTATTATCTCTAACTATCAGTAGAGCATATACGTTTAAGAGCCCCCTCAGTGGAGCCCGTTAGGCATTGCAGCACCGGCCTAACGAGGAGCTCTCCCAATGATGAAATCTTACATCCAATGTGATGCTTGAGGGTTCTCGCTCCTGTAGAAAATAGTCCCAGTTAGTTATTATTTGGAACAGTGCACCCTTCTTTTCTTACTACCAAAGATCCCCTACACTCAAAGGGAACCAGAGCGACTGATAGATGTCTCTCTCGATTGTCAGCGACTATGACTTGGTGGAATGTGTGTGGTAGGAAGTGCTCTGCTGACACCAGCTGTCACTTCACAGTTATCATGCTGGCTCATGTGTCAACCAGAGCCTCCACCCATTGTCTATTAATGGTGACCCACTGCCTATACTTATAAGTATGCAGAGGAATGTGGACGTTTGACACCATATCTGCATCCCCAAGGGACACTAAGGTTACCTCTATCTGTTCACTAAAACTAACTAGGAATACCTCCTCCCTGAGCACTACACTAGCCAACCAAGGTGTCTGCCCTCCAGTGTGGGGGTTGTGACCTCTTTGGACATTTAGAGTCACCCTTAGAGTGAACATACTTGGAGCACTCTGTGCATTGAGGTACAAACCTCCCTGTCTTGTGATCAAAGAACCCTTTCTTCCTAGTCATGGACACACACTATTCCCTTGGTAATTATTTTGAGGGCCTTTAGAGAACTCCGTATCTTGAGTTTTTCTCCCCCCCCCTCTTTCTTCTGTTGGGAACCCTGACCCCCTTTGTGGGTGTCCCTCCAGATACCATTTTGGACACTTTGGTGCTAGCCCAGAGGTCTGCCCCCTCAGCAAGCTTCCTGGGAACAGTCAGCTTACTGTCAACTAGATGCTGGCACAACTCTGTAAAATAGATACCGAGCATGTGCTCTCTCAGGATTAAATTGTACAACCCAGCACAATCACTGACTTTTCTGCCTGATGCCAAGCCATTCAGTGCCTTACTGGAGTAATCAATGAAGTCTACCCAGGATTTGGTGGGAGCTTGTTATTGTCCTTTAATCTTTGGTGATACTTCTCAGGATTCTCACAGGTCAGCCCAAATTGTTCAATCAAAATGACTTTCATGGTAGTGTACTTGTTTTGGTCCCCAATCTCTGATGTCAGAAGTGTGTCCTTCCCAAGTGTATGCATGTTTTTCCACAGACCCTCTTAGGCACAGGTCAACAGTGGTAAAGGGTACAGAGTCCTAAAACCAGCAAAAACAGGGTCAGAAAATGGAGAGAGGGAGGCTGTCAGGTCTAACACCATTTATATCCAAGCTTTTGAACACTGAGGTAGAATCTCTGAAGTTATACTTATTTGGCAATGGTGCTCACATTCCTAGAGTCCAACATTACCTGTATATGGATACATAATTGTTAATGCATTTGGCTAGTGTGGTGTTCTTTTTCACTATTGCACATTTCTTTCAAACAAAATTCTGATATCTTTGTACAAACTTTTCACAGGGGTAGCTTATATAAACATTCGAAATGACGCAAGCCTGCAATGTAATACCAAGACATATTGTTTAATTCTCAAGAAATGATTTGAACCATACTTCCCTTTGGGAAGTTAGGTATACGTTTTAAAGCAGCACTTTCAACAGGCTCCCAGATGTTAAGAACATCCAAGAAAAGGATCCTGAAATCTGGCTAGGGTGGACAGGATAGAGAGATTACTAACCACACACTGATACAAAATTAACTTTAATGAATCCGAAATTGCTTATCTAAATGTGATTTGTCTTGCACATGAACTATCCAGGGAGGGTACAGGCATGGCACCAGACTTTCTTCCAAAGTGTTCTATTTTACATCATTCAGCGTTAATAAATGTATAAGCCCTGATGGGATTTCTTATCTATGGGAGCACTTACTTGCCTTTGTAAGGCCTAATTTCTCCTATATTCTCAGAAAAGCACTGGACAGAAAAACACACAGCATTTTTTCGTGGACTGCTAGCAGACATGTTACAGACTAAGGACCGAATTTATTTTTTGGTTACAACAGAGTTCCCTTCCCGGCAACATAGTGGTCACGTAGGGACTACACAGACTTTGGCTTGAGCATGCAGTCATGCAAGTTTCTGCAACACACTGCCTTTAAGATGGTGTGCTGCATTACAGGAAGCGGCTTTTCATAGTTCTTTCTGATGTGGCTTAACTTTTTACAGTTTTTGCATCTTCAGGCATCCTTAGTTGTCCAGTTGTGGTCGAACCGCATCAGTTTATCTTTTTCAGTGGCACTTGTGAGAAAGCTTCTTCCATGTTAGCCCTGCAAATAAACAATAGAAACAAGCTAAACTACTGTATATGCACATGGATGGGTAACACACTTGGGCACTTATATTTGTTAAATAAATGTATCTGATTTTTTCTGCTTTTCACAAACTCTTGCAGTTGAGAAACCTATAAAGAGAAAAAGAGATATTTACTTTATTGACATATATCATTGAGGTGACATTGTCTAGCGTTCTATTGTCGCTTAGGCTCTCATTATTCTAATGAGACTACTGGATTTTGAGCAGCAAGATCATCCACATTGTGGGAGACTGAGTCTGGTCCACTGTGGGTGACACCTGTCACTCTAAATCCGGGTTTTGCTCAGGCTAACTAGCAGTGCCTCATCTCTACCAGATGATAGGGATGATTGGGCAGCCGAGCGCATGACATATTAGGCTTCTCAGGGAAGTCGTGGTCACTCAGGTCGCATCCTGTTCTCTCAGTCACACTTCGGTCGCATCTATAAATGACAATAACAAGCAGTATAAGTTTTAATAACTGATTTAATAAAACAACTGCATTTTAGATAGCAAAGCATGAGCTGCAATAACCAGGACGACACAACATGACAATATTAATATGGTAACGAGGAGATGGAAGCATCAGAATAACGCTATCATATTGTCACTAGGAGTTATGGACTATTTCCTATCTAAATCATAATCTGAGCACAGCATGTTAAGCACTAATTCTGCCTTTCAGGTTCCCCCGGGAGGAAATCAACCCTCATACCTGAGCAAAGGCCTGTAGTCTGCGTTAGCATCTGCAGCAAAGCATTCAGCATCAGCATACAGTTGTGGTTCCCTGGATGGAATCTCCCTCTTAACGTGTAATGGGACTAGGAAGTGTTTTTATAATAACACAGCTGATGTTCTAAGAAAATGTCCCTACATAAGGATGTGTATTTTCTATGACTGTTGGAGACTAAACTTCTACCACGTTCACCGGCAATGTATCAAACTGTAGCCTTGACTGAAGCACAAAGTGATCAAGAATGTCTTGTTTAAGAACACAGTGCTGGGCTAAGCAAAACAGTTAGATAGATAAAAATAAAACAAGACCGTAAAACTGGTTATTGTAAAAATAACCATGCAAAGCCGAATAAAATATATTTAGGTCAAAGTGCACAGCGGCCTAGTGTGTTAAACTAACGTACATGGAGCTATAACTAAAATGGCTATACAACACTATGAATTGTAATATTGCTTGCCTGTTTTGTTTTGCTTATTACCAGTAGGTTGGATATCTACCTGAAAGTAGAGAAAGTGTGGGAATTATATGTGTTTCCTTAAGGTGACACATAATGGATCTAAAAACTGTTTCATTACTCACCTGCTTTCTTGTGGTCTGGTGACTTGTTTTCAGTGAACCTGAAAGGAAAATAACTTTTCTTTAGTTCTATTCATGCATCAGAGTGAAAGCGTTGCATTCACATTTATGTTGCGATTCTAAATTGTTTGATATTTATTTTCTATTCTTTGTTGGATTACTTGAGAAGTGAGACATACAGATTGAATATCTTATGAAGTACAATTGTTTCAAATACATTTATGTTTATTTACTGAAGCATTAAGATATCTGCAATTGTCCTTTTAGAGTTTTCTCCCCTCAGGTTATCTGCAGAAGAATTATAGGTGGGTTTCGACACAATATGTCAAATTGATTATCAGGTATTTCAATATGAGAAGTTTCATTTTCTTTTCTTTCAGTCTTCAGTAGTGTACACCTCGTATCATCTGGCATAGTCTTAGAAATACAGAGGAGGGGACACAAGGTATTTGGGTTTTTAGTAATATTAAAGATTCCCAACTCTTATGAATCCCGTGACCTGACTCTTGTCATTTACTTTTTTCAGAAATAGAACTGGTACAAGGAAGCTCAGAATACCTGAGTATCTGCCCTGTGACATTACCAGACTCTTCGCCCCGTTCTTCCCCTGAGGTCAATCTAGACTTTGACAGTGTTGGGTCTTGGTTGGCTTACAGGAAGCTGGGAATTCACATCAGGGTCCATTTCACTCCTGCAAAAAAGATTCAGGTGAGAGCCTGCCAGGTCAGACCACTCAATCTATATGCGAGCAGATCTTCAGTTTGGCCATGACATAGAATACTCCATCTCTGCCATGGCCGAATTAGAAAATGGCTACAGATCAACTTGCCAAATTTGGATGAGAGGACATGTAGCCTTTTTTACTCTCTTTGCTGGTGATGAAGGACAATAAAATTGCAATAATGCTCCCCTCAAATAGAAAAAAACTCCCATGGCAAAAGAAGCATTCCCTTTTTTTTAATTCAAAAAGAAAATCCAGTTTCAGGATTTTCTTTTTGTAAAGGAAGAAAATACTCTTTGCCACAAGACTGTGTCCCTCCCCCTGATGCAGCTCTGCAGCACACTGTGCATTTATAAATGACCACCATTATGGTGGTCTTTTATAAATTAGGCAGGCTGCCCTTTCATTGTGAGATCTTCCCATGACGGAAAAGTTGAACTTCCGCTCTGAAATAATTCAGGGTCTATGTATTGACAGACTATGGCTCACATAGGTACTTGGAGTTCTTCCCATTTTTTCATGCTGTACATGTGTGGTTTATAATGAAGGGCAGACAACTCCTATTGCTTACAAATTACATTTGTATTTCACAGATGAAGGACACTGTGATCCTGTAGAGAAAAGTCCTATTGCAGCACAGAAGGCCATAGTGAAAGAATACACTTTGGTGCAGGAGAAACTAATTATTATAGTCTATCCTAACCCTAGACTAGAAGCGATGACAAAAGCAAGACTACCTAGTGCGTCCACCCTACACCTGTGTTGGGTGCAGTGGACTGCTTTGTTAAATGAAGTTGATACAAAATTTGATCTCCCCCTTCCATAAGCAATAAGTCTTAAAATATGCAGAAAATGTCCTGCAAACTCCTTATGTTTTACCTATATATGAGAACCAGAATGTGTTCTACACGGATAACTCTTCATAGCCTGTGATTGGAACTAAATGAAAATACTCCACAGCTGCCCTCTAGTGAAGGAAAGTTTTGAAGATAGTGACTTCAATCCTCTTCACATGCACACTAAAACCATATGTAATTGTAGGACAAAGCCCTACTTAATCAATTCACATGCTAATAGCATCAGATTCATCCTTCTGTGTGCAAGGTTCATTACCAACTATAGGGAAATGTGTCTGTCCTACAGGATAGGCTTCCATTAGAATATATATTGCATACCATGGCCCATATAGATAAAGGAATTCATGCGAAAGGGAACTGTGCTGCAGATTTGGCTGCAAAGTCAGTAGTGCATACCTTTAAGTTAGCTACAGTAACTCAATTTCAAGCCAATATCATTAAAGATATTTTGTAAGTGAGTCAAGCAACGTAAAAAGGAGAGAAGCTTCCTCTTCTTCACCTCTTTACTTCTAGATACTTCTACACCCTTTTTTAAGATAACAATCCAAAGGTGTCCATACCCAGAGTGAGAAATAGGCATTTTTCAAATAAAAAGTTACATTAGATCTAATTAAGGTAGTTCATGAGGAGGTAGCCTCTGGCCATGCTGGTATAAGTAACACAGTAGCAATGCTCCAGCAACAATACTAGTGTTCATAGCTACCTCAACAAACTAAATATTATATACATTATTGTAACATCTGCCAACAAACAAAGCACTCTACTGTTCTAATACGAGTAGAAGGTCTTCTTACTATCTCTGATCACTCATTTGGAATAATTTTCTCTGATAATATTGTGCAAATAAGAGTAGTAAATGGATATCAATTTATACTGGTTGCTGTTGATCCCTGCTACAGATTCCTGTGGCTTTGGTCATGAAGAAATGCAGATGCTCGAGTGATCATGAAAGACATGAAGTTCCTGGTAGCATCAGGAGCAGTTCATACATTTCATTCAGACAATGATTGTGCGTTCGGCATTAGCTTATTACAGATTATGGGGGTCATTACAACATTGGCGGCAAAAGCCGCTTACCGCTGTGCAGAAGACCGCCAACACACTGCTGCGGCCGTGGAATTCCACCACAGCTTTTATGACCCACATCTCGAAATCCGACAAAATCCAGACACCCACACAAGTCCGCCACACCAAAGGTCAGTAATAAACTGGTGAAAACAAAACTTCCACCGCCACGCCAACAGAAATACGCCCATGCTATCACGACCCACGAATCCACGCGGCGGTCTTTCAACCACGGTATTCCATTGGCGGTACACACCACCACGCTCAAAATACACACACTCTTACAAAACACCGCCACATTGGACAATTCCAAATACACACACCTGATACACATACACACACCACCCCCACACACTCAATACAATATAAAACACACACCCTCCTCACCCACAAACCCCTACTACCAAAAATTTCCGAAAGAAGGCCAGAGAGAGACACCACCATCCACAAACTAGCAGCCACAGGCACTCAACACCATCACCCACACAACTTCCACACACAAAACACCACACACCACTAGATATCACCACACTTATCACCACACACACCACACCACACATCACCCACACCACCCCATGGCACAGCAAAGACACCCCAGGTTCTCGGAGGAGGAGCTCAGGGTCATGGTGGAGGAAATCCTCCGGGTAGAGCCACAGCTATTTGGATCACAGGTGCAGCACACCTCCATAGCTAGGAAGATGGAGCTATGGCGAAGAATAGTCGACAGGGTCAACGCAGTGGGACAGCACCCAAGAAATAGGGACGACATCAGGAAGAGGTGGAACGACCTACGGGGGAAGGTGCGTTCCATGGTCTCAAAACACCACCTGGCGGTACAGCGGACCCCCACCTCCTCACCCACAATTAACAACATGGGAGGAGCAGGTCTTGGCGATTCTGCATCCTGAGGGCCTCGCAGGAGTCGGTGGAGGAATGGACTCTGGTAAGTCAAAGCTTTAACTACCATATCCCCCACCCTACCTGCATGCTATCACAGACCCCCACCCTCGCCCCCTCCCCTATCACTCCAACTCCTCACAAATGTACTAATAACACAAACCACACATCCCAACACTAAGCCCTGCATGACACAACAAAGCATGGACACCCATCACTAAAGCATGCCCACTGCACATACCCATAACACCTCCCTCAACCATCATCACACAAGCCCCCACACAGGAATGCTAGCACTGGGTTACTCGGTCACCCACCCATTGCACACCATGATACACACAGATGCAATAATCATGCTTTTACACCCCTGCAGGACCACTACCCAACGTCACCAGACAGGAGGGTCCAGACATCTCCACCCCACCCACAGAAGAGGCCCACAGTGATGACAGCAGCTCTGTCCAACTGGATCCAGATGACCAGCCCGGACCATCGTGGGCCTCGGGACAGTCGTTCCCCTCACACAGGCACAGCCCAACACTGACCTTCCACCCTCTGGTAACACCAGCACAGCACCCACCCAGCGGGCCCATTCCTCCGTCCCCAGGACATGTCAGTCAGCTGTGTGTCCACCACTACAGGGAACCCAGGATAACCCACCACCCCAACAACAACAGGGACCTGGGGGCAGTGGCAGTGGGCACACGGTCCAGGGGACGGAGGCACAGGAACACAGGGGAACTGGGAGGGCTGCCGTGCGACAGGGGGCAGACAGGCCAAGGGAACCCACTCTCCACGAGGCCCTCTCTTCCATCATGGGAGCATACCACCACTCCCAGGAGACGATGGCAACGGTCCTGGCCAAGTTTCAGGAGACCCAGTGCATGCAGGAGGAACAGTATTTGGGCTTCAGGGAGGAACTCAGAACCATCAGCTCCACCCTGGGCACCATCGTAGGGGTGCTGAAGGAAATACTTAACACCAGGAGGGACACTGTGGCACTACAAGGGGCCCCTGGCACTAGGCTGGACGATGAACTGCCCACCACCTCCGCCGGTGCTAGTGGACAGGAGGCACTGCCACAGGACCACCACACCAGCACCCCCCCCTGCAGACGGAGAACCACCCCGCAAGCGGTCCCTGACATCCAGGAACAAGACAGAGCACGATTCCAAGACCCCCGCCAAGAAATGAGACCACCCTGATTGTCAAACCACTGTCCCACTTTGTAATCCTGTCCATATTGGAACTGACCCAGCTCCACTTCCTATGCCCATATGGGCAATGCACCTGTGAGACTAATAGACTGGACTCAGCCATGGACATTCCTCCACCATCACCCCTCACCATTTTACAACCCCTTCCAATAATGAGCACTTCAATAAACACCCTAGAAGCACAAAACAATCTGGAGTCAGTCTGTGATTTTGAAAATGTGTATTAGCAATGACAGTGACAAAATGCTTTTTCAAATGTAATGTCAACATACCTATGTCACACATCTCAAGTCCATGAGGAATCTAAGCAGATGACACACATTGGAAACCACACCTGTGAAACCGTAAGGGAAATGTACAACTCAGTGACCATATACTGGTTGAAATCGACAGGATAGAGGTAGAAGTGTTAAAGTACTTGTAGTAGGCTGGAATGTTTTCTCACCTGTGTGTCACTGGAAATATTGCTGGATGACTGAGTCCCTGTTGTCAATGTCTTCTTCCTCTGTTCCTCCTCATCACTGTCCACAGCTGCCACAACACCGCCATCTGGACCATCCTCCTGCAGAAAAGGCACCTGTCGTCGCAAAGCCAAGTTGTGAAGCATACAGCAGGCCACGATGATCTGGCACACCTTCTTTGGTGAGTAGAATAGGGATCCACCTGTCATATGGAGGCACCTGAACCTGGCCTTCAGGAGGCCGAAGGTCCGCTCGATCATCCTCCTAGTCCGCCCATGGGCCTCATTGTAGCGTTCCTCTGCCCTGGTCCTGGGATTCCTCACTGGGGTCAGTAGCCATGACAGGTTGGGGTAACCAGAGTCCCCTAATAGCCACACCCGGTGCCTCTGGAGTTGACCCATCACATAAGGGATACTGCTATTCCGCAGTATGTAAGCGTCATGCTCAGAGCCAGGGAACATACCATTTACCTGGCAGATGTACTGGTCTGCCAAACATACCATCTGTACATTCATGGAATGATAACTCTTCCGGTTCCTGTACACCTGTTCACTCCTGTGGGGGGGACCAGAGCTACATGGGTCCCATCAATGGCACCTATGATGTTGGGGATATGTCCAAGGGCATTGATATCACCTTTCACTGTAGGCAAGTCCTCCACCTGAGGGAAAACGATATAGCTCCGCATGTGTTTCAGAAGGGCAGACAATACTCTGGACAACATGTTGGAAAACATAGGCTGGGACATCCCTGATGCCATGACCGCTGTTGTTTGAAATGACCCACTTGCCAGGAAATGGAGCACTGATAGCACCTGCACTTGAATGGGGATTCCTGTGGGATGGAGGATTGCTGACATCAGGTCTGGCTCCAACTGGGTACACAGTTCCTGGATTGTGGTACGGTCAAACCTGTAGGTGATGATCAAACTTCTTTCCTCTATTGTCGACAGGTCCACCAGCGGTCGGTACACCGGAGGATTCCGCTATCTCCTCACATGTCCCAGCAGACGGTGCCTATGAAGGACAACAGCGACCAGACAGTCAAACAAGTCAGAGGTATGTACCCACAGTCTACACAGAACACGATTCATACACAAAATGTGGCCTGTATTTGTGTTGGGAGACAAGGCCTAGGTATGTGTGACGCAGTTGGTAATTAGGCCATGTGGGCCCCTGAAATGGCGGCTGCTTGACCTCGAAAGTGAGACAATGGGATGTGAGGTAACTGCGCTGGCGTTGTACACCGTCGCGGTAGTCGAAGACCGCGGCGCAATGCTGCATTGGTTAACATTGCACCCTATGGGTCCCAAGAGCCAATGGCGATGTACGCCGGCAGTGATGGGACGCACCGCCGCGGATGTCATCGCCGTGGATGTGACTGCCATTTTCTATCTGTTCAATCACTCGATACCTGATCTTCGACAGGAGAGGACCTACACTGCAAGTGCTGCTGTGACCACGGTCTGGAAGAGACAATGGCTCGTGCGTCTGGGGAAAGGGCCCCTGCCTTCACTGCAGAGGAGTTGGAGAAGCTCGTCAAAGGGGTCCTCCCCCAGTACAGTCTACTCTACGGTCCTCCAGACCAACAGGTAAGTACACAGGGAGCATGTTGTATGGGCTATGCCTGTGTGGAGAGGGCTGGTTGTAAGAAGGAAGGGGGCACAGTTCTGCGTGCATGAAGGACTGTGAATGCATGTGCCATATGGCAAGGGTAGGGATGGGGGCCACTAACTTTGACGGTGCAGTTGGTAATGACTTCTCTTCTTCCCCTGTACATGTCATGTAGGTCAGCGCCCACCAGAAGAAGGATATTTGGCGTGCCATCGCCAAGGACGTCTGGACCCTGGGGGTCCACCACAGACGGAGCACCCACTGCCGGAAAAGATGGGAGGACATTCGCCGCTGGAGCAAGAAGATGGCGGAGGCTCAGCTGGGGATGGCCTCCCAACGTGTGAGGGGTGCCAATAGAACCATGACCCCCCTGATGTTCCGGATCCTGGCGGTGGCCTACCCTGAGTTGGATTGGCGCTTGAGGGCATCACAGCAGACACAAGGGGGTGAGTACACTATCATTCAGCGGACTTTGCGTGCAGTGAATGTGTCTGGGTGGGGGAGGAGGTCTGTGGGTTTCCCTAGGCCAGGGTGAGTTCCGTAGGCTAGGCCTCTCAGTAATGCAGGCCATGTGGCCCCCCACCTCACCTCTGTAGAGTGCCAAGTACAGGTATTCATGCCCCTGTGTCATCTATGTGTGCAGATGTCGTCCATAGCCATGTAGGGCATTTCCCAGGAATAGCATCTGTAGAGACCAACAGCGCGACGTAGTGCAGGGGGCTGCTGTGTCTGTATTGTCTGCCAATGGTAGCGATAAGCCATGCACTCAACCTGTCTTTCTTCTGTCGTCGTCCCCCTTTTTGTGGTCTCCCTGTTCTTGTGTGCATTAGCATCATCAGGCGGAGGTACAGTGGCACCGGAGCACGAGGGAGCTGCATCCCACATGGCCACAGAGGGCCACACCACGAACTCAGAATACACCAGTGGGACGGAGGGCGAGGGGTGCACCACGGCGGTCACAGGATCTGAAACCAGCGACACGGACTCATCCTCCGATGGGAGCTCCCTTGTGGTGGCCGCAACATCTGTGCCCCCCACTTCTACAGGTACAGCCGCCACCCCCCCTACCAGCACCGCCCTCCCAGCAGCCCCTCAGCCTT
Source organism: Pleurodeles waltl (assembly GCF_031143425.1). Taxonomy (NCBI): domain Eukaryota; kingdom Metazoa; phylum Chordata; class Amphibia; order Caudata; family Salamandridae; genus Pleurodeles; species Pleurodeles waltl. Next base: position 847,824,879 of record NC_090436.1, read on the forward strand.
CGCCCTGTGCCCGCTCACCCAGGAGGGTAGGCATCACCTTCGCCCCAGGCACCTCAACCCCTGCCCCTGTCACCTCTGATGCCCTCAGTGAGGAGGCCATTGACCTCCTCAGGTCCCTCACTGTTGGGCAGTCTACCATTTTGAATGCCATCCAGGGTGTAGAAAGCGAGTAGCAACACACAAATGCATTCCTGGAGGGCATTCATTCTGGTCAGGCTGCCCTTCATCGAACCCTGCAAACTCTTGCCTCAGCACTGATGGCAGCCATTGTCCCTGTGTCTAGCCTCTCCCCTCCAACTTCTTCCACCCAGACCCAATCCCCGGTACTCCAGCCTATCCCAAGCACACCATCAGACCAGCCTGCACACACCTCACCACACAAGGGAAGCTCAGGCAAACATAAGCACCAAGCATCCCACAGGCACTCACACAAGCATCACACACATACAGACACACCAACATCCACTGCCCACACTGTGTCCCCCTCCTCCTCATCTCCCTCCTATCTCCCAGTCTCGTCTACACTCACACCTGCATGCACTACTACTACAGCCACTACGTTCTGCACCAGCACACCCACCAGCACACCCCGCTCACGTGCAGTCACCACCCCCACTACCATTTCCACGCCCCCTGTGTCCTCTCCCAGTGTGTCTGTGATGCCCCTTCCGAAGATACACAAACGCAGGCACACACCCACCCAACAGCCATCCACCTCACAACAGCCTCCAGCCCATGCACCTGCACCCAAATCTACAAAAGTTACACCTCCTACAGCCACCTCCTCTTCCTCCACCCCCAGACCCCCTCCAGCTACCCGTCCAACTCATAGGTCCCGTACTAGCACCTCAGCCAAAAAATCTCCGGGACCAGTGGTGCCTGTTGTTACAGGTATGTGGAGTGCACCGGCCACCAGGCCAGCCAGTCTGGCATGGAGCCACAGCACAGCCAGTCCCCCCCCCGTGAAGCACCAGAAGTTGGACAGTGCCCTGCGGGAGAGGGGGAAGACTCCACCCAGCAAAGCCGCTCACAGGGGTCCTGGGGGGAGTGTCGACTCAGCTGTGACTCCTCCCAAAGTGGGGAAGGGGCAGAAGAAATCTCCAAAGACTGGGAGGAGCAGCACGGCGGAGAAGACCGCCATCATCCCCGCTGCCCAGGAGGCCACCGCCAGCCCCATCGTCACTGGCTAGGAGGCCACCGTCAGCCCCATCGTCACTGCCCAGGAGGTCATCGTCAGCCCCATCGTCACTGGCCAGGAGGCCACCGCCAGAGTCACTGGCCAGGAGGGCACCATCAGCCCCATCGTCACTGCCCAGGAGGCCACCACCAGCCCCATTGTCACTGCCCAGGAGGCCACCGCCAGAGTCACTGCCCAGGAGGCCACTGCCAGCCCCATCGTCACTGCCCAGAAGGCCACCGCCAGAGTCACTGCCTAGGAGGCCACCGCCAGCCCCAGAGTCACTGGCCAGGAGGCCACCGTCAGCCCCATCGTCACTGCCCAGGAGGTCACCGTCAACCCCATCGTCACTGCCCAGGAGGCCACCGCCAGAGTCACTGCCCAGGAGGCCACCACCAGAGTCACTGCCCATGAGGCCACAGCCAGCTTTGCAGTTCGGGCTGGACTGTTCCCATGAGGAACAGGGTCAAGACTGATTTGCATACGGCTGGGTCCAAACTGGGGTGGCATGGTGAGCAAAAGAACGATGGATTAAACCCAGATCTGTGACTGGGGGTGAGTGTTTGACAATGTTCAGCATTCCGTCCATCACTTGTTGTTTTTGCTTTGTCGCCCTAAGTGGGAAGGGTATGCCCAGACGTGGGTCCTGTGCTTCCCATGCCACTGGACTCAAACTAGCCTGGCTGATGAGGGTTGAAACCCTGAAACCGGTCCCAGGATGCTTGTTTCCGGTCCAGTGAGGACCTGGCTTGGCAGTTTGGGCTGGACTGTTACCATGAGGAACAGGGTCAAGACAGATTTGCATATGGTCGGGTCCAAACTGGGGTGGCATGGTGAACAAAAGAATGATGGATTAAATTAAACCCAGATCTGTGACTGGGGGTGAGTGTTTGACAATGTTCAGTATTCCGTCCATCGCTTGTTGTTTTTGCTTTGTTGCCCTAAGTGGGAAGGGTATGCCCAGACATGGGTCCTGTGCTTCCCATGCCACTGGACTCAAGCTAGCCTGGCTGATGAGGGGTGAAAGCCCGAAACCGGTCCCAGGATGCTTGTTTCCGGTCCAGTGAGGACCTGGCTTGGCAGTTCGGGCTGGACTGTTCCCATGAAGAACAGGGTCAAGACTGATTTGCATATGGCTGGGTCCAAACTGGGGTGGCATGGTGAGCAAAAGAATGATGGATTAAACCCAGATCTGTGACTGGGGGTGACTGTTTGACAATGTTCAGCATTCCGTCCATCACTTGTTTTTGCTTTGTCGCCCTAAGTGGGAAGGGTATGCCCAGACGTGGGTCCTGTGCTTCCCATGCCACTGGACTCCAGCTAGCCTGGCTGATGAGGGGTTAAACCCCGAAACCGGTCCCAGGATGCTTGTTTCTGGTCCAGTGAGGACCTGGCTTGGCAGTTCAGGCTGGACTGTTCCCATGAGGAACAGGGTCAAGACTGATTTGCATATGGCTGGGTCCAAACTGGGGTGGCATGGTGAGCAAAAGAACGATGGATTAAACCCAGATCTGTGACTGGGGGTGAGTGTTTGACAATGTTCAGCATTCCGTCCATCACTTGTTGTTTTTGCTTTGTCGCCCTAAGTGGGAAGGGTTTGCCCAGACGTGGGTCCCGTGCTTCCCATGTCACTGGACTCAAGCTAGCCTGGCTGATGACGGGTGAAACCCCGAAACCGGTCCCAGGATGCTTGTTTCCGGTCCAGTGAGGACCTGGCTTGGCAGTTCGGGCTGGACTGTTCCCATGAGGAACAGGGTCAAGACTGATTTGCATGTGGCTGGGTCCAAACTGGGGTGGCATGGTGAGCAAAAGAATGATGGATTAAACCCAGATCTGTGACTGGGGGTGAGTGTTTGACAATGTTCAGCATTCCGTCCATCACTTGTTATTTTTGCTTTGTCGCCCTAAGTTGGAAGGGTATGCCCAGACGTGGGTCACGTGCTTCCCATGCCACTGGACTCAAGCTAGCCTGGCTGATGAGGGGTGAAACCCCGAAACCGGTCCCAGGATGCTTGTTTCCAGGCCAGTGAGGACCTGGCTTGGCAGTTCGGGCTGGACTGTTCCCATAAGGAACAGGGTCAAGACTGATTTGCATATGGCTGGGTCCAAACTGGGGTGGCATGGTGAGCAAAAGAACGATGGATTAAACCCAGATCTGTGACTGGGGGTGAGTGTTTGACAATGTTCAGCATTCCGTCCATCACTTGTTGTTTTTGCTTTGTCGCCCTAAGTGGGAAGGGTATGCCCAGACGTGGGTTCCGTGCTTTCCATGCCACTGGACTCAAGCTAGCCTGGCTGATGAGGGGTGAAACCCCGAAACCGGTCCCAGGCTGCTTGTTTCCGGTCCAGTGAGGACCTGGCTTGGCAGTTCGGGCTGGACTGTTCCCATGAGGAACAGGGTCAAGACTGATTTGCATATGGCTGGGTCCAAACTGGGGTGGCATGGTGAGCAAAAGAACGATGGATTAAACCCAGATCTGCGACTCGGGGTGAGTGTTTGACAATGTTCAGCATTCCGTTCATCACTTGTTGATTTTGCTTTGTCGCCCTAAGTGGGAAGGGTATGCCCAGACGTGGGTCCCGTGCTTCCCATGCCACTGGACTCAAGCTAGCCTGGCTGATGAGTGGTGAAACCCCGAAACCGGTCCCAGGATGCTTGTTTCCGGTCCAGTGAGGACCTGGCTTGGCAATTCGGGCTGGACTGTTCCCATGAGGAACAGGGTCAAGATTGACTTGCATATGGCTGGGTCCAAACTGGGGTGGCATGGTGAGCAAAAGAACTATGGATTAAACCCAGATCTGTGACTGGGGGTGAGTGTTTGACAATGTTCAGCATTCCGTCCATCACTTGTTGTTTTTGCTTTGTCACCCTAAGTGGGAAGGGTATGCCCAGACGTGGGTCCTGTGCTTCCCATGCCACTGGACTCAAGCTAGCCTGGCTGATGAGGGGTGAAACCCCGAAACCGGTCCCAGGATGCTTGTTTCCGGTCCAGTGAGGACCTGGCTTGGCAGTTCGGGCTGGACTGTTCCCATGAGGAACAGGGTCAAGACTGATTTACATATGGCTGGGTCCAAACTGGGGTGGCATGGTGAGCAAAAGAACGATGGATTAAACCCAGATCTGCGACTGGGGGTGAGTGTTTGACAATGTTCAGCATTCCGTTCATCACTTGTTGATTTTGCTTTGTCGCCCTAAGTGGGAAGGGTATGCCCAGACGTGGGTCCCGTGCTTCCCATGCCACTGGACTCAAGCTAGCCTGGCTGATGAGTGGTGAAACCCCGAAACCGGTCCCAGGATGCTTGTTTCCGGTCCAGTGAGGACCTGGCTTGGCAATTCGGGCTGGACTGTTCCCATGAGGAACAGGGTCAAGACTGACTTGCATATGGCTGGGTCCAAACTGGGGTGGCATGGTGAGGAAAAGAACAATGGATTAAACCCAGATCTGTGACTGGGGGTGAGTGTTTGACAATGTTCAGCATTCCGTCCATCACTTGTTGTTTTTGCTTTGTCACCCTAAGTGGGAAGGGTATGCCCAGACGTGGGTCCTGTGCTTCCCATGCCACTGGACTCAAGCTAGCCTGGCTGATGAGGGGTGAAACCCCGAAACCGGTCCCAGGATGCTTGTTTCCGGTCCAGTGAGGACCTGGCTTGGCAGTTCGGGCTGGACTGTTCCCATGAGGAACAGGGTCAAGACTGATTTGCATATGGCTGGGTCCAAACTGGGGTGGCATGGTGAGCAAAAGAACGATGGATTAAACCCAGATCTGTGACTGGGGGTGAGTGTTTGACAATGTTCAGCATTCCGTCCATCACTTGTTGTTTTTGCTTTGTCGCCCTAAGTGGGAATGGTATGCCCAGACGTGGGTCCCGTGCTTCCCAGGCCACTGGACTCAAGCTAGCCTGGCTGATAAGGGGTGAAACCCGGAAACCGGTCCCAGGGTGCTTGTTTCCGGTCCAGTGAGGACCTGGCCTGGCAGTTCGGGCTGGACTGTTCCCATGAGGAACAGGGTCAAGACTGATTTGCATATGGCTGGGTCCAAACTGGGGTGGCATGGTGAGCAAAAGAACGATGGATTAAACCCAGATCTGTGACTGGGGGTGAGTGTTTGACAATGTTCAGCATTCCGTCCATCACTTGTTGTTTTTGCTTTGTCCCCCTAAGTGGGAAGGGTATGCCCAGACGTGGGTCCCGTGCTTCCCATGCCACTGGACTCAAGCTAGCCTGGCTGATGAGGGGTGAAACCCCGAAACCGGTCCCAGGATGCTTGTTTCCAGTCCAGTGAGGACCTGGCTTGGCAGTTCGGGCTGGACTGTTCCCATGAGGAACAGCGTCAAGACTGATTTGCATATGGCTGGGTCCAAACTGGGGTGGCATGGTGAGCAAAAGAACAATGGATTAAACCCAGATCTGTGACTGGGGGTGAGTGTTTGACAATGTTCAGCATTCCGTCCATCACTTGTTGTTTTTGCTTTGTCGCCCTAAGTGGGAAGGGTATGCCCAGACGTGGGTCCCTTGTTTCCCATGCCACTGGACTCAAGCTAGCCTGGCTGATGAGGGGTGAAACCCCGAAACCGGTCCCAGGATGCTTGTTTCCGGTCCAGTGAGGACCTGGCCTGGCAGTTCGGGCTGGACTGTTCCCATGAGGAACAGGGTCAAAACTGATTTGCATATGGCTGGGTCCAAACTGGGGTGGCATGGTGAGCAAAAGAATGATGAATTAAACCCAGATCTGTGACTCGGGTGAGTGTTTGACAATGTTCAGCATTCTGTCCATCACTTGTTGTTTTTGCTTTGTTGCCCTAAGTGGGAAGGGTATGCCCAGACGTGGATCCCGTGCTTCCCATGCCACTGGGCTCAAGCTAGCTTGGCTGATGAGGGGTGAAACCCCGAAACCGGTCCCAGGATGCTTGTTTCCGGTCCAGTGAGGACCTGGCTTGGCAGTTCGGGCTGGACTGTTCCCAATAGGAACAGGGTCAAGACTGATTTGCATATGGCCGGGTCCAAACTGGGGTGGCATGGTGAGCATAAGAACGATGGATTAAACCCAGATCTGTGACTGGGGGTGAGTGTTTGACAATGTTCAGCATTCCGTCCATCACTTGTTGTTTTTGCTTTGTCCCCCTAAGTGGGAAGGGTATGCCCAGACGTGGGTCCCGTGCTTCCCATGCCACTGGACTCAAGCTAGCCTGGCTGATGAGGGGTGAAACCCCGAAACCGGTTCCAGGATGCTTGTTTCCGGTCCAGTGAGGACCTGGCTTGGCAGTTCGGGCTGGACTGTTCCCATGAGGAGCAGGGTCAAGACTGATTTGCATATGGCTGGGTCCAAACTGGGGTGGCATGGTGAGCAAAAGAACGATGGATTAAATTCAGATCTGTGACAGGGGGTGAGTGTTTGACAATGTTCAGCATTCCGTCCATCACTTGTTGTTTTTGCTTTGTCGCTCTAAGTGGGAAGGGTATGCACAGACGTGGGTCCCGTGCTTCCCATGCCACTGGACTCAAGCTAGCCTGGCTGATGAGAGGTGAAACCCCGTAACTGGTCCCAGGATGCTTGTTTCCGGTCCAGTGAGGACCTGGCTTGGCAGTTTGGGCTGGACTGTTCCCATGAGGAACAGGGTCAAGACTGATTTGCATATGGCTGGGTCCAAACTGGGGTGGCATGGTGAGCAAAAGAACGATGTATTAAACCCAGATCTGTGACTGGGGGTGAATGTTTGACAATGTTCAGCATTCCGTCCATCACTTGTTTTTGCTTTGTCGCCCTAAGTGGGAAGGGTATGCCCAGACGTGGGTCCCTTGTTTCCCATGCCACTGGACTCAAGCTAGCCTAGCTGATGAGGGGTGAAACCCCGAAACCGGTCCCAGGATGCTTGTTTCCGGTCCAGTGAGGACCTGGCTTGGCAGTTCGGGCTGGACTGTTCCCATGAGGAACAGGGTCAAGACTGATTTGCATATGGCTGGGTCCAAACTGAGGTGGCATGGTGAGCAAAAGAACGATGGATTAAACCCAGATCTGTGACTGGGGGTGAGTGTTTGACAATGTTCAGCATTCCGTCCATCACTTGTTGTTTTTGCTTTGTCGCCCTAAGTGGGAAGGGTATGCCCAGACGTGGGTCCCGTGCTTCCCATGCCACTGGACTCAACCTAGACTGGCTGATGAGGGGTGAAACCCCGAAACCGGTCCAAGGATGCTTGTTTCCGGTCCAGTGAGGACCTGGCTTGGCAGTTCGGGCTGGACTGTTCCCATGAGGAACAGGGTCAAGACTGATTTGCATATGGCTGGGTCCAAACTGGGGTGGCATGGTGAGCAAAAGAACGATGGATTAAACCCAGATCTGTGACTGGGGGTGAGTGTTTGATAATGTTCAGCATTCCGTCCATCACTTGTTGTTTTTGCTTTGTCGCCCTAAGTGGGAAGGGTATGCCCAGACGTGGGTCCCGTGCTTCCCATGCCACCGGACTCAAGCTATCCTGGCTGATGAGGGGTGAAACCCCAAATCCGGTCCCAGGATGCTTGTTTCCAGTCCAGTGAGGACCTGTCTTGGCAGTTCGGACTGAACTGTTCCCATGAGGAACAGGGTCAAGACTGATTTGCATATGGCTGGGTCCAAACTGGGGTGGCATGGTGAGCAAAAGAACGATGGATTAAACCCAGATCTGTGACTGGGGGTGAGTGTTTGGCAATGTTCAGCATTCCGTCCATCACTTGTTGTTTTTGCTTTGTCACCCTAAGTGGGAAGGGTATGCCCAGACGTGGGTCTCGTGCTTCCCATGCCACTGGACTCAAGCTAGTCTAGCTGATGAGGGGTGAAACCCTGAAACCGGTCCTAGGATGCTAGTTTCCGGTCCAGTGGGGACCTGGCTTGGCAGTTCGGGCTGGACTGTTCCCATGAGGAACAGGGTCAAGACTGATTTGCATATGGCTGGGTCCAAACTGGGGTGGCATGGTGAGCAAAAGAACGATGTATTAAACCCAGATCTGTGGCTGGGGGTGAGTGTTTGACAACGTTCAGCATTCCGTCCATCACTTGTTGTTTTTGCTTTACTGCCAGCCACAGCCCAGCTGGCCAGGAGGGCCCCGCAAGCCACAGCCCAGCTGACCCATGAAGGACCACCAGCTACAGCCCTGCTGGGCAATGAAGGACCGCCTTGGCAAGGAACGCTGAACAGGGCAAAGACCGCCATGGACTGCACCGCTGAACAGGTCTGACACTGGCAACTCAAGCACAGCTGAACAGCCTAAGGACCGCTGAACAGGGCAAAGACCGCCATGGACTGCACCGCTGAACAGGTCTGTCACTGGCAACTCAAGCACTGCTGAACAGGCCAAGGACCGCTGAACAGGGCAAAGACCGCCATGGACTGCACCGCTGAACAGGTCTGACACTGGCAACTCAAGTACAGCTGAACAGCCCAAGGACCGCTGAACAGGGCAAAGACCGCCATGGACTGCACCGCTGAACAGGTCTGACACTGGTAACTCAAGCACAGCTGAACAGCCCAAGGACAGCTGAACAGGGCAAAGACCGCCATGGAATGCACCGCTAGCCCATTTGCAGCAGGGGCAGTGATGCAACTGGGACCGTCACGGGGTGTGTGCTGCACTCTGGGCACCAGTCCCCCTCCAGAACCAGTGGAGAACAGCATCCACTTGAGAGATTGTCGCTATGCACTCCCCAGGATTGCACAGTGGGCAAGCCACCCACTGTAGAGACTTGAGAGACTGTGGCTTTGCACTCCCCAGGATTGCACAGTGGGCAAGCCACCCACTGTAGAGACTTGAGAGACTGTGGCTTTGCACTCCCCAGGATATGGCAGTGGGCAAGCCACCCACTGTAGAGACTTGAGAGACTGTGGCTTTGCACTCCCCAGGATACATCAATGGGCATGGAGCCCCCCTCTTGGACCTAGCGTGGTGCACTCATCCGGCTGAGGTGCCCCCCCCTTCCCTTCCCCCTGAGGTGCCTGTTGTATTTCAATCTGATGCCCCTGCAGTGTTCTCTCCATTTGAATCGGGTATCTTGTGTGGGCCTCGCCCATGCATTTTGGGCCCAGTGGTCCACAGACTATGAATGGTGCAATACCTGCACTACTAATCGTGGTGTATATTTTGTTTATTGTGTATATACATATGTATATATTTGATTACTGTAATTTGATATATTACAATGGTTCCACTCATTTCCTTTTGTCTTTGCATTCTTCCGGGGGGGTTGGGGGGTGTTACTGTAATGCATAGATGTGCATTGGCGTGTGTGTTGTAGTGGGTGAGGGTGGGGGTGGGGGTTGGGATGTTGGTTGTGTGTGTCCCTGTGTTTTTGCCTCCCCCCACCTCTATGTCGTAGGTGCAGTACTCACCGTGGGTCATCGCCGCCGGCGTTGATGATCCACGTAGAGGAGCAGGAAGACTAGCGCTGGCAGAATATGGAGTTCCGGCTCCATGGTGCCCTCCTTCCTCGTGGAGTGTGTAGAGGTGAGCGTTTTCCCTTTGAAATGGCTGTTTCCGCCGCTTTAACACCATCCGCCAGGGTTGTAATGACCAACTATATGTTGTACACCTGTACAAGCACCCTTTCCACTTATAAAGCAATGGGGTCCTAGAGCATGCCCATGGGATGCTCAAGCAAGCAATAACCATTTGGGCACTAAGCATAGGATTAAAGTTGTCTACGTAATTTTTAAGGAGTTCAGAGTGCATTAAACAATTTATCTAGAACATGTTTAAGTGGTTGTACTCCATATAGGGTGTTCTTCAGGGTATCAGTGTATGTCCCTGACCCTGATATCCTTGGAATGGTAGCAGAAGATGTTTTGTAGAACGTCCAAAAGATCAGAACTATGCTATCTAATGTGAAGCATACTGATAACATCACCACCGAATATAAGGCTTTTAAAAGCTGCTGATGGGTGGCACCCCAAAGGTGGAGATCTAGTTCAAGAAAACATTCCTGAAAATCAAGTTTTCAGGCCATCCTGCAGACCATCTGCTCCAATTCTAGGGATAGAAGGAAAACTACCAGTAAGTTAAGCCTGGCTGCTATGTGACAAGCTACCAGGGGGTTGAGCACAGGTTCATTTGGGGTTTGCTCATGCCTTACCCTGAATAGGACTTTGGTTACTGCTTTACCAGGGCTCACACTCCAGTCAACCAGTAACCCAATTTCAAACATTAATGATCAGCAGTGAGAATAGGATGTGTGTTTGTGCAGTGATTTAGGGGCATATTTATACTCTGGTTGCGCCGGAATTGCGTCGTTTTTTTTACGCAAATACGACGCAAAACTAACTCCATATTTATACTTTGGCGTTAGACCCGTCTAGCGCCAAAGATCTTGGAGTTTGCGTCATTTTTTAGCGTGGACACCTTCCTTGCGTTAATGATATGCAAGGTAGGTGTTCCCGTCTAAAAAATGACTCCGAGGCATGTGCGCCGTATTTATACTCCCGGGCAAAAATGACGCCCGGGAGTGGGCGGGTCAAAAATAATTACGTCCAGCCGCTTTAGCGTCATTTTTTAGCGCCTGGTCAGGGCAGGCGTTAAGGGACCTGTGGGCTCGGAAGGAGCCCAGAGGTGCCCTCCCATGCCCCCAGGGACACCCCTGCCACCCTTGCCCACCCCAGGAGGACGCCCAAGGATGGAGGGACCCATCCCAGGGAACTTAAGGTAAGTTCTGGTAAGTTTTTTTTTTTTTTTTTTTTGTGGCATAGGGGGGCCTGATTTGTGCCCCCCTACATGCCACTATGCCCAATGACCATGCCCAGGGGACAGAAGCCCCCTGGGCATGGCCATTGGGCAAGGGGGCATGACTCCTGTCTTTGCTAAGACAGGAGTCATGTCAATGGAGGGTGGGAGTAAAAACAAAATGGCGCAAATCGGGTTGAGGCAGATTTTTTGCCTCAGACCGACTTGCCCCATTCTTTGACGCCCAAGCTCCATTTTCCCCTACGCCGGCGCTGCCTGGTGTGGGTCATTTTTTTTGACGCACACCAGTCAGCTCCGCCGGCTAACGTCATTCCATAAATAAGGCGCCCGCATGGCACTTTGGAATGGCGTTAGCCGGCGTTAAATTTTTTGACGCACAACTGCGTTGGCGCAGTTGTGCGCCAAAAAGTATAAATACGGCCCTTAGTGTATACTACCACCTCACATCTATGCCCAATTCAATCCCTTAAACTCTCCCTGATTGGCCTTTTTTTTCTTTTTCTAAATTCATACTTACTCTTCCTGGCTGATTGTGTTTGTAGCCTCACCTAATTGATGGATTTTGAGCTTGCCAACCCTGAGGGCAGCACTTTTCCTGAGCTCAAGGAATTTTGCAGGAGATGGGATTTCCCACCAAGAGGTTTACCAAGAAGGTGGAACTCCAAAAAACCTTGAAGGTATGGGCAGAGGCCCACCAGTTGCCTGTTTTAACAGATGACCTAGAGGGACAGGAGGATGAGGACTAGTCAGACTAGAACCTACAGGACGATCTTGGAATGCAACCTGTTGAGAAGGGGGTAATCTACTCCTAAGATTAGAAAATCTCCTCCAGAGAGGAAGCAGTGTGTCCTCTTGTAACCCGTCCCCAGAGGAGCTGGTGGAAAGGAAGGTGGAGCAGAAGTACAGGCTGGAGATAGCTAAGCTACGATGGGGACAAAAAACTAGCCACAGAGGCAGAGCAAAAGAAACTGGTCATGATGTTGGCTCTTCAACTGAGTCTTAAGCAGCTGGACCTCAAGGCCAGGCAGGCAGAGACAAGTAGTGATGGTGGCAGCATTTCTGCAGTGCCCTTTCAAGACAAGAGGGTCCATATTCTTAAGGGTCTGGTGCCTGACTTTGTTGTTGGAGACAATATTGACAAGTGGTATGATGCTTATGACATTGCCTTAAAGATGCACAAAATCCCTGAGGAGGAATGGAGTGCTAGTAGGTAGAGGCATATCTCTAGCAAAGAGAGTGACACACTACTGGCCCTTGAAAAGAGAGACAGGATGAGCTCCCATCCCCACTCCCATTAAGTAAGCCCTTGTCAGAAAGTATAGTCTGACCACAGTAAAGTGCAGACAGAAATGCAGGGACATTCAAAGCTGGCCCAACAGACCTGTGTGGATTGTGTATTTTCTTTTTTCAAGACACTGGATGGTTGGGTGGAGGGCATTGAAGTAAAGGAATTTCAGGTGCTGTACAGTGTGATTGCAAAGGGGTTCATGTTCAGTCTTTGTTTGCAGGTGTGCACCAACGCCTGATTGAAGGTATGCTCTCTGACCCCAGGGAACTTGCTAAGGAGGCCGACCACTTGGTCAGCACCAGTGTCCATAAGAAAGACTCTATGGTGGGCAGGGTCCCCATCAGAAGAAGGATGGGGCAAACATAAAAACAGGGCATTCTCTAAAGGGTACCAGTTCCAAGGGTCAGTACTCCCATTCCCCAGCTGCAAAAAACAGAGATAGTTCACTGACAGTGATTCTTCAAGGATGATACCCCCAAGTGCTTGAATGGCAACAGGATGGGCACTTTAAGGAGGATGCCAAGTGTTCCAAGTGGGCACAAGCCTCCACCAATGAGCAGTCCCTCAGATTGGCTAGTGCGGTGCATGGGGAGGTGATTGTCCCAGATAGTGTGGTGGTCAGAGTAGAGGTCACCCTAAGGTCCCTGGGTGACAGAGAGATTGTCCAGAGAACTCACATGCCTAGTAATAATAGGAAGTACAGACAGTAGTCATCATCAATGGGTAAAGAGTGGAGGGTCTGAGAGACACTGGAGCCAGCATGACAACCAGTAAATGTCATCTGGTGACCTCAGAGTAAGTTGTCCTTAATGCATTCCACCAGGTTGTTGAAGCTGACAACCAGGAGAGTCATTATCCTGTAGATCTGGTTCACTTTGAATGGGGGAAGTCTCAGATTCCTTGAGGTTAGCTATGAGTCTGTCGATTTCTGTGGATTGTCTGCTTCGCAATGACCCGGAGCATGCCATATAGCAGAAGATGGAACTTAGGTCCCACTTAGAGATGTTGGGGTTGCCTGAGTGGGTGTGCTTCCCACATAGTTCAAGGTAGCCCAGGAGGGTAGTCAGGAGGACCTAGGGCCTGGAAGAATGACCCAATGGACCAAGCTTCCATGGTCCAGGAGGAGGTTGACCCTGAGGGGGGTACCCCAGAGCATAGAGGGGAGGATGTTGGTTCCCACCCAGGAGGAGTCCTACAAACTGCAGATGGGATGTCCTACTCTTGTGAGCCTATGGCAGTAGACAAGGCCCAGGCAGCTGGTGAAACCTCTGGTGATCACCTAATTTACTGGGAGAATGGTCTCCTGTATGGTGAGCCTAATGTTCCTGAGCCTGGTGCAAACTGTGTGTTGGTGGTACTCCAGTGCTACAGGGCCTTTCTACTAGAAGTGGCTCATGATGTACTTCTGGCACGGTGTCTGGGGCAGAACAAGACCTTTGACAGGTGTGTCATCCACTTTTACTGGCCTCAAATGAGGAGGGCATTGGAAGCGTTCTACAGGTCCTGTCCTACCTGACAGGCTGGTCACATGCCAAGAGGGAATTGCAAGGTTTCCCTGCTAACTGTCATTGGCACCCTCGTCAAGAGGGTAGGCATCAACATCATTAGGCCTTCCTTAGGCCACTGGACCCCAAGATAGCCATGGGCAACAGGTACATCCTGGTCTTGGTGGATCTTGCCACCCAGTACCCGTAGGCTATTGCTCTGAGAACAGTGACTGCACTTACTGTGGCTAAGGCACTGACAGAGATCTTTACCTCTGTGGGGTTCCCCAAAGAGGTGGTGTCAGACCAGGATGCCAACTTCATGTCAGGGTACATGAAGGCCATGTGAAAAAGCGTGGGGTAACCTACACATTCTCCACTTCTTTTAACCCTCAAACAACTGGACTTGCTGTGAAGTCGAACAGGACCCTAAAAGGTAAGATAATGGTCCTCTTAGATCCCATGAGGCAGAAGTGGGACATCCTACTGCCATGCCTTTTATTCACCTGCCATATACAGGGGTTGTGTTCGGCCTCTTTGAACTTCTGTGTGGACAACCTATGAGGTACATCTCTCGCTGTTTGGTGAATGAGGGCTGGGAGAAAGCTCCCAAGAAAGCCCCTGCAGGATGTCATCAGCTACATGCTGTCACTCTGTAACCAGATGAAGTTCTTCTACCTGGTGGACCTCAAGACTCCCAGGACCCTTCTAAGGGTTCTGCATGTCAATCGCCTCACACCCCACTTTAAGAAGTCTCACTTAACCATTTTCTTAGTCACAGATGATAGAGTTCTAGAGGAGAGTGAACCTTTCCCAGACCTCCTTCCTTCCAAGGAGGAGGATGGGTCAGTGGAGTGTGTCAGCCTCTCCCCTATACTGTCCCAAAGTAACAGAAAGACTGCCTCCAGTTGCTGGGGAAGTTTTCCTCAACATTCTCTCTTACCCTAGAACTTCTTGCATGGTGTACCCATGATATTGATACTGGGACAGCACACCTGTGAAGAGCAAATGTTACAGACTGTCTAATAACATTAGAGTCCACATTAAGGAGGAGGTCTCCAAGATGCTGTAATTGGAGATTATTGAGCCCTCAAACAGCCCTTGATCTAGCCCAGTGGTGTTGGTCCCCAAGGTTGCCCCTCCAGGTGTCGCTCTAGAACATAGGTTCTGTGTAGATTACTGTGGGCTCAATGGGGTCACCAAGACTGATGAACACTTCATTGCCAGAGCTGATGAGCTCATAGATTGGCTAGGAGCTACCAAGTTCCTCATCACATTTGATTTAATGTCTTGGTACTGGCAGATTGCCTTGACCGAGAGGGCCAAAGAGAGGTCTACATTCTGTACCCCAGAAGGGCACTTCCAGTTCTGGGTAATGCCCTTCGGGTTGAAGAAGAGCCCTGCCACCTTCCAGGGGTTTGTCAACCATGTCCTTGCTGGGTTGGATTACTTCAGTGCCTCCTATCTTGATGGCATTATAGTCTACAGGTCTAGCTGGATTGATCACCTGTGCCACCTCAGAGAAGTGCTTCAGGCTCTCCAGAGGGCAGGCCTGGCTCTTAAGGCCGGTAAGTGCCAGGGTTCAGTTGTCTATGTGGGTCATCAAGTGGGAGGAGGCAAGGTACAGCCCATCTGGTCCAAGCTAAGACCATTCTGGCTTGGAAACTCCTCAAGACCTAGACAGAGGTGAAAGCCTTCCTAAGCCTCACTGGCCACTACAGACTTGTCAAGGGGTATGCCACCACTGTTTCGCCCTTGACAGAACTGGCGTCCAAGAATCAGCCATGCAAGGCGATCTAGACAGAGAAGTACCACAACATATATGACACCCTGAAGGAGTCCATGTGCACAGCACCTGTGCTCATGGCCCCTGACTTCTCCCAAGAATTAATTGTGCAGACAGACACCTCAGAGCATGGCACTGGGGCTGAGCTCTCATAGCTGAATGAGGAGAGATTGGATCAAGCTGTACCCTTCATCAGTAGGAGATTACTTCCCCTGGAACAGAGGTGAATGCAAAAGAGAGGGAAACCTTTGCAGTGGTCTGGGCACTAATGAACCTGAGACCAAACCTGTTTGGTAGTCACTTCTGGGTTCAGACAGACCACAGACTCTTCAGATGGTAAATGCAGATGAGGGATGAGAATCCTAATCTGTTGAGGTGGTCCACCTCCCTACAGGGAATGGACTTTATAGTGGAACATCATCATGAAACAGACACTCCAATGCTGATGATCTCTGCAGGTTCTTGTGCCTTAGAGAAGAGAACTCCCTAGGGATTGGATAGTTCTCCTCGCTTTCATCTGCTGGGACACGTGTTAGACCTGGCATTGATGCTGACGTATGTAGCGATTTCTTTACAAAGCTCCTGGTTCTTTACTGCTTCACTTAAATCCCAAGTATAATACATACATATCTATATTTCTCACCACCTAAAATGTGAGTAAGCTTTGTCAATGATGATTAGCACATTCTGACCTAGAGGCTGTGAAAGAGCACCGGTCCTCATTATTTGAAGAGGCAGATTTTAATGATTTTCTTTTAAGTCACCATATTGTTAAAACACAACGCTTTATGCCCCTTATAATGTATGCTATTTATAAAGAAATGCAGGGCCATATTTATACTCCGTTTGCGCCGAATGTGCGTCAAAATTTTTTACACACTTTCAGCGCAAACGTTGCCCTATATTTAAACCCTGACGCCCGATCCGGCGCACCAGGAAAATGGCGCTATGTGCGCCAGTTTTTGGAAGCGGCACCCCGCCCTGCGTTAATGACATGCACGGTAGGCGTTCCCGTCCAAAAACAGACGCACATAGCGGTGCGTGGTATTTATGCTCCAGGGCAAAAATCACTCCCGCGCGGCAGGCGGCGCAAAAAAATGGCGCAAAGCACGAATAGCGTGAAATTTTAACGCCTGGGTCAGGGCAGGCGTTAAAATGGGGCAAACACACCTGTACTTAATCAGAACACACAGAACAAACAACAGAGCAGCAGAGCAGCAGAGCAGCAACAGGGAGACATGGAGGTGCTTTTTCTTCAACGTGCACGTAGACGCAGAGCCCTGCAGCAACATCAGCAGCCACAACAACAACAGCAGGGACCCCAAAGACAGCGCAAAAGGCAGGAGAGGATATTCCGCCCACGAACAACCCTGCATGGCCTCAGGGAACGAGACATCATCCAGAGGTACCGGTTGAACTGGCAGGCCATTCAGCAGCTGCTGACAAATATTGAACAGCAATTGGCCCCCACTTTAGTGACTCCACGCACTATCCCAACCGAAACAAAGCTGCTTGCCGTACTTCACCTGCTGGCAAGTGGCTCGTTTCAGACAACTGGTGCCCTGGTTGGTGGAATCTCACAACCATCTTTCTCCGCATTCCTGCCTAAAGTACTGGATGCCATCATTGGACTGACACCCCGCCACATCTGCTTCCCTAACACAGTGCAGAAGCAGCAGGAAACTAAACAGGGGGTCTACGCCATCAGTGGCTTTCCGCACGTCCTTGGTGAAATCGACTGCACACACGTACGCCTTGTGCCACCTGCTGCGAGTGAACACCTCTACCGCAACAGGAAGCACACACATTCCATCAACGTGCAGGCCATAGTCGATCACCAAGGACTGATCAGCAACATTGTGGCTAAATATCCTGGGAGTGTACATGACGCATTCATCTTCCGTCACTCCACCATCAACCAACACTTCCAGGATGGACGGTATGGCAATGGACTACTTGTTGGTAAGGACAAAAATCTACTTATATACTCACTGCACAGAAACCCTCTAGGATAAACAACACATACACCACAATAGCAACACCTAGCCAGGAACACACTGAGGTACTCACATCACTAGCCATGTGTCACAAGTCACCATTGAACCTCTCACACATTTGAATTTACATTCATGACTGTGGTTGCCTAAATGTCACCTTGCAAATTGGAAGTCTCACAATAACCTGTACACTAATACAATGCATAACTTTTAAGGGATGGGATGGCCTGGCTATGTTCATATGAACGTTTCTAATACCCTTTCATGTTTCAACTCTGCATGGAACTATCATCACACCCCCAGTGAGGACACACGGACACCTGTGTCACAAGTCACAATGAAAGGGAGGGCACACTGTACTTGAGAAACCAATACATCCTGCTGACAAACAGTTAGACAACAAACACTTGGTCAGCCAAGGAAAAAAAACAATGCCAAAGTTTCCACCAACAACCATAGGTTGTCACATTAGTACACAAAATAGTCACAGACAACACAACTACTGCCATCAAAGATACGTACAACAGTGCCTCCTACATCTAATTGATACCATTCTGTGTTTCTCTTTCAGCTGATCAGGGGTATGGCATCCAGCCTTGGCTAATGACACCATATGGGAACCCAAATACTGCTGCTGAGCGGGCATACAATGACGCCCACAAGAGGACCCGCAGCATTGTGGAGAGGACCTTTGGGATCCTAAAGTCAAGGTTCCGCTGCCTTGACATCACTGGCGGAAGCCTACTATACTCCCCAGAGATGGTCTGCAAAATCATACTCACTTGTGCCATATTACACAATATTTGTGTACAAAGGAACATTCCCCTCCTTGAACCGGACCCAGACATGCCTGAGGATGATGATGAGGAGGATGCTGGCCTGCAACAGGAGGGGGAACAACCTAACACCGCAGCAGGAGTGCGTAGGCGCCAACAGCTTGTGAACAATTTTTTTACTTAAGTTATTATAATCACTTGTATTCCACACTTGTAAATAAACACAGATAACAAACACCACATAATGCTTTGGCCTATTCATTTCTGACCACCTTTAGTTTGAAATAGCTGAAGATGAATGTCGTCTCATTGATCAAGAATGCCATTAAAATTCATCACACCAAAAATAAACATCACAACTGTATGCACAGAGGGTAGGATGTGACATGTTACATTACCATACACAGAGCCCAATAAGAGTACAAATGTGACAATTACACATGCCGGATCCAAACAACTGAAACAGTCTCTCATCCAGCCCAAAATTGGAGATCATTTGCAAGTCACATCACACGTGTTCAGAGACAGGGTGGGACCATCCATGTGTACGTGAACATGTCATCAATGGCTTCTCTCAAGTGTATGATGTGAGCAATACACAATTGCAACAACATCAGCTGCCACTAACTCAGGAGGAGACCTTGAAGTTACAGTGACAACATACACACAGACAGGTCATACTGGATCCACATTCCCACACACATGTACACATATGTCATACAACCAACCTAATATTTGAAAGTAGACGATCGCAGTTGTGTCCCAGTTTGAACCTAGCAGGAAGATTGTAACATGACACTAAACCAGTTTATGCAGAAAGGGACACAGACAAGCAAAACAATCTTCGCATTATCACATCGTGAACGCTGAGAGTCTTGCAAACTTAGGGGGTCATTCTGACCCTGGCGGTAATTACCGCCATGGCGGAGGTCGGCGGTAGCACCGCCAACAGGCTGGCGGTGCACCGATGGGCATTCTGACCGCGGCGGTTCAGCCGCGGCCAGAAACGGGAAGTCGGCAGTGTACCGCCGACTTCCCGCTACCCTTGAGAATCCGCCATGGCGGTGGAGCGCGCTCCGCCGCCATGGGGATTCTGACACCCCTTACCGCCATCCTGTTCCTGGCGGGTCTCCCGCCAGGAACAGGATGGCGGTAGGGGGTGCCGCGGGGCCCCTGGGGGCCCCTGCAGTGCCCATGCCAATGGCATGGGCACTGCAGGGGCCCCCGTAAGAGGGCCCCACAAAGAATTTCAGTGTCTGCTTTGCAGACACTGAAATTTGCGATGGGTGCAACTGCACCCGTCGCACCTTCCCACTCCGCCGGCTCCATTCTGAGCCGGCGTCCTCTTGGGAAGGGTGTTTCCCGCTGGGCTGGCGGGCGGACTTTCGGCGGTCACCCGCCAGCCCAGTGGGAAAGCCAGAATGACCGCCGCGGTCTTTCGGCGGGAACCGCTTGGCGGGCGGCGACCGCCGACCGGCGCGGTCAGAATGACCCCCTTAGTCATATGAAAATGGTATGCAACTTAGCTCCAAATCATCATTACTGCAAACGTCAAATGGGCTAATGAGATGAATGAATGGTCAACAGTCATTCATACCATATGGCCTTACATTCGCCCGCTGCTGCAGGTTTGCCAGGATATGATAAAAATACTCCATGGATACAGTAGCTATTCTGGATGGTCAAATCCTAGGGTGCTGGGGGCCTAACTCCACCTCTACCACCCCCAAAACATACAAGACTCATGTACTTGTGAACTAAACACATGCATAAGGCACATGTGTGGCCTCCATGTCACAAGTCCTACACAAATATGAAACACAAAATCATAATGGGACATGGTCAGCCCCATAAAAACTGAAAGTGACTCTCCCACTCCCTGTTAGGACTACAGATAAAAGCACCCCCATCATAAAGGTGGGGACATTTTGGAGACTGAATACATAATGGTATCAAAAACATCATTTCAAAATAGCCATCAGCAATTACACCAAATATGTTGTCAAATATGGTCAATACATTAGTTAACGTATCCCAAACATCACAGTGTGAAGGCCGTCTATACATAAAAGTACGGACATTTGTCATATACAAACACAAATGTGTCTCACATCGCACCGTTTGACCATGACAAATCACCTTTCCAAAGCTAAACACATGAAGACATTTGGATAAATTTGCTCCATATTCTACGCCGTCATAATTTGTTCACGTACATGAGTGCACACAATGTAGAGTCAGATACAAATGTATCCAAAAGTGTCTTGATATTTCACCTTCAAATTATTATTTACATCCCCAATATTTTTGACTCTGCATCATGTGCACTACTGTACGTGTAAAAAAAACTACGCCCATGATGTATGCGTGGTGAAATTGACGCTACATGCACAATATATTGGTCATTTCATGTACAGTATTAATTATTAATATTCCTATCATATTTTTTCACTCCGCACCATGTGCACCACTGTACGTGTAAAAAAAACGACGCCCATGATGTATGCGTGGTGAAATTGACGCTACATGCACAATATATTGGTCATTTCATGTACAGTATTAATTATTAATATTCCTATCATATTTTTTCACTCCGCACCATGTGCACCACTATACGTGTAAAAAAAACGACGCCCATGATGTATGCGTGGTGAAATTGACGCTACATGCACAATATATTGGTCATTTCATGTACAGTATTAATTATTAATATTCCTATCATATTTTTTCACTCCGCACCATGTGCACCACTGTACGTGTAAAAAAAACGACGCCCATGATGTATGCGTGGTGAAATTGACGCTACATGCACAATATATTGGTCATTTCATGTACAGTATTAATTATTAATATTCATATCATATTTTTTCACTCCGCACCATGTGCACCACTGTACGTGTAAAAAAAACAACGCCCATGATGTATGCGTGGTGAAATTGACGCTACATGCACAATATATTGGTCATTTCATGTACAGTATTAATTATTAATATTCATATCATATTTTTTCACTCCGCATCATGTGCACCACTGTACGTGCAAAAAAAACGACGCCCATTATGTATGCGTGGTGAAATTGACGCTACATGCACAATATATTGGTCATTTCATGTACAGTATTAATTATTAATATTCCTATCATATTTTTTCATTCCGCACCATGTGCACCACTGTACGTGTAAAAAAAACGACGCCCATGATGTATGCGTGGTGAAATTGACACTACATGCACAATATATTGGTCATTTCATGTACAGTATTAATTATTAATATTCCTATCATATTTTTTCACTCCGCACCATGTGCACCACTGTACGTGTAAAAAAAACGACGCCCATGATGTATGCGTGGTGAAATTGACGCTACATGCACAATATATTGGTCATTTCATGTACAGTATTAATTATTAATATTCATATCATATTTTTTCACTCCGCATCATGTGCACTGTAATGCGTCATAAAAAATTGACGCACAACTGTGTATGCGTGAAAATATGACGCATAACGGGAAAATAAAAACGGCGGCCATTTTATGCAGGAAGTGATGTAATAGGATATCCTGTTTACAAAATCTGTACTGGGAGGTAACTTTCACTTTCACTTTGCAGTCTCAGATTTCTCTAGACTGTGTGGTTGTGTGAAAGGTGTTGTCCTGTGTTTTACTGCTCTAGTGTCCTGTGTGCCTTGTATTTTGTCTTAGTGTCAATCTATTATTGTTGTATCACATTGTCTCAGTCTGTTTAGTGTAATTTTGTCTATACCTGTGATAGTTTGTATTGTCTGTGGGAGTCTGTTGTGGGTAGCATAGTTTGGGGGTTTAGTTGGGCTATTTTTCTACTTCTCCTTTTTCTTTCACACCTCTACCTTTCCCCATTTCCCCCTTTATATTTTATATTTTGTTGGTACATTCTTATCCCTCTCAATATGTCAGGTAGGCCTCGCCTGTCCAGGATGGGGGAAGACGAATTGGGGGGGTTCATATGGCTCGTAAGCCATTTCCTCCCACTAATGCTGGAAGCTGGGGGCCGTGTGATACAGGGGTATCACACGGAGGCCAGGAAAAACCGGTGGGAGAAGGTGCGCCATCACCTGGTCCGGGTCTATGGGAGTCTCAGGAATGTACACCAACTCAAGCACCGCTGGGCAGATCTGATCACCAGGGAACAGGACCTGCTGGACCACCTGGGACTCCAGATTGGTGGCCATGTTGGTGAGTAAAAAACAATTACATGGGAATGACAGAAATCGGTGTGTGAACATGTGATGATTGTTAGCGAATCTGCAAAATAAGTAGCTGAGTGTGTGTAATGCCAGGGAAACCTAGGCCCATGGCTATACACATTAATCCCCATTCTTGCAACACATGTACACGCAATGACAGCTTTATAAATTCAACATCTATTTGTATTATGCTAAGTCGCCCCCTCTCTGCGTCCCAAAATGTTTCAAATGCTGCGCTACAAAGGTATACATATGTGTCCTAATGTGTATTTGTTGCAGAATGTGTATGAAGACCTATGCTACCAGTCCGATGGATCATTTTTGCAACACATACCAGATGCCTGTAGCTGCATGTAATGTAGTGTTGCCTTTGTGTCAGAAAACCAACACGTGAACGGCTCCGTTTGTACTCCACTGGTCATAATGGCCAGTGAGTACGTCATGTAGAAACAACATACCTACAGATGCAGACGCCATAGCTAGACAGAAAATTGGAAACACATGATGATGCTATACATGTGTGTTGCCGTCACGTCACATGAAGTTAGTCATGTTGTTCACACATATGTCACATGTGTGTCTGGTTGCTGTCTGTTGACCCTGTCCAAATAGCCTGTTTAATTGTGAGTGGTCATGCAGTCCTCATGGAACCAGTTTTGGAATGTCTCTCGGGGATGCACATGCTGAGATGTATGGATAACATTATTGTTGGGGCATACTAATGGAGGATTAACTTGGACGACACCTGACTGTCCTGACCACTGCATGAGTGTAGTAGGGTGTGACACTGGAGCAGGAGACTCATCCAATGTTAATGTTGAATACAAAGTGATCCATGCAGGATGAGCATGTGTGAAAGTCTATCATTACCATGTCATTTTCACACAGTGTCATTGTAACAGAAATCTTTTGTCCGTTCACCCAGTCTGAGTATAATCTTTGTTTCATGCTTTACAGGTGGACCAGCCCCGTACACCGTGGGAGAGGTGGCCCATTTTGACGACCCCGATACCTACAGTGAGTGTCGCCTGAGTGCTATTTACATTGTTTGGTAATGACGCATGATGGATTACTGTGTGTTCAAGAGAATTCATGATTTGATGTGCTGGCCATTCATTGGCTTTGTTCTTTTAGTGTGATATCAAATTAGAATTATGTTTCTGCAAAGCAATACGTAGTCATCTCACAGATTGAGGGGCTGTAGCCCATTCAATTATGGCGGCAATTGGGAATGGTATGACTCATTTCGAATAGACAGGTCAATGTTAGATTTGGTCAGGGACTTGCCATGAACTGAGTCTGCATAGCAGACTGACAGTCTCCCAGATAGATTAGGCACATGGCATTGATGACAAGTGCTTCTTCCTAGTTGAGGATGGACTGTGTACACTGTAGGTTGGATCTTCCAGGGGCATGTACTTCCACAAGGTGAACTCGAAGTGTGTGTGACTTGAGTGCAATGCCCTAGGTGTTCAGTTGAATCATGTGAATGGGTGTACTACCTCCCCTGTGTGTGTTGTTAAACATGCCTCACTAATAGTATGTTATGTTGGGCTAAGTCATAACATTTTGACATGTGTGGACCTGGGATGTGACAAGGTTGGGCTGACTACAACGTGTTGCTAGCCCTTCATAGGTGTTGTGTGTGAAGGCACATAATTGTTGCACTTTCTGTACACTCCTGGGTGTGCATTGAACATGGGATTGTTGGTTGTTCTTCCCACACCACCCACAAAGACTGGGATGTTACTGTGAAACAGGGTACCTAGGACTGTAGCAACCAGTATGTTACACGTACTTAGGGGCATATTTATACTCCGATTGCGCCGAATTAGCGCCGTTTTTTTCGACGTAAATTTGGCGCAAAACTAACGCCATATTTATACTTTGGCGCTAGACGCGTCTAGCGCCAAAGTATGAGGAAAGAGCGTCATTTTTTAGCGTGAACGCCTTCCTTGCGTTAATGAGATGCAAGGTAGGCGTTCCCGTCCAAAAAAATTACTGCGCCGCAAATGCGTCGTATTTATACTCCCGGGCAAAAATCACGCCCGGGAGTTGGCGGGGCAGAAAACCCCGCATTTCCGCCACTTTTTAACGCCTGGGTCAGGGCAGGCGTTAAGGGACCTGTGGGCTCAAAATGAGCCCACAGCTGCCCTCCCATGCCCCCAGGGACCCCCCCTGCCACTCTTGCCCACCCCAGGAGGACACCCAAGGATGGAGGGACCCACCCCAGGGACATTCAGGTAAGTTCAGGTAAGTATCATTTTTATTTTTTTAAATATTTTTTTTGGGCATAGGGGGGCCTGATTTGTGCCCCCCTACATGCCTCAATGCCCAATGACCATGCCCAGGGGACATAAGTCCCCTGGGCATGGCCATTGGGCAAGGTGGCATGACTCCTGTCTTTACTAAGACAGGAGTCATGTAAATGGCGCTAGGGCGTCGTTTAAAATGGCGCAAATCGGGTTTAGACGTTTTTTTTTGCGTCAACCTGATTTGCTCATTTTTAAGACGCCCTAACGCCATTTTTCCCTACGCCGGCGCTGCCTGGTGTACGTGTTTTTTTTCCACGCACACCAGGCAGCGCCGGTCTGCTTGTGCCGGCTAACCCCATTCAATAAATACGGCGCCCGCATGGCGCTTCAGAATGGCGTTAGCCGGCGCAAAACTTTTTGACGCTAAACTGCGTTAGCGCAGTTTAGCGTCAAAGAGTATAAATACGGGCCTTAACACCTTTTGTGACTTGAGTTAGTACCTTGGGCCAGAGTGAGAAAAATGTCTACACGTTGCAAATGGCATAAATATCTGTGTGGGATTTTCAAACGTCTGTTTCCTAATCCAAAATGTCTTTGGTGGTCATGTACATATGAGTAAAATGCTTTTCAAAATTGATATAATGAAGGGATTTACCAGACCTACTTGCAAATCACAGTGGTAGGCAATCCCATTTGCAACCGAGTACGTGGTTGCAAAGTGAGTAGCTGTTATCATCCACTTGAAGTGGATGGTAACCACCCTGCTGACTGGAAGGGGTCCTCATTGTGAAGCTTCAGCCTCTGTGAGTGGACTAAAAGAATCCTGCGCAAAAAAGCCAGTGGTCTAAGGGACCAATAATTACCGTGAAAATTTCCAAGTACAATTGTTGTGATTTAAAAATAATTGCAGGTCATTTTTCTTTCCGGTAAACGGCCTACACTTGGGGAGAAATAACTTGCTTAATTTAAAAACAGTCACGTCTATGGAGTTCTGCTGGTCCCAGCAGGCCACCATCCCCGTGAGTGCCCATGTTGCTAAGGTGGGGCAACTTGGAACCCACATCATTGATGTTAATGAGGTGGGTTTTAGGGACCCCATAGCGACTCGCAGACGGTGTCAGAGACACCGTTCTGCTTTGCAATTTGCTAGTTGATTTTCCTAAATTCCTACATCTGACACCAAGGCCCGTATTTATACTTTTTGACGCTAAACTGCGCTAACGCAGTTTAGCGTCAAAAAGTTTTGCGCCGGCTAACGCCATTCTGAAGCGCCATGCGGGCGCCCTATTTATTGAATGGCGTTAGCCGGCGCAAGCAGACCGGCGCTGCCTGGTGTGCGTGGAAAAAAAACACGTACACCAGGCAGCGCCGGCGTAGGGAAAAATGGCGTTAGGGCGTCTTAAAAATGGCGCAAGTCAGGTTGACGCAAAAAAAAACGTCTAAGCCCGATTTGCGCCATTTTAAACGACGCCCTAGCGCCATTTACATGACTCCTGTCTTAGTAAAGACAGGAGTCATGCCCCCTTGCCCAATGGCCATGCCCAGGGGACTTATGTCCCCTGGGCATGGTCATTGGGCATTGAGGCATGTAGGGGGGCACAAATCAGGCCCCCCTATGCCAAAAAAAAATATTTAAAAAAATAAAAATGATACTTACCTGAACTTACCTGAATGTCCCTGGGGTGGGTCCCTCTATCCTTGGGTGTCCTCCTGGGGTGGGCAAGGGTGGCAGGGGGTTCCCTGGGGGCATGGGAGGGCAGCTGTGGGCTCATTTTGAGGCCACAGGTCCCTTAACGCCTGCCCTGACCCAGCCGTTAAAAAGTGGCGCAAATGCGGGGTTTCTGCCCCGCCAACTCCCGGGCGTGATTTTTGCCCGGGAGTATAAATACGACGCATTTGCGGCGCAGTAATTTTTTGGGACGGGAACGCCTACCTTGCATCTCATTAACGCAAGGAAGGCGTTCACGCAAAAAAATGACGCTCTTTCCTCATACTTTGGCGCTAGACGCGTCTAGCGGCAAAGTATAAATATGGCGTTAGTTTTGCGCCGAATTTGCGTCGAAAAAAACGACGCTAATTCGGCGCAAACGGAGTATAAATATGCCCCCTAGTGTGGACACATGATTCTGGGCCAGGGGTTCAATCTTAGCACACAACTAATTAAAAATGCTATTGAGTGAGGAGTGTGAGTGTAATCACATAGAATGACATATGTACTGAAGTCAGTATGCGGAAGAGCTGGTGCCATAATGTCAAATGCCTTAGGTATGATTTGGATGAGTAGTTTAGGGTGATGTCATCCATCATGTAGAGACATGGATATGCTAGGTGTGATATGACCTTAGGGATGCATGATTCACATGTACTTCCTCTGAGCATTTCCGTGAACTATGTTGTAACAATTGCTGCATACAATATATTTCTACTAATGGACAAATGAGCCATTGTGGGATTCAACCCACTGTAAATTCAATGCTCAATATTTCCCTTTTCTCTTTACAGCTGCAAACCTGAGTGCCGCAGAGCGCAACCATTTTGAGCACAGGGCAATGAGGTACAGGCACATCCTGCAGGTGCAGTGTGGGTATCGGAGGATGGCCCGCAAATACAATTCCGATCGGGCCTCCGGGGCGTGGTATGCCACACCACAGGCTCCACCAACGGTGCCACCTACAACCACCAGGTCTGCCCAAGGGGACCCAGCGACGGACCAGCCATCTTCCTCAAGACCTGGACCCAGCCGTGTGTTGGGAGCAGGGCTGTCCCGTGGCCACTCCACTCCAGCGACAATCTCCACCTCCACCGGCACGCAGACCAGCAGTGACCCTCCAATTGACCCTGCAGCCTTCCAGGCATTGTCTAGGAAACTGGACAGGTTAATTCAAACGGTGGACAACCTGACGGAGGACATGGCGGAGGTTAAAAAGAAGGTGCGCTCCATCCGGCGCACACTTCAGAGGGCAAATCTTTAGTTATTTTGCCCTCCTGAACTTTTACCCCTCCCCTCTCCCCTCTTTCCTCTTTTCATACTGTTAGTTGGGTTTGGGGGGTTAGTTATAGGATAAGTATAGGTAATTAGCTTAGTTATTGTTAGGTAAGAGGGTGGGGGGTCCTTATACTTTCTATCTAATATTTTTGTGTGCTGGGCAATGTTGGGATTCCTGTTTAATAAAAAAAAAAATATATATATATATATAAATATTAAAAAACAAACAAAAAAAAAAAATATGTTTGTTTAGGATAGTATAGTATGTGTGTAGGTTAGTAAGTGTTGTCCTGCATGTGTCTTGTCTCTTAATGGTGGGTGGGGGGTTGATGTTTAGATCGTTTCGTTACATGTGTAGAGTAAGTTTAGCTTAGGTTAGTTAGGGACAGTTGTGGGTTAGTAGTAGTCAGGTTAGATTAGTGTAGGTTTACCTTTCCCTTAGTTGCCTCTTTTATTACTACTTTTAAATAAAAATTTTGTTAACCTTTTACCTGATGCGTTAGGTGCTACCTTTTCATGGCCTTGACATCAGTGTAGCAGAAATGTTAAGTATGACATTTGTGTTCCATGCTCCCTATCCCCAGGCTTATGAGGTTTAACATGCCAGCTACCCGTGTGCTAACTTGGTAAGTATCCACCATGTTGGAGAGCCACCATTGGTAGTGTGCATTGATCATCAAGGTTTGGGGTTGGTATGTATCCTACTTCACAAAGAGTGCTTCCAGACTTGTTATTGTAGGTAAATAGATAGGTCGGACAGCATTGTGAAGTTCATGGAGAGCTTTATAGATGATGATTTGTTCACACTCTTGTCTTGTTGCTATCATTGCTGACGTACATCATGTGTGTACTGATTCAGCATGACTTTCCTTCATGGAAGTATACGCCGTAAGGGTGATTGATGCAGTGTAATTTGTTTATCATTCCTTTCATTCTACAGCATAATTTCAAATTTTAGTATTGCATGGTGCCTACATTTCTCAGCCACCATTAGTTGTGTAGAATAGCTATAGATGGTGCATCATTCTGTCCAACACAGCATGATTGTGTGTGCTTAGTCCCTTCATCAGTTATTTTCCTCAGTATAGTAAAGCTATGATGCAATCCTGGCCACTGCACAGATGATTCAGTATACATGAAATCAGGACAGTAGTATAGAGAATGGACATGGTTTCCACACAGCCACTTTGGAGTTAGCTACTGCACAGTTGAATTTTGAAATGACACAGAGACACAATAGGTGTGCAAGTGATATTTATTTATAAGTGGTGTTGTGCAAAATGTCCATTCACCATGTTTGCTGACTACTGCAAACGTCAAATGGGCTAATGAGATGAATGAATGGTCAACAGTCATTCATACCATATGGCCTTACATTCGCCCGCTGCTGCAGGTTTGCCAGGATATGATAAAAATACTCCATGGATACAGTAGCTATTCTGGATGGTCAAATCCTAGGGTGCTGGGGGCCTAACTCCACCTCTACCACCCCCAAAACATACAAGACTCATGTACTTGTGAACTAAACACATGCATAAGGCACATGTGTGGCCTCCATGTCACAAGTCCTACACAAATATGAAACACAAAATCATAATGGGACATGGTCAGCCCCATAAAAACTGAAAGTGACTCTCCCACTCCCTGTTAGGACTACAGATAAAAGCACCCCCATCATAAAGGTGGGGACATTTTGGAGACTGAATACATAATGGTATCAAAAACATCATTTCAAAATAGCCATCAGCAATTACACCAAATATGTTGTCAAATATGGTCAATACATTAGTTAACGTATCCCAAACATCACAGTGTGAAGGCCGTCTATACATAAAAGTACGGACATTTGTCATATACAAACACAAATGTGTCTCACATCGCACCGTTTGACCATGACAAATCACCTTTCCAAAGCTAAACACATGAAGACATTTGGATAAATTTGCTCCATATTCTACGCCGTCATAATTTGTTCACGTACATGAGTGCACACAATGTAGAGTCAGATACAAATGTATCCAAAAGTGTCTTGATATTTCACCTTCAAATTATTATTTACATCCCCAATATTTTTGACTCTGCATCATGTGCACTACTGTACGTGTAAAAAAAACTACGCCCATGATGTATGCGTGGTGAAATTGACGCTACATGCACAATATATTGGTCATTTCATGTACAGTATTAATTATTAATATTCCTATCATATTTTTTCACTCCGCACCATGTGCACCACTGTACGTGTAAAAAAAACGACGCCCATGATGTATGCGTGGTGAAATTGACGCTACATGCACAATATATTGGTCATTTCATGTACAGTATTAATTATTAATATTCCTATCATATTTTTTCACTCCGCACCATGTGCACCACTATACGTGTAAAAAAAACGACGCCCATGATGTATGCGTGGTGAAATTGACGCTACATGCACAATATATTGGTCATTTCATGTACAGTATTAATTATTAATATTCCTATCATATTTTTTCACTCCGCACCATGTGCACCACTGTACGTGTAAAAAAAACGACGCCCATGATGTATGCGTGGTGAAATTGACGCTACATGCACAATATATTGGTCATTTCATGTACAGTATTAATTATTAATATTCATATCATATTTTTTCACTCCGCACCATGTGCACCACTGTACGTGTAAAAAAAACAACGCCCATGATGTATGCGTGGTGAAATTGACGCTACATGCACAATATATTGGTCATTTCATGTACAGTATTAATTATTAATATTCATATCATATTTTTTCACTCCGCATCATGTGCACCACTGTACGTGCAAAAAAAACGACGCCCATTATGTATGCGTGGTGAAATTGACGCTACATGCACAATATATTGGTCATTTCATGTACAGTATTAATTATTAATATTCCTATCATATTTTTTCACTCCGCACCATGTGCACCACTGTACGTGTAAAAAAAACGACGCCCATGATGTATGCGTGGTGAAATTGACACTACATGCACAATATATTGGTCATTTCATGTACAGTATTAATTATTAATATTCCTATCATATTTTTTCACTCCGCACCATGTGCACCACTGTACGTGTAAAAAAAACGACGCCCATGATGTATGCGTGGTGAAATTGACGCTACATGCACAATATATTGGTCATTTCATGTACAGTATTAATTATTAATATTCATATCATATTTTTTCACTCCGCATCATGTGCACTGTAATGCGTCATAAAAAATTGACGCACAACTGTGTATGCGTGAAAATATGACGCATAACGGGAAAATAAAAACGGCGGCCATTTTATGCAGGAAGTGATGTAATAGGATATCCTGTTTACAAAATCTGTACTGGGAGGTAACTTTCACTTTCACTTTGCAGTCTCAGATTTCTCTAGACTGTGTGGTTGTGTGAAAGGTGTTGTCCTGTGTTTTACTGCTCTAGTGTCCTGTGTGCCTTGTATTTTGTCTTAGTGTCAATCTATTATTGTTGTATCACATTGTCTCAGTCTGTTTAGTGTAATTTTGTCTATACCTGTGATAGTTTGTATTGTCTGTGGGAGTCTGTTGTGGGTAGCATAGTTTGGGGGTTTAGTTGGGCTATTTTTCTACTTCTCCTTTTTCTTTCACACCTCTACCTTTCCCCATTTCCCCCTTTATATTTTATATTTTGTTGGTACATTCTTATCCCTCTCAATATGTCAGGTAGGCCTCGCCTGTCCAGGATGGGGGAAGACGAATTGGGGGGGTTCATATGGCTCGTAAGCCATTTCCTCCCACTAATGCTGGAAGCTGGGGGCCGTGTGATACAGGGGTATCACACGGAGGCCAGGAAAATCCGGTGGGAGAAGGTGCGCCATCACCTGGTCCGGGTCTATGGGAGTCTCAGGAATGTACACCAACTCAAGCACCGCTGGGCAGATCTGATCACCAGGGAACAGGACCTGCTGGACCACCTGGGACTCCAGATTGGTGGCCATGTTGGTGAGTAAAAAACAATTACATGGGAATGACAGAAATCGGTGTGTGAACATGTGATGATTGTTAGCGAATCTGCAAAATAAGTAGCTGAGTGTGTGTAATGCCAGGGAAACCTAGGCCCATGGCTATACACATTAATCCCCATTCTTGCAACACATGTACACGCAATGACAGCTTTATAAATTCAACATCTATTTGTATTATGCTAAGTCGCCCCCTCTCTGCGTCCCAAAATGTTTCAAATGCTGCGCTACAAAGGTATACATATGTGTCCTAATGTGTATTTGTTGCAGAATGTGTATGAAGACCTATGCTACCAGTCCGATGGATCATTTTTGCAACACATACCAGATGCCTGTAGCTGCATGTAATGTAGTGTTGCCTTTGTGTCAGAAAACCAACACGTGAACGGCTCCGTTTGTACTCCACTGGTCATAATGGCCAGTGAGTACGTCATGTAGAAACAACATACCTACAGATGCAGACGCCATAGCTAGACAGAAAATTGGAAACACATGATGATGCTATACATGTGTGTTGCCGTCACGTCACATGAAGTTAGTCATGTTGTTCACACATATGTCACATGTGTGTCTGGTTGCTGTCTGTTGACCCTGTCCAAATAGCCTGTTTAATTGTGAGTGGTCATGCAGTCCTCATGGAACCAGTTTTGGAATGTCTCTCGGGGATGCACATGCTGAGATGTATGGATAACATTATTGTTGGGGCATACTAATGGAGGATTAACTTGGACGACACCTGACTGTCCTGACCACTGCATGAGTGTAGTAGGGTGTGACACTGGAGCAGGAGACTCATCCAATGTTAATGTTGAATACAAAGTGATCCATGCAGGATGAGCATGTGTGAAAGTCTATCATTACCATGTCATTTTCACACAGTGTCATTGTAACAGAAATCTTTTGTCCGTTCACCCAGTCTGAGTATAATCTTTGTTTCATGCTTTACAGGTGGACCAGCCCCGTACACCGTGGGAGAGGTGGCCCATTTTGACGACCCCGATACCTACAGTGAGTGTCGCCTGAGTGCTATTTACATTGTTTGGTAATGACGCATGATGGATTACTGTGTGTTCAAGAGAATTCATGATTTGATGTGCTGGCCATTCATTGGCTTTGTTCTTTTAGTGTGATATCAAATTAGAATTATGTTTCTGCAAAG
Source organism: Pleurodeles waltl (assembly GCF_031143425.1). NCBI lineage: Eukaryota > Metazoa > Chordata > Amphibia > Caudata > Salamandridae > Pleurodeles > Pleurodeles waltl. Next base: position 847,857,712 of record NC_090436.1, read on the forward strand.
CAATACGTAGTCATCTCTCAGATTGAGGGGCTGTAGCCCATTCAATTATGGCGGCAATTGGGAATGGTATGACTCATTTCGAATAGACAGGTCAATGTTAGATTTGGTCAGGGACTTGCCATGAACTGAGTCTGCATAGCAGACTGACAGTCTCCCAGATAGCTTAGGCACATGGCATTGATGACAAGTGCTTCTTCCTAGTTGAGGATGGACTGTGTACACTGTAGGTTGGATCTTCCAGGGGCATGTACTTCCACAAGGTGAACTCGAAGTGTGTGTGACTTGAGTGCAATGCCCTAGGTGTTCAGTTGAATCATGTGAATGGGTGTACTACCTCCCCTGTGTGTGTTGTTAAACATGCCTCACTAATAGTATGTTATGTTGGGCTAAGTCATAACATTTTGACATGTGTGGACCTGGGATGTGACAAGGTTGGGCTGACTACAACGTGTTGCTAGCCCTTCATAGGTGTTGTGTGTGAAGGCACATAATTGTTGCACTTTCTGTACACTCCTGGGTGTGCATTGAACATGGGATTGTTGGTTGTTCTTCCCACACCACCCACAAAGACTGGGATGTTACTGTGAAACAGGGTACCTAGGACTGTAGCAACCAGTATGTTACACGTACTTAGGGGCATATTTATACTCCGATTGCGCCGAATTAGCGCCGTTTTTTTCGACGTAAATTTGGCGCAAAACTAACGCCATATTTATACTTTGGCGCTAGACGCGTCTAGCGCCAAAGTATGAGGAAAGAGCGTCATTTTTTAGCGTGAACGCCTTCCTTGCGTTAATGAGATGCAAGGTAGGCGTTCCCGTCCAAAAAAATTACTGCGCCGCAAATGCGTCGTATTTATACTCCCGGGCAAAAATCACGCCCGGGAGTTGGCGGGGCAGAAAACCCCGCATTTCCGCCACTTTTTAACGCCTGGGTCAGGGCAGGCGTTAAGGGACCTGTGGGCTCAAAATGAGCCCACAGCTGCCCTCCCATGCCCCCAGGGACCCCCCCTGCCACTCTTGCCCACCCCAGGAGGACACCCAAGGATGGAGGGACCCACCCCAGGGACATTCAGGTAAGTTCAGGTAAGTATCATTTTTATTTTTTTAAATATTTTTTTGGGGCATAGGGGGGCCTGATTTGTGCCCCCCTACATGCCTCAATGCCCAATGACCATGCCCAGGGGACATAAGTCCCCTGGGCATGGCCATTGGGCAAGGTGGCATGACTCCTGTCTTTACTAAGACAGGAGTCATGTAAATGGCGCTAGGGCGTCGTTTAAAATGGCGCAAATCGGGTTTAGACGTTTTTTTTGCGTCAACCTGATTTGCTCATTTTTAAGACGCCCTAACGCCATTTTTCCCTACGCCGGCGCTGCCTGGTGTACGTGTTTTTTTTCCACGCACACCAGGCAGCGCCGGTCTGCTTGTGCCGGCTAACCCCATTCAATAAATACGGCGCCCGCATGGCGCTTCAGAATGGCGTTAGCCGGCGCAAAACTTTTTGACGCTAAACTGCGTTAGCGCAGTTTAGCGTCAAAGAGTATAAATACGGGCCTTAACACCTTTTGTGACTTGAGTTAGTACCTTGGGCCAGAGTGAGAAAAATGTCTACACGTTGCAAATGGCATAAATATCTGTGTGGGATTTTCAAACGTCTGTTTCCTAATCCAAAATGTCTTTGGTGGTCATGTACATATGAGTAAAATGCTTTTCAAAATTGATATAATGAAGGGATTTACCAGACCTACTTGCAAATCACAGTGGTAGGCAATCCCATTTGCAACCGAGTACGTGGTTGCAAAGTGAGTAGCTGTTATCATCCACTTGAAGTGGATGGTAACCACCCTGCTGACTGGAAGGGGTCCTCATTGTGAAGCTTCAGCCTCTGTGAGTGGACTAAAAGAATCCTGCGCAAAAAAGCCAGTGGTCTAAGGGACCAATAATTACCGTGAAAATTTCCAAGTACAATTGTTGTGATTTAAAAATAATTGCAGGTCATTTTTCTTTCCGGTAAACGGCCTACACTTGGGGAGAAATAACTTGCTTAATTTAAAAACAGTCACGTCTATGGAGTTCTGCTGGTCCCAGCAGGCCACCATCCCCGTGAGTGCCCATGTTGCTAAGGTGGGGCAACTTGGAACCCACATCATTGATGTTAATGAGGTGGGTTTTAGGGACCCCATAGCGACTCGCAGACGGTGTCAGAGACACCGTTCTGCTTTGCAATTTGCTAGTTGATTTTCCTAAATTCCTACATCTGACACCAAGGCCCGTATTTATACTTTTTGACGCTAAACTGCGCTAACGCAGTTTAGCGTCAAAAAGTTTTGCGCCGGCTAACGCCATTCTGAAGCGCCATGCGGGCGCCCTATTTATTGAATGGCGTTAGCCGGCGCAAGCAGACCGGCGCTGCCTGGTGTGCGTGGAAAAAAAACACGTACACCAGGCAGCGCCGGCGTAGGGAAAAATGGCGTTAGGGCGTCTTAAAAATGGCGCAAGTCAGGTTGACGCAAAAAAAAACGTCTAAGCCCGATTTGCGCCATTTTAAACGACGCCCTAGCGCCATTTACATGACTCCTGTCTTAGTAAAGACAGGAGTCATGCCCCCTTGCCCAATGGCCATGCCCAGGGGACTTATGTCCCCTGGGCATGGTCATTGGGCATTGAGGCATGTAGGGGGGCACAAATCAGGCCCCCCTATGCCAAAAAAAAATATTTAAAAAAATAAAAATGATACTTACCTGAACTTACCTGAATGTCCCTGGGGTGGGTCCCTCTATCCTTGGGTGTCCTCCTGGGGTGGGCAAGGGTGGCAGGGGGTTCCCTGGGGGCATGGGAGGGCAGCTGTGGGCTCATTTTGAGGCCACAGGTCCCTTAACGCCTGCCCTGACCCAGCCGTTAAAAAGTGGCGCAAATGCGGGGTTTCTGCCCCGCCAACTCCCGGGCGTGATTTTTGCCCGGGAGTATAAATACGACGCATTTGCGGCGCAGTAATTTTTTTGGACGGGAACGCCTACCTTGCATCTCATTAACGCAAGGAAGGCGTTCACGCAAAAAAATGACGCTCTTTCCTCATACTTTGGCGCTAGACGCGTCTAGCGCCAAAGTATAAATATGGCGTTAGTTTTGCGCCGAATTTGCGTCGAAAAAAACGACGCTAATTCGGCGCAAACGGAGTATAAATATGCCCCCTAGTGTGGACACATGATTCTGGGCCAGGGGTTCAATCTTAGCACACAACTAATTAAAAATGCTATTGAGTGAGGAGTGTGAGTGTAATCACATAGAATGACATATGTACTGAAGTCAGTATGCGGAAGAGCTGGTGCCATAATGTCAAATGCCTTAGGTATGATTTGGATGAGTAGTTTAGGGTGATGTCATCCATCATGTAGAGACATGGATATGCTAGGTGTGATATGACCTTAGGGATGCATGATTCACATGTACTTCCTCTGAGCATTTCCGTGAACTATGTTGTAACAATTGCTGCATACAATATATTTCTACTAATGGACAAATGAGCCATTGTGGGATTCAACCCACTGTAAATTCAATGCTCAATATTTCCCTTTTCTCTTTACAGCTGCAAACCTGAGTGCCGCAGAGCGCAACCATTTTGAGCACAGGGCAATGAGGTACAGGCACATCCTGCAGGTGCAGTGTGGGTATCGGAGGATGGCCCGCAAATACAATTCCGATCGGGCCTCCGGGGCGTGGTATGCCACACCACAGGCTCCACCAACGGTGCCACCTACAACCACCAGGTCTGCCCAAGGGGACCCAGCGACGGACCAGCCATCTTCCTCAAGACCTGGACCCAGCCGTGTGTTGGGAGCAGGGCTGTCCCGTGGCCACTCCACTCCAGCGACAATCTCCACCTCCACCGGCACGCAGACCAGCAGTGACCCTCCAATTGACCCTGCAGCCTTCCAGGCATTGTCTAGGAAACTGGACAGGTTAATTCAAACGGTGGACAACCTGACGGAGGACATGGCGGAGGTTAAAAAGAAGGTGCGCTCCATCCGGCGCACACTTCAGAGGGCAAATCTTTAGTTATTTTGCCCTCCTGAACTTTTACCCCTCCCCTCTCCCCTCTTTCCTCTTTTCATACTGTTAGTTGGGTTTGGGGGGTTAGTTATAGGATAAGTATAGGTAATTAGCTTAGTTATTGTTAGGTAAGAGGGTGGGGGGTCCTTATACTTTCTATCTAATATTTTTGTGTGCTGGGCAATGTTGGGATTCCTGTTTAATAAAAAAATATATATATATATATATATAAATATTAAAAAACAAACAAAAACAAAAAATATGTTTGTTTAGGATAGTATAGTATGTGTGTAGGTTAGTAAGTGTTGTCCTGCATGTGTCTTGTCTCTTAATGGTGGGTGGGGGGTTGATGTTTAGATCGTTTCGTTACATGTGTAGAGTAAGTTTAGCTTAGGTTAGTTAGGGACAGTTGTGGGTTAGTAGTAGTCAGGTTAGATTAGTGTAGGTTTACCTTTCCCTTAGTTGCCTCTTTTATTACTACTTTTAAATAAAAATTTTGTTAACCTTTTACCTGATGCGTTAGGTGCTACCTTTTCATGGCCTTGACATCAGTGTAGCAGAAATGTTAAGTATGACATTTGTGTTCCATGCTCCCTATCCCCAGGCTTATGAGGTTTAACATGCCAGCTACCCGTGTGCTAACTTGGTAAGTATCCACCATGTTGGAGAGCCACCATTGGTAGTGTGCATTGATCATCAAGGTTTGGGGTTGGTATGTATCCTACTTCACAAAGAGTGCTTCCAGACTTGTTATTGTAGGTAAATAGATAGGTCGGACAGCATTGTGAAGTTCATGGAGAGCTTTATAGATGATGATTTGTTCACACTCTTGTCTTGTTGCTATCATTGCTGACGTACATCATGTGTGTACTGATTCAGCATGACTTTCCTTCATGGAAGTATACGCCGTAAGGGTGATTGATGCAGTGTAATTTGTTTATCATTCCTTTCATTCTACAGCATAATTTCAAATTTTAGTATTGCATGGTGCCTACATTTCTCAGCCACCATTAGTTGTGTAGAATAGCTATAGATGGTGCATCATTCTGTCCAACACAGCATGATTGTGTGTGCTTAGTCCCTTCATCAGTTATTTTCCTCAGTATAGTAAAGCTATGATGCAATCCTGGCCACTGCACAGATGATTCAGTATACATGAAATCAGGACAGTAGTATAGAGAATGGACATGGTTTCCACACAGCCACTTTGGAGTTAGCTACTGCACAGTTGAATTTTGAAATGACACAGAGACACAATAGGTGTGCAAGTGATATTTATTTATAAGTGGTGTTGTGCAAAATGTCCATTCACCATGTTTGCTGACTCCTTTCTGGTGCATTATTACATGGTGATCCTACAGAAGGGGTGTGGATGATGCTCCTGACATGCTGGGGTGATGTCACAGACAGTGCAGAGGAACATGAAATGCCAAATGGTAGGAGAGAAACATTCACTGGCAAGGTGGACAAGTCATACAGTGGATTGCCGAACAGTCATTGAGGTTAGTTGTAGTGAGACTGGCATGTGTCAAAACGTAGGACCTTGGTCAGAGTAGGGCATGGTGCAGGGACTAGGGCTTCCGGGTACTCTTGCGTGTGAATGTTATCTGTTCCATGTCTTCTTCTTCTGATGTGTGTGTTGCCTGGTGTGTCCTTGTTGTTGTTGGTTGTGAAGGGGCAACACACACCTCAGTGTTAGAAGACATGGAGGCAGACATCCCGGGGGCTGATCCCTGTTGAGTAAGGAAGGGCAGTACTGCAGCAAGGAGGGCCTGCTGGTTTTTCAGAATGGCAGCCACATCCCGATGGTAGGCAGCCAGGTCGGCCCTGAGGGGTTCTATGTTGCATTCGTGCACACGTTGAGTGGCTTGCAGTTTGAGTTGTTGTGTCAACTGGATGACAGCTGTGCCAATTTCCTTCAGTGTTTTTGAAATGTCCTCCAAGAGAAAATTTCTGGCTTGCATTGCAGCTGCCTGATCAGCAGTTGACAACATGCACGAACGCACCCCCTCAAGGCTGGCTGCCATATTTTGCATCCCCACCCGCACCTCCTTGGCCAGCTCCCGCTGGACCCCAACGACAGTTCTTTCGAAGCTGGTGCCAGTGTCGTCAGAGTCCTCAGCTGTGTTGGAGCTGGCAGGTCTTACAATTGGGGTGGCGGGTGGTTCTCCTGTGGTGGCTGCTTCTTCTGTGCTCCTCCTTGTGACTGAAGGTGGGGTTTGGAGGCTTTCAAGGACCATGTCAATGGTCTCTTGTGGGAGGTTGATGGTGTCGTCATCCATGTCATCAGGGAACTCATGGACAGGCATATCAGCAGGAGATCCGTGTTCCTCTGCAATGAAACAGGGTACAATTAGTGTGTCTGTGTTGTGACAATTTTGCAGTAAGATACAAGCCTTTGGATGCCTTAACATTGTACTCTGTGTTTGTCTAGGTATCTGCTGTCCGTCATAGGGCATTGTTGTAGGCCTATGGCCCACCTGTGTGTCACATGTTTGATATGGATCTTTCAGACATGTCTGCCAGGTCGCCTCTAGGTGTTGCTTTGTAATTATTTAGGAATAGGTGTTGTTTTCTCCTACTCCTCACTCGGTGTTTCACTATTGTTATGGAGGGACATTTTGTAGGGTGGGCTCTCATTATCCAACATGTGATTCTTGGCTTTCTAGGCAGCAGGATAGCTAATGGTGTGGGGGACTAAGTTTGACCCACTTGAAAATAACTCTGTCACCCAGATATTCAATTTAGCTAAGACTAACTAGCAGTGCCTCTGGTCTCCCACATCAAAGGAATGTTTAGACATCCGAGCGCATGACATCTTTGGAACTTCTCAGGGAAGTGGTGGTCACTCAGGTCCTACACATTTGTATCTTTTCCGGTAGGTTCCCATACACAAATGACATAGACAGTATTAGTTTGATATGAAGTTTCATTGTACAACTGACTTGTAGGAATTTAGGTGTGAGCCCCATTTACACAAACAATACACACTGTTAGAATTGAAATAGTCCGCAGGAGAGTAATACATTAGTACACAGCTTTCATGGTGCCTAACTGTTTCTACTCTCCCCCTGCATGTTCTATGTATAGCACAGCTTGTTAAGTTTGGAGGTTGCCTGTCAGAATCACAGGGGAGACATCATCCCTCTTATCAGAGGAATGGGCTAGAATCTGGTTGTGCATCAGCAGCAAGGCAGGCAGCATCTAGTTGTTATTTTCTGTTTGGAAACTCCCCCATGCGTGTCTTGGGACAAGGGAGTGAATGTAAAAGACATATGTCATGGTGATGACAAAGTTTCCCTAAGCAGGAATGCCAAACCTTGACCCCTACCACATCTATCAGCAACGTACCAGACGGTATCCTTGACTGGGGCACAGAGTGAATATGTTCTGGCAAACTCCAGTGCAGAAGTAGGCAAAACAGTGTGATTTGACTAATTGACAACACCTTAGGACTGACTATTTGCTACATTAACTGATAGGAAGGGCAATGAGAATCATTTAGTGCAAATTGCTCTGAGGCACTTAGATGTGAGCAAATGAGTATAAGTACATTCAGGGTAAGATGCACAAAGGCCTCCAGCCTGAGGCTAATGCGCAAAGTATACGTTTCACTTGCCACACTACACTTTGACTGACTGTGGGTGTTGTGACTGCCCTGCCAGCACACTTGCCTCTCAGGCCCTGCCCCATACACTTTTTATTCACATTGCATGATCTGTACATGTAACGTGGCATTACCTATGCATGTCAATGTTAGGATGTGGTATGGATGTAAACATTCTTGATGTTTTGAGATGATGTTGGGTGATGTGTTTTGAATTGGATTGGCCTGTTTATCGTATGAAGGTCCTATTTGTTTGTCCGACTTTGCAGGTGTGTTTCAGTGACCAGTTGCCTGTGTCCCCTCCTCAATGTTGTTGTCTGAGCAGTATGACATTAGTGATGTAGCCTTGTTAGCCAGGCACGTGAGGGACCCTGACGTATGCAGCATGTGTGTATCGTTAGTGCTGTGTGGCTCCTATTGCTGTTTACTTAGGCTTATGTATGTGTCAGTTATGGACATTCGGCATTTGAGTGTACTGGTACCTTTGTCTTATTTCTAGGAGTAATTGCAGATGTCACCCTCACCCCCTAAATTAGGTATGTATGTTCCAGGGTGGGGTTTCTGCCATTTGGTACTATAGCTGCACAGAGATGAGAGGTGTTATTGTCAACTGTGTTTGCAGTTAAGTTACAGTTGTTGTATTTGCTACTGCATTACAGATAGGGACCTAGTTGATGTAGAATAGATTTTGCAATACAAGTGCCTGGATGTGGATTTGAGGTAGTGTCCTTCCCACCTGTCACTGCTTTCCCTTGGCTCTCTTGTTGTAATTACAGGATGTCCCCGTGGGACTGTTGTGGTTGCTGTATTTTGTCGTGCCCCAGCTTCGGTCAGTACTGGGCATGCCCCCCTGCCGTGCCCCTTTCCCCATGCCACTTCATATATGTGCTGACTTACATGCATTGTGTAGTAGATATCCCCCCCCTGCTTACAGTCCCCATTATTGTATTATGATTCCCCATGCGACTTACCCTGCATGTGCGTAGTGTCGTGGTAGTCTGCGCTGTCCAGTCCTTGAATCCCTGTGACGATCTCCTCCGGGATGACGGCTGCGACCATCTCCTCCATGTGGTCCAGGGCCTCCTGTTGTGCTGGACTCCCCCCTCCAGTCTGCATTGCTGCCTTCCTGTTCCTGGCCATTTTCTCTTTGGTCCTACGTTTGCAGTCATGCCAGCGTTTCTTACACTCGGTGACTGTCCGGCGTTCTTCAGCCACACTGTTAATCTTGTCCACAATTTGTTTCCAGATGGCCTCTCTCCTACTGAGTGGCAATTTGGAGGTGATGAACAGTTGGTGCTGGTGTTCCGTCACCTCTTTCACCAGGATTTCCTGCTCCTCTGCACTGAAGCGACACTTTCTTTTTTTTTTTTAAATGTCCTGGGTCCTGTATGCTTCCTCCTGGCTGGTTCATGGTCTGCTCTCATCCTCCTGGGGTCTGTTGGGGCATCTAGGATCCATTTTGGGTCTCCTCTCCTGAAAGGGCAGTTTTCGCGCAAAAATGTGACGCAATTGCGTGAAAAAAATCGGCGTTTTCACGATTGCGCTGTCGTAAATTGACCCACAGTGATGTGCGTCGCATTTACTATGGTTTCCTTTACGACAGACCGACGCTGTGTGCGTCACGAAATAATGACTCCCACCTGTTGGTTGCGCCGCCGTACGTCAAAGTATAAATTTGACGCCGGCATGGCGCATCCAAATGGCGTTAGACGGCGCAAATTTTTTTGACGCAAAATTGCGTTAGCGCAATTTTGCGTCAAAAAGTATAAATATGGCCCGCAGTCTTACTCACAGAGAGAAGCAGCTGAAAGAAAGAAAAATGAATAGAGAAATAACTGCAAACAAATTTAAAAATGATTGATAATGGCTTCCAAATATTCACAAAATGAGTATATGCAATTAGCACTATATTGTTATTTGCTCTCTTCGACCTGGCATCCTTTGTGTGGTTTCCCCCTAACGTTTTGCCTTGAGAATTCCTATTTTACTGACTTTGTTTTTGCTGGCCTTAGGACTCTGTGCACTTTATGACTGCTAAGTAGTGCTAAAGTGCTTGTGCTCTTTGCTCAAAGCATGGTAACATTGGCGTAAACCCAAATGGCAACTACGTCCCTATTAAAGTGCACTACATGTGCCCAGGGCCTGTATATTAAGGGGCATATTTATACTCCGTTTGCGCCGAATTTGCGTCGTTTTTTTCGACGCAAATTCGGCGCAAAACTAACGCCATATTTATACTTTGGCGCTAGACGCGTCTAGCGCCAAAGTATGAGGAAAGAGCGTCATTTTTTAGCGTGAACGCCTTCCTTGCGTTAATGAGATGCAAGGTAGGTGTTCCCGTCCCAAAAAATTACTGCGCCGCAAATGCGTCGTATTTATACTCCCGGGCAAAAATCACGCCCGGGAGTTGGCGGGGCAGAAAACCCCGCATGTGCGCCACTTTTTAACGGCTGGGTCAGGGCAGGCGTTAAGGGACCTGTGGCCTCAAAATGAGCCCACAGCTGCCCTCCCATGCCCCCAGGGACCCCCCAAGCCACCCTTGCCCACCCCAGGAGGACACCCAAGGATGGAGGGACCCACCCCAGGGACATTCAGGTAAGTTCAGGTAAGTATCATTTTTATTTTTTTTAATATTTTTTTTTGGCATAGGGGGGCCTGATTTGTGCCCCCCTACATGCCTCAATGCCCAATGACCATGCCCAGGGGACATAAGTCCCCTGGGCATGGCCATTGGGCAAGGGGGCATGACTCCTGTCTTTACTAAGACAGGAGTCATGTAAATGGCGCTAGGGCGTCGTTTAAAATGGCGCAAATCGGGTTTAGACGTTTTTTTTGCGTCAACCTGACTTGTGCCATTTTTAAGACGCCCTAACGCCATTTTTCCCTACGCCGGCACTGCCTGGTGTACGTGGTTTTTTTCCACGCACACCAGGCAGCGCCGGTCTGCTTGCGCCGGCTAACGCCATTCAATAAATACGGCGCCCGCATGGCGCTTCAGAATGGCGTTAGCCGGCGCAAAACTTTTTGACGCTAAACTGCGTTAGCGCAGTTTAGCGTCAAAAAGTATAAATACGGGCCTAAATGCTACTAGTGGGCTAGCAGCACTGCTTGTGCCGTCCACTTATGTACCCCTTTAAACATGACTCAAGACTGCCATTGCAGAGGTTGTGTGAAGTTGAAACTGCCAATTGGACCTGGCAAAATAAACCTTTTGGGCGGAAGTAGCTAGGCCCAGCCTCACTTACATCTGAGTAGGCTATGTCCTGTCTCGACACAAAGGGCTGCATACCCCCTGTAGTTAGTCTGAAACAGGGCAAGGAATGGGGGCATCTGTGCACCTCAAAGGTATGTCTCTAGAAGCTTCTCCCCACTTCAGAGGCACAATTTTGTATAAAAGAAGTACACTTCTTGACCTGTGGCTACTCTTCTAGGAAGAAGGACTGCTTTGCAGCTTCAAGGACTACCACGATGCTGGACTACTGTTCTGAAGGAATTGCTTCCCTCCTGGGCTGACTTGCTGCCTGCTGCCCTCTTGCCTGGGTGAGAAGGACTGGGCCTGCATCTCTTGAACTCAGAGTGACTCCAAGGGCTAGTTTGCTAGTAATCTGGCCTCCTGATCTGAAGCCTCATGAATATAACAGGCTTCCAACAACCTTGTATCTGCACCAGGACTCTGTCTTTCGTGAGTCTATCCTATGAAGTGGTGTCCCCCATCCTGGACTCTTGGAAGTTGGCTTAAGGTGCTTTTCCAGCCTCTGTGCATCCAGTGAAACTGAAGCATCTCCTCTACTGTGTGGCTCAGCCCGAGCAGAACCAATGCATTTCCGCTGCTGAATGGATTGGACCCGTCACAAAGACTTGCGTTGCCACTGCTACCCACATCGCCTTTCGAACCATCACTGCATGACACATCTCCAGCAGAGGCCCTCCCATCTCTCATTGACAGCAGCCTTGATGATGTTGCCGGACTCTGCATCACACTCTTAGGAACCAACAAATCGCCCTAACTGTGCGCCGCATCATTGACTTCAGACTGCATTAGAAGCCCCATCTACGGGATCCTCGATGTAGACCAAACAGGACCTCACACCGCAGCCTTGCCTCATCTCAGAACTAATTCATCGGCTCTGCTGCACTATGCATCTTTCATGAGGATCCACGCAATGCTCCACAAGCCACGAATTAAGGTACTCTGTTCAGCGAGCCTGACTGGGCCCCTGTATCCAGCCCGTGATCCATCGCTGTTGGCCTGAACTTGTCACTTTGTCCCGATCCATTGTGACCAGATATCCACAGATGGCACTTTAAACCTTTCGAGATTTCTCTAAAAAATTATATCTAAAAAATATCAAAAATTGTTTTAATTTAATATTTCCGGTTTTACTCATTTGATTTTTTTGGTTTACTTGTTTTATGTATTAAATTAAGCTTGTTTTTTTCTAGCCTGGTGTGGGATCCTTTTTGTGTCGTATTTCACTGTTCCACAAATACTCTACACTAAGTTAAATGCGACTGCTGACTGCTATGTACCAAGCTACTAAGGGATTGAGCAGAGGTTAATTTGGATTTTGCGTCTTCCTTACCCTGAATAGGATTGTGGTTGCTGTTTCACCAGGGATTACACCCTAGTCACCCAATAACCCAATTTCTGAAATGCTCTCAACCTTCTAAAAGAAAACTTAAGGGACTGCTTACAGCCTTGGGCGAGGAGATTACACCATCACAAACGTGACATGTATTTCAGCCGCTGTATTACAAGTTCCATTATAACCTAAGAAACCTGTAATACGGCAGACAGGATATCTGTCACATTTGTGACGGAGTAATCACCTCCTCCAAGGTGGTATTCAGGTCCTAAGTCTTTTACAACATGGGCAGGCTCAGGTATGAGCAGTTACACAGATAAATTGGGGGCTACCAGCACTAAAATGGGGCAAAGTTTCCTGGCAGCTCATTAATGAAACTTCTGTGTCTGAACCTTACAAATTAACTTTCACTCAAAGAATAATGGCCAAGCGAAGCCACCTATTCTTTTGAGTTTTGAGGAAATAGAAATCACCCCGTTTTCTGTGACATAAGGTACATATATCACATCGCTCCTACACAGAGTAATCTCCTGACCTATTGCCACCTTCACATTCTATGAGTGTCAAAAGCACAGGTCTTTGGTCTGGAATGCAAAAATGCACAACATTTTCCTTCAACACACGTGGAGGTTTCTGTTTGAATTATGCTACTTCACAAAAGAAAATCTAGAATTCCTAAGTACAGCTGTGAGGTACCTCACTCGGTGTGATCTCATCACTCTGCACAGAGCATGTAATCCTTTCAAGCCAGCTTTAAATTGTTAAGTTTTATTCACATCTGTTCCATTCATCCCATCTTATCATAAAGTGAGTAATAGTTCTTATTGGATGAGAACAAATGAAGCATGCTGTGGCATGGCCAATGGATTGTCGTAAATGTTAACTATGCAAAGAATTATAAAATGTTGTGGTATAACCTTGTATCTTCCGTGTAGGATGTTTGAAAATGTTTCTTGGCCTAAAATAGACATTGATTATATGCACCTTGATAAATGAAACAAGCTTGTTGTGAAATTAATGCAGAAAGAGGTGTCCTTAACCTCTGGCAGAAACCTTTACCTTACCAAGAGACCACTCTGTTTCAGAGCTTCAAAGACTCTTGCAAACCCAGTTTCCAAACCATTTTTCAGCTTTCTTGAACATCACATTTCACTCATCGACACAACTGACATAGAATACTTTATCAAAGGTTTTGGATCTAGTCTGTTGACTGGTTGTAAGACTATGGCCCTCATTATAACTTGGGCAGTCTCAAAGCGAGACCGCCAAAGCCATGGGTGTCAGAAGACAGCCAGTGCTGGTGGTCTTCCACCCACCACAATATGGTTACTGCCAGATTTCTGCCACATTTAGGGCAGAAATCCAGCAGTAGCCATGCTAGCGGTCGAGGCGCCTGGGCGGTGCCACCACCTGCACCGCCCTGCCAGCAGGATGCCAGCAGCTGTATTTTTACCGTAGAGACAGCCTGGGGGTATCCTGCTCAGCAACGCCCCTTCCTGTTCCCTGCCAGATGACCTCCTCGCCGGACAAGGTAAGTCAGGTGTCTGACAGGTGAGGGGTGGTAGGAGGGTGGATGGTGTTGTGTGTGAGTGTGTTGTGTCTGCGTGTATATGAATGTGTGTGTGTATATGCATCCGTGAGTGTTGTGGTGTATGCATGATTGTATGCATGTGAGTGAATGCCTGTAGGAATGTTACAGTGAATGCGTGTCTGCATGTCAGTGTGTATGTGTGAGGGAATGCGTGTATGGATGAGAGTGAGTGAATGCATGTATGGAAGTGGTGGTGAATGGGTATATGTGTGGTGCATGTGTGTGTGCATGATTACGGGGAGTGGGGTGAGGGTAGGGGATGTGGTGGGGGTGCCTTGACACTAGGGAGGTGGGTGGTAGGGGGTCGGGTCGCTGTGACTTCAGGGGGTGGGTAGTGGACAGTCAGGTAATTGCTAAGGGGGTAGGGGAGCTGTCTACCGGTGACAGGGAAGCAATTCCCTGTCACTGGTAGCCCTACCGCCATTGTTTTTGTGGAAGCGGTACAGCCACAGAAACCTTGGCGGTAGGCCGGCTCCTTATACCACCGGCAGTCTTGTGTGGCCCGGCAGGTTCATACCGCCATGGCGGTATGAGTTGAGATGTGCCAATCCGATACACTCTTAATGTGACAGTATACACTGCCAGCCTGTTGGCGGTGCTACCGCCATATTAACCCTGGCAGTAAAAAGCCCGCCATGGTCAAAATAAGGGCCTATATTTAGACTTGTTCTTTTATTCTTCTGATGAACTTTTTCAAACTTCTTTGGTAGTATTCCAATACTTCTCATGTTCACTGACTGTAATTCTCATCTTTTTGTTAGGAAATAAATCACTTTAACCAACAACATGAACTACAACCATCCCACGAATAATCAGCCCTGGGTAAAAATGGCATTCTATTTTGAATTCAAATAGGTGAATGAGCTCAGTGAGACTTTACTCTGTCATTTCGTAAGCTGAATGACACACAAGCAAGGCATGTTTTTCAGTGCATAAACCATTTCCAAGGAACACTCTCATAAACTGTTTCCAAGATACGCTCTTTTAAATACACTTGGAGATGCCCAAGTGGCATCAATAGATGTGGAAGAACTACTTCAACCAACAAGACTGCACCACATTTATTGCTGTGCACTGCTGCTACTGAAATATGTCCATTATGATGGGTACTCTGCCTTTTCAATGTTCAAGCCAATGACAATGTAGCTAAAATGTGAATTTACCTTAAAAATATAAGACAAGCGGAGTTTGGCGAAACAGGAATGTTTCATTTACTTAAACATTAGGGCCTGGAAAGCAGGTACAGAAACATGGTCTGTGGACTGTCTCTCAGTGTACAATCGATGTGAGAGATGTTTTATACATTTCTTTGGGTACAGTAAAATAATTACAACATTCCTTTCTGGTTAAAGAATGTGATCAGTTGTCATGGACTAATAAATAAGGTTGAGATAACAAAAGCAGGTAAGCCTCAACCTTACGTGGACCGAATGTGGGCCAGCCGGTAATGGGTCCAGATGTCTGGCCTGAGGGGCGCGTGGTCACTGTGTGATGCTGTGCATGCTGTGTTCTGATTGGCTAAGTGTTCCTAACTATGGGGGGTCATTACAACCCTGGCGGACGGTGGTAAGCTCCGGAAATACCACAAACAGGCCGGCGGACAAAAAAAGGGAATTATGACCCTAGCGGAAACCGCCAACTAAGACAGCCACTTTAACACATCGCCCGCCACGGCGGTACAGACAAGCAGCGCGGCGGTTACCGCCAACAGACAGGCGGGAGACAATGTACCGCCCACAGTATTACAACCCGCCAATCCGCCACCTTTTCCGCGGTGGATTCACCGTGGATAAAAACACGGCGGAAACAGCTTTTGCTATGGGAAAACGCTCATCTGAACACATCCCACGAGGAAGGAAGACTCTATGGACCCGGAACTCCAAATACTCCATGCCCTTGTCTTTCTGCTCCTCTACGAACACCAGCTACGTAGGCGCAGAAGACACCGGTGAGTACTGCACCTAAGACACGGGGGAGGGGGAGGCAAAAGTTAGGGGGACACACACCAAACACCCCCACCCTCGCATATCACAAATACACACCAATGCATTCACAAAAATCACAGTAACAACCCACAATCCCCCCGAAAGAATAAAAATACAATGCGAAATTTCGTCAAACATTATAATGTGCAAATATACATGTCATACATGTCATAGATATACATTTGAAAATCACTCATAATTATATACAATACGAGAAGTAGTGCAGATATGTACACAACAATGTCCGTGCACCAACAGTCCAATAATGCATGGGCGAGGCCCACAAACGACACTTGACCACAATCGGAGAGAACACTGCTGGGGCATCAGATAGAAATACTACAGGCACCTCAGGGGGAAGGGAAGGGGGGGCACGTCAGCCAGATGAATGCGAAGCCAGATCCACGACGGGGCTCCATGCCCATTGATGTATCCTGGGGAGTGCAAAGCCACAGTCTCACAAGTCTCTACAGTTGGTGGCTTGCCCACTGTTCCATCCTGGGGAGTGCAAAGCCACAGTCTCTCAAGTCTCTACAGTGGGTGGGTTGCCCACTGTGCCATCCTGGGGAGTGCAAAGCCACAGTCTCTCAAGTCTCTACAGTGGGTGGGTTGCCCACTGTGCCATCCTGGGGAGTGCAAAGCCACAGTCTCTCAAGTCTCCACAGTGGGTGGGTTGCCCACTGTTCCATCCTGGGGAGTGCAAAGCCACAGTCTCTCAAGTCTCTACAGTGGGTGGCTTGCCCACTGTGCCATCCTGGGGAGTGCAAAGCCACAGTCTCTCAAGTCTCTACAGTGGGTGGGTTGCCCACTGTTCCATCCTGGGGAGTGCAAAGCCACAGTCTCTCAAGTCTCTACAGTAGGTGGGTTGCCCACTGTGCCATCCTGGGGAGTGCAAAGCCACAGTCTCTCAAGTAGATGCAGTTCTCTACTGGTGCTGGGTGGGACTGGTGCCCATACTGGATGAGTCTCCCCGTGAAAGTTCATGTCCTGTCACTGTCCCAGCTGAACATGGGATAAGGATGCCTGATGTGGCACCCTTTTCATTCCTACACAGTGCTTGCCCTGTTCAGCGGTCTTCACCATGGCGGTCTTTGCCCTGTTCAGCGGTGCTTTGCCATGGCGGTTCTGGACTGTTCAGCGGTGCTTTGCCATGGCGGTCTTTGCCCTGTTCAGCGGTGCTTTGCCATGGCGGTTCTGGACTGTTCAGCTGTGCTTTGCCATGGCGGTCTTTGCCCTGTTCAGCGGTGCTTTGCCTTGGCGGTCTTTGCCCTGTTCAGCGGTGCTTTGCCATGGCGGTATTTGCCCTGTTCAGCGGTGCTTTGCCATCGCGGTCTTTGCCCTGTTCAGCGGTGCTTTGCCATGGCGGTTCTGGACTGTTCAGCGGTGCTTTGCCATGGCGGTCTTTGCCCTGTTCAGCGGTGCTTTGCCATGGCGGTCTTTGCTCTGTTCAGCGGTGCTTTGCCATGGCGGTGTTTGCCCTGTTCAGCAGTGCTTTGCCATGGCGGTTCTGGACTGTTCAGCGGTGCTTTGGCATGGCGGTTCTGGACTGTTCAGCGGTGCTTTGCCATGGCGGTCTTTGCCCTGTTTAGCGGTGCTTTGCCATGGCGGTCTTTGCCCTGTTCAGTGGTGCTTTGCCATGGCGGTTCTGGACTGTTCAGCGGTGCTTTTCCATGGCGGTTCTGATACCGACATTGGTGTGGGGCATGACGATCTCTACACTGGGCATTGGTGTGTGGCATGACGTTCCATCATTGCCCAGCGGGGCTGTGGCAGCCGGGGCCCTCCAGGGCACTGACTCTGGCGGTGGTCTCTGGACCAGTGACAATACTTGAGCCCTCCTGGGCTGTGACTCTGGCGGTGGTCTCAGGACCAGTGACGATACTTGAGCCCTCCTGGGCTGTGACTCTGGCGGTGGTCTCTGGACCAGTGACGATACTTGAGCCCTCCTGGCCTGTGACTCTGACGGTGGTCTCTGGACCAGTGACGATACTTGAGCCCTCCAGGGCTGTGACTCCGGCGGTGTCCTCTGGACCAGTGACGACGGTGCTGGCGGTTATGACTGGACTGCCGGAAATGATGGCACACTTCTCTGCCGTGACACTCACAACAGGCTGGCAAGACTTCCTCTGGACCTTCCCCACCTTTGGTGGAGTCACAGCTGACTCACCAATCCCCTTCGAACCCATGTCAGTTGTTGTCCCACCAGGAGTCTTAACACGGTCCAGTCGTCCACTCTCCAATTTTAGAGCCTTTACAGGGGGTGGGCTACCAGTGCCTTGGCTCCTGGTCCTACTGCCTGCCCTAGTGGCCGGTGCACTCCACAATCCCTGAACACACACCACTGGTATTGGAGGCTTTTTGGCTGAGGTGGTACGACGGGACTGATGAATTGGAGGGGGGGGTGGGGGCAAAAAGGTCAATTTTACAGAGGGACAGTTTCTGACAAACACTGGGATGGGTAGCTGGAGGGGGTCTGGGAGTGGAGGAAGAGGAGATGGTTGTCGGAGGTGTTACTTTAGCTGTTTTGGGTGCAGGTACAGGAGGCTGTCGTGAGGTGGATGGATGTGGGTGAGTGATTGCCGGCGTTTGTGTACTTTGGGAGGGGGCGTCACAGACACACTGGGAGAGGACACAGGGGACGTGAAAATGGCAGTGGAGGTGGTGAGTGCAGGTGAGCGGCTTGTGGTGCTGGGTGTCCTGGTGCGATTCATGGTGCCTGTACCTGTCCAGTCGTCCACTCTCCAATTTTAGAGCCTTTACAGGGGGTGGGCTGCCAGTGCCTTGGCTCCGGGTCCTACTGCCTGCCCTAGTGGCCGATGCACTCCAAAATCCCTGAACACGCACCACTGGTATTGGAGGCTTTTTGGCTGATGCGGTACGACGGGACTGATGAATTGGAGGGGGGGGAGGTGGGGGCAAAAAGGTCAATTTTACAGAGGGACAGTTTCTGACGAACACTGGGATGGGTAGCTGGAGGGGGTCTGGGAGTGGAGGAAGAGGAGGTGGTTGTCGGAGGTGTTACTTTAGCTGTTTTGGGTGCAGGTACAGGAGGCTGTTGTGAGGTGGATGGATGTTGGGTGAGTGATTGCCGACGTTTGTGTACTTTGGGAGGGGGCGTCACAGACACACTGGGAGAGGACACAGGGGATGTGAAAATGGCAGTGGAGGTGGTGAGTGCAGGTGAGCGGCTTGTGGTGCTGGGTGTCCTGGTGCGATTCATGGTGCCTATAGATGTGGTGCATGCAGTTGTGTGTGTAGACGGGACTGGGAGGGAGGACGGAGAAGAGGAGGAGGGGGACACAGTGGAGACAGTGGATGTTGCTGTGTCTGTATGGGAGTGATGCTTGTGTGAGTACCTGTGGGATGTGTGGTGCCTATGTTTGCTTGAGCTACTTTTGGGTGTTGACTTGTGTGCATGCTGGTCTGTAGGTGTGCTTGGTATGGGCTGGGGTACAGGGGATTGGGTCTGGGTGGAGAAAGTTGGAGGGGGGAGGCTCGACACAGGGACAATGGCTGCCATCAGTGCTGAGGCCAGAGATTGCAGGGTTCGCTGAAGGACAGCCTGACCAGAATGAATGCCCTCCAGGAATGCATTACCGTGTTGCAACTCTCGTTCTACACCCTGGATGGCATTCACAATGGTAGTCTGCCCAACAGTGAGTGACCTGAGGAGGTCAATGGCCTCCTCACTGAGGGCAGCAGGGGTGACTGGGGCAGGGCCTGAGGTGCCTGGGTGAGTGGGCACGGGGCGAACACTGAGGGGCTGCTGGGAGGGTGGTGCTGGTAGGGGAGGTGGCGGCTGTACCTGTAGAAGTGGGGCGCACAGATGGTGCCGCCACCACAGGGGAGCTCCCATCGGCGGACGAGTCCGTGTCGCTGGTTGGTGATCCGGTGGCCGACGTGAAGCTCCCCTCGCCCTCCGTCCCACTGGTGCATTCAGAGTCCGTGGTGTGGCCCTCCATGGCCATGTGGGATGCAGCTCCCTCATGTTCCGGTGCCACTGTACCTCCGCCTGTTGATGCTGATGTACAAAAGGACAGGGAGAGCAGAAAAAGGGGGGGAGACAGAAGAAAGAGAGTTTTAGTGCATGGCATTCCGCTACCGATGGCGGACAAGACAGACGCAGCAGCCCCCTGCATTATGCCGTGCTCCTGCACTCTACACACGCAATTTCTGGGTTATGGCCTACATGGCAATGGTGGACATCTGTGCACATGGATGCCACAGGGGCAACTATACCTCGACTTGGCACTCTGCTGAGGTGGGGTTGAGTGCCACATGGCCTACATTACGGAGGGGCCTTGCCTACCTAACTCGCCCTGGCATAGGGACACCCACAGCCCACCTCCCCTACCCAGACACCTCCACTGCACGCAAAGTCCGCAGAATGAGGTTGTACTCACCCCCTTGTGTCTGCTGTGATGTCCTCAAGAGCCCATCCAACTCCGGGTAGGCCACCGCCAGGATCCGGAACATCAGGGGGGTCATGGTGCGATGGGCACCCCTCCCACGTTGAGAGGCCATCCCCAGCTGAGCCTCCGCCGTCTTCTTGCTGCAGCGGCAAATGTCCTCCCATCTCTTACGGCAGTGGTGCCCCATCTCTGGTGGTCCCCCAGGGTCCGGACCTCCTTGGCACCCCTCCCATGTTGAGAGGCCATCCCCAGCTGAGCCTCTGCCTTCTTCTTGCTGCAGCAGCAAATGTCCTCCCATCTCTTACGGCAGTGGTGCCCCATCTCTGGTGGGCCCCCAGGGTCCGGACCTCCTTGGCGATGGCACGCCAAATGTCCCTCTTCTGGTGGGCGCTGACCTACATGACATGCACAAGGGAAGAGGAACAGTCATTACCAACTGCACCGTCGTTGTGAGTGGCCCCCTCCCTACTCTGGCCATGTGGCCCATTCATTCCCATGCATTAATGTTCTTAGAACTCTCCCCCCTTCCCTCTTCCACCCAGCCTTCTCCACCCAGGCCTAGCCCATACAACGTGCTCCCTGTGTACTAACCTGTTGGTCTGGAGGACCGTAGAGTAGCGTGTACTGGGGGAGGACCCCATCCACAAGTTTCTCCAACTCCTGTGCAGTGAAGGCAGGGGCCCTTTCCCCAGATGCAGCAGCCACCGTCGCTTCCAGACCGAGGTCACAGCAGCACTAGCAGTGTAGGTCCTCTCCTGTCGAAGGTCAGGTATCTAGTGATTGAACAGATAGAAAATGGCGGTGACGTCCGCGGCAGTGACGTCCGCGGCGGTGCGCATCATCACCGCTGGCGCACATGTTCATTGGCTCCTGGGACCCATAGGGTCCAATGTTAACCAATGCAGCATTGCGCCGCGGTCTACGACCGCCTACCGCGACGGTGTGCAACGCCAGCGCAGTTACCCCACAATCCCATTGTCCCAGTTTAGAGGTCAGACAGCCGCCATTTCAGGGGCCCACATGGCTTCATTTACTACTGCGTCACGCATAGCTAGGCCTACACTCGACACACATACAGGAAGGGTTTTGTGTCTGGTGTAGTCTTGTGTGTAACTGTGGGTACATACCTGGAGGAATTGTGACTGGTTCTTCGCTGTTGTCCTTCGTAGGCACCGTCAGCTGGGACATATGAGAAGATGGCGGAATCCTCCGGTGTACCGACTGCTGGTGGACATGTTGACAATGGAAGAAAGACATGTCATCGTCACCTACAGGTTTGACCGTGCCGCTACCCAGGAACTATGTACCCAGTTGGAGCCAGACCTGATGTCACCGATCCGCCATCCGACTGGAATCCCCCCTGACGTGCAGGTGCTGTCAGTGCTCCATTTCCTTGCAAGTGGGTCTTTTCAGACAACTGTGGCCACGGCATCAGGGATGTCTCAGCCTATGTTTTCCAACGTCCTGTCCAGAGTGTTGTCTGCCCTGCTGAAACACGTAAGAAGATACATAATTTCCCCTGAGGTGGAGGATTTGCCTACAGTGAAAGGTGACTTCTATGCCCTTGGACATATCCCCAACGTCATAGGTGCCATTGATGGGACCCATGTAGCTCTGGTCCCCCCTCCACAGGAGTGAACAGGTGTACAGGAACAGGAAGAGTTATCATTCCATGAATGTCCAGATGGTCTGTTTGGCAGACCAGTACATCTCGCAGGTAAATGCAATGTTCCCTGGCTCTGTGCATGACGCCTACATCCTGCGGAATAGCAGCATCCCTGATATGATGGGTCAACTCCAGAGGCACCGTGTATGGCTATTGGGGGACTCTGGTTACCCCAACATTTCCTGGCTATTGACCCCAGTGAGGAATCCCATAACCAGGGCAGAAGAACGGTACAATGAGGCCCATGGGCGGGACTAGGAGGGTGATCGAACGCACCTTCGGCCTCCTGAAGGCCAGGTTCAGGTGTCTGCATATGACAGGTGGATCCCTATTCTACTCAGCGAAGAAGGTGTGCGACATTATCATTGCCTGCTCCATGCTCCATAATTTGGCTTTGCGACGCCAGGTGCCTTTTCTGCAGGAGGATGATCCAGATGACGGCGTTGTAGCAGCTGTGGAGTCTGTGGTGCCTGTGGACAGTGATGAGGATGAAGCTGAGGAAGAAGAAAACGACAACAGGGAGTCAGTCATACAGCAATATTTCCAGTGACACACAGGTGAGAACATTTTCTAGTTTAACATTACATTAACTTTCACACGTTTACCTCTATCCTGTTTGTCGATTTCAATCACTATTTGTTAACTGAGTTGTACCCTTCCATTACGGTTTCACAGGTGTGGTAACCTACGTGTCAACTGCTTGCATCCTTCAAGGGCTTGTGATGTGTGACATAGGTATGTTAGCCTTACAATGGTACAGCCATTATGACACTGTCATTGATAATACAAAGTACAAAATCATAGACTGTCTCCAGATTGTTTTGTGTTTCAAGGGTTTTTATTTAAGTGCTCAAAAAATGAAGGGGGGTTGTAAAATGGTGATGGGGGATGGTGGAGGAATGTCCATGGCAGAGTCCAGTCTATTAGTCTCGCAGGTGCACTGCCCATCTGGGCATAGGAAGTGGAGCTGGGGCAGTTCGAATATGGACAGGGTAACAAAGTGGGACAGTGGGAGGACAATCAAGGTGGTCTTATTTCCTGGCGGAGGTCTTGCCATCTTGCTCTGTCCTGTTCCTGGATCATAGGGACCGCTTGCGTGGTGGTTGTCCGTCTGCAGGGGGTGGGGTGCTGGTGTGGTGGTCCTGTGGCAGGGCATCCTGTCCACTAGCGCCGGCGAAGGTGGTGGGCATTTCATTGTCCTGGTTAGTGTCAGGGGCCCCTTGGAGTGCCACGGTGTCCCTCAAGGTTTTTTGTATGTCCTTCAGCACCCCTACGATGGTGCCCTGGGTGGAGCTGATGGTCCTGAGCTCCTCCCTGAACCCCAAATACTGCTCCTCCTGCAGGCGCAGGGTCTCCTGCAACTTGTCCAGGACCGTCGCCATCGTCTCCCGGGAGTGGTGGTATGCTCCCATGATGGAGGAGAGGGCCTCGTGGAGAGTTGGTTCCCTTGGCCTGTCCTCCCTCTGTCACACAGCAGCCCTCCCAGTTACCTATGTTCCTGTGCCTCCGTCCCCTGGACCGTGTGCCGACTACCACTGCCCCCAGGTCCCTGTTGTTGTTGGGGTGGTGGGTTACCCTGGGTGCCCTGTAGTGGTGGACACACCGCTGATTGACCTGTCCTGGGTAGGGAGGTTTGGGCCCGCTGGGTGGGTGCTGTGCTGTTGTTACCAGAGGGTGAAAGGTCGGTGTTGGGCTGTGCCTGTGCAAGGGGAACCGACTGTCCCGAGGCCCACGATGGTCCGGGCTGGTCATCAAGATCCAGTAGGGCAGAGCTGCTGTCATCACTTTGGGCCTCTTCTGGGAGTGGAGTGGTGTTGTCTGGACCCTCTGGTGTGGTGACGGTCCTTCGGGTTCCTGCAGGGGCATAAGAGCATGATTATTGCATGTGTGTGTATAATGGTGTGCAATGGGTGGGTGTGCGTGAACCCCAGTGCAAGCATTCCTGTGTGGGGCCTTGTGTGATGATGGTTGGGGGGGTGTTCTGGGTATGTGCAGTGAGCATGCTTTGGTGAGTGGTGACCATGCTTAGTTGTGTCATGCAGGGCTTGGTGTTGGGATGGGTGGTTTGTGTTATGGGTACATTAGTGAGGATTTGGAGTGATAGGGGAGGGTGTGAGAGTGGGGGGTGTGATAGCATGCAGGTAGGGTGGGGGTTATGATAGTTAAGATTTGACTTACCAGTGTCCCATCCTCCACCGACTCCTCCGAGGCCCTCAGGATTCAAGATGGTCAAGACTTGCTCCTCCCATGTTGTTAGTTGTGGGTGAGGAGGTGGGGGTCCGCCGCCAGTCCGCTGCACCGCGATGTTGTGCTTGGAGGCCATTGAACGCACCTTCCCCCGTAGGTCGTTCCACCTTTTCCTGATGTCCTCCCTATTTCTTGGGTGCTGTCCCACGGCGTCCACCCTATCCACTATTCTGCGCCATAACTCCATCTTCCTGGCTATTGATGTGTGCTGTACCTGTGATCCAAATAGCTGTGGCTCTACCCGGACGATTTCCTCCACCATGACCCTGAGCTCCTCCTCGGAGAAACGGGGATGTCTTTGGCGTGCCATCGGGTGGTGTGGGTGAGGTGTGGGGTGGTGTATGTGGTGATGAGTGTGGTGAGTGTAGTGGTGTGTGGTGTTTTGTGAGTGGATGTTTTGTGGGTGATGGTGTTGTGTGCCTCTGTGTGATGGGGTTGTCAATTGCTGTGCTGTCTCTCTGGCCTTCTTTCAGAATTTGTGGTTGTAGGGGTTTGTGGGTGATGTGGGTGTGTGTTTTATATTGTATTGGGTGTGTGGGAGTGGTGTGTGTATGTGTCTCAGGTGTGTGTAATTCGAATTGTCCAATGTGGCGGTGTTTTGGAGATGTGTGTGTATTTTGAGCGCAGCGGTGTGTACCTCCAATGGAATACCGCGGTTGAAAGACCGCCGCGTGGATTCGTGGGGCCTAATAGCATGGGCCTGTTTCTGTTGGCGTGGAGGTGGAGGATTTCTTTCTGCATGTTTATCGTTGACCTTTGGTGTGGCGGTGTTGTGTGGGTGTCTGAATTTCGCCGCATTCCGAGATGTGCATCATAATCGCTGTGGCGGTCTACCGCGGCCGCGGCGGTGTATTGGCAGCCTTCTGCACGGCGGTAAGCGACTTTTACCGCCAATGTTGTAATGACCCCCTATATGTGGTATCTAACTTTATGTTGTTTTTGGTATGCACAAATCCCTCTGGCCAATCTCCTGGGACCATTGTGGTGTCGCTGTGCCTATATCGGGGATTTAACCTAAGTTTCCTATTTGTGTGTTTGTCTGCCGACTATGTGTCACCCCCACCTGCAAACTGCCAGGTAGTAACCTCACATATGGATGTTGCACCACCATGAGGCGAGTGGCACTCAGTTCTTCCTTGATTACGTTAGAACCAAGATCAGTGCTGTTGATCATTTTGAGCATTTCCCAAGGGGGTTATTTGTAACAACCGCATGTTTGCTTTTGTCTGCATGGTGCAGACGGGTATGGATCCTCCGCTGATACCTGTGTGTCGCAGAACAGTCTGAATTCCTCTGGAATGTCCTTGTACTGAGCTCAGCCAAAATAATCAGCAATTCTTTTCATGAGCCTGATGTAACATCTTCTTCCTTAGCAGGTGTTGGAACTGTTCTGACAGATTTTTCCCGGGAATAACCAGGGTTGGGGTGTGCGTGGTGATGAGGGAACAGAAGCCACGCTATCCGAGGACAAGCTGGGTGTAAGCAAACTCACCACATTGCCAGTAAGCGTTCATTAGCTTGGAGGTGCCCCATTGCATATCTGGAATGTGCAGGATTGTGCCACACTTTTCATTCATAACCAGCCGAATTGTTACTTTCGCTCTGAAACATAAGGAATACAGCATGAGTTTCTGTACATTTAGGGATTGCCCCTTCCCTTCTACCCACATATTCCTATCTATCGCAGTGTCCCAGATTTCCAGACATGGGGTATCTACGCTGTTATTCAACCCTCCCCTACAGGACCCATTTCCCTTCATATCATTGAGGTAGATGGCCTTGCACTGAAGCTCCATGTCTGGGATCCAGTTGTTGTTAATGAAGACAGTCTCAGATACACTCAGGGCCACCCTGGGACCACAGATGGAAGCAAGAGCAGTCTTGTTTGTGCACGGCCTTGGTGGTTTTGCTACCTCCTAGAATTTCTTTTCTGGTAAATCTCCGGGCCAAACAGTGCCCTTTCTATGCCCTTTCTATGCATTCTATCAAGTTGAGTTTGTATATCACTAGGCTCGGTGAGAAGGTACAGTGCTGTGGAATTGGACTCGTAGTGGGTCAGATTTACAAATACCCTGTGGGTCTCAACTATTGGGTTGTGTCTTGGCCCTAATCCTGCATAGGTATAGTGGGAGAAGGCATTTTTCTTTTTCAGGGGCTACCTCTTGGGACAAGTAAAGCCTGTCTGCACCTACTGCATGCGGTATCTACTAGCAGACTTAACATGACTCAGATGATGTTTTGGACCCCACAGTGGTCATGTTCTGATACCATGTGTTGTGTAAGAGGGTGCTGTGTAGTGTGCGTGGAATTCTAGTGATGTGTTCAGTGTAGTTATAGGTACCATGGGAGAGGTCCCTACGTAAGCGCAGTGACATTTTCTGAATAGACTCCATTACACCTAGTCTTTAGTATGGACTGGATGCTGAAGTACCCATAACAAACAGGCAATGTATCCATGTGCAAAAATACATAACTTTTTGAAGGGTGGAGCCTCGTAGGAGCATATTTAAGAAAAGCGACGTTGCACACAGTGCAGCACCACTTTTCTTTCATCCCTTAGCACTGCCCTAAAGGCACCATGTGTATTCAAAATACAGCACACCATGGCGGTAGTTAGGGGACTAGTCTCTGAATGTTTTACGCTAGCCCTGAGCTTTGAAGGGTTAGCATCACAAATTATGAAACTAACCATGCAAAGCGACCAGGGTCCCATTGTAAGCAATGGAAGCCTCCTTTTAACTCCTGCTCTGAGCAGGCATTAATCCTTCCAAAATTAATGGCGCAAGGAAATCTCTTAGATTATACTTTGTAAATATGGCACAGCATTTTTTTACCTTCTTCTGTCATATTAGCATCAAAAAATGACAGTTTCGACTGTTCAAAAAAGTTTGTGATTCTTGATGCTGTTGGAATTGTTGATGTGGTATGGTTCAACACAAAAGAGTTCACAATATGGTTTGCAGTAAAAGGTTGTCCCATTGGGGTTACAGAAGGCGTGATGGTCCGTTGTAAAGCTGATGCACTTGGGGACTTGATTGCAGACCTGTTGGGCAAGAGCTAAGTTTGGTTTGTTATTTGAGAAAACATTGAGGCCCATATTTATACTTTTCGACGCTAAACTGCGCTAACGCAGTTTAGCGTCAAAAAGTTTTGCGCCGTCTAACGCCATTCTGAAGCGCCAAGCGGGCACCGTATTTATGGAATGGCGTTAGACGGCGCAATCAGACCGGCGCTGCCTGGTTTGCGTGGGAAAAAACCACGTAGACCAGACAGCGCCGGCGTAGGGGGAAAATGGCGCATGGGCGTCTTAAAATGGGGCAAGTCAGGTTACGTCGAAAAAATCGTCTTAACCCGACTTGCGCCATTTTTTAACGACGCCCATCCCCCATCAACATGACTCCTATCATTGTAAAGATAGGAGTCATGCCCCCTTGCCCAATGGCCATGCCCAGGGGACTTCTGTCCCCTGGGCATGGTCATTGGGCATAGTGGCATGTAGGGGGGCACAAATAAGGCCCCCCTATGCCACCAAAAAAAAATATAAAAAATAAAAAATTATACTTACCTGAACTTACCTGAATGTCCCTGGGGTGGGTCCCTCCATCCTTGGGGGTCCTCCTGGGGTGGGCAAGGGTGGCAGGGGGGGTCCCTGGGGGCATGGGAGGGCACCTGTGGGCTCATTTTGAGCCCACAGGCCCCTTAACGCCTGCCCTGAGCAGGCGTTAAAAAGTGGCGCAAATGCGCCGTTTTTAGCCACGCCAACTCCCGGGCGTCTCTTTTGCCCGGGAGTATAAATACCACGTAAAGTCCTGGGAGTCATTTTTTAGACGGGAACGCCTCCCTTGCATATCATTAACGCAAGGAAGGGGTTCACGCTAAAAAATGACGCACATTCCGGGAACTTTGGCGCTATTCGCCTCTAACGCCATAGTATAAATATGGCGTTAGTTGGCGTTAGTTTTGCGTCGAAATTGCGTCAAAAAAAACGACGCAATTTCGGCGCAAACGGAGTATAAATATGGCCCTGAATCCTTACATATATTGTTGCCACCTATTTCCTAGAAACTCCTGCATTTTTGTCATTTCATTGAGGCACCTGAAGGTGGCCCCACTCGAGGTATCTAATTTGGGTAATTATTCATGAAGGTGTCATTTTATGGATTGTTGGGCCACCTCCTCTCCGTGTCTGACTAGATGTATGGTTGTAAGCTTTTTTTATGAGGTGGTCTCATGGTCATGTGGGTAATTCTTTTTAACTGGCGCTCCGTTAGTTTTGCCTGCCTTCAGTATCCTAGTGTGTGCATGGGTTTGCCATTGGTGTGGACGGTGTTTTCGACCTACATGTGCCCGGGGGGATGTATAAAGAGGATATGTGTTGCACTAAATGTTGGATAGCAGTCTGAGTGTGCACCCCTCTATTCCGGCATGTGGCATGCAGCATGACCCTCCCTAGTGGTGCCAGGTGTCTTCACTATGACCTTTTCTAGAGGCTTCCCTTGGGGTAGCTTTGGACTTCTTTTTATTCGAACTCACTTTTTTCCCAGTACCCCCTCTCTCCCTTGGACTACATATTTCCCGGGATTTTTGGACATGTGGTTCCCAGCTGTTCCTTGAAAAACCTTGAGGGAAAGAAGACAAATTATTGTTGCATGGAGTGTCAGGTGAAAACCCAAGAACTCATTAAAGATTGCCCAAATTATGGGAATGGACTGGGTTGGCTGGATGTTCTCAGGAACCCCCTCTACTGACTTGGCACTATGTGGTGCCCTGTAATATGTCAGAATTCATGTGTGTGCTGTGGAGGTTATGGGGTCTTTGCTATCCTAGGCATACAGGAAGCCTGGCTCCCAACACTGGAGGACAGCTTTGCTTTGGAACCAAAAAGGGGTGACTCCATTTGGCTGAAGGTTGTTAGCTCTCTGGGTGCATCATTGCTCCTGGGACTACATGCCTCATCCCTGGTGCCTAGTGGTAGGCTTCTCCAATCTCCAATATTGTGTAAGTGCTTTCTTATGACTTTTCTGCATTCCTTGCGTTTGCGTTTTTATGCCTTTGTATTTTGGTATCTGTGTTTAAATTGTATTCCGCGCCGTTGTTTCAGCCTTTGTTTTTTTCTCTGCCCCATGCTCTTTTGCCCCCCTGCCCCCACGCTTTCACTCTCCTCGCTTTCCCTCCCCCCACCCATTTCTCTCAGCCCTCCAGCTCCCTTCCGCTGCCTCCCCTGCGGCCCCGCCCCCGCACACACCCATTGGTCCCCTCCCTCCTCCCAGCTGCCACACCCTCCCACCCCACCCTCTTAATAGCGGCCACTGCACAGATGCACCGCTGGTGCACCGGAGGCGCGCCAGAGGCAAGCCTGTCTGCGCCCGTCCGCACCTGGACCTCGCCCAGCGCCAGTACCCTTGGTCCCCCCAGACAACTCTACTCCCCCTTCACCCTCCACTCACTCAACCCAGGCCCTCATCCCACATGCACCCTTTCCTGCCCCACACACACACACACACACAGCCCATTCACCTGCTACACCTGTCATTTCTCCTGCTCCACACCCCTTACACCACAAACCAACCATAGCGACCCCCCAACAAACAAAACACCCCCAACGCAACACACACCTACTCTGCCCCCACGCCCAACAACCAACCCCGCTGCACGCCACCCCACAACCAGAACACATCCCGCAACAACACCATCATTCCACACACTAACGCCACCCACCACAACCACCTCAACTGCCTGCTCCTCAACACCTGCTCCCTTCACAAACATGCCATAGAACTCTGGGATCTCATCACACTCACCTGACATTGTCTTCCTCACAGAAACCTGGACCAACCGCTCCTCAGAACCCGACATAGCCACTGCCACCCCCATGGGATACAAACTCCAACGCAAAGACCGCCTTAACAAGCCAGGACGTGGCATCGCCACCCTACACAAAGACACCATTAAAGTCACCACCAACTCCCAAGACACTATAGACAGCACAGAACACATGCACTTCCTAATCCACATTAACAACAACTCCACCCTCAGAGGCACACTAATCTACAGACTACCTGGACCACACCCCACCTTCTGCGACACAATCGCCGACACCATCGCCGACACCACCAGCTCACACGCCCTCACCTCCACAGACTACATCCTCCTCGGTGACTTGAACTTTCACTTGGAGAACCGTCAAGACCACAACTCCACCTCCCTCATAGACAACCTCACCAACCTCGGACTCAAACAACTGGTCACAGCACCTACTCACTCAGCAGGACACACGCTCAACGCAATTTTCACCTCAAGCCAACACAGAACCTACACAAACACCTCCGAACTCCACTGGACCGACCACCACTGCGTCCACTTCTCCTTCACCAAACCCCCCACACACCACCGGCAACACACCACGCCCTACCGCATGTGGGACAAGATTCCCACAGAACGCCTTAACTCCCAACTGGCTCACAACCCCCCTCCACACCGACTCCAACATAGGAGCACACAACCTCTCTAAATGGATCACTACCTGTGCAGACACACTAGCCCCCATCAGAAAATACATCACCACCTGCAACATCAAGAACGCTCCTTCGTTCAACCCCTGTAGCCGGCAGCAGGAATTACCAGCTACATCACAGGCCAAATCGGGAACGGAGTCCCGATTTCCTTACCCGTGCGATGAATGTGACGCGTTGGGAATCCAAGTGGGCGGATTCCCGAGCCCTTGCACGGTTGCCAGGACGACGCAGACGTGATCGGCGTCACTGGGAACCCGGATATCCGGGTTCCCCAGGAAATGAAAAGGGATGATGGACTATGCGCGGAGCGCAGTCCAAAAAAGGAAGACGCCGGAGGAGACACTATCTCTTTTTTCTCTCTCTCTCTCTCTCTCTCTCTCTTGTCTGCACAAACTTATATCACATCAGAAAACCCCAGACTTACCCATATTTCCGTTCCTCTTGTTCTCGGTCCATCTGGAAAACCACAGAGACTACCTTCGCCTGTCAAGAGGAGTCCTGGAAGAGAAGAAACAACAAAGGGTTACGAGTCAACTGTCCACATACCCCTGAGTACTGTCACAGATAACTAAAATGAATAAAAACCATTGTTTCACACCCAAACTGAGCATCTTAGTCCTTATTATCACCACGCCCACTGCCACACCCCTGAACTCCAAGACTCCAAGCACAAATGCCGCCAAGCGGAGAAAATCTGGCGACACGAACCCTCTACAACCAACTTCTCCACCCTCAAAACTTCCATCTGCACCCACCACCAACTCATATGCTCCACCAAAAGAGCTCACTACAAGACACGCCTGGACAACAACTCTCAAAACAGCAAAGAACTCTTCACCTTCATTAGAGAGCTATCCAAACCCAAAGCCAGCAACATGGACCCCACACACACACAACCCCTATGTGACGCCCTTTCCAACAACTTCCACCACAAAATCCTGGACATTCACAACAGCTTCATACCACTCACATCCACCACACACAACCCTCACTCACCCAACTCCACCCCCACTCCTAACCCCCCCACCACACTTACCACCTGGGCCCCTACCACACACGAAGAAACCGAAAAAGCCATGAATTCCATCCACTCCGGCTCCCCCTCCGTCCCATGTCCTCATTGCATCTACAACAAAGCCAGCCCAACCATCGCCCCCATACTCCGCGACATAATCAACTCCTCTTTCCACTCCACCACCTACCCAGACCCCTGGAAGCACGCAGAAATCACTGCACTCATAAAAAACCCAAAGCCGACCCGGAGGTCCTCTCCAACAACCGCCCCATCTCCCTCCTCCCTTTCCCCGCCAAGGTCACGGAGAAACTAGTCAACACCCGCCTATCCCACTTTCTCGAGGAAAACGACACCCTTCACCCCTCCCAAGCACGGAAAAGGCCCTCATCACATGTACTGACAACATCAGGACCAGAGTCGACAAAGGTGAGACTGTCGCATTCATCCTCCTAGACCTCTCCGTGGTTTGACACCATCTGTCACCACACACTCCGCACACGCCCCCACAACACAGGAATTTGTCACAAAGCCTTAGACTGGCTCACCTCCTTCGTCACCGACCGGCCCCAAAAATACCGCCTCCCACCCTTCCACTCCACCGCTACCAAAGGGTCCTCCCTCAGCCCCACACTCTTCAACATTTACATGATCCCCCTCGCCAACATTCTCCGACCACACGGAATCACCATCCTCTCCTACGCAAACGACACCCAACTCATCCTCTCCATCACCCGCAATCCCACCACCGCCAAAACAAACCTCCATGCCGCTCTCCTTGACACCGCCAACTGGATGACAACAAACCACATCAAGCTTAACTCCGACAAAACCGGAATCATCATCTTCCTTCCCAACAAAACCATATAGGACGACTCCTGGTGGCCCACCACCCTAGGCCACCCTAGGCCCTGCACCCACCCCCGCAAACCATGCACGCAACCTCGGCATCATCCTGGACCCCTCCCTCTCCATGACACAGCAAATCAATGCAATCACCTCTTCCTGCTTCCACACACTCCGCATACTGAAAAAATCCTTCAAATGGATTCCCTCAGAGACCAGGAAGACAGTCACCCATGCACTCATCAGCAGCAGACTAGAGTACGGTAATGCCCTCTATGCCGGCACCACACTTAAACTCAGACGCAAACTCCAGAGAATCCAAAACACTGCCACCTTGTCCTGGACCTCCCCCGCCACAAACATATCTCTCCAAACCTCAAAACCCTTCACTGGCTCCCCATAGACAAGCAAATCAATTTCAAGATCTTCATCCACGCACACAAATCCCTCTACCTCAACGAAAGAGTGAACTTCCACACTCCCACCCGCAACCTCCGATCAGCCGATCTTGCACTAGCTACAGTTCCCCGCATCCAACGAACCACCACAGGAGGCAGGGCATTCTCATACCTCGCCCCAAAACCTGGAACTCCCTACCCACAAACCTTCGCAAAACCAAAGACCTCCTGCTCTTTAGAAAAAACCTCAAGACCTGGCTGTTCGAACAGTAACCCTCCCCCACACCCCCTTTTCAAGTGCTCTGAGACCCTCATGGGTGAGTAGCGCGCTCTATAAATTCTTCTGATTGATTGATTGATTGAAATGCCAAAAAGGAAATTTCGGTCCCAGCTAGGTGCCCAGGAATAGGGACCTTCTGACCTGGTAATTGGAACCTGTCCCATTGGACTTTTGTGTGCAGTGACCTGGGTGCCTGCTTTTAGGCAGAGGTCAGGGAGCTATCCTGCCCCCCTTGTCAGACTGCCCTCCTATTGGGGTATGGCCTGCCAACCCTGCCCTGTCCTTCTTTTGAGTTTTGGTACAGCAAATTTTAAGGTGTGTATGAAAGGAATGATTTGCATTGGGGGTGTTAAGTTTTACTGTGCATTTGGGTTCCCCTTTTGCGTGAAGGCATTACTTCCCCAAACAGTTACCCCTCCCTGCCTCGGTTGTGGCTCCGGTCCTTGTTGTGCTGGTTTCCCTGTCCATGATTGCTGATGCCATGTGTTGATCCAACTACCTGACCTGTGTTGTGGTGGTGCTGCAGTGGACTGACTTCCCTGCTCCTGAATATGAGATACATTCAGGTTTCCCTGGGCTTGGTTTTGTAGATGGAAATTGTGTGGGGTATTGCCCCAGTTCATCGACTTCTGCTCATGATATGCCTTTAGCCGGCATCTGTTGGTCATGGGGCCCATTCTGTGGCAATAGTGACATTCTTTGAGGTCTGGCTGCTATATCTATACTGAAACCCTCTGGGGTTATGCGGTGGAGCTGCTTCAGAACTGGTGCCATTTGCATCCTTGAAGCCAACTTGGCTCTCTGGGCTTGCTTCTTTATTCCCTGTCCTTTTCATGTTTTTTTTTGTGATAATGCAATATGTGAGCTTGTATCTCCTGCCAGGGCTTGGTGTCTAGCCCTCCTACCTGTCCAATCCACTTTGTATTTCCGGGGGCAGCCCCTATTTGAGGATATTGTTAAAGAATGTGACCTGAGGGTCCATCGGTCCAAGGATGCCCTGTCTTCTCTCCCCACTGTTCTCCCAACCCTCTCTATAAAATCGGTTATGATCTTGCCAGGTTTCAGAGTTTCTGCCTATCCCTCCTACATCTGGGAAGTCAGGGAACATTTCCATCAAGGCCATCCATATTTGGTGCCTATATGAATTGAATGTGGCCCTGTCATGCTCGTTGTTTGTCAGCCTGATTGCTAGGATGAGAGCTCGGGTGAACACCATGTTAGTCTGCTCTCAGATAATGCTACTTATCAGACTTTTAGCATCACCAATCACTAGGTTATTCCTGTGTTCTTCTCAAAGCATGAGATCCATTTCCCTAGGCCATTTAACAATGTTGGAAAATTGGCTCTAAGCCCTTCTTTATCCATCTGAGCCTATGGCAAGTAGATGGTCTCTGATGTGCCCTTCTGCAGTAGCAGGCATATTCTCCTTTTGAGGAGCTCCACAGGTCTCTCCTCAACATAGTGTTCCCCTTCTCCTTAAACAATCCTGCATTTTAGGAAAGTTCCACTTGGGATCTCTCCCTCTGTGCTGGATGCAGTCTTCCACAATAGCTAGGCTCCTCTGGTTCGAAGGATCCCTCTTCCAGCCAGTGTCTATTAAAATGGACACTTCTTTTGGTCCAGGGGCATAGCAGGTGACAAAATGGTTGTGCAAAGATCTTGCCTTCCTATCAAGTTACTATCTCCCTTGGGTTAGTTTATCTGTCCTGTAGATTTGGGAGGAGCAGAGGACATCTTCGTTGCTGCTCCCCTCGTGCACTGGAGAAGGTGCCATCTTGGTTCTCTTGCATCTAAGCTGAGTTTGCACCAGGCTACCTTGGTCTCTAACTTCTTGGTCCGTCCCTTTCTTTCATAGGTGCACTGGTGAGGCTTGGACCCCAGTAAAAAGCCCCTCCTCTAATTCAACCTCCGATTCTTCCTCAACCAGGGCTCTGTACCTACTCCTGCTCTCCTCAGGAGGAGGGCGTGCTGCGCTTCTCTCTCATTGGTCATCCAGGATGCAAGTTCTTTCTCTCTCTCTCTTTCTCTCTCTCTCTCTCTCTCTCTCTCTCTCCTTAGTTCATGCCTTTCCTTGAAATCCCACCTATATTGCCTTCTTTGTTCTGAGCTATGCACTGTTCTTCTTAGTCAGGACCTGCCCACTTTCTGATGTTTCTTCAGCTACCTGAGCATACCCTGTGGATCCCCCTTTGTCATCAGATCCCAGAGGACTTGGACCCCTTTCCTCACCATTGTTATTTGTCTCATTGTCCAGAACTGCTATGAATGTCCCTGTCATTCAGGTGTGTTCCCCAGAACAGCAGAAATGCATGTTCTCCATTGCGCTGAGGTTTGGTGGGCTCAACAAGACG
Source organism: Pleurodeles waltl (assembly GCF_031143425.1). Taxonomy (NCBI): domain Eukaryota; kingdom Metazoa; phylum Chordata; class Amphibia; order Caudata; family Salamandridae; genus Pleurodeles; species Pleurodeles waltl. The sequence continues at coordinate 847,893,260 of NC_090436.1, forward strand.
GATGGGGGGGGTCAAACTTTGGTGAGCACTAGCGCTAGGCTGGGGTGGTGCTTGAATTGCCTGGGCTTGTTGGTCTGTTAGTCTGTCATGCTTAGACCTAACAGCTTGTTCGGTAGGGGCCCCTTAGGCTCCCTCGACCAAAGGATTGGTGTAACCTATTGTGGGGATTCCAGTCATTGTGCTGAGCACCATCATGCCTGCATATGGCTGATGAGGTCCAGATGCCTTGCTTGCTATTTACAGGTTAGTGTTTTGAGCCTTGGCCTCATCGAAGATGGCCCATAATTCTAGCAATGCTTCTCTCCTGTCCTTCTTTTGCCCTGTGTATTTTGTTTGTATGTGTGTCCATGTCTGTTCAATTATGTTGGTGTCTAAGGGAGCGTCTGTGCCTTAGTGCATGTGTGAAATTTGTGAAAAAACTTGTTAAGCTTCTTAGCCTGTGTGGAAGTACTCGGGACTAATTGAGCCTGATAATCTTGCTGATGCGGGCTCTGGGGAAAATATAACAACAACTTATATAGCGAAAGAAAGGAATAACTTCAACAAACATAGGCCCTTCTTGGCCAACACAAGCTATGCCAAATCTTCTGGATTCCAATTGTTTCTCTTCCCTAACTTCTGAATCATGCTGTATATCACACCCAGGGGTCATGCGTACCATCTGTGTCATGTCCAGCATTCTAATCCAACACACCTCTCACTTCTTTCAGATACCAAGTGTTAAGAAACTGATAGCTCTGAGAAAATCCTTTCAAACTAGTAAGATTAAGGTGTGGGCTCTACATCACACCCAAGGCCCATGCGTACCATCTGCATCACTCTCAGTGGCCCAAACAATCACCCCTGAGTCACACTCAGGTGTCAAGCAACAAAACATTATTCAAACAATTCAAACAACATTCACCTTTCCTAACGTGGTGACTATCGAAAATGTTCCATCCTCGGGTTATGTTTCTTCCTAGTTTTATGTATGGCAAATGCTAGGAATAAGGCTCTGATATAGGCCCTCAATATCACATTGGTGGTAAAAACCACCTACTGCTGCGGCGACGGCCAACAAAAGACCATTGCTGTGCTTATCAGCTGTCCACCATATTATGACCACAGCCGGATTTCTGCCAGAAGAAGGGCTGAAATCCGGCTGTGGCCCTGCCAGCAGATGGCGGTAAGGTGGCACTGCTACCACCATCAGCGCCACACCAGTAGACCGCTGCCAGCCGTAATATGACAAATAATACAGCCTGTCAATGTTCTGCTAACAGGTGCTGCTGGTGGCAGCAGTGACCGTCCCGTCTCCTGCCGGAGGATCCCCTGGATCCAGGTAAGTCAGGTCTCCGACAGGGGAGGGGGATGGGGGGGTTCTGTGTCCCCAGGGGTGTGTGTGAATGCGGGTATGTGTTGAGTGCTGAATGCGTGTGTGCATGTATGGATGTGTGAGTGAGTGTATGTTGTGAAATGTGTATGCGTGTCTGTGTGTATGTTTGGAAGTGTGTGCGGATGTGTGTGTGATTGGATGTATGCATGCCTGTATGTATGTGTGAATGAGTGTGTGTATGTGTGTGTGTGTGAAGGGGGCGTGGATGTAGGGGGGGTGAGGGGTTAACTGGAGAGGTGGGAGGGGCCCCTATCAGTGACAAGAAAGAAATTCCCTGTCACTGATATGGCCTACCGCCATTGTTTTCGTGGCTTTTCGAATGCCACGAAAACCATGGCGGTAGGCGGGGTCATAATCTTGCAGGCGGAACAATGCGGTTACAGCCGTGGCAGTCAGAGTGGTACATTGGCGGGTTGGCTTCAGCTCAAAATTGGGGAACAGATCAGTTATATGTTTGCACTTCCAGTGTAAGTGCTAATTTTAACCTAGGAACCGTATCACGTAAAATGAGTTCTGGGAGCACCGAGACACAGGACAAAATGTAGGGCATTTAGCATTCACAAAGGTAAGTAACGAGTAGTATCTTTATGCCGCACTCTGTGCGGAATCTCCATGCTCGGGGTGGAATCTTCACCCGGGTGCGGAGATTCCTCCTGAGTGCAGACGTAAAGATAATACTTGTAGCTTACCTTTGTGAAAAGTCGTAAACTTAGACTTTTCGTCTAAATTTAGACCCGGGGATTGACACAAACAATGGTGTCCCATGAGACCCCATCTCCCGAGGATATAACAGACAGCTGACTTTGTGGGGTGCCAAGCCTACCCCCATGCCTATATCTGAGGGGTGGGCATGCCACGCTCCAAATCTCCAACCACTGTCAGTGAAGACAGGAGGTTCACTGTATCCAGCTTCCATCCACTGAGAGCAATATTGGCAGGAGCACAGAAGACACTGGATCCTGTGCAGCACTAAGGAAGGATGCTCTGCATGAGGAAAGCTAGCAAGAGTCATGTAACACTTGGGGCTCCTCTTGCATCCACAAAACACCAACTGACTCAAACAAAAGTCAGCATCTGGGTGACCCAGTGAACATTGGCACTCTGTTAAAAAACATGACACATGCAGCTTTAGGATGCACTTTAAAAACTTGACGAAAGACATTTTTGGCAAGCACTGAAGCTTCTTATATAAAATCCATGCCATCAGGCAGTGAAATGCCCCTGCAAAAGGCTAAAAGTTATCATATTTGTTCTGGTGGTACCCAAGGATGGTCTGGGGCATCTCTAGAGGTTCAATAGACACACAACACCTCCTACAAGAAAGTCGACCTAAATCTTCTAGGACATTATATTTGTGAGCCCCATTGTGTGAAATATGATTAATTTGCATTTGCATAAATGTGTGAATTTACAGAAAAATTATGTGAAATTATGTGCAATTGTTTGAAATGCGAATCCATCATTTTGTTTTATTCTTTAGTCTGAAATATGTCCTTGTGTCAATTTTAGCTACAAAGACACATTTATGAAAAAAAAAAAAAAACAGAAGCATCAGCTGCTTGTGGTCTGTTAGTGTGCACATTTGTAGCAAATGTTCAAAGAGAATGGTGCATAATTACCTGAAGTGACATAATTGTGAAATTTCCAGAATTGCAAGCGTAACATGAAATTCCTAATATTACACTAATTACATCAGCGCACTTTACATTTCACCCAGGCCTAGATGTTATGTGCATATGACAAAGTAGATTGTAGCAGTGTTTGAAATATTGTTTCTAGGCAGTATAGTCCTTAGTTGTTTGAAAATAGTATGACTTTGGTAGCTAGCATCTTCTGCATTTGGCTAATCTGTTTGGATACATTAAGCAGTAATTACTGCGTTAGGTCTAATCATTGGCATAGTTATTGATGGCCATGTTCTTTTTGTAATGATTCCTATGTAATGGAATAAGGTACAGGGGATCATTCCAATAGTGCATTTTAAGGAGCTATTCCACCCTCCAACTGCCCTATTGGTTTTGATTTCCTCAGATAGTGGAATTTAGTACATGTTCCACAAGGGTATGTGGAACTTGGGTTGATGCCTGTGTCCTGAATGGTGCATACAGCCAACCTATGTTTCTTCAAAATAATCAACAAAGGGTGTTATGTTTTCCTCATTTGCTTGATAAAGCTATAATTCTAGTAGTAAGTCATAATATTTTGTTACCTGTGTGTTAGTGGTACATATGCTAGGGTAATGTTTTTTTCATACCAAAGGAAAATTGATCATAGGTAGAGTAATCTATACTTAATGTTGATTTTTAGAGACGTTTACATAGAACTTGATTGAAATAGTAATAATCTTGTAATGCTGTGTGAGGATATCTTTTAAGGATATATTTTAAGGACTGTTTGAATCATTGCTTGTTTAAAACCATAACTATGTTCCTGATTACCATGACTATTTCCTGATGTGTGATACTTTGCTTATTAGGTAGTAATGCATACATTAGTGGTAAATGTAGGAAGTTGGGTTACAGGTTGAGGGGGCTGAACCCCTACTCGAGCTGCAACCACCATTCTTGTCAGGGTGAAACACAAGCAAACTCCAAATTAACTTCTGCTCACCCCTTTAGTGGCTTGGCACAAAACCATTTAGGATTAGCTTAGAGACAATGTGTAAAGTATTTGTGCAACACATCAAACAGTAATAAAGTGAAAACCTAGCACAAGAAAAGTACTACACCAACTTAGAAAAACAGAACAAAATGTAATCAATTATTTGAGACCAAAATGAAACAATCCAATCAGTAGATCCAGACATATGCCATTTCAAAGATTTAAATAAAAATAAAGTCTAGAAGCTCAAAGCACCAACTGTAGCTAGCTGGTTGTACTTGACTGGGACAACATCAAGTTCAGGCCAACCCGATGGAGAGCGGGCTAGATACAGGAACCAAGATACACCTGTTGAACTAAGGGCCATATTTATACTTTTTGACGCAAAACTGCGCTAACGCAGTTTTGCGCCAAAAAAATTAGCACCCGCTAACGCCATTCTGAAGCGCCATGCGGGCACCGTATTTATTGAATGGCGTTAGCCGGCGTTAGTCGACCGGCGCTGCCTGGTGTGCGTGAAAAAAAAACACGTACACCAGGCAGCGCCGGCGTAGGGAAAAATGGCGTTTCGGCGTCCAAAAATGGGGCTAGTCAGGCTGAGGCAAAAAAAATCGTCTTAACCCGATTTGCGCCATTTTTTTTGGGCGCCCAGATGCCATTAACATGACTCCTGTCTTAGCAAAGACAGGAGTCATGCCCCCTTGCCCAATGGCCATGCCCAGGGGACTTCTGTCCCCTGGGCATGGTCATTGGGCATAGTGGCATGTAGGGGGGCACAAATCAGGCCCCCCTATGCCACAATTTTTTATTTTTTTTTAAACTTACCACAACTTACCTTTTCTTCCCTGGGATGGGTCCCTCCAGCCTTGGGTGTCCTCCTGGGGTGGGCAAGGGTGGCAGGGGGTGTCCCTTGGGGCTTGGGAGGGCACCTCTGGGCTCATTCTGAGCCCACAGGTCCCTTAACGCCTGCCCTGACCCAGGCGCTAAAATCCGGCGCAAATGCGGGTTTTTTAGTCCCGCCCACTCCCGGGCGTCATTTTTGCCTGGGAGTATAAATCCGACGCAATAGCATCAGAGTCATTTTTTAAGACGGGAACGCCTACCTTCCATATCATTAACGCAAGGAAGGTGTTCACGCAAAAGAATTACGCTAACTCCATGAACTTTGGCGCTAGACGCGTCTAACGCCAAAGTATAAATATGGAGTTCGTTTTGCGTCGAATTTGCGCCGAAAAAAACGACGCAAATTCGGCGCAAACGGAGTATAAATATGCCCCTAAGTACCTTTAATCCTGATTTGCTGAGCACTGAGAGATTCCACAGCAAGGATGTATGGTGCAACAGTGGTTCCAAGAAAGCAGCAGGACTGGGATGTGAAGTCCTATGTAGTCATCAAGGATTCCACCAAAGAGGGCCTTGCAAAACAAAGTCGATCATCAAGGATGTGAAGTGCAGTAGCTGTTCAGATGAAGCTGGAGGGCTGTGATGTGGAGTCCTGCGTCATTGTCAAGGATGCCATTGATGAAGGGCTTGCAATACAAAGGCCTGCTTCGAGGATGTGTTACGCAGTTGTGGTTCATAAGAGAGTGCAGACTGTGATGCCAGGTTTGCATTGAGGATGCATTGTCCTGCAGCAATTTTGAAGCAGAGCTGCAAGGAGATGCGTCACCGTGCTTTGGTTCTACCCACAGGATCCCAGCTGGGCTGGCAGAGTAACTTCAGGACCATTTCCAAAGGTCCAGGACTAGGGTGGTACTACGTGAAGGGTAGGAATCATACCAGACAGAGTCTAGATGATGGGTGTGAGGTAGAAGGAGTTTTTTCTGTCCCTCAGGATCAGATCATGAGGCCAGCCAACTTGCTCCTGGAGTCAATCTGGTGATCTTAGGTTCAAGATGCAGGCCCAGTCCTTCTCACTCAGGCAGCAGGGCATCGGAGAAGCAGTCCTTCTTGCAGAGAAGCACGGTTGTCCTTCTGATTCTTCTACAATTCCAGAGGTATAATGAAGAGTTGTGGCTGAGGGTCCACTCTTTATACCTGGTGCCTACTTAGAAGCAAGAGAAGGTTCTGGAGGTTTCCACCCCAAGAAATGTTTAGAATGTGCTGCCTCCCTGCGTGAGCCCCGTTTGGCGGTGTCATTAAAGAGTAGTTTCAAACCCTTTGTGAGTGTGCTCAAGCAGAGCCTTTGTAATGTGCATGTGTGGTAGGTGACAGCTCCTCCCGCTCAGGAAGTCAGAGATAGCTTACCCTGACAACAGCTATTTAACCTTTGCCTCCCTGTCTGTCACAAAGATGAGCTGCCAGCTACACTTATTCATGTAACCCAGAATACAGGCTGCAGGCACCAAATGGTTGAGAGTAGGAGCGAGAACATGTCAACTTTATAAAAGTTACATCCTCAGAATTGTGACTTAAAATCTGACTTTACCATTAAAGAGGGTTTAGAATTACAAAGGCGGTCATTATGAACATGGTGGTCTGGACCGCCACGCCGGTGGTGGTGGTCATTACCGCCAACATTTCAGGGCCATTTCCAGCCCTGTGTAGCTGCTGGTATTATGATGCATGGACCGCCATGTCTACCGCGGCGGTCAACACCGCCACTTAACACATGGCGATCCCCATTGTAAGTAAATGTGGGACTGGGTGGCAACATCATAACTACCCCACAGTCACACCCATGACACATATATTGGCCCCCAACACCAACCACATGCCCTCACACTCTCCTAGTACAAAATAACATCTTCTAATTTTTTTTGGGCAGTGAACCCCAAAAGCAACTCAGCCCACCATGTGACCCCTCAGGCACCCCAGACACCTCAGACACACATAGGGACACCCACTCTCACCCGTAGACCCTGCTTGCCTTACAGTCTCTGGGGTCCACGATGACGGCTGCTGGGGTCCTATTTTGTGTATGGGCAGTCCCACACCGCCGACGTCATCACGCTCTCAACCACACCGCCATGCTGAATTGCGCATCATCATTTGGTGGGCGGGGTTTTGAAAGGATGGCGGTAGCGGGGTGCGGTGTCCTGCCTTTCCGCCGTTGTTGGTCGTGGACGTGAGTGGTGGTAGTGATTTTATTGGAGGAATGTGCTTTTGGCATCATTATTCGGCAGAGTGCTGTACACCGCCACTGGCGGTCTTTTACTCACTGTCACCATTGTGGTTGGCGGTGATTACCGCCAAGTTCAAAATGAGGACCAAACTCTTTAAAAAGATATGCTACCTTCCTACTTGCTCCTAATTGAAATTCATCACTTATTAATTGAAATAAGTAAACCTAATGTTATCCTACAGGAGATGCAGGCCTTGTAGTAGTGAAAAACTAATTTAAGAGCATTTCACTACCAGGAAATTTAAAGATAAAATTGCATGTCTACCCTTTTAAATACAATGCACCCTTCCCTATAGGCTATCTAGGGCACACCATAGGAGTGACTTACAACTATTAAGAAGGAATGTTTCAGCCTGGGAAAAAGTTTATTTTGCCAGATTGAATTGGCAGTTTACACATGCACACACAGGCTGCAATGACATGGGTGAGACAAGTTTAGAGGGCTACTTAAGTGAGTGGCCCAATTTATGCTGCAGGACCACTGATATAAAGTAAGTAGAAAGACCTCTGAGGGATTTATTTCAAACATGAAATAATGATGGCATTTTGATTATTCAGTGATATCCTAAAGTGACATGTCAACTCAGTTGGTTATACTTTATACAAAAGAACACAAAATATTACAAAGAAATTGAATAAATCATGTAGGTTGTGAGAAATCAGAGGCGAGGCCATGCTCACCTCACAAACGTACCCACAACTGCTGAACCCAGCACCAGACCATCCAGAAAACCTGCAAAAATAGAGGAGAGAGAGTTAAACCAGGAGAGATTCCCCAGATACCAACACTAAAAACAGGCCCCTGTATTTTTGAGAAGAGAGACAGGACTATGCGAGGGCTGAGACAATTGTGGGAGCCTAGAAGAGGAGTAAAGGATCCAGTTATAGGACAGAAGGAAGGTGAGGATGAGACCGAGAGTCCGGAAGAAGAACGAAGCTGCCATCTCAAAGGAGAATCACCCAACACCACCGACGATGTAGAGGACACCATGGACACAAGGAAATCCCGAGACCTGGAGTGAGGAGTGATGGACACCCTGGGAAGAAGCTAAGGAGATGCTTCAAATCAGGAGAGTTGCAGCATAGTAGTTGAGTACCCAGGGGAGGGAGAGAAAGGAGGTTTGTTTTGTGTAGGGGAGGGAACAGCATGGGAATAGGTGTTCTGATTTTGTGACACTATGCTTGAGTATATCTGTGATACAGCATTTGACCATTTCTATGACACCACATTTTGGGTACATTGTTCTTGTTTTTCTGTATGCACTTGTACTGCCAAAACCACTCCGTGCATTACAGGGATTTCCCTGGTAAGCCGTGGGATTGACATCCGAAAGCTGTATACCATAAGACCACCCTAAACATAAAGGACACTGATTTTAACGTCAGCAAACCGATCCAGATGATGTTTGGACTGGCCGGTAGCCCCTGCATGTTACATTGTAATAGTCACTAAAGATACCCAACTCCTGACCCTTAAGGAACACTCAAAGCAAAAGTGAAGTCCCGGTGTAGATCAGGTGCATGTTTCTCTCACTCTAGGAAAGAAACCCAGCATAAAGGGAAGGGCACATCAGGATATGGAGATGGTGTACCGAAATGGATTATTCATATATATATATACTTACCGCTGTTTCTTTTTCCAAGACTCCAGACTGGCACAATCCAAGAGAAGATAAGAAAAACGTGGAATAAAGGGGTTAAAAATAAATGATCACAGATTGCACATTGAAAATGTATTGTACAGTACAGCTAGAATTTTACAGCTTTATAATATATGACAACGCATTAGTAGCCCACTTTCTCAGTACAACCAATGTTTGTCTAGATATTCAAACAACCTGTTTCGGTCTCATATAATGCATATCCACAAGACTATTTTTAGGACTGTGATGTTTATGTGAAGAGGAAAAAAGAATCCCACTATAAATATTAAAAAAAGATCAAGACTGGTAAGTCAAGTCAAATAAATTAGTCTGTTTCAAGCATCATATGCCTGCAGTGACTAGAGCAGCATGACAACCATTTTGTAAATGTTTTAGGCAATACCCTCTAACCCTATTGACCAGGGTAATAAATGAAAGTGAAAATATGGTCAAAGCAAGGGGGAAGTACTCCTAGACTTCCACGGTAAACTATTGATTAAACGATTTTCAATATCCAATCTACAATAAATGTAGCATAAATAAAGTTTTATTGCTTTTTGTTTCTTTTTACATTTTCATCACAAAAGAAGATTATACTTATGTTGGTAGGTGCTCCTAATTCTAAAAGCACAGTGAAAGTGAATATTAGGCCTATCTGCTCCCAGGGGGGGCAGAAACCTCTAGGCGGCAAGGCAATTTGTTTTTGTGTTTTCTTTTTGTTTGTTTGTTTTTTTAGAGGTGGGGAGCGACCCATTAGGCAAGGGTCGCTCCCCTGGGGGGCAAAATGTATTTAGACCATTTCTGCCCCCCTTGGGGGCAGATTGGCCGATTTTAGGTCAATCAGCCCCCAAGAGGGCAGAAACCACTAGGCACCGGGGATTTGTTTTTTGGCGCCAATGTCATGCAGGGGGAGTGACCCCATAGGCAAGGGTCGCTCCCGGGGGGGGTTGGGGGGACAAATTTATTTTAGGCCATTTCTGCCCCCCGGGGGCAGAAACCTCTAGGCGCCAGGGCAAATTTTTATTTGTGGTTTTTTTTTTGTTTGTTTGTTTTTTTAGAGATGGGGAGCGACCCATCAGGCAAGGGTCGCTCCCCTGGGGGCAAATTGTATTTAGACCATTCTGCCCCCCTTGGGGGCAGATTGGCCGATTTTAGGTCAATCTGCCCCCAAGGGGGCAGAAACCACTAGGCACTGGGGATTTGTTTTTTAGCACCAATGTCATGCAGGGGGAGTGACCCCGTAGGCAAGGGTCGCTCCCGGGGGGGGGGTTGGGGGGCCAAATTTAAAATTTATTTTAGGCCATTTCTGCCCCCCGGGGGCAGAAACCTCTAGGCGCCAGGGCAAATTTTTTTTGTGTGTTTTTGTTTGTTTGTTGTTTTTTTACAGATAGGGAGCGACCCATTAGGCAAGGGTCGCTCCCCTGGGGGGCAAATTGTATTTAGACCATTTCGGCAGATTGGCCGATTTTAGGTCAATCTGCCCCCAAGGGGGCAGAAACCACTAGGCACCGGGGATTTGTTTTTTGGCGCCAATGTCACGCAGGGGGAGTGACCCCGTAGGCAAGGGTCGCTCCGGGGGGGGGGGGGGTTGGGGGTTGGGGGGGCAAATTTATTTTAGGGGGCAGAAACCTCTAGGCGCCAGGGCAAATTCTTTTTGGGGTATTTTTCTTTTTGTTTGTTTGTTTTTTTAGAGATGGGGAGCCACCCATTAGGCAAGGGTCGTTCTCCTGGGGGGAAAATTGTATTTAGACCATTTCTGCCCCCTTGGGGGCAGATTGGCCGATTTTAGGTCAATCTGCCCCCAAGGGGGCAGAAACCACTAGGCACCGGGGATTTGTTTTTTGGCGCCAATGTCACGCAGGGGGGCTAGGGGGTCAAATTTATTTTAGGGCATTTCTGCCCCCCCCCCGGACCGGCTTAGCTAGAGGCCAAAATCCACAGGTAGGCACTTTGCAAAAAACACCTCTGTTTTCTGTGAAAAAATATGTTGTGTCCACGTTGTGTTTTGGGCCATTTCCTTTCGTGGGCGCTAGGCCTACCCACAGAAGTGAGGTACCATTTTTATCAAGAGACTTAGGGGAACGCTGGGTGGAAGGAAATTTGTGGCTCCTCTCAGATTCCAGAACTTTCTGTCACCGAAATGAGAGGAAAAAGTGTTGTTTTGGCCAAATTTTGATGTTTGCAAAGAATTCTGGGTAACATAAGCTGGTCAGAGCCCCGCAAGTCACCCCATCTTGGATTCCCCTGGGTTTCTAGTTTTCAAAAATGCGCTGGTTTGCTAGGTTTCCCCAGGTGCCGGCTGAGCTACAGGCCAAAATCCACAGGTAGGCACTGTTTTCTATGAAAAAATGTGATGTGTCCACGTTGTGTTTTGGGCCATTTCCTTTCGTGGGCGCTAGTCCTACCCACACAAGTGAGGTATCATTTTTATCGTGAGACTTGGGGGAACGCTGGGTGGAAGGAAATGTGTGCCTCCTCTCAGATTCCAGAACTTTCTGCCACAGAAATGTGAGGAACATGTGTTTTTTTTTAGCCAAATTTTGAGGTGTGCAAAGGATTCTGGGTAACAGAACCTGGTCAGATCCCCACAAGTCACCCCATCTTAGATTCCCCTAGGTCTCTAGTTTTCAGAAATGCATAGGTTTGGTAGGTTTCCCTAGGTGCCGGCTGAGCTAGAGGCCAAAATCTACAGGTAGGCACTTTGCAAAAAACAGCTCTGTTTTCTGTCAAAAAATGGGATGTGTCCACGTTGTGCTTTGTGGCATTTCCTGTCGCGGGCGCTAGGCCTACCCACACAAGTGAGGTATAATTTTTATCGGGAGACTTGGGGGAACGCTGGGTGGAAGGAAATTTGAGCCTCCTCTCAGATTCCAGAACTTTCTGCCACAGAAATGTGAGGAACATGTGTTTTTTTAGCCAAATGCTGAGGTTTGCAAAGGATTCTGGGTAACAGAACCTGGTCAAAGCCCCACAAGTCACCCCATCTTGGATTCCCCTAGGTCTGTAGTTTTCAAAAATGCCTAGGTTTGGTAGGTTTCCCTAGGTGCCGGCTGAGCTAGAGGCCAAAATCTACAGGTAGGCACTTTGCAAAAAACACCTCTGTTTTCTTTCAAAAAATGGGATATGTCAACGTTGTATTTTGGGGCATTTCCTGTCGCGGGCGCTAGGCCTACCCACACAAGTGAGGTATCATTTTTATCGGGAGACTTAGGGGAACATAGATTAGCAAAACAAGTGTTATTGCCCCTCGTCTTTCTCTACATTTTTTCCTTCCAAATATAGGAGAGTGTGTAAAAAATACATCTATTTTAGAAATGCCCTGTAATTCACATGCTAGTATGGTCACCCCGGAATTCAGAGATGTGCAAATAACCACTGCTCCTCAACACCTTATCTTGTGCCCTTTTTGGAAATACAAAGGTTTTCTTGATAGCTATTTTTTACTCTTTATATTTCAGCAAATGAATTGCTGTATACCCGGTATAGAATGAAAACGCACCGCAGGGTGCAGATCATTTATTGGCTCTGGGTACCTTGGGTTCTTGATGAACCTACAAGCCCTATATATCCCGCAACCAGAGGAGTCCAGCAGACGTAACGGTATATTGCTTTCGATAATCTGACATTGTAGGAAAAAGTTACAGAGTAAAACGTGGAGAAAAATTGATGTTTTTTTCACCTAAATTTCAATATTTATTTTTCAGTTGTTATTGCCTGTAGGAAACCCTTGTAGGATCTACACAAATGACCCCTTGCTGAATTCAGAATTGTGTCTACTTTTCAGAAATGTTTAGGTTTCTGGGATCCAGCATTGGTTTCATGCCCATTTCTGTCACTGACTGGAAGGAGGCTGAAAGCACAATTTTTTTTAAAAATGGGGTATGTCCCAGTAAAATGCCAAATTTGTGTTAAAAAATTGGGTTTTCTGATTCAAGTCTGCCTGTTCCTGAAAGCTGGGAAGCTGGTGAGTTTAGCACCGCAAACCCTTTGTTGATGCCATTTTCAGGGGAAAAACCACTAGTCTTCTTCTGCAGCCACTTTTTCCCATTTTTTTGAAGAAAACAAAATTTTCACTGTATTTTGGCTAATTTCTTGGCCTCCTTCAGGGGAACCCACAAAGTCTGGGTGCCTCTAGAATCCCTAGGATGTTGGAAAAAAAGGACGCAAATTTGGCTTGGTTAGCTTATGTGGACAAAAAGTTATGAGGGCCTAAGCGCGAACTGCCCCAAATAGGCAAAAAAAGGCCTGGCACAGGAGGGGGAAAAGGCCTGGCAGCTAAGGGGTTAAAGAGTGCGTGGAAAGGAGATACATACATTAGGGCGAGTGAAGGGGAGCCTACACCCCCTGAGGGTACTCCAGCTTATATTGTAATGGAAGAAAAGGGAGTCGTGCCATGTCTTTGGATGAAGCAGTGGCGCAAATTAACAGAGAAGGAGGGTTGTCTAGCATTTCCGGAGCATGGAACGTTCAATACAAGAATTTTAGAAAACTTGAGGTGGATGTTAAGTGTACAGAAACCGCCTCCGAAACCAGCTCAGTATGAGGCATTAGCAGTCTGGGATTTAATGGCCATACGACAAAGACAGCAAAAATTTGAAAGGAGAATGAGAAGGGCAGAAAAGACTTTAGCTGAGGCTAAGTGGGACAATGAGAGCAAAATGTGGAGAAGAGGAATAGTTGACGGACTTAAATTGTTTCCGGCAATAGCCCAGGAACATGAGACACAGGGAAAGAAAGCCACCTGTAAGACAGACAAGGGCTCTAGCAAGTCAACAGATACTCAGAGGTCTTGGGTAGATGAAGATGATTCAGATGATGAAGAGTTTCTTAATCAGTTGCTACATGGTCGCCCGCCACCATATGCTATAAATGACACTGCTCCGAGCACTAGTGCGGGTCCTGAGGATTCGACACAAAGTAAGAGAATTACAAGTACAGTGCAGACAAGCGATACAGTTTTGATACGAAATGGTGACAGTGTACCCACTGCACCACACATGCAGACACCGTTGCAACCTCCGCCACAGATTCAAAGGATCTATCCAAATGTCCCAGTATTAGAGACAAACACTAGTCTGATGGTGCCGCCTGATCCGATATATACAAGATCAAAGCTAGCGCAGATTGAGCCGACTCCGCAATTGCTGCCTCAGCCGCAGCAACAGCTGATTCCGGGTTACAATCCAGTGGCAGGACCGCAGTTAGTACCTGCACCAGCCACAGTAAGTCAAGCTTTTGGAGTTACTGCTCCACGGGGTTTGGGACCTGGTCAGACACCAGCTGCCATATCATTACCAATTACTGTCGGTCCACCACTACCACTGTATGTGCAGGATAAACCTGTTGTGTGTGATCAGGGAGTGAGGACCCAAGAGGTAATAAGAGGAGGGTTCACAGGAACCCCCCAACCAATGACACCAAGGGAACAAGCAGCAGAAGGACTCAGATCTTTGCTAGACCTCAGTCCGATTGGGGCTCCTTTAGAAGCAATGAGACAAGCAGGGCTAAGTGTGCTAGCCCCCCAGACACTGAGTTCAAGTACGTCACAATCACCATTACTGCAGTCAGGAAACATTTCGTTGCAAGGCTTTTCTGTGCAACAGTTGAATGAGTGGTTAGAAAAAAACAATGCTTCACAAACTACTACAGTGACCGCAGAGATGTCAGAAAGGGATGAATACCTGAATCTTGTGAGACTGGGTGTAGAAGCTGCAGAACTGGTGGAGAAGATAAGAGTCATGCACAGAAGCAGAATTGAGGTATCTGTGCCCCAAAATCACTAAAGAAGTGAGTAACGTACATCAGAGGTTGGCAAACCTAGCGGATAAATACAACATTGATATTGAGAATACTAAACATTTGAAAAGAAGTTACAGATTAGACTTCAATTCTAAAGATTTTGATCACTTGAGGTCCACTGGAATGAAAGCACATCTTAAAGAAATACTGCAAGGTGCGCAGATCTGGGGAGCCTTAGAGAAACGGGAAGGCAGATGGGCAAAGAAAAGAGATAAGAAGAAAGGCGATGATCTGGAACCAAAGCAGGCTAAAGCCGCACCGGACACGGAGACAATAAAAATGTTACCAATGAGAGAGACAGCTGGAGGGGTTCTAGTCCATGTACCGGGGTCTAGGGGAGACATCCTATCATTCACAAATGATTATCCCAGGTTGAGGGAGAAGCCAATAGAATAGTACCAACAGATGGACAGGTTTGTGAAATTGGCAAAATGTCTCTGGGAGGACTTGAATACCCTGTTTGGGATTATAGTTCCACCTGATTTATGGCTTGAGTGCAAGAGAGGTGTGGACTGGCTGACACAGGAACCGGCAAGGGATAAGGTGACTGGAACATCATCTGAGGAGGTGATGAAGTATTATCATAATACTGTGATTGAGTTTTTGAAGCAGAAAGTTTCGCCGAAAGTGACTGATTGGCAGAAAATCGATCGAACCTCACAGGAGGCCAAAGAGTCGATTCATGCTTACTATGAGAGACTGTTAAAAGCGTTCAAACGTTACAGTGGCACTGAGACCATAGAACCGAAAGACATGAACCATCTTGTGTTCAGGTTTGTTAAAGGGCTGAGACCAGAAATTAGCCAGATGATTAAAAATAATTTGATCTGTTGGCAGGAACAGCCGATTGATGAGGTGGTGCAGTATGCGAAATACTGTAGTGACGCGATTGAGTTGAAGCAGAGAAAGGTGAAAGAGAAGGTGATGTAGATGAAGGCAGCGCAAGCAGGGATGCAGGAAAACGGAGTACAGCAGGTGATACAGCAGCAACCGCAAGGGAATGGCATGTTTCAGGCACAGCCGAGAGGTTGAGGTTTTGAGAACCGTCGTCCAGACCTGAATACTGTTGTGGTTCAAATCGATGTGCAAGGGATGAAAAAGGTGTCACCATGTAACGCATGTGGGGGCTTGGAAGCAGGAATGCCCAAATATGGTGCAGGATGGTGTTGTTCAACAAAGCAATGATGTCAGTACATTTCAAAATGTCAGGGGTCCAAAATTGAGGGGTAAAAATCAAAACTTCCAGAATAACATGGTACAGATGCAGGGGTTACAGCCCGTGCAGCAAATGCCGGGTGTTCAACCAGAACAAATGCAGCAGGTACAACAGCAGTTTCCCATGGTACCTAGACAGCAAATACAATTACCATTAGCTCCAATGGGACAGAAACAGGTGATGCTTCCTCAACAGGTCACAGGCTAAATGATGAGTCAAAATAACACAGTACAACAGTTCCCATTGCGTGGTGAGGATGGAACAAACGATCAATGGTCGGATGATTGTTCAGACAGTGAGGAGTGCAGGCTTGCAGCGTCCCTAGAAGTAGATCAGAGAGGACCCTATGTAGAGGGAAAGGTAATGGGTCGTAAGGTTTCATTCCTAGTTGATACAGGAGCTACGCGCTCTACAGTCAGGAGTGCAGAGGTTCCGAAATTACCACTTTCGGGGCGTACCATAAGAGTGGTAGGAGTAGCAAATCAGTTTTTGACAAATCCGATTACAGACCCGGTCCAAGTTGAGATTGGCAACTTCCAGGGACTGCACAAATTTGTAGTCTGTGATTCTAGTCCAGTATCCCTACTGGGAAGAGACTTGCTGTGCGAAACTAGGTGTTCCATTACCTGTTCCAATGAAGGGATTGAAGTTCAGACAAACAGTGATGATGAAGGGGACGAAGGGCAGTTTTCAGAGTCAGAGACTGCAAATGAAGATTACCCTCTAATAACTTTATTCCCGATGCTTACAGTACTTGACTTGCCACCCGAGTTGCAGGGAACAGTAACAGAGAAACTGTGGGACCTGACAGGAAAAGAGGTGGGATTGATAAAAGGAGTAGAACCAGTCAAAGTACAGGTTAAGCCAAATGCAGTGTTTCCGCAGGTTCCGCAGTATCACATGACACACGATGTCCTCATTCAGGTAGCACAGATAATTGCGGACTTTGTGAAGCAAGGGGTTATGAAAGAAGTGATGAGCAGCCCATGTAATTCACCAATAATGGGAATGAAAAAGCCTTGTGGGAAAGTCCGAATTGTGCAAGACTTGAGGAAAATAAACAAGATTGTGGTAAAATGTTGCCCCGTAGTGCCAAATCCAGCAGTAATCATGTTTCAGGTTCTGTGTGATGCAGAGTGGTTCACAGTTGTGGACCTGTCCCGAGCATTCTTTTCGGTGCCTCTTCATGAGGACAGCCAATTTCTTTTCAGCTTCAAATTCCTGGATAAGGTGTACAGTTGGTGCAGAAAACCTCAAGGGTTTTCTGAGTCATCTTCCATCTTCCATCAGATATTGAAGAAGGACTTGGAGTCATTAGAACTACCTTTCAGTTCGACTCTAGTGCAGTATATTGATGGTCTGTTAATTGCGTCCAGGACAAAAGACGACAGTGTGAATGCATAGTGATGGGGCATCCCTTAACAGTAATGGTTCCTCATTCAGTTGAAATTTTGCTAACCCAAACCAAGACACAGCATATGACAAATGCTAGATTAACCAGATACGAGACCCTTATACTGGGGTCTCCAAATGTTTCCCTCAAGAGATGTACTGTATTGAACCCGGCAACTTTACCTCCTATTGAAAATGCAGACATTAGTGATGCTGAGGAAGTGGAACATGATTGTCTTGAGGAAACAGAACTGTGCACCAAACCAAGACCTGACATCAAAGATACCCAGTTAGAAGAAAATTATTACATTATGTTTGTTGATAATTCATGCTTGAGAGACTCAGTGGGAGTACTGAGAGCTGGGTATGCCGTGTGCACAATCACCGGTATTCTAGAAGCTTCATGGCTTAATAAGGGTAATTAATTCAGCCACTTGTGCAGAGTACACTCTTTCAAGGCCAACTATGGTCACAGAGGGGTTTCATGATCTCTTCTGGCTCACCAGTGAAAAATGGTGAAAAGATTAAGGATTTGTTGCATGCAATTCAGTTACCTCTTGAAATTGCTGTGGTGAAATGCAATGTTCATGTTAAGTCACAGGACTTTGTGTCAATGGGAAACGGCTATGCAGATCAAGTCGCAAGGTTTTGCGCATTGAACTGCATATCGTTCCGAGTAGCTATTGCCCTGAAGCATCAGGACTAGTGGAACAGATGAATGGTACCTTGAAGTTGAGAATGGCAAAAATGTGCGCAGCTACCAATCTGAAATGGCCAGATGCATTGCCCTTAGCACTGATGTCAATGAGAAATACACCTGACAAGAAAACGGGACTATCCCCCCATGAAATTCTGATGGGTCGAGCTATGCGATTGCCCGCAGTACCTGCGAATACTCTTGTAAATATCACGGATGATATGGTGTTGGACTGCTGCAAGGGTCTGGCTGATGTGGTCCGCTCTTTCTCTCACCAGGTGGAGGCTAACACACTGCCACTGATCAGTGATCCAGCTCACACCCTGAAACCCGGTGACTGGGTTGTTGTCAAGAAACACGTGAGGAAGTTGTGTTTGGAACCACGCTGGAAAGGGCCATATCAAGTAATACTGACAACCACTACTGCTGTGAAATGTGCAGGTGTTCCGAATTGGATACATGCCATTCACACAAAGAGGGTGACGTGTCCAACTGACGAGGAACTTGAAGTATCCAAGACAACAGCTGCAGAAAAGGAAGTCTCAGGGCCGGAGAGTATTCAAAGGGGAACTGAGACTGAAGGAGAGCCCACTGAGGACGGCTCAGTCACTCAAAGTAAGTTCCAGAGGGGTGACAGTGAGCCTAACTCAGCTGAGGTAACAGGGGAACCAATGCAAAGAGAAGTTCTCCCAGAAGCAGACGGATTTGGGCTTGAAGTTAAACCTGTGACAGACCCTGAAGGCGAGGGGGAAGAAGCAGAGGGAGGTCAAAGTGAACTAACTCCTCCTGAACCGTTTGCAGATCCATCAAGAGAAAACACCATAGCAAGAGGAGGGAGCTGTTCAACGTTCTGAAAAGCCAAGCAAGAAGAAAACACATAAAGGAGATAACTGGCTGAAGCCACAAGCTGCAATAGAGAAAGTGATCCCTGGAGACACAATTGAGGAAGAAGTTGACACAACCAGAAAAGAGGATCTTAGTGAAGGAGAGCTACAGAGTGAACACAGACTGAAAAGAAAAAGAGTCGCAAACAGAAGGTACGCAGGTCCTGAATGGGCGTACGCAACAACAGCTGAATGGCAACAAGAATTCTTGGCATTCTGTTTTGATCCGGAGGTTCCAGGTCAATACTACGGCACCTGAATTCAACTCTAGAAAGAGACTGTGTTACAATATTGAAATTAAAATTGAAAGCTGAGAAACTGAGAAAAGAGACCGATAAACTTCCAAATGTGACACTGATAACCTGAATTGACTTTAAAAAACGATTATGACAAGCTGCTAAACCTGATTTGACAAAAGGGTCCTGGAGTGAGTGAAGCACTGTAAATACACAGAGAGAGAGACTTTTGAAAAAAAAAAAAAAGAGCTTTCATATCGTCCTCAAGTTGATTGTTTGCTTCATATTATTCTGCTATCTGATTCTTTAAAGATCATGAGTTACACTAAGAGTAAGAGTAAAAAGGGTAGGTTGTGTGGTTGGTTGGTTGAGTGTTATTCTAGGTATTGTGTGTGCAATAATAATTATAGGTGTGATTGTGGGAATGCCTTGGAAAGTGACTAACAATGCTTCAAAACCTGAGACTGCTACACTAATTCTGTGGGAGAAGTTTGAGCAGGATACAAAATACTTACATGAGGGAACTAATTCAAAAGGGGAACTATCTACTAATGTCTTCTATCGCCTGTTGAATGAGTATGTTGACACAATGGATGCAAATAATTGTTATGTGTGTACAAAGATACCTTCATCAGAACAAGAAGGGGTTACCTATCATAGCTTGCCTCTAACTTACGGGATAAGCTGTAGCTTGCTATTAATAAGATTCTATGATCAGGAGCATGTGCAATATTTCTATTATAACTTGGATGTAGTGTTTTCTTTTGTACCTGTGATTGAGTTTCCAAACAAATTAGCTAAAGAACATAGCATAAAATTAGTTAGGGTTTTTTTTGAGCCGACACTAGCATTTGGGAAAGCTTATGCGCACTGCAATAATTTAACCTGTTTACTAACGCCTGTAGAGAAGAGCTTCATAGATCACACTGATGATAGACGTAAAGCATTAAAGGAAAGGTTAGAAAAGGGATTAGAAAAGCGCACGCATGCAAATGATTATGCTTACGATTATGCTTACGATTATGCTTACACTGCAATAAAGACACAAAGCAAGTTAGCTATAGACGCATTACATGTAGATAAGCTTTGTATATATAGGCCAAAATCTAAACATGACAATTTATTTGAGGGAACGAGTGAATGCAGGCATGTGTTTTTGTTTCAGAGTAAATGGACATTCATGTTAAATGGACAGGATCCAGCGATCCCTGGGATCTATTATATATGTGGACTTAATGCTTATTGCCGTCTTCCAAAGGGATGGTATGGGACATGTTATTTGGGGATAGTTTTCCCAAAGATTTACCAGATTGATGACTTAAAGCAAATACCTAAAATGTCTGAATTACAACACACTAGACAAAAGAGAGAAACAGCGGCTGCTGTCATTGGTGACATATTTGGAGCCATAATTCCTTCAGTAGTGGTTATCTTAAACTCCATAAAGATTCGAAAGTTGTCTACTATTGTGAATAACATGCTGACAAACTTCACAGGGGCTATACTCCTGATGGATACTGAACTTGCTGCGGAGAGGGCTATGACTCTTCAAAACCGGCTTGCTTTAGACATTCTTTTAGCGAAGAGCGGCAGAGTCGGTAAAATGCTAAACGAGCGCCATTGCTGAGCATTCATTCCTGACAATAGAAAAATGATTAGAGGTATGCTTACTAACCTAACAAGAGATAGTGCAGATTTGAAGGAGCTGAAGGAACCTGGGGTATGGGAGAAAGTTGGAAAAGGAATTACAAAAGTAGGGAATTGGTTTAGTAATATTTGGAATGGGGTTCTTGCAAAAATATTAGGGGGTCTATTGATTGTTCTGATTTGCTTATTGAGATTTTGGGGATCATGTAAAATTAAAGAAAGAATTAATCGAAATTTAACAAAACTAAATAAAATAAATGAAGAAAATGAGAGGGAGAAAGTGTTTAATGAAATTTGGGAAAGCTCACACAAAGGACAGGATGTTGAAATGCGCATTTTGTGCAAAGTGAAAGGTTAAGGGAAAGGTTTGTGTGATGACAGGTGTCATCAGAGGAGTGACCGAGAGAGCGTAGTTTATATAATCTATATTAACATGAAATGTATATGTACTAATGTGTGATAATGCTGCATAGAAACTGTATTAATGTATTTTGCTATAACATACGCTTGAAATGTGCCCACGGGGAGTGGCCACCAGTATATACAGGGACTAATAAAACTGACTAATGTTGATGAATTATTATGTTATGATATGATTTTACACTAATAATAATAGGTATATGTTAAGATTTTGTTAATAAAACGCTAGGCATTTAGTTAGCATAAGTCAAGGCCTAGCTGCCTGGCTCTCATATTAAATGTGTTTTTCTAACATGCAATGTGCTGACTTGCTGAAGGACATGAACTCTTGTTTTCCTCTAAACTAGAAGCTGAATGTAACTGTAGTAGATCCGTTCTCATGAAATTCAACTTGCTTATAGAAACATTTTAGCTGGATGCAACACTGTAGAGCAGTCGTAGGTACAAGGTCGTCTGAACCGGTACAGACAATGGAGCCACTGACCGAAGATGTGCAAAGGACCGCAAGACTATGAAATCATACCAGACATTCCACCCGCTAAAGACGTCAATCATAAGAACCAATACAATACGAGAGAACTGTTATGGGGTGACAAATTCAATGACCTAATGTGAAGTTAATTGGTTAAAGATAGTGGGGCGCAACCCCTTGTCCAATCAAATTTTAGGGGAATGTACAACAAAAAGGGTATAAAAACCCTTGACACCAGGAAGTAAATTAGACTAGAGAACTAGGGAGTAGGAGACTAGGAGAGGGGGAGATGCTGATGCGTTTTTCTATGATCCAGAGACTTTGTCACTTTGATTAGTGACTTGCTAATTTTACTTAGAACCATCCTTGCCTTTAGATTGCCTGTTTACACTTTACCTCCTTATGAGAGAAGTGCCCCCTTTTACTGGATTGGTGAATTCCTGATGGCGAATCAACTGATGTCCTGAGGATGAAGACCGAACCTGGGTGCTGACCCCAAACGGAGGGTAACTATATGACAATGAAATTGTGATTGTCTGTTTGCTTTTCCTTTCTAGGTACCAACTGCTTCTTTTGACAGAGACCATAGTTAGATGTTTTCCAAATTGGTGTTACTAAATTGTTTTGCATGAAGCCCAACATGCCAATGCTAATTAGAGGTTAGTTGAGAGGGGTTCACTAAACTGACGCAAATAGACAAATGACCGAATCTGTACTTTGTTGAATAACGTGATGATGATACTCTGCTAGAATAACCTATGCTGACGCCGTGTTATATTCTGATGTTTGTGATTCTTGCTTTGATGAAATCTTATCAGAGTTGCCATATTGTGACTATGCTAATGTGTTTCTTGGTTTTGAGACTAATAAATGTACTAGTAGAATTATAATCAATAGGGAATAAAATCCACCAAACTCATATCATTCAAGTGTGGTTATTCATGACTGAAAGGTCATGGTGTTTCTGAGTTTCATTAAATGTCATTGACAAAGGTGAATTGCATTGTTTTAATAAATATTGATGGCGTTATTGACATATTGATTGACATGTTGATTAGCCATCTAGTCCTAAGGTGTCTTCAATCAGGGTCAAAAGATTCATTTGCCTAAAACGAGTCCCAAAGTGAGTAAATTAATCATAAAGGGATGCGTTAACACCCCCATAAGGAAACTTAGGAACTTGTCGGAACATCAGAAATTGGAAACAGCATGCCCAAACCAGATAAGTAACTTGCAGGTCACAAGCGTTATTACTGCCTTAAATGTTAACTCTGTTGCCTCTTTTTGTTTTTTCCCCAGGATTCAGGATCCATGAATGCTACAGCATAAAGACGTCAATGGAGCCACAGAAGAACAGATACCAGG
The DNA here is from genome assembly GCF_031143425.1 of Pleurodeles waltl. Classification (NCBI taxonomy): domain Eukaryota; kingdom Metazoa; phylum Chordata; class Amphibia; order Caudata; family Salamandridae; genus Pleurodeles; species Pleurodeles waltl. The sequence continues at coordinate 847,916,131 of NC_090436.1, forward strand.
AATGCCAAGGAGTTTGTTGATACAGTTGGAAGACTAGAACGACAAGTACTGTTTCCTGTCTTTAATGTGTCTAAGTACTATCCACAGTCAAGATGGCCACTATCTCACAAGTCTAGATGGGACTTCGGTCTCCCAATGACAATGGGTGTTACTTGCCACTAGACTGAAGTTATATTCGCTCACCACTCTGCCTTGACAGGCATGCCAGTCAGTCCTCCTATTAGTCACCAAACAGTGTTTATAGCAGCGTGTTGCTGATATTTAAAAAAATATATAATTTGCAAGTTGCACATGACAATGCAAAAAACTGCAAAATAAAAACTATGCAATTAATTTCATCCTGTGTAAAGACTGAACCTACATCTCATGTTTAAAGTGATTGACAGCTGATCAATAGGTGCCTTAGTTATATACAAAGTAACATTTGGAACTTTTAACATATATGTATATTGTAATTGATAAAAAATTAACAGGTAATGGTGTATACAGAGTGACATTTGGATCACATAAACATAAGTATACATAACAGCTCAATAATGGATATGTATTTACAGTGTTGCTAAGGTCTCCCATTCAATAGAGATGTTAAGGCCTTTTCTTACACTGTCTACTTTCCAAATCTAGTGTTTCCGACATTTCTTCAATTGTAAGTATACGGTCGACACTGGGGAATCTTGTTGTGGGTTTGATAGTGTCTAGATGTGTCTGGATGTTTGAGTTGCATAAAATGTTCCACCAAGGGTGCATGTTCTACTTTGCTTCGTATTCTGGATTGGTATTAGACAATACACTTTCTCACTGGTTGTGTCGTTTTACCTATGTATGGTAGACAACATGGACATTCTATGGGATAGATCACGTTAGTAGTATTGCAATTCGAGAAATGTTTTAATGTGAACTGGAGGCCATTCATGATAAGGCTTTTTACAGTTATGGTTGTGCTACAAGCTGTGCAGTTATCAAATATATAATGATCCAAAATGGGTGGTAGTTAAAGATCTGTTGAATAGTTTGGACCACCTCTTGAATTCATTTTCATATTACAGAATTCGATGACCCCCTTGAGGCTGGAAATACTCAGCAATATTTTTGCCAAATGATTGATTGGTATCATTCATTGTGATCCATTTCCCTGGGACTATTTACATTTACAAGGTTTAGTAGGTTTGAAGCCCTTTTCTGATTTAAATTTTGCTGGCGTCACTGCTTAACCCCTGGCTAAGTGTCCAATTCCTTTTTCAGCAATTCTTGCGATTACACGTGTTCTTGACCTAACCATCAGCACTGGAAATGTTGAGTACTCCAGGCTTTACAAAACTTTGCCAAGCGGCATTTTGCCCTCTTTCCAGCAAGTGCATCTACATTTCTCCCTTTACCTATATTGGACACCTCACATAAAGCAAGTGAAAATAAAATCCTACTATTGAGGACACTGTTATATTCTGGCTAAGTAAATTGTGCCATATAATGTATGTCTCTGGATTAGTGCCGTCTCCTGGCAACCGGGCTACTGCTTCTGGAATCAAGTAGATTCGAGGTGGCAGTGTCGGTTGAGAGGAGGACGGCTGAGTCAGGGGTCATTGACTGTATCTAATAAAGCTAACCACAAGAACCAGGTCTCGGTGTCATAAAAGTGGCGACGGTGAGAAAAGGAAATGTATGACAGAACGAAGGAAAAGTAAAGAGCGAGGCAAGAGACTGATTTGACCCCTGGTTGAACTAAGGAACGAGAGAAACCGATGTGGCATGACAATTGTACCAACTTTTATTGGGTAAATATGCAGCGCAGCAGTAGACATTGTTGATAATCGGAAGTAACTCACTGAAACAATTTTATTTGAAAAACGGCGGGTGGGGAGCCACGCATGTGAGTTCGGTTGAGAAGGCAGAGCTGGTGAAGTGCATGCGTGGTGACGTGGGGAGTGCACAACCAGCGTCAGCATCTCCTAGTAACAAGAAACCCTGAACGCTGATGCGCACAGCTACAGAAGTGAGACACACAGCAGAAGGTTACTTGCTGATGCGCACAGAAGTGAAGCGCATAGCAGGAGGTTAATCGCTGATGCGCACAGCTTAGTATGATGTTATAAAGCACAGAACGAGGAGGTTTAAGGTGCACAGTAGTAGGAGCATATCAAATATGCAGATGCATAGCTAAATAGATGTAAAAGATATGGAAAAAAATTGGATACACAGTGCAATATATATAATAGTAGAGCAAAAAATAAACAGTAAATATCTACTATATATATTAAAAACACATTTAAAAAAGGAGAAATAGAGAAAATGGCTTCACAACTGATACCACCTCCTCCAATTTTCTTACAGGATCCTGGGGAGCCATGTCTGGTATGGAAAGACTGGAAGGAATCTTTTGAAACATATATGTATGCTATAGGAGGGGAAACATTTGTAGAGATACCTTACCGACACAGCGTGTGAGAGAAGGGTGTGGAGATTCAGATCAAGAAGAAGTGGAAGTATAAGAATATGCTATGAAAGTGCCAGAGGAAAACTGAGGGAAAAAGATCAACATTGTAGTAAAGGGACATAGTTTTTTTCATGCACACAAAAACAAGGAGAGACAATATATTGTTACGTTAAGATGATTGGCCATAACGTGAATATTTAAAATCTCAATGATGAAATAATTCGAGATCAGTTTATTACCAAATTAAAAGATGCAAAAATGCAAGAAAAGTTGCTAAATTTAAGAAATCCCACACTGGAGAAGACCATTGATGTAGCCAAACATATGGAGAACACGTCTCAGTATGTCAAGGAGTTGAATGCCATAGGATCTGGAAGTATGGAACGTGACATAGTAAACGATTTAAGATTCAGCAGAAAAAGTGCTAATAAATTTGAGGAAGGAATTAGAAGAAAAACAAGAGGGGAGAAGAAAATGAAAAGAAGAAGGAATGCTTCAGGTGCGGTAGTAATAAACATATAGCTGACGCAAGGAATTGTTCAGCTTTTAATAGCAAATGTTTTAAATGTGGAAAATAGTACATTTTGCAAGGGTTTGCAGGATGTCAAATGGAAGTGGATTCAAGAAGTCAGTGAATACAGTAGAAGACTATGAAACAGATGGGAAGACAAGAGATATAAGTACAAGTGAGGAAGACGATCTGGAAGTTCTAATAGTTGAAGGAGAAAGGACACTAGTGTGCACTCAACATGATAAGAAAAGTGATGAATATAATCCACTGAAAATGTGTTGAGATAAATGGGAAAGAGGTACAAATGTGGGCAGACTCATGTTCACCTTTTACTTTGATAGACAAAGAAGTATGGCAAGGTTTAAGGAACAATACACTTAAACAAACAGCCGTAGAACCTAAAGGTTATTGTGGAGGAAAACTTCCTATTTTGGGATATTTCCAAGCAGATATTGAATTTAAAAACAGGAAAACTTGTGGGAAAATATATGTGGTAAAGCAAGGAAAGTCACTACTTGGATGGAAATTACAATGGGCATTGGGGATGGTGTTAAACCCTAATCACCCCCCAAACAGGTATTATTGACGGAGCCAAAGAGTGAAGATGAATGGGTCACAAGATTTCTGAATTTATTCAGTGGGAAATTAGGTTGTCTCAAAGACTTTGAACATTGTATTGTTTTTAAGAAGAATACTACAACAAAGGTACACAAGACACGGAATGTGCCTTTGGCACTAAGGGACTAATGAAAGGAAGAATTACAAAAACTGTGCAAGGAAGGGGTAATTGAACCCATAGAGGTATCTGATTGGTTAAGTTCTATAGTGATAGCAAAGAGACCTGATGGAAAGATCCGGATGTGCATAGATTTGAGAGATCTGAATGAAAACATATTAATTTATTTGCGACCTCTACCACAGATTAATAAAATGCTTACTAGTGTGAGAGGAGGAATTGTTTTCACCACGTTAGATCTATCAAATTCTTATCAAATACAATTGTCAAAGGACTCTCAGCCCTCAACGTCTTTCATTCCAACTGAAGGTGCATTTCAATTTGTAAGAATGACAATCAGACTTGCGTAATCAACTGCTGTTTTTCAGAGGATGATGTATAGAATGTTGAGAGATACAACAAATACTTTAGTGTTTCAGGATGATGTATTAGTAGAGGGAGAAAGCAAGCAAATACGTGATGAGGTGTTAAATAGAGTGTTGGAAAAAATGGAAAAAGTCGGATTGATAATAAGTAGGAACAAATGCAATTTTTGAGTAAAGGAAGTAGAGTATTTAGGGCACGTGTTAAACCATGAAGGAATAAAACCAAAATTAAAACTAATGAATGCAATAGAAAAAGCTCCTTCTCCACAAAATAAGGAGCAAATAAGATCATTTCTAGATACCATACAAAGTTTGTAGATCATTCTGCAGACATGGTACATGTCCTGCGAGAATTAATTAAAAAAGGTAACAAATTTGAATGGTCTGAGAATTGTCAGGAGGCATTTGACTTGGTTAAATAAGCTATTATCAAGGCAATAACACTAACCTTATGATCTGGATGCCAAAACCATAATAGTGGCAGATACAAGTAACTATGGTTTTTGAGTGGCATCATAGCAGCAAGATGAAGGTAAAGAAAGAATGGTGGCTTTTGCTTCACAAACATTAAGAGGAGCTGAAAATACTTATTCCCTGGCTGGAAAGGAGGCATTGGTATGTTTCTGGAGGGTGCAACATTTTCATGTATTTGTGTGGGGAATGGAATTTGAACTTCCAGCAGATCACAAAACAGTTGATTTTGATATTTTCACCACTAATAGAGCTGGCAAGACCACATCCTGGATTGGCAAATGGTTATTTAGCCTCTAGGTATATATCTTTAAAATGAGATATGTACCAAGGATAAAGAACATAAATGCGGATTGTATGTCAATACTACCATTAGATGATGGTGAGGTGTTTGATGGTGATGAGTGGATGGTAGTTGAGATATCTGACAAGTGTGGAGCTATAGATAAAGAAGAATGGAAAGCATAAACACATTACCTGAAGTAAGGAAATGGAATTTTGATGCTGAGTTAGAAATTTTCAAAAACATATGGGTAGAATTGTTATTTGAGGAAGGGGTTTTGACAAGAGGTAACACACTGGTAGTGCCGGTAAGTTTAAGAAAAAGGTTATTAAACTTACTGCATGAAGGTCATTAGGGCATGTCTGCTATGAAAAGGAAGACACTTGATACTTTTTGGTGGTCAGGGATGTATAGACATATAGAAAGGTATGTGAGGAAATGCGTTGCATGTACCTGTAGTGATAAATCACACATACTGCAAGAATCATTCATTAAACTATATTGGCATTTCCAAAGAAAAAAATGGGAAAGACAGGCTATTGATATATGGGGTTCATTTCATTCTTTGGGTTGGTCAGACAGATTTACTATTATCATGATTGATTATTACTCTAAATGGCTAGAAGTAGCATTTGTGAGGGAAGTGAAAGCAGTTAATGTAATATCATTGTGTGAATATGTTTTTAGAAGGGAAGGTTGTGCAGGACAAATTTTGGCAGACATTGGTCGCAGTTCACGTCGGTTGAGTTTGGAAATTTCCTCAGGAAATGGGAAGTAAAACATTGTATCATCCTAGGGGTAATGGAAAGGTTGAACACTTCAACTGCATGTTAGGGGAAAGTATTCAGTTAGGCAAGTTCAGTAATGCTTCTGGAAGAATTAAGTCAGAGATATGGAGTTATATATAGAACAACTCCACATGGTGTGACTGGAGAAACACCATTCTTGATATTGAGAGGTAGGGTACCATGCACTGTAGTGGTACCAGCGTGGATGTCTAGAGCGGTAGATCGTAACATAAGCTACAAACATGTAATTGGAAGAGTGATAAAGTATCAAAAACTGAACAAGTCTAGGCACAATAGGAAAATCAATAGGAAACATAAGAGGAATGAGAAAGGCATGTGGGTGAAAGTAGGTTAAGAAAACATTGTCAGAAAGGGTGAGTCTAAACTGTTGGAACCAAGAAGAGTGATTGATATACAGGGTAATAGTGTACAGTTATCTGATGGCAATTGGTGGAATGTGAGAAGGGTGACAGGGTGTACGGAAGTATAGAAGGAATTGGTTGACAAAAATTCGCTATAAGTGGGATGCAGGTTGATGGGAGTAGACTTAAGGATAAACAGTTAGATAACAAGGTTAAGAAAAGAAGGTCCAGTATGCGGGTAAAAGAAAGAACAAGGTCATTAAGTGACTATGGCCCTCATTATGATCTCGGGGGTCCAAACAGTGGAATGACAAGATAACCGCCGTGGCAGTACCGCCAGTGTTGGCGGTCCTATGACCACCATATAATGATCCCTGGTAGCATACCGCTATTGAGGCAGTGTGAACCGCCAGATGCTATACTGGCGGTCGGTGGCAGAGGTGGATGCTGCTCTACCCTCACCGCCACACCAGCCAGACACTGCCACACCTATTATGATGCAATAATAGGCATGGCAGTGTATGGAGACAAAGCACTGCTGGCGGAGCAGCATCCACGGAGCCCGTTCCCTTCCGGAGCAGCGCCATGGAAAAGGTAGGTGATGTCTAAGAGGGAAGAGGGGTGGGGGTGTGTGGAGTTATTGAGTGCATGCATGGGGGTGTGCATGTGTGTGTGAAGGGGGATGTGTGTCTGCGTGTATGTATGCATGTGTGTATGTCTGTGAATGAGTGTGTGGATGAGTGCATGTTTTTTTAGGGGGAGGGGTTAGAGGGGTCCTGAACAGAGGTGGAGGGTGGGGTACGGCGAGGGGAGGTTGGGGAGGGCCTACAGGGAGCTCAGGGGGAGGAGTGGTGGGGTTTGATTTTTGAGGGTTTGGGTGGGGGTGGGTCTAGAGGTTTGGGGGGCAGGTGGGGCTTGTGGCAGTGGGGGGACCTGACAGAAATGGGATAAGATGCTAATGTGGGAATGTTATGACATTTTTGGGTGGTGTATTTAGTTGTTGTTAGTGGGGTTATTTTGATTTTTATAAGGATGGGAGGTATGCTATATTCTGGTTAAGTAGCTGTGTTATACAATGTATGTCCCTGTAATTGTGCAATCTCCTGGCAACCAGGCTACTGCTTCTGAAATCAAGGAGATTCAAGGTGGCAGTTGAGAGGAGGACGGCTGAGCCAGGGGTTGTTGACTGTATCTAAGAAAGCGAACCACAAGAACAATTTCTCAGTGTCATAAAGGAGACCATTCACTATAAAGTTGATCTTAATAAGTCCCACCTCTATGAAACCTTCAATGGGTACCTATGTAATAAGTTTCACATGTTATGCTATTAATGTAACCTTTGACGTACATACAACCATGTTCACCATCACTTTCCTGAAAGTATAGACTTTTGAATTTGATTTCTTTTTAACTTTGCACTAGAGAAACATTTCACCTGGCTTCTCCCCTTTACTCTTAATTTCTGGGAGCAAATTTCTCTCATCCTTGACAGTTCTTCCAAGTGGCATGCTGTTTGTATTCTTTTTTAAGCTATAGTGATGGTTATTATCGGGAAGCATTGCACAAACAGAACAGCATTCTTCTTGGTGCTGCTCTAGTCACTGCAGGTATATGATGCTGTAAACAGACAAATTTGTTTGACTTATCACAGTCTTGATCCTCTTTTAATACTTATAGTTGGGTCCTTTATTCATCTTCGCATAAGCATCACAGTCCTGAAGATGGTCTCATGGATACTTACCTTATGATACCCAGCCCACAATGGAATAATGGGTGGCCCTTATATGTATTATAGGCAGGACCACTAGTAGCATTTAATTTACAGGTACTAGGTACATGTAGAACCACTTTACTAGGGAATTCAAGTAAATTAAGGGCCGTATTTATACTTTTTGACGCTAAACTGCGCTAACGCAGTTTAGCGTCAAAAAATTTTGCGCCGGCTAACGCCATTCTGAAGCACCATGCGGGCGCCGTATTTATTGAATGGCGTTAGCCGGCGCAAGCAGACCGGCGCTGCCTGGTGTGCGTGGAAAAAAACCACGTACACCAGGCAGCGCCGGCGTAGGGAAAATTGGCGTTAGGGCGTCTTAAAAATGGCGCAAGTCAGGTTGACGCAAAAAAATTGTCTTAACCCGATTTGCGCCATTTTAAACGACGCCCAGACGCCATTTACATGACTCCTGTCTTAGTAAAGACAGGAGTCATGCCCCCTTGCCCAATGGCCATGCCCAGGGGACTTATGTCCCCTGGGCATGGTCATTGGGCATAGTGGCATGTAGGGGGGCACAAATAAGGCCCCCCTATGCCACCCAAAAAAAAAAAAATGTATACTTACCTGAACTTACCTGAATGTCCCTGGGATGGGTCCCTCCATCCTTGGGTGTCCTTCTGGGGTGGGCAAGGGTGGCAGGGGGGGTCCCTTGGGGCAGGGGAAGGCACCTGTGGGCTCATTTTGAGCCCACAGGCCCCTTAACGCCTACCCTGACCCAGGCGTTAAAAAGTGGCGTAAATGCGGGGTTTTTTGACCCGACCACTCCCGGGCGTGATTTTTGACCGGGAGTATAAATACGACGCATTTGCGTCGCCGTCATTTTTTTAGACGTGAACGCCTTCCTTGCATCTCATTAACGCAAGGAAGGTGTTCACGCAAAAAAATGACGCTATTTGCCCATACTTTGGCGCTAGACGCGTCTAACGCCAAAGTATAAATATGGCGTTAGTTTTGCGCCGAATTTGCGTCGAAAAAAACGACGCTAATTCGGCACAAATGGAGTATAAATATGCCCCTAAATGTGCCAATTGTGTGTAAGCCACTTTCCCCAGGGAGTGAACGTGCACTTTAGGACTGGTTAGCAGTGGTAAAGTGCACAGAGTCCTAAGGCCAACAAAATCAAGATCAGTAAAAATGGAGTAGTAAGGCAAAATATTTGGGGAAAGTCCACTCTAAGGCTGACACGCCTAACAGTTTTGTTTTGTTTTAGTGCTGTCTGTAAATAGTCAGGGCCATATTTATACTTTTTGACGCGAAACTGCGCTAACGCAGTTTTGCGTCAAAAAACGCCATTCTGAAGCGCCATGCGGGCGCCGTATTTATTCAAAGACATTAGCCGGCGTTAGCCGCCGGCGCTGCCTGGTGTGCATGAAAAAAAATGACGTACACCAGGCAGCGCTGGCGTAGGGGAATATGGAGCTTGGGCGCCAAAAAATTGGGCAAGTCAGGCTGAGGCAAATTTTTCGCCTCAACCCGATTTGCGCCATTTTTTTCGACTCCCAACCCCCATTGAAATGACTCCTGTCTTAGCAAAGACAGGAGTCATGCCCCCTTGCCCAATGGCCATGCTTAGGGGACTTCTGTCCCCTGGGCATGGTCATTGGGCATAGTGGCATGTAGGGGGGCACAAATCAGGCCCCCCTATGCCACAATTTTTTTAAAAAAAAATACTTACCTGAACTTACCTTAATGTCCCTGGGATGGGTCCCTCCATCCTTGGGTGTCCTCCTGGGGTGGGCAAGGGTGGCAGGGGGTATCCCTGGGGGCATGGGAGGGCACCTCTGGGCTCCTTCCGAGCCCACAGGTCCCTTAACACCTGCCTTGTCCAGGCGCAAAAAAACGGCACAAAAGCGGCTGGACGTCATTTTTTTTGACCCGCCCACTCCCGGGCGTGAATTTTGCCCGGGAGTGTAAATACGGCGCACATGCCTCGGTGTAAATTTTTTAGACGGGAACGCCTACCTTGCATATCATTAACGCAAAGTAGATGTCCACCCAAATGACGCAAACTCCATGGACTTTGGCGCTAGACGCGTCTAACGCCAAAGTATAAATATGGAGTTAGTTTTGCGTCGGAATTGCGTCAAAAAAAACGACGCAATTCCGGCGCAAACAGAGTATAAATATGCCCCTTAGTATCTTGGTAAAGGGTAGTACTCAACATTTAAAGGTGTTGTCCAATAACTAGGTAGTACATGTGTTAGGGTTAGTATCTTAAGTTTTGTGCAGAAAATTACAGTTGCTTTTTTTATTATTTTCATTATCGGAGAGAAGGAAAATCTAATTTATCTGTTAATTTCAGTTGGTCAGGAATATGTTTTCCCACAAATCACCTTGGACACTTCTGACTAGCCTTACAATACTTCTGGTTTTAGTGATTAGTCTTTTCAAACTTGGTTTTGATGATCACTGTCCATTACTTCCTCAGGAACATTAGGAATATAGGCCCTCATTACAACCCTGGCGGTCGGTGTTCAATCAGCGGTAATAACACCAAAAGGCCGGCGGAAATAAAAATGGAATCACGACCATGGCAGAAACCGCCAACATAGACAGCCACTTCAACACTCCGACCGTCATGGCGGTAGAAACAAACACCACGGCTGCAACTGCCAACAGACAGGCGAAAGACAAGGTACCGCTCACTGTATTACAACACGCCTATCCTCCACCTTTTCCGGGGCGGGACCAATGACTTCAAAAGTACGGCAGAAACAGGACTTGGAACAGAAACCTCTCGACACCCAATGAGGAACCAGGACTCCATGGAGCCCGAACTACAGGTCCTGCGCATGCTGGTCTACCTCCTCTTGTATCAGGAGCAGCAAAGACGCCGGCGACGACCACGGTGAGTACTGCACCTAACACACAGGTGAGGGGGGGAGGGAAAAGAGAGTGACACACACACGCAACGCCACCACCCCACCCTCACCTACAACACCAGACACACAAATACATGCAGCAACATTACATATACACCCCGTCACCCCCTGGAAGAATGCAAGGTCAAAAGGAAATTATTGTAACAAGTGTAATTAATTAAATATCAGATAGGCCAAATCCAAATAGCAGTATATACAAATATGTACACCAACTACACAAGTCCGGATATTAATGAAATCATTGTCCGTGGATCAGTGTCCCAAAATGCATGGGCGAAGCCCACACAAGATACCTGACTCGATACGTAGAGAACACTGCATGGGCATCAGATGGAAAATAAACAGGCACCTCAGGGGGCATCTCAGCCGGATGAACGGATGATGCCACTGCACTACGAGGGGGCTCCATGCCCACTGATTAGTCCTGAGGACTGCAAAGCCAAAGTCTCTCAAGTCTCTCCAGTGGGTGGTTTGCCCACTGCTTTATCCTGGGGAGTGCAAAGCCACAGTCTCTGAAGTCTCACAACTGGGTGGTTTGCCCACTGCTTTATCCTGGGGAGTGCAAAGCCACAGTCTCTCAAGTGGATAACAGTCCCCACAGGTTCTGGTGGGGGCATTGTGCCTTTGTGCCCAGAGTGCTTCATCCTGCCAACGACTGAGGTAGTGGATGCTTTTCTCCACTGGTTCTGGAGGGGGCTTTGTGCCCAGAGTGCTTCATCCTGCCAAGGACTGAGGTAGTGGATGCTTTTCTCCACTGGTTCTGGAGGGGGCTTTGTGCCCAGAGCGCTTCATCCTGCCAAGGACTGAGGTAGTGAATGTGAATCTCCACTGGTTTTGGAGGGGGCTTTGTGCCCAGAGCGCTTCATCCTGCCAAGGACTGAGGTAGTGGATGTGAATCTCCACTGGTTCTGGAGGGGGCATTGTGCCCAGAGTGCTTCATCCTGCCAAGGACTGAGGTAGTGGATGTGAATCTCCACTGGTTCTGGAGGGGGCTTTGTGCCCAGAGTGCTTCACATGCAATGTGGCAGGTCCCATTCCCTCACCTGGGTGTGTGTGCCATGAGATTTCCTGGGAACAGGTAGCATGATACTCCATGGAGTTAGAGACACACTGCACCCTGCTGCGACTTCGCCTGCCACCTGCTGGTACAAACAGTGCTGGGAGTCATGCCTCATGTACGCTGGGCAGCATCCAGGATGTCTCCTGCAGCCTCGGACGGCTGGCCACTGGGGATGATTGCCATGTCAGCTGTGGTGGCACTGTTTGAGCACGTCACGGGCTGGTGGCGGTGGTTGCACGGGGTCTGTGGTGGAGGTGCTGGCAGTGGTGCATGTGTCTGCACCTGTTGAGGGACACAGCAGGATGTCTCCTGCAGCCTCGGACAGTTGCCCACTGGGGATGATGCTGGGGACTGTTAGTGAGGCAGCAGACATGCAGGTGGCAGTGCTAGTTGCAGTGCAGGTGGCGGTGCAGATGGCGGTGTCTCCCGCCGTACAGGTTGGTGTTGTGGTTGACAGAAGGGGTGACTCTGGTCCCTCAGCTGGAGCCGCCGTGCCCTGTCCTGACCTGCTCTTCGGCTTGTGTCCCTTCTCCACCTTTGATGTCGCTGCTGGTGACTTGCCACTGTCCCCTTTTGGCTTGGAGGAGCCCTTGGTTGCTGGTAGGTGCGGCTTCTCCCTCTGGCATGTGGGCACCTTCTTCACCTTGGCAGGTGGCGGAATGGCCTGCTCCTTGGCCTCGCTAGGTGGCACACTGACAGCACTGATAGGTGCAGCCCGCGATGTGACCGGACTTGCTGAGACCACTGTGCTGGAGGATTTGGTGGCTGAGGTGCTGGGCTGGGACCTCGACAGCCTGGCCCTAGGGGAAGGACAGGGGGGGAGGTGTAGGGAAGAGGCCAATGTTAGCCAGGAAAAGTTTTTTAGACACACGGGACGGGTGGATGGAGGGGGTTTGGGAGTAGAAGAAGAGGTGGTGGTTGTAGGAGGTGTACGTTTGCTGAATTTGGGTGAAGGTGCATGGGCCGGAAGCTGTTGTGAGGTGGATGGCTGTTGGGTGGGTGTGTGCCTGCGTTTGTGTAGTTTGGGAGGAGGGCTCACAGACACACTGGGAGAGGACAAAGGGGATGTGTGAATGGTAGTGGGGGTGGTGAGTGCATGTGATCGGTGTGTGGTGATGGGCGTGCTGGTGATGGAGGTAGTGGCTGAGGATGTAGTGCATGCAAGTGTGAGTGGAGATGAGACAAGGAGGGAGGAGGAGGACGTGGAGGAGGGGTACACACTGGAGGCAGTGGATGTTGGTGTGTCTGCATGGGGATGGTGCTTGTGTGAGTGCTGGTGGGATGTGTGGTGCTTATGTTTGCCATGTCCACTCTTGTGTGTTGATGAGTGTGCATGCTGGTCTGATGGTGTGCTTGGGATAGGCTGAGGTACAGGGGATTGGGTCTAGGTGGAGGAAGTTGGAAATGCTCTCTGTTGGGCCGCCTGGCCCGAATGAATGCCCTCCAGGTATGCATTTGTTTGCTGCAAATGCCTCTCAACAACCTGGTCAATAGCCTCCTCACTGAGGGCAGCAGGGCTGACTGGGGCAGGGCCTGAGGTGCTTGGGGCGAAGGAGATGCCCACCCTCCTGAGTGAGGGGGCACGGGAAACTCGATGAGGGGCTGCTGGGAGGGCGGTGCTGTTAGGGGGGGTGGTGGCTGTACTTGTTGATGCAGTGGGCACAGAGGTGCCTGCCACCGCAAACAAGCTCCCATCTGAGGAGGAGTCGCTGGTGTATGCTACTGTCCCCGTCGTGGAGCTCCCCTCGCCCTCAGTCCCACGGGTGCCTTTAGACTCCGTTACTTCACCCTCCAGGGCCATGTGGGATGCAGCTCCCTCCTGCTCCAGTGTCACTGCTCCTCCGCAGGATGATGCTAATGCACGCAAGGACAGGGTGACAAAACAAAAGGGGGGGAGACAGAGGAGATACATGGTCAATGCCTGCAACACCACTACCGTTGGCTGACAAAACACACAGGGAGCAGCCCTATGCACTAAGCGTGCACTAACAGTGCAGGAGAAAAGCACATGCCTAAGGGGGACTCTGTCTAGACCCATTTCATGCACAGCTGGAACCCATAGGAGCCTGACTAGGTGTAGAGGGCAAATACCACCTTTGGGGTTGGAGTGGGAATGAGCCTGCAAATCAATGGCTTTACCTTTGCGCGTCTGCCCTGGCCTAGGGGAGCCTAAAGTCTACCACCACCACCCAGACACCTCATCAAGCACGCAGAGTAAGCTGAATGAGAGTGTACTCACCCCCTAACGGCTGCTGTGATGCCCTCAAGCGCCCATCCAACTCAGGATATGCCACTGCCAGGATCCGGCACATCGGTGGGGTCATGGTGCGACGGGCACGTTGGGAGGCCATCCCCAGCTGGGCCTCCGCCGTCTTCTTGCTCCAGCGGCACAGGTCCTCCCATCTTTTCCGGCTGTGGGTGCTCCGTCTATGGTAGACCCCCAGGATCCGCACTTCCTTGGTGATGGCACGCCAAATACCTTTCTTCTGATGGGCGCTGACCTAGAGGAAAAGTGAAGTTAGAATGGATTTTACTCTCCCGTACAGTTCTTCTCACATATTGCCTATAAACCTCCCACCCTGGCCCAGACATACATACACCTACCATCCTCACATGTTGGCCTGTCCCCCCCTCTGTCTTCCATCCACGACACTCCATACAATCATATGCCATCCACCATGCACACAGTTGACTCACCTGTTTGTCTGGAGGACCGTACAGTTGCGTGTACTGGGGGAGGACCCCATCCACCAGTTTCTCCAACTCCTCCAAAGTGAAGGTAGGGGCCCTTTCCCCAGACACTGTAGCCATTGTCACTTCCAGACACAGGTCACAGCAGCACTTGCAGTGTAGGTCCTCTCCTGTAGAAGGTCAGGTATCAAGTGAGGGAACTGATAGAAAATGGCGGTCACGTCTGCGGCGGTGCGTACCGTCACCGCCAGTGTACATTGTCATTGTCTCCTGGAACCATAAGGCCCAATGATAACCAATGCTGAATTGTGCCGCGGTCTTCGACCGCCTACTGCGACGGAGTACAACGCCAGCGCCGAAACCTCATTTCCCCTTATCCCACCTTACAGGTCAGGCAGCCGCCATTTCAGGGGGCCACATGGCAGGCCAAATAACTGCGTCACAGCTATTTAGGTCAGGAATACAGACAGACAAAGGCACATAGAGAAAATTTACCGTTTTTGCTAATCAGCCTTGTGATACCTAAGTGTTGTATGACCCTCTGCTCACCGTTCTCCTCCATAGGGCACGTCCGCTGGGGCAGGTGATGAGATGGCGGCATCCTCCGGTGTACAGACCCCTGGTGGACCTGTCGACAATGGAAGACAGACACATCATTATCACTTACAGACTTGATCATGCAACAATCCAGGAACTGTGTGCCCAGTTGGAGCCTGACCTGATGTCAGCTATCCGCCATCCCACAGGAATACCCCCTCTAGTGCAGGTCCTGTCTGTACTCCATTTCCTGGCCAGTAGGTCTTTACAAACAACAGTAGCCATGGCATCAGGGATGTCCCAGCCAATGTTCTCTAACGTGTTGTCCAGAGTGTTGTCTTCCCTGCTGAAACACATGCGCAGCTATATCATTTTTCCTCAGGTGGAGGATTTGCCCACAGTGAAAGGTGACTTTTATGCCCTTGGACAGATCCCCAACATCATTGGTGCCATTGATGGTACACATGTGGCATTTGTTCCCCCCACAAGAATGAATAGGTGTAGAGAAACCGGAAAAGCTACCATTCTATGAATGTGCAGATGGTGTGTTTGGCAGACCAGTACATCTCCCATGTGAATGCCAAGTATCCTGGCTCAGTGCATGACGCTTACATTTTGAGGAATAGCAGCATCCCTTATGTGATGGGGCAACTCCAGAGACACTGTGTGTGGCTAATAGGTGAGCCTAAAGTCCCCACACACTTTCATTTGCTCTCTGGATATGGGAGATTCCCTAATGTTTGGAGTATGTCTAACAGTTGTCCCTCGATATTTACAAGTGACTCTGGTTACCCCAACCTCTTATGGCTACTGACCTCAGTGAGGAATCCCAGGACAAGGGCAGAGGAACGATACAATGAGACACATGGGTGAACTAGGAGGATAATAGAGCGCACCTTCGGCCTCCTGAAGGCCAGATTTTGGTGCCTCCATCTGACAGGTGGACCCCTATACTACTCACCGAAGAAGGTGTGCCAGATCATCGTTGCATGCTGTATGTTGCACAACCTGGCTTTGCGATGCCAGGTGCCTTTTCTGCAGGAGGATGGGCCTGGTGCTGGTCTTGTGGCAGCTGTGGTGCCTGTGGACAGTGAAGAAGAGGAGGCAGAAGAAGAAGATATAGACAACCAAAACAACATAATCATGCAATACTTCCAATGAGACACAGGTAAGAGGATGGAACTGCTTCCCACATCTCATACTATTGGAGGACCTAGCATAAGTCTGCCTTTTTACCTCTGTGTATGGACCCTGGCTTGTCACTTTGGCTTTCCATTTCACAGATCTGGGTCTCCATTTGTGCCCTCTGCTATGTTTACTCCTGGCCTACAGCTGTGTAAAATTGGTATGTGAACAAGTACATTGACATTGCTATATTCCAGAGATTTTACAATTACACATTTGTGAAAGCACAGACCTACTCCAGATTTTTTGGTGATTCAAGGGTGTTTTTTTCTGTGCAAATAAGTGGAGGAGGTGTGTGAAATGGGCTGGGGTGATGTGGAGGAATGTCCATGGCAGAGTCCAGTCTCTTGGTCTCACAGGTGCATTGTCCAATGGGGCATAGGAAGGGGAGCAATGGCAGTTTGAGGTGGACAGGGTGACAAAGTGGGACAGAAGGGTGACATTCAGGAGGGTCTTATTTCCTGGCAGGGGTCTTGGCAATGTTCTCTGTCTTGTTCCTGGATCTCAGGGACCATTTGCACGGTGGTTCTCCTTCTGCAGGGTGTGGGGTGCTTGTGGCCTGTTGGTCCTGTGGCGGTGACTCCTGCCCACTAGTGCCGGCAGAGGTAGAGGGCTGTTCATCATCCAGGCCAGTGTCAGCGGCCCGTTGGTGTGCCACTGTGTCCCTCATGGTGTTGACAAGATCTGTCAGCACCCCTGCAATGGTGAACAGGGTAGTGTTAATGGACTTCAAGTCCTTCCTGATCCCCAGGTAGTGTCCTCCTGCAGCCGCTGGGTCTTCTGAAACTTGACCAGTACTGTGTTCATGGTTTCCTGGGAATGGTGGTAAGCTCCCATGATGTTGGAGAGTGCCCCGTGGAGTGTCGGTTCCCTGGGCCTGTCCTCCCCCTGTCACACAGAAGTCCTCCCAGCTTCCCTGTTATCCTGTGCCTCTGTGCCCTGAACAGTGTGCCCACTGCCACTGACCCCAGGTCCCTGATTTTCTTAGGTTGATGGGTTTTCCTGGGGTCCCTGTAGTGGTGGACACACTGCTGATTGACGTGTCCTGGGAACAGAGGGATGGGCCCACTGGGTGGGTGCTGTGTTGGTGTTTCCTGAGGTGGGAGGTTTTGTGGTGATTTGGGACTGTCTCAGGGGAACCGACTGTCCCGAGGTCCCTGATGGACCGAGCTGGTCATCTTGATCCAGGCTTGCAGAGCTGATGTCATCACTGCGGGCCTCTTCTGTGGGGGGACTGGATATGTCTGGCACCTCCTGTCCGGTGAGGTTGGGGATGGGTCCTGTTGGGGTGTAAATGCATAGTTTTAGTATCTGTGTGTGCCATCTTGTGCATTGGGTGAGGTGCCCTCTACTCCTGTGCTTGCATCATTGTGTTTGCCCTTTTGTGGTAGTTGGTTTGGGGTCTGTGTGGGTATCTGTACAGGACATGCTTTGGTGATGGTGGTCCATGCATAGGTGTTGCATGCAGGGCCTTGGTATTGAGATGTGTGGGTTGTGATAGTGGGACATATGTGAGATGATGGAGTTATGGGAGTGACGGTAAGGGTGGGGGTATGTGATGGCATGCAGGTGGGGTGTGGGGGATATGGTAGTAAAGATTTGACTTACCAGAGTCCAGTCCTCCTGCTACTCCTGCAAGGCCCTCAGGATGCAGTATTGTCAAGACTTGCTCCTCCCATGTTGTTAGTTGTGGGGGAGGAGGTGGGGGTCCACCTCCAGTCCTCTGTACAGCAATCTGCTGTCTTGAAACCACGGAACGCATCTTTCCCCCGTAGGTCATTCCACCTCTTCCTGATGTCATCCCGTGTTCTTGGATGCTGTCCCAGTGTGTTGACCCTGTCAACGATTCTCCGCCATAGCTCCATCTTCCTTGCAATGGAGGTGTGCTGCACCTGTGATCCGAAAAGCTGTGTCTCTACCCGGATGATTTCCTCCACAATGACCCTGAGCTCCTCCTCTGAAAACCTGGAGTGTCTTTGAGGTGCCATGATGTGGTGTGGGTGATGTGTGAGGTGCTGTCTGTTGTGATGTGTGGGGGGATGTGTTGGTGTGTGTTGTTTGAGGTGCGTGGATGTTGTATAAGTGATGGAGTTGTGTGTCTGTGGATGCTGGTTTTGTGTTTGTTAATCTCTCTTTCTGGCCTTCTTCCAAAATTTACGTTGTAAGGGTTTGTGGGTAATATGGGTGTCTGTTTTATAGTGTTGTGTGTGTGTGGTGTGTGTATGTGTATCTGGTGTGTGTATTTTGAACTGTCCAATGTAGGTGTGTTTTGTAAGTGTGTGTGTATTATGAGCGCAGCGGTGTGTACCGCCAATGGATTACCGTGGTTGAAAGACCGGCGCGTTGATTCGTGGGTCGTGATAGTGTGGGCGTATTCTTGTTGGCGTGACGGTGTAGGTTTTGGTATCGACAGTTTATCACTGACCTTTGGTGTGGCGGACTTGTGGGGGTGTCTGTATTGTGGTGGATTCCGAGATGTGGGTTGTAATGCCTGTAGCAGAATTCCATGGACGCAACAGTATGTTGGCGGTCTTCAGCATGGCGGAAAGCGGGATTTACCGCCAGGGTTGTAATGAGGGCCATAATCTTTTTAAATTGTTTGAGCTGTAGTATATTATTCATAGCTAGTAAGTATTTTTAAATATTCAAAACAATAATATAGTAGTCATTATGTTGCTTATCTGTTTTTTATGTTTTAATGTGTTATTGATATTTTGATATTTTTGTAATTATTGGTGTTCTGAGGTTTTGAATGACAATATGGGGGTTATTCTAACTTTGGAGGAGGTGTTAATCCGTCCCAAAAGTGACGGAAAAGTGACGGATTTACCACCAGCCGTATTACGAGTCCATTATATCCTATAGAACTCGTAATACGGCTGGTGGTATATCCGTCACTTTACCGTCACTTTTGGGACGGATAAACACTCCTCCAAAGTTAGAATAACCCCCTATGTTTGTTATTGATATTTTTGTTATTTCCATAGAGATTTAAGATAGTTGATATTATCATTATCACTGTTTTTACCAGAAATGTTTTGTAATTAATATTGTGTTATCCAACTAATAGGATATTGCAATGTAAAAAACACAGCATAATCTTAACAGGGAACAACACAACAAAACAGTAAAAACAAACAGTGATACAACACCTAGGGTAAAATAAAGCAACAATGCAAGTCAGTAACACAGCACCCCAAAACAGCACAAAGCCAAAACAACACTTCACAAAATCTTCAGCATACAAAATAAAAAGAATGCACAGATATTGTTGTAATGAACTATCTTCATTAATCTACTTTCTTGGTACAGTAATGTAAGGTGTTTGCACCAAGCACTACTTTACCTACCACCAATAACATGTAATAGCTCCAGTCAAAAATACCTTGTGATCTGGTCCTGAAATTCTTGTGGAGAAGAAGCAGGTAGCAATGAAGGTTTTAGGAGCAAATCAAATAAAATAATAAAATACACCTAAATTCAACTCACACACACAAATCAAAGTCCACAAACAACAAACAGACATGTAAGAGGAAGGCAGGACAAGCATGTCATCATCAACACCAACAGTAGGTTGGTCCTGATGTATTAAGGGGCATATTTATACTCCGTTTGCGCCGAATTTGCGTTGTTTTTTTCGACGCAAATTCGGCGCAAAACTAACGCCATATTTATACTTTGGCGTTAGACGCATCTAGCGCCAAAGTATGAGGAATGAGCGTCATTTTTTTGCGTTAATGAGATGCAAGGTAGGCGTTCCCGTCTAAAAAAATAACTGCGACGCAAATGCGTCCTATTTATACTCCCGGCCAAAAATCACGCCCGGGAGTGGGCGGGGCAAAAAACCCCGCATTTGCGCCTCTTTTTAACGCCTGGGTCAGGGCAGGCGTTAAGGGACCTGTGGGCTCAAAATGAGCCCACAGCTGCCCTCCCATGCCCCCAGGGACCCCCCTGCCACCCTTGCCCACGCCAGGAGGACACCCAAGGATGGAGGGACCCATCCCAGGGACATTCAGGTAAGTTCAGGTAAGTATAATTTTTTTTTTTTTTTTTTGGCATAGGGGGGCCTGATTTGTGCCCCCCTACATGCCACAATGCCCAATGACCTAAGTCCCCTGGGCATGGCCATTCGGCAAGGGGGCATGACTCCTGTCTTTACTAAGACAGGAGTCATGTAAATGGCGTCTGGGCGTCGTTAAAAATGGCGCAAATCGGGTGGAGGCAATTTTTTTGCCTCTACCTGACTTGCCCCATTTTAAGATGCCCTAACGCCATTTTCCCCAACGCCGGCGCTGCCTGGTGTACGTGGTTTTTTTCCACGCACACCAGGCAGCGCCGGTCTGCTAGCGCCGGCTAACGCCATTCAATAAATACGGCGCCCGCATGGCGCTTCAGAATGGCGTTAGCCGGCGCTAATCTTTTTGGCGCAAAACTGCGATAGCGCAGTTTTGCGTGAAAAAGTATAAATATGGCCCTAAATGTGCAAATACATTAAAGAAACAACTATATACAAGAAAAAGGATAGTGGCCAGTCCATGTCCGTTTGTGCCCATGGCACATATGGCAGCATACATCTGCCCAAACCTGACTCCTGACTGCAAAATATACATCCTCATGGCCGGGGCATAAAAGGGGCACGCGGGCACCTCAGGGGTGAAGCGGTGGAGCTGTTGAGCGGCTTAGGGCTTGGGAGGAGGGTCCTTGGCCATGGGTTTGGGTTTTGGGGTACATGGGTTTGTGTTTGGGTGGGGGGTCTTTCGCTTTAGATTTGGGAGGGGGGACTCTGAATTTGGGTGGTATGGATTTCTTTGCAGGGGGAGGAACATGGGATACACTGGGGGCATGGGAGGATGCAGAGGTAGGTGGAAGGGCTGGACTTTGGCAGGGACACAGTACACTTCAGGGACTCACTAGGAAGGAGAGGGGTAGGGGACTGGGTAAACTCAAAAAGGAAATGTTTTTATGGTGGTCATGGGATAAGTGTTTGGGAGTGGACAGAGTGGGAGGGATTGTCAGATGTGTCCATGCTCGTGTCTTGGGTGCAGGTGCATGAATGGAATGCTTGTGTCTGCTGGGCGTCAGTTGGGTCAGTGAGTGTGGGCATTTAGGTGTCTTAGGCGTAGGGAGGTAGGAGGTGCTGGGAATGGCCATGGTGGATGGTGACTGTGTGTAAGGGTGGTGACTGCAGGTATGGCGGATATTCTGCACGTGGGGGTGACAGTGGTTCTGGTGGGTGCAGATATGGTGACTGGGGTGGATGTCTGTGGGTCAGCTATTGTGGTGACTGTGGGTAAGATGGGAATAGTGGCTGGATCAGGGAGTGTTGATGTGGTGCCAGCAGGTGTGAGTGGTGTAGTGCTGCGAGGATGGGGTGGTGGGGTAGTTCAGGCAGGGAGTTGATGTTGTCGTGTCTGGAGGTGTGTGTTGTCTGTATGGATGCTGGTGGTGGGTCTTGTGGTGCTTGTGTTTGTCATGTGCAACCATGTCTGTTGGAGTGGATGCCTGCATGTGTGAAGGTGTGCTCTGGATAGGTTTGGGGAGAGGGGACTGGGATTGGGAAGAGGTAGGTGAAGGAGGGATGGTAGACAAAGGGACACTAGCTGCTGTCAGGGAGGAGGCCAGAGCATGAAAGGATCTCTGAAGGCCAGTCAGGGCACCGCGAATGCCTTCCAGGAACGCATTGCTCTGTTGCACCTGAGCTGCCAGTCCCTGGATGGCATTTATGATGGTGGTCTGCCCCACAGAGATGGACCTCAGAAGGTCAATAGCCTCCTCAATGTGGGAATATGAACATCAAGAGACAGTAACACTGCATTACACAGGGGTTTGGCAGGGAAATATGAAACTTCACATGCATCCACAAAGTTGTCACTTCAGTGACCTCCCTGGGTATTTACCACATCTAGTACCATCCCATTAATGTAAGGCCAAGTCCACACACTGATATCTACAAGAGCTGCACTTTCTGTGTCATCTGCCCTCATGTAAGATCATTTAGCAGTACTCCTTTGCTGTGTCCCTACAAATCCCTAAACACTAAAGAGGACATATTATTGCATAGTCAGCTATCAGGCCAATACTCCTGTCCCATTGAGGCCCTTCTTGGAAATGGAAATGGGAAGGCAGACCCACTTACAGTCAATGGCAGCATCTGTACCAAACCAATACATACAGTGTTCCAGTAAGAGACCAACACAGATGGATATGCATGTACAGCTCTGATACACTGATGGCGATGGTTGGCGCTACCAGACACAATGCATAGGTAGTCAAACATGGTAAGTTTGGGAGTGCACTCCACTGACAGCAATGTCTTGTCACACATAAATTATGGTTACTCTGGCAGGGTCTCTGATACCCATTGTAGTTACATGTCTACAATTGTCCACATTCACAGTATGGCAGAATCAAGCCACCCAATCCCACTCAAGCCCTGTCAGGTGCAAGATAATGGTCAGTACTCACCGCTTTGTGGCTTCTGTGTTGCCCTCAAGCACCTATCCACCTCAAGGTAGGCCACTGCCAAAATGCAGGCCATAAGGGGGGTCAGGGTCCAATGGGCATTCCTCCCTCATTAGGACGACATCCCCAGCTGGGCCTCTGCTATCTTCCGGGCCCAGCGTCTCAGGTCCTCCCACCGCTTTCTGCAATTGCTTGATGATGGCACGCCATATCCCCTTCTTCTGATGGACGCTGACCTGGATGAGTGACACAGACAGGAGGAGAATGTGATTAGGAGTGGCATTACATTGACAGTAGTGGACTACAAACACCAGACACACCAATCACAATCTACATCCATCCAAATGGGTTGCACTCCATATATCCATGCCCCCTGCATGCTCTCTGTGTATGCCTATGCCACTCACTACGACACACACACATAACACACACTACAATGGCATGGGGCTCACCTGCACCTTTAGTAACCAATACAGCTGTCCATACAGGGGTAGGATCCCTTCAACCAGTTTCTCCAGTTTGTCTTGAGTGAAGGCCGTGGCCTTATCACCTGCAGGATGTGGTATGCGGCTCCCAGAGACAGTACGCCACAGCTCACATAGTGGAGGAGTTGCTTGCAGGAGTGTCAGGAGTCAAGTGAGCTAGGTGGCAGAAAATGGAGGTCACGGCTGCCTCTTACAGGACCGTCACTGCCGGCAGTGATCTTTATTGGCTCCTGTCCCCCATAGGTAGCCTTGTAGCCGAATGAGAAGTTGCATGGCGATTGTGACCACCTACCACCATGATGGCATATGCTGGAGGACTCACATCACTTCTAACGGTCCTGTGCTGCAGTACAGGTTGCTGCCATTTTAATTACAGTTAATGGGTTTTTTCCAAAAACTTTCAGTGCTTCGGGAGAGTGAAATGTCCATAATTCTGCACAGGCCCATATATTTATATCATGTATGGACACATACATGTGACATTCAACACAGATGTTACCTGAAGTGCATTTGCCCCTACATGCAGCCCCATAGGAAGTGTTGCACCCTATATCACTGTCTTATCTACATGCATGGTCCATGTGGGACACATATGTGCACACAATGTGGAACAGAACACATATATTGAGTGGCACAAACAATGTGCAGGGCCAGCAATGGGGATAATGCATGGCATAAATGGCACTCCTGCGTACACAATGATGTAACTGCCACACCTTCAGTCATGCCTGCATTATTTAGTGTGCAGCACAATATATTGAACTGCTAACATGTTGGGAGTGATCATCACATGCTACATTTCTCCTCTCCATCCTAGATACCACATAAATAGGATAAGGAGAAATGCACCTGTGTACTGTCTTTTAGTCAACCTTGCAACCTTGGAAGAAAGACACATCATGCAGACCTATTGTCTGAATCGAGTCACTATCATGGAGCTCTGTACTCAGTTGGAGCCTGATCTACTGCCTGACATCTGCAATCCCTATACCATCCCTCCCATGGTCCTAGTATTGTCGGTGTTGCAATTCCTTGCCACAGGGTCTTTTCAGTACACAGTGGGCTTGGCTGCAGGGATGTCACAACCCATATTCAGCATTGGGCTGTGGGATGTACTGTCAGCTTTCCTAAAACACCTGGACAGTTAAATCATGTTACCCAAAACTGTGAATATGCCCACTATGAAGGCTGACTTCTATGAGCTGTGACACATCCCTCACGTGATTTGTGCAATTGATGGCACCCATATTGCTTTGGTTCTGCCAAGTGTCAATCAACAGGTCTATCAAAACCGGAAAAACTTTCACTCCATTAATGTGCAGGTGGTGTGTTTGGCGGACCAGTACATCTCCCACGTGACTGACAAGTTTTCAGGATCTGTCCATGCTGCCTACATATTGAGGCACAGCAATGTCTCACACATGATGTCATGTCTACAAAGAGAGAGAGCTTGGCTCATTGGTAGGTATCAGTGTGGATGTGTGTCTTTGTTGTTGCACCTGTCAACACTACCTTCCCTGTGGCTGTCCTTAGTTTCTAACTGGTCATGCCTTTATTCATACAGGAAACTCAGGATATCCTAAACGTCCCTGGCTGTTGACACCAGTGAGGTACCCTACCACGGATGCTGATACTGGTTACAATGAGGCCCACAGCAGGATGAGGCATGTGATAGAAAGGTCTTTTGGCCTACTTAAGATGAGGTTCCAGTGTATCCACGTCTCGGGAGGTGCCCTCCTTTACAGCCCCCAAAAGGTATGCAAGATCATTGTTGCGTGCTGTATGTCAAATCCCATAACAGGCAAATGAGAATATGGCCGCTGGACCAGTGGGTGGTGATGGACACATGGAAAGTAATGAGGAGGCAGATGATGATGGTGCAGCAGAGTCAAGGATGAAGCTGATCAATCAGTACTTCCAATGACATACAAGTATGTTGTGTGTGTAATGTTGCAAGTGAAATATTTGCACTTGGATTCAATAAACAGACCATCCTGACCAAGTATATCAGTGAGGATGTCACATTGACACTTTACATATGTGGATGGTGATAGACAACTGAGTTTATGCCAGGAGTATTGTCAATGGTCTAAACACTGCCATTTGTACCATCTGAAGGTTTCTACTTTGACATCTGTTGAGGACAGTCCTGTACTGTGCTATGTGTCATTTTATCTCCTGTCCAGGAGTGACTCAAGCTATGGGTTCTGTACAGCATTTCCTTACATAACCTAACTGTTGCCTGAGCCATTCATGGCAGGTTGGGTCTGCTAATAGTTGGATGTGTTGTATTGAGCCCATTCCAGATGCCAGCTACAGGTTTTTGGTCATGTCCTTCTTGTGTTTCTTGATGTAGAGATGTAGGGCCAGATATATCAAAGGATTTTGCATTCACAAACAGTGCAAATCACAAAATCCCACCGTTTGCGAATGCAAAATTGCCTTTCATGATTTATGAAAGGAATTCGCAGTGCAATTTTAAGGAATTGTAAAAATAGTGATTCCTTATAATTTCGACTCTGATTAGGGAATCAAAATTTGCGATTCCATAAACAGGTAATCGCAAATAAGAAATACCTATTTGCGATTACCTATTCACATCTATCATGCATTTCCTAAATGCGAACTTGGCATTTAGGAAATGCAATTACCACAAACTCAAGTTTGGTGGTAAGCATGTGCAATTTAAAAAAATGCATTACAAATGCATTTTTAAAAATGAAATGTAGCACACACATGCCCCTTGGGAATGTGTGCGCTTTACATGTCCACATATTTTTTTGGGGGTGCATCAAAGACGGCCTTCGGCCCCCAGCACCCTGTGATTTGCATTACCTAATTTGCGGATTCCCGTTTATGGCAATGACAGATGTAGCACTGCAGGCATTGTTTATAAAGAGTAGATTGTGAGCGAGATGACATGTTACATTGAATGTTGGGGCACAGGGATTGCATTGCTGTTATTGCCATGAGGTGGTCTTCATTCAAAGCATCCAGTTGGTGTGGGGGTGTAATGGTTGTACATGCAGGAGTTGTAGTGTACAGTGCTATTAACAGGTATTGATGTGGATGAACAGTTGCTTTGTGGGAGTTGTAGTGATTGTAGTTGGCAGTGCTATCTGTGCACTTGGGTGGGACTGTGTGGGCATTGTGGCTGGGTGATGGTGTGGCATGCAGGGCAGGGATATTAGGTGATTGGGTGTGAGGTGGAATGGTAGATGGGGTGACTTGAGGAGTGAAAGGGTGGTGAGGTGTATGCTGGACAGGTGTACTTTGTGCCAGAGGACTGATGGTTACTCGCCAGACACCAGTCCTCTGGAAATTCCAGTCAGGCCCTTGGGATGCAGGATTGGCAAGACCTTTTCCTCACACGGTGCAAACTCTAGGGAAGGTAATGGGGGCCCTCCGCCAGTCTTGTGAATGGCTATCTGGTGTCTGGAGGTCATGGAATGGACCGTCCCCAGTAGATTGTTTCACCTCTTCTTGATGTCCTCCCTTGTACATGGATGGTTTCCCACTGAGTTGAACCTGTTGACAATTCTCTGCCATAACTCCATTTTCCTGGCAATGGATGTTTGCTAGATCTGTGCTCCAAACAGTTGTGGCTGTACCCTGACAATTTCTTTGACCATGACCATCAGCTCATCGTCTGTGAAGCATGGGTGCTTTTGAAGTGACATGGTGGTTGTGTTCTGGGTGGTGGTGTGTGTTGTGTGCAAGGGTGTGGTGTGGGATGGTTGGTGGGGTGGGGGTGTTTTGTGAGGGCTGGGTGTATGTGGTGTTTGTGTGCAGTTGCAAGTTGTGTATTGTTTTGCTGGTGCAGTTGGGTGGTATGTGATGCATGTGAAGTGTGATGGTGGCTATGGTATAACAATGCTATGTCCTCCGTTTGCGCGCTCCTTACTGTCAGTGTGCGTTTTTCTGGTTGCAAAGGATTGTGGGTGTGTGTGGGATTGTGTTATATATTGCATATTCATATTGTTCAATGTGGTGTTGTGTTCTGGCGGAGGCGGGTTTTTGACCACGGCAGTTCAAACCACCAATGTGGTGATCTGTGGGTCATAATCTGGTGGGTGGAATGTGGTCGGCGTGACAGTGCTGGTGGTGCGACCCTCTCTTTCCCGCCCTCAGTCATCCTGGCGGTGTCGGATTTGTGCCTATTTTGGCAGTATGCTGTGTGTGACTGGTAATATGTAGGTCAGAATACCACCTCCATTACGGTCTTTTGGTGGCCACCAGCACGGTGGTCTTCGGGAAAGACCACCAAACTTGTAATAAGGGCCTGTGTGTTTGCATTATCACTGGTTTTAGAGACATTTAAAAATCTAAACAAAAGCTGTCCAGTGAAATTAAAAATCTGAAATTGGTAAAGCCAATAGGCCTATCTTTAATGTCCTAAACCATGCAAATTGCATTTCAGTATTCCTGTGTCTCAATTTACTACCAAATTAAAGCCATAACTTTTTGTTCTCTCAATACTTGTTTTCTTTAAAACAGCTGAATCATGCGACCATATGCATATGTATGTGTGTGTGCTTAAATCAATTTGTGTACATGTAATTGTGACTCCCACACTAAAGACAAATCATTTATTGTGTAATTATTCAGTGTATTTCTAGACGCAAACTTGCTCTTTAAACATTGCAGTCCAAGCACTCCATAGGAGGTGAAAGGATACATAAAACAGCCAATAGTATGAGGTGAAAGTTTATCTGGATGGAGCCAAATTCTGCTCTATACACATTTAGAAGAATTTGTAACAACTGGTCTTACACACAGCTGAACTGTCAAAAACAGTCAATCTAGTAAATTATGAAACGTCTCCTGTTGTAATCCTCCCAAAAGAGAACAGAATTAATATTATCCATCAAAATGCTGATAAGATGGCACAAATAGGTGGATCTCAGGGTCATGGGAACTTTTAATTTGGTTTGCTTTTTAGAGTAGATTTTGTGTCAGAAGTAAATTACGATTTCAACATAATAAATATTACAATTTATAAATGGCATCCTCAATTCAAAGTTCCGCAAAAGAATTTGTGCAAATCTAAGAGTGTAACCTCCATAAAGTATTGTACATTATCCAGTAAGCATGTTAGGCATACCAAGTGGTAGGCTACGTATGGCTCACATTGCTCACAGTGACAGTTTTCTCATAAGAGACACATATGCACTGTAAGTTTTCCTTAGTGCAGTGCTTTAAATAGAGATACCACAAAAACTGCTGGCAGCAAAGTGATTTGTGCATATACCCTTACTTCAAAAATACGAGCGTCAGTCAGTTATTTTTCATGTAAGAACAAAAGTAACACAGAAAATATGCCATTGTTTCATCACGGTCATCAACGTGCTCATGGGATGCCGTTGTTAAAATTAAAACTCAACGTTTTATGACTAATGTAATGTAAGTTGGATTTGTAGAGTGCTGCTTTTCACCTGTGAGGTATCCTGGTGCCATACAATGACTAACACCTAGTATGGGTTAGCATACAGAGCTCTGGGTGGAAGCAATGCCGGCTCCTGCAAAATGCAAGAAGCTGTCTGGATCTGCGGGGGCCCTGGAGCTTCCCCCTATGGCCTCATGTGTATGGTGGATGCCCTGCCTGGGCATCCACCTTTAAATAATGCTGGCCCCAGGGGTCACGTCCCTGGGACCGTAATAAGCCATAATAGACTCCATCCCCTTTTAAAAATGGAAAGTGAGTTTTCTCTACTATAGTATATTGAAAAACGTTCTGAGATTCTTGATGGAGGTGAATGCATCAATTATTTATTGGAGCACAATATCTTCTTAGTGACTGTCCAGGATGAGTGAGTTCTTTCTTGTTGTCCCGTGGTCTGAGAGCAGAATCCACAGTTCTCCGTTTTAGTTACTCCTGAGTACGCAAAGCTACCAAATCACCTGCAATCCCTGCCCCTTCCACATTAGTAGTATACATCAGCATTCCTACTATTTTTCAGGCTGAACAGTCTGTTTTTTCTCTACAATAGAACATTGAAAAACCATCTGAACTTCCTGATGGAGGAGAATGCATCAGTGATTTATTGGAGAACAATTTCTTTTGTTGTGACTGTCCAAGATGAGTGGGGGTATATTTTGTCATCTCCTGGTCTGAAAGCAGATTACAATGTTCTCCCTTTTAATTGCTGCTGAATATGCAAAGGCTCCAAATCAGTTACAAGCTCTGCCCATTTGGCTATGCAATGAAGTTACCACTGTTTTTAAGGCTGATGGACAGCTCAACTTTCCAAACGGACCCAAACGTGTTTCTTGCTGATTTTTCTGGTGCATTCTAGCTGCAGAGGCATATGAGGACAACTCCACCAAACAAATAAGCATTTAGTATCCATGTTAGGTGACGATTTAACTCTTTGTCTGTGGTCTTGCCATCTTCTGTATAGGATGATTAATTTTGTCTGTGGCTTCTGTATGAAGATGCTCAAGGAGCAATCGCACTACCAACATTACATGTACACTAGGTCACCAGAGACATTATCTTGTGGTCCTTTACACAGCGGTAGTGTGTAATATGCAATAGACATTTGCCCAACGAGGAAGCACTTATTAATTCACTGGTAGAAAGTACTCCAACTGGGTAGACATTTTGGTCAAAACTGTAGATTCTTCTTTGATAAATACACAGATGAGATTCCATTCTGACCCTGATGCTCATTTCACAGAAACTAAGCCTCAATGGTAAGCACTTTCAAATATAAACATAGCCAATGTAACAGCTCAAGCTCCACTTTCGTAAAAGATAAATCATCCTGACTTCTTGTGCTTGCCCAAAGCAAAGCAAGTGTACTTTCTCTAAAAAGCTGAAAAATGATCCACAATCCATGATGGAGGAGAATATTTGTTCATTTGTTGGAGCTCAATCTCTTTTGTAGTGACTGTCCAAGATAAATGGGTTCTTTGTTCTCATCTCTTGGTCTGAGAGAAGATCTACAGTTTTCCCTTTTAATTGCTGCTGAGTATTCAAAGGTGCCAAATCACCTACAATCAGTCTTTTTGGCCCCGCCGCTTCAACATTAATAGAACGCAACATCTTCCTGCCATTTTTCAGGCTAATGGACCATTCAACTAACCAAAGTGACCCAAGCACATTTCATGCCAATTTTAAAGGTGAGTTCTTGATGCAAAGGAATATGAGGACATGTCCACTAAACAAAGAAGCACTTACTTCATATAATTAAGAGGAATTACCCTTGCTTGGTGGAGGTTCAACTGTCTGTAGTCTTGTCATCTTCTCTATTTGAGAATTAATTTTGTCAGCGATTTCTGTATGAAGAAGCAAAAGGAACAATCACATTGCCAAATGTACACGTACACAAGGTCACTGGAGACTTTACCTCGTGGTCCTTAATGCAGCTGTAGTGCAGATAATGCATTAGTCTTCCACCCAGTGAGGTAGCACTCACTAATTAACCAGTAGAAACTACTCTAGTTGGGTAGGCCTGTTATTTAAAAATCATTCCCAGGGGATAGGATCCCCACTGCCTAATGAGGTCCATGGAGAGGGGTTTCTTTATGAGGTAGCTGTCCAGCTGACTTAAAAGTAGCTCACTGGTGTACATCATACAGTATTAAAATAGAAGCTTTTGTTTGGTTGAATAAATAATATTGTGGGTGAAAAAGTCCACTCTGCTTGGAGATTTGGCAGCATTTTATTCACTTCTCTTTACGCTTGTAACATGGAGTTCTGGCCAAATTCTGCCAATTATGTGGCAGAGTTTTTTCTCGTGTGCGGCTCTCCAATTGTAAGTTGAAAAGCAACATTTGTTGTCCCTTAGTGTAATTTTCATTCACAAGGAGGGCACTCGGTGAAATTTCTGCAATGCGTGTGGTCGTGGGAGGTTACAACCATTCACAGTCAGAAATAAACTTGTAAAGCAGTGCCTTTTGGCATGCCATGTGGTCCCTTTCATGCTTAGTTTTCAGTGTGGAATGAGCACTTGGTGTTAAAAATCAGCACGAGCAGTGTAACATGCCTATTGCTGCCCGTTTGTGGAAATCCATGGAATCTTACAAAGTTTTCATGTAACTCTTTGCAATTCTGTGAAGTGAAGTAAAACTCTAAGATTTCCACCCACCCCTAATTCATATATGTATTCCAAATTTAAAAAGAGTGTAAATGAGACGAAAATGTTTGTATTTTCAGAACTCATATCCTGATGTTTGGAGAAACATTGACACATTTCCAAAATACATTTAAAGCTCATATTTGAGTGGCATTAAGGGAGGCCTATTGGTCATATTATCTTTGTGTCAAGGGCATTGAAGCTGTGGCTATTCTGTAATACCCAGGTAGAGGCATTTCACATTTACAAAGCCTTTTTAACATTACAATTAGTAACCTTCCCTGATGCACTTAGTTATTAAGTTGATCACTGTGAGTATTCTTGATTAAGGGGGCCACCAATGTAAACTTACCTGATGCAGTTACTATTACAACACTAATAACATTAGTAGCTCAGGATTATTTTCACTTAGCATAAGTAGCTATTATTACAGAACAGGTTGGAGACCCCCCCCCATGCAGGAAGTACCTGTGCTTCATAAAACCAAGGTGAAAAACACAACCTTGATCCTACACTCACCTAGCTATTGCCTTACTTTAGAGCTCACCTTTATTTATAAAATCTTCAAAAAATGTGTTTCTATTAAATTGAAAAAAATGGACTAAAAATACCCTTCTCAGTACTAACCAAAAACGTTTTCACTCCTGGACACAGGGCAGGAACTGCCACGTTAATGATAATTAATGAATTCCCTCAAAAACCTTTACTAAGAAAACATTTGCCCTAAAACTATTAGATTTAACAGTGTTGACCATAATATACCCCGGGTCACCCTTCAAAACTAAAGTTGCCTCTTGCTCATATGTAAAACCTATTCAATTCAATCTTTATGTGGAGCCATTAATAGAACTTCATGATGACCTTGGCATCTCATACCTAGAATGTGTGGGTAATATGCAATATTTCTTAGGAATGATTCCCCTGAAAACAGACACAATTTCTCATCCTTAAATTCATGAATCACAAAAACGTACATGAATTAATGTAGTTGATCTATGGGCATAACCTCAAAAATGTCTAGAACAAGTAAATCTCAAAATTTTCTCTTAGGTGAACAGTTAACTTCAAAATATGTATCCAAACCAAGACTTAATCGGCATGTTTTTAACCTTAAAAAGATCAAGACGTCAAATACTTCAGGCACAATGAAAAATGTCCTAGCTAACAAGGAGGAACACTCCAATTCTATTAAGGACAAGGGTGAGGATTATGCATTTCTTCCTTCACTTTATTAAAATAGTAGCCTCCAAAGAACATATTAAAGAAAAACATTAAAGACTACATATCCCATGAACCACAGGGAATGAGTGCCCAACAACATAGTCCAATTACATTACAGTCCAATGTATATAAGTGTATGACGTCCCTTCCTGCTCCTCTTCCTGCTGTTTGCGTGTTCGAGGCCCTCCTCCACCCGCAGGCATCCTCCTGCGCCTCATCCCTGGTGTCTAGTGGGCTCTGCCTAGCTCCACTTGACCCGTGTGCCGCTTCCGCCGTCCTGTAAGTTGTTTTTCTGATTGTTTTTCCGATTTTTCTGCGCCTCGCCGCCGGCGCTTCTGCCCCCGTTGTGCCCCCCTGATTGCTGTCTCCCCGATCGTGTACTGTGCCATTACTGTATTTCATACTGTGTGTTTTTCTATTGTGATTGCCTTTAATTTTGCTCGTTTTTTGTGCTTTTTGCCCCTTGTGCGCTCCCCCAAGCGTTCCGATCCCTGCCGCTGCCTCCCTGTGGCCCCGCCCCCCTCGCGCCCCCATTCGCCGCTCCCTCCCGCCTCCCAGCTGCTCCTCCCTCCCCCCTCCCTTCTTAATGGCTGGCGCTGCGCGTCCGCGCCGCTGGCGCGCCAGAGGCAAGCCTGTCTGCGCCTGGACCGCGCCCAGCGCCACCCCCCCTGGTCCTCACGCCCCCCGCATCACCCGCGTCCGCTACTCAACCAACGAACTCCGCGCACTCAACCCCGGCCCCTCCGCAGAGTGCTTCCTTGCAACCCCGAAGCACACAAAAGGACCTTTCTCCTGCCGCACCTGCAACTTCTCCTGCGACAGAACGGCGAAGCCAACAACAAGAACTTCCAACACCAACCACCTGAACTGCATCCTCATCAACACACGCTCCGCACGAAAACACGCCATCGAACTCTGGGACTTACTCGACACCACCGCCCCTGACGTGGCCTTCCTGACCGAAACCTGGTGGAACGACTCCTCGGCCCCGGACATCGCAATCGCCATACCGGAGGGATACAAAATCACCAGAAGAGATCGAACCAACGGAATTGGCGGCGGAATAGCCATCGCCCACAAATCTACCCTCAAAATCCACACCCACACGGACGACACCCTCAAGACAGCCGAACACCTCCACTTCCAGATCCACACGGACCCCAACACGACCCTCAGAGGAACCCTTATATACCGCCCTCCAGGACC
The DNA here is from genome assembly GCF_031143425.1 of Pleurodeles waltl. NCBI lineage: Eukaryota > Metazoa > Chordata > Amphibia > Caudata > Salamandridae > Pleurodeles > Pleurodeles waltl. The sequence goes on from NC_090436.1 coordinate 847,949,662, forward strand.
TAGAGCCCCCTTCAGCGACACCGTCGCCGACCTCGCGAGCACCCACGCCCTCGCGTCCCCAGACTACATCCTCCTGGGAGATCTAAACTACCACCTGGAAAATAACAATGACATCAACACCGCATCTCTGACCTCCAACCTCCTCAACCTCCGACTCCGTCAACTGGTCAACACTCCCACCCACATCGCCGGACACACTCTTGACCCCCTCTTCACCTCAAGCAACCACATCTCTTTCAGCCACACCTCCGAACTCCACTGGACCGACCATCACTGCGTCCACTTCTCTTATACGAAAATCACCGAACACCACCGCATCCCTCGACCTCCTCACCGCCGCTGGGGAAAAATCACCCAAGACCAACTAACCAGCACCCTCGTCAAAGACCCTCCACCCGGCTCAACCGACCCAAGCACTGCCGCCATCAACCTCCATCAATGGATCCTCGACTGCGCCAACACCTTAGCCCCACTCAAGAAACCCACCGCCAACCAAGGAAAGAAAAAACCAGCCTGGTTCACAGACGAACTGACCGCCTCCAAAAGCCTCTTCCAGAAGCTCAAGAAGAAGTGGATCTTAGAGCGCACACCCGACAACCTCGCCTCCCTCAAAAACGCCAACCGTGAACACCACCAACGGATCCGAGTCGCCAAGCGCGCCCACTTCACTGAACGCATCAACAACAACGCCCACGACTGCAAAGAACTCTTCGGCATTGTGAAGGAACTCTCGAACCCCAACGCCAACGACATCCCGCCCTCCCAGAAACTCTGCGACGACCTCTCCACCTTCTTCCACCAGAAAATCACAACCATCCACGACAGCTTCAACGCCACTCCACCGCCAGACCCCACCCCTGACATCTCCACAGACGCCTGCCGCCTCACCGCCTGGACCCACGTGGACGACACCGAAACAATAACAACCATGAACACCATCCACTCAGGCTCCCCCACGGACCCATGCCCTCATCACGTGTTCAACAAAGCCAACGCCATCATCGCCCCCAAACTCCGCGAGATCATCAACCTCTCCTTCGACTCCGCCACCTTCCCAGACAGCTGGAAACACGCAGAAATCCAACCCCTCCTCAAGAAACCCAAGGCTGACCCCAACGACCTCAAAAACTTCCGACCGATCTCTCTCCTCCCTTTTCCAGCAAAAGTCATCGAGAAGATCGTCAACACACAACTCGCCCACTTCCTCGAAGACAACTCCATCCTAGACCCCTCTCAATCCGGCTTCAGACGAAACCACAGCACCGAGACTGCTCTCCTCGCCGCCACAGATGACATCAGAACCCAAATGGACAACGGCGAAACCTCGGCCCTCATCCTCCTCGACCTATCAGCCGCTTTTGACACAGTCTGCCACCGCACCCTACTGACCCGCCTCCATGGAGCCGGCATCCAGGATAAAGCCCTCAACTGGATCTCATCCTTCCTCTCCGACAGAACCCAGAGAGTCCGACTCTCCCCTTTCCGCTCCAAAGCCACCAACCTCATCTGCGGCGTCCCCCAAGGATCCTCCCTCAGCCCTACGTTGTTCAACGTCTACATGGCCCCCCTCGCCAAACTGGCCCGCCACCATCACCTCAACATCATCTCCTACGCTGACGACACCCAGCTCGTCCTCTCCCTGACCAAAGACCCACTCACCGCCAAAACCAACCTCCACGAGGGACTAAAAGCCATCGCCAAGTGGATGAACGACAGCCGCCTGAAGCTCAACTCCGACAAGACGGAAGTCCTCATCCTCGGGCGCACCCCTTCAGCCTGGAACGACTCCTGGTGGCCCACCGATTTCGGACCCCCACCCACCCCAGCCAGCCACGCAAGAAACCTCGGTATCATCCTGGACTCAGCCCTCACCATGTCCAAACAGGTCAGCGCCGTCTCCTCTTCCTGCTTCAACACCCTTCGAATGCTCCGCAGAATTTTCAAGTGGATCCCAACAGGAACCAGAAAGACGGTGACCCAAGCCCTCGTCAGTAGCAGACTTGACTACGGCAACGCACTCTACACAGGCATCCCAACAAAAGACATCAAACGACTCCAGCGTATCCAAAATGCATCCACCCGCCTGATCCTTGACATACCCCGCCGATGTCACATCTCCCCTCACCTGAAGGACCTCCACTGGCTCCCCGTGGACAAGAGGATCACCTTTAAACTCCTCACCCACGCTCACAAGGCTCTACACAACACCGGACCTACCTACCTCAACTCGAGACTCAACTTTTACGCCCCCACTCGTCAACTCCGCTCTGCCAATCTCGCCCTCGCCATCATCCCCAGGATCCAGCGCAAGACCGCCGGCGGCAGATCCTTCTCCTTCCTCGCCGCCAAGACCTGGAACTCTCTCCCCACCTCACTGCGCCAGACCCAGGACCTCCTCGCCTTCAGGAGACTCCTCAAGACCTGGCTCTTCGACCGCTAACAGCTCACCCCTCCCCCCCCACCAGCGCCTCGAAACCCTGACGGGTACATAGTGCACTTTACAAATGTTATGATTGATTGATTGATTGATTCTACGGTGGAGGAAGTTAACCTTGAATGCTTATCCTATTTGAACCTTTGATCAATGCCTACAAAAAGAAAGATGTATTCCACGTTATCCAGTTCTTTATATCAGATTGCCAGAATGTTTGACATAACTAAGATACCATCATATTGAATTTTACAGTGAGGCTGAGGGAACAAAGAATGTGACACATTAAAAATCATTGTGTATCACTTTACATATTGAGAGCAATTAAAAACTTTACTTACTGATACCGGATTATCCTTGGTTGGGTCAGGCTATCATTGAGTGATGTGTTTGAGTGGAATAATCCTCACCTCCTTGTCCTTAGTAGAATTGAAACTTTCCTTCTTGTTAGCGAGGGAAATTTTCCTTCTATGTCAGGACCAGAGGCGAGGATTATCCATATTTAAATCTTACTTACCATCAGAGATGAGGTCTCTGAAATGGGTTTGAAGTCAAACATCTTAAAGTGGATTTGGATGACCAATCCATCACACTCATAATGTCCTCTAGTCTGACACCTACCTGTATGGACATAGATGCCACAGCCCCTCTTGTAGAATGAGCTCCAAACCTTTGAATAGCCACACCGGGTTCCACCATGATTCATCGTACCAACCTGGCAATGGAAGGTGAGGAGACCGCCTTAAATGGTTTCTGCATGATAATCAGAAGTTGCCGCTAAACCTGATGGTATGATGTTTGCTGTCATATCCTCATATGCCTTAATACATCTTACCACACATAGTTTAGGGTGATCTGAAAAAGCAGGATAAGAAACCAACCTGGTATTAGTCCTTGTTCTCCTGGAAATTATAAAAGTGACTCCTTCTGATGTGAAAACTCTAACTGAGATATCTAATGCTCTTATATCCGAGACTCTCTTGCATGATATAAGACACAATAGTATGGCTAGTTCGTCAGAAAGTTATTTTTGTGACAAACATTGATTGCCTTGCGTCCGCAAGAGTAATCTCAATGCCACAATAAAATCCCATAGTCCTGAGTATCTGGGCTCCTGGGGCATAGAAAGTTGAATACCCTTCATTAATTTGCATACCTAAGTGTGTTCCCCAAACGGTTTGTTGTCAGTGGTATCATGTCTGGCTGAGATGGCTCATCTAAAGGAACTGACTGTATGATAAACTACACCTGACTGTGCCAATTCAGCCAAAAAAAAATATATATGAGTATCCTCTGCCCCCAAGGGATCCAAAAATTTCTCCACACACCAAGGATGCCATTGATTCCAAGACAAGCGATATCTCTTGGTGATGAATGTAGCCCAAGCCTGTTGGATGAAGTTTGTAGCCATTTTCTCAACGTCTCCCGAAATCCTCCATGCCTTCAGGGAGAGATGCCCCTGAAGAATCATTGGATGTAGACAACCCTGGTCTCAGAGGATCAAAGGGGATGAGTGCAGTCCTATCAGGTGATCCCCTGACAGTTCCATCAAGGTTGGAGACCATGCCTGTGACTTCCAGGTCGGCATTACTAATACCAGTGATGCTGTTTGTCGTCTGTCCTGAGCTGCTACTCTGGGTATCATCAGAAAAGGTGGAAAGGCATATGGTAGATCCTTTTTTGACCTGTCCAATGCTACTGCTTCCTGATCCAGTTGCCAGCTCACATATTGTGTTAGTTGATGGTTCAGTTGTGATGCTAAAAGGTCTAAACAGCATGGGACCCATCCCTCCATCTGGGCCAGAAAAATTGTGCGATCTAGTTTCCAGTCACTGCAGTTCACAAAGTTCATGGTGCTCCAGTCCATCAGCGTATTCTGGATTCTTGGCATGTATTCTGCTATTACTGAAATCTGTTTCTGCAGGCAATTGTACCAGATGTCCTTTGGCAAATCCAACAGAATCTTGGATTGAGTGCCACCCAGATGATCAATGTATTGAACTGCTGAGATATTGTCCATCCTTAACCAAATGCAGCATGATAGTCTGTCCTTGGTGAGGTATTTGATTGTGAAGGATCTGGAGAGGAGTTCCAGGCAATTGCTATGTAATTGCAGTTCCTCCTCTGACCATCTGCCCCCATTGACAAATCGCTGCATCTATCCCCCCAGCACAGGCAGCTGACGTCCGATTCTATGATTATGTCCAGCTTAGTTCCAAAAATCACTCTTCTGTTCCAGGCCTCCTTGTGGTCGATCAACCATTGAAGCCTCGTCCTGGCTTCCGGAGACAAAGAGATTAGTTCTGAACAGGCTAGTGCCCTCCATAGGTGCATTGCTTTCAGTCTCTGTAAGACTTTGTAATGCAAAATCCCCAGGAAGATAGCTTTTATAAATTAGAAAGGTAGCCCCACTATCCTAGCAGGCTGGTGAAGGAAAATTCTGTCCAGGCACAGAACCTTTCTGAGTTCCTTCCATATTTTGGAGACTTTTGAATTCGGGAGGCTCAAGGGCACCATGACTGAATCAATGAGGAATCCCAGAAAAATCAACTGTTGGGATAGGATCAGTTCATATTTTGATTTGTTGACGACAAACCCCAGTTCCTGGAGGAGTGCAAAAGTCATGTTCAGATTGAATCTGAGTTGTGATTGAGACTGATCCATCAGAAGGATGTTGCCTACTGAATTCATATACCTGTCTCCTCCACATAAACTGAAGAAATCTGCAATGAAGGGAATAACAGGGAACTGTGAGCTATGTGTCTTTAAGATCCCACCTGACCATTCAGTCTTGTGAAAGGAGGATATCTCTCCTAAGATGGATACCCTCCTTCTTGAAGGGTGGTAAACCAGCCACTCGTTGAATTCTTTCAATTTTATGAAGGATCTGAATCCCTGGTCCTTTTTCTCTACACTGAATAAATTGCTCAAAAATCCCATTGGATGGAGGACTGACCTGCAAATTACTCTTTTCCCCAGAAGTTCTGCTACTTCTTCATCTATGAGGTTCGTTCAACAAAACCAGGTGTCTCAAACTTATCTTTTGAACTGGAGACCAGTAGAATTGGATGTGAAAGTCCAAAACCATGTGAAGGATCTGGGGATCTGCTGTGATCATACTTTAGAAGTCTTCCTCCTAGATTGTGAGAAGAAGAAGAGATAATGCTTACCAGAATTTCCTCCTGGTGTGTTTACTTCATCTCTGATGACTTGGTTGCCCTTGTCTCTGCCGGAACGCTGGGATTAGAAGGTTCCCTGTAAATTATCGTTCCAGCCATTGATTCTCTTACATTGGACTCTAGAGAGGCCTTGGTGGTACGACCAGCTGGAGGAGTGGCCCTAGCCTCGTCCGGCTTCTGCAAAAACCTTCCTAGGAAAAATATTTTTAATTGAGAATTGTACCTTCACAAGGGTGAAGATGGTTGCCATAAATTTACCGAGCTCTTTTACAAAGGGATCCCAAACAAATTGTCCTAAACTATGCTTCCGGCTTCCGATGCAGCAAGTTACCCAAGCTTGGGGTCAATCTTGATAAGGAGTGATCATCTGTGTTTACCCACTTATGCGCAGTTTGCATTGCCTAGCAGACACATGACCCTTTGCACCCAACCAGCCACAATACCTGTGGACATGGAAACGCCTGACTGTTTGGCTTTTCAGCCATCTGAATCTGAGTGAGTGGCATGACTGCATCTAAAAGTTTATCTTGACAACTCCTTCATAATCTATCGATGCCTTTGTAATCTTTCATATATTTGCCAAAGAAGGTGCATAATTTGCCGTCTATTTCTGGTGTTGCCACTATTTTGCATTGTAAAGAGGGTCTGGGGCACTGAGCTCCAAGTCTCACCCTGAATTCTTTATCTAGAGTTTAGTGAATCTTGTTAGCGACATAACCTGCGACCTCTGGGTCTGGAATCTATTTGGATTAACTGGAATGATAAATATCAGCAGGATTGAAAAATTCTCAGGGCCATATTTATACTTTTTGACGCAAAACTGCGCTAACGCAGTTTTGCGTAAAAAAAATTAGCGCTGGCTAACGCCATTCTGAAGCGCCATGCGGGTGCCGTATTTAATCAATGACGTTAGCCGGCGTTAGCCGCCGGTGCTGCCTGGTGTGCGTGGAAAAAAACGACGTACACCAGGCAGCGCCGGCGTAGGGGGATATGGAGCTTGGGCGTCAAAAAATGGGGCAAGTCGGTCTGAGGCAAATTTTTCGCCTCAACCCGATTTGCGCCATTTTTTTCGACTCCCAACCCCCATAGAAATGACACCTCTCTTAGCAAAGACAGGAGTCATGCCCCCTTGCCCAATGGCCATGCCCAGGGGACTTCTGTCCCCTGGGCATGGTCATTGGGCATAGTGGCATGTAGGGGGGCACAAATCAGGCCCCCCTATGCCACAAAAAAAAAAAAAAAAATGACTTACCTGAACTTACCTTAATGTCCCTGGGATGGGTCCCTCCAGCCTTGGGTGTCCTCCTGGGGTGGGCAAGGGTGACAGGGGGTGTCCCTGGGGGCATGGGAGGGCACCTCTGGGCTCCTTCAGAGCCCACAGGTCCCTTAACGCCTGCCTTTTCAAAGGCGCAAAAAAACGTCGCAAAAGCAGCCGTATGTCATTTTTTTTGACCCGCCCACTCCCGGGCGTGAATTTTGCCCGGGAGTGTAAATACGGCGCACATGCCTCGGAGTCAATTTTTTAGACGGGAACACCTACCTTGCATCTCATTAACGCAAAGTAGGTGTCCATGCTAAAAAATGACACAAACTCCATGCACTTTGGCGCTAGACGCGTCTAACGCCAAAGTATAAATATGGAGTTAGTTTTGCGTCGGAAATGCGTCAAAAAAAACGACGCAATTCCGGCGCAAACGGAGTTTAAATATGCCCCTCAGTGTCCTGCATCCCTTTTCAAAGAATCAGAGGAGAAGGATACTGGGCACCATGGTCTGCCCGAGTCCTGGTCCTCATCGGAGGAGATGTCTCCATCCGACACACCCTTGCCTCCATGGGGAACCCCACTCTTAAAGTCTAAATTTTGAGAAACAGCGTGACTGCTTTCTCTGGGTTTCTCTTCCTCCTGGTAGGGTATGCGTGTGCACACTGTTACAGAAAGATCTCTGTAAGTTTATTGAAACCTTCCGGATGCCCCATGTTATGCTTGGAGGCCTTTTTACCCCCTCCTGTACTAACAGTAGGTTGTGCTTTTACCTATGTAGAATCATTGAAAACCCCCAGGATACTCTTTGCCAACTTATCTACTTGATCCCACATAGGGGCCAGCCCTCAAGATATTTCTTGAGAAAGCGCTTGACCCACCCCTGCAGAAAGGCACAGATGAGGCAACTCTTGGAGTCGGGGAGTAAAAAACCCAGAAGGAATCCAATTGGAAGTACAACACAGGGCCTCTCCAGATGTGCATGTAAGGCTGCTGAAAGTGCTGTTTGAAAGCCACTCCAGCAGTACATAATGCACTTGACAGGACCATCAGAGGCATGCAGCAGTGCCCCACAGGACCAGTGAGATATAAAGAAAACACACTCAGGCGAAAAACCTAATGCACATATAGGAATAAATAAGGAGCTAGCAGGGAAAGAACAAAACACTCATTAGCAAACATTGAAAAGAATATATATATAGCACATAGGATGAATTATAGTTGAGAAGGCAATAACTTAACTGATGAGTACTAAAGAAGGAGGAATAGGAAGAGAAGTCACACTTACAAACATCGGACTGTATTGTGATTGGACTATGCTGTTGCATTCCCTGCGGTTAATGGGATACATTGGCCCATATTTATACTTCTTTAGCGCCTCATTTGCACCACTTTTTGACGCAAATGCGGCGCAAACTTACAGAATACAATTGCATTTTGCAAGTTTGTGCGTTTTTTGCGTAAAAAAATGACGCACATGCTGCACTAAAAAAGTATAAATATGCGCCATAGTTTTTAATGTTTTTTTTTAATATGTTCTTTGAAGACTGCTATTTTAACAAAGCAAAGGAAGAAACCAATGATCCTCCCCTCCGGTCCTGGCATAGAATTCACAAAGAAAGTGGGAAAAAAAGGTGACCATTTCCGCCTGAATATACTTTTTCTGCTTTCTGCAATTTACAAATAATTCACAGATGGACGCCTGACAAGCTGCACCAGGCTCATGTTCCAGGCATTCCTCTGGCAAGAACCTGTGACATTTGTATCAGGATCCTGTTCTTTTTGTTATTATTTGCATCAGGGATCTATTTCTGCTGTATGGAGTTCTCCGTCGGGGAGCGCTGAGCACAGCGGAAGTATCCTTCCCTGTGGGTTACTCCTACATCCCAAGCAAATCTGCTGCAGCAATCCTGATATCATGGAGAAATACCAGAGCAATGGAATATTGCACGGTCTTGTGAAAGTCAGACACGTTGTGGACTGTCGTTTATCAACTGTAATTAAACAGTAAACTTAAAACATCTTGTGAGTATTTTGTAACTTGTTTTGTAAATTGAACTTAATGACGCTATCTGTTGTCATTAATAAGAGAGATAAGTCATTTATGTCAAATGTTAAAAAAAACAGAGGGAGAAAGGAGAAATGTATGTGCGTTTAAAAAACACTCAGATATAATACCCCCCTGCATCTTTCTATGTGATTTAAAATATATTTTAAGAGGCTTAATTCATTAAAAGTAAGAATGAGGCATGTTATCTTGTCATATGGCGCTGTCATTGTAACAATGATTTTGAATAGCCGGAAAACAATCAATGAATACTATGGCCTCGATTCCGGTAGGTCTGATCAAGTGCAGAATGTGCACTAACTCCAGTTACCATACATATGGCAATTGCACGTTATATGAGCGCTATATATCCACATACATTTCAACAGTAAAACTTGCAGATATTTTCCATGGAAAATGCCAATTAAATAAGGGGACATTGTGATTTCGCAAAAATGTGCGCAATAATCCACAATCCACATGTTATGTCCTATTTACAGGGCAAGAATCCTAGCTTAGTCCTAGTCACCTCACCTGGTTAATTCCAACACCTGTGGTATCGGAATATATCGGTAAGATAAACAAAGCACCCTTTTAATGGCTGACCTTAACAGGGGCCATATGTTTTTCAAACACATTTTCTGGCTAAATATCAAATCTGTTGCAATTTTGCACCCACTATGTGATGGGATTTATGTATGATATATAATAATGCAATGTTTTGACATTTTTCCTGGTTTTTGCCAGTGTTATTTGTACTTCTCTTGACTAATATGTAGTTATGGATCTACAGCAGACATGTAACACACTTTACTGCCATGCCATTTAGAAATATAATTGCTTCTCACCTAGGGGTTAGGTGAATCATACAAACCTTTCCATTCCAAATTGAGACTACAGGAGTACTATGTTATGCATAGAGACAGAGGGATGTGCTTCTGAAATCCAAAGTATACTTAAGTGCTACAAAAATATAAAACAAATGATTGCCTTCAATGTGATATTTAGCAAAGGAAAACAGTAAGCTCAGTCACACAATTGGTATGTGACTTCAAGTACCCAGAGCTTTGTAACTTAACAATTACCGGAAGAGTTATTGAACTCTGTCAGAGAGACATAAGGGATGTCATCATTTAACCTTAAAGCTGAGTTCCATCATTCTGTGGTTGATAAAAGGAGTACCAATTTCATTGGATAATAACAACTGTGACTAACCACAGCACACCTACACCAAAGTATGAAGTGTTATATAAATACAAAGTTAGGTAAAGGTTGATTTCTGAGGACAATTAACAAATTTATCAAAAATGTATGACAGTATTGAGATTTTTGTGTGGTCTACAGGTTAAGATTTTGAATCCCAGCATTCAGCCATTCATCCTTCTAACAAAAATAAATTGATTGCCTCTAAACTAAGTAATAATAAAAAGCTATACATATTGTGCTTAGAAACAGCAACATTCAATTATTAAAAGCCATGTTATGGTCAGGCTATATGGGAGTCAAAATGATGCTGTTTGGGCGGCTGTGAGAGAAAGAGGAGTTCCCTGCATTGGTAAGAGTGAAGTCTTGTTCAGCCCTTCTGTCTATGAGTAGTAGCATACCACTGCAAGTGGACTACTCAAGTTCAGCTGCAGTGGCGCACACCTGGTGGGATCGCAGCCAGGTGACAGATTAGTGGAATAGCCACCGTTGCCTACAACAGCAAACGTGCAAGAGGGTAAGGTTGGGCAACAAAGTAAGAGAAAAATAACATAGGTGCTCAGCACCTCTTCACTGTCTGCCCGTAAAGGTTTACAAAATATGATAGAAGTCCTCTTCACATTCTTGAATGCCATTCCAGCATATCTGGGAATCTTAATTGCCCTTCTTGTGTTCTGCAAAGAATGTAAAACTCCAAATAGCCCAACAACAGTAGGGTCTTGGACTCCACACAAAATCTCAATATCTCAGTTATTTTCTGCTTGTTCTTTCATACTGCTAACCAAAGCTTCTGGGTTGTAGAGGGTATGATAAAGAACATGGGAGTGGGTACATAAATATGGGTTTTCTCATGAGCAAAGCAGAACTTTCTATAGGTGTATGTGTGTTATTGGTGTCTGAATTTTAATGAGCGTAGGGCAATGAGTGAGTTGACATATCAGAAACTGAGCTTATTCTGGCTCTGATGTTTTATGATCACAGCTCTAAGCCGCTCTGGGGTTTTGGAGAAGAAGGCTATATATTACCAGGAAGAAAACTCTGAATAAACCTGTTTATTATCAAGCATATATATGTATGCTTTTGGATATCATGGGTGTAAGAAAATGAATTATTAATTGGGGTGGATGGGAATCTGTTAGGTTAAGTCAAAGGTTTTCAGAAAAATTAAATCTCAGCTCACCCAATGTAGCTATGTCGTAGAGCAAACAGGCTTGACTTGAAGAAATGTGTATAGCATTCAGAAGTAGCAAAACAGTTATGAAGTCAAAAACAGAACACAATTATAACCCTACTCCAACTTAGAAAAATAGAGGAACATTTAAAAATCAGAATGCCAAAAAATCAAATACGGAATACTGTAGATATGAATTTCTAAAGATTTAGGTGAATTGGCACCAATGAAAAGTACATCTCCAATCATAGTCTATGGTCATGGTTGACAAAGACTTAGATGCGATTTCAAGCCTACTGCGATGAAACACATGTCAGACACATCAAGTAGCTTCTTCCCAACTGGAAATTTTAGCTAGTCTCTGAAATGGAAGTTGATATCCTCCTGTGGCGCAAGGTTGCAGGCTGTATTTAAGATGAGTTTCACAAGGCCAGCTAGCCATTGGAGGAGTCTGCACTGAAGCTATTAGTTTGGATAGAAAAAGCTTTGTGTAGGATAATTCAAATGTTAAATCCACAGAAATCCTCTTGTCAGCCAGACACTTTTGGAGCCTTTGCTTGATCAAGATTTCTATATGCTTACATAGTTTCCTTTATGAAACTCAGAATCCTCCAATAGTTCTAAGTTGCAGGCTGTATCCAATGCAGAGTTTCAAGAGGCCATAGTCTTTCTCACCAAGGACCGCCTCTAATAGATTTGCTGCTGCACGGAAGCTCCAAGCAGGAGGGACATGTTTCTTTAGCTAAGTAATTGGCAAATTGGCTTGAGTGGTTGGTCTCGGTCCTCTGGATGTCTGGAAGTTCGAAGTGTTCAGAGGTATCAGGAGAAGTCTAATTAGAATTGGCTAATGGTCCCAGGTCCTCAGATACAGCACATGGGGAGTCAAGCCTCACTCCAGCCAAGGACACCAGCAGAGTCCAGTTGCTAAAGGTCAGCTAGGCACTTCAGGTGTGAGGCCTCTTGCAGCTTGTTGTGTATCTGTAGCTACACACAAGGCCAGCCAACTGTTTCTTGGAGTCTACTTCCTTTCCCTGGGTACAAGAGACAGCAGATCCAGCACTTCGGAGCTCCTCACAGGACTCAAACATCAATGGCAGCTCCTCTTCCACAGTCCAGAAAGTGCTTGCCAGATGATGCCTTGTGGTTCCTCATTTATGTTTGGCACAAACTAGCTAGCTAGTTTGTGAGGTGACTCCTGGATTCTCCCTGACCAATGGGGAAAAGGATGTACCCAACCCACTTTTGCAACAGTTCCTGTTTTCCCTACTGTAAACAACTCCACAGTGCACCATATTCCAAACTCCAAGATGAGGGAGCCCTTTCTCATCTTGTGCCTGTGTGCACACCAAGAAGTGTGGTCAAGGTAATGAGCAGTCTCTCCTCTGTGGCCATTCAAAAATGGCTCTGGGGGTAGCTCTCCTCCCACTGAGTTTGGTGCCAGCCTAACTACAGGGGAAAGGCTAGTCCTCTCCAAATATCAGCTTACATTTACCTGTGCCTTGCCTGCTCCTGAAGAAAATTAATTACTTGGCCCACCCCAACTGATCTTTTTTGCCAGATGAAGAAAAACACCTCCTCACATCCAGGCCTTGGACTCTTTTCTGGGAGCAGTTTGCATACCTCATTAACCTCAATCACTTGCTGGGCAGTTGTTGGACAGCTAATTTAAATTAGCCTGTAGGAGTTTAAAGTAGGGAAAAGGTAACTTCTAAAAGATAATTTTCCTAAATATTTATTAAAAATCTGACTTCTCCGTTGATTTGGATCTTTGGTAAATATTAAAAGAGTGGTTTGAATATTTTTCTAGTTGATCCCAAACTTGAGATAGCAAAACTAATACTCTAGTTTTCTCATTGAACACTAAGGGTATTCCACAGTGAAAATAGCTTTTGGGGGCTTGCCACTGCAGGGGTATGGTGACATTCAAATAATCAATCAATCAATCAATCAATCAAGTCAATTAATCTTTATTCAACTAATCATAGTTAGACATAAAAAGCACAATACACAATAGATAAATAAAAATTTAGATAAAAATGAAAGACAGACATTATAAATAGGATATAAAGTCTAAAAAGAAACAACCAACAGCACACCAAACAAATTCCTTGGAAAGGAGCTGCAAGAAATAGAGGGCCTACTTTAATAAAAAGGTTGGACCTGGCTCTTTCTGCTTGGTCATCCGCAAACCTTTTGTCTCCCTCCTCCTCTTTTTCTGACCTCATTTTTGTTGGTTTTAGGATTCTGTGCACTTTACCACTGATAACCAGTGCTAAAGTGCAGGTGCTCTATACTGTAAACTTGATAACATTGGCTTAGCCACAATTGGCATATTTAATTTACTTGTAAGTCTCTACTAAAGTGCACTATATGTGTCCAGGGCTTGTAAATTAAATGCCACTAGTGGGCCAGCAGCATTGATTGTGGCACCCACTATAGAAGCCTTTTAAACAAGTTAAAGGCCTGCAATTGCGGATCCTGTGTGTGTAGTTTAAAACTGCTAGTTTGACCTGGCAAGTGCACCCACTTGTCAAGCCCAAACCTTCATTTCTATTACATTTATGTTACCCCCAAGGTAAGCCCTAGTTAGCCCCAAGGACAGGGTGCAGCGTATTTAAAAATTTACACATGTATGTTCAAGTTTAATATGTCCTGGTAGTGAAAAACTATTACATTAATTTTTCACTACCTCAAGGCCCATATTTTCCATAAGTTAACATTGGGATTACCTTGAAACAACCTTTAAGTGTAACTTCCAAAGGAGCACAAGATAGAATTTTGGAGTTTGTGTCTCTCATCTCAAAATTTAAAATCACATCTTATGGTGATGTTGAATTTTAAAATGTAAGCCTGAAAATGCCACTTTTAGAAAGTGGGCATTTTCTTACTTCAACCATCCTGTGCCTCTGATTGTCTCTGAATGCACATCTGGGGTCAGTGACAGCTAAGCTTTGTGCATTCTTTCTAGACAGTAACCCACAAAAAGAGCTGTGGGGTTACATTTACATCCTGATGGCCCATCACCAGGCTGATGGGCCTTTCTGGACTAGAAGGGAGAGAGGAGCTGACACACGTGAATAGGGCTGTGCCTGCCCCCACACAAAGATATGCATAACCCCTGTAGAGTGTCTGGAGCTAGGGAAGGAAGGGCAGGGACCTTATGAATGCCAAGGGCCTCTCTTTGAAGTCTCCCCCACTTCAAAGTCTGAACTGGCTTTAAGTACTGGACCCCAAACCCCACCAAATCATTGCACTTCTGGATATGAGGACAGTCTGCTAGGAAGAGGGACTGCTGTGCAGCCAGGAGGGACTGCCACTCAGCTGAACTGCTTTGTTGTGTTGGCCTGCTGCCTGCTGCTTCTTGCCTGGGAGTGAGAAGGACTGGACTTATCTTTCTATATCCTCGAAAGAACCAAGTGACTCCAAGGGCTTGCTGGCATGTCTCCTGTTCTGAAGTCTCAGGGCCATCAAAGACTTCCTCTAACTTTTCTTCAGCTGCTGGACTCTGCCAACTGTGAGTCCTGCCCTGCCATAAGATGTCAATCTAGCCCTAGGCATTAGAAGGGGATTCTGCAGCTGTTCTCCTACAAAATTCAATGCATCAACGCCATTGCACCAATTGGAACCACTGCATCCTCTTTCGATGCTCACACATCTCTGCTGCCGCTGAGGTTGTGGACTTCGCATCGTTGACTGTGCAGCTCAGGATCAATGCATCACCACCAGCTCTGGGCATTCTGCTTCACTGCACAGCTCAACAATGATGCATCAAATTCATCACAGAGAGTTCAATGCCGCACCATTTTGACAACCGTTCGGCTCGATGACGATGCAGCCCTTGGACTGTGTGGATCAGAACTGATGCATCGCCTTCATATTGCCTCCTCAATGCAGATGCAGCCCTCCATCCAAGGTACTTTTCAGTGGGCACGGTGTGGGTTCTGTAGCCAGCTTGCCCTCCAGCGTGGTCGGCCTGAACTTTGGTTTTACTCGGATCTAGTGCGACCTCAAGTAACCTTTCCGCGCTATTGACTTCTAAGAACTACATTGCAGTTTATTCTTTAAAAAAAATCATATGTTGAGTTCTACTTATTGGATGTTTGTCATTTTTGTCTTGTTTTACTCATAAAAGTATTATTTATTGCGCCAACATGGTGTGGAGTCTTTTTGCGGTGTTTTCACTGTATTCATGCAATTTAAGTATTACACAAATACTTTACACATTACCTCTTAAGTTAAGCCTGACTGCTCAGTGCCGAACTACCAGAGGATGAGCACAGGTTAATTTAGAGTGTGTTTCTGACTTAGCCTGACTAGGATTGTAGTCCCTACTTAGGCAGTGTGCATACCTCTGCCAACTAGAGACCCAATTTCTAAAAAAATTAAAAAAAATCAGTGCTAAAAAAAATAATAATATGGCAAACTGTTATACCCATGAAGAAGTTCAAAATGTGGATTGTTTGTCACATAAAACATAAAATCAAAACCACATAAATTTATGATGACAAACAACAGACTTTAAAAAACAACTGACAGCATGACAAACAAACTCATTATGGAGAGCCTGAAAAAAAAAAGGACGACCTGGTCTGCAGTGATAAAAAACATACAGGACTGGAATCACATAGCGTGTGGTAAAATGTTAATAATGCCTACAAGAAAATTCAAAATACAGCAAGGTTTCGGTTGAAAATTCACCACAATACAAGATAAAAAAGTAGACGTATCGTATTGACTTTTAGTAAATGACAGAAATGACTTTATGCTACTAAGTCGAAATTTCGTCAAAAGATTTCTGTCACAGTTTTTATTTGGTCAGTTGCAATAGTGCTCCTGAAAGGGGAAAGAATGAACAATATCATAATCCCAGACAGAAAATGTAAGCAATTCTATACTTTATCTTTCCATTACTATCCTTTCCTAATAACATTCCTTTACCCATTTCTTATCTCTAATGGTGATTTTATCGGGTTGGAAAAAAAGGCAGGTCTACTAAGCTCAGTGGTCAACTGTCTAATGTAATTGAGCCAGGGTATGTGTTTGTGGTCATGCTCACAGTTCAAGCAGTCCTCTATAGCATCTCTGTCAAAACTGTCTGTGGCTATTATCCAGCATTTATGGTGTCAGCATGATGTCATCTATGAAATATTTGAATACCTGTTTTTCATTGATTATAAAGTGGAGGCTACAAGGATGTAGCCCTAAATATCTTCTACAGAATCTGTTCTCCTCTACTTGAAAGGAAGAGTAAATTTGCTTAATCAGGAATGGATTAGATGTAACTTTTGGCCAGCTGACATGAGTTTGCCTAAGATTCAGATGGGAGATCAGGACATCAGTGGTCTCTAGATGCTGGGCTCTCCCAAAAGCTTGATTGGATAGAATAAGACGTAAAGGGGGGTGGTCGCTATCATAGCGAGGTTCCACATTCATATCCAAAGTATTTATCCAGAGCCTAATATCGACCAGGAAATAATCAATAGTACTGGAAGAGCGCCCCCGCTTGAAAGTGGGAGCACGATTTGGATCAGATCTAGTACGACCGTTGCATTCTCTAAGTCCAAATCGTAAGCAAAAGGAAGCCATCTGCATAGCAACACAAGAACCGATGCTGGGAGTGTCGTCCTTCGTTTGGGGAATACCCCAAGATTCATCTTCTTCAGTTGTCAGATTACCTATAAGGTTCTTGAATACGAAGGAACAGTTTATATCACCCCTACCACCAGATAATTAGATGGATGCAGAAGTTCCATATACTCAGCTAACTGAGCAAGTGCCCTAGATTCCATGCTACGGGGGACGGACCTTGCGTACACATTGACCATGATCACTATAAAACCAGGTTGAAATGTAAGTCTAACACCCAATAAATCTAACGAGTTAAGGGATAATACAGAATGGTCACATTTCAATTTCTTGTTTAATATAATCATGAGCCCACCCATAGGTCTACCAAAGCCTCCAGAGGCAGGTGAGCTGCGGAAAAATATGTTGTAAACCCCTCAACATATATTATCTCTTCTGCCCAAGTTTCCTGAAAAAAACATATATCTTGCTTGGTGATAAGGTTGACCCAATCGGGATCTCCCAGCTTTTCTCTATTCCAGCCTCATTCCAAGACATAGGCCCTGATTCTAACCCGGTCGGCGGGAGCACCGCCGACAGACCTGCGGTGCCCCGCAGGGCATTCTGACCGCAGCGCTTTGGCCGCGGTCAGAAAGGGTAAACCGGCGGTCTCCCGCGGGTTTACCGCTGCCCTCAGAATCCCCCATGGCGGCGCAGCTTGCTGCGCCGCCATGGGGGATTCTGACCCCCCTTACCGCCATCCTGTTCATGGCGGGAAAGCCGCCATGAACAGGATGGCGGTAGGGGGGGTCGAGGGGCCCCCGTAAGAGGGCCCTGCAAGGTATTTCAGTGTCTGCCTTGCAGACACTGAAATACGCGACGGGTGCTACTGCACCCGTCGCACCTTCCCACTCCGCCGGCTCGATTACGAGCCGGCATCCTCGTGGGAAGGGAGTTTTTCTCTGGGCTGGCGGGCGGTCTTTTGGAGACCGCCCGCCAGCCCAGGGAAAAACTCATAATACCCTCCGCGGTCTTCTGACCGCGGAGCGGTATTATGGGGGCGGAATTCTGGCGGGCGGCCTCCGCCGCCCGCCAGAATTAGAATGACCCCCATAATGTTAAGTTCAGGAAGCACAAATGTTGGCCTGGCTCTCAGGGGTGCAATGAGCTCCAAAGCCCCTGGTCGTTTGTCTCTATAGGCCGTAGTAACTACAATGGGGAACTCTGGGGGTGGAACAGCATTTAGTCAGTCTAAATCGGATAACAGAGGGGAAGGGATCTCGGTCATAAATGGTCGATTGCTCTTAAATGGACCCTGAGCCCCTCCCACAAGAACATTAAATGGTCTGTCAATCCTTCGGTTCTCACCCCCCAGAGGGTACATACAGAGGCCAATTCCAGTATCTCTGCCAGATTTCAGAGGGCTGGTCTGTAGATTGAAAGCCATAAGGTTATCGACCATGGTGGTATCGAAAAGAAGAATTGAAATATAATCAATATCTGAGTCTGGTTGGGCATGTCTGCGTACTTCCCAAATATCAGACTGAATAACAGAGAGACATTTCCTCTGTATGCAAATCCAATAAGTAACTTTATTAGTGAGAGATTCATAAGACTCTCTCTGGCCAGCAGACAACTGGGGGACCCCTGCCATGTAGATATAAGCATCCTTCCTGCTCTGGTCATATCTCCCCTTTGGATCAGTCGCCTGAATTAGTCTAGATTGGCCTCGATGCGAAACTCTAGGTGGACTGGCAGGCACCTGTACGCCCTTACCATCCTTAGCTTCCTGGAAAAAATAATTTTTACAGGGAAGGCTCTGATCATTATTTTTTTAGGCAAAATTAAGCATACGCCCAGTATCAGTGGGAGTATCGACGGGAGAGGATAAGCAACTCCCCTTTTTGTTCATTGCCATGCTTGTGGGCTTCGCCCCCAACTTTAAACATTTGGGGAAAATAGTTAAGTTATCCCTAGTGTCTAGTGTTGCTAGCATGTTGGACCCCCGGTCAGCTCAGGGTTGTGGTCATTCGTACTGGGCAATTTACAATTACATGTTACCTTCTGATCAGATAGTCCAGAATTTGTTTCCAAAATTACCACTACCAAGGACTTTCAATCGTCCAGCTTCTGGGAGATAGTTGCCAGTTCGAGCAACCTTTTACGCTGGGTCGACCAGTCCTGTTCTTCTATATCGGGTTCCGCTAGAATTAAAGGTGGAGAACAATCTAGGCTCCCACTAGAAGTAGATAGGGGTAAAAATCTGTTCAAACAGGGAATGTCACTAAAAATTATAGTCTTAGAGACTGAGTGCAGGGAGTCCTTGGTTTGGGTGCATTCTACGGCTTCAGCGTTCAAAATATGCCTCTTTGATGGTGAGGGAATTGCAGCCTGGGTTATAGGAGGCAAATGGAGGTCCACTTCCACAGTCAGATGAGGTGTCCGCAGTTTCTTATTAAATAGATCCGGGATCTTCCTATGCGTAAAAGTGCCAGAAATAGGGGGGGTGGAGATAGATGGGCTCCTCAATATTGCCTCTACTTCCTCAAACAGGGAGTCAATAGCTTGAAATTGATTCCTAGTAGGCTTAGG
Source organism: Pleurodeles waltl (assembly GCF_031143425.1). NCBI lineage: Eukaryota > Metazoa > Chordata > Amphibia > Caudata > Salamandridae > Pleurodeles > Pleurodeles waltl. The sequence goes on from NC_090436.1 coordinate 847,969,111, forward strand.
AGGGTCGTCTACTTTCCTACTGGCTCGCTTCTTGTGTTTTTTAACACCAGAGTATGGCGCAGAAACATCATCTGCCTTCCGTTTCCCCATTACTGACTGTGTGAAATCCAGATCCAAATAACTGAGGCCCCCAAATGAAAGTTAAAGAGGGGTGGCCCGGCCCGGCCTCTGTCGGTCGCTGACAGCGCCCGTGAGGTTCCCCAGGTGTGTGGGAGCGAGGAGGTGCCTGGGACTTGGAGTCCCACCAGGCAAAAACAAGTGGCAGCAGCGTTGCGAGGTGCGCTTAATAGCGCCCGCGAGGTTCCCCAGGTGTGTGGGAGCGAGGAGGTGCCTGGGACTTGGAGTCCCACCAGGCAAAAACCGGAAGCTGCGTGTTTAAAAGGAGGGCTTTGGGCACAGGCACGTCTTTATTTACAAATTAAGCACTGCATCCAGGTAACCCACTAACATATAATAGTATAATAGAAATGGAATGGGGCAAGCAAACACCTCTGCCTCACTCCCCATTACAACTCAAAAGTGTTAGTTCTTCGGTTAACCCCAAGAAAAGCTGAACTGAAATCTATGAATGTCCCCTTTCACCACAGTGCATTTATGAATTATCAACATTCTAGAAAGGCCCTGCTATTGTGCGCAGAAGCCTTTACTTAAGCCGGACTGGATAGGTGTAATGTTAGCTGCATCTGACCTGATTCTCTGCAGGACTGTCCGTCCAACAGTTTTTACAGCTGAGTTCAGTAGAGAAATTGGATGTTAGCACCCTGGTTCCTGTCTACTGCCCTTCTTAAAAACAGGCAAAATAATCCTATGTCCATGAATTTAGTAACTTTGAAAAGACAGCAGAATTTAAAACATTAGGGATGATAGGGGCCCAGAACACTGTCTTAGCCTTGTAAAAGTCCTTCGTCGTCCCCTCCAGGCCCAACGCTCTATTGCCAGGACTTTGAACAATGCCCAAAATAACTTCCTCAGTTTTAAATGGGATAATGTGAGGTTTACTACACACAGTAGCCTCTCAGTGAGTAGCATCTTGAGAATTTAAGCCATTTAAATAAGATTGATTTACAATGTGACACCCACTTTTCAGCTCGGGTATTAGTTCCTAGGTCAGCTGTCTGATAAGTCGATCAAGAGATTTCACGATCTTGCATAAACCCCTTGTCTTTCTCTCACTGCAGAGGTATTCTTTAGTATGTTCCATGTCCCCTTTCTAATGTCCTGCTTTCTCACTTAAATTGCCCGTTTACATCCAGCTCTTAATAGAGAGATGACAGCACTGTTCCTTGGAACTTTGTTAAGTGCATTCTTTAAGCATTTATTAGCTACCATACGTGTGCTATTAAACTAGCTTGACTCCAAGTTGTGCTTAGAGTAGATAGAATCATAGGAATTGTCTTAATATTTTCCCCTAAGGTAACAAATGCATTCAGGAGATCCCCGCATAGAGTTGGTTCAATCAAAAGGTTATCCATAAACAAGGGTAGGATAGCCCTAACCAAGGTTGTGAATAAAGGGGTGGTGTTGATTGCCCTCCATTTAAGGCAGAGCCCTTTATCCACTACTGCCAGGACTGTGGGCTCTATATTAGGAGATACACAAACTTTGGTTGGGACTTAACTGTCATGATGTTGGGGTTGTGGTCACTGAAACAGCATTCCATGGTACTCCCTGATTCGAATTGCGAGAAAAAAGAGGCCATGTTATTAAAATGTAGTTGATTACTCAGCCAATGTATGACCTAAAGAAAGTGGGATTTTGGTTAGCCATGCTCCCTACAGTTTCAATATGATTATATAGTTCATAATCTAACAACTTCCTATGTAATGTTGCCCCTCTGTTGTCCATTGGGTAATCAGATCCTTAATGAGACTACATTTCGATGTGACCCATTTTTAAATATTATGCAGCCTACTTTGTGGGTTACAAGACCCACGAAAGTGAGACCTATTAATATCTAAAATGAAGGCATTTCCCCTGGCAAAAGGATTATTTTTTCAGGTAAGGCTACAGGATTAAACTTCAGCAGTGAGGCTACAATTGTTAGCTGGAAGCCATGTTTTTCTTGTCAAATTAATGAAGGGCACCATAAGTGCTGAAGTCCACAGGAAACATTTAACTTTCTATGGCATAGGTGTATTTTCTGAGGGGAATGTAAAAATGCAAATATGCATGAGAACATTTGTGAAGATGTATAATTTCAAAGTTCTAAGAAACTACACCAATTACAAAAGGTGTGCACTTTACAAAAACTCACCTATAGATGAAATTGCCAACAAAAATCTGGCCTGTAAAGATATTTCTCACAAGACGTTTTTTCTCAGTAAAATTCTCTTATAAAAGTTAGGCTTGCATGAGATTTTCCTTCATTAATTCCTGCAAAGAACAGAAGATTATGTGAGGTACAAGGGAGAAAATCAAAATGGAGGAGATTGGTACCTGCTAACTTAATGTAAGGATGTATGTGGGACTGCCCTTCTATTTTAAAAGCACAGAGTGTGTGGGTATTGAAGGAGAATTCGTAGCGTAGCAGTCATGCATTGGGCGTTGAAACAACAAAGGCTGGATAGTAAAATACATCATAATTTGGTGTAGTGGGCTCCTGATGCCACTCAGCCTTGCTGCCACTGCACCTGCTTCCCTAATAACAACAATACCTGTGCAAAGAATGCAGGGCTGAACTCTAGAGGAAGGGATCAGAAGGGGAGCATATGGTAAACCAAAACAGGAGTTGGTACAGAAGAAGTATTTAATTGAGGGCAGGAAATTAAGATATGTGGGATAGGTAGGTGACATACTGAAGAGATGGAGCACAGAAGGGGAGGAGGTTAGGAATTGGAGTGGAGCAGGCACATGATTTGAGAACACGCTTGAAAGAAATTTAAACAACTGGGTATGGAACTTTTACCCTGGTAAAAAAAAAAAAACATAAAAAAGAACACCTGATTCACTGAAAGTAACACTTAAAAAATCACAGCACTTAAAGGCCAAACACTGTCAAGAGGGAGACTAAAACTCTGAGAGAGCAACTAGACAGTTTCAGGGTTAACGGAGGGACCATGGAAGCCTGGCTGGAGGAATTTGAGAGCAGCTCCAGGAGAAATAACTTCAGGGTGGTGGAGGTCTCGGAGAGGGCTGAGGGACCGAGTGCAAACCTCTTCTTGGAAGACTTAATCCTGAACAAACTCTAACCCTGAGGTCTTCCTATGTTCTTATCCATTGAACATGCAAATAGAGTCCTGGGATCCCCGCAAAAGCAAGGAACAGCACCACGCACCATCATTGCCTGCATCTTTAACCGTAGGGATCTGGATGTAATCCTCAAAGTGGTGCATTGTGGGCCGACTCTCCACTACAACAATGCAGTCCTTACCTTCTTCCTGGACTTTACCCTTAGGTTCCAATGTCTACGCTACAGCTTTGATGAAGTGAAAAGGACACTGTGATGATGAGAACTTAAACACTCAATAAAGTTCTCTGCCAAATTAAGAGTGGTGGTGGAGGGAAAACCTTGGGGGCAGATTTTAGAAAAGTGGCACTGCATCTAATGCAGCACACTGTTCTTACGTCCCTTGGCGCCCCTTAGCATCCCCCCTAATGCCACCATGTTTTTGCTGTATTAAAGATAGAGCACTTCATGGCATAGTTGGGGAACTAGCATCAATATTTTTGATGCTAGTTTTGTGCTTTGCAGGGTTAGCGTAAAATATTCTGATGGTAATCTTGCAAAGCACATTGAGGCCCAATGTAAATAATGGTGTGCCTCCTTTTAATGCCTTCTCTGTCCAGGCATTAAAACAGCCTCAAAGAATGGTGCAAAGAAATCTTTTAGAATTCTTTGCACCATTTTTTCAGCCCCTCTAACAGGGGAACAGCCCCCTTCCATACATTATACCTGGTGCAGGCACAATGTGGCGCAAGGGGTTACAAAGTGGTGCACTCCATGCATTGCACCACTTTGTAAATCTGGTGCAGCAATTTTGACCTCCTCGGGCAACATTAGCATAAAAAAATGATACTAATATTGCGCAAGGAGGCATTAGGCCCTCTTAAATCTGGCCTTGGTTTTTTAGATTGGAGGCTGGCTTGGGGGATGAGGACTCAAAATCACCCCCAACAACAACAAAATGGTGGATAGGGATCAAACTAGAGGGCCACAGATGATGATGAGGAAATACCCCAGCAGACACCACAGATGATGTATCTACAAGGGGTCACACCTGAGGAGATATCAGGCTAGAGGGGAGTGGGGATTTTAATGAAGCAATTGCTTTCCCTTTCAGTCCAACGTACCTGGGCAGATTCACAGGGTAGATATATGGCTCTATCTGGGAGCTGCGCGGACGGACACTTAACATATGCTCAGTTTACATGCCACCATGCTTGTAAACCTCCACATTCTTGTTACTGCAAATGCCAGATGGAATTCTGCTCATGGGGGGAGGTAATCAAACACTTAAGGTGGAATGGGATTGATGTCCCCACAATCCCAAGGGGCCCAATCCCACAGTGCTTTGTGAATTCTTAGCTGCCTTTGACATTTTAGACAAGCAGTGAAGATAATCCCAGAGAACAACAGTACACTTTCTACTCGGGCACACATAAAAGCATCTCCCACATAGACTATCTTATCAAAAACCACTAACAGGTACAACACTACTCAGAGGTTAGACATCTGGAGACGGTGATAACGGATCACTTCCTAATATGGATGATGCTAGCCCCAAGTCAAGGGTCCAGGGGGATGATCTGACCAAGAAAACCCTGGTATTTGAGGCAAAGAGTCATACGGGAGAGTCTTGAAAACAGTACAGAACATTACTTTACTGAAAACCTGGCCTCAGTCGCCTCAGCACAAACCCTTTGGAAGGCATACAAAGCAGTGATAAGGGGCCAGGCCATATCTCTATCTAAGGCTCCAAGAGAGAAAAGAAAGCCAAAATGAACAAACTCAAAAGAGACATTCTGCCCCAGGAGCACCATAACAGTAGATTGGGCAAAAGCACAACACGCTCTAGCCCTAATTCAAAGGGAATAGAAAGACCTTATGACAGATGCAGCTAGGGCCGCCCACCTCACCACGACCCACTGCCTGTATGAAATAGGAAACAATATGGGCAAGCTTTTGGTGTGGCTTGATAAGCAAAACCGATCAATATGCTGGGTCCAGGAGGTTAACAATGGGAGGCGGGAACTAGTACAAATGAGAAGTTGTATAGCAGAAGCCTTTGCAGATTACTATGCGCAGTTGTACTCCTCGGCTGTCACCACAACGGCCAACAACGCCAACGCCTTTCACCAGGACATACGCCTGCCAAGTTTATCCGATATAGTTTTAGAGGCAGATTTCACTGTGGTGGAATTGATATTGGCTATAAAGTAGCTTCATTCCAAAAAGTCATGGGCTGTAAATGTATTCCTATTGAGCTCTACGAAATTCTTGCAACATCTAGCCACACACCTACCAAAAATGTATAAGGAAAGTAGGCAGTGGGATACTGTACCACCTGACCAGAGACTAGCCACCATAGTGGTAATACATAAGGGAGGGAAACCACCGGAAAATTGCACCTCCTTCAGGCCAATGTTGTTCTTAAACACTAAAGTTAAAGTACTTGTCAAAGTGTTAGCAACGTGTCTAATTTAATTCATCCAATCCCTATTTCCCCCAGATCAGTAAGGATTTATGCCCCACTGAAGTACCGTCTACAATCTTCTGTGCCTCCACAGTGCATTGGGACAGAGGGATAATTTAAGGGGGCAAGCCTTGGTACTATCTCTAGATGCCAAAATGGCATTCGATACAGTAGAATGGGACTCTTTGAAGTACTGACCAAATTTGGATTGGGCCCACAGTTCAAACAATCAGTAAGACTTCTATACTCTGCTTTGATGGTGCAGGTTAAAATTGATGGTAGGTGCTCCCGACCATTCAGTCTCCAAAGAGGCACCAGGCAAGGCTGCCCAGTTTCCCCCCTTGTTTTTGCATTGACCCTGGAGCCCTTGGCAGCCTGGATCCATCAAGACCCACCAGTAAGAGGCTGCAATTGAAGGAGGGGTGGTAAGAAAGAATCTCCCCCAGTGCAGACGACGTGTTGCCATATTTGGTGAATCCAGAGCTAACCATAAATAGATTAATGCAGATTATTACAATCTTCAGGAAGTACTCCAGTTACATCATCAATTGGCCTAAATCCCTGCTATATCCCCTTAAAGGGCAACTGTTGAGGCTCTCTTTTGGCTGTGCAACGATGGTGGCAAATGCGGGTTTCAGTTACTTTGTGGTATATCTCGTGCCTGACCTTTTTTCAAGAGCAACTTGACCCTGCTATTGAGTAGACTGTGGCAAGATCGGCAGCACTGGAAATCGTTCCCTATTTTGCTCCTGGAGAGGGCAGTGCTATTCAAAATGATGTCACTGCCTCAAATTTTATATGTGCTGTAGAACACCCGTTACAAGAAGCCCATATCCTATTTCAGAGCAATAGAGAGGAAGAACTGACCATTGTTATGAGATGGAGGCTTGGCTTGCATAACACTATCAAAGTTTACAAAAGGTTGGTTTGATGGTGGCATTGCTCTGCCAGATATACAAAAATATTACTGGGCTACACAGCTGAGAATGATTAGTGGCTAGGCTTTCCTTTCACAGGCGGAACATGCGTTCCATATGAATAGAAGAGTACTGCAACCAAGGAGATGCCGCAATGCTATATATGGGGGGCAGAGACTGGGCACATCCTACAGTGATAGTAGTGCAGCTTTGGGAAACAATTGACAAAATACCTGAGGTGGAAAAACAAAAGCGACACAACTCTGGGATGCTGACATCATAGGCACATTACAAACAGAGCAGGAATTTGATAAATGGGACCTCATAGTGATCTCCAAGGTGGGCGATGTTGGTCCTGGGATGGTGTCATCCCCCCCGATTTGCAACAAGAGTACCAGCTAGCACCTGTTGAGACATAAGCAACTCAGGCATGCACTTAGGGTTGTGTTGCCCAGGGGGACAGATATGCAAATCCTCCCCGCTGGAGGACAGGCTAATGGATGAATTCATGCCCCAAAAGGCCACATCACTGACATATAAAAAAAACTGCTGCTTCACCCACCAGATGTCCTACAGCATGTGAAAGAACAAAGAAATTGAGAGGGAGGGTGGATAGAAGATGGGAAATGGACAGAGGCACTTGCAACCCCTAGGTAAGTGGCCATAATATCAGGATTCCGACTGGTCCTGTTGAGGGTCTTGCATCGCTCTTACTATGCCTAAACAATGCTAGTAAGGCCGGGAAGGGTGGTCAAAGCCCACTGTCTACATGAGTGTCGGTAGACATGTATCTTTTTCCACATCCTATGGGACTGCCCAGTAATACGGGTGCCCTGTACAGTGGTAATTGAGTGCTTGCAAGAGGTAGGGGAGAGGGCATAAAGTCTCCACTAAGTAGAGTATTATGAATGTCTGTGGAGACAAACAAAATTGGCAGGTCATGACAAACATGGACAACACTAGAGCTAGCAGTGTCAAAGAGAAATAGAGCAAGGTTCTGGGGGGCAGGCAATCCCCAGAACTAGAGGTGTGGAAACATGCAGGATATGGACTGGTGTATGATAGTTAAAAGGGTGGTTTACAAAGGCAGAGGATGTCCTCAGAAATGGGGGAAACTTCGGAGTGGTTGGAATGTCAAAATAGGCTGAATATGTGAAGATTTAGACCTCCCTGAAGAAGATGTGACATAAGCAAGAAACACTACAAAGCCACCAGACAACAAGTAAAATAATGTGGGGGGATCTGTTGGGATGGGACTCACTCTTGAGGATACTGTGAAATGTGTGAAAGTGCATTGTTTCACAATGTATGTTATATTTCAAATGTCAATCAAAAAACCTGTTAAAAAAGGAAAAAGGTGGAGTGTCACCTGTCACCTACAGAGGCAAAAGTTCAGGTCCAGTTCACCTCCAGTTTGGTGAGAGATTTGTAGATCTTGGGGTATCTTTCTCTGGGGCATATAGTCAGGAATTTCGAAGGGTCTTATTTCAATGCTTGCCTCCCTTTTCTCCTTTTTCTGAAAGGCCCTGTTAATCTTCTTTGTCCTACTTTGACCATATTGCCTTCATCAGCCTCTAGTCAGGATCCTGGTAGAGAACAGGAAGTGTTTAGGAAGGAGAAGAGCTTTATGAGTAGATTCTCAATCTCAGTAAAAGAAACAAAAAAACATATTGGAAGGTGGTGAAAAGCTACAGGTGAATGAGCACATTTACTCATAGAGTAAATATTGGGGCGAGGAAGGAAGAACTTGAGTAATGAAAATTACCAGTAAGTGATCTGAGCATTCACACATTTCCAAAACGTGCACTCTATGTAGCACGGACCATGTGCACATGCAGTTAGGAGATAGGTTGTTAATCTGCAATGTTTGTAAATATAATAATGTACCTATGCACATTCATTCTAGCAGGCATAATTTATACAAATATAGATATGATTTTATGTTGGTAAATTTATATTACACTTGTATCCTACTAATTTGTGTTGGCAACAATTTCATCATGCTAATTTGCACTTTTCTTTGTAAATGAATGTCACAATCTTGACAGAGATAATTTGAAAGTGGAAAAACTATTTATTCAGCTTGGATGTACTTCTTGAGGATGTGTGTAGGTAGACTTAAAGGTCTAAATGTGACATCGTATATATGTCTTTTGTGTTCTCAGTGTTAGATAGGTGACATGGAAAGGTAGCGCCATATTTATATAAAACTAAACACGAAGTTCATGAATAATCAAATTTTTGAACTTCTATATTATCTGTTCGCAATAATTTGCAATTGTATACTTTACCCAATATTGCATTCTGCGTACTTTCATTTAACTAAAGGAAGTATTTGCTTTTACAAACAGGGTATTCTTAAATGACACATTATAGATTTTATCTGAGCAAAGATATTTCACTTTAGGCTGTCTTATTTGGGCCCAGTAAAGTAAATACCATTAAAAAGAATATAATGCGTCACTACACAAAAAATACATACATTGTACTTTCCCACATTCCAGCAGAAGGCAAGAAGCAGCTGGAGAAAAAAAATAACAACAACAACTACTGATAGCATGCATGTCCCCATCTTTCAAAAATGATGCATTTTTATAATTCAGTACAGAATATCTGCTCCAAACAGGTCATTAGGCCAGCTCAACAGTCTTCAAAATAAGTGTACAGTCCCCAGGGCAGAATGGAAGTAGAAATATATATTATCCAGAAATAATCATCTGGGTTTCGCTGCTTCCCTACTTAAAGTGCCAACATATTGTGGTAAATTAGACTAAATAGATAAAGACACCGAGAAACTTTTTAATGAATTATAAAGGTATGCGTACTGTGTTCGATGTAATTGAATGAGTAAACTATCAGCTTTACAAAGGCAACTTTAAAACTCATACGTGGACCTAATTTAATGTTTTCTATAATTCAATGATTTATACTAACATTGAGGAAAACAAAATATGTAAGTGAAATAAGCATTGTGAAAGCTAATAGGTTCGGCCTTAACTATGTGGGTTGTATGTTTAACATAGTAAAATAATGAGAATGAAGGATATCATGGCCAATCCCTTAGACCTTGTAAACACCTTCAATATTACCCCACACCTGACCTCAGACACACCCTCTTATACACAGAGAGTGACTCCCTGACTCGAGCCAGGTTCTGGACTCCCATCACTTTCTTTGCTTAGAATGTCTTTCACCACACTCGTGTGCTGTTGTATCCAACATTGGGATTTGACGCACTTCTGCTACATATATAGGACCATATTAATGAAAGGTTTGCACTGCCTTTGCATCATTTTTTTCCGCAAAAGCGGCACTAACTGAACTCCATATTTATATTTGACGCAAGATGGGTCTAGCATCAAAATATTGGAGTTAGCGCCATTTTTAGGAAGCACCAACCCACCTTCCATCTCATTGTGATAATTATGCTAGCTGTCTAGAGCCATATTTACCGTTTGATGCAAAAACGATGCTTACCAAGGAAGCAGACCGCAAAAATTATGTTAAGTTCGATTAGAATCAAAATTTAGACCAGGTGTTAAAAAGAGGCTCACACACTACCACTCAAGGAAAACACAGAAGGAGAATTTGCACCCTCCAGGACAACACAAAAGTGGTACTGTTCAAGCTTGGCACAAGTCACAGTCTTTAACGAAGACAGCAGGTCCCTCCAACACAACAACAGCAACCCCAAACACCACCACAGAAACCACAAAGGTAGCGCAGAAGGCGGGAGAGGATCTTCAGACAGCAGACAACCTTCCTTGGCCTCAGGGAACAAGATGTCATCAGGATGTACTAACTGAATCTGGAGTCCATTGTACGCCATTGTACGCCTGCTGCACCACATTGTGCCACACTTCACAGCAAAGGTGCAAACTCCCACAATTATTCCACCCATGACAAAACACCTCGCTGTCCTTCACATGCTGGTGTCTGGATCTTTTCAGATAAAGGGCGCACAAGTGGCTGGCATGTCCCAGACATCCTTCTCGGTCCCCCTACCTAAGATCCTGGATGCCATCATACACCTCACAACCCACCACATCTGCTTCTCAAACACCCAGCATCTGCAGCAGGAGACCAAGCAAGTTTTCTACCAAATTGCTGGGTTCTCCCATTTGATGGGTGCAATGGACCACACCCATGAACCACAAGCAAAATATCCAGGCAGCATCCATGATGACTGCATATTCCACTATTCCACTATTCCACTATCAATGATTGGTTCCAGGATGGGCAATATGGCAATGGCCTACTTGTTGGTAAGCCACCATACCAATCATTACACACAATACACCAACCATGTAGAACAAACAAGACATACACCACACTAAATACACATGGGCAGGGGAACACAGATGTCCAGGCAACAATGCCACACTACACTGCAATCATTTCACAAACACATACACCCACATGTACTTAGCACAGCCAAAACCTGACTGGCACACCACAGGTGGACAAGTGGAGTAATGTCCTCTTTGCATAAAAAAGCTGCCCACAAACCACTACAAGGGTCGACTGGTTGACAACTACAGATCCCTCACACATTACACCAAACAAATAATAGCTCAGCTATATCAATGACATAGGCCATGACCATAAGTCACTCATAGGCACAGCCCCATGGTGTTCAAGCCTCTATCAGCACCTATATCAAATGCCACCAAAGTGGTGCCATTGCCAACTACATATCATCTACACATACCTGACATACCTGTAGTGAGCACATACACCTGTCTGCTGCATTGTGTCACACACATATGAATACAAAGTAACCTGCCATGAAAGACCAAGGGGCAGAATCATGAGAAATGGGGCAGCACCTACTACAGTAATACCTCATATGTGCCCCTTAGTGCCCCCTCACACCACCATGTCTGTTCCGTACACTAAAAATGGTCCACCATGGTGCAGAGTTTGTGCTAAACTGTAAAGATCATGGATGCCATAGTAGGGCTCAGCAGGAGTATAGAGGCTATACCTGACCTTGCACGCACTGTACATAGAGACCCATGTGAAAAATAGGTGTGCCCCCTCCCAAAGCCTGCACTGTGCATGTGTTGAAAGTGTCTGTGCTAAATCATGTATTGGAAGCTAGGAGATACTACTGCACAAAATTAGATCATTCTACAAATGTGTGATACACACCCTCGTACACTTGATGGCTGGCACAACCAAAATCTGCCACAAAGGGTGAATAAGTGTCACACTGCATGTGATGTTCCACATTGATGGCACAAATTGGCTTTGTAGGGCTACCTTGGTGTCTCTACGTCTGACACCATTGTGGTACAAGGAGGTGGCGGTTCCATCCAACAACAGGACACTTCCTTATATATGTACTACACAACACATTTGTGCCCTAGTATAACCATCAGTTTGGAATCAATATGAAAATGCCCAGGTCCCTGAGCCACTCCCTAAGATTGTCATGTCCATCAACACAAACCTATGAAACCATTTCTCAAGAACGGGAACATACATTATACCACAAGCAAGTCAGAGTCACCACTCCACCTATAACTAACTGCTGCCATGGTATTTTCCAAACCACTATCAAGCTTTACCAACACATCTTCTCTCATTCCTTTGCAACTGATCAGGATTAAAGCATTAAGCCATGGGTAATGACTCCCTTTGCCAATCCCACAACGGTGGAAGAACATGCACATACATCGAAGGGCACAGAAGAACATGTAATGTGGTGGAGTGGACATTTGGGCTTCTGAAGTCAAGGTTCAGGTGCCTGGCCCTGACAGCAGGAAGCATCATGTATGCTCCACCATTGGTATGTAAAATCATACTGGCATGTGCAATCCTCCATAACATATGTATAAGAACAAACGTTCCCTGGGATGAACAGGTTGACGTCGCCAACAAGGAGGAGGATGATTATGGAGCAGCTAATTTGGAGGGGGAATAACAGAACACTGCTGCAGGAGTTCGCAGGAGACTCCACAGAATAGAGAACTTTTATACATAGTGACTGGACTATCAACATTATATTGTAAATAGCACAAATAAAATACTTTGCACCTGAATATCCTTGGTCTACTCATTCTCCACTACATATAAAATTGGACTGTAACTCAAACATCAGCGAGCAGGTAAGAAAAATAATAGTTACAAGTATGGTAGCAACATCATTTGTTATGCAAGAGGGTCTACTGCCCCCATTTCACATACCAGAGACATGCAATTCATGGGCATGTGACTCCTGAAGGTCTAGATCCATGCACCATTACATATATTGTGCCGTCAAGTGGGCAAGGTGCTAATTGCTTATCCTTTCTCCACATCAACACCACGCCTACCAGGATGTTTGCAAGGGGGCTCACATAAGGTTAGGGCTGTGATCAAATGGTGTTTAAGTAATGTCAGAATTGAATACTGTCACATCTCAGGGTGATTGCTGCTTTGTTTGCACGGTGCATGTGTGACACTGGGGGGACATCGTTGGTAAGAATGGACCTTCAGTAAAATAGAGGGATTGTAACCAATGTTAGAAGCAGAGCCTGAACAGTGTATTCATGGAATTCTGTCCTGGCACTGACACTGGGCACAACACTGACATATGGTGGACTGTACCTCACTTATGGCACACTCACGTTGGCTGTGGAGTGCGCTATGGGTTGCCAGACAAATTAAGCAGCTACAGGTGCCGAATCAGTATCCAAACACATGACTCTTTCTCAGGATCCAAGAATTAAATGGGACAATGCACCACCAAATAATTGTCTGGGTGTAATGTAGGTAAAGTGTGTTATACTCCCTATGTACATAAGATGCACACTTTTCACACAAATCTGCTGTCTTGACATATGCCTACAGCAATTCCAGATAAAAATGTGAAGACTGATGCACTGGTGTATGTCCTAGGTAGCAAAGGGTTTGCTAGCACAAACAATGCCTTATGTGTCAGCATTTTTACCTAGTATGCTCTGTATAACAACCTCACACAGCACATAGCAATACACACCACTCATTGTCACTCACATGCCAGAACAAGTGCAAGGTAGCAACAGTAACACATTATCCTTTACATGTTGTAGGCTTCAACATGGCATTCAGGTGTGGGATGTGCAACTATGTCCAGCAAAGTTCAGAAATGTGAGAGACCCATAAAAAATGAATGAGAGCATATTTAGCCATATATGTTGCATTTGGCTAATGAAAAAAAGAGCACTGAGATGATTTCACACCTCAGCATCATTCAGTTGTGGTAAGTGCTATCTAGTTTGTGGCATGCTGAAAGAAATGCATACCCATGTTCAACGGAGGATATGGATGGACAGCTGAGAGATACCAACAGACACATGGCACATATTACATCTCATAAATAGTGTCAATGAGGTGGTAACTATCATGTAGCCAGTAGCAGAAGATATGTACATTTCCAATTTAAACAAGTCACATGTTGCATCCTGTCCATGTATGACCAGACAATATAGCTGTAGAAGATGTGTACAAAGTTCAAGCAGCCTAAAGGATGGGAGCAATGTAGGAGACAATACATACCTTACCAGTAATACAGGAAAACATGGAGAAGGAACACACGTAGACCAATACATCAATGTCTACATGTCAACATTCAACATATGTAGAGAGAGGGTAGCCACGACAGTACGTACCCCAGTCATGTTTACCACTACCATAACCTGGTAGTTTCCCATCTCATGCCAACATGACACGAGGTAGTGACAGACAACACCATCTGTACAGTGGCACTTTCCCAAAATAGAAGTCACAACAGATATACAACCCCTATTCAACCTGCCCATGGAAATTACAAAGGACATCAAATGATAAGACATGCCCTACACGTGCAAGTACCCAGTCCTGTGTGCATGAGAGAGGAAGACTGACATCAAGTAGTACAGAGGATCTGTTTAATCACAATTGTGCATGTGCCTGTCTGAAGGTTAGTGTGCATTGTTCTGCTGAGTAGCAATCATGAAGAGGCAAGATCCCCACTCAAAACACCCTAACACTGCTGCTCTGGCTACATAAACATATGACATTGTCAGGGGCCTGATGCATGTGCACAGTGGTCTGAGTAAACTTCAGCTCCGTAAACCTGCCCTTTCACATGCAACCAGCTCCAGATGGTTGTTGGAAAAGTCTAGGATTTATCCCAAGCCAGATCTCAGCAGTATTCACCACATGGTCCTGCCACCATGATATTTGTGAATGATGCAGGTTACATCACATGTGCTTATGATGTGAATGCTGAGTGCGTACCTGGTGCTTTGATGATGTCAGACATGCATGTGTACATGATGTTCAATATATCAGGATAGTGTTGCAGCACCCAGTGCAGTGTCAAATTCACTGCAGGCCTAAGGGCACCCATACAGCAACCATGTTTGTGACTTTTTATACATGTAGCACACCATAGCACAGGGTAGTTTGTCTTTAGTTCTGTAATGTGTAGACAACATTGATGTGCAGGTCAGGCTTTGGCCAAACTTTCTGGGGACATTGCATTAGTTGTACATGTGGGGCTATCATAGGCAATGGTGTGTCCCCTTGTAACGTATATGCTCAGCCCAGTTCTTGCACCAGGACACATGAATGATGATTTACCAAACCTTAGAACAGCCGGTGGGAAGTTTCCAGACCCCATATCATATGGCCCCCACCTTGCATCCATGATGGCTGGGCAATCCTTGATGTTTCACCAAGGGTGTCGAGGTGGTTGATTGCATGCACAAACCCCTTATGAACAGAGACACAGGAAATGCAGACTCGTTGGGGCACATGATCCTAACAAGTTTGATGACACAAATGTTGATCATGGCCAATTTAGTCCACTCACCTCTGGGCCATGACGGTCAACAATGGATAGCAGTCATCCCAGTGACATGTAAAAAATACCGTAGATGGCTGGTAGGAAATAGTCATAGATGAGGAGTAAGTCATTGTTGAGGAATGTGTGGTGGAATGTATGTGTTATGGGCAGTTGCAGTGTACATTATGGGGGTTGTTCTAACTCTGGCGGGCGGCGGAGGCCGCCCGCCAGAGTTCCCCCCTCCAGAATACTGCACCGCGGTCAGAAGACCGCTGCGGTTATTCTGTGTTTCCCGCTGGGCTGGCGGGCGACCGCCAGAAGGCCGCCCGCCAGCCCAGCGGGAAACCCCCTTCCCACGAGGAAGCCGGCTCGGAATGGAGCCGGCGGAGTGGGAAGGTGAGACGGGTGCAGTTGCACCCGTCGCGAATTTCAGTGTCTGCTGAGCAGACACTGAAATTCTTTGTGGGGCCCTCTTACGGGGGCCCCTGCAGTGCCCATGCCATTGGCATGGGCACTGCAGGGGCCCCCAGGGGCCCCACGACACCCCATACCGCCATCCTGTTCCTGGAGGGCGAACCGCCAGGAACAGGATGGCGGTATGGGGTGTCTGAATCCCCATGGCGCAGGGCAGCGGAAAACCGGCGGGAGACCGCCGGTTTTCCTGTTCTGACCGCGTCCAAACCGCCGCGGTCAGAATGCCCTGCAAATGACCCCCTATATGTCTGTTTAACCTCCACCCAATGCTGAATGTGATGCTTGATTCTCCTCTTTTTTCATCTGCCAATATAACACTTGACCAACAGCACACATTCTACAAAAGGGAAGTATGCTACCGGCACAATATGGAGGTAGATGCTGGATACTGCAGAATGTTCCGCAAGGAAAAGGTGACTGGGGAATGGCGTGAATGTGCACATGGGGGACCTCCACAACAGCCGCAGCCAATGAAGGACACTGTTGGAAAGATATCAGGGGTGCATGGGGCCACTGCAGGTCCAAGCCCCTCCACGTCAGCTGCACCTTTTGTGAACCAGGCACCTGTTCAGCCACCTCCTGCAGAAGTAAGCAGCCAATGAGATATTGACATAAAATGAGACATGGCCAAGATGATAGCCAGACTGGGCAAATTGAAGGAGGAAAGTACTGACAACAGGAGAATGTTGCAGTACATAAAGAAAAAACTGAAGAAAATAAAAAAATTTAATGATCTTGTGCAACAGCCTCCCAGTTCCTTCCCCTTCCTTTTACACTTGTACACAGTTTTAGATTGAGTCTTAGATGGGTAGTATTAGGTTAGTGTAGGGTAGGCATAGGTTAGTTTAAGTAGGGGGAGGTTGGTTTGTTTTCAATTTTTTTTTATTGGTGGGGATTGGGTGGTGCTTTATGCCAGGGTATTTGTGTATAGAAAAAATTAAAAACAATAAAATACCAAAACAATGTCTATTTGTTTAGGCCATAGGTTAGGGTAATACATGTGTAGTCATAGTTTATATTGTCCTACGTGTATCTTGTCTCAAAAAGGGGTGGGAAGACAATGTTCAGAGTGTGGTGTTACATGTGTAAGATAAGTTTAGAATAGGTTAGATAGGTGTGATTGTTAGCTAAGTTCAGTTAGTACAGGTTAGTTTAGCTTAGGGTAGTTTTTAGGCTAGTTGTAGGTATATGGTTGTTAGAAAGTTTGCAATAAATCCTGTTTCTATTAGACTCATTTTTATTTAAGTTGGTTGAGTGTCTCAGGGTTCTCATGAGTGCACTGTCCAAGTTGGAGGAATGACCTGGGGTATGCTTACTATCTTGATTTCCAAGGATTACCATGTGCATCCCCTATGACCAAGGAGCTGTCAGGTTGGCTGCTAAATAACGTCTACTAGTCCATACATTTGCCATCCACTATTCCAGCCATTCATAATGTGTATGTATACTTTATCTTGGACAGGTAAGTATGGATCATCACCTGTCATTGGTGGGGTGCTGCAGTTTCATTGTTGGCAAGTATGGCACATCTGCCAATGAGCAAAAGTTGAAGTGTATCCTGCAACACTGACAGTTGCCCATCACTGATAAGGTTAGCTTCTCCTGTACCACACAAATAAGTTATACTGGTACATACATGCCGCATGTCAGCTTCAAAGGATATTGGTTCAATATTTGTACGGAATACTCTGTAAGTTGGTTGTAGCCAACAACACCATCATTCACCTTTCTCATGTTAGAATCCTAGTGTAAGGCGTTGTGTCTGACAATCATGCACTCATGTACTGATATTCTGTACACACTGACATGGATTCACACTATGCAATCATTTAGCTGAGTAGATGGATCACAGTAAATGTAGAAATGCTACATGTATCGAAGGTGCATTATTTACAGGTGCAAGTGTATTTGTGAATTCTATACAACATCCAGTTCACAGGCCCCTTGACTGTACTCTGATATGTAGCAAAATGAGAGTCCAGGGTTGAGGAACATGTCATGAGACATGGTTAGGAGTAGTGTGCATTAGTGAGGACGTAACAAATTTCCAATAGGTAAGGAAGAGACAATGACAAAACATAGCAGACAAGTCAACAGTGGTTGGGTAAAGAGGACATATTTGCTACTGTGACAACACTATTATGATCTTAAGCCCAGAACTAAGGAGAAACTGTCCATGTGGCACAGACTGGTGCTTCCAGGTGCTTTTCCTTGTGAATGTTATTCCTTCCACATCTTCATCCTCTGATGTGTGTGGTGCCTCCTGTACCATGGCTGGTGCTGTTGTAGAGGTAGCGGGCCACATACACTTCAGGGGATTCAAATATGAAGTCAAAGGTCCCGGCAGCTGACATTTGTGGGAACACATCAGGCATCACTTCGACAAGGAGGAACTGCTGATGTTTCAACACCGCAGCAACATCATGGTGGTAGGCAGCCATGTTTTCCCAAAGGGAGGACACTCCCCACTGTATGGACTCCAGGGTATTCTGCATAACTCCCAGCCTGTTGTCTGTTATGCTGTTGCAAGTTTGGGAGGGCAATTGTTGTAGCCTCTTCCTCATGCCAGCAGTTATGTCAGCCAGGGACTGCTGGAGTCCACGTAGCGAGGAGTGGGTGCATTTGATGGCAGCTGATTTGCCCTTATTTGGACTGAGGCACATCTTCACTTCCTCTAGGATGCCTGCCATGGTCTCCACCCCCACCTGTACCTGCTTGGGCAGCTCCCGCTGGACTGCTGCCACTGTCCTCTGAAAGGTGATCTCTGGGTCCTCAGTGTCCAGAGCTGTGTGAGTACTGGGTGGCAGTATTTGTTGGTAGCTGGGTGGTTCATGTGGAGCCCCCTCAATGCTGTGTGTACTCATGTACTCCCTGCGACCGGAGGTGTTGTTTGGAGGGATCCTAGTACATCCTGGATAGTCTGTTCATTGATGTTTGGCAGCTGGTCATCCATGTCATCTGTAAAATCCAGGACAGGCAGCTCAGCAGGAGGTAAGCACCATCCTCTGCAATGAGATAGTGTGAAGGCAATCTTAGATTGTTTTGGCTGTTGACATGGCACATACTTTATTTGTCCTCTGGAGGCTCAGTGACATGTTACTGACCCAAGGTTGTATTTGTACTTATGTGTAGCATTGTGCATCACAAATGGATCAAGCTCACAAGGTATTTTGTGGCATATATAGGTGTCGCAAGGGCCACCGGAGTGTCACGTTTGGTGAGGCTCAGGTGGCGCAATGCCCTCCACCATATTTACAAGGTTGCATAAAGCCACCTTTTGTGCGTTAAAAGTCACCTTGTATATCTGGTCCTTTCACATGCACCACTTTGCATGGAAGATGTGTGCAATGGGTGGTGCTGTGGGTGTGCCACAGCAACACCCATTGCGTTTTGACACTGCCTCAGACTTATGACTTTTCGTAAACTGGAAGCTGTGCCAAAATCTAAAGCTTGCCCAGAGGTGGTGTTAGCATGGCAAAACTAGGAGTAATGCTTACATTTCTACTCGATTTTTTGCTCTTTCTATGTGTGCTGAATTCTGTAGCACACATCAAAAAAGCAAATTGCCCTCTAGGTTTGTTGTTCTGCAGGAAGGTGTTTCTTCCTGCACAACAACAATCTACCCCTCAATGCAGCCATCCTTGCACTATGGTGCAAGGGTGGCTGCGTTAGCGCACAATAGCTAATTAACCGCTTGCGCAGGGGGGTACACAGGAGTGCACAGTATTCTTATGAATATGGCACATCCCTGCATTTTTAAAATGATGGTGCATGATGCTGCCTAATTTGGCACAGCAGCATATACCATCATTTTCTGTTTGATCTGGGCCTCTATCTTGTCACATGGTGACTACTTGTACAGCTGCACACATGATGTTCACAGACATGCTCCATGTGTTGTATGTGTTTTATTTTGTGGCCATTCCCATATGGCACACATTGTTGTCTCTGAGTTGTTGTGGGTTCACCCTGTATGGGTTGGGTTCCACAGGTTGCAAGCTTTAGGGCATATTTTTCTCATGTGGCACGGCTCAGGGCAGCTGCAATATGTGTTGGACTACACTGCACCAGTTTAGACACGCAGGGATGTGCCATGTTTAATTGAATATGGTACAGCCCTGCAATTCCCCCTGAGCCTGCACAGATTTGTTCTTCCTGCACCAACACAGGCATTGTTCCAGCATGTCAAACGGGTGCCTGCCTTGAGGGGATGATTTGTTCATGTGCAGGGAAAGCTATTTTTGCTAAGGTGGCATTTCAATGTGTGCTGCTAGTTGCAGCACACATGAGTAAAAGCAATGTGACAAAGAGGAAGGGAAGTATTTTGGCCAGAGACACTTCTCTGACACCACCCCTGGTGTGGTCTTGACTTCCGTCCTAGTCTCAGATGTCTAAGTTGTGTTGGTACAGGGGCTTTGACAATGTGCCATGAGTGTTGTCATGGCACTGGCACAGCCACACTATTTGCACGTCCCTTCCAGGCAATGTGCTGCATATTTACAAGGTGGAGTATAGCCATAGTGAATTGCCTATGTTGATGTTGTGTATATGTTGGAGTTCATAACACAAACAAAGCGTCAGTACATGTGTGGCTTGGCTGTGGATGGTGTGTCTTGATTAAGGGCCAATGTGTCCAGATGCAACCCTTTAGCATGCATTGAGGGTGTCCTATGTGCCTTCCCCTTCTACATATGTGGAATTCCAGATATTCCCTCCCTGCAACTTACCCTGCATTTGTGGTGGTTGTTGGTAGTCTGCACTGTCCTGTCCTGCGATTTCAGTGACTAGCTTCTCCGGGATTACCACTGCAAACATCTCCTCCAGCTCATCAAGGTCCTCCTTTGTGCAGGACTTCCTTCTCCAGTCTGCAGTGCTGCCTTTCGGTTCCTTGCCATTTTCTCCTTAGTCCTGCGCTCACACTCATGCCAGCGCTTCTTGCACTTAGTGACAGTCCTCTCCACCTCTGTCATGCTGTTGGCTTTGTCTACTATTTCCTGCCATATTGAATCTCTCCATCAACTGGCACTTCGAGGTGATGAAGAGCTGGTGTTGGTGCTCCGTCACCTCTCTGACCAGGATGTCATGCTCCTCCTTGCTAAAGCAACACTTGTGCTTTCTCTTCTCCTGGGACTTTTCTGGACCCTCCTGGGTGGTACTTGGGTGATTGCGGTCTCCCTGGGATCTCTCATGGCCTGAAAACTCCATCATCTCTTTAATTTGCATTTTTTCCTGCTTGTCTGTTTTGTTTTGACGCTAATGCGGTAAAAAAAATGGCGCTAACCCTTTTGCAAGATACTTTAGTGCTGCAAAATGGTCTAGAGCCACTTTTGCAGCATTAGTGTCATTTTTCATTACGGCATGTTGCAATGGTTAATGCCATTCTTTTTCTCTAAGCATTCCTTAACGTCATTGTACGTCACTTCTTAAATATGGCACACGGATAGGGCTAAGGAATGATGCTAGCTCACTTTAAAAAAAATGATGCACAACTGCATTAGAGCAGTCCTGCATCATTTTTTCTCAAATATGTGCCATAGGGTGCAGGAATGACTCATTTACTAACCACACCTACTCGATTATTGCCAGCCTTTATTTAGGAAGAAAGGTATCAAATGCTTTCCAGGAAACATGACTAAATGTCATGTATAAGGACCTAACAGTGTAAGTTGCACTTAATGGGTTTTATTAACATAATATATATCATAACATGACATAACATACCATGAGATCACCGTTGTCTCATGGCTGGCTTTCTATCTCTGTCTCTATCTCTGTCGGCATCCCAGTACTCAACTCCACACACCTGATTCACTCCTGCTCTCTCCTAGCAAGTAACCACTGCCTTCTTCATGTAGTTCTTCTTAGGGTTTCTCATTTTCTTCCTTAAGTGCATTTGTGCAATATTTTCTTTAAATTCAGCTGTTTCCCTATGTCCTTCTCCCTTCTTCATCCTATTACTCTTAACCCTCTTGTCTGCGCAGTTTGATACAAAGCACAAAAGGTGAATAGTTTGATTTACCTTGGCATCCAATGCATTCTGTGTCCCATCTAGTCTAATGGCCTGTTTGTAAATTACTGTTGAGACTGTCATTAAGGCACTGCTATGGTGTGCAGCATTGGCCCATTTGACAAAATAAATTTTGTATTGTGCATTCTATAGGCCTCATTATAATATGCCTCTGTTTGGGCCTATATTTATCAGATCAGATACAATTCAAAGCCACTGGATCAGAATTAATCGGGTGGTAAATAGCACTCAATTCTAAGTGTGCTCTTGATAATTGGGACTAACATGCAGACTTGGGTGCGTACTGTGCATAAATCCTTATGTCCCGGTAATTATGGGGAATTTTCCCCTCTAGTAAATTTCGGCAGGCTTGACCTGTTTCTGCCTTTTCGGGCCACTCATAATGAGTAGCTCTGTATTGCAAACAAAGATTGAAAGTTGTCATAATATTCATAATATTAATTGTTTAAGTCAGAAATATGTATTAAAAAACACACTGGCCCTCATTACGACCCTTTCGGTTGGCGGAGAAGTGGCGGTCTTACCGCCAACAGACTGGTGGTAAAAAAATTGGAATTATGACCATGGCGGTTACCGCCATGGTCATCCGCCACTTCTCCGATCCGACCGCCAGGGCGGAGACGACCACTGGGCTGGAGACTTGGGTCTCCAGCCCGGCGGCCGTCACAAGACCGCCGGCGGTATCACGACCCGGCTGACCGCCATGGATTTCATGGGGTTGGGAACCGCCATGAAATCCATGGCGGTAAGCACTATCAGTGCCAGGGAATTCCTTCCTGGCACTGATTGGGGTCTCCCCACCCCCGCTTCCTCCCTGCACCCCCCGCCCCCCTGCCACCCCCCAAAGGTTGCAGGACCCTCCTCCCCACCCCTACCCCCAACATTGCAACCCAGACACACACCGTACATGCATGCATACACCACCAACACACGTACCCGCACACATATCACCAAACATGCCTACAGACACACACACAGTCATACACGCACACCCACATACAGACATACACGCACACATCCATTCAGACAGACATGCACACATTTCCAAACACAACATCCCCGCATGCATACACGCAGTCAGACACCCCCTCTACACACTCACACCTCCATTCACGCACACAACACCCCCCCTCCCCTAACAGACGATCAACTTACCTGGTCCGATGATCCTCCGGGAGGGGACGGGATCCATGGGGGATGCTCTGCCGCCAGCACCCCATCAACAGAACACCGCCACTTCCCCGCCGACCGCCAGTATGGCTGCTGGCGGCTCTCCGTCCGGAAAAGGACGGAGGGCTGCCAGCAGTCATAATTCGCCGAGCGGAAAACCGCCTGCACTGGCGGTCTTCAGCACGGTGGTCCTTCGGCGGTCTTGCAAAAAGACTGCTGAGGTTGTAATGACCACCACTGTGTGCTTTGTGGAAACTGCAGGTTTATTTACATATGTACTATTAAATATAAATGTGGCCCAACAACACTTGATTATTTGAGCAAGTATACTAATAAATGCACACTCACATCTTTACTACCACAGCACAACTTAACTGAGGTGGGAAAAACTGCTATAGATCTCACAGAATGCAGATTAAAATAATGTTGTAGGAAAATGCCCTTTTTTGCGTGCTCACCTCCATTTTATGCAACATTTTGTTCCTGTGTTTCTGACTCTGCACATTGGTATACTCCTGTCCATGCTTAGTGTAAGTCCAGTTGTAGGTCCAGAAGTATCTAATTTTAGAGAGCCACAGACCGAGTATAAATACCCACATGTTCCGTTGGAGTGGAGGAGACCTCAAAGAGTGGTTTTGAAGTGCACCAATTCTCTTTTCAACCCAGTCCTGTCTGCCAGGAGAAGTGTGGGGGATTAGCATTACTTTGTGTGGGGTCAAGCCACTACCCTTTGAAGTGTAAGTGAGGCCCTCCACCATTCCAGCCCAGGAAGACCCATCAGTATGCAGATGACTGAGATGCAACTGAGTGTCCTGTATTCATGGATGTCTGGGTGGAATGCACAATGGGAGCTGTCAACCAGTACAGGGCACTAAGGGGGTCATTACAACATTAGCAGTAAAAGCCGCTTACTGCCGTGCAGAAGACCTCCAACACACCGCTGCGGCTGTGGAATTCTGCCACGGTCATTATGACCCACAGCTCGGAATCCGCCAAAATCTAGACACCCACACAAGTCCGCCACACCAAAGGTCAGTGATAAAATGGCGATAACAAAACCTCCACTGTCACACCAACAGGAATACGCCCACACTATCACGACCCATGAATCCAAGCAGCGGTCTTTCATCCGCGGTATTCCATTGGTGGTACACACCACCGCGTTCAAAATACACACACATTTACAAAACACTACCACATTGGACATTTCGAAATACACATAAAAACACCACTCCCACACACCCAATACAATATAAAACACACACCCACATCACCCACAAACCCTTACGTCAACAATTGCGACTGAGGGCCAGAGAGAGACAACACCATCTACAAACTAGCATCCATAGGCACTCCACACCATCACTCACACAACATCCACGCACCTCACACAACACACCTCTAAATATCTCCCGACACATCACAACACACACCGCCCCATACATCACCCACACCACCCCATGGCACCGCAAAGACACCCCAGGTTCTCTGAGGAGGAGCTCCGGGTCATGGAGGAGGAAATCATCCGGGTAGAACCACAGCTATACTGATCACAGGTGCAGCACACCACCATAGCTAGGAAGATGGAGCTATGGTGAAGAATCGTGGACAGGGTCAACGCAGTTTGACAGCACCTAAGAACATGGGATGACATCAGGAAGAGGTGGAACGACCTACAGGGGAAGGTTCATTCCGTGGTCTCAAGACACCACATCGCGGTTCAGAGGACTGGCTGCGGACCCCCACCTCCTCCCCCACAACTAACAACATGGGAGGAGCAGGTCTTGGCTATACTGCATCCTGAGGGCCTCGCAGGAGTAGCTGGAGGAATGGACTTTGGTAAGTTAAATCTTAACTATTACATCCCCCACCCACCTGCATGCTACCACATACCCCCACCCTCGCCCTCAACCCATCACCCAACTCCTCACGTATGTCCCAATATCACAAACCACACATCCCAAACTCAAGCCCTGCATGTAACACCAAAGCATGGACATCCATCACCAATGCATGGCCACTACACATACCCATACACCCTCCAAACCATTATCACACAAGGTCCTACACAGGAATGCAAGAACTGGGGTACACGGTCACCCACCCATTGCACACCATGGCACACACAGATGCAATAATCATGCCTTTACACCCCTGCAGGACCCCTACCCAACGTCACTGGACAGGAGGGTCCAGATATGTCCACTCCACCCACAAAAGAGGACCACAGTGATGACAGCAGCTCTGTCCAACTGGATCTAGATGACCAGCCCTGCCCATCTGGGACCTCGGGACAATCGGTTCCCCTCACACTGGCACAGGCCACTACAGAGCTTGCCCCCTCTGGAAACACCAGCGCAGCACCCACCCAGCGGGCCCATACCTCCGTCCCCAGGACACGTCAAGCAGCAGTGTGTCCACCACTACAGGTAACCCAGGCTAACCCACCACCCCAACAACACCGGGGACCTGGGGGCAGTGGTAGTGGGCACACGGTTCAGGGGACAAAGGCCCAGGACCACAGGGGAACTGGGAGGGCTGCTGTGCGACAGGGGTAGGACAGGCCCAGGGAACCCATATCCACAAGGCCCTCTCCAACATCATGGGAGCCTACCACCATTCCCAGGAGACGGTGGCAATGGTACTGGCCAAGTTTCAGGAGACCCAGAGGCTGCAGGAGGATTAGTATTTGGGCTTCAGGGAGGAACTCAAATCCATCAATTCCACCCTGGGCACCATTGTAGGGGTGCTGAAGTAACTCGTGAACACCAGGAGGGACACTGTGGCACTACAAGGGGCCCCTGACACTAGCCTGGACGATGAACTGCCCACCACCTCTGCCGGCACTAGTGGACAGGAGGCACCGCCACAGGACCACCACACCAGCACCCCACCCCCTGCAGATGGAGAACCACCCCGCAAACGGTCCCTGAGATCCAGGACAAAGACAGAGAACAATGCCAAGACCCCCGGCAAGAAATGAGACCACCCTGATTGTCATCCTTCTGTCCCACTTTGTCACCCTGTCCATACTTAAACTGCCCCAGCCCCACTTCCTTTGCCTCTTTGGATAATGCACCTGTGAGACTAATATACTGGATTCTGCCATGGACATTCCTCCACCATCACCCCCTCCACTATTGAGCACTTAAATAAACACCCATAAATCAAAAAACAATCTGGAGTCAGTCTGTGCTTTCGAAAATGTGTATTTGCAATAACAGTGACAAAATGCTATATCAAATGTAATGTCAACATACCTATGTCACACAGCTCTAGTCCATGTGGAAACAAAGCAGATGTCACACAGTGGGACCCACATCTGTGAAATCGTAACGGAAAGTGACAACTCAGTGACCATACACTGGGTGAAAATGACAGACAGATGAGAGGTAGTAGAATTAAATCAGATGTAGCAGGCTGTGTTGTCTTATTACCTGTGTCTCACTGGAAGTATTGCAGGATCACTGTGTTCCTGTTGTCTATGTCCTCTTCTTCTGCTTCCTCGTCTTCACTGTCCAAAGTCTGCACAGCTGCCACAACACCTCCATGTCGTTGCAAAGCCAAGTTGTGAAGCAGACAGCAGGCCACGATGATCTGGTACACCTTCTTTGGTGAGTAGAATAGGGAACCACCTGTCATATGGAGGCACCGGAACCTGGCCTTCAGGAGGCCGAAGGTCCTCTCTATAACTCCCTTCTAGTTCGCCCATGGGCCTCATTGTAGCATTCCTCTGCCCTTGTCCTGGGATTCCTCACTGGGGTCAGTAGCCATGACAGGTTGGGGTAACCAGAGTCACCTGCAAATGGCAAGGGTCAACTGTTATGCACACACTAACTCATAGGGACATCCCCAGACCCAGACAACTACTCACACTGTATTGGGTCCATGTCTTCACCTAATAGCCACACACGGTGCCTCTGGAGTTGCCCCATCACATAAGGGATGCTGCTATTTCTCAAAATGTAAGCGTCATGCACTGGGCCAGGGAATTTCGCATTCACATGGGAGATGTACTGGTCTGCCAAACACACCATCTGCACATTCATCGAATGGTAATTCTTCTGGTTTCTGTACAACTGTTCACTCCTGCGGGGGGGACCAAGGCCACATGTGTCCCATTAATAGCACCGGTGATGCTGGGGATATGTCCCAGGGCATAGAAATCACCTTTCACTGTAGGCAAATCGATGTAGCTCCGCATGTGTTTCAGTAGGGCAGACAACACTCTGGACAACACGTTGGAAAACATAGGCTGGGACATCCCTGATGCTATGGCCACTGCAGTTTGAAATGACCCACTTGCTAGGAAATGGAGTACTGACAGCACCTGCACTTGAGTGGGGTTCCTGAGGGATGGCGGAAAGCTGACATCAGATCTGGCTCCACCTGGGCACACAGTTCCTGGATTGAGGCACAATCAAGTCTGTAGGTGATGATCACATGTCGCTTCTCCATTGTCGACAGGTCCACCAGCGGTCTGTACACCGGAGGATGCCTCCGTCTCCTCACGTGCCCCAGCGGATGGTGCCTATGGAGGAGAACAGCGAGCAGAGAGTCAACCAACTCTGAGGTACGTAAACACAGCTTACTCTGAAATATTAGCAAATCGACATATGCCTGTATGACTGTTTAGGCAAGGCCTAGATATGTGTGATGCAGTCCAAAATAATGCCATGTGGGCCCATGAAATGGCGGCTGCCTGACCTGTAAAGTGGGACAAGGGGATATGAGGTAATTGCGCTGGTGTTGTACACTGTCGCAGTAGGCGGTCGAAGACCGCGGCGCAATCCTGCATTGGTTAACATTGGACCCTATGGGTCCCAGGAGCCAATGACGATGTACGCCGGCGGTGACGGTACACACTGCCGCGGACGTGACCGCCATTGTCTTTCTGTTCAATCACTTGATACCTGATCTTCAACAGGAGAGGACCTACACTGCAAGAGCTGCTGTGACCTCAGTCTGGAAGAGACAATGGCTCATGTGTCTGGGGAAAGGGC
Organism: Pleurodeles waltl; assembly: GCF_031143425.1. Lineage (NCBI taxonomy): Eukaryota > Metazoa > Chordata > Amphibia > Caudata > Salamandridae > Pleurodeles > Pleurodeles waltl. The sequence continues at coordinate 847,997,133 of NC_090436.1, forward strand.
CCCTGCCATCAGCACGGAGGAGTTGGAGAAACTCTTGGATGGGGTCCTCCCCCAATACACGCTACTCTACGGTCCACCAGACAAACAGGTAAGTACACTGTGAGCATGCTGTTTGGGCAATGCCTGTGTGGAGTGGTGTGGATGAAAGATGGGGGGTGAGAATGAGGCATGCATGAAACAACGATGAGTGTATGTGCATCATGGAAAGGGTAGGGATGCGGGCCAATGACTGTGACGGTGCGGACTGTAATAACTTCTCTTTTTCCCCTTTACTATTCCTGTAGGTCAGCGCCCACCAGAAGGACATTTGGCGTGCCATCACCAAGGAAGTCCAGACCCTGGGGTTCTACCACAGACAGAGCACCCACTGCCGGAAAAGATGGGAGGCCATTCACCACTGGAGCAAGAAGACGGGGGAGGCCCAGCTGGGAATGGCCTCCCAACGTGGGAGGGGTGCCCGTCGCACCTTGACCCCCCTGATGTTCCGGATACTGGCGGTGGCGTACCCGGAGTTGGATGGGCGCTTGAGGGCATCACAGCAGCCACAAGGGGGTGAGTACACTCTCATTCTGCTGATTCAGCGCGCATTGTAGGTGTCTGGGTGGGGGAGGTGGGCTGTGGGTTCCCCTAGGCCAGTGCGAGTTTAGTAGGCAATGACCTTCTTAAGGCAGGCCCTGTGGAACCCCACCCCACCTGTCTACAGTGCCAACTACACCTAGTCAGGCTCCTGTGACATCCATGTGTGCAGCAATCGGGCATAGCTTTGTAACCCATGTCCCTGGTATTGAATTGGGAACTCCAAGTGCGCGGCGTAGTGCAGGGGGCTTCTGTGTCTGTAGTGTCCGCCACCTGTAGCGGTATTGCATGCACTCAACATGTCTTTCTTCTGTCTTCCCCCCCCACCCTTTTTGTGGTCTCCCTGTTCTTGTGTGCATTAGCATCATCAGGCGGAGGAGCAGTGACACCGGCGCAGGAGGGAGCTGCATCCCACATGGGCCTGGAGGGCGACACTACGGAGTCTGAATTTACCAGTGGGACGGAGAGCGAGGGGAGCTCCACGGCGGGCACAGGAGCTGAGACCAGCGATACAGACTTCTCCTCGGATGGGAGCTCCCTTGCGGTGGCGGGCCCATCTGTGCCCCCCACATCTACAGGTACAGCCGCCACCCCCACTACCAGCACCGCCCTCCCAGCAGCCCTCAGCGTTTGCCCCTTGGGCGCTCACCCAGGAGGGTGGGCATCTTCTTCGTCCCAGGCACCTCAGCCCCTGCCCCTGTCACCCCTGCTGCCCTCAGTGAGGAGGCCATTGACCTCCTCAGGTCCCTCACTGTTAAGCAGTCTACCATTTTGAATGCCATCCATGGTGTAGAGAGGCAGTTGCAACAAACCAATGCATACCTGGAGGGCATTCACTCTGGTCAGGCAGCCTATCAGCAAGCTTTTCAGACTCTGGCCTCTGCACTGATGGCAGCCATTGTCCCTGTCTCTAGCCTCCCCCCTCCAACTTCCTCCACCGAGACCCAAACCCCTGTACCTCAGCCTATCCCAAGGACACCATCAGACCAGCATGCACACACCTCAACACACAAGGTAAGCTCTGGCAAACATAAGCACCACACATCCTACAGGCACTCACGCAAGCATCACACACATGCCGACACACCAACATCCACTGCCTCTACTGAATCCCCCTCCTCCTCGTCTCCCTCCTCCATCCCTGTCTCGTCTCCACTCACACCTGCATGCACTACATCCTCAGCCACTACGTCCATCACCAGCACACCCACCACCACACCCCGCTCACGTGCAATCACCAACCCCACTATCATTCACACGTCCCTGTGTCCTCTTCCAGTGTGTCTGTGAGGCCACCTCCCAAGGTACACAAACGCAGCCACACACCCACCCAACAGCCATCCACCTCACGACAGCCTCCAGCCCATGCACCTTCACCCAAAGTCACCAAATGTACACCTCCTACAACCACTACCTCTTCCTCCACTCCCAAACCCCCTCCATCTACCCGTCCCAGTGTTCCTAAGAAACTTTTCATGTCCAACCTTGACCTCTTTCCCTCACCTCCCCCATCCCCTTCAATCTCCTAGGGCCCCACTCTCCAGGTCCCAACCCAGCACCTCAGCCACCCTTCTGGGGTGCGCCAGGCAGCAGGGCAGCCAGTGTGGCAAGGAGCCAGATCTCGGACAGTCCCCCACCTGTTAAGCATAAAAAGTTGGCCAGTGCCCGGCGGGAGAGGGGAAAGAAATCAGCCACCAAAGCTTCTCCCAAGGGTACAGTTGGGGTGTGGAGACAGCCTCACCACCATCCAAGGTGGGGAAGGGGCACAGTAAAACCGGCAAATCTGGGAAGATCTGCATGGCGGACAAGACCACCACCAGCCCCGCTGCCCAGGATACCGCCGCCAACAGCCCCGCCGCCCAGGACACCGCTGCCAGCAGAACCGCTGCCCAGGACACTGCCTCCAGCAGAACCGCTGCCCAGGACACCACCGCCACCAGCCCCGCTGCCCAGGACACCGCTGCCACCAGAACCACTGCCCAGGACACCGCCACCAGCAGAACAGCTGCCCAGGACACCCACACCACCGCCACCAGCCCCACTGCCCAGGACACCGCCTCCAGCAGCACCGCAGGCCAGTGAGCGGCAATGATTCCGACGCTACTGAGGCTGCCACGGGCAGGATGAAGCACTCTGGGCAGAAAGCCCCCTCCAGAACCAGTGGAGAAAGGCATCCACTACCTCTGTCCTTGGCAGGATGAACCACTCTGGGCACCAAGCCCCCTCCAGAACCAGTGGAGTAAGGTATCCACTACCTCAGTCTTTGGCAGGATGAAGCACTCTGGGCACCAAGGCCCCTCCAGAACCAAAGGAGAAAGGCATCCATCACCTATGTCCTTGGCAGGATGAAGCACTCTGGGCACAAAGCCCCCTCCAGAACCAGTGGAGAAAGGCATCCACTACCTCTGTCCTTGGCAGGATGAAGCACTCTGGGCACAAAGCCCCCTCCAGAACCAGTGGAGTAAGGCATCCACTACCTATGTCCTTGGCAGGATGAAGCACTCACTCTGGGCACAAAGCCCCCTCCAGAACCAGTGGAGAAAGGCATCCACTACCTCTGTCCTTGGCAGGATGAAGCACTCTGGGCACAAAGCCCCCTCCAGAACCAGTGGAGTAAGGCATCCACTACCTCAGTCCTTGGCAGGATGAAGCACTCTGGGCACCAAGCCCCCTCCAGAACCAGTGGAGAAAGGCATCAAATACCTCTGTCCTTGGCAGGATGAAGCACTCTGGGCACCAAGCCCCCTCCAGAAACCAGTGGAGACTGTTATCCACTTGAGAGACTGTGGCATTGCACTCCCCAGGATAAAGCAGTGGGCAAACCACCCACTTGGGAGACTTGAGAGACTGTGGCTTTGCACTTCCCAGGATAAAGCAGTGGGCAAACCACCAACTGTAGAGACTTGAGAGACTGTGGCTTTCCACTCCCCAGGATTGAACAGTACCTCTGTCCTTGGCAAGATGAAGCACTCTGGGCACAAAGCCCCCTCCAGAAACCAGTGGAGAATGTTATCCAATTGTGAGACTGTGGCTTTGCACTCCCCAGGATTGAACAGTGGGCAAACCACCCACTGTAGAGACTTGTGAGACTGTGGCTTTGCACTCCCCAAGATTGAACAGTGGGCATGGGGCCCCCTCGTGGATTTGGCGTCGTGCACTCATCCGGCTGAGGTGCCCCTCCCTTCCCTTCCCCCTGAGGTGGCTGTTTTATTTCTATCTGATGCCCCAGCAATGTTCTCTCCGTCTTGTTCGGGTATTGAGTGTGGGCCTCGCCCATGCCTTTTGGGCCCAGTGGTCCACGGACTATGATAGTGGAATACCTTGGACTTGGATTCTTGGTGTATATATTTGTTTATAGTGTGAATATCTTAATATATGTATATATTTTTTATTACTGTCTTCGTATATATTACAGTCATTCGACTCATTTCCTGTAGTCCTTGCATTCTTCCATGGGGGATTGGGGGGTGTAACTGTGATGTATCATGATGTATTAGTGTGTGTGTTGTCGTGGGTGAGGGTGGGGGTGGGAATGTTGCGTGTTGCATGTGTGTGTCACTGTTTTTTCCCTCCCCTGTGTCATAGGTGCAGTACTCACTGTGGTCTTCGCCGCCGGCGTTCGTGTTCCTGGTAGAGGAGCAGGCAGATAAAGGCTGGAAGAATCTGAAGTTCTGGTTCCATGGCGCCCTGGTTCCTCGTGGGATGTGTAGAGGTGAGTGTTTTCCCTTCCAAGTCCTGTTGCCACTGTGTTTTTGTTCGCGGTTTATCCGCCCCGGAAAAGGTGGCGGATTGATGGCGTGTAATTCTGTGGGCGGTAAATTGTCTTCCGCCTGTCTGTTGGCGGTTACCGCCACGGTGTTTGTTTGTACCGCCTTGGCGGTCGGAGTGTTAAAGTGGCTGTCTATGTTGGCGGTTTCTGCCACAGTCGTAATTCCATTTTTTTTCCCGCCGGCCTGTTGGCGGTTTTACCCACGCTTTAACACCGACCACCAGGGTTGTAATGACCACCCAAGTGCACAAAAATGCCTACTTTCTAAAAGAGGCACTTCTAAAATAGTAATCTTATATCCAGCTTCCCCAGCAAGCAGGATTGCTCACTACCATTCCAACCATACCAAACATGACAATGCCACTCCTTTCAGATAAAAAATTAACACTTAAAGGATATTTCCAGTGCTGGCCTATGAGATAAGCAGGCCTCACAATAGAGAAAATAGACTTTAGGAGGTTCTCACTTCTAGGACATGTGAAACTTACAAGCAAATGTCCTGCCTTTTACTTACATAGCATATCTTAGGGATGACTGCTATGTAATAAAAGGGGAGTTTGAGGCTTGGCAAGTAGTTTCAAATGCCAAATCAAAGTGGCAGTAAACTGCACGCATAGGCACGCAATGGCAGTCCTGAGACATGATTAAGGGACTACTTATGCGGGTGGCACAATCAGTGCTGCAGACCCACTAGTAGCTTTTAATTCACAGGCCCTGGGCATATGTAGTATACTTTGGTACCTTACTAGGGTCTTAAAAGTAAATTGGGTCTGAGTCAATATTTCCAGGTTTTAGGGCGAGAGCACATGCACTTTAGCACTAGTTAGCAGTGGTAAAGTTTCCAGAGTCCTAATGCCCACAAAAACGAGGCCAGAAAAAGAGGAGGAGGAAGGCAAAAACTTTGAGGTGACCCTTCAGCGAGGGCCATTTTCCAACAACTAGTCAACCGGAAAGCTGTAAAACACCTCCAGAAGCTTTCTGTTTCCCTGTTAGTCAAAGAGGAAGTCGGCCAACTGAGCCTTGGAGTCACTTCTGGGGTCTAGGGGCCAAGGCAAGAAGTTCCGTTCTTCCTTCAAGTTCTTCAGACTGCAGGCAGTTCTTCTGATGATTTTTCTCAAGACCGGACTGTTGTGAGAAGGGTTCTGGGTATGCAATTGTATGCTCAGTGGGTGGGGGCAATCCTTCATTCTCGCTCAAAGCCAGTTCTAGACAGCTCTCCCCCTCCTTCTGGGTTTAGAGCCAAACTGACAAGAAAGTAAAAAGAGAGGCAGGCCTTGGTGTGAGGTGCATTTTCCATTGACAAAGTAGGCATCTTTGAAGCTCAGGAAAGGGTTGTGCTCTGCCCCTAGGACATCCTGTAAAGAAGAAAAGCTCCCTCCCCAAACCAAGGGCCCTTTGTCCAATGCCTGGGAGCTATCCATATCTCACCACAGGGGAGCCATCAATAGTTAGGTGTCAGTTAGAAACTGACAAAAATCCCTTTTGGTTTTAGGCAGGAAGAAGTCGACTTTCAAAGAGTGTCTTTTCCAGAAACTGTAATGTAAAACACAATCTTACCATTAAATTGGATTTTAAATTACTATCATAAGAGCCTGATTTAGATATTAGTGGACCAGTTACTCTGTCCCAACAGTGACAGATATCCTGTCTGCTGAAATCTAAATCCCAAAGGATATAATAGGATTTAGATTTTGATTTTGAAGCCATGCAGTGCCATGCAAGGTAGCCTTCCTTGGCTTCATAATTCACACTTAAGGTTTGTGTGGCTCTTGCACCAGATTGTGTGGTGCAAGAAAACTCAAGGCCATAAATATGGCCCTAAATGTACATGTTCTACATATAAATACAATGCACTTTGCCCTATAATTACTTAAAGTCTACCTTAGAGTTCTCTTGTAAGTATTCAACAGAAATGTTTAGGCCTGTCAAAGGGGTTATTTTGACCAGCTGAAAACTTCACACCCAGGCTGCAGTGGCAAGGCTGGAGATAGGTCAGGTTTTACAGTGCTACAGATGTTGGTAGCATGAGTGCTGTAGCCCATAGATATTATTTAATTTGCAGGCTGTTGGTACATGTAGTACCATATACTAGGGAGTTACTAGTAAGGTTGGACGGTACGTTCTGCTCCGCAAGCGGAGTTCTCTGAGTTTTTGCCACTCAGCATTACACATGTAACAAGGAGTTCAGGTTAAATTCTGCACTCCACGATCTGGGGGAGTTTTTTCTCATACACAGCTTGCTACTGGTACGTTGCTGAGTGTGAGCGAGAATTGGCATCCCAACATGGTTTGTCACAGGTGATCAAGGCTACTAGCAGTGGTAAAGCTGCTGCTCAAGTAGAAAATATATACGTGAGCAGCAGCAAAACCAACTCGAGCAACAGCACCCTCCAGTAAGCAGAGTGGTGCCATTTGTGCACAGATCTTGGTGCTACTACACAATCAATCCCTATCCAAGTGCAACCCCTGTCAACTGCTCATGTCCATAGACTCAATCAACATCAGGCACTGTCACATACATTATGAAACACACAGCAGTAATCTCATACCCATGCTGCCCATTCCAGGGTCAAACCCTGTGGCTGTGTCACAATAGCTGCAATGCCACCACGCAACATCTCAGGTGTCATAGTTCTAAGACAACAGCATTGAGGGGGAGGATATATGTGTGTAGCTAGGAAAACACACCCGCACAGTCATTGGAGGAAATGGAACTCTGCAAGGCCCAACAGTTCCGGCTGGCTGCAGAGTTGCGGGCCAGCTACGGTGTCAGGAAGACACGCAAACAGTACCTTGGATTTGCAGGGTGTCGTAATACTCGCAGTGATCTCTGGAGAGCGGTGTCACTGATGTCGTGGTGTCGGTTTTGGAGTCGGTGCAGGAGTCATCGGGCCCTTGAGGTCACAAGTTTGCAGATCGAACTCCAGGCTGATGAAGTCAGGTACGCCAGTGTGGATGGCATCGGGGCTGCGGTGCGAAGCGGGATGATGCGACGTGCGGTGCCCACAGGTCACAGTGCAGGCAGCGGCTTGGTGACAGCGTCCAGTGGCGTCGGTGAGACCAGGGCTGTGGTGTGAAGCGGGGCGGTGCGACGTGCGGTGCCCACAGGTCACAGTGCAGGCAGCGGCGTCATCGTTGCTGAAGAGCTGTCGTCGGTAGGCCCAAGCCAGCAGTGCAGGATGGGACGGTGCTTCGTGACCCTCACGAGCGGTGTCCACAGGCCATAGTGCAGGCAGGATGCCTGGTGACGACACAGGAGTCAATGGTGCTGGCGTCAGTGGACCAGTGCTGCAGTGCGGGATGGGACTGTGCTTCGTGTTCCTCACGAGCAGGCTCCACAGGCCACGGTGCAGTCAGTGGCGCCGGTGTCAGCAGGAGCGTCATCGTCGGGGATGCCCAGGCTTTGGTATGAGCAGGTGATGCGGGAGTGCGGGGACCAGAGGTCGTGGTGCGAGCTGCGGTTCGGTGAAGTCATCCAATGACGGCGTCGGTGAGACCAGGGTCGCAGTGCGAAGAGGGGCAATGCGACTCCATGTGGCGTCGGCAGGTCACGGTGCAGGCCAGCAGTGTCATTGGCGTGTCGTTGGCGGCGTCACAGTGGTTTCGCCTCTTGAACAGCACAAAACACACAGTTCCCAGTGCTGCAGTTCGAGGAAACTGAAGTCTTTGGTGTCCTTGAGATTTCCAACAGGAGGAAAGCTCTACTCCAAGCCCTTGGAGAATTTTCTCAAGCAGAAGTACTTTGCACTCTTTTCAGGCAGAAGCAGCAACTGCAGGCCAGTCAAGCAAAGCAACACAGCAAAGGGACAGTACTCCTCCTTCAGCTCTTCAGCTCTTCTCCTGGGCAGAGGTTCCACTTGATTCCAGAAAGATTCTAAAAGTTTGGGGTTTTGGGTCTTCTTCTTATACCGAGTTCTGCCTATGAAGTTGGCAAACTTCAAAGCAAAGTCTCAAGTGTTTGCAAGATCCTTCCTTGTCCAGGCCAGGCTCCAGACACTCACCAGGGTGTCAGAGACGGCATTGTGTGAGGGCAGACACAGTCCTTTCAGGTGTGAGTGACCACTCCCCGGTCTCCTCCAGCACAGATGGTTAATCAAGATATGCAGGCTACACCCCAGCCCCCTTTGTGTCACTGTCTAGAGGAGAGGTGTGAACACCCCAACTATCAAACTGACCCAGGGAGGGAATCCACAAACAGTCAGAGTCACAGAATGGATTAAGCAAGAAAATGCCTACTTTTTAAAAGTGGCATTTTCAAACTAACAATCTAAAAAACAATTTCACTAAAAGGTGTATTTTTAAATTGTGAGCGCAGAGACCCTAAACTCCAAATTTCTATCTGCTTTCAGAGAGAATCTGCGCTTTAAGGATTTTTAAAGGCAGCCCCATGTTAACCTATGACAGAAATAGGCCATGCACAGTGAAAACCACATTTGGCAGTATTTCACTGTTAGGACATATAAAACACACTAGTAGATGTCCTACCTTAAACATTGCCCTGGGGCTACCTAGGGCCTAACTTAGGGGTGCCTTACATGTAGTAAAAGGGAACATTGAGGCCTGGCAAGTGGGTACACTTGCCAAGTCGAATTGGCAGTTTAAAACTGCACACACAGACACTGCAATGGCAGGTCTGAGTCATGTTTACAGGGCTGCTAATGTGGGTGGCACAACTAGTGCTGCAGGCCCATTAGTAGCATTTGATTTACAGGCCCTGGGCACCTATAGTGCACTTTACTAGTAAATCAAATATGCCAATCATGGATAAATCAATCAACAGTACAATTTCTGTAAGGAACATTTGCACTTTAGCACTGATTAGCAGTGGTAAAGTGTGCAGAGACAATAAACCAGCAAAAACAGACCTAAAAAAATAGGAAGAAGAAGGCAAAAAGTTTGCTGATAACCCTGCAAAAAGTGCCATTTCCAACAGGTGGTAGGTCTCAGCACCATATAGGTGTATGTGAAAAATGATAGACTGGGACAGGGCCATATTGTTATGTGTGGTGCATGTGGCATCAGCACACCAACAAGCATTGCAAGGCCTCAGCATGCTAATGAAAGCAGAGGGAGGGTTGATGAGGACAAGAAGGTGGCAAGCCACAATTTGGACAGAACCCACACCTAGAAGATGTGATACAGACAATTCCCCAAACTGCCCACACTACATGTGACATGCAGGTGGGGCATAGCCCTGAGAGACTGTAAACATTATTAACAGGAACAATGCATGGCAATCAAGATTACAATATAACACCAATTGGAAGTCAGTAACGTCACATTACAACTGGTATAACACAGACACACAAATTGTACAATATCTCATTGCAGAGGACGATGGCTCTCCTGTGGATCTGTCTGTCCTGGACAACCCTGATGACATGGATGACCAGCCGACAACCATCAACCAGGAAACCCTCCAAGATGTCCTGGGAACCCTGCAGTCACCACCTCCAGTTGCAGGGAGGAGCACATATGTAGCAGCCATCCCAGAGGACCCACCCACCACCCCAATAGTACGACCTGCCAGCTCAAACACAGCTCAGGACTCTGATGACACTGGGACCACCTTTGAGAGGACAGTTGTGGTGTACAGCAGGTGCTGGCGAAGGAGGTGCGGGTGGGGATGCAAACTATGGCAGCCACCCTTGAGGGGATGTGCATGTGCATGATGACATCCACACAACAGTCAGCAGCCATACAAGTCACACAATCACTACTGCAAGGAGGCCAACAGGGTGTGAGGGACCTCACCACTGCTGTGAGGGAGTTGCCACAACACCTGCCTTCCCAATCTTACAGCTGCATGCATGACATCAAGCTGGGCTCCCTCAGGGCAAACATGGCTGCATACCACAGGGATGTTGCTGCCATACTCAATAATCAGCAGCTCCTTCTTGATGCAGTTATGCCATATCTAGTTCCACAGATGGCAGCTGCTGGGAATTTGTAGTCCACTTCTCCAACCACTGAAGTGTGTGTTGCCCCCTCAAACCCACCAGCACCACCATTAAGGGCAGAGGAGACGACATACACATCAGATGATGCAGATGTGGTACTGATCATCTTCACCCGTAGGAGTACGCGGTAGCACAAACCCATGCAACATGGGCACTGATTTTCCTTTGTCCTGAGCTTGCCAACATGCCAGTGTTGCTACAGTTGGTGACGTGCACGCTTCACCGACACACTGTTAACCTTACCACTATGGACTGCAATTGTATCTCACTACTCAATTGGCAATTCATGTTCCTCTGCACTGAATGACACTTCATCTCAGAATGTCCGAAGACATGTCCCTCAACCTTCCACTCATGTAGTGTCACAATAGAATGCTTTACACTAATGGGGTCACAGACCCAGACTATGTAAATATTGAACTACAGCACTTTAAAATAAACAGCACATACACAACCACTTTGTCTCTGTGCAATGTGACACATCTACTTTGCAGGAGATTTGTGATGCATGTAACATGTCAATGGTCACAGATTGTCAATACCAGAGTGCAGAAATAATGTGGGCAGATATTTACGCACAAGGGCCAGGACTTCTAACTCCTCTGTGCTGCTTTTGCTTCATTTCTGGAGTGAAAGCAGCACAAACTTACAAAATATATTTGTAATTTGTGCGTTTGCGCTCCTGTTACATTAAAAAATGAGACAAATGCAGAGTAATAATAGTATATTTCAGGCCCAAGGTACCTACAAGATGAAATACAATGCTGGCCACATCCCCGATAAGAAAGTCAATGTGTATGTGACATGTGCTTCAAAACATACATGCCACACCCACAACATACAGCAGGAATGGCTGTGTAAGAGTGTTTGGCCAAAAACGTCAGCTGGGAGTAAAATTAAAACACATAGGTTTGAATTATGTATACTTGACCTCATCAGAAATTGACACTACTCAGTTTAGTAGTGTTCACATGAACATCAGGCTGCAGGCAGATGTCCCACAGTACCCAACATTCTAACACAGGACCCAAACGATGACAGCTTTAAAATCACACCTACCTGATATACATGGCAACCATTGCGTTGTTTGATTTGACAACTTGTGTTTGGTTCATTGACCTGATATCCATGGTTTTGTTTCCAAACTGCTGGTCAGTATGTATGTACCATGCATTGTGTAGTGAGCAACATGCTTAGTGTGCTTTCACTGGAGGGGACATGATACTTCCACACACACAATAGATTCCGATGTGGTCGTAACATGGTTGCACTGCATGGCCTGGACATCCCATCCACTGTCATTGCTGATGAAATCCAGAAGTGAAGCCCTTTGATTAGGCTTGGTGACAATGCCCAACACATCTCCCTAAGTTGGCAGCACTGAAGTGTTCAGTATTCAATGCACAATTGTACCATGTGTGACTTGGTTCTAGGTAGACCTTCGTAGTTCCCTCTGCCAGTGGCTCATGTGTAACCGTGCACCTACACTACCCAACTTGCGCCAGATAACCTGGCTAACTGCCTTGTGGAGGTGGATGTATCTGTCTAGGAAGGGATATCTCCCTGTACATCTGTTAATTTGATGGGCAATTGGTTCTTTCAGTGTGTGCAGCACTGTGCCACTCTGCAGCAGTGTGCAGTTTGCATTAGTGGCACATCAATATGTGTTCATAGCACAGTCCACTTCCTTATTGATACCTGGTATCATCACCCCAGGATTGATGTGTGATGTTGGGACTGCCTCAGTATTTCCATGTCACCGACATTGGTCCCTTGTAGCTCTAGAGTGGCATCTATTGTTATTGGCAGCCGTCATTTGTCCCTAGGTGTGTATCCCATCGTGTCAAGGTGTACAACATAACTACCTGTGTCACACCTCACTGTCTTCCTGCCCACGTGTCAATGTAGTGGTGTATGTATTGTGTGTCCTACAGGATTGCTGTGCCATGTGTATATTGCTAGGTTTATGGACTTACCGTCAAGAAGGCCATTGCCATATCATCCGTCATGGAAGTGCAGACTGATCGGGCTTTGTTAGAAGATGAAAGAGTCATGTACACTCCCAGGATGCTTGGCCAAGATGTTGGTAAACAATCCCTGGTGGTCAACTATGGCCTGCACATTTATGGAGTGGGTGTGCTTTCTGTTCCGGTATAGATGCTCTGTTGCAGCAGGTGGTACAATCCGGACATGGGTGCAGTCAATTGCTCCAAGCACATGCGGGATGCCATGTATTTGGTAAAACCCCTGTTTGATCTAATGCTGTTTCTGCTGTGTGTTGGGGAAGCTGATGTGGCAGGGTGTGAGGGAGATGATGGCATCTAGGACCTTGGGAAGGAAGGCGAAGAATGAGGGCTGTGATACCCCAGCGACCAGGGCCCCCGTTGTTTGGAAGGAGCCACTTGCCAACATGTGCAGGACAGCTAGCAGCTTGGTCACCGGTGGTATATTGTGTGGTGTTTGCAGGCTGGCTGTTCTCTGTGGCTACATTTGGTGCATCAGCTGCTGTATGGCTTGTCAGATCAGTCTGTACCTGAGGATGATATCGTGTTCCCTGAGGCCCTGGAGGGTTGTCCTGGTCCTGAAGACCCTCTCCTGTGTTCGGCATTGCCTTTGGGGGCCACGTTGGAGTGGTGGTGGCTGCTGCTGTTGGTCCTGTGCTCTGCGTTGTCTGGCATGCTGCATCAGTAGCACCTCCATGTTGTCCTTCTTGAGCAATGATGTTGCTTGTGTGTGTTTTCCTTAAGTAGTGGTGTGCTTGCCCCATTTTAACACCTGCCCTGACCCAAATGTTAGAATTTGACACAAATTGGGTTTTGCGTCATTTTTCGAGTCCGCCTCCCACCCGTGCGTCATATTTGCCCTGTTGAATAAATATGGCGCTAGGGTGTTTGAGTCATTTTTTGGATGGGAACGCCTACCTTGCATCTCATTGACGCAAGGCAGTTTCAAACATCCTTGAAATGATGCAAACTCCAAAGTTTTGACGCTAGACAGGTCTAGCATCAAAATATAAATAAGGAGTTAAGTTTGCGCCAGATTTGCGTAAAAAAATTATGCGAATCCAGCGCAAACCGAGTATAAAAGGGTCCCTTAGATGGATATCCGTGGAAAAAATGAGCCAACAAGTTGCTAATGGATCAAAAGCAGAGTTGATGTGGATTGGATGTTATATGCAAATTCTTGTTTTTTTATCTACATTTTCTATGCTGCAGTTAGGAAACTCTTAACTGTATGTTAAGACAAGGAAATATACTTTAGTTATACTTTCAAAATATCTACTTCAACAGGCTGGTGTTAACCTGACTTGAAATTAAAACTGAAGTTTGAAGCAATGGACCTATAAGCTGGCTTTCAGATGGTCTCATGGCTATGGTCAGATGCCACAGCTTTGGTAACCATACTACCATGGAATATGAGCTATACCAAAACATTTTAAAGGCTATCTCCTGAAGACTAATTGGAGGGGAAGTATACTGGTGCTATGACCTATACAAAATAAAGTGCTTTAAATGAAATGCGGATCTCAGGGAAGATGTCACTCTTTTTAATTATTTCAGACAGCTAGCACCACCAAAGCTCAGGACAAGAAAGGATAAACGATAAACGGACATAGTGCAAAAATGTACAAAATACATTTTTGTACAGAATAACATCTGTCCAGAATAGAAGAAGCATGGAATTTTGATAACTGTTAGATGCATACAAGGTTCAGGAGCATAATATATCAACCCAGAAAAATATTTGAGCATAGGACCTCATGTAGAAAGTCACTGATGTAGGTAGAAAAGAACTGTTTAAACATCTCAGATGTTGAGTAGTAGGGTCAAAAAGGACCTAAAAGCCAACACCTTTTCATTGGCCTTGTGATCAGAGGACCTTTCGAAAGGAAATTGAATCAAATAGAGGGTGACCAGAAGAGATATCAGACATGATTGAAGTCTTAGGAAATGCTCTTGTTAGGGAATGAGTAAATAAATTAATTACATTTCTGGAAGCCAACAATGGTAATTCCAACGTCTTTCCAGGAACCAACCAATCTATCCACAAAGGCTGACCTGTAAGCTCTCTTGAAGCCTGCTGCTAAAGACTTTAAAATAAGTCATGAAGCCTCCACTGAAATGCCTGAAACACATACTGCACTATTTGGTTAGCTAGACCAGAAATGCAAGCTGGCCCTGGAACATGAGCTTGTGAATCTTCGATTGATGGACATGCAAAATGCCCAGAAAAGTCTTAATGAAGAAGCACTATCACATATTCAAGAACAGCTATGCACTAGGCCTGAAAGTGCCCAAAGGCAGGTAACTTAGACCGAGTGTGTGTAAAAACAAATACCAAGGCATATGGTTCATAATGAAAGGCAAACATTAATCACCTTTCCGAGCTAACTGGTCCAACTGTTTGCTTGGTTAGAGTGTAAACCTATTCATTTCTAGAAAATCCCAAAGAGACTTGATAGAAAAATACATACAATGTTGCAGCAGATGCTGGAGTCCTATAAACACATTGAATGACCATCTGTCATCATGTTCAAGATGCCCATAAGGACATAAGGAACTCATGGAAAATGAAGCAGTTCACTAGTCAATAATTTCAAACATAATTTTTGGGAATGTCAGATTCTGGGATATGTTCCTTGTTTGACCCTGAGATAATGAGTCCTTCTTTTTTTCTGTTGGTCTTCCATTTCTGCAGCTTTCCTCGCCTTTTCCCTTTTCCTTTTCTGCCACTTCCGAAGCTCCTCTCCCTTCCCACCCCTGCTGCTGCTGCTGCTCCATCCCTGCAGCCCACCCCCTTTCAGCACCGCTTTTCTGCGCCCCAGCTGACCAGCCCTTCCCACCTTCCTTTTCTTCTTATTGGCGGCCACTCTGCGACCGTGCAGTGGGTGCACACAGCGAGCATGCTGCTGGCACACCAAAGGCAAGCCTGTCTGTGCCCATCCGTGCCTTGACTATGCCCATCACCACGGACCCTGGCCCACATGCCTTCCATCGCTATGATGCTGGCACGCTTTATGCCTTCAGCACCGTCCGATCTACCACCTGCCACCTTGAAGCGCCAAAGGACACTCAGGCCTGTTCACCTGCCACAACTGTACCTTCTCCTGCCTCCGCACACTGGATCCTCCAACCACATGCCTACATAGAACTGAAACCACCCACCTGAGCTGCATCCTTCTCAATAGTCACTCCCTAATCAAACGTGTGGTGTAGATCTGGGACCTGCTCGACTCCATCTCTCCAGATGTCACCTTCCTCATGGAAACCTGGATGATACCCACCTCAGCCCCGGACATCGCTACTGCCATTCCCGACAGCTACAAAATCATACACAAGGACTGCATCAACTGACCAGGGGAGGCATCACCATCTTTCACAGGAACACCCTCCGCCTCACTACTAGCTCGGATGACCACTCTCCTAGCATGGAGTACCTCCACTTCCAGACCCAGACCAACCTGAACACCACCCTCTGTGGCACCCTCATTTCAGAACCCCCGGACCTCGTCCCCCCTTCAGCAGATCCATAACCGACTTTATCACACACCACGCTCTCACCTCAACGGACAACATCCTCCTCAGCGACCTTAATTTCCATCTGGAAAACCTCAACAACCACAACACATCCTCCCTACTGGAGAACCTTGCCACACTGGGACTCAAGCAACTGGTGACTTTGCCAACCCACTGAGCAAGACACAACCTCAACCCCATCTTCTCTGCTAGCAATGACATCCTCATCACCCACACCTCTGAACTCTGAACTGCACTGGACTGATCACCACTGCATTCACTTCTCCTTCACCAAACACACTGAGCACCATTGCGCCCACTGCCGCCCACGAAGAATCTGGGACAAGGTCTCCGAAGATCAACTCACCACCCCGCCACCAAACATCACCGCAGGCTACCAACAATGCCAATACATCAGCAGGAAACCTCCACCAATGGATCTCCGACTGCACCAACATACTGGCCCCTCTCAGGAAACCCTCAGACAAGCAACCACCCAAGAAAGCCAGCTGCTTCTCCTCCAATAGTCCAAGTGCACCTGCAGATGGCTCGAGAGAAGATAAAGGGGCAAAAAGACCCCGGGTGACCATGCAGCCTTCAAAACCACACACCACCATCTCATCAGAACCACAAAGAAAATGGCGATTCAGGAATTAATCCACGCCAACGCACACAAAAGCAAAGAACTCTTCACCATGATCAAAGAATTCACCAAACACAGCACGAACTCGACAGACTTCTCCCCTTTCCAAGACCTTTGCGACAACTTCGCCACCTTCTTTCAGCACAGGATCTTAGACATCTACGACAGCTTCGCAACCCAAGACCTACCCACCCCACTCGCAACCTCCACACCCAAAGGCTCCTGTTCCCAGCTGACACTGCTCAGCTGGGACCTGGGATCTCTCCACTGATGACACCCAAAAGATCCTAAAAAGCATTCACTCCGGAGCCCCCTCAGACCCATGCCCACACCACATCTTGAACTTAGCTGTCACCTCCATCCCCCCCGAACAATGCCACACCATCAACTGCTCGTTCACGTCTGCCACCTTCACCAACTGTAGAAGAAACCTGCTGCTGACCGGACAGACCTGAAGAACTAAAGACCCATCTCATTGGTCCCCTCTCCAGCCAAGGTCATTGAGAAGGCCATCAACGCCCAGCTCACCAAATTCTTCTAAACCAACCACATTTTGGACCCCTCTCAATCAGGCTTCACAAGCAACCACGGCACCGAGATCACACTCCTTGCAGCAATAGACTACATCTACACTCTCCTCAACTGAGTCAAAACCACAAGCCTCATCCTCCTGGTCATCCACACCACCTTCAACACCATCTCCTACCACACCCATGCTACTAGACTCCACAATGCCAGCATCCGCGACAAAGCCTCAGAGTGGATCTGCTCATTCCTCACAGGCCAAACCCAGAGAGTCAGGCTCCCACCATTCTCCTTTAAACCAACAGAGATCAGCTGCAGAGTTCTTTAGGGCTCCTCTCTGAGCCTACCTTCTTCACATCTATATGGCCTGCTCACTAACATCATCAGAAAACACAGACTCAACATCGCCTCCTACGTTGACGACACCCAGCTGATCTTCTCCCTCACTGATGAGCCTACATCCACAAAAAACAACTTCCACCCTGCTTTAGGACCTCCACAAATTTAACTCTCTCATAGGTTAACATGGGGACTACCTTTAAATATGATTAAAGTGTAGATTCCCTTTGGGAGCGGATAGACGTGGAGTTTGGGGTCTCTGAGCTCACAATTTAATAATACATATTTTAGTAAAGCTGGTTTTGAGATTGTGTGTTTGAAAATGCCACTTTTAGAAAGTGGGCATTTTCTTGCTGAAACCATTTTGTGACTCTGCCTGTTTGTGGATTCCCTGTCTGGGTCAGTTTGACAGTTGGGCTGGTTGCACCTCTCTCTAGACAGTGACACAAAGGGAGCTGGGGTGTAGTCTGCATATCCTGATGGGTCATCTGTGCTAGGAGGGAGGAGAGGAGTGGTCACTTACACCTGAAAGCGCTGCACCTGCCCTCACACAATGCAGTCTCTAACCCCCTGGTGTGTGTCTGGGGCCTGGCCTGGGTAAGGCAGGATCTCACAAACAAGAGAGACTTTCCTTTGAAGTAAACCTACTTCAAAGGCCAAAATGTGTATAAGAAGAGCACCCCAACCCCTGAAAGATTAGATCACTTCTGGAAATCAAGAGGAACCTCTGCCCGCAGAAGAGCTGAAGAGCTGAGCAGAAGTGCTGCCCTGCTTGTGACTGTGCTTTTTGGAGCTATCCTGCAGTTGCTGCTTCTGCCTGTGCAAGGGGACAAAGTCTGGACTTTGTTGTGCATTCCTGCTTGTGAAGAAATCTCCAAGGGCTTGTTCTGAGCTTGCCTCCTGTTGTTGAAGTCTCAGGGCCATCAAAGACTTCTCCTGTCAGCACCTGGGCTCTGCTGAGACTCCTGCCCTGCCAAGTGGTGCCTTATCCTGTTCCTGGGGCCTTGAAAGGTGAAGCTTGCAGACCAAGACTGAAAATCCATGCACAAACTGCAGGTTGGGGAAATTTTCGACACACCTTCTGAGATGCGGCTGAGAAACGACACGCCGCCAGCTTTGCGGCTGAAATCTAAGCTCCACCTGCATCGCGGCTGGAAGATCGACGCACGTGGCTGCAGAAACGACGCGCAACACCCACTGACTGAGGCTGACAACGTCGCAACCCACATTGTGCAGTTTTTATGATACTGTGCGACAGGATTTTCGATGCAAACCTCACTGGGTGCAGAAAAACAGTGCAAAGCCTGCCCAGACTCAAGGTGCTTGTCAGGATTGATGCATCGCTCTCCTGCGGAGAGGAAAAACACTGTACGTCGACCCAACCGGAGGAGGAACAACACATGGTTTCGCTTGCGAGTGAGAAATCAAAGCATCGTCGGCCTTTTCTGAGGCAAATTCGCCCCTGTGGTGTTTTTTTGACGCAACCCAGGTACTTTTTCAAGCTAACAGAGTTAGCACTGTTTTCTAAAGGATTTAAGACTCTTTTTGCTTTTTAATTTATAACTTGACTTGTGTATGTTGGATTTTTGCTGTTTTGGTCTTGTTTTGTTTAGATAAATATTACCTATTTTTCTAAACCTGTTTTGTGTCATTTTATAGTGTTTTTACTGAGTTACTGTGTGTGTTGGTACAAAGATTTTACACCTAGACTCTGAAGGTAAGCCTGCCTGCTTGTGCTAAGCTATCAAGGGGGTGAGCGGGGGTTAACTGAAGGTGATTCTCCTTTACCCTGACTAGAGTGAGGGTCCTTGCTTGGACAGGGGGTAACCTGACTGCCAACCACAGACCCCATTTCTAACAAGACAGATAGGTAAAGCATTTAAAAATCACAAAACAGTAAATAAGTAAAACACAAAACACAATGAAAATCCAACACCAATTTATAAAAATAGATTGTATTTTTAATCTTTAAAATGATACAAAAACAACAGAAATCCAATAAAGGGAACCAGAGATATGAATTTTGTTAAGCTTAAGGCCCTCATTATGACTTTGGTGGTCTATACTCTAGACCTTTGAAGTCCCGCCAGCCACAAGACAGCCGGGGATGGCGGTCATCCCACTGCCATATTATGACTGCTGGCAGCTCTCTGCCAGAATTTGGGTGGAGAGATGCCAGCAGCCATACTGTTGGTCGGTGGTGCAGTGGCAGCTTCTCCGCTTGCACCGCCACATCACCACAGCACCGCCACGCCTACTAAGAGTTGGTAATAGGCGTGGCAGTGTTGTGGTGACAGAGCAGTGCCAGCGGAGCAGGCCCCAAGGATCCCATCCTCTCCCAGACGTCCACTATGTAAAGGTAAGTGCCCAACCGATAGGGGAAGTGGGGTGATGAGTGGTGTGTGCGTGCATGGGTATGTGTGTTTGTGTGAATGGAGGTGGGTGTGGTTTCTGTGCATGTATGTGTGCGATTGTGAGTGAGTGCGTGAATGGATACAGGGGTGGTGGGGGTGTGTGCGAGTGTATTTGTGTGTCTGCATGAGTGCGTAAATGCATGACTGCATTTGTGAGTGTGTGTTTGTGTGTGCGTGTTTGGTGTGTGCATGTTTGAATGGGGTGGGGGGTCTCTAGGGGTTGAGTGGGGACCGTGGCTGTGTGGGGGGGAGCTGGGGGAGTCACATATTGGCGACAGGAATGTAAATTCTTGTTGCCAGTATCTTTTCTGCCAGGGATTTCCTGGCAGTGTTGCCACCAGGGAATCCCTGGTGGAAAGGCGGCTCCAAATACCGTCGGTGGTCTATGGTGGACCGCCTGGGTGAAGGTGGTCTACCTTCGTCTCGGTGTTCCAACCGCCCTGGCGTGCAGGCAGTGAACTGGCTGCTTTGCAGCCTGTTGACCGCCATGGTCATAATCTGGCAATCCAGCACCACCACGCTGCCGGCAGTGTTACATCCACCACCAGTGTGGCGGAGCTGGACCACCAATGTTATAATGAGGGCCTAAATGTTTTCTAGCGCATAGAAACTAAAAGTGCCAATCTGGACATCTGGTTCCAATCGACCAGGGCAAAGTTAAAATTTGAGGCCAACCACGATGGAGCCCTGCTCAGCTACAGTAAGCAGGAAAACTCGGTCAAAGTTTTACCTTTGGAATTAGGCCCTCATTATGAATCTGGAGGTCCATGGACCGCCAGACTCACAGTGGCCGGCGGACCGCCATGGTAGTGGCAGTCCGCCTGCCCTATTATGGCCGTGGCAGAAATGCCACGGTGGAAACACCTTCACCGCCAGGCAGCCTGGCAGTGGCGGCATTTCAGATCCGACAGGGCAGCGCTGAAAGCAGTGCTGCCTTGCGGATCATGAGTCCCGTTCCACCAGCCTTTTCCTGGCAGTTTACACCGCCAGGGAAACATTGGCGGAATGGATGACTCAGGGCGCCCCCCCCGAATTACGGGCAGTGGAATGCATGATGGGTGCTGCTGAACCCGCCACACTGCCACATTGGTGCCGGCTCCATTTGGAGCTGGCGTCAATGTAAAGGCCCTGTTTCCCACTGGGCTGGTGGGCGAAAACACTGTTTTCACCCGCTGGCCCAGGCCGGTGGGGACTTTGCCGCACTGGAGGTCTTCCATCGACCGTCAGCGCAGTTGTCGGCAGGGTATCCCGCCATTATCATAATGACCCCCTTAGTCTTTTTCTTGAAGATTTTGTTGATTGACCTGGATGAAGTCACAAGTTGAATCCGACCTCCCTGGAGCCTTCTTTGGATATGCGTTGCAGGAGACCTCAGTCAAGGACTTTACTTTCAGACTTAGACAATTTCTCAGGATGGAAATCTCCATCTGGGACCAAGTTGAAATTGAAGCTGACCTAATGGAGCTCTCCTCGGATCCACTGCGCATGAAGCCTCGGTCAACTTTTTACGTTCTGGCTTAGAACATTTTTTGCGATTTTTCTCTCCAATGTCAGATGACCCTCCACAGCAAGTCAATTTCAAGTCGACTTTGTCAGATTGCTTTTTCACAAGCCCACGATGAATTCCTGGAAGTCTGGGACTCTGGAACTTCTCAGTGGGAAAAACTTGCAAGTCAGGCCAGGTCGCGGTTGAAGTAAGCCGGTTAGACTCACGACATCGGGTCGGTCCACTTATGGAGCTTTTTTTCAAAGTTGTTCCAAACTTCCAGAAGGTCTTTGAAGGTTCTTAACCCCTTCGCTGCCAGACCTTTTCCCCCTCCTGTGCCGAAACTTTTTTGGGCTATTTGGGGCAGTTCGCGCTTAGGTCCTCATAACCTTTTGTTCACATAAGCTACCCACGCCAAATTTGCGTCCTTTTTTTCCAACATCCTAGGGATTCTAGAGGTACCCAGACTTTGTGGGTTCCCCAGAAGGAGGCCAAGAAATTAGCCAAAATACAGTGAAGATTTAGTTTTTTATTAAAAAATGGGAAAAAGGGGATGCAGAAGAAGGCTTGTGGCTTTTTCCCTGAAAATGGCTTCAACAAAGGGTTTGCGGTACTAATACCACCAGCTTCCCAGCTTTCAGGAACAGGCAGACTTGAATCAGAAAACCCAATTTTTCAACACAGTTTTGCCATTTTACTGGGACATACCCCATTTTTACTATTTTTTGTGCTTTCAGCCTCCTTCCAGTCAGTGACAGAAATGGGCATGAAACCAATGCTGGATCCCAGAAACCGAAACATTTATGAAAAGTAGACTAAATTCTGAATGCAGAAAGGGGTAATTTGTGTAGATCCTACAAGGGTTTCCTACAGAAAATAAGAACTGAAAAAAACAAATATTGAAATTGTGGTGAGAAAATCTGCAATTTTTCTCTACGTTTTACTCTGTAACTTTTTCCTGCAATGTCAGATTTTTTAAAGCAATATACCGTTACGTCTGCTGGACTCTTCTGGTTGCAGGGATATATAGGGATTGTAGGTTCATCAAGAACTCTAGGTACCCAGAGCCAATAAATGACCTGCACCCTGCCCTGGGTTTTCATTCTATACCTGGTACACAGCAATTAATTTGCTGAAATATAAAGAGTAAAAAATAGCTATCAAGAAAACCTTTGAATTTCCAAAATGGGCACAAGATAAGGTGTTGAGGAGCAGTGGTTATTTGCACATCTCTGAATTTCGGGGTGACTATACTAGCATGTGAATTACAGGGCATTTTTCAAATAGACGTCTTTTTTACACACTCTCTTATATTTGGAAGGAAAAAATTTAGAGAAAGACAAGGGGCAATAGCACTTGTTTTGCTATTCTATGTTCCCCCAAGTCTCCCGATATAAATGATACCTCACTTGTGTGGGTAGGCCTAGCGCCCACGAAGGGAAATGGCCCAAAACACAACGTGGACACATCCCATTTTTTTTACAGAAAACAGAGGTGTTTTTTGCAAAGTGCCTACCTGTAGATTTTGGCCCCTAGCTCAGTCGGCACCTAGGGAAACCTACCAAACCTGTGCATTTTTTAAAACTAGAGACCTAGGGGAATCCAAGATGGGGTGACTTGTGGGGCTCTGACCAGGTTCTGTTACCCAGAATCCTTTGCAAACCTCAAAATGTGGCTAAAAAAACAAATTTTCCTCATATTTCGGTGACAGAAAGTTCTGGAATCTGAGAGGAGCCACAAATTTCCTTCCACCCAGCGTTCCGCCAAGTCTCCCGATAAAAATGGTACCTCTTTTGTGTGGGTAGGCCTAGCGCCCACAAAAGGAAATGGCCCAAAACACAACATGGACACATCACATTTTTTCACAGAAAACAATGCCTACCTGTGGATTTTGGCCTCTAGCTCAGCCGGCACTGGGGAAACCTAGCAACCCAGCACATTTCTGAAAACTAGACACCTAGGGGAATCCAAGATGGGGTGACTTGTGGGGCTCTGACCAGGTTCTGTTACCCAGAGTCCTTTGCAAACCTCAACATTTGGCCAAAAAAACACTTTTTCCTCTCATTTCGGTGACAGAAAGTTCTGGAATCTGAGAGGAGCCACAAATATCCTTCCACCCAGCGTTCCCCCAAGTCTCCCGATAAAAATGGTACCTCACTTGTGTGGGTGGGCCTAGCGCCCACGAAAGGAAATGGCCCAAAACACAACGTGGACACATCAAATTTTTTCACAGAAAACAGAGGTGTTTTTTGCAAAGTGCCTAACTGTGGATTTTGGCCTCTAGCTCAGCCGGCCCCAGGAGGGGGCAGAAATGGCCTATAATAAATTTGCCCCCCACCCCCCTGGGGAATGACCCTTGCCTACGGGGTCGCTCCCATTGCGTGACGGAGCAAAAAAAAAGATCCCCAGTGCCTAGTGGTTTCTGCCCCCCTTGGGGGAAGATTCACCTAAACTCTGCTGATTTGCCTCCAAGTGGGGCAGAAATGGTCTAAATACAATTTGCCCTTCCTGGGGAGCGACCCTTGCCTAAGGGGTCGCTCCCCATCTCTAAAAACACAAACAAACAAAAAAAAACACCAAAAAAGATTAGCCCTGGCGCCTAGAGGTTTCTGCCCCCCTGGGGGCAGATCGCCTAATAACAATAGGCCGATCTGCCAGGGGGGGCAGAAACGGCCTAAAATAAATTTGCTACCCCCCACCCCTCCACCCCCGGGGAGCGGCCCTTGCCTACGGGGTCGCTCCCCTTGCGTGACGGCGCAAAAAAAAGATCCCTGGTACCTAGTGGTTTCTGCCCCCCTTGGGAGCAGATTGACCTAAAATCGGCCGATCTGCCCCCAAAGCGGGCAGAAAAGGCCTAAATACAATTTGCCCCTCCAGAGGAGCGACCCTTGCCTAAGGGGTCACTCCCCATCTCTTAAAAAAAAAAAAAATCTGTAAAACAACAACAACAAAAATCCCTGGTACCTAGTGGTTTCTGCCCCCCTTGGAGGCAGAGCGGCCTAATTAAAATAGGCTGATCTTCCCCCACTGGGGGGCAGAAATGGCCTAAAATAAATTTGCCCCCCAGGGGAACGACCCTTGCCTAAGGGGTCACTCCCCTTACGTGAAATTCACAAAAAAAAAAAAAAACTCCCTGGTGTCTAGTGGTTTCTGTCCCTCTTGGGGGCAGATTGGTCTCATAAAAATAGGCCAATCTGCCCCCAAGGGGGGCAGAAATGGCCTAAATATAATTTGCCCCCTATGGGAGCGACACTTGCCTAAGGGGTCGCTCCCCACCTCTAAAACAAAAAACAATCCTTGGTGCCTAGAGGTTTCTGCCCCCCCTGGGGGCAGATCGGCCTAAAAATAGGCTGATCTGCCCCCAGGGGGGGCAGAAAAGGCCTTAAAAAAAATGCCCACCCTGGGAGCGAATCTTGCCCAAGGGGTCGCACCCTTATGTTAATTTCATTTTTTAAAAGACATTCCTGGTGTCTAGTGGGGGTTTTGACAGCCGGATTGCTTTCAATCCGGCTGCCAAAACGCAGAGAGAGACTTCAAAGGGAAGGAAATAACTTTCCTTCCCTTTGAAGCCTCTCTCGGCCTCCCCACGTGATCGGAAGAGAAATGCAAAGCATTTCTCTTCCGATCACGCTGGAAGCTGAGCTTCCCGCGTAATGAGGGAGGCTCTGTGACAATCAGCGCGCACTCACGCGCTGACGTCACAGGGGGGGAGGGTGGTGGAAGGGGGTGGAAGGGTGAAGGGCTTCCCCTTCCATCCCTGATTTGGGGGTGGGGGTGGGGGGGAACCCCACAGAGGGAGCGCTAGAACTCCCTCTGGGCTGTGTGCCCAGGACATAATGGTTACGTCCTGGGCACAGCAGCACTGTGCCGCAGGACGTAACCATTACGTCCGCGGCACAGAAGGGGTTAAGGAGTGCACAACTTACCCCAAGGTTCCAGAAGCTCTGAGCTGCTCCTTGGGGGTTAGGACTTCAACTCCCAGAACGCACTTGGTTCAAATCCAAAAATGGTCACTGGTTAGTTTCTTCAGGGTTTGATGCAGGGGACTCTAGTCAGCTACTGTCCACCTTTTAGCAAATAGGGAGTTCCTTCTTGAAGCAGTAGAAGCCAGGCAAAGTCATTTTATTTGCCACTACTCTCAAAACTCAATCCCAGGGAGCAACATTCCTCCAAAATCCAAGATGGCAAAAATTCAAACGTAGAGTTTACATCTGGCTGATCCCAACCAGTGCTTTGGCTATGTTTCCCTTAACTCACCCCTTCCTTAATCTAATCAGGGGGAATCTGTCTGTCTGGGTTTGCAGGAAATGGGGGAGGTACAGTGGCTGTTCCAACTGTCCTTCCCTCCTTTGAAGACAAGTTTAGCTGATCTCCGCCCATCCTGTTCTACCATATGCTGAGGCAGATCTCCTCTCACCAGATGCTTCCTTTGTTTCAGCCCAGGCCACTTCACACCTCATCAAGGAAGCCTGGCTCCGGCTGCCAGATGCTGACCAATCAGAGAAGGGCACTACAGGGCTGAAGTTGGCACCTTTTAGTTAGAGTTCTAAAAGTTTTTCTAGGTACAAGTGATATGAAATTCAACAGTGGCAAGTTGTTGTATTTATTGTAAATTTATTTTAATGTGATACTAAACATGCCATATTTAGATCCTTCCAATGGAAAAGTAGACTTTTTTTTTTTTTTTTTTAAATAGTCTCTCCGTGTTAGCTGATGGAACCCATTCACTACTATGAGGAAAAACACATTTAGTTATTTTTCCCTCACCAGGGTTTATAAAACATCTTTTATAAAGTCCCTACTTATAGGTACACTGCACCCAATCCTGTGGGCACTTGGGGCATACCTTAGGGGGGACTAATTTGTAAAACAAACGTAACTTAGGACTTTGGAAGTATTTTTAATTCCAAAGTCGAATTTGAAGGTAACTTTAACTTAAAAGCAACCAGCAAGACAGGCCTTCCTTTAAAATGACCCTGGGCACCACAGCAGTGCACCTATGGGTGTACTACCTATGCTGGGGTCCCTAAACCTACAAGCCCTACCATATACTTGGGACTTATAGGTAAGTTGGTACAGCCAATTACAATTAGCCTATTTTGCATATCCATTTTAATCAGAGCACAGACCCTGGGACTGTTTAGCAGTGACCAGGGCACCATCAGAGTCAGAAACCCACCAATTATAAGTGAAAAATGGGGGAAAAAAGTTAGGGCAGTGGTTCCCAACCTGTGGTCCGGGGACCCCTGGGGGTCCGCGAAGCCTTCTCAGGGGGTCCGCGAGAGCCTAGAAAATTAAAAATTATTACCAAATATTGACAAATTAGGTCCCCAGCCTCCAGTAATGACTCAGGCGGGGGTCCCCGGATTCCCATTATGATTCCGTGGGGGTCCCTGGGTTCCATTAATGTTAAAGTGGGGGTCCACAGAAACCAAAAGGTTGGGAACCACTGAGTTAGGGGGCTTCTGCAATCAGCCCAGTTTTCTCACAATGCTCACATAAATTGTGTAATTTGCACGCTTCATGTTGCAAAAATTATGTGTAAATTCAGAAATAATGCCAACACGAAATTATGCACACTTTTGTGCTACAGAGGACTGGTTTAGGAAGAAAATATCTTTTTGGGAACAAGTTGAAGCCGATAATGTGATGTGAGAGCTCTTTTCTCCATGAAGCAATTACCTTGCTTTGAACTCATATGACTTTTGAATGCAAGGTATACCCTCGGATTCACTTTTTACACAAAAATATGTGTATATTCACATCATTTTGATGATATTGGTGGAAAAATATCCAATTTTCACTCTATCAATTCTAACCCTTCTCCTTTCACTCAACATGAGATATCTTAATCTCCTTCAAATGAACTGAGTGTTCAGCGATCTTTCATGTGGGAGTTGGGGCAGTAGAGCTATTAATTCTCCCAGCCCGGCCGATCAAAACACAAATCTCATAAAGACTTATTCATAGAAATATGCCACATTAAAAAATATGTGAAGCAAGCCAGATATGTCCTATTGGACTTCATTTTGGGATTCCAGGCACAATTTCTATCATATTGCAATCTGAAATTACAATAACACATAATTGAGATATATAATGCATAGTAAGCATTACCACGTCCCACTGCATAAAAATGTGAAATTGTGGTCCCTCTTGGTCTCCAATCAAATAATAATAATTTTAGTGAGGGTTCTGTCAGCCACACCACTACCTGTGCTCAGATGCCGGGCGATTTAGGGAACTGTCTTGCTTAGCCTGCACATCACATGTGCACATGCATGTGTACATTTGCACCCTTTTCTGAGCACGTTACCCCAGCAAAATAGCAGCTGACTTTATTTGAAATCTTTGTCACTGAAGACATTAGCTCTAAGCTGTTTTACCAAGAGCATTTCAGTAGGAGGGATTTCATTAGGGAGATGCACACTACAGTAGAGCGCAGAGATTAGAGGCCCCTTAGGCGCTCCCCCTTGCCGCTTCCCCTGCCGCTGCATCCCTGCGTCCCGCCCCCTTGCGCCCCCATTCGCCGCTCCCTCCCGCCTCCCAGCTGCTCCCCCCACCCCCCTCCCTTCTTAATGGCTGGCGCTGCGCGTCGCGGGTGAGCGACCTCTGACCTGTTTTTGGTCTAGAGCTCGCCCCCCACGTCCGCAGCACCACCTTGCTGTCTCGTGCCCCTGACCCCCACCCACGCTGCTGCTAGCATGTTCGAGGCCCTCCTCCACCCGCAGACATCCTCCTGCGCCTCATCCCTGGTGTCTAGTGGGCTCTGGTAAGCTTTGCTAGATCCATGTTCTATCTGCCGCTTTTCGCCGTATCTGTAAGTGTTTTTCTACTTTTCAGCGCCTTGCCTCCTTGCGCTCTTGCCCCCATTTGTGCCCTTCTGATTGCTGTATTCCGATTGTATTTTGTGCCATTTACCGTATTTTGTGACTGTTTTTGACTTGTGCCTTATTTTTGTCATTTTGTGCCTTGTTTAACCTGGTTTTCGCCCCTTAGGCGTTCCCCCTTGCTGCTTCCCCTGCCTCCCTGCGGCCCCGCCCCCCTCGCACCCCCCTTCGCCGCTCCCTCCCGCCTCCCAGCTGCTCCTCCCTCCCCCCTCCCTTCTTAATGGCTGGAGCTGCGCGTCGCGGGTGAGCGACCTCTGACCTGTTTTTGGTCTAGAGCTCGCCCCCCACGTCCGCAGCACCACCTTGCTGTCTCGTGCCCCTGACCCCCGCCCACGCTGCTGCTAGCATGTTCGAGGCCCTCCTCCACCCGCAGGCATCCTCCTGCGCCTCATCCCTGGTGTCTAGTGGGCTCTGGTAAGCTTCGCTAGACCTGTGTGCTATCTGCTGCTTTTCGCCGTATCTGTAAGTGTTTTTCTACTTTTCAGCGCCTTGCCTCCTTGCGCTCTTGCCCCCATTTGTGCCCCTTCTGATTGCTGTATTCTGATTGTATTTTGTGCCATTTACCGTATTTTGTGAATGTTTTTGACTTGTGCCTTATTTTTGTCATTTTGTGCCTTGTTTAACCTGGTTTTCGCCCCTTAGGCGTTCCCCCTTGCCGCTTCCCCTGCCTCCCTGCGGCCCGCCCCCCTCGCGCCCCCTTTCGCCGCTCCCTCCCGCCTCCCAGCTGCTCCTCCCTCCCCCCTCCCTTCTTAATGGCTGGAGCTGCGCGTCGCGGGTGAGCGACCTCTGACCTGTTTTTGGTCTAGAGCTCGCCCCCCACGTCCGCAGCACCACCTTGCTGTCTCGTGCCCCTGACCCCCGCCCACGCTGCTGCTAGCATGTTCGAGGCCCTCCTCCACCCCCAGGCATCCTCCTGCGCCTCATCCCTGGTGTCTAGTGGGCTCTGGTAAGCTTCGCTAGACCTGTGTGCTATCTGCCGCTTTTCGCCATATCTGTAAGTGTTTTTCTACTTTTCAGCGCCTTGCCTCCTTGCGCTCTTGCCCCCATTTGTGCCCCTTCTGATTGCTGTATTCTGATTGTATTTTGTGCCATTTACCGTATTTTGTGAATGTTTTTGACTTGTGCCTTATTTTTGTCATTTTGTGCCTTGTTTAACCTGGTTTTCGCCCCTTAGGCGCTCCCCCTTGCCGCTTCCCCTGCCGCTGCCTCCCTGCGGCCCCGCCCCCCTCGCACCCCCATTCGCCGCTCCCTCCCGCCTTCCGCCTCCCAGCTGCTCCTCCCTCCCCCCTCCTTTCTTAATGGCTGGCGCTGCGCGTCCGCGCAGCGAGTGCGCCGCTGGTACGCCAGAGGCAAGCCCGTCTGCGCCCGTCCGTGCCTGTACCGCGCTCAGCGCCACCCCCCCTGGCCCGCACGCCCCCGCACCACCAGCCTTCGCTACTCGCCAGCGAACTCCTCGCCCTTAACCCTGGCTCCTCCACAGCCTGCTTCCAGGCCACTCCGAAGCACACCAAAGGACCCTTCTCCTGCCGCACCTGCAACTTCACCTGTAACAGAACAAGGAAGCCTGCAACAACCATCACCAACCACCTCCACTGCAGCCTCATCAACACACGCTCTGCACGAAAGCACGCCATCGAGCTCTGGGACCTGCTCGACACCACTGCCCCAGACGTAGCCTTCCTGACCGAAACCTGGTGGAACGACTCCTCGGCCCCTGACATCGCCATCGCCATCCCTGACGGCTACAAGATCACCAGAAGAGATTGCACCAACGGAATCAGTGGAGGAATAGCCATCGCCCACAAATCCACCCTCAAGATCCACACCCACACGGACGACACCCTCAAGACAGCTGAACACCTTCACTTCCAGATCCACACGGACCCCAACACTACCCTCAGAGGAACTCTCATATACCGACCTCCAGGACCAAGAGCCCCCTTCAGTGACACCATTTCCGACCTCGCAAGCACCCACGCCCTCGCCTCAATGGACTACATCCTCCTTGGAGACCTCAACTTCCACCTGGAGAACAACAACGACGCCAACACCGCATCACTGACCACCAACCTCTCCAACCACGGACTCAGACAACTGGTCAACACACCCACCCACATCGCCGGTCACACCCTAGACCCACTCTTCACTGCAAGCAACCACATCTCCTTCAGCCACACCACCGAACTCCACTGGACCGACCACCGCTGCGTCCACTTCACATTCAAGAAAAACACCGAACACCACCGCACCCCACTACCACCGCACCGCCGCTGGGGCAAAGTCACCGAGGACCAACTAACCAGCACCCTCGCCAAGAACCCACCGACCGACCCTACAGACGCGGACTCCGCCGCCATCAACCTCCAACAGTGGATCCTCAACTGCGCCAACACCCTCGCACCACTCAAGAGGCCCACCGTCAACCAAGAAAAGAAAAAAGCAGCCTGGTTCACAGACGGTCTGATCACCTCCAAACGCACCTGCCAGAAACTTAAGAAAAAATGGCTTCTCGAGCGCACTCCCGACAGCCTGGCGAACCCACAAGGAAGCCACCCGCAAGCACCACCAACTTATCCGACTCGCCAAACGCTCCCACTTCACAGAACGCCTAAACAACAATGCACACGACAGCAAGGAGCTCTTCTGCATCGTGAAGGAGCTCTCCAACCCCAGTGCCAACGTCAACGACGTCCCACCATCCCAGAAACTCTGCGACGCACTCTCCACCTTCTTTTACCAGAAAATCGCCGCCATCCACGACAGCCTCAACACCACACCTCCGCCAGACCCCACCCCTGACAACTCCTCCTACGCCGACCGCCTCACCACCTGGACCCACGTAGATGACGCCGAAACCCGAAAGACCATGAACTCCATCCACTCAGGATCCCCCTCAGACCCCTGCCCTCACCACGTCTACAACAAAGCCAACTCCACCATCGCCCCCCAACTTCGTAAGATCATCAACCTATCCTTCGATACTGCGACCTTTCCGGACAGCTGGAAGCACGCCGATATCCAAGCCCTCCTCAAGAAACCCAAGGCTGACCTCAACGACCTCAAAAACTTCTGCCCGATCTCCCTCCTCCCCTTCCCAGCGAAGGTCATTGAGAAGATCGTCAACGCCCAGCTCACCCACTACCTTGAAGACAACTCCATCCTAGACCCCTCCCAATCCGGATTCAGACGCAATCACAGCACTGAGACTGCACTCCTCGCCGCCACAGATGACATCAGACAGCAAATGGACAACGGCGAAACTTCAGCCCTCATCCTCCTAGACCTATCGGCTGCCTTCGATACGGTCTGCCACCGCACCCTACTAACTCGTCTCCACGAAGCCGGAATACTAGACAAAGCCCTCAATTGGATCTCCTCTTTCCTCTCCGGCAGAACCCAGAGAGTCCGACTTTCACCCTTCCGCTCCGAAGCCACCAACCTCATCTGCGGCGTCCCCAAAGGCTCCTCGCTAAGCCCAACGCTGTTCAACGTCTACATGGCACCCCTTGCACAACTGGCCCGTCAGCACAACCTCAGCATCCTCTCCTACGCCGACGACACCCAGCTCATCCTCTCCCTTACTAAATCCACACACCGCCAAAGCCAACCTCCACGAAGGATTGAAATCCATCGCCGAGTGGATGAGAAACAGCCGCCTGAAATTAAACTCCGATAAAACGGAAGTCCTCATCCTCGGACGCTCCCTCTCGGCCTGGGACGACTCCTGGTGGGCCACCATGCTGGGACCCCCACCTACTCCAGCCAACCACGCACGCAACCTCGGCTTCATCCTCGACTCCGCCCTCACCATGTCCAAACAGGTCAACGCAGTCTCCTCCTCCTGCTTCAACACCCTCCGCATGCTCCGTAGAATCTACAAGTGGATCCCGACAGAAACCAGAAAAACGGTGACCCAGGCCCCCGTCAGTAGCAGACTTGACTACGGCAACGCACTCTACACAGGCATCCCAGCAAAAGACATCCAACGACTCCAACGCATCCAGAACGCATCAGCCCGCCTGATCCTCGACATACCCCGCCGATGCCACATCTCCCACCACCTGAAGGACCTCCACTGGCTCCCTGTGGACAAGAGGATCACCTTTAAACTTCTAACCCACGCGCACAAAGCACTACACAACGCCGGACCCGCCTAGCTGAACAACAGACTCAACTTCTACGTCCCCTCCCGCCAACTCCGCTCTGCCAACCTCTCCCTCGCCATCGTTCCCCGAATCCAACGCAAGACCTCCGGCGGCAGATCTTTCTCCTACCTCACCGCCAAGACCTGGAACTCCCTCCCGACCTCCCTGCGCCACACCCAGGACCTCCTCACCTTCAGGAGACTCCTCAAGACCTGGCTCTTCGACCGATAGCAGCTGCCCCCCCCCCCTCAGCACCTTGAAACCCTAACGGGTACATAGCGCGCTTTATAAATTTAATGATTGATTGATTGATTGAAAAAGTGAAGAATATGAGATTTCACAGGTGTTTAATTTGAGCCGGTAGTTTCCCGTACTTGGCATCTGCACTTAATCCACAACAACGGCACTAATGACATTGCACCACATCGTGGCACTGTATGTCTCATTTTCAGATGATCACGGCAACAGTTTTAATAATTCAATATACATTGAAAATGATAATTCAGACTATTTCACACCATTCTTATAGCTTTGGGTGTCCTGGTGGCCTTGAATAGTCTGAAATTTTACACTTGGAGGAGCGCTGTTGTTGGTAGTTAAACTGATGCACTTATTGACAGCCCTGACAAGTGCAAAGGGTGGTACAGTCTGCAGTGGCCTTGTATGAAGAACCCACATACTTTGTTTACAGATTAAAAAGGGAGGTAGAGGCTGTAGTGGCCTCAAATGCAGAGCCTAGGCACTATTTTATTTTTACAAAATAAGCACTGGCTTAGATTCCGACTTGGTGAAGAATTTGTAACTTTAAGCAGACGCTGTTTTTGATGTGCCAAAATTCCTAAGTATTGTCCATGCAATTCAAGTATGGAAAAGTCTGAAAAGAATCTGAAAGAAAGATTGTGAATACCAAAATCGATAGAAATCGAAGTACAGAGATATGTGTCATCAATTTCAGACTAAGGGAACCTGATCCTAAGTCTCTATAGTTACATTTGTCAGTTTCAATGATGTAATCACCATAACTCCCTGTGGAAAACTTTCAAATTCTGAAACGCATCAGGTACAACCACAGGCTTCTCCCAGCTCCAATAACATCACCCATGCTAAATACACAGCTCTAAATCTATGAGACATATTTACAAGCCTCTAGCGCCAGCTTGTGCCGTCCGAGCGCCATTTTTTTTTAATGCTAGGGCAGTGTTAAAGAGACCTTTCTCCTGTGCTGTATTTACAAAGTGCCGCAGTGCTTGCAGGAAGGCCCAAATAAATGGCACAGTGAAATTTACAACATTTCACTGTGCCATTTTTTCCATCATTTTTAACGTCTGCTCAGAACAGGCGTTAAAATTACACACCCATTTTACTCAATGGGCCTCTGGATGTTCTGCTGCACTAGCATCAACATTTTTAACCTTAGTGCAGCACAGCTTCACAATAGCATCAGAAATGTTGACGCTATTGTCCTAACAACCACCATGGTGCACCATATTGTAATTACAGCGCAACCATGGTGTCGTTAGGTGGGGCAGGAGTGACACAAGCACTTTCTTGTAAATTTATATTTTATAATTATTAACCTCTTCTTACATGGAAACATTTTGACAGTTCTAAATAAGAATAACACTGGGGGCAGGTTAGAAATATATTCTGCATTTTCCCACTGCAGTGAATATTAGAATATAATAATAATGAGAGCTCAATGGATCTTTTACACAAGTGACATGAATTACCCGCTCTGAGAAAGGAATTGGTAGGGAATAATTATGTGGATATGTTCATTAGAGAGTAGTTGAAAACTAAGAGCTAAGGCCACCAGGTCAAGTGCTTCAATCTACCTCATGGTACTGTCTCCTCTGCAAAGCCCATAAGCATATTATGACAATTGAATCTCGGTGTTTGAACGTTAGTTAATTCATTTCAATTGCTGAACTGCTAAATTGAATCATATAACGTGCCAGCAGTAATTTTAAGGCACAGCAATATTTCGCTGCTCTCCTAGTTTCAGACAGGTATTGCTGTTACACTCTAATCTACAGTCTCCTCGCTGAAATCCAATCGAGGTTTTGCATTTAAGACTTTTCCAATCTGCTTGCAAGGTTCATTTCGATTTCACTATTTATTGACAGAATGCTTTATCCCTCCTTTCAAGTAATTGACAGGCAAGCCTTATTCCTTGCACTAAGGTTTGTACAAATTCCCAATAAATTTGAAAAAAATATAATTAACATGTCAGGCTATGAGCCAAATTTACAAGGCCCTAGGACCGCCTGAGGCGCTGTGCAATGTACCACATTTACAAGGAAGTGCTAAGCCAT
The DNA here is from genome assembly GCF_031143425.1 of Pleurodeles waltl. Classification (NCBI taxonomy): domain Eukaryota; kingdom Metazoa; phylum Chordata; class Amphibia; order Caudata; family Salamandridae; genus Pleurodeles; species Pleurodeles waltl. The sequence continues at coordinate 848,031,711 of NC_090436.1, forward strand.
TTTTTGTGGCTTAATGCCACCTAGTAAATATGGTCCCCTCTGATGCAGTTTTCTGTGTCCGAGGGGTGTGCAATGGGTGTTGCTGTGGGTGTTTCACCGCAACACCCATTGCTTTTGATTCTGCCCCAGATTTACAAGAATGCGTAAATCTGTGGCAGCGGCAAAACCTAACGCCATCCCAGGGGTGACGTTAGCATGGTGTAACAAGGAGGAATACTTTTTATTCCTCCTCGTTTTTTGCTTTTTTCATGTGTGCTGCATTCTGAAGCATACATAGAAAGAGCAAAAGGCCATGAATGACCTTCCTGCACGTAAACAGTCATTCAAAATTGACGATTTGGTACTTCTATGTGTACTTCACAATGCAGCACACATAAAAGTGCCAAATCGCCATTGTAGATTGCTTATGTGCAGGAATGTGTCCCTTCCTGCACATAAAAAATCAGTCCCCTCAATGCAGAGTCACTTGTACTATGGTGCATGGATGCCTGTGTTGGCAGCTAAATTTAGCACCGACGCAGGGGGAAACACAGGGGCACACCGCTTTTGAATAAATATGGCGTATGCCTGTGTTTCTAAAGTGATGCAGCGTGGCGCTGGAAATTTTGGTGCAGCGCTGCGTCACTTTTGAGTAAATCTGGCCCTATGTTCCTAATATTCACCGGCACCTGTATTATAGGAGTGTTCATCTAAGTAGAATCATTGTGCGTTTTGATGGGTTGTCAAAGTAAAATATGGATTGTGAGAGTGTCCCTGCACAACTATAAGCATACGAGTGTGTGCACAGGTGCGTGTTTGTGTCTGTGGGTGTGTGTAACTGCATAAACCAGAAAGTGTGAAGAACCATGTAAAGTTCACTCACTAATGCCACAGCTACGTTTTTTTTGCATTTGGTGACCTACGTGGAAAACAATGTGGGTAGCACAAAGGAACACAGGAAGCCGACTGCTCGGAATCATGTACAGAAATCCTGCTCGGCATTTTGTCACCGTATATTCCTGCCCTTCTGTATACAGGAAATCATAAAACGTCTCTAACCCATGATAATGTGACTATGTGGTATATATTAAAATTGTTTTTGCAGATTATTTTAATGATTTGTTATTAGTCTATCTGCTTATTCAAAATGTTCTATGGGCACCACCACCTTCCAGTGGGTATTGATATTATCAGCATATTACCCTTTGAGGAGCAGCATAGGATATACTTTATTTCACTGGTCTTGGCGAAACACGCAGCTTCTTGTTTTTAACTATAGGTAGGTTCGGGAAAAGATTATTTCATTCAGAAGCCATAATTTATTTTCTTCTTTTTTTCTGATCAGAGGTAATAACGATTTTCAATCCCGGGAAGCGAGCCAGTAATTACTGACAAGATTAATGATCAGTTAAGCAAAATAGTTTTGTGCTTTGTTTCTGGGTGCAGCTTTTTGAAATACATTTGACACCCACATTTACTGATCTCATGAATCCTTCACGTTTTATGTTTTAATCTTATTTATTTCACACTATACCTTTTTATGCAAAACAAGCAAATGTAAACACATATACAAACAATTTAATAGATTACAAGGAAATATATTTCTGTCCCTTCATTTAAAATCGCTCCTTTCTTATGAACTCACTCTATCCATAATTTCTTTGAAAGCGTTAAAAAACATTCCAGATTTGTAGTATAGGACAATAACTTTGCAATTCATGATATATGATATCATTTTTTGGACCCCCTGTATCTTCCTGAAGGTTGAGAGTAACAGTAGTCTGAGCTGTTCTTTCCTCACTTTGCAGACTAGAATCCCCAAGGTCAGAAAACGATGAGGTGCTTACCACAATAGGCATTTTACAGCACGTTTAAGTAATTCTTTTCACCCCCTCCAACCAACTTTTAGGGCTAGTTGTTATGTGGTATTTGCATTTTCTGCATATTTGCCCCATTATGTTTAATACATTTTATTTGAGTGCACATTTCCCATTTATAAACGGGTATTTCATTTGGTACTGCTTGCATATGTATGCTTTATAATAGTTTTATAATGTAACGATTATAGTTCATATACCTATGCAGAGGATTTACACAGCTTTTTGAAATTAGGAGAAAGTGCAATATGATTAAAATGTTAATTCTGGCATTTGACATCATTAGATGTGAGGCCTTCCCTTTTCAAAGCTATCAGAAAAGTGTCTTCAAGCTAGGTACCGACAAGTACAAAGCAGAGAGGAACCATATACTTTCTGTGAAGCTTGATTCAAGCAAGCAGAACCTGTAAACACCTTTCGTGAAGGACACAGGCAGGCATCTATTAGCTAGCCTGGACTTATTGGTTTGCTGGGGATAGTCCACCACATGTACTCTTTCTGATAAATTGGCATTGAGCATGTACTTTCGCCAGAGGGTCTACAAAAACTAATATAGGCTCGTATTTGTATGAAAACTTTAAAAAAGTATCATTAGCACCTGGCTGTGGGACAGGTCTTGGAGTAATCTTGAGTGGCACACACAAGACTACTAATATTACTGAAAGCAAAGATGTCCATTGTAATATTGCTTTCATTCCTCAGTTTAGACAGGAACTCCCTTTCTGCAGCGGCTTTGTCAGCTGCTTGACCAACATAAATTGTATTGGCCATTTCAATTTTAGTTTTGAATCATATTTTGAATCTGTTTTACAATGGAAGCACAACCACTTGTGATAGGAGTTAATGGGAGGGCACCATTAACCCAACACTTTATGGGAAGAGGTTTTCCTGAGGCGGGAGGTGAAGTAAATATTGTAGTAAACGCAGATGCTTTATATTCCTTTTAAATATTTTACTCAGGGGTGTAGTGTGAGCTGTAGATCTGCATACTGTGCAGTTCAACACATGAAGCTGCTCTTATATCTTCAGTGTATGAATGCTATCATTACTTTGAAATCCCTTTAGGATTTCTAGTATACCAAGACTTGTTTGGTGAACATTGTAGTCAAAATTGTCGAAATGGTTGTTTTAGGTAATTCAGGGACTGCTTGGCACATGTAGGCTGTTTATACTCTGCATCCAAATTTAGCTAATTTGAATGTTCCGGAATGATGAGACTTATTAAATCAATTAATGGCTGTAGATAGGTTAAATGCATTATTTTTCCAGTTAGTTAAGTTGTAACATTCTGTTTACACATTCTTGCAACCGATTTCCCCACCAAAGAGGCTGATCGAACCATGATCTTGGTTTCCTTTCACTCTGCCCCACCCCCAACAAGGTGGCTGTATATAAATGTTTTCAACAATATAATCTGTAGACTATTGGGACCGGGACACTCTTTCCAGGTCCTCCAGAAACAAATGCATCCTACAAAGTGGGTACCTAGTCCACGTGATTATAAACATGACCATGGACATGGGAATGTAATGCATGGCAAGTTACCTTATTACATTAAATATGGTGCAACGTCAAAATAGGAATAGCTAAACAATTCATGTTTGGTGTCTCTGGAATGTAATGAAAAACCCTCTTTTATAGTAATGCCAGATTTGTGGTTATAATTATGAAAATGCCACTTTTAGGAAGTTTTCTTCTTTCTGCCTTAGCCAAATAGAACCTACAGCTTGTCTATGGCTTTGTGTATTACTCCTAGACAGCCACACATATTAGAAAGCTTAAGTGTGCTTGGATAAGCCATCACTAGTAGGATGGGAGGGCAGAGCTGGGCACAGCCTTACCTATGCTTGAATAGGCTGTTTACCGTCTCCACAAAAAGGGCCCCCTAGCCCCTGTATTTAGGCTGGATCAAAGGCAAGGGATTCAGGAAACCTGTGCACTTCAAAAGGAAGCCTCTAGAAGCTTCTTCCACTTCAAAGGATGCACCTGTTATAAGTATTGAACCTCAAAGACCAACTCTTCAGTACAGGTCTTGACCTATGGAGACTCTGCCAGAAAGAAGAACTGCTGTGCTGCTGATAGGGCTGCCACCCTGTTGGACTTCTGGACTACTGCCTTGCTGGACTGGTGCCTTGCTGCATCGTTGCTCTCTTAACCTGCTGCACTCCTCCCTGAGTTAAAGGGATTGGACCTGCATCTGTCCCCAGGACTCTCAGAGTGACTACAAGGGCTAATTAGCTGGTCTCCTGTTCAGAACCACAGGGACATAACAGGCTCCCCAACTACCTGAACCAGCACCTGGATCTAGATGGAGCAAGCCCCTGCCCCCCTGGTGGTGCCCTTCAGGTTCTAGACCCTTGGTACTGCCTCGGGGAGCTGATTAGACGGTTTTGGCACTTCACCACCCCAAACAGGCCTTTTGGTGCCAAAACCATGCCGCTCATCCAGCCAACCAACTCAAGGTTCAGTCAACTTGAACCTTTGCGCTACACCTCGACTGCTTGTGGGGAACTCCATCACCAAGCTCCAGCCTTACTGCCATGCCAACAAAAGGATCTTTGCATAGCCCACTCTTTGTGCTACACTGAAGACCATCCAATGATGCTTCCCTGCATTTTGTGGTTCCCTTAATACTGAACAGGACTCTTTGTGCTGGATTGTGAAGGTACATTTTCAGTGGACAAACCTGGTACCTGTATCAGACCTGTGCTCCATCATGGTCTGCTTAAACTTGTGACTGTCTCCCTGTCTTAGCCGCGAGTGTCGCTTTGTGCTTTTAGGAGCTACTTTCACTTAAATCTTTAAAATTGCATATCTCTTGTTCTACTGATAGGATTTTTGTCATTTTTGCCTTGATTTAATAATTAAATTTAGTCTATTTTCCAGTTTTGGTGTGGCATTTTTATTGTGTTGTGTTTTCACTTTATTACTGTTTGAAGTGCTGCCTACAATCTCTGCACATTGCTTTGAAATTAAGCTTCACTGCTCTGTGGCAATCTACCAGAGGGTTGAGCACATGCGAGTTGGAGTTTGCTTGTAACTTCACACTGAAAAAGATTGTGGTTGTTGTTTGAGTAGGATTTCATCTTCCTCAAACAGTACACCGATTTCTTACAGGTCATGGTAGAGTTGCCCATTAATTTAAATGTATCTTTAGTATATTTGCTGGCAATCCATCTAGACACAGTGCATGAGAGGGATTGCTGGATTTTATGTACTCTTTCAGTACCTCTACCTACCTGTATAAGCTATGGGATGATCCTAAAGAATATCTTAATGCCTCATTGTACATTTCAGATATTAAATGGGCTTTAAACGACTCTGGTATAGGAAAAGCTTCCAGAGCTGATGGTATACCAATGGAGTTCAACAGTAATATATAGATATATTGGCTGCACCACTATTAGATATGTATAACAAAGAGTGGGGTGAATGGTTCACTTGCTGACAAACTCAAGAAAGCACAAACATTAGTCTTGCCAAAACCCAGTCGGGATAGTCTGGAATGTGAGTAATATAGGTCACTTTCAATAATAAATTGGACACTGACATTTTTGGGAAGATACTGGCCAAGTGCTTGGCAACAGCTGGCAAAATGTTAGTACACAATAATCATGCAGGAATTCATAGGACGCCGCAATTCACTTCTATTGTACAGAAAGCATTCACAGTTATAGAACATGCAAAGCCAACTGGGGACACTTAAAGTATTCCATGCCATAGACTGGATTTTTATGCACAAAAAACCTTCATAGATTTGCTCTGGGTGTGAGTTTCATGAGTGGGTCTCTTTCTTATACACAGATAGGGTGGCATACATGCTCATAGGTCAAAGGGTGTCAGATATATTGCAGATTCAAAAGGGCACTAGGCAGGGGTGTCCGCTATTACCCTAGTCATAGGACAGTTGATACAATTACTCAGAAGACAGTAGAGGAACTGTATACTATTCCAATCTAAGAGGGTTTTTGTCCAGACACTACAGCAATGGGATACCAAAACCATTAAATGGGTACGTGCAGAATGTGGAGTATGAAGAATACTGCAATGTCGCTGAGAGGGCCAAGGAGGATTGCTTGAATAGGAACTAGTGGAAGTAGAGCTGAAACATCAGGAATCTGATGAGGTGGAAAAACAATAGGACAATACTTATTCGGTCAATGTTACTTGATATGATGTGGACCTATAGAATTCCCATGAGTATTTGAATTTAAATAATTTACAGTAAAAGGGTAATTCAGACACTGAGTTTGATCTTCTATATATATAAGAGGACTACTAGAGTGACCTCTACCAAGGGGAAAAAGGTTGGGGGTTGTAGAACCATACTTCTGTTTAATTATGTTACTTCATGTTAAAACCAATAAAATACCTAGTTATAAAATAGATTTGAAGCATTTTTTAGCACTAATTGAGACAGGGATAGAAAATAAAGATTTTTATCTCATCTAGGCATTTTCCGGGAAATGCGTAGCAAAGCCACCATAGTAAAATAGCTTTGGAGTACTATTTCTATATGAGAGTACTCTATCCCCAATATTTAGCATGTCATACATGTATATATATATATATATATATATATATATATATATATATATATATATAAAATCACCACACACTGTGGGTCTACAAGGTACACTTTAGGGATGACTTATTATTACAGAAAAATATGCTTTATCTACATGACAAAGGCACTTTTCACTGTCACGTTTCACTGCAGTGCATTAACCTGCAGCTCTGAGTGGGCACTAGGGCACTGTGGTGTTCCTGGCAGACATATATTTTTGCCATATAAATGGATGGTTTAAATACAAACTGTGGCACACATATGACATTAGCTTCCATGCTATAGATGCATTTTATTCGCCGCGTATAATGTTCATACAGAATTATTTATTTAGAACAATTTGGTGACGCCAATTTTACCAACACCATTTCGGGGTCAGTGCGCATTCATGCACTGTAGTACTGACTATCAGTGTCACATGGAACAAAGGGCTAATATCAGCAAGAAGGATGTCCTGTGCAGTGAGGCTAAGGCAGAGGCCAACATGGCTGCACTTTATTAAAACCCTTCTGGGACCCTCCGCACTGGACCAGATGAAAACCAGAATGGCAAACCAGTTGATGATTCAGGAAAACTTTAGCCTAGTAAACTACCCTATAACAGTCAAGACTGGCAGAACAACTCAGAAATGAAGAGCTTTCACCAAGAAATTTGAAGACTTCTTTGAAAGCGTTGGGGGCACAGTAAACTTGGTGGGAACTGCTAGAGGACTCGTAAGAATACTCATTCTTCTCACATGTGCATATGGCCTATTTTTGAGTTGATAATGCTTTGGACAGTACTACACTCCTCCCATTAGTGGAACCCTATACGTTAACCCCCATAGTGATCTCAGATCATGGCTCATTGATTCTTCTAATTGGTTTGTTGGGCAGGGAAAGCAAGAGGGGAAGATGTAATATGATACTACAAGATCCTGTATTAAATTAGGGCACGTTTCTAGGCCATAGCAAAGAGCATTTTCAGATTAATGATACAGGGGAGATATAAGCAGCAGAGGTGTAGGATTGTCTCATGATAAACTAAAGCAATGGAGATATTCGAATTTGGGGCAAAATTCAGAACAGTGACTATGGTGAGATATACAGCTCTGGTTTAGAAAGTAATTACAAATGGAGGGACTTCTCAATTTGAATCACGGGGTTGAGGACAAGACAAGGGTTTCCTTCTTCAACTCTGCTCTTTGCCATCAGCATAGAACCATTCACCATCAGGATAAGAGCAGCCTACTGGCATGAAATTATTTGTATATTCAGAAACAAATACTATTTATTGAATAAGTGCTTCTGCTGCTGTCATCACGTGCAGAGTGTGTTTACATACCTCAAATTCTATTAGCAAAATTGGAGAAAATGTTGGGCTTCATGATCAAATTTGAGATTCTGAGACTAAATCGTCCACTACACATAGTGAATTGAGTAGAAGAGCAGACTCAATTTTGCTGGGCTACACACACCCAGCTCAATGTAGCCAGTGAACAATGCACAAGATCATGTGACTATTCAGTTTAATTTTGCTGCATCTCAAGTGGAAAATCTTGTCGAGCCGCAGGAAATCTACTTGAGAAGCAGCTCCTTGACTGCGACTGCCAGTGACCGCTTGAGAAAATCGTACTTGGACAAGCCAACATTTCACTTGAGCTCTCCACCTCACATTTCCGGAGCCTCACAGGATAAAATTCCACCATACAGTGATTAGCAGAACTTGGCCAATTCCCACCTCTACTTCTAAACCCTAAACATATTGACATTGACTATATATCTTATTTCACACTTACCTAGAAGTCCCTGGTATATAATATCAAGTGTACCAGGGCCTGTAAGTTTAATGTCTCTAGTATCACTAGTAGACTGCAGCACATATTGTGCTACCACTAAAGTGGCAATGCAAAACATGACTGCAGGCCTGCCACCACTAGCTTGGCTGTGAGGATTAAACTGCAAAATTGAACCCGTCAAAATAACCCTTTTAACATGCCCAAATCCTCCTTTTAACTATTAATAAGTCACCCCTATGTTAGCCTTAAGTATCCATAAAGTAGAGTGAGTGGTATGTAAGGGTAGAATGCATAAAAGTTTAATGTTAAACATATCCTTACAGTGAAAAAGCCTAAAAAGCTATTTTCACTGTAGCAGGGTTAGCTGCTCTATAGGAAAGCATTGGGATACTTTATTAAAGTTGATAAAGCCAACTCGACCTATAAATCAGATAAAAAGGACTTTTAAAAATATTTATTACAAATCCAATTGAATTGTAAATTTGGGATTAGCAACTGATAATTTACAAATGGTAATTTAAAAAAATTACCTATAACCAGCCTAAAGCCTCTAGAAACCAATTTGGCTGAGCTTTAACTGTGACCGGGAGCTGAATAACTCCTTGATTAGATGTGAACTGACTCTGAAAGCTGGGATAAGAGTCTTGAGTGTGGGGAGAAGGTGATCTTCTCCTGGCAGGATGGCTGTGGTGCTGTTGCCATTTCTTTGCATATCTTTAAAGAATACTTACCTTGTCACTGGCAGTTGTAGCTCACACTTGGGTACTACCTGCATTTTGTCTAACTAACCAGCCAACCACCAATCACAGTGAGGGGATGCTTACCCCAGACTCCTTTTAAGTGACCACATAGTTGGATTTGCTAATTTCCATGACCACACTTCTAGTCTGGGTGCAGGAGCTCTGCACAGGGGAAGAAATGTTCTTACTTCTTTGTTTTAGGTACTATGGGGTACTCTATGATTGTTTGCAGTAAGGCACTTAGGAAATGCTGTAAATGTGAGTAGGTTACCACTGGGAACTTTTTTCTCTACTGGATAGGGAGGGGTCAGGCGTTGTGTCCACCCACAGGAGGCTAGAGCCCAGCGTACATGTGGCACCCCTGGACACCTTATTCAGTACACTCATGGACCCGTGGAAGTTGGAAAAAGGACTCGACCTACTGACATGACCTGTGAGGAGATCCCTAAGGACTGGACCACCTGTGCCCAGGAAAAAGAAGGGGACTCCAAAGGTCAGTTGAAAGCCTTTCTGTTAAGATACAGGGACACAAAAGCTGCAAAAATAATTTCCTGAATAAGACCATCTGATTAGTTTCAACTGGCCCTACCCCGGACCCTGCTGGTCAAATTGCTAGTTGGCCTCAACTTGCCAGTTTACCTAGCTGAAGGAAATCTTGACTTCCAGAAAAATGTCTAATTCCAAACATAAAGGGGGTCATTATGAGTTTGGAGGCACCAGTTCCGCCAAGCTGGTGGTGGCTGTCATACCTTCAACAGGCCAGCAGAGAAGACCACCAAATTATGACCATTGCGGACTCCCCAATAGAGGACAGCCAAACTACTGCAAGTACCCCCAGTGCTGTCACGCTGGCCACCTTCAGGCCAGCGGACACCATGTTCGTGCTGAACATATTACAAGGCTGCACACCACCAAGGTGTCTGCCGCAGCCGCACCTCCATGAAAAAGATGATGGAAACCAACTCTATAAAAGGATACACTTACCTTCTGGAACACATACCTGTATTGACTCACCAGGAACATGAACTGGACGTCCTCCCACTGCTTCTGCTGGCACAACGACTTTGGAACCAGTGATGAAGACAACAACTGTAAGTACACATACTTATCTGACACTGTAGGGAAAACCCAAAGTACACATGCCCTCACAACATAGATATACTTGACGACAGGCGACGGGGACACACAGATGTAACCACACACCCATATGCACACACACACATATACACACACACACCAATACTACACACATGCACACCCATACTACACACACCACGGCCAACACAAATGTGCTATACACACACCAACCCACAGACACACTGCACCGATACAGTCTATCACAACAATACACAACAACACCGATACACACAACATCACAACCGCAATTACACAAACGCTTCAGCAAGCAAATACATTTCACATCACCACTTGTACGTACCACAACACATAGCAACACCTGACAACCAATATACACAATCTCACAGCCATACATTGAAGCATATTTCATCCCACGTTAACACAACACACAACACACAACACATCTGACATATCCATCACCACACACAAGAACGCATACACAACAACCACACTAGGGCACACAACACCACCATTACACGTCAACACATGCAATACACAATTTATCAACATACATGCATGTACCAAACACAAACATATCCTACACACAGTACACAGCCATCACAGCAGGACAAATGGCAGGGCCACACCCACACATGCTGCCCAGAGAGGGGATTAAAAAAATCCTCTGGTGCAATGCACCAGAGGATTTTTTAAACATTATTTTTACATTTAAAATAACCCCGGGAGACACAAAAGATCTTCCGTGTCCCCCCATGACCCTCCACCCGCCCCTTTGTGACTTCAGCACTGGCGTCACTATCTGTTTTCCCCACTGGAGCCTTCCTGCCCCGTGGGAAAAATGGGCCTAAACGGGTCTCCCCAACATTCTCCCCTTTCAAATGAGGCCTTCCTGAAACCCCACTAGACACTAGGGATTTCATTTGGGGGGTTTGCCATCTCGGAAAATGGGCCACCCCCCGGGCACATTTATTTTTTAAAGTATGTTTACCCCTCGGAGGCGCCCCCCCAGAGGTTAAAAAAAACATAAAAACGTATGTTTAAAAAACAAAATGTAATTGACAGGGGGTTGCCCATGAGCAGGGCGACCCCCTGTGGGGGCAAATATTTTTTTAATAGCCATATGGTTTCCCAGGGAAACTATACAGCTATTAAAAAAATATATATATATATTCTCAGCCACATTCATTACACCCAGCATGACACGTTTGAGCAGATTGCCTTTCTCAAATGCCGGTAAAGAAATAGACATTTACTCACAGGTGCTTTAACTAGTTTTCCTTATTTGTTATTTCATGATATCCGTAAGTAAAAAAGGACTAAAAAGTCTCCATAAATCACACAGCTAGCAGCACCACCATGATCCCATGTACTTTTAGATGTTGCTTAGTCCCAATTATAACTTTTCTTTAGTAGAGGTAAATACCCAAATGGTTCTGGGCAAATTGCTGTTCCCATTATAACTGGCACATATTTAGCTGTAATCTTTCATCTTTCCTGTTCTAATTAAAGCAAGCAAATGTCTATTAGCACAATAAATCAGCTGAGCCTTTTCATCCAGCCGTCTCTTGCCCAAATTTTATATCTCTCCATACCTGAAAGCGGTGGTCTGGTGACTGGCACAAAAACATGTAGTCATGTCCTGAAAAAAACAGCAGGCATTTAGGAGTTGAAAGGGCTATATATATGTATTCGCCACCAGCTCTCCTGCAGTTGCAGCTTGCGTCTTTAAAGCAATGCACATACTTCAACTGACGGGTTTCAACTAAAGCTTTTGGTATCAATAAAAAAGTCAAGTACATCTTGTGATTATATGTTTCTGCTACAAAAAGGATCTGACTTTTGTCTATTGGCAGCTTTGATGCCAGAAAGTGGCGCAGAAGGTTTATTTGCCTACTGCAAAGATCAAATTTGTATTTTATGTGAATAGCTGAGTGGGTTAGTAAAGAAAGCCATTACCTGCACTATAATACAAATGAAATGTATGTGCGAGGGGGGCTAGGGAGAGATGAAGGGCACTTTTGCTGGGTGGTAGTGAGGGAATTTGAGGAGGAGATCATGGGTGTGGGAGCACCAACAATGTTTTCTGGACTGGGCACTAGAGGCGCTAAAGACTGTGATGATTGGTATGTGGCAAGGTGAAGTAATAGTGTGTCTTTTTTTGAGTGTCTTGAGAGAACGTGCTGATTGAGGGAAGAAGCGAAGGTAAGCTGACCTCTACTGTTGCACGTACATCCACCAGCAATTTTGTGACTGTCTACGTAGGCTAGTGTTTTAGAGCGACAGTTTAGCCAGTAGCAAAGATGGCATCTCGTTGGATGACTGCTGCTCAAGCACTAACTCGGGTTATAGAGGACAGCTCTGAAATAGGACCAGGAACTGAGACAGAAGATACTGAGACAGCATATGAGGGACAGGACAATAGCGTAGATTCTGGAAGTGATTTTTCAGTCAGAGGAGTCCCATTCGATAACTCCTCTTCCAGTGACTCTGAAAGAGGTGATGAGGACAGTCCTGCTGTCCCTTCATCAGCACAGTCTGTGCAAAGGGACAATAGCTGGTTAGCCAAACCCAAAGAGCAGGTGCATGTGGCAGCAAGCACAGAGAGAGTGCTCTCTTGGGATCTCTCCAACTTAGTTCAGCCCCAAATTCCACCACCCAAATCCTATTGTGGAGACATCAAAATTATCTGTCACAAAACAACCTGTTTTTTTGGTCCTGGGCTCGGCGGCCATATAGGGAAACCTACCAAACCCAGACATTTCTGGAAACTAGACATCCGGGGGAGTGCACAGAGGTGTGGCACATGTAGATTCCTCAAAGTTTTGTTATGCAGAATAGCCTGCAAAAGTGAAATGTTGAATAAAAACTCTATTTTTTTCTTGCATTTCTGTCACACAAAGTACAGGAATATGCTGGGATCCACAAAATTCCTATCACCCAGTCATTCCCCACTTGTCCTGATAAAAATGCTACCCCACTTGAGGGCCTGTACCTAGTGCCTGCGTCAGGAATGGATCACCCCAGGGTCAACAGTTGCCCTCATGTAAGGGCCAACATTGACTGTTGTGTGATCTATTCATGACACGGGCACTAGGCCTGCCCACACAAGGGAGGTATTTTTATTGGGAGATTTGGGGGAATGCTGGGTGGAGGGAAAGTTCATGGTGCCTCTCAGATTACAGAACTTTCCATCTCTGAAATGTGAGGCAAAAGTGTTTTTTGCCAAATTTTGAGGTTTGCAAAGGATTCTGGGTACCAGAACCTGGTGAGAGCCTCACAAGTCAACCAATTCTGAATTCCCCTAGGTGCCTAGGTTCTAAAAATGTATAGGTTTTCTAGGTTTCCTTAGGTGCCAGCTGAGCTAGAGGCCAAAATCAACAGCTAGGTACTTTGTAAAAAACAGGTCTGTTTTCTTTGGGAAAATGTGATGTGTCTACGTTGAGTTTTGGGGCATTTCCTGTTGCGGGCACTAGGCTTACCCTCACAATGGAGGTACCATTTTTATTGGGAGACTTGGCGGAATGCTGGGTGTATGGAAGTTTGTGGCTCCTCTCAGATTCCAGAACTTTGTGTCATCAAAATGTGAGGGAAAAGTGGGTTTATTTGCCAAATTTTGATGCTTGCAAAGGGTTCTCGGTAACAGAACCTGGTGGGAGCCACACAAGTCATCCCATCCTGGATTTCCCTAGGTGTCTAGTTTTCAAAAATGCACAGGTTTGATAGCTTTCCCTAGGTGCCAGCTGGGCTAGAGGCCAAAATCCACAGCTAGGCACTTTCCAAAAAACATGTCAGATTTCGATGTACAAATATGATGTGTCCACGTTGCATTTCCTGTCGCGGCAGTTGGCCTACCCCCACAAGTGAGGTACCATTTTTATCGGAGACGTGGGGGAACACAGAATAGCAGAACAAGGGGCATATTTATACTCTGTTTGCGCCGGAATTGCGTCGTTTTTTTTTACGCAATTCCGACGCAAAACTAACTCCATATTTATACTTTGGCGTTAGACGCGTCTAGCGCCAAAGTCCATGGAGTTTGCGTAATTTTTTAGCGTGGACACCTACTTTGCATTAATGATATGCAAGGTAGGCGTTCCCGTCTAAAAAATTTACTCCGAGGCATGTGTGCTGTATTTACACTCCCGGGCAAAATTCACGCCCGGGAGTGGGTGGGTCAAAAAAAATGACGTCCGGCCGCTTTTGCGCCGTTTTTTAGCGCCTGGTCAGGGCAGGCGTTAAGGGACCTGTGGGCTCGGAAGGAGCCCAGAGGTGCCCTCCCAAGCCCCCAGGGACACCCCCTGCCACACTTGCCCACCCCAGGAGGACACCCAAGGCTGGAGGGACCTATCCCAGGGACATTAAGGTAAGTTCAGGTAGGTTTTTATTTTTTTATTTTTTTGTGGCATAGGGGGGCCTGATTTATGCCCCCCTACATGCCACTATGCCCAATCACCATGCCCAGGGGACATAAGTCCCCTGGGTATGGCCATTGGTCAAGGGGGCATGACTCCTGTCTTTGCTAAGACAGGAGTCATTTCAATGGGGGTTGGGAGTCGAAAAAAATGGCGCAAATCGGGTTGAGGCGAAAAATTTGCCTCAGCCTGACTTGCCCCATTTTTTGGCGCCCAAGCTCCATATCCCCCTACGCCGGCGCTGCCTGGTGTACGTCGTTTTTTTTCACGCACACCAGGCAGCGCCGGCGGCTAACGCCGGCTAACGTCATTGGACGTCAACGACATGGAGCTTCAGAATGGCGTTAGCCGGCGCAAATTTTTTTGACGCAAAACTGCGTTAGCGCAGTTTTGCGTCAAAAAGTATAGATATGGCCCCAAGTGTTCTTGCCCCTTGCCTTTCCCTATATTTTTCCTTCCAAATGTAAGAAAGTGTGTATAAAGAAGTCTATTTGAGAAATGCCCTGTAATTCACGTGCTAATATGTGGACCCCAGAATTCACAGATGTGCAAATAACCACTGTTTCTCAACACCTTGGTGGTGATTCTAACCCTGGCGGTCGGTGTTAAAGCGGCGGCCAACCCGCCAACAGGCTGGCGGTAAAAAATATGGGATTCTGACCCTGGCGGGAACCGCCAACACAGACAGCCACTTTAACACTCCGACCGCCACGGCGGTACAAACAAACAGCGCGGCGGTCACCGCCAAAAGCCAGGCGGCAGCCAATGTACCGCCCACACTATTCCAACTCACCAATCCGCCACCGTTTCCGGGGCGGGAGCACCGCCGATAAAAACACTGCGGAAACAGACTACGGACGGGAAAACGCTCACCACTACGCACTCCAGGAGGAAGGAGGACAGCATGGAACCCGAATTAAACATCCTACCTGCTCTCGTCTACCTTCTCATCTACCACGAGTACGAAGTCCGGCGCAGACGACAACGGTGAGTACTGCACCTACGACACACGGGAGGGGGAGGACGAAAGGTTACGGGCACACACATATGCGACCCCCCCCCCCCAACTATGTACACACCAATGCAGAGCAACAAGTCACAGTGACACCACCCAAACACCCCTGAAAAATGCTAGGACATAATCAAATTTGGAATAAATATTTATGTACCAAAAAGCTCCTGAAAATTATCGTACAACCATGAAAGATATTCACAACAAAACTAATGACTGGACCATCCTGGGGAGTGCAAAGCCACAGTCTCTCAATGTCTCTACAGTGGGTGGGCTGCCCACTGTACCATCCTGGGGAGTGCAAAGCCACAGTCTCTCAATGTCTCTACAGTGGGTGGGCTGCCCACTGTACCATCCTGGGGAGTGCAAAGCCACAGTCCATCAGGTGGATGACAGTCTCCACTGGTCAAGGAGGAGGCATGGTGGGCACAGTGAATCATAAACAGTGATTGAGACAGCGGTGCCCAGCGGAGCAGTGCTTGAGAAGAAGGGCCCAGCGGAGCGGTGCTTGAGAAGAAGGACCCAGCGGAGCGGTGCTTGAGACGGCGGTGCCCAGCGGAGCGGTGCTTGAGATGAAGGGCCCAGCGGAGTGGTGCTTGAGACGGCGGTGCCCAGCGGAGCGGTGCTTGAGAAGAAGGGCCCAGCGGAGAGGTGGAGAGACAGCGGTGCCCAGCAGAGCGGTGCTTGAGAAGAAGGGCCCAGCGGAGCGGTGCTTGAGACGGCGGTGCCCAGCGGAGCGGTGCTTGAGAAGAAGGGCCCAGCGGAGAGGTGGAGAGACAGCGGTGCCCAGCAGAGCGGTGCTTGAGACGGCGGTGCCCAGCGGAGCGGTGCATGACAGGAAGGGCCCAGCGGAGCGGTGCTTGAGATGAAGGGCCCAGCGGAGCGGTGCTTGAGATGAAGGGCCCAGCCGAGCGGTGCTTGAGACGGCGGTGCCCAGCGGAGCGGTGCTTGAGAAGAAGGGCCCAGCGGAGAGGTGGAGAGACAGCGGTGCCCAGCGGAGCGGTGCTTGAGATGAAGGGCCCAGCGGAGCGGTGCTTGAGACGGCGGGGCCCTGTTCAGCGGTGCTCTTCTGCACCGTGGGCCCTGTTCAGCGGTGCCTATCTCCACGGCGGGGCCCTGTTCAGCGGTGCTCTTCTGCACCGCGGGCCCTGTTCAGCGGTGCCTATCTCCACGGCGGGGCCCTGTTCAGCGGTGCTCTTCTGCACCGCGGGCCCTGTTCAGCGGTGCCTATCTCCACGGCGGGGCCCTGTTCAGCGGTGCTCTTCTGCACCGCGGGCCCAGTTCAGCGGTGCCTATCTCCACGGCGGGGCCCTGTTCAGCGGTGCTCTTCTGCACCTCGGGCCCTGTTCAGCGGTGCCTATCTCCACGGCGGGCCCTGTTCAGCGGTGGTCTTCTGCACCGCGGGCCCTGTTCAGCGGTGCCTATCTCCACGGCGGGGCCCTGTTCAGCGGTGCTCTTCTGCCCCGCGGGCCCTGTTCAGCGGTGCTCTTCTGCACCGCGGGCCCTGTTTAGCGGTGCTCTTCTGCCCCGCGGGCCCTGTTCAGCGGTGCTCTTCTGCACCGCGGGCCCTGTTCAGCGGTGCCTATCTCCACGGCGGGGCCCTGTTCAGCAGTGCTCTTCTGCCCCGAGGGCCCGGTTCAGCGGTGCTCATCCAGCAGGTCAAGGGAGCCAGACCTGGCCTGGACTCCCGGCTCAGTCGCCCTCGGACCGTGACGTTTCTGGACCCCTCGGGGACGGACTCCTGGCCTCCTTAGTGTCCTCCTTCCCAGCTGGGATGTGGCATGTGGGGTCCACCTTCTCCGCGCTCCTGCTGCCCTTCCGCTCCTTTGATGGGGCTCTCGGGCCCTTGCCTCCCCTAGATGGTGTGGGTGGTGAAGTGGCCGCACATTGCTCCTTGGGGGCAGCCCTGTCGGTCCTCGCACGGCGGCCCTTGTTTTTGCGGGTCCTCTTGCCGGGGGGGGGGGGGGCTGGACGTGTCCTTGCTGCTGATGGATGTGTCACTGCTGGCAAAGGGTGGGCTCCAGAACCCATGCACAACAGTGACACCCGAAGCTGGACTGGTGGTGGCTGCGGTGCTCTTGGGACTCTTTGAAGATGGATGGGGGAGCTCATCGGGGGGAAAGAGGTCAAGGTTAGCCAGGAAAAGTTTTTTAGGGCCAAGGTAAAAGGTAGGAGAAGTGGAGATGGAAGTGGAGGTAGAGGAGGTGGTTGTAGGAGAGTCAGGTGTGCTGTCATTGGGTGAAGGTGCTGGTGCTGTAGGCTGTCGTGAGGTGGATGGCTGTTGGGTGGGTGGCTGCCTGCGTTTGTGTGTCTTGAAAGAGGGGGTGACAGACACAGTGGGAGAGGACACAGGGGACGTGTAAATGGCAGTGGGGGTGGTGACTGCACGAGTGTGGACTGTACTGGAGGGTGAGGTGGTGATGGAAGCACTGGCTGATGTTGGGGTGCATGCAGGTGTGAGTGTAGACGTCACAGGGAGGGAGGAGGGAGACGAGGAGGAGGGGGACACAGGGGTGGCAGTGGCTGTTGGCATGTCTGCATCTGGGTGTTGCTTGGGTGAGTGTTTGTGGGATCTGTGGTGCTTGTGTTTGGATGAGCTGCTCTTGGGTGTTGAGGTGTGTGCAGGCTGGTCTGATGGTGTGGATGGGATAGGCTGAGGAACAGGAGACAGAGAAAGGCTGGAGGCAGTAAGAAGAGGGAGGCTGGAAACAGGGACAATGGCTGCCATCAGTGCTGAGGCCAGAGCAGTGAACGCTCGTTGATGGGCAGCCTGACCCGAATGAATGCCCTCCAGGTACGCATTGCTCTGTTGCACCTCCCTTTGCACACCCTGGATGGCATTCAAAAGGGTCGTCTGCCCAACAATGAGCGTCCTTACCAGGTCAATGAGCTCCGCACTGAGGGCAGCAGGGGCAACAGGGGCAGGGGCAGGGGCTGAGGTGCCTGGGGCGAAGGAGAAGCGCGCCTTCCTGGGCGAACCGGCACGGAGCGAAGACTGAGGGGCTGCTGGGAGGGCGGGGCTGGTGCGCTGGGTGGAGGCTGTACCTGTAGAGGCGGGGGGCACGGATGTTGCCGCCATCGCTAGGGAGCTCCCGTCCGAGGACGTGTCGCTTTCGCTGCTCTCACCAGCGGTCCCCGTCGTGGTGCTCCCCTCGCCCTCCGGATCACTGGTGCCCTCAGTGTCTGTTCCTGGGCCCACCGGGGCCTTGTGTCCTGCAGCTCCCTCGTGCCTCGCACTCCGATGCCAAATCTCCTCCGCCTGATGATGCTAATGCACACATGCACAAGAAGATGAAGAGAAAGGGTGGGGGGAGAAAAAAGAAGACCAGGTTGAGTGCATGCAATGTCAACACCGTTGGCGGAGAGGACAGACACAGGAGCCTAATGCACTAAGCCGCGCATTCGGGGTACACTACTCAGTACTACTGACTAGGACAACAGGCCAAGAGACGTCAAACGCGCACATGGGAGATGCTGGACCTTCAATGGCTGTACTTGTCACCCTACCGAGGTGGGGGCCGGGGGCACAGGGCCATGCCTAAGGGAGAGGACTACACTACAGAAAGCGCCCTGGCCTAATGTCACCCACAGCCCTCCTCCCCCACCCAGACGCCTCCACTGCGCAGAAAGATAGGAGAATGTGCTGATACTCACCCCCTTGTGTCTGCTGTGATGTCTTAAAGCGCCCATCCAATTCTGGGTAAGCCACCGCCAGGATCCGGGACATCAGGGGGGTCATGGTGCGACTGGCACCCCTCCTAGGTTGGGAGGCCATCCCCAGCAGTGTTTCTGCGGTCTTCCTTGTTCCGCGGCGGATGTCCTCCCACCTCTTGCGGCAGTGGGTGCCCCGTCTGTTGTGGACCCCCAAGTTCCGGACTTCCTTGGCGATGGCACGCCAAATCTCGATCTTCTGATGGGCGCTGACCTATTTGACATGTACAGGGTGGAAAGGAGGAATTCATCAATGACCTGCATGTTAGATGTGATTGGCCCCCCCCACCAACTTTGCCATATGGCACATGCTCTCATGTGTCGGGCGTTGCACTCCTCATTCGCCCCCCACCCCACCAACTTACATCCACCCCAATCCACACAGGCATAGCCCATTCCATGTGCACCCGGTGTACTCACTTGTTGGTCTGGAGGACCGTAGAGTAGCGCATACTGGGGGAGGACCCCATCCACGAGCTTCTCCAACTCTTCAGACGTGAAGGCAGGGGCCCTTTCCCCAGTCGCAGCAGCCATTGTATCTTCCAGACCGAGGTCACAGCAGCACTTGCAGTATAGGTCCTCTCCTGTGGATGATCAGGTCTCGAGTGATTAAGCAGATAGAAAATGGCGGTCACGCCCGCGGCGGTGCGTACCGCGGCGGTGCGTACTGCGACCGCCGGCGCACTTCGTCATTGGCTCCTGAAACCCATAGGCTTCAATGTTAACCAATGCGGCTTTGCGCCGCGGTCTTCGACCGCCTACCGTCACGGTGTGCCCCGCCAGCGCATTGACCTCACACCCCATTGTCCCACTTCACAGGTCAGGCAGCCGCCATTTCAAGGGCCTACATGGCTTAATTTTGAATGCGACACACAGGCCTAGGCCTTGCATTGCCACACATACACGCCTTTCTTGAACTGTGCAAGCTGTCTGTACGTACCTGTGGTTTGGCTGACTCTGTGCTCCATGTTGTCCTTCCTAGGCACCGTCCGCTGGGACTTGCGATGAGAAGGAGGAATCCTCGCGTGTACCGACCGCTGGTGGACCTGTCGACAATGGAAGAACGCCACATCATACTACGATACCGACTTGACCGAGCCACTATCCATGAACTGTGTGCCCAGCTGGAGCCAGCCCTGATGTCCCCCATCCGCCAACCCACAGGGATTCCCCCTCTGGTGCAGGTTTTGTCAGTCCTCCATTTTTTGGCAAGTGGGTCATTCCAGACCACAGTGGCCATGTCATCTGGAATGTCTCAGCCTATGTTTTCAAAGATTTTGAGTAGAGTGTTGTCTGCCCTGATGAAACTCATGCGGAGCTACATCATTTTCCCAGAGGAGGGTGACTTGCCTACAGTGAAGGGTGATTTCTATGCCCTTGGACATATCCCCAACATCATTGGTGCCATTGATGGGACCCATGTGGCTTTGGTACCCCCAAAAGACGATGAGCAGGTGTACCGAAACAGAAAAAGTTATCATTCGATGAATGTCCAGGTGGTCTGTTTGGCTGACCAGTACATCTCCCATGTAAATGCCAAGTTCCCAGGGTCAGTGCATGATGCGTATGTGATGCGAAATAGCAGCATCCCCTATGTGATGGAGCAGCTACAGAGACAACGTGTGTGGCTAATAGGTGACTCTGGTTACCCCAACCTGCCTTGGCTACTGACCCCAGTAAGGAATCCCCGGACCAGGGCAGAGGAATGGTACAATGAGGCCCATGGGCGAACTAGGAGGATCATCGAAAGGACCTTTGGCCTCCTGAAGGCCAGGTTTAGGTGCCTGCATATGACTGGGGGATCCCTGATGTACTCACCAAAGAAGGTGTGCCACATCATCGTGGCCTGCTGTATGCTTCACAATCTGGCATTGCGACGTCAGGTCCCTTTCCTGCAGGAGGATGGTGCAGATGGTGGTGTTGAAGTAGCTGTGGAGCCTGCGGAGAGTGAAGAGGAGGAAGACTCAGAGGACGACACAGACAACAGGGACAGAGTAATAGCACAGTATTTCCAGTAGCACACAGGTAATGATCACCCATGCCATTTTACATTTCCTGAAAGCCTCCTGCATCTCAACTTTGTCGGTTTCCCCCCAGACCTATGGACATGATGTTTGAATTTCCCTTCCCTTTTCTGTGCTGTATGAGCCACTGCGTGACCTCGGCTTGGTTGGCCCATGGACTAATGCTAAGTTACCTCGGTATGTGTAATTCACAATGTTCACAATACGTAATTGATATGTAATGTGTCATACATTTGTAAATAAGACAGCCTGAGTCCTGATTGATTTCAGTGCAATGTGTGATTTATTATTAGTGCATAGATATTGGTACATGATGGTGAAACAGTGATGGGTGGGGGTGGAGTAATGTCCATGGCGGAGTCCAGTTCTCAGTCTCACAGGTGCATTGTCCATACGCCTGTGGCAGGATGGAGCAGGGGCAGTTCAAGGTTTGACAGGGTGGCCATGTGGGACAGTGGGAGGACTTCAGGGGGTATGTGATGCTGGCGGGGGACTTGACATCCTACTCTGTCGTTTTTTTTGATCTCAGGCTCCTTTTGCGGGGCGGTTGTTGTTCAGCAGGAGGTGGGGTTCTGGGGGGCTGTCGTTGTGGTGGGGCCTCCTGTCCACTAGCGCCGGCGGAGGTGGTAGGCTGTTCCTGTTCCTGGGTAGTGACAGGGGCCCTGTGTGATGCCACATGGTCCCGAAACGTGTCCTCTATGCGGTTCAGGGCCTGGACTATGCTCCCCATAGCGGTTGAGATGTTGCTGAGTTGGTCGCTGAACCCCATGTAGCGTTGCTCCTGCTGTGCCTGGATCTCCTGGAACCTGGCCAGTACCGTCGCCATCGTCTCTTGTGAGTGGTGGTAGGCAGCCATGATGGTGGTGAGGGCCTCTTGGAGAGTGGGTTCCCTGGGCATCTCCTCCCCCCCCGTCGCACAGCAGCCCTCCGAGTTGCCCTGTTTCCCTGGGCCTCTGTCCCCTGGACGGTGTGCCCACTCCCACTGCCCCCAGGTCCCTGTTGTTGTTGGGTTGGTGGGTTACCCTGTGGGCCCTGTAGTGGTAGACACACCGCTGCTTGACCTGTCCTAGAGACAGAGGCATGGGCCCGCTGGGTGGGAGCTGTGCGGTTGTTCCCAGAGGGGGTTGGGTCTGCAGTGGCCTGTGTCTGGGTGAGGGGAACCGACTGCCCAGAGGTCCCCGATGGTCCGGTCTGGTCGTCAGGTTCCAGGTCGACAGAGCTGCTGTCATCACTAGTGGCCTGTTCCGGGGGTGGGATGGACATTTCTGGTCCCTCCTGACCGGTGTGTTGTCGTTCGGGTCCTGCATGGGGTAAGAGGGTATGGTTATTGTTTCTGTGTGTGCATTAGCTTGCGTTTTATAGGTGCCCTTGTCCCCCAGTGCTGGCATTCCCTTGGGGGAGGTGTTGTGAGGGTGTTTTGTGGGGGGGGGGGGTGATGGGTATGTGCAGTGGTCATGCTTAGGTGATGGGTGTCCATAGTTTGGGGGTGGCATGCAGGGGTTGGTGTTGGGTGGGTTGTGCTGGGGAGACATTCTCAGGGAGGATGTGTGCTGGGGGGTTGGGGGTGAGGGTGGGGGTTAGCATGCTGGGGGTGGGATGAAGTGGTTGGCCTTGTACTTACCAGAGTCCATTCCTCCGTGTACTCCAGCGAGGCCATCAGGATGCAGGATGTTGAGTACCTCCTGCTCCCATGTTGTGAATTCGAGTGGAGTGGGTGGGGTCCCCCGCTAGTCTTCTGCACTGCGATGTTGTGTCGCGAGACCATCAAGCGCACCTTCCCCCGTAGGTCGTTCCATCGTTTGCAGATGTCCTCTCGATTTCTGGGATGCTGTCCCACCGCATTGACCCTGTCCACGATCCGCTGCCAGAGCTCCGCCTTCCTCGCTATGGTGGTGTGCTGGACCTGTGAGCCGAAGAGCTGGGGTTCCACTCTTATGATCTCCTCCACCATGACCCGGAGTTCTTGGTCCGAAAAGCGTGGGTGCCTTTGTGGTGCCATGGGGTGGAGTTTATGAGGTGTGGGGTGGTGTATGTGATGATGTGTGTGTTGGTGTGTGGTGCTTTGTGCTTCTATGTGGTGTGTGTGATGTTGCGGTGTGCCTCTGTGTGTCTGGCTATCTATTCTCTGATGTGTGTCTCTCTCTCCTTCGTCTCTGGTTTTTGTTGGTAGGGGTTTGTGGGTGATGTGGGTGTGTGTTTTATATGGTATTGGATGTGTGGGCGTGGTGTGTGTATGGGTTTCAGGTGTGTGCCTTTCAAATTGTCCAATGTGGTAGGGGTTTGTAAAGGTGTGTGTATTTTGACCGCGGCGGGGTCTACCGCCAATGGAATACCGCGGTTGAATGACCGCCGCGTCGATTTGCGGGTCATAATGGGATGGGTGTATTTCTGTTGGCGTGGCGGTGGAGGTTTGGTCTTCTCCAGTTTACCGCTGGCCGCTGATGTGGCGGACTGCAGTGGAGGGCAGATTTTCGGAGGTTTTGCAGTTGTGGGTCAGAATGTCCGTGGCGGCTGACCGCGGCCGCGGCGGTATTGTGGCGGCCTTCTGACCGGCGGTAAGCGGCTTTTACCGCCGAGGTCAGAATGACCCCCCTTATCTTTTGCCCAGTTTGGAAATACAAAGGTTTCCTTGATACCTATTTCTCACTCTTTATATTTCACCAAATGAATTGCTGTATACCTGGTACACAATAAAAACCCATTGCAAGGTGCAGCTCATTTATTTGCTCTGGGTGTCTAGGGTTTTTGATGAACCTACAAGCCCTGTATATCCCTGAAACAAGAAGCGTCCAGCAGACGTAATGATATATTTCTTTCAAAAATCTACCGTAGGTGGAAAAAGTTATAGAAGAAAACATGGACAGAAATGTCTTTTTTTTTCACCTCAATGTCAATATTGTTTTATTGAAGCTGGTAATTTCTGTAGGGAAACCTTGAAGAATCTGCACAAATGACCCCTTACTGAATTCAGAATTATGTCTAGTTTCCAGAAATGTTTAGGTGTCTGGGATCCAGCATTCGTTTCATAACCATTTCTGTCACTAACTGGAAGGAGGCTGAAAGCACACAAAATAGTAAAAATGGGGTATGTCCCAGTAAAATGCCAAAATTGTGGTGAAAAATGTGGTTTCCTGATTCAAGTCTGCCTATTCCTGAAAGCTAGGAAGATGGTGATTTTAGTACAAGAAACTGTTTGTTATTGCAATTTTCGGGGAAACAAACGCATGCATTCTCCTTCAGCCCTTTTTCCCATTTTTCTGAAAAAACATTTTAGCTATATTTTGCCTAATTTCTTGGTCTCCTCCAGGGGAACCCACACTCTGGGTACCTTTAGAATCCCTATGACGTTGGAAAAAAAGAGTGCAAATTTGGCGTGGATAGCTTATGTGGACAAAAAATTATAAAGGCCTAAGCGCAAACTACCCATAAAGCCATAAAAAGCCATAAAAAGGGCTCAGCACGGGGGGGGAAGGCCCAGCAGCTAAGGGGTTAAATATAGAAATATGTGAATAAAAAAATAACTATTTACAAAGAGAAGGCCATTAGCCAGTCCAAAGTCCTAAGTGCCGAAGGCACAAATGGGACCTCTGTGTGCCCCTACCTGACTCCTGACTGCTATATGACCTCCACAGGGTAGAGGCATCATAGGGGCAGACAGGCACCACGGAGCTCACGAGTGGGGCTGAGGGGGGTTGAGTGTGGAATTGGGAGGGGGGGTCCTTGGGATTGGGCTTTGGGGGCTTAGTGCGAGTCTTAGGGGAGGGCAGGGGACACTTAGGAGGGGTTGACTTCTAGGCAGGCAGTGAGGCATGGTTAGTAGTTGGGGCAGGGGAGGACTTAGAGTTGGAAGGGCTGGACTTGAGGAGGACACAGACTGTTCAGGGGTATCACAGGGTGGGAGAGGAGTAGGTAAGAGGGACAACTCCATGAGGAAAAATATCTTAGATACACGGGCGGTCATGGCAAAGAGGTTTGGGTGTCGAGGTAGAGGGAGTGGTTGTAGAAGGTGTTGGTGTGGAAATCTTTGGTGCAAGTGCAAGGAATGCATGTGGGTGCTGGGTGTCTGTTGGGTGGATGATCGCGGGCCTTTAGGTGTCCTGGGAGGAGGGGGGAGTAGGTGCTGGGAAATGCCTTGCTGGATGGGTGACTGTCTGTTGGGGTGGTATCTGCAGGTATGGAAGATGTGCTGCATATTGGTGTGTTGGTGGTTGTGGTGGCTGCGGATGTGGTGATTGGGGTGGATGTCTGATGGTCTACTATTGTGCTGAATGTGGGTAACAAAGGAGTTGTAGCTGGATCAGTGAAGGTTGGAGTGGTGGCTGCAGGTATGTCTGGTATAGTGTCTGTGAAGGAGAGGGTGGTGGGGGAGTCTGTGTAGGTACTGGATGTTGGTATGTCTGCAGGTGGGTGTTGTGGTGCTTGTGTTTGTCAGTGGTACCCTTGGCTGTTGAGGTGGATGCATGGTAGTGTGCCTGTGTGCTTTGGCTTGGTTTGGGAAGAGGGGTTTGGGATTGAGAAGAGGTAGGAGGAGTGGGAATGGTATTCAAAGGATGACTGGTTGCCATCAGAGTGGAGGCCAGAGCCTTTAAGGCTCTCTGTAGGCCAGCCAGTGCACCGTGAATGCCCTCCATGAATGCATTGCTCTGCTGTACTTGAGCTACCAGTCCCTGGATGGCATTCACAATGTTCGACTGGCCCACAGAGATTGACCACAGGAGGTCAATAGCCTCCTCACTGATGGCAGCAGAGCTGACTCTGGGGCAGGGGCAGAGGCACCTTCAGCAAAGGAGATGCCCACCCTCTCGGGCAACTGGGTGGGAGCTACAGGGAGGGTGATAGTAGTAAGGGGGGGTGGACTGAGATGGTGCTGGGGTGCTCCCAGAAGGGCCTAGCACCACCAGGGACTGTCAATGGGAGGAGGATTCTGAAGATGATGTGGAAGATCCGGTCTCTCCCATGGCACTCCGTTTCCCTCCATGTCACTGGGTCCCTCGCTATTGCTGGTAGCAGCACTTGGGTCCCTTGGCCTGCAGCATCCCCACTCAACTTTGCCCCTTCTCCTTCCGATGCTGATGCACACAAATAGAGAGAGAGAGGGAGTGAAAGAGAGAGATATGGAGAGACAGGGTTAACACATACCTCACATACACACACGTAAACATGCACATCTGTGACAATACATATTCTGGCTAGGCTATCTTAGGTGCCAATACACATTTCCTACATAATGTCACAACATGTCACCACTACCCACACCTGTATGCCAACCCTCACACCTACATCTATATCTAAGTAAGTCAGCACAACTGGAGTCATCCAAATGATCACCACCATAACCATGTCTGCATGGACTTCATGTCCTAGATGAAGTACAAATGTCTCCCTGATTTCACATTATACCTCTCCATGCTCCTCTCACCCACTGGAAGTGCAACTGACTGAACCAAACACATCAGGCATGTACAGTTACAGCAGCTGATCAGTCCATGTCCTTTGCTCAATATCCATGACAATGAAGGCAACTCCACTCACACACCACACAGTATCTGTCTGTTACATTACACGGCTGACCTAACACTCTGTACAGTAATGCCAATACAAATCTAATGATGGATTAAACCACTACAAGTTAGACACCCATACAGTTGACATTTGATGTGAACAATACAAGTCTGGGGTACAGCATGTGATTGATCTGACCTATTCACAGAGGAACAACTGCAGACACCAAACAAACATATATCACAACTAATCACACATCTAAGTGCATCTCTAATGGCCCAAATTGCTCATATTACACATTCATACTCAATCACTGAGTGCAGTGTCACAACTGATTAACATCAGGAACACACATATGACATCCTGGCCCAAATACAGTACCACCACACATGTGTTTGACCACTAGAACCTCATAAGATGATAACAACACCTTCACTCATACCATTCCAGAATTGTGAATACCTATACCTAAGTCCAGACAACACACATCTCAGATGGTAAATACATGTAAGCATTATGCTCACATGGACCAACACCACTGCCTTTGCACTGACAGCACTTCCCACTACTACATAGGGCAGCCTCAGGATAGAACATACAACATTTAAATCACATCAGATTCTCATAGGTCATACAATACCCAATCCTGTCCTAATTACCCACTTTGGCTAGGCCAAGGGAAGCAGAAATTGTCCCACTCCATCAGATGTGCCCCCAAGTAACCATTGAGGCATGATGTAGGTTGCAACTAAGCTATGTTGCACTGTAATTGTTAGGGCATTGGCATACATGGCATTTACATTACATATTGAAAATGACGAGGTCTGCCTAGGTACTTACTACCTCTAGTACTATCCCATTGGGTTCAAGGTTTCATCCCCACACCACAAGTCTAGCACTTAGAAATGCATGATGATTGCAATTATAGCAAATGTAAAGTATTTTTCAAAATATCCTACTTTAGCATCCTTCACATACCCTATAGATAGCAGATGATCAATATATGGGGATACAACTAAAAAGCCATTAGCCCAGTCCTATACAAGCCATACCTGTGGTGGGATTGTAATGGCTGTCTCACATGAAGTCACTACTATTACAAGTACTTGATGTACATAGTCCCTGTGATAAACACTGTGAGTCACACAGTTGCTTATACATGTATGCTGTATAGATGGGAGTGGACTGACACCTTAGAGCAACAAAAGTTCAAATGCAGATAGATGGAGCAGGTCATACTCAATAGGTAGGGTGATACACAAGCTCACATCCATAGTAAAGACAGGATGGAGTCACACATGTGCCAAAGTTATTAGGCCATCTCTACATTGGAGACATGGAGGTGTCTTTTTGTTTGGTCTTCATTCACTTCAGGTTCCAAATCATCTTAATCCACCACCTGGGCATTCTCTCATTAGCGTAGACAGATCATAACCAGGGAGACCTTTCCTCCCTCAACCAACCCCAGTTGGGCTGCCACTACATCGTTGCAGCAAGAGGGCAGGAAGATACATGTAATTACTGGACAAGGATTTACTGTTTGACCAACCACTCGGTCAAAGGTGTCCAAAATCTTTTAGCTCTTAAAGTTCCGACCGCCGTGTCCATATTCATGAAATGTCTAAGCGATTCAAACCATTCCTTATATAACGGGGTGCTTCTCTTATCCACTTCCGATATATCTCCCTTCTTGCTCTCAATATGCAATAGAAAACTTATTTCTGCCTATCTGTACCCAATTTCCCAGACCTTTTCTTCATGCCGAAAATAATTAGTGGGAGGCTTATCCTAATCTCTTCCCCCACAATGGCTGTTAGTGACTTAGTCACTTCCTGCCAAAACGAGTATATTACCGGGCACTCCATAAAGATGTGAATATCAGTTACGTTTTCAAACCCACACTTAGGCCCATATTTATACTTTTTGATGCAAACGAGCACCGGCGCTGGATTGCATGAAAAAATTTACCGCTGGCTAACACCATTCCTACGCCCCATGCGGGCGGCTTATTTAAGGATTGACGTTAGCCGGTGCTGCGGGCTGGTCAGAGTAAAAATTAATTACTCAAACCAGGCAGTGCCGGCGTAGGGGAAAATGGGGTTTGTGCGTCAAAAAATGGTGCAAGTCAGGTTTGAGTCAAAAATCATGGCTCAAACTGGACTTGCCCCATTTTTTGACACACAACCCCCATTGAAATGACTTGTGTCTTAGCAGAGACTGGAGTCATGCCCCCTTGCCTAATGGCCATGCCCAGGGGACTTTTGTCCCCTGGGCATAGCAATTGGGCACAGTGGCATGTAGGGGGGCCCAGGTTAGGCCCCCCTATGCCACTTAAAAAAATTAAAAAATAACACTTACCTCAACTTACCTGGCCTGAGACCATGGAAGTGAGCCCACAGGTCCCTTAACGCCTGCCCTCACCCAGGCATTAAAAAACGGCGCACATCAGGCTGTGCACCGTTTTTTAAGGCCGGCCCCCTCCTGTGTGTCAAAATGACGCAGGAGTATAAATAAGGCGCACAGGCCTTAAAGTCATTTTTTGGACGGGAACGCCTACCTTCCATGTCATTAATGCAAGGCGGTTTGCCGCATCTAAAAAATTATGCACACAAAGGTTTTTTGACGTCTGCGGGGTCAGGCGTCATAGTTTAAATATGGGACAAGGTTTGCGTCAAATGTGCGTCAAAATGTTTGACGCACATTCGGAGCAAACAGAGTATAAATATGCCTCTCAGTGCACAACACCGCCTGTCGTTTCCTCATTTTAGACAGCTTATATGGTGAGATATATGTTCTACGGTCAACAAAAAGGTGATTACTGCTTAGTACAGTGGGTTTAGCCAACAGCTACAGCATATGCATCAACTTTATTTACCTTTCCTGAAGTTCCACATTTGGTATACAAGCTCCCCAGAGATCTAGTACAAATGTAAAATTGCCGTTTACTGACTCTAGAATTTCCCAATATCATGTAGACACCACTTTTGTTGGGGGGGTCTCAACATGATTTTCTCCTCCAGATGATTTGACAACCCTATTTTCGCATGATTCCTCTGTGACCACCCTTTCAGCTGGCTATATTTAAACCTGGGCAAAGCCCCTTGAGGCTTCTTGTCCATTTCCTCCCAGGCAACTAAGACCCCATCCCTAAAGAGCCCCCCCCAGAACTCTATCCCAGTCTTCCTGATTGGGACAGCCAGCCCATGTCAAAGACACTCCGGGTTTCCTGGGGAATCCCAAATTTGTGCCCAAAAACTTTAGTACTCTATGGGCTAGATGTACGTACAAATGGGTTTGCGATTCGCAAATTGCGAGTCTTGGCGACTCGGAATTTGTGAGTCGCACGCCCAGATTCTGGATGGTGTCCCTGACACCATCTGCGATTCGGAAGTGGGTCGCAAAGACCCACCTTATTAATATTAATGAGGGGGGTCGCAATTTCCGACCCCCTTCCGAATCGCAGCACTCACAGGGATGGTGGCCTGCTGGAGACAGCAGACCACCATGTATGTGACTGCTTGTTAATAAAGCAGTTTTTTTTTTTTTTGTATTGCAGCCCGTTTTCCTTAAAGGAAAACGAGCTACAATACACATGAAAAAATGAAACGTTTTTGTTTAATTTTTTCAGAGCCATTCTCAAAGGGGAAGGGTTCTCAAAGGTTGAGAATGGGTTAGCACCCACTGCGAATTGCTTTGCGACCGCGTTTGCGGTCACAAAGCAATTATACATCGCGATGTGAATCGCAAATAGGAAGGGGAACACCCCTTCCTATTTGCGAGTCGCATTCCCATTTTGCGAGAATGGGAATGAGCATTGCGATGTGCGTTTTGCATGGCTCAAACAGCTAAATTCGCTGTTTGCACCATGCATAACGCTTTCTACATCTGGCCCTATATTTGTTACTCGCCTTATAATACACCACGTCTCTAACATGTCTAAAAGAACTCTCAGCTTCATTTTTTTTACATTTTGGGTTTCCACTTTTTGTCAGGAAATGTTCTCCTGCCCCTTCTCATTCCTTTTAGCATAGCCTTAAGCTTAATCCAAGTCTCTGAGAAGTCAGGTGAGCCAAAAAGCACCCTTCTATATCTGGTAGTGCTAGACCACCCTTTTATCTCCTTCTTTGCAACTTCCTCCAATATATCCTGGGCCCCTTACAAGCCCATATAAAAGTATTGATGGCTTGTTGCAGCTTCTCTACCTATCTTTTCCTCATTCACAGTGGAATTGCGTTAAACAAGAAACTCACCTTGGTTAGGATCACCATTTTGACCAAGCTAACTCTCCCCAAAATTGACAAAGGAAGATGAATCCACTACTGCATCAATTTATTGCAATCCATGAAAGCTTTTTCCAAGTTAACCAGAGAGATCTGCTCGATATCTTGTAAAATTTTAATAACCAAATACCTCATTTCATTTTTGCATTGAACTCCCTCCTTCCCCTGATTCCATACCAAAACCTCAGTCTTTCCAGCGTTTATGTGATATCCTAACACTTCCTC
Organism: Pleurodeles waltl; assembly: GCF_031143425.1. Lineage (NCBI taxonomy): Eukaryota > Metazoa > Chordata > Amphibia > Caudata > Salamandridae > Pleurodeles > Pleurodeles waltl. Next base: position 848,062,915 of record NC_090436.1, read on the forward strand.
AAATGCATTTGCAATTCTCAGGACAACTAGGAGAGCTGTGTGGACATAATACACCACATACACCATAATGTCGTCTGCATAAAGAGAGATTTTTTCTCCCATCCACAGCAGTTGAAACAGAAGATCAACAAGTCCTGTCTTATCCTTGTGGCTAATGGTTCGATATAAAGGTTGAACAACAATGGAGATAATGGGCATCCCTGCCCTGTCTCTCTGGTTATCTTGAATGGCGTAATTAGTTTCCCATTAATCAGTACTCTTGCAGAAGATATGCTTGATTGACCTGCAAAATTATTCTCCTAGGTTAAACTGGTTCTACATTGTGGCCAAATAGACCCAGTTAACTCTATTGAAAGCCATCATAGCATCCAATGTGATACCTGCCAGGGGTACCTTATGTGTAGTAGCCAAGTTGATTTCCCCTATTAGATTAAAGGTTAGTTCATGAAGATATGTACCCTTAGTAAAACCTTTCTGATCTTGGTGTAGAAGCCCTGGAATCACCACACTCAGTCTATCCGCCAATACCTTTGCAAATAATTTATAATCGCTGTTCAGCAGAGAAATTGGCCTGTATGACTCACAGTGCAACAGGTTCTTGTCTTGTGTCAAAATCAGGGTGATAACCACCTCATTCCAGGATAAGGGAACCTGCCCCCCATCTTCAAAAATCTTTCCAAACAAGCCACCATAACTGGGGTTACAGATCCCCTAATACTTTATACAGCTCCATCGGAATTCTGTCTGGCCCTGCAGCCTTCCCGTTCTTACTCATTCTCATAACCCCCTTATTTCACCCTGTGAAACCTCTTTAGTCATATGAACCTGCTTTTCGGACCCTAACCTGCATATAGCATCACTTCCTAACCACTCCCACACCCCTTCCTCTGTAACTATTTTCTCCTCCATTTACAATTATATGAAATGATTCTGAAAAGCCTTCCTAATATTCGCAGCACTAGTCTACCACTACCCTTGTTGTCCATAAGTAATCTTCCTTATAGCGTTACAAACCTAATCCATCTTAGATTTCCATGCAAGCAGCTTCCCTGCACTCTCCCCATATTCTAAGTTAGCCAATCTACTTGCTTCCAATCTCCTTCCAAATCTGCCTTGTAATACTTCCTCAAGCTGCAACCTCAGTTGACTCAACCTTTCCTCTAGTTTATCTTTTGTTTCCCCTCCAGCTCTCAAAAATCTAGAACATTCTCGCATTTCTGTTTCTATAGAGCTTACTTCAGCCCTGTACTTCTTATTCTTAAAGCTTGTGAGACTCATAACTTTGCCTCTTATAAAAGCTTTAAAGCAGTCCCAAACCACTGTTTCATCTGTCACCTTCTGCATTTGCAAAACTACGTCTTCCTCTAACAACAGTGACCAATCTAACGTCAATCTACTCTCTTCTTCCTTCAGGAATAGTCTAATTGTTAATACACCGCTGAATGATCTTATAGGTGAGCTGGACAAAACAATACCTCATCCATTAACTCCGCTAATACCTAGTCCACCAAAACATAGCCTATCCAGGAAGCATGACTGTGTGTTTATTCTTAAATGAGAAAACTTGCTATTTCCCCATTGTTTGTCTCCAAATGTCACACAGCTCCAAATCCTTCATCATCTTTTTCTGACATGGCTGCGACTTAGGCATACCTACTATTCTACTCTTCACTGTCCTATCCAATATATTGTCCACAATCACATTGAAACCTCCTGTCATGATTACTGCGTCGAGAAATGTAGCAGACCTTGAAAAACTGAACATATGGGGTTAGTATTGGGGCCATAAAATCCAACTACCAAAAACACCCTATTCTCTTCTTGGAGCTTAGCTGTGACCCACCTCCCTAGGTTAATTGATAGTATTCCCAACAAAATCACTCTTAATTGCTGTTTAACTGGAAGAGCTACCCCTTCTATGTAAATATCAAGGTTCGTGCATACACAAAATTGAACCCATTTCTGAGATTTAAACAACTTTACACATTCCAGCCTGGAGAGATGTGTTTCCTGGAAAAAATGTATCTGAGCTAGGTCATCTCTTATATACTGCAGAATTCTATGTCTCCTACCTTTAGTGCGTAACCCATTGAGATTCCATGACATACACCTGAACCTAGTATTGCCCGTCCCCTGGTTCTCATCCACACTACCCGTACCCATACTCCTGCCACCCCTATCCCTACTATATCCAACAAGATGAATAAGGATTTTAATATTTTTTTCGCACATGCTCACCACCCTGTGCATCCCTACCCCAAACATTTGCGAAAACGCCCCCTTTCTCCCTTGGAGAACCCTTCCCTGCTCCAGCTTGGGCTGAATGTTGACCCAATTTTAGAGCACCTGTTGGACTTTTTAGTTTATGCAGGGTCATCCCCAATCTTTTTGCCTCCTGCCTCCTATTTTTCTGACCTGTTGCTGTTGGTTTTTGAACTCTGAGCACTTTACCACTGCTAACCAGTGCTATAGTGCATATGCTCTCTGTGTAAAATTGTATGTAATTGGTTTATCCATGATTGGCATATTTGATTTACTAATAAGTCCCTAGTAAAGTGCACTAGAAGTGCCATGGCCTGTAAATCAAATGCTACTAGTGGGCCTGCAGCACTGGTTGTGCCACCCACATAAGTAGCTCTGTTATCATGTCTCAGACCTGCCATTGCAGTGTCCGTGTGTGCAGTTGTAAATTCGACTTGGCAAGTGTACCCACTTGCCAGGCCTAAACCCTCCCTTTTCTTCCATGTAAGGCACCCGTAAGGTAGGCCCTGGGTAGCCCCAAGGGCAGGGTGTAGTGTATGGTTAAGGTAGGACATATAGTAATGTGTTTTATATGTCCTGACAGTGAAATATTGCTAAATTCGTTTTTCACTGTTGCAAGGACTGTCCCTCTCATAGGTTAACATGGGGGCTACCTTTAAATCTGATTAAAGTGTAGATTCCCTTTGGGAGCGGATTGACATGTGGAGTTTGGGGTCTCTGAGCTCACAATTTAAAAATACATCTTTTTTGTAAAGTTGATTTTAAGATTGTGCGTTTGAAAATGGCACTTTTAGAAAGTGAGCATTTTCTTGCGTATACCATTTCTGTGACTCTGCCTGTTTGTGGATTCCCTGTCTGGGTCAGTTTGACAGGTGGGCTGGTTGCACCTCACATTAGACAGTAACACAAAGGGAGCTGGGGTGTAGCCTGCATATCCTGATGAGCCATCTGTGCTAGCAGGGAAGGGAGGAGTGGTCACTCACACCTGAAAGGGCTGTGCCTGCCCTGACACAATGCAGTCTCCAACCCCCTGGTGAGTATCTGGGGCCTGGCCTGAGCAAGGCGGATTTCACATTCAAAAGAGACTTTACTTTGAAGTAGGCCTACTTCAAAGGAGGAATTGGGTATAAGAAGGGCACCCAAAACCACAGACTTTAGAAACACTTCTGGAACCAAGAGGAACCTCTGCCTGGAGAAGAGCTGAATAGCTGAGGAAGAAGAGCGGCCCAGCCTGTGACTGTGCTTTGTGGAGCTATCCTGCAGTTGCTGCTTCTGCCAGAGTAAGAGGGCAAAGACTGGACTTTGTGTGCCTTTCATCTTGAGACAAAATCTCCAAGGTCTTGATCTAGAGCTTGCCTCCTGTTGTTTGAAGTCTCCGGGACAGCAAAGACTTCTCTCTGCCAGCACCTGGAGTCTCTGGAGAGACTCCTACTCTGCCCTGTGGTGCCTATCCTGTTCCTAGGACCCTGAAAGGAGAAGCTGGCAGCCTAAAGACATGGAAATCCACGCACAGAGCGCCATGCTGGGAAAAGATTGACGTGCCTCTAATCTGCGGCTGAAAAAACGACGCGCCGCCGGCTCCGCAGCTGAGAAAACGATGCTCGCAGGAAACGCGACCAACGAATCGGAGCAGGAGAAACGACACGCAGCTTCGCTGACAGAGGCTGGGAGATCACAACCTGTGCTGTGGGGATTTCAGGTCATCGAGCGGCTGGATTTCCGACTCACGTACCGCCGTGCAGAGTTATTTTTGACGCACACCCGCCCGTGCAGGGTTATTTTTGATGCGTACCAGGTACATTTTCACGCTAGCAGCGCTAGTGTGTGTTTAAAACTACTTAAAGACTCATTTAAATTTTTTATTGATAACTTGACTTGTGTAATGTGGATTTTTGTCATTTTGGTCTTGTTCTGTTTAGATAAATATTTCCACGTTTTCTAAACTGGTGTTGTGTCATTTTGTAGTGTTTTCATTAAGTTACTGTGTGTGTTGGTACAAATACCTTACACCTAGCACTCTGAAGTTAAGCCTACTGCTCTGCCAAGCTACCAAGGGGGTAAGCAGGGATTAGCTGAGGGTGATTCTCTTTTACCCTGACTATAGTGAGGGTCCTTGCTTGAACAGGGGGTAACCTGACTGTCAACCAAAGACCCCATTTCTAACAGTGCCTCTAATGGAACCCGACCTACCGGAGAGCAGTCTTTCATCCTTCTGAGCTTTTCGCCTTTATCTCACCTACAGTCCTTCAGATTATACATTTTATTATTGCACATTACTCTCGATAGGGCTGGGAATTTAAGCTGCGCAGACAGGCCCAATTTTTTTAATTCCTCCCACCTTCTCTCTAGCTCCCACTGTTTATTTATAGTTGCTCTAGACAAATCAGACCTAATCTCAAAGGAGAAATCCTTGCCTTTCAATAATTTTCTTTTTAAGGCCTCCCTCCAAATCTTCTCCTTTAGAGCATATGTCTGGATGTTCAACACAATTTTCCTCGGCCTCTCATTGCTAGGATTTCTACTGAAGGGGTCCCAATGCACCCTCCGGATGTCTTTCCTTATATACTCCACACTTTCCTCTATTTGCACTGCATCTTTAGTCAGAGAGGTCACGAACACCACTAGACTTTTAAGTCTCTCAAGTTGTTCCATCTTCGGGAGTTCTCCAGCCATTCCAAATTATCGCAAACTTCTTGATCCCTGGTTTTCAGCAGTCATATTTCCTTTTTATTTATTATAAGATCCTTTTTCACAGCTTCCACTGAGTCTTCAAGCGCCTTAATCCTTGTAGCCAATAAATCAAATTTCACAAGTTTCCCTAATTTTTGTTCTGATTTGCCTCAGAAACGGAGAAATGTTTCTTAATCTCCTTCGAGACGCCCAAGATCATTCACTCCAGGGGGACATTTGTGGAGGCTGGCCCCATAGTATGTTCCAAAGAGACGTGAGTAGATACCTGTCCCTCCTCCTGGGTAACTCCACTCAAAACCTCTTCCATACGACCGTGTAAATCATGGTTAGTGGTTGCCAAACTCCTATCTACCCCTCCAGCTTCCTCCATTCTGGCTGCCTCCTCCTTCTCCTTCCCCTGCCCCTTCATCCACCCTTGCTTCTGTCTCTTTCTCAATAGAGTATGGGGGAGGGGATTTCTCTTTGACATTTTTTTCACCTGTACCTCGAGTCATGCTGCTAACAGCAAGTGAGGGAAAGACCATGAAATTAGATCTTATGAGGGGATTATTTTTAATTTGTTATTGGGAATAACAACTGCTCTCTTCCCCACCTCGGCCAACTTAGTTGGTTGAGTTTTAGTCCCTTTGCTACTGCTTAGGGGCCTTCCCCAATATGGCACCAGAGAAGTATCTGGTCCTCCTGTGCTCCCCGCTCTTTCTTCCTCTACCTGCTGACCATGCCAGTCTCCGTCGGCCCTGGCTTCTTTCTACTCTTTAGCAAAGCACCCACCTTCTGCTTCTGTACTTTCCTTTTCCAGACAGTTCCCGGCGTAGCACTGCACTACCTCGGACAAACAGCCTGCCGCCAGACTCCAGCCTGGAAGCGACCGAGACTGTACTAACGCTGGCTCCACTTCCCTAGAGGGGAAAGCGTGCAGCTGCCATGCGAGTTTTCTGCAGCTCCAGGGCTGCACTGAACCATGTGACTGCCCCACTGGATCGATCCTCTTTCTTCATGCTGCCCTCGGTGAGTCAACACATGTGATGCATCAGTGACCAGCCTCCATGTGGGCCACCATGTTCTCCAGCTTCTCCTTAACAAGGAGAGGTCGACATGGAGGTGTCTTGATATGGGAGATGTATATCCACTGAGAGCAAACCATTTAATCACATCTACAACTTATACTCAGGCCGGGTGGTTACTACCCATTCCCACTAGTCTACATACATGTTGCATAGACTACATTGTCACATAAGCTACAGTGAGGCAGCTAATCCCATACAACCCGAGCCAAGTCCCAGGATACAGTCAGTACTCACCCCCTTGTGGCTGCTTTGCTGACCTCAAATGCCCATCCACCTCAGGGTAGGCCACCCCCAAAATGTGGTGGGTCAGGCCCAGATGGGCACCCCTCCCTCGTTGGGAGTACATCCCCAGCTGGGCCTCCTCAGTCTTCTGGGCCCAGGACAATGGGTGCTCTGCCGGCTGTGGACCCCCAGGGTCCGCACTTGCTTGGTGATGGCACACCAGATCCGTTTCTTCTGATGGGTGTTCACCTGCATTGATGACACAGATAAAAGGAGACAGTCATATGCACTGGCACCATACCAACAGGAGTGGCCTATGCACATCTGACTCACCAAGTGCCCACACATACTCATCCTCTCTGTTCACACGCCTTTACTTTATGGCCTCTGCAGGCGTATACTGCCTCACCGGTACACTTATCCCACTCACCGTCACTCACACCCCTATCACACATGACTATGGCCTAGCTGTCCATTCAGTGGTAGGGCTTCTTCCATAAGCTTTTCCAGCTCTTCTGGGGTGAAGGCTGGAGCCCTATCACATGCAGCACATGGCATGATGTCTGCCAGAGACAGTACACAGCAGCTCAGGTGTTGGAGGTCTTGCTAGCAACAGTGTCAGGTTTCATGTGAGCAACACTGTAGAAAATGGCGGTCAAGGCCACCACGTACAGGATCGTCACTGCCAGCGGTCATCGCCACTGTCCCCAGTCTGCCATAGGCAGCAATGTTAACCAATGACAAGTTGTAGAGCGGTTGTGACGACCTGCAGCCATGATGATATACGCCAAAGGACTTAGGGCACTTCCAACTGTCCAGTGCAGCAGGACAGGCAGCTGCCATTTTGTGGCAATATCATGCATTGATGTGCCATACACATATTCTGCAAAATGACGAGGTAAGCCTATGTTGTGCCATCATGGTAGTGCATATACATGTGACATGCATGGCAGAGCGACGTGATTTAGCAGGAAATTTGATGATGGGCATGCTTAGATACTCGGCGGCACATAGGCAGTAACACTATATTGGTATATCCCATTGCTATTCTACTGATCACTGCACTGCAGTACATATGGTGCATTACACATGTGACATGTGTCCTATACAACTTACAGGCTTAGCATTGTACTGCATGGATGGTGTCCAAAGTGCTTCAGCATGCCCATATTAGTATATGTAAGCAGTCCTACAATGTTAGGTGTGTGCTATTTTGACATGTTCTGGCGACATGTGTCAAGTGCATTTCTTAATGTACATTGGGGGTCATTACAAACCTGGCGGACGGTTTTAAAGCAGCGGTAAGACCGCAAACAGGCCGGCGGAAAAAAAGGGAATTATGACCGTGGCGGAAACCACCAACAAAGACAGCCACTTTAACACTCCGCCCGCCACGGCGGTACAGACAAGCAGCGCGGCGGTCACCGCCAACAGACAGGCGGGAGACAAAGTACCGCCCACAGCATTACAACAGGCCAATCCGCCACCTTTTCAGGGGCAGATTCACCGTGGATAAAAACACGGTGGAAACAGCCATTTCAATGGGAAAACGCTCACCTTAACACACTCCACGAGGAAGGAGGACACCATGGAGCCGGAACTCCAAATACTCCCTGCAATAGTCTTCCTGCTCCTCTACGATCATCAGCAACGCCAGCGCCGAAGACAACGGTGAGTACTGCACCTACGACATGGAAGGGGGAGGCAAAAGTCAGACACACACACATGCAACACCCCCACCCCGACCCTCGCACACTACAACACACACACCAATGCATTTCCAAACATCACAGTAACAACCCCCAACCCCTACGGAAGAATGCAAAGACAAAATGAAATGAGTTCAACCATTGTAATGTATCAAAATACAGTAAGCTAATATACAGATATATATACACATTCAAAAAATTATACATCACGATTAGTAGTGCAGGTATGCACCATTCAATGTCCGTGGACCACTGGGCCCTAAATGCATGGGCGAGGCCCACATCAGATACCTGACCAGAAACGGATAGAACACTGCTGGGGCATCAGATCGAAAAACAACAGGCACCTCAGGGGGAAGGGAAGGGGGGGCACCTCAGCCGGATGACAGCACCACGCCAGATCCACGACGGGGCTCCATGCCCATTGATGTATCCTGGGAAGTGCAAAGCCACAGTCTTTCAAGTCTTTTCAGTGGGTGGTTTGCCCACGGTACCATCCTGGGGAGTGCAAAGCCACAGTCTCACAAGTCCCTACAGTGGGTGGTTTGCCCACTGCTTTATCCTGGGGAGTGCAAAGCCACAGTCTCACAAGTCTTTTCAGTGGGTGGTTTGCCCACTGTACCATCCTGGGGAGTGCAAAGCCACAGTCTTTCAAGTCTTTTCAGTGGGTGGTTTGGCCACTGCACCATCCTGGGGAGTGCAAAGCCGCAGTCTCACAAGTCCCAACAGTGGGTGGTTTGCCCACTGCTTTATCCTGGGGAGTGCAAAGCCACAGTCTCACAAGTCCCTACAGTGGGTGGTTTTCCCACTGCTTTATCCTTGGGAGTGCAAAGCCACAGTCTCACAAGTCTTTTCAGTGGGTGGTTTGCCCACTGTACCATCCTGGGGAGTGCAAAGCCACAGTCTTTCAAGTCTTTTCAGTGGGTGGTTTGCCCACTGTACCATCCTGGGGAGTGCAAAGCCACAGTCTCACAAGTGGATAACAGTCTCCACTGGTTCTGGAGGGGTACTGGTGCCCAGAGTGCTTCATCCTGTTAAGGACTGAGGTAGTGGATGTTGTTCTCCACTGGTTCTGGAGGGGGACTGGTGCCCAGAGTGCTTCATCCTGTTAAAGACTGAGGTAGTGGATGCTGTTCTCCACTGGTTCTGGAGGAGGACTGGTGCCCAGAGTGCATCACTCTCCCAGTGATGGTCCCAGTTCCATCACTGCCCCTGCCGCACATGAGCTAGCGGTGCTTGAGTTGGCGGTCCTTGTCCTGTTCAGTGGTCTTTGCCCTGTTCAGCGGTGCTTGACTTTGCAGTTTCTGACCTGTTCAGCGGTGCTTGAGTTGGCGGTCCTTGCCCTGTTCAGCGGTGCTTGACTTTGCAGTTTCTGACCTGTTCAGCGGTGCTTGCCATGGCGGTCTTTGCCCTGTTCAGCGGTGCTTGCCTTGTTCAGCAGTGCTTGGCTTTGCAATTTCTGCCCTGTTCAGCAGTGCTTGCCATGGCGGTCTTTGCCCTGTTCAGCGGTGCTTGCCCTGTTCATCAGTGCTTGACTTTGCTGTCTCTGACCTGTGCAGCGGTGTTTGCCATGGCAGTCCCTCATTGCCCAGCAGGGCTGTGGCTGCTGGGGCCCTCCTGGGCACTGACTCTGGCGGTGGTCTCCTGACCAGTGATGATGAGACTGCCCTCCTGGGAACTGACTCTGGCGGTGGTCTCCTGATCAGTGACGATGCCTGGGCACTGACTCTGGCGGTGGTCTCCTGACCAGTGACGATTGGACTGCCCTCCTGGGCACTGACTCTGGCGGTGGTCTCCTGACCAGTTATGATTGGACTGCCCTCCTGGGCACAGACTCTGGCGGTGGTCTCCTGACCAGTGACGATCGGGCTGGCGGTGGCGTCCTGGGCAGCAGGGATAATGGCGGCCTTCTCCGCCGTGCTGCTCTTCCCAGACTTTGGCGCTTTCTTCTGCCCCTTACCCACCTTGGGAGGAGTCACAGCTGACTCATCACTCCCCCCGGGATCCTTGTGAGCGGCTTTGCCAGCAGGAGTCTTCCCCCTCTCCCGTCGGGCACTGTCCAACTTCTGGTGCTTCACAGGGGGGGACTGGCTGTGCTTTGGCTCTGTGTCACACTGGCTGCCCTGGTGCCCGGTGCACTCCACTTACCTCTAACAGGCACCACTGGTACCGGAGATTTTTTGGCTGAGGTGCTAGTACAGGACCTATGAATTGGGGGGGAAGGGGGTGGGAAAGAGGTCAACGTTGCTCAGGAAAAGTTTCTGACGAACACTTGGACGGGTAGCTGGAGGGGATCTGGGGGTGGAGGAAGAGGAGGTGGTTGTAGGAGGTGTAACTTTTGATGATTTGGGTGCAGGTGCATGTTCTGGAGGCTGTCGTGAGGTGGATGGATGTTGGGTGTGTGTGCGCCCGCGTTTGTGTAGTTTGGGAGGGGGCGTCACAGACACACTGGGAGAGGACACAGGCGATGTGTAAATGGTAGTGGGGGTGGTGAGTGCAGGTGAGTGGGGTGTGGTGGTGGGTGTGCTGGTGCGAGTCCTAGTGGCTGTAGTGGTAGTACATGCAGGTGAGAGTGTAGACGACACTGGGAGGGAGGAGGGAGTCGACGAGGAGGGGGACACAGTGGAGGCAGTGGATGTTGCTGTGTCTGTATGTGGGTGATGCTTGAGTGAGTGCCTGTGGGATGTGTGGTGCCTATGTTTGCCTGAGCTGCCCTTGTGTGTTTAGGTGTGTGGAGGCTGGTCTGATGGTGTGCTTGGGATAGGCAGAGGTACAGGGGATTGGGTCTGGTTGGAGGAAGTTGGAGTGGGGAGGCTAGACACAGGGACAATGGTTGCCATCAGGCATGAGGCCAGAGATTGCAGGATTCGATGATGGCCTGCCTGACCAGAATGAATGCCCTCCAGTAATGCGTTAGTGTGTTGCAACTCCCTTTCTACACCCTGGATGGCAATCACAATGGTAGACTGCCCAACAGTGAGTGACCTGAGGAGGTCAATGGCCTCATCACTGAGGGCAGCAGAGGTGACAGGGGCAGGGGCTGAGGTGCCTGGGGTGAAGGTGATGCCCACCCTCCTGGGTGAGCGGGCACGGGGCAAAGGCTGAGGGGCTGCTGGGAGGGCGGTGCTGGTACGGGGGGTGGCGGCTGTACCTGTAGATGTTGCGCCACCACAAGGGAGCTCCCATCGGAGGACGAGTCCGTGTCGCTGGTTGCTGATCCGGTGACCGCCGTGAAGCTCCCCTCGCCCTCCGTCCCACTGGTGTATTCTGAGTCCGTGGTGTGGCCCTCCATGGCCATGTGGGATGCAGCCCCCTCGTGCTCCGGTGCCACTGTACCTCCGCCTGATGATGCTGATGCACATAAGAACAGGGCGAGCACAAATAGGGGGGGGGGAACGACAGAAGAAAGACAGGTTGAGTGCATGGCTTACGGCTACAGTTGGCGGACAATACAGACAGAGCAGCCGCCTGCACTACGCCGCGCTGTTGGGCTCTACAGATGCAGTTCCTGGGATATGGCCTACATGGCTATGGTGGACATCTGCACACATAGATGACACAGGGGCATGTATACCTGTACTTGGCACTTTACAGAGGTGGGGTGGAGTGGCACATGGCCTGCATTACGGAGGGGCCTAGCCTATGGAACTCGCCCAGGCCTAGGGAAACCCACAGCCCTCCTCCCCCACCCAGACCCCTCCACTGTGCGCAAAGTCAGCAGAATTCGAGTGTACTCACCCCCTTGTGTCTGCTGTGATGCCCTCAAGCGCCCATCCAACTCAGGGTAGGCCACCGCCAGGATCAGGAACATCAGGGGGGTCATGGTGCGATGGGCACCCCTCCCACGTTGGGAGGCCATCCCCAGCTGAGTCTCCGCCATCTTCTTGCTCCAGCGGCGAATGTCCTCCCATCTTTTACGGCAGTGGGTGCTCCGTCTCTGGTGGACCCCCAGGGTCCGGATGTCCTTGGCGATGGCACACCAAATATCCTTCTTATGGTGGGCGCTGACCTACATGACATGTACAGGGGAAGAAGAGAAGTCATTACCAACTGCACCGTCGAAGTGAGTGGCCCACATCCCTACCCCTGCCATGTGGCACATGCATTCACAGTCCTTCATGCTCGCAGAACTCTGCCCCATTCCTTCTTACATCCAGCCCTCTCCACCCAGGCATAGCCCATACAGTTTGCACCCTATGTACTCACCTGTTGGTCTGGAGGACCGTAGAGTAGCTTGTACTGGGGGAGGACCCTGTCCACGAGCTTCTCCAACTCCTGTGCAGTGAAGGCAGGGGCCCTTTCCCCAGATACACGTGCCATTGTCTCTTCCAGACCGAGGTCACAGCAGCACTTGCAGTATAGGTCCTCTCCTGTCGAAGATCATGTGTCTAGTGATTCAACAGATAGAAAATGGCGGTCACGTCCGCGGCGGTGACGTCCGCGGCGGTGCGTATCATCACCGCCGGTGCATTTCGTCATTGGCTCCTGGGACCCATAGTGTCCAATGTTAACCAATGCAGCATTGCGCAGCGGTCTTCGACCGCCTACCGCGACGGTGTGCAACGCCAGCGCAGTTACCTCATATTCCATTGTCCCAGTTTAGAGGTCAAGCAGCCGCCATTTCAGGGGCCCACATGGCTTCATTTTCAACTGCGTCACACATACCTAGGCCTGGACTCAACACACATACAGACAACTTTTTGGATTTTGTTTCGTGTTCTGTGTAGCTGTGGGTACATACCTCTGAGTTGCTTGACTCTTTGGTCGCTGTTGTCCTTCCTAGGCACCGTCAGCTGGGACATGTGAGGAGATGGCGGAATCCTCCGGTGTACCGACTGCTGGTGGACCTGTTGACAATGGAGGAGCGACATTTAATCATCACCTACAGATTTGACCGTGCCACAATCCAGGAACTGTGTACCCAGTTGGAGCCAGACCTTATGTCACCAATCCTCCATCCCACAGGAATCCCCCCTCAAGTGCAGGTGCTATCAGTGCTCCATTTCCTAGCAAGTGGGTCATTTCAAACAACAGTGGCCATGGCAACAGGGATGTCCCAGCCTATGTTTTCCAACGTGTTGTCCAGAGTGTTGTCTGCCCTGCTGAAACACATGAGGAGCTACATTGTTTTCCCTCAGGTGGAGGATTTGGCTACTATTAAAGGTGACTTCTATGCCCTTGGACATATCCCTAACATCATAGGTGCCATTGATGGGACCCATGTAGCTCTGGTCCCCCCCACAAGAGTGAACAGGTGTACAGGAACTTGAAGAGTTATCATTCGATGAATGTACAGATGGTATGTTTGGCAGACCAGTACATCTCGCAGGTAAATGCTATGTTCCCTGGCTCAGTGCATGAAACCTACATCCTGCGGAATAGCAGCATCCCTTATGTGATGGGTCAACTCCAGAGGCACCGGGTGTGGCTATTAGGGGACTCTGGTTACCCCAACCTGTCATGGCTATTGACCCCAGTGAGGAATCCCATGGACCAGGGCAGAGGAACACTACAATGAGGCCCATGGGCGGACTAGGAGGGTGATCGAACACACCTTCAGCCTCCTGAAGGCCAGGTTCAGGTGCCTCCATATGACAGGTGGTTCCCTATTCTACTCACCAAGGAAGGTGTGCCAGATCATCATCGCCTGCTCTATGCTTCACAATCTTGCTTTGCGACACCAGGTGCCTTTTCTGCAGGAGGATGATCCAGATGACGGTGTTGTGGCAGCTGTGGAGCCTGGGGAGCCTGTGAACAGTGATGAGGAATAAGCAGAGGAAGAAGACATTGACAACAGGGACTCAGTCATACATCAATATTTCCAGTGACACACAGGTGAGAACACTTTCTTGACTACTACATTTACTTTCACACTTCTACCTTTATCCTGTCTGTCAATTTCAAGCAGTATTTGGTAACTGAGTTGTACATTTCCATTACGGTTTCACAGGTGTGGTTATCAACGTGTGTCATCTGCTTGCATCCTTCATGGACTTGTGATGTGTGACATAGGTATGTTGACATTACATTTTCAAACTGATTTTGTCATTGTCATAGGTAATACAAATTTTCAAAATCACAGACTGACTCCAGATATTTTTGTGCTTCAAGAGTGTTTATTGAGGTGCTAATTATTGGAGGGGGTGGTCAAATGGTGATGGGTGATGGTGGAGGAATGTCCATGGCAGAGTCCAGTCTATTAGTCTCACAGGTGCATTGCCCATATGGGCATAGGAAGTGGAGCTGGGGCAGTTCCAATATGGACAGGGTTACAAAGTGGGACAGTGGGATGACAATAAAGGTGGTCTCATTTCTTGGCAGGGGTCTTGCCATCGTGCTCTGTCCTGTTCCTGGATCTCAGGGTGTGCTTGGGGGTGGGGTGCTGGTGTGGTGGTCCTGTGGTGGGGCGTCCTGTCCACTAGCGCCGGCGGAGGTGGTGGGCAGTTCATCGTCCAGGCTAGTGTCAGGGGCCCCTTGGAGTGCCAAGGTGTCCCTCGTGGTGTTCTGTATGTCCTTCAGCACCCCTACGATGGATGGTGCCCAGGGCGGAGCTGATGGTTCTGAGTTCCTCCCTGATCCCCAAATACTGTTTCTCCTGCAGGCGCTGGGTCTCCTGAAACTTGGCCAGGACCGTAGCCATCGTATCTTTGGAAGTGGTGGTATGCTCCCATGATGGAGGAGAGGGCCTCGTGGAGAGTGGGTTCCCTTGGCCTGACCTCCCCCTGTCACACAGAAGCCCTCCCAGTTCCCCTGTGTTCCTGGGCCTCCGTCCCCTGGACCGTGTGCCCACTACCACTGCCCCCAGGTCCCTGTTGTTGTTGGGGTGGTGGGTTATCCTGGGTTCCCCGTAGTGGTGGACACACAGCTGATTGACGTGTCCTGGGGACGGAGGTATGGGCCCGCTGGGTGGGTGCTGTACTGGTGTTTCCAGAGGGTGGAAGGTCAGTGTTGGTCTCTGCCTGTGCGAGGGGAACCGACTGTCCCGAGGCCCACGATGGTCCGGGCTGGTCATCTGGATCCAGTTGGCCAGAGCTGCTGTCATCACTGTGGGCCTCTACTGTGGGTGGAGTAGAGATGTCTGGACCCTCCTGTCTGGTGACGTTGGGTAGTGGTCCTGCAGGGGTATAAAAGCATGATTATTGCATTTGTGTGTGCCATGGTGTGCAATGGGTGGGTGAGCGTGTACCCCAGTGCTAGCATTCCTGTGTGGGGGCTTGTGTGATGATGGTTGGGGGGGTGTTATGGGTATGTGCAGTGGGCATGCTTTAGTGAGGGGTGACCATGCTTTGTTGTGTCATGCAGGGCTTGGTGTTGGGATGGGTGGTTTGTGTTATTAGTACATTAGTGAGGAGTTGGAGTGATAGGGGAGGGGGTGAGGGTGGGGGTGTGTGATAGCATGAAGGTAGGGTGGGGGATGTGATAGTTAAGATTTGACTTACCAGTGTCCATTCCTCCACCGACTCCTCCGAGGCCCTCTGGATGCATTATGGTCAAGACCTGCTCCTCCCATGTTGTTAGTTGTGGGGGAGGAGGTGGGGGTCCGCCGCCAGTCCGCTGAACCGCGATGTTGTGCCTGGAGACCACAGAATGCACCTTCCCCCATAGGTCGTTCCACCTCTTCCTGATTTTATCCCGATTTCTTGGGTGCTGTCCCACTGGGTTGACCCTGTCGACTATTCTTCGCCATAGCTCCATCTTCCTTGCAACAGAGGTGTGCTGCACCTGTGATCCAAATAGCTGTGGCTCTACCCGTACGATTTCCTCCACCATGACCCTGAGCTCCTCCTCCGAAAACCTGGGGTGTCTTTGCCGTGCCATGGGGTGGTGTAGGTGATGTGTGGGCTGGTGTATGTGGTGATGAGTGTGGTGATGTGTAGTGGTGTGTGGTGTTTTGAGGGTGATTGTTGCGTGGGTGATGGTGTTGTGTGCCTCTGTGTGGTGGGGTTGTCTATGCTGTGCTCTCTCTCTCTCGCCTTCGTCTATAATTTTTGGTCATAGGGGTTTGTGGGTGATGTGGGTGTGTGTTTTATATTGTAATGGGTGTGTGGGAGTGGTGTTTGTGTGTGTATCAGGTGTGTGTATTTGGAATTGTCCAATGTGGCGGAGTTTTGGAGATGTGTGTGTATTTTGAGTGCGGAGGTGTGTACCGCCAATGGAATACCACGGTTGAAAGACAGCCAAGTGGATTTGTGGGTCATAATAGCATGGGCGTGTTTCTGTTGGCGTTTTATTCTGAGTTATACTTCCAGCATATCCTAATAGTGCTCAACAACATTGAGTCCATTCACCCCACATCGATATTGCGTTTCGTTGTCCTCTTTACACAATCTCTTGTTTTAACTCATACTCACTTTTCAAATCCTCAGAAAATATCCATAGTTAAGTCATTAATATTTTGTGCATGTACCTCTATAAGTCCCACCAATCAAATTTTCATTCTTACTTTTTAGTCACATACAACTTTGTCATACCAGACCATTCTTCATTTCAAACATTTGCATAACATATACTCCAAAGCTCAGTCAGCGTTCTATTACAATGTTTTTGATTTGACTATCTTGAATAAAGAAAGATGCTCTATGGGTGTGATAGACACTAGACCACAAATATAATATATACGTCACACTGGAAACGGTAATCTTGCTCACAGGGATTTTGTGGTGATTCTATGACACTGAGATAAAGAGCACAGCTCTCTTATGTAAATTATAGTGTAAATATGTTCTTAGGTAGTCTCCTTGCTTTGTTTTTAATTCCTGTAGAGGTGACGTTGCCCATCGATAGTCCTGATGAGGCCCTGAGTGGAAGGGCCGAAACGCGTTGACACTTAAAAGTGGCGAGATTGGGTTCGGTAATCGGAGTCAGCTTCATAAAAATCAGCAAAAACGCTCTGCAAAATACCCCAAAAATAATATATAGGAATTTGCCAATTGCGTATATGTGAATTTCCTATCATCGTAACAGAGTGGATTACAACCAGAATGTTGAGAATGTAACCACCAATTTCTCATGAAGAAAGGTTGTTGGGCACAACCCTCTATTAATGATATGGTCAATCATCAGACTTTGAGAAGCTAGATGTTGGCTTCAATTGAATTAAGAAGAAAATGTGAATTCAATTGTTTATGTTGGTATTAATTGTAAGTCTGTCTTGTTATGTAAATACTTTGATGTTTGTATTCATTTTCACCAATGATTTTTTGTCTGCCTTGCACATAAAATAATTGTAATAAATTTTGGAAAGTAACTAATCCAACAAAGACAGTATTGAGCACTGTATTTGTAAATAATGATATAATCTATCCCTACTTGTAGACCATTGTTTCTGCATATATATTGTCCTTAACCCAGGACAGGTTAGGGTTATTGGGTTTCCTCTTCTTTACAAGTATATTGGGTGTGCACTTGAGGCATGCAAGATCGCATTACACGAGGTAGGTTTTCTATATAGCCGACTTTGGATCTAATTATCACTAATGAACAATTCAATGTCAAGAAATTCTATTTTCTCCTTGCTATATTGGTAAGTAAATCTTATGTTTGCATCATTCACATTCGGATAGTTACAAAAATCAATCAGCTGCTCTTTACTTCCTACCCATATCATGAAACAGTCATCTATGTACCGTCCCCAATATAGGATATAATTCTGCCAACTCATTGCCCCGGGTCCCCAAATCCACTTCTCCTCAAACCATCACATAAAGAGATTAGCATAAGAAGGAGAGAACCTGGAACCCATCGCTACTCCCTGCTTTTGTCTGTACCATTGTTTGTTAAATAAAAATATATTGTGATTCAAAATTAGAGCCACCGTACTTATAATCATCTCCGTATGTGCTAGTACACTAGCCGACCTTCAGTGTAGCATGTATTTCAATGATTTTGGACCCACTTCATGTCTTATACTCGTATATAGTGCCACTACATCTAATGTTACTAAAACCATACCCTTTTCCCATTTCATATCTCCCAATAGTCCTAAAATATGCTTAGTATCTTTCATGTAAGATGGTAAATTCACTACCAAAGGCTGTAGAAATATATCCACAAATTCTGAAAGTCTTTCCGTTGGCCCTCCGATCCCCGAAACTATTGGTCTGTTTCCTGTATGCAACGGTGATACATTATGTGTTGTGTTAACTTTTCACTTTGATCTGGTCTAGCACAGCCAGTTGCTTCTAGCTGGAAATTTGTGCTTTTTGGCACTTTTTTACATACAATTTAAGAAATTAAAATTTAAAGTACCCCTATTTGATTTTTTTTCATCTGTGTGTCATTTCCTTCATTAAAATATTCCCTATTCTTATAAATTGAAGTGGGATTTATATTGTATTGTGTGTTCAACTTTTTAACTGTTTTGGTACCTGAAAATGCTTTACACATTTTCTTAAGTTAAACCTGTCTGCTCTGTGCCATAGCTAGAAGGGGTTGAACTCAGGTTTAAATTATTGAGACCTTTATGGGATCTAGCAGGAATATTGCCGTTATTACTTGGGTTGGACTACCATCCCTCTCAAATAATAATCCACTTCCACATAACATTCTAATGAGAGTGTTGATTTATTCCAGGCCCTTCCAATCATGGCCCTAGAGGGTTTCTTTACTAAAAGAAAGAAAATGATCTTGAACTTCTTCTGGAAGTTGTTATGCTGTTCTAGAAAAGATTGTAGACTGGCACTACCAGATTCTAAGTCTTACTACAGAACTACTCAACTAAGAGCATTACCTGTTTAGTCTGCCGAGACATCAGAAAAGATAAGGGGGGTCATTACAACGTTGCCGGGCGGCAAGTGCCGCCCGCCAAGTTGTAACCCTCGGGCGGCCGCCAATGCGTCCGCACTCACGTGGTGCCCATTTTTACATCCCCGATGGGCTGGCGGGCGGAAACCGAGTTTCCGCCCGCCGGCCCAGCGGGGATGTGGGCCGCAACATGGAGCCAGCTCAAAATGGAGCTGGCGGTGTTGCGGCTGTGCGACGGGTGCAGTTGCACCCATCGCGCTTTTCACTGTCTGCATAGCAGACAGTGAAAAGCCGCATGGGGCCCTGTCAGGGGGCCTCTGCACTGCCCATGCCAGTGAAAGGCTGGCGGTCGGGGACTCGTAATCCCCTGGGCAGCGCTGCAAGCAGCGCTGCCCTGGCAGATTACTACCGCCGGGGCCATTGTGGCGGAAAACCGCCGGCCCAGGTGGTGCGACCCGCGGTCGTAATCCCCCAGGAAGCACCACTAGCCTGTTGGCGGTACTTCTGTCATTTTAGCCCTGGCGGTCTCGTACCGCCAGGGTCAAAATGACCCCCAAGGTCTTATATGGATAGGGCAATTGTGGGAAGGACCAAGTGAAACATCATGTGGATACCCACAAAGGACAGACCTTTAAACATATACTTGAGCATGCTCACGAGAGCAGTGCCTAAACTCTAGCCTCCTATTAACATGATCTCCACCCTCACACAGTTTGACCCTTTCTTCACCCCTACATTAAACCCAGACTACTTTTCCCCAAAGTGGGACTCTCTCATGATTTTGGATATGTTCACTAATGGTGAATGAAATAATTTGAGTAAAGTACAAAAAATGTAACATGAGGGACACCGAGTACCTACATTAATGCACAAATATGACACTGGGTATTGCCTCCTTTGGTCAAAGCCACCACTAGTTGTAAACGTATACCCATAGAAAAAAAATGTGACCAATTGGTCTTCAGAGGGAAAATATCCACACTGTATATTCTTTTTCTTACCAATTCACATAGAGAAAGGATGAGTGACAACAATAGACAGAGAACTCACAGAACATCAATGATAAGCATCTTGTGAAACATACCAAAAACATGCTGTATACTTGTGAGGAAGACTCACTACAAGTCTATTTATGATTGGTACCTATAATCCAGGGAAACTAAACAACTTCTGACCCTCATGGAGTCTGCTGCATTATATCCTTTAGGAGTCAACCCTGTATCAAACCTGTTTAGAAAAAAGTTCTAGTCACAATCAAATCCATCCTAGGTTACCCCTTAAAAAATGACATGGTCACAGTCCTCTTAAGTGCCCACTTTGCGCATGTGCAATATCAAATAAGAGCAGACAAAACTCTTATGTGTAACTGTTTTACAACAGCAGATGCTGCATTAGCAACCCCTTGGCAGAAAAAAGACCGGTTATATTTCACATTGTTGTATGCCGGTTTACGGCAGATGATGGCATTGTAAAAACTGACACACAACATAAGTGAGGCTGTCAGGGATTTCAAACTCAGTATGAAGTCCTGTAGTAAGACGGCCTACTCATGACAGTATGTCCACCTACATTGAAACCATTAATCTTTTTGTCCTATTCATTCTAGGCAGGGTGCCAGATTTGGGGCCCAATTTAAAGGCAATGAAGTGCCATCTTCGACTGCCAGGGTACCATTGCCAGGTATTTGGTTCCCGACGAGGTGGCAGTGGTCAGAGTCATGGTCAGCCACATCGGTGCTCAGTTAAGCGCTGCTGTGCTGATCAAGCATCCACAGTCCTCCAGCCTTTTCATGGCGGGGTCTCCACTGTGAAAAGGTTGGCAGAAAGCCAGTGCTGGGGCCATAAGGGGGGCTGAACTGGCATGGGCAGTGCAGCGGCCCCTCTGCCATCACCTTCAGAATATGCACTGTCTGCACAGGAGCCAAGGCCAATGCCATGGCACTGTTTCCGACCGGTTTTCTGGCAGAAATGTCATAATATGGAAACATTGTAATATGACCGGGGGTAGGCCGCTGATATGACAGCAGCCTTCTTCCTGCTGCTTTGTCAGTCAGCTCAGTCCAACCACCAAAGTCGTAATCAATCCCCTAGTGTCTAAGATTATCAAAGTGTTGCTCAGGATCCTCTGTTCCCATTATCCTGTTGGTCATATTTCTGCTCTTTGAATTTTAGGTCCTGGGTGAAGTATGTTACTTAGATTGTACTATTTTCTCTTCATACCCTTGATTATAGTCCTCAGGCAGGGTGCTTTGATTACTTAAGGTCTGATTTAGGATTTTGCAAAAACCTGCCATCTGTGAAATTTAGAGATGACTGCCGGTCCAGGTGTCATTGCTATACAACATCATGGCAATTCTTTTCAATGCAAAAGAGGACTGCCTGTGTTTGTTTTCAAGACCATTCACCAAACGTTTTATTTTTCACAAACAAAATCCAAAAGGGGGAGTTTATTGCTGAAAACAAAAACAACTAATGAGCCCCACATCCTGTGTACTCGGTTATATTTTTTCTTGTTTTTCACTACCATGTTCTTCCTAGCAGTGATAGACAGGAAAAAGCATTACAAAACCCACAATAAATAGCACCTACTCAAGTGGATGTCCGGAGGAAACTTTCCATCAATGGAGCCAACAGAACTCTGTCAAAAGAAAATGAAAGGTCTATCCATCTATAAATGAGGTGGGCGGACCAACTTTTTTGCAGACAGGGTACCCCACTGCATTAGTGATGAGTACTCTGTCTGCCAAACTCCAAATCAAGCACTTAGGGCCAGATGTATCAAGCTCCCGGTTTGCATTTCTTAAATAGCGAATTTTGAGAAATCGCTATTATAGAAATGCAAAATGGGAGGTATGAAAATTGTGAGTCGGTAATAGTGATTTCTTAAAATTCGCAATCGCTATTTGTGAGTTGCAAATACCAAATCGCAAAAAATAGCGAATCGGTATTTGCAAATTGCAAATTGCGAAAACAGCAACCTGGGACAGCCTGATGACATCACAACCAGGAAGTGAGTCAGCCCATGCTGCTTCCAGAAGCCCCACCCACAGGAGCAGGCAGAGAGACCCAGCCAAGCACCAGGGAGGCAGTCTTGAGAGCCAACCAGGACCAAACAGGATCATGGCTTCTGATGGGAAAGTGCAGGACAAAGGAGACAGGAAGCGCAAGCTCAAATTCAGTGAGCAGGAATTGGAGGTGCTCACGGAGGAGGTGGTCAGGAGCCACAACAAACTTTTTGGGAAAAACTCACTACCTGAAAGTGAGAAGAGGAAACTGTGGTCAGACATCCAGACCAAAATATACGTTCTGTCGGAGATACGCAAGCACTGGTATGACTTGCATTCACGTGCCAAAGAGAGTGTAGCCAGTAGGCTAAAGGAGGCAAGGAGCACCAGAGGAGGACCACCCACCCAGACACTGTCTACACAGCTTCCTGAAGCTGTCAGTGGTGTCACTGACATTGACACCTCAGGCACACCCAGCACCAGCAAAGATAAGAGCAGTAATGATGTGTTTCCCCATCTGTGCATGTATAAATGACCCTTAGAAAATAGCTATGGCACTATGAAGTGTGATAAGTAGTCCATGCCACATCCTACATACAGCACAACAATGCCTTGTGGTAGTCCACACCCCTAAAGTGCAAATACCACATAAATAGCAAGATAGTTTAAAACCAAATGGAGAAACAACACAAAAGACTCTCAGTGATACTATGCCAGTGAATATTTAATAGTGTTATGCAACTATTTGAGTACTAATCAAAAATTACATGCTGCACATTGTTGTTGCAAATGTTCCGGGCCCTGACGCAGCAGAAGGTGGAAATATAGGGGATAACGAAACTCAGCCACAGTCCGACTCAAACACCAGTGTGTCCTTCATACATGCAACAACTAGATGCAGGGCAAGAGTGCTACCTCTTCCTGAGTATACCCTGGACTCTGATGAAATGCCGGATGAAGTACCCCCAGAGGCTAGAAGCACTGACAGACAACAGTCCCTACACAGAGGAAGGTGAGCGCCCATCACTGTTTGGCAGCCTTGAGGCTTCCATGCTGAAAGTGCAGTGCTTGCAATGGTAAACAAGCGAGGTCAAAGCACAGACAGTTTGTGTCAATCGATCATAACCTGGGTGCGATGCACGAGCAGTTTGAGTCTCTCAATGAAAACATGGGATCAATGCACAAGCAGTTCGAGTCTCTTAATTAAAACATGTACAAGCTGCATGAGGGACATCAAACAGCAGCAGAAAACACAAAGGAGATGACAAACGCCCTTAGGGAACTCTGCACTGTGATGCAGCAGGAGCATGTCAGCCACCGTAGGCACCATCACCAATTAATGGGCCGCTTGCAATGTAAACACGCGAGGTCAAAGCACAGACAGTTTGTGTCAATCGATCATAACCTGGGTGCAATGCACAGGCAGTTTGAGTCTCTCAATGAAAACATGGGATCAATGCACAAGCAGTTCGAGTCTCTTAATGAAAACATGTACAAGCTGCATGAGGGACATCAAACAGCAGCAGAAAACACAAAGGAGATGACAAACGCCCTCAGGGAACTCTGCACTGTGATGCAGCAGGAGCATGTCAGCCACCGTAGGCACCATCACCAATTAATGGGCCGTTTGGATGGGTTCTGCAGATCTGTCAGTCGGCTCACTACCACAACTGCCTTGGTATCATGACGTGCTGTGGGCATACAAGTGGAGATGGCACATTGCAGTCGGGACGTTGCACAAGGATTGGTGCAAATAACCAATGTTTTGGAGACAATGCAGACAGCACAGAGTGCTACAAACAGCAAACTTGGTGGTGGGGATAGTGAGGAGCTCTCCAGCCTCAGCAGTCTCACAGCCCCTGTGATGGATCCTAGGTGTCACAGTACCAGACACAGTACTGTCTTTGAACCTGCTACAAGAGGTGCCACTGAGGCCACTGAGCACTCAAGTGGAGTGCATGGATGTAGGAAGTAATGTTGCGGGGTACAGGGGACTCGCATAACATTTAGCAGAACAGTTATACTATGATGCTAATAGTGTGACACTGTTACTCGCACCTGTTTGCGTATAGTGCATATCTGTGTCCTAATCACACATATATTACCTCAAGGCAATAAAGATGCTACCTGCAGCAATACATAAAATAGACGTGGTATTTTAGTTGCGCGTGATCTCAGCACGTCTTTGTCTGAACTCTGCTGCACTGCTTCTGTCTGCTGGGTGAAGGGGTGGCAAGGAATTGTCATTCTCATCTGAGTCTGGCTCGGTGGGATCCACAGGTATGCCCCTCGTTGTTGCAATGTTGTGCAACATGGCACAAGTAGCCATGATTTTGCATGTTGTGTCAGGGTTGTATTGTAGTGCATCACCACTCTTGTGTAGGCATCTGAAGCGCCTCTTCAGCAGGCCAAAGGTCCTCTCAACAACGCTGTGGGTTGTCCTGTGAGCAGCATTATACCTCCTTTCGGCCGGCATTGCAGGATTCATATAGGGCGTGTTGGAAAATGGGTTATTGGTAAGGGCAGGTAAGTACCTACACTTAGCAATAGGCCACTAACCTCCACTTAGGTCCAGTTAGGTCTCAGTAAATTAAACCCAGCTTAAACCTTGGTAGCTTGGCAACGAGCAACAAGGCTTAACTTAGGAGACAGAGGGGGTCATTCTGACTTTGACGGGTGGCGGAGGCCGCCCGCCAAAGTCCCGCCGGCAGAATACCGCCGCGTGGTCAAAAGACCGCCGCAGTAATTCTGAGTTTCCCGCTGGGCTGGCGGGCGACCGCCCGAAGGCTGCCCGCTAGCCCAGCGGGTAACCCCCTTCCATGAGGATGCCGGCTCCGAATGGAGCCGGCGGAGTGGAAGGGGTGCGACGGGTGCAGTTGCACCCGTCGCGATTTTCAGTGTCTGCTTGGCAGACACTGAAAATCTTGGTGGGGCCCTGTTAGGGGCCCCTGCAGTGCCCATGCCAGTGGCATGGGCACTGCAGGGGCCCCCAGGGGCCCCGCAACACCCATTACCGCCAGCCAGGTTCTGGCGGTCAAAACCGCCAGAGCCAGGCTGGCGGTAAGGGGGTCGGAATCCGCATGGCGGCGCTGCCTGCAGCGCCGCCATGGAGGATTCCATTGGGCAGCGGGAAACCGGCGGGACACCGCCGGTTTCCCGTATCTGACCGTGTCAGAATGCCCATGGGAGCACCGCCAGCCTGTTGGCGGTGCTCCCGCGGTCGTTGGCCATGGCGGTAGACTACCGCCAGGGTCAGAATGACCCCCAGAGTGTAAAGCATTCAAATATCACAAAACAGTAATTAAATAAAACACAGGAAAGAGTTTAAAAATCCAAAATCAATTTATACAAATAGATTATATTTTTATCTTTAAAATGACACCAAAACTAATAAAATCGGATAAGGGGAACCGGAGATATGAATTTTTAAAGAATGAATGCTTTCTAGCTCATAGAAGCAACTAGCGCTCAAAGGGTTAAAAAAGGTCACACTGGAAAGGAACAAAGTCCAGAGCTCAGGCCACCCACGAGGTAACACTGTCACACTTACTTTCAGAAGTGTTTGATTCAGGAAAGTGGTCCACAGCACCAGCCAAGGGTTCAGAGGTTCTGGTGTGCCTTTTGGGGTCTGGGACGACAACTCCCACAATGTACCTTTTCAACTTATGGAGTTGCTCCAAACGTCTCCAAACTTCTGGATCTTCTTTCCGAGGTCCTTTTTGTGTCCTTGAAGTGTCCACAACTTGATCCAAGGTTCCAGAAGCTCTGAGTTGCTCCTTGGGAGTTGGGACTACAATTCCCAGAATGCACCTGGTCAGAATCCTCAAATGGCCACTGGATGCTGGTGAGCTGTGCTCTACTTACAGGACTTGATGAAGGGGACTCTGGGCAGCTCCTTTGTACCTGTAGCAAACAGGGTGTCCCTTCTTGGAGCAGTAGAAGACAGGTAAAGTCCTTTTAGTGGTGAAGCCCAGTGTGCAGCTTGTGCCGTCCTCCAGAGTGCAGTGTCCAGGTGCAGGTCAGGGGTCCAGCAGGGCAGTCCTTCTTCTCCTGTCGTTCTTCCTTGTTGGAATCTGATAGGGATCTGAGGTGTGGGTGCAGGTCTGCCAGTTTTATCCCTGTTCCTGGGTGAAAAACAGGGGGGTCCTGGTTCTCCAATCAGGTGCAGGGTCCTTCCCCCTGTGATGACTACTTCCTGGGAAGTGTGGCAAAAATCAATCCCAGGGAGCAACATTCCTCAAAAATCTATCATGGCTGAAAGTGATTTTTGGAGGATACATCTGGCTGATCCCACCCACTGGTGTGGCTATAAATCCTAAACACACCCCTCTCCTGCCCTCTCCTAATCTAATCAAGGGGACACCTAATTGTCTGGGGTGCAGGATGTGAGGGTGTTGCTGGGTTGCTTCAAATGTCCTTCCCTGCCTTTGAAGACCAGTTTGGCAGCCCTCTCCTTTCCTGCTTCACACTCTGCTGAGGGGAGATCTCCTCCCCTAGGCACATCTCTTTGTGTGGAGCCAGGCCACTTCACACCTCATCAAGGCAGCCTGGCCAGGCTGCCAGAGGCTGGCCAATCAGAGCACAGCAGCAAAAACACTGCAGGGCAGAAGTTGGCAACTTTTCAGGTAGAGTTTAAAACTGTTTACCTGAACAAGTTATATTAAATCCAACAACTGGAAGTTGTGGGATTTATTATAATAATTAATTTGATACCAAACGTCTGGTATATGTTACTTAAGGGGACTTTTAAAATTAAAATAAAGTCTTCCCATTCTAACCTATGGAGGCCATTCACTACAATGAGGGAAACCGAATTTGGCTGTTTTACCTCACCAGGGCTTATAAAACTATTTTTATAAGGTCCCTGCTTATAGTTACATGGCACCCAGCCCTAGGTGCACATAGGGCACACCTTAGGGGTGACTTATATGTAAAAATAAGGTAGTTTAAGACTTTGGAACTACTTTTAATTCCAAAGTCAAATTTGCATGTAACTTTAGTTTAAAAGCAGCCAGAAAGGCAGGCCTGCCTTTAAAATGACACTGGCACCTCAGCAGTGCACCTATGGGTGCACTACCTATGCTGGGGTCCCTAAACCTACATGCCCTACCATATACTAGGGGCTTATAGGTAGGTTGACTTAGACAATTAAAATTAGCCTAATTTGCATACTGAATTTACACAGAGCACAGGCCCTCGGACTGGTTAGCAGTACCCAGGGCACCATCAGAGTCAGGAAAACACCAGCAAAAAGTGGAAAATGGGGCATAAAGTTAGGGGGCCTCTGCAATCAACCCTGTTCTCTCACAGGGCGTCAGTATGAATGACAGCACGGCATAGGCACTATCTCCTAGAATGACAGGAGAGTAAAATTAGTAATTGTTATCTGTGACATCACATATACATCAAGGCAAGATTGTCAACTATAACATTACCAAGTAGGAATCCTTCGCCAAACTCCCCAGCAAGTAGCTTGTGTATATTCCACTGTGCCAAAAGATATTGGAGTCATGTGTGCTATCTGGGTATCTGGCCACGAGATCCATTATAATGTTGGAGGCATTGCTAAACACACTCTGTGTCCGATGGTGGACAGATAGCTACATGTGTCCCATTGATGGCACCGAATACATGTGGGAATTGGGCAATCTGGTAGAAATTTAATTTTGTCTGTAGTAATTCCTGTGGGTTGTTGGGGAATCTTATGTGCTGTTGAATTTTGCTCAGCATGGCATTGAGAAATGCGTTTAAAAAGCGTGAGAGAGCACTCTGTGAGACCGCTCCAGCTGCTGCTATGACCCCTTGATAGCTCCCTGGTAATAGGCTAATAGGTGCAGGGAGCATAATGCCTGCACTTAGGTGGGTATGCTATTGGTCCCGTGTGTGTTTCGCTACAGTAGATGTTGTAGATCAGCTATCAGGTCAAGTATCACGGCTGAGCTTAACCTGTGCTCATCATATATCTCCTCCTCTGTGTGGTCAAAAAGGGTAATGCGCACTCTAAAAATGCACTCCTATCTCCTCCTCTCTCCTCAAATCCGCCAGGATCCTCATATTCCTCACCATGACTCAGAGTGCAGCCATTGTGGAAAAGAGGCTGAGTCATTTTGGGCCTCTTTATACAGGTTGCACCTGTTTACCACCTGATTTCACTTTGTGGTAAATTGCACGTGCAAAAGACTATTCTGCGAATATTCGCTATTTGCGATTTGTTGATGCATTGCATTGCAAGACGGAATTTGCGATTCGCAATTTCATGTCGCTATTTGCGATTTGCAGATTGTGACCCGCAAATTCATGTCACCGTTAGAAGGAATCGCTATTTTAGCGATTCTTTATATTTGTACTGCAAATGCCTCTCATACATCATGAAAGGCGATTTTGCATTCGCAAACGGTGGAATTTACCGATTCGCACCGTTTGCAAATGGAAAATCCTTTGATACATCTGGCCCCCAGTTCTCTCCCTTTTGCCAATGTCCCTACTCTTTGATAGCTCCCTAACTCTTGTATTTCCTTCTTATTAGCATTCAATATCTCCCCTTTAGATAAGAATGCTAATCTATTGTTCAAATTCTTTTTGTTGGTTATTCCCAGTAATTAGTTTTATTTATTTTATTTAAATCCTTTGATTACTTTTTTGGTAGAAGGTTGGAAGCATATTTTTGTCTTTTTTGGCTCTGAGAACAGGAGTTATTTTCTATATTTACTTTAGTAAGCTCTTCTAAATTGTCCTCTTAGTGGTTGACAGTTTCGCTCATATTTATAGGAAAATGATGGAGCCTGACGCTGTGCCAAAATTGGCAGTGCTGAGCTCCGTCATTTTCAGAATGCAGGGATGCGCTGTATTTAATTAAATACTGTGCACCCCTGTGTTGTCCCCTGTGCTGGCACTAGATTTAGCTGCCAGAACCAACGCAGGCGTCCTAGCACCATTGTGTAAGGGTGTCTGCATTGAGGGGTATGATTGTTTATGTGCAGGAAGGTGTCCAATCCTGCACATAAACAATCACCAATGGCGATTTGGCACTTCTGTGTGTGCTGAAGAGTGTAGCACACACAGAAGTGCCAATGCATCATTTTGAAATTATTGTTTTTGTGCAGGAAGGGACACCTTCCCACACATAAATAATCATTTCTGGCATTTTGCTCTTTCTATGCGTGCTGCAGAATGCAGCACACATAGAAAAAGCAAAAAACGAGAATGAATAAAAGTATTCCTTCTCGTTGCGCCTTGCTAACGGCACCCCTGGGGTGGTGTTAGATTTTGGGGCCGCATCAGGTTTACGAAAACTTGTAAATCTGAGGCAGTGTCAAAATGCAACACCCATTCCACGCCCCTTCCACACGGGTTGCGTGTGAAGGGATTGTATTTACAAGGGGGCATTAAGCCACTAAACATGGCTTAACGCCACCTTGCAAATACAGAGCAGGGCATAGCACCCCTTGAGCATCACAAAAAGTTTGTTTTTTTAGTCATGGTGGAAGACGTGTCCATGAGTGTTAGGATTTAATATTAATATCTCAACTTGCGTAACTTTAGATTTTCAGGTTCTCTTTCAGTTTGTGTAGTTTTATCTGTTTTTTTAAGTGAACACATTTTACAAGATTAGTGCCTGCAGAATCAGAGTAATCAAATCATTATCAAGACAAAGTTCTCTAGTACTTTGTGTGTTGATTCAAGGATGCTTTGACACCACTACATCATCTGTTACTTGGTATTGCTACTCCTTTGCCTGTACATTAGATTTATGTCTTAAAAGTGTGGAAAATTACTCTTTCAGTTTTACCAAATGAATCCTTAGATATTGATAAAGAAGGAAATGGCAATAATAGCATTTCAATAGCTGAATGTAGCTGGTTCTGGATCCATCGTATCAACTAAGTTGTTTCTAAATCTTTTCCTTGGGATGCCAAAGTGAATGAATGAATAGTTTATTGTACAGATAATAAAATCCCATACAATTAAAGCTGAAAATAAACAATCAATAATACATTTGCAAAAAACAAAAAAGAGCCCCAACTGCACATATGAGCCAATGAATCAGACATTAAATACATACTAAAATACTCAATAGTTTATATACGCTAACCTCAGTAAAAGCATTTCTACAGTGGTATTGTATAACCTGCAATTAAAATATACCCGGACCTCCACAAACCAGAACCCCACGTGATCCATAATAAACAAGGGTGTCCACGGTAGTCAAGGCCCTAAAGTGCTTAAGTGCATTGAATGATCTTAAGTTAGCTACCTATAGGGATCAACACCCATGATTCAAAGTTGAAGCTCAACAACTTGACGAAATTGATACAAACCAGTTGTGGCAAGAGTGGTGAAAATTTCAAACATAATTATCCACTGCTGCTTAAATCTGGTCTGAGCAACTTTAATACATTTGGTCAATAAAACATTCAACATTGAGTTCGCACGATCCAAAGACATAATAATGGCCTGCTGAGGAGTGGATCCCCAATTCATTCCACTTTCTCCAAAACAGAGATCTTCGATCCCTGAGCAGGGCTGGACACAAACAAACCTCATGTTCAGTTGTTTCTTCTCAACAGCCACAACCCCTACACATCACACCCTCCTCTGGAGTTAACCGCCATGTGGGTAGATGTTTCAGACAAACCCCAACCGCCCTTCCTTAAGGCCATAAATGCCTCTTTGAGACGAAACACGTATGAGCAAGAAAGATAGCCATCTGGAGTACCTGGCTTAAATGAATTAATTACCGATCAGGCATGCTTGCGTTTGGCAATGAGGGTGAGATCCAAGTGCTACGAGTGTAACTGTGTAATCTTTTTGACAACCAGTTTGAAAAGAGAATGGGGGGTTAATTGCCCAGAGGTCCTCGGCTTTAAATCACCATTTACAATCGGCCAGAAAGTTAAAGTGAGACCCCTTCGTTTTTGGCCCGCTAATTTCCAGCCACAGAACTGCCTCCAATCTATCTTCCTTTGCCCCGCGTAACTTATGACAAAGCTTCAAGGAGGCGTCAGCACCTACTGCCTGCAGACCCAAAAGCCCACATTCCAACCGCATCTGCACAGTAGAAGCGGGATGCGGTACATGGAAAACTCTCTTGTAGGTCTTATTAACCAGACTATTTAATAAACCAGGGCCTTTACCCAGTAACATTTCCTGACCATAAGACAATGTAGGGATAATCTTTGCTCTCATAACTTCCATTAGGGGGAGGAGATCTGGGCTCTTTAGAGCTTTAAATAATTTAGAAAAGGCCACTTACAGAGCCACAGCTTTAAGTTCAATCTCCTTCCTATGCTTAACAAAACCACCCCCAGAGTCGAAACGCACCACTAGATATTTAGAAGACCGGTTTGAAACAAGTTTACTAGTCTTGTAGTACCAACTCATTCCCAAATGCTTTTTCCTACTGAAAAAGACCACTTTGGTTTTGAGTTGGTTAACTTCTAATTGATTCACAAGTGTATAAGATGCAAGTTGGTTAAGCAGTTGTTGAAGGCCACTCTTGGTATAGCTGAACATTGCCAGATGATCAGCATAGAGCAAGTGGCTAAGCCTAAGACCACCTATCGTGGGGGGATGAGAATTAACAGCATCGAGAGCCGATCACAAATCTGCAATACACAGATTAAAAAGCAGGGGAGCAAGCACTCGACCCTGTTTCACACAAGGACCAGTGGAAATTTTCCTAGAAAGGGAACAACCATCTCCTAATTTAAATTGGACCCAGGTATCCGTGTATAGTTCCATAATGACACCCAAAAGCACTGATAGAATTCCCCAGTTTTGTCATTTAGCCCACAGGGCACTCCAGGGAATCCGATCAAATGCTGCCTTAAAATCAACAAAACAGCAATGCAACATAGAGCCTGATAGGATCGCCCTGTCCATCAAAATAGATAGGACTGATATGTTTGTAGATCTACCGGAAGCAGCGGAGAACTCTATGAACAATAGGGATTCATCCTTTCATTCAGCCCAGGCACAAAGTTCTTGCAACAAAAGACTGGCATAAACCTTGGCCTTATTATCAAGCAAGACTATCATCCTGAAATTAGCTCCATCTTGCTTTGCCCTAGAAATTATACGAAGGAGACAAGGTTGTAAAAGGGGCTTCTCTTCAAGAGGGGGAAACACGAATACTGCATGCTGAGAACAAGGCTTGACCGGGACAGCTGTGGAGCAACAAGCTCCCTCACTCAACAATTTCCCATCATGCTCACTTGCAGAGAAATGTCTAATCAAGAAGGTCATCCAAACCCCTTCTGAGAGATTAACAGTACCAAGACCCCTTTGATTATTTGTTACATTGTTAATGAGGGACCATATTTTTTTAGAATTTGGATCCTTACTTGCACTTATGAGTTTAGCCTAAAACTAATTAACATGTCTCTGATAGTCATTATAGATAGCCTACCTATAGTCTTTCCTCAGTTCCCTATGTCTGATTAGTAGACTCTTAGAGTCAGGGCTCTTCCTGATTGCCCTTGCTAGTCTGTTACGCACTTTCTTTAAACTCAAAGTTTCCTAAGAAATAGCAAAGGGCAGAAGTGAGGTGCAATTAAGAGCAGGTTGATGAAACCTTGAACATAAGAAGGAAGAAAATGTATCCCGTAACTTAGATGGGGACGTACAATCAGATCCATCAGAAACAAGGAAATTGACACATTCAACCATTACTATACCAGTAATAGAAGGGTTCCATTTTATATGTTTTAGTGACTCTGAGAAAACACCACCACCCACAGCCCACATGACATCATGGAAATGAAAACTAGATTTTATAGTTACAATTTGGGGATGGTGATCACTCTCGCTTCGGGTGGAAATTAAAAACTTCTCAATAAGGGGAAACAATTCCATGTTACAAATAGTATAGTCCAAATAAGAATGGGATCGTCCGTCTGATCTTGTCCAACGAGGAGGAGCATCATCGTACGAATGGCCATTCAGAACTTTGAAACACATACTATTAAAATGCATAACCATGTACTCTCCCAACAGACATTGCGGGCATTCCTGGGGCCTCAGTTGTTCAGGAACTAACTGGCGATTACAAAGATCAGGGCCTTCAAGAGCCTCTGTAGTGTACTGAAACACATTTGTATTAAAATCCCCAGTTATAAGGTAATCAGCATGCGGATATTCCCCAGCTAGATTACTCAAAATCTGCATTAGTTGGGACAGCCTCTCCCTTTTTTCCAGGATGTTGGACCTGGCCCTTTTACAGGGTCATTCCCCAGACTTTTTGCTTTTGCCTCCTTATTTTTCTTACCTTTGTTGGCTGGCGTTTTTACTCTGAGCACTTTTTCACTGCTAACCAGTGCTAAAGTGCATGTGCTCTCTCTAACACATTTGGTATGATTGGATTATACCTAATTGGCATATTTAATTTACCTATAAGTCCCTTGTAAAGTGGTATCCCTATACCCAGGGCTGGTAAATTAAATGCTGCTAGTGGGCCTGCAGCTATGCTTGCGCCACCCACTGAAGTAGCCTGTCAAACCTATCTAAGGCCTGCTAGCACAGAGCCTGTGTGCGCAGTTTTCTGCCACAGGGACCTGGCATCTAAATTTACTTGCCCGGCCCAAAACACACCTTTTACTACATGTCAGTCACCCCTAAGGTACGCCCTAGCTAGCCCTTTGGGCAGGGTGCCATGTATGTAGAAAGCAGGACATGTGCCATGTTGCATGGCCTGTCCTGGTAGTGACAAACAGCCTAACTTGGTGTCTCACTACTGTGAGTGCTGCCCTCTCATAGGATTGCATTGGAAATGCCCTGCCTTACGTGTAAGGGGTATTGTCTGATTTATGAGGGGTAGCGTAGGCATGTTTGGTATGGTCGTGACAGTGGTAAGAAATGCTGCTTACTGGTGTAGGTGTATTTTTTATTACTATCACAGAAATGCCACTTCTAGAAAGTGCGCATTTATCTGTGCTTATAACTTTGGTGTTTTGCAGCTGGTCTTCAATCAACATCTGGGCAGACTGACAGTTGGGGCTTTGTACATACTTCTCAGACAGCCTGAACACAGGGAGGGTGGAGGTGACACAGAGGTGCATCTACATATTGTAAAGCCTTCCTGGGCTGACAGAATGGAGAGGCGGGGCACACCTGCATTTGTAAAGACTGTGCCCTGGCCTCACACAATAGATTCGTTAACCCCCCAATGATGTTTGGAACCTGTACTGAAAGGAGAGAGTGGGCACTCCCAGAACCAGTTGTAACTGGCTGGAACCTCCTCTCCCTATCATTGAAAAACATTGTAAGAACTGACTATAAGTACAGGGGAATTTTCCCCACAATTTGAACATTCTTGGAACTTGAAAATGGACACAGAACGCTGATGAATGGACTCACCAGGAAACCACCGTAGACTGCTGCTGCTGTGCTGACCTGTGACCTGCCTGGTCACTAGGAGGAACTGCCACTATCTGCATCCCTTGTGCTGGCCTGTAGCTGGGCCCACCAGCCCTGTGTTTCTTCCTGCCTTGCTGTTCCCAGGGGAAGGGTGCTGCGGCCCCTGACCCCTGACCCCTGCAACGATCCCTTCAGCACAATTCTTAGCGCTGAGAGAGTGCCCTTTTTGATGACCAGGTGCCCTTCCAGGCACCTTCTGTGTCTGCAGGAATCACCACCGCAGCCTGGGCTTGTGGAAGTGCCCCCACAATGGATAAGTGATTCCCTGCTGGTTTTTATCACCGCTGCGGCCGGGGTCGAAGCACTGAGTCTCCGCGCCTTAAGAAGCACTCCTGGGCTGAGAAATCTCAATGCCGCGACCCGGGAGACTGTCGTCCGGCCAGGCGCTGAAACTGCCCTTCCCGGAACCCCCGGGGCATCCCTTATTCAAATTAAGGAGCGAGTGCGCTCCTATTGTGCCACCGGGGCAAGGCGCACTCGCAGAGGCGCCCCCGGGGCACTTGCAGGCATCGTCCTTGGTGCCTGCTCAATCTAGTGTATTGTTGATGCCGAGAGAGCGGCTCGCACACCGTCTGGGTGCCGCCGCTCCCCCAGAGCAGGAGGAGAGCCTCATCGGAGGCCCCTGCTCCACCTTACCTTCGTGTAGACAGCCGCCCCGAGGACGCGGGTGGCTTTCTCACCGACGCAGGGCATGGGGAGCGGAAAGGGAGTTCCTTTCCCCCCGGCCACTGCCCTAGGGGCGCTAATGCCCCCATAACTTAACCCGGGCATTTTGGGCGACCCCCCACCTCTTAGGAGGGGGCCCCAAAAAGACCACAGGCCCCCAGAGGGACCTGTCTATTGCAAGGAGAGGACGCCGACCGCCCCTCTCCCCCCTGGAGCACCGCGTGGCCCCCGTTGTACGCCAAGGAGCGCCGGGGACCCCCCGTGTTCGTCTTTAGGCACTGGAAGTGCCTTTTCCACCAGCTAACAGGTACTTTGTAGGAAATCCAGGCTTTAGGAGCCTAGTACAGATTATAATGTTTTAGGTTTCCTCCCTGTTTACTGGTCATACATATGTGTACTAATGTTCCTTTTATGGGCATGTCTAGTTAATATATATTTATATGACTTGTGGTATATTCTCTAATGTTCCTTTCATGGGTATTGAGGAATTGTTCATGACAAGTGCATATACTTTTTACTATACTTCCTGACTACTGCTTATGTTGCAGAATCCTGAGTACTTACGTGTTCTAATGTGACAACTGCATATTCCTGCAGAGTATTAGTAACTTGTGTAACAGTCTGACAACTGCTAAGGTAGCAGGGTATTACTTACGTGTAATGTTGGTCTAATTATGTTCTGTGAAATACAAATTATTTTTACATAGCTCAGTGTTGTGTTTACTTTGTGGTGTACATTTTGCGTCACGTGTGTTGTGTGTTGTGCAAACGCCTTACACATTGCCTCCAGGTTAAGCCTGACTGCTCGTGCCAAGCTACCAAGGGGGTGAGAAGGGGTTATCTTGGACGTGTAACTCCCAAGCCCTGACTAGAGTGGGTAGGTTCTGCCTGGCTGAGGTGCATACCCTAGCCAACCAGAAACCCCATTTCTAACATTGGTTGTCAACGGTGAGGATAGGACTTGCGCTTGCACAGTACCTTGTGACTCATTTTTGCACCGCAAATTGCACTTAGACCATTACATGTTTTCATTCTCTTTTCTTAAATTATTCTCCTGTTCTCTCAAGCTAGTCATTTTTATTTTTTACTCCTGTGTTGTATACTCGCACTTTGGACTCTTGTTGTTTACGCTAGTGTTGTGCTCTTTACAAAATTAAGCCTACCTTTGGCATGAATTATATATTGTTTTACACAATAGAAGAGTTAGAGGGATTCTGCAGGGAGAGAGGTATATCTTTTAGAGAGGGTGACGCCCATATAGGGATCCTCAGGAGAGCCCTGTTCAGTTTTAATGAGGCTGACTTTATAGCACAGAAAGAGGGCCAAAGGGGAGATGGTTGTGAGGGAGACCCTAGAGAGACCCACGAGAGTAGTGAGGACTCGGAGGAAGAGGGTCCCCAGTCCAGATCCCAGGGGGATAGTGACCCCGAGGAGCTAGTCACTGAGAGAGAAGATGACTGGCCGGGGGCTCCAGTAGAGAGAGAGGACTCCATAGATAGGGAGTCCCTTACTGGGTCCTTGCATAGCAGCAGTGCCACCTCCCATTCCCTGTCATCTGAGAAGCTCAGAGATAGGCGGGAAGAGAGGGACCTGAAGCTGCAGCTAGCTAGGTGGGCTGTAAAAGAGAGACAGGCTGAGGTTGAAAAAACCTTAGCCCAGGAGAGGATGGCAGAGGCTGAAAGGGCCTTTACCAGAGAAAGGCTCGCTCTAGAGAGCAGTCTTACAAATCTGGACTCATCAGTAATGCATGTGGAGTCCAGTTTTGGCAGCATTTTGAGTGTTAGGCACAATCCTTACCTACCCACAGATTTGGTACCTGGGTTCAAGGAGGGAGATAACATACGTCAATGGCTTAAGGGGTATGAAGAAGCTCTAGTTGCGCGCAGGATTCCTGAGACAGATTGGGTAACTGTCCTAGAGAGCTATATTCCTGAGGTGGAAAGGGATGTCCTACTGGCCCCAGAAGGGAGTGACAGGCAGGGGTATCCCCACATCAGAAAGGCCCTGATAGAAGAGTATGGTCTCACCCCTGAAGACTACAGGTTGAGGGTCAGAGGCAGCAGGAAGTGGTCTCACCAGTCTTGGGAGGATTTTATGCAGATTTGTAGCAAAGCACTAACAGGATGGGTGGAGAGTAGCAGAGCAACCACTTATGAAGGGCTGTTTAGTCTCATTCTAAGAGAACACATGTTCAGTTGCTGTTTTTCAAAGCTACGCCAACACTTGTCTTACTTTAAGTTCTCTGACCCCAGGGAGCTTGCAAAGGAGGCTGACCTCTGGCTTAGTGCCAGGGGAGCTGGTCAGACACCAAGGGCTGTCTTAAGTTCACCCCTGGAAGGGGTTGGGGAGGTTCTGGGTAATTCAGGCCAAATTCTGAGCGGGGAAGGTGCAGGATCCAGAGGGACCTGTCTTCTTACGCATGTCTTGGAAGGCACCCAGAAGGGGCCCCAAGGCTGGAATTTAACTGTTCCAGGTAAAGTTTTCAGCGGGGAGGAAGTAAGATTGTTAAGGACCTATCCTCTTACGTATGCCTTAGAGGGCTCCTTATCGGTACACCGAGGCGAGAATTTAACCAACCCCGACAACGTTCTGAGCGGGGAGGGTGCAGGATCCATAGGGACCTGTCTTCCTCCACAGGTCTTGGAAGGTACCCGGGAGGGACCCCAAGGCGGGAGGGTAGTCGTTACCAAAGACCAATCCTGTAAAAAGGATGTCCTAAAGTCTGAAGGAGAAGGGGGGACACCTGGGAACAGGGTTGCTCCAACTCTGGAGATCAGTAGCACCACCCCGCAAAGGGCAGTGCCGGTGCTTCCTTTTGAGGATTTGAGGGCGGACACTCCCCTGACTCCTGTCCAGCAAAAGGGTACCATTCCTAGGTTGGAAAACCAGATCATGGGCAACCCCCTAAATCTGAAAATAGAGACTGCTGTAACCAGCCTCTCTACTGATGCATTCTCTAGGGATTCAGTTCCTTCAAGAGGGGATTCACGGGAAGACACTTCCCTGATTCCTGTCCAGCAAAAGGGTAACGTCCCTAGGTTGGAAGATGCATGCCCTAGGGATTCCATTCCTGTAAGGGAGAGTTTGAGGGAGGACACTCCCCTAACTCATGTCCAGCAAAAGGGTACCGTCCCTAGGTCCCTTGACCTGGAGGTGGAGAAGGCTGTCTCCAGTCCCTCTACCATTACTTCTGGGGGTATCACTCCTGATGGGAGGGTGCGGAACTCTAGAAGGAGGGGCAGGAGGAGGAAAGGCTCTTTCCTGATCCCAGCTCAGCCAGAGGGAAAGGACCCTGGGTTGGGAGACCAGTTACACGGGGGATCCTCTGAACTGGTGGATGAGCTGACCAGGACGACTGTAACAAGCGCCCTGGCAGTTCTGGATTCTGGGGGCACAACTCCTTCTTGGAGGAGGCGGAACCCTAGAAGGAGGGGCAGGAGGAGAGATTCTCCGCTGGGCCCTACTCAGGCTATGGGACCAGTCCCTAGGCTAGAAGGCCAGTGGCAGGGGGTGACTCCTGAACTGGTGGGAAGGAGAGTGCAAACAGGATGCTATGTACCTGGGGCTCCTGCCCCCCACTCTGAGAGGGTTCAGAGGCCAGTGGCCCCAGGCTTGCCTGGGACCTGGCTCTGGCCACAGACAACTAAGACGCCTCCCTGGGTTAGCTTACATTGTCTTGAGAGCATAGACAGAGGAATTCAACTGGATGCAGATTGGCGTAGAACTGGATCATGTCCCTGCAGTTGCGGGCCAGGGTCATGGTTCTATCGCCCTAATCAGGGAAGTCCATCAAGGTATTGATTGTTCTCCCCTGGCTTTGGGCTGGTAGGGGGTCATGTTGGACCTGACCCTTTTACAGGGTCATTCCCCAGACTTTTTGCTTTTGCCTCCTTATTTTTCTTACCTTTGTTGGCTGACGTTTTGACCCTGAGCACTTTTTCACTGCTAACCAGTGCTAAAGTGCATGTGCTCTCTCTAACAAATTAGGTATGATTGGATTATACCTAATTGGCATATTTAATTTACCTATAAGTCCCTTGTAAAGTGGTATCCCTATACCCGGGCCTGTAAATTAAATGCTACTAGTGGGCCTGCAGCGATGCTTGCGCCACCCACTGAAGTAGCCTGTCAAACCTATCTAAGGCCTGCTAGCGCAGAGCCTGTGTGTGCAGTTTTCTGCCACAGGGACCTGGCATCTAAATTTACTTGCCAGGCCCAGAACTCCCCTTTTACTACATGTAAGTCAACCCTAAGGTACGCCCTAGCTAGCCCTTTGGGCAGGGTGCCATGTATGTAGAAGGCAGGACATGTGCCATGTTGCGTGGCCTGTCCTGGTAGTGACAAACAGCCTAACTTGGTGTCTCACTACTGTGAGTGCTGCCCTCTCATAGGATTGCATTGGAAATGCCCTGCCTTACGTGCAAGGGGTATTGTCTGATTTATGAGGGGTAGCGTAGGCATGTTTGGTATGGTTGTGACAGTGGTAAGAAATGCTGCTTACTGGTGTAGGTGTATTTTTTATTACTATCACAGAAATGCCACTTCTAGAAAGTGCACATTTTTCTGTGCTTATAACTTTGGTGTTTTGCAGCTGGTTTCCAATCAACGTCTGGGCAGACTGACGGTTGGGGCTTTGTGCATACTTCTCAGACAGCCTGAACACAGGGAGGGTGGAGGTGACACAGAGGTGCATCTACATATTGTAAAGCCTTCCTGGGCTGAGAGAAGGGAGAGGCGGGGCACACCTGCATTTGTAAAGACTGTGCCCTGGCCTCACACAATAGGGTTGTTAACCCCCACTGATGTTTGGAGCCTGTACTGAAAGGAGAGAGGGGGCACTCCCAGAACCAGTTGTAACTGTCTGGAACCTCCTCTCCCTATCATTGAAAAACACAGTAAGAACGGACTGTAAGTACAGGGGAATTTTCCCCACAATTTGAACATTCTTGGAACTTGAAAATGGACACAGAATGATGATGAATGGACTCACCAGGAAACCACCTTGGACTGCTGCTGCTGTGCTGACCTGTGACCTGCCTGGTCACTAGGAGGAACTGCCACCATCTGCATCCCTTGTGCTGGCCTGTAGCTGGGCCCACCAGCCCTGTGTTTCTTCCTGCCTTGCTGTTCCCAGGGGCAGGGTGCTGTGGCCCCTGACCCCTGCAACGATTCCTTCAGCACAATTCTTAGCGCTGAGAGAGCGCCCTTTTTGATGACAAGGTGCCCTTCCAGGCACCTTCTGTGTCTGCAGGAATCACCACCGCAGCCCGGGCTTGTGGAAGTGCCCCCACACTGGAGAAGCTCTTCTCTGCTGGTTTTTATCACCGCTGCGGCCGGGGTCGAAGCACCGAGTCCCGCGCTTTAACAATCGCTCCTGGGCTGAGAAATCTCACCGCCGCGACCCGGGAGACTGTCGTCCGGCCGGGCGCTGAAACTGCCCTTCCCGGAACCCCCGGGGCATCCCTTATTCAAATTAAGGAGCGAGCGCGCTCATATCGTGCCCCCGGGACAAGGCGCACTCGCAGAGGCGCCCCCGGGCACTAGCAGGCACCGTCTTCGGTGCCTGCTCAATCTAGTGTATTGTTGACGCAGAGAGAGCGGCTCGTGCACCGCCTGGGTGCCGCCGCACCCCCGGAGCAGGAGAAAAGCCTCATCGGAGGCCTTTGCTTCACCTTAACTTCGTGTAGACAGCCGCCCCGAGGATGCGGGTGGCTGTCTCACCGACGCAGGGCACGGGGAGCGGAAAGGGAGTTCCTTTCCCCCTGGCCACTGCCCTAGGGGCGCTAATGCCCCCATAACTTAACCCGGGAATCTTGAGTGACCCCCCATCTCTTAGGAGGGGGCCCCAAAAAGACCACAGGCCCCTGGAGGGGCCCATCTATTGCAAGGAGAGGGTGCCGACCGCCCCTCTCCCCCCTGGAGCACCGTGTGGCCCCCGTTGTGCGCCCAGGAGTGCCGGGGACCCCCCGTGTTCGTCTTTAGGCACTGGAAGTGCCTTTTCCACCAGCTAACAGGTACTTTGTAGGAAATCCAGGCTTTAGGAGCCTAGTACAGATTATAATGTTTTAGGTTTCCTCCCTGTTTACTGGTAATACATATGTGTACTAATGTTCCTTTTATGGGCATGTCTAGTTAATATGTATTTATATGACTTGTGGTATATTCTCTAATGTTCCTTTCATGTGTATTGAGGAGTTGTTCATGACAAGTGCATATACTTTTTACTATACTTCCTGACTACTGCTTATGTTGCAGAATCCTGAGTACTTACGTGTTCTAATTTGACAACTGCATATTCCTCGAGAGTATTAGTAACTTGTGTAACAGTCTGACAACTGCTAAGGTAGCAGGGTATTACTTACGAGTAATGTTGGTCTAATTATGTTCTGTGCAATACAGATTATTTTTACATAGCTCAGTGTTGTGTTTACTTTGTGGTATACATTTTGCGTCACGTGTGTTGTGTGTTGTGCAAACGCTTTACACATTGCCTCCAGGTTAAGCCTGACTGCTCGTGCCAAGCTACCAAGGGGATGAGCAGAGGTTATCTTGGACGTGTAACTCCCAAGCCCTGACTAGAGTGGGTAGGTTCCGCCTGGCTGAGGTGCATACCCTAGCCAACCAGAAATGCCATTTCTAACACAGCAGCAATATAGATATTAATCACTATGAGAGTTTGCTGTGAGCTCCAGTTCCTACCCACAATCCCCTGGATCCAATTGCTGTCCCAAGCCCGTGGCAAAATACACCCTGTTAGTTTGACAGTGACATAAGTGGCCAACTCACCCTTAGCAGAGCCATTCTTGCTCTTTCTATGGGCAGGTTTCCATATTTCTAAATACCCCGACAGCAGGTAACTGATCTCAGCCCATGTTCCTGAAGGGTGATTACATCATAAATGTTTAAAAAGGATATTAAATCAACCGAATCAAACTTATGCATAAAACCATTAATGTTCCACGAGCATAAGGACAAACGTTCGACCATTGGCACTACTGCCCCCTCCCGCAGGGGTCATTGGGGTCACCCATACAGAAGAGCAGAGGGCAACCATTCCCAATTGATCTCCAGCTGGCAGCCGGCACCTGTGCTACTAGTGCCGTTGATGGTAGTGGTTCTGCCCTGAGCACCTCTCAGAATCGAAAATGGCTTTGATGCTATAGGAACCATTGGACTTTGGCATTCAGATAACAGCACAGGTTAGCCCGACTTCTTATAAGGAATAATTATAATACCCCAAAAGGGGAATATATCTTTCTTGGTGAGAACAGACTGTGCTATTGGGGCAGAGATCAACGAGTCCAAGGTGGATTCCCCAGCTTGAGACCCCCTTGGGGCAAGAAATTCAATAGAAGCAACATCACTGGATCCAATATTACTCAGTTCCGAGATGGCCTTGAAGAGCCATAAGATGTTCCCTCTATTCAAAATATCGTGGGAGCCCCTTGAGCGGTATTCTGGTGTAAACACAAGTTTGATAGTTGCACAGTCCGATGAGGCCTTTGGGGGGCACAAAGGGGGCATGTGATGTGACTGATCCACTGTACTGAACGGGCCCTGAGGGACCCCTCTCCTCAAGCCCAGGGTGTAAATAAAAGGGGCTTGGTGACATGATAGCAGGGTTGGAAACCGGCTCCCATAACAATCAGAAG
This sequence comes from Pleurodeles waltl, assembly GCF_031143425.1. Lineage (NCBI taxonomy): Eukaryota > Metazoa > Chordata > Amphibia > Caudata > Salamandridae > Pleurodeles > Pleurodeles waltl. The sequence continues at coordinate 848,105,345 of NC_090436.1, forward strand.
GCAACTTGGAGGAAATAGGGGGTCCTGAGCTTGTGACCCCACCATCAGTAATTTCATGGACTGCTTTGTGGTTTGACAAGGTTACTGCAATACTGAACCCCCAACACCCTGCTTGTTACAGTTGGATCGGCCAGACGGCCAGTTTTTCCTTCCTCAGCAGGGATCAAAGGTTCTTTGGGGGGTAATTTGATTCCTGCAGAATTGTACTAACTGAAGGGCCCTGCATAGGCTCACTAGATGGTAAAGAGCTTCCTTGTATGACCATCAAAGAATTAGTCAGTGGAATCACATTAAACACCTTCTGCGACTGCTGCACATCAAGTTGGACCCGTGGTTGAACATTATTTGGGGACCCGAGGGGAGGTAGGCTCTGCCTTTTGTTCCGTTGTTCCCAGAGTCTTCTTTTGCCCTCTTGCTCAATATTTGCTGATCCACTGGCACAGTGCAGGAATAAAGTGGGAGAACTGGCTCCATAGGATCGGCTCCAAGCATATGAGAGTTCCTATAAACACGGTTGGCCAAAGTATCTTGCTACAAGATTCCAGTAACAACAGGTCGGGTTGAATTGATGATTGTGCACTCTTTGCTTGGAATAAAATAGTTGTCAAATGTTTTTAGTTTAGTTGGTTTCCGAGCCGGATCAGGATGGGACCTCAGATTCGGTCAGGTCTCCAGAGGCACAGGTGCAGTGGAGAGCCTCTTAATTTCAGTTAAGACAGAACTCAAAAAAGTAGGCAGACATGATAGAATTTCAATAATTGGGCAATGGAAGCAGGTTGCCTGAACTAAGTTGGAGCTTGTTTGTCCTCTGCTAATTAACTGATTTAGATTTTATATTTTATGATCAATCCCTGCTACATATGTGACCACTGTATTCAACAAATCAACTTGGTCATCCAGCTTATCGGAGTGATAGTTCAAGGCCAGCACAGTGGATTGAAGGGTTTGAAGAAGCTGTGGCAAAGCAGAGCCACTTACCGCAATCTTAAAGTTGAGCACAGAATTAGATTCCACCTCAGAACCACCCATAACTTCAAGTTGAAGACAGGATAGGTCTAAAAGCGATTGATCATTGAGCTCGCCCTTGTTGAGCTCAATTTGAGAGCTTGTGTCACCGAAACCACTGGATGACCTCATGGGTAGCATAGGATGAATGCTGCCAGTTGGACTACAGGTCCATTGTGCTGCTGGGGGACTAGTTAGAGGGGCGATACAGCAATCCTGCAGACAGTCTTGATTGCTTGCGACCTGCCTATCCTGCCGATAAGAAGCTGCTGGGGAAGCAGCTGGAGAAGTCACCCACTCTCTGCCATCGAAAGAGTGTTCACTTGAGATAACAATTGGAGAGAGCTCATGCTTCGGTGGGATCACAGCCAGATGGCCCTCCTGTGATGCTGATGGATTTATTTAATCTTGAAAGGCTAACTGAGTAAAAGCAAAGACCCTTGTCTCAGAGGGGATTGGTGAGCATTGTGGGTTTGCAAACGTAGCTGGGGAAGCAGGATGATTAATTAACGCAGCTGTTGTCAATGGTCCAAAGGCTGTTGGTGAGGCCTCCGTAACTACAGACGCCGAAGTTTTATCAAGACCCGCCACTGGCTGGGTATCCCTGCCATTTGCCTTAGATTACATTTCAGGTTCCTTCCTAAAATAAGCCAAAAGAGAGGGCTTGCGAGACTTCAAGGAACTCAAATGAGGCGGATTGAGGGCAGGATGTTGAGAGTTCAAACCTACGGGATTGAACAGTTCAGTGACTTGTAAAACCATTGATGGAGATGCCGCCATGATGGAATTAGGGGGAAAAGGGTAAGTCTGCTCATCAGGAGCCGGAGACAGGTGCAATGCAAAATTGCACACAACATCACCTTGGCAGCATTTCTTGAATTTTTGAGAAATGGAATACTACTTTCTTACTTTACCAGACCTCTTAACTCAAACAGTCCCCACACTCCTTCCTTTAAATTAAGGAAATTTTAGGCAGAACGTAGTAAAATGTCAGCGTGTGTAGATTCCTTGATGAAATACTATGTGGCTCTTATGTAATAATGTTAAGTATTCGCTGAGTGAATACGTATGAGACTTGAAACAGCATTTAGATGGAGAACTTGTAGAAAAAAAGAGAAGAGTTGGTGAAAGCCGAATTTAATGTGGGGGGCAAAATGACGTGAGGCAGCGAAGCTCTGACAAACCACACTAGCCTAATGCCAGCCGCCTCTGCCAGAGACTGGTTGCCTCCAGCTTAAGCTTCCGTCCACCACAACCCCCACTTGGCCCCACTTGCAATGCCACTTGCCACTTGCCTTAAGCCCTGGTTGGGGCTTCAGCTCGTCATGCTGCTCCAGTCCTGAGTGGTTCACCTAGCGTCTGACCAATCAGCTCTATGGTCCAGGAAGCACACCTATGGGTCAGTGCTCATGTCTTGGTGCTCCAACTGCGCCAAATCCAAAACCAGTGCTCAAACGGCCCCTCCGGGGGCCCTCTGTCGCCCTCCATCACAGTATTAAGGCCCCGGGACACAAATGCCCTGGAAATGGTAAAATCCACAAGGAGGCAGGGAATCAATCCTGGGCCAGGGGTGGGGGACCAACAGCTGGGGGCCAGATCCAAGGCCCCCCACCTGCTCACCACAGCCCACTGCAGCCCGCATCAGCCTGCTGCATTGCGAGTCGGCTCAAACGCTGTCGGCTCGAATGTTGCACACTGGGACTCCAACCCCGCTCTCCACGTGTGGTGAAATGTCCTGCGTCTACCGCTTCCACTCTACTGCACCTACTGGTGTGCACACGAGACACGTCCAAAGTGATTTGGAAATTCTTTTCTCCTAGTTAATAGTTTAATAATAGCCCCACTCCCTTTGCTGAACTGATAGATGTGACATAATTCAGTATGGCATAGTCTTCATACAGTATTTGATGCTTGCTACTTGTTGGAACTGATTTGCCTTTATAAAGATGATGGCACCTGAAAAACTATCCTGCCCCTACCAGACCTCAAGACACACTATTGAGCTCTGATGGACACTGCTAGACACAGGCTAGACCCAAGTACCCCAGGTCACTTTTAACCAATGGAATACAACTGTAGCAGTCTAAAAAAAACAGTCATGGCCAGAAACTGTTCCTCTAGGCCCTCTTAGCACTCATCACTGCCCAGGGCGCTGCTCAGCTCCAGGGCTAAATTGATGGCTCCTTAATCCACCTTTGTGTGGAACAGATCAACAGTGAAACTCTACAGTTCGGTGTAGCAAACATAGAGAGAACAGTAGCAGTCTACAAATTAGGTGATAATAGCATCCAGTGGTAAGCAACGGGTAGTCCCAGGAACCACTTGCCTCTGCAATCTTGTGTAATTTATATGCCGCTCAAACTCCTTTTATCCACAGCAAGACTCATCAGCACCGCCTTCTCACTGCAGCAGACAGTCAAGTTACTTTCTATCAATGAGCCATTTGGCCAGGCCTCAATATACCCAATGAGTCTCCTCTACTCACCCCACCTCTTTTCTGAATTGACTTGCTCCTGGCCTTATGCCTTGCTCGCACTAATCCCCCCTTGCACCTTCACAGCCCCACGGCAATCCCCTTTAATCCCTACCAACCCAAGGACCATGGTGGCCTTTGCATGGGTGACTGAGTTAGGCTAAAAAACGGGGCCGTCATGATAAACCAAAATCCAATGTTTGCAATGCAGTGAGTGGGAAGACAGTGGATTCCAGACTGTAGGTACAACCCTGAGCAGCTCCTGGTTCTCAGTTCTCGCCTCACAGTTTACGAAATGATGTTCTGTGAGACCACAGGGCATGAATGTCATCTACAACTGCTGCTGACAAGGCATAAGTGCCCCTAGCAATTTTTGCAGCTGACACACAGAGCTCAGAGAGATGGCCACTCCTTTTCAGCAAATTGGTTCCATAAATGGTAAAGTGAAGCCAATTTGTGGCTCTAACTTTATTGAAGTTCCTGGTATGTTTGATCACTATTTCCATATTTCTCAGGTTTCAATATAAGGTTTTCTTCGGGGCGGACTGGGGAACCAAAACCAATTCTGGCAAAAACCAACCAAGCCCTACTCCCCGTCTTCTTGAGCTATACCTTCTTTCCATCTATACTTTTTTCACTTTCTTTCCTCCCCCTCTTCTCCCTTTCGTATCGATTTCTCTCTACCTTCCTCCTCCCTCACTCTCTTGCACTCTGTTGAAGCTTCCCACGCCTGCTGCTATTAATCTCGGGAACTGGGGAAAGTGATAGACACCAGGAGCGACCAGGAGGCTTTCATTCAAATCTGGGCTCCAAGTACACCAGGCCACCTGGGAAAAGGCCAATGGAATGAAAGGCCTGCCTGGCCCTGGTTTTGACTCGAAATTACACAATTCCTCTAAACAGGGATAGAATGTTGAGACGCCTTCAGACCTGGGCGTGCTTTGTACAACTATGTAAATACACAAATAACAGAATACACTTAAGTAAAAAAAATGGGCATTGAGATGCTGATCTCCCAGCTCAGAGTGTGTCTCCAGGACATAGCACTTTACACAGGAGGTATCTCTGCAGCTGACTGGTAAACCAAACAATGTTGCCATAAATGTCTCTAAATCAAGCACATCGCAGGCTGCACAATATCCAAGCTGTGAGGCTTACGAAGACGAGCAGGTCCGATGTTTGTCATCCTGCATCTGCAGCGACAGTTCGCTGCTCCCTTTTCGCTGCATTAGTTAGGCTGCGCGCACACGATAGCTGTTGTGTACACAGAATGCCTTGTGTTTCGGGACAGCCGCACTAGGCTTTAGTGCTGAGGCCCCAGGCCAGTGAGTATGATTTAGTACAGTTAGTGTCAAATAACATCTTCACATGAGTCAGCCAAGAGTAAAGATGCATTAATGTTGATTTGATCCGGGATCTGCGCGGCATATAAATGATCGTATTTAATGTCGCCAGTGAAGGAGATGGGGATTTATTACACGCATTAACGTGATTGTTCGCGAGGAGTCCTTCCAGACATTATTTCTCAAAATCTAAGAAGCATTTTTATGCCTAACTACCACATGCTGCGGCTTCATTACCATCTAGTCTTTTTGTGTGGAAGCATGACAGACAGCCCAGCTTCCAACTAATTGCAATATTTAGCCTGTCTTTAGTCTATAAAAATGTAAATCCCGCCTTTAGGGTCTTTTGCCATTCCCATACTAGCGGTGCATGCTCTTGAACCTGAGGTTCGTGACTGGGACATCAGACTTTTACTGTGAAAGTTTATAACCTATGAAATGTTGTATTGCTTAGGTATGTATATGTTTGCGATATTGTGCGATTGCTGTTGGATCCCACAAGCACCTAGATTGTACACCCTTATTTTAGAATGAGCCCGCAGCCTGCGTCTTTTACTCTCATCTACATTTTATTTGTTTTCATATATTTTTAGCAAAGCCTACTTTTACCACATTGTTTTTATATTTTAATCAGCCTCCTCTTTTAAGAAGACATAGTTCACACTGCACATTTTACCAGTCATTGTAGAACATGCACTCTGTGCACTCTGTGCCTTGTCCAAGGCTGCCATGTACGATACATGTTATGCTAACTTGTAAAGCCAATCCAGGAGCCAGTTCCTATCCACTACACATATCAGTATATCAGGCTTGTTCTTTGAACTCTGTATTGGTTATTATATAAACAACAGGCCTAAAGAGGGCATTCCAGTCACGACCATCCTGGGATGTATACTATACTAAAGACAGGTTTGCTGATCCTGGCACTGACTCTTGAGCTTTCCGAGAGGATTGCCATCCAGACAACAGGCAGACCCCTGCTATCCTATTTAGGTATGGGGTCAATGTTACTCCCATAGATTAGGACAAGCAAGATAGTTACAAACAGTATGCTCTCAGATCTAGACATAGGATTTAGGCAGGAATCTCTAGACTTTCTAGAATCATATAAAATGGTGGATTTGTTTATCTCTCCTTACCTTGGTTGTAATGATGATTACTATATTTTGTTTCCACTGCCTTATTATCACAACCCATGCTTTTTACAATAGGATGCAACTGTTTCAATAAATGTATTAAAATCCAGTTTGCATCTTGCATCCTGCCTTGGTATGTGTGAGTCACTATGTAATTGAGTGAAAGGGGTATGATCTGTTTCTATGACTTCCCTGAGGAGTCAGAGGGTCAGGTTTAGGTTGCCACAAATCACTTTACCCTGATAGGGTGGGCAAGGTACTGCTGGCTAGCCAGGAGTTAGGCCAACAGCTTCCAAATGTGTGGAGTTGACTCAGTCTCCCACACTCAGTGGTGCTGACTCCCTAAAACCTGTAGGCTTATTATAATAGGAAAGGCATGACATGGTGCTACCAACGTTGGTCAGGTACATATTTAACAGATCTCCTGAGTATCTCTCTCTCTCACATGCCAAAGGTACCCTAAGCACCCTTTTATACGGAGACATCCACGGTGTTAGGGAAAATTCCTTCTCATCTAATAGGTAGTACCTACTTTCACTGTAGCTTGAACCTTAAAAGGGTACCCCATTTGGAGTTTCTATGTCTGAATGCTATCCTATAGATATGGCATAACAAGTAAAGTGCAGACACGCATTTTAGAGTACACTGGTCATCGTCGGATTGCCTTTACAGGAGCCCCCGGTGAAATCCTGGAAATCTGGGGCTCTGGAGGTTTTCAGCAGGACAAACCTGAAAGCCAGGCTGGGTGGCTGTTGAGGTAAGCCGGCTTGACTCATGACATCGGGTCAGTCACTTTATGAAGCTTTTTACCAAAAATTCTCCAATCTTCTCCAGACTTCTTGATTTTCTTCCAGAAGGTCTTTGAAGGTCCTTTTGGAGTCCACAGCTCACCCCACAGTTCCAGAAGCTCTGAGTTACTCCATGAGGGTTAGGACTCTAACTCCCAGAATGCACCTGGCTCAAACTCCAAAATGACCACTGGACAGTGGTCAGCTGGTGTAGGAGGCTGGCCTGGCTTGTAGTGGGTACCAGAGGTACTTACACCTTGTGCCAGGTCCAGTTATCCCTTATTAGTGTAGAATAGGTGTTTCTAGCAGCTTAGGCTGATAGAAGGTAGCTATCTCAAAGCAGCTTAGGCTGAACTAGGAGACATGTAAAGCTCCTACTATACCACTGGTGTCATATGCACAATATCATAAGAAAACACAATACAAAGAAGTACTAAAAATAAAGGTACTTTATTTTTATGACAATATGCCAAAGTATCTTAGTGAGTACCCTCAGTACGCAGGTAATAGTAAGAAAAGTAATGCAAACAGTGTAGAATTACAGTAGATTGCACTAGAAGCACATAGGCATAGGGGCAACACAAACCATATACTCCAAAAGTGTAATGCGAACCAGGAATGGACCCCAAACCTATGTGAGCTTGTAGAGGGTCGCTGGGACTGTAAAAAAACAATGAGGGTTAGAAAAATAGCCCACCCCAAGACCCTGAAAGGTAGGTGTAAAGTGCACCTACTACCCCCCAGAGAGCACAGAAGTCGTGATAGGGGGATTCTGCAGGAAGATCAAACACCAGCAATGCAACAACAGTGTATTTCCAGACCTGAGTACCTGTAAGACAAGAGGACCAAGTCCAATAGTCGCAACAGTGTCGAGAGTGGGCAGGAGCCCAGGAAATGCCAGCTGAGGGTGCAAGGAAGCTGCCACCAATGGAAGAAGCTTAGAGTTCTGCAAGAAAGAAGAGAGCTAGGGACTTCTCCTTTGGAAGACGGATGTCTCATATTGCGATGAAGCTTGCAGAGGTGTTCCCATGCAGAAAGACCGCAAACAAGCCTTGCTAGCTGCAAGGGTCGCAGTAGAGGTTTTTGGGTGCTGCTGTGGCCCAGGAGGGACCAGGGCGTGTCGCTGCAGCCCATAGGGATCTCCTGGAACCCCAATACCCTGGGTACCTCAGTACCATATACTAGGGAATTATATGGGTGTACCAGTATGCCAATGTGAATTGGTAAATTTAGTCACTAGCCTGTTAGTGACAAATTTGGAAAGCAGAGAGAGCACAACCACTGAGGTTCTGGTTAGCAGAGCCTCAGTGAGACAGTTAGGCATCACACAGGGAACACATATATGCCACAAACGTATGAGCACAGGGTTCCTGGCTAGCAGGATCCCAGTGACACATAACAAACATACTGACAACATAGGGTTTTCACTATGAGCACTGGGCCCTCACTAGCAGGATCCCAGTGAGACAGTGAAAACACCCAGACATATACTCACAAACAGGCCAAAAGTGGGGGTAACAAGGCTAGAAAGAGGCTACTTTCTCACAGCTGGTCAGTATCTTCAGGATTTGATGTACTGGTTAGCTATTTTTCACCTGTGGCCAACAGGGAGTCCCTTCTTCAACGAGCTGAAGCCAGGCAAAGTCCTTGTAGTGGTGAAGCCCAAGTGTGCAGCTTGTGCAGTCCTTTAGAGTGCAGTGTCCAGGTGCAGGTCTAAGGGCCAGCAGGGCAGACTTTCTTCTTCTTCTGTCATTGTTCCATGGAGGGATCTGAGGTGTTGTGCAGCTCTGCCATATTTATCCTTGCTTTCTGGGGTGGAAAGCAGGGGGGAGGGTGACTGTCCAATCAAGGCAGGCCACCACCCCCTTGGGTGACTAGTGTGGCAAGAATGAACCCCAGGGAGCAACAATCTTTAAAAATCCAAAATGGCAGAATATGAATTTTGGAGGTTAGGTCTGACTTAGTCCACCCACTGGTGTGGCTAAGCTCCCTTAACACACCCCTCTCAAGCACTCTCCTAATCTAATCAGGGGGGCACCTGGGTGTCTGCATTTGGAGGAAATGGGAGAGGTCCTGAGCTGCTCCAAATGTTCTTCCCTCCTTTGAAGACCAGTTTGGCTGTTTTTCCCCATCCTGTTTCACCACCTACTGAGGCAGATCTCCTCCCCCAGGCACTTCCTTTGTCTTTAGCTCAAGCCACTTCACACTTCATCAATCAATCAGTAATTTGTTAAGTGCGCTACTCACCCGGTAGGGTCTCAAGGCGCTGGGTGGGGGGTGCTACTGCTCGAAGAGCCAGGTCTTGAGTTGCTTCCTGAAGGTCAGGAAGTCCTGGGTCAGAAGTAGGTTGACGGGGAGGGAGTACCAGGTTTTAGCGGCAAGGTGGGAGAAGGATCTGCTGCCGGCTGTGGTATGGTGGACGCGGGGGGCGGTGGTGAGGACGAGGTTGGCAGAGCTGGTGTGTCAGGATGTAGAAGTTGAGACGCCCGTTGAGGTAGGTAGGTCCGGTGTTGTGTAAAGCCTTGTGAGCGTGGATCAGGAGTTCAAAGATGATCCTTTTGTTGATGGGGAGCCAGTGGACGTCTCTGAGGTGGGCTGAGATGTGTTTGTGGCGAGGGAGGTTGAGGATGAATCATGCTGAGGCGTTCTGGATACGCTGAAGTTTCCTCGGGAGCTTGGCCGTTGTTCCCACGTAGAGTGCGTTACTGTAGTCCAGTCTGCTGCTGACAAGGGCGTGGGTGACCATTCTTCTGGTTTCAATGGGGATCCATCTGAAGGTTTTGTGAAGCATGCAAAGGGTGTTAAAGCACGAGGATGAGATGGCATTGACTTGCTGGGTCATAGTGAGCGATGAATTCAGTATGAAGCCAAGGTTGAGTGTGTGGGTGGTGGGCATTGGGGCGGCTCCCAGAGTGGCAGGCCACCAGGAGTCGTCCCATGCTGCTTTGTTGAAGTCAAAGATGATGATCTTTGTCTTCTCCGAGTTCAGTTTGAGGTGGATTGCCTCCATCCAGTTGGCGATGGAGTGAAGTCTGGTGTGGAGGTTGGTCTTGGCAGCTGTGGGGTCCTTCGTGAGAGAGAGGATCAGCTGAGTGTCGTCTGCGTAGGAGACGTTGTTGAGGCTGTGGGATCGGACGATGTTGGTGAACGGTGCCATGTAGACATTGAAGAGGGTGGGGCTGAGTGAGGATCCCTGGGGAAATCCGTTGATGGTCTTGGTGGCTTTTGACAGGAACGGTGGGAGGCGGACTCTTTGGGTTCTGCCAGAGAGGAAGGATGTGAGCCAGTTCAGGGTACTGTGGTAGATTCCAGTGTCATAGAGGCGTGTGCTGAGTGTGTGGTGACAGACAGTGTTGAAGGCTGCAGAAAGGTCAAGGAGGATGAGGGCAACTGTTTCACCTTTGTGGAGCCTGCTCCTGATGTGGTCGGTGGCAGCGATAAGGGTGGTCTCGGTGTTGTGGTTCTTGCGGAAGTCGGACTGGGAGATGATGAGTAGGTTGTTGTCCTCCAAGAAGTGAGATAGTTGGCTGTTGACTATCTTCTCGATGACCTTTGCAAGGAAGGGGAGTAGGGAGATGGGCCGGTAGGTTTTGAGGTCTTCGGGGTCGGCTTTAGGCTTTTTGAGCAGGGTGTTGACTTCGGCGTGTTTCCAGCTCTCTGGGAAGATGGCGGTCGCGAAGGAGCTGTTGATGATGGTCCAGAGCTGGGGGGTAATGATTTGGCTGGCTTTATTGAAGACGTGGTGGGGGCAGCGGTCGGCGGGCCCTCCGGAGTGGATGGTGCTCATGGTCTTAGTAGTTTCTTTGTCGTTTGTGTGGGTCCAGGGACACAGGATGTTGGTGCGGATGAGTGCGTTTGGGTCAGCGTTGGCAGTGGTGGTGGTGGGGGGTGGCGGTGCGAAGCTTCCATGGATGTCTGTGATCTTGAGTTTAAAAAAGGTGGCGAAGGAGTCGTAGAGGTCTTGCGAGTGAGGGGGTTGGCTGAGCAGGACTTGGGGTTGGTGAGTTCCTTGATGATGCTGAAGAGCTCCTTGCTGTTGTGTGCATTGTTGTCAATTCGTTCTTTGTAGAAAGATCTTTTGGTGGTTCGGATGAGCTGGTGATGTTTGCGGATGGTGGATTTGAGAGAGGCGTGGTTGCTTTCTGTGTGTTCTTGCCACCAGATCTTCTCGGCTTTCCGGCATTCCCGCTTGGAGGCCTGAAGGTCTACGGTGAACCAGAGGGCTTTCTTGCTGGGTCCGGGTGTGCGTGGTTTTTCTGAGTGGAGCGAGGGTGTTGGCGCAGTCGTCGAGCCATTGCTTGAGGTTGGGGATGGCATTTGTTGGGGTCGCAGGTGTTGGGTGGTGGGGCGTGGGCGAGGGTGGAGATCAGTTGGTCCTTGGAGATCTTGTTCCACTTCCGGTGAAGAGTCTGATGCTGTTGGTGGTGGACGGTGGGTTTCTGAAAGGAGAAATGGACACAGCAGTGGTCGGTCCAGTGGAGTTTGTTGGTGTGGGTGAAGGTGGGAGATGGCGTTGAGTGTGTGGTTGGCTGAGTAGGTGGGCATTGTAACGAGTTGCTTGAGGCTGTGGTTGGTGAGGTTGTCCAGTAGGGCTGAGGAGTTGCTGTCGTCGGTGTTCTCCAGGTGAAAATTCAGGTCGCCAAGGAGCATGTAGTCCATGGAGGCGAGGGCGTGGGTGCTGATTGTGTCGCAATGGTGTCGCATAATTGTGGGCGGAAACCTGGGGGTCTGTAGACAAGGGTTCTTCTCAGGGTGGTGTTGGCGTTGTTGTAGATCTGGAAACGCAGGTGTTCAGCTGCATCTAGGGCATCATGGGTGTCGGTTGAGATCCTGATGTAGCTCCTGTGTACTATAGCTATTCTTCCTCCTGGTTTGTTGGTGCGGTCTCTTCGTGTGATTTTGTAGCCCTCAGGGATGGCTATGGTGATGTTGGGTTCCGATTAGGGGTTCTTCCAGGTTTCTGTGAGGAAGACGATGTCTAGGGAGGTAGATGTGAGCAAGTCCCATAGTTCAACGGTGTGCTTGTGGATGGAGCGGGTGTTGAGGAGGATGCAGCTGAGGTGGTTGTTGTGGGTGGCATTGTTGTGGTGCTTTGTGAGTTGAGCACAGGTAAAGTTGCACGTTTGGCACGAGAAGGGTCCATGGGTGTGCCTTGGGGAGGTCTGGACGCAGGTGGTGGGACGGCCAGGGTTGAGCGCGTGGAGTTCTTCTGCAGTGTAGCAGCGTCTGGCAGCGTGGAGGGTGCCTGGACAGGGGGACTGGTGCTAGGCGCAGTCCAGGCGCGGACGGGGGCAGGTGGGCGCAGACGGGGTTGCCTCTGGTGTGCCTCTGGTACAGCGGCCGCCATTAAGATCGGGAGGTAGGAGGGAGGAGCAGCTGGGAGGTGGGGAGCGGTGGCAAATGGGGGTGTGTGGGGGGCAGGGCCGCAGGGGATGCAGCAGCAGGGAAAGAGGAAACAAAATGGCAAAGACGGTCAGAAAGACAAAAAGGCAATACGCAGAGTCAAACACAGGAAAGGCAACTAAGACAGAGTCAGAAAACCAGAAAAAGAATGTGAAAAAGCAGCATAAATAAAACAAAGACAAATATAAGGACACACACACAATTCTTACGGCAACCACTAGACACCAGGGATGAGTCGCAGGCGGGTGCCTGCGGGTGGTGGAGGGCCTCAAACTTGCAGCAGTAGCGAGGGCGGGGTCGGGGGCACAGTGACAGACAAGGGAAGCTGTGCAGCGTGTATAGAGTGAAGCCTGGCCTTAAGACAGGTCAGGGGTCACTCTGTGCACCACACAGCTGGCGCCATTAAGAAGGGGAGGTGGGAGGGAGGAGCAGCTGGGAGGTGGGAGGTGTGGAGCGGTGGCAAATGGAGGCATGAGGGGGCGGGGCTGCAGGGGACACATAGGCAGGAACAGGAAAGAGGAAAAAAATGGCAAAAACGGTCAGAAAGACAAAAAGGCAATAAGCAGAGTCAAACACAGGAAAGGCAACTAAGACAGAGTCAGAAAATCAGAAAAAGGCACAGAATGTGAAAAGCGGCACAAATAACACGAAGACAAATAACAGGACACACACACAAAACTTATAGCAACCACTAGACACCAGGGATGAGGCGCAGGCAGGTGCCTGAGAGTGGTGGAGGGCCTTGAACTCGCAGCAGTAGCGAGGGCGGGGTCGGGGGCACGGTGGCAGACAGGGGGAGCTGCGCAGCGTGTATAGAGTGTAGCCTGGCCTTAAGACAGGTCAGGGGTCACTTCATCAAGGCAGCCAGGCCAGGCAGCCAGAGACTGGCCAATCAGAGAAGGGCACTGCAGAGTAGAACTTGGCAACTTTCAGGTAGAGTTCTAAGGCCCATATTTATACTTTTTGACGCAAAACTGCGCTAACGCAGTTTTGCGCCAAAAAAATTAGCGCCGGCTAACGCCATTCTGAAGCACCATGCGGGCGCCGTATTTATTGAATGGCGTTAGCCGGCGTTAGCCGACCGGCGCTGCCTGGTGTGCGTGAAAAAAAAACACGTACACCAGGCAGCGCCGGCGTAGGGAAAAATGGCGTTTGGGTGTCTAAAAATGGGGCAAGTCAGGCTGAGGCAAAAAAATCGTGTAAACCCGATTTGCGCCATTTTTTTACGACGCCCATCCCCCATTGAAATGACTCCTGTCTTAGCAAAGACAGGAGTCATGCCCCCTTGGCCAATGGCAATGCCCAGGGGACTTCTGTCCCCTGGGCATGGTCATTGGGCATAGTGGCATGTAGGGGGGCACAAATCAGGCCCCCCTATGCCACAAAAAGAAATGAAAAAAACACTTACCTGGACTTACCTTAATGTCCCTGGGGTGGGTCCCTCCATCCTTGGGTGTCCTCCTGGGGTGGGCAAGGGTGGCTGGGGGTGTCCCTGGGGGCAGGGGAGGGCACCTCTGGGCTCATTCTGAGCCCACAGGTCCCTTAACGCCTGCCCTGACCCAGGCGCTAAAATCCGGGTTTTTTAGACCCGCCCACTCCCGGGCGTCATTTTTCCCCGGGAGTATAAATCCGACGCAATAGCATCGGAGTCATTTTTTAAGACGGGAACGCCTACCTTGCATATCATTAACGCAAGGAAGGTGTTCACGCAAAAAAATGACGCTAATTCCAGGAACTTTGGCGCTAGACGCGTCTAACGCCAAAGTATAAATATGGAGTTAGTTTTGCGTCGAATTTGCGTAAAAAAAAACGACGCAAATTCTGCGCAAACGGAGTATAAATATGCCCCTAAAACTCTTTCCCTGAAGTAGTTATATTATATTCAACAATGGAAGTTGTTGGATTCTTTATAACAGTAAGTCTGATACCAAACATGACATATTTAGCTCCTTTTGAGACCTTATTAATTACAAAAAAGTCTCCCCATTTTAGCCTATGGAGCCTATTCACTACAATTGAGGGAAAAACAAATTTGGCTATTTTTCCTCACCTGGGTTTATAAAACATATTTTAGAAGGTCCCTGCTTATAGTTACACTGCACCCAACCCTCAGGGTACACGTTAGGGGTGACATATATGTAAAAATAAGGTAGTTTAAGACTTTGGAAGTACTTTTAATTCCAAAGTCGAATTTGCATGTAACCTTAGTTTAAAAGCAGCCAGCATGGCAGGCCTGCCTTTAAAATGACACTAGACACTTCATCAGTGCACCTATGGGTGCACTAGATATGCTGGGGTCCCTAAACCTACATGCCCCACTATATGCTAGGGACCTATAGGTAGGTTGATACTGCCAATTATAATTAGTCCAATTTGCATTTCCACTTTACACAGAGCACTGGCCCTGAGTCTGGTTAGCAATACCCAGGGCACAGCCAAGACTCAGTAACCACCAGTGTCTGTCCAAAATGTTTGGGGGTGACCAGGGCAGAAAAGTGGACTTTCCTACACCCACCATGTTCCATGGACCTGCCACTGCCTGTCATATCTACCCGAGTGTTCTTTTGAGCTGCCACTGCTTCTTCCATCTGTCTAGCATGATTAGACGACTGCTGCCCGTCCCTGCCACGTCCACCCTGTCTGTCTGAGTTCCATGCCTCTAACCCCTCCCTCCTGTCCTCCATGGTTCATTTTGCTGCCACTCCCTTCTGCCCTTCTGGGGCTTCCATGTGTAGGCACCTATAACCTCCCTCCTGGCATGTCTGGTCAGTTGTCATGCCCTTGCCCACACCCTTCTGCCCTGCATGCTTAGTTGTGCTGGAACTACTCCTCCTGCCTGTCATGTGTAGTCTGTTGTGAAGTCCCTTCCTCTGCGCTCTCTTGTCTATGACCAGCTCCTGCCCCTTTCTTCTGTCCTCCATGGTCCTTTGTGCATGCCCATGCCCCCTCCCTCTTGTCCACCATGACTGTTGTGCTGCCACTAACCCTCCGCTTACCATGCATGGTCTTCTGTGCTTCGACAGCCCCTTCCCCCTTCCTTGTGTAGTTAGCTTGCTGCCCCTGGCCCCCACCTTCCATGTGTTGTCTGTGTGTATGCCATTATGGTTTCATTGTTACCCTAATTTTGTGTTGTGCTTCTAGTACCCATCCCGCTTGCCCTCCATGATCAGTTTGCTGCTCCTGCCCTGCCCCCTTTGCCCCTGCTCTCCATTTTCTATGTGCAGGCACCTATCCCCACCCTCTTGGCATGTCTAGCCCATTGTCGATGTAGGAAGATGCCCTTTGGGTAGTGTGCAAAGCTAGGCGCACTGTGCAGGGGGTCCAGAGAACTACATATTGGTTTACAGGGGTAAAAACAAGATCACCTAATGTTCTCATTTTTAAGGTAGCTTGGTTGAGCAGTTAGGCCAATCTCTGAGAAGTGCAGAGCATTTGTTGTACTCACAGTATCAATCATGCAACTCACACACTGAAAGGAATGACTTGAGACAACTTTTATAAACATACTTCAGATTTGTATGTAAGTTTTAAGGCCAAGATTATCAGAATTGGTTAAGTACTTTTTGAGATATGCATTTTTGAGGTTTAATAAAAGTAGCCTTTTTGTGCATATTTACACACCATAGGAATCAATTTAAAGTCACCTTTAAATATCCATATAAAATCATACAGTTGGTCTACCAAATTCTTCTTTTGCAGGTTGGCTGAGGTTGTCGGTGGTGCCAGCTGGAGAAATTCAGGTGGCTCCCAGTTCCACCGGGAGCAGCAATGAAAAGTCTCTGGAGCTGTTGTAGGGCCACTGTGAGGGACCACTTGGAAAAGCTCTGCACAGGTAAGTTTAAAGATGATTCCTTGGGATACCCTTGGAGTGTCGAGGTTGCAAGTAGTGGGGCACCCTTACAGCACAGCAGGTTCTTTGTTGCAGGGCACAAGGCCGCCGGGTGCAGAGCAAATCAGTGAGCCAGGATCTGTGAGCAAGCATGCCCTCTAGAGCAGGAGATAAGGTGGTTCAATGGTCATTTGCAGGGCAACAGGGGCACTCTGATGGAAGGTCCAGGGTATTCCTAAAGTCCCTCGACTGGGGCTTCCTTATGGTCTTTTTTCAGCGCTGGGCGGGCTGGTTTTCCTGATGCCCGAAGCTGGCTGACCAATACGCAGAGTATTGGTATGGTTTGACTAGTGGAGGGTATAATGCCACCAAACTTGGCACACTTGCAGGGTTTGTCCTCGCAATTCTCAGTGTCTTTTAGGGTCCTGCTGCATGTTCTGATTCAGGAATTAGCAGCTGGTCAGTGAAGTGACCCTTACTGTCTTGCTGGTTGCTTGCTGTTGCACAGTGGAAACTCCACTCTGGAAGGAGTTCTATGGTGATTTTTTAAGCCTGGAGTCCCTGGGATTCTTTAGAGTTTTTCCAGTTGTCCAGCAGCGATTGTTGGGTCCTGGGTGCAGCAGGCACTGTTTGGTGCCTTTTCATTGTTGCAGCAGGTCCCCAGTTCTCGTGTCTCGGATCTTCTTGGTGATGATCTTCTTATGTCCATCGAATCTGATTACCTGGTCTAGGGATGCCCACTAAATACTGAATTTGGTGGGCACTTCATGAGCAACCTGGTAGTGACCAATGGGACACCCATTACAGTGACCACTTCCTGTGGGAACGGTCACTTTGCTATCCCTGATTGGCTATTTTCCTTCAATCTAAGATGGAGGAAAATGAAATGGTGTGCCCACCTCACAGGCAAAACCTTAGGAGTGGTGCATACCAGATGGGGCTACTCCTCCTACACTTTGTGCAGTTTCCTGCCTTTGCTCCCACCAAAAGTGGGGTTTGCAAAGGAGATGACCATCTGCTGCTAGCTGCAGGCCTGGGGGGTGAGTTTCAAAGGCAGTTAGCCCCTTGAAGCTTTCAACCAGGGCAGTGCACATTCCTGAGGGAGAGGGTGTTAGCACCTCCAACCAGGAAAGGCATTGTTCTACAAACCAGGGAGACGGATCTCTCCCCCAAGGTTTGTAGATTGGGTGTCTGGAGGTGGCAGGCTGGATAGGACCATTCAGCAACCATGCCAGGTTAGGTAGCTTTTGAGGCGGCACCTTTAAGGTGACCCCTGGGTACATTTAGGAATAAATCCAATACTGGTACCAGTTTGGATTTATCATTCTGAGTTGTTTGATACTGAACAACCCAGTGTTCAGAGTGGCCATCATGTAGCTTGAAAACTCATGTTGACCAGAGTCCAGCACATGTATTCAAATAGCTGCTCTGTTCACTCACTATGTCCCAGGTTTGGCAAGGACAGAGTGGGGTCATATTGCTCATGCAGCTATGCTCTCACATACAATATGGTGCACCCTGCCTTAGGGCTGGAAGGCCTGCCAGAGGGGTGTTTTAGCCATGTTGTATAAGTGTATAGTGGACAGGGCACACAGACAGTGGGCCATGTCGAGTTTGTGTTTGAGGTTTGTACCAGGGCACGCAGCCTGCAATGGCAGTGCTGGGTGCATCTGAATGCATGGCCCTAGAGGGTGGCACAATCAGTGCTGCTGCCCTCAGGGGCCTACCCTTTATTCCCCATGCCCTGGGTACCTAAGTACCTTTTACTAGAGATTTATAGTGGTAGCTAAAGGTATATCCAATTGTGCCAAAGCATCACAACAGTTTTAGGGAAAGAGCTCTAGCCAGGGAACCTGATTAGCAGGGGCAACGGGTACAACAATTTCTAGGCTACATCATACATCAGGCAAAAGGTGAGGGGATAGCCATGTCAGAAAGAGGCCTTTTCTCACAATTGTGCCTTTGCCCCCCCTACCCTTCATGGTTTGTTATGCTGCAACTGCCCCTCCTGTGTGTCTGGTATGGTCAGCTTGCTACCCTTGCCTCTTTCCCCTTTGTTTCCTGTTGTCCTTGTCCATGGCCCTGTCCCCTTCCTATTGCTTTCCATGGTCCGTTGGGCTGCACTTCCATCCTGCTTGCCCTGTGTGGTGTATTGTGTGCTGATGCCTGCCCTATAAGGTCAGCTTGGTCCCTCGCCCCAACTGCCTCCTGCCCTGTGTTATCCAAGTCCATGTCCCTGCCCCATTCCTCCTGCCATACATGCCAAAATCCTGAAGTTAGTAATATGGAGATTTTGAAAAAAAACGGGAGTATTTTTTTTTATCATTGACTAAAAAAAGTCTAGATTTTTGGCAGGAGATGGATAAAATAAAGCCTTTTTATGCTTAAAAACATTGGGAGTCTCCTGCCTGAACTGGGTCTGTTGGCATGTATGATTGTACTGCCACTGCCTCTTCTTTCTGCCCTCAATAGTCTGTTATATTGCCACAGCCTCTCTTCCCTGTCATGTGTGGTTGGTTTGTTGCCCCTGACCCCCTTTTTCCATGCCCTCCATGGTTTGTTGTGCTGCCTCTGCTTCTTCCGCCTGCCCAGCGTGGCCAACATGTTGCCTCTGCACCCTCCTCCCTGCCCTCAAATATCCAAGTCCGTGACCATGACCTCTGCCTCCCCACAGCATTCTAATGAACAACTAGATAGCTAACATTCTATGGGCCTGATTCACAAAGGTAAACTTAGACCAAAGTCTAAGTTTAGACCAAAAGTGTAAACTTAGATGAAAATTCTAACTTTACTACAAGTAAAGTTAGACTTTCCATCTAAGCATACTCTTTTGGTGTAAAGTTACTTACTTGCACAAAACCATAGAAATTCTTCAGCTACAGTTAGTGTTATTTCAAGTAACCATCACTCGTGCACCTGCCATGCACAGTTTTTTCTACAATAATTTGACTTTTAATCTTACATTGATATTTTTGATAATGTTATGAAAGTTCTCATGAGTGCTGTAATATCTGGGGGAATTAGCAGTGCATGGAGAGGGCACAAGTTATAGTTACCTTTGGACATGAGTTATAGTTACTTGCACTTCGTACCAAGATCTAGCTTCCTGCCAAATTTGGTGTAATTTCGTCCAGCGGTTTAGATTATAGGCATGTCTAAAGACCCTACAGAAAAATGAATGAGGGAAACGTGTTTTGGGACCCTCTCTTTTCTCAGCCTCCACTTCAGGGATCACCCTAACTCTTTCAAGACAGCAGCTGAACCAAGTGTCATATTCGTTTTTAAAATGTTGTGAAGATTTGTCCTATATATGTGTATGTGTATATATATATATATATATATATATAGACGCATATAAATATATACGTTTGTGTGTCTGTAGATATATATAGATATTCACTTTAAAAAACAAAGGTTACAGTGACGTTATAGTTAGGCTCACATTTTAAATGTATCAAATCATAGAAAGGTAACTATAACACGCGCCTCGTCATGAGCAGTTTTTTCACCAAAAATATCACTGCTAATATTACATTGATATTCTCAATGATGTTATCAAAGATGTCATGAGTGCCATAATGTGTGGGGTAATTAGCTGTGCATGGTGAGACCGCGAGTTATATTTTCCTTAGGGCAGAGTTATAGTTAATTGCGATAACTTTACCAGGCAAATTTCCATGGTTTTGTAGGTTTAAAATGAGAGTCTATCTATAATGTGCCTTTAACCTTTGGTTTTTTAAATGCCTTTCTTTATTTTATTCTATTTCCAAACTATAACGCCCCTGTAGCCTTTGTTTTTTTTCCAGTGAATTTCTATGTTTTATTTAACGTAAAGTAATTTTTATTACTATATATTAATCCAACCACAGCCATGCACACTGCCTTTGGACATGCATGGTGGGGGTTGGCTGCAGGGCCTGGCCGGCAGCCAGACCCTGCAGCCAACCCCCTAACCTCCCAATCGTGTGATGTGCAAGGCCTTTGGCCGTGTGTGATGGGGGTTGGCCGCAACCTGTCTCTCTGGGTGTGAGAATAGGTGTGAGACAGTGTATCTGGGTGTGAGAGAGGCTGTGAGAGTGTCTGTCTGGGTGTGAGAGTGGGTGCATGAGTGTCTGTGTGGGTCTGTGAGTGGGTGCATGAAGATTTCAGTGGGTCTGTGAGTGGGTGTGTGGGAGTCTGAGTGTGTTTGTGAGTGGGTGCATGAGTGTCTGAGTGGGTCAGTGAGTGGGTTCGCAAGGTTCTGAGTGGGGCTTTGAGTGGGTGCACAAGTGTCTGATTGGGTCTGTGAGTAGCTGGAGAATGTCTGAGTGGGTCTTTCAGTGGGTATATAAGGGTCTGAGTGGGCCTGTGAGTGGGTACGTAAGGGTCTGAGTGGGTGTGTAAGTGGGAAAAAAGATTGAAAGAGAGAAATTGAGAGACAGAGAGAAAGAGAGTGAGAGGGAGAGGGATAGAAAGTTTTTAGGCTTTGATGAATAATATGCTGAGAAAGATATTTCTGGACAAATTGAAAAGAACAATTTATTTGTCAATTAATAAGAGTGAAATCATCTTTCAGTATGAACCTTAAACTTTTGAAGTTTAAAAGAAATTAAAAAAAGAAAATGCCCACAGACACACTTGGAGTAAAATCCTCAACGTTCAGTGTGACCTTTAGGCCACAATTAACTCCTTATTGTGATGCTTCTAGACATACCTATTACAGTCAACCCACGCATGTGATTGGAAAGAAACGTGAATGTTCCATTACTTGGAAGGTTTAACAGTCAAAACACTAGTAAACACTAGTAAATAAACAAACACACTGCCAACTATACTAGGATTTGAACCTTCAGCCTACTGAGTGACAGACCTTGACCATTAGGCCAGAAGTGACTCTGCTCCACACTTCATCCAACTGTAACTATAACATTCATACCAAACATCTTGCTTGTCTGACTTTTTGAAGTCATTGTATGGAGAGACCATTGCAATGACAATCTCTCTCTCTCTTCCATTCCTTTATGGGATGGAAAAAGAAGAGAGAGAGTGACAGAACTGTGGTGGGATCCTGAAGGCCCCCAACGGTCCCAGCCCGCTCCCACATCTTGCAGGAGCCAGCATTGCTCCCACAAGTGGGGACCTGCTTTAAGTGGCAGCTCCATGCTTGTGAGAGCAATGTTTTCATCTGTTTCCCTGCATGCATCTTTGCACAGATGAAAACTTCATGCTCTACAAGTGAGAGCTGCTTGACAGCTCTCACTTGCATAAAGTAAAGTGATTGCTCTGACTTGGTGGGAGCTGTCAAAAAGCTCCCACCAAGTCAGAGCAAAAAACTATGTCCCGGGGGTAAGCACCCCGGGATGTAGCAGGAACCAGTGCTGTGGGGTGGCAGTCCCCAGGGCCATCCATGACTCCTTGAGTGGGGCCTCACTGCTCCTCTCCAATATAAATAGCCCCCACTGAGGTGGAGGTCCCTGGGGCTGGGGGTCCGCAAGAGACTCCTTATGTCTTTAAGATTTAGCTTCAGGGAGGTGGTGGTCCCTGGGGCTGCCTACCTCCTGCATTAAATTTAGAGGAGGTACCCGGGGAGGTGGCACTCGCCAGGGCTGCAGGGGGGCCAGGTGCCCCCCACATTTGATGTTAAGTTGATCCTGAGGAGGTGGTGGTCCCCGAGCAGCTGGGGGGGTCGCATGGCTCCCCTGCATTGTAATATAGTTCATGCCCCAGGGAGGTAGCGGTCCCATAGGCTGTGGGGGTCGAGGCGGCCACCCGCATACGTTATTAATTTAGCCCTGGGGATGTGGCAGTGCCCGGCGCTTTGGCAAGCCCAAGAAGAGGGCCTTGTGCACCACCTCCTTAGCTTTTGGTATGCCTTCGGGACTTGGCCCACCCATGTGCTTCATTAAAGTGGCGGGAAACCACCATTTTTAAAACAAATGTAGGAAAAATCCATGGATCTCTCTGCAGATTTTCCTGATGTTCAAAAAAAATTACATTTGAGCCTTGATGGGGTCCCTCTTGGACACCAGCACTGGAGCTAAGGGGTCAGGGTGTTCATACTCTGGCCTCTTTTATTTTTTTAATCTTTTTTCTGAGAACAAGTCCCAAGAAGGCTTCCACCACTTCCTTTATGATGTGTTGAGAGACAATCAGATTTCTTCACAGGGACAGTCGGACCTGCAGAGGATCCACATTCCTACATGTCTATATTTTTAAAACTCTAATTTCTCCAAACTACTTAGCAGATTTACACCAAATCTCAAAAAGCGTGCTTTTGGGACCAAAATCAAGCTTTCTGCCCAATTTTGGTGTAATTTCATTTAGCAGTTCTGGCTGCAGTTATGTTAAACAAATTGAAAAATTCCATTGACATAGTTTTGGGACACCCCCCCTTTTTCTCGACCGCCGCGCAACAGATCACTCAAAAAAATTGTAAACACCAGCTGTACCTACCAAAGTATACGTTTTGAAAATTTTGTGAAGATTCATAAAACGGCACCAAAGCTATTAGTAAAACAAAAAATACTTAATAAATGCTTAAAATGGTCCTGACTATAACTGTCTAATGACAACTGCTACTAGGTAAAATGTATATATATATCTATATATATATATATATATATATATATATATATATATATATATGTGTCTATACATATATATATATATAAAAACACTTTCCTATTGCTATAAAACAGAGAGTCAGCGCTCCAGAGCGTGTATTCTCTATAATTTACTGAGCAAAAACAACAGGAACGCGTTTCGGCATTACTGCCTTCATCGGCCTGTTGGGCGCCATCTTTGTTTAATCTTTATATTTCATCACATGATTGTGTCGTCTGAAATCTTTTCGAACCAAAATACATATTTTCAAATCAATTCACTAAAGTTACAAAGCTTTTCACATTATATTCATCATGTTGTGTGATAAATCCAAATATATCTATTATCAAACTCTTTGTTCATAACTCCGCCCAAGAAAAGTCAAAACGATCACGATAGCTCCACAATATCTCAAGGGAGCCAAACAGCCATATTGAATATTTACGCTAGATCTTCACAGTCACAAATATACCATTATATAATGTGTATTATTTAAATATTTAGACATCAAATATGATTAAAATACTGTAATGTACTACTGACTTATCTGGGTGATTAGTACGTGAATTTACCAATGCGAAATGAGCCAATGACAGAAATATTTAAATATCAGAAATAGTAACGTGGTCCATCAAACTACTAAAGAGCAGTAATTTAATCAATACTGTAATTGATCATGATTCCTTAATCGCTTTGACACATTGGGGGTCATTCCGACCCTGGCGGGCGGTGGGCGCCGCCCGCCGGGCGGAAACCGCCCAAACACCGCCCCGCGGTCAAATGACCGCGGGGAGCATTTTTACTTTCCCGCTGGGCCGGCGGGCGATCTACAAAAGATCGCCCGCCGGCCCAGCGGGAAAGCCCCAGCAAAGATGAAGCCGGCTCCGAATGGAGCCGGCGGATTTGCTGGGGTGCGATGGGTGCAGTTGCACCCGTCGCGATTTTCAGTGTCTGCTATGCAGACACTGAAAATCTTGTTGGGGCCCTGTTAGGGGGCCCCTGCAGTGCCAATGCCAGTGGCATGGGCACTGCAGGGGCCCCCAGGGGCCCCACGACACCCGTTCCCGCCAGCCTGGTTCTGGCGGTTAAAACCGCCAGAACCAGGCTGGCGGGAAGGGGGTCGGAATCCCCATGGCGGCGCTGCATGCAGCGCTGCCATGGAGGATTCCCTGGGGCAAGGGAAAACCGGCGGGAAACCGCCGGTTCCCCTTTTCTGACCGCGGCTTTACCGCCGCGGTCAGAATGCCCCGGAAGCACCGCCAGCCTGTTGGCGGTGCTTCCTCTGCCCTCTGCCCTGGCGGTGTCAGAATGAGGGCCATTGTGTTGTAAATATACCAATACACAAAAAATAAGTCAATGGTGCAATCTAACTCTTTAAATGTATGTGTAACTCTTCACTCTTATTCAATCCATTTGGTTCCTTTATATCAAATGCTAGTATGTCTCTTGACTCAAGAATTCTTAGCTTTTTCTCTCTATCTCCTCCTCTGAGGTCCTTCTGTATCCCATCTATTACACTGTATTTTAAGTTCTTTGTATCTCCTCCATGTATTTATTGAATATGTCTAGCTGCTGGATAGGTATCATCTTTATTTTGAACTGCTCTCAGGTGTTTCAAAATGTGTTTATGCACTTGTAAGTTTTGCTACCCATAAACATTTTGGGGCAGCTGCACTTGAGAGTATATATAACATAATCACTTTTACAGTATACCCTCCCTTAATCTTATGTATAGTTTTACCATTCATGACAACTGTCTTAATGTGTTCTCCATTCCTGCATGCCTTGCATTTAGAACATTTGAAAAAACCTTAATTTTGAACTAACCAGATCTTCTTGTTGTCATACTGCCTGATGTCACTTCTTACTAGGGCATCACGCATTGATTTTCCTCTGCGATAAGTAATCTTAGTTTTTTTTTTTGTCTTTACCTATAATCGGATCACTTCTCAACATATGCCAATGCTTTTGTAATATCATTCGTACTTGTGGGTAAGCCATATTATATGTTGTTATAAACCTTGCAATCTGTTGTTTGTGTAATTGTCTAACAGTGCTTTTAGGTGTATCGAATAGAATACTATCCCTTGAGCGTTGGCTCACTTACTTCCTTGCCTTAGTAATAGTACTGCTCGAATATCCTCTCTCTCTCAATCTTGTTAACATATCCTTTTCAACCTCTGCAAAATTATTATCAGTACAGTAAATTCTTTTAGCTCGCAGTAACTCCCCATATGGGATACTTTCTTTTAAAGGTTGGGGATGAAATCTGGCAGAATGTAATAGGCTATTGCCCGCTGTGGGTTTCCTGTAAAGTGTAGTCTGCAACTTGTCCCTTTCTATTGTGACCTTAACATCCAAAAACTATATTTCTTGATTACTGATATTCCCAATAAATTTTGCATTCAAATCATTCACATTGATGTCTTTTATAAATTTTTCAGCACTTTCTACATCACCTTTCCAGATCACAAATATATTGTCTATGTAACGCAACCACAAAATAATGTGATCATTCCATCCATCCAAAGGTGGGCTGTTGAGGACCTGCTCCTCCCACCAGCCCATGTACAGGCTGGCATAGCTCGGGGCAAAACAGGTACCCATCGCCGTTCCACACAGCTGTTCAAAGATTTCGTTATTGAAAAAGAAGATATTATGTTGGAGACACCATTGCATCATACTTATTAACATAACACTGTGTTTATAGAATCTTATGGGTCTAGCTCGCAGAAAATATTCTGCAGATCTTATACCATTTTCATGTGGAATACACATATATAATGCTGTAACATTTAGGGGGTCATTCTGACTCCGGCGGTCTCAGACCGCCGGGGCCAGGGTCGGCGGGAGCACCGCCGACAGACCGGCGGTGCCCCGCAGGGCATTCTGACCGCGGCGCTTTGGCCGCGGTCAGTGCAGGAAAACCGGCGGTCTCCCGCCGGTTTTCCGCTGCCCGTCAGAATCCTCCAAGGCGGCGCAGCATGCTGCGCCGCCTTGGGGATTCTGACACCCCCTACCGCCATCCTGTTCCTGGCGGTTCGCCCGCCAGGAACAGGATGGCGGTTGGGGGTGTCGCGGGGCCCCTGGGGGCCCCTGCAGTGCCCATGCCAATGGCATGGGCACTGCAGGGGCCCCCGTAAGAGGGCCCCGCTTGTATTTCACTGTCTGCATAGCAGACAGTGAAATACGCGACGGGTGCAGTAGCACCCGTCGCACCTTCCCACTCCGCCGGCTCGATTACGAGCCGGCTTCATGGTGGGAAGGTCGTTTTCCCCTGGGCTGGCGGGCGGCCTTTTGGAGGCCGCCCGCCAGCCCAGGGGAAAACTCAAAATACCCGCCGCGGTCTTCCGACCGCGGTACGGTATTTTGGCGGCTCCCGCCGGGCGCAGAGTCAGAATGACCCCCTTAGTGTTATAAGAAGCATATCAGACTCCCAACTTGCATCAAATACTCATTTGAAGAAATCTGTAATGTCTTACAAATATGATGGTAAGTTGCACACCAAAGGTTTCAGGAAAAACTCTATATATTGTGATACAAATTCAAACAAACTGCCTTGTGCTGCAATTATGGGTCTTCCTGGTAGTTTGTCAGCATTCTTATGTATTTTGGGAATAAGATAAAACACAGGTAACATTGGATAATCAACTTTCATAAATCCGTATTCATCTTCACTTATTAAACTTTGATCTGTCCATGTTGATAAAGCTTTTCCAAATTCATTTTCAACATTCTGCACATATTCCATATTAACCCTTTTGTAGCAACTTTCATCATTTAGTTGTTTATATGCCTCCTCCATATAGTCTCCAATTGGCCAGATCACTATATTGCCTCCTTCATCTGAACCTCTAATTACCAATTCCGAATCTGAGGATAGTTTCTGAATAGTTTTTCTGTAACTCTTCATTTGTTCCGATTTTCTCAGAGAATGTTTGTCCCTGAGATTTTTCAAATCTTTAATCAATGTCTCCGCAAACTGGTAAATTAAATCCCCACAGTATGGAGGTATAACTGTGGATCTCTGTTTGAGTTGTAAACCTCCTTCTTCGCCAATATGTATGCCTTCTGCTTCCAGTCGTTCAGCTACTGCCGCTTCATCCATGGATTGTGTAGCATTGTCTTGCAATTCCCATAGTTCTTTCATCAGGAAACTATTGTTAATTAGAAGATTATCATGTTCACCTATTCTTTCACCAATTTCTACTTTGGTCGGTCGATCCTTTTTACTTTATGCATTTTCATTAACTTCAACTTTCTAACAAACAGAAACAGATCTATCCTGCTTTGTGCATAATCAAAATTGTTTTCTTCGCAGGACGACAAACCCAGTTTGACATTTGTTGTATCTTCATCGTTAAGCTCCGCCTCTGATAGATTGCAGATCATTCTGCAATCAGTTAGTACCATCTGTTATTGGGAGTCACTTTCTCTTGTGGGCAGGCCCTGGCCCAAATCCACACCACACATTGTGATGGACACCTTACTTTACATAAAATAAACTTTTAAAATCATTAAAAAAAAAGGTTAAAGCAATGATGCAATTAGGAATTATAATAATATGTTACTTTACATTTAAAAAAACACCTTATAAATTCACTGAAAAAAGTCAATCAAAACATAGTTGGTCATTACAACCCTGGCGGTCGGTGTTAAAGCGGCGGTAAGACCGCCAACAGGCCGGCGAAAAAAAAAATGAAATTACGACCGTGGCGGAAACCGCCAACAAAGACAGCCACTTTAACACTCCGACCGCCACGGCGGTACAGACAAACAGCGCGGCGGTCACCGCCAACAGACAGGCGGGAGACAATGTACCGCCCACAGTATCACAACCTACCAATCCGCCACCTTTTCCGGGGTGGATTCACCGCAAACAAAAACACGGCGGAAACAGGACTTCAAAGGGAAAACGCTCACCTCTGCCCACCCCACGAGGAACCAGGATGCCATGGAACCCGAGCCCCACATATTACCAGCCTTTATCTTCTTGCTCCTCTACCAGGAGCACGAATGCCGGCGGCAAAGACCACGGTGAGTACTGCACCTACGACACAGGGGAGAGGGAGGGAAAAAAGAGTGACACACACACGCAACACCCCCACCCCCACCCTCACCCATGACAACACACACACTAATACAGCATGATACATTACAGTTACACCCCCCAACCCCCCAGAAGAATGCAAAGACAAAAGGAAATGAGGTGAACAATTGTAATATATTCAAATTCAGTAGTCAAATAATATACACACACTATTTACAAATATATACAACAAGAATATTAGTCCAGGGTATTCCACCCTTAAAGTCCGTGGACCACTGGGCCCACACTGCATGCGCGGGGCCCACACAAGATACCCGAACATGATGGAGAGAACACTGCAGGGGCATCAGATAGAAAGAAAACAGGCACCTCAGGGGGAAGGGAAAGGGGGGCACCTCAGCCGGTTGAGTGCACAACGCCAAATCCACGAGGGGGCCGAATGCCCACTGTTCAATCCTGGGGAGTGCAAAGCTACAGTCTCACAAGTCTCTACAGTGGGTGGTTTGCCAACTGTTCAATCCTGGGGAGTACAAAGCCACAGTCTCACAAGTGGATAACATTCTTCACTGGTTTCTGGAGGGGGCTTTGTGCCCAGAGTGCTTCATCTTGCCAAGGACAGAGGTAGTGGATGTAAATCTCCACTGGTTCTGGAGGGGGCTTGGTGCCCAGAGTGCTTCATCCTGCTCGTGGCGGCCTCAGTAGCGTCAGTGCTTTTGGTGCTCATGGGCCTGCGGTGCTTGTGGTGGCGGTGTCCTTGGCAGCTGTGCTTGTGGCGGCGGTGTCTTTGGCAGCGGTGCTTGTGGCGGTGGTGTCCTTGACAGCGGTGCTTGTGGCGGCGGTGTCCTTGGCAGCGGTGATTGTGGCAGCGGTGCCCTTGGCAGCACTTCAGCTGCTGGCGGTCCTGTCTTGGGCAGCGGGGCTGCTGGCGGTCGCGTCCTGGGCAGTGGGCCTGCTGCTGGCGGTCCTGTCTGGGCTAGCAGGGCTGCTGGCGGTCGCCTCCTGGGCATCGGGGCTGATGCTGGCGGTCCTGTCTGGGTCATAAGGGCTGCTGCTGGCGGTCCTGTCTGGGCCAGTGGGGCTGCTGGCGGTCGACCCCTGGGCAGCGGGGCTGCTGCTGGCGGTCCTGTCTGGGCCAGCGAGGCTGCTGGCGGTCGCCTCCTGGGCAGCGGGGCTGATGCTGGTGGTCCTATCTGGGGCAGAGGGGCTGCTGGCGGTCTTGTCCTGGGCGGCGGGCTGATGCTGGCGGTCCTGTCTGGGCCGGGTGGGCTGCTGGCGGTCTTGTCCTGGGCAGCGGGGCTGATGCTGGCAGTCCTGTCTGGGGCAGTTGGTCTGCTGGTGGTCTTGTCCTGGGCAGCGGGGCTGCTGGTGGTCTTCTCCGCCGTGCTGATCTTCCCAGACTTGCCGGGTTTCTTTTGCCCCTTCCCCACCTTGGAAGGTGTTGCAGCTGACTCCACACTCCCACCTGTACCGCTGGGAGCGGCTTTGGTGGCTGGTGTCTTCCCCCTCTCCTGCCAGGCACTGGCCAACTTTTGATGCTTGACAGGTGGGGGACTGTCCGTGCTGTGGTTCCTTGCCACACTGGCTGCCCTGCTGCCTGGTGCACTCCAGAATCCGGTGACTACTGGCACCACTGGTCCCGCCGATGTTTTGGCTAAGGTGCTAGGTTGGGACCTGGAGAGTCCGGCCCTAGGAGACTGGGATGGGGGAGGTGAGGGAGAGAGGAGAAGGGTGGACTGGAAAAGTTTCTTAGGAACACTGGGACGGGTAGCTGGAGGGGGTTTGGGAGTGGAGGAAGAGGTTGTGGTTGTAGGAGGTGTACGTTTGGTGACTTTGGGTGAAGGTGCATGCGCTGGAGGCTGTCGTGAGGTGGATGGCTGTTGGGTGGGTGTGTGCCTGTGTTTGTGTACCTTGGGAGGTGGCGTCACAGACACACTGGGAGAGTACACAGGGGATGTGTGAATGGTAGTGGGGGTGGTGACTGCACGTGAGCGGGGTGTGCTAGTGATGGAAGTAGTGGCTGTAGATGTAGTGCACGCAGTTGTGAGTGGAGACGAGACTGGGAGGGAGGAGGGAGACGAGGAGGAGGGGGACACAGTGGAGGCAGTGGATGTTGCTATGTCTGCATGTGTGTGATGCTTGCATGAGTGCCTGTGGGATGCGTGGTGCTTATGTTTGCCTGATCTTCCTTTGTGTGTTGAGGTGTGTGCATGCTGGTCTGATGGTGTGCTTGGGGTAGGCTGAGGTACAGGGGATTGGGTCTGGGTGGAGGAAGTTGGAGGGGGGAGGCTAGAAACAGGAACAATGGCTGCCATCAGTGCTGAGGCCAGAGTCTGAAAAGCTCGATGAAGGGCTGCCTGACCAGAATGAATGCCCTCCAGGAATGCATTGGTTTGTTGCAACTGTGTCTCTACACCCTGGATGACATTCAAAATGGTAGACTGCCCAACAGTGAGGGACCTGAGGAGGTCAATCGCCTCCTCACTGAGGGCAGCAGGGGTGACTGGGGCAGGGGCTGAGGTGCCTGGGGCGAAGGAGATGCCCACCCTCCTTTGTGAGCAGGCACAGGGCAAAGGCTGAGGGGCTGCTCGGAGGGCGGTGCTGGAGGGGTGGTGGTGGCTGTACCTGTAGATGTAGGGGGCACAGATGGGGCCGACACCACAAGGGAGCTCCCATCAGAGGACGAGTCCGTATCACTGGTTTCAGCTCCTGTCCCCGCCGTGGAGCTCCCCTCGCCCTCAGTCCCACTGGTGAAATCAGACTCCGTAGTGTCGCCCTCCAGGGCCATGTGGAATGCAGCTCTCTCCTGCTGCGGTGCCAGTGCTCCTCCGCCTGATGAACACAAGAACAGTGAGACCACAAAAAGGGGGGGGGGAGACAGAAGAAAGACATGTTGAGTGCATGCATTACCGCTACCGTTGGTGGACACGACAGACACAGAAGCCCCCTGCACTACACCGCGCACTTGGGGTCCACTATTCAATCCCTGGGATATGGCCTACAAGGCTATGGCCGATATCTGCACACATGGATGTCATAGGAGCCTGACTAGGTATAGTTGGCACTGTACCCAGGTGGAGTGGGGTGCCACAGGGTCTGGCTGAAAAAGGGGACTTTACTAGCACACTCGCCCTGGCCTAGGGAAACCCACAGCCCACCTCCCCCACCCAGACACCTCCACTGCGCACTGAATCAGCAGAATTAGAGTGTACTCACCCCCTTGTTGCTGCTGTGATGCCCTCAAGCGCCCATCCAACTCCGGTTACGCCACCGCCAGGATCCTAAACATCAGGGGGGTCATGGTGCGATGGACACCCTTCCCACGTTGGGAGGCCATCCCCAGCTGGGCCTCCGCCACCTTCTTGCTCCAGCGGCGAATGTCCTCCCATCTTTTCCGGCAGTGGGTGCTTTATCTGTGATAGACCCCCAGGGTCCGGACGTCCTTGGCGATGGCACGCCAAATATCCTTCTTCTGGTGGGCGCTGACCTACAGAAATTGTACAGGGGGAAAAGAGAAGTTATTACCATCTGCACCATCACAGTCATTGGCCCGCATCCATATCCTTGCTATGTGGCACATGCACTCACTGTTGTTTCATGCACGCATCATTCCCCCCTATCTTTCATCCACACAGGCGTTGCCCATACAGCATGCTCCCAGTGTACTTACCTGTTTGTCTGGAGGACCGTAGAGTAGCGTGTACTGGGGGAAGACCCCATCCACGAGTTTCTCCAACTCCTCCATGCTGAAGGCAGGGGCCCATTCCCCAGACGCACAAGCCATTGTCTCTTCCAGACTGAGGTCACAGCAGCACTTGCAGTGTAGGTTCTCTCCTGTCGAAGATCAGGTACCGAGTGAATGAACAGATAGAAAATGGCGGTTACGTCCGCGGTGGTGCGTACCGTCACCGCCGGCGTACATCGTCATTGGCTCCTGGGACCCATAGGGTCCAATGTTAACCAATGCAGAATTGCGCCGTGGTCTTCGACCGCCTACAGCAACGGTGTACAACGCCAGCGCAGTTACCTCACATCCCATTGTCCCACTTTACAGGTCAAGCAGCTGCCATTTCAGGGGCCCACATGGCTTTAATTTTTAACTGCATCACAAATACCTAGGCCTTGCCTCAACACTCATACAGGAAAAATGAGGGTTATGAATGTTTTTCAAAGTAAGCTGTGTTTACGCACCTGCTCGCTGTTGTCCTTCATAGG
The DNA here is from genome assembly GCF_031143425.1 of Pleurodeles waltl. Classification (NCBI taxonomy): domain Eukaryota; kingdom Metazoa; phylum Chordata; class Amphibia; order Caudata; family Salamandridae; genus Pleurodeles; species Pleurodeles waltl. The sequence goes on from NC_090436.1 coordinate 848,137,166, forward strand.
CACCGTCCGCTGGGACATGTGAGGAGATGGCGGCATCCTACGCTGTACAGACCGCTGGTGGACCTGTCGACAATGGAGGAAAGACGTGTAATCATCACCTACAGGCTTGATCGTGCCACAATCCTGGAACTGTGTGCCCAGTTGGAGCCAGACCTGATGTCAGCTATACGCCATCCCACAGGAATCCCCCCTCAAGTGCAGGTGCTGTCAGTACTCCATTTCCTTGCAAGTGGGTCTTTTCAAACTACAGTGGCCATAGCATCAGGAATGTCCCAGCCTATGTTTTCCAACGTGTTGTCCAGAGTGTTGTCTGCCCTGCTGAATCACATGCGGAGCTACATAGTTTTCCCTCAGGTGGAGGATTTGCCTACAGTGAAAGGTGACTTCTATGCCCTGGGACAAATCCCCAACAACATAGGTGCCATTGAAGGGACACATGTGGCCTTGGCCCCCCCCACCAGGTGTGAACAGGTGTACAGAAACCGGAAGAGTTACCATTCAATGAATGTGCAGATGGTGTGTTTGGCAGACCAGTACTTCTCCCATGTTAATGCCAAATTCCCTGGCTCAGTGTATGAAGCTTACATCCTGCGGAATAACAGCATCCCTTATGTGATGGGGCAACTCGAGAGGCACTATGTGTGGCTATTAGGTTAGCACCTGGAACCAAATCAGTGGGAAGAGTTGTCTGGGTCTGGGGATATCCCTACAGGTTAGTGTGTGTCTAACAGTTGTCCCTCGCCATTTGCAGGTGACTCTGGCTACCCCAACCTGTCATGGCTACTGACCCCAGTGAGGAATCCCAGGACAAGGGCAGAGGAACACTACAATGAGGCCCATGGGTAAACTAGGAGGATTATAGAGCGGACCTTCGGCCTCCTGAAGGCCAGGTTCCGGTGCCTCCATATGACAGGTGGTTCCCTATTCTACTCACCAAAGAAGGTGTGCCAGATCATCGTCGCCTGCTGTATGCTTCACAATTTAGCTTTGTGACGACAGGTGTCTTTTCTGCAGGAGGATGGTCTAGATGGAGGTGTTGTTGCAGCTGTGGAGCCTGTGGACAGTGAAGATGAGGAAGCAGAAGAAGAGGACATCGACAACAGGAACTCTGTGATCCTGCAATACTTCCAGTGAGACACAGGTAAGAATACAAACCTGCCTACTACATGTACTTTAACACTACTACCTCTCTACTGTCTGTCTTTTTCACCCAGTGTATGGTCACTGAGTTGTCACTTTCCCTTATCATTTCACAGATGTGGGTCCCCCTGTGTGACATCTGCTTTGTTTCCACATGGACTAGAGCTGTGTGACATAGGTATGTTGACATTACAATTTAAAGAGCATTTTGTCACTGTAATTGCTAATACATTATTTAGAAATCAGAGACAGACTCAAGATTGTTTTGTGCTTTAATGGTGTTTATTTAAGTGCTCAATATAGGGGGTTTGTAAAATGGTGAGGGGTGATGGTGGAAGAATGTCCATGGCAGAGTCCAGTATATTAGTCTCACTGGCGCATTGTCCAAAGGGGCATAGGAAGTGGAGCTGGGGCAGTTTGAGGATGGACAGGGTGACAATGTGGGACAAAAGGATGACATTCAGGGCGGTCTCATTTCTTGGCGGGGGTCTTGGCATTGTTCTCTGTCTTTGTCCTGGATCTCAGGGACCGTTTGCGGGGTGGTTCTCCCTCTGCAGGGGGTGGGGTGCTGGTGTGGTGGTCCTGTGGCGGTGCCTCCTGTCCACTAGCGCCGGCAGAGGTGGTGGGCAGTTCATCGTCCAGGCTAGTGTCAGGGGCCCCTTGTTGTGCCACAGTGTCCCTCCTGGTGTTGAGGACTTCCTTCAGCACCCCTACGATGGTGCCCAGGGTGGAATTGATGGATCTGAGTTCCTCCCTGAAGCCCAAATACTGTTCCTCCTGCAGCCGCTGGGTCTCCTGAAACTTGGCCAGTACCGTTGCCATTGTCTCCTGGGAATGATGGTAGGCTCCCATGATGTTGGAGAGGGCCTCGTGGAGAGTGTGTTCCCTGGGCCTGTCCTCCCCCTGTCGCACAGCAGCCCTCCCAGTTCCCCTGTTTCCCTGGACCTCTGTCCCCTGAACGTGTGCCCACTGCCACTGCCCCCAGGTCCCTGTTGTTGTTGGGGTGGTGGGTTAGCCTGGGTTCCCTGTAGTGGTGGACACACTGCTGATTGACGTGTCCTGGGGACAGAGGTATGGGCCCACTGGGTGGGTGCTGTGCTGGTGTTTCCAGAGGGGGCAAGCTCTGTAGTGGCCTGTGCCAGTGTGAGGAGAACCAACTGTCCCGAGGACCCAGATGGGCCGGGCTGGTCATCTAGATCCAGTTGGACAGAGCTGCTGTGATCACTGTGGGCCTCTTCTGCTGGTGGTGTGGACATGTGTGGACCCTCCTTTGTGGTGACGTTGGGTAGGGGTCCTGCAGGGGTATAAAAGCATGATTAGCTCATCTGGATGTATCATGGTGTGCAATGGGTGGGTGACTGTGTACCCCAGTGCTTGCATTCCTGTGTGGGACCTTGTGTGATGATGGTTTAGGGGGGTGTATGGGTATCTGCAGTGGACATGCATTGGTGATGGGTGTCCATGCTTTGTTGTTGCATGCAGGGCTTGGTGTTGGGATGTGTGGTTTGTGATATTGGGACATTTGTGAGGAGTGCGAGTGATGGGGTGAGGGCGAGGGTGGGGGTATGTGATGGCATGCAGGTAGGTTGGGGGATATAGTAGTTAAGGTTTGACTTACCAGAATCCATTCCTCCAGCTACTCCTGAGAGGCCCTCAGGATGCAGAATAGCCAAGACCTGCTCCTCCCATGTTGTTAGTTGTGGGGGAGGAGGTGGGGGTCCGCAGCCAGTCCTCTGTACCGCGATGTGGTGTCTTGAGACCACGGAATGCACCTTCCCCCGTAGGTCGTTCCACCTCTTCCTGATGTCATCCCTATTTCTTTGGTGCTGTCCCACTGCGTTGACCCTATCCACTATTCTTCGCCATAGCTCCATCTTCTCAGCTATGGAAGTGTGCTGCACCTGTGATCCGAATAGCTGTGGCTCTACGCGGATGATTTCCTCCACCATGACCCTGAGCTCCTCCTCAGAAAACCTGGGGTGCCTTTGCTGTGCCATGGGGTGGTGTGGGTGATGTGTGGGGTGGTGTGTTTTGTGATATGTGGGGTGATATTTAGTGGTGTGTTGTGTGAGGTGCGTGGATGTTATGTGGGTGATGGTATTGTGTGCCTGTGGATTCTTGGTTGTAGATTGTAGTGTCTTTCTCTGGCCTTCTGTTGCAATTGTGGTCGTAGGGGCTTGTGGGTGATGTGGGTGTGTGTTTTATATTGTATTGGGTGTGTGGGAGTGGTGTGTGTATGTGTTTCAGGTGTATGTATTTTGAATTGTCCAATGTGGTAGTGTTTTGTAAATGTGTGTGTATTTTGAGCGCGGCATTGTGTACCGACAATGGAATACCGCGGTTGAAAGACCGCCGCGTGGATTCATGGGTCGTGATGGTGTGGGCGGATTCCCGTTGGCGTGACGGTGGAGGTTTTGTTTTCGCCAGTTTATCACTGACCTTTGGTGTGGCAGACTTGTGTGGGTGTCTAAATTTTGGCGGATTCCGAGCTGTGGGTCATAATGACCGTGGTGGAATTCCGCGGCGGTGTGTTGGCGGTCTTCTGCACTGCGGTAAGCAGCTTTTAGCGCTAATGTTGTAATGACCCCCATACAATTTTAAATGTAAAAGAACTGAAATTCACCACTTATAATTATCTCAGGTAACTATGACTCTTGCCTTAAAGTAATACTAACTCACCCTGTGCTGTGCACTGCTAATGACCTCGCATATTACATCACTCAAGACATGTTCTATTATATCACTAATAACATCACTGTAACATCTGAAATTCATTCATTGATAACAATAGTGTGTATGGCAGGCGCATGAGTTATAGTTACTTGATGCCCCCCCCCCCTAGCCTCTGGGGGCCCTGGGACCCCATCCCCCGGGGTCCGTGAAACTAAGTGAAAGGGAGGAGGGACAACAACTATATTTGGGGGGAGGGTACAAACAATGTGGATGGGGGCACAAGAATCCATGACTTTAACGGGAAAATGCACAAGCAGAAAACACCTTAAACTATGGTTAGTCATAGTAGATGTTGCAATAATAATGGGATGCTTGTGAGAGAGAAACCTTGCAACTTTGCAGACCACTACCAATAACCCAATCACAAGCACTCTTGGGTCTGACAGGTAGGGCAACTGAGGCACAAGATCATTTTGATCCATGCAACATGGTCAAGGGGAGAAGCTTTGTTAGACTTTTCATCCTTGGAGTGGTCTCCTTTAACTTTTTGCCTCTGTTTCCCAGGTTGTTGATGTGTGCTGAACTCTGATTTTGCTGATTTTGTTACTCTGGGCACTTTGCCACTACTAACCAGTGCTAAACTGCAAGTGCTCCTTTACAAAATGTGTATGTAATTGGTTTATCCAAGATTGGCATATTTGATTTATTAGTAAGTCCCTAGTACAGTGCGCTAGAGGGCCTGTAAATCAAATGTTACTAGTGGGCCTGCAGCACTGGTTGTGCCACCCACATAAGTAGGTAATCGTGTTTCAGACCTGCAACTGCAGTGCCTGTGTCTGCAGTTTTAACTGTAAATTTGACTTGGCAAGTGTACCCACTTCCCAGGCCTAAACTTTCCCTTTTCTTATATGTAAGGCACCCCTAAGATAGGCCCTAGGTAGCCCCAAGGGCAGGGTGCAGTGTACGGTTAAGGTAGGACATATAGTAAGGTGTTTTATATGTCCTGACAGTGAAATATTGCTCAATTTGTTTTTTTTAAACTGTTGCAAGGCCTGTCCCTCTCATAGGTTAACATGGGGGCTACCTTTAAATCTGATTAAAGTGTAGATTCCCTTTGGGAGCGGATGGACATGTGGAGTTTAGGGTCTCTGGGCTCACAATTAAAAAATACATCTTTTAGTAAAGTTGATTTTAAGATTGTGTGTTTGAAAATGCCACTTTTAGAAAGTGAACATTTTCTTGCTTATACCATTTCAGTGACTCTGCCCATTTGCGGATTCCCTGTCTGGGTCAGTTTGACAGTTGGGCTGGTTGCACCTCACACTAGACAGTGACACAAAGGGAGCTGGGGTATAGCCTGCATATCCTGATGAGCCATCTGTGCTAGGAAGGAGGGGAGGAGTGGTCACTCACACCTGAAAGGGCTGTGCCTGCCCTCACACAATGCAGTCTCCAACCCCCTGGTGAGTACCTAGGGCCTGGCCTGGGCAAGGCAGGATTTTACATTCAAAACAGACTTTACTTTGAAGTAGGCCTATTTCAAAGGAGAAATTGGGTATAAGAAGGGCACCCAAAATTACAGACTTTAGAAAACTTCTGGAAACCAAGAGCAACCTCTTCCTGAAGAGGAGCTGAAGAGATGAGGAAGAAGAGCTGCTCTGCCTGTGACTGTGCTTTGTGGATCTATCCTGCAATTGCTGCTTCTGCCAGAGTAAGAGGGCAAAGACTGGTCTTTGTGTGCCGTCCGTCTTGTGAAGATCTCCCAAGGCCTGATTAAGAGCTTTCCTCCTGTTGTTGAATTCTCAGGGACAGCAAAGACTTCTCTCTGCCACCACCTGGAGTCTCTGGAGAGACTCCTACTCTGCCAAGTGGTGCTCATCCAATTAATGGGACCCTGAAAGGAGAATCTGGCAGCCTAAGAGTAAAAAATCCACGCACTGAGCGCCCTGCGGGGAAAAGATCGATGTGACTCCAATCTGCGGCTGGGAAATCGACGCTCCGCCAGCTTTGTGACCGAAGAATCAATGCACAGAGCTGGAGAAATGATGTGCAGCATTGCTGACGGAGGCTGGGAGATCGCAACCCGCACTGCGTGGTTTTTGGATAATCGTGCGGCTGGATTTTCGATGCAAACACCACTGGGCATGTAAAAACAACGCGAGGCCTGCCCGGACCCGAACATGCTGACCGGATCGACGCATCGCTCTCCTGCAGAGAGAAGAAACGACGTGCCATGACCCAACAAAAGGAGAAATGACACAAGGTCTCACTCATGAGTAAAACTGATGCATCGCAAGCCCTTTTTGATGCACACTCACCCGTGCGGGGTTATTTTTGACACACCCAAGGTACATTTTCACACTAACAGTGTTTAAAACTACATGAAGACTCTTTTTGCTTTTTAATTGATAACTTGACTTGTGTATTGTGGATATTTGTTGTTTTGGTCTTGTTTTGTTTAGATAAATATTTCCTATTTTTCTAAACCGGTGTTGTGTGATTTTGTAGTGTTTTCATTAAGTTACTGTGTGTGTTGGGACAAGTACTTTACACCTAGCACTCTGAAGTTAAGCCTACTGCTCATGCCAAGCTACAAAGGGGGAAGCAGGGGTTAGCTGAGGGTGATTCTCTTTTACCGTGACTAGAGTGAGGGTCCTTGCTTGGACAGGAGGTAACCTGACTGCCAACCAAAGACCCCATTTCTAACATTGGTGATCAGCGGTTGGAATTGGACTTGTATTTGTACTGGAAATACAGTAATTAAGTGTACACTACTGTTTTGAGTTCAGACCACTAAGTGACCACATACTACTTGTTTTATGATTTTGCTTTTCTCTTTGGAACTTCTTTTTGTTCTATTTTGTCGCTGATCCCTTGACTGACTTTTTTGAAACTTCATTTGGGAACTTGTTTTTCTGCCTTTGGAACTTTGCACATGTTTTTGAATCTTCATCATGTACTAAGCTGGAGATGCATCAGTTGAAGCTGATTTTTACCTTGAGAAATTGGAGAGTTATACCAAGACTCAGTTGAAACAGTTCTGTAAAAGTTTTGACTGTCCCATTAAGAGCTCATCCAAGAAGGAAGAGCTGCAAAAGGCGCTGAGGGCCTGGGTGACAGCCAAGAGCGCTGAAGGGCACACAGAGGATGAGGGAGATGAGAATGAGGAGGAAGAGTGTTCCTTACACAATGGTATTGTGGGTGGGCCTGTTATGTCCAGGGAGAAGGTCTCCAGGGCAGGTAGCAGTGTCTCATCTAAGGGTCTGACACCTGAAGAGTTACAGGACAGACAGGCAGAGAGAGAGTACCAATTGTAGCTGGAAAAGCTCAATTGCAAAAAGAACAAGTGATGGATGGAATGCTGAACAATGTCAAACATTCACCCCCAGGGCAGAGATCTGGGCCTAAATCCATTGTTTTTTAGATGCCCATGCCATTCCAATTGGGACCCAGCCATATGAAAATCAGTCTTGACCCTCTTCCCCATGGGAACAGTCCAGCCCGAACTGCCATGCCAGGTCTTCCCTGGACTGGAAACAAGCATCCTGGGACCGGTTTTGGGGTTTCACCCCTCATCAGCCAGGCTAGTTTGAATCCAGTGGCATTGGAAGCACGGGACCCATGTCTGGGCATACCCTTCCCACTTAGGATGACAAATGCAAAAAGAACAAGTGATGGACGGAATGCTGAACAATGTCAAACATTCACCCCCAGTACAGAGATCTGGGGCTAAGGGGCATATTTATACTCCGACTGCGCCGAATGTGCGTCAAAAATTTTGATGCACAATCGGCGCAAACCTTGCCCCATATTTAAACTTTGACGACCGAGCCCACAGACGCCAAAATCCCGCTGTGTGCGTCATTTTCTGGGTGCGGGAAACCGCCTTGCGTTAATCATATGCAAGGTAGGCGTTCCCGTCCCAAAAAAGAAGTAACCGGCCGTGCGTCGTATTTATGCTTTCGGGCAAAAATCCCGCACGGCCGGGAGGCGGAGTCGAAAAATGATGCACAGCCCAATTTGCGTAAAAAATTAACGGCTGGGTTAGGGAAGGCATTTAAATGGGGCAAACACACCTGTATTTAATCAGAACACACAGAAGCAACAGCAGAGCAGCAAAAGGAAGACATGGAGGTGCTTCTCATCCAGCATGCACGCAGACGCAGAGCCCAGCAACAACAACAGCAGCTACCACAACACCAGCAGGGACCCAAAGGCAGCGCAGAAGGCTGGAGAGGATATTCCGCACCAGGACAACTCTTCATGGCCTCAGGGAACATTACATCATCCAGAGGTACAGGCTGAATTGGCAGGCCATTCAGCAGCTGCTGCGCAACATAGAGCCACAGTTGGCACCCATCTTGCTGACACCCCGCACCATCCCAACAGAAACCAAGCTGCTAGCTGTACTTCACATGTTGGCAAGTGGCTCCTTTCAAAGCACTGGCTCCCTGGTTGCTGGGATATCACAACCATCATTCTCTGCCTTCTTACCCAAAGTACTGGATGCCATCATTGGACTCACAACCCGCCACATCTGCTTCCCAAACACACAGCAGAAGCAGCAGGAGACAAAACAGGGGTTTTACATCATTAATGGATTCCCACATGTCCTTGGTGCCATTGCCTGCACACATCTACGTCTTGTGCCACCTGCTGCAACTGAACACCTCTACCGCAACAGGAAGCACACACACTCCATCAATGTGCAGGCCAATGTCGATCACCAAGGATTGATCACCAACATTGTGGCAAAGTATCCTGGGAGTGTCCATGTCTCATTCATCTTCCATCACTCCACCATCAATCAACACTTCCAGGATGGACGATTTGGCAATGGACTACTTGTTGGTAAGTACAGAAACCTACTTATATACACACTGCACAGCAACCCTCTAGGACACACAACATATACACCATGACAGCAACATGTGGACAGGAACACACTGAGGTTGTCACACCGCTAGCCATACTTGTAGGTCTGCAGTGAACCTGTCACACATCTGAAATTAGTGTACAGTCTAATGTTAAGACGTCAATGATCACAACCTTGCAGAATGTAAGCGTCTCACTGATGTTTAAATTAATCCATTGCATATGTCTAAAGGTATGGGATGTCCAGGGTACATAAAAGCTAACGTGTTACCACCACTATCAATTTGAATCTGTGTATGGAACTATCATGTCACCCCCTGTGAAGACACAGGGACACCTGTATCACAAGTCACAATGCTAGGGAGTGCACACTGTACTGCAAATCCCAAAACATACTGCTGACAACTGATCAGCAGCCAGACACTTGTTCAGCCAAGGAAACAACCCAATGCAGATGGTACATCCTAATAGCCTATGAAGCAACACAATAACACAAAAGAGTCACAGACTACACAAGACAACTACTTCCATGCAAGGTGACATTAATGGGGCAAGCTACATCAACATGATCCCAATCATTTTCTTTTTCAGCTGATCAGGGGTAATGGATCCAGCCATGGATTATGACACCATTTGGCAACCCAAGCACTGCAGCAGAGCGTGCCTACCATGAGGCACATAGGAGGGCAAGCACCATAGTGTAGAGGACCTTCGTCATCCTCAAGTCGAGATTCAGGTGCCTCGACATCACTGGTGGCAGCCTCCTATATTCACCAGAAATGGTCTGTAAAATCATTTTAACATGTGTCATCCTGCACAACATTTGAATACGAAGGAACATTCCCAATTAGAACCAAAGCCACACATGCCTGAAGAGGAGGAAGAGGAGGATGCTGGCCTGCAACAATGGAAGGAACAACAAAACACAGCTGTTGGATTGCGTAGGCGCCAACATATTGTGAACAATTTCTTTTAAAACAACTCACCATCACCACTGTAGCAACATATGTAAATTAACACCGATAATAATCACAATATCATGGCCTGGGTAATCATTTTTGCTCACCTTGATCTCTAACAATCAGAATAACAGTGTAGCCTCATGGAGCAATGCTGATATACCGATCGGGACACAGAACATTCCAAAGCAATTGTGATGCGTATTACACAACAGTCACATACATACACACTGTAAGTGACATATCCTATACATTTCACCTTTGAAGGGCAATAGCAGAGGACCACACCTATTTCACACATACATGTTGGCAACATGGTTCATCGCAGCATGTGGCACACAACTAAGACACCATCAGTCTATAAGGGAAACAAATGCCTCATACATGAGGCAGTGGATATGCTATAGCATTGGTAACAGGAATGTATGACCAGACCGTTGACAGCAGTAAGTTGTACAGCACCTATCTTTGCAAGGACTATCTGTGACTAGAGTTCCATATAAGCAGAACATAGACAGCACAGGTGCCACACCTATGACAAACATTGCGCACATGACATTCCATGTACATGTCAGCCCATTTCCTAACTCCTGACACACCCATGCTCCTGGTCTCACCCCACATGTCTGAAGAGGTCCCTGGAATGGTAATATGTGTACCCAGAAATTCCCTCCTCTCCACACACAGACTAACAATAGTAATCCAGTGTGCTTCACCCTTTCTTATGGTATGCCATTGTCATAGTACATCTGACTGCATGGACGTCAAGTCAATTAATACACTGGCTTGTAGTTTCTAAGCCCTGTTATCACCTGTAGATTGCTTCCGATGTGAAAGGTACTGTTGTCCATTTGAACTCAAATCTCACCTACAGGACTTGCGATAAACTGATGCAGCACACACCTGTGAGCACCTCCATGCAGACCACCCATTTGAACATGCACTGTCCTTACAGATGCTTGGAACAGCATAAAAATTGCCATTTTGTCGAATACACTGTTATGCATTGCTAGAAAATAAGCCGTGTAACACAGCCCTTGGGTTTATGTGTCACCTTCCAAAACACAGGACAAACACAGTTTCCCATGTCAACTGTCTTGTACTTCTTCCGACAAGTGTAAGTCGGACCACTGAGTATGTACCTTGTGAAATTGCTGGATCCTGATTGACCCTGCATCCTGGCAGCCTGACTGGGACCTGTCTGTGCGTTACCCTAAAGGTTCCTTGTGGCTACATATGTGCCACACTTGCTCTACGAAACCTCACATTTCTCAGGGGGTATTTTGTCAGGTGCTTCCTCAATGCATACCCAAATACATTGTGTAGCATCATCTGCTTTTTAATTGTACTATATTTATAAAATTGTCTTGGAATACCAAAATCATGGCCTATCCCTTGTCTGGGTCTCATGTATGCATGAACGACAAAGTGTGACAGTGTACCAGGGCCGTATGCAGGGATTGGGTATGGTGCCTCCAGCAGAACCAGCTACCTCTGATAATGTGCATGAAAAGTCCACACATGTTAGGACCCTGACAGTTCACACACTGAATCACATTGCTCACAACATATTGATGGGCTGTGCGTGCTGAATAGCTGCAAGATTAATCAACACAGAGGCTATGATGTTCCCAGATGCAGTGGGAACTTTACAGGCCAACCTGTGTACAAATGTTGTAATGATACCTGCCGGAACATGACTCCTGAGATATGATCTCACTCAGCACACCAAGGTTGCCCTGTTGACAGTCTCATAACACGTCTGCAGTGACAGGGTGGGACCATCCCCATGTAGGATCTCATGTCCTCATTGGCTTTACTGCAATTGATCTCCAAAGGATACTCAGTAGATACAGGAATAGACGCCACTCACTCATGATGAGACCTGGACATAACTGTGACAACATAGACCCCTAAAAATATACAGGATCAACATTGGACCACACACATGAACCAGACACGTCTGTGCAATTGATCACTGGAAATATGTGGCCACGTGCTGCCTCGTCTGCTGGTCCACCACTGCCACAGGAGAGTTATGGCACAGTGATATGACCACAACTGTGGGGTGAAATCACATTTGTGGGTCACCTTTGGCTTTCCGTGTCAATAGCATGGTACCCACTTAGTCTGTACATGTGCCTGACTCACGGTGGGTTCACCAACAAGTGCCTAGGAAGCAGTTTCCAAATTTCCAGGACATGTGATGGGCAAGTTTTGGAACATTGACATGAACAAGCGTCTGCCATCTATCCGGTGCATGCTTTGTCATTTGTGGTGTCTACGTTACCCAAAATCTTGGAAGTGCACACAACAGATGTTGCTACATGTATGACTAACACATGTCCTCTCTCATTTCCACACTGACTTGCATCTAAGGTTTGGACACATTGACTTCACATTCATACAAGCATATTTTCAATAATGCATCTTTTGATGCACACACACTGGGTCAACAACTACATTAGTAGCCAATGCACACACATTGAGCCATAGGCATTGAGATATTGTACTTATGTGCGTCACCTTGCTATCCTCTCCTGACGCCAAACATGCCCAATTTGTGCAATACATATATGTAGGCCATCTAGTGCATCAGCCAAGAGTGAAAATCATGTTAAGGAAGTAGCGGATCATGGTCCGCAGCAGTATGGTGTCTCACATGTGCCCATACACCGTCAAGACCAAAGTGGGTGCAATCAGCCTATCTCAGTTGTGTCACAAATGTAACATTACATTAAAATGGTAAAATGACCCAAACCCAGTTAATGCCCTGAAATTTTTACGAATATGCGGCAAAAAATCACGCACAAGGGTCAAAAAATGACGCTTATGCCCGAAAAACAACGCATTATGCCCTGAAAATTGGTTAAGTGTTAGACTATTTCCAAATATATGGATGCGGCCTAATTTTTGCTCCTTTACGTTGAAAGAAATGACACCCAGACTGTATGCGTCAACATTTTTTGACGCATAACGATAAAAACGGCCGCCATTTTATGCAGGAAGTGATGTAATAGGATATCATGTTTACAGATTATGTACAGTGGGTGTACTTTCACTTTCACTTTGCAGTCTGTGATTCTTCTAGACTGTGTGGCAGTGTTCAGAGTTTTGTCTAGTCAAATTGTGCTTTTGTCTCCTGTGTGGTCCATTACTTGTCATTTTGTGAATAAAATATTGTTGTTGTATCCTGTCTGAGTATTTATTGTGTACTATTGTCTAGTATTGTATTGTATTTGTTGTTTTTGGGAGTCTGTTGTGGGTAGTGATAGTTTGGGGATAGTTGGGCTCTTTTAGTTGATTAGTTTACGTTTTTCTTATTGTACTTTCCCCCTATTCTCCTTTGTTCTCCTTTATCCCCTATAATCCTTTTTTGTGCTAAGATGTTGGGTAGGCCACGTCTTGGCAAGATGGGTGAGGAGGATCTTGGGGGTTTTATATGGCTGCTGTGCTATTTCCTCCCCCTTATGATTGAGGCAGGTGGGTGGGTGATACAGGGGTATCACACCGAGGCACGGAGGCTCCGGTGGAGAAAGGTTTTGCATCACTTGCAACGCCTCTCTCGGAGCCCGAGGAATGACCACCAGCTGAAGCACCGCTGGGCTGACCTCATCTCCAGGGAGCAAGATCTGCTGGACCACCTGGGAATTGTGATTGGTGGCCCTGTTGGTGAGTAAAAATCATGTAAATGTGCACAATTAAATGCTCTGTAGTGACATCAGATGATTTGTACAATATCTGCCGGCAATGTTGTGGAGTGTGTGGAATGCTTTGGAAACATACAGGGTCATTGATGGACTATGTTAAGGACCACAATTGCTAGCTGTCAGGAAGCAAGTGCTCTGCAAACTTACTGAATACTTTTGCTTAATGTAAGTTGGTGCCGCCTTTGTGTCAAACAGCAACACAAATCAGGAGCCAATTATGTATACTTAGGTCACATTTGCCTGTGAGGTATAGATTTTCAAAATCATTACCAACATTTGTGACACAACAGCTAGACTGACTTTTGAAACACTACATGATGCTGAAAATTAGTGCAGGCTTCACGTCAATTGATGATAGCTATGTGGCCCAAACATATGGCTCATGTGTGTCTGGGGAGTGTGTAAGGCAAGCGATCACGGAAGTTCTGTACATTCTAGGGATGATTGTGGTCCTTCGTCATTTCGGATACATGTCAGATCTGGATTTGGAGACATAGGGAAGAAGTGCAAGGTGCCCTCAGCTAACATCTTAGACTGGTATTTGGTGTTTGTTGTTCCACCTTTCCTTTCGGATGGCTGGCCAAAGGTATGCACATGGGTTCATATCTCTATGGTTGGTGCAACTCATCAAAGCTGGGCCACATCAAATGAAGAAACTGTAACAACATGAGGGCTTACAACTGTCCCTGCCCCTCTGTACATTGTACCTGTGTGTCATAAGTTTGTCATGGCCACAATGTCTGGTTGAATGGTAATGCACTCCTCAAGGAAAGTGGTTTTGGATGTCTCTCCTGGATACACATGATGAGACGAATACACTCCATTAATATGTTTGCTCACTAATGAAGGAGCATGTTTGCCACCACATGATAGTTAGGGCCACTGCATGTGTGCAGATATGTGTGTAAATTTCACAGGAGACCGATGGTATGTACATGTTAGCCGTGCTATATCGGATGCAGTATCATCATGTCTGAGTGGCTTTACTTACTTATGTAATCGTACTCATAGTATTTGTCTTTTGAAATGTTGGACAGTGCACAGAATTTGAGCACATTTCTCCCTTCCATGCCTTACAGGTGGACCCGCACCCTACACTGTGGGAAGGTGGCTTGATTCGAGGACCCCGACAACTCTAGTAAGTGTTGATAAGTCTGTTATGTGTTGTGTTTGCTGGTGATGTGTGATGGACTCCTGTGTGTGTTGAACACATAGCAAGGTGTGATGCGCTGGCCCATCATTTGTCTTGTTCCATGAGTGGGATTTCATTTTCTCACCATTTTAGAGTTGGACAATGCTTATCCTATTGTCTTATTTAAGGATTATAGGTCAGTCCTGTAGGCCCCGCAATGTGAATGGGGATGAGTCATGTGGATAACACTTGTATCAGCAAGAGTCGCACTGGACCTAATCTGTAATTTAGTCAGCCTGTCAGACCCACATTCTCCCAGAATGGGCCTGCAAAATGCATACCCACAGACTTCTGCTTCCCTATTCACTAATGTACTTATTAAACTGTAGGTTGAACTTCCTAGCAGCATATAGCTCCACATGTAGTGCTACGAGTATGTAGCACTTGAGTGCAATGGCCTAGGTGTGCATGCAAATCATGGCCAGGGGTGTTCTTGCATCTCGGTGTTAGTTGTAAGTCATGGCTTACTGGAAGTATATGATGTGGACAGAGGTCTGCATTACCAGACGTGTGGCGCTGGGATTGGTCTAGGATTTGCTGTCTCTTATTTTTAGATACACCTTACCTGTGGTGTGTGTGTAGAGCCAAACACATGTCCAGCTTTCATAAGCTTCCTGGGTGTCCATGTTGTTTGAAATTGTTAGTTGTTTCTACACCCCCCCACCCTCAAACACAGGCATGGGTTTTTTAATAGTGTACCTAGGACTGATGATACAAGTTTGGTACACAGACATGTAAATCAGTGAATCTTTTGTCTGAACCTAGTATACACACTCATGTTTAGCACATGAGTACTATACTAGCAAATACATTTACAACTTGCAGATCATGTGGCCGTAGATTTCTATCCCGTACAATGACATTTGTAGCCCTGGCATTGGTGGGGGATGTGCTGCATGATTGTTAGCTGACAACTGGCAGAACTATGATGCCAAATCATGCAAGTTGTTACCCATCTTTTAGGGTTTGGATGTGCTATGTGTGATACGACCTCTGTAGGCTGGCCTGCAATGTACTTCCTCAGGGACATTCAATGATCTGTATGATGATATGAGCTGTTACAAGTACAGTATATGTATTGTCTGATTTACTTCTTGTGCCATTTCACACAATGCAGTTCCTAATGTAATTTTTTTCATTCGTCTTCACAGCAGGTAATATGACACCCATCCAGGCGCGGGAATTCCAAAGGCGGGCAATGCTGTACCAGCATATACTACAGGTATAGTCGGGGTACCGAACAATGGCCTGCAGATACAGAAACGAACGGACCTCCAGAGCCTGGAGGGCATTCCCACAGGGTGGCCCTTCTTTGCCCACCACAGCCACCACCAGCACCACCACCACTACCACCAAGGTGGCACCACCAACAGCTGTGACCGTTGTGGCAACACTATCAGCAAGTGCTCCAGGCCCTAGCACAGGACCACCTGCATGGCAGCCCACAGACATTGACCCTACACGGCCCCACACCTCCTCAGCTAGCACACAGACCACCCCAGCTGCAGCTATTGACCCTGCTGCTTTTGTGGGCATGCAGCGTAAAATGTCCAGAGAAAAATAATTTGCGTGCGGCAGGATGTTCGCCATATTAACCAGTGGGTGCGGTCCATTAAGCGGACCCTCCGGGGGACCAACCTATAGACATTTCCTGGACATGATTCCCTCCCCTCCCTCCTCTTTCCTTATTCTTATACTTTGTGGGTTTAGGGGGCTTAGTGTTAGGTTAGTATGGGCTGTTAGTTTAGTTAGTGTTAGTGGGTGGGGGGTCCTGATTATTTCTACTGTTTCTTTTTGAGTGGGTGGGTGGGGGTAAATGTTGGAGTTCTTGTGTTTAAAAAAAATCTATATATATAAAAATAAAAAAAATAAAAAAAATATATATTTGTTTAGTATAGGATAGTATGTGTTTAGGTTAGTATCTGTTGTCCTCCATGTGTCCTGTCTCATAAGGGGGGTGGGGGGCTGATGTTTAGAACATTCCGTTACATGTGATAAGTACGTTTAGCTTAGGTTAGTTAGGGACAGTTGTGGGTAATGAGTAGTTAGGGTAGATTAGGGTAGGTAAGGCTTTTCCCCGAGTTTTCTCTTCTGTTTTCACAGTTTAATAAATATGTAGTAAACCCTTTATAGTATGTGTGAAATGCTTGTAGATCAGGGCCTTGGCATGATTGTACATGATTTATTTTGTATTACAATTTGTGTCCTATGCTACAAACAAATCCCAAATTAGCAGTAACATTGGCAGCTACCCCAAAGCTACCTTGCAAAGATTAGACCATTCATTTCAGCCACGAAACACAGCTACTATGGATCCCAACGTGTTTTTTTCAATAAGTATGTTTTCAAAGTCACATACACGGCTTCCAGATTTGGTATTGGGGACACTGTGTTAAGTCTGACTGCAGTGTGATGTTCAAGGAAACCCTTATAAGCTGAGTGGTATTAAGCACTCTTGTAGTATCGTGTTTATGACTCACATTGATCATTTGTGACACTGTTCAGCATGATTACTTATTTGGATGTAAACTCAGACACCTTCATTCATGCAGTTTGTTGACTGTTTGGTTAGATTTGTGGGCAATGTTATATGTGTTAGTTTTGCATGGAGGCAACATTTTGCTGGCACTATTTAATGGCTTAGATATCCCTTAAGGAAGCATTATTCTGTCCAACACAGCATTATGGTGTATGGTTTCCCTTTACATCAGATATTACCCTCAGGAAGGGCAGAGTATGGTAGAATCCAGGCCACTGTGCATAGTTATCAGCCTACATTATTTCTGGACAGTTGTATTGACAAGCTATGATATATGACAGGAGGCAAAATTCAGTGATCTACTGCACGGCTGATGAGTCACATTACACAGAGACAAAGTGGTTGTGGAAGTGCTATTTATTGAAAAGTGATGTAGTGCTATATGTCCATTGTCCATGATTGTGAGTCCATTTTAGTGACATCTTTCATTGTGATCCTACACAAGTGCTAACGGAAAATGCATTTGACATGCTGGGGTGATGTGTCAGACAGTGCAGAGGGACAGGATTTGCCAATGAGTAAATCAGAGACAATGACAAGGCAGGCTGACAAGTTATACTGTGGTTTGCAGAACAGTTATTGAGTACAGTTGTTGCAAGACTGGCATGTTACAAAGCGCTGGACCTTGGTAATAGGTGGCCATGTGGCAGGGACTAGTGCTTCTGGGTACTTTTACGTGTGAAGGTGATCCGTCCCATGTCTTCTTCTTCTGATGTGTGTGTTGCCTCCTTTGTCCTTGGTGGTGGTGGTTGTGAGGGGCAACACACACCTCAGTGTTTGAAGACGTGAAGTCAAACATCCTGGTTGCTGCTACCTGTGAAGGTCTTAAGGGCAGTACTGCTGCAAGGAGGATCTGCTGGTTCTTAAAAATAGCAGCCACATCACGATGGTAGGCAGCCAGGTCAGCCCTGAGGGGGTCATGATTGCATTCATGCATGCAGTGGAAGGTTTGGGGTGCGAGGTGTTGTGGTAACTCCCTTACTGCAGTGGTGAATTCCTTTACAGTTTGTTGTAGTCCTTGCAGGATGGATGTTAGCGCTTGCATGGCTGCTGCCTGATCTGCAGATGACATCATGCACAAACACACCCCCTCTAGGCTGGCTGCCATAGTTTGTATCCCCACCCGCACCTCCTTGGCCAGCTCCCGCTGTACTCCGACAACAGTTCTCTCAAAGCTGGTGCCTGTGTCATCTGAGTCCTCAGCTGTATTGGAGCTGGCAGGTCTTACAATTGGGGTTGTGGGTGGGTCCTCTGTGATGGCTGCTTGTTCTGTGCTCCTCCTTGTGACTGAATGTGGGGTCTGGAGGGTTCCAAGGACATCTTGGAGGGTCTGGTGGCTCATGTTTGTCAGCTCGTCATCCATGTCATCAGGGTAGTCCTGGACAGGCATATCCGCAGGAGATCCATCGTCCTCTGCAATGAAATAGGGTACAATTAGTGCATCTGTGTTGTGGCATTGGTGATGTGACATGCCTGCCTTGTGATGTTTTCACATTGTGATCTTGTTTCCTGTTCATTGCTCCAGTCTTTCAGATGGGCATTCTCCCAGGCCTATGCCCCACCTGCGCATCACATGTATTGTGGTAAGTTATTAGACTTGTCGGCATCATCTCCTCTAGGTGTTGGTTTAGTCCTACTCAACCCACTGTCTACATCCATTCTCATTGTGAGACCTTTTACTGGCTGTGGGTGCTCTGACGGCACCAGCAGCACACCTAACAATCTGGACCTGCCCCAGTCTCTGATCTTTCACATCCACTTATATGTAGATGAAATGTAGCATATCCTATGCATAGCATTGTCATGGCACGATATGGATGTTAGCAATAGTAATGTGTACAGCTGATGTTGGGGAATGTGTGGACATTGGATTGCCATGATAGTCGTAGCAGTGTCCTATTTCCTCCTCTGACTGTGCAGATGTATTTCAGTGACCAGTTACATGTGTCCTCCCCCTCAATGCTGTTGTCTGAGTAGTATGACATTTGGGATGTTGCATTGTGACCCATGCACAGGATGGACCCTGGCATATGCTGCATGGGTGTGACCTTAGTGCTGTGTAGCTCCTAATGTTGATGACATTGGCTGATGTTTGCAGCAACTATGGGCATTCACAATTGACAGGACTGGAACATTTGTCTTGTTTCAGGGGATTGTTAAAGTTGTCATCCTCGACCTACTAATTTAGGTGTGTATGATCCATGGGGACGTTACTGCCATTGGCTACTTGAGCTGCACACAGCGGAGGTGGTAGTGGCAACTGTTCTCACTGTTACCTTCCAGTTGTCGGTGTGGCTAGAGGTTGTTAATTGGGCCCTAGTTAATGTAGGGGGTATAGTGGCTGACGTGTGACAGGATGTCAGTTTGACGTTGTGCCCTTCCCTCCTGGTGTGGCTTTACCTTTGCTACATCGTTGGCATGGCAGCATACCCCCATGGAGCTGTTGTTGGTGTTGTGTTATGGTGTGCCCCAGCTTCTCTCTGTACAGGTCATGCCCCCATGCCGTACCCCTTTACCCATGCCACTCCATGTATATGATGACTTCCATGCATTTCGTAGTCAGTATCCCCCCCCGGTTGTAGTTGACATTAGTGCATTTTAATTCCCCATGCGACTTACCCTGCATGTGTTGTAGTGTAGCCATTTTTAGTGTAGCGTTATGCTCGTTAGGTTAACATATTAGGCCTCTGAGCACTGGACACGTTTTATTTCGCCTCGCACTGTTATTTTACAATAACCAGTTTTAGGGTCTTGTTTTATTCTTTCTATCACACTGTTTTGCTTAGTTCAGCTCTGTGTTCGCCAACATTGCATTCTTTCTCACCCTGTGCTTCAGTCAAGGCTACAGTCTGGTACATTGCCGATGCACGTGGTAGAAGTTTAGTCTCTGGTGTTCGTAGACGATACACATCCTTACGTAGGGACATTTTCTTAGAACATCTGCGTGTTAGTTATAAAATCACTTTCTAGTCCTAATACAGGTCAGAGGGAGATTCCGACTAGGAACCTACAACTAGATGCTGACTGCCCCGTTGTAGATGCTGATGCAGATTACAGGCCTTTGCTCAGGTATGAGGGTTGATGTCCTCCTGGCGGAACCTGAAAGGCAGGCTTAGAGCTTCACATGCTGTGCTCATAATATAACTTAGAGAGAACTTAATATAGTTGCAGTATGATAGCCTTATTCTTGTGCTTCACTCTCATCGTTACTATTTTAATCCTACTGTGTTGTTTCGTTCTGGTTATTGCAGCTCACGCCTTACTATATAAAATACAGTCGTTTTATTAAATCAATCTTTAAAACTTAAACTGCCTTTGTCATTTTTATATGAGACCGTACTGTGTATGAGAGCACCGGTTGTGACCTGAGTGACCACGACTTCCCTGGGAAGTAATAAGATGTAATGCGCTCGGCTGCCAAATTGTCTCTTCCCTTTGGGAGAGATGAGGCACTGCTAGTTAGCCGGAGCATAACCCGGATTTGGGGTGACAAGGGTCCTTCACCGTGGTTCAGACTTAGTTCCTCACACTGTGAACGATCTTGCCGCCCAAAAATCCAGTAGTCTCATTAGGATAATGAGAGCCTACGCGACAGTGTGTTGTCTCCTGGTAGTCTGCGCTGTCCTGTCCTTGAATCCCTGTGACGATCACCTCAGGGATGATGGCTGCAACCATCTCCTCCATGTGGTCCAGGGGCTCCTGGTGTGCTGGACTCCCATCTCCATTCTGCAGTGCTGCCTTCCTGTTCCTGGCCATCTTTTCCTTGGTCCTGCGCTTGCAGTCATTCCAGCGTTTCTTGCACTGGATGACTGTTCTGCGTACTTCTGCCACACTGTTTATCTTGTCAACAATTTGTTGCCATATTGCCTCTCTCCTACTGATTGGCAACTTTGAGGTGACAAACAGTTGGTGCTGGTGTTCCGTCACCTCTTTCACCAGGATTTCCTGCTCCTCTGCACTGAAGCAACACTTTCTTTTCTTCTTCTCCCTGTCCTGGTTCTTGTGTGGGTCCTCCTGCCTGATTCCTGGTCTGTTGTTATCTTCCTGGGGTTTGTACAGGCATCTGGACTCCATTTTGGCTCTCATCTGTTGAAATGGCTGTGTTTGCAGGGGATTTTGACACTATTGCGTCAAAAAACACTGCATATCTGGTTTGCAGTGTCGTAAATCGACCCACAGTCATTTCCGCTGCATTAATGTTGTTTTCCTTGACGACGTGACGCTGCAGTGTGCGTACAAAAAAATGACTTACACCTGTGGTTTGCGCCGGCATGCGTCAAAGTATAAATTTGACGCCCGCACAGCACACAGAAATGGCATTAGCCGGCGGTAATATTTTTGACGCAAAACTGCGCTGGCGCAGTTTTGCTTCAAAAAGTATAAATATGGGCCTAAATCCATCGTTTTTTTGCTGCCCATGCCATTTCAGTTTGGACCCAGCCATATGCAAACCAGTCTTGACCCTGGTTCTCATGGGAACAGTCCAGTCCGAACTGCCAGGCCAGGTCTTGTCTGGACTGGAGACAAGCATCCTGGGACCTGTTTCGGGGTTTCACCTCTCATCAGCCAGGCTAGCTTGAATCCAGTGGCATGGGAAGCACAAGACCCACATCTGGGCATACCTTCCCACTTAGGGCGACAAATGCAAAAAGAACAAGTGATGGACGGAATGCTGAACAATGTCAAACATTCACCCCCATGACAGAGATCTGGGCCTAAATCCATCGTTTATTTGCTGCCCATGCCATTCCAGTTTGGACCCAGCCATATGCAAATCAGTCTTGACCCTGTTCCACATGGGAACAGTGCAGCCTGAACTGCCAGGCCTGGTCTTCCCTGGACAGGAAACAAGCATCCTGGGGCCGGTTTCGGGGTTTCACCCCTCATCAGCCAGGCTCGCTTGAACCCAGTGGCATGGGAAGCACGGGACCCACGTCTGGGCATACCCTTCCCACTAAGGGCAACAAATGCAAAACGAACAAGTGATGGACAGAATGCTGAACAATGTCAAACATTCACCCCAGTACAGAGATCTAGGCCTAAATCCATCGTTTTTTTGCTGCCCATGCTATTCCACTTTGGACCCAGCCATATGCAAACCAGTCTTGACCCTGTTCCACGTGGGAACAGTCCAGCCCGAACTGACCAGGCCAGGCCAGGCATTCCCTGGACCGAAAACAAGCATCCTTGGACCACTTTCAGGGTTTCACCCCTCATCAGCCAGGCTAGCTTGAATCCAGTGGCATGGGAAGCACGGGACCCACATCTGGGCATACCCTTCCCACTAAGGGCAACTAATGCAAAAAGAACAAGTGATGGACGGAATGCTGAACAATGTCAAACAGTCACCCCCAAGTAAAGAGATCTGGGCCTAAATCCATTGTTTTTTTGCTGCCCACGCCATTCCAGTTTGGACCCAGCCATATGCAAATCAGTCTTGACCCTGCTCCCCATGGGAACAGTCCAGTCCAAACTGCCAGGCCAGGTCTTCCCTGGACTGGAACCAGGCATCCTGGGACCGGCTTCAGGGATTCACCCTTCATCAGCCAGACTAGCTTGAATCAAGTGGCATGGGAAGCACGGGACCCACGTCTGGGCATACCCTTCCCACAAAGGGCGACAAATGCAAAAAGAACAAGTGATGGACGGAATGCTGAACAATGACAAACATTCACCCCCAGTACAGAGATCTCAGCCTAAATCCATTGTTTTTTGCTGCAAATGCCGTTCCAGTTTGGACCCAGCCATATGCAAATCAGTCTTGACCCTGTTCCCCATGGGAACAGTCCAGCCCGAACTGCCAGGCCAGGTCTTCCCTGGACTGGAAACAAGCATCCTGTAACCGCTATCGGGGTTTCACCCCTCATCAGCCAGGCTAGCTTGAGTCCAGTGGCATGGGAAGCACGGGAACCATGTCTGGGCATACCCTTCCCACTCAAGCTCTAGATGGAGAGGGAAAGGGAGGACAGGAGGAAACCATTAAAGAAAGGAAGATACTATTGGCTCATGAACTTAGCTTGAAGGAGTTAGATCAGAGGAGCCAGTCTAGTAGAGATGGTGGCAGCAACAGTACAGTGCAGCCTGAAAGAAGGGTACACATACCAAAAGACCTAGTGAAGGATTACAAGAGGGAAGATGACATATATTTGTGGTTCAAGGGGTATGAGTCTGCTCTCCACATGAACCTGGTCCCTGAAGCTCATTGGGGGGCAGTTCTGTGGAAGCACTTTGAGGTAGACGGAAGGAATACACTGACAGCCTTAGGGGATGCTCAGAGTCTCACCTACAATATCATGAAGGATGCCCTACTCACAAGATATGGTCTCACCCCTGAGCAGTATAAGGACAAGTTTAGGTCCTCTAAGAAAAAGGAATCCCAAACATGGTTGGAATGTGCTGATTCTTATTGCAGGTCACTGGGTGTTTGGGTGAAGGGCAGTAAGGTAACTACGTATGAGGGGCTTTACAATCTGATTGCTTGGGAGCACTTGTACAGTTTATGTTTTCCAGAGCTGTGCCAGCACCTGATTGACAGCAAGGTGATTGATCCCAGGAAGCTTGCACAGGAAGCAGACTGCTGGGAGAGCACCAGGGTCCAAAAGAGGTATGGGGAGACCACGCCAAGGGTGGGCAGGGTCCTTCTCAAAAGAAAGGGGGGGGTAAGGGTAAAAAGGGGGAGTTCTCTACATGGCCCCAAACTGTTTCCCAGGGTAAGGATTCCCACCCCCCAGTGAGAAGATGCCATGGTTCTCCAAAAGGAAGTAAGTGGCAGGTGGGCACCCACGTAAGTGCTATGCATGTGACCAAGTGGGTCATGTGAGGGAGGACCCAAAAGGCCTCAAAAGTACACCTTCACCCACTGGTGCGCAGTCCCAGGGTTTGGGCAATGTAGCGCTTTGAGAGGAGTTGGTTTCAGGTGGGTGGGAACCAGCTGAGATGACCCTTGTCTCACTAGGGGACAGTGAGATGGTCCAGAGAAACCTAGTGCCTGAAAACACAAAGAAGTACAGGCAGTGGGTGACCATCAATGGACAGAGGGTGGAGGCTCTGAGAGACACAGGAGCCAGCGTGACTACAGTGAGAAGTCAGCCGTTGTCTGAAGAGCAGACTGATCCCCGGGTACTTCACCAAGTAGTTGCAGTGGACAACTCACAGCACCTGTGCAGAGTGGCACAGGTTCCCTTTGAATGTGGTGGGGTCTCAGGTTCCTTGAAGGTAGCTGTGAGTCCAACCATGTCTGTTGATTGCTAGGCAATGACTTGGAGGATTCCCCTTACAAGGAGGTGGAACACAGGTCTCACTTGGAGAAGCTGGGTCTGCCAGGGTGGCTATGCATATCCACCTGGTCAATGGGAGCCCGTCAGGCTAATCAAGAGCCCCTGGAGCCTGAAACAGTGGCCCAGGGGATCGCCAAGAAGAGGAAGGGCAGGGGGCACAGGAAACTGGCACCAGAAGTTCCCACGGTCCAGGAAAAGGCAGAACCGGAGGGTGATTTCCCAGAGCCTACAGGGGAACAATTGACTGAACTGGGGGAGGTTCCTGAACTGCTGCAGTGGCAGCAGGAAGGTGGGCCCACCAGGGAAGCATTCTCTGCAGCACAGAAGACATGCCCTACTCTGGAGGGTTTGCAGCAGCAGGCTGCAGACCAGGCGGCTGGCAAGGAGCCAGGATCACATCTGATTTAGTGGGAGGATGACCTCCTGTATAGCGAGCCTAAGGTTCCTGAGCCTGCGTCAGCCTGTATGCTAGTGGTACCCCAGTGCTTCAGGGCCTTCCTACTGGGGTTGGCTCATGATGTGCCTTTAGCAGGACATTTGGGCCAGTACAAGTCCTTTGAGGGGCTTGTCACCGACTTTCACTGGCCCTTAATGCGCAGGCACTCAGATGCACATTGCAGGTCTTGTCAGACTTGTCAGGCAAGTGGCAAGAGTGGGGGGAAATGTAAGGCTCCCTTCTAACTTTTACCTGTTGTCAGTACTCCCTTTGAGAGGGTAGGCATTGACATTGTGGGGCCTCTGGATCCCAAGACAGCCAATTGGCTCATCCTGATCTTGGTGGACCATGCCACCCAGCACCCAGAAGACATTCCTTTGAGATCAATCACTTCCCCTGTGGTGGGTCGTGCTTTGATGGGGGTTTTTACCCTCATGGGGTTCCCCACGGAAGTGGCATCTGCTAGGGGTACCAACTTCATATACACGTATATGAAGTTTCTATGGAAGGAGTGTGGGGTAACCTACAAGTTCACCACCCTTTACCAACCCCTAAGTTATGGTCTGGTTGAGAGATTCAACTGCACCCTGAAAGGCATGATCATGGGCCTGTCAGAGCCCTTGAGGTGGAAGTGGGACGTCCTTTTGCCATGCCTTCTGTTTGCCTACGGGGAGGTGCCTCAAAAGGGACTTGGGTTTAGTCCCTTCGAGTTGATTAATGGGCACCCTGTGAGGGGACCTTTGAGTCTTGTGAAGGAGGCTTTGGAGAAAGCTCCTAGTAAACCCCCCAAGGATGTATTTAGCTACATGCTGGCTTTGAGAAACCAGACTGCCCGCTTCAGGAGTCTCGCTCAGGAGAACCTAGAAGCAAGCCAGGAGGATATGAAACAGTGGTATTACCGGAATGCCACTCTGGTAGAGTTTCAACCTGGTCAGAAAGTGTGGGTGATGGCGCCAGTGGAGCCTAGGGCACTCCAAGATAAGTGGACTGGGCCATTGGAGGTGGTGGAGCGCAAGAGTGAAGTCACCTATCTGGTGGACTTGCAGTCTCCAAGGCACCCTTTAAGGGTCCTGCATGTCAACAGCCTCAATACTCACTTTGAGCAGACTGAACTGTCCGTGCTCCTTGCGACAGATAACCGGGTGGAGGAGGAGAGTGAGCCTCTTCCTGACCTCCTGTCTGCAGGAGAAAAAGAAGGGTCAGTGGAGGGAGTGATCCTCTCCCCCTCTCTGACTGAGGAGCAGCAGGGTGACTGTCGCCACATGTTGGGACAGTTTGCCTCACTGTTTTCCCTGATCCCAGGAGTCACACACTTGTGCACACATGATGGACACTGTGGACGGTACACCTATTAAACAGAAGGTTTACAGGGTGACTGACAGGGTCAGGGCATGCATTAAGGATGAGGTATACAAAATGCTTACCCTAGGGGTTATTGAGCACTCCAGCAGTCCTTGGGCCAGCCCAGTGGTATTGGTCCCAAAGGATGCTGCACCTGGTGCCACTCCAGAACTCAGGTTCTGTGTGGACTACCGGAGACTCAATGCGGTCAGCAAGACTGACGCACACCCCATTCCCCGAGCTGATGAGCTCATTGACCGGTTAGATTTAACATCTGGGTACTGGCAGATTGCCTTAACTAAGGGGGCCAAGGAGAAGTCAGCATTCTCTCCCCCAGATGGACATTTTCAATTTAAAGTCATGCCATCTGGGAGGAAGAATACCCCAGCTACCTTTCAGAGGTTGGTCAACCAGGTGTTGGCTGGACTGGATGAGTTCAGTGCCGCCTACCTGGATGACATTGCTGTTGAGACGGGGCCACTCACCTGAAAAGCAGGATGTCTGCAGGGGCGATGGTATGCCCCCGACCTCCTGGAACACCTCTTAGCGCTTCCTGGTGGACACAGAAACCCCCGGCAGGTGTCCCAAAAGGAAAGGGGGAGTTGAAGAGAAAGAGACAAAACACTGCCACATCTTGCCAGTCCAGCCACGCACACTTTATCTTTGGGGGCAGGTCGTTGTAGACAGAGTGATAGTAGAGTTAGTGCACTCAACTTCCTTGAAACTAAGGGGCATATTTATACTCTGCTTGCGCCGAATTTGCGTTGTTTTTTTCGACGCAAATTCGACGCAAAACTAACTCCATATTTATACTTTGGCGTTAGACGCGTCTAGCGCCAAAGTTCATGGAGTTAGCGTCATTTTTTTCCGTGAACACCTTCCTTGCGTTAATGATATGCAAGGTAGGCGTTCCCGTCTTAAAAAATGACTCCAATGCTATTGCGTCGGATTTATACTCCCGGGCAAAAATGACGCCCAGGAGTGGGCGGGACTAAAAAACCCGCATTAGCGCTGGATTTTAGCGCCTGGGTCAGGGCAGTCGTTAAGGGACCTGTGGGCTCAGAATGAGCCCAGAGGTGCCCTCCCAAGCCCCCAGGGACACCCCCTGCCACCCTTGCCCACCCCAGGAGGACACCCAAGGCTGGAGGGACCCATCCCAGGGAAGAAAAGGTAAGTTGTGGTAAGTTTTTAAAAAAAAAAATGTTGTGGCATAGGGGGGCCTGATTTGTGCCCCCCTACATGCCACTATGCCCAATGACCATGCCCAGGGGACAGAAGTCCCCTGGGCATGGCCATTGGGCAAGGGGGCATGACTCTTGTCTTTGCTAAGACAGGAGTCATGTTAATGGCGTCTGGGCGGCAAAAAAAAATGGCGCAAATCGGGTTAAGACGATTTTTTTGCCTCAGCCTGTCTTGCCCCATTTTTGGACGCCCAAACGCCATTTTTCCCTACGCCGGCGCTGCCTGGTGTACGTGTTTTTTTTTCACGCACACCAGGCAGCGCCGGTCGACTAACGCCGGCTAACGCCATTCAATAAATACGGCGCCCGCATGGCGCTTCAGAATGGCGTTAGCCGGCGCTAATTTTTTGGGCGC
The DNA here is from genome assembly GCF_031143425.1 of Pleurodeles waltl. Classification (NCBI taxonomy): domain Eukaryota; kingdom Metazoa; phylum Chordata; class Amphibia; order Caudata; family Salamandridae; genus Pleurodeles; species Pleurodeles waltl. Next base: position 848,164,904 of record NC_090436.1, read on the forward strand.
AAAACTGCGTTAGCGCAGTTTTGCCTCAAAAAGTATAAATATGGCCCTAAATCTCTCATTCTGATATTGGCACAGGAGCGGTAGAAGAACACTGGGATGCTCCAGCACTTTTCTTGGATAATATTAACTGTTGGCACAATTACTAACACTGCATTCCCCAAAACCCAAACTGAGTACCATAACAATAAGTACTGCAACACTAGGGCTGGCTTCCCAGAGATTCACTGTTGCACACTACAATTAGATCTGTGGTTGCACTTATCATGCACAAGACAGATACACATGGGCATTAATTATAACACAAATAACTTTCCTGCATGTTAAACTAAAAGGAACAAAAACAATCCAAGAAATACAAATGTCCACTTTGGGTTTAAACAGTTAGGGTGGCACAGTTTGGTTTGGTTTCACTGTGTGTGTGAAAAACCCTTCAAAAGCAAATTCCTCAAACCTGAAACATAGGCATGAATGACACAATTTAAATCCAAGAGTTATGCTACTAGAGAAAGAAAAGTCACGTAAATGTTCTTTTAAAATTCCACTATCACTTTTTTTAGTACTTGAGCTCAAGCAGATTTCCTGAAGTACATTTAGGCAAGTAACTACAATAATAATGTAGAATGTTCAGAAATGCATTTGTCTCTGCAAAATAAGCACTCTGCCAAAATATGAGGTCTGAAATACACCAGCTGTTCTAGGAAAGCGGGGTGCTCAGAGAACAAACTCCCTGGAGAATACTAGTTACTTATCTGCAGTTTTTTCCGGAGTGCTGGAGGAATGCCTGGTGTCAGCTGGTACAGGAATGAAGAAAAGAATTGCCTCAAAAGTCCTGAATACGAGGATGACAGCAGGGGCAGGACTGCAAAATCAGGTGCTGGAATCAGGAAGCAAAACAAAGCCAAGCAGGGAGGCATGCTTCACTCTTCTATTTATAACCAATTAGGAAAGCAGTTGAGTTTCCACATGTGGATAAGTCACCACACCCAATTAGAATCACATGTCTACACCACACCCAATTAAAAGCACATGTATACAACTGCTCACATTAGCAAACAAGCATTGGTGAAACAAGCATTGAAAAAACATTTGTATAACACAGCACATTATGTTTACTTAGAAACACGAAGGTTTAACCAAGAATAGAGATATGATTTACCCCTAATCCCTGGGGATGCTGACAGATAATGCAGGAGGCACCTTGTGAATTCCTGACAATTGCTGTGTTTAGTTTCACATGGGAGGAACACCTGCAACACCTCTGGAGATTGTTAGAGGCCCTCCAGAAGGCAGGCCTCACTATTAAGGTGAGCAAGTGCCAAATAGGGCACGGTTCTGTGGTGTACTTAGGACACCAGGTGGGGAGTGACCGGGTGGCACCCCTAAAGCCTACGATTGACACAATTCTGGTTTGGGAGCCTCCCAAAACCCAGACTGAAGTGAGAGCCTTTTTAGGTCTCACAGGATACTACAGGAGGTTTGTTAAGGGTTATGGTACCATTGTTACCCCCTTGACTGAGTTGACTTTGAAGAAGCAGCCCAGGAAAGTGATCTGGACAGAGGCTTGCCAGAATGCTTTTGATGCCCTGAAGGCTGCCATGTGCACAGCACCTGTGCTGAAGGCACCTGACTACTCCAAGGAGTTTGTTGTGCAAACAGACGTATCAGAGCATGATATTGGAGCAGTACTCTCACAGCTTAATGAAGAGAGCCTAGATCAACACGTAGCCTTCATTAGCAGGAGGTTACTTCCCAGGGTACATAGGTGCAGTGCCATAGAATGCGAAGCATTTGCTGTGGTCTGGGCGCTGAAGAAGCTAAGACCCTACTTGTTTGGGACTCACTTCCGAGTTCAGACTGACCACAGGCCCCTCAGATGGTTAATGCAGATGAGGGGTGAGAATCCAAAACTGTTGAGGTGGTTCATTTCCCTACAGGGGATGGACTTTATGGTGGAACACCGTCCTGGTACAGAACACGCCAATGCTGGTTGTCTGTCCAGGTTCTTCTGCCTTAGTGATGAGAACTCCCATGAGGTTGGGTAGTTGCTCCCCTCTTTCAACTGGGGGGGGGACAGGTGTTAAACTTTTCATCCTTGGCGTGGTCTCTTTTAACTTTTTGCCTCTGTTTCCTAGGTTGTTGATGTGCGCTGGACTCAGATTTTGCTGCTTCTGTTGCCTACTGGAAGAAATCCATGCACAGAGCGTTGTGCGGGGAAACGATCGCCGCGACTCTGATATGCGGCTGGAAAATCGACACGCTGTCGGCTTCGCAGCTGAAAATCCCCCATCTCATGCCAATATCAGGCCCAAGGACCCCATCCGAACCATCTGAACCCAGTATAAATATGAAATTTTTTGGGGGGAGGGGGTTACGTAGCCCTCGGGGATCCCGTTCACTGAGACTTGGCCTAACATTTCTTTTTTTTTAGAAAGGGAGAACGCGACCCCCTCCTCCCGAGACCAATCTTGGGCCCCCTTCACAGATTGATTTTGGACCGAGGACCCCACCTCCCGAGGCCTGGCCTAATTTATTTGGGGGTGGGCATGCAGCCCCCTCCCCTAGTCCAATCTGGGCAGAGTCTGATCTGGTGGCCACATAGTCTTCCTCCCCGGAGCCGATCTTGGCCCTGGAGATCCCATCTCCCGGGGAATGGCCCTGTGTCATGGGTGCCCCCAAATGTATCCAGTCTCACTGTTGGGGACCACGGGGGAGCCTGAAGGCCCCGATGGTCCGAGCCGGCTCCCCACCTCCTACAGGAGCAAGCACTGCTGTCTCAGAGAGGGAGCTCTCTGAAAGAGCAGTTTCCTCTGTGTGACTGCCATGCTGGGCGATCTCCAATACACTACCATAAACAAGGCCCCCCGTATTTGGCCCATCCAGGGACTTCTGAATGACGAAGTACAGGAGCCAGCGCTTCATTTTTTGAAAACTATTTTGCCAAGGATCCACCATGACTCTGGGTTAATTTCTTTTTTTTGATTGCTTTTTTGCTGTAGGGCTTTCATCTGGGCCCCCAGCACCAGAGCTAAGGGGTTCAAGGTGGCTGTATCCTGGCTCCTTTTCTGTTTTTTAAATTATTTTTGTATGGGACTCGGCTGAAACAGAATCCCAACATGGCTGCCAACGCTTCCTTGTAGAAGTGTTGGCAGCCAATCAGATCGCATCATGAGATCAGTAGGGGTCGCAAATCCTTCACATTCCTATATATACAAATCTGAGTTTTTCTTCATTTCTCTAAAACTACTGAACAGATTTACACTAAATAACAAAAAGGTCGCTTTGTGGACCAAAAGCTACCTTTATTCCAAATTGGGTGTAATTTGGTCCAATGGTTTCAATGCTATCGCTGTTCAAAATCCCTATGGAAAAATTAATCGGGAAAATGTGTTTTGTGACCCCACCCCCTATTTTCTTGGCAGATCACCCCAACATTTTCCAAACAACAGCTGTCTTGACTGGCAATTCTCTTGGGACAATTTAAAGAAGATTCATCAACTGGCACCAAAGATATAGGCAAGTAAAAAAACACTTTTTCTATAGAATATATGTGTATATATTCTATAGAAAAAGTGTATATGTCTATAAATATATATATATTCACTTAAAAAAACAAAGGTTACAGGGATGTTGTAGTTAGTTTCACATTTTAAACATACTAAACCATAGAAATTCACCAGTTAGAGTTAGAGTTACTTCAAGTAACTATAACTCGCGCTCTCGACATGCACAGTGTTTTCATCAAAAATTTTACTGCAAATATTACATTGATATTTTCAGTGACGTTATCAAAGATGTCATCAGTACAGTAAATTGTGGAGTAAATAGCAGTGCATGGCGAGGGTGAAAGTAATAGTTATCTTAGGGCAGGACCTGGCCCACCTTGGGGTAAAATGAAAAGCAAGCATAGGAGACCGCACTTTTTAAAAAAATCACGGTGAAGTTCGTGGATCTGCCACAATTTTATCCCTGATTTAAAAGAAATACTTTTATGCTTTGGGGGTGGTCTTTGGGGGAACACTGCACCAAGAATAAGAGCTCAGGGTATCCCTACCCTGGCCCCTTTCATTTTTTTTAAAGTTTCTATTTCAAACTCAGTTGAAGTTGAGTCTTAAGATGGCTGGCAACACTTCCTGGTTGGAGTGTTAGCAGCCAATCAGATCCCTGAAGCTGGATCCACGGAGCTCAGGAAATGCTAAAAAAACAGACTAAATTCTAACAGAGACACTCTCACACCCAGTCTGACATGCAGGCAAACACTGTCACACCCACTCACGCACCTACACAGATGCTGTTACATTTACTGTCACATATACACAGACACTCTCACACTCACTCTCATACTCAGAGAGACACTCTCACACCCACCCTCACATCCAGACAGACACTGTCACACTCCCTCTCACACCCAGAGACTCTCACACTCAGTCTCAAACTCACATAGAGACTTTCACATGTAGTGTCAAACCCAGAAACACACTCTGACACTCACCCTCACACCGAGCCAGCTACTCTCACACCCAGTCTGACATCCAGGCAAGCACTGTCACAACCACTCTCATGCCTACACAGACAGTTTCACACTCACTCTCACACTCAGAGAGACATTCTCACACCCACCCTTGCATCCAAAAATGTTTTTTTTTTCTTACACGAGATCCCCGGAGCCATTCACGGATCCAAGAGACATTTGAAAAAAAAGTATATAAATGTAAATATATTTGTATTTGGGTAATGGATTGGCTCTGAAAAGAGCCTTTGTATACATGATGTTTAGGTGATTACTACACATGATAGAGGATACAGTCTCTTCAGTTACTCAGGAACAGTTTGTTACCTTTCTTTGTTAGGTGAACTTTGTCATTTCTGTATATACCCTCCACATCAAATCGTAAGTTGTTGTAGTATATAGAAATCATGTTATGGTCCCTGAGGAATGCAGAAACTGTTTTATTGACATGTTTCCTGGATTTCTCTATTTGTGGGCAGATCTTAGTTGACCAGTTCCGCTTCTGCCTTTGGCAAATGTTTGACAAAATCAAGGCAGTGTGTGGGAAGAGTTGCATTAATTTTCCAAAGGTATCTTTCATGAGGATTTCAGAACCAACTTCTGTGACTACACCCAGGTCATTGCCACCATAGTGTACAATCATAAGGTCTGGATTTTGGCAATCCTTAATAGTTTCATCCAAAGGAAGTAATTGAAGCCACTTTAACGCTCTCTGGCCAATCCCAGTAATATCCACATTAGACAAAACTAGGTCCCTGTCAATACCACTACTTTATGCACTCTCTCTGGCCCAAAACACAAAGCTGTGACCCACAATCCACACTCTAAGCATCTGGGAGGAAATCTGGAGTAGCACCCAGGAGGCGGCTGCAATTAAATGAGATTGGTTTGAAATGAAATGAGAGTAGTAGGTACAGTCTGGAAGAACTGATTCCATTGGCTGCTGCAGATATTTTTTTGGGTGAAGGTAGGTAGAAAGGTTATGTGAATTGCAAGTATATCTTGGATTGAGTTTAGAAACATTGGAAATCAGTAAAAATGTGTTCACTGTGAAAGATTCAACCATACCTGCTAAAGGTGGCTTGAAAATAAGCATGATCTAGTCAGAAACTGGTATGAACTTGTGACCTGCTACAGCAGAATGTTGCAGACTGTGTAACCATGGTAACAGAGCTAGGGGAGCATGAGGGGGAAGGGAATACAAAAAAGATTACACTCTGAGTGAGAAAGCAGCTGATTGCAGGGCCCCATAACTATTTGCCCCCATTGTTCACTTTTTGCTCGTGTTTTCCTGACTCTGATGGTGCCATGGGTACTGCTAACCAGTCCCAGGCTGTGCTCTGCTGAGGTACCCAGTGTAATTTTAAAGGCAGGGCTGCCTTGCTGGCTGATTTTAAACTAAAGTTATATGCAAATTTGACTTTGGAATTCAAAGTTCTTCCAAAGTCTCAAACAAACTTATTTTTACTTATGTCACACTTAACAAGTGTCCTTTGTGCCCCTGGGGTTGGGTGCCATGTAACTATAAGCAGGGACCTTATAAAAAAAGTTTTAGAAACTCTGGTGAGGTAAAATAGCTACATTTGTTTTTCCCTCACTGTAGTGAGTGGCCTTCATAGGCTAAAATTGGGAGACTTTATTGTAATTAATAAAGTCCCCTTAAGTGTCAGATATCTTGAGTTTGTTATGAAGTTAATTGTTACAATAAACCCCACAGCTTACAATTGTTTAATTTAATATAACTAGTTCAGGTAAAGAGTTTTAAAACTCTACCTGAAAGTTGCCAACTTTAGCTCTGTGGTGCCCTTCTCTGATTGGCCAGCCTCTGGGAGACTCGCCAGGCTGCCTTGATGAGGTGTGAAGTGGCCTGGGCTCAACACAAAGGATGTGCCTGGGAAGCAAGAAGGGGGAGGGTGGCCAAACTGGTCTTCGAAGGCAGGGAAGGACATTTGGAGCTGCCCAGTACCTCCCTCACATCCTGCAAACCCAGACAATTAGGTGCCCTCTTGATTGGATTAGGAGAGGGCAGGAGAGGGGTGTGTTTAGGATTTTTAGCCACACCAGTGGGTGGGCTCAGCCAGATCTAACCTCTAAAAATCACTTTCAGCCATGTTGGATTTTTGAGGAGTGTTGCTCCCTGTGATTGATTTTTGTCACACTTCCCATGAAGTGGTCATCAAAGGGGGAAGGAGCCTGCCTGTTATTGGATATCCAGGAGCCTCCTGTTTTTCACACAGAAGCAAGGATAAACATGGCAGAGCTGCATCCACACCTCAGATCCCTACAAGGAACAAGACAAAGAAGAAGAAGAAGGACTGACTTGCTGGTCCCCTGACCTGCACCTGGACACTGCACTCTGAAGGACTGCACCAGCTGCACACTTGGGCCCATATTTATACTTTTTGACGCAAACCAGCGTCTGAGCTGGTTTGCGTCAAAACATTTACCACCGGCTAATGCCATTCCAACACACCAGGTGTGCGCCTTATTTATGGATTGACGTTAGCCAGCGCTGCGGTCTGGTTAGAGTAAAAAAAATGACTCTAACCGGGCAACGCAGGCGTAGGGGAAGCGTGGGGGTTGGGCGTCAAAAAATGGTGCAATTCAGGTTAGAGTAAAAAATCATGGCTCTAACCGGACTTGTGCCATTTTTTGACGCACAACCCCCATTGAAATAACTCCTGTCTTAGGAAAGACAGGAGTAATGCCCCCTGCCCAATGGCAATGCCCAGGGGACTTCTGTCCCCTGGGCATGGTCATTGGCACAGTGGCATGTAGGGGGGCCCAAGTTGGGACCCCCTATGCCACTTCAGAAAATAATAATAATTCTTACCTCTACTTACCTGTACTTACCTGGGATGGTTCCCCCCATCCATGGGTGTCCTCCAGGGGGGGCGAGGGTGGCAGGGGGCGTCCATGGGGGCAGGGAAGGGCACCTGTGGACTGCTTCTATGGTCAGAGACCATGGAAATGTGCCCACAGGTCCCTTAATGCCTGCCCTCATCCGGGCGTTAAAAAACAGCGCAAATCAGGCTGTGCGCCATTTTTTAAGGCCCGCCACCTCCTGTGCGTCAAAATTACGCGGGAGTATAAATAAGGCACACATGCCTTAAAGTAATTTTTTTGGCAGGAACGCCTACCTTGCATGTCATTAACGCAAGGCAGTTTCACGCATCCAGAAAATGACGCACACTGCTGAATTTTGACGTTCGCGGGGTCGGGAGTCAAAGTATAAATATGGTGTTAGATTTGTGCTGAATTTGCGTCTAAATTTTGACGCAAGTTCGGCGCAAACAGAGTATAAATATGCCCCTTGGTCTTCACCACTAAAAGGACTTTGCCTGTCTTCTACTGCTTGAAGAAGGGACTCCCTGTTTGCCACAGGTACAAAGAAGCTGCCCAGACTCCCTTGAATCAAGTCATGCAAGCAGAGCCCAGCTGACCTGCATCCAGTGGCCATTTGAGGATTCTGACCAGGTGCATTCTGGGAATTGTAGTCCCAACTCCCAACTCAGAGCTTCTGGAACCTTGGGTCAAGTTGTGGACACTTCAAGGACCCACAAAGGACCTCTGGAAGAAGATACAGACGTTTGGAGATGTTTAGAGCAACTTCATAAGTGGAAAAGGTGCATTGTGGGAGTTGTAGTCACAGACCCCAAGAGTCAAACCAGGCAACCAGGCAAACCAGAGCCTCTGAACCCTTGGCTGGTGCTGTGGACCACTTTCCTGAATCAAGAAACACTTCTGAAAGTAAGTATGACAGTTTTACCTCGTGGGTGGCATGAACTCTGGACTTTGTCCCTTTCTAGTGTGACCTTTTTTTTTTTAACCCTTTGAGCGCTAGTTATTTTTATGCACCAGAAAACATTAATTCTTTAAAAATTCATATCCCCACTTCCCCTTATCTGATTTTAATCATTTGTGTCTTTTTAAAGATAAAAATGTAATCTATTTTTGTAAATTGGTGTTGGATTTTTATTGTGTTTTGTGTTTTGCTTCTCTGCTGTTTTGTGATGGTTAAATGTTTTATACACTTGTCTCCTAAGTTAAGCCTTGTTGCTCGTTGCCAAGCTGCCAAGGGTTGAGCTGGGTTTAATTCATTGAGACCTAACTGGACCTAAGTGGAGGTTAGTGGCCTGTTGCTAAGTGTAGGTACTTACCTGCGCTTACCAATAATCCACTTTCCAACACTCTGACTTTGTTTTACCATAAATAGAGGAAGTAATGATTCGTAATGGTCATTTAACATTATGATTTGGTTTTGTGTCATAAAAAAGTGTTTGTATGAATGTGTATTTTTTATAAGATCAAAAAATAATTTGTGAACATCCTTTGAATCTGCTGATCCACCCGCAAATTTATACAGGTGGCCATGCTGAGCTCTGTGGATCCGGCAAAACTCCTACCATATTGGCTAACGTTTGAGGAGTGCTGCAAAGGGTTAACTACAGAAACCAGTCACAAGTTGTAAAACATTATATTAACATGAAAGGGAGACTTTCATTGGTTTACTGACTCAGTAACCTTGAAAGGAAAGTTGAAGAGGTTGCCATTACTGGCTGCCTGCTACAAGAGTGGACTTCAATTCTTGATGTTGGCTTTTCGAACATTTTTCAGTGAGAAGAAATGCTAACTGATACTGAAAGAGAAACATAGAGCACAACAATGAGAATCATCAACTATGTGGAGTGAAATGTACTTTATTTCAGTAATTGAATAAATTAATATTAGGTGAAAGAAAGTGAGCAGGGTGTTCACAAAATGCTGTGATTTGTGTAAAGGAATTATGCAAGCAATTCAATATAGAAGAGAAGTATCCAACTGAGCTTGGATAGAGGTTTCATGGATGTTTCCAGTTTCTATCAGTATATTAAAGTAATCCCTCATCTATGCTGACGCTAGTATGGAGAATGCACTAATGAGTAATTAAATGAATAAAAAAATGTCATATTGAGTTCTAGGGGCATATTTATACTCTGTTTGCACCGAATTTGCGTCATTAATTTTGACGCAAATCTGTTGCAAACCTAACTCCATATTTATACTTTGGCGCTAGACCCGTATAATGCCAGATTTATGGAGTTTGAGTCATGTTTTTAAAGTGGAAACCTCCCTTGCATTAATGAGATGCAAGATAGGCGTTCCAGGGCAAAAATTTAATCTAAGGCCTTTGCGTCTGATTTATATTCCCGTACAAAAATGATGCACAGGAGGGAGAGGGCCTTAAAAAATTACTCTAAACCAGTTTAGAGTCATTTTTTTACTCCTGGGTCAGGGCAGGCGTTTAGGGGAGCCTGTGGGCTCATTTCCATTGTCTCCGACCATAGAAGCCCCTGCCACATTCACCCACCAACATCTACGATAAGTAGAGGTAAGTAGAGGTAAGTATTATTTTATTGACATAGAAGTGCATAGGGGGGCCTAACTTGGGCCCCCCTGCATGCCTCTGTGCCCAATGGCCATTGGGCAGGGGAGCATGACTCCTGTCTTTGCTAAAACAGGAGTAATTTCTATGGGGGTTGTGCGTCAAAAAATGACGCTAGTCAGGTTAGAGCCAATATTTTTGACTCTAGCCTGACTTGCACCATTCTTTGGCACACAACCCCCAGTCTTCCCTTCGCCTCCGCTGCCCGGATACCGTTATTTATTTTTACGCTAACCAGGCCGCAGCGCCGGCTACCATCATTCCATAAATAAGGTGCCCGGCTTGCGCTTTGGAATGGCGGTATCCTGTGTTAAACTTTTTTACGCAAATCTGCGCTAGCGCAGGTTTGCGCCAAAAATTATAAATATGGGCCTTAATGTCTTTGTCTATACAGAAATGAATAAATATAAAAGCAAAGTTGAATTCATGCAAAGAGTCACACATGTATTGCGAAACGATAGAGGTTATTTCACTAAGCATTAGACATCGAGATGAGTGAAGAATATTACTTGAAAAGCTAAGAAAAAAGATTAAGTGAGTGGAGCTTGAACTGTTTTTTGCTGTAGAAGGAGAAAGAGTCAGATATAATGTATTTAGGCTGAAGAAGAGGTTGCTGTGTCTATAGAGGTGAAATAAGTGCTGTTAATTTTTATTGTGTTAAACCTGCACTTGCTATGTTAAGATATATGTATCGTCTATAATGTATACTGTTAAGCAGATACAAAATAATACAAATATAAAGGGAGACTTATACTCAGAGACATAAACAACACTTGTATATTGATGTGCCCATAGAGAATTTAAGTACATAGCCTGCAGTAAGAGATTTATTTAGAATGTAATAAATTAAATGCAATATTTAGTTTCCTATATTGATAATATAGATTCTTATTTATATAAATTGAGGTTTAAATATGGTTTAGGGTACTAACTGTGATTATAGGTATACAGTTTTATTTTTCAGTTCACTTGATATTAAAATGTGTTTCAGTAGGTTTATGCTGTGTGTTGTGAGAAAAGTCACCCTTTAAGTGAGAGTGAGATGCATGTAGACTATATCAGAGAGTGCATTTTATTGAAAGATGAAACATGTTGTTCTGCATTTTACTGATTGATACTGACTGAGATGAAAGGTTGTAGAGGCCTATGCCAGGGTATATGTGCACTCTACTAAAACATATGGTACTATTATAGCTAATAAGGAAAAGATACAGCCAGTCTTGTATCTAGTGAAATGGTGATAAAGTCACTTTTGTGTTCACCAATGCAGACACTGACATACCGAGCCAATCACCAAGAGTCAATAACAAAATCAGGGACACATTGGTGTGTACACTGACACACCTAGGCACACACTTATCTGTACACGGACACACCTATGCACACTGTGATGTATATACTGACATACCCAGCTGCATACTAATGAGTAGAGTGACACACCCCAGCATGCACTGTTGCATGCACTGACACAACACAGTGGACACTGATGCATTGACTGAGACACCCAGGTCCACTGTAATGCATACACTATAATACCCAAACGGCAGTGATCCATACACCGACACATCCAGGGACACACTGAGATATACACTGAGACACTTAGGCATACAGTAATACATGTAATGGGACACACAGATAATTAGCACAAGAAATACCTCTAGACAAGACAAAGCCAAAATTACTGAATCAAAAAAGGGTTCCTGAACTCGTAATCCCTAACTCACACACAAAAAAGACAACACGAATTCAAAAGATCATCCACACTATAATATAAGCAACACATTTCATACTTTTTAATTATTCAAATTTTTTATTTTTATTTAAATGATCACCAAAATAACTTTATTACTAATCAACTCAAATAATACTAAAGTGAATAGTTCTCCCTACGAAAAATAAATGAATGAAAAACAATGTACACAATCACTCCAGTGCATTCATACAGATCCTACAAATATGTATATATGTATATATATATACACATGCAGAAAGGACAAACTAATCAGTAATAGCAAGGGATAACCTCCCACACACCCATGTAGATGCTATCAAAATAAACAGTCTTTCTCAAAGATGAAGGATCAACATTATTAAATAATATTCCAATGTCCGAATTTTATAATCCTCATAATCTAATCTATCATGGAAGATTCTTTGAAGTCTTGTGATTTAGGGCCAGATGTAGCAAAAAGCGATTTTGCGAATCAGAAATTGCGAGTCAGTGCGACTCGCAATTTCCGATTCGCAAAATCGTATGCATAATGGTGTCTCAGACACTTTCTGCGAATCTCAAGGGGGTCGCAAAGTCCCACCTCATTAATATTAATAGGTGGGTCGCAATTTGCGACCCCCTTGAGATTCCCTTCACTCACAGGGAAGGTGGCCTGCTGGAGACAGCAGACCTCCATTTCTGTGACTGCTTTTTCAATAAAGCAGTTTTTTTGTTGTATTGCAGCTCATTTTCCTAAACCCCTTCGCTGCCAGGCCTTTTCCCCCTCCTGTGCCGAGCCTTTTTTTGGCTATTTGGGGCAGTTCACACTTAGGCCCTCATAACTTTTTGTTCACATAAGCTACCCATGCCAAATTTGCGTCCTTTTTTCCCAACATCCTAGGGATTCTAGAGGTACCCAGACTTTGTGGGTTCCCAAGAAGGAGGCCAAGAAATTAGCCAAAATACAGTGAAAATTTAGTTTATTTAAAAAAAAAATGGGAAAAAGGGGTTGTAGAAGAAGGCTTGTGTTTTTTCCCCTGAAAATGGCATCAACAAAGGATTTGTGGTGCTAAAATCACCAGCTTCCCAGCATTCAGGAACAGGCAGACTTGAATCAGAAAACCCGATTTTTCAACACAATTTTGGCATTTTACTGGGACATACCCCATTTTTACGATTTTTTGTGCTTTCAGCCTCCTTCCAGTCAGTGACAGAAATGGGCATGAAACCAATGCTGGATCCCAGAAACCGCAACATTTCTAAAAAGTAGACAAAATTCTAAATTCAGCAAGGGGTAATTTGTGTAGATCTTACAAGGGTTTCCTACAGAAAATAACAACTGAAAAAAAAAATATTGAAATTGAGGTGAAAAATCTTCAATTTTTCTCTACATTTTACTCTGTAACTTTTTTCTGAAATGTCAGATCTTTTAAAGCAATATACCGTTACGTCTGCTGGACTCTTCTGGTTGCGGAGATATATAGGGCTTGTAGGTTCATCAAGAACTCTCGGTACCCAGAGAAAATAAATGACCTGCACCCTGCAGTGGGTTTTCATTCTATACCGGGTATACAGCAATTAATTTGCTGAAATATAAAGAGTAAAAAATAGCTATCAAGAAAACCTTTTTATTTCCAAAATGGGCACAAGATATGGTGTTGAGGAGCAGTGGTTATTTGCACATCTCTGAATTCCAGGGTGCCCATACTAGCATGTGAATTACAGGGCATTTCTCAAATGGATGTCTTTTTTACACATTCTCCTATATTTGGAAGGAAAAAATGTAGAGAAAGACTAGGGGCAATAACACTTGTTTTGCTATTCTATGTTCCCCCAAGTGTCCCGATAAAAATGATACCTCACTTGTGTGGGTAGGCCTAGCGCCCGCGACAGGAAATGCCCCAAAACACAACGTGGACACATCCCATTTTTTGACAGAAAACAGAGGTGTTTTTTGCCAAGTGCCTAACTGTAGATTTTGGCCTCTAGCTCAGCCGGCACCTAGGGAAACCTACCAAACCTGTGCATGTTTGGAAACTAGAGACCTAGGGGAATCCAAGATGAGGTGACTTGTGAGGCTCTGACCAGGTTCTGTTACCCAGAATCCTTTGCAAACCTCAAAATGTGGCTTAAAAAACACATTTTCCTCACATTTCGGTGACAGAAAGTTCTGGAATCTGAGAGGAGCCACAACTTTCCTTCCATCCAGCGTACCCCCAAGTCTCCCGATAAAAATGATACCTCAATTGTGTGGGTAGGCCTAGCGCCCGCAACAGGAAATGCCCCAAAACACAACGTGGACTTATCCCGTTTTTTGACAGAAAACAGAGGTGTTTTTTGCAAAGTGCCTACCAGTAGATTTTGGCCTCTAGCTCAGCCGGCACCTAGGGAAACCTACCAAACCTGTACATTTTTTAAAACTAGAGACCTAGGGGAATCCAAGATGGGGTGACTTGTGGGGGTCTGACCAGGTTCTGTTACCCAGAATCCTTTGCAAACCTCAAAATGTGGCTAACAAAACACATTTTCCTCACATTTCGGTGACAGAAAGTTCTGGAATCTGAGAGGAGCCACAAATTTCCTTCCACCCAGCGTTCCCCCAAGTCTCCCGATAAAAATGGTACCTCACTTGTGCGGGTAGGCCTAGCGCCCACTAAAGGAAATGTCCCAAAACACAACGTGGACACATCCCATTTTTTTTACTGAAAACAGAGGTGTTTTTTGCAAAGTGCCTACCTGTAGATTTTGTCCCCTAGCTCAGCCATCATCTAGGGAAACCTATCAAACCTGTGCATTTTTGAAAACTAGAGACCGAGTGGAATCCAAGATGGGGTGACTTGTGGGGCTTTGACCAGGTTCTGTTACCCAAAATCCTTTGCAAACCTCAAAATTTGGCTAAAAAAACAAATTTTCCTCACATTTCGGTGACAGAAAGTTCTGGAATCTGAGAGGAGCCACAAATTTCCTTCCACCCAGCGTTCCCCCAAGTCTCCCGATAAAAATGATACCTCACTTGTGTGGGTAGGCCTAGCGCCCGCAACAGGAAATGGCCCAAAACACAACGTGGACACATCCCATTTTTTTTACAAAAAACAGAGGTGTTTTTTGCCAAGTGCCTACCTGTGGATTTTGGCCCCTAGCTCAGCCGGCACCTGGAAAAACTAGCAAACCAGCACATTTCTGAAAACTAGATACCTAGGGGAATCCAAGATGGGGTTGACTTGTGGGCCTCTGACCAGGTTCTGTTACCCAGAATCCTTTGCAAACCTCAAAATTTGGCCAAAAAAACACCTTTTCCTCTAATTTCGGTGACAGAAAGTTCTGGAATCTGAGAGGAGCCACAAATGTCCTTCCACCCAGCGTTCCCCCAAGTCTCCCGATAAAAATGGTACCTCACTTGTGTGGGTGGGCCTAGAGCCCATGAAAGGAAAGGGCCCAAAACACAACGTGGACACATCACATTTTTTCACAGAAAACAGAGGTGTTTTTTGCAAAGTGCCTACCTGTAGATTTTGGCCCCTAGCTCAGCCGGCACCTAGGGAAACCTACCAAACCTAGTAGGCCCCAGGGGGGCAGAAATGGCCTAAAATAAATTTGCCCCCACCCCCTCCCCCCGGGGAGCGACCCTTGCCTACGGGGTCGCTCCCCTTGCGTGACAGCGCAAAAAAAAGATCCCTGGTGCCTAGGGGCAGATTGACCTAAAATCGGCTGATCTGCCCCCAAAGTGGGCAGAAATGGCCTAAATACAATTTGCCCCTCCAGGGGAGCGACCCTTGCCTAAGGGGACGCTCCTCATCTGTAAAACAACAACAAAAATCCCCGGTGCCTAGTGGTTTCTGCCCCCCTTGGGGGCAGATCGGACTAATTAAAATAGGCTGATCTGCCCCAATGGGGGGCAGAAATGGCCTAAAATAAATTTGCCCCCCCAGGGGAACGACCCTTGCCTAAGGGGTCGCTCCCCTTACATGAAAAACGAAAGAAAAAAAAACTCCCTGGTGTCTAGTGGTTTCTGCCCCCCTTGGGGGCAGATTGGCTTCATAAATATAGGCCAATCTGCCCCCAAGGGGGGCAGAAATGGCCTAAATATAATTTGCCCCCTATGGGAGCGACCCTCGCCTAAGGGGTCACTCCCCACACCTAAAAAAAAAAAAAAAAAAATTAGCCCTGGTGTCTAGAGGTTTCTGCCCCCCCCCCCCCCCGGGGGCAGATCGGCCTTCAAAAAAAATGCCCCCCCTGAGAGCGACCCTTGCCCAAGGGGTCGCTCCCTTATGACAATTACATTTTGTAAAATACATCCCTGGTGTTTAGTGGGCGTTTTGACAGCCGTATTGCTTTCAATCCGGCTGCCAAAACGCAGAGAGAGACTTCAAAGGGAAGGAAATATATTTCCTTCCCTTTGAAGCCTCTCTCGGCCTCCCCTCTTCTCTTCCGATCTGCTCTCTGACAAACAGTGCGCTGATGTCACGGGGCGTGCGGGGGGTCGTGGGTGGAAGGGGAAGGGCTTCCCCTTCCATCCCTGCCTTTGGGAGGGTGGGGGGAAGCACACAGAGGGAGCGAGAGCGCTCCCTCTGAGCTGTGTGCCGAGGACGTAATGGTTACGTCCTCGGAACAGCAGCACTGTGCCGCAGGACGTAACCACTACGTCCTCGGCACAGAACCGGTTAAAGGAAAACGAGTTGTAATACAAAATAAAAATGAAACCATTTCGTTTCGTTTTTTCAGAGTAGGCAGTGGTCCATTGGATCACTGCCTGTTCTGAAAAAACATTGATAGCCACATTCACAAAGGGGAAGGGGTCCCATGGGGACTCCTTCCCTTTTGCGAATGAGTTAGCATCCACTTCAAGTGGATGCTAACTGCTACTTGCTTTGCGACCGATTTCTCAGTCACAAAGCAATTCTGCATCACGGTGTGAGTTGCAAATAGGAAGCGAACACCCCTTCCTATTTTCAAGTCGCATTCCCATTTTGCAAGTCGTTACCGACTCTCAAAATGGGAATGTGCATCGCAATGGCCGTTTTGCATGGCGCAAACTGCGATTTTTGCACTTTGCGCCATGCAAAATGGTTACTACATCTGGCCCTTAATGCTGGTTCCATTCATGTTCCTAAGATGTCCGTATCAGTCCTTCAAATGCCTACTGGGCTATATGTCTGTGTCAGGTAAACCCAAACCAATGACCTTGATGTATAGGCCAATGCCGACATACGTTTCGGTGAATTACGACCTCTCAGGGTCACTCACCTTCCTCAGGGCACACAACATGGTAGTTAAAAAATTATATATTCCTAGGGACATATTTGATAGTCCTACATTTTATGATTCTGCAACAAAAGCAGATAAAGTATTTATAATAGCGAAATTGGGATGAGAACAAAACAACATAATGACACACATAACATACAAAATAGATAAACGAAGTAGAGAAATACAACAAAGATCAGAAACGAAAAACAAAAGAGAAAAAAGAAGAAATAAAAAATAAAAAAAGACATAAGAAAGAAGAAGAAAAGAAACCCAACTTCAGAGGCACCCAAAAAATGTGATTCTCATGTAGGATGGTGTTGGAAGATATCCTATAGCATCACTCAATTAGGACAGAGAGGAATCACATCCACCATAGGTTAATTGTATGCCACCCCTGCCACCTTCCTAAACAAAAAAATGATGAAAATTATTAATTAAACCGATGAATTAAACAGGACTCAAGCAGGTGTTAGGCACTAACATATGTGCAGGTGCTACCAGACGAGGTTGCAAAGTGAATTTACATGCCACTGTTAAACAAGTGAGGCTACTGCTTATTGACACCCCATTAATAATAAAGCCACCTTCTTGTTTTGTAGACTACCAAAAAGATCAATGATTTGCTGCTCCAAAATGACTGTGACTAGTCTCCTGAGACATCTCCTCGATTTAACCGATTTCCTATATATTAAAGAAATATCCTGCTTGAAAAGTATATACACTGATATAATCTTTAAGTATCTCTTGGACGAGCAAAGCCCATGAATACTATGTAGATAAATACAGAAATATGTATTTGTGTCGTACCTGAACAATCGAGAACATTCTAATATCTGGGGCTAGGAGGCAGGCCGAGAGTTAGTAAAGTACTCTCTGATGGCGCTCTACACAACACGGGCACGTTAAGAAATCAGAGCAAGGCCCCATCTTAATGCAGAGTTCTTTCCAGTTAACAAGTTGTTCCGTTCCGGCAGAACTCCTAATCTTATATATGAGAGGTGCCTCAGATTGATATGTCGAACAATGCCGAGACGCCGGCCAAACAATCCTCCACAGATTGAAGCCCAATGTATGTGTCCAGGAAGTAACGAGGACTGATGATGAAAATATAAAACGGACTACCGAATGCCAAAGGAAGAAAAGGGAAGGAGACCAAAGGACTGCATGGTCGCCATCTTAGAATACTACTAAACATGAAATACGGACTACCAATAAATGAAGAAAGAGAAAGGAAGGAAAGCTAGAGGCTAGATGGTCGCCATCTTGGAATGTTACTAAACCAATGTAATACCCTAAAAGTAACATGCAAAAATCAACAAAAATAAACAAGAAAAACGAAAGGAAGAGAGATCACAAAGAGAGCCTTAATTAAAACAAAAATAAATCTATTTGATGACTAATATTTGACCTTATGTATAGAAACAAATATACAATATATACGTAACATCCTTCCACAAAAAAAGCCACATGATAAAGAAATATTTTATAATATATATTGGCAGTCTAGCAAATCATTATCAAGTGAAAAGAGCTTTATAAAAAATAATTTTCCCAATGAATTCTATCATTCAATCCTTGGTCAGCTGTGTTGAAAAAGTATATCCAAAACACTTCTCTTTTCTTCCTATACTTGTCAAAATTTACATATGCTGTGGACATTTTTTCTAAGATAATCCATTCAAGTTCATCTTCATGGTCGACTAGGGGAGCTTGAAGGCACTTGTTTCTAATTGCTGACTTATGCTCACTGAATCTAGTTCTGAATTGACGGCCTGGTTCTCCTATATATCCAAAATGACAAGGACATATAATGCAGTAGATGACATTGGCACCTTGACAGTTAGTCATCATTTTAAGATGTATAGTTTTCTGATTAAGATGAAAAGTATCAGACACTAAAGCTTGAGCACAAGCATGACTAGAATTATTAACAAAAGTAATTTTTGCTAAGTTTTCAAAGGTGAATTCATACACACATCTAGTACAGAACTGTTTTTTAATGAAGAGAGTTATTTCCAGGAGAATGCATTAGTACATGCAGTTGACACAACTGGTCATTGTTATGAACTGAAAGATGGTACTCCTTTAGAAAAAGAAGAGATAGTTGCTAGGTATGTAGAAGAAATGAAAGCCGAAGAACTACAAGGAAGACATGAACAGGCTCCTGTGAACAAGTGGAAGTGTAGTAGTATTTGTAGTGTCCCTCAAAAGTCAATTTATGCATTGAAAACATTTTAAGAACATTTTCATGGAGAAGTCAAAAACAAAAAATCAAAAAGCTTCAAAAATCAGACCTTTGCAGAGTTAGAAAATATACTAACTTACAAGGGCATTCATTGGCATGTCTTTCAAAGAAAGTGTGTCAAAGTAATTTATATCACATATAGAATGCTAGCTGTGCCTATATATTAAGTCAACACTCCAGCTTTCTGTTTAGGAGATTTGAATAGAGCTCTCTTGCACAGCACTATTGCAGAGGTTGAGCTTGATTTGGAAGACATTCAGTTCCGTTTCTTTGGTCCTGAAGAAGAGAATAGGGAAAATGACCATGTACTGATTGAAGCTGTAAAGGAAATAGACACAGAAATTAATATTGAAAATTTTAGACAAGAAATAGGCAAAATCAATTCTATGTGTTCTGATAAACCAGAGAATGTTTGTGTCTCTTGTTGAAGTATTCACTACAAAAACCAAACTCGTTATGTACATATATTTTCTAATACTGAAGAAGATTATAATGATAAGTGCCAGGAATTTGGTGTATATCTGTTTATAGAAGAACGCTTTGATTTAGCCACAAAGCAAGTAATGCGTAAGTATTGTCATGATAAGTTACAAGAGAATAAAATGCCAGCTAGAGCAATTCACAACAAATTAGAGTTGGTACCTATGCCAGATGAACTTAATGAATTAAGGGGCAGATTTATGGAAAGTGGCGCTGTACCGAGTGCATCGCCTCTTTCCTTGCGCCCCTTATTGCTCCCCTAACACCACCATGTGTGTGCCATATTTAAAATACAATGCACCATGGCACTACTCCTGCAAAGCACATGGGGACCCATTCTAAATAATGGTATGCCCCCTTTTAACGCCTGCCCTGAGCAGGCTCTAAAAGTGCAGAAAAAAATGGTGCAAGGAAATTGCATACATTATGCCTGGCGCAGGCATAATGTGGAGAAAAAATTAACAAAATGGCGCAATGCAAGCATTGCACCACTTTGTAAATATGGTGCGTGGGAAAAGCTACCTTAACTCCACATTTACGTCAAATAAATTCTGCAAATGTGGCACAAGTTTGATCCAAGGGTTTATAAATATACCCCTAAATGTGTATGAATCATTTCAAACAGACTCCAAACATGGGCGGAAGAAAACAATATTTTATCTCCAGTGCAGTACGGATTCCGTACAGGACTAGGCACCGTCGAACAGGCTATGAATTTAACCATCTTAGTGGGGAAGTATACGAAGATCAGAGAGGGTAACTTGCACCTGGCCTTTATAGATCTATCGTCAGCATTTGACTGCGTCCTGCACGAGAAGTTATGGGACATTCTAACAAGAATGGGGGTCGAACCAACAATAGTTCATTTTATAGGGGATTTGTATACAGGGTGTAGAGCAAGAGTAAGCTACGGGATGAGAGGGGAATATACCAGGTCCTTTGGAATACACAGAGGGGTGCGTCAAGGCTGCGTTCTTGCTCCACTTCTATTCTCCTTATACATAAATAACTTAGAAAGAGAATTGACGGGTAAATGCAAAGACCTTCCCCAAATAGGTAATCGCCCCGTCCCTACACTTCTCTATGCAGATGATGCAGTACTTATGGCCAGGACACCACTAGCCCTCCAGAAACTCTTAACCACTTGTATAAACTACATGACAGATTTGGGACTCACAGTTAACCGCTCAAAAACCTTTATAATGAACTGTTGCAGGAAACTGAGCAAGTCCTATAATATTACCATTCACGAGGATAAGGTGAAGATAGCCCCTACTTTTTCATATCTGGCCATAATGTTTGACAAACAGGCCACTTGGGCACACTGTGCGAAAACAAAAAAAGATCAGCTTATTAAAACAACGGCAGCCCTGAAGATCTACTCTAAAAAGATAGGGGGGATTACCCCGACAAATATGGTAAAGATCTACAAGGCCAAGTGCATCCCGGCGGCCACTTACGGAGCAAGTATCTGGGGGTATACTAACTGCAATGCGATTCAGACAGTGGAAAATGATTTCCTTAGACACTTGCTAATGATACCAAATAGCACATCATCTTACATTAGTCATGCCGAACTTGGGGTCCACTATGTAATTTATCTGATAAAAATTCATCCATTATTATTATGGCACAAGGTGTGGACAACCGAGCATACTGGTCTAAACAAGGCTATTCTATCTGATTGTACAAGGCTAACACACTCGCTCAGAGTTCCCTGGCTGAGTTACATCATGACCTTTTTTTTAAAAATGCGTTGCAAAGATTATTATCTAAATCCACAATCATTGGAAAAAATAACCAGGAGAGAACTTAGGGCCTTGTCATTGAAGCATTTGGAAGATCAGAGGTGGGATGAGGAATCAAGAAAATCCACTGCAATGTCTAATCAACTAATTTTGTCTACGGATGCCATCCAGCCTTACCTTGTAAGCGTGGCAAAACCTCGACACCGATTTGTTCTTACAAGACTCCGACTAGATATCTTCCATCGGTTAGTAACTTTCCCAACTATGAATGATTGGAGTATAACCTTAAGAGTTTGTCCTTGTGATGCGAAGGCCCCCCAAACTACAACGCACGTGGTCCTTTTTTGCAAATTCTACAACCCACAAAGAAAACGTCTTTTACTGCCCTTTTTAAGGTCGATTAATTTGCGTTGGTGCCGCAACGCGTAAGTTAGCTTACAGCTTTTATTCTCAATTGAAATGTGTGGAATTTTAGCAATTGTTTTATGCTCAGTACTAACTGCAAGGAAGTCTATGGGAGTCCTGGACTAATTTTATTGGACTGTTTGGAATTTTTTATTTTTTATGGACAGCACAAAAAGGAAAAAACACAAAAAACTGCAAGGATAATTGATCTGGCATTTGTGTAAATCTATTAGGGGTTTATATACCTGTATTGAATGAATTTAGAATGTGTTTTACTATTTTTTCTCTTTTTACTACTTACTTCTTTTATATATATTTATTTATCACTAAATGTGCTATTATCTGACACTTTTATGGCTGGTTGAAAGCCGAATAAAGTCTGCTTGATGATGGTGTATGAATCAATTTTAATACAAACTGTACATCCATTTCAAGCAATTGTTCAAATAGAGCCAAAAATAGGGAAACTGCCACCAACAGAACTAAAAAAATGTCTAAAAGGAAGAGTAGTAATTTAACTCTAGATTTTAATTTTTTTTTTATACTCTGGGTGTTGAAAAAGACATAAATGAACCGCTGATTATTCTAGTAAATGGAGTTCCCAAGAAAAGAAAAGAAACTGGCGAGAATTAGTAGATGTCAATAAAGTGAAAAAAGCTACAAGTTATTTGAAAGAAAATAAACATTTTTATACTAACGTTGATATTACTGGTGATGTAACCTGTGTTGAAGATTAATTAGTACAATTTAGTGGACGGATTGAAAAAGTGGACAAGCAGAAGTCAGAAGAAATATATAAACACTAAAGTATTCATCTACTACATTCCAAAGATGTAAATAAAACAAGCTAGAGGAGCTCCTTTGAGTGTCTGGGAAAAAAGTTTAGCGGCACGTTGCTTTCCACATTTTGGGCCAGATGTACAAAGCCTTTTGCATGTCGCAAACTGCGAAAAACGCAGTTTGCGGCATGCAAAAGGCCGAACGCTATGCTCATCCTGAAATTGCGAGTCGGTACCGACTCGCAATTTGAGGATGCGACTAGCAAATAGGAAGGAGTGCTCCCTTCCTATTTGCGACCGCATCGCCATGCTGAGTTGTGGTAACTCATTCGCAAAAGGTCCTATGGACCACTGCCTACTCTGAAAAAAACGAAACCAAATGGTTTCGGTTTAGTTTTCATTTTGCAGCTCGTTTTCCTTTAAGGAAAACGGGCTGCAAAATGAAAAAAAAAACTGCTTTATTGAAAAAGCAGTCACAGACAGGGAGGTCTGCTGACTTCAGCAGGCCACCATCCCTGTGAGTGCAGGGACTCGCTATGGGGTCGCAAACTGCGACCCACCTCATGAATATTGATGAGGTGGGTCTTTGCGACCCAATAGCGAGTCTCAGAAGGTGTCTGAGACACCTTTCTGCATATGGTTTTGCGAGTTGCAAATTGCGAGTCGGTCAGACTCACAATTTGCAAGTCGCAAAATTTTAGTTTCCTACATCTGGCCCTTATTTCCTACAGGAGTAGGTGGCTGTTATGATGACCAGCCTGTACATATACCAGTGGCTGTGTACAGGTCAGCAAGAATATATTCAGAGGATCCTAGGTTTCGACAATTTATTCCTTATATATTCCATCTGTTATTTGAGAGTGATTTGTCTGAACTCTCATATGCTGCTAACCATAGTCTTAAAACAGGAGTTAATCTCCAAAATCTTTCTGCAAGTGATCTTGTGGATAAGATACAAGGAAAAGAGGAAAATCTACAGTACAACTTAATCAATTTGATGGCTTGTCAACGTGGCACTAAAGGATACTGGAGAATGGAGAAGTTAATTGTATGCCATGTAATCTAGGTCCTCCTGCTTGTTTTGTAAAACTTAGTTGTGCAGAGTATGCATGGGATGATTCACTAACATTTCTAAGAGTAGCAAACTCTAATATTAAGGATATCCATTTGAAGACAGCAGGAAAACTTTGCTCTTTGGTACCTGCTAATGTTTGTAGATATTTCTACCACAAGTTTCAAGATATGCTGGCTTTCATCTGCAATAAAACACATCCTCCACTTAGAGAACTTACAGAATTTATTTTTGAGAAAAGAATACCGAGCAAGTGGAGCCCCTCATATACACATGCTGTTATGGATAAAGGGTGCCCCAAAATTTGGAAATGACCCTGATGAATGTGTTCTGTCTTTTATAGAGCAGTATACTACATATGCCATTCTAGATGACAATCACAACAAACAATTAGGACAGCAAGTTCTAAGTTAACAAACATATAAGTGTAGCAAATATTGTCGCTGAAGATATAGATGCTAAGGAAAGTTTTATACTAAATGTCATTTTTGATTTTCAAGGCCTATCCTCTCTAAGGGAAGAGTAAACAGCTTTCTGTCTGCAGTAAGGCACACACTCACTGGAAAATCAACAAAAATCTATTATAATCCTGTAAACCTGAGATTATGGAATGCAAATATGGACATACAGGGCCATATTTATACTTTTTGATGCAAAACTATGCCAACACAGTTTTGCGTCAAGAAGTTTAACGCCTGCTAACGCCATTTCTTTGCGCCACCCGGGCGTCAAATTTATAATTTGACGCTTTGTGGCGCAAACCACGGGTTAGAGTCATTTGTTTTTACTCTAACCATTGTGCCACATCGTAAAGAAAAATGACATTAACGTGGCGAAAATGGCTTTAATCCTGTTTATAACATCACAAACCGGATACACTCCATTTTTCCCCACAATAGCGTCAATAAGTGGCGCAAACACAGCAAAATGTGCAAAGGGACCCCAAAATGGATCCCAGAAGCTATGAGAGACCCCAGGAAGACTCCAACCAACCAGGAACCAGCTAGGAGGACCCAGACAAGACCCAGGAGAGGGAGAAGAAGAAATGGAAGTGCTGTTTCAGTGCAGAGGAGCAGGAAATACTGGTGAAAGAGGTGACGGAACACCAGCATCAACTTTTTGTCACCTTAAAATTGCCAATTGGGAGGAGAGAGACAATTTGGCAACACATTTTCTACAAGATAAATAGTGTGACAGACGTACAGAAAACAGTCACTGAGTGCAAGAAACTCTGGCATGACTGCAAGCGCAGGACCAAGGACAAGATGGCAAGGAACAGGAAGGCAGCACTGCAGACTGGAGGTGGGAGTCCAACACCGCAGGAGGCCCTGGACCACATGGAGGAGATGGTGTAATCCGTCATCCCAGAGGAGATCGTCACAGGGATTCAAGGACAGGACAGCGCAGACTACCAGGAAACCACACAGATGCAGGGTAAGTTGCATGGGGGAAAAAATGCCTAAATATGAACCCTAAACAGGGGGGGACATACCTACTACACAATGTATGTCAGCCATGAAAATCAGGTAGTGGAAATGGCAAAGGGGCATGGGTGCATGGGCTGTGCAGGGGAAACCAGGGGCACAGCACAACACTTCACCAACAACCTTTGCATGGGGTTACTCTGCCATGCCAAGGATGTTGGAAAGGCAAAGCCAGTCCAGGAGGGTAGGGTACAACATAAAACTGGCCTGCTGTCACACAACAGCTGGTATTGTCGCTACATGAACTAGGGCTCAATTTCCAGTTTCAGACCATTCCCGCAAGTGGTATTTACCATTGACAATAGTTGCCACTACCACCTGTGCTGTGAGTGCAGGTCAAGTAGCTAATGGCAGTTACGTGTCCATGGATCAAACACACCCAAAATAGAGGGTTCAGGATGATGACATTATCAATCCCCTGTAATTCCTAACAAAGTGCAAATCCTGTCAAATGTTCATGTCTACAGGTGCTGTAAACATCAGGTATTGTTACTTACATTATGAAGTACACAGCAGTAATGTCAAACCCATGCTGCACATTTCATGGTCTACCCCGTGCCTGTGTTACAATAGCTGCAATGCCACCTTGCAGCATCCCAACTGTCATACTGCTAAGACTGCAGCATTGAGGGGGAGGACATATGTGTCTAGCTAGTTAAACACACCTGCACCGTCTTAAGAGGAAATGGAACACTGCCAGGACCATCAGTGCAATCCAATGTAGCACATATTCCCCAACATCAACATTACACACTACCAATGCTGACACCTGTATTGTGCCATGCCAATGCTATACATAGTATGTGCTTGATCTCAGCAACATATAGGTGTATGTAAAATATCCAAGACTGTGTCAGTTCTATATTGTTAAGTGTGGTGCAAGTGGCATCAGAACACCCACAGCCATTGCAAGGCCTCACCATGATAATGCAAGTAGACGGTTGAGTAGGATAAGAAGGTGGCAACATACAATTTGGACAGAACCTACACCTAGAGGACGTGATGCAGACAATTCCCCAAACTGCCCACACTACATGTGACATGCAGGTGGGGCATAGGCCTGTGAGAATGCTAATATTGACAGGAACAATGAACAGGAACCAAGATTACTATGTCTCACTAATAGGAAGTCAGTAACGTCACATTACATCTGCCACAACACAGACACACTAATTGTACATTATCTCATTGCAGAGGACGATGGCTCTCCTGTGGATATGCCTGTCCTGGACTTACCTGATGACATGGATGACGAGCTGTCAAACATTAGCCAGCAGACCCTCCAAGATGTCCTTGGAACCCTCCAGACCCCAACTTCAGTCGCAAAGAGGAGTACAGATACAGCAGCCATCACAGAGGACCCACCCACCACCCCAAATAGTACAACCTTCCAGCTCCAACCCAGCTGAGGTCTCTGAGGACACTGGTACCACCTTTTTGAGGACAGTAGTGGGAGTTCAGCTGGAGCTGGCCAAGGAGGTGCGGGTGGGGATGCAAAATATGGCAGACAGCCTTGAGGGGATGCGCACGTGCATGATGTCATCTGCAGAACAGGCAGCTGCCATGCAAGCACCACCGTCCCTCCTGCAAGGACTACAACAATGTGTAAGGGAATTCACCACAGCAGTTAGGGAGTTGCCACAACACCTGACATCCCAAACCTTTCACTGCGTGCACAAATGCAATCATGACCCCCTCACGGCTGACCTGGCTGCCTATCACAGTGATGTAGCTGCTATACTCAAGAACCAGCAGCTCTTCCTTGCTGCAGTAATGCCTTTAATAGCCCCACAGTTGGCAGCTACCGGGAATTCTGAGTCCACGTCTTCCAACACTGAAGTGTGTGTTGCCCCTTCAAACCCACCACTACCAAGGGCAGTGGAGATGACACACACATCAGAAGATGAAGACGTGGAACACATCACATTCACCCGTAGGAGTACTCGGTAGCACAAGTCCATGCCACATGGGCACTGATATCTTGGGTCCTGTGCTTGTTAACTTGCCAGTCTTGCTACAGTTGGGAACATGCACTGTTTTCCAGCACACTGTTTACCTTGACACTATGCACTGTAATTGTCTCTCACTATCTCTTTGGCAATTTGTGTTCCTCTGCACTGTATGACACTTCACCCCAGCATGTCCAATTACATGTCCCTCACCATTGCACTTGTGTTGCATCACAATAGAAGGCATCAGACTAATGGAATCACAATCCAGGACTATGTAAATATTGTACTACAGCACTTTAAAATAAACAGCACTTACACAACCACTTTGTCTCTGTGTAATGTGACTCATCAACTGTGTAGGAGATTATTGATGTATGTCACATGTCAATGGCCATAGAATGTCAATACAACAGTGTTGAAAGAATGTGGGCTGATAACTATGCATTGGGGTCTGGATGTGCTTAGGCTTATTTCTGAAGTTGAAGCATCACAAACAGTATAATGCTGTGTAGAACGGAAAAAGTCAGTTTCAAAGTATATATAAGCTGAAACTCAATGTTGCCAGCATTCCATTCAAGACAATCATTATGTATGTGACATCTAACTATAAACTTTCATCACACACACACACACACACACACCATACAGCAGGAATGGATGTGTATGAGTGTATGGACAAATATGTAACCTGGGAGTACAATGTAAGAAATGATAGGTGTGAGTTATATATAGAAAACTACATAAGAATATAACATCACTCAGCTTATCAGGGTTCACGTGAACATCAGGCTGGCTGCAGGCAGACGTCCCACAGTGCCCAAGATTCCAATTCAGGTCTCAAACGATGACAGATTTAAAAACACATCCAACCTTCACAACACATTGGGAACCATAGCCTAACCTATTCTAACTATACATTACCCACAACCGGCCCTAATTACTCTAAGCTAAACTTACTTATCACATTTAACTAAACACTCTAAACATCGACCCCCCGTCCCCCTTATATGACGGGACACATGTAGGACAACATATACTAACCTAAACACATAGGCCCTCATTACAACCCTGGTGGTCGGTGAAAAAGTGGCTGTAATACCACCAACAGGCCGGTGGTAAAAAAATGGAATCCTGACCATGGCCGAAACCGCCAACACAGACAGCCACTTTAACATTCCGACTGCCACGGCGGTGGAAACAAACACCGCGACGGTCACCGCCAACAGACAGGCGGAAGACAATGTACCGCTCACACTATTACAAGTCACCAATCCGCCAGGTTTTGCGGGGCGGTACCTCCGCCATCAAAAGCACAGCGGAAACAGTCTGTGGACACCCAACGAGGAACCAGGACACCATGGAGCCCAAGATACAGGTGTTACCAATGTTGGTTTACCTCCTCATCTACCAGGAACATCAAAGACGGTGGCGACGACCAGTGAGTACTGCATCTAGCACACAGGGCGGTGGGGGAGGAAAAAGAGAGTGACACACACACGCAACACGCAACACCCCCACCCCTTACCCACAACAACAGACACACAAACACATCCAAATACATCACAGATACACTCCGTCACCCCCTGGAAGAACGCAAGGACCAAATGAAATTATTGAAAAGAGTGTAATCATCGAAAATCCAGATAGGTCAAGATAACTTTAAAGGATCAGTATATACAAATATTTACAGCAAGTACACAAGTCTGTATACTGTTCCATTAAATTTCCGTGGACCAGTGGTCCCAAAAAGCATGGGTGAAGCCCACACGTCACCTGCCTCAAAACGGAGAGAACACTGCAGGGGCATAAGGTCGGAAAAAACACAGGCACCTCAGGGGGAAGGGGAGGAACACCAAAGCCGGATGACGGGACGACGCAACTGCTCCTTGAGGGGGCTCCATGACCACTGCTTGCTCCAGGGGAGAGCAAAGCCACAGTCTCTCAAGTCTCTCAAGTGTGTGGTTTGCCCACTGCTTAGTCCTGGGGAGTACAAAGCCACAGTCTCTCAAGTGGGTGGTTTGCCCACTACTTGGGCCTGGGAGAACAAAGCCACAGTCTCTCAAGTGGGTAGTTTGCCCACTGCTAGGTCCTGGGGAGTGCAAAGCCACAGTCTCTCAAGTCTCTCAAGTGGGTGGTTTGCCCACTGCTTGGTCCCGGGGAATACAAAGCCACAGTCTCTCAAGTGGGTGGTTTGCACACTGCTTGGTCCTGGGGAGTGCAAAGCCACAGTCTCTCTATCAGATCCCTTTCTCCACTGGTACTGGATGGGTCCTTTGTGCCCAGAGTGCTTCATTCTGTGAAGGACTGGGGTATTGGATGCTTTTCTCCACTGGTTCCGGAGGGGTCATGGTGCCCAGAGTGCTTCATCCTGCAAAGGACTGGGGTAGTGGATGCTTTTCTCCACTGGTTCTGGAGGGGGCATGGTGCCCAGAGTGTTTCCTCCTGCCAAGGACTGGGGTAGTGGATGCTTTTCTCCACTGGTTCTGGAGGGGGCATGGTGCCCAGAGTGTTTCATCCTGCCACAGACTGGTGTAGTGGATGCTTTACTCCACGAGTTCTGGAGGGGGCATGGTGCCCAGTGATGCTGCACCTGGGGTGTGGCAGTTCCCATTCCCTCACCTGGGTCTCTGAGCCACGAGATTTTCAGAGAACAGGCAGCATGATACTCCATGGAGGCATAGACACACTCCACCCTGTGGCGACCTAGCCTGCCAACTGCTGGTAGTGCCAGTGCTGGTTGTGGTGCCTCATGTAGTGTGTGCAGGTTCCAGGATGTCTCCTGCAGCCTCAGACGGCTGCCCACTGGGGATGCTGCTGGGGACTATAGTAGAGGCAGCAGACGTGCAGGTGGCGGTGCAGGTGGGGGTGCAGGTGGCTGTGCAGGTGGTGGTTGTTGTGGCGGTGGCCACTGCAGTACAGGTTACTGTTCTGTCTTGCAGAAGGGGTGACACCAGTCCCTCAACCGGAGGCTCCGTGCCCTGAGCGGACTTCCCTTTTCCCCTGTGTCCCTTCCCCACCTTCGAAGTCGCTGCTGGGACCTTGGCACTGTCCTCTTTGGTTCTGGAAGAGGCCTTGCTGGGTGGATGGTGCGGCTTTTCCCTTCGGCATGTGGGCCCCTTCTTTACTTCTGGCAGGGGCGGAATAGGGTGGTCCTTGGCCTCACTAGGTGGCACACTGGCAGCCCTGATGGGTGCCGCCTTTGCTTTTCCCTGACTTGCAGGGACCACAGTGGTCGAGGATTTTGTGGCTGAGGTGCTGGTCTGGGATCTGGACATCCTGGCCCTAGGGGAAGGACAGGGGGGAGGTGTAGGGAAGAGGTCAATGGAAGCTAGGAAAAGTTTTTTAGACACACTGGGAAGATGGAGGGGGTTTGGGAGTGGAGAAAGAGGTAGTGATTGTAGGAGGTGTACATCTGCTGAGTTTGGGTGAAGGTGCATGGGCTGGAGGCTGTTGTGAGGTGGATAGCTGTTGAGTGGGTGTGTGCCTGCATTTGTGTAATTTGGGAGGAGGCCTCACTGGCACACTGAGAGAGGACACAGGGGACGTGAGCATGGTAGTGGGGGTGGTGATTACACATGAGCAGTGTGTGGTGATGGGCGTGCTGGTGATGGAGGTAGTGGCTGAGGATGTAGTGCATGCAGGTGTGAGTGGAGATGAGACAGGGAGGGAGGTGGAGGACGTGGAGGAGGGGGACACAGTGGAGGCAGTGGATGTTTGTTGTCTGCATGGGTATGGTGGTTGTGTGAGTGCCTGTGGGATGTGTGGAGCTCATGTTTGCCTGAGCCACTTTTGTGTTGCTGTGTGTGCATGCTGGTCTGATGGTGTGCTTGGGATAGGCTGAGGTAGTGGGGATTGGGTCTGGGTAGTGGAAGTTGGAGGGGGGAGGCTGGACACAGGGACAATGGCTGCCATCAGTGATGAGGCCAGAGCCTGAAATGCTCTCTGTTGGGCCACCACGCCAGAATAAATGCCCTCCAGGTATGCATTTGTTTGTTGCAAATGCCTTTCAACACCCTGGATGGAATTCAAAATGGTTGACTGCCCGGCAGTGAGGGACCTCAGGAGGTCAACAGCCTGCTCACAGAGGGCAGCAGTGGTGACTGGGGCAGGGGCTGAGGTGCCTGGGACGAAGGAGATGCCCACCCTCCTGGGTGAGCGGGCATGGGAAACACGCTGAGGGGCAGCTGGGAGGGTGGTGCTGGTAGGGGCGGTGGCGGCTGTACCTGTTGTTGCGGTGGGCACAGAGGTGCCTGCCACCGCAAGGGAGCTCCCATCAGAGGAGGAGTCGCTGTCGCTGGTGTCTCCTCCTGTGCCCGTCGTGGAGCTCCCCTCGCCCTCCGTCCCACTTGTGCCTTCAGACTCCATACATTCACCCTGGTCCATGTGGGTTGCAGCTCCCTCCTGCTCCGGTGTCACTGCTCCTCTGCCAGATGATGCTAATGTACCGAAGGACAGGGTGACAAAACAAAAAGGGGGGGGAAGACAGAGGAGACACATGGTCAATGACAGCAACACCACTACTGTTGGCGGACACAACACACAGGGAGCAGCCCTATGCACTAGGCCATGCACTAACAGTACTTAGGAAAATCACCTGGCCATGGGGGACTGTGGCTAAGTCCATTTTCTGCACACCTGGACCCCACAGGAGCCTGACTAGGTGTAGATGACCACTACCACTATTGGGGTTGGAGTGCCACAGAGCCTGCCTAACAAGGGACCTACCCTACGAAGTTTGCCCTGGCCTATGGGAACCCACAGCCCACTTCCCCCACCTAGACACCTTGTAAAGCGTGCAGAGTCAGCTGAGTGAGACTGTACTCACCCCCTTGTGGCTGCTGTGATGCCCTCAAGTGCCCATCCAACTCCAGATATGCCACCACCAGCATCAGGGGGGTCATGGTGCGATAGGCACCCCTTCCACGTTGGGAGGCCATCCCCAGCTGGGCCTCCGCCGTCTTCTTGCTCCAGCGGCGCAGGTCCTCCCATTTTTTGCGTCAGTAGTTGCTCCGTCTATGGTAGATCCCAGGGTCCGCACTTCCTTGGCGATGGCACGCCAAATACCCTTCTTCTGGTGGGCGATGACCTAGCGGAAAGGTAAAGTAAGAATGGATTTTACTCCCCCGTCCCGTTATTCTTACTCATTGGCCACAACTTCCCAACAATGCCCTGAAACACATACACTGACCATCCTCACATGCTGGCCACAGCGCCCCCCACATGTATCTTCCATCCACGCCACTCCATACATTCATGTCCCATCCATCATGCTCACAGTGTACTCACCTGTTTGTCTGGAGGACCGTAGAGTAGCGTGTACTGGGGGAGGACCCCAGCCACCAGGTTGTCCAACTCCTCCACGGTGAAGGCAGGGGCCCTTTCCCCAGACACTGTACCCATTGTCGCTTCCAGAGGTCAGAGCAGCACTTGCAGTGTAGGTCCTCTCCTGTTGAAGGTCTGGAATCAAGTCAGTGAACAGATAGAAAATGGCGGTCACATCCACGGCGGTGCGTACCATCACTGCCGGCATACATCGTCATTGGCTCCTGGAACCAATAGGTCCCAATAATAAGCAATGCTGAATTGCTTAGCGGTCTTCGTCCGCCTACCGCGATGCTGCACAACGCCAGCACAGTCACTTCATTTCCCCTTGTCCCTCGTTACAGGTCAGGCAGCCGCCATTTCATTGGGCCACATGGCGGGGCATCTAACTCTGTCACAGCACTTTTGGCCAGGAATGCAGACAGCGCCACACACCGATTACATCACAATAGTGAAAAACACCCTTGTGCAACCTATGTGGTATATGACCCTCTGCTCACCCTTCTCCTCCATAGGGCACGTCTGCTGGGGCAGATGATGAGATGGCGTCATCCTCCTGTATACAGACCCCTGGTGGACATGTCGACAATGGAAGACATACACATCATTATCACCTACAGACTTGATTGTGCCAAAATCAATGAACTGTGTGCCCAGTTGGAGCCATACCTTATGTTAACTATCCGCCATCCCACAGGAATCCCCCCTCTAGTGCAGGTCCTGTCAGTGCTCCATTTCCTGGCCAGTGGTTCCTTTCAAACAACAGTGGCCATGGCATCAGGGATGTCACAGCCAATGTTCTCTAACGTGTTGTCCAGAGTGTTGTTTGCCCTGCTGAAACACATGCGCAGATACATCGTTTTCCCCCAGGTGGAGGATTTTCCCACAGTGAAAGGTGAATTCTATGCCCTGGGACATATCCTCAACATCATTGGTGCCATTGATGGTAGACATGTGGCATTTATCCCACCCCGCAGGAATGAATAGGTGTACAGAAACCGCAAAAGCTACCATTCCATGAATGTGCAGATGGTGTGTTTGCCAGACCAGTACATCTCCTATGTGAATGCCAAGTATCCTGGCTCTGTGCATGATGCATACATTTTGAGAAATAGCAGCATCCCTTATGTGATGGGCCAACTCCAGAGGCACTGCGTGTGGCTAATAGGTCAGCCCAAGGTCCCCTCACAGTTTGAATTGGTGTCTGGGTATGGGAGAGTCCCTAATGGTTGGTGTGTGTCTAACAGATACCCCTCGATATTTGCAGGTGACTCTGGTTACCCCAACCTGTCATGGCTACTGACTCCAGTGAGGAATCCCAGGACAAGGGATAGAGGAATGCTACAATGAGGCACATGGGCGAACTAAGAGGATTATAGAGTGGACTTTCGGCCTCCTGAAGGCCGGTGGCTCCATCTGACAGGTGGCTCCCTATACTACTCACCGAAGAAGGTGTACCAGATCATCGTGGCATGCTGTATGTTGCACAACCTGGCTTTGCAATGCCAGGTGCCTTTTCTGCAGGAGGATGGGCCTGATGTTGGTCTTGTCGCAGCTGTTAAGCCTGTAGACAGTGAAGAAGAGGAGGCAGAAGAAGAAGATATAGACAACCAAAACATCATGCAATACTTCCAGTGAGACACAGGTAAGAGACTGGCACTGCTCCTCTCATATCAGACTACTGTAGGACATTGCATGAGTCTGCCTTTTTACCTCTGTGTATGGACCCTGACAGTTCACTTTGCCTTTCCTTTTCAGAGATCTGGGTACCACATTCTGCCTTCTGCCATGTTTACAGGTGGCCAACAACTGTCATACTTTGGTATGTGCAAATGAACATTGACATTGATATTTGTCAGAGAGGTTGTAATAACACACTTGTGAAAGTACAGACTGACTCCAGATCGTTTTGTGATTCAAGGGAGTTTATTTAAGTGTGAATCAGTGGAGGGGTATGTGCAATGGGCTGGGGTGATGGTGGAGGAATGTCCATGGTATAGTCCAGTCTCTTTATATCACAGGTGCATTGTCCAAGTGGGCATAGGAAGTGGAGTAATGGCAGTTCAAGGTGGTCAGGGTGACCTAGTGGGACAGAAGGGTAACAATCAGGAGAGTCTTATTTCCTTGTGGGGGTCTTGACAATGTTCTCTGTCTTGTGCCTGGATCGCAGGGACCGTCTGAGGGGTGGTTCTTCTTCTGCAGAGGGTGGGGTGCTGGTGGCCTGTTGGTCCTGTGGCGGGACCTCCGGTCCACTAGCGCCGGCAGACATGTAGGGCTGTTCCTCGTTCAAGCTAGTGTCAGGGGTCCGTCGGTGAGCCACTGTCTCCCTCATGGTGTTGGCCATGTCTGCCAGCACCCCTGCAATGGTGACCAGGGTGGTGTTAATGGACTTCAAGTCCTCCATGATCCCCTGAAACTTGACCAGTACTGTGCCCATGGTGTCCTGGGAATGGTGGTATGCTGCCATGATGTTGGAGAGTGCCTCGTGGAGAGGGGGTCCCTTTGGCCTGTCCCCCCCTATCACACAGCAGTCCTCCCAGCTTCCCTGTTGTCCTGTGCCTTTGTCCCCTGAACCGTGTGCCCACTGCCACTGACTCCAGGTCCCTGTTTGTTTTTGGTTAGTGGGTTTGCCTGGTGTCCCTGTAGTGGTGGACACACTGCTGATTGACGTATCCTGGGGACAGTGGCATGGGCCCGCTGGGTGGGTGCTGTGGTGGTGTTTCCTGAGGGGGGAGGTTCAGTGGTGGTTTGCGACTGTTGCAGGGGAAACGACTGTCCAGAGGTCCCTGATGGGCCAGGCTGGTCATCTTGATCCAGGCGTGCAGAGCTGCTGTCGTCAATGTGGACCTCTTCTGTGGGGGGACTGGCTATGGCTGACACCTCCTGTCCAGTGACGTTGGGTAGGGGACCTGTTGGGGTGTAAATGCATAGTTATTGTATCTGTGAGTGCCATCTTGTGCAATGGGTGAATTTCCCTTTACTCCTGTGCTTGCATTATTCCCTTGGCCCTTGTGTGAGTGGTGATTTTGTGGCCTGGGTGAGTCTCTCTACTGGACATGCTTTTTTTGATGGGTGTCCGTGCAGGTCTGTAATGGGTGTCCATGCATTGGTCTTACATGCAGGGCTTGGTATTGGGATGTGTGGTTTGTGATAGTGGGGTATCTGTGAGGTGTTTAGGTGATGGGTGTGAGGGTCGGGTAGGAGTTTGTGAAAGCATGCAGGTAGGGTGGGGGGATATAATAGTAAATATTTGCCTTACTATAGCCCAGTCCTCCTTCTACTTTATACTACAGTCGGCACCTTCCCCCGTAGGTCGTTCCACCTCTTCCTGATGTCATCCCGTGTTCTTGGGTGCTGTCCCACTGTGTTGACCCTGTCAACAATTCTCTGCCATAGCTCCTTCTTCCTTGCAATGGAGGTCTGCTGCAACTGTGATCTGAATAGCTGTGGCTCTACCCGGATGATTTCCTCCACCATGACCCTGAGCTCCTCCTCAGAAAACCTGGGGTGTCTTTGAGGTGCCATGATGTGGTGTGGGTGATGTGTGAGGTGATGTTTGTTGTGCTCTGTGAAGTGGTGTTTTGGTGTGTGTTCTTTGAGGTGTGTGGATGTTGTATCAGTGATGGTGTTGTGTGCCTGTGGATGCTGGTGTTGTGTTTCCAATTCTCTCTCTCTCTGCTTCTTCCAAAAATGTTGTTGTAAGAGGTTGTGGGTAATGTGGGTGGGTGTTGTATAGTGGTGCGAGTGTGTGGGTGTGGTGTGTGTATGTGTATCAGGTGTGGGTATTTTGAATTGTCCAATGTGGTTGTGTTTTGTAAATGTGTGTGTATTTTGAGCGGGGCAGTGTGTACCGCCGATGGATTACCGCGGTTAAAAGACCGCTGCATTGATTCGTGGGTCGTGATACTGTGGCCGTATTCCTGTTGGCATGACGGTGTAGGTTTTTCTATCGCCAGTTTATCAGTGACCTTTGGTGTGGCAGACTTGTGTGGGTGTCTGTATTGTGGCGGATTACGAGATGTGGGTTGTAATACCTGTAGCGGATTTCCGCCACGGTATCTTGGCAGCCGTCAGCACGGCGGTAAGCGGGATATACCGCCAGGGTTGTAATGAGAGCCATACTAACTTATCCTAAACAAATATATATATATATATTTTTTTTATTTTATATTTTTTATATTTTTTTGTATGTTTTTGTTTTATACACATAAACCCCAACATCATCCCCCACCCACCCACAAAAAATGTAATATAACCGCCTCACCCCCAACCCACGTATACTAACTAAACTAACAGCCTACTCTAACCTAACACTAAGCCCCCTAAACCCACTAAAGATAAGAACGAGGAAAGAGGATGGAGGGGAGGGAATCACAAATTGGCCTTCCGCAGGATTTTTTTGATACCCTGCAGTCTCTTGCTATTGCGGGACACCTCCTGCTACAGCCTGTCCATCCTGCGCAACATTCTTTGCATGTCACGTTTCAGTGTCTGTATGTCCTGATTATCTATCACAGCAGCTGGGGTTGTTTGTGCTCCACTTGTTGATAACATTGCTGGTGCCATTGCCGTGGTTGGAGATGGAGGTGCAGGAAGTGCTGCACATGATATTCTAACACTTCCTCAAAAATAGCACATACAGTCCAAATCACAGTACAGATGATAGAATGTCCCTGAGGAATGACATGCCAACGCAGCCTACGCATCTACTATCTAACACCACAGCAATGCACAACAAGGTGTGTACCTAATTAAAGATCTGTGCCTTTTGTAGTGCTATTAGTCACATAACAAATGCTGCAAGTACTCCACATGTGTCAGGCCAACTAATGACTATCTTCTGATTGACAATCAAGGCCCACAAGACCTGTGGTTTGTAAATGGAACTGCCTGAACGATATGCAGTTGGTAATCATGAAGGGACATTGTTGGTTGGAACACATGAATGTTTGAATTACATGTCTGTCATCTACACTGGGATCCTCACACCTAGGTACACATATTTCCTAACCCTAACCCTGTGCCTCCGGGGGGATGGACATGCAACACATATTTTCAAACATCAAGGACAGCCAGGAAGCTTTGGACAGCTGTCCATGGGTTTAGTCAGTCCACCACAGGTAAGGAGGTCTTCCAACTAGGATTGACTCAAACATTGGACAATCACATCTACATTTATTTTTCAAATTGCAGACAATTGTCAACATCATTAGATCTCACTGATACCTTTCCAAAAACAAGTACATTGATGCAGGCACCCATCTGGCCTTGACCTGCATGCGCGCTTATCACATTTCACTCAAGTGTCACATAAACGGATCACAATATGTGGAGCTATATGCTGCTGGGAAGTCAAACATACAGTCCTAAATGTACATTACTTACCAGGGATGCTCAAGTCTGTGGGTAAGACTTCGGCATCACTGGTCTGTGTGAATCAGGGTATTACTTGCTGACTAAATCATGAAACTGGCCACCTCCAAATTAATCATTGGCATACATGAAGCAGAAAATCACCATGTTCACCTGCCCATGCCTATAGCGGAGCACTCGACTCCCAATATATGATTCTCCACCACAGAATGTCCAACTCAAACATGGAACAAAATGTCAACCTCCAGTCAAGTCACATATCAGATCATGTACCAGCACATCATACATTGCAATGAGTCCAACACACAGGAGTCAATCACACAACAGCTGCAAACACAACACAGGACAAACATATTAACATTTACTGGATACGTCTGGGTTCGCAAATCGAGCCACTTCACCAATTGTATATGGGGCTGGTCCACCTGTAAAACATGGAAGGGTGAAATGTGCTCAATGTCTGCTCACGGTACAAAACTTGGATCAACAAATTACTGTGTGTGACATTTTATATGATAGAGCAGCACACCAGGCATGTAGAAACCCCAGCAGACATACTACTTCAAACATGCATTGACACTGTCACGCCAGTGTGTGAAAGACACACATATGCACACATGCACTGGCCCTAACAATCATGTGGTGCCAAACATGATTACTCAATTTTGTTCTTAATTATTTCTAGAGGGTACTCCATTTCATCATTTGTTATTATGAGAGACATGTAAAGCCACATTCCTGGTGCACTGTAATACCAGTGACTCAGATATTGTGGTTTGTGCATCAAGGGACAATGTGTTACTGTGTGATGCTCATGTGGGTTGAGTTTTGTTCATGAATTAATGTGCTTTCAATGGTCCATTTTATGTGTGCCTGTGTTGTATGTGGGTTACATATGCCACATTGGCAGTGTGCCCTGAGCCGTACATGCCCCCATGACACCATGATGGC
Organism: Pleurodeles waltl; assembly: GCF_031143425.1. Lineage (NCBI taxonomy): Eukaryota > Metazoa > Chordata > Amphibia > Caudata > Salamandridae > Pleurodeles > Pleurodeles waltl. The sequence continues at coordinate 848,203,605 of NC_090436.1, forward strand.
AGGGATCCTGTGTGTTATTTGATGACAATGTTACGCTAAACATGGATTGGCCATTTATCTAAATCAAAACAACAAAAACATATATGCTGACAGTGTCTAATGTCATCATCCGTGACAGAATGCATGGGCACAGGTGTAGCCATTGCACCTGAAATGTGTTCCTCTGGGCCCTGTGCACCTATATCAGGTATTGTAGATCACAGTTTGCCACATTCATTATCTTAGAATTGCCAAGTTAGGTCATCTGTGGGTATACAACAAAACTGACACTGTCCGCTAATTAAAACATGGTTTAGCAAATGTCCTACTTCTGTAGTCTTGATGAGGAATGTCTTTATTTGTATGCACCTTGGGAATGGCGGCACTCACAGGAATGCTGGCCTGATGATCTTAGCATACCACCATGTCTGTGATAGCCTTCATACTGAGAAGTTAACAATTGTACATATGCTGCACTAGATCAGAAGGGGTGTACCAAACGTAAACTAGCAAACTATTTTGTCACTTTAAATGTGTCAGAGTCACCAGATCCTCGGGGTCTATGCACGTTCCCAACACGTCCACCACTGAACAGCTCCAAGACTCTGATAGATAAATCACAGAGACTGAGAGAGTTCAAGAGGGGAAGAGGGGATTAGGAAGGGAACGGCTGGGAAGGAGACCTGTAGTAAGAAAAAGGTTAGAACACACAATATGAAAATTATATCTCCTGCAATCAATACTAAACAAAGATTCTAAGTCTAGTCACTCTGAAAACATGAACAATCTAAGAGTTAACTTTAAAATGACTAAGTTTCAAGATGGCTGGATACCTGTAGGGGAATCAAGATGAATTAAACAAAAACTTTCTTATTCAAGTACTTTCCTTTACAATGAGAATCAAAAAAAACATTCTCACAAAATTTTAAACCCTGTTTTGAGAATGTATACTAGGACCATACAATATTGCATCTAGAAACTATGGCCTTCTGTGTACTCTTAAAATGTCTCAACACAAATTGCGAATATTACAGATATGTATAAATATATAGTAAAAACCATTAAAAGGATTGTGCACCATGAATAGCGCAGTATGGATTCAGGAAACAAATCACATAACTTGTCAACTCAAACATTACATAATAAATATCTTAAAATAGTAGCATACAATAAAACAACATGAATTAAACTCGAAGAAAGAATTGTGTGTCTTGCCAATTCGAGTGTTACCATGTAAAATACCAAGAAATGGTAACATGCAATAAATATCAAAGCCAAATCCTCATTAATCGAATCGCGCGTCTTGCTGATTCATAAAACATGATATAAATGTCAGGGATTAACAGCTCACAATAAATAACAAGATTAAAGTACAATGAAACACATTGAGCTTCTTTTGTCGATTCTTAAGCCACCATATAATTGTCAATAAATGGTAGCGCGTAATGAACAACTAAGTTAAATGCTCATGAAACGAGTTGCATGTCTTGCCAACTCGTAAAACATCATATAAATGTCGAGAAATATCAATGCGCAAAGGACAACAATATCCAAACACCAGAAAACGAATTGCGCGTCTTGCTGATTCTAAAGCCACCACGTTATTGTCAAGAAATGGCAGCGCGTAATGAATAACGAAGTCAAAACCTTTATGGAATAACTCACGCATCCTGCCTATTTGCAAATCATCATAAAAATGTCAAAAATGGCAGCGCGCAAGTAATCGGTTATTCTTTTATGAATTAAAACCAGGAATATGAAAATTCTCAATAACGGTGTTGGGAAATGCCCAACCACCGTCTTACCACCTGACACAATGATCACCAAATGAATGATGAGGGCAGAAGGCTGGAAGATCCAAATAGGCTGCCGGGACAGGAGGTCTGGAAGAAGCTGCTGCTCTGCACCGGGACCTCTGAATAGTGAGCACTGGGAGTTGGGCTGACTCTCTTTTATAGAGTCTTGGCCCAGCCTAGAACCACACCCAGGCATGTTGCAGGGAAAGTCTCTGGAAGGTCCTGGAAAGGGGCCACACCCTAACACACTCTGAAAACCTGCAGCAATACAGTGCAAAGGAACAGTATTTGTAAACATATTAAAAATAAGTTTTCAGGACTTAACTCTGCAATGAAAAGGTTAAAACACAACATATCAGCACAATGCATAAATTACGTTGTTTTGAGAGTGCTGGGTTTTTGCATTTTTGTCGCCAATAGAGCGCGTACTGCTCTGGTGTTGACAGTACTCCCCTCTCCCAGACACGCTCTAGGGCCTGGTTTGCTTGGATTAAGATGATGAAAGCATCTCACAAGTACTGGAGCATGAACATCAGATGCGGAAACCCATGCGTTACTTTCAGGACCATAACCTTTCCATGAGATTAAATACCATAGGTACGCCTTCTCAGTTTAGAATCCAACACTTTCTTGACTTCATATTGTTCTTCCCCTTGTACTGGAACAGGAGCTGGATGAGGGTGGACTTTTTGGACTGCCTTTTTCAAGAGGGAAGTGTGGAACACTGGATGAATCTGTAAGGATCCAGGCAATTGTAGTTTATAGGTCACCGGATTGATTTGCTGAAGGACAGTATAAGGACCTATGAATTTGGGGTTAAACATGTGCTTCTTCTTGAAGTCTATGGGGGTTATTACAACTTTGGGGGAGGTGTTAATCCATCCCAAAAGTGACGGCAAAGTGACGGATATACCACCAGCCGTATTACGAGTCGATTATATCCTATGGAACTCGTAATACGGCTGGTGGTATATCCGTCACATTTGGGACGGTTTAACACCTCCTCCAAAGTTGTAATAACCCCCTATATGTTTTGTGGAAAGCCACACTTTGTCACCTGGTTGATATTGTGGTCCCTCACAATGTTTCTTATCATAATGCCTTTTATATTTTTGTTTGACTTTTTCTAAATACTGTTGAATCAGTTTATGGGTTTGATGTAAATGCTGAATGGTTTTGTGACACAGCTGGAGTAAGAGAACTTTCTTGAGGAATTGTGATGGGCAAGGTGTCAGGATGATAGCCAAATAAGCCAAAAAAGGGTGTAACGCCAATAGAAGTGTGGAATGAGTTATTGTAAGCTAACTTAGCTAACCAGAGCATAGATGTCCAAGAATGAAGTGCCTTTTCAACGTAGGCACTTAGGTATTGTTTTAAAGTCTGATTTAGTCTCTCCGTTTGACCATCTGTTTGAGGATGGTGACTAGTAGATAGCGTAGATGTCACTTGGAGTGTTTTACACCATGTCATCCAGAAATTGGAGGAAAATTGTGACCCCCGATCGGAGAGGATAACCTTTGGTAGTCCATGATAACGAACCACTCTGTTCAGTAAAATAGTTGCCAATTCACTAGAAGTGGGCAATTTTTTACAGGCAATGAAATGTCTATATTATGTGTGACTATCTACTACCACCAGAATTACTGAATGCTGTTGAACCACTGGCAGACCGGTAATAAAGTCTAAAGAAATGTGCTCCCATGGACGACTTGGGGTTGGAAGTGGGTGTAATAATCCTTTTGGTTTTGAATGACTTGTTTTAATGCAAGCACAAACTTCACAGTTATTTACCATTGCTTTTACATCTTTTGTTAGAGTAGGCCACCAAAAATAACGTTTGATCAGTTCAAGAGTTTTAGGAGTACCTGGGTGACCTGCTGTAGGTATAACATGTAACCAATGAAACACTATCTTGCGAAGTTTGGTAGTGGGTACGAACAAACGAGCGTCATGAAAGGGTAAACCTTGCTTGATTGACCTTTTGGGATCAGCTTGGGTCCATGTATGCCATTTTTCAGCAGCGAAAGAATTGCGAATTTCTTCAAAGAAATCTTCAGTTTTTATTATACATAGAACCTTGCTAGGAGCAATGATAGCTCTGGAGGCTTGGAATGCAGGCAACGTGGTAGACTCTTGACGGGACAAGGCGTCAGCCTTGCGATTATCTTTACCAGGCCAGAAGGTTACTACAAAATCAAATTCGGCAAAAAAAAGCATCCAGCGTAATTGCTGAGGTGTCAAAAGTCTGGTGGAACTCATGAATTGAAGATTATGATGATCAGTATATACTGTAACAGTGTATTTGGCACCCAACAAATGATGTCTCCATTCTTTAAAGGCGTCACAAATTGCCAGAAGCTCTTTTTCAGCAATGACATAGTTCAGTTCGGCTTCGTTCAACTTCCGAGACACATAAGCTACAAGATGAAGTTGACCAGTGTCTTTATTTCGTTGTGATAAGACGGCTCCTATTGCTACATCTAAAGCATCAGCTTCCACTGTGAAAGGTTGATTCGCATCAGGATGAGTTAAGACTGGGGCAGTGGAGAAAGCTTGCTTTAAAGTCGAGAAGGCTTGATCAGCTTCTGGGGACCATACAAACTTTTCTTTCTTTCTTAGTAGCTTAGTGATTGGAGCCACTGTCTCGGAGAAATGATTTATGAACCTCCGGTAAAAATTTGCAAACCCCAGGAAACATTGTACATCACAAACAGTTTTTGGGGAGGGCCACTCAGATATGGCTTTTACTTTCTTTTCTGCCATCACCATACCTTGAGGGGTAAGAATAACCCCTAAAAACTCAACTGTGGTAACATGAAACTCACTCTTAGTTAGTTTGCAATATAAATGGTGTTTTCAGAGGGCTGCAAGAATTTTCTTGACATGTTGGACATGTTCGTTTTCATTGTCTGAGTAGATCAAAATGTCATCGATGTAGACTATGGCAAATATGTCGAGGTACTTTCTAAGAACGTCATTCAAGAAAAATTGAAAAGCTGCTGGAGCATTACACAGACCAAAAGGCATGACGGTGTATTCAAAAAGGCGGTTCTTGTCATGAACGCTGTTTTCCATTCGTCACCCTCTCTCATTCTGACCAAATGATAAGCACCTCGAAGGTCAAGCTTCGTGTAGATTTTTGCTCTCTTTACTTGTTCCAATAAGACCGGAATTAGAAGTAAAGGATATTTATTCTTGATGGTGACTTTGTTTAAACCTCTATAGTCAATGCAAGCTCGAAGTTCTCCATTAGCTTTTGAAACAAAAATAAAAGGCAAAGCTGCAGGAGACTTAGAGGGGCGAATGAAGCCATTCTCCAAAAATGTATCTAGGTATTGTCGTAAATGTTGATTTTCATGTTCTGACAGGGCAAATACACGACAGTTGGGAAGTATCGCACCTGGGGCTAGATCAATTTGACAGTCATAAGATCTATGAGGAGGTAGAGTCTCAGCTCCTTTCTCATCAAATACATCTTTGTAAGATGAATACTGTTTGGGCAGCTGAATTTCTTTCTCTGCGGCAGTAGCTATGTAAGAGTTGCAAACTTTTGTTACTTGAATCTTTTGGAGACATTGTTCGTTACATAGCGCAGATGAGAACACGATTTTTCGTTCTGCCCAATTGATCTCTGGATTGTGATAAATTAACCATGGCAAGCCGAGGATAATCCCATATTGGGGAGCATGGATCACGTCTAGCATGATTTTCTCTTCATGTTTCTTTCTTTGAATCTTATCTTCACAAATCATCGACAAGGGGATAGTCTGAAAAGTTACCGGACCGCCAGTCAAGAGTTTTCCATCGACTGCCTGGATGATTTCTGGGGTCTTCTTTTCAATACATGGGATCCCCCATGCACGAACCCATTGGACATCAACAAAATTCCCAGTAGCCCCAGAATTGACTAGAGCTTTTTTGAAATAGATCTTTTTCTTGACCTGAACTCTTATTTCCAGTTTAAGATGTCTAGATTGTGAAGGGTCCACGGTGACACCCAAGAGCAACCCTTCTCTGCATCTCGGGTGTTTTATTTTTCCAACTCGACTGGTGCATTGGCTGCGACTTTCTGAACTGGACCTTGCTTGTTCTTTGGTTTGATTGGACAATCTTTGGCAAAATGACCTTTTCGCCCACAATAAAGACATTGCCCATTTTTTCTGCGTAGACCCTTTTCATGTTTGGTCAAAGGTCTTCTGATGGTTCCAATTTCCATCGTTTCTGGCGTTCTTTCTTTTGGAGTTCTTGAGTCTCTGTTATCATGAACGCGCCATGAATATTTTTCAATCTTTTTGCGCGTTCCTTTACGTTCTGCTAAACGATGATCAAGTCTCAAGACAAGATTTATTAATTCTTCTGTAGGTTGTGGATCGATTTGCGCTAAGATATCTTTTAATTCCTCTTTGAGTCTCTTATAAAACTAGACCGCTTGTTTTTCTTCAGGCCAGGATGTCTCGGCAACCAGCCGGTTAAAGTTGGCTAAATACGACACTAGGTCTTGATTTCCTTGGCGTAAGTCTAATAATTCACGATCTGCTGAGTGTGTTAAAGTTCTACAATCAAAAACTCTCTCTTGTGCACCATGAATAGCGCAGTATGGATTCAGGAAACAAATCACATAACTTGTCAACTCAAACATTACATAATAAATATCTTAAAATAGTGGCATACAATAAAACAACATGAATTAAACTCAAAGAAAGAATTGTGCGTCTTGCCAATTCGAGTGTTACCATGTAAAATACCAAGAAATGGTAACATGCAATAAATATCAAAGTCAAATCCTCATTAATCGAATCGCGCGTCTTGCCGATGCGTAAAACACGATATAAATGTCAAGGATTAACAGCTCACAATAAATAACAAGATTAAAGTACAATGACACACATCGAGCTTCTTTTTCCGATTCTTAAGCCACCATATGATTGTCAATAAATGGTAGCGCGTAATGAACAACTAAGTTAAATGCTCATGAAATGAGTTGCGCGTCTTGCCAACTCGTAAAACATCATATAAATGTCAAGAAATATCAACGCGCGAAGGACAACAATGTCCAAACACCAGAAAACGAATTGCGCTCTTTCCGATTCTAAAGCCACCACGTAATTTTTAAGAAATGGCAAGGCGTAATGAATAACGAAGTCAAAACCCTTATGGAATAACTTGTGCGTCCTGCCTATTTGCAAATCATCATAAAAATGTCAAAAATGACAGCGCACAAGTAATCTGTTATTCTTTTAAAAATTAAAACCAGGAATATGAAAATTTTCAATAACGGTGTTGGGAAATGCCCAACCACCGTCTTACCACCTGACACAATGATCACCAAATGAATGATGAGGGCAGAAGGCTGGAAGATCCAAATAGGCCGCCGGGACAGGAGGTCAGGAAGAAGCTGCTGCTCTGCACCGGGACCTCTGAATAGTGAGCACTGGGAGTTGGGCTGACTCTCTTTTATAGAGTCTTAGCCAAGCCTAGAACCACGCCCAGGCATGTTGCAGGGAAAGTCTCTGGAAGGTCCTGGAAAGGGGCCACACCCTAACACACTCTGAAAACCTGCAGCAATACATTGCAAAGAAACAGTATTTGTAAACATATTGAAAATAAGTTTTCAGGATTGAACTCTGCAATGCAAAAGGTTAAAACACAACATTTCAGCACAATGCATAAATTACGTTGTTTTGACAGTGCTGGGTTTTTGCATTTTTGTCACCAATAGAGCGCGTACTGCTCTGGTGTTACCAAAATGTATGATGGAAGCAGTCAGTGGTCCCTTGCACAACATCATGCAAATAAATAATTTGTGACCATGCATTCACAAAGTTCAGGGATCCCATGATGACCCATTAACTTTACAAAATTGTTTGGCTGTAAAGTGACACAGATGGCAAATGGACCAGCTCTGTACCAGCAATTGTGCCCAAGGCAAAAATATTGTTGGCCCATGCTACTCAATGATAGGATTTCTACACTTGCTCCGAAAAGCCACGAGATAAACCTGTTTAGTGCTACTGCAATCTGGTAGAATCCAGGCACAATTACATTTGGCCATGTGAAAGATTATCTGTCCAGACGTAAACACACAGAAACAATGAACTTAGGGTCAGATGTTCTTTTTTTTATGTGTAGCATTTGCTTCATTTGTCTACGCTACAGCTATGGAAAGTAGCACAAAATATTTAGATATTATCGAGTGTGCATTACTTTGGCATCCATAATTAATTTAAATGCTGCACAAACCAAGTTGAAATATCATCCTAAGATATTATCAGAGGTTAGGAAGATCTGTGTACGTATGGCCATGAATACTTTTCAGACATGGTATAAAAAATTTGGGGACTACATTGGTTCCTTGCATTGGCATGTGAAATACATCTCATTCCTGGTACACTCCAGCCCCGGAATAATACTTTTGTTTGTGCCACATTACCATCATCTATTGATGTCAAAGCGGCACTAATTTACAAGATAAAGTTGTCTTTGTAAGTTTGTGCAGCTTTTGCGTCAACAAATAATGGTAATGCGTAGCAAAAGTTGTATAAATCAGGGCCACTGTTTGTTCAACTTGCATTCCACATGTCCACAAACATTGCATGTAGCATGTCACAAAATCTGCTACTGTCACAACAGAGCATTTTACTGTACACAGTCTAATTTGTACTCACCAACAGGGCCACCAATCACCACACCCAGGTGGTCCAGCAGGTCCTGCTCTCGGGCTATCAGGTCAGCCCAGCGATGTTTCAGTTGGTGGTCGTTGCCCTGGCTGTTGAACAGTCTTCTTAGGTGGAACATCACCTTTGTCCACCTGAGTCTCCTAGCCTCAGTGTGATACCCCTGTATCACCTTGCCACCAGCCTCCAACATCAGGGGGAGGAAGTGGCACACCAGCCATATAAAAGCCTCCACCTGCTCCTAACCCATTCTCCCCAGACGTGGCCTTCACAACATCTCCACAATAATAAGGATAGGAAAGGGTAAAGAGGGAAAAACAGGGAAAGGAGGTATGGAAAGGAAACTTAAAGAACCCACAAACAGCCCAACAATACCCCAACTAACAATACCCACTAACACACTCCTAACAGTACAAAGACAAATCTAATCTAAAAAAATGACAAACACACGCTTATACTGATTCACACAGACACTTACAAAAATAATAGATGACAATGGCAATAGAACACAGGAGACAAAAGAACAATATTCACAGACACAACTCTTTACACAGCCACACAGTCTAGAAGAATCTCAGACTGCAAAGTGAAAGTGAAAGTACACCCACTGTACCATTTCTATAAACAGGATATCATGTTACATCACTTCCAGTCTCCAACGCTGTGCGTTTTTATTATAATGCGTGAAATTTTATGATAGTTACGGACTTTGCGTCAATATTTATTTATGCATATGCTTAAAAATTCCCCTGCATTCAAGGATCAATACATTTTAATGGATAACCGATTTCATGGGTGCAGTGTTGGAACACTATGGACCAATCGATGTATTATGGGTGTGAGCGTCATTTTGTAACCCATATGCATCATATTTTGACGCATATGTGTCTCATTTAACCCTTTTGCGTAAAAAAATCTGTCTATAACTGTGTTTGTGTAATTTTTCTTTTTTTAATATACATGAAGGCTATAACTATGCAAAGATAGGATGTTATGACCTGCTGTGTGTGTTCTAGTGTTTAGGCACATGTGGCAGACCACACTACTGCAGACCATAATACTCATATTGTTGTGCCGGATTAGCTCTCTTAACTGATGCAACACCAACACAAACTTTTGGAATAAAATTGGTATTTCCTAGTTTGAGCAGGTGTTGCATCAATAGAGGATAGCAGGGCTATACAACTAAACAAATAAACTCATGGCCTGTGTGTTTATGTCTGTGAAATGGCTATTTCAATTGTTGTTGTGCCTCTGTGTAAACGTCACAAGAAGTGTTTTGCATAATGTGCATGTATAAATGTGTTGTAATTGTGGATAACAATCAGATGCCATTCATTGAGGTGCATTAGTCATGATATGTGTTTTTTATATCTGTTGTGTCTTATGCTGTGTGAACTTCCCTGACTTTGGGGACAAAATATCTCCCATGACAAACTATACACAGGATAAATAGAGGACGGTTGATAATGGCAATGTCAGAAATGTAACCCATCACTTTTAATGAAATGCTGGATACTACTTCATGGTCATTGCATGTACACTACCCATGAGTCAGGCATGTGAACATGCTAGGTAGGTACAGTGTTTGTGACACAGAGTCTCAAATCCAATCCAAAAATGTTTTGGTACACCACAGTTTGAGTCAGGTACATGACCTATGTTTCTCCTGTGACTGTGGAGGACCAGCAGACCATGCTGCATGTGTTCACATATTTCCAGTGGTTCATTGCACAAAGGTGTCCAGTTCAAGTGTGTGGCCATGTGTACCCTGTGTCAATATTGGCCTCCATATTGTCATAGTTACATGCAGGTTGAGTCATGAGTCTGTGGAGCCATTCCCTCAATTAACAGAGTATCTTTCAAAGCAGATTTGACATAAAGCCAAAGATCAACTAACGACACAGATGGTGATAGTCCAGCTATGGCACTGCAGAACTTTAATAAGGTTGACGACAGGGCAACCTTGGTGTGCTCAAAAACTTTATGGATGAGTAATAGGTAACAGGCAGCTTTCATCACAACATGTGTACACAGGGTGGTTTTGAAAACTCCCACTGCAACAGGGAACATCAGGCCATTTGAATACATGTCCCAGAACTGATTACGATGAGTAACATGATTAAAATATACTATCTATTTGAGGATTCATTGTAGACCTGCCACACACAATACCCCATGAGTAAAGAGAGGGCATGGAAAACAACTATGAGACAAATGTAGCCACAGGGAACCTCTATGTTTAACGCAAAGACTGGAGCCAGTCTGGCTAACAGGATGCAGGCTCTGTCAGGAACAAACATGAACAAGGCAAATACACAGTGAGAAGACTATGACTGGCACAAGCAGGAACAACACTGTGGGAACTAAAAACAGTTTGTGCTGTGGTCTGCAACTTTACACAATCCCACAAGGTCTCGTGTACACAAGTGATTTGTACGCCAATGCACAACAAGGAAATTCTGAAAATGGCAGCTTCTAAGCAGTTCCAGGCAGCAGCAAGGGAAGGGCAGAGTCAAATGGCTGGTCTGCATGGTAGTGCTCACATGTGTATGCAGCTTGGGTCTCTCACAAGTCCTGGAGTTGAGAATCAAGTTCAAAGGGGCCAAGTGGACCTTTCACATGGGAAGCAATGGACAGCTGATTACAGGTCTTACAACTACCAGGCAGTGCATTATTTGACCTAAAGTCCATGCAGACTGATGAACTATGACTATGGCATGCCATAGTGAAGTGGGAAGCACACAGGAGTCAGAAAGGGAGTCTGGGTGTGTGTAGCTGAAGATTCTCAGAGTACAGATAGTCCATTTACAGGGCCCCCTAGGGAATGGTGGGGAGAGACTTAAAACATGGCAGTGGCAGGACTTATTACCTGGGATGGACTGCTCAGGGCATGTCTTGTGAGCAATGCTTGTCATACCTGGGGCACTCATGCTATCCATTTTCAGCTTAGATGGACTTCTTGTCACACATGCTCCTTGCAGAAATAGCTGACGTCACACTTACTGTTGTCAAGGGTCTGGTCATACATTCCTGTTACCAATGCAATAGCACATCCACTGCCGCATGTGTGAGACACTTTTTTACCTTATGATTGATGGTGTCTTAGTTGTGTGTCATTTGCTGCAATGGACCATGTTGGCAATATGAATGTGTCTCATAGCTGTGGTCCTCTGATAGTGCCCTTCACATGTAAAATAGGCAGGATATATGTCATTTACACTGTGTGTGATGTTGGCTGTAGATTCATACCCATCAAATGTGATGTGGCTTTTTCATTATCCTAATCTGTATTTCTGCAGTGCTCCATGAGGCTAAACTCTGATTATGATTCCTAAGGATCATGTGATGCATAAAATATTACCCAGAGCATGATTGAGTGATGAAGTGAGGTATTTAATGACATCGGATAACAAAGTGGTGATAGTTAGAAGACGTTTAGTACGATGGGTTGTCTGCAACGCAATCCTGCAGCAGTGTTTGGATATTCCCCCTCATTTTCATGGACAGCATCCTCCTCTTCCTCCTCTTCAGGCATATGTGGGTCTGGTTAATAGAGGGGAATGTTCCTCCTTACACAAATGTTGTGCAGGATGGCACAGGTCAGAATGATCTTGCAGACCATTTCAGGGGAATATAGGAGGCTGCCTCCAGTGATGTCCAGACACCTGAATCTGGACTTCAGGAAGCCAAAAGTCCTCTCAACTATGGTGCGTGTCCTACGATGTGCCTCATTATAGGCACGCTCTGCTGCTGTGCTTGGGTTGGCAAATGGGGTCATGATCCATGGCTGGATCCCGTAACCCTGATGAGCTGAAAGAGAAAATGAGGGTAAATATTTGGTTGTTGGTTGCACCTTGATTATCACTTTGCATGGCAGTTGTTATCTTGTGTCGTCTGTGACTCATCAGTGTTTGTGGTATTGGGTGGGATCCTAGGCTTCTAAGATGTTCTTTCTCCATTGGGTTGTTTAACTATCAAACCTGGTGTTTGGCTGAGTGACCTGATATCAGTGGTATATTTCGAAACTTGCTTGTCAGTGTGTATCTCCCATGCATTATGTAATGTGAAAAAAGTGTCTGTGTGCCTTCACTGGAGGTGACATGATACTTCCACACACATAATCAATTCCACTGTGGTGGTAACACAGTTGCATTATATGGGCTGAACATCCCATCAAATTCGACATATGTAATTGCATGTGAAATGCAACAGTGAGGCCCTATGATTTTGCTAGGTCACAATGTACAACACATCTCCATAAGGTGGCAGCACTGAAGTGTTCACAATTGACAATGCACAATTATCCCATGTGTGACAAGTTCTATGCAAACCTATTTTTGTGCCCTCACTGAGTTGGCTCATGTGCAAACATGCTGGCTAACTTGGTTGTGGATGTGAAGGATTTAGTGTCAGATGGTCCATGTGCCTGTACATCTGTTATGTATATGGGGAATTATCTCAATCAGTATGTGTAGCAGTGTGCACTTTGCATTAGTGTCACATCCACATGTTTGCATAGCACAGTCCACTTCCTTATTGCTAGCGGGCAATGTCACCCCAGGAGTGATGTGAGATGTTGGTACTGCCTCAATGATTCCATGTCACCTTCATTAGAGTCAGCATCATCATGCTATGTGTCTCATGGTGTTTGACCTGCAGCAAAACACATTACACACCCCTTACACAGTACATATTGCTTGGAAGGGTGTGTGATTGAGTGTTATTGATGTGATATTGGAAGATTAATTTTCCAAGTTGTACTGCCAGTTAAGGACATGTCATTGTCACTGTGTGGTTTTAAATTGGTCCCTTGTGGCTCCTTAGTGGCATCTCTTTTATTTGCATCTGTCATTTGTCCATAGGTATGTATCCCATTGGGTCACGATATCAAACATGACTACCAGTGTCACAACCTCAGTGTCTTCTTGGCCACGTGTCAATGTAGTGGTGTATGTGTTGTGTGTCCTACTGGGTTGCTGGGCTATGTGTATATAACTAGGTTTCTGTACTTACCAACAAGTAGGCCATTTCCATATCGTCCATCCTAGAAGTGCTGATTGATGGTGCTGTGGGAGAAGATGAATGAATCATGTACACTCCCAGGATACTTTGCCACAATGTTGGTGATCAATCCCTGGTGATCCACAATGGCCTGCACATTGATGGAGTGTGTGTGCTTCCTGTTGCAGTACAGATGCTCCGTTGCAGCAGGTGGCAAAATCCATACATGTGTGCAGTCAATGGCACCAAGCATGTGCGGGAAGCCATTGATTTGATGGAACCCCTGTTTGGTCTCCTGAGGCTTCTGCTGAGTGTTGGGGAAGCTGATATGGTGGGGTGTGAGGGAGATGATGGCATCAAGTACCTTGGGAAGGAAGGCAGAGAATGAGGGCTGTGAGATCCCAGCAACTAGGGCACCAGTGGTTTGAAAAGAGCCACTTGACAACATATGCAGGACAGCTAGCAGCTTGGTCTCTGGTGGAATGATGTGGGGTGTCTGCAAGCTGGGTGCCAACTGTGTCTCAATGTGGCGCAGCAGCTGCTGTATGGCTTGCCAGTTTAGTCTGTGTCTCTAGATGATGTCATGTTCCCTGAGGCCCTGAAGGGTTGTCCTGGTCCTGAATATCCTCTCCTGCCTTCTGCATTGTCTTTGGGGTCCCTATTGGTGTGGTAGAAGCTGCTTCTGTTGCTTCTGTGCTCTGCGTCTTCGTGCATGCTGGATGAGTAACACCTCCATATCTTCCTTTTTGAGCTCTGATGTTGCTTGTGTGAGTTTTCCTTAAGTACTGGTCGGTTTGCCCCTTTTTAACACCTGCCCTGACCCAGGTGTCAAATATTGGCACAAATCAGGATTTGCGTCATTTTCCAGCTCCGCCTCCCAGCCGTACGCCATTTTTGCACGGTTGGATAAATATGACACACAGGTGTTTAAGTCATTTTTTAGACGGGAACGCCTACCTTGCATCTCATTGACGCAAGGCGGTTTCATGCATCAAGAAAATGATGCACACTGGGATATTTTGACATTAGACGGGTCTAGTATAAATATGGTGTTAGCTTTGTGCCCAATTTGCATCAGAATAAATTACGCTAATACAGCGCAAAGGGAGTATAAATATGGGCCACAGTTTGTTGCAGACAAATCTATGACTTTTGCTTGGTATGTCACTTCACACATCACTAAGTCAAAAACAAATGGAGATGAAGAAAACAAGGGAGAACATTTCTGCAGAAACGTCTCTATCTAAAAAATTGTAGTTTCAGCTTGAAAATGCTGTCACACAGAGAGATAAGTTCACATGAGTATTGTGATAGGTTGATTTCAGTTAACTTGTCCCGAATGTCTAGAGGAATTGTTTGGATTAGCCCAGGCCTTGTGAACACATGAAACAGAGTTTTGAAATTGTTTCCAGAAAATAAATACAAAGCAGGATTTGATCCAGAGAGTACAGATATTGTAAAAATAAATATGTTAGACACATACTATCCTTAGGAAGTGTACACCTTGAAAATATGTGTCTTTATGAAATTCTACAACATTATAGGTATAGAATTAATTTTTCAGAAAACATTGATGAAGGCAAATATAGTGTAGCTGGTTGTGATGGTTGCTAAGTTTGGCATGCAAAGGGTAACTTAATTAACCATAAAAAACGTACTTGTCAAATTGCTGAAAAATGTTTCATAAAAAAACATGTCTGTGAGTCTTTCTTTCAACATAATTTTTAATATTGCATTTTGTCAGCTGAATGATGTTAAAAGAAAGACTCAGACACACACATATATATATATATATATATATATATATATATATATATATATATATATATATATATATATATATATATATATGCAGCACCAACAATGTAGGTGTCATTTGGGGCTGTGCATGGGAGGTCCAAAGCCCTTGTGGGCCCAGCTGGCTCCCCATCCAGCGCCATACTAGTTGCTGGGAGCAGACAGCCAACTTTCTTTCATTGCTGAAAAAGATAATTTTTCTACTTGGCATTTCTTCAGCTATTTAAAACTTGGCCATTTGAAACAGAGTTATTTGGACAATTTGACTGCTATGAAGAACACTTTCAATGCTGTGAAAGACACTATTTAGTGTGCAATGTTCCCAAGCTATATGAAAGTGTTAAATGAAGAAATTTGACAAGAAGAAATAATTGCTACTGCGATTGGAAGGAAAGTTCACAAAACAGCCAAAGTTCTACACCTCTTAGTCAATATCCTCTTGGACAGACAGTAATAGAAAATGAAACTGCCATAGCAATTCAACAAGTAACAGAAGAAAATGTTACATTGGAAGATTTCGTAGACCAACTCAACAATGAGCAGAAAGAAATATATACGGAAGTCAAAGAAAAAGTAGACCACAGATCACTGCATAAAAACAATCAATGTAAGTGTTAACGTTTTATACCATTTCTTTTATATGTCAATGGGGAAGCAGGTCCTGGAAAAATCTTTTTGATACAAACTCTAACAACATATCTACAGAAGACTATAGACTCCATTTTATCATGTGTAGTAACAGGTCCTACTGGATTAGATGCAAACAATATCAAAGGTATTACCTTGCATCGTCTACTAATGCTCCCCTTAGAACACAACAATAAATGTGAATACCAAACTTTATCTGGTGAAGCTTGCCACAAAGTTTCCAGAGTTTTGAAGAAAGTAAAGCCTTTAATTACTGATGAGGTGAGCATGGTCTCAAACTTAATACTTGCCTTACCTTGTATATTGGAGAACAGATATTAAACACTGACTATGATGTGCTTTTTTGAAGAAAGCATGTGATTGTTTTTGGTGATTCACTATAACTTACCCCTGTGAAAGAACAACCAATATTTAAGACTCTATCACATGAAGAATCTCATAGGGGCATATTTAAGAAAAGTGGCTCTGCAGTGCCCCTTACTGCTCCTGTGCCGGCACCATGCGTGCGGTGTATTCAATATACCATGGTGCAGGGCAGGGGCAATACTGTCATCATTTTGGTGCTATGATATACTTTGCAGAGCTAGCGGCAAATATGTTGGCGCTAGTACTGCAGAGTACACAGAGGCCCATCTTAATAAATGGTGTGCCTCTTTTTAATGCCTGCTCTGAGCAGGCATTAAAAAAAGCTGCTAAAAATGGAGCAAGGAAAATGTTTAGATTTGGTTGCGCTATTTTTTCGGCCCCCTAATGGGGTAACCCCCCCTTGCATACACTATGCTTGATTCAGGCATAATGTGTGGGCAAGGGGTTACAAAGTGGTGCAATGCATGCATTGTGCAACTTTGTAAATATGATGCAGCGATTTTTGAAGCCTAATGCCACATAAGAATAAAAAAACCTGATGCTTATGTGGCACTTGAGCTTCTTAAATCTGGGCAGTAGTACTTTAGAAAGCATTGGAAATGTAAATATTTGGTTATATTCTCAATACAAGGAAGTCATTACAAACATGCATCAAGCATCCGATATTGTAGGAATGTAGCCTCTTTCTAGCATGATTACCCCTATTTTTATCCTGTTTCTCAGTGTGTTTGACTGTTTCTCCTGGGATCCTGCTAACCAGGACCCCAGAAGTTATGCTCTCTCCCCCTAAATTTGGTTGTTTGATACTGTTAACAAAGTATTCCACTCGTAATTGGCATACTGGTGCCCCCTTATAAGTCCCTAGTATATGGTACCTAGGGTTTCCAGGGGATCCATATGAGCTGCAGCATTTCTTTTGCCACCCATATGGAGCCCATGCAAAAGCTTCTACAGGACTGCCAATGCAGCCTGTGTGAAATGGTGCATACACCCTTTCACAGCCATTTACACTGCACCAGATCACTTATAAGTCACCCATATACCAGGCCTTCCAACCCTGAAGGCTGGGTGCAGAGTATCTGTGTGTGAGGGCACCCCTGCACTAACAGAGGTACCCCCACATCATCCAGGACAATTTTCCAGGACTTCATGAGTGCGGGGACGCCATTTTATGCGTGCAGTATACATAGGTCTCTACCTATGTACAGCTGCACAATGGTAACTCCGAATATTGCCATGTTTGGTATCAAACATGTTGGAATCTTATCCCAAGGCTTTTGCAAGCATTGGTTTTATGATTCCATGCACTCTGGGGGCTCCTTAGAGGACCCCCAGTACTGCCATTATAGCCTTCTGAGGTTTTCCAGGCAGCCCCAGCTGCTGTCACCTCACAGACAGGTTTCTGCCCTCCTGTTGCTTGAGCAGATGAAGCCCAGGAAGGTAGAACAAACAATTTCCTTTGGGAGAGGGATTTTACACCCTCTCACCTTGGAAATGGGTATGACAAGCATGGGAGGAGTAGCCTCCTTTTGCACCTTCTTTGTCTCTGTGCTGTGGTACTCCTATGCATGCTTCCTGATCTTCTGAGGGCTCTCTGAGTTGCTAAGAGCCCCCTCTGTTTCCCCCTCCTGAGTACAGTCCACCAGGTCCCTCCTGGTCCTGGGCAGCACCATTTTCTGCTAACCGCGAGCTTTGCATGTGCCAAGGCTTGTTGGCAGAATCCTGTGATGTAAACTAGACTGCAATCATCCATCCAGCGTGGGATAACATCTGCACTAACCAGGAACCCGCATTTGTCTTCTTGGGTGCAGCACTGACTGCTCTTCTTCACCTGTGGTTCTTATTTTGCACCTTCATCCGTTTTAGCAGGGGCTCCTGTTCTCCCTGAACTCTTCAGTGCTTCTTGGACTTGGTCCCTTTCTTTCACCGGTCTTCAGGTCCAGGAATCCATTGTTTGGGTCTTGTAGTCTCTTCTGGTTCTTGCATAATCTTCTTTTTTGTGTTCTTGTGTGTTCTAGGAAAGTTGCTGTGATGTACTCCTGCTTTCCTGGGCTCTGGGGTGGGTTCTATTACTTAACCTTGGTGTTTTCTAACACCCCCAGCAACACTCTACACACTAGACTTGCCTAGGTGGGAAACTGACTTTCACATTCCACTATTTTAGTATACGGTTTGTGTTCTCCCTAGGCCCATTTCTAACTATTGTGATTTTCACAATTTGCACAGTTTTCTAACTGTTTTTGTAGCTATTTCTGCATTCTAGTATATATGCTCTGTATATTAGTTACATCCTAAGGGAGTATAGTCTCTAAGGTATTTTTGACATTTATGTCAACAAAATAAAGTACCTTTATTTTTGTAACATTAAGTATTTTCTTTTACTGTGTGTGAGTACTGTGTGATTATAATGGTATTGAATGAGCTTTGCATGTCCTCTAGTTAAGCCTTGGTTGCTCATCCACACTACCCCTAGAGAACCTGACTTCTAGACACTGTCTTCATTTCACTATTAAGGGGTAACTGGACCTGGTATAAGGTGTAAGTACCTTAGGTACCCACTACAAACCAGGCCAGCCTCCTACAGATATGCAATATGGAAGTGATTTGAAGGATATTAGAGTTGGATATTAGAGTTGGAATACTTTCGAAAGAAGGTAAACGTTGTCTGGAAACACGACTTATAAAGAACATATTTCCTTTGAAAAAAGTGCAGCAGAGCTAATGCTTGTATTTATTCAAGAAAAAAGGTACATTTTCTGCCTAATGCACAAATTTTAATGAACAATTACTACAACTAAAGAACGATCAAATAGTAGAGTTGATATCAATTCATAAAATGGAGCACCAAGGAGTAAAAATACTGTTGAATGATAAACTTCAGACAAAACTGGACTATTTGGAAAAATCTCTTTCCAAAGCTGCAGGATTAGAAAACTGCTTGCGTGTTTGCATGAACTGTAGAGTAATTATGCAACATAATTTAAATGTTGAAGAATGATTAGTTAATGGAGCTATTGGAAAACAATGATTTTATTCTGTTTCCAAACAGAAATTAAGTTCAGTATCTAGCAATTAAGGCCCATATTTATACTTTTAAGCACCGCATTTGCATCCTTTTTTGAGGCAAAAGCGGTGTAAACTTGCAAAATACAATTGTATTTTGTAAGTTTGCTCCATTTTTGCATCAAAAAGTGGTGCAAATGCAGCACTAAAAAAGGTTTAATATGGGCCTAATTTGATGATCTTGAAGAGGTAAAACAGATAGCAAGATATGTTGCGCGTTTCTTACTTGTGAAAGACCTGAATGTACATAGAAAGCCGTTTCCAATATTTTTAGCATATGCTGTAACAATACATAAGTCTCAAGGATAGATGCAGCTTCTATTATTATTGGTAGCATTGTATTTTTACAAGGCATGTCTTATTTGTATTGTATTTGTATTTGTATTGGTGCATTTATAGAGCGCATTCCGGCACAAGCATCGAAGCGCTAATCAAACCGAGAGCTAGGGAAAGGCATAAGCTACCAACAGGAATACCTATTGAGCAAAGAGCCAGGTTTTAAGGCTTTTCCTAAAGGTAAAATGAGTTGCCATTTGTCGGAGCGTAAAGGGCAGGGCGTTCCAGAGCCTTGCCGCTTCCACCGTAAAGGCGCAGTCTCCCCACCTAGCCTTGTTACAGCAGGGAACCATGATCATATATTTGAAAGAAGATCTCAGATATCTAGTCGGTTGATAGATTTGTAGAGCAGACTTCAAATAGACACATCCTTCTGACTGTAAGGCTCTATGAGTAAGACAGAGGGGGTCATTACGACCTCGGCGGTCTTTTGAAAAGTCCGCCGAGGCCGTGGTAGACAGAATACCGCCGGCAATGGCGGTATTCCTGTCTCCCTATTATGACATTTCCGCTGGGCCAGCGGACAGTAACAGTGTTACCGTCCGCTGGCCCAGCGGAAATGTCACATCAACATTGCAGCCGGCTCGTAATAGAGCCGGCAGCAATGCTGATGTGCAGCGGGTGCAGTAGCACCCGTTGCGCATTTCACTGCCCGAAATTCGGGCAGTGAAATGCGCGACGGGGCTATGCCTGGGGCCCCTATTTAGTCGCCATTTCCGCTCCTGCCTGCGATAGGTTCTTTGTAAGTCTTTCAAATCCTCTGAGTACCAAGGTACAGACTGAGCACGTCGGGCTTTAGTAATTGCCACAGACTGTGGTGCAATCGCATCAATGGCCCTTTTCAGACCCTGGTCAAAGATCTCAAGATGTGAGCCTCCTACTGACTTCGCCTGATCCCAACCTACTTTCAGTGCCTGTGGAAAATTGGACTTATTAATTTTGTGCCATGGCCTTTTTAGGACAGTGCTTGGAGGCAGTTTCGGAGCAGGGGGTGGCCAAGATAACTTAATGGATAGTAAGAAATGGTCTGACCAATCTACCTCCCTGTTACCATTTCTATTGATCAGTCCCGATCTAATAAAGATCGCATCCAGCATATGGCCCGCCATGTGCGAAGGAGAGATGTCTCCCAGATGCCAATCCAGGCTCTGCATATAGCTGGTAAAATCTACCACGGCTGGGTCGGATAAATCATCTAAGTGTAGGTTAAAATCCCCCAATACCAAGGCATTCTCTGCTAAAAGCAGCGGTTCCAACAGTGAGAGCCAGGCTGCCAAAAAGGCGTTCTTGGGGCCCGGCGGTCTATAAAGAAGAAGGCCTTCAATGGCCAGGCTGTTATGGACTTTAATTTTAAAATAAGAACCTTCACGTATTTGATAGCTGCCATTGAGTTCAGTTAGCGAACAGCTTAAGTGATTTTTAAAAATAATGGCTATCCCCCCCCTTTTTTTCCTTCTTTGTCATGTCTAACAAAAGAGTAGCCTGGGGGTAACGTGATTATAAAGTCTGGGTCACAGTCAGCTCTCGCCCAGTTTTCCGTGATAAAAAGGCAATCAAGGTCAACTGAATCAATCAAATCATCAATTTCAGAGGCATGTTTAATAAGAGAGCGGGCATTAATTAGGCCCCAAGTCATAGTGGGTTTGGAGGACTTCTCATTTGTATCCGGATCTAAAATGATCCTTTCTTCTGAGTGGTGCGAAGGCTTCCACTGACAGTAGTTACAAGAAGCACTCATATTTACCACAAGCTCTAGTTGCCTGCAGCAGTAGTTGGAAGGGACTTTTTGTAACGATAGTAAATCCTGATTGAAGTATGCAATACCGCGCGGGGTGTTAGGGGCATAGTGACCGTCCTCGGCCCCTTCCGGACGCGGACTGGTGCAGACGGGCAGCGGCGCGCCAGCTGCGCGTCCACTTCAGTGGCCGCATAAATAGCCAATGTCTCTCCTGGAAGCTAAGGCGTCAGCCAGCAGCTAGCCCGCTGACCAGAATACTGCCAAGATATCTGCCCGCTCAATGCCGAAAAGGAGGTGGGCTCTAACAGGACCAGACCTCGGAGGAAAGCGGCAGACCACCCAACAGGGAAACTCTGCTGGGGTAAAAAGCTACAAACCCCTGTTTATGTCAAGAAATAAAAGGTAAAATTGAAAGATATTAAAAAATGGCTTTAAATCAATCCGCTAGTCGATATATAAAAAGCACACAGAAATTACCCCAAATGCCTAGGTTAAAATTATACTTCAATAAAAGTGATAACAAAGCAATCCCCTTACTCGATTTGATTCTTCACGTCTGCTTCAGCGGCCACATAAATCGCCAATGTCCCCCCCGGAAGCTAAGGCGTCAGCCGGCAGCTAGCCCACTGACCAGAATACTGCCAAGATGTCTGCCTGCTCAATGCCGTAAAGGAGGTGGGCTCTAACAGGCCCACACCTCGGAGGCAAGCGGCAGACCACGCAACAGAGAAACTCTGCAGAGGTAAAAAGCTACAAACCCCTGTTTATGTCAAGAAATAAAAGGTAAAATTTAAAGATATTAAAAAATGGTTTTAAATCAATCCGCTAGTCGATATATAAAAAGCACACAGAAATTACCCCAAATGCCTAGGTTAAAATTAGACTACAATAAAAGTGATAACAAAGCGATCCCCTTACTCGATTAGAAGCATTGAGTAAGGGGGATACTTATGTAGAATTATCACGCATAAGATGTTTGTCTGGTTTGCATCTAAGGTAAATGCTGATTCCAGTTGTGTATTGGAGTACAACCATTTGAATCAGTGATGTCATTGACCATGTTATAAGTGATGTAATATGTGAGGGCCTAAACAGTGCATTATGGGGGCGCAAGTTATAAGTAGCTCAAGTAACTATAACTAATTAATTTCTATGGTTTTTTAAAGAGTAAATTCAGAACCTAACTATAATGTCCATGTAACCTTTGTTTTTTTCAGTGAGATATATATATACAAATATATTTATATATCTTTATATATTGGAGTAACATATAGTAATGAAAATTACTTTACGTTAAAACAAACATAGACCTTCCCTGAAAAAACCACAGGTAACTATACCTCGCTGCCTAAAGTAACTGTAACTGGTGACCTTGCCATGCACTGCTAATTACCCTAGATATTACAGCACTCATAACAACTTTTGTAACGTCAATAAAAATATCAATATCAATGAAACATTAGCAGTTAAATTATTTAAGAAAAACTGTGCATGGCTGGGACACAAGTTATAGTTACCTTAGGCCGCAAGTTATAGTTACTTGAAATAACTCTAATTATAACTGCTGAATTTCTTTGGTTTTGTGTGAGTAAATTAAGAACCTAACCTTAACGTCCCTGTAAACTTTGTTTTTTTTAAGTGAAAGTATCCCTCTCACACTCTCTCTCTCTCTCTCTATATATATATATATGTATAGAGAGAGAGAGATGGATAGATGGGTAGATGGATAGATGGATGGAGAAATGGATAGATGGATAGATAGATGGATGGTTAGAAAGATAGATAGATAGATAGATAGATAGATAGATAGATAGATAGATAGATAGATAGATAGATAGATAGATAGATAGATAGATAGATAGATAGATAGATAGATAGATAAATAGATAGATAGATTGCTTAATCTTTACCTGTGAAATACTTTCATTTACCTGTAAAACTTTCACCATGCCTATGCCTTTACCATTCATGCTATTAAATTGAAATTCATTGCAAAGTTATGTGTGATAAGGCATATGCATTGTAAAATCCTGTAGGTTAAAGGCATGCATTGTAAGGACACATGCTTTGTAAAGCATGCATGATAATGGCATGCATGGTTCTGTCCTTGTTTCAATTGCTGTTTCTCACCGGAGCAACACATGTTTACAGTTGCACTTTTTTCGATTCTTTGGCCTCACCATGTCTCATGCCTGCTCAATGCCTTCATATGAACCCATGCTTCTGTGTATTACCCCGCTGATTTTGATGGATTTCACACATTCCTGTCTTTTCTAGTGTAGCGTGCTCTGCAGTACAGCAAGTTCTCTGTACGCGTACTGCAGCTCTAGCATGTAATTTAGTTTTGTGGAAGCAACAAGTTCAACCCTGGCTTTTAGCTGTACCTTTCTATGCTTCTGAAATTTACTGCACCCCTACAGCAGTGGGCTACTAGTATATTTGCCACACTGATTCAAATGTGGCTGACATGTGAGCTGGCAGCACTCGCAACCCCAGGAGATCCAGCCACTCACTCTCTTCAGCTGCAGTCTTGCAGCCTTGCCTTCCCTTGCCCGAGGCATCCAAGAGCTCTTACCTGCCTCAAGGTGTCAGAGCTATCCTAGCCACAGCTGTGGGCTACTCTTCCTCCAGACTGTCACATTGCTTACTAGAAGCAGACAAGGGCTGCAATGGCAACATCAGCCTTCTATTTATTCTGGCTACAGACAGATCTTTCAGGCCACAATTATTAGTGATTGTGAACATTTCAGCAGATTTTGTTTTCTGGCCTCAAGTGGTGTTGAGAGATGCAGTCATCTTCTTCCAGGCTCTTTGGCATCTCCTTCTCTGCATATCTTTAACATCTGTTGTGTATGTGTGTCATTCTGAACACCCTTGTCAAGATCCTACACTAGTATGAGAGGTTGTTAGAAAGTGGATTTTTGGTAAGGGTAGGTAAGCACCTACACCTTGCAATAGGCCACAAACCCACACTTGGTAGCTTGGCCCATGAACAGTTAGGTCTAACTTAGGAGACAGGTGTGAAAAGCATTTAATATCAACAAAACAGTAAATAAGTGAAACACAACACAAAATAAAAATCTAACACCAATTTATGAAAATAGGAAATATTTGCATTTTAAAAATGACACCAAAACCACAAAAATCCAATGTAGGGAACCAGAGACATGGATTTCTAAAGGTTAAATCTAAAGATTAAAAGTAAAGCTAGCACTTAGGAGCAAATAGCACACAAAGGGTTAAAAAAAGGTAGCACTGGACAGGGACAAAGTCCAGAGTTCAGGCCACCCACAATGTAACACTGTTACACTTACTTTCAGAAGTGTTTCTTGATTCAGAAAAGTGATCCACAGCACTAGCCAAGGGTTCAGAGGCTCTGGTTTGCCTCTTGGAGTCTGTGACTACAACTTCCACAATGCACCGCTTCAATTTATAGAGCAGCTTTTTATAACAGTCGCTCCAAACTTCTCAAAACATCTGTATCTTCTTCCACAGGTCCTTTCTAGGTCCTCGAAGTGTCCACAAACGTGATCCAGAGTTCCAGAAACTCTGAGTTGCCCCTTGGAAGTTGGGACTACAGTCCCAGAATGCACCTGGTCAGACTTCGCAAATAGCCACTGGACGCTGGTCAGATGGGCTCTTCTGACAGGACTGGATGCAGGGGACTCTGGTCAGCTTCACTGAACCTGAAGCAAGACAAAGTCCTTTTCTTGGTGAAGCCGAAAGTGTGCAGCTGGTGCTGTCCTTGTGAGTGCAGTTCTTCAGGTTCAACAGGGCAGACCTTCTTTTCCAGTAACTTCTTCCAGCACAGATCTGAATTGTGGGGTAACTCTGCTATATTCTTCCTTGCTCCTGGGTGGTGAAGCAAGGGGGTGCTCCTGCTCAGTTGGGTACAGGCTGCCAACCTCTGGGGTGAGCACATCCTGTGAAGTGTGGCAAAAATCAATGCCAGAAAGGAACATTCTCTGAAAATCCAACCTGGAGAAAATTCATCCTTGGAGGTTAGATCTTGCTGAGTCCACCAGCTGGTGTGGCTAAGTCCCCCCAACACACCTCTTCCAGCCCCTTCCTAATCTAATCATTGGGGCTCCTATCTTTCTCTGTGAGCAGGAAATGGGGGAGGTTGAGTGTCTGTCCCAAGTGGCTTTGCCTCCCTTGAAGACCAGTTTGGCTACTCTTCCCCCGTCCTGCTCTGCCATCTGCTACAGCAGTTCTCCTCCCACCAGATGCTTCCTTTGTCTCATACCACTTCACATCTCATTAAGGTAGCTTAGCTTAGGCTGCCAGGGGCTGACCAATCAGGAAAAGGCCCTCCAGGGCCTGAATTTCGTATTTTTCAGAAAGAGTTCCAAAGCTCTTTCCCTGTGCTAGTTATATTAAATTCAGCATTGGCAAGTTTTTGGATTTTTATAACTTTTTATTTTGCACCAAACGTGATATATGTAGTTCATTTCTATTGGAAATAAGACCTTATTATTTAAAAATAAAGTATCCCAATGTTAGCCTATGGAGCCCATTGAGTACAATGGGGAAAACAAACCCTCACCAGGGCTTATAAAATATCTTTTATATAGTCTCTACTTATATTTGTACCGCACCCAACCCTGAGGGCACCTAGGGCACATCTTAGGAGTGACCTATATGCATAAATAAGGTAGTTGGAGACTTTGGAAGTACTTTTAATTCCAAAGTTGAATTTCAGGGTTCATTTTAACTTAAAAGCAACCAGCAAGACAGGGCTGCCTTTACAATGACACCAGGCACCACAGCAGTGTACCCGGGAGGCCCTATCTACCTTGGGGTCCCCAACCCTACATGCCCTACTATATACTAGGGACTTATAGATAGGTTGTCAGAGCCAATTATAGTTAGGCCTAATTTGCATATACATTTTTAAACAGAGCATTGGCTCTGGAACTGGTTGACAGTGCCCAGAGCACAGTCAGAGTCAGTATTAGCTAAAAATTGGGCAAAAAGTGAGGGGGCTTCTGCAATTAGCCTGGTTTTCCCACAGACGTGCTATAAAATGAATGAAATACATATGAGAGAGGGGCTATGAAGAGATGAAGGGCATTGTTGGAGATTGATAGTGAGGGCATATGGGGAGGAGGAGGTCATGGGGGGGTTACCCAAATTTATTGTCACACAGGGTGTCAACACCACTAAAGCATGCCCTGCTGTGCTGCATATTGGAGTGGATGATGCTAACATCCCTCAAAATTATCTCCTTGGTGTTCTCAGCTTTTTGGTGCACTTAGCAGTAAATATATGCACTTATGTTACATTTATGCCCATGTTTCATGTTTGACATCTTAATTTTTGTGTTCTTCGTAATAGAAATGTCTGTGGATATGACTAGGTATCCCTGTGCACTGTAAGGTTATCATTTACAGTGCTTCAAAAGCTAATGCAATAGAATGTATAATAAAGAATGTATAGTAAAATGCACATACTTGCCATTTTTCCCCAACTTTTCTTAGGGGGAAACCCTCACTGTGCTCACTCACTACACACCATATAGAGATTGGTCGGAAAATATTTGCCAGGGCTGCTTTGGGTTCCGAGTCTATCCCACACCCAAGATCCTTTTGTCCCCTCTCTGGAAGGCATACACATCATACCACAGGAGATACTTTAATAGTAAAGTGAGCCTGGATAGTTGCAGAAAGGCACCTTTGGTTTAGGCAAGAAAATACTAACTTTCTAAAGGTAGCAGTTACAGCATAGTAACTTAAAATACACACTATAAGATAACCCACTGTTAGTCTATAGGAGAGATAACCTTGCTACAATGAAAAATGACTTTGGGAGTTTTTCACTGTCAGCACATGAAAAACATAAGTACATATGCCCTGTTAGCCTTTAGGGCCTGCCTTTGAGGTGACATATATGTATTAAAACCGAAGTGTTAGTGCAAGCAAAATGTTTATTTTTTCAGGTCATACTGACAGTTTAAAACTGCAGTGTGGGCTGCAGTGGAAGTCCTGAGACGTGCTTTACAGGGCTAAGTTAGCAGGTGGCACAATGAGTGCTGCAGCCCACTAGTAGCATATAATTTACAGGCCTTGGGTACATGTAGTGCCATATATTAGGGTCTAATAAGTACATTAAACTGACCAATCAGGTGTGCACCAATGTTACCCTATTTTGAATGGTGCGCGCAAGCACTTTGCCACTGATTAGCAGCTTCTAAAATACAACAAAAATAGACTCCGTTCATGGGGTGACCTGCCGACAGGGCCAGGGTCAATAATTGGTGTTGTGCACTGAAAGGTACACACCCTTCTTTAGACTAGAAAGTGTGTATGGAGAATGATACACAATTCTTCAATATTCTTCTGAGCTGCATATAAGCATGTTCAAGGAGGTGGAGATTGAGCACTAACCATCTCAAAGTATGCATCTAGCGTGCATTGGGAGCCAGCAGGCTCCAGGAGGCTGACCTCAAGGGTCTGGTCAGCTGGGAGAGTGATAAACCTCACATATGGAAGAAGAGGGCCTGACACTTAAATGTTTCATGTGTCAAATACAGGATCTTGAAATGGAAAAGTAGTTTGGTCTGCAGCCAACTTAAATGATGGCAGATTGAACTATACTTTTCTAAGTTAAAGGTGACATGGGCAACTTAGTATTGAATAAATCAGGGCGACATTTTCCTAACACCAGTTTAAGCTCACCTAATGCTGGGAAATTCACGTTGCGGTTGAGATGACAGTTATGAAATCATGGTATATTGCTTAAACAAGATTTAGTTTTGTTAAAACAATTATAACAGGGACACAGTAACAATGCCAGAAGGCTTTTCCAAATGGGAGTGGGTATTGCACATACTGTATGCACTGATCATTGAGACAAATGTATTGTGAGTTGATTCTTTACTCCAGGGCATAGTTCGGGCAATAATTTTAATTTGAAATCCATTTCATATAGCGGAGAGAAGAATAGAGAGAGATACTACTGTACGAATTACCTCCTTCTGTCCTACATTTACCTCCCTGTTCTTTGTTGAGTTGTTTTGTATTTTGAATTTGGATTACAGAGTGAATGCATCACATATTCATTATCTGCAAACTGTGCTTCACAATCCACCTTATTATTTTATTTATTTTTTCATTTCTTGTAAAAGTTAGTTAATTTCATTTTTTTTAAACTGTTGTTTGATGGAGGGTAGCCACGTCCATTTATTTTGTTTTTTAAATTAAAATATGTTTTATACCTTTTAAACCTGGTCTGGATTTTGGGATGCACATCAGTAAGTGACAATGAGTGTTCTGACTATGGACGATTTGAGGTAGTGGATGCCTAGGCATATATTTTTTGATTGTCATTGGTGTTGTACTAATTTATTATTATACTGTGGTAATTTACAGTTTGGGGCCTAGTCCGAATTAGGTCATTGAAGACTTTCAGGCATTTTATCAATGGATTTTCACATTTTCACTGCCACTGAGCTCGAGATACTTTAGGGTCATGCGGTTCTCCTTGAATTCATGCCAAATATAAGTTATTATTATTTGCCGGTGCTTGTTGGTGGGCGTGGGGTGAGATCCCCCAGGATGTAGGTCCAAGCTGCTGGTATTTTCCTGTGTTATCTGCTGCCTTTCCCCCCCGTGAGCTTCTCCCCTATACGTGAGCTTGTATGTTTGAGTGTGTGTGTGTGTGAAGTTTGTGTGTATGTGGGCAAATGTGTGTGTAGTTTCTGTGTGTGCGGTCAGAGTGATGCATGAGTATTTTTGGCAACATTTAAGAGTATTTGCATAGGGTCCTTAGGCCCATATTTATACTTTTTTTCGCTGCATTTGCATCATTTTTTACCGCAAAAGCAGCGCAAACTTACTAAATATAATTGTATTTGTAAGTTTGCACCGCTTTTGCGTCAAAAAATAACACAAATGCGGCTCTTAAAAAGTATAAATATGGGCTTAGTGCCTAAGACTTTCTATATTTGAGGCATTGCTGAATGGTATATTAATCAATTTATCATTTTTGTCAGTTTTCATGTTGTTGGGCTTATATTTCTGCAGTCCTTGCCCTGAAGTGTGCATTTGTATGCTGGTGGTGGGGAACAAGAAGAGCTCTGGGGCAGGTAGAAATCTTCACTTTATCTTAAATGCCGTCTCCTTGTTCGCAACTGTGGAACTAGTGTGTATGTTGTGGGGCCATTAGCTCATTGCTCTCCATGCTTTCTTCCTCGCAATGCCATGCTCTTTCTAACAATTTGAGAAATTAGTGCATGTACATGTTTGTTAGTTAGGCAACCATTTTGACTTTATCCTCCATGCCTTCTTCTCCCTCTTTGGTAAGCCATGTGCTCATCCACCATTTTATGAACCAATATATATATATATGTATACATATATACACATGTATATAAACAGATATATATATCTGTATCTCTCTCTCTCTCTCTCTCTATATATATATATGTATATATAAATAAAAAAATAAAAAAATAAAAATATATATATATATAGTACCTACTGGTGGTCACCAGTAGGTAGTTATAGTTAGGACCATGTTTCCATAGGAAAAGTGTTTTTTGACTTGCTCCATCAAGAGGGAGAACCAATTAAAAGGGGGCTAAAAAAGGTTGTGTTTCCCATGTTAATTTCCATAGGATTCTTTAGACAGGTCTACAGGCCGAACCACTGGACGAAATTACACCAAATTTGTCAGAAAGCTAGCTGTCATATGCAGATTACGCTTTCACTTATTTGGAGTAAATCTGTTCAGTAGTTTTTGAGAAATTTAGGGAAATTCGGATGCATGAACAAAGACAAGCTCATGCAGGGAAATGCACAGCTCTGATTGTCTGTCAACACTTCAAACCAAGAAGTGTTGACAACCACCTAGGGACACTCTGACCCCTTGGCACCTGTGGGGGGAAACCCAGAGGGACCCCCCTCTCACAGAGCAAACAAAAACCATATTTTTAAATAATTTTTTTGCCACGAGCTAGCGAGATTCTCAAATTTGCTGCAAAATATTTTTTTTAAAAACAAGCGCGGGCTCCCACTCTTGTTTTTTTTATAAGCTGCCGGGAACACCGGGTCCTGGGGGCATAAAGTGTTTTATTTTTGGTGTGGGGGACCACCTGGCCCCCTCCACAGCTCCAGGGACCACCAGCTTCCCGGAGCCTTCACTTTTTTTTTTATGTGGGGGACCCACAGCCTCCCCCCACCCCCTGGGATTCTATTGTATCATAATGGGGGGACACCGGCATCTCAGCTGCCCTTGGGACCAACACCTCCCCAGAACTGCCTTATTTATAATACGTGGGGGGCACCCACAGGCGCATTGCTAAAACTATGGGTGGGGCCCATGGACACCCCCACACCCGAGGATCACCAGCCCCCAGGCCTTCTAATTAAATTCATGTGGGGGGACCACCACCCCCTGGAGCAGGGCTTTGGATTTTTTTAATTTTTTTTTATTTAAAATAAATAATATGAAAGCCCATAAAGGGTTAGAAAAAAAAAGTTAAAAGAAAAAAAAAACATGATAGCTCATTGTGAAGGTCACAAGAGCTATAGGGGTTCGAGTCCAGTTGGACACATTTCAATTTTTTCTTTTTATAAAAAAAAATATTATATATATATTTTTTTTAATACATTTTTTATTTTAAATTGGAGACAAATAACTCATTCTGACTATATCAGACTTCAAAGCCTTAAAAACTCTATCCCTCTCCCTCTCACTTTCTTTCTCTCCTTCAATCAATTCTCCCACTCATACACCCACTCAGACACTTATGCACCCACTCACAGATCCACTCAGACACTCATGCACCGACTCAGACACTCACATAGCCAGTCACAGACCAACTCAGACCTTCATGCACTCACTCATAGCCCTAGTAAGACTCTCATGTACCAACTCAGACCCACTCAGACAGTTACACACTCACTCACACACCCACTCAGACCGTCACACATCCACTCACACACCCACTGACACCCAGATGCATCCACTCACAGACCCACGCACATACTGACACACCCAATAAATCACTGATGTACACACTTCCACACCCAGACAGACACTCTGACAGCCACCCTTCCCCCAGATACAGGCTCTCACACCTATTTTTACACCCACAGAGGCCATGGCTAACTTCAGCCATGCATGTGCCAAGTGCTGTGCACAACATTGGGTTGGGTGGTTAGGGAGTGGGCAGCAAGGATTGGCTGCAGGCCAGCCCTGGCGAGTAACCTCTACTGCGCACTGGAGAAGGTAGTGCACAGTGCAAGGTTGGGTGCTTATAGGGGGTTGGCTTCAGGGCCAGGCTGCAGGCCAGGCCCTGTGGCGATCCACCACCGTGCATGGCGGTGGTTGGATTGATGTATAGCAATTAAAATTACTATACATTAAAAAAGCCAAAGAAATTCACTGAGAAAAACAAAGGTTACAGGGACGGTATAGTTAGATTCTGAATTTACTCGTACAAAACCATAGAAATTCAGCAGTAATAGTTAGAGTTCTTTCAAGTAACTAAAACTTATGCCCTAAGATAACTATAACTCGCGCCACCACCATGCACAGCTATTTACTCCACATATTATATCGATGTGTGGCCCATAACTGGGCTGCAGTGTGTACTAGGTGGAAAGATGATGTAGGCAGCATCCGGGCGCGGGTGCAGCAGAGCTGCTGTGAGGGGCTGGCTGCACTGGCACCAGCTTTGGTTGCAGGCCTCCATTCCTTTCACTGTCCTCTGCAGTTCAGGAGTAGGGGGCAGTGGGAGGCAGAGAGCCAGGCCACTGGCAATAGGGGCCCGGCAAGTCCTCTTTTCGCTTTCTCCTCTTTGTGAACACATGGGCCGGCATTGGGTAAAGATAGTATTTGTATATGAAGGGGTTCCGTGCTTTTAGAAAAGGAAATGTTCAGTCAGGAAGCGATTGCAAGGCTGGTGCAAGACAGGGGTGTGCTTAGCCCTCCGTATCAAGTTTGTGAAGGAGGGCAGCTGGTGAAAGGAAGTGTGCAGGCACTGCAGGATAAACTTGCACCGATCTTGGATGCGCTAAGCAGAATCGGGCCTCCCGACCCTGCTTAGCGCTTCCGAGATCGGGTGCATAATTAATAATCAGGGTGGGGTGGCACTCTGCTGCACGCGTAACTCCATGGAAAACAAAGTTTTTAACCATCTCCACAGAATTCTGCAGAGTAGAACTCCGTGAGCTCCACCCAGGCCTAATGAGAACACATTGAATTTATCATTTTCTAGCCAGATAAGTGACACTTCAGTTTCATTTTTGGATTTACTGGTTTATGTACCAGATGACAGATTACACACATGGCTCTATAGAAAGCCTACAGTGGGAAATTTTATCCTGCAAACAAGGAGTCAACACCTCTGCATCCTCATCAGGAGTATACCCTATGGTGAGTTGCTGCATATCAAATGTAACTGTTCTGTGCCTGAGCAATATGCACAGTCAGAGGAAAACATACTGACCAGATTGAGGAGGAGATGATATTTACAGAAAGTGTTAGGTTAGGCAGTGGAGATAATACAGGCTTTGGACAGGCAACAGTTGTTGTGACAACATGCCAACAGGAGTAATCAGAAGGATAGTACAGTGATTGGAGGATCCTCTAGAATGACTAAGTGGTTGGTTCTAGTGTACCAGTGGTGCCTCAGGTGACCTATAGAAGGAGAACTTCTTTGAAGGATCTGTTGGTCCACAGTCACTACATGGATACTAAATCTGAGAAATCCAGGGTAACCAGATTCATTCCATGTAGCCGCTGTAAGGCGTGTAGGCACAGTGTGAAGGTCAAAGATTATGAAGTGCCAGGAAGGAAATGGAAGAAGCCCATAACAAAACTGTTTAAATTGTAATTCAAGTTATGTGGTCTATTGTTTGATTTGCCCATGACAGAATAAATACATAGGAAGCATTGTGGATGTGGTGAAGATAAGAGTATTAGAACATATGCGTAAAAAGTAAATAGTAATAGCATAAAAAGTAATGCAAATGCTGCATACCCAGTGGCTAGGTACTTCCAAACTGACCATGGCAGTTACCAAGATCTTGTGAGATATTTTTGCATTGACCAGGTCCCTAGGGATGAGAGGGGAAGTGATAGAGCCTGCAAACCAAGACAACTGGAGTTGTATTAATTTATTGAGCTGCAGGCCAAGACCCCTAACGGACTGAACTGTGAGGAAGAATTGTGGACACACATTGGGTAGACCTTCACAGTGAAAGTAAGGATGAGTCACCATTATAGAATCCCCACAGAATTCATCACATGCCCATCCAGGGCTTATTAATAAGATGATTGGCTTTCTTTGGTAATTGTAGAGCAGGGAGGAACATTTATTCTAGATATTGGTTTAGTTTGGTATTAGTTTATTTTTATTTTTCATTTTTCCAATTTTTGGTAAGTATTGTGGTAATAAATTACATGGCGGCCCAGGTAAATAAGGTACAAACCTTGGTTGGCATCTGCCAATATGAAGGGATGAATGTCAAGTAGTTAGGTTATCATAGTTCCATTAATATATATAATAAGATGTCCGCTATTTATCGAATCAGCTTTACGTGGCTGCAAGGAAGAATGTGCATCTTCTATGTCGTTGCCCTGGTCTGTTGACCAATGAAACTGAATTCAATTTTTATTTAAATACCGCAGTGATATCGATGGAATTGACATTGACAAAGGCCGGGTGATGAAATGCGTCTGTCCAAGTTTGTTCAGTTTGATGGCGATTAAAGAATGAATTCAAGCATTGCTCCATGAGTGTATCACCTCCTTGTTGTGAAACTAACATATTGTGAGTCTGTCCTGACATTCGCTGCACCTCCTGTGTCAGAGGAGCAGCAGCTTCTTCGCAGAGTTTTGGAAACTGAGTACATATTTATATATATTCACTTAAAAAACAAAGGTTACAGGGATTTTATGGTTAGGCCTACATTTTATGTGTACCAAACCATAGAAATTCACCTGTTATAGTTATCGTTAACTCAAGTAACTATAATTTGTACTCTAAGGTAACTATAACTCGTGCCCCAGCCATGCACAGTTATCTGATCAATCATTTTACTGCAGATGTTACAATGACATTATCAATGATGTTATCAAAGAAGTTATGAGCGCTGTAATTTGTGGGGTAATTAGCAGTGCATGGCGAGGGCGCGTGTTATAGTTACCTTAGGGCATGAGTTATAGTTAGTTTACATAACACTAAATATAACAGATACATTTCTATGGTTTGGTATGTTTAAAATGTGAGCCTAACTATAACATCCCTGTAACCTTTGGTTTTTTAAGTGAATTTCAATGTTCTTTTTATTTCTATTTCCTAACAATAATGTCCCTGTAACCTTTGTTTTTTTCAGTGAATTTCTAAATTTTTTGTCATGTAAAGCAATTTTCTTTACTATACATTAATCCAACCACTGCTGCGCATGGCCTTCGGCCATGCACGGCTGCAGTTGGCCACTGAGCCTGGCCTGTGGCCAGGTCCAGCAGGCAATGCCTATAACAACCCAACCCCATGCTGCGCAAGGCCTGCAGCCATGCTCAGCGTGGGTAAGCCACAGGCCAGGCCTTGCGACCAACCCGTATATCTACGCAACCCTGCACTGCCCATGGTCTTCGGACATGCACAGCAGTTGTTGGCCTGGCCCCTTGTACTGAATTTGAATTAAACATTATTGGAAAGTGGATTATTGGAAAGGGCAGGTAACTTAGCAATAGGCCACTAATACCCACTAGGTCCAATTAGGTGTCAATAAATTAACCCCAGCTCCACCCTTTGTAGCTTGGCAATGAGCAACAAGGCTTATTTTAGGAGACAAAGGCCCTCATTATGACATTGGCGGTAACTCCTGTTTACCGCCATGCCGACTGCCGGCAACATACCGGCATTGCGGCGGTTTACCGCTACTCATATTATGACCCACACATAGCAATCCGTCACTATACAGCCACACACACAAGTCTGCCAGCCCAAAACTGGAGGTACCAAAACCCACACCGTTACGCCAACAGAACTACGCCCACAGCATTATGACCCACAAATCATCGCAGCGGACATTTAGCCGCGGTAAACCATTGGCGTTACATACCGCCGCGCTCAAAATACACACACACATACAAAACAACACCACATTGGACTATTTGAATAACACACACCTGACACCCATACACACACCACACCCACACACCACTATAAAACACACACACACACTACCCACAACCGCTTACGACTCAAAACTATTGCCAGCTGAGAGAGACAGACCAACAGCACCCACAGATCCAGAGCCACAAAACACCATCACCCATACACCATCCACGTACCTTCCAGCACACACCCCAACACATCACCCCACACACCCTCACACACACCACTCACACTACACCCATGGCATCACAAAGACACCCCAGGTTCTCAGAGGAGGAACTAAGGGTCATGGTGGAGGAAATCATCAGGGTAGAGCCACAGCTATTCAGATCACAGGTGCAGCAGACATCCATTGCCAGGAAGGTGGAGCTATGGCGGAGGATCGCGGACAGGGTCAATGCCGTGGGACAGCACCCCAGAACAAGGGATGACATCAGGAAGAGGTGGAATGACCTACGGAGGAAGGTGAGTTCCGTGGTAGCAAGACACCAGATAGCAGTACAGAGGACTGGCGGTGGACCTCCACCTCTTCCCCCACAACTAACAACATGGGAGGAGCAGGTCTTGGCAATACTGCATCCTGAGGGCCTGGCAGGAGTGGCAGGAGGACTGGACTCTGGTGAGTCAAATCTTTACTACTTTCACCCCCTACCTGCATTCCATCACATAGCCCCACCCTCACCCTCACTCCCATCACTCCACCACCTCCCACACTCCCCACCATCACAACCCACCCGTCCCACAACCAAGCCCTGCATGCAACACCAATGCATGGACCCTCATCACAGACCTGCATGGACACCCATCACCAAAGCATGCACACTAGAGACAATCACCTAGCCAACCAAATCACCACTCATACAACCCTAAGCTGCCAGGGCAATAACAGCCATAGAGGGCAACACACCATGCACAAGATGGCACACACAGAAACAATAACACTGCATTTACATCCCCACAGGCCTCCCATCCAACGTCACTGGAGAGGAGGTGCCAGCAACATCCAGTCCTCCCACAGAAGAGGCCCACAGTGATGAAAGCAGCTCTGGATGCCTGGATCTGGATGACCAACCTGGCCCATCAGGGACCTCTGGAAAGTCGGCTACCCGGGCACAGTCCCATACCACAACAGAGCCTCCCCCTTTAGGAAACACCACCACAGCACCCACCCAGCAGGCCCATACCACTGTCCCCAGGATATGTCAATCAGCAGTGTGTCCACCACTACAGGGACCCCAGGCCACCCCACAAACACACAACGATCAGGGACCTGGGGTCCGTGGCAGTGGGCACACGGTCTAGGTGACAGAGGCACAGGACAACAGGGAAGCTGGGAGGACTGCTGTGCGACAGGGGGAGGACAGGCCCAGGGAACTGACTCTCCATGAGGCACTCTCCAACATCCTGGGAGCATACCATCATTCCCAGGAGACCATGGGCCAGATACAGGCCAAGTTGCAGGAGACCCAGCGGCTGAAGGAGGAACAGTACCTTGGGATCAGGGAGGACGTGAGGGACATCCACACCACCCTGGTCACCATTGCAGGGGTGATGACAGACATGGCCAACACCATGAGGGAGGCAGTGGCACACCAATGGGCCCCTGACACTAGCCACACTGATGAACAGCCTTCCACCTTCGCTGACGCTAGTGGACAGGAGGCCCCGCCACAGGAACAACAGGCCACCAGCACCCCTCCCCCTGCAGAAGGTGAACCACCACGCAAACGGTCCCTGCGATCCAAGCAGAAGCCAGAGAATATTGCCAAGACTTCCATCAGGAAATAAGACTCTCCTGAATGTCACCCTTGTGTCCCACTATGTCACCCTGTCCACCTTGAACTGCCATTTCTCCACTTCCTATGCCCCCCTGGACAATGCACTTGTGATACAAATAGACTGAAACTTTACCCTGGACTCTCCTTCACCACCACCCCAGCCCATTGCAATACCCCCTCCACGTATTACCACATAAATAAACACCCTTGTAAAAAATACACGTATGGAGTCTGTCAATTGATTGAACTATGTATTTGTTTAACTAGCTGTAAACATTGCAACTCAACTGAACAGTAATGTATACATAGGTATGACCTGTAGTTGGCTGCAGTCAACACACCAGGAGCCAGAGTAGGGCACAGATGTCTGAAAATAGACATGCCAAAGGGTACGGTAAGTGGCCATAGTAGTGGGAAAATCAGCCTGCCAGTGACAATATCCACCACAAAACTGCAATGGAAGGTGAAGTTATAGTGTCTTACCTGTGTGCCACTGGAAGTACTGTCGTATGATTGCTGTTCTGTTGTCCTCATCCTCAGCATCCTCTTTGTCACTGTCCACATTGTCCACTGCTGCCACACTCCCATCTCCAGCCTCATCCTCCTATAGAAAAGGCACCTGGTGTCTCAAGGCAAGGTTGTACAACATACAGCATGCCACGATGATCTGGCAGACCTTCTTGGGTGAGTAGAACAGGGAACCACCTGTTAGATGGAGGCACCGAAACCTGGCCTTCAGGAGGCTGAATGTCCTCTCTATAATCCTTCTTGTTCGCCCATGTGCCTCATTGTAACGTTCCTCTGCCCTTGTCCTGGGAATCCTCACAGGAATCAGTAGCCTTGAGAGGTTGGGGTAACCAGAGTCACCTGCAAATATCGAGGGATACCTGTTAGCCAAACACTAACCGTTGGGCCAACCCCATATCCATACACCAACATATACTGGGTGGGAACCATGGGCTCACCTATTAGCCACACCCGGTGCCTCTGGAGCTGAGCCATCACAAATGGGATGCTGCTATTCCTCGGGATAAAGGCATCATGCACAGCCCAAGGATACTTTACATTGACATGGGAGATGTACTGGTCAGCCAGGCACACTATCTGCACATTCATCGAGTGAAAACTCTTTTGATTTCTGAACACCTGTTAATTTCTCCGGGGGGGCAAATGCAATATGTGTACTATCAATTGCCCCAGTAATGTTGAGGATATGTCCCATTGCATAGAAGTCAGCTTTCACTGTGGCCAGATTCTCCACCTGGGGGAAAACAATGTAGCTGCGCATGTGTCTAATCAGGTCAGTCAACACTCTTGTCAGCACTATTGAGAACATTGGCTGTGACATTCCTGCTGCCAAGCCCACTGTCACTTGGAAAGAACCAGTTGCCAAGAAATGGAGCACAGATAGCACCTGCACAAGAGGGGGGAATCCCAGGTGGGTGACAGATAGCAGATATCAGGTCTGGCTCAAATTGGGCACACAGCTCTTGGATTGTGGCCCTGTCAAGTCTGTAGGTGAGGATAATGTGCCCGTCCTCCATAGTTGCCAAGTCCACCAGGGGTCTGTACACGGGGGGTGTCTCCATCTCCTATTCATCCACAACGGTTGCAATCTATGAAGCAAAACTGGGAGCAGCTGGTCAGTATTCCAAATTTCCAAACTGTACATTGCATTGCATGTTGTGATTGAAACAGTAGGTTGTTGGATAGGCCCACATGGTGCCTATGTGTACTGTGAGGCAGTTAGGTGCCATGGCCTGCCCCCCCCAAAATGGTGTCCGTCTGTCCTGTGTGGATGGACAGGTGGAAATGAGGTAATGCTGCTGACGCTGAGCGCCGTTGTAGGAGGCGGTCGAGTACCGCCGTGCAACTCCACATTGGTTGTCTTTGGGCCCGATGAGTTACAGTGGCCAATGGTGATGTACGCCAGCAGTGATGGTACGCACCGCCGAGGACGTGACCGCCATTTTCTATCTATTCTCTCACTTGCTACCTGACCTTCAACAGGAGAGGACTGGCCATTGCTCGAGTCACTGGGGTAAGGGCCCCTGTCTTCACCGCTACAGAGTTGGAGAGACTGGTGAATGGGGTCCTACCCAAGTACCGAATGCTGTATGGGCCTCCAGACCAATAGGTGAGTACACTGTGAGCACGATGCATGGGGCATGAATGCATGGACTGCTGTGTGTGAGGGCTTCGTGTAAGGGGGGTGGAAGGGTCCTTGGCAGCGTACTGCATGTATGGTGGGCAATGTCTGTGTGTAAGGGGGTGTGAGGGATATGGTGGTCCAATGATTGCAAGGCGCCGGACGGTATGTGTTGGACTTTTTGCTTTACGCAGGGTCATCCCCAGTCTTTTTGCCTCCTTCCTCCTGGTTTTTCTGACCTCTCGCTAATGGCTCTAGGACTCTGAGCACTTTATCACTGCTGACCAGTGCTAAAGTGCAGGTGCTCTCCCATCTAAAGTTGGTATGATTGGCTTATACCTAATTGGCATATTTAATTTACCTATAAGTCCCTTGTACAGTGGTATCTCTATACCCAGGGCCTGTAAATTAAATACTACTAGTGAGCCTGCAGCGCTGCGTGCGCCACCCACTGAAGTAGACTTTCAAACCTGTCTCAGGCCTGCTAGCGCAGGGCCTGTGTGCGCAGTTTTCTGCCACAGGGATCTGGCATCTAAACCTACTTGCCAGGCCCAGAACTCCCCTTTTACTACATGTAAGTCACCCCTAAGGTACGCCCTAGCTAGCCCTATGGGCAGGATGCCATGTATGTAGAAAGGCAGGACATGTGCCATATTACATGACCTGTCCTGGTAGTGACAAACAGACTAGCTTGGGCCCATATTTATACTTTTTGACGCAAAACTGCGCTAACGCAGTTTTGCGTCAAAAAAATTAGCGCCGGCTAACGCCATTCTGAAGCGCCATGTGGGCGCCGTATTTATTGAATGACGTTAGCCGGCTATAGCCGCCGGCGCCGTCTGGTGTGCGTTAAAAAAACGACGTACACCAGGCAGCGCCGGCGTAGGGGAAAATGGAGCTTGGGCGTCAAGAAATGGGGCAAGTCAGGTTGAGGCAATTTTTGCGCCTCAACCCGATTTGCGCCAATTTTTTTTCACTCCCAAACCCCATAGAAATGACTCCTGTCTTAGCAAAGACAGGAGTCATGCCCCCTTGCCCAATGGCGATGCCCAGGGGACTTCTGTCCCCTGGGCATGGTCATTGGGCATAGTGGCATGTAGGGGGGCACAAATCAGGCCCCCATATGCCACAAAAAAAAAAAAATACTTACCTGAACTTACCTTAATGTCCCTGGGATGGGTCCCTCCAGCCTTGGGTGTCCTCCTGGGGTGGGCAAGGGTGACAGGGGTTGTCCCTGGGGGCATGGGAGGGCACCTCTGGGCTCCTTCAGAGCCCACAGGTCCCTTAACGCCTGCATTTTTCAGGCGCTAAAAAACGGCGCAAAAGCGGCCGTACGTCATTTTTTTTGACCCGCCCACTCCCGGGTGTGATTTTTGCCCGGGAGTATAAATCCGACGCACATGCCTCAGAGTCGATTTTTTAGACGGGAACGCCTACCTTGCATCTCATTAACGCAAAGTAGGTGTCCACGCTAAAAAATGACGCTAACTCCATGGACTTTGGCGCTAGACGCGTCTAATGCCAAAGTATAAATATGAAGTTAGTTTTGCGTCTAAATTGCGTCAAAAAAAACGACGCAATTCCGGCGCAAACGGAGTATAAATATGCCCCTTGGTGTCTCACTGCTGTGAGTGCTGCCTTTTCATAGGATTGCATTAGAAATGCCCTGCCTTATGTGTAAAGGGTATTGTCTGATTTATGAGGGGTAGCGTAGGCGTGTTTGGTATGGTTGTGATGGTGATAATAAATACTGCTTACTGGTGTGGGTGTATTTTTTTATTACTATCACAGAAATGCCACTTCTAGAAAGTGCGCATTTATCTGTGCTTTTGACTCTGGTGTTTTGCAGCTTGACTCCAATCCACGTCTGGGCAGAGTGACAGTTGGGGCTTTGTGCATACTTTTCAGACAGCCTGTACACAGGGAGGGTGAAGGTGTCACAGAGGTGCATCTGCATACTGAACAGTCTTCCTGGGCTGAGAGAAGGGAGAGGCGGGGCACACCTACAGTTGTAAAGGCTGCGCCTTGCCCTCACACAATAGGGTCGTTAACCCCCCACTGATGTTTGGAGCCTGTGCTAAAAGGAGAGAGGGGGCACTCCCAGAACCAGTTGTAACTGGCTGGAACCTCCTCTCCCTACCACTGTAAAACACTGTAAGAACTGACTATAAGTACAGGGGAATTTTCCCCACAATTTGGAGACATTTTGAACTTACCTGGAACTGGACACAGACTACTGGAAGGACTCACCAGGAACCGCCATGGACTGCTGCTGCTGTGCTGACCTGTGACCTGCCTGGTCACTGAGAAGGACTTGCCACTAGCCTACACCCTCTTTGCGCTTGCCTGTTGTTGGGCCCCCCTCCATCTGTGGGCCTTTTCTGGTAATTTTGTTCCCCAGGGGCAGGGTGCTGTGGCCCCTGACCCCTGCATCCACCCAGAAGCACGAGGGGTGCTTTACTTTTTTTCTTGGCTGAAATTAAGCGCTTTGGAAAGCGCTCTGGGGGGGATTTTGTGAGCACTTGGAAGTGATTTCCCCCTTGCTGGTGTGCTACAAGAAGTGTTAACTTTTGTTGTATGGCCAAGGAAATCACCGCCACAGCCGGGCCGAAGTGGATGGCTCGGGTGCTTGTTAGAATGCACCTCGCGCTGCCCAGGAACTCCACCGCCGCAGCCGGGTCTTTCATTCATTCCAGTGCGTCGGAGCGCGCTGTCTACTAATCGCTGGGGCACTTCAGGAGATGGAGAGGAGCTGGCGCGCACCTCTCAATGCCCCTGGGGGATCCGACGTCTAGGTAGTACCCCCGGGGCACCCGTGGCTCTCCTGTTGTCAAGACCTCAACGGAGGCCCCCTTCGGTTCGCCCATGCTTGAGGTTGGGCGTTGCCTGGCCCCCACCCCGAGGACAGGGTGTGGGGAGACTGAGGCAGGTCCCCAGCTAAATTACGGGTCCCCGGAGGGGCCCGTTTTCAGAAAGGAGTGGGTGCCTACCGCCCCTTTCCCTCCAGGAGCACTGTGTGGCCCCTGTGGTGAGCGCAGAAGCGCCAGGGGCCCCTTCATGCTATCTTAGGCACGGGAGGTGTCTTTATCATCCACCAGGTATTTCTAAGTGACAATATATATACCACAAGTTCTTACTAGAGACTTTATTGCATTATATATTGCCTACCTGTTCTATGATGTTTTTATACATGTGTGCAAATGTTCCTTTTATGGGCATGACTTGCAAATATGTTTCCCTAACTTGCCATAGGTTTTCTAATTTTCCCACTATGGGCGTTTTATGATATTCTTATGACAAGTGTTCTAATGTGATAATGTGTTTCCTGACTACTGCTTATGTTGCAGAATACTGAGTAACCTGTGTGTTATGTGTGACTACTGCTAATTTGCAGAGTAACTAATGTGTAGCGTTCTGACAACTGCTAAGGTAGCAGGATAGTACTGATATGTGATGTTTGGTCTGATAATTGCGTTGTGTACAATACAGTACATTTTCATATAATCTGGTGTT
Organism: Pleurodeles waltl; assembly: GCF_031143425.1. Taxonomy (NCBI): domain Eukaryota; kingdom Metazoa; phylum Chordata; class Amphibia; order Caudata; family Salamandridae; genus Pleurodeles; species Pleurodeles waltl. The sequence goes on from NC_090436.1 coordinate 848,246,580, forward strand.
GTGTTTCCTTTGTGGTGGGGATATTGCGTCACATGTGTTGTGTGTGTTGTGCAAACGCTTTACACATTGCCTCCGGGTTAAGCCTGACTGCTCGTGCTAAGCTACCAAGGGGGTGAGCAGGGGTTATCTTGGACGTGTAACTCCCTTGCCCTGACTAGAGTGGGTAAGTTCTGCCTGGCTGAGGTGCATACCCTAGCCAACCTGAAACCCCATTTCTAACAGTATGGCTGATACCTTTTTCTATGTTTATTTGTCTGCAGGTCAGCGCTCATCAGGAAAAGGGTATATGGCGTGCCATCACCAAGGATGTGTGGACCCTGGGGGTCTACAGCAGGCGGAGCACTTACTGTCGCAAATGGTGGGAGGACCTGAGACGCCTGGCACGGAAGACGGCGGAGGCCCAGCTGGAGATGGCCTCCAAACAAGGAAGGGGTGCCCGTCTAACCCTGATCCCCCTGATGGCCCTAAATGGGCGCTTGAGGGCATCACAGCAGGCAAAAGGGGGTGAGTACAGTTTCCAAATATACAACTTGTGCGTGGTAGGGTGATCTCCATGTGGGAATGTGGACCTGTGGGTGCCCCGAGGCCAGGCCGGACATTGCATCCCATGTTGGGTAGTGTTCTGATGTAAAATTCCTCCAACCAAGCTAGTAGGCATCCATTACTGGGCAGGGGTCTGTGGGTCTCAGGTATGCTGCTTTTGGCCTTAGGTATTCCTGTCCTAGGGCTGGTGACTAGCATTGTGACTGGTAGTGCATTGCATAGTGTGTAGGCCTGTTCCCTGTGTGAGTGTGCTGTGTACCCCAACCGTGGTGTTGGTGCAGCCATTGACCAAGTGTATCCTTTGTCTCTGCCCCTTTTTGTTTTGTCACCCTGTCCTTGTGTGCATTAGCATCATCTGGCGGAGGAGCAGAGGCTCTGTTGACAGAGGAAGCTGCATCCCATATGGCCTAGGAGGCCAAATCCACCGACGGTGAGGGCACCAGCGTGAAGGAGGGCAAGGGGAGCACCACGGCGGAGACAGGAGGGGACAGTTCGGACAGTGATGGAAGCTCCCTGGTGGTGGTGGGCACCTCTGAGGCCACCCCAACTACAGGTACAGCCGCCACCCCGTACCAGCACTGCCCTCCCAGCAGCCCCTCAGTGAGTTTCCCATGCCCGCTCACCCAGGAGGTTGGGTATCTCCTTCGCCCCAGGCACCTGAGGCCCTGCCCCAGTTAGCCTTGCTCACCTGAGTGAGGAGGCTATTGACCTCCTGCGATCCACCTCTGTTGGGCAGTCAGCCTTAGTGAATGCCATCCAGGGGCGGGCAGGTCATTTGGAACAAACTAATGCATTCCTGGATGGCATTCACTCTGACATGGTGGCCCAACATAGATCAATCCAGGTTCTGGCCTCCTCCCTGATGGCAGCAATTGTCCCTGTCTCTAGCCTCCCCCCTTCAACTTCCTCTACCCATTCCCATTCCCCTGAACCCCAACCTATCCCAAGCACACATTCAGACCAGCATGCACCCAAGACAACACACATGAGGGCAGGAGCCTCGCCCACCACTGTCAGCACCGCCAGCAGCCCCACAACTGCCACCACTGAGTAGCCGTTACCGCCGGCGGGCAGTGTGTAGTCCTGCCTCTATGGACTGTAGTGCGTCCTGGCCCCTGCAAATCCTGTGGGTGTGACACCCAGGTGAGAGACTGTGACCTTGCGCCCCCCATGTGCTGCATCACAGGGCACAAAGCCCACTCCAGAACCAGTGGAAGATGCCATCCACTCACCCCCTCCTTGCCAGGATGAAGCACACTGGGCACATAGCCCCCTCCAGAACCAGTGGAAGAAGCCATCCACTCACCCCCTCCTTTCCAGGATGAAGCACACTGGGCACAAAGCCCCCTCCGGAACCAGTGGAGAAGCCATCCACTAGAGAGTCTGTGGCTTCCACTCCCCAGGACCAAGATGTGGGCAGACCACCCACTAGAGAGACTGTGGCTTTGCCGTCCCCAGGACCAGGCAGTGGGCAGACCACCCACCAGAGAGACTGTGACTTTTCACTCCCCAGGACCAAGATGTGGGCAGACCACCCACTAGAGAAACTGTGACTTTGCACTCCCCAGGACCAGGCAGTGGGCAGACCACCCCCTAGAGAGACTGTGGATTTGCACTCCCCAGGACCAAGCAGTGGGCAGACCACCCACTAGAGAGACTGTGGCTTTGCACTCCCCAGGACAGTGTGATGGGCATCTTGCCACCTCCACGACCAGTGGTGTTGTTTCATCTTCCGGCTGAGGTGCCCCCCGTTGCCCGTCCCCCTGAGGTGCCTGTGTATTTTCGACCTGATGCCCCTGCATTGTTGCCTCCGTGTTGTTGTAGGAGTCAAGTGAGGCCTTGGCCTATGTGATGTGGCCCTGTGGCCCACGGACATTGTGGACTGGGCTATGTCCCTCCATTTGTATATAAGTATATACTGTGATTTTTAAACAAATTTTCTAGCATCTTATCTTATTACACTCACTTTAATCAATTTCTTTTGTCCGTGCATAATTCCTGAGGGGTACGGGATGTTGTAATGTTACTGCATCTGTTTGTGTGTATGGTGTTGGGGTGGGGGTGTTACGTGTGTGTGTCACTCTCTTTTTCCTCCCCCCTCCCTTGTGTGCTAGGCGGCAGTACTCACCGTGGTCATCTTCGCCGGCATTGGTATTCATGGTGAAGAAGGAAATAGATGAGCATGAGAACACCTGCAACTCAGGCTCCATGGCGGCGTGGTTCTTCCTTGAGTCTCCAGGGGTGAGTCGTTTCCCTTCTGTGCACTGTTACCGCTGTTCTTTTGATGTCGTTGGTACCACCCCGGAAAAGGTGGCGGATAGGCCTGTTGTAATACACTGGGTGGTACATTGTCTTCCGCCTGGCTGTTGGCGGTTACCGCCGCAGTGCTTGTTGCTACCACTGTGGCGGTCAGTGTGTTAAAGTGGCTGCCTGTGTGAGCGGTGTCCGCTGTGCTTATAATTCCATTTTTGTTACCGCTGGCCTGTTGGCGATATTACCGACGCTTTATCACCGACCGCCAGGGTTGTAATGAGGGCCAAAGTGTGTAAAGCATTCAAATATCACACAAAGGTAATAAAATAAAACACAGGAAAAATCCAAAACTGATTTATAAAAATAGTAAATACTTTTATCATTAATTTGACACCAAAACAAATCAAATCAGATAAGGAGAACTGAAGAGCTGAATTTTTAAAGAATTTATGTTTCTTTCCACATGGAAAATAAAAGCGCCACTCAGGGTATCTGGTCGCACCTTGACTGGGGCAAAGTCAAAGTTTAAGGCCGACCTCGAAGGAACCTTGCTCGGCTACAGCAAGCAGGAGGCCTCAGTCAAAGGTTTATCTTCGGTCTTAAGGGCTGATTTAAGGAAAGTGAATGGTATTGGGGTGACAATTCCATGATCCTAGACATGTTACATGGCCATGTTCGGAGTTACCATTGTGAAGCTACACATAGGTATTGACCTATATGTAGTTCACACATGTAATGGTGTCCCCGCACTCACAAAGTCCGGGGAAATTGCTCTGAACAATGTGGGGGCACCTTGGCTAGTGCCAGGGTGCTCTCACACTTAGTAACTTTGCACCTAACCTTCACTAAGTGAAGGTTAGACTCATGGGTGACTTATAAGTTACTTAAGTGCAGTGTAAAATGTCTGTGAAATAATGTGGATGTTATTTCACTCAGGCTGCAGTGGCAGTCCTGTGTAAGAATTGTCTGAGCTCCCTATGGGTGGCAACAAAAATGCTGCAGCCCATAGGGATTTCCTGGAACCCCAATACCCTAGGTACCTAGGTACCAAAAACTAGGGAATTATAAGGGTGTTCCAGTGTGCCAATCAGAATTGGTAAAATTAGTCACTAGCCTGCAGTGAAAATGTTAAAAGCAGAGAGAGCATAAACACTGCGGTTCTGGTTAGCAGAGCCTCAGTGATACAGTTAGGCACCACACAGGAGAACACATACAGGGCACACTTTATGAGCACTGGGGTCCTGGCTAGCAGGATCCCAGTAGCACAGACAAAAACAACATACAGATAAGTAAAAATGGGGGTAACATGCCAGGCAAGATGGTACTTTCCTACATTCTATCATTGCTCCTTGTAGGGATATGAAGTGTTGGTGCAGCTCTGCCATATATATCCTTGCTCCTGGGGTGGAAAGCGGGGGGCAAATGTCCACCTTCTTGGATGACTACTTCCTGGAAAGTGTGGCAAATATCAATCCCAGGGAGCAACATTCTTTAAAATTGAAAATGGCAGAATCTGAATTTTGTAGGTTAAGGTCTGGCTGAGTCCACCTACTGGTGTGGCTAAGTTCATGTAACGCAACCCTCTCCAGGCCACTTCTAATCTTATCAGGAGGGCACCTGGTTGTCTGAGTTTGCAGGAATTGAGGGAGGTCCTGAGCTGCTCCAAATGTCCTTCCCTCCTTTGAAGACCAGTTTGGCTGGCTATTTCACCATCTGCTGAGGCAGATCTCATCCCTCAGGCTGTGCCTTTAAGTTCAGCCTAGGCCAATTCATACCTCATTAAGGCAGCCTGGCTGAAGGGACTACAGAGCTGAAGTTGCAACTTTCAGGTAGAGTTCTAAAACTCTTTCCCTGAAGTAGTTATATTAACTTCAACAAGTGCAAGCTGTTGGATTTGTTATAACAATAAGTTTGATCACAAAGGACAAATTTAGCTCCTTTTGGGACTTTATTATTTAAAATAGAGCCCCCTATTATAAGCTATGGAGCCCATTCATTACAGTGAGGTAAAAATAAATTTGGCTATTTTTCCTCACCAGGGATTTTAAAACACTTTTGATAAGGTCCCTGCTTATAGTTATACAACACCCAGCCCTAGGTGCACGTAGGGCACACCTTATGGGGACATATATGTAAAAATAATGTTGTTCAAAACTTTGGAAGTACTTTTAATTCCAAAGTCGAATTTGCATGTAACTTTAGTTTAAAAGCAGCCAGCAAGGCAGTCCTGCCTTTCAAACGACACCGGGCACCTCAGCAGTACACCTATGGGTGCACTACTTCTGCTGGAGTCATTAAACCTACCTGCCCTACCATATACTAGGGACGTATATGTCGGTTGTATACTGCCAGTTATAATTAGCCTAATTTGCATATCCACTTTACACAGAGCACTGCCCCTGGGACTGGTTAGCAGTACCCACGGCACAGCCAAGAGTCAGTAACCACCAGTGTCTGTCCAAAATGTTTAATGCTGACCAGGGCAAAAAGGTGGATTTTCCTACACTTCCCCCCAGAAAAAAGTTGATGGGTACTACCCTACACCCTGGTAGTCCTCATCAGCTAAGTGGAAAAACCAGGAAAGGCCGTCTGAGTAGGTATGACCACTCCCAGGTCAATGTTGTACTGTGAAACCCATTCTGTGCAGGGAAATGAACCACCTTAATTGTTTTGGTTTCTCCCCCCTCATTTGCATCTGAGAGTTCTGTGGTCAGTTTGAATTCAGAAGTGAGTGCAAAACAGGTATGGCCTCAATGTCTTCAGGGACCATACCACAGCAAAGGCCTCCCTTTCAATGGTAATCCATTTTCTTTCTCTGGGAAGTATTTGCCTACTGACGAAGGCAACCGACTGATCCTGGCCCTCTTCATTGACTTGTGCTAGCACTGCCCCAATCCCATCTTCTGAAGCATCTGTTTGCATTATAAACTCCTTGCTGTAGTCAGGGGCAAGTGGAACTGGTACTAAACACATAATGTTTCAGGGTGTCAAATGCTTTCTGACACTCTGGAGTCCAAATGACCTTCTTGGGCTGCTTCTTTGAGGTGAGTTCTGTCAGAGGAGCCACATTTGTCTGATAATTCTGAATAAACCTACTGTAATGCCCAGTCAGTCCAAGAAAGACCCTGACCTAAGTCTGGTTTTAGGAGCCTTCCCATCCAGGATAGTCTGGATCTTGGGCTGGAGAGGTTTACCTGGCCTCCACCAACAAGGTGGCCTAGGTACACCACTGAACTTTTCCCTATCTGGCACTTACTTGCCTTGATAGTCAGGCCTGCCTGGAGCAGGATGTGAAGTACTTCCTTCAGGTGGGCCAGGTGATCATCCCAGGTGGAACTGACTACAAGGATATCATCCAGATAGACTGCACTGAAAGATTCCAACCCAGACAACCGTTGGAAAGTGCCAGGGGCATTTTTCAGACAAAGAGTATCACCTTAAAATGACAGTGACCCTCTGGGCTAGAAAATGCTGCCTTCTCCTTAGCTCCCGGGCTTAAGGCAATCTGCCAGTATCCTGAGGTCAGATCAAATGTACTCAGGAACGTAGCACCATCCCAATCTATCAATGATCTCATCAGCTCTAAGTATGGGGTGAGCATCAGTCTTGGTGACTGCATTGAGACCTCTGTAGTCTACACAAAATATTAGCTCTTTTTCCCACCTTGAGGATTAGGTTTGGGTACCAGTACCACTGGACTGGCCTAAGGACTATCAGAGGGCTCAATTACTTTTACCTCCATTATCTTAGCTAACTCAACTTTGATGCTGGCCTTGACCTTATCTGACAACCTGTACAACTTATTTTTGACAGGTAAGCTGTCACCAGTGTCAATATCGTGGACATACCATTTGGTGAGTCCCGGGGTCGAACAGAACAGGCCAGCAAACTGCTTCAAAACTTGTCTGCAGTCTTTCTGCTGCTGAGCTGTCAACATGGGAGAGGGTACTCTTCCCTCCACTGACCCATTTTGTGCATTGTTGGATAGGAGGTCTGGCAGAGGTTCAATCTCCTCCTTTTTTCCCTCACCAGTGACCATAAGCATGGTCATGTCTACCCTGTCCAGTTTGAGTTTTAGTCTGTTCCTGGGGTGCCAAAGTCCACCAGGTACATGACCTCATAATTATTTTCCTAAATTGGATAGGGCCATTGTCCATTTGCCCTGAAGTGCCCTAGGAGCTAAGGTCTCCAAAACACCCACCGGCTCACCTGGGTGATACTCAGGCATTGTAGTCTTCTTGTCATCATGTCTTCATGAGCTCTTGGCTGGCCTCCAGGTGGCTGCTTGCCTTCTTCATGTACTCAGCCATGCATGAACTCAGGCCCAGTACATAATCAAGCACTTTCTGCTTGGACTCTTTGAGAGACTTCTCCCACGATTCTCTCACCAAACACAATGGGCCTCTTACAGGGTAACTAAAAGGGGCTGAATCCAACTCCCTTTTGTGGTACCTCCGTGTATGCGAACAGCGGGCAGGGAGGAGAATATCCCATCTCCTCCTGAGTTTGTCAGACAAACCCATTATCATGCCCTTCAAAGTCTTGTTAAACCTCTCTATCATACCATTGGTCTGGAGATGATAGGGGGTGGTGAACTTATAGGTAACACCACACTCATCCCACATTTCTTTCAGATAGGCAGAAATACAATTTGTGCCCCTATCTGAGACCACTTCCTTTAGGAATCCTATTGTGGTGAACACACCAATCAGGGCCCTAGCCACTGTAGAGCAGTGATTGTTCTGAGGGGTAGTGCCTCTGGATACCTGGTGGCATGGTCCACAACCACCAAAATGTACCTGTTACCAGAGGCAGTTGGTGGGTCTAGGGGACCAACAATGTTAATCACCACCCTTTCAAAGGGAGTCCCAACCACTGGTAGGGGTATCAAGGGCACCTTTGGATTGCCCTCTGTCTTGATACTGGCCTGACAGGTGACCCAGGAGCTGCAAAACTCCTCAACTTTTTCTGACATATAGGGACAGTAAAAATGATTGACCAGTCTGTTCCAGGTCTTGGTCTGCCCTAAATGTCCTGCTAGGGGAATATCATGTGTTAGAGTTAGGAGGAATTTTCTATACTTCTGATGGATCACTACTCTCCTTGTTTCCCCTGGTTTGGGGTCCCTTGCCTCAGTGCAAAGAGCTCCATCCTTCCATTAAACCTTGTGAGACCCACTAATATCCCCTTGTACTTGCCTGAAGGCAGTCTGCCGCACGCCTTCAAGAGTGGGACACTCTCTTTGTCCCTGGCACAATTCTTCTCAAGTGGGCCCACCTGCCCCTTACAATTCTACCAAGTCAGGCAGAGCTTGCAGGGGAGGAGTCCCTCCCTCAGAGGCCAGATCCTCCCAACAGGATTGGATTCCTCCTGAACTTCTGTATTTGGAGGGACTGGCACCCCAGACCCAGTGCCCTTTCTCTTCTTCTTGAAGGCTTGGCCCATTTGTCCGGGGTCCAAGTGTCCAGCACTTCCCTGTTGTGCTGCCTTTGTCCTGTTCACAGCACACCTCCATTCAGGGAGGTCCAGCATCTGTGCATGGACCCTACTTTTTACCCTTGACCACTCAGATGCTTCCAGATCATTTCCCAGCAGACACTCTACTGGGAGGGCAGGAGCTACAACTACCTTTTTAGGGCCAGTCTCACCATTGCCATGGGATGGAGTTTGTTTCTACTGTCTGCATATCTTACCTGTGGAATACACCAACTAAGACCTGCCCTGGAGAAACCCTTTTTTCAGCGACCATAGTGACACTGGCTCCTGTGCCTCTCAGAGCCTCCACCTCAGTCCCATTACTCTCTATCCTGGGAGGTAAGGTGGCCCTGGCTGCAATGTCCACCCCTTCCACAGACACTAAAGTGGCCTCTGTGTACCCTGACCCCATCCCTCGGCCAACTTCCACCCCCATACCTACACTAGCAATCCCATGGGAATGCCCACCAGTGGGGGACCTCTTGAAGCAGACAGCATCCCTCTTTTTGTGTCCAGGCTGAGGACACTCAAAACACTTACCAGCCTTAGCAAGTTCCTGAAACTCTCCTGCCTTAACAGGCTCATAATGCTTCCACGGTACCCCTTCCCCTTAGAAGTGGCATGGCTCAGGGCTCCCCCACCCTGAGAAGGTTTTGGGGACACTTGTGAGGGCTCCTTGGACTTCTTATCATTCTTCCCTTGCTTCTTCCCCTGAGAAGAACCTTGTACTTCACTTTTCTGATCACGTGGTTTCTGGTTAACTTTGGTTTTCAACTAGTCATCAGTAGCCTCTCCCAGCTCTCTGGGAATGGTCAACTTAGAATTAGCTAGATACTGGTGCAACTTCTGTTGGGCAAAATCAGTTAAAATGTGCTCCCTCATAATCAAATTGTACAGCTCCTAAAATGCAGATACCTTGTTGCCCTTTATCCAACCCTCTAGCGCCTTTAGTGAGATGAACCTAGGACTGTGTAGCTGTCTTCTGGGTGTCCCTGAACTTGAGCCTCTACTGCTCTGGGGTCAGACCAAATGTCTTGGTTAAATACCTCTTCATACTGGGATAGAATCTGTTTCCTCCCCACTTAGGGTCAGGAGCCTATCTATCTCATATATTGGGACCAACTCCCATATGAGTGAACCCCTGTATTGAGGCTTAACCCTTCTCATCTAGAGAGTGTTTTGAAAGCTCTCCAGTCATTTGTCTTTGTAATCCCCTCTACATAGGCAGGAACAAGCCCTTGGGCAGTCTGGGACATAGACTCCCACCCATGGACATCACAACTTCTCTGTCGCTGCCACCTCTTTTATCTTCCCTTGCCCATTTTGTCTTCTCTAGGGCCAGCTTCTCTGCCTCCAAAGCTATGTAGGCCAGCTGGGCTTCCACTTCTCTCTCTCTGAGGGACAGGTTCTCTCCTTCTGAAGGGATCCCTTTCCCTTAACTAGCTTTGGGTACGGTACTGGTGACTGTGTGTAGTGAGGACCAGTCTTCCTCATCCTCACTAAGGTTCAAATGCCCTTCCTCCCCTGAGTGGTTAAAGCTGGCATCTTTCCCTACTTCTTCCCCCTCTGGAGCTTCCTCTCTGCTTACCTCTTGGGCCTCAGCCCAAGCTGTCAGGGACTTGATCAGAACAATCTTTCTGAGATTAGTGGCTGCAGGCAACCCCTCTAAGTACACAACTCCCTAAGCTGGACTACTGTCATTGAGGGCAGGCTAGCCAGATAAAGCTCCATGGTTCCCTAGTTTTGTGTCACAAAAAAATATTTTTTTAAAAATATGAATCCAGAAATTAGAAAAATCATAAAAATGCAATAATTAAAATTAGTCCAAATTAAAAATCAAAAACAATTTTTGTACTAGGACAATTTAAAGGAGTTTTATTTGTTTGACTTACACCTGTAGTACGGTGCTGAACACAAGTACTGGATCCCACCAATGCGCATCAAAAATGTTGGAAAGTGGATTATTGGTAAGGGCTGGTAAGTACTTACACTTAGTGATAGGCCACTAACCCCCACTAGGTCCAGTTAAGTCTTTTTAAATTAATGCGAGCTCAACCCTTGGTAGCTTGGCAATAACTTTGGTGGACAGAAAAGCCCATCCGCCGAAGTTCCAATGGGTAGGTGTGACAGCCTCCCCGCTGGGCCCATTACGAGTTTCCCACTGGGTCAGCAGGAAACAGCCTACAGCATTGTCTTCGACTCATAATAGAGCAGGAGGCAATGCTGTAGGTCATAGGGTGCAGCAGCGGCGGGGCCCCCCTGGGATTAGGACTGCCAGCACTGCTAAACTGACATGTAAACGAAAAATGGTGCTGCATTGGCAGTGGTCTGACCATTATCGTGGCGGTCAGCAGACAGCCAGGGTCGTAATGAGGGCCGAAGTGTGTTAAGCATTCAACTATCACAAAACAACGATATCATAAAACAGGAAACAACTTTAAAAATCTAAAACCAATTAATAGAAATAGGAAATATTTTTATCTTTAATTTGACACCAAAATGAATAAAATCGGAAAAGGGGAACCAGAGATATGAATTTTTAAAGAATAAATGTTTTTTAGCACATATAAACTAAAACCGCCACTCAGGATATCTGGTCGCACTTCCACCGGAACAAAGTCAAAGTTCAAGGCCTACCACGATGGAGCCTTGTTTCGCTACAGCAAGCCAGAATCCTAGGTCAAACATTTACTTTCAGACTTAGACTTTTTCTTGAACATTTTACTCACCAGGACCAAGTCACCAAGGCCCATATTTATACTTTTTGACGCAAAACTGCGCCAACGCAGTTTTGCGTCAAAAAAATTAGCGCCGGCTAACGCCATTCTGAAGCGCCATGCGGGCGCCGTATTTATTGAATGACGTTAGCCGGCGTTAGCCGCCGGCGCTGTCTGGGGTGCATTAAAAAAAACGACGTACACCAGGTAGCGCCGGCGTAGGGGGAAAATGGCGTATGGACGTCCAGAAATGGTGCAAGTCAGGCTGAGGCAAAAAAATCGCCACAACCCGATTTGCGCCATTTTTTTACGACGCCCATCCCCCATTGAAATGACTCCTGTCTTAGCAAAGACAGGAGTCATGCCCCCTTGCCCAAAGGCCATGCCCAGGGGACTTCTGTCCCCTGGGCATGGTCATTGGGCATAGTGGCATGTAGGGGGGCACAAATCAGGCCCCCCTATGCCACAAAAAAAAAAAAAAAATACTTACCTGGACTTACCTTAATGTCCCTGGGGTGGGTCCCTCCATCCTTGGGTGTCCTCCTGGGGTGGGCAAGGGTGGCAGGGGGTGTCCCTGGGGGCAGGGGAGGGCACCTCTGGGCTCATTCTGAGCCCACAGGTCCCTTAACGCCTGCGCTGACCCAGGTGCTAAAATCCGGCGCAAATGCGGGTTTTTTAGTCCCGCCCACTCCCGGGCGTCATTTTTGCCCGGGAGTATAAATACGACGCATATGCATCGCAGTCATTTTTTAAGACGGGAACGCCTACCTTGCATATCATTAACGCAAGGAAGGTGTTCACGCAAAAAAATGACGCTAACTCCATGAACTTTGGCGCTAGACGCGTCTAATGCCAAAGTATGAATATGGAGTTAGTTTTGCGTCGAATTTGCGTCGAAAAAAACGACGCAAATTCGGCGCAAACGGAGTATAAATATGCCCCCAAATCTGATCCAACCTCACTAGAGCCCTTTTCGGATACGCATCACCGGAGACCTAGGTGAAGAATTCTACCTTAGAACTTAGATGATTTGTAAGGACGGAAATCTTGTTCTGGGCCATAGTTGAATTTGGATCCGATAACCCTGGAGCCATCTTCGGATATGCTGGGCGGGAAGTTTCGGTCAACGTTTTATGTTCGGACTTTGTCACTTTTTTGGAGCTTTTTCTCTCTGACGTCAGAAACTCTCCACAGCAAGCCAATTTTGATTCAACGTTGTTGAATTTCCTTTCCAGGACCCCCTGGTGAAATCCTGCAAGTCTGGGGCTCCAGAGCTTTTTAGCAGGATGAACTTGCAAGTTATGCCCGGTTGTGGTTGAGATAAGCCAGCTTGACTCTCGATGCCGGGTCGGTCACTTTATGGAGCTTTTTACCAAAAGTTCTCCAATCTTCTCCAAACTTCTGAATCTTCTTCCAGAAGGTATTTGAAGGTCCTTTAGGAGTCCACAGCTCACCGCAAGGTTCCTGAAGCTCTGAGATGCTCCTTGAGGGTTAGGACTCCAATTCCCAGATTGCACCTGGCTCAAACTCCAAAATGACCACTGGACAGTGGTTGGCTGGCTCGTTTCTTCAGGATTTGATGCAGGGGACTCTTGTTAGCTATGTTTAGCCTGTAGCAAACAAGGAGATCCTTTTTGAACCAGTTGAAGCCTGGCAAAGTCCTTTTAGCAGTGAAGCCAAAGTGTGCAGCTGGTGCAGTCCTTCAGAGCACAGTGTCCAGGTGCAAGTCAGATGTCCAGCAGGGCAGTCCATCTTCTTCTGTTGTTGTTTTTGAGATGTGGGTGCAGCTCTGCCCTATGTATCCTAGCTCCTGGGGTGGAAAGCAGGGGGGCAACTGTCCAATCACAGACAGGCCACCACTCTCTTGGATGACCACTTCCTGGGAAGTGTGGCAAAAAATCAAACCCACAGATCAACATTTAAAAAAAATTCAAAATGCCATAATCTGTATTTTTGAGGTTAGGTCTGACTGAGTCAACCCACTGTTGTGCCTACGTTCCCTTGGCACACCCCTATCCAGGCCTCTCCTAATCTAATCAGAGGGGCACCTGACTGTCTGGGTTTGCAGGAAATATGGGAGGGCTTGAGTTGCTCCAAATGTCCTGCCCTCCTTTGAAGACCAGTTTGGCTGCTCTCCCCCATTCTGTTTCACCATCTGCTAAGGAAGATCTCCTCCTCCAGGCACTTCCTTTGTCTTCAGCCCAGGCCACTTCACACCTCATCAAGGCAGCCTGGCGAACCAGAGAAGGGCTTTATAGAGCAGAAGTTGGCAACTTTCAGGTAGAGTTCTAAAACTCTTGCCCTGAAGTAGTTATATTAAATTCAACAATGGCAAATTGCTGATTTTATTATAACAATAAGTTTGATTAAAAAAATTTGATATATGTAGCTCCTTTTGGGTCTTTATTATTTTAAAATAAAGTCTTTCTATTTAAGCCGATTGAGCCCATGCACTACAGTGAGGGAAGAACTAATTTGGCTACATGTTTTACAATGTCCCTGCTTATAGTCACATAGCAACCAGCCAAAGTGCACTTAGGGCACACCTTAGGGGTGACACATGTAAAAATAAGGCAGTTTAAGATTTTGGGAAAACTTTTAATTCTAAAGTTGAATTTGCATCTAACTTTAGTTTAAAAGCAGACCTGCCTTTAAAATGACACTGGGTACCTCAACAGCCGACCTATGGGTACACTACCTATGCTGGAGTCCCTAAACCTTCCTGCCCTTCCATATACTAAGGACCTATAGAGAGGCTGGTACTGCCAATTATAATTAGCCTAATTTGCATATCCCCTTTACACAGAGCACCGGTCCTGGGACTGGTTTTATATATATATATTTATCCTACTGCTTCCTCCGTTACCAGAAAAAACGTCTCCGTCACTCGATGTCCTCTTTCAAAATTAACTTAATATGGCAAAAAACAAAATCAACCCAATGCGTTTCGGGAGACAGAGTTCCCTTGTTCACGAGTAACCTTAGTCCATATTTCTATTTCTATATATTCCCTTCACCAGCTCACTAACAGTGATGACGGTCAAAGACCTTATTTCTAATAGGGCGGCAATCTTTAAACATCTTTAAACATGAAGAAATAGCTGCACATCTGATAGGCTAAATAATATATATCATTTGAGTAAAAACTAACGTTGTCTAGTGATAATGCATAATGGAGTAGTAAAACCGGAGTAATGTCCATAGTAAATGTTATAATGGATTTTTATTGTGCGATTTTAATAAGGTGTTTATATTATTTCTTTTGTTTTTTTATAGATACGAGAAAAATATGACGGCCATCTGAAAGCAAAGGAGCTATTATATCATACAAAGGTCATCTGGAGATGTAAAAGCTGAATGAATTAACTTATTTTTTTGTAGAAACATAGTTTGATTTATTTTGAGTGATTGCTGGCCTGGCTTATAGCGGGTACCTGATGGTACTTACACTTTGTGCCAGCTGCAATTATCCCTTATTAGTAGATTAGTAGTGTTCTTGCAGCTTTGGCTGATAGAGGTAGCTATAGCAGAGCAGACTTGTTCCATTGATTCACTGGCCTCACATGTCAGAGGACACTAAGGAGTTTTGTTGCTCCTGTGTGACCTGCCAAGCCAGTGGCAAAACTGGTGGCACACCTAAGGCCCCCTTAATTCCACTGACAGTGGTTGGGTTGCCCTTTGAAAGGGTAGGGGTTGACATAGTTGGCCCCCTTGACCCTCCAACAGCTTCAGGCAATAGGTTTATCCTCGTGGTAGTGGACCATGCCACTAGGTATCCTGAAGCTATACCCTGAAGGACAACTACAGCTCCTGCAGTGGCAAATGCCCTCCTGGGAATCCTTTCCAGGGTGGGTTTCCCTAAGGAAGTGGTGTCAGACAGAGGTAGTTACTTCATGTCTACATACCTCAAAGCTATGTGGAAAGAGTGTGGTGTAACTTACAAGTTCACTACTCCTTATCACCCACAGACAAATGGTCTGGTTGAGGGTTTAATAAGACTCTCAAAGGTATGATTATGGGACTCCCTGAAAAACTCAGGAGGAGATGGGGTGCCCTGTTGCCATGCCTCCTTTCTTCTTACAGGGAGGTACCCCAAAAAGGATTGGGCTTTAGCCCCTTTGAACTCCTCTTTGGGCAACCTGTAAGAGGTCCCCTTGCTCTTGCGAAGGAGGGTTGGGAACAACCTTTAAAAGCTCCTAAGCAAGGCATTGTGGACTATGTACTTGGCCTAAGATCCAGGATGGCTGAGTACATGAAAAAGGCTAGTAAAAACCTTCAGGCCAGCCAGGAGCTCCAAAAGCAATGGCATGACCAGAAGGCTGTCCTGACCCAGTACCACCCAGGATAGAAGGTGTGGGTATTGGAGCCTGTGACTCCAAGAGCACTCCAGTACAAATGGAGTGGGCCCCATCTCATTGTTGAAAAGAAAGGTGAGGTCACCTATTTGGTAGACCTATGCACTACCAGGAGTCGCCCTAGGGTGCTCCATGTCAATCACCTAAAACCTTATTATGACAGGGCTAACTTAACCCTGCTCATGGCAACTGATGAAGGGCAGGAATAAGAGAGTGACCCTCTCCCTGACCTCTTCTCCACCACTGAAGCTGATGACTTGTGGCGCTTGCAGTTTGCCTTACTGCTGAGCAGAAGGACAACTGTATACATCTTTTAGATCAGTTTTCTGACCTCTTCTCACTGATCCCAGGTACAACTACATGGTGTGAGCACACAATCGACACTGGAGACAACTTGCCTGTCAAAAGTAAGATTTATAGGCAGCTTGACCATGTCAGAGATTGCATAAAACAAGAGGTACAGAAAATGTCAGATCTGAGAGTGATTGAGCCTTCTGAGAGCCCATGGGCTAGCCCAAAAGTGCTTGTCCCAAAACCTCACAGTAAAGATGGTAAAAAGAAAATGAGGTTTTGGGTTGACTATAGAGATCTCAATCAAGTAACCAAAACTGATGCTCACCCTATACCCATGGCAGATGAGATCATAGATACACTGGCTTCTGCCAAGTATCTAAGCGCTTTTCACTTAACTGCAGGGTATTGACAGATTAAGTTGTCAGAAGATGCTAAACCAAAAACAGCATTTTCCACCATTGGAGGGCACTAACACTTCACTGTTATGGCCTTTGGTTTGAAAAATGCACCTGCCACTTTTCAGAGGTTGGTGAACACAGTCCAGCAAGGGTTTGAAGCCTTTAGTGCAGCATGTCTAGATGATATAGCTGTCTTTAGCTCCACCTGGGATGATCACCTGGTCCACCTATGGAAAGTTTTAGGAGCCCTGCAAAAGGCAGGCCTCACCATCAAGGCTTCAAAGTGCCAGATAAGGCAGGGGAAAGTGGTTTATCTGGGCCTCCTGGTAGGTGGGGAACAGATTGCACCACTGCAGGGTGAGATTCAGACCATTATGGAATGGGCTCACCTACAACTCAAACCCAGGTGAGAGCCTTTCTAGGCCTCACAGGGTACTATAGTACTATAGGAGGTTCATCAAGAATTATGGCTCCATTACAGGCCTTCTTATTGACCTCACCAGCAAGAAAATGCCTAAGAAGGCATTGTGGACAGCTAGCTGTCAAAAGGCTTTTGATGAGCTAAAGCAGGCCTTGTTACTCCAAGAAATTCATAGTCCAGACTGATGCTTCTGAATTAGAGGTACCCCAGCACTTATAGTTTGTGGCCTGAATGTGTGTCCCTGTGTAGTGACTAACTGTGTCACTGAGGCTCTGCTAATCAGGACCTCAGTGCTTATGCTCTCTCTGCCTTTAATATTGTCGCTATAGGCTAGTGACCATTTTCAGCAATTGTAATTGGCACACTGGAACACCCTTATAATTCCGTAGTATATGGTACCTAGGTACCCAGGGTATTGGGGTTCCAAGAGATCCCTATTGGCTGCAGCATTTCTTTTTGCCACCCATAGGGAACTCAGACAATTCTTACACAGGACTGCCACTGCAGCATGAGTGAAATAACATCCATGTTATTTCACAGCCATCTTACACTGCAGTTAAGTAACTTATAAGTCACCTATATGTCTAACCTTCACTTAGAGAAGGTTAGGTGCAAAGTTACTAAGTGTGAGGGCACCTTGGCAGTAGCCAAAGTGCCCCCACATAGTTCAGGGCAATTTCCCTGGCAGTAGCCAAGGTGCCCCCACATAGTTCAGGGCAATTTCCCTGTGAGTGTGGGGGCCCTAGTACATGCTTGCACAACTTATAGGTCAATACCTATATGTAGCTTCACAATGGTAACTCCGAATATGGTAATGTAACATGTCTAAGATCATGGAATTGCCCCCTCATCCCAAATCTGGTATTGGGGTGCCAATCCCATGCATCCCCGGGGCTCCACCATGGACCCCGAGTACTGCCAAAACAGCTCTCTGGGGTTTTCGCTGCAGCTACCGCTGATGCCAACCCACAGACAGGGTTCTGCCCTCCTGGGGTCTGGGCAGCCCAGTACCAGGAAGGCAGAACAAAGGATTTCCTCTGAGAGTGGGTGTTACACCCTCTCCCTTTGGAAATAGGAGTTATGGGCTGGGAAGAAGTAGCCTCTCCCAGCCTCTGGAAATGCTTTGAAGGGCACAGATGTTGCCCTTCTTGCATAAGCCAGTCTACACCGGTTCAGGGAACCCCCAGCCCCTGCTCTGGAGCAAAACTGGACAAAAGAAAGGGGAGTGACCACTCCCCTGTCCATCACCACCCTAGGGGTGGTGGGCGGAGCTACTCCAGTGTGTCCCAGACCTCTGCCGTCTAGAATCCAGACGTGTGAGGGCACAGTGGAGGCCTCTGAGTGGCCAGTGCCAGCAGGTGACATCAGAGACCCCTCCTGATAGGTGCTTACCTCACTAGGTGGCCAATCCTCCTCTGAGGGCTATTTAGGGTCTCTCCTGTGGGCTTTTCCTCAGATAACGATTTGTAAGAATTCACCAGAGTTTCTCTGCACCTCCCTCTTCAACCTATGCCAATGATCGACCGCTGACTGCTCCAGGACACCTGCAAAACTGCAACAAAGTAGCAAGAAGAATACCAGCGGCATTGTATCGCCTAATCCTACCGGCTTTCTCTGACTGTTTGTGCCAAAAATATCTCAGAGGATATACTCCCTTAGGAGGTAATTAAAATGCACAAAATATACACACAAACCAAAATCAGGTGAGTAAACAGTTAGAAAAGTAGTGCAAACACTGTAGAATACAATAGGATGCAATAGGCCTAGGGGCAACACAATCCATATACTAAGAAAGTGGAATGCGAACCACTTAGGGACCCCTGTCCTAGTGTAGTGTGTAGAGGGTTGCTGGGAGTGTAAGAAAACACTAAGGTTGTCCAAGATACCCCACCCCAAAGACCCTGAAAAGTAGCAGTAAAGTGACTCTGCTTCCCCAGAAACACACTAAGGTCGTGATAGGAGATTCTGCAAAGACCACAACCGACTGCAAAGCACTGATGATGGATTCCTGGACCTGAGGACCTACAAAGGAAGGGGACCCAGATCCCAGGAGGGCAGAACCCTGTCTGTGGGTTGGCAGCAGCAGTAGCTGCAGTGAAAACCCCTGAGAGCTGGTTTGGCAGTACCCGGGGTCCATGGTGGAGCCCTGAGGATGTATGGGATTGGCACCCCAATACCAGATTTGGCATGTGGGGGCAATTCCATGATCTTAGACATGTTACATGGCCATATTTGGAGTTACATTGTGAAGCTACATATAGGTATTGACCTAAATGTAGTGCACGCATGTAATGGTGTCCCCCCACTCACAAAGTCCGTGGAAATTGCCCTGAACTATGTGGGGGCACCTTGGCTAGTGCCAGGCTGTCCTCACACTTAGTAACTTTGCACCTAACCTTCACTAAGTGAAGGTTAGACATATAGGTGACTTATAAGTTGCTTAAGTGCAGTGTAAAATGGCTGTGAAATAACGTGGACGTTATTTCACTCAGGCTGCAGTGGCAGTCCTGTGTAAGAATTGTCTGAGCTCCCTATGGGTGGCAAAAGAAATGCTGCAGCCCATAGGGATCTCTTGGAACCCCAATAACCTGAGTACCTAGGTACCAAATACTAGGGAATTATAAGGGGGTTCCAGTGTGCCAATTAGAATTGTTGAAAATGGTCACTAGCCTATAGTGACAATTTTAAAGGCAGAGACAGCATAAGCACTGAGGTTCTGATTAGCAGAGCCTCAGTGACACAGTTAGTCACTACACAGGGACACACATTCAGGCCACAAGCTATGAGCACTGGGGTCCTGGCTAGCAGTATCCCAGTGAGACAGGCAAAAACAAACTGACATACAAGTAAAAATGGGGATAACAATGCAGGCAAAATGGTACTTTCCTACAGGTGTGTACCAACAATGGAAAAGTCAAAACCGATTCAAGTTTCTTTTTACTTGTGGAAAATGCAAAGCTGGTAAATACAGTGAATTATTATTGTATATACGCTTTGAAGTGCCCCTGTAATAAATTTTATATAGGGAGCACTATACATAAGGTGAAAAAAAGAATACTAAAACATATGAGAGCAATTCAAAATGAGGATTAATCCAATCCGGTATCTAGGCATTTCAAAGATTATCATGACAATAATGTAAACAAACTACAATTCATGGTACTGGATAGAATTGTGATGAACATAAGAGTAGGAAACAGAGTATTAGAGTTATTAAAATTGGAATCCCATTTAATTATTGAGTGTAATACCATAGAACCTGAAGGATTAAATAAGGATGAAGAAATAGCTGTACATTTGATAGACTAAATGATATATATGATTAGAGTAAAATGAATGCTTTCTAGTGATAATGCATAATGGAGTAGTACAACTGGAGTAATGTCCATACTAAATATTATAATGGATTTTTATTATGCGATTTTAATAAGGCGCTTATAATATTTATTTTGTTTTTTGTAAAGATAAGAGAAAAAATATGACGGCCATCTGAAAGCAAAGGACCTATTATATCATACAAAGGTCATCTGGAGATGTAAAAGCTGAATGAATTAACTTATTTTTTTGTATAAACATAGTTTGATTTATTTTGAGTGATTGTCATGTATACAATATATGAGATAAATTAGGACAGATTTCTTAAAAATATGAAGATATATGTTTTCGGAATATGTGATTTTACAACTGCTCACTCGGATTAATGTGATGAGTACTATGAGTTGGTAAATAGTTGATGGATAAGGTTAAAATGAACTGCTGAATGATAAAAAGTTTGAAAATGATGCAGAATACAAAGTACGCAGATTAACTTAATAAATTCATTACGTTAGAAATGTAAATAGCAAATTGTTGAGAATGAAAATAATATTTGAAAAACTTGAAACATTTGCAAACATTGGAATGAATTTAAAATATCCGAAAACAGTTTTTGGTTGATCTGATAATGATTGATAATAAATAGGAATTTTAAATGAAGACAATTGTTCAAGATACAATGAGAATGCTGATTATATGTAATAAGTTAGATTTATAAAAATATAACATATATTCTGGTACAATGACTGTTTAATTGTATGACAATAGATGTTTAAAGATGGCGGCCGTATTAGAAAGAAGGTCTTTGACCGTCATCACTGTTACTGAGCTGGTGAACGGAATATATAGAAATAGAAATATGGACTAAGGTTACTCGTGAACAAGGGAGCTGTGTCTCCCGAAACGTGTTGGGTGAATTTTGTTTTTTGCCATATTAAATAAAGAGGACATCGTGTGACGGAGACGTTTTTTCTGGTAGCGGAGGAAGCAGTAGGATAAACATTAAAGGGATTTGCGATCCCGTCTCAGTCTGCTGTGAGGGCACAGACCTGCGCGTGACCTAAGGGTTAATTATATATATATATATATATATATATATATATATATATATATATATATATATGTGTGTGTGTGTGTGTGTGTGCGTGTGTATCCTGTTATTTCTCTTTAGGATTGGTTAGAGGGCTTTTGGGGTTCCATGGAAGGGGAACCAGATATTATTTCCCATATTTAAAATGTTTCTTTCAATGTCTTTCCACATTGATTCGGTGCTGTGAGCCTTGTTTTTTCAATTTCATTAATTTAGTTGTTTTTTGCTAGCATTCCTGTGGCTCTTGTAGGGTTCACATGGGCCCTGGATAGATTTTGGATATTAGGATCTTTTTCTCCTTCTAGGTGTTGTTATAATGGTGTTATACCAGAATAATTGTATCAACTTAACAGGCATTATCACGGCAGTTTCTCATCATCAAGACACATTTTGTAGGCTTATGTAATATCGCTTTTAAATGTATTTTTAATTAGTGCCCTGTCTAATAAATAATGACACATGGGTATTATTGTTACATGTTCTGATGACTTATATTGAATTCACTATCAGGTCACATCTGACTGCTTTACTTCATATATTTTATTGCCCTGAGGGAGACAAGACAAGTCTGAGAATTAGATGATCACGAAGTCCAAAGAACTCTGTGCTAGTTTCCTAAGAAGTTAGAACTGAAGAAGATGGTACCTAAGAATGAGGCTCCTGCAAGAAAGCAATTAGTAAGAAGTCTGTGCCAAAAAGCTGCAAGTAAGAAGTCTGCAGCCACAAGTGGAAATAGCATGGGCATCTTCCTTTTTCCAGCATTGTGAGCAACTCATTGTCACTCCTGCACTCTCATTGGAGCAATAAGATGTTGGGATCATCCCTAAGTCAACAGTACATCATCATCGAAACAAAATATATTTTAAAGTGATGCAGTGACTGCAGTCATGTCTGAGACCAGCATGTCCAAAATTGTATTGTCCAAGAAATGAGAATCCTCCCAGCAAATTAAACAAGAATGAATGTCTGATATACCTGGTCTTACTGTGGTAGACGCAGAACAGATAGATTGACAAGCTGTCCAGCAGGGGTTCTGTGCCTGTTCTTCTATCATGCACATCTTCATCATCACAACATCCTCCGCCAAGAAAAACGAATGCAAACTCACCCATATTACCCTTGGGAACAATTAGATGAGAGTGACATAGAGTAGAACCCCAATATGCATCCCCAGAGACAAGGCAATAGGAAGGTTTCATAAATCGTAGTTAGCAGTGAGCAAGATGAACCATTATTTGTGCGTAGAGTAGTCCAAATCACTTTACATTTAGTCAAACTGGTCTTTTATCACCGCCATCTTCTTTCATCTCTTCAAAACTCTAAACATAAGCACCACCATTCCCTCTGTATCCCCAGCCTGCCCATACCTAATCAAACACAGCAGAGTTCCACTACAGGTTCTTCTGTGCATCTGCTCTATATATCGAGGCTCTCTTTTTTCATTTTTAACTTCTTTATCAGTATGAGGCATGAGGAACACATTACACACTGAACAATTTGCTGCAAAACAGTGCATCTTGGGAGGCCAGGGGAAAGGTATAATACTGGGGGGCAATCTGCCCACATGAAATGCAACATCCAGTTCCATGGGAAAAGCACCTGGATGCATTGGAACTACAAATTGCGAAACAATTATCACACCATCACAGTTTTCCCCTAATAAATTCTGGTGAGTAAACCTTCTGGAATTTATCTAGGGAAAAGGCCTGAAAAAAGGCAAAAAGCGCAGAATTTAGTGTGTAAAAAACTGATTCTGCATGCTATACCGTATCTTCCATTTGAAAACCCAGAAGAGGAGGTATTTTCATTGCCTGGCAAATAACCCACCCTATTCTGACAAACTCTTAATTAGTGCCTTAATGTGTATTTTGCAAGAACAGCAGTCTCTGCTTGCACAGGGAAAAGGGTAATATTGTGGTCACCCCAAAGTGTTCAAGCAGCCTACCTCATTGGAGTAATTTGAAGTGGGATCATGAGCTTCAGGACAAAAAATGGACCGCTGCTATATTCAGCAAAGATGCACCATTCCACAAAGCCATATTTTGGGCCCTTTATTCAATGGGAAACAGGCCAACAATTTGGCAATTTATCATGCATGATTTTAATTGCTGGAAGGAAATGAATTTTTGGAATTTATGGAGCCCTCTGTCTAAAATGGAAGGTCACAAGTTAGACCTATTTCTCAATAATTACTGTGTTACAGATGCACATTGAAGTGATGGGATTATTGCCAACTCAACATAGAAGAGTGCTGTTCAGTCCATCCATCTCACTACAAACATGTGGAACAGTATGCAGCTACACTCTAAATGAGTGTACCTGCATATTGGGGCTTGTTTGAAGTGGTTAAGGGAAGGCTGTTACTTGGTGCCACTAGTACTGTTTCTTTATATGTTGCACATCAACCTGCAACACTTGCAATTGTCTTCATAGAGAAAGCACACACATCAGTCAACAACCTGAACTATTTCAGTACTAATGACTATGAATGGCTTCTGCCTAGGTTTCTCTAGATAGAATTTATTACAACTTAAAATTGCAGTAACTCTGTCAAAACCATGGCAGATAAAGGCTACCTCTGGGTGCTATATCTAGCCTGTTGAATCACCTAGAACTTCCTCAAAAAGGAAGAAGTAGTCTAGAACGCACGTGTCACCTTTTGAAGGATTTGCATATTTTTTAGCCAATCCTTCAAAGTCTGGAAGTGCTTGCAGATCATTCAGTGAACTAAAGAAATCAATGTAAGGGCATTAAGCAGGAGTTTTTAAATTGGAACCACACCTTCTACAGTCTGAAATGCTGGTTTAAGCAGTACAAGTCTAGAAATTATTATGTGCTACAAAAGTGATACTATGTCACTGCCCAGGTCATTTCAATGTATGTCGACAATTGAGTGTCTGATGAAAATGCTGATGTCTTCTGTGGATTTGACATGGGACGTCAGCAAGGAAGATTGTACCATTAGCCAAGCACTCCCATTGTTGTACTTGTCGCTGCCCTATTTGCGTAAGTTGGAAGAAACATTTCCATTGTTATGAATTTACAGATAGTTTGCAATATCACAAAATAAAAAATGGAGGGAGTGTTGAACCTTTTCAAACACTCACCCCAATCACAGATCTGGGTTTAATCCATTGTTATTTTGCTTGCTACATCACCCTAGTTACAGATAGTTTGGACAACATATTACAAAGTTTCCTGGATGAAAATACCAGGCTGCAGGAGAGATCATGTCCTCTGAAGAGTACTCCTATGCCACTAACCACTACCTGGATAGGTGATATAAACATGGGTTTTCTACTTTCATTTCATTTTCAGAGCTGCATATTTTCACTTCTAAACTTGGATCATCTATAAATCATCTGAGCTAGAATATTAAAAATTACTACATTAAGGGCAAGTAGACCTCTGAAGAGCACAGTGGTGGCTGCATCAGGAATTCACAAGAGCAACTCGCACAAGGTATAAAAGAAGTCAACATTTGAAGTCCCACCTTATGCTACAAAGCTGAAATCAGCAGCATCAAAAGAAACATCTGCTGTGTTGGGTTGGATTTTAGGAGTTTTAGAATTATGTCAAGCACATTGATTCAGAAAACAAAGAAGCAGGGAACGTTGACTATGGCAATAAGGGACAGGAGTACTTGGATAACCAAACAAGATTCCAGTAAATGAAGGTCTATTAATCTATTTGCATGAGAAAAGCAAACAGTGTGGCCAAACCTTAGCAGGCTGGAAATACAATATCTGACACGTCCTGTGGCTAGTGTATCCCATCAGTGGGGTTTCAGGGAATGTGGGTCTCTTTCCTCAATGGGTCTCTTGTCACATGTGAACATGTATTTAGCTCTAAAAAGTAATCAGCTTCAATAGACACAGCAGTGGATGAGTACAATCTCTTACCCATTATAAGCAGGACAAGTGATCCTCTAGATGAAGGCCTTGGGTACAAAGATTACCTGTAAATATTTGACTCAAAATTATCAACATAATGTCTACTGTTACTAAATATAAATTAAACTGAACAGAACTAATTTACATTATATTTAGTTTGCCAAGTGATATGAGTAAACCAAATGGACGACTGTGCAATGTGCAGGTAGAAACCAACAATACAGGCATTTGGTCTGGCGACAGAGACATTAAATCCAGCCGTAGCATCAACCATGGACAACATTTAAAGCCCTCTAAGTCTTTAATGTATGCTTCCATGTTTTTAACAAAAACTAGCCACCTATGCCCAACCTTTCAGTCCCAAACTCTTCTGACATTGAATTGTCAAATGTCTGCATTGTTAACATATGTGGACTCCGTTGAAGAAATTATACATGAATGCCACACCTCTTTAGAACCACTGATTTAGAATAAATATTGAAGCTTGTTATTCTAAGATGTTTGGATGATAATTCTGGACACACACTTCTACATGTCTCTAGAAGTGGTACTTTACTGATATTTAGTTAACTGAACTTGGTTCTTCTGAGCTTCTACACTTTATCCAAACTTTTAGCCTCAATTTCTTTCCTCTTTCTTGTTCCATTGGTTTGTCTCTTGTTGATGAAAATGAAAAATGTGTATGATTAGTCAACAAAAAACAGGAGGAAGACTGATCTCTGCTTATATGTTTCCAAGGGAAAAGAGAGGGCCACCCATATTGAATGGACACATATGATGTATTTGGAATAATACTAAGAAGAAGCTAGAATGGTAACTGCAAATTGTTTAATGTGTCATGAGATGGGCTTAGTTAAACATGATTTATGTATGATTTAAGTGATCATTAATTTAGAATAGAAGCAGCCAGTTCTTTGGGGACAATACTAGACACATAAACTAACACATACTCTGCTGAATGAAACCTCAATTTGAGCACCTATGTAATGTTGTTCTTTACTCATTCAACAGGTCTTCTGCTAAGAACCTCCATGGTGCTTCCCCCTCTATCTCTCACTATCTCTCCATCCCTCTCTCCTCTCTGGAAGGAGGCAAAATTACAAAGTCACCCACACCTTCTCCCTTACTTGTCCTTGGAACATCATGGTGCTGGAAAGGGTCAGGTGTAGGCTTGGTAGTTTCTTTTTTATAATTTGCTTCCCAGAGAGAGTAAATTATGCTGAACACAAACATTTACACAGCTGTATAATAATCCATACTTTGCCTGTAATTAAATATAATTAGTATATTTAGTGTTTGGGCTGCTTTTGTATTAGAAAAACCTAGGACAATTGATTTAGTATATGCATCTCTTGTGAGCACTCTATGGATTTATGCTGACCTCTGCTTTGGACATGGTCAGAGTGGCCTATAGGGCAAGTAGGCAGTGTCCAATGTTCTGGTCTGACAGTCCACTGCGTGGGCAGGGTATTTGACAGTTTGGGAGTCTGCTTTATGGTCTTCTAGGCTGGTTTTTACTGTGGACTTCCCTGGCTTAAATCCATACAGTATTTCATATTTTTGAAACCATTTAAACATTGTTTTTTTACAAGTTCCAAACTGCCATACTTTGAAAACATGGAAAACTTTTTTAGCTATCTGATTCACTAATGGGCCCACTTTTATTTTGGTGCCCTGTCTATTTTCTGTTACAGTCTGACCTTAGCTTTGGAATTGCCTCTAACTCAGTCTTCCGTCATGTTGTAGAATTCTATTGCTGGAACAAATTGGGGGAATTGATGTTCTGTTGCTAATCACCCCCACTATTAGTAGTTATGATTTAAAAAAAAAAACTTTGCTACATATATTATGATGCTGTCCTACATTGTACAGGGAACATGATTTGTGATCGTCCTCAGCTGGTTGCTGATTTCTAAAATGTATGCAGGTGGTAATTAAAATGTTTTTACAATAAAATGTTCATTGTGGATTCTATGTAATATCACAATGCATTTTAATAAATGTGAAAGTTTCAATCACAGTGTGAACAGTGGATTAATGTAGAGCTCTCTTTCCCTGAGAATAACGATATTCATGCTTCTATTGGAATGCCAGATTTGAGACCCACTCTCATTTATTGCACATTATGAATTGTTTATATTTAACCCTCCAGCTAAATATATTCCAATTTAAATGTTGCACTGGCACTCCGTTTTACTTATGGCTGTGCCAGTTCTTGCATTTGTAACTTTGAGAACACTTTGTAACACAGAAAGAAAGGGATGACCCAGTAGCTTAAAAATTAGTTGGAAAGTGTAATGGATAAAGTGAATAAATACAAAATTTGTTAGAGATATCAAAACTATATTTCATCCATTCATGGATACTTTTTATGACATCTTACATGAATTGTAAGACATCGATAAATATTGATATTACAAAAAAGAAAAATGAACTTGGGAGCCAACCAAGCACATCTCATAAACCAAGTAAAGGACATTTCATTTTTGTCAGACAGCCCTGCAGCACTAATCTTTGTGAAAAATTGGATTATTGGTTGACTGGGGTTGAGTCCTTGTCAAGCAACAGCCAGAATCCCTTGCATGTGAACCACAAAAAGTCACCAAATTAATCTGTGCTTAACCCTGGGCAATTTATCACAAAAAGCAGTCAAGCTTAACTAAGGGGATATGTGTAAAGTTTTTATGCAGCTACTAACAGTAATAAAGAGAAGAAAAATCCCCCAAAGACTTGGAACAATAGAGAATGTTTTTATAAATTATTTGACTCTGAAATGACAATAATCCAAACTGTGGATCTGGAGTTATGAAGTTTTATAGTCTTTAGCAAAAACTAGAACCTACAAGATCAAAGTACCAACTATGGACATTGAGTTGTGTGAGTCAAAGTTGAAAAATATAGCCAACTGCAATGGAGTGCAGTTCAGGTATAAGAAGTGGATTGGGCCTGGTCAGCACTTACCTTTGGACTTAGAAACATTTTTGAGAAAAATGTACTGAGAAGGTAAAGGTTAACGGGGAAACACTGCAGGTGTTTGAAGAGGGACTGTCATTTTCAGATAGCCTTCATCGAACCTGCATTGGAGATTCCTGTGTTCTGACTGGTTGAGCACCACTTGTAGGTACCGCTGATTGCATTATAAGCCTGCCTACCACCATGGTTTTCGTGTCGGTAGCAGCGCCACAAAAACCATGTCGGTAGACCCTACAGGTGACAGGCAATTCCTTTCCTGTCACTGGTAGGTGGCTCCCCCACCCCCAACACTCATCTGACACCCCCAAATCCCTTCCATCCAAACACTCCCCAGCCTCTCCGACCCTCACACACACATACCCACCCCCATACACACACACACCCGCAGACGTGCACCACGGAAACACCCAATCACTCAGACTGGCATACACGCATTCATACATGCATACATCCAGACATGCTCACACACATTCTTACAACAATCTCACCGAAATGCAGACATGCACTCACTTCACCATTCTTACATGCATTCACTCACACACATACAACCATGCAAACAACACAACACACACAGACGCATTCACACACTCACTAATGTATTCATGCACACACTCAGACACACATACACAAGACCCTCCCACCCCTCTCTCCTGTCGGAAGCCCGACTTACCTTGAGCGAGGAGAATTGTCATAATACGGCTGGTGGTGTTCTACTGGTGTAGCGGTGCTGGTGGTAGCAGCGCTAGCTTCCCACCATCCACCACCACGATCACTGCCGGATTTCCACCCTTCTTGTGGTGGAAGTCAGGCAGTGCTCATATTAAGGCGGCCGGATGGCAGCCGCTTTGGCAGTATTTTGGCAGCTGTCATCACGGCGGTAGGCAGTTTTTACCGCCGATGTCATAAAGAGCACCTAAGTCAGAAGGTAAAACTTTGACAGAGGATTACCGCTCACTGTAGCTGAGCAGGGCTCCATCATGGTCGGCCTCAATTTTTGACTTTGCCCTGGTCGAGCGCAACCAGATGTCCAGACAATAGCTTGCCTCTGATGTTAACTGCTGACGACAGCAGGGATTAGATATCTGGAAGTGGATAAGAACAATTGGCAGAGTGAAAGTTATTTTAGAAACTTCAGGCTCCATTAACAAAGCCGGTGGCGTAGGGCAGCACAGCAAGTGCCTTGCTGCGCTGCTCTGCACCACCGGGAAAGGTAAAAAATGCACTGTATCTACAAGATACGGCACATTTTTGCCTTCTCCCTCCACTGGTGCACACATTGATGCCTAGCGCCAATGCAGGCACCCTTGCACCATGGTGCAGTAACAGGAACCCACACCTGTAGGAACATGCCAGATTCCTTTGGGTTCCATTGGTGTTGCATGGGAAAACTTCAAGAAATACCCATGGAACACCCCTTTCATGCAGTGCTGTGCGTGAAAGGGGTCCATATTCACAAGGCAATGAAAAGCCACGGAAGGTGGCTTTGCATGGCCTTGTAAATATGGTTGGCATACTGCACCACCGGAGAGTAAAAAAAAAAGACATTTCAGTGGAGCAGTGTGCGAGTAGGACCTCATAAATGAAGCCCTACTTCTTTTGACTTGGAGATGCCAGGGAAGGTTTCTCCTATTCATTCCCAGGGCCCTTCTAGACATCCATTATTGAGTCACATTAGGGGAGATAATCAGCTTTGATTCCATCAGGTGGGAGCATTGGTGGCCTGTACTTTTAGCATGGAGGGGGTGGTTGGGGCCCAAAAGCACACAAAAACACTCATTCACACTCATGCATTCATACATGTACACACACACACATCCATTCACAACATTGACTCCCAAATAATCATGCAGACATGCACACACCAAGCATTAATAATAACATCTTGCTGGCTCAGAGGTCCCAGGAGGGTTGGGACTACTGCCTTCCCTCACTCATCACAGAGTGGGATGGGGTCAATGAAACTGCTGGCCCAACCCACTCTGTGAGGAGGTGTCACTGGTTGACACTCAAGCCCAGGCACTTCAGGGCTTGGAACTGAAGCTCCTAGGTCTGAGGCAGTCAGTGATGCCCCCTTGTCACGATGTGGAGGGCATCAAGGTGCTTTGCCATGCTGAAGAGGTCATGCTCACAGAAGCTGGGATTTCTTCAGACTAGCAAAGTTCATCTCAGGCAACCAGGATCCTGCACATTTAGCACATGTCTAGCTTCTGGCTGCCTGCCCTGAAAATAAAGAGTGTCTGTCAGGTTCACCTTTGCTCAGCCTGACAGACACTCTTCATGGTGGCCAAAAGGTGAGGGGGTGTGGCCCCTCAGCCCATTAGGATTGGCCACAGCGGGCATGGAGAAGACCTCATGTATATAAGGGTGTGACAAAGGAGCTGTAGACAGCAGAAGTTGGTCTTCCATGTTATCTGGGTAATCTTAGAGTAAGACAAAGAGGAAGTGCTCCAAAAGGAAGTGTGAGACGGCAAGAAAATAGTTAGGGTTGCGTTGTGGAATTGTAGGATCTGGCCAATCAGCCACCACCTCCTCTTAACTTTTCTTGACCTAAGAAGACTCCACTTAAAGAGAATCTGAAATAATAATTCTCACTCCTGGCTCAAGAATCCTGCTGGCGCCCAGGGACTGGAACTGCTCTCCAAGGGTCAAGTGCTTGACCTCATGTTTACCTGCTTCAGGAACACAAAACGCAGAAGGACTCCTGACTCCAAATGGACCCAAATGATCACAGAGAACTGGACTCAGCAGACACCCTGGCTGGACCATGGTTGAGGCCCTAGAAGCTTATGCCAAGGAGCTGGAGGTTGTAGGACTGACGCAAGAGACAACTTTCCCAGCATTTGGAGACAAGTGGGCCATTTTTTTCACCTACAGAGGAGGACGAGGACAAGGCACAGAGGTGGTCCAAGACAGTCACATTCTAGGCTAGCAAAAAACCTAGGAATGCCCCCCTTTGGCCTTTTTGCCATGCTGAATCCTGGATCTGCAGAACCTCACGGTCAAGGTATCTAGTCTTATGGAGCCACTGAAAACAACAACTTTCTTAATAGTGCTTTCTTTTTTCTTGGTATCTTTTTGCTCGTCAGATTTTCCTTGTTATATCCAAATGTATGTGTCTTTTTTAATTGTATTTACATTTGTTGGCCCTTGTTGAATTTAAAACACACTTCTCTTGGGATTGCTTTCTACTTGCCTACAACTTGTGTCATAGCTATCAGTGGATAATCAAAGATTCTTTCAGAATGGGATCTGGCTTAAACAGAGAGGATTTATTTAGCTGTTAGTGTTACCTCTTACGAAATTAGTAACCCGATTCCTAACCAAAAGTGTAGTGGTAATAGTAGACAATTTGAAATGAAAGGATGAAGCCAGTGGTTCTGAAATTCATACAGTAAGCCTCATCATGGCTGCTCGATTAATGGCTTAATTTAACCAGATGAAACGGACGTTGTGTAGTTGGTCTACAGCCTGCTGCATTAAGAAAGACAGCACTTCTCATAGGACGTAATATGAGTTTATTAATTTAGCAACTACTGTAGAGTTCAGAGGAGAAAGGCAAAACGGGATTAATCTACTGGAAAAAGACATTACATATTCCTCATGTGAACACAACTTTGCCTTCAGACATGAAACCAATGTATCCATTGAGAACGAATCAAGCTATTAGTTAAAGCTGAGATTTGAAGAGTAATAGAAATAGTACTGAGTACAATTCTGAATTCAGTAAAAAGTAGTATGCCAAACTGCAATGAAGTAATCACCTAACCAGGGATCGTGATAAGGGGATGGCGACTGCACAAAATTAGGCAGTATCATGAGATGTAATATGTCTTCTTTGGGCTACAGTTCTCGTTTTTCTCAAAGTTTTATCTGAGTTGCCTGAAAAGTTTATTGAATAGACAGACAGGGAGAGGCTACCTAAAACCACGGTTAAAAGTCTGTCCTTTAATTTGCTAAGGCAAGTCGAACAAAGGCCTCGAGCGCCCCATTATTTTCTTTCATTAGCTTAGTTTTTATGTTTTTAAGAACACTTTAAGAACACTTTCAAAGATTCAGGCTCCTTCTTAACCTTCCCATCCATCTGATTGTGCCCGCAATGAAACCAAGGGAAGTGAAATGTCAAGAGGGCTAGGGATTATCTTAACCTTGGACCCGCACTGATCGGAATCTCAGTTCTAAGTCAATGAAGCATGCGCTTGCTCAGAATAACCTGATCACTTTCCTCTCCCAGAAAGCTCTTCTTCAGAAAGAGCGCTGCGGCGGCAGGTGGATTCAAGGTGCATTCAGCTGTAATGAGCCCCATCATTAAAAGCTGACCACAGTCCATTGAAATGAGGTGCAGAATGTGTAATTACTTTTACTTCAGACGCCGCTTTAGTACCTGGCATTTGTAATAGTTGTTCTGTCATTACTTGGCTCTCCTATTATTTCTATCCGTTCTTTCAAACGGGCCAACTTGTTAATCCAGATATTGCTTTACTGTAGGTACTTGTGTTCATAGCTTTTCTGTGCACCGAGACCAATTTGTTTTTAATGAGATGAACAGACTGGGATCTGCAGGTTCAGGTTATTACCCATATTCGGGCCCTTTTTATAATCAAAAGGCAACGATAGCGAGGTGCTGCAGAGGACCATTTTACATTTTGCTTTACTGATGAGCGACCATCTTCCCTGCCAGTTACAATGACAGAAAAACCCAGCGTTCTTGTCAGTGCAATTCCCCGATGCAAGTTTTCACTCCCGGGTGTAGTTTAGCCTCAACCAAACATGGCGCCTTTTTAGAGGGTGTAGGGGGTAGATAGTTGTTTGGAGTGGGAGGGCACTTGGTAACATTAATGAACTCAGAGGCGCCGTGTTAAATGTAAATAAAGGAACGACAACTCAAACATGTTATGCATGACTCACGTACACTGCGGCTAAGTAACAGCAACACACATCCCTGTTGAGTTGTTTTCTACTCAAGGGGCTAATTCCCGTTGCGAGTGTACGACATTTTATTTTTATCGCTGAAACTGGAAACATAAACTGGCAAACGTATGCATATTAAACAACTTTTTCTAACATGCAATGCCTAACGACTTGAAATGTGCTAACATGCATTTGTTTTACATTTTCTCTGCCTAAATGAGCATTCATTTTGAAATGTGCGCAACAGGAAAAATACCAGCCCAGACAGTATACACTACAGCTCAGAAGTGATGAAGGCAGCGCATACATGTATACCAATATGGGGAAGTGAAACATACACTATTCTGTATTTAGGAGAAATCAATCTTGGGTTTTTGAATGAGTACTTAAAGTCCAAATGAATGTTTCAAGGTATATTAAATGTGTTCCTGGTTAACCCATTACTGCATGATAGGTGCTGTCGAACAACAATACAATCAGACCTTCGGCCTGCGAATGTCGTGCCTTTAATAGCGGCGGTGTTAATTACAGCGAATATAAACTTACCTTGGCCGTCCTTCGATTGTCCTTAGTATGGTCAAGGTTTAGCTGCAGGACGTTCTTTTGACCTGACTTTGAGACATATAAAAGTGTAATATATTTTTAAGATCACAAATATTCCAACACGTTGTATTACTTATTTCCAGTGTTTGTCAATGCCAATATATAATGATTTACAGTCGAGTGTTGCTGATGTACTATAAGTAGGCTATCGCCCAACATTCCCGCTTTATTATTAAACAAAAGCACACATGAGGTTTTGGAAAATACTTTTAGGCCTGCCCATGATGTGGTTCTTGCTGCATGACTTGGGATCATATGTTGTGGCAATGCCTACATCTAGAGGTATTTTTGTAGCAAGGGTTATGGCAGCCAAGAACAACCTCTGAGGTCAGATGTGAACAAGTGATGATGAAGATTCTGAACCCAGAGGTAATGAGATCCCAACGAGTCCAAAGGAAATAGCTACCTTACTCTTCTTAGACTCCATTGTGGCTGCAAATCCAAATCTAGCCTAATTTTGGAAATGGTTTGAGATCAAGTGTTTGGAAAGCGGAAAATTAAAATGAAGTACATTGTGATGCATCGGGAAGACTGCTTATAAATACGAGTTGACCTAAACATTAAATTTCCTAGTATGTGGTGACCCTATTATGGTAGAAATTTGGGGCCATATTTATACTTTTTGATGCAAAACTGCGTTTACCACCGGCTAACGCCATTTATTTGCGCTGCTCGGGCATCAAATTTATACTTTGACACACGGCGGCGCAAACCACAGGTGTGAGTCATTTTTATTTTACTCAAACCAATTTGTCACGTCATAAAGAACAACAACTTTAACGCGGCAAAAATGACTGTGAGCCAGCTTACAACGTCGCAACATGGATATGTGTCTTTTTTTGACTTAATAGCATCAAAAAGCGTCTCAAACACAGCAAAATATGCTAAGGAGAGCCAAGATGGATCCCAGATGCTTGGACAGACCACAGGAAGATGACAACTGACCAGGAACCAGCCAGGAGGACCCACACAAGACCCACGAGAGGGAGAAGAAAAAATGAATGTGTCGCTTCAGTACAGAGGAGCAGGAAATTCTGGTGAAAGAGGTGACAGAACACCAGCACCAACTTTCTGTCACCTCAAAGTTGCCAATCAGTAGGAGAGAGGCAATATGGCAACAAATTGTTGACGAGATAAACAGTGTGGCCGAAGTACGGAGAACAGTCATCGAGTGCAAAAAACGCTGGCATGACTGCAAGCGCAGGACCAAGGAAAAGATGGGCAGGAACAGGAAGGCAGCACTGCAGACTGGAGGTGGGAGTACAGCACCGCAGGAGGCCCTGGACCACATGGAGGAGATGGTGGCAGCCGTCACCCCTGAGGAGATCGTCACAGGGATTCAAGGACAGGACAGCGCAGACTACCCGGAGACAACACAGATGCAGGGTAAGTTGCATGGGGAATTAAAATGCACAAATGTTAACTGCAAGCAGTGGGGACGTAACTACTACACAATGCATGTAAGTTATTATTTTCATGGAGTGGCATGGGTATAGGTGCATGGGCTGTTCAGAGGAAACCTGGGGCACAGTACTACACTACACCAACAACCTTTGTATGGGCGTATGATGCCATGCCAAGGATGTTGGAAAGGTAAAGCCAGTCCAGGAGGGTAGGGAACAACATAAAACTGGCCTGCTGTCACACGACAGCTGGTATTCTCCTTACATGAACTAGGGCTCAATTAACAGTCTCAGGCCATATCTACAAGTGGAATTTAACATTGACAACAGTTGCCACTACCACCTCTGCTGTGTGTGCAGGTCAAGTACCTAATGGAAGTAACTTCCCCATGGATCAAACACACCCAAGTTAGAGGGTTCAGGATGACATTGTTATCAATCCCCTGTAATCAATAAAAATGTTCTAATCCTGTCAAATGTGAATGTCCATAGTTGCTACAAACATCAGCCATTGTCATAAATATTATGAGGTACACAGCACTAATGTCATACCCATGCTGCATATGTCAGGGTCCACCCTGTGCCTGAATCACAATAGCTCCAATGACACCATGCAACATCCCAAATGTCATACTGCTCAGACAACAGCATTGAGGGGGAAGAGATGTGTCACCGGCTAGTGAAATTCACCCTCTCAGTCAGAAGAGGAAATGGAACACTCCTAGGACCATCAGTGCAATCCAATGTAGCACACATTCCCCAACATAAACATTACACACTACCAATGCTGACATCTGTAGTGTGCCATGCCAATGCTATGCATAGTTATGCTAGGTCTCAGCAACATATAGCTGGATGGGAAATATCTGAGACTGGCTCAGTTCCAGATTGTTAAGTGTGGTGCAAGTGCCATCAGAACAACCACAACCAGTGCAAGGCCTCACCATGAGAATGGAAGTAAACGGAGGGTTGAGTAGGACTAGAAGGTGGCAATATACAATTTGGCCAGAACCAACACCTAGAGGATGTGATGCTGACAAGTCCCCAAACTGACCACACTACATGTGACATGCAGGTGGGGCATAGGCCTGGGAGAATGCTAATATTATAGACAGGAACAATGAACAGGAACCAAGATCACAATGTGCAACAAATAGGAAGACAGGCACGTCACATCACAAATCCAACAACACAGACACACTAATTGTACAATATCTCATTGCTGAGGACGATGGCTCTCCTGGGGATACGCCTGTCCTGGACTTCCCTGATGACATGGATGACGAGCTGACAAACATCAGCCAGCAGACCCTCCAAGATGTCCTTGGAACCCTCCAGACCCCACCTTCAGTCGCAAGGAGGAGCACAGCTACAGCAGCCATCACAGAGGACCCACCACCACCCCAATTGTACGAACTGCCAGCTCCAACCCAGCTGAGGACTCTGACGACACTGGCACCAGCTTTGAGAGAACTGTAGTTGGAGTACGGCGGGAGCTGGCCAAGGAGGTGTGGGTGGGGATGGTAAATATGGCAGCCAGCCTAGAGGGGGTGCGTTCGTGCATGATGTCAACTGCAGAACAGCAGCCATGCAAGTGTGAACATCAATCATGCAAGAACTTGAAAAAAGTGTGAAGGAAATCAGCACAGCTGTAAGAGATTTGACACAACACCTCCAATAACAAACTTTACAATGTGTGCACAAATGCAATATTGACCCCCTCAGGGCCGACCTGGCTGCCTACCATAGTGATAGGGCTGCTATTCTTAAGAACCAGCAGCTCCTCCTTGCTGCAGTACTGCCCTTAATAGCCCACAGTTGGCAGCTACCGGGATGTCTGACTCCACGTCTTCAAACACTGAGGTGTGTGTTGACCCTTCACAACCACCACCACCAAGGGCAGAGGAAACAACACACACATCAGAAGATGAAGATGTGGAACAGATCACCTTCACTTGTAAGAGTACCCCGTAGCACTAGTCCCTGCCACATGACCACTTATAACCAAGGTCCTGTGCTTTGTAACATGCCAGTCTTGCAACAGCTGCTCTCAAGCACAGTTCTCCAGCCCACTGTTAATCTTGTCACTCTGCCCTGTGATTGTCTCTCACTAAATCATTGGCAAATCATGTCCCTCTGCACTGTCTTTCACTTCACCCCAGCATGTCCAATGACATGTCCTTTTGCACTTGTGTAGGATCACAGTGGAAGGTGTCACACTAATGGACTCACAATCATGGACAATGTAAATATAGCACTACAGCACTTTATAATACATAGCACTTACACAACCACTTTGTCTTTGTGTAATGTGACACATCAACCGTGAGGAAGATCAGTGATGTTTGCCTCATGTCAATGATTATAGAATGTCAATACAACTGCCCTGAAAGAATGTTCGCTGATGACTATGCACTGTGGTCTGGATTGTACCATCATCTGCCCTTCCTGAGGGTTAAATCTGAGGTATATAGAAGCTATACAGTATAATGCTGTGTTGGACAGAATAAGTCTTCCTCAAGGGATGTCTAAGCCAAAAATTATTGTCTTCAAATTTTTCTTCAAGACAATCTTTACGTATGTGACGTTTGAGCCAAAATTGACCTCACACACACAATACAGCAGGAATGGATGTGTATGAGTGTATGTACAAAGAAGTAACCTGGCTGAACAATGTAACAAATGATAGGTGTGAGTTATGTATACCATACTACATGAGATCATACCACCACTCACCTCATAAGGCATCAATTGAACATCAGGCTGCAGGAAGACGTAACACATAGTCCTCAGTCCCAAATCTGGTCCCAAAGTATGTGAGATTGAAAACGTCCATAAAAAATAACAACACATTGGGATCCATAGTAAACTTTAGTGGTGGGTGCAATGGATGGCAGAATTTTAGCAAAGTAGCTCTGGTGTAGCTGCCAATGTAACAGCTCAATTGGGAATTGGTTGCAGTATGGGACACAAATGCAAATACTAAAGAGTCACTGTTCAGCCATGCCAAGGCCCTGATCTCCAAGCATTTGACACATGCTGTAAAGGAGTGCCTAAATATTTATTTAACAGTAAAAAAAGGAAGATAAAACCTGGGGAAACACCTTAACTAACTTAACCTATCCTAACTACACATTACCCACAACAGACCCTAACTAACCTAAGCCAAACTTACTTATCACATTTAACTAAACACTCTAAACATCAGCCCCTCACCCCCTTATAAGAAGGGACACATGGAGGACAACATATACTAACCTAAACGCATTCTATTTTATACTAAACAAATATATATATATTTTTTTCTTTCTTTTTTTAATATTTTTTTTTTTTAAACCCCAACATCATCCATCGCCCACCCATCCACACACATAATAAAAAAACAATGTAAAATATCATACCTCCACCCCTCAACCCACTACTACTAACTAAACTAACAGCCTATTCTAACCTAAGACTAAGCCCCCTAAACCCAATTATTAAAAGAACCAGGAAAGGAAGGGATTTATGGCAGAGGGTATAATTTTCATAAGTTCACCCTCCGCAGAGTCTTCTTGATGGCATGCACCCTCATATTAATTTGAGACACCTTCTGCCGCAGCCTGTTCATTCTCCGCAACATACGTTGCTTGTCACGTTGCATCCTTTGGAAATCTGTAGAGTCAATGACTGCAGCAGTGTTGGTCTGAGTGCCAGTTGTAGATGTTTGTCCGGTTGCTCGTGCCATTCTTGTAGGGGGAGGTGCAGGTGGTGATGTCATTGGTCCGGGAGCAGTGGAGGTCGATGGTCCTGCACTGGTGCCTGATATGCTTGATGCCACCTGGGTGGTAGTGGTGGCGGCTGTTGTGGACACCGAAGGACCCCCTTGGGCAGATGCCCTCCGCACTCCCAAGGCTCTTTCATGGCGATAACACCGTGCCATGTGGCAGAACCCAGACTCCACATCCAGAATGTGGCGGTAACGCATCGCCCGGTGCTGAAACTCACAAATCTGGATGGCATCCATACTGGCTGCTGTTAAAAAAGATAAAGCCAAACATTAGGTACTTCATTGTGTGATATAGTTACTGAAGAAAATCAGACAATACATTTAATGTAGCTGAAACAGGCCAGAACACCATATCACCATACAGATCACAGATTCGCCATGAAGAAGTACATGCCAACGCAGCCTACTCATGTCCTATCTAGCAGCACAGCAATGCTCTAAAAGATGTGTAACAACTTAGATGACCTATGCATCATTGTTCAGCCATTTGTCACGTAAATAATGTTGCAAGTCCTCCACATGTGACAGGCTAACTAATGACTATCTTCTGGATGACAATCATGGGCCACAAGATCTGTGATTTGTAAATGGGATTGCCAGGATGGAATGCAGTTGCTAATCATGAGTGGGTATCTTAGGATTGGACAAGTGATTTACAGATTTACATGTCTGTGTACTAAACTTGGATCATCTCACCTAGGTACACATTTCATAACCCTAAGGCTGTGCCTCGGGGGAGGATGGAGAAGCAACAAATACTTTCAAACATCTAGGACACCCAGGAAGCTTTGGACAGCTGTACATGGGTTTGGGCAATCCACCACAGGTAAGGAGGATGTCCAACTAGGATACACCCAAACTTTGGACAATCCCATCCACATTTATGTTTGTAAATGCAGACAATTGTCAACATCATTTAATACCACTAATACCTGTCTTACAACAAGCAGATAGATGCAAGCACACATCTGGCCATGAGCTGCACGCACACTTATGACTTTGTACTCAAGTGCCACATACACATAACACAACATGTGGAGGTAGATGCTGCTAGGAAGTCAAACATACAGTTGAACATGTTCATTAGTGAACAGGGAGGCTCAAGTCTGTGGTTAAGACTTTGGCATCCCTATTCTGTGAGATTCAGGGTCTGACTTGCCGACTCAATCATGAATATGGGCCTCTGTGAATTTTTCCTTATGAAAATGTCAAATACAAATGGCACCCTCTTCACATGGCCATGCCTACAAGGCTGCACTACAATCCCAAAATATGACTATGTGCTATTGATTGTCCAACTCAAAGATGGAAAAAAGTGATACTCCACTCAAGTAACATATCCGATCATTTACCAGCACACCATCCCTTGCTATGTGCCCAACACACAGGAGTCAATCAATCAATCAATAAATAACTTTATTTCAGCTGAAAGCCATAAAAGTATCCAATAAATAACAGACAATTACCATGCAATGAGATTATAAATGATAAAAAACACAATTTCCACATAAAACATTAAAAAGGGGAACAATAGTTATACTGAATTAAAATATAAAGCTCATTTGTTAAATCAATTACCGGACAACTATCTAATTTTATAGATCTAAAAACCTACCTAAAGTTATTTCCATAAAATAGTCTACTTCTTCCTACAGTAGATTGTGCAAAAATAAGCTGTTGATACACACAGTTATAACAACAATGTAAAACTAGCTACTAACATCGAATTTCCTTTTTCTTTGCAACAAACCTTTGTAGTTTCATGCCAATAATGATCAACAGAGGCCTAGGGTAATTATAGCTAAACCAATCAGTCGGCAGTGTATTCTCTAGTTCTTATGGCCCAAGCGTTTTGTGGGTACTTGACAACGGCAAAGACCACCTTATCACTTGTGTCACTAGAAAGGATTCGTAAGGATATACTATGTTTCCTTATCTCCATTGATCTACATAAGGGGATTATCCACTTCTTCCTGGGCTTCAGTTACCTAGGACAAAAAAACATAAAATGGGCCAATGTCTCAGATTGCTCAGGACAGAAGTGGCAGAATCTCGATTTATGCACCACGCTGCACCATCTTGTAGTAAACATATTAAGAGGCAATAACCCTAGCCTAAATTTAATAAAAAGTGTTTTGGCATAAGGGGGATTGATATTATCCATAAAAGCCTCAAACTTAGGGCTACACTTATGATCCAAAAACTGTAACGTCCTACTACCATGATCGTTTTTGGACCAAAGTTGGGTCAAAATGAACTCGCAGTAACACCGCCTTATTCGTGCCTTTGCTTCCTTCATCAAGCTATGGGGGTCTGACCACTCCTCGTCCATTTTAATAAGTTGGCATGTATCTCTGATGTATTTAAGCCAGGGAACTTTTAACACACCGCGATCCGCTAAGAGCTCAGCAACAGCTATTTGGTAGGGGGACAAGTATTCGGATGTCCAAAGGCAGACCCAATAAATAAGGGGTCTTAAGGCAGCCTCGTTGTGAATCTCATTTAAGGCTAAATCCAGTCTTAAAGGTGTGAGTGGGTTACTTGTTGGTAAGTGCAGAAAATTACGCATAAAGCGATTTTCCACTTTCGTCAAGCTGCTAGAATTGCAGTACCCCCATAATTCAGCACCATAGATTGAAGCAGCCACAGCCGCTAACTTATATGCTGTGATAGCGGGTGAAATTTCACCTTCCCTAGTAGTAGCAATTTTTCTAGCTATCACAGTCGACCTCTGTCGTAGGGTGGATACACTCTTCTCAATCTGTGCCGACCAGCGTTGGTCGTCAGATATCCTAATCCCCAAATAATCAAATTGCTTAACTTGCTCTATCAGTTGGCCTGCAAGAGTAATTTTCCCACTAAAGGACTTATGAGGATTAAAAGCCATAAATTTAGTCTTAGAAAAATGTGTTTCTAGGCCCCTCTTTACAAAAAATAAAAAAAAGGCATCAAGTTTGTTTTGAAGGCCCATTGGAGTTTGTGAGATCAATAAGGTATCGTCTGCAAACATAAGAATAGGGACAGGGGTTCCTGCTAACTATGGGGCGTCATGATTACAGTGCATCAGCTGGTCAACCGCACCGTTAATATAGAGATTGAACAGAGTGGGGGCCAGAACGCACCCCTGTCTGACCCCCCTGTCAATTGGTATAGCTTCTGTCAAATCTCCACCTTGGGTCCAGCGTACCTGGGCAGAAGTGCCCTCATGAAGATACCTAATCAGTTTCAACATCTCACTGTCTAGCTTATAGTACTCAAGGGCGCCCCACAGTAAATCCCTTGGGACCATATCAAACGCAGCTTTTAGGTCAATGAAGGCCACGAACAAGTGGCCCTTATTTAATGTCAGATATTTCCAACAGAGAAGGTTGAACCTAAATGCCTGGTCGATGGTACTCACACCCTTTCTAAAACCTGCCTGGAGGCCAGAGAGGATATGCGAGTCCTCTATCCACACCTGCAATCTAGCCAAAATTTGCTTGCAAAAAACTTTCTGGCTAATGTCAATTAAGCTTATTGGCCTGTAGTTGGAAGGAAGTTCCCTTACGCCCTTTTTAAAAACGGGAACTATAAATGCTCCTTGCCATGTAGACGGAAGCCCACTACCTCTCAAAATCGCATTACTAAGCGTGTTTAAATATAAGGACCAGGTTCTAGGTCAGGACAAGTACAAATCACCTGGGATACCATCTAACCCTGGGGCCTTTCCTCTGCGTAACGTTTGGAGTGCCAAGGTTGTTTCTTTTAAAGAAAATAGAGCCAGATCGAATTTAGGAGCAATAGCTAGCCCAGAAAAAGGTGGATGGGAGGACCCCTCAAGGGGTGACGTGACAGTAACACTACCAATTTGAGCCACATTATACACAGTTCCAAAATATGATTCCCAAAGTGCTGGTTGAATTGCTGGGTATATCTCCGCGTTGTCAGAATAACCTTTGTCAGCCACCAACTTCCAAAACAATTTTGAGTCTTTTGCTTGTGAAGCTTCCACCAAAGCCTTTCATTGATTGAATTCCCACACTTTTTTGCGTTTTTAAATTCTGCTTTATATACGGACCTGGAGGCTTTTATCACACCGCAGCTCCCTACCTCCAAAGCTTCCAAAAGTCGTGATTTAGCGATCGACAAGAGCTAGTATACCACCTCAAAGGCCCAGCCCTAGTTTCTACCCGCCTCCTCATTACCTGAAAGAGGGGCCTTAACCGGTTCACCATGATATTATGTAATTTAATTAAGTCCACCGGTACCAAGTCAATGTGCTTCAAAGGGGAAAGCGTTGATTTCACCACTTTATATATTGAGGCCTGAAAGTGTATATCATCAGCTACCATTTCCCACCTTACATTTTTAAAGTCATTTGTTGGAACTAGCGCGCTACCCTTCACCCGCTTAGGAAGTGAACTACATTTAAATGGGAGTCAATCACACAACAGCTGCAAACACAACACAGAATTAAAATATCAACACTTACTGAATATGTCTGGGTCCACAAATTGAGCCACCTCTCCGATTGTGTAGGGGGCAGGTCCACCTGTAAAGCATGAAAGGGAGAAATGTGCTCAATGTCTGTGCATTGTACAACACTTCCAAATAAAATTACTGTGTGTAATATTAAATCTGAAAGTCCAGCCTCTCAGGCATGATGATGCTGCAACAGACATACCACTGCAAACATGTACAGACCCGGTCACTCCAGTGAGTGACACACACATACCTGCACACATGCAGTGGCCCTAACTATCATGTGGTGACAAACATGCTCCATCAATTGTTTGCAGACTCTTTTATGGAGTATACTCCTCTCATCATTTGTAGTAATGAAAGACATGCAAAGCCACTTTCCTGGAGCACTGCAATACCAGTCACTCAGGTATTGTGGCTTGCGCATAAAGGGACAATCATTTACTGTGTGACGCATCTGTGGGTTGATTTAAGGTCATGATTTATCATGCTTTCTATGGTCCCTTACATGTAGGGCCTGTGTTGTGCGTAGGTCACATATGTTACATTAACGATGTACCCTGAGCCACATATGCCCCCTATGACACCATAATGGCAGGGATCCTGTGCATTAATTGATGACAGTTTGAGGCTAGCCATGGATTGACCAGTTTTAATATTTGGATACAACAAGGAGATAAATATTGACAGTGTATAATGTAGTCATCCATGACAGACTGCATGGGCACAGGTGTAGTCATTGCACCTGAAATGTGTCACTCATTGCCCTGTGTACCCATTATGGGGTTTGGAAAACACAGTGAGCCACATTCATCATCTTACATTTGCCAAGTTGGTTGATCAGCAGCTATACAGCAAACTGACACTGACACATTATTAACACCTGGTTTAGCAAATGTACCACTGTGTCAATCATGATAATGTAGGTTTCAATTTGTATGTACCTTTGGAATGGCGGCAGTCACAGGAATGCTGGTCTTCTGATCTTAGCATACACCCCGGTCTATGATAGCCTCCATACAGGGAAGTTAGTTATCAAACATATGCTACACTAGATCAGCCGGGGTGTGGCAAACTAAAATAGCAAAATATTAGGGAACTTTATATGTATGATGGAATTGGTCAGGGGTCCCTTGCACAACATCATGCACGTACTACATTCTGATCAT
The DNA here is from genome assembly GCF_031143425.1 of Pleurodeles waltl. Taxonomy (NCBI): domain Eukaryota; kingdom Metazoa; phylum Chordata; class Amphibia; order Caudata; family Salamandridae; genus Pleurodeles; species Pleurodeles waltl. Next base: position 848,290,620 of record NC_090436.1, read on the forward strand.
GCATTCCCCAACGTCAGGTATCCCATGATGATCCCATAACTTATGAGAAGTTCATGGCTATAGAGTAACACAGATGGCAAATGCATTAGCTCTGTTCCAGCTATTGTGCCCAAGACCATTGTAAAACACACAGGTACAATGAAAAGAGGGCCATGGATAGTTGTTACCCCGCAATTTGTATCATTTGCTTCATTTTATGTGCCACAGCCATGGAAAGAAGCACCAAACATTTAGATATGAACTTGTGTGCATTACTTTTAGGATCCATCCCTAATTTAATTGTGGCACAACCAAGTCAAACTATCAGCCTAAGATGTTACATGAGGTTAGAAATAACTTGGTACGTATGTGTCAGAATTCAGTTCAGACATGTATCTGAATTAATTGGGGGACACCTTAAGTCTTGAAAATATCTGGATTAAAAACATGTCTTTCCTGGTACACTCACAGACCATGCCTAAAACATATGTTAGAGCCACATTTGCATCATCTATTAACATGAAGGCAGCACTAATTTACAGGCTCCAGTTGTGTTTTGTAACTCAGTGCAGCCGTTGCGTCAACAAATGACAGTAATGTGTAGCAATTATTGTATAACTCACGGCCACTGTATGTTTAACTTGCATTCCATATGTCCAAAAACATTGCCTCCAGCATATGAACAAATCTGCTACTATTGCTACAGAGCATTTAAAGGTGCACATTACTCTGAATTGTACTCACCAACAGGGCCACCAATCCCCAGGTGGTCCAGCAGGTCTTCCTTCCTGGCAGCAAGGTCAGCCCAACGGTGCTTTAGCTGGTGGTCGTTGCGCAGTGTGTTGTATATGCGTTGCAGATGGTACAGGACCTTTGACCACCGGAGCCTCCTTGCCTCTGTGTGATACCCCTGTATCACCCAGCCACCTTCTTCTATCATCAATGGGAGGAAGTGGCACACCAGCCAAATGAATCCCCCAGCTCCTCCTCTCCCATTCTACCGAGACGTGGCCTACCCAACATGCTTGAAATAATAAAGGAATTAAGGGGTACAGAGGATAATGAAGGAAAAAGAGGAGAGGGAAATGAAAAGTAAATAACACTAAAACAGCCAAACTGTTCCCAAACTAACACTACCCACAACAGAGTCCCAACAGTACAAAGACAAAATTAGACACCAGAAATGACAAAAATACACTTACACAGGATACCACAGACACTTAGAAAACACCAAAAGACAAAATAAAGCGCACACAGGAGACAAATTCACAATATTCACAGAGAGACAAGTCCAAATACAGCCACACAGTCAAGACAAATCACAGACTGCAAAGTGAAAGTGAAAGTACACCCACTGTACCAATTCTGTAAATAGGATATTCTATTACATCACATTCTGCCTCAAATGCGGTGTGTTTTTATTATAATGCGTCAAAATATTATAACGCTTACAGTCTGTGCATAATTTTTTTTTGACGCACATGCTTAGAAATTACCCCGCATCCATAGCTGCAAATATTTTTCATAGTTAACCAATTTCATGCGGTACAGTGTTTGAATTATCGCTCAGGGCCAATGGATGTATCATGGCAGTGAGCATCAATTTTCTACACATATGCAGTGTTTTTTGACGCATGTGCGTCTTTTTTGAAGCGTATGTTTCAAAATTTATGTCTTTTACTGGGTTTGGGTCATTTCTCAAATTTTATAGTACATGACAGCTGTAACTATACAGAGATAGGCTGTTTGCACCTATATTGTGCGTTCCAGTGTATGGGCACATGTGGCAGATCAAACTACTGAGGACCATGTTCCTCTAGTTGTTGTAACAGATTTGCACTCTTAACTGATGTAATGGATCCCCAAACTTTTGGAATACAAATTGGTATTACCCAGTTTCAGCAGGTTGTGCATCAATAGAGGATAGAAAGGCTACGCAACTCAATACAGTAACTCATTGCCTGTGTGTCAATGTGTGTGAATTGGCTCTTACAATTTTAGTTGTCCTACTGTGTGAACATCACAAGACATGTTTTCATAAATATGCCCGTATGCATGTGTTGTCAATCTGGACAACCATCAGATGCTATTCAGTGTGGAAATTAGTAAGGAAATGTGTTTGTCATACACGCAGCAAAAAATGCTGTGTGAGCTTCCCAGATTTTTGGGACATAAGCATCTCCCATGACAAACCATGCACAGGATAGATTGAGGATGGTTGATCATGGCAATGTTCCAAGACTAAGCCATCACATGTCCCGGAATGTTGGATAGCACTTGTGGTCACTTGTTTCAATACTACCAATGACTCAGGCATTTGAAAATGCTATGTGGGTACGGTGTTTGTGACACAAGTCCCAAAACCAATCCACAAATGTAATGTCACTCCACAGTTTGAGTCATATACTGTAAATGACCTATGTTTCTCCTGTGGCAGTGGAGGACCAGCAGACCAAGCAGCACGTGTTCACATATTTCCAGTGGTTAATTGCACAAAGGTGTCCAGTTCAGGTGTGTGGGCCCATGTGTAGCCTGTGTCATTATTGGGGTCCATGTTGTCACAGTTACATGCAGGTCTAGTCATGAGTCTGTGGAGCCATTCCCTGCATTAACAAAGTATCCTTCACAGCTGAATTGAACAAAAGCCGAAGAGGAATTGAGAGCACACATGGGGATAGTCCAGCTATAGCACTGCAGACGTTTTATGAGACTGACAACAGGGCAACCTTGGTGTGCTCACAAAGTTAATGGATGAGGAACTTTAAACCGGCAGGTTTCATCACCACACTTGTACACAGGGTGGCCTCTAAAATTCCCACTGCAGCTGGGAACATCAGAGCCTCTGTGCTGATTAATCTCACAGCTATTCACCACGCAAGCCCCATCAATATGTAGGGGCCGATGTGAATCAGTGTGTGGACCATCAGGGTACAAACATGTGCTGACATTTATTGCACATTATCTAATGTTGTTTGTTGTGCTGGAGGCACCATACCCAATCCATGCATACAGCCATGGTACATTGTCACTATTTGTCACTCGTGCATACATGAAACCCAGACAAGGAATGGGCCGTGATTAGGATATTTGAAGACAAGTTCCACCCCATGATACGATAAGTAAACTGATTACGCTATACAGTGTTTTTGAGTATTCATTGTAGACCTACCTGACACAATACCCCAGGAGGAAAGTGAGGGCATGGAAAACAACTATGAGCCAAATGTAGCCACAGGGAACCTTTATGGTAACACAAAGACAGGAACCAGTCAGGCTAACAGGATGCAGGGTCAATCAGGAACAAAAATGAACAAGGCAAATACACAGTGAGCAGACTGAGACTGGTCAAAGCTGAAAAAAACTGTGGAAAATGTAAACTGTTTTTGTCCTATGTGCTGCAACGTTACTCAATAACCCAAGGCCTGTGTTACACAAGTGATTTATACGGCAATGCATAACAGTGATATACATATAATGGCAGTTTCTATGCCGTTCCAGACAGCTGCAAGGGAAGAGCATGTTCAAATGGCTGGTCTGCATGGAAGTGCTCACAGGTGTGTGCAGCTTTAGTCTCTCACAAGTCCTTTAGGTGAGAATCAAGTTCAAAGGGGCCAACAGTACCTTTCACATGGGAAGCAATGGACAGGTGATTACAGGTCCTACAGACTACAAGGCAGTGCATTATCTGACCAGAAGTCCATGAAGAGAGATGAACAATTACTATGGCATACCATACTAAAGAGGGAAGCACACTGGAGTCAGAATGTGAGTCTGGGTGTATGTAGATGAGGGATTTTCTGGGTACAAATAGTCCATTTCCAGGGCCCCCTCGCAAAGGGTGGGGAGAGACAGAAAACAGGGCAGTGGCAGGACTTATGACCTGGGATGGCATGTGCTGGGGATGTCTTGTGAGCAATGGGGCACTCATGCTATCCATTTGCTGCTTACATAGATTTCTTGTCATACATACTCCTTGCAAAGATAGCTAATGTCACACTTACTGCTGTCAAGGGTCTGGTCATATATTCCTGTTACCAATGCAATAGCACATCCACTGCCTCATGTATGAGGATTTTATTTTCCTTATTGAATGATGGTGTCTTTGTTGTGTGCCATATGCTGCAATGAGCCATGTTGCCAACATGTATGTGTGAAATAGCTGTGGTCCTCCGCTATTGCCCTTCAAATGTGAAATGAACAGGATATATGTAATTTACAGTGTGTGTGAAGTTGGTTGTACATTCATACCCATCAAATGTGATGTGGACTTTTCAGTATCCTAATATGTATTTCTGCAAAGCTCCATGATGCTCACAAGATTATGAATCTTAGGGATAATGTGATGCAAAAATGTTTATCCAGACCATGATATAATGATTAGAATAGGTGTTTAATGACATATGGTAAGACAGTGTTGATGGTGACTATAGTTAAAAGAAGTTTTGGACAATGTGTTGTCTCCGACGCAATCCTGCGGCTGTATTTGGATGGTCCCCCTCATGTTGATGGACAACGTCCTCCTCTTCCTCCTCTTCAGCCATTTGTGGGTCTGGTTCATAGAGGGGAATGATCCTCCTTACACAAATGTTGTGCAGGATGGCACAGGTCAAAATGATCTTGCAGACCATTTCTGGTGAGTATAGGAGGCTGCCTCCGGTGATGTCGAGGCACCTGAATCTTGACTTCAGAATGCCAAAAGTCATCTGGACTATGGTGCATGTCCTCCGATGTGCCTCATTATAGGCACGCTCTGATGCTGTGTTTGGGTTTGCAAATGGGGTCATGATCCATGGCTGGATCCCATACCCCCGATCAGCTGAAAGAGAAAATGAGTGAGAAAATGTTGATGTTGCTTGCACCATGATTCTCACATTGCATGGCAGTTGTTCTCTTGTGTTGTCTGTGACTCATCTGTGTTTGTGTGATTGTGTGGAATCCCAGGCTTCTAGGATGTACCATCAGCAGTGAGTTTTTGTTTCATTTTCTGAACTGGTGTTTGGCAGATTGACCGGATGTCAGCGGTATTTTTGTAGAGTTGCAGTACATTGTGTACTCCCTTGCATTATGTCATGTGAAAGAGTCGTCCATGTGTCTTAACTGGGGGTGACATGATGCTTCCATACACAGAATCAATTCCACAGTGGTGGTAACACGGTTGCATTTATATGGCCTGGACATCCCATCCAATTTAATATATGCAATAGAATTTGTTAAACATCAGTGAGGCCCTTTGATTTGGCTAGGTGACATTGTATAACACATCTCCATAAGTTGTCAGCACTGAATTGTTGACAATTGACAAAGCACAAATATCCCATGTGTGGCAAGTTCTCTGCAGACCTATTTCCGTGTACTTATACTACTGAACGTGGTTCAGTTCAGCTGGCTAGCTTGGTTGTGAGGTTGATGTTTTGAGTGTCAGAAGGTCCATATGCCTGTACATCTGTTGTGTATATGCGTAATTGTCTCAAACCATATGTGTAGCAATGTGCACTTTCAATATTGTCACATCAATATGTGTTCTTAGCACAGTCCACTTGCTTATTGGTAGTGGGCAATTTCAGAGCAGGAGTGATGAGAGATATTGGTACTGCCTCAATGATTCCATGTCACCTTCATTAGCGTCATCATCATCATGCTATGTGTCTCATGGTGTTTGACCTGCAGCGAAATACATTGCACACCACTTACACAGTACCTATTGCTTGGAAGGGTGTTTGATTGAGTGTTATTGATGTGATGTTGAAAGATTAATCTTCCAAGTTGTATTGCCAGTTAAGGCAATGTCATTGTCATTGTGTTGTTTTAAATTGTTCCCTTGTGTCTGTTGAGTGGCATCTGTTGTTATTTGGATCTGTCATTTGTCCATAGGTGTGTATCCCATTGGGTCAGGAATTCAAACATGCCTAGCAGTGCACAACCTCAGTGTCTTCCTGGCTACGTGTCAATGTAGTGGTGTATTTGTTGTGTGTCCTTCAGGGTTGCTGTGCTGTGTGTATATAACTGGGTTTCTGTACTTACCAACAAGTAGGCCATTTCCATATCGTCCATCCTGGAAGTGTTGATTGATGGTGAAGTAGCGGAAGATGAATGAATCATGTACACTCCCAGGATACTTTGCCACGATGTTGGTGATCAATCCCCGGTGATTGACAATGGCCTGCACATTGATGGAGTGTGTGTGCTTCCTGTTGTGGTATAGATGTTCGGTTGCAGCAGATGGCACAATTCATACATGTGTGTAGTCAATGGCACCAAGCACGTGTGCGAAGCTGTTGATTTGACAGAAGCCCTGTTTGGTCTCCTGCTGCTTCTGCTGTGTGTTGGGGAAGGTGATGTGGCGGGTGTCAGGGAGATGATGGCATCCAATACCTTAGGTAGGAAGGCAGAGAATGAGGGCTGTGAGATCCCGGCAACCAGGGCACCAGTGGTTTGAAAGGAGCCACTTGCTAACATGTGGAGGACAGCTAGCAGCTTGGTCTCTGGTGGAATGATGTGGGGTGTCTGCAAGCTGGGTGCCAACTGTGCTCAATGTTGCGCAGCAGCAGCTGAATGGCTTACCAGTTGAGTCTGTACCTCTGGATGATGTCTTGTTGCCGGAGTCCCAGAAGGGTTGTCCTGGTGCGGAATATTCTCTCCTGCCTTCTGCGTTGCCTTTGGGGTTGTAGGAAAGTACCATCTTGCCTGGCACGTTACCCCCCATATTTCACTGTATATATGTTGTTTTAGTCTATGTGTCACTGGGACCCTGCCAGGCTGGGCCCCAGTGCTCATAAGTATATGCCATGTATGTGTTCCCTGTGTGATGATTAACTGTCTCAAAAAGGATCTGCTAACCAGAACCTCAGTGGTTATGCTCTCTCTGCTTTCCAAATTTGTCACTAACAGGCTAGTGACCAATTTCACCAATTTACATTGGCATACTGGTACACCCTTATAATTCCCTAGTATATGGTACTGAGGTACCCAGGGTGTTGGGGTTCCAGGAGATCCCTATGGGCTGTAGCATTTCTTTTGCCACCCGTAGGAAGCTCTAACAATTCTTACACAGGTCTGCCAGTGCAGCCTGAGTGAAATAACGTCCACGTTATTTCACAGCCATTTACCACTGCACTTAAGTAACTTATAAGTCACCTATATGTCTAACCTTCACCTGGTGAAGGTTGGGTGCAAAGTTACTTAGTGAGTGGGCACCCTGGCACTAGCCAAGGTGCCCCCACATCATTCAGGGCAAATTCCCCGGACTATGTGAGTGCGGGGACACCATTACACGTGTGCACTATACATAGGTCACTACCTTTGTACAGCGTCACAATGGTAACTCCGAACATGGCCATGTAACATGTCTTAGATCATGGAATTGTCACCCCATTGGGGAGACAATTCCATGATCCCCCAGGTCTCTAGCACAGAACCCAGGTACTGCCAAACTGCCTTTCCGGGGTCTCCACTGCAGCTGCTGCCAACCCCTCAGACAGGTTTCTGCCCTCCTGGGATCCAGGCAGCCCTGGCCCAGGAAGGCAGAACAAAGGACTTCCTCTGAGAGAGGGTGTAACACCCTCTCCCTTCGGAAATAGGTGTGAAGGCTGGGGAGGAGTAGCCTCCCCCAGCCTCTGGAAATGCTTTGATGGGCACAGATGGTGCCCATCTCTGCATAAGCCAGTCTACACCGGTTTAGGGATCCCCCAGCCCTGCTCTGGTGCGAAACTGGACAAAGGAAAGGGGAGTGACCACTCCCCTGACCTGCACCTCCCAGGGGAGGTGCCCAGAGCTCCTCCAGTGTGTCCCAGGCCTCTGCCATCTTGGAAACAGAGGTGTTTGTGGCACACTGGACTGCTCTGAGTGGCCAGTGCCAGCAGGTGACGTCAGAGGCTCCTTCTGATAGACTCTTACCTCTCTTGATAGCCAATCCTCTTTCCTAGGTAGCCAAACCTCCTTTTCTGGCTATTTAGGGTCTCTGCTTTGGGGATCTCACCAGATAACGAATGCAAGAGCTCACCAGAGTTCCTCTGCATCTCCCTCTTCACCTTCTGCCAAAGGATCGACCGCTGACTGCTCAGGACGCCTGCAAAACCGCAACAAAGTAGCAAGACGACTACTAGCAACCTTCTATCGTTTCATCCTGCCGGCTTTCTCGACTGTTTCCAGGTGGTGCATGCTCTGGGGATAGCCTGCCTCCTCTCTGCACCGGAGCTCCATGCCTGTCAAAAGTAAAATATATAGGCAGCCTGACCATGTCAGGGATTGCATAAAACAAGAGGTTTAGAAAATGCTTGATCTAGGAGTGGTTGAACCTTCTGAAAGCCCATGGGTGAGTCCTGTGGTGCTTGTACCAAAGCCTCACTCAAAAGATGGAAAAAGGGAGATGAGGTTTTGTGTTGATTACAGAGGTCTCAACCAGGTAACAAAAACTGATGCTCACCCTATACCCAGGGCAGATGAGCTCATAGATACACTGGCATCTGCCAAGTATCTAAGCACCTTTGATTTGACTGCAGGGTATTGGCAGATCAAATTGGCTGAGGATGCTAAACCTAAAACTGCATTTTCAACTATAGGAGGGCACTCCCAATTTACAGTGATGCCATTTGGTTTGAAAAATACACCTGCCACTTTTCAGAGGTTGGTGAACACAGTCCTGCAAGGGTTGGAGGCTTTTAGTGCAGCATATCTAGATGATATAGCTGTCTTTAGATTCACCTGGGATAAGCACCTGGTCCACCTTTGGAAAGTTTTAGAGGCCCTGCAAAAGGCAGGCCTCACTATCAAGGCTTCAAAGTGCCAGATAGGGCAGGGAAAGGTGGTTTATCTGGGACAGCTGGTAGGTGGAGAACAAATTGCACCACTTCAGGGGAAAATCCAAACAGTCATGGATTGGGTTCCCCCTACAACACAGACCCAGGTGAGAGCCTTCCTAGGCCTCACTGGGTGTTACAGGAGATTCATTAAAAACTATGGCTCCATAGCAGCCCCACTTAATGATCTCACCAGTAAAAAGATGCCTAAAAAGGTATTGTGGACAGCCAGCTGTCAGAAAGCTTTTGAGGAGCTCAAGCAGGCCATCTGTTACTGCACCTGTCCTAAAAAGCCCATGTTACTCCGAGAAATTCATTTTTCAAACTGATGCATCTGAATTAGGGGTAGGGGCAGTCTTATCACAACTGAATTCTGAGGGCCAGGATCAACCAGTTGCTTTTATCAGCAGAAGGTTGACCCCTAGAGAAAAGCGTTGGTCTGCCATTGAGAGGGAGGCCTTTGCTGTGGTCTGGGCACTGAAAAAGTTGAGGCCATACCTGCTTGGCACTCACTTTATTGTTCAGACAGACCACAAACCTCTACTTTGGCTAAAACAAATGAAAGGTGAAAATCCTAAATTGTTGAGGTGGTCCATATCTCTACAGGGAATGGACTATACAGTGGAACATAGACCTGGGAGTACCCACTCCAATGCAGAGGGACTCTCCAGATATTTCCGCTTAGACAATGAAGACTCATCAGGTCATGGCTAGTCTTATTGTCCTTCGTTTGGGGGGGTTGTGTAGGAAAGTACCATCTTGCCTGGCATGTTACCCCCATATTTCACTGTATATATGTTGTTTTAGTCTATGTGTCAATGGGACCCTGCCAGGCAGGGCCCCAGTGCTCATAAGTATGTGCCCTGTATGTGTTCCCTGTGTGATGACTAACTGTCTCACTGAGGCTCTGCTAACCAGAACATCAGTGGTTATGCTCTCTCCGCTTTACTCTGCGTTACTTAGTGTGTGGGCACCCTGGCACTAGCCAAGGTGCCCCCACATCGTTCAGGGCAAATTCCCCAGACTTTGTGAGTGCGGGACACCATTGCACACGTGCACTGTACATAGGTCACTACCTATGTACAGCGTCACAAAGGTAACTCCGAACATGGCCATGTAACATGTCTAAGATCATGGAATTGTCACCCCAGTGCCATTCTGGAGACAATTCCATGATCCCCAGGGTCTCTAGCACAGAACCTGGGTACTGCCAAACTGCCTTTCCGGGGTCTCCACTGCAGCTGCTGCTGCTGCCAACCCCTCAGACAGGTTTCTGCCCTCCTGGGGTCCAGGAAGCCCTGGCCCAGGAAGGCAGAACAAAGGACTTCCTCTGAGAGAGGGTGTAACACCCTCTCCCTTTGGAAATAGGTGTGAAGGCTGGGGAGGAGTAGCCTCCCCCAGCCTCTGGAAATGCTTTGATGGTGCCCATCTCTGCATAAGCCAGTCTACACCGGTTCAGGGATCCCCCAGCCCTGCTCTGGTGTGAAACTGGACAAAGGAAAGGGGAGTGACCACTCCCCTGACCTGCACCTCCCAGGGGAGGTGCCCAGAGCTCCTCCAGTGTGTCCCAGACCTCTGCCATCTTGGAAACAGAGGTGTTTGTGGCACACTGGACTGCTCTGAGTGGCCAGTGCCAGCAGGTGACGTCAGAGGCTCCTTCTGATAGGCTCTTACCTCTCTTGGTAGCCAATCCTCCTTCCTAGGTAGCCAAACCTCATTTTCTGGCTATTTAGGGTCTCTGCTTTGGGGATCTCACCAGATAACGAATGCAAGAGCTCACCAGAGTTCCTCTGCATCTCCCTCTTCACCTTCTGCCAAAGGATCGACCGCTGACTGCTCAGGATGCCTGCAAAACCGCAAAAAAGTAGCAACCTTGTATCGCTTCATCCTGCTGGCTTTCTCGACTGTTTCCATGTGGTGCATGCTCTGGGGGTAGCCTGCCTCCTCTCTGCACCAGGAGCTCTGAAGAAATCTCCCGTGGGTCGATGGAATCTTCCCCCTGAAACCGCAGGCAACAAAAGACTGCATCACGGGTCCTCTAGGTCCCCTCTCAGCACGAGAAGCGTGGTCCCTGGAACTCAGCAACTCTGTCCATGTGACTCCCACAATCCAGTGACTCTTCAGTCCAAGTTTGGTGGAGGTAAGTCCTTGCCTCCCCAAGCTCGACTGCATTGCTGGGTACCGCATGATTTGCAGCTGCACCAGCTCCTGTGCACTCTTCCAGGATTTCCTTTGTGCACAGCCACGCCTGGGTCCCCGACACTCTAACCTGCAGTGCACAACCTTCTGAGTTGTCTTCCGGCATCGTGGGACTCCCTTTTGTGACTTCGGGTGGACTCCGATTCACTTTTCTTCGAAGTGCCTGTTCAGGTACTTCTGCGGGTGCTGCCTGCTTCTGTGAGGGCTCCCTGACTTTCTGGGTGTCCCCGATGTCTCCACATCCAAGTGGCTACACCCTGGTCCCTCCTGGGCCACAGCAGCATCCAAAAACCCTAACCGCGACCCTTGCAACTAGCAAGGCTTGTTTGCAGTCTTTCTGTGTGGGAATACCTCTGCAAGCTTCTTCACGAAGTGGGACATCCATCCTCCCAAGGGGAAGTTCCTAGTCCTCTTCGTTCTTGCAGAACACCAAGCTTCTTCCACCCGGTGGCAGCTTCCTTGCACCCTCAGCTGGCATTTCCTGGGCTCCTGCCCACTCTCGACTCTGTCGCGACTCTTCGACTTGGTCCCCTTGTCTTACAGGTACTTAGGTCTGGAAATCCACTGTTGTTGCATTGCTGGTGTTTGTTCTCCTTGCAGAATCCCCCTATCACAACTTCTGTGCTCTCTTGGGGTGGGCTATTTTCCTAACCCTCACTGTTTTCTTACAGTCCCAGCAACCCTCTACAAGCTCACATAGGTTTGGGGTCCATTCGTGGTTCGCATTCCACTTTTGGAGTATATGGTTTGTGTTTCCCCTATACCTATGTGCTCCTATTGCAATCTACTGTAACTTTACATTGCTTGCATTACTTTCTTTTGCTATTACCTGCCTAACTTTGGTTTGTGTACATATGTCTTGTGTATATTTCTCATCCTCATACTGAGGGTACTCACTGAGATACTTTTGGCATATTGTCATAAAAATAAAGTACCTTTATTTTTAGTATATCTGTGTATTGTGTTTTCTTATGATATTGTGCATATGACACCAGTGGTATAGTAGGAACATTTCATGTCTCCTAGTTCAGCCTAGCTGCTTTGCCATAGCTACCTTTTATCAGTCTAAGCTGCTAGAAACACCCCTTCTACACTAATAAGGGATAACTGGACCTGGCACAAGGTGTAAGTACCTCTGGGACCCACTACAAGCCAGGCCAGCCTCCTACAGGGTTCCCTGCTGGTGTTGTGGAAGCTACTTTTGTTGGTCCTGTGCTCTGCGTCTTCGTGCATGCTGGATGAAAAGCACCTCCATATCTTCTTTTTGGAGCTCTGCTGTTGCTTGTATGTGTTTTTCTTAAGTAGTGGTGTGTTTGCCCCATTTTCACGTCTGCCCTGACCCAGGCATTATTTTTTGACGCAAATCGGGCTGTGCGCCATTTTCAGCCTCCGTCTCCCGGCCGTGCGGGATTTTTAGACGGTAGCATAAATATGGCGCACGGGTGTTTAAGTCATTTTTGGGTTGGGAACGCCTACCTTGCATGTCATTAATGCAAGGCGGTTTCCCGCATCCAGAAAATGACGCACACAGCAGAATTTTCGGGTTCGCGGGGTCGGGCGTCATTGTATAAATATGGTGCAAGGTTTGCGCCCAATGTGCGTCAACATTTTTGACGCACATTCGGCGCAGAGTATAAATATGCCCCTGTGTTTGTTAAGGAAAACGCTAGGCTGAGGATCGCTGTCACTATGCACGTCTGCACCTTTTGCACACGTGCATAAAGAGATTATTTTTTTATGGTTTTGTCTTTTTCACTAGGAAGGCATTTATGATAAAACCATAATCCTATACCTAATTATTTACCTAATAATATATACCTTCATCTAGACTGTTACTGAAAATAAATCCAGGGAAAGTACTAATAACTTTCCCACTTTTCTTTTTTACATACACTGTAAAGGGTTTAGAATAAGTGGGAATCATGATTTTCATTATTTCTATATTTACAGTTTGTCATTTTAAGTGTTCAGTCTGTTTGTTATGAAGACAAAAGAGTCTAAAAGCTTATAAATCTCTCATGTGGACCATATTTCCTACATTTTCTCAAAGTTTTATTTTGTATACCTTAAAAGTTGAGTGAATAGACAAAAGGGGATAAATCCAGAATCTACTTGTTTTCTACTGCTCGAAATAAAACAATAAATTAAAAAACGGTCTGAACAGCTTTATTTAATGTGACTATACTCTATACAGGAGCTCCATTTAAAGGCCGAAAATGAGTAGAATGCACATGCCAGAAGTCACTGATCATCTGAGTACATGTTCACCCACAATAAAATAAATACAATGTTTAAAGAGAGGTATAGGCATTACCATGACATACCCACGTCGCTCATCATATGCTTGTTGATCTTCTCTCCCCTCCTTTTTCTCCAATGGTCATGTAAGCATCTCTTTGTCATTGTCTCTTAGATGTGTCACGTCTTTCTTGCAAGGAAACAAACAAACAAAAGCAAACAAACTCTTCATCTAAGACCCTTACACTTACAAGTGCCTTAAAGACCCTGTTAAGTTGTAGGAACCTGTTGTCTGCCACCATGCTCAAGGACGATACCAGTGGTGTATCCCTGATCGAACACCTGATCCCACCTGAAATCTTTCACCTGTTATGAAACAAAATGGGATATCATGAGTCATTTGACTTCTTGGTTTGAGAGTAGTTCAGGTGTTTGTCAGGGACCTGAATTGACAGCATCTGGTCTTACACTATCGCTCCTGGTGCTGTGCCCCTTGTCAGAGCAGTCCCCATTAGGTACCTTTTAATGACGCAGCTGACAAGTGTTGAAGTTCTTTATTGTGCCTGATTGCTGTTGATCCCTCTGCTCAGTTCAGTTCAGGTCAAAAGTTTGTATTCAGCTTACACAGCCACAAAAGAATAAAAACATATTAAATTCTCTCTGCTCCTTGGGAGGCAGGGCACTTTTGCCACATCTGTGTCCCAGTCTCCACATGTCGAGCCAGTTCCATACTGCTAGTGGCCATTCAAAAAAATTAGATTTCCTATTCAGAATGACTTCCAGTTTCTAGGAAACATCAGCAAGTATGTTCTGTTTAACCTCGTTGAACTCGTTGAGCAGTTGCTGGGCATGCGTGGTGTGTCTTTGGTATATGGTGACATGGGAGAGTTGCATTGAAAATAGTTGTGTAATCTATGGGTGTGGCAGTGCCCTGGGGTTGGGTTGTTCTGCAAAGGATATGTGGGCCCCTTCAGTTATGAAACAGGTAAACAATGCCACTTCAGACATCTAGGATTGGAGCCACTATGTGAGGAATAATATGGCGTCAATGCCTTCTCCACTTTCTGGAATTACAATTTCAGCATACATTATTTAGTTGGGATCTGCCATCACAGTCTTCCACATGACCGTTTAAGTGGGCCATTCTTTCTTTTTAATTTACAACATCTGCGATCATTGTCGGAGTAAATTTCACTATCTTGTATATCTGGGTTTCAGTCTCTGTGACCCTCTCCGCGACTTTCATAATATTCTGGCAGAGCAGTGCGACTCCCAAATCTATTCACCGTATTTTGGTATCTCTTGTAGTGTGCAGGTCACAGATTGCCTGTTAGTGTTTTTTCTGAGGTGATCAGACGGTCTGGCTCATTGCTAGGGGTTGTTGCCCCGTCCATCTCATTTGGGGTTGCCTTGGCATATTTATCTTTTTTTTTTTAGTTTGGGTACCCCTGCCACCTGTGTATTCCCAATGGCTTTCCACCCAGTGCATGTCCGGCACTGTAGGTTTGTGTCTATTTGGGGGTCCAAGGTTTGGCACCCCTTCAACATTGGAGACAGTTTCCAATCAGACCAATAAGAGAGACTATCTATCACCTTTGGGTCTAAGCCACAGGTGTAGGTTCCAATGGGTCCAAATCAGCCAAATTTCTTGCCATCCATACATTGGCTGAAGAGAGACTGAAATTGGGATGGTGTGGGGATGAGTCATTGCCACCCTTTCAAATGTCCTGGGGTTTTTGACGGGATTCACTCCCATGATGCAGGTGTGGTGTAAGATGGGTGACACAGTCCTTGACCCCTCTCTAGGGGTGTATTGTCTCCTCCACAGCTCAGGCACCTGTCTGGCTGGTTAGGGATAGGAGGCAAGGCATGGTTACCTTCAGCTCATTCTTCACTCCCTGGGATGCCACAGCTCATGTCTGCCACTTTAGGTGTAAGGCTCCAAGCAGACACGACCAGCCTCTCACCGTGGGTGCCCAACCGGGCAATGCTGTTGTAGCTGCAATCTCTTCCCTCCTCCCTAAGTGACAGGGAAGCCCAGGAATGCAGTTCCAGTTAGGAGCTCCACCGTCCGTAGAGGCCATGATGAGGAACTCCTAGGCAATCCAGTGGGAGTCAAGGCTGTGCAACCTCCCAGATCCACAGTCACTGTCAAAGGGCTGGCTCCTCTCAGTTTCAAAGGCCCAAGTCGCTGTTCCGGTAGGATCAGAGTTCACTCAGAAGAGTGTTTTTAACTCATGTCTGCCATTGCCCGTGATTGGCCTACCCCCCACTACTCTCTATTCTTTGTGTCCCATCCACATTTCTCCTTTTAATGTACCAGAGAGTTGTCTTTTTCATCCTTTGCACTGAGTAACACACCAGGATCTCGTTTTAACAAATAATCTTTTTCTGGAAGATTACATCTTCATTATATTTGCTACTTTTATATTACGATTTTGCTTTCCTCCCCTCTTCATTCATTTATTACTTACTCTTTCTTTTGACTGCTTAACTTCTGCTGCTTATTCTAACAAATTATCTTTGCGGAGTTCTTTTTCTGACCGAACAATATTAGTTTGCATGCGGCTGTGTTTTGGAGTTTCCCTGAGATGTGTGTTCTTGATTCTTACAAATGTGCCAACCCGAGACAGAAGATCAGTTGGACTGCTACTACTCCGTAACCCACTGAGCAGTACTTGAGTGAGATGCGTTTCAGGTACCAATCAATTTTGTGAAATATCACAGGGATGATTAGTGGAACCAAACTGTTTTTCATGATAGAAAGGCACACACACTCAAGAACACTAAGAAACAATGGATACATCTTAAAGATTTATTAAAAATTAAAGTCCCATCCTAGTGCAAACAAGTTGAACTGTAACTATACTAAAGACAAACAACATAGTAGAAACAATGTTTATAAGTAATGTGAAGAGCAAAAAATAATTTAATATGTTGGCTGTTTAACTTGAGACCAGCCCACCCCCACACATTTTACTTACTGATCTAAACTCCACATCAAAATAAAAGCCTAATTAAAGTTTTAAACATGGTTCACACTCTCATACCTGTTTTTAATAATGAAGGTATTGTTCAATATAATTGCTTAAGTTGCTAGTCTCATCTCCATGGGAAAGAAAACGCTGATAAGCCCCCTGCAAGTGAAGGATGAGTGTGGTTCCTGTTATCCTTCAGTGAAGTAATGCTGCATGCCCTGTCACATCTCAATCTCTTGGCATGAAGTTCCTCTCTTCTGTCTCTCACTGTTCCTAACTTGTATGACATTACAAGGCCACATTAAAGAAAATGCATTGTATATTTATTATTCATACGTAAAGAATTAACAAATGTAACCTTTAAAGGGGGGAAACCCAGAAGAGAAAAATATGATAATTATAACCTCCCTGGAATGCTAATAAAGAGATGTCTGATGAATATCTTCATATATATGTTTTTTTATGTGCAAAGAGGGCATGTGAAATGAAAGGAGCAGGGCTATATATTTCTGTTTTAAGAAAAGAAAAAATAAGATAGGGACAAACTGCCCTTCTATATGTTTGCTTCATATGTTTTCGTTTGTAATGGAGTATGTAGCAGTTCAAATTTCTCTGTGTTTTTGGTGCTGTCTCATTATTTTCTCCCAGATATTGAGGACATTAGTCTCTAAAGAAACTAAGACATTGAGACCACAGGTGAAAAGAGAAAATATTGCCACCAGTAAGTTTGCTGTAACATTGATACAGTAGCTCTAATTTCAGCATGTTCTGAGGCTATCCGCTAATGAGCTGCCCTCATAAGAATTAAACTAGTTTGTTCACTATTATTCCCCGTATAGGGAGCATCCTTATTGTTTTGCATGTGCCCTACTTGATCACTTTGTGAAGTAAACACTGGCAGCTGGCCTAATTCACTTATTGAGGATGGGTATATGACTAGTAGGGTTTTTTAAACATTTTGGGGGTCATTATAACCCCGGCGGTGGGTGTGAATGTGGCGGTATTACCGCCAACAGGCTGGTGGGACATACCGCCACATTATGACATTGGCGGGTTGGCTGAAGCCAACCCTCCAATGTACCACATCGACCACCATGGCGGGAGCAGATTCATTCTTCTGATGCAGGCTGAAGACAGGCAGTCCTTGGAGGATGCACGACCTGAAAACAGTTGCAGTTGCTTGCAGGAGCTGAAGATACAATGTTGTAGAAGTCATCTTTGTTTCTTTGTTGCAGTTTGTAGAGTTCCTGGAGGGCCCAGATGCAGTTTCTTCATTAAGAAGGTGAAGTAATGGATGCAGAGGATTCCTGCTGGAGTCTTGCAATCCGAATCTGAAGAACCACCCAAGAGAGAGACCCTAAATAGCCCTGAAAGGGGGATTGGTCAGCTACACAGGTAAGCACCTATTAGGGGAGGGCTCGCTCTGACACAACTGCTGGCACTGGCCACTCAGTTGCTCCCAGAGTTGCCTACCAACTTGGAATCCAAGATGGCAAAATGCAGGGACTCTCTGGAGGAGCTCTGAGCACCACCCTTGAGGTGGTGATGGACAGGGGAGTGGTCACTCCCCTTTCCTTTGTCCAGTTTCATGCCAGAGCAGGAACTGGGGGTCACTGAACCGGTGTAGACTGGATTATTCAAGGAGGGCAACATCTGTGCCCTTCAAAGCATTTCCAGAGGCTCTGGGAGGCTACCCATCCCATACCTGTAAGACCTATTTCCAAAAGGAGAGGGTGTAACACCTCTCTCCCAAAGGAAATCCTTTGTTCTGCCTTCCTGGGCTCGAGCTGCTTGAGCAACAGGAGGGCAGAAACCTGTGAGGTGGCAGCAGCTGGGGCTGCCTAGAAAACCTCAGAAGGCTGTATGGATCCCCGGGGACCCCAATGACCTGGGTAGATAGGTACCATATACTAGGGGCTTATAAGGAGGCACTGGTATGCCAATTGTGGATGAAATACTGGATTACCAGTATGCAATAACCACAATGTAAGGGAGAGAGCATAACTGATTAGCAGAATCCCAGTAGACACAGTCAAACACTCTGACAAACAGGCCAAAAGTGGGGGTAACCATGCTAGAAAAAGGCTACTTTCTTATAGGGCCCCAGTGTAATAAAAGGTGAGTAATCTGGTGCCCACCCTGGGCACATACCATAGTATCGTAAGGGGCCAACAGGGGGAGCCACAAGGTTCCCATGTCTCCAGCTTGTTCCCAAATCCAGAGGGAGCTAGCAAAGGGTCTGCCCACAAGGTGGAGCTTCTAATGCTGCTTCCTGTGAGCTGGAACAATATTTTCATCTGTTTCCCTGCCTACTTTGGTTTGAGCAGGGCTAACATGTGAATAGTTTTCTCCCAACTGGCAGGAACATTTCTGAAGCTCCCACCCACTGGGAGAGAACTTCTTGCTTGCTCCAGCTTGGTAAGATATTTGAAAATGCTCCCACCAAGCGAGAGAAAACAAAGTTGCCTGCCCATGCCAGGGCAAAACTTTAAAAAAAAACACATTTTTGGGCTCATATGTGGTCCCTGTGGGACCCCAACACTAGGCCTATGGAATCAAGATATTCTTATGCTGGCCTTTTGTGCCTTTTGTCTTTCCCCCCATTTTTTTAGTTGTAAATCCATTCAGCAGTTTAGTCTGTGTGTCTAAAGTTCGTGTGGAAACATGAATGGGGAAAATGCAGTTAGCCCCCCCACCTTTTTTCTCGCCCACTTCATGGATCTCCCCAAAACTTTCCTTGCACAAACTAGCCAAGAGAGAGCACTTTTTTGGAAATATTTGTGGACATTTGTAGAACAGCGCTAAAGTTATTAGCAGCATACCATAATGCTTATAACAGGATCCCAACTATAACTACTCAGTTGCAACCACCACTGGGCAATATATATGTGTGTGTGTGTGTGTGAGGCGGTAATTAGCTGTGCATGGCGAGGGCACAAGTTATAGTTACCTTCGGGCCAAGTTATAGTTACTTGAAATAACTCTGATTTACAGCTGAATTTCTATGGTTTTGTTTGTGTAAATTCAAGAACCTAACAATAACGTCTCTGTAACCTTTGTTTTTTTCTGTAAATTTCAAAGGTTTTTTAAAGGCTAATTCCTATCTATAATTTCCCTGTAACCTTTGATCTTTTTCAATGAACTTCTATGGTTTTTTTTAACGCAGCAGGGTGTTGGCCACAGACATCCAACCTAGTACCATGCTTGGTCTTAAGCCGTGCGTGGCAGGGGTTTGCCACAGGGCTTGTCCACAACCCCCCATAGGCATCCAGCCCGCACCACTCATGGCCTTTGGCCAAATGGACAGAGCTTCTAGATCATTTTGCACATTTGAATACTCATAGTAGTTAAAAGGGAGACTGACGTGCTCTGTTCTCAACAGGACAGAAGATTTTGTTGTCCAAAAGACCAAAGATGCATTCACCTCCATCAAGGAGTTCAGATAGTTTTTCAAGGTGAAACTGCAGAGAAAACACTCTTGCTTTGCCTAGACCAAGAAGATAGGAAGATTTGTACTTTACCGAAGTAAAGCTTCAACTGTAGCACCTGCTTTGTTTCTATTTGTAAGTGCTTCCTCTTGAGCTTTAATTTCTGTGAAATGAGCTTTGGTGCCAGAATACATCCTGATCTGCTTATTTATTCAAGAAGAGGCCTTAGTTTGGTGTAAAATGTCTACCCAACTGGAGTACTTGCTACTAGCTAATTAGTAAGTTCCCTCTCTTTGGGTAAATGCAGAGTGCATCTATCACACTACGGCTGTCTAAAGGACCATGAAGCAATGTCTCCAGTGACCTTGTGTGCCTGTAATTTTGGCAATGTGATTGTTCCTCAAGGGTCTTCATAAAAAAATCTGCAATAGCATGAATCCTCATCTAGAGAAGACGACAAGACTACAAACAGTTGAATCTCCACCAAACAAAAGTACTTCCTCTTAATTATATGCAGTAAGTGCTTCTTTGTTTTGTGGAGACCAGCTCATGTTCCTCTGCAAGAAGAAGGCATCTCCAAAATTGGTGGGATATTCACTGAAGGGGTTTTTGCTGAGCTGTTTATCATCATCTGAGAAAAAGGAGAGAAGAAGTTGCATATCACTAACGTATATGTGGAGGGCCAAACAGGCAGGGCTTCTAGGTCATTTTCCATACTTGGATTACTTAAAAGGAATATGTACAGGAGTCATATTACCACACTCTTCCAAGTTTTCTCTTATGAAATGGGAAGCTGGTGTTACTTTCCTGATCTTCACATGATTTCCCACATTTCAGATGTTTTTTCATGCACACATGGTGCAGGTTTTGTTTTCAAGTGTGATTTAAGGTAAAACTGCACCTAGAGTCCTTCTGACATAAACAAACATAATATATAAGCATGACATCTCCTTAGGCATCTAGGCACTGACATTATAAATCTTTTTGTTACCCAACTCAATGCTACCCTCTTTATCAACCTTAGAAGGATGAAAATCTGAGTGGTGCCACTGGGGGTCAACTAACGATAATGAGGTGAAACACAGATCTCTGGAGTGAATGCATTAATACACTCAGCTCCAGACCCGGTATGAATAAAGGCCTGGATATGGAAACCCTGCTTATGTTTTTTTTAATCTATACAATAGGCATTAAAAAGTAAAAATGCTGTCTTCCAAATTCAGTGTGTCTGTTTGCAAATGCAAACAAATGAGCCATCATAACAATACATTTTAAAAAACTTAGGGGATCATTACAACATTGGCGGTAAAAGGCGCTTACCGCCGTGCAGAAGACCGCCAACACACCGCCGCGACGGCGGAATCCCACCACAGCTATTATGACCCACATCTCGGAATCCGCCGAAATTCAGACACCCACACAAGTCGGCTACAACAAAGGTCAGTGTTAAACTGGTGAAAACAAAACCTCCACGCCAACAGAAACACGCCCATGCTATTACGACCCACGAATCCACGCGGCGGTCTTTCAGCCGCGGTATTCCATTGGCGGTACACACCGCCGCGCTCAAAATACACATACATCTCCAAAACACCGCCAAATTGGACAATTCAAAATACACACACCTGGTACACATACAAACACCACTCCCACACACCCAACACAATATAAAACACACACCTACATCACCCACAAACCCCTACGACCAAAAAATAGAGACGAAGGCGGCAGAGAGAGAGCACAGAATAGACAACCCCACCACACAGAGGCACACAGCACCATCACCCACACAACATCCACGAACAAAACACCACACACCACTACACATCACCACACTCATCAACACATACACCACCCCATACATCACCTACACCACCCCATGTCACGCCAAAGATGCCCCCGGTTTTCCGAGTAGGAGCTCAGGGTCATGGTGGAGGAAATCCTACGGGTAGAGCCACAGCTATTTGGCTCACAGGTGCAGCACACATCCATAGCCAGGAAGATGGAGCTATGGCGCAGAATCGTGGACAGGGTCAACGCTGTGGGACTGCATCCAAGAAATCAGGAGGACATCAGGAAGAGGTGGAACGACCTACGGGGGAAGGTGCGTTCATCGGTCTCCAGGCACAACATCGCGGTTCAGCAGACTGGTGGCGGACCCCCACCTCCTCCCCCACAACTAACAACATGGGAGGAGCAAGTCTTGACCATCATGCATCCAGAGGGCCTCGGAGGAGTCGGTGGAGGAATGGACACTGGTTAGTCAAATCTTAACTATCATATCCCCCACCCTACCTGCATGCTATCACACACCCCCACCATAACCCCCTCACCTACCACTATAACTCCTCACTAATGTACTAATAACACAAACCACCCATCCCTACACCAAGCCTTGCATGACATAACAAAGCATGGACACCCATCACCAAAGCATGCTCACTGCACATACCCAGTACACCCCCCCAAACATCATCACACAACCCCCCCACAGGAATACTTGCACTGGTGTACACGGTGAGCCACCCATTGCACACCATGACACACACACATGCAATAATCATGCACTTATGCCCCTGCAGGATCACGAAGGACTGTCACCACATCAGAGGGTCCAGACAACTCCACTCCACCCACAGAAGAGGCCCACAGTGATGACAGCAGCTCTGCCCTACTGGATCCTGATGACCAGCCCGGACCATCGTGGGCCTCGGGACAGTCGGTTCCCCTTGCACAGGCACAGCCCAACACTGACCTTCCACCCTCTGGTAACACCAGAACAGCACCCACCCAGCGGGCCCATACCTCCCTACCCAGGACACGTCAATCAGCTGTGTGTCCACCACTACAGGGAACCCAGGATAACCCACCACCCCAACAACAACAGGGACCTGGGGGCAGTGGTAGTGGGCACACGGTCCAGGGGACGGAGGCACAGGAACACAGGGGATCTGGGAGGGCTGCTGTGCGACAGGGGGCGGACAGGCCAAGGGAACCCACTCTCCACGAGGCCCTCTCCTCCATCATGGGAGCATACCACCACTCCCAGGAGACGATGGCGACGGTCCTGGCCAAGTTTCAGGACACCCAGCGCCTGCAGGACGAACAGTATTTGGGGTTCAGGGAGGAGCTCAGGACCATCAGCTCCTTCCTGGGCACCATCGTAGGGGTGCTGAAGGACATACAGCAGACCTTGAGGGATACCGTGGCACTCCAAGGGGCCCCTGACACTAGCATGGACGATGAACTGCCCACCACCTCTGCCGGCGCTAGTGGACAGGACGCCCGCCACAGGACCACCACACCAGCACCCCACCCCATGCAGACCGACAACCACCACGCAAGCGGGCCCTGAGATCCAGGAACAGGACAGAACAAGATGGCAAGACCCCCGCCAGGACATGAGACCACCCTGATTGTCCTCGCACTGTCCCACTTTGTTACCCTGTCCATACTTTAACTGCCCCAGCTACACTTCCTTTGCCCATATGGCCAGTGCACCTGTGTGACCAATGGACTGGACTCTGCCATGGACATTCCTCCACCGTCCCCCATCACCATAGTACAACACCCCTCCATTTTTGAGCACTTCAATAAACACCCTTGAACCACAAAAACATCTGGAGTCAGTCTGTGATTTGGTAAAATGTATTATCAATGACAGTGTCAAAATGCATTTCTAGCTGTAAAGCCAACATACCTATGTCACACATCACAAGGCCTTGAAGGATGCAAGCAGATAACACACGTTGGTAACCTGTGAAACCGTAATGGAAAGGTACAACTCAGTTACCAAATAATGCTATGAAATTACACACAGGATAGAGGAAGACGTGTGACAGTGAATGTAATGGTAAAAATGAAAATGTTCTCACCTGTGTGTCACTGGAAATATTGCTGTATGACTGACTCCCTGTTGCCGTTGTCTTCTTCCTCAGCTTCCTCTTCATCGCTGTCCACAGGCTCCACAGCTGCCACAACACTGTCATCTGGACCATCCTCCTGCAGAAAAGGCACCTGACGTCGCAAAGCAAGATTGTGAAGCATCGAGCAGGCGATGATGATCTGGCACACCTTCTTCGGTGAGTAGAATAGGGAACTACTTGTCATATGAAGGCACCGCAACCTGGCCATCAGGAGGCCGAAGGTGCGTTCGATCACCCTCCTAGTCCGCCCATGGGCCTCATTGTAGCGTTCCTCTGCCCTGGTCCTGGGATTTCTCACTGGGGTCAGTAGCCAGGACAGGTTGGGGTAACCAGAGTCCCCTAATAGCCACACACGGTGCCTCTGGAGTTGACCCATCATATAAGGGATGCTGCTATTGCGCAGGATGTAGGTGTCATGCACTGAGCCAGGGAACATAGCATTTACCTGGGAGATGTACTGGTCTGCCAAACATACCATCTGTACATTCATGGAATGATAACTCTTCCGGTTCCTGTACACCTGTTTACTCCTGTGGGGGGGGGACCAGAGCCACATGGGTCCCATCAATGGCACCTATGATGTTGGGGATATGTCCAAGGGCATAGAAGTCACCTTTCACTGTAGCCAAATCCTCCACCTCAGGGAAAATGATGTATCTCCTTACGTGTTTCAGCAGGGCAGCCAACACTCTGGACAACACGTTGGAAAACATAGGCTGGGACATCCCTGATGCCATGGCCACTGTTGTCTGAAAAGGCCCACTTGCAAGGAAATGGAGCCCTGACAGCACCTGAACGTCAGGTGGGATACCAGTGGGATGGCGGATTGGTGACATCAGGTCAGGCTCCAACTGGGTATATAGTTCCTGGATAGTGGCATGGTCAAGCCTGTAGGTGATGATTAAATGTCGCTCCTCCATTGTCAACAGGTCCACCAGCGGTCGGTACACCGGAGGATTCCGCCATCTTCTCAATTGTCCCAGCTGACGGTGCCTAGGAAGGACAACAGCGACCACAGAGTCAACAAATTCCCAAGTATGTACCCACAGATACACAGAACAGGACACAAAACACTTCCTGTATGTGTGTTGAGAGTAGGCCTAGCTATGTGTGACGCAGAAGTAAATGAAGCCATGTGGGCCTCTGAAATGGCGGCTGCCTGACCTCTAAACTGGGACAATGGTATTGTGAGGCAACTGCGCTGGCGTTGCACACCATCGCGGTAGGCGGTGGTAGACCGCGGTGCAATGCAGCATTGGTTAACATTGGACCCTATGGGTCCCGGGAGCCAATGAACTAGTGTGCCAGCGTTGATGATACGCACCGCCGCGGACGTCACCGCCGCGGACGTCACCGCCATTTTCTAACTATTCAATCACTCGATACCTGACCTTCGACAGGAGAGGACCTACACTGCAAGTGCTGCTGTGACCTCGGTCTGGAAGCGACGATGGCTGCTGCGTCTGGGGAAAGGGCCCCTGCCTTCACGGCTCAGGAGTTGGAGAAACTAGTAGACAGGGTCCTCCCCAGTACACACTACTTTACAGTCCTCCAGACCAACAGTTAAGTACACAGGGTGCACGTTGTATGGGCTAGGCCTGGGTGGAGAGGGCTGGTTGTAAGAGGAAAGGGGGTAGAGTTCAGGGAACATGAATGCATGTGAATGCATGTGCCACATGGCAAGGGTAGGGAGGGGGGACACTTACATCGACCGTGCAGTTGGTAATGACTTCTCTTCTTCCCTTGTGCATGTCATGTAGGTCAGCGCCCACCAGAAGAAGGACATTTGGCGTGCCATTGCCAAGGAAGTCCGGACCCTGGGGGCCCACCAGAGACGGGGCACCCACTGCCAGAAACGATGGGAGGACATTCACTGCTGTAGCAAGAAGACGGCCGAGGCTCAGCTGGGGATGGCCTCCCAACGTGGGAGGGGTGCCCGTCGCACTATGACCCCCCTGATGTTCCGGATCCTGGTGATGGCCTACCCTGAGTTGGATGGGCGCTTGAGGGCATCACAGCAGACACAAGGGGGTGAGTACACTATCATTCTGGGGACTTTGCGCGCAGTTGAGGGGTCTAGGTGTGGGAGGAGGGCTGTGGGTTTTACTAGGCCAGGGCGACTTCAATAGGCTAGGCCCCTCCATAATGCAGGCCATGTGGCACTCCACCCCGCCGCAGTAGAGTGCCAAGTACAGGTATAGATGCCCCTGTGGCAACCATGTGTGCAGATGTCCACCATAGCCATGTAGTCCAGATCCCAGGAATTGCATCTGTAGAGGCCAAGAGCACGGCGTAGTGCAGGGGGCTGCTGTGTCTGTATTGTCCGCCAACAGTAGCGGTATGCCATGCACTCAACTTGTCTTTCTTCTGTCCCCCCCCCTTTTTGTGCTCTCCCTGTTCTTTTGTGCATCAGCATCATCAGGCCGAGGTACAGTGGCACCAGAGCACGAGGGAGCTGCATCCCACATGGCCATGGAGGGCCACACCACGGACTCAGAATGCACCAGTGGGACGGAGGGCAAGGGGAGCTTCACGTCGGCCACCAGATCACCAACCAGCGACACGGACTCGTCCGCCGATGGGAGCTCCCTTGTGGTGGCGGCACCATCTGTGCCCCACACTTCTACAGGTACAGCCGCCACCTCCCCTACCAGCACCGCCCTCCCAGCAGCCCCTCAGCCTTCGCCCCATACCCGCTCACCCAGGAGGTGGGCATCACCTTCGCCCCAGGCACCTCGGGCCCTGCCCCAGTCACCCCTGCTGCCCTCAGTGAGGAGGCCATTGACCTCCTCAGGTCACTCACTGTTGGGCAGTCTACCATTGTGAATGCCATCCAGGGTGTAGAAAGGCAGTTGCAACACGGTAATGCATTCCTGGAGGGCATTCATTCTGGTCAGGCTGCCCTTCAGCGAACCCTGCAATCTCTGGCCTCAGCACTGATGCCAGCCATTGTCCCTGTGTATAGCCTCCCCCCTCCAACTTCCTCCACCCAGACCCAATCCCCTGTACCCCAGCCCACCCCAAGCACACCATCAGACCAGCATGCACACACCTCAACACACAAAAGTGGCTCTGGCAAGCAGAGGCACCACACATCCCACAGGCACTCACACAAGCATCACCCACATACAGACACAGCAACATCCACTGCCTCCACTGTGTCCCCCTCCTCATCGTCTCCCTCCTCCCTCCCAGTGCCGTCTACACTCTCACCTGCATGCACTACATCTACAGGCACTAGGACTCGCACCAGAACACCCAGCACCACACCACGTTCACCTGCACTCACCACCCCCACTCCCATTTACACGTCCCCTGTGTCCTCTCCCAGTGTGTCTGTGACGCCCGCTCCCAAAGTACACAAACTCGGGCACCCACACACCCAATATCCATCCACCTCACGACAGCCTCCAGTACTTGCACCCAAAACACCTAAAGTGACACCTCCTACAACCACCTCCTCTTCCTCAACTCCCAGACCCCCTCCAGCTACCCATCCCAGTGTTCGTCAGAAACTGTCCCTCAGCAAAGTTGACCTTTTTGCCCCCCCTCCAATTCATCAGTCCCGTCATAGCGCCTCAGCCAAAAAAGCCTCCAGTACCAGTGGTGCGTGTTCAAGGTGTGTGGAGTGCACCGGTCACCAGGGCAGGCAATGTGACACGGAGCCAAGGCACTGCCAGTCCACCCCCTGTAAAGGCTCTGAAGTTGGAAAGTGTCCGACGGGACCGGCTGAAGACTCCTGGAGGTAAAACAACTCACAGAGGTCCCAGGGGGATTTCAGAGTCAGCTGTGACTCCTCCAAAGGTGGAGAAGGTCCAGAAGAAGTCTGCACAGCCTGGTGTGAGCATCACGGCGGAGAAGGGCGGCATCCTTCCCGGAGGACGGGACGCCACCGCCAGCACCGTCGTCACTGGTCATGAGACCACCGCCAGAGTCATTGCCCAGGAGGGCACAAGTATCGTCACTGGTCAGGAGACCACCGCCAGAGTCATTGCCCAGGAGGGCCCAAGTATCGTCACTGGTCAGGAGACCACTGCCAGAGTCATTGCCCAGGAGGGCCCAAGTATCGTCACTGGTCAGGAGACCACCGCCAGAGTCATTGCCCAGGAGGGCCCCGGCAGCCACAGCCCTGCTGGGCAATGAAGGACCGTCATGCCACACACCAATGGCCAGTCCAGAGCCCGCCATGGCAAAGCACCGCTGAACAGTCCAGAGCCCGCCATGGCAAAGCACCGCTGAACAGTCCAGAGACCGCCATGGCAAAGCGCCGCTGAACAGTCCAGAGAACGTCATGGCAAAGCACCGCTGAACAGTCCAGAGCCTGCCATGGCAAAGCACCGCTGAACAGTCCAGAGCCCGCCATGGCAAAGCACCGCTGAACAGGGCATGCACCGCTGAACAGGGCAAGCACCGCAGAAGAAGGAACAAGATTGCCATATCAGGCATCGTTATCCCATGTGCAGCTGGGACTGTGACGGGACAGGAACTGTCACGGGGAGACTAATCAAGTCGGGGCACCATTCCCCCTCCAAAACCAGTGGAGGCTGTTATGTACTTGTGAGACTGTGGCTTTGCACTCCCCATCAATGGGGATAGAGCCCCATCATGGATGTGGTGTGGTGCTGTAATCCGGCTGAGGTGCCCCCCATTCCCTTCCCCCTGAGGTGCCTGTTGTTTTTCTCTCTGATGCCCCGGCAGTGTTCTCTCCGTTTGTGGACAGGTATCTTGTGTGGGCCTCGCCCATGCATTTTTGGCCTAGTGGTGCACGGACATTGAGATGTGCATATCTGCACTACTTCTCGTACTGTATATACCTTTGTATGAGTTTATATATATCTGTAAATAATCGACACATGTATTTTGATACATTACAATGTTTGAACTGATTTTGTTTTGTGTTTGTATTCTTCCGGGGGGGTGTGGGTTGTTACTGTGATGTTTGTAAATGCATTGGTGTGTGTGTTGTAATATGCGAGGGTGGGGGTGTTGCGTGTGTGTCCCCCTGACTTTTGCCTCCCCTATGTCGTAGGTGCAGTACTCACCGTTGTCTTCGCCGCCGCCAGCGCTGATCTTCGTAGATGAGTAGGAAGAGAAGGGCAGGTAGGATTTGTAATTCCGGCTCCATGGTGTCCTCCTTCCTCGTGGGATATGTTAAGGTGAGCCTTTTCCCATTGCAGAAACTGTTTCCGCCGTGTTTTTATCCATGGTGAATCCACCCCAGAAAAGTTGGCGGATTGGCGGGTTGTGATACTATGGGCGGTACTTTGTCTTCCGCCTGTCTGTTGGCGGTGCCCGCCGCGCTGCTTGTCTGTACCGCTGTGACGGTCGGAGTGTTAAAGTGGCTGTCTATGTTGGCGGTTTCCGCCACGGTCATAATTCCCTTTTTTTGTCCTCCGGCCTGTTTGCGGTATTACCGCACCTTTAACACCGTCCGCCAGGGTTGTAATGACCCCCTTAATCTTGAAGCAGAAATAAAGGTGAGATTTGTCATCACTTCTGCCATTGACATAGTCTACGTTTTAGGCAGATGTGTAAAAGTGCACTTGGGAAAATACCATCTGTTGGACCTGGCCCTTTTTACAGGGTCATCCCCAAACTCTTTGCCTCCTTCCTCCCATTTTTCCTGACCTGCTTTTGTTGGCTGTTGAACTCTGAGCACTTGACCTCTGCTAACCAGTGCTAAAGTACATATGTTCTCTGTGTAAATTGTACTGTTAATTGGTTTATCCATGATTGGCATATTTGATTTACTAGTAAGTCCCTAGTAAAGTGCACTAGAGCTGCCCAGGGCCTGTAATTCAAATGCTACTAGAGGGCCTCCAGCACTGATAGTGCCACCCACATGAGTATCACTGTAATCATGTCTCAGACCTGCCACTGCAGTGTGTGTTTGCACAGTTTTAAACTGTAAATTCGATTTGGCAAGTATACCCACTTGACAGGCCTAACCCTTCCCTTTTCCAACATGTAAGACACCCCTAAGGTAGGACCTTGGTAGCCCCATGGGCAGGTTGCAGTGTATGGTTAAGGTAGGACATATACTATTGTGTTTTATATGTCCTGACAGTGAAATACTGGCAGATTCGGTTTTCACTGTTGCAAGGCCTATCTCTCTCATAAGTTAAACTCTGGGCTGCCTTTAAATATGATTAAAGCATAGCTTCCTTTTGGGAGCAGATAGACATGTGGAGTTTGGGACCTCTGAACTCACAATTTAAAAATACATCTTTTAGTAAAGTTTGTTTTGAGATTGTGTATTTGAAAATGCCACTTTTAGAAAGGGGCAATTTTCTTGCTTGAACCATTTTTGTGACTCTGCCTGTTTGTGGATTACTTGTATGGGTTAGTTTGACAGTTGGTCTGTTTGCACCTCTCTCCAGACAGTGACACAAAGGGGGCTGGGGTGTAGCCTGCATTTTCTGATGAGCCATCTGTGCTAGGAGGGAGGGAAGGAGTGGTCACTCGCACCTGAAAGGGCTGTGCCTGCCCTCACACAATGCAGAACCCAACCCCCTAGTGTGTGCCTGAGGCCTTGCCTGGGCAAGGCAGGATTTCACAAACAAGTGAGACTTTTCCTTTGAAGTAAGCCTACTTCAAAGGCCAAAATGATTATAAGAAGAGGACCCAAAACCACAGACTTTAGACACTTCTTGGGGTAGACACCCTACCTCACAGACACTTCTGGACAAGAAACCTGCTGGTGAAGAATCCCTGAGCCATACCTGCCAAGAGGAGCTGCCTGGCTGCCCAAAGGACTCACTGGGACTGCTTTTCTGACAAGGACTGCTGCCTTGCTGTTGGCCTGCTGCTCCCTGGCTGTGCTGAGAAGTGCTCTCCAAGGGCTTGGATAGAGCTTGCCTCCTGTTCCCTGAAGTCTCAGGACCAAAAAGACTTCACTCCTGCAACTGGACTCCTTGTGCAGAAAAAACTCAATGCACAGTCTGCTATAAATGATGCACAGCCTACCCTGCGTTGAGAAATTCACTGCACGCCGAACCAGAACAATGCAGCGTGACTTCGTAAGGAGAAATTTGACGCGGCGCCTGCGTTGCAACTGGAACTTTGCCGCACGGCCCACTAGATCAACACAAAAACCGACACGGGACGATGCAGCCCGACTTCCAGAGAGGAATAGACGCTGCACCTGCAGTGCAGGAGAAATTTCTACGCAACGCCCACTGGATTGACGCAGCGCTTGTGACTTTGCTCTGCATGCCCATGATTCCACGCAGTCCCTGGGGCATCAGAAAACCCCACAACCCGAAGAGGAACCAAGTCCGCGCACTGGAAATCGATGCAAAGCCTTCCCCTGCGTGGAAAATAATGACGCAAGTTGGTGTGCGAAGGTGCGAAACCGACGCACACCTCCCCGTTTTCCACACATTGCCTCCTCTGTGGTCCCTTGCAGAGATTTTGAATGTGAACCAGGTACTTTGTGCTTGCAGGAGACCCTTTATTGTTTTTAAGAGACTTAGGGGGTCATTACGACCCTGGCGGTCGGAGACCACCAGGGGTAATGTGGCGTCCGTACCGCCAACAGGCTGGCAGTACGGAGACCCGTATTATGACCGCTGCGGTAGCGCCGCGGTCGCACCGCCGGGGCCGGTGGTTTCCCGCCATTTTAGCCCCGGCAGTGATAATCCGCCAGGGCAGCGCAAGCTGCCCTGGGGATTATGACTCCCCTACCGCCAGCCTGTTTCTGGCGGTTTGCACCGCCAGGAAGAGGCTGGCTGTAAGGGGAGTCCTGGGGCTCCTGGGGCCTCTGCACTGCCCATGCCAGTGGCATGGGCAGTGCAGGGGCCCCCTAACAGGGCCCGTGCAGCTTTTCACTGTCTGCATAGCAGACAGTGAAAAGCGCGAAGGGTACAAATGCACCCGTTGCACGGCCGCAACACCGCCGGCTCCATTAGGAGCTGGCTCCTATGTTGCGGCCGCATCCCCGCTGGGCCGGCGGGCGTAAACTAGGTTTGCGCCCGCCGGCCCAGCGGGGATGTTGTAATGGGGTCCACATTGGCGGCCGCGTGACGCCCGCCAAGCTTGTAATGACCCCCATATACTTGTTTTGCAAAGACTTAAGACAACTTTGGAGGAGGTGTTAATCCATCCCAAAAGTGACAGTAAAGTGACGGATATACCACCAGCCGTATTACGAGTCCATTATATCCTATGGAACTCGTAATACGGCTGGTGGTATATCCGTCACATTTGGGACGAATTAACACCTCCTCCAAAGTTGTAATAACCCCCTTTATGTCACTTTTATAGTGATATCTCAACATCTACTTATTGTATTTTAATCGTTTTGACCTGCATTTATCCAGATAAATGTTATATATTTTTTTAAACACTGTGTGGTGTATTTTTGTGGTGCTAAATGGTATTATTGTATGATTTATTGCACAAATACTTTACACATTGCCTTCTAAGTTAAGCCTGACTGTCCAGTGCCAAGCTACCAGAGGGTTGGCACAGGATGATTTGGATTGTGTGTGACTTACCCTGACTAGAGTGAGGGTCCTTGCTTGGACTGGGGGTTAACCTGACTGCCAACCAAAGACCCCATTTCTAACACCATCACTCAATGTGAACAGAGCCAGAGGTTGAAGTGCGCTGACCCACTGCTCCATGCTGTATGTGGTGGTGGGCGGAAGCACAATAGAAAATGGTGGCTGAAGATCTGACACTGGATCAAGGAGTGGTAGGGTAGATTTGGCCTGCCAGCAAACACAGAGGCGGCTGGGCTACACGTCCATTCCAATTAAATTGGTTCATGATAATTACATGGCTGTGAGCAGCTGACAGTTCAAGGCTAGCAGAAGTAGGAGTGCAGCATCAGAGAAGAAAGTCCCTGAATTCCCACTTTTAGAACTAAGAATTGTTAGTTACTGGAATAAAATACAATTTCTGTTCAGCGTACACATTGCTACTTTATACGATGTTTAAAAAGGAGAAAGGGCAATGTGCTGGCGTCCATCGGAGAAGTTTTAGGGCCTGGTTTATGAAAAGTTAGCACTGCCTTTGCATAGTTTTTTGACGCAAAAGAGGCCCAAACTTTATAGTTGTTGTTTTGCATTGAATTTGCGTCATGTTTTTGACGCAAATTCGGAGCAAAACTACTTCCATATTTATACTTTGGCGCTAGACCCATCTAGCGCAAATTTATGGAATGAAAGTCATTTTTTGAGATGTGGAAACCTACTTTTCGTCAATGAGATGCAGAGTAGGTGTTCCTGTGCAAAAAATGACTCTATGGCCTGAGAGCCATATTTATCCCCTTGTGCTAAAATCACGCACGCAAGAGAGGAGGGGTCAAAAAATGGTGCAAAGCTTGCTTTGCACCATTTTTTAATGCCTTTGTCAGGGCAGGAGTTAGGGAAACTGTGGGCCTATACCCATGGTGGAACACCATGGAATAGGCCCACAGGTGCACTCCCCAGGCCCCGAGACACCTCCACCCACACCAGAGGGACAGCCAAGGATGGGGGACCCCATCCCAGGGAAGTATAGGCAAGTATGGTTAAGTATTTTTTTTTTAAGTGCCATTAGGGGCCCTGAAATGGGCCTCTCTACATGGCACTGGGTGCAATGACAATGTCCAGGAGACCCTGGTCCCCTGTGCTGGCCATTGGGGTGGTGGGCATGATTCCTGTCTTTTCTAAGACAGGGGTCATGTGGTGTGGATGGTTTTGTGTCAGAAAATGACTTTAGGCAGGTTAGAGTAATTTTCTTTACTCTAACCTGCCTAATGTCATCTTTTTTTGCAAAGCCTCCTTCTTCCATACCGTCAGCCCCACCCGACTAACGTCATTTTTTTTAACCCTAGCCTACCGTTTGCACCGGCTTGCACCATTCCATATTTATGGTGCCTGGCTGGTACACAGAAATGGTGCAAGCCGGTGCTTAACGTTTTGATGCAAAACTGCATTAGTGCAGTTTTGCACCAAAAAGTATAAATCAGGGCCATAATTATGGCCCATATTTATACTTTTTGACGCTAAACTGCGCTAACGCAGTTTAGCGTCAAAAAATTTTGCGCCGTCTAACGCCATTCTGAAGCGCCATGCGGGCGCCGTATTTATGGAATGGCGTTAGACGGCGCAATGAGACCGGCGCTGCCTGGTGTGCGTGGAAAAAAACCACGTACACCAGACAGCGCCGGCGTAGGGGGAAAATGGCGTATGGGCGTCTTAAAATGGGGCAAGTCAGGTTACGTCGAAAAAATCGTCGTAACCCGACTTGCGCCATTTTTTTTCGACGCCCATCCCCCATCAACATGACTCCTATCATTGTAAAGATAGGAGTCATGCCCCCTTGCCCAATGGCCATGCCCAGGGGACTTCTGTCCCCTGGGCATGGTCATTGGGCATAGTGGCATGTAGGGGGGCACAAATCAGGCCCCCCTATGCCACAAAAAAAAAAAAAAAAAAAACTTACCTGGACTTACCTTAATGTCCATGGGATGGGTCCCTCCGTCCTTGGGTGTCCTCCTGGGGTGGGCAAGGGTGGCAGGGGGGGTCCCTGGGGGCAGGGGAGGGCACCTCTGGGCTCATTTTGAGCCCACTTGTCCCTTAACGCCATGCCTGACCCAGGCGTTAAAAAGCGGGGCAAAAGCGCCGTTTTTGGCCACGCCCACTCCCGGGCGTCATTTTTGCCCGGGAGTATAAATACCACGTAAAGGCCTGGGAGTCATTTTTTAAGACGGGAACGCCTCCCTTGCATATCATTAACGCAAGGAAGGGGTTCACGCTAAAAAATGACGCCCACTCCGGGCACTTTGGCGCCCGAAGCGTCTAACGCCATAGTATAAATATGGCGTTAGTTTAGCGTCGAATTTGCGTCGAAAAAAACGACGCAAATTCGGCGCAACCAGAGTATAAATACGGGCCTATATATTTTAAGTTTTTTGCCAATTTTGCGTCAAAAAATGATGCAAAAGTGGTACTAACTTTTCATAAATCAGGCCCTGAGTCTCACTGTAAAAGATTGGCAGCCCATCTGAGATGGGGCAGAAACGCCTTTGGAAAATCTAGTTTGCCATTCCCAAATAGTGTCTACTAGATCCAGTCATGGCAGGTGTGCGTTTGGACAATGAGCTGTGTATAATCAAATGCTAACTGATAATGTTCTGCTGATTTAATAAAAAGGCTTACTTAAGACAGGTCAACTAAACAGCAAAAGCCAGTTCCTAGATGAGTTGAAGTTCAGATGTCCAAAAAGCATATGCCAAAAAAAAGCATCCTGCAGAAACCATTGGCTACCAGTAAACTGGAACTGCCAGCAGAAACCCAACTTTAAAAAAAAAATACACATACTAGTACTGAGATCCAGAAAAGTACTTTCAACTGGAAAGACACATTTGTTCTGTCACATTTCTGTTCTTTTTGTTCATTAAAGACAATTAGTTATTGACACTTTGTGAGCACGTTGGTTATTCTCTTCACAGCCATTGATAGTTGTGAAAAATGTTTCTTGGGTTTGAAAAGGAGACAAGATGCATGTATGTTTGTCAGGGCAGCTACATGGCGCGTTTGCAGATCACAGCACTCTGTAGATGGTGAATATGCATGTTGTGTGTTTAGGCATCAATGGCACATATGCAAATTGAGTATTGGAATCCGTCTTCTATGCAATAATTTATTATTAACGCAAATTGCGGATAGGTCACAAATGTGTTAGCAATCCATTTTCGAGCCTCTGCATTGTTAGATATCCACAGATATACAATAGAGACAATCCCAGTTGTGTCTTAACACTGGGGGGAGTGGTTTTTTACCAGTAAAATGTGCCCTTTTATTATCAGCTAGAAATAAACAACTGCTCATACAATACCAGGTATGCTGCATCTGGACCTGTTAGAAGCCACCTTCTAAATGGCATACTGAAACGGACACCATTAAAATCCTCATTTCTGCCACCGTATAAACATGCTTATTTCCTAGACAGAGTGGC
Source organism: Pleurodeles waltl (assembly GCF_031143425.1). Classification (NCBI taxonomy): domain Eukaryota; kingdom Metazoa; phylum Chordata; class Amphibia; order Caudata; family Salamandridae; genus Pleurodeles; species Pleurodeles waltl. The sequence goes on from NC_090436.1 coordinate 848,326,112, forward strand.
TGAAAGGATGTGATATTTGAATGTGCATAAGCACTCGAGCAATTTCCATTCAGATTAACTTATTCTTTGGTGAACCTTATATCCTCTAGGGCTTAATGGACGAGGTCACGTGGCACATGTTCTAGCTTTTGAGAGATTTGACCCTATTGCAAATGTACTAGCGTTTGAGAGGCATGGCCCTATGGTTAAATCATTATTCGTTCAGGACATACCAGTTCCAATCCTGGGTATCCCCAGCTGACTAAGATGTGTGATTCTTGGCAAAGCAACACAATTTATGAAAGTCCCCCGAAATAGCTCCCACCCATAAGTAGTCTTAATAAGTACCCTCTGCCTAGACTGTAGCAATATGAAACAGACTGGAGGCCAGTCTTTCATGACATTTCTATTATGACACTTGGTTGGACAGTCCCTGTGTGTCTCTAAATATGAAGGGGGCAGTAGAGTGGAACTGGGTTTGGAGGTGACTGGGTTCCCAGGGCCTTGTTTTAACTTGGACCCCCAGGCATGTGTATTCCCATTTGCATTATCTCCCTCAAACAAAGAAAACTTAATTAGAGGGAATGTTATTATCTGGGGCCTGCAGAGACCCCTGCCAGGCCCCCAGAGGAAGCCCTGATAACGGTGTCTGGACAGGACTCCAGTGTCACCCTGTTCTTCCAGCCATCCTCAGCCAGCACCCTGCTGCGAGGGTTCACACCTGCGCTCCTGGAGCAGCTGAGGGTCTCCCTTGTCCTCCTCCCAGTATGAGGCAAATGGGTGGTAGCAGCTTCAGGCCACTGCACACCATCCCAGAAAGGCAACCCCTGGACATGAGCACCAGAAGAAGGAAAGAAGAGGATGTCCCAGATCTGCAGCCAATGCCAAATAACCACCCAAATCATTCACTACCATTGGCTGTGCACGGTGGGGGAAGGCCACAGGGCCTGGCTATATTTCAAAATTATGCATGGGGTGCATGGACCCTCCCCGGGTCCCAGGGACCACCACCTCCTCAAGCCAACGTTAAACAAATATGTGGGGTGTTGCACATAACCCCGCCCCCATGCCCCGAGGACCACAACGTCCCCTGAGTAACAACTTTATACTTTTGAAGAGGTGCCACCACGTGGACCCTACAGGCCCCAGGGACCACCATCTTCATGGGCCTACACCAGAAAAATGCCTTGGGGGGCACACGGACCCCCTGCGTCTCAGGAACCAACACTTGCCAGTAGCTGTATTTTAAAAAAAGTGCCAGGAGTCATTGCGTAAACCCCAGGCCCCAGGGACCACCACCTCCCCAGGGCTACATTATATTAATACAATGGGAGCACCTGGACCCCCAGGCCCTGGGGAACAGCACTTCTCCCGGGATACAGCAATAAGATTAAGTGGAAGGGTCATGTAAAACCCCTGGGTCCGGCAGACCACCACCTTCCGGGGCTATATTAAAAAAAATGCAGGGGCCACACAAACCCACTCAGGCCACGGGACCACCACCTGCCCAGGGCCAAATAAATTCTATAGAAAAGGGGGGGGCCATGTGGCCCCCCCTCCCTAGGGTGATTTTGGACCACATACCCTGGGGCCCAACCACATGTTCATGGGTGCCCTAGTACCACGCAGGGTACCCATTTAAGACTTATGGGGACCTTGGGGAAACCTTAGGCCCCTGTGGTGCCACTGGCACCCATCTCTTGCGGGAGCCGCATTGCTCCCACATGCAGGGAGCTGCTGCAAATAGCAGCTCCCTGCGTGTGATAGCAATAATTTCATCTCTTTCCTTTCCCTCATGTCTGCAGGCAGGGAAAGAGATGAAAACACAGACAGCTGGAATACTTTGTAAGCTCCTGCTTGCTAAAACTAGAGTTATGTTTGCTTTTACTTGGTGGGAGCTGAGACAAAATGGCTGCTAACACTTCCTGGTTTAACAGTTGACAGTCAATCAGATCTCTGCAAGAGATCAGCAGTATTTGCAAAGTTGTCGTAGCCCTAGCTATACAAATTTGGATTTCCTTTAATTTCTCTTAAACTACTGAACAGATCTATCAGTGATCTGTGGACCAAAAGCTGACATTTAGCCAAATTTGGTGTAATTCCGTCTAGCGGTCTGGACTTCAGGCGTGTCTAAAGTTTCTATGGGAATTAACATCGGAAACTGACTTTTTTTTACCCCCTCTTTTTCTCAGCTCCCAATTCCGATTGACAAATCATCCAGAAATTTTCCATAAACAACAGGACCCTTAGGTACAATTGTTTCTGCAATTTTTGTGAAGATTTGTCAAACAGCACTAATGATATTGCCAAGTCAAAAAATTATTTTTCAATGGAAGCTAGGTCCTTACTATTAATACCTACTGGGGACAGCCATCTATCTATCTATCTATCTATCTATCTATCTATCTATCTATCTATCTATCTATCTATCTATCTATCTATCATATAAATATCTATATTTATATCTATATGTATATATCACACACACACACATAAATATATGGATAGATAGATAGATAGATAGATAGATAGATAGATAGATAGATAGACAGATAGATAGATAGATAGATAGATAGATAGATAGATAGATAGATAGATAGATAGATAGATAGATAGATAGATAGATAGATAGAATTTCCCTAGGTTTTTTCCAAAATCTCCCTTCCTTTACCAAATCAAAGTGTTGGTAAGGATGGTACACTGGATGACGGAGGGCAGGAGGAATAGGGAAGGGACATGGAGTCATGGTGATTATGAGTTATAGTTATTTGAAATAACTCCAACTATAACAGCTGTATTTCTATGGTTGTGTGTGTTTCTAAACAAAAAGTATTTTTTTGTTTTGTTAATACCTTTGGTGCTGCTTGATGAATCTTCATGAACTTGTCCCAAAACCATTCAGGCTCACATCAGCTGTTTTCTGGAAAGTTTTGGGGTAATCCATCCGAGGGGGAAGTGAGAAAAAGGGGGCTCCCAAAACACATTTCCCCCATTCATTTTTCCATAGGGATTGTGAAATACGAAAGCGACAAAACTACTGTAATTACACCAAATTTGGCAGAAAGGTAGCTCTTGGTCCAGAGAGAGCCCCATTTGTTATTTGGTGTAAATCCGTTCAGTAGAGAAATTTCATGAAATCCAAATTTGTATTTCTAGATCCGTGAAGGATTTGCAACCCCTCCTGATTCTGTGCTGAGATCTGATTGATTGACAGCAGACAAAAATGTGAGAAAAAAAAAGATAAGGGGCCAGGGAACAGACAACCTGACCTCTTAGCTCTGGTGATGGGGTCCCAAACGGAACCCCCCAGGGATAAAAAAGGCATTAAAAAAAATGTTCACTGATATTTCTTGGGGATCCACTGATCTGATGAAAATAAAAAAAATAAAAATGAAGCTCGGGCTTCCACTCTACCTTCTTTTCAAGCCCCCGCGTGGGCTAAGTCCCGGGGCAATGTTGATTTGTAAGGGGGGCTGCCCAGCCCTCCCCCAGCCCCAGGGACCACCACCTCCCCAGGACATTAAAGAACATTAATGGGGAGGTGCGCAGCCCCCCATGCCCTCTCTTTCGGACAACCCCTGGCCCTGGGGACTGCCACCTGCCCGGGTCTATTTTTTACTAGAGTCAGGCAGTGCACCCCCCTCATGGAGCCACTGATGGCCCTGGGACAACCACCCCCCAGGGCCAACCCCTGCTATGTCCTGGGGTCCCCAGCCGAAGGACTTAGCTGTTTGCTGTGGCTTGGCTGCAGCTTTGACAGCTGCAGCCAAGTCATAGCAAACACTCCACTTTTTGACAGCAGGACCTGTATCAAAAAGCAGAGTTTTCTACTCCGTTAGATGAAAGCTTTGTTCCAGAAGCACAGAGCTGCTACTTAAAATAGCTGTCTGCTTGCTGGAGCAGTCAGACAAAAAGGGAGGTCTTGAGGTCCCCCCCACGGTCCCAGATAGCCTGGAAAGGGCATAGTATAAAATACATTTAAAAAAATAGTCAGGGACCATGGGGGAGGCCTTGAGGCTTGGGCTTGAGGTCCCAGATAGCCCATAAAAGACTAAAAAAATAGCTCAAGTGTGAAGGTCGCAAACCTTCACACTTAGTGTTGAGGGTTCAAATCCAGGTGTGTCCCAGGTTGTTTTCCTCCTTTCTTTTTTTGAACTGTTTAAGACTCATACTGAAAGGTGATCCCAATGTTTTAAATGACAAGTACACATTTGTTTTCAAATTGTGTAGAAATATCATACATCAACACAAAACTCTTTCTCTCTCTCTCCCTCTCACTCTTCTTGCTCTCTTTCAATCGCTCTCTCCCACTCACACACCCACTCAGACACTTGCACACCCACTTACAGACTCACTCAGACACTCACACACCCACTCACAGACCCACTCAGACCCTGTGCACCCACTCACACCCCCACTTAGACCCTCATGCACCCACTCAGAGACTCACTCAGACAGTTAAGAAACCAAAAGTTATAGGGACATTATAATTTGGCTCACATTTTAAATGCACAAAACCATAGAAACCATAGAAATACAACTCTGGTGTTCTACAGAAACTATAGCTCGTGCCCTCTCCAAGCACTGCTAATTACCCCACAAATAAATGCACTCATGACATCTTTGATAACATCATTGACAATATCAATGTAATATTCGCAGTGACATTTTTGACAAAAAACTGTGAGCCTCACAATATTGTCCCTTTACACTTTGTTTTTTTAAGTGAATATATCGAACCGCCAGCGGTGTCTTCAATGGTTCCATGCCACTGTGCCTCTATATTCCCCCAGTCTTCTGTCCTTCAAGAAAGACAATAGGCACTCCGTAAACGTACCTGGCAAAATTGTATTCAAGCAGATGAGTAAACAGAATGTGTCTTGGCAATAACAACTTTCTCAACCTGAAAAACGTGGCCATCTTGCCCCACGTTTATCCAATCCTGTATTGCTTTACCAGCCCATATGAAGATTGGCATAGCTGGGAGCAAAGCAGGTGCCCATTGCCATTTCCTTGCTACTTTTCGTAAATATTATGCTGAAGAAAACTAAATCCTGTTTTAGACACCATAACATCATATTGATCAATGTTTTACTATGTCAGTAAACTCTACCAGGTAACAATATATATGTAGGGAGCACTACGCTACAGGTACAGGTATATAAGGGGATCCTTCAACATTTAAGGCAGATAAAAAAATGTGATGTCTCATAATATGAAGTGCTAGCGCAGGTGTTTTAATAAAAAAATATTAATGAATATTCATGTATTCTGACAAGTGGATTTGTGTAGAAAACATTATAACGTAGAAAAATAATGCATGCATTTGAAAATGTGGTTACGATGAGTGGCTGCCAATGTTCACAAAGTGTACTTATTAATATTCTAATACTGTGAAATGTTGAATATATGTTTGACTAATGTAGTAATGTGTCATATTAAGGGTTATACATTATGTATTAGCTTTATCAAATTTAGGCCTTAACTTAGTGAAGGTCTTGGCCTACTTGTCAGTCCTCATGTCAAAGCTGTATTTCTTAACGTTAAATAAATGGCTGTCCTAGAAAATTAAACTGTGATTTTCCATTTGCCTTGTTTAAATGTGTTCATAGTTGAAACGTTTTCTAATGAGAACCGACTGCTAGAAGATGCTGTTCATGCTAATGTAACATTTTGTATGTAATGTGTGGGGGATTGACTTTCTCAGGAGGAGAACAATGGAGACACTGACTGGAGTAGAAGCTGCAACAATATTGTTACCTGATGAGCCGGACGATGAGGACTTTGCAGGACTACCAATTAACGACATGTGAATAGAGTAATAGTAGAATTCATAGATTTGGAGTTTTAGTTTTATTGGACAAAGTGTGGACATGCGATCCAAAAGGTCAATATTTTCTTGTGAGTCTTGACAAGAGACGTTCTTAACGTTATTGCTTAAAGACTTTGCATTTTCTGAACTTTGATGTTGAATCCCGTTGTCTTACTGATCGACTGATGTCATGAGGACGAAGACTAACTCTGCTTCCTCATCCACACTAAGGGTAGGTATTATGAATTAGAATATAGATTATCATGCATATTTGTTCTTTTTTTCTAGGTACCAACTGTACTGTCTTGATAGAGCCATAGTTAGATGTTTTTCCAAATTTGTGTTACTACATTGTTTTGCATAGAGCCCAACATGCTGATGCTAATCTGATGTTAGTTAAGGATCCTCACTAATGAAATTCTGCTAACAAGGAATAATACTTGATGAATTTCTCTGCTGAACTCAAATGTATGAAATCATTGTGATGCAGTTTATCTTGTTATAAATTTGCACTGTAAACTTAGAATGTGCAATAGGCCAAGCTTTTATTAGATTATCTTCCTTTCGCCACTTTGGATAGCCAGTATTGTTTCTGTATGTGCTTCATTTGATTTTGAGATTAATCTAAATGACTTTAGCATTGTTAATATGGGGAAATAAACGTTCTAACATTTAACAAAAGGTGTAGTTATTCATGGTTGAAAGGTCACAGTGTGTGACAATTACTGACTCTATTAATTATTAATGTGATTGATTGTTGTTGGTTATTGATGTTGCATATTGGTTATTGATCATTGATTTGCATGTACCGGAGTTATGGTGGGAACATCTTAATTGCGAGTCGAAAGGTTCATCGAACTATTTGCGTCCCCTTGTAAGTTTACTTATTAAGGTCAGACGCGCTAACAGAGATGGTAGCAGAGGTAATAGTTTATCTCTTAAGAGCTTATCACAGACATCCGGTACAGAGTAACATGTGTTAACAGTGTTGGTAAGGGAGGTGAGGGTTACTCTCTTTAAGAGCCCATCATAGACATCCAGAGATAGTAACAGAGGTGAAAGTACATTATTACTGAGATTTGGTTTTTATTTTTCAATGATGCATATTGCAGAGAAAATTTTCTCTTAGACCCAGAAATGACTATCCCAGAATCTCGGATCCTGATAATGGTTGTTTGAGGATGTTCTCAGTGTTCTAGTGACAGTGTGAATGAAGTAGGTTGCTCTTGCACAGCTTATGCAAATCGCAGGTGAAAGGTAAGGTTTGTGAGGGTTTAGGGAGTTTGAGTACTCCAAATGAAGTTGTAGAAGGAGTGTGCATACTCCGCAGTGTGAAAGTAGGAAAGTCCTCGTACTTAACATGTGTGTGGCGCTTTGTGCTCAAAAATTGTCCACATGGTTTATGATGTACAGACTGTGCGTGGTCTAAGACTATTGAAAAGTGTATGTGACACTTGGGTTTTATGTTGTAATCTTTCTTGTTTAGTAGTTCAATCAGGCGTGGTCGACAAGTCAGAGTGTGAGTCAAAGTGAGTGAAAGAAAATTTCGACTAGGGTTTGGCGAGTCCTATGTGCACCAGGACAGACCCACTCATCAGTTGAGGGTAATATTTGCGGGTTGAATTTTGCTTGCGAATCTGGGAGGCTGAGAAAGAAGGAGTAGCTGTTAAAGTGAGAGCCATGAAAAATCTGTAAGGTTTCTGAAGCGATTGTGTTACCTTTCCTGAAGTAAACTAGCTGTGTTTTAGTTTTTGATTTGCGTTTGCAATTTTTGCATTAGTTTGTGTGAATCGGAGTTTGGGAGGACAAGACGCAAGACTTTGTCAGCCACGATACGTGTGGGTGTGACATCACTTGACCCACGTTGGGATAGGTCGGTAAGTGAGAAGGCTCGCGCACAGATTGGCAGCTGTCCATAGAAGCTATTGGTTGACAAAGCATGTAAAAAGAATTCTGGGATTAAAAGTCACTTCCTGATTTGATTTTGAATAACTCAAAGGTCAAAAAGATAAAAAATTTCGAAGCTTTAAAGAGTGATTTAAGGGGAGATACGTATATTACAATGAGTATAGGCAAGGCTACGCCGCCAAAAGGTTCACCAGCTTACTTATAATGGAAAAGAAGGTTATTGCGCCATGTCTTTGGCTAAAGCAATGATGCAAAGTGACAGAGAAGAATAGGAACTTAGCATTTCCTACAAATGGGATGCTCAATTTGAGGGTTTTAGAGCACTTAAGGATGGTGCTATATGAATCGAAGCCCCTTCCGAGACAGCACAGTTTGAGGCATTAGCGATTTGGGAGCTAGTAGCCTGACAGCAACAGCAACAGAAATTTGAGAGGAGAATGAGAAAGGCAGAAAAGACTTTAGCAGAGGCTAGGTGGGACAGTAATCAGAGAGTTTGAAGGATGGAGACTTTACACAGAATTAAGTTGTTTCCGGCAATTATGCAGGACAATGAAAAGGAAGGGAGGAAAGCTACTATAAAGACTAACAGAAGTCCATCTGAGAGTAGGGAGGCTAGAAAGTCTTCAGCAGTGGAGGAAGAATCGGACGATGATGAGTTTATTACACAGTTATTGAGAAATCGCCCACCACCAAATACAGCACATGAGTGGTCCGAGTACCAGTGCTGATCCGACAGCTCCGACACAGGTTAATGCGACAATGAGTCTGATGCAGGTTTATGCTAGCCTGACACAGAATGCGATGCAGAGTGGTCTTAATGTGCCTACTACTCCTATAGTGCAAAATCAGATGTAACCGCTACAGGTTCCAAAAATGTATCCTGATGTGCCCATTAAGGAAATGACTTCGAACTTAATGGTGCCTGCGGAACAGGCTTCCTGAGACCGATGTTGGCTCAAACTGAACCAACTACACTTTTACTGCCCCAAGTGCAGCCACAGGTAATTGCGAGATTCACTCCAGTAACAGGGACATAGTCAGATATATCTCCAATAATCAATCAGAACATGGAAGTTACTCTCCCACAGATTGTAAGTACCAGATCAACCCCAGATGCTATAACCCTACCTATTTCTTTTGGTCCAGCCGTACCTTTATTTGCACAGAAAAAAACCTACTGTAGGTGAACAGGGAGCCATGTCCCAGAATATAATGAGGGGAGGTCATAATGAAAATGCTCAATTAGCCTCTCCTGTAGGACAAACTTTTGACGGATCAAGATCATTGTTAGACCTTAGTCCATTTATAGCATTTCCGGAGTTTGAATTTGTTGACACCACAGATCCCAAATGCAGTTGCACAGCAGGTGCCACCAGTCCCAGCAAGTAACATTTCTTTATAAGGTTTGACAGCTCAGAAGTTGACTGAATGGCTAGACAAGCTGAATACCCCACAGAGTGCTCCTAACCGAGAGGAATGTTTGAATTATGTCAGGCTAAGCATAGAAGTGGATGAATTAATTGAGGGAACTATAGGGGTGAACAGGTTAGAATCCTACACAGAGGCAGAATTGAGATGTTTGTACCCGAAGATTACGAGGGACGTGAGCAATGTGCTTCAGAAACTAGCAGACTTGGCGGAGAAGTATGGTATAGAAATAGAGAAAACAAAGCATTTGAAAAGGAGCTACAGATTAGATTTTGAGACTAAAGATTTTGAACACATGAGATCTGACGGAATGAAGGCACACCTTAAGGAATTGCTTCAAAGTGCCCAAGCCTGGGGAACATTAGACAAATGGGAAGGCAGATGGGTGAAGAAAAGAGACAAAAGGAAAAGGGATTCTGTGGAGCTGGCTGCAAATGTGCAGCATGATAAAGATCCAGTGAAACTTTTACCAATGAGAGAGATTCCAGGAGGAAACTTTGTTCATGTCCCTTGGAGCAGAAGTGACGTTCTCTCCTTTACAAATGATTATCAAAGATTGAGAGAGAAGCCAGTACAGTGGTATCAGAAGACTGACAGGTTTGTGAAACTTGCAAAGTGTCTGTGGGAGGACTTGAACACATTACTAGAGAAAGTGGTTCCAGCTGATCTGTGGATCGAGTGTAACAGGAGTGTAGATTGGCCAACAAGTGAACTAAAGAGAGACAAACATAGAGGTGCACCATCTCCTGAGGTAATTAAATATTAGTATAAGGTGGTTTAATTTTTGAAAATTAGAGTTTTGCCCAAGAATATTGATTGGCAGAGGATTGGCAGGAAGGCTCAGGAAGCAAAGGAGTCGATACATGCGAATTATGAGAGATTGTTGCACGAGTTTAAGCATTACAGTGGTACAGAGACAATTGAGGCGAGAGACATGATTCATTTTGTGTTCAGATTTGTGTAAGGATTGAGACCTGAAATTAGTCAGATGATTAAGAGTCATTTGATTTCTGGCAAGCAAAGCCGATTGATGAGGTGTTGCAGTATGTGAAATACTGTAGTGATGACATTAAAATGAAGCAGAAAAAGCTGGAAGAGAAGACAATGGTGATGCAGATTAAAGCAGCTGAAACGGGAATGCAAGGACATTTTTCACAACAGATTCCACAGCAGCAGCAGGGAAACATGATGTTTCAGCCCCAGATGAGAGGTAGAGGTCGCAGAGGTAATGTGAACTGTGGTCCAGACTTGGGTACCATAGGGGTTCAGAATGATGTACAGGGAATAAAGAAGTTATTTCCAGATCACATTTGCGGAGGCGTTGAACATTGGAAACGGGAATGTCTGATGATGGTGCAGGAAAATGCTGTTCAGCACAGTAATGACATCAATTCATCCCAGAACATGAGAGGGCCGAGAGTGAGAGGTCCTAACCCACATTTTCAAAATAATGTGAATCAAGTGCAGTATTTTCAGACCAAGCAGCAGGTGCAAATGCCATGTGTACAAATGACACAGTTGCAGCCAATGCAACAGCAGGTCCCCATGGTACCTAGATCGCAAATTCAATTACCTCAAGCCCCAATGGAACAGCAACAGATGATGCTTTCTCAACAGGTCACAGGTCAGAGGCTTAACCAAAGTGTACCAGATCCCGTTACACAGTGAGAATGGAATAAATTATGATTGGATGAGCAACAGTTTAGATGAGCAGCCATGTGTGCTTGCAGCTTCCTCAGAAGTAGATCAGAGAGGTCCCTATGTGAAGGGAAAGGTTATGGGTCACAGAGTTTCATGCTTGATTGACCCAGGAGCTGCATGCTCTACAGGGAGAAGTGCAGAAGTTCCAAACTTTCCCCTTTCAGGTAGAACAGTTCAGATTGTAGGAGTAGCTAATCAGTATTTGACCAACCCGATTACAGAACCGGTTCAGGTTAAAATTGGCAACTTTCACGGATTGCACAAGTTCGTAGTCTGCGAACCAAGTCGGTATCCCTACTGGGAAGAGATTTTCTGTGGAAAACAAAATGTTCAATTATTTGTTGAAATGATGGAATTGAGATTCAGACAAATATTTATGATGAAGACCCAGAGTTAGACTACAAATGAGGAGTATCCTCTGATTGAATTTTTCCTCAATGTTTATTATGAAACAGCTTCATTCTGATTTGCAGGGAACTGTTAAGGAGAAAGTGTGGGTTTTGACAGAAAAAGAAGTAGGTCTGATAAAGGGTGTTGAGCTGGTTTAAAGTTACTGTAAAGCCAAATGCAGTTTTTCCTCAACATCCGCAGTACCTCATGCCGCAAGATGTCCTTATGAAGGTCAACCAGATAATTGCAGACTTTGTAAAGCAAGGGGTTTTGAAGGAAGTATTGAGCAGTCCAAGTAATTCACCTATAGTAAGTTTGCAAAAGCCCCGTGGGAAAAGTTTGAATTGTCCAGGATTTGAGGAAAATAAATTAGATTGTGGTCAAATGTTGTCCCATGGTACCAAATCCAGCTGTGATGTTTCAGATCCCCTGTGATGCTGAGTGGTTCACTGTCATTGATTTGTCGCAAGCCTTCTTTTCTGTGCCTCTTCATGAGGATAGCCAGTTTCTCTTTTGTTTAACATGTTTGGATCGAGTTTACTGCTCCTATAGTGTTAGACTAGTCTGGAATGAAAACTTTCACTGAATTGAGAGAGACTGTGCAAGGCTCCAGCTTTGTGTATGCCCGACAACACAAAACATTTCACATTGTTTTTGTCATGAACGTGATGCATGCTCTTTGTCTGTTTTGGCACAGGTCCATGGAGGTGTAAACCACCCAATAGCAAATTTTTCAGCTATTTGTACCCAGTTGCAGCAGCCTTACCAGGTTGTTTGCGTGCAGTTGCAGTGCTTGGGCAACGCCTTACACAGTGTGGAGGCATTGTGATGGGACATCCCCTGACTGTAATGGTCCCTCACTCTATTGAAATTCTACTTACAAGGTACGAAAATTGACTGGTGCAAGGTTTACCAGATATGAAACGAGTATTCTAGGGTCACCAAATGTGTAATTGAAAAGATGTACAGTGCTGAATCTGCCACCTTAAACCCAAATGAAAATGTTGAAATTGAGCAAGTGGAAGATATTGAGCATGATTGTCTTGAAGTAACTGACTTGTGCACAAAACCGAGACCTGACATTAGAGATACCCGATTGGAAGAGAATGACCAAATTATCTTTGCTGATGGTTCCTGTCTGAGAGACAATGCAGGGACATTGAGAGCAGGATATGCTGTGTGGACAATTACTGGTATTTTGGAAGCTTCTTGGCTTCGAGGAGTATATTCTGCCCAAGTAGCGGAACTGGTAGATCTTACTAGAGCATGCCATGTTTCTGCTCAGCTGGAAGTTACAATCTATATGGATAGCCAGTGTGGATTTAGAATAGTTCATGATTATGGCCAGTTGTGGTCACAGAGAGGTTTCATGGCCTCTTCTGGTTCACCAGTGAGAAATGGTGAAAGGAATAAAGAACTGTTGCATGCTATTCAAATGTCTGAAAAGATTGCCGTGGTGAAATGCAGTGCACATCTGAAGTCGCAGGACTTTGTATCATTGGGAAATGGATATGCGGATCAAGTTGCAAGGTTTTGGAAACTGAACTGTATGTCGTTCAAAGATAAGCAGGAAGTGTTACCTGAAGAAGATGGAACATGTCCAATTTTTGCATTGAAAGTAATTGACACTTTGGAGGTACTGAAAATGTTGCAGAATAATTTTGACAGGGAAGAAAAACGTTCATGAGCAAAATGAAATGTGTTGAAAGACAAGATGAATTGTAGGTTTCACAAGAGGGTCAATTAGTTTTGCCAAATAGTATGTTGTCTCAAATGGCTAGGTATTATCATGGTCAAGCACTTATTGGGATTGCATGATTCGGTTGTTCAAACATGATTGGTTCACCCTAAGGTTTAGATAGATTGCTGAAGCAGTTTGCCATTGTTGTGTCAATTGCCAACAATTGAATGCGGGGAAATGGACAGTGGTTAATTTGAGCCACATGGGAAGAGCAGGAGGTCCATTCAGCAGAATGCAGATGGATTTTATTGAGATGCCTGTGTGTGGAGGTTTGAGATATGTGTTGGTGATTATTTGCATTTTTAGTCACTGGAGTGAAGCTTACCCGACACAAAGAAATGATAGTCTCACAGTAGCAAAACTACAGCTTAGGGAACTGATATCGCGTTTTGGATTTCCGATCTCCTTGGAATCAGAAAGGGAAAGTCACTTCAACAATTAAGTAATTGAATTACTGTGTGCCGCATTGAACATTGAGCAGATGTTGCATTGTAGTTACCACCCTGAGGCATCAGGACTAGTGGAACAGATGAATGGTACCTTGAACTCAAGATGTGTGTGTCCACAAATTAGAAATGGCCTGACGCATTGCCATTAGATGAGAAACACACCTGAGAGGAAGACAGGATTGTCGCTGCATGAGGTCCTTGTGGTCCGAGCAATGAGGTTGCCAGCGGTGCCTTCAAATGTACTTGTCAGCATTACAGGTGATATGGTGTTAGACTACTGCAAAGGTCTGGCTGATGTGGTTCGCTCTTTCTCTCAGCAGGTGGAAGCCACCACACTGCCACTGATGCATGACCCCGGGCACAACCTAAGAGCTGGAGACTGTGTTGTGGTCCAGAAACACGTGAGGGAAACATGTTTGGTGCCTCGTTGGAAAGGATTGTTCCAGGTAGTTCTGAGAACTATCACAGCTGTGAAGTTCACTGGGATTCCGAATTGGATCCATGCCAGTCACACAAAGAAAGTGGCATGTCCACTAGATCATGAGGCAGAAGAGTTGTTGAGAGTATCAACAACAGTGAAACAAGTCTCAGGGATGGAAAAAGAACAAAGGGGAACTGAGACCAAATCTGAGCCCTTTGAGGACGGTTCAGTTACTCCTGTGAGAGACGAAGGAGAAGACCTCCATGAGGGTGAGGAAGAGCCTATCTCAATCGAGGCAGCAGGAGAGCCTAGACAGAGGAGGGCTTTCCCAGAAACAGACGATCTTGAGAGCCGAACAGAGCAATTGCTGGACCCAGAGGGGAAAGGAATTGCAGTGGTTCAAAATCACTGTGATCTGACTCCTCCTGAACCAATTGCAGGTCCGTCAAGAGAAAACACCGCAGAACAAGAAGAAGGTTCAGGTTCGACAAAAGGTCTACTGAAAGGAGATAAGTGGTCGGAGTCGCAAGGAAAGGGAAAGGAAGTGGTTGTTGAGGCAACAATTGAGGAAGAACTCGATACAACAAGGAGAGAAGATCTGAGTGAAGGAAAATTTAATGGTGATCGAAAGTTGAAAAGAAAAAGAATAGCGAGTTGGAGATACGCAAGTCCTGAATGGGCGTATACAACTACAAGTGAATGGCAGCAAGTGTTTTTGTCTTTTTGTTTTGCTAGAGACGTCACGGTCAGTATTTTGGCACTTGAAGGAAGCTGATGAACTGAACTGTTGTGACAATCTAAGAGACAATTTTTGAGAAAGAGACTGTTGAAAGCAACTGGAAGAGACATTGATAACCTGATTTGATTTTTGAAATGTGATTTTGACAAGCTGCTTACCGATTTTGACAAGGGATCCTGGAAGTGAGACTGAAATCTGTAAATAACTGGGAAAGAAGAGTTGTTTGTTTTTGATTTTGCTTCTGCTTTCTGATTCCTTACAGATCATGAGTAACATTAGCCAGCAGGGTAGTAATACTAGGTGCTGTAAATATATGAGTATTGGTTTGGCAATTATGTTTGGGATATTGCTTGTGGTTTTGATTGTGGGTATGTCTGCTCTTGATAAGAGTGACGCCAAACCATACTTCTGCTTTTGAGGCAACCACTGCACTAACGGCAATTGAGAGGTTTCAACACAACAGAACACAAGCTTTTTTCGGTCACAAATAACTATCAAAGCATAAAATCACAACAATCCAAAGATTAAATACTTGAATAATAATAATTTTAAAAAAGCTATGGAAAGTTAAAAAGACGTAAATCAACAATTACAATTGAGTTAAACTCTCATTCCATAACCTTGCAGCATACATATTTACAAATCACTGTATTTAAAAAAACGAGTATGTGTATGCCATGCGGCCACAAGGAACTTGTTAACAGCACAAATGAAGGCAGGTGAGGTATCGCTCTTCAAGATACTTAGGGCGATACTACATTGTCTTATGCCCATATTCCGGCAAACTGGACAAAACCATTTACGCCGGAAGAGGGCATACGCTGGGCACAAAAACATAAAATGTTCAACAGATTCGGAAACATCAATAAAGCTAGGACATAAATCAGATATTGATAGTGGTCTCCAGCTACGGGTTAAGTGCATTAGCGGTAAACACCCAAATCGAAAGCGAGCGTACAAGCTCTTGCCCAATAAATCAGGAATAAAATCTAAATAAAATTCAAACTGGGGATACCACTTAAAATCAAGAAATTGAGTGGTCAGTCACCCATATGATGTGAAAGATGATAGTTATTTCTAGCAAAGGACCAATAGGCAGATTTCAAAAGTTGTTTCTGTGTCTTCCCTAAATTCTGAGGGCTCTCCCAATTGTTCCCAAGACTCAGGGTGCGAAACCATTTTGACACATACCTGAGCCATGGAATGGAAGCTGTATTATGTCTTTTTAGAATGTCAAGGAGGGAGTCCCTGTAAACAGTGAGCTCTGGAGTGGTCCAGATCCTTACCCAAAAGAGTAAGGGTCACAAAGCTATCACATCAGAGATGCGATTAAGCCCAAGATCCAGAAAGACCGGAATCAAGGATGTACTACATGGACACGCAAGTAAGGCTCTGGTGAAGTTATTTTCAGACACAGACAATTTGTTCGTATTACAGAAACCCCACACCTCACCACAGTAGGCAGCAGCACTCTGCGCATTTGCCAAGTAGATCTTAATAGTTGGAGAAACACCTTTCATAGCAGTGCTTATATAAAAGTGCAAAATGGCGCCTGACCTTTGTTGAAGAAGTGACACACTTTTGCTGATCTGATCCTCCCAGTGTAAGTTGTTTGTAATTCTCACTCTCAAATAATCTATTGAGTTTACCATGCTTAAGGGGGCCCAGTCTAAGGCAATGGTACATCCCCTAACTGGTCCTAGACTAAGCACCATCAGTTTAGTTTTACTAACGTTGAGTTCCAGGTCATGGTCTACACTGAAAGCATTGAAACTGTCAACAAGAATCTGAGGACCCATTGGGGTTTTAGAGATGAGGAGGGAGTCATCTGCAAAGAGAAATGTAGGAATTTTCTGTGCATTAAGGAAGGGGGGGTCATTTTGGCAAGAGGACACAGCATGCACCACCTCATTTATAAATAAATTAAATAGAGTTGGTGCAAGAACATATCCTTGGCGAACCACCTATGAATGGCTATATGATCAGTTAATTCTCCCTGACAACCCCATCTCACCTGGGCATATGTGTTCTCATATAACCGTTGTAGTAAATAAATTATGTTGACAGGGGTACCTACTCTGTGCAGAACATCCATTGCTTTTCTCTGGGGACCATGTCGAAGGTAGACCGAAGATCCACGAAAACAACATATAAGTTCTGCTTCGCCAGGACTAGATATATCCAATAGAGGAGGGTCAGCCTAAAAACGTGGTCCACCATACTGATTTTCGGGCGAAAGCCCACCTGAAGTGGGGATAGCACCTGATGATCTTGTCCAGTCCAGAAGCCTATCCAAAAGTTGTTTAGCAAAATTTTTCTGGAGGTTGTCAATAAGGCTAATTGGTCTATAGTTGGCAGGGCAGCTCACGTCACCCTTTTTGGAAATGGGGATTATTATAGCCCCTTTCCAGGTGTTAGGAATTGGGCCTCCTGCAGCTATGGCATTTGAGATCATGTTTATGTACCAGGACCAAATTACTGGTTCAGATTTAAAAAGATCCCCCGGTATCTTGTCAGGGCCTGGTGCTTTAGATGATTTTAAAGAGCTTATAACAGCTTTGGTTTCCCCCAGCGTAAAAACAATAAAATCATCATGACTAAAAATGTCCAATCCTTCATCATTGGGCAGATAGCACATTTTAACCGGCTGATGGGAGGGGGTTTGGGGGGTCCTGTGTCACAAAAATACTAGGTAGGGGATAAAGTTGGGAAAAATGTTCCACCCAACTTTCTGGTTGAATATAAGTGCGGATTATACCCTTACCCCCTCTATGTCTATTGGACAATATCTTCCAGAATGTCACGTTATAATTGTATTTAATTGCATCAAGCAGTTTCTGCCAGGTTATTTCTTCCCAAATTGTCTTTGATTTTGTTTAGTTTTTATAATAGGCGAGTCTAGCTGATCTAATCACCCCCTGTGAGTGAGTCATAATGGCTGATTTTAGAGCTGATTTGGCATTAGAACAATCCTTATTAAACCACTCCCTAGTTTGGTAGTTATCAGCACATTGCTTAGTAGTAGTCTTTCCATAGAAAATATCCTGTAGTTTCCTCATCATTTCTTTATGAATGCTGAGGATTGGAATGTCACTGACCTCACGCTCCTCATAATCAGCCAAGACATCAATAAACAGTTGATAACTTTTCTTGATCAAAAAAGGATTAGACACTACTTTTGGCCAGCTGCCACGAGTAAGACTATTGTCCAAAAGAGGCCCTGGAACCACAGTGAGATGGATGTTCTGCGATCTCCTAAATACGTTACTGCATAGGGTGAGAAGCAGGGGATTATGGTCACTCTTGTGGCGAAAATCCACCTTCATGTCTATTAATAATGGCCAAAGCCTGACATCCACTGAAAAATAGTCTATAACGCTTGAGAACAGACCTCGCTTATTCTTATAGTGCAATTTAAAAAGCAAGGGAAATTAGCTTTAGATGCATGACACATAGGGAAACTTTGTATACATATATATATATATATATGTATATATATATATATATATATATATATAGGCCTAAATCATGCGCTGACACATTATTTGTGGGAACGGCTGAATGTAAGCATGTGTTTCTGTTTCAGAGAAATGGACATTCATGTTGAATGGACAGGACCCGGCGATTCCCGGAATTTATTATATCTGTGGTCCTAATGCTTATTACCGTCTTCCAAGAGGATGATATGGGACATGTTATGTGGGGATAGTTTTTCCAAAGATTTATCAAATGGATGATTTAAAGAAGTTTACGAAAGCGACTGAATTACATCACATGAGAGAGAGGAGGGAATCCTCTTCTGGTATAGTTGGAGATATATTTGGAGCGATGATTTCTTCAGTGGGAGTCATTCTGAATTCGATAAAGATTCAAAAATTGTCTACTATTGTGGATAACATGCTGACGAATTTTTCAAGAGCCATACTCCTGATAGATACTGAATTAGCTGCTGATAGAGCTATGACTCTTCAGAATTGTCTTGCTTTCGACATTCTTTTAGCGAAGGATGGCGGAGTCTGTAGAATGATTCATTCTAGGCATTGTTGTTTGTATATTTCTAATAATTGTAAAGAAATTAGAGACTTAATTACTAATCTGACTAATGAAAGTGCTGATTTGAAAGAATTAAAAGAGCCAGGTGTTTGAGAAAAGATTGGCAAAGGTTTTGCTTCAGTGGGGAATTGCCTCAGCAACATTTGGAATGGGATACTATTGAAAATCATTCAAGAGATATTAATTATTGTGTTTTGCGAAAATTGGAATATGGAGATTGTGCAAATTATGCAAAAGTAGTAAATTGAAAAGGTCAAAGAATAATCAGAGGAGGGAAGAAAAGAAAAGGGAACGATTATATAGAGAAAATTCAAAAAGGGAACAAAAGTATGAAGGGATTATATTGACAGAATTTTAGCTGATGCAAACGTTTGTGGGTGGTAGTTACTATGATGACACATTTAGGGGGTCATTACACCATTGGCGGTAAAAGGCGCTTACCGCCGTGCAGAAGACTGCCAACACACAGCCGCGGAAATCCACCACGGTCATTATGACCCACTGCCCGGAATCCGCCAAAATTCAGACAACCACACAAGTCCCTCACACCAAAGGTCAGTGATAAACTGGCGAAAACAAAACCTCCACCGTCACGGCAACAGAAATACGCCCACACTATCACAACACACGAATCCATGCAGCGGTCTTTCAACCGTGGTATTCCATTGGCGGTACACACCGCCGCGCTCAAAATACACACACTCTTACAAAACACAGCCACATTGGATAATTCGAAATACACACACCTAATACACATACACACACCACTCCCACACACCCAATACAATACAAAACACACACCCACATCACCCACAAACCCCTACGACTAACATTCACGAACGAAGGCCACAGAGAGACACCACCATCAACAAACTAGCATCCACAGGCACACAATACCATCACCCACACAACTTCCACGCACTCACACAACACACCACTACATATCGCCACACTTATCACCACACACTCCACCCACACATCACCTACACCACCCCATGGCACAGCAATGACACCCCAGGTTCTCGGAGGAGGAGCTCAGGGTCATGGTGGAGGAAATCGTCCGGGTAGAGCCACAGCTATTCGGAGCACAGGTGCAGCACACCTCAATTGCAAGGAAGATGGAGCTATGGCGAAGAATAGTCGACAGGGTCAAATGCAGTGGGACAACACCCAAGAAATCGGGAGGATATCAGGAAAAGGTGGAACGACCTATGGGGGAAGGTGCGTTCCGTGGTCTCAAGACACCACCTGGCGGTTCAGCGGACTGGCGGCAGACCCCCACCTCCTCCCTCACAACTAACAACATGGGAGGAGCAGGTCTTGGCGATTCTGCATCCTGAGGGCCTCGCAGGAGTTGGTGGAGGAATGGACTCTGGTAAGTCAAATCTTAACTACTACATCCCCCACCCTATCTGCATGCTATCACATACCCCCACCCTCGCCCTCACCCCTATCACTCCAACTCCTCACAAATGTACCAATATCACAAACCACACATCCCAACACCAAGCCCTGCATGCAACAACAACGCATGGACACCCTTCACTAAAGCATGCCCACTGCACATACCCATACACCCCCCTAAACCATCATCACACAAGCTCCCACACAGGAATGCCAGCACTGGGGTACACGGTCACCCACCCATTGCACACCATGACACACACAGATGCAATAATCATGCCTTTACACCCCTGCAGGACCACTACCCAACCTCACCAGACAGGAGGGTCCAGACATGTCCACTACACCCACAGAAGAGGCCCTCAGTGATGACAGCACCTCTGTCCAACTGGATCTAGATGACCAGCCCGGACCATCGTGGGCCTCGGGACAGTCGGTTCCCCTCACACTGGCACAGACCACCACAGTCCTTCCCCCCTCTGAAAACACCAGCACAGCACCCACCCAGCGGGCACATACCTCCGTCCCCAGGACACGTCAATCAGCTGTGTGTCCACCACTACAGGGAACGCAGGATAACCCAACACCCCAACAACAACAGGGACCTGGGGGCAGTGGCAGTGGGCACACGGTCCAGGGGACGGAGGCACAGGAACACAGGGGAACTGGGCGGGCTGCCGTGCGACAGGGGGCGGACAGGCCAAGGGAACCCACTCTCCACGAGGCCCTCTCATCCATCATGGGAGCATACCACCACTCCCAGGAGACAATGGCAACGGTCCTGGCCAAGTTTCAGGAGACCCAGCGCATGCAGGAGGAACAGTATTTGGGCTTCAGGGAGGAACTCAGAACCATCATCTCCACCCTGGGCACCATCGTAGGGGTGCTGAAGGAATACTAAACACCAGGAGGGACACTGTGGCACTCCAAGGGGCCCCCGACACTAGCATGGACGATGAACTGCCCATCACCTCCGCCGGTGCTAGTGGACAGGACGCCCCACCACAGGACCACCACACCAGCACCCCACCCCCTGCAGACGGAGAACCACCCCGCAAACGGTCCCTGAGATCCAGGAACAAGACAGAGCACAATGCCAAGACCCCCGCCAAGAAATGTGACCACCCTGATTGTCATCCCACTGTCCCACTTTGTCACCCTGTCCATATTTAAACTGCCCCAGCTCCAATTCCTATGCCCATATGGGCAATGCACCTGTGAGACTAATAGACTGGACTTTGCCATGGACACTCCTCCGCCATCACCCCTCACCATTTAACTTCCCCCTCCAATTATTTTGCATTTAAATAAACACACCTGAAGCACAAAATGATCTGGAGTCTGTCTGTGATTTTGAAATAGTGTATTTGTAATTACAGTGACAAAATGTTCTTGAAATAGTAATGTCAACATACCTATGTCACACAGCTCTAGTCCATTAGGAATCTAAGCAGATGACACATAGTGGGACCCAAACCTGTGAAACCATAAGAGAAAGTGACAACTCAGTGACCATACACTGGGTGAAAACGACAGACAGGATAGAGGTAGTAGTGTAAAAGTACATGTAGTAGGCAGGAATGTATTCTCACCTGTGTTTCACTGGAAATATTGCTGGATCACTGAGTCCCTGTTCTGCATGTCTTCTTCCTCTGCTTCCTCCTCATCACTGTCCACAGGCTCCACAGCTGCCACAACACCGCCATCTGGACCATCCTCCTGCAGAAAAGGCACCTGGTGTCGCAAAGCCAAGTTGTGAAGCATAGAGCAGGCCACAATGATCTGGCACACCTTCTTTGGTGAGTAGAATAGGGACCCACCTGTCATATGCAGGCACGTGAACCTGGCCTTCAGGAGGCCGAAGGTCCGCTCAATCACCCTCCTAGTTCACCCATGGGCCTCATTGTAGCATTCCTCTGCCCTTGTTCTGGGATTCCTCACTGGGGTCAGTAGCCATGACAGGTTGGGGTAACCAGAGTCACCTGCAAATGGCGAGGGACAACTGTTAGACACACACTAACTCTTAGGGACATCAACAGACAACCATTCCCACTGTCTTGCTTCCAGGGGCTCACCTAATAGCCACACACGGTGCCTCTGGAGTTGACCCATCACATAAGGGATGCTGCTATTCCGCAGGATGTAGGCGTCATGCACTGAGCCAGGGAACATGGCATTCACATGGGAGATGTACTGGTCTGCCAAACATACCATCTGTACATTCATGGAATGATAACTCTTCCGGTTTCTGTACACCTGTTCACTCCTGTGGGGGGGACCAAAGTCACATGTGTCCCATCAATGGCACCTATGATGTTGGGGATATGTCCAAGGGCATAGAAGTCACCTTTCACTGTAGGCAAATCCTCCACCTGAGGGAAAACGATGTAGCTCCGCATGTGTTTCAGCAGGGCAGACAACACTCTGGACAATACGTTGGAAAACATAGGCTGGGACATCCCTGATGCTATGGCCACTGTTGTTTGAAAAAACCCACTTGCAAGGAAATGGAGTACTGACAGCACCTGCACTTGAGGGGGGATTCCTGTTGGATGGCGGATTGCTGACATAAGGTCTGGCTCCAACTGGGTACACAGTTCCTGGATTGTGGCACGGTCAAACCTGTAGGTGATTATCAAATGTCACTCCTCCCTTGTTGAAAGGTCCACGGTTGGTACACCGGAGGATTCTGCCATCTCCTCACATGTCCCAGCAGACGGTGCCTAGGAAGGACAACAGCGACCACAGTGTCAATCAACTCAGAGGTACGTACCCAGAGTTTACACAGAACTCCAATCTTACACAAAATGTGGCCTGTATGTGTGTTGAGACTAGGCCTAGGTATGTGTGACGCAGTTGGAAATTAGGCCATGTGGGCCCCTGAAATGGCGGCTGCCTGACCCCTAAAGTGGGACAATGGGATGTGAGGTAACTGCGCTTGCGTTGTACACCGTCGCGGTAGGCGGTCGAATGGAGCCAATGACGATGTACACCGGTGGTGATGGTACTTACTGCCGTGGACGTGACCGCCATTTTCTATGTCTTCAATCACTCGATACCTGATCTTCGACAGGAGAGGACCTACACTGCAAGTGCTGCTGTGACCTCGGTCTGGAAGAAACAATGGCTCGTGCATCTGGGGAAAGGGCCCCTGCCTTCACGAAGCTCGTTGATGGGGTCCTCCCCCAGTACACGCTACTGTACGGTCCTCCAGACAAACAAGTAAGTACACAGGCAGCATGTTGTATGGGCTATGCCTGTGTGGAGAGGGCTGGATGTAAGAAGGAAGGGGGCAGAGTTCTGCATGAAAGACGGTGGGTGCATGTGCCACATGGCAAGGGTAGGGATGGGGGCCACTCACTTTGATGGTGCAGTTGGTAATGACTTCTCTTCATTCCCTGTACATTTCATGTAGGTCAGCGCCCACCAGAAGAAAGATATTTGGCATGCCATCACCAAGGACGTCCGGACCCTGGGGGTCTACCACAGACGGAGCACCCACTGCCGGAAAAGATGGGAGGACATTCACTGCTGGAGCAAGAAGACGGCGGAGGCTCAGCTGGGGATGGCCTCCCAGCGTGGGAGGGGTGCCCGTCTAACCATGACCCCCCTGATGTTCAGGATCCTGGCGGTGGCCTACCCGGAGTTGGATGGGCGCTTGAGGGCATCACAGCAGACACAAGGGGGTGAGTACACTATCATTCAGCTGACTTTGCGCACAGTGGAGTTGTCTGGGTGGGGGAGGAGGGCTGTGGGTTTCCCTAGGCCAGCGAGAGTTCTGTAGGCTAGGCCCCTCCGTAAGGCATGGCCCTGTGGCCCCCCACCCCACCTCTGTAGAGTGCCAAGTACAGCTATTCATGCCCCTGTGTCATCTATGTGTGCAGATGTCGTCCATAGCCTTGTAGGCCATTTCCCAGGAATTGCACTGTAGAGCCCAAGAGTGCGGCGTAGTGCAGGGGGCTTCTGTGTCTGTCTTGTCCGCCAACAGTAGCGGTAAACCATGCACTCAACATGTCTTTCTTCTGGTCCCCCCCCCTTTATGTGGTCTCCCTTTTCTTGTGTGCATTAGCATCATCAGGCAGAGGAGCAGTGGCACCGGAGCACAAGGGAGCTGCATCCCACATGGCCATGGAGGGTCACACTTCGGACTCAGAATTCAGCAGTGGGACGGAGGGCGAGGGGAGCTCCACGGCGGGGACAGGAGCTGAGACCAGCGACACGGACTCGTCCTCTGATGGGAGCTCCCTTATGGTGGCGGCAACATCTGTGTCCCCCGCATCTACAGGTACAGCCGCCACCCCCCCTAACAGCACCGCCCTCCCAGCAGCCCCTCAGCCTTCTCCCATGCCCGCTCACCCAGGAGGGTGGGCATCACCTTCGCCCCAGGCACCTCAGGCCCTGCCCCAGTCACCCCTGCTGCCCTCAGTGAGGAGGCCATTGACCTCCTCAGGTCCCTCACTGTTGGTCAGTCTACCATTTTGAATGCCATCCAGGGTGTAGAAAGGCAGTTGCAACAAACCAATGCATTCCTGGAGGGCATTCATTCTGGTCAGGCGGCCCTTCACCGAGCCTTTCAAACTCTGGCCTCAGCACTGATGGCAGCTATTGTCCCTGTGTCTAGCCTCCCCCCTCCAACTTCCTCCACCCAGACCCAATCCCCTGTACCTCTGCCTATCCCAAGCACACCATCAGACCTGCCTGCACACACCTCACCACACAAGGGAAGCTCAGGCAAACATAAGCACCAGACATCCCACAGGCACTCACGCAAGCATCGCACACATGCAGACACACCAACATCCACTGCCTCCACTGTGTCCCCCTCCTCATCGTCTCCCTCCTCTCTCCCAGTCTCGTCTACACACACACCTGCATGCACTACCTCTACAGCCACTACGTCCCTCACCAGCACACCCCGCTCACGTGCAGTCACCACCCCACTACCATTCACACGTCCACTGTGTCCTCTCCCAGTGTGTCTGTGACGCCCCCTCCCAAGATACACAAACGCAGGCACACACCCACCCAACAGCCATCCACCTCACAACAGCCTCCAGCGCATGCACCTGCACCCAAAGTCACCAAACGTACACCTCCTACTACCACCACCTCTTCCTTCACTCCCAAACCCCCTCCAGCTACCCATCCCAATGTGTCCAAAAAACTTTTCCTGTCCAGCCTTGACCTTTTTCCCACACCTTCCCCACCCCATCCATCTCATAGGTCCCGTACTAGCGCCTCAGCCACAACATCTCCGGGACCAGTGGTGCCTTTAGTCACAAGTATGTGGAGGGCACCGTCCACCAGGACAGCCAGTGTGTCACGAAGCCACAGCACAGCCAGTCCCCCCCCTGCGAAGCACCAGAAGTTGGCTAGTGCCCTGCGGGAGAGGGGGAAGACTCCAGCCACCCAAGCCGCTCCCAAGGGTCCCAGTGGGAGTGTGGACTCAGCTGTGACACCTCCCGGCAAGTCTGGGAAGAGCAGCACGGCGGAGAAGACCTCCATCATCCCCGCAGCCCAGGAGGGCCCCACCAGTCCCATCCCCGCTGCCCAGAAGGCCACCACCAGCCCCATCCACGCTGTCCAGGAGGGCCCGCCAGCCCCATCCACGCTGCCCAGGAGGGCCCCACCAGCCCCATCCACGCTGCCCAGGAGGGCCCCACCAGCCCCATCTCCGCTGCCCAGGAGGGCCCCACCAGCCACAGCCCAGCTGCCCAGGAGGGCCCTGCCAGCCCCATCCACGCTGCCCAGGAGGGCCCCGCCAGCCCCATCCACGCTGCCCAGGAGGGCCCTGCCAGCCCCATTCACGCTGCCCAGGAGGGCCACCCCAGCCACAGCCCAGCTGCCCAGGAGGGCCCCGCCAGCCAGAGCCCAGCTGCCCAGGAGGGCCCCGCCAGACACAGCCCAGCTGCCCAGGAGGGCCTCGCCAGCCACAGCCCAACTGGGCCATGAAGGACCACCAGCCCCAGACCAGCTGGGCCATGAAGGACCGCCAGCACAAAACCCGCTGGGCAATGAAGGACCGCCAAATAAAGCACCGCTGAACAGGGCACCGCCAAATAAAGCACCGCTGAACAGGGCACAGCCAACTCAAGGACCGCTGAACAGGGCACCGCCAAATCAAGCACAGCTAAACAGGGCACTGCCAACTCAAGCACCGCTGAACAGGGCACCGCCAACTCAAGCACCGCTGAACAGGGCACCGCCAAATCAAGCACCGCTGAACAACTCAAGCACCGCTGAACAGGGCACCGCCAACTCAAGCACCGCTGAACAGGGGACCGCCAAATCAAGTACCACTGAACAGGGAACCGCCAACACAAGAACCGCTGAACAGGGCACTGCCAACTCAAGGACCGCTGAACAGGGCACCGCTGAACAGGGCACCGCCAGCTCAAGCACCGCTGAACAGGGCACCGCCAAATCAAGCACCGCTGAACAGGGCACCGCCAACTCAAGCACCACTGAACAGGGCACCGCCAACTCAAGTACCGCTGAACAGGGCACCGCCAAATCAAGCACCGCTGAACAGGGCAAGCACTGCTGAACAGGGCACTGCCAACTCAAGCACTGCTGAACAGGACACCGCCAAATCAAGCACCGCTGAACAGGGCACCGGCAACTCAAGCACCGCTGAACAGGGCACTGCCAACTCAACCACCGCTGAACAGGGCACCGCCAAATCAAGCACTGCTGAACAGGGCACCGCCAACTCAAGCACCACTAGCCCATAAGCGGCTGGGGCACTGACGCAACTGGGACTGTCACGGGTGAGTGATGAACTCTCGGCACTAGTCCCCCTCCAGAACCAGTGGAGACATGCATCCACTACCTCTGTCCTTCACAGGATGAAGCACTCTGGGCACCAGTCTCCCTCCAGAACCAGTGGAGACATGCATCCACTACCTCTGTCCTTCACAGGATGAAGCGCTCTGGGCACCAGTCCCCCTCCAGAAACAGTGGAAACATGCATCCACTACCTCTGTCCTTCACAGGATGAAGCACTCTGGGCACCAGTCCCCCTCCAGAAACAGTGGAGACTGTTATCCACTCTGTCTGTCCTTCACAGGATGAAGCACTCTGGGCACCAGTCCCCCTCCAGAACCAGTGGAGACATGCATCCACTACCTCTGTCCTTCACAGGATGAAGCACTCTGGGCACCAGTCCCCCTCCAGAACCAGTGGAGGCATGCATCCACTACCTCTGTCCTTGGCAGGATGAAGCACTCTGGGCACAATGCCCCCTCCGGAACCAGTGGAGAAAGGCATCCACTACCTCTGTCCTTAGCAGGATGAAGCACTCTGGGCACAAGGCCCCCCCAGAACCAGTGGAGATTGTTATCCACTTGATAGACTGTGGCTTTGCACTCCCCAGGATACAGCAGTGGGCAAGCCACCCACTGTAGAGACTTGAGAGACTGTGGCTTTGCACTCCCCAGGATACAGCAGTGGGCAACCCACCCACTGTAGAGACTTGAGAGACTGTGGCTTTGCACTCCCCAGGATACAGCAGTGGGCAAGCCACCCACTGGAGAGACTTGAGAGACTGTGGCTTTGCACTCCCCAGGATACAGCAGTGGGCAACCCACCCACTGTATAGACTTGAGACACTGTGGCTTTGCACTCCCCAGGATACATCAATGGGCATGGAGCCCCCCTCGTGGATCTGGCATCGTGCACTCATCCGGCTGAGGTGCCCCCCCCTTACCTTCCCCCTGAGGTGCCTGCTGTATTTCTATCTGATGCCCCTGCAGTGTTCTCTCTGTTTTGATCTGGTATCGAGTGTGGGCCTCGCCCATGCATTTTGGGCCCAGTGGTCCACGGACTATGAATGGTGCAATACCTGGACTACTATTCTTGGTGTATATTTAGTTAATGGTGTATATATGTATATTTTTACGTACTGCATTTTGATATATTACAATGATTACACTCATTTCCTTTTGTCTTTGCATTCTTCCTGGGGGGGTTGGGGGGTGTAACTATAATGTATAGATATGTATTGGTGTGTGTGTTGTAGTGGGTGAAGGTGGGGGTGTTGCGTGTGTGTGTCCCTGTTTTTTGCCTCCCCCCTCCCCTGTGTCGTAGGTGCAGTACTCACCGTGGTCTTTGCCGCTGGCGTTGGTGCTCCTGGTACAGGAGCAGGAAGACTATCGCAGGTAGGATTTGGAGTTCCGGGCCCATGATGTCCTCGTTCCTCGTGGAGTGTGTAGAGGTGAGCGTTTTCCCTTTGAAATCCTGTTTCCGCCGTGTTTTTATCCGCGGTGAATCCGCCCCAGAAAAGGTGGCGGATTGGCCTGTCATAATAGTGTGGGCGGTACATTGTCTCCCGCCTGTCTGTTGGCGGTGACCGCTGCGCTGTTTGTTTGTACCGCCGTGGCAGTCTGAGTGTTAAAGTGGCTATCTTTGTTGGCGGTTTCCGCCACGGTCGTAATTCCAAAATATTTACAGCCGGCCTGTTGGCGGTCTTAACGCCGCTTTAACACCGTCCACCAGGGTTGTAATGACCACCTTAGTCATCAAAGGAGGGGTTGCTAGCGCAGGTGTTTTAATAAAATGTATTAATGAATATTCATGTATTCTGAAGAATGGATTTGTGTAGAAAATAAGATAATGTAGAAAAATAATGCACGCATTTGAAAATGTGATTACGATGAGTGGCCGCCAATGTTCACAAAGTGTACTCATTAATATTTTAATACTGTGAAATGTTGAATATATGTTTTAATAATGTATTAATATGTCCTAGTAAAGGTTATGCATTATGTATTAGCTTTATCAATTGTAGGACTTTACTTAGCAAAGGTCTTGGCCTTCTTGCCAGACCTCATGTCAAATCTGTATTTCTTAACGTTAAATAAATGGCTGTCCTAGAGAGTTAAACTCTGATTTTCCATTTGCATTATTTAAATGTGTTCACAGCTGAAAAGTTTTCTCATGAGAACCGACTGCTGGAAGATGCTGTTCTTGCTAATGTAACATTTTGTATGTAATGTGTGTGAGAGACTGACTTTCTCAGGAGAGGAACAATGGAGACACTAACTGGAGTGGAAGCTGCAACAATATTGTTACCCGATGAGCTGGATGATGAGTACGCTGCAGGACAACCAATCAACGACATGTGAATGGAGTAATAGTAGAATTCATAGACTTGGAGTTTTAGTTTTATTGGACAAAGTGTGAGCATGCTATCCCATGACCAATAGGGATTTGAGACATAGGCCCTCATTCCGACCCTGGCGGTCATAGACCGCCAGGGCCGCGTGTGACGGAAGCACCGCCAACAGGCTGGCGGTGCTTCCTTGCCCATTCTGACCGCGGCGGTAAAGCCGCGGTCAGAAAACCGGGTCCGGCGGTTTCCCGCCGGATTTCCCCCGGCTGGGCGAATCCGCCATCCTGTTTCTGGCGGTTTTTACTGCCAGGAACAGGATGGCGTGAATGGATGTCCTGGGGCCCCTGGGAGCCCCTGCACTGCCCATGCCAATGGCATGGGCAGTGCAGGGGCCCCCTAACAGGGCCCCAGCATGCTTTTCACTGTCTGCCTAGCAGACAGTGAAAAGCGCGACGGGTGCAACTGCACCCGTCGCACACCTGCAACACCGCCGGCTCCATTCGGAGCCGGCTTCAGTGTTGCAGGCCCCTTTCCCGCTGGGCCGGCGGGAAAGTTGGAATGGCCCCAGCGGTCTTTTGACCGCGGGGCGGCCAAATGGCAGTTCCCTCCAGGCGGGCGGCAAGCGCCGCCCGCTGGGGTCAGAATGACCCCCATAGTTTTCATTTAACAAGATTGCACTGAGAGAAGACACCGTCATTGTCCATTTTCTTGCTGGCCGAAAGGTCAATATTTTCTTGTGCGTCTTGACAAGAGACGCTCTTAACTTTATTGCTTAAAGACTTTGCATTTTCTGAACTTTGATGCTGAATCCCGATGTCTCACTGATCGACTGATATCCTGAGGGCGAAGACTGATTCTGCTTCCTCATCCACACGAAGGATAGGTGTTATGAATTAGAAGATAGATTATCATGCATATTTGTTCTTTTTTTCTAGGTACCAACTGCACTGTTTTGATAGAGCCATAGTTAGATGTTTTTCCAAATTTGTGTTACTAAATTGTTTCGCATAGAACCCAACATGCTGATGCTAATCTGTTAGTTAAGGATCCTCTCTAATGAAATTCTGCTAATAAGGAATAATACTTGATGAATTTCTCTGCTGAACTCGAATGTATGAAATCATTCTGACGGAGTTCTTGTTATAAATTTGCACTGTAAACTTAGAATTTGTAATAGTGCAAGCTTTCATTATATTATGTTTCTTCCACTGCTTTGGACAGCCTATTGTTTCTGTATGTGTTTCATTTGACTTTGAGATTAACCTACATGACATAAGCATTGTTATTATAGGGAAATAAACATTCTAGATTTTATTAAAACGTGTGGTTATTCATGGCTGAAAAGTCATGGTGCATGCCAATCACTAACTCTATTAATTATCAATGTTATTGATTATTGTTGCTTATTGATGTTGCATATTCGTTATTGATCATTGATTTGCATGTACCGGAGTTATGGTGGGAACATCTTAATTGCGAGTCAAAAGGTTCAACGACCTAGTCGCGTTCCCTTGTAAGTTTACTTATTAAGGTCAGACGCGCTAACAGAAGCTAGGCATTTCAACAAAACACACAGTAGGGATGCCAGAGATCTTAGGTACAGTGTCATTGATGGTATTGAAACCAATGCAAGAAGAGGTAATAGGAAAAAAAAGTTTGTCTGGAGTCAAAATGTACATTAGCTTTTGACAGTACCACACAGGACAAATTGAGGGGAGAAACTGAATGTGCATCTTTTAAAGGAACTTCATCTTCTATAATACTGGATATTTTCAGTAATTAATAAACAACTATGTTGACATAGCATGATGTGTAGTCATTTTGCTGTTTTTAATAGAGTTGTTGATGTTTTTTTCAGAGCTGGATGATGGTGGCCCGACATCTGAGAAGAGCAAAGGAGCTAATTGTATCTTTTTTAGGCTTGGTATACTTGTCACATGAGGCTATTGTATCTTCTGAGATAGAGCATTGAGGATCATAGTGTAGGATGGAATATTTTTGCCCACTTGGGCTTTCTTATAGTACATGATATGGTTCATAGGTTGGGAGGATGTGGCCCACTTGGGCAGAAAAACAAATGCAATTTTTTTTAACAATCTTCAAGACAGCAGTGATGCGCTAATGAACAGTAATGTTGGGTGTCAAACTGCGATATTGAAACCATCGCTATGAAAGAGTTGCATACCTAAATGAGGCACGTATTCGATTATAAATCTTTAGAGAAATAGTGCAACCAGGACTCATCATAATGTGATGTTGCAATTAAAGAAAACAAAAAATGTACGCAGAACAACTTCTTTAAGTTGTGGACTGATAAATGTTAAAGTGCAATTAGACAGCCATATCATAACAGTTCAATTTATAAAAAGGATAACAATCGTCATATGAACCTGTTGTTTGACAACAAATATGTTAAGAATTTTTTCTTTTGCAACACTATGGGTGTAAGGCATTATGGGATTGGATAAATGTGGGGCAAGATGGCAACGTTTTCAAGGTTGAGAAAGGCGTTACTGCCAAAACGCATTCTGTTTTCCCATCTGCTTGAATAAAATTTTGCTAATAACATTTACAGAGTGCCTTTTGTAATTCGTGAAGGACAGAAGATTGGAGGAAAAAAATATATACATCTATACATATGTTTAAAAACATAAAAATTCACTGAAAAAAACAAAGGTTACAGGGAAGTTATACTTAGGTTCTGAAATTACTTGTACAAAAGCTTAGAAAGTCAGCAGTTATTGTTATTTCAAGTAACTATAACTCGTGCCCAACATAACTATAACTCGCACCTTCACCATACACTGCTAATTACACCAGATATTACAGCAATCATGAAAACTTTTATAGCATCATTAAAAATATCAATGAAGCAATAGCTCTAAAAGAAATTAGAAAACTGTGCATGGTGGGGGCGCGAGTTATAGTTATCTTACAGTGTGATTTATAGTTTCTTGAAATAACTCTATAACTGCTGACTTTCTAAAGTTTTGTATGAGTAAATTCAGAACCCAAGTATAACGTCCCTATAATCTTTGGTTTTGTGAGTAAAAAAAATATAGACACACATATTTATACACACACGCACACACACACATATTTATATATGTACATATATAAAATTCACTGAAAAAACAAAGGTTACAGGAACGTTATAGTTATGCTCACATTTTAAATGTACAAAACCTTAGAAATTCACCTGTCATAGTCAGAGTTATCTCAAGTAATTCTGACTCGTGCCTTAAGGTAACTATAGCTCATGCTCTCGCCATGCACTGGTAATTACCCACAAATTATGGCATGTATGACATCTTTGATAACTTCATTGATAACATCTGTGTCATATTTGCAGGTTTCTAAGGTTTTGTATGTTTAAAATGTGAGCCTAACTATAATGTCCCTGTAAACTTTGTTTTTTTCAGAAAAGTTTTATGTTTTTTTTAAATTCTTCTTCCCAGCTATAACGTCCCTATAAACTTTGTTTTTTTCAGTACATTTTTATGTTTTTTAAAAATTCTCCTTCCCAACTATAACGTCCCTGTAATCTTTGTTTTTTTCAGGGAATTGCTATGTTTTTTTTTACATATAGTAGTTTTCATTACTATGGCCCTCATTACAACCCTGGCGGATGGAGGTATTTTGGAGAGAGGTACTGCCAACAGGGTGGCGGTAACTTTCCCAAAAATATGACATTGGTGGTTGGGCTCAAGCCAAACCGCCAATGTACCACTTTATCCGCCAGGGTGATAACAGCCGCCGGGCTGGAGACTTCTGTCTCCAGCCTGGCGGCTGTCACTGTCCCACCTGCGGGATTTTGACTCCGTCTACCGCCATGGCTTTCGTGACGTCCTTACCGCCACGAAAACCATGGTGGTAGACACTATCAGTACCAGGGAATTTCTTCCCTGACACTGATAAGGGTCTCCCCTGCCCCCTCTCCCTACCCAGAGTCTTCCCCTACCCTCCCACTCCGACTCCCCGTGACATACATGCACATTCATACACCAACATACACACTCATACACACACTCATACCCACATTCATCAATGCATGCATATATACATTCACACACACATCCACAAACTGACATACATACAAGCACACACACATTCACACAACACAACATACAACACACTCACACCCATTCATGCACACACACATTCAACATGCCACATACCCGCATTCACGCACACAAGCACATACACCCCCCCACACACACACACACAACAACCCCCACCTCCCTCCCCTGTCAGAGCACCCAACTTACCTGCTTGCAGAGGATCCTCCAGCAGGAGACCGGATGTGGCGCTGCTACCAGCAGCAGCGTCCGCCAGCAGAACACTGCCAGGCATTATCATGGATCATGATGTGGTCTGCGGCGGTCTACTGGCGTGGCACTGCTGCTGGCAGCAGCACCACCTTACTTACCGCTGTGAGTGAGTGCATGGGGGTCTGAGTGGGCCTACGAGTAGGTGTGTGAGTGTCTGCATGTGTCTGAGAGTGGGTGCGGGAATATCTCAGTGGGTCTGTGAGTGGGTGCGTAGGTGCCTGAATGGGTGTGTGAGTGGAAGAAATTGATTGAAATAGAATCAAAAGAGAGAAAGAAAGTGAGGGAGAGAGATAGAATTTTTGTAGGGTTTGATGTCTGATATACTTAGAATGAGATATTTGTGTAAAATGTAAACTCAAAAATCTATTTGTTATTTTTTTTTAAAGTAATGACTTTGTTTAAAAAAAAAAAAGTCCAGCTGGACTCGAACCCCCAATGCTCAGTGTGAAGGTCTGCAACCTTCATGCTATGCTATGGGTTTATTTTATTTTTATTTTATTTTTTAGCCCTTTATGGGCTATCTGGGACCATGGGAGAGCCCTCCAGGGCTCCCCTGCAGTCCTTATTTATTTATATTTTTTCAATGAAAAGTCCTTTACGGGTTATCTGGGACTGCGAGGGGGCCCTCAAGGGCTCCGCCACAGTCCCTATATATTGAATATATATATTTTTTTTTTATAAAAACCCTTATGGGCTATCTGGCAGTGCAGGGGAAGCCTCAAGGCTTCCGTCACATTGTCAATGCTTCAGCAAGCAGGGAGCTGCTTGATAGCAGCTCCCTGCTTGCTGAAGCATTTCATATCTGTGCCATGTATGCAACAACGGGACAGCTATGAAACTTTGGATTTTGACAGCAGGACCTGCTTTAAAGATCCAGCTGTCAAAACCTGTTGGCTGTGGCTTGGTTGTAGCTAAAAAGCCGTAGCCAAGCCACAGCAAACAGCTATGTCCTGACTTTGGCTGGTTCAGCTGAAAGTTTTGGGGTGATTCGTTAATTGAGGGCTGAGAAAAAAGGGGGTCCCAAAACACTTTTTCCCCATTTTACATCAATGGGATTTTTCCAATTTTTGAACACGACTACAGCCCAAATCACTGAACTCAATTATGCCATATTTGGCAGAAAGCTAGCTCTTGGTCCTTAAAGCATCCTTTTGTGAATTGGTGTAAATCCCTTCAGTAGTTTTGGGGATATTAGAGTTTTAAAATATAGTTATCGAACTGTCATCATGCTGATGTCTGAGTGGCTGCCAACACTTTAAGCAGGAAATGTCGGCAGCCATCTTGGGACTAAGCTTCAGCCGAGTCCTAGAAAAAAAAGTAAAACATAACAAAAGGGGCTAGCGGCAGGGACACTCTGATCCCTTAGCTCTGATGCTGGGGTCCATAGAGACCCCACCAGGGCCAAAAAGCATTTTTTAAATGTCAGAAATATATGTGTACACATATATTTCTGACATATATATATATATTTTAAACAAAAGCGTCCTCTCTGTGAAAGCGCACTCCCACCAGGTTAATTTAGGAAAATCGAAATTCAGCAACTCACAGCGAATTCCTTTCAGTCTTTTCAAAATTCAGGCCTATATCGAAAAAACATTTCTGGACACGCGTTTCGGGGTTGATCCCCTCATCAGCAGAGAAACTAAAAAATATATCACCCTCGTAGGTGCAGCCATTGCTGGATGTGTTCCAGACTCTCATTCCTTTTAAAGACCACATACCTGGCTCGTTCAGCAAATTCAATTGCAAGCACCTGATTAATATATTCAAGTACCAGCCCAAGTGCATGCTGGTTACGGTAGTCCTGCGCATTTGTAGTTGCACCCAAAGTGGGTTGCTGGAGCCAGACAAAATCATGAAAAGAATACAATTCCTTAGTAGGCGAATTCGACGTGAATTCTCAAATTAGCTGCATATATTCCAACCTGCTGCTCGAAGTGTGACAATCCATTTTAGTCACACCGACCTGCTCAGAACACAGTGGTGCTGCTTTCCCGGCTGGACCAGCCGGTGATTTATTTTAAACAAAAGCGTCCTCTCTGTGAAAGCGCACTCCCACCAGGTTAATTTAGGAAAATCGAAATTCAGCAACTCACAGCGAATTCCTTTCAGTCTTTTCAAAATTCAGGCCTATATCGAAAAAACATCTCTGGACACGTGTTTCGGGGTTGATCCCCTCATCAGCAGAGAAACTAAAAAATATATCACCCTCGTAGGTGCAGCCATTGCTGGATGTGTTCCAGACTCTCATTCCTTTTAAAGACCACATACCTGGCTCGTTCAGCAAATTCAATTGCAAGCACCTGATTAATGTATTCAAGTACCAGCCCAAGTGCATGCTGGTTACGGTAGTCCTGCGCATTTGTAGTTGCACCCAAAGTGGGTTGCTGGAGCCAGACAAAATCATGAAAAGAATACAATTCCTTAGTAGGCGAATTCGACGTGAATTTTCAAATTAGCTGCATATATTCCAACCTGCTGCTCGAAGTGTGACAATCCATTTTAGTCACACCGACCTGCTCAGAACACAGTGGTGCTGCTTTCCCGGCTGGACCAGCCGGTGATTTATTTTAAACAAAAGCGTCCTCTCTGTGAAAGCGCACTCCCACCAGGTTAATTTAGGAAAATCGAAATTCAGCAACTCACAGCGAATTGCTTTCAGTCTTTTCAAAATTCAGGCCTATATCGAAAAAACATCTCTGGACACGTGTTTCGGGGTTGATCCCCTCATCAGCAGAGAAACTAAAAAACATATCACCCTCGTAGGTGCAGCCATTGCTGGATGTGTTCCAGACTCTCATTCCTTTTAAAGACCACATACCTGGCTCGTTCAGCAAATTCAATTGCAAGCACCTGATTAATATATTCAAGTACCAGCCCAAGTGCATGCTGGTTACGGTAGTCCTGCGCATTTGTAGTTGCACCCAAAGTGGGTTGCTGGAGCCAGACAAAATCATGAAAAGAATACAATTCCTTAGTAGGCAAATTCGACGTGAATTTTCAAATTAGCTGCATATATTCCAACCTGCTGCTCGAAGTGTGACAATCCATTTTAGTCACACCGACCTGCTCAGAACACAGTGGTGCTGCTTTCCCGGCTGGACCAGCCGGTGATTTATTTTAAACAAAAGCGTCCTCTCTGTGAAAGCGCACTCCCACCAGGTTAATTTAGGAAAATCGAAATTCAGCAACTCACAGCGAATTCCTTTCAGTCTTTTCAAAATTCAGGCCTATATCGAAAAAACATCTCTGGACACGTGTTTCGGGGTTGATCCCCTCATCAGCAGAGAAACTAAAAAATATATCACCCTCGTAGGTGCAGCCATTGCTGGATGTGTTCGAGACTCTCATTCCTTTTAAAGACCACATACCTGGCTCGTTCAGCAAATTCAATTGCAAGCACCTGATTTTTTTTTTGTAATGGTTGCTGGAATCCTCTCGCCACAGCGCGGAAGACCAGGTGGGGTAACAAACCCCTATTAATTCACACAAAATTCTCTTACTCCCAACGATGAAATATCCAGCCGTTGAAAAAAGAAAGTCCTAGTCACATTGTTGCTTGTTGCAGTTGGTTTTAATGGCACACATGTGTGAAAATATATATATATGTATATATATATATATATATATATATATATAGACAAGGCACTGGTTTAAAATGTCTTTTACTCCTTATCAGTTTCCAGCTAAAAGTAGGGAGGGCCAGTCATTTCTTTTTAAAGGCTGCCTGGTGTAGTAGGGAGTGCCTGGTTACTGCATATTGGGTTGGGAGGAAACATAACTGGTCCTTCAATCTTGCTGAGCTCAGGAGGTCCTCTCAGTACTGCTGGCATGCCCTTGCTCTTTGACCAACTGCACAGCAAGCAATGTGTGGCAGTAGCCTTCTAATTCACAGTCCAAGCTGCATTGCTCAGCTGGGTTTCAGGTCCTCCATACAGTAGAGGATACATCAGGATGGTCCCCTCTCCAGTGATCTCCAATTCTTCTTAGTGCCTTTTCTTCTTGATCCTTAGTTATTTAGGAGATCACTGGAGTAAAAGAAGCATCCGGATGAAGGTGTATTTTTTGGATGACCACAGATGGCTCAGGAATGGCTGTATATGTATGTCAGATCCTATTGGTCATGGCAGGCAGAGAACTCTGCTGTGGCTGGAGAGATCTCAATTGGACCTATGCAGGTCTCTAGGCCCAGATTTATCAAGCCTTTGTGTTGTCCTTGCATTGCATGGATAGGCTTCATTAATATCTACAAAGCCATGAAAGCTCTAATTTGGGTCTACCTGTATGGCTTTTTAAAGAAATGCAATCCAACACTACCATGGCCCCCCCAACCATGGGTATTTTCCAGGGGTGGGCGAGGGTGGCAGGGGGTGTCCCTGGATGCAGGGAAGGGCGCCTGTGGACTGCTTCCATGGTCTTTGACCATGGAAAAGAGCCCACAGGTTCCTTAAAGCCTGCCCTGACCCAGGCGTTAAAAAACAGCGCAAATCTGGCTGTGCGCCATGTTTTAAGGCCCGCCTCCTCCTGTGCGTCATTTTAACGCCAGAGGATAAATGAGGCGCACATGCCTTGGAGTCAGTTTTTGCACGGGAACACCTACCTTGCATGTCATTAGCAAAAGTAGGTTTTACTTGTAGTAAAGTTTTTGGTACAAAAATGACTCAAACTCCATAACTTTGGCACTAGACAGGTCTGGCGTCAAAGTATAAATATGGAGTTAAGTTTGCGTTGAATTTGCATCAAAAACAATGACGCAAATCCGGCGCAAACAGAATATAAATATGGGCCTTGGTCTATGTTTAGACTTTTGGTCTAAACTTAGACCAAAAGTCTAACTTTACTACAAGTAAAGTTAGATTTTAGGTATAAACTTAGACTTTTGGTCTAAACTTAGGTTTTTGGTCCAAGTTTACCTTTGTGAACTAGGCCCTTAAATTTTAAGATGACACTTTTGGCCAAATGTGTCATTTTTGAAGGCCTGCATCAGACAAAAGTAGTGCTTAAACCAGCTATGCCACACAGAAATTAAAATATGGAAGGTAGGCATTCCTCTGAAAAATCTAACACAGTGGTATTTATGGGTTTGCCAATGTTTGATGTATCATTTAGATGTAGCGCGCAAAGAGAGAAATGCACAGAATAATTTGTGCATCGGCCACATAGGCATAGGAGGTGACATACTGGCTGTGGTATAAAAACCTGAACATCAAAAAACACTTTGGGAAGCTCAACTACACCAAGGAGGTTGTGAGTCTACAGCTAGTAGTTGCAAAGAGACCACTTAGGCAGAGAAGGAGGAGGGAGTATGTATTCTGGCAGTGAATCTCCCTCACCAACATCAGGGAGGATGAGGTCATCAAATTCTACACTCAAGAGGGGGTCTATCATTGAATTGCTTGACATTATTAGGCCACGTTTCCTACCACCAATTGCCAGGCCAAGTATAATTCCCACACAGGTCACAGTGAAGGCTGTGCTCCACATGTTTGCATCTGGTTCCTTCTAGGTCACAAAGGCCAGACTAGCAGGAAGATTGCAGGCATCACTTTCTGCCTTCCTATAATCTGTCTTGGATGCCATCATCAGGTTGATACCCCTCAAGATCTACAAACAACAACTAGACACCAAGCAAGGCTTCTATGCCATTGCAGGTTTTCCCTATATGTTAGGTGCCATGGATTGCACACATGTGGAATTGGATCCCCCTGCTGAAACATTCCACCTGTGCAGGAACCGGAAGCACACCGACTCTGTCAACATCCAGGCCATCATGAAACATCTGGGGATGTTCACCAATGTCCTGACCTAATACCCAGGAAATGTGCATGATGCCAACGCCTTCTGGCACAATATCATCAGTCAGCACTTCCAGAATGGCCGATATGGGAATGGCCTACTTGTTGGTAAGTAAATCTGAAGTATGCAACATACCAAAAAAATGTAGAAATGTATACCATAATAACCTTCTCTGTTTCTGTTAATGGAGCTACGGGCTTATGTATGAGAAGTGTGCCTCTTACTTGCACCATGCATTGTGTTACATGTGTGATGCAAACCCCTAAGTCAGATATTTGAGGACATGCAAAACCACTTCGCGTGGCTTTGAGTTGTGTCCAAAATCTGGAGTATTGCAATACAGCGCAAAATGCTGTGTTGCATTACTGTGTGTAGAAGAGGTGTTCCATGGGTGTTGTGTGGGTGTGACCATTCAACTCCTGTGGTTGATAACACATGCCATGTATACCGAACATGGTATACCTGGGAATGCATAAAATATATATGCCTTCCCAGGTGATGCGTAACAAGGATAAATGACGTAAGTCATCCAAGTCACTTCTGCTTCCTATGTGTGCTGCATTCTGTGTCTCACATAGCTAGAGGAATATACCACTAAGGATTGTTTATGACAGGAAGATGTCCCTTCCTGCCCTAAATCAAGTCTGCATGCAATGAAGGCACACTTGCACCCTGGTACAAGGGTGCCTGTGTTTGTGTAAGGCAGTCAATTGTGTGCTAGTACAGGGTGGAAGGACGGGAATGTACCAAATGGCTTAAATACAGTGCATTCCTGCTTTTTCCCAGTAATGCAGTGCAGCACAGCAAGGTGACTTGTAGTAGAAAGCTATTTGGTTCCACATCAGTGTGTCCTACTTATAAATCGTCCACATTGCCACGCCTTTGTGTAAATCTACGTCAGGCATAACTTGCCGGACAACAAGCATTAGCTGAAGGCTGGCACCAAAATATACAACTATCCATGTCACATAATGCAAATGTAAAACACGTAGACAGCAAATTCCCATTCTAAAGTTAGTGAACAAATTGAAGGCTAGGTCAATGTCATGTAGGCAAGCAACAACATTCTGATATTTCAAAAAGACGTATGTATGTGTGAGTATGATTTCAGTTGTCTAAACCTACCTCTGGCTGAATATATGATAAATAATCATATCACTCTTTATCACTTTGCACATGTAGTGAGTATACATAGCATAGAGATGTCCACAACATCCCTATCACAGGAATCTACTGCCAGAACATGAAAGTCAGCATGTTGAAGCGTCCAACTTATCAGGACATGATAAGTGGAAGAGATGTGTAAAACCATAGTGATTTGTATATATAACACAAAACCTTCAGTACTGTAAGAAATATATATGAGTTTGTTAGTATAGATAACACACTTGGACAGGTATGTCTCTGTAATAATGTGCATACTCATTAACAGTTGCAGTTTTTCTACTTTCAGCTGACCAAGGATATGGTTTGCATCTGTGGGTCATGACCTCACTCTTCATCCCCAGACAGAGCCAGTAAAACATTCCAACTAAGCACTGTTCAGGACTAGTAATGTGGTTGTAAGGATATTTGGTATTTTGAAGTCTAGGTTTCGACGCCTGAACTTGTCTGGTGGAAGATTGTTATGCACCCCTCTATGGTGTGCAAGATAATTCCTGTGAATACAAACCTGCAAAACATATTTGTATGAACAAATGTCCTATGGGACATTGGGCCAGAGGAAACTGGCCAAATGAAGTAGATGGATGATAATGGAGGAAGCATCTACCACACAATGGCTGGTCAGCAGCGGCGCAATAAAATTGAGTCTAATTTTATTTCTTTTACTGCAATGCAGTGATTTGCAATGCTTTGTGTCACTCGAGATTAATGACTCTTCTCAGGGCTACACAAGGTGGCTTTGGATGGCTAAATAAATATCCAAATAGATTTGCAATGATCATTTAACATGGTGAGTTGTACAAGCACCTCACTTCATGGGTCATACATATAGCCTTAAATGCAGAAGTGCCTTTGTCATCACAGTACATGGAGGACCTTGCCTAGCTTTGTGCGCTAAGAGATGGCTGCCTGATAATCACATTTGCAATATTGGAATTACACCACACTGTTTAAGACAATCCAGTAAATCTGCAAGCTGGGTGGCATGTACACTGTAGCATGGGTGAGCCAGCCAGCCTCTGTGTTTCCCTAGCTGTGTGTTTCATCTGTAACACATCATATTGAAAGATTCCAGACACACTGAATTAATAAATTGATTGGACAGATTAGGGAATGCAATGGAGTGGGCTCTAGGTCCCAGGATCAATTTTCACATGCACATATGACTGTGGGGGACATCCAGGTGTGTGCCCTTTTAATAGTTGTGACAACAGATGTGTATTCATACAGCTCATTATTCCTGCCTTGCTATGCTGCCATATTGCCAGCTGTTCCCCTGGCTGGGTGAAGAGGAATGCATATGCATTCTTTGAACTCTGTGTAGCTCCGTGGCCCATGTGCAGTGCTACCTGTCATGAAGTGAGAGGGGCATGAAAGACTTACAACCACCCAGAGTGAACACCTGGACACTGCCATCTGTCACACAGACCTGCCAAGTGGTAACACCCCAGTCTCCAGCTCTGACAAGTACTACGCAACAATGGATATGCTAACCCATTTTTTACTAATTTCTGCATCACCACAGGTACCTGGGTTCATCCAAGACTA
Source organism: Pleurodeles waltl (assembly GCF_031143425.1). Lineage (NCBI taxonomy): Eukaryota > Metazoa > Chordata > Amphibia > Caudata > Salamandridae > Pleurodeles > Pleurodeles waltl. Next base: position 848,368,088 of record NC_090436.1, read on the forward strand.
CTAAAACCTAGAAAAGGATGTAATTTTGAAAATTAGCCTCTTTACATGACAATAACTACTTTGTTCCCCTCACAATAAAGTGTCACTGAAAATGTCACACATAAGCACACTATTACCAATGAAATATCACTTATAAGCAAACCTTAAACTTGACAGCTATGGATCCAGCCACAATGGTGGTGTGACCAAGGTGTATTATCCTGCATTTCACAGTCCTCTGTAGTAAATCCCACATATTAGGCCAGTTGTGTGGGTCAGAACCCACTCTTTGCCTTTGTTGCGTGGTGCATTGCACCAGTTGTGCCAATCGTAAGCCATGCACCAATGTCAAAGCATAGAAGTGGCTGCAGAAGTGATAAATGATGTTTGTTCATCAGGCAATTGCCATGTCAGCAGCGATGCATCATAAAAAATATTATGATTGTCAAGAACGGGCAGGATGCACCCAGGAAATGATACAGTAGGTGTGGCAGGCTCCATACTAGGAAGTGTTAAGCTACTTTCTCTTTTTGGCCTTGTCTGGGTGTGATCTGTCCCTGTGTTGTGTGTTTGTAATATCTTTTTGTCCATTAATAGTGTTTTGTCAATATATTTGTCTCTGTATTTTCGGGAGTTTGTCTTTTTGGGGTTTACAATTTTAGTAGCAGTTATAGTTATAAAGCAAGGTATTTTGGAATTTTACTGTGTCTGGGAGGGATGGGGATGTCAGGCGGGGAAAGACTTTTTGGGAGCAGGAGTTGGGAGGACCAATTTGCCTCATAGCCTATTTCCTGCCCAGGATGCTGGCCTCTGAGGGTAGGATCAGCCAGGTCTAGCCACCCAAGGACAAAAAGAAAAGGTGGGAGCTTGTGGGCTGCCATCACAATAAGATATTTGGCCTGGGTCAGACTGTAGTCCAAATTAAAGATTGATGGGCTGACATGGTGGCGTGGAAGACTGATCTCTTCTACCACCTTGGACTGGAGTTTGGAAAACTAATAGTTATGTGTGTATGTTCCGTCTGCATGTAGTGATGTAGCTTTAGCAGTAATGCAAAAAAAAATGACTGTCCACCACTTGTTTAGTTGTTTTTTCATATTGCAATGTGCAACCTATATATAAAACTAACTTAATGTAAGGAAATGAAGCTAACTAAGGGAACTTTGGGCCAGATTTATTTAAAAAATGGCGCATCATGTCATGATGCCCCACTTTTCTTGCGCACTATTGTGCCCCCTAACACCACCATGACGCACCATGGTGCACGTTAGGGAACTACTGTCAAAAATGTTGATGCTAGTTTGGTGCTTTGGAAGATTAGAGGAAGTGAAAGGAGGTCCATTGAAAACAATTGGTTCCTCATTTTAATGCATGCCTTAGGCAAGCATTAAACATTACGCTAAAATCTGCGCAGTGGAATCTCAGACATTCCACTGTGTCATCTTTCTGGGCTTCTTAATGCTGTACCACCCCCCTTGCATACATTATGCCTGGCGCAGGCATAATGTAGTGCAAGGATTTACAAAGTGGCACAATGCGTGCATTGCACCACTTCGTAAATATGGCAGTGTTTCTGCCAACCTCATGAAACATGAGCGTGGAAAGAAATGACACTAATGTGGTGCACAGTGGCACAAGGGGCCCATAAATATGCCCCTTTGTGTTCTTCAGAGTGGCTACTTTAAGTAAGTGTAAAGTAAGCACAGTGGCAATAGCTCCATTGCCATACCCTGACATAAAAAGATATTTAATATGGTGTGGGTGGCAGTTTTCCAAGAAAAGCCATGGAATTATGAGCATTTCCTTAAGTTACATATGTGAATGACCAGTGGATGCTCTCAAATTGCCAGAGCACCACTGTTGAATGCTAAGCTGGATGTCGAGACTCAATATATGTGAAATCTTCCATGTGTGCTGCTTTATGCTACACATGTACACAGATTAATATGCCTTATAAAAATGTACATGTGCAGTACTGTGGGTTTTACAGGACAATACCAAAACATAATACCTGCTGACAAGGCATGCATCCCAGCACAAAACTGCAAGGTACAAAGATTTACCACTAGTCAGCACTCTGGTGACCAGTACCCTTAAAGTTGTATATGGCTTTTACAATGTCACATATGGTATATACCTGTCCATTCCATCAAAATGTTACTTAGTTCTGCCGGCAGTCAATGATGTCACCATTGTGTGATGGGACAATGGAGTCTGACATGATGCTGGCCAGAATGACTAAATACATCAAGTGCCTGAGGCATGCTTCAGGCATGTGATGATTTATACTTCTGACATTCATCATCCAGCCAGCTCAGACCTGCAAGCTGAATAGCTGCATCTCATACTCATGTAATATTTAGATATGTGTTAAGAGCTGCTGTGTATATCTGAAATATTGGGATAACATAGTATGTAAGATATAAATGTAAACATATGTAAAAGCACTATTTACAATGCAATGTCCAATTTCTTGTCTTTGAGGTGGACATCTTCCATTCACTGGGCTGAGGTGGACAGTTTCTTGGACCCCCAATGCTACCAGTAAGTGCCATACGTACATGCTTGTAGAATTGTGGCATCTGTGTGTGATCTATGTGAATTGTAACATTGGGATGTGTTCTGGGAGATAACAATCACCTACTACCATTTTGCTGTCAGTGTGGAAACACAACAGAACCTGCACACATATTCATTTGGAATTAACAAAGAGGAATTTCATAGCGAATATAGGGTGCATGTAAGCAGGCCCACAGGATCTAAGCATCTTTACATTTGTATTAAAGCACATCCACAGACGTGCTACTTTTGGGATTGTAACTATCATCTGTTGCATAATCTGCATGTGTTGAACACAAACATATTAGGTCGTACTACAAATGGCACAAACCAAATGATTCAGGTTTCTACATATGTAGTGCCCAGTCAAATGTATGTTGCAAAGCATGTCTGGGCCGGTTTCTGTTTCATATGTCTAAATTGTGTATGACACAGGTACAGATGATGTGTACAATTAATACACAGACACTTACGAAGTATGAACAGGTAGGTATCATAGAATCAGAGTAACACATGGTGTGTGAATATGCTTCATATGTTCCATCAACATGCAGCATACTTTGCTCATTCATGCTGCATACTTTTGAGCTCTCCTGCAGAGCGACTGACCATAAGCATGGTCAGACATACCTGCTGTGTTACACTTAATCTGTTTGTAGACAACATACCTGTCTCTGTAGCAGTATGTCAAAGCAAAAGCGACATTGTAAAAACATGTATGAGTGTCATTAGGGTAGCAATCACAATCTGACCAATTCTGAATATGATAGATGCTGTATATGTTGTTGTGATGGGCCAATTTTTTCTTAATTGATGGAGTTCACCCACGGCAGACAACAAAAGACATGGCTACATGTGCATCTGTATGAGTGTTTGTACGTTATCATAAAGACTTCTACATCTTCAATTTCTTCGGCTGCCATATGGTATGGCTGTTGTAATCCAGCCTCACTGGTACTTGAGCCTCCCTCAGAATCATGGTCCAAGGTTCCCTGCATTATATGCCACAAAGTTCTTGTTCAGTTGAGTTTTCCACCATGCATACAAACACTACTGAGATGTTTGTGTAATTTATAATGTGTACAGAAGAATGCAGCCTTGGATAATGTGTGTACAGAAACATGTTTACGTAAGACTCACCATGTGAACTACAAATGTGAACCAGAAGCTATATGTCACATTTCAGTACATTTGCCTGAGAGTAAAGTGTTGAAATGTAACCCAGTCAAGTTTTGCAGGGGATAAATACCAATCCCCAACTATGTATTGAGTATCTGACACTGACTAAGGGAAGAGTCAGGAATATGTGCTGCCTTTTGGGACTCCACCTGGGGTATACAACGCAGAGGCCCACTACCTGGACTGCATCATCTTAACCACTTAATCAGCCCAATGCAATCTCAACACCCAAGGTTTCATTTTCTGGACCGTGTCCTATTTAAAATCAGCACATTATCATGATTATGAATCATTGTTGCTTATAATATGGTTGTAATCTCATTGTGACTATATTTCCATACTGTACACCTACACAGACGGCACCTTACTCAGTTTTCCTTGCTCAAGTAAGGGATTATGTAGCGACAGTATATTGTCCATATATCCATCTTAATTTCTGGAGTTGGTCTGGACAGGAACACATGATTGCGTTACAAAGTCAGCCCATTTTCACACACATAATATGCATGTACAGCTTGAGCTAAGACTATTTTTCCATTACCATGGGCGAAAACATGACAGCTGAAGAGGCCAAAACATTTGTGATGCACAGGGACTGGTACTGCCACATCACGAATATCTCTAAGGCCTGCAGGAAGATGGGCAAGTTTTATGAGCGAGCAAAGTCTGGGAGGTCCAGGAATATCCATGGAAAATCTAAATCACCAGCCACTGTATCAAACACAAACCGAACCACCGGTGTCCAAAGCCAGCAGCAGCCTCCCCCCCAACCACAGGCCACAGCAGCTACCACTGCAGCTACACAGCCCGCAACTGCACGGGCCAGAAGGTCCAGAAGAAGCACGGACTTTATGTTCCATTACTGCATACTTTGTGAGTAGCAGGAGATTACAAAGAGGCTGGAGGGAATACAGCAGGAGCAGGCCAGCCTGAGTGAACCTGCTGAGAACATGGAGGAGGCCCTGGTGCAGTTTTCTCAAATTCTTTAGACTCTCCCTTCGGGCATTATCCCTCCCTTTTTTACATTTTACATTTGTTCTCTGTATTTGTATTAGTTAGGCATAGTGTAAGTTAGTGATTACGATAGGTTTAGTGTAGTTAGGTTTTAGCTTTTAGTTAGTTTAATAGTAGTATTTTTAAAATCAGTTTTTCTGGTTTTATGGTCATTAGTGGTTAGGGGTTGATGTGTAGTGCTTGTAAAAAATATAAAAAGAGTTTCCCTAAAATATGTTTAGGAGTAGTTGCTATTTGTATTGTGCCAATATATGTGTTAAGGGGGTTGGGGAATTTATGTTTAACATTTTATGTGTGCTTAGTGTTTAAGATAGTTTAGGATAAGTTAAGTCACTGTGGAGTAGTGTTAAGGTTAGATAGTGTAGGATAGGTAAGTATAGGTAGTTTAGGATATGTTTAGATAGTGTAAGTTAGTGTTAAGGTTAGTTAGTGTAGGATAGGTAATTGTAGTTTGTAGTATTAATATGCTTTATACTTTCACAAGATCATTATCATTGCATCATTAAGAGTTTTTATTATTGAGTAGGTTGAATTGAGTACATGATGTAGCTATTGCCCTGCAGGCTTTGAAGGTATCTGTTGCTTTGTGAGAGGCCTATAGGTAGGATTTAGTGTACCAAACTTTTGAGCCTTTTAAGGACTCTACTATTCTTTAGGCACTGTAAGTGGTCATCTTTGTGTGATTCGACACACAGTTCAACACAGATAGTCACCTACTGTAGCAGTTCGTGTGAAAGAGATACAGCATGTATAAGTGGGAGTATTTTGTCACTACAAATTACAGATTTATGGCTGTATTGGGACACACACTGGTGCTTGATACTACCATACACACCCTTGCACCATTGTGCAAGTGGGTCTTTGTTGTTAGATGGTGAATGTGTCCACACCTGCCTGAAGAACCTCCATCATCACTGAAATTGAGTGCTTTATAAGTGTGGCACTAAACACGTGTAATTTTGTGAAGCTACTTGCAAAGTTTGAAAACCGTGAGTCTCCCATTTCCTTTTACCCTGTGGAAGTATTTATTTGTTCCTGGTTCTGTGCCCTGGCTCCTATGCAGTAATATGTATGTATATCGTTCAATTGCTCTCATGTGTGGGATACACTCACACTCAAAACATGTGAAGCCTCCTAGGGGAAGAAGAACACATGTACCCTATGAATCCCAGTGTAGTTTTATACAGAAGTTATTAGTTGACACAGAACCCCAAAAATAATCTGTTGGATCTCATGCATGCTGACTTCCAAGATACTGAACTGCCCTTGTACATCCCTGTGTGGCACTGGTGTGATGCAAATTCAGGAGGAGTCTGGGCATAAGTATCTGCATATTATCAGTGCAAGCACAATCATTTATGTACTTTAGAATCTTTTCAGTGTGAATGTTGAGGCTATCATATGTGTTTGATCACATTGCCATGTATACTGAGCTAGATATATGTGGATGAGTGGTACAGTGTTATTGGCTCACATGCCTCACAGGCCCCATTTTTAGCATGGTGGGCATGTGTGTGTATGGTAAGGCTTTTCACTGTGTGCCAGTCAAGTCTCTGATGCTTATTATCACACAGTGATGTATTACTGGGAGACAAGACATTCTGCATATTGCCATTGCAGTGGATGTATTGTTGGTGCATATCCAAAGAAGGCAGGTGATAGTGACTTTAGCTCACTCTCCTTGAAATGCTAAGAAGTGGGTTTTGTTAATACACATCCACCATGGTATAAATCGTCCTTTCTCCAACAGAGATATGACACTTTGGTTTATAGGAGCGACTTTATTTTTGAATGTAGATTTGTCAGCATGAGCATTTTTGCAGTGTTTTTGGACAACAACACCAATTTTGATTGAGAGCAAAGGATGTCCAGGAAGAGACCATTTGGGAGACATGTCACGTGACTTGTAGAGGTGAGGAGACTTTCAGTGAGGAGGTGCAAATTGCTATTGGGGAGATATGACTGTTTCAAACTCCAAGAGTGGTTAAAATCAACAGGTGCCTAAATGAGGGGTACAGTACTGGGTGACAAAAGAGGTGGAATTATGTCAAATACAGGCCCACTATGAATTTGGCCTGGAGGTACTGACAATGTCATCGGGCAGATCTCTGCTGAAAACTGATGAAGTCACATCTTCCTCCTCTGATCGGTGTTGAGCCTCCAGTGTATGTGATGGTGTTTGTATGGGAGGCATCTGAGGCACACACCAATGTACCAAAGGTGTGGCTCCCCTGTCCCCATAGGCATTCATCAGTGCTATGAAGGTAGCCTGGAAATCCATGACAAGGGTCTGGTGGCTTTCCAACAAAGTGACAACATTGCTATTGAGGTCACCCATTATTGTTATGTAGGACTCCATCTTGCACTCCATGGATACCATGATGTTACGGCTGGCACCCAGCTGCATGGCAACTTCAATGGTATCAGAAGTAGAGAGACAGATGTTGTTACCTCTGCATCATGACACCAATAATGTCAGCTAGGAATTTATCAGTCGAGTGGAGTCAAGTGTAGGTGTCTGTAATATCCATACCAATAACCTTATTAGGACTCAAACACTTATGGATTCTCTCTAGGGTTTTCACTATGGTCTCCAAAGCCACACCTAATAAACCATCCCCTGCTGGACTCCTACCACTCACCACTGAAATTCAATTTGAGGGTCCTTGGGGTACTCAGCTAGGATTGCAAAGCTAGATGGGGCCTGTTCTGTGGCTGGTGGATTCCCTGGAGACCCTGCAACTTCATCCTCAATTGGCAAAACCAAAAGAGGAGATTCAATAGAGTCCAGGAGTTGTCAGAAGGTGTGTTCATCACAGGAGTGCAGGACGGTGTCCTCAACAAGTTGGGCATCAAGGACAGGCTGCTCTACTGGTGTTGTTGTCTGTTTCTCTGGAAAGAGGCAAACATATGTCAATATATGTAGTCATAAGTATTTTTACAGACATTCATACTGGTTTGTTTCAGTAGTCATGGATATGCAGCTCATATGTTACAAGAAGAAGTTTAGGCCATGTTAAACTATTGTTTCCTTACACATTACAGAAACTTAATATTGTTCAGACTACCTCTGTATGAACAAGGGGTATCATTAGTTTAAAGGCACACAACGCAACACAGCTTGGAAGTTTGCTGGCCTGCCCTACATGAAAGAGTAAGTACAGGTAATGGACACTTTTTACATTGAACACAGTTTTTGTGGTCAGTGCCTTCACTGATGTTACATTGTCTTTTTCACCCTACTTCTGAGACCAGTGCATCATGTCACCAGGATGTCAGAAATCCCTCTAGCCAACAGGTCATACCACAGAAGTGTCCCAGTAATGTTATTTTGTTATGTTTCATTAATTATCCTGCACTCTGCCTTGCACACAGTAAACTGCAGAAATCTGCCTTTCTCTATTGCATGCAACTGTAACAAATTATGTGGCATAGGGGTCACATGTGTCACACATTCATGTAACTCTACACAGCAAGCAAATTTGCTACACTGCAGGGATGGGTAAGTACATGTATATATGAATACTGGAATTTTTTGTTGATATTCAATAGTTTCCTAGCACGCACATTCATCTCCGGAGTACACAATGGTAGACACTTACCCCCATCTCTGAATGGGATTACGAACATCCAAATTGAAAATATGCAACATCTCAAGCCCAGCCCATTGATTCTGGAACCAAGATGCTCATTTGCGGAGTCTCACTAATGTCTTTGCTCAGCCACACTGAGTTGTACTTGTACACGACTCTTCAGGCGATCATCATTCAGACACACACACTGTACTTAATCTCACACACTGATGACACCCACATCATATAATGACTCTCAGAAGACACAAACGCAACTAACATTTGTTACATTATACTGTTGTCCAGAATGCCTATCTGTATGTGAGAGTAATGTCATACTGAACCTCAGTATAAGTTAGCGAGCATATTCTGCATCATGTACCTACCCTGTTTGCTCACCCAATTAGGGCCAAAACCGTCACCCTCCAACCATCCCAGACACCTGACCATTATCCTTACAATTCCCAAATCCCAGTTTCATCTCCACCTGATTTTATCTATGTTATATAGTCAGACTACTCTTCTTCTTTTTCTCTCCTGCCCGACCTATGACACCATCCACCACGCCCTAGTCACATGTAGACTGTAGTACACTCATTCCTTCTACCATAAAATCTCTGCAGAGCTGCAAGACAAGTGTTACCCTATCATACACAGCAGTGTCTAACTATTACTCAGCCTACCTTTGTGGCACACAGATCATCCCTTGCCACCTTGAGATACAATAATGTGTCACCGACCACAGACAATGCCAGTTCAATCTGCTCCACCACACCCACAAGGCACTACTCTACCCATGCCCGACAGGCTCACACAACAACAAATGCTTCCAAAAATATAGATCACGGACCTCTGCTGTGCAGCACTTGCATTAACTCCTATCCCCAAACTCCATATGAGGAGCAAGAACTGACATGGCAGCCAACACCTGTAACAACCTCACCCAGCACATTAGGACAGCTGGGTGCAAAATAGTTTAGTTCAAATGATTTTACATCTAGCTCTTCAGGTGAGCTGGCACAAACTCAGCACCTGAATATGCTCTGGGATGAGAAGTTAGCACTATAGCAGAGCACAGTACTTAGCATTCCATTCCAATACACTTGTGTCTGAGTAGGCCCAAGACAAGCACACTTGCTACATGGTGCAAGAGAGCCGGCATTGACACAGACACATCTGCTTAGTTTCCAATAACCATGTATGATGTGCTGCTCCAGTGACAGCTTTTTTCTTTGCACTATGGGATTTGTAGTCCAAGTCAATCATGTTGGAAATTAGACCACAAGTCCAATTATTAGTTGGACAACCTGTACTGTACCAACACATCACACACAGATGAGTGAAAGTTGGAGGAGCTGGTGATAAACATAAGTGACAGGGAAATTATTTTGGAGATATGTGATGCATGAACTCATATGTGAGACATTCCTGTCCTTTCACATGCACACACTGCAGTGCAAAGCAGCAAAATGACTTGCAGCAAAATGATTTGTGTTACAAATTACTTAATGTGACCCTTGGTCCCTTGTTTTCTCTTACCTTGTAGCTGTTTCAGGTCCTCAACCGCAGCAATGTCCTGAACGTCCACTCCTGCCACCAACTCTGTTGGAATGGGTGAAGCCACCTGCTCCTGCAATGGATCCAACTCCTCCTGGAGATCAGGTCCTCCTCTGGTCCTCATGGCTGCCCTGAGGTGCTTGGCCAGTTTCTTTTTGGTCCTGCACTTACAGTCATACCACCTTTCTTTCAACTCCAGCACTGTCCTCTTTGTATTTCCTACAGTATTGATTTTGCCCAGTAGGGATTTCCAAATGGCTTCCTTCTTCCCTAATGGCAACTTAGAGGTGAGAAAGAGAAGTTGCACAATTTTGGCTAGCTTATCTATTAATGTTTGGTTCTCCGCCTCACTAACATTGGTCTTCTTCTTCCTCCTCCCTTAGCCTGCTGTCTGGTCTTTTTGGCTGTGGCTGGAATTGTTGCCCTCCTGACTGTTGTTTTTTTTAACGCATCCCACCACGCCTGCACTTCTAAGTAATGCAGTGCTGATTTGCGCCACTTAGGGGCCAGTTGAATTATGACATGTTATGTTGTGTTTTTTTAGATGCATCAACGTTTTTGACGCACCTTTGGACCTTACGACATGATGCGCCAGACATAAATCCAGCACATCCATGTCACAAGGAAATGGCGCAACACAGCACAGCAGTTTTTCAATTCAACGCTGCTGCAATGCAGTATTGTGCCATTTTTCATGATTATGGGCTACATTGTTACCATGCTTGTAATCCTTATCTCTTTTTTCTGTCCTGTCTAGAATATGTATACGCATATCTCACAGGTAAGGTAAACATAGAAACACAATCAAATGGTGATGTTCTGAAATATTCAATACACAACAGGATCCACTAATCTTGCACACAAATTCTGGGGCTACTGGAGAAACCAAAACATCAAGACATATGAAGCAGGACTTCAGGATAAACAAAAGTGCACTCAATGTGTAGTTGAATGCAGAAGGGAGTGAGAGGATATACCTGCAATCGCTTGCAGACAGACATGTCATATTTGTTCAGATGTGGTACCTTACAGAATGTAATATGAAATCAACACAAGAATGCATTCATTATGATTGTTACAGGTGTGTACTGTGATGACATGAAATTATGAATAGCTATCTTCGTTATGTCTTTTTCAAGATATACTTGCAGTGCAGTTGTGCCACATGTGGCCGAAATCCACAGCACAGACTGACATGCATGAAGTGACTGTCAGGAAATGTATCTGTTTACTGCACATCTAGTAAAGGTAGCCTACAGTGAAGCAAACTCAGCGTTACAAACAACTTGCTAGTTGACGGAGTGTCAGCAATGTCTTTTCTGGAATTGGTCTATTTTGTTGCAGGGTGGTCTAAGTGCCACATGTGTGCATTCAATGGCATCTAATACTTCAGGGAAGTAAGCAATGATATAAAATTCTCTTGCACATGTTACTTTTCTGCAGGTGACTGTGATAGGGTGATAAAATGGTACACTCGGCTGGTGATGCATCTAAGTACCTGACACAAGCAGTATGATTAGCTTGTTTGTGCGATGCTCATGATATCACCACTGTCTCTCTAGAAATCCAGTGGCCAGAGAATGAAGTACAGCCAGTATTTTCTCAAGTGCAGGGATGGCTTGGGAGAGGGCATGGGTCTTCTGTGTATAAGAATTGGGGACACGATTAATGCTTTATACTGGCAATAATTATTACATTATCACATATAACCTTGGATAGAGCACAGAATACAAATCTCTTTATGTATACGTGTGGGTCGTGAGGTTACTTTAGCAATTGCACAGGCACGTTATTTTAGCTTAGGCCTGCAGCTTGTGCCCTTTCACTCCAAGGAATGCACTTTTATTTCGCTATTATTTTAACAGATGCCTTATTTTAGTGGAGATGTTTTTATTATATTATCAGCTTGTCCATTAACACAGACTTCTGCTATTCTTTTCTCTGCACGGTATTCTAATTATAGTCGCTTGCAGCACTATTGATTGGCAATGTGCGGTGTCTGATTTACTCCAAATTTGTCTAGCAAAGTTTTGAACCTGCTTTGTCAACAGCTCTACTAGAGGAGAAGTCGGTGTAATGTTGGTAAATAGCAGTAGCAGTTGTCTTACTCTTTTGTGGGTGCGTTTTACTATCTGCATATCCCTTACTAAATCCTTTCTTGTATGTCCATTAACTAAAGATATTTAGCAGTAGATTTCCACTCCCAATTGTCCTGCCCACATTTACTCATGGCATATCGCTCCTCAATTGAACACCAGCGCTTGCTGTGTGTTATTTGCTACTGCTTACATACATTCATACCGTAGACAATAAAACACTTAAATAGCATCATACACTTCATGGCAGACCGTAGTGACGACCTGTATAATTTCGCAATTTGTCAGTCTAGCTCCTGTGATCTTTGGGTCAACGTTGATTCTTTCTTGCTGTTCTGATGATAAATGACAAGGGAGCAGAATTTCAGCTGAAAATTATTCCAGGCAGCCGCACATAGTGAAGAGCTTATAATTTAAAGAATGAATTGAAATATTTATGAAATGTCTTGTAAGGGAAAATGTGTTTCTACGTTTTAGTGCTGGATTATTAAAGGGTGTTAAGTGATGGAGAGAGATGTGCAAATTAATGGCAATGAACTTCAAACTGGGGCGATTTCCAAGTATGTTTTCAAACTGTTCTACAGATCATAGGCCGATTTGCCATACACATTTAATCTATAACGCTAAACAGGAGTTTTGTCTGATCTGGTGAACGTAAGGGTGATTTTGCCCAGAATTCAGAAATACCTCTATAGTTTCTTTCTGATTTGCTTTACTATTTAATCTTTCATTGCTATGGTGTGTGTGCTCTTTGCAGCTTCAAGGTGTGTTGAGTTGTTAATTTTTTAACAAGTCTGCTCGATATTTGTTTGCCTTCCTCAAATGAACAACTGCAAATCCTGTAACATTCATTGAGGGAATATTCCCAGAATGTCTGGACTCCAGCAATACCAAATATATGGATTTGTAGTCTGCATAGCCAACTATGTCATATTAGTGCAGAGCCATTGTGAGGGGAAGGAGTTTTGTGTCTGTGACCCACCAAGGAATCAGACACTGTGTGGATTTTTTCATAGGCTAAAAAATTCTAACAGCTTCTGATTTGATTTCATGCTGTGATACAGATACACAATTATGTTCTGCAGCAAGGTTCCAGATGCTGTTTAGATTTACTGATGATACCAAGGCAGCCTAGAATTTAAAATAATGCCACTTTGGGAGTTTGCCAGTGCCCTGAAGTGACTGGGCAGAGTCATTGCATACAGCTTCCTCTTTGCTGCTGCACTCAAGTTACTCAGCTATGGAGGGTACTGATTTTATAAAACTACTGCAGCATTCAGGCATACTTCACTAAGATTGGATGGTGAATATTAAGGAGTAAAGGCCAATTAAAAGGTCCAGCTCTATTATGCATGTTCATATCCTCACCATCATTGATAAAGAAGCACGCTCTATAGACTTACAATTTAATGTCTTAAAGTTAGATCTCTGGACTAGCCAGCATACCCAACTAGTGCCCAAAAAGACTTGGAAGCAGTTGAACCCCCTCACTGAATGAACTCCAAAAACAGAGATATCTGGCCCAGCAAGAGCCATAATCCACTTTACCCATCTACTAAAGGTGATAGAAGGAACTGGGGCAATGGATTTAAAAAAAAAAAACTAATAATTGTGTTGAAGACATTCTCATTTCCTTAATATCGTGAACATACTACTTATAACAACCATGCACAACTTAGGATGAGAAGGAAAAGAAGGGTATTCTACAAAGGTAAGCTAAATTCTTAGTACATCTCGAGATACTAAAATAGACTGCAGTCAGAGAAACATGAATTGAAGTAACATCCAAAGATCTAACATCAGGCACTCTCTAAAATGATATGAAATATAACAGCATCCCCAACTCAGCAGACAATATCTTTAAAAAAATTATATTATCTGACCATGAATAAAATAACTGAAGAATCAAATTTATGTCCCACAAAGCTGAATAACAAGGTTTCAGTGAGTTAGCACAGCTAACTCCTTTAAGTATCCTGCATGCCAGCGAGTGTACATCCACAGGCTTATTACCTACTTTTTCAGGAACCGCTGAAATTGCCATTCTAAGCCCATTTCTGGTGCAAAAGGATTAATGTTGGACAGCCAGGGAGGCCAGGAAATAAAGATTGGAGGTTTCAGAAGTTTGTTGAAACTCAAAGGAGTGGAACAGAGTGTGAAAGGGAGGAAAGCACACCTTCAGATCTCATCCTGCCAAATGAACTGAAGGAACTTTCTGTTGGGCTGATACATGGAAACTGTTAAGTCAGCATCTTCCACATCTAACCAAACTATCCAGTACAGTGGGGTAATATGTCCCTGAGATGAATTAATGTCTCCATCTTGAAGTGATGGAACAGCACAAAATGACTGAAACTCTTCCAGTTACAGGACAAAACATGTTGTTATATTTCTTGACTAAAAATATTTAGCCCAGAACCTCAATGGATTTAAGCACATAGCTTTATTGCTCTTTTCAGGAGCAGGTCTCTCAGCTCCAATACAACGAGCCCCCTATCTTCCCAGAAACTTAGGGCCAAATTTAACTGAAAACGATGGTGCGCGTCGCTGTGCCAAATTTGGCAGCGTTATTCACCGTCATTTTCAAAATGCTGGGATGCGCCTTATTTACTAGAATAAGGTTCACCCCGGTGTTTACCCCTGCTCCGGCGCTAAATTTGCTGCCATGCACCAACGCAGCAACCCATGCACTATAGTGCAAGGATGGCTGCGTTGAGGGGGAGATTATTTTTGTGCAGGAAGGAACACCTTCCTACACAAAAATAATCTTAAATGGTGATTTGCTCTTTCTATGTGTGCTGCAGAATGCAGCACACTTAGAAAGGGTAGAAACAGCAAAAAATGAGGAGAAATTAAAGCATTTCCCCTCATTGCACCATGCTAATGCCACCCCTGGGGTGGCTTTAGATAGTGGCGCTGCCTCAGGTTTATGAAAACTCGTAAATCTGGGGCAGCATCAAAATGCAGGGGGTGTTGCTTTGGCACGCCCACAGCAAGACCCATTGCACACTCCTTCCATGAAAAGTGCTGCATGTGAAGGGGCCGTATTTACAAAGCGTCCTTAAGCCACAAAAAGTGGTTTAACGCCACCTTGTGAATATGGCACAGGGCATCGCGTTAGTGAAGTGTCACAAAAAGTGACGCTCCCGTGACACTAGGGGCTCTTAAATATACCACAGAATTTTCAAAGGTAAAGAAAATAACTCTTTCTGAATACCCCATACAGTCTGAAGAGTCCAAGCATCACTTGACAACCTTATCTAGTCGTTTCTGAAATAAGCTCATTCTTGCCCCTATTCTACACAAAGGAGCCAGGAGGTGGACTTATTTTGCAATGCAACCCCTCTTTATTGCCCTCTTGCCAATGGAATGCAGCCTTCCCTTCTGCTCTGGTGAAAGAATACTAGCCAATAATACAAGAAGGACTGACCATATTGGGGTCTTTTACTTGGTCCAACCGGCCAGCAAATTGACCCACATATCTGCTGGCCCTGGAAAACATCATGTCTATTGAAGACATGTGTTGGAGAAAGGGAGCTTACTTTAGAGAAGAAACAGCTTGGACATATTTCCTGATCTTTTTCATCAAAGCATTACAAAACAAGAGGTCATGAGTCCCAAATTCCACCTTAGATCCTTCCAAAATGTGAAGCTTTGGGTAAATGCTTATCACTAACCCTTTCTTCTTTTTAGCAATGATGCCATATTGGCATTGTGTAAGAAACATAACACCCTAAAGGCCAAGAAGAAATTATCTCTGGATCAAGCTGATTACTCAACTGCTTAGCTTGCTTTGCAAAACACATTTTGCAAGCAGGCCCAAAGTGCCTAGCAGCTTATCTTGACATCTGGCCCAAGCTGTTTTGGGATGGAGAATGTGAGTAGCCAGAGCCTTATCAGATAATGTGGGCCATGGACATTCTGCTCTAATTTGGCCCCAGTAGCCCTGTCTAGAGAAGTCTTCAGTCTTGACTTACTATAATCCTTGACATGGGGAGAAGGAACCCTCTCTGAATGGTTGGGGTATTGTATCAGGGGAGAATCAAACATTTACTGTCCATTGGAATCCGTAATCAACATCGGGTTTTTCAACATCATGCATTCCCGCCTTTTTAGACAAGTTGGCATCATAAAATCATATCATAATAAATGTCGATATCTGTGTAATCATGATAAACATCATATTCATAACTGTCAAAGACATCTTACACACCCTGAATGCCTCTGCATGATATGGGGTCTAGCTTACATGCACAGGCCATCATCAATTTGTGGATGGGCATAGTCAATCTCACAAGTAATATGATTACTCACATTAATTTATGAAATGATACAAATGCTCTGATTTACATAACTTTTCACCAACTTGGTATTGTACTTCATATCCACAAGAGGTTGAACCTTCATCCACCAGGCCAGAATACTGGAAACAAGACATGCTTACTCCAGTAGGAATGGTCTCAGTATCTAAAATAGCTTAACCCACAAAAGTACCTAATCCAGAGGCCGGAGACTTCAAAGATGAAGAAATCACCTTACAAACTAATTGGGAAACAGATGCACCAGTAGTCTCACATAGGATTTTCCCAACTATTTCATCCTTATTTAACTCAGCACTTGACCTCTAGATTAAATGAAATTATTCTGCATAGTCACTGAACAAATACATCAGAAGACACATAATTAGAAAATCATATTTTCAAATAATAATATATTTTTAGATCAGAAGGGAAATTGCAGAATCAAATTCTTGATTGAAATAGAAAATGCTGAACACCACTTCCACTCATATTAACTAAACAAACAAACCAAAGGGAAAATGTCTAAACTCCTCAGATTGTATTTCTAACTTGACAAAGCAACCAAGAAAGACTGGCCTTTAAAAGTATGTTAAAAGTATTTTAGCTTGTAGCAGCAAAAAAGAGGGAGTGCTGGTTTCATGTCCTCCTTGTGTGCATTATTGGAACCTTTATCTATGTTGCCTATTCCTGTTCATGTGAGAAGCAATTTGGGTATTTTAGCTTAATGCCTCAACTTAACAAATGCTAAATTAAAATAAGCAGCAAGAAAAGAGTGCAGCATAATAGAGCTTTGGGTCTCCTAATAAAATTATGATATGCTTCTGAAAAATGTAGAACAAAGACAATCTATGTTTCAAAGACAGGCATTTTTGACTCCCCTTTTAAATGGTCTCCCCTTGATGAATATGCTCAGATTTAAAAAGCGGAAGGTTTTGTGTTGATCCATCACACAAGGGCAAAAAAGGGTGTCCCAAAAGTGAAATTTCCCATGTTAATTCCCATAGGAATGTTTGCTGTCTCATATAGAAAAAACAGCTGAAAGGAATAACATTACATTTGGCATGGGGGTAGCTTTACTCAAGAAAGTTACTTTGATTCATTTAGTTGACGTGGTGCAATCTGTTTGGTAGTTTTTGTAAAACTTGCCTTTAAAAAACTGCTCAAGGTGAACATAAAGGAGTACAACAAATACAAATATCAGGATTATTGGATCATTAGATAATCTACAAATAATACATTCAAACAAAAAAGAGATCATATTGGCTGAGGGAGCTTTTCCACCTCTCAGCTATTTTGGATCCACAGGTCTTAAGAAGGATCCATGGATTCTAAAGGATCTGATTGACTGGCTACAGCACCAGATGAAAATGTTGTGACTGTGCTTACAAGACTCTGGGACTCAGTCCCAGAACTAAAATAAAAGGTAGAACACATAAGGGAGCAGGATGACTACACCTTGACTCCCAGGCTGATGCAGAAGAGCTTCTCAAAGAGACCCTCCCTGTGTTTAAAATTTAAAAAGTTAAATTTTGTTGCAGTACGCCAGTAAGGACTTTCCATGTGGATCTGCAAATCCTCCTCAGGTCCTTGAATCCCCAGATACAAGGGTCCCAGGTGGATCTGTTTTTAACTAAAATAAATAAAAAATAATGAAAGGGTCTTGTTATAGAGCAGACCCTGTGGCCAACTGCTATTGTGAAGGTCTAGAGGAGTTGACAGCCCATGGATAGTTGGGCGCAGGGCTTGGCATGTCTATGGATGGTTGGACAGAGCTTGGTCTTTGGCCAAACTCTGTAACCAACCCTACTGGGGATTGATGAAGGGACAGGCCAGAGCCAGGCCCAGTCACGAACACAGGTTTGCATAGACAAAGTCTGTTTGCAGTGGGGATTACCACCAGCAAAGTGTTTGGCTGCAGGGCCTAGCCAGATTATAGCTATAAATGAAGGTCAGGTCCAAAAATAAAAACAGTTTAGAATATAATGAAAAACACCTAATTGTACTGACAAAAACGAAGGTTAAAGTCACAATATAGTTAGGCTTGGTAATTAGATCATACCGTTAAAAAAAAAAACTGAAATTCAATGAAAAATGAAAACACTTTACTTTGCAAAATATGTATTTTTCTGTGCTTGAATCATCTAGGCCTGAGTTAGCCTTGGTTCTATTTTGGATTGTAATGCATCCATGGTGATGTGTTTTCACTTCTGTCGAAATGTGCACCAGTATATCTCTCTGTAGTGAACTGTTGTCCTTGAAGAACTCAAGAGAAGGTCTGTTGCAACATTCAAGACTTGTCCTGTATTTGTTACTGTAGGACTATTAATTTATGAAACAGTCATTGTTTCGGGGGTAAATCAAATTTATACTAACACATCCAATGATATTAGGTCAAAGTAGTGGTTTAAATATTCCTATCAGGGGATGGAATTGACAGAGTGTTAGATGATGCTGTATTACCTTTTGCGTTCTGATTTATCAATTCGATAATGATGTATGATCACCTTATGCAGCCAATATGATTTCCTTTATGAATTTTATGATAAAAGACCCTGAAATTAGAAGCGAGCCAGTCAGTTTTGCCCCAATTATTTGAGAGTAGAACAGCTTCAGTCTTTCTTTCGATTTGTATGTAGAATATGTTTGCTCTTAAACTTGATTTCATGTTGGACTCTTTGTTGCACTTATTTAAGCCTTATGTTGATTCCCTATACTGAGTCACTAAATTCCCTATATTGATTCACCATGTAAGTACCTATTATTTTTGCCTTCTGTATTGCACTTTAATTGTTTAATGAACATTCATGGTTTCAAACCTAATGGAAGTCTCAAGTCCTTTCTTGATTTGAAGCTTATTTAATTGACTATGCTGAATTAATTTTTGTGAATCTGTTGTCTTTTGGGACACATTGGGTGAGATGTATCAAACTGTCTTGCATTCGCGAAAGGTGCGAATTGCAAAATTTCACCGTTTGTGAATGCAAAATAGCCTACTACGATTTATGAAAGGCATTCGAGGTGCAAATTTGAGGAAGAGCAAAAAAAGTGATTCCCTAATATCGAGACTCATTTTTGCAATTCGCAAATTCCAATTCACAAATAAGGAATAGTAATTTGAATGTATGAAGCAATCGCAAATTGCGAATGGTCCCAAAATGGGGATTTTGCATGTGCAATTAACCATCAATTCAAATCAGGTGGTAATCAGGTGCAACCTATAAAAATAGGCCCAGATGCATCAGCTGTCTCCAACAATGGCTGCACTCTACATCATCGCAAGGAGAATGAGGATCCTGGAAGGTTTGAGGAGCGGGAGGAGGAGACAGGAGCGCATGACTCTCTTTGACCAGAGGGAGGAGGAGATATTTGGTAGGTATAGGTTGCACTCTGCCATGATACTAGACCTAATAGCAGACTTACAACCACAACTGCAGCGACACACACTCAGAACCAATGCCATACCCACTTATGTGCAAGTATTATGCTCCCTGCACCTCCTAGCACAGGAATTTATCAGGGGATTATAGCAGCAGCTGGAGATGTGTCTCAAAGAGTGCTCTCACACTTCTTCAATGCATCCCTCAATGCAATGTTATCTAAACTTAATCAGCAATTCAAATTCCCCAATGCCCCACAGGACTTGCAGCTCACAAAATTAAATTTCTACCAGGAAGCCCAATTCCCACATGTCATTGGCTGCATCGATGAGACACGTGGCAATCTGTCTACCTTCTGAAACTGAGTACATATACAGGAATAGAAAAAATAGCCTTTCCATAAGCATATCAATGCCTCGAACATCAGTACTGATTTAGTGGCCAGATTCCCAGGTAGCACACATGATTCATACATCTTCAGACATGGTGGAATGTACACAAGGCTTTTTGCTGGAGAGTTTGGAGAAGGATACCTCAATGTAACAGAGAACAATGTAGCACATCGTACAGGTGAGGTCACAGATAACAATTACTCAAATTTCCCTCCTGTCATTCATCCTAACACCATACCTCAAACCAGCCACACCAAGTGAAGGGCGTTACAATGCGGCACATAGGAGAACTCAAAGTTATATTGAGAGGACATTTGGCCTACTGAAAAGTCGCATCTGGTGCCTGAACAAAAGTAGGGGTGCACTACAATACAGTCCAGAAACCTTGTGTAAGATCGTGGCCACATGTGCTGTGTTTCACAACATAGCAACAACAAGAGGCATACCACTGGAACCCAAAGATACAGACTCAGATGAGGATGATGAGCCACTGCAACCCCTTCACCCAGCACACTGATCCAGACCAGCAGATGGCAGGCAAAGACATGCCAAGATTACGCACAACTATTTCTGATGTAGGTAATGACAACACCAAGTCTTGTTTCTTTTTTTGCTACTGGTATCACATTTATTGCCTTAACTTCAGCTCAAATATGTGGGCACTGCACATAGGTAGTCCAAAATGCACTATCTGTGCTCAAATTGAGTTTTATACTATTAACATAGTACCAATGCAATGTCACAAATATGCAAGGCCCAGCACATGTCCACATTATTTTTTGCGTCCACACACTCCATTAGAATGCTCAGTGGGCTCAGTGGCATCTATTGTTGCGGGTTCTGAGACAGTGCTATGCCTGGAACTGCGACGCTTAGGATCTATCACAGGAGCTGTGAAACTACTGAGGCTGGAGAGCTCCTCACTATCCCCACCATCCAGCTCATTGTTAGCAGCACTCTGGGATGTCTGCCTGGCCTCCAATGCATTGGTAACCTGCACCAATTCCTGTGCACCATCCCCACTGCAATGTGCCATTTCTACTTGCATGCTCACAGCACATCATTACAGCAAAGCAGTTGCATTAGTAAGGCAGTTTACAGATCTGCTGAACCCATCCAACCCACTCATTAATTGGTGATTGCGCCTATTGTGGGTAACATGGTCCTGCTGCATTAGAGTGCAGAGCTCCTTAGTTACGTTTGTCATCTCCCTTAGTTTTTCTGCTATAGTTTTCTGTCCTTCCTGCATCTGGCACATGTTGTGATTGACTGACTAACTGCTTGTGTGTTGATTTCATCTGCTTACATTGTAGGTGCTGCACATTTAACATGCATGCCTCCGGACCACCAAACAGAGATGGGGTCTCACCTTCCTCTGTGCTCTGTCTGACATCTGCTCTACGCCTGCTGAGGGGAGTATACTGGTGCTGGAAAAGGTACTGACATCTGTGGGTGCATCTACCATTAGAAGGTGGTGTGCGTACATCTTCTTGGTACATCTTCTTGCAAGTCATCAGAATCCTGAGTAAAGTCAGGGAGTGGTTCCACTGTTGCCCTGCGTCTCGGTGGTGCTGATGTAATAGATTCGATGATGACGGTCTCAGACCATGACTGGCTTTCCTCATTCCCCCTGTTTCTGTTTCTGCTGCATGAGGTGCAGGAACACCTGCAACAACAATGTGCAGCATGTCAGTCATACTTTACTTTTTTTATTTTTCAGTTCAAAGTTACCATTTTAGAAAACATTTTACCTGGCATAGTGTCTCTAATTGTCTTTTGTATTGTCTCGCTGTCTGGTTTTGCACCATAGTGAAATGTTTGTTCTAGGTGCACTGTTGGGGTATGGACGACCATCCCCATAAGACATTGTTGTGTAGCATGGAAAATTTAGCATGGACTAGTTTACACAGGGAATGGTAAAACTGCAATATTCTAAGAGACAATTGTGCATGCACATATGCTGATTCAAATCATTACTGCTCTCACCTTTGCCTGTGCCTCGTGTGCCTGAGGTATCTATGTCAGTGACACCACCTACTCCTTCAGGCTGCAGTGTTGACTCCACCATGTCCTCCAAGGGGGTGGACAGTGTCTGGGTGGATGGTCCTCACCCAGTGCTCCTTGCCTCCTTCAGTCTGCTTGCTACCTTCTCCTTGGCATGTGACTGGAAGTCATGCCCATGCTTGCAAATCTCCTTAGTCGTATGCTGCACAACACCCACTGTGCTGATTTTAGCCTGGATGCACTTTACATTTTTCTCTTTTCATTTTCCGCAACATGGAGTGAGTTTTTGCCAAATCATTTGTCATGGTTCTTGACCACCTCTTCTGTGAGCACCTCCAATTCCTGCTAACTGAATTTTAGTTTCCTCTTTCTTCTTCCTGTGTCCTTGTCATTCCCTTCAGTGGCCATTGTGTAGCATGGTCCTCGCTGCTTCTCCTGAGTGCCTCCCTGATGCTGTGTTAGGTATGTCTGCCTGCTCCTGTGGCTGAAGCTTCTGGAAACATCAGGCACTGACTCACTTCCTTGTTTTGATGTCATCGTGCTGCTCCCGAAAACAAAATTAGCAATTTGCAATTGCCAAATACTGATTTGCTTTTTTATCGAAATTGCTGTTTTGCAATTGCCTTGTTACATCGAATTTTGCGAATCCCAAATAGCGATTCAGAGAAAATCGCTATTTGGGATTCGCAATTGTGGGGATTCCTACATATGCCCCATAGACTCTTACGTTTTTGAGGTTAACACGGTCTAGGTGCTTTATTTTAGATTATCTGATAAAATAATGTCAACAGTCATGCTTGGGATTAAAGTCTTAATATATGTTAAAAAAAAGAAATTCAGTGGAAAAATATAGTTAAAATGTAGTTAATGTTTCAAAAAAAAATCTACAATACACTGGAATTCACTAATTATAATTCAATTACCAAATTATAACTTGCACCCCTGTGACCTGCTTGTTTATCTTACATATTCCATACTCATAACACATTAAATTACATAATTGATGACATTGTTGATGACATCTCAAATCACATCACTGATAACATCACTGATGATATCATCTAATAATTGTGAGAGTGTGCTCGGCCCAATCTTCTATAGGCACCAGTCTTCCCCGCTTTTACCTTAATGTCAGAGACAACTGTTCTTATGAAAGGACCTGGCCTTTAAATGTAAACTTTCTCTCTTCTCTAACTTTTTTTTTATAATTTACATTTCAGAAAGTAATCAAATAACTTTTCCTTTGGTCGGTAGTCTTCATTATTCATGTATATTACCTGCACTTAGGAGTGTATTATTTTCTGTAACATTGCACACAAAGTTTTACTTCAAGTCATTGCTAC
Organism: Pleurodeles waltl; assembly: GCF_031143425.1. Lineage (NCBI taxonomy): Eukaryota > Metazoa > Chordata > Amphibia > Caudata > Salamandridae > Pleurodeles > Pleurodeles waltl. Next base: position 848,391,461 of record NC_090436.1, read on the forward strand.
CTCTAAATGGTTCCTTTCTTTAATTACCTCCTTGTTTAAACTGATCTCTGTTTTATCCTAATTGGAATCCTTTTATTGACTGAGGCGGGAAAGCAGCATCGCACCTATTGTTAGCTTATAAATCTGAAAGTGATATTTAGAGTCAAAAATCGAAATATTTTTTTGACAGTGTTTTAAAGATTTTTGTTATACGCATTTTTTCGAGAAGGCATTTTAAAAGATAATCGACCAATATGGTTCCACAAGCAGCAGCTCTGCATCTTGCAGTCCAAAAGGGAGCGTTTAACAATTCATTTCGCAAAAGATGCATATTTTTGCTCCTCTTGAGGTTCTACCACCATCGTGTATCTTCAAAAAAAACTATACGTATAATGAACAGACAAGCAAGTTCTCTGTTCCAAAGGGGATGACTAATACAAATGCACTATCCAGTTGCGGCAATGATAATAGAGGACAAATTGTCTCATCTATGGAATATCAGGCGATGCATGTCGCCCAGCAGTCAATTTTCAGCTAATGCTTTCCGACCTGTCACATAGCATCCATGTAACAGCATTCAGTCATGTAGCCACAGAGCTGTAAAGCCTGCTAGAGAGGCTTTTTAAGAGACCGAAATAGAGAGACTGAAAGCATAAATAATTGTAATTATCAACAATTTGCAGTATTATGTACTGGTGACAATAGGAGACTGCTTTTTAATACAGTACACTGGATATAAACCTAAAAATATTTTCAGAAATAGTAAAATATATTTAACACACTTGCCACACATAGGCCTAGATTTATCCTTTTTTTGTGCCGCATTAGCGTCATGTTTTGACGCAACAGCAGCTCAAACTTACAAAATAGCGGTGCAAACTTACAAGATACAATTGCATTTTGTAAGTTTGCGCCGCTTTTGCGTCAAAACATGATGCCAATGTGTCTCAAAGAAAGTATAAATCAGGGCCTTACGGCCTGGTGAATGTCAGGGATGCAACTTACAGTTTTGACACATAAACAAAAGGGGCATTGACAGGAATGTTTCACCATGCTTGCAACTGGCACAGATAAATATTAATGGTCTGCAGTTGTTACTGTTGGTGCAAACCATTGACTAAATACCGAAACCTGATAGGTGGGTAGTATCTGTTCTCAAAGTGGAAGCTGGCTGGAGGGGGCAGAGTCCACTATGTGAATGTAACCTGTGGCATTGGGAACAGCTAAAGTATCCCCCAATGTTTCTTAACAGCTTGACAATTCTTTTTCGTTATTGCTTCTTTCCCTTTAAAGGGCAAGAGCTGCAGGGATGCGTGATTAACCCCTTCACTGCCAGGGCTTTTCCCCTCCTGTGCTGAGCCTTTTTTTGGCTATTTGGGGCAGTTCGCGCTTAGGCCCTCATAACTTTTTGTTGATATAAGCTACCCACGCCTAATTTGCGTCCTTTTTTTCCAACATCCTAGGAATTCTAGAGGTACCCAGACTTTGTAGGTTCCCCTGACCTGAAGGAGACCAAGAAATTATCCAAAATACAGTGAAAATTTCGTGTTTTTTTTTAAAATGGGAAAAAATGGCTGCAGAAGAAGGCTCGTGTTTTTTCCCCCTGAAAATGGCATCAACAAAGGGTTTGCGGTGGTAAGATCACCATCTTCCCAGCTTTCAGGAACAGGCAGACGTGAATTAGAAAACCCCATTTTTCAACAAAATTTTGACATTTTACTTGGACATACCCCATTTTTACTATTTTTTGTGCTTTCAGCCTCCTTCCAGTTAGTGACCAAAATGGGTGAGAAACCAATGCTGGATCCCAGAAAGGGTCATTTGTGTAGATCCTACAAGTGTTTCCTACAGAAAATAACAGCTGAAATAAAAAAGTATTGAAATTGAGGTAAAAAAAAACAGCCACTTTTCTCCACGTTTTACTCAGTAACTTTTTCCTTCGATGTCAGATTTTTGAAAGTAATATACAGTTACGTCAGCTGGACCCTTCTGGTTGCGAGGATATATAGGGCTTGTAGGTTCATCAAGAACCCTAGGTTCCCAGAGCCAATTACAATGGGTTTTCATTCTATACCGGGTATACAGCAATTCATTTGCTAAAATATAAAAAGTGAAAAATAGGTATCAAGAAAACCGTTGTATTTCCAAATGGCCACCAGAGAAGGTGTTGAGAAGCAGTGGTTATTTGCACATCTCTGAATTTTGGGGTGCCCATACTAGCATGTGAATTACAGGGCATTTCTAGAATAGACGTATTTTTTACACACTGTCTTACATTTGGAAGGAAAAAATGTAGGGAAAGACAAAGGGCAATAACACTTGTTTTGCTATTTTATCTTCCCCCATGTCTACCGATAAAAATGGTACCTCACTTGAGTGGGTAGGCCTAGCGCCTGCAACAGGAACAGCACCAAAACACAATGTGGACACATCACATTTTCACAAAGAAAACAGAGCTGTTTTTTTCAAAGTGCCTAGCTGTGGATTTTGGCCTGTAGCTCAGCCGGCACCTAGGGAAATCTAGCAAACCTGTGCAGTTTTAAAAACTAGACACATAGGGGAACCCACGATGGGGTGACTTGTGGGGCTCTGACCAGGTTCTGTTACCCAGAATCCTTTGCAAACCTCAAAATTTGGCCAAAAAAAGACTTTTTCCTCTCATTTTGTTGACAGAAAGTTCTGGAAACTGAGAGAGCCACATATTTCCTTCACCCAGCGTTCCCCCAAAGCTCCAGATAAAAATGGTACCTCACTTGTTGGGGTAGGCCTAGCACCCGCAACAGGAAAAGCCCCAAAACACAATGTGGACACATCACATTTTCACAAAGAAAACTGAGCTGTTTTTTGCAAAGTGCCTAGCTGTGGATTTTGGCCTCTAGCTCAGCCGGCACCTGGAAAAACCTAGCAAACCAGTGCATCTTTGAAAACTAGACACTTAGGGGAATCCAAGATGGGGTGGCTTATGGGGCTCTGACTAGGTTCTGTTACCCAGAATCCTTTGCAAACCTCAAAATTTGGAAACAAAAAACACTTTTTCTTCTCATTTCGGTGAAAGAAAGTTCTGGAATCTGAGAGGAGCCACAAATTTCCTTCCACCCAGCGTTCCCCCAAGTCTCCAGATAAAAATGGTACCTCACCTGTGGGGGTAGGCCTAGAGCCTGCGACAGGAAAAGCCCCAAAACACAATGTGGACACATTACATTTTCACAAAGAAAACAGAGCTGTTTTTTGCAAAGTGCCTAGCTGTGGATTTCGGCCTCTAGCTCGGCCGGCACCTAGGGAACTCTTGCACACCTGCGCAGTTTTGAAAACTAGACACCTAGGGGAATCCAAGATGGAGTGACTTGTGTGGCTCTGACAGGTTCTGTTACCCAGAATCCTTTGCAAACCTCAGAATTTGGCCAAAAAAACACTTTTTCATTTCATTTCGGTGACAGCAAGTTCTGGAATCTGAGAGAAGGCACAAATTTCCTTCAACCCAACATTCCCCCAAAGTCACCCGATAAAAATGGTACCTCACTTTTGTGGGTAGGCCTAGCACCCGTGAAAGGAAATGCGCCAAATCATAATGTGGACACATCAAATTTTTTGACAGAAAGCAGAGGTGTTTTTTATAAAGTGCCTACCTCTGGATTTTGGCCTCCAGCGCAGCCGGCACATGGGGAAACCTAGCAAACCAGCGCATTTTTTAAAACTAGACACCTAGAGGAATCCAAGATGGGGTGACTTGTGGGGCTCTGACCAGGTTCTGTTACCCAGAATCCTTTGCAAACCTCAACATTTGGCCCAAAAAACATGTTTTCTTCTCATTTCGGTGACAGAAAGTTCTGGAAACTGAGAGAGCCACATATTTCCTTCATCCAGCGTTCCCCCAAAGCGCCGGATAAAAATGGTACCTCACTTGTGGGGGTAGGCCTAGCACCCGCAACAGGAAAAGCCCCAAAACACAATGTGGACACATCACATTTTCACAAAGAAAACTGAGCTGTTTTTTGCAAAGTGCCTAGCTGTGGATTTTGGCCTCTAGCTCAGCCGGCACCTGGGGAAACCTAGGAAACCAGTGCATCTTTGAAAACTAGACACCTAGGGGAATCCAAGATGGGGTGACTTGTGGGGCTCTGACCAGGTTCTGTTACCCAGAATCCTTTGCAAACCTCAACATTTGGCCCAAAAAACATGTTTTCTTCTCATTTCGGTGACAGAAAGTTCTGGAAACTGAGAGAGCCACAAATTTCCTTCCACCCAGCGTTCCCCCAAACCTCCGGATAAAAATGGTACCTCACTTGTGGGGGTAGGCCTAGCGCCCGCGACAGGAAAAGCCCCAAAACACAATGTGTACACATCACATTTTCACAAAGAAAACATCTGTTTTTTGCAAAGTGCCTAGCTGTGGATTTTGGCCTCTAGCTCAGCCGGCACCTGGGGAAACCTAGCAAACCAGTGCATCTTTGAAAACTAGACACCTAGGGGAATCCAAGATGGGGTGGCTTGTGGGGCTCTGACCAGGTTCTGTTACCCAGAATTCTTTGCAAACCTCAAAATTTGGCTAAAAAAACACTTTTTCTTCTCATTTCGGTGACAGAAGGTTCTGGAATCTGAGAGGAGCCACAAATTTCCTTCCACCCAGCGTTCCCCCAAGTCTCCGGATAAAAATGGTACCTCACTTGTGGGGGTAGGACTAGCACCGGTGACAGGAAAAGACTCAAAAGACAATGTTGACACATCACATTTTCACAAAGAAAACAGAGCTGTTTTTTGCAAAGTGCCTGGCTGTGGATTTTGGCATCTAGCTCAGCCGGCACCTAAGGAAATCTAGCAAACCTGCTCAGTTTTGAAAACTAGACACGTAGGGGAATCCAAGATGGGGTGACTTGTGGGGCTCTGACCAGGTTCTGTTACCCAGAATCCTTTGCAAACCTCAGAATTTGGCCCAAAAAACACTTTTTCCTCTCATTTCGGTGACAGCAAGTTCTGGAATCTGAGAGAAGCCACAAATTTCCTTCCACTCTCATTCCCCGAAGTCTCCCGATTAAAATGGTACCTCACTTGTGTGGGTAGGCCTAGCGCCCGTGAAAGGAAATGCGCCAAATCATAACGTGGACACATCACATTTTTCGACAGAAAGCAGAGGTGTTTTTTACAAAGTGTCTACCTCTGGATTTTGGCCTCCCGCTCAGCCGGCACATGGGGAAACCTAGAAAACCAGCGCATTTTTTAAAACTAGACACCTAAGGGAATCCAAGATGGGGTGACTTGTGGGGCTCTGACCAGGTTCTGTTACCCAGAATCCTTTGCAAACCTCAACATTTGACCCAAAAAACATGTTTTCTTCTCATTTCGGTGACAGAAAGTTCTGGAAACTGAGAGAGCCACATATTTCCTTCACCCAGCGTTCCCCCAAAGCTCCAGATAAAAATGGTACCTCACTTTTGGGGGTAGGCCTAGCGCCCGCAACAGGAAAACCCCAAAACACAATGTGGACACATCACATTTTCACAAAGAAAACAGAGCTGTTTTTTGCAAAGTGCCTAGCTGTGGATTTTGGCCTCTAGCTCAGCTAGCACCTGGGGAAACCTAGCAAACCAGTGCATCTTTGAAAACTAGACACCTAGGGGAATCCAAGATGGGGTGGCTTATGGGGCTCTGACTAGGTTCTGTTACCCAGAATCCTTTGCAAACCTCACAATTTGTTCAAAAAAACACTGTTTCTTCTCATTTCGGTGAAAGAAAGTTCTGGAATCTGAGAGGAGCCACAAATTTCCTTCCACCCAGCGTTCCCCAAAGTCTCCAGATAAAAATTGTACCTCACCTGTGGGGGTAGGCCTAGCGCCTGCGACAGGAAAAGCCCCAAAACACAATGTGGACACATCACATTTTCACAAAGAAAACAGAGCTGTTTTTTGCAAAGTGCCTAGCTGTGGATTTTGGCCTCTAGCTCAGCCGGCACCTGGGGAAACCTAGCAAACCAGCGCATTTTTTGAAAACTAGATACCTAGGGGAATCCAAGATGGGGTGACTTGTGGGGCTCTGACCAGGTTCTGTTACACAGAATCCTTTGCCAACCTCAGAATTTGGCCAAAGAAACACTTTTTCCTCTCATTTCGGTGACAGCAAGTTCTGGAATCTGAGAGAAGGCACAAATTTCCTTCAACCCAGCATTCCCCCACGTCACCCGATAAAAATGGTACCTCCCTTTTGTGGGTAGGCCTAACACCTGTGAAAGAAAATGCACCAAATCATTACGTGGACACATCACATTTTTCGACAGAAAGAAGAGGTGTTTTTTACAAAGTGCCTACCTCTGGATTTTGGCCTCCAGCTCAGCCGACACCTAAGGAAATCTAGCAAACCTGCTCAGTTTTGAAAACTAGACACCTAGGGGAATCCAAGATGGGGTGACTTGTGGGGCTCTGACCAGGTTCTGTTACCCAGAATCCTTTGCAAACCTCAACATTTGACCCAAAAAACATGTTTTCCTCTCATTTCGGTGACAGAAAGTTCTGGAAACTGAGAGAGCCACATATTTCCTTCACCCAGCGTTCCCCCAAAGCTCCGGATAAAAATGGTACCTCACTTTTTGGGGTAGGCCTAGCGCCCGCAACAGGAAAAGCCCCAAAACACAATGTGGACACATCACATTTTCACAAAGAAAACAGAGCTGTTTTTTGCAAAGTGCCTAGCTGTGGATTTTGGCCTCTAGCTCAGCCGGCACCTGGGGAAACCTAGCAAACCAGTGCATCTTTGAATCTAGACACCTAGGGGAATTCAAGATGGGGTGGCTTCTGGGGCTCTGACCAGGTTCTGTTACCCAGAATCCTTTGCAAACCTCAAAATTTGGGGAAAAAAAACACTTTTTCTTCTCATTTCGGTGAAAGAAAGTTCTGGAATCTGAGAGGAGCCACAAATGTCCTTCCACCCAGCGTTCCCCCAAGTCTCCAGATAAAAATGGTACCTCAGCTGTGGGGGTAGGCCTAGCGCCTGCGACAAGAAAAGCCCCAAAACACAATGTGGACACATCACATTTTCACAAAGAAAACAGCTGTTTTTTGCAGAGTGCCAAGCTGTGGATTTTGGCCTCTAGCTCAGCCGGCACCTGGGGAAACCGAGCAAACCAGCGCATTTTTTGAAAACTAGATACCTAGGGGAATCCAAGATGGGGTGACTTGTGAGGCTCTGTCAAGGTTCTCTTACCCAGAATCCTTTGCCAACCTCAGAATTTGGCCAAAAAAACACGTTTTCCTCTCATTTCGGTGACAGCAAGTTCTGGAAACTGAGAGAAGGCACAAATTTCCTTCAACTCAGCATTCCCCCTCGTCACCCGATAAAAATGGTACCTCACTTTTGTGGGTAGGCCTAGCGCCCGTGAAAGGAAATGTGCCAAATCATAACGTGGACACATCACATTTTTCGACAGAAAGCAGAGGAGTTTTTTACAAAGTGCCTACCTCTGGATTTTGGCCTCCCGCTCAGCCGGCACCTGGGGAAACCTAGCAAACCAGCGCATTTTTAAAAATTAGACACCTACGGGAATCCAAGATGGGGTGACTTGTGGGGCTCTGACCAGGTTCTGTTACCCAGAATCCTTTGCAAACCTCAAGATTTGACCCAAAAAACATGTTTTCTTCTCATTCCGGTGACAGAAAGTTCTGGAAACTGAGAGAGCCACATATTTCCTTCACCCAGCGTTCCCCCAAAGCTCCGGATAAAAATCGTACCTCACCTGTGGGGGTAGGCCTAGCGCCTGCGACAGGAAAAACCCCAAAACACAATGTGGACACATCACATTTTCACAAAGAAAACAGAGCTGTTTTTTGCAAAGTGCCTAGCTGTGGATTTCGGCCTCTAGCTCGGCCGGCACCTGGGGAACTCTTGCACACCTGCGCAGTTTTGAAAACTAGACAACTAGGGGAATCCAAGATGGAGTGACTTGTGTGGCTCTGACCAGGTTCTGTTACCCAAAATCCTTTGCAAACCTCAGAATTTGGCCAAAAAAACACTTTTTCATTTCATTTCGGTGACAGCAAGTTCTGGAATCTGAGAGAAGGCACAAATTTCCTTCAACCCAACATTCCCCCAAGTCACCCGATAAAAATGGTACCTCACTTTTGTGGGTAGGCCTAGCACCCGTGAAAGGAAATGCGCCAAATCATAACGTGGACACATCACATTTTTTGACAGAAAACAGAGCTGTTTTTTGCAAAGTGCCTAGCTGTGGATTTTGGCCTCTAGCTCAGCTGGCACCTGGGGAAACCTAGCAAACCAGTGCATCTTTGAAAACTAGACACCTAGGGGAATCCAAGATGAGGTGGCTTATGGGGCTCTGACTAGGTTCTGTTACCCAGAATCCTTTGCAAACCTCACAATTTGTCCACAAACACACTTTTTCTTCTCATTTCGGTGAAAGAAAGTTCTGGAATCTGAGAGGAGCCACAAATTTCCTTCCACCCAGCGTTCCCTCAAGTCTCCAGATAAAAATTGTACCTCACCTGTGGGGGTAGGCCTAGCGCCTGCGACAGGAAAAGCCCCAAAACACAATGTGGACACATCACATTTTCACAAAGGAAACAGAGCTGTTTTTTGCAAAGTGCCTAGCTGTGGATTTTGGTCTCTAGCTCAGCCGGCACCTGGGGAAACCTAGCAAACCAGCGCATTTTTTGAAAACTAGATACCTAGGGGAATCCAAGATGGGGTGACTTGTGGGGCTCTGACCAGGTTCTGTTACCCAGAATCCTTTGCCAACCTCAGAATTTGGCCAAAGAAACACTTTTTCCTCTCATTTCGGTGACAGCAAGTTCTGGAATCTGAGAGAAGGCACAAATTTCCTTCAACCCAGCATTCCCCCACGTCACCCGATAAAAATGGTACCTCACTTTTGTGGGTAGGCCTAACACCTGTGAAAGAAAATGCACCAAATCATTACGTGGACACATCACATTTTTCGACAGAAAGCAGAGGTGTTTTTTACAAAGTGCCTACCTCTGGATTTTGGCCTCCAGCTCAGCCGACACCTAAGGAAATCTAGCAAACCTGCTCAGTTTTGAAAACTAGACACCTAGGGGAATCCAAGATGGGGTGACTTGTGGGGCTCTGACCAAGTTCTGTTACCCAGAATCCTTTGCAAACCTCAACATTTGACCCAAAAAACATGTTTTCTTCTCATTTCGGTGACAGAAAGTTCTGGAAACTGAGAGAGCCACATATTTCCTTCACCCAGCGTTCCCCCAAAGCTCCGGATAAAAATGGTACCTCACTTTTTGGGGTAGGCCTAGCGCCCGCAACAGGAAAAGCCCCAAAACACAATGTGGACACATCACATTTTCACAAAGAAAACAGAGCTGTTTTTTGCAAAGTGCCTAGCTGTGGATTTTGGCCTCTAGCTCAGCCGGCACCTGGGGAAACCTAGCAAACCAGTGCATCTTTGAATCTAGACACCTAGGGGAATTCAAGATGGGGTGGCTTCTGGGGCTCTGACCAGGTTCTGTTACCCAGAATCCTTTGCAAACCTCAAAATTTGGGGAAAAAAAACACTTTTTCTTCTCATTTCGGTGAAAGAAAGTTCTGGAATCTGAGAGGAGCCACAAATGTCCTTCCACCCAGCGTTCCCCCAAGTCTCCAGATAAAAATGGTACCTCAGCTGTGGGGGTAGGCCTAGCGCCTGCGACAGGAAAAGCCCCAAAACACAATGTGGACACATCACATTTTCACAAAGAAAACAGCTATTTTTTGCAAAGTGCCAAGCTGTGGATTTTGGCCTCTAGCTCAGCCGGCACCTGGGGAAACCGAGCAAACCAGCGCATTTTTTAAAAACTAGATACCTAGGGGAATCCAAGATGGGGTGACTTGTGAGGCTCTGACAAGGTTCTCTTACCCAGAATCCTTTGCCAACCTCAGAATTTGGCCAAAAAAACACGTTTTCCTCTCATTTCGGTGACAGCAAGTTCTGGAAACTGAGAGAAGGCACAAATTTCCTTCAACTCAGCATTCCCCCACGTCACCCGATAAAAATGGTACCTCACTTTTGTGGGTAGGCCTAGCGCCCGTGAAAGGAAATGTGCCAAATCATAACGTGGACACATCACATTTTTCGACAGAAAGCAGAGGAGTTTTTTACAAAGTGCCTACCTCTGGATTTTGGCCTCCCGCTCAGCCGGCACCTGGGGAAACCTAGCAAACCAGCGCATTTTTAAAAATTAGACACCTAGGGGAATCCAAGATGGGGTGACTTGTGGGGCTCTGACCAGGTTCTGTTACCCAGAATCCTTTGCAAACCTCAACATTTGACACAAAAAACATGTTTTCTTCTCATTCCGGTGACAGAAAGTTCTGGAAACTGAGAGAGCCACATATTTCCTTCACCCAGTGTTCCCCCAAAGCTCCGGATAAAAATCGTACCTCACCTGTGGGGGTAGGCCTAGCGCCTGCGACAGGAAAAACCCCAAAACACAATGTGGACACATCACATTTTCACAAAGAAAACAGAGCTGTTTTTTGGAAAGTGCCTAGCTGTGGATTTCGGCCTCTAGCTCGGCCGGCACCTGGGGAACTCTTGCACACCTGCGCAGTTTTGAAAACTAGACACCTAGGGAAAGAAAATGCACCAAATCATTACGTGGACACATCACATTTTTCGACAGAAAGCAGAGGTGTTTTTTACAAAGTGCCTACCTCTGGATTTTGGCCTCCAGCTCAGCCGACACCTAAGGAAATCTAGCAAACCTGCTCAGTTTTGAAAACTAGACACCTAGGGGAATCCAAGATGGGGTGACTTGTGGGGCTCTGACCAGGTTCTGTTACCCAGAATCCTTTGCAAACCTCAACATTTGACCCAAAAAACATGTTTTCTTCTCATTTCGGTGACAGAAAGTTCTGGAAACTGAGAGAGCCACATATTTCCTTCACCCAGCGTTCCCCCAAAGCTCCGGATAAAAATGGTACCTCACTTTTTGGGGTAGGCCTAGCGCCCGCAACAGGAAAAGCCCCAAAACACAATGTGGACACATCACATTTTCACAAAGAAAACAGAGCTGTTTTTTGCAAAGTGCCTAGCTGTGGATTTTGGCCTCTAGCTCAGCCGGCACCTGGGGAAACCTAGCAAACCAGTGCATCTTTGAATCTAGACACCTAGGGGAATTCAAGATGGGGTGGCTTCTGGGGCTCTGACCAGGTTCTGTTACCCAGAATCCTTTGCAAACCTCAAAATTTGGGGAAAAAAAACACTTTTTCTTCTCATTTCGGTGAAAGAAAGTTCTGGAATCTGAGAGGAGCCACAAATGTCCTTCCACCCAGCGTTCCCCCAAGTCTCCAGATAAAAATGGTACCTCAGCTGTGGGGGTAGGCCTAGCGCCTGCGACAGGAAAAGCCCCAAAACACAATGTGGACACATCACATTTTCACAAAGAAAACAGCTATTTTTTGCAAAGTGCCAAGCTGTGGATTTTGGCCTCTAGCTCAGCCGGCACCTGGGGAAACCGAGCAAACCAGCGCATTTTTTGAAAACTAGATACCTAGGGGAATCCAAGATGGGGTGACTTGTGAGGCTCTGACAAGGTTCTCTTACCCAGAATCCTTTGCCAACCTCAGAATTTGGCCAAAAAAACACGTTTTCCTCTCATTTCGGTGACAGCAAGTTCTGGAAACTGAGAGAAGGCACAAATTTCCTTCAACTCAGCATTCCCCCACGTCACCCGATAAAAATGGTACCTCACTTTTGTGGGTAGGCCTAGCGCCCGTGAAAGGAAATGTGCCAAATCATAACGTGGACACATCACATTTTTCGACAGAAAGCAGAGGAGTTTTTTACAAAGTGCCTACCTCTGGATTTTGGCCTCCCGCTCAGCCGGCACCTGGGGAAACCTAGCAAACCAGCGCATTTTTAAAAATTAGACACCTAGGGGAATCCAAGATGGGGTGACTTGTGGGGCTCTGACCAGGTTCTGTTACCCAGAATCCTTTGCAAACCTCAACATTTGACCCAAAAAACATGTTTTCTTCTCATTCCGGTGACAGAAAGTTCTGGAAACTGAGAGAGCCACATATTTCCTTCACCCAGTGTTCCCCCAAAGCTCCGGATAAAAATCGTACCTCACCTGTGGGGGTAGGCCTAGCGCCTGCGACAGGAAAAACCCCAAAACACAATGTGGACACATCACATTTTCACAAAGAAAACAGAGCTGTTTTTTGCAAAGTGCCTAGCTGTGGATTTCGGCCTCTAGCTCGGCTGGCACCTAGGGAACTCTTGCACACCTGAGGAGTTTTGAAAACTAGACACCTAGGGTAATCCAAGATGGAGTGACTTGTGTGGTTCTGACCAGGCTCTGTTACCCAGAATCCTTTGCAAACCTCAGAATTTGGCCAAAAAAACACTTTTTCCTTTCATTTCGGTGACAGCAAGTTCTCGAATCTGAGAGAAGGCACAAATTTCCTTCAACCCAACATTCCCCCAAGTCACCCGATAAAAATGGTACCTCACTTTTGTGGTTAGGCCTAGCACCCGTGAAAGGAAATGTGCCAAATCATAACGTGGACACATCACATTTTTCCACAGAAAGCAGAGGTGTTTTTTACAAAGTGCCTACCTCTGGATTTTGGCCTCCAACGCAGCCGGCACCTGGGGAAACCTAGCAAACCAGCGCAGTTTTTTGAAAGTAGACACCTATAGGAATCCAAGATGGGGTGACTTGTGGGGCTCTGACCAGGTTCTGTTACCCAGAATCCTTTGCAAACCTCAACATTTGGCCCAAAAAACATGTTTTCTTCTCATTTCGGTGAAAGAAAGTTCTGGAAACTAAGAGAGCCACAAATTTCCTTCCACCCAGCGTTCCCCCAAACCTCTGGATAAAAATGGTACCTCACTTGTGGGGGTAGGCCTAGCGCCCGCGACAGGAAAAGCCCCAAAACACAATGTGGACACATCACATTTTCACAAAGAAAACAGCAGTTTTTTGCAAAGTGCCTAGCTGTGGATTTTGGCCTCTAGCTCAGCCGGCACCTGGGGAAACCTAGCAAACCAGTTCATCTTTGAAAAGTAGACACCTAGGGGAATACAAGATGGGGTGGCTTGTGGGGCTCTGACCAGGTTCTGTTACCCAGAATCCTTTGCAAACCTCATAATTTGGCTAACAAATCACTTTTTCTTCTCATTTCGGTGACAGAAAGTTCTGGAATCTGAGAGGAGCCACAAATTTCCTTCCACCCAGCGTTCCCCCAAGTCTCCGGATAAAAATGGAACCTCACTTGTGGGGGTAGGCCTAGCACCGGTGACAGGAAAAGACCCAAAACACAATGTGGACACATCACATTTTCACAAAGAAAACAGAACTGTTTTTTGCAAAGTGCCTAGCTGTGGATTTTGGCCTCTAGCTCAGCCGGCACCTTGGGAAACCTAGCAAACCAGTGCATCTTTGAAAACTAGACACCTAGGGGAATCCAAGATGGGGTGGCCTATGGGGATCTGACTAGGTTCTGTTACCCAGAATCCTTTGCAAACCTCAAAATTTGGCAAAAAAAACACTTTTTCTTCTCATTTCGGTGACAGAAAGTTCTGGAATCTGAGAGTAGCCACAAATTTCCTTCCACCCAGCGTTCCCCCAAGTCTCCAGATAAAAATGGTACCTCACCTGTGGGGGTAGGCCTAGCGTCTGCGACAGGAAAAGCCCCAAAACACAATGTGGACACATCACATTTTCACAAAGAAGACAGCTGTTTTTTGCAAAGTGCCTTGCTGTGGATTTTGGCCTCTAGCTCGGCTGGCTACTAGGGAACTCTTGCACACCTGCGGAGTTTTGAAAACTAGACACCTAGGGGAATCCAAGATGGAGTGACTTGTGTGGCTCTGACAAGGCTCTGTTACCCAGAATCCTTTGCAAACCTCAGAATTTGGCCAAAAAAACACGTTTTCATTTCATTTCGGTGACAGCAAGTTCTGGAATCTGAGAGAAGGCACAAATTTCCTTCAATCCAACATTCCCCCAAGTCACCCGATAAAAATGGTACCTCACTTTTGTGGGTAGGCCTAGCACCCGTGAAAGGAAATGCGCCAAATCATAACGTGGACACATCACATTTTTCGACAGAAAGCAGAGGTGTTTTTTACAAAGTGCCTACCTCTGGATTTTGGCCTCCAGCGCAGCCGGCACCTGGGGAAACCTAGCAAACCAGCGCATTTTTTAAAACTAGACACCTAGAGGAATCCAAGATGGGGTGACTTGTGGGGCTCTCACCAGGTTCTGTTACCCAGAATCCTTTGCAAACCTCAACATTTGTCCCAAAAAACATGTTTTCTTCTCATTTCGGTGACAGAAAGTTCTGGAAACTGAGAGAGCCACAAATTTCCTTCCACCCAGCGTTCCCCCAAACCTCCGGATAAAAATGGTACCTCACTTGTGGGGGTAGGCCTAGCGCCCGCAACAGGAAAAGCCCCAAAACACAATGTGGACACATCACATTTTCACAAAGAAAACAGCTGTTTTTTGCAAAGTGCCTAGCTGTGGATTTTGGCCTCTAGCTCAACCGGCACCTAGGGAAACCTAGCAAACCAGCGCATCCTTGAAAACTAGACACCTAGGGGAATCAAAGATGGGGTGGCTTGTGGGGCTCTGACCAGGTTCTGTTACCCAGAATTCTTTGCAAACCTCAAAATTTGGCTAAAAAAACACTTTATCTTCTCATTCCGGTGACAGAAAGTTCTGGATTCTGAGAGGAGCCACAATTTCCTTCCACCCAGCGTTCCCCCAAGTCTCCAGATAAAAATGGTACCTCACCTGTGGGGGTAGGCCTACCGCCTGCGACAGAAAAAGCCCCAAAACACCATGTGGACACAACACATTTTCACAAAGAAAACAGAGCTGTTTTTTGCAAAGTGCCTAGCTGTGGATTACGGCCTCTAGCTCGTCCGGCACCTAGGGAACTCTTGCACACCTGCGCAGTTTTGAAAACTAGACACCTAGGGGAATCCAAGATGGAGTGACTTGTGTGGCTCTGACCAGGTTCTGTTACCCAGAATCCTTTGCAAACCTCAGAATTTGGCCAACAAAACACTTTTTCATTTAATTTCGGTGACAGCAAGTTCTGGAATCTGAAAGAGCCACAAATTTCCTTCACCCAGCGTTCCCCCAAAGCTCCGGATAAAAATGGTACCTCACTTGTGGGGGTAGGCCTAGCGTCCGCAACAGGAAATGCCCCAAAACACAATGTGGACACATCACATTTTCACAAAGAAAACAGAGCTGTTTTTTGCAAAGTGCCTAGCTGTGGATTTTGGCCTCTAGCTCAGCCGGCACCTGGGGAAACCTAGCAAACCAGTGCATCTTTGAAAACTAGACACCTAGGGGAATCCAAGATGGGGTGGCTTATGGGGCTCTGACTAGGTTCTGTTACCCAGAATCCTTTGCAAACCTCAAATTTGGCAAAAAAAACACGTTTTCTTCTCATTTCGGTGAAAGAAAGTTCTGGAATCTGAGAGAAGCCACAAATTTCCTTCACCCAGCGTTCCCCCAAAGCTCCGGATAAAAATGGTACCTCACTTGTGGGGGTAGGCCTAGCGTCCGCAACAGGAAATGCCCCAAAACACAATGTGGACACATCACATTTTCACAAAGAAAACAGAGCTGTTTTTTGCAAAGTGCCTAGCTGTGGATTTCGGCCTCTACCTCGGCCGGCACCTAGGGAACTCTTGCACACCTGCGCAGTTTTGAAAACTAGACACCTAGGGGAATCCAAGATGGAGTGACTTGTGTGGCTCTGACCAGGTTCTGTTACCCAGAATCCTTTGCAAACCTCAGAATTTGGCCAAAAAAACACTTTTTCATTTCATTTCGGTGACAGCAAGTTCTGGAATCTGAGAGAAGGCACAAATTTCCTTCAACCCAGCATTCCCCCAAGTCACCTGATAAAAATGGTACCTCACTTTTGTGGGTAGGCCTAGCACCCGTGAAAGGTACTGCACCAAATCATAACGTGGACACATCACATTTTTCGACAGAAAGCAGAGGTGTTTTTTACAAAGTGCCTACATCTGGATTTTGGCCTCCAGCTCAGCCGGCACCTGGGGAAACCTAGCAAACCAGCACATTTGTTAAAACTAGACACCTATGGGAATCCAAGATGGGGTGGCTTGTGGGGCTCTGACCAGGTTCTGCTACCCAGAATCCTTTGCAAACCTCAAAATGTGGCCAAAAAAACACTTTTTCTTCTCATTTCGGTGACAGAAAGTTCTGGAATCTGAGAGGAGCCACACATTTCCTTCCACCCAGCGTTCCCCCAAACCTCCGGATAAAAATGGTACCTTACTTGTGGGGGTAGGCCTAGCGCCCGCGACAGGAAAAGCCCCAAAACACAATGTGGACACATCACATTTTCACAAAGAAAACAGCTGTTTTTTGCAAAGAGCCTAGCTGTGGATTTTGGCCTCCCGCTCAGCCGGCACCTGGGGAAACCTAGCAAACCAGCGCATTTTTAAAAACTAGACACCTAGGGGAATCCAAGATGGGGTGACTTGTGGGGCTCTGACCAGGTTCTGTTACCCAGAATCCTTTGCAAACCTCAACATTTGACCCAAAAAACATGTTTTCTTCTAATTTCGGTGACAGAAAGTTCTGGAAACTGAGAGAGCCACATATTTCTTTCACCCAGCGTTCCCCCAAAGCTCCGGATAAAAATGGTACCTCACTTGTGGGGGTAGGCCTAGCGCCCGCATCAGGAAAAGACCCAAAACGCAATGTGGACACATCACATTTTCACAAAGAAAACAGAGCTGTTTTTTGTAAAGTGCCTAGCTGTGGATTTTGGCCTCTAGCTCAGCCGGCACCTGGGGAAACCTAGCAAACCAGTGCATCTTTGAAAACTAGACACCTAGGGGAATCCAAGATGGGGTGGCTTATGGGGCTCTGACTAGGTTCTGTTACCCAGAATCCTTTGCAAACCTCAAAATTTGGCAAACAAAACACTTTTTCTTCTCATATCGGTGAAAGAAAGTTCTGGAATCTGAGAGGAGCCACAAATGTCCTTCCACCCAGCGTTCCCCCAAGTCTCCAGATAAAAATGGTACCTCACCTGTGGGGGTAGGCCTAGCGCCTGCGACAGGAAAAGCCCCAAAACACAATGTGGACACATCACATTTTCACAAAGAAAACAGAGCTGTTTTTTGTAAAGTGCCTAGCTGTGGATTTTGGCCTCTAGCTCAGCCGGCACCTGGGGAAACCTAGCAAACCAGTGCATCTTTGAAAACTAGACACCTAGGGGAATCCAAGATGGGGTGGCTTATGGGGCTCTGACTAGGTTCTGTTACCCAGAATCCTTTGCAAACCTCAAAATTTGGCAAACAAAACACTTTTTCTTCTCATATCGGTGAAAGAAAGTTCTGGAATCTGAGAGGAGCCACAAATGTCCTTCCACCCAGCGTTCCCCCAAGTCTCCAGATAAAAATGGTACCTCACCTGTGGGGGTAGGCCTAGCGCTTGCGACAGGAAAAGCCCCAAAACACAATGTGGACACATCACATTTTCACAAAGAAAACAGAGCTGTTTTTTGCAAAGTGCCTAGCTGTGGATTTCGGCCTCTAGCTCGGCAGGCACCTAGGGAACTCTTGCACACCTGCGCAGTATTGAAAACTAGACACCTAGGGGAATCCAAGATGGAGTGACTTGTGTGGCTCTGACCAGGTTCTGTTATCCAGAATCCTTTGCAAACCTCAGAATTTGGCCAAAAAAACAATTTTTCATTTCATTTCGGTGACAGCAAGTTCTGGAATCTGAGAGAAGGCCCAAATTTCCTTCAACCCAGCATTCCCCCAAGTCACCCGATAAAAATGGTACCTCACTTTTGTGGGTAGGCCTAGTACCCGTGAAAGGTAATACGCCAAATCATAACGTGGACACATCACATTTTTCGACAGAAAGCAGAGGTGTTTTTTACAAAGTGCCTACCTCTGGATTTTGGCCTCCAGCTCAGCCGGCACCTGGGGAAACCTGGAAAACCAGTGCATTTTTAAAAACTAGACACATATAGGAATCCAAGATGGGGTGACTTGTGGGGCTCTGACCAGGTTCTGTTACCCAGAATCCTTTGCAAACCTCAACATTTGGCCCAAAAAACATGTTTTCTTCTCATTTCGGTGACAGAAAGTTCTGGAAACTGTGAGAGCCACAAATTTCCTTCCACCCAGCGTTCCCCCAAAGCTCTGGATAAAAATGGTACCTCATTTGTGGGGGTAGGCCTAGCACCCGCAAAAGGAAAAGCCCCAAAACACAATGTGGACACATCACATTTTCACAAAGAAAACAGAGCTGTTTTTTGCAAAGTGCCTAGCTGTGGATTTTGGCCTCTAGCTCAGCCGGCACCTGGGGAAACCTAGCAAACCAGTGCATCTTTGAAAACTAGACACCTAGGGGAATCCAAGATGGGGTGGCTTATGGGGCTCTGACTAGGTTCTGTTACCCAGAATCCTTTGCAAACCTCAAAATTTGGCAAAAAAAACACTTTTTCTTCTCATTTCGGTGAAAGAAAGTTCTGGAATCTGAGAGGAGCCACAAATTTCCTTCCACCCAGCGTTCCCCCAAGTCTCCAGGTAAAAATGGTACCTCACCTGTGGGGGTAGGCCTAGCGCCTGCGACAGGAAAAGCCCCAAAACACAATGTGGACACATCACATTTTCACAAAGAAAACAGAGCTGTTTTTTGCAAAGTGCCTAGCTGTGGATTTCGGCCTCTAGCTCGGCCGGCACCTAGGGAACTCTTGCACACCTGCGCAGTTTTGAAAACTAGACACCTAGGGGAATCCAAGATGGAGTGACTTGTGTGGCTCTGACCAGGTTCTGTTACCAAGAATCCTCTGCAAACCTCAACATGTGGCTAAAAAAACACTTTTTCTTCTCATTTCGGTGACAGAAAGTTCTGGAATCTGAGAGGAGGCACAAATTTCCTTCCACCCAGTGTTCCCCCAAGTCTCCGGATAAAAATGGTACCTCACCTGTGGGGGTAGGCCTAGCACCGGTGACAGGAAAAGACCCAAAACACAATGTGGACACATCACATTTTCACAAAGAAAACAGAGCTGTTTTTTGCAAAGTGCCTAGCTGTGGATTTTGGTCTCTAGCTCAGCCGGCACCTAAAGAAATCCAGCAAACATGCTCAGTTTTTAAAACTAGACACCTAGGGGAATACAAGATGGGGTGACTTGTGGGGCTCTGACCAGGTTCTGTTACCCAGAATCCTTTGCAAACCTCAGAATTTGGCCAAAAAAACACTTTTTCCTCTCATTTCGGTGACAGCAAGTTCTGGAATCTGAGAGAAGCCACAAATTTCCTTCCACCCACCATTCCCCCAAGTCTCCCGATTAAAATGGTACCTCACTTGTGTGGGTAGGCCTAGCGCCCGTGAAAGGAAATGCGCCAAATCATAACGTGGACACATCACATTTTTCGACAGAAAGCAGAGGTGTTTTTTACAAAGTGCCTACCTCTGGATTTTGGCCTCCCGCTCAGCCGGCACCTGGGGAAACGTAGCAAACCAGCGCATTTTTAAAAACTAGACACCTAGGGGAATCCAAGATGGGGTGACTTGTGGGGCTCTGACCAGGTTCTGTTACCCAGAATCCTTTGCAAACCTCAACATTTGACACAAAAAACATGTTTTCTTCTCATTTCGGTGACAGAAAGTTCTGGAAACTGAGAGAGCCACATATTTCCTTCACCCAGCGTTCCCCCAAAGCTCCGGATAAAAATGGTACCTCACTTTTGTGGGTAGGCCTAGCGCCTGCAACAGGAAAACCCCAAAACACAATGTGAACACATCACATTTTCACAAAGAAAACAGCTGTTTTTTGCAAAGTGCCTAGCTGTGGATTTTGGCCTCTAGCTCAGCCGGAACCTGGGGAAAACTAGCAAACCAGTGCGTCTTTGAAAACTAGACACCTAGGGGAATACAAGATGGGGTGGCTTGTGGGGCTCTGACCAGGTTATGTTACCCAGAATTCTTTGCAAACCTCAAAATTTGGCTAAAAAAACACTTTTTCTTCTCATTTCGGTGACAGAAAGTTCTGGAATCTGAGAGGAGCCACAAATTTCCTTCCACCCAGCGTTCCCCCAAGTCTCCGGATAAAAATGGAACCTCACTTGTGGGGGTAGGCCTAGCACCGGTGACAGGAAAAGGCCCAAAACACAATGTGGACACATCACATTTTCACAAAGAAAACAGAGCTGTTTTTTGCAAAGTGCCTAGCTGTGGATTTTGGTCTCTAGCTCAGCCGGCACCTAAAGAAATCTAGCAAACCTGCTCAGTTTTTAAAACTAGACACCTAGGGGAATCCAAGATGGGGTGACTTGTGGGGCTCTGACCAGGTTCTGTTACCCAGAATCCTTTGCAAACCTCAGAATTTGGCCAAAAAAACACTTTTTCCTCTCATTTCGGTGACAGCAAGTTCTGGAATCTGAGAGAAGCCACAAATTTCCTTCTACCCACCATTCCCCCAAGTCTCCCGATTAAAATGGTACCTCACTTGTGTGGGTAGGCCTAGCACCGGTGACAGGAAAAACCCCAAAACACAATGTGGACACATCACATTTTCACAAAGAAAACAGAGCTGTTTTTTGCAAAGTGCCTAGCTGTGATTTTTGGCCTCTAGCTCAGACGGCACCTAAGGAAATCTAGCAAACCTGCTCAGTTTTGAAACCTAGACACCTAGGGGAATCCAAGATGGGGTGACTTATGGGGCTCTGACCAGGTTCTGTTACCCAGAATTCTTTGCAAACCTCAAAATGTGGCTAAAAAAACACTTTTTCTTCTCATTTCGGTGACAGAAAGTTCTGGAATCTGAGAGGAGGCACAAATTTCCTTCCACCCAGCGTTCCCCCAAGTCTCCGGATAAAAATGGTACCTCACCTGTGGGGGTAGGCCTAGCACCGGTGACAGGAAAAGACCCAAAACACAATGTGGACACATCACATTTTCACAAAGAAAACAGAGCTGTTTTTTGCAAAGTGCCTAGCTGTGGATTTTGGTCTCTAGCTCAGCCGGCACCTAAAGAAATCTAGCAAACCTGCTCAGTTTTTAAAACTAGACACCTAGGGGAATCCAAGATGGGGTGACTTGTGGGGCTCTGACCAGGTTCTGTTACCCAGAATCCTTTGCAAACCTCAGAATTTGGCCAAAAAAACACTTTTTCCTCTCATTTCGGTAACAGCAAGTTCTGGAATCTGAGAGAAGCCACAAATTTCCTTCCACCCACCATTCCCCCAAGTCTCCCGATTAAAATGGTACCTCACTTGTGTGGGTAGGCCTAGCGCCCGTGAAAGGAAATGCGCCAAATCATAACGTGGACACATCACATTTTTCGACAGAAAGCAGAGGTGTTTTTTACAAAGTGCCTACCTCTGGATTTTGGCCTCCCGCTCAGCCGGCACCTGGGGAAACGTAGCAAACCAGCGCATTTTTAAAAACTAGACACCTAGGGGAATCCAAGATGGGGTGACTTGTGGGGCTCTGACCAGGTTCTGTTACCCAGAATCCTTTGCAAACCTCAACATTTGACACAAAAAACATGTTTTCTTCTCATTTCGGTGACAGAAAGTTCTGGAAACTGAGAGAGCCACATATTTCCTTCACCCAGCGTTCCCCCAAAGCTCCGGATAAAAATGGTACCTCACTTTTGTGGGTAGGCCTAGCGCCTGCAACAGGAAAACCCCAAAACACAATGTGAACACATCACATTTTCACAAAGAAAACAGCTGTTTTTTGCAAAGTGCCTAGCTGTGGATTTCGGCCTCTAGCTCGGCCGGCACCTAGGGAACTCTTGCACACCTGCGCAGTTTTGAAAACTAGACACCTAGGGGAATCCAAGATGGAGTGACTTGTGTGGCTCTGACCAGGTTCTGTTACCCAGAATCCTTTGCAAACCTCAGAATTTGGCCAAAAAAACACTTTTTCCTCTCATTTCGGTGACAGCAAGTTCTGGAATATGAGAGAAGGCACAAATTTCCTTCAACCCAACATTCCCCCAAGTCACCCGATAAAATTGGTACTTCACTTTTGTGGGTAGGTCTAGCACCCTTGAAAGGAAATGCGCCAAATCATAACGTGGACACATCACATTTTTCGACAGAAAGCAGAGGTGTTTTTTACAATGTGGCTACCTCTGGATTTTGGCCTCCAGCGCAGCCGGCACCTGGGGAAACCTAGCAAACCAGCGCATTTTTTAAAACTAGACACCTAGAGGAATCCAAGATGGGGTGACTTGTGGGGCTCTGACCATATTCTGTTACCCAGAATCCTTTGCAAACCTCAACATTTGGCCCAAAAAACATGTTTTCTTCTCATTTCGGTGACAGAAAGTTCTGGAAACTGAGAGAGCCACAAATTTCCTTCTACTCAGCGTTCCCCTAAACCTCCGGATAAAAATGGTACCTCACTTGTGGGGGTAGGCCTAGCGCCCACGACAGGAAAAGACCCAAAACACAATGTGGACACATCACATTTTCACAAAGAAAACAGAGCTGTTTTTTGCAAACTGCCTAGCTGTGGATTTTGGCCTCTAGCTCAGCCGGCACCTAAGGAAATCTAGCAAACCTGCTCAGTTTTGAAAACTAGACACCTAGGGGAATCGAAGATGGGGTGACTTGTGGGGCTCTGACCAGGTTCTGTTACCCAGTATTCTTTGCAAACCTTAAAATTTGGCTAAAAAAACACTTTTTCTTCTCATTTCGGTGACAGCAAGTTCTGGAATCTGAGAGAAGCCACAAATTACCTTCCACCCACCATTCCCCCAAGTCTCTCGATTAAAATGGTACCTCACTTGTGTGGGTAGGCCTAGCGCCCGTGAAAGGAAATGCGCCAAATCATAACGTGGACACATCACATTTTTCGACAGAAAGCAGAGGTGTTTTTTACAAAGTGCCTACCTCTGGATTTTGGCCTCCCGGTCAGCCGGCACCTGGGGAAACCTAGCAAACCAGCGCATTTTTAAAAACTAGACACCTAGGGGAATCCAAGATGGGGTGACTTGTGGGGCTCTGACCAGGATCTGTTACCCAGAATCCTTTGCAAACCTCAACATTTGACACAAAAAACATGTTTTCTTCTCATTTCGGTGACAGAAAGTTCTGGAAACTGAGAGAGACACATATTTCCTTCACCCAGTGTTCCCCCAAAGCTCCAGATAAAAATGGTACCTCACTTTTGGGGGTAGGCCTAGCACCCGCAACAGGAAAACCCCAAAACACAATGTGGACACATCACATTTTCACAAAGAAAACAGCTATTTTTTGCAAAGTGCCTAGCTGTGGATTTTGGCCTCTAGCTCGCCCGGCACCTGGGGAAACCTAGCAAACCAGTGCATCTTTGAAAACTAGACACTTAGGGGAATCCAAGATGGGGTGGCTTATGGGGCTCTGACCAGGTTCTGTTACCCAGAATCCTTTGCAAACCTCAAAATTTGCAAAATAAAACACTTTTTCTTCTCATTTCGGTGAAAGAAAGTTCTGGAATCTGAGAGGAGCCACAAATTTCCTTCCACCCAGCGTTCCCCCAAGTCTCCAGATAAAAATGGTACCTCACCTGTATGGGTAGGCCTAGCGCCTGCGACAGGAAAAGCCCCAAAACATAATGTGGACACATCACATTTTCACAAAGAAAACAGAGCTGTTTTTTGCAAAGTGCCTAGCTGTGGATTTTGGCCTTTAGCTCAGCCGGCACCTGGTGAAACGTAGCAAACCAGCGCATTTTTGGAAAACTAGATACCTAGGGGAATCCAAGATAGGGTGACTTGTGGGGCTCTGACCAGGTTCTGTTACCCAGCATCCTCTGCAAACCTCAAGATTTGGCCAAAGAAACACTTTGTCCTCTCATTTCGGTGACAGAAAGTTCTGGAATCTGAGAGGAGCCACAAATGTCCTTCCACCCAGCGTTCCCCCAAGTCTACGGATAAAAATGGTCCCTCACTTGTGGGGGTAGGCCTAGCGCCTGTGACAGGAAAAGATCCAAAACA
Organism: Pleurodeles waltl; assembly: GCF_031143425.1. Classification (NCBI taxonomy): domain Eukaryota; kingdom Metazoa; phylum Chordata; class Amphibia; order Caudata; family Salamandridae; genus Pleurodeles; species Pleurodeles waltl. Next base: position 848,415,413 of record NC_090436.1, read on the forward strand.
CAATGTGGACACATCACATTTTCACAAAGAAACCAGAGCTGTGTTTTGCAAAGTGCCTAGCTGTGGATTTCGGCCTCTAGCTCGGCCGGCACCTAGGGAACTCTTGCACACCTGCGCAGTTTTGAAGACTAGACACCTAGGGGAATCCAAGATGGAGTGACTTGTGTGGCTCTGACCAGGTTCCTGTTACCCAGAATCCTTTGCAAACCTCAGAATTTGGCCAAAAAAACACTTTTTCATTTCATTTCGGTCACAGCAAGTTCTGGAATCTGAGAGAAGGCACAAATTTCCTTCAACCCAACATTCCCCCAAGTCACCCGATAAAAATGGTAGCTCACTTTTGTGGGTAGGTCTAGCACCCTTGAAAGGAAATGCGCCAAATCATAACGTGGACACATCACATTTTTCGACAGAAAGCAGAGGTGTTTTTTACAAAGTGCCTACCTCTGGATTTTGGCCACCAGCGCAGCTGGCACCTGGGGAAACCTAGCAAACCAGCGCATTTTTTAAAACTAGACACCTAGAGGAATCCAAGATGGAGTGACTTGTGGGGCTCTGACCATGTTCTGTTAGCCAGAATCCTTTGCAAACCTCAACATTTGGCCCAAAAAACATGTTTTCTTCTCATTTCGGTGACAGAAAGTTCTGGAAACTGAAAGAGCCACAAATTTCCTTCTACCCAGCGTTCCCCCAAACCTCCGTATAAAAATGGTACCTCACTTGTGGGGGTAGGCCCAGAGCCCGCGACAGGAAAAGACCCAAAACACAATGTGGACACATCACATTTTCACAAAGAAAACAGAGGTGTTTTTTGCATACTGCCTAGCTGTGGATTTTGGCCTCTAGCTCAGCCGGCACCTAAGGAAATCTAGCAAACCTGCTCAGTTTTGAAAACTAGACACCTAGGGGAATCAAAGATGGGGTGACTTGTGGGGCTCTGACCAGTTTATGTTACCCAGTATTCTTTGCAAACCTCCAAATTTGGCCAAAAAAAACACTTTTTCTTCTCATTTCGGTGACAGAAAGTTCTGGAATCTGAGAGGAGCCACAAATTTCCTTCCACCCAGCGTTCCCCAAGTCTCCCGATAAAAATGGTACCTCACTTGTGTGGGTAGGCCTAGCGCCCCGTGAAAGGATATGCGCCAAATCATAACGTGGACACATCACATTTTTCGACAGAAAGCAGAGGTGTTTTTTACAAAGTGCCTACCTCTGGATTTTGGCCTCCAGCTCAGCCGGCACCTGGGGAAACCTCGCAAACCAGCACATTTTTTTAAAACTAGACAACTTGGGGAATCCAAGATGGGGTGACTTGTGGGGCTCTGACCAAGTTCTGTTACCCAGAATCCTTTGCAAACCTCAACATTTGGCCCAAAAAACATGCTTTCTTCTCATTTCGGTGACAGAAAGTTCTGGAAACTTAGAGAGCCACAAATTCCCTTCCACCCAGCGTTCCCCCCAAAGCTCCGGATAAAAATGGTACCTCACTTGTGGGGTTAGACCTAGCGCCCGTGACAGGAAAAGCCCCAAAACACAATGTGGACACATCACATTTTCACAAAGAAAACAGAGCTGTTTTTTGCAAAGTGCCTAGTTGTGGATTTAGGCCTCTAGCTCAGCCGGCTTCTGGGGAAACCTAGCAAACCATTGCATCTTTGAAAACTAGACACCTAGGGGAATCCAAGATGGGGTGGCTTGTGGGGCTCTGACCAGGTCTGGTACTCAGAATCCTTTGCAAACCTCAAAATGTGGCCAAAAAAACACTTTTTCTTCTCATTTCGGTGACAGAAAGTTCTGGAATCTGAGAGGAGCCACAAATTTCCTTCCACCCAGCGTTCCCCCAAGTCTCCAGATACAAATGGTACCTCACCTGTGGGGGTAGGCCTAGCGCCTGCAACAGGAGAAGCCCCAAAACACAATGTGGACACAGCACATTTTCACAAAGAAAACAGAGCTGTTTTTTGCAAAGTGCCTAGCTGTGGATTTTGGCCTCTAGCTCAGCCGGCACCTGGAGAAACCTAGCAAACCAGTGCATCTTTAAAAACTAGACACCTAGGGGAATCCAAGATGGGGTGGTTTGTGGGGCTCTGACCAGGTTCTGTTACCCAGAATCCTTTGCAAACCTCAAAATTTGGCCAAAAAAACACTTTTTCTTCTCATTTCGGTGACAGAAAGTTCTGGAATCTGAGAGGAGCCACAAATTTCCTTCCACCCAGTGTTCCCCCAAGTCTCCGGATGAAAATGGTACCTCACTTGTGGGGGTAGTCCTAGCGCCGGTGACAGGAAAAGACCCAAAACACAATATGGACACATCACATTTTCACAAAGAAAACCGAGCTGTTTTTTTGCAAAGTGCCTAGCTGTGGATTTTGGCCTCTAGCTCAGCCGGCACCTAGGGAAATCTAGCAAACCTGCTCAGTTTTGAAAACTAGAAACCTAGGGGAATCCAAGATGGTGTGCCCTTGTGTGGCTCTGACCAGGTTCTGTTACCCAGAATCCTTTGCAAACCTCAGAATTTGGCCCAAAAAAACACTTTTTCCTCTCATTTCGGTGACAGCAAGTTCTGGAATCTGAGAGAAGCCACAAATTTCCTTCCACCCAGCATTCCCCAAGTCTCCGGATAAAAATGGAACCTCACTTGTGGGGGTAGGCCTAGCACCGGTGACAGGAAAAGGCCCAAAACACAATGTGGACACATCACATTTTCACAAAGAAAACAGAGCTGTTTTTTGCAAAGTGCCTAGCTGTGGATTTTGGTCTCTAGCTCAGCCGGCACCTAAAGAAATCTAGCAAACCTGCTCAGTTTTTAAAACTAGACACCTAGGGGAATCCAAGATGGGGTGACTTGTGGGGCTCTGACCAGGTTCTGTTACCCAGAATCCTTTGCAAACCTCAGAATTTGGCCAAAAAAACACTTTTTCCTCTCATTTCGGTGACAGCAAGTTCTGGAATCTGAGAGAAGCCACAAATTTCCTTCTACCCACCATTCCCCCAAGTCTCCCGATTAAAATGGTACCTCACTTGTGTGGGTAGGCCTAGCGCCCGCAACAGGAAAAGCCCCAAAACACAATGTGGACACATCACATTTTCACAAAGAAAACAGAGCTGTTTTTTGCAAAGTGCCTAGCTGTGATTTTTGGCCTCTAGCTCAGACGGCACCTAAGGAAATCTAGCAAACCTGCTCAGTTTTGAAACCTAGACACCTAGGGGAATCCAAGATGGGGTGACTTATGGGGCTCTGACCAGGTTCTGTTACCCAGAATTCTTTGCAAACCTCAAAATGTGGCTAAAAAAAACACTTTTTCTTCTCATTTCGGTGACAGAAAGTTCTGGAATCTGAGAGGAGGCACAAATTTCCTTCCACCCAGCGTTCCCCCAAGTCTCCGGATAAAAATGGTACCTCACCTGTGGGGGTAGGCCTAGCACCGGTGACAGGAAAAGACCCAAAACACAATGTGGACACATCACATTTTCACAAAGAAAACAGAGCTGTTTTTTGCAAAGTGCCTAGCTGTGGATTTTGGTCTCTAGCTCAGCCGGCACCTAAAGAAATCTAGCAAACCTGCTCAGTTTTTAAAACTAGACACCTAGGGGAATCCAAGATGGGGTGACTTGTGGGGCTCTGACCAGGTTCTGTTACCCAGAATCCTTTGCAAACCTCAGAATTTGGCCAAAAAAACACTTTTTCCTCTCATTTCGGTAACAGCAAGTTCTGGAATCTGAGAGAAGCCACAAATTTCCTTCCACCCACCATTCCCCCAAGTCTCCCGATTAAAATGGTACCTCACTTGTGTGGGTAGGCCTAGCGCCCGTGAAAGGAAATGCGCCAAATCATAACGTGGACACATCACATTTTTCGACAGAAAGCAGAGGTGTTTTTTACAAAGTGCCTACCTCTGGATTTTGGCCTCCCGCTCAGCCGGCACCTGGGGAAACGTAGCAAACCAGCGCATTTTTAAAAACTAGACACCTAGGGGAATCCAAGATGGGGTGACTTGTGGGGCTCTGACCAGGTTCTGTTACCCAGAATCCTTTGCAAACCTCAACATTTGACACAAAAAACATGTTTTCTTCTCATTTCGGTGACAGAAAGTTCTGGAAACTGAGAGAGCCACATATTTCCTTCACCCAGCGTTCCCCCAAAGCTCCGGATAAAAATGTTACCTCACTTTTGTGGGTAGGCCTAGCGCCTGCAACAGGAAAACCCCAAAACACAATGTGAACACATCACATTTTCACAAAGAAAACAGCTGTTTTTTTGCAAAGTGCCTAGCTGTGGATTTCGGCCTCTAGCTCGGCCGGCACCTAGGGAACTCTTGCACACCTGCGCAGTTTTGAAAACTAGACACCTAGGGGAATCCAAGATGGAGTGACTTGTGTGGCTCTGACCAGGTTCTGTTACCCAGAATCCTTTGCAAACCTCAGAATTTGGCCAAAAAAAACACTTTTTCCTCTCATTTCGGTGACAGCAAGTTCTGGAATCTGAGAGAAGGCACAAATTTCCTTCAACCCAACATTTCCCCAAGTCACCCGATAAAATTGGTACTTCACTTTTGTGGGTAGGTCTAGCACCCTTGAAAGGAAATGCGCCAAATCATAACGTGGACACATCACATTTTTCGACAGAAAGCAGAGGTGTTTTTTACAATGTGGCTACCTCTGGATTTTGGCCTCCAGCGCAGCCGGCACCTGGGGAAACCTAGCAAACCAGCGCATTTTTTAAAACTAGACACCTAGTGGAATCCAAGATGGGGTGACTTGTGGGGCTCTGACCATATTCTGTTACCCAGAATCCTTTGCAAACCTCAACATTTGGCCCAAAAAACATGTTTTCTTCTCATTTCGGTGACAGAAAGTTCTGGAAACTGAGAGAGCCACAAATTTCCTTCTACTCAGCGTTCCCCTAAACCTCCGGATAAAAATGGTACCTCACTTGTGGGGGTAGGCCTAGCGCCCACGACAGGAAAAGACCCAAAACACAATGTGGACACATCACATTTTCACAAAGAAAACAGAGCTGTTTTTTGCAAACTGCCTAGCTGTGGATTTTGGCCTCTAGCTCAGCCGGCACCTAAGGAAATCTAGCAAAACTGCTCAGTTTTGAAAACTAGACACCTAGGGGAATCGAAGATGGGGTGACTTGTGGGGCTCTGACCAGGTTCTGTTACCCAGTATTCTTTGCAAACCTTAAAATTTGGCTAAAAAAACACTTTTTCTTCTCATTTCGGTGACAGCAAGTTCTGGAATCTGAGAGAAGCCACAAATTACCTTCCACCCACCATTCCCCCAAGTCTCTCGATTAAAATGGTACCTCACTTGTGTGGGTAGGCCTAGCGCCCGTGAAAGGAAATCCGCCAAATCATAACGTGGACACATCACATTTTTCGACAGAAAGCAGAGGTGTTTTTTACAAAGTGCCTACCTCTGGATTTTGGCCTCCCGGTCAGCCGGCACCTGGGGAAACCTAGCAGACCAGCGCATTTTTAAAAACTAGACACCTAGGGGAATCCAAGATGGGGTGACTTGTGGGGCTCTGACCAGGATCTGTTACCCAGAATCCTTTGCAAACCTCAACATTTGACACAAAAAACATGTTTTCTTCTCATTTCGGTGACAGAAAGTTCTGGAAACTGAGAGAGACACATATTTCCTTCACCCAGTGTTCCCCCAAAGCTCCAGATAAAAATGGTACCTCACTTTTGGGGGTAGGCCTAGCACCCGCAACAGGAAAACCCCAAAACACAATGTGGACACATCACATTTTCACAAAGAAAACAGCTATTTTTTGCAAAGTGCCTAGCTGTGGATTTTGGCCTCTAGCTCGCCCGGCACCTGGAGAAACCTAGCAAACCAGTGCATCTTTGAAAACTAGACACTTAGGGGAATCCAAGATGGGGTGGCTTATGGGGCTCTGACCAGGTTCTGTTACCCAGAATCCTTTGCAAACCTCAAAATTTGCAAAATAAAACACTTTTTCTTCTCATTTCGGTGAAAGAAAGTTCTGGAATCTGAGAGGAGCCACAAATTTCCTTCCACCCAGCGTTCCCCCAAGTCTCCAGATAAAAATGGTACCTCACCTGTATGGGTAGGCCTAGCGCCTGCGACAGGAAAAGCCCCAAAACACAATGTGGACACATCACATTTTCACAAAGAAAACAGAGCTGTTTTTTGCAAAGTGCCTAGCTGTGGATTTTGGCCTCTAGCTCAGCCGGCACCTGGTGAAACGTAGCAAACCAGCGCATTTTTGGAAAACTAGATACCTAGGGGAATCCAAGATAGGGTGACTTGTGGGGCTCTGACCAGGTTCTGTTACCCAGCATCCTCTGCAAACCTCAAGATTTGGCCAAAGAAACACTTTGTCCTCTCATTTCCGTGACAGAAAGTTCTGGAATCTGAGAGGAGCCACAAATGTCCTTCCACCCAGCGTTCCCCCAAGTCTACGGATAAAAATGGTCCCTCACTTGTGGGGGTAGGCCTAGCGCCTGTGACAGGAAAAGATCCAAAACACAATGTGGACACATCACATTTTCACAAAGAAACCAGAGCTGTGTTTTGCAAAGTGCCTAGCTGTGGATTTCGGCCTCTAGCTCGGCCGGCACCTAGGGAACTCTTGCACACCTGCGCAGTTTTGAAGCCTAGACACCTAGGGGAATCCAAGATGGAGTGACTTGTGTGGCTCTGACCAGGTTCCTGTTACCCAGAATCCTTTGCAAACCTCAGAATTTGGCCAAAAAAACACTTTTTCATTTAATTTCGGTCACAGCAAGTTCTGGAATCTGAGAGAAGGCACAAATTTCCTTCAACCCAACATTCCCCCAAGTCACCCGATAAAAATGGTAGCTCACTTTTGTGGGTAGGTCTAGCACCCTTGAAAGGAAATGCGCCAAATCATAACGTGGACACATCACATTTTTCGACAGAAAGCAGAGGTGTTTTTTACAAAGTGCCTACCTCTGGATTTTGGCCACCAGCGCAGCTGGCACCTGGGGAAACCTAGCAAACCAGCGCATTTTTTAAAACTAGACACCTAGAGGAATCCAAGATGGAGTGACTTGTGGGGCTCTGACCATGTTCTGTTAGCCAGAATCCTTTGCAAACCTCAACATTTGGCCCAAAAAACATGTTTTCTTCTCATTTCGGTGACAGAAAGTTCTGGAAACTGAAAGAGCCACAAATTTCCTTCTACCCAGCGTTCCCCCAAACCTCCGTATAAAAATGGTACCTCACTTGTGGGGGTAGGCCCAGAGCCCGCGACAGGAAAAGACCCAAAACACAATGTGGACACATCACATTTTCACAAAGAAAACAGAGCTGTTTTTTGCATACTGCCTAGCTGTGGATTTTGGCCTCTAGCTCAGCCGGCACCTAAGGAAATCTAGCAAACCTGCTCAGTTTTGAAAACTAGACACCTAGGGGAATCAAAGATGGGGTGACTTGTGGGGCTCTGACCAGTTTCTGTTACCCAGTATTCTTTGCAAACCTCCAAATTTGGCCAAAAAAACACTTTTTCTTCTCATTTCGGTGACAGAAAGTTCTGGAATCTGAGAGGAGCCACAAATTTCCTTCCACCCAGCGTTCCCCAAGTCTCCTGATAAAAATGGTACCTCACTTGTGTGGGTAGGCCTAGCGCCCGTGAAAGGATATGCGCCAAATCATAACGTGGACACATCACATTTTTCGACAGAAAGCAGAGGTGTTTTTTACAAAGTGCCTACCTCTGGATTTTGGCCTCCAGCTCAGCCGGCACCTGGGGAAACCTCGCAAACCAGCACATTTTTTAAAACTAGACAACTAGGGGAATCCAAGATGGGGTGACTTGTGGGGCTCTGACCAAGTTCTGTTACCCAGAATCCTTTGCAAACCTCAACATTTGGCCCAAAAAACATGCTTTCTTCTCATTTCGGTGACAGAAAGTTCTGGAAACTTAGAGAGCCACAAATTCCCTTCCACCCAGCGTTCCCCCAAAGCTCCGGATAAAAATGGTACCTCACTTGTGGGGTTAGACCTAGCGCCCGTGACAGGAAAAGCCCCAAAACACAATGTGGACACATCACATTTTCACAAAGAAAACAGAGCTGTTTTTTGCAAAGTGCCTAGTTGTGGATTTAGGCCTCTAGCTCAGCCGGCTTCTGGGGAAACCTAGCAAACCATTGCATCTTTGAAAACTAGACACCTAGGGGAATCCAAGATGGGGTGGCTTGTGGGGCTCTGACCAGGTCTGGTACTCAGAATCCTTTGCAAACCTCAAAATGTGGCCAAAAAAACACTTTTTCTTCTCATTTCGGTGACAGAAAGTTCTGGAATCTGAGAGGAGCCACAAATTTCCTTCCACCCAGCGTTCCCCCAAGTCTCCAGATACAAATGGTACCTCACCTGTGGGGGTAGGCCTAGCGCCTGCAACAGGAGAAGCCCCAAAACACAATGTGGACACAGCACATTTTCACAAAGAAAACAGAGCTGTTTTTTGCCAAGTGCCTAGCTGTGGATTTTGGCCTCTAGCTCAGCCGGCACCTGGAGAAACCTAGCAAACCAGTGCATCTTTGAAAACTAGACACCTAGGGGAATCCAAGATGGGGTGGTTTGTGGGGCTCTGACCAGGTTCTGTTACCCAGAATCCTTTGCAAACCTCAAAATTTGGCCAAAAAAACACTTTTTCTTCTCATTTCGGTGACAGAAAGTTCTGGAATCTGAGAGGAGCCACAAATTTCCTTCCACCCAGTGTTCCCCCAAGTCTCCGGATGAAAATGGTACCTCACTTGTGGGGGTAGTCCTAGCGCCGGTGACAGGAAAAGACCCAAAACACAATATGGACACATCACATTTTCACAAAGAAAACCGAGCTGTTTTTTGCAAAGTGCCTAGCTGTGGATTTTGGCCTCTAGCTCAGCCGGCACCTAGGGAAATCTAGCAAACCTGCTCAGTTTTGAAAACTAGAAACCTAGGGGAATCCAAGATGGTGTGCCTTGTGTGGCTCTGACCAGGTTCTGTTACCCAGAATCCTTTGCAAACCTCAGAATTTGGCCCAAAAAACACTTTTTCCTCTCATTTCGGTGACAGCAAGTTCTGGAATCTGAGAGAAGCCACAAATTTCCTTCCACCCAGCATTCCCCAAGTCTCCCGATAAAAATGGTACCTCACTTGTGTGGGTAGGCCTAGCGCCCGTGAAAGGAAATGCGCCAAATCATAACGTGGACACATCACATTTTTCGACAGAAAGCAGAGGTGTTTATTACAGAGTGCCTACCTCTGGATTTTGGCCTCCAGCTCAGCCGGCACCTGGGGAAACCTCGCAAACCAGTGCATTTTTTAAAACTAGACACCTAGGGGAATCCAAGATGGGGTGACTTGTGGGGCTCTGACCAGGTTCTGTTACCCAGAATCCTTTGCAAACCTCAACATTTAGCCCAAAAAACATGTTTTCTTCTCATTTCGGTGACAGAAAGTTCTGGAAACTGAGAGAGCCACACATTTCCTTCCACCCAGCGTTCCCCCAAAGCTCCGGATAAAAATGGTACCTCACTTGTGGGGTTAGACCTAGCGCCCGTGACAGGAAAAGCCCCAAAACACAATGTGGACACATCACATTTTCACAAAGAAAAAGGAGCTGTTTTTTGCAAAGTGCCTAGCTGTGGATTTAGGCCTCTAGCTCAGCAGGCATATGGGGAAACCTAGCAAACCAGTGTATTTTTGACAACTAGACACCTAGGGGAATCCAAGATGGGGTGGCTTGTGGGGCTCTGACCAGGTTCTGTTACACAGAATCCTTTGCAAACCTCAAAATTTGGCCAAAAAAACACTTTTTCTTCTCATTTCGGTGACAGAAAGTTCTGGAATCTGAGAGGAGCCACAAATTTCCTTCCACCCAATGTTCCCCCAAGTCTCCAGATACAAATGGTACCTCACCTGTGGGGGTAGGCCTAGCACCTGCAACAGGAGAAACCCCAAAACACAATGTGGACACATCACATTTTCACAAAGAAAACAGAGCTGTTTCTTGCAAAGTGCCTAGCTGTGGATTTTGGCATCTAGCTCAGCCGGCACCTGGGGAAACCCAGCAAACCAGCGCATTTTATTAAAATTAGATACCTAGGGGAATCCAAGATGGGTTGACTTGTGGGGCTCTGACCAGGTTCTGTTACCCAGAATACTTTGCAAACCTCAAGATTTGGCCAAAAAAACAGTTTGTCCTCTCATTTCTGTGACAGAAAGTTCTGGAATCTGAGAGGAGGCACAAATTTCCTTCCACCCAGCGTTCCCCCAAGTCTCCGGATGAAAAGAGTACCTCACTTGTGGGGGTAGGCCTAGCGCCGGGGACAGGAAAAGCCCCAAAACTCAATGTGGACACATCACATTTTAACAAAGAAAACAGAGCTGTTTTTTGCAAAGTGCCTAGCTGTTGATTTAGGCCTCTAGCTCAGCCAGCATCTGGGGAAACCTAGCAAACCAGTGCATCTTTGACAACTAGACACCTAGGGGAATCCAAGATGGGGTGGCTTGTGGGGCTCTGACCAGGTTCTGTTACCCAGAATCCTTTGCAAACCTCAAAATGTGGCCAAAAAAACATTTTTTCCTCTCATTTCGGTGACAGAAAGTTCTGGAATCTGAGAGGATCCACAAATTTCCTTCCACCCAACGTTCCCCCAAGTCTCCGGATAAAAATGGTACCTCACTTGTGGGGGTAGGCCTAGCACGGGTGACAGGAAAAGACCCAAAACACAATGTGGACACATCACATTTTCACAAAGAAAACAGAGCTGTTTTTTGCAAAGTGCCTAGCTGTGGATTTTGGCATCTAGCTCAGCCGGAACCTGGGGAAACCTAGCAAACCAGAACATTTTATGAAAACTAGATACCTAGGGGAATCCAAGATGGGGTGACTTGTGGGGCTCTGACCAGGTTCTGTTACGCAAAATCCTTTGCAAACCTCAAAATTTGGCAAAAAAAACACTTTTTCCTCTCATATCGGTGACAGAAAGTTCTGGAATCTGAGAGGAGCCACAAATTTCCTTCAACCCAGCGTTCCCCCAAGTCTCCAGATAAAAATGGTACCTCACTTGTGGGGGTAGGCCTAGCGCCGGTGACAGGAAAAGACCCAAACACAATGTGGACACATCACATTTTCACAAAGAAAACAGAGCTGTTTTTTGCAAAGTGCCTAGCTGTGGATTTCGGCCTCTAGCTCAGCCGGCACCTAGGGAAATCTTGCACACCTGTGCAGTTTTGAAAACTAGACACCTAGGGGAATCCAAGATGTAGTGACTTGTGGGGCTCCAACCAGGTTTTGTTACCCAGAATCCTTTGCAAACCTCAGAATTTGGCCAAAAACACACTTTTTCATTTCATTTCGGTGACAGCAAGTTCTGGAATCTGAGAGAAGGCACAAATTCCCTTCAACCCAGCATTCCCCCAAGTCTCCCGATAAAAATGGTACCTCACTTTTGTGGGTAGGCCTAGCGCCCGTGAAAGGAAATGCGCCAAATCATAACGTGGACACATCTCATTTTTCGACAGAAAGCAGAGGTGTTTTTTACAAAGTGGTTACCTCTGGATTTTGGCCTTTAGCTCAGCCGGCACCTGGGGAAACCTAGCAAACTAGCGCATTTTTTAAAACTAGACACCTGGAGGAATCAAAGATGGGGTGACTTGTAGAGATCTGACTAGGTTCTGTTAACCAGAATCCTTTGCAAACCTCCACATTTGGCCCAAAAAACATGTTTTCTTCTCATTTCGGTGACAGAAAGAACTGGAATCTGATAGGAGCCACAAATTTCCTTCCACCCAGCGTTCCCCCAAGTCTGCGGATAAAAATGGTACCTCACTTGTGGGGGTAGACCTAGCGTCGGTGACAGAAAAAGACCCAAAAAACAATGTGGACACATCACATTTTCACAAAGAAAACAGAGCTGTTTTTTGCAAAGTGCCTAGCTGTGGATTTTGGCCTCTAGCTCAGCCGGCACCTAGGGAAATCTAGCAAACCTGCTCAGTTTTGAAAACTAGAAACCTAGGGGAATCCAAGATGGTGTGCCTTGTGTGGCTCTGACCAGGTTCTGTTACCCAGAATCCTTTGCAAACCTCAGAATTTGGCCCAAAAAACACTTTTTCCTCTCATTTCGGTGACAGCAAGTTCTGGAATCTGAGAGAAGCCACAAATTTCCTTCCACCCAGCATTCCCCAAGTCTCCCGATAAAAATGGTACCTCACTTGTCTGGGTAGGCCTAGCGCCCGTGAAAGGAAATGCGCCAAATCATAACGTGGACACATCACATTTTTCGACAGAAAGCAGAGGTGTTTATTACAGAGTGCCTACCTCTGGATTTTGGCCTCCAGCTCAGCCGGCACCTGGGGAAACCTCGCAAACCAGCGCATTTTTTTAAACTAGACACCTAGGGGAATCCAAGATGGGGTGACTTGTGGGGCTCTGACCAGGTTCTGTTACCCAGAATCCTTTGCAAACCTCAACATTTGGCCCAAAAAACATGTTGTCTTCTCATTTCGGTGACAGAAAGTTCTGGAAACTGAGAGAGCCACACATTTCCTTCCACCCAGCGTTCCCCCAAAGCTCCGGATAAAAATGGTACCTCACTTGTGGGGTTAGACCTAGCGCCCGTGACAGGAAAAGCCCCAAAACACAATGTGGACACATCACATTTTCACAAAGAAAAAGGAGCTGTTTTTTGCAAAGTGCCTAGCTGTGGATTTAGGCCTCTAGCTCAGCAGGCATATGGGGAAACCTAGCAAACCAGTGTATTTTTGACAACTAGACACCTAGGGGAATCCAAGATGGGGTGGCTTGTGGGGCTCTGACCAGGTTCTGTTACACAGAATCCTTTGCAAACCTCAAAATTTGGCCAAAAAAACACTTTTCCTTCTCATTTCGGTGACAGAAAGTTCTGGAATCTGAGAGGAGCCACAAATTTCCTTCCACCCAGCGTTCCCCCAAGTCTCCAGATACAAATGGTACCTCACCTGTGGGGGTAGGCCTAGCGCCGGCAACAGGAGAAGCCCCAAAACACAATGTGGACACATCACATTTTCACAAAGAAAACAGAGCTGTTTCTTGCAAAGTGCCTAGCTGTGGATTTTGGCATCTAGCTCAGCCGGCACCTGGGGAAACCCAGCAAACCAGCGCATTTTATTAAAATTAGATACCTAGGGGAATCCAAGATGGGTTGACTTGTGGGGCTCTGACCAGGTTCTGTTACCCAGAATACTTTGCAAACCTCAAGATTTGGCCAAAAAAACAGTTTGTCCTCTCATTTCTGTGACAGAAAGTTCTGGAATCTGAGAGGAGGCACAAATTTCCTTCCACCCAGCGTTCCCCCAAGTCTCCGGATGAAAAGAGTACCTCACTTGTGGGGGTAGGCCTAGCGCCGGGGACAGGAAAAGCCCCAAAACTCAATGTGGACACATCACATTTTAACAAAGAAAACAGAGCTGTTTTTTGCAAAGTGCCTAGCTGTTGATTTAGGCCTCTAGCTCAGCCAGCATCTGGGGAAACCTAGCAAACCAGTGCATCTTTGACAACTAGACACCTAGGGGAATCCAAGATGGGGTGGCTTGTGGGGCTCTGACCTGGTTCTGTTACCCACAATCCTTTGCAAACCTCAAAATGTGGCCAAAAAAACATTTTTTCCTCTCATTTCGGTGACAGAAAGTTCTGGAATCTGAGAGGATCCACAAATTTCCTTCCACCCAACGTTCCCCCAAGTCTCCGGATAAAAATGGTACCTCACTTGTGGGGGTAGGCCTAGCGCGGGTGACAGAAAAAGACCCAAAAAACAATGTGGACACATCACATTTTCACAAAGAAAACAGAGCTGTTTTTTGCAAAGTGCCTAGCTGTGGATTTTGGCCTCTAGCTCAGCCGGCACCTAGGGAAATCTAGCAAACCTGCTCAGTTTTGAGAACTAGACACGTAGGGGAATCCAAGTTGGGGTGACTTGTGTGGCTCTGACCAGGTTCTGTTACCCAGAATCCTTTGCAAACCTCAGAATTTGGCCCAAAAAACACTTTTTCCTCTCATTTCGGTGACAGCAAGTTCTGGAATCTGAGAGAAGGCACAAATTTCCTTCCACCCAGCATTCCCCAAGTCTCCCGATAAAAATAGTACCTCACTTGTATGGGTAGGCCTAGCGCCCGTGAAAGGATATGCGCCAAATAATAACGTGGACACATCACATTTTTCGACAGAAAGCAGAGGTGTTTTTTACAAAGTGCCTACCTCTGGATTTTGGCCTCCAGCTCAGCCGGCACCTGGGGAAACCTCGCAAACCAGCACATTTTTTAAAACTAGACAACTAGGGGAATCCAAGATGGGGTGACTTGTGGGGCTCTGACCAAGTTCTGTTACCCAGAATCCTTTGCAAACCTCAACATTTGGCCCAAAAAACATGCTTTCTTCTCATTTCGGTGACAGAAAGTTCTGGAAACTTAGAGAGCCACAAATTCCCTTCCACCCAGCGTTCCCCCAAAGCTCCGGATAAAAATGGTACCTCACTTGTGGGGTTAGACCTAGCGCCCGTGACAGGAAAAGCCCCAAAACACAATGTGGACACATCACATTTTCACAAAGAAAACAGAGCTGTTTTTTGCAAAGTGCCTAGTTGTGGATTTAGGCCTCTAGCTCAGCCGGCTTCTGGGGAAACCTAGCAAACCATTGCATCTTTGAAAACTAGACACCTAGGGGAATCCAAGATGGGGTGGCTTGTGGGGCTCTGACCAGGTTCTGTTACCCAGAATCCTTTGCAAACCTCAAAATGTGGCCAAAAAAACATTTTTTCCTCTCATTTCGGTGACAGAAAGTTCTGGAATCTGAGAGGATCCACAAATTTCCTTCCACCCAACGTTCCCCCAAGTCTCCGGATAAAAATGGTACCTCACTTGTGGGGGTAGGCCTAGCACGGGTGACAGGAAAAGACCCAAAACACAATGTGGACACATCACATTTTCACAAAGAAAACAGAGCTGTTTTTTGCAAAGTGCCTAGCTGTGGATTTTGGCATCTAGCTCAGCCGGAACCTGGGGAAACCTAGCAAACCAGAACATTTTATGAAAACTAGATACCTAGGGGAATCCAAGATGGGGTGACTTGTGGGGCTCTGACCAGGTTCTGTTACGCAAAATCCTTTGCAAACCTCAAAATTTGGCAAAAAAAACACTTTTTCCTCTCATATCGGTGACAGAAAGTTCTGGAATCTGAGAGGAGCCACAAATTTCCTTCAACCCAGCGTTCCCCCAAGTCTCCAGATAAAAATGGTACCTCACTTGTGGGGGTAGGCCTAGCGCCGGTGACAGGAAAAGACCCAAACACAATGTGGACACATCACATTTTCACAAAGAAAACAGAGCTGTTTTTTGCAAAGTGCCTAGCTGTGGATTTCGGCCTCTAGCTCAGCCGGCACCTAGGGAAATCTTGCACACCTGTGCAGTTTTGAAAACTAGACACCTAGGGGAATCCAAGATGTAGTGACTTGTGGGGCTCCAACCAGGTTTTGTTACCCAGAATCCTTTGCAAACCTCAGAATTTGGCCAAAAACACACTTTTTCATTTCATTTCGGTGACAGCAAGTTCTGGAATCTGAGAGAAGGCACAAATTCCCTTCAACCCAGCATTCCCCCAAGTCTCCCGATAAAAATGGTACCTCACTTTTGTGGGTAGGCCTAGCGCCCGTGAAAGGAAATGCGCCAAATCATAACGTGGACACATCTCATTTTTCGACAGAAAGCAGAGGTGTTTTTTACAAAGTGGTTACCTCTGGATTTTGGCCTTTAGCTCAGCCGGCACCTGGGGAAACCTAGCAAACTAGCGCATTTTTTAAAACTAGACACCTGGAGGAATCAAAGATGGGGTGACTTGTAGAGATCTGACTAGGTTCTGTTAACCAGAATCCTTTGCAAACCTCCACATTTGGCCCAAAAAACATGTTTTCTTCTCATTTCGGTGACAGAAAGAACTGGAATCTGATAGGAGCCACAAATTTCCTTCCACCCAGCGTTCCCCCAAGTCTGCGGATAAAAATGGTACCTCACTTGTGGGGGTAGACCTAGCGTCGGTGACAGAAAAAGACCCAAAAAACAATGTGGACACATCACATTTTCACAAAGAAAACAGAGCTGTTTTTTGCAAAGTGCCTAGCTGTGGATTTTGGCCTCTAGCTCAGCCGGCACCTAGGGAAATCTAGCAAACCTGCTCAGTTTTGAAAACTAGAAACCTAGGGGAATCCAAGATGGTGTGCCTTGTGTGGCTCTGACCAGGTTCTGTTACCCAGAATCCTTTGCAAACCTCAGAATTTGGCCCAAAAAACACTTTTTCCTCTCATTTCGGTGACAGCAAGTTCTGGAATCTGAGAGAAGCCACAAATTTCCTTCCACCCAGCATTCCCCAAGTCTCCCGATAAAAATGGTACCTCACTTGTCTGGGTAGGCCTAGCGCCCGTGAAAGGAAATGCGCCAAATCATAACGTGGACACATCACATTTTTCGACAGAAAGCAGAGGTGTTTATTACAGAGTGCCTACCTCTGGATTTTGGCCTCCAGCTCAGCCGGCACCTGGGGAAACCTCGCAAACCAGCGCATTTTTTTAAACTAGACACCTAGGGGAATCCAAGATGGGGTGACTTGTGGGGCTCTGACCAGGTTCTGTTACCCAGAATCCTTTGCAAACCTCAACATTTGGCCCAAAAAACATGTTGTCTTCTCATTTCGGTGACAGAAAGTTCTGGAAACTGAGAGAGCCACACATTTCCTTCCACCCAGCGTTCCCCCAAAGCTCCGGATAAAAATGGTACCTCACTTGTGGGGTTAGACCTAGCGCCCGTGACAGGAAAAGCCCCAAAACACAATGTGGACACATCACATTTTCACAAAGAAAAAGGAGCTGTTTTTTGCAAAGTGCCTAGCTGTGGATTTAGGCCTCTAGCTCAGCAGGCATATGGGGAAACCTAGCAAACCAGTGTATTTTTGACAACTAGACACCTAGGGGAATCCAAGATGGGGTGGCTTGTGGGGCTCTGACCAGGTTCTGTTACACAGAATCCTTTGCAAACCTCAAAATTTGGCCAAAAAAACACTTTTCCTTCTCATTTCGGTGACAGAAAGTTCTGGAATCTGAGAGGAGCCACAAATTTCCTTCCACCCAGCGTTCCCCCAAGTCTCCAGATACAAATGGTACCTCACCTGTGGGGGTAGGCCTAGCGCCGGCAACAGGAGAAGCCCCAAAACACAATGTGGACACATCACATTTTCACAAAGAAAACAGAGCTGTTTCTTGCAAAGTGCCTAGCTGTGGATTTTGGCATCTAGCTCAGCCGGCACCTGGGGAAACCCAGCAAACCAGCGCATTTTATTAAAATTAGATACCTAGGGGAATCCAAGATGGGTTGACTTGTGGGGCTCTGACCAGGTTCTGTTACCCAGAATACTTTGCAAACCTCAAGATTTGGCCAAAAAAAACAGTTTGTCCTCTCATTTCTGTGACAGAAAGTTCTGGAATCTGAGAGGAGGCACAAATTTCCTTCCACCCAGCGTTCCCCCAAGTCTCCGGATGAAAAGAGTACCTCACTTGTGGGGGTAGGCCTAGCGCCGGGGACAGGAAAAGCCCCAAAACTCAATGTGGACACATCACATTTTAACAAAGAAAACAGAGCTGTTTTTTGCAAAGTGCCTAGCTGTTGATTTAGGCCTCTAGCTCAGCCAGCATCTGGGGAAACCTAGCAAACCAGTGCATCTTTGACAACTAGACACCTAGGGGAATCCAAGATGGGGTGGCTTGTGGGGCTCTGACCTGGTTCTGTTACCCACAATCCTTTGCAAACCTCAAAATGTGGCCAAAAAAACATTTTTTCCTCTCATTTCGGTGACAGAAAGTTCTGGAATCTGAGAGGATCCACAAATTTCCTTCCACCCAACGTTCCCCCAAGTCTCCGGATAAAAATGGTACCTCACTTGTGGGGGTAGGCCTAGCGCGGGTGACAGAAAAAGACCCAAAAAACAATGTGGACACATCACATTTTCACAAAGAAAACAGAGCTGTTTTTTGCAAAGTGCCTAGCTGTGGATTTTGGCCTCTAGCTCAGCCGGCACCTAGGGAAATCTAGCAAACCTGCTCAGTTTTGAGAACTAGACACGTAGGGGAATCCAAGTTGGGGTGACTTGTGTGGCTCTGACCAGGTTCTGTTACCCAGAATCCTTTGCAAACCTCAGAATTTGGCCCAAAAAACACTTTTTCCTCTCATTTCGGTGACAGCAAGTTCTGGAATCTGAGAGAAGGCACAAATTTCCTTCCACCCAGCATTCCCCAAGTCTCCCGATAAAAATAGTACCTCACTTGTATGGGTAGGCCTAGCGCCCGTGAAAGGATATGCGCCAAATAATAACGTGGACACATCACATTTTTCGACAGAAAGCAGAGGTGTTTTTTACAAAGTGCCTACCTCTGGATTTTGGCCTCCAGCTCAGCCGGCACCTGGGGAAACCTCGCAAACCAGCACATTTTTTAAAACTAGACAACTAGGGGAATCCAAGATGGGGTGACTTGTGGGGCTCTGACCAAGTTCTGTTACCCAGAATCCTTTGCAAACCTCAACATTTGGCCCAAAAAACATGCTTTCTTCTCATTTCGGTGACAGAAAGTTCTGGAAACTTAGAGAGCCACAAATTCCCTTCCACCCAGCGTTCCCCCAAAGCTCCGGATAAAAATGGTACCTCACTTGTGGGGTTAGACCTAGCGCCCGTGACAGGAAAAGCCCCAAAACACAATGTGGACACATCACATTTTCACAAAGAAAACAGAGCTGTTTTTTGCAAAGTGCCTAGTTGTGGATTTAGGCCTCTAGCTCAGCCGGCTTCTGGGGAAACCTAGCAAACCATTGCATCTTTGAAAACTAGACACCTAGGGGAATCCAAGATGGGGTGGCTTGTGGGGCTCTGACCAGGTCTGGTACTCAGAATCCTTTGCAAACCTCAAAATGTGGCCAAAAAAACACTTTTTCTTCTCATTTCGGTGACAGAAAGTTCTGGAATCTGAGAGGAGCCACAAATTTCCTTCCACCCAGCGTTCCCCCAAATCTCCAGATACAAATGGTACCTCACCTGTGGGGGTAGGCCTAGCGCCTGCAACAGGAGAAGCCCCAAAACACAATGTGGACACAGCACATTTTCACAAAGAAAACAGAGCTGTTTTTTGCAAAGTGCCTAGCTGTGGATTTTGGCCTCTAGCTCAGCCGGCACCTGGAGAAACCTAGCAAACCAGTGCATCTTTGAAAACTAGACACCTAGGGGAATCCAAGATGGGGTGGTTTGTGGGGCTCTGACCAGGTTCTGTTACCCAGAATCCTTTGCAAACCTCAAAATTTGGCCAAAAAAACACTTTTTCTTCTCATTTCGGTGACAGAAAGTTCTGGAATCTGAGAGGAGCCACAAATTTCCTTCCACCCAGTGTTCCCCCAAGTCTCCGGATGAAAATGGTACCTCACTTGTGGGGGTAGTCCTAGCGCCGGTGACAGGAAAAGACCCAAAACACAGTATGGACACATCACATTTTCACAAAGAAAACAGAGCTGTTTTTTGCAAAGTGCCTAGCTGTGGATTTTGGCCTCTAGCTCAGCCGGCACCTAGGGAAATCTAGCAAAACTGCTCAGTTTTGAGAACTAGAAACCTAGGGGAATCCAAGATGTTGTGCCTTGTGTGGCTCTGACCAGGTTCTGTTACCCAGAATCCTTTGCAAACCTCAGAATTTGGCCCAAAAAACACTTTTTCCTCTCATTTCGGTGACAGCAAGTTCTGGAATCTGAGAGAAGCCACAAATTTCCTTCCACCCAGCATTCCCCAAGTCTCCCGATAAAAATGGTACCTCACTTGTGTGGGTAGGCCTAGCGCCCGTGAAAGGAATTGCGCCAAATCATAACGTGGACACATCACATTTTTCGACAGAAAGCAGAGGTGTTTATTACAGAGTGCCTACCTCTGGATTTTGGCCTCCAGCTCAGCCGGCACCTGGGGAAACCTCGCAAACCAGTGCATTTTTTAAAACTAGACACCTAGGGGAATCCAAGATGGGGTGACTTGTGGGGCTCTGACCAGGTTCTGTTACCCAGAATCCTTTGCAAACCTCAACATTTGGCCCAAAAAACATGTTTTCTTCTCATTTCGGTGACAGAAAGTTCTGGAAACTGAGAGAGCCACACATTTCCTTCCACCCAGCGTTCCCCCAAAGCTCCGGATAAAAATGGTACCTCACTTGTGGGGTTAGACCTAGCGCCCGTGACAGGAAAAGCCCCAAAACACAATGTGGACACATCACATTTTCACAAAGAAAAAGGAGCTGTTTTTTGCAAAGTGCCTAGCTGTGGATTTAGGCCTCTAGCTCAGCAGGCATATGGGGAAACCTAGCAAACCAGTGTATTTTTGACAACTAGACACCTAGGGGAATCCAAGATGGGGTGGCTTGTGGGGCTCTGACCAGGTTCTGTTACACAGAATCCTTTGCAAACCTCAAAATTTGGCCAAAAAAACACTTTTTCTTCTCATTTCGGCGACAGAAAGTTCTGGAATCTGAGAGGAGCCACAAATTTCCTTCCACCCAACGTTCCCCCAAGTCTCCAGATACAAATGGTACCTCACCTGTGGGGGTAGGCCTAGCACCTGCAACAGGAGAAACCCCAAAACACAATGTGGACACATCACATTTTCACAAAGAAAACAGAGCTGTTTCTTGCAAAGTGCCTAGCTGTGGATTTTGGCATCTAGCTCAGCCGGCACCTGGGGAAACCCAGCAAACCAGCGCATTTTATTAAAATTAGATACCTAGGGGAATCCAAGATGGGTTGACTTGTGGGGCTCTGACCAGGTTCTGTTACCCAGAATACTTTGCAAACCTCAAGATTTGGCCAAAAAAACAGTTTGTCCTCTCATTTCTGTGACAGAAAGTTCTGGAATCTGAGAGGAGGCACAAATTTCCTTCCACCCAGCGTTCCCCCAAGTCTCCGGATGAAAAGAGTACCTCACTTGTGGGGGTAGGCCTAGCGCCGGGGACAGGAAAAGCCCCAAAACTCAATGTGGACACATCACATTTTAACAAAGAAAACAGAGCTGTTTTTTGCAAAGTGCCTAGCTGTTGATTTAGGCCTCTAGCTCAGCCAGCATCTGGGGAAACCTAGCAAACCAGTGCATCTTTGACAACTAGACACCTAGGGGAATCCAAGATGGGGTGGCTTGTGGGGCTCTGACCAGGTTCTGTTACCCAGAATCCTTTGCAAACCTCAAAATGTGGCCAAAAAAACATTTTTTCCTCTCATTTCGGTGACAGAAAGTTCTGGAATCTGAGAGGATCCACAAATTTCCTTCCACCCAACGTTCCCCCAAGTCTCCGGATAAAAATGGTACCTCACTTGTGGGGGTAGGCCTAGCACGGGTGACAGGAAAAGACCCAAAACACAATGTGGACACATCACATTTTCACAAAGAAAACAGAGCTGTTTTTTGCAAAGTGCCTAGCTGTGGATTTTGGCATCTAGCTCAGCCGGAACCTGGGGAAACCTAGCAAACCAGAACATTTTATGAAAACTAGATACCTAGGGGAATCCAAGATGGGGTGACTTGTGGGGCTCTGACCAGGTTCTGTTACCCAAAATCCTTTGCAAACCTCAAAATTTTGCAAAAAAAACACTTTTTCCTCTCATATCGGTGACAGAAAGTTCTGGAATCTGAGAGGAGCCACAAATTTCCTTCAACCCAGCGTTCCCCCAAGTCTCCAGATAAAAATGGTACCTCACTTGTGGGGGTAGGCCTAGCGCCGGTGACAGGAAAAGACCCAAACACAATGTGGACACATCACATTTTCACAAAGAAAACAGAGCTGTTTTTTGCAAAGTGCCTAGCTGTGGATTTCGGCCTCTAGCTCAGCCGGCACCTAGGGAAATCTTGCACACCTGTGCAGTTTTGAAAACTAGACACCTAGGGGAATCCAAGATGTAGTGACTTGTGGGGCTCCAACCAGGTTTTGTTACCCAGAATCCTTTTCAAACCTCAGAATTTGGCCAAAAACACACTTTTTCATTTCATTTCGGTGACAGCAAGTTCTGGAATCTGAGAGAAGGCACAAATTCCCTTCAACCCAGCATTCCCCCAAGTCTCCCGATAAAAATGGTACCTCACTTTTGTGGGTAGGCCTAGCGCCCGTGAAAGGAAATGCGCCAAATCATAACGTGGACACATCACATTTTTCGACAGAAAGCAGAGGTGTTTTTTCAAAGTGGTTACCTCTGGATTTTGGCCTTTAGCTCAGCCGGCACCTGGGGAAACCTAGCAAACTAGCGCATTTTTTAAAACTAGACACCTGGAGGAATCAAAGATGGGGTGACTTGTAGAGATCTGACTAGGTTCTGTTAACCAGAATCCTTTGCAAACCTCCACATTTGGCCCAAAAAACATGTTTTCTTCTCATTTCGGTGACAGAAAGAACTGGAATCTGAGAGGAGCCACAAATTTCCTTCTACCCAGCGTTCCCCCAAGTCTGCGGATAAAAATGGTACCTCACTTGTGGGGGTAGTCCTAGCGTCGGTGACAGAAAAAGACCCAAAAAACAATGTGGACACATCACATTTTCACAAAGAAAACAGAGCTGTTTTTTGCAAAGTGCCTAGCTGTGGATTTTGGCCTCTAGCTCAGCCGGCACCTAGGGAAATCTAGCAAACCTGCTCAGTTTTGAAAACTAGAAACCTAGGGGAATCCAAGATGGTGTGCCTTGTGTGGCTCTGACCAGGTTATGTTACCCAGAATCCTTTGCAAACCTCAGAATTTGGCCCAAAAAACACTTTTTCCTCTCATTTCGGTGACAGCAAGTTCTGGAATCTGAGAGAAGCCACAAATTTCCTTCCACCCAGCATTCCCCAAGTCTCCCGATAAAAATGGTACCTCACTTGTCTGGGTAGGCCTAGCGCCCGTGAAAGGAAATGCGCCAAATCATAACGTGGACACATCACATTTTTCGACAGAAAGCAGAGGTGTTTATTAAAGAGTGCCTACCTCTGGATTTTGGCCTCCAGCTCAGCCGGCACCTGGGGAAACCTCGCAAACCAGCGCATTTTTTTAAACTAGACACCTAGGGGAATCCAAGATGGGGTGACTTGTGGGGCTCTGACCAGGTTCTGTTACCCAGAATCCTTTGCAAACCTCAACATTTGGCCCAAAAAACATGTTGTCTTCTCATTTCGGTGACAGAAAGTTCTGGAAACTGAGAGAGCCACACATTTCCTTCCACCCAGCGTTCCCCCAAAGCTCCGGATAAAAATGGTACCTCACTTGTGGGGTTAGACCTAGCGCCCGTGACAGGAAAAGCCCCAAAACACAATGTGGACACATCACATTTTCACAAAGAAAAAGGAGCTGTTTTTTGCAAAGTGCCTAGCTGTGGATTTAGGCCTCTAGCTCAGCAGGCATATGGGGAAACCTAGCAAACCAGTGTATTTTTGACAACTAGACACCTAGGGGAATCCAAGATGGGGTGGCTTGTGGGGCTCTGACCAGGTTCTGTTACACAGAATCCTTTGCAAACCTCAAAATTTGGCCAAAAAAACACTTTTCCTTCTCATTTCGGTGACAGAAAGTTCTGGAATCTGAGAGGAGCCACAAATTTCCTTCCACCCAGCGTTCCCCCAAGTCTCCAGATACAAATGGTACCTCACCTGTGGGGGTAGGCCTAGCGCCGGCAACAGGAGAAGCCCCAAAACACAATGTGGACACATCACATTTTCACAAAGAAAACAGAGCTGTTTCTTGCAAAGTGCCTAGCTGTGGATTTTGGCATCTAGCTCAGCCGGCACCTGGGGAAACCCAGCAAACCAGCGCATTTTATTAAAATTAGATACCTAGGGGAATCCAAGATGGGTTGACTTGTGGGGCTCTGACCAGGTTCTGTTACCCAGAATACTTTGCAAACCTCAAGATTTGGCCAAAAAAACAGTTTGTCCTCTCACTTCTGTGACAGAAAGTTCTGGAATCTGAGAGGAGGCACAAATTTCCTTCTACCCAGCGTTCCCCCAAGTCTCCGGATGAAAAGAGTACCTCACTTGTGGGGGTAGGCCTAGCGCCGGGGACAGGAAAAGCCCCAAAACTCAATGTGGACACATCACATTTTAACAAAGAAAACAGAGCTGTTTTTTGCAAAGTGCCTAGCTGTTGATTTAGGCCTCTAGCTCAGCCAGCATCTGGGGAAACCTAGCAAACCAGTGCATCTTTGACAACTAGACACCTAGGGGAATCCAAGATGGGGTGGCTTGTGGGGCTCTGACCTGGTTCTGTTACCCAGAATCCTTTGCAAACCTCAAAATGTGGCCAAAAAAACAATTTTTCCTCTCATTTCGGTGACAGAAAGTTTTGGAATCTGAGAGGATCCACAAATTTCCTTCCACCCAACGTTCCCCCAAGTCTCCGGATAAAAATGGTACCTCACTTGTGGGGGTAGGCCTAGCGCGGGTGACAGAAAAAGACCCAAAAAACAATGTGGACACATCACATTTTTCGACAGAAAGCAGAGGTGTTTATTAAAGAGTGCCTACCTCTGGATTTTGGCCTCCAGCTCAGCCGGCACCTGGGGAAACCTCGCAAACCAGCGCATTTTTTTAAACTAGACACCTAGGGGAATCCAAGATGGGGTGACTTGTGGGGCTCTGACCAGGTTCTGTTACCCAGAATCCTTTGCAAACCTCAACATTTGGCCCAAAAAACATGTTGTCTTCTCATTTCGGTGACAGAAAGTTCTGGAAACTGAGAGAGCCACACATTTCCTTCCACCCAGCGTTCCCCCAAAGCTCCGGATAAAAATGGTACCTCACTTGTGGGGTTAGACCTAGCGCCCGTGACAGGAAAAGCCCCAAAACACAATGTGGACACATCACATTTTCACAAAGAAAAAGGAGCTGTTTTTTGCAAAGTGCCTAGCTGTGGATTTAGGCCTCTAGCTCAGCAGGCATATGGGGAAACCTAGCAAACCAGTGTATTTTTGACAACTAGACACCTAGGGGAATCCAAGATGGGGTGGCTTGTGGGGCTCTGACCAGGTTCTGTTACACAGAATCCTTTGCAAACCTCAAAATTTGGCCAAAAAAACACTTTTCCTTCTCATTTCGGTGACAGAAAGTTCTGGAATCTGAGAGGAGCCACAAATTTCCTTCCACCCAGCGTTCCCCCAAGTCTCCAGATACAAATGGGACCTCACCTGTGGGGGTAGGCCTAGCGCCGGCAACAGGAGAAGCCCCAAAACACAATGTGGACACATCACATTTTCACAAAGAAAACAGAGCTGTTTCTTGCAAAGTGCCTAGCTGTGGATTTTGGCATCTAGCTCAGCCGGCACCTGGGGAAACCCAGCAAACCAGCGCATTTTATTAAAATTAGATACCTAGGGGAATCCAAGATGGGTTGACTTGTGGGGCTCTGACCAGGTTCTGTTACCCAGAATACTTTGCAAACCTCAAGATTTGGCCAAAAAAACAGTTTGTCCTCTCATTTCTGTGACAGAAAGTTCTGGAATCTGAGAGGAGGCACAAATTTCCTTCCACCCAGCGTTCCCCCAAGTCTCCGGATGAAAAGAGTACCTCACTTGTGGGGGTAGGCCTAGCGCCGGGGACAGGAAAAGCCCCAAAACTCAATGTGGACACATCACATTTTAACAAAGAAAACAGAGCTGTTTTTTGCAAAGTGCCTAGCTGTTGATTTAGGCCTCTAGCTCAGCCAGCATCTGGGGAAACCTAGCAAACCAGTGCATCTTTGACAACTAGACACCTAGGGGAATCCAAGATGGGGTGGCTTGTGGGGCTCTGACCTGGTTCTGTTACCCAGAATCCTTTGCAAACCTCAAAATGTGGCCAAAAAAACAATTTTTCCTCTCATTTCGGTGACAGAAAGTTCTGGAATCTGAGAGGATCCACAAATTTCCTTCCACCCAACGTTCCCCCAAGTCTCCGGATAAAAATGGTACCTCACTTGTGGGGGTAGGCCTAGCGCGGGTGACAGAAAAAGACCCAAAAAACAATGTGGACACATCACATTTTCACAAAGAAAACAGAGCTGTTTTTTGCAAAGTGCCTAGCTGTGGATTTTGGCCTCTAGCTCAGCCGGCACCTAGGGAAATCTAGCAAACCTGCTCAGTTTTGAAAACTAGACACCTAGGGGAATCCAAGATGGGGTGACTTGTGTGGCTCTGACCAGGTTCTGTTACCCAGAATCCTTTGCAAACCTCAGAATTTGGCCCAAAAAACACTTTTTCCTCTCATTTCGGTGACAGCAAGTTCTGGAATCTGAGAGAAGGCACAAATTTCCTTCCACCCAGCATTCCCCAAGTCTCCCGATAAAAATAGTACCTCACTTGTATGGGTAGGCCTAGCGCCCGTGAAAGGATATGCGCCAAATAATAACGTGGACACATCACATTTTTCGACAGAAAGCAGAGGTGTTTTTTACAAAGTGCCTACCTCTGGATTTTGGCCTACAGCCCAGCCGGCTCCTTGGGAAACCTCGCAAACCAGCGCATTTTTTAAAACTAGAGACCTAGGGGAATCCAAGATGGGGTGACTTGTTGGGCTCTGTCCAGGTTCTGTTACCCAGAATCCTTTGCAAACCTCAACATTTGGCCCAAAAAACATGTTTTCTTCTCAATTCGGTGACAGAAAGTTCTGGAAACTGAGAGAGCCACAAATTTCCTTCCACCCAGCGTTCCCCCAAAGCTCCGGATAAAAATTGTACCTCACTTGTGGGGTTAGACCTAGCGCCCGTGACAGGAATAGCCCCAAAACACAATGTGGACACAATACATTTTCACAAAGAAAACAGAGCTGTTTTTTGCAAAGTGCCTAGCTGTGGATCTAGGCCTCTAGCTCAGCCGGCATCTGGGGAAACCTAGCAAACCAGTGCATCTTTGAAAACTAGACACCTAGGAGAATCCAAGATGGGGTGGCTTGTGGGGCTCTGACCATGTTCTGGTACCCAGAATCCTTTGCAAACCTCACAATATGGCCAAAAAAACACTTTTTCTTCTCATTTCGGTGACAGAAAGTTCTGGAATCTGAGAGGAGCCACAAATTTTCTTCCACCCAGGGTTCCCCCAAGTCTCTACATACAAATGGTACCTCACCTGTGGGGGTAGGCCTAGCGCCTGCAACAGGAGAAGCCCCAAAACACAATGTGGACACATCACATTTTCACAAAGAAAACAGAGCTGTTTTTTGCAAAGTGCCTAACTGTGGATTTTGGCCTCTAGCTCAGCCGGCACCTGGGGAAACCTAGCAAACCAGCGCATTTTATGAAAACTGGATAACTAGGGGAATCCAAGATGGGGTGACTTTTGGGGCTCTGACCAGGTTCTGTTACCCAGAATCCTTTGCAAACCTCAAAATGTGGCCAAAAAACACTTTTTCCTCTCATTTCGGTGACAGAAAGTTCTGGAATCTGAGAGGAGCCACAAATTTCCTTCCACCCAGCGTTACCCCAAGTCTCCGGATAAAAATGGTACCTCACTTGTGGGGGTAGGCCTAGCGCCGGTGACAGGAAAAGACCCAAAACACAATGTGGACACATCACATTTTCACAAAGAAAACAGAGCTGTTTTTTGCAAAGTGCCGATCTGTGGATTTCGGCCTCTAGCTCAGCCAGCACCTAGGGAAATCTTGCACACCTGCGCAGTTTTGAAAACTAGACACCTAGGGGAATCCAAGATGGAGTGACTTGTGGGGCTCTGACCAGGTTCTGTTACCCAGAATCCTTTGCAAACCTCAGAATTTAGCCAAAAAAACACTTTTTCATTTCATTTAGTTGACAGCAAGTTCTGGAATCTGAGAGAAGGCACAAATTTCTTCAACCCAGCATTCCCCCAAGTCTCCCGATAAAAATGGTACCTCACTTTTGTGGGTAGGCCTAGCGCCCGTGAAAGGAAATGCGCCAAATCATAACGTGGACACATCACATTTTTCGACAGAAACCAGAGGTGTTTTTTACAAAGTGCCTACCTCTGGATTTTAGCCTCCAGCTTAGCCGGCACCTGGGGAAACCTAGCAAACCAGCGCATTTTTTAAAACTAGACACCTAGAGGAATCCAAGATGGGGTGACTTGTGGGGCTCTGACCAGGTTCTGTTACCCAGAATCCTTTGCAAACCTCAAGATTTGGCCAAAAAAACACTTTTTCTTCTCATTTCGGTGACAGAAAGTTCTGGAATCTGAGAGGAGCCACAAATGTCCTTCTACCCTGCGTTCCCTGAAGTCTACGGATAAAAATGGTACCTCACTTGTGGGGGTTGGCCTAGCGCCGGTGACAGGAAAAGACCCAAAACACAAGGTGGACACATCACATTTTCACAAAGAAAACAGATTTGTTTTTTGCAAAGTGCCTAGCTGTGGATTTTGGCCTCTAGCTCAGCCGGCATCTTGGGAAACCTAGCAAACCAGTGCATCTTTGAAAACTAGACACGTAGGAGAATCCAAGATGGGGTGGCTTGTGGGGCTCTGACCAGGTTCTGATACCCAGGATCCTTTGCAAACCTCAGAATTTGGCCCAAAAAACACTTTTTCCTCTCATTTCGGTGACAGCAAGTTTTGGAATCTGAGAGAAGCCACAAATTTCCTTCCATCCAGCATTCCCCAAGTCTCCCGATAAAAATGGTACCTCACTTGTGTGGGTAGGCCTAGCGCCCGTGAAAGGAAATGCGCCAAATCATAACGTGGACACATCACTTTTTTCGACAGAAAGCAAAGGTGTTTTTTACAAAGTGCCTAGCTCTGGATTTTGGCCTCCAGCTCAGCCGGCACCTGGGGAAACCTTGCAAACCAGAGCATTTTGTGAAACTAGACACTTAGGGGAATCCAAGATGGAGTGACTTGTGGGGCTCTGACCAGGTACTGTTGCCCAGAATCCTTTGCAAACCTCAACATTTGACCCAAAAAACATGTTTTCTTCTCCTTTCGCTGACAGAAAGTTCTGGAAACTGAGAGAGCCACAAATTTCCTTCCACCCAGCGTTCCCCCAAACCTCCGGATAAAAATGGTACCTCACTTGTGGGGGTAGGCCTAGCACCCGCGACAGGAAAAGCCCCAAAACACAATTTCAACACATCACATTTTCACAAAGAAAACTGAGCTGTTTTTTGCAAAGTGCCTAGCTGTGGATTTTGGCCTCTAGCTCAGCCGGCACCCGGAGAAACCTAGCAAACCAGTGCATCTTTGAAAATTAGACACCAGGGGAATCCAAGATGGGGTGGCTTATGGGGCTCTGACCAGGTTCTGTTACCCAGAATCCTTTGCAAATCTCTAAATTTGGCAAAATAAACACTTTTTCTTCTCATTTCGGTGACAGAAAGTTCTGGAATCTGAGAGGAGCCACAAATTTCCTTCCACCCAGCGTTCCCCCAAGTCTCCGGATGAAAATGGTACCTCACTTGTGGGGGTAGGCCTAGCGCCAGTGACAGGAAAAGACCCAAAACACAATGTGGACACATCACATTTTCACAAAGAAAACAGAGCTGTTTTTTGCAAAGTGCCTAGCTGTGGATTTAGGCCTCTAGCTCAGTCGGCATCTGGGGAAAACTAGCAAACCAGTGCATCTTTGAAAACTAGACACCTAGGGGAATCCAAGATGGGGTGGTTTGTGGGGCTCTGACCAGGTTCTGTTACCCAGAATCCTTTGCAAACCTCAAAATTTGGCAAAAAAAAACACTTTTTCTTCTCATTTCGGTGACAGAAAGTTCTGGAATCTGAGAGGAGCCACAAATTTCCTTCCACCCAGCATTCCCTCAAGTCTCCGGACGTAAAGAGTACCTCACTTGTGGGGGTAGGCCTAGCGCCGGTGACAGAAAAAAAAAGACCCAAAACACAATGTGGACACATCACATTTTCACAAAGAAAACAGAGCTGTTTTTTGCAAAGTGCCTAGCTGTGGATTTTGGCCTCTAGCTCAGCCGGCACCTAGCGAAATCTAGCAAACCTGCTCCGTTTTGAAAACTAGACACCTAGGGGAATCCAAGATGGGGTGACTTGTGTGGCTCTGACCAGGTTCTGTTACCCAGAATCCTTTGCAAACCTCAGAATTTGACCCAAAAAACACTTTTTCCTCTCATTTCGGTGACAGCAAGTTCTGGAATCTGAGAGAAGCCACAAATTTCCTTCCACCGAGCATTCCCCAAGTCTCCAGACAAAAATGGTACCTCACTTGTGTGGGTAGGCCTAGCGCCCGTGAAAGGAATTGCGCCAAATCATAACGTGGACACATCACATTTTTCGACAGAAAGCAGAGGTGTTTTTTACAAAGTGCCTACCTCTGGATTTTGGCCTCCAGCTTAGCCGGCACCTGGGGAAACCTAGCAAACCAGCGCATTTTTTAAAACTAGACACCTAGAGGAATCCAAGATGGGGTGACTTGTGGGGCTCTGACCAGGTTCTGTTACCCAGAATCCTTTGCAAACCTCAAGATTTGGCCAAAAAAACAGTTTGTCCTCTCATTTCTGTGACAGAAAGTTCTGGAATCTGAGAGGAGCCACAAATGTCCTTCCACCCTGCGTTCCCTTAAGTCTACGGATAAAAATGGTACCTCACTTGTGTAGGTAGGCCTAGCGCCCGTGAAAGGAATTGCGCCAAATCATAACGTGGACACATCACATTTTTCGACAGAAAGCAGAGGTGTTTTTTACAAAGTGCCTACCTCTGGATTTTGGCCTCCAGCTCAGCCGGCACCTGGGGAAACCTCGCAAACCAGCGCATTTATTAAAACTAGACACATAGGGGAATCCAAGATGGGGTGACTTGTGGGGCTCTGACCAGGTTCTGTTACCCAGAATCCTTTGCAAACCTCAACATTTGGCCCCAACAACATGTTTTCTTCTCATTTCGGTGACAGAAAGTTCTGGAAACTGAGAGAGCCCCAAATTTCCTTCCACCCAGTGTTCCCCCAAGTCTCCAGATACAAATGGTACCTCACCTGTGGGGGTAGGCCTAGCGCCTGCAACAGGAGAAGCCCCAAAACACAATGTGGACACATCACATTTTCACAAAGAAAACAGAGCTGTTTTTTGCAAAGTGCGTAGCTGTGGATTTTGGCCTCTAGCTCAGCCGGCACCTGGGGAAACCTAGCAAACCAGCGCATTTTATGAAAACTAGATACCGAGGGGAATCCAAGATGGGGGTGACTTTTGGGGTTCTGACCAGGTTCTGTTACCCGGAATCCTTTGCAAACCTCAAAATGTGGCCAAAAAAAAACTTTTTCCTCTCATTTCGGTGACAGAAAGTTCTGGAATCTGAGAGGAGCCACAAATTTCCTTCCACCCAGTGTTCCCCCAAGTCTCCGGATAAAAATGGTACCTCACTTGTGGGGGTAGGCCTAGCGCCGGTGACAGGAAAAGACCCAAAACACATTGTGGACACATCACATTTTCACAAAGAAAACAGAGCTGTTTTTTGCAAAGTGCCTAGCTGTGGATTTCGGCCTCTAGCTCAGCCGGCACATAGGGAAATCTTGCACACCTGCGCAGTTTTGAAAACTAGACACCTAGGGGAATCCAAGATGGAGTGACTTGTGGGGCTCTGACCAGGTTCTGTTACCCAGAATCCTTTGCAAACCTCAGAATTTGGCCAAAAAAACACTTTTTCATTTCATTTCGTTGACAGCAAGTTCTGGAATCTGAGAGAAGGCACATATTTCTTCAACCAAGCATTTCCCCACGTCTCCCGATAAAAATGGTACCTCACTTTGGTGGGTAGGCGTAGCGCCCGTGAAAGGAAATGCGCCAAATCATAACGTGGACACATCACATTTTTTGACAGAAAGCAGTGTTGGTTTTTACAAAGTGCCTACCTCTGGATTTTGGCCTCTAGCTCAGCCGGCACCTGGGGAAACCTAGCAAACCAGTGCATCTTTGAAAATTAGACACTTAGGGGAATCCAAGATGGGGTGGCTTAACGGGCTCTGACCAGGTTCTGTTACCCAGAATCATTTGCAAACCTCAAAATTTGGCCATAAAAACACTTTTTCTTCTCATTTCGGTGACAGAAAGTTCTGGAATCTGGGAGGAGCCACAAATTTCCTTCCAACCAGCGTTCCCCCAAACCTCCCAATAAAAATGGTACCTCACTTGTGGGGGTAGGCCTAGCGCCCGCGACAGGAAAAGCCCCAAAACACAATGTGGACGCATCACATTTTCACAAAGAAAACAGAGCTGTTTTTTGCAAAGTGCCTAGCTGTGGATTTTGGCCTCTAGCTCAGCCGGCACCTGGGGAAACCTAGCAAACCAGTGCATCTTTGAAAACTAGACACCTGGGGAATACAAGATGGGGTGACTTGTGTGGCTCTGACAGGGTTCTGTTACCCAGAATCCTTTGCAAACCTCAGAATTTGGCCCAAAAAACACTTTTTCCTCTCATTTCGGTGACAGCAAGTTCTGGAATCTGAGAGAAGCCACAAATTTCCTTACACCCAGCATTCCCCAAGTCTCCCGATAAAAATGGTACCTCACTTGTGTGGGTAGGCCTAGCGCCCGTGAAAGGAAATGCGCCAAATCATAACGTGGACACATCACATTTTTCGACAGAAAGCAGAGGTGTTTTTTACAAAGTGCCTACCTTTGGATTTTGGCCTCGAGCTCAGCCGGCACCTGGGGAAACCTCGCAAACCAGCGCATTTTTTAAAACTAGACACCTAGGGGAATCCAAGATGGGGTGGCTTGTGGGGCTCTGACAGGTTCTGCTACCCAGAATCCAATGCAAACCTCAACATTTCGCCCAAAAAACATGTTTTCTTCTAATTTCGGTGACAGAAAGTTCTGGAAACTGAGAGGAGCCACAAATGTCCTTCTACCCTGCGTTCCCTTAAGTCTACGGATAAAAATGGTACCTCACTTGTAGGGGTTGGCCTAGCGCCGGTGACAGGAAAAGACCCAAAACATAAGGTGGACACATCACATTTTCACAAAGAAAACAGATTTGTTTTTTGCAAAGTGCCTAGCTGTGGATTTTGGCCTCTAGCTCAGCCGGCATCTTGGGAAACCTAGCAAACCAGTGCATCTTTGAAAACTAGACACCTAGGAGAATCCAAGATGGGGTGGCTTGTGGGGCTCTGACCAGGTTCTGATACCCAGGATCCTTTGCAAACCTCAGAATTTGGCCCAAAAAACACTTTTTCCTCTCATTTCGGTGACAGCAAGTTTTGGAATCTGAGAGAAGCCACAAATTTCCTTCCATCCAGCATTCCCCAAGTCTCCCGATAAAAATGGTACCTCACTTGTGTGGGTAGGCCTAGCGCCCGTGAAAGGAAATGCGCCAAATCATAACGTGGACACATCACTTTTTTCGACAGAAAGCAGAGGTGTTTATTACAGAGTGCCTACCTCTGGATTTTGGCCTCCAGCTCAGCCGGCACCTGGGGAAACCTCGCAAACCAGCGCATTTTTTTAAACTAGACACCTAGGGGAATCCAAGATGGGGTGACTTGTGGGGCTCTGACCAGGTTCTGTTACCCAGAATCCTTTGCAAACCTCAACATTTGGCCCAAAAAACATGTTGTCTTCTCATTTCGGTGACAGAAAGTTCTGGAAACTGAGAGAGCCACACATTTCCTTCCACCCAGCGTTCCCCCAAAGCTCCGGATAAAAATGGTACCTCACTTGTGGGGTTAGACCTAGCGCCCGTGACAGGAAAAGCCCCAAAACACAATGTGGACACATCACATTTTCACAAAGAAAAAGGAGCTGTTTTTTGCAAAGTGCCTAGCTGTGGATTTAGGCCTCTAGCTCAGCAGGCATATGGGGAAACCTAGCAAACCAGTGTATTTTTGACAACTAGACACCTAGGGGAATCCAAGATGGGGTGGCTTGTGGGGCTCTGACCAGGTTCTGTTACACAGAATCCTTTGCAAACCTCAAAATTTGGCCAAAAAAACACTTTTCCTTCTCATTTCGGTGACAGAAAGTTCTGGAATCTGAGAGGAGCCACAAATTTCCTTCCACCCAGCGTTCCCCCAAGTCTCCAGATACAAATGGTACCTCACCTGTGGGGGTAGGCCTAGCGCCGGCAACAGGAGAAGCCCCAAAACACAATGTGGACACATCACATTTTCACAAAGAAAACAGAGCTGTTTCTTGCAAAGTGCCTAGCTGTGGATTTTGGCATCTAGCTCAGCCGGCACCTGGGGAAACCCAGCGAACCAGCGCATTTTATTAAAATTAGATACCTAGGGGAATCCAAGATGGGTTGACTTGTGGGGCTCTGACCAGGTTCTGTTACCCAGAATACTTTGCAAACCTCAAGATTTGGCCAAAAAAACAGTTTGTCCTCTCATTTCTGTGACAGAAAGTTCTGGAATCTGAGAGGAGGCACAAATTTCCTTCCACCCAGCGTTCCCCCAAGTCTCCGGATGAAAAGAGTACCTCACTTGTGGGGGTAGGCCTAGCGCCGGGGACAGGAAAAGCCCCAAAACTCAATGTGGACACATCACATTTTAACAAAGAAAACAGAGCTGTTTTTTGCAAAGTGCCTAGCTGTTGATTTAGGCCTCTAGCTCAGCCAGCATCTGGGGAAACCTAGCAAACCAGTGCATCTTTGACAACTAGACACCTAGGGGAATCCAAGATGGGGTGGCTTGTGGGGCTCTGACCTGGTTCTGTTACCCAGAATCCTTTGCAAACCTCAAAATGTGGCCAAAAAAACATTTTTTCCTCTCATTTCGGTGACAGAAAGTTCTGGAATCTGAGAGGATCCACAAATTTCCTTCCACCCAACGTTCCCCCAAGTCTCCGGATAAAAATGGTACCTCACTTGTGGGGGTAGGCCTAGCGCGGGTGACAGAAAAAGACCCAAAAAACAATGTGGACACATCACATTTTCACAAAGAAAACAGAGCTGTTTTTTGCAAAGTGCCTAGCTGTGGATTTTGGCCTCTAGCTCAGCCGGCACCTAGGGAAATCTAGCAAACCTGCTCAGTTTTGAAAACTAGACACCTAGGGGAATCCAAGATGGGGTGACTTGTGTGGCTCTGACCAGGTTCTGTTACCCAGAATCATTTGCAAACCTCAGAATTTGGCCCAAAAAACACTTTTTCCTCTCATTTCGGTGACAGCAAGTTCTGGAATCTGAGAGAAGGCACAAATGTCCTTCCACCCAGCGTTCCCCCAAACCTCCGGATAAAAATGGTACCTCACTTGTGGGGGTAGGCCTAGCACCCGCGACAGGAAAAGCCCCAAAACACAATTTCAACACATCACATTTTCACAAAGAAAACTGAGCTGTTTTTTGCAAAGTGACTAGCTGTGGATTTTGGCCTCTAGCTCAGCCGGCACCCGGAGAAACCTAGCAAACCAGTGCATCTTTGAAAATTAGACACCAGGGGAATCCAAGATGGGGTGGCTTATGGGGCTCTGACCAGGTTCTGTTACCCAGAATCCTTTGCAAACCTCTAAATTTGGCAAAATAAACACTTTTTCTTCTCATTTTGGTGACAGAAAGTTCTGGAATCTGAGAGGAGCCACAAATTTCCTTCCACCCAGCGTTCCCCCAAGTCTCCGGATGAAAATGTTACCTCACTTGTGGGGGTAGGCCTAGCGCCAGTGACAGGAAAAGACCCAAAACACAATGTGGACACATCACATTTTCACAAAGAAAACAGAGCTGTTTTTTGCAAAGTGCCTAGCTGTGGATTTAGGCCTCTAGCTCAGTCGGCATCTGGGGAAAACTAGCAAACCAGTCCATCTTTGAAAACTAGACACCTAGGGGAATCCAAGATGGGGTGGTTTGTGAGGCTCTGACCAGGTTCTGTTACCCAGAATCCTTTGCAAACCTCAAAATTTGGCAAAAAAAAACACTTTTTCTTCTCATTTCGGTGACAGAAAGTTCTGGAATCTGAGAGGAGCCACAAATTTCCTTCCACCCAGCATTCCCTCAAGTCTCCGGACGTAAAGAGTACCTCACTTGTGGGGGTAGGCCTAGCGCCGGTGACAGAAAAAAAAAGACCCAAAACACAATGTGGACACATCACATTTTCACAAAGAAAACAGAGCTGTTTTTTGCAAAGTGCCTAGCTGTGGATTTTGGCCTCTAGCTCAGCCGGCACCTACGGAAATCTAGCAAACCTGCTCCGTTTTGAAAACTAGACACCTAGGGGAATCCAAGATGGGGTGACTTGTGTGGCTCTGACCAGGTTCTGTTACCCAGAATCCTTTGCAAACCTCAGAATTTGACCCAAAAAACACTTTTTCCTCTCATTTCGGTGACAGCAAGTTCTGGAATCTGAGAGAAGCCACAAATTTCCTTCCACCGAGCATTCCCCAAGTCTCCAGACAAAAATGGTACCTCACTTGTGAGGGTAGGCCTAGCGCCCGTGAAAGGAATTGCGCCAAATCATAACGTGGACACATCACATTTTTCGACAGAAAGCAGAGGCGTTTTTTACAAAGTGCCTACCTCTGGATTTTGGCCTCCAGCTTAGCCGGCACCTGGGGAAACCTAGCAAACCAGCGCATTTTTTAAAACTAGACACCTAGAGGAATCCAAGATGGGGTGACTTGTGGGGCTCTGACCAGGTTCTGTTACCAAGAATCCTTTGCAAACCTCAAGATTTGGCCAAAAAAACACTTTGTCCTCTCATTTCTGTGACAGAAAGTTCTGGAATCTGAGAGGAGCCACAAATGTCCTTCCACCCTGCGTTCCCTTAAGTCTACGGATAAAAATGGTACCTCACTTGTGTGGGTAGGCCTAGCGCCCGTGAAAGGAATTGCGCCAAATCATAACGTGGACACATCACATTTTTCGACAGAAAGCAGAGGTGTTTTTTACAAAGTGCCTACCTCTGGATTTTGGCCTCCAGCTCAGCCGGCACCTGGGGAAACCTCGCAAACCAGCGCATTTATTAAAACTAGACACATAGGGGAATCCAAGATGGGGTGACTTGTGGGGCTCTGACCAGGTTCTGTTACCCAGAATCCTTTGCAAACCTCAACATTTGGCCCCAACAACATGTTTTCTTCTCATTTCGGTGACAGAAAGTTCTGGAAACTGAGAGAGCCCCAAATTTCCTTCCACCCAGCGTTCCCCAAAGTCTCCAGATACAAATGGTACCTCACCTGTGGGGGTAGGCCTAGCGCCTGCAACAGGAGAAGCCCCAAAACACAATATGGACACATCACATTTTCACAAAGAAAACAGAGCTGTTTTTTGCAAAGTGCGTAGCTGTGGATTTTGGCCTCTAGCTCAGCCGGCACCTGGGGAAACCTAGCAAACCAGCGCATTTTATGAAAACTAGATACCGAGGGGAATCCAAGATGGGGGTGACTTTTGGGGTTCTGACCAGGTTCTGTTACCCAGAATCCTTTGCAAACCTCAAAATGTGGCAAAAAAAACACTTTTTCCTCTCATTTCGGTGACAGAAAGTTCTGGAATCTGAGAGGAGCCACAAATTTCCTTCCACCCAGCGTTCCCCCAAGTCTCCGGATAAAAATGGTACCTCACTTGTGGGGGTAGGCCTAGCGCCGGTGACAGGAAAAGACCCAAAACACATTGTGGACACATCACATTTTCACAAAGAAAACAGAGCTGTTTTTTGCAAAGTGCCTAGCTGTGGATTTCGGCCTCTAGCTCAGCCGGCACATAGGGAAATCTTGCACACCTGCGCAGTTTTGAAAACTAGACACCTAGGGGAATCCAAGATGGAGTGACTTGTGGGGCTCTGACCAGGTTCTGTTACCCAGAATCCTTTGCAAACCTCAGAATTTGGCCAAAAAAACACTTTTTCATTTCATTTCGTTGACAGCAAGTTCTGGAATCTGAGAGAAGGCACATATTTCTTCAACCAAGCATTTCCCCAAGTCTCCCGATAAAAATGGTACCTCACTTTGGTGGGTAGGCGTAGCGCCCGTGAAAGGAAATGCGCCAAATCATAACGTGGACACATCACATTTTTTGACAGAAAGCAGTGTTGGTTTTTACAAAGTGCCTACCTCTGGATTTTGGCCTCTAGCTCAGCCGGCACCTGGGGAAACCTAGCAAACCAGTGCATCTTTGAAAATTAGACACTTAGGGGAATCCAAGATGGGGTGGCTTATGGGGCTCTGACCAGGTTCTGTTACCCAGAATCATTTGCAAACCTCAAAATTTGGCCATAAAAACACTTTTTCTTCTCATTTCGGTGACAGAAAGTTCTGGAATCTGGGAGGAGCCACAAATTTCCTTCCAACCAGCGTTCCCCCAAACCTCCCGATAAAAATGGTACCTCACTTGTGGGGGTAGGCCTAGCGCCCGCGACAGGAAAAGCCCCAAAACACAATGTGGACGCATCACATTTTCACAAAGAAAACAGAGCTGTTTTTTGCAAAGTGCCTAGCTGTGGATTTTGGCCTCTAGCTCAGCCGGCAACTGGGGAAACCTAGCAAACCAGTGCATCTTTGAAAACTAGACACCTGGGGAATACAAGATGGGGTGACTTGTGTGGCTCTGACAGGGTTCTGTTACCCAGAATCCTTTGCAAACCTCAGAATTTGGCCCAAAAAACACTTTTTCCTCTCATTTCGGTGACAGCAAGTTCTGGAATCTGAGAGAAGCCACAAATTTCCTTACACCCAGCATTCCCCAAGTCTCCCGATAAAAATGGTACCTCACTTGTGTGGGTAGGCCTAGCGCCCGTGAAAGGAAATGCGCCAAATCATAACGTGGACACATCACATTTTTCGACAGAAAGCAGAGGTGTTTTTTACAAAGTGCCTAGCTCTGGATTTTGGCCTCGAGCTCAGCCGGCACCTGGGGAAATCTCGCAAACCAGCGCATTTTTTAAAACTAGACACCTAGGGGAATCCAAGATGGGGTGGCTTGTGGGGCTCTGACCAGGTTCTGCTACCCAGAATCCAAAGCAAACCTCAACATTTCGCCCAAAAAACATGTTTTCTTCTAATTTCGGTGACAGAAAGTTCTGGAAACTGAGAGGAGCCACAAATGTCCTTCTACCCTGCGTTCCCTTAAGTCTACGGATAAAAATGGTACCTCACTTGTAGGGGTTGGCCTAGCGCCGGTGACAGGAAAAGACCCAAAACATAAGGTGGACACATCACATTTTCACAAAGAAAACAGATTTGTTTTTTGCAAAGTGCCTAGCTGTGGATTTTGGCCTCTAGCTCAGCCGGCATCTTGGGAAACCTAGCAAACCAGTGCATCTTTGAAAACTAGACACCTAGGAGAATCCAAGATGGGGTGGCTTGTGGGGCTCTGATCTGGTTCTGATACCCAGGATCCTTTGCAAACCTCAGAATTTGGCCCAAAAAACACTTTTTCCTCTCATTTCGGTGACAGCAAGTTTTGGAATCTGAGAGAAGCCACAAATTTCCTTCCATCCAGCATTCCCCAAGTCTCCCGATAAAAATGGTACCTCACTTGTGTGGGTAGACCTAGCGCCCGTGAAAGGAAATGCGCCAAATCATAACGTGGACACATCACTTTTTTCGACAGAAAGGAAAGGTGTTTTTTACAAAGTGCCTAGCTCTGGATTTTGGCCTCCAGCTCAGCCGGCACCTGGGGAAACCTTGCAAATCAGAGCATTTTGTGAAACTAGACACTTAGGGGAATCCAAGATGGAGTGACTTGTGGGGCTCTGACCAGGTACTGTTGCCCAGAATCCTTTGCAAACCTCAACATTTGACCCAAAAAACATGTTTTCTTCTCCTTTCGGTGACAGAAAGTTCTGGAAACTGAGAGAGCCACAAATTTCCTTCCACCCAGCGTTCCCCCAAACCTCCGGATAAAAATGGTACCTCACTTGTGGGGGTAGGCCTAGCACCCGCGACAGGAAAAGACCCAAAACACAATGTGGACACATCACATTTTCACAA
This sequence comes from Pleurodeles waltl, assembly GCF_031143425.1. Classification (NCBI taxonomy): domain Eukaryota; kingdom Metazoa; phylum Chordata; class Amphibia; order Caudata; family Salamandridae; genus Pleurodeles; species Pleurodeles waltl. The sequence continues at coordinate 848,455,248 of NC_090436.1, forward strand.
AGAAAACAGAGCTGTTTTTTGCAAACTGCCTAGCTGTGGATTTAGGCCTCTAGCTCAGCCGGCATCTGGGGAAACCTAGCAATCCAGTGCATCTTTGAAAACTAGTCACCTAGGAGAATCCAAGATGGGGTGGCTTGTGGGGCTCTGACCAGGTTCTGGTTCCAGAATCCTTTGCAAACCTCAAAATTTGGCCAAAAAAACACTTTTTCTTCTCATTTCGGTGACAGAAAGTTCTGGAATCTGAGAGGAGCCACAAATTTCCTTCCACCCAGCGTTCCCCCAAGTCTCCAGATACAAATGGTCCCTCACCTGTGGGGGTAGGCCTAGCACCTGCAACAGGAGAAGCCCTAAAACACAATGTGGACACATCACATTTTCACAAAGAAAACAGAGCTGTTTTTTGCAAAGTGCCTAGCTGTGGATTTTGGCCTCTAGCTCAGCCGGCACCTGGGGAAACCTAGCAAACCAGCGCATTTTATGAAAACTAGATACCTAGGGGAATCCAAGATGGGGTGACTTGTGGGGCTCTGAACAGGTTCTGGTACCCAGAATCCTTTGCAAACCTCACAATATGGCCAAAAAAACACTTTTTCTTCTCATTTCGGTGACAGAAAGTTCTGGAATCTGAGAGGAGCCACAAATTTTCTTCCACCCAGGGTTCCCCCAAGTCTCTACATACAAATGGTACCTCACCTGTGGGGGTAGGCCTAGCGCCTGCAACAGGAGAAGCCCCAAAACACAATGTGGACACATCACATTTTCACAAAGAAAACAGAGCTGTTTTTTGCAAAGTGCCTAACTGTGGATTTTGGCCTCTAGCTCAGCTGGCACCTGGGGAAACCTAGCAAACCAGCACATTTTATGAAAACTGGATAACTAGGGGAATCCAAGATGGGGTGACTTTTGGGGCTCTGACCAGGTTCTGTTACCCAGAATCCTTTGCAAACCTCAAAATGTGGCCAAAAAAACACTTTTTCCTCTCATTTCGGTGACAGAAAGTTCTGGAATCTGAGAGGAGCCACAAATTTCCTTCCACCCAGCGTACCCCCAAGTCTCCGGATAAAAATGGTACCTCACTTGTGGGGGTAGGCCTAGCGCCGGTGACAGGAAAAGATCCAAAACACAATGTGGACACATCACATTTTCACAAAGAAAACAGAGCTGTTTTTTGCAAAGTGCCGAGCTGTGGATTTCGGCCTCTAGCTCAGCCGGCACCTAGGGAAATCTTGCACACCTGCGCAGTTTTGAAAACTAGACACCTAGGGGAATCCAAGATGGAGTGACTTGTGGGGCTCTGACCAGGTTCTGTTACCCAGAATCCTTTGCAAACCTCAGAATTTAGCCAAAAAAACACTTTTTCATTTCATTTCGTTGACAGCAAGTTCTGGAATCTGAGAGAAGGCACAAATTTCTTCAACCCAGCATTCCCCCAAGTCTCCCGATAAAAATGGTACCTCACTTTTGTGGGTAGGCCTAGCGCCCGTGAAAGGAAATGCGCCAAATCATAACGTGGACACATCACATTTTTCGACAGAAACCAGAGGTGTTTTTTACAAAGTGCCTACCTCTGGATTTTAGCCTCCAGCTTAGCCGGCACCTGGGGAAACCTAGCAAACCAGCGCATTTTTTAAAACTAGACACCTAGAGGAATCCAAGATGGGGTGACTTGTGGGGCTCTGACCAGGTTCTGTTACCCAGAATCCTTTGCAAACCTCAAGATTTGGCCAAAAAAACACTTTTTCTTCTCATTTCGGTGACAGAAAGTTCTGGAATCTGAGAGGAGCCACAAATTTCCTTCCACCCAGCGTTCCCCCAAGTCTCCAGATACAAATGGTCCCTCACCTGTGGGGGTAGGCCTAGCACCTGCAACAGGAGAAGCCCTAAAACACAATGTGGACACATCACATTTTCACAAAGAAAACAGAGCTGTTTTTTGCAAAGTGCCTAGCTGTGGATTTTGGCCTCTAGCTCAGCCGGCACCTGGGGAAACCTAGCAAACCAGCGCATTTTATGAAAACTAGATACCTAGGGGAATCCAAGATGGGGTGACTTGTGGGGCTCTGAACAGGTTCTGGTACCCAGAATCCTTTGCAAACCTCACAATATGGCCAAAAAAACACTTTTTCTTCTCATTTCGGTGACAGAAAGTTCTGGAATCTGAGAGGAGCCACAAATTTTCTTCCACCCAGGGTTCCCCCAAGTCTCTACATACAAATGGTACCTCACCTGTGGGGGTAGGCCTAGCGCCTGCAACAGGAGAAGCCCCAAAACACAATGTGGACACATCACATTTTCACAAAGAAAACAGAGCTGTTTTTTGCAAAGTGCCTAACTGTGGATTTTGGCCTCTAGCTCAGCTGGCACCTGGGGAAACCTAGCAAACCAGCACATTTTATGAAAACTGGATAACTAGGGGAATCTAAGATGGGGTGACTTTTGGGGCTCTGACCAGGTTCTGTTACCCAGAATCCTTTGCAAACCTCAAAATGTGGCCAAAAAAACACTTTTTCCTCTCATTTCGGTGACAGAAAGTTCTGGAATCTGAGAGGAGCCACAAATTTCCTTCCACCCAGCGTACCCCCAAGTCTCCGGATAAAAATGGTACCTCACTTGTGGGGGTAGGCCTAGCGCCGGTGACAGGAAAAGATCCAAAACACAATGTGGACACATCACATTTTCACAAAGAAAACAGAGCTGTTTTTTGCAAAGTGCCGAGCTGTGGATTTCGGCCTCTAGCTCAGCCGGCACCTAGGGAAATCTTGCACACCTGCGCAGTTTTGAAAACTAGACACCTAGGGGAATCCAAGATGGAGTGACTTGTGGGGCTCTGACCAGGTTCTGTTACCCAGAATCCTTTGCAAACCTCAGAATTTAGCCAAAAAAACACTTTTTCATTTCATTTCGTTGACAGCAAGTTCTGGAATCTGAGAGAAGGCACAAATTTCTTCAACCCAGCATTCCCCCAAGTCTCCCGATAAAAATGGTACCTCACTTTTGTGGGTAGGCCTAGCGCCCGTGAAAGGAAATGCGCCAAATCATAACGTGGACACATCACATTTTTCGACAGAAACCAGAGGTGTTTTTTACAAAGTGCCTACCTCTGGATTTTAGCCTCCAGCTTAGCCGGCACCTGGGGAAACCTAGCAAACCAGCGCATTTTCTAAAACTAGACACCTAGAGGAATCCAAGATGGGGTGACTTGTGGGGCTCTGACCAGGTTCTGTTACCCAGAATCCTTTGCAAACCTCAAGATTTGGCCAAAAAAACACTTTGTCCTCTCAATTCTGTGACAGAAAGTTCTGGAATCTGAGAGGAGCCACAAATGTCCTTCTACCCTGCGTTCCCTTAAGTCTACGGATAAAAATGGTACCTCACTTGTGGGGGTTGGCCTAGCGCCGGTGACAGGAAAAGACCCAAAACACAAGGTGGACACATCACATTTTCAGAAAGAAAACAGATTTGTTTTTTGCAAAGTGCCTAGCTGTGGATTTTGGCCTCTAGCTCAGCCGGCATCTTGGGAAACCTAGCAAACCAGTGCATCTTTGAAAACTAGACACCTAGGAGAATCCAAGATGGGGTGGCTTGTGGGGCTCTGACCAGGTTCTGATACCCAGGATCCTTTGCAAACCTCAGAATTTGGCCCAAAAAACACTTTTTCCTCTCATTTCGGTGACAGCAAGTTTTGGAATCTGAGAGAAGCCACAAATTTCCTTCCATCCAGCATTCCCCAAGTCTCCCGATAAAAATGGTACCTCACTTGTGTGGGTAGGCCTAGCGCCCGTGAAAGGAAATGCGCCAAATCATAAAGTGGACACATCACATTTTTCGACAGAATGCAGAGGTATTTTTTACAAAACGCCTACCTCTGTATTTTGGCCTCCAGCTCAGCCAGCACCTGGGGAAACCTCGCAAACCAGCGCATTCTTTAAAACTAGACACCTAGGGGAATCCAAGATGGGGTGGTTTGTGGGGCTGTGACCAGGTTTTGCTACCCAGAATCCAATGCAAACCTCAACATTTCGCCCAAAAAACATGTTTTCTTCTCATTTCGGTGAAAGAAAGTTCTGGAAACTGAGAGGAGCCACAAATGTCCTTCTACCCTGCGTTCCCTTAAGTCTACGGATAAAAATGGTACCTCACTTGTGGGGGTTGGCCTAGCGCCGGTGACAGGAAAAGACCCAAAACACAAGGTGGACACATCACATTTTCACAAAGAAAACAGATTTGTTTTTTGCAAAGTGCCTAGCTGTGGATTTTGGCCTCTAGCTCAGCCGGCATCTTGGGAAACCTAGCAAACCAGTGCATCTTTGAAAACTAGACACCTAGGAGAATCCAAGATGGGGTGGCTTGTGGGGCTCTGACCAGGTTCTGATACCCAGGATCCTTTGCAAACCTCAGAATTTGGCCCAAAAAACACTTTTTCCTCTCATTTCGGTGACAGCAAGTTTTGGAATCTGAGAGAAGCCACAAATTTCCTTCCATCCAGCATTCCCCAAGTCTCCCGATAAAAATGGTACCTCACTTGTGTGGGTAGGCCTAGCGCCCGTGAAAGGAAATGCGCCAAATCATAACGTGGACACATCACTTTTTTCGACAGAAAGGAAAGGTGTTTTTTACAAAGTGCCTAGCTCTGGATTTTGGCCTCCAGCTCAGCCGGCACCTGGGGAAACCTTGCAAACCAGAGCATTTTGTGAAACTAGACACTTAGGGGAATCCAATATGGAGTGACTTGTGGGGCTCTGACTAGGTACTGTTGCCCAGAATCCTTTGCAAACCTCAACATTTGACCCAAAAAACATGTTTTTCTTCTCCTTTCGGTGACAGAAAGTTCTGGAAACTGAGAGAGACACAAATTTCCTTCCACCCAGCGTTCCCCCAAACCTCCGGATAAAAATGGTACCTCACTTGTGGGGGTAGGCCTAGCACGCGCGACAGGAAAAGACCAAAAACACAATGTGGACACATCACATTTTCACAAAGAAAACAGAGCTGTTTTTTGCAAAGTGCCTAGCTGTGGATTTAGGCCTCTAGCTCAGTCGGCATCTGGGGAAAACTAGCAAACCAGTGCATCTTTGAAAACTAGACACCTAGGGGAATCCAAGATGGGGTGGTTTGTGGGGCTCTGACCAGGTTCTGTTACCCAGAATCCTTTCCAAACCTCAAAATTTGGCGAAATAAACACTTTTTCTTCTCATTTCGGTGACAGAAAGTTCTGGAATCTGAGGAGCCACAAATTTCCTTCCACCCAGCATTCCCTCAAGTCTCCGGACGTAAAGAGTACCTCACTTGTGGGGGTAGGCCTAGCGCCGGTGACAGGAAAAGACCCAAAACACAATGTGGACACATCACATTTTCACAAAGAAAACAGAGCTGTTTTTTGCAAAGTGCCTAGCTGTGGATTTTGGCCTCTAGCTCAGCCGGCACCTAGGGAAATCTAGCAAACCTGCTCAGTTTTGAAAACTAGACACCTAGGGGAATCCAAGATGGGGTGACTTGTGTGGCTCTGACCAGGTTCTGTTACCCAGAATCCTTTGCAAACCTCAGAATTTGGCCCAAAAAACACTTTTTCCTCTCATTTCGGTGACAGCAAGTTCTGGAATCTGAGAGAAGCCACAAATTTCCTTCCACCGAGCATTCCCCAAGTCTCCCGACAAAAATGGTACCTCACTTGTGTGGGTAGGCCTAGCGCCCGTGAAAGGAATGGCGCCAAATCATAACGTGGACACATCACATTTTTCGACAGAAAGCAGAGGTGTTTTTTACAAAGTGCCTACCTCTGGATTTTGGCCTCCAGCTCAGCCGGCACCTGGGGAAACCTCGTAAACCAGCGCATTTATTAAAACTAGACACCTAGGGGAATCCAAGATGGGGTGACTTGTGGGGCTCTGACCAGGTTCTGTTACCCAGAATCCTTTGCAAACCTCAACATTTGGCCCAAAAAACATGTTTTCTTCTCATTTCGGTGACCGAAAGTTCTGGAAACTGAGAGAGCCCCAAATTTCCTTCCACCCAGCGTTCCCCCAAGTCTCCAGATACAAATAGTACCTCACCTGTGGGGGTAGGCCTAGCGCCTGCAACAGGAGAAGCCCCAAAACACAATGTGGACACATCACATTTTCACAAAGAAAACAGAGCTGTTTTTTGCAAAGTGCGTAGCTGTGGATTTTGGCCTCTAGCTCAGCCGGCACCTGGGGAAACCTAGCAAACCAGCGCATTTTATGAAAACTAGATACCTAGGGGAATCCATGATGGGGGTGACTTTTGGGGTTCTGACCAGGTTCTGTTACCCAGAATCCTTTGCAAACCTAAAAATGTGGCCAAAAAAACACTTTTTCCTCTCATTTCGGTGACAGAAAGTTCTGGAATCTGAGAGGAGCCACAAATTTCCTTCCACCCAGCGTTCCCCCAAGTCTCCGGATAAAAATGGTACCTCACTTGTGGGGGTAGGCCTAGCGCCGGTGACAGGAAAAGACCCAAAACACATTGTGGACACATCACATTTTCACAAAGAAAACAGAGCTGTTTTTTGCAAAGTGCCTAGCTGTGGATTTCGGCCTCTAGCTCAGCCGGCACATAGGGAAATCTTGCACACCTGCGCAGTTTTGAAAACTAGACACCTAGGGGAATCCAAGATGGAGTGACTTGTGGGGCTCTGACCAGGTTCTGTTACCCAGAATCCTTTGCAAACCTCAGAATTTGGCCAAAAAAACACTTTTTCATTTCATTTAGTTGACAGCAAGTTCTGGAATCTGAGAGAAGGCACATATTTCTAGCACCCAGCATTCCCCCAAGTCTCCCGATAAAAATGGTACCTCACTTTGGTGGGTAGGCCTAGCGCCCGTGAAAGGAAATGCGCCAAATCATAACGTGGACACATCAAATTTTTTGACAGAAAGCAGAGGTGTTTTTTACAAAGTGCCTACCTCTGGATTTTGGCCTGTAGCTCAGCCGGCACCTGGGGAAACCTAGCAAACCAGTGCATCTTTGAAAATTAGACACTTAGGGGAATCCAAGATGGGGTGGCTTATGGGGCTCTGACCAGGTTCTGCTACCCAGAATCCAATGCAAACCTCAACATTTCGCCCAAAAAACATGTTTTCTTCTCATTTCTGTGACAGAAAGTTCTGGAAACTGAGAGAGCCACAAATTTCCTTCCACACAGCATTCACCCAAAGCTCAGCATAAAAATGGTACCTCACTTGTGGGGTTAGACCTAGCGCCCGTGACAGGAAAAGCCCCAAAACACAATGTGGACACATCACATTTTCACAAAGAAAACAGAGCTGTTTTTTGCAAAGTGCCTAGCTGTGGATTTAGGCCTCTAGCTCAGCCGGCAAATGGGGAAACCTAGCAATCCAGTGCATCTTTGAAAACTAGTCACCTAGGAGAATCCAAGATGGGGTGGCTTGTGGGGCTCTGACCAGGTTCTGGTTCCAGAATCCTTTGCAAACCTCAAAATTTGGCCAAAAAAACACTTTTTCTTCTCATTTCGGTGACAGAAAGTTCTGGAATCTGAGAGGAGCCACAAATTTCCTTCCACCCAGCGTTCCCCCAAGTCTCCAGATACAAATGGTCCCTCACCTGTGGGGGTACGCCTAGCACCTGCAACAGGAGAAGCCCCAAAACACAATGTGGACACATCACATTTTCACAAAGAAAACAGAGCTGTTTTTTGCAAAGTGCCTAGCTGTGGATTTTGGCCTCTAGCTCAGCCGGCACCTGGGGAAACCTAGCAAACCAGCGCATTTTATGAAAACTAGATACCTAGGGGAATCCAAGATGGGGTGACTTTTGGGGCTCTGACCAGGTTCTGTTACCCAAAATCCTTTGCAAACCTCAAAATGTGGCCAAAAAAACACTTTTTCCTCTCATTTCGGTGACAGAAAGTTCTGGAATCTGAGAGGAGCCACAGATTTCCTTCCACCCAGCGTTCCCCCAAGTCTCTGGATAAAAATGGTACCTCACTTGTGGGGGTAGGCCTAGCGCCGGTGACAGGAAAAGACCCAAAACACAATGTGGACACATCACATTTTCACAAAGAAAACAGAGCTGTTTTTTGCAAAGTGCCTAGCTGTGGATTTCGGCCTCTAGCTCAGCCGGCACCTAGGGAAATCTTGCACACCTGCGCAGTTTTGAAAACAAGACACCTAGGGGAATCCAAGATGGAGTGACTTGTGGGGCTCTGACCAGGTTCTGTTACCCAGAATACTTTGCAAACCTCAACATTTGGCACAAAAAAACATGTTTTCTTCTCATTTCGGTGACAGAAAGTTCTGGAAACTGAGAGAGCCACAAATTTCCTTCCACCCAGCGTTCCCCCAAAGCTCCGGATAAAAATGGTACCGCACTTGTGGGGTTAGACCTAGCGCCGGTGACAGGAAAAGACCCAAAACACGATGTGGACACATCACATTTTCACAAAGAAAACAGCTGTTTTTTGCAAAGTGCCTAGCTGTGGATTTAGTCCTCTAGCTCAGTTGGCATCTGGGGAAAACTAGCAAACCAGTGCATCTTTGAAAACTAGACACCTAGGGGAATCCAAGATGGGGTGGTTTGTGGGGCTCTGACCAGGTTCTGTTACCCAGAATCCTTTGCAATCCTCAAAATTTGGCCAAAAAAACACTTTTTCTTCTAATTTCGGTGACAGAAAGTTCTGGAATCTGAGAGGAGCCACAAATTTCCTTCCACCCAGCGTTCCCCCAAGTCTCCGGATGAAAAGAGAACCTCACTTGTGGGGGTAGGCCTAGCGCCGGTGACAGGAAAAGACCCAAAACACAATGTGGACACATCACATTTTCGCAAAGAAAACCAAGCTGTTTTTTGCAAAGTGCCTAGCTGTGGATTTTGGCCTCTAGCTCAGCCGGCACCTAGGGAAATCTAGCAAACCTGCTCATTTTTGAAAACTAGAAACCTAGGGGAATCCATGATGGGGTGACTTGTGTGGCTCTGACCAGGTTCTGTTACCCAGAATCCTTTGCAAACCTCAGAATTTGGCCCAAAAAACACTTTTTCCTCTCATTTCGGTGACAGCAAGTTCTGGAATCTGAGAGAAGCCACACATTTCCTTCCACCCAGCATTCCCCAAGTCTCCCGATAAAAATGGTACCTCACTTGTGTGGGTAGGCCTAGCGCCCGTGAAAGGAAATGCACCAAATCATAACGTGGACACATCACATTTTTCGACAGAAAGCAGAGGAGTTTTTTACAAAGTGCCTACCTCTGGATTTTGGCCTCCAGCTCAGCCGGCACCTAGGAAACCTCGCAAACCAGCGCATTTTTTAAAACTGGACACCTAGGGGAATCAAAGATGGGGTGACTTGAGGGGCTCTGACCAGGTTCTGTTACCCAGAATCGTTTGCAAACCTCAACATTTGGCCCAAAAAACATGTTTTCTTCTCATTTCAGTGACAGAAAGTTCTGGAAACTGAGAGAGACACAAATTTCCTTTGACCCAGCGTTCCCCCAAAGCTCCGGATAAAAATGGTACCTCACTTGTGGGGTTAGACCTAGCGCCCGTGACAGGAAAAGCCCCAAAACACAATGTGGACACATCACATTTTCACAAAGAAAAAAGAGCTGTTTTTTGCAAAGTGCCTAGCTGTGGATTTAGGCCTCTAGCTCAACCGGCATCTGGGGAAACCTAGCAAACAAGTGCATCTTTGAAAACTACACACCTAGGGGAATCCAAGATGGGGTGGTTTGTGGGGCTCTGACCAGGTTCTGCTACCCAGAATCCTTTGCAAACCTCAAAATTTGGCCAAACGTTCTGGAATCTGAGAGGAGCCACAAATTTCCTTCCACCCAGCGTTCCCCCAAGTCTCCGGATGAAAAGAGTACCTCACTTGTGGGGGTAGGCCTAGCGCCGGTGACAGGAAAAGACCCAAAACAGAATGTGGACACATCACATTATCGCATAGAAAACAGAGCTGTTTTTTGCAAAGTGACTAGCTGTGGATTTTGGCTTCTAGCTCAGCCGGCACCTAGGGAAATCTAGCAAACCTGCTCAGTTTTGAAAACTAGAATCCTAGGTGAATCCAAGATGGGGCGACTTGTGTGGCTCTGACCATGTTCTGTTACCCAGAATCCTTTGCAAACCTCAGAATTTGGCCCAAAAAACACTTTTTCCTCTCATTTCGGTGACAGCAAGTTCTGGAATCTAAGAGAAGCCACAAATTTCCTTCCACCCAGCATTCCCCAAGTCTCCCGATAAAAATGGTACCTCACTTGTGGGGTTAGGCCTAGAGCCCGTGAAAGGAAATGCGCTAAATCATAACGTGGACACATCACATTTTTCGACAGAAAGCAGAGGTGTTTTTTACAAAGTGCCTACTTCTGGGTTTTGGCCTCCAGCTCAGCCGGCACCTGGGGAAACCTCGCAAACCAGCGCATTTTTTAAAACTGGACTCCTAGGGGAATCCAAGATGGGGTGACTTGAGGGGCTCTGACCAGGTTCTGTTACCCAGAATCCTTTGCAAACCTCAACATTTGGCCCAAAAAACATGTTTTCTTCTCATTTCGGTGACAGAAAGTTCTGGAAAATGAGAGAGAAACAAATTTCCTTCTACCCAGCGTTCCCCCAAAGCTCCGGATAAAAATGGTACCTCACTTGTGGGGTTAGACCTAGCGCCCGTGACAGGAAAAGCCCCAAAACACAATGTGGACACATCACATTTTCACAAAGAAAACAGAGCTGTTTTTTACAAAGTGCCTAGCTGTGGATTTAGGCCTCTAGCTCAACCGGCATCTGGGGAAACCTAGCAAACAAGTGCATCTTTGAAAACTAGACACCTAGGGGAATCCAAGATGGAGTGACTTGTGGGGCTCTGACCAGGTTCTGTTACCCAGAATACTTTGCAAACCTCAACATTTGGCACAAAAAAACATGTTTTCTTCTCATTTCGGTGACAGAAAGTTCTGGAAACTGAGAGAGCCACAAATTTCCTTCCACCCAGCGTTCCCCCAAAGCTCCGGATAAAAATGGTACCTCACTTGTGGGGTTAGACCTAGCGCCGGTGACAGGAAAAGACCCAAAACACGATGTGAACACATCACATTTTCACAAAGAAAACAGAGCTGTTTTTTGCAAAGTGCCTAGCTGTGGATTTAGGCCTCTAGCTCAGTCGGCATCTGGGGAAAACTAGCAAACCAGTGCATCTTTGAAAACTAGACACCTAGGGGAATCCAAGATGGGGTGGTTTGTGGGGCTCTGACCAGGTTCTGTTACCCAGAATCCTTTGCAATCCTCAAAATTTGGCCAAAAAAACACTTTTTCTTCTCATTTCGGTGACAGAAAGTTCTGGAATCTGAGAGGAGCCACAAATTTCCTTCCACCCAGCGTTCCCCCAAGTCTCCGGATGAAAAGAGAACCTCACTTGTGGGGGTAGGCCTAGCGCCGGTGACAGGAAAAGACCCAAAACACAATGTGGACACATCACATTTTCGCAAAGAAAACAGAGCTGTTTTTTGCAAAGTGCCTAGCTGTGGATTTTGGCCTCTAGCTCAGCCGGCACCTAGGGAAATCTAGCAAACCTGGTCATTTTTGAAAACTAGAAACCTAGGGGAATCCATGATGGGGTGACTTGTGTGGCTCTGACCAGGTTCTGTTACCCAGAATCCTTTGCAAACCTCAGAATTTGGCCCAAAAAACACTTTTTCCTCTAATTTCGGTGACAGCAAGTTCTGGAATCTGAGAGAAGCCACACATTTCCTTCCACCCAGCATTCCCCAAGTCTCCCGATAAAAATGGTACCTCACTTGTGTGGGTAGGCCTAGCGCCCGTGAAAGGAAATGCACCAAATCATAACGTGGACACATCACATTTTTCGACAGAAAGCAGAGGTGTTTTTTACAAAGTGCCTACCTCTGGATTTTGGCCTCCAGCTCAGCCGGCACCTAGGAAACCTCGCAAACCAGCGCATTTTTTAAAACTGGACACCTAGGGGAATCAAAGATGGGGCGACTTGAGGGGCTCTGACCAGGTTCTGTTACCCAGAATCCTTTGCAAACCTCAACATTTGGCCCAAAAAACATGTTTTCTTCTCATTTCAGTGACAGAAAGTTCTGGAAACTGAGAGAGACACAAATTTCCTTCGACCCAGCGTTCCCCCAAAGCTCCGGATAAAAATGGTACCTCACTTGTGGGGTTAGACCTAGCGCCCGTGACAGGAAAAGCCCCAAAACACAATGTGGACACATCACATTTTCACAAAGAAAACAGAGCTGTTTTTTGCAAAGTGCCTAGCTGTGGATTTAGGCCTCTAGCTCAACCGGCATCTGGGGAAACCTAGCAAACAAGTGCATCTTTGAAAACTGCACACCTAGGGGAATCCAAGATGGGGTGGTTTGTGGGGCTCTGACCAGGTTCTGCTACCCAGAATCCTTTGCAAACCTCAAAATTTGGCCAAACATTCTGGAATCTGAGAGGAGCCACAAATTTCCTTCCACCCAGCGTTCCCCCAAGTCTCCGGATGAAAAGAGTACCTCACTTGTGGGGGTAGGCCTAGCGCCGGTGACAGGAAAAGACCCAAAACAGAATGTGGACACATCACATTATCGCATAGAAAACAGAGCTGTTTTTTGCAAAGTGACTAGCTGTGGATTTTGGCTTCTAGCTCAGCCGGCACCTAGGGAAATCTAGCAAACCTGCTCAGTTTTGAAAACTAGAAACCTAGGTGAATCCAAGATGGGGCGACTTGTGTGGCTCTGACCATGTTCTGTTACCCAGAATCCTTTGCAAACCTCAGAATTTGGCCCAAAAAACACTTTTTCCTCTCATTTCGGTGACAGCAAGTTCTGGAATCTAAGAGAAGCCACAAATTTCCTTCCACCCAGCATTCCCCAAGTCTCCCGATAAAAATGGTACCTCACTTGTGTGGGTAGGCCTAGAGCCCGTGAAAGGAAATGCGCTAAATCATAACGTGGACACATCACATTTTTCGACAGAAAGCAGAGGTGTTTTTTACAAAGTGCCTACTTCTGGGTTTTGGCCTCCAGCTCAGCCGGCACCTGGGGAAACCTCGCAAACCAGCGCATTTTTTAAAACTGGACTCCTAGGGGAATCCAAGATGGGGTGACTTGAGGGGCTCTGACCAGGTTCTGTTACCCAGAATCCTTTGCAAACCTCAACATTTGGCCCAAAAAACATGTTTTCTTCTCATTTCGGTGACAGAAAGTTCTGGAAAATGAGAGAGAAACAAATTTCCTTCTACCCAGCGTTCCCCCAAAGCTCCGGATAAAAATGGTACCTCACTTGTGGGGTTAGACCTAGCGCCCGTGACAGGAAAAGCCCCAAAACACAATGTGGACACATCACATTTTCACAAAGAAAACAGAGCTGTTTTTTACAAAGTGCCTAGCTGTGGATTTAGGCCTCTAGCTCAACCGGCATCTGGGGAAACCTAGCAAACAAGTGCATCTTTGAAAACTAGACACCTAGGGGAATCCAAGATGGAGTGACTTGTGGGGCTCTGACCAGGTTCTGTTACCCAGAATACTTTGCAAACCTCAACATTTGGCACAAAAAAACATGTTTTCTTCTCATTTCGGTGACAGAAAGTTCTGGAAACTGAGAGAGCCACAAATTTCCTTCCACCCAGCGTTCCCCCAAAGCTCCGGATAAAAATGGTACCTCACTTGTGGGGTTAGACCTAGCGCCGGTGACAGGAAAAGACCCAAAACACGATGTGAACACATCACATTTTCACAAAGAAAACAGAGCTGTTTTTTGCAAAGTGCCTAGCTGTGGATTTAGGCCTCTAGCTCAGTCGGCATCTGGGGAAAACTAGCAAACCAGTGCATCTTTGAAAACTAGACACCTAGGGGAATCCAAGATGGGGTGGTTTGTGGGGCTCTGACCAGGTTCTGTTACCCAGAATCCTTTGCAATCCTCAAAATTTGGCCAAAAAAACACTTTTTCTTCTCATTTCGGTGACAGAAAGTTCTGGAATCTGAGAGGAGCCACAAATTTCCTTCCACCCAGCGTTCCCCCAAGTCTCCGGATGAAAAGAGAACCTCACTTGTGGGGGTAGGCCTAGCGCCGGTGACAGGAAAAGACCCAAAACACAATGTGGACACATCACATTTTCGCAAAGAAAACAGAGCTGTTTTTTGCAAAGTGCCTAGCTGTGGATTTTGGCCTCTAGCTCAGCCGGCACCTAGGGAAATCTAGCAAACCTGGTCATTTTTGAAAACTAGAAACCTAGGGGAATCCATGATGGGGTGACTTGTGTGGCTCTGACCAGGTTCTGTTACCCAGAATCCTTTGCAAACCTCAGAATTTGGCCCAAAAAACACTTTTTCCTCTAATTTCGGTGACAGCAAGTTCTGGAATCTGAGAGAAGCCACACATTTCCTTCCACCCAGCATTCCCCAAGTCTCCCGATAAAAATGGTACCTCACTTGTGTGGGTAGGCCTAGCGCCCGTGAAAGGAAATGCACCAAATCATAACGTGGACACATCACATTTTTCGACAGAAAGCAGAGGTGTTTTTTACAAAGTGCCTACCTCTGGATTTTGGCCTCCAGCTCAGCCGGCACCTAGGAAACCTCGCAAACCAGTGCATTTTTTAAAACTGGACACCTAGGGGAATCAAAGATGGGGCGACTTGAGGGGCTCTGACCAGGTTCTGTTACCCAGAATCCTTTGCAAACCTCAACATTTGGCCCAAAAAACATGTTTTCTTCTCATTTCAGTGACAGAAAGTTCTGGAAACTGAGAGAGACACAAATTTCCTTCTACCCAGCGTTCCCCTAAAGCTCCGGATAAAAATGGTACCTCACTTGTGGGGTTAGACCTAGCGCCCGTGACAGGAAAAGCCCCAAAACACAATGTGGACACATCACATTTTCACAAAGAAAACAGAGCTGTTTTTTGCAAAGTGCCTAGCTGTGGATTTAGGCCTCTAGCTCAACCGGCATCTGGGGAAACCTAGCAAACAAGTGCATCTTTGAAAACTAGACACCTAGGGGAATCCAAGATGGGGTGGTTTGTGGGGCTCTGACCAGGTTCTGCTACCCAGAATCCTTTGCAAACCTCAAAATTTGGCCAAAAGTTCTGGAATCTGAGAGGAGCCACAAATTTCCTTCCACCCAGCGTTCCCCCAAGTCTCCGGATGAAAAGAGTACCTCACTTGTGGGGGTAGGCCTAGCGCCGGTGACAGGAAAAGGCCCAAAACAGAATGTGGACACATCACATTTTCGCATAGAAACAGAGCTGTTTTTTGCAAAGTGACTAGCTGTGGATTTTGGCTTCTAGCTCAGCCGGCACCTAGGGAAATCTAGCAAACCTGCTCAGTTTTGAAAACTGGAAACCTAGGGGAATCCAAGATGGGGCGACTTGTGTGGCTCTGACCATGTTCTGTTACCCAGAATCCTTTGCAAACCTCAGAATTTGGCCCAAAAAACACTTTTTCCTCTCATTTCGGTGACAGCAAGTTCTGGAATCTGAGAGAAGCCACAAATTCTATCACAGGACCGGAGGCGAGGATTATGCAGATCTTTCTTCACTTTTAATTAAACAGCAAGTTCAAAGTAAAACAAAACATGAACAAAAAAACTACAAGTTCCATGAGCCCGCCGCCATGGTAACGAGTATCCAATGAGGTGCGCTCCTTCACGTTGGTATAAGTATCCCGAAATGCGTCACACTTCCTCTTTCTTCACTGCTGTGAGCCAGATAAGTGCCTTTCTGCCTCCGGTTCGGGGGTTTTCTGTTTGCTTTGGCGCGTCTCTGCTAAATTGCATTTTCTGTCTTCGTTCGCCGGAACGAACGTTCCGCTCGAGCGTTTCTTTTGTTTTTCTCCCTCCGGCGTGTTTAAATACACGTCGGGCCCACTAGAGGGCGCGCGCACGCTGTTTTTCTCTCGGAGAGCATGTAGCTCTCAGCGCTCGGCGCTCGCGCCTCGCGTTTGTTTTCTTTTTTCTCAATTAAGGGTTTTGGCCCTCAATTACACATTTGTACCTTCGGTGCAGTTTTGTCCCTACCCGTGACACCCATTTGGGTAAGGTTTACCCCATTGGGGAAGATATTATTTTTCTTGCACTTACAGTGACAGAGTGGGTAGGGATTTTACCCTATATATCATATTTTTTGTTGGGTGTACACTTTGTCCAGTCCTCATTATGCACTCCTCTCAAGAACATGAGCCTTTTCCCAACATGTCCCCAGGTGAGGGTTCCTCTCGCCGTACCCTCCCCCCCGGGGTGGACACTTTGTTTTCACAGGCTATTTCCCACGCTTTGGCCCCTCTTAGGGATAGTGTAGCTAAACTTACTGAACAGGTGTCCAGAGGTACGGGCATGTTTGGTGTGACGGGAGCGGAGGGTGATTCCTCTACCCTTTCGGCTCCCAGGAAACTGCGCAAGCGCGACGCTGGGCACCTGGAGGAGGGCGAGTTTTTTTCCCATCCCAAGAGTGCGCGCGCGCATACGCGCTTACCCTCCCGGGAGGGCTGTTTGCCCGGGGTAATGGGTGACAAGCTTCACCACCTATGGAACCCTGATTTGGAATCCCCCAAAGGCTTCATGGGAGGTTCAGATGAGGACTCATCATCTTTGGATGACGACTCAGGTCGCCCTTGGCGCCCTGGAGCTACCTTACCAGATCCTTCGGATCGCGCTGATTCTGACTCCGATATGTTTGAACCGGAGGGTATCTACCATCCACGTTCCTCGGAGTGGCGCCCAGACCACAAGGTGGCTGAGTATGTCGCCAGCAAAATTAGGCAACCTCTGGACAAGGAGGTGCGGGCCCGGCTACGGGCGGAGTGCCCACGCCCGTCTTTATCGGATAAGGTCGCTTGTACACCTGATATTGACCCTAAAATGTGTAAGTTTTTTGCAAAGTATACCAGGGATCCCAAAAAAGGGATTGACCGCTCCTGGCGAGCATGTCAACATAAACTTCTTGATGTCCTTGGTCCCCTCACACAGATTGTTCAATTGGCGGAGCGTGCCAGGCAAGCAAACACTCCCCTTCAGACGGACATCGTCGCAGGATGGGCTCAGAGAGCTGTTTGTCTCCTGGGCAACGCGAACTGTGCCATCTCTGCAGAAAGACGCAGGTCTTTATTAATCAAAATCGACCCCAAATTGGGGGAACTATCTAACTTGGAGGCAGGGGCTGTTGCCCAAGGCAATTTATTTGGCGACCCTTTTGTCAAAGAATTGGGGAAGTTTGTGGCTACGTTTTCGGCTTTGGATAAAGCGCAATCTTCCATTAAAAGGATCTTCCCCAACAAGGTTTTTGGCGGGGCCGGGCGAGGCAGGGGTCGCTCTTCCGGCCGTCCTTTCCAGCGAGGCCCCAGTTCCTTCAGGAACAACGGTTGGAGGGACGGCAGACAAGGAACTTTCTTCCCCAACAGAGGCAGGGGAAGAGGCAGAGGGTCCAGAAATACGCGAGGAGCATCTAACGCCCCTGGAGGTCCCTCTGGTGAGGCTTATCCCTTTTTCCCCAAAAAATTTTGGAGGGAGATTGAGGTTTTTCAAGGACAATTGGAGGCGCATTACCTCCGACGCATGGGTTCTCCAAACCGTCTCAGGTTTTCAGATAGAGTTCTGGGGTACCCCATCTCAGGAGAGACTGCCTCCGCCCATCGTATTTTCGGCAGAAAACTCAGACCTCATAGAATAAGAGGTTCAGGCCCTTCTCCACAAGGGAGCCATTTCCTTCACTTCCTTTCACCCCACAGGTTTCGTGAGCAACATCTTTTTGGTGGAGAAGAAGGACAAGGGGTTTCGCCCCGTTATCAACCTTCGGGCATTCAACGAATGGGTGGTTTACAGACATTTCAAGATGGAGGGTATTCACATGCTCCGCGACCTCCTCTTACAAGGAGACTGAATGGTTCGTCTGGATCTCAAAGACGCATACCTCACAGTCCCCATTTTTCCGCCCCATCGCAGATTCCTGCAATTCATATGGAACGGCCAGATGTTCGAATTCACCACACTCCCCTTCGGCCTGTCATCGGCACCTTGGTGCTTCACAAAACTTCTCAAACCAATAGTGGGAAAACTGAGATTGCTAGGCATACGCCTCATAATTTATCTGGACGACCTCCTTTTGATGGACCAGTCCAAGTCTCAGTTGATGTTCAATCTGAACACAACTATTGCGCTTTTCCAGGACCTTGGTTTCGTGATCAACCAACAGAAGTCGCAACTTATTCCGACTCAATCGTTAGTCTTTCTAGGGTTTCTAGTGGATTCCCGATCGGCGTCTCTCAGTCTCCCGACGCCGAAGATCTCCAAGATAAAGAAGGAACTGAGGAAAGTCCTTCGACGAGACCACATTTCGTTACGTCAATTAGCCAGGGTGATCGGCCTGCTTTCCTCCTCGATTCAGGCCATTTTTCCGGGTCCCCTTCACTACAGAGCCCTGCAACGCTTGAAAGCGTTTCACCTTCGCCGAGGGGTCACGTACTCCGAATTGATCTCCCTGTCTCCAGAGGCAAGGACGGAGTTGTTTTGGTGGCTGGACCACATGGAGGCATGGAATGGCAGAGCCATTTTTGGTGCAGCCCCGGATCTGGTGATCGAATCAGACGCCAGTCGCCAGGGATGGGGGGCTCGTTGCGGAGACATATCGTTCGGGGGACGCTGGACCCCGCAGGAACTAACCATGCATATCAACTGCCTGGAACTCCTGGCGGGATCTTTTGCGATCAAATCTCTCACGAGAGACAAAATCTCATGTGTTGTTCTACTACGGATGGACAACGTATCGGCGGTACATTACATAAATCGCTTAGGGGGAACAAGATCAAGAGCCCTAGCGGAACTGGCGATGAATCTTTGGCATTTTTGCCTTCAACACCAAATCTCAGTCACAGCAGAGTATCTTCCGGGAGTCCAGAATGTGGGGGCAGACTGGAATTCTCGGTTTCTCCAGGATCCCAGCGATTGGCGACTACATCGCTCGGTCTTTCAGCCGATCATGGATCGCTGGGGTCCCTGTTCAGTGGATCTCTTTGCGTCTCGTTGGAACGCTCAACTTCCCCTATACTTCAGCTGGCGACCGGATCCGGGAGCGGCGGCAGTAGATGCGTTTCTCCAGCATTGGGATACCCTTCAGGGTTATGCTTTTCCCCCATTTCTCCTCATCCCGCGGGTTGCGGCTCAGGTTCGCCGCCAAGAGGCGACGGTGGTTCTGATAACCCCCTGGTGGAGGTCACAGCCATGGTTCCCGACCCTGTTGGAACTCTCGTGCGAGTGTCCTCTTCGCCTCCCGCATTTTCCCTCAATACTCCGGGATCCGTTGGGTTCCTATCACCCTCTGGTCCTTCACGGTCATCTTTCCCTCATAGCTTGGAAAATTTCCGGCATCGTTGGCAAGACAACCGACTTTCGCAGGAGGCTAATGACTTCATCGCACAGGCCTGGGCCCCGGGTACATGCAAACGATATAGATCTGCATGGAACAGATGGTCTCGCTGGTGTGTGGGCAAACACTGCGATCCCATGGGGGCCAGTATTACCGACATCATCAATTTCCTTGCAGAATTAGGGGACTCTGGCTTAGCGTATCGCACTATCAATTCTTTTCGTTCGGCCATCTCGGCGGGCCACCCGCCCCTTAACAATCTCCCGGTCGGGGAGCATCCCTGGATTTGTAAACTTCTTAAGGGTATTAGACTCTCCAGACCTCCGCAGCCCAGGTATTCGGAACTCTGGGACGTGAACTTAGTTCTTACTCTCTTGTCCTCTTGGCGGGACAACCAATATTTGTCACTAAAGGAATTGTCAGCCAAATTGGCCGTGCTTCTCTGCCTCATTTCCTGTAAGCGAGTGTCCGATGTCAGAGCATTGGATATTTCCGCTCGTATCTTTACTCCAGAGGGAGTCACGTTTACTATTGCAAGGAGGACAAAGTCTAATACCAGGTCGGTATCCTATCCCGCTTTTCCTGATTCCCCGAAGCTATGTGTGGTTCAATGTCTCAAAGTCTATGAGGAAGTAACCAGTTCTTGTAGACCTCCAGGAGTCGAGCAGTTATTGATTTCTATAAGGAAACCGTTTAAGGCGGTTTCTTCCCCTTCCATTGCCAGATGGATTCGATGGATTCTCTCTGAGGCAGGAATAGATGTTCAAGTTTTTGGCGCCCATTCTACTCGGGGAGCTATGGCTTCCAAAGCCATACAGGTGGGGGGCAGATTGGAGGACATCATGCATGCTGCTGATTGGTCTTCAGAGTCTACTTTTAAAAAGTTTTACTTTAAACCAATTCATGAAGCAGCCACACTTGTGGTGAGTAAGCTTTAAACTTGCATAATCCTCGCCTCCGGTCCTGTGATAGAATACGAAATTTCCTAGCTATCGTGAAGGAAAGTTTCAATTCTATTAAGGACACGGAGGCGAGGATTATCCCACCCACATACTCTACGCTGGTATGTCCCCTCCCGATTACATCTACCTCCGTAACAAGGTAGTATACTTGAGTTTGTACATTTATTTGTTGTCCTTTTTGATCATGTTCTAAATACATCATGTTGTACTTGATTCAGATGTGATCACATTCTATTTAGTGGTATTTTAAGGTTCATGACTTTATTGCAGTCAGTATGTATCTATGTTTTATCGGATTTGCATCTAATTATACCTTTTTTGGTAGGTTCCGAGACTACGACCAATTGACTCTACCAGGATTCCTTCCGCAGTGAAGTCGAGGAAGTGTGACGCATTTCGGGATACTTATACCAACGTGAAGGAGCGCACCTCATTGGATACTCGTTACCATGGCGGCGGGCTCATGGAACTTGTAGTTTTTTTGTTCATGTTTTGTTTTACTTTGAACTTGCTGTTTAATTAAAAGTGAAGAAAGATCTGCATAATCCTCGCCTCCGTGTCCTTAATAGAATTGAAACTTTCCTTCACGATAGCTAGGAAATTTCGTATTTCCTTCCACCCAGCATTCCCCAAGTCTCCCGATAAAAATGGTACCTCACTTGTGTGGGTAGGCCTAGAGCCCGTGAAAGGAAATGCGCTAAATCATAACGTGGACACATCACATTTTTCGACAGAAAGCTGAGGTGTTTTTTACAAAGTGCCTACTTCTGGGTTTTGGCCTCCAGCTCAGCCGGCACCTGGGGAAACCTCGCAAACCAGCGCATTTTTTAAAACTGGACTCCTAGGGGAATCCAAGATGGGGTGACTTGAGGGGCTCTGACCAGGTTCTGTTACCCAGAATCCTTTGCAAACCTCAACATTTGGCCCAAAAAACATGTTTTCTTCTCATTTCGGTGACAGAAAGTTCTGGAAAATGAGAGAGAAACAAATTTCCTTCTACCCAGCGTTCCCCCAAAGCTCCGGATAAAAATGGTACCTCACTTGTGGGGTTAGACCTAGCGCCCGTGACAGGAAAAGCCCCAAAACACAATGTGGACACATCACATTTTCACAAAGAAAACAGAGCTGTTTTTTACAAAGTGCCTAGCTGTGGATTTAGGCCTCTAGCTCAACCGGAATCTGGGGAAACCTAGCAAACAAGTGCATCTTTGAAAACTAGACACCTAGGGGAATCCAAGATGAGGTGGCTTGTGGGGCTCTGACCAGGTTCTGTTACCCAGAATCCTTTGCAAACCTCAACATTTGGCCCAAAAAACATGTTTTCTTCTCATTTTGGTGACAGAAAGTTCTGGCAACTGAGAGAGCCACAAATGTCCTTCCACGTAGCGTTCCCCCAAACCTCCGGATAAAATTGGTACCTCACTTGTGGGGGTAGATCTAGCGCCCGCAACAGGAAAAGCCCCAAAACACAATGTGGAAACATCACATTTTCACAATGAAAACAGAGCTGTTTTTTGCAAAGTGCCTAGCTGTGGATTTTGGCCTCTAGCTCAGCCGGCACCTGGGGAAACCTAGCAAACCAGTGCATCTTTTAAAATTAGGCACCTAGGGGAATCCAAGATGGGGTGGCTTATGGGGCTCTGACCAGGTTCTGTTACCCAGAATCCTTTGCAAACCTCAAAATTTGGCAAAAAAACACTTTTTTTTCTCATTTTGGTGACAGAAAGTTCTGGAATCTGAAAGGAGCCACAAATTTCATACCACCCAGCGTTCCCCCAAGTCTCCAGATAAAAATGGTACCTCACCTGTGGGGGTAGGCCTAACGCCTGCGACAGGAAAAGCCCCAAAACACAATTTGGACACATCACATTTTCACAAAGAAAACAGAGGTGTTTTTTGCAAAGTGCCTAGCTGTGGATTTTGGCCTCTAGCTCAGCCGGCACCTAGGGAAATCTAGCAAACCTGCTCAGTTTTGAAAACTAGACACCTAGGGGAATCCAAGATGCGGTGACTTGTGTGGCTCTGACCAGGTTCTGTTACCCAGAATCCTTTGCAAACCTCAGAATTTGGCCCAAAAAACACTTTTTCCTCTCATTTCGGTGACAGCAAGTTCTGGAATCTGAGAGATGCCACAAATTTCCTTCACCCAGCATTCCCCAAGTCTCCCGATAAAAATGGTACCTCACTTGTGTGGGTAGGCCTAGCGTCCGTGAAAGGAAATGCGCCAAATCTTAATGTCGACACATCACATTTTTCGACAGAAAGCAGAGGTGTTTTTTACAAATTGCCTACCTCCGGATTTTGGACCCCAGCTCAGCCGGCACCTGGGGAAACCTCGTAAACCAGCGCATTTTTTAAAACTGGACACCTAGGGGAATCCAAGATGGGGTGACTTGTGGGGCTCTGACCAGGTTCTGTTATCCAGAATCCTTTGCAAACCTCAACATTTGGCCCATAAAACATGTTTTCTTCTCATTTCGGTGACAGAAAGTTCTAGAAACTGAGAGAGCCACAAATTTCCTTCCACCCAGCGTTCCGCCAAAGCTCCGGATAAAAATGGTACCTCACTTGTGGGGTTAGACCTAGCGCCTGTGACAGGAAAAGCCCCAAAACACAATGTGGACACAACACATTTTCACAAAGAAAATAGAGCTGTTTTTTTGCAAAGTGCCTAGCTGTGAATTTAGGCCTCTATCTCAACCGGCATCTGGGGAAACCTAGCAAACAAGTGCATCTTTGAAAACTAGACACCTAGGGGAATCAAAGATGGGGTGGATTGTGGGGCTCTGACCAGGTTCTGTTACCCAGAATCCTTTGCAAACCTCAAAATTTGGCCAAAAAAGCACTTTTTCTTCTCATTTCGGTGACAGAAAGTTCTGGAATCTGAGAGGAGCCACAAATTTCCTTCCACCCAGCGTTCCCCCAAAGTCTCCAGATACAAATGGTACCTTACTTGTGGGGCTAGGCCTAGCGCCTGCAACAGGAGAAGCCCCAAAACACAATGTGGACACATCACATTTTCACAAAGAAAACAGAGCTGTTTTTTGCAAAGTGCCTAGCTGTGGATTTTGGCATCTAGCTTAGCCGGAACCTGGGGAAACCTAGCAAACCAGCTCATTTTATGAAAAATAGATACCTAGGGGAATCCAAGATGGGGTGACTTGTGGGGCTCTGACCAGGTTCTGTTACCCAGAATCCTTTACAAACCTCAAAATTTGGCCAAAAAAACACTTTTTCCTCTCATTTCAGTGACAGA
Organism: Pleurodeles waltl; assembly: GCF_031143425.1. NCBI lineage: Eukaryota > Metazoa > Chordata > Amphibia > Caudata > Salamandridae > Pleurodeles > Pleurodeles waltl. The sequence goes on from NC_090436.1 coordinate 848,478,787, forward strand.
AAGTTCTGGAATCTGAGAGGAGCCACAAATTTCCTTCCACCCAGCGTTCCCCCAAGACTCCGGATAAAAATGGTACCTCACTTTTGGGGGTAGGCCTAGCGCCGGTGACAGGAAAAGCCCCAAAACACAATGTGGACACATCACATTTTCAGAAAGAAAACAGAGCTCTTTTTTGCAAAGTGCCTAGCTGTGGATTTCGGCCTCTAGCTCAGCCGGCACCTAGGGAAATCTTGCACACCTGCGCAGTTTTGAAAACTAGACACCTAGGGGAATCCAAGATGGAATGACTTGTGGGGCTCTGACCAGGTTCTGTTACTCAGAATCCTTTGCAAACCTCAGAATTTGGCCCAAAAAACACTTTTTCCTCTCATTTCGGTGACAGCAAGTTCTGGAATCTGAGAGATGCCACAAATTTCCTTTTACCCAGCATTCCCCAAGTCTCCTGATAAAAATGGTACCTCACTTGTGTGGGTAGGCCTAGCGTCCGTGAAAGGAAATGCGCCAAATCATGATGTCGACACATCACATTTTTCGACAGAAAGCAGAGGTGTTTTTTACAAAGTGCCTAGCTGTGGATTTTGGCCTCTAGCTCAGCCGGCACCTAGGGAAATCTAGCAAACCTGCTCAGTTTTAAAAACAAGACACCTAGGGGAATCCAAGATGGGGTGACTTGTGGGACTCTGACCAGGTTCTGTTACCCAGAATCCTTTGCAAACCTCAAAATTTGGCCCAAAAAAAACTTTTTCCTCTCATTTCGGTGACAAAAAGTTCTGGAATCTGAGAGGAGCCACAAATTTCCTCCCACCTAGCATTCCCCCAAGTCTCCGGATAAAAATGGTACCTCACTTGTGTGGGTAGGCCTAGCGCCTGTGAAAGGATATGCGCCAAATCATAACGTGGACACATCCCATTTTTCGACAGATAGCAGAGGTGTTTTTTTCAAAGTGCCTACCTCTGGATTTTGCCCTCCAGCTCAGCCGGCACCTGGGGAAACCTCGCAAACCAGCGCATTTATTAAAACTAGACACCTAGGGGAATCCAAGATGGGGTGACTTGTGGGGCTCCGACCAGGTTCTGCTACCCAGAATCCTTTGCAAACCTCAACATTTGGCACAAAAAACATGTTTTCTTCTCATTTCGGTGGCAGAAATTCTGGAATCTGAGAGGAGCCACAAATTTCCTCCCACCCAGCGTTCCCCAAGTCTCCGGATAAAAATGGTACCTCACTTGTGTGGGTAGGCCTAGCGCCCGTGAAAGGAAATGCACCAAATCATAACCTGGACACATCACATTTTTTGACAGAAAGCAGAGCTGTTTTTTGCAAAGTGCCTAGCTGTGGATTTTGGCGTCTAGCTCAGCCGGCACCTGGGGAAACCTAGCAAACCAGTGCATCTTTGAAAATTAGACACCTAGGAGAATCCAAGATGGGGTGGCTTATGGGGCTCTAACCAGGTTCTGTTACCCAGAATCCTTTGCAAACCTCAAAATTTGGCAGAAAAAACACTTTTTCTTCTGATTTTGGTGACAGAAAGTTCTAGAATCTGAGAGGAGCCACAAATTTCCTTCCACCCAGCGTTCCTCCAAGTCTCCAGATGAAAATGGTACCTCACTTGTGGGGGTAGGCCTAGCGCCGGTGACAGGAAAAGACCCAAAACACAATGTGGGCACATCACATTTTCACAAAGAAAACAGAGCTGTTTTTTGCAAAGTGCCTAGCTGTAGATTTAGGCCTCTAGCTCAGTCGGCATCTGGGGAAAACTAGCAAACCAGTGCATCTTTGAAAACTAAACACCTAGGAAAATCCAAGATGGGGTGGTTTGTGGGGCTCTGACCAGGTTCTGTTACCCAGAATACTTTGCATACCTCAAAATTTGGCAAAAAAACACTTTTTCTTCTCATTTCGGTGACAGAAAGTTCTGGAATCTGAGAGGAGCCACAAATTTAATTCCACCCAGCGTTCCCCCAAGTCTCCAGATAAAAATGGTACCTCACCTGTGGGGGTAGGCCTAGCGCCTGCGACAGGAAAAGCCCCAAAACACAATGTGGACACATCACATTTTCACAAAGAAAACAGAGCTGTTTTTTGCAAAGTGCATAGCTGTGGATTTTGGCCTCTAGCTCAGTCGGCATCTGCGGAAACCTAGCAAACCAGCACATTTTTTGAAAACTAGATACCTAGGGGAATCCAAGATCGGGTGACTTGCGGGGCTCTGACCAGGTTCTGTTACCCAGAATCCTTTGCAAACCTCCAGACTTGGACAAAAAACACTTTGTCCTCTCATTTCTGTGACAGAAAGTTCTGGAATCTGAGAGGAGCCACAAATGTCCTTCCACCCAGCGTTCCCTTAAGTCTCCGCATGAAAAGAGTACCTCAATTCTGGGGGTTGGCCTAGCGCCGGTGACAGGAAAAGACCCAAAACACAATGTGGACACATCACATTTTCACAAAGAAAACAGATCTGTTTTTTGAAAAGTGCCTAGCTGTGGATTTTGGCCTCTAGCTCAGCCGGCACCTAGGGAAATCTAGCAAACCTGCTCAGTTTTCAAAACTAGACACCTTGGGAAATCCAAGATGGGGTGACTTGTGGGGCTCTGACCAGGTTCTGTTACCCAGGATCCTTTGCAAACCTCAGAATTTGTCCCAAAAAACACTTTTTCCTCTCATTTCGGTGACAGCAAGTTCTGGAATCTGAGAGAAGCCACAAATGTCCTTCCACCCAGCATTCTCCAAGTCTCCCGATAAAAATGGTACCTCACTTGTGTGGGTAGGCCTAGCGCCCGTGAAAGGAAATTCGCCAAATCATAACGTGGACACATCACATTTTTCAACAGAAAGCAGATGTGTTTTTTACAAAGTGCCTACCTCTGGATTTTGGCCTCCAGCTCAGCCGGCACCTGGGGAAACCTAGCAAACCAGCGCATTTTATGAAAACTAGATACCTAGGGGAATCCAAGATGGGGTGACTTGTGGGACTCTGACCAGGTTCTGTTACCCAGAATCCTTTGCAAACCTCAAAATTTGGCTAAAAAAACACTTTTTCCTCTCATTTCGGTGACATAAAGTTCTGGAATCTGAGAGGAGCCTCAAATTTCCTCCCACCCAGCGTTCCCCCAAGTCTCCGGATAAAAATGGTACCTCACTTGTGTGGGTAGGCCTAGCGCCCGTGAAAGGAAATGCGCAAAATCATAACGTGGACACATCACATTTTTCGACAGAAAGCAGAGCTGTTTTTTACAAAGTGCCTAGCTGTGGATTTTGGGCTCTAGCTCAGCCGGCACCTGGGGAAACATAGCAAACCAGTGCATCTTTGAAAATTAGACACCTAGGGGAATCCAAGATGGGGTGGCTTATGGGGCTCTGACCAGGTTCTGTTACCCAGAATCCTTTGCAAACCTCAAAATTTGGCAAAAAAAAACACTTTTTCTTCTGCTTTTGGTGACAGAAAGTTCTGGAATCTGAGAGGAGCCACAAATTTCCTTCCACCCAGCGTTCCCCCAAGTCTCCAGATGAAAATGGTACCTCACTTGTGGGGGTAGGCCTAGCGCCAGTGACAGGAAAAGACCCAAAACACAATGTGGGCACATCACATTTTCAGAAAGAAAACAGAGCTGTTTATTGCAAAGTGCCTAGCTGTAGATTTAGGCCTCTAGCTCAGTCGGCATTTGGGGAAAACTAGCAAACCAGTGCATCTTTGAAAACTAGACACCTAGGGGAATCCAAGATGGGGTGGTTTGTGGGGCTCTGACCAGGTTCTGCTACCCAGAATCCTTTGCAAACCTCAGAAATTGGCCAAAAAAACACTTTTTCCTCTCATTTCGGTGACAGAAAGTTCTGGAATCTGAGAGGAGCCACAAATTTCCTTCCATCCAGCGTTCCCCCAAGTCTCCGGATAAAAATGGTACCTCACTTGTGTGGGTAGGCCTAGCGCCCGTGAAAGGAAATGCGCCAAATCATAACGTGGACACATCACATTTTTCGACAGAAAGCAGAGGTGTTTTTTACAAAGTGCCTAGCTGTGGATTTTGGCCTCTAGCTCAGCCGGCACCTAGGGAAATCTAGCAAACCTGCTCAGTTTTAAAAACAAGACACCTAGGGGAATCCAAGATGGGGTGACTTGTGGGACTCTGACCAGGTTCTGTTACCCAGAATCCTTTGCAAACCTCAAAATTTGGCCCAAAAAAAACTTTTTCCTCTCATTTCGGTGACAAAAAGTTCTGGAATCTGAGAGGAGCCACAAATTTCCTCCCACCCAGCATTCCCCCAAGTCTCCGAATAAAAATGGTACCTCACTTGTGTGGGTAGGCCTAGCGCCCGTGAAAGGATATGCGCCAAATCATAACGTGGACACATCCCATTTTTCGACAGATAGCAGAGGTGTTTTTTTCAAAGTGCCTACCTCTGGATTTTGCCCTCCAGCTCAGCCGGCACCTGGGGAAACCTCGCAAACCAGCGCATTTATTAAAACTAGACACCTAGGGGAATCCAAGATGGGGTGACTTGTGGGGCTCCGACCAGGTTCTGTTACCCAGAATCCTTTGCAAACCTCAACATTTGGTACAAAAAACATGTTTTCTTCTCATTTCGGTGGCAGAAAGTTCTGGAATCTGAGAGGAGCCACAAATTTCCTTCCACCCAGCATTTCCCCAAGTCTCCAGATTCAAATGGTACCTCACCCGTAGGGGTTAGGCCTAGCGCCTGCAACAGGAGAAGCCCCAAAACACAATGTGGACACATCACATTTTCACATAGAAAACAGAGCTGTTTTTTGCAAAGTGCCTAGCTGTGGATTTTGGCCTCTAGCTCAGCCGGCACCTGGGGAAACATAGCAAACCAGCGCATTTTATGAAAACTAGATACCTAGGGGAATCCAAGATGGGGTGACTTGTGGGACTCTGAGCAGGTTCTGTTACCCAGAATCCTTTGCAAACCTCAAAATTTGGCCAAAAAAACACTTTTTCCTCTCATTTCGGTGACAGAAAGTTCTGGAATCTGAGAGGAGCCACAAATTTCCTTCCACCCAGCGTTCCCCCAAGTCTCCGGATAAAAATGGAACCCCACTTGTGGGTGTAGGCCTTGCGCCGTTTACAGGAAAAGACCCAAAACACAATGTGGACACATCACATTTTCACAAAGAAAACATAGCTGTTTTTTGCAAAGTGCCTAGCTGTGGATTTAGGCCTCTAGCTCAGCCGGCATCTGGGGAAACCTAGCAAACCAGTGCCTCTTTGAAAACTAGACACCTAGGGGAATCCAAGATGGGTTGGCTTGTGGGGCTCTGACCAGGTTCTGTTACCCAGAATCCTTTGCAAACCTCAAAATTTGGCCAAAAAAACACTTTTTCTTCTCATTTTGGTGACAGAAAGTTCTGGAATCTGAGAGGAGACACAAATTTCCTTCCACCCAGCGTTCCCCCAAGTCTCCGGATAAAAATGGTACCTCACTTGTGGGTGTAGGCCTTGCGCCGGTGACAGGAAAAGACCCAAAACACAATGTGGACACATCACATTTTCACAAAGAAAACAGAGCTGTTTTTTGCAAAGTGCCTAGCTGTGGATTTCCAGATCTATGACTGGGGGTGAGTGTTTGACAATGTTCAGCATTCCGTCCATCACTTGTTGTTTTTGCTTTGTTGCCATAAATGGGAAGGGTATGCCCAGACGTGGGTCCTGTGCTTCCCATGCCACTGGATTCAAGCTAGCCTGGCTGATGAGGGGTGAAACCCCGAAACCGGTCCCAGGATGCTTGTTTCCGGTCCATTGAGGACCTGGCTTGACAGTTCGGTCTGGACTGTTCCCATGAGGAACAGGGTCAAGACTGATTTGCATATGGCTGGGTCCAAACTGGGGTGGCATGGTGAGCAAAAGAATGATGGATTAAACCCAGATCTATGACTGGGGGTGAGTGTTTGACAATGTTCAGCATTCCATCCATCACTTGTTGTTTTTGCTTTGTTGCCCTAAGTGGGAAGGGTATGCCCAGACGTGGGTCCCGTGCTTCCCATGCCACTGGATTCAAGCTAGCCTGGCTGATGAAAGGGTCAAGACTGATTTGCATATGGCTGGGTCCAAACTGGGGTGGCATGGTGAGCAAAAGAGCGATGGATTAAACCCAGATCTATGACTGGGGGTGAGTGTTTGACAATGGTCAGCATTCCGTTCATCACTTGTTGTTTTTGCTTTGTTGCCCTAAGTGGGAAGGGTATGCCCAGACATGGGTCCCGTGCTTCCTATGCCACTGGATTCAAGCTAGCCTGGCTGATGAGGGGTGAAACCCCGAAACCGGTCCCAGGATGCTTGTTTCCGGTCCAGTGAGGACCTGGATTGGCAGTTCGGTCTGGACTGTTCCCATGAGGAACAGGGTCAAGACTGATTTGCATATGGCTGGGTCCAAACTGGGGTGGCATGGTGAGCAAAAGAACGATGGATTAAACCCAGATCTATGACTGGGGGTGAGTGTTTGACAATGTTCAGCATTCCGTTCATCACTTGTTGTTTTTGGTTAGCTGTGGATTTCGGTCTCTAGCTCAGCCGGCACCTAGGGAAATCTTGCACACCTGCACAGTTTTGAAAACTAGACACCTAGGGGAATCCAAGATGGAGTGACTTGTGGGGCTCTGACCAGGTTCTGTTACCCAGAATCCTTTGCAAACCTCAGAATTTGGCCAAACAAACACTTTTTCATTTCATTTCGGTGACAGAAAGTTCTGAAATCTGAGAGAAGGCACAAATTTCTTCAACCCAGCATTCCCCCAAGTCTCCCGATAAAAATGGTACCTCATTTTTGTGGGTAGGCCTAGCGCCCGTGAAAGGAAATGTGCCAAATCATAACGTCGACACATCACATTTTTTGACAGAAAGCAGAGGTGTTTTTTACAAAGTGCCTGACTCTGGATTTTGGCCTCCAGCTCAGCCGGCACCTGGGAAAACATAGCAAACCAGCGCATTTTTTAAAACTAGACACCTAGAGGAATCCAAGATGGGGTGACTTGTGAGGCTCTGACCAGGTTCTGTTACCCAGAATCCTTTGCAAACCTCAAAATTTGGCCCAAAAACATGTTTTCTTCTCATTTCGGTGACAGAAAGTTCTGGAAACTGAGAGAGCCACAAATTTCCTTCCACCCAGCATTCCCCAAGTCTCCCGATAAAAATGGTACCTCACTTGTGTGGGTAGGCCTAGCGCCCGTGAAAGGAAATACGCCAAATCATAACGTGGATACATCACATTTTTCGACAGAAAGCAGAGGTGTTTTTTACAAAGTGCCTACCTCTGGATTTTGGCCTCCAGCTCAGCCGGCACCTGGGGAAACCTCGCAAACCAGCACATTTTTTAAAACTAGACACCTAGGGGAATCCAAGATGGGGTGACTTGTGGGGCTCTGACCAGGTTCTGTTACCCAGAATCCTTTGCAAACCTCAACATTTGGCCCAAAAAACATGTTTTCTTCTCCTTTCGGTGACAGAAAGTTCTGGAAACTGAGAGAGCCACAAATTTCCTTCCACCCAGCGTTCCCCCAAACCTCCGAATAAAAATGGTACCTCAGTTGTATGGGTAGGCCTAGCGCCCATGACAGGAAAAGCTCCAAAACACAATGTGGACACATCACATTTTCACAAAGAAAACAGAGCTGTTTTTTGCAAAGTGCCTAGCTGTGGATTTTTCCCTCTAGCTCAGCCGGCACCTGGGGAAACCTAGCAAACCAGTCCATCTTTGAAAACTAGACACCTAGGGGAATCCAAGATGGGGTGGTTTGTGGGGCTCTGACCAAGTTCTGTTACCTAGAATCCTTTGCAAACCTCAAAATTTGGCCCCAAAACATTTTTTCTTCTCATTTCGGTGACAGAAAGTTCTGGAATCTGAGAGGAGCCACAAATTTCCTTCCAACCAGCGTTCCCCCAAGTCTCCGGATGTAAATGGTACCTCACTTGTTGGGGGTAGGCCTAGCTCCGGTGACAGGAAAAGACCCAAAACGCAATGTGGACACTTCACATTTTCACAAAGAAAACAGAGCTGTTTTTTGCAAAGTGCCTAGCTGTGGATTTTGGCCTGTAGCTCAGCCGGCACCTAGGGAAATCTAGCAAACCTGCTCAGTTTCGAAAACTAGACACCTAGGGGAATCCAAGATGGGGTGGTTTGTGGGGCTCTGACCAGGTTCTGTTACCCAGAATCCTTTGCAAACCTCAAAATCTGGCCAAAAAAACACTTTTTCTTCTCATTTCGGTGACAAAAAGTTCTGGAATCTGAGAGGAGCCACAAATTTCCTTCCACCCAGCGTTCCCCCAAGTCTCTGGATGAAAATGGTACCTCACTTGTGGGGGGGTAGGCCTAGCGCCGGTGACAGGAAAAGACCCAAAACACAATGTGGACACATCACATTTTCACAAAGAAAACAGAGCTGTGTTTTGCAAAGTGCCTAGCTGTGGATTTAGGCCTCTAGCTCAGTCGGCATCTGGGGAAATCTAGCAAACCAGTGCATCTTTGAAAACTAGACACCTAGGGGAATCCAAGATGGGTGGTTTGTGGGGTCTGACCAGGTTCTGTTACCCAGAATCATTTGCAAACCTCAAACTTTGGCCAAAAATACACTTTTTCTTCTCATTTCAGTGACAGAAAGTTCTGGAACCTGAGAGGAGCCACAAATTTCCTTCCACCCAGCATTCCCCAACTCTCCCGATAAAAATGGTACCTCACTTGTGTGGATAGGCCTAGCGCCCGTGAAAGGAAATGCACCAAATCATAACGTGGACACATCACATTTTTCGACAGAAAGCAGAGGTGTTTTTTACAAAGTGCCTACCTCTGGATTTTGGCCTCCTGCTCAGCCGGCACCTAGGGAAACCTCGCAAACCAGCGCATTTTTTAAAACTAGACACCTAGAGGAATCCAAGATGGGGTGACTTGTGGGGCTCTGACCAGGTTCTGTTACCCAGAATCCTTTGCAAACCTCAACATTTGGCCCAAAAAACATGTTTTCTTCTCATTTCGGTGACAGAAAGTTCTGGAAACTGAGAGAGCCACAAATTTCCTTCCACCCAGCGTTCCCCCAAAGCTCTGGATAGAAATGGTACCTCACTTGTGGGGTTAGAACTAGCGCCCGTGACAGGAAAAGCCCCAAAACACAATGTGGACACATCACATTTTCACAAAGAAAACAGAGCTGTTTTTTGCAAAGTGCCTAGCTGTGGATTTTGGCCTCTAGCTCAGCCGGCACCTGGGGAAACCTAGCAAACCAGTGCATCTTCGAAAATTAGACACCTAGGGGAATCCAAGATGGGGTGGCTTATGGGGCTCTGACCAGGTTCTGTTACCCAGAATCCTTTGCAAACCTCAAAATTTGGCCTAAAAAACACTTTTTCTTCTCATTTCGGTGACAGCAAGTTCTGGAATCTGAGAGAAGCCACAAATTTGCTTCCACCCAGCATTCCCCAAGTCTCCCGATTAAAATGGTACCTCACTTGTGTGGGTAGGCCTAGCGCCCGTGAAAGGAAATGCGCCAAATCATAACGTGGACACATCACATTTTTCGACAGAAAGCAGAGGTGTTTTTTACAAAGTGCCTACCTCTGGATTTTGGCCTCCAGCTCAGCCGGCACCTGGGGAAACCCCGCAAACCAGCGCATTTTTTAAAACTAAACACCTAGGGGAATCCAAGATGGGGTGACTTGTGGGGCTCTGACCAGGTTCTGTTACCCAGAATCCTTTGCAAACCTCAACATTTGGCACAAAAAACATGTTTTCTTCTCATTTCGGTGACAGTAAGTTCTGGAAACTGAGAGAGCCACAAATTTCCTTCCACCCAGCGTTCCCCCAAACCTCCGAATAAAAATGGTACCTCACTTGTAGGGGTAGGCCTAGCGCCGGTGACAGGAAAAGCCCCAAAACACAATGTGGACACATCACATATTCACAAAGAAAACAGAGCTGTTTTTTGCAAAGTGCCTAGCTGTGGATTTTGGCCTCTAGCTCAGCCGGCACCTGGGGAAACCTAGCAAACCAGCGCATTTTATAAAAACTAGATACCTAGGGGAATCCACGATGGGGTGACTTGTGGAGTTCTGACCAGGTTCTGTTACCCAGAATCCTTTGCAAACCTCAAAATTTGGCCAATAAAACACCTTTTCCTCTCATTTCGGTGACAGAAAGTTCTGGAATCTGAGAGGAGCCACAAATTTCCTTCCACCCAGCGTTCCCCCAAGTCTCCGGATAAAAATGGTACCTCAATTGTGGAGGTTGGCCTAGCGCCAGTGACAGGAAAAGACCCAAAACACAATGTGGACACATCACATTTTCACCACGAAAACAGAGCTGTTTTTTGCAAAGTGCCTAGCTGTGGATTTTGGCCTCTTGCTCAGCCGGCACCTGGGGAAACCTAGCAAACCAGCGCATTTTATGAAAACTAGATACCCAGGGTAATCCAAGATTTGGTGACTTGTGGAGCATTGACCAGGGTCTGTTACCCAGAATCCTTTGCAAACCTCAAAATTTGGCCAATAAAACACATGTTCCTCTCATTTCGGTGACAGAAAGTTCTGGAATCTGAGAGGAGCAACAAATTTCCTTCCATCCAGCGTTCCCCCAAGTCTCCGGATAAAAATGGTACCTCACTTGTGGAGGTTGGCCTAGCGCCAGTGACAGGAAAAGACCCAAAACACAATGTGGACACATCACATTTTCACAAAGAAAACAGAGCTGTTTTTTGCAAAGTGCCTAGCTGTGGATTTCGGCCTCTAGCTCAGCCGGCACCTAGGGAAATCTTGCACACCTGGGCAGTTTTAAAAACTAGACACCTAGGGGAATCCAAGATGGAGTGACTTGTGGGGCTCTGACCAGGTTCTGTTACCCAGAATCCTTTGCAAACCTCAGAATTTGGCCAAAAAAACACTTTTTCATTTCATTTCGGTGACAGCAAGTTCTGGAATCTGAGAGAAGGCACAAATTCCCTTCAACCCAGCATTCTCCCAAGTCTCCCGATAAAAATGGTAGATCACTTTTGTGGGTAGGCCTAGCGCCTGTGAAAGGAAATGCGCCAAATCATAACGTGGACACATCACATTTTTCGACAGAAAGCAGAGGTGTTTTTTGCAAAGTGCCTACCTCTGGATTTTGGCCTCCAGCTCAGCCAGCACCTGGGAAACCTAGCAAACCAGCGCATTTTTTAAAACTAGACACCTAGAGGAATCCAAGATAGGGTGACTTGTGGGGCTCTGACCAGGATCTGTTACCCAGAATCCTTTCCAAAGCTCAACATTTGGACCAAAAAACATGTTTTCTTCTCATTTCGTTGACAGAAAGTTCTGGAAACTGAGAGAGCCACAAATTTCCTTCCACCCAGCGTTCCCCCAAACCTCCGGATAATAATGGTACCTCACTTGTGGGGGTAGGCCTAGCGCGGGTGACAGAAAAAGACCCAAAACACAATGTGGACACATCACATTTTCACAAAGAAAACAGAGCTGTTTTTTGCAAAATGCCTAGCTGTGGATTTTGGCCTCTAGCTCAGCCGGCACCTAGGGAAATCTAGCAAACCTGCTCAGTTTTGAAAACTAGACACCTAGGGGAATCCAAGATGGGTTGCCTTGTGTGGCTCTGACCAGGTTCTGTTACCCAGAATCCTTTGCAAACCTCAGAATTTGGCCCAAAAAACACTTTTTCCTCTCATTTCGGTGACAGCAAGTTCTGGAATGTGAGAGAAGCCACAAATTTCCTTCCACCCAGCATTCCCCAAGTCTCCCGATAAAAATGGTACCTCACTTGTGTGGGTAGGCCTAGCACCCGTGAAAGGAAATGCGCCAAATCATAACGTGGACACATCACATTTTTCGACAGAAAGCAGAGGTGTTTTTTACAAAGTGCCTACCTCTGGATTTTGGCCTCCAGCTCAGCCGGCACCTGGGGAAACCTCGCAAACCAGCGCATTTTTTAAAACTGGACACCAAGAGGAATCCAAGATGGAATGACTTGTGGGGCTCTGACCAGGTTCTGTTACCCAGAATCCTTTGCAAACCTCAACATTTGGCCCATAAAACATGTTTTCTTTTCCTTTCGATGACAGAAAGTTCTGGAAACTGAGAGAGCCACAAATTTCCTTCCACCCAGCGTTCCCCCAAAGCTCCGGATAAAAATGGTACCTCACTTGTGGGGTTAGACCTAGCGCCCGTGACAGGAAAAGCCCCAAAACACAATGTGGACACATCACATTTTCACAAAGAAAACAGAGCTGTTTTTTGCAAAGTGCCTAGCTGTGGATTTAGGCCTCTAGCTCAGCCGGCATCTGGGGAAACCTAGCAAACCAGTGCATCTTTTAAAACTAGACACCTAGGGGAATCCAAGTTGGGGTGGTTTGTGGTGCTCTGACCAGGTTCTGTTACCCAGAATCCTTTGCAAACCTCAAAATGTGGCCAAAAAAACACTTTTTCTTCTCATTTCGGTGACAGAAAGTTCTGGAATCTGAGAGGAGCCACAAATTTCCTTCCACCCAGCGTTCCCCCAAGTCTCCAGATACAAATGGTACCTCACTTGTGGGGGTAGGCCTAGCGCCGGTGACAGAAAAAGACCCAAAACACATGGTGGACACATCACATTTTCACAAAGAAAACAGAGCTGTTTTTTGCAAAGTGCCTAGCTGTGGATTTTGGCCTCTAGCTCAGCCGGCACTTAGGGAAATCTAGCAAACCTGCTCAGTTTTGAAAACTAGACACCTAGGGCAATCCAAGATGGGGTGACTTGTGTGGCTCTGACCAGGTTCTGTTACCCAGAATCCTTTGCAAACCTCAGAATTTGGCCAAAAAACACTTTTTCCTCTCATTTCGGTGACAGCAAGTTCTGGAATCTGAGAGAAGCCATAAATTTCCTTCCACCCAGCATTCCCCAAGTCTCCCGATAAAAATGGTACCTCCCTTGTTTGGGTAGGCCTAGCGCCCGTGAAAGGAAATGCGCCAAATCATAACATGGACACATCAAATTTTTCGACAGAAAGCAGAGGTGTTTTTTACAAAGTGCCTACCTCTGGATTTTGGCCTCCAGCTCAGCCGGCACCTGGGGAAACCTCGCAAACCAGCGCATTTTTGAAAACTAGACACCTAGGGGAATCCAAGATGGGGTGACTTGTGGGGCTCTGTCCAGGTTCTGTTACCCAGAATCCTTTGCAAACCTCAACATTTGGCCCAAAAAAACATGTTTTCTTCTCATTTCAGTGACCGAAAGTTCTGGAAACTGAGAGAGCCACCAATTTCCTTCTGCCCAGCGTACCCCCAAAGCTCCATATAAAAATGGTACCTCACCTGTGGGGGTAGGCCTAGCGCCTGCGACAGGAAAAGCCCCAAAACACAATGTGGACACATCACATTTTCACAAAGAAAACAGGGCTGTTTTTTGCAAAGTGCCTAGCCGTGGATTTTGGCCTCTAACTCAGCCGGCACCTGGGGAAACCTAGCAAACCAGCGCATTTTATAAAAACTAGATACCTAGGGGAATCCAAGATGGCGTGACTTTTGGGGCTCTGACCAGGTTCTGTTACCCAGAATCCTTTGCAAACCTCAAAATGTGGCCAAAAAAACACTTTTTCCTCTCATTTCGGTGACAGAAAGTTCTGGAATCTGAGAGGAGCCACAAATTTCCTTCCACCCAGCGTTCCCCCAAGTGTCCGGATAAAAATGGTACCTCACTTGTGGGGGTAGGCCTAGCGCCGGTGACAGGAAAAGACCGAAAACACAATGTGGACACATTACATTTTCACAAAGAAAACAGAGCTGTTTTTTGCAAAGTGCCTAGCTGTGGATTTCGGCCTCTAGCTCAGCCGGCACCTAGGAAAATCTTGCACACCTGCGCAGTTTTGAAAACTAGACACCAAGGGGAATCCAAGATGGAGTGACTTGTGGGGCTCTGACCAGGTTCTGTTACCTAGAATCCTTTGCAAACCTCAGAATTTGGCCAAAAAAACACTTTTTCTTTTCATTTCGGTGACAGCAAGTTCTGTAATCTGAGAGAAGGCACAAAATTCTTCAACCTAGCATTCCCCCAAGTCTCCCGATAAAAATGGTACCTCACTATTGTGGGTAGGTCTAGCGCCCGTCAGAGGAAATGGGCCAAATCATAACGTCGACACATCACATTTTTCGACAGAAAGGAGATGTGTTTTTTACAAAGTGCCTACCTCTTGATTTTGACCTCCAGCTCAGCCGGCACCTGGGGAAACCTAGCAAACCAGCGCATTTTTCAAAACTAGACACCTAGAGGAATCCAAGATGGGGTGACTTGTGGGGCTCTGACCAGGTTCTGTTACCCAGAATCCTTTGCAAACCTCAACATTTGGCCCAAAAAACATGTTTTCTTCTCATTTCGGTGACAGAAAGTTCTGGAAACTGAGAGAGCCACAAATTTCCTTCCACCCAGCGTTCCCCCAAACCTCCGGATAAAAATGGTACCTCACTTGTGGGGGTAGGCCTAGCGCCCGTGAAAGGAAATGCGCCAAATCATAACATGGACACATCACATTTTTCGACAGAAAGCAGAGGTGTTTTTTACAAAGTGCCTACCTCTGGATTTTGACCTCCAGCTCAGCCGGCACCTGGGGAAACCTCGCAAACCATCGCATTTTTGAAAACTAGACACCTAGGGGAATCCAAGATGGGGTGACTTGTGGGGCTCTGTCTAGGTTCTGTTACCCAGAATCCTTTGCAAACCTCAACATTTGGCCCAAAAAACATGTTTTCTTCTCATTTCGGTGACAGAAAGTTCTGGAAACTGAGAGAGCCACCAATTTCCTTCCACCCAGCGTTCCCCCAAAGCTCCGGATAAAAATGGTACCTCACTTGTGGGGTTAGTCCAAGCGCCTGTGACAGGAAAAGCCCCAAAACACAATGTGGACACATCACATTTTCACAAAGAAAACAGAGCTGTTTTTTGAAAAGTGAATAGCTGTGGATTTAGGCCTCTAGCTCAGCCGGCATCTGGGGAAAACTAGCAAACCAGTGCATCTTTGAAAACTAGTCACCTAGGGGAATCCAAGATGGGGTGGCTTATGGGGCTCTGACCAGGTTCTGTTACCCAGAATCCTTTGCAAACCTCAAAATTTGGCAAAAAAAAACACTTTTTCTTCTCCTTTCAGTGACAGAAAGTTCTGGAATCTGAGAGGAGCCACAAATTTCCTTCCACCCAGCGTTCCCCCAAGTCTCCATATAAAAATGGTACCTCACCTGTGGGGGTAGGCCAAGCGCCTGCCACAGGAAAAGCCCCAAAACACAATGTGGACACATCACATTTTCACAAAGAAAACAGAGCTGTTTTTTGCAAAGTGGCTAGCTGTGGATTTTGGCCTCTAGCTCAGCCGGCACCTGGGGTAACCTAGCAAACCAGCACATTTTTTGAAAACTAGATACCTAGGGGAATCCAAGATGGGGTGACTTGTGGGGCTCTGACAAGGTTCTGTTACCCAGAATCCTTTGCAAACCTCAAGATTTGGCCAAAAAAACACTTTGGGGGTCATTCCGACCCTGGCAGTTGGTGTTAAAGTGGCGGCCAACCTGCCAACAGGCAGGCGGTCAAAAAAATGGAATTCCGACCCTGGCGGGAACCGCCAACACAGCCCGCCACTTTAACACTCCGACCGCCACGGCGGGCCAAACAAACAGCGCGGCGGTCACCGCCAACAGACAGGTGGCAGACAATGTACCGCCCACCCTATCACGACCCACCAATCCGCCACCTTTTCCGGGGCGGGAGCCCCGCCGATAAAAACACGGCGGAAACAGATCACGAACGGGAAAACGCTCACCTCTATACACTCCACGAGGAATCTGGACAGCATGGAACCCGAATTAAACATCCTACCAGCGATTGTCTACCTGCTCCTCTACCAGGAGCACGAACGCCGCCGCAGGAGACAACGGTGAGTACTGCACCTACGACACAGGGGAGGGGGGAGGAGAAAAGATTACGGGCACACACATACGCGACACCCCCCCCCCAAATCCCCACACACCAATGCAGAGCAACAAGTCAGATTTACACCCCCCAAACCCCCGGGAATAATTCAAAGACAAAATAAAATGATCATTAAAATAGAAGTATATTAAAGCATATTTGAACTTAAGTGAAATATTAGATTATTTAAACAAATAAATCACAACATGAAGAATATGAACATAGTCCAAAAGTCCGGCACATATTGGCTACATGCCATTGTCCGTGGGCCAATGTGCATGAACACATGGGCAAAGCTCACACACGAAACCCGATTCCATTGGAGAGAACACTGCTGGGGCATCAGATAATAAAACCACAGGCACCTCAGGGGGAAGGGAAGGGGGGCCACCTCAGCCACATGAGTCCACGATGCCAGATCCACGAGGGGCCTCCATGCCCACTGTACCATCCTGGGGAGTGCAAAGCCACAGTCTCACAAGTCTCTACAGTGGGTGGATTGCCCACTGTACCATCCTGGGGAGTGCAAAGCCACAGTCCATCTGGTGGATTACAGACTCCACTGATTATGGAGGAGGCATGGTGCCCAGAGTGCTTCGTGAAGCCCTGCCCGACACAGATCCGGCCCTGCCAATGGGCCTGCGGTGCTTGAGATGAATGCCCCAGCGGAGCGGTGCTTGAGAGGAAGGGCCCAGCGGAGCAGTGCTTGACAGGAAGGGCCCAGCGGAGCGGTGCAGAGACGGCGGGGCCCAGCGAAGCGGTGCTTGAGATGAAGGGCCCAGCGGAGCGGTGCAGAGACGGCGGGGCACAGAGGAGCGGTGCTTGAGAGGAAGGGCCCAGCGGAGCGGTGCTTGACAGGAAGGGCCCAGCGGAGCGGTGCTTGACAGGAAGGGCCCAGCGGAGCGGTGCCAAGACGGCGGGGCCCAGCGGAGCGGTGCTTGAGATGAAGGGCCCAGCGGAGCGGTGCTTGAGAGGAAGGGCCCAGCGGAGCGGTGCTTGCCAGGAAGGGCCCAGCGGAGCGGTGCTTGAGAGGAAGGGCCCAGCGGAGCGGTGCTTGAGAGGAAGGGCCCAGCGGAGCGGTGCTTGAGAGGACGGGCCCAGCGGAGCGGTGCTTGACAGGAAGGGCCCAGCGGAGTGGTGCTTGAGAGGAAGGGCCCAGCGGATCGGTGCTTGAGAGGATGGGCCCAGCGGAGCGGTGCTTGACAGGAAGGGCCCAGCGGAGTGGTGCTTGAGAGGAAGGGCCCAGCGGAGCGGTGCTTGACAGGAAGGGCCCAGCGGAGCGGTGCAGAGACGACGGGCCCTGTTCAGCGGTTCTTCTCACGGCGGGGCCCTGTTCAGCGGTTCTTCTCACGGGGGGGCCCAGTGGAGCGGTGCCCCTCACGGCAGGGCCCTGTTCAGCGGTTCTTCTCACGGTGGGCCCTGTTCAGCGGTTCTTCTCACGGCGGGCCCTGTTCAGCAGTTCTTCTCACGGCGGGGCCCAGTGGAGCGGTGCCTCTCACGGCGGGGCCCTGTTCAGCGGTTCTTCTCATGGCGGGCCCCTGTTCAGCGGTTCTTCTCACGGCGGGGCCCTGTTCAGCGGTTCTTCTCACGGCGGGGTCCAGTGGAGCGGTGCCTCTCACGGCGGTGCCCTGTTCAGCGGTTCTTCTCACGGCGGGGCCCTGTTCAGCGGTTCATCTCACGGCAGGGCCCAGTGGAGCGGTGCCTCTCACGGCGGGCCCCTGTTCAGCGGTTCTTCTCACGGCGGGGCCCTGTTCAGCGGTTCTTCTCACGGCAGGGCCCTGTTCAGCGGTTCTTCTCACGGCGGGGCCCAGTGGAGCGGTGCCTCTCACGGCGGGCCCTGTTCAGCGGTTCTTCTCACGGCGGGGCCCTGTTCAGCGGTGCTTGTCTTGTGTTCCTAGGGAACCAGATCTGGGCAATCATTCCCGCTCAGTCGCCATCCGACCTATCGCTTGCGGGGCCCTCCTGTGTTGGACTCCTGGGCCCGTGGGTGTCCTCCGTCACACCCCAAATGGGGCTGGTGGGGCCCTCCTGGGCAGCTCGCCTGCTGCCGGACTTCTTCGCCCTGCTGCCCTTGCCCTCCTTGGACGAATCTCTGGGGCCCTTGCCTCCCTTAGAAGTATCTCTGGGGCCCTTGCCCTCCTTGGACGAATCTCTGGGGCCCTTGCCTCCCTTGGAAGTATCTCTGGGGCCCTTGCCCTCCTTGGATGAATCTCCCTTGGTGGATGGGCCAGGTGACGGTGCAAGGCTGGTGTCCTTGGGG
Source organism: Pleurodeles waltl (assembly GCF_031143425.1). Lineage (NCBI taxonomy): Eukaryota > Metazoa > Chordata > Amphibia > Caudata > Salamandridae > Pleurodeles > Pleurodeles waltl. The sequence goes on from NC_090436.1 coordinate 848,496,966, forward strand.
GCAGCCTTCTCAGGCCTGTGGCGCCGGCCCTTCACTTTTTTGCTTCTTTTCCCAGGGGGTGGGCTGGCTGTCCCCTTGCTGCTGGCCAAAGTTCAGGCCCTAGGAGCTGGTGGACTCCAATAGCCCTGAACGATGGTCCTAGTAGGTGCAGGGCTTGTGGTGGCTGAGGTGCTGGTTGGACTCTTACGAGATGGAGGGCGTGGGTCAGTTGTTGGAAAGAGGTCAAGGTTGGAAAGGAAATCAATTTCGAAAGACAGGGACGGGTAGTTGTAGTGGGTATGGGAGTGGAGGAAGAGGATGTGGTTGTAGGAGAGTCAAGTGTGCTGTCTTTGGGTGCAGGTGCTTGTGACGGATGCTGTCGTGAGGTGGATGGTTGTTGGGTGGGTGGCTGCCTGCGTTTGTGTGGTTTGGAAGAGGGGGTGACAGACACACTGGGAGAGGACACAGGGGACGTGTAAATGGTAGTGGGGGTGGTGACTGCACGTGTGCGGACTGTTCTGGTGGGTGTGGTGGTGATGGACGTACTGGCTGATGGTGGTGTGCATGCAGGTGTAAGTGGAGACGTCACAGGGAGGGAGGAGGGAGACGAGGAGGAGGGGGACACAATGGAGGCAGTGGGTGTTGCTGTGTCTGCATGTGGATGTTGCTTGGGTGAATGCTTGTGTGATCTGTGGTGCTTATGTCTGGATGAGCTGCCCTTGGGTGTTGATGTGTGTGCAGGCTGGTCTGTAGGTGTGTCTGGGATAGGCAGAGGAACAGGGGAGTGGGACTGGGTTGAGGAAGTTGGAGGGGGAGGCTAGACACAGGGACAATTGCTGCCGTCAGTGCTGAGGCCAGAGCGTTGAACGATCGCTGATGGGCAGCCTGACCCGAATGAATGCCCTCCAGGTATGCATTGCTCCGATGCACCTCCCTTTCCACCCCCTGGATGGCATTCAAAAGGGTAGACTGCCCAACAATGAGCGTCCGGAGGAGGTCAATGACCTCCTCACTGAGGGCAGCAGGGGTAACTGGGGCAGGACCTGAGGTGCCAGGGGCGAAGGAGATGGCCGGCTTCCTGGCCGAGCGGGCACGGGGCGAAAGCTGAGGGGCTGCTGGGAGGGCGGAGCTGTTGCGCTGGGTGGCGGCTGTACCTGTTTTTGCGGTGGGCATGGATGGTGCCGCCACCACAAGGGAGCTCCCTTCCGTGTCGGTGTCGGTGTCGCTGACGTCTTCACGGGTCCCCGTTGTGGAGCCCCCCTCGCCCTCCGTCTCACTGGTTAAGTCCGAGTCGAGTCGGTTGCAGGGCCCTCCGGGCCCATGTGAGATGCAGCTCCCTCGTGCGCCGATGCCACTTCTCCTCCGCCTGATGATGCTAATTCACACATGAGCAGGAAAACCAAAAAATAAGGGGGGGAGAGAAGAAAGAAAGACATGTTGAGTGCATGCATTGGCGGCACCGTTGGCAGAGAGGACAGACACAGAAGCCCCCTGCACTACGCCGCGCACTCGGGGTACACTACTCAATTATTGTGACTTGGCCTACAAGTCTATGGACGACAAATGCACACATAGGTGAACCCGGGCAATGGATAGCTGTACTTAGCACCCTACAGAGGTGGGGGGCGGGGGCACAGGGCCATGTCTAACGGAGGGGCCTAGCCTGCAGAAACCGCCCTGGCCTAGAGATAGCCACAGCCTTTCTCCCCCACCCAGACGCCTCCACTGTGCGCTAATATAGCAGAATGTGCTGATACTCACCCCCTTGTGTCTGCTGTGATGTCCTAACGTGCCCATCCAAATCGGGGTAGGCCACAGCCAGGATCCGGGACATCAGGGGGGTCAATTGACGACTGGCACCCCTCCTACGTTGGGAGGCCATCTCCAGCAGAGCCTCTGCGGTCTTTCTGCTCCTGCGGCAGATGTCCTCCCACCTCTTGCGGCAGTGGGTGCCCCGTCTGTTGTGGACCCCCAGGGCCCGGACGTCCTTGGCGATGGCACGCCAAATGTCGATCTTCTGATGGGCACTGACCTATGTGACATGGACAGGGTGGAAAAAGAAATATCATCACTTTTCTGCATGGTCGATGTGAGTGGCCCCCCATCCCCAACCTTGCCATGTGGCACATGCTCTCATCTGTCGTGCGTTGCTATCCTCACACGCTCCCCTCCCCACCATCTTACATCCACCCCACTCAACACAAGCATAGCCCATACTACGTGCTCCCAGTGTACTTACCTGTTGGTCTGGAGGACCGTAGAGTAGCGCATACTGGGGGAGGACCCCATCAACGAGTTTATCCAATTCCTCAGATGTGAAGGCAGGGGCCCTTTCCCCAGTCGCAGCAGCCATTGTCTCTTCCAGACCGAGTTCACAGCAGCACTTGCAGTATAGGTCCTCTCCTGTGGATGATCAGGTCTCGAGTGATTAAGCAGTTAGAAAATGGCGGTCACGCCCGCGGCGGTGCGTACCGCGCGGTGTGTACCGCGACCACAGGCGCACATCGTCATTGGCTCCTGAGACCCATAGGGTTCTATGTTAACCAATGCTGCTTTGCGCCGCGGTCTTCGACCACCTACCGCCACGGTGTGCCACGCCAGCGCATTGACCTCACATCCCATTGTCACACTTCACAGGTCAGGCAGCCGCCATTTCAAGGGCCCACATGGCTGAATTTCTAGGGCGTCACACAGGCCTGGGCCTTGCATTGCCACTCATACAAGCCATTCAATGCATAGCGAATCGTGTCCTGTGCAAGCTGTGGTTACGTACCTGTGGGTTGCTTGACTCTGTGCTCCATGTTGTCCTTCCTAGGCACCGTCCGCTGGGACTTGCGAGGAGATGGAGGAATCCTCCCGTGTACAGACCGCTGGTGGACCTGTCGACAATGGAAGAACGACATGTCATACTGACATACAGACTTGACCGAGCCACTATACATGAACTGTGTACCCAGCTGGAGCCAGACCTGATGTCCCCCATTCACCAACCCACAGGGATTCCCCCTCTGGTGCAGGTTCTGTCAGTACTCCATTTTTTGGCAAGTGGATCATTCCAAACAACAGTAGCCATATCATCAGGGATGTCTCAGCCTATGTTTTCAAAGGTTTTGTCCAGAGTGTTGTCTGCCCTGATGAAACACATGCAGAGCTACATTGTTTTCCCTGAGGTGGGCAATTTGGCTACAGTGAAGGGTGATTTCTATGCCCTTGGACATATCCCCAACATCATTGGGGCCATTGATGGGACACATGTGGCCTTGGTTCCCCCCAGTGGCAGTGAGCAGGTGTACAGGAACAGAAAAAGTTATCATTCTATGAATGTCCAGGTGGTCTGTTTGGCTGACCAGTACATCTCCCATGTAAATGCCAAGTTCCCTGGGTCAGTGCATGACGCGTACATCATGCGAAATAGCAGCATCCCTAATGTGATGGAACAGCTACAGAGACACCGTGTGTGACTAATAGGTGACTCTGGTTACCCCAACCTGTCGTGGCTACTTACCCCAGTGAGGAATCCCAGGACAAGGGCAGAGGAACGCTACAATGAAGCCCACGGGCGAACTAGGAGGATTATAGAAAGAACCTTCGGCCTCCTGAAGGCCAGGTTTAGGTGCCTGCATATGACAGGGGGATCCCTAATGTACTCACCAAAGAAGGTGTGCCATATCATCGTGGCCTGCTGTATGCTTCACAACCTGGCTTTGCGACGCCAGGTGCCTTTCCTGCAGGAGGATGGTCCAGATGGTGGTGTTGTAGCAGCTGTGGAGCCTGTGGAGAGTGAAGAGGAGGAGGACGACGGGGACGACACAGACAACAGGGACACAGTGATACAACAGTATTTTCAGTAGCACACAGGTACGAATCAACCACGCCATTTTACATTTACTTAAAGTCTCCTGCCTCTCTACTGTCTGAGTTCCCCCCCCAGTTCCTGTTAACTGAGTTGTGACTTTCCCTTCCGTTTTCAGAGCTGTGGGCCCCACTGCATGACCTCTGCTTTGTTTGCCCATGTACTACAGCTGTGTGACAGTGGTATGTTGTCATCACAATGTAACTGAACATTTTGGCACCGTTATGTCTAATACATTTGTTCAAATTACAAGCAGACTCGATTTTTTTAGTGCAAAGAGTGATTTAATTCAAGTGCTAAATTTATGGAACATGATTGTAAAACGGGGATGGGTGATGGTGGAGTAATGTCCATGGCAGAGTCCAGTTCTCAGTCGCACAGGTGCATTGTCCATATGCCTGTGGAAGGATGGAGCAGGGGCAGTTCAAGGTTGGACAGGGTGACAATGTGGGACAGTGGGATGACATCAGGGGGTATCGTTTGCTGACGGGGTCTTGCAATCCTACTCTGTCTTCTTGTGAGATCTCAGGTTCCGCTTGCGGGGTGGTTCTTCTTCTGCAGGAGGTGTTGTTCTGGTGGCCCGTCGTTGTGTGGGGGACTCCTGTCCACTAGCGCCGGCGGAGGTGGTAGGCTGTTCCTGGTCCAGGCTAGTGACAGGGGCCCTTTGTGGTGCCACATGGTCCCGCAATGTGGTGACTATCTGGGTTAGGGCCACGACGATGGTCCCCATTGCGGAACTAATGTTCCTCAGTTCCTCTCTGAACCCCATGTACTGTTGCTCCTGCATGACCTGGATCTCCTGGAACCTGGCCAGTACCGTAGCCATCATCTCCTGGGAGAAGTATATCGCTCCCATGATGGAGGAGAGGGCCTCTTGGAGAGTCGGTTCCCTGGGCCTGTCCCCCCCCGTCACACAGCAGCCCTCCCAGTTCCCCTGTTTCCCTGGGCCTCTGTCCCCTGGACGGTGTGCCCACTACCACTGCCCCCAGGTCCCTGTTGTTGTTGGGGTGGTGGGTCAACCTGGGTGCCCTGTAGTGGTGGACACGCCGCTGATTGACATGTCCTGGAGACAGAGGCATGGGCCCGCTGGGTGGGAGCTGTGCTGGTGTTCCCAGAGGGGGTTAGGTCTGGTGTAGCCTGTGGCTGTCTGTGGGGAACCGACTGTCCCGAGATCCCCGATGGGCCGGGCTGGTCATCAGGGTCCAGGGAGACAGAGCTGCTGTCGTCACTGGGGGCCTCTTCTGGGGGTGGGATGGACATCTCTGGACCCTTCGTGGCGGTGTGGTGGTGTTCGGGTCCTGCAGGGGTATAAGAGTATGGTTATTGCTTCTGTGTGTAGCATTTCGTGTAATGGGTGGGTGGCCGTGTCCCCCAGTGCTGGCATTCCCTTGTGGGGGCTTTTGTGACGGTGGCTTGTGGGGGTGATGGGTGTGTGCAGTGGGCATGCTTTGGGGATGGGTGTCAATGCTTTGGGGAGGCATGCAGGGCTGGGTTTTGGGATGGGTGGGTTCTGATGGTGAGCCATTAGCAAGGAGTTGGTGTGATGGGGTGGGGGTGAGGGTGGGGGTTTGATTTGGCATGCAGGTGGGGTGGGGGGAATGAAGTAGTGAAGATTTGCCTTACCAGAGTCCATTCCTCCGCCTACTCCTGCGAGGCCCTCAGAATGCAGGATGTGCAAGACTTCCTCCTCCCATGCTGTGAATTCTGGGGGAGTAGGTGGGGGTCCGCCGCCAGTCCGCTGTACCGCGATGTTGTGCCTTGATACCATGGGACGCACCTTCCCCCGTAGGTCGTTCCACCGCTTCCTGATGTCATCCCGATTGCGTGGATGCTGTCCCACAGCGTTGACCCTGTCCACTATTCTGCTCCATAGCTTCATCTTCCTGGCAATGGTGGTGTGCTGCACCTGTGCCCTGAAGAGCTGGGGCTCTACACGTACAATTTCCTCCACCGTGACCCTGAGTTCTGCATCAGAAAACCTGGGGTGTCTTTGGGGTGCCATGGGGTGGTGTGGATGAGGTGAGGGGTGGTGTATGTGGTGTAGAGTGTGGTGAGTGTGGTGGTGTATGGTGTTTTGTGCGTGGAAAGTGTGTGGGTGATGTTGTGATTTGCCTCTGTGTGATGGTGTACTCTATGCTGTGCTCTCTCTCTCTGTCCTTCACTCGCAATTGTGGTCGTTGGGGTTTGTGGGTGATGTAGGTGTGTGTTTTATACTGGATTGGGTGTGTGGGAGTGGTGTGTGTATGTGTCTCAGGTGTGTGTATTTTGAATTGGCCAATGTGGATGTGTTTTGTAAAGGTGTGTGTATTTTGAGCGCGGCGGTGTGTACCGCCAATGGAATACCGCGGTTGAAAGACCGCTGCGGGGATTTGTGGGTCGGAATGGCTTGGGCATATTTCTGTTGGCGTGACGGTGGAGGTTTGGTCATCGCCAGTTTCCCGCTGACCTTTGGTGTGGCGGAATGTTGAGGATGTCGGGTTTTTGGCGGTTTGCCAGTTGCGGGTCAGAATGACCGTGGCGGTTTACCGCGGCCGCGGCAGTGTTATGGCGGCCTTCTGGCCGGCGGTAAGTGACTTTTACCGCCGAGGTCAGAATGACCCCCTTTGTCCTCTCATTTCGGTGACAGAAAGTTCTGGAATCTGAAAGGAGCCACAAATGTCCTTCCACCCAGCGTTCCCTTAAGTCTACGGATAAAAATGGTACCTCACTTGTGGGGGTAGGCCTAGCGCCGGTGACAGGAAAAGACCCAAAATACAATGTGGACACATCACATTTTCACAAAGCAAACAGAGCTGTTTTTTGCAAAGTGCCTAGCTGTGGATTTTGGCCTCTAGCTCAGCCGGCACCTAGGGAAATCTAGCAATCCTGCTCCGTTTTGAAAACTAGACACCTAGAGGAATCCAAGATGCGGTGACTTGTGGGGCTCTGACCAGGTTCTGTTACCCAGAATCCTTTGCAAACCACAGAATTTGGCCCAAAAAACACTTTTTCGTCTCATTTCGGTGACAGCAAGTTCTGGAATCTGAGAGAAGGCACAAATTTCTTCAACCTAGCATTCCCCCAAGTCTCCCGATAAAAATGGTACCTCACTTTTGTGGGTAGGCCTAGTGCCCGTGAAAGGAAATGCGCCAAATCATAACGTCGACACATCACATTTTTCGACAGAAAGCAGATGTGTTTTGTACAAAGTGCCTACCTCTGGATTTTGGCCTCCAGCTCAGCCGGCACCTGGGGAAACGTAGCAAACCAGCGCATTTTTTAAAACTAGACACCTAGAGGAATCGAAGATGGGGTGACTTGTGGGGCTCTGACCAGGTTCTGTTACCCAGAATCCTTTGCAAACCTCAACATTTGGCCCAAAAAACATGTTTTCTTCTCATTTCGGTGACAGAAAGTTCTGGAAACTGAGAGAGCCACAAATTTCCTTCCACCCAGCGCTCCCCCAAACCTCCGGATAAAAATGGTACCTCACTTGTGGGGGTAGGCCTAGCGCCCGCAACAGGAAAAGCCCCAAAACACGATGTGGACACATCACATTTTCACAAAGAAAATAGAGCTGTTTTTTGCAAAATGCCTAGCTGTGGATTTTGGCCTCTAGCTCAGCCAGCACCTGGGGAAACCTAGCAAACCAGCACATTTTTTGAAAACTAGATACCTAGGGGAATCCAAGATGTGGTGACTTGTGGGGCTCTGACCAGGTTCTGTTACCCAGAATCCTTTGCAAACCTCAAGATTTGGCCAAAAAAACACTTTGGGACATATTTATACTTTTTGACGCAAAGCTGCGCGGGCGCAGTTTTGGGTCAAAAATTTTACCGCCGGCTAACGCCATTTCGTTGCGCCGTTCGGGCGTCAAATTTATACTTTGACGCACGGCGGCGCAACCAACAGGTGGGAGTCATTTTTTTTTACGCATACCGCGGCGTCAAGTCGTAAAGGAAAACAACGTTAACGCGACGTAAATGACTGTGGGTCGATTTACGACAGCGCAAACTGGAAAGCGCCGGTTTTTTTGACGCAATAGCGTCAAAAATACCCGCGAACACTGCCCTTTCAGCAGAGGAGAGCCAAAATGGATCCCAGATGCCACTACAGACCCCAGGAAGATGACAGCAGACCAGGAACCAGCCAGGATGATCCATACAGGATCCAGGACATATATAGAAAAAAAAGAAAGTGTCGCTTCAGTGCAGAGGAGCAGGAAATCCTGGTTAAAGAGGTGACGGAACACCAGCACCAACTGTTCATCCCCTCTAAGTTGCCAATCAGCAGGAGAGAGGCCATATGGCAACAAATTGTTGACAAGATCAACAGTGTGGCTGAAGTACGCAGGACAGTCACCGAGTGTAAGAAACGCTGGCATGACTGCAAACGTAGGACAAAGGAAAAAATGGCCAGGAACAGGAAGGCAGCACTGCAGACTGGAGGTGGGAGTCCAGCACACCAGGAGGCCCTGGACCACATGGAGGAGATGGTCACAGCCGTCATCCCGGAGGAGATCGTCACAGGGATTCAAGGACAGGACAGCGCAGACTACCACGAGACAACGCACATGCAGGGTAAGTCACATGGGGAATTATAATGCAATAATGTTAACTGCAACCGGGGTGGGGAATCTCTACTACACAATGAATGTAAGTCAGCATATATATGGAGTGGCATGGGTAAAGGGGCACGGCAGGGGGGCATGCCCAGCACAGACAGAAGCTGGGGCACGACATAACACAACACCAACAACAGTCCCATGGGGGCATCCTGTCATGACAACAATGGAGCTAAGGGAAAGCCTCGACAGGTGGGAAGGCCACTACGTCAAACTTACATCCTGGCACTCGTCAGTCAAAATATATCCTACATCAACTAGGTCCCTATCAGTAATCCAGTAGCCAAAACAACAACTGCAATGTAACTGGGACAAGAGTTGTCACTAACACCTCTGATCTCTGTGCATCTATAGTAGCCAATGGCAGTAACCTCCCCATGGAACATACATACCTAAATTAGGGGGTGAGGATGACATCTGCAACAATATCCAGAAATAAGACAAAGGCACCAGTACACTCAAATGTCAATGCCCATAGTTGACACATACATCAGCCAAAGTAAACAGCAATAGGAGCCACACAGCACTAAGGACACACACATGCTGCATACGTCAGGGTCCCTCACGTGCCTGGCTAACAAGGCAACATCACAAATGTCATACTGCTCAGACAACAACATTGAGGAGGGGACACATGCAACTGGTCACTGAAATACACCTGCACAGTCAGAGGACCAAATAGGACATTGATACTATAAACAGGGCAATCCAATTAAACACACATTACCCAACATCAGCTGGAAACATTAACAATGTCTACATCCATATCACATCGTAACATTGCCATGCATAGGATATGCCACATAACAATTACAATTAGGTCAATGTGAACAATCAGATTTTGGGGCAGGTCCTGAGAGGCAAGTGTGCTGCCAGGGCAATCACAGCACCCACAGCCAGTGAAAGGTCTCACCATACGAATAGATATACACGGAGGGTCGAGTAGGACAAAAAGATGGCTATTCCCTAATTGGTACAAAGCAACACCTAGAGGCGATTAGGCAGACAAGTCTGATAACTCTATATCATACATGTGACACACAGGTGGGCCATAGGCCTATACCAATGCCCATATGAAGGACAGCAGATACCAATACCAAACAAGATCACAAAGTAAAGTCATCCAAAGGCTTGCCTGTTACGGCAAAATTGTCACAACACAGACACACTAATTGTACCCTGTTTCATTGCAGAGGAACATGGATCTCCTGCCGATATGCCTGTCCCTGATTTCCTTGATGACATGGATGACGAGCCCATAAACATTCCCCAGGAGACCATCCAAAAGGTCCTTGAAACCCTCCAGACCCCACCTTCAGTCACAAGGAGGAGCACAGAACAAGCAGCCATCACAGAAGAACCACCCACCACCCCAATTGCAAGACCTGCCAGCTCCTACACAGCTGAGGACTCTGACGACGCTGGCACCAGCTTTGAAAGAACTGTAGTTGGTATACAGCGGGAGCTGGCCAAGGAGGTGGGGGTGGGGATGCAAAATATGGCAGCCAGCCTTGAGGGGGTGCGCTCGTGCATGTTGTCATCTGCAGATCAGGCAGCAGCTATGCAAGCCCTAACATCCATACTGCAAAGACTACAAGAAACTATAAAGGAATTCACCACTGCAGTAAGGGAGTTGCCACAACACCTCGCACCCCAAACTTTCCACTGCATGCACGAATGCAATCATGACTCCCTCAGGGCCGACCTGGCTGCCTACCATCGTGATGTGGCTGCTATTCTCAAAAACCAGCAGGCCCTCCTTGCAGCAGTACTGCCCTTAAGAACTTCACAGGGAGCAGCCCCCGGGATGTCACAGAAGAGTACCCGGAAGCACTAGTCCCTGCACCATGGCCTACTTTGACCAAGGTCCTACGTTTTGTCAAATGCCAGTCTCACTACAACTATACTCAATGACTGTTCTGCTAACCACTGTATGACTTGTCAGGATTGCCAGTGAATGTCTCTCTCCTACTATTCAGCAAATCCTGTCCCTCTGCACTGTCTGTTACATCACCCCAGCATGTCAGGAGCATCACCCACACCCCTTCTGTAGGATCACCATGTAAGAATGCACCAGAACGGACTCAGCAAACACGGACAATGTACATTTTGCACTACAGCACCTATCAATCAATAGCACTTGCACACCTAATATGTCTCTGTGTTATTTGACACATCAACTGTGCAGTAGATAACTCTAAAGTGCCTGTGTGACAACCATGTAGCTTGTCAATACAAGTGTCCTGACATCATGTAGTCTGATACATCTGTGGAGTGGCCAGGATTGCATCATAGCCTGACCATCCTGAGGAGAATAACTGATGAAGGGACAAACCACACACAATTATGCTGTGTTGGACAGAATAATGATCAATCTATAGCAATCCAAGTCAACTAATGGTGGCTGATAAATGTAGGCACCATGCAATACTAAAAAATGAAATTATGCAGCATAATCTAAGCAAACACAACTAAACACTGCATCAATCACCCTTTCTGAGTATACTTCCATGAAGGGAAGTCATGCTGAATTTTTACACACATGATCTATGTCAGCAATGAAGACAACAAGACAAGAGTGTTAACAACACCTCATCTACAAAGATGTCCCTGAACATCACACTGCAGTCCGACCTAATAAATTACCCACAATACCAAGTCTGGAAGCACACTTTGTGATGTAGAATACCTACTCATCAACACAAATCCTTGGTCATCCATGTAAACTACTAATGGTGGGTCTACCAAATGGTAGATACTTACCAAGTTAGCACAGGGGTAGCTGCCATGTTAAACCTCTATTTTCTGTGGTATGTAGCATAGGACACAAATGTCATAGAAAAACAATCACCTACACTGATGTCAAGGCCATGATCAAGTAGCAGTTAACGCATAATGCAAAGGGTTAACTATATGTTTATTCCTATGTATTCACACCAGAGGCAACTAAGGGAAAAGTCATACCTACACTAATCTAACCTGACTACTCCTAACCCACAACTGTCCCTAACTAACCTAAGCTAAACTTACTCTACACATATAACAAATCGATCTAAACATCAACTCCCCACCCACCATTATGAGACAGGACACATGCAGGACAACATATACTAACCTACACACATACTATACTATCCTAAACAATTATATATATATATTTTTTTTTTTGTATACATTTTTTGTTTTTTTTTTGTTTTTTTTCTAAACAGACAGGAATCCCAACATTGACCCCCACCCACCCACCCACACAAAAATGAAAAATAGAAAGAATAAGGACCCCCCACCCTCCTCCCTAACACTAACTAAGCTAACAACCTACACTAACCTAACACTAATCCCCAAAACCCAACTATCATGACAAAAAGGAAAGAGGAGAGAGGGGAGGGATAAATTTAAAACAATCAATAAAGTCCTAGAGGTTGGCCCTCCGTAGGGTCCGCCTGATGGACCGAACCCTTTTTTTAATGTAGGCCACATCCTGGCTTAGCTTGTCCACCTTACTAATAAACTTGTCCATTTTCCTGTCTAAAGCCTGGAATGCCGCAGGGTCAATAGGAGGGGCTGCTGCTGTCTGTGTGCTGGCAGAGGTGCTCGGTGTGTGAGTTGTTGTTAGCCCACTGGACTGTCCTGCAGCTCTGAAATTGCTGGGTCCAGGTCGTGCTGCAGAGGAAGGGTCAACTGTCCCCGCCGTTGCTGGGGCCACTTGGGGAGAACTGGTGGATGTGGTGGTGGTGGCTGTTGTGGGCAATGTTGGGTCACCCTGTGGTGAGGCCCACCATGCTCCGGAGGCCCTATCCGCTTGGTATTTTCGGGCCATCCTTCGGAACCCCGACTGCACCTGCAGGATGTGCCGGTATCTCATTGCCCGCCTTTCAAACTGATGTCTCTGTGCGGCACTCATGTTTGCAGCTGTGAAGAGAAAGGGCAACTATTTACCATAGGAAATGCATTGGGTGGAATAGCACAATGGGTCAATTGCACATTACTTTTACTGTAGTTGTAACAGCTATTTTCACAACATAGATCATTGAAAGTCTCAGAGGAATAACATGGGAAGCCTGCATACAAAAGGGCATCTCAGATCTAGCATATCCATGTCTCTACATGATGGGTGACATCAGCCTAAACTTGTCATCCAAATAATGGGTAATGCAGCTGACATTATGGCTGTACCTCTTCCACCTACTGACTTCACTACATATGTCACTCTATGTGATAACAATCAAAACCCTCAATATCTGCCATTTGTAATTGTTTTTTGCTAATATAGAACTCATGTGCCATAACCAAGTGTGTACACTAGGTTAAAAAAAAAGTTGCAAAAGGTCACAAGTATGTGTAACATACTGGTTGCTACGATCCTAGGTACCCTATTTCCAAACACATGGCAGTCTTTGAGGGTGGGGTGGGAAGAACAACCAACAATCCCATATTCAATGCACACCCAGGAGTGTATAGAAAGGTCAACAAGTATTTGCCTCCACACACAACACCAATGAAGGGCTAGCAACAAATTGGAGTCAGCTAAACCTTGTCCTATCCAAGGTCCACACATGTCAAAATGTACTGACTTAGGCCAACATCACATACTACCAGTGAGGCATATTTTACCACACACAGAGAGGAGCAAGAACACCCATGATCATAAGTAGAATGAACACCTAGGCCATTGCACTCTAGTCCCACACACTTCTAGTTCAACTTGTGGAAGTACATGCCCCCGGAGGATCCAACCTACAGTGTACTCAGTCCATCCTCAACTAGGGAAGCTGCATATTTCAGACAAGCCTTTTGCAGAAGCTATCTGGGAGAATGTCAGTCTGAAATGCAGACTCAGTCCAAGCCAAGTCCCAGAGCAACTCTTAAATTAACCAGTGTATTCCACATGACTCATCCCATTCCCCAGAGCGGGCCCGACTGGAATGGCCTACATACCCAAAATCTGGGAGATGGATAAGCATAGGTCTACTAAAACTGAAGTGATATTTGAAATCCCACTAATGGAACAATACTAATGAATGGGCAGCGCATCAAACCTTGAATTCTGTTGAACACACAGTAGTCCATCATGCATCACCAGCAAACAATAAAAATAGCACACATGCAACACTCACTGTAGGTGTCGGGGTCCGCAAAATGAGCCACCTCTCCCACAGTGTACGGTGCAGGTCCACCTGTAAAGCATGGAAGGAAGAATATACTCAGAATCCGTGCACTGACAAACAATTGCAATTACAAAGACAATGTGAGAATATGACATGCGTAATGAAACACTTTCACACATGCTCATACTGCATGGAATAATTCTTGAGCAACATTTACATTGAATGAGTCTCCTGCTACAGTTACACACCCTACTACACACATGCAGTGGCCTGGACAGTCATGTGGTGTCAAAGATGCACCTCCATTAGTATGCCCCAACAATATTGGGGTGCATTCATCTCATCATGTGCATCCAAGAGAGACATCCAAAAGCTGGTTACTTGAGGACTGCATGACCCCTCAAACTCAAACAGCCTATGTGGTAATTTTCAACACACACCAACCAGACACACATGTGACATATGTGTGGACAACATAGCTAACTTCAATTGACGTGAAGGCAGCACTCATTGATAGCATCATATTGGGTTTACAAATGTCAGTCTAGCTATGGCGTCTACATATGTAGGTATGATGTTTCAACATCCATTTTTCACTGGCTATTGTGACCTGTAGAGTTCAAATTGAGGCATTCACGTGTCGCTTGTCTGACACAAAGGCAACACTACATTACATACTGCTACAGGCAACCGGTATGTGTAGAAAACATGAGCTACCTGACTGCTAGCATTTGTCTTCCTTCACATTGTGCAACAATTACCCAGTAGGTTTCCCTAGCATTACACACAGTCAGCTACTTATCTAGCAGATTGGGTAACAATCATCACATGTCCCCACACAGCTTTAAATTGTTCACATGTAATTTATGTGTACTCACCAACATGGCCACCAATCCTGATTCCCAAGTGGTCCAGCAGATCTTGCTCCCTGGATATCAGATCATCCCAGCGGTGCTTAAGTTGATGGTCATTCCTCAGGCTACCATAGACACGGACCAAGTGATGGCGCACCTTCCCCCACCGGACTTTACAGGCCTCTGTGTGATACCCCTGTATCACACGACCCCCAGCCTCCAGCATGAGTGGGAGGAAATGGCAAACAAGCCATATAAATCCCCCCAATTCCTCCTCACCCATCCTAGCAAGCCGTGGCCTACCTGACATCTCAGCACTAACAAAGTGGAAAAAGTTGGAGAAAAAGGAAAAGGGGGAAATGGGGAAAGGTAGTGTAGTGAAATACAAAGAAAACTTAGGAAGAAGAGCCCAACTAACCCCTAAATTACACTACCCAGAACAGACTCCCACAGACAATAAAAGAAACACTGGACTTGACAAAATTATACAATACAGACTCACACAGTATTCAACAACAAGACAATGATGACAAAAGCACAATAGAGAAGGTACACTGGACACAAAAGCACTAAAACACAGGACAACACTTTCCACACAGCCACACAGTCTAGAATAATCTGAGACTGCAAAGTGAAAGTGAAAGTACACCCACAGTACAGCTTCTGTAAACAGGATATCCTATTACATCACATCCTGCATAAAATGGCCGCCGGTTTTTTTCCCCGTTATGCGTCATTTTTTCACGCATACAGCTAGTGCGTCATATTTTTTGACGCATAAGAGTGCACATAATGCAGAGTCAAATATTTTTTCATCATTCTTCCCTTATATTTGTTTGAGGCTTATTTTACAGTTCTAGAGTTGAAATTTAAGCCACTGGCAAATATGATGAGCAAATATGAAAATTAATTTTGACTCTGCATTATATGCACTCCTGTGCATCAAAAATTTTGACGCCCAAGCTGTATGCGTGGAAATATGACGCATTATGGAAAAAATGGTGGCCATGTAATGCTGGTTATTAATATATTTATTTTAATTAGATTTTTTTGACTCAGCATTATGTGCACTCCTGTACGTCAAAAAATTATGACGCCCAAGCTGTATGCATGGAAATATGACGTATTATAGAAAAAAATGGTGGCCATGTAATGCTGGTTATTAATATATTTATTTTAATTTGATTTTTTTGACTCAGCATTATGTGCACTCCTGTACGTCAAAAAATTATAACGCCCAAGCTGTATGCGTGGAAATATGACGCATTATAGAAAAAAATGGTGGCTATGTAATGCTGGTTATTAATATATTTATTTTAATTTGATTTTTTTGACTAAGCATTATGTGCACTCCTGTACGTCAAACAATTATGACGCCCAAGCTGTATGCATGGAAATATGTCGCATTATAGAAAAAAATGGTGGCCATGTAATGCTGGTTATTATTATATTTATTTTAATTTGATTTTTTTGACTCAGCATTATGTGCACTCCTATGCGTCAAAAATTATGACGCACAAGCTGTATGCGTGGAAATATGACGTATTATGACAAATATGTCTTTAATTTGTCAAATTGTGAAAAGAATTTTGTCATGACCAAACGGTGCTAAGTGATACACATTTGGGGTTAGCTATGGCACATGTCCCTTATAGGATATATAGAAGGTATTCACAGTGCAATAGTAATGATTGCTCAAAATGGTTATTACCCATAATTGTACACATATTTTGGGTAATTGCTGATGGCTAATTTCAAATGATGAATGGGATACCAGGATGTATTCCTTAGCAAAAATGTGTCCACATTTATCACGGTAATCAAAATTATATATAGGCCAAATAGGTAGTGCAATTGTCACCTACACTTTTTATGGGGTAACCATGTCCTAATTATGAGTTTGTGTATCTTATATGTGTTTTACTTTTGACATGTAGGCCACACATGCGCCTTATGCATGTGTGTACTTCACATGTGCATATTTCATGTATATTTGGGGGGCGGTAGAGGTGGACTTAGGCCCCCAGCACCCTAGGGTTTGCCCTTCCAGACTTGCTAATTTATCCAAGGGTTTCCCTAATTCAGTAATGCTAAACCTGCAGCAGCAGGCTCATGGAAGCCCATTGGGTATGATTCACTGTTTGCCATTCAATAATCCCATTTGCCCATTTGACGTTTGCCCTATTGATTCTTTGGAGCAATCTGACATACCATTTTGCATTGATATTTTTTGCTAAATCTCAACGTTCCTCATGTGCTGATGACAAATAGGTTGTTGATGTATGTGGCCCTTAATGCATTACCTGGTTTAGTGGCATGTTTCATTCGTCCTGCTAGGTTCCAACTGGGACACTACTGTGATCGGCTGCTTGCAAATATTTTGTTGATTGGATGGTACATGTTTATATGTGTGGTCCAATGTAGATCCACTATCAACTGTCAGGGTGTATGTTGTCACTGTAACTTCCAGGTCTCCTCATGAGTTAGTGGCAGCTAATCTTGTTTCAATTGGGCTTTGTTTGTAGCAAAAATGGAGAGAAGCCATTGAGGACATGGTCACCTACACATGGATGGTCCCACCCTGTCACTGAACACGTGTAATGAGACTTTCGAATGGGCAACCTTTTTGTGCTGAGTGAGAGAATGTCTCAGGTGTCTGGATCTGGCATGTGTCATTGCCACATTTCTACTCCAGTTGGCCTCTGTGGATGGTAATGTATCATGAAACATCATAGCCTCTGTGCAGAAGTAAATGGCTGGTATTCAACACACGACTCATCTTTATCATTTGAAAAAGTGTTATTCAGTGTTTTGAACAGTCAGGGTCCTCATATGTGTTGACTTTTCATGACATTATCTGAGGTTGCTGGCTTTGATGGAGGCCATTTACACCATCATACACTATGGTCCTGGTCCACTGTCACACTTTTAAGTTTAGGCATTAATGAAGGTCAGACAACGGAAGGGCCAAGATTTGGCTATTCATGGGCACTGTCACAAGTCTGATGCAAATGACAGTCAGATGATGCACTACTATGTATTTGAGTATACATTGATGAGGCTAATGACAAATTAGTGTCTGAGGTACAAAAGGTTTTGGACAGCATGTATGGTCCATAGGTGGACCCCAGGTATCTGTAGAGTGACCCACGGACAGGTGCCAGTCAGGCTGACAGGATGCTGGGTCAATCAGGAGCAAGCTCTTTCAGTAATCACATGATCACGTGTTCTGACTAGGACTGGTCAGAGGGAGCATTAGACAGTTGAGATGTCACACTGTGTATGTCCTGTGTTGCTTTGAAGGTGACACATGAACCCTGATAAAGTGTTACACTGCAACATTAGTGTCAAAGCTTAATGATGTAATGGCTCACATTCAAACATGTATGCAGTAGGAGGGATCAGCAGGGACGGGGCATGTACATTTGGGTGGTGTGCATGGAGGGGATCACAGGTGTGGCCTCCATCTGTGTCTCACTAGTCCTGTCAGATGGGATTAGCTGATAAATAGCCTACAGTACCTTTCACAGAAGAATCAATCTACAGGTGATACCAGGCCTTATAAACTCCAAGGCAGTGTATTATATGAGCTGTGTTCCATGCAGTGAGATGGTAGTATGACAATGGTCGGCATAGTAAAGGGTGTGGCACACTGGATGACTCTTGTGAGTGTGTGTGTGTAGATGAGGGAATCTGAGTGTACACAAATCGGCATTCCAGGGACCTCTTCAGACAGGTGGGGTGTGAGCAGCTGCAAGTGTGTGTAATGTTTTTAGAAAAGGGCTGACATGTAGATGGGATGTGATGTGCTGGATGCTTGTCATAGGTGTAGCACTTGTGCTGTGTATGTTCTGCTTAAGTGTAACTCTAGTGACAGATAGTCATTGCAATGATAGTAAGTAGTTGGAATTACTGTTGCCAAGAGTCTAGTACTACATTCCTGTTCCTGAAGCATTAGCATGTGAACTGCCTGATGTATGAGGCCTGTTTTCCCCTAGTTGAGTGATGGTGTTTTAGTTGTGTGCCATCTGCTGCGATGATCCATGTTTCCTACATGTATGTGAGTCATATGTGTGGTCCTCAGCTGTTGCCCTTCAAAGGTGAACTGTACAGGATGTCTGTCATTTACATGGTGTGTGTATTTGACCATTGTATGGTGGCCATTACATTTCTGGTGTATATTTTTTGTGTGATGATTGTTATATCATTATTGCTCAATGAGACGACATTCTTCTTCAGCAATTTCAAACTAAAGGTGGGCAGAAAAGAATAGGCCAAACCATGATGTGGTGTTTGTTTTCTGTGTTTCTTTACAATTGTGCATTAAGTAGTGATAGTGATAATTAAGAAAATAAATTATTTACAATCTGTTGGCGCCTCCGCACTCCAGCAGCCGTGTTTGGTTGTTCCCCCTCCTGTTGCAGGCCAGCATCCTCCTCTTCGTCGTCTTCAGGCATGTATGGGTCTGGTTCCAGGAGGGGAATGTTCCTTTTTGCACAAATGTTGTGCAATATGGCACAAGTGAGTATGATCCTACAGACCATCTCTGGGGAATATAGTAGGCCACCGCCAGTGATGTCAAGGCAGCGGAACCTTGACTTGAGGATCCCAAATGTACCTCACTTGTGGGGGTAGGCCTAACGCCGGTGACAGGAAAAGACCCAAAACACAATGTGGACACATCACATTTTCACAAAGAAAACAGAGCTGTTTTTTGCAAAGTGCCTAGCTGTGGATTTTGGCCTCTACCTCAGCCGGCACCTAAGGAAATCTAGCAAACCTGCTCAGTTTTGAAAACTAGACACCTAGGGGAATCCAAGATGGGGTGACTTGTGTGGCTCTGACCAGGTTCTGTTACCCAGAATCCTTTGCAAACCTCAGAATTTGGCCCAAAAACCACTTTTTCCTATAATTTCGGTGACAGCAAGTTCTGGAATCTGAGAGAAGCCACAAATTTCCTTCCACCCAGCATTCCCCAAGTCTCCCGATAAAAATGGTACCTCACTTGTGTGGGTAGGCCTAGCGCCCGTGAAAGGAAATGTGCCAAATCATAACGTGGACACATCACATTTTTCGACAGAAAGCAGAGGTGTTTTTTACAAAGCGCCTACCTCTGGATTTTGGCCTCTAGCTCAGCCGGCACCTGGGGAAACCTAGCAAACCAGTGCATCTTTGAAAACTAGACACCTAGGGAAATCCAAGATGGGATGGCTTGTGGGGCTCTGACAAAGTTCTGTTACCGACAATCCTTTGCAAACCTCAAAATTTGGCCCAAAAAACACTTTTTCTTCTCATTTTGGTGACAGAAAGTTCTGGAATCTGAGAGGTGCCACAAATTTCCTTCAACCCAGCATTCCCCCAAGTCTCCGGATAAAAATGGTACCTCACTTGTGGGGGTAGGCCTAGCGACGGTGACAGGAAAAGACCCAAAACACAATGTGGACAATTCACATTTTCACAAAGAGAACAGAGCTGTTTTTTGCAAAGTGACTAGCTGTGGATTTTGGCCTCTAGCTCAGCCGGCACCTAGGGAAATCTAGCAAACCTGCTCAGTTTTGAAAACTAGACACCTAGGGGAATCCAAGATGGGATGGCTTGTGGGGCTCTGACCAGGTTCTGTTACCCAGAATCCTTTGCAAACCTCAAAAATTAGCCCCAAAAAAACTTTTTCTTCTCATTTCGGTGACAGAAAATTCTGGAATCTGAGAGAAGCCACAAATTTCCTTCAACCCAGCGTTCCCCCAAGTCTCCGGATAAAAATGGTACCTCACTTGTGGGGGTAGGCCTAGCGCCGGTGACAGGAAAAGACGCAAAACACAATGTGAACACATCACATTTTCATAAAGAAAACAGAGCTGTTTTTTGCAAAGTGCCTAGCTGTGGATTTTGGCCTCTAGCTCAGCCGGCACCTAGGGAAATCTAGAAAACCTGCTCAGTTTTGAAAACTAGACACCTAGGGGAATCCAAGATGGGGTGACTTGTGTGGCTCTGACCAGGTTCTGTTACCCAGAATCCTTTGCAAACCTCAGAATTTGGCCCAAAAAACACTTTTTCCTCTAATTTCGGTGACAGCAAGTTCTGGAATCTGAGAGAAGCCACAAATTTCTTTCCACCCAGCATTCCCCAAGTCTCCCGATAAAAATTGTACCTCACTTGTGTGGGTAGGCCTAGCGCCCGTGAAAGGAAACGCGCCAAATCATAACGTGGACACATCACATTTTTCCACAGAAAGCAGAGGTGTTTTTTACAAAGTGCTAACCTCTGGATTTTGGCCTCCCGCTCAGCCGGCACCTGGGGAAACCTAGCAAACCAGCGCATTTTTTAAAACTAGACACCTAGGGGAATCCAAGATGGGGTGACTTGTGGGGCTCTGACCAGGTTCTGTTACCCAGAATCCTTTGCAAACCTCAACATTTGACCCAAAAAAGATGTTATCTTCTCATTTCGGTGACAGAAAGTTCTGGAATCTGAAAGGAGCCACAAATTTCCTTCACCCAGCGTTCCCCCAAAGCTCCCGATAAAAATGGTACCTCACTTGTAGGGGTAGGCCTAGCTCCGGTGACAGGAAATGACCCAAAACACAATGTGGACACATCACATTTTCACAAAGAAAACAGAGCTGTTTTTTGCAAAGTGCCTAGCTGTGGATTTTGGCCTATAGCTCAGCCGACACCTAGGGAAATCTAGCAAACCTGCACAGTTTTGAAAACTAGACACCTAGGGGAATCCAAGATGGGGTGACTTGTGGGGCTCTGACCAGGTTCTGTTACCCAGAATCCTTTGCAAACCTCAAAATTTGGCCAAAAAAACACTTTTTCTTCTCATTTCGATGACTGAAAGTTCTGGAATCTGAAAGGAGCCACAAATTTCCTTCAACCCAGCGTTCCCCCAAGTCTTCAGATACAAATGGTACCTCACCTGTGGGGGTAGGCCTAGCTCCTGCAACAGGGGAAGCCCCAAAACACAATGTGGACACATCACATTTTCACAAATAAAACAGAGCTGTTTTTTGCAAAGTGCCTAGCTGTGGATTTTGACCTCTAGCTCAGCCGGTACCCCGGGGAAACCTAGCAAACCAGCGCATTTTATGAAAACTAGATACCTACGGGAATCCAAGATGGGGTGACTTTTGGGGCTCTGACCAGGTTCTGTTACCCAGAATCCTTTGCAAACCTCAAAATTTGGCCAAAAAAACACTTTTTCCTTTCATTTCGGTGACAGAAAGTTCTGGAATCTGTGAGAGGAGCCACAAATTTCCTTCCACCCAGCGTTACCCCAAGTCTCCGAATAAAAATGGTACCTCACTTGTGGGTGTAGGCCTAGCACCGGTGACAGGAAAAAAACCAAAACATAATGTGGACACATCACATTTTCACAAAGAAAACAGAGCTGTTTTTTGCAAAGTGCCTAGCTGTGGATTTTGGCCTCTAGCTCAGCCGGCACCTAAGGAAATCTAGCAAACCTGCTCAGTTTTGAAAACTAGACACCTAGGGGAATCCAAGATGGGGTGACTTGTGGGGCTCTGACCAGGTTCAGTTACCCAGAATCCTTTGCAACCTCAGAATTTGGCCCAAAAAACACTTTTTCCTCTCATTTCGGTGACAGGAAGTTCTGGAATCTGAGAAAAGCCACAAATTTCCTTCCAGCCACCATTCCCCAAGTCTCCTGATTAAAATGGTACCTCACTTGTGTGGGTAGGCCTAGCGCCCGTGAAAGGAAACGCGCCAAATCATAACGTGGACACATCACATTTTTCGACAGAAAGCAAAGGTGTTTTTTACAAAGTGCCTACCTCTGGATTTTGGCCTCCCGCTCAGCCGGCACCTGGGGAAACCTAGCAAACCAGCGCATTTTTTAAAACTAGACACCTAGGGGAATCCAAGATGGGGTGACTTGTGGGGCTCTGACCCGGTTCTGTTACCCAGAATCCTTTGCAAACCTCAACATTTGTCCCAAAAAACATGTTATCTTCTCATTTCGGTGACAGAAAGTTCTGGAAACTGAGAGAGCTACAAATTTCCTTCACCCAGCATTCTCCCAAAGCTCCGGATAAAAATGGTACCTCACTTGTGGGGTTAGGCCTAGCGCCCGCATCAGGAAAAGCCCCAAAACACAATGTGGACACATCACATTTTCACAAAGAAAACAGAGCTGTTTTTTGCAAAGTGCCTAGCTGTGGATTTTGGCCTCTAGCTCAGCCGGCACCTGGGGAAACCTAGCAAACCAGTGCATCTTTGAAAACTAGACACCTAGGGGAATCCAAGATGGGGTGGCTTATGGGGCTCTGACCAGGTTCTGTTACCCAGAATCCTTTGCAAACCTCAAAATTTGGCCAAAAAAACACATTCTCTTCTCATTTCGGTGAAAGAAAGTTCTGGAATCTGAAAGGAGCCACAAATTTCCTTCAACCCAGCGTTCCCCCAAGTCTCCAGATACAAATGGTACCTCACCTGTGGGGGTAGGCCTAGCGCCTGCAACAGGGTAAGCCCCAAATCACAATGTGGACACATCACCTTTTCACAAAGAAAACAGAGCTGTTTTTTGCAAAGTGCCTAGCTGTGGATTTTGGCCTCTAGCTCAGCCGGTACCCGGGGAAACCTAGCAAACCAGCGCATTTTATGAAAACTAGATACCTACGGGAATCCAAGATGGGGTGACTTTTGGGGCTCTGACCAGATTCTGTTACCCAGAATCCTTTGCAAACCTCAAAATGTGGCCAAAAAAACACTTTTTCCTCTCATTTCGGTGACAGAAAGTTCTGGAATCTGAGAGGAGCCACACATTTCCTTCCACCCAGCGTTCCCCCAAGTCTCCGGATAAAAATGGTACCTCACTTGTGGGGGTAGGCCTAACGCCGGTGACAGGAAAAGACCCAAAACACAATGTGGACACATCACATTTTCACAAAGAAAACAGAGCTGTTTTTTGCAAAGAGCCTAGCTGTGGATTTTAGCCTCTAGCTCAGCCGATTCCTGGGGAAACCTAGCAAACCAGCGCATTTTATGAAAACTAGATATCTAGGGGAATCCAAGATGGGGTGACTTTTGGGGCCCTGACCAGGTTCTGTTACCCAGAATCTTTTGCAAACCTCAGAATTTGGCCAAAAAAACACTTTTTCATTTCATTTCGGTGACAGCAAGTTCTGGAATCTGAGAGAAGGCACCAATTTCCTTCAACCCAGCATTCCCCCAAGTCTCCCGATAAAAATGGTACCTCACTTTCGTGGGTAGGCCTAGCGCCCGTGAAAGGAAATGCGCCAAATCATAATGTGGACACATCAGATTTTTCTACAGAAAGCAGAGGTGTTTGTTACAAAGTGCCTACCTCTGGATTTTGGCTTCCAACTCAGACGGCACCTGGGGAAACCTAGCAAACCAGCGCATTTTTTAAAACTAGACCCCTAGAGGAATCCAAGATAGGGTGACTTGTGGGGCTCTGACCAGGTTCTGTTACCCAGAATCCTTTGCAAACCTCAACATTTGGCCCAAAAAACATGTTTTCTTCTCATTTCGGTGACAGAAAGTTCTGGAAACTGAGAGAGCCACAAATTTCCTTCCACCCAGCGTTCCCCCAAACCTCCGGATAAAAATGGTACCTCACTTGAAGCGGTAGGCCTAGCGCCCGCGACAGTAAAAACCCCAAAACACAATGTGGAAACATCACATTTTCACAAAGAAAACAGAGCTGTTTTTTGCAAAGTGCCTAGCTGTGGATTTTGGCCTCTAGCTCAGCCGGCACCTGGGGAAACCTAGCAAACCAGTGCATCTTTGAAAACTAGACACCTAGGGGAATCCACGATGGGATGGCTTGTGGGGCTCTGTTACCCAGAATCCTTTGCAAACCTCAAAATGTGGCCAAAAAAACACTTCTCATTTCGGTGACAGAAAGTTCTGGAATCAGAGAGGAGCCACAAATTTCCTTCAACCCAGCGTTCCCCAAGTCTCCGGATAAAAATGGTACCTCACTTCTGGGGGTAGGGCTAGCGGCGGTGACAGGAAAAGTCCCAAAACACAATGTGGACACATCACATTTTTTGCAAAGTGCCTAGCTGTGGATTTTGGCCTCTAGCTCAGCCGGGACCTAGGGAAATCTAGCAAACCTGCTCAGTTTTGAAAACTAGACACCTAGGGGAATCCAAGATGGGGTGACTTGTGTGGCTCTGACCAGGTTCTGTTACCCAGAATCCTTTCCAAACCTCAGAATTTGGCCCAAAAAACACTTTTTCCTCTCATTTTGGTGACAGAAAGTTCTGGAATCTGAGAGGAGCCACAAATTTCCTTCCAACCAGCATTCCCCAAGTCTCCTGATAAAAATGGTACCTCACTTGTATGGGTAGGCCTAGCGACCAATGAAAGGAAATGCGCCAAATCATAACGTGGACACATCACATTTTTCGACAGAAAGCAGAGGTGTGTTTTACAAAGCGCCTACCTCTGGATTTTGGCCTCCAGCTCAGCCGGCACCTGGGGAAACCTCGCAAACCAGCGCATTTATTAAAGCTAGACACCTAGGGGGATCCAAGATGGGGTGACTTGAGGGGCTCTGACCAGGTTCTGTTACCCAGAATCCTTTGCAAACCTCAACATTTGGCCCAAAAAACATGTTTTCTTCTCATTTCGGTGACAGAAAGTTCTGGAAACTGAGAGAGAAACAAATTTCCTTCCACCCAGCGTTCCCCCAAAGCTCCGGATAAAAATGGTACCTCACTTGTGGGGTTAGGCCTAGCGCCCCTGACAGGAAAAGCCCCAAAACACAATGTGGACACATCATATTTTCACAAAGAAAACAGAGCTGTTTTTTGCAAAGTGCGTAGCTGTGTATTTTGGCCTCTAGCTCAGCTGGCACCTGGGGAAACCTAGCAGACCAGTGCATTTTTGAAAACTAGACACCTAGGGGAATCCAAGATGGGATGGCTTGTGGGGCTCTGACCAGGTTCTGTTACCCAAAATCCTTTGCAAACCTCAAAATTTGGTCAAAAAAACACTTTTTCCTCTCATTTCGGTGACAGCAAGTTCTGGAATCTGAGAAAAGCCACAAATTTCCTTCCACCCAGCATTCCCCACGTCTCCTGATAAAAATGGTACCTCACTTGTGTGGGTAGGCCTAGCGCCCGTGAAAGGAAATGCGCCAAATCATAATGTGGACACATCACATTTTTCGACAGAAAGCAGAGGTGTTTTTTACAAAGCGCCTACCTCTGGATTTTGGCCTCCAGCTCAACCGGCACCTGGGGAAACCTCGCAAACCAGCGCATTTTTTAAAACTAGACACCTAGTGGAATCCAAGATGGGGTGACTTGAGGGGCTCTGACGAGGTTCTGTTACCCAGAATCCTTTGCAAACCTCAACATTTGGACCAAAAAACATGTTTTCTTCTCATTTCGGTGACAGAAAGTTCTGGAAACTGAGAGAGCCACAAATTTCCTTCCACCTAGCGTTCCCCCAAAGCTCCGGATAAAAATGGTACCTCACTTGTGGGGTTAGGCCTAGCGCCTGTGACAGGAAAAGCCCCAAAACACAATGTGGACACATCATATTTTCACAAAGAAAACTGAGCTGTTTTTTGCAAAGTGCGTAGCTGTGGATTTTGGCCTTTAGCACAGCCGGCACCTAGGGAAACCTAGCAAACCAGTGCATCTTTAAAAACTAGACACCTAGGGGAATCCAAGATGGGATGGCTTGTGGGGCTCTGACCAGGTTCTGTTACCCAGAATCCTTTGCAAACCTCAAAATTTGGTCAAAAAAACACTTTTTCTTCTCATTTCGGTGACAGAAAGTTCTGGAATGTGAGAGGAGCCACACATTTCCTTCCACCCAGCGTTACCCCAAGTCTCCGAATAAAAATGGTACCTCACTTGTGGGTGTAGGCCTAGCGCCGGTGACAGGAAAAAAACCAAAACACAATGTGGACACATCACATTTTCACAAAGAAAACAGAGTTGTTTTTTGCAAAGTGCCTAGCTGTGGATTTTGGCCTCTAGCTCAGCCGGCACCTAAGGAAATCTAGCAAACCTTCTCAGTTTTGAAAACTAGACACCTAGGGGAATCCAAGGTGGGGTGACTTGTGGGGCTCTGACCAGGATCAGTTACCCAGAATCCTTTGCAACCTCAGAATTTGGCCCAAAAAACACTTTTTCCTCTCATTTCGGTGAAAGTAAGTTCTGGAATCTGAGAGAAGCCACAAATTTTCTTCCACCCACCATTCCCCAAGTCTCCCGATTAAAATGGTACCTCACTTGTGTGGGTAGGCCTAGCGCCCATGAAAGGAAACGCGCAAATCAGAACGTGGACACATTACATTTTTCGACAGAAAGCAGAGGTGTTTTTTACAAAGTGCCTACCTCTGGATTTTGGCCTTCCGCTCAGCCGGCACCTGGGGAAACCTAGCAAACCAGCGCATTTTTTAAAACTAGACACCTAGGGGAATCCAAGATCGGGTGACTTGTGGGGCTCTGACCAGGTTCTGTTACCCAGAATCCTTTGCAAACCTCAACATTTGACCCAAAAAAGATGTTATCTTCTCATTTCGGTGACAGAAAGTTCTGGAATCTGAAAGGAGCCACAAATTTCCTTCACCCAGCGTTCCCCCAAAGCTCCGGATAAAAATGGTACCTCACTTGTGGGGGTAGGCCTAGCTCCGGTGACAGGAAAAGACCCAAAACACAATGTGGACACATCACATTTTCACAAAGAAAACAGAGCTGTTTTTTGCAAAATGCCTAGCTGTGGATTTTGGCCTGTAGCTCATCCGGCACCTAGGGAAATCTAGCAAACCTGCTCAGTTTTGAAAACTAGACACCTAGGGGAATCCAAGATGGGGTGACTTGTGGGGCTCTGACCAGGTTCTGTTACCCAGAATCCTTTGCAAACCTCAACATTTGACCCAAAAAACATGTTATCTTCTCATTTCGGTGACAGAAAGTTCTGGAAACTGAGAGAGCTACAAATTTCCTTCACCCAGCGTTCCCCCAAGTCTCCCGATTAAAATGGTACCTCACTTGTGTGGGTAGGCCTAGCGCCCGTGAAAGGAAACGCGCCAAATCAGAACGTGGACACATTACATTTTTCGACAGAAAATAGAGCTGTTTTTTGCAAAGTGCCTAGCTGTGGATTTTGGCCTCTAGCTCAGCCGGTACCCTGGGAAACCTAACAAACCAGCGCATTTTATGAAAACTAGATACCTACGGGAATCCAAGATGGGGTGACTTTTGGGGCTCTGACCAGGTTCTGTTACCCAGAATCCTTTGCAAACCTCAAAATTTGGCCAAAAAAACACTTTTTTATCTCATTTCGGTGACAGAAAGTTCTGGAATCTGAGAGGAGCCACAAATTTCCTTCCACCCAGCGTTCCCCCAAGTCTCCGGATAAAAATGGTACCTCACTTGTGGGGGTAGGCCTAGCGCCGGTGACAGGAAAAGACCCAAAACACAATGTGGACACATCACATTTTCACAAAGAAAACAGAGCTGTTTTTTGCAAAGAGCCTAGCTGTGGATTTTGGCCTCTAGCTCAGCCGATACCTGGGGAAACCTAGCAAACCAGCGCATTTTATGAAAACTAGATATCTAGGGGAATCCAAGATGGGGTGACTTTTGGGGCTCTGACCAGGTTCTGTTTCCCAGAATCCTTTGCAAACCTCAGAATCTGGCCCAAAAAACACTTTTTCATTTCATTTCGGTGACAGCATGTTCTAGAATCTGAGAGAAGGCACCAATTTCCTTCAACCCAGCATTCCCCCAAGTCTCCCGATAAAAATGGTACCTCACTTTTGTGGGTAGGCCTAGCGCCCGTGAAAGGAAATGCGCCAAATCATAATGTGGACACATCACATTTTTCTACAGAAAGCAGAGGTGTTTTTTACAAAGTGCCTACCTCTGGATTTTGGCTTCCAACTCAGCCGGCACCTGGGGAAACCTAGCAAACCAGCGCATTTTTTAAAACTAGACCCCTAGAGAAATCCAAGATGGGGTGACTTGTGGGGCTCTGACCAGGTTCTGTTACCCAGAATCCTTTGCAAACCTCAACATTTGGCCCAAAAAACATGTTTTCATCTCATTTCGGTGACAGAAAATTCTGGAAAATGAGAGAGCCACAAATTTCCTTCCATCCAGCGTTCCCCCAAACCTCCGGATAAAAATGGTACCTCACTTGAAGGGGTAGGCCTAGCGCCCGCGACAGTAAAAGCCCCAAAACACAATGTGGAAACATCACATTTTCACAAAGAAAACATAGCTGTTTTTTGCAAAGTGCCTAGCTGTGGATTTTGGCCTCTAGCTCAGCCGGCACCTGGGGAAACCTAGCAAACCAGTGCATCTTTGAAAACTAGACACCTAGGGGAATCCACGATGGGATGGCTTGTGGGGCTCTGTTACCCAGAATCCTTTGCAAACCTCAAAATTTGGCCAAAAAAACACTTTTTCTTCTCATTTCGGTGACAGAAAGTTCTGGAATCAGAGAGGAGCCACAAATTTCCTTCAACCCAGCGTTCCCCCAAGTCTCCGGATAAAAATGGTACCTCACTTCTGGGGGTAGGGCTGGCGGCGGTGACAGGAAAAGTCCCAAAACACAATGTGGACACATCACATTTTTTGCAAAGTGCCTAGCTCTGGATTTTGGCCTCTAGCTCAGCCGGGACCTAGGGAAATCTAGCAAACCTGCTCAGTTTTGAAAACTAGACACCTAGGGCAATCCAAGATGGGGTGACTTGTGTGGCTCTGATCAGGTTCTGTTACCCAGAATCCTTTCCAAACCTCAGAATTTGGCCCAAAAAACACTTTTTCCTCTCATTTCGGTGACAGAAAGTTCTGGAATCTGAGAGGAGCCACAAATTTCCTTCCACCCAGCATTCCCCAAGTCTCCTGATAAAAATGGTACCTCACTTGTATGGGTAGGCCTAGCGCCCGTGAAAGGAAATGCGCCAAATCATAACGTGGACACATCACATTTTTCGACAGAAAGCAGAGGTGTTTTTTACAAAGCGCCTACCTCTGGATTTTGGCCTCCAGCTCAGCTGGCACCTGGGGAAACCTAGCAAACCAGCGCATTTTTTAAAACTAGACACCTAGGGGAATCCAAGATGGGGTGACTTGTGGGGCTCTGACCAGGTTCTGTTACCCAGAATCCTTTGCAAACCTCAACATTTGACCCAAAAAAGATGTTATCTTCTCATTTCGGTGACAGAAAGTTCTGGAATCTGAAAGGAGCCACAAATTTCCTTCACCCAGCGTTCCCCCAAAGCTCCGGATAAAAATGGTACCTCACTTGTGGGGGTAGGCCTAGCTCCGGTGACAGGAAAAGACCCAAAACAC
Organism: Pleurodeles waltl; assembly: GCF_031143425.1. NCBI lineage: Eukaryota > Metazoa > Chordata > Amphibia > Caudata > Salamandridae > Pleurodeles > Pleurodeles waltl. Next base: position 848,526,667 of record NC_090436.1, read on the forward strand.
AATGTGGACACATCACATTTTCACAAAGAAAACAGAGCTGTTTTTTGCAAAATGCCTAGCTGTGGATTTTGGCCTGTAGCTCATCCGGCACCTAGGGAAATCTAGCAAACCTGCTCAGTTTTGAAAACTAGACACCTAGGGGAATCCAAGATGGGGTGACTTGTGGGGCTCTGACCAGGTTCTGTTACCCAGAATCCTTTGCAAACCTCAACATTTGACCCAAAAAACATGTTATCTTCTCATTTCGGTGACAGAAAGTTCTGGAAACTGAGAGAGCTACAAATTTCCTTCACCCAGCGTTCCCCCAAGTCTCCCGATTAAAATGGTACCTCACTTGTGTGGGTAGGCCTAGCGCCCGTGAAAGGAAACGCGCCAAATCAGAACGTGGACACATTACATTTTTCGACAGAAAATAGAGCTGTTTTTTGCAAAGTGCCTAGCTGTGGATTTTGGCCTCTAGCTCAGCCGGTACCCTGGGAAACCTAACAAACCAGCGCATTTTATGAAAACTAGATACCTACGGGAATCCAAGATGGGGTGACTTTTGGGGCTCTGACCAGGTTCTGTTACCCAGAATCCTTTGCAAACCTCAAAATTTGGCCAAAAAAACACTTTTTTATCTCATTTCGGTGACAGAAAGTTCTGGAATCTGAGAGGAGCCACAAATTTCCTTCCACCCAGCGTTCCCCCAAGTCTCCGGATAAAAATGGTACCTCACTTGTGGGGGTAGGCCTAGCGCCGGTGACAGGAAAAGACCCAAAACACAATGTGGACACATCACATTTTCACAAAGAAAACAGAGCTGTTTTTTGCAAAGAGCCTAGCTGTGGATTTTGGCCTCTAGCTCAGCCGATACCTGGGGAAACCTAGCAAACCAGCGCATTTTATGAAAACTAGATATCTAGGGGAATCCAAGATGGGGTGACTTTTGGGGCTCTGACCAGGTTCTGTTTCCCAGAATCCTTTGCAAACCTCAGAATCTGGCCCAAAAAACACTTTTTCATTTCATTTCGGTGACAGCATGTTCTAGAATCTGAGAGAAGGCACCAATTTCCTTCAACCCAGCATTCCCCCAAGTCTCCCGATAAAAATGGTACCTCACTTTTGTGGGTAGGCCTAGCGCCCGTGAAAGGAAATGCGCCAAATCATAATGTGGACACATCACATTTTTCTACAGAAAGCAGAGGTGTTTTTTACAAAGTGCCTACCTCTGGATTTTGGCTTCCAACTCAGCCGGCACCTGGGGAAACCTAGCAAACCAGCGCATTTTTTAAAACTAGACCCCTAGAGAAATCCAAGATGGGGTGACTTGTGGGGCTCTGACCAGGTTCTGTTACCCAGAATCCTTTGCAAACCTCAACATTTGGCCCAAAAAACATGTTTTCATCTCATTTCGGTGACAGAAAATTCTGGAAAATGAGAGAGCCACAAATTTCCTTCCATCCAGCGTTCCCCCAAACCTCCGGATAAAAATGGTACCTCACTTGAAGGGGTAGGCCTAGCGCCCGCGACAGTAAAAGCCCCAAAACACAATGTGGAAACATCACATTTTCACAAAGAAAACATAGCTGTTTTTTGCAAAGTGCCTAGCTGTGGATTTTGGCCTCTAGCTCAGCCGGCACCTGGGGAAACCTAGCAAACCAGTGCATCTTTGAAAACTAGACACCTAGGGGAATCCACGATGGGATGGCTTGTGGGGCTCTGTTACCCAGAATCCTTTGCAAACCTCAAAATTTGGCCAAAAAAACACTTTTTCTTCTCATTTCGGTGACAGAAAGTTCTGGAATCAGAGAGGAGCCACAAATTTCCTTCAACCCAGCGTTCCCCCAAGTCTCCGGATAAAAATGGTACCTCACTTCTGGGGGTAGGGCTGGCGGCGGTGACAGGAAAAGTCCCAAAACACAATGTGGACACATCACATTTTTTGCAAAGTGCCTAGCTCTGGATTTTGGCCTCTAGCTCAGCCGGGACCTAGGGAAATCTAGCAAACCTGCTCAGTTTTGAAAACTAGACACCTAGGGCAATCCAAGATGGGGTGACTTGTGTGGCTCTGATCAGGTTCTGTTACCCAGAATCCTTTCCAAACCTCAGAATTTGGCCCAAAAAACACTTTTTCCTCTCATTTCGGTGACAGAAAGTTCTGGAATCTGAGAGGAGCCACAAATTTCCTTCCACCCAGCATTCCCCAAGTCTCCTGATAAAAATGGTACCTCACTTGTATGGGTAGGCCTAGCGCCCGTGAAAGGAAATGCGCCAAATCATAACGTGGACACATCACATTTTTCGACAGAAAGCAGAGGTGTTTTTTACAAAGCGCCTACCTCTGGATTTTGGCCTCCAGCTCAGCCGGCACCTGGGGAAATCTCGCAAACCAGTGCATTTTTTAAAGCTAGACACCTAGGGGAATCCAAGATGGGGTGACTTGAGGGGCTCTGACCAGGTTCTGTTACCCAGAATCCTTTGCAAACCTCAACATTTGGCCCAAAAAACATGTTTTCTTCTCATTTCGGTGACAGAAAGTTCTGGAAACTGAGGGAGCCACAAATTTCCTTCCACCCAGCGTTCCCCAAAGCTCCGGATAAAAATGGTACCTCACTTGTGGGGTTAGGCCTAGCGCCCCTGACAGGAAAAGCCCCAAAACACAATGTGGACACATCATATTTTCACAAAGAAAACAGAGCTGTTTTTTGCAAAGTGCGTAGCTGTGTATTTTGGCCTGTAGCTCAGACGGCACCTGGGGAAACCTAGCAGACCAGTGCATCTTTGAAAACTAGACACCTAGGGGAATCCAAGATGGGATGGCTTGTGGGGCTCTGACCAGGTTCTGTTACCCAAAATCCTTTGCAAACCTCAAATTTGGTCAAAAAAACACTTTTTCCTCTCATTTCGGTGACAGCAAGTTCTGGAATCTGAGAGAAGCCACAAATTTCCTTCCACCCAGCATTCCCCAAGTCTCCCGATAAAAATGGTACCTCACTTGTGTGGGTAGGCCTAGCGCCCGTGAAAGGAAATGCGCCAAATCATAACGTGGACACATCACATTTTTCGACAGAAAGCAGAGGTGTTTTTTACAAAGCGCCTACCTCTGGATTTTGGCCTCCAGCTCAACCGGCACCTGGGGAAACCTCGCAAACCAGCGCATTTTTTAAAACTAGACACCTAGGGGAATCCAAGATGGGGTGACTTGAGGGGCTCTGACGAGGTTCTGTTACCCAGAATCCTTTGCAAACCTCAACATTTGGACCAAAAAACATGTTTTCTTCTCATTTCGGTGACAGGAAGTTCTGGAAACTGAGAGAGCCACAAATTTCCTTCCACCTAGCGTTCCACCAAAGCTCCGGATAAAAATGGTACCTCACTTGTGGGGTTAGGCCTAGCGCCCGTGACAGGAAAAGCCCCAAAACACAATGTGGACACATCATATTTTCACAAAGAAAACTGAGCTGTTTTTTGCAAAGTGCGTAGCTGTGGATTTTGGCCTCTAGCTCAGCCGGCACCTGGGGAAATCTAGCAAACCAGTGTATCTTTGAAAACTAGACACCTAGGGGAATCCAAGATGGGATGGCTTGTGGGGCTCTGACCAGGTTCTGTTACCCAGAATCCTTTGCAAACCTCAAAATTTGGTCAAAAAAACACTTTTTCTTCTCATTTCGGTGACAGAAAGTTCTGGAATCTGAGAGGAGCACCAAATTTCCTTCCACCCAGCGTTACCCAAAATCTCCGGATAAAAATGGTACCACACTTGTGGATGTAGGCCTAGCGCCGGTGAGAGGAAAAAATCCAAAACACAATGTGGACACATCACATTTTCACAAAGAAAACAGAGCTGTTTTTTGCAAAGTGCCTAGCTGTGGATTTTGGCCTCTAGCTCAGCCGGCAGTTAGGGAGATATAGCAATCCTGCTCAGTTTTGAAAACTAGACACCTAGGGGAATCCAAGATGGGGTGACATGTGGGGCTCTGAGCAGGTTCTGTTACCCAGAATCCTTTGCAAACCTCAGAATTTGGCCCAAAAATCACTTTTTACTCTCATTTCGGTGATAGTAAGTTCTGGAATCTGAGAGAAGCCACAAATTTCCTTCCACCCAGCATTCCCCAAGTCTCCCGATAAAAATGGTACCTCACTTGTGTGGGCAGGTCTAGCGCCCGTGAAAGGAAATGCGCCAAATCATAACGTGGACACATCACATTTTTCGACAGAAAGCAGAGGTGTTTTTTACAAAGCGCCTACCTCTGGATTTTGGCCTCCAGCTCAACCGGCACCTGGGGAAACCTCGCAAACCAGCGCATTTTTTAAAACTAGACACCTAGGGGAATCCAAGATGGGGTGACTTGAGGGGCTCTGACGAGGTTCTGTTACCCAGAATCCTTTGCAAACCTCAACATTTGGACCAAAAAACATGTTTTCTTCTCATTTCGGTGACAGAAAGTTCTGGAAACTGAGAGAGCCACAAATTTCCTTCCACCTAGCGTTCCCCCAAAGCTCCGGATAAAAATGGTACCTCACTTGTGGGGTTAGGCCTAGCGCCCGTGACAGGAAAAGCCCCAAAACACAATGTGGACACATCATATTTTCACAAAGAAAACTGAGCTGTTTTTTGCAGAGTGCGTAGCTGTGGATTTTGGCCTCTAGCTCAGCCGGCACCTGGGGAAACCTAGCAAACCAGTGTATCTTTGAAAACTAGACACCTAGGGGAATCCAAGATGGGATGGCTTGTGGGGCTCTGACCAGGTTCTGTTACCCAGAATCCTTTGCAAACCTCAAAATTTGGTCAAAAAAACACTTTTTCTTCTCATTTCGGTGACAGAAAGTTCTGGAATCTGAGAGGAGCCCCAAATTTCCTTCCACCCAGCGTTACCCAAAATCTCTGGATAAAAATGGTACCACACTTGTGGGTGTAGGCCTAGCGCCGGTGAGAGGAAAAAACCCAAAACACAATGTGGACACATCACATTTTCACAAAGAAAACAGAGCTGTTTTTTGCAAAGTGCCTAGCTGTGGATTTTGGCCTCTAGCACAGCCGGCACCTAGGGAGATATAGCAATCCTGCTCAGTTTTGAAAACTAGACACCTAGGGGAATCCAAGATGGGGTGACATGTGGGGCTCTGAGCAGGTTCTGTTACCCAGAATCCTTTGCAAACCTCAGAATTTGGCCCAAAAATCACTTTTTCCTCTCATTTCGGTGATAGTAAGTTCTGGAATCTGAGAGAAGCCACAAATTTCCTTCCACCCAGCATTCCCCAAGTCTCCCGATAAAAATGGTACCTCACTTGTGTGGGAAGGCCTAGCGCCCGTGAAAGGAAATGCGCCAAATCATAACGTGGACACATCACATTTTTCGACAGAAAGCAGAGGTGTTTTTTACAAAGTGTCTACCTCTGGATTTTGGCCTCCAGCTCAGCCAGCACCTGGGGAAACCTCGCAAACCAGCGCATTCTTTAAAGCTAGACACCTAGGGGAATCCAAGATGGGGTGACCTGTGGGGCTCTGTCCAGGTTCTGTGACCCAGAATCCTTTGCAAACCTCAACATTTGGCCCAAAAAACATGTTTTCTTCTCATTTCGGTGACAGAAAGTTCTGGAAACTGAGAGAGCCACAAATTTCCTTCCACCCAGCGTTCCCCCAAAGCTCCGGATAAAAATGATACCTCACTTGTGGGGTTAGGCCTAGCGCCCGTGACAGGAAAAGCCCCAAAACACAATGTGGACACATCACATTTTCACAAAGAAAACAGAGCTGTTTTTTACAAAGTGCCTAGCTGTGGATTTTGGCCTCTAGCTCAGCCGGCACCTGGGGAAACCTAGCAAACCAGTGCATCTTTGAAAACTAGACACCTAGGGGAATCCAAGATGGGATGGCTTGTGGGGCTCTGACCAGGTTCTGTTACCCAGAATCCTTTGCAAACCTCAAAATTTGGCCCGAAAAACACTTTTTCTTCTCATTTCGGTGACAGAAAGTTCTGGAATCTGAGAGGAGCCACAAATTTCCTTCAACCCAGCATTCCCCCAAGTCTCCGGATAAAAATGGTACCTCACTTGTGGGGGTAGGCCTAGCGCCGGTGACTGGAAAACACCCAAAACACAATGTGGACACATCACATTTTCACAAAGAAAACAGAGCTGTTTTTTGCAAAGTGCCTAGCTGTGGATTTTGGCCTCTAGCTCAGCCGGGACCTAGGGAAATCTAGCAAACCTGCTCAGTTTTGAAAACTAGACACCTAGGGGAATCCAAGATGGGATGGCTTGTGGGGCTCTGACCAGGTTCTGTTACCCAGAATCCTTTGCAAACCTCAAAATTTGGCCCAAAAAACACTTTTTCTTCTCATTTCGGTGACAGAAAGTTCTGGAATCTGAGAGGAGCCACAAATTTCCTTCCACCCAGCGTTCCCCCAAGTCTCCGGATAAAAATGGTACCTCACTTGTGGGGGTAGGCCTAGCGCCGGTGACAGGAAAAGACCCAAAACACAATGTGGACACATCACATTTTCACAAAGAAAACAGAGCTGTTTTTTGCAAAGAGCCTAGCTGTGGATTTTGGCCTCTAGCTCAGCCGATACCTGGGGAAACCTAGCAAACCAGCGCATTTTATGAAAACTAGATATCTAGGGGAATCCAAGATGGGGTGACTTTTGGGGCTCTGACCAGGTTCTGTTTCCCAGAATCCTTTGCAAACCTCAGAATTTGGCCCAAAAAACACTTTTTCATTTCATTTCGGTGACAGCATGTTCTAGAATCTGAGAGAAGGCACCAATTTCCTTCAACCCAGCATTCCCCCAAGTCTCCCGATAAAAATGGTACCTCACTTTTGTGGGTAGGCCTAGCGCCCGTGAAAGGAAATGCGCCAAATCATAACGTGGACACATCACATTTTTCTACAGAAAGCAGAGGTGTTTTTTACAAAGTGCCTACCTCTGGATTTTGGCTTCCAACTCAGCCGGCACCTGGGGAAACCTAGCAAACCAGCGCATTTTTTAAAACTAGACCCCTAGAGAAATCCAAGATGGGGTGACTTGTGGGGCTCTGACCAGGTTCTGTTACCCAGAATCCTTTGCAAACCTCAACATTTGGCCCAAAAAACATGTTTTCATCTCATTTCGGTGACAGAAAATTCTGGAAAATGAGAGAGCCACAAATTTCCTTCCATCCAGCGTTCCCCCAAACCTCCGGATAAAAATGGTACCTCACTTGAAGGGGTAGGCCTAGCGCCCGCGACAGTAAAAGCCCCAAAACACAATGTGGAAACATCACATTTTCACAAAGAAAACATAGCTGTTTTTTGCAAAGTGCCTAGCTGTGGATTTTGGCCTCTAGCTCAGCCGGCACCTGGGGAAACCTAGCAAACCAGTGCATCTTTGAAAACTAGACACCTAGGGGAATCCACGATGGGATGGCTTGTGGGGCTCTGTTACCCAGAATCCTTTGCAAACCTCAAAATTTGGCCAAAAAAACACTTTTTCTTCTCATTTCGGTGACAGAAAGTTCTGGAATCAGAGAGGAGCCACAAATTTCCTTCAACCCAGCGTTCCCCCAAGTCTCCGGATAAAAATGGTACCTCACTTCTGGGGGTAGGGCTTGCGGCGGTGACAGGAAAAGTCCCAAAACACAATGTGGACACATCACATTTTTTGCAAAGTGCCTAGCTCTGGATTTTGGCCTCTAGCTCAGCCGGGACCTAGGGAAATCTAGCAAACCTGCTCAGTTATGAAAACTAGACACCTAGGGGAATCCAAGACGGGGTGACTTGTGTGGCTCTGACCAGGTTCTGTTACCCAGAATCCTTTCCAAACCTCAGAATTTGGCCCAAAAAACACTTTTTCCTCTCATTTCGGTGACAGAAAGTTCTGGAATCTGAGAGGAGCCACAAATTTCCTTCCACCCAGCATTCCCCAAGTCTCCTGATAAAAATGGTACCTCACTTGTATGGGTAGGCCTAGCGCCCGTGAATGGAAATGCGCCAAATCATAACGTGGACACATCACATTTTTCGACAGAAAGCAGAGGTGTTTTTTACAAAGCGCCTACCTCTGGATTTTGGCCTCCAGCTCAGCCGGCACCTGGGGAAATCTCGCAAACCAGTGCATTTTTTAAAGCTAGACACCTAGGGGAATCCAAGATGGGGTGACTTGAGGGGCTCTGACCAGGTTCTGTTACCCAGAATCCTTTGCAAACCTCAACATTTGGCCCAAAAAACATGTTTTCTTCTCATTTCGGTGACAGAAAGTTCTGGAAACTGAGGGAGCCACAAATTTCCTTCCACCCAGCGTTCCCCCAAAGCTCCAGATAAAAATGGTACCTCACTTGTGGGGTTAGGCCTAGCGCCCCTGACAGGAAAAGCCCCAAAACACAATGTGGACACATCATATTTTCACAAAGAAAACAGAGCTGTTTTTTGCAAAGTGCGTAGCTGTGTATTTTGGCCTGTAGCTCAGCCGGCACCTGGGGAAACCTAGCAGACCAGTGCATCTTTGAAAACTAGACACCTAGGGGAATCCAAGATGGGATGGCTTGTGGGGCTCTGACCAGGTTCTGTTACCCAAAATCCTTTGCAAACCTCAAATTTGGTCAAAAAAACACTTTTTCCTCTCATTTCGGTGACAGCAAGTTCTGGAATCTGAGAGAAGCCACAAATTTCCTTCCACCCAGCATTCCCCAAGTCTCCCGATAAAAATGGTACCTCACTTGTGTGGGTAGGCCTAGCGCCCGTGAAAGGAAATGCGCCAAATCATAACGTGGACACATCACATTTTTCGACAGAAAGCAGAGGTGTTTTTTACAAAGCGCCTACCTCTGGATTTTGGCCTCCAGCTCAACCGGCACCTGGGGAAACCTCGCAAACCAGCGCATTTTTTAAAACTAGACACCTAGGGGAATCCAAGATGGGGTGACTTGAGGGGCTCTGACAAGGTTCTGTTACCCAGAATCCTTTGCAAACCTCAACATTTGGACCAAAAAACATGTTTTCTTCTCATTTCGGTGACAGAAAGTTCTGGAAACTGAGAGAGCCACAAATTTCCTTCCACCTAGCGTTCCCCCAAAGCTCCGGATAAAAATGGTACCTCACTTGTGGGGTTAGGCCTAGCGCCCGTGACAGGAAAAGCCCCAAAACACAATGTGGACACATCATATTTTCACAAAGAAAACTGAGCTGTTTTTTGCAAAGTGCGTAGCTGTGGATTTTGGCCTCTAGCTCAGCCGGCACCTGGGGAAATCTAGCAAACCAGTGTATCTTTGAAAACTAGACACCTAGGGGAATCCAAGATGGGATGGCTTGTGGGGCTCTGACCAGGTTCTGTTACCCAGAATCCTTTGCAAACCTCAAAATTTGGTCAAAAAAACACTTTTTCTTCTCATTTCGGTGACAGAAAGTTCTGGAATCTGAGAGGAGCCCCAAATTTCCTTCCACCCAGCGTTACCCAAAATCTCCGGATAAAAATGGTACCACACTTGTGGGTGTAGGCCTAGCGCCGGTGAGAGGAAAAAACCCAAAACACAATGTGGACACATCACATTTTCACAAAGAAAACAGAGCTGTTTTTTGCAAAGTGCCTAGCTGTGGATTTTGGCCTCTAGCTCAGCCGGCACCTAGGGAGATATAGCAATCCTGCTCAGTTTTGAAAACTAGACACCAAGGGGAATCCAAGATGGGGTGACATGTGGGGCTCTGAGCAGGTTCTGTTACCCAGAATCCTTTGCAAACCTCAGAATTTGGCCCAAAAATCACTTTTTCCTCTCATTTCGGTGATAGTAAGTTCTGGAATCTGAGAGAAGCCACAAATTTCCTTCCACCCAGCATTCCCCAAGTCTCCCGATCAAAATGGTACCTCACTTGTGTGGGCAGGCCTAGCGCCCGTGAAAGGAAATGCGCCAAATCATAACGTGGACACATCACATTTTTCGACAGAAAGCAGAGGTGTTTTTTACAAAGTGTCTACCTCTGGATTTTGGCCTCCAGCTCAGCCAGCACCTGGGGAAACCTCGCAAACCAGCGCATTCTTTAAAGCTAGACACCTAGGGGAATCCAAGATGGGGTGACCTGTGGGGCTCTGTCCAGGTTCTGTGACCCAGAATCCTTTGCAAACCTCAACATTTGGCCCAAAAAACATGTTTTCTTCTCATTTCGGTGACAGAAAGTTCTGGAAACTGAGAGAGCCACAAATTTCCTTCCACCCAGCGTTCCCCCAAAGCTCTGGATAGAAATGGTACCTCACTTGTGGGGTTAGAACTAGCGCCCGTGACAGGAAAAGCCCCAAAACACAATGTGGACACATCACATTTTCACAAAGAAAACAGAGCTGTTTTTTGCAAAGTGCCTAGCTGTGGATTTTGGCCTCTAGCTCAGCCGGGACCTAGGGAAATCTAGCGAACCTGCTCAGTTTTGAAAACTAGACACCTAGGGGAATCCAAGATGGGATGGCTTGTGGGGCTCTGACCAGGTTCTGTTACCCAGAATCCTTTGCAAACCTCAAAATTTGGCCCAAAAAACACTTTTTCTTCTCATTTCGGTGACAGAAAGTTCTGGAATCTGAGAGAAGCCACAAATTTCCTTCAACCCAGCGTTCCCCCAAGTCTCCGGATAAAAATGGTACCTCCCTTGTGGGGGTAGGCCTAGCGCCGGTGACACGAAAAAACCCAAAACACAATGTGGACACATCACATTTTCACTAAGAAAACAGAGCTGTTTTTTGCAAAGTGCATAGCTGTGGATTTTGGCCTCTAGCTCAGCCGGTACCGGGGGAAACCTAGCAAACCAGCGCATTTTATGAAAACTAGATACCCAGGGGAATCCAAGATGGGGTGACTTTTGGGGCTCTGACCAGGTTCTGTTACCCAGAAACCTTTGCAAACCTCAGAATGTGGCCCAAAAAACACTTTTTCATTTCATTTCGGTGACAGCAAGTTCTGGAATTTGAGAGAAGGCACAAATTTCCTTCAACCCAGCATTCCCCCAAGTCTCCCGATAAAAATGGTACCTCACTTTTGTGGGTAGGCCTAGGGCCCGTGAAAGGAAATGCGCCAAATCATAATGTGGACACATCACATTTTTTTAAAGAAAGCAGAGGTGTTTTTTACAAAGTGCCTACCTCTGGATTTTGGCTTCCAACTCAGCCGGCACCTGGGGAAACCTAGCAAATCAGCGCATTTTTTAAAACTAGACCCCTAGAGGAATCCAAGATGGGGTCACTTGTGGGGCTCTGACCAGGTTCTGTTACCCAGAATCCTTTGCAAACCTCAACATTTGGCCCAAAAACATGTTTTCTTCTCATTTCGGTGACAGAAAGTTCTGGAAACTGAGAGAGCCACAAATTTCCTTCCACCCAGCGTTCCCCCAAAGCTCCGGATAAAAATGGTACCTCACTTGAAGGGGTAGGCCTAGCGCCCGCGACAGTAAAAGCCCCAAAACACAATGTGGAAACATCACATTTTCACAAAGAAAACAGAGCTGTTTTTTGCAAAGTGCCTAGCTGTGGATTTTGGCCTCTAGCTCAGCCGGGACCTAGGGAAATATAGCAAACCTGCTCAGTTTTGAAAACTAGACACCTAGGGGAATCCAAGATGGGGTGACTTGTGTGGCTCTGACCAGGTTCTGTTACCCAGAATCCTTTCCAAACCTCAGAATTTGGCCCAAAAAACACTTTTTCCTCTCATTTCGGTGACAGCAAGTTCTGGAATCAGAGAGAAGCCATAAATTTCCTTCCACCCAGCATTCCCCAAGTCTCCCGATAAAAATGGTACCTCACTTGTATGGGTAGGCCTAGCGCCTGTGAAAGGAAATGCGCCAAATCATAACGTGGACACATCACATTTTTCGACAGAAAGCAGAGGTGTTTTTTACAAAGCGCCTATCTCTGGATTTTGGCCTCCAGCTCAGCCGTCACTTGGGGAAACCTCGCAAACCAGCGCATTTTTTAAAGCTAGACATCTAGGGGAATTCAAGATGGGGTGACTTGAGGGGCTCTGACCAGGTTCTGTTACCCAAAATCCTTTGCAAACCTCAAAATTTGGTCAAAAAAACACTTTTTCTTCTCATTTCGGTGACAGAAAGTTCTGGAATGTGAGAGGAGCCCCAAATTTCCTTCCAACCAGCGTTACCCCAAGTCTCCGAATAAAAATGGTACCTCACTTGTGGGTGTAGGGCTAGCGCCGGTGACAGGAAAAAAAAAAAAACACAATGTAGACATCTCACATTTTCACAAAGAAAACAGAGCTGTTTTTTGCAAAGTGCCTAGCTGTGGATTTTGGCCTCTAGCTCAGCCGGCACCTAAGGAAATCTAGCAAACCTGCTCAGTTTTGAAAAATACACACATAGGGGAATCCAAGATGGGGTGACTTGTGGGGCTCTGACCAGGTTCTATTTCCCAGAATCCTTTGCAACCTCAGAATTTGGCCCAAAAAACACTTTTTCCTCTCATTTCGGTGACAGGAAGTTCTGGAATCTGAGAGAAGCCACAAATTTCCTTCCACCCACCATTCCCCAAGTCTCCCGATTAAAATGGTACCTCACTTGTGTGGGTAGGCCTAGCGCCCGTGAAAGGAAAAGCGCCAAATCATAACGTGGACACATCACATTTTTCGACAGAAAGCAGAGGTGTTTTTTACAAAGTGCCTACCTCTGGATTTTGGCCTCCCGCTGAGCCGGCACCTGGGGAAACCAAGCAAACCAGCGCATTTTTGAAAATTAGACACCTAGGGGAATCCAAGATGGGGTGACTTGTGGGGCTCTGACCAGGTTCTGTTACCCAGAATCCTTTGCAAACCTCAACATTTGACCCAAAAAACATGTTATCTTCTCATTTCAGTGACAGAAAGTTCTGGAAACTGAGAGAGCCACAAATTTCCTTCCACCCAGCGTTCCCCCAAAGCTCCGGATAAAAATGGTACCTCACTTGTGGGGGTAGGCCTAGCGCCCGCAACAGGAAAAGCCCCAAAACACAATGTGGACACATCACATTTTCACATAGAAAACAGAGCTGTTTTTTGCAAAGTGCCTAGCTGTGGATTTTGTCCTCTAGCTCAGCCGGCACCTGGGGAAACCTCGCAAACCAGCGCATTTTTTAAAACTAGACACCTACGGGAATCCAAGATGGGGTGACTTGTGTGGCTATGACCAGGTTCTGTTACCCAGAATCCTTTGCAAACCTCAAAATTTAGCCCGAAAAACACTTTTTCTTCTCATTTCGATGACAGAAAGTTCTGGAATCTGAGAGGAGCCACAAATTTCCTTCAACCCAGCGTTCCCCCAAGTCTCCGGATAAAAATGGTACTTCACTTGTGGGGGTAGGCCTAGCGCCGGTGACAGGAAAAGTCCCAAAACACAATGTGGACACATCACAATTTTTGCAAAGTGCCTAGCTGTGGATTTTGGCCTCTAGCTCAGCCGGGACCTAGGGAAATCTAGCAAACCTGCTCAGTTTTGAAAGCTAGTCACCTAGGGGAATCCAAGATGGGGTGACTTGTGGGGCTCTGACCAGGTTGTGTTACCCAGAATCCTTTGCAAACCTCAAGATTTGGCCCAAAAAACACTTTGTCCTCTCATTTCGGTGACAGAAAGTTCTGGAAACTGAGAGAGCCACCAATTTCCTTCCACCCAGCGTTCCCCCAAAGCTCCGGATAAAAATGGTACCTCACTTGTGGGGTTAGGCCTAGCGCCCGTGACAGGAAAAGCCCCAAAACAGAATATGGACACATCACATTTTCACAAAGAAAACAGCGCTGTTTTTTGGAAAGTGCCTAGCTGTGGATTTTGGCCTCTAGCTCAGCCGGCACCTGGGGAAACCTAGCAAACCAGTGCATCTTTGAAAACTAGACACCTAGGGGAATCCAAGATGGGATGGCTTGTGGGGCTCTGACCGGGTTCTGTTACCCAGAATCCTTTGCAACCCTCAAAATTTGGCCAAAAAAACACTTTTTCTTCACATTTCGGTGACAGAAAGTTCTGGAATCTGAGAGGAGCCACACATTTCCTTCAACCCAGCGTTACCCAAAATCTCCGGATAAAAATGGTACCACACTTGTGGGTGTAGGCCTAGCGCCGGTGAGAGGAAAAAACCCAAAACACAATGTGGACACATCACATTTTCACAAAGAAAACAGAGCTGTTTTTTGCAAAGTGCCTAGCTGTGGATTTTGGCCTCTAGCTCAGCCGGCACCTAGGGAGATATAGCAATCCTGCTCAGTTTTGAAAACTAGACACCTAGGGGAATCCAAGATGGGGTGACATGTGGGGCTCTGAGCAGGTTCTGTTACCCAGAATCCTTTGCAAACCTCAGAATTTGGCCCAAAAATCACTTTTTCCTCTCATTTCGGTGATAGTAAGTTCTGGAATCTGAGAGAAGCCACAAATTTCCTTCCACCCAGCATTCCCCAAGTCTCCCGATAAAAATGGTACCTCACTTGTGTGGGTAGGCCTAGCGCCCGTGAAAGGAAATGCGCCAAATCATAACGTGGACACATCACATTTTTCGACAGAAAGCAGAGGTCTTTTTTACAAAGCGCCTACCTCTGGATTTTGGCCTCCAGCTCACCCGGCACCTGGGGAAACCTAGCAAATCAGCGCATTTTTTAAAACTAGACACCTAGGGGAATCCAAGATGGGGTGACTTGAGGGGCTCTGACCAGGTTCTTTTACCCAGAATCCTTTGCAAACCTCAACATTTGGCCCAAAAAACATGTTTTCTTCTCATTTCGTTGACAGAAAGTTCTGGAAACTGAGAGAGCCACCAATTTCCTTCCACCCAGCGTTCCCCCAAAGCTCCGGATAAAAATGGTACCTCACTTGTGGGGTTAGGCCTAGCGCCCGTGACAGGAAAAGCCCCAAAACACAATGTGGACACATCATATTTTCACAAAGAAAACAGAGCTGTTTTTTGCAAAGTGCGTAGCTGTGGATTTTGGCCTCTAGCTCAGCCGGCACCTGGGGAAACCTAGCAAACCAGTGCATCTTTGAAAACTAGACACCTAGGGGAATCCAAGATGGGATGGCTTGTGGGGCTCTGACCAGGTTCTGTTACCCAGAATCCTTTGCAAACCTCAAAATTTGGTCAAAAAAACACTTTTTCTTCTCATTTCGGTGACAGAAAGTTCTGTAATCTGAGAGGAGCCCCAAATTTACTTCCACCCAGCGTTACCCCAAGTCTCCGGATAAAAATGGTACCTCACTTGTGGGAGTAGGCCTAGCGCCGGTGACAGGAAAAGACCCAAAACACAATGTGGACACATCACATTTTCACAAAGAAAACAGAGCTGTTTTTTGCAAAGTGCCTAGCTGTGGATTTTGGCCTCTAGCTCAGCCGGCACCTAGGGAAATCTAGCAAACCTGCTCAGTTTTGAAAACTAGACACCTAGGGGAATCCAAGATGGGATGGCTTGTGTGGCTCTGACCAGGTTCTGTTACCCAGAATCCTTTGCAAACCTCAGAATTTGGCCCAAAAAACACTTTTTCCTCTCATTTCGTTGACAGCAAGTTCTGGAATCTGAGAGAAGCCACAAATTTCCTTCCACCCAGCATTCCCCAAGTCTCCCGATAAAAATGGTACCTCACTTGTGTGGGTAGGCCTAGCGCCCGTGAAAGAAAATGTGCCAAATCATAACGTGGACACATCAAATTTTTCGACAGAAAGCAGAGGTGTTTTTTACAAAGCGCCTACCTCTGGATTTTGGCCTCCAGCTCAGCCGGCACCTGGGGAAACCTCGCAAACAAGCGCATTTTTTAAAACTAGACACCCAGGGGAATCCAAGATGGGGTGACTACTGGGGCTCTGATCAGGTTCTGTTACCCAGAATCCTTTGCAAACCTCAACATTTGGCCCAAAAAACATGTTTTCTTCTCATTTCGGTGACAGAAAGTTCTGGAAACTGAGAGAGCCACAAATTTCCTTCTACCCAGTGTTCCCCCAAAGCTCCAGATGAAAATGGTACCTCACTTGTGGGGTTAGGCCTAGCGCCCGTGACAGAAAAACCCCCAAAACATAATGAGGACACATCACATTTTCACAAAGAAAACAGAGCTGTTTTTTGCAAAGTGCCTAGCTGTGGATTTTGGCCTCTAGCTCAGCCAGCACCTGGGGATACCTAGCAAACCAGCGCATTTTTTTAAAACTAGACACCTAGGGGAATCCAAGATGGGGTGACTTGTGGGGCTCTGACCAGGTTCTGTTACCCAGAATCCTTTGCAAACCTCAACATTTGGCCCAAAAACATGTTTTCTTCTCATTTCAGTGACAGAAAGTTGTGGAAACTGAGAGAGCCACAAATTTCCTTCCACCCAGCGTTCCCCCAAAGCTCCGGATAAAAATGGTACCTCACTTGTGGGGTTAGGCCTAGCGCCCGGGACAGGAAAAGCCCCAAAACACAATGTGGACACATCACATTTTAACAAAGAAAACAGAGCTGTTTTTTGCAAAGTGCCTAGCTGTAGATTCTGGCCTCTAGCTCAGCCGGCACCTGGGGAAACCTAGCAAACCAGTGCATCTTTGAAAATTAGACAACAAGGGGAATCCAAGATGGGGTGGCTTGTGGGGCTCTGACCAGGTTCTGTTACCCAGAATCCTTTGCAAACCTCAAAATTTGTCCAAAAAAAAACTTTTTCTTCTCATTTCGGTGACAGAAAGTTCTGGAATCTGAGAGGAGCCACAAATTTCATTCCACCCAGCGTTCCCCCAAGTCTCCAGATACAAATGGTACCTCACCTGTGGGGGTAGGCCTAGAGCCTGCAAGAGGAGAAGCCCCAAAACACAATGTGGACACATCACATTTTCACAAAGAAAACAGAGCTGTTTTTTGCAAAGTGCCTAGCTGTGGATTTTGGCCTCTAGCTCAGCCGGCACCTGGGGAAACCTAGCAAACCAGCGCATTTTATGAAAACTAGATACCTAGGGGAATCCAAGATGGGGTGACTTGTGAGGCTCTGACCAGGTTCTGTTACCCAGAATCCTTTGCAAACCTCAAAATTTGGCCAAAAAAACAATTTTTTCCTCTCATTTCGGTGACAGAAAGTTCTGGAAACTAAGAGAGCCACCAATTTCCTTCTACCCAGCGTTCCCCCAAGACTCCTGCTAAAAATTGTACCTCACTTGTGTGGGTAGGCCTACCACCCGTGAAAGGAAATGCGCCAAATCATAACGTGGACACATCACATTTTTCGACAGAATGCAGAGGTGTTTTTTACAAAACGCCTACCTCTGGATTTTGGCCTCCAGCTCAGCCAGCACCTGGGGAAACCTCGCAAACCAGCGCATTCTTTAAAACTAGACACCTAGGGGAATCCAAGATGGGGTGACTTGTGGGGCTCTGTCCAGGTTCTGTTACCCAGAATCCTTTGCAAACCTCAACATTTGGCCCAAAATACATGTTTTCTTCTCATTTCGGTGACAGAAAGTTCTGGAAACTAAGAGAGCCACCAATTTCCTTCCACCCAGCGTTCCCCCAAAGCTCCGGATAAAAATGGTACCTCACTTGTGGGGTTAGGCCTAGCGCCCGTGACAGGAAAAGCCCCAAAACTCGATATGGACACATCACATTTTCACAAAGAAAACAGAGCTGTTTTTTGCAAAGTGCCTAGCTGTGGATTTTGGCCTCTAGCTCAGCCGGCACCTGGGGAAACCTAGCAAACCAGCACATTTTATGAAAACTAGATACCTAGGGGAATCCAAGATGGGGTGACTTGTGGGGCTCTGACCAGGTTCTGTTACCCAGAATCCTTTGCAAACCTCAAAATTTGGTCAAAAAAACACTTATTCCTCTTTTTTCGGTGACAGAAAGTTCTGGAATCTGAGAGTAGCCACAAATTTCCTTCTACCCAGCGTTCCCCCAACTCTCCTGATGAAAATTGTACCTCACTTTTTGGGGTAGGCCTAGCGCCGGTGACAGGAAAAGACCCAAAACGCAATGTGGACACATCACATTTTCACAAAGAAAACAGAGCTGTTTTTTGCAAAGTGCCTAGCTGTGGATTTTGGCCTCTAGCTCAGCCGGCACCTAGGGAAATCTAGCAAACCTGCTCAGTTTTGAAAGCTAGACACCTAGGGGAATCCAAGATGGGGTGACTTGTGGGGCTCTGACCAGGTTCTGTTACCCAGAATCCTTTGCAAACCTCAGAATTTGATCCAAAAAACACTTTTTCCTCTCATCTCGGTGACAGCAAGTTCTGGAATCTGAAAGAAGCCACAAATTTCCTTCCACCCAGCATTCCCCAAGTCTCCCGATAAAAATGGTACCTCACTTGTGTGGGTAGGCCTAGCGCCCGTGAAAGGAAATGCGCCAAATCATAACGTGGACACATCACATTTTTCAACAGAAAGCAGAGGTGTTTTTTACAAAGTGCCTACCTCTGGATTTTGGCCTCCAGCTCAGGCGGCACCTGGGGAAACCTCGCAATTTTTTAAAACTAGACACCTATGGGAATCCAAGATGGGATGGCTTGTGGGGCTCTGACCAGGTTCTGTTACCCAGAATCCTTTGCAAACCTCAACATTTGGCCCAAAAAACATGTTTTCTTCTCATTTCGGTGACAGAAAGTTCTGAAAACTGAGAGAGCCACAAATTTCCTTCCACCCAGCGTCCCCCCAAAGCTCCGGATCAAAATGGTACCTCACTTGTGGGGTTAGGCCTAGCGCCCGTAACAGGAAAAGCCCCAAAACACAATGTGGACACATCACATTTTCCCAAAGAAAACAGAGTGTTTTTTGCAAAGTGCCTAGCTGTGGATTTTGGCCTCTAGCTCAGCCGACACCTGGGGAAACCTAGCAAACCAGTGCATCTTTGGAAACTAGACACCTAGGGGAATCCAAGATGGGGTGGCTTGTGGGGCTCTGACCAGGTTCTGTTACCCAGAATCCTTTGCAAACCTCAAAATGTGGCCAAAAAAACACTTTTTCCTCTCATTTCGGTGACAGAAAGTTCTGGAATCTGAGAGGAGCCACAAATGTCCTTCCACCCAGCGTTCCCCCAAGTCTCTGGATAAAAATGGTACCTCACTTGTGGTGGTAGGCCTAGCGCCGGTGACAGGAAAAGACCCAAAACACAATGTGGACACATCACATTTTCACAAAGAAAACAGAGCTGTTTTTTGCAAAGTGCCTAGCTGTGGATTTTGGCTTCTAGCTCAGCCGGCACCTGGGGAAACCTAGCAAACCAGCGCATTTTATGAAAACTAGATACCTAGGGGAATCCAAGATGGGGTGACTTGTGGGGCTCTGACCAGGTTCTGTTACCCAGAATCCTTTGCAAACCTTAACATTTGGGCAAAAAAATACTTTTTTTCCTCATTTCGGTGACAGAAAGTTCTGGAATCTGAGAGAAGCCACAAATGTCCTTCCACCCAGTGTTCCCCCAAGTCTCTGGATAATAATGGTACCTCACTTGTGGGGGTACGCCTAGCGCCCGCGAAAGGGAATGCCCCAAAACACAACGTGGACACATCACATTTTTCCACAGAAAACAGAGGTGTTTTTTACAAAGTGCCTAGCTGTGGATTTTGGCCTCTAGCTCAGCCGGCAACTGGGGAAACCTAGCAAACCAGTGTCCCGCCCCCCAAACACAGGTAGTTTTGCAATAGATCATTTTGGTGTGTCCACATACTTATGTGATGTTCTAAACACTAAAATTGTGAAAAGAAACACACCCAGGTTACGTTAAAAAGACCCCTCACCCACCAAAGAAGTTGGTGGCATGCTTCATCATCGGGGTCCCACCCGAGACACCTAGCATGTCACAGGTGTGCAGCGACGCCTGATTACAGTGGAGCCGGCTTTGTAATTTTTACCACACATACTGGTTGGATTTGGCACGAGGGTGAGCGATAGCTCAATGGATCAAATTTTATTAACAAGAGATTTCACAAAAATTAAATGCACTGTTAATAACTGAAAGGCCAAATAACTGAACCAATGACTCACAGCTCATGAGCTGTAAATCCACTGCAAGGCACCAACTGCTTTACAGTCCATTCACACACCTTTCATACATGACATGCACAAGACCATTCATGCCGCTGGCCACGTGCCCAGCACATTACAACACTCGCATCGACAGACAGCGCCACTCAAGGGCCCATCACTTACATACGCCCACATGCCTGATACAGCAATCACACCAGCTGATGGGAGTGTGTGGGCTGGCGTTTGGCTGGCAGTGTGTTGCAGTAGCCAACAGCAAGTCAATATGTACACCGTCAGCCAAGCTCCACTCCACACACAACAAAGAAACCACTAATGAGATATACTTGCAGAAGAACATGGCGGCTGCCGCGAGCGCAGCGCGCTGAAGCACTTATCGGCTCCTCGGCATACCAACCGACGCCTCCAGTGTTTTGGAGGGTGAATTTGGAAATCCTCGGGGGACGATTCCGCCGGCTCTTGAGCTCCCATGCCTGTGAATGGGAGCGCCCCGTAGGGATAGTGAGGGCCTCGTTGGGGGTCCCAGCGTTTCTTTTGGGTTGTTCTGGCTCAGGGCCAGCTTGGAACTGGGTCACTCCAGGCGAGCAACTGCCCGACTTCCCTTCCGGGTCGAGGTAGGCAGAGCCAGCACTGACGCTGACAGGCTGCTGAATGGCGACACAGCAGCTACAGGCTTGAAGAAAGTGGCAAGCAGCTACATAATTCCTCTTTTCTCCGGCATACCAGCACCCCAAGAGAAGGTAGGAGGCAGTGGGTGTGAGGAGAGGAAGGAGAGTCAGCTGGGCACAGTACAGCGAAAAGTGGATCCTAAGAGGCGCCATGCCCCTCTTGCAAGGCAAAGTTTGCCACGGGCTAAATTGGATAATGGGGAAGGAAGTGGAGATGGTGGTTTAAAACCCCTAAAAAGTCTTAAAGGTATAAAACCCAGGAAAAAAATAGGAAACTCTAAACTGACTCCATCGGCAAAAACTTTTTTAAAAGTTAAATCCCCTGACAATTTGGCGATTTCAGAAAGCGAGATGGACGGGAGTGTTTCAAGGGGTCCAGAGGTGGAAGTGGAGGTGGAGGCAGGAGGGGAAGATGGTTCCCAAAGTGGGAAACACTCTCTTGATAGCCAGCAGCTACCTGCGATGCTCCAAGGGACTCTAGTCGACCGGCAGAAGGTTGGAAAAGTCTTGGTTAATGAAGGGATTGTCCCTCGAGCTGTATCATCATTGGTTGATACGTCGCAGGGGAGTGGGATTCCTGTTTACCCCCCCCCCCGTCATCCAGCTCTGGCTTGGTAGGTCTTTGTAGCAGTTCTGGTTCTCCTATTGAGGCAGTGCTCTCAACTTTATCGGTGGACATCAAAAAGGGTTTTGCCATATCTGAAATTAATCAAGGGGAAATAAGAGAGGCTTGTGGAGCCTTGGAGAAAAAATTGGACCTTCTGGTATTAAGAACACAAGCACTGGAAGAGGCGGTGGGAGAAATGAGCGTGGAAATTAGTGACCACAAAAAAGAAATCGATTTGTTGAAGGGAAATGAGCAGGCTCTTCAGAGAAAATTGGAACAATTAAAGAAACCACTAACTAATTAGAAATAATTACAAAACTACAAACACAAAAGCTCTAAGTACATGACAGATATGCCAACCATGAATCTGAACACATGAAAATACAAAACAGGCAGTTTACACTCATGGTTGTTCCCAGTAATACTTCTGGGTGTGGTAATTCTTGAAACAACCACCCACACACAGCCCAGGCTTTGAAGGACAATCTGGGCAGTACATTCAAGTCTCCCTCCGGATACCTCTTCAAGCATACACTCTACATTTCTTAGCTTGAAAGTCTTTTTTGGGTGTGGGAGGAATGTGCTCAGGAAAGTGGCGATCTTTCAATCTGGCCATATTGTCCACCACTACTTCTCTAGGAACTCTGGCCTGTTCCACCACAATAAGGCTCTCCATCACTGACTCCTGAAATGTCACAAATGTCATCTTTGACTGTGGAGACCTATCCTGAAACACAATAAAAGCATTAAAAGTTGCTAAGTGGAAGAGGTGAATTGCTAACTTCTTATACCAAACGTAAGACTTACGAATAGCAGTATAAGGTTCCAACATTGGATCAACTCTATCTACACCTCCCATGTGCTTATTATAATCTAAAATGCACATAGGTGTGCACACTTCAGCATCCTGGCCCCAAACAGTCACGGGGGAAGTACTCTCATCATGGATGGTACTTAGCATGTAGACATCCCTCCTGTCTGAAAATTTCAAAGCTAGCAGCTCATCATTCCCCAAGGCACTGCACTGTCCCCGCTCAAGTTTTTTTACAGACAGGCTCCCGTGGATATCGTTTCGGTTACAACGAATTGTGCCACAAGCAACAGTGTCCACTCTAAACAATTCCTTGAACAACTGCACTCCGTTGTAAAAGTTATCTACACACAAATGGTGACCTTCGTTGAACAGTCTTCTACCAAGTTCCCACAAAATTTTCTCAGCAACTCCAAAAGTGGGAGGACAAACAGGGGGGTCAATACTGGAATCCCTACCACTGTAGACCCAGAAACTATACACATATCCTGTACTACTTTCAGACAGCATATACAATTTAATTCCATATCGTGCCCTCTTGCTAGGAATGTACTGCCTAAAAACCAAACGACCCTTGAAGAGGACCAAAGACTCGTCCACAGCTATTTCTTTGCCTGGAACATAGACCTCTGAAAACCGATCTACAAAATGATCAAGGACAGGCCTAATCTTAAAAAGACGGTCAGAATCAGGGTGATCTTGTGGCAAGGCTAATGCATTGTCAACAAAATGCAGCATCCTAAGAAGAAGCAAATATCGATTACGACTCATGGTTGCAGGAAATATAGCTGTTGCCATCAAAGGACTAGCAGACCAATAAGAAGCCAGTGTCGGCTTCCTTATCAACCCCATCAAAAGAGTCAAACCCAAAAACCTTTTCATCTCCAAATTTGTGGGAATCCACTGGGTAGCTCTAGAGTATGGCCTAAGTCTAGCAGCGTTGTCACTCAAATACTGCTCCGCATACAAATTATTCTGCTCAACAATCTCTTCCAAAAACACATCATCCACAAATAACTCAAAGAAATTGACAGGCACAAAGTTCTCTGTATTGACTCTACACCCCAGGAGACCAGTAAAGGCAGGCACCTCTGGCTGCTCCATGTTTGGGGCAACCCAGAGTTCAGGTCTTCTAACGGGAAACTTTTCAGCCCCAGGCTGCTGTACTAATGGCACATCAGTGTCCTCCTCTAAAACAGGCCATTCATCTGCACTGAGTGTGGCTTCCTCATCAGAAGATTCCTCTCCGACAGAAACTTCACTGACAGAATCTCTCACTTCCTCCTCTGCCTCAGATGCAGAGTCCGTCTCATAATCATGATCAGAGAATGACTCAAAAAGCATACCAACCACCTGCTGAGCAGTTATCCTGCGGCTAGCCATGATCTTTCCTATGAAAATTAACTGGACAAATGCACCACCAACAACCAGCACTGTGTAAAATAAGTAATAAAGTGTAGCTTTATTAGTAAGAGTTATAAACTCAAAAACTATACACTCACTTGCCTGAAAAAGCTTGACTCACCAGCAACTACTCTGCACAGACACAGCAATCACCAATAATATCCCACTAAAAAGAAAGAAAGAAGAGCAAATTAGAAATAAGACAATACAAATATCATTGTGCACAAATCAAAGGACAATTTCACACACAAAACTGCATTTAGTACACCACCTACAAACGTCATTCATGCATGACAACAATACTCCTTTGGAGTAAATTGTTTTTACTTACCTAAAACATGCAACTATGCAAACCGCAGGTCAACCACTGCCAAAACCACAAGGAGCCATAGCAAAAAAAGCAAAAGCTTTGAACTAGAACAAAAAGGAGATTTTTTTTTTTTATCACAAATGCAAATACTTCGTCAATTGACCAACACCCAACCATCAAGCATTTAGAAATTGGTGCCTAGGAGGATTCTGCCATAAGGGCAGATGGGCCTACTAAAAAATAGGCCTATCTGCCCCAAGGAGGGCAGAAAATATATTTAGTAGTATGACCCCATAGGGAGCGACCCTTGCCCAAGGGGCCACCCCAAAACAAAAAAACAAAACAAAAAAACACACACACACACTATCCCTGGTGCCTAAGTGGCTTCTGCCCCCCTTGGGGGCAATGGACCTAAAAAAAATGCCCATATGCCCCCAAGGGGGGCAGAAATTGCCTTGGTACACGTGCCCCCAAAGGGGGATGACCCTTGCCCTAGGGGCCGCGCCCCCCCATCCACTAACACACACACACACACTATCTCTGGTATCTAAGTGGCTTCTGCCCCCCCCCCTTGGGGGCAGATGGGCCTAAAAAAAAATAGACCCATCTGCCCCCTAGGGGGGCAGAAATGGCCAACAGTTCAATGCCCCCCTTGGGGGGGCACCACTTGCCCAAGGGGACGCTCCCCCCCACATAAATAAACATATACAAAAATATTTGGCGTTCTAGTGGTTTCTGCCCCCCTTGGATGCAGATCAGCCTAAAACCAATAGGCCGATCTACCCCCAAAGAGGGCAGAAATGCCCAACAGTTCAATGCCCCCATTGGGGGGGCGCCCCTTGCCCAAAGGGACCCCCCCCCCACATAAATAAACATACTCAATAAAATCTCTGGCGTTCTAGTGGTTTTTGCCCCCTTGGGGGCAGATCAGCCTAAAAATAATAGGCCGATCTGCCCCCAAATGGGGCAGAAATAGCCACAGGTAACATGCCCCAAAAATGGGAGTGACCCTTGCCCAAGGGGCCGCTTCCCAACACAGAACACAGCAGAAATAAACAAACAAAAAAATCCCTGGCGTCTAGTGGTTTCTGGCCCCCTTTGGAGGAGATCAGCCTAAAAATAATAGACCGATCTGACCCAATGGGGGCAGAAATGGCCACAACAAACATGCCCCCAAATGAGAGCGACCCTTGCCCAAAGGGCCGCTCCCCAACACAAAACACTACATAAATAAACAACAGCAAAAATCCCTGGCGTCTAGTGGATTCAGCCTAAAAATCCCTGGCGTCTGGTGGGCATCCCTGCTGCCCGATCACAATGCAGGAATGCTCAAAGAGACACCGGGGGAAGGGAAAAGCCAATGAGTATAATTATGTGTGCACGTTTGAGCAGTCACTGTATGCGTACTAAAATGCCTAGGCGGAGAATAGGAGAGATTCTCAATATATCATTTGAGCCACCCCTACTGCAATCAATCCCTTCTCTCAGCATGGGTATTTTAGATGTGACTTTTTAAATGACTGCAGGTTAGCAGAGGTAATTTAAGGGCATGCCCAGAAGCAAAAACATTAGAAGTACTAGCTATTCTTCATGCAGCACTACTTGTGTACATCATCTCTGATACAACTAAGCTTTCATTTGTATTTGTTATGGTTACCTGAAATGACAAAAGAAAATATTGCATTTTGTGGAGATTTTTCATAATACATACAGCATTGTGTTTTCACCTGCCATACTCATAGCAGACTAAATGGTTGTTTTTATTAGGGCCTAAAAATACCGAACTGTTCTGTTGACTCATGATTCTTCATTTGAAGAAGTATTGTATGCACAAAGGGTGCCTGTCAAGAACAAAGCTGAACCACCTTAATTTTTTTAATTAGTCCAGGAACAAGTAAATCTGAGACTCTCGGTGGAAGGACACAGATAGACATAATAAAAGAAGTTAATTTGCCAATTTTGAGTCCCCAGAATGTTTTTTTTTTATATATATGTACAGTTTAATCTCTGCTGGTATCTGAAACATAAGCCAAAGACCTCGGCCCCAGTATTCTCAATACATGAAATGTTGATGACCTCTAAGATGGCTATAGGTGTACAGAGTCAACCCTTGACTAGTTACATGTGAAATTGTGGTGTATAGAGTATGTACCGTGTTCTATTACTTGGTACTGACACAAGCTTTAGTGTCCTCACCATACTTGTTTTTTTTGCTGACCCACATATGACTATTTGTCTAATATCCGCTTAATTAATATACATCCATTCGTATCTTCTCTCTGGTGTTTGCTATAAATTTGAATTCTGACAGAAAAAAGGAGTAACTCTGAAAACACCAAAATCTAGAAGCAAAACTAGAATAGGTATTGTTGCGTCTTCCCCAGCCCAAGAGCATGCAATGAATACGCCACACACGGAGCTCTGTAACAGATCTCTTTTTGTCACCATTGGGAGCACATACTAATCAGGCAGTGTACTTCTTGCAAAGCAAGACCAACAACCACTTCAAGGAACACCCTGTTGCTTGGGCCTGGTCGTCTTGTCTGATTTCAAGGTCGTTTAGCACTTCACTTGGGTGTGCCCATAAGTAAATTTCTGTTTTCAGACCTGGTCATCAATGCCTTTAGCTTTTGCTTCGCATTGATAATGGTTCCATTGTAGCTCAGCATAGTATCTCTTCTTTAAGCCTTACCAGTGGGGTTTGGCGGGCCTTTCGAATGTGGTCTTTTGCAGGGCCTTCTACTTCTTTGATGGCTGTGTATGGGCTTGAGTAGGGATTTGACTCCAAATACGCCAATAGAAGACCACTTTGCATCCGTTTCAGGAGGATATGCAATGCATGAGCAGTTTGCTGCACCTTTTCAAACTCTCAGCGAGAATAGCTTTGTTACTTCAAGGCAGTTACCCATCGCCAGTTTTAGCATCTTCCGCAGGCTGGGAGCGTGAAATGAACATGCCACACATGGAGCTCTGTAACAGATGTCTTTATTCTTCCAGATACTATTGCGCTCTGCAAGCATTGCATCATAACTTTCATAACCACACCTTAACACCTCCGATCAGAATTTATAATTCCTGTCTAGAGTTCATCCAGGACCATGGGAGTCCTTGTGGCCATGATATTAAAGACACTACAGATATTTAATTCAAACTTTATAAAAGGGTAGTTGTTACCTTTTTTCAGCCCAAATTTCATAACTGGGTTAATAAAGAAAACAAATTACAGGATTTATTGTAGTTCAACAAGGAATCATGCATGCATGCATTTAGTAGTATTCTAGGGTGATTAGGAGGAAGGAATGAAATTCAGGGACTTCTGATGACACATCAGCCAAGCAGGAACTTATCACACTGGAGTCTTATTGGACTTTGTGCATACATGAGCTACCTGGGGGTTCCTAACAGATATTCTCTTGGGAGGTATAGAATATCTTTAACAAATGGCAAGTGATTACACTGACCTTGAAGAAGTCGTGTTCCATACAGCAGACTTCTGTTGTCTTGTCCTGAGCAGAATGCAGCATGTGAGGTGACCTTGTCCAAAAGCTGAGCTACACAGCCTGTTATTTCAAACAATTTAAATATAAAATTGAAATAGAAGCCAATAGAGGCAGCCTTTCCTTTTCTTTTTATATATCCAAGCTGAAGAATTATAAATCTGAGTACAATCCTGGATGAGAGAGAAGATAGAATACACTTCCTTTGCCTGCAGAAAAGATACATGGAGAGTTTTCTGCCATTTGCTAGACTCTTTACGTATATCAGATTATGTAGACTAAGGGTAACATTTTTCAATCTCCGCTAGGTTCAATAGAGTCTAGGATTTGCCTTGGTATCTGCAACCCGTTGCCAAAACTACTTTCTAAGCCTGGAAATACCTAGAAAACAAATCGACTATGACAACAAGGATTCATGTTGTACATCTATATTAAGTACTGGAAGAACTTTGGGTCTTTTGAACAGGTTTTGGTGACATCACATAAGTTATCTATGTAGATTGGTTTCTTTAAACATTTTTGAGACACCAGCAGGGAAGCACTATGACTGCACGGCAGAACCACTGAGTTATACAGATTAATACCAATGTTGCAGGTTTCCATCTGTAGCCCAAAGGGGCCATGTAGCACCTATCCGGAAAATACATGACATTCCCTGCGTGGTTAAATACCCAGACCTGTATGAGGGTATTCCATCTTCACAGAGTCAGTTTTGAGAGAGAGCTGTACTCTGGAGATGACATTCTATTTTTGATACAGGTCTCTGGAACTGCTCCCCCATTGGATGTAATTATAAGGGAAACCCAGAACAGATTGTTCAGAGAAGGCTTAGGACTAATCCAAGAACCATGTTTTGAGCTTGAGTCCAGACCATCTGAATTTGACAGTGTCTTGTGGATACCACAATCTGAGGTGAACAGGCTGAATTGAATTTTCAACAACAATGCACTCCAACATGGCAGCTTCAGGGAAGGCAGCCCACTAAAGCAGTTACCTTAGTCTTTCTCTCGACAGGCGTCGAGGGTTTGAGTCAACACCACCGCACTGGCCCAGATGTGTGTAGCCCCCCGAGACTTGGGGGCTACCACTCGGCGACCCGATGGGCCTCCTGCATGAACCAACTGGATGCGGGCTGGTTTGGAGCTGAGACGCTCCCGACGAGCTGCTGCGTGGGTCCCCTTCCAAGGGGAAAATGGCTGAGTCAGCACATGCTGACGTGCTGCAGTTTGTCTAAGGTAACTCAGAGACACCGAGGACAAAAGCAGAGGAGGAGGAAGCACAACGGTATCAAGGGGAGGGGGCCGTAGTTTGGCCCCTCCACAGGGAAGGAGTCAATTGGCATAAGAAGGTAGGGGATACTTTGGGGGGAAACAGGAGGAAACTGAATGGAGCAGAGCTGTTTTTATGAGGCGAAGCAGGGAACAAGAGAGGCAAACTTTGCCTAGCACTAACACTAATACTGAAACTGAAAAAGGGAATGAGAAATGCAATTATGAAACCACCAAAGTAAAAAAAAAAAAAAAAACTTCTGCTGTTAAATTGGGTAAATTTAGTTCAGAAAGTACTCCTTCTCTGACATCCTACCTTAAGGTAAGGTCCCCAACAAAGTTCTTCAGTGAACATGGAGCAGTGGGTGGTAGCATATTAGGAACTTCTAGCATTGAGGGAGCAGGAGAACACCACACAGAGAACCATTTGTAGTCGCAGGGTCAGCCGTGACCGCCTCCGGCAGCATCCTGGGCAATATTTGGTCTCCCCAAGGGAAGCAGGGAGAACAGAGAGAGCTATGATCTCCCACAGCCGGGAAATGAGGTAGATTGTCTGGACTCAGAAATTAGATTAGAATCACCAGATATTTTGGATCTCTCAGCACCTGAACCTATGACTGAGTCAAGCGAGGAACTAGGTATCTCTCACACTCCTACCCCCCTTGGCGTCGATTCATACACAGGGTTCAGCCTCAGCTTTAAACATCCTATACTGCTTAATTGAGAAGGTTTTCTCAGCCCTGTCAAAAGATATTAAAAGGGGCTTTGCGATTTACGAAACAAAGCAAGGGTGGATAAGGGAGGCCTGTGGAGCCTTGGAAAAAAAACTGGATCATCTGATGTTAAGAACTCAGGTGCTGGAAGAGTCAGTGGAAGGAATGAAGGAGGAAATGAGGGCACACAAGGAAGAAATAAAATCATTGAAGGAAAATGACCAAGACCTACAAAATAAGTTGAAGCAGTTAGAGAACAGTTCCAGGAGGAATAATCTGAGAGTTTTAAATGTTCCAGAAGGAGTGGAAGGAGAAAATCTCAAGATGTATCTTAGCTCTCTGTTAAAAACTTCACTTTCACTGGAGAAAAGTTTGGAAGAAATAGCGAGTGATATCCAGAGGATTCACAGAGATCCTTTTAAAAGAAATCCTAACAGCAAAAAGCCATGGAAGATTCTGATAAACTTCCAATCATATATGCTGAAGGAAAAGATTCTGACTACAGCGCTCACGCAGAAAACATTAAAAGAAGAAGACTTCTTATTTGAGATTAGGTCAGATCTATCTAGGGAAACTATAAACAAACAGTGGGAGCTGGGGAGATGGATGGATGAATTAAAAAAGTATGGCACATCAGTGCAGCTTAAATTCCCAGCTGCCCTTACGGTCATGTACAATAATAAAATGTATAACATAAAGGAGATCAAAACAGCGGATGAGTTAAAGGAGGTCATCAAAAGTGTGGGATTCATGAGAAACTAGAGGTTAAGAGTGTTTCACCTGCAGAGGAAGACTCAAAGCGCTTTAGAATTGGAGTAACGTCAGTCCATCATGAAGGGGGGTTCTCTAAAGGAAGGGTTGGGGGTAGGGGGGTGGTGGAGGGAAGGCGGATCACTGGGCAGGGAGCATGTGAGAGAAAATATGAAAAAAAGAGCCTCATGCACCTTAGAAATTATTAAACCAACCACAATAAATAGATAGTGAGGGGGTGGGCCAGGATACCCGTGGTAACCAAGACATTCAAATATTGTCATGGAACGTGAACGGTCTGAGGATGAGAAGTAGAAGAGATGGGATTTTACAGTATCTAAGGGACTCTCCTGCTCAAGTACTAATTTGACAGGAAACACACCTAACTAGAGACAGATATAGGGAGTTATTTAAGGCACAAAAGTGGGTCCATCATTGCTTTTGCACTGAACATCATTTTAACACTAAGCAGGTGGTTATCTTGTCCAAGCATCACGTCAATGCAGCAATACTAATGGTAAACACAGGTATAGCGGGGAGGTGGATAATAGTGAAAGCACAGATATTTGGAAGGAATATCACGTTGGTAGGGTATGATGGCCCCAAATGTAATGATTTAGAACCACTTAGGAAGTTGTTTGCCCAGCTTTTGGAATTCCCTGACCCAGTTATAATGGGATGAGACTTCAATGTAGTTTTAGATAGTAAACTAGACAGATCCCTGAGAGTAGATCAGTGGTAAGTTCAAAATCCCCACAGTGTTTGGAAGGGATGATGAGGAATGGGGCCTTGTGTGACCTATGCAGGCAGAGAGTAGGTGCAAAACAGGTCTTTTCATACAATAATAAAAAATATAGTCACTGTTCACGTATTGACTACTTTCTAGTGGACCGGCTACAGTGCGACTCAGAAGAGGATATAATATACCTGCCTGCTCTTCTATCAGACCACAGGGCAGTGGTATTTAAAATGAAGCAATCAAAGGATAGAGAGAACAGGAGGTTGGTGCTAGATCGTATATTATTGTTGGATACGGAAATCACAACTAAGTTGCGTGCAGAGGTAGAGGAGTTTTTTAAAACTAATTTAGGGTCAGCCCCGCTTAAAGTGGTATGGGATACTTTTAAAGCAGCAATACATGAGGAAATCATGAGTCTAGCGAGTCATAAGACTGAAATAGGATCTTTGGAAACAGAGATGGAAAATGCAGAGATCAGCTAACAAATAGCGTTAAGGACAGGAAGAAGATGAAATTGCAAAAAAAGTTGGGTGTTCTAAAACGGCAACTTGAGGCTCTTCTGCGATCTAGACTCATAAATAGATGGGAGGTGAGTAAGCTAGCACACCTTGAATATGGAGAAAGCCCACAGAAGCTATTAGCTTGGAAGGTCAACAAGGACCTAACAAGGAACTCTATCAAGGAAATCGAGTTGGATCAGTCAGGGGAAAGGACTACAGATAGAGAAAGAATAGACAGTGCTTTTTGTAGTTTTTTTAACAGATCTATACTGAAGAAGCAAATGTTGGGGAGGAAGAGGTTCGAACTTGGCTAGAGAAGGATATACTTCCTAGTTTATTACAAGAACAGCAGCTTCAGTTGAATAAACCAAACACGTTATGAGAAATACCAGTAGCTTTAAGGGGAAGTAAAGGAGGGAAAGCAGCAGGTCCAGGTGGTCTCCCGGTGGAACTGTATACATTTTGGGAGATGTATTAGCACCCTTTCTTTTAGAACTATTTACAGGGATATTTGGGAATGATTCTCCCATTCCAGCTTCCTGGAATAAGGCAAGTATTTATTTGATTTTGAAATCCTGCAAAATCCCAGCCAGGTATAAGTCATATAGACCTATACCTTTGTTGAGCTGTGACTACAAGTTATATGCAAAAATGTTAGCGGACAAGTTAAATGTGGTAGTAAAACGTTTGATTGGTGAGGCTCAGAAAGGTGTTATTTGAAGCAGATAGTTACATGAACTTACTTTTACCCTGATTAGGGCAATAAACTTGGCAACTACCTATAAGACCCCTCTAGGTATTATAACTTTGGATGGTACGAAGGCTTTTGATAGGGTCAATTGGGAATACTTAACTTTGATTTTGAGGTATTATAACATAGGCAATAAATTCTGCCGGGCCATTAGACAGACTTATCATGCCCCCTCAGCAAGAATTCTGGTAAATGGGAAACCAACAGAGTCCTTTAGGATATCCAGGGGTATGAGGCGAGGGTGCCCCTTGTCCCGGCTGTTGTTTGATTTACATATAGAACCCTTTGCCTGGAAAATAAGGCAGGATCCGGTATTAGTTCCCTTCAAGTAGAAGCACCGGGAGAGAAAAGTAGCAATGTATGGATGACTTAATGGTGTATGCTACAGATTTGTCAACCATATTTCCAGCGCTGCTGAGGCTAGCCGAGGATTTTGGTACAGTTTCTGGATATCATGTAAACTCAGAGAATGACAGAAATAATGTTCCGGAATCAGGAGGGTGACAAATAGCAAGAAAAGCCAGAAATGAGTTATCTAGGCCTAGTGATAACTCAGGACATTAAACAACTTGTAGTGAGGAATCAGAAAAAGCTCCTGGAGGATTGCAGTAAATTAATGAGGGGACGAGCTCATCTCCCTTTGACGATATTGGGGAGAGCTAATCTGGTTAAGATGACAATTTTGCCCAAGACAAATTTTATTCATAACCCTATCCCACTCCAAATGAATAGAAGAAATCTCAACAAGATCCAACAAGCTATAAATTCATTCATCTGGGCCTCTAAGGGTGCCAGGATTGCATGAAAAAAGTTACAAAGAAAGAGAGAGAAGGGAGGTCTCTCATTACAGGACTTACAACTCTATGCATGGGCATTCCAACTGAGGAACTCATGGATGTTGTTTGCCTCACTGGATTCCACAGCAAATTGGTGTTATTTTTGGGGCCATGGCAGAAACCGTGCCGGGAGCAGGCAATCATATCCTGTTTAAATCTGGTGACCCAAAGTTCATCAAGAATGTAAAACTAAACATTTTGCGTGATGTGATGAAAAGTTGGTATCAGGTAAAAACAGTAACCAAAATAGCCTGCTACAGCCAGAACGCACCAATTTGGGATTCTCCAGGGACACCAGAATGCTGAAAAGCCGTGCTAGCCAAACCAATTAGGGAAGCGGGCATTGAGTTCTGCGGCGACAACCTAAGGGAAGGAGCATTATTCCCCTTGAGGAGTTAAAGGATAAGACCGGGGACATGTTATCTAGATTTAAATTCATTCGGCTGAAAGGTTGGACACAGAATATTGAGATGAGTCTGGGGGGGACAACCCTCTAGCGGAGAGTTTGTTCAGCAGACCCCCAGCACTAATAAGGTGTCAGTCTGGTATTGGGAAATTTTGGAGTTAATTGGCAACAAATTTAGATTGCCTGAGTATCTATAGGGAGACACTATGCCTCAGGAACAGATACAGACATGGTATCAAGAATCAATACAAATCTTGTATGATGTAGTAAAATCCGCAGCATTGAGGAAAAATCATTTGTACTCAGTACATAGAGCCTATATCTCCCCAGCAAAGCTTACCAAAATTAAGAAAGGGGGAGTGGTAAATTGTGGCAAATGTGGAGCTCCAAATGCAACAGATATCCACATGTTTAGGGAGTGTCCAACTATTGACTCCTTCTGGGTTGAGGTGTTGGGAGCGCTCTCGGAGACGTTGGGGAGGGAGATTTTGGTGAGTCTCCCCCTTATCATTTTTAGGAATCTGCAAGATCTGGAGGGTTGAACTAAAGAAAAGAGGAGCTTGCTGTTCTATTCCATGCTTTTGGCAAGAAGGGAGATCTGTTTAAAACGGGTTGCTGAGTCCCCTCCTGTATATAGGAATAGGATTGATGCCTTTTTTTGTATGGCAAAATTATTAGATATAAAGGTTGGTGACCCTGAGCACAGGCAAAAAAAGGAGAAGATATGGGCATGCCTATTAGAGTGGGGGGTACAATTTAGTTCAATTTAGAACTTAGATATCTTGGAGGGTTTGGTGAGGATTGGAGTGGGTAAAAGTTTGAAGATGAAGTCCAAAGATTAAAATATCTGTCTTTTCACCTTTCACAATGCAGGGAGTTCCCAGAAAACGTTGAGTGGGAGAATCTTGATCCCTCTGGCCTTGGTCGCCTCCATACCTTTTTTCTGAAAGTGAGAAGGTTGCGGTATGGAGGTGTGACTAGAGGTTTGAGGTACATGAGGATTTTTTTTTTTTTTTTTTAAATACAAAAAAATAATGCACTCCAAAGAAGAAATCTTTGAACAGTCAAAACCCCAACTTCAATTTGATTGAGTGCCATTATGCATCAGTCTAACTTGATCCCTAGATCCCAATCCAATCATATAAGAGGATGATGATGTTTCTACAATAACCTGATCTTTTAATTAAATCACTATTTGTGTTTATAAGTAAATAGGAGATGTTACTATTCCCGAATTTGATGGTAATTCATTCACAAGACTCAGCAGGATGGGAGGCTAAGTTGGCCATGTTGGGATTTAAACGTGTGACCTACAGAACATGTATTAACATTTAACTCATTGAAGCAAGTTGCTGACATACTACCTGGGTTAGATATCTGAGGGTTTCCTTTAGCTTTTGGCCAGGCAGGAGCATTCCCATCGATTAAAGGTACTCCTGCCACATCAAACTTTCACTGCTTGGCACTGTAAAGCGACTACTTCACTGTCTGCAGGGACCTACCGGGGGACATGTGAGGCCACACCCCTGCCTGATATGCCGATTTCTGTTAATTCAGCAATCCTGCTGGGCCTAACAGTTGAAAGGGTGGCATCTGTTGTTGTAGTAGGGGAGACAGCCTTCCAAACCCATGAACGTCCACCTACAGATGGCATTATGCATAGCAGTGACTGCCGGCATCTGTTACAGGGACTTCTATTCGGTATACAGCAAATATGGTGCTTGGGCCATGGTATAACTGAGAAGAATGCTTGAGGCCCCTTGCCCCCTCTAGACACTGGGTTTCCTCTGCCTCCACCATTCTGTTGAGCCTGTCCTCTGTGTTAGAGCACCACATCCTTGATGGTACTTTTGAATACTAGAGCTGGACTGCACTTGGGCTCCGATATCAGTGCTCTTGGGTAACTCCCCACCATCTCCTTCTGGCCACATGCAGTGGGTGGCAATGGGCTCTGCTCTCTGCCTAGAAGGCAATTTTTGGAGCTAGTGACTGGACTGCATTCAGGGGACCTTGGGAGCCCCCTGATTCTTCACTGTTCTGAGATGACGTGGACCTGGGCTCTTGCCTGACTCGGATTCAGTTTTACCATTGGGCTATTTACTCAGCTGATCTGGCCTTCCTGGGCTCTGTCTCTACTTGAACCTTCCTGACACTACTTCGAACTGCAGCATGGAGGGACAACCCTTTTACCATGAGTGTTTGTCACATATTAGTCCCTGTATTCTGTCCTGGCCACCATTGACACCACCCTACAAGGGATGGTCAAGGCCAACGCTGGGTCCTGTGACCCAGTGAGGATCACGTTTGCCTATCCACATCACAGGGCCTGGACCCTGAGCCGCTAGGTCCGTTTCATCATTACAACCTGAATGCCCCGATGCGATTCCCTGATCACTGGGTGTCAGAATCCAGCCTGACTATATTTCAGACACTGACAGGCTTCCTAAAGATTAGAAAGGTAGTCCTAAAAGCCTACCATATTGAGTGGCTTTTCTATCATAGATGACTCTATAATATCCAACACTGTGCTCACTCTTTTTTAGTTCCTGTGTTCTAACATTTAGTCCCCTGCCCTATGGTACCTTTCAAGACCTGAAACACTACATGCTCACAACTGCAGAGGAGAGATTTTTCTGAGACCAGCACCCAGCCCTGGGGACCCATCTCAGCATCAAGATTCTTGAGTGGAATGCTAGGGTCCCCTGACCAGCCCAGTTCACCACTGCCTAACATTTCAACTCACTGTCAACAGCCCATCAACTTCATTTTTTGATCATTGACCTGCTACCACCAGGTTCTGAGGACTGGATAAAGCCATGGAGGCACTTTTAAAAGTGATTTACTCTATAGGGGCCCCCCTCAACATCCTAGAGGCTAAGATGACAAACGTGACCTCAGAGCTAAAATCCTTTTGCAATCCACACCTTTTTAAATAAATTCGACCAATGGGTTGATGGAGTTGAATCCTGTTAGAAATGGGATCTGTGGTTGGCAGTCAGGTTACCCCCTGTCCAAGCAAGGACCCTCACTCTAGTGAGGGTAAGTCACACACAATCCAAATTATCCTGTGCCCACCCTCTGGTAGCTTGGCACTGAGCAGTCAGGCTTAACTTGGAAGGCAATGTGTAAAGTATTTGTGCAATAAATCATACAATACTGCACTATAAAACCACAAAAATACACCACACAGTGTTTAGAAAAATATATAATATTTATCTGGATAAATGCAGGTCAAAATGATTAAAGATGAAATAAGCAAATGTAGGGATATCACTGAAAGTGATATCAAAGGCCTTATTTATACTTTTTGGTGCAAAACTGCGCTAACGCAGTTTTGCACCAAAGAGTTTAGCACTGGCTTGCACCATTTCTTAGTACCAGCTGAGCCCCATATTTATGGAATGGTGCAAGCCCCTGCAAGGGGTAGGCTAGCGTAAAAAAAATCACGTTAGGCAGGTTAGAGTAAAAATAAATGACTCTAACCAGATTAGTGTAATTTTTTTTATGCTAAGGGCCATATTTATACTCTGTTTGCACAGAATTACTGTCATTTTTTTAAACTCTAATTAAGTGCAAAACTAACTCCATTTTTATACTTTGGTGCTAGACCCGTCTAGCGCCAAATTTATGGAGTTAAAGCCATTTTTTGGAAGTGGAAACCTACCTTGCCTTAATGAGATGCAAGGTAGGCATTCCAGTGCAAAAACTGACTCTATGGCCTTAACGCCATATTTATACTCCCATGCATAAAGGGTGCAAGGGAGGAAGGAGGGGTCAAAAAATGGTGCAAAGCTTGCTTTGCCCCATTTTTTAAAGCCTGGGTCAGGGCAGGCATTAGGGGACATGTGGGCTTATTTCCATGGTGGAACACCATGGAATAAGCCCACAGGTGCCCTCCCCAGGCCCCAGGGGCAACCCCACCCACACCAGAGGGACTGCGGAAGATGGGGGACCCTATCCCAGGTAAGTACAGGTAAGATTGCATTTTATTTTTGAAAGTGCCATAGGGGGACCTGAAATGGGCCCCCATACATTTCACAGGGTGCAATGGCCATGCCCAGGGGACCCTTGTCCTCTGTGCTGGCCATTGGGGTGGTGGGCATGACTCCTGCCTTTTCTAAGGCAGGAGTCATGCCCATGGTAGGTTTAGCACCACAAAATGACACTAATCTGGTTAGAGTAATTTTTTTTTACTCCAACCTGCCTAAAGTCATTTTTGGGTGCTAAACCCCCTTCTTCTATAACGCCAGCCCCACCCGACTAAAGTCATATTTTTTTACTCTAGCCTACCCTTTGCACCGGCTTGCATCATTCCATAAATATGGTGTCCGGCTGGTGCACAGAAATGGTGCAAGCCGGTGCTAAACTTTTTGGTGCAAAACTGAGTTAGTGCAGTTTTGCAGCAAAAAGTATAAATAAGGGCCAATATTTGGTAAGTTTGTGCAACTTTTGCGTCAAAAAATGACGTTAATGCAGCGCAAAAAAAGTATAAATCAGGGCCTTGGTGCTAGACGGGTCTAGCACCAAAGTATAAAAATGGAGTTAGTTTTGCACCGAATTAGAGTAAAAAAATTACGCTAATTCGGTGCAAACAGAGTATAAATATGCCCCAGAGTATAAATATGCTCCTAAATATGGCATTAAGGTCATAGAGTCATTTTTTGCACTGGAATGCCTACCTTGCATCTCATTAAGGCACGGTAGGTCTCCACTTCCAAAAAATGACTTTAACTCGAGGTTCTGGTTCAGTTATCTTCTCCAGGGAGTGTCTGAGGTGGTAGGGCAGAGACTCTGTTTTTATACCCAAATGTGCCTTTGAAGTGGGGGAGACTTCAAAGAGTGACTTAGAAGTGCACCAGGTCCCCTTTCAGTTCAATCCTGTCTGGCAGGGTCCAAGTAGGGGGTGTGGCAGTACTTTGTGTGAGAGCAGGCCCTCCACCCTCCCAGCCCAGGAAGACCCATTCAAAATGCAGATGTATGCAAGTGAGGCTGAGTATCCTGAGTTTGGGGTGTGTCTGAGTGAAAGTACAAGGAGCTGTCAACTAAACCCAGCCAGATGTGGATTGTGAGGCACAGAAAGATTTAAGTACAGAGAAATGCTAACTTTCTAAAAGTGGCATTTCTAAAATAGTAATATTAAGTCCAACTTCACCAGTCAGCAGGATTTTGTATTACCATTCTGGCCATACTAATTATGACCTTCCCACTCCTTCCAGATCAGCAGCTACAATTCAAACAATGTATGAGGGCAGCCCCAATGTTAGCCTATGAAGGGAGCAGGCCTCACCATATTGTAAAAATTAATTTAGGGGTTTTACACTACCAGGACATGTAACTACACAGGTTCATGTCCTGCCTTTTACCTACACAGCACCCTGCTCTAAGGGTTACCTAGGGCACACCTTAGGGGTGACATATGTAGAAAAAGGGAGTTTTAGGCTTGGCAAGTACTTTTAAATGCCAAGTCGAATTGGCAGTGAAACTGCACACACAGGCCTTGCAATGCCAGGCCTGAGACAAGGTTAAGGGGCTACTGAAGTGGGTGGCACATTCAGTGCTGCAGGCCCACTAGTAGCTTTTAATCTACAGGCCCTGGACACATATAGTGCACTCTACTAGGGACTTATAGGTAAATTAAATAGCCCAGTAGGGTGTGATCCAATGTTACCATGTTTAAAGGGAGAGAGCAGATGCACTTTAGCACTGGTTAGCAGTAATAAAGTGCGCAGAGTTTAAAAACCAGCAAAAACAGTATCTCAAAAGTGGAGGGAGGCAGGAAAAAAGTTAGGGGTGACCACCCTAAGGCTGTCAGGTCTAACAAATCCCAATATGAATGATTACTGAAGTGGGGGCACAAGATTCTATTTCTAAACTTCAAAGTCAGAGATCCAGAAGAGAGGGTGAGGATGGATAATTTCTGTGTTTATGGGTTCCAGAAGTGCACAGAGAAATCAGACATGATTGTTACAACACATCCATGTTGGCAGAATTCACCCATCTCTGTCTCCTGGACCCTCTGGTATTCCAGAGAGTCCACCGGGTATGGTCCTTCTGGGCCTCCAACACCAACACTAAGCATCCAATAATATCCTCTGCATTGTGCCAGCACACAACAGGACCATCTTGTTGACAGGTAAGAAGAGAACGGAAACCCTACTCCTAGATAGTAGCCGAGTCTCTTTCTCAGTGGAAAATTCAGCGGCCACTAATGTTACACACAAGAGATTCCTAGTAGTCTGAGCCAGATGAAATAGAGAGGCATCAGATATGCTCCTGAAACACATGATTGCTGTGGACGGGTGTGTAAATGCATTCTCAGGTATAAGGGTCTTGGAACTGTTTCTGGAAACACTGGAAGAAGTACCAATGGACATGGCTTCAAAGAAAGGTGTTGATTCAGTCCCACCCGACCAAGTGGACTCTCTGCACCCTTGGAAACCTCCCATGTACGAGCCCTGCCATCAGAGACTAGGATGTGCCATTAGTAGAGAGTCCGACCATGCCAGACTACATTAGGTGGTGAAGGCATCAAACAAAGGCACATAAAAAGCTGCAGAGACAGCTGGAGAAACTTCAGAGGGCTAAACATATCGTTTGGTTCTGTTTGAGGTAATGATGTGGTGTGTACTTTAAAGTGCCTCAGTTTTCGTGCTACTTATCTTTGTCTTGCCTCCCCTGTTGTGTGGTGCTGAACCTTGCGTTCTTTTTCCATCATACCAATCTCTGTTGCTTCCTTGCTGTGTCAGAGGTGCCACATTACAACTTGGTCTCCCATGCTCCACACAATGAGTTACCCCCTTCCTTTGCCCTTCTTATAGTGTCCAGGTGACTGGAGCAATCCTCCTCATGTGAGAACCTTTCCGCTCTTGTACTCTGAACACATAAGTAGGCAGACTTGTGGTGTTTTGATCTGTGGAATTCCGCAGAGTTATGAAAAAACTGTGAAATTCAGTGGAACTCCACAAACAGTTGGAAAAATACTTGTGCGGCTCTTCGTGCTGTTTTTTCATGCCGGTAGGACATTTCATGTTACAAATCAGCTCAAACAGCACCATGCGGTGCACATGGGTACGACCATTTCATTTTACCTGCATTCACCACTGATCTGTGCATGCTGCTGGCCCTATTTTTGCATCTCTCATCATCTGTGCCAATCCTCCCCATCCCACTCATCAACCCCTCATTTACTTATTTTTTATCAGTGTGTGTTTTATGTTTGTCTTCCTTTTTTCTTTTTTGTGACTTTGTGTACTTTTTATGTTTGCCCTTTTCCTGTGTTCCACTTTCCTCAGTTCTTTCTATTTGCTTTGTGCAGTCCTACTTCTTTTTTTCACCCAGCCACAGGTCAGAATGAGCAGCAACACGCAGCACCAGTGTCCCTATTCGCACGCACTGCGGGTGCTGGTGACCCCATGGGTTTAGCACCACCCCATGTTTAATAAGGTGAAGGTGGCTGTGTTGGTTTTTGGACCCAGCGCAACCTCCCCTCCGTGCTGGCAGCAGGTGCCAGGCCCAGGAGAAGGTACGCCCCGCTGGGAAATCATTGCTGCCTCCTCCTCTCCTGGGGCTGCTTCGCTAAGAGGTGGCACGACTTCACACCCATGCCCTCTAAAACCATTTGTTAATACTTTCCTTCGTGGGAGGGACTTTTTTGTGGGTGGAGAGGGCGGGAATAGGCAAGGGAATTTGGGGCAAGCACTTTGGACTAGTTAATGTGGACACTAGGGTGATTTGTTTATTTGTTTGGGGAAGACGGGTGGGCTTACTGTGGGTGGAGAGGGTGTGTTTTATTTGTAAAGAAAATAAATTAGTAGTTTGTTTCTTCATATGACAGCCATCTGTCTTTTGTCTTTGCACTGCTTTCAGTGCAGCCTGTTTTTTTTAATTGTCAAAAAGCTTTCCTCTGAACAGTCTCATACTATAAATCAACTTTTCCCTCTAGCCTTTCCCAAGCTGAGTCTAAAGTACCTTGCCATATAATTATTTATTTGCTAGGTTACTTACTTTTCTCTTACCCAAACAATACCCAGCTACTACAGTGGGAACAACACAGACTAGGTCTGTCTTATTGCTTGAGGATGTTATCTTTTGGCACTTTTGCAGCACCCAGCCACTCAAAGTGTATACCAGTTAAATATACCCTTGTCCTACTACCCTGTATAACTATATTGACCACTTGGGGGGTATACCTATGCTTATTGCCCACAATATGCATACAAACGTAATCTTCAGTAGATGTTACTAACAAACTTAGTTCATTTCACTTCTTAGTTCTCTTACCTGAACAGATGAAGCAATGACTGCTACCTCTCTCAATCTTCCAAAACCTTATGGCGGCATTTCCCAAGGTGCCTTCTTAATGGAGGTGGTAATAGTAGGAGGCTAGCACTAACAGGGTACACATCACAAGCAAGGTCTAATTCCCACTTAGGCAAACTCCAACTGTAGGACTATTCAGAATTATTACACATAAGAGGCTACAAGATCGAAAGGAAACACAGAGTTAGTGGCCTATCTATATAATAACTTATCAAAGACTGAGACCAGAGTACCACTGTAACACAGAGACCTGATATTATACCACAAACTAGTAGTAGTAACTTCTTCTGAGCAATAGGAAGGTAGTATTTAATTTATGAAAACAATTAAAACTTATCAAATCCTCCAGTTCTGAGAAGTGGACTCAAGAGAAGGTTAATAATTAAATCAATACAAGGTCTGAATAATGATGCTGATGAATTATGTTATATATGTATTCCTTTTATGGGTGGGTGGGTGGGTAAGTGGGGCTGGGGTGCTCTACTGCTTAGCTAAGTGAAGATCCTACAATGAATTGGTGTTGCTTTCCGCACATCAATTCCACCAAGTGTGTGATCCATTTATGATGGAAATTCATACACCACACGTCAAAATATAGGCTAGGGGTTTGATGAATGGATGGGGATGGGTAGTTGGAGAAAGGTGTGAAAAAGAAACACTACACAACAACAGTATTCATCAGGTCAATGAGCAGCACATCATCATCAAATCCATTGTGGAAAGAAATGAAGTAATGACAGTTCATTAAATGCATTGCAAACAGTCCTTCACCCTAGAGATTCAAGTTATCAGTGCTTTAAATGGGCCGGTACTCACGGGTACTGAGTACCGGCACTTCTTGTTTTTACCTATCTGAGTACCAGCACTTTTCCACTGCCAAGGAGAGTACCGGTACTCATGAAATGTAAGCTCATTTGTGCTAGTGCTGCTGAGCTCGAGGGTGTTAGAGTGGAACTTATCAGTAGGGCACTCTGTCAGCCAGAGCGCCTCTCTAGCCATAAGCTGATTCATTGCTGAACCGTTCAACAGGGGCTCATTGCATTATGCAATGTATGCCTGGGTGTTGGGGATGTCACCGCCCGCTGTGTTTGACAGAGTAGTGACCTCTGAGGCCTGCTCTATCAATCACATTGGCGCTCTCTGTGCGCAGCAGCAGGAATAATCCCAAATGAAGAAAATTTGTAAGTGTGTGTGTTTGTGTGTGTGTGTGTGTGTGTGTCTCTTCTTGTGTGTATGTTTGTGTGTGAGAATGAAAGAACTAGACACACGAGGTAGCTTCAAAGAAATGTGTGCAATGCTTTGTGTCTGCATGTGTGCTTGCTTCTGTGTGTACATGTGTGCTTGCTTCTGTGTGTACATGTGTGCTTGCTTCTGTGTGTGCATGTGTGCTTGCTTCTGTGTGTGCACTCCAGAATATTTAAGTATTGTGGCAAATGCAAATTAGTAGGAACAGTATGACAGTGATAAGCTGCAAATGTTGCAAAACAAGCAAACATCAACATATCTTGATTGGCCTTCATTTCTGGTAAAGAGTTAACATGTTTTGTTTATATTGATAAATTTCTCACGTTTTGGTATGTCTTGTAACTGGTGTAGAGCTCATTATTAATGCTGCTATTTTGGAGTCTCTTTTGTCCTGGGGCACTCTGATTATTAGCCTGAAGGTGCTAATAGTGGTGTTGATGGCTTCACTGCATTCATGGTTCAAAAGGTCTAACCATTATGATTTAGGATCTAATCCCAGCAGGTATTCACACCACTCTTTATTAGCATATGTAGCCAGTGCTTAATTTTTAAATAAAAATGTTCCGGTGCGGAAAGCTCTCCTCTGAAACAGGCGGCTGCTGCAATTAAAAGTGGGAACACGGAATACTGAGGCAGTGTAATCCTGAAGCCATCGCGGGCCTCTTCAATCCATTTAAGGCCTCTCCCTTCAGCTCACTCTTGCAGCTTTCTCGTTTCTCCCTTTGGGGTGTTTTTTTCATTTTTCTCTCCCTCCGTCTTTCCATATGAGTCTTTCGCTCACAGTAAATGCTTGAGGCAGAAAAATAAGTGCAGGCCCGCAAAAATAAGTGCTGGTGCTCCGCACCAGAATCAACAAGCACAAATTAAGCACTGTATGCAGCTGTTAATTTGCAAATATCGGAAGTTTGAGATCACTGTCAAGGGCAATGCAAGTCAAAATGAATACTCTATAAACATTTCTTTGTATCATCATGCCCCGCCCCGTCTCTAACTCCACCCAGTAGCCATGCCCCCTTGCTCAATTTAATGAGTACCTGCACTTAATATTTCCTATTTAAAGCACTGCAAGTTATTACAAATTTATGGAAGAGTGAACCCACACAGTTCTAAAAATTCTGAT
Source organism: Pleurodeles waltl (assembly GCF_031143425.1). NCBI lineage: Eukaryota > Metazoa > Chordata > Amphibia > Caudata > Salamandridae > Pleurodeles > Pleurodeles waltl. The sequence continues at coordinate 848,570,503 of NC_090436.1, forward strand.
TGTTAAATGAAAAATTATACTGTACGTAAATGCCAAAGTGAGTAGTGCATCCGCATTCTTCTTAGAATGTACGTCTTGGGTGCTTGGCTGAACCGGTCCGATAAGATAAGCAGGTGTGTTATGAAGCTTTTGCCTTTTGTGAAGGAGACGAGAATGCCTGTGGACTGTAAAACAATAATGTTATTGTAGTGTCAAGGAGAAGGACAGAGAAGGTAAGCTTCATAAAGAGTGGATCAAGAGCCGGAGGAAGAGTATAGGCTACTCCAACCACTCATGATGGCTCACATATGATTAATTGAGAATTGAGAGCAATTTTACAACCAATCCCTGACAAGTAGCTGCATATAGCTGGCTCATAAATCTCACAAATGTCATAACATTTAGCAGAGTGCATCATGTTTGTCTCCAGTTACAGCCCCCTTGACAACAGACACATAATAGAGTTTGACACTGGAGCCAGCACACTATTCAACTTTTTCCAAATCAATGCACCTCTCTCCAGTCCACAGGACTGAGAAGGGCTGTTAGTGTCATCATCATGTTGGTTTCCCTTTGAAGTAGAAAATGTCCTTCTTCTGGCTGGTGAGGTAGTCCTGCCCTGAGTCCTGTAATGAATCAGTCCAACTCCTGACCCAAATGAGATTGAGAGATATAGACCAGTAGTGCACTGTTGATGAACAAGAAGAGCAAAGGAATATTAACATTTTATGTTGATTTTATGTAGATTTTCTAAACTGACTGGTCTGGTCTCAGAAGAGCCAGAAAAAAGTACAGTAGGGAGTGGACCATGCAAGTAAATCTAGCTAAGCGTGACAGGGCCAATCACCTTCAGGTAAAATCACCCAGCAGCCCCCAAACATTGCAAATCATCAAAGGAAAATTTACAAATGAGTTGAACACCCTCACTGTCACCGTATAAAACATCATCACTCACTCCTACTCAATAATATATCACTTATTGGTGCAATATATACCTGTTCTAATACAAACACAGTGGTCACCAATTGTTGTATTGTATGTCCTTTTTTCCTATGGGAGCAACACATTGATAGTCTTTCAAATTAATTATCTTTACTGAGGCAACTATGGTAGAGAATGAAAAAAAAGGATGGGCATGAGAAGAAGGCAGGCATTGGCTCCATTGTCTATGAACAGAATGGGGAGGTTTCTTTGCTGCCCAATGGTCCAATTCCAATCAAGCAATTTATGCAAATAAATGGTGGGGCTGCATAAGTTAGACACAAAATATATAAGGTTCCTTTAGAGATATCCATTTTTTTTTTTTGGCACAGTACTGTTCGACAATAATCTGAAGCGTCTATGGTAGCCTACTCAGTCAGGGAAGTAGAGCTCATCCTCAAACTGAGGGGCTTTGCCCTGAAGTTGGTCAGGTAATGCACTTGAGTGTGACCAATTACCCTCATCCTCCTTCTGTAGTGTTTCTCGAACAGTGCTATTGTGTGGTATGAATTTTGGTCCATTATGATCTTGGTCAATCTCTTGATGTTTTGAGGCGAGAGACTGGTCTATCTGATTGTGCCAATTGCACCAGTTGCACTGAACACACGCTCAGCAGACACACTGGCTACTGGATTAGCCACATGTTTTATCACTGGCCTGCCGAGCTCTGACCATTGGTGCATCATCCCAGACCATTAGTCAAATTAGTTTTAGTCCACGTAGACCACTTCTGAGTCATCCAGTTAGTCTTGGACCATCCTCTCAATGGTCATTGGTGCTGCCAACTGCTCAAACTCTGTTTCCTTCACATCTGCACTCAACTTAAGCCCTGTCATGGGAAACCAAGCCAGTGAACAGGTTGGGTCCCTTTCTACTTTTGATGGTTTTGTTGCTGGTGTTGGCCGCTATGAGACAACAGAAGTGCCCCTCTGGAGTTTGAAGGCTGCGCATCAGTACCTCTGCCAGGAATTCGGGCCTGATTTAGATCTTGGCAGTATTAATGCCAAGAGGCATCTGTAGGTGGCCAGAAAAGACCGTCAAGCAGTCTACCAAGGCCGTATTTAGATGTATTGCATCTAGGTCAAAGACTATCATGATGGAGTGCACTCAGTCAAACAAGCGTCATCCTGCAGTCTGTGCATTAGACTCCACTACCAACTAGCAGGCCCCCATCACAGTCTTGACGGCGGCATCCTGATAAGCCTATTTAGATCACGCATTTCAGCTGATGGTATTTTAGTCGTGGGCCCATTATGGCGGGAGTCCGGTGCGGGAACTGTGCAGTATAGTACCATGGCTGTGGCCATTGTTTGAATACAAGTAGGCCACATCTGTTGCACTTAGGACAGTTGTGAACACCTGCAAAACACACTACAAAACACAATCTATTGCAGACCATGATCCTTTGCCATTCCACTGCAGCAGACCATTCAGGCACTAGAAATTTCAAGCCAGGAGACAAGTTTTTTTCCTTCTCCCTCTGTGTTATTTTTGTCACTTTGACTTAATTCCATTACACTTATTTGTTGGTACAATATAACATATATTTAAAAAAAATTCAAAATATCAAAGAGGAGAAATCCGCGATTCACAGAGGAAGAGATGACGGTCATTTTGGATAAAATAATTAGAGTAGAGCCACAATTGTTTGGAGCACAAGTACAAAATACTACGATTTCCCAGAAAAGGCAAATATGGTGAAGAATATTGGATAGAGTGAAAGTGTGGCAAACAATTTGCAGACACAGAAGGAGATTAGGAACATGTGGATTTACCTGCAGGGGAATGTCCGTTACCTGACCTCCAAGCATCATATGGAGGCCCAGAGGACTGGTGGTGGCCCTACACTTTACAACTGTTTACAACTGTTTCCCTGGCAGGAGAAAGTCTTGTAGATCCTACATCTTAAAGGCTTGAATGGAATCCCTGATGGAGTAGTCTGGTAAGTTGCACTAAGCAATACTTTCACCATGACAAATAGAGTTATCCCCTTAAGTTAGATGTTTATAATTGCTTTGTAACAATGTGCAATGTGTTAAGTCAGATTGTGTGTTGTTCACCATGGATCATCCCTTACATTCACAGTCCAGTGCTTTCTATCAATGTATGTTGCTGATCTCCCCAAAATAGGTCCAAACCTCCATCCATTTGCACAGGAAGGTATAGTGTCTGCAGTGTTATTCTCACACATTCATATCATACCAATGTGTGTGTATATGTTGTAAATGTGTGTTCATCTCCACTTTAGTCATTGACACAGATATGTGCAACTCATTTTCTAACAAGTATTGTCTATGATGTGAACAGATGACTACAACTAACATGATGCCCTGTTTTTGGATCTTCAAAACTACAGTACTCTGTAATGCTGCTCCACATTCCTTAACTTCCATATGTGCACACATCAACAAATTGTGCATTACACAGTCACCATGTCAAGCTACGGTTTAAACTGTTAGTTGTAGCATATCTCGAGCACATTGACACCTTCTCATAGCTACATTGAAATTATGGAAATGCTTACATATTTCATAGTCCTCTGTATCCAAGATTTCCTACATTGTGGTGTGGCATGCTGTATAAAAGAATAATCCTCATACAATTTACAATGCACTGCCCACATGATGACCAAAGACAGTTACATTTTGAAGTTGACCCACATTGCTTTTAATGTCTTTTAGCCTGCTAGGCCTTGGAATGGTCCAGTAATGTATTCTACTCACCCCTGTGTTGTGTTGAAAGTCTATTATATGTAATGTACAATGCTGAAATAACACTTTTGCATTTCAGGACATCTCTACAACTTCATCACTAGAGTTTTGCATCTGTGTAAATCAGCCTGCATGTGTAAAACAATGAAAATCACACAAAGGCCTAATCAGTCTATCTATCTGATTTTAGGTTGCCCCTTTTGTAGTGACTGCACTAACTAGATATTATTTACATATTATCTGCATCCTACTCAGGTCCAACACCCTGGACCAGTGGAACAACGACTGCCACATAAGACACCTTCAGCTCCACTTCTGCAAGTTTGGATGATCATGAGCAACCGGGTCAGTCTAGTCAGATAGCTCCAGTGGTTTGCACTTGGCCTGCACCTACACCTCCCACCCCAGCTGTAGCAACACATCAGCCAATAGATACCCCCACTTCCCATTTCCAAAGGAACATCACATCTATCTTGTGCCCCCCAGTCCTGGCTGCTGTTGAGAGCACACCAAACTGCCTCCAGTTCTGCTAGGAACCAGTGGGGTGAGGCACAGCACTTCAAGGGGACAGGGTAGTGAGGTTGGGATTGTAGGAGGGGATCTGTGTGACATTCACAGGAGGTCACGGGGGTCTTAATCAGCCATATCACCATTGACAAGTCTTGAGAGCAGTACAACAGTCCCAAGATGTAATGGACCAAGTAGTAACTGAGCTCAGGGAAATCAATGAGGTGTAGAGGGAGCTCATATCAGAAACACATAATAATAATGAAAATATGAGCTCCTTTATGACATGTCCACCCCATGGGCATGGCTTTTCATATTCCATTTTCCCATGTCTATGTACCATCTACATCTTGCAACATTATACAACGGCCAGCCATAGAAAGAAAGGCCCTGCCACGTGAGGAACCAGCTCCTCCCACCCTAATCCCTACACCTGTACCCTCCATCTCAACCTCGGAGGGGACGATCATCCGGACCACCAGGAGAGTGTGTGTCTATCATTTACTCTGTGGACTATTTCAGAGCCACATTGACCTTTTCTGAGGCCAGTTGTATTTTATACATTGGGCTTCTAACTATTTTTGGCTCTACTAACATGCTTTCATCCACCATGATAGACTTCTTTGTTTTATTTCTATTTTTTTCATTGACATTTCTGTTTTTATTTCATGCTAATAAATGGCATGGGCACAGACTAGAAGATTATTGTTGTATTTTTGTGGCCTTCTGTAGGAAGGTAGCCTCTTTCTAGCCTTGTTACCCCCACTTTTGGCATGTTTGTGAGTATATGTCAGGGTGTTTTTACTGTCTCACTGGGATCCTGCGAGCCAGGGCCCCAGTGCTCATAGTGGAAACCCTATGTTGTCAGTGTGTTTGATATGTGTCACTGGGATCCTGCTAGCCAGGACCCCAGTGTTCATAAGTTTGTGGCCTATTTGTGTTCCCTGTGTGGTGCCTAACTGAATCACTGAGGCTCTGCTAACCAGAACCTGTGTTTATGCTCTCTCTGCTTTTAAAATTGTCACTGCAGGCTAGTGACTAATTTTACCAATTCTGATTGGGACACTGGAACACCCTTATAATTCCCTAGTATATGGTACCTAGTACCCAGGGTATTGGGGTTCCAGGAGATCCCTATGGGCTGCAGCATTTCTTTTGCTATCCATAGGGAGCTCAGACAATTCTTACACAGGACTGCCACTTCAGCCTGAGTGAAATAACGTCCACGTTATTTCACAGCCATTTTACACTGCACTTAAGTGACTGATAAGTCACCTATATGTCTAACCCTCATTTAGTGAAGTTTAGGTGCAGAGTTACTTAGTGTGAGGGCACCCAGGCACTAGCCAAGGTGCCCCCACATTGTTCAGGGCAATTTCCCCGGACTATGTGAGTGTGGGGACACCATTACACGCTTGCACTACATATAGGTCAATACCTATATGTAGCGTCACAATGGTAACTCCGAACATGGCCATGTAACATGTCTAGGATCATGGAATTGTCCCCACAATACCATTCTGGTATTGGGGGACAATTCCATGCATTCCCGGGGCTCCAGCATAGAGCCCGGGTAATGCCAAACTAACTCTCTGGGGTTTTCTCTGCAGCTACCGCTGCTGCCAACACTCAGACAGGTTTCTGCCCCCCTGGGGCATGGGCAGCCCAGTCCCAGGAAGGCAGAACAAAGGATTTCCTCTGAGAGAGGGTGTTACACCCTCTCCTTTTGGAAATAGGTGTTCAGGGCCTGAGAGGAGTAGCCTCTCCGGGCCTCTGGAAATGCTTTGAAGGGCACAGATGGTGCCCTCCTTGCTATAAGCCAGTCTACACCGGTTCAGAGATCCCCCAGCCCTGCTCTGGTGGGAAACTGGACAAATGAAAGGGGAGTGACCACTCCCCTGACCAGCACCTCCCCAGGGGAGGTGCTCAGAGCTCCGCAAGTGTGTCCCAGACCTCTGCCATCTTGAATGCAGAGGTGTGAGGGGACAATGGAGTCCTCTGAGTGGCCAGTGCCAGCAGGTGACGTCAGAGACCCCTCCTGGTAGGTGCTTACCTCTCTCTGTAGCCAATCCTCCTCTGAGGGCTATTTAGGGTCTCTCCTGTGGGGTTCTCATCAGATAACGAATGCAAGAGCTCACCAGAGTTCCTCTGCACTTCTCTCTTTGACTTCTAGCAAGGATCGACCGCTGGCTGCTCCTGAACACCTGCAAAACTGCAACAAAGTAGCAAGAATACTACCAGCAACACTGTAGCACCTCATCCTGCCAGCTTTCTCTACTGTTTCCTGGTGGTGCATAATCTGAGGGCTGTCTGCCTTCACCCTGCACTGGAAGCCAAGAAGAAATCTCCTGTGGGTCGATGGAATCTTCTCCCTGCCAACGCAGGCACCAAACTTCTGCATCACCAGTCCTCTGGGTCCCCTTTCATCTTGACGAGCGTGGTCCCTGGAACACAGGAGCTGGATCCAAGTGGCCCCAACAGTCCAGTGGCCCTTCTGTCCAAATTTGGTGGGGGTAAGTTGTTGCCTCCCCACGCCAGACAGTAATCCTGTGTACTGCATGAACTGCAGCTGCTAGGGCTTCTGTGCACTTTTGCAAGACTTCCTTCATGCACAGCACAGCCCAGGTCCCCAGCACTCAGTCCTGCAATGCCCAACTCGCTGAGTTGGACTCCGACTTCGTGGGACCCTCTTTTGTTGTGCTGAGATGACCACCATGCTCAGATATTCTGAATGCCTGTTCATGTGCTTCTGCGGGTGCTGCCTGCTTCTGCATGGGTCCTCTGTGTTGCTGAGTGCCCCTTCTGTCTCCTCCTCCAAGGGGCGACTTCCTGGTATTTTCTGGGCCCAGGCAGCATCCAAAATCCTTAACTGTGACTCTTGCAGCTAGCAAGGCTTGTTTGTGGTCTTTCTGCATGGAAACTACTCTGCATCCTCCAGAACGCCGTGGGACATCTTCTGACCAAAGGAAAAGTTCCTGGCACCTTCCGTTGTTGCAGAATCTTTGGCTTCTTCCACCCAAAGGCATCCCTTTTGCACCTTCATCTGGGGTTTAGTGGGCTCCTGCCCCCCCTGGACACTTGAGTGACTCTTGGACTTGGTCCCCTTCCTTTGCAGGTCCTCAGGTCCAGGAATCCGTCTTCAGTGCTTTGCAGTCAGTTGTTGTCTTTGCAGAATCCCCTGTCTCGACTTTACTGTCTTTCAGGGGTAGTAGGGTAACTTTACTCCTACTTTTCAGGGTCTTGGGGTGGGGTATCGTGGACATCCTTAGTGTTTTCTTACACTCACAGCAACCCTCTACACACTACACTAGGTCTGGGGTCCATTCGTGGTTCGCATTCCACTTTTAGAGTATATGGTTTGTGTTGCCCCTAGGCCTATTGTCTCCTATTGCATTATATTGTGTTCTACAGTGTTTGCACTACTTTTCAAAGTGTTTACTTACCTGATTTTGGTTTGTGTGTATATTTTGTGTATATTACTTACCTCCTAAGGGAGTATATCCTCTGAGATACTTTGGCATATTGTCACTAAAATAAAGTACCTTTATTTTTAGTAACTCTGAGTATTGTGTTTCTTATGATATAGTGCTATATGATATAGGTGGTATAGTAGGAGCTTTGCATGTCTCCTAGTTCAGCCTAAGCTGCTCTGCTATAGCTAGCTCTATCAGCCTAAGCTGGTAGAACACTACTAATCTACTAATAAGGGATAACTGGACCTGGCACAAGGTGTAAGTACCACAAGGTACCCACTGTAAGCCAGGCCAGCCTCCTACACCTTCCATTTGCCATATCTTCTTCTGAAGATTTATTTTCAAAAGACATTTTCTAATGACAAAGAGGTAAATAATTTTATTTAAAGTAGACAAGCACAAGTCATTATGTCTTTGGAACATACGTACATTGGCAACAAGTCCCTATCAGGGTTTCAATAACCAGACCTAACCCCAGTAGTCTGTGCCAGGCAGGGTTATATGCTCCACAACTTTGGCAGCATTGAGGGAAGGGAATATTTGAGGGGATTAAATTAAATAGACAAACTATCACTGATGCATGACCTCAGTTGAGCCATACATCCTGCTCTCATAATAGGAATCCGAGGTCAAGAACACCAATAGTCTACATCATGGCAGTGACAACGTTTGAGGCCACATGACCAGTACAGGAGACTGTGGCATTATTTGGTGCAAAGACACATTCAGTGGTGTACAGCAACATATTACTGTAAGTGTCACAACTACGAAATGTCCATATGAAGATGACATGGTGAAGGACCCTGAAACAGAATACAAAGGGATAATTAATGATTTCACATATTCAACCTCACTCAAATTGCAAGTTATGAGGACACATATACTTTGTAAGCAAACAACTTGCACACTGATGGGATGGAAATTCTTCTGATTGTGGTAGACCTGTTCCCTTGCATGTGGTGGTACCAAGGCAATATGCAGGCCATCTATTGCTCCAAACACATGCGGCATTCCACCAAAAGCATAAAAATCTCCCTTCACAGTGGTGAAATCCTCTGGACATGGGAATTACTTGTAGATGTTCTTGTGTCTCATAAAGGAAGCAACAACTTCCTGTAGCACACCACTGAAAGTTGGTTGGGACATGCCCCCCAGCTACTGCCACAGTATATTGAAAAGTGCCAGTGGCCACCGAATGGAGTAATGCCATGAGCTTCACTTTGAAGGACTTCATAGTGGCAAGATCTGGAAAAGGCCAGAATACCTGAGGCTATCACCTCTTACCCATGACTGGGTTCAGACATCTATATGTTTGGAAAATAAAATAGCCGAAATAGTCACACCATAGTTGTAACTTCAACACACATCTTCAGTCCTGGTGACATTAGGAATGTGATTGTGTAATACATGCACACATATAGTTATCCATTTTGTTTTTAAAGTTCAAAATATTTTTTTATTTTTTATATATATTGTTTCATTATGTTTAAATAATACACTTAAAATTTATTATTTGTGCATATTTTTTGGGGTATTTGTTTTTTTAATACTGTCAATAGAGGTATTACTTCCCCCGCTAAATTATCGATGTCACACATAGACACGCTTCACATTTTATTGGGTCATCTCTTGACAAGAACAGTGTTGTTCATATTAGACATTTAGAAATACACTGGTCTCCATTTTGAATGCTAGTTATACAGTAACAATTGAAAAATGCCCACCTTCCCACCCTTAAATCTTGGATGCCTGACCTTGTCATCAGCACATTGGCTACCCAATGGCAGTTGGCAGAAATTGCCTGCGTAGTAGGTGGGAACATCCATGATGGTACCTGCCATAGGATAACATTTGTGACACCTATGCATGGAAGCCAATAGCTGCGTACATCGTGGAACTCATCTTCTTTGTACTTATATGCAGTGTATTGCAAAATAAATCACTTGCTTCCTAACACTGCTGCCAACCAGACTTTCTCGTGTTTTGCTGCTGTTTCAGCCCTCTGGGAGCCAGGATGTCAGGCAAAGCAGGTGAAAGGCCCCCTGCCTTCAGCACGAAGGAGACGGAGCTCCTTGCCACGGATGTCTTGTCCCTATACATCCAGCTCCATGGGAACAAAGAAGAACAGGTATATGTTTGATTGGGGAACGTCTGACTAAATAACTACTCCCTTTTTGTAATCCACAATTTGATTTGACGTTTTTGGTTAATCAGGTAAGTGTTATAATTGGGGTTAACTGAATGTTCTAGCTGGGACATGTTGTTTTCCACTGTCTGAAATGTCTGTGCATGGCAATGTTGCGTCTCCTGAAAGTAGAAGCTGTAATGTGTGTCTATGTAACACACAAATCATATTTCATCACTCAAACTGCAGGCCACTGGCTGCCAGTGGCCAGTAGAGTGTACCAGTAGAATGACTGACAACACACTCCAATGTTGAAATGATAGTGATGTTGAGGCAAAGATGTTGAGATCCTAGAGCTGTCTGATGCGTCTGATGCTGTACTGTCAAGTGGTATGCCAGCCCATTATGATATTTTAGGCTGCTCTGTATGGTTTAAATCTGTCATGGAGCCACATATAGGGAAAATGATTTTATGTGCTTCAAGTTCAGATGACACTGACTCAGTGTCATCCATCCCAATCTGTCCCATTTCAACACACGCTTGTTCAAACATCCCACAAATCCCTGCGCTCACTGACACATAGCAGCCTTTCTAGCTAGTCCTTAGTCACTGTCTGTGATGCAGACCATGGGTTCTGACTTTTGGGAGTTTAGGCAGGAAGCCATCGAGGCTGTGTGTGGCATCATGTGCAAGGACTGTACAGGTGGCTTGGCCTGTAGTAGCTCACAGTAATTGTGAGTAATCATGGGTGGCTCTCACAACAGGATAGGTTGCATAGCTCTGGCCAATATGATGTTGTAGGCCTGAATAGGTAACACGAGGAGCTAGCAAGTTTTGATGGTGCTCATGAGAGCACTGCAAATTAGTATTTCCTGGCTATCATTAATTTTTGTGGGTAAAAATGTAGTCACAGTTTGGTGAATGTACAGGTGAATACCCAACATGTAATGTCACAACAGTACTGCCAAACAGAAACACTCAAATTCTTTTCTTGTTCTATTATGTCATCCAATCGGGTCAATGCCCATCAGAAGTGTTAGATTTGGAAGCCCATCATAAAGAATGTGCAGACCGTTGGATCCACAAGAAGCACAGCCTGCACTGTAGGAAGAGGTGAGAGGACCTGCATTGCCGAATGAGGAAGTCTGCAGAGAGCTAAGTCGGGCAGTCCTCCCAGAGATCCAGGTGGGTGTGCCACACACTGACTCCCCTAATGGCCTGCATCCTTGTGGTGGCTGACCCAGAGCTTGATAGGCAGTTGAGGAACCAATAGAAGCAACATGGAGGTAAGTCATTATCTATAGACATTGTTGTGTTTTAACCTCTTTACTTTCCAGCTATGCTGTATACCATAAAACACTGCAGTTGACACACATCCAAAGCCCATGAGGATTTCTGGAGATGTAAGTTGATTAGACAGTGTCTGACGCTTCTCACAAGGCAAGTACTCTTGTGGGCAGACACATGGCTGCATGCAAACAAAAGTTTTTCCAGCATTTTCTCAGGTATAGTTTCACCAAACATACCACATGTCATGATTGGGTGAGATAGGATGGTACATCATAAATGTGGATATTGAATGTAGGCTCTATTACTGGTAACTGTGGCAAACTGCAATTATAATGGAGCTGGTATGTCAGACTTGACATTGGTAAGTTGGTGCTATGACAAAATGAGAATGTGCATCTGCACCAAATGTATTATATTTCTGTGTACAGTGGCATCATTCCTTATCTGATACAAGTTTGAAAGCAGTTTGTCTGGCAAACTTCTAGAAAGTTCATGTGAATAGTAGCAGGTTGCCCTGAGTCCTTAGTCCTTTACAATGTGCATGGAACCCAGCCCGTGATTACCAATATGAATTTGTCACCCAAACTGTATTGATTGCAACAGACAAGAATGTGTCCAGATTGGTGAGAGAGTTATACAACCCACAGACAACATTTTGATGTCCTTAGTTTTGCCCAGAGGAGAAATTGATGTTGGAGAGCAATGTGATGCTGAAAGGGACATTTGCCTATGGGAGGTTACATCACATAGATGTTATGGTGCCCCATCTTGAGCAGTCAATTTCCATCTCAACACCTTGCCCTTTGGGAAAACTGAATCAATTGTTGCTTTGTACTGCAGTGGGTCAAAGGTGAGGTGTCTCCAGGCCTATGTGTTTGCTCTTTCTGTTGGAATCCTTTATCATGGAGGGGATTACAAGTGTATAAGTGACAAATGCATACATGATATGACAGCTGGAATTGAGGACTATTTAACTTAACACAAATGTTGTGTGATGCACATTGATGTTCCATTGTATTTTCACAGATAACCTAAAACTGTAGTATCTGTGTTTTCAGCATCAACTGGGCAAGAGGAAGGTGACCGCATCCACATCGGCAGGGATGAAGCTGGCCACTAGGGATCAGGTATGGATACCACTGACATTGAGGGACCCGGTGGCACGCAGGGTGAGGGGACTGGCCAGGTGGCCACAAGTGATTCAGCATCTTCCTCAGAGGCATCCAATGAAGATGAGTCCCTAGTGGGAGCGGACCCTGGAGTGACTGTGATACCTGTGTCGTCATCCAACCCCCATTCCAATCTCAACCTTCCCGCTTGCTTTCCCCACAATTAGCCATAGCTGCCCCCTAAAACGGGTGGTTGCACCTTTTCTGTAGGCACCTCTGACCCTGCCTGGTTGTCCCAGGCTGAGCTCAGTCAGGAGACTGTAAATATTTTATGGGCGATCGCTGTAGGCCTGACCACCCTTCTGAATACCATTCAGGGGCTGGACGGCCAGAACACCCACATGCTGGCTTACCTGGATGGCATTCACACTTCCCTGTCTGAACTACAGCAGACATTCCAGGCTGTGGTCTCCTCATTGGGTGCAGACTCTCACCCACCCCAACCTCTTGCTTACACTCCCACCCCTTCACTATCCCAATTCTATCCAAAGCACGCATAGACATATGCATTGACCTACTACAACAGCCACAAGCAGCACATCCTCACACCTACGCAGCAGAAACAAAGACACAGACATGCAGGCACCACACACCCCACCATCACCACAGCATACATGTAGACAAAACACCCACTACTACACCCAAACCCCTACACACCACCAGCACACCCCTAGTCTGCACACCCACCACTACAGCAACACCCACAGACACCACCAGCACACCCTTAATAAGCACACCCACCATGACACAAACTCCCACACACACCACAGGCACCCCCCCAGTTAGCACACCTACCACCACACATGCATGCAACTGCATGCCCAAAGACACCACAGCAACACATACCACAACCACAACACACACATCCACACACTCACACACACACACACTGAACCCAAATGCCTACACTCACCCACCCAACCATCAGTAAGAAACACAAATCAAAACATACAGCACATACACCAGACCCTCATGCACCCACATTTTTAATACACACATTCAGAAGAGACACAACTACTCCTTCTACCTTCCAACCCAAACCCCTCCTGCTCACCCTGCCCTTTTCCCTAAAAAGGATGTGAAGTCCCCCTGTCTCTGATCCCTACCACCTCCCTGACAACCCCTCCAAAATATCCAACCATCCCAACCCGATGTATTCATACCCCTTTCAAATCCCAAACCACCCCTTCCACATCCCAAACCACCCCTTCCACAGCCTACACCACCCCTTCCAAATCCAAAGCCACCCATACCAAAACCAAACCCACCCCTCCCAAACCCAAATTCACACCTCCTAAACCCAAATTCACACCTCCTAAACCCAAATCCACCCCTCCCAAGGACCATACTCCCAGTGACTTCATTATGGTACCTGCTCCCTCTGTCACATACATTCCCCTTCCAGAGGAGGTTCCTTTCTGGCACTGATTGTAGGAGGCAAGTGTGGCCTGACAGCCATTGTGGCCAACATGGGCTGTTCGTAATTTTGTACATATGTACATAGTTATTTTTTGTTGAACATTCTTATTTTATTTAGCTATTTTGAGAGAAGTATCTAATTTATAGGTAAAAAAATATTTTATTTTTTAACCTACCTTTCTCCTGGCCTTTTCTATGATTGTTACTGATTGTTTGTTGACAATATTATATCTGCTAATGTGTGTGCCTCACACTTCCTTTCATTTGTGAGAGTGACAAACACAGATTGTATATTTGACTTTTTTTCTAAATGCATACATATGTGAAGTACATTAGTGATGGACATGATAATTTTGATGCAAGCATTCATCATGTTACTGCACACTTACACCAAACTTACATTTCCTTCTGATAATATGACTGGGGAATGTTTGTGTATGTATTTTGACATGCTGTGTCAATAATATGCACATATGAATTACCCAGGGCACATGACACTTAGGCCCTCATTATGACATTGGCGGAAAATCCTGCTTACTGCCACGCTGACTGTTGCCAACCTGCTGCTGCCACAGCGGACATCCCCTCACCATATTATGACACACACACACACCAATCCGTCACTATTCAGCCACAGACACAAGTCCGCCAGCCCAAAGGTCAGTGATAAACTGGTGATATCCAAACCCACACCGTTACACCAACAGAACTACGCCCACCACATTATGACCCACGAATCACTACGGCGGACATTCAACGATGGTAAACTTTTGGCGGTACACACAGCCGTACTCAAAATGCACACACACGTGCAAAACAACACCACATTGGACAATTAAAAAAACACACACCTGACACCCATACACACACCGCACCCATACACCCACAGAACTATAAAACACCCACCCACAATACCCACAACCCTTTACCATTACAAACCATTGGCACGAGACAGACACCATGACCACAGACAAGACCAGAGCCACACACCACCATCACCTATACACCACCCACACACCTTACATGACACACCCTAACACATCACCCTACACCCCCTCACCCCCACTACTCACACAACACCTATGGCACCACAAAGACAGGCCCGATTCTCAGAGGAGGACCAAAGGGTCACGGTGGAGGAAATCATCCAGATAGAGACACTTCTATTTGGAGCCCAGGTGCAGCAGATATCCATTGCTAGAAAGATGGAGCTATGGCGGAGGATCGTGGACAGGGTCAACGCTGTGGGACAGCACCCAAGAACAAGGGATGACATCAGGAAGAGGTGGAATGACCTACAGGGCAAGTTACGTTCCATTGCAGCAAGACACCAACTCGCTGTACAGAGGACTGGCGGTGGATCCCTACCTCCTCCTCACAACTAACAACATGGGAGAAGCAAGTCTTAGCACTGGACTGGTCTCTGGTAAGTCAACTCTATACTACTACTACCCCCTACCTGCATGCCATCACATACCCTAACCCTCACCCTCATTCCCATTACTCCACCACCTCCCACACACCCTACCATCACATGTCACTCATCCCAATGCCAAGCTCTGCATGCACCACCAATGCATGGACACCACTCACAGACCTGCATGGACACCTGTCACTAAAGCATGAAGATTGGAGAGAATTAATCATCCCACCATACACCAACGCACACAAGTGAAAGCTTCCAGGGCAAATACAAACAAAGAGGGCAACCCACTGATGCACAATATGTCACACACAGAAACAATAACACTGCATTCACATCCCCACGGGTATCTCAGCCAATGTCAGCGGAGAAGCGGTGCTAGCACTATCCAGTCCTCCCACAGAAGTGGCCCACAGTGATGACAGCGACTCTGGATGCCTGGATCTAGATGACCAGCCTGGCCCATCAGTGTCCTCTGAACAGTCAGTAACCCAGCCACAGTCACACACCACCACAGAGCCTCCCCCTCAGGAAACACCACCACAGCACCCACCCAGAGCACCCATACCTCTGTCCCCAGGACACATCAATTAGCAGTGTGTCTACCACTACAGGGACCCCAGGGCACACCTCACCCCCAAGACAATCAGGGACCTGGGGTCAGTGGCAGTGGGCACACAGTTCAGGGTACAGAGGCAGAGGACAACAGGGAAACTGGGAGGAGTGCTGTGCGCCAGGGGGAGGACCGGCCCAGGGAATTGACTCTCCAGGAGGCACTCACTGAGATTCTGGAGGCATACCAACATTCCCAGGATTAGCTGGGCCAGATCCTGACCAACGTGCAGGAGAACAGGTGACTGCAGAAGGGACAGTACCAGGGGATCAGGGAGGACTTGCAGGCCATTAACACCACCCTGGTCTCCATTGCAGGGGTGCTGGCAGACATGGCCAACATTATGAGAGAGGCAGTCTCACAACAGTGGGCCTCTGCCACTAGCCATACATCTCAACTGCCTTCCACCTCTGCTGCCGCAAGTTGACAGGAGGCCCTGCCACAGGACCAACAGGCCACCAGCACCCCCCCACCATAGAAGGAGAACAACCCCGCAAACATTCCCTGCGATCAAGGCAGAAGCCAGAGACTATTGCCAAGACCCCCGCCAGGAAATGAGACTCTCCTGATTGTCACCCTTGTGTCTCACTCTGTCACCCTGTCCACCTTGAACTGCCATTGCTCCCCTTCCTATATCCCGTTGGACAATGCACCTGTGCGACCAATAGACTGGAACTATACCATGGACTTTCCTTCATCATCACCCCAGCCCAATGCACTTGCCCCTTTACTTCTTAGCACTTAAATAAACACCTTTTGAAAAAATCCTCACTGTCCACAGGGTCCACTGCTGCCACAGGGGCATCTCCATTCTTCTCCTACTCCTGCAGAAAAGGGACATGGAGTCTGAGTGCCAGGTTGTACAACATGCAGCATGCCACGATTATCTGGCAGACCTTCTTGAGTGAGTAGCACAGGGATCCACCTGTTAGATGGAGGCACTGAAACCTGGCCTTCAGGAGGCCAAAGGGATGTTCTCATATACTTCTTGTACGCCCATGTGCCTCATTGTAACATTCTTCTGCCCTTGTCCTGGGATTCCTCACAGGGGTCAATAGCCATGATAGGTTGGGGTAACCTGAGTCACCTGAAAATATGGAGGGACAACATTTAGCCACACACCATCCCATCTGACCTACACCATACCCATACACCAACATCCACTGGATTGGAAGCATGGCTCACCTATTAGCCACACCCTGTGTCTCTGTAGTTGGCCCATCACATTTGGGATGCTGCTATTCCTCAGGATAAAGGCATCATGCACCGACCCTGGATAATTAGCATTGACATGGGAGATGTACTGGTCCGCCAGGCTAACCATCTAGGCATTCATGGAATATAAACTCTTTTGACTTATGAATACCTGTCCATTTTGCCGGGGGGAACAAATGCAATAGGTGTTCTATCAATTGCCCCAATTATGTTAGGGATATGTCCCATTTCATAGAAGTCAGCCTTCACTGTGGCCAAATCCTCCACCTGGGGGAATACAATGTAGCTACACATCTGTTTAATCAGGGCAGACAACACTCTGGTCAGCACTACTGAAAACATTGGTTGTGACATTCCTGCTGCCAAGCCCACTGTCACTTGGAAAGGACCAGTTGCCAGAAATGGAGCACTGATAGAACTTGCACAAGAGGGGAGATCCCAGTGGGGTGACGGATAGCAGATATCAGGTCAGGCTCCAGTTGGGCACACAGCTCTGTGATTGTGGCCCTGTCAAGTCTATAGGTAAGGATGATGTGCCTGTCCTCCGTTGTTGCTCTGTCAACCAGGGGTCTATACACGGGGGTATGTCTCCATCTCATGTTCATCTGCAGTGGTTGCAGTCTACGGGACAAAAGAGTGAGGAGCCGGTCACAAACTGAACATTGTAGCCATAACAGTACAATGCATTATGTTAATTTGAAATGTATAAGGAGCATTTGTCCTGTATGTCCAATTGTGAACTGTGACGTAGTTATAATACTGGGCCTGCCCCCCCGAAATGGCATCCGCCTGTCCTGTGCGGAGGGACATGTGGAAGGGAGGTAATTCTGCTGACATTGTGCGCCGATGTGGAAGGCGTGTTCTCTCACTTGCTACCTGACTTTCAACAGGAGAGGACCTACACTGCATGTGCTGCTGTGACCTGTGTCTGGCACCTATCATGGTGTGTGGGACTGGGTAAAGGGCCCCTGCCTTCTCCTCAGAGGAGTAAGAGCGACTGCAGGATGTGGTCCTACCCCAGTACGGACTGCTGTATGGGCCTCCAGATCAACAGGTGAGTACACTGTGAGCACGATGCATGGGGCATGAATGCACTGGAGTGGTGTGTGTGAAGGCCTTGTGTGGGAGGGGTTGGTGGATGTCCTCTGGGCAGCGTGCAGCTTGTGTGCTGGGCCCTGTGTGTGCAAATGGCAATGTGAAGGTTTATGGTGGGCCATAGGTGTAACAGGCAGGATGGTCTGACTAATACCTTTCCCTGTGAGTATTTCTCTGCAGGTCAGCCCTCATCAAAAGAAGGGTATATGGCGTGCCATCGCCGCAGAAGTGCGGACCCTGGGGTTCTACGGCAGGCAGAGCGCCCACTGTTGGAAATGGTGGGAGGACCTGAGATGCTGGGCACGGAAGACGGCAGAGGCCCAGCTGAGGATGGGCTCCCAATGAGGGAGGGGTACCTGTCGAACCCTGCCCCCCTTGATGGCCCGCATACTGGCAGTGACCTATCCTGATCTGGATAGCAACTTGAGGGCATCACAGCAGCCACAAGGGGGTGAGTACAGTGCCCATTATTACAACTTACCCCTGGTGGGGTGGTATCCGGGTAGTGGATGTGTGTCTGTGGGTGCCCCTAGGCCAGGCCTGACATTGCAAAGTAGGTCCCATGTTGGGCAGTGTTCTGATGTGATATTGACCCTTCCTAGCTTGTAGGCATCCTCTACTGGGCAGGGCTGTGTGGGTCCCAGGTATGCTGCAGGTGGCGATATGTGTCCCTCCCTATGCCCTGGTGGCTAGCATTGTTGCTGGTAGTAAATTGCATAGTGCTTAGGCCTGTTCCCTGTGTGTGAGAGTGGTATGTATGCCAACGGTGGTGTTGGTGCAGCCATTGACCAGGTGTATCCTTTGTCTTTTCCCCCCACCTTTTTGTTTTGTCATCCTGTCCTTATGTGCATTAGCATCATCTGGCGGAGGAGCAAAGGCACCGGTGACAGAGGAAGCTGCATCCCATAGGACCCAGACGGCAAGTCCACCAACGGTGAGGGCACTAGTGGGATGGAGGGCGAAGGGAGCACCACGGTGGAGGCTGGAGGGGACAGTTCAGATACAGATACCTCCTCTGATGGAAGCTCCCTGGTGGTGGCAGACACCTCTGTGACCACCCCAGCTACAGGTACAGCCGACACCCCCATACTAGCACCGCCCTCCCAGCAGCCCCTCATCGAGCTGCCCATGCCTGCTCACCCAGGGGGGTGGACATCTCCTTCACCCCAGGCACCTCAGGCACTGCCCCTGTGAGCCCTGCTGCCCTGAGTGAGGAGGCTATTAACCTCATGAGATTCATCTCTGTTGGGCAGTCAACCATTGTGAATGCCATCCAGTGGCTGGCAGCCCAAATGCAACAGAAAAATACATTTCTGGAGGGCATTCACGCTGGCTTGACGTCCACCAGAGATCAATCCAGGCTCTGGCCTCCTCTCTGATGGCAGCCATTGTCCCTGTTTCCACCCTCCAACTTCCTCTTCCCAATCCCATTCCCCTCAACCCCAACCTATCCCAAGCACACAGGCAGACGAGCATGCACACAGGACAACACACAAGAGTCGCACAGTCAAACACAAGCACCACACTTCATCCCCGTGCACTCACAAACACCATCCACATGCAGACATACCAACATCCACTGCCTCCACTGTGGCCCCCTCCTCCTCCTTCTCCAACTCCCTCCCAGTTGCGTCTACACTCACACCTGCATGCACTACATCCTCATCCACTACCAGCATCACCACAACACCTAGCAGAACACACACCTCACTGGCAGACACCACCACAACAGCCATGTACACATCCCCTATGTCCTCTCCCACTGTGTCTGTCCCCCCTCCCAAGGTACACAAACATAAGCACTCAGACACCCAACAGCCATCCACCTAACAACAGCATCCAGCCCATGCACCTGCACCCAAACACAGCAGACAGACACCTCCCACAACCCCTCCCTCTTCCTCCAATCTGAAATCTTCTCCCTCTTCCCATCACAATGTCCCTAAGCAGCTTTTCCTCTCCACCATTGACCTCTTCCCTTGTCCTCCCCCCGTCCTTCGCATCTGGCCAGGGTGGCTAAAACCCAGACAAGCACCTCAGCCACCCAGTACACAGGCCCAGTTGGGTTCACACCCACTCGTGATGGTAAAGAATCCAGGGCACCAGGCAGCCTCAAGTGCTGCCTTGAAGGTCAAGGTGCCTTCCCTAGCTGCTACCAGGAAGGGCAAGGAGCCTTGTCCAAGTGATGCCAAGAAGAGCAAGGTGCCATCCCCAGCTGCTGCCAGGAGGGGCAAGGAGCCTGCCCCAAGTGCTGCCAAGAAGAGCAAGGAGCCATCCCCAGCTGCTGCCAGGAAGGGCAAGGGGCAGGCACCAGCAGGCAGGAAGGACAAGGGGCCTAGTGCTGGGACTCAGTCAGAGCCCCCAACAACAACCATGGTTGTGCAGCCATCCGAGGCTGCAGGGGATGGGCAGGAGATTTTCCCCTCCACAACCAACAGCAGCACCACCACCACCAGCAGTGGGCAGCCGTCCAAGGCTGCAGTGTATGGGCAGGAGCTTCCCCCCCAACCACCACCAGCACCAGCAGCACCACCACCACCAGCAGTGGGAAGCCGTCCGAGGCTGCAGGGAATGGGCAGGAGCCTCCCCCTACCACCACCAGCATCAGCACCACTACCACCATTGAGCAGCTGTCACTGCCAGTGGATGGCCTGTAGACCTGCCTCCATGGGCTACTTTGCCGCCTGCTCCCTGCAACTCCTGTGGGTATGACACCCAGGTGAGAGACTGTAACCTTGCACTCCCCAGGATCAGAAGCACAGGGCATGATGCCCCCTCCAGAACCAGTGTGTAAGACACCCACCTAACCAAGACTCCCCAGGATCAAGCGCACAAGGCACGATGCCCCCTCCAGAACCAGGGGGTATGACACCCACTCACCCAGCCTCCCCAGGATCAAGCGCACAGGGCACAATGCCCCCTCCAGAACCAGTGAGTATGATACCCACTCACCCCAACCTCCACAGGATCAAGCGCACAGGGCACAATGCCCCCTCCAGAACCAGTGAGTATGATACCCACTCACCCCAACCTCCCCAGGATCAGAAGCACAGGGCACAATGCCCTCTCCAGAACCAGTGAGTATGATACCCACTCACCCCAACCTCCCCAGGATCAGAAGCACAGGGCATGTTGCCCCCTCCAGAACCAGTGGATTTGTTCCATCTCCCGGCTGAGGTGCCCCCCCATCCCCCATCCCCCTGAGGTGCCTACCTATTTTACAACTTATGCCCCTGCAGTGTTCTCTCCGTGTTGGTGCAGGAGACAAGTGGGGCCTCGGATTTTGTCATGTGGCCCTGAGGCCCACGCACATTGAGGACTGGGCAGTGTGCCTTGAACTGTACATATGTATATACTTTTAGAATGAATGTTCGTATTTTTACTGCATTTATATTATTACACTCACTTTTCATCTATTCGTGTTGTCCTTGCATTATTCCTGAGGGGTACGGGTCAATATGTTTTCTTACTGCTTGTGTGTATGGTGTTGGGGGTGGGGGTGGGGGTGTGTGTTGGGTGTTTTTGTGTCACTCTCTTTTTCCTCCCTCCCTCCCCTGTGTGCTAGGCAGCTGTACTCAGCGTGGTCGTCTTCGCCGTCGTTGGTGTTCGTGGTGGAGCAGGACGTAAAATATCATAGGAACGATTTGCAGCTCGTGCTTCATGGTGTTGTGGTTCCCTGTATCTCCAAAGTGAGTTCTTTCCCTTCTGTGCAATGTTTTTGCCAGGCTTTTGCTGTCTTTGGTACCACCCCAGAAAAGGTGGCGGTTTCAAGGGTCATAATATGGTGGGTGGAACATTGACTTCTGTCTGGCTGTAGGCGGCTACCGCCGTGGTGGCTGTAGTTTCTGCCCTGGTGGTCGGTGTGGTAAAGTGGCTGTCTATCTGAGATCTTTCCGCCATGGTCATAATTTGGCAGTAGTTCCTGCCAGCCTGTTGGCGGTATTACCACCAGTTTATCACCCACCGCCAGGGTTGTAATGAGGGCCTTAGGGCTTAAATATCATCTACAGTTTGACATCAATTGGAGATACCAAGGGGTCAAGTGAGCTTCAAAGATCTCTAATATATTTGCAGTTTAGAGGTAAAATTGATGTACCTTCTGTTACACTCCCTTGTAAGTTTTTGGTTTGCGATTTCTACATTGTCAACATGTAGAATAAATTCTATAGGGGATACTATTTATATTGGGGTTTATTGCTTTGGAAGATTCTTGCACATACCTTTTTGATCACACTTTTATTTGGGATTGCTGTGCCTTAAGATGTAAGTATCCAGTGCCACAAAGGCAGTTAGTGCCAGATTGATGGGTACTACAGACATCTTGGGTGTGTTTTTAAAAGTATTATCAGTGCAACAGTGCAGGCATATCCATTGCTTGTCATTATTCTGTTGTCTGGGGCCCTTGGGTAAAGGAAGTCAAGTCCTGTGATGTTGTACTGTACCACATCCGTGGATGAGAGATAACACTGTGACTTGGTTCTGGTTCCAGCGATGACAGTATCAGTTTTCGTCTTGGTCCAGCAGCAAGTGTATCATGGCCACTATTGAGCTCATTTCAGCAGGAAAGAGGAAAGGTGTAAAAAAGGGTGGTGGTTAGCCACCACAGTTGCATTGGTGAGGACTGCACATCATGATCAGCTTGGAGGTAAAAGGGGCTGGAGTCCTGCCACCAGCCTCTTTTGCCTATGGTGCCATTGACATGGGTACTGATTCCTGGCAGTGGCAGCAGACTGACGGCAGACCTTTGCCTATGAACCTGCTAACATCTAACTACTGGTTTTCAGTCAGAAAACTGACAGTGGGACCATTACCTCCAATAATCGAGGTATCTCGCTTGCTCAAGAATCCACGTCTGTATGAAAAATGAATAAAAGTGGCCAGTATTTTTTTGTACCGTGGACCAAGTATTGTGGCACAGATACACTCTTTGGAGGACATGATCTCGCTTTGCAGCCTTGGATTAACAGCCAAGTGAAGGATTAAGATTTCAACCAAGTCATGTGCTTCTCTGTTGCTGTTCATACATTTGCAACATCTTTTTTAACTGGTCCTGTAGCATATGCAAAAACCGGACAGCTTGGCTCATCGTACTGTCCTCCTTGCTGATGTCCCATGTGAAAACCTCAAAAGGAAGTAGCATTTGTGTCAGGCATTTGACTAAACTCCATTTGTTGATCTCCGTGGTCATGCTTTTCCCAGTTGCATCTCCTCCACTTTGAAGGAAATAGTAGGTGATCGGTCTGTATTGCTCAAACAGACATTGCAACATGTAGTAGGAAGAGTTGGCACCTGATGTATGAAGGCTTTAACTGGTATTCTGTTAACACTCTGAATGATCCTTCACTGCTTCTGGGCTATAAAAGAATGGCTGAAATGAGTGCAGATTCTTCTGCAGGTGGCTAGTATGTTGCTGACGCTGTCTTCTTTTTTTATAAAGTCCTGCACAACCAAGTTAATGCAATGTGCCAAACACAGGACCCTGAAATATCCACCATCTGCCATGGCTTTGACTATATTACTGCCATTGTCCATGGCAACAAAGGCGGTTCTGAAACTTCTGTGTCACAGCCAGTGAAACACCTTGTTGTTAATGTTTTCCAAGATAGTCACAGCTGTATGGGTTTTCTCCATGACAAACATTGCTACTGTTGCCTAACACCAAATGCACTGAAAAGTTTCTTCAGACCTGCAGATAGCTGTCCCACACAAAATAGATCCACTGTGCAGTGATACAGATGTAATCACATAACAACTGCTCCATATGTCTGTTGTCAGTTGGACAGTGTGAATATCACTGTGCTGGAAAGCTTGTCTAACAGATTGAAGCACATCAATGTGGCAAAATAAGTCCATCTGGGAACCTTCTTCTTCAGGCAGATGACCACCACAAATTCTAACAATCCTACTCCTTCCACGAAAGAAAAAGGGAGGAGATCCAGCGCTAAAATTAATTAAACATAGGGTTCCTCCACCATAAACATGCCTATAATAGTAGCTTGGATTTTTTCTTTTATGGTGCTATTTATGCAGGTGACTTCTGGAGAGGACCAGGAGGTGGTAGAATCAATGTGTGTCTTGGGTTGTCACCATATGCGATGGTACCTCCATCTGAGTCTTGTTCCATTTTGCTGATGCAGGTGATGCTGCTGGTGCACTTCTAAGGAACTTTCTTTTCCTTTCAGAAGCTTTACTTTTCCCTTGTCTCTCTCGGCAGGTTTTGGACCCAGTCGGGGTCCAGTCCATGTCCAGATCACCGGAAGGTGGCATGGACAAGATGGTGGAGTACCCTTTCTTTTTTTGCTGGAGATTGGAAGTCAGTAGTTCCAGAAGATGTACATCTTACTCTGCAGGAAGCTCTTTGGGAACAACTACTGTTGGCTGCAGCACCTGTTGTCCAATTTGCTCAGTTTCCTGCAATGACTGGGTACTAGTTTGGGGCTGAGGTAACTCCAGTTCAGACTCATTGCTCATTGCCATGATTGCAGTGGCTGCCTTGTTGTGAGACATGGGCTTGGGTTTGGGTTAAGGTGGTGCAGTACTTGATGCAGGAGTAGTGCTCCCAGCTTTCTGCCCGGAGGACGATAGGGATCGCACACGATGTTGCCTGAAAAAGAAGGAGGTGGCAAACCAGTAGTTGCAATCCACTTCTGCTTCCTCATTGGCCACTTTCATAGCAGCACCTTTCTTTGGGGCCATCTTCAAGCTCTGCCAGTTGACAATGAACTGCACAAGTGGAAGCCGAGGGATCTCGTGTTGTGGTCATATCATTTTGTGCCTGCCTTCTGTTTGGCAGTACTGTGGGTGATGTCTCTTGTGCACCTAAAAACAAACAAACAAGAAAAACATTTACTCAAAGTGGCATTTTTGCAGTTGGAATTATTCTTAGTACAGACAATATAATTTAGTGTGGTTGTCCCAAATAATTAACAACAATAGTGTTCAAATCCAATCCACACCATAACATATTATTTCAATCAGGATAACAACATACAGACCTGTTGCTTTATGTGAATCTAAGGGGTGCAGGGAAAATGGAGTACTCCTTAAAAAATGAATGCTGGTGTGCACCTATGTCAGGCGGGGTTACAAGGAAAATTGAATAATGCTTAAAAAATGAATGCTAATATGTGTCTATGGCAGATAAGGGTGTGTGGAGAAAATCAAATAGTCCTTAAAAATGAATGCTGGTATGCACCTATGGCAGGAAGAGAGTGTCAGGAAAATTGAATAATCCTTTAAAAGAATGTTGGTGAGTACCTAAGGCAGGTATGGGTTGCGGGGAAAATAGATTAGTCCTTAAAAAAAGAATGCTTGAGTGTGTCTATAGTAGGCAGGGGCTGCAGGGGAAAATGGAATAAACCTTAAAAAATGAATGCTGTTGTGCACCTATGTCAAGCAGGGAATGCAGAGAAAATCAAATAATCCTTAATGATGAATGCTAGTGTGAACCTATGGCAGGTAGGGGGCAGGGGGAAATTGAATAATCCTTAAAAAAGGAATGCTGGTGTGCATCTATGACAGTCAAGGGGTGCAGAGGAAAATGGAATAATCATTAAAAAAGGAATGTTTGTGTGAGTCTACAGCCTAAAAATAGAAAACATATGGCAGTCAAGGGGTGGAGCGTAAAATAAAAAATAAAAAATAATAATTGCTGGTGTATCACTAGAGACTATAACAAATCCGTTGGGAGGCAAGGAGGTGTAGGGAAAACTGGAAAACATACACATAGTATTATATGCATACAATATTTTAAATGTAGCTCATATTTTTACCACAATGATCCTCAAGCACATTAAACTGATGTCAAGGAAAAAAGTGAAAAAATGAACCTAAAATGGATTGATACACTATGGCTTCCGACCACAGGGTCAAACAACAACATTAAACAAGGAGGCATGGAGAACAAAAAACACATATTGGCCTATAGCAAAAGCACACTAACTGCGCTATGCAAAATGGCAGACGACCACATGGTCAAACAACTGTAATCAAGTTGCATGGAAAACAAAGAACACATGAAGATCTATGGCAGTAGCACACTGGTTGGCTACACCAAACAGCTTTCAACCACATGCACAAACAACAAAAAGCATGGAGGCATGGACATCAATGTCCACATGCAGGCCTATGACAAAAGCACACTGACTGGCTGCACAAATGGCCACAGGCCATATGATCAAACAACAAGCAGAAAGGCAAGGAAAACAAAGAACACATGTAGGCCTGTAGACACTGGCTACAGACAGTGACAGCTGAAAAAATAGCATGGAGAACAAAAACAAAAAGGTGGTCTGTGACAATGGAGATAATACTACCAATGATTCAGCAATGCCAAAAATGAAAATTAAGTCACATTTGAAGCATTTTACAACAAACATCCTCCCAAGTCATGATATTATTACCCCCTCAAAACTCTTTTTCAGAAGAAAAGTGAAATACAAAACAACATATTTTCACTTAATCCAATGCCAACCCTGGCCTAAATCATAGATGTTGTAAAACAACATATACCACAGAAACAGTTGTTTCACATACCCAGTGACTAGCGCTGGCTGGATGGCCCATGAGTGGACTAGACCACATTGTAAAATAAATGAATAGTGCAAAATTTACAAACATGGAGAAAATGTACAAACATTCTTCCTGATAAAAGATAAAAAATGAAATGCAAAGTAATATTGAATAAAAGTAAAAATAGAAATACTGGTGCATGCCCTCTATCAAACAACACCCTTAGCCAAAAGTTGTTTACACTTACTTGTTGTGATTTCTCAAAAACAATGACCTTAAAATCCAAAAGTATATATGCATCAAGAAATGTAGACATGATCTTTTCACCCTGAAATCCAAATGAAAAGTGACCAGGAGATGGACACAGCACTGGGAGGAGTCTTCTGGACAGTAAGAGGAAATTAGAGTCTGTGGGGCACTTCCATCCTGTTGTAAAAAGTAAATATAAAAAAATGCTTTTTGTACTAAAAGACAATCTGAACTGTCCATTTGAGTAGAATATCAACTCAAATGGTATTTTTGAGTTGATTTAGCTGCTTCTCCAAAAGAAAATCTACTTGAAAAACAGCTGCACATTGCTCAGGTTCACCAACATCAAAAAATGGCACCGGAAGGCTCCACGGCAGCCGGAAATCACACTAATGGGTGGCAAACCTCATTCACACCTGTGAGTACGTGTTTACTGAGCCTCACATGCAGGAAAGGGAATATAATTCTGCCACATGCTGAATGGCAGAATTTGACAATGTTACATGAGTAACGGGGAGTTCCCTGAATTCCGTCAACTCCAAAAGCTGAATTATATTGTTGCCAGGCCTACATATGGAGCCCCAGCTGAAGGTGGGCTAGGCTGATTCCAATGTCCTAGGGCCCAGCAGCCATACGCCTTTGTGTGCCCTTTTCCTTAGTACATGGTTTGTCATCTTGCTTTTTCCTGCTGGTGGTTTAAAGTGTTGGCATGGTGCAGCTTTGCACAGGTTCGAATTTGATGCCCAAAGCTTCACAGTTTATACCCCTCCCTTCTCTGAGCATGTCTGGTGCTTCCTTACCCACCTATCCTTTTCTCACCTGCAACACATTAGCAGAGTATCCCAAATCTTCCCCTAATGATTTCTTCTGCATAGATTCCTAACACCCTTGGCGGATTCAGACCCCCTCCTGTACTTTCCCCTGTGATGCTCAAGCCACTAACAATAATGTCCTTGAATGATAACAGTATAATCAGCTGCACAAAGAGCAAGAAGATTCTGCACTACTTGCACACATAATATATGTACATAGCATTGCTCATGGAGACTTACTTGTCCCCAGCGGAGTCTCAGAGAAATCCTTGACCTGGCAACACAACCATCAAAGCACTGTGGGTCATAATGTCTGTAGCTGTGCCCCACTCAAGGCAGGGCATTTTTTCTATCGTGATACACATGAGAACCATGGTGAACAGAAAACAAACATTTGTGTTGGTATACATGGAGAAATATCCCTGTGCTTCACTACCATATTTGTTTTGAGTTCCTGAAACAAAATACCCACTTGGCATGCAGAAAGGTGCCAACAACATGAGCACACCTTTGACATATATCTGTTTCTCGAGTGTATCTGGCACAACTGCAGAATCGCTGCAGGGAAAGAGATCCCTGCTGGCCTGCTGGGCAGATAGTGCTCTCTAATTAAGGTGGGTCGCCCTCTGCTTGGGGAAAAAGCCAAAGGCCTCACTAAAAGACCCCCAAAGTCTAGATTAGTTTCCACAATATTTTTGTCTTGAGCTCCTAGGGAGTAAACATTATTGGCTCCTTCGATAATATTGACATTAAAAATATCAACATACAACATTTTTGTTAAAAGACTACTGAGAACACAAATATTGCCACGCTAGACATAAAACACAAAACCTAAATATTGATGCAAATGTATCACCGTAACAACAAAAAATATAAAATACCTAAATATCAAAAACAAAAATATAGTCATACCAAATATCAACATTAAAATATAATAAATACATTGTCAACCAAAATGTTGCTAAAACTAATTATATATATATATATATATATATATATATATATATATATATATATATATATATATATATATACCTTTGAATCAATATAACTATATATAGATAATTGAAACATATGTACATTTCAGGTCAAGATCCATGATCAGCATTTATCAAAAAAGGTACAAAAAAATCCAGCCTCAGATATAATGCCAGAAGCTACATCATACATCAAATCACAAAAGGAGAATCTAATATTTACTAATAAGGGAAACATCTATACCAAAGAAAGCACTTCTATAGAAAGGATACTTCAAAAATGCTCTAAATGTTATTTAAAACCATGCTACAGTAGGGGCATCAACAAAAAAGATATAGCTGAAATTGTACGGGAACACAGTCACCCTCCACACATGACTCAAATCCTAGTTATGAACCTCTGACAGGGCTTCACAAAAGCAAGCACCAACTTGCAAAAACCTACAAGAACTAAAAATATTAGGGCCATATTTATACTTTTTGACTCAAAACTGCGCCAACGCAGTTTTGGGTCAAAAACTTTAAAGCAGGCTAAAGGCATTTTTTTGCGCCACCCAGGCGTCAAATTTATACTTTGACGCACGGTGGCGCAAAGCACAGGTTAGAGTCATTTTTTTTACTCTAACCATTGCGCCATGTCGTAAAGCAAAACGACGTTAACACAGAGAAAATGACTCTAATACAGTTTGCGACGTCGCAAACCGGACACGTGACATTTTCCACCGCATTAGCATCAAAAAGCGGCACAAACACAGCAAAGAGTGCTAAGGAGCCCCAAAATGGATCCCAGAAGCCGGGAGAGGACCAAGGGAGACCCAATCAACCAGGAACCAGCCAGGAGGACACAGACAAGACCCAGGAGAGGGAGAAGAAGAACATGAAGTGTTGTTTCAGTGCAGAGGAGCATGAAATACTGGTCAGAAAGGTGATGGAACACCAGCATCAACTTTTTGTCACCTCTAAATTTCTAATTGGGAGGAGAGAGGCAATTTGGTAACAAATTGTCGACAAGATCAACAGTGTGGCAGAGGTCTGTAGAACAGTCACGGAGTGCAAGAAACGCTGGCATGACTGCAAGTGCAGGACCATGGAAAAAATGGCAAGGAACAGGAAGGCAGCACTGCAGACTGGACGTGGGAATTCAGCACCGCACGAGGCCCTGGACCAGATGGAGGAGATGGTGGCAGCCATCATCTCAGAGGAGATCGTCACAGGAATTCAAGGATAGGACAGTGCAGACTACCAAGAAACAACACATATGCAGGGTAAGTTGCATGGGGGACAAAACTGCCTAAATGTGAACTGCAAGCAGAGAGAGAAACATACCTATTACACAATGCATGTCAGTCATAGAAACCAGGCAGTGGAAAGGGCAAAGGGTGCATGGGCTGTTCAGGGGAAACCAGGGGCACAGCACAACACAACACCAACAACCTTTGCATGGGGGTACTCTGCAATGCCAAGGCTGTTGGAAAGGCAAAGCCAGTCCAGGAGGGTATGCTAGAATGTAATACTGAGCTGCTGTCACAGGACAGCTGGTATTGTCACAACATGAACTAGGGGACAATTTCCAGTCTCAGGCCATTTCCGCAAGTGGCATTTACCATTGACAACAGTTGCCACTACCACCTGTGCTGTGTGTGCTGGTCAAGTAGCAAATGGCAGTTAGGTGCCCATGGAACAAACACACCCAGAATAGAGGGTTCAGGATGACGACGGGATCTATCCCCTTTAATTCCTAACAAAGTGTAAATCCTGTCAAATGCTCATGTCTATAGGTGCAATAAACATCATGTATTGTTACTTATATTTTGAAGTACCAGCAGTAATGTCATACCTACCCATGCTGCCCATTCCAGAGTCTACCCAGTGCCTGTGTTACAATAGCTGCAATGCCACCTTGCAACATCTCAACTGTCATACTGCTAAGACAACAGCATTGAGGGGGAGGACATATGTGTCTAGCTAGTGAAACACACCTGCACAGTCATAAGAGGAAATGGAACGCTGCCAGGCCCATCAGTGCAATGCAATGTAGCACACACTGGCAAACATCAACATGACACACTACCAATGCTGACACCTGTATCGTTCCATGCCAATGCTATACATGGTATGTACTAGGTCTCAGCAATGTATAGGTGTATGTGAAATATCAGGGACCGGGTCAGTCCTATATTGTTAAGTGTGGTGCAAGTGGCATCAGATCACCCACAGCCATTGCAAGGCCTCACCATGCAAATGGAAGTAGAGGGAGGGTTGAGTAGGACAAGAAGGTGGCAGTACACAATTTGGACAGAACCTACACCTAGAGGATGTGACACAGACAATTCCCCAAACTGCCCACACTACATGTGACATGCAGGTGGGGCATAGGCCTGTGAGAATGCTACTATTAATGACAGGAACAATGAACAGGAACGAAGATTACAATGTCCCCCTAATAGGAAGTAAGTGACTTCACATTACAACTGCCACAACACATATACACTAATTGTACAATATCTCATTGCAGAGGACGATGGCTCTCTGTGGATATGCCTGTCCTGTACTTCCCTGATGACATGGATGATGAGCTGACAACCATTAGCCAGCAAACCCTCCAAGATGTCCTTGGAACTCTTCAGACCCCACCTTCACTCGCAAGGAGGAGCACAGATGTAGGAGCCATCACAGGGGATCCACCCACCACCCCAATAGTATGACCTGCCAGCCTAAACCCACCGAGGACTCTGATGACTCTGGTACCACCTTTGAGAGGACAGTAGTGGGAGTACAGCGGGAGCTGGCTCACGAGGTGTGGGTGGGGATGCAAAATATGGCAGCCAGCCTTGAGGAGATGCTCATGTGCATGATGTCATCCGCAGAACAGTCCATCAATCCCTGCTGCAAGGACTACAACAGTGTGTGAGGGATTACACCACAGCAGTTAGGGAGTTGCCACACCATCTGGCATCCCAAACATTTCACTGCATGCACGACTGCAATCATGACCCCCTCAGGTCCGACCTAGCTGCCGCCTACAGCGATGTAGCTGCTTTACTCAAGAACCAGCAGGTCCTCCTTGCTGCAGTAATCCACTTAATAGCCTCACAGTTGGCAGCTACCGGGAATTCTGAGTCCAATTCTTCAAACAACTGAAGTGTGTGTTGCCCATTCAAACCCACCACCACCAAGGGCAGAGGAGACAACACACACATCAGAAGATTAAGACATGGAACAGATCACCTTCAGCCGTAGGAGTACCCAGTAGCACCAGTCCATGCCACATTGGCACTGATTTCCTGTGTCCTGTGCTTGTTAACATGCCAGTCTTGCTACAGTTGGTAACATGCACACTTCTCCAGCACACTGTTTACCTTACTACTATGCACTGCAATTGTCTGTTACTACCTAATTGGCAATTCATGTTACTCTGCACTGAATAACACTCCATCACAGCATGTCCAATGACATGTCCCTCACCATTGCACTTGTGTTGTGTCACAGTAGAAGGTGTCACACTAACGGACTTACAATCCTGGACTATGTAAATATTGCACTACAGCACTTTAAAATAAATAGCACTTACACAACCACTTTGTCTCTGTGTAATGCGACACATCAATTGTGTAGGAGATTTGTGATGCATGTAACAAGTCAATGGCCACAGAATGTCAATACAATAGTGTAGAAAGAATGTGGGCTGATAACTATGCACAAGTATCTGGATTTTATCATCATCTGTGCTTACTTAAGCTTATTTCTGAAGTTAAAGGATCACAGACAGTATAATGCTGTGTAGAACTGATTATGTCAGGTCCAAAGTATGTACAAGATGAAACTCAATGTGGCCCACATTCCCTTCAAGACAATCATTATGTATCTGACATCTGACTCTAAACTTGAATCACACACCATATAACCGGAATGGATGTGTACGAGTGTATGGACAATAACGTCACCTGGGTGTACAATGTAAGAAATCATAGGTGTGATTTATGTATACTGAACTTCATAAGATTACGACACCACTCAGTTTCTCAGAGTTCACATGAACATCAGGCTGCAGGCAGACGTCCCACAGTGCCCAAAATTCCAAAACAGGACTCAAACGATGACAGTTGGAAAATCACACCAACCTTTACAACACATTGGGAACCATAGTTACCTTGAGTGGTGGGTGCAATGGATGGCAGATGCATTGAGAAGTAGCTTTGTTGTAGCTGCCAATGTGACAGTTCATTTGGAAGTGGGAATAACTATGTCAAGAATGGGATTTGGAAGCAGGATGAAACACAAATGCAAATACAAAATTGACACTGTATACTCATGCAAAGGACCTGATCCCCAAGCATATGTCACACACTGTAAAGGAGTACAGCAAACATTATTATATCTGTATGAAAGGAAACTTAAACTATGGGAAACACCTAAACTAACCTAACCTATCCTAACCATACACTACCCACAACTAGCCCTAACTACCCTTAGATAAACTTACTTACCACATGTAACTAAACACTCTAAACATCAACCCCTCCACCCCCCTTATATGACGGGACACATGTAGGACAACATATACTGACCTAAACACATACTAACTTATCCTAAACAAATATATATTTTTTTGTATTTTTTTGTTCTATATATATATTTTTTAAATACACATAAACCCCAACATCATAACAGCACCCACCCAACCACAAACAAACATGTAATAATATAACTCTCCTCACCCCAACCCACTTATCTCAACTAAACTAACAACCTACTCTAACCTAACACTAAGGCGGTCATTCTGACCGCGGCGGGCAGCGGTCGCCGCCCGCCATGCGGTTACTGCCGAATGACCGCCCCGCGGTCAAAAGACCGCGGCGGTCATTCCAACTTTCCCGCTGGGCCGGTGGGCGACCGCCAAAAGACCGCCCGCCGGCCCAGCGGGAAAGCCCCTGCAACGAGGAAGCCGGCTCCGAATGGAGCCGGCGGAGTTGCAGGGGTGCGACGGGTGCAGT
Source organism: Pleurodeles waltl (assembly GCF_031143425.1). Taxonomy (NCBI): domain Eukaryota; kingdom Metazoa; phylum Chordata; class Amphibia; order Caudata; family Salamandridae; genus Pleurodeles; species Pleurodeles waltl. Next base: position 848,604,047 of record NC_090436.1, read on the forward strand.
GGCACCCGTCGCGATTTTCACTGTCTGCAAAGCAGACAGTGAAAATCTGTATGGGGCCCTGTGAGGGGGCCCCTGCACTGCCCATGCCAGTGGCATGGGCAGTGCAGGGGCCCCCAGGGGCCCCACGACACCCGTTCCCGCCATCCTGGTTCTGGCGGTGAAAACCGCCAGAAACAGGCTGGCGGGAAGGGGGTCGGAATCCCCATGGCGGCGCTGCAAGCAGCGCCGCCATGGAGGATTCCCTGGGCCAGGGGAAAACCGGCAGGAAACCGCCGGTTCCCCTTTTCTGACCGCGGCTTTACCGCCGCGGTCAGAATAGCCCAGGAAGCACCGCCAGCCTGTTGGCGGTGCTTCCGTGGTCCCCGGCCCTGGCGGTCATGGACCGCCAGGGTCGGAATGACCCCCTAATTCCCCTAAACCCACTAAAGAAAAGTACGAGGAAAGAGGAGGGAGGGGACGGAATTACAGGTGAGGATCAATAAGTCACAGATTGGCCCTCCTCAGGATTTTCCTAATCCCTCACAGTCTCCTGCTATTGCGGGCCGCCTCCTGCTGCAGGGTGCCCATCCGACGCAACATACGTTGCATGTCATGTTGTAGTGTTCTGAACTCGGTCATGTCCATTACTGCAGCTGGGGTCGTCTGGGTAGCATTTGTTGTAGCTGGTGCTGGTGTCGTGGTTGGAGGTGGAGGTGCAGACGGTGCTGCTTGTGGGCCTTGGGCTGATGAGGTCGAGGGACCAGCTGGAGTGGCTGTCATCCCTGTGGCCACTGTGGTCTGAGCTGTTGAGGTGGTGGCAGTTGTGGGCAATGCTGGCCCCCCTTGGCTAAAGGCCCTCCATGCCCCTGTCGCTCTCTGATGACGATATCGCCTAGCCATACTACGAGCCTCCACATTGAGGATGTGGCGGTACCTCACTGCCCACCTCTGAAATTCACATATCTCCTAGGCATTCATGTTGGCAGCTGTAAAAATAGAGACAGACAAACATTAGTGACATCATTGTATGATACATATACAAATGATATTCTAACACTTCCTCAAAAATAGCACATGCAGTCCAAATCACAGTACAGATGATAGAATCTCCCTGAGGAATGACATGCCAACGCAGCCTAACCATCAACTATCTAACAGCACAGCAATGCACAACAAGTTGTGTCCTTAATTAAATGATCTGTGCATATTTGTAGTGCTATTTGTCACATAACAAATGCTGCAAGTACTCAACATGTGCCGGGCTGACTAATCCCTATCTTCTGGATCAAATTTAAGGCACACAAGACCTGTGATTGGTATATGGAACTGCCAGGACGGTATGCAGTTGGTAATCACAAGGGGGCATTGTAGTTTGGCACACATGAATGCTTGAATTACATGTCTGTCATCTACACTGTGACCATCACACCTAGCTACACATATTTTCTACTCCCAACCCTATGCCTCGGGGGGGTGGACATGCAACACATACTTTCAATCATCAAGGACAACCACAAAGGGGGTGATTCTAACCCTGGCGGTCGGTGATAAAGCGGCGGCCAACCCGCCAACAGGCCGGCGGTCGAAAAAATTGAATTCTGACCCTGGCGGGAACCGCCAACACAGCCCGCCACATTAACACTCCGATCGCCGCGGCGGTGCAGACAAACAGCGTGGCGGTCACCGCCAACAGGCAGGCGGCAGACAATGTACCGCCCACACTATCACAACTCACCAATCCGCCACCTTTTCCGGGGCGGGAGCCCCGCCGATAAAAACACGGCGGAAACAGACTACGAACGGGAAAACGCGCACCAAAACACACTCCACGAGGAAGGAGGACAGCATGGAACCCGAATTAAACATCCTACCTGCTCTCGTCTACCTTCTCATCTACCACGAGTACGAACTCCGGCGCAGACAACAACGGTGAGTACTGCACCTACGACACATGGGAGGGGGGAGGAGGGAAGCTTACGGCACACACATATGCGACCCCTCCCCAAACTATGTACACACTAATGCAGAGCAACAATGCACAGTGACACCACCCAAACCCCCCTTAAGAATGCAAAGACAGAAATAAATTGGGACGAAAAATGTATATAAAAAATAGACTCTGATATGGAGCGGTCAACTACGCAAAATATCCATAACAAAATGATACTATATACACTGCCATGGAGAACCAAGGCAATTAGTCCTGTGCATGAAAGTTAAATGGAACAGTCCGTGGGCTACAGTGTAGCGACACAAGGGCAAAGCCCACACAGGAGACCTGAGTCCTTTGGAGAGAACACTGCAGGGGCATCTGATGAAAAAATTACAGGCACCTCAGGGGGAAGGGAAGGGGGAGGCACCACAGCCACATGAGTCCATGACGCCAGATCCACGAAGGGGCCACCATGCCCATTGATGTATCCTGGGGAGTGCAAAGCCACAGTCTCTCAAGTCTCTACAGTGGGTGGGTTGCCCACTTCACCATCCTGGGGAGTGCAAAGCCACAGTCTCTCAAGTCTCTCCAGTGGGTGGGTTGCCCACTTCACCATCCTGGGGAGTGCAAAGCCACAGTCTCTCAAGTCTCTACAGTGGGTGGGTTGCCCACTTCACCATCCTGGGGAGTGCAAAGCCACAGTCTCTCAAGTCTCCACAGTGGGTGGGTTGCCCACTTCACCATCCTGGGGAGTGCAAAGCCACAGTCCATCAGGTGGATGACAGTGTCCACTGCTCAAGGAGGAGGCATGGTGGGCACAGTGAACCATAAACAGTGCTTGACAGGAAGGGCCCAGCGGAGCGGTGCTTGAGAGGAAGGGCCCAGCGGAGCGGTGCTTGAGACGGCGGGGCCCAGCGGAGCGGTGCTTGACAGGAAGGGCCCAGCGGAGCGGTGCTTGAGACGGCGGGGCCCAGCGGAGCGGTGCTTGAGAGGAAGGGCCCAGCGGAGCAGTGCTTGAGACGGCGGGGCCCAGCGGAGCGGTGCTTGAGATGGCGGAGCCCAGCGGAGCGGTGCTTGACAGGAAGGGCCCAGCGGAGCGGTGCTTGAGGCGGCGGGGCCCAGCGGAGCGGTGCTTGAGACGGCGGGGCCCAGCGGAGCGGTGCTTGAGAGGAAGGGCCCAGCGGAGCGGTGCTTGAGAGGAAGGGCCCAGCGGAGCGGTGCTTGAGACGGCGGGGCCCAGCGGAGCGGTGCTCTTCTGCACGGCGGGGCCCTGTTCAGCGGTGCTCTTCTGCACGGCGGGGCCCTGTTCAGCGGTGCCTATCTTCACGGCGGGCCCTGTTCAGCGGTGCTCTTCTGCACGGCGGGGCCCTGTTCAGCGGTGCCTATCTTCACGGCGGGCCCTGTTCAGCGGTGCTCTTCTGCACGGCGGGCCCTGTTCAGCGGTGCCTATCTTCACGGCGGGGCCCTGTTCAGCGGTGCTCTTCTGCATGGCGGGGCCCTGTTCAGAGGTGCCTATCTTCACGGCGGGCCCTGTTCAGCGGTGCTCTTCTGCACGGCGGGCCCTGTTCAGCGGTGCTCTTCTGCACGGCGGGGCCCTGTTCAGCGGTGCTCTTCTCCACGGCGGGCCCTGTTCAGCGGTGCTCTTCTCCACGGCGGGCCCTGTTCAGCGGTGCCTATCTTCACGGCGGGCCCTGTTCAGCGGTGCTCTTCTCCACGGCGGGCCCTGTTCAGCGGTGCCTATCTTCACGGCGGGCCTTGTTCAGCGGTGCTCTTCTCCACGGCGGGCCCTGTTCAGCGGTGCTCTTCTCCACGGCGGGCCCTATTCAGCGGTGCCTATCTTCACGGCGGGCCCTGTTCAGCGGTGCACATCCAGTAGGTCAAGGGAGCCAGACCTGGCCTGGACTCCCTGCTCAGTCGCCCTCCGACCGTGATGCTTCTGGACCCTTCGGGGACGGAGTCCTGGGCCCTTTGGTGTCCTCCTTTCCAGCTGGGATGTGGCATGTGGGGCCCACCTGCTCCGCCCTCCTGCTGCCTGACTTCTCCGCCCTGCTGCCCTTACGCTCCTTAGATGGGGCTCTCGGGCCCTTGCCTCCCCTAGATGATGTGGCTGGTGAAGTGGGCGAAGTTTGCTCCTTGGGGGCAGCCGTGTCAGTCCTCGCACGGCGGCCCTTGTGTTTCCTGGTCCTCTTGCCGGGGGGGGGCTGGATGTGTCCTTGCTGCTGATGGAGGTGTCACTGCTGGCAAAGGGTGGACTCCAGAACCCATGCACAACAGTGACACCCGAAGCTGGGCTGGTGGTGGCTGTGGTGCTCTTGGGACTCTTTGCAGATGGAGGGGGTAGGTCATCGGAGGGAAAGAGGTCAAGATTAGCCAGGAAAACTTTTTTAGGGCCAAGGTAAAGGGTAGGAGAAGTGGTGATGGGAGTGGAGGAAGAGGATGTGGTTGTAGGAGAGTCAGGTGTGCTGTCATTGGGTGAAGGTGCTGGTGCTGTAGGCTGTCGTGAGGTGGATGGCTGTTGGGTGGGTGGCTGCCTGCGTTTGTGTGTCTTGGAAGAGGGGGTGACAGACACACTGGGAGAGGACACAGGGGACGTGTAAATGGCAGTGGGGGTGGTGACTGCACGCGTGCGGGCTGTACAGGAGGGTGTGGTGGTGATGGAAGCACTGGCTGATGTTGGTGTGCATGAAGGTGTGAGTGTAGACGTCACAGGGAGGGAGGAGGGAGACGAGGAGGAGGGGGACACAGGGGTGGCAGTGACTGTTGGAATGTCTGCATCTGGGTGTTGCTTGGGTGAGTGTTTGTGGGATCTGTGGTGCTTGTGTCTGGATGAGCTGCCCTTGGGTGTTGAGGTGTGTGCAGGCTGGTCAGATGGTGTGGATGGGATAGGCTGAGGAAAAGGAGACAGAGACAGGCTGGAGGCAGTCAGAAGAGGGAGGCTGGAAACAGGGACAATGGCTGCCGTCAGTGCTGAGGCCAGAGCAGTGAACGATCGTTGATGGGCAGCCTGACCCGAATGAATGCCCTCCAGGTAGGCATTGCTCCGATGCACCTCCCTTTCTACCCCCTGGATGGCATTCAAAAGGGTAGTCTGCCCAACAATGAGCGTCCTCACAAGGTCAATGAGCTCCGCACTGAGGGCAGCAGGGGTGACAGGGGCAGGGGCTGAGGTGCCTGGGGCGAAGGAGACGCCCGCCTTCCTGGGCGAGTGGGCACGGTGCGTAGGCTGAGGGGCTGCAGGGAGGGCGGGGCTGGTGCGCTGGGTGGCGGCTGTACCTGTAGAGGCGGGGGTCCCGGATGTTTCCGCCACCGCTAGGGAGCACCCATCCGAGGACGTGTCTGTGTCGCTGCTCTCACCACCGGTCCCTGTTGTGGTGCTCCCCTCGCCCTCCGGATCACTGGTGCCCTCGGTGTCTGTTCCTGGGCCCACCGGGGCCTTGTGACTTGCAGTACCCTCGTGCTCCGATGCCAAATCTCCTCCGCCTGATGATGCTAATGCACACATGCACAAGAAGATGAAGAAGAAGGGGGGGGGAGAAAAAAGAAGACCAGGTTGAGTGCATGCAATGTCAACACCGTTGGCGGAGAGGACAGACACAGGAGCCTCATGCACTAAGCCGCGCATTCGGGGTACACTACTCAGTACTTCTGACTAAGACAACAGGTCAAGAGAGGACAAACGTGCAGATGTGTGAGGCTGGACCATCAATAGCTGTACTTGTCACCCTACAGAAGTGGGGTCCGGGAGCACAGGGCCATGCCTAAGGGAGAGGACTACACTACAGAAAGCGCACTGGCCTAATGTCACCCACAACCCTCCTCCCCCACCCAGACGCCTCCACTGCGCAGAAAGATAGCAGAATGTGCTGATACTCACCCCCTTGTGTCTGCTGTGATGCTCGCAAGCGCCCATCCAAATCAGGGTAGGCCACCGCCAGGATCCGGGACATCAGGGGGGTCAGGGTACGACTGGCACCCCTCCTAGGTTGGGAGGCCATCCCCAGCAGTGACTCGGCGGTCTTCCTGGTTCCGCGGCGGATGTCCTCCCACCTCTTGCGGCAGTGGGTGCCCCGTCTGACGTGGACCCCCAGGGCCCGGACTTCCTTGGCGATGGCACGCCAAATCTCGACTTTCTGATGGGCGCTGACCTATGTGACATGTACAGGGTGGGAAGGAAACATTCATCAACTTACTGCATGTTAGATGTGATTGGCCCCCCCTCCCCAACCTTGCCATATGGCACATGCTCTCATCTGTCGTGCGTTGCACTCCTCATTCGCTCCCCCACCCCACCAACTTACATCCACCCCACTCCACACAGGCATCGCCCATTCCATGTGCACCCAGTGTACTTACCTGTTGGTCTGGAGGACCGTAGAGTAACGCATACTGGGGGAGGACCCCATCCACGAGCTTCTCCAACTCTTCAGACGTGAAGGCAGGGGCCCTTTCCCCAGTCGCAGCAGCCATTGTCACTTCCAGACCGAGGTCACAGCAGCACTTGCAGTATAGGTCCTCTCCTGTGGATGATCAGGTCTCGAGTGATTAGGCAGATAGAAAATGGCGGTCACGCCCGCGGCGGTGCGTACCGCGGCGGTGCGTACCGCTACCGCCGGCGCACATCGTCATTGGCTCCTAAAACCCATAGCATTCAATGTTAACCAATGCGGCTCCGTGTAGCGGTCTTCGACCGCCTACCGCCACGGTGTGCTCCGCCTGCGCATTGACCTCACATCCCATTGTCCCACTTCACAGGTCAGGCAGCCGCCATTTCAAGGGCCCACATGGCATAATTTCTACTGCGACACACAGGCCTAGGCCTTGCATTGCCACACATACACGCCTTTCAAAACATAGATAACCGTGTGCTATGCAAGCTGCGGTGAACGTACCAGTGATTGGCTTGACTCTGTGCTCCATGTTGTCATTCCTAGGCACCGTCCGCTGGGACTTGCGAGGAGAAGGATGAATCCTCGTGTGTACCGACCGCTGGTGGACCTGTCGACAATGGAAGAACGCCACATCATACTACGATACCGACTTGACCGTGCCACTATCCATGAACTGTGTGCCCAGCTGGAGCCAGCCCTGATGTCCCCCATCCGCCAACCCACAGGAATTCCCCCTCTGGTGCAGGTTCTGTCAGCCCTCCATTTTCTTGCAAGTGGCTCATTCCAGACAACAGTGGCCATGTCATCTGGAATGTCTCAGCCTATGTTTTCCAAAGTTTTGTCTAGAGTGTTGTCTGCCCTGACGAAACACATGCGGAGTTACATTATATTCCCTGAGGAGGTTGATTTGGCCACTGCGAAGGGTGATTTTTATGCCCTTGGACATATTCCCAACATCATTGGTGCCATTGATGGGACCCATGTAGCCTTAGTCCCCCCAAAAGATGATGAGCAGGTGTACAGAAACAGGAAAAGTTACCATTCTATGAACGTCCAGGTGGTCTGTTTGGCTGACCAGTACATCTCCCATGTGAATGCCATGTTCCCTGGGTCAGTGCATGACGCGTATGTGATGCGTAATAGCAGCATCCCTTATGTGATGGAACAGCTACAGAGACAACGTGTGTGGCTAATAGGTGACTCTGGTTACCCCAACCTGCCTTGGCTATTGACCCCAGTGAGGAATCCCCGGACCAGGGCTGAGGAACGGTACAATGAGGCCCATGGGCGAACTAGGAGGATCATAGAAAGGACCTTTGGGCTCCTGAAGGCCAGATTTAGGTGCCTGCATATGACAGGGGGATCCCTGATGTACTCACCAAAGAAGGTGTGCCAGATCATCGTGGCCTGCTGTATGCTTCACAATCTGGCATTGCGACGTCAGGTGCCTTTCCTGCAGGAGGATGGTCCAGATGGTGGTGTTGAAGCAGCTGTGGAGCCTGCGGAGAGTGAAGAGGAGGAAGACTCAGAGGACGACACAGACAACAGGGACAGAGTTATCCAACAGTATTTTCAGTAGCACACAGGTAAGAATCAACCACGCCATTTTACTTTTCCTGCAAGCCTCCTGCTTCTCAACTTTGTCCCCAGTTCTTTTAAACTGATGTTTGATTTTCCCTTCCCTTTTCAGTGCTGTATGACCCACTCCGTGACTACTGCTTGGTTAGCCCATGGACTAATGCTTATTGATCTCGGTATGTGTTCAGCACAAAGTTAACAGAACATAATTGATCGGTAATGTGTTATACATTTGTAAATAATACAGCCTGACTCCTGTTTGATTTCAGTGCATTGAGTGATTTATTTTTTGTGCTAGATAATGGTACATGATATAAACACGGTGATGGGTGGGGGTGGAGTAATGGCCATGGCAGAGTCCAGTTCTCAGTCTCACAGGTGCATTGTCCATATGCCTGTGGAAGGATGGAGCAGGGGCAGTTCAAGTTTGGACAGGGTGGCAATGTGGGACAGTGGGATGACTTCAGGGGGTGTCTCATGCTGGCGGGGGTCTTGACATCCTACTCTGTCGATTTTTTTGATCTCAGGCTCCTCTTGCGGGGTGGTTGTTCTTCAGCAGGAGGTGGGGTTCTGGTGGCCTGTCGTTGTGGTGGGGCCTCCTGTCCACTAGCTCCGGCGGAGGTGGTAGGCTGTTCCTGGCTAGTGACAGGGGCCCTGTGTGGTGCCACACGGTCCCGCAACGTGTCTTCTATCCGGTTGAGGGCCTGGACTATGCTCCCCATAGCGGTAGAGATGTTGGTGAGTTGATTGGTGAACCCCATGTAGCGTTCCTCCTGCTGTGCCTGGATCTCCTGGAACCTGGCCAGTACCGTCGCCATCGTCTCTTGGGAGTGGTGGTAGGCTGCCATGATGGTGGTGAGGGCCTCTTGGAGAGTGAGTTCCCTGGGCCTCTCCTCCCCCCCCTGTCGCACAGCAGCCCTCCGAGTTGCCCTGTTTCCCCCGGCCTCTGTCCCCTGGACGGTGTGCCCACTACCACTGCCCCCAGGTCCCTGTTGTTGTTGGGGTGGTGGGTTAGCCTGGGTGCCCTGTAGTGGCAGACACACCGCTGATTGACCTGTCCTAGAGACAGAGGCATGGGCCCGCTGGGTGGGAGCTGTGCTGTTGGTCCCAGAGGGGGTTGGGTCTGCTGTGGCCTGTGTGTGGGGAACCGACTGTCCAGAGGTCCCCGATGGTCCGGGCTGGTCATCAGGTTCCAGGTCGACAGAGCTGCTGTCATCACTGGGGGCCTCTTCCGGGGGGGATGGACATTTCTGGACCCTCCTGGCCGGTGTGTTGGCGTTCGGGTCCTGCATGGGGTAAGAGAGTATGGTTATTGTTTCTGTGTGTGCTATTGCGTGCCATTGATTGGTGCCCTTGTCCCCCAGTGCTGCCATTCCCTTGGGGGAGGTGTTGTGGGGGTGTTTTGGGGGGGGCGGTATGTGCAGTGGTCATGCTTGGGTGATGGGTGTCCATAGTTTGTGGGGGCATGCAGGGGTTGGTGTTGGGTGGGTTGTGCTGGAGAGACATTCTCAGGGAGGATGTGTGATGGGGGTTGGGGGTGAGGGTGGGGGTTAGCATGCTGGGGGGGGGGTGAAGTAGTTGAGATTGTACTTACCAGAGTCCATTCCTCCGTGTACTCCAGCGAGGCCATCAGGATGCAGGATGTTTAGTACCTCTTGCTCCCATGCTGTGAATTCGGGTGGAGTGGGTGGGGGTCCCCCGCCAGTCTTCTGCACTGCAATGTTGTGTCGCGAGACCATCGAGCGCACCTTTCCCCTTAAGTCGTTCCAGCGTTTGCGGATGTCGTCTCGATTTCTGGTATGCTGTCCCACCGCGTTGACCCTGTCCACGATCCGCTGCCATAGCTCCGCCTTCCTGGCTATAGTGGTGTGCTGCACCTGTGAGCCGAAGAGCTGCGGTTCAACTCTTATGATTTCCTCCACCATGACCCGGAGTTCTTGGTCCGAAAAGCGTGGGTGCCTTTGGGGTGCCATGGGGTGGTGTGGATGAGGTGTGGGGTGGTGTATATGGTGATGAGTGTGTTGGTGTGTGGTGCTTTGTGCTTCTATGTGGTGTGTGTGATGGTGTAGTGTGCCTCTGTGTGATGTAGCTCTCTATTCTGTGATGTGTCTCTCTCTCCTTCGTCTCTGATCTTCGGTCGTAGGGGTTTGTGGGTGATGTGGGTGTGTGTTTTATAGTTGTATGGATGTGTGGGAGTGTTGTTGGTATGTTTGTCAGGTGTGTGTATTTCAAATTGCCCAATGTGGCAGTGTTTTGGAGCTGTGTGTGTATTTTGAGCGCGGCGGTGTGTACCGCCAATGGAATACCGCGGTTGAAAGACCGCCGCGTGGATTGGTGGGTCAGAATGGCATGGGCGTGTTTGTGTTGGCGTGGCGGTGGAGGTTTGGTCATCTCCAGTTTTCCGCGGCCCGCTGATGAGGCGGCCTTCCTTGGATGTCGGGTTTTTGGCGGATTCACAGTTGGTGGTCAGAATGACCGTGGCGGTAGTATGGCGGAGTTCTGACCGGCGGTATGGCCCTTTTACCGCCAAGGTCAGAATGACCCCCAAAGTGTTGTACAGCTGTACATGGGTTTAGTCAGACCACCACAGGTAAAGAGGCATGCCAACTAGGATTGAGTCAACCATTGGACAATCACATCTACATTCATGTTTCTATTTGCGGACAGTCATCAACATCAGATCTCACTGACACATTTCCAAAATCAACCACATTGATGCAAGCACCCATCTGGCCTTGACCTGCATGCACGCCTATGAAATTTCACTCAAGTGCCACGTAAATGGAGTACAACATGTGGAGCTAGATGCTGCGGGACAGTGTACCGTACAGTCCTACATGCTCATTACTTAACAGGAATGCACAAGTTTGTGAGTAAAACTGATGCATCACTGTTCTGTGTGAATTAGGGTATGACATGCTGACTAAATTATGACACTGGCCACCTCCAAATCAATGTTTGGCTTACATGTAGCAACAAATCACCTTGTTCACCTGCCCATGCCTATTGCACAGCACTCGACTCCCAATATATGACTTCCCGCCACTGAATGTCTAACTCTTCCATGGAACACTGTGTCAACCTCCAGTGAAGTCACATATCAGATCACGTGCCAGCTCATCATATCTTACAATGAGTCCAACACACAGGAGTGAATCACACAACAGCTTCAAACACAACACAGAACAAACATTTTAACGCTTACTGGATACGTCTGGGTCCGCAAATCGAGCCACTTCACCTATTGTGTAGGGGGCTGGTCCACCTGTAAAACATGGAAGGGTGATATGTGCTCAATGTCTGATCACTGTACAAAAGTTGGAACAACAAATCACTGTGTGTGACATTTTATATGATAAAGCTGCACATCAGGCATGTAGACATCCCAACAGACATACCACTGAAAACATGCATTGACACTGTCACTCCAGTGAGTGATAGACACACATATGCACACATGAACTGGCCCTAACAATCATGTGGTGCCAAACACGATTACTCAATTTTGTGCTTAATTCATTCCAGAGGGTACTCCATTTCATCTTTTGTAACTGGGAGACACATGCAAGGCCACATTCCTGGTGTACTGCAATACCAGTGAATCAGGTATTGTGGCTTGTGCATCGAGGGACAATGAGTAACTGTGATGCTCATGTGGGTTGATTTGCATGCAGGAATTATTGTGCTTTCAGTGGTCCATAATAGGTGTGCCAGTGTTGTATGTAGGTTACATATACCACATTGGCAGTGTACCCTGAGCCGTATATGCCCCCTATGACAACATGATGGCAGGGATCCTGTGTGTTACTTGATGACAATGTTACGCTAAACATGGATTGGCCACTTTTCGGATTCAAAATAGCAAAAAGATGTATGTTGACAGTGTCTTAGTTGATGATCCTTGACAGAATGCATGGGCACAGGTGTAGTCATTGCACCTGAAATGTGTTACTCTGGGCCCTGTGTACCTACATCAGGTATTGTAAATCACTGATTGCCAGAATCAGCAACTTAGAATTGCCAAGTTGGGTGATCAGTGGTAGTACAACCAAACTGACACTGTCCGCTAATAAAAAATGGGGCAGCAAATGCCCTACTCCTGCAACAATGATGAGATAGGTCTCTATTTGAAAGCACCTTGGGAATGGCAGCACTCACAGGAATGATGGCCTGCTGATCTTAGCAGACCACCATGTCTGTGACTGCCTTCATACTGAGAAGTTAACATTTGAAGAAATTCTGAAATATACCAGCAGAGGTGTGCCAAAAGTAAAATAACAACCTCTTTCTTCACTAAAATAGTATCATGGAAGCAGTCAATGGTCCCTTGCACAACATCATGCTCAAAAATATCTTGTGACCATGCATTCACAAAGAGCAGGGATCCCATGACGACCCGTTCACTAGAAAATGGGTTGGCACAAAAGTGACACAGATGGTAACTGCACTAGCTCAGTCCCAGCAATTGCTGCCAAGCAAAAAATGTTGTTGGGCCCTGCTACTCAATGATAGGATTTCAACGGCTACTCCAAAAAGCCACAAGATGAACCTGTTTTGTGCTAATGCAATCTGGTAGCATCATGGCCCATTTGGGTTTGGCCATTTGAATGACTATCTTTCCAGACATAAACACACAGAAACAGTGAACTTAGGGCCAGATATGTCATTTTTTTTTGTTGCATTTGCTTCATTTGATTATGCTACAGCTATGAAAATTAGCAAAATATATTTGAATGTAGCAAGTGTGCAATACTTTTGCATCCAGAAATAACGCAAATGCAGCACAAACAAAGTAGAAATATGTGCCTAAGATCATAGTAAAGGTTATGAAGTGCTTGGTACGTATGGCCATGAATACTGTTCGGACAAGGTTCCACAAAACTGGGGACTACATTGCTTCCATGTATTACCATGTGAAATACATCCTATTCCTGGTACACTCACAGGCCCTGATTTATACTTTTGTTTGTGACGCAATTCCATCATCTATTGATGCAAAAGCAGCACTAAATTACAAAATACAATTGTATTTTCTAAGTTTGTGCAGCTTTTGTGTCAACAAATGACGGTAATGCATTGCAAAAATTGTATAAATCAGGGCCACAGTTTGTTCTACTTGCATTCCACATGTCCACAAACTTGCATGCTGCATGTCACAACATCTGCTACTGTCACTCCGGGGCATTGTACTGTACACATTAGTCAACTTGGTACTCACCAACAGGGCCACCAATCACCACACCCAGGTGGTCCAGCAGGTACTGCTCTCAGGCCACCAGGTCAGCCCAGCGATGCTTTAGCTGGTGGTTGTTGCTCTGGCTGTTGAATATGCGCAGCAGGTGGAACCGCACCTTTGCCCACCTCAGCCTTCTTCCCTCCGTGTGATAACCCTGTATCACATGGCCCCAGCCTCCAACATCAGGGGAGGAAGAGGCACACCAGCCACACAAATGCTCGTAGCTCCTCCTCACCCATTTGCCCCAGCCGTGGCCTTCCCAGCATTTCAACAAAATTAGAAATGAAAAGGGTAAAGCGGGAGAAACAGGGAAAGGAGGTAGGAAAAGGAAACTTTTCTAACCCACAGACAGCCCAACACTACCCCAACTAACACTACCCACAAACAAACTCCCAACAGTACAAAGACAAATCTAAATACAATAAAGGACAACAATACACTTACACAGGATACCACAGACACTTACAAAACACCAAAAGACATTATAAAGAGCACACAGGAGACAAATTCACAATATTCACAGAGAGACAAGTCAAAACTATCCTATTACATCACTTCCTGTCTCAATTGTGGCCCGTTTTTTGTATTGCGTGTAAATTTATGACGCTTACGGGGTTTGCGTCAATATTTTTTGATGCATATGGGTGAAAATTCACGCATTCAAGGAACAATACATTTTCAATGGTTAACCGCATTCTTGGGGTGCGTTGGTGGAATTAACGGTAGGGACCAATTGATGTATAATGTGCTGAGTGTCATTTTTTAACGCATATGCTTCATTTTTAAACGCATATGCGCCATTTTTAATGCATATGCGTAATTTGTTTACGCGTTTGCATCTTTTTTTATGCATTTGCGTTAAATATTCTGTCTTAAACTCTGTTTGAGTGATTTTTCAACTTTTAACATGCATGCAGCCTATAACTATACAAAGATAGGATGGTATGACCTGCAGTGTGTGTTCTAGTACTTGGCCACATGTGGCAGACCATACTACTGCGGCCCATAATACTCATGTATTTGTGCAGGATTAGCTCTCTTAAGTGACGCGACAGCAGCACAAACTTTGGAAATTAAATAGAATTTTGAGTTTGAGCAGGTGTTGCATCAACAGATGACAGCAAGGCTACGCTACTAAAAAAATAGACTCATGGCCTGTGTGTTTATGTGTGTGAATTCTCTGTTCAAATTATTGTTGTGCCTCTGTGGGAACGGCATGCAAAACATTTGGCGTAATGTGCATGTATAAATGTGTTACAAATGGATGTAACCATCAGATGCCATTCAATGAGGTACATCAGTCATGATATTTGTTTGTAATATCTGTTGCCTCTTATGCTGTGTGCAGTTGCTTGACATTGGGGATAAAACATTTCCCATGGCTAACTATACACAGGAAAGATCGAGGACGGCTAATAATGGCTATGTCAGATATGCTACCCCTCACATGTCATGAAATGTTGGCTACCACTTCATCGTCACTTGTGTGTATACTACCCATGAGTTAGGCATTTGAACATGCTAGGTAGGTACAGTGTTTGCGACACAGAGGGGGTCATTCCGACCCCGGCGGTCAAGGACCGCTGGGGCCGGGGTTGGCGGGAGCACCGCCAACAGGCTGGCGGTGCCCCGCAGGGCATTCTGACCGCGGCGGTTTGGCCGTGGTCAGAACAGAAAAAACGGCGGTCTCCCGCCGGTTTTCTGCTGCCCTGGGAATCCCCCATGGCGGCGCAGCTTGCTGCGCCGCCATGGGGGATTCCGACCCCCTCACCGCCATCCTGTTCCTGGCGGTTCCGCCCGCCAGGAACAGGATGGCGGTGAGGGGTGTCATGGGGCCCCTGGGGGCCCCTGCAGTGCCCATGCCAATGCCATGGGCACTGCAGGGGCCCCCGTAAGAGGGCCCCACTTTGTATTTCAGTGTCTGCTTTGCAGACACAGAAATACGCGACGGGTGCCACTGCACCCGTCGCACATCCTCCACTCCGCCGGCTCCATTCGGAGCCGGCATCCTCATGGAGGGGTGTTTCCCACTGGGCTGGCGGGCGGGCGGCCTTTTGGCGGTCGCCCGCCAGCCCAGTGGGAAACCCAGAATACCCGCGGCGGTCTTTTGACCGCGCAGCGGTATTCTGGCGGTTCCCTCCAGGCGGGCGGCTCCCGCCGCCCGCCGGGGTCAGAATGACCCCCAGAGTCTTGAATCCAATCCTAAAATTGTTATGTACACCACAGTCCGACGCATGTAAATTACCTATGTTTCTCCTGGTGCTGTGGAGGACCAGCAGACCATGCTGCATGTGTTCACATATTTCCAGTGGTTCATTGCACAAAGGTGTCCAGTTCAAGTGTGTGGCCATGTGTACCCTGTGTCAGTATTGGCGTCCAAGTTGTCACAGTTATGTGCACGTCTAGTCATGAGTCTGTGGAGCCTGCTCACAGTGCATTTGTCTTGTTCATATTTGTTCCTGACAGAGCCTGCATTCTGTTAGCAAGACTGCTTCCAGTCTTTGCATTAACCAGAGACGTTCCCTGTGGCTACATTTGTCTCATAGTTGGTTTCCATACCCTCAGTTTCCTCTTGGGGTATTGTGTCTGGTAGGTCTACAATGAATCCTCAAATGTATAGTATAGTTTAATTTGTTTATTTATTGTATTTTGTTCTGGGACATCAATTCAAATGGGCTAATCCAGCCCCCATCCCATGTCTGGTTTGCATGTATACATTAGTGCCAAACACTGACAGTGTGCTATGACTGTATGCATGGATTGCATGGGGCTCCCCACCCCAACCCACTTATGTCAACTAAACTAACAGCCTATTCTAACTTAACACTAAGTCCCCTAAACCCACTAAAGAAAAGTATGAGGAAAGAGGAGGGAGGGGACGGAATTACAGGTGAGGATCAATAAGTCACAGATTGGCCCTCCTCAGGATCTTCCTAATCCCTCACAGTCTCCTGCTATTGCGGGCCACCTCCTGCTTCAGGGTGTCCATCCGACGCAACATACGTTGCATGTCATGTTGTAGTGTTCTGAACTCTGTCATGTCCATTACTGCAGCTGGGGTCGTCTGGGTAGCACTTGTTGTAGCTGGTGCTGGTGTCGTGGTTGGAGGTGGAGGTGCAGATGGAGCTGCTTGTGGGCCTTGGGCTGATGAGGCCAAGGGACCAGCTGGAGTGGCTGTCATCCCTGTGGCCACTGTGGTCTGAGCTGTTGAGGTGGTGGCAGTTGTGGGCAATGCTGGCCCCCCTTGGCTAAATGCCCTCCATGCCCCTGTGGCTCTCTGATGACGATATCGCCTAGCCATACTACGAGCCTCCACATTGAGGATGTGGCGGTACCTCACTGCCCACCTCTGAAATTCACGTATCTCCTAGGCATTCATGTTGGCAGCTGTAAAAATAGAGACAGGCAAACATTAGTGACATCATTGTATGATACATATACAAATGATATTCTAACACTTCCTCAAAAATAGCACATGCAGTCCAAATCACAGTACAAATGATAGAATCTCCCTGAGGAATGACATGCCAACGCAGCCTAACCATCAACTATCTAACAGCACAGCAATGCACAACAAGGTGTGTCCTTAATTAAATGATCTGTGCATATTTGTAGTGCTATTTGTCACATAACAAATGCTGCAAGTACTCAACATGTGCCGGGCTGACTAATCCCTATCTTCTGGATCAAATTCAAGGCACACAAGACCTGTGATTGGTATATGGAACTGCCAGGACGGTATGCAGTTGGTAATCACAAGGGGGCATTGTAGTTTGGCACACATGAATGCTTGACTTACATGTCTGTCATCTACACTGTGACCATC
The DNA here is from genome assembly GCF_031143425.1 of Pleurodeles waltl. Taxonomy (NCBI): domain Eukaryota; kingdom Metazoa; phylum Chordata; class Amphibia; order Caudata; family Salamandridae; genus Pleurodeles; species Pleurodeles waltl. The sequence continues at coordinate 848,620,987 of NC_090436.1, forward strand.
ACACCTAGCTACACATATTTTCTACTCCCAACCCAATGCCTCAGAGGGGGTGGACATGCAACACATACTTTCAATCATCAAGGACAACCACAAAGTGTTGTACAGCTGTACATGGGTTTAGTCAGACCACCACAGGTAAAGAGGCCTGCCAACTAGGATTGAGTCAACCATTGGACAATCACATCTACATTCATGTTTCTATTTGCGGACAGTCATCAACATCAGATCTCACTGACACATTTCCAAAATCAACCACATTGATGCAAGCACCCATCTGGCCTTGACCTGCATGCACTCCTATGACATTTCACTCAAGTGCCACGTAAATGGAGTACAACTTGTGGAGCTACATGCTGCGGGACAGTCAACCGTACAGTCCTACATGCTCATTACTTAACAGGAATGCACAAGTTTGTGTGTAAAACTGATGCATCACTGTTCTGTGTGAATTAGGGTATGACTTGCTGACTAAATTATGACACTGGCCACCTCAAAATCAATGTTTGGCATACATGTAGCAACAAATCACCTTGTTCACCTGCCCATGCCTATTGCGCAGCACTCGACTCCCAATATATGACTCTCCGCCACTGAATGTCTAACTCTTCCATGGAACACTGTGTCAACCTCCAGTGAAGTCACATATCAGATCACATGCCATCTCATCATATCTTGCAATGAGTCCAACACACAGGAGTGAATCACACAACAGCTTCAAACACAACACAGAACAAACATTTTAACGCTTACTGGATACGTCTGGGTCCGCAAATCGAGCCACTTCACCTATTGTGTAGGGGGCTGGTCCACCTGTAAAACATGGAAGGGTGATATGTGCTCAATGTCTGATCACTGTACAAAAGTTGGAACAACAAATCACTGTGTGTGACATTTTGTATAATAAAGCTGCACATCAGGCATGTAGCCACCCCAACAGACATACCAATGAAAACATGCATTGACACTGTCACTCCAGTGAGTGATAGACACACATATGCACACATGAACTGGCCCTAACAATCATGTGGTGCCAAACACGATTACTCAATTTTGTGCTTAATTCATTCCAGAGGGTACTCCATTTCATCTTTTGTAACTGGGAGACACATGCAATGCCACATTCCTGGTGTACTGCAATACCAGTGAATCAGGTATTGTGGCTTGTGCATCGAGGGACAATGAGTAACTGTGTGATACTCATGTGGGTTGATTTGCATGCAGGAATTATTGTGCTTTCAGTGGTCCATAATAGGTGTGCCAGTGTTGTATGTAGGTTACATATACCACATTGGCAGTGTACCCTGAGCCGTATATGCCCCCTATGACAACATGATGGCAGGGATCCTGTGTGTTACTTGATGACAATGTTACGCTAAACATGGATTGGCCACTTTTCGGATTCAAAATAGCCAAAAGATGTATGTTGACAGTGTCTTAGTTGATGATCCTTGACAGAATGCATGGGCACAGGTGTAGTCATTGCACCTGAAATGTGTTACTCTGGGCCCTGTGTACCTACATCAGGTATTGTAAATCACTGATTGCCAGAATCAGCAACTTAGAATTGCCAAGTTGGGTGATCAGTGGTAGTACAACCAAACTGACACTGTCCGCTAATAAAAAATGGGGCAGCAAATGCCCTACTCCTGCAATAATGATGATATAGGTCTCTATTTGAAAGCACCTTGGGAATGGCAGCTCTCACAGGAATGATGGACTGCTGATCTTAGCAGACCACCATGTCTGTGACTGCCTTCATACTGAGAAGTTAACATTTGTAGAAATGCTGAAATATATCAGCAGAGGTGTGCCAAAAGTAAAATAACAACCGCTTTCTTCACTAAAATAGTATCATGGAAGCAGTCAATGGTCCCTTGCACAACATCATGCTCAAAAATATTTTGTGACCATGCATTCACAAAGAGCAGGGATCCCATGACGACCCGTTCACTAGAAAATGGGTTGGCACAAAACTGACACAGATGGTAACTGCACTAGCTCAGTCCCAGCAATTGCTGCCAAGCAAAAAATGTTGTTGGGCCCTGCTACTCAATGATAGGATTTCAACGGCTACTCCAAAAAGCCACAAGATGAACCTGTTTTGTGCTAATGCAATCTGGTAGCATCATGGCCCATTTGGGTTTCGCCATTTGAATGACTATCTTTCCAGACATAAACACACAGAAACAGTGAACTTAAGGCCAGATATGTCATTTTTTTGTGTTGCATTTGCTTCATTTGTTTATGCTACAGCTATGAAAATTAGCAAAATATATTTGAATGTAGCAAGTGTGCAATACTTTTGCATCCAGAAATAAGGCAAATGCAGCACAAACAAAGTAGAAATATGTGCCTAAGATCATAGTAAAGGTTATGAAGTGCTTGGTACGTATGGCCATGAATTACTGTTCGGACATGGTTCCACAAAACTGGGGACTACATTGTTTCCATGTATTACCATGTGAAATACATCCTATTCCTGGCACACTCACAGGCCCTGATTTATACTTTTGTTTGTGACGCAATTCCATCATCTATTGATGCAAAAGCAGCACTAAATTACAAAATACAATTGTATTTTCTAAGTTTGTGCAGCTTTTGTGTCAACAAATGACGGTAAAGCATTGCAAAAATTGTATAAATCAGGGCCACAGTTTGTTCTACTTGCATTCCACATGTCCACAAACTTGCATGCTGCATGTCACAACATCTGCTACTGTCACTCCGGGGCATTGTACTGTACACATTAGTCAATTTGGTACTCACCAACAGGGCCACCAATCACCACACCCAGGTGGTCCAGCAGGTACTGTTCTCAGGCCACCAGGTCAGCCCAGCGATGCTTTAGCTGGTGGTTGTTGCTCTGGCTGTTGAATATGCGCAGCAGGTGGAACAGCACCTTTGCCCACCTCAGCCTTCTTCCCTCCGTGTGATAACCCTGTATCACACGGCCCCAGCCTCCAACATCAGGGGAGGAAGAGGCACACCAGCCACACAAATGCTCCTAGCTCCTCCTCACCCATTCGCCCCAGCCGTGGCCTTCCCAGCATTTCAACAAAATTAGAAATGAAAAAGGTAAAGTGGGAGAAACAGGGAAAGGAGGTAGGAAAAGGAAACTTTTCTAACCCACAGACAGCCCAACACTACCCCAAATAACACTACCCACAAACAAACTCCCAACAGTACAAAGACAAATCTAAATACAATAAATGACAACAATACACTTACACAGGATACCACAGACACTTACAAAACACCAAAAGACATTATAAAGAGCACACAGGAGACAAATTCACAATATTCACAGAGAGACAAGTCAAAACTATCCTATTACATCACTTCCTGTCTCAATTGTGGCCCGTTTTTTGTATTGCGTGTAAATTTATGACGCTTACGGGGTTTGCGTCAATATTTTTTGATGCATATGCGTGAAAATTCACGCATTCAAGGAACAATACATTTTCAATGGTTAACCGCATTCTTGGGGTGCGTTGGAGGAATTAACGGTAGGGACCAATTGATGTATAATGTGCTGAGTGTCATTTTTTAACGCATATGCTTCATTTTTTAACGCATATGCGCCATTTTTAATGCATATGCGTAATACGCGTTTGCATCTTTTTTGACGCATTTGCGTTAAAAATTCTGTCTTAAACTCTGTTTGAGTGATTTTTCATCTTTTAACATGCATACAGCCTATAACTATACAAAGATAGGATGGTATGACCTGCAGTGTGTGTTCTAGTGCTTGGCCACATGTGGCAGACCATACTACTGTGGCCCATAATACTCATGTATTTGTGCAGGATTAGCTCTCTTAACTGAAGCGACAGCAGCACAAACTTTGGAAATTAAATATAATTTTTCTAGTTTGAGCAGGTGTTGCATCAAGGCTACGCTACTAAAAAAATAGACTCATGGCCTGTGTGTTTATGTGTGTGAATTGTCTGTTCAAATTATTGTTGTGCCTCTGTGGGAACGGCATGCAAAACATTTGGCGTAATGTGCATGTATAAATGTGTTACAAATGGATGTAACCATCAGATGCCATTCAATGAGGTACATCAGTCATTATATTTGTTTGTAATATCTGTTGACTCTTATGCTGTGTGCAGTTGCTTGACATTGGGGACAAAACATTTCCCATGGCTAACTATACACAGGAAAGATCGAGGACGGCTGATAATGGCTATGTCAGATATGCTACCCCTCACATGTCATGAAATGTTGGATACCACTTCATGGTCACTTGTGTATATACTACCCATGAGTTAGGCATTTGAACATGCTAGGTAGGTACAGTGTTTGTGACACAGAGTCTTGAATCCAATCCTAAAATTGTTATGTATACCACAGTTTGACGCATATAAATTACCTATGTTTCTCCTGGTGCTGTGGAGGACCAGCAGACCATGCTGCATGTGTTCACATATTTCCAGTGGTTCATTGCACAAAGGTGTCCAGTTCAAGTGTGTGGCCATGTGTACCATGTGTCAGTATTGGCGTCCATGTTGTCACAGTTATGTGCACGTCTAGTCATGAGTCTGTGGAGCCTGCTCACTGTGTATTTGTCTTGTTTATGTTTGTTCCTGACAGAGCCTACATTCTGTTAGCCAGACTGCTTCCAGTCTTTGCATTAACCAGAGACGTTCCCTGTGGCTACATTTGTCTCATAGTTGGTTTCCATGCTCTCAGTTTCCTCTTGGGGTATTGTGTCTGGTAGGTCTACAATGAATCCTCAAATGTATAGTATAGTTTAATTTGTTTATTTATTGTATTTTGTTCTGGGACATCAATTCAAATGGGCTAATGCAGCCCCCATCCCATGTCTGGTTTGCATGTATACATTAGTGCCAAACACTGACAGTGTGCTATGACTATGCATGGATTGCATGGGGCTCCCCACCCCAACCCACTTATCTCAACTAAATTAACAGCCTATTCTAACGTAACACTAAAGTGGTCATTCTGACCTCGGCGGAAAAAGGCGCTTACCGCCGGTCAGAAGACCGCCATAACACCGCCGCGGTAAACCGCCACGGTCATTCTGACCCGCAACTGGCAAACCGCCAAAAACCCCACATCAACAAAAGTCCGCCACAGCAACGGCCAGCGAAAAACTGGCGATGACCAAACCTCCACCGTCACGCCAACAGAAATACGCCCATGCCATTCCGACCCACAAATCCCTGCAGCGGTCTTTCAACCGCGGTATTCCATTGGCGGTACACACCGCCGCGGTCAAAATACACACACCTTTACAAAACACTACCACATTGGACAATTCAAAATACACACACCTGAGACACATACACACACCACTCCCACACACCCAATTAAATATAAAACACACACCCACATCACCCACAAACCCTTACGACCACAATTGCGACTGAAGGACAGAGAGAGACAGCACAGCATAGAGTAGACCATTACACAGAGGCAAATCACAACATCACCCACACAATTTCCACGCACAAAACACCATACACCACCACACTCACCACACTCTACAACACATACACCACCCCTCACCTCATCCACACCACCCCATGGCACCCCAAAGACACCCCAGGTTCTCTGACGCCGAACTCAGGGTCATGGTGGAGGAAATAGTTCAGATAGAGCCCCAGTTCTTCGGGGCACAGGTGCAGCACACCACCATTGCCAGGAAGATGGAGCTATGGAGCAGAATAGTGGACAGGGTCAACGCTGTGGGACAGCATCCACGAAATCAGGACGACATCAGGAAGCGGTGGAACGACCTACGGGGGAAGGTGCGTTCCATGGTATCAAGGCACAACATCGCGGTACAGCGGACTGGCGGCGGACCCCCACCTACTCCCCCAGAATTCACAGCATGGGAGGAGGAAGTCTTGCACATCCTGCATCCTGAGGGCCTCGCAGGAGTAGGCGGAGGAATGGACTCTGGTAAGTCAAATCTTCACTACTTCATTCCCCCCACACCACCTTCATGCCAAATCATACCCCCACCCTCACCCCCACCCCCATCACACCAACTCCTTGCAAATGGCTCACCATCACAACCCACCCATCCCAAAACCTAGCCCTGCATGCCTCCCCAAAGCATGGACACCCATCACCAAAGCATGCCCACTGCACATACCCATCTCCCCCACAAGCCATCGTCACAAAGGCCCCCACAAGGGAATGCCAGCACTGGGGTACACGGCCACCCACCCATTACACGAAATGGCACACACAAAAGCAATAACCATACTCTAATACCCCTGCAGGACCCGAACGCCACCACACCGCCCAGGAGGGTCCAGAGATGTCCATCCCACCCCCAGAAGAGGCCCCCAGTGATGACAGCAGCTCTGTCTCCCTGGACCCAGAATACCAGCCCGGCCCATCGGGGACCTCGGGACAGTCGGTTCCCCACAGACAGCCACAGGCTACAGCAGACCTAACCCCCTCTGGGAACACCAGCACAGCTCCCACCCAGCGGGCCCATGCCTCTGTCTCCAGGACACGTCAATCAGCGGTGTGTCCACCACTACAGGGCACCCAGGTTGACACACCACCCCAACAACAACAGGGACCTGGGGGCAGTGGTAGTGGGCACACGGTCCAGGGGACAGAGGCCCAGGGAACCAGGGGAACTGGGAGGGCTGCTGTGCGACAGGGGGGGGACAGGCCCAGGGAACCGACTCTCCAAGAGGCCCTCTCCTCCATCATGGGAGCATACCACCACTCCCAGGAGACGATGGCTACGGTACTGGCCAGGTTCCAGGAGATCCAGGTACTGCAGGAGGAACAGTACATGGGGTTCAGAGAGGAACTGAGAAACATTAGTTCCGCAATGGGGACCATCGTTGTGGCCCTTAACCAGATAGTCACCACATTGCGGGACCATGTGGCACCACAAAGGGCCCCTGTCACTAGCCTGGACCAGGAACAGCCTACCACCTCCGCCGGCGCTAGTGGACAGGAGGCCCCCACACAAGACAGGCCACCAGAACCCCACCTCCTGCAGAAGAAGAACCACCCCGCAAGCGGTACCTGAGATCTCACAAGAAGACAGAGTAGGATGCCAAGACCCCTGCCAGCAAACGATACCCCTTGATGTCATCCCACTGTCCCACATTGTCACCCTGTCCAAACTTAAACTGCCCCTGCTCCATCCTTCTACAGGCATATGGACAATGCACCTGTGAGACTGAAAACAGGACTCTGCCATGGACATTACTCCACCATCACCCATCACCGTTTTACAATCATGTCCCTAAATTTAGCACTTTAATAAAATCACTTATTGCACTTTAAAAAATCTGGAGACTGCTTGTATTTTGAACAAATCTATTAGACATAACATTGCCAAAATGTTCAGTTACATTGTGATGACAACATACCACTGTCACACAGCTGTAGTACATGGGCAAACAAAGCAGAGGTCACGCAGTGGGGCCCACAGCTCTGAAAACGGAAGGGAAAGTCACAACTCAGTTAACAGGAACTGGGGGGAAACACAGACAGTAGAGAGGCAGGAGACTTTAAGTAAATGTAAAATGGCGGGGTTGATTCGTACCTGTGTGCTACTGAAAATACTGTTGTATCACTGTGTCCCTGTTGTCTGTGTCGTCCCCGTCGTCTTCCTCCTCTTCACTCTCCACAGGCTCCACAGCTGCTACAACACCACCATCTGGACCATCCTCCTGCAGGAAAGGCACCTGGCGTCGCAAAGCCAGGTTGTGAAGCATACAGCAGGCCACGATGATCTGGCACACCTTCTTTGGTGAGTACATTAGGGATCCACCTGTCATATGCAGGCACCTAAACCTGGCCTTCAGGAGGCCGAAGGTCCGCTCGATCACCCTCCTAGTACGCCCATGGGCCTCATTGTACCGTTCCTCTGCCCTTGTCCTGGGATTCCTCACTGGGGTCAGTAGCCACGACAGGTTGGGGTAACCAGAGTCACCAATTAGCCACACACGGTGTCTCTGTAGCTGTTCCATCACGTAAGGGATGCTGCTATTTCGCATGATGTACGCGTCATGCACTGACCCAGGGAACTTGGCATTTACATGGGAGATGTACTGGTCAGCCAAACAGACCACCTGGACATTCATCGAATAATAACTTTTTCTGTTCCTGTACACCTGCTCACTTTCACTGGGGGGAACCAAAGCCACATGGGTCCCATCAATGGCACCAATGATGTTGGGGATATGGCCAAGGGCATAGAAATCACCCTTCACTGTAGCCAAATCGCCCACCTCAGGGAAAACAATGTAGCTCTGCATGTATTTCATCAGGGCAGACAACACTCTGGACAAAACCTTAGAAAACATAGGCTGAGACATCCCTGATGATATGGCCACTGTTGTTTGGAATGATCCACTTGCCAAAAAATGGAGTACTGACAGAACCTGCACCAGAGGGGGAATCCCTGTGGGTTGGCGAATGGGGGACATCAGGTCTGGCTCCAGCTGGGCACACAGTTCCTGTATAGTGGCTCGGTCAAGTCTGTATGTCAGTATGACATGTCTTTCTTCCATTGTCGACAGGTCCACCAGCGGTCTGTACACGGGAACATTCCTCCATCTCCTCGCAAGTCCCAGCGGACGGTGGCTAGGAAGGACAACATGGAGCACAGAGTCAAGCAACCCACAGGTACGTAACCACAGCTTGCACAGAACACGATTCGCTATGCATTGAATGGCTTGTATGAGTGGCAATGCAAGGCCTAGGCCTGTGTGACGCTGTACGAATTCAGCCATGTGGGCCCTTGAAATGGCGGCTGCCTGACCTGTGAAGTGTGACAATGGGATATGAGGTCAATGCGCTGGCGTGGCACACCGTGGCGGTAGGCGGTCGAAGACCGCGGCGCAAAGCAGCATTGGTTAACATTGAACCCTATGGGTCTCAGAAGCCAATGACGATGTGCGCCGGCGGTCGCGGTACGCACCGCCACGGTACGCACCGCTGCGGGCGTGACCGCCATCTTCTATCTGCTTAATCACTCAAGACCTGATTATCCACAGGAGAGGACCTATACTGCAAGTGCTGCTGTGACCTCGGTCTGGAAGATACAATGGCTGCTGCGACTGGGGAATGGGCCCCTGCCTTCACATCTGAGGAATTGGAGAAACTTGTTGATGGGGTCCTCCCCCAGTATGCGCTACTCTACGGTCCTCCAGACCAACAGGTAAGTACACTGGGACCATGCTTTGTGGGCAATGCCTGTGTTGAGTGGGGTGGATGAAAGATGGTGGGGAGGGGAGCGAATGAGGCATGCATCGCACGACAGATGAGAGCATGTGCCATATGGCAAGGTTGGGGAGGGGGGGCCACTCACATCGACCATGCAGAAAATGATGATATTTATTTTCCCACCCTGTCCATGTCACATAGGTCAGCGCCCATCAGAAGATCGACATTTGGCGTGCCATCGCCAAGGACGTCCGGACCCTGGGGGTCCACAACAGACGGGGCACCCACTGCCGCAAGAGGTGGGAGGACATCCGCCGCGGGAGCAGGAAGACCGCGGAGGCTCTGCTGGGGATGGCCTCCCAACGTAGGAGGGGTGGCTCCTGTCAATTGACCCCCCTGATGTCCCAGATCATGGCGGTGGTCTACCCCGATTTGGATGGGAGCGTGAGGACATCACAGCAGACACAAGGGGGTGAGTACCAGCACATTCTGCTATGTTAGCGCACAGTGGAGGTGTCTGGGTGGGGGAGGAGGGCTGTGGGTATCTCTATGCCAGGGCGACTTCTGTAGGCTGGTCCCCTCCGTAAGGCATGGCCCTGTGCCCCCGCCCCCCACCTCTGTAGGGTGCTAAGTACAGCTATCCATGGCCCTTGGTCACCTATGTGTGCAGTTGTCGTCCATAGGCTTGTAGGCCAAGTCTCAATAATTGAGTAGTGTACACCGAGTGCGCGGCGTAGTGCAGGGGGCTTCTGTGTCTGTCCTCTCCGCCAACGGTGTCGCCAATGCATGCACTCAACATGTCATTTTTTCTCCCCCCTCCCCCCTTTTTTGTGGTCTTCCTGTTCATGTGTGCATTAGCATCATCAGGCGGAGGAGAAGTGGCATCGGAGCACGAGGGAGCTGCATCTCACATGGCCCCGGAGGGCCATGCAACCGACTCCGAGTTCACCAGTGAGACGGAGGGTGAGGGGAGCTCCACAACGGGGACCCGTGGAGACGTCAGCGACACAGACACGTCCTCGGAAGGGAGCTCCCTTGTGGTGGCGGCAACATCCGTGCCCACCGCTACAACAGGTACAGCCGCCACCCGGCGCACCAGCTCTGCCCTCCAAGCAGCCCCTCAGCGTTCGCCCCGTGCCCGCTCGGCCAGGAAGGCGGGCATCTCCTTCGCCCCAGGCACCTCAGGCCCTGCCCCAGTTACCCCTGCTGCCCTCAGTGAGGAGATCATTGACCTCCTCCAAACGCTCATTGTTGGGCAGTCTACCCTTTTGAATGCCATCCAGGGTGTAGAAAGGGAGGTGCACCGGAGCAATGCATACCTGGAGGGCATTCATTCGGGTCAGGCTGCCCATCAGAGATCGTTCAACGCTCTGGCCTCAGCACTGACGGCAGCCATTGTCCCTGTCTCCTGCCTCCCCCCTCCAATTTCCTCATCCCAGTCCCACTCCCCTGTTCCTCTGCCTATCCCAGCCACACCTACAGACCAGCCTGCACACACATCAAACACCCAAGGGCAGCTCATCCAGACATAAGCACCACAGATCACACAAGCATTCACACATGCAACATCCACATGCAGACATGCCAACAGCCACTGCCTCCTCTGTGTCCCCCTCCTCCTCATCTCTCTCCTCCCTCCCTGTGACATCTCCACTCACACCTGCATGCACACCACCATCAGCCAGTACGTCCATCACCAGCACACCCACCAGAACACTCCGCACACGTGCAGTCACCACCCCCACTGCCATTTACACGTCCCCTGTGTCCTCTCCCAGTGTGTCTGTCACCCCCTCTTCCAAACCACACAAACGCAGGCAGCCACCCACCCAACAGCCAACCACCTCACGACAGCCTCCGTCACAAGCACCTGCAACCAAAGACAGCACACTTGACTCTCCTACAACCACATCCTCTTCCTCCACTCCCATACCCACTGCACCTACCCTTCCCACTGCTCCTAAAAAGTTTTTCCTCTCCAAAATTAACCTCTTTGCATCACCTGACCCACCCCCTCCATCTCGTAAGAGTCCAAACAGCACCTCAGCCACCACAAGCCCTGCACCTACAAGGACCATAGTCCAGGGCTATTGGAGTCCACCAGCTTCTAGGGCAGCAACATCGGCCAGCAGCAAGGGGACAGCCAGCCCACCCCCTGGGAAAAAAACTAAAAAAGGGAAGGGCCGGCGCGAGAGGCCAGAGACGGCAGCCCCCAAAGGCACTACCCTGGCACCGTCACCTGGCACATCCACAAAGGGAGGCAAGGGCCCCAGAGAATTGGCGAAGGAGGGCAAGGGCAGCAGGGCGGACATTTCCGGCAGCAGGCGAGCTGCCCAGGAGGGCCCCACCAGCCCCATTTCGGGTGTGAAGGAGGACACCCACGGGCCCAGGACTCCAGCACTGGAGGGCCCCGCAAGCGAAAGGTCGGATGGCGACTGAGCGGAAAATATTGGCCCGATCTGGTTCCCTGGGAACACATGTCAAGCACCGCTAAACATGGCCCCGCCGTGACAAGCACGCCGAACAGGGCCCCGCCGTGACAAGCACGCCGAACAGGGCCCCGCCGTGACAAGCACCGCTGAACAGGGCCCCGCCGTGACAAGCACCGCCGAACAGGGCCCCGCCGTGACAAGCACCACCGAACAGGGCCCCGCCGTGACAAGCACCGCTGAACAGTGCCCTTCATCTCAAGCACCGCTCCGCTGGGCCCTTCCTGTCAAGCACCGCTCCGCTGGGCCCTTCATCTCAAGCACCGCTCTGCTGGGCCCTTCCTCTCAAGCACCGCTCCGCTGGGCCCTTCCTCTCAAGCACCGCTCCGCTGGGCCCTTCCTGTCAAGCACCGCTGAACTAGGCCCCGCCGTGACAAGCACCGCTCCGCTGGGCCCTTCCTGTCAAGCACCGCTCCGCTGGGCCCTTCATCTCAAGCACCGCTCCACTGGGCCCTTCCTGTCAAGCACCGCTGAACTGGGCCCCGCTGTGACAAGCACTGCTCCGCTGGGCCCTTCCTGTCAAGCACCGCTCCGCTGGGCCCTTCCTGTCAAGCACCACTCCGCTGGGCCCTTCCTGTCAAGCACCGCTGAACTGGGCCCCGCCGTGACAAGCACCGCTCCGCTGGGCCCTTCCTGTCAAGCACCGCTCCGCTGGGCCCTACCTGTCAAGCACCGCTCCGCTGGGCCCTTCATCTCAAGCACCGCTGGCCCATTGGCAGGGCTGGATCTGTGTCGGCCAGGGCTTCACGAAGCACTCTGGGCACCATGCCTCCTCCAGAACCAGTGGAGTCTGTAATCCACTTGATGGACTGTGGCTTTGCACTCCCCAGGATGGATCAGTGGGCAAGCCACCCACTGTAGAGACTTGAGAGACTGTGGCTTTGCACTCCCCAGGATGGTACAGTGGCCATGGAGGCCCCTCGTGGATCTGGCGTCGTGGACTCAACTGGCTGAGTTGCCCCCCCTTCCCTTCCCCCTGAGGTGCCTGTAGTTTTACTATCTGATGCCCCTGCAGTGTTCTCTCCAATGGAATCGGGTCTCGTGTGTGGGCTTTGCCCATGTGTTTAGGCCCATTGGCCCACGAACAATGGATGATAGCCAATATGGCCCGGACTTTTGACCTATGTATATATTGTTCATGATGTAATATATTTTATTTATATATTTCATATTTCACTTAACTTCAATTATGCTATAATATACTTCATTTTTAATGATCATTTTATTTTGTCTTTGCATTCTTCCGGGGGGGTTGGGGGGTGTCACTCTGACTTGTTGCTCTGCATTGATGTGTGTGTTGTAGTGGGTGAGGGTGGGGGTGGGTGTGTGGCGTATATGTGTCCCCGTAATTTTTTGCCTCCCCCATCCCCTGTGTCGTAGGTACAGTACTCACCGTTGTCTTCTGCGCCGGCGTTCGTGCTCCTGGTAGAGGAGCAGGTAGACAATAGCTGGTAGGATGTGTAGTTCGGGTTCCATGCTGTCCAGATTCCTCGTGGAGTGTGTAGAGGTGAGCGTTTTCCCGTTCGAAGTCTGTTTCCGCCCTGTTTTTATCGGCGGGGCTCCCGCCCCGGAAAAGGTGACGGATTGGTGAGTTGTGATAGGGTGGGCGGTACATTGTCTGCCGCCTGTCTGTTGGTGGTGACCGCCGCGCTGCTTGTCTGTACCGCCGTGGCGGTCGGAGTGTTAAAGTGGCGGGCTGTGATGGCGGTTCCCGCCAGGGTCGGAATTCCATTTTTTTGGCCGTCTGCCTGTTTGCGGGTTGGCTGCAGCTTTTACACCGACCGCCAGGTTTGGAATGACCCCCTAAGTCCCCTAAACCACTAAAGAAAAGTATGAGGAAAGAGGAGGGAGGGGACGGAATTACAGGTGAGGATCAATAAGGTGGAGGTGCAGACAGTGCTACTTGTGGGCCTTGGGCTGATGAGGTCGAGGGACCAGCTGGAGTGGCTGTCATCCCTGTGGCCACTGTGGTCTGAGCTGTTGAGGTGGTGGCAGTTGTGGGCAATGCTGGCCCCCCTTGGCTAAATGCCCTCCATGCCCCTGTGGCTCTCTGATGACGATATCGCCTAGGCATACTACGAGCTTCCACATTGAGGATGTGGCAGTACCTCACTGCCCACCTCTGAAATTCACGTATCTCTTTGGCATTCATGTTGGCAGCTGTAAAAATAGAGACAGGCAAACATTAGTGACATCATTGTATGATAAATATACAAATGATATTCTAACACTTCCTCAAAAATAGCACATGCAGTCCAAATCACAGTATAGATGATAGAATCTCCCTGAGGAATGACATGCCAACGCAGCCTAACCATCAACTATCTAACAGCACAGCAATGCACAACAAGTTGTGTCCTTAATTAAATGATCTGTGCATATTTGTAGTGCTATTTGTCACATAACAAATGCTGCAAGTACTCAACATGTGCCGGGCTGACTAATCCCTATCTTCTGGATCAAATTCAAGGCACACAAGACCTGTGATTGGTACATGGAACTGCCAGGACGGTATGCTGTTGGTAATCACAAGGGGGCATTGTAGTTTGGCACACATGAATGCTTGAATTACATGTCTGTCATCTACACTGTGACCATCACACCTAGCTACACATATTTTCTACTCCCAACCCTATGCCTCAGGGGGGGTGGACATGCAACACATACTTTCAATCATCAAGGACAACCACAAAGTGTTGTACAGCTGTACATGGGTTTAGTCAGTCCACCACAGGTAAAGAGGCCTGCCAACTAGGATTGAGTCAACCATTGGACAATCACATCTACATTCATGTTTCTATTTGCGGACAGTCATCAACATCAGATCTCACTGACACATTTCCAAAATCAACCACATTGATGTAAGCACCCATCTGGCCTTGACCTGCATGCACGCCTATGACATTTCACTCAAGTGCCACGTAAATGGAGTACAACATGTTGAGCTAGATGCTGCGGGACAGTCAACCGTACAGTCCTACATGCTCATTACTTAACAGGAATGCACAAGTTTGTGTGTAAAACTGATGCATCACTGTTCTGTGTGAATTAGGGTATGACTTGCTGACTAAATTATGACACTGGCCACCTCCAAATCAATGTTTGGCATACATGTAGCAACAAATCACCTTGTTCACCTGCCCATGCCTATTGCGCAGCACTCGACTCCCAATATATGACTCTCCGCCACTGAATGTCTAACTCTTCCATGGAACACTATGTCAACCTCCAGTCAAGTCACATATCAGATCACGTGCCAGCTCATCATATCTTGCAATGAGTCCAACACACAGGAGTGAATCACACAACAGCTTCAAACACAACACAGAACAAACATTTTAACGCTTACTGGATACGTCTGGGTCCGCAAATCGAGCCACTTCACCTATTGTGTAGGGGGCTGGTCCACCTGTAAAACATGGAAGGGTGATATGTGCTCAATGTCTGATCACAGTACAAAAGTTGGAACAACAAATCACTGTGTGTGACATTTTATATGATAAAGCTGCACATCAGGCATGTATACACCCCAACAGACATACCACTGAAAACATGCATTGATACTGTCACTCCAGTGAGTGATAGACACACATATGCACACATGAACTGGCCCTAACAGTCATGTGGTGCCAAACACGATTACTCAATTTTGTGCTTAATTCATTCCAGAGGGTACTCCATTTCATCTTTTGTAACTGGGAGACACATGCAATGCCACATTCCTGGTGTACTGCAATACCAGTGAATCAGGTATTGTGGCTTGTGCATCGAGGGACAATGAGTAACTGTGTGATGCTCATGTGGGTTGATTTGCATGCAGGAATTATTGTGCTTTCAGTGGTCCATAATAGGTGTGCCAGTGTTGTATGTAGTTTACATATACCACATTGGCAGTGTACCCTGAGCCGTATATGCCCCCTATGACAACATGATGGCAGGGATCCTGTGTGTTAGTTGATGACAATGTTACGCTAAACATGGATTGGCCACTTTTCGGATTCAAAATAGCCAAAAGATGTATGTTGACAGTGTCTTAGTTGATGATCCTTGACAGAATGCATGGGCACAGGTGTAGTCATTGCACCTGAAATGTGTTACTCTGGGCCCTGTGTACCTACATCTGTTATTGTAAACCACTGATTGCCAGAATCAGCAACTTAGAATTGCCAAGTTGGGTGATCAGTGGTAGTACAGCCAAACTGACACTGTCCGCTAATAAAAAATGGGGCAGCAAATGCCCTACTCCTGCAATAATGACGAGATAGGTCTCTATTTGAAAGCACCTTGGGAATTGCAGCACTCACAGGAATGATGGCCTGCTGATCTTAGCAGACCACCATGTCTGTGACTGCCTTCATACTGAGAAGTTAACATTTGTAGAAATGCTGAAATATATCAGCAGAGGTGTGCCAAAAGTAAAATAACAACCTCTTTCTTCACTAAAATAGTACCATGGAAGCAGTCAATGGTCCCTTGCACAACATCATGCTCAAAAATATTTTGTGACCATGCATTCACAAAGAGCAGTGATCCCATGACGACCCGTTCACTAGAAAATGGGTTGGCACAAAACTGACACAGATGGTAACTGCACTAGCTCAGTCCCAGCAATTGCTGCCAAGCAAAAAATGTTGTTGGGCCCTTCTACTCAATGATAGGATTTCAACGGCTACTCCAAAAAGCCACAAGATGAACCTGTTTTGTGCTAATGCAATCTGGTAGCATCATGGCCCATTTGGGTTTCGCCATTTGAATGACTATCTTTCCAGACATAAACACACAGAAACAGTGAACTTAGGGCCAGATATGTCATTTTTTTGTGTTGCATTTGCTTCATTTGTTTATGCTACAGCTATGAAAATTAGCAAAATATATTTGAATGTAGCAAGTGTGCAATACTTTTGCATCCAGAAATAACGCAAATGCAGCATAAACAAAGAAGAAATATGTGCCTAAGATCATAGTAAAGGTTATGAAGAGCTTGGTACGTATGGCCATGAATACTGTTCGGACATGGTTCCACAAAACTGGGGACTACATTGTTTCCATGTATTACCATGTGAAATACATCCTATTCCTGGTACACTCACAGGCCCTGATTTATACTTTTGTTTGTGACGCAATTCCATCATCTATTGATGCAAAAGCAGCACTAAATTACAAAATACAATTGTATTTTCTAAGTTTGTGCAGCTTTTGTGTCAACAAATGACGGTAATGCATTGCAAAAATTGTATAAATCAGGGCCACAGTTTGTTCTACTTACATTCCACATGTCCACAAACTTGCATGCTGCATGTCACAACATCTGCTACTGTCACTCCGGGGCATTGTACTGTACACATTAGTCAATTTGGTACTCACCAACAGGGCCACCAATCACCACACCCAGGAGGTCCAGCAGGTACTGCTCTCAGGCCACGAGGTCAGCCCAGCGATGCTTTAGCTGGTGGTTGTTGCTCTGGCTGTTGAATATGCGCAGCAGGTGGAACAGCACCTTTGCCCACCTCAGCCTTCTTCCCTCCGTGTGATAACCCTGTATCACACGGCCCCAGCCTCCAACATCAGGGGAGGAAGAGGCACACCAGCCACACAAATACTCCTAGCTCCTCCTCACCCATTCGCCCCAGCCGTGGCCTTCCCAGCACTTCAACAAAATTAGAAATGAAAAAGGTAAAGCGGGAGAAACAGGGAAAGGAGGTAGGAAAAGGAAACTTTTCTAACCCACAGACAGCCCAACACTACCCCAACTAACACTACCCACAAACAAACTCCCAACAGTACAAAGACACATCTAAATACAATAAATAACAACAATACACTTACACAGGATACCACAGACACTTACAAAACACCAAAAGACATTATAAAGAGCACACAGGAGACAAATTCACAATATTCACAGAGAGATAAGTCAAAACTATCCTATTACATCACTTCCTGTCTCAATTGTGGCCCGTTTTTTGTATTGCGTGTAAATTTATGACGCTTACGGGGTTTGCGTCAATATTCTTTTACGCATATGCGTGAAAATTCACGCATTCAAGGAACAATACATTTTTAATGGTTAACCGCATTCTTGGGGTGCGTTGGTGGAATTAACGCTATGGACCAATTTATGTATAATGTGCTGAGTGTCATTTTTTAATGCATATGCTTCATTTTTTAACGCATATGTGCCATTTTTAATGCATATGTGTAATTTGTTTACGCGTTTGCATCTTTTTTGACGCAATTGCGTTAAAAATTCTGTCTTAAACTGTGTTTGAGTGATTTTTCAACTTTTAACATGCATGCAGCCTATAACTATACAAAGATGGGATGGTATGACCTGCAGTGTGTGTTCTAGTGCTTGGCCACATGTGGCAGACCATACTACTGCGGCCCATAATACTCATGTATTTGTGCAGGATTTGCTCTCTTAACTGACGCAACAGCAGCACAAACTTTGGAAATTAAATATAATTTTTCTAGTTTGAGCAGGTGTTGCATCAACAGAGGACAGCAAGGCTACGCTACTAAAAAAATAGACTCATGGCCTGTGTGTTTATGTGTGTGAATTGTCTGTTCAAATTATTGTTGTGCCTCTGTGGGAAAGGCATGCAAAACATTTGGCGTAATGTGCATGTATAAATGTGTTACAAATGGATGTAACCATCAGATGCCATTCAATGAGGTACATCAGTCATGATATTTGTTTGTAATATCTGTTGCCTCTTATGCTGTGTGCAGTTGCTTGACATTGGGGACAAAACATTTCCCATGGCTAACTATACACAGGAAAGATCGAGGACGGCTGATAATGGCTATGTCAGATATGCTACCCCTCACATGTCATGAAATGTTGGATACCACTTCATGGTCACTTGTGTGTATACTACCCATGAGTTAGGCATTTGAACATGCTAGGTAGGTACAGTGTTTGTGACACAGAGTCTTGAATCCAATCCTAAAATTGTTTTGTACACCACAGTTCGACACATGTAAATTACCTATGTTTCTCCTGGTGCTGTGGAGGACCAGCAGACCATGCTGCATGTGTTCACATATTTCCAGTGGTTCATTGCACAAAGGTGTCCAGTTCAAGTGTGTGGCCATGTGTACCCTGTGTCAGTATTGGCGTCCATGTTGTCACAGTTATGTGCATGTCTAGTCATGAGTCTGTGGAGCCAACCCTTGAATTAATAGAGTATCCTTCAAAGCAGATTTGACCAAAAGCCAAAGATCAACTAAGGGCATACATGGCGATAGTCCATCTGTGGCACAGCAGAAATGCCCGAAGGCTGATGACAGAGCAACCTTGGTGTGCTCAAATACATTATTGATCAGTAATAGGAAACACGCAGGTTTCATCACAAAATTTGTACACAGGGTGGGCTCTAAAATTCCCACTGCAACAGTGAACATCAGTGCCTTTGTGCTGATTATTTTCACATCTAGTCACCACGCAAGCCCCATCAAAAGGTGACGGCAGAAGTGAATCTGTGTCTGGACCGTCAGGGCACAAACATGTTTTGTCCTTGCATACACATTGGCAGCCTTTGTTTGTTGGGCTGGAGGCACAGTACAAAATCCATGCATAGAATCATAGCACACTGTCAGTTTTTGGCACTAATGTATACATGCAAACCAGACATGGGATGGGGGCTGGATTAGCCCATTTGAATTGATGTCCCAGAACAAAATACAAGAAATAAACAAATTAAACTATACTATTCATTTGAGGATTCATTGTAGACCTACCAGACACAATACCCCAAGAGGAAACTGAGGGCATGGAAACCAACTATGATACAAATGTAGCCACAGGGAACGTCTCTGGTTAAAGCAAAGACTGGAAGTAGTCTGGCTAACAGGATGTAGGCTCTGTCAGGAACAAACATGAACAAGACAGATACACAGTGAGCAGACTCTGACTGGGACAAGCAGGAACAACACTGTGGAAACAAAGAACAGTTTCACTGCTACACAATCCCCCAAGGGCTCTGGTACACAAATTATTTGTACACAAATACACAACAAGGAGATTCAGAAAATGGCAGCTTCTAAGCAGTTCCAGGAAGCAGCAAGGGCAGGGCAGAATCAAATGGCTGGGCCACATGAGAGTGCTCACAGGTGTGTGTAGCATCAGTCTCTCACAAGTCCTGGAGTTAAGAATCAAGTTCAAAGGGCCAACCGGACCTTTCACATGTGAAGCAATGGACAGCAGATTAAAGGTATTACCGACTACCAGGCAGTGCATTATTGGACCTGAAGTCCATGCAGACTCATGAAGTAGAACTATGGCATGCCATACTGAAGAGGGAAGCACACAGGAGTGTAGATGATGCTTCTCAGGTTACAGATAGTTCATTTACAGAGCCCCCTAGAGAAGGGTGGGCAGAGACTTGAAACATGGCAGGACTTATTACCTGGGATGGTCTGTGCAGGGCATGTCTTGTGAGCAATGCTTGTCATACCTGGAGCACTTGTGCTATCCATTTTCATGTTTGATGCATTTCTTGTCGCACATGCACCTTGCAGGTATAGCTGATGTCACACTTACTGCTGTCAAGGGTCTGGTCATACATTTCTGTTACCAATGCAATTGCACATCCACTGCCTCATGTATGATGCACTTTTTTACCTTAGGATTGATGGTGTCTTAGTTGTGTGTCATATGCTGCAATGGACCATGTTGGCAACATGAATGTGTCTCATAGCTGTGGTCCTATGATATTGCCCTTCAAATGTGAAATAGACAGGATACATGTCATTAAAACTGTGTGTGATGTTTGCTGTACATTCATACCCATCAAATGTGATGTAGCTTTTGCAGTATGCAAATATGTATTTCTACAATGCTCCATGAGGCAATACTCTGAATATGATTCCTAGAGACCATGTGAGGCATAAATAATTACCCAGAGCATGATTGAGTGATGAAGTGAGGTGTTTAATTCCATATGATAACTAAGTGGTGATAGTGACTATAGTTAGAAGACGTTTTGTACGATCTGTTGTCTGCGACGCGTTCCAGCAGCTGTGTTAGGATGTTCCCCCTCATTTTCCTGGACAGCATCCTCCTCCTCCTCCTCCTCTTCAGGCATTTTTTGTTCCAGTTCATAAAGGGGAATATTCCTCCTCACACAAATGTTGTGCAGGATGGCACAGGTCAAAATGATCCAGCAGACCATTTCAGGGGAATATAGGAGGCTGCCTCCGGTGATGTCCAGGCACCTGAGCTGGACTTCAGGATGCCAAAGGTCCGCTCAACTTTGGTGCATGTCCTACGATGTGCCTCATTATAGGCACACTCTGCTGCTGTGCTTGGGTTGGCAAATGGGGTCACGATCCATGGCTGAATCCCATAACCCAGATGATGTGGGTAAGTATTTTGTTGTTGGTTGAACCGTGATTGTCACTTTGCATGGCATTTGTTATCTTGTGTTGTCTGTGATTCATATGTGTTTGTGGTTTTGTGTGGGATCCTAGGCTTCTGTGATGTTCTTTCTGCATTGGGTTGTCTGACTAGCAAAACTGGTGTTTGGCTGATTGACCTGATATCTGTGGTATATTTAGAAACTTGCAGTTCAGTGTGTATCTCCTAGGCATTATGTAGTGAGAAAGATGTGTCCATGTGCATTCACTGGAGGTGACATGATACTTCCACACACACAATACATTCCACTGTGGTGGTAACATGGTTGCACTATGTGGCCTGGACATCCCATCCTATTAGACAAATGTAATTGCAGGTGAAATGCAACTGTGAGGCACTTTGATTTGGCTAAGTGACAATGCACAACACATCTCCATACTTTGGCAGCACTGAAGTATTCACTATTGACAATGCACAATTATCCCATGTGTGACAAGTTTTATGCAAACCTATTTTTGTTCCCTCACCCAGTTGGCTCATGTGCAACCGTGCACCTACACTATTGAACTTGCTCCAGGTGGGCTGGCTAACTTGGTTGTGGGGGTGAAGGTTTTAGTGTAGGAAGGTCCATCTCCCTGTACATCTGTTATGTATAGGGGGAATTGTCTCAATCATTATGTGTAACAACACTTTGCATCAGTGTCACATCCACATGTTTTCATAGCACAGTCCACTTCCTTATTGCTAGCTGGCAATGTCACCCCAGGAGTGATGTGAGATGTTGGTACTGCCTCAATAATTCCATGTCACCTCCATTTGAGTCAGCGTCATCATGCTATGTGTCTCATGGTGTTTGACCTGCAGCAACACACATTACACACCCCTTACACAGGACGTATTGCTTGGAAGTGTGTGGGGTTGACTGTAGCCTTATGTGATATTGAAAGGTTCATCTTCCAAGTTGTACTGCCAGTTAAGGCCATGTCATTGTCACTGTGTGGTTTTAAATTGATCCCGTGTGGCTCTAGAGTGGCATCTATTGTTATTTGCAACCGTCATTTGTTCATAGGTGTGTGCCCCATTGGGTCAGGATATCAAACATGACTACCAATGTCACATCTCAGTGTCTTCCTGGCCACGTGGCAATGTAGTGGTGTATGTGTTGTGTGTCCTACAGGGTTACTGCGCTGCGTGTAAATTACTAGGTTTCAGTACTTACCAACAAGAAAGCATTGCCATATCGTCCATCCTGGAAGTGCCGATTGATGGTGCTGTGGCGGAAGATGAACGAATCATGTACACTCCCAGGATACTTTGCCATGATGTTGGTGAACAATTCTTGGCCATCCACAATAGCCTGCACATTGATGGAGTGTGTGTGCTTCCTGTTGCCGTATAGATGCTTGTTGCAGCAAGTGGCACAATCCGGACATGTGTGCAGTCAATGGCGCCAACCACATGTGGGAAGCCATTAAGTTGATAAAAACCCTGTTAGGTCTCCTGCTGCTTCTGCTGTGTGTTGGGGAAGCTGATATTTGTGGGGTGTGGTGGGGTGTGAGGGAGCTGATTGCATCAAGTACCTTTGGAAGGAAGGCGGAGAATGAGGGCTGTGAGATCCCGGGAACCAGGGCACCAGTGGTTTGAACTGAGCCACTTGCCAACATGTGCAGGACAGCTAGCAGCTTGGTCTCAGGTGGGATGATGTGGGGTGTCTGCAAGCTGGCTGCCAACTGTGGCTCAATGTAGCGCAGCAGCTGCTGTATGGCTTGCCAGTTTAGTCTGTACCTCTGGATGATATCATGTTCCCTGAGGCCCTGAAGGGTTGTCCTAGTCCTGAATATCCTCTCCTGCCTTCTGTATTGCCTTTGGGGTCCATGATGGTGTGGTGGTAGCTGCTGCTGTTGGTCCTGTGCTCTGCGTCTTCTAGCATGCTGCATGAGTAGCACCTCCATGTCGTCCTTCTTGAGCAATTATGTTGATTGTGTGAGTTTTCCTTAAGTAGGGGTGTGTTTGCCCCATTTTAACGCCTGCCCTGACCCAGGCATTAAAATTTGACACAAATCGGGATTTGCTGCATTTTCTGGCTCCGGCTCCGCCTCCCAGCCGTGCGCCATTTTTGCCCAGTTGGATAAATATGGTGCACAGGTGTTTAAGTAATTTTTTGGACGGGAACGCCTACCTTGCATCTCATTGACGCAAGGCAGTTTCACGCATCCAGAAAATGACGCACACTCAGATATTTTGACATTAGCCGGGCCTAGCGTCAAAATATAAATATGGTGTTAAGTATGTGCCAGATTTGCGTAAAAAATGACGCTAATTGGGCGCATAGGGAGTATAAATAAGGGCAATAATTCCCCAAATTCAAGAAGAAGTAAGTGGGCAACTCCCTGACGGGGAAAACCTTAAAAGACAAGTAACTTGAACATTGAGGGTCACTGAAAAACCCGGACATTTACAAATAACAAAAACTAACCAATGTAAGTTGAGGTAACAAATGCATTGATTGATTATTAAAAATCATTGAAACCCTAAAAATCAGGGTTAAAAACAGTAACAGTCCATAATGTTCAATCAGTACAACCCTGCTGTTAGGGACTCCTTGCAGTCTGAAACTTTGTAAATTTTATAGGTTTTGAAGTAAATGAAATTGGAGGTAAAGGACATACATAGTGAGCTTTTTATCTTCAAGATTGATCAATCGAAAACAATATGTATCTCTTCGTCATTGCTTGTCCTATATTGATTCAAATCACAGGACCACTTCTTCGCTGTCTGCTCTGGTTAACCTTTTGTTTACCAAAAGTAGATCAGTTAATTGAGGCTCCTTGCCCTTTTGGCAGCACTCTACAGCTTTTTGTTAGGTGCGGATTTTCAAATTTATCATTATTGGGTGAAGCCAGTATTTCCAGATCGCTTTTAGGTTTTGCATACGTAAAGGATGTTAACAAGGGACTTGGAGGAAGCTCTGCATGATTCTCAAATGGAAGCCGATTTGTTGTGTAACCTGCCATAATGATTCAAAAATATCAGTCCAAATCCTGTATGTAATAGTGTTCTTAGTTATTTCAATGGTAGTGGCCTATCGAGATATTTCTGAGCGTTTTGTGGACCGAACAATTTGGGAATCACCCTGCATTGGCATTCATCAGCTGGGGACAGTAGTTTGGCTTTTTGAAAAAAACATATTTCAGACAGTTGTATTGCCGATAATTTCTTATACCATTTCTCCATTGCACAGAGATTGTTTAACTTTGACCATAAAACACAAAGGGGCATATTTATACTCTGTTTGCGCCGGAATTGCGTTGTTTTTTTTTACGCAAATCCGACGCAAAGCTAACTCCATATTTATACTTTGGTGTTAGACCCGTCTAGCGCCAAAGATCTTGGAGTTTGCGTCATTTTTTTGCGTGGACACCTACCTTGCGTTAATGATATGCAAGGTAGGCATTCCCGTCTAAAAAATGACGCCAAGGCATGTGTGCCTTATTTAAACTCCCGTGCAAAAATGACGCACGGGAGTGGACGGGTCAAAAAAAATGACGTCCAGCCGCTTTTGCGTCATTTTTTAACGCCTGGTCAGGGCAGGCGATAAGGGACCTGTGGGCTCGGAAGGAGCCCAGAGGTGCCCTCCCATGCCCCCAGGGACACCCCCTGCCACCCTTGCCCGCCCCAGGAGGACACCCAAGGATGGAGGGACCCATCCCAGGGAACTTAAGGTAAGTTCAGGTAAGTATTTTTTTTTTTTTTTTTTTTTTTGTGGCATAGGGGGGCCTGATTTGTGCCCCCCTACATGCCACTATTCCCAATGACCATTCCCAGGGGACATAAGTCCCCTGGGCATGGCCATTGGGCAAGGGGGCATGACTCCTATCTGTGCTAAGACAGGAGTCATTTCAATGGGGGTTGGGAGTCGAAAGAAATGGCGCAAATCGGGTTGAGGCCAATATTTTGCCTCAGACCTGACTTGCCCCATTTTTTGACGCCCAAGCTCCATTTTCCCCTACGCCGGCACTGCCTGGTGTGGGTCATTTTTTTTTACGCACAACAGTCAGCTGCGCCGGCTAACGTCATTCCATAAATAAGGCGCCCGCATGGCGCTTTGGAATGGCGTTAGCCGGCGTTAAAATCTTTGACGCACAACTGCGTTGGCGCAGTTGTGCGCCAAAAAGTATAAATATGGCCCAAATTACTTTTGAGAGATTTTGGGGAGGCGAATCTGAATTTCACGCAACCGGACAGATATCTCATGCTGAGTATTAGCATTTGTTTTTCTGAATTGAACTCCAAAGAGAGCTGAGATTGTGAGCTGCAATCGGGAAAAATGAAACGAAACTGATAAGTGTGGCACTGTGCCATGTCTAACCACTTTATGTAGGTATATTATCATTCTATAAGTTGAAGTAGGCATCAGTTTGCATGAGACTATCTTGATGAGAGAGTTAATGGCTGGGCTGGTTGTTCAATAGATGTATAAATAAACTATTTAAAGCATGAGCTGTGTTTTTCAAATTGGCCAGGCGCACTGAAGGTCCCATTCGTTCGTCAAGACTCTGAGCTACTTGTAGCTTTTATGATATAGTTGTTTCTACTGTAAGTCCTGTGCATGAGAAAATAACATGATAATTGTCTGGCTAATGGATTCTGAAACCCTCAAACATCTATCATTTACATTTCGGATAACATTTTCTTTAATGGCGTCACCATACCCCGCTTCACTCCCCTTCGCAAGGGGGTCCCGATCTTTCTATAAATTAAAGTCTCCCAACCAAATACATTTTGTATTAACATATGGGCTCCCTTCCAATCGAACAATGTCCCTAAAGAATAGCATATCATCTATGGTGGATGCATAACTGTTTACCAAATAAGTATCTGAACTATCCAGTATACCCCACACAAACAAGTCAGTTCCACAGGGCAGCCATCTTGCTCTGGAGTGGATTTCTAGCTGCAATCCACCCACAAAAAATAGTATGCAATACTAATGTACCCCCACCCCACGTTTCGTCTGTAGTTTATACATTTCAGTGTTCAACAGTTGTGTTTCCAGCAAAAATTAAATGTGGGTGTCCTGTCTCTTAAGATATGCTTATTCTTTATAATAATACCTGGGATAGTGGTTTGGGCCTGTTACATTCCAAAAAATGAATATTCTGTCAGTCATTCCCAATTGACTGTAAGATGTAGCTGTGGTGAATAAGGCATTGGCACGTGTCAAATGGGTTGATGCACTCCTGGAATGCCACATAGCAATACTCTAAAGCAGATGCATATTGTTTATAGTGTGAATATATAGCTCCAAACCAAAGAAATAAAACCCAAACCTCTATGAACCTTTCCCTCCCAAGAGAAGATGCTTTAACAAACTGTAACCTAGGAATCCATCCAATGAATGTACGAGGGACATCATAACAATAGTGCAACTCCTGCCACAACTTTCCTATTCTCTCCCGTAAACTCCCTAAAGGGAACATTCTGTTACAAAAGATTTAGGCGGAACGAATACCAGCATTACAACATGTCACTCAGTAACCTCCAACTATCAAGAGGGATAGCGCACACTGTGGCAACAAATACCACAAAATCTAAAGATTGTACCTCTCCTTCCTCATTTCATAATCCCACACTTCACATGCACATATTCCTTCACATTAACCCATTCGCTGCCAGGCCTTTTCCCCCTCAGAAGCCAAGCCTTTTTTTGGCTGTTTGGGACAGTTCGCGCTTAGGCCCTCATAACTTTTTGTCCACATAAGCTACCCACGCCAAATGTCCGTACTTTTTTACAACATCCTAGGGATTCTAATGGTACCCAGACTTTGTGGTTTTTTTAAAAAAAAATGGGGAAAAAGGGCTGCAGACGAAGGCTTGTGTTTTTTCCCTGAAAACGGCATCAACAAAGGGTTTGTGGTGCTAAAATCACCATTTTCCCAGCTTTCAGGAACAGGCAGACTTGAATCAGAAAACCCACTTTTTCGACACAATTTTGGCATTTTACTGGGAAATACCCCCTCATTACAATTTTTTTGTGCTTTAAACCTCCTTCCAGTTAGTGACAGAAATGGGTGTGAAACCAGTGCTGGATCCCAGAAAGCTAAACATTTCTAAAAGCTAGACAATATTCTGAATTGATCAAGGGGTAACTTGTGTAGATACTACAAGGGTTTCCTACAGAAAATAACAGCAAAATCTAAAAAATATTGAAATTGAGGTGAAAAAAACATCAATTTTTCTCCACATTTTACTCTGTAACTTTTTCCTGCAATGTCAGATTTTTTAAAGCAATACACCATTACTCCTGCTGGACTCTTCTGGTTGCGGGGATATATAGGGCTTGTAGGTTCACCAAGAACCCTAGGCACCCAGAGCCAATAAATAAGCTGCACCATGCTCTGTTTTTTTATTCTGTACCGGGTATACAGCAATTCATTTGCTGAAATATAAAGAGTGAAAAATAGGTATGAATAAAACCTTTGTATTTCCAAAATGAGCACAAGATAAGGTTTTGAGACGCAGTGGTTATTTGCACGTCTCTGAATTCTGGGGTGCCCATACTAGCATGTGAATTACAGGGCATTTCTCAAATAGACGTCTTTTTTACACACTGTGTTACATTATAGCCTTAGAACCCGCCGTAGCGGGCTCTACCGGCTATTAAAGGCCCGCTTCCCGCGTTAAATGCCCGAGCCGAAGGCGGGTTCTAAGGCTATTAGAACATTCTGCCACACAGGGCAGAATGTTCTATAAAAAAAAAAAATGTTCACGGAGCCCAAGGGGATTTAAATCCCCTCGGGCTCCCTGAGGCTTTGTTCACAGCTGTTGCTGTGAACAAAGCGAACATTGGAATGTTGGTGCTGCAGGCTTTTACCGGCCAGTAAAAGCCCGCAGCACTCCATTGTTTTCAATGGAGCCTCCAGCATTCCAATGTTCTAATTGGAAGGAAAACATGTAGAAAAAGGCAAGGGGCAATAACACTTGTTTTGCTATTCTGTGTTCCCCAAAGTCTCGAGATAAAAATGGTACCTCACTTGCGTGGGTTGCCCTAATGCTCGCAACAAGAAATGCAACATGGACACATCACATTTTGACATTGAAATCTGACAAGTTTTTTGCAAAGTGCCTATGAGTAGATTTTGGCCCGTAGCTCAGCTGGCACCTAGAGAAACTTACCAAGCCTGCACATTTTTGAAAACTAGACAGCCAGGGAAATTCAAGATGGGGGTGACTTGTGGGTCTCTCACCAGGTTCTGTTACCTAGAATCCTCAAAAAACTCAAACTTTGCTAAAAAAACACCTTTTCCTCACATTTTGGTGACAGAAAGTTCTGTAATCTGAGAGGAGCCACAAATTTCACCCAGTGTTCCCCCAAGTCTCCTGATAAAAATGGTACCTCACTTGTGTGGGTAGGCATAGCCCCCGCAACAGGAAATTCCCCAAAACACCATGTGGACACATCAAAATTATCAAATACAATACCACCTGCTTTTGCGGGGGACACCTGCGTTTTGGCCCTGGGCTCAGCAGTTATCTAGGGAAACCTAGTTATCTAGGGAAACCTACTAAACCCAAACATTTCTGAAAACTAGACACCCAAGGGAGTCTAGGGAGGTGTGGCTTGGGTGGATCCCCCAATGTTTTCTTACCCAGAAGCCTCAGCAAACCTCAGCTAAGAAATCAAATTTTTCCCACATTTCTGTGTGGGATCACTGCACCGGAACAAATTTCCTACCATCCAACGTTCCCCTCAGCCTCCCGGTAAAAATTATGCCTCACTTGTGTAGGTGGGCCAAGTGCCTTTTCTCTCCTTGTATCCCGTGCGTGTGCCCCCGAGTGCCGTGCGCCGTCCTTCCCTCTCAGCCCCTCCTTTTTAGTAGATTTTAGTAGGCTCTTGTTCCCTTTTCGCCGTCTTGCCGCTTTTCCCGCCGCTCCTACCGCGCTTTTCCCGCCGTTTTTTGCCGCTCTTTTTTGCCGCTCTTTTTTGCCGCTCTTTTTTGCCGCTTCCAGCTCCCCTGCCCGCCCACCTCCCGCCTCCCAGCTGACCCCGCCTCCCCACCTACCCCTTAAATGGCGGCCGCTGCGAGGCCGCGCAGCGGGCGCGCCAGCGGCGCGCCTAAGGCAAGCCCGTCTGCGCCCGTCCGCGCCTGGACCGCGCCTAGTGCCCGAACCCCTGGCCCCCGCGCCCCCCGCTTGACCTATGACTCCGCCACCCTCGCCAACCTCAACCCCGGCCGCGCGCCGGGCTGCTACCGCGCCACCCCCAAACGTACCCACGGACCCTTCACCTGCAGCAACTGCCGCTTCACCTGCCTACGGACCCACACCGCCACCACCAAGAACGACGCCCCCGGAAGCAACCTCGAATTCATCCTGGTCAACACCCGCTCCGTCCACAGGCACGCCATCGAACTGTGGAACCTCATCAACTCAACGAACCCAGACATCGCCTTCCTCACCGAGACCTGGATGAACCCCTCCTCGGCACCCGACATCGCCATAGCCATCCCCGACGGCTACAAAATCATCCGGAGAGACCGCTTCAACCGCACCGGAGGAGGCATCGCCATCGCACACAAAAGCTCCATCAGCATCTCGACCCACACCGACAACTCACTTCCCGACGCCGAACACCTCCACTTCGCGATCCACATCGACCCCAAGACAACCCTAAGAGGCACCCTCATGTACAGACCACCAGGACCCCGCACCAAGTTCAGCGAAGACATCACAGACTTCGTCAACCCCCACGCACTCTCATCCACCGACTACATCCTCCTAGGAGACCTCAACTTTCACCTGGAGAACCACACCGACAACAACACCACCGCCGTTCTAGACAACCTCGCCAACCTGGGACTGAAACAACTGGTCAACACCCCCACCCACTACGCCGGACACACGCTCGACCCCATCTTCTCCTCAAGCAAACACATCACCTTCAGCCACACCACCGAACTCACATGGTCGGACCACAGCTGCGTCCACTTCAGCTTCAAGAAAACCACCGTGCATCACCACACCCGGCAACCACCAAAAAGATACTGGAACCGAATCACCACAGAACAACTCGCAGCAACGCTCTCCCTGAACCAACCCACCAGCACCAGCAACCCCAACGAGGCCGCCAACAACCTCACCAACTGGATCTCCGACTGCGCCAACCTCCTGGCCCCTCTGAAGACCCAAACCAACACCAACAACCACAAGAAAAACTCCTGGTTCACCACCGAACTCAAAAACTCCAAGAAAGAATGCCGCCTCCGCGAGAAGACATGGCGCCTCAACCCAACAGAGGAAAACCTGACAGCTCTCAAGGACAACTCCCGCCAACACCACCAACGCCTCCGCACCGCACGAAAAACAGCCTACCAGAACAGACTTGACAACAACGCCCACAACAGCAAGGAACTATTTGGCATCGTCAAAGAGCTCTCCAACCCGGACGCAGAAAGCAACCCCATCCCTCCCTCACAGGACCTCTGCGACTCCCTCGCGACCTTCTTCCACCGTAAGATTGCCGACATCTACAACAGCTTCACGACCACCAACATGAACCCGCCCCCGGAAGCCGCAAACGACATCTCCACCATCCTCGCCTGGAACCCTACCACCACCGAGGAAACCACCCGCGTCATGAACTCGATCCACTCGGGATCACCCTCCGACCCCTGTCCTCACCACATTTACAACAAGGCCGACAACATCATCGCACCCCACCTCCGAGACGTCATCAACGCCTCCCTCACCACTGCTACCTTCCCTGAAAGCTGGAAACACGCAGAACTCAACGCCCTCTTAAAGAAACCTACAGCAGACCCCACCGAACTCAAAAACTTCCGGCCTATCTCCCTCCTACCGTTCCCCGCCAAAGTGATTGAGAAAATCGTCAACGCTCAACACACCGCCGCCCTGGAAACCTCCGACTCCCTCGACTCCACTCAGTTCGGATTCAGGGCCAACCACAGCACCGAAACCGCCCTCATCGCAGCCACGGACGACATCCGAGCCCTGACCGACAAGGGTGAAACCGTGGCCCTCATTCTCCTGGATCTCTCTGCAGCCTTCGACACGGTCTGCCACCGCACCCTGATAGACCGCCTCTGCAGCGCCGGCATCAGAGGCAAGGCCCTGGAATGGGTCATCTCCTTCCTCTCCGGAAGGACCCAGAGAGTCCGCCTCCCCCCCTTCAGATCCGCAGCCACGGAGATCATCTGCGGCGTACCCCAAGGATCCTCCCTCAGCCCCACCCTATTCAACGTCTACATGACCCCCCTGGCAAACATCGCACGCAAACACGGACTCGACATCATATCCTACGCCGACGACACCCAGCTCATCTTATCCCTCACCAACAACCCCACATCAGCAAGGACCAGACTGCACGACGGCATGAAGGAAGTAGCGACCTGGATGACAGACAGCCGACTGAAACTGAACACAGATAAAACGGAGGTCCTCATCCTCGGCCCTACCCCCTCCGCATGGGACGACTCCTGGTGGCCCCCCGCCCTAGGCAGCACTCCCCAACCGACCAACCACGCACGCAACCTCGGCTTCATCCTGGACTCCTCCCTCTCGATGACCAGACAGGTCAACTCGGTGACCTCAGCGTGCTTCAACACCCTCCGCATGCTCCGCAAGATCTTCCGCTGGATCCCCATCGACACCAGGAAGACCGTCACCCACGCCCTCGTCACCAGCCGCCTGGACTACGGGAACACTCTGTACGCCGGCATCACCACCAAGCTGCAGAGGAAACTTCAACGGATCCAGAACGCCGCAGCACGACTCATCCTGGACATACCTCGCCACCACCACATCTCCGGACACCTGAGAAAACTCCACTGGCTCCCGGTCAACAAGAGGATCACCTTCAGACTCCTCACCCACGCACACAAAGCCCTCTACAACCTCGGACCCAAACTCATCAACTCCCGCGTCTCCTTCTACACCCCTCCGCGCACTCTGCGCTCCACCGGTCAGGCCTTGGCAGCCGTTCCCCGCATCCGCAAAACCACCGCCGGAGGAAAATCCTTCTCTTTTCTGGCAGCGAAGACCTGGAACTCCCTGCCCAGTCACCTTCGCGCCATACCCGAACACCTCCCCTTCAGAAGGCAGCTCAAGACCTGGCTCTTCGAGCACTGACCCCCTCCCCCCCAGCGCCTTGAGACCCTTATGGGTGAGTAGCGCGCTTTATAAATGTGATTGATTGATTGATTGATTGATTGACAGGGAAGAGCCAAAAACGTTGAAATTGAGGGGGAACCAAAGCGGGTCCAAAAGGGCAGTTTGAAAAAAATCATATTTAGTGCAGCAGAATTTTTATCAGTATAGATGAGACAATGTTGGGTGGTAAGAATTTTGTGTATTCCTGCAGATTCCATCACAAAAACGTGGGAAAAATGTGTGATTTCCAGCAAAGTTGGAGGTTTGCAGGGAATTGTGGGTAAGAAAATGGTGTGGGGTGCATGTGAAGCATACCACCTTGGAATCAACCAGATATTTACTTTTCAATTGTGTCTTGTCTTGTGGATTTTTCTACATGGCAGCGCCCCAAAGTCCAAAAAGTGCAGCCCCCACCATTCCAAGTGGGACGATTTTGAGAGTTACCAAGCACTCATGGCCCTAATGTAAAACCAAAACCCCAAATAAGTAAATGTCCTCTTGCTTGCCATGGGATAAGATTTTGTAGTGTGCGGGGGGAAGCTGAATGACTGTTACCCCCTTCAGTTGGGGAGGGGGAATAACTAGGCCAATACTGGTTGGCTGCCACCACCCCACCCCACTATTTTCTTTCTTTTTTTAAAATTCCCTGGTATCTAGTAGACTTTCTGCCCCCCTGGGGTGTGGATCAGGTGTAATTGCCCAACCTGCCCACCGGTGGGCAGAACAACTTTGGCCCCATTTATTTGGGATGGGGGTATGGCCATACCCCCACCATCTTATTTTGAAAAGAAAAATCTTCCCTAGGCTCTGGTAGGCTTTCTGCCCCCTTGGGGGCAGATGGGACTCCAGAAATAGGTGGATCTGCCCGAGGGGGGCAGATATGGCCAACAGTAATGCCCCACCATGGGGAGCGACCCTTGCCCAAGGGGGTGCCTCCCCAAACAAAACACACACCAAACCCTGGTGTCTAGTGGTTTCCGCCCCGGGGGAGCAGATTGGCCTAACAAAAATAGGCCGGTCTGCCCCCAAGGGGGGCAGAAATCACCTAAATACAATTTGACCCCAGGGTAGCGACCCTTGCCTAAGGGTTCGCTCCCCATACATAAAAACATAAAGTAAATAAAAAAATATATATATCCTTGGTGTCTAGACGTTTTGGCCCCCCCTGGGGGCAATTCGGCCTTTTTATATTAGGCCGATCTGCTTCCAGGGAGGGGCAGAAAAGGCCTAAAAATATTTTGCCCCATCCCCCGGGGAGCTGCCCTTGCTCAAGGGGCCACTCCCCTCATACATAAGTATTAAAAAAAAGTCCCTGGTGTCTAGTGGTTTCTGACACCCCGGGGGCCCAAATGGCCTAAAAATAATTTGGACCCCCGGGGAGTGACCCTTTCCTAAGGGGTCGCTCCACACATATAAAAAAAAAAATAAACACAATTTTTTTTATCCCTGGTGTCTAGGGTTTTCTGCCCCCCCGGGGCAAATCAGCCTAATTATATTAGGCTGATCTGCCACCGGGGGGCAGAAATGGCCTAAAAATATTTTGCCCGCTCCCTTTATGCATAAGTATATAAAAAAAAAAAATCCCTGGTGTCTAGTGGCTAGTGGCTTCTGCCCCCCCCCTCCGGGGGTAGAAATGGCCTAAAAATAATTTGGACCTCCAGGGAGCGACCCTTGCCTAAGGAGTCGCTCCCTACATATAAAATATATATATATATGTTATCCCTGGTGCCTACTGGTTTTTCAGACTGGCCTAATTATAGTAGGCCGATCTGCCCCCGGGGAGGGGCAGAAAAGGGCTAAAAATATTTTGCCCCCCCTGGGGAGCAACCCTTGCCTAAGGGGTCACTCCCCAAATATAAAAAAATAAGAAACAAAAAAAAATTATACCTGGTGTCTAGGGGTTTTCTGCCCCCTCCCCAGGGGCAGATCGGCCTAATTGGGGGCTGAAAAGGCGTAAAAATAATTTGGCCCCACGGGGAGCGACCCTTGCCTAAGGAGTCGCTCCCCACACATAAAAGAAAAAAACAAAATGTTCTGGTGTCTAAGGGTTTTCTGCCCATCTGCCCCCAGGGGAATCAAAAATGGACTAAAAATGATTTGGGCCCCTTAGAAGCGGTCCTTGCCCAAGGGGCAAACGGATACAATGAGGCACTCAGGTTGTCCGCTGCATCACTATCCCTTTCAAGGACTGCTTGTCAGACCAAGGCATACCTAAATCCCACTGTGGCTTCAGGTTGTACTCAGTGGCTTAGTCTGAATTTCTATAGTTTCTGGTATAGACTGAAATTGTTGCTCAAGGTCGCCATCTGTTCGATCCATTCTTGTGTAAACAGAAAAAGATCTGGTTGCCATATGAAACCATCCCTCACCATGGTGCCATTGCCCTGTACAATAATTCGAGATGTTTGTCCATCCCGTCACTTTACCCCAGTGCTAATAGAGGCACTTGAAGGTATTCTTCACAAGACTCTCTCAGGCCTCTATGTGTCTCACAGAATCCTTTTATCAGTACTTTGCCCCAGTAGGCCAGTCGATTCTACACTTCTTTAGGGATGATAGAAAAGTTATGTTTTCTCTTTACAAATATCTTGAGGCATGCTTTATATAGGAGTATATTTTTCAACATAAGAATTTTAAGCTTTTGTTTTACTCCAGTGAAAGTTTTCTGCTGCCTTTGTACCTTTGTGGTGTATCTGTGAAATCTTGCGATGGTACGATTATCATAGGTCAGAGTGCCCTTTGACATCTGCCTGCAGGTTAGCATCCCAATCCTTACAGTTAAGAAACCTTGCTGTGATTGTCCTCGATGGAGTGCTTGGCTTGGGTATCTGAGCCCTATGTGCATGTTCAATGGCAAATAATAGGGTCAAGTCCTGGTACTGAATTACCTGTGTAATTTACTGGTAAATAAATCTTTCTGGTAATGTTCCCTCTGCCCATTCAGGAAAACCCAAATATCATTGAATGGTCCTACAAGAGAGCCTTCTGTGTCCTCTACTCTGTTTTCAAGGGTTACAGCCATTGATTTGAGTGCAGTCACAGATTTTGTTCAGCATTTATCACTCATGGTGTAGGCCTTTACTATCTCCTTCTGCCGTGGCGATATTTCAGCTATATTATGGAGATTAACTTCACTAGTGACTTCTTCGATTTTTGTGTCTAGTGATCCCCTTATACTTTGTATAGCCGTGAGCAGATGCAACATTGTAGGCTCAGTCTGCTGTGTAGGGTCTGTGCAGCAGTATTTCAGTTAGTGTGCCTTTTCTGTCTTAGTGCTAAGGGTTGGGGAGTAGTATATTGTGTAAATGAGTGGGTTTGCATGGATTTAACTACTTTATCCTTTCCCATTATTGATGAAAATGACCCCCCCCCGGTATAGACATAGAATACACACCTAGGGCACTTTGTCAATAATACTCCCAGAAATCGCCACCTTGATGAGTTTTAAAGGTATAGGACTGTTGCCTTTTTGACACCCAGTCTCAGTTAGTTTCCCCATTCAAGCAAAGCAGATCATCCAGAATTTCACCCACATGTCTCAAGATAAGCTCAGATTGCCTCGCTGCCTGATCAGTTTGTTTTTTATCTAACGAAGGACCAATCACCAACCAATCACATTTAACCATGAAACCTCAGGAGCCGCTGATGCCATGGCCCTACCCTTTTATGTTCTACTCACCTTGTGGCCAAAGTTCCAAAGGCTGGCCCTGTTTTGGGCCTACTCGATCATTTCATTGCCAGTTGTCCCACAGGGCAGCTAGCTTATTTCTTTCTAGGCTGTAATCACACAAGTGCCGTCTCCACCTCTCAGTTCCACTGAATCAGCATTGTTCCTCTGCTCAGGTTCAATTCTTTTTAATTAGCAGCCTCTGCTTGTTTCTTTCACAGGGCCCATTCAAGCCTGGCTAGCTTTGTCACCCCTGGGCTATCCATTTCCACTCTGCCCCTAAATGACTTCATGCCAAGCAGTGCACACACCAGGGCCAGGTAAGCTGTCCCCCTTATCCCCCTTGAGGGTCTGTTGGGGAAAAGACTGGGCTGGCGCAAGGAGATTGTGCTGCCCAGAAGACAAGGAAGGCACCCAGAGGAAAGGCTGGCACAGTGAGTCAGTGGGACTGGCCCCCTACCAATGTGGGAGCCTCCTAGACCAGGAGGCCAAACAAAAGTGCTCCTGGTGGCAGAGGATTGCCACCAGGAGCGAAACAACACCAAGATCATCAAAAACAGCCCAAGTCCCAAGGAGAAGGTCAGGGACCTTTGGCCTACTTCAGAGCGAGCAGCGAAGCACATGGGGTTCCGCTGCTGCTCCAGACTGTGCTCCTGGGGTGAATGAAGTTGGGGGTGCCATCGCACCCCGTGAAGCTGTTCAGAGGTGCCATGGCCCCCATCTTGGGGTCCCTGTGAAGAGATGGAGGGCAGGGAGCACTGTTGTGCTCCCTGTAAAGGAGAATAAGGGCCCCAGACACCATCCCGGGCTCCTGAAGTAGCAGGAGAGGAGTGGGAAGTATCATTGTACTCCTCCAGGTGGCCGTCCGGCCTCAGCAGCCGCACGCATCTGCCCGCAGGAGCAGGCAGAGATCAAATGAAGGGCTGGCTCCCACTGTAGCACATGGAAGTGCTGGCCATATGGTAGCCAGCGGGAGTGGCCAGGGGTGGGCTCACTGTGCCCCTCCGAAAGAGGAACGATGTACCTGGTGCAGATGTGCTCGGGTTGGACTGAACACCCCTCAGAGCAGCACTGCAACTTTGGCAGCATTGCGGCTCTCCCCGGCGCAGCGAGAGAGCCACTCATTTCATATGCATCCCACCCCAACATGCCTTGCAGGGAACCAAGATCGCCTTTAGCTCTGTTCTCACCTCTTGGGGCCACCACCAACAAAGTTCCTATGGACAGGGAAAGCTACAGGAGCTGTGCAGCATCCCCCCAGCATTATGTTTGTGTCCCCACCCTAGGTTGGGTGGAACAAAAGAATCAAAACCCTCCAAGGGTTCCAAAAAGCACCATGAAACACAAGCTGGTTGGAACTTTTGTTCTATCATTGTGGATCTGCACTCTCAAGGGGTTAAGGGTTATAATTTCAAGTGTTTTTACTGCAATGGTGGAAATGGTAGCATGCTATGCTGAATGCATTTTTAAAACGTGTGGTTTCAGTATTGCTGCCAATGAGACTTGAGAAAGGTCATATGACAAGGCATTCTCTAGAGGTGTGGGATAGTATTACACTACGTTAACCAAGTGTAATCTGAAAGTAATTTAACAGTAATCATAACAGCCAAATCATTCCAACATGTCTCCACATGTTCTTGTGTATGCTTATTTGAGTAATGAGGCTACCACTGATGAAAGGAGATGTGCTTTATTGTAGGATGTAGGTGCTCTCACTCCAAGTCACACTCAAATATTATATTGGGATACAACTGAATTTTTTGCCATGTGGGATTATATTTCTCCCTCAGGGGGAGACCAGAATGATTGTGCAATGTCACCCAAAAGTAATTCCATCAAAATGTGTATATTTGTAAATTGTTGCATAGTATTGAGTAGTGTGTGTATAATAAATGTACTTTTGCTGAATCAAAAGAAAAAGCACAGACTGGGCAATCATTTATTGAGCGTTATTCTTGTGTGCTTGTGAATGGTGATTACTAGCACACATCACCTCCCTTGAGTAACCCTTGGACTGCTCTACAACGCTACCCTATGAGATTCAAGTGTTACAATGGGGTGTTTTGTTCCCAGTGGTGGTAAGATGCAGACCCATCACTTGTGCAGGCCACACAACTAGTGACCAAACTTCCAACATCTGGAATTTCCAGCTTTATCACATCCATGCTGTGTTCTGGTGTGTGCCACTGTAGACTGAGTCCCGGCAGAGGCCCTGCTCAACCAGGTCCTTTGAAGGCATCACCTTTAGGGCCACACTCAAAGCTTTGATGCAGCCCAGTCCCACTTTGGAGGTTTTTCCCCGAAAGCCTAAGTCAGTCTCTGCCTCCCACTTGGGGGCATATTTATACTCTGTTTGCACCAAATTAGCGTCATTTTTTTTACTCTAATTCAGTTCAAAACTAACTCTGTATTTATATTTTGGTGCTAGACCCGTCTAGCGCCAAGTTTATGGAGTTAAAGTCATGTTTTGGAAGTGGAGACCTACCTTGCCTTAATGAGATGCAAGGTAGGCGTTCCTGTGCTAAAAATGACTCTATGGCCTTAACGCCATATTTATACTTCCATGCAGAAATGGTACAAGGGAGGAAGGAGGGGTCACAAAATAGTGCAAAGCTTGCTTTGCCCCATTTTTTAAAGCCTGGGTCAGGGCAGGCGTTAGGGGACCTGTGGGCCTATTTTGCACGGGAACGTCTACCTTGCATCTCATTAAGGAAATGTAAGTTTCCACTTCCAAAAAATGACTTAAACTCCATAAATTTGGAGCTAGACGGGTCTAGCATCAAAGTATAAATATGGAGTTCATTTTGCACCAAATTAGAGTTAAAAAAGTTACGCTAATTCAGGGAAAACAGAGTATAACTCTGCCCCTTAGCGTTAAGAAATGACACTAATCTGGTTAGAGTCATTTATTTTGACTCTAACCTGCCTAACGTCATTTTTTTTACGCTAGCCTACCCTTTGCACCATTCCATAAATATGGTGCCCAGATGGTGCAAAAAAATGGTGCAAGCCGGTGAAAAACATTTTGGTGCAAATCTGCATTAGTGCAGTTTTGCACCAAAAACTATAAATAAGGCCCTTGGTCTTTTTGGTCTCAACAACTGCAAAAGCAGAATATCACTGCAATTATAGTTTATCCCCTGTCAATTTGAGGAGTGTTTAAATTGATGTAGTGCCAGATTTTGAAGAATTGGGGGGAGGGGTAAGCCGGAGCTGTCAGCTATTGTGACTCATAAGCCATCTTGGAAAGCCACTCCAAACATAACCACATTCGGAAACGTTTTGATCTTTGTGAGGAGGGGTAGTTAGATTTACTGGTCCCATTCCAAGCATAACTACATCTGGGGAAAGAGCTGGATTTTTGAGGGGTCAAATTTGCTCTACCCACTCCAAGCTTAACCACATTGAAGAAAGTGTAATGGTTTGGGAGGGGGTGGCCAGATTTATTATTCCCAGTCCAAATTTCACCACATTGGATCTAGATTCATGATTCCTACTCCAAATTCAACCACAGTGGAGAAATAACTTTTTTTGGAGAAGAGGGGCTAGATGTACTATTCCCACTCCAGAGTTTACCTCATTAAGGAATGTTTTAGATATTAAAGGGAACAGTCATATTTACCATCCCTACTTGATACCTATCACATTAGGAAAGGATCTAGATTTACTATCCCTACTTGAAACTTAATGACATTGCGCAAAGTGTTGAACTTTGTAGTAGGATGTCATACTTACTATTTGCATTGTGGAAAGTGTTAAACTTAAGGAGGGCTAGATTTATATTTTCACTCCAAACTTAGCCGTATTGAGGAAGGTGTTATATTTTTTTGGGTAGATGGACTAGATTTACTGTTCCCATTCCAAAATTAACCTCATTGGTGAAAGTGTTGTAGTTTGGGGAGTAAGGTTTACTATTCCCAATCCAAATGTAACCACGTTGGGGATAGTTTTGAAATTTGGGGAGTCTGATTTACTATTCCCACTCCAATCTTTACACTTGGAAAAGTACTGAATGTTGAAGCTATGGTGGGCAGATCACCCACTGTCACTCCAAATGTAACCACATTGGTGAAGGTTTTGGACTTTGGGGGAGCGGTAAATGTAATATTCCCATTCGAAAAGTAAATGTATTGAAAAAAGTATAGTACGTTAAGCGGGTTATAAACACAATATGCATAAAAGCATTAAGCCAATTGGTGACAATTTTACATTTTGTGTGGAGGGGCACATTTACCCTTCACTTTTAACAATAACCAAATACTATTAAAAGAAAATTTAGATTAAAAAAATAAATATTTGCGCTGAAAACAAACCAATTTTCTTACAATACAAAACATCTGAAACATTCTTGCTTACAAAAAGATTATAGAAAGAACAAAAACATTACCAAAATGTCATTACAAATGTAAATTAATACCAAAAGTAAAAGTTTTTTTTTAAAACCCAAAAATTAAAAGTAGAAATCAATTTCTGCACAAAAATCAACACTTTTTAGAAAACAAGTCAGCAATTAATTGAAAAAATTATGAAGATGTAGTTAACTAAACACAAAAATACAAAAAATATAAATGCAAAATAAAACATGTTTTAACCATTTCGCTACCAGGCTTTTTCCCATCCTGTGTCGAGCCTTTTTTTGGCTATTTGGGGCATTTCATGCTTAGGCCCTCATAACTTTTTGTCCACATAAGCTATCCATGCTAAATTTGTGTCCTTTTTTTCCAACGTCCTATGAATTCTAGGGGTATCCAGAGTTTGTGGGTCCCCCTGGAGGAGACCAAGAAATTAGCCAAAATACAGCATTTATTTTTTTTAATGGGAATGAAGGGCTGCAGAAGAAGGCTTGGATTTTTTCCCTGAAAATGGCATCAACAAAGAGTTTGTGGTGATAAAATCATAATCTTCCCAGCTTTCAGGAACAGGCAGACTTGAATCAGAAAACCCAATTTTCCAACACAATTTTGGCATTTTACTGGGACATGCACCTTTTTAACAGTTTTTTGTGCTTTCAGCTTCCTTCCAATTAGTGACAGAAATGGCAATGAAACCAATGCTGGATCCCAGAAAGCTAAATATTTCTCAAAAGTAGACACAATTCTGAATTCAGCAAGAGGTAATTTGTGTAGATCCTACAAGGGTTTCCTACAGAAAATTAACAGCTGAAATAAAAAGAAAATATTGAAATTGATGTAAAAAAACAGCCATTTTTCTCCACGTTTTACTCTGCAACTTTTTCCTGCAATGTCAGATTCTTGAAAGCAATATACCGTTACGTCTGCTGGACTCTTCTGGTTGCGGGGATACATCGGGCTTCTAGGTTCATCAAGAACCCTAGCTACCCAGAGCTGCACCTTGCAATGTATTTTCATTGACCCCACTGGTTATGGAGGAGGCATGTTGGCCAGAGTGCTTCGTGAAGCCCTGCCCGACACTGATCCGGCCCTGCCAATGGGCCAGCGGTGCGTGAGATGAAGGGCCCAGCGGAACGGTGCAGAGACGGCGGTGCCCAGCGGAGCGGTGCTTGACATGAAGGGCCCAGCGGAGCGGTGCTTGACATGAAGGGCCCAGCGTAGCGGTGCTTGACATGAAGGGCCCAGCGGAGCGGTGCAGAGACGGCGGTGCCCAGCGGAGCGGTGCTTGAAATGAACGGCCCAGCGGAGCGGTGCAGAGACGGCGGGGCCCAGCGGAGCGGTGCTTGACATGAAGGGCCCAGCGGAGCGGTGCTTGACATGAAGGGCCCAGCGGAGCGGTGCAGAGACGGCGGTGCCCAGCGGAGCGGTGCTTGAGATGAAGGGCCCAGCGGAGCAGTGCCTCTCACGGCGGGGCCCTGTTCAGCCGTGCTTGTCTCGGCGGGGCCCTGTTCAGCGGTGCTTGTCTCGGCGGGGCCCTGTTCAGCGGTGCTTGTCACGGCGGGGCCCTGTTCAGCGGTGCTCCTCACGGCGGGGCTCTGTTCAGCGGTGCCTCTCATAGTGGGGCCCTGTTCAGCGGTGCCGGTCACGGCGGGGCCCTGTTCAGCAGTGCTTGTCTCGGCGGGGCCCTGTTCAGCGGTGCCTCTCACGGCGGGGCCCTGTTCAGCGGTGCCTCTCACGGCGGGGCCCTGTTCAGCGGTGCTTGTCTCGGCGGGGCCCTGTTCAGCGGTGCTTCTCACGGCGGGGCCCTGTTCAGCGGTGCCTCTCACCGCGGGGCCCTGTTCAGCGGTGCTTGTCTCGGCGGGGCCCTGTTCAGCGGTGCTCGTCACGGCATGGCCCTGTTCAGCGGTGCCTCTCACGGCGGGGCCCTGTTCAGCGGTGCCTCTCACGGCGGGGCCCTGTTCAGCGGTGCCTCTCACGGCGGGGCCCTGTTCGGCGGTGCTTGTCTCGGCGGGGCCCTGTTCAGCGGTGCTTGTCACGGCGGGGCCCTGTTCAGCGGTGACTCTCACCGCGGGGCCCTGTTCAGCAGTGCTTGTCTCGGCGGGGCCCTGTTCAGCGGTGCTCGTCACGGCGGGGCATTGTTCAGCGGTGCCTCTCACGGCGGGGCCCTGTTCAGCGGTGCCTCTCACGGCGGGGCCCTGTTCGGCGGTGCTTGTCTCGGCGGGGCCCTGTTCAGCGGTGCTTGTCACGGCGGGGCCCTGTTCAGCGGTGCCT
The DNA here is from genome assembly GCF_031143425.1 of Pleurodeles waltl. Taxonomy (NCBI): domain Eukaryota; kingdom Metazoa; phylum Chordata; class Amphibia; order Caudata; family Salamandridae; genus Pleurodeles; species Pleurodeles waltl. Next base: position 848,663,473 of record NC_090436.1, read on the forward strand.
CTCACCGCGGGCCCTCTTCAGCAGTGCTTGTCTCGGCAGGGCCCTGTTCAGCGGTGCTCGTCACGGCGGGGCCCTGTTCAGCGGTGCCTATCACGGCGGGGCCCTGTTCAGCGGTGCCTCTCACGGCGGGGCCCTGTTCAGCGGTGCTTGTCTCGGCGGGCCCTGTTCAGCGTTGCTTGTCTCGGCGGGGCCCTGTTCAGCGGTGCTTGTCTCGGCGGGGCCCTGTTCAGCGGTGCTTGTCACGGCAGGGCCCTGTTCAGCGGTGCCTCTCACGGCGGGGCCCTGTTCAGCGGTGCCTCTCACGGCGGGGCCCTGTTCAGCGGTGCTTGTCTCGGCGGGGCCCTGTGCAGCGGTGCTTGTCTCGGCGGGGCCCTGTTCAGCGGTGCTTGTCTCGGCGGGGCCCTGTTCAGCGGTGCTTGTCTCGGCAGGGCCCTGTTCAGCGGTGCTCGTCACGGCGGGGCCCTGTTCAGCGGTGCCTCTCGTGGCGGGGCCCTGTTCAGCGGTGCCTCTCACGGCGGGGCCCTGTTCAGCGGTGCTTGTCTCGGCGGGGCCCTGTTCAGCGGTGCCTCTCACGGTGGGGCCCTGTTCAGCGGTGCTTGTCTCGGCGGAGCCCTGTTCAGCGGTGCTTGTCTCAGCGGGGCCCTGTTCAGGGGGGCTCGTCACGGCGGGGCCCTGTTCAGCGAAGCCTCTCACGGCGGGGCCCTGTTCAGCGATGCTTGTCTCGGCGGGGCCCTGTTCAGCGGTGCTTGTCTCGGCGGGGCCCTGTTCAGCGGTGCTTGTCTCGGCGGGGCCCTGTTCAGCGGTGCCTCTCACTGCGGGGCCCTGTTCAGCGGTGCTTGTCTCGGCGGGGCCCTGTTCAGCGGTGCTTGTCACGGCGGGGCCCTGTTCAGCGGTGCCTCTCACCACAGGGCCCTGTTCAGCATTGCTTGTCTCGGCGGGGCCCTGTTCAGCGGGGCTCGTCACGGCAGGGCCCTGTTCTGCGGTGCCTCTCACGGCGGGGCCCTGTTCAGCGGTGCTTGTCTCGGCGGGGCCCTGTTCAGCGGTGCTTGTCTCGGCGGGGCCCTGTTCAGCGGTGCCTCTCACTGCGGGGCCCTGTTCAGCGGTGCTCCTCACGGCGGGGCCCTGTTCAGCGGTGCATGTCTTGTGTTCCTAGGGAACCAGATCTGGCCAATAATTCCCCCTCAGTCGCCATCCGACCTTTCGCTTGCGGGGCCCTCCTGTGCTGGAGTCCTGGGCCCGTGGGTGTCCTCCGTCACACCCCAAATGGGGCTGGTGGGGCCCTCCTGGGCAGCTCGCCTGCTGCCGGACTTGTCCGCCCTGCTGCCCTTGCCCTCCTTGGCAGAAACTCTGGGGCCCTTGCCTCCCTTTGTGGATGGGCCAGGTGACGGTGCAAGGGTGGTGTCCTTGGGGGCAGCCGTCTCAGGCCTGTTGCGCCGGCCCTTCCCTTTTTTGTTTTTTTTGCCAGGGGGTGGGCTGGCTGTCCCCTTGCTGCTGGCCGATGTCCCTGCCCTAGGAGCTGGTGGACTCCAATAGCCCTGAACGATGGTCCTAGTAGGTGCAGGGCTTGTGGTGGCTGAGGTGCTGATTGGAGTCTTATGAGATAGAGGGGGTGGGTCAGTTGTTGGAAAGAGATCAAGGATGGAAAGGAAAATCAATTTAGAAAGACAGGGACGGGTAGTTGTAGTGGGTATGGGAGTGGAGGAAGAAGATGTGGTTGTAGGAGAGTGAAGTCTGGTGTCTTTGGGTGCAGGTGCTTGTGCTGGAGGCTGTCGTGAGGTGGATGGCTGTTGGGTGGGTGGCTGCCTGCGTTTGTGTGGTTTGGAAGAGGGGGTGACAGACACACTGGGAGAGGACACAGGGGACGTGTAAACGGCAGTGGGGGTGGTGACTGCACGTGTGCGGACTGTTCTGGTGGGTGTGGTGGTGATGGACGTACTGGCTGATGGTGGTTTGCATGCAGGTGTGAGTGGAGACGTCACAGGGAGGGAGGAGGGAGACGAGGAGGAGGGGGACACAGAGGAGGCAGTGGCTGTTGGCATGTCTGCATGTGGATGTTGCATGTGTGAATGCTTGTGTGATCTGTGGTGCTTATGTCTGGATGAGCTGCCCTTGGGTGTTTGATGTGTGTGCAGGCTGGTCTGTAGGTGTGTCTGGGATAGGCAGAGGAACAGGGGAGTGGGACTGGGTTGAGGAAGTTGGAGGGGGAGGCTAGACACAGGGACACTGGCTGCCATCAGTGCTGAGGCCAGAGCGTTGAACGATCTCTGATGGGCAGCCTGACCCGAATGAATGCCCTCCAGGTATGCATTGCTCCGATGCACCTCCCTTTCTACCCCCTGGATGGCATTCAAAAGGGTAGACTGCCCAACAATGAGCGTCTGGAGGAGGTCAATGATCTCCGCACTGAGGGCAGCAGGGGTAACTGGGGCAGGACCTGAGGTGCCAGGGGCGAAGGAGATGCCCGGCTTCCTGGCCGAGCGGGCACGGGGCGAAAGCTGAGGGGCTGCTGGGAGGGCGGAGCTGGTGCGCTGGGTGGCGGCTGTACCTGTTGTTGCGGTGGGCACGGATGTTGCCGCCACCACAAGGGAGCTCCCTTCCGAGGACGTGTCGGTGTCGCTGATGTCTCCACGGGTCCCCGTTGTGGAGCTCCACTCGCCCTCCGTCTCACTGGTGTACTCGGAGTCGGTTGCATGGCCCTCCGGGGCCATGTGAGATGCAGCTCCCTCGTGCGCCAATGCCACTTCTCCTGCGCCTGATGATGCTAATGCACACATGAACAGGAAAACCAAAAAATAAGGGGGGGGAGAAGAAATAAAGACATGTTGAGTGCATGCATTGGCGGCACCGTTGGCGGAGAGGACATACACAGAAGCCCCCTGCACTACGCCGCGCACTCGGGGTACACTACTAAATTATTGTGACTTGGCCTACAAGTCTATGGACGACAAATGCGCACATAGGTGAGCCCGGACCATGGATAGCTGTACTTAGCACCCTACAGAGGTGGGGGGTGGGGGCACAGGGCCATGCCAAACGGAGGGGCCTAGCCTACAGAAACCGCCCTGGCCTAGTGATAGCCACAGCCCTCCTCCCCCACCCAGACACCTCCACTGTGCGCTAATATAGCAGAATGTGCTGATACTCACCCCCTTGTGTCTGCTGTGATGTCCTCACGCGCCCATCCAAATCAGGGTAGGCCACCGCCAGGATCCGGGACATCAGGGGTGTCAATTGCCGTGTGGCACCCCTCCTAGGTTGGGAGGCCATCCCCAGCAGAACCTCGGCGGTCTTTCTGCTCCCGCGGCGGATGTCCTCCCACCTCTTGCGGCAGTGGGTGCCCCGTCTGTTGTGGACCCCCAGGGCCCGGATGTCCTTGGCGATGGCACGCCAAATGTCGATCTTCTGATGGGCGCTGACCTATGTGACATGTACAGGGTGGAAAAATAAATATCATCACTTTTCTGCTTGGTCGATGTGAGTGGCCCCCCCTCCCCAACCTTGCCATGTGGCACATGCTCTCATCTGTCGTGCGTTGCACTCCTCATTCGCTCCGCTCCCCACCATCTTACATCCACCCCACTCAACACAGGCATAGCCCATACTACGTGCTCCCTGTGTACTCACCTGTTGGTCTGGAGGACCGTAGAGTAGCGCATACTGGGGGAGGACCCCATCAACAAGTTTCTCCAATTCCTCAGAAGTGAAGGGAGGGGCCCTTTCCCCAGTCGCAGCAGCCATTGTATCTTCCAGACCGAGGTCACAGCAGCACTTGCAGTATAGGTCCTCTCCTGTGGATGATCAGGTCTCGAGTGATTAAGCAGTTCGAAAATGGCGGTCATGCCCGCGGCGGTGCGTACCGCGGCGGTGCGTACCGCGACTGCCGGCGCACATCGTCATTGGCTCCTGAGACCCATAGGGTTCAATGTTAACCAATGCTGCTTTGCGCCGCGGTCTTCGACCGCCTACCGCCACGGTGTGCCACGCCAGTGCATTGACCTCACATCCCATTGTCACACTTCACAGGTCAGGCAGCCGCCATTTCAAGGGCCCACATGGCTTAATTTCTACTGCGTCACACAGGCCTAGGCCTTGCATTGCCACTCATACAAGCCATTCAATGCATAGCGAATCGTGTACTGTGCAAGCTGTGGTTACGTACCTGTGGGTTGCTTGACTCTGTGCTCCATGTTGTCCTTCCTAGGCACCGTCCGCTGGGACTTGCGAGGAGATGGAGGAATCCTCCTGTGTACAGACCGCTGGTGGACCTGTCGACAATGGAAGAAAGACATGTCATACTGACATACAGACTGGACCGAGCCACTATACAGGAACTGTGTGCCCAGCTGGAGCCAGACCTGATGTCCCCCATTCGCCAACCCACAGGGATTCCCCCTCTGGTGCAGGTTCTGTCAGTACTCCATTTTTTGGCAAGTGGATCATTCCAAACAACAGTGGCCATATCATCTGGGATGTCTCAGCCTATGTTTTCTAAGGTTTTGTCCAGAGTGTTGTCTGCCCTGATGAAATACATGCGGAGCTACATTGTTTTCCCTGAGGTGGGCGATTTGGCTACAGTGAAGGGTGATTTCTATGCCCTTGGACATATCCCCAACATCATTGGTGTCATTGATGGGACCCATGTGGCTTTGGTTCCCCCCAGTGGAAGTGAGCAGGTGTACAGGAACAGAAAAAGTTATCATTCGATGAATGTCCAGGTGGTCTGTTTGGCTGACCAGTACATTTCCCATGTAAATGCCAAGTTCCCTGGGTCAGTGCATGACACGTACATCATGCGAAATAGCAGCATCCCTTATGTGATGGAACAGCTACAGAGACACCGTGTGTGGCTAATAGGTGACTCTGGTTACCCCAACCTGTCGTTGCTACTTACCCCAGTGAGGAATCCCAGGACAAGGGCAGAGGAACGCTACAATGAGGCCCATGGGCAAACTAGGAGGATTATAGAAAGAACCTTCGGCCTCCTGAAGGCGAGGTTTAGGCGCCTGCATATGACAGGTGGATCCCTAATGTACTCACCAAAGAAGGTGTGCCATATCATCGTGGCCTGCTGTATGCTTCACAACCTTTCTTTGCGACGCCAGGTGCCTTTCCTGCAGGAGGATGGTCCAGATGGTGGTGTTGTAGCAGCTGTGGAGCCTGTGGAGAGTGAAGAGGAGGAAGACGACGGGGACGACACAGACAACAGGGACACAGCGATACAACAGTATTTTCAGTAGCACACAGGTACGATTCAACCACGCCATTTTACATTTACTTAAAGTCTCCTGCCTCTCTACTGTCTGAGTTTCCCCCCAGTTCCTGTTAACTGAGTTGTGACTTTCCCTTCCGTTTTCAGAGCTGTGGGCCCCACTGCGTGACATCTGCTTTGTTTGCCCATGGACTACAGCTGTGTGACAGTGGTATGTTGTCATCACAATGTAACTGAACATTTTTGCACCGTTATGTCTAATACATTTGTTCAAAATACAAGCAGACTCCAGATTTTTTAAGTGCAATAAGTGATTTAATTAAAGTGCTACATTTAGGAACATGATTGTAAAACGGTGATGGGTGATGGTGGAGTAATGTCCATGGCAGAGTCCAGTTCTCAGTCTCACAGGTGCATTGTCCATATGCCTGTGGAAGGATGGAGCAGGGGCAGTTCAAGTTTGGACAGGGTGACAATGTGGGACAGTGGGATGACATCAGGGGGTATCGTTTGCTGGCGGGGGTCTTGGCATCCTACTCTGTCTTCTTGTGAGATCTCAGGTACCGCTTGCGGGGTGGTTCTTCTTCTGCAGGTTCTGGTGGCCTGTCATTGTGTGGGGGCCTCCTGTCCATTAGCGCCGGCGGAGGTGGTAGGCTGTTCCTGGTCCAGGCTAGTGACAGGGGCCCTTTGTGGTGCCACATGGTCCCGCAATGTGGTGACTATCTGGTTAAGGGCCACGACGATGGTCCCCATTGCGGAACTAATGTTCCTCAGTTCCTCTCTGAACCCCATGAACTGTTCCTCCTGCAGTACCTGGATCTCCTGGAACCTGGCCAGTACCGTAGCCATCGTCTCCTGGGAGTGGTGGTATGCAAACAATGATGGAGGAGAGGGCCTCTTGGAGAGTCGGTTCCCTGGGCCTGTCCCCCCCTGTCGCACAGCAGCCCTCCCAGTTCCCCTGTTTCCCTGGGCCTCTGTCCCCTGGACGGTGTGCCCACTACCACTGCCCCCAGGTCCTTGTTGTTGTTGGGGTGATGGGTCAACCTGGGTGCCCTGTAGTGGTGGACACACCGCTGATTGACGTGTCCTGGAGACAGAGGCATGGGCCCGCTGGGTGGGAGCTGTGCTGGTGTTCCCAGAGGGGGTTAGGTCAGGTGTAGCCTGTGGCTGTCTGTGGGGAACCGACTTTCCCGAGGTCCCCGAGGGGCCGGGCTGGTCATCTAGGTCCAGGGAGACAGAGCTGCTGTCGTCACTGGGGGCCTCTTCTGGGGGTGGGATGGACATCTCTGGACCCTCCTGGGCGGTGTGGGGGTGTTCGGGTCCTGCCGGTGTATAAGAGTATGGTTATTGCTTCTGTGTGTGGCATTTCGTGTAATGGGTGGGTGGCCGTGTACCCCAGTGCTGGCATTCCCTTGTGGGGGCTTTTGTGACGGTGGCTTGTGGGGGTGATGGGTGTGTGCAGTGGGCATGCTTTGGGGATGGGTGTCCATGCTTTGGGGAGGCATGCAGGGCTAGGTATTGGGATGGGTGGGATGTGATGGTGAGGCATTTGCAAGGAGTTGGTGTGATGGGTGTGGGGGTGAGGGTGGGGGTATGATTTGGCATGCAGGTGGGGTGGGGGAATGAAGTAGTGGAGATTTGCCTTACCAGAGTCCATTCTTCTGCGAGGCCCTCAGGAAGCAGGATATGCAAGACTTCCTCCTCCCATGCTGTGAATTCTGGGGGAGTAGGTGGGGGTCCGCCGCCAGTCCGCTGTACTGCGATGTTGTGCCTTGATACCATGGAACGCACCTTCCCCCGTAGGTCGTTCCACCCCTTCCTGATGTCGTCCCGATTGCGTGGATGCTGTCCCACAGCGTTGACCCTGTCCACTATTCTGCTCCATAGCTCCATCTTCCTGGCAATGGTGGTGTGCTGCACCTGTGCCCCGAAGAGCTGGGGCTCTACACGAACTATTTCCTCCACCATGACCCTGAGTTCTGCGTCAGAGAACCTGGGGTGTCTTTGGGGTGCCATGGGGTGGTGTGGATGAGGTGAGGGGTGGTGTATGTGTTGTAGAGTGTGGTGAGTGTGGTGGTGTATGGTGTTTTGTGCGTGGAAATTGTGTGGGTGATGTGATTTGCCTCTGTGTGATGGTCTACTCTATGCTGTGCTGTCTCTCTCTGTCCTTCAGTCGCAATTGTGGTCGTAAGGGTTTGTGGGTGATGTGGGTGTGTGTTTTATATTTAATTGGGTGTGTGTCTCAGGTGTGTATAATTTGATTTGTCCAATGTGGTAGTGTTTTGTAAAGGAGTGTGTATTTTGAGCGCAGCGGTGTGTACCGCCAATGGAATACCGCGGATGAAAGACCGCTGCGGGGATTTGTGGGTCGGAATGGTTTGGGCGTATTTCTGTTGGCGTGACGGTGGAGGTTTGGTCATCGCCAGTTTCCCGCTGACCTTTGGTGTGGCGGACTTTTGTTGGTGTCGGGTTTTTGCCGGTTTGCCAGTTGCGGGTCAGAATGACCGTGGTGGTTTACCGCGACTGCGGCGGTGTTATGGCGTCGGCCAGTACCTCCCTGGTGCGGGTCACGACCAGTGGCCGACACCAGGGAGGGGGTTAATAAATCCTTATATTATAATTATTATTATATTATCCTTATATTATTATTTGTTATCCCCGGGAGACACGGAAGCTCTTCCGTGTCTCCCCCTGCCCCCCACTCTCCCCTTTGTGACATCAGCGCGCCGCTGTGCTGCGATCGGGGGCCAGGAAACAGTTTCAGGAAGGCCTCGTGAGAAAGGGGAGAGTGTCCCCTTTCTTACGAGGCCTTCCCCTTTCTTACAAGGCCTTCTGAAAGGTGCGATCGGCTTTGACAAAAGTGATATATATAGATATATATATATATATATACAGATCTATCTATGGTATCTGAGGGATAGGACAATGGCGCAGACTCTGGAAGTGATTTTTCAGTCGGAGGAGACCCATTCGATAACTCCTCTTCCAGTGCATTATGAGGGAGGTGATGAGGACAGTCCTGCTGTCCCTTCGCAAGCAGTCTGTGCAACTGGGTAATAGTGGGTTAGCCCAACCCAGAGAGCAGGTGAATGTGGCGGCAAGCAGAGAGAGAGAGAGTGCTCTCTTGGGAGCTCCCCAATTTAGTTCAGCCCCAAATTCCACCCTCCAAATCGTGTTGTGGAGACATCAAAATTATCTATTGCAGAACAAACTGGTTTTGTAAGGCAGGCACCTGTGTTTTTGGTCCTAGGTTCGGCGGCCATATAGAGAAACACACTAAACCCAAACATTTCTGGAAACTAGACATTTGGGGGAGTCCACAGAGGTGTGACTTGTGTGGATTCCCCAAAGTTTTCTTACCCAGAATACCCTGCAAAGCTGAAATGTTGAATAAAAACTCTATTTTTCTCACATTTCTGTCACACAAACTACAGGAATATGCTGGGATCCAGAACATTGACCTGTCCTGATAAAAACACTACCCCACTTGAGTGCCTACACCTACTGCCTGCGTCAGGAATGGATCACCCCAGGGTCAACAGCTGCGTCATGTACGGACCAACATTGACCGTTGTGTGATCTATTCCTGTCGCGGGCACCAGGCCTACCCACACAAGTGAGGTACCATTTTTATTGGGAGACTCGGGGGAACGCTGGGTGAAAGGACATTTGTGGCTCCTCTCAGATTCCAGAACTTTCTATCACCGAAATGAGAGGAAAAAGTGTTTTTTTGTCCATATTTTTATGTTTGCAAAGGATTCTGGGTAACAGAACCTGGTCAGAGCCACACAAGTCACCCCATCTTGGATTCCCCTGGGTTTCTAGTTTTCAAAAATACACTGGTTTGCTAGGTTTCCACAGGTGCCGGCTGAGCTAGAGGCCCAAATCCACAGGTAGGCACTGTTTTCTATGAAAAAATGTGATGTGTCCACATTGTGTTTTGGGACATTTCCTAGTCACCGCATCTTGGATTCCCCTAGGTCTCTAGTTTTCAAAAATGCACAGGTTTGGTAGGTTTCTCTAGGTGCCGGCTGAGCTAGAGGCCAAAATCTACAGGTAGGCACTTTGCAATAAACAGCTCTGTTTTCTGTAAAAAAATGGGATGTGTCCACGTTGTGTTTTGGGGCATTTCCTGTTGCGGGCGCTAGGCCTACCCACACAAGTGAGGTATCATTTTTATCGGGAGACTTGGGGGAACGCTGGGTGGAAGGAAATTTGTGGCTCTTCACAGATTCCAGAACTTTCTGTCACCGAAATGTGAGGAAAACTTGTTTTTTTAGCCACATTTTGAGGTTTGCAAAGGATTCTGGGTAACAGAACCTGGTCAGAGCCCCACAAGTCACCCCATCTTGGATTCCCCTTGGTCTCTAGTTTTCAAAAATGCACAGGTTTGGTAGGTTTCCCTAGGTGCCGGCTGAGCTAGAGGCCAAAATCTACAGGTAGGCACTTTGCAAAAAACAGCTCTGTTTTCTGTCAAAAAATGTGATGTGTCCACGTTGTGTTTTGGGGCATTTCCTGTCGCGGGCGCTAGGCCCACCCACACAAGTGAGGTATCATTTTTATCGGGAGACTTGGGGGAACGCTGGGTGGAAGGAAATTTGTGGCTCCTCTCAGATTCCAGAACTTTCTGTCACCGAAATGTGAGGAAAACGTGTTTTTTTAGCCACATTGTGAGGTTTGCAAAGGATTCTGGGTAACAGAACCTGGTCAGAGCCCCACAAGTCACCCCTTCTTGGATTCCCCTAGGTCCCCAGTTTTCAAAAATGCACAGGTCTGGTAGGTTTCCCTAGGTGCCGGCTGAGCTAGAGTCCAAAATCTATAGGTAGGCACTTTGCAAAAAACAGCTCTGTTTTCTGTCAAAAAATGGGATGTGTCCACGTTGTGTTTTGGGGCATTTCTTGTCGTGGGCGCTAGGCCTACCCACACAAGTGAGGTATCATTCTTATCGGGAGACTTGGAGGAACATAGAATAGCAAAACAAGTGTTATTGCCCCTTATCTTTCTCTACATTTTTTCCTTCCAAATATAAGAGAGGGTGTAAAAAAGACGTCTATTTGAGAAATGCCCTGCAATTTACATGCTAGTATGGGCACCCCGGAATTCAGAGATGTGCAAATAACCACTCCTCCTCAAAACCTTATCTTGAGCCCATTTTGGAAATGCAAAGGTTTTCTTGATACCTATTTTTCACTCTTCATATTTCAGCAAATGAATTGCTGTATACCCAGTATAGAATGAAAACCAACTGCAGGGTGCAGCTCATTTATTGGCTCTGGGTACCTAGGGTTCTTGATGAACCTACCAGCCCTTTATATCCCCACAACCATAAGAGTCCAGCAGACATAACGGTATATTACTTAAAAAAATCTGACATTGCAGGAAAAAGTTACAGAGTAAAACATAAAGAAAAATGGCTGTTGTTTTCAGCTAAATTTCAATATTTTTTTATTTCAGCTGTTATTCTCTGTAGGAAAGCCTTGTAGGATCTACACAAATGACCCCTTGCTGAATTCCGAATTTTGTCTAGTTTTCAGAAATGTTTAGCTGTCCGGGATCCAGCATTGGTTTCACACCCATTCCTATCACTAACTGGAAGGAGGCTGAAAGCACCAAAAATAGTAAAAATGGGGTATGCCCCATTAAAATGCCAAATTTGTGTTGAAAAATGTGGTTTTCTGATTCAAGTCTGCCCGTTCCTGAAAGGTGGGAGATGGTGATTTTAGCACCAGAAACCCTTTGTTGATGCCATTTTCAGGGAAAAAACCACAAGCCTTCTTCGGCAGCCCTTTTTTCCCATTTTTTTTGGAAAAAACAAAATTTTCACTGTATTTTGGCTAATTTCTTGGTCTCCTCCAGGGGAATACACAAACTCTGGGTACCATTAGAATCCCTAGGATGTTGGAAAAAAAGGACGCAAATTTGGTGTGGATAGCTTATGTGGACAAAAAGTTATGAAGGCCTAAGCGCGAACCACCCCAAATAGCCAAAAAAGTTGTCAGCACTGGGGGGGGAAACGGCCCAGCAGCTAAGGGGTTAAGCAGCTGTGTTCTTCTCAAGGGCCCATCAAGCTCAGGGTAGGCCACTGCCAGAATGCTGGCCATTAGGGGGGTCAGGCTCTGATGTGCACCCCACCCACATTGGAGGGCTGCCTCATCTGTACCTCTGCGATCTTCTGGGCCCAGCGTCTCATGACCTCTCACCTCTTCTGTCAGTGGGCGCATTGCTGTCTATGGACCCCCAGGGTCCATATCTTCTGGGCGATGGCTCTTCAAATCCCTTTCTTCTGATTGCCGTTGATCTGAATGGATGCAAGAGACAAATCAAAAGGTTGCAAAGCCATTTTTGGGCCAATTGCTTGTATCACACACATTTCAGAAACATCAAGCACTAAAATGTTGTAATTGTCAAAACACCACAAGTGTAAAGCACACTTGCTGATAAGGAGAGGGACATGCACACTTTTGAAGTCATTTGCAGACTAACCCACTACCCTGCTCATGGCCTACACTGACTAAGCAAACCTACTCACATAATGTAGCCCATGCTCAGTAAACATGTTCTGTAATGTGAGCCACTATGAAACACAGCACACCATTGTGGCCTTATGAAAGGTAAAGTCCTTGGCCCTGACTGGACAGACACGTGTACATCCAGCCACATTGACTCAATGCACACAGTACCTACAGGCAACTACCATGGTACAGACTTCACCCTAAGACTTAAATGACAATGAAAGGACTGCCATGGGTGGCACAGAAAGTATTTTCCCTGTGCTTGTGTGGACATGTGGGCTACGAATGTAAACTCATACCACTTCAGCGGGGGATGAATGGTATGTACTTGTAGAACAGAACACACCCTTTACCATATGTGGCAATACTACGGAGATGGTATTCAACATACCAAGGTATGTTTTGTCTGATTGGTTGCATCTAACCAAGCTTATGAGTCACATGTCATGCCCTCCCCAGAATCAATCAACTATCTTCACTCTTGGTTTGCACTTGTGCAATACGCCTGTACTGTATAAATATGACTTATGAAAAGGTGACAACAGAGCTGTGGGACCTGTCATAAGTCAATGATACACATTGACAATGAGGCAAAATGAACATATGTACTAGGCCAGGGAATTACCCCAGTACCCATTTCTAATGTAATTAATGGACAAAGGCCTTCAGTCCACATCTTGCCACTGGAGACTTATTCTGTCCACATACCAGGATCTGCAGGTCTACAGGGAGTGGGCCAGAGTAAATCTACCCCAGCTTGGCCTATGACCCATACCTGAAGATATATTTGACAGGCCCTGGTCTCTGCTGCCTGAGCATACAGAACCTACATTACACTCACATTTCCATGACTTCCATGCATAACTGTACATCATATGCCCATCCTCTATGTGGGTTGTGCCTTGTGTGGCACTCTGAAGGGCACAGTGAGTTTTATATGTTTAACCTACAACAGTTTGGCAAGGCCAGATATGGGCTGAGTGTTCTGTGGCATTATAAACAGTGCTTACAAGATTCTCAAATTATTCAAACAGTATACATACACAGCTCATGATGTGATGTGTATACATGTTATTTGACATTTACAATTATCATATCCAAGGATGTGTCATTGTATGGCTGTAATGTCTCCTTGCCTAGATATATCAGTGCAACACAAGGAAGATCTATGCTTTATCACACATCACACAACACAATGTTAATGTGAAATACAAAAATTACTTATTTCACTACCTGCTCTATGTACATCCCATGTATGGCACACAAACTGTGACAACATGCATCAAAATGTCTAACTGGCACACAGAGACACATTCTAACCTGTGAGGAAGGAAAGGGTGGTGTTGAACAGAGTCAAATATGCTTATGAGCTTCTTAACTGCTCCTCTGGTGAGCCATAGAGCTGACCATACAGGGAAAGGTTCTCCTCAAGGAGCCTCTCCATCTCCACAAGAGAGAAGGCAGGAGCCCTTTCACTTGCTTGGCCAGGCATGATTGCTCCCAGAAGCGACACACAGCACCTGAAGTGGTGGAGGTAATGATGGCAGCAGTATCAGGACTTAAAAGAGTGAATTTGCAAAATGTGGTGTATATGTACGCCACATACGAGGTGTTCACCTCCAGTGGGCACAGCCACTGGTCAATGATCATCACAGGCAACAATGTTAGTCTATGGCTGTGTCTGCCGTGGTTGAAACCGCCCACCGTGCGGTCAACTTCTGCCACCATTGAAGTAGGTCAGCGATTTGCCATTTTGTTTTTTTTAAATACAGAACTGGGCCCTGATAAAGGCGTCAAAACACCAAGATATGTGTTGGATCATCACAAACATTCTAAAGCAGACTTGTTGTGTAGGTTCAACTATACAATCACCAGTGTAGTGTGTTGTTGGGCACAGATGGCATATTACAGCAGTGCATTGTCCACCAGTGCTGTCGGTATTTTTTGCGGTCGGAACAGACTGTTAAATTTCAAGGCTCAGTTGAGGAGCAGATAGTTGGGTGCTGCCCATATCCATGTTGTGGACACATATGTGGACAACCAATAGTGTAACATTTGACCCTTGTATAGTTGACAGCTGTGATGTGTAATGGGTGAAATGTATTTCCAGTCAGAAAGGCTTTATCACATGATTCTGTTACTATACATTATGTATGTTGTTGTGGACACAGTGACTAATGCTCCAATTCATGTAATTTTACAAATATGTACCTGGGAGACTGAGGAGGCATCAAACCTCCAGTGTACCGCCCATTGCCAGACCTTCAAACAATGGGAGAAGGTCACATCATCTAACAGCACCATCTGAATAGGAAAACAATTGTGGATTTATGTCATCAGTTGGAGACGATCTGATGCTTGAAAACACAAATCCAACATACATACCACCCATTGTTCAACTCATGGCAGTATTACCCTTCCTGGCCTCAGTGTCCTTCCAATATATAGTGGCCATATTTGGTGGTGTGTCCCAACCTATGTTCAGTGGTGTGTTAAGAGATATCCTATCAGCAATGATGAAACACATTGACCACTAGATCAGGTTCCCCAGATCTGAGGATTTAGCCAATGTGAAGTCTGACTTCTATGGTTTTGCTCCCTTCCCTCATGTGATGGGAGCCATTGAAGGCACACATGTTGTCTTGGTGCCACCGCCAGCCAGTGAACAAGTCTATTGCAACAGGAAGCAATTCCATTCCATCAATGTGCAAGTTGTCTGCTTGCCATATCTCTGCATCTCAAACGTATATGACCGGTTCCAAGGTGGAGCCCATGATTCCTTTGTAAGGTGGAACAGCACCACAGCCCAGCTGATGTCACAACTGCAATCACAGAGGACCTGGCTCGTTGGTAAGTCACATCCTTCCTGATTTTGTGTGTACAATGTCAGGTGCTACAATCATGAAGTGAGTGACTCATTGTTACACTTATGTCTCATTCCTAAACAGCAGACTCAGCATATCCAAACCATCATTGGCTATTGACACCATTGAGGAATCCAATTATGGGAGGAGAAGTCTGCTTCAATGAGGTCCATGGAAGAACACGATAGGCAGTGGAGCAGGCTTTTCGGCTCCTAAAGGCCAGATTTTACTGTCTAGACAGGACTGGGGGAGCCCTCTTCTGCTCACCCAGGAAAGTGTGTCAGATCACTGTGGCACTCTGCTTGCTCCACAACATCACCCTGTGGATGGGTTATCCCTTACATTGCAGAGTAGGGGGATTTTGCAGTGCCACCAGAAGAGAATCCTGAAATGCCCAATGAAGATGACAGTGGTGAAGAGGAAGGAGCTGACTTGTGACAATCTCATTGACAGCTAATTCTCCTGAGTGTAATTATGTCATAAGATGTTATGACTTTAACTGTACAACGAACTGTAGTTGTGATAATGTGTAGAGTTAATTATTAGAAATAGTCAGGGAGCTGATCCTAGGCAAAATCAGCCAAAGTGTGTTTGATGATGTGGTTTGTGACACATCCACCTCTTGATGATATTGCTTTGTTTGTGTCAGATTTATTATATTTATAATGTACTTTATTATCCAAATGCTTGCTATGTGACCTGTATTATATGTGTGATTTCATGACTATACTCCTTGGTTTGTTCTTTGTTCAGGTACCCTTGCCATGATATCTTCATTTGGGCATTTCAGAGTTGTGACATTGGCAGGTATATGATGCTATTTGGAAATACAAGGTGGACATGGACTATTACAGGGAATGTAGGTTACACACTTTATATGTACAAGACATGTGCCAAGACAGCTTACACAGTGATATGATGGAAGTTTGGAAGACTCCATTGGACTTGTTCCTTGTCATGTGGTGGCCCTGATGCATCATGTGTATCATTTTGCGCTCAGAAAATATGTAGTCCTAGGCCATAATCATGGCTTACCTTCACATTGGCTAAACACTCTTTTTGTATGAACTGTATGTTGCTGTTGATATGTTTCACCATTGTAGGCCAAAGTTCCAGTGATACATCACTGACATTTGTTTCTGCCATACCCACCAGCGCCCAAACACTGGACTGTAATGACCCTGTATTTACAAACTGTTGTACTGTCATCTGTCTAAGTCTTACATTATATGATGTTGGATTACTTTTGTGTTGTAGGTGATATGGCTCCAGATGATGACATCAACCATTTTAATGTTTGCCTATTCTACAGTGCAATATCTGATAAATCCATTATTTCCATTGTGTAGAGGTCTGTACCTATACATTTAAAAATATCCCTATTATGATTCAATCATGTATGATTTGCTATGTTTCAGAAATATTGACTGCCTACGCACTGAACAAATCTCTCATTTGACACGACACTTGTATATAGGTGCTTGTTTGGGATGGTTGTTATCCTGAGCTAGATACCATGTTCTTGCAACATCTCCCTGCTTGCACAGGTACCGAAGATCTTCATTGTATCGTTCACATGGTCTGGCATATCTACATGGCTAAATGTTAATTTTAAGATAGACGACAATGAGTTTGTGACAGGTGAATTTATTGCAATGCTACTACATGAAAAGAAATTGTGACAGAAATAAAAATGTGAAGTAAAGGGGTCAGTAATAGTGAATGAAATCATTGGAGTAGATGCCACACCTTCGGAAGTCCAAAGTCCAGAGTACTCCTCCCATCAGAAATAGAATGTGGTTCAGGATCAGTTCACAGAGTATATGTGAGGCACACAAAGGAGGATATTAAGGAAGAGGTTCATTGTTGGCAGTGGTGGGTGTCTTGCCATATGCACCTCTTGGATTCTTGCATAGACGTCCCCGCTTGCGAGGGAGGGGTATGAGCTGCAACAGAGGCAGGGGTGTCTGTGGGTGGTTGTGCCTCTGGCAAGGCCTCCCTTCCAGTGGCTGCCACAGATGTACTTGGACCTGATGTGGTTGCCCCAAAGGAAGGGGAAGATCAGATTGAAAAAACTCTGCTCAGGGTTGTATGGATGTCCCTCAGCACCCCTGTTGGAATTGTGGGCTTCTATTTCTTCGCACATGTCCCTATGCATGTTCCTCTGCAGCTGCTTCATTTCCCAAAGTTCAGTAAATAGCTGGTCCATCATGACCTGGGACTCATGATAGACCCCCAAGACTTGGCTGGTGGTATCTTAGTCTTGTGTGGCCCCAGTGGCCTCATTCTGCTGACCAACAGCAACCTTCCTACAGACCCTATCCCTTTGAGTAAGTGCACTTGGCACAGTGTGTCCTCTCTAGACTATTGGACTCAAGTAGCTCAGCAGATGTGCTGAGCATTTACAGTTTGGATGTGGGAATGAAAATGACATCTTTCCAACAGTGATGCCAACACAGTGAAGAGGCAACATGTGCATTTGACCATTTGGAGGCCTAGTTCAGTGTGACACAGGCAAACACCCAACTTTGTTGTATCCGTATCTGCAGTCATCATGTGTGCAGGGGTGCTATCACCAATCTGCTAATCCAGCTTATTGCTTTAGGAATACTTGATGTACAAACTTGGTAAGGTGTCATTCCTATCCTCACTAGTTTCATTTTGGGATACAATGTCAAAATAAAGCTAGTTAGACAGACCTGTCTCTAAGTTGAGCATGATCTATAATTTGCTCATTCCCAGGTGAGTAAACTTCATTTGAGAGTACACAAACGTCTTTGGGAAAGTGAACACTGGGCTGGTGTTTGGTGTTATAGGAACAGGGGCCTCCTGGGCTTTTTAGTCAATTCACTCCCTCTACATCTCAACACTTGACAAATGGTATCCTCCAAGGTGAGGAAAATTCATATGTGTGTTCACTAACCGATGTATTTGGGAAAGTGAGCACTGGGCTGCTGGTTGAAGTTAGAGAAACAGGTCCTAATGGGCTTTGCAGTCAGATCACTTCCTCTACTTCCAAAGACTTGACAAATATTGGCTATTATATCAGTTGCCAGACTGCAATTAGGTTGGAGCATATATTTAGATGTTGAGACATACCATGAGTCCTGGAATGAATGTTTGTTATTAAAACACTTCCACCTCTTCCATGTATTCTAACTTATGGCATGTGATGGGCCTTGGTGGCTGTGTTGTTACATCCAACAATACAAATTAACTGTCTTACATCTCAGATACTTGGGGTTTAGAATGAATGACACACTGGCAAATGGTGAAATGAGAGCATGTGTGACATTGTAGTTAAGCAACAGTTTTGTGTTGTAACTTACCAGACTCCACTCCCCCAGGTAATTCTGTCAAGCCCTCAGGATGCAGGGTGGCCAACACTGTCTCCTCCCAGGAAAAATGTTGTAAGGGGCACTGGGAGAACCACCACTAGTCTTGTTAGCTTCCATCTGTTGCCTGGAGGCCAGGAAATGCACTTTGCCCCTCAAGTCATTCCACCTCTTCCTAATGCCCTCTTTGAGTAAGGTGGTGCCTACATCATTCACTCTTTCAAAGATCCTTTGCCACAGTTCCATTTACCTACTGAGAAGAGTGTGCTGGACTTGTGATTCAAACAATTGTGGCTTTACTCTTATGATTTCATCCACCATGACTCTCAACTCATCCTCTGAAAAATGTGGATTTTTGGTGCGTGACATGACTCATAATAAAGTGGGTGACAGTGACAAAGTGAACAAGACAAGTGAAATGTTGGGCAAAAAAATGAAAAAATAGTAGTAGTGTGTGTAAGTTGAAAAATGCGATGGGCAAAAAGTGGTGCCTTATGGGATAAAAAGTACAAAAAAAAGTGCGGTCTCTGTCTTGTTGTGCTGCAGTGGAGATACAAGGATCATGGTCTGTGAAAGGGTGTGTTATATATTGTTATTTTCAGGTGAATCCACTGGGCCCATAATTGTCATCTGTGTTGTTTTTTAATTCTTCCAAAGTGCACTTGTCTGTTACTTTGCTGAACGCAGACTACAGTGAACAATCACCATTGGCTAACTGCTGTAAAGGGACCACCATGTCGACTGTGTGTTGTTATGGGCTCCTAGGTTGGCAGGAGCGCTGACGGCGGCAGAGTATGACCACCACATTAGCAGACTGCTGTGCCACTGACAGTCTGCATTTTGGCTTGCTGGGCAGAGGGTCTGTCTGTGTATATTGTAATAGGCAAGTCTGGGGACCACCAGACACAGCAGCCTTTTTGGGACCACTGTCTTGGCGGTCTAGCAGTCTGGCTGTCCGAACACTGAACTCGTAATCAGGCCCTTGGTTTTTACAAACTGCAATCTGCCCACAAAGAGGATGTGATGAATGATTCTAGCCCCATAGCTGAGTTAATGAACGTAGTCAGATTTGTGGCTGTGTGAGAGGAAGTTTGTGAATCAGAGGCAGATGTGTGACTTGAAAGAAGAACCTTACATTTTTCTGAGAAGAAATAAATGATTTCCTTTTTGAGGACAGTTTTGGAGGAATTCAGCAGTAAGGAGTGGAGTGTCATCAAAAGCCTTTGAGAGAAAGCATGACATTTATATTTAGAGGAATGGTGTGAGGCACTGAATGGCGACATACATCTGAATAGCATCACTGGGTGGATGACATGTGAGACAAAAGTGGTTAGCACACCACTAAGGGAAATAAAGTAGACAAGGTCCCAGTTCCGAGTATTGAGTATACTGAATGGTAGAGTGGACTAATTTGAGAATTAATTTCTCTGTTAACAGCAATAGCATGGTTAGAAAGAAAGTAGAAAGCCAATTATGTGGTACCTTTCATGCATAGGATGGTATTGGATTAAAGCACAGAGTGTTTAGCTGTATTAAATGTGACAGAGAGCAATGAGAAAGAGGAAGCAGGGGAGATGATTGTAGGATATAGGTAAGAAATTTGTTGTATGTGTGATTTCAATTAAAGTGGGATTTGTGATTGAAGTGGATTTAGAGAACATGATAGAGAAAGATTCTTGGTGAGACTGCTTCACAAGAGACGTTCTAAGGTGGTAGAGATGAAAGGTAAGAGACTGGTAGATAGTTGGGAGGATAGAAGAAATTGGCAGTTGGCTTCTTTAGTATGAGTCGATTAACAGCAGAGTTGAAAGAATCAGAATAAATAACTGAGCAAATTGAGAGGTTGAGGAGTAAGGTGATGCAAATCAGGATGCTTTAAGGTAGGTTTAGAGAATCTACACCTGTAGGAGAGAAAGGTGTCACCTAAGCTCATTCCTTTCTCCCAATCATTCTATTGTATAATCTAGTACCAAGAAGTTGCCATCAAAAAGTACTAAATGAGAGAACACATATCAAAATAAAGTCAAAAGTAATTGGATTACGTAAAAGTCAAGTCCCTGTTAGATGCAATGAGATATTATAACTTACATCAGGGCCAGGCAATGATGTAGTCTATTGTAAGCAGTCACAGTCAAAAGTAGTAGGTCATCTATCGAATCATTGAGGTTTTAAAATATTTAGGACTAGGGAACTAAGGTGACAAGACCTGCTGGATCAAAAGGTTCCCATGCTTGAACTGTTCAAACTAATTCACTAGATGCGTTCATCTAAAGTGGGAAATATTCAAGCTCCCCTCCTGTCCCTGTGTTTGCCAAAGATGAGCCTTTTCTCCAGTCTTGGTAGAAGCATTTGTGGAACGCAGAGCAAAAGCTCTCTGGTTTATTATCCAAGGAACACCTCACAATTAGAAACAAAGGGGCATATTTATACTCTGTTTGCGCCGGAATTGCGTCGTTTTTTTTAACGCAAATTCGACGCAAAACAAACTCCATATTTATACTCTGGCGTTAGACGCGTCTAGCGCCAAAGTTCATGGAGTTTGCGTCATTTTTTAGCGTGGACATCTACTTTGCGTTAATGATATGCAAGGTAGGCGTTCCCGTCTAAAAAATGACTCCGAGGCATGTGCGCCGTATTTACACTCCCGGGCAAAAATGACGCCCGGGAGTGGGCGGGTCAAAAAAAATGACGTCCAGCCGCTTTTGTGTCGTTTTTTTGTGCCTGGTCAGGGCAGGCGTTAAGGGACCTGTGGGCTCGGAAGGAGCCCAGAGGTGCCCTCCCATGCCCCCAGGGACCCCCCCCTGTCACCCTTGCCTACCCCAGGAGGACGCCCAAGGATGGAGGGACCCATCCCAGGGAACTTAAGATAAGTTCAGGTAAGTTTTTTTTTTTTTTTTTTTGTGGCATAGGAGGGCCTGATTTGTGCCCCCCTACATGCCACTATGCCCAATGACCATGCCCAGGGGACAGAAGTCCCCTGGGCATGGCCATTGGGCAAGGGGGCATGACTCCTGTCTTTGCTAAGACAGGAGTCATTTCAATGGGGGTTGGGAGTAAAAAAAAATGGCGCAAATCGAGTTGAGGCAAAAATTTTGCCTCAGCCTGACTTGCCCCATTTTTTGATGCCCAAGCTCCATATTCCCCTACGTCGGCGCTGCCTGGTGTACGTCATTTTTTTTTACGCACACCAGGCAGCTCCGCCGGCTAACGCCGGCTAACGTCATTGAATAAATACGGCGCCCGCATAGCGCTTCAGAATGGCGTTAGCCGGCGTTAGATTTTTTGACGCACAACTGCGTTGGCTCAGTTGTGCGTCGAAAAGTATAAATATGGCCCAAAATGTTTGCTGGGAAAAAGAAAACACATTATATGTCACTGTTAGAAATGGGGTCTTTGGTTGGCAGTCAGGTTACCCCCTGTCCAAGCAAGGACCCTCACTCTAGTCAGGGTAAGTCACACACAATCCAAATTGTCCTGTGCCCACCCTCTGGTAGCTTGGCACTGAGCAGTCAGGCTTAACCTAGAAGGCAATGTGTAAAGTATTTGTGCAATAAATCATGCAATAACAATATACACACCACAAAAATACACCACACAGGTTTAGAAAAATATAGAATATTTATCTGAGTAGAATAAGATCAAAACGATCACGATTTGATAAACATAAGTTGAAATATCACTTTTGAAATGATCAATAAAGTCTTTAGTTCTTAAAAAGCAATAAGTGTCTCTTGCAAGCACAAAATACCTGGTTTGCATCTAAATTATCCACACAGTTCCGCAGAGGAGGAGTTGCATGGAAAATGGGGAGGTGAGCGTCCGTTTCTCCAGGTGCACACAGATGATGCATCAATGTTTTTCCACACAGCCAGGGCTTTGCATCAATTTCCGGTGAGCAGGCTTGGAGCCTCTTCGGGTTGGGGGGTATTTGGACGCCCAGGGGACGTTGCGGAGAAATCTTGGGCATGCAGGACGAAGTCACAGGAGCGGCGTTTATCCAGTGGGAGATGCAGGGAAATTTCTGTCGCACAGCAGGCGCTGCGTTGATTCTTCTTGCAGGAAGTCGGGCTGCGTCATTCTAGGTCAGCGATGTGTCAATCCAGTGGGCCGTGCTTCGAAGTTCCGGTCGCAAAGCTGGTGCTGCATCGATTTCCACTCGGGGAGCCGGGCTGTGTCATTCCAGTTTGGCATGCAGTGATTTTCTCACAGCAGGGCAGGCTGTGCATCGATTCCGGCAGGCTGTGTGTCGACCTTTGCTGCACAAGGAGTTCTTTGCAGGGATAAAGTCTTTTTGGCCCTGAGACTTCAGGAACAGGAGGCAAGCTCAATCCAAGCCCTTGGAGAGTAATTCTCAGCAGAGCCAGAGGGCAGCAAGGCAGCAGGGCAAAAGCAGGGCAGCAGTCTTTTGCAGAAAAGCAGTCAGGTGAGTCCTTTGGGCAGCCAGGTAGCTCCTCTTAGCAGGTTGCAGGTTCTGGTTCAGAACTTCTTTCCCAGGAGGTATCTTGTCACGAAGTGTCTGAGTTGGTAGGGTCAGAGCTCCTGTTCAAATACCCAAATGTGCCTTGGAAGTGGGGGAGACTTCAAAGAGTAGCTTAGAAGTGCACAAGGTCCCCTTTCAGTTCCATCCTGTCTGCCAGGGTCCCAGTAGGGGCTTTGGCAGTCCATTGTGTGAGGGCAGACCACTGTCCTTTCGCATGTAAGTGTCAGGTCCTCCACCCACCCAGCCCAGGAAGACCCATTCATTATGAAGATGTGTGCAGGTGTGACTGAGCATCCTGTGTTTGGGGTTGTCTGAGTAAAATGCACAAGGGAGCAGTCAACTAACCCAGGCAGACATGGATTGTAAGGCACAGAACGATTTAAGTGCAGAGAAATGCTCAATTTCTAGAAGTGGCATTTCTAAAATAGTAATATTGAATCCAACTTCACCAGTCAGCAGGATTTTGTATTACCATTCTGGCCATACAAAATATGACCTTGATACTCCTTTCAGATCAGAATCTACCACTCAAATAGTATATGAGGGTAGAACTAATGTTAGCCTATGAAAGGAGCAGGCCTCACAGCAGCGTTAAATGAATTTGGGAGTTTTACACTACGAGGACACATAAACTACACAGGAACATGTCCTGCCTTTTCCCTACATAGCACCCTGTCCTATGGGTTACATAGGGCCTACCTTAGGGGTGACTTTTATGTAGGAATAGTGGAGTTTAAGGCTTGGCAAGTACTTTTAAATGCCAAGTCGAACTGGCAGTGAAACTACACACACAGGCCTTGCAACAGCAGGCCTGAGACATGGTTAGGGGGCTACTTATGTGGGTGGAACAATCAGTGCTCAGGTCCCACTAGTAGCATTTAATCTACAGGCCCTAGGCACATGTAGTGCACTTTTACTAGGGACTTATAAGTAAATTAAATAAGCCAATTGGGTATGTGCCAATGTCACCATTTTTTATGGGAGAGAGCATATGCACTTTAGCACTAGTTAGCAGTGGTAAAGTGCAGAGTCCTAAAACGAGTAAAAACAGTGGCAGAAAGTGGAGGGAGTCAGGCAGAAAGTAGAGGGTGACCACCCTAAGGCTGTCAGGTCTAATAGTCACTACTTAGAGGTGTGGCTAAGAATGCTGCATCTTGAGGAAAATAGTCAGCTTTGCTTTTCTTTTTAAATATAGTAAGAAACATGAGTGAAGAGCACCAAAAAGCAGAGGGCCAGGGGCAATGGGCTCTAGCCAGAAAGCCCTACATGATTTGGTCAAGGCTTTGGCCATGTTCTTTTTGTTGTGGGGGTTCAAATGCTTGACGGAGATAAGGCTGAGGGCTTTGCAGACAGTATTGCAGACAGTGTACTCTCTGCACTCATACTGCTTCCTATGGTCTTATCTCACTGCAGTTTCTTTGGCCCAAAGATAGGCATTGATGGAGTACCATCATGATGGGCCCAAGACTCAAGTGTCTATACAGAACAAAGCGGCATACTTATACTTGGTTTCTGCCATTTTAGCGTCATTTATTTTGATGCAAAAATGGTGCAAACTTAGCTCCATATTTATATTTTGACGCTGGACCTGTCTAACATCAAAATATAGGCTTTAGCACCATATTGTGGATGCGGCAAACTACCTTGAGCTAATTAGATGCAAGGTAGGTGCTCCCTTCCACAATATCACACTAACCTCCTAGTGCCTTTTTTATACTCCGGTGCAGAAATGATGTGCATGGAGTAGGCAGACCCAAATAATGGTGTTAAGGCTGGTTAGCACCATTATTTAACACCTAGGGCCAGATGTAGGAAGACGGCAAATTGCGACTTGCAATTTGCGAGTCCGAACGACTCGCAAATTGCAACTCGCAATTTGCTATGCAGAACGGTGTCTCAGACACCGTCTGCGAGTCGCTATGGGGTCGCAAAGACCCACCTCATTAATATTAATGAGGTGGGTCGCAATTTGCGCCCCCATAGCGACTATGGGCACTCACAGGGATGGAGGCCTGCTGGGAACAGCAGACCTCCATGTCCGTGACTGCTTTTAAATAAAGCAGGTTTTTTTTTTCCAAGTGTAGCCCGTTATCCTTAAAGGAAAACGAGCTGCACTTAGAAAAAAAAACGAAACCTTTAGTTTCAGATTTTTTCTTGGACCACTGCCTGCTCTGAAACAATATTTTTGGGTCCACTCACAAAGGGGAAGGGGTCCCATGGGGACCCCTTCCAGTTTGCGAGTGGGTTACCATCCACTTCAAGTGGATGGTAACTGCGACTCCATTTGCGACTGCATACGCGGTCGCAAATGGAATTGCATACCACTGCGAGTCGCAAATAGGAAGGGAACACCCCTTCCTATTTGCGAGTCGGAGATGCATTTTGCAAGTCGGTTCCGACTCGCAAAATGCATTTCTGCATAGCAAACACACGTTTGCGACTCGCAAACGGCGATTTTCACAGTTTGCGACTCGCAAACTGTTTGCTACATCTGGCCCCTAGGTCTGACCAGGCATTAGTGGATCTGTAGACCTATTTCCATGGCTAAACACCATGGAATGGGCCCACAGATGCCCACCCCAAGACCCAGAAACACCCTCACCCACACCAGACAGACTACATAGGATGGGGGACCCCATATTGGGTAAGCAGAGGTATTTGGGTTTTTTTTCAGTGCCATTGGGGGCCCTTACATGGAGCCCCCTGTCTGACACTGGGTATTATGGCCATGCCCAAGGGACACTGGTCCCCTGTGCTGGCCATTTGTGTGGTGAGTATGTCTCCTGTCTTTACTTAGACAGGAGTCATTTTTGGGTGGTAGTGCGTCAGAAAAAGACGCTAGGCTGGTTAGCTGCATATTTATTGCTCCTAACCAGCCTAGTGTTATTTCTGTCCCACTAACGCCCTTGGTACTCCTGCCATCTCCCCAGCTAGCGTCTTTTCTGTAGACTCTAGACTGTCCTGTGCACCACAGTGCACCATTCCATTAATATGGTGCCTGGCTGGCGTTATGGAATGGCGCTAGCAGGCGCAATGGATTTTGACGCAAGACTGTGCTAAAGCAGCTTTGCATCAAAATCCATAAATATGGGCCAAAATGCCTTCCACCTCTTATTACAAACATCTGCTGTGCATTCACCCACAGCCGCATGTAGCTGGGTGCAGGTGGTTTTGAGCCTTACAGTCCTCTGCATCATGGGATACTTGCAGAACAAGCAAACTCTTTAAATACTCTAGGGATTACAACTTCAACCATTCCCATGCAGATCAAGCTCACACGTTTGTTATTATTTCCTCAGCAAATGGCAACCATTTTATCATTATTTATGATCACCTGTGAGGGGCCTATGGCCTTAAAGCTGCATTAAGAGGTTTAAAATGGATGGATAAGCCATTTTAATAGTCTAACATTTCATAATATGCAAGGGAGAAACCACTCACACAATTGGATTGCAAAATAGATTATACAGATAAATGATGTGTGATATGTAGGTTTATAGGCAGTGATAACTCTTGAAGATATGACCTCATAACGTGATTGAGTTTAACTTTGGACCGAGACTAGTGAAATTATTGTACATCACCCCTCACCACCAATACTATGTTAGAAATGTGCAGTGGCTCGGAGAAGTAAAACTATTTCCCCTTATTTTTCATCATATTTACATCATGATTACATTCACACATGAGACCATCACAGTTTGCTCTGCCACAAAGTTTTTCAGATAGCACGGTTTTGAAGTACAAAGTGAAATAGTGCACAACACTAAGGCCCATATGTATACTTTTTAGTGCCGCTTTTTATGTCATTTTTTAATGCAGAAGTGGCGCAAATTTACAAATTAAACGGCCTGATTTAGACTTTTTGACGCAAACATTCGTTAGCGCAGGTTTATGTAAAAAAGTATAGTGCTGGCTTGCGCCATTCCAGGACGCCAGCTGGGCGTCATATTTAAGGAATGGAGCAAGCCGGCACTAAGGCCCGGTTAGTGTTAAAATACATGACGCGAACCGAGTAGGGGAGGCATAGGGAAAACTAGTTGTTGTGCGTGAAAGAATGGCGCTAGTCAAGTTAGAGTCAAAATAATGAATCTAACCTGACTAGCGTCATTGTTAGACGCACAACCCACATGGACATGACTCCTGTCTAAGTAAAGACAGGAGTCATGCCCCCCCAGCCCAATGGCCATGCCCAGGGGACTTAAGTCCCCTGGGCATGGCCACTGAGCAAAGTGCCATGTAGGGGGGCCCATGTAAGGCCCCTCTATGGCACTTTAAAAAAAATACTCACCTCTACTTACCTATACTTACCTGGGATGGGGTCCCTCATCCTCTGCTGTCCCTTAGGGGTCGGTGGAGTTGTCCCTGGGGCCTGGGGAGGGCACCTGTGGACCTATGAAATAGGCCCATAGGTCCCCTAACACCTGCTGTGAATCCAGGTGTTAAATAATGGTGCTCAGCAAGCTTAGCCCCATTATTTAGGCCTGCTTCCCTCAAGTGCATGATTTTTGCACGGGAGGATAAATAAGTTGCCCTGGCCTTAGAGCCATTTTTTGCCTGGGAATGCCTACCTTGCATCTCATTGATGCAAGGTAGTTTTCCACAGGCAAAAAATGACTTTAACTCCAATACTTTGGCACTAGACATGTCTAGCACCAAAATATAAATATGGAGTTAAGTTTGTGTTGGATTTGCACAAAAAAGAATTACGCCAATGCGGCGGTAAAAAAGTATGAATATGGACCTAATATTATGGAACGCATTCTTATCCAATTCAAATATACAATAGAAAAGGCATAGTCTGTTTTAAAGAACTAAAAAATAAGGTAGACATAATTTAAATTTTTTGAAAAACTTCTAATGTATATTTTCTTATTTTACCAACGTGATAAAAAATACACCATTCCCTCATGCACCAAAGCCTTTTGTAAAACTTTCTACTTCCTCTCCAATTTGATTTTTGCAGGTTTTCGTTCCCTTTGCGGGTATTGCTGTAGTCCCAAATCCCAAAGAAACCTATTATCAAGTCATTATTTATCATATCAAACAGCCTTTTAATTTCTTCTTCAATTGAGCTGCTGTACTCCACCCTGTCTTTGCTTTTGTAATATTATGCATAAAGAACATGCATAAAGTTCATATGAAAA
Organism: Pleurodeles waltl; assembly: GCF_031143425.1. Lineage (NCBI taxonomy): Eukaryota > Metazoa > Chordata > Amphibia > Caudata > Salamandridae > Pleurodeles > Pleurodeles waltl. The sequence goes on from NC_090436.1 coordinate 848,691,020, forward strand.
ACAAATCAAAAATGTAATATAGTGTTTGATCACAAATTTATTAGTAGCACAATTAATATCTTAAAAATCATAAACCAACCGAGTGTGTTTAAATTGGATTCATATAAAACATAAACAATGGATTGTGCTGAATTACACGAAATGCAATTTAAATAGTTACAGACACATAGAAATATACACATACACATATTACAAATATCTGCAGGTATTATTATTTAACAGATCAGCTGTATTTTCCTAGCCCCTGATTGTTGGAAAGGTCATCGTTCCCGTAAAGTATAGAGCCTATAGACACATACATATAGATTTCATTTTACACTTCCCATATAAAACATACAGGGACTCATTTTGCGTGCCTACTTGTGCGACAACGAGTTAACGTTAAATAACATTAGAAGCATTGGTTACTAACCCGTTGCCTTCCAGTTGACAAATGAGAATGGTCTCAACACAGTACTATTGTACTATCGCTTACACTCCAGGCTGGAAAACTCAGAATGCGTGTTATGATACCCACATATATTCAGTGATGCTTTACCTGGTGACAACTCCACTGCGGAATAGCACGTTGCTACATATGCTGCAAATCCAATTCAGGTGCAAATTTCTATTTGTTCTCAATTGAGGATTTCTGCAAACCAATCGGTTGTTCTGTGTTATTTTCTGCGATGAATTGTGAACTTCTTGGTGACACCCACAGGCCTCTCTATCTTTAGTGCCAAGTTTATAATGTTACCAAATCCACACAAGGCAGATGATGACCATAAGCCACAGTTGCTGCTATTTATCTAGCAGTGACATTTGATAATCCATTTTCTTATTGCGAAAGTGCATGTTATATAATGTGTTAATGTATGATCAAATCATAACCGTAATTTGTCATGCTTCACAATCTTCCTATTGAAAACTTAGCACATAAAGGGGCATATTTATACTCCGTTTGCGCCGGATTTGCATAAAAAATTTTCCGCAAATCCGGTGCAAGCTTAACTCCATATTTATATTTTGCCACTAGACATGTCTAGCGCCAAAATATTGGAGTTAACCTCATTGTTTGCCTGCGGAAACCTACCTTGCGTCAATGAGATGGAAAGTAGGCGTTCCCGGGCAAAAAATGACTCATAGGCCCTAGTAGCTTATTTATCCTCCCATACAAGAATCACGCACAGGAGGAGGAGGGCCTTAAATAATGGCGCTAAGCCTGCTTAGCACCATTATTTAACACCTGGGTATGGGCAGGCGTTAGGGGACCTGTGGGCCTTTTTCCATAGTTAGAGACCATGGAAACAGCACACAGGTGCCCTTCTCTGCCCCCAGGGACACCCCCACCCACCCGCACCCACACCTGGAGAACACCTTAGAATGGGGGGACCCGTCCCAAGTAAGTCCAGGTAAGTATTTTTACTTTGATAAAACTGCCATCGGGGGCCTAACCTGGGCCCCACTACATGGCACTGTGCCCAATGGCCAAGCCCAGGGGACATAAGTCCCCTGGGCATGGCCATTGGGCTGGGGGCATGACAGGAGTCGTGTCATTAGGGGTTGTGCGTAAAAAAAAAGACGCTAGTCAGGTTTGAGTAATTTTTTTCACTCTAACCTTACGAGTGCTGTTCTTTCCCGCACAACCTCCAGTTTTCCCTATGCCTCCTCTACCCGGTTAGCGTCATTTATTTCAACGCTAACTGGGCTTTAGCGCCGGCTTGCGCCATTCCTTAATTATATCGCCTGGCAGGTTTGTGTCAAAAAGTAGTAATATGGGCCAAAGAGAGCATAAAGAGACACATCTCTGCCACAGTTTTGGACTGACTGGTTGGTGACTGAAGAGCTTAAGAAGTGCTAATTTACCATTCTAGACAGTGGTAAATGGGTGTTTGTTACCGAAACTTTAATGGAATGTGTTGGCTTTAACTGCAAATGTAGCAGCATTTGTTGACATAAAGTGAATAAAAGCAAACAGCACAAAGAATTCAAAATAATATTGCAGAAATGCATAAAGTCTTTTAAGTTTGCTGGGTTAATTGTGGGTATTTTTAATTGTATATTGATACATTTCAGTTGATTAATTTAATATTTTTTATTTGCTGTTTAGTTGTTTTACTGATTAATCAATTTTTTTAAATGTGTATTACAATTTGGATAATATGATTTATTGGGCGTTTTAGTGAGCAGTGTCTAAAAGTATTTATAAAATGAATGTTAAGATATTTTGAATTCTTTTAAAATAATATTGCAGAAATGCATAAAGTCTTTTAGGGTGGTGGGTTTATTGGGAGTTTGAGTCGGTATTTTGTAATTTTATATTTATAATTTTCAATTGACTAATTTAATATTTTTTATTTGTTGTTTAGTTGTGTACCTGATTAATCAATTCTTGAAATGTGTATTATAATTTTGGGTAATTTAATTTATTGGGGGTTTTACTGAGAAGGGTTTAGTCAACATTATTTATGAATTATTGTTAATGGCATTTGTAATTGCTATTTAATGGTTTACTTGTTTAATAATACTTTAATGTATTTAATACATTTTAATTTTGGATTGTGGATTATTATCAGGGGACTGGTTCAGTAGTGTTTTAGTAAACGTATTGATGATGGATTCATGTGCGAATTATTTTATTTTGTAATTTTAAAAGAATCCTCTATGTTTAATTTATAAAAATGTTTGGATGTGAGTTTTTGAGAACTATATTTTCATTTTTATGGATAGTGTTGTGTATTGGGGGTTCGTGGGTAGTGCGTTACTTGTTTATTATCCTGAAATTGTAATGTTTATTTTTTAAATATTTTTTTATATTTGTATATTATTTCCTATACAGGGTACCCTGAGTGAATGGATTGACAGTGCATTTATTTAAAAACTAGCTAGTTTATAATTGCAAATCTCTCTCTCTTTCTCTATAGATTGATAGATAGATAGATAGATAGATAGATAGATAGATAGATAGATAGATAGATAGATAGGTAGATAGATAGATAGATAGATAGATAGATAGATAGATAGATAGATAGATAGATAGATAGATAGATAGATTTATTATAGCAAATGTATTACTTTTGTTATATTTGTGTTTTATGTTAGGGTGTGATTGAGGGATAAAGTATTTAAATATTATTTATGTAATGAAAAAATAAATCTTTTTGAGATATATACTTTTTATTTTCATACAAAATTACTTGTACTTTTAAATTATCTATTTACATCTGTGAAATAATTATTAATGACGATTTATTTTATTTTGGTGTGTTGCATTTCAATGTCCTAGTGCAATGATTTGAAAACGTTTGACCTCTGCGATCCCACAATTAATCATTACTGTAGCTTGGAGACCTCCACTGAATCTTTATTGGACTCTGCAAACCCCCACTTAATTATTACAGGAAGCCGAGGAACCTGTAATAACCATTGTCAATGAATTGAGATGCAAATAAAATCACAAAAAATATAGAAACAAGCATTCATCAAACAAATACAGGAATAATAAACTACTTTATTGAATTCACAAACAAATATAAAGACATAGAATTAATATTTTAAAGGGAAGGTTAGAGCTTTTCTAAATTCAATTTGGGCACTCATCGCTCATATTATACTAAGTTTGATACATTTATACTATGCATTTATACTACCCCCTCAAATCATTCTGAAGATACTAACTTAATTTTTAGCCATTTACAGAATCTTTGAAAATGTTCCATTTTAAATTTTGCTCGTTCATTTGTATACACTTTAATAATCTGTTAATATTATTTCATTTTCTAGCCATTCGCAGACCCACTGCTTAGGCCTTGCAGACCCCCAGGGGTCCTCATTCCTCAAGTTAAGTACTACTGGCCTAGTGTATGCACGTTTCCCATTGCTTGATAGATTGGAGTTATAATAGTAAATTGGACCCCCCCACCCCACACACACAATCTGTGCACTTTACCCAATGTTTAGACTGGAGTAAGAATAGTGAATTCTACCCACTCCTGATCTATGCACTTTCCCTAAAGTCTGTTATACTGGAATAAGAATATTAAGTCAGACACAACCACAGATCCATGCTGTTATCCCAGTGTTTGTATGGCTGATTTGGAATACCCAATCCAATACCCCAATGTATGAGACTGTTTGATAGATCAAAGCAAGAGTGTTGAATCTGACCCTCCATCTGCAATATATTCATTTCCCCCAATGTTTGCAAGGCTGGAGTTAAATTAGCAAATTAGTCAACCATACCCTCCAAATGTGTGCATTTTTCCAAATGCTTGAAGTATTGAGTTAAAGTAGTAAATTTGACCCTTCTGATGTATGCGCGTTCCCCAATGTTTGTTAGACTGGATTTAGAATAATAAATCTGACACTCTCAATATATACACTATAGGAAAATGGATCATTCTGTGGTGTGAGCGATTGCCCTTCTCAACGAATAATAATACTCTAACTCAGGGTGAACCCTCAACGTCACTTAACTGGAGCTCCACATCTTGGTAAATATGGCAGAACGTAAACAGTTTTAACTTTAACAATGTATAAGTTAATTATACAATACCAAAACAGTAATGAAGTCAACCACCAAACAATAACAATCTCAAACCAAATTAGAAAAAGAAAGTAAAATTTAGCAAGCAAAATTACAAGAAAATGACCAAAATCCAATAAAGTGATGTGGAAACACACATTTTAAAATCTTTAATTAAAAACAGTGCCAGAAAAACACTAAGGGGGTCATTACCACCCTGGTGGACGGTGTTAAAGGTGCGGCAATACCGCAAACAGGCCGGCGGACCAAAAAAGGGAATTATGACCCTGGCGGAAACCGCCAACAAAGACAGCCACTTTCACACACCCCCCTCCACGGCGGTACAGACAAGCAGCGCGGCGGTCACCGCCAACAGACAGGCGGAAGACAATGTACCGCCCATAGTATCACAACCCGCCAATCTGCCACCTTTTCCGGGGCGGATTCACTGTGGATAAAAACACGGCGGAAACAGTTACTGAATGGGAAAACGCTCAACTCAACACATCCCACGAGGAACGAGGACTCCATGGAGCCCAAATTACACATTCTTCCGGCCCTTGTATTCCTACTCATCTACGAAGACCAACAGCGGCACGGCTGAAGACAACGGTGAGTACAGCACCTACGACATGGGGGAGGGGGGAGGCAAAAGTTAGGGGGACACCCACGAAACACTCCCAACCCCACCCCCACCCTCACATATTACAACATACACACCAATGCAATCAAAAAATCACAGTAACAACCCACAATCCCCCCGGAAGAATGCAAAGACAAAGCGAAATCTGTTCAAACATTGTAATGTATCAATATACATGTCTGTCAAAAATATACAGATATATAAGAAAATCATCCAGAAATATATACATTACGAGAAGTAGTGCAGATATGCACATAGCAATGTCCGTGCACCACTAGTCCAAAAATGCATGGACGAGGCCCACAAAAGATACCTGTCCTCAATCGGAGAGAAGACTGCCGGGGCATCAGATAGAAATACTACAGGCACCTCAGGGGGAAGGGAAGGGGGGGCACCTAAGCCGGATGACTGCAAAGCCAGATCCACAACGGGACTCCATGCCCATTGATGTATCCTGGGGAGTGCAAAGCCACAGTCTCTCAAGTCTCTACAGTGGGTGGCTTGCCCACTGTACCATCCTGGGGAGTGCAAAGCCACAGTCTCTCAAGTCTCTACAGTGGGTGGTTTGCCCACTGTTCCATCATGGGGAGTGCAAAGCCACAGTCTCTCAAGCCTCTACAGTGGGTGATTTGCCCACTGTTCAATCCTGGGGCGTCCAAAGCCACAGTCTCTCAAGTCTCTACAGTGGGTGGTTTGCCCACTGTTCCATCCTGGGGAATGCAAAGCCACAGTCTCTCAAGTCTCTACAGTGGGTGGTTTGCCCACTGCCATATCCTGGGGAGTGCAAAGCCACAGTCTCTCAAGTAGATAACATCCGCCAGTGGCTCTGGAGGGGGACTGGTGGCCAGACTGGATCAGTCTCCCCATGAAAGTTCCTGTCCTGTCACTGTCCCAGATGCACATGGGATAAGGATGCTTGATGTGGCGGTCTTTACATTCTTACCCGGTGCATGCCCTGTTCAGCGGTGATTTGCCATGGCGGTGCTTGCCCTGTTCAGCGGTGCTTTGCCATGGCGGTCTCTGGACTGTTCAGCAGTGCTTTGTCATGGCGGTCTCTGGACTGTTCAGCGGTGCTTTGCCATGGCAGTGCTTGCCCTGTTCAGCGGTGCTTTGCCATGGAGGTGCGTGCCCTGTTCAGCGGTGCTTTGCCATGGCGGCCTCTAGACTGTTCAGCGGTGCTATGCCATGGCGGTCTCTGGACTGTTCAGCGGTGCTTTGCCATGGCGGTCTCTGGACTGTTCAGCAGTGCTTTGCCATGGCGGTCTCTGGACTGTTCAGCGGTGCTTTGCCATTGCGGTTCTGGACTGTTCAGCGGTGCTTTGCCATGGCGGTGCTTGCCCTGTTCAGCGGTGCTTTGCCTTGGCGGTGCTTGCCCTGTTCAGCGGTGCTTTGCCATGGCGGTCTCTGGACTGTTCAGCGGTGCTTTGCCATAGTGGTCTCTGGACTGTTCAGCGGTGCTTTGCCATGGCGGTTCTGGACTGTTCAGCGGTGCTTTGCCATGGCGGTGCTTGCTCTGTTCAGCGGTGCTTTGCCATGCCGGTGCTTGCCCTGTTCAGCAGTGCTTTGCCATGGCGGTGCTTGCCCTATTCAGCGGTGCTTTGCCATGGCGGTCTCTGGACTGTTCAGCAGTGCTTTGCCATGGCGGTCTCTGGAACGGGCATTGGTGTGTGGCATGACGATCCCTAGACTGGGCATTGGTGTGTGGCATGACGTTCCCTCATACTGCACCAGGGCTGTGGCAGCCGGGTCCCTCCTGGGCACTGACTCCCGCGGTTGTCTCCTGACCAGTGACGATAATTGGGCCCTCCTGGGCACTGACTCCGGTGGTGGCGGTGGTCTCCTGACCAGTGACGAAAATTGGGCCCTCCTGGGCACTGACTCCGGGGGTGGTCTCCTGACCAGTGACGATACTTGGGCCCTCCTGGGCACTGACTCCGGCGGTGGTCTCCTGACCAGTGACGATACTTGGGCCCTCCTGGGCACTGACTCCAGCGGTGGCGGTGGTGTCCTGACCAGTGACGCTACTTGGGCCCTCCTGGGCACTTACTCCGGCGGTGGCGATGGTCTCCTGACCAGTGACAATACTTGGGCCCTCCTGGGCAATGACTCCGGCGGTGGCGGTGGTCTCCTGACCAGTGACGATACTTTGGCCCTCCTGGGCAATGACTCCGGCGGTGACGGTGGTCTCCTGACCAGTGACGACGGTGCTGGCGGTGGCGTCTCGACCGCCGGGAATGATGCCGCCCTTCTCCGCCGTGAGACTCACAACAGGCCTTTGGTGGAGTCACAGCTGACTCTCCAATCCCCTTGGGACCCCTGTGAGTTGTTTTCCCACCAGGAGTCTTCACACGGTCCCGTCGTCCACTTTCCAATTTCAGAGCCTTTACAGGGGTGGGCTGCCAGTGCCTTGGCTCCGGGTCATACTGCCTGCCCTGGTGGCCGGTGCACTCCACATACCTTGAACAGGCACCACCGGTATTGGAGGCTTTTTGGCTGAGGCGCTACGATGGGACTGATGAATTGGAGGGGGGGTGGGGGCAAAAAGGTCAACTTTACACAGGGACAGTTTCTGACGAACACTGGGATGTGTAGTTGGAGGGGGTCTGGGAGTGGAGGAAGAGGAAGTGGTTGTAGGAGGTGTCACTTTAGGTGTTTTGGGTGCAGGTGCAGGTACTGGAGGCTGTCGTGAGGTGGATGGATGTTGGGTGTGTGGTTGCCGGCGTTTGTGTACTTTGGAAGGGGGCGTCACAGACACACTGGGAGAGGACACAGGGGACGTGTAAATGGCAGTGGAGGTGGTGAGTGTAGGTGAGCGGCATGTGGTGCTGGGTATCCTGGTGCGATTCCTGGTGCCTGAAGATGTGGTGCATGCAGGTGTGTGTGTAGACGAGACTGGGAGGAAGGAGGGAGAAGAGGAGGAGGGGGACACAGTGGAGGCAGTGGATGTTGCTGTGTCTGTATGTGGGTGAGGCTTGCGTGAGTGCCTGTGGGTTGTGTGGTGCCTATGTTTGCTTGAGCTACTTGTGTGTGCTGACTTGTGTGCATGCTGGTCTGTAGGTGTGCTTGGGATGGGCTGGGGTACAGGGGACTGGGTCTGGGTGGAGGAGGTTGGAGGGGGGAGGCTAGACACTGGGACAATGGCTGCCATCAGTGCTGAGGCCAGAGATTGCAGGGTTCGCTGAAGGACAGCCTGACCAGAATGAATGCCCTCCAGGAATGCATTACCGTGTTGCAACTCTCGTTCTACACCCTGGATGGCATTCACAATGGTAGACTGCCCAACAGTGAGTGACACGAGGAGGTCAATGGCCTCCTCACTGAGGGCAGCAGGGGTGACTGGGGCAGGGCCTGAGGTGCCTGGGGCGAAGGTGATGCCCACCCTCCTGGGTGAGCGGGCACAGGGCGAACGCTGAGGGGCTGCTGGGAGGGGCGGTGCTGGTAGGGGATGTGGCGGCTGTACCTGTAGAAGTGGGGCGCACAGATGGTGCCGCCACCACAAGGGAGCCTCCATCATCGGACGAGTCCGTGTTGCTGGTTGGTGATCCGGTGGCCGACGTGTAGCTCCCCTCGCCCTCCGTCCCACTGGTGCATTCTGAGTCCGTGGTGTGGCCCTCCATGGCCATGTGGGATGCAGCTCCCTCGTGCTCCGATGCCACTGTACCTCCACCTGATGATGCTGATGCACACAAGAACAGGGAGAGCACAAAAAGGGGGGGGGAGACAGAAGAAGAACAGGTTGAGTGCATGGCATACCGCTACCGTTGGCGGACAAGACAGACACAGCAGCCCCCTGCATTACGCCATGCTCCTGGCCTCTGCATATGCAATTCCTGGGATATGGCCTACATCGCTATTGTGGGCATCTGCACACATGGAAGCCCCAGGGGCAACTATACCTGTACTTGGCACTATACTGAGGTGGGGTAGAGTGCCACATGGGCTGCATTACAGAGGGGCCTAGTCTACGCATTTCTGGCTGGCCTAGGTACACCCACAGCCCTCCTCTCCCACCCAGACCCCTCTACTGCGCACAAAGTCCGCAGAATGAGGTTGTACTCACCCCCTTGTGTCTGCTGTGATGCCCTCAAGCGCCCATCCAACTCCGGGTAGGCCACCGCCAGGATCCGGAACATCAGAGGGGTCATAGTGCGACGGGCACCCCTCCATGTTGGGAGGCCATCCCCAGCTGAGCCTCCGCCGTCTTCTTGCTGCAGCGGCGAATGTCCTCCCATCTTTTACGGCAGTGGGTGTCCCGTCTCTGGTGGGACCCCAGGGTCCGGACGTCCTTGGCGATGGCACGCCAAATGTCCCTCTTCTGGTGGGCGCTGACCTACATGACATGCACAAGGGAAGAAGAGAAGTCATTACCAACTGCACTGTCGATGTGAGTGGCCCCCCTCCCTACTCTAGCCATGTGGCCCATTCATTGACATGCATTAATGTTCCCTGAACTCTGCCCCCTTCCCTTTTCCACCCAGCCCTCTCCACCCAGGCCTAGCCCATACAACGTGCTCCCTGTGTACTAACCTGTTGGTCTGGAGGACCGTAGAGTAGCGTGTACTGGGGGAGGACCCCGTCTACCAGTTTTTCCAACTCCTGAGCAGTGAAGGCAGGGGCCCTTTCCCCAGACGCAGCAGCCATCGTTGCTTCTAGACCGAGGTCACAGCAGCACTTGCAGTGTAGGTCCTCTCCTGTCGAAGGTCAGGTATCTAGTGATTGAACAGATAGAAAATGGCGGTGACGTCCACGGCGGTGACGTCCGCGGCGGTGCGTATCATCACCGCCGGCGCACCTGTTCATTGGCTCCTGGGACCCATAGGGTCCTATGTGAACCAATGCAGCATTGCGCCGCGGTCTACGACCACCTACCGCGACGGTGTGCAACGCCAGCGCAGTTACCCCACAATCCCATTGTCCCAGTGTAGAGGTCAGGCAGCCGCCATTTCAGGGGCAAACATGGCTTCATTTAATTCTGCGTCACACATAGCTAGGCCTACACTCAACACACATATAGGAAGGGTTTTGTGTGTGGTGTCGTGTTCTGTGTAACTGTGGGTACATACCTGGATGAAACCTGACTTTTATCATCGCTCTTGTCCTTCGTAGGCGCTGTCAGCTGGGACATGTGAGAAGATGGCGGAATCCTCCGGTGTACCGACCGCTGGTGGACCTGTTGACAATGGAAGAGCTACATGTCATTGTCACCTACAGGTTTGACCGTGCCACAATCCAGGAACTATGTACCCAGTTGGAGCCAGACCTGATGTCACTAATCCGCCATCCCACAGGAATCCCCCCTGACGTGCAGGAGCTGTCAGTGCTCCATTTCCTTGCAAGTGGCTCTTTTCAGACAACAGTGGCCATGGCATCAGGGATGTCCCAGCCTATGTTTTCCAACGTCTTGTCCAGAGTGTTGTCTGCCCTGCTGAAACATGTAAGGAGATACATCATTTTCCCTGAGGTGGAGGATTTGCCTACAGTTAAAGGTGACTTCTATGCCCTTGGACATATCCCCAACGTCATAGGTGCCATTGATGGGACCCATGTAGCTCTGGTCCCCCCCCACAGGAGTGAACAGGTGTACAGAAACAGGAAGAGTTATCATTCTATGAATGTACAGATGGTCTGTTTGGCAGACCAGTACATCTCCCAGGTTAATACTATGTTCCCTGGCTCTGTGCATGACGCCTACATCCTGCGGAATAGCAGCATCCCTGATATGATGGGTCAACTCCAGAGGCACCATGTATGGCTATTAGGGGACTCTCGTTACCCCAACCTTTCCTGGCTACTGACCCCAGTGAGGAATCCCCGGACCAGGGCAGAGGAACGCTACAATGAGGCCCATGGGCGGACTAGGAGGGTGATCGAACGCATCTTCGACCTCCTTAAGGCCAGGTTCAGGTACCTCCATATGACAGGTGGTTCCCTATTCTACTCACCGAAGAAGGTGTGCCAGGTCATCATCGCCTGCTCAATGCTTCATAATTTGGCTTTACGACGCCAGGTGCCTTTTCTGCAGGAGGATGGTCCAGATGACGGTGTTGCGGCAGCTGTGGAGCCTGTGGAGCCTGGGGACAGTGATGAGGAGGAAGCTGAGGAAGAAGACAACGACAACAGGGAGTCAGTCATACAGCAATATTTCCAGTGACACACAGGTGAGAACATTTTCAGATTTTACATTACATTCACTGTCACTGTGTGTAATTACTTGGGATTCTTTGGTAATTGAGTTGTTTCTTTCCATTACGGTTTCACAGGTGTGGTTACCAACGTGTGTCATCTACTTGCAACCTTCAAGGACTTTTGATGTGTGACATTGGTATGTTGCTTTTACATCTCACAACACATTTTCACACTGTTATTGATATTACATTTTAACAAATCATAGACTGACTCCAGATTGTTTTGTGTTTCAAGGGTGTTTATTGCAGTGCTCAGAATTGGGAGGGGGTTGTTAAATGGTGATGGGTGATGGCGGAGGAATGTCCCTGGCAGAGTACAGTCTATTAGTCTCACAGGTGCACTGCCCATCTGGGCATAGGAAGAGGAGCTGGGGCAGTTCCAGTATGGACAGGGTAACAAAGTGGGGCAGTGGGGGGACAATCAGGGTGGTCTCATTTCCTGGCGGGGTCTTGCCATCTTGCTCTGTCCTGTTCCTGGATCTCAGGGACCGCTTGCGGGGTGGTTGTCCGTCTGCAGGGGGTGGGGTGCTGGTGTGGTGGTCCTGTGACGGGGCGTCCTGTCCACTAGCGCCGGCGGAGGTGGTGGGCAGTTCATCGTCAGGGGCCCCTTGGAGTGCCACTGTGTCCCTCAGGGTCTGCTGTATGTCCTTCACCACCCCTACGATGGTGCCCAGGGCGGGGCTGATGGTCCTGAGCGCCTCCCTGAACCCCAAATACTGGTCCTCCTGCAGGCACTGGGTCTCCTGCAACTTGTCCAGGACCGTGGCCATCGTCTCCTGGGAGTGGTGGTATGCTCCCATGATGGAGGTGAGGGCCTCGTGGAGAGTGGGTTCCCTTGGCCTGTCCGCCCCCTGTTGCACAGCAGCCCTCCCAGTTCCCCTGTGTTCCTGTGCCACCGTCCCCTGGACCGTGTGCCCACTACCACTGCCCCCAGGTCCCTGTTGTTGTTGGGGTGGTGGGTTAGCCTGGGTTCCCTGTAGTGGTCGACACACCGCTGATTGACCTGTCCTGGGCAGGGAGGTTTAGGCCCGCTGGGTGGGTGCTGTGCTGGTGTTACCAGAGGGTGGAAGGTCAGTGTTGGGCTGTGCCTGTGCGAGGGGAACCGACTGTCCTGAGGCCCACGATGGTCCGGGCTGGTCATCAGGCTCCAGTAGGTCAGAGCTGCTATCGTCACTGTGGGCCTCTTCTGGGGGTGGAGTGGTGTTTCTGGACGCTCTGGTGTGGTGACGGTCCTTCGTGTTCCTGCAGGGGCATAAGAGCATGATTATTGCATGTGTGTGTGTCATGGTGTGTAATGGGTGGGTGAGCGTGTACCCCAGTGCTAGCATTCCTGTGTGGGGGCTTGTGTGATGATGGTTAGGGGGTTGTTCTGGGTATGTGCAGTGGGCATGCTTAGGTGATAGATGTCCATGCTTTGTTGTGTCATGCAGGGCTTGGTGTTGCGATGTGTAGTTTGTGTTACTAGTACATTAGTGAGGATTTGGGGTGATAGGGGAGGTAGTGAGGGTGGGGGTGTGTGATAGCATGCAGGTAGGGTGGGGGATATGTTAGTTAAGATTTGACTTTCCAGTGTCCCATCCTCCACCGACTCCTCCGAGGCCCTCTGGATGCATGATGGTCAAGACTTGCTCCTCCCATGTTGTTAGTTGTGGGGGAGGAGGTGGGGGTCCGCCGCCAGTCCGCTGAACCGCGATGTTGTGCCTGGAGACCGTTGAACGCACCTTCCCCCGTAGGTCGTTCCACCTCTTCCTGATGTCCTCCCTATTTCTTGGGTGCTGTCCCACAGCGTTGACCCTGTCCACTATTCTTCGCCATAGCTCCATCTTCCTGGCTATTGATGTGTGCTGTACCTGTGAGCCAAATAGCTGTGGCTCTACCCGGACAATTTCCTCCACCATGACCCAGAGCTCCTCCTCAGAAAAGCGGGGGTGTCTTTGGCGTGTCATGGGGTGGTGTGTGTGATGTGTGGGGCGGTGTGAGTGTTGATATGTGTGGTGATGTGTCGTGGTGTGTGGTGTTTTGTGCGTGGATGTTGTGTTGGTGATGGTGTTGTGTGCCTCTGCGTGGTAGGATTGACTGATCTGTGCTGTGTCTCTGGCCTTTGTGATAGATTTTTTGTTGTAGGGGTTTGTGGGTGATGTGGGTGTGTGTTTTATATTGCGTTGGGTGTGTGGGAGTGTTGTTTGTATGTGTGTCAGCTGTGTGTATTTCGAATTGTCCAATGTGGCGGTGTTTTGGAGATGTGTGTGTATTTTGAGCGCGGCGGTGTGTACCGCCAATGGAATACCGGGGTTCAAAGACCGCCGCGTGGATTCGTGGGTCGTAATAGCATGGGCGTGTTTCTGTTGGCTTGGAGGTGGAGGTTTTGTTTTCGCCTGTTTATCACTGACCTTTGGTGTGGCGGACTTGTGTGGGTGTCTGAATTTCGGCGGTTTCCGAGATGTGTGTCATAATAGCTGTGACGGAATTCCACAGCCGCGGCGGTGTATTGGCGGTCTTCTGCACGGCGGTAAGCGCCTTTTACCGCCAATGTTGTAATGACCCCCTAAATATAATGATAGCCAATGGATGAAGTAGACAATTCCTAGGCACAAATTTTATGCTGACCGTAATGGTGTCCAGGTTGGGTACACCAAGTGGATTGCTCATGGTTAAAGTCAATGGGGGTTATTACAACTTTGGAGGAGGTGTTAATCCGTCCCAAAAGTGATGGTAAACTGACGGATATACCACCAGCAGTATTACGAGTTCCATAGGATATAATGGACTCGTAATACGTCTGGTGGTATATCCGTCACTTTACTGTCACTTTTGGGACGGATTAACACCTCCTCCAAAGTTGTAATAACCCCCAATGTTTCTAAGTCCCACTTCAGAAAAGGACCCAGTGCAGATTGGGACTCTCTTACATTTTGAGAAGAATAATCCCCAATGAGCGGACTCAGGTTGGTTCTGCTGACACTCTGGAGCTTTAGACCATTCTCACTCATAGTATGGGACTGTCATATTTTCAGAGGACTGAGGGTCTTTGAGCAGGACGAGGCTGAGCTCCATTCTAATGCTGTGGAACTGCCACTGAGATACTTTTTAATGCAGGTTCTAAGGAAGCTTTAAATTTCTGTAGGACGTGATTTGAAATGTTTCCTAACTTTATTTTGGTGCACAAACAACCAATTCTAAGACACTTCTAAGTCCTCAAGGACCTCAAGGGAAGGGATTTTGAGACTCTCAGGGTGTCAGGCTGAAGCCCAGAGTAAAGTTCATTGCAGTTCCAGTTGCCAATGGTCAGATGGGCACTGAAGGGAAAAGGTGTCTTGCAGCTTCTTGTGTTTCCGTAGCCACACAGAAGGTAAGCCAACTGACTTATGCAGTTCCTGTTTACTCTACTGTGAATAATCCCATAGTGTACCTTGTCCCCAAAACCCAACACGTGCTAAGTCTGTGTGCTCCCCCAAAGGGGTGCCAAGATAATGAGCAATCCTCTTGTCTCTGGTTACTCAAAACCTGTTCTGGAGTTAGCTTTTCTCCAATTGTGTTTGATGCCAGCCTGACAATGGTGGGGGCCTTTTGAAGTATCACATGACACTTACTTGTGATAGGGAAGTCCCCTATGAAATGAATTGCCCCCCACCCCCAACTGGTGTTTTGGATGGAGGAAAAACACTGCCCCAATCCCAGGATATTGTGCCTGCTCTGAGATCAGTTGTCGTACCTCACGTCCAGCCCTTGATTGACAGCTGCTGGAGAGCAAATGTTAATTAGATGCCAGGGCCTTTCTGCAGGAAAAAGGTAACACCCTGAAAGTCATTTTTCCTAAATAATTAGCAAAACTCCAAATTGACCATTAAATAAAACTGTTAATAAATATTAACAAGAGTGTTTTTTTCTAGCTCATCCCAAAATCTGATGTACAGAATTAATATTTTAATCTATATTCTACTTTCTGTATAGGACAGCGAAGCCTACCACAGTGAAAATAAATGTTAATGCTCTGTCACTGTAGGAACTTGGTGACATTCATTTTCTGCATGTCCCACTTATCAAAATGATGCATCCTACTTTTTGGGCTATTATGCTTAATTACAGGTGATTTAAAGATATTTAAAAAGGGAGGTCTTTGCCTAGTTAAAAGGGTTATTTTGACAGCTTGCACTGCACAAGTGCTTCCACTCCCACCCCAGGACCCTTCCCTGGCAATCTTAAGATGTCAGCGTGTACGTCATCAGAGCAAGATGGAGCGCTGGAGGAGGCAACAGGTTAGTGTTCCTCCTGGGAGGGGTGAGGTGCTCCAAAGAGGCATGAAATAGAAAAAAAAAAAAGTATGGGCTCGCAATTGTGCAGCAAGAATACCCTCTGGGCCACCAGGGATTTTATGAGTGTGTTGTTTAGCACGTTGGAGAGCTGCCACTTGGTCAAGGGTTTTTCTCCTCTGGGGGCAAACATTTTGGCCATTTTCCCCCTTTGGGTGCAGATCAGCCTTTATGTTTAGGCTAATCTGCCCCCAAAAGGGGCAGAAACCACTAGGCCACCATGGATTTGCATTATGGCCATTTTGGGGAGCGGTCCCAAGGACAAGGGTCGCTTTCCTTTTTGGGAGAAATTATTTTGGCCATGTATCAGCCATTTCTTAGACCCATCTGCCCCCAAGGGGAGCAGAAACCACCATTGATTCATATTTTGGCCATGTTGGGGAGTGGCCCATTGGGCAAGAGTTGCTTCCTTCTAGGGAGAATATTTTTAGCCATTTCTGCCATCCCTTAGGGGCAGGTTGGTCATTGTTTTAGGCCCATCTTCCCCCCAGGGGCAAGGGCAGAAAACCACTAGACACCAGGGAATGTTTCTAAATGTTTGGTGAAATAGTTCAGTTGACGATCTGCATGTACTGGCATTTATCTGGCTGTGTGTGAACTGGCATTTGACTGGTGGTTTGTGTGCACTTGGCGTAAGGTGCAAAGCCTGGAACTTCATTGGCGATGTGCCTGGACTGGCGCATGGCTGGTGGTGTGCATGGATTGGCATTTAGATGGGTGTGTGTGTGTGTTGACCGGCAATTGACTGGCGGTGTGTGTAGACTGGCTCTTGCATGGTGGTATGTGTAGGCTGGCGCTTCATTTGTATTTGTGATCATAATGTTTTATTTAACCTTTGTATTCTAGTGCAAAACTTTTGATTCCTTTCCTGTGACTCCTGCCTGAGGTTTTCAGCACTGGTAGATCTGCAGTTTGTGTAGCTGCATGTGTTTGGTAAGAGAAACGTTTTTGTGCTGTTTGCTCCAATATCATTGCCATGCATGAATTAGTTTATTGTAAATTATTTAACATTAGCATCATATTTAACTTCTGTTTTATTTTGAGTGAAATTGTCCTTGGATTTTTGCATGATGTGTATTGTGTTGTCTAAGTGGTTGTTCCTTTTTAGTAGGACATCATTGGTGCTTGCTGTCTATGCAGAGTAGGTGCTGGCGAGTCTAGCCTTCTCTGGCATTTCAGTGGTATCGTTTTGAGTCTTTGTGATAAATCCACACTTCATTTACTACTTATTTTACAAAAGGTTGACTGTTTTTTACTTATTTGTCAAGTTCCTTTTATTAGTAAGGGTTAAGGCTATCTGCAGGATTACTTCTCAGTAGGATGTTGGTATGCTTTTTGACTCTTCCTCTGACCATGGTTATGAGACTGACTCTGCATCTGACACAGAGGAGAAAGTGCAAGATTCTGGCAGTGAATTTTCTGTCTGAAAGGAATCATCTGATGATGAAGCCACTCTCAGTGCAGAGGAAGTGCCTGTTTTAGAGGAGGACAGTGATGTGCCGACAGTGCAGCCTGAGGCATATGGATTGCAGCCTGGGACTGAAAGGCTTCCCATAGGAAGAGCTGAACTCTGGGTTGCCCCCAAACATGTGCTGCTGAAGTTTCCTGCCTTTACTGGTGTCACACGGTATAGAGTGAATAGTGCAAATGTTTTGCCTATATATTTCTTCCAGTTGTTTATGGATGATGTATGTTTGGAGGAGATTGTTGATCAGACTAATTTGTATTCTGATCAGTATGTGAGGGAACACAGTGCCAGGCTTAAGCTCCGCCCTAGAGCTACCCAGTGGACTCTCACAAATCTAGATGAGTTCAAGAAGTTCTTGGGTTTAACTTTTTTAACGGGCTTGATAAGGAAGCTGTTGCTGTCTTCATATTGTTCTACCACGCCCTTGATGGCAATACCCATATTTCCTGCAATCATGAGACGTGATCGGTATTTGTTTATGCTTGGGATGCTGAATTTTGTTGATAAAGCTTCAGTATTGACACAGGATCACCCTGATTGTGACTCTCTTTTTAGGATTCTGCGTGTCCTGGATCACTTTGTAGATCAATTTTCAGACATCTATGTTCCAGGGAAAGAAATATCTGTGGATGAGTCTTTGGTCCTCTTCAAGGTCATTTGGTTTTTAGGCAATGCATTCCTTTGCAAGAGGAACCATTATGGAATTAAGATGTTTATGTTGTCTGAGAGTAGTACAGGATATGTCTATAATTTCAGGTTGTACACTGGTAGGGATTCCACTATTGACCCCACTACCCCTCGGTTTTCCTTCCACTTTTGGAGTTATTTAGAAAATTGTGTGGGAACTTGGTAGAGGACTTTTTAACCAGGGGAAGCACTTATATGTAGATAACTTCTACACTGGTGTGCAATTGTTCAGGGAATTGCTCAAAGTGGACACTGTTGTTTGTGGCACAGTCTGCTCTTAACGTAAAGGTTATCCGAAGGAACTTGTTTGAAAATAACTTGAGATTGGACTGTGCAGTTCCTTGCATGGTGATGAACTGCTAGCTGTGAAATTTTCAGACAGCAGATGTGTCTACATGCTGACTATCACCCATGACAAAAGTACTTCACCTGTGACTGTTTGGTTCAGGTTGCTAAAGTGCGCAAACCTGTGTGCATTTTAGACTACAATAAGCACCTGGGAAGTGTAGATAGAGCAGATCAGGGGTTTGAACCTTAGACTGCTGTTGGTAAGGCTTACATTTGGTATAGGAAGTTGGCTATCCATTTGTTTAACCTTGTAACCTTCAAAGTTTTTGTACTATTCAAGGATATGTTGTCCAGAGTCTAAGGTGGAATTTGTTCAGTTTCAGAAGTCTGTGATAGGCAGCCGTTTTGTAGTGGAGCAGGCAAGTGTTCCTAGAGTTGGAGTGATGGAGGATGTGGCTAAATAGCAAGAACATCACTTTCCTGATTATATTCCTCCCATGCCTAAAACAAATATTTTCAGTAAGAAATGTAGAGCCTGTATGCTAAGAGACGTATGGAAGGAGAGTTGTATGCACTGTCGCAAGTGTCCTTCTAAACCTGGGCTGTGTGTGCCCACATGTATTAGATTGTACCATAAGCAAAGGAGTTTTTGGGAGCAACCTTGAGTATCAAAGTGAACTGATTGGTCTGTATCATTTTATATTTTGTGTTCAGTTTCACAGTTGGCATTAGTTAAAGCTGTTGTGTTTGTAGTTTCATATTTTTTTTGTTAAAAAAATGTGCTGGCAGTGTGTGTGGACTGGTGCTTGGCTGACAGTGTGTGTGAGCTGGCGGTTGGCTAAAGGTGTGTGTGAGCTGGCATTTAGCTGGCAGTGTGTGAGTAGTGACTTGCTGCTGGTCACTACACACACTGCTTGTCAAACACCAGTCCGCACACTCTACCAGCAGCCAGCTGGTGCAATTGCTTTGTCAGTCTTGTGGGCATATGAAAGTGATGGGACCTTGAATGCCACTGTCTGTTGATGTGAGTGTTGTAATGCGATGGACAAGTGGCTGGCAGAATGAATGGTCTTGTGTGTGTCACATATGAAAGGTTTGTGCACGGACTGTAAAGTGTTTGGTGCCTTGACGTGGCTTTACAGCTCACAAGCTGTGAGTCATTGGCTCAGTATTTTAACCTTTCAATTATTAACAGTGTATATGTTGTTTTGTGAAATCTCTTGTTAATAGAATTTTATATATTGAACCATGACTCACTCTTGTGCCAAATCCAACCAGTGTGTGTGTACTTGATGAATAGATGGTTGTGCAGTAATAGTTGTCTTTTCTGTCATTCTCTGCCAGAGTGTACCTTGTCTCTACATTTTCTGTTAATGTGAGTGTTGTAATGTGCTGGGCCTGTAGCTGGTGGTGTGAAAGGTCTTGTGTGTGTCATATATGAAAACAGTGTGTTTGGACTATAAAGCGGTTGATGCATTGATGCAGCTTTACAGATCACGAGCTGTGAGTCATTGGTTCAGTTTTGTAAACTTTCAGTTATTAACAGTGCATTACATTTTTGTGAAATCTTGTCAGTTAAGTTTTCCATTTTGAACAATCACTCTCCCGTGTGCCAAATCTAATCACTATGGGGGTTATTGCAATTTTGGAGGAGGTGTTAATCCGTCCCAAATGTGACGGATATACCACCAGCCGTATTACGAGTTGCATAGGATATAATGGACTCGTAATATGGCTGGTGGTATATCCGTCACTTTACCGTCACTTTTGGGACGGATTAACACCTCCTCCAAAGTTGTAATAACCCCCTATGTGTGTGTACTTCAGGAATTGATGATTGTGAAGTAATATTTGTCTATTCTGTTTTTCTCTTCCAGGGTGTACATTGTCTCTAGGCAAAATCTGCCACCTATAGATATTTTTGTAAAGTAGACACCTAGGGGAAGATGAGGTGGTGTTCCTCTCATGAAGCCCAACACGTCTTCTTACCCACAATGCCCTGCAAACGTCTTCCAGAATCAGAAGGAAACCACAAAAAATTCCTACCACCTAGCATTTCTTCACTTGTCCTGAGAAAAATAATGTGCCACTTGTGTGGCTGGGTATAGTGCCTGTGACTGGAACTGATCAAACTAACATTAATGGGAGTCCTCACAAAGGATCCTCCTTGACCTTGGTTTGATTTGTTCTGCTGCAGGCACTAGGCCCAATCATACAAGTGAGGTACCATTTTCATCAGGAGACTTGGATGAATGTCATGTGGAAGGAAACGTTGTGGCTATCTGCAGAATCTAGAATTTTCCATCACAGAAATATGAGGAAAATGTGTATTTTTGTCAAAGTTTCATGTTTGCACATAAATCTTCTTACCAGAACATGGCCAGAGGCATGCAAGTCAGCCCACCCTTGATATCTGTAGGTGTCTAGTTTTAAAACAATGTACAAATTGGCAAGGTTTCCTTAGGTGGCAGCTGAACTCGGGCCCAAATTCTAGAGCTAACCCAATGGGCAAAGAGGGTTTGTTTTGGGTGGAAATATGTGCAGCGTCCGTGTTGCGTTTTGGGCCTTTTCATGTTGTGGGCACTAGGTCTACCCACACAAGTGAGATATCCTTTTACCGGAAGACCTGGGGGGAATATCGAGTGGAAGGAAGCTTGTGGATCCTTGTGGAGTCTAGAACTTTCCATCACAGAAATGTGAGAAAAATGTGTCTTTTGTCAAAGGATTTGCAAAGGATTCTGGGTAATAAAACATGGCAAGAGTTAAGCAATTCAGCCCATTGTTGATGCCCTCAGGTGTTTAGTCTGAAAAAAAGCACAGGTTTGCTAGGTTTCCTTAGGTGGTAGCTGAGCTAGGGTCCAAAATCCAGTGCTACCCAGATTGGGAAAAGAGGGTCAGTTTTGGTTGGAAAAATGAGCTGAGTCCATGTTGCATTTTAGGCCATTTCCTGTCGCAGGCACTAGGTCAACCTACACAAGTGAGTTATCATTTTTATCTGGAGACTTGTGGCAGCATAGACTAGTAGAACATTTATTATTACCAATGAGATATCGCTGCATTTGTGCCTTTCAAATGTAAATCAGTATTTAAGAAAGATGACATTTTGAAAAATACCCTCCAAATGATTTGCTAGTACGGGTATGCAGAAATTCAGAAATAGCCACTGCTCCTAAACTCTATGGGCCTTACTACGACCTTGACAGAGGGGTTTCTTCCATCACAAATGTGACAGATATCACATCTGCCGTATTATGATCCAATTATATTCTATGGAGATCATAATATGATGGATTGGATATCCGTCTCATTTGTGATGGAGGAAACCGCTCCGTCAAGGTCATAATAAGGTCCTGTATCTTGTGCCCATTTCAGAAATATATAATATTCCCATTTTTGACTTTGCCAATTTTGCTATAAGGATTGGTCTACACTCTGTACTCAATGAAAACCAATTGTATGGTGCAGCTCAGTTGTTTTCTCTGGGTACCTTGGGTTCTTGGAGAACCTACAAACCCTATATATCCGTGCAACCAGAGGGGTCTAGCAGACATAATGATATATTGCTTTTGTCAATCTGCTATTGTGGCAAAACATTACAGAAAAACCTGCTGTCACAAATGCCCATTTTTTCTTACTAATTTTCAATATTTCTTTAATTCAACAGTTATTTTCCTTGGGAAAACCTTGAGGATCTACACATATGACCCCTTGCTGAATTCAGAATTTTATCTAGTTTTATATAAATTCATAGCTTTTCTCAATCATCTAAGGGTTTCACACTGGTTTCCACCACAATCTGGAAGTAGGATCCAAGCACAAAAAATAGGGAAAATAGGCAACCTGTTAGAAAAATGCCAAAAGTGTGATACAAAATTACGTTTTTCGATTCAAAGCCACATGTTCTGAAAGCTGGGAAGATGGTGACCTATTTTTTTCAAAAAACTAAAAACGTTGGTATATTTTGCCTAATTTCTCATATCTCTACATGGGAATCCACGAACCGTGTGTATTTTCTGATTCCCCATGATGTTGGAAAAAAGGACACACATTTATCGTGGGTACCTTATCTACAAAAAAGTTATGGAGCCTTAAGCACAAACGATCTCAGTTAGCCAAATAAGGACTCAACACTACGGTTTGGGGGGGGCACTCTCCTGACTGTGCACTGGCATGGGGCTCCTGGCAATATCCTGCCATGCTTTGCATTTCCTTGGACCATGGCATGGTTTTCTGTATTTCCATCGAGGTCCAATGGCATGAATCAATAGACAATACCTTTGTTTTAGGCACCTGAATGGCAATATGCTGTCCGATGACATGCTGCATACACTGCTGATTGTGCTTTTGATCAACAAACTACATTCAATGTGGACAGGTGGAAAAAGAAAATAACGTTTTAATTTAGGATGAATCACAGTTTATAAAACCTGACCGGAAGAAGTGATCACTATATAAACAGTGTGTTTACAGAGTATCTAGCAAGCTCAATATTTGAGTTCTGGGCCTCAATAAAATGCTCTCTTATTTATCTCCCTATAACAATATATTAGATTCGTCAGCCTTCATTTTAAATGTTTGTCAGTGGTTTCAAAGCTCGTGTTTCACAGGAACCAGATCTTAATTGAGAGTTACTTGCTTTAATTTGTAGTGTTGAATTCATTTACAGGATATTTAGATTCCCTAAACAAATAATGATAAATTAACTTTTTTCATTCTTTTTTCAGTGCTGATATAAAACTTTCACAACGACAGTACTGCTAAAAACAACATTAACCAACATACCTGACAAAATCATCGTCGATGCATTTGCCAATCAATCATCACCAGCGTGTGAAAATAAATGGAAATCCAGAACTCTGTCATCAAAAGATGAGACTGTCCTACATTGCACTTTATTTTCTTTCTTTATGTCTTGTTAAACCAACTAAATAGTGGCCATTTATTACCAAAGAAAAAATAAAATGTTTTCAATTTCCTTACAGTGCACTTTGCAATGAAAATCTGACTTCTAATTATATACACTGCTCATAAAACACATTTGAATTATAAGAAAAATATCCCAGACAAAAACACACATTTCTCAAAACATTGACAGAGGTACCTGCAGTCTCAGGTTAACAATGAATACTAATGACTCGCAAATGCCGTAAATCTTTCTAAGGAGTACTAAAATCAATTAATAAATCATGAACTATAAAAAATCTATGATGAGTGACATGCCCCTCAATGGCAATATAGGCCGGTATCACACAGTTACTCATTAAGGGGCTGATTTAATAGGCCATAGCGGCATCCTAACATCACATAAGCATCATTTCTTTTACATTAATGTGGTGTTAGATGGCTAAACGCTGCACCCGATTTATAAAGTGGCGCAATGCATGCATCGTGCCACTTTGTATCCCTTTGCACTACATCATGCACCAGGCATAATGTATGCAAAGGAGGCGTTTCCCTGTTAGGGAGGCCGAAAAAATGGCACAAGGAATCTTTTAGATTTCCTTGCACCATTTCTTTCAGCACTTTTAACACCTGCTCAGAGCAGGTGTTAAAAGGGGGCATTGAATACAATGGGCCCCTATGTACACTGGAGGAGTAGCGCCAACATTTCGGTGCTACTCCTGCAGGGTACATCAATACTGTCAAAAATAATGACGCTCTTGCCCCCTACCCTGCGCCATGGTGCATTATATTTGAAATATGACGTACATATGGTGGCGTTAGGGGTCACTAAGGGGTGCAAGGAAAGTGGCTTTTCTTAACTTAGCCCCTAAGTATTTCCATATATATATATATATATATATATATATATATATGTGTATTTTTATATTGGAAAGTGGATTATTGGTAAGGGCAGGTAGGTACCTACACTCCTACACTTAGCAATAGGCCACAACCCCACACTAGGTCCAATCAAGGTCTCAGTAAATGAATCCTTGCTCAACCCTTGTTAGCTTGGCCACGAGCAGTTGGGTTTAACTTGGGAGACGCGTGTAATGCATTTAATATAAACAAAAGAGTAAATGAGTAAGACACAAAACACAATAAAAATCCCACACCAATTTATAACAATAGATTATGGGGGTCATTACAACATTGGCGGTATAAGGCGCTTACCGCCGAGCAGAAGACCGCCAATACACCACCGTGGCGGCGGTAGATCCCCACAGCTATTATGACACACATCACGGAATCCGCCGAAATTCAGACACCCACACAATACCGCCACACCACAGGTCAGCGATAAACTGGCGGAAACACATCCTCCACCTCCACGCCAACAGAAACACGCCCATGCTATTATGACACACAAATCCATGTGGCGGTCTTTCAACCGCGGTATTCCATTGGCGGTACACAACGCCGCGCTCAAAATACACACACATATACAAAACACCGCCACATTGGACATTTCGAAATACACACACCTGAGACACATACACACACCACTCCCACACACCCAACACAATATAAAACACACACCCACATCACCCACAAACCCCTACAACCAGAAATTCTGAGAGAAGGCGAGAGAGAGAGCACAGAATAGTCAACCCCATCACACAGAGGCACACAACACCATCACCCACACAACATCCAAGCACAAAACACCACATACCACTACACTCACCACACTCATCACCACATACACCACCCCACACATCACACACAACACCCCATGTCACGCCAAAGACACCCCCGCTTCTCAGAGGAGGAGCTCAGGGTCATGGTGGAGGAAATACTACGGGTAGAGCCACAGCTATTTGGCTCACAGGTACAGCACACATCAATTGCAAGGAAGATGGAGCTATGGCAAAGAATAGTGGACAGGGTCAACGCAGTGGGACAGCACCCAAGAAATAGGGAGGACATCAGGAAGAGGTGGAACGACCTACGGGGGAAGGTGCATTCAACGGTATCCAGGCACCACATCGCGGTACAGCGGAGTGGCGGCAGACCCCCACCTCCTCCCCCTCAACTAACAACATGGGAGGAGCAAGTCTTGACCATCTTGCATCCTGAGGGCCTCGGAGGAGTCCGAGGAGGAACGGACATTGGTAAGTCAAATCTTAACTATCACATCCCCAACCCTACCTGCATGCTATCACACACCCCCACCCTCACACCCTCCCCTATCACCCAAACTCCTCACTAATGTACTAAGAACACCAACTACACATCCCAACCCCAAGACCTGCATGACACAACTAACCATGGACACTCATCACTAAAGCATGCCCACTGCACATACCCAGAACACCCCCCAACCATCAGCACACAACCTCACACACAGGAATGCCTGCACTGGGGTTCACGCACACCCAACCATTGCACACCATTGCACACACACATGCAATAATCATGTACCTATACCCCCGCAGGAACCCGAAGGAACGTCACCACACCAGAGGGTCCAGACAACACCACTCCACCCCCAGAAGAGGCCCACAGTGACGACAGCAGCTCTGCCCTACTGGATCTTGATGACCAGCCCGGATCATCGTGGGCCTCAGGACAGTCGGTTCCCCTCGCACAGGCACAGCCCAACACTGACCTTCCACCCTCTGGTAACACCAGCACAGCACCCACCCAGCGGGCCCAAACCTCCCTACACAGGACAGGTCAATCAGCGGTGTGTCCACCACTACAGGGAACCCAGGCTAACCCACCACCCAAACAACAACAGGGACCTCGGGGCAGTGGTAGTGGGCACACGGTCCAGGGGACGGAGGCACAGGAACACAGGGGAACTGGGAGGGCTGCTGTGCGACAGAGGGAGGACAGGCCAAGGGAACCAACTCTCCACGAGGCCCTATCCTCCATCATGGGAGCATGCCACCACTCCCAGGAGACGATGGCCATGGTCCTGGACAAGTTGCAGGAGACCCTGCGTCTGCAGGAGGACCAGTATTTGGGGTTCAGGGAGGAGCTCAGGACCATCGGCTCCACCCTGGGCACCATCGTAGGGGTGCTGACGGACATTCAAAAGACCTTGAGGGACACCGTGGCACTCCAAGGGGCCCCTGACACTAGCCACGATGATGAACTGCCTACCACCTCCGCTGGCGCTAGTGGACAGGACGCCCCACCACAGGACCACTACACCAGCACCCCATACCCTGCAGACGGACAACCACCACGCAAGCGGGCCCTGAGATCCAGGAACAGGATCGAGAAAAATGGCAAGACCCCCGCCAGGAAATAAGACCACCCTGATTGTCCCCCCACTGTCCCACTTTGTTACCCTGTCCAAATCGGAACTGCCCCAGCTCCACTTCCAATGGGCAGATGTGCAATGTACCTGTGAGACTAATAGACTGGACTCTGCCATGGACATTCCTCCACCATCACCCGTCACCATTTTACAACCCCCATTCATTTTTAGCACTTAAATAAACACCCTTGAAACACTAAAAAAACTGGAGTCAGTCTATGCTTTGCATTTTTCTATTATCAATGACAGTGTCATAATGGGTTACCCATTGGAAGGCTAACATACCAATGTCACACATCACAAGCCCTTCAAGGATGCAAGCAGTTGACATGTAGGTTACCACATTTGTGAAACTGAAATGGAAGGGGACAACTCAGTTAACAAATAATGAGTGAAATGTCAGTACAGGATAGAGGTAGACGTGTGAAAGTTAATGTAATGTTACACCGGAAAATGTACTCACCTGAGTTTCACTGGAAATATTGCTGTATGACTGACTCCCTGTTGTCGTTTTCTTCTTCCTCAGCTTCATCCTCATCACTGTCCACAGGCTCCACAGACTCCACAGCTGCAACAACACCGTCATCTGGATCATCCTCCTGCAGAAAAGGCACCTGGCGTCGCAATGCTAAATTATGGAGCATGGAGCAGGCGATGATGATGTCGCACACCTTCTTCGGTGAGTAGAATAGGGACCCACCTGTCATATGGAGGCACCTGAACCTGGCCTTAAGAAGGTCGAAGGTGCGTTCGATAACCCTCCTAGTCCGCCCATGGGCATCATTGTAGCGTTCCCCTGCCCTGGTACTGGGATTCCTCACTGGGGTCAATAGCCACGAAAGGTTGGGGTAACCAGAGTCCCCCAATAGCCTCTGGAGTTGACCCATCATATCAGGGATTCTGCTATTGCACAGGATATTGGCGTAATGCACAGAGCCAGGGAACATAGCATTAACCTGCGAGATGTACTGGTCTGCCAAACAGACCATCTGGACATTCATCGAATGATAACTCTTCAAGTTCCTGTACACCTGTTCACTCCTGCAGGGGGACCAGAGCTACATGGGTCCCATCAATGGCACCTATGACGTTCATGATATGTCCAAGGGCATAGAAGTCACCTTTCACTGTAGGCAAATCCTCCACCTCAGGAAAAATGATGTATCTCCTTACATGTTTCAGCAGGGCAGACAACACTCTGGACAACACGTTTGAAAACATAGGTTAGGACATCCCTGATGCCATGGCCACTGTTGTCTGAAAAGACCCACTTGCAAGGAAATGGAGCACTGACAGCACCTGCACGTCAGGGGGGATACCAGTCGGATGGTGGATTGGTGACATCAGTTCTGGCTCCAACTGGGTACATAGTGCCTGGATTGTGGCACGGTTAAACCTGTAGGTGACGATTAAATGTCTCTCCTCCATTGTCAACAGGTCCACCAGCGGTCAGTACACCGGAGGATTCCGCCATCTTCTCACATGTCCCAGCTGATGGTGCCTATGAAGGACAACAGCGAATAACCAGTCAATATTCCTCCAGGTATGTACCCACAGTCACACACAAGACTACACCAGACGATGAACCCTTCCTGTATGTGTGTTGAGTGTAGGCCTCGGTATGTGTGACGCAGTTGAAAATGATTCCATGTGGGCCCCTGAAATGGCGGCTGCCTGACCTCTAAACTGGGACAATGGGATTGTGGGGTAACAGCGCTGGCGTTGCACACCATCGCGGTAGGCGGTCGTAGCCCGCGGCGCACTGCTGCATTGGTTAACATTGGACCCTATGGGTCCCAGGAGCCAATGAACAGGTGCGCTGGCGGTGATGATGCGCACCGCCGCGGACGTCACCGCCGCGGACGTCACCGCCATTTTCTATCTGTTAAATCACTAGATACCTGACCTTTGACAGGAGAGGACCTACACTGCTAGTGCTGCTGTGACCTCGGTCTGGAAGCGACGATGGCTGCTGCGTCTGGGGAAAGGGCCCCTGCCATCACTGCACAGGAGTTGGAGAAACTTGTGGATGGGTTCCTCCCCCAGTACATGCTACTCTACGGTCCTCCAGTCCAACAGGTTAGTACACAGGGAGCACGTTGTATGGGCTAGGTCTGGGTGGACAGGGCTGGGGGGGAAGAGTGAAGGGGGCAGAGTTCATACTACAGTAAAGAATGGGAATAAATGAGCCACATGGTCAGAGTAGGGAGGGGGCCACTCACATTGATGGTGTAGTTGGTAATGACTGTTCCTCTTTCCTTGTGCATGTCATGTAGGTCAGTGCCCACTAGAAGAGGGACATTTGGCGTGCCATCGTCAAGGAGGTCCGGACCCTGGGGGCCCACCAGAGACGGGGCACCCACTGCCGGAAGAGATGGGAGGACATTCGCCGCTGCAGCAAGAAGACGGCGATGGCTCAGCTGGGGATGGCCTCCCAACGTGGGAGGGGTGCCCTTCGCAACATGACCCCCCTGATGTTCCGGATCCTGGCGGTGGCCTACCCGGAGTTGGATGGGTGCTTGAGGACATCACAGCAGACACAAGGGGGTGAGTACAACCTCATTCTGCGGACTTTGCGTGCAGTGGAGGTGTCTGGGTGGGGGAGGTGGGCTGTGGGTGTCCCTAGGCCAGGGCGAAATCGGTAGGCAAGGACCCTCCGTAATGTAGGCCATGTGGCACTCTACCCCACCTCAGAAGAGTGCCAAGTTGGGGTATAGTTGCCCCTGTGTCATCCATGTGCGCAGATGTCCACCATTGCCATGTAGGCCATATCCCAGAAATTGCATGTGCAGAGGCCAGGAGCACGGCGTAATGCAGGGGGCTGCTGCGTCTGTCTTGTCCGCCAACGGTAGTGGTATGCCATGCACTAAAACTCTCTTACTTCTGTCTCCCCCCCTTTTTCTGCTCTCCCTGTCCTTTTGTACATCAGCATCATCAGGCGGAGGTACAGTGGCACCGGAGCACGAGGGAGCTGCATCCCACATGGCCATGGAGGGCCACACCACAGACTCTGAATGCACCAGTGGGACGGAGGGCGAGGGGAGCTTCACGTCGGCCACCGGATCAGCAATCAGCGACACGGACTCGTCCAACGATGGGAGCTCCCTTGTGGTGGCGGCACCATCTGTGCCCCCCACTTCTACAGGTACAGCCGCCACCCCCCCCCTACCAGCACCGCCCTCCCAGCAGCCCCTCAGCCTTCGCTCCGTGCCCGCTCACCCAGGAGGGTGGGCATCACCTTCGCCCCAGGCACCTCAGGCCCTCCCCCAGTTACCCCTGCTGCCCTCAGTGAGGAGGCCATTGACCTCCTCAGGTCACTCACTGTTGGGCAGTCTACCATTGTGAATGCCATCCAGGGTGTAGAACAAGAGTTGCAATGCGGTAATGCATTCCTGGAGGGCATTCATTCTGGTCAGGCTGTCCTCCAGCGAACCCTGCAATCTCTGGCCTCAGCACTGATGGCAGCCATTGTCCCTTTGTCTAGCCTCCCCCTCCAACTTCCTCCACCCAAACCCAATCCCCTATACCCCAGCCCATCCCAAGCACACCTACAGACCAGCATGCACACAAGTCAACAGACACAAGTAGCTCAAGCAAACATAGGCACCACACACACCACAGGCACTCACACAAGCATCACACACATACAAATACAGCAACATCCACTGTCTCCATTGTGTCCCCCTCCTCTTCCTCTCTCTCCTCCCTCCCAGTCTTGTCTACACACACACCTGCATGCACCACATCTACAGGCACTAGGACTTGCACCAGGACACCCAGCACCACAAGCCGCTCACCTGCACTCACCACCTCCACTGCCATTTACACATCCCCTGTGTCCTCTCCCAGTGTGTCTGTAACGCCCCCTCCCAAAGTACCCCAACGCCGGCAATCACTCACCCAACATCCGTCCACCTCATGACAGCCTCCAGTACCTGCACCTGCACCCAAAACAGCTAAAGTGACACCTCCTACAACCACCTCCTCTTCCTCCACTCCCAGACCCCCTCCAGCTACCCATCCCAGTGTCCGTCAGAAACTGTCCCTCTGTCAAATTGACCTTTTTGCCCCCACCCCCTCCAATTCATCAGTCCCGTCGTAGCACCTCAGCCAAAAAGCCTCCAGTACCAGTGGTGCGTGTTCCAGGTTTTTGGAGTGCACCGTCCACCAGGGCAGGCAGTAGGACCCGGAGCCAAGGCACTGGCAGCCCCCCCTGTAAAGGCTCCAAAATTGGAGAGTGGACGACGGGACCATGGCAAGACTCCTGGTGGGACAACAAGTGAAATGGGATCGAAGGCGATTGGTGAGTCAGCTGTAACTCCAAAAAAGGTGGGGAAGGTCCAAAGGAAGTATGCCCAGCCTGTTGTGAGTGTCACGGCGGAGAAGTGCGCCATCATTTCCGGCGGTCCAGACACAACCGCCAGCACCGTCGTCACTGGTCCAGAGACCACCGCCAGAGTCACAGCCCAGGAGGGCACAAGTATCGTCACTGGTCCAGAGACCACCGCCAGAGTAACTGCCCTGGAGGGCCCAAGTATCGTCACTGGTCCAGGGACCACCGCCAGAGTCACAGCCCAGGAGGGCCCAAGTATCGTCACTGGTCCAGGGACCACCGCCAGAGTCACATCCCAGGAGGGCCCAAGTATCGTCACTGGTCCAGGGACCACCGCCAGAGTCACAGCCCAGGAGGGGACAGGATGCCACAGCCCCGCTGGCCAATGATGGAACGTCATGCCACACACCAATGTCAAGTGTGAAGATCGTCATGCCACACACCAATGCCCAGTGTAGAGATCGTCATGCTACACACCAATGTCAGTATCAGGAACACCATGGCGAAACACCGCTGAACAGGGCAAAGACCGCCATGGTAAAGCACCGCTGAACAGTCATGAACCTCAATGGCAAAGCACCGCTGAACAGGGCAAAGACTGCCATGGTAAAGCACCGCTGAACAGGGCAAAGACCGCCATGGTAAAGCACCGCTGAACAGGGCATGGACCGTGTAGGAATGAATGGACCGCCACATCAGGCATCCTTATCCCATGTGCAGCTGGGACAGTGACAGGACAGGAACTTTCACGGGGAGACACATCCAGTCTGGGCACCAGTCCCCCTCCAGAACAAGTGGAGACCTGCATCTACTTGAGAGACTGTGGCTTTGCACTCCCCAGGATGGCAGAGTGGGCAACCCATCCACTGTAGAGACTTGAGAGACTGTGACTTTTCACTCCCCAGGATGGCAGAGTGGGCAAACCACCCACTGTAGAGACTTGAGAGACTGTGGCTTTGCACTCCCCAGGATGGCACAGTGGGCAAGCCACCCACTGTAGAGATTTGAGAGACTGTGGCTTTGCACTCCCCAGGATGGCAGAGTGGGCAAACCACCCACTGTAGAGACTTGAGAGACTGTGGCTTTGCACTCCCCAGGATGGCACAGTGGGCAAGCCACCCACTGTAGAGACTTGAGAGACTGTGGCTTTGCACTCCCCAGGATA
Source organism: Pleurodeles waltl (assembly GCF_031143425.1). Lineage (NCBI taxonomy): Eukaryota > Metazoa > Chordata > Amphibia > Caudata > Salamandridae > Pleurodeles > Pleurodeles waltl. Next base: position 848,722,818 of record NC_090436.1, read on the forward strand.
GCAGAGTGGGCAAACCACCCACTGTAGAGACTTGAGAGACTGTGGCTTTGCACTCCCCAGGATGGCAGAGGGGGCAAACCACCCACTGTAGAGACTTGAGAGACTGTGGCTTTGCACTCCCCAGGATGGCACAGTGGGCAAGCCACCCACTGTAGAGACTTGAGAGACTGTGGCTTTGCACTCCCCAGGATGGCAGAGTGGGCAAACCACCCAGTGTAGAGACTTGTGAGACTGTGGCTTTGCACTCCCCAGGATGGCAGAGTGGGCAAACCACCCACTGTAGAGACTTGAGAGACTGTGGCTTTGCACTCCCCAGGATACATCAATGGGCATGGAGCCCCGTCGTGGATCTGGCTTCGCATTCATCTGGCTGAGGTGCCCCCCCTTCCCTTCCCCCTGAGGTGCCTGTTTTATTTCTATCTGATGCCCCGGCAGTGTTCTCTCCGATTTTGGTCAGGTATCGTTTGTGGGCCTCGCCCATGCATTTTTGGACTGCTGGTGCACAGACATTGTTGTGTACATATCTGCACCACGTCTTGTACTGTATATATAATTATGAGGGATTTAGACATATATATCTGTATATTTTTGTATGACATGTATATTGGCACATTACAATGTTTGACCGAAAATCGCTTTGTCTTTGGATTCTTCCGGAGGGATTGTGGGTTGTTAATGTGATATTTTTGACTGCATTGGTGTGTATGTTGTGATATGCGAGGGTGGGGGTGGGGGTGTTTGGTGGGTGTCCCCTAACTTTTGCCTCCCCCCTCCCCCGTGTCGTAGGTGCAGTACTCACCGGTATCTTCTGCGCCTACTTCGCTGTTGGTCATAAAGGAGCAGAAAGACAAGGGCTGGTAGTATTTGGAGTTCGGGGTCCATGGAGTCGTGGTTCCTCGTGGGATATGTTAAGGTGAGCGTTTTCCCATAGCACAAGCTGTTTCCGACGTGTTTTTATCCACGGTGAATCCGCCCCGGAAAAGGTGGCGGATTGGCGGGTTGTAATAGTGTGGGCGGTACATTGTCTCCCGCCTGTCTGTTGGCGGATTTTGTCGCCGCACTGCTTGTCTGTACCGCCGTGGCGGGCGGTGTGTTAAAGTGGCTGTCTTTGTTGGCGGTTTACGCCAGGGTCATAATTCCCTTTTTTTGTCCGTCGGCCTGTTTGCGGTATTACCGCACCTTTTACACTGTCCGCCAAGGTTGTAATGATCCCCTATATTTTTGTTTTTAAAATAACACCAACATAACAAAAATCCAACAAAGGGAACAGGAGATATGAATTTTTAAGGATTGAAAGTTTTCTAGTGCCTAGAAACAAAAAACGCCACTTGGGACCTCTGGTCCCACTCGACTGGGACAATGTCAAACTTTGAGGCCAACCACGATGGAGCCATGCTCAGCTACGGTGAGCGGGAGGTCTTGGATAAAGTTTCACCTTCTTGTAGATTTCTCACCGACCAGGACGAAGTCTCAAGTGGAGGCCTCTTCGGATTCAGTGCACGGGTGGCCTCAATCAAGTATCCACGTGCAGACTTAGTCACACTTTTGAGATTTCCTTGAACCGGGACAAGGTTGAAAGTTGAGACCAACCACGATGAAGCCCTCCTTGGATACACTGCATGAGAGGCCTCGGTCAAACCTTTACCTTCGGACTTTTCTTCCCCTACGTCGGACGTCCCTCCTCAGCAAGCCAATTTTGATGTGACATCATCGGATTTCCTTTCCATGAGCCCCCCGTCAAATCTGGAAGTCTGGGGCTCTGGAACTTTCCAGTGGGACAAACCTGTAAGTCAGGCCTGATCGCTGTTGACCTTGGCCGGATTGACTCACGATGTCGGGTTGGTCCACTTATGGAGCTTTTTTTTCAAATTTGCTCCAAAATTCTTCAAATTTCTGAATGTTCTTCAAAACGTTCTTTTAAAGTTCTTTTTAGGTCCATCAGGTGTCCACAACTTCCCCTCAAGATTCCAGAAGCTCTGAGTTGCTCCTTGGGGGTTAGGACTTCCATTTCCATATCCTAAAATGACCACTGTCCACTGGTCAGCAGGGCTATTTTAACTTGATGCAGGGGACTCTGGTTAGCTCCTTTCTACCAATAGCTTACAGGGAGTCCCTTCTTAGAGCTGTAGAAGTAAGGCAAAGTCCTTTTCTTGGTGAAGCCCAAAGTGTGCACCTAGTGCAGTCCTTCTGAGTCCAGGTGCAGGCCAGGTGTCCAGCAAGGCAGCCCTTTTTCTTTTTGTCTTTTTCCAGTAGTGATCTGAAGTGTGGGGGCAGCTCTACCATATTTATCCTTGCTCCTGGGGTTGCAAGAAGGGGGGTGGGGATGTTCCTGTCCAATCACGTGCAGGCCACCATCTTCTGGGAAGTGTGGCAAAAATCAATCCCATTGGACAACATTCCTCCAAAATCCAAGATGGCAAAAATTCAATCTTAGAGTCCAAATCTAGCTGACTTCACCCACTTGTGTGGCTAGGTTTTCCTTAAGACACCCCTTTCCAGCCTTCTCTTAATCTAATCAGGCATCACCTGGCTGTCTGGGGTTACAGGAAATGGGGTAGGTACAAATGTTGTCCCAAATTTCCTTCCCTCCTTTTAAGTCCAGTTTTGCTGCTATTCCCCATCCTGTTGTACCCTCTGCTGATGCAGATCTCCTCCCACCAGATGCTTCCTTTGTTTCAGCCCACACCACTTTACCCCTCATCAAGGCAGCCTGGCTCAGGCTGCCAGAGGCAGGCCAAACAGAGAAGGGCACTACAGGGCTGATGTTGGTAACTTTTAGAAGAGTCTCTCCAGGAATAAGTTATATTAAATTCAACACTGGCAAGTTGTTGGATTTATTATAACTTTTAATTTGATACTAAACTTGCTATAGTTAACTCCTTCTTATGGTTCATAAGACTTTATTACTTTAAAATAAAGTGTCTCAGTGTTAGCCTATGGAGCATGTTGGCCTTTTGCTTATGCAGGGTCATCCTGAATCTTATTGCCTCGTGCCTCCTATTTTTTTCTGACCTGTCGCTGTTGGCTTTTGAACTCTGAGCACTTTCCCACTGCTAACCAGTGCTAAAGTGCATATGCTCTCCGTGTAAATTGTATGCAATTGGTTTATCCATGATTGGCCTATTTGATTTACTAGTAAGTCCTTAGTAAGGTGCACTAGAGGTGCCAGGGCCTGTAAATCAAATGCTACTAGTGGGCCTGCAGCACTGGTTGTGGCACCCACACAAGTAACCCTGTAATCATGTCTCAGACCTGCCACTACAGTGTCTGTAAGTGTATTTTTACACTGTAAATTCAACTTGGCAAGTGCACCCACTTGCCAGGCCTTAACCTTCCCTTTTCTTACATGTAAGGCACCCCTAAGGTAGACCCTAGGTAGCCCCAAGGGCAGGGTGCAGTGTATGGATAAGGTAGGACATATAGTATTGTGGTTTATATGTCCTGACAGTGAAATACTGCCAATTTAGTTTTTCACTGTTGCAAGGCCTGTCTCTCTCATAGGATAATATGGGGGCTACCTTTAAATATGATTAAAGTGTAGATTCCCCTAGAGAGTAGATGGACATGTGGAGTTTGGGGTCCCTGAACTCACAATTAAAAAATACATCTTTTAGTAAAGTTGATTTTAAGATTGTGCGTTTGAAAATGCCACTTTTAGAAAGTGAGCATTTTCTTGCTTAAACCATTCTGTGACTCTGCCTTGTTTGTGGACTCCCTCTCTGGGTCAGTTTGACAGTTGGGTTGTTTTCACCTCGCACTAGACAGTGACACAAAGGGGGCTGGGGTGCAACCTGCATTTCCTGATTAGCCATCTCTGCTAGGAGGGAGGGGTGGAGTGGTCACTCTCATCTGAAAGGACTGTGCCTGCCTCTGAAAATGCCGGCTCCAACCCCCTGGTGTGTGTCTGAGGCCTTGTCTGGGCAAGGCAGGATTTCACAAGTAGGTGTGAGTCCCCTTTGAAGAAAGGTGACTTCAAAGACTAAAATGGGTATAAGAAGGGCACCCAAATCTACAGACTTTAGAAACACTTCTGGAACCAAGAGGAACCTCTGCCTGGAGAAGAGCTGATAGCTGAGGAAGAAGTGCTGCCCTGCCTGTGACTGTGCTTTGTGGAGCTTTCCTGCAGTGCTGCTTCTGCCAGAGTAAGAGGGCAAAGACTGGACTTTGTGTGCCTTCCATCTTGTGAAGAAATCTCCAAGGGCTTGAGTTAGAGCTTGCCTCCTGTTGTTTGAAGTCTCAGGGACAGCAAAGACTTCTCTCTGCCAGCACTTGGAGTCTCTGGAGAGACTCCTGCTCTGACAAGTAGTGCCCTATCCAGTCCCTGGGCCCTTGAAAGGAAAGCTGGTGGAATCCAAGGAAATCGACTTCGGACGACTTCGGACCGACGCCGCTGCTGAATCCGGTAACGCTTCCTGCACCTGGCGCCGTGACCTTCACTGGAACGCGACGCTCTTCGCAGGCCCGACGACGCAGCAGCCCCGCTGAAGTCCGCGACTCCGTGGAAGTCGCCACACCACGTCGTGACCGTCGCCGCTCGAAGTGCACGGATTCAACGTTTTGAACAGACGCCGCGATTCCCGACTTCGCGAATCGGCTTGTTTTCACCCTTCACCAAAGGTACTGTACTTGGGGATCTACACGACTCCGTGTCCGGCGCCGCTGGTGTCGGCTTGTTGGGAACGACTCCGTCACGACGCCGTGTTAACATCTCATCGAAGCATTTTTGTTTCTAAGCGCTATTTTTTAGTTTAAATCTCTAAAAATTCATAACTTGACTTGTGTATGTCGGATTTTTGTCGTTTTGGTCTTGTTTTGTTTAGATAAATATTTCCTATTTTTCTAAACCAGTGTTGTGTCATTTTGTAGTGTTTACATGAAGTTACTGTGTGTGTTGGTACAAATACTTTACACCTAGCGCTCTGAAGTTAAGCCTACTGCTCTGCCAAGCTACCAAGGGGGTAAGCAGGGGTTAGCTGAGGGTGATTCTCTTTTACCCTGACTAGAGTGAGGGTCCTTGCTTGAACAGGGGGTAACCTGACTGTCAACCAAAGACCTAATTTCTAACAGAGCCCATTTACTACAACGGGAAAAACATATGTGGCTACTTTTCCCTCACCAGGGCTTATAAGACATCTTTTATAAAGTCTCTGCTTATAGTTACACGGCACTCAGCCCTGGGGGCACCTAGGGCAGACATTAGGAGTGACACATATGTAAAAATAAGATAGTTTAGGACCTTTGGAAGTATTCCAAAGTGGAATGTGGGCTTTAACTTTTAACTTAAAAGCAGCCAGCAAGACAGACCTGCTTTTAAAATGACACTGGGTACATAGCATATATGACATAGTGGTGTTTGCCACTAGATAGTTATAGTTAGGACCTGAGTTCTATAGAAAGGCATTTTTTACTTGTTCATATCTTATGCACCAGTTGAAAATTCTTCACAAAATGTTCCTAAAAAAATTGACTCTCACATGAGCTGCTGTCTTGAAAGTTTTGGGGTGATCTGCCAAGTGAGTCCTAAGAAAGAAATGGGGGGGAGGGCACAGTTTTTTTGTCAAACATGTTACTGCAAAAATTACATTAATATTATCAATGATGTTATCAAAGATGTCATGAGTACCGTAATTTGAGAGGTAATTAGCATTGCATGGCAAGGGCTTGAGTTATAGTTACCTTAGGGCGTCAGTTATAGTTACTTCAGATAACTCTAACTATAACAGGGGAATCTCCATGGTTTTGTACTTTTAAAATGTGAGCCTAACTATAATGTCCATGTAACCTTTGTTTTTTGTGTGAATATATCAATGCTCCATTTGCCACATGAGTGTTGGCCGAGGTAAGCCTGGTTCACATTATGCTACTAGGGGCCCAAAAAAAATCATGTCATCTGGTGGGAGTAGCATGTTAAAAATTGCCGAGTGTAGTCATGGTGATGAAGGTGAGGAGAGCTGGGAAGCTATAAGTGCAATCACGGTGAGAGGTGATGAATAAGAGGGTGACATTCTCATGCAAAGCAGCACCGTCCCCAGCAGTGCCCCAGAATCACTCTCCTCAGCAACCTCACAATGGCACAAGAAGACTCAGAGTCAGATGGAGACACACAGATTACAGGGGCATTCTATGGGTGTTGCTTGGGGTGTTCCCTTGCAACATTTGTTGCACCCCAAAGAAACGCAAAGGAATCTGATGCATTCCCAGATTTACAAGTCTGGAAATGCATCAGATTCCTACACCACCTCGGGGGTGGTGTAAGAGTGACAGGACGGGGAAACATATCTTTATTCTCCCCATTTGTTTTCTCTTTCTTTGTGCCGCATTCTGCAGCACACATAGAAAGCAAAAACACCTCTTGTGATTAATTTTCTGCAGGAAGGTTTCCTTCCTGCACAAAAACAATCATACCCACAATGCAGACACCCTTGCACCATAGTGCAAGGGTGCCTGCATTGGCGCATGACAGAACTTTGTGCACCAGCTCAGTGGGAAAGAACAGAAATGTACCATATCCCGTAAACACAGGGTATTTCTGCCCTTTCCCAGTGGCACAGGTTGGTGCAGCAAGGCACTTGCTGCAGCGCCCTGTGCCATGAGCCTTGTAAATGAGGCCGTGGATCTCTTTTGTGAGGGTAAAGCAAAAAAAGGTTTGGGACCTAAAGAATGTTTTAAGATTATTTGGCAGCATGTATAGCCATGTTCGCAATGGAGAAATCACATACAGCTGCAAACATCTTGGACAAATTTAAAAGAAAGGTGTCTGAATGGCTGTGACCCAGAGGTCTTTCTTTTGGATTTGTTGCCATGGTCAATAACAGCAACATAGTCAAGGCCATAGCAGACAGTGGCTATGTCAGGTTGCGGTGTTTGGTTCACTGCATCAACTTGATTGTGCAAGACTTTCTCAAAAAAGAAGTCAAAAGGCCATATGTATGAAGATGTAATTTTGCATTTCCTAAATAGTGACTTCCCAGAAATTACTAGTTAGTAAATACAAAATGCTATGTATCAAGATACTGATTTCCTAATGGTGATTCCTACAAAGTAGAAATCGCTATTAGGAACTTGTAAATAAGAAATCCCAAGCCATTTGTGACAATGGGCCACTTTTGCATTTCCCAAGTAGCGATTTCCTATTAGGAAATCACAATTTGAGAAATGCAAACCAAGGATGGCTATGGTCAATGGGCCCCGCAAAATGCACCCCAAATATAGTGGTACACATATAGGGGACAGGATGTGGCATAAGGGCTAGAGATGCCGACTTTGGAGCTGGTAGACCAGGTTTGAGTCTCGGCGTTGGCTCAACATCCTGTGATTCTGGGAAAATTACTAAATCTCCTTATGCCTACCAAAAATGAATGTGTCCTTGTTTGACATAAGTATGCCTAAGTAAAGAGCCTCAATACTTTTGGGTCCAGTTTGTGCTATATAAAATCACAGAAAAAAAATGTAGAGCACACATATACCCAAGGTTGTACAGTATTGCACTTTAAAAAAAACATTTTTCAATTGCACATGGTTACCACATGCTTGAAGTCCATGATAATTGCATTTCCTAGATGCCCAATTGACATTTCAGAAATATTTTGTATATCTGAATATGAATCGCAAATAGCTAATCCCTATTTACAATTTCCTATTCAGACAATCATAAATTGCGAATTCTACTGGGTAGAAATCACAATTTACGATTCCCTAAAGGGTTTTGTACATCTGAAAAGCCCATTTTGCATTTCTTAACTGCCCGAAATAGCAATTCAGACTATTAAGAAATGCAAAATGGCTTTGTACATCTGGCCCATAGTCAGCAACATACTGACCTCCTGCAGATGAATATGCACCCGTTTCAGCCACTCTTTTAAATCCTGGAAGCAGTTGTGGATTATTCAGTGTGCCAATAGAGTACCAGTTAAAGCCCTGATACAGGAGATTCTAACATGTTGGAACTCAACCTATTAAATGTTGAAATGTCTGTTTGAGCAGTGCAGACAGATCAATGACTATTTCATTCAAAGAGGAGTTGATGCAACTGAGAAAGCTATAACCATGGATGCTGACAAATGGGGCCTAATCAAATACCTGACACAGATGCTACTCCTTTTCAAGGTTTTCACATGGGAAGTTAGCAACAAGGACAGTACGATGTGCCAAGCCATCCTGTTTTTTCCGCTGCTACAGGACCAGCTAAAAAGGTTTATGAAAGGTGTGAATGAAAACCCAGAAGTGCATGCCTTGGTTGAGAGGATAAACTTGTGCTTGGCTTGAAATGCACAGATACAAAATGACATAATATAATCCAGAGAGTATATATGTGCCACCCTATCTGATCCACGCTACAAATTCTGCCAACTTTCATTTAATTATCTGAAGGGGATGTTACAAAATATAAGATTGTTGAGCATGCATGTCACCATGAAGAATGGTTGGAACTTAGAGTCCCACTCCACAGTCCTGGGGTGCCATCTTCAACTTCAGGAGAGGGCAGTCTTTTTCTCACCACAGCAGCCAACACCAGGAATAAGAACAATGGCAACAACAGCATCAGAAGTGGACCCAACCTCTACATTGGCTTGGTTTCAAGTGGTAGGTCTGACGTCAAGTGTAGAGGCGAAGGCAAAAGAGGTTGAGCAAGTGGCAGCACCAATGACATTTCAAAAGATGTTCCAGGAGTATCAGGATGACCAAAAACAGGTGTTTGTGCAATCAAAAGCCATTGGTGTATTGGAATGGGAAGATCTGCTGATTGCCAGAGCTCATTCACAGAAAGGGGGAGTACCCTGTAACCCCGCCCTGCTAAGGGTACTATCCTAAACAGAATCACAAAAAATATAGCAGGCAGGGAAAATCTACGAATTATTTTTAATAACCAAAAAACTCACTTTTGGTTACTAGGGTGAATTACTTTCCCATGTTTATTTAGTTTATTTACAAGCTGCAGAATATACCTCATCATGGTAGCACATATTGAGACATAAACAAATATACATCAAATTTCTATCTATTACACAAATTACACAACACAGATACTTGAAACAAATCACGAACAATACATCAATGTGGGTTGTGCCCAACAATATAACTTATTAAGGTCACCATAGCTCAATTTGCAATGTGATCCTGTCTTGTATAGGTGACCAAGGAGTTAGCACCCAGCTGAAAAACACCTAACAATTTTTTTAAAGGTATTATGTAGTGCTCTAACTATTTTATATATCTCTCTCTATATTTAAATTACCTTTAGGTTTTACTGGGCGTGAATGTCGCGATACGGTATGTAAGAAGAAGAGCAAACCAACGACAAGAATAGTACCGCATCGCGACATTCACGCCCAGTAAAACCTAAAGGTAATTTAAATAGTTTCAGGATAGCACTAACTGGCAAATAAGCAATTTGCCCTTCTGGTTTAATTCAGGACCTTACTTCGTTTTTCAGAGAAAGAGGTGCCAGTGCCCTTCGACAGTCCTGAAGAGGCCACGAGTTTCAAGGCCGAAACGCGTCGACACCAGCCTAGTGGGATCGAGGGTTTTTACAATCAATTAACTGAGAGATATATAAAATAGTTAGAGCACTACATAATACCTTTAAAAAAATTGTAATTTTATTCTCTATGTGTACTTCAACAGCACTGCACTACACAGGTCTATCTTGCTTGGGTTGGGAGTGGGGTAGAGTTACTCGGAATCAGGAGGAGGAGGATGAAAGGACTCAGAGAGGGGCTACCTCAACAGATAGAAGAAGAAAGTGCATCAACTTCAAAGATAAACCATGATGATGATGAAGACTCCTAGGCCTAGAACTCACTCAGCTCTATGGACTAGGAAGAGGTGCATTGATTTCAGAAATGCTGCTAAGTGTTTGTTTGCTGCATTGCTGACTCCTCATGAAGCTTACGTTGCTTCCTTCTGTCTTTCTCATTGACTCTACAATACAGTTTCTGTTTTTCAATACACAGGCCTTCTTCTCTCCTGCAATAATGAAAAGTGGTAAAGGCTCAACTCTCAGCTTACCTACTGGACAGGTTCAGACAGGCATCCAAGAGTGACGAGCATTCTGAGAAGAGTGCAGATTCCACCACCCACTTTGGTAATTCAAGATCATTTTTTAAATCAGAATTTGTAAAACTGGGTGGGTTAACTTCACTTCTTCATAATTTGTATTTTTCAAACCTCCTAGAAGACAGAATGTGAGAAAACTGGGTTGATTCAGAAGCCCTCTAACTTTTTGCCCCCATTTTTTTACTTTTTGGCATTTTTTCCTGACTCTGCTGGTGCCCTGGATACTGCTAACCAGTCCCAGGGCCTGTGCTCTGTGTAAAATGAGTATGCAAATTATGATAATTATAATTGGCTACATCAACCTACTTATAAGTCCCTAGTACATGGTAGGGCATGTAGGTTTAGGAACCCCAATGTAGGTAGTGCTTCCAAAGTCTTAAACTTCCTTATCTTTATATATAAGTCACCCCTAAGGTGGGCCCTAGTTGGTCCCAGGGTGTGTGCAATGTAACTATAAGCAGGGACCTTATAAAATATGATTTATAAGCCCTGGCGAGGATAAATAGCCAAATTAGTTTTTCCCTCATTGTAGTAAATAGGCTCTTTAGGCTAAAATGGAGAGAGTTTATTTTAATAAAGTCCCCAAAGGAGATAGATTTGGCAAGTTTGGTATCAAACTGATTGCTATAACAAATGCAACAACTTGCAATTGTTGGAGTTAATATAACTAGTAGAGGGAAAGAGTTTTAGAACTCTTCCAAAAAGTTACCAGTTTCAGCTCATTAGTGCCCGCATCTGATTGGCCAGCCTCTGGCAGCCTGGCCAGGCAGCCTTGATGAGGTGTGCAGTGGCCTGGGCTGAACAAAAAGGAAGTCCCTGGGGTAGGAGATTTGCCTCAGCAGATGGTGAAACAGGATGGGGGGGAGCAGCCAAACTGGTCTTTAAAGTAGGGAAGGATATTTGGAGCAGCTCAGGACCTCCCTCATTTCATGCAACCCCAGACAACCAGGTGCCCTCTTGATTAAATAAAGAGAGGGCAGGAGAGGGGTGTGTTAGCCACACCAGTGGGTGGGCTCAGCCAGACCTAACCTCCAAAATTCAGTTTCTGCCATTTTTCATTTTTAAGGAATGTTTCTCCGTGGGATTGATTTTTGTCATACTTCCCAGTAATTTGTCATCCAAGGGGGTAGGGCCTGCCTGTGATTAGGCAGTGGCCCCCCCTGCTTTTCACCTTAGGAGCAAGGATACATTTAGCAAAGCTGCACCCACGCCTCAGATCCCTACGGAACAAGACAAGAAGAAGAACTGCCCTGTTGGGCCCCTGGCCTGCACCTGGACACTGCACTCACAAGGACTGCGCCAGATGCTTACTTTGGACTTCAACAAGACAAAGGACTTTGCCTTGCTTCTGCAACTCCAGGAGTGGACTCCTTGTAAGCTGTAGGTACAAAGGAGCTGCTCAGCCAGTTCCCCTGCAGCAAGTCCTGCACAAAGAGCCCAGCCTACCAGCGTTCAGGGGCCATTTGAGGATTCTGACCAGGTGCATTCTGGGAATTGTAGCCCCAACTTCCAAGGAGCAACTCAGTTTCTGGAATGCTAGATCAAGTTGTGTACACCTCAAGCATCCAAAAAGGACCTTTGGAAGAAGATCCAGAATTTTTGAGACATTTGGAGCAACTGTAGTAAACAGCTCAAGTAGAAGAGCTGCATTGTGAGAGTTGTAGTCCCAGACATCAAGAGGCAGACCAGAACCTCTGAACCCTTAGCTTATGCTGTAGACCACTTTCCTGTATCAAGAAACACTTCTGAAAGTAAGTGTAACAGTGGCCTAAACTCTAGACTTTGTCCCTGTCCAGTGTAACCTTTTTTAACCGTTTGAGCGCTATTTGCTTCTAAGCACTATAATTACTTTCAATCTTTAAACATTCATATCTCTGGTTCTCGTCATTAAATTTATGTCCCTTTAGTGTCATTTTAAAGACAAAAATATGATCTATTGTTAAACATTTGAGTTGGATTTCTATTGTGTTTTGTATGTTACTTATTTACTGTTTTGTGATTTTGAAATGCTTTACACACTTGTCTCCTAAGTTAAGCCTTGTCGCTTGTTGACAAACTATGAAAGGTTGAGCTGGGTTTAATTTATTGAGACCTAACTGGACCTAGTGGGGGGTTAGTGGTCTATTGCTAAGTGTAGGTACTTACCTGCCCTTACCAATGGTCCCCTTTCCAACACACACCATTTAGAAGTATAATATCTTGTGTCTCTCTTGGGCTAAAGGATGGTTTGTCGTGCATTTAAGTGCTCTGTGTCATACTCATTCTTTCACTTCCTTCAACAACAGATTGATGATGGTTTGCTGCTCAGCACCCCAATGAATATTTTCATTATTTCTTTTGTGCAGTGCTTGTCTTTACCACACCTTTCCCCAAATCCCTGTTCCCATCCATTCATCAAACCCATAATCCTCTTCTCCCAGCTGCGTGATTTATATTGAGATGTGACTTACTTTTACACTATAAATTGATCACAAACTTCCTGGGGCAGATATGATGAAAGCAACACCAACTCACTGCATGATCTTCTATTACCTGAGTAACAGTCCACACCAGCCCCAACCACCTTCCCACATATCATTCATCAACATCATCACTCAGGCCTTCTGTTGTGTGTTGCAGAAACGATTAAACTTGTTCACACCACTCATGATTCTGAGGGGCATATTTATACTCCGTTTGCGCCGATTGTGTGTCAAAAAATTTGACGCACAATCAGCGCAAACGTTGACCCATATTTAAACTCTGACACCGAGCCCGCGGACGACAACATTCCGCCGTGTGCGTCATTTCTTGGATGCGGCAACTGGTCCTGCGTTAATGATATGCAGGCTAGGCGTTCCAGTCCAAAAAACGACGCAAACGGCCGTGCGTCGTATTTATGCTTCCGGGCAAAAATTACTCTCGGCCGGGAGGCGGAGCAAAAAAATGACGCACAGCCCGATGTGCGTCAAACTTTAACACCTGGGTCAGGGCAGGCGTTAAAATGGGGCAAACACACCTGTATTGAATCAGAACACACAGAACAAACAGCAGAGCAGCAGAGCAGCAACAGGGAGACATGGAGGTGATTCTTATCCAGCGTGCACGCAGACGCAGAGCCCAGCAGCAACAACAGCAGCTACAACAACACCAGCAGGGACCCCAAAGGCAGCGCAGAAGGCAGGAGAGGATATTCCGCCCAAGAACAACCCTTCAGGGACTCAGGGAACATGACATCATCCAGAGGCACCGGTTGAACTGGCAGGCCATCCAGCAGCTGCTGCCCAACATTGAACAGCAGTTGGCCCCCACTTTGGTGACACCCGCACCATACCAACAGAAACAAAGCTGCTTGCCGTACTTCACCTGCTGGCAAGTGGCTCATTTCAAACAACTGGTGCCCTGGTTGGCGGAATTTCACAACCATCATTCTCCGCATTTCTGCCAAAAGTACTGGATGCCATCATTCAACTGACACCCCACCACATCTGCTTCCCTAACACACTGCAGAAGCAGCAGGAAACTAAACAGGGGTTCTACGCAATCAGAGGCTTCCCACACGTCCTTGGTGCAATCGACTGCACACATGTACGCCTTGTGCCACCTGCTGCGACTAAACACCTCTACCGCAACAGGAAGCACACACATTCCATCAACGTGCAGGCCATAGTCGATCACCAGGGATTGATCACCAACATCGTGGCTAAATATCCTGCGAGTGTCCATGACTCATTCATACTCCGTCACTCTACCATCAACCAACACTTCCAGGATGGACGATATGGCAATGGACTACTTGTTGGTAAGTACAAAAACCTACTTATATACACACTGCACAGCAACCCTCTAGGACACACAACACATACATCACAACAGCAACATCTAGACAGGAACACACTGAGGTCCTGACATCACTAGCCATGTTTCTTAAGTCACCATTGAACCTGTCACACATCGGAAATTACTGTACAGCCTAATGTGAAGACATTAATGAGTGTGGTTGCCTAAATGTCACCTTGCAAATTGTAAGTGTCCCAATGACCTTTACATTAATACATTGCAGAAGTTTCAAGGTATGGGATGTCCAGGGTACTTTGATATGAACGTGTTAACAACACTTTCAATTTTAACTGTGCATGGAACTATCATCTCACCCTCAGTGAAGACACACGGACGCCTGTATCACAAGTCACAATGCTAGGGAGGGCACACTGTACTGAAAATCCCAAAACATACTGCTGACAAACAGTTAGCAGACAAACACTTGCTCAGCCAAGGAAACAACACAATGCAGATGGAATAGCCTACAAGTATAGGTTGTCACATTACTAAACAAAAGAGTCACAGACAACACAAGACAACTACTGCCATTAAAGGTCTTTTCAATATTGCCAGCTACATCAACATGATCCCATTCTGTGTTTTTCTTTCAGCTGATCAGGGGTATGGCATCCAGCCATGGCTAATGACACCATTTGGGAACCCGAGTACTGCTGCAGAGCGGGCATACAACGACGCCCATAAGAGGACACGCAGCATTGTCGAGCGGACCTTTGGGATCCTCAAGTCAAGGTTCCGCTGCCTCGACATCACTGGCCGTAGCCTACTATATTCCCCCGAGATGGTCTGTAGGATCATACACACATGTGCAATATTGCACAACATTTGTGTAAAAAGGAACATTCCCCTCCTCGAACCAGAGCCATACATGCCTGAAGACGAAGAAGAGGAGGATGCTGGCCTGCAACAGGAGGGGGAACAACCAAACACGGCTGCTGGAGTGCGTAGGCGCCAACACATTGTAAATAATTTCTTTGCATAATTATCACCATCACCACTTAATGCACTATTGTAAATAAACACTGATAACAAACACCACATTATGGTTTGGACTATCCATTTCTGCGCATCTTTAGCTTGAAATATCTGAAGAAGAATGTCATCTCATTGAGCAATAATGATATAACAATCATGACACAAAAAATTACACCACAAATGTAATGGCCACCATACAATGATCACGTACACACATAATGTAAATGACAGACATCCTGTACAGTTCACCTTTAAAGGGCAATAGCTGAGGACCACACATATGACACACATACATGTAGTAAACATGGATCATCGCAGCAGATGGCACACAACTAAAACACCATCACTCAACTAGGGGAAAACAGGCCTCATACATCAGGCAGTTTACATGCTAATGCTTCAGGAACAGGAATGTAGTACTAGACTCTTGCCAACAGTAATTCCAACTACTTACTATCTTTGCAATGACTATCTGTCACTAGAGTTACACATAAGCAGAACAAACACAGCACAAGTGCTACACCTATGACAAGCATCCAGCACATCACATCCCATCTACATGTCAGCCCTTTTCTAAAAACATTACACACACTTGCAGCTGGACACACCCCACCTGTCTGAAGAGGTCCCTGGAATGCTGATTTGTGTACACTGAGATTCCCTCATCTACACACACACTCACAAGAGTCATCCAGTGTGCCAGACCCTTTCCTATGCCTACCATTGTCATAGTACCATCTCACTGCATGGAACTCAGCTCATATAATACACTGGCTTGGAGTTTGTAAGGACTGGAATCACCTTTAGATTGATTCTTCTGTGAAAGGTACTGTAGGCTAATTTTCAGCAAATCCCATCTGACAGGACTAGTGAGACACTGATGGAGGCCACACCAGTGATCCCCTACATGCACACCACCCAAATGTACATGCCCCGTCCCTGCTGATGCCTCCTACTGCATACATGTTGGAATTTGAGCTATTACATCACTAAGCAGTGCTACTAATGTTGCCGTAGAACACTTTATCAGGGTTCATGTGTCACCTTCAAAACAACACGGGACATACACAGTGTGACATGTCAACTGTCTACTGCTCCCTCTGACCAGTCCTAGTCAGAACACTGATCATGTAATTACTGAAAGAACTTGCTCCTGATTGACCCAGCATCCTGTCAGCCTGACTGGCACCTGTCCGTGGGTCACTCTAAAGATACCTGGGGTCCACCTACGGACCACACGTGCTGTCCAAAACCTCTTGTACCTCAGACACTAATTTGTCATTAGCCTCATAAATGTATACTCAAATACATAGTATTGCATCATCTGACTGTTATTTGTATCAGATTTGTGACAGTGCCCTTGAACAGCTAAATCTTGGCCCTTCCGTTGTCTGGCCCTCATTAATGTCTAAACTACAAAGTGTGATAGTGGACCTGGACCATAGTGTTTGATGGTGTAAGTGGCCTCCATCCAAACCAGCAACCTCAGATAATGTCCATGAAAAGTCAACACATATGAGGACCCTGACTGTTCAAACGCTGAGTAACGTTGTTCAAATAATAAAGATGAGTCGTGTGTGTTGAATACCAGCCATTTACTTCTGCCCAGAGGCTATGATGTTTCCTGATACATTACCATCCACAGAGGCCATCTGGAGTACAAATGTTGCAATGGCACATGCCGGATCCAGACACCTGAGACATTCTCTCACTCAGCACACCAAGGTTGCCCAGTTGAAAGTCTCATTACAAGTTTTCAGTGACAGGGTGGGACCATCCATGTGTAGGTGACCATGTACTCAATGGATTTTCTCAAATTTTGCTACAAACGATACCCAATAGAAACAAGATTAGCTGCCACTAACTCATGAGGAGACCTGGACGTAACAGTGACAACATACACCCTGACAGTTGATACTGGATCAATATTGGACCACACACATGTACATGTACCATCCAATCAACAAAATGTTTGCAAGCAGCCGATCACAGTAGTGTCCCAGTTGTAACCTAGCAGGAAGAATGAAACAAGCCACTAAACCAGGTAATGCATAAACGGCCACATACATCAACAACCTATTTGCTATCATGACATGAGGAACGTTGAGATTTTGCAAAAAAATCTATGCAAAATGGTATGTCAGAATTCTCCAAAGAATCAATAGGGCAAACGTAAAATGGGAAAATGGGATTACAGAATAGCAAACAGTGAATCATACCCTATTTGCTTCCATGGGCCTGCTGCTGAAGGTTTAGCATTACTGAATTAGGGAAACCCTTGGATAAATTTGCAAGTCTGGAAGAGCAAACCCTAGGGTGCTGGGGGCCTAAGTCCACCTCTGCTGCCCCCCAAATATACATTATTTATGCACATGTGAAGCACACACATGCATAAGGCGCATGTGTGCCCTACATGTCAAAAGTAAAATACATTTTAGATACATTAACTCGTAACTAGGACATGGTTACCCCCCAAAAAAGTTTAGGCGACAATTGCACTACCTATTTGGCCTTTATATAATTTTGATGAGCTTGATAAATGTGGATATATTTTTGCTAAGGAATACATCCTGGTATCCCGTTCATATTTTGAAAATAGCAATCAGCAATTACCTACATATGTGTACAATTATGAGTAATATCCATTCTGGCCAATCATTACCATTGCACTGTGAATACCTTCTATACATCCTATAAGGGACATTTGCCATAGCTAACCCCAAATGTGTATCACTTAGCACCGTTTGGTCATGACAAAATTCATTTCTCAATTTGACAAATGAAAGACATATTTGTCAGAATGCCTCATATTTCCACGCATACAGCTTGTGCGTCATAATTTTTGACGCACAGGAGTGCAGATAATGCAGAGTCAAAAATTAATTTAAAAAATAGATATCATAATATCCTGCGTAACATGGCCTCCATTTTTTTCCATTATGCGTCATATTTCCACGCATACAGCCTGTGCGTCATAAGTTTTGACGCACAGGAGTGCAGATAATACAGAGTCAAAAATATTTTTCATATTTAGATATCATATTTTCCAGCGGCTTAATTTTCAACTCTAGAACTGTAAAATATGCCTCAAACAAATATATTCGACCAATGAAGACATTTTTTTTGACTCTGCATTATTTGCACTCCTATGCGTCAAAAAATATGACGCACAAGCTGTATGCGTGAAAAAATGACGCATAGCGGAGAAAAAACAGCGGCCATTTTATGCAGGATGTGATGTAATAGGATATCCTGTTTACAGAATCTGTACAGTGGGTGTACTTTCACTTTCACTTTGCAGTCTCAGATTATTCTAGACTGTGTGGCTGTGTGCAAAGTGTTGTCCTGTGTATTAGTGCTTTTGTGTCCAGTGTACCATCTCAATTGTGCTTTTGTCATCATTGTCTTGTTGTTGAATACTGTCTGAGTCTGTGTTGTATTATTTTGTCAAGTCCAGTGTTTTATTTATTGTCTGTGGGAGTCTGTTGTGGGTACTGTAATATAGGGGATAGTTGGGCTCTTCTTCTTAAGTTTTCTTTGTATTTCACCACTCTACCTTTCCCCATTTCCCCCTTTTCCTTTTTCTACAACTTTTTCCCCTTTGTCAGTGCTGACATGTCTGGTAGGCCACGGCTTTCCAGGATGGGTGAGGAGGAATTGGGGGGGTTTATATGGCTTGTTTGCCATTTCCTCCCACTCATGCTGGAGGCTGGGGGTAGGGTGATACAGGGGTATCACACGGAGGCCCGTAAAGTCCGGTGGGGGAAGGTGCACCATCACTTGGTCCGTCTATATGGTAGCCAAAGGAATGACCATCAATTGAAGCACCGCTGGGCTGATCTGATATCCAGGGAGCAAGATATGCTGGACCACCTGGGAATCAGGATTGGTGGCCATGTTGGTGAGTACAGATCAATTACATGTGCACAATTTAAAGCTGTGTGGTGACATGTGATGATTGTTACCCAATCTGCCAGATAAGTAGCTGACTGTGTGTAATGCTAGGGAAACCTACTGGGTAATTGATGCACAATGTGAAGGAAGACAAATGCTAGCAGTCAGGTAGCTCATGTTTTCTACACATACCGGTTGCCTGTAGCAGAATGTAATGTAGTGCTGCCTTTGTGTCAGACAAGCAACACATTAATGACGCAATTAGGACTCTACAGGTCACAATAGCCAGTGAAAAATGGATGTTGAAACATCATACCTACATATGTAGACGCCATAGCTAGACTGACATTTGTAAACCCTACATGATGCTGAAAATGAGTGCTGCCTTCACGTCAATTGAAGTTAGCAATGTTGCCCACACATATGTCACATGTGTGTCTGGTTGGTGTGTATGGAAAATGTTCTTGGAAGTGCCATGCCTTGTTGTGATAAATGTGCTCCTTCACATCTAATTGTTACATGCCTGATCTGAGCATGAACCATATTTTTTAAGGACTCAGGTGCCCTCAGCTAACATTTTAGACTGGTATTTATTGACACTTGTGCCCAAATCAGAATAGGGATTGCAGTCCAAAGGTATGGACTAGAGTACAAACATCTATGTTTGGTGCCAATCACTATTGTTAGGACACATCAATGTATGAAACTGTAACAACCTGAGGTATTGCCAAAGTACCTGGCCCTCTGTACCATGTACCTATCAGTCACATATGTGTCATGACCACATAGGCTGTTTGAGTTTGAGAGGTCAAGCAGTCCTCAAGTAACCAGCTTTTGGATGTCTCTCTTGGATGCACATGATGAGATTAATGCACCCCTATATTGTTGCAGCATACTAATGGAGGTGCATCTTTGCCACCACATGACTATCCAGGCCACTGCATGTGTGTAGTAGGGTGTGTAACTGTAGCAGGAGACTCATCCGATGTAAATGTTGCGCATGAATAATTCCATGCAGTATGAGCATGTGTGAAAGGGTTTCATAACTCATGTCATATTCTCACATTGTCTTTGTAATTGCAATTGTTCGTCAGTGCACGGATTCTGAGTATATTCTTCCTTCCATGCTTTACAGGTGGACCTGCACCGTACGACGTAGGAGAGGTGGCTCATTTTGAGGACCCCGACACCTACAGTGAGTGTTGCATGTGTGGTATTTTTAATGTTTGCTGGTGATGCATGATGGACTACTGTGTGTTCAACAGATTTCAAGATTTGATGCGCTGCCCACTTATTAGTATTGTTCCATTATTGGGATTTCAGTTATCACTTCATTTTGAGTTGACCTATGCTTATCCATTTCTCTGATTTTGGGTCTGTAGGCCATTCCTGTAGGGCCCGCTATGGGGAATGGGGTGAGTCATGTGGAATACACTAGTTAATGTAAGAGTTGCTCTGGGACTTGTCTCGGACTGAGTCTGCATTTCAGACTGACATTCTCCCAGATAGCTTCTGCAAATGGCTTGTCGGAAATCTGCTGCTTCCCTAGTTAACGATGGACTGAGTACACTGTAGGTTGGATCTTCCGGGGGCATGTACTTCCACAAGTTGTACTAGAAGTGTGTGAGACTAGAGTGCAAGGGCCTAGGTGTACATGCTACTCATAATCATGGGTGTTATTGCTCCTCTGTGTCTGTAGAAAAATATGCCTCACTGGTAGTATGTGATGTTGGCCTAAGTCAGTACATTTTGACATGTGTGGACCTTGGATAGGAGAAGGTTTAGCTGACTCCGATTTGTTGCTAGCTCTTCACTGGTGGTGTGTGTGGAGGCAAAAACATGTTGAGCTTTCTATACACTCCTGGGTGTGCATTGATTATGGGATTGTTGGATGTTCTTCCCAACCCCCCCTCAAAGTCAGCCATGTGTTTGGGAATAGGGTACCTAGGACTGTAGCAACCAGTATGCTACACATACTTGTGATCATTTGAAACTTTGTTTTGAACCTAGTGTACACACTTGGTTATGGCACATGAGTTCTATACTAGCAAATCCAATTACAAATCGCAGATATTGAGGGTTGTGATTGTTATCACATACACTGACATATGGAGTCCAGGCAATAGGCGGAGGAGGTGCAGCCATAATGTCAGCTGCATTAGTAATTTTTATGATGAGAAGTTTAGGCTGATGTCACCCATCATGTAGATAATTGTATATGCTATGTGTGAGATGCCCTTTGTATGCAGGCTTCCCATTTACTTCCTCTGAGAGTTTCAATGATCTATATGGTGATATGAGCTGTTACAACTACAGTAAAAGTAATTTCTAATTGACCCATTGTGCTATTCCACCCAATGCATTTCCTATGGTAAATAGTTGCCCTTTCTCTTCACAGCTGCAAACATGAGTGCCGCACAGAGGCATGAATTTGAGAGGCGGGCCATGAGGTACCGACACATCCTGCAGGTGCAGTCGGGGTTCCGACGGATGGCCCGAAAATACCAGGCAGATCGGGCCTCCGGAGCATGGTGGGCCTCACCACAGGGTGGCCCAACATTGCCCACTACAGCCACCACAACCACCAGTTCTCCCCAAGTGGCCCCAGCAACGGCAGGGACAGTTATCCCTGCCTCTGCAGCACGACCAGGACCCAGCAATATAAGAGCTGCAGGACAGTCCAGTGGGCTACAATCAATTCCCACACAGAGCACCTCTGCCGGCACACAGACAGCAGCAGCACCTCCAATTGACCCTGCGGCATTCCAGGCTTTAGACCACAAAATGGACAAGTTCATTAGGAAGGTGAACAAGCTGAGCCAGGATGTGGCCTACATAAAGAAGCGGGTCAGGTCCATCAGGCGGACCCTACGGAGGGCCAACCTCAAGGACATATATGGTCTATTTTAATTTATCCCTCCCCTCCCTCCTCTTTCCTTTTTATCATGATAGGTGGGTTTTGGGGATTAGTGTTAGGTTAGTATAGGTTGTTAGCTTAGTTAGTGTTAGGGAGGAGGGTGGGGGGTCCTTATTCTTTCTATTTTTCATTATTGAGTGTGTGGGTGGGTGGGTGGGGGTCAATATTGGGGTTCCTGTCTGTTTAGAAAAAAAAGAAAAAAGAAAAAGAAAAAAATATATTTAAAAAACAAAATACAAAAAAAATATGATTGTTTAGGATAGTATAGTATGTGTGTAGGTTAGTATGTGTTGTCCTGCATGTGTCCTGTCTCATTATGGTGGGTGGGGGGTTGATGTTTAGATCGATTCGTTATATGTGTAGAGTAAGTTTAGCTTAGGTTAGTTAGGGACAGTTGTGGGTTAGGAGTAGTCAGGTTAGATTAGTGTAGGTATGACTTTTCCCTTAGTTGCCTCTGGTGTGCATACTTATGAATAAATATATAGTTAACCCTTTGCATTATGTGTTAACTGCTACTTGATCATGGCCTTGCCATCAGTGTGGTGATTGTTGTTCTATGACATTTGTGTCCTATGCTACAAACCAAAGAAATAAGAGGTTTAAAATGGCGGCTACCCCTGTGCTAACTTGGTAAGTATCCACCATTTGATAGAACCACCATTTGGAGTTTACATGGATCACAAAGGATTTGTGTTGATGAGTATGTTTTCAACATCACATAGTGTGCTTCCAGACTTGGTATTGTGGGGAATTTTTTAGGTCGGACTGCAGTGTGATGTTCAGGGACATCTTTGTAGATGAGGTGTTGTTAACACTCTTGTCTTCATTACTGACATAGATCATGTGTGCAACAATTCAGCATGACTTCCCTTCTTGGAAGTTTACTCAGAAAGGGTGATTGATGCTGTGTTTAGCTGTGTTTGCTTAGATTAGACTGCATAATTTAATGTTTTAGTATTGCATGGTGCCCACATTTATCAGCCACCATTAGTTGACTTTGATTGCTATTGATGGAGCATTATTCTGTCCAACACAGCATGATTGTGTGTGGTTTCTCCCTTCATCAGTTATTCTCCTCAGGATGGTCAGGCTATGATGCAGTCCTGGCCACTGCACAGATGTATCAGACTACATGATGTCAGGACAGTTGTATTGACAAGCTACATGGTTGTCACACAGGCACTTTTGAGTTATCTACTGCACAGTTGATTTGTCAAATTACACAGAGACATATTAGGTGTGCAAGTGCTATTTATTGATAGGTGCTGTAGTGCAAAATGTACATTGTCCATGTTTGCTGAGTCTGTTCTAGTGCAATCTTACATGGTGATCCTACAGAAGGGGTGTGGATGATGCTCCTGACATGCTGGGGTGATGTTTCCAACAGTGCAGAGGGACAGGATTTGCCAATTAGTAGGAGAGAGACATTCACTGGCAATGCTGACAAGTCATACAGTGGTTAGCAGAACAGTCATTGAGTATAGTTGTAGTGAGACTGGCAATTGACAAAGCGTAGGACCTTGGTCAAAGTAGGCCATGGTGCAGGGACTAGTGCTTCCGGGTACTCTTCCGTGTGAATGTGATCTATTCCATGTCTTCCTCTTCTGATGTGTGTGTTGCCTGCTTTGTCCTTGTTGTTGTTGGTTGTGAAGGGGCAACACACACCTCAGTGTTAGAAGACGTGGAGTCAGACATCCCGGTGACTGCTCCCTGTGAAGTTCTTAAGGGCAGTACTGCAGCAAGGAGGGCCTGCTGGTTTTTGAGAATAGCAGCTACATCACGATGGTAGGCAGCCAGGTCGGCCCTGAGGGAGTCATGATTGCATTCGTGCATGCAGTGGAAAGTTTGGGGTGCGAGGTGTTGTGGCAACTCCCTTACTGCAGTGGTGAATTCCTTTACAGTTTCTTGCAGTCCTTGCAGTATGGATGTTAGGTCTTGCATAGCTGCTGCCTGATCTGCAGATGACATCATGCACGAGCGCACCCCCTCAAGGCTGGCTGCCATATTTTGCATCCCCACCCGCACCTCCTTGGCCAGCTCCCGCTGTACTCCAACTACGGTTCTTTCAAAGCTGGTGCCAGTGTCGTCAGAGTCCTCAGCTGTGTAGGAGCTGGCAGGTCTTGCAATTGGGGTGGTGGGTGGTTCTTCTGTGATGGCTGCTTGTTCTGTGCTCCTCCTTGTGACTGGAGGTGGGGTCTGGAGGGTTTCAAGGACCTTTTGAATGGTCTCCTGGGGAATGTTCATGGGCTCGTCATCCATGTCATCAGGGAAATCAGAGACAGGCATATCGGCAGGAGATCCATGTTCCTCTGCAATGAAACAGGGTACAATTAGTGTGTCTGTGTTGTGACAATTTTGACATAACATGCCAGCCTTTTGATGAATTTACTTTGTGATCTTGTTTGGTATTGGTATCTGCTGTCCTTCATATGGGCATTGTTATAGGCCTATGGCCCACCTGTGTGTCACATGTATGATATTGAGTTATCAGACTTGTCTGCCTAATCGCCTCTAGGTGTTGCTTTGTACCAAATAGGGAATAGCCATCTTTTTGTCCTACTCAACCCTCCGTGTATATCCATTCTTATGGTGAGACCTTTCACTGGTTGTGGGTGTTCTGATTGCCCTGGCAGCACACTTGCCTCTCAGGACCTGCCCCAATCCCTGATTGTTCACATTGACTTTAATGTAATTGACATGTGGCATATCCTATGCATGGCAATGTTATGATGTGATATGGATGTAGACATTGTTAATGTGTCCTGCTGATGTTGGGTAATGTGTGTTACATTGGATTGCCCTGATTATCGTATCAATGTCCTATTTGGTCCTCTGACTGTGCAGGTGTATTTAAGTGACCAGTTCCATGTGTCCCCTCCTCAATGCTGTTGTCTGAGCAGTATGACA
Source organism: Pleurodeles waltl (assembly GCF_031143425.1). Lineage (NCBI taxonomy): Eukaryota > Metazoa > Chordata > Amphibia > Caudata > Salamandridae > Pleurodeles > Pleurodeles waltl. The sequence goes on from NC_090436.1 coordinate 848,747,386, forward strand.
TTTGTGATGTTGCCTTGTTAGCCAGGCACGGGAAGGACCCTGACATATGCAGCATGTGTGTGTCCTTAGTGCTGTGTCGCTCCTATTGCTGTTTACTTTGGCTGATGTATGTGACACCTATGGGCATTGACATATGAGTGTACTGGGGCCTTTGTTTTGTTTCAGGAGATTGTTGCAGATGTCATCCTCACCCCCTAATTTAGGTATGTATGTTCCATGAGGAGGTTACTGCCATTGGCTACTATAGCTGCACAGAGATCAGAGGTGGTAGTGTCAACTGTTGTTGCAGTTACATTGCAGTTGTTGTTTTGGCTAGAGGATTGCTGATAGGGCCCTAGTTAATGTGGGAGATATTTTGGCTGACGAGTGCCAGGATGTAAGTTTTGACGTGGTGGCCTTCCCTCCTGTCGAGGCTTTCCCTTTGCTCCATTGTTGTCATGACAGGATGCCCCCATGGGACTGTTGTTGGTGTTGTGTTATGTTGTGCCCCAGCTTCTGTATGTGCAAGGCATGCCCCCCTGCCATACCCCTTTACCCATGCCACTCCATGTATATGATGACTTACATGCAATGTGTAGTAGGTATTTCCCCCCTGCTTACAGTCAACATTATTGTATTTTAAATCCCCATGCAACTTACCCTGCATGTGCGTTGTCTCCTGGTAGTCTGCGCTGTCCTGTCCTTGAATCCCTGTGACGATCTCCTCGGGGATGACGGCTGCGACCATCTCCTCCATGTGGTCCGGGGCCTCCTGGTGTGCTGGACTCCCACCTCCAGTCTGCAGTGCTGCCTTCCTGTTCCTGGCCATTTTTTCCTTTGTCCTACGTTTGCAGTCATGCCAGCATTTCTTACACTCAGTGACTGTTCTGCGTACTTCAGCCACACTGTTGATCTTGTCAACAATTTGTTGCCATATGGCCTCTCTCCTACTGATTGGCAACTTAGAGGTGATGAACAGTTGGTGCTGGTGTTCCGTCACCTCTTTAACCAGAATTTCCTGCTCCTCTGAACTGAAGCGACACTTTCTTTTTTTTCTATATATGTCCTGGTTCTTGTATGGATCATCCTGGCTGGTTCCTGATCTGCTGTCATCTTCCTCGGGTCTGTAGTGGCATCTGGGATCCATTTTGGCTCTCCTCTGCTGAAAGGGCAGTGTTTGCGGGTATTTTTGACGCTATTGCGTAAAACAAAACGGCGCATATCTGGGTTGCGGTGTCGTAAATCGACCCACAGTCATTTACGTCGCGTTAATGTCGTTTTCCTTTACGACTTGACGCCGCGATGTGCGTAAAAAACAATGACTCCCACCTTTGATTGCGCCGCCGTGCGTCAAAGTATAAATTTGATGCCCGCACGGCGCATCGAAATGGCGTTAGCCGGCGGTAAAATTTTTGACGCAAAACTGCGGTGGCGCAGTTTTGCGTCAAAAAGTATAAATATGGCCCTGAGTCCACTTTTCCTGACTCGAGGATTGCATTTCCTCAGTTTAGTTTTCGTTAACTACTAACTCTAATTGCTTAGAAGAAGTTAATATTGCTAGTTTTTATTTTCACATCAGATCTTCTTTGTTGTGTGCCATCAATCATACTGTCATTGTGGTAGTCTGGTCTCAGTATTTCTAAAGTTATGATATAATATAACCCACTAACTTTCTGTTTTCTTTTAATCTAGTTGATAATAATGGATAACCCTTTGATTAATTCTACAGTTGGAGTTTGCATAGGTGGGAGTGGCATCTTGCTTGTGAGGTCTTCCCTGTTAGTGAAGTACCCTGCTACTACTAACACCACCATAGGATGCTACCTTGGAAAAACCCTACAGTAAGAAGACTGAGGTAGCAGCCCGCTATTCATCTATTCAGGTAAGAGAACTATGGATTGAAGTGAACTTGTTTAGTTAGTAATTAACTTCTATTGAAGATGTTGTCTGTGTGTTTCTAGGTTTTTGTAAGCAACGACAATCACCCCCTAGCGGTCAATATAGTTACAGAGGGCATTAGAGCAAGGGTATAACTATCTGACATATACCTTTGTAGATAGATTTAAAAAAACATTCAGCATTAAAAGACAGCAGTGTAAACTAAAACACCAACAGGACGATTTGAGGCATAAATAAAGTAAAATAAATTATTTCCTGCTAGCTATTTACAATTATAAAACCCACTTTTCCACCCACAACAGGCCCACCGCCCTGGTCAAATAAATCACCCTATCCCCAGCCAAAGTCCAATGAAACTAAGTCCAAACTAGTCTAAATAAAATGTCCAAAAATGAAAAAACACAGTCCCAACTCCCTTTTTCAAACCTCTCCACCCTGAAGTTATGCCAAAGTAGCATGGGTAATGACTGGGGAGGGAATTATGATGATGGGTGGGAGGATTAATTTCTGCCTTGCATTACAACTACAGTGAGTTAAGGGAGTATACACAAAATTAAATGCCCCCACTTTGAACCAAAGCTTTGATTACCAAGCTGATGTTAGCGTAGGAGGAGGAGGATCCAGGACCCCTGTTGGATCTGCTGGACCAGAGCTATGGGGCCAAGAGTTATGCTAGGAGGCATGCCAGGAGGCCACATGGGGATCCAGAAGGCAAGAGTCTGAGTTGAAGCTGGAGCTGAAGACCCATGAATCTCTGCCGCTCCTCCGGCTCCAGCTCCTTCTGACTCAATCTGACACATTCTGCTGTGCCGGTGCCGCTGTACTGCGGTGTCTGCAGGATTTTGCCACAGGGTTTGGAACCTGGTTTCTCACTGTGGATGTTACCATGATGGGTGAGCATTGCAGCCTTAGCAGACTGCTGTGAAGTGCGAGCCCGAGGGCCATGGGGGAGTGGCTTGGTTTATACTGAGTGCGGAGAGCTTTACATCAGCACCAGTAAAACCACTACCAAAACTACCATCAACCCTCCAGCCCATCTCACAGTCATCACCTGGTCACCAGCTGGTTGGACTCAGTATAGAAAAGGTGATCAAAGTTGCACAGTTGTACGGTGGTAAATTGAGATCCTGAAGTGCCAGGAAAGTGCCAGGAAGCTCCAGGAAGTGTCAGAAAGTGTATTGTGGGACCAGTGAGATTGTAGGGGTTTTGCACAGAGGCACAGAGCATAAGGCGTAGAGTGCTGTCCAAGGAGTGGCAGTTGCAGTCAAAAGGACCCTTTGTCCATATCCCAAAACACCCTAACATACCCCATAACTTTGAAAAACAGGAAACCCAGAAACCAGGAAAACCAGGAAAGTCAAGTGTACCTATAGGGCCGCAAATACTGTCCTGCTGGGAAACAAAAGATAAACAAATGAGAAGAATGAGAAGATCAGGTCATACAACAGCAATTTATATGAGGAGCAACAGTGGCCTGTATACTGAGATTCCCTTGGAAGAATGAGATCTTACAAGTCCCGTCAGCCGGTAATGACTACGGCCCTCACTTTGACCCTGGCGGTCTTTTGGCCAGCAGGGTTAATGTGGGGGTATCACCACCAACAGGCTGGCGGTGTATACCGCCACATTATGAGTGTTGCGGGTTGGCCGCAGCCAGTCCACCACATCTCCACTCATGTAGCCATGGCGGTATGATCCGCCGGGCCGGACATGTGCATCTACTACCCGGTGATCCACACATGACTGCCAGTGGTATTAGGAGCCGACCTACTGCCACGCTTTCCACTGCAGTACCACCACCACCAAAACCACGGCAGTAGGGCTACAGGTGACAGGTATTCCTTCCCTATCACAAGTAGAAGGCACCCCACCCCACAGCAATCAACTAATCCCCACATCCCCAACCCCACCCCCAACTAGAATCACAGGGCTCCCCAACCCTCACCCATCTCCCCGCAATCATGCACCCACACGCACAATGCATGCACCCATGCACCACCACTTCCATACACCTATTCACTCACATATCCTCACATGCATACCCACCGACATGTAGACACTCACTCACTGTAACATTCATTCATGCATCCACTCACATGCATACAACCACGCATACACCACAACACTCACAGATGCATACACACATTCATACACACAAGCAGACACCACACACAACACAACCCATCCTCCACCCACCTCCCCTGACAGACGCCTGAACTACCTTGTCCGGCTAGGAGGTCATCTGGACAGGGAACGGGAAGGGTGTGCAGCTACCGCCAGCAGGACACCGCCAGGCCATATGAAAGGCCATAATACGGTTGTTGGCACCCTTCTGGTGGGGTGGTGCAGGTGGTAGCACCACCCAGGTACCTCACCCGCCAGCATAGCTCCTGCAGGATTTCCGCCCTAATTGTGGTGGAAATCTGGCAGTGTCCATATTATGGCAGGCGGTCTTCTGGCACTCGTGGCATAAGCGGTCTTGGGAAAAGACCTCCAATGTCATAATGAAGGCCTAAGCCACGTAAGAGACCATCCTCCAAGGTTCCAACAATATCTAATAAGCAGCAAAAGGCAACTGACAGCTGCTTAGTGGAGGTCCCTACACTAAGCAGTGTAGCAGGGACCTTCATGAACTCAGCCAAATCAATATTCTCCTTTTTGAAAGACCAGGGCCCATATTTATACATTTTTCAACGTCGCATTTGTGCCATTTATTTTTGCAAAAGAGGTGCAAAGTTACAAAATACAATTGTATTTTGTCAGTTTGCGCCGCTTTTGCATCAATAAATGGTGCAATTCTGGCACTAAAAAAGTATAAATATGGGCCCAGATGGCTGAATATATGGCACATGTGGTACGGCGGGCTTGCCATGCTCGATTACCCCTCTCAAAATGGACATTAAACTAGATACAATGCCTCTAACCGAATCGGTATGCCATCCATTTGTAAGTAGAAATTCATCTTTGGCAATTCCACAACCATCACCACAACCGCTGCAGCAAGGGCTCATGCCATTAAGAACAGTGGCCTAAGCAAATGAAGTTTCTACTACTAAGGTTTTTGTGAAAGTAGAGGCGCAAATTCATGGGCCACCACGGCAGGCAAGAAATGGGTAAGTCAGCTCATTAACAGATCTCAAGCTTGCCAGTGAAGATTTAGGGTCACAACCTGAGCAGCTCCCCAATGCGGCAAATGACTCACATTTGGATGAGTCACGGTCTCATTCTCTCAATCTCAAGTAATGCTGATGTGATACATGTTTTGGAAGTCAAGACATCAAACACAGTGCAGCCAATCATCTATCCCCAGAACTGCAAACTCCCCCAGTAGGTGGCGAATGTTTGCAAGCTACTGCTTCACACTTAAGAAAATAATACAAAGCATACCCTATGAGAGGATAAAATTAAAGATAACTTTACAAATAACCTCAGTCCCATGGCAGTTGAAGTGCTTGCCACCTATAAAGCCCTGGCAGTGTCTTCCCCAACTCAAGCTTTGCGGACTACAGAGGGTGTGTTGGAAAGTGGGTTATTGGTAAGGGTAGGTAAGTACCTACACTTATCATTAGGCCACAAACCCCCACTATGTCCAGTCAGCATCTTAATAAATAAATCTCAGCTCAACCCTTGGTTGCTTGGCAATGAACAGTTAGGCTTAACTTAGGAGGACAGGTGTTCAAAGCATTTAAAAAATCACAAAACCGTAAATAAGTGAAACACAATACACAATAAAAATTCAATACCAATTCATAAAAATAGATTATAATTGTATCTTTACAATGACACCAAAACAACAAACATCCAATAAAGGAAACCAGAGATGTGAATTTTTAAAGAATGTTTTCTAGCATATAGAAATCAAAAGCCTCAATCTGGACATTTGATTGCGATCGACCAGGGCGAAGCCAAAATTTTAGGCCGACTGCAATCAAGCCCTGCTCAGCTACAGTGAGCAGGAGGCCTTGGGAAAAAGTTTTAGGCCCAGATTTATACTTTTTGCTGCAAAACTAAGCAAATGCAGTTTTGCAGCAAAAAGTATAGCGCTGGCTTGTGCCACTCCACAGCGCCAGCCAGCGCCACATTAAAGGAATGGCGCAAGCCAGAGCTAAACTTGGGCTAGCACCTCAGAAGGAGATGCTAGCCAGGTGGAGGTGGTGGTAGGGAAGGAGGGGCTTGTGCATCAGAAACTGACGCTAGCCTGGTTAGAGGCATAAAATGCCTCTAACCAGACTAGCACCATTTTCTGGCGCACAACCACCAAAAACGTGACTCCTGTCTTAGGAAAGATAGCAGTCATGCCCACCACCACAATGGCCAGCACATGGGAAAAAGGGTCCCCTGGGCATGGCCATTGCACCCTGTGCCATGCAGGGGGCCCCAAGTTAGGGCCCCCGATGGCAAAAAAAAGAGATTAAGAAATACTTACCTGACTTACCTGGGATGGGGTCCCCCATCCTCAGGTGCTCCTCTGGTGGGGGTGTTCCTGGGGCTTTGGGAGGGCACCTGTGGACCTATTCCATGGTGTTTAACCATGGAAATGGGTCCACAGGTCCCCTAATGCCTGGTCTGTCCCAGGCAGTAAATAATGGTACAATACAAGCTTTGCACTATTATTTAACCCCTCCTTCCAACCGTGCGTCATTTTAGCACGGGAGGATAAATATGGGGCTATGGGGATAGCACTATTTTTTGGATGGGAACGCCTATCTTGCATCTCATTGATGCAAGGTAGCTTCACACATCCCAAAAATGGTGCAAACTCCAATATTTTGACGCTAGACATGTCTAGCATCAAAATATGAATATGGAGTTAAGTTTGTGCCGAGTTTACGTACAAAAACGATGCAGATTCAGTACAAACAGAGTATAAATATGGTCTTTTTCATGAAGATTTTCTGGACCAGGATGAAGTCACTTGTTGAAGCCGACCTCACTGTAGCCATCTACGGATACTTGTCGCAGGAGGCCTCAGTGAAGAATTCCCCGTTTTGACCTAGACAATTTTCCGTGACAGAAATCTTCTTCCAGGACTAAGTTGAAATTGAAGCTGACCTCCCTGGAGCCCTCCTCGGATCCACTGTACTGGAAGCCTTGGTCAGCCTTTTACATTTGGACTGGGAGCTTTTTCTCACCAATGTCAGATGCCCCTCCACAGCAACCTAATTTCGATTCAACCTTGTTGGATTGCCTTTCCACGAGCTACAGTTGAAATCCTGAAAGTCTGGGGCTCTGGAGCTTATCAGCGGGATGAACCTGCAAGTCAGGCCGGGTTGCGGTCGATGTAAGCCGGCTTAACTCACAATGGCGGTTCTTTTAAGGGTCTTTAGGAGTCCACAACTCACCCTAAAGTTCCAGAAACTCTGAGTTGCTCCTTAAGGGATAGGACTCCAACTCCCAGAATGCACTTGGTTCAAATCCAAAAATGACCCCTAGTCAGGTGGTAAATTTCTTCAGGGCTTCATACAGGAGTCTCTGGTAAGCTATTTTCTACCTGTAGCAAATGCAGAGTCCGTTCTTGAAGCAGTAGAAGCCAGGCAAAGTCCTTTTTTGTGGGGAAGCCCAAGTGTGCAGCTGATGCAGTCCTTTAGAGGACACCGTCCATCTACTGGCCACGGGTTCAGAAGGGCAGTCCTTCTTCTTCTCCTGCTCATATAGGGATCCTTGGTGGGGTGCAGCTCTGCCAAGTTTATTCTTGCTCCTGGGGTAGAAAGCAGAGAGACCTCTTTCTCAATCATGTGCAGACCATCACCCTCTTGAGTGACCACTTCCTGAGAAGTGTGGCAAAAATCAATCCCACGGAACAACATTCTTCCAAACTCCGAGATGGCAAAAATTCATTCTTAGAATTTAGATCTAGCTGAGTCCACCCAATAGTGTGGCTATGTTTCCCTTAACACACCCCTTAACACACCCCTTTCCAGCCCTCTCTTAATCTAATCCGAGGGCATCTGGCTGTCTGGGTGTGCAGAAAATGGGGGAGGTACAGTTGCTGTCCCAAATGTCCTTCGCTCCTTTCAAGATTAGTTTGGCAGCTCTGCAGATCTCTTCCCACCAGATGCTTCCTTTGTTTCAGCCCAGGTCACTTCACACCTCATCAAGGCACCTACCTCAGGCTGCCACAGGCTGACTAATCAAAAAAGGGCACTGCAGGGCTCAAACTGGTAACTGTTAGCATGAGTTCTAAAACTCTTTCTAGGTATGAGTTATATTATAATCAACAGTGGCAAGTTGTTGGATTTATTATAACTTTCAATTTGATACTAAGCTTGCCATATTTAGCTTCTTGCTATGGAAAATAAGACATTATTATTTTAAAATAAAGTCTCTCCATGTTGGCCTATGGATACCATTCACTATAGTTAGGAAAAACAAACGTAGCTATTTTCTCTCACCAATGCTTATAAAACTTATTTTAGAAAGCCCCTGCTTGCAGCTACACTGCAGCCAGCCATGGGAACACTTAGGGGATACCTTAAGGGTGACTTATATGTATAGTAAGGTAATTTAAGACTTTGGAAGTACTTTTAATTTAACATCGAATTTAAGGTTAACTTTAAATTAAAACCAACCAGCAAGGCAGGCCTGCCTTTAAAATGAATCTGGGAATCATGACAGTGCACCTATGGGTGTACTACATAATCTTAGGTCTCTAAACCTACATGTCCTACCATATACCAGGGACTTATAGGGTTGGTACAGCCCATTGCAATTCACCTAATTTGCATATTCATTTTAATCAGAGCACAGGCCCTGGGACTGTTTAGCAGTGCCCAGGGTAGTATTAGCGTCAGAAAAACACCAGCATAAGTGAAAAATGGGGGCAAAAAGTTAGGGGGCTTCTGCAATCAGCCCCGTTTCCCAACAGGGTGGATGTAAAAGAATCTTTATGTGAACTTCCAATATGTCAAACCAACTCAGTGCAAATGGCCAGCAGCCCCCCAATCAAGAGACGAACAAAGTACAAGCACAAATCACGCTACATTGGTGGGACAGTTTAATAACAACACTTTAAAACTTCCAGTCGGACAAGTTGAAAGCTCAGATTAATATTATGAATATAATGGAAGTAGATATTGCCAACATTAATACAAAAATGTAGCTACTATCTTCACTGATTAAAAGAGCCCAAGATGACTATACCCCATCCCCTGTACAATGTACTTGCGGTCCAATAATACATAAGCTATCTGCTCTTCTGGAACTCCTGTCAAGCATCATTGCAGTTTCAGCCAGCAAGTAAAAAAATCGATTCTAGTATGATGGCTCAATTTGCTGCTTTGCCCAGCAATGACGGAAGGGAAGTGAAACAGCCAGTCCCCTCAAGTAAGAAGTCAAAATCTGTCAATCAAGCAAAGCCCCACCCTTGTGGAAAAACGGAGGAATCTAATGATGATGCTTTGAGTAATATCACCGTAAGTTCTTTGACGCCAAAAGTAATGAAGAGACAACATAAGCATCTGAGGAAAGCTCAAAATAAGCAGGTCCAACCCCAAGATGTAGTAGGAAAGACCTTTTACCCAATCTTCACTGAAAACACAGACAAGATAGATAAGCCTGCTCAGTCATCTAATAGTGATCTGCTTAAAACAGAAGTAACTATTTCCATTCCTAACAAGGGCATACCTCTTCAACATAACAGCAAGCAAGAAAAATACCGGCCCAGGGAGGACAATCAGGTAGAGACTTGCTGCCCACCCACGATGGCCCGTAATCTAACAATGAGTTGGAACAGAATTCCAGATATGCAATGTCATGTGCTGCCTGCTAAGTTGGGAGTAAGGGCTGCCCAGTGTAGAAGGGCATTAAACTAAACGAGGGGAACAGAAGGCACAGACTGCTCAGACTGTGACCCCACAGGAGATTTTTCCAGTCTTGCTTGCTAAGAAAAATCAAGTTATATTGTCAGGTCATCAAAAATCAGGACAGCCCAGCATTGTAGGGCCAATGGTATTGGTGAAGAGTTTAGACCAAGACTCTGCCACCTTTAATACCGCCCCTGCCCCATAGTCGTGCCCCTTAGTCCAACTGTGAAAGATCAAACTCTGGCCTCTTTTATAGTAGCCTTCTGATGGTGATTGTGAGCGGTATCTCAGTGCACATGTAGACTGACAGAAAGCCAGTTCCTAGCTCAGGAGCATCTAAAGGAACAACATGTCTGGAGAAATCATGGGCTTTGAAACAAATCACATCTGAAACCCAGTTAAGAATGAGGTCATCTCATTCTGCCCAGCACCAATGTAAGGTTAGCTTACCAGACTACAGTGGGCTGCAATCTATCCACTCCAACAAGAAAGCCAGACCAGCTAAACTATTATTCCAGCCCGAATACGTCTTGCAAGGGTGACATGACATCCTTAACCGGGGTAATATACTGAGACTGGTAAAGGAAATTCAAGCGCTGAAAAAATGACTTCTGCAGAGTTAATCTGATTTGAATTTCTGCCGTGGTCTAGTAGTAATATATCAGAGCTTACCTCAACCATTTGGAAGTCGAAATTTATACTAGATCGGATTTTAACTTGTTCTTTAATCTTTGAATGCTGGGGAATAATCCTCAGTAGACCTCAACCAGGTAGATATCCACCACTGTTTTCAACTGCAGTTAAATACTATCAGTCTCCAGCCAAGATAAGCCACTCAGTATTAAAGAATGCAAAAGGCAGCTTTATCAAACACACAAACAAACCAACTACTGGGAAAACTAGTCCGATTCATAATGATGACCAATTAAATTATCCCCCTTGTTGCAGCACCACGGAATCCTAGCTATTATTTATACTGAATAGTGGATTCTGCGCTAAAGGTCAATGGATCAAGTGACATAGGTTTGAGGGGATGTCATCAATGAGTAATGTAAACATCAAGAATAATCAACACAATCAAAGATATATAACTTCAAACAATAACCACACCAGTTTATTATGAAGAATTAGAAAATGTATTTCCCTGGAATAACAACGTTAATGTCATGAAAATAACTCTCAAACACAAATGATAAACATATAGAATTAATAGTGGTTGATTAGAACTCTTATATATCTCAATTTAATCAAAACAACCAAACAAATAATCTCCAAAAGAATTACACTTATTAATTATACCAGAACTGGTGATAATGGCAAAGTATAAATTAGTACAACACTCAAAATATGTCAATATAAACCATATTATATGTTTACCCTCACTAATCACAAATTAGCATTAACATGTTGGGCTTCATGTAAAAAAATTATGGCCCATATTTATACTTTTTGACGCACAACTGTGCCGACGCAATTTTACCGCCGGCTAACGCCATTCCAACGCGCCATGCGGGCGCCTTATTAATGGAATGACGTTAGCCGGCGCAGCGGACTGGTGTGCGTAAAAAAAAATGACTCACACCAGGCAGCGCCGGCGTATGGGAAAATGGGGGTTGTGCCTCAAAAAATGGTGCACGTCAGGTCTGAGGCAAAATTCAGGCCTCAAACCGGATTTGCGCCATTTTTTTTTACGCCCAACCTCCATTGACATGACTCCTGTCTTAGCAAAGACAGGAGTCATGCCCCCTTGCCCAATGGCCATGCCCAGGGGACTTGTGTCCCCTGGGCATGGCCATTGGGCATAGTGGCATGTAGGGGGGCCCAAATCAGGCCCCCCTATGCCACAAAAAAAAATCGGAAAAAAATACTTACCCAAACTTACCTTTACTTCCCTGGGATGGGTCCCTCCATCCTTGGGTGTCCTCCTGGGGTGGGCAAGGGTGGCAGGGGGTGTCCCTGGGGGTAGGGGAGGGCACCTCTGGGCTCCTTCCGATCCCACAGGTCCCTTAACACCTGCCCTGACCCAGGCGTTAAAAAACGGTGCACATCAGGCTGTGCGCCGTTTTTTAAGGCCCACCCCCTCCTGTGCGTCAAAATGACGCCAGAGTATAAATAAGGGGCACGCGCCTTAAAGTCATTTTTTGGAAGGGAACGCCTACCTTGCATATAATTAACGCAAGGCTGGTTCCCCCTTCCATAAAATGACGCACATGGTGGAATTTTGACGCCCGCGGGGTCGGACGTCAAAGTATAAATATGGGGCAGGGTTTGCACCGATTGCGCGTCAAACATTTTGACGCACATTCGGCGCAAACAGAGTCTAAATATGCCCCTTAGTAACACAAATTTAGAAAAACTCTTTAACTCCGGTTATCATCAAAATTATTATTAATATGCAGCAATCTATTTATAAGTTGCAGCTGGTACCTGGAAAGCAAAAGAGACACATATGACATTACAATGACATATGTTACAGAATTGATAGCAACAAGCAGTCTACTTCAGCAAAGGGACACCATCAGATATGTCTTCAGAAGAATCGGGCCCAACAGCGGCTAAACCCCACTGCTAATACGACTCGAACATCAGCTGGAACTCTCGCTCCTCTCTTCATCTGATCTCTGACTTGGCCCATCATCATCATCTATCATCCCACTAAAGAAGAATCCTACTCCAGTTGTTATACTAATCTCTAAAAAGCTTATGATTGGTCAGTTCATAGGATGGTCACCCTTCAACCAATCGAAAACTCAATTGATAACCTAGAATACGTCAATACTACATTAACTAGGACATTTTTCTCAACAGTAACTTTTCCTCATCCCTCTCGTCTGTAGCTCCATTGTTCCATCTCGCACAAACTTTTCTTCACGGGAAGACATTTTTACAGTATCAAACTCCACTTCCATCCTCGAGGAAAAGATCACGTATTTGCAACATTTTCAAACAATAGAACATTCAACATATGCAACATTCATTTAAAACATGACCTTGTAAGACATAATGCAATAACCCACTAGGGGTGGCTATGGACACATCTATTAAAGCACTGAATGCACATTTATATAAGCATTGAATCATGGAAAATGACAACACCATTTAGTTAGAATTCTGCTCAGTTCGAAACAGAAAATGAACGGTGGCAACCAATTCTAAAGTCACCCGTTTTATACGTTAATTCATTATGGGCCAGATGTAAGAAGCATTTTTCAAGTCGCAAACGGCGAATCTGCCCGTTTGCGACTAGAAAAATGCTATTTGAGATGTACAAAGCCCAAACTGCGATTTGGTAACTTTTTACTAAATCACAGTTTGGGTTTTGCGACTCGGTATTAGGAAGGGGCATGACAAGGGCGTCCCTTCCTAATACCAAATCCAGATGGTATGTATAATTGTTTGTGACCACGAATGCAGTTGCAAAACAATCGCAGTTAGCACCAGTTTCAAACTGGTGCTAACCCATTCGCAAACGGGAAGGGGTCCCCATGGGACTCCTTCCCCTTTATGAATGGCAGCAAAAATATTTTTTCAGACCAGGCAGTGGCCCCACGGACCACTGCCTACTCTGAAAAAATGAAAAGAAAACTTTTCATTTTTGTTTTTGAAATGCATCTCGTTTCCTTTAAGGAAAATGGGCTGCATAAAAAAAAATAAAAAAAATATTTAAAATCAGTCACAGACATGGTGGTCTGCTGTCTCCATATTCATGAGGTAGGTCATTTGTGACCCCATTGCGAATCGCAAACAGTGCCATTGACACTCTTGTACATCAGGTTTTGCGACTCGCATTTACGAGTCGCAAAACCTGAATTTCATACATGTGGCCCTATGCATTTAGTATACTAAAATCATTAGTAAACATATAAAAAAATTCACCCTCTCACACCCTCATGACCTAAATCGACCCTTTGTGGCATAATTAGGAAAGGCTAATGATGTCCTCTCAAAGCAACAATACCTGCATCTTGTATCATGGAATATAAAGACAGTGCTTCTTAATGGTGTTCCACTGAAAAGTTGGAAAGATGTGGATATTTTAGCCCTACAGGAAACCTGGGTTCAGCACGATCTGCCTTTAGATGGTTACATCTCTCACCAGACCAAGGTGGTTAACCAAAAGTAGCTGGTCAGGCCCAGTGGAGGCCTAGCTGTTTAAATTGCTCTGCACTTGAAAGCAACAAAAAGAGAACTTCTGTAAACAAATCCAAATTTTCAAATGATAAAGCCTAGTAACTCAGCATCAGGACAACAATCTCCGTTTCTATTGATAAACATATATATTCATCCTAATCCCTCCCGTATAAGAGATGTAATAGAAAGGTTACTGTTGGCCATGGGATATAATAATCACAAAAAACTTTAATTCAAACTTATTGCAGGATGGTGAGGATGACAAAGTTTTTTATTCTGACAATCTCTGCTGGGATGTTCCTCCGTAGTTAATTCCAAGTTCAAAAAGTCATGACCTTGAAGGAGAACATCTAGGGGCACATTTATACTCTGTTTGCGCCGAATGTGCGTCAAAAATGTTGACACACATTCGGCGCAAACCTTGCCCCATATTTAAACATTTACGCCCGACCCGCGGATTTCAAAATTCCACTGTGTGCGTCATTTTTTGGGAGCGGGAAACTGCCTTGCGTTAATGATATGCAAGGTAGGCGTTCCCGCCCAAAAAATGACTTTAAGGCCTGTGTGCCTTATTTATACCCCAGTGTCATTTTGACGCATAGGAGGGGCATGTGCCTTAAAAACCGGCCTGTTGTGCGCCGTTTTTTAACGCCTGGGTCAGGGCAGGCATTAAGGAATCTGTGGGCTCAGAAGGAGTCCAAAGGTGCCCTCCCCTGTCCCCAGGGACACCTCCTGCCACCCTCACCCACCCCTGTAGGACACCCATGGATGGGGGACCCATCCCAGGTAAGTAAAGGTAGGTTCAGGTAAGTATTTTTAAAGTTTTTTTAAAGTGGCATGGGGGGGCCTAATTTGGCCCCGCTACATGCCACTATGCCCAATGACCATGCCCAGGGGACAGATGTCCCCTGGGCATGGCCATTGGGCAAGGGGGCATGACTCCTGTCTTTGCTAAGACAGGAGTCATGTCAATGGGGATTGTGCGTCAAAACAAATGGCGCAAGTCCGGTTTGAGGCATGATTTTTGACTCAGACCTGACTTACACCATTTTTTGATGCTCAACCCCCATTTTCCCCTACGCCAGCGCTGCCTGGTGTGAGTCATTTTTTTTACTCAGACCAGTCCACAGCGCCGGCTCACGTCATTCCTTAAACAAGGTGCCCGTCTGGTGCGTTGGAATGGCGTTAGCCGGCGGTAAAATCTTTTGACGCACAACTGCGTTGGCGCAGTTGTGCATCAAAAAGTATAAATATGCCCCCTAGTGTCTTCCTTATGATACTACAACATTGGAGATTCCCAGGTGATTCTCCATCCTGCTTCACGCACCTTGGCCCCAAATCAAGATCAATCACTGACTACACAGTGGTAACTCTTCCTTTAATTTTGCTGGTTCAACAATTTGAGTCACTCAAAGTGATCATTCGTGCAAATTACTCGTTCTGGTATCCTCCCCGCCACTGCACCTTCGGGCTCCTTCCCAGTGGGTGGCATTGAATCAGCGATTTTTATGCGACTGAGCTGGACATCGGAATCAATACATGATATTGCTATATCAGCTAGAGGGTTAATGGCAGAAAGTTTAATCATCTTCCCCCACATGCTAGAGGCCTGGGAACACTTTCCAAAGGCCTCACTACACAAACAAACTAAATCTACATGGCCCCAACCGTGTTCCCACTCTGCCACAGCTGGCTCTGTGCGAATCTCCAAACACTGCAAACACCTCAAAATGGAGAGAAGAAATTACTGAGGCATCTGAGAGAGTCCAGCTAACCTTCTCTTGTGGAAATCTCTGAAAGACTCAAAGAGGAAATACAAATATGGAAGTAAATATTGAAAGCAATGAATCTCTCCTGTGCTAAAGTAATGCATACTGTAAATAAGGATAATTCAAGGTCATTTTGGGAAATATTCAGCCACCTAAACATCAAGGAGCAGCCCATTAACAATTCAAACATTTCAGAAGCTCAATGGGTGAACCATCTCAAAGCATCCTTCTCAATAAAATTGTTAAGTAGTCGTTCCTCCACTTCAGTAATAATGCCAAATAAGACGCTGGCAAAACCCACTTGAGGCCCGCCATGATGGGATGCCGGGCCCAAATGGCATACCGCAAGCCATATTTAAGGAGGAAGTAGATTTCTGGTTGAGTGTGCCAAGTTATTTGTATCAGGAAATCACCCTGAGTGGCTCAGTACCAGAAAGCTGGGGTGGTTCAATAATTAATCCAATTCATAAGGGTGGAGATAGAACAAATCCTGCAAATTATAGGCTCATAGCCCTTCTTCATTCAGAAGCCAAGAATTATGCCTCGCTGCTTCTGGCCGACACAGGCGACTAGATCACTCAGCACAAAATTTAGGGGGTCATTCTGACCCTGGCGGTAAATACCGCCAGGGCCGGGGTCAGCGGTAGCACCGCCAACAGGCTGGCGGTGCTCCGCCGGGCATTCTGACCGCGGCGGTACAGCCGCGGCCAGAAGCGGAAAGCCGGCGGTGTACCGCCGACTTTCCGCTGCCCATGGGGATTCTGACACCCCATACCGCCATCCTGTTCCTGGCGGTTCGCCCGCCAGGAACAGGATGGCGGTATGGGGTGTCGTGGGGCCCCTGGGGGCCCCTGCAGTGCCCATGCCAATGGCATGGGCACTGCAGGGGCCCCCGTAAGAGGCCCCACTCCTGAAATTCACTGTGCCTAAGCTGGTACCATTTATTACATATGCCAATGTGGCGTTGCATGTTTTAGACGCATAACTCTTACAAAAAGTCAAGCTTAGTGTGTTTAGGCATGTTTTCTCTCTCCCTCGATTTATATTTCCAGTGCAGCTTCTTCTGGAATTTGGCTTAATGTGGCCAGACTAAGACAGGAAGCCGATTGTGACAAAGAACTGCTGTAAAATCAGCCAGGCCGAAGACGTTTTGAATAAAGCTCTTTGGTCAGCCCTTGAGAAAGTTCAGCAGTCTGTTTACAACACATACTTACAGTCTGCTATTAACCAACTACATCTCCTGTCATCTAAGTTAAGCCTAACTGCTCATTGCCAAGCCACCAAGGGTTGAGCCAGGATTCATTTATTGAGACCTTGACTGGATGTAGTGGGGGTTTGTGGCCTATTGCTAAGTGTAGGCACTTACCCACTGTTACCCACTTTTTGTCCATGGCGTGGTCTCTGTTAACTTTTTGCCTCTGTTCCCCAGGATGTTGATGTGTGCTGGACTCTGATTTTGCTGTTTTTGTTACTCTGGGCACTTTACCACTGCTAACCATTGATAAAGTGCAAGTGCTCCTTTACGAAATGTGTATGTAATTGGCTTATCCATGATTGGCATATTTGATTTATTAGTAAGTCCCTAGTGAAGTGCACTAGAGGTGCCCAGGGCCTGTAAATCAGATGCTACTAGTGGGCCTGCAGCACAGGTTGTGCCACCCACATAAGTAGCTCTGTAATCACGTCTCAGACCAGCCACTGCAGTGTCTGTGTGTGCAGTGTTAAACTGTAAATTCGACTTGGCAAGTGTACCCACTTGCCAGGGCTAAACCTTCCCTTTTCTTACATTTCAGACACCCCTAAGGTAGGCCCTAGGTAGCCCCAGGGGCAGGGTGCAGTGTATGGTTAAGGTAGGACATATAGTAATGTGTTTTATATGTCCTGACAGTGAAATATTGCTAAATTCGTTTTTCAATGTTGCAAGGCATGTCCCTCTCATAGGTCAACATGGGAGCTACCTTTAAATCTGATTAAAGTGTAGATTCCCTTTGGGAGCGGATGGACATGTGGAGTTTGGGGTCTCTGAGCTCACAATTTAAAAATACATCTTTAATAAAGTTGTTTTTAAGATTGTGTGTTTGAAAATGCCACTTTTAGAAAGTGAGCATTTTCTTGTTTATACCATTTCTGTGACTCTGCCTGTCTGTGGATTCCCTGTCTGGGTCATTTTGACAGTTGGGCTGGTTGCACCTCACACTACACGGTGACACAAAGGGAGCTGGGGTGTAGCCTGCATATCCTGATGAGCCATCTGTGCTAGGATGGAGGGGAGGAGTGGTCACTCGCACCTGAAAGGGCTGTGCCTGCCCTCACACAATGCAGTCTCCAACCCCCTGGTGAGTTTCTGGGGCCTGGCCTGGGCAAGGCAGGATTTCACATTCAAAAGAGTCTTTACTTTGAAGTAGGCCTACTTCAAAGGAGAAATTTGGTATAAGAAGGGCATCCAAAACCACAGACTTTGGAACACTTCTGGAAACTAGGAGGAACCTCTGCCTGGAGAAGAGCTGAAGAGCTGAGGAAGAAGAGCTGCCCTGCCTGTGACCGTGCTTTGTGGAGCTATCCTGCAGTTGCTGCTTCTGTCAGAGTAAGAGGGCAAAGACTGGACTTTGTGTGCCTTCCATCTTGAGAAGAACTCTCCAAGGGCTTGATTTGGAACTTGCCTCCTGTTGTTTGAAGTCTTAGGGACAGCAAAGACTTTTCTCTGCCAGCACCTGGAGTCTCTGGAGAGTCTCCTACTCTGGCCTGTGGTGCCCATCCAGTTACTGGAAACCTGAAAGGAGAAGCTGGCAGCTTCAGAGGAAGAAATCAATGCACAGAGCACAGTGCGGGGAAAAGGTCGGCACAACTCCGATCTGCGGCTGAAGAAAAGACAAGCCGCAGGCTTCGTGGCTGAAAATCGATGCAGGTTGGAAACGCGCCCTATGAATCGACGCATGGAGCTGGAGAAACGACACACAGCTTCGCTGACAGAGACTGGGAGATTGCAACCTGTGCTGCGTGGTTTTCGGATCATCATGCGGCTGGATTTCCTACACAAGCCTTCTTTTTTTTGTTTTATTTTATGGCGGATCTGACCATAAATGAAAAAAAAAACTTTTTAGCCTGGGGGAGCGGGGGTCCCTTTGGGCTAAGATGTCACGGTGTTCGTTCCCTGGCCCCTTTTGTATTTTTTGTTTTTCTGAGATGGTTGACAACCATCTGTTGAAGTGTTATCAGCCAATCAGACCACTCCACGAGATCAGGAGGGGTCATGAATCCTTCAAGCCTGTATATAAACAAATCTGGATTTTATTGAATTTCTCAAAAACTTGTGAACGGATTTACACCAAATACACAAAAAGGGCTCTTTCTGGACCAACAGCTACCTTTCTGGCAAATTTGGTTTAATGCCAGCCAGTAGTTTTTGCACTATCGCTGTTCAAGTTTTGCTATGGGAATTTACATTGGAAAAGCTCTAAAATTTTCCACCCTTTATCTGGGCCCCCTCTTGACGGATCACCCCAAAACTGTAGTTTTTCCAAAATGTAAGGAAATTCTAACTTGTATGTATATAGAGATGCAAAGGATTCACAACCCCTCCCGATCTCGTGCTGAGATCTGATTAGCTGACAACACTTCAACAAGGAAGTGTTGGCAGCCATATTGGGACTTGGCTGAAGCCGAGTCCCTGAAAAAAAGAATAAAAAAAACAAAATGGGCAAGGGTACGTACACCCTGAACCTTCGGCTCTGATGCTGGTGTCCCAAAGGGACCCCCTTCGTGCCCCCCGGGGCTAAAAGCATTTTTTTTTATTTACGGCGTGGTCACGGCGGATCCCAAGTGGGCCAAGTCCCATGGGCATTGTTTATTTATATAACTTCCCTACCTCTCCGAGGCAATGCAGAAATATGTGCATGGGGCCAAGCAGGCCCGCCCCCTGGGAACCACCACCTCCCCAGGGCTATATTTAAATTACCACCTCCCAGGGTCTTTAAGCAATATTAATGTGGGGGTCACATGGTCCCCCTGCAGCCCCAGGGACCACCACCTCCCTGTGGCATTTAATAGATTTGGTGATGGGCGGCCACTTGCCACCCACGCAGCCCTTAGGGACCACCACCTCCCGATGGCAAATCATAAAAACGTAAGGGGATCTGTTTCGGACCCCCAAAGCCTAGGGGATCAACACCTCCCTTGGGCTACTTCCATGTTGCAGGGGGGGCATGTGGCCCTCCTCAAAGACCCACTGATGGTCCTGGGGACATAGCTATTTGCTGTGCCTTGGCTGCAGTTTTGACAGTTGCAGCCAAGTCACAGCAAACATAACTCCACTTTCTGACAGCAGGACCTATGAAACAGGTACCGCTGTCAGAAAGCAGAGTTTTTATCTCTTCACTGCACACAGATACGCGTGCAGGGAAGACAGATGGAAACATTGCTTCAGCAACCAGGAAGCTGCTACTTAAAACAGCTTGATTGCTGGAGCAATGGTGACTCATGCAGGTGGCTGAAGCTGGCTGGGATCGCGGGGGGAGGCCTTGAGGTTCCTCCCCCTGTCCCAGATAGCATGTAAATGGCAAAAAAATTAAAAAAATATTACAAAATCAACAGGGACTGTGATGGAGGCCTTGAGGCTCCCCTGCAGTCCCAGATAGCCCATAAGGAGCGGTGAAAAGGCAATTGTAAAAAATGAAATAGCTGAATGGTGAAGGTCAGAAAACTTCACTCTGAGAGTGAGAGCTCAACTCCAGGTGTATCCTCCTTTAATTATCTTTTTAACTGCAAATGTGAAAGGCACAATCTGAAGGTGATCTCACTATTTTAAAATGATAAATACATTTTTCTTTTCAAATTGTGCAGAAATATCTCATTCTAAGTATATCACCCATCAAAGACAAAAAACTCTCTATATCTCTCCCTCTCTTTCAATCTCTTTCTCCCACTCACAAACCGATAAAGACACGCACCCACTCTCAGACCCATTCAGACACTCACACACCCAATTAAAGACCGACTCAGACTCTTGTGCTCCCACTCACAGCCCCAGTCAGACCCTGATGCACCCACTCACAGACCCACTCACACACTCACTCACAGACTCACTAAGACTCTCACACACCCACTCACAGACCCATTAGAATCCTGATGCACCCACTCACAGACCTGCGCACACACTGATGCATCCACTAAAAAACGAACGTACGCAGTCTCACACCGAGACACACACACACAGCCACTCTGACCCCCAGATACACCCTCTCACACCTATTCTTACACCAAGAGAGGCCTTGGTTAACTCCTGCTGCACATGGCCAAACAGCCATGCACAGCATAGGGTTAGATGATTAAGGGGCTTGGCCGCACGGCCTGGCTGCAGGCCAATTCTTGCGAGCAAACTCTGCTGCACACAGGCGAAGGCTGTGCACTGTGCAAGTTTGGGTGCTTTTAGGGGGTTGGCCCAGGGCCGTAGGCCATGCGCAGTGGTCATTGGAAATAACATATAGTAATGAAAATGACTATTCGTTAAAAAACACAGACATTCACTGAAAAAAACAACGGTTACAGGGGTTTCATGGTTAGGAAATAGTATTTAAGAACATAGAAATTCACTGGAAAAACAAAGGTTTCAGGGACGTTATAGTTAGGCTCAAATTTTAAAATCATGCCCCAAGGTAGGTATAACTTGCACCCTCTATAACTATGGCACTCATTAAATCTTGGATAACATCATGGATAATATCAATGTAATATGTGCAGTAACATTTTAGTGGAAATTTTTTTGCATGGCTGGGGCAAAATTATTGTTAATATCTATAACTGGTGAGTTTCTATGGTTTTGTACATTTAAAATTTGAGCCCAACTATAACATCCTTGTAACCTTTGTTTTTTCAGTGATTTTTTTTTTCTATTTCCTATTAAAAACCTGTAACCTTTGTTTTTTTCGGTGACCATATATACACAAATATTTTATGTGTGTATATATATATATATATATATATATATATATATATATATATATATATATCGGTAGTTATAGTTAGGACTTACATTGGTTCAAGCGTTATTGTTACATATTGTGGCACACCAGAACAGAGTCACATCTGGCCTACTAGTAACGTTCTTGGTCTGTCATTCAGTAGGTTGAATATTCAAATCCAGGTATTTCATGGCAGTGTGTTTGTTTATGTACTCATGTTTAGAAAGTTAAACCTTCCTAGTAATGGAACAATGACATCTTTTTCAAAATCACCATAATTGGGTTGAGTGTCATATGTGTGGACACTGAACAAAAATGAATCATCTGTGGGCTAGTGGTTAAGGTCTCAGGTCTGCACACATAAGCATGAGGTTTCCAGTCTAGGTCTGTTAGTTGTCATTTCTCAGCTTTAAATTATTTTCAACTTAAAAAATGTAAGGTACTTACTGAAAGGTGATCTCACTCTTTTTACTTGTCAAATGCATTTTTTTCTATTTGTTAGAACATTTCTCATTGTAGGGGCTGGGTGGCTATAGGGAGTTTGACACAGAGCCTTTGGCCATGACTGGTGCTGGGATGCCTGGTTATAAGGGTATGGCACTGTCGCATGGGCTCTCATTATCCTAAATGAGACTACTGGATTTCTAGGCAGCAGGATCGATCACGGTGTGGGTGACTGAGTCGGACCCACGTGTAAGGAACTCTGTCACCCTAAATCCGTTTTTTGCTCCGGCTAACTAGCAGTGCCTCATTTCTCCCAAGGGGAATAGATGATTGGGCAGCCGAGCGCATGACATCTTTGGAACTTCTCAGGGAAGTCGTGGTCACTCAGATCCAAACCAACTCTCTCATTTACAGTATGATCTCATATACAAATGACAAAGGCAGTATAAGTTTTATATAATGTTTTAATAAAACGACTGTATTTTAGATAATAAGGCGTGAGCCGCAATAACCAGAACCATACAACACAGTAGGATTGAAATAGTCACCAGGAGAGTAAAACATAAGAACAAAGCTATCATGGTGTCTAATAGTTTCTACTCTCCCTCTGCCTGGTCTATTTCGAGCACAGCATGTTAAGCTTCTAACTTGACTTTCTGAATCCCTGGGGAGACATCAGCCCTCATACCTGAGCAAAGGCCTGTGATCTTGGTTCAGCATCTGCAACAAGGCAATCAGCGGCTAGTTGTGGTTCCCTGGTCGGAATCTCCCTCTTGCGTGTATTGGGACAAGGAAGTGATTTTATAACTAACATGTCAGCGTGATCACAAAATGTCCCTACGCAGGAATGCCAAAGACTAAACTCATACCACGTCTATCGGCAATGTACCAGACTGTCTCCTTGACTGAAGCACAGAGTGAACAGGAATGTGTTATGGAGAACTCCAGTGCTGAAGTACGCTAAACAGTGTGATATGAATAAAAAACAAGACCGTAGAACTGGCTATTTGAAAAATAACAGTACGAAGCCGAATAAAAAGCATTTAGAGCAAAGTGCACAGAGGCTCTAAGCTGCAAGCAAATGAATAAAATACATCCAGGGCAAGCACAAAGGCCTAAAGCCTGAAGCTAATGCGCAAAGGATACGTAAAACTAATCACACTACAGCACAAGTAATTAAAGTTACTTTTTGTTAAGAAAAAGCCATATAAATTCATTGAAAAAACAAAGGTTACAAAGACATGATAGTTAGGAGATAGAATTTTAAAAAAACATAGAAAGTCACATAAAAAACCTAAGGTTACAGAATGTTATAGTTGGGTTCTGAATTTACACGCCCAAAACCATAGAAATTTAGCAGTTGTAGTTAGAGTTTTTGCAAGTTACTATAATTCGTGCCCTAAGGTACCTATGACTCGCTCCCTTGCCATGCACTGCTAATTACCACAGATGTTACAGCACTCATGACAACTTTTATGACATCATTGAAAATATAAATGAAACATTGGCAGTCAAATTATTGGAGAACAAACTGTGCAATGTTTGACAGCTCTTGCTTGCTGATAGTGGAGTTATCTTTGCTGATGCTTGGTGGGAGCTGTCAGCTACCTTGCAAGGATGACCATCTCGGGAGGTAGCAGAAGCCGGCCCTGGGGTCTCCCCGCTGGCCCTGGGGTCTCCCCGCATATTATAATACCCTTGCCCCGGGAAGGTGGTGGTCCCCGGGGCTTTGATAAGCCCTAGGAAGGGGCCCCTGTGCCCCCTCCTATATTTTATGCATGTCCCCTGGACCAGGCCCACCCGGGGGCTAAATGAACAGCAAGCATGTACTATACTTTTTAGCCCTCAAGGGGTCCTGGAGGACCCCTAGACCAAAGCTAGGGGGTACAGTAACAGTACCCTGCACACTTTTCTTTTTTTCATTTTATCTTTAGACTCGGATCAAGTCAAGTCTCAAAATGGCTGTCAACACTTCCTAGTTGAATTGCTGGAAAGCCAATGAGATCCCTGCATGAGATTGGGAGGATTCACAAACCCTTTGTTCCTCCACATATATGACTAAATATTTAGATATAGAAATTTGGTTTTCTTTTAATATTTCAAAAGCTACTGAACGGATGTATCATCTTGAAATTTTCCATGCAGAATAAGACTCACCGTGGCACATTTTCTGAAAAATTTTGTAACATTTTTTCAAATAGTGCAAAAGATATAGGCAACTCAAAAAATGATTTTTAGATGGAAACTAGGTCCTACCTACAACTACCTACTAGTGACCGCATGGAGGTAAAATGTATTCAAATGTGTATATATATATATATATATATATATATATATATATATAATTATATCCCCACAGTCTGCAGTGACATCGTGCTCCTCGCCGTCACCGGTGTCTGCTAGACCATGATCACCAGCATGCCACATTAAAATAAAAATTCCTCTCCTTTCAATCAAAGGCCCTCCCATCTCCGTTTTGTCAAAACGGCAAATTTATTTCACAGCAATCAACGCATTTCGGTCCGCATCTTCTTTGATTGACAGGAGAGGAATATGTATGTATCTATACATAGCAATAATATGTATATACATATGTATATGTGTATTCATATATATATTCACTGAAAAAAACAGTTATAGTCATACTAATAGTTATATTTAGGTTAAGAAACTATAACTCGTTGCCCAAAGTTACTTTACAGCACAAGTTATTGTTTCTTCAGAATTTCTAATTTTTTTTAACACACAAGTTTATATTTGTATGAGGTTGTGGCAAGCCAATCAGGGCCTTGCTTTTTCCCTAGGATCCGAGGAGGATCCTCAAATATTTTTTTTGTCTATGAGGGCCCCCCCATGTGTCCTATGGAGGTCAGAAAACCTGTATCTTGACCCCTTACATGTTTTTACACTGCTTTCTTCCCACCCCCGACGCAATGAAAAAAACAAAATGACAGCCTCAACTTTTCTGTCAGGTTGTGGCCAGCCAATCAGGGCCTTGCTTTTCCTCAGAATGCTCAGAGGATCCAAGGAGGATCCAAGGATTATCCAAGGAGGATATACGTCCCTTAATATACAAATTTGGTTTCCATGTAATAACTAGAATACTACTGAACAGATTTACACGAAATCACAAAAAGGCCGCTTTCTGGACCAACAGCTACCTTTCTGCCAAATTTGGTGTAACTCGGTCCAGTTCTGCTATTCCTGTCCAAAATACCTCCTGAGATTAACTTAGAGGAAACATGTTTTGGGACCCCCCCTTTTTCTGAGCCCCTGCTTGAGGGATCACCCAGAAGCTTTCCAGACAGCAGGTGACTTGAGCATCTTATTTTGGGAGAATTTTGTGAAGATTTGTCAACTGCTGCCAAAAATGTAGGCAAGTAAAGAAAGCCTTTTTCAGGAGAAACGAGGTATTAACTATAAATACCCAGTGGCAACAGCCACTAGGTGTTTTGTATGTGTGTATCTATATATATATATATATATATATATATATATATACATACATACATATATATATATGTATGTATATATATATATATACACACACACACACACACATATACATATATATATATACACATACGCGTTGTTCTTTCTTTTTGTCACAGTCAATAAATGATTGAATTACCATCCTTGGTGGAGTGCTCAACAGAACGTTGCTTTGTTATTTATGAAATTGAGGGTTCGGCTTGCCCTCGGACTGAGCACCGGTTCTTGGAGTGCGGCGCCATTAATTGAGCCGCTTTCTTTGTTTGTTGAAGTTTACGGCGAGATGCGCCCGGTGTGCATGAAACACATATCGGCTCTGAGTTCGGAGCCTCCGAATCGGAGTCGGAGGACGCCGGCGAGGAGTGAGCCGCTCTTCAGGTAAGCCCGTAGTGTTTCTAGAGTATTTCACACAGAAGTTTATGCCGATACAGCCCCCAATTGATCCACTGTGGTTTTTGACTTAATGGGGTCACCAAGGAGCAACAATTAATTAATTATCGAATGAAAATTCTGACTGTGGAATCGTGAAAACTTGTCAAACAGATTTCATATTTATAGTATCACACGCAAAATGGAGGATAGAAAAGCAAGAAGAGCTGAAGTGGCAACAAAACTTTTTGACACAAGTAATGTGTTTAATGAAGTAAAATCGACAGGAACAGAAGTTGACTCACGTAAAAATGTATCTCTAAAGCAATTATTCTTGGAATTGGAAAAACTTTATAACAAAGAAATTAATAAAAGTTGGGAGATTATCTCCTTAGAAAAATACATTGAAGTAAAAAGAATTCCAAGAGCCTTACGAATTTTCATAATTCCAACATATTCAGGCATTAAACCTGAACTATACACGGAATGGGCAGAAAATAATACGCAATGCTCTTTAAACATGATGAGGATTCTTATAAGGCATGCTAAATTGGATGTGGAGGACGTTCAAACTAAAATTAAAGAACTAGAAGATAGATTGATCAGCTATGAGGATAAAAGTGAACAGATCCCTTTACGACAAACCATGGAGAAACGACTCAATAATTATGAGGATGAAATTCATGAGAGAAAAATAAACAAATATTTAAGGGATGAAAGGGATTACAAATTTGGTAGAGTGTATACGTTTGCTAAAATATTTGAACATTTGAAACAAGAGTCGAAACACAATAGATTACAACAGAATCGGAATGGTGGAGAAACTTCAATGGAAGCAGAAGTAGAATCAAGTGAAGGAGAAGGCTTGGTGAATGGCAATACTTTTTTAGAGGAAATGCAGGTGCTTTATTGGACCAAAAGTTATCAAGAGGAAGGGGCAGGGGTCGTGGTTCAGGTTTCAGGCGAAACCAAATAGGATCAGTAAGAGAAAAACAAGGAGAGCCAAAAGAGGCAGAAAAAAGACAATATCCCCTGCGAAGCCAGAAGAAGTAATTGCGACACCAAATTTAGAAGTGAATCCCTCAAATTACCAACTAACTGACACTGAAATGAATATTCTGAACAAGGGTTTGTCATTTTGTCCTGAGATTCATTTTGATTACTTTGATACTCAGATTGACATTTATAAATGTGTGAGGAAATTTAAATTACTTAAATTTCATGCACAGCAAACTAAAAAGGTAACATCCAGCATGATTAACCAGATTATTGAAGAACCAGAAGAAATTCAATTGAGGATTGATCAAGCCTCTGATCTAAAAACCTTGTTTGATTTATCTCACAATTTACAGGACGAGATGTATACAGAAAATGAAATTTTACAACAACTAGACATTGATACAAAAGTACATAAACCGTCGGGATTGAAAGAGAAATCTAAGTTTTGTCCAATACTGTCGCCAGGGAATAAAGTGGATCTATTTTCAGAATTGGTGCTGGAGGATATAGATCGGTTGTGCAACAAAAGACACACTAGCCCTTCGGAAAATCTGACTAAAAAGGAACGTGAAGCCTTGAGGAATTTGATGCTAAACAATCAGATAGTAATTAAATCAGCGGACAAGGGAGGTAATATAGTGATTCTTAATACATCTGACTATATGAAAGAAGCCTACAGGCAATTAAATAATCCACATGATTATAAAAAATTGACAAAAAATCCCTTACAAGGTATGACTGCACATTTACATTCTAAATTAGATGAATGGTTTCAACAACGACTATTGAACCGTGAGGAATATATCTATTTGAAAAAAGAAAATCCAACTTTGCCGACAATTTATTTTCTACCAAAGATCCATAAATCAATCATATTACCACCAGGAAGACCTATTGTATCAGCATGTGACTCATTATTTGAAAGATTGTCGGATTATGTTGGTATTTATTTAGCCCCTATGGTTAGCACCTTGAGTTCATATATTAAGGACTCAGGAGATTTACTAAACATTTTGTTGGACTTGGATTGGCAGGAAGATTATTTATTGGTTACAATAGATGCAGTCTCCCTTTACACATCTATCAATCATGAAGTGGGATTAAAAGCAGTAGAATATTTTTTAAAACAACGGAATATTTCCAAATTAGAACACTCTAATATGCTGCTAGCCATGATTGACATGTGTTTAAAGAATAATATTTTTATGTTTAATCATGACATTTTTCATCAACTATGTGGTACAGCCATGGGCATTTCTCTTTCCCCAAATTATGCGAATTTGGTAATGGGTTGGTGGGAAAGAGAAATAGCATGGGCTAGAACGAATGATCAACATGTTGAGAAAGTACTATTGTGGGTCCGATTTATTGATGATCTTTTTATTATTTGGAACGGTTCCAAAGAAGAATTTATGAAATATTTCACTATTCTTAATAACAATCAGGTAGGTCTAAAATTTGCATATGAAACAAGCACAACATCGATTAATTTTTTAGATATTACCATCTATATTGAGAAAATAGAAACAACCGTATATCGGAAAGAAACTGCTTGTAATAGTGTGCTACATGGACATAGTTTCCACCCTAAATCTTTGATGAGGAGTATACCCATGGGGGAATTTATTAGAATGAGGAGAATTTGCTCTAATGATAAGGAATTATCTACAAAATGCTTAGAAACTTATGAAAGATTCAGAAATCGAGGATATAATTAAAATATGCTAAAGAAAAATATGATTTTGATCAAATCAAAAAAACGAGCGGAAATTATTTTTAAGAAAAGAGAATCAAATTTGAATGAACCAGTCAGAATGATTATGAGGTATACGAAAGAAAGTGGATGTATAAGGAACATAATTGAAAAACATTGGAAAATAATTGAGAAGGATCTGGATTTGGGACCCTTGGTTGGTTCCAAACCTCAATTCTCATATAGAAAAGCACCCAGTATTAGAGACTTGGTGGTTAAAAGCCATTTCACTCTTAGTAAAGATTCTAACTGGTTGGAAGAGGAACAAAAGGGTTTTTCTAAGTGTAACAGTTGTAAAGCGTGTAAAATAGGTCAATCTGTGAAGAATATTTTACTTGCAAATGGGCAGGTGAAGAAAATCAAACACAGAATCACTTGCAATACCAAATTTGTAATTTACATTATTGAATGCCATTGTGGTCTTAAATATATTGGTAGTACCATTTGTATGCTAAAGAAAAGAATATTAGAACACATTAGAGCAATAACCCACAAAGACATTACATATGTTACAGCAAAACATATGCAGACACATACATTGAGTGATTGGAGAAGTTTAAGATATTATGGAATAGATCACATCCCAGATCAAGAAAGAGGAGGCAACCGAATTAAAAAGCTGCGGCAGCTAGAGTCCAGATATATAATTCAAATGCGAACGAGGGCCCTTATGGAATGAATTTTGATGAGGAACTTTATGTACATTTATGAAATGCATCAATGAAATTTTGAAATTAAGGAAAAAGTTTTTGAAACATTGTAACTTTAATGGATTGGTTATTTAGGAAATACTCGTGGCTATATTATACTATGTTAAAATCAATAGAGCTAAGCACGTAACATATTTAAGTAATAACTTTTTATTACATTTTTATTGGACTCATTCATATGTTAATGTCTTCTTAGGTAATGATAAACAAATTAGTTTTGATAATGAGTTATTCTTGAAGCTCTAAACCTGTTATAAAACTTATCTTAGTATACTATGTAGTACTATATAATTGTATGTTGATGGCCTGATATAAGATTTTTCTTTTATCTAGCACATTTGATAGAAATATTATGCATAAAAATATATACAGTATACAGTTTTTGTTGATATAAGTACATAGTTGAGTGTAGACTGGTATTATTTTCTTCTGTTTTCTTCTTCTTCTTCCTTTTTTGTGTATAATACTACCAGCCCCAGCATGCACCGTTTTAGTAGCAGTGTGATCAGCTATAAATAGGATGCAAATGGAATTGTGTGTTTTTAACTTGACAAAGACCGAATTGGTTGAAACGCGTTGTTCTTTCTTTTTGTCACAGTCAATAAATGATTGAATTACCATCCTTGGTGGAGTGCTCAACCGAACGTTGCTTTGTTATTTATGAAATTGAGGGTTCGGCTTGCCCTCGGACTGAGCACCGGTTCTTGGAGCACGGCGCCATTAATTGAGCCGCTTTGTTTGTTTGTTGATATATATATATACTGGTATCCTTGGCATGGTTTCTCTTAAGGCTTTGCCCTCTGACCACCTGTTTTCTGATTTCACTTTTGTTGGTTTTAGGATTCTGGGCACTTTACCACTGCTGACCAGTGCTAAATGTGCTCTGTACTCTAAATCAAGGTAACATTGGCTTATAGACAAATGCCATATTTAATTTACTTGTTAGACCCTAATAAAGTGCACTCTAGATTCCCAGGGACTGCAATTCAAAAAGCTACTAGTGGGCCTGTTGGCCTGCAGTACCACAAACTGCAGTCACCCTGCAAACTTGTCTGGGCAGTTTTAAACTGCCATTTCAACATGGCCAACGTACCCATGTGCCAGGCTCAAACCTACCTTTTTATTATATATATATATCACCCCTAGGGTAGGCCCTAATCAGCTCCGATGGTAGGGTGCAGTGTATTTAAAAAGTTGGACATGTCTAGGTAGTGAAAATCTTTTAGATTCCTTTTTCACTACTGCAAGGCTGGTCCGTCCCATAGGTTAACATTGGGATTACCTTGAAGCATCCTGTAAGTGGAACTTCAAATTGGGAAAAAATTGGAATATGGAGTTTGGTGTCTCTAAACTCCCAATTTAAAATCTCAATTTATGGTGAAGTCGGATTTTAAAATGCAAGTCTGAAAATGTCACTTTTAGTGAGTTTGCATTTTCTAACTTCAACCATTCTGTGCTTCTGTCTGTGAATACACATCTGTGGTAGATGACAGCTAAGCTTTTTGCATTCCTTCTAGACAGTCACATACAAAGGGAGCTTGGGTGTGATATTTGCATCCTGATGGCCCATCATTTGGCTAATGGGTCTTCTTGGGCTACATGGGATGGAGGAGCTGACACCTACACCTGAATAGGTCTGTGTCTCTCCTCATACACAGGCTGCATATCCCCCTGTAGAGTAACTGGAGCCAGGGAGGGAAGGAAAGGGACCTTGTTATATTCAAACTCCTATCTTGAAGATTCCCCCCATTCAAAGACACATTTTGGCAAAAGTACTGTACCCCAAGCCCCTCCAATTCAGTTCACTTTTGGGTGCTGAGGCATCTCCCAGGAGGGACTGTCACTTTACTGCATGCTTTGCTATGTTGGCCTGCTGCCTGCTGTCTGCTGATTGCTGTGCTGCCAGGTGGGACTACCACTCTACTATTTGCTCTACTGTGTTGGCCTAAGACCTGCTGATCACTGTGGTGCCAGCAGGGACTACCAGTCTGCAACTTGCTCTGTTGTGTTGAACTGCTGCCTGGTACCTCTGCCAGTGAGGAAGGATTGAAACTGCCCTCAAACCTTTGTGCTACCCAAGAACTCCAAGGACTTGTTGCCCATGAAAGACGTTGTTTTCACCAAAATCAAGTACTATGCTCTACTAAGCATCCAGCATCTGTTGTTTGACCTCCAAGTACCAACTACAACTACCCAGGTTCTGCACCAATGGTAATTGCCTGATCTGCATGTGAGCCGATGCCACAGCACTGAGGAAAATCTTTGTGTGCAGACTCCCAGTGTCAGCTTAGCAACCAATGTTTCTCTTCAGGATGAAGTGTCCACCAAATCTACTCTCAGAAGAGCAGGGCCAGCTGGGAGTGAGATCGCTGCATCGGGACTCTGAGTCTCACTTGGGTCGCCAGTCCTGTCTTCAATCTGCAAGTCTGTGAGGCCACCTATCAGCTTGGAGAGAACTGCTGTGGGGGGGGGGGGGTGCTGCCTTGACCCAGGAGACCAACACTTTGGTTGCTCCATCAGGTGCTCAGGTACTGTGGGACTGTATGGTTCTGGCTGTCATTCAGTGTTTCACTGGTGGCCAGGAGGGCTTTTGAAACACAGTTTGCCTTTCTTGCAATTTCCCTACTGGGACAGTCCTGCTTCCCGATCCCTTGATTGATACTGATGTACTTGGACTAGAATTACCATAATAACCCTAAGCGAAGTGCATGTTCTCTAAAGCACTACTGTTGCATACCTGCTTAAATTAAGTATCATTTGAAAACTATTGATTGAGCTTTTGTTGTTTTAAGTCTATTGAATCCAGATGAAGATATTTTCTTTTCTTAACTGGTGTGGAGTCTTTTATGGTGTTTTCACCGTGTCTGTGTAATTAACCATTGCACAAATACTGCACACATTGCCTCCTAAGTTAAACCTGGTTGCTCTGTGCCAAGCTACCAGAGGGTGACCACAGGTTAATTTAGAGTGTTAACTGACTTACCTTAACTAAGATTGTATTCCCTATTTTGATGGGGGTGCATAACTCTGCCAACTCGAGACCTCCATTTCTAACTATATATATATATATATATATATATATATATATATATATATATATATATATATGTGTATATATATATATATATATATATATATAGATATATATATATATATAGGTATAGATATAGATATATATAAATACATAGTTATGTATGTGAGATGATGTCAAATCACTGATTGAAGTGATTTGTCAAATTAGTTCATGTTCAAAGAGTAGTCCCATGAACTTACTTTATCAAGGGATGGTCCCTAAAGTATACCTGTATTGTCAACTTCTCACCCTCCGAATGGTAAATATCTCCATTTGCTTTTTTGGCTGCTTGCTTTTTAAACAACCTCTCCTGTACAAAGGGAAACATATGACATCAAGTATGACGTAGTCTGTTTGTAAGCCTGTACAGCATTCTGTCCAATAATATGTTTATGTTTATGTAGGCATATGCTTATTTATAGAGATCTGCAAAATCTGTCATGTCACACTACATTTTGCCATAAAATGCATCCTTGCACCAGTGCTTGGCACAAGGAAGCATTTAAACAATAGCACCATGAACAACAGCTGCTTGCATTCTGTTGTACCTGTGCGTTCGCAGTAATTTTTTACCATGAATAGCACAGAATTCCCCAAAGTGGCTTATTGGTGTAATTTCAGGAATTTTGCACAAGTGTAACTGGAAATTCCCCGAATTATATCAATTGTACAGTGTCATTTAAATCTCCCCAAGGCTTACCTATTACTTACAGTACATGGGAGGTCTTCCTAGCGTACGTCATCTTCAGAACAAACTTTACAAGTATGAGGATGTATAATGCTGCACCTTGTGTTCAACTGCCTAAGTATAAGTCCCAAACATACAAACTCATTTTCCTGGCATTTCTGGCAG
This sequence comes from Pleurodeles waltl, assembly GCF_031143425.1. Lineage (NCBI taxonomy): Eukaryota > Metazoa > Chordata > Amphibia > Caudata > Salamandridae > Pleurodeles > Pleurodeles waltl. Next base: position 848,780,616 of record NC_090436.1, read on the forward strand.
AAGAAAAATCCTGTGACATAAAAAGATTTTGATTTAGGCAGTGCAACCTCTTTTTCTGTTTTCCAAAAAAAAGCCACTGTGTTTGGACGAAGCTGCATTAGCCCTAAACATTAAGCTATCCGTATATTCATTTGCAGAGATTGAAGAATGGCAATTAAGTCAGGCACATTTTTTCAGAAACCATAGCATTTCAGATGGTTCCGTTCTGGTTCTGTAGCTATTCAGAATGATTTGGAGTTACTGTATTTGAATTTCCATTTTAGCAATCTTTGGAGCGCAGTCCTCAACATCACTAATTTGCTGTTCCATAATCAGGAACCTACTTTCCATAAAAATTCACCTATCATCAGTTTGTTGCAATGTCTCATTTGTAGCTTTCATAAAAAGATAAAGGCCTTCATTACAACTTTGGTGGTAAAAACCGCCTACCGCCGTGGCGACGGCTGCCAAAACACCATCACCGCAGCTTCCAGCCATCCGCCATATTATGACCACAGCTGGATTTCCACCACAGGAATGGAAATATGGCTGTGGCCATGCCGGCGGATGACGGTAAGGTGGCGCTGCTACCAACAGCAGCGCCACGACAGTAGACCGCTGCCATCCATATTATGACCAATAATATGGCCTCGCAGTGTTCTGCTGGGGGGGCACTGCTGGTGTTAGCAGGGCCCATTCCGTCTCCTGCCGGAGGACCCCTTGAATCTAGGTAAGTCAGGTCTCAGACAGAGGAGTGGGGGTGGGGGTGTTGTGTGTGTGTGGGGGTGTGTGAATGTATGTGTGTGCGTGAAAGCGGGTGTGTGTAGAGTGTTGAATGCGTGCGTGCAAGTACGGACCTGTGAGTGCGTGTATGTTGTGAAATGGGAATGCATGTCTGCGTGTATGTTTGGAAGTGTGTGCGGATGTGTGCATGTGTGTAAGCAGGTGGGAATGGGTGTGTGAATGCATGTGTGTGTGTGTGAAGGGGCGTGAATGTAGAGGGGGATGGGGGGTTTGGAGAGGTAGGGGTGGGGGGTAATTGGAGAGGAAAGGGGGGAGACCCCTATCAGTGACAGGGAAGGAATTCCCTGTCACTGATATGGCCTACCACCATTGTTTTTGTGGCGTTACGAATGCCACTAAAACCATGGCGGTAGGGGGGTCATAATCGCGCAGGCAGCACAATGACAGCCACCGGGATGGAGATGGATATCTCCAGCCCGGCGGCTGTTACCGTCGTGGCGGTCGGAGTGGTACATCGGCGGTACTTACTGCCACATTATCGCCGACCGCCAGGGTCGTAATGACCCCCAAAGTGCTCTGATCCAGGATTGCTTTGGATGAAGAAGCAATTGGTATGGCAGGTTCATTTATTAAGCTTCTCTGGTTTGGCACCATAACATAAAGAGCATGTTTTAAAACTCAAAAAGGCTCCTGAAGACATATTGAAAAACTGTAAATCACTCTTAGATATAGTAGACTTAGGGCCAGCTGTACGAAGCATTTTCCCAGTTGGAAATGGCCCGGCTGGAAAAATGCTTTTTTCTATGTACCAAAGCAAAATGCGACTCGGTAACTTGTTTGCTGAATCGCATTTTGCTTTTGTTATTGATTACTAGGAAGGGGTGTGTTTAGGGCGTCCCTACTTAATACTGAATTGCACTGGCACGTAGGAATATTTTGCAACTGTCAGTGTGGTTGCAAAACATTTGCAGTCATAGTGCTTTAGAGAACATGCACTTCGCTTAGGGTTATTACGGTAATTGTAGTCCAAGAACATCAGCATCCATCAAGGGAACCCATTTGCACACAGGAAGGGGTCCCAAGGGACCCCTTCTCCTTTGTGCATGGAAGTGTAAATATTTTTTAGGAGCAGGTAGTGGTCCCACGGACCACTGCCTACTCTGAAAAAATGAAAAGAAAACTTTTCATTTTTCTGTTTGAAATGCATCCCATTTTCCTTTGAGGAAAACAGGCTTATTTAAAAGCAGTCACAGACATGGTGGTCTGCTGTCCCCACCAGGCCGCCACCCCTGTGAGTGCGGCTACTCCCAATGGTGTTGCAAATTGTGACCTACTGATGCAACCCCATTGTAAATTGCTAAATGTGTAAAAAGTTTGTACATTTCGTTTTGCAAGTTTTTAATAGTGACTCACAAAAGGTTGCAATTAAAGTCTCATCACATGAAATGGACATACATCTGGCCGTTAGTTCCACCTATAAAAGTGTAATTTAGAAAAGGCTTAATGTATCAGGTCTTACCTCTTATGCTACAGAAAGACCTGATAACAATCAATGTATAATAAGTGCTACACCTTCTAATCAGAGAGAAATTAACTCTTTTTAGAAATAGAGCTAATCCAAAATTATAAATGTCAGGGGTTGTAGAATAATATGATCATCAAGATATAAGGGAGATGAGATACCACTGAAATCTTACTATACTGTTTGTGGTGAAGGAGGAGATGGGAGGTGAAAGAAATCCCCAGTTTCCCCGTCAAACCATTTAATTAAATTATAAACAAAAGCCAGGATCACTTGTTTGAGATAGGAAAACAATGTGATGAAGTAAGAGCTGACGATTGTATAAAATGGCCGGTGGCAATTCATTTGATTGTTGGAATAACTAAAAGAAAAGGACACTGTAACACCAAAAAATGAACATCCCAGAATATTACATGAGTATTCATATAAGTCATGGTGTACATAATTATTGATGAATCTCCTCACTCAGAAGATGGTAGGACAGTATAAGTCCGGCCCCACACATGACCAACCACTGGTACCGCAACACCCTTCCACAAAAAATAATGGAGGAAGGGACTTAAATTTAAAACCCATGGAAAAAGTGTTAAATTTCAATAAATTGTTCAAAATAGTAAACAATATGAATATTGGAAAGTGGATTATTGGTAAGGGCAGGTAAGTACCTACACTTAGCAATAGCCCACAAACATCCATTAGGTACAGTAAAAGTCTCAATAAAAATTAATCTTGGCTTAGCCCACCCACTGGTGTGGCTACGTTTCCCTTAACACACCCCTTTCTAGTCCTCTTAATTTAATCAGGGGGCACCTGGCTGTCTGGGGCTGCAGGAAATGGGGGAGGTCCACTTGCAGGGCCAAATATCCTTCTCTCCTTTGAAGCCCAGTTTGGCTGCTCTTCCCCAGTCCTGTTTCACCATATGCTGAGGCTGTTCTCCTCCCCCAGGCACTTCTTTTGTGTTCATCCCAGGCCACTTCACACCTTATCAAGGCAGCATGGCCAGTCTGCCAGAGGCTTGCCAATCAGAGAAGTGCACTACAGAGCTGAAATGGCAACTTCTAAAACTCTTTCCCTGAGTTAGTTAAATTAAATTTAACAATGGCAGGTTGTTGGCTTTATTATAAGAATGTGTTTGATACCGAACATGACATTTTTAGCTCCTTTTGACATTTTATTAATTAAAAATAAAGGGCCATATTTATACTTTTTGACGCACGACTGCGCCAACGTAGTTGTGCGTCAAAAAATTTAACGCCGGCTAACGCTTTTCCAAAGCGCCATGTGGGTGCCTTATTTATGGAATGACGTTAGCCAGCGCAGCTGACTGGTGTGCGTAAAAAAAAATGACCCACACCAGGCAGCGCCGGTGTAGGGGAAAATGGAGCTTGGGCGTCAAAAAATGGGGCAAGTCAGGTCTGAGGCAAAATATTGGCCTCAACCCGATTTGCGCCATTTTTTTTTACTCCCAACCCCCATTGAAATGACTCCTGTCTTAGCACAGACAGGAGTCATGCCCCCTTGCCCAATGGCCATGCCCAGGGGACTTATGTCCCCTGGGCATGGTCATTGGGCATAGTGGCATGTAGGGGGGCACAAATCAGGCCCCCCTATGCCACAAAAAAATAAATAAAAAAATACTTACCTGAACTTACCTTAAGTTCCCTGGGATGGGTCCCTCCATCCTTGGGGGTCCTCCTGGGGTGGGCAAGGGTGGCAGGGGGTGTCCCTGGGGGCATGGGAGGGCACCTCTGGGCTCCTTCCAAGCCCACAGGTCCCTTAACGCCTGCCCTGACCAGGCGTTAAAAAATGACGCAAAAGCGTCTGGACGTCATTTTTTTTGACCCGCCCACTCCTGTGCGTCATTTTTGCACGGGATTTTAAATAAGGCGCAAATGCCTTGGAGTCTTTTTTTAGACGGGAACGCCTACCTTGCATCTCATTAACGCAAGGTAGGTGTCCACGCTAAAAAATTACGCAAACTCCAAGATCTTTGGCGCTAGACGGGTCTAACGCCAAAGTATAAATATGGAGTAAGCTTTGCGTCGGATTTGCGTAAAAAAAATGGACGCAATTCCGGTGCAAACATAGTATAAATATGCCCCAAAGTGTCTTCGTGGTAGCTCATGAAGCCCATTCACTACAAGGGAGGGAAAACAAACGTAGCTTTTTTTCCCTCACCAGAGGCTTATAAAACATATTTTATAAATTCCCTGCTTACAGTTACGCTGAACCCAACCCTGGGGGCACCTAGGGTACACCTTGGGATGACTTAAATGTAAACATAAGGTAGCTTAGGACTTTGGAATTACTTTTAATCAAAGTCGAATTTGGGGTTAACTTTAATTTAAAAGCAGGTAGGAAGGTAGCCCTGCCTTTAAAAATGACTCTGGGCACCACAGCAGTGCACCTATGGGTGTACTAACTATACAGAGGCCCCTAAACCTACTTGCCCAACCATATACTAAGGACTTATAAGTAGGTTGGTACATCCTATTATAATTAGCATTATTTGCATATACCATTTCAATCACAGCACAGAACATGGGACTGTTTAGCAGTGTCCAGGGAACCCTCAGAGGCAGGAAAACACCAGTATGAGTGAAAAATGGGGGCAGAAAGTGAAGGAGCTTCTGCAATCAGCCCAGTTTCCCCATAATGAATAATTATAATTTAATGTTAAAACATATAAAAATAGGACAATTTATATTTGAATTGTAAAATATTTAAAATGCATGTTAGAAGCTGAATTTCTGGTTGTCAGAATATGCAACCTGTACAAGAAGGAACCACAATTCTAGTCAGGTTAAGTCAGATACACACTAAAAGATATCCTGTGCTCACCTTCTCTTAGCTTGGTGCAAAGCAGTCAGGCTTATCTAAAGAGGCAATGTGTAAAGTATTTGTGGAACACAACACACAGTAATACAATGACAACACCACCAAAAGACTCTGCCTCAGTTTAGAAAAAATAGACTGTAATTTTATAAATAAATCAAGACCAAAATGTAAAAAATCCAAAAAGTAAAAGTTGAGTTAAGAATGTTCAAAGAATAAAAATAGTTGTAGTGCTTAGAAGTAATAAGTGTCAATGTGGGTTATCTGGTCATGCTTGACTGGGGCAAAGTCACCAGTTCAGGTCGACTGCAATAGAGCGCAGGCCAGGTACAAGAGCCACGCAGACCCGGTGAAGAATGTACCTTAATCCTGGTTGCAACAACAATATGTGGAGTGCAGACAAGCAATGCGCCATACAATGCGTCGATGTCGGGCCCACAGTCAAGTTGATGTGACGGTTTTCTTCACACAGTGATGGCAATCAGTCGGTTTCCGAAGACAAAGAATCATACCCAGAGGTGTCACTTCCGAAGTGTGATGCCAGTTTTCTCCACACAGTCAAGGGGATGGGTCGATCTCTCCAAGCTGCTGCGACGGCGATGGGCGGTTTTTCGAGCATTGGGATTGCATGATGATGCATTGGTTCCAAGAGTGATGCACCAGTTCTACTTCTGCAACAGGGTCAATGCCCCTGTTCTGCTCCAAGTAGACTGGAGATGTGTCCATTTCTCTGGTGTATGTATCTGGGTTGACTTCCAGTGAACTGGGCTCAGGAGCAGGTGCAGAGACTTTGATACCCCTAAGTCTCAAGCAGCCGGATGCAAGCGAGCAAGCTCTTGGAGATCACTTGGGGTGCAAGGCAGAGTCTGGTTCTCTCTCAGCAGGGTCAGAGAGCAGCAGGGCAGCCCGGCACAGCAGGAAAGCAGTTCTTCTAGGTCAGCACTCTAGCACAGTAACAGTTTTTGATGTAGAACAGCCACTGTTGTGCCAGAGTCCAGTTATAGGTCTGGAAGTGTCGCATTTGGTGGCATCAGAGGCCCAGTACTTATACCCAGTTGTGCCTTTGAAGTTGGGGGTGACTTCAAAGAAAGGTGTTTGAAGTGTACAGAGGCCCTTTTGTCTCAGCCCTGGATCCAGACTATCAGTAGGTGGTATTCAGTCCTTTATGTTGGGGCAGGTACTGCCTATTGAGGTGTAGGTTTCAGCCCCTCCCTTGCTTCCTGCCCATGAAGATCCATCAGAATGCAGATGAGTGCTCAGAAACACCTATCTTTCCTGCATTTGTAGCTGTCTAGAAGCAATGTACAAAATGTAGCTGTCACCCTCCCCGGACACGTATTGGAGACAGGCTGCAGGCACACAAAGCTGTAAGAACAGAGAAATATCCACTTTCTAAAAATGGTGGTTTAAAATATGAATTTTAAATCCAGCTTTACCTGTAAAGATGGTTTATAATTACCATTCTCATGATATGAAACATAACTTAGCTACTCCTTCTCAATCAGGAATTACAGCTTAAAGGTGTAATAAGGAATTCCCAATGTAAACCTATGAGAGGAGTACACCTATAGGTGTTTTGCACTACTAGGACATGCAAAACTTAAAAGTATATGGCCTATCTTTACTTACACAGCACCCTGCCCTGTGGGCTACCTAGGGCCTACCTTAGGAGTGATTTAAGTGTAATAAAAAGGGGAGGTTAAGGCATGGCAAAGGGTTTTAAATGCCAAGTCAAAGTGATAGCAAAACTGCACACACAGTTTCTGCAGTGCCAGTCCTGAGATATGTTTAAAGGGCTCCTTGTGTGGGTGGCACCAGCAGTGCTGAAGGCCCACTAGCAGCATTTAATTTACAGATACTGGGTATAGGTAATTTTACTTTGCAAAGGACGTACAGATAAATTAAATATACCAATTGTGTATTCACCAATGTTACCATGTTCATGGGAGAAGCACATTCATTTTAGTACTGCTCGGCAGCTTGCACTCTTGTGCTGCCGGAAGAATCTGTGCTCTAAAAAGTGATGGCCTCAAAACGAGGATGGTGGTCCAAGGACCACCAGCCTTGCAGTGACAGTCAGACCACCGCAAGGGTGGTGATCTGACCACCACATTACAGCTGGGAATTTTGTTCCCGATGGGGTGACGCTGGTCTGAGGTGTACTGAGCCAGCACAGCGCTGAGTTCAGCGCTGCTTGGCTGATTACAACTCAACTTTCCACCAGAATTCTCATGGTGGGGTCCCTACCATGAGGAGGCTGGCAGAAAGCCTGCCCCGGTGGCCATAGTGGGGCAGTGGCGGGTCCTCCTGCCCAGCACCCTCGGAATGTGCACTGTCTACTTTGCTTTCTGAGGGTGCTGTGTGCTTTGGTATTGGCCTCAGCTCCCTTAAAGGAGTCAGCCCGGCGGGAATGAGTATTACAATGTCCCTGCTGGTCAGCCTTGTGGGAACACTGTACTATGCTCTGGGGCGTCACCGCCGTGGCGGTGGTGTCCTCCCTGCCAGTTTCCCACTGTGGGACCGTCAAACTCATAATTAGGCCCTGTTTGAAGGTAAAAATCTTCACTGGGCAATGGCACAAAAAGTATCCGGCAGCCAAGAGACCTCCCTTGGATACAAATTTGGAATTTCTCCCACTCACAGCTTTCCTACCAAAAATCAATTGTTTTACAACGACCTTGTGTGATGCCTATCCAGCCTTGTGTAGACCTTCTTGATCACAGCCTGCTCCCTTGCTGTGCATCTATTTCAGGTATCTTTTTCAGAGACTAAGTCAGAAGGTGAAACATCCCACTGGGACAAATCTTGTTTCTGCATTTGACAAGCACTCTGTCGTGGTCAGACTTAAGTTGCGTCTGTGTCCCGTTTAAGCACAACCCAATAACCGTCATTGATGCTTACGTTTTTTGACACTATATTTATTAAAATCTTTATAAATTCATATCTCTGATTGCCCATATTATTTTTTTGTTATTTTGTAGTCATTTTGGTGAGTAAATTGTTTACTAATTTTATGAAATGGATGGGATTTTTATTTTGGTGTGTTTTCAACTTTTTAACTGTTTTGGTACTTCTGAATGCTTTAAACAGTTAAACCTGTCTTCTCTGTGCCAAGATACCAGGGGTTCCAATCACATTTAAATTACTGAAATCTTTATTGGACCTTATTACTTTATGGTCGAGGGTAGTCTGTCCTCCACCAGAACTAACAATCCACTTTCTCACAGATGAGAAGCATATCCAACAATCATTAACTGATGCAGATGCACTGATCTAACAAGCCACAGAAAATTTTTTTTGGTGGCTCATAGTTTCTTCAAAATATTTGCTGCACACTCTTAGGCTCTGATTATGAGTAGTCTGTGATGGGGTATGGGAATTTATACAGCCACCAGTACACTAAGGGGCATATTTACAATCCCCTAGAACCTCCTTACGCTGCCCTAGCATCATTTTTTTTTTTACGCTAAGGCGGCATCAAAGTGGCCTTTTCCCCATGCCAGTTTTATAAAGTGGAGCAATTTTTGCATTGTGCCACTTTGTAACTCCTTGTGACACATTATGCCTGCCCCATGCAGAATGTATGCAAGGAGCGCGTTCCCAGAAGGCCCAGAAAAATGGAGCTGTGACATTTATGAGACTTCACTGCACCATGTTTCCCATCATTTTTAATGACTGCCCAAGGCAGGTGTTAAAATGACATTCCCATTGTTTCCAATGGGCTCCCCATGCATTGGAGTACTAGCACCATCATTTGTGGCACTAGTTGACAAATGCACCACAATAGCATCAAAAATGTTAACACTATTGTGCTAACCTGTGCCATGGTGCACCATGGTGCACCGTATTGTAAATATAGTGCTACCGTGGGGATTTTAGGGGATGCAGGGAGGCACAAGAAAAGAGGCGCATCATAGCTGATGTGCCACTTTTTTTAAATATGCCCCTGACTGTGGTATTGTAGCAAGGTGAAGATATTATATGGTATGACTAAATAGTCTTACCATGTAATACCAACACAATGCCCAGTAGTGGTCCTCGGATTTACTCTCAGCAAATCCTAGCTCAGTCCTGGTAGTGTGGCAAAGAGAAGTCAGGCTAATTAGAGAAACATGTATAAAGGATTTCACATTACCAACACGGACGATAAGTAAGTGATACGTCTCAACTGAAATCCAACACCAATTTAGAAAAATAGATTACATTTTAATCTTAATTTCAACACCAAAATGAACTTTGCAGCTTTTGTTCAACTGGAGTTGTGAATTTGTAAGTATTTAGACAATATAGTACTTTGTAGTCAATGGGGAAAATAGGAGGTTGCACTCAGGCACCTGTAGGGTGAGTTCCAAGGAACCCATGGAACTTCATAATCTGCAGGGACCTAGACCAAGATTCAACAGTCAGACATTTGTCAACTTTCCCAGGGAGTCCGGTTGCAGAGGTGACTTGGCTGTCCTTGGTGCTGAATGGTCCTCAGTGGCTAGTGCATTTTGAACTCCTTTTCAAAACTAGACTTGGGGGTGGGCTAACACTCTACCCTTTGGATGTAGAAGTCTTTGAGGGGACAGGACCAAGAAGCGATGCTTGGATCTTCACCACCTTGTCCCATGACTCCGGGTGCAGAGGTAGCTCCTAGCTGTCAATCATCGGGTTGGTTGTACCAAAGATGCTTTGCTGCTCCAGTCAAATTCATGTCCTTCAGGCTGCAGGCCCACAGGAGAGGGGTCATGTGTGACATCAGTCTCTATGCTGGGGTGTGCCCTGGAATTGGTGAATGTCGTGTTGCTGCTGGTTTCTGGGTAGGCGACAGACAAGCCTTGGTAGCTGTAAGGATGGTCCACAGGCTTTTTGGCATCTGTCGTTTTGCAAGGAGCAGAGGCATAAAACTTGGTTTGGGCCTCACTCCCACTCTTAAGATGCTGGGCACCAAGTTTCTTGAGGCTCAGACATGCAGAGCCTGTCGGGTCACAGTTCTTCGATCTCAGTCAACCTTTACTCCTGCAGTTTACAAGAGACTGGTATCACCAGTCAGGGGAGTATTCCTTGGAGTTTCGGTGTCCATTCGGGTCGCTCTTGCTGGGACCAACAAGCCTTCACCTTGGGTACACGTTGGGTATGCAGTTCATGTACAGGTCTCCTTAGGTCACCCTGTGTCCACTTCTTTTGGCTGGGCCGGAATCCAGGTCCTGTTGTTGGTGCAGACATCTCTTTGTGCTTCTTTCTTCTTTTCCATATGACATCTAAGTTCTGATGCCAGGTGAGCTCTTTAAACCCTGGTTTAGGGGCATTTCAGGGTGTGAGAGACAGTGGCCAATTGGTTACTAGTCCCTGCGGCTAATCCGCCCTTGCAGTGACGACTTCCTGTGGGAGTACATCACTCTCTACCCAGAACCCACTATTCTTGGGGTCTGCCAAGATTTGAGAACCCTCCCTCAGCTGTGCAGACCTCTTATCCCACCCTCAAGTTGTGGCTAGTCCTATGAGGGTACCAGGCAGGACTTCAAAGGCTTAGTCCTCCACTGGGGGGAAAGCTATTCGCACATCAAAGGTGGGTGAAGCCTTTTATGCTCACCGCCCTGACGCTAATCACACTAGCCAGCCTGGGTGGGAGGAGGTGTGACCTCCTCCCTGCCCAGGCTTTTTGTCTTACGCTCTGCCAAGGTGCTAGGACCACCGACAGGAGGTCAGTCTCTTGTCAATGGTAGCAGCAGCTCAGTAGATCCTGCCAAAACAGTACAGGTCTCAGTAACTTGGTGGGAACCCTCTAAGGGTGCCTTTTGAGCGTCTGCTTTATAATCCTAAACATGGGCATCATGTTCAGGGTTAAAAAGCTCAGTGTTTGATAGCAAACACTATGGGATTCGGCTAGGCCATTGCAGAGCTGGACATCTGAGCAGTGGTCAGATGCCAGCCTGTGTTAGCCAATAAGCCACTAGTTTACTCAGGCTGGCATTGTGTTTTAGATGCCAGCACCGGGACATATGTGCTCCTGCACATGTGCTCTCACTCATGGAACAGTGCACCCTGTCCCCTGGGCTAGTGGGAGCTTATCTGTCTTAGGGGTTACTGACCAGTCCAAGGGCAGTAGCAGGGAGTCTTCCTGCACTTGGTAAGGGCAAAGTCTCACTCGAGCAGCAGGCTGCTGGTGCAGGCTGACACGGCAGCTCTGCAGTCTCTCTTTTACTTGGAGTACTCAGGGTGGCACAATCAGTACTGCAGCCCTTGTACCCCCTTTACTACCCTTGCCTTGGGTACCCTAGGTACCATTTACTGGGGACCTACAGGGGTGGTAAGGTGCTTGCTGATTAGTCTGTACAATTCGACATACAATTTAAGGAAAGGAGCATTGGTACTGGGACCTGGTTAGCTGGCCTCAGCACACTGACAGGTCAAATAGAACAGCACCTGACAGCAAAAAGTGGGTGGTGACCATCTAAAAAGGGGTACTTTACAATAGGTATGTACCAGGTGTAGTAAATATCTCAATTTCCCAGTTAACACTTCATAAATAGGAACGTACGTGCAAAAATGTGTGTTTATTGCAAGTACTTTCAATGTATTCAAGTTATTTCCCAACCCCTACCGTACTTTTCAACATTTAAATCCTGTTGAATCTTATCAGAGGAAAATTGTGGAGTACATTAATAACTGCATTACTTGAAGGTGTGCTCCTTTTTGTTCACGGACCACAATTTAGCCATGGGATTATAATAAGGACTAAAGATTATTATTGTTCCATTTCATTTTCAAACTGTTTGATAACCTTTAATTATGACTTAGATTTAGACCATAAAAGTACAATAAAAACAACATTACATACAAAATGTGCAAAATAGCAGATAGTATGAAATATTACAGCCGTTTCCTCAATATAATTGTGCAAAATATCTAAAAACTCTCCTAATATATTACCTCAAGAGCAATATAATCATGATTGAACAGCATTAAAAAACACAATTTTAGCAAAATCAACTGACAATAAATACATTCTAATTCCATATAAATAAAGTGCAGAGTGCATGTAGTTCAACAATGGCACGCACATGTAAAAATAAAACAAAATTAATCACAGAAACCATGTGAAGGGCCCTTAGTATATGCCCATTCTCCCTATGAGATAGAATTTTTTTTTTCACACGTTCTTTAGTTTGAATGCAAATCTCTCCAGGGTGGTCAAAACAGGTATTTAATTCAAGATCATGAAAATTACTTTTAACATATGCCAACCAGGGGATGGCTTGCCAATTGTCCAACTTTAAGCAATCTGCTACAACTAAACAGGAAAATGCAGCCTTTGGGGTAGCCCAAATTTTAATTTATAATAACAAGGAAGCCAAACTCACAAGGTCCTCAATATAGTCTACTGCTGATTCAAGGTGGAGAATCAGACTAGCTGCACTTTGAGGTAAAGCCAACAGGTGGGATACAAAATTATTTTCTACAACTTGGAGTCGCCCAGGAGAAGAGCAACCCCACATGCATGCACCATAGGTCCCAATAGAGATACATTTGCTTTTATACAACTGGATCAATTACCCAAAGGGTTTACGACCACAATTGTTAGCAAATCTAAAAACAGCAACAGATGCTTCCCCCATTTTAAATGCTCTTTGGCCGATCAGCCTCTCCCAAGACCCATAGGCATCAAACGGGATACCCAAATAGTTAAAGAAAGGTACTTTCATTAACTGGGTTCCTCCTATCTGAAAAGACTTTGGGCCATATTTATACTTTTTGACGCAAAACTGCGCTAACGCAGTTTTGCGGCAAAAAAATTAGCGCCGGCTAACGCCATTTTGAAGCACCATGCGGGCGCCGTATTTAATCAATGACGTTAGCCGGCGTTAGCCGCCGGCGCAGCCTGGTGTGCGTGGAAAAAAACGACGTACACCAGGCAGCGCCGGCGTAGGGGTATATGGGGCTTGGGCGTCAAAAAATGGGGCAAGTCAGGTTGAGGCAAATTTTTTGCCTCAACCCGATTTGCGCCATTTTGTTCGACTCCCAACCCCCATAGAAATGACTCCTGTCTTAGCAAAGACAGGAGTCATGCCCCCTTGCCCAATGGCCATGCCCAGGGGACTTATGTCCCCTGGGCATGGTCATTGGGCATAGTGGCATGTAGGGGGGCACAAATCAGGCCCCCCTATGCCACAAAACAAACAAAAAAAATGACTTACCTGAACTTACCTTAATGTCCCTGGGATGGGTCCCTCCAGCCTTGGGTGTCCTCCAGGGGTGGGCAAGGGTGACAGGGGGTGTCCCTGGGGGCATGGGAGGGCACCTCTGGGCTCCTTCCAAGCCCACAGGTCCCTTAACGCCTGCCCTGACCAGGCGCTAAAAAACGGCGCAAAAGCGGCTGGACGTCATTTTTTTTTACCCGCCCACTCCTGGGCGTGATTTTTGCCCGGGAGTGTAAATACGGCGCACATGCCTCGGAGTCAATTTTTTAGACGTGAACGCCTACCTTGCATATCATTAACGCAAAGTAGGTGTCCACGCTAAAAAATGACGCAAACTCCATGGACTTTGGCGCTAGACGCGTCTAACGCCAAAGTATAAATATGGAGTTAGTTTTGCGTCGGAATTGCGTCAAAAAAAACGACGCAATTCCAGCGCAAACGGAGTATAAATATGCCCCTTTGTTTTTGTGGATTTAGTGCCACTGGTCAATATAAATGATTTTTGGAAGTTGACCCTAAGTTTTAATTTGGTCATAAAATAATAAAATCCACTCAACAAATTTTGTAAACCATTAGCAGTTAATGCTAAAAGGACAGCATCTTCTGCGTAGAGAACGACCGGGTCTGCTTGTGGGTCAAGATGTTGAATGTCCAAGCTAAATGAATCTAAATAAGTGCCTAGTGAGTTGATATGCAATAAAAATAAAAATGGGGAAATCATACAACTTTGTCTTACCCCTCTAGACACCCTAGTTGGGCTTGTGCATTCCCCAGAAAGTGTATAACGCACCTTGGTAGCTGTGTCTGCATGAGGTCTTTGCATTGGATCCACCAAAGCGGCATCAATACCGACCTGATCCATTAGGCCCCATAAAATCACATGATCCACTAAGTCAAAAGCACGGGAGATGTTCATGAATGCCATGTGAAGGTCACCTGTCTTGGCTTTCACATACATGCCCCAAATAAGATTTAAATTTAGTACCTGCTCTACTGTCCCTAGACTGGGTCTGAAGCCATATTGTAATAGAGAAAAAAAGAGGTGGCTTCTGCCCAGAATTGTAGCTTACCAAGAATTACCCGGCCAAGAATCTTTAGTGTGGAATCTAATAGAGAGATCGAACGAAAGCAGGTAGGTGAACTCTGATCTCCTTTTTTTTAAATCAGGACAATAATGGCCTTTTCCATGAATCCCTCAGGTTGCATTTAAAGGCTGAACTTAGGACGTTAGTCAATTTCGGGGCTCAATGTCATGTTTAAATAAATAACTGGGGTCCCATCTGGGCCTGGAGTCTTGCCACTGGCAGCACTCTGAAGTGCATTAATTACAGAGGCTAGATTAATAAGATCAGCTAACCATTCCTTCCCAGATGAAGTAGACGGAAAGACTGCAACTTCTCTGTGGGTAGAAAAAACTTCCCCAGATTTAAAAATATTGGAGAATTTGGCAGTCCAGTCCTGACTACTAATGTCACACTCAATTCCAGAGGAAAAAGTGTTAGTAAAAAATGGGCTATTACCAGTCTCCCAAAAGAGTTTACTATCTATTCGGTTGGCTGCTCTAACCAGATTTCCCAACCCTTGCTACTCAGCTCACACTTCCTCTGAAATAACGCCTGTATTTAGGCCCTTCTGGAGATAGTTATAATCTCTTGATTACGTGGTACGTGAGCAGTAGCCTTGTTTAGCACTTTGAGCGCCTTAGTAAACCAAGATTTAATTGGCTGCTCTTTTATCTGCTTTTTAGAGGTTAATTGGCTTATTACCTCACCACTGATGTTACAAAAACTGTTAAGGCTGTCTTCTGAGGGACTATATAATGATAGCCAGCAGAGAAAATCAGACTCCACGTTTGTAATTAAATTATTAAAAAATGTATCTGCGTTAACTTTATTCCATTTTAGATGGACCCCTTTATTTTTTGTGTAAGGGATAGGGGTACAAAAAGATCTTGCTGGTGTTACAGAATAATTACCAGTCAGAACAATATGAATAGGGTTATGATCACTAAACGGCAGCCGATGAACTTTGAAGTAACTCAAACTATGCACCAAGTTAGAAGATATCAAAGCAAAGTCGATAGTACTGCCTCCACCTCTGCCTGTAAAAGCAGGGGGTCTATTGTCATCTTTAACCATTTCATCTGAAGTGTCAGCCAGGCTATAAGACAAGATTAATCTATTTATGGCTTTGGCCACTATGATTCTCATGTAGGAAAGAAAACCCACAAACATGTTTCCCACTGAATTGACATTTCACAATATTAAAAGCACCTGCCCAAATAATCAAAATGGACACAAATGTTCGTGTACCACAGAAGGCTGCAAGCGTCTTCTCTAAATCCTCCACAATCTCTGCGGTTTGGGATGAGAATTGGTTATAATAATAATTTACTAAATTCAGGTCTAAGGTTTTAGCTAATTGTAAATACACAATTTGAAAACTGTGAGTGGACTCCACCACAGTAACTTTAGGGTTATCTAAGGCACAAGAAAGAAAGGTTGCTAAACCCCCCTTTCCTCTCCTCGACAACTAGGGGGTGGCGGGTGAGCAATAAGACATATACCCATTCAACAAAATAGGATTAATAGTCCATGTTTCCTGACAGCATATAACAACATAGTTGGCAACATATTTCAGCCAATCCTCATTATCGAGTTTATCTCTTACCCCAGCCACATTCCAGGATAAAAATTGCAGACCCAACATATTTCCTGAGCTACTCATGCCAAAGTGCGTCCCTAAAGTCGACTTGCCAAGACCAGGATGGGGATCGCTAACTTTGGGTGCACTCTCTAATGGTTTGGTCACAATACTAGGGTTACTGGATATTTACGAAATTAAAAGTCAGTCAATATCCAATAGGTCTGAGAGGGCTTCATAACGGTTAGAGCTGACACAAGGATCTACAAAATCTAACTGACTGGGTGGCGTAGTGTACTTGTGTGACCCATAATACCCAACCTTCCGGGGTAGATCTGATGGGGTGGGTAAAAGAAACCCAATGGTCTGACCATTATCCTACTTTGTGTTCTGTCTATATGACTCAACTGTGATTGCAGGGAATGAACCCAACTGGAATTCTTAAAATGTAACATTATACAGTCCCCTTCAATAGACTTTAATGTAGTAACCCACCCAACTTACTCTTCAGGCCATAATGATATTATTGCTTATTGTATGGTGGCATTTAACACTTTTTTTACACCAATCTGCTGCTTTATTCATCAGGCTTTGTGTATCCTCGAGTAGATGAATAGCCAGAGGCGGGACCCGTTTCACACCATTGTATACAGAGTACACTCAGGGGGTAAATGCAAACAAACAGAAGCCCCTTTAACCTGGGGGGCAGACTGTGAATTATACTGTGGAGGGTTAGCTTTTGATATATTATTTATTTGTTCACGCTGCATATTAGAGCAAGACCTAGCCCCCTCACCAGGACTATTAGTAGAAAATGTATCTCTAACAGGAACAACAGGGACAGTGGAATCAACAAATAGCGAGGGGCTTGCATTAGCCTAAACCCTTTGATTATCAACAACAGTACTTGGGAGGGCCTGACCTGGAAGATCGGGCCAAGAATTACTTTTTGCAGCAGACATTAGTCGATCCAGTTCGCTCTCAATCTGTTCTAGGCATGCCAATATTGGATGCATAGCGTCAATAATCATCTTCCTAAAGTTCGATAGGAGGACCTGCTACAGAGGCAGAACACCGTCATTGGCCACATTTACCTCCTCTCTGCTAGGGCTTTGGTTGCTTTTTAGATCTTGTCAAACTCTCCACTTTTTACCTTTTCATAATAGTGGGTTTGGGATTCACAATAAGTGTTGATCCTCCTACTATGATCTGAGGGTCACAAACCATCTGTGGAAGTCCATGATTAACATTTGGGGCAGATGTAGTAGATAGGGATGCTGCCTGCGTGGATTGCTGCGCGTCTTCCTCCTCATTGCCCAAAACCTGCAATAAACTAGGGGCTAAAACAGGAGCCAGAGCTGAACTCGGACTGCACGATAGGGATGACGACAAGGACAGTCTTCTCTTAGCCAATTCAATCTCCTTGCTGAGAGTACCCACCGCTCTTTGCAGGTAACCATTCAGTGGAGAATTGAGTGGGGGCAACTGATGATATCTTACGCCTACCCATGTTTACTGATGTCATAAAAAAGGAAATCACTCAAACAGTTAGTCTCCAAACAATCACTCAAATTTCACAGAGGATTAACCTAAAAACTAAAGTTAATTGAGGGTACTATAGCTTTTACCTTAGACACCAAAAATAAATGAAAAATAAAATGAAAGTAAACTGACCAAAAAGTGGGGGGCTCAGCCTCGCATGGCTGTGGATGGGCACAGACGGGCCCGCCCTTGGCGTGCTTCCTGTGCCGCAGGCAAAGTGCACTGATTATAAGCGCCTCCTGTCACCTTCATGGTGGTGGGTGGCGTGTCCCCTGCCACAACTGCTGCTGGGAGGGAGGGTGGGTTCAAGGCCTCCCCTGTGAGTCTGGCGCGCGTGATGATACTTATTGGCATTTCTCCTTTGGTGGGTTTCAGTGTAGATGCTTAGTGAGACCTTCAATTATTTGTAGTTTGATTGCTTGATAGATTTATTTGAATAAGAAGTTATCCTGATCATGGCTTTTGTCTAGTATGCCTACAATTAAATTCATGTTCCTTCATTCATATATTACGGGGTTACTGCCAATGCAAGTAGAATGTGTACTTCATGAATCCTTGTGTCTCGTTCATCAATCGTCATTATAACTGGCTACACTGGGTCTGGGTGCATTTCTTTTGAGCATGTTATTTTGTTGGTTATGTTTCGAATTCACACTGTTTATTTATTTAATCACGACTTGCACCATTTCATTGAGACATTTTTGCTCTCCTTTATACAGTTTATCTGCCAGAAACAAATAAAGACGTGAACAAACTGCATTTGATATTCCACTTGATTTTTTAAATTTTGGATGCTGTTTATTTTTGGAGTGAGTCTTTAGGTTGGAATCTAGCTCTCCTGTCTGACAAGAGTAACAACATTTTTGAGTTCCATGGTGGAAACAGAGATACCTGTTATACCTAAAATGGGATACTAAGCATTGGTGTGGTTTCCTAGAAAACGCCCAATGCAAATAGTGGGACACGAAGCCCAGTGTCATTTTGTGCATTTTAATCACAGCCACACCGAGAGCTCGATTACGAGTTTGGCGAAGGGGATTACTACATTATATACTATGGAACTTGTAAAACGTCGGGCTGGATATCCGTCATGTTTATGAGGCAGTAATCCCCTTCTTAAACTCGTAATCAGGCCCTCAATTTCTCTTTCTACAGTCTTGCAGACTTGGGACAAGCTGCTGTAGAAAGAGCAAAAATTATTTAATTAATCTCAGCCACTGCTAATACCTCTGGGCTGAATTTCAATCCATCCTGTTTAGTTTGTCCGTGTCATTACCAACATGGATCGAGCATATGCAGATTAGTCTGGCAGCACCACATAAGTGCCTGTCAAACCTCAACTGCTAGCTCATGTCCCATCTGGATGGGACAATGAGAAGGCTGATAGCAATTACCTGTGGCTGGAATTATTTCAAGCGTTCTCCACATCACATTTTCTGTTTTCTAAGTCAAACATTCCTTGTACAGTTGGCACGCCCAGATGTGAATCCTATGGACACTGTGCCATAGAAGCCCTGCAGTCTTTGATTTTAAGATTCTACGTGCAAGCTACTGTAGGGAGCACATAAAGGAATGGATTTTATGCCCGAATTAATCCGAGGATTACTCATAACTCCAGGCTGCATTTCAGGCCATAGTTTTTAGCTCATCTGTTCCTTGCAATCCGGGTCCAGCCATATGCCAATCAAGTTGGCGGCTTCCGGCAAGGGTCAGTCGAGCTCAAATCGCTAGACCACACAGAATCAGAAAGGGAACATAGGCAGGTTCATAGTAAATAGCTGTGCCTAAGAATCATCATACATTCAGCCCATCACTTTTTTAGTTTTCTCAGTGAGGTACCTTACGTGCTATAGCCAAGCAGGGTCCAGTGCTCACTGTAACACAGGACCTGTGTTCCCTCTCACCCATGAGGCACAACAAGGTCAAATAGTCGAGTGCTTTCTGCTCCTAATCTGTGGCCTATCAGGATGGCTCTTAGCAGAACCGAGTGCCTTTTTGTTTGCGCTCCAGGGGCCATATTTATACTTTTTGACGCACAACTGCGCCAACGCAGTTGTGCGTCAAAATTTTTTACGGCGGCTAACGCCATTCCAAAGCGCCATGCGGGCGCCTTATTTATGGAATGACGTTACCCGGCGTAACTGACTGGTGTGCGTAAAAAAAAATGACCCACACCAGGCAGCGCCGGCATAGGGGAAAATGGAGCTTGGGCGTCAAAAAATGGGGCAAGTCAGGGCTGAGGCAAAATATTGGCCTCAACCCAATTTGCGCCATTTTTTTTTACTCCCAACCCCCATTGAAATGACTCCTTTCTTAGCACAGACAGGAGTCATGCCCCCTTGCCCAATGACCATGCCCAGGGGACATATGTCCCCTGGGCATGGTCATTGGGCATAGTGGCATGTAGGGGGGCACAAATCAGGCCCCCCTATGCCACAAAAAAAAAAAATATATACTTACCTGAACTTACCTTAAGTTCCCTGGGATGGGTCCCTCCATCCTTGGGCGTCCTCCTGGGGTGGGCAAGGGTGGCAGGGGGTGTCCCTGTGGGCATGGGAGGGCACCTCTGGGCTCCTTCCGAGCCCACTGGTCCCTTAACGCCTGCCCTGACCAGGCGTTAAAAAATGACGCAAAAGCGGCTGGACGTCATTTTTTTTTGACCCGCCCACTCCCGTGCGCCATTTTTGCACGGGAGTTTAAATAAGGCGCACATGCCTTGGAGTCATTTTTTAGACGGGAACGCCTACCTTGCATATCATTAACGCAAGGTAGGTGTCCACGCTAAAAAATGACGCAAACTCCAAGATCTTTGGCGCTAGACGGGTCTAACGCCAAAGTATAAATATGGAGTTAGCTTTGCGTCGGATTTGCGTAAAAAAAAACGACGCAATTCCGGCACAAACAGAGTATAAATATGCCCCCAGGTGTCTAAAGTTGAAATACATAAATTAGAATGTCTCAGTTATTTTATGAATTTTAGACAGAACAAGTTAGAAACAGAGAGAAGCAATCTCTGCTCACTGTTTCCAACGTTTACTATCTAAAGTTCATGTATTAGTGCAGAGGAATTCCGAGTTATATGCTTGAACTTCAAACACCTCCCATGCAGAAAATCAGGGGCTCGGCTCATTGCAGAGCAATCATGATACAGCTCCTGAGGGTGAGTATTGGTAGTTCCATCCGGACTGTTTCTATTTAACCAGGGCCAAGGTAGTTTTACATATAGTTGTTCCCTGTTTGTAGCGGTAGAATAAGCAGAAAAATAATGGAATGGAATACTGCTGAGAAAAATTACCAGTTAATGATGTTTAATTGAGGAATGGCACCCATCATATTTTTTCGACAAGCTGCGGCATTATTGGGTTCTCTGCTCCTTTCCCTTCTCTTTCACATCTGGGTAAGAAAACTAGAGAAATACTTTCGTTACTGCTCATTGAAGATGATATAAAAAGAAGGTTATCTCATCGTCCTCTGCACTGTGTCTTTTAAGGGTGAATAAACTAAATGGTCTGCTTGAGCAACGTCCTAGGGGCATATTTACATGCCCCTTGCGCTGCCTTAGCACCGCCATAGCATCAGTTTATTTATACTAAGGCAACACTAAGTTGGCCTTTTCCTCGCTCCATATTTCCAAGTGGGCAACGCATACATTGTGCCACTTTGCAACCCCTTCCGCCACATTATGTCTGCGCCAGGTATGATGTATGCAAGGGGGGTGTTGCAATGCAGGGAGGCCTGAAAAATGGCACTGTGAAATTTACTAGACTTCACTGCATAATTTTTTCTGTAAGTTTTAGCACCTGCTCAAGGAAGGCTTTAGATTGATGCACCCATTAATGTCAATGGGTCTCCTGTGCTTTTCTGCACTAGCGTCAAAAAAATTTATGCTAGTGCAGCAAAGCATCACAACGACATCAAAAATTCTGACGCTGTTGTGGTAACGAACGCCATGGTGCTCCGTAGTGTAAATATGGCGCAACTATGGTGTTCTTAGGTGGGGCAGGAGCAACGCAAGAGAAGTGGTGCATCGGGACCGATGAGCCACTTTCGCATACATATGCACCCTAGTGCCTAATTGAATGAGCTTGTGATACTCCTATCATGTGTTTTAAGAATAAACCCAACATTGCCACTAGGGAGAGTTCTCAGAGCGTATCAGCCATTCATATTCACCACCATAAGGGCCGAAACTCCACTTAAACAGTTGTCTTAAGTTGGGTAGAGAGGACTTTTAGAAGATAACTCGGAAGAGGGCAATCTTTGTCCTCCTGCAACCTTTTTCTTCAAGTTATGATTTATTGGTGCTTGATTTGACACAGTTATAGCAAATATTTCGACATGAACCACTGAGGCATTGTTCATTATGTTTTCTTTACATTGTTTATGTAGCTTACGTCACTTATCCATTTTAGACCTTCCAAATATTTCAACTGTCAAATTAAATTACATAGGATATTTCTGGGAAAACTTTCCAAGAGTGCCTTTTATATTGTTTCTCTCTGGTCACAACCTGTCACCTCAACACGTTCTTGGAGTGGTGTAGAGCCTACAGGACTCCTCTATGGTGCTTCAGCTTGGTTTCAGGGTCGGACTGGCCTATAGAGCAATCAGGCAATCCCTGATGAACTGGTCTGACAGATCAGTAGTGTGTGCCATTATTTTAGCAGTTATGGATCGGTTTTATGGCCAGGTGGGCTGGTTTTTACAGTTGATTTATCTTATATTACCACTTTTTTAGCTATCAGCTTCGCTAAGGGGGGGGGGCACTTATATTTTGGTTCTTGGACTATTTTATGTCCCATCCTGTCACTTCTAGGGTTGGTTGGCAGACAAAACTCTACACCCAGCTAGGGGATCATAGGCAGACTGTGCTGCTATGCTGTGTAACCTCCATTGTGGCCAGGAGATAGGAGCACAAGTTTCAGTTTTTATCTCAATGGCCATTCCATGATTAACCATTATCAATAGCATTTTCTCTTAAACCCATTGTGCTCCGTTTTCCTTTCACAGTCACATGCTAATCCCTTCAGATCGTATCAATGACCCTCAAACCACATAATCCTTGAACATAATAAACAAACCATACAACTAATTTTCAATATGTGACTAACCCCGCTCAACCCTAAAGCAACCCCATTTTCTTGATCCCCTCATCCCGAACCCTAAGTCTTAATCCCATAAATCCAAATCCATTAACAATATTTTCAGACCTTACTACAGTTATTCATTGTAGGGGAATCTCACGTTTCCTCTAGCCTCTGACTTTTAGAGCACCTTTCCATTACTACTTAGCTCCTTAAACAGCCTGGAACACAAACACTGGCTCCTCACCCCTTCATCTTTAAGCTTTAAAGTCTTGAGCCTTTCACATTTTAACGCCTTATATGCTTAAATATAAAGGGTGTTAATTGCAGTTTAGATGATGCAGGAAATTTGCCAAAAGTTAATCGATGTCCCATCCACCCTATAGACAACATATACCCCTTTATAACTTTTGTCAGATATCCTGCTTCTGCCAAACCCCTAAATAAACCCTAAAGGCTAAAGGACATATTTACAAGGAACTGGCACAACGGCTCCGATGTGCAACTTCCTTGTGTCGCCCTGTGTCCCCCTAACAACACCATGGTAGCGCTGTATTTACAATTCCACACCATGGGGCATATTAGGACAATTACATTAGCATTTGTGATGCGATTGTTGAGCTTTGCTAGACTAGTGGCAAAAGTTTTGGTGTTAGTCCAGCAAAGCACAGAGAGGCCCATAGGCTAATGCACTAGCATCAATTTAATGCGTGCCCTGAGCAGGCATTAAAGATTACGCTAGAATGGCACAGTGAAATCTTGTAAATTTCACAACACCATTTTTTTGGGCCTCCCTAAGGGGAACACCCCCTTGCATACATTATACCTGGTGCAGGTCTAATGTGGCACAAAGGGTTACAAAGTGGTATCTAAACTCAGGGGCATATTTATACTTGGCTTGCACTGAATTAGCATAATTTTGCTCATGCTAATTCAACGCAAACCTTACTGCATATTTATACTTTGGCGCTAGACACGTTGTGCGCCAAAGTAAGGGAGTTAAAGTAATTTCTTGGACGTGGAAACCTACCATGCGTCAATGAGACGCAAGTTAGGCGTTCCCGGCCAAAAAATGACGATATGGCCCTAGCCCCATATTTATCCCCTTTGCTAAAATCAAGCACAGGGGGATGGGGGCCTTAAATTATTTAACGCCTGGGTATGGGCAGGCATTAGGGGACCTGTGGGCATATTTCATGGTCAGAGACCATGGAAAGAGGCCACAGGTGCCCTTTCCTAGACCCAGGGATACATCCACCCACACTAGAGGGACACCACAGGATGGGGAACCTATTCCAGGTAAGTCCCAGTAAGTATTTCTTTTATTTCCCTCTCGAGGGCCCTAACTTGGTGCTCTCAGCATGGCACCGGCCCAAATGGCCATGCCCAGGGGACATTTGTCCCCTGGGCATGGTCATTGGGGTGGTGGGCATGACTCCTGTCTTTACTAAGACAGGAGCCATGTCCGTAGGGGTTGTGCACCAGGAAATGGCGATACTCCGCTTAGAGGAATTTTTTTGCCTCTAAACAGTGTAGTGCCATAATTTGGCACACAACCTCTGGTTCCCCCTATGCCTTCCCCACCCGGTTAGCATCATTTACAATGACGCTAACCAGGCATTACCGCCAGCTACCACCATTCCATAAATAAGGCACCCGGCTTCCAGGAATGGCGCTTCCCGGCGGTATACTTTTACACTCAAAACTGCGCTAACACAGTTTTGCTTGCAAAAGTTTAAATATGGGCCTTATACTTTCTCTCCCTAATGTCTGTGCACCTATATTTTTACCACAGCGGCACAGAATGAGTTAACTGTGAGTAGAGGTATTTCATGCATATGATATACTTAAGACACAGAGCCAGGTAAGGCCATGATTACAGAGCATTTCCTAACTGAGTGCCAGATGCATCAACATTATGAATTGCAATTTCCAAATTACGACTCTTACCAAATTACAATTTGGAAATCGCAATTCCTTATGCATGACAGTTTTATTTCTACAATAGCTAGTGCAAGCAAGTTACGGAATCACAATTTGCCTTTTGTACATTGGAAAAAAAGCATTTTTGTGTTTGCCACCCCAAAAAAGCTTTGTGCTTCTGTCCCTGCATCCTGTAGTGGCTGTTGGGCATTCATAGATTGTACCTCTTTTAACAATGTTGCTTGCGCAGAATTGTAGGAAGGATTAGAAGCTGTCATTAGAGTGGGTTATGATAATACGATTTGATGGGACAGTGGCCTTTTTGAATAATCAAACATTGTTTTCGAGTGGTTAGAAGAGTTTGTGAATCGGTCAGAGATGAGGTAGTCCATTATACGAATTGTGTGTTTCTTTTAGGATAACATTATCCTCTGAGTATGGGAGCTTGACCCTCCGTTTTTCCAGGCATCAGGCTTTACATTTTTAGCGCTTAATTGGCTCTAGTCAGCCTAAAATTAACCGAGCAAGCCCACCTAGTGACCTGCCTCTCCATGTGTTCTTAGACCGAGCGCTAGGAGTAACGGGCTGTGATGCAAGATGATCAAGCGAAATCGAGATTTTGTAAAATAATAGCAGCTAAATGAATAGGTCCGTTAGAAGAATGCATTTTTCACCATATTGAATGGCGTATTAAAATACAGAGAAGCCAATTCAAATGAATACTGTCAAAAGCATAACCCAGTTACATGAATACATTTTCTGTTCATGAAGACATCAAATAGTGTGCAGAAAAAGGTTGACCTGCTAAAGGAATAAAACCGTTAAATGAGCTCATTTTTAATGTATTAAAACATTTTCTCCATTTCTGTTCATAAAACAATAGTCTTCTGTGAATTCCCGAGAAAGGAACAAGGCTATTAAAAGAATAAGGCTTGTCAAAACTATATCAAGGTTAACAAGATGTGACTTTTACAGGGACCCTCAGAGGATTATGGAGGAGAAATGCTATGCTATGTCTAGCTTTAGCACATGCCTGGAAGCTCACCTTAACCTATGCAGAATTTAGGCCTAGATTTAAGAGGGCCTAGTGCCTCCTTGCGCCACAAAGGCCAAATTCACTGTGCCATATTTACAAAATGGTGCAATGAATGCACTGTGCCACTTTGTAACCCCTTGCGCCACATTATGCCTGCGCCAGGCATATCGTATGCAAAGTTAGCGTTCCCCCATTAGAGGACTGCAAATATGGTGCTGTGGAATCTAAAAGATTGTGGGAGTGTGTCAGACAGTCAAACACCCACTCAGAGACCCACTCATACTCTAATGGGCCTACTGGCAGACCCACTGAGAGACTCATTCTGACACTCACAGACCCATTCACAGACCCAATCAGACACTTAGATAGGTATACATCCACTCACAGACCCACACAGATAGGTATACATCCACTCACAGACCCACACAGATACTTACAAACCCTCTCACAGAGCCACTCAGACACTCATACACCAAGTCACACACCCACTGAGACATTGACACATCTACTCATAGGCCAGTGGTTTCCAAACTTTTTTGACTCACGGCTCCCTAGGCGTATTGGCCATGAATCCCCATTATGTTACTTTTGGGGGTGGGGGGCAGGGGGTTGAGTGTAAGCCTGGCCTCTGGAACACTTCCATTTTTCTCACTGAAAATAATTTGGATGAAGCCAATGAAGATATTGTAATCACAGCCCATCACAATTTAATTTAGCTGTAACTGTGTTGGGTATGGACCAAGGAATACCCTTTGCATGGAAGATACTGTTCCCTTTCCCCACACCCAACATGGTCAGTGTTTTTACCATGCTGTCTAGTGTTTTAGATATCCTTGAAGCTCATGGAGAAAGTAAACACTACAATGCTGTGTCTCTCTGTGACTCAAAATTGGCCTCTGTCTCGTTCTCTTGGGGTGACTTGCTCAAATACCGCAGCGCGAGGCCCAACTGAATCCAACTCATCAGTTTGTTCATTGTTTAGCTGCTACATTTTTATAAATCAACAACCGATTTATTCAATCACTCATAATCAGGGCCTCTTGAATAAGCAACCCCGTGACCAATTAATTTTCAGCATAATAATCGATTTACCAATCTTGGCACTTAACCCACCACTGCTGCAAAATTTGCAGATGTCAACAAAATCCATTTTCTAAGTCAAACATATCAGGAGGTAGAATTAAAAAAGTGCCACAAGTGATGCCACACCATGGCATGAGGTGTAATGTTTAGCTGCTCAATGTACAGTTGCAGATGTATTATGATTATGATTAATATTATTATTATTTATTATTATTATTATTATTATTATTATTATTTTATTATTATTATTAGTCAGGCCTAAAGTTCAGCAATCTTAGGGAAAAAGAAGACATATTGCTGAATCAATGGATACACAAGTTATAGTCCTGAAAGCTTTAACTTTTGGGGCTGCTCATTGTAATCTCACCTCAGATGTTCATTACTGTGTTCCCACAGATAAGATTACATGTTTTAAAGGGTTTATCCAAATGCTTTCGTTTGTCAAAGTAATGGATATCCATCAAGTGATGGTCCACATCTTCATGCTGGGTGGATAGAAGATCAGGCGGGGGCTACTGTTCTTTGAACAATGTGGCAGGCTTCTTGCAGGTAGCAGCCCAGTAATAAAATCTCATGCTAGAGATGGTCCAACACCCCTCCGGAATATCCAAGTATTTTAGAGATCTTCAGGGCCTGCGGTGTCCCCAAATAAAAGATACAATAGCAGCATTTATTTGTTTGAACAAAGCAGGTGGGAGCTACACTTATAGAGCTTTAAAGAGGATGCCAGAGTTGCCAGCTTTGGAACTGGGAACCAGGTTCCAGTCTCGGACGTTGACTCAACATCCTATCATCCTGGTCAAATCATTTAGGCCCTCATTACAACCCTGGTGGTCGGTGTTAAAGCAGCGGTAAGACGGCCAACAGGCCAGCTAAAAAAAAATGGAATCACGACCAATGGCGGAAACCGGCAACATAGACAGCCACTTTAACACTCCGACCGCCACGACGGTAGAAACAAACACCGCGGCGGTCACCGCCAACAGCCAGGCGGAAGACAAGCCTATCTGCCACCTTTTCCAGGGCGGAACCAACGCTATCAAAAGCACGGCTGAAACAGTACACAGAAGGGAAACCACTCACCTCTCAACACCCAACGAGAAACCAGGACGCCATGGAGCCCGAACTACATGTCCTGCCATGCTGGTCTTCCTCCTTCTGTATCAGGAGCAGGACAGACGCCGTCGACGACCACGGTGAGTACCCCACCTACAACACAGGGGAGGGTGGGAGGGAAAAGAGAGTGACACACACATGCAAAACGCAAAACCCCCACCCCCACCCACAACACCATACACACAATACATGCAGCAACATTACATATACACCCCTTCACCCCCTGGAAGAACACAAGGACTAATGGAAATGATTGTAGCGAGTGTAATCAATAAAAATCAGATAGGCCAAATTCAAAAATCAGTCAACGTTACTAAAGAAAAGGTGGTTGATGCTAAACGTTGCACATCTGAAACAAAGCGCTCCAGAGTAATATATCATATGTACAGTAATGCACAGGGTGCAAACCTGGTATGGAAGCCCAACCATCAAGGGTTTCAAAAATACACAAGAAACACAGGTGGAACACAGAACCGAACCACCTATGTCAAGTGCTGTAGGTACAAAATGCAAAAAGAGAGCAAACCAGGGCACTCCAAAAATAAGTCCAAGATGAGTCCAGGGTGGCATGTCCTTATGCTCAATGTTTTAACAATGGGAATATCTCCTTTGTAGAATATCTATGCACACCCAAGGGCTCTGTATCTCATACAGTATCCCTTTTGTCTTAAATTAAATTATATGTTTATGTAGCACTGTTTATTGCACCTACCGGTTGGTAGCGATATTATTTGTTAAAAATTCCCATCTGTTTTTGTTTCAGCCTTGAAAAAGTCCGAGAGGACGAAACACGTGTTGGCTGTTTTTTCTGATTTCTTACATGCCTTTTTCTTGTATATGGACATGATTACCTTTGAGTATCATTTCGTTTCTCCTAGTATAAAGGATTAAAAATATCTCCTGTAACTCTACTCATCTTGGACTTATTTTTGGAGTGCCCTGGTTTGCTCTTTTTTTGCAAATTCAAAAATCAGTATATACAAATATGTACACCAACTGCACAAGTCCGGATAGTGTTCCAATCATTGTCCGTGGACCAGTGGTCCCAAAAT
Source organism: Pleurodeles waltl (assembly GCF_031143425.1). Taxonomy (NCBI): domain Eukaryota; kingdom Metazoa; phylum Chordata; class Amphibia; order Caudata; family Salamandridae; genus Pleurodeles; species Pleurodeles waltl. The sequence continues at coordinate 848,809,358 of NC_090436.1, forward strand.
GCATGGGCGAAGCCCACACCAGATAACTGACTCGAAACGGAGAGAACACTGCAGGGGCATCAGATCGAGATTAAACAGGCACCTCAGGGGGAGGGGGAGGAGGCACCTCAGCCGGATGAAGGCACGATGCCACTGCTGCACGAGGGGGGCTCCATGCCCACTGCTGTATCCAGGGGAGTGCAAAGGCACAGTATCTCAAGTCTCTTCAGTGGGTGGTTTGCCCACTGCCCTATCCTGGGGAGTGCAAAGCCACAGTCTCTCAAATCTCTTCATTGGGTGGTTTGCCCACTGCTCTATCCTGGGGAGTGCAAAGCCACAGTCTCTCAAGTCTCTTCAGTGGGTTGTTTGCCCACTGCTCTATCCTGGGGAGTGCAAAGCCACAGTCTCACAAGTGGATAACAGTCTCCACTGGTTCTGGAGGGGGCTTGGTGCCCAGAGTGCTTCACATGCAGTGTGGCTGGTCCCATTACCTCACATGGGTGTGTGTGCCACGAGATTACCTAGGAACAGGTAGCATGCTACGCCATGGAGGCAGAGACATACCTCACCCTGCTGCGGCTTCGCCTGCCACCTGCAGGTGCAAACAGTGATGAGACTAATGCCTCATGGAAGCTGGGCAGGGTCCAGGAAGTCTCCTCCAGCCTCGGACGGCTGCCCACTGGGGATGATAGCCATGTCAGCTGTGGTGGCACTGTCTGAGCTCATCGTGGGGCTGGTGGCGGTGCTTGAGGCGGTGTCTGTGGCAGAGGTGCTGGCGGTGGTGCATGTGTGTGCACCTCTTGAGGGACACAGCAGGACGTCTCCTGCAGCTTCGGATGGCTGCCCACTGGGGATGATTGTGGGGACTGTTGCTGAGGCAGAAGACGTGCAGGTGGCGGTGCTGGTGGCGGTGCAGGTGTCGGTGCTGGTGGCGGTGTCCACCGCCGTACAGGTTGGTGTTGTGGTTGACAGAAGGGGTGACTCTAGTCCCTCAGTTAGAGCCACCGTGCCCTGTCCTGACCTGCTCTTCGGCTTGTGTACCTTCCCCACCTTTGATGTTGCTGCTGGTGTCTTGACACTGTGCTGGCTGGTAGGTGCGGCTTCTCCCTACGGGATGCGGGCACCTTCTTCACCTTGGCAGGTGGCGGAATGTGTTTGGCCTTGCTAGGTGGCACACTGGCAGCCCTGATGGGTGGCGCACTCGATGAGACCGCAGTTGCTGGCACCACTGTGCCTGGGGATTTGGTGGCTGAGGTGCTGGGCTGGGACCTGGAAAGCCTGGCCCTAGGGGAAGGCGGAGGGGAAGGAAAAGAGGTCAAAGTTAGACAGGAAAAGTTTTTTAGACACACTGGGACGGGAAGATGGAGGGGGTTTGGAAGTGAAGGAAGAGGTAGTTGTTGTAGGAGGTGTACATTTGCTGAATTTGGGTGAAGGTGCATGGGCCGGAGACTGTTGTGAGGTGGATGGCTGTTGGGTGGGTGTGTGCCTGCGTTTGTGTACTTTGGGAGGAGGGCTCACAGACACACTGGGAGAGAATACAGGGGATGTGTGAATGGTAGTGGGGGTGGTGATTGCACGTGAGCGGTGTGTGTTGACAGGCGTCCTGGTGATGGAGGTAGTGGCTGAGGATGTAGTGTATGCAGGTGTGAGTGGAGATGAGACAGGAAGGGAGGGGGAGAACGTGGAGGAGGGGGACACAGTGGAGACAGTGAATGTTGGTGTGTCTGCATGGGGATGGTGCTTGTGTGAGTGCCTGTGGGATGTGTGGTGCTTATGTTTGCCTGAGCTACTTTTGTGTGTTGATTTGGGTGAATGCTGGTCTGATGGTGTGCTTGGGATAGGCTGAGGTACAGGGGATTGGGTCTGGGTGGAGGAAGTTGGAGGGAGGAGGCTGGACACGGGGACAATGGCTGGCATCAGTGCTGAGGCCAGAGCCTGAAATGTTCTCTGTTGGGCCACCTGCCCAGAATGAATGCCCTCCAGGTATGCATTTGTTTGTTGCAAATGCCTCTCAACAGCCTGGATGGCATTCAAAATGGTAGATTGTCCAACAGTGAGTGATCTCAAGAGGTCAATAACCTCCTCACTGAGGGCAGCAGTGCTGACTGGGGCAGGGGCTGAGGTGCCCACCCTCCTGGGTGAGCGGGCACGGGACACATGCTGAGGGGCTGCTGGGAGGGCGGTGCTGGTAGGGGGGTGGCGGCTGTACCTGTTGATGCGGTGGGCACAGAGGTGCCTGCCACCGCATGGGAGCTCCCATCAGAGGCTGGTGTATGCTTCTGTCCCCGTCGTGGAGCTCCCCTCGCCCTCACTCCCACTGGTGGCTTCAGACTCCGTTTCTTCACCCTCCAGGGCCATGTGGGTTACAGCTCCCTCCTGCTCCGGTGCCACTGCTCCTCCTTAGATGATGCTGAGGCATGCAAGAACAGGGTGACAAAACAAAAAGGGGGGGAGACAGAAGAAACACATGTTCAGTGAATACAACACCACTACCGTTGGCGGACAGAACAGACAGGGAGCAGCCCTATGCACTAAGCCATGCACTAACAGTTCTTAGGAAATTCATATGCCCATGGGGGACGATGCCTAAGCCCAATTGCTGCACACCTGGAACCCACAGGAGCCTGACTAGGCATAGATGGCTATTACCACTAGTGGGGTTGGAGTGCCACAGAGCCTGCCTAACAAGGGACCTGCCCTACCAAGTTCGCCCTGGCCTAGGTGAACCCAAAGCCCACTTCCCCCAGCCAGACACCTTGCAAAGCACGCAGTCAGCTGAATGAGATTGTAGTCACCCCCTTGCGGCTGCTGTGATGCCCTCAAGTGCCCATCCAACTCCAGATAGGCCACTGCCAGGATCCAGTACATGAGGAGGGTAATGGTGCGACGGGCACCCCTTCCATGTTGGGAAGCCATCCCCAGCTGGGCCTCCGCCGTCTTCTTGCTCCAGCTGCGCAGGTCCTCCCATCTTTTCTGGCAGTGGGTGCTCTGTCTATGGTACACCCCCAGGGTCCGAACGTCCTCGGCGATGGCACGCCAAATACCCTTCTTCTGGTGGGCGCTGACCTAGAGGAAAAGTGAAGTTAGAATTAATGTTACTATCCCGTACAGTTCATCTCACGCATTGCCTAAACACCTCCCACCCTGGGCCAGACATACATACACACACACTATCCTGAAATGTTGGCCTGTCCCCCTCCCCACCCTCTTCCATCCACGATACTCCGTACAATCATGTGCCATCCACCATGCTCACAGTGTACTCACCTGTTTGTCTGGAAGACCGTATAGTTGCATGTACTGGGGGAGGACCCCATCCATTGGTTTCTCCAACTCCTCCGAAGTGAAGGCAGGGGCCCTTTCCCCAGACACTGTAGCCATCGCCGCTTCCAGACACAGGTCACAGCAGCACTTGCAGTGTAGGTCCTCTCCTGTTGAAAATCCGGTATCAAGTGAGGGAACAGTTAGAAAATGGCAGCCACGCTGCGGCGGTGTGTACCGTCACCACTGGCGTACATCATCATTGGCTCCTGGGACCCATAGGGCCCAATGTTAACCAATGCTGAATTGCGCTGCGTTCTTCGACCGCCTACCGCGACAGTGTACAATGCCAGCGCAGTTACCTTATTTCCCCTTATCCCACCTTACAGGTCAGGCAGCCGCCATTTCAGGGGGCCACATGACAGGCAAAAAAACTGCGTCACACCTATTTAGGCCTGAAATATGGACAGATAAAGGCACATTGCGAATTTCTAACGTTTTAGCAAATAACACATTGTGATACCTAAGTTTTGGATGACCATCTGCTCACTTTTCTCCTCCATAGGGCACGTCTGCTGGGGCAGGTGATGAGATGGCGGCATCCTCCGGTGTACAGACCCCTGGTGGACCTGTCAACAATGGAAGAGAGACACATCATTATCACTTACAGACTTAAGTCCAGTTCACTGCATTCACTCATTGAGCCACTGATTCACAGTCTAAGATCACAGTAAAGGCAGTGTTTCTCCCCTCTAACATTTGACTTCAAGGGGCAAATTCACAAGCATTTCATCGTTTCAATTTTCTGACAGCTGTTTCTGAAGTAACTGAAAATAAAATGCATAGGTGGTTGAAGGCTTAAAAACATATAAGAGGCCCCCAGATATGGTTAGTGTTAGGGTTAGTACACTCAAGGCATCTATAGGCAGCTTCTTGAGTGTACCGCAAGAGGACACTAAATTGCAATAAATGACAGCAACCATGGATGCTAGTGGGAGTGAAGTACACACCAAGATGCAATTAGGCATGTGGTTCAAAATATCCCTGCTCCGGGTGTTGTAAATGTGGTATTTTTAGAAGCAAACAAAATTGGTTTGATATTTTTGATTTGTATCTATTGTACTCTGACCCCGCCATGAAAAGGCTGGCAGAAAGCCTGTGCTGGCGGCCACATGAGGGCCACTTCACTGCCCACAACCATGTCTTGGGCAGTGCAAGTCCCCCTGCCCAGCACCCTTGGAATTCACACTGTCTGCTATTGCAGTAAGTGTGTATTCCGAGGGTACTGGGAGCACCCTCTCTGCTAAGGCATTGGCCTCTGCTCCTCCAACGGCGCTGTACCATTTCTAATTGGTTGACTGGTGGAAACCTCTGATTTTAGAGGTTAACCCTGGTCTGTCCAGTGGAAACCTCATAATCGGACCAGGGGGAGACTGTTAGCTCTGCAGTGGTCTCCCCTCCACGGGGCTGGCAGACCAACGGTTGACCTGCTAACCTCGTAATGAGGTCCTTTGTTTTTGTGAAATTACACAAGTAAGTTCTAAACCTATTATATAAGTGTGTTGTTTGTTTGCTTGGGCTTGCACCAGTATTTCTTTGTACTTTAATTTGATTTTAAAAATGTATAGTGGTGGGTGGTCTGGAGTTTCAATCAATCAGTACAGCGTGCTACACACCCGTGAGGGTCTCAAGTCGCTGAGGGGAGGGGGGTGCTGCTACTCGTCGAACTGCCAGGTTTTGAGAAGCCACCTGAATGTTAGCAGGTCTTTAGTCTTTCGTAGGAGCAATGGGAGGGTGTTCCAGGTCTTGGCAGCGAGGTGGGAGAAGGATCTGCCTCTGGTGGTCGCTCTTTGGATGCGAGGGATGGAGGCGAGGGTGAGGTTGGCTGAGCGGAGCTGGCGGTTTGGGGTGTAGAAGGTGAGTCGTCTGTTGGGGTAGGCTGGACCGGTGTTGTGGAGTGCCTTGTGTGCGTGGGTGAGGAGCTTGAAGGTTATCCTTTTGTTGACAGGGAGCCAGTGTAGGTCTCTCAGGTGGGGAGTGATGTGGCTGTGGCTGGGTACGTCGAGGATCAGACGTGCAGAGACGTTTGGTATACTTTGCAGTCGTTTGAGGAGTTTGGCCAGAGCTCCTGCGTAGAGGGTGTTTCCGTAGTCAATTCTGCTGCTGACGAGGGCCTGAGTGACTCTTCTTCTTTCTGTGGGGATCCACCTGTAGATCTTACGGAGCATGTGGAGGATGTTGAAGCAGGAGGAGGAGATGGCGTTGACTTGCTTGGTCATGGAGAGTGTTGAGTCGAGGATGACGCCGAGGTTGTGTGTGTGGTCGGTGGGTGTTGGGGCTGCTCCCAGTGCGGTAGGCCACCAGGAAACATCCCAGGCTGAGGGGTTGGTGCCGAGGATGAGGACCTCCGTCTTATCCGAGTTCAACTTCAGTCTGCTGTTCTTCATCCATTCGGCAACGGCCTTCATTCCTTCGTGGACGTTGGATTTGGTGGTGAGGGGGTCCTTGGGTGTTGTCACCGTCAGAGATGATGTTGAGGTCATGCAGCCGGGCGCCGTGGGAGAGCGAGGCCATGTAGACTTTGAATAGTGTTGCGCTGAGGGACGATCCTTGGGGTACGCTGCAGATGGTCTTGGAGGCTTTGGTTCGGAATGGGGAAGGTGGACGCTCTGGGTTCTGTTGGAGAGGAAGGAGTTGGTCCAATCCAGAGCTTTATCCCAGATCCCTGAATTGTGGAGGCGTGCACGTAGGGTGCAGTGGCAGACGGTGTCGAAGGTGGCACAGAGGTCCAGGAGGATTAGGGCCGCGGTTTCACCGTTGTCGAGCAGGGCCCTGATGTCATCAGTGGCAGTGATGAGGGCCGTTTTGGTACTGTGGTTGCTGCGGAACCCTGACTGGGATGGGTCTAAGATGTTGTTTTCTTCGAGGTCAGTTGTCTGCTGACAATCTTGTCGATGACCTTGGCCGGGAAAAGGAGCAGGGAGATGAGCCGGAAATGCTTGACGTTTCTCAGGTCCGCCTTGGGTTTCTTGAGTAGGGCGTTGATCTAGGCGTGCTTCCATCCCTCAGGGAAGGTCACAGTCTTGAAGGAGATGTTGATGATTTTGTGGAGGTGGGATGCGATGGTGGTGCTGGCTTTTTTGAAGATGTAGTGTGGGCATGGGTCTGACGGAGGGCCAGAGTGGATAGTGCTCATGGTTTTGATGGTGTCATCTACGTTTATGTTGGCCCAGGTGAGCAGGGTGTCGTAGTCGATGGTGGGTGGAGTCTGAGGTGTCGATGGTTGCCAGGGTGGTCTAGTTGTTGACGCTGTCATGGATATCAGTGATCTCGTGGTGGAAGAGGCGGCAAGGGAGTCACACAGGTCTTGCGACGGTGGGATGTCGTTGGTGATAGAGCTGGGGTTAGAGAGTTCCTTCACGATGTTGAAGAGCTCCCTGCTGTTGTATGCGTTGTTGTCAAGGCGGTCTTTGAAGGAGGTCCTTTTGGCAGATCTGATGAGGTGATGGTGTTTGCGGATGGCATTCTTGAAGGCTGCATGGCTGTCCGGTGTCTGTTTGCAGAGCCATTTCTTCTCTAGCTTCTGGCAGGTTTGCTTGGAAGCTTGGAGGTCCAGGGTGAACCAGCTGGCTCTCTTGCCGGCGCCTCTGTTGGAGGGTTTCGTGAACGGGGTGAGGGTGTTGGCGCAGTCGTCGATCCATCCCCTGAGGTTGCAGGCTGCGAGGTTGGGGTCGGTGGGTTCGGGGAGCTGGTTTCGACCGAGGCCGGTGTTTACCCAGCGCTAAAAATCAGCACAAATGGCGTGACCTAATGCATTCCAATGCTTGCGGAACTCTGCGTAGCACGGATGAGATTTTGGTCACTTTGCGGGGTTCTGCATAGCGGAACTCCATGAACTCCACCCAGGCCTAGTACCAATGGCAAATTCCAATGTGTTGCTACCATCAAAGAGGAGATAATATTGTGCTTAACCATCATGCTTGGATTGGAAGAGGTAACTACTAAATATTGCACCAATGAATAGTTATATATTGAGTGATAGTGAGTGATGATTGATGAAGTATGTTGTGATTGGCAATGAGAAAGGGAGTTCAACAAATTTTGAAATGTGTATCCAATGATTTGCAATGATTGGTGGCTGATTGTTGATCATTCTTTTCTGAAAGTGATTGGCCTTTCAAACCTACTGAAATTTACCTGCAGGGTCCACTTCTTTTTTTCTTGTGCTTCAGACCAGACCAGTCACTTTATTTACCAAAAACAAATCTACACAAAATACTCTAGTTCTCTTTCTCTATTTATTCTTCAACAGCAGTGCACTACACAGGTCTACTTTGCTTGGTTTGTGATTGGAGCGAGTTACTCAGAATCAGGAGAAGGAGGATGGAAGGACTCAGGTCAGGACTACCTCAACAGCTAGAAGGAGAAAGTTATCGACTTCAAAGAGAAACCTTGATGATGATGAAGACTCTGACGCCTAGTACTTATTCAGCTCTCTAGACTGGCGAGAGGTGCGTTGATTTGGGAAATGCTGCCGAGTATGTGTTTTCTGCATTGCTGGCTCAAATGTGAAACTCCTCCTATGTTCTAGCTCTCCCTTTGAGTCCCCTTGGTACACTCTGACATCTCATGAAGCTTACATTGCTTCCTTTTGTCTTTCTCCTTTACTCTATTATACAGTTACTTTTTTAAGACATAGGCCTGCTCCTGGCCCTCTTCTGCACAAACAAAACTTGGTGAAACCTCAACACTCCAGCTTACATACTGGACAGATTCAGCCAGGCACCCAAGAGTGATGAACCTTCCAAGAAGAATGGAGATGCTTTGCTCAATTTGGCAATACAGTTTAGTTTTCTTTTTAACAATCATAATGTTTAGAACTAGGTGGATTAACTTCAGTTCTCCATAATTTGTACTTTTCTAACTTAGAAAACATAACATTTAGACAAATACTATCTTGGGTCTCTCTGAGGGAGAAGGACTGTTTGCAACATATTTAACTTAACTGTGTCATACCTATGCCTTTACTGTTTCCTTCCACAACAGATTGATGATGGTGTGCTGTTCAGCGCCTGGATGAATATCGTTGTGGTTTCTTTTGTGTAGTGTTTGTCTTTGTCACACCTGTCCCCAAATAAATCCCTTTCCCATACATTCATTGAGACCGTAACCCTCTTCCTCCAGGCTGTGTGATTTATTGAGGTGTGACTTAATTTTACACAATAAATGGATCACACACTCACTGGGGCAGATGTGGTGAAAGTGACACCAACTCACTGCATGACCTTCTGTTACCTGATCAATATTCCACAGTGGCCCCATTAACATCATCTTTAAGGAAGAAGTTGATATTGCTAGTTGTTATTACCAAATCAGGCCTTCTTTGTTGTATGTCAAAAACTGTCATTGTGGCAGTCTAGTCTCTGTTTTCCTAAAGTTATGATATGATATGACCTTTAATTCTCTGTTTTCTTTCAATCTAGTTGACAATGATGGATAACTTTTGATCAATCCTGCAGTTCGAGTTAGCATAGGTGGAAGTGGCACCATCTGTCTTTCCTGTTAGCTTGATTGCCTGCTATTACTACTACCACCCACTAAAGATGCCACCTTGGGAAACACTCTGCAGTAAGAAAACTCCCTTGGTTCACCTATTCCGGTAAGCGAAGAACTATGGATTGGTGTGAACTTGTTTAGCTAGTATGTGAAGAATATTTTTTGGGTGTGTATCTAGGTTTTTGTAGGCAAAATAGGCAATGACAATCAACTCCTAGTGGTCAATATATTTGCAGAGGGCAGTAAAACAAGGGTATTAGTAATTCACATATACCTTTTTAGCAGATTTAAAACAACAGGCTACGCTAAAAGACATCAGTTCAAACTAAAATACCAAAATAAACAATTGTGGCATATATCAATATTTTAACAAATAGAAAATCCCTTCTTTCTACCCAAACCAGACTCTCCCCGAACAAATACCCCTAAACGTCTACAGTGAAACCTGGTCCCAACTCCCTCCACAACCTCTCTAGCCACAAGCCCCTCTCACCCAAATTTTTTTTTTTTTAAAAGGTCTTAGAAGAGGGCACTGCCTATTTAGGTCTGGAGCTGGTCCAGGCTCTGCTCGATCCTGGCAAGCTGGCTCTTCATTCCATTCATCCATTGCAGGATACGGTGGAGCAATGCAGATATTTCTCCTTCTTCCTCCTCCAGGACCACCAGCTGCTGACAAGCAGCCTGCATACTCTCAAGCCTCTGCTGCCACAGTTGGGCTGCTATCTCCTGCCTGGTGGGTGGTGCTGGTCAACCAGTAGGAGTAGCTATAGCAAAAAAAAGAAAAATAGAAAGGCAAATGGTAAACAATGTTCTGAGAAAACACTTCTTCAACAGTAGGTACCAGGTCGCATAGTAGCAGTACATTATTTGTCCCCTATGGACATAGGAACTTAATGTGATTATGAGTAGGAGAGTCACCTGCCCAATGTTATTTGTTTACCCATGCATGCCTCACATACAGAGCACTGAATGTCTGGTAGAAAATAATTAAGGCAGAAGAACACCTGATTAAAAAACTGTGATTTTATTTTTGTTTCTTTTGAAGGCTTTTTCTAGTAACTAAACAGACACTATTAGTGAAAAAATAAAAATGAATTACCTATCATTTATGAGTAAAGCATTATGCACTATGGAGTTCAAGTTGTTGTGCCAAATTAATGGAGGCATGCTAGTCAGTGCTTCCAGTGCACTGCTACTGTTTTCAGCTGGTGCAGCAATAGTTGACAATTATCTATATTTAATTCCAATGGCCCTACTCTTCTCCAAATGCCTTTCACCTAGCTTCTACTCTGACTCCAAAGAGGGAGATGCACAATAAATAAGATACGTCACTCATGTCATGTATAAAATGCAGAAATATTATCCTGTCTGCTGTATGTACACAGTGGGAAAAATGATGTACTGCACTAAAGGGAAAGGAACCAGCTATACAGATTGTTTTTGGCATGTTTGTCACAGAATAACCCTTACGCCAAACTTGAAATCAAATCAGGCACTTACAAGTCCCACTTTACTACCTACCCTAAATAACCACCACTCATTCTTTCCAAGAAATTAATTCACTGGCTAGTAAGGAAAGGAAACTTGACTTTATTTACTGTAGGGCCAGGCAGAGGGATTAGGTGGATAGGTAGAGCTTTTGCTATAGAATTGCAGGATATCACTGACTATCGATTTATCATGTGCCTAAGCTTTGGGTTATTCAGTCACTGTGTAGGTAAAATTCTTAAGGGAAAAATCTGAACTGGTGTTAAATGAATCTGTTATAAAACCATTACATATATTTTAGAATCCCTTCACATGGTCATAAACATGTGGCACATGCCAAGAATCGATTTTTCAATTAGCTTGGGAGGGTGGGATGGAAGAACTTAAAAAAGAATAAAGGAGTGAACGACTAAGAGGTGACTGAGTGGGCGAAGGGAAACACACCTGGGTGTTTAAAAACTTTGTAAATGCTGCATTAACTGAAGCAGACGCACATTGCACAGCCAGCACTGCAGTCATGAATTGAACCATGCTGCACTTCTTCGGTCATGGGTGGTGAAATTCCATGGGTAGAGAGGGGGGTTAATGAATGATGATTGGTGTGATGCATATTTGCCTCGCTTAACAAATAGAGTGAGTCAAGGGATTAGAACACAAAATAAAATACCCCCCACTTTGAACCATAGCTTTGATAACCATAAAGCAAAGTAAACAAAGTAGGTGAGAAGCTTTCCCGTCTCCAGGAGGGCTCCCTTGTTTATTCATCCAAGCAATTCTTCAATCATCCTTTCATTCTTTCTTCTATACTGTATTCACCCACAACCACCATGATTTCAGCTTTACTTTATCTGATCCAGTCTTTCACCTAAATTCACAATCCATTATCCATCCATTCAGTATCCACTATCTACCTTTTCTTTCAATGATCCTTTCACCCATCCATCCATTTACCCAGTACTCACCCACTTATCTTTTCACCCATCTATGCATCCTTTCCTTTCACTCATTTCACATATCCTTTCTGTTAACGTTCAGTTCTTTCCCATTTCCATCAAGACATCATTTTTAGTGTCCATTATGTGTGCTTTGGCTGAGTTGCAGATGGAAGAGGCCATAACACAACCACCACTTTAGCTGGTAACATTGGGTGGTTCATGATCATAACGATGCCCTTGTAGCTAGAGAGTATAATAGTAACTGTCAAAATGCAAGCAATGTGACTCACCATTGCTCATTCCTGCTGCCACTTCTCCCACTGCTCCATCTCCTCCTGCAGCGGCACTTGAGCCTGCGTGATTTATGGTCGGTGTGGCTAGACAAATGCTATGTACACCTCTACTTGTTTTTTTTTTATTAAAAAATGCAACGCAATACATTGCTACAGTTCGGTTAGCACAGAAGTATCTTCTATCAAAAATATCACTCTGGACATTTTGTTGGTTCACAATGTTAGAAAAGCCAGGTAGTCAAACTAACCAAAAACTTTTCATAATGGAGGGGCAGAGCTATAGCCTATTATGATGATGACTCATCGAGGCACAATGAAGGGGTGGAAAAAAATGGTCAATGAAAGCGATAAAAAAGATAATGCAGGAATAACAGGAATTAAACAAAAAATAGATAGGGAGTTGGAAAAGAAAGGAGCCAGTATAAATAAAATCAACAAGGCAAAATCAAAAGTAGTATAATAGTAGGCAGAGGAAAAAGTTAGGGAAATCATAATAAGAAGAATATATAATAGAACTTACTGGCATGAGCAGAGCTTTTAGCACTGGTGCTGGTAGTCAGTGCCTCCTCACCAGTTCTTGTCAGCCGAGCCTCTGTGCCCCTCTTCTTGCCCATGGGTGCTGATGTGAGAAATAAAGAAGATTTGAAAAAATAGTCTAGTGGTACAACTAATCTCCACAAAATTATTATAAAAGGTAAATGCAGTAACATTGTATTAAATAAGATTGCCGTACTAGTATGATCGACTATCGTTGAGTTGGCTATACTCCTAAAATAAATCCCTATTTGAAATTTCCTTACTAAAATCTACGCTTCAGACTAATGCAGTGCAATGAATGATCTTATGATCTTTGATTCTATTCTAATTTCTCAACCCCTTTGATGGACCAACTCAGTGCATAGATGTTTACTAGTGCTACCCATTACTCTGAAATTGCTTGTGACTCTACGAGCTATTTAGATAAATGCCACAGAGAACGCTAACTCACCGATATCACTCATTCACTATGGTGACAGGAGGACAGAGGAGTCTGCATTGCAATGGCTTCTTAAATAATCAGCCAAAGCAAGCGCTGACAAGTATTATGCAGTAGTGCCGAACACCTGCCTAGCTCTAACTGGATCACATAATAATATTCTTAACATGAACTAAACATAACTTACCTCTGAGTCTGAGCAGCATACCATTTGAAAAAAAAGATAGCATTTTAGGGCACAAACATAACAATATAGTTAATACTCAACGAGTCCCAGAATCTCAATGCCTAGAAGTTTGAGCAGGTCCTGCTCACAGTCCATGATAACTGCTCATTGGTGCATCAGCTGCTGGGTGGTGCACTGCGCAACACACACCGGCGCATCTCCCCAATGCAGCTGACACTCCTGCAGAGGATACCCTCTGCCAGGCCTGCCTCCTGCTGGCAGCATAGAGGGGAGGTGTCACTGCACATTAAAAAATTAGTGCTTCCACCTCCACCTCGCAAAAGATGGACCGGGGTTGCACCCCTTCCTGGTGCTGCCACCCACAAGACAGGCAGCTGCTGGCTGCTTGGTAAGGCCTAGATCCGCCGCACGCTTGCTCACACTCTAAAGAAAACAAAAAGAAACAGGGGAAGGAAGGAAGAAAGGAAGGGAGGAAGGAAGGAAGGAAAGAAGGAAGAAAGGAAGAAAGGAAGGAAGGAAATGAAATTAGGAAGTAAAGTGCAAAATAATAAACAAAAATACAGAAAGTCACAAAAACACAAGAAAAACCTTAAAAACACGTAAAATACACAGACACAAAAACACAAACTAATACAATAAAAAACAATGAGGTGTAGATTAATTAGGGTATGGAGGATTGAAAAAAATAATTTAAACTAGGCCCAGCACTGTGAACGGAGTAAGAAAAACAAGATGGCCGTGCCCATGCAAACCGCATGGTGCAGTTGGTGCATGATTTTGAATGTGAAAATGTACTTTGCATTGCGTTTGAGGTAAAACACAACCCGAACGGATGAAACAAGGAACTCCACCGCCTGCAGACCTCTGCAAAGCATGGCAGAGATTTTGGGCCACTTTATGGAATTCAGCATAGCGCAACTCCGTGCACTCCACTCAGGCCTATTCAATACCCACTCACACACTAATATAGAACTCACACACCCATTCACACATCAATATAACTCTCACATAGCCATAAAACTGCTGACACATAAACACAGACAACCGTGCAACCACTGAAATGGACAAATCCAAAAAACACTCACGCACCAATAGACACACCTACACAGCCAATCACACCAAGTGACAAACCTACATAGCCACTCACAAACCCATTTACACATCCATACAGCTGTTCACATATCCAGACACACACCCATTTAGCCACTCACACACCCAATCACAAACTCATACAGTCACACAGCCACTCAAAATAATTAGTACAGGTTATTAGTGGTATAGAGCATGTAGTAATGTAAATTATGCAGTACCTTATTGTAAACCTTTAAGTCTCAGAAACTTTTACAAAACTCTTACTCTCACTAGATGATGTCATGGTTGATGTCATCAGTCATGTTACTGACCATGTCATGAGTGATGTAATATGGGAGGTCATAAGCAGTGCATAGCAAGGGTATAAGTCGTAGTTAGGTGAGGTAACTATAACTGTTGAATTTCTATGGATTTGTACTTTTTAAATGTGAGCCTAACTATAACGTCTGTTTAACCTTTGTTTTTTTGTGAATTTCTAAAGTTTTTTTGTAGCCCTTATTTTCGTTTAGTAAATATATATATATCACTTAAAAAACCAAAGGTTACAGGGACGTTATAGTTAGGCTCACATTTTAAACATACCAAACCATAGAAGTTCATCTGTTAGAGTTATCTCAAGTAACTATAACTTGTGCCCTAAGGTAACTTAACTATAACTCACGCCCCCTCCATGCATATTTTTTGGTCAAAACATTTACTGCAAATATTACATTTATATTCTTAATGATGGTATTAAAGATGTAATGAGTGCCAGAATTTGTTCTGGTAATTAGCAGTGCATGGGGGGGAGGTGAGTTATAGTTACATTAGGGCATAAATTATAGTTAGATGCAAGATGCAGTCAGGGAAAAAGCGGAAACTGCTCTCACACAGCAATGCCAACTCCCACAGGAGGGGTGGAGCCGGCTATGATTGTGGGGGCCTTCAGGCTCTCCCCGGGATCCCAACACTCTGACTGGGTGTCCCAGGAGGCATGGCCAGACCCTGGGGATGGGAACCGGAGAGGGGGCACCCCTACCCCCAAATAATTAACAGTTAGGCTAGGCCTGGGGAGGTGGGGTCCTGGGTTTGAGATTGGCCCTGGGGATTGGCTCCTATCCCCCCAAAAAAATAATTAGGCCAGGCCCCAAGGGATGGGGTCCCCGGCCCAATATTGGCCCTGAGGAGTGGAGCCACATGGCCACCTCCTCCAACAAAAATTAAATAAATAGTCCAGGATCTACAACATAGGATCCCCAGGGCCTACATAAGCCTGGGGAAGGGGGGGACATGGTGATAAAGTATTAGGCTAAGCCCCTAAGGATGGTGTCCCCAGGGCCAAGATTGTCCTAGGGAGGGGGCCACACAGCCCCCTTCCCCCAAATAAATTAAATACTTAGGCCGGGCCCTGGGGGATGGGGTCCCTGGGGTCAAGAATGGTATGGGGAGAGGGGCTGCGTTTGAGGAATGGGTTTGGGTAGTATGGGGTTGGCTACAGGGCCTGGTCTATGACATACTTACGCTGTGTATGGCCAAAGGCGGTGAGCAGCATGAGGTTAGGCAGTTATAGG
Organism: Pleurodeles waltl; assembly: GCF_031143425.1. Lineage (NCBI taxonomy): Eukaryota > Metazoa > Chordata > Amphibia > Caudata > Salamandridae > Pleurodeles > Pleurodeles waltl. The sequence goes on from NC_090436.1 coordinate 848,824,675, forward strand.
GGTTGGCCACAGGCCAGGCCTTGCAGCCAACCCCGCTGCGCATGGCCAAAGGCCATGAACAGCTTTGGGTTGGGTGGTTATAGGGGTTGACTGTAGGGCCTGGGCACAGGCCAGGCGTTGCGGAGCAACCCCTGCTGCGCATTGCCATTGGTCGTGCGCAACAGGGGGTTGGTTGGTAATAGGGGATGGCTGCAGGCCCTGCGGCCAGCCACCGCCTCACACAGCCAAAGGCCATGCACGGTGGTGGTTGGATTAACGTAAAGTAATGAAACTTACTTTACGTCAAAAAAAGCTTTGAAATTCACTGAAAAACCCAAAGGTTACAGTAATGTTATAGTTAGGAAATAGAATTAAAAAGTTGTGGAAATTAAATTAAAAAAACAAAGGTTACAGGGACATTATAGTTAGGCTCACAGTTCACATGTACAAAACCTGTGAAATTCAGCAGTTATAGTTCCTCATCTAACTATAGCTTGCGTCCCCGTCATGCACTGCTTATGACCTCACATATTACATCACTCATGACATGGTCAGTGACACCACTAATGACATCTCAAATGACATCACTGATGACATCACCCACAAAAAAAACTCAAACATCCACTCACATCCCATACAAACAATTGTACATCCACACACACAATTACTCATACACTAATTCATACAACCATAAAACTATTGACAGACACACTCACACAGCCACTAACATGACTCACTCACCCTACATTACTAAGTCAGCTATTCATACACTTACAAAGCTACTCCCACTACCACTCACACACTCATATAGCCACTCAGACACTGTTGGACCTGGCTCTTTTTGCAGGGTCGTCCTCAAACTTGTTGCCTCCTTCCTCCTATTTTTCCTGATCTGTTTTTGTTGGCTTTTGAACTCTGAACACTTTACCACTGCTAAACAATGCTAAAGTGCATATGCTCTCTGTGTAAATTGCACTGTTGATTGGTTTATCCATGATTTGCATAGTTGATTTACTAGTAGGTCCCTAGTGAAGTGCACTAGAGGTGCCCAGGGCCTGTAAATCAAATGCTACTAGTGGACCTGCAGCACTGGTTGTGCCACCCAAATAAGTAGCCCTGTAATCATGTCTCAGACCTGTCACTGCAGTGTCTGTGTGTGCAGTGTTAAACTGTAAATTCAACTTGGCAAGTGCAACCACTTGCCAGGCCTAACCCTTCCCTTTTCCTACATATAAGACATCTCTAAGGTAGGCCCTAGATAACCCCATGGGCAGGGTGCAGTGCATGGTTAAGGTAGGACATATACTATTGTGTTTTATATGTCCTCACAGTGAAATACTGCCAAATTGGGTTTTCACTGTTGCAAGGCCTATCTCTCTCATAGGTTAACCTGGGGGCTGCCTTTAAACATGATTAAAGCATAGGTTCCCTATGGGAGCAGATAGACATGTGGAGTTTGGGACCTCTGAACTCACAATTTAAAAATACATCTTCAGTAAAGTTGATTTTAAGATTGTGTGTTTGAAAATGACACTTTTAGAAAGTGGGAATTGTCTTGCTTAAACCATTTTTGTGACTCTGTCTGTGTGTGGATTCCCTGTCTGGGTTAGTCTGACAATTGGGCTGTTTGCACCTCTCTCCAGAAAGAAACACAAAGGGGGCTGAGGTGTAGCCTGCATATTCTAATGAGCCATCTGTGCTAGGAGGGAAGGGGGGAGGAGTGGACCCTTGCACCTGAAAGGGCTGTGCCTACCCTCACACAATGCAGACTCCAACCCCCTGGTGTGTGTCTGAGGCCTTGCCTGGGCAAAGCAGGATTTCACAAACAAGTGAGACTTTTCCTTTGAAGTACGCCTACTTCAAAGGCCAAAATGGGTATAAGAAGAGGACCCAAAACCACAGACTTAAGCCACTTCTTGGGGAAGATACTCTACCTCACAGACACTTCTGGACAAGAAACCTGCTGGTGAAGAATCCCTGAACCAGACCTGCCAAGAGGAACTGCCTGGCTGCCCAAAGGACTCGCTGGGACTGCTTTTCTGACAAGGACTGCTGCCTTGCTGTTGCTCTGCTGCCTTGCTGCTCCCTGGCTGTGCTGAGAAGTGCTCTCCAAGGGCTTGGATAGAGCTTGCCTCCTGTTCCCTGAAGTCTCAGGACCAAAAAGACTTCCCTCCTGCAACTGGCTCCTCATGCGGTGAAAATGCGACGCACAGCCTGCTAAAAATGACGCACAACCTGCCCCGCATGAGAAATTCACTGCACACCGAACCGGAACGACGCAGCAAGACTTCGCCAGGAGCAGATCGATGCAGCACCTGCGTTGCGAACAGAACTTCGACGCACATCGCACCGGGTCAACGCTCAGCCGACCTGGGACGACGCAGTCTGACTTCCAGAGCAGAATCGACACCTGCTGTGTGGAAGAAATTTCCACGCAACACCAACTGGATCGACGCAGCGCTTGTGACTTCGGTCTGCAAGCCCAGGATTCCACACACAGTCCCCGGGGGCCAGAATACTCCGCAACCCGAAGAGGAACCATGTCCGTGCACCAGAAATCAACACAAAGCCTTTCCCTGCATGGGAAATAACGACGCAAGTCAGTGTGCAAAGGGGTAAAACCGACGCACACCTCCCTGTTTTCCACGTATCGCCTCATCTGTGGTCCCTTGCGGAGATTTTGAACGCGAACCAGGTACTTTGTGTTTGCAAGTAACCTTAACTGTTTTTAAGAGACATTTACTTGTTTTGCAAAGACTTAAGATACTTTATATCACTTTTATAGTGATAGCTCAACATCTGCTTATTGCATTTTAATCATTTTGACCTGCATCTTATCAGATAATTATATTATATATTTTTCTAAACACTGGGTGGTGTATTTTTGTGGTACTATTCTGTGTTATTGCATGATTTATTGCACAAATACTTTACACATTGCCTTCTAAGTTAAGCCTGACTGCTCAGTGCCAAGCTACCAGAGGAGGGTAGCACAGGATAATTTGGATTTTGTGTGACTTACCCTGACTAGAGTGAGGGTCCTTGCTTGGACAGGAGGTAACCTGACTGCCAACCAAAGACCCCATTTCTAACAGACACTAACTCATATACCTGTTGAACCACTCCCAAAAACAAATGACATACACACACAGTCACTAGTATACCCACTCACTCACCCACACAAACAGCCACACACCCACACACTCAGCTATCTAGTCACAAACACAGCCACTCACTCTCCTATGCACACTTACACACAAAGTAACTCACCTGTACAAAAACTACCACACCCAGTCACTCACCCGTACAATCAGTGACACACCATCAGTCAACCATGCAGACACTAACACACCAGCTCACTTACTGAGAACTATTCACACATCCACTTACTCTCCCATATAGTCACTGATACAGCCTGCCACGTATGTATATAGTCACTCATACACCCACTTAGTCACCCATACAGTCAGTGACTCACCCACTCACTCACCAATAGTCACTAACAAATCTACTAAGTCATCCATACAACCACTCACACACCGATTTACCCAGGCAGGAACTAATAAACCCACTCACCAATGCACACATTGACACACCTAGGGGCATATTTATACTCTGTTTGCACCGAATTAGCATAATTTTTTTTAACTGTAATTCGGTGCAAAACTAACTCCATATTTATACTTTGGTGCTAGACCCGTCTAGCACCACAGTTATGGAGTTAAAGTCATTTTTTGGAAGTGTAGACCTACCTTGCCTTAATGAGATGCAAGGTAGGCGTTCCCGTGCAAAAAATGACTCTGTTGTTGTGCCTAAATTTTGTACCATACACTTCAGCTCACCATGATCCCATATTGACATGCCATTAAATTTATCAAATTATATTCAGGCTTCTCACTTTTGCCATGATTTTTTGCACAAAGTCTTTTGCAGACATATTTTCCACATTACCTTCTGTCTTATGAATATGGTTAACAGTGTATGACAGTCCAGACAAATCACTTTCAGATAAACAATGGAGTATATATGGAATACGTTGATGGAATCTAGGGTCTGCTGAATATAGTTGTGAGGGGACCATTTGCCCTGATTTTTTACTTTTGGAGCACCTGTTTTTTGACTTTTTACTGTGAGGGAGCCTCATAGTTTGGGGCTCACCCACAGTAAACTCATGGTAAAATGGACTGCGAGTGTTTACCTCTGGTGCCGCCTTGCTAGGTTGAAGCTGCGGTGCTGCCGCCAGGGTAGGAGGCCCAAGACTCGTCACACGTGATTGATCATGTGTGCATAAAAGTGTGCACCTGTGTGAGGGCTGCGCTGGGAGGATTCCTGGCATGTACATATGTAGCCTGGCGCAGAAGGGACTATGCAGAGTGAATAGAGACCTGAAGTAGGCCTCATGAGATGGGTGAACACATGGGAAGGATAGTCAGTGTACCTACTGTCTTTTTACTGTAGGGACACTCCATTAAATTTCAGTGGGAAAGGATGGCATAGGGTGCAACTTCAGTCCCCCAGGGCCCACAGAGACCATCGCCGCACCAATGTACACTTTAACCTGTATGAAAATAATAAATAATAATGCAGTAGGTTACAAAAGCATAGTGTACCACTTATGAGTTATCTAGGAATGTCATCCATCCGGAGGCCCCACAAAGAAGCAAACCCAGGGTACGCTGCAGCACTCCCCGTGGAGATATGTGCAGGGCTGAGGCCCAAAGTAAAGCCATGGAGGTGATGTTGCGCCCCCATGAAGTTGCAGGAAGGAGTCCCAGACCCCATCCTCAGGCCCCAGAGAGAAGACCAAGTGGGGGAGCACCACTGCACTCCCCATGATAATGGGAGAGGGGCTCCCGACCCCATCCCAGGGCCTTGCCAAGACGTGAAGCCAGGGAGCACCTTCAGGAAATGCTCCAGGGGGGGCCCGTACCCCATCCCAGGGCCCCACACTGAATATGAAGTTGAGGGTGCTGTTGTGCCCCCCATGAAGTCTGCTCGGGGGCTCAGACCCCATCCCGGGACCCGCACTAAAAAGAAGCTGGGGAGCACCATTGCCCTCCCCATGAAGATCATGGCAGAGGCAGGAAGGCAAGGACCCATTCCTGGGCCCTCCCAGCAAAAGGAAGCACAGGGGGAATGCTGCCACTATCCCTGGGGTGATCCTCATCCCCGTTCCCAGAGCTCAGCACTGGTGGGAGCGGGGAGGACAGGGCCACAGTGTATGTCTGCAGACCAAAGAGTGGCTGCCGGCTCCCGCTGCAGCCTGGGGAGCCAGCGAGGGCAGCCGGGGTGGGCCTCCCAATCAGCCCTCCAGTGCGGGGGAAGCACATGGGGATGTTGGGTGGGACCGGAATCCTCTGAACATGAGGGCAGCCAGGGGTGGGGTCTCCGCACTGCTCTCCGATGAGGCAGCAATGCAGGGGGTGTCCGGGTGGCACCAAACACCCCAGGAAAGAAGGAGACTGCAGCGTGAGGCAGCGGGAGTAAATGAAGATACACCAAAGCAAAGCAGCTCTCCCTGGCACAGCGGGAGAGGCGCTAATCAGATACGCCCAGCGCCCCACAATGCCTTGTGAGTCACAACATTTTCCTTTGCTCCTTTCAAAGCTTGCGGTGGCTCTAGGAGATGGGATCACCAACAGACTGCCCATGGATAGGAGGAGTCGCAGGAGCATTATAGCCTCCCCTAACACAAAGTTTGGTGTCCCCACCCTAAGTTGGGTGAGAAGAAAAAAGGATAACCCTCAAGGGTTCCAAAAGCATTTTGAGGCACAACTCTGCTGAAACTTTTGTTCCTGATTCGTGGAACTGTGCTTTTTAGGGGTGAAAGGTGGTAATTGAAAGTGCTTTAAAGCAATGGTGGAAATGGTGCATGTTAAGCTCAATGTATTTTGAAAATGTGTGGTCCCAGTGTTGTGGCCAATGGTATGACTTGTGAAAGGTCATATGACAAGGCACCCTATAGGGGTGCAAGAAGGTATTACATAATGTTTAACAAGAGTTATCAGAAAGTAATCACTGATAAACCATATGTACACAAATCATTTCAACATGCCAATACATGTTTTTGCTCATGCTTATATGAGAATGAGACTGACAGCTACCACTGATCAAAGTAGGTGCACTTTATTGTAAGATGCAGGTGCACTCACTCTAAGTCACAGTCAAATATTGCATTGGGATACAGGTAAATGTTTTGCCATGTAGGCTGTTGGATTATATTTCCCATAGGGGTTGACAAGCAATGGATCCGCACTCAACCACCACTGGAAACCAAACACCCCATTGTAGTGCTTGACTCTCATAGGGTAGTGTTGCAGAGGAGTCCAAGGCTTACTCAAGGGAGGTGGTGTGGGTTAGTAATCACCACTCACACGCAAACAAGAATAGCACTCAATAGATGATTGTCCAGTCTATGCTTTTTCTTTAGATAAAATAAAAGTACATTTATTACACATACAATACTCAATGCTATGCAGCAATTTACAAATAAACAAAAGTTGATGGAATTAATTTTGAATGACATTGTGCAATCCGTCTCTCTCCAAAAGGGAGATCTAAACCTACATGGCAGAACATTCAGCTTCTGCATTGGCCCGCAGTCCTCCCCGCAACTGGTAGCCATCTTCACAGGGGGTGCAGCGGCATCCCCCATCTTTACTTCCTTGTGGGGCCCCAGGATGGAGTCCAGGGCCCCTCTGTCACACTCTTGAAAGAGCCCAAACACACTCCCTCCTGCTGCCATTTTCGCCGGGGAAGCACAACAGCGCTTCCCGGATCCATTATTCATAGGGAGCAGCCCCTGGGCCCTGGCACACCCCAGGGGACTTACCAAAGGTGTGGCGGAGCCCCACATGCTTCACCACTCATGCTGGAAAGGACAAAGGTCCTATACCTTCCGGCGCTCAAAACTCAGGCCCTGCCGGGCCATTGTGAACGATCTTGATGTCTTTTCACTCCTGGGTGCAAGCCCTTGCCACCAGGAACACTTTTTTCAGGCCATCTGGCCTGAAAGGTTCCCAACTTGGTAGGGTACTATCCCCACTGACTCTCTGCATCAGCCTTTCATCCGGGTGCCTTCTTTTCGTCTGGGAAGCACACTCTCTTTGAGCCAGGGCCCATTATTTCCCCCTGCTGGTCCTCAGTGGGTATAAGGGAACCACCTTGCCTGGTTCTGGAGTGTTCCACACTGGGTCTGGAGTACTTGCCCGAGTGGGCAGTCAGGGGGTTCTTGCCTCCAGTTGTCCATGACGCCTGTGTTCAGTCCCAGTGTCCTGCAGAAAAGCACACCCTAGGAAGGGAGCGCCATCTCCTGTGCAAGACCTTTTAAGTGGGGGCAAAAGTGACTAGCAGGGCTGTGCCTTGGCCTATCCAGATGTGCCAAATCACTTCTCTGCCACTGTCCCAACCTTCCTGCACAGTCTGGGATAGGTCAAAATGCCATCCTCTAGGAGTCAGTTGCCACATGTGCTCTGAAAGACTCAGCCCCTTCTCCCTGACATTTCTTTCAGGATCCTTCAGGCCCGAGTCCTGGCATGGAATGACTGGCTGACTGATGAAAGGCCCTGCTCCTGCAGCTGGACAGAGCAGTACTTGGCCCTATTCTTGAGTTGAGGCAGAGAAAGATGACATCCCTGGATGAGCCATAAGCTACACAAATGTGCTTTTGTAACCTACTGCATTATTTGTTTCATACAGGTTACAGTGTACATTAGTGCAATTTTGAAGTCTGTGGACCCTGGGAACCGGAGTTGCACACTAGGCCAACCTTTCCTATTGACATATAAGGGAGTGCTCTTAAAATCAAAACAGTAAACATACAGACTATCCCTCACATGTGTGTAACTATCTTATAAGGCCTACTCCAGGTCACCAGCCACTCTGCATGGTCTTTCTACACCAGGCTATGCGCATGGAGTTCTTGGTCTGCAAATGCCAGGAATCCTCCCTACGCAGCCCTCACACGGGTACACACATGTGTGCACACATGATTATGTGTAACCAGCCCTGGGCCTCCTAACCTTGCTGTGTCACAACAGCCTTTACCTAATAAGGCGGCTCTTGCAGTAAACACAGGCAGTCCATTTTACCCTGAGTTTACTGTGGGTGAGCCCCAAACTATGAGGCTCCCTCACAGTGAAAGCTCAAAAACCAGGTGATCAAAAAAGTCAGGACAGACCAAATAGTCAGAACCGTTCTCTCACACTGATAAGCTTTCTAAGGGCCTGATTTAGAGTTTGGCAGATGTGGTTTCTCCATCACAAATGTGACAGATATCCTGTCTGCAATATTAAGATCCCATTATCTCCTATGGGAATCATAATAAGGCGGACAGGATATCTGTCACTTTCGTGACAGAGTAACCGGTCCATCAAACTCTAAATCAGGCCCTAAGTCTCTAACTATAAATGAATAAATCTGTATGTAAGTATTCTGTGGGTGGGTGTCTATGTGTGTCACTTGTTCAATGGATATCTGAGTAACTGTATCAGTGCCTCTGTGTGTTTCACTGGATTTGTAGATAGCTGTGTCGATATTGCAATGGCTGTGTTACTGACTGTAAATGGGCATGTAACTGCCTCTATGGATTGGTAACTGGTTGTGTTAGTCACTGTTTGGGTGTGTAACTGTGTGTACTACTGACTATGTTGTGGTACATACACAACCACTATATTGATGTGTGAGTGGATGTACAATTGACTCTGTCACTGTGAATGTCTCTATAGGTGTGTGAGTGAGTATGATATTGCCTGTATGGATATGTGAATGACTATGTTAACGGATCTATAGGTAAGTGCATTCATGTGTGATTGCTTTTATTGGTGTGTCTCTGAGTGTCTTGGTCACTCTCTAGCTGTATGAGTAGTGGGTATATAAGCACTTTTCTTAAAGTATAACTGGGTGTATCAGTGGATGCCACAATATGTATAAGCAAGTGATTACCTACATAAGTGTTCTGTCAGTGTGTAAGAGCAGGTGTACGTTTCTGACTACACATGTATAAATGAGCATAGCTGTGTCTGGTGGTTCAGTGTACTAATGTGCCCACTGTAGAGGCCTGTGTTTGTTCTCATGGGCACAGGTTCAAATTCCGGCACATCTACTCTGCCTTACATTCTTCTAAGGTTGATAAAATCAGTACCATTGAGTTGGGTAACAATAAACATCCCTTATTCAGTGCCAAGATACACTTCTGGGTGAGCATGCACAAATACACATTATGTTATATGCGTGCTTGTATGGGTGGGTGACTGGGTGTGTGAGTGATTGAGTCATATGAGAGTGATTGTATGTCACTGGATGTGTAAGTAGCTATGTGGGTGTATGACTGGGTGTGTTTGTGACTGTATGGGTGTCTAAATAGGTATGGAAGTTGCTGCACATATTTGTAACTGGCTGTGTTAGTGGATGGTTGGGTGTGTAACTGTGTGTGCAAGTGGCTCTAGTAGTGGTGGTGGATACATACATGCTGTGTATGTGTGTGAATGTGTGTGTAAGTGCCTCTGTCCCTGTCTAACTAGGTGTGGGAGTGGCTGTATGGTTTTGTTAGTAGGTATGTGAGTGGCTGTTTAGGTGGGTGACTGGGTATATAACTGGGAGTATGGGTATGTAAATGAGCTTGAAACTGACTGTTAGAGTTCTGGGTGCATAAATCACTATACAGATGTGTGAGTGGGTGTGACAGTGCCTATATGGGTGTGTAAATGATTATGTAAGTTGATGTATAGGTGAGTGAATGAGTATGTGAATTGTTTTATAGGAGTGTTACTGAGTATGTAAGTCACTGTCTGGCTCTATGAGTGGTTTATACATAAGTACTGTTGTGGGAGTGCAAGTGGGTGCATAACTGCCTGCCTGACTATGTAAGTTGGTGCAAATTACATCCTAATAAATTACAAACTATGAGCAAGCACCCACAACTACTTTCTAGCACATTTATTCATACTGGATTAATAAAATATCTACACTTTAAGTATACCAATTCCTCCTTCTCCTTTCCTGGTCACTATGCTTTATCCTCATCTAAGCTTCCTATTATTTTTCCTTTTTTATTTTTTTCATTATTTTGTTCCCTTTCTTATTTTTCTCTTATTTTCCCTTTTTCATATTTTCCCTCATCTTATATGCAGTTATCATTTTTTACATATATTTTGTTACAGTGCATACTAATCCAAATACCAGTAACATGTCTTTGCTGTTCTCCAACTCCTCTCTATATCAGTTAACATGTTTTAGTCCACATCTCAAATCAGAAATATAGCAATGCACTCCCACTCTCAGAATAAAGGTATCAACAATGGCTACCCTTGCCACTCTCCTTTCACTGATACTGTTGTACTTAGCAAGTCACACGTCACTTTATGTATTAATTTGTTTTATACTACTTCTAAAGTGGTCACTGGTTTTAATGTTTTGCATGTTTTACATAAAGAAGCCTAATGAGATAGTGTTTTAGGGTGAATCCACCGCAATGCTCAGTGGGGCCCCCCATGTAAATTTGCAGTGGTTGCACAGATCCTAACAGAATATCTTACAAAAGTTTAACAATCCGCCCTTAATGCTTTGTATTTATATTTTACTTTGTAAAAGTACTCACTTGGAAGCCAAACACTCCTTATTGAGCAATGTTTGTACATCACTGTGCTTTTAAATTTCACAGTGCAGTCTCTTTTCTTCCCTTCCCCCACATTCTTTTGGCTACGATTCCATAGTAAGCATGTTTGGAACACTTTCTGCCAGCATAAGGTCACAAGTTCACAAGACTTTCTCTCAGTAGCATACTAGATTCAAATTAAACTGTAGCAGGTGTGGTTGAATGTTTGCAATTTCAAGCGTATCCCAAACATTACTTTTTATTTTTATTTTTCTAAAGACAATCACTGAGGTAGTCAATTTTTTGTTAACGTCACTACCTAATTTTGTTTCCCTGCACATCTCCCTATCCAATCAAATGTTTTATTTTATATTTTAGCTGCTGTCCTCCATTTTAACTGCCTTCCATCTTCAAACTTACCTCAGCCTCATTCTGCTGTAGCCTTTTCCTGTGCGCTAGTCCTGCTTGTCTTCAAAATGGTCAGAGTGTGGATTGTGGGTCATAGTTTTGTCTTTTGGGCCAGAGAGAGTGCTAGAAAGAGTGGTATTGGGAGGGACCAAAATGTACCTAATATAGACATTACTTCGGTTGGGAAGAGAGGATTAAAGTGGCATCAATTGCTGCCTTTGGTTGAAAGCATTGCAGATTACCAACATCCAGACATCATTATTGTGCACGGTCCTGGCAATGAACTAGGCACAATTACTGATCTGGGAATGGAAATCCTAATAAAGTATACTTTTGGTAAATTAATGACACAATTCCCACACAGGCATTCTCCAATATTTGTTTGAGTCGAAAATCCTGACGCACGGTAATAGCAAAACTGCGTAATGTGGGTTGCGATGTTACCAGCCTCTGTCAGCAATGCGGCTTGTTGTTTATTGAGCCGTGAACGTCGATCTTCTAGCCGCGCTGCAAGCGATGCGTCAATTTCAGCTGCAGAGCCAGCGGCGTGTTGTTTCATCAGCCGCTCTCAAAGGTTGCATCGGAAATTTCCCTGCACGGCGGACTGTGCGTGGATTTTCAAGCTTGGTCTGCCAGCTTCACCTGTTAAGGCCCCAGGAACTGGATAGGGCACCACTTGGCAGGGCAGGAGTCTCAGCAAAGAATCCAGGTGCTGGCAGGGGAAGTCTTTGATGGCCCTGAGACTTTAACAACAGGAGGCTCAAGGCAAGCCCTTGGAGATTTCTTCACAAACAGGAATGCACAGCAAAGTCCAGTCTTTGTCCCCGTTCACCAGGCAGAGGCAGCAACTGCAAAATAGCTCCACCAAGCACAGTCACAGACAGGGCAGCACCTCTCCTCAGGTCTTCAGCTCTTCTCCAGGCCGAGGTTCCTCTTGATTTCCAGAAGTGATCTCAAGTCTGTGATTTTGGGTGCCCTTCTTATACCCATTTTGGCCTTTGAAGCAAGCTTACTTCAAAGGAAAGTCTCTCTTGTTTGTGAAACCCTGCCTTGCCCAGGCCAGGCCCCAGACACACACTGGGGTGTTGGAGACTGCATTGTGTGAGGGCAGGCACAGCCCTTTCAGGTGTGAGTGACCACTCCTCCCCTCCCCCCTACCACAGATGGCTCATCAGGATATGCAGACTACACCCCAGCTCCCTTTGTGTCACTGTCTAGAGAGAGGTGCAAACAGCCCAACTGTCAAATTTACTGAGACAGGGAATCCATAAACAGGCAGAGTAACAGAATGGTTTAAGCAAGAAAAGGCTCACTTTCTAAAAGTGGCATTTTCAAACACACAACCTTAAAATCAACTTTACCAAAAGATGTATATTTAAATTGTGAGCTCAGAGACCCCAAACTCCACATGTCTATCCACTCCGAAAGGGAATCAACGCTTTAATCATTTTTAAAGGCAGCCCCCATGTTAAACTATGAGAGGGATATGCCTTGCAATTGTGAAAAATGAATTTAGCAGTACTTCACTGTTAGGACATATAAAACACATTAGTATATGTCCTATCTTAAACATACACTGCACCCTGCCCATGGGACTACCTCGGTCCTACCTTAGTGGTGTCTTACAGGTAAGAAAAGGGAAGGTTTAGGCCCGCACGTGGGTACACATGCCAAGTCGAATTGACAGTTTAAAACTGCACACACAGACACTGCAGTGGTAGGTCTGAGACATGATTACAGAGCTACTAAAGTGGGTGTCACAACCAGTGCTGCAGGCCCACTTGTACCATTTGATTTACAGGCCCTGGGCACCTCTAGTGCACTGTACTAGGGACTTACCAGTAAATCAAATATGCCAATCATGGATAAACCAATCAACAAAACAATTTACGAAGAGAGCATATGCACTTTAGCTCTAGTTAGCAGTGGTAAAGTGCTTAGAGTTCCAAAGCCAACAAAAACAGGTCAGAAAAAACAAGAGGTAGGAGGAAAAAAGATTGGGGATGACCTTGCATAAGGGAAAAAGTCCAACAGTGCATTTGTGAGTAATTTTGAGGGTGTATGAGTGGTTTTGTGGGTCAGTGAGTGGGTGTGTGAGTGTATTGTTGTATGAGTGGGTATGTGAATGGTGTTGTGGGTCAGTGAGTGGGTGTATGAGTGGATGTATTAGTATGTGGGTGGGTGTGTAAGTGGCTTTGTGGGCCGGTGGTTAGGTGTATGAGTGGCTGTATGGGTATTTGAGTGGGTATGTGAGTGGCTGTGTGAGTCCCCCACACCCTGGGGACCACCACCCCTGGGAAAAAAATGCTTTTACCATGTGCAGGCAGCCCGATGGACTCCCTCACAGTCCATGGGACCAACACCTTCCCAGAGCTAATATGAATTATTAGCGGAGGCCCTCAGCACTCCGGGGATCACTCCCAGGGAAAAAATGCCTTTCAAATGCATTCAAATGAATTATGAGTGAGGGGGGACCCCATTAGCCTTGGGGATCACCTCCTACCCAGGGATATGCCTATGTTGGAGTGGGGCCATGCTGCCCCCCTCAAAGAGGCAATGATGGTCCTGGGGACCGATATCCCCAGGGCCGGTTCCTGCTATGTCCCTGGGTGACCATCCATGGGACATAGCTGTTTGCTTTTTGAAGGTGCAGCCAAGACACAACAAACACTCTACTTTTTGAAAGCAGGATCTGTAAACGGCGACACTCTAGATTTTCTCACCTCATAGGACAGTGCCATCCACACCTAGTTAAAAAGGGACACAGTCTTTTGCCATTTGTACAGCAACATCTTTACGTGTAGGATTGGTGTCAAGGGGAGACGTACACTTTAAACACCAGCCGCAGACTGCCAGGTAGCTCCCTGGTGATCAGCTTTACTGGTGTTGTAATGAACAACTAGACTGCTAACATTCTAAATCTATGCCAAACATGTGGCACATCTGAACTCCATCTTGATGGAATTGAAGTGGAAAACTGAAAGCCTTTTCTACTGAGGAAACTGCAGTAAATGAGGACATTAGGGAGGTTCATAAGAAGTGAGGGAAAGTCTTCCTTTTGGCCCTGGTCACCCCTACATTTTTGGACAGATACTGGTGGGTACTGGTTCTTCGTTGTATCCTGGGTACTGCTTACCTGCCCTAGGGCCAGTGCTCCGTATAAAGTGGCTGTGTAGATTGGGTTCATTATAATTGTCAGTATCAACCTACCTATAAGTCCCTAGTATATGGTAGGGCATGTAGGTCTAGGGACACCAGCCTAGGAAATGCACCCATAGGTGAGCTGCTGAGGTGTCCAGTGTCATTTTAAAGGCAGGCCTGCCTTGCTGGCTACTTTCTGGATACTTTTTTACTAAAGTTACATGCTAGTTCAACTTTGGAATTAAAAGGACTTCCAAAGTCTTAAACTACCGAAGGTGTGCCCTAAGAGCCCCTCTGGGTGGGTGCAATGCAACTATAAGCAGGGACCTTATAAAAAGTGTTTTATAAACACAGAGGAAAAATAGCTAAATATGTTTTCCTTCACTGTAGTGAATGGGCTCTATAGGCTAAAAATGGGGAGACTTTATTTTAATTAATTAAGTCCAAATAGGAGCTAGATGTTTCAAGTTTGGTATCAAACTGATTGTTATAATAAATGTAACAACTTCCCACTGTTGAATTTAATATAACAAGTTCAGGGAAAAAGTTTTAGAACTCTACCTGAAAGTTGTCAACTTCAGCTCTGTAGTGCCCGTCTCTTATTTGCCCTGTAGTGCCCGTCTCTTATTTGCCTGCCTTTTGGCAGCCTGGCCAGGCTGCCTTGATGAGGTGTGAAGTGGCCTAGCCTGAAGGAAAAGAATGTACCTGGGGGAGGAGATCTGCCTCAGCAGATAGGGAAAACAGGTTGGGTGGAGGGCAGCCAAACTGGTCTTCCATACAGGGAAGGACATTTGGAGCAGCTCAGGACCACCCCCAATTTCCTGCAAACACAGACAACCAGGATCCCCAGAGGATTTTTAGCCACACCAGTGGGTGGACTCAGCCAGACCTAAACTCCAAAATTCAGTTTCAACCATTTTGGATTTTTAAAGAATGTTGCTCCCTGGGATTGATTCTTGCAACACTTCCCAGGAAGTGGTCATCCAACAGGGTGTTGGCCTGCCTGTGATTGGTCAATTGCCCCCCCCTAGCTTCCACCCCAGGAGCAAGGATAAATTTGGCAGAGCTGCACCCACACCCAAGATCCCTACACGAGACAACATCAGAAGAAGAAGGACCGTCCTGATGGACCGCTGACCTGCACCTAGATACTGCACTCTAGAGGACTCCACCAGCTGCACACGTGGGCTTCACCACAAAAAGGACTTTGCCTGGCTTCAACTGGTTCAAGAATGGACTCCCTGCTTGCTAGAGGTGACAAATGTCTAATCAGAGTCCCCTGCATCAAATCCTGGAGACACTGACCAGCTGACCACTGTCCAGTTGTCATTTTGGAGTTTGAGCCAGATGCATTCTGGGGGTTAGAGTCCTAACCCCTCAAGAAGCAACTCAGAGGTTTTGGAACCTTGGGATGAGCTGTTGGCTCCTAAAAGACTTTCTGGAAGAAGATCAAGAAGTTTGGAGAAGATTGGAAAACATTTGTTAAAAAGCTCCATAAAGGGACCGACCTGACGTTGTGAGTCAAGCCGGCTTATGTCGACTGCAACTTG
Source organism: Pleurodeles waltl (assembly GCF_031143425.1). Taxonomy (NCBI): domain Eukaryota; kingdom Metazoa; phylum Chordata; class Amphibia; order Caudata; family Salamandridae; genus Pleurodeles; species Pleurodeles waltl. Next base: position 848,840,347 of record NC_090436.1, read on the forward strand.
GCCTGACTTGCAGGTTCATCCTGGTGAAAAGCTTTGGAGGTCCAGACTTCCAAGATTTTACCGGGGGGTCCTAGAAAGGCAATCTGACCACTTTGACTCCAAATCTGCTTGCTGTGGAGGGTCATCCAACTTTGGAGATAAAAAGCTCCAAAAAAGTGAAACAGCCCGAACGTAAAAGTTGACAGGCACTTCCAGTGCAGCGTATCCGAGGAGGGCTCCAGGGATGTAGGATCAAGATTCAGCTTCACCCCGGACGAAGATTTATGTCCTGCAAAATCGATTAAGTCTGAATGTAGAATCCTTCACCGAGGTCTCCTGTGACCTGTTTCCAAAGAGAGCTCCAGGGAGGTCGGATCTAATTGGTGACTTTGTCCCACTGAAGAAAAATGCCGCCTACCGCCGTGCTGATGGCCGCCAGCATACCATGACCGCAGCGGTATACCGTTACGGGTATTATGACCCACACAGAGAAATCCACCACTATACTAACACCCACACAAGTCAGCCAGCAAGAAGGTCAGTGATAAAGTGGCAGTACCAAAACCCACACAGTTACGCCAACAGAAATATGCCCACAGCATCATGACCCACGAATCACCTCAGCGGTCATTCAACTGCGGTAAACCATTGGCGGTACACACCACTGCGCTCAAAATACACACACACTAACAAAACTGCACCACATTGGACAATTCAAAATACACACACATGACACACATGCACACACCACACACCCAATCCAATATAAAACACACACCGACAATACCCACAACCCCTTAGAACGAAAAAAAAAATTGCCAACTGAGAGAGAGACAAGCCAGGAGCACCCACTGAATCTGAGCTACATAACACCATCACCCATACAACATCCACGCACCTCACAGCACACACCCCAACACATCACCCCCACACCCTCACTCATACCAGTCACATTACACCTATGGCACCACAAAGACACCCCAGGTTCTCTGAGGAGGAGCTAAGGGTCATGGTGGAGGAAATCATTTGGGTAGAGCCACAGCTGTTCCGATCACAGGTGCAGCAGATGTCCATTGCTAGGAAGATAGAGCTATGGCGGAGAGTCGTGGACAGGGACAGCACCCCAGAACAAGGGACGACATCAGGAAGAGGTGGAACGACCTATGGGGGAAGGTGTGTTCTGTGGTTGCAAGACACCAGGTAGCTGTACAGAGGACTGGCGGTGGACCCCCACCTCCTCTCCCCTACAACTAACAACATGGGATTAGCAAGTCTTGGCAATCATGCATCCTGAGAGCCTCGCAGGAGTAGCAGGAGGACTGGACTTTGGTAAGTCAAATCTTTACTAATATCTCCACCACCCTACCTGCATGCCATCACAAACTCCCACCCCTACCCTCACCCTCATCACTCCACCACCTCACATATACCCCACCATCACAACCCACCCATCCCAATACCAAGCCCTGCATGCAACACCAATGCATGGACACCCATCACAGACCTGCATGGACACCCATCACCATAGCATGCACACTACTGACAATCACTTAGCCAAATCAAGCACAACTCACACAAGCCAAAGCTGCCTTGCTAATAACAACCATAGAGGGAAACATATCCATGCACAAGATGACACACACAGATACAATAACACTGCATTTACATCCCCACAGGATCCCCACTCAGCATCACCGGAGAGGAGGTGCCAGCCACACCCATTCCCCCGACAGAAGAGGTCCACAGTGATGACAGCAGCTCTGCACACCTGGATCACGATGACGAACCTGGCCCATCAGGAACCTCTGGACAGTCGGTGACCCTGCCATAGTCCCAAACCACCACAGAGCCTCCCCCCCTCAGGAAACACCAGCACAGCACTCACCCAGTGGGCCCATACCTCTGTCCCCAGGACATGTCAATCAGCAGTGTGTCCACCACTACAGGGACCCCAGGCAACCCCACAAACACAGGACAATCAGGGACCTGGGGTCAGTGGCAGTGGGCACACGGCTCAGGGGACAGAGACACAGGACAACAGGGAAGCTGGGAGGACTGCTGTGCGACAGGGGGAGGACAGGCCCAGGGAACCCACTCTCCACGAGGCACTTGCAGGGATCCTGGAAGCATACCATCATTCCCAGGAGACCATGGACCAGATACTGTACAAGTTGCAGGAAACCCAGCGGCTGCAGAAGGGACAGTACCTGGTGATCAAGGAGGACCTGAAAGACATCCACACCACCGTCGTCACCATTGCAGGAGTGCTGGCAGACATGGCCAACACCATGAGGGAGGCAGTGGCACACCAACGGGCCCCTGACACTAGCCACACCGAAGAACAGCCCTCCACCTCCGCAGGCGCAAGTGGACAGGAGGCACCGCCACAGGACCAACAGGCCACCAGCACCCCACCCCCTGCAGTAGGAGAACCACCCCGCAAACAGACCCTGCGATCCAGGAAGAAGCCAGTGAACATTGCTAAGACCCCTGCCAGGAAATAAGACTCTCCTGATTGTCACCCTTCTGTCCTACTCTGTCACCCTGTCCACCTTAAACTGCGATTGCTCCACTTCCTATGCCCTCTTGGACAATGCACCTGTGATACAAATAGACTCGACTCTTCCTTGGACTTTCCTCCATCAGTAACCCAGCCCATTGCAGTACCCCCTACACTTATTGGCACCAAAATAAACACCCTTTGAACAAATTCAAGTATAGAGTCTGTGGATTTTATGACACATGTATTAGTTTCACAAACTGTAAGCATTGCATTTCTAATCTACATTAATATTAACATAGGTATAACCTGTAGTGGGCAGCAGTAAACACACCAGGAGCCAGAATGGGGCACAGAGATCGGAAAATAGAGATGCCAAAGGGTACAGTAAGTGGCCATAGACATAGGGAACTCAGGCTGCCATGTTCAATGTCAAACACAAAACTGCAATGGAAGATGAAGTTACAGGGTCTTACCTGTGTGTCACTGGAAGTACTGTTGAATGAGTGTACTTCTGTTGTCCACATCTTATTCTTCTGCCTCCTCTCCATCACTGTCCACAGGCTCCACCGCTGCCACACGACCATCTCCAGGATCATCCTCCTGCAGAAAAGACACCAGGCATCTCAAGGCCAGGTTGTGCAACATGCAACATGCAACGATGATCTGGCACACCTTCTTGGGTGAGTAGTACAGGGATCCACCTGTCAGATGGAGGCACCGGGATCTGGCCTCCAGGAGGCCAAAACTTCTCTCAATTATCCTCCTTGTTCGCCCATGTGCCTCATTGTCACGTTCCTCTGCCCTTGTCCTGGCATTCCTCACTGGGGTCAGTAGCCATGAGAGGTTGGGGTAACCAGAGTCACCTGTAAATATCGAGGGATACCTGTTAGCCACAGACTCACCCTTAGGGCCAAACCCACGCCCATATACCTACATCAACTGGGTGGGGACCATGGGCTCACTTATTAGCCACACCCGGTTCCTCTGGAGTTGAGACATCACACATGGAACGCTGCTATTCCTCAAGATAAAGGCATCATGCACAGAGCCAGGATACTTGGCATTCTCATGGGAGATGTACTGGTCTGCCAAACACATTAAGAGAGTGAAACCTTTTTCTATTCCTGAACACTTGTTCATTTCTCCGGGGAGGGACAAATGCAATATATGTACCATCAATGGCACCAATGATGTTGGGGATATGTCCCAGGGCATAAAAGTCAGCCTTCGCTGAGGCCAAGTCCTCCACCTGGGGGAATATGATGTAGCTGCACATTTGTTTCAGCAGGGCAGACAACACTCTGGTCAGCACGTGGGAGAACATTGGCTGAGACATCCCTGATGCCATGGCCACTGTCGCTTGGAAAGAACCACTTGCCAGGAAATGGAGCACTGGCAGGACCTGCACTAGAGGGTGGCGGATAGCTGAAATCAGGTCTGCCTCCAATTGGGCACACAGTTCTTGGATTGTGGCCCTATCAAGTCTGTAGGTCAGAATAACGTGCCTGTCCTCCATTGTCGCCAGGTCCACCAGGGGTCTGTACACAGGGGGATGTCTCCATCTCCTATTCATCCTCCGCAGTTGAACTCTAGGGTGAAAAACAGTGAGCAGAGGGTCATATTCACACATCTATTGCACTATTGATGATTTGTTTACTTTACAGAAACAAGATGTGAATCCGACAATCAGTTGCTGTGCCAATGTCTGTTGTGACGCAGTTAGGTGCCATGCCCTGTGCCCCCCTGAAATGGTGGCTGCCTGTCCTGTGAGTAGGGACAAGTGGAAATGAGGTAATTGCGCTGGCGTTGTGCGCCACTGCGGTTGGCGGTCGATGACCGCCGTGCAAATTCGCATTGGTTATCATTGGGCCCTATGGGTTCCAGAAGCCAATGTCGATGTACGCCGGCAGTGATGGTATGCACCACCGTAGACGTGACCGCCATTTTTTATCTGTTCACTCACTTGCTACCTGAACTTCAACAGGAGAGGACCTACACTGCAAGTGCTGCTGTGACCTGTGTCTGGCAGCGACAATGGCTCGAGTGTCTGGGGAAAGGGCCCCCGCCTTTGCTTCGGAGGAGTTGGAGAGACTGGTAGATGGGGGTCCTACCCAGTACACTTTACTCTATGGTCCTCTAGACAAATAGGTGAGTACACTGTGAGCATGATGCGTGGGCCACGAATGTATGGATTGCTGTGTGTGTAAGCCTCGTGTGAGGGGGGGGCCGAGGGGTCCTGGGCAGAGTGCTGCAGTCCAGTCGGTATGACCAATCCCTTTTTCTATGCATATATTTCTCCAGGTCAGCGCCCATCAGAAAAAGGGTATTTGGCGTGCCATTGTCGAGGTGTGGACCCTGGGGGTCTTTGACAGGCGGAGCACCCACTGCTGCAAATGGTGGGAGGACCTGCGCCACTGGGCAAGGAAGATGGCAGAGGTCCAGCTGGGGCTGACCTCCCAACGAGGAAGGGGTGCTCGTCGTATCCTGACCCCCCTGATGTTCCACATCCTGGCGGTGGCCAAGCCGAAGTTGGATGGGCTCTTGAAGGCATCACAGCAGCCACAAGGGGGTGAGTACAGATTCTGAATCATGTCTTTGCGCTCGTTACGGTTTTACATGCGGAATGTGGGCTGTGGGTGCCCCTAGGCCAGGGTGAACATAGCAGGGTAGGTCCCTTGTTGGGCAGGCTCTGAAGCACTCCAACCCCAATGGTGTTAGTGGGCATCTACTACTGGGCAAGTTCCTGTGGGTTTCAGGTGTGCAGCTAATGGCATTAGGCAATGTACCCCATGGGTTGATGACTAGCTTTGTAACTGGTAGTGCATGGCCTAGTGCATAGGGCTGATCCCTGTGTGTTGTGTACGCCAACGGTAGTGTTGTTGCTGGCACTGACCAAGTGTATCCTCTGTCTCTCTCTCCCCCTTCTTGTTTTGTCACCCTGTCCTTGTCTACATTAGCATCATCTGGCGGAGGAGCATAGGCACCGGCGATATAGGGAGCTGCATCCCTCATGGGCCTAGAGGCTGAATCCACCGACGGTGAGGGCACCAGTGAGATGGAAGCGAGGGGAGCACCACGACGGAGACAGGAGGGGACACTACAGACAGTGACTCATCGTCCGATGGAAGCTCCCTGGCAGTGGCAGACACCTCTGTGCCCACCCCAACAACAGGTACAGCCGCCACCCCAGTACCAGCACCGCCCTCCCAGGAGCCCCTCAGCATGTTTCCCATGTCCTCTCACCCAGGAGGGTGGGCATCTCCTTCGCCCCAGGCACCTCAGCCCTGCCCCAGCTAGCCCTGCTGCCCTCAGTGAGGAGGCTATTGACCTCCTGAGATCCCTCTCTGTTGGGCAGTCAACCATACTGAATGCCATCCAGGGTGTTGCAGGGCATTTGCAACAAACAAATGCATACCTGGAGGGCATTCACTCTGGAGTGGTGGCCCAACAGGGAGCATTCCAGGCTCTGGCCTCCGCACTGATGGCAGCCATTGTCCCTGTCTCCAGCCTCCCCTCTCCAACTTCCTCTACCCAGTCCCAATCTCTTCAACCCCAGCCTATCCCAAGCACACTTTCAGACCAGCAATCACCCAAATCAACACACAGAAGTGGCTCAAGCAAACACAAGCACCACACTTTATCTCACAGGCACTCACGCAAGCACCACCCCCATGCAGACCCACCAACATCCACTGCCTCCACTGAGTCCCCCTCCTCCTTCTCATCCACCCCCTCACAGTAGCGTCTCCATTCACACCGGCATGCACTACATCCTCATCCACTACCTCCATCACCAGTATGCCTATCACTACACGCCCCTCACTGGCAGTCACCACTCCCACATCCATGCACACGTCCCGTGGGTCCTCTCCCACTGTGTCTGTGACCCCTCCTCCCAAAGTACACAAACGCAAGCACACACCCACCCAACAGCCATCCACCTCACTACAGCATCCAGCTCATGCACCTGCACCCAAACACAGCAGACTAACACCTCTTACACCCACTCCCTCCTCCTGCACTCCCAAACCTTCACCCTCTTCCCACCCCAATGTCCCTAAGGAGCTTTTCCTTGCCAACATGGACCTCTTCCCTACCCCTCCCCATCCTTCACATCGGGCCAGGGTGGACAGAGCACAGCGCAGCACCTCAGCCACCCTGTCCATGGCTGCTGTGGTTTCTGCAGGAGGCACCCGTCAGCCCAGCCAGTGTGCCACCAACACCTGCCAAGGCCAAGAAGGGTCCGCCACCTGGCAAGGACAAGAAGGGGACAGCATCCAGCAAGGGGAGGGAGGCACAACCAACCAGCAAGGCCAAGTCAAAGCTCCAGCTGGCAGAAGCAAGGGGGCACCACCATCTGCCAAGGGCAGGAAGGGGTACAGAACACCAGCCATGGCACTTCAGCCGTCCAAGGCTGCAGGTGAAGGCCTGGAGGCTACCATCACAACCGCCAATGTCGCCACATGCACCGTGGCAAACATCGCCGTCACCTGCACCGTGGCCAGCACCGCCACCTTCACTGCCACCTGCACCGCAGCCAGCATTGCCTCCTGCCCCGCCGCAAGCAGCACTACTGCCAGCAACAGCAGCCCCACTGGCGGAGTTTTGCATCAAAAATATTATCGCCGGCTAACGCCATTTTGGTGCGCCGTGCGGGCGGCAAATTTATACTTTGACGCACAGTGGCGAAAACCACAGGTGGGAGTCATTATTTTTGACGCACACCGCAGTGTCAAGTCGTAAAGCAAAACAACGATAACGCAGCGGAAATGACTGTGGGTCGATTTACGACCCGCAAACTGGATATGCACCGTTTTTTGGTGTAATAGCGTCCAAAAAAAACGCGAACACTGCCATTTCACCAGAGTAGAGCCAAAATGGATCCCAGATGCCACAACAGACCCCAGGAAGATGACATCAGACCAGGAACAAGGCAGGAGGACCCACACAAGAACCAGGACACTTATAAGAAGAAAAGAAAGTGTCGCTTCAGTGCAGAGGAGCAGGAAATTCTGGTTAAAGAGGTGACGGAACACCAGCACCAACTGTTTGTCACCTCAAAGTTGCCAATCAGTAGGAGAGAGGCTATATGGCAACAAATTGTCGACAAGATTAACAGTGTGGCTGAAGTACGCAGAACAGTCATTGAGTGCAAGAAACACTGGCATGACTGCAAGCGCAGGACCAAGGAAAAGATGGCCAGGAACAGGAAGGCAGTACTGCAGACTGGAGGTGGGAGTCCAGCACACCAGGAGGCCCTGGACCACATGGAGGAGATGGTCGCAGCCGTCCTCCCTGAGGAGGGATTCAAGGACAGGACAGCGCAGACTACCAGGAGACAACGCACATGCAGGGTAAGTCGCATGGGGAATTATAATGCAATAATGTCAACTGTGAGCAGGAGGGGGATACCGACCACAAAATGCATGGAAGTCATCTTATACATGGAGTAGCATGGGGGCATGGCCCGTTCTGAGGAGACCTGTGGCATACAATTACACAACACCAACAACAGTCCCATGGGGGCATGCTGTCATGCCAATGATGGAGCAAAGGGAAAGCCACGCCTGGAGGGAAGGCTACAACGTCAAACTGACATCCTGGCACACGTCAGCCACCATACCCCCTACATTAACTAGGGCCCTCTTAACAACCTCTAGCCATACCGACAACTGGAATGTAACAGTGACAACAGTTGCCACTACCACCTCCGCTCTGTGTGCAGCTCAAGTAGCCAATGGCAGTAACCTCCCCATGGATCATACACACGTAAATTAGGGGGTGAGGATGACAACTTCAACAATCCCCAGAAACAAGACAAAGGCACCAGTACTGTCAAATGGCAATGCCCATAGTTGTCGCAAACATCAGCCAATGTAAACAACAATAGGAGCTACACAGCACTAAGGATACACCCATGCTGCATATGTCATGGTCCATCCTGTGCCTGGGTAACAATGCAACATCCCAAATATCATACTGCTCAGACAACAGCATTGAGGGGGGGGCACATGTAACTGGTCACTGAAATACACCTGCACAGTCAGAGGAGGAAATAGGACACTGATACAATTATCAGGACAATCCAATGTAACACACATTCCCCAACATCAGCAGTACACATTACCAATGCCAACATCCATATTGTATCATAACATTGCTATGCATAGGATATGCCACATGTCAAATATATTTAAGTGGATGTGAAAGATCAGAGATTGGGGCAGGTCCAGATTGTTAAGTGTGCTGCCAGGGCCATCAGAACACCCACAGCCAGTGAAAGGTCTCACCATGAGAATGGATGTAGACGGAGGCTTGAGTAGGACAAGAAGGTGGCAATTCTCTATTTGGCCTAAACCAACACCTAGAGGCGATGATGCTGACAAGTCTAATAACTCAATAACATACATGTGACATGCAGGTGGGCCATAGGCCTGGGAGAATGCCCATCTGAAGGACTGGAGCAATTAACACGAAACAAGATCACAAAGGGGGTAATTCTTAGTCTGGCGGGCGGCGGAGGCCGCCCGCCAGACTTCCCCCCTCCGAAATACCGCTCCGCGGTCGAAAGACCGCGGAGGGTATTGTAAGTTTTTCCCTGGGCTGGCGGGCGGGCGGTTGCCAAAAGACCGCCCGCCAGCCCAGGGAAAAACTCCCTTCCCACGAGGATGCCGGCTCGTAATCGAGCCGGCGGAGTGGGAAGGTGCGACGGGTGCTGTTGCACCCGTCGCGTATTTCACTGTCTGCCAAGCAGACAGTGAAATACTTGTAGGGGCCCTCTTACGGGGGCCCCTGCAGTGCCCATGCCAGTGGCATGGGCACTGCAGGGGCCCCCAGGGGCCCCGCGACCCCCCCCTACCGCCATCCGGTTCCCGGCGGGCGGACCGCCGGGAACTGGATGGCGGTAGGGGGGGTCGGAATCCCCTCGGCGGCGCAGCTAGCTGCGCCGCCTTGGAGGATTCGAAAGGGCGGCGGTACACTGGCGGGAGACCGCCAGTGTTGCCGGTCCGACCGCGGCTTTACCACCGCGGTCGGAATGCCCTTGGGAGCACCGCCGGCCTGTCGGCGGTGCTCCCGCGGTCCTCCAACCCGGCGGTCATTGACCGCCAGGGTTGGAATGACCACCAAAGTGAATTCATCAAAAGGCAGGCATGTCACATCAAAAATGCCTCAACACAGACACACTAATTGTACCCTGTTTCATTGCAGAGGAAGATGGATCTCCTGCGGATATGGCTGTCCCAGATTACCCTGATGACATGGATGACGACCTGATAAACATTCCCCAGGAGACTATCCAAAAGGTCCTTGAAACCCTCCAGACCCCACCTTCAGTCACAAGGAGGAGCACAGAACAAGCAGCCATCGCAGAGGATCCACCCACCACCCCAATTGTAAGACCTGCCAGCTCCAATACAGCTGAGGACTCAGACGACACTGGCACCAGCTTTGAGAGAACTGTAGTTGGAGTACAGAGGGAGCTGGCCAAGGAGGTGCGGGTGGGGGTGCAAAATATTGCAGCCAGCCTAGAGGGGGTGCGTTCGTGCATGATGTCATCTGCAGATCAGGCAGCAAGCCCTAACATCTATCTTGCAGGAACTGCAGAAAACCCAGAAGGAAATCAGCACAGCTGTAATACAGTTGGCCCAACACCTACAACAGCAATCCTGTCAACGCATGCACGAATGCAACATTGAACCCCTCAGGGCCGACCTGGCTGCCTACCATCGTGATGTGGCTGCTATTCTCAAGAATCAGCAGATACTCCTTGCTGCAGTACTGCCCTTAAGACCTTCACAGGGAGCAGCAACCAGGATGTCTGACTCCACGTCTTCTAACACTGAGGTGTGTGTTGCCCCTTCACAACCAACAACAACAACAGAGGAGGCAACACACACATCAGAAGAGGAAGACATGGAACAGATCACATTCACAAGGAAAATGACCCGAAAGCACTAGCCCCTGCCACATGGCCAACTATTACCAAGGTCCTGCGCTTTGTAACTTGCCAGTCTTGCAACAACTGTACTCAAGCACTGTTCTGCAAACCACTGTATATCTTGTCACCCAGCCCAGTGATTGTCTCTCTCCTACTCATTGGAAAATTCTGTCCCTCTGCACTGTCTGAAACATCAACCCCAGCATGTCAAAAGCATTTTGGTAAACCCTTGTGTTGGATCACAATGTAAGATGTCACTATAATGGACTCACAATCATGGACAATGTACAGATAGCACTACAGCACTTTTCAATAAATAGCACTTACACAACAAATTTGTCTCTGGGTAATGTGACATATCAACTGTGCAGTAGATAACTGAAATGTGCCTACTGTCAAATTACGTGGCTTGTCAATATAACTGTCCTGATATTATGTAGTCAGAGAAATCTGCACAGTGCCCATGATTGAATCATACTCTGCCCATCCTGAGGGACATATCTGATGAAGTGAGAAACCATACACCATCATGCTGTGTTGGACAGAATAATGCTTCCTCAAGGGATATCTAAGTCATCAAATAGTGGCCGCAAAATGTTGCCAACATGCAATAATAACACATATAACAGTGCACACTAATCTAAGCAAACACTACAAAAACTGCATAAATGAAGGTGTCTGAGTTTACATACAAATAGGTAATCATGCTGAACTGTGTCACAAATGACATATGAGAGTCATGAAGACAAGAATACAAGAGTGCCAATGACAACTCATCTTATAAGGGTGTCCTTGATCATCACACTGCAGTCAGACCTAAAACTGTTTCCCCAATACCAAGTCTGGAAGCACCGTTTGTGACTTTGAAAACACACTTATCAACAGAAACACATTGTCATCCATATTAACTGTGATTGGTGGTTGCAACGAAGGGTGGACACTTTGCAAGGTAGCTCTGGGCTAGCTGCCAATCGTACAGCTCAGTTGGGATTTGTTTGTAGCATAGGACACAAATGTAATAGTACAAATTTTAAGTACACTGAATCCAAACCCAGGATCAAGTACCATTCAACACATACTATTAAGGGTTAACCAAATATTTATTAAATGCTAATCACAGAAGAGGAAACTGAGGGAAAAATCTTACCTACCCTAATCTACTCTGACTACTCATTACCCAGAACTGTCCCTAACTAACCTGAGCTACACTTACTTATCACATGTAACAAAACGTTCTAAACATCTACCCCCCAACCCCCTTATGAAACGGGACACATGGAGGACAACACATACTAACCTAAACACATACTATACTATCCTAAACAAATATATATTTTTTTGTATTTTTTTATTTTTATTTTTTTAACCACACAAGAACCCCAACATAGCCCCCCACCCACCCACACACTTAATAAGTAAAAATAGAAAGAATCAGGACCCCCACCCACTAACACTAACTAAACTAACAGCCTATACTCACCTAACACTAAGCCCCCTAAGCCCACTAACTATAAGAACAAGGAAAGAGGAGGGAGGGGAGGGAATCATGTCCATTTCAAGTACAGTCTAGAGGTTGGCCCTGCGGAGGGTCCTCTTGATAGACTTAACATGCTGGTTAATGTGTCGCACATCCCGGCTCAGGTGGCTCAACTTGCGCAGCACATGGTCCATTTTCCGTTCCATGTTGTGGAAGGCAGCAGGGTCAACAGATGGAGCGGTGGCAGTCTGGGTACCGGTGGAGGAGGTCTGTGTGTGTGTGGTGCCAGGCCCAGTATTCTGTCCTGCACCTGTAGCAATGCTGGGGCCTGGAAGTCCAGCAGATGTAGGCATAACAGTCCCGGCTGTGGGTGGGGCCACCTGGCTTGAATTAGTGGTTGTGCTGATGGTGGCTGTGGTGGGCAAAGTAGGGCCACCCTGTGGGAAGGCTCTCCATGCCCCGTAGGCCCGTTCATGGCGATATCGCCGGGCCATCCTCCTGAACCCGACTCCACCAGCAGGATGTGCTGGTATCTCATGGCCCGGCGCTGGAATTCACGGACCTGGTCTGGAGTCATGTTTGCAGCTGTGAAGACAAATGCAAATATTCTACATTAGTAACTGCATTGTGTGAAATGGCATAAGAAGTTAATCAGACAATACATCTACTGTACTTGTAACAGCTCATATCACAATACAGATCATTGAATGTCCCTGAGGAAGTACATGGCAGGCCAGCCTACAAAGGTCACATCACACATAGCACATCCATAACCTACAAGATGGGTAACAACTGGCTTTGACTTGCAATCTGAGTTCTGCCAGTTATCAGCTAAGAATCATGCTGCATATCATCTGCCAAGACCTGGGCTACAAATGTCAGTGTACAGAAAGCAAAACTAAAGTCACATGGTCTGCAAGTTGTAACTGGACTTGCCAGTATAGTACCAAGTGCCAAACCTGAGTGTGTATACTAGGTTCCAACCAAACAGTCACTTATTCACATGTATGTGTAACATTCTGGTAGCATCAGTACTAGGTACCCCATTCACAAACCCATGCCCGTGTTTGAGGGTGGGGGGGGTGGATAAACAGCTATCAATTTCCAACAACATGAACACCGAGGAGTGTATAGAAAACTCCACACATGTTTGGCTCTACACACACACCACAGGTAAGGTCTATCAACAATTAGGAGTCAGCAAACCCTAGACCAATCATAGGGCCACACATGTCAGGAAATGCAGAACTTGGTACACAACATATACTTCTAGTAAGGCCTGACTTACATCAGACACAGAGTTGCAAGAACACCCATGATCATGAATTGCATGCACACCTAGGCCATTGCACTCAAGTTTCACATACTTGTAGCACTACATGTGGAAGTACATGCTGCTAGTAGGTTCTACCTACAGTTTCATAATTACGTTGGTAAATAGGGAAGCAGAAGTCTATTGGAAAGCAATTTGCTGTACCAATCTTGGAGAATGTGGGTCTGACAGGCTGACTAAATCGGAGCTGACTTCCAGTGCGAGTCTTGTTGATACAAGTGTCATCCACATGACTAACCCCAGTACTCACAGTGGGGCCTACAGGAATGGCCTACAATCCCTACATAATACCATTGGATATGCATTGGCCAACTCAAAACATGTGAGAAACTGAAATCCCACTCATGGAACAAGAGAAATGATTGCCCAACGCATCACACCTTGCTATGCATTCAACACACATGAGTCCATAAACAGCAAACACAACACATAACAGACATATCAACACTTACTGGAGTGGTCGGGGTCCTCAAATGTCGCCACCTCTCCCACAGTGTAGGGTGCCGGTCCACCTGTAAAGTATGGAAGGAAGAAATGTGCTCAAAATCTGTGCACAGCGCAACAATTTCATAAACATATACAATGTGTAGGCTGAATAAGGAAATGGCAGCCATTCAGACATGATGGTACTGCATCTGATATATCACAGCCAACTTGTACATAGCATGGGTCTCCTGTGACAGTTACACACATATCTGCACACATACATTGGCCCTAACTATCATGTGGTTGCAAACATGCCCCGTAATTGGTGACCAGAAAAAAATATGGAGTGTAATCGTCTCATCATGTGCATCCAAGAGAGACATCCAAAGCCTGGTTACTTGAGGACTGCATTACCAGTCAAACATGCCTTGTGGCCATGACACATTAATGACACATAGGTACAATGTACAGAGGGAGGGGCAGGGACTTTTGTAAGCCCTCCTGTTGTTACATTTGATTCAGTTTATGTGGCCCAGCTATGGTGATTTGCACCAACCATGGAGATGTGAAGCCATGTGCATACCTTTGGACTGCCATCCATATTTGGAATGTGGCACAACTAACTCCAACAAACATTCTAAGATGTTAGCTGAGGGCACCTTACACTTTTTCACGATGTTTTCAAATCCAGATCTGACATGTATCCAAAAAGATCAAGGAACACAATAATCCCAAACATTCATTGTACTTCTGTGAACGCTTTCCTTCCACACTCACCAGACTCACATGAGACATATGTCTGAGCCACTTTGCTATTATCAATTGACGTGAAAGCAGCACTCATTTTCTGCATCATGTAGTGATTCTAAAGTCAGTCTAGCTATTGCGTCAACAAAGTTACCCAATATGTTGGTACATCTTTACTTCTCTGTCAATAGTAACCTATATAGACATGATTGGCTCCTATTTTGTTTGGTTGTCTGACACAAAGGCTGCACCAATTTACTTCATGGAAAAGTATCCTGTGAGTTTGCTGAGCACGTGCTACCTGACAGCTAGTAATTGTGATCCTTACCATAGTGCATCAGTTATCCCTGTATGTTTCCCCAGCATTACACACAGTCATCAAGTTAGCTGGCAGACATAGTACAAATCCTCTTATGTCACTACAGAGCATTTAATCGTGCACATTTACATGATTAGTACTCACCAACAGTGCCACCAATCACGATTCCCAGGTGGTCCAAGAGATCCAGCTCCCTGGTGATGAGGTCAGCCCACCGGTGCTTCAGCTGGTGGTCACTCCTCTGGCTGGCATACACACGCTGCAGGTGATGCAGCACCTTTCCCCACCGGATTCTGCCCGCCTCTGTTGGATACCCCTGTATCACCCTGCCTCGATCATGAGTGGCAAGAAATGGCACACAAGCCATATGAACACCCCCAACTCCTCTTCACCCATCCTGCCAAGACGTGGCCTACCAGACATAGTGGAAAAGTGAAAGGGAATAGGGGTAAAAGAAATAGAAAGGGGAAAAGGGGGAAAGTAGGGGTACAAATACAGATGAAAAGTAAACTTAACCACTAAAAAAGACCAACTATCTCCAAACTAACACTGCCCAGAACAGACTCCCACAAACAACAAAAACACAAGATAAATGGATAAATGTACACAAAACACAGTAGTACAGTATACACCAACAATATTTATTTCACAAATGGACAATACAGATAGCACACAGGATAAAAAAGCACAAAATCTCAGGACACCAATCTTTACACAGCCACACAGTCTAGAAGGATCATAGACTGCAAAATGAAAGTGAAAGTACACCCACTGTACGCACAGGAGGGAAAATTAGCCCGCATCCACATAATAGTACATGGCCTGTACAAATATCTGGATGCGGGCTAATTTTCATTCCTGTGCGTCAAAAAAAATGACGCAAATACAGTTTTGGTAGACCAAAAATGACGCATAACGCTAGGAACGTCAACATTTCAGTGTATTAACTGGTTTTGGTCAATTTTTCTGTTTTTTTGTTATGTTACATTTGGGACACATCAGAGATAGGCTGATTGAACACACTATGGTGTTGATGGTGTATGTTCACATGTGTGACATCATACTGCAGCGGACCATGATCCGTTACTCCCTTCACAGTATTTTTACGGTTGGCTGACGCAATAGTTGGTCTACATATATGTGTTGCACAAATTGTGCATGTTTGGCATAAGGAGAGGATAGCAATGTGACGCACATATGTACAATAACTAATGCCTTTGGCTCAAAGTGTGTGCTTTGGCAACTAATGTATTTGTTGACCAAGTGTGTGTGTATCACATGAAGCATTATTGCACATATGCTTGTATGAATGTGATGTCCATATGTCCAATCCTTAGATGCAAGTCATTGTGGAAATGAGAGAGGGCATGTGTTAGTCATACATGTAGCAACATCCGTAATGTGGGCTTCCAAGATTTAGGGTAACTTACACACCAATTGTGACATAACATGCACCAGATAGATGGCAGACGCTTGTTCATGTCAATGGTCCACATTTTCAACATCCTATGTCCTAGAGTATTGGTAACAGCTTCCTGGGCACTAGTTGGTGAATCCCACAGTGAGTCATACACATGCATTGAGGAAGTGGGTACCATGTTGACAGACAGACAAGGGTGAATCTCAAATGTATGATGACACCACAGCTGAGGCCATAGAAGTGAGCCCCAACTATCAAGTGGCTGTGGTGGACCAGCATACAAGACAGCACGTGTCCACATATTTCCAGTGATCAATTGCACATAGGTGTCTTGTTCATGTGTGTGGTCCAATGATGATCCTGTATATTGTTTGGGGTGTAATTTGTCACAGTTCGGTCCAGGATTCATCATGAGTCAGTGGCAGCTATTCCTGTATCTACTGAGTATCCTTGGTTGATCAATGTGAGTAAAGTGGATAAGGACATGTGAACCTACATGGGGATGGTCCCACCCTGTCACTAAAGACATGTAATGAGACAGTCAACAGGGCAACCTTGGTGTGCTGAGAGAGATAATGTCTCAGGTGTCATGTTCCGGCAGGTGTCATTACAACATTTGTACACAGGTTAGCCTCTGCAGTTCCCACTGCATCTGGGAACATCATAGCCTCTGTGCTGATTATTATCGCAGCTGTTCACCATACACGGCCCATCAATATGTTGTGAGCACTGTGATTCTGTGTGTGAACTGTCATGGTCCTGACATGTCTCTATTTTTCATGGACATTATCAGAGGTTGCTGGTTCTGCTGAAAGCCCCGTACCCAATCCCTGCCTACGGCCCTGGGACACTGTCACACTTTGTCATTCATGCATAAATGAGACCCAGACAAGGGATGAGCCATGCATTTTGCTTTTCCCAGAGGATTTTACTCAAATGGTACAGTTAAAAGGCAGATGATGCTACACAATGGATTTGGGTATGCATTGAAGAAGCCCATACCCAATACCCCCTGATGAATGAGAGGTTTGCTAACGCAAGTGTGGCACATATGTAGACACAGGGATACTTTAGTGTGACGCACAGACAGATGGCAGTCAGGCTGACAGAATGCAGGGTGATTCAGGATCCAGCAATTTGACAAGTTACATAATCAGTGGTCTGACTCAGACTGTTTGGAGGACAAACTAGACAGTTGACATGTCAAACTGTGTATGTCCTGTGTTTTTGTAGGTGACAAATAAAACCAAGGGCTGTGTTACACAGCTTAATTAGTATCAATGCTTAACGGTGTAATTGACAAAATGGCAACTCCTATGCTGTTCCAAGCATCAGCAGGGGCAGTGCATGTTGAAAGGGGTGGTGTGCATGGAGGTGATCAAAGGTGTGGGCTGCATCTGTTTCTCACCAGTCCTGTAGGTGAGATTTGCATTCTAAGGGCCAACAGACATTTTCACACGGGAACCAATCTACAGGTGCTTACAGGGCTTTGAAACTAGAAGACGGTGTATAACTTGACCTGACGTCACGTCCATGCAGTCAGATGTTCTATGACAATGGCATACCATAGGAAAGGGTGTAGCACATTGGATTGCTAATGTTGGTCTGTGTGTATAGAGGAGGGAATATCAGGGTACCCATCTTAGTATTCCAGGGACCTCTTCCGACAGGTGGATTGTGACCAGGTGCATGGGTGTGTCAGGAGTTAGGAAATGGGCTGACATGTACATGGAATGTCATGTGTGCAATGCTGCTCATATGTGTGGCACTTGCGCTGTCTATGTTCTGCTTCTATGGAACTCTGGTCACAGATAGTCCTTGCAAATATTGGATGCCGTTGGACTTATTGCTGTCAAGGGTCTGGTCAGACATTCCTGTTACTGATGCAAAAGCACATTGACTGCCTCATGTATGAGGCTTGTTTTCCCCTTATTGAGTGATGATGTCTTAGTTGTGTGCCACATGCTGCGTTGGACCTTGATTTCAACATGTATGTGTGAAATAGGTGTGGTCCTCTGCTATTGGCCTTCAAAGGAGAAATTTACATGATAGATGTCATTTACAGTGTGTGTGTATGTGACCATTGTATGTTAGGCATCACATTAGCTCTGGGATTTTCAGTGTCCTAATCAGTATCTCAGCAATGCTCCATGAGGCAACACTCTTATTCTGATAAGTAGAGATGAAGGTGTGCAAAAATGAATAGCCAGCCCATGATATGGTGATTATTATAGGTGTTTATTTAAATTAGTTAACTAAAGTGGTTAAGGTGATTATATTTAAAAGAAATTGTTGACGATATGTTGCCGCCTGTGTATACCAGCGGCCGTGTTCTGTAGTTTCCCCTCATGATGTTGCAGGCCAGCATCCTCCTCTTCCTCCTCTTCAGGCATATGTGGCTCTGGTTCCAGGAGGGGAATGTTCCTTTTGATGCAAATGTTTTGCCATATTGCACGTTAGGATGATCTTACAGACCATCTTGGGGGAATATAGGAGGCTACCACCAGTGATGTCGAGGCACCGGAACCTTGACTTGAGGATGCCGAAGGTCTTCTCAACTATGCTGCGTGTCCTCCTATGTGCGTCGTTGTAGGCACGCTCTGCAGCAGTACTCGGATTGCCAATAGGTGACGTAATCCATGGCTGGATGCAATACCCCTGATCAGCTGCAAGAGAAAATGAATGGGATCATGTTGATGTAGCTGGCCCTATTGAAATCACCTTTCATGGGAGTAGTTGTCTTGTGTTGTCTGTGACTCTTTTGTGTTATAATGTAGCATCCTAGGCTTGTAGGATGTACCATCTGCATTGTGTTGTTACCTTGGCTGAACAAGTGTTTGTCTGCTAACCAGTTGTCAGCAGTATGTTTTGGGATTTGCAGTACAGTGTGCCCTCCCTAGCATTGTGACTTGTGATACAGGTGTCCCTGTGTCTTCACTGGGGGTGAGATGATAGTTCCATACACAGGTTAAAATTGACAGTGGTGGTAACACGTTCATATCAATGTACCCTGGACATCCCATACCTTTAGACATATGCAATGGATTAATGTAAACGTCATTGGGACACTTACATTTTGCAAGGTGACATTTAGGCAACCCACTCCACACATTGTGATCTTTGACATCTTAACATTAGGCTGTACAGTAATTTCAGATGTGTGACAGGTTCACTGCAGACCTAAGAAACATGACTAGCGATGTCACGACCTCAGTGTGTTCCTGTTCACATGTTGCTGTTGTGGTGTATGTGTTGTGTGTCATAGAGGGTTGCTGTGCAGTGTGTATATAAGTAGGTTTTTGTACTTACCAACAAGTAGTCCATTGCCATACCATCCATCCTGGAAGTGTTCATTGATGGTGCTGTGAAGGAAGATGAAGGAGTCATGCACACTCCCAGGATATTTAGCCACGATGTTGGTGATCAATCCCTGGTGATCGACTATGGCCTGCACGTTGATGGAATGTGTGTGCTTCCTGTTGCGGTAGAGGTGTTCAGTTGCAGCAGGTGGCACAAGGCATACATGTGTGCTGTTGATTGCACCAAGGACATGTGGGAAGCCACTGATGAGGTAGAACCCCTGTTTTGTTTCCTGCTGCTTCTGCAGTGTGTTAGGGAAGCAGATGTGGCGGGGTGTAAGTCCAATGATGGCATCCAGTACTTTGGGCAAAAAGGCGGAGAATGATGGTTGTGATATTCCGGCAACCAGGGCACCAGTTGTTTGAAAAGAGCCACTTGCCAGCATATGAAGTACGGCAAGCAGCTTGGTTTCTGTTAGGCTGGTGCTGGGTGTCAGCAAAGTGGGGGCCAACTGCGGTTCAATGTTGCGCAGCAGCTGCTGAATGGCCTGCCAGTTCAACCTGTACCTCTGGATGATGTTCCCTGAGGCCCTGAAGGGTTGTTCTGGGGCGGAATATCCTCTCCTGCCTTCTGCGCTGCCTTTGGGGTCCCTGCTGGTGTTGTTGTAGCTGCTGTTGTTGCTGCTGGGCTCTGCGTCTGCGTGCACGCTGAATTAGAATCACCTCCATGTCTCCCTGTTGCTGCTCTGCTGTTGCTTCTGATTAAATACAGGTCTGTTTGCTCCATTTTAATGCCTGCCCTGACCCAGGCATTAATTTTTGACGCAAATCGGTCTGTGCGTCATTTTTGCCCAAAAGCATAAATACGACGCGCGGCTGTTTAAGTAATTTTTTGGACGGGAACGCCTACCTTGCATATGATTAACGCAAGGCGGGTTGCCGCATCCAAAAAATTACGCACACTGCGGAATTTTGTCATTCGGGGGCTCGGGCGTCAAGGTTTAAATACGGGGCAACGTTTGCGCTGAATGTGCATAAAAAATGTTGACGCACATTCGGCGCAGACGGAGTGTAAATATGCCCCTGCATTCTTAATGTCATGCCCAGAGAAATATGTGAATGTATCTGAATAATGTTTTGAGCTCCCCACAGGTGGAGATGAAGGTGTTCCCACTGTGTGTAATTGAATACTGATCTGTGTCTAGTTGCACGGTGCAGGTAGTAATGTTTCCAGTTATTATAACTGAACATTTTCCCATAATTCTTTGTGTTAGTGTACCCATCATCACTTTCAAATACAGTGTAATGCTTCATTTCAGCTAACATGGAGTCAACTGTTTGAACATCCCACTCATCGGAAAAACCACCAGTCATTGAAATCATAAAGACATATGGAATTTGAATGACCTCAGTAGGCCCATATATATCAAATGGAACTTTATCCTACACTGTCCCATCAGGAATCGGTACTGCTGAAATGTTCACAAGGAACAAGTCTCTTCGGACCTTATGTAAGGAAAGATATGGAGTTAGGACTTCATCCACAGGCTCAACAGAGGAGTGTTCAGGAAGATAATGACCATCTAAAAGCAAGAAGAAAACAGTCACAAAACCAATCCACATAAGAAATGCAAGCAATGTCAGATATAACCCCAGATAGTTCCATGGATAAATTAAATAGTTATTTTTAGGCCATACGTACAGTTTATGTGTCTTTGGAACAGTTTCAATAGCAGGTGCGGATGAAGTTGAAGAAAAGTCATCAATGTCGATGAAGCAACCAGAAGCAATCTCTGCAAACCCAGGAGCCAGGTGAAACCCTGAAACCGGTCCTAGGATGCTTGTTTCTGTTCCAGGGAGGACCTGGCTTGGCAGTTTGGGCTGGACTGTTCCCATGAGAGACAGGGTCAAGACTGATTTGCATATGGCTGGGT
The DNA here is from genome assembly GCF_031143425.1 of Pleurodeles waltl. Taxonomy (NCBI): domain Eukaryota; kingdom Metazoa; phylum Chordata; class Amphibia; order Caudata; family Salamandridae; genus Pleurodeles; species Pleurodeles waltl. The sequence goes on from NC_090436.1 coordinate 848,861,723, forward strand.
TCAAAGTGGGATGGCGTAGTGAGCAACAAAAATGATGGATTAAACCCAGATCTTTGTGACTGGGTGTAAATGTTTGCATTGTTCAGCATTCCATCCATCATCTGTTCTTTTTGCATTTGTTGCCCCAAGTGGCAAGGGTATGCCTAGACGTGTGTCCCGTGCTCACTGTGCCACTGGACTTTAGCTAGCTTAGCTGATGAAGGGTGATACCATGAAACTGGTCCTAGGATGTTTGTTTATGGTCCAGGGCAGTTCGGGCGGGACTGTTCCTGTTAGGGTAAGGGTCAAGACTGATTTGTATTTGGCTGGGTCCCAACTGGGGTGGCGTGGTGTGCAAAAAAATGATGGATTAAACCCAGATCTTTGTCACTGGGGGTGAATGTTTGCATTGTTCAGATTCCGTCCATCAGCTGTTCTTTTTGCATAAGTTAACCCAATGGCACCAGCAATTATTCTGATGACTAGATTTGTTTTGTTGTCACAGATATGTAATTGTTTTGCTTCTAGCATGTCCTGTTGCAATCCTCTAAGGATATGTGTGTGTTCTAACGTCCATAGTCTGCTGGAAAAATCAGGGTGAATTTTGTATTGTGTGTGTGTGTGTATGACTGTTTAAGTGTCTGTAATCTAAGACTATGCTGTATGAATGGTCTGGTTTTGCAACAGGGAATAACGGGTTATTCATTGCAGAGACACAGGGCTCAATCACTCCCTGGTACTCAATCTGATTGAGGATCTCTCTCACTGGAGCTTTAGCTTCGTGTTTAACAGGATATTGTGGCTGAGGCTAGGGTGTAGACCTAATAGGTGTTACATGGCAGGGGGAATCCTTGTCCCAACCAACATGATTGAGGTATAGCGCAGGTGCCTGTGCTAAATCCCATTTAACAGTGTAGGCTTCTTTTACCGCCTCTGGAACAAGATCAGAGAAAGAAGGCAAAATGGCATCTTCCTCACATGGGAGCTTATGGATGTGCTCAGGCGGCCAGACCCTTTTGGCCAGTAGGATATCGCACCTAATTTAATCCCAGAATATCACACTAATGGTGCGCTCTATGCCTCCCTCAATTTGGATATTTAAATCACAAACCCGGTCTGGTGGGAGAATGTGCCCATCTGCAGTCTCAACTGCAATAAAGTCACAAGTTGCTGTTGCATCCAGATGATCTTTCAGACTCGGGCGAGATATTGTGACCTCTTCTGCGCTGTCCAGCAGTGTCTCTGCCCACGTCTTGTTCTTCAGTAATATTCTCTAGTATAGTGGTATTTTTAGTTGACAGTGCTGCCACCTTTTTCTTTTTAAACTGTGGCTTTTGTTGTGGGGACTTATGTTCTTTTTTGTTTGAAGACTGTGGCAAGTCTTTCTTCTGTTTCTTGTAGTCAGGACGTCGCTCTGACCGGCCCACTCTCTCGCTACTTCTATCCGGTGCATCCTGAAAGGAACAAGAGGGACATGAATCTGTATATCTATCAGGAACTTTTATATTTTCTCTATTTCTGAGGTTACATCTCCTTTCTCAGGTCTCCTGGTGTGGAGAATCTGCTCTCTAACTTTGTCTGTCTTTTATTTGCTTTTGTTTATCCCAGCACTTTTTAGAACCCTCCTGTGCTTGTTTAGTAACTTTCTTAGGGGTGGTACTCTGTATTTCAGGCTTTTTTCGGTTTGGCTCCCAAACTATTCCATCCTATACTGGTATAGGTATCAGAAATTATTTTCCATAGCTGTTTCTCCTGGTTCAAATGTGGAATCTCTCGGAGTCACTGGCGTATAGCCAACGCTTCCGCTTCCCCTTTGATTTTACTAAGTATTATTGAGGAGACTACGTCAAAGTTATGCATCAGTTTCATCCCCAAATCTAGGGCTGGTGTAGCCCCGTGATCATTCTGAATTTGTTTTCACACTTCCGGTAAATTGGCAAGTGTCGGGGTACCATGTGTGGTAGTATAAATCACAGCATAGACTGTACCCCATGTGGCGCAGTCTTCCACAGAGGAAACCATCCCGCAAGGCAAGCACATTGTGAGAATTCCATGTTTTTCCTCTGGTCCCGTATGGGGAAACACAGCTTCCAGCTGATTTGTTTTCTGGGCTATCCAGAACAGGATTTTCTCTTGTTCCGTGGGCACTTTGCCCATAATTGAATGTACAGTGTGTGGATTGATCCCAGTAATAGCCAATTGGCATCCATCAGGTGCTGGTGGTGCTGTACATGCTGTGTTGTGTTCAGATTTCTCATCACGAACTGAACAAGTCGTCTATATAATGTTACTAGCTCATGGTATAGTTTGCACAGATCTGCTACCTGCATGTTTTGTACACCGGTGTGAGGTGTATACATGGCAAATATAGGCCAAGTTGATCCTTCGTTACCTAAGGGACCTAATATCACGGGTTGTATTACATGTGGTAGGGCGCCATGAAACCAGTTGTGATGTTCTTGATAAATAATCAGAATTTCAAGATACTGGTATGATTAGTATCGTTGTTATACATTTGCAATTCTGTATGTGTGGAATGCGAATGATCTAGGGACTTCCGCAGGACAGGTGACCCAAAAGTAGAATGTTTCTGTTTGGTAAGCTTCACTAGCTTCTCCTACAAATGTGAAATCCCCACCCTCTTCTGTTATGCCATACGCCACTAAGTGTAGTGTTTATGCTTGTCTAGCATTCTCAGGAATGTCTATAGCATTGGCCATATTGATGAAGTGAGTAAAGAGATGGAACACCAAGGCCCATATTTATACTTTTTCATGCGTGAAAAAGTATAGCGCCAGCTAGCGCCATTCCAAGACGCCGTCCGGGTGCCTTTTTTATGCAATGGCGCTAGCCGGCGCTAATGCCCTGTTAGCGTCCTTGTAAAGGATGCTAACAGGGTGGGGGAGGCGTAGGGGAAGCCGGAGCTTGTGCGCCAAATCATGGCGCTTCACGGTTTAGAGCCAAAACATGCCTCTAAACAGTGTAGCACCATTTTCTGGTGCACAACCCTCACAGATATGGCTCCTGTCTCAGTAAAGACAGGAGCCATGCCCACCACCCCAGTGGCCATGCCCAGGGGATGAATGTCCCCTGGGTATGGCCATTGGGGCCAGCGCCATGCAGGGGGCCCCAAGTTAGGGGCGAGCGTGAAAAAAAATAATACTTACCATGACTAACGTGGGATGGGTCCCCCATCCTGTGGTGTCCCTCTGGTGTGGGTGGGGGTGTCCCTGGGGCCAGGGAAGGGCACCTGTGGGCTCCTACCATGGTGTGTGACCATGGAAATATGACTACAGATCTCCTAATGTCTGCCCATACCCAGGCGTGAAATAATGACACTAAGCAAGCTTAGCACCATTATTTAAGGCACCCATCCGCCTGTACTGGATTTTAGCACAGGTGGATAAATATAGCGCTAAGGCCATATCATCCTTTTCTGGACGGGACCGCCTACCTTGCATCTCATTGACGCAAGGTAGATTTTCACGTACAGAAAATGATGTTAACTCCATAACTTTAGCGCTAGACGTGTCTAGCGCCAAAGTATAAATATGGAGTTAGGTTTGCACTGATGTAGCGTAAAAAAAAATGATGCTAATTCAGTGCAAACTGAGGGGCAGATTCATGGAAAGTGGTGCTGCACAGACTGCAGTGCCACTTTCCCTGCACCCCTTAGCACCCTCCTACCGCCACCATGTTTGCTCCGTATTTAAAATATGTCGCGCAATGGCGAAGGGTAGGGGGCAATAGCGTTATTTCACATGAGTTACTTAGTGTGTGGGCACCCTAGCACTAGCCAAGGTGCCCCCACATCGTTCAGGGCAAATTCCCCGGACTTTGTGAGTGCGGGGACACCATTACACGCCTGCACTGTACAAGGTCACTACCCATGTACAGTGTCACAATGGTAACTCCGAACATGGCCATGTAACATGTCTAAGATCATGGAATTGTCACCCCAATGCCATTCTGGCATTGGGGGTACAATTCCATGATCCCCCGGGTCTCTAGCACAGAACCCGGGTACTGCCAAACTGCCTTTCCAGGGTCTCCACTGCAGCTGCTGCTGCTGCCAACCCCTCAGACAGGTTTCTGCCCTCCTGGGGTCCAGGCAGCCCTGGCCCAGGAAGGCAGAACAAAGGACTTCCTCTGAGAAAGGGTGTAACACCCTCTCCCTTTGGAAATAGGTGTGAAGGCTGGGGAGGAGTAGCCTACCCCAGCCTCTGGAAATGCTTTGATGGGCACAGATGGTGCCCATCTCTGCATAAGCCAGTCTACACCAGTTCAGGGATCCCCCAGCCCTGCTCTGGTGCAAAACTGGACAAAGGAAAGGGGAGTGACCACTCCCCTGACCTGCACCTCCCAGGGGAGGTGCCCAGAGCTCCTCTAGTGTGTCCCAGACCTCTGCCATCTTGGAAACAGAGGTGTTTGTGGCACACTGGACTGCTCTGAGTGGCCAGTGCCAGCAGGTGATGTCAGAGGCTCCTTCTGATAGGCTCTTACCTCTCTTGGTAGCCAATCCTCCTTCCTAGGTAGCCAAACCTCCTTTTCTGGCTCTGCTTTGGGGATCTCACCAGATAACGAATGCAAGAGCTCACCAGAGTTCTGGTGCATCTCCCTCTTCACCTTCTGCCAAAGGATCGACCGCTCAGGACTCCTGCAAAACCGCAACAAAGTAGCAAGACGACTACTAGCAACCTTGTATCGCTTCATCCTGCCGGCTTTCTCGACTGTTTCCAGGTGGTGAATGCTCTGGGGGTAGCCTGCCTCCTCTCTGCACCAGGAGCTTTGAAGAAATCTCCCGTGGGTCAACAGAATCTTCCCCCTGCAACCGCAGGCAACGAAAGACTGCATCACCGGTCCTCTGGGTCCCCTCTCAGCACGACGAGCGTGGTCTCTGGAACTCAGCAACTCTGTCCAAGTGACTCCCACAGTCCAGTGACTCTTCAGTCCAAGTTTGGTGGAGGTAAGTCCTTGCCTCCCCACACTAGACTGCATTGCTGGATACCGGGTGATTTGCAGCTGCTCCAGCTCCTGTGCACTCTTCCAGGATTTCCTTCGTGCACAGCCAAGCCTGGGTCCCCGACACTCTAACCTGCAGTGCACACCCTTCTGAGTTGTCCTCCGGCGTCGTGGGACTCCCTTTTGTGACTTCGGGTGGACTCCAGTTCACTTTTCTTCTAAGTGCCTGTTCAGGTACTTCTGTGGGTGCTGCCTGCTTCTGTGAGAGCTTCCTGACTTGCTGGACGCCCCCTCTGTCTCCTCATCCAAGTGGCGACATCCTGGTCCCTCCTGGGCCACAGCAGCATCCAAAAACCCTAACTGCAACCCTTGCAGCTAGCAAGGCTTGTGTGCGGTCTTTCTGCGTGGGAACACCTCTGCAAGCTTCTTCACGACGTGGGACATCCATCCTCCAAAGGGGAAGTTCCTAGTCCTCTTCGTTCTTGCAGAACACTAAGCTTCTTCCAACAGGTGGCAGCTTCCTTGCACCCTCAGCTGGCAGTTCTTGGGCTCCTGTCCACTCTCGACACTGTCGCGACTCTTGGACTTGGTCCTCATGTCTTACAGGTACTCAGGTGTGGAAATCCACTGTTGTTGCATTGCTGGTGTTTGTTCTTCCTGCAGAATACCCCTATCACGACTTCTGTGCTCTCTGGGGGTAGTAGGTGCACTTTACGCCTACCTTTCAGGGTCTTGGGGTGGGCTATTTTTCTAACCCTCACTGTTTTCTCACAGTCCCAGCGACCCTCTACAAGCTCACATAGGTTTGGGGTCCATTCGTGGTTCGCATTCCACTTTTGGAGTATATGGTTTGTGTTGCCCCTATACCTATGTGCTCCTATTGCAATCTACTGTAACTTTACATTGCTTGCATTACTTCCTTTTGCTATTACCTGCATAATTTTGATTTGTGTACATATATCTTGTGTATATTTCTCATCCTCATACTGAGGGTACTCACTGAGATACTTTTGGCATATTGTCATAAAAATAAAGTACCTTTATTTTTAGTATATCTGTGTATTGTGTTTTCTTATGATATTGTGCATATGACACCAGTGGTATAGTAAGAGCTTTACATGTCTCCTAGTTCAGCCTAAGCTGCTTTGCCATAGCTACCTTCTATCAGCCTAAGCTGCTAGAAACACCTCTTCTACACTAATAAGGGATAACTGGACCTGGCACAAGGTGTAAGTACCTCTGGCACCCACTACAAGCCAGGCCAGCCTCCTACAGTACTCTGCAGGAGTACCACCACAATATTGACGCTACTCCTGCAGAGTACCAAGGCATTCATTTGAAAGAATGGAAACCCCTTTTAACCACTGCTCTTAAGCAGACGTTAAAAGTGCCGTAAAAAATGGCGCAAGGAAATCTCATAGATTTCCTTACGCCATTTTTTCAGCTCTCCTAGCGGGGGAACGCCCCCTTTGTATACATTATGCCTGGTGCAGGCATAATGTAACGCAAATGGTTACAGGGTGGCGCAAGGCATGCGTTGCTCCCCCTGTAAATATGGCACCGAGATTTAGGCCTCGTTGGGCCACATTAACGTCATAAATAATTATGTTATTGTAGCGCAAGCTGGCGCAAGGGGACTATAAATATCCCCCAAGTATAAATATTGGCCCAAGTGGGGAGAAAGTATTTTTAATACTTTAAGCTCAAACAAACTACAGCCTAATTAGGTGCTCCCTGTTCAGCTGAGGAGGATCTTCCCCAAGACCATGGACGTCTCCGTATAATGGTACTTACGGTTTCTGTTGTGTGTGAGATACTCAGGGCATCCGTAAATTGGTGCCTAAACACCATCGATGGTGGTGCCATGTCATAATTTGACTATTGCTCTAGGCAAGACTGCTGGTTTAGGGTTGACAGCACTTTTGTTTGTAAGTGACTAGGCCAATCCTACATCAAGTCGCAACTGATGGCCCAACCCTCACGGCTCACAAGCAGTATCTCACCAAAAACCCAAACAGTAAAAAGGGATTTCTGGCAGCCTTTATGCATGGACTAAAGAGTGCGACATCTCAGGGGACTCGTGGTTAAACAGAGATAACCCTTTTCTCACATGAGCAACATGTCTCAGTCATACCTAGGCAATGAAGGAGATTCAGTACCATTTCAATAGGTTTTATTAACAAGATTGCAATCTACTCTTAATTTCATGGGCTGCAATGATTAGGTTAATAAACAATGCAAGAAACAGAATGGTAAAAACAAGAGTCATGAATATAAGGACCCCCACCATCTTGCAATAACATGAAATGTATAATATATGTGAAATAGGCCCTAATGCCCTAACATGATGAACCTAATCTCTAATTACTTGATTATACATTTTGATTAAACACCAACAAGGGATTGCTGCCTGCAAATACATTTAAAATACCAAGTCATTGCAGTACCCCAAACATATGAACATGCTGATAGAAATATTACTATAGTTTGATTTAAGGACACCCTTTACAAACAGGTGTGAGGCACTGTGATGGCTACTAGCTTCTCTCCGAGATGTGAGTAAAAGAGATGACAAAATATACTGATAATGTGGTCCTATAGCTTAGAAAAATTGCTGACCTTTTTGTGTTATGGAATAGTTGTAGTGAATCCTAGTTTGTTTTAATGGGATAACCGGAGTTAGCTTAGCCTTTGGTTTGCAGACTCGTGCCCCTGTCACCTAGTGACTTTTAACCTACTTAGCTTGCTCTGCCTTAGTCCATTTAGTTATTTAATTCATCTAAGATGGCTGCCTTGTTTATAGTTAGGCCACTTGTTATGCTTTGCATTATCAGTGCCACCGCGCTAAGGCATCAAGATCAAGTGGCAAAGACAAACAAACAGTAGGTGTTCGCACTTAGGGACTTTCCCTCTCTATACTTTCGAGGGATTTGTTTATAATAATTGCTGCCCCAAGCATGTCTGTTATCTATTGTTTGGGAACACATCTACATCAGGGGTCCTGGTAGAGCTGTATAAATACATCACACTTTAGAGAGATAATCAGAGGGATTCTGACCAGAGGGCATCGCCACCATCGCTGATATCGATGCTGCACGTCGTCTCGACGCTGACCCAGTCTTTGTGTTCCTGCGGAGTCAGAGAAAGAGACCTCATTCCAAGGTAACGAGGGTTGGGGGCTCCTCTCAAGGACATGGCATTGGCAGATTAGGTTTAGCAAACCCAGCTCTCCTTTAGGTAGGAGGTTAGGCCTATCATATTAGGGTATTAGGACATATTACACATCTTATGTATTTTTCATGTTATTACAAGATGGTGGGGGTCTTTGTAATAATGACTCTTGTCTTCACAGTTCTGTTTCTTGCACTGTTCATTATCCTAATAATTGCAGCCCATGGGGGGCGTGGCCGGGCCACGAAACAAGATGGCCGCTTAGAGCGAGAGCTCTGCGCCGAGGCGGTCCCGGAGGGGCGACGGGGGCGAGAAGACAGCCGGACAACACACCGGGTTCGGTGCCCCTCCACCCCTACAACAGCGGCGACACGGAATCATGTCCGGGGACCCCGTAGGAGCGGGACGCAAGGCAGGAAACTCGCGACTCGCCCCAGGCCGATAAGGCCTGGAAAAAGGGGGCGGAGTCGCGTCTTCGGAAGACCGCGGACGGCATGCCCGTAGCAGCAAGGAGCAAGCTGAACAGGCCGCAGGGACTGCGGGAGTCGTGACGACCCGCATCCATCTCCCTACAACGCCAACAAACACCCGTGGACCTTCCCCCCCCCCCACAGGGAGACGGGAAGACACAGCAAAGGGGTGCGGCCCCTTCGACAGCCGGGAGAGAAACCCAAAGAGAGGTAGGATCGAATCTCTTCAAAATAAGAACGGCATCGCCGGAGGCAGAGGCACGACTTCTCTCCTCTTTTCCATCACAGAGGGACAACAAAAACCCTCCCGCTGAGATAATAAACTTTCTCCTCCCCCCCTCCAGACAACTAATACTGAGGAGGGCAGAGGGGCACGACGGGAGGCACGTGGAGGCGAGGGGACGAGAGGGGTGAGCGACTGGGGGGGCACCGGGGATGAGGAGAGCCAAGAGAATAGAGATACAGGAGAAGGGAGTGGACTGACACCAGTGTAAGCCACCGAACATCTATATCCTTATCGGAATCTACGGAGGGAATCTCGGGCCCCACGTGGTCAGACTCTGTAGACAATTGAGGCGATGCCCGGCAACAAACCGAACCATAAACCTGTCAGCAAGCCTGCACGACAACTATTATTCTCAGAAGCGCTACAACACAAACGCCTAACCCCCACGAAGATAAACCCTCAAACATCGCCACCTTTAAACGAGTTCACCACGATGCCTGATAAAGATCAATCCACGACTATGGACAGGATACTACAAGAGATCACCACCGTCAGCCGCCGCATAGAGGGGATGGACGCCTCTATAACTTCATTGACACTAGAAACCAAATCCATGCGATCTGACATTGCCGGCTTTCAATCTAGAGTGACAGGGCTAGAACAACGCATGGGATCACTAGAGACGCAGATTAACACGTCTCAGGTGCGAGAACAAGACTTCATCTACCTCAGGAGCAAACTAACGGACATGGAGGACAGGAGCCGGAGAGACAATATCCGCATACTTGGGATCCCGGAAAACGAAGAAGGCTCGGATATGCAGACTTTTCTGACCTCCACTCTTCCAAAAATGATTCCATTGGACTTTGACCCGCCGCTAGAATTCCAACGGGCACACAGGATAGGCCCAAAACGCTCTGACAACTCCTCAAGGCCCCGCCCAATCATCGCATGCTTGCTGCGGCATAATCAAACCCGACAAATACTCCAAGTAGCACGCAACCACGGCCCTTTCCGAATAGACCAGCACGAGATCCGAATAACCGCCGATTACTCCAAGGAAACCAACGAACGTAGAAAGGCTTTCCTAGCCCTACGACCCCGGCTTCGCAAACTAGAGATGAAATACGGTCTCTTTGACCCTGCAAGAATGTGGGTTACAAAAAATGGAGTATCCAAGGACTTTTATAACCCCGACGAATTGAGACTCTTCCTTGACTCTTTCCAATCCCAGCCTATGGACTCTTACAACACAGACAGTGAGCATGACATTGCAGGAGGCAGTGATAGGGCCGAAACCCCCCACTTGGGAATAGAACAGGTGAAGACAGCTCTACACGACACCGGAGCCAGTCATAGAGGTAGAGACATGGAGAGACTAACTAGATCATATGATGACAGGGGTCAGATTTTACACGCAGTAGTAACCCACACCCAATTATCGGAAAGAGACAAATCCCGCTCCCCTTTAAAGCCTACAACTGGGTCTTCTTGAGAAGGTAACGCGACAAGACGACTTATGGGACTATCGCCAGAGAGTCGAAAATAACAACTATAGACTCCGCGGAAGGATGAGTACCTTTCCAGATCATATGTGTATTACTATTGTAATTGTCTAAGACTGCTAGTATCAATGTTAAAACCAGATACATGAAAAATATATGCTCTTTATGACTAGAGCCGAGGCCCTATAATGGAAACTACCAGTAAATCGTTATTTGCCCTCAGTACACAACAGATGACGATTACTAGAACAGGGATCAGACCCCACCAACTCACTGAATGTTGAATAAGGGGCCGGTCCCGACCCTATAACCCTATAACAAGGTAACAAGGTAACAGGGGCATTAAACAGATAACAAAAAATAAACACTAATTAACTATCATGGAACTTACCTTACATTCCACACACTACAAAGTATCTCATGGTAGTAAACAACAAAGTATGTGAAACTTTCCTAATACACACCACACTCGACCAGCGCCGACATTAGACCCGTTTAGCCCCCATTATCACCCCAAGGGATGGGACTAGACAACGTAAAGATAAATTAATTCCAATACAGGGACACACAATACGATATAACCTGAAACATATCAAAGCTCCCACTACTTGACTTTACCTTATTCTACAATAAGAAACTGGGGAAAAAAAAATAGAACACGAGGACATAATACAACATAATACCGCATAACAAAGCGAAATATTAGGACATTCTACACTGCCACTCCACACCACATTATAACATCACAATGTAAATTATAAACTATTAGCTATTCTTTTCCCCAGATGTTCGTACCTACCCCCATCCTAATCATTATTACTATCTTAAACTATCACCAACAACAGAACGACTATGATGGTGGCACATACCAAGCAAGACCTTAGTAGGTCAGTATTATGATGTAATAATACACGGCAAGGAGTTAGTAATAGGATGAGATACGCACTATCCTCGCGTAACCCGGGGCTCAGCTACACTCATTACCTATCCTACGATTAATAGAGAGACGTTTGGCATAATGGCTCCTAACATGATAATGTGATAAGATGTCAGGATATGTTATGTTGATCAACCTAATATGTCATTGAACAGTTGTAAGGCGAGATGAGACGAGGCAGTGTTATAGTTGAAAAGAAATGCTCAGGAAGTATTATATTATACTGTATATTGGTATCTTTATGTACCCATGCATACGCGAGAACTATAATACTCTGTTTGAGCTCTCTCCCCCCCCCCTCCTCTGCCCTGCCCCCCCCCTCCCCTCGCCAGCCGGTCTCGGTCTTTCTGTCTGCCCAGTCCCTACTTTAATTTACGACCCTATCTTATGAACTCCTAAACACCCTACGATACCATACAACATCAAGTACTAGGCACAACATCCTAAACACCATACCCCATCAACACCCGACACCCCCTCCCTCCTCTCCAGCGCCGCTCAGGTACTATAGTTATTAACCGATCATTACTTCTGGCAATATACACTTTAGTTATATAACTAATACACTAGCCACTAACCACCGATGAACAGACCCACTTCCCGATACATAAACATAAGCACTGCTGTGTGCCCCCCCCCCCCACCCCTCCTTATCACCGACATATCGATAACTGGCTGTCTGCTGTTTCCCCCCTTCGCCCCCCCCGATCGAGACCGCCCGACGGCACAAGAGCTCCGAGAGAAATCGGTCCCGCCGCTTACAGACCTAACGAACGAAGGAGGTTGGACTCCTAACCTCCCTCATCCCTACCCTTCTCCACTTCTTCCCCCAAATTGCACGCTCTCTTGCTATACTCTCAATCTCAACTTCAGCACACGCATCCATCCCTTCCCCCCCCTTCTCCCTCTTTTCTTCTCCCTCTCATTTCTCCTTGCCTTCTTTTTCCCTCATATTTCCCCTCCATCTGGCTCTCGTCCTACTTATATTACCTCTCTTCCTTCACCCTCTCCTCTCTCTTCTCTTTCTTCTCCAGAGGATTCCCTTGGCCTCCACCAGCTCCTAACCCCCGTATAAAATAAAATAAAATAAAACACCGTATCATATCGAAACACAACTCCCACTCTAACTACTAAGTCAATATCTCCCACAGGGTGCTTACTTACTCACAATTATCCAATATGTCGAAGCCCCACCCTCAAGCGACGCGACCATTACGCATACTCTCTTGGAATGTACACGGCATGACGAGCTATGTTAAGCGGAAAAAGATACTGTCCTATTTTCAATCCAAAAAAACAGATATAGCCCTGATTCAAGAGACACACCTTGACACTCTGGAATCCAGTAAACTTAAACGGGATTGGGTAGGGAGGGTTGCCTTCAGCTGCCGTCCAACGAGTCAGGAATCTGGAAGTAACGGACCCCGCAAATGTGGAGTGGCGATACTAGTGCGTAAATCCCTCCCGGTCACTATCATTAAAACCTGGAATGATACGGAAGGAAGGTATATATTTGCTAAATTAAAACTAGGGGACACTGTTTTATGCGTGGGATCCGTTTACGCACCAACCGGCCCAAAACGCCCATTCCTTCTACAGCTAAATCGCCTCCTGACAGAAATCGGAACTACTCGATACATAATCGGGGGAGATTGGAATCTCGTCCAAGACGCCATAATGGATAGGACAGGCCCTGTCGATGTATGTAACAATCACGACAGAGCGCTTCTGACAGACCTGACCACTGACGTCGGTCTGGTAGACTGCTGGAGAATACAACACCCGAAAGATAAGGAATATACTTTCTTATCCACCGTCCATGGCACCCAATCGCGTCTGGATTATTTCTTAGTATCACACACTGTAATCCCTCATATACAAGACACCTGTATCCTAGACAGTGGGCTCTCAGATCACTCCCCAATACTAATCCGGATCCAGGTGGGACTCTCCTTCTCTGGTCGTAAACCATGGCGATTGGCTGTACACAGATATCGCTCTCCACAAGGGAAGGAACAATTAAAAGCTCATGTAACCACATACATGGCCGAGAATTCAGGCACTGTATCCTCAAAAAGGATCCTATGGGCGGCAGCAAAAGCAACCCTAAGAGGGAATATGATGCGAGATGCAGCACTGGCCAACAAAGACAGAATAGCCCGCCAAACCACCTTAGAGACCATGATACGGGACCTCACTAAACAATATACCGCCCAACCATCCCCTAGGCTGCGACACGCCTTAGAACAGGCCCGCATGGCACACAATGAACTCTATACATCTCAGGCGGAATACGCACTGCAAAAATTGCGAGGCCGCCATTACGAACAAGGGGAAAAAGCAGGTCGCCTCCTAGCGGCGCAGCTCCGACAAAGAGAGGCAGCCTCTGCCATTGCGGCCATAACATCTTCTTCAGGAGCAGTGCTAACTCGCCCACAAGACATTGTAAACGAGTTCGCCAAGTACTACCGACATTTGTACACTCCTGAAACAACGACAGATCAAACACAAATGGAGACATTCCTTGCCGCGGCCAATCTACCCCGTCTGTCTGAGGCAGGCAGGGCCCTCTTGGACGGTAACATAAGCAAAGAAGAGATATCCCAAGTTATAACAAGCCTCCCCTACCATAAATCACCAGGAGAGGACGGATTCCCTGCGGAATTCTATAAATGGGCTGGGGAGGAGGCAATAACCGCAGTACATGAAGCACTGACGGAAGCATGTCAAGAAGGCTCCCTGGGCGCTCTATCCAATAAAGCCACGATTGTCATCTTGCCTAAGCCAGGGAGGGACCCCCTTCTTTGCGGCAGTTACCGTCCTATCTCCCTTTTGAATGGGGATGTCAAACTCCTAGCCAGTGTTCTAGCAGCGCGGCTCCGCAAGGTGATACCATCGTTGATTCACAATACCCAAGTAGGATTTGTACCAGGCCGTACCTCCAGAAATCATATGCGAACTCTTTGCCATACACTGTTAGAATCCATACAATTACCTGACGAAGCCCTAGCCCTGTCCCTAGACGCGGAGAAAGCATTCGACCGCATTGAGTGGCCCTACCTATTCACAACCATGAAGCATTTTGGCCTGGGGGAACAATTTATCTCTAAAGTACGTTTATTATATGACCACCCCACAGCACAGGTTAACTGTGGGGGCATCATGTCAGACCCATTCCCTATCGGAAGGGGCACACGCCAGGGATGCCCCTTGTCGCCACTTCTATTTTTATTGGCCATGGAACCCCTAGCTGCCACCATACGAAATTCTCACCAAATAAAAGGGATCCATATCACCGGGGGCATATCCAAAATATATCTCTACGCAGACGACATTCTGTTAACAATGTCCGATCTAGAAACCTCGCTCCCAGCACTACTTTCCACTATAGAAGACTTTGCATCCCTATCCGGATATCGGGTAAACTGGGATAAAAGTGAGGCACTACCATTATCCCGCATAACGACGAGGGCAGCGATACATGGCCTTCAATTCAAATGGACCCCGACCCGCCTTAAATATTTAGGAACGTTTATTAACAGAGGTCTAGAACATATGGTCAGGGACAACATAGACCCCCTTATATCTAAAATGAAACAAGACTTTGCCAAATGGTCCCTACTAGGCCTGTCCATGTGGGGCAGGACACAGGCGGTCAGAATGGTCACCTTACCACGCTTCACATACGTGTTAGGCATGCTTCCCCTACAGATACCTCTTTCCTCACTCCGATTAATAGACGCAACCATAAGGGCCTTCGTCTGGGGCTCCTCACACCCAAGACTGAAACCTGCAATAATACTGGCACGACGGCTCTACGGAGGATTAGGACTACCCTCGGTAGAACAATACTCTCTGGCCCTCCAACTCTCACAGCTAATATATACGCTTCCGGATATAGCCGATCCACCGCAATGGGTGATCACAGAGAAACTCCTATATGGACAGTATACGGAGATGGGAGGAACATACGCCGACCACGTTCCCTTAACTAACCCCATCCTCAAGGCTACAAACACAGCGTGGTGCAGAGCCCATCGACTACTAGGAGTACACCCCTCCCTGCATACTCAGGCTCCCATAGCAGGGAATAAAAGCATTAAAATAGGAGGGACTATTCTCAGATGGCCCCAATGGTCCGACGCAGGTATTCACAATATATCTCACATAATAGATGGAGACCGCACATTCGCCTCCCTCCAGGAAGAATTCGGTATCCAAAGTAACCAGGAGTGGCGATATCTACAGCTCAAACACTGTATGCGGAGAACATTAGGAACCCCCCCGTGGCTGCTCAAAACCTCACCCATCGTCACCTATCTTCAGAAATGGGGCCGACAAAAAGGCGTCTTGGCTGGCCTCTATGCCGAATTAACTAACCACCTTTACTCTCAGCCTTTACTTGAACGACTACGCTTAAAGTGGCAGGACATACTAGAGATAACCTACACGGACGAAGAATGGCCAGACATACTAGAAGCCCTCGACAGGGGCGTACGTGAAGCACGCCTGAAATTTTGCCTATTTAAAATCCTTCAGGGATGGCACTGGACCCCCGTTAAACTTTTCAGGGCAGGGTTGATACCTCACGCGAACTGTTGGAGATGCACAGAGCCATATTGCGACCAACTTCATATCTTATGCCACTGCCCCACGGTACAGTCACTATGGGACGCGGTACGCCTCGCCTTATCGGACTTCATACAGATACCAAAACCGACCCCACCAGCATTTATCATTCTACATGACATTCGCCCGTATCCCTCCCTATCGCGGGCACATAAACGATTAATCCATACGGCGCTAGCCACGGCCAAAATATGCATACTCCGGCACTGGAGATCTAGCATTGCCCCCACACCCATGGAATGGATGACGGCCATGTATCAAACGGCTACCCATGAACGAGTGATTTATAACCTACAGGACCAAGCAGAACAGTTTGAGGAGGTCTGGCGCCCATTCTTGAAGAGACCATGAAGCGGCTGGTGGATGACCAACGGATGATCAATGTTCAATGATCAATGATTAGGGAATATTAATTACCAATCACCCTCTGAGAATCCTAGACTCCGGAAACACATTTAATCTCCTATTGCCCCCTCTCTCTCTCCCTAACTACGCTATCCTCTCTTCTCTCTCTCTTTTTTCTCTCTCTTTATCAATCCACAGGCCTCTAATTTTGTCACATGCCCGAGACCCTGAACTACCCAACATAGTAATACAAGTCGCTTCCTAACACAAACAAGGACTGAGAAATCAACTCATATAAGATGTAGACACTCTCTAACCGACCTTACCATACCTATCATACATATTATCTACCCCTAGATAATAACTTGCTACAGACGGAGAAGTACAGAACGATCTACTCTTAGGCCTGAACAAGCTAGTCTCAGGATACAAAGACCCCCTGCCTACCTCGAGTCTCTTCATTCTACATTCCCCCGCGATTACCTTTCCTCTTTCTCCCTCTTTCTTTCCCTTCCCTCCCCCTCCCCATTTCATATGACTATTTTGCCTCTCCCCTATACCAAGACCAACCCCTCCTACACAACCCTATCCTCGCTCCCCCTCCCTTTACCACCCCCCTCACCTGTTTTCCACTCTTCTTCAAAATAAGGGTACACAACTCAACTATGCCACTGGGAATTTTTACTTACCTGACAGTACATGTATATATGCTTACAATGGAAATAATTGTGGTAAACGAACAAAAACAATGTTTTGAAAGCTAAACAGTTTGTTTATATGCTGTATGTACCGCCTTATATATTCTTAATAAAACTTTTGAAACTTAAAAAAAAAAAAAAAAAAAATAATAATAATAATTGCAGCCCATGTAACATATTGCAGATTGCAGTTGTGTTAAATAAAAACTATTGAAACTTTACTGCATCTTCGTTATTGCCTGTGTTTGGTTGAGACATGATGTATCTGTGAGAAAGGGGTAATCTCCGTTTAACCACAACACTCTCTGAGATGTCTTATTCTCGAGTCCATGCTTAAAGGCTGCCACAAATCACCTTTTACTATTTGTGTTCTTGGTGAGGTGCTGCTAGTGAGCCGGAAGGTTTGAGACAACAGTTGCGATTTGTTGTAGGAGAGGCATAGTCGCCTACAAACATAAGTACTGTCAACGTTGAACCAGCAGTCTTACCTAGAGCAAGAGTCCAAACTACGACAGAGTGACCTTGGGACAGTGAAAAAAATTGTAATGAGTTTGAATGACAATGATCACACTCTGAGGTTTTAGTTTGAAATAGATAAGCATTGAGCATCTAACTGGATATTCCTGTGGGGACTGAAAAATATAAATCAAAAAATAACCTTCATCAAAAGGACTCTGCAAGTAATACCCTTTTAAATGTACACTGCTGCCATTCTCAAAAATGTAAGTAGAGCACCCCAATAGGGAAATGTTAGACCTGTCAGCCTTAGGGGCGACTTCTCCCAAACGGCTTAGCTGCTTGCTTCATATTTTTTGCTGATTCTTTTTTGGGTTTAATACTCTGAGGTGCATATTTATACTCCGTTTGTGCCGAATGTGCGTCAAAAATCTTGACACACATTCAGCGCAAACCGTGCACCATATTTAACCTTTGACGCCCGAGCCCGCGGATGTAAAAATTCCTCTGTGTGAGTCATTTTTGGATGCGGGAAACTGCCTTGCATTAATGACATGCAAGGAAGGCGTTCCCGCCCAAAAAATTACTTTAAGGCCTGTGCGCCTTATTTATACTCCAGCATCATTTTGACGCACAGGAGGGGGCGGACCTTAAAAAACAGCGCACAGCCTGATATGCACCGTTTTTTAACGCATGGGTCAGGGCAGGCGTCAAGGGACCTGTGGGCTCACTTCCATGGTCTCTGACCATGGAGGGAGTCCAGAGGTGCCCTTCCCTGCCCTCAGGGACACACCCTGACACCCTCGCCCACCCCTGGAGGACACCCATGGATGGGGGGACCCATCCCAGGTAAGTACAGGTAAGTTGAAGTAAGCATTTTTTTTATTTTTTTTAAAGTGGCATAGGGGGGGCCTAATTTGGGCCCCCCTACATGCCACTGTTCCCAATGACCATGCCCAGGGGACAGGAGTCCCCTGGGCATGGCCATTGGGCAAGGGGGCATGACTCCTGTCTTTACTAAGACAGGAGTCATTTCAATAGGGGTTGTGCGTCAAAAAATAGCGCAAGTCCGGTTTGAGGCATGATTTTTGCCTCAAACCTGACTTGCACCTTTTTTTGACGCACAACCCCCATTTTCCCCTACGCCAGTGCTGCCTGGTTTGAGTTTTTTGTTTTTTACTCTGACCAGTCCACAGTGCCGGCTAACGTCGTTCCTTAAATAAGGCGCCCGCATGGCGCATAGGGATGCCGTTAGCCGGCGGTAAAATATTTGATGCAAACCAGCGCCGGTGCTGGTTTGTGTCAAAAAGTATAAATACGGGCCTGAGTACTTACTAACCAGTGCTGATGTGCCTGTGCTTCTCCTGTAAAACATGGTTTGATTGATGTATCCACAATTGACACATTTAATTTACCTGTAAGTCCATAGTATAGTGCCCTACATGTGGCCAGGGCCTGTAAAGTAACCCCTGAGCTGCTGGGCCTACCCCCCACCCTCCAGTTTTGAGCCCTTTTTTTACCTATTTGGCCTAGTTTGTGCTTAGGCCCCCATAACTTTGTGTCCACATAAGCTATCCACGCCAAATTTGCATCCTTTTTTCTAACATCCTGGGAATTGTAAAGGTACCCAGAGTTAGTGGGTTCACCTGGAGGAGACAGAGAAATTAGCCAAACTACTGCTAAAATGTGGGTTTTTGGAGAAAAATTGGAAAAAGTGCTGTATAAGAAAGCATCTGTTTTTTCCCTGCAAATGCGATCAACAAAGGGTTTTTAGTGCTAAAATCACAATTTTCCCAGCTTTCAGTAACAGGCAGACTTGAATCAGAAAACCAAAGTTTTCAACACAGTTTTGTCATTTTACTGGGCCATACCTCATTTTTACTATTTTTGTGTTTTCAGCCTCCAGCCAATGGCGGACCCTAGACAGCTTATCATTTCTGAAAATAAGATACTATTCTGAATTCAGCAAGGGTACATTGTGTAGATCCTTCAGGGTTTTCCCACAGAAAGTGGAATAAAAAAAAAATTGAAATTGAGTAAAAAAAGAAACATTTCTATCTATGTTTTCTTCAGTAACTTTTTCTAGCTATGACACATTTTTTAAAACAATATACCATTACGTCAGCTGAACCCTTCTGGTTGCAGAGATATATAGGGGTTATAGGTTCATCAAAAACCCAAGGTACAGAGAGCCAATAAATGAGCTGAATCTTGCAATTGGTTTTCCTTGTATACCTGGTATACAGCAAGCAATTTGGCAAAATATAAAGAGTGAAATATAGGTATTAAGGAAACCTATGTGTTAGACCTGACAGCCTTAGGGTGGTCATCCCCCAACTTTTTGCCTGCCCCCCTCCCCTTTTCTGACACTGTTTTTGCTGGTTTTAGGATTGCTAACCAATGCATATGCTCTCTCCCTTAAACATGGTAACATTGATTCATTCCCAATTGGCATATTGGATTTACTTATAAGTCCCTAGTAAAGTGCACTACATGTGCCCAGGTCTTGTAAATTAAATGCTACTAGTGGGCCTGCAGCACTGATTGCCCCCACATAAGTAGCCCCTAACCATGTTTCAAGCCTGCCATTGCAAGGCATGTGTGTGCAGTTTCATTGCCACTTCGACTTGGCATTTTAAAGCACTTGCCGAGCCTTAAACTCCCCTTTTTATACATATATGTCACCCTTAAGGTAGGTCCTTTGTAATTCATAAGACAGGGTGCTATGTAGGTAAAAGGCAGGACATGTACATATGTGTTTTATATGTCCTGGTAGTATAAAACTCCTAAATTCGTTTTCCACTACTGTGAGGCCTGCTCCCTTCATAGACTAGCATTAGGACTGCCTTCATATACTTTTTGAGTCATATTTAGTATGGACAGAATGATAATAGAATATCCTGCTTATTGGTGAGGTTGGAGTTTATATTACTATTTTAGAAAGGCCACTTTTAGAAAGTTTGCATTTCTCTGCACTTGAAAACCATCTGTGCCTTGCAGCCTATCTCCAATCAATACCTCGTCTGTGCTGGTTGACAGCTCCCTTGTGTAGTTCACCCAGACTACCACAAACACAGGACACTCAGTCACATCTGCATTCATCTGCATACTGAATAGGTCTTCCTGGGCTGTAAGAGTGGAGGGACTGACACTTACATTTAAAAGGCCAGTGCCCTGCCCTCACACAAACGACTGATAACCTGCACACTGGGACCCTGGTAGACAGGTCTGGGCTGAAAGGGGAACTTGTGCACTTCAAAACCACTCTTTGAAGTCTCCCCCACTTCAAAGGTATTTTTGGGTATATAAACTTGGTCTCTGACCCCACCAATTCAGACACTTCTGGACATATACCCTCACCCTGTCAGAGGAGCTGCCTGGCTGCTTTACAGAGAAGAACTGCTGCCCTGCTGTTGCCCTTCCTCCCTGCTGGCCTTTGACTTTGCTGGAAGGTCTTGGCCTTCCCCAAAAGTGCTCGCCAAAGGTTTGGATTGAGCTTGCCTCCTGTTTCTGAAGTATGGGGGCCTACAAAGACTTCACCTCTTCAAGAAATTCCTTTTGCGTAAAAAATCGACGCAACAACTGATGAAATCGACGTGAAGCCTGCTTTACTGGCGAGAAATCACCGCACAGTCAACCGGAATGACGCAGCCCCGACTTCCCGACTGGAAATTCAACACATCGCCTGCCTTGCAATGGAAAATTCTCCCAACGCATCAAGGATTTTCAATGCATCATCCCTGGACATCAAAATATCCCCTGATCACAGTGAGGAACCTAGACTGTGCATCGAAAAACAATGCAAACCCCTTGCAGCGTGGAAGGAAACAAAGCATCGTCTGTGCCATGTCGGAAAATCTGACACAACACGTTATTTTGCCACGTCTCTCCCCCTCTGCGGTCTCTGTGCATTGTTATTTTTTACGCATTCCAGGTACTGTGTGTTACAAAGAGACAACTGTTAATTTCTAAATATTGAGACTTTTTTTAAACCTTTTAAAAGTGATGTTTCAACTTGTGCTTATTGGATCTTTGCCGTTTTTACCCTATTTTATTCAGATAAACATTATCTATTTTTCTAAACATGTGCAGAATAATTTTGTGGTATTTTCACTGTGTTACTACATGATTTATTGCTCCAATACTTTACACATTGCCTTCTAAGTTAAGCCTGACTGTTCAGTGCCAAGCTACCAGAGGCTGGGCACAGGACAGTTTGGATTGTGTTGTGACTTTCCCTGGCTAGGGTCGGGGTCCGTACTTGGATTAGGGTGTATACTTCTGCTAACTTGAGACTCAGTTTCTAACATTATGTATGTATTTCCAAAATGGGCACAAGATATGGTTTTAAGAAGCAAAGGTTATTTACACATCTCTCAATTTGGGGGTACTCATACTAGCATGTGAATAACAGGGCATTTCCCAAAATGATTTCTTCTTACACATTGTCTGACGTTTGAAAGGCACGAATGTAGAGAAAGACAATTGGCAATAACACTTGTTCTATTCTGTGTTCCCCCAAGTCTACAGATAAAAACAGTACATCACTTGTGTGGGTAGGGCTAGTCCACGTGACAGGAAATGCCACAAAATGCACCATGGATATATCATATTTTTCCAATGAAAACTGATGCGATTTTTGCAAACTGCCTAGCTGTGTATTTTTGCCTCTAGCTCATCCGCTACTTAGGAAAATGTTAGAAATGGGATCCCTGGTTGGCAGTCAGTTTGCACTTTATCCAAGCAGGGACCCTCACTCTAGTCAGGCTAATGGAGATACACACTTAGGATAAGCCCTGCTCCCCCCCTTGGTAGCTTGGCACAAACAGTCAGGCTTATCTCAAAGACAATGTGTAAAGTATTTTTACCAAAACACACAGTGATAGAGTGAAAGCAACACAAAATTGACACCCCACCTGTTTATACAAATAGCCAATATTTATCTAAATCAAACAAGACCCAAATGACAAAAATCTAACATACACAAATGAAGTTATGAACTTTTAAAATAATAGATTCTTACTCCATAGAAACCAATAGAAACGTTCTTGTTACACAAAGTAACTGGTTTACATTAAAAATAAGGCTGCACAGGTGACCTTGAGTAGAAAAAGTAAGTGATGCGCTGTGTTTCTCTCCTGCAAAGTAGCGATGCATTGATTTCAATATGGGGCTACTCTGGTCTGACCAAGTTCACTATGATTTTGACGCCCAGCGCTGATGTGTGTGAAATCCAGCCGCACGATGATGGAAAACCACACTGCATGGAGTTTGCGTAGTTTTCAGCATCCACAAGACGGTGTAGTGTCATTTCTCCAGCCACGATGCAGGTGATACCTAGATTTCCAGCCGTGATGCAGGTGGTGCGTCAATTTCAGTTGCGAGGCAGGAGTTGCATAATTTTTACAGCTGTGTTGCAGGTGGTGCATCTAAATTTTCCCTGCACGGCTTTCTGTGCATGGATTTCAGTCCTTGTTCTACCAGCTTCACCTTTCAAGGGCCAAGGGACTGGATAGGGCACCCCTTGGCAGGGCAGGAGTCTCAGCAGAGAGTCTAGGTGCTGGTAGATGAAGTCTTTGATGGCTCTGAAACTTCAAAACAGGGAGAAACACTCAGTTCAAGCCCTTGGAGACACTTCACAAGCAGGAATATACCACAAAGTCCAGTTTTGTCCTCTTTCAGGCAGATGCAGAAACTGCAGGACAACCTAGCAAAGCACAGTCACAGGCAGAGGGGCAGTACAACTCCTCCAGCTCTTCAGGTTTTCTCCTGGGCAGAGGTTCCACTTGAATAGAGAAGTATTCTGAAAATGTGGGGTTTTGGGTCCACTACTTATACCCCTTACTGCCTTTGAAGTAGAAAAACTTCAAAGGAAAGTCTCTGTTGTTCACAAAATCCTGCCTTGCCCAGGCCTGGCTCCAGACTCACACAAAGGGGGATGGAGGCTGCAATGTTTGAGGACAGGCACAGCCCATCAGGTGTAAGTGACCACTCCTTCCTTCACTCCAGCCCAGATTGCTTATCAGGATATGCAGACTACACCCCAGCTTCCTTTGTGTCACTGTCTAGTGGAGATTCACAAACAGCCCAACTGTAAGTCTGACCCAGACAAGGAATACACAAGCAGGCACAGTCACAGAATGGTTTAAGTAAGAAAATGCCTACTTTCTGAAAGTGTCATTTTCAAACTGACCATTTAAAAACCAACTTTACCAAAAGTTATATTTTTAATTTATGAGATCAGAGACACCAAACTCCACATCTCCATCTGCTCCCAATGGGAAACTGCACTTAAACATTATTTAAAGGCAGCTTCCATGTTAAGCTTTGAGACATATAGGCCTTGCAACAGTGGCAGTATTTCACTGTTAGGATATGTAAAACACATCAATACATGTTCCACCTTTAACACACACTGCACCTTGCCCATGGGGCTACCTATGGGCTACCTTAGGGGTGCCTTACATGTATAAAAAGGGAAGGTTTGGGAATTGGCAGTTTAAAACCCGTACACACAGACACTACAGTGGCAAGTCTGAGCCATGTTTACAGTGATACTCATGTGGGTGGCACAATCAGTGCTGCAGACCCACTGGTATCATTTGATTTATAGGCCCTGGGCACCTCTAATGCACTTTACTAGGGATGTACTAGTAAATCAGATATGCCAATCATGGAAAAGCCAATTACACATGCAATTTACACAGGGAACACTTGCACTTTAGCACTGGTCAGCAGTAGTAAAGTGCCCAAAGTACCAAAATCAGCCAAAACAAAGTTCAGCACACAGTCAAAACATGGGAAGCAGAGGCAAAAAAGAAAGGGGAGTCTACGCCAAGGATGCGAGGTCTAACAGGATACCTACCTAACCCACGTATTTTTTAAAACTAGAATCCTAGGAAAATCTAGGATGGGATGACTTGTGGGGCTCTCACTAGATACTGTCACCCAGAATCCTTTGCAAACTTCATAATTTGACAAAAAAACACTTTTTTCTCAAATTTTGGTTACAGAAACTTCTGAAATCTCAGGGGAGCTACAAACTTCGTTACAGTCAGCATTTCCTCAAGTCTCCCTATAAAAATGATACCTCACTTGTGTGGGTACGCCTAGTGCCCGTGACAGGAAACGCCCAAAAATACAATGTTGACACATCACATTTTTCCAATGAAAATGGACATCTTCTTTGCAAAGTGCCTAGCTGTGGATTTTGGCTTCTAGCTGTAGGAAGCTGGTCTTGTTTGTAGTAGGGGTCACCTAAGGTACTTACACCTTATACCAGGTCAAGTTATTCCTCATTAGTGAATGTAAGCAGTGTCTAGAAGCTAGGCTCTCTAGAGGTTGCTGTAGCTGAGCAGCCAAGGCTTATCTAGGAGACATGCAAAGCTCATGTAATACCACTGTAGTCACACAGTACTCACACACATGAACGGAAATTCTCAGTGTTACAAAAATAAAGGTACTTTATGTAGGTGACACAAATACCAACAATACCATCGAAGGTAAGTACTACACAAATTATATACACTAGTATGCAAAAACAGGTGTACAAACAGCTAGAAAACAGTGCAATTAGTGTAAATCACAATAGTTAGAAATGGGCCTATTGGGGCACAAACCATATACTAAGAAAGTGGAATGCGAATGTCGGTTTCCAACCTAGGCAAGTGCAGTGTTTAGAGGGTCGCTGGGAGTACTAGAAAACCCCAAAAGTAAGTACTAGAACCCACCCCAATGACTAGAAAAGCAGGAGTAAATCACAGTAACTTTCCCAGAACACTCAGAAACATGAGAAAGAAGATTATGCAAGAACCAGAAGAGACTGCAAGACACCAACAGTGGATTCCTGGACCTGAAGACCTGTGGAAGAAGGGGACCAAGTCTAAGAAGCACAGAAGAGTCCAGGGAGAACAGGAGCCCCTGCTAACCCAGATAAAGGTGCAAAGGAAGAACCACCGGTGCAGAAGAACAGTTAGTATTGTACCCAAGAAGACTGAGTCATGTTCCTGGTTGGTGCAAGTGAAGTCCCATGCCGGATGGATGATTGCAGTCTGGTTTGTGTCACTGGAGTGCTCCAACAAGCCTTGGCACATGCAAAGCTTGCAGTTAGCGGAAAATGGCGCTGCCCGGGACCAGGCAGGAGCAGGTGGACTCTACCCAAGAAGGGGAGTCAGACAGGGCTCTCAGCAACTCAGAGAGCCCACAGAAGACCCGGCAGCATGCACAGGAGTCCCACAGCAAAGGGACAATGGAGGAGCCACAGCTGCACGGTGCATGAAGAACTTCGTGGAAGGATGCCAACAAGCCTTGGAAACTACAAAACATGTTGTGCATGGGGGTGCTCTCTGGCGTGGGGAGGCAAGCTCTTACCTCCATCAAAGTTGGACAGTAGGATGTCAGGACCATCAGAACCACTTCAGTTTACCACCCGTGAAGCAGGATCCATGCAGCTCAGCAGGAGAAGGAATCATTGCAGCCAGTCATTGCAGTATGTGCTTGCTGAAGCAGGGGACTGACTTCATCACCCCAAGGGAGATTCCTTTTCTTTTCTGGTGCAGGCTGAAGACAGGCTGTCCTCTGAGGAAGCATGACTGTGAAACAGTTGCAGTTGCTGGCAGGAGCTGAAGATGCAATGTTGCAGAAGTCATCTTTGTTTCTTTGTTGCAGTTTATAGAGTTCCTGGAGGGTCCAGATGCGGTTTCTTCAGTGAGATGGTAAAGTAGAAGATGCAGAGGATTACTGCTGGAGTCTTGCAATCCGAATCTGAAGAACCACCCAAAAGGGAAACCCTAAATATCCCTGAAAGGGGGTATTGGTCACCTAACCAGGTAAGCACCTATCAGGGGGAGGGCTCTGACATCACCTGCTGGCACTGGCCACTCAGATGCTCCCAGAGTTCCCTGCCAACCCTAAATCCATGATTGAAAAACCCAGTGACTCTCTGGAGGAGCTCTGAGCATCACCCTTGGGGTGGTGATGGACAGGGGAGTGGTCATTCCCCTTTCCTTTGCTCAGTATGATGCTAGAGCAGGGACTGGGGGTCCCTGAACCAGTGTAGACTGGATTATGCAAGGAGGGCACCAAATGTGTCCTTCAAAGCATTCCAGTGGCTTTGGGAGACTACCCCTCCCAAGCCTGTAACACCTATTTCCAAAGGGAGAGGGTGTAACACCTCTCTCCCAAAGGAAAACTTTTGTTCTGCCATCCTGGGCTTGAGCTTTCCAAGCAGCAGGAGGGTAGAAACCTGTCTGTGAGGTGGCAGCAGCTGGGGCTGCCTGGAAAACCTCAAAAGGCTGTAATGGCAATACTGGGGGTCCTCTAAGGAGCCCCCTGAGTGCATGAAATCAAACAACCATTGCTTGCAAAGCATGGGGGTATGATTCCTACATGTTTGATACCAAACATGCCTCTGCTCACAGTTACCATTATGTAGCTGGACACAGGTAGTGACCTCTGTCCAGTACACATGTAAAATGGCATCCCTGCACTCATGAAGTCAGAGAAAATGGTCCTGGTAGTTGTGGGGGCACCTCTGCTATTGCAGGGGAGTCCTCCCACACAGGTACTCTGCACCCTGCCTGCAGGGTTAGAAGGCCTACTATTGGGGCGACTTGTAAGTGACCTGGTGCTGTGGAAATGGCTGTGAAAGGGTGCATGCACCTTTTCATGCAGTCTGCACTGGGAGTCCTGAAGAAGCTTTTGCAAAGGCTCCCTATGGGTGCAAAAGATATGCTGAAGTCCATAGGGCTCCCCTGGAACTCTGGTGCCCTGGGTACCTAAGAACCCAATACTAGGGACTCATAAGGTGGCACCTGTATGACAATTGTGGGTGAAATACTGGCTTACCAGTATGCAACAACCAAATATAAGGGAGAGAGCATAACTACTGGGGTCCTGATTAGCAGGATCCCAGTAGACACAGTCAGACACACTGGCAAACAGGCCAACAGTAGAGGTAAATGAAGCTAGAAAGAAGCTACTTTCCTACACCATGGTATCCCTCAAACTTTGTGTCACATTAAAAAATCTTTCGGAAGAATTAAATCAGAAATTCAGAAAAATCACAAAAATCTATAAATTGAAATGAGTCCAAATTAAAAACTAAAAACAATTTCACACTAGGACAATTTAGAGGATGTTTAATTTGCTTCACTTAAAACTGTACTGTGATATTGAACACAAGTACTGGATCCTGCCATTGCACACCAAAAATGTTGAAAAGTGGATTTCTGGTAAGGGTGAGGTAAGTACCTACATTTACCAGTAGGCCACAACCCCCCCACTAGGTCCAGTCAGAGTCTCAAATAAATTAATCCCTGCTCAATCCTTGGTAGCTTGCCAATGAGCAGTTAGGCTTAACTTATGGGGCAAGTGTGTAAAGCATTTAAAAATCACAAAACAGTAAAAAAGTAAAACTCAAAACACAATAAAAATCCAACACCAAATTATGAAAATAGATCATATTTTTATACTCAAAATGACACTTAAATTACAAAGATCTAATAAAGGGAACCAAGATATAAATTTATAAAGAATAAGGCCCATATTTATACTTTTTTAGAGCCGCATTTGCATCATTTTTTGATGCAAAAGCGGTGCAAACTCACAAGATACAATTGTATTTTGTAAGTTTGCAGCGCTTTTGCTTTAAAAAGTGGCGCAAATGCGGCGCTAAAAAAGTATAAATATGGGCCTAAATGTTTTTAAGTGCATAGAAACTAAGGTCCTGATTTATACTTTTTGGGGCAAAACTGCACTAACACAGTTTTGCACCAAAACATTTTGCACCGGCTTGCACCACTTCTGTGCACCAGCCATATTTATGGAATGGGGCAAGCCAGTGCAAAGGTTAGGCTACTGTAAAAAAAATGACATTAGCTAGGTGGGGCAGGCAGTATGGAAGAAGGGGGTTTTGCACCAAAAAATGACGTTAGGCATGTTAGAGTAAAAAAAAATGACTCTAACCAGCCTAGCATCATTTTCTCATGCAAAACCATCCATACCACATGACTCCTGTCTTAGAAAAGACAGGAGTTATGCCCACCACCCCAATGACCAGCACAGGGGACCTGGGCATGGCCATTGCACCCTGTGCCATGTAGTGGGGCCCACTTCAGGGCCCCCAATGGCACTTAAAAATAAATAAAATACTTACCTGTACTTACCTGGGATGGGGTTCCCCATCCTCCGCTGTCCTTCTGGTGGGTGGAGGTGTCCGTGGGGCCTGGGGAGGGCACCTGTGAGCTTAGTCCAAGGTGTTCCACCATGGAAATATGCCCACAGGTCCCCTAAAGCCTGCCCTGACCTAGGCAATAAAAAAGTGGCCAAAGCAAGCTTTGCGCCATTTTTTGACCCCTCCTTCCCCATGCGTGATTTTAGCAATGGGGGAAAATATGGCATAAGGCCATAGAGTCATTTTTTGCACGGGAATGCCTACTTTGCATCTCATTGATGCAAAGTAGGTTTCCACGTCCAAAAATGACTTTAATCCCATAAATTTCGTGCTAGATGGGTCTAGCGCCAAAGTATAAATATGGAGTTAGTTTTGCACTGAATTTGTGTAAAAAAATAAATGACGCTAATTTGGTGCAAAACAAGTATAAATATGCCCCCAAGTGTTTTGCATACTTCTGTCATTGGGCAATACTTGGGGTACATTTGTGCTACATTTGTGCTCACTTTTCCCCTAGTGGTCATCTTGGGAGACTTGTTGTTGCCATGATAATTACAAGAAAAAGGATTTTTGGAAAGTGGATTATTGGTAAGGGGAGGTAAGTACCTACACTTAGCAATAGGCCACTAACCCCACTAGGTTCAATTAGATCTCAGTAAATTTAATCTAGCTCAACCCTTGGTATCTTGAAAATGAGCAACAAGACTTTACTTAGAAGACAAAGGCCCTCATTATGACTTCGGCTGTCTTTTCTTAAGACCGCCAAAGCCACTGCCACCAGAATACAGCCACCATAATATGGGTACTGCTGGATTTCCACCACACTTTGGATGGAAATCTGACAGTATTCATGCTGGCGGTCGGAGGTGCCTGGGTGGTGCTACCACCTGCACCACCCCACCAGAAGGATGCCGCCAGCCGTATTATGACCATTACTGGCAGGCACGGGGGGTTATGTGTGGTGTCTGACTCTGTGTATGAATGTGTGCATGTGTGTGAATGCGTCTGTGAGTGAATGCGTGTTTAAATGTTGCAGTGAGTGCATGTATGCATGTCAGTGTGTATGCGTGTGACTGTGCATGTGAATACATTAGTGTGGATGCATGCCTGAATGTGTTTGAGTATGTGTAAGTGGATGCATGTATGGATGTGTGTGAGTGGATGCATCTATGGATGGATGTGAGTAGATGCATGTCTGGAAGTGGAGGTGAATGGGTGTGTGCGTGGTGCATGTGGGTGTGTGTGCTTGTATGCGGGGAGGGGGTGGGGGTGCTGTGACTGTAGGGGATGGAGGGGTCAGGTGATTGGTTGGGGGCGCTGTCACTGTAGGGAGTTTGGGGGGTCAGGTGATTGCTGGGGGATGGGGGAGCCATCTACTGGTGACAGGGAAGAAGTTCCCTATCACCGGTAGCTCTACCACCATGGGTTTCGTGGCAGTGCTACAGTCGCGGAAACCATGGCAATTGGCTGGCTCATAATGCCTCCAGCAGTCTTCTGTTGACCCCCGGGTTGTAGATGAACATCTCTTGCCCAGCAGCTCATACCGCCATGGCTGTATAATTGGAGATGTGGCGGGTTGGCACTCAAAATGTAGTGGTATACACTACCAACCTGTTGGCGGTGATACCGCTACATTAACCCTGGCGGTCAAAAGACCCCCATGGTCAAAATGAGGGCCATAGTGTCATCTGTGATTGACATAATTCAGAATGACATCCTTTCTACACCATGGACAAAGTCAGCTGCGTTCCATAATGCAGTTAGGTTGGACACTACAGATTTTGAAAAAAGGCTGTGTTCCATGGAAGTATATTAACAGTAGTGACTTGTTTGCTGCTTTTAATTTATCCAGGGACCAACAGACAATGGCTAAAAGGGTGGCGAGTTTCACTATGCTTCAAATAGAAAAGCTAGAAAAGTTGCCTTTCATGGTCGCAGAAAGTCCATCGACAGTATGGCTCGTGCATGGCATTATAAATCTGCTAATTTCCCCTTTTTGTTTTTTAAAATGCCTGAAACATCTTGCCGTGGGCAGATACGAGCGGCTAGGCGATAGCTATATTAAAGAAGAGTGGAGTTGCCCTTTGAGTATAAATGTCTGAACGGCAAAACAGAGGTCTTTCTTAGAGGAAGCGAATGTGAGACTACTGTTAGTCATTCAATGCTTCATGGCCTTTGCAATGCGAGGGTCGCAAACTTGGCCTGTTTTCTGAAGGGTACTCCTGTCCCTTTGATTCATCCAGCATTTCATGTACTTTCGAATGGAAGTTGTGTGGTCCTCAACAAACAAAGCTGTTGCGTTATGCAACCAGGAATTGCCTACACAATTTCAGTCTTTAAGATCGTAATGTGTTGCAGACGTGTTTTCTTCCCCCCCACACAACAGATAAGAGTAGCAGAAATGTGGCCTCGCATTGATACTACTAATGTAAATTGTGACAAGCTGAGCAGACTAAAGGCGATACTGTTCCAGAAACAAGTTGCATTGACATCAGCTAGAGAGACACATGCTCTCCAGATAGCAAGATCATCATACCAACTTCCCCAAGCACTTTGGAGAGCTGGTATCCAGACTTTTCAATGTCTTGAGCACTACAGGGATTGTGCACTTCTTTAAGGCTGTCGGGTCTGGATTTGAGTCCATCTTCGAGGCTGTCTTTCGAGTCATTCCGTCAGCTATCCATTCAGTCTTTTCAAGTGTGTTTGGTGGCTTCCCTGTGACTTTAGCATTGATCCATGGGATACTGTTGCTGCTGTTACTGATACAGAGTTGTAATGCCTTTCCAGTTAAGCAGAGTGATGGAGGTACTACCACCAGCCGAGCTGTGCCGTGATTGCATGGTACAGTTCATTGCTGGAGTAATTGGAGCATGATTGGTCATTGTCATTCGATCAGTTCTATGGTGTCTGCAACAGGTCTTTCATTGCACCTGGTGCCTGTTTGAACATCTACTCTCGGTGTGCCTTGCTGTTCATCCAGTACCTCTTGCGGACAAAGAAATGCTGATGTTCCCGATGAGGGTTCATTCACGGTCATGCCCCTTGAGATTGAGGCTGATTTGCAAGGCCACTTAGAAGCCTCTCTTGCTGGATTGTCTGGTTCCTTTGGGTACTTTGGATGGTGCTGCCATCACAGGACATCCTGCATCTTAGGCTGCTGTGCACTACTGCTCTGTGGATCCAGCTGCCAATCCTGTCATCGATCTAACATCTGACAATGTGGATTCTCTCTTGACTGTCTTTCCTTTTGATGGCATTCTTCAAGATCATGACTACTGTTAAATAAATTTGTCCAAAGGCTTATTCCAAAGTTTTAAAGTTTGTCAACATTGCCTTTGACTTTGACCTGCTGTGCTTGTCATGGTCGACATTGTGTCTCTGTTTGTTTTAGCTATTTTTTTTTAAAAAATGATTTGATTTTAGTTATGTTTTAATCTGATTTTAGCTTGTTTTAGTCAAGAGCATTTTTAGCTTGGGTTCATTCACTTTCTCTGGTGTAATCCTTATGGCGTCTTACTAGTTCTGGCAATGGGGAGGGTGTAGTGGGTCCTACTTAGTTTTAATGGGAATCAGGAGTTTAGCTTAGCCTTTGGCTTGCACGCCAGTGCCACTGCCACCTAGTGACTTTTAACCTACTTAGCTTGCTCTCTTTTAGCACATGTATTTAATTATTTCTTCCAAGATGGCTGCCATGTTTATAGTTAGGAAGATGTTTTAGTTCATGTTATCAGTGCCATTCTGTGAAGGCGTAGCTATTGGTGTCAAAGATAAATGAGATACATAGGTATTCTTATCATGTACTTTCGCACTTTCGTGTGACAGTAACACAATGTATCGTTTCAGGGAATTGTTTATATAATTGCTGGCCCAAGCATGCCTTCTTATCTATTGTTTGGGAACATACCTGTGTCAAGGGTCCTACAAGATCTGTATAAATACATCTCACACAGACAGGATAATCAGAGGGATTCCTACCAGATGCCATCAACTCTATCTGTGACACACGTCAACTTGATGCAGACCCAGCCTTCGCGTCACAACGGACTGTGATCTAGAGACCTCATTCCAAGGTAACACTGTAGGACACTGGCCTGATGTGTGGTGGGTACCTATGGTACTTACACCGTATACCAGGTCCAGTTATCCCTTATTAGTGTAGTTTAGGCAGTGTCTAGAAGCCAGAATCCCTAAAGGTAGCTGTGGATGAGCAGTCAAGGCTTATCTAGGAAACATGCAAAGCTCATGCAATACCACCATGGTCACACAGTACTCACACACATGAAAGAAAATACTCAGTGTTACAAAAATAAAAGTACTTACAGTCCTAAGGCAGGGTGGACTATACCATAGGTGAGGGCATAGCTGCCTGAGCACTATGCCCGTACAGTCTCTAAGCCAAGTGTAGGGTAGCCATATAGAGCATATGGTCTGGGAGTTTGTCAAACATGAACTCCACAGTTCCAGAATGGCTACACTGAATACTGGAAAGTTTGGTATCAAACTTCTCAGCACAATAAATCCACACTGGCGCCAGTGTGGGATTTATTGAGAAATGCACACAGAGAGCATCTTAGAGATGTCCCCTGTCTGCTAGCCCAACTGCTAGTGTTAGGCTGACCGGTCTCTGCCAACCTGTCACTTCCAGACCAGTTTCTGACCACATGGGGTGAGTGCCTTTGTACGCTCTGTGACCAGGAACAAAGCCTGTCCTTGGTGGAGGTGCTTCACATCTCCCCTGCAGGGTCTGTAACACCTGACGGTGAGCCTCAAAGGCTCAAGCCTGGTGTTACAGCACCCCGGAGCACTCCAGCTAGTGGAGATGCCTGCCCCCGGACACCCCCCCCACTTTTGGCAGCAAGTCTAGGGAGATAATGAGAAAAACAAGGAGGAGTCACCCCCTCAGGCAGGTCCACCCCTAAGGTGACCAGAGCTGAAGTGACACCCTCCTTAGAAAATCCTCCATCTTGCTTTGGAGGATTTAGCCCAATAGGAATAGGGATCTGCCCTCCAGCCCTAACACACCCCTAAATTTAGTGTTTAGGGTCAACCCTGAACCCAGGAAATCAGATTCCTGACGACCTACAAAGAAGAAGGACTGCTAAGCTGAAAAGCCCCACAGAGAAGGAGGAAGACAACAGCTGCTTTGGCCTCAGCCCTACCAGCCTGTCTCCAACTTCAGAGAACCTGCACCAGCGAGGCATCCTGTGGGACCAGCGAACTCTGCGGACTCAGAGGACTGCCCTGCAACTATAAAGGACCAAGAAACTCCCATGGACAGAGCAAGAAGAGACCATTTTTAAAAGGACTCTCACCTCACTACAGGAGCGTCAGCACCCACCACTCTGCACCCGACGCCCCTGTCCCATATCCAGAGAAACCAACGACCCAGAGAGGATCCCCAGGTGACTCTGACGACGTGTCCACCCTGGGCTAACCTCTCTGCACCCCCACGATAACGCCTGCAGAGGGAATCCCGAGGACCCCCCTGACCGTGACTACCCGGGACGAAGAAACCTGACGCCTGGAAGAATCACTGCACCCGCAGCCACCAGGCCCGTGAAAAACCGACCTCCGGTGAAGCAGTGACCAGCAGGCGGTCCTCACCCTTGCCCAGTCAGTGGCTGGCCCGAAAAAAAAAACTGTGCCCTGTCTGCAACGTCTGACTGACCCCCAGGTCCCTCCATTGAAATCTATTGCAAACCCGAAGCCCTGTTTGCCCACTGCACCTGGCCGCCCCTGTGCCACTGAGGGTGTACTTTGTGTGCCTACTTGAGACCTCCCCCAGTGCTCTACTAAACCCTCCTGGTCTGCTCCCTGAGGACGCAGGTACTTGCCTTCCAGCAGACTAGAACCAGGGCACCCTCTGTCTCCATAGGCGCACATTTTATATGGGCTCCTCTTTGACCTCTGCACCTGACTGGCCCTGTGTTGCTGGTGTTGGGTGTTTGGGGTTGACTTGAACCCCCAACGGTGGGCTATGTATGCCCCAAAGACTGAACTTGTAAGTGCTTTACCTACCAAATTAACCTAACTGTACTTACCTCCCCCAGAAACTGTTGAATTGTGCACTGTATCCACTTTAAAATAGCTTATTGCCATTCCATGCCAAACTGTGCACATTACTGTTTGATTCAAAATCCTATCTATACCTATGCAAAGTACCTTACATTTAATGTACTTACCTGCATTTTGAACCTTGTGGTTCTAAAATAAATTAAGGAAAGAATATTTTTCCATATAAAAACCTATTGGTCTGGAGTTAAGTCATTGAGTGTGTGTTCTCATTTATTGCCTGTGTGTGTACAACAAATGCTTAACACTTCCCTCTGATAAGCCTAACTGCTTGACCATACTACCACAATTAGAGCATTAGCATTAGACCATTAGCATTATCTATTATTGCCTCTTTCAAGCCTCGTGGGGAACCCTGGACTATGTGCACACTATTTCTCACTTTGAGATAGCATATACAGAGCCGGCTTCCTACACAAGGGATAACTGGACCTGGTATAAGATGTAAGTACCTGAGGTACCCACTACAAACCAGGCCAGCCTCCTACACTCTCCCATCTGCCTGTTTTCCACCCTTCCTTGACTTGGATTTTCTTTATCAAGTGTGCCTGCCTGGAGGATCACTTATAATTGCTTATAGCCTAGGCACCCAGCTCTACCAGGTCTCCACAATCCTTAGAGACAGTGCCCACTTCTGCTCCAAACTGGCATCACACTTTCAGTTCCATCAGTGCATCTCAGTTCACACGGCCCAAGCCCTCATCCGTGCTAGCGCCAGGAACACCAAGCAAACTGTTTGCCAGAGCACTTCAGTACTTCCAGTTAGTACACTGCTGCTCCTGTGCTGGGACCTCAAGCGCAACTCCAACAGTGCACCTCCGTACACACGCTCCAAGCCCTCAGCTGTGCCAGTGCTAGGAACCCCACGGACGCCTCCTGCCAGAGCACCTCATTTCTTGCATTCAGTACACATTTCTGCTCCAGTACTGAGACCTTGGACGCAGCTCCATCAATGCACCTCCATTCACATGCTCCAAGCCCTCAGCCGTGCCACGAATTCCACACAAGCTGACTGCCAGAGCACCTCAGTTCTTGCATTCAGAACACTCTGCTTCTCCACTAATGGGAATTCGGGCGCAGCTCCATCAGTGCACCTCAGTTCTGTCCAGTTTAAGTCACTTCCTTTCCTATAGTGGGGCCTCACTCAAATACAGTTCCATTACAGCAGTTCAATTCTAATATTCAGCCCGACTGCCAAGCCAATACTGGACCTAAAAGAGCAAAACACAACTCAGCCAGTGCACCTCAAGTCTAATATCTCAACCTTCACCTGCAGTGCCCCATTATTGCAATACCAAGAATTACACAGCATTCTTCACCCGCTGTCTTTCTGTTATTCCAGCACTGGGCTGGGACACGGCTCTGTCTATACCCCCAATCCTGATCTGACGTGCCCCAATATTGCTGTATTGGGGTTCACATACAACTCTGCTAATGCACATACAGCTCTGCTAATGCACCTCCTGCTGTTCTGCAGTGTTCCCTGCTGTGCCACTCTCTGACTTCTGTTTGAGGTTGTGGAGGAGCCAATTAAATCCATCTTTATTTTGGAGGGTCTGTTTCACCTTTCTCACTCGATTCTTTCCTTTACTCAATTTATTCTCAATGTTTTCTTTCTCCCATACTTTTCTTTTTCCAGCTCTTAAAATCCACACATTAACAGTTCTCCTCTTTTTTCAACTATTTATTTATTTTTACTCCTCTCTTTTTTTTATTTCCCTCTTCTTGCTACATCCTCTTTCAAATTTGCACAAACATGGTTATTTCTTTCCTTGTTTCGTTCCTCTCTTTTTTCTTCATCAGGCACTCATTCTTTCACTATTTTTTCTTTTCCCATCATTCTTTCTTTGTCTTTTTTATTTGCTCTTTCCTTTGACTCAGTATGCGCCTTTTCACTTTCTTCCCTCCTCTGGTGTTTTTCTTATCTATATCTGTCTATTCATGTTTTACTATAAATCCCTCTTTTTCCCATCTGTATGTGGAAGCCACAAGTTACTTGTCAGGTCCCGAAGTGTCAAAGTGGTTTTCCCATTCTGTATCTGAGAGAAAGTTGTCAGTACATACATGCTCTGGCTCTTTCGCTGCTTGTTTCTCCCACCATCTCTCTTTTTTCTCTAATGTTCATATTTCTGTTTCACACTTCTTATATAATTTTTCCCTCTTTATCTTTTGATTGCTAGCTTTCTTCCCTTTTTTCTTTTGTCTCACACATTTGCTCTATGTCTTCTCTTAGTTGTGTTCATTTTCTCGTTCTTTCTTTCCCTTCTTTCTTGTATTTCTTTGCAACCCCTTCTCTTTCTTCCTTTTGTCTGTTGGATTCATTGCACTTCTCTTTTACTGCCTCATCTGCTTTCCCTCCTCAGGCCCAGTTATCAATGGAGCAACAGGTGCAGTGGCACCGGGGCCCAGAGACCTCTGCACCTCACTCAACTCTGACTACTGTTGTATTTTCCTACCAAAATTCCAGTCAACCATTTTCTTTACTTACTCCAGGGCCCATGACACCGTTACTACGCCACTTTCCCTCTCCATCTTTACTCCCGACTCCCTCTTTCCTTTCACCTTTCAATCTGTCCCAAATTATATTTTTGTTATTGTGTTTTGAGCATTAAACTCTAATGCCAAAAGTTTATTTCTTATAAAGGTATTTGATAATTGTATATGTTTTAATATAGAGGAAGAAGGATAGAGGAAGTGCTTTAGTTAAATGCTGGGCCACTGGAATTATATGGCAGGAAAAGATGAAATTATGAGGCTGCATTGACCAATTTATGTGACAAGAAAAGTCCAGGTATGAATTTACAATGCTAATAGCTTTAACTAAAGAAAATGCAAGACCTATTGCATAGCTAATGCTTGTTCTTTTTCTTCACATGGAAAATGTTTTTACAAGCCGACAAAGCTCTTCCACCACACCCGCGCAAATAGTTTCCTCATTCTAAATGTAACTCTGTGCGTGCAGGAACTTATCTCCAACCATATCCAGGGACTAAAACGGCCTGAAGAAACTATGTGAATACTTAAGACTTACATGGTTGTGGACGTTCACAAACCTTTCCTTAGATCCCCACCATGGAAAGTTTACATAATATACAATTATTCTATTCTTCTGTATTTTTATCAGTGAGAAAATCAATTTAGCAGTGAAATTCACATTTTCTGAAATCCAAATGTGAAGTTAAACTAGCGACCCATGCAGTGTTCAATCCTAAACGTTATGGCTTTGCGGTTCAGGTCCTACATTTGAAATTTTTAAAAATTTGAATTGACTTTTGATTCTTTTTCCAAGTGATTTAGTGCACTTTTTTCCCCTTTTCATCACCACTTACACATGTACCTCTGAGTTTTAGCAACTGTCTGTCCATTGTCACTAGCTTTGCATTTAGTGGGTATTAAGTACATTTGAAAACGATTTCCCTCATCACAGCTTTCACACAGTTTTAGATGCTGTGAGTTGCCTGTACATTAGGCACATAGAATTTATAAATTATTTTGGGTTTGCACCTAGAAAACTTTTTTGAGATTTAGGGTAATTGTGTCCTGGCACACGTTAGTGGCTGTTCTACTAAGGCAAAGGTAAAGAGAGGGAGAGCAAGGTAGACAGAAAGGTGGGCTTTTATTGATTTGTGGGTAGGCAGAAAAGAGAAACAACAGTAGATGCAGAGAGAGTTGAAGTACAGAAAGGTAAGATACAGCCTGTGCAGATTATGGAGAGGTGGTCACCCTATACTCAGGGTTAACGACTTGGGGAAGTTCAGAAGAGAATATGAGTTGTTGAATATCAACAGGCTTATTGTTATGTTATGTGATGTCATGTCAAGTTATGTTGTGTCATGTTGCAAACATTAAGCAGATTTGTAGAGAGCACTATCACCAGGGAGGGCATCCTGGCACTGAACAGGTGTAAGTCGAGGCACACCTAGGCCCGGGTGGTCTAGTGGGACTACTGAAACAGTCAGGTCTTCAGCTTCTTGCAGGATTCAAGCAGTGAGGAGGCGTCTACGTGTAGCAGCAGGTCATTTCATGCTTTAGGAGAGATACAGGATAAGGTTCAACTTTCAGATTTGGTGTTCTGTACACGTGGGATTTGTGCAAGTAGGAGTCTGGATGAGCAGCAGTGTGTTGAAGGTTTGTAAAAGCAATTGTGATTTCTGAGGTATACTGGGCCAGTGTTATGTAGTGTCTTGAAAGTGTTTGGGAAGAGCTTGAATTGTTCTTTATTGTGAATGGTGAGACAGTGGAACTCCTTCAGGTGTGGTGTGATATGAGTGGAGCTGGCAGCCTTGTTCTGAGTGGTCTGCAACATTCTGATGAGATGTTTATTTTATCCCAGCATAGAGAGTGTGCCCATTGTCTAGCTTGATGGGACCAAGGTGTTTGTGGAGGTTTTCCAGGTGCTGATTAGGAGTCATTTAAATCATTATTTATGTTTTCAATGTGTTTATATGCACTACTGTAAGGAATCAGGCAATTTGCAGGGCTCCCCCCACTTTTTTTTACCCCCAATTGGACTATTAGCTGCTTTGACTCTGAGAGTGCACTGAGGTCTGCTAACTAGGCCTCAGTGTCAGTGTTCTGTCCCCATGCAAAGTATATTTCAAATTGAATACACCCATTTGGGAAGGTCTGACTTATTTTTACGTCCCTAGTATATGGTGCCAAGGGTACCAAAGGTGTGCAAGGCACAGTGTCTACTCAGGGCAGCAGCACTATTTGTGCCATCATTCCTGTGACAAGACACAAAGGGGCAGATTTAAGAAAGGTGGTGCTACACCTAGTGCAGCAACACTTTCGTTACGCCCCTTAGAACCTCCCTACCACCACCATGTGTGCACCTTATTTAAATTACAGCACACACTGGCTGTAGCTGTAGGGGGCGGTAGCTTCATTTTTTTATGATATTGGTGTACTCTGGAGGAGTAGTGCCAAAAATGTGGGTGCTACTCCTGCAGAGTAGATAGGGGCCCATTATAAATAATGGTGTGCCCCTTTTTAACGCCTGCTCTTAGTAAGCGTTAAAAGTGCCAAAAAAATGGCGCAAGGAAATATCTAAGATTTCATTGTGCCATTTTTTTGGCCCTCCTAATGGGGGAATGCCCCCCTTGCATACATTATGCCTGGCACAGACATAATGTGGCGCAAGGGTTTACAAAGTAGCATAATGCATGCATTTCGCCACTTTGTAAATATGATGCGGAAATATGCCACTTTATTGCCTCTTTATTGTAAAAACAATTATACTATGGCAGCACTAAGGTGGCGCTAGGGGCTCCTAAATATGCCCCAAAATGTTCCCCAGCCTGCCACTGCAGACTGGAAGGATAGTGGTTGCACTGTCAGTTTGACTTTGCCATGTAAATCTATGGCAAAGCCACCCTATCCCTTAACATTATATATAAGTCTCCCATAAAGGAAGGTCCATAGAGTCCTATGGCAGGGAGCTGTATTTTGTTAAAATGTGTTTTACGATATGTCTTAGCAGCAACACTTCCGAATTGTTGTCTTGCTGTGGGTAATGTTGGTAGCCCTATAGGCTAATGCAAAGTTACCGGGTGGCATCCCAACCCACTTAACTTTTAGGGAAAGGGAGGAGGCAGCACCAGGCACCAGCGGCAGCACTACAATCGGGCAGGAGCCCTTTAAATTCCTTTCTCGCGCTCCCGCTCGGCGGGAAGCACGTTTTCTCAGCAAAGGGAGGAGGCGGCACCAGGCACCAGCGGCAGCACTACAATCGGGCAGGAGCCCTTTAAATTCCTTTCTCGCGCTCCCGCTTGGTGGGAAGCGCGTTTTCTCAGCAAAGGGAGGAGGCGGCACCAGGCACCAGCGGCAGCACTACAATCGGGCAGGAGCCCTTTAAATTCCTTTCTCGTGCTCCCGCTCGTGGGACGCGTGCGGGCTGCACCCGGGCCAAGGGCAGGCCCGCCCTGTGCCCGTCAGCGGCCGGCAGAGGCTGGGCTGGGCCACCCCCCTGAGATCTTCTCCGCGACCCCAGGATCTGGTATTCATATCTCCAAAACAGGTACTGTGTCTCTCTCCCTTGGCCCTCCGTGACTATACTTCTGTAGCCTGCATCTCGCCTCTCTCGTTTCCATCCTTTTTTTTACAAAGCAGCAGTCTGTTATTCCACCTCTTAAGTGTACTTTCTCTTAGCAAACAATTATCGTAGAACTTTTGTCCTCAAGGCAGCCAGTAATAATGGGAAAAAGGAAACAACCCAGTGTAAATGACATTCCATTTTTTAAAAAAAACACACGTCAATCCTGAAATTCATCTCTGGAGTAAAATGGGAGAAATCGACAAACAGATCACCAATGTTGAGGGGAAAATACTCACCCAGAATAAGTCATTAGTAATCCCTAACTCTCCCCCTTTAACAACAACCCCTGAACATCCGGCAAAGATTCTTGGAAGTGAAACCCAGTCTAAAAGTACTAATGGCTGCATCCAAGATATAATTGACACAATCTCAGATGGTGAGGACCATCCTCCCTCACCGAAACGTAAGAGGAAACCCCAACCAGCAAGGAAGGATGTCCCATCCAAACAAGAGCCGCCTGTGAACGCTAGGCATGGCTCTTCGAAAGTACAACCCAATGTATGTATCCAAAATGCTCAAACCTGCCCCCAAAATCAAAAATCTGACCATAAGAAGAAACCTCATATAGCGAAAGGGAAAACTAATACCACAGAGACACTGACTGCTCTAGAAAAATTTGTTGGTACACGTCTTGATCAAGTAATGGAACGTCTAACTCAATTGGAGGGGAAAATGGATTATCTACTCAAAACACTGAAACCACAATTAATAAACCCCTCATCCCCAACTACACAACAGCTTTGTTATTCTGATTTCAACGTCAGGCCTCCTTTAACACATCAGGCCCAACCACCCACTTTACAGATTACCCAAAGACAAGTCGATCCCTGTGCCTCACCTGAAAGAACTGGCAATGCCCAATCCCACAAAATATCGCCAAAAAGAAGGGAACACGTAAACACTCCTAAAGTCTACCAGGGTGCCCCCTTAACCGAGAGAGATATACTTGACCTCCCGCTTGCGGCAACCCCTAATGTGGCAGTTCTTGCCAATGTCCCCATTTTACCTGGAGCAGGGGGGGAATCATGGGCAGCTCTGAGGAACAAGGCCCTGCACTGGATTGCAACTCGCCTGAATCCTGGCCTGACAAACAAACTTTTTGAAGACATCAAGATGGTCAGAAGGGTAAAATGGGTGGGTAGAAATCGTAAAATATTCAAGGGTGATTGTGTAGTTCTTTCATTTAAAACCCCTACGGTGGTCAAAGATATCTTAAG
Source organism: Pleurodeles waltl (assembly GCF_031143425.1). NCBI lineage: Eukaryota > Metazoa > Chordata > Amphibia > Caudata > Salamandridae > Pleurodeles > Pleurodeles waltl. The sequence goes on from NC_090436.1 coordinate 848,903,660, forward strand.
AAATTTAAGTCCACATCAGATTACCGACCATGGTGTTGCCCTCCTTCCTCTGGGTTTCTTTTATACGAGCACCAAAAACTACGATGGACCTGGCCTTTTTGTCTTGAGGATCACAGAACCAGGCCTGAGTCACAATATACGATTTCTACTGCGAACAGATTTTGGGGGCTCAGTATGGAAGATACTGATTGACTATTATCCAACAAGGAACCTTGTAGATTCAAGCACCTCACAGTAATATCGGACCACGCCCATCTGGTTGTAGATAATTCAGTACCAGACAATGGAGAAGAACGATCGAACATGGAACCCTCTTCTAGGCAATCTGTCAATGATGAATACTTATCAAGAGCCCTGCCAAAAAAAACTTTTACTTGTGCCCTGACTCTTTTGGTATGCACAGAAACCATTACTACCTCAGAGAAAACTCAGATAACTGACAAGTCTTCTGTTGATCAGGCTAGAACAATGCATAAAGACCATCTTTCTTTCTTATTTTGGAATGTGGCTGGCCTCCGTTCTAAGGTGGAGAACGAGGTCTGGCTAGAATACCTTCAGGGCCATATTTATGCTTTTTGACGCAAAACTGCGCTAACGCAGTTTTGCGCCAAAAGAATTAGCGCCGGCTAACGCCATTCTGAAGCGCCATGCGGGCGCCGTATTTATTGAATGACGTTAGCCGACGTTAGCCGCCGGCGCCGTCTGGTGTGCGTTAAAAAAAAACGACGTACACCAGGCAGGGCCGGCGTAGGGGGAAAATGGCGTATGGGTGCCCACAAATGGTGCAAGTCAGGCTGAGGCAAAAAAATCGCCTCAACCCGATTTGCGCCATTTTTTTACGACGCCCAACCCCCATTGAAATGACTCCTGTCTTAGCAAAGACAGGAGTCATGCCCCCTTGCCCAGTGGCCATGCCCAGGGGACTTCTGTCCCCTGGGCATGGTCATTGGGCATAGTGGCATGTAGGGGGGCACAAATCAGGCCCCCCTATGCCACAAAAAAAATATACAAAAAATACTTACCTGAACTTACCTTAATGTCCCTGGGGTGGGTCCCTCCATCCTTGGGTGTCCTCCTGGGGTGGGCAAGGGTGGCAGGGGGTGTCCCTGGGGGCAGGGGAGGGCACCTCTGGGCTCATTCTGAACCCACAGGTCCCTTAACGCCTTCCCTGACCCAGGCGCTAAAATCCGGCGCTAATGCGGGTTTTTTAGACCCGCCCACTCCCGGGCGTGATTTTTGCCCGGGAGTATAAATCCCACGCACATGCCTCGGAGTCGATTTTTTAGACGGGAACGCCTACCTTGCATATAATTAACGCAAAGTAGGTGTCCACGCTAAAAAATGACGCTAACTCCATGGACTTTGGCGCTAGACGCGTCTAACGCCAAAGTATAAATATGGAGTTAGCTTTGCGTCGAAATTGCGTCGCAATTTCGGAACAAACGGAGTATAAATATGCCCCTCAGTGTTTTCACTGGGTATGTCTCCAAGAGACCTGGTCTGTGAATCCGATTCATATAAATGGCTACAGGATACTACATACTCCTGCCGTTCCTTCGGCACGGGGCAGGGCTAAGGGTGGCTTGTGCACCTTTATATCCAACAAGTGTGATATAATCAAGGACATTGCTTTAATATCTAATATGTTCTACCAAGTGATTTCATGTCATTTAAAAAATATTGCACTATTGGTGGTCATTAATTTCTATAATAATGTACCTTTTCAAGATCTTTGATTAATACTTAACCTCCTCCAGGATGACATAGACCGAGTATGTGAATCCTCAAATAAACAATCTTATATTGTGTGGGGAGGTGATTTTAACATATACCTGTGCCCCAGCTCAATTAAGGGCTACTGCCCCCACGCCCCTGATGGTCAAAACGATTTATTACATTTCATACACAACAACTCAGGCAACTCATTGAATGAAGTTCTATTTAGCCTCGACCTCATCCTATGCAACTCCCTCACTCAGGGTAGGCTACAACTGAAAAACACGTTTAACGGTAGGCAAGCCAACACGATAATTGATTTTATTTTATTTTCCAACAATCTCTTTCCTTATGTACTTGACTACAACATTCAAGACACCATATTCAGCGATCATAACCCTCAAATCTTAGGCCTTACATTTCCCCAACACGCCTTTATACACAGGGACACGGAAGAGATAGTAGGAAATATTGAATTAGGAGCAAGAAATGGTTACACCATCCGGTGGTCAGATATTGAACCTACAGGTTTTATGAACCAACTAGTGACCAATCATGCTAACAAATTTAATACTTGCCTTGCAGACAACACGTGTCCACGAGACCATATTGAGGCCTTTATGGTAATTACGGCTGGTATAAAACAGTCTCTCAAAGCAACTTTTAATAAACCAAAAGCGAAAGAAGGCAAAGGCTGGTTCAATGCTGAATGCACACAAGCTCGTAAGAACTTAAAAAGTCACTTACATTCACAAAACCCGGATAAACGCCAACTAAGTTTAAAGAGGAAGGAGTATAAAAATGCCATAAAGAAAAGGAAACAGAACTTAAAAAATTAGGCATGGCAATCCCTCTATGATGCGAGCATCCGGAACGATAATGTAAAATTCTGGAAAATTGTGAATTCTCCGCTCCTATGTGATGAAGAAATACCCAAAATTGAAATTGCCATCACGGAACAAGAGTGGGTTGCCTTCTTTTCTGCTATTTACTCCTCAGAAAATTTGGCACTAGAAATAAATCACCCTAAACTAGACTCCTATGACCCCATCTTACCATTCACTCTAAATGAGGTCATTGACGCTATTAACGCAAGTAAAAGCGGAAAAGCCCCAGGCCCAGATGGAGTCCCAGTTGATATCTATAAATCTAATACCTCTCTTTGGGGTCCACTATTGACACAGGTGCTACGTGCCTGTTGTTCAACTACTTTCATCTCGACCTGGGCTGAGTCAATAATTATTCCAATCTATAAAAAGGGAGATCGCCATAATCCCGCATGTTACCGTCCTATTTCACTGCTTGACACACTTGCAAAGATTGCGGGACGCATCATCCTAAATAGACTACAAGATTGGATGGAGGAAAATCATATCCTCTCTGATCTACAATACTGGTTTAGGGCTGGCATAGGGACAATGGAACAGGCTCTTAACTTAGAGATCATACTTGGTAAATATACAAGGGCCAAGCCCGGAGCATTATACCTTGCATTTGTCGATTTAACTTCCGCATTCGATTGTGTGGTGCATTCAAAATTGTGGCCCATTTTGTTGGACATGGGGGATGATACCACCATAGTCCATTTTATTAGGGAATTGTATGCTGGTGCAAACGCTAAGGTTCGCTATGGGCGTCAAGGGGAATGTACTTCATCTTTCCCCATCGAACAAGGGGTGCGTCAAGGATGCGTGTTAGATCCCCTATTGTTCGCTTTGTATATTAACAGCTTAGAGCGGACCCTTTCTGATGCCTGTAGTGATCTTCCACTGGTAGGCTCTCAGAAAATTCCGGCCCTCTTGTATGCGAATGATGCCGTTTTGATGGCCCGCACCCCAGTTGCTCTGCAAATATTAGTTACAACCTTTGATAATTGCATGGATGTTTTGGGCCTCAAAATCAATCACACTAAAACTTTTTCTATGACATATCCTAGATGTAGCACAAAAAATTGCCATGTAGCCTTAAAAGGTGTAAAACTAGTCAACACAGGGACCTTCTCATACTTAGGTATTATGTTCGATGATAAAGGTACATGGGTACAAGCCAAAAAAGAGAGAAAATTGTTATTTACGAAAACCGTTATGGCGGTAAAAAACTTCTCAAAAAGGGTGGGGAGAGTAATTCCCAAAGACATGATGACTCTTTACAATGCAAAATGTGTCTCAGTAGCACTGTACGGGGCCGGACTTTGGGGATATCGAGACTGCACTACTTTGCAGCTGACAGAAAACGCTTTCCTGAAAACAGTCCTAAGTGTCCCGCAATCAACATCAACAGTAGTATGACATTCAGAAATGGGAGTAACATACCTTACAGATCTCATTCGTGTTCAACCAATCCTACTTTGGCATAAAGTATGGACTTCAGATCCTGCGAGGTTGAATAGGACTATTATAGTAGATGCCCTAGCACTTACTCACTCGCTCAAAATTCCATGACTAAATTATATAAAGCACTTTTTTATTAAATTAGGCCACCCTGAGCTGTTTTTTACCCCAGATGAATTGAAAACAATCTCCAGGAAAGACCTGAAAAATACTTGCCTCACCCATCTGGCTGAATTGAGATGGGGCGTGGAGGCAAACAAATATAGTGTCAGGAGAAACCATATGATACAACTAACGAATGGCATGGAACCATACTTATGCAAAGTCACGAACCCAAGACATCGTTTTGTCCTTACGCGTTTGAGACTAGAGTCCTTTCACCGCCTCGTTAGTTTCCCCCTGATTAATGATTGGTGTCCACAATTGGAAAAATGTCCCTGTGATAATGCCTCTGACCAAAATACAACGCACACACACTTTTCTTCTGCAAATATTATTCAACTTTTAGGAAAACGTTTGTGATACCACTCTTAAAATTAATGCTTTTTAAACAATGTCGTCCAGCTTTCCTGTATCTTTTATCCCTCCCATCTATCATGGTTTGTCATGAATTAGCCTTGCTCCTGTGTTCAGTGATTAAGGCCAGAAAATGTCTTGAGGCAAATGGGTGAGATTTCCAAGTACTATATGCGAGGCCTTTTTTATTATTCCTCTTAATCAAACTGTTCATTAACTTTTATTTCTTTTTTAAAAATTTACATTTTTTAATTTTACCTGTTTATATTCATATTTATATGTATTTTACTCTTTGCATCCCTTCTCCTGCTGAAAATTGTTTTTTATGTAAAATGACTTTTATGATTGTTAAAAACAATCGAATAAAGTTTCTTTGATGATGATGATGATGATAACTACACTACCAAACTGGGTCATGTAAAGTATCATATTAATCATGGCATTGAATGTGACTTGATGGCCATGTCAAAATTAATGTCACTTTTAAAGGTAAGCAACTTTCACGAAGTTGCCTCTCTGTATCCCAGCTAGTCCAGTGGACTCACAAAGACACTGCCATACAGGCAGCTTTTTTCCCACCTGGGGGAATGTGTGAACGGCTTCCAGGCCAGGAAGAAAGGTTGCTGCCACACTGGAAGGTGTGACCTCCACCCACAGGATGACTGCCCAGGGTGTTAGTCCAAAAGGTGAGCTTCAAAGGTGAAGCCTCCTTTGAAGGGCCGCTGTAACAACACTCTCTGGCAGGATACCTTTTGTTTCCCTCAGACAGAGTATTGCCAGGGACAGAGGATGGAAAGCCAGTTCACAAACTGGTTGTCCAGGGGCGTGTAGCCCCATGGTAGCTATACCTCTGGGGTTGGGCTACCAAAGTCCTCATAGCCAAGGAAGAGTTCTGCCATGCTGGTTGATGCAGGAATTTTGCCAGATGCCAACATCACTGGAACTGTGTCACCAGAGATGGGGGGACCAACTAGTCTATTGGCTAGTGACTGCATTTTCCCCTCAGGGCCCTGTATGTGGATATAATGGGCACCCCGGCACCTGAGACTTCAGGACTCTTTGGACCTGGAAAGAGGAAGAGAAGGTGACCACTTTACACCTGCTGGAAGTGCACAAAGAAAGGCTCTGATGTCGGAACAACTGCACCTGCTGCACATTGCGCTAGTGGTTTTTGGACCCTGTCCCGCATGCCCAGCTCGGGAAAATGCTGATCCCCAGCCCCAGTCTGAAGCAGAGACTCCAAAAGCCAGTTGGCTGGTCCCCCAGAACAGCACTGGGGGCATCAAAGCTAAGGCAGCCCAAGTCCCATCTCTGATAGCTACCACAAAATCCTTGCCTCTGCCAGACTTCAGGCACCCGCAAGGATAATTCAGAGATAGCCAAAAGGTACAACCATGTCTGGTGGACCCATCGGTGTTGGTTGTGACGGGATTTGCCCCTTGTGAACGACCCCGGCCTCCACCAAAGATTTGCACCATGACTGCTGTACCAGCAGCCCTTGGAAGCCTGCAAAGAGGACTTTGTGGGACTCCAAAATTCATGACCAGAGTAACCCCTACTCACAATTGGACCGAGGACTCAACCGGACTTCAGCCCTTTGGACCGCACAACATCTTTGAGACGGCATTCCTCAGCATCAGGGCCACTCCATTATTGTCTATCCAGTAAAGTTTAAATCTTGCTCTAAAAACACCCTAGTGGCCAGGTAACTGTGCAAAGTATCCTCTCTGTCCTCCTGAATCTCTGACCTGCCAGAATTAGTCACCCAAATGGGGCCAGAATTTCCGAATGAACTTTTCAAACGTTTTTGTTGACCAATGCTTGTTTGTGGTTGATGCTAAAATTATTTATTCCTTTAAAAATCTATATCTCCAGAACTCCTGGGGGGACTTTTGTGATCAAGGTCTCTAAGGATACATAAATATCAAATCTATTTCTCTAACCTGGTGTCATGTTTTTTTGTGTCGTGTGACTTTCTTATTCTGTTAGTTGGTGTCATTTAATGCCTTACACATCGTATACACACAGGGAGAGAGCAGGACAGTGCCATTTCTTAGTAGCTTGGCTTTTGTGCTCTCACCTTCTCATGCAATGCACCACAGAATACACCAGGGTCCTAAACTACAATAACAGCATACACCAGAGTCCTATCATTGCCAGACAATAAAGGTAGATACCATGTAGGATTCATAACATTTATACCATTATATTATAATATTTTAGAACGGCCCTAAATATTTTCAAATCTACGGCACCTATAATAAACTCATCGTATCTAAATAGTACATAATTGCAAAGAATCACAAAAAACAATCCTTTCGATTAGGGAAAGAATGCTATCATAGCACTGCAGTGGGTACTTCATGTTCTTGTGCCCCAGTGTCACTAAACCTGTTGCCCCATCTGTAGCCACTTCTCTATTTTTGTGCGGCCTCACTCTGATTTATTATAGTCACTTTTATGGGCTTCTGAATGCAATAAGACATTTTAAATACACCTTAATCTTTGCAATCAACTTGTAGCTCTTCTTTATCTGTGGCAGGTACAGGTGTTTGGTTTTCATGTGTGTCATTTGGTCAGCACAAACTATGGAATTTGGCCGAAAGCTCACTTTCACTTCTGACTCTATCTCTGAAAAGAAAGTCAGACCGAGTCATAAATAGGAAAGACATCCAAAAGTCGTTTTTAAATTTTGAGCCAGCAAGAGAGAGAAAAAAATCAGGTCAGGCAAAAACCTATCTGTCGTATAACCTGATTGCTACTGTAGCACTCACCCTATTTTGGCCACACACAACCATTCATGCTCGACACAGGGTTACAAACCAGATGCAAAGTGCGCGCAACGGAAGCTCCTGCCTATCTTTTTGTCGAGTCAAATTTGGCATAGATCGGCCTGACTAATAGAACTGATAAACTATTTAACACCTCGGAATTAGGCCTATCATGTGGCATAATCCCTATTCAATATGCATAAACGGAACCGGAGGCGATCTTTATTTACTGGGTGGGCTATGTGCCTTAGGGAGACTCGACTATTAAAGGCCGATCAGGGTCTCAGGCCCGTATTTATACTCCGTTTGCGCCGAATTTGCGTCGTTTTTTTCGACGCAAATTCGGCGCAAAACGAACGCCATATTTATACTTTGGCGTTAGACGCGTCTAGCGCCAAAGTATGGGCAAATAGCGTCATTTTTTTGCGTGAACGCCTTCCTTGCGTTAATGAGATGCAAGGAAGGCGTTCCCGTCTAAAAAAATGACGGCGACGCAAATGCGTCGTATTTATACTCCCGGGCAAAAATCACGCCCGGGAGGTGGCGGGTCAAAAAACCCCGCATTTGCGCCACTATTTAACGCCTGGGTCAGGGTAGGCGTTAAGGGGCCTGTGGGCTCAAAATGAGCCCACAGGTGCCCTCCCCTGCCCCCAGGGACCCCCCCTGCCACCCTTGCCCACCCCAGGAGGACACCCAAGGATGGAGGGACCCACCCCAGGGACATTCAGGTAAGTTCAGGTAAGTATAATTTTTTATATTTTTTAAAATTTTTTGGGTGGCATAGGGGGGCCTTATTTGTGCCCCCCTACATGCCACTATCCCCAATGACCATGCCCAGGGGACACAAGTCCCCTGGGCATGGCCATTGGGCAAGGGGGCATGACTCCTGTCTTTACTAAGACAGGAGTCATGAAATGGCGTCTGGGCGTCGTAAAAAAATGGCGCAAATCGGGTTGAGGCGATTCTTTTGCCTCAACCTGACTTGCCCCATTTTAAGACGCCCTAACGTCATTTTTTCCCAACGCCGGCGCTGCCTGGTCTACGTGGTTTTTTTCCACGCACACCAGGCAGCGCCGGTCTGCTTGCGCCGGCTAACGCCATTCCATAAATACGGCGCCCGCATGGCGCTTCAGAATGGCGTTAGATGGCGCTAAATTTTTTGACGCTAAACTGCGTTAGCGCAGTTTAGCGTCAAAAAGTATAAATATGGGCCTCAGTGTCTATGCTGCCTACTTCTGCTTAACAAAAGCTGTCAGTTGCTGGTACTAAAAGACAGGATGATTACAGGCGAGTCTGAAATGTGAGTATCGAATTGTGGTTTCCTGAATGTGGCCAAGATAAAATGTGTTATCAGTTCCAATTTCAAACCAAAACTGATCCACATTTTTATTGTAGTTGGATATATGGCTTAATTTCTGACAAATTCCTTGCAATTGATGGATAAATTACGACAGTTCTCTGAATAACCCATAGATGGTCGTTTTCGTTTGAAGAGATATTCAATAGAAATCAAAATAGTTTAAGTAATTTCACTTCCTTACACACTCTTCTTGTGCAAGTGCCATGTTGCTGCTGAGATGTGATCGCTGTAGAAAAAATCAAAGGTGCTTTGACCCCGTGGTTCTCAAAACCCCGAAACTTGTTAATATCTAAGGGGGCATAGCAATACAAATCATGCCTCCAAAGAAACCAATGCAGAGAAAGCTAAGATTGGAAATGATGTGAACCAAAACTCGAATAAAAAATGGAATAAAAAAACTAGCCAATTAGTTTCAGTTGTTTTCATTCATATTCACCATTAGTGAACCTGCGGTTGCATGACGACACTAATTTGGATAAGCCTTTGTTGTTCCTTATTCGACCCAAGCCCCAGCGCCATCATCCCGATTCCTAGAGAAAAACGATCCAGCTATAATCGCGTCCTTCTCAGTATGGTATTGGATGATTCTTAAAATTCCTGGTATGACAATGATCAGGGCAGTTAAAACTTGTGTATTTTCTTTTTCTCTAATAATCAGAATTCATTTCTTAGTGCTAGTTAAAGAGAAGCTGCACACATCAGCTTTCCCTGTAAATGACTCCGCTCTCAAGAAGCTGTTCTGGCTATTATCTAGCTAGTGTTATTACATCTCACATAAAAACAGCAGATGATCACAAATGTAACCGAGCTGCGGATTATTAAATTTCACTGACACAGTGTTATTGTGTTCTCTTATTCATCCTACTCCTTTTACAGACAATGCATCGGGGATTGCCTTTAGGTGGCTTCAGACGTCTTTCTGAAGTTCCTACAGAAGTGCAGATGAGCTCGAGTTAAAAGATGTTCTTCTGGGAGGGGAGGCTTAAAAGGTGGGGGAGGGGAGCCTATCAACCTCTGCGATCCTGCTCGACATTTATTAGCTGTAGTGATGCTAGGAGAATTATTTTTCATTGTATTTAAAACAGTTTTAAAAAAAATGAAAACGTGCAAAACTTCCTTTGCTGTGTTCAGCTACCTTGACAGCAATTCATGATACCAATTAGGCATTTTGCTGAGTTTTTTTAAAAGCACTTTCTCAATTTGAAAACATCCTTTAAGTTGTGTGTAGGCCCATGAATGTGCATTCTTAGATACGTAATATTATGTTTTAAATGAAAACGTAAAGTCAGAACAGGTAAACAAAAGATTGATTCCAAAGCCACAATGCTAGATACACAATTACACGGAGAACACACTAACAATGAGAACAGAACCAGTGTGAAGCATCATTTCCTCTTCTTTGAGATGATGTTAAACTTAAAACATGCAAAAACTAGGGAACTTTTTGTACATAATGTAGTTTTCTTTAATTAGGATCCAAAAAAACAAACAGGGTTTGTGCTGTGAAATATTACGTTTTAAGGCCGTACTGATCGTATGAAGAGGGCGCATGACAAAATTATAAATGTATATTATTTTAAGAGAATAAAAAGAAAATAATGTATCAACAGCATGCTAAGAGAAAGTAGATCCTGGGCACCCACAATCTCCTAAGGGATTTTCAGGTTGGCAGTTTTCTAGCAAAGTCTCCATGAACCCTAATTCAAGCAAGGAAGTTGGCCCCATTCATTCTTTTGGTTGTAAAAAAAATGCAATAGAGTGCAGAGGACCTCTGTAGCTCATGCTGCACTGTCGCTGGCCAAGCCGCTGCTGGTTGCTGATTGAACTTTCGCAAACATTTCTTCATGGCTGTATCTGTCATAATTTCTTCCTGATTCAGGTACCGCAAAGTATGGAACGCTGCAGGAATGGAGAGACGGACTCTTAGAAAAGAGGGATATGACCTGGATGTGCCAAAAGGGATAATAGCAAGATTTAAAAAAATGAGTAGTATGGATGCTGTTCAGATTAAAAAGCATATGAACGTCTACAGCAAGATTTCTAAGTAAAGTAATGCACTCGGTGCAGGCATCTGTGTGTCAATTCCAATGCAGTCAAGGGTGACTCAGCATTTATTAATTTAGTATTCAGTAAAATAAGAACCATTGTGACATAGTGGGATTCAATGAGATGGGTGACAGGACTACTTCTGTTGATCTGTATCAGACTGGTTGTATTGTATGTAAAGCATGTCGGACGTAGGTTTGTATCCTCTTAGTCGGCTAACATTAGTACTAATAAACGGTGTAAATTAGGACAGGAAGGTTGGTCCTACGAATGGCATATTTGTAAGTCAGCGACCAACTCGTATTAAAGGGGGTTGAGCGTTGCTGAGGAAATTTATTGCTGTTGAGCATACATTTGTGTGTGTTAGTAGTTATACCATTTGCCACTTACACTTCCTTGCCCCTAAATAATAAACATAATTGGTAGAGTATCGTGACAAAACTTAAAAGTCACTTAAGATTTCAGGCTACATCAGTGGTTGCGAGAAAGTGCTGCTTTTGTAGGACCACCACTGCTGCTAGTTTTTTAACTCTGCACACTGGGGCACTGCTGCACAATCCCCAGATTGTATTTTCAAACCCCTCACATGAATTAGAATTGGCTAACTTCTAATTGGAATGATGATAAAATGATTAATTGGGGAGGATGGTAGTCCACCACATGTGATAATATGCTATTCCTGTTTGTTCAAGTTTAAAAAATGTAAGCCTGAGCTTAACCCCTGGTAGCTATGGCGCAAAGCAGGTTGGCTAAACTTAAGAAAATGTCTAAACATTTACAAGTAAAAAATTGTTAAGAAGTAAAAAACACTACCACTCCAGTTTATAAAAATAGAGGCAATATTAATGAACAAAATGATAACAAAAGGACTAAAATTCAACAAAGAGAACTGAGAAAAATACATTTTTTAAATGTATTTACAAATAGTTCCAGTAACTGCACTAGGCTGGGGAAAAACAAGTTTGAGGCCACCTGTGACAGAGTGCAGGTTGGATACAAGGACTATGTAGGTCCCAGTCAGAGAGTTAACTTCAGATTTAGAAACTTTAATGGAGAAAAGTGTTCTTCAACAAGTCAACTGCAAACTGGATCCAAAGAAGAGCTGTCTGATGGGAGGTTGCTAAAGCACAGGGTCCTGGTGCGGTCATCCACAAAGGTGGAAAAGCTCTAAGCAGGCGAACTGAAATCTGTGCCCGGGGAAACCCTTGATGTTGATCAAATGCTGTTCTGTGTAGGTCCAAACGAAGCCCTCTGTTTGGACTTAGAAACTTTGGGACCGATTCACAAATGTCTAACTTTACTAGTAATAAAGTTAGACTCTTGGTCTAGGTTTAGACTTTTGGTCTAAGTTTAGACTTCTTCGTTGGCTCTCCAGGCAGAAACGTGGGGAAAAGTTTTTAAGTACAGTTTTGTCACTTTGCCCAGTAGGGGTACAGAATAGGAACAACACATGGGAGTCAGAACTTACTCCAACAGAAGCCACCAGCAGGATCGAGGACATCTCCAGTTGAAACTGGTCAGTTGGTGTCTTTCAGGTAAAAGGTTTTGTGTCCCTGTCACTTAAAAGTAGGCCAGCCAACTGGCCCTTGGGGTCCACTTCTTGATCCTGAGTACAACAGAGAGATGGCCCAACCTCTCACATCACACAAGTTACAATAGCATGTGCAGTCCATCTGTCTTCCACATGTTCCAGGGGTGTTTTGAAGAAAGTGCCCAGGGTGCCACATTTATTCCTGGCACTAGTCTGTCAGTTGAGGTAACTCCTGGCCCCTGCCTGGTAGAGAAAAAGTTCCCAGTGGTTACCCAACCCTCTTTTGCAGCAGTTCCGGAATACTTTCCTGTAAATACTCCATCACTGACCCTCTCTACCTAAAAACAAGATGGTTGAAACTTTCTTCTCCTGTGAAGAGCTCCTGTGCCCCGGCAAGAGATGTGGCCAGTGAAGTGAGCAAACTTTCACCAGGGGTCACTGAAAATCGGTTCTGGAGGTATCTCCTCTTCCATTGGGAATGGTGCTTGGCTGACTTAAAGGACAATAGAGAGAGGCAGGCCTAGATATGTGCAACATCTGCTTGTGAAAGGGTTATTCTACTTTTATTCAGGCTCAAGGTAACTTTCTAAAAGTACAGTCTGTAAAATATGTGTTACAAATATGATTTTTCCAATGAATTGGATTTGTTATAGATATATTTAAAAGTCCAAGAGTGAACTTTTAAGCTGGTTTCCAGATGGAGATAACTTCATTAACTTTAATTAAACATCCCAATGCTTTTCTATGAAAAAGATAACCATACCTCAGTGAAAAATAACCTTTTAGGCATTTCCATGGTAAGGGCATGTTCCAAAATAAACTTTTACATGTCCTACTTTTAAATATCATGCACCCCACTTTATTTTAAGTCCTACTTAGTGGTAACTAATGAATATTTAAAAGGAGGGGTAAGGCATGTTGAAAGGCATGAATTCCAGAGGTCAATTTTGCAGTTTAAACCCGCACATCCAAGTTACTTGTGACAGGATTGGATTCAAATTTCACATTGTTACTTTATGAGTGGCACAACATATGTTTTAGTACACTAATGACATTTAACTTAAAAAGCCCTGGACACACGTTGTAGCATATACTTGAGACCTATAGGTAAGCTAAGTGTCCCAAGCAAAAGTATATACCGTTTCAATATGTTTCAGGGTCAGAGAACATACACTGGAGTCTGGTTAGTAGAGTCCCAGTCCACAAAGTAAAAAATGGGCAGCATCAGTCCAAAAAATTGAGGTAATTACACCAAGAAGGGCATTTTCTTACAGGCACATTTAATTTTCCTGCTAAGGCCATATTTTCAGGCATATGAAGTACACCAATGGCATGGAAAAAGCACTTAAAGTCAGCTGTGGGCTGCAGCACATGTTGCACCATCAAGTAGACTGACAAAGGAAACATTGCCTTAGCACTACCTGTGTAGCCTGATTCTTCAGCTTTGAACCTGCAGATGATTTTTGGCATGAAAGAGCCCCGCCTTTAAAAAACACAAATCACCTCTAAAAGGGCATGGAGGCTAACAAGTATTTAAACGTGGTACATGCAGAAATGTAATGTTGGCATGGACCTACAGTGACCAGGCTCCAATAAACTACTTTCACAATAGATCTCCAATGAAGAAAAAACTAGAGTTCAAAATAAAATCATGGCCCTGCTATCTCTGGTTCTAGGCAAGCTACGGGAATAATTCAGGCAGTATTTTTAATATTTATTAACAATCCAAATCAATGATGACATCAGATTGTTAAGAATTATTTAAGAAAAGGTACATTTAATAGTTACACTTTACCTGCCTGAACCTCCTGTCGGCTAATTATCATTACCTACATGGGCTATTGTCCTGCCAGTGGTTTTCCTTAGTGATGTGTGAAAAACACTTCCAGAGCAGGATCAATGGCTTAGATTTCATCATAGGAAGCCCTGGGTGTGAGGTACATGAAAGATATTAGCCCAGGAACGACAGTGGGAGTGTCTGGGAGCTTTGTTAGCTTAAATAGACCAAGGAAAGGTGTCTATTCATATTTAAGAGCAAAGGGAAACAAGGGAAAATAACTTTTTTGTGCCATAGGCCCTTGGTGGATACCTTGACACCAGGACAGTGAGAGGGAGAGCTGGTCCCAGAACCAGTTTTCTGTAGGTGAGGAGGAGGGGATTATTAATTTCCCTAAACATGCCCCTAGCTAGTTCACAAGCTCCCTTCAGGGGCATGAAAGAGCCTTCTGTGTTAGATTTGGCTCAGAATACTACACAGTGAAATGGTTTACTGTAGGATAACCAGGATTTGTTGCAAAAGGTAGAAGGGTTGCCCCCGGGGAACATTTTTCTCCGGGGTTAGGTACTATCCAGTAGTCACCCCCTCATTCACAACTCATCAGAGCACTGTCTGGACCAGTGAAAGAAGAAAAGAGGACTGGACCTACTGTTTGAGATGAGATGTGAAGAGTTGGACTTCCTCTCACTTGTATTTAGGGCCCAGGACAGGACTAGAGTCCACACTCCAAGGGTCAATTGGCTAACCTCCTGTGTATCTACATGGACACAACAAGCTTCAGGAGGCCTTTTTCTTGAAGTGACAAGTTGTCCCTGATGTCCCGTGTGCCTTAGAGGTGACGAAGAAGAGCTCCTCTAGTATCTTCAAAAAAGTGGGATTTAAAAATGTTTGGATTTCCAAAATCTCCAGAGTGTCAGGGAGACTTAAAGGCAAAGAAGTCCGATTTTGATTCAGCTTCACCGCATACATTTTCAGGCTTGCTTCCAAGGAGAATTGTGAGCTCCAAAAAAGACTAAGAGGCAGATTAAGAGTTTGACAGATCTGTACCTCCACACAAATGTGACAGATATGGGGTCCACCATATAAAATTGAGCATTACATTCTAAAGCACCTGTAATGTGGTATTGAATTTCTGTCACATTTCGGACGGAGTGCTCTCACATCAAATTATAAATCAAACCCTAAGTCTGAAAGTAGAAAAGTTGACTGAATAAATGCATAAAAAATATCTATCCAAAACAAGGATTTTGCCACCCATGAAATCTGACATTCTACCACTTTGAGCTTTTCCTGGCCAAATCAGCTGCTTCTGCTGGATATCATCCAGTGGCTGACAAGTTTAGAGAGGACCTTGTTGGACACGACTTACTACCTTTCTCTGCTGGAGGACTTTGACTTCCATTTTAGAGACTAAGGGCCAGATGTAGGTAGGTAGAAATTTGCGACTTGCAATTTGCGAGTCATAGCGACTACCAAATTGCAACTCGCAAAACGAAATGCAGAAAGGTGTCTCAGACACCTTCTGCGACGCGCTAAGGGGTCGCAAAGACCCACCTCATGAATATTAATGAGGTGGGGCGCAGTTTGCGACCCCATAGCGAGTCCATGCACTCACAGGGATGGTGGCCTGCTGGAGATAGCAGACCACCATGTCTGTGACTGCTTTTTTAATAAAGCAGTTTTTTTTTCTTTTTGCAGCCTGTTTTCCTTAAAGGAAAACGAGCTGCAAAAAGAAAAACTTCCAAAACCATTTGGTTTCGGTTTTTTCAGAGCAGGCAGTGGTCCATGGGACCACTGCCTGCTCTGAAAAAATATTTTTTGGGGCATTCACAAAGGAGAAGGGGTCCCATGGGACCCCTTCCCTTTTGCGAATGAGTTACCATCCACTTCAAGTGGATGGTAACTGCGAGTTGGTTTGCGACCGCATTCGCGGTCACAAAGCAACTCAGCATGGCGATGCGGTCGCAAATAGGAAGGGAACACCCCTTCCTACTTGCGAGTCGCAGCCTCAAATTGCGAGTCGGTACCGACGCGCAAAAGGCTTCCTACATCTGGCCCTAAGTCAGAAGGTAAAATCAAGGCCACGATGAACCCACTTAACCTATTTCACCCACACTCCATCTCAGTTGAGCTTCAATCATATAGTAAATATTGAATAGTAAATATGAATTGACACTGTTAGACCTGATAGTCCTTGCAGTGGTTTTCCTCCAAACCTTTTGCCTACCCATCTTCTGTTGCTAACATTAATTTTTGTTGGCTTTAGGGATCTGTGCACTTTACCACTACTGACCAATGCCAAAGTGCTTGTGCGCACTCCTTAAAACATGGTCAAATGGGAAAACACCTGACTGCCACATTTAATTTACTTATAGGTCCCTAGTGATATGGTACAACATGTTCCCAGAGCCTGTAAATTACACGGTACTAGTGGGTCTGCAGCCTGATTGTTACACCCACTTAAGTAGCCCTATAAAACATGTCTCAGAACTGCCAATGCAGCCTGGGTGCAATTTTAAACTACCAATTCAACCTGGCAAAATAAAAATTTTGCCAGACCTACGCCTCCCTTTTTAATACGTATGTCACCTCTAAGGTAGACTCGAAACAGCCCAATAGGACAGGGTGCTGTGCATTAAAAAAGTTGTACATGTATTTTTAAGTTTAACATGTCCTAGTAGTGAAAAAACCCTGAATGCTTGTGTTAACTACTGCGAGGCCTACCTTCGCCATTTGGATAACATTGGGTTACCTTATTACATTTAATGTGTGATAACTTTTGATTGGAAGCAGGTTGGAATGACATGTTTACAATAAAATTAACTGTAATTTTAAACCCTTTTCAATTGTATAGTTGAATTTCAAGTCACAATTTGGGAAATGGCACATATAAAAAGTCAGCATTTTTCAATCCTAACCATTTGGTGCCCACAGCTGGTGCCTTGGTCACATGACTGAGTGTTGGCAGTTGACCTTTATGTACTCCTCCCAGACAGTGAGAGAAAGGTGGTGCAGGATGGGCCATCCAAGGCAGAATGCGATGGGTGAATTTGTTCCCTACCCCATTTACATTTCAAAGGGGCTGCCACAGCGCACCACAAATAACATGACACCAGTCCATTGTCACTCTAGACCCCTTGGAGGTTGGTAAGGGGAGGAAGGAAACTCCAGAACCAGATGTGGGAGAAGTCTAGAAGTTTCTCCAACTTTAGAACTAGCAACTGGTATAAATACTGGACTCTCAGACCAACTCTTCAGTACAATCCTGAACTGGTGGAAGAATTCAGAAGGACTGTCTTGTATTAGGAGGACTTCCCTGCTACTTGGGCACTGCAGCATTCCCCAGACAACTGGTTTGCTGCTATCAGAGGACTGAACTGCTGCTTGAGGCCTGCCTTCTTCTCCAGAGGACTGCCCTGCTGCTAGAGTCCTGCCTTGCTGCTTTGAGGACAGAGAACCGTCTCCTTAAAACTAGGACTACCAAAGTGACTCCAAGGGTTAATTGGCTGGCTTCCTGTTTCCTACAGGGACATAACAAGCTCCAGAGACCTTGAACCCTTCACCTGGCATAGGCTGGAGTAAGTCCTAAAATGGTTGTTGGATTTTTATTGTGTCATAGTTCTACTTTTTAACTGTTTTGTTACTGCTAAATACTGTACACATTTTCATCAGTTAAGCCAGTCTTCTCTGTGTGATGGCTACCAGGAAGTTGAAAGAAGGTTTAAATTGTTGAAACTGTGTTTTACCTTAAAAGGTTTTTGATCCTGTTCCTTGTGGTAAACTCCAGTCCACCCCAAATAATAGTCCACTTTCTTAGATTGCCTTCTGAATAGATCTGTGAATATATCAATGGTCATTTGGTCACATAATTTTAATGAACAAAGTTGAAAACACATTATAAGTCGTTAAAATAATTTACAAACATTGAAGCTTCTATTGAGACAAACACACAAGCAAGAACCATTCAGCCAAGTGAATAGTGAGCAAGGTAGATTTCAAAGTGGTAATTAGAAAAGATTTGGAACAGAAAAAGCCAAACCTAATAGAGAGGTTGCTGATAGGGGGGAAAAGAGATCTGAATAACAGCTATACTGAATTTACAAACACAACATACAAAATGAGTGATCTGAACTAAAGCTGGGTGTAGCTTCCAAAATGTTGCAGCTAGGTGCGTTATGCAAATGTACATTTAAACACCTGTATATACCCAGTTATTTGTGAGGAGAGTTGGGCCCAAAAGTGCATTTCGAAATGCTAATATAAACATACGAACATTTTTGAACAACTCACATGTTGCAAAAACCTAATACCCAAAAGGAGGGTACATGCAAATCTAGAAGTAGGGATATATTTACTGAAAAAAGTAGAAAGGTAGAGAGTGGTATGAAGAGGATGAATCTTTACATATTGGTTGTGGTACAACTTGCATTACCTTCACTAACTATATAATAATTTGGATTTCATAAAATACTAAAAAAGTTATTAATTTACTTAAAGAAAGCTAACATCTCATACCGAGTCACAGTTTCTGCAAAACTAGATTAACAAATGTTAAGCTCTAAATGGAGTAATAATGGCTTGAGCCAAATGTAAGCCATTTCACTGCTTCGGTTTCACAAATAAATGTACTGTTTATGAAAAGAAGATACAAATTCCAGACCCACTTCTTGTAATACAGGAGCTGAAGATTATTTAAACATGCACTCTCAACTGTATAGTTTATTACAATGTGACAATATTTTTGCATGCTCTATTCTTAGTGCTAAAAGCGTTTGATGTGATTTTGAGCAATCTATTTATGTTAAATAGTATTTAGTTCTTGAGTACGATTCAAATTGCAAATAGGTTGCTTCCAGACACTAAGGGCCTGATTTATACTTTTTTAGTGTCGCATTTGCGTCACTTTTTGAAGCAAAAGAGGCACAAACTTACAAAATATAACTGAATTTTGTACGTTTGTGCTAATTTTGCTTAAAAAAATGACGCAAATGCAGCGCTAAAAAAGTATAAATCAGGCCCTAATAGTTTAAGTGATACATTTCCATGATAGGAGTTAACAAACCATCTTCAAGCTGTTTTTGTTTTCCCTGGTGGTGAGATGCGATGACAGAAGCCGCATGCTGAGAGTAGCACCACAGATTGGCATCCCTGGACATTCACCCTGCTCCACATGGCAGCAGACACTGCTCCACCTCATATCCACGGCTACGTATTGCTGTTATTTGGAGCAAGCTTTCATTGGAGACAGATACCCGCAAAACGGAAATGACAAAAATGAAGGGGGCAAAGGGTGCCTGAATTTTCACCAATTCCCAACCGTTTGTGTGAAAAACCGGCAAACACTGGATGACCGAAAACTTGGTCTCTACTGTGACCCCAACATATTGAACTATCATCTCCAGTCTGAAACTGGTGAAGAGACATAGGGCCTGTTTTATATGTTGTTGGCAATGGAACTCCGTTGTACCAATGACGCAGTTCCCTCCCCACCAACACTGTGGTCCTCCTGCCCTATTTGCGGGTGGACCTTAAGTTTGGCCATTTCAAAGACTACTCCATCTTTGCCATTGCCAAACTTCTCCAACAACCATGCGTAGTAAGGGACTGATGCAGCCCTGTAGCAAAGAGTAAAATGCATTGACAGGAACCGCATAGACGGTGGTTCCTGCCAGTAGTTTTATAAATGACCAACTGCTTTGCAATCATTTATAAATTAAGTGGGCAGTCCCTCAATAATGGAATAGTTTACTTTATCCCCATGACGGAACAGTGGGCCATCCACCTAAAAATAAATTAGATGCAAGCATGCATTCCTGAGCCCTTCTACAAGTTGCTACCACTTACATAGATGTAAGAATGAATTCAAAATCTTTTCTTTACTGCTTTTATTTTGGTTCATACACTTGGGACAGTTAGGAAGCAAATAAGGACGCACAATAAAGGACATAAGCACATTTACGGAGTTAAATAGAGTTTAAGGACTGACATATCAGTTAGCCTGCAATGCCTGTAAAGTTCCACTTTGATACACTGACTGGTTCATAGGAAGAAACAACAGCGGCAGGGACTTGCAGAGACTACTGATAAAATATAGATGTATAGCGGTGGTGGCCGCACAAACTGTAGTGGATCCTATTTAATTAGTTTAAATGGGAATCAGGAGTATAGCTTAGCCTTCTGGCTTGCAGGCCTGTGTCCCCATCACCTAGTGACTTTTAGCCTACTTAGCTTGCTCTGTCTTAGCCTATTTATTTAATTATATCTTTCAAAATGCCTTGGTTTTACGGAATCAGTGCCACTCTGTAAAGGCATCACTATTAGTGTCAAAGTTAAGTGATATGTGTAGGTATTCACATCATGTCCCTTTCCCACTTCCGTGTGATAGAAACATAATGTACTTTGGAGGGAATTGTATATATAATTGCCGCCCCAAGCATGCCTCCTTATCTGTTGTTTGGGAATATACATGTGTGAGGGGTCATACAAGATCTGTATAAATAGATCTCACGCAGACAAGGTTATCAGGAGGATTCCTACCAGATGCTACCAACACCATCTATGCTGCATGTCGCCTTGATGGAAATCCAGCCTTCGTGTCACCACAGAGTCTGATCTAGAGACCTCATTGTAGGAGGTTGGCCTGGTTTGTATTGGGTAGCCTGGGTACTTACACCTTACACCAGCTCCAGTTATCCCTTGTTAGTGAATGTAGTAGTGTTCTAGCAGCTTAGGCTGATAGAGGTAGCTATAGCAGAGCAGCTTAGGCTGAAATAGGAGACATGCAAAGCTCATGCAATACCACTTACCACAGTACTTATGCACAAGTAAAAACAATACTCAGTGTTACCAAAAATAAAGGTATTTATTTGGGTGACACAGTACCAAAAATATCTTAGAGACAATACTCCTTCTGGAGGTAAGTATTATACACAATATATACACTAGACACCAAATTTAGACAAGTAAACAGTCATAGAACAATGCAAACAGTAGGAAATCCTATAGAATGCAATGGGAGAAAATAGGTCTAGGGGCAACACAAACCATATACTAAAAAAGTGGAATGTGAAACACAAATTTCCCCCATACAAGTGTAGTGTGTGCAGAATTGCTGAGAGAGTAAGAATACAGTAAAGGTAAGTAAATTACCCCACCTCAGAGCCCAGAAAAGCATGAGTAAAGTACTGCAAGTTTCCTTAGGACACACTACACCTCGTTTTTGGGATTTTGCAGCAGCTAACCAAGTCTGCAAAGAACAACTGCTGGATTATTGGACCTGAAGACCTGCAAAGGAAGGGGACTAAGTCCAGAAGTCAAAAGAAGTTCCAGGAAGGACAGGAGTCCCTGCCAACCCACGAGAGGGTGCAAAAGAAGAGTCCATGGTTAGTAGAAGACTGCAGGAATGCACCCTAGTAAGATGCCAGCAGGTTCCTGCATGATGCAAAGGATGTCACTCGGTGTGAAGATCATATCTGAGATTTCATGTTGGAAGGCACCAACAAGCATTGGCTATGACAAAAGTGCATTTTTCATCAAAATGGTGTTGGATGGACCCAGGAGGGACCTGGAGTTGCAACTCTGTGTGAGGAGGATGAGGGGGCTCTCAGCACTTTAGAGAGCCCTCAGGATGCCCCAGCCAGCACCCCCAGAAGCCACAGGATCTTGGTTCAAAGGAGGTGCAAAATGCAGTTGATGCAGCACAACAAAAGAAAGTCCCACGCTGCCGGAGAACAAATCAGTGAGTTGAGCATCACAGGGCGGAGTGCTGGAGACCTGGGCCAGGCTGTGCACAAAGGAATTTTGCAAAGCGTGCACAGAGGCCTCAGGAGACGAAGAAGACACAAAACACAGGGGTACCGTCATTCTCAGGGAAGACAAGGTCTAACCTCCTCCAAATTGTGTCAGCAGGACCTCAGGACATTCTATGTCGATGATGTCCACCCTCTGTGTCCTTAGGAGCATGCTTGTCACCGTGAGAGGAGTCCCAGGGTACCAGTCATCACCTTGAAAGGTGCCTGCTTGGAGCAGGGAGGTGACTCCGTCACTCCACTGGAGATTTATTTGGTCCTTCTGGTACAGGATGAAGACAGGGAGTCCCCAGAGCTTGCACACCATGGAAACTGTTGCAGTTGCTGACTTGGAGCTGAAGTTGCTGAAGAAAAGTGTCTCTTGTTGCAGTTACAGCGTTTCATGGAGCAGGCTGCAGTTGATCTGAGGTCAGAAGAGTCTGAAGTTGTTGCAGAGGATTCCTGAAGGAAACTTGCAAGCAGAATATGAAGAGAACCCAGAGGAGAGACCCTAAATAGTCCTGAGAGGGTGATTGGCTACCTTATCAGGAATGGACCTATCAGGAGGGGTCTCTGACGTCACCTGCTGGCACTGGCCACTCAGAACCCTCCAGAGTGCCCCCACACCTTGCAAAGCAAGATGGCTGAAGTCTGGGACACACTGAAGGAGCTCTGGGCACCACCCCTGGGGTCGTGCTGGACAGGGGAGTGGTCACTCCCCTTTCCTTTGTCCAGTTTCCTGCCAGAGCAGGGGAGAAGGGGTCCCTGAACCAGTGTAGACTGGTGTATGCAAGGAGGGCACAATCTGTGCTCTTCAAAGCATTCCCAGAGGCTGGGGGAGACTACCCCTCCCCAGCCTGGAACACCTATTTCCAAAGGGAGAGGGTGTAACACCCTGCTATCAGATAAAATGCTTTGTTCTGCCTTCCTGGGACTGGTCTGCCCAGACCCCAGGAGGGCAGAACCCTCTCTGTGAGGTGGCAGCAGCTGCAGTGCAAGCCTCAGAGAGCTGGTTTGGCAGTACTCGCGGTCCATGGGGGAGCCCCCAGGATGCATGGAACTGGCTCCCCAATACCAGATTTGGAGTAGGGGGACAAGTCAATGATCTTAGACATGTTACATGGCCATATTTGGAGTTACCATTGTGAAGCTACATATAGTTATTGATCTATATGTAGTGCACGTGTGTAATGGTGTCCCCCGCACTCACAAAGTCCGGAGAAATGGCCCTGAACTATGTGGGGGCACCATTGCTAGTGCAAGGGTGCCCTCACACTTAGTAACTTTGCACCTAACCTTCAGCAAGTGAAGGTTAGACATAAAGGTGACTTATAAGTTACTTAAGTGCAGTGAAAATGGCTTTGAAATAGTGCGTGCACTATTTCACGCAGGCTGCAATGGCAGTCCTGTGTAAGGGTTTGTCTGAGCTCCTTATGGGTGGTAAAAGAAATGCTGCAGCCCATAAGGATCTCCTGGAACCCCAATGCCCTGGGTACCTAGGTACCATATACTAGGGACTTAGATGGGGGGTCCAGTATGCCACTAGAAATTGGTAAATGAAGTTACTGGCCTACAGTGACAAATGTAAAAGCAGAGAGAGCATACGCACTGACGTCCTGGTTAGCAGATCCTCAGTGACACAGTTAGGCACTACACTGGCATAAACATTAGGCCACAAACTATGAGCACTGGGGTCCTGGCTAGCAGGATTCCAGTGAGACAGGCAAAAAACACTGATATATAGGTTTGTATCTATGAGCACTGGGGTCCTGGCTATCAGTATCCCAGTGACTCAGTAAAAACACACTGACATACACTCACAAACAGGCCAAAGGTGGGTGTAACCATGATAGAAAGATCCTATTTTGTCACACTCATTCCAAGGAATCAAGGGTTGGGCGGGTGCTTCTCATGGACGTGCTACTGGCAGATTACGTTTATCACACCTAGCTATCGTTACAGATTAGGTTCTTCATACTAGGGTTTTAGGGATGTTTTACATTTCATGTTCATTGCAAGATGGTAGGGGTCTTTGTATTCACGACTCTCATCTTTACAATTCTGTTTCTTGCATTGTTCATAATCCTAATCATTGCAGCTCATATATTTTACAGCACGGAGCAGCCTTTTTAAAACTTGTTAAAAACTCTCCTGCATTTCCTTTATTGCCTGTGTGTGACTGAGACTTGTTGCCAACATGAGAAAAGGTTAATCTCCGTTCCACCACGACTACCCTGAGATGTCGCACTCTAGAGTCCATGCGTAAAGGCTGCCAGAAATCCCCCTTTACTGTTTGAGTTTTTGGTGAGGTACTGCTTGTGAGCTGGGTGGTTTAGGCCGACAGTTGCGACTTGTTGTAGGATTGGCCTAGTCCCCTACAAACAAAAGTGCTGTCATACCTAAACCAGCAGTCTCGCCTAGGATCAAGAGTCCAACTATGACATGGAATGCATGGAAATAGAGTGCACACTTAAGCCTTGAAGAAAGGCTTATGCTTGAATATGAGAAAGAAAAAAATGTCAACAATCATGACTTAAGCAATGAAGTTACAAATCCAAACAGTGCACGCATGAACCAGATATAGGGGGTCATTTTGACCCTGGCGGTACGAGACCGCCAGGGCTAAAATGACAGAAGCAGCGCCAACAGCCTGGCGGTGCTTCCTGGGCTATTACGACTGCCACATTTGCCCCGGCTGTGATAATCCGCGTCCCCCTCCCGCCAGGAAAAGGCTGGCGGAAAGGGGAGTCGCGGGGCCCCTGGAGGTTACGCTATCCCACAGCGTTTATGTTTTGCTTTGCTTTTGCCGCCCTAAGTGCGCAGGGTATGCCCAGACGTGGGTCCCGGGCTCACTGTGCCACTGGATTCAAGCTAGCCTGGCTGATGAGGGGTGAAACCCCAAAACCGGTCCCAGAATGCTTGTTTCCCGTCCAGGGAGAACCTGGCCTGGCAGTTCGGGCTGGACTGTTCCCATGAGGAACAGGGTCAAGACTGATTTGCATAGGGCTGGGTTCAAACTGGGGTGGCATGGTGAGCAAAATAATGAATGGATTAAACCCAGATCTGTGACTGGGGGTGAATGTTTGATGGGTTCTGCATTCTGTCCATCCAGTTACGCTATCCCACAGCGTTTGTGTTTTGCTTTGCTTTTGCCGCCCTAAGTGCGCCGGGTATGCCCAGACGTGGTCCCGGGCTCACTGTGCCACTGGATTCAAGCTAGCCTGGCTGATGAGGGGTGAAACCCCGAAACCGGTCCCAGGATGCTTGTTTCCGGTCCAGGGATAACATGGCCTGGCAGTTCGGGCTGGGCTGTTCCCATGAGGAACAGGGTCAAGACTGATTTGAATATGGCTGGGTTCAAACTGGGGTGGCATGGTGAGCAAAATAATGGATGGATTAAACCCAGATCTGTGACTGGGGGTGAATGTTTGATTGGTTCCTCATTCTGTCCATCCAGTTACGCTATCCCACAGCGTTTGTGTTTTGCTTTGCTTTTGCCGCCCTAAGTGCGCCGGGTGTGCCCAGACGTGGGTCCCGGGCTCACTGTGCCACTGGATTCAAGCTAGCCTGGCTGATGAGGGGTGAAACCCCGAAACCGGTCCCAGGATGCTTGTTTCCGGTCCAGGGAGAACCTGGCCTGGCAGTTCGGGCTGGACTGTTCCCATGAGGAACAGGGTCAAGACTGATTTGCATAGGGCTGGGTTCAAACTGGGGTGGCATGGTGAGCAAAATAATGAATGGATTAAACCCAGATCTGTGACTGGGGGTGAATGTTTGATGGGTTCTGCATTCTATCCATCCATTTACGCTATCCCACAGCGTTTGTGTTTTGCTTTGCTTTTGCCGCCCTAAGTGCGCCGGATATGCCCAGACGTGGTTCCCGGGCTCACTGTGCCACTGGATTCAAGCTAGCCTGGCTGATGAGGGGTGAAACCCCGAAACCGGTCCCAGGATGCTTGTTTCCGGTCCAGGGAGAACATGGCCTGGCAGTTCGGGCTGGACTGTTCCCATGAGGAACAGGGTCAAGACTGATTTGAATATGGCTGGGTTCAAACTGGGGTGGCATGGTGAGCAAAATAATGGATGGATTAAACCCAGATCTGTGACTGGGGGTGAATGTTTGATTGGTTCCTCATTCTGTCCATCCAGTTACGCTATCCCACAGCGTTTGTGTTTTGCTTTGCTTTTGCCGCCCTAAGTGCGCCGGGTGTGCCCAGACGTGGGTCCCGGGCTCACTGTGCCACTGGATTCAAGCTAGCCTGGCTGATGAGGGGTGAAACCCCAAAACCGGTCCCAGGATGCTTGTTTCCGGTCCAGGGAGAACCTGGCCTGGCAGTTTGGGCTGGACTGTTCCCATGAGGAACAGGGTCAAGACTGATTTGCATACGGCTGGGTTCAAACTGGGGTGGCATGGTGAGCAAAATAATGGATAGATTAAACCCAAATCTGTGACTGGGGGTGAATGTTTGATTGGTTCCGCATTCCATCCATCCAGTTACGCTATCCCACAGCGTTTGTGTTTTGCTTTGCTTTAGCCGCCCTAAGTGCGCCGGGTATGCCCAGACGTGGGTCCCAGGCTCACTGTGCCACTGGATTCAAGCTAGCCTGGCTGATGAGGGGTGAAACCCCGAAACCGGTCCCAGGATGCTTGTTTCCGGTCCAGGGAGAACCTGGCCTGGCAGTTCGGGCTGGACTGTTCCCATGAGGAACAGGGTCAAGACTGATTTGCATATGGCTGGGTTCAAACTGGGGTGGCATGGTGAGCAAATTAATGGATGGATTAAACCCAGATCTGTGACTGGGGGTGAATGTTTGATTGGTTCCGCATTCCGTCCATCCAGTTACGCTATCCCACAGCGTTTGTGTTTTGCTTTCCCCCTGACAGGGCCCCATGGAGCTTTTCACTGTCTGCATAGCAGACAGTGAAAAGCGTGACGGGTGCAACTGCACCCGTTGCACAGCCGCAACACCGACGGCTCCATTTAGAGCCGGCTCCTGTGTTTCGGCCGAGATCCCCGCTGGGCCAGCGGGCGGAAACCAGGATTCCGCCAGCCGGCCCAGCGGGGATCTCCAAAAGGCAGCAGCAGGAGCGCAGCCGCATATGCGGCCGCCCGGCTGTCCGATCTTGGCGTGCGGCATCGTAATGACCCCCATAATTCCCTCATAATTCCCTCATAATTCAAGTACTCACATTTATGGAGAGACCTGAAAGTAAGACCAAAAATTATACTCTCACTGTGCCCTTGTCTAAATACTCAGGCTAACTCAACTTCAAGCATAAAATAATGTTGAGCAAGGGGGCAAGGGAAGACACCAGCTCAAAAGATAATGGAAAACAGATCAATAAAAATGCCGAACCTCTTGTGCCTGCTTAGTCCTCAAAAACTACATCCTTTCCTGATATTCATGGACATAAGAAACAAATCACCAGCAAACCATGAGCAAAACAATCTTCAAATTTGAATCAGAGAAGTCAGAGTTTCCCCCTAGGAGTTTAATCCAAGTAACCCTTCCTAAGAAATGCACAGAAAAAAACAATTTATAGTGCCATATTCAAACCCATATGAAGTCTTGTTGAGGGGCTCAGTTTATCAATAAAAGGTGCTACAATGCACAATCAATTACAAGATGAACATCCATCGAACGGTATTTGATGCAAGGCTAGAGGCACACCATGCATTCAAGAATAGCTAAGAAGCAACCTGCAAGAAAAACTGCAATCATCAATAACCAAAACATGCCACCCTTCCACAAATTGGGAAACAAAGGGCTTGATTAAAGGTTTTGCAGAGGGGTTACTCCATCACAAACATGACGGATATCCTGTCTGACTTAAAACAAGTTCCATAGGCTATCATGGAATTGTAATACAGTGGGTGGGATATCCGTCATGTTTGCCACTGAGTACCTCCCTCTGCCAAACTGTAAATCAGGGCCAAATACCTAATTAGAATTTGTTCAAGTGATCTCCTGGAGGAAGAAGGAGGGTGAGGGGCATGTGGATGCTACTGTGATCATGCTACTAACAGACATACTTAATGGTTGCAATTACTATAGCAAAATGGGTTCCACCAATTTAGCCCACCCAGATTTTTTGCTTTTGATCACCCGGTTTTTGGGCCTTTACTGTGGGTGAGTCTCACTACCTCAGTCTTGTTCATTGTAATTTCCTGGTGATGATTGAACTGAGCATGTTTACCATCCTGGTATACCTCTTAAGATAAGGCTGCTGTAGTGCAGTTTAGGTAAGGCACTCTGAAATGGTTACACATAAACATGTGTGCACATGTGTGAGAGCACACATGTGGACAGCACGTGTGAGACTACTGTTGTGTGAATCCCAGTAATTGCACACAAGAAGGATGGTGCAGAATGTACTCTACTTGGATGAGTGCTGACCTGGAGTAGGGCTTATATTATTAGTGGTCATTCATATATAGGTCAGTAGGGTTTACTGCTAAACCTGTGAGCGCTCCACTGTATTACACATAGATAGTTTTTCTCCACATTGGCCTACATCATCCAGCCGGGGGTGAAACTTGAATTCTGAGTTTGAATATGCAGGTCCCAATAATTTACATGTATATCTTATGGGTGTTCAATAAATGTCATATTTTCTTGGCTGAGCTCATAATCATATTCAAGCCTTTTGTCATGCTGCTAGGCCAAGTTAATTACAGCATAAGGAATAAAGGCCTCTCCACACAAAAAGAACAATTAGTAATGATTGACTCAGTTCTTGAGAAGGAAAGGGAGGGGAGAAAAATCTACATCTGATAATTAGCTTGTCACAGTGCATCTGAGCTGGGATTGCCCAGGCCCACTGAACACAAGAGGGCATCCAGACATCTGGAGCAAACATGGGTGAAGCTTCTGTTTGAAGTTTTGGTTTGCGGGTATCTGGCAGTGATGTCAGCTATGGATGGAGGTGAGTATCTCAGAGGACTACTTCACATAGAAAACTTGATGGTACTATATTGGATTGTCCTTGAATACTGTGCAGCGAATGGGTGAGGAGATGATGTGTCATCCTTGTATTGGCAAAGGGTGCCTGGCATCTAGAACTTTCCATCCACACTTATAGACCCCTGAACAAGGGACAGACAGTGAGCAAGACCCTTGACCTGGAATGTGACAACAGGAAAACCATAGAGATCTGGCTGGAGAAGTCCTCTGATGTCCCTGATGGACTAAGGACTTTGCAGCTGAATCCAGCACTATATAGGGTCTCTCTAGGGTGAGTGACATTGGCCCCCTTATGTTCCCCGAGAACCAGTTGTTGGATGATCTGGGCTCCACTTTCACCCCAGGTGCCCTGCAAGACAATTACAAGGCTCTGGGGCTTGGAAGTGTTAGCAGGAGTGTGCTTTGCTGGCTAGTAGTGGAGGGAGTGTGCAAGAAGGACTCCTCAAGTAGATGGGGAGTGTATTAAGCTGGCCTGGTGTGTGGTGGGCACCTAAGGTACTTACACCTTATGCCAGATCCAGGTATCCCCTATAAGTGTGGTGCAGGCAGTGTCTAGAAGCCAGGTGTTATATAACAATGTAGTAGAATTTAGAATGTGATGATGTGTTGTTTTGTGGAATGTGGAGTAGAGAATAGCAAGTCATTCTATGGGAGAAGCAGACTAGAGAGGATGGAGAAATCTTACGCGAAGAAATATTGACATGCCTGTCAAAGATTAAATGCAATCCTTTTATACCACGTTGTGTAAATAGTATTTCTACAAGTGGCAACGAAATGTAAGGCATCGTGACACCAGTTTGCAGCAAAGAAATGGTGTCGGTCCTTGGAGCAGAGCCGACTCATCAGAAACCTTCATGCAGTGGTTGGTGAACTGTGGTGTGGCAAAATATTGATGGCAGTTTTGGTAATGTATCCATTTTAAACTGCAATATTTAATCATTAATTCAACACGTTTGTCGATTTTACAAGAAGAAAGTAACCTGCTGGTTACTGTTTTATGGTCGCTCAGCATATTTGTTTTCAAAGAACGTGCTGTGCGACATGCTCTGCAATGAAGAACTTGCATGTGTCATAGTGTCACACGGCACATGCAGCATTTCTAGATAACACATGTGAGTCAACAGACGTATGTTGGTTGCTTTCACTATTTCTTAATCAGCAAAACACGCGTTATATTGAAGGAGTTCAGATACAATAAACGGACAAGTTAGACACATACCTCATTCTTTTCTTCACTTTGTCCGTCCGGTGTTGCAAGGAGTGGGTGTGGTTATGTGTCATTTCCTGTTTAACAAAGCATGAACACAGTGGAAGAGCTACATAAACAAGGAAATAAATAAGACTGTGGAAGGACGAAACAAACAAGGAAGTGGAAATTTAAAACGTTCAAGTCTTTTTTCTGGATTTACATTTCTTAACTTTACATTTCTTGACGAAAAGAATATTCACTATTTGGTTCAAAATAATACATGTGTTTAACCATTTAACCATATATGCAGTGTTTTTTTTTTGTTTGGAAAAGGGATAATATATAGGCCCTCATTACGACCCTGGCGGTCGGTGGTAAAGCGGTGGTAAGACCGCAAACAGGCCGGTGGAAAAAAAAATGGAATTATGACCGCGGCGGTAACCGCCACTTCACCATTCCGACCGCCATGGCGGTGATGACCTCTGGGCTGGAGATTTCGGTCTCCAGCCCGGCGGCCATCACTAGACCACCAACGGTATCAGGACCCTGCATACCGCCATGGATTTCGGGTGATTGGGAACCGCCATGAGATCCATGGCGGTTGGCACTATCAGTGCCAGGGAATTCCTTCCCTGGCACTGATAGTGGTCTCCCCCACCCCCGCTACCCCCCACGAGTCCTCCCCCCATACCACCTACCCCCACCACTCCCCAAAGGTGGCACAACCCCCCTCCCCACCCTCACCCCAACTTGCACATATACACATATACACACCCCTACACGCACACACCCCCAACATGCACATACATGCACGCACACATACATCACGACAACACATACCCGCACACATACAAACAGACATGCACACCAACCAACCCGCACACATTTCCAAGACACCCAGCACCCCTGCACGAATACATGCACTCACACACCCCCTCTACACACTCACACGCATACACCCATGCACGCACACAACACACATCACTCCCCAACCCCCCTCCCCTAACGAACGATCAACTTACCTTGTCCATTGGCCCTCCGGGAGGGGACGGGATCCATGGGGCAGCTCCACCACCAGCACACTGTCACCAGAACACTGCCACACCGAATCATGGGATGTGATTCTGTGGGCGGTGTTCTGTTGACGTGGCGGTGGAGGTTGAGCAGCCTCCACTTTCCCGCCGACTGCCAGTATGGCTGCTGGCAGCTTTCCGTACGGAAAAGGACGGAGGGCTGCCAGCGGTGATAATACGTAGCGCGGAAGAGTGCCACCACTGTCGGTCTTCAGCATGGCGGTACCTCGGCGGTCTTGCGAAAAGACCGCCGAGGTCGTAATGAAGGCCATAGTGTCTTGCACCTGAAGGTAAATAGAGGAACAAGAAAGAATGCAATTTGAATCTCCGGCCAAGTTTTTGCAAAACAAAGGAGATCCACCTATATCTTGGGCCAGGTGGAAAGAAGAGTTTTTGACTTATATGAAAGTGATTGATGATGAGGAAAAAGTATTTTGCTGCATTTTTTAGGTTCGGAAGGGCAAATGGTTTTCAGGACTTTACCTCTTGTGATCATACAAGGACAATCTTATGCAAAGGTAGATGTTTTTAAGGAAGCATTGATGAGATTAGAAAATAGGTTCAAACCTTCAGCGAGCATCGCATTGAATAGGTTCAAACTCTACACTAGGACGCAGCAAGTGGAAGAGACATTTGATGAATTTCTCACAGCTTTACGAGCGTTATCTATGCATTGCAATTTTGGAGACATGACATATGAAATGATACGCGATCGGATTATGGTGCATGTTAAGAGTAGGAAAATTCAAGAACAATTGTGGGTAATGGGAGATCCCAAGTTATAAGATGTAATTTCCACAGCGAAAGCATTAGAGCAGTCAGAGAGATGGATGAAATCAATACAAGCTTCATATAAAGATAAAACTATGGAATCTGAAGTTGTGGGTGCAATGGGGAGTGGCAGTTCAAATAGTAACTTTAATAATAAAAACAGTACGTCTAGTAGGAGATGGGACACACATGATAAGGAGACATTTTCATGCCATAACTGTGGCAATGTGAATCATATTGCGTCTTAACCCCAGTGTCCAGCAATTGGGAAGGAATGTAAGAAATGTGGTAGGATTGGGCACTTTGCTCATGTTTCTAAAGAGTTAAAAAAAATAACAATGTGATTAAAGGGAAAGTAGGTTGCCTGTGCAATGGCAAATGTGAGGAAGCATGGGAGAGGTGTGATGGAAACAAGAAAGAGTATAGAGGTATGGTATTTTCGATTAAAAATTGTAAAGATGAGGTGGATGGGCGTGTTAAGCAACCAAAGTGTGAAGTGCAGATTGCTGGATTTTTTTTAGAATTGATGGCAGATTCGGGATCTCCTTGGACAATTATTACACAAGGATATTTTAAACAGAAATTTAAAAGAATTTGGGAAATGTCTGATTTGATGGCATCTGATTTAATAGCTGAAAGTTTTGGTGGCACGACCATAGATGTTATTGGCTTTGTTGATACAGTGATATTTTTTAAGGGAAGATGTGCTGATATTAAATTATATGTGGCAGAGAAAGGAGTTAACATCCTGGGATGGAGAGACCAAGGTAAATTGGGAATAATATTGAACCCAAGAAGTAGTGAACCTGTTCTAGCGGTAGAGAATTGCGAGACATGAGAGTGGATAATATCTAAGTTTCCAGAAGTTTTCACTACAAAGTTAGGTAAATTGGAAAATTATAGTCACAGAATTAGAGTTAAGGCTAATGCCAAGCCGGTGGTGCAAAAACTTAGGAATGTTCCTATTAGTGTCAGAGAAAAATTAAAAAAGATTTTGACTGGAATGATTAATGAAAATGTGATAGAAGAAATTGAATCTTCTGAATGGGTATGTCCAATTGTATTGGCCCGGAAAACTGACAAATCCTTGAGATTGTGTGTGGACCTGAGAGCAGTGAATGCTAATATCATTGTGAATTGTGACCCTTTGCATAATAATAATGAAGTAATTAGCATGTGAGAAGGTGCAAGGATTTTCTCCACCCTGGATTTAAGATCAGCATTTCATCAGATTGAATTAACGGAAGACTCTAGACATCTCAGGGTGTTAACTACACCACAAGGACTATTTCAATTCAAAAGAATGCCATTTGGATTAGCGCCTACTGTGTCAGTTTTTCAAAGAGCGATGTTCCATCTGTTCAAAGACATGGATAAATATGTGAAATGTTTCCTGGATGATGTGGTGATATTTTCAAGGAATGAAGAAGAGCACAAAAAACATGTAGAGAATGTCTGTAAGATATTGAGCAGGAGTGGATTTACTTTAAAGGAAAAGAAATGCAAGTGGAATACTTGGGTCACACTATATCAGGAGAGAGAGTAATACTAAAACGATCATTGGTGGAAGCTATTGTCAATGCTCCTGATAATTGGGAAAAACTATTGTCGTTTACAGGTCTGTGTGAATATTACAGAAAATTCATTGAACATTTTGTGAGTAAAATGGACCCTTTGAGAGAGCTTACTCGTGAAGGTGTCCAGTATGTATGGACAGAAAAACAGAAAAGTGCGTTTAAAAGAACCAAGAGAAAAATTGCGGGAACTCCTACTTTAAGACCTTTCAGTGTGGGAGCACAGTGTATTATGACTGTGGCTGCAAGCATGTATGGAATAGGAGGAGTATTATCACAGTGTTTTGGAAAAGACAAGTGGAATGCTTCTTTTGCTTCTCGCACTTTGACAGATGCTGAGAGAAGGTATGCTGTGATAGAGAAGGAATTGGTGTTGAGTATTTGGGCTGTTGAACATTTCCAGAACTACATTTGGGGTTCAAGTTTTATACTATAAACGGATCACAAACCATTGGTGGGGATTCCTTCTCCAGGTGGTGGGTGGAATGCCACTGCTCGCATTGACAGACTTGTTTCTAGACTGCAAGAGTACTGTTTTAAAGTCGAATATGTGCCAGGAAGAAGCAATGCTGTGGCAGATTGTTTGTCACGGCTTCCCCAAGAGGAGGCAAAGGGAGTGAATGTTCTTCAGAATGTGTTGGAGAATGATGTGATATCGGCAGTTTCAGGATACTTGACTAGTGAGTTTGAAAGTATTGAAGAAGGGAAGTGGATGAAGTGTGATGAATAAGATTTAGTTCTACAAGAGGTAAAAAAGTATTTGTATTTAAGGGATGGTTGGCCAGATAAGAATAGGATGTCAGCTAAAATTGTGTCATTTCAAACAATTGTGGAAGAATTGGAGTTAGAGAATGAACTGTTGTTTAAGAGAGGGAAATATATTCCTCCTAACGGTAAGCAGGAAATTATTTTGAAACTTGCGCATAAGGGGCATCCGGGTATGACTTCTATGAAGAGGTTGATACGTAGGTGTTTTTGGTGGTCGGGGTTAGATAAGAATGCAGACAAAGTAGTAAGGGAGTGCAGTGTATGTGTGTGAATGCAAACAAAATGTTAAAGGCGGTTCCTGCTCCCCTTGTACCAGTTCCCTGGCCAGATTCACCTTGGCAGAAGTTAAGATTTGATGTTTCAGGTCCATACTACTCTCTTCCAGCTGTAGCTCATTATGCCTTAGATTTAATAGATTACTATTCAAAGTGGCCAGAAATTAAGTTAGTTTCTCATGTCACGTCCGGTACTTCCATTGATTTTTTCAAAGAAGTGTTTGCCAGAAGAGGATATCCTGAAGTGTTAATTTCTGATAATGGTGTTCAGTTATTTCTTTTCAAGTATAGCAATATCAAACATGTTACCACTCCACTTTATGAACCACAAAATAATGGTGAAGTTGAGAGATTCAACCGAGTTCTTAAAGAAAGTATTTGCTGGGCACATAATTTTGGTGGACAAAGGAAGGAGAAGTTAAGGGAATAGTTATGGTGTTATCGCATAACTCCACAGAGCACAACAGAAGTGAGTCCTTTTAGATTGCTGAAAGGAAGACAACCTGTTTCCAAGTTGTGTCCATGGTGGTTCGAGAAGAAACAAGGGAAATATTGTGAGGATGTAAGTTTGGAGGAGGCAAGAGAAAGAGTTAGGAGAAAACAAGAGAGGTTCAAGGAGGTATTTGATAACAAGTGGAGAGTGAAAGATTCAGGAATTGTAGCTGGAGATTGGGTTAGAATATGTAAGTCAGGCTTTGTGAGTATAGGTACGTCCAAGTTTGATAGAGCTTTGAGGGTGATTAAGGTATATAGAAAGACTGTGGTTACACAGAATGGCAAAGTGTGGAATGTGAGGAGGTTGGCGAAGTGCAGTAGAGGTAGTGAGTACCTTGGGAGGAAGATTGTGGTAATCCCATGGGGAAAGTTGGTTCTGGTTTTGGAGTGAATGTAGTGCCGCCTGTTGAATGTATGAGGGAGAATGTAAATCAAGAACAGATTGTGATGGGAAATGAAGTTGGAGAGGAAGGAACTGAAGAAGTATCTCTCAGTAACAATAGCAATACTACTACAGACTATGGTTCTATAGCGTTGCGCGTGAAATCTAATTCTAGAACAAGATGTTGCCCGCCAATTTCGAGGATTTTGTTTAAAAATATTCATGTATATATAGTTTTAACTTCTGTATAATGGTCATTAGTTTGTTTTAAATGTTCGTGTAACGGAAATTTAAACCCCTGTATTTTAATTTTACTTCTTCACTTTTCTTTGTTTAAAGAGGGGAAATGTGTTATATAGTAATGTAGTAGAATTTAGAATGTGTTGTTTTGTAGAAAGTGGAGTAGAGAATGGCAAGTCATTCTATGGGAGAAGCAAGCTAGAGAAGACAGAGAAATCGTACGCGAAGAAATATTGACATGCCTATCGAAGATTAAACAGAATCCTATTATACCACGTTGTGCAAATAGTATTTCTACACCAGGCTCTCTAGAGGTAGCTGTGGATGAGCAGCCAAGGCTTATCTAGGAGAAATGCAAAGCTTGTGCAATACCACTGTAGTCACACAGCACTTATACACATGAAATAATACACTAAAAAATAAAGGTAATTTATTATGGTAACACAACACCAAAATACTATAGAGGCAATACTCCCTTAGGAGGTAAGTAATACACAAGATATATGCACTAGTGTCAGAAATAGGCATTAGAATATCTAGAAAACAGTGCAAATAGTGTAAAACATAATCAAGAATAGTGGCCCAATGGGAAGCACAAAACATATACTAAAAAAAATGTAATAGGAGAGTGTAACCCCCAACCAAGGTAAGTGGAGTGTGTACCAGGAAAGCACAAAGGTAAGTACCACAACACCCCCCAGCAACCAGGAAAGCAGGAGTAAATTATTAGAATTTCCCCAGAACACCCACTTAGAAGAAAAGAAGAAAATTGCAAAACCCAGAGATGACTGCAGGAAGCCAACGGTGGATTCCTGAAGAGGAAGACCTGTGGAAAGAGGGGACCAAGTCCAGAAGACATAGCAGAGTCCAGTAGGGGCCAGAAGCCTACCCACCAAGCTGACCATAGCAGGAGTTGGCCGACGGTGAGTAAGGCAGCCATGGACTTGGAGTCGAGTTCCTGGAGGATGCAAGTGATGTCCTTCTCCAGAAGGAAGAATACAGTTAGGGTTGCATGTTTGGATTCCACCAGCAACCCTTTGCACAGGCAAAACTTGCGGTTGGTGGAAAGTGGTGCTGCCAGGAACCAGCAAGGCCCAGGAGGACTCTACCCAGGAGGGAGAGTCAGAGGGGGCCATCAGCATTGCAGAGAGTCCACAGAAGCACAGGCAGCACTCACAGGAGTCCCACAGGATGGGGACACACATGTTGCAAAAAGAGCCCATGCAGCATTTGAAAATGAGTCCCACGTCGCAGGAGATCCACTCAGGGAGCTGTGTGTCACAAGGGGGAGTGCTGGGGGCTGGAGCTACAAGAAGCCTGAAGATCCCTTGGAGGAAGTGCCAACAAGCCTTGGCAGCTGCAAAAGACACAGTGCAAGGGGGTGCTGTCTTGCGTGGGGCGGCAAGGGCTTACCTCCACCAAAGTTGGATAGCTGGTATAGAGGACTGACTGGACTACTTCTGACTACAATCTGTGATGCAGAATCCATGCAGCTCAGCAGAAGAGGGGATCCACACAACCGGTTGTCATTGCTGTTGGTGCCTGCAGATGCAGGGGAGCGAATCCTTCACTCCAAGGGAGATTCCTTCTTTTTTCCTATGCAGACTAGAGACGGGCTGTCCTCAGAGGATGAACAACTGGGGAAATGTTGCAGAAGGTGGGAGGAGCCATGGAAACAATGTTACAGGTGAAGTCTTTGTCTTTGTTGCAGATTGTAGGGTCCTGGAGAGTCCAGATGCAGTTTCTTCGGTCAGAAGTCGAAGTGGAGGTTGAAGAGGAATCCTGCTGGAATCTTGCAAGACAAATCGGATGAACCACCCAAAAGAGAGACCGTAAATAGCCCTGAAAGGACGTTTGGTCACCTAGCTAGGTGACCACTTATCAGGAGGTGGTTCTGACGTCACCTGCTTGACCTGGCCACTCTGATGCTCCCAGAGTTCCCTGTCAACCTTGGATTCAAGAAGGCAGAACCCAGGGACCCTCTGGAGGACCTCTGGGTACCACCCCTGGGGTGGTGAGGGACAGGGGAGTGATCTCTGCCCTTTCCATTGTCCAGTTTCGTGCCAGAGCAGGGACCGGAGGTCCCTCAACCAGTGTAGACTAATTTGCGCACGGAGGGCACCAAATGTGCCCTTCAAAGCATGCCAGTGGTTTGGGGAGGCTTCCCCTCCCAAGCCATGTAACACCTACTTCCAAAGGGAGAGGGTGTAACACCCCTCTATCAAACGGAATCCTTTGTTCTGCCTTCCTAGGCTTGAGCTGCTCAAGCAACAGGAGGGTAGAAACCTGTCTGTGAGGTGGCAGCAGCTTTGGCTGCCTGGAAAACCTCATAAGGCTGAAGGAGCAATGCTGGAGGTCCTCTAAGGAGCCCCCAGAGTGCATGGAATGTTATAACCAATACTTGCAAGAGTATTGGGGTATGATTCCCACATATTTGATACTTAACATGCCTCGGTTCGGAGTAACCATTATGTAGCTGGACATAGGTAGTAACCTATGTCCAGTACACGTGTAAAGTGGTGCCTCTGAACTCACAAAGTACAGGAAAGTGAGTCTGGCATTTGTGGGGCAGCTCTTCTAGTGCAGGGTTGCCCTCACACACAGGTACCTGCACCCTGCCCTCTGGGCTGAGAGGGCCTACCATGGGGTGACTTATAGTGAACTGGTGCAATGACCTAAAGTGAAAACTGGTGCAGACACCTGGTTCACGTAACCTGCAATGGCAGTCCTGCAGAACTCTTTGAATGGGCTCCCTATAGATGGCAGAATAACTACTGCAGCCCATAGGGATTCCCAGGAGCCCCAATGCCCTGGGTACCTGGGTACCATATACTTGGGGCTTACATAGCGGCACCAGTATGCCAATTGTGGGATGAAATACACAGTTTTGGGAGAGAGAGCATACTCACTGGGTTCCCAGTTAGCAGGATCTCAGTGAACACAGTCAAACACACTGAAATCAGGCAGAACAATGGGGTAACCATGCCAAGAAAGAGGGTACTTTCCTACAAGGAGCACCAGGATCCAGGAAAGGAGAGTGGCCAAGGGATCGGTACAATAAGTTGCCCGCAAGGTTTATCCTGTAAAGGCTCAGGGCCTTGTTGAAAATGCTCCTGGTGGCTAGAGCTCACCAAAAGGATTAAAATGAACCCAAAATTTAGGAAGTTGGCCTACAGTGACCCAGGTTAGGCACTTTTGAAGGATTTGACCATTTTAGCATGCCATCTGAAGAAACAAAGGGCGTAGAGATTGTCTGTCCCTCCTCTAAATCCCACCATCAAGGAAAAGTACTAGTGGTTCAGTGCATGCTTAATAAGTTGATATGCCCAAGGAGGAGCTGGCATTGGGCCCCCTCTTTGAACTAATTCTTGATCCAGAGACCACATCCACAGGACCTGTAGCAGTTAATATTGTCCACTGTGCCATATCTAGAAGGAAGAGGGTGTAACAATTATCTATTTCCCACCTGTATGGAGCACTAACGGGGGAAATGAGAGTGGTTGTCTCTAGTGTTGGCCACTGGAGTGGGCTGGACATGAGGGAGCTAGCTTGAGTCGCTAGGGCTAGCTAGTCTCCCTCCCTCACAATCTTCTTTTTGAAAACACTATGGTACAGATTTAAGAGCCCCTTGCACTACTTTAGGGCCACCTTGGCATCATTTGTTTTACTCTAAGGCCTTTCCCCCGCACCATATTTACAAAGTGGCACAATGCATGCATTGCCCCACTTTCTAACCCTTTGCCCCACATTATGCAAACACCATGCATAATGTATGCATGTTCCAGTGCAAGGAGGCACACAAAAATGGTGAAATGGAATCTACAAGATTTCATTGCTCCACTTTTGGCATCATTTTTAATGCCTGCTGAAAGCAGGCGTTAAAAGGACGCACCCATTGTAATCAATGGGCCTCCTTGTACTTTGCTCTACTAGCGTCAAACTTTTTGACGCTAGTAGAGCAAAGCGCCACATTAGCATAAAAAATATTGATGCTATTATTTCTAATACTGTAGTGGTGTTAGGGGACCACAAAAAAGTGGTGCTGCATTGGATGCAGCACCACTTTTCTTAAATTCGGCCCTATATGTTTCAGGGTCTATTGAACTGATTGTCCCAGTCAAGGCTGGATTACTTTTAAAGCTGTCCTCGGGCTGGAGCTCTTTTTCTTTAACCTCAGAGAACAGAAACTCCCTAGTAGTCGGTCCTACTGGTGTATTATGTGGCCTGAAGTGGTAAAAGAAAAGCTCTAACACATGTTTAGTATTATTTTGAATACAATCACTTTATTTACTATTTCATTCATGGGCATTACAATGCTCATAATAATTCGAGTAAATGCCTCTAAACATGGTTACTGAATACATAGGTTTTAAAGGGGAATCCAAGAATGTGATTCTGGACTTATATTTTTTTGAATTGCATCCCCTTATAATGCGATGTTGCACCTGGTATGGGTGGGGTTATTATGATTATCGGAGTTATGATCCACTGGGGGTCAGATGTGATTTAAGAATATAACCTAGTGTATTTATATCTTATGTATTTATTTGTAATTTATTGTGTAGTATTTAGTAGTGTGTGTAATAAATTTAATTTTCCATGTTCAAAGAAAAAAGGCACTGACTCGATAATAATTTATTGAGGCTTGATGTTGTGTGCCAGCTGATTAAGATTACTATCCCTCACTAGCTCTACTAAGTAGGCCTTGGGCTGCTCTGCTTCGCTACCCTAAGAGAGTCAAGTGCTGCAATGTGGTACTTGGTTCCCAGTGAGGAGATAATTGCAGACATATTACCTTCATAAACCTAACACTGTGCACAACTAATTATCCAATTTCTTACACAGACTACTAAAACCAACTAAAACAATATGACAGACTCCCCAGGCAGCAGATTCAAGATCAAAACACCAAAATAAAGAGGAGTGGTTCACAAGTGTAAGATTAAGAACAAGGAGAGTCCAACATGTAGGACAATGAAGAAACAATTCAAAATGAAATGGCCACTAGCTCCAAGGAATAAGTCAAACTTAAACTCAAAAAGAAAGAGTATGAGAACCGAAGGAGAAGAGCCAACCTGTGGTTTGTTGGGATCCATGACCACAAATAAAAGTAAATATCAACACTGGAGATGATTCCAAATGTAATTAAGAAAAATATGCTAGTTGTAATGGGGGAGAATCTAATGAGACATCAAGTCCATGAGTTTACCTTACATCGGACAAACCCTGTTAACGGCCCAGAGCGGTCCATTATAACTTTTTAGATTTTAAACCAAATTACAAGCTATTGGCCAAAGCAAACCAAGTAAAATCTTTCAAAATTCACAATTAATTTGATTCACAAATTCACTCTGATATGTCCTTCGAGACTTCAAAGCACCGAAGGAAACTAAAACAACTAGTGTCAGAGTTTAAGCCAGTGGCGCACATCTAATTGTAATAAACACAACACAACTTAAAGTGTTGGCACAAGGGAACTTTCAGATATTCAATTAAGTCAAGTCAGCACACAACTAATGGAGTTTGCAGGAACGTAGCCTCTTTCTAGCTTGATTACCCCCACTTTTGGCCTATTTGTCAGTGTATTTGACTGTGTAACTGGAATCCTCCGAATCAGGACCCCAGTAGTTATGCTCTCTCTCTTAAATTATGGTTGTTGGATACTGACAACCCAGTATTTCACAGAATATTGGCATACTGGTGCCCCATTATAAGTCCCTAGTATATGGTACCTAGGTACCCAGGACAATGGGATTCCAGGGGATCCCTATGGGCTGCAGCATATCTTTTGACACCCGTAGGGAGCCCTTGCAAAGGCTTCTGCAGGATTGCCATTGCAGTCTGCGTGAAAAGGTGCATGCACCCTTTCACTACCATTTACACTGCATCAGGTTGCTTATAAGTCACCCCTATAGCACGCCCCCCAGCCCTGAGGTAAGGGTGCAGAGTACCTGTTTGTGAGGGCACCCCTGCACTAGCAGAGGTGCCCCCATGACTTCCAGGACCATTTTTCCAGAGCTCATGAGTGCCAGGACGCCATTTTACACGTGTACGGGACATAGATCACTACCTATGTCCAACTACATAACGGTAACTCCGAACAGATGAGGCCTTTGCAAGCATTTGTTGTATGATTCAATATACTTTGCGGGGGTCCTTGGCCTCCTGTATTGCCATTCGAGCCTGCTGAGGTTTTTCAGGCAGTCCCAGCTGCTGCCACTTCCCAAACAGGTTTCTGACCTCCTGTTGCTTGAGCAGCCCAAGCTGAGGAAGGCAGAACAAAGGATTTCCTTTGGGAGAGGGGTGTTATACCCTCTCCCTTTGGAAATAGGTGTTACAGGTTTAGGAGGAGTAGCCTCCCCAAGCCATTAGAGAAACTTTGAAG
Organism: Pleurodeles waltl; assembly: GCF_031143425.1. Taxonomy (NCBI): domain Eukaryota; kingdom Metazoa; phylum Chordata; class Amphibia; order Caudata; family Salamandridae; genus Pleurodeles; species Pleurodeles waltl. The sequence goes on from NC_090436.1 coordinate 848,945,612, forward strand.
GGCACATTGGGTGCCCTCCTTAAATAATCCAGTCTAAACCAGTTCAGGGACCCCCAGTCCCTATTCTGGTGCAAAACTGGACAGAGGAAAGGGGAGTGACCACTCCCGTGTCCATCACTACCCCAGGAGTGGGGCTCAGAGCTCCTCCAGGGGGTCCCTAGGTTTTCCCATCTTGGATTCCAAGGTGGCATGGAACTCTGGAAGCATCTGAGTGGCCAGTGCCAGCAGGTGACGTCAGAGCCCTCCCCTGATAGGTGCTTACCTTTTTAGCTGACCAATCCCCCTTTCAGGGCTATTTAGGGTCTCGATCTTGGGTGGTTCTTCAGATTCGGGTTGCAAGATTCCAGAAGGAATCCTTTGCATCCTTTAGTTCACCTTCTCACCAAAAAAACTGCATCTGGACCCTCCAGGAAGTCTACAAACTGCAACAAAGAATCACAGATGACTTCTGCAACATTGCGTCTTCAGGTCCTGCCAGCAACTGCAACTGTTTCCTAGTCTTGCAGGTCAGAGGACAGCCTGTCTTTAGCCTGTACCAGAAGAAAGAAGGAATCTCCCTTGGAGTGGAGGAGTCACTCCCCTGCTTCAGCAGGCACCTCTCTGCATCACAAACCGGCGGCATGGGTCCCCTCTCCTGATGAGCTGGGTGGATCCAGCATCATGGGTGATGGACTGAAGTGGTCCTGATGGTCCTGACATCCTACTGTCTAACATTGGTGGAGGTAAGAGCTTGCATCCCCACACAAGAGAGCACCCCGTGCATCCCATTTTTTGCAGATGCTAAGGCATGTTGGCATCCTTCCATAAAGTTCTTCATGCACTGTGCAGCTCTGGCCCCCAGCACTCTCTTCTGCGATGGACAGCTTCCTGCGTGGTACTCCGGCAGCATGGGACCTTTTGTTGTAGTGCTGCCCGGTCCTCCTTTTGCACCTCCTTTGTCCCCATACTCTGGGACTTCTGTGTGCCCTGCCTGCTCTTCTGAGGACTCTCTGAGTTGCTGAGAAACCCCTCTAACTCTCCCTCTTGGGTAGAGTCCACCAGGTCTCTCCTGGTGCCAGGCAGCTCCATTTTCTGCTAACTGCAAGCTTTGCATGTGCCAAGACTTGTTGGTGGAATCCAGCAACACATACCAGACTGCAAACATCCATCCGGCGTGGGATGTCATCTGCACCAACCAGGAACCCGCATCCATCTTCTTGGGTGCAGTACTGACTGTTTTCTTTACCAGTGGTTCTGCTTTTGCACCTTCATTCAGGTTAGCAGGAGCTCCTGTTCTCCTTGGATTCTTCTGTGCTTCATGGACTTGGCCCCCTTCTTCCACAGGTCTTCAGGTGCAGGAATCCACTGTTGGTGTCTTGCAGTCTCTTCTGGTTCTTGCATAATCTTCTTTCTCGTGTTCTTGTGTGTTCTAGGAAAGTTACTGATTTACTCCTGCTTTTGTGGGCTCTGGGGTGGGTTCTATTACCTACCTTTGGTGTTTCCTAATACTCCCAGCACCCCTCTACACACTGCATTTGACTAGGTGGGAAACCGACTTTCGAATTCCACTTTCTGAGGATATGGTGTGTGTGTTCCCCCTAAGCCTATTTCTAACTATTGTGATTTTCACTATTTGCACTGTTTTCTAACTGTTTTTACAGCTATTTCTGCATACTAGTGTATATAATTTGTGTATTACTTACCTCCTAAGTGGGTATAGTCTCTATGGTATTTTGGCATTTGTGTCACTAAAATAAAGTACCTTTATTTTTGTAACACAGTATTTTCTTTCATGTGTGTGAGTACTGTGTGACTACAGTGGTATTGCATGAGCTTTGCGTGTCTCTTAGATAAGCCTTGGCTGTTTAGCTGCAGCCACCCGTAGAGAGCCTGGCTTCTAGACACTGCCTACATTTCACTAATAAGGGATAACTGGACCTGGTATAAGGTGTAAGTTCCTGAAGTGCCCACTACAAACCAGGCCAGCCTCATACAGTGTTAAAGCATGAAGACAAGCAAAAAGGGAACACTGACAACTGAAGGTTCAGAGCAAGAAAAGAAGCTACTGAACACCAATATCAATCAAGAGCAGTAATGTGAAAAACACGATCTAAAATCACCAAAACTCTGAGAAGAGAGAAAGTCAAAGATCAAGGTGAAAAAGAAAATAACTGATGTGGATGAATCTGGGACAGGCCTATACTGGTGCAATGCCAAAACACCATATGTCAGTTTGGGATGGGATCTTCCAGAGCATAGCTGCAAATGCTTGAGAAACAAGGGGGAGTAGTTAAGACAGGAAGGAATAAAGAAGGTAAGGTGGAGCTGGGGAAGAGGAATGGGAAGGGAGGGTGAGAAAAAGTAGAAATGTGGTTTTTACTGATGCAGTAAAGCAAATGAGGAATATGATTAATGGCTCATATTCCAAAATAACAGGAGCTGATGGATAAGTTAAAAACTATCTCTCTAAACATGAATAGACTCAATAATCCTAAAAAGAGAAAGGCTATACCACAGGGTTCCATACATTTACACCTCTAATTATTTTATTACAACAAATGCATGCTAAAAGACATCAAGAACATAAGTATAAATGGCCTGATACCAGCAATCATATTACTCCTCTGCTTCAGCAGATCATAGAGGGGTCTGCATACTTGTAGCCTAAATCTTTTTGAGCCAAATTAATAAAGTAGACCTTACAATTCAAAGTTTTAGGTATTAAATCCCCTAAAAGGACCTTTACATTAGTGCCATACTATGGGCCATTAGTGGACGATCCCCTTCTTTACAAAAGCTTAGGAATATACTGGTTACCTTCACTCAGCACTACCTAATAGTAGGGGATTTTAACTGCTCACATTTCCTGGACTTAGACACCAACAGAATTGGTGGTGTAAAAAAAAACACCACTTGACGATTCATGGTGAGTGGAAAATAGCAATATTAGACAATTTTTATACTTTAGTATAGGATACCAGTCAGCCTCTGGAATATAATATTTCCTACATCCTACACTTTCAATAAAACCAACAGAAATGAGCTACATACCTAATTGTCTCTCCGGGTACTCAGCTCTCAGTCTTACTATAGCAAATACACAACAAACTAACAACCCTTATAGATGGTTTATGAGCAAAATCCTTCTTACAAACAGTGTAATGGCCAATCAAATCAAGGACAGAATTAGTGAATATTTTAAGCAAATTAAAAACCACAGCACCACAAGATGTCATGTGGGAGGCTTTCAATGCTAGGAGCTGTAATCACTGTAACAGAAAGAGTAAATGAAAATATTGAGCTCTCAATGGCAGATTAAAACAAACAGAGGCATTTCTGGAGCAAAAACATACCAAACCACAATAGCTTCAGTCGGCAAATTTGAAAAAAAGAGCTTTATTAATATCTGTTAGAAAAATAAATACTCATCACAGCAACAGTAGGACAACAACTATATATGGGGAGGTAGCCGTATAATGATGGCCTAACTCCCAACAATTCCCACTATCAAAAATGCTTTTGTAACGATTATTAGGCCAGATGTACCTAAAAAATGGTTTGTGATGTACTAATTGCACATTTTTGTAATTTGCAATTATTAATGTGTCTTTGACACATTGGGCCTTATTTATACTTTTTGGTGCAAAACTGCACTAAGGCAGTTTTGCCCCAAAAAGTTTTGCACCGGCTTGCACCATTTTTTAGCACCAGCTGGGCACCATATTTATGGAATGGTGCAAGCCGGTGCAAAGGGTAGGCTAGCTTAAAAAAAATGACGTTAGGCAGTTTTGAGTCAAAATAAAGGATTCTGACCAGATTAACATCATTTTTTGACGCTAAGGGGCATATTTATACTCTGTTTGCACTGAATTAGAGTCATTATTTTTTTACTCTAATTCAGTGCAAAACTAACTCCATATTTATACTTTGGTGCTAGACCCGTCTAGCACCAAATTTATGGAGTTAAAGTCATTTTTTGGAAGTGGAAACCTATCTTGCCTTAATGAGATGCAAGGTAGGCGTTCCCGTGCAAAAAAATGACTCTATGGCCTTAACACCATATTTATACTCCCATGTAAAAATGGTGCAAGGGAGGGAGGAGGGGTCAAAAAATGGGGCAAAGCTTGCTTTGCCCCATTTTTTAAGACCTGGGTCAGGGCAGGTGTTAGTGGACCTGTGGCCCTATTTCCATGGTGGAACACCATGGAATAAGCCCAGAGGTGCCCTCCCTAGGCCCTAGGGGCACCCCCACCCACACTAGAGGGACTGCGAGGATGGGGGACCCCATCCCAGGTAAGTACAGGTAAGTGCATTTTATTTTTGAAAGTGCCATAGGGGGCCCTGAAATGGGCCCCCATACATGGCACCGGGTGCAATGGCCATGCCCAGGGGACCCCTGTCCTCTGTGCTGGCAACTGGGGTGGTGGGCATGACTCCTGCCTTTTCTAAGGCAGGAGTCATGTGGCATGGTAGGTTTAGCACCATAAAATGACGCTAATCTGGTTAGAGTCATTTTTTTTTACTCTAACCTGCCTAAAGCCATTTTTTGGTGCTAAACCCTCTTCTTCTATACTGCCAGCCCCACCCGACTAAAGTCATTTTTTTAAACTCTAGCCTACCCTTTGCACCGGCTTGCACCATTCCATAAATATGGTGCCCAGCTGGTGCACAGAAATGGTGCAAGCCGGTGCTAAACTTTTTGGTGCAAAACTGAGTTAGTACAGTTTTGCAGCAAAAAGTATAAATAAGGGCTAATATTTTGTAAGTTTGCGCCACTTTTGTGTCATAAAATGACGTTAATGCGATGCAAAAAAAAGTTTAAATCAGGGCCTTGGTGTTAGATGGGTCTAGCACCAAAGTATAAATATGGAGTTAGTTTTGCACCGAATTAGAGTAAAAAAAAATGACACTAATTCGGTGCAAACAGAGTATAAATATGCTGCAGAGTATAAATATGCCCTAAATATGGCGTTAAGGCCATAGAGTCATTTTTTTGCACGGGAACGCCTACCTTGCATCTCATTAGGGCAAAGTAGGTCTCCACTTTAAAAAAATGACTTTAACTCCATAAATTTGGTGCTAGAGGGGTCTAGCACCAAAGTATAAATATGGAGTTAGTTTTGCACCGAATTAGAGTAAAAAAATATGACACTAATTCGGTGCAAACAGAGTATAAATATGCCCCATTGTGCGAGTTCCATTGGGTCGGAAATAGACCTACCTTATTAATATTCATGAGAAAGGTCTCACTTTGTGACACATTGTGAATAGCAAGAATCACAGGAATGGTGGTCTGCTGGGGTCAGCAGACCACCATGTCTGTAATTGTTTTTTCAATAAAGCCATTTTTTGTAATGCAGCTTGTTTTCCTTAAAGGAAAACGAGATGTGTTTCAAAAAGAAAAATTAACTTTTTTTCACTTTTTAAGAGTAGGCAGTGGTCCACGAGACCACTGCCTGATCCTAAAAAATGTTTTCACCCACACTCACAAGGGGGAAGGGGTTGCTTGATGACCTCTTTCCATTTGAAAATGGGTTACTACCTCCTTCATGGAGTCAGTAAAATATGAATGTTTTGCAATTGCCTTTCGGCACCATTAACACGCCCCTTCCTAATACCGATTCACTAACCCATCTGTGTGACTCGGTTATAGGTTACGGAATCACAAAATAGGATTTGGTACATGGGAAAGTGGTTTTTAATAGTCACAAACGTCCCGATTCTGTGAATTAGATCATTTGCGACCAGTAAAAACACTTGTACAGCTGGACCCAACATCCAACAAAAGGGAATACGCTCCAGATGGGTCCAACAGGCTCTTTCTAAATGCCCATATGTTGCCTTTGCAGGTGGTATGGGTTAACAAAGAGGTGTGAACTAGGGACTACCATTTTTCGAACAAGGGATTTAGCCCGTTTTTTGCTGAATATGATGCTGATCGAGTGATTTGTTCCCTAATTATTGCAACATGCTAATGGAGTCACATAACAACTCACCTTAAGAATACTGGAATAGCCTTGAGAAAGCCCCAGTTTTACATACCACTAGGGGGTGAAACATGTGTTGGCTTCATCAATGTACGTTATACTGGTGTTGTGTGTTCCATTGATGCACTTTACAATAAACGTCATTGGATCTACTGATTTGGCTGGATATGATAACTCAAAGGAGAATTCTGATGTGAAGATATGGTTTAATTAGCTGATATATGGGTTTACCAATACTTTGTTGCTGATCCTACAAAAGGGCACAGTCACTAATAATAGTAAATATGCAGATTTGTTTGTGCCCATTTTGAAAAAATATATCAGTCCTCCACCTTTGGTCCATTATCAGAAATTCAAGCAAATCTTCAGCAATTACAAAACCCAGACTTCATAACATTTTGAATTTTTTTTGGAACAATAGTGGAGAATATATTCTTACGCCCCAAACATTAAAATGTTAATTCATTGTGAAACAACAAGCATTATATCTCCAGGCATGTTTGCCCATTCACATTTGATTCAAAAGGAGCTTCAATGTCAGAAGGCAACCAACTTGAAAATGGGAGCACGAATTGAATGTTTTTGAAGATTTCATGTGTAATAAATTCCAATGATTAATGCTGGGAAGAGTAAGCCATGGGTGAGCTCCCTCCATTCCAAAACAGAAGATTCCATGGAGGAAATCATATTCCAATAAGGGTACTCTCAGCTCCCCATTCAGACTTTGGCCTTAGTGGATTTGGATTTTGGAGCTTAAAAAGATGCACCATGATAAAGATGAAAAGTGCCTCCAACAAGCACTGGCAAAGACCAGCTTGTTTGATTTGGCAAGAGAGCTTAATGAACAGTTTCTGTGAAAAATAAAAGCTACAAGGCTATCAAAGAGGTTTGGCACTCAGATGAGGCCCTCTTTTGATCACATTATATTGTAATTAATTGAATCTGAATAGTGTTTCATTACCCCAAGACTGCAAAAAACAGTGATTTTGATTAGTTTATTGTGGCCTTTTTGGAGCACATGGTTGGGAGACTATTCAATGTAATATGTCCTGTGTAGGAAATGTTGGTTGAGGTGTTGAGGTTCAGGCACATGCTCCAAACATGCAGCTGTGTGCATCATAGCTGTGTGGTGTTGCCAAGATTAGCAGGACAAATGCAGCCATGTACATTGTTGCTATGATTATCAGGGCACCTGCAGCCATGTACAACTAATTACAGGCTTATTTGTTTTACCATACACTTGCCCAGGGGTGGCTCATCCATGACAGTAGAGGAGCATCGCCCCCTCCCCCCGCGAGCAGCGGCAGCTGCAAAACCTTTATTAGGAAATGCTAATAAACTGTGTTTATTATCGTTTCCTTGTAAAGGGGCGGGGCTACGAGGGTGACGAGTGTGAGGGGGAGTGCTGAGTACTCCCCCTAAAAGCGCATGTGTGTTTGGCCAGCCGTCTTGGGCTGGCCAAACACACATTCGCAGAGGGCTCTCTCCAGCCCAGAAACACAGTTGCTGGGCTGGTGAGAGCCTGCACAGGCTCCCAGCGTGCCTAGGAGCACCCCGGCTGGGTGCTCCCACCAAATCCTGACCCTGCTTTGAGCAGCGTCAGGATTGGCTGCAGGGCAGGCTTGGAGCCTGCGCCTGCCTACAGCCAGCAGAGTGTGGTTGTCAGGTAAGTTTATTTTATTTATTTTTTAATTTTTCTTAATATTTTTTCCCAACCTCCTCCTGCCCCCCGCACGTGCCGCCCTGCCCCCTTTAACACCACGAGCCGCTACTGCTCTTGCCATCACTGAACATTGAGTGAGAATTGAACAAAGTAGGGTAGGGTATCAACCACACCAAGTAAATACCATTACACTAAGGTGAGATATTTAACAGATGTGGTTAAAAAAAAATCTTCTCCCAAGTGTCTAACATGAAATGAGGCACAACATGCAGAATCACCTTCAACACACAAATTACACGTTTTATTTATGTTTGACTTGCTGGTATTTATCAAGGAAAACTGCAAGGACCTGATAATTATCAGACAACTCGAAATTCTAATCAATGTGTAAAATCCTTTGACTCTTGTAGGTATTTGGTTGCTTAGAAGCAAGTTTGTAATGCATTCTGCAGTTTGACCTGTCTATGTCCCTATTGGAGCAGACACTGAGGGCCCTATTCACAAAGCTAAACTTACACTTTTGTCTAAATTTACGATTGTTTGCTTTTCACAACGGTATTTTATGAGTTGTTTCTTTGCGACCGTAGAGACTCCCCACATAAAAATATAGGACTGTCCTACCTTTTTATGTGCAGAGATTCCGCAGTCATAAAGATACTACTGGTTAAATACCTTTGTAAATACCAAACAATCATGAACTTACACAAAAGTGTACGTTTGCATTTGCCATTTCTTGACCGAGAAGTAACTTTTGTGAATGTGAAAGTGCTATTCCATTCAAAAAGGCTATTTACACTATAAACTAATCTTAATCGAACACGTAGTTTATGAATCAGTCTATATTTTCGTATTTTGTTCAGTTAAACTAACTGCCATTTTCTAGTCAAAACAATCATTAATGACTTACATGAAAATTTAAGGGAAGCGCAGAAGTCAGAAAAGTAAGCAGCAGAATCAACATTACCTGGATTTTCTCCAGATTTTAGGTTTAGCTGGATGAAATAAGAAATAACGTGCGATAATATTTGCATTGCAACATTTTAGCTCTAGGCTTGTTCTAAATAAATTATTTGAACAGGGTGGTCTTTGGATCCTTATGAAACAGCACGAGTAGGTTCCCATGTCGTGGATACTCTGACAATCAATTTCAAAGCGCGCATGCAATGTATCTCGGCTTTTCCTTTTACTTTTTAGCGTAATCAACTTTTTTTTTTCAACAGGCCTTAGTGTTTTCCCTGCTTTCACTGGGGAGCCTAGAGAAAAGTGATATATTAAGTAAAATTGGTATTTTCGAAATAAGGATTTGTGGATATTCACCACTCAAAATTTGAGAGGCGAGTGAACACTGTGGACTCTCGTGACGCTTTAAGGCAACTTTACCGCTAAACAAAAATAAATAAATGCTGTCGTTCTTTCACCATACATATTTATCATTTGCCCATTACTCAAAAGAAACAAATTAGGCCTAGATTACAAGTCAGGCGGAGCAGAATTCTCATGTGTGATCACGACTGGCTATGTGTTCTTGCACCCAGTTGTCCTAGGTACGGAAACAGTGGACCGAATTTTACCGACCAGTAAAATCGCTCGAGTCTTCGCCTCCTCCCTGACGGAACTATTCTTTTCCTTTCCTGTCCTACCATCCGTACCCCCTCCTCGCACCCTTGCCTCATCCAGAAGCCCTGGATCAGTTGCCACCTGATCAGAGCAGGTAGTAAATGTGTGATAAACCCTTTCGTAATCGGTAATACCGTGCGGAATACTGTATGGTACTTCAGTGCCTTCAGGTATTTTCCTCTCTAAGAAGTTTGACTTGTAATTAAATGGTGTTGTTGATGGGTTGCTATCACATGAAAACTGTGAATACGACTGAGCACTTTCCAGCCCAGTAGTGCAATCCAACACGTAATTGAGGCATTAGTCAATTGCCAACCTTTTTTTCTTCTCTGTGTTCTATAATACGTAACATTTCTGAATGTGCAGGGGATGCCCCCAGCCATGATGCTGTTTGATCATCTAGCATCAAATAAACCAATACGGAGGTTCATTGGGAGCCATTCGCGATAAAGTGAATAGTGCTTTATTTCACAAATATTTGCACTATTTAGTGCATTTACCTAACAAAGTATTCCCATTATCACAAGGCACAAAATTAGACGAATTACTGTGAAACACCCATCAAAATGTATTCAAAATTAGTATAAATTTGTTGATTGTCGTTTCTAAAGTTCAGCACAGTAGGATTAGGGGTATGTATACTTCTGGCTTTTTCGCTATCTTTGAAAATAATTGTAGATTTGCATGCAGCACTGTGCTTTCAATTTGCATAAAGCGAGTCTTTTAAATTGGCAGTTAACTAAGTAGGAGGTTTAGTATTGCAATCACAGATTGATGTATGTGCTTCTGGCCATATGTACACACTACAATATTGTAAGTGAGAGAAAACATTCAAAGCCAGCTGTAGCATCCTCAAAGCCATCGTGATTGACACGTCTGCTTACTTGGCTGACAAGCTCAACATCTGTGGTGATTCTTGGCATATCCTTAGTCAGGATATAATAAATCTAAAGACAAAGAAGTGCAAAATGTAAAAAATATGGCAACAGGCCTTATCCATCTATGCATTTAGTATCTGCAATCTACATCCCTGTATCTTTCAGGACTGTCCCAGGTTCGATTCTGCATCAGAAGGAGCTTAACACTCCACTTTTTTATGAACACTACATCATGATAAAGTAACAGTCCACTAAGGAGTGCTAGCGCAGGTGTTTTAATAGAAAATAATAATGAGAGTTCATGTATTCTGAGTAATGGGTTTGTGTAGAAAATATAATAACGCAGAAAAATAATGCACACATTTGAAAATGTGATTACGATGAGTGGCCTCCAATGTTCACAAAGTGTGCTTATTAATAGTCTAATACTATGAAATGTTGAATATATGTTTGACTAATGTAGAAGTATTTCGTATTAAAGGTTATGCATTATGTATTAGGTTTATTAATTGTAGGCCATAATTTAGCGAAGGTCTTGGACTACTTGCCAGGCCTCAAGACTAGCTGTATTTCTTAAAATTTTAATAAATAGGTGTCCTAGAGAGTTAAACTGTGATTCTCCATTGCATTGTTTAAATGTGCTGGTAGATGAAATCTTTTCTCATGAGAACTGACTACCAGAAAATGCTGTTCTTGCTTATGTAACATTATGTGTGTAATGTGTATAAGACTGACTTTCTCAGGAGGAAAACAATGGAGACACTGACTGGAGTAGAAGCTGCAACAATATTGTTACCTGACAAGCTGGATGGTGAGGACATTGTAGGACAACCAATCAACGACGTGAATGGAGCAATAGTACAATTTATAGATTTGGAGTTTTAGTTTTATTGGACAAAGTGTGAACATGCGATCCCTTGACAAATAGGGATTTGAGACATAGTTTTAGTGATTTTAATTTAACGAGACTGCACTGAGAGAAGACAGGTCCATTGCCTATTTTCATGCTGGCCGAAAAGTCAATATTTTATTTTGCGTCTTGACAAGAGACATGCTTAACTTTATTGCTTAAAGACTTTGCGTTTTCTGAACTTTGATGCAAAATCCCGATTCCTTGCTGATCGACCGATGTCCTGATTACGAAGACTATCTTGTGTTGCCGATCCAACTGGGAAGCGGTAGTAATTGAACCTATGTGTTTGTTATGCATATTTGCTTTTTTCGTTGTAGGTACCAACAGCACTGTTTTGATAGAGCCATAGTTAGATGTTTTCCCAAATTCATGTTACTAAATTGTTTTGCATGAAGCCCAACATGCTGATGCTAATCTGGTGTTAGTGAAGGATCCTTACTAATGAAATTCTGCTAATAGGGAATAATGGTTGATGAATTTCTCTGCTGAACTCAAATATATGTGATCACATTATTAATTTGTACCATAACCTTAGAGTGTGTCGTAGTTCAAGCTTTGATTAGCTTACGTTTCTTCTGCTGCTTTGAACAGCCAGCATTGTTTCTGTATGTGTTTCATTTGATTTTGATAAATAAATAAATATTCCAACTTTTACTAAGAGGTGTGGTTATTCATGACTGAAAGGTCATGGTGCGTGACAATTACTGACTCTATTGATTATTAATGTTATTGATTATTGTTGATTGTTGATATTGTGTATTGGTTATTGAATATTGATCTTAATTGTGAGTCAAAAGGTTCATCGACCTATATGCACTAACAGTGATGGTAGCAGAGGTAATGGATAGTCTTCTTAATCCCTTTGCTGCCAGGCCTTTTCCCCTCAGGTGCCAGGCCTTTTTTGGCTATTTTAGGCAGCTGCGCTTAGGCCCTCATAACTTTTTGTCACCATAAGCTACCCCCGCCAAATTTGCATCCTTTTTTCCCAACATTTTAGGTATTCTAGAGGTACCCAGAGTTTGCAGGTTCCCCTGAAGGAGACCAAGAAATAAGCCAAAATACAGCAAAACAAATTTTTAAATGTGAAAAAAAGACTGTAGAAGAAGGCTTGTGTTTTTTCAACAAAGGGTTTGTGGTGCTAAAATCACCATCTTCCCAGCTTTGAGGAACAGGCAGACTTGAATCAGAAAACCACATTTTTCAACACAATTTTGACATTTTACTGGGACATACCCCATTTTTACTATTATTTGTGCTCTCAGCCTCCTTCCAGTTAGTGAAAGAAATGGGTGTAAAACCAATGCTGGATCCCAGAAAGCTAAACATTTCTGAAAAGTAGACACAATCCTGAATTCAGCAAGGGATAATGTGTGTAGATCCTACAAGGTGTTCCTACAGAAAATAACAGCTGAAATAAAAAAATATGGACATTTAGGTGAAAAAAACAGCAATTTGTCTCCACGTTTTACTCTGTTACTTTTTCCTGCAAAGTCACATTTTTGAAAGCAATATACCATTACGTCTGCTAAACTCTTCTGGTTGCGGGGATATATAGGGCTTGTAGGGTCATCAAGAACCCTAGGTACCCAGAGCCAATACATGAGCTGCACCTTGTAATGGGTTTTCATTCTATACAAGGTATACAGCAATTCATTTGGTGAAATATAAAGAGGGAAAAATAAGTATCAAGAAAACCTTTGTATTTCCAAAATGGGCACAAGATAAGGTGTTGAAAAGCAGTGGTTATTTGCACATCTATGAATTCCAGGGTGCCCATACTAGCATGTGAATTACAGGGCATTTATCAAACAGACATCTTTTTTGCACAGTCTTACATTTGGAAGGAAAAAATGTAGAGAAAGAAACGGGGCAACAATACTTGTTTTGCTATTCTGTGTTCCCTCAAGTCTCCTGATAAAAATGCTACCTCACTTGTGTGGGTAGGCCTAATGCTCGCAACAGGAAAGGCAACATGGACACATCATATTTTTACATCAAAATCTGATGTGTTTTTTGCAAAGTGCCTAGCTGTAGATTTTGGCCACTAGCCCAGCCGGCACCTAGGGAAACCTACCTAACCTGTGCAGTTTTGAAAACTAGACACCTAGGGGACTCCAGGATGGGGTGACTTGTGGCACTCTCACCAGGTTCTGTCACCCAGAATCCTTTGCAAATCTCAAAAGTTGGCCCAAAAACACTTTTTTCTCATATTTTGATGACAGAAAGTTCTGGAATCTGAGAGGAGCCGCAAATTTCCTTCCACCCAGCGTTCCCCCAAGTCTACCGATATAAATGGTACCTCACTTGTGTGGGTAGGCCTAGCAACAAGAAATGTCCCAAAACACAACATGGACACATCACATTTTCCCAAAGAAAACAGAGCTGTTTTTCGGAAAGTGCCTAGATATGGATTTTGGCCTCCAGCTCAGCCGGCACCTCTGGAATCATGCCAAACCTGTGCATTTTTGAAAACTAGACACCTAGGGAAATCCAAGATGGGGTGACTTGTGAGGCTCTCACCAGGTTCTGTTACCCAGAATCCTTTGCAAACTCCAAAATATGGCAAAAAAAACACCTTTTCCTCACATTTTGGTGACAGAAAGTTCTGGAATCTGAGAGGAACCACATATTTCCTTCAACCCAGTGTTCCCCCAAGTCTCCAGATAAAAATGGTACCTCGCTTGTGTGGGTAGGCCTAGTGCCCACAACAGGAAATGCCCCATAACACAACGTGGACACTTCACATTTTCCCAAAGAAAACAGAGCTGTTTTTTGGAAAGTGCCTAGCTGTGGATTTTGGCCTCTAGCTCAGCCAGCATCTAGGGAAATCTATCAAACCTGTGAATTTTTGAAAGCTATACACCTAGAGGAGTCCAGGATGGGGTGACATGTGGGGCTCTCAACAGCTTCTGTTACCCAGAATCCTTTGCAAACCTCAAAATTTGGCCAAAAACAACCTTTTTCCTCACATTTCGGTCACAAAAAGTTCGGGAATGTGAGAGGAGCCTCAAATTTCTTTCTACCCACTGTTCCCTCAAGCCTCCCGATAAAAATGGTACCTCACTTTTATGGGTAGGCCTAGTGCCAGCAAAAGGAAATGCCCCAAAAACACTATCTGGACACATCAAAATTATCAAATATAAAACTACCTGTTTTTTGCGGGGGCACCTGCATTTTTGGTCCTGGGCTCAACAGCAACCTAGGGAAACCTACCAAACCCAGATATTTCTGAAAACTAGACACCCGAGGGAGTCCAGAGAGGTGACTTGCGTGGATCCCCCAATGTTTTCTTACCCAGAATACTCAGCAAACCTCAAATTTAGCTAAACAAAATCACATTTTCCCACATTTCTGTGTGGGATCACCGAACCGGGACAAATTTCCTAGCAACCAACGTTTTCCTCAGTCTCCTGATAAAAATGATACCTCACTTGTATAGGTGGGCCAGGTGCCTGTGACAGGGAAGAGACAAAATCATGTCGAAACATGTCGGTACCAAAGCAGGTCCAAAAGGGCAGTTTGAAAAAAAAAAATTTTTAGGCTGACAAGTGCAGCAGAATTTTTATCGGTATAGATGAGACTATGCTGGGTGGTAGGAATTTTGTGGATTCATGCAGATTCCGGAAGGTTCCATCACAAACAATTGGGAACAATTTGTGATTTCCAGCAAAGTTGGAGGTTTGCAGGTCATTGTGGGTAAGAAATGGTGCGGGATGCATGTGAAGCACACCACCCTGGACTCACCCAGATGTTTAGTTTTCAGATGTGTCTAGGTCTTGTGGATTTTCCCACATGGCATGGTCCCAAACTCCAAAAAGTGCAACCCTCACCATTCCAAGTGGGACCATTTTGAGAGTTAGTCAAGCTCTCATGGCCCAAATGTAAAACCAAAACCTAAAATAATCAAATGTCCTGTTGCTTGCCATGGGATCAGATGTTTTAGTGTGTGAGGGAGAGCTGAAAAACTGTTACCTCCTTCAGTTGGGGTGGGAGCATAACCAGACCCATACTGGTTGGTAGCCACCACTCCACAATTTTTTTAAAATTCCCTGTCCTCTAGTAGGCTTTCTGCCCCCTGGGGTGTGGATCGGGGTGTAATTGCCCCATTTGCCCACTGGTGGGCGGAACAACTTTGACCCCATTTATTTAGGGTGAGGGTATGGACATACTCCACCCTCATATTTTGAAAAACAAATCTTCCCAGGTCTCTGGGGGGCTTTCTGCCCCCCTTGGGGGCAGATGGGCCTTCTAAAATAGGCCTATATGCCCCCAAGGGGGGGCAGATATGGCCAACAGTAATGTGCCCCTATGGGGAGTGACCCTTTTCTAAGAGGCTTCCCCCCAAACAAAACACACACATACACACACACCAATCCCTGGTGCCTAAGTGGTTTATACCCCCTAGGGGCAGATTGGTCTAATAGAAATAGGCTGATCTGCCCCCAAAGGGGGCAGAATGGCCTAAAATAAATTTGCCCTCGAGGTGAACGACCCTTGCCTAAGGGGTCGATCCCCTTGCATGAAATTGACACAAAAAATAAAAATCCCTGGTGTCTAGTAGTTTCTGCCCCCCCGGGGGCAGATCGGCCTAATTACAATAGGCCATTCTGCTCCCAGGTGGGGCCTCTCCCGTGAACCTGACAAAAAAATAAAATCCCTGGTGTCCAGTGGTTTCTGCTCCCCCTGGGGGCAGATCGGCCTAAATATAGTAGGCCGATCTGCCCCCGGGGGGCATATAAGGCTTAAAAATATTTTGCCCACATGGGGAGCAGCCCTTGCCCAAGTGGTTACTCCCCTTATGTATAAATAAAAGTAAAAAAAAAAAATACCTGGTGTCTAGTGGTTTCTGCCCCTTTGGGGGCAGATCGGCCTAAATATAATAGGCCGATCTGCCCCCAGGTGGGGCAGAAATGACCTAAAAAGAAATTGCCACCCTGGGGAGCAGCCCTTGCCCAAGGGGCCGCTCCCCTTATTCAATAAAACAAACAAAAAAAAATCCCTGGTGTCTAGTGGGCATTTCTGCTGCCCGATCGCATCCTGATCGGGCAGCAGAAATGCTGAGAAAGACATCAAAGGAAAGGAAAGGAAAGGCCTTTCCTTTCCTTTCCTTTGATGTCTTCCCCTCCATGTGATCGGAGGAGAAATGCAAAAGCATTTCTTCTCCGAGGGGTAGGCCTTTGATGAGGTCAGTGCTTGATTGCGCGCTGATGTCATCAGATGCCACAGAAGGGTCAGGGGGTGGAAGTGGAAACGATTCCCCTTCCATCTCTTCCCAAGGGAGGGAGTGCTAGTGCTTCTCCCGAGAACCCCTACTTGGGGTAACTGTTACATCCTGGGTCCTGGACACCAGAACGGTGCTGTCCAGGACGTAACCGTTACGTCCAGGGCACCCAAGGGGTTAAGAGCTCATCATAGATGTCTGGTACGGAGTAACAGGTCTTACCAGAGATAGTGACAGAGATGAAGGTTTGTCTCCTTAAGAGCCCATCATAGATGCCCAAGAGATAGTAACAGAGGTACCACCATCTCTAGTAGCTTGATGATTTGGTCCTTTGAGAGTTCATTATCACTGAGATTTGGATTTTATTTTTCAATGATGCAAATTGGAGAGAAAATGTTTCCTTAGGCCCAGAAATTACTTTCCAAGAATCATAGATCCTGCTAATGGTTGTTTAAGGATGTTCTCGGTGTTCTAGTGACAGTGTGAATGAGGTAGGTGGCAGTTGCACAGCTTATGCAAATCGCAGGTGAATTGTGAGGTTTGGGAGGGTTTAGGGAGCTTGCGTACTCCAAATGAAGTTGCAGAAGGAGTGTGCACACTCCGCAGGGTGAGAGAGGGGGAGTCATCGAACTTCACATGTGTGTGACATTTTGTGCTAAAAAATTGTCCACGTGGTTGTTGATGTATGGACCCTGCATGGTCTAAGACTTCGGAGTACATTGAAAAGTGTATGAGACACTTAGGTGGTCATTCTGACCCTGGCGGTCTTTGACCGCCAGGGCGGAGGACCGCGGGAGCACCGCCGACAGGCCGGCGGTGCTCCAATGGGGATTCCGACCGCGGCGGTAAAGCCGCGGTCGGACCGGCACCACTGGCGGGGTCCCGCCAGTGTACCGCGGCCCCATTGAATCCTCTGCGGCGGCGCAGCTTGCTGCACCGCCGCGGGGATTCCGACCCCCCCTACCACCATCCAGATCCCGGCGGTTGGACCGCCGAGATCCGGATGGCGGTAGGGGGGGTCGCGGGGCCCCTGGGGGCCCCTGCAGTGCCCATGCCACTGGCATGGGCATTGCAGGGGCCCCCGTAAGAGGGCCCCTACATGTATTTCACTGTCTGCTGCGCAGACAGTGAAATACGCGACGGGTGCAACTGCACCCGTCGCACAGCTTCCACTCCGCCGGCTCGATTCCGAGCCGGCTTCATCGTGGAAGCCTCTTTCCCGCTGGGCTGGCTGGCGGTCTGAAGGCGACCGCCCGCCAGCCCAGCGGGAAAGTCAGAATTACCGCCGCGGTCTTTCGACCGCGGAACGGTAACCTGACGGCGGGACTTTGGCGGGCGGCCTCCGCCGCCCGCCAAGGTCAGAATGAGGGCCTTAGTTTTATGTTGTAATCTGTCTGATTTAGTAGGTTGATCGGGCGTAGTTGACAAGTCAGAGTGTGAGCCAAAGTGAGTGAAAGACATTTTCAACTGAGATTTGGTGAGTCCTACGTGCATCCGGGCAGACCCACTGATCGGTTGGGAGTAAAATTTGCAGGTTGAATTTTGCTTGCGGATCTGGGAGACTGAGAAAGAACGAGTAGCTGTAAGTGCGGGAAGAGCCGTTAGTGAAAGATCCGTAAAGTTTCTGAAGTGATTGTGTTACCTTCCCTGTAGTAATCCAGCAGATTTGGTCTTTGGTTTTTGATTAGTGCTCGCAATTTTTGCATTAGTTTTGTGTGAATTGGAGTTTAGGAGGACAAGGCGCAAGACTTTGTCAGCCGCAGTACGTGTGAGTGTGACATCATTGGAGCTGTGCTGGGATAGGTCAGTTAGTGAGAAGAGTTGCGCACGGATTGGCAGCCGTCCAGGAGAGGCAATTGGTTGAGAAAATAGGTGAAGGGAACTCCGGAATTAAAAGTCACTTCCTGATTTGATTTGAATAACAAAAAAGGTCGAAAAGACATAATTTGTCAGAGCTTTGAAGAGTGCTTTAAGGGGAGATACGTATATTACAACAAGTATGGCGAGGCTACACTGCCAGAAGGTACACCAGCTTGCACTGTAATGGAAGAGAAGGGTCTCACACCATCTCTTTGGCTAAAGCAGTGGTGAAAAGTGACAGAGAAGGATGGGAACTTAGCATTTCCCACAAATGGGTCGCTCAATTTTTAGGGTTTTGGAGCATTTAAGGATGATGCTATATGAATCGATGCCCCTCCTGAGACCAGCACAGTTAGAGTCATTGGCGATTTGGGAGCTAGTAGCCAGACAGCAACAGCAACAGAAATTCGAGAGGAGGATGAGAAAGGCAGAAAAGACTTTAACAGAGGCTAGTTGGGACAGTGATCAGAGAGTTTGGAGGATGGAGACTTTGCACGGAATTAAGTTGTTTCCGGCAATTACGGATGACAATGAGAAGGAAGGAAGGAAAGCTACTGGAAAGACTAACAGAAGTCCGTCCAAGAATAGGGAGGCTAGAAATTCTCAGACGAGGATGAGCTTATTATACAATTATTGAGAAATCGTCCACCACAATATGCAGCACATGAGAGTGGTCCGAGCACCAGTGCTGATCCCACAGCTCTGATACATGTTAATGGGATAATGAGTCCGATGGAGGATAATGCTAGCCTGACACAGAATGCGATGCACAGTGGTCTTAATGTGCCTATTACTCCTGTAGTACAACATCAAGTGCAACTATTTGGAGCACTTCTAGATACTGTGGTAGGGGCCAAACGTTAACCAGAGTTTGAAATTGTTGACACTGCAGACCCTGAATGCAGTTGCACAACGAGTGCCACCAGTCCAAGGCAGTAACATTTCGTTGCAAGGTTTGACAGCTCAGCAGTTGACTGAATGGTTAGACAAGCTGAATACCCTGCAGAGTGCTCCTAGGGGAGAGAGGACTGTTTGAATTATGCTATGCTAAGCATGGAAGCGGGTAAACTCATTGAGGGAATTATGGTGTTGGAAAATGGGTTATTGGTAAGGGCAGTTAAGTACCTACACCTAGCAATAGGCCACTAACCTCCACTTAGGTCCAGTTAGGTCTCAGTAAATTAAACCTAGCTCAACCCTTGGTAGCTTGGCAATGAGTGACAAGGCTTAACTTAGGAGACAGAGTGTAAAGCATTCAAATATCACAAAACAAAAATCAAATAAAACACAGGAAACAGTTTAAAAATCCCCAAATCAATTTATAAAAATAGATTATATTTTTATCTTTAACATGACATCAAAACTAATAAAATCGGATAAGGGGAACCAGAGATATACATTTTTAAATAATTAATGCTTTCTAGCGCCTAGAAGCAACTAGCGCTCAAAGGGTTAAAAAAGGTAACACTGGAAAGGAACAAAGTCCAGAGTTCAGGACATCCACGAGGTAACACTGTCACACTTACTTTCAGAAGTGTTTGATTCAGGAAAGTGGTCCACAGCACCAGCTAAGGGTTCAGAGGCTCTGGTTTGCCTCTTGGGGCCTGGGACTACAACTCCCACAATGCACCTCTTCAACTTATGGAGTTGCTCCAAAGGTCTCCAAACTTCTGGATCTTCTACCAGGGGTCCTTTTTGTGTCCTTGAAGTGTCCACAACTTGATTCAAGGTTCCAGAAGCTCTGAGTTGCTCATTGGGAGTAGGGACTGGAATTCCCAGAATGCACCTGGTCAGAATCCTCAAATGGCCACTGGACGCTGGTCAGCTGGCCTCTGCTTAAAGGACTTGATGCAGGGGACTCTGGGAAGCTCCTTTGTACCTGTAGCAAACAGGGAGTCCCTTCTTGAAGCAGTAGAAGGCAGGTAAAGTCCTTTTAGTGATGAAGCCCAAGTGTGCAGCTGGTGCAGTCCTCCAGAGTGCAGTGTCCAGGTACAGGCCAGGGGTCCAGCAGGGCAGTCCTTCTTCTCCTGTGGTTCTTCCTTGTTGGAATCTGATAGGGATCTGAGGTGTGGGTGCAGGTCTGCCAGTTTTATCCCTGCTCCTGGGTGAAAAACAGGGGGCTCCTGGTTCTCCAATCAGGTGCAGGGTCCTTCCCGGGAAGTGTGTCAAAAATCAATCCCAGGGAGCATTATTCTTAAAAAATCCATCATGGCTGAAAGTGATTTTTGGAGCTTACATCTGGCTGAGCCCACCCACTGGTGTGGCTAAAAATCCTAAACACACCCCTCTCCTGCCCTCTCATAATCTAATGGATTATGGAGCTCCCATCGGAGGACGAGTCTGTGTCGCTGGTTGCTGATCCTGTCCCCGCCATGAAGCTCCCCTCGCCCTCCGTCTCACTGGTGTATTCTGAGTCTGTGGTGTGGCCCTCCATGGCCATTTGGGATGCAGCTCCCTCGTGCTCCGGTGCCACTGTACCTCTGCCTGATGATGCTGATGCACACAAGAACACAGTTGGCGGACAATACAGAGACAGCATCCCCCTGCACTACGCCACGCTGTTGGGCTCTACAGATGCAGTTCCTGGGATATGGCCTACATGGCTATGGTCGACATCTGCACACATGGATGACACAGGGGCATGTATACCTGTACTTGGCACTCTACAGAGGTGGGGTGGAGTGCCACATGGCCTGCATCACGGAGGGGCCTAGCCTACGGAACTCGCCCTGGCCTAGGGGAACCCACAGCCATCCTCCCCCACCCAGACACCTTCACTGCGCGCAAACTCCACTGAATGATGTTGTACTCACCCCCTTGTGTCTGCTGTGATGCCCTCAAGCGCCCATCCAACTCCGGGTAGGCCACCGCCAGGATCCGGAACATCAGGGGGGTCATGGTGCGACGGGCACCCCTCCCACGTTGGGAGGCCATCCACAGCTGAGCCTCCGCCGTCTTCTTGCTCCAGCGGCGAATGTCCTCCCATCTTTTACGGCAGTGGGTGCTCCGTCTGTGGTGGACCCCCAGGGTCTGGACGTCCTTGGCGATGGCACGCCAAATATCCTTCTTCTGGTGAGCGCTGACCTAAATGAAATGTACAGGGGAAGAAGAGAAGTCATTAGCAACTGCACCATCGAAGTGAGTGGCCCCATCCCTACCCTTGCCATGTGGCACATGCATTCACAGTCCATCATGCACGCAGAACCGTGGCCCCTTCCTTCTTACAACCAGCCCTCTCCACTCATGCACAGCCCATACAACGGGCTCCCTGTGTACCTACCTGTTGGTCTTGAGGACTGCAGAGTAGCGTGTACTGTGGGAGGACCCCGTCCACGAGCTTCTCCAACTCCTGTGCAGTGAAGGCAGTGGGCCCTTTCCCCAGACGCACAAGCCGTTGTCTCTTCCAGACCGAGGTCACAGCAGCACTTGCAGTGTAGGTCCTCTCCTGTCGAAGATCAGGTATCGAGTGATTGACCAGATAGAAAATGGCGGTCACGTCCATGGCGGTGACGTCCGCGGCGGTGCGTACCATCACCGCCGGCGCACTTCATCATTGGCTCCTGGGACCCATAGGGTCCAATGTTAACCAATGCAGCATTGCGCCGCGCTCTTCGTCCGCCTACCGCGACGGTGTACAACGCCAGCACAGTTACCTCACATCCCATTGTCCCACTTTAGAGGTCAGGCAGCCACCATTTAAGGGGCCCACATGGCTTCATTTTCAACTGCGTCACACATACCTAGGCCTAGACTCAACACACATACAAGCAACTTTTTGGATTATGTTTTGTGTTCTGTGTAGACTGTGGGTACATACCTCTGAGTTGTTTGACTCTGTGGTCGCTGTTGTCCTTCCTAGGCACCGTCCGCTGGGGCATGTGAGGAGATGGCGGAATCCTCCGGTGTACCGACTGCTGGTGGACCTGTTGACAATGGAGGAGCGACATTTAATCATCACCTACAGGTTTGACCGTGCCACAATCCAGGAACTGTGTACCCAGTTGGAGCCTGACTTGATGTCAGCAATCCGCCATCCCACAGGAATCCCCCCTTAAGTGCAGGTGCTATCAGTGCTCCATTTCCTTGCAAGTGGGTCATTTCAAACAACAGTGGCCATAGCATCAGGGATGTCCCAGCCTATGTTTTCAAACTGTTGTCCAGAGTGTTGTCTGCCCTTCTAAAACACATGCGGAGCTACATCGTTTTCCCTCAGGTGGAGGATTTGCCTACAGTGAAAGGTGACTTCTATGCCCTTGGACATATCCCTAACATCATAGGTGCCATTGATGGGACCCATGTAGCTCTGGTCCCCCCCCACAGGAGTGAACAGGTGTACAGGAACCGGAAGAGTTATCATTCCATGAATGTACAGATGGTATGTTTGGCAGACCAGTACATCTCCCAGGTAAATGCTATGTTCCCTGGCTCAGTGCATGACGCCTACATCCTGCGGAATAGCAGCATCCCTTATGTGATGGGTCAACTCCAGAGGCACTGGGTGTGGCTATTAGGGGACTCTGGTTACCCCAACCTGTCATGGCTACTGACCCCAGTGAGGAATCCCAGGACCAGGGCAGAGGAACGCTACAATGAGGCCCATGGGCGGACTAGGAGGGTGATCGAACGCACCTTCGGCCTCCTGAAGGCCAGGTTCGGGTGCTTCCATATGACAGGGGGTTCCCTATTCTACTCACAAAGGAAGGTGTGCCAGATCATCGTGGCCTGCTGTATGCTTCACAATTTGGCTTTGCAACGCCAGGTGCCTTTTCTGCAGGAGGATGGTCCAGATGACGGTGTTGTGGCAGCTGTGGAGCCTGTGGACAGTGATGAGGAGGAAGCAGAGGAAGAAGACATTGACAACAGGGACTCAGTTTTCCAGCAATATTTCCAGTGACACACAGGTGAGAAAACATTCCTGCCTACTACAAGTACTTTCACACTTCTACCTCTATTCTGTCTGTCAATTTCAACCAGTATATGGTAACTGAGTTGTACATTTCCATTACGATTTCACAGTTGTGGTTTCCAATGTGTGTCATCTGCTTAGATTCCTCATTGACTTGAGATGTGTGACATAGGTATGTTGACATTACAATTGAGAACGCATTTTGTCACTGTCATTGCTAATATACATTTTCTAAATCACAGACTGACTCCAGGTTGTTTTGTGCTTCAAGGGTGTCTATTGCATTGCTAAATATTGGAGGGGGGTTGTAAAATGGTGAGGGGTGATGGTGGAGGACTGTCCATGGCAGAGTCCAGTCTATGAGTCTCACAGGTGCATTGCCCATATGGGCATAGGAAGTGGAGCTGGGGCAGTTCCAATATGGACAGGGGTACAAAGTGGGACAGTAGGATGACAATCAGGGTGGTCTTATTTCTTGGCGGGGGTCTTGCCATCGTGCTCTGTCTTGTTCCTGGTTCTCAGGGACCGCTTGCAGGGTGGTTCTCCGTCTGCAGGGGGTGGGGTGCTGGTGTGGTGGTCCTGTGGCGGTGCCTCCTGTCCACTAGCGCCGGCCAAGGTGGTGGGCAGTTCATCGTCCTGGCTAGTGTCAAGGGCCCCTTGGAGTGCCACAGTGTCCTTCCTGGTGTTGAGTATCTCCTTCAGCACCCCTACGATGGTGCCCAGGGCGGTGCTGATGGTTCTGAGTTCCTCCCTGAAGCCCATATACTGTTCCTCCTGCAGGCGCTGGGTCTCCTGAAACTTGGCCAGGACCGTCACCATCGTCTCCTGGGAGTGGTGGTATGCTCCCATGATGGAGGAGAGGGCCTCGTGGAGAGTGGGTTCCCTAGGCCTGTCCGCTCCCTGTCGCACGGCAGCCCTCCCAGTTCCCCTGTGTTCCTGTGCCTCCGTCCCCTGGACAGTGTGCCCACTACCACTGCCCCCAGGTCCCTGTTGTTGTTGGGGTGGTGGGTTATCCTGGGTTCCCTGTAGTAGTGGACACACAGCTGATTGACGTGTCCTGGGGACGGAGGTATGGGCCCGCTGGGTGGGTGCTGTGCTGGTGTTTCCAGAGGGTGGAAGGTCTGTGGTGGGCTGTGCCTGTGTGAGGGGAACCGACTGTCCCGAGGCCCACGATGGTCCGGGCTGGTCATCTAGGTCCAGTTGGACAGAGCTGCTGTCATCACTGTGGGCCTCTTCTGTGGGTGGGGTGGAGATGTTTGGACCCTCCTGTCTGGTGACGTTGGGTAGTGGTCCTGCAGGGGTGGAAAGGCATGATTATTGCATCTGTGTGTTTCATGGTGTGCAATGGGGGGGTGACCGTGTACCCCAGTGCTAGCATTCCTGTGTGTGGGCTTGTGTGATGATGGTTGAGGGGGGTGTTATGGGTATGTGCAGTGGGCATGCTTTAGTGATGGGTGTCCATGCTTTGTTTTTGCATGCAGGGCTTGGTGTTGGGATGGGTGGTTTGTGATATTGGTACATTTGTGAGGAGTTGGATTGATAGGGGTGGGGGTGAGGGTGGGGGTCTGTAATAGCATGCAGGTAGGGTGGGGGATGTGATAGTTAAGATTTGACTTACCAGAGTCCATTCCTCCACCGACTCCTGCGAGGCCCTCAGGATGCATTATTGTCAAGGCCTGCTCCTCCCATGTTGTTAGTTGTGGGGGAGGAGGTGGGGGTCCGCCGCCAGTCCGCTGTACCGCGATGTTGTGTCTGGAGACCACAGAACGCACCTTCCCCCGTAGGTTGTTCCACCTCTTCCTGATGTCGTCCCGATTTCTTGGGTGCTGTCCCACTGCGTTGACCCTGTCGACTATTCTTCTCCATAGCTCCATCTTCCTAGCAATGGAGTTGTGCTGCACCTGTGAGCCAAATAGCTGTGGCTCTACCCGTACGATTTCCTCCACCATGACCCTGAGCTCCTCCTCCGAGAACCTGGGGTGTCTTTGCCGTGTCATGGGGTGGTGTAGGTGATGTGTGGGGTGGTGTATGTGGTGATAAGTGTGGTGATATGTAGTGGTGTGTGGTGTTTTGTGCGTGGATGTTATGTGGGTGATGGTGTTGTGTGCCTGTGGATGCTTGGTTGTAGATTGTAGTGTCTCTCTCTGGCCTTCTGTCGCAATTGTGGTCGTAGGGGTTTGTGGGTGATGTGGGTGTATGTTTTATATAGTATTGTGTGTGTGGGAGTGGTGTGTGTATGTGTATCAGGTGTGTGTCTTTCGAATTATCCAATGTGGTGGTGTTTTGGAGATGTGTGTGTATTTTGAGCGCGGTGGTGTGTACCGCCAATGGAATACTGCGGTTGAAAGCCCGCTACGTGGATTCGTGGGTCGTAATAGCATGGGCGTAATTCTGTTGGCGTGACGGTGGAGGTTTTGTTTTCGCCAGTTTATCACTGACCTTTGGTGTGGCGGACTTGTGTGGGTGTCTGAATTTTGTTGGATTTCGGGATGTGGGTCATAATAGCTATGGCGGATTTCCGCGGGCGCGGCGGTGTGTTGGCGGTCTTCTGCATGGCGGTAAGCGGCTTTTACCGCCAATGTTTTAATGACCCCCATAATCTCCAGGTCCAAATTCCGAAAAGAATTATGTACAAAAGTAAGCCATGGAATCTTATTATGATTGGCTAGTTGAATGCAGTCAATTAAACAGTCTTGCACTAGGCTAGCCACAGGGTTTAACCATACTTTTATCCATAACAGGAGTGGGGCAATATCAATCGAATCCTTAATGTACCGTATTCTCAACTCCTCATGACAAATAATATTAGCTACATTCTTGGGTACCAGAAGCAGCTGGTGCAGACATTTATTCTCCATACATTGAAAGAGGATTGAGTTAGTGTATCCCCAAAGCCCCCCCCCATAAGTAGCTGCAGAAACACATTTAGGGGGTGATTCTAAGTCTGGCGGGCGGCGGAGGCCGCCCGCCAGACTTCCCCCACCAAAATACCGCTCCGCGGTCGAAAGACCGCTGAGGGTATTTTGGGATTTGCCCTGGGCTGGCGGGCGACCGCCAAAAGGCCGCCCGCCAGCCCAGGGCAAATCAACCTTCCCACAATGACGCCGGCTCAGAATTGAGCCGGCGTAGTGGGAAGGTGCGACGGGTGCAGTGGCACCCGTCGCGTATTTCAGTGTCTGCAAAGCAGACACTGAAATACAAAGTGGGGCCCTCTTACGGGGGCCCCTGCAGTGCCCATGCCATTGGCATGGGCACTGCAGGGGCCCCCAGGGGCCCCGCAGCACCCCCTACCGCCATCCTGTTCCTGGCGGGAGACCCGCCAGGAACAGGATGGCGGTAGGGGGTGTCACACGCTCCGCCGCCATGGGGGATTCACAGGGGCAGCGGAAAACCGGCGGGAGACCGCCGGTTTTCCTTGTCTGACCACGGCCGAACCGCCAGAGCATAATAATCTGGTGGACTGGTCTATGTCCTAATTTACGGGCAAAGCGAAAAATCGCTTCCACATTTCTCTCCATTTGTTGGGCCTTTAAAATAAGATGGGGGTTCCACGACAAAGAAGAACTTAAATGCAGTCCTAGATAGCAATAATCTTTCACCTTAGTTAAAATATTTCCCCCATATTAAAACGTTTAGTTCGCGTATTTCTAGATCCACAAATTATAACATGTGACTTTGTAAAATTAACTTTCAAATCAAGCTCTTGAGTAAAAGTTAAGAAAATATCCAATAGATTCTTTAAACCGTTTGCTGTGCGAGCAACTAAAACAGCATCATCAGCATACAGCAAAATCGGAAGTTGTCTAGAGCCCATCGTAGGAAAATCCTTGCCATTTTTTACTAAAAAACTATAAAGGCCATTAATATATAACAAAAATAAAAAAGGTGCTAAAGTACAACCCTGTCTAACCCCTCGCATAAATGGGAGGGGAGGGGACCTTTCACCATACTGGCCATATTGTACTGAAATAGTAAGATTAGTGTATAGTCATTAGATCAACTCGAGCAGATCCTGATCAACCCCCATTGCATCCATAAGTGACAACAATTTCCCGCTATTCACCAGATCAAACGCACTGGATAAATCAATAAAAGCTAAGTGACTCTCTCCTGGCAATGACATATTTGCTAAGAATAAAGTGCAAATTTAGGGCCTGGTCCACTGTACCTAATATAGGCCTAAAGCCATAATGGATTGGGGAAAGGATATCGCCCAATCCTCGAGCCGATTCAAAATAACTCTCCCCAAAATCTTTGCCGTAGAATCTATAAGAGATATTGGTCTATAGCACGTGGGGTCGAGCTTATTACCCTTTTTAAAGATCGGAACAATGGTTGCCGTTTGCCATGAGGAAGTAATAGAACTTTTAACTGCTCTAATCAAAACATTTGTGAATAGCGGGCCCCACAAATCAGGTAAAGATTGAAATAAATCCACCGGGACCCCATCCGGGCCAGGGGCTTTACCTGATTTCATTTGTTTAATGGCTGTAATTTCCTGGTGTACCTCAAATGATAGCTCACTCATATTCAGATTTGGGGTAGCCAATACTGGATAGCCACATTCCCCTTTTCCATGATTAGGGGCATTTACAGTTTGAAATACTGTTGTGAAATGTTTCACCCAGGCCCCCTCAGGCATCAAACAGTCATCCTCCTTATTATCATGTTCTGAGAAATAGGGATGATTGACCACCTTCCAAAATTGTGCAGGGTCCTTCAGTTCCGTAGCTGCCAAAAGATCTTCCCATGCTCTAGATCTAACTTCATTCTTTCTATCCTCAAGGGCTAACTTATATCGACCCCTAGCCTGTTTCACTAATTCATGACTAAATGGGACAGTTTTCATGGCTACATTTAAGTCTTTATGAGCGGCTGTACAGATGGAGTTAAACCAACGTCGGGGTTTTAATCACTGAGTAGGCTTGCTGCACACTAGAGCCTCAGAAATAGCACAGCTTAAAAGTTCATAAGCAGCTACAAGATGGGCATATATAGGTTGCGGCGACAAACATTTATTAATGTAATCTATATTTTGCTCTATAATATACTCATGAAAAGTTTTAGGATCCACTCTATCACACTTCATACGTAGGCCAAAGTTTCTTTTAAAAACTGCTTTACCCCGCGATCTATTCTGGATGAGACTAACCTATTTTTAAAGGCTAATTTTATACTCAAGGGGTTATGGTCACTAGCGAAATGTGGTGTTATCTTAAAATCCAAAATTAGGTGGGAAACTGAGGAACCAACGAGAATAAAATCAATTATACTACCTTTAGAATTCCCCATGTAGGTGGGTGTCTTTTGCACATGTCTAGTTGCCCTATCTATTGCATAAACAAGATCAAATTTATAAATAAGTGTATTTAAGGCTTCACCTTGGTTAGAATGGATGAAATGTGTGGATGACTCTCTGCCTTCAATAAAGGCACCACACATATGAGGGAGTTCCTGATTACATAACGGAACGTTAAAGTCTCCAACCCAGATCATTTCTAGCTCCCTATCCTGGAGCTTCCCAGTGTAATCAAGGAAATCTGTTAGCTCCTCAAGACTTCCTTGCAGGGCATCACACGGGATATTATTGTAAAAGTTAAAAAGCAGGATAGCCTTATTCCCTTCCATCGATAGTTGGACCACCATGAAAAATGCAGAGGACCAAATCAAAGACACCTCGATTTTCGGGAGTTATAAGGATACAAGAACCAGGAGCCCCCCACTTGCCCTTCCAGCTGAGGAGGGGAGTGCTGGCTGGAACACAGAATAGTACCCATCCAAATGAAAAGGGTCCACGGTCCAAGTCTCCTGGAGACAAATAACGTCATAAGTGGATATAAACTCCAACCATTCTAGATTTCTGACCTTGGACCGAAGCCCTGCAATATTCCAACTGAGACAAAGATAAAGATTTGTTAGTGTTCGAGATCCTATTCACTAACTCCTTATTTATGGCAACATCTGTTATATCTTGGGGTAAAATAACTGCCTCATCAAACCCTGTCAATATTGCGGGGGGCATGTGCCCAACTTCCATCTCAGCCTCCTGAGGGGCACCTGTCATAAACCCCGTCTCGTCCGCCTGTCAATCATTAGCATCAAGAGATGTCAAATTCTGATGGCGGTCAAGAACAGGAACATGATCCTGTAAAAATATCCTTGACGATTCTACATTAAATCCACAGGGAACATTAGCAGAGTGGGCTAATAAAATAGTTGGATCATAAAAAAAGCGTAGAGGGTATATTTGAATCCCACCCTTCCCCTTAGCACAACATGAAGAGACCGTCAACAAGTGTTTAACCAAACAAGGATTAGCAAAATTAATCACAATACAATCCCCTTCAAATACTTTCTTGGATAGACCTACCCACTTCACCCTTCGTGCCATAAGGATTTTACTGTTTAAATCATATTGGTGACTAAGCTTTAGCCACAGCCAGTGTGCGCATTTCCTTATTAAAGTCTGAGTATCTTCCTTCTGGATAGAATCAAGAAGGGGCACATTGGCTAAGACCAAAGCACATGGCGTACATTCCGGTGGGAGTTGCAAAACCTCCTTTTGAGCAATAGGAGATATAGACTTAGAAACTGTTTCACATGCCAAAGGAGTGCCCATACCACCAGTCAAGGTTGATAGAGTTTTTATGGGTGGATTTCCATAAGTTCCATGAGTAGATGTAGAGTGGGCCAGGGGTTGATCCTGATCAGTTAATAAATAAACTTGCCGTGCATCTTTATGTTCGGACGTAGTTTCATGAGCGTGAATAACACCAGTATTTGAGGAGAGCATTTGGGTCATCGATTTAAACAGGATATTCTGAAGTTGCTCAAATTTAGTATTTATTAGTGTTATTAATTTCTCCTCTAGAGCTGCAAAAAGAGGTTTGAGCATAGAATCCAAATTAGATGAATGGCCATCATGAGGGACTCTCAAGTCTCTGGTATCAGGGCCTAAAACATCTGATGATGGTCCTGCAATTAACAGTGGATCTACCAGAGAATTCAATAATGGAGGGGTTTTTCCCTTTACCCTCGGCGCCTGCTTTAAAGTCTTGGAATGTTTAGAACGGCCTCCCTCTTTCCTTTTTTTTTGATGGTGGAGGAACCACAACAAAATGATCCACAGTGTCTTCATTACATGCATTTAAAAGTTGCAAGTCAGGAATACTGTCTTTGTGCTGAGGCAAATCGTGATTGGGACTAACAATAGAAGGGCCTTGAGTCTCGTGCTGAGATTGAATATACACCACGGGCTCAAGGGGAATTCTTTGGGTGAGGTTATGAGCAACTCCAATCCTTTTTTCCACTTGCACGATTTCAGTTTCAAGGGCCCCAATCACTGATGAGAAGTAACTGGTTATAGATGATTGGACATGTGTACCCTGGGTTCCATCAGCCCCAAGTATGGTGCTTTTCCTTTTGCCCATTGTACCGGAAAAAATAGAGGCCAAAATACCCAAAGTGCCCAATCCAAAGAACACGAACCAGAGGTACTATTTGTATAAAATACATGTAAAATATATAAAAACTACTCACATGACATTCCTAGTTGTTTAGTGTGTATTATATTACCCTAAATGGATGCAGCATTTCTTTACTTTTCCTTTACTTTATAAAAATATGGCTCAAATCGTCTTACTGCATTCCTCCTCGGATGCGGTTATCAGAGGGGTGGCCCAGCCCGGCCCCCTCCAGTCACAGGCGGGCACAGGACGGGCCCGCCAGCGCAGCGGGAAGAAACAATGCGCTATACGTGCTGTCAGAGGCTCCGCCCCCTCTGTTCCAGCAATCAGATGTCGTCCCCGAAGGCCAAGGCAGGTTTCCAGAATCCAAAAGCGTCCTGCGCAGCGGGAAGAAACAATGCGCTATAATCGCGCTGTCAGAGGCTCCGCCCCCTTTGTTCCGGCAATCAGATGGCATACCCAGAGGGCCAAGGCAGATTTCCAGAATCCAAAAGTGCATTTTTAGTCACTGGATTGAAGCTTACCCTGCACGAAGAAATGATAGTCTCACAATAGGGAAACTACTGCTTAGGGAACTGATAACGGGTTTCCGATCTCTTTAGAATCAGATTGGGGAAGTCACTTCAACATTGAAGTAATTAAATTATTGTGTGCAGCATCGAACATTGAGCAGAAGTTGCATTGTAGTTACCGCCCTGAAGCATCAGGACTAATGGAACAGATGAATGGTACCTTGAAGTCAAGAATTGCAAAGATATGTGCGTCCACGAATTTGAAATGGTCTGACACATTGCCTTTAGTTTTGATCTCAATGAGAAACACTCCCAACAGGAAGACAGGATTGTCGCCGCATGAGATCCTTATGGGACGAGCAATGAGGTTGCCAGCGGTGCCTTCAAATGCCCTTGACAACATTAGTGATGATATGGTGTTAGACTACTGCAAAAGTCTGGCTGATGTGGTTCGCTCTTTCTCTTTTCAGGTGGAAGCCACCACGTTGCCACCGAAGCATGACCCAGGGCACAACCTGAGAGCCGGAGACTGGGTTGTGGTCCGGAAACACAAGATTAAAACAACTACCACAGCTGTTAAGTGCACAGGAATTCCGAATTGGATCCATGCCAGTCACATGAAGAAAGTGCCATGTCTACTGGATCAGGAGGAAGAAGAGTTGTTGAGAGTACCGGCAACAGTGAAAGAAGTCTCAGGTCCGGAAAGAGAACAAAAAGGAACTGAGACCAGATCTGAGCCCATTGAGGACGGTTCAGTCACTCCTGTGAGAGACAAAGGAGAAGACATCCAGGAGGCGGAGAGGCTATCTCAATTGAGGCAGCAGCAGAGCCTAGTAACAGGAGGGCTTTCCCAGAAACAGACAATCTTGAGAGACAAACAGAGCAATTACCAGAACCATAGTGGCAAGGAGTTGAGGTGGATCAAAGTCATTGTGATCTTTCTCCTCCTGAACCTGTTGCAGGTCCAAATTCTGCAGAATAAGGGGAAGTTTCAAGTTTGACTCTGAAGAGAACACTAACAAAAGGTCCACTAAAAGGAGACAAGTGGCTGGAGTTGCAAGGAAAAAGACTTGGAGTGGTTGTTGAGACAACAATTGAGGAAGAACCAGATACAACAAGGAGAGAAGATCTAAGTGAAGGAGAATTGAATGGCGATCAAAAGTTGAAAAGAAAGAGAATAGCAAGTCGAAGATACGCAGATCCTGAACGGGCGTATGCAACTACAAGTGAATGGCAGAAATAATTTTTGTCTTTTTGTTTTGATAGAGACATTCCGGGTCAGTATTTTGGCACTTGAAGGAAGTGGATGAACCGAACTGTTGAAACAATCTGAGAGAACATTTGGAGGAAGAAACCGTTGAAAATAACCAGAAGAGACATTGATAACCTGATTTGACTTTTGAAACCTTATTTTGACAAGCTGCATACCGATTTTGACAAGGGATCCTGGAAGTGAGAATGAAAGCTGTAAATAACTGCTGAAATAAGAGTTGTTCGGTTTTGATTTTGCTGCAGTTTTTAAATCCTACTCTGCTTTCTGATTCTTTACAGATCATGAGTGACATTAGCCAGCAGAGTAGGAATCCCAGGGGCTGTAAATATATGAGTATTGGTTTGGAGATTATGTGTGGGATATTGTTTGTGGTTTTGATTGTGGGTATGTCTGTTCTTAATAAGAGTGAAGTCAACCATATTTTTGCTTCTGAGACAACTACTGCACTAACAGCAATGGAAAGGTTTAGGTTAGACAAGAAGTATTTGCATGGGGATACTAATGCAGAAGGAGAACTTTCTTCTAATGTCTTCTATCACTTGTTGAGTGAGTATGTTGAGACGATGGATGTGAGGAATTGTTATGTGTGTACGGAGATTCCTTCATGATTTGAGGAAGGAGTTATGTACCATAGTTTGCCTTTAACATGTGTATTAAGTTGTAGTCTGTAGCTAACAAGAGTCTATAACCAGGAGTACATTCAGTACTTTTACTCAAACTATGACATGGTGTTTTTGTTTGTCCCTATAATTAGTTTTTTTAGTAGAGTAGCTAACGATAATGACATAGTATTAGTTAGAGGTTTCTTTGAACTTACATTGATGTTTGGCACAGCTTATGTGCACAGGAATAATCTGACATGCTTGCTTACAACTTTAGAGAAAAGCTTCTTAGATCACACTGATGACAGGAGAAAGACATTGAAGGAGAAGTTAGAAAAATGCTCAGAGAAAAGGACTTACAGGAATGATTATGTTTAGAGTGCAATTAAAACACAAGGGAAATTAGCTTTAGATACCCAACACGTAGGGAAACTTTGTATATATAGGCCTTAATCATGCACTAACACTTTATATGTGAGAACAAGTGAATATAAGCATATGTTCTTGTTTCAGAGTAAATGGACGTTTATGTTGAATGGATAGAACCCAGCGATTCCCGGAATTTATTACATCTGTGGTCTTAATGCTTATTATCATCTTCCAAGGGGATGGTATGGGACATGTTATTTGGGGATAGGTTTCCCAAAGATTTATCAAATGAATGATTTGAAGAAGTTTCTGAAAGTGACTGAATTACATCATATGAGACAGAGTAGGGTGTCCTCTTCTGGTATAGTGGGAGATATATTTGGATTTGGAGCATTGATTCCTTCAGTGGGAGTCATTCTGAAATTAATAAAGATTCGTAAGTTGTCCACTATTGTGAATAACACGCTGACGAATTTTTCAGGGGCCATACTCCTGACTGATACTGAATTAGCTGCTGAAAGGGCTATGACTCTTCAGAATCGTCTTGTTTTAGACGTTCTTTTAGTGAAAGACGGAGGAGTCTGTAGAATGATTAATTCTAGGCATCATTGTTAATATATTCCTAGTAATAGTAAAGAAATTAGAGGCTTAATTACTAATCTGGCTAATGAAAGTGCTGATTTGAAAGAATTGAGAGAGACAGGTATTTGGGAAAAGATTGACAAAGGTTTTGCTTCAGTGGGAAATTGGCTCAGCAACATTTGGAATGGGATGCAAAAATGTGTGGGTGGTAGTTGGTTTGATGACACATTTAGTCATCAAAGGAGGGATTGCTAGCACAGGTATTGTAATAAAAATAATTAATGAGAGTTCATGTATTCTGAGTAATGGATTTGTGTAGAAAATATAATAATGTAGAAAAAATAATGGACGCTTTTGAAAATTTGAATACGATGAGTGGCCGCCAATGTTCACAAAGTGTACTTATTAATAGTCTAATACTGTGAAATGTTGAATATATGTTTGACTAATGAAGAAATATGTCGTATTAATGGTTATTCATGATTTATTAGCTGTATTAATTGTAGGCCTTAATTTAGCGAAGGTCTTAGACTACTTGCCAGGCCTGATGTCGAGCTGTATCTCTTAACATTTTAATAAATGGCTGTCCTAGAGAGTTAAACCGTGATTTTACATTGAATTGTTTAAATGTGCTCGTAGATTAAGGGCCATATTTATACTTTTTGACGCAAAACTGCGCTAACGCAGTTTTGCGTCCAAAAAATTTGCGCCGGCTAACGCCATTCTGAAGCGCCATGCGGGTGCCGTATTTATTGAATGACGTTAGCCGGCGTTAGCCGCCGGCACTGTCTGGTGTGCGTTAAAAAAAATGACGTACACCAGGCAGCGCCGGCGTAGGGGAAAATGGAACTTGGGCGCCAAAAAATGGGGCAAGTCAGGCTCCCGATTTGCGCCATTTTTTTTTTACTCCCAACCCCCATTGACATGACTCCTGTCTTAGCAAAGACAGGAGTCATGCCCCCTTGCCCAATGGCCATGCCCAGGGGACTTCTGTCCCCTGGGCATGGTCATTGGGCATAGTGGCATGTAGGGGGGCACAAATCAGGCCCCCCTATGCCACAAAAAAAAAAAAATACTTACCTGAACTTACCTTAATGTCCCTGCGATGGGTCCCTCCAGCCTTGGGTGTCCTCCTGGGGTGGGCAAGGGTGACAGGGGGTGTCCCTGGGGGCATTGGAGGGCACCTCTGGGTTCCTTCCGAGCCCACAGGTCCCTTAACGCCTGCCTTTTACAGGCGCTAAAAAAGGCGCAAAAACGGCCGTACGTCATTTTTTTTGACCCGCCCACTCCCGGGCGTGAATTTTGCCCGGGAGTGTAAATACGGCACACATGTCGCGGAGTCAATTTTTTAGACGGGAACGCCTACCTTGCATATAATTAACGCAAAGTAGGTGTCCATGCTAAAAAATGACGCAAACTCCATGGACTTTGGCGCTAGACGCGTCTAACGCCAAAGTATAAATATAGAGTTAGTTTTGCGTCGGAATTGCGTAAAAAAAAACGACGCAATTCCGGCGCAAACGGAGTATAAATATGCCCCTAAATCTTTTCTCATGAGAACTGACTGCTAGAAGATGCTGTTCTTGCTAATGTAACATTTTGTGTGTAATTTGTGTAAGACTGACTTTCTCAGGAGGAGAACAATGGAAACACTGACTGGAATAGAAGCTGCAGCAATATTTTTACCTGACGAGCAAGATGATGAGGACATTGTAGGACAACCAATCAATGACATGTGAAAGGCGTAATAGTACAATTCACAGGTTTGGAGTTTTAGTTTTATTGGACAAAGTGTGAACATGCGATCCCTGGACCAATAGGAATCTGAGGCATGGTTTTAGTGATTTTATTTTAACAAAACTGCTCTGAGGGAAGACAGGTTAATTACCCATTTTCTTGCTGGCCAAAAGATCAATATTTTCTTATGCATCTCCACAAGAGACATGCTTAACTTTATTGCTTAAAGACTGCGTTTTCTGAACTTTGATGCTAAATCCTGATGACTTGCTGATCGACTGCTGCCCTGATGACCAAAACTATCTTGTGTTACCGATCCAACTGGGGAGAAGTAGTAATTGAACCTATGTGCCTGTGATGCATATTTGCTTTTTTTCGTTGTAGGTACCAACTGCAGTGTTTTTGATAGAGCCATAGTTAGATGCTTTCCCAAATTCGTGTTACTAAATTGTTTTGCATGAAGCCCAACATGCTGATGCTAATATGGTGTTAGTTAAGGATCCTCACTAATGAAATTCTGCTAATAAGGATGAATTTCTCTGCTGAACTCGAATGTATGTGATCACATTGACGCAGTTGACATTGTTATTATTTTGCACCATAACCTTAGAGTGTGTTGGAGTTCAAGCTTTGATTAGATTACGTTTCTTCCGCTGATTTGGACAGCCAGTGTTGTTTCTGTATGTGTTTCATTTGATTTTGAGATTAATCTACATGACCTTAGCATTGTTAATATAGGGAAATAAATATTCTAACTTTTACTAAGAGGTGTAGTTATTCTTGACAGAAAGGTCATGGTGCTTGACAATTACTGACTCTAATGATTATTAATGTTATTTATTATTGTTGGTTGTTGATATTGTGTATTGGTTATTAATTATTGATCTGCATGTAATGGAATTATGGTGGGAACATCTTAATTGCAAGTCAAAAGGTTTATCGACCTATTCGCATCCCCTTGTAAGTTTACTTACTAAGGGCAGCCGCGCTAACAGGAGCTTCCCCTCTTTTCACTTTTGACTCTGTCTTTGTCCCATCCTGTACATTGCTCTGCTGCCTTTTGGCTCAGTTCAAGCTATATAAATACCAGATATGCACATTCAATAGTTTGATGTAAAACAATATCAAAGATGTAAAGATAAAAAGTGCGTGTGAAGAATATGGCCCAGAGGGATAGACATTTGGTCAATCAACATCATCTCTTATGCCCAGCTCATACTTTCCCTTTGTGACAAAACATCTAATACCTGGATCAACTTGATCTTCTTCATTTCTGAAATCAATCAGTTGGCTGAAGACCAACTGTCTGAAACTCAGAACAGACAAAACAGAAGTGGTACTCTTCAGCAAGAACACCTCTCTATGGAACTCTACTTGGCAGCTAACAGACCTCGGTCTAACATGTTGCCCGGTCAATCAAGTCAAGAACCTCGGCATAGTGATGGAAACCAACTCTTGATGATCAATCAAGTCAATGTAGTAGCTTCCTCCTGTTTCTACACCCTAAAGATCCTCAAAAACAAATCTTCAAACTACTCTCAATCAACACATGCAGAACTTCCACTGAGGCTCTTATCACCAGTATACCAGACTACTGCAATGCACTCTATGTCACTCAGGCTGCCATCCCACACACACCTCACCTTGCACCTCAACAAACTCCACTGGCTCCCTGGTCCACAAACGTGCACTCTGCAAGCTCCTCAAACTCACGTCCAAAGCCTTGCTCAATAAAGGTCCCTCTTACCTCAACAGCTGCATCCATTGCCACACAGCAACAAGAAATCTTCACTCGGCTGGCCTCCTGCTCGCACACATCCTATGCAGTGGCAGTACTGGCAGTTGTGCTTGCTCATATCTTGCACCCAAAGTTTGAGACAACCTCCCCCTGTACATCAGAGCCACCTCCTCAGTCTTTCAGCTCCACAAGAACCTGAAGGCTTGGCTCTTCACCTGGATCACAGAAGTGGCCAGCACATTCACCTCCTTATAAAGCCTGTAGAGATTCTACCAGATGAGACACATGCTCTACAAATAGTCATAATGTATCTTAATAGGAACACGTATGTTGAAACAGTCATAGTCACCTAGCCTGCTAATAGCAAGCAAAGATAAAGACACATATTCCAAATCGTTTTCACACGTCTTTACCACAAGCATATTAAGCATAACAGTATCAGGCAACAAAGTCTACCAATAAGACTTTCTACTCATAACGTAGAGATTTATAGTGGAATGGTAGTAAATGCAAATGAATATGAATGTGGTCTACCATGCAAAGTGCAAGTGTGGCTTTATATGACAGGATCTTAGGGACCTGGGAATGGGCTACCTTACCTGTAGCATCTATGGACATCTTTCTGCAAGGGCTGGACTGTCATCATATCTTTGATTTTAGGCAGTGTGAGAGTGTGAATTTTCTAACATGTTTATTAATGATTTATTATATTATTTCTATGTTGAATTAACGTGAAAATAGGTGACTTTTGAAAATGGTCACCACAGTTTATTTTCTGTTCTTAACTGAGTAAAATTCTGATTAAATGTTTTAGTTATTTTTCATAATTCAATGCTTGCATAAATGTGTATTCGATGCTCTAATAGATGTGTCTACAGCTAAACTCTAGTGGGTTGCTGCATTATGTCTTACAAGGCCATGTTTTAACTGAGCATTGCATAAGGTGAATGTTCTATTGGTTGAGAATGTTACTAATACGTGGTTTCTTCCTCGAGGATGGAAATGGATGTAACAAATAAGAAAGCTTCTTCCTGAAAAGAGAAGTTTAGACGAGATGGAACAATGAAACCGCAGATGAGACGGAAGAGGAAATATTACTGTTGAGAACATATTCTAGTTGACGAAATTATGTAATATTTTAGGTTATCAATTAAAATTACTATTGGCTGAAACATAACCACCCCATAAACTGACCAAGCATAAGCTTTTTTGAAGATTAATATAACAACATGAGTAGGATTATTAGGGGGTAGAAGATGTTAGTTTTATGATCAAAGTCGTCTGATTCTAGAGATCCTGCTGATGGTTCGAGTCGTATTAGCAGTGTGGGTTTAGCTGATGTTAGGCCGGATTCTTCTGAAGACAAAACCTGATGGTGTCCTCTTGCTGAAGTACACTACTTGTTGTTATCAGCTGGGTAACGTATGATATTGTAATGTTATATGTGTCTCTTTTGCTTTATAGGTACCAGCTGCAACTTATGATCTGATTGCTTTATATTAATGATGTTTTTTCCTAATAACCCAAGTTAAAAAGATTTTTCTAAATTTATGTTTCTAAACTCTTTTTACATGAAGCCCAACATGTTGATGCAAATTCGTGGTTAGTGAGAGCAATAATACTGAATGCTCAAGATTCATATTGACACATTTGAATGTTGTGCTAATGCCTAAATTGCTATTATTACTGAATCTAGTGTTGTTAATCAGTGTTATTGTTTTGGAGATTATTTGTTTGGTTGTTTTGATTAACCTTAGATATATTAGATGTTCTAATCAACAGTTATTAATTCTATATGCTTATCATTTGTGTTTGAGAGCTATTTTCGTGGCATTAGCATTGTTAATCTAGGGAAATTAATTTTATAATCTTTCTTAATAAACTGGTGTGGTTATTGATTGAGGTTCAAATTTCTTAACTGTGTTGATAAATGTTTATGATTACATGCCACATTTATGAAATCCCCTCAAAGCTATGATGCTTCGATCCATTGACCTCTTGCGCAGAATCCACTATTCGGTTTAAGTATTAGCTACGGTTCCGTGGTGCTGCAGCAGTTTTTGGTAGCAGATAACGGTTACATCATTGTTTGACAATGTCATAACGTGGTTAATGTAAGGTTTTCTTTCTTCTAGGAATAACATTTGTTGGGGTTCTTTTTCTAAAATGTTGTATGGACTTAACAAGATGAGTTGCTAGTTGCCTTAAGTGACTTTCCCCAGTTCTTGGAGACCCGCTAGGTTGAAGGGTATGTTTCAAGTGGTGTTTGGTTGAATTGAGTGAAATGAATTGCACTTGCACAGCTTGAGCTAATTTGCAGATGATGGAGGGGAGTAAGAGTTTTGAGGAGTGGAAATACTCAAATAGATTTTAGATGGAGTGGCCGTACTCCTATAGGTATGAGAGTAGGGAACCAGCATTCTTCATTTAAGTGTGGCGCTTAATGCAGGAAAAATTATCCACATGGTTGTTGATGACAGACCTAAGAAGAGAGTGGTCTGGGCCTCCAGAGTATATTGACAAGTGCAGTGAGACACTTAGGGCCGTATTTATACTTTTTGGCGCACAACTGCGCCAACGCAGTTGTGCGTCAAAAAATTTAACGCCGTCTAACGCCATTCCAAAGCGCCATGCGGGCGCCTTATTAATGGAATGACATTAGCCGGCGGAGTTGACTGGTGTGCGTCAAATAAAATGACCCACACCAGGCAGCGCCGGCGTAGGGGAAAATGGAGCTTGGGCGTCAAAGAATGGGGCAAGTAGGTCTGAGGCAAAAAATCTGCCTCAACCCGATTTGCGCCTTTTTTTTTACTCCCACCCTCCATTGACTTGACTCCTGTCTTAGCAAAGACAGGAGTCATGCCCCCTTGCCCAATGGCCATGCCCAGGGGACTTCTGTCCCCTGGGCATGGTCATTGGGCATAGTGGCATGTAGGGGGGCACAAATCAGGCCCCCCTATGCCACAAAAAAAAAAAATATATATATACTTACCTGAACTTACCTTAAGTTCCCTGGGATGGGTCCCTCCATCCTTGGGCGTCCTCCTGGGGTGGGCAAGGGTGGCAGGGGGTGTCCCTGGGGGCATGGGAGGGCACCTCTGGGCTCCTTCCGAGCCCACAGGTCCCTTAACGCCTGCCCTGACCAGGCGTTAAAAAATGACGCTAAAGTGGCTGGACGTCATTTTTTTTGACCCGCCCACTCCCGGGATTCATTTTTGCCCGGGAGTATAAATAAGGTGCACATGCCTCGGAGTCATTTTTTAGACGGGAACGCCTACCTTGCATATCATTAACGCAAGGAAGGTGTCCACGCTAAAAAATGACGCAAACTCCAAAATCTTTGGCACTAGACGGGTCTAACGCCAAAGTATAAATATGGAGTTAGTTTTGCGTCGGATTTGCGTTAAAAAAAAACAACGCAAATCCGGCGCAAACAGAGTATAAATATGCCCCTTAGTATATGTTGTAATTTGTTCATTTAATAGACCGATCCGGTGTGATTGGTAAGTCGAGTTTGAGAGGTAATTGGTGTGACTGACACTATACTGAAGACTTAGTGAGTACTAAGTGCACTAGGACAATAGTCCAAGGATCAGTTGAGAAGTGAAATTTGCAGGTCAAATTTTACTCGCGATTGTGGGAACTGTGAAAAAGAGTAGGCGAAACCTGAAGGTTACATTGGAAGGTGCTGAAGCGATTGTATTACCCTACAGGTAGTAAATGAGCAAATCTGTTTTCTCATTTTTTTTTTTATTTAAGTTACCTCGCAAATTAATATTGCATTGATTTTATGTGTGGTTTGTGAAAGAAATCGGTACAATAGGCTTTGTCAGTGTCCCAGCAAGCGCGCTGAGGGGGTGTATGTGTTAGTGTGACGTAAGTAGTGCAGTGCTGGTATTGGTTGATCAGTGAGAAGTGTTGGGCACAGATTTGTCAATCAGTCCGACAATAGAATAACACAATTGGAAGGTGAGAGGGTCAAAGGAAATTGTGGGATCGTAGTCACATTTCTCGATTGGTTGTTCTTTTTCATTCAATTTAATATTTGTCTTGTTTAGATTATTTCAGTTTGTATATAACGTTTGTGGTAGACATCAGGTTTAAATAAAATTCAGTAGAAAATGAAGTTTTTCATGGCTTTGAGAAGCACACTGAGAGGTGATAAGTATATTCCAGCAGTTCATAAGGACGACTACTAATTTAGTGCTGTCCCATGGTCAGCAAGGATTGAACATGAGAGACCCTGTTCAAATACAGATTCCACAAATGCAGAGAATGAGTACAGGACAAATGCAAAGGATTGGATCTTTAGCAAATCCAGACACAATAACTGTATCTATTACGATGGGTCCGGTAACTCCATTATATACACAAGTAAATAATAGTGGAGTGAGTTCATTGAATAAAGTTCAGAACAGGGTTGTGGAAAAATCAATTCCTGGACAAGGAAAAAGTTTGAATGAGACAAATTATTTAATAGATTTGTCTCCTGTCAAAAATTCAGGGACTAGATTGTACAATAGCCAGGGACAAAGAGTAATGTTTCAGCAACAATGCTCAAGTTCAGGACAAGAGCGAGATTGAGGTGCCCAACCTAATGGAGTTTCTTTGAAAGGTTTGTCTGCACAAGAGATAACACAGTGGTTGGAAGATTTAAGTAATACAAAAACACAAGAGAGAAGGAACAAAGAGGAAGAGACAATAAACAGAGTGAGATTGGCCATGGAAGGAAATGAACTCTTGGAAGGGACAATGGGTGTGAATAGACTTGAGTGTTATACTGAAGCTCAATTGAGATATTTGTGTACAATAATTACCAGAGGAGCAGAAAGAGTTTACCAGCAGGTACAAGAAGTAGCAGATGATTATGATATTGATTTCCCAAAAATGAAAACTTTGAAGAGAAGTTATAGATTAAGCATGGAGGAGGAAGATTTTATGCACATGAGATCCGCAGGGATGAAAACACATCTTAGAGAATTACTTGAGAAAGGACAGATTTGGAGAGCATCAAATAAAAGGGAAGGCAAATGGGTCAAGAAAAGAGAAAGACCAAAGAAAGACAATGTGACACAGGCAGGAAAATCAGTAAAAATGCTGCCAATGAGAGAAATACCAGGAGGGAATTTTATGCATGTACCTGGGAATAGGAGTGATATTTTAAGTTTTACAAATGATTACCTGGGGTTGAGAGAGAAGCCAATGTAGTGGTATCAGCAAACAGATAGGTTTGTAAAACTTGTGAAGTGTCTATGGGAAGATCTGAATACACTTTTTGATATTATTGTTCTAGCAGATTTGTGGATTGAATGCGAAAGGAGTGTTGATTGGCCAATGTGTGAACTGCAAAGAGTTTTTAAAACGGGTGCGACATCTCCTGAAGTAATAAAACATTACTATAAGGTAAATGAGTTTCTGAAAACGAGAATTTTGCCGAAAAATGTTTATTGGCAATGTATAGATAGAACATCACAGGAAGGAAAGGAATCAGTTCATGCATATTACATAAGATAGTTGAAGGCGTTCAAACAATTCAGTGGTGTAGAAACAATTGAGAAAGAGAGCATGAATCATTTGGTGTTCAGGTTTGTTGTAGGGTTGAAACCAGCAATAAACCAGATGATTAACAATCATTTAATTTGCTGGGAAGCAAAGTCGATTGATAAGGTGTTGCAGCATGCTAAATACTGTAGTGATGAAATTGAAATGAAGCAGAAAAAGTTAAAAGAAAAGCCGATGGTGATGCATATCAAGGGTGCACAAACCGGATTACAAGGACATTTTCAACAGCTGCCACAGGGAAATGGTTTGTTTCCGAGTCAAGATCGAGGTAGAGGTCGAGGTGGAATGATGCTTCCAGTAGTCAATAGAAATGTGGATGTGAGTTCAGTGGTGGTGCAGGATAAGCAGCAAAGGCGAAAGGTGTTACCTTGTCATATTTGCTGAGTAATTGGACATTGGAAAAGTCAGTGCCCGATGTTAAATCAAGGGGGAATTGTGCAACAGACAAATCAAATCAAATCAAATCAAATCATTAACATTTATAAAGCGCGCTACTCACCCATGCGGGTCTCAAGGCGCTAGGGGGGAAAGGGGGGGTTATCGCTGCTCGAACAGCCAAGTCTTTAGGAGTCTCCGGAAAGCGGAGTGGTCCTGGGTGGTCCTGAGGCTGGTGGGGAGGGAGTTCCAGGTCTTGGCCGCCAGGAAGGAGAAAGATCTCCTACCCGCCGTGGAGCGGCGGGTGCGAGGGACGGCAGCAAGTGCGAGGCCAGCGGAGCGGAGGGGGCGGGTGGGGACGTAGAAGCTGAGGCGTCTGTTGAGGTATTCCGGTCCCTTGTTGTGGAGGGCTTTGTGTGCGTGGGTGAGAAGACGGAAGGTGATCCTTTTGCTGACTGGGAGCCAATGCAGGTGTCTCAGGTGTGCGGAGATGTGGCTGTTGCGGGGTACGTCGAGGATGAGGCGGGCCGAGGCGTTTTGGATGCGTTGCAGGCGGTTCTGGAGTTTGGCTGTGGTCCCGGCGTAGAGGGTGTTGCCGTAGTCCAGGCGGCTCGTGACGAGGGCGTGGGTCACGGTTTTTCTGGTGTCGGCGGGGATCCAGCGGAAGATCTTACGGAGCATGCGGAGAGTGAGGAAGCAGGCGGAGGACACGGCGTTGACTTGCTTGGTCATGGTGAGAAGAGGGTCCAAGATGAAGCCGAGGTTGCGGGCGTGGTCTGCGGGGGTCGGTGCGGTGCCGAGGGCCGTGGGCCACCAGGAGTCGTCCCAGGCGGACGGGGTGTTGCCGAGGATGAGGACTTCCGTTTTTTCAGAGTTCAGCTTTAGGCGGCTGAGCCTCATCCAATCTGCGATGTCCTTCATACCCTCTTGTAGGTTGGTCTTGGCGCTGGCGGGGTCCTTGGTGAGGGAGAGTACAAGTTGGGTGTCGTCGGCGTAGGAGGTGATGATGATGTCGTGCTTGCGTACGATGTCGGCGAGGGGGCTCATGTAGACATTGAAGAGTGTCGGGCTGAGCGATGAGCCTTGAGGTACGCCGCAGATGATCTTGGTGGGTTCTGAGCGAAACGGAGGGAGGTAAACTCTTTGGGAGCGGTTAGCGAGGAAGGAGGCGATCCAGTCCAGGGCCTGGCCTTGGATCCCGGTGGAGCGTAGGCGGGTGATTAGGGTGCGGTGACAGACGGTGTCAAAGGCAGCCGAGAGGTCGAGGAGAATGAGGGCGACTGTTTCACCGTTGTCCATCAGGGTTCTGATGTCGTCTGTGACTGAGATGAGGGCGGTTTCCGTGCTGTGGTTGGTTCGGAATCCGGTTTGTGAAGGGTCGAGCAGGTTGTTGTCTTCCAGGAAGGTGGTCAGCTGTTTGTTGACGGTCTTTTCTATTACCTTGGCTGGGAAAGGTAGAAGAGAGATGGGGCGGAAGTTTTTCAGGTCGCTTGGGTCAGCCGTAGGTTTCTTTAGTAGGGCGTTGACTTCAGCGTGCTTCCAGCATTCGGGGAAGGTAGCAGAAGAAAAAGAAGAGTTGATGACGGTCTGGAGGTGCGGGGCGATGATGTCGTCGGCTTTGTTAAAGATGAAGTGCGGGCAGGGGTCCGAAGGGGCGCCGGAGTGGATAGAGTTCATGATGGATTTGGT
Organism: Pleurodeles waltl; assembly: GCF_031143425.1. NCBI lineage: Eukaryota > Metazoa > Chordata > Amphibia > Caudata > Salamandridae > Pleurodeles > Pleurodeles waltl. Next base: position 848,990,541 of record NC_090436.1, read on the forward strand.
TTCTTCCGTGTTGATGTGGGTCCAGTTGTTGAGGGTGATGTCCGGGGAAGCGGGTTCAGTGGTGTATGGTTGGGTCTGGTGTCCGAAGCTGTCGTGGAGGTCGCTGATCTTGCGATGGAAGAAAGTGGCGAGGGATTCGCACAAATCCTGTGAGGGCGTGACGGCGTTGGCGCTGGGGTTGGAGAACTCTTTGACGATGCTGAAGAGTTCTCTGCTGTTGTGGCTGTTTTTGTCTAGTCTGTCGGTGAAAAAGTTCCTTTTGGCAGTGCGGATCAGGTGGTGGTGTTCGCGTGTAGCGTTCTTGAGGGCGGTCATGTTGTCAGCGGTGTGGTCCTTGCGCCAGGCCTTCTCAAGGGCACGACAAGTTTTCTTTGATTCTTTGAGGGTGTCAGAGAACCAGAGAGGTTTTTTGGTGTTGGTCTGTCGATGCGTGCGTTTGAGGGGAGCAAGGTTGTCAGCGCAGTTGGAGATCCAGTTTGTGAGGTTGAGAGCTGCGTCGTTGGGGTCGGTGGTGAGGGTGGGTTGGTTGGCGGCGAGAGCGGAGAAGAGTTGCTCTTCAGGGATCTTGTTCCACTGTCGATGAGGGATGGGTTGAGTGCGGAGGTGGGAGGTCTCGCGTCGGAATGTGAAGTGGACGCAGCTGTGGTCGGTCCAGTGTAGGGCAGAGGTGTGGCTGAAGAAGACGTGTTGATATCATGGTGTCAATCCATATCAGAGCATGAGAGGACCTAGTTTGAGGGGTCAAAATCAAAGTTACCAGAACAATGTAAATAACATGCAGGTTTTCCAGCCTTTGCAACCAATACAGCAAGAACAGCATGCACAACAACAGGTACATCAGGTACAAATGCTACATTTACAACAAATGCAGCCACAGGTGCAGATGGTGCCTGTACAGCAAATGCACATACCAAGACAGGTTCAAATGATACAGAGCCCTATGGATCAACAACAAGTTATGCTTTTGCAAGTGGTCACAAGTCAGAGAAAGAATAAAAGTGTATAAACAGCTCAACAGTTTCCTTTACACCGTGAGGATTAAATAAAAGCTGGATGGCCGTCAGATAGATCAGACGAGGAGGAGTGTACGATGGCTGCATCATTAGAAGTGGATCAAAGGGGTCCTTATGTGAAGGGTAAAGTATATGGTCATGAGGTTCATTTCCTTGTTGATACAGTAGCAACACGTTCAACAGTGAGAACTGTGGAAGTTCCAGACATACCAGTTTCAGAGAAGTCAGTGCAAATAGTAGGAGTTGCAAATAAACATTTGGCCAATACTCTTACGGAACCAGTTCTTGTGAACATTTGAAATTTTAGGGATTTTCATAGTTCTGTTATTTATAATTCTAGTCCAGTGTCATTATTGGGAACAGTCCTGTTGTATAAGATAAATTGTTCAATCTTGTGTTCAATGAAAGGGATTGAAATTGAGACAAACAGTGACAGAGAGGATTCATCAGAGGTGAGTGTCAGAGAGATGGTGTCTCGAGAATTTCCTTTGATAGATCTTGATGAACAGACAGATGAAAATGAGCAGGTAACTGAGGATAACAATTTGGTAGCTTTAATTCATTTTGTTCCAATCTTTGAAATAAAAGATCTGCCGAAGGACTTACAAGAAGGAGTTAAGTCCAAGGTCTGGGACTTATCAGAGAAAGACATTGGTCTAATTAAAGGAGTTGAAAGAGTTAAAGTAACAGTGAAAGAGAATGTGGTGTTTTCACACACTGCACAATATCTAATGTCAAATGAGGCGATTGTAGGGATAAGACCTTCGATAGAACAATTTTTGGAACAGGGAGATTTGAAAGAAGTAATGAGCAGTCAATGTAACTTACCAATAATGAGTTTGAAAAAGCCAAATGGGAAAATTTGTCTTGTACAGGATCTGAGGAAAATAAATGATATTGTGGTAAAATGTTGTCCAGTTGTGCCAAATCCGGCAGTGATAATGTTTCAGATTCTATGTGATGCAGAATGGTTCACAGTAATTGAGTTGTGCCAAGCTTTCTTTTCCCTGCCTCTACATGAGGACAGTAGATATCTCTTTTGTTTTAAATTCCTGACAAGAGTCTATTGCTGGTGTAAAATTTCTCAAGGGTTTTCGGAATCACCATCAATTTTCAATCAGATTCTGAAAAAGAACCTGGAGTCATTGGTGATGCCTTACCAATTGACATTAGTGCAGTACATTGATGATTTGTTGATTGCATCATAGACAAAGGAAGGTTGTAGAGAGGATACGATTGCATTGTTGAACTTTGTGGGAGACAATGGTCATAAGGAATCTCCTACTAAGTTGAAATATTGTGAGCAAGAAGTGAAATATTTAGGTCATTTGATTGAGAAAGGATTAAGGAGAATTTTGAGAGAAAGAGTAGCGGCATTAATGAAAATGAAAATACCAAATTCGCAGAAAGAGTTGAGGATGTTTCTGGGAATGGTGGGATATTGTCACCAGTGGATTTCAAATTTTTCAGCTATTTCTAAACCACTGCAAAGACTGACACATAAGGATGTTTCATTTCCCATAATGATGGATGATAAATGCATGAGAGCATTTACTGAACTGAGAGGGAGTTGGTGTCAAGCTCCAGCTTTAGGTATGCCTGATTACACAAAACCTTTCTTCTTGTTTTGTCATGAACGAGGTGGAAGTTCTTTGTCTGTTTTGACACAAAGACATGGTGGTGTCAATCGTCCAGTGCCATTTTTTCAGCTACTTTGGATAATGTTGCAGCAGCCTTGCCCGGATGCTTGTGAGCAGTTGCAGCAGTTGAGCAGAGTATAACTCAAAGGGAAAACATTGTGAGGGGTTATCATCTAACAGTGATAGTACCTCATTCAATAGACATTCTATTGACAAGATCAAAGACACAATACCTGACAAATGTAAGACTATCAAGATATGAGACAGTGATTCCTGGAGTACCAAATGTAACAATCAAAAGGTGCACAGTGCTTAACCCGGCAACATTATTACCAAAAGAGGGAAATTAACAAAATAAAACAGATGACATTGAACATGATTGTTTGGAGGTGACAGAATTATGCACCAAACCAAGGGATGACATTAAAGGCACTTGTTTGGAAGACAATGATCAAATTCTCTTTGTTGATGGTTCTTGCCTAAGAGATAATAAGGGTGCACTAAAAGCAGATTATGCAGTATGTACAGTTACTGGAATACTTGAAGCTTCATGGCTCAAAGGAGTAACACACAAATTGCAGAATTGGTGGCTCTAGAGCATGCCTATTGTCAGACCAGATGAAAGTAACAATCTACATTGATAGTCAGTATGGATTTGGTATTGTACATGATTTGGGGAAAATTTGGTCACAGAGAGGATTTCTGACCTTGTCAGGTTCACCTGTAAGAAATGGAGAAAGAATACATGATTTGTTACAAGCTTTACAAAAACCTGAGAAAATTGCTGTGGTTAAATGAAATGCACACCACAGAGGACAAGATTATGTAACATTGGGAAATGCTTATGCAGACCGTGTTGCAAAATGTTGTGCTCTGAAAAGAATTGAATTCAAAGGAAATTGGGAATTAATGTCTGGAAATGATGAAGTGTACGCAAATTCTCCAATTCAGATTGTTGAAACACTAGAGAAGTTAAAGGCTATACAGAACAATGTTCCACAAGAGGACTGAAGGGATAGGTTAAAACATTGTTGCATTCAGAGACAAGACAAAATTTGGATGACAGCAGAGGGAAAAGGGGTTTTACCAAACAGTTTATTGACACAGATGGCCAGATACTATCATGGTCAGGCACACATAGGGAGAGACGTGATGATCAGGTGCTTTAAACAATTTTGGTACAATCCAAAATTCAGGCAAGTTGCTGAACTGGTTTGCCATTGGTGTGTAGTCTGCCAGTATATGGATGTCGGCAAAGGAACAGTTGTCAACATGGGGCATATAGGCAATGTAGAAGGTCCATTCAGCAGGATGCAAATGGATTTTATTGAAATGCCTGCATGTGCTGGTTTGAGATACGTGTTGGTGATTGTTTTCATTTTCAGTCACTAGATTGAGGCATATCCAACAAGGAGAAATGACAGCCTTACAGTAGCTAAGCTAATTTTGTGAGAACTAATTCCAAATTTTGGATTCCCGGTTTCTATAGAACCAGATAGGGGGAGCCACTTCAATAATGAAGTTATAAAATTGCTTTTCTCACCACTAAACATTCTGCAGAGACTACATTGTAGTTATCGCCCAGAAGCTTCAGGACTTTTAGAGCAAATGAATGCAACACTAAAATCATGTTTGGCAAAAGTATGTTCATCAACAAATTTAAAATGCCCAGATGCATTGCCACTAGTGCTAATGTCAATCAGAAGTACTCCTGATATGAAGAATGGGTTGTCTCTATAAAGACTTTGATGGGAAGAGCAATGAGATTGCCAGCAATACCTGCAAATGCACTTGTAAATATTACAGATGACATGGTGCTAGATTATTGCAAAAGCCTAGCTGATGTGGTTCGGTCTTTTTCTCATCAGGTGGAAGCAACATCAGTACAACAAACACAAGGTCAAGGACACAGCCTGAGAGCTGGTGACTGGGTGCTCTTACGGAAGCATGTGGGAAAGTCTTGCCTGGAACCACGGTGGAAGGGTCCATATCAAATAGTGCTCACAACAGCAACAGCTGTGAAGTGCGCTGGTTTGCCAAATTGGGTGCATGCTAGCCACACGAGAAAAGTGAATGATCCAACAGAAAGAGAAGAAGAATTGTTGAGATTACCGATAGTTGACAATGTTGGTAGCAAAGAGAAGGAGAGTGAGCAGAATATTGAGAATGAAAGAGATGTGTCTACTCCTATAACAGATTAAAAATAACAAAGTGCTGAAGAAGCTCAACATTCTGCCAAAGGAATAGAAGAGTCAGTTCGTGAGGGAAGTGAAATGACTGATTCTGATCCGAGGAGGGTGTCTTCGAATGAAAGTGATAAGAAAGAACTGTCCGAGAGAAGATCTGCTCAGAGGAGGGCGTCCTCAGAAGCAGGTGGTTTGACATACCAAACTGAAGAAAAGACTGACCCCATTGGGAAAGGAATTGAGGGTAGTCCTGCCCCAGTGGATTATACTCTTCCTGAACCAGTTGCGGGAATGTCAGAAGAAAAAGGTTCTAAGGCAAGTGAAGACTCAATCTTGAGAAGATTGTTGATGAAAAAGACACTAAAAGGGGAAAATTGTCCAGAGAGAAGTTCAAAGAGTGGAAGAATTAATGTAGTTCAACCAATTCAAGGGCAAAAATAATTGAATGAAGAAGAAAACACTAGTGGAGAAGAAGGTGAAAATAGCAAAAGACCAAAGAGAAAAAGAGTTGCAAACAAGCGATATGCTGGACCAGAATGGGGGTATTTAACTACGAATGATTAGCAGGAAGAATTGTTGCGCTATTATTTTGACTGCGATATTGAAAAAAAAAATTTGGGCACATGAAGTTAGTGAGAAAAGACCTTGGGAAAGATATTGAAAATTATATGAAAGTCGTGCTTAACAGAGGTATTAATAACTGGAAATGACAAATGAATAACTGGATTTGATAAGCTGCTATACTGAAATCGACAAAGGGACTGTCCAGAGTGAATGATTTTTTTGGAAAAAAAAATTGGGGGGTGGATTTTTGATTGTTTTTGTTTTTGTCTATTTAATTTGTGAAAATTTTGGAAACTTTTTGATTTTATTTTGTTTAGACTATGGAGAATATGAGAAACTTACATAACCAAAACAGTAGAATTAGTTGTTGTAAAGTTCAAAGTATTGGATTGGCGTTAGTGAGTGTGTTAAAATGTTTATTGCTGTTTGTAGGAGTGACTGTTTATGAGATGGACGGAGCCAACCAGGATACAAAGATTAATAATTCTTTGAATATTACTGATACAACACTAACAAAAGATAAGTTTAGGATAGATGTTAAATACGTACATGAAGAGAAAGAGCTTTCATCTAATGTTTTCTATAGCTTGTTGCATGAGTATGTTGAGGTGATGGATGTGAAAGATTGTCATGTATGTACACAGATTCCAACTTCAGCGGAACAAGGAACTACTTACCATAGCCTACCTGTAACGTATGCTATAAGCTGCAGTCTTTTACTAACGCCTTTCTATAATCAAGAATATATTCAGTATTTCTATTCGAATTATGACATGGTATTTTCATTTATACCTGTCATAGATTATTCAAATAGAATAGCCAAAGATAATAACATAGCTATTATGAGAGATTTCTTTGAGCCTACTTTAACCTTTGGTACTGCATTTGCTCACAGGAATAACCTAACATGTTTACTAACTCCTGTAGAGAAGAAATTTTTAGATAACACAGAAGACAGAAAAATAAAAATAAAGGCAAAGATAGATAAGGGAATAATAAGTTGAAACCTGGGGTTGATTATGCTTATACTGATATTACTAAACAAGGAAAACTAACAATAGATGCTGAACACGTGGGAGACTTTGTATATATAGACCGTGGAGTAAGAATGATAGAGTGTTTGTGGAAAATAGTGAGTGTAGGCATGTTTTTATGTTTAGGAGTAAGTGGGTTTTTATGATGAATGGACAGGATCCACCAGTACCTGGAATTTACTATATTTGTGGGAAAAATGCATATTACCTAGAGGATGGTATGGAACATGTTATTTGGGAATAGTCTTGTCACAAATCTATCTTTTGGAAGACTTGAGTAAGGTTCCTGAAACAATGACATTTCAAGCGAGAATCAATTTCTAGCATTATAGGAGACGTTTTTGGGACTACAATTTCTTCAGTGGTAGTAGTCTTGAATTCTATCAAAATACAAAAGCTGTCTACAATAGGGGATAACATGGTGACAAGATATTCTGGAGCTTTTATTATTTTAGACACTGAGTTGGCTGCTACAAGAGCTATGGCACTTCAGAACCGCCTTGCGTTAGACTATCTTTTAGCAAAAGAGGGCAGAGTTTGCATGTTACTTGGTTTGAATTGTAGTGTAGCCATTTTTAATGTAGCTTCATGCGCGTTAGCTTAACGTATTAGGCCTCTGTGCACTTTGCCCTAGATGCATTTTATTCAATCTCGCACTGTTATTTTACAATAACCAGTTTCACGGTCTTGTTTTATTTCATTCTATCACACTGTTTAGCTTACTTCAGCACTGTGTTCTCAAACAATACATTCTTGCTCGCTCTGTGCTTCAGTCAAGGCTACAGTCTGGTACGTTGCCGGTAAACGTGGTAGAAGTTTAGTTTCTGGTGTTCGTAGAAAGTACACATCCTTACGTAGGGACATTTCTTAGAACATCTGTGTGTTAGTTATAAAAACACTTTCTAGTCCTAGTACACGGAAGAGGGAGATTCCGACCAAGAACCCACAACTAGATGCTAACTGCCCGGTTGCAGATGCTGATCCAGATCACAGGCCTTTGCTCAGGTATGAGGGTTGATATCCTCCCGGTGGAACTAGAAAGGCAGGCTTAGAGCTTCACATGCTGTGCTCAAAATATAACTTAGAGAGAACATAATTTAGTTACAATATGTCAACACCAGGACAGTGCACGCTCTACGGGCATCTAGAATGCAAAAACCCAACACTCGCAAGAAAATGTAATTCATGCATTGTGATGATATGTTATTGTTTAACCTTTTGCATTGCAGAATTCCATCCAAAAGATTCCTTTTTAAGGTGCTTATAAATACTGTACATTTGCAATGTATTGCTGCAGACATTCAGAGTGTGTTATGGTGTGGTCCCTTTCCAGGGCCTTCTAGAGACTTTCCCTGCAACATGCCTGGGCGTGGTTCTAGGCTGGGCCAAGACTCTATAAAAGAGAGTCAGCCCAACTTCCAGTGCTCACTATTCAGAGGTCCCGGTGCAGAGCAGCAGCTTCTTCCTGAGCTCCTGTCCCGGCGGCCTATTTGGATTTTCCAGTCTTCAGCATTCATCTCTCATTGGTGATCACTGTTTCCAGGCGGTAAGACGGTGTTTGGACATTTCCCAACACCGTAATTGAGAATTTTCATATTCTTGATTTTAATTCTTAAATGAATAACAGATTACTTGTGTGCTGCCATTTTTTGACATTTGTATGGTGGTTTGCAAATAGGGAGGACGCGCAATTTATTCCATAAAGATTTGACTTCGTTATTACATTGTTGTTCATTGCGCGCTGATATTTCTTGACATTTACATGATGTTTTACGAGTTGGCAAGACGTGCAACTCGTTTCATGAGCATTTAACTTTGTTGTTCATTGCGCGCGCGCTATCTTTTCTTGACATTTACATGGTGGCATTCGAATCGGAGAAATGCGCGATTCACTTCTCATGTGTAATTCATGCTGTTCATTGTGCGCTACCATTTTCTGGCATTTACATGGTGGCATTCGAATCGGCAACACGCGCAATTCTTTCCTTGAGTGTTTTTTCATGTTATTCATTGTGCGCTACCATTTCTTGGCATTTGCATGGTGGCATTTGAATCGACAAGACGCGCGATTCTTTCCCTGAGTGCTTTTCATGTTGTTCATTGTGCGCTACCATTTCTTGGCATTTGTATGGTGGCATTTGAATCGGCAAGACGCGCAATTCTTTCCTCATGTATAAATAATGTAAATTACTGTGCGCTACTATTCTAAGACATTTTCTTGGTAGCATTTCAAGTTGACACGTTGCGTGATTTATTCCTTGAATCTACGTTGTGTGATTTCATGGTGCACAATCCTTTATGGTGTTTAATACTCATATAAAAATCTGCAATGTGCGCAATTCACTTACCAATGTTTTTTCTGAAATGAACACAACAATACCAGAGTTCTAGATGTAATGCTGTGTGTTCCTGATATATATTCTTAAAAGGAGATCCATATGGTTGTTTAGAAATTGCTCAGAGTGTTCCCTGATTCTCATGCTAAAGAAAGTACTTGAATCTGAAAGTCCCATTTAACTTTTCCTGTTTCCTCCTCAGGCATTCGCTCATCTAAAGCCTAGTCAGTTTTAGGACTATTCTAGGGTTGTTCATGTTTTTCGGAAAAGACGAAGCTTAGAGTTGTAGCATGGTACTGATTTCAAGAGATGTAATTTTGATGTTGTGTTTTAACCTTTTGCTTCCTACAGGTCTCCTTCCCAGCTTTTCACGTCCTAATCCCCTTTTCCCCACTTGGACTCTCTTAGACTCTGTGATAAATCTAATCAGAGTATTGGAGCTGTCTTGTGGTGGAAGTGTTGGGAACGTGCACAGACCCCGAGGATCTGGTGACTCTGACAGAATAGTGAGCCCACAAATTATTATCCTCCTGGTTTGTGTATGTTCTCAGCATGGCCACACTGGACGAGCTAGTCAAGGCTATCACCCAGCTCCAGTCAGAAGTGGTATCATCAAAGGATTTGACAAATAGTCTAGTTAAGAGGGTGAGTCAGTTACAGAATAAGGTTGAGAAGAAAGAACAAAGTCCCACAGGTGTGTCTTGGCCAGGTACTTCTTCTCAGACTTCTGGAGGTAATCCGACTAACATTTCCCTCAATGTTCCTTCAGCCATTCCTTTAGCTCCCCCAGAACGCTTCTCAGGTGATCCCTTGAAAGCGCAATCTTTTCTGGTTCAAGTGGAACTTCACTTCACCTGCAGACCACATACTTTCCCCGATGCCCAGTCTAAAGTAGATTTCTTGTTGTCATATCTGTCTGGAGATGCAGCTACCTGGGCTATTCCTCTTCTGCGTAAAAATAGTCCCCTGTTGTACAACTGGAAACATTTTGTTCGTGAATTTGAGAGAGTTTTTGATCGTAGAACTGTAACACAGTCAGCAGATCGTGAATTATTAGACTTACGCCAAGGGAATCAGGACTTAGTGTCATATTTAGCCAACTTTAATCGGCTGGTCGCTGAGACATCCTGGCCTGAAGAAAAACAAGCGGCCTTGTTTTACTGGGGACTCAAAGAAGAGCTAAAAGACATCTTAGCGCAAATCGACCCACAACCTGCAAACTGTCAAGACTTAATAAACCTTGTCTTGAGGCTTGATCATCGTTTAAATGAACGAAAAGGAACGCGTAAAAAGACTGAAAAACATTCTTGGCATGCTCATGATAACAAAGACTCAAGAACTCCGAGAGAAAGAACGCCGGAACCGATGAAAATTGGAACCATCAGGAGACCTTTGACCAAAGATGAAAAGGACCTAGGCAGAAAAAATGGGCAATGTCTCTATTGTGGGTGGAAAGGTCATTTCGCCAAAGATTGTCCAATTAAAACAAAGAGCAAGCGAGGCCCAGTTCAGAAAGTTGCAACCAATGCATCAGTCGAGTCGGGAAATCTAAAGCACCCAAGTTGCAGAGAAGGGTTGCTCTTGGGTGTCACCATGGATCCTTCACAATCCAACCATCTAAAATTGGGAATAAGAGTTCAGGTCAAGAAAAAGACCTATTTCAAGAAGGCTCTAGTCGACTCTGGGGCTACCGGAAACTTTGTTGACGGCCAATTGGTTCGTGCATGGGGGATCCCATGTATTGAAAAGAAGACCCCAGAAACCATCCAGGCAGTTGATGGAAAACTCTTGACTGGAGGTCCGATAACTCTTCAGACTGTCCCCTTGACAATAATTTGTGAAGGTAAAAATCAAAGAAAGAAACATAAAGAGGAACTCATCCTTGACGTGATCCATGCTCCCCAGTATGGGATCATCCTTGGCTTGCCATTGTTAACTCATCACAATCCAGAGATTAATTGGGCAGAACGAAAGATCGTGTTCTCATCAGTGCTACGTAAAGAACATTGTCTCCAAAGGACTCAAGAATCGGAAGTTTGTCATTCTTACATAGCTACCGCCGCAGAGAAAGAAGTTCAGTTGCCCAAACAGTATTCGTCTTATGAAGATGTATTTGATGAGAAGGAAGCAGAGAATTTACCTCCTCATAGATATTATGACTGTCAAATTGATCTAGTCCCAGGGGGGATACTTCCCAACTGTCGTGTGTATGCCCTGTCAGAACATGAAAATCAACATATACGAAAATACTTGGATCAATTCTCAGAGAATGGTTTCATCCGCCCCTCTAAGTCTCCCACAGCTTCTCCTTTGTTTTTTGTTCCAAAAGCGAATGGAGAGCTTCGAACTTGTATCGACTATAGGGGCATGAATAAAATCACCATCAAGAACAAATATCCTTTGCCTCTAATTCCGGTCTTACTGGAACAAGTAAAGAAAGCAAAAATCTACACGAAGCTTGATCTTCGAGGTGCTTACCATTTGGTCAGAATGAGAGAGGGTGACGAATTGAAAACGGCATTCAAAACAAGATATGGCCTTTTTTAATACACCGTCATGCCTTTTTGGTTTGTGCAATGCTCCAGCAGCATTTCATTTTTTCTTAAATGACGTTCTTAGAGAGTACCTCGATATATTTGCCATAGTTTACATTGATGACATTTTGATCTACTCAGACAATGAGAATGAACATGTTCAACATGTCAAGAAAATGTTGGCAGCCCTTCGTAAACACCATTTATATTGCAAGCTAACCAAGTGTGAGTTTCATGTTACCACAGTTGAGTTTTTAGGTGTTATCCTTACCCCTCAAGGTATGTTGATGGCAGAAAGGAAAGTAAAAGCCGTATCTGAATGGCTAATCCCAAAGACTGTTCGTGATGTACAATGTTTCCTGGGCTTTGCAAATTTTTACCGGAGGTTCATCAATCATTTCTCCCAGACAGTGCCTCCAGTTACTAAGTTATGAAGAAAGAAAGAAAAATGTGTATGGTCCCCAGAAGCAGACCAAGCCTTTTCAACTTTGAAAGAAGCTTTCTCCACTGCCCCAGTCTTGACTCATCCAGATGCAGATCGACCTTTCATAGTGGAAGCTGATGCTTCAGATGTGGCGATAGGAGCAGTCTTGTCACAACGAAACAAAGACACTGGTCAGCTTCATCCTGTAGCTTACATGTCTCGGAAGTTGAACGAAGCCGAACAGAACTATGTCATTGCTGAAAAAGAGCTTCTGGCGATTCGTGACGCCTTTAAAGAATGGAGACATCATTTGTTGGGAGCTAAATATACTGTCACAGTATATACTGATCATCGCAATCTTCAATTCATGAGTTCTGCCAGACTTTTGACTCCTCGGCAATTACGCTGGATGCTGTTTTTTGCCGAGTTTGATTTTGTGGTAACCTTCCGGCCTGGTAAAGATAATCGCAAAGCTGACGCCTTGTCCTGCCAAGAGTCTACCACATTGCCTGCAGTTCAAACCTCCAGAGCTATCATTGCTCCTGACAAGTTCCTATGTATCATAAAAACAGAAGATTTCTTTGAAGACATCCGCAATTCATTCATTGTTGAAAAATGGCAGGCATGGGCCCAAGCAGATCCGAAAAGATCAATCAAGCAAGGATTACCCTTTCACGATGCTTATTTGTTCGTGCCCACTACCAAACTTCGCAAGATAGTGTTTCATTGGTTGCATGTTATACCTACAGCAGGTCACCCTGGTACTCCTAAAACTCTTGAATTAATCCAACGCTATTTTTGGTGGCCTACCTTAACAAAGGATGTAAAAACAATGGTAAACAACTGTGAAGTCTGTGCTAGCACTAAAACAAGTCATTCAAAACCGAAAGGGTTGTTACACCCACTCCCAACCCCAAGTCGTCCGTGGGAACACATCTCTTTAGACTTTATTACAGGTCTGCCAGTGGTTCAACAGCATTCAGTAATTCTGGTGGAAGTAGATAGTCTCACAAAATATGGACATTTCATTGCCTGTAAGAAATTACCCACCTCTAGTGAACTGGCAACTATCTTACTGAATAGAGTGGTTCGTTATCATGGACTGCCAAAAGTGATCCTCTCCGATCGGGGATCGCAATTTGCCTCCAACTTCTGGAAGACATGGTGTAAAACACTCCAAGTGACATCTACCCTATCTACTAGCCACCATCCTCAAACAGATGGTCAAACGGAGAGACTAAATCAGACTTTGAAGCAATACCTACGTGCTTACGCTGAAAAAGCACTTAATTCATGGACATCAATGCTCTGGTTAGCTGAGTTAGCCTACAACAACTCCTTCTACATGTCTACTGGCGTTACACCCTTCTTTGGTTTGTTTGGCTATCATCCTGACACCTTGCCCATCACAATTCCTCAAGAAAGTTCTCTCACTCCAGCTGTTTCAGAAATCATTCAACATTTGCATCAAACTCAGAAATCGATTCAACAAAATTTAGAAAAAGCCAAAAAAAAATACAAAAAGCATTATGACAAGAAACATTGTGAGGGACTGCAGTATCAACCTGGTAACAAAGTGTGGCTTTCCACAAAACATATAGACTTGAAGAAGAAGCACATGTTCAACCCCAAATTTATAGGTCCTTACACTGTTCTTCAGCAAATCAATCCTGTGACCTATAAACTACAATTGCCAAAATCATTACGGATTCATCCAGTGTTCCATACTTCCCTCTTAAAAAAGGCAGTCCAAAAGGTCCACCCTCATCCAGCTCCTGTTCTAGTACAGGGGGAAGAAGAATATGAAGTCAAGAAAGTGTTGGACTCTAAACTGAGAGGGCGTAACCTATGGTACTTAATCTCATGGAAAGGTTATGGCCCTGAAAGTAATTCATGGGTTTCCGCATCTGATGTTCATGCTCCAGTACTTGTGAGATGCTTTCATCGTCTCAATCCAGATAAACCAGGCCCTAGAGCGAGCCTGGGAGAGGGGAGTACTGTCAACACCAGGACAGTGCGCGCTCTACGGGCATCTAGAATGCAAAAACCCAACACTCGCAAGATAATGTAATTTATGCATTGTGATGATATGTTATTGTTTAACCTTTTGCATTGCAGAATTCCATCCAAAAGATTCCCTTTTAAGGTGCTTATAAATACTGTACATTTGCAATGTATTGCTGCAGACATTCAGAGTGTGTTAGGGTGTGGTCCCTTTCCAGGGCCTTCTAGAGACTTTCCCTGCAACATGCCTGGGTGTGGTTCTAGGCTGGGCCAAGACTCTATAAAAGAGAGTCAGCCCAACTTCCAGTGCTCACTATTCAGAGGTCCCGGTGCAGAGCAGCAGCTTCTTCCAGAGCTCCTGTCCCAGTGGCCTATTTGGATTTTCCAGTCTTCTGCACTCATCTCTCATTGGTGATCACTGTTTCCAGGCGGTAAGACGGTGTTTGGACATTTCCCAACACCGTAATTGAGAATTTTCATATTCTTGATTTTAATTCTTAAATGAATAACAGATTACTTGTGTGCTGCCATTTTTTGACATTTGTATGGTGGTTTGCAAATAGGGAGGACGCGCAATTTATTCCATAAAGATTTGACTTCGTTATTACATTGTTGTTCATTGCGTGCTGATATTTCTTGACATTTACATGATGTTTTACGAGTTGGCAAGATGTGCAACTCGTTTCATGAGCATTTAACTTTGTTGTTCATTGCGCGCGCGCTACCTTTTCTTGACATTTACATGGTGGCATTCGAATCGGCGAAATGCGCGATTCACTTCTCATGTGTAATTCATGCTGTTCATTGTGCGCTACCATTTTCTGGCATTTACATGGTGGCATTCGAATCGGCAACACGCGCAATTCTTTCCTTGAGTGTTTTTTCATGTTATTCATTATGCGCTACCATTTCTTGGCATTTGCATGGTGGCATTTGAATCGACAAGACGCGCAATTCTTTCCCTGAGTGCTTTTCATGTTGTTCATTGTGCGCTACCATTTCTTGGCATTTGTATGGTGGCATTTGAATCGGCAAGACGCGCAATTCTTTCCTCATGTATAAATAATGTAAATTACTGTGCGCTACTATTCTAAGACATTTTCTTGGTAGCATTTCAAGTTGACACGTTGCGTGATTTATTCCTTGAATCTACTTTCTGTGATTTCATGGTGCACAATCCTTTATGGTGTTTAATACTCATATAAAAATCTGCAATGTGCGCAATTCACTTACCAATGTTTTTTCTGAGATGAACACAACAATACCAGAGTTCTAGATGTAATGCTGTGTGTTCCTGATATATATTCTTAAAAGGAGATTCATATGGTTGTTTAGAAATTGCTCAGAGTGTTTCCTGATTCTCATGCTAAAGAAAGTACTTGAATCTGAAAGTCCTATTTAACTTTTCCTGTTTCCTCCTCAGGCATTCGCTCATCTAAAGCCTAGTCAGTTTTAGGACTCTACTAGGGTTGTTTTTCGGAAAAGACGAAGCTTAGAGTTGTAGCATGGTACTGATTTCATGAGATGTAATTTTGATGTTGTGTTTTAACCTTTTGCTTCCTACAGGTCTCCTTCCCAGCTGTTCCCGTCCTAATCCCCTTTTCCCCACTTGGACTCTCTTAGACTCTGCGATAAATCTAATCAGAGTATTGGAGCTGTCTTGTGGTGGAAGTGTTAGGAACGTGCACAGACCCCGAGGATCTGGTGACTCTGACACAATATGATAGCCTTATTTTTATGTTTCACTCTCCTCGTTACTGTTTCAATTCATACTGTGTTGTATGGTTCTGGTTATTGCGGCTTACGCCTTGTTATCTAAAATGCAGTTGTTTTATTAAACCAATCTTTAAAACTCAAACTGCCTTTGTCATTTATATATGAGACCGCACTTTGTACGAGAGAACTGGTTGTGACCTGAGTGACCACGACTTCCCTGGGAAGCACTAAGATGTCATGAGCTCGGCTGCCCAATTGTCTCTTCCCTTTGGGAGAGATGAGGCACTGCTAGTTAGCTGGAGCATAAGCCGGATTTGGGGTGACAACAGTCCTTCACTGTGGGTCAGACTTAGTCCCCCACACTGCGAACGATCCTTCTGCCCAAAAATCTAGTAGTCTCATTAGGATAATGAGAGCCTACGTGACAGAATCATTGTTGTTCATTTATACCTGATAATTCAGGAAAAGTTAAAGAGTTGATTAAAAACGTAACAATTAACAAAGAAATTTAAAAGAACTAACAGAAACTACTGTTTGGGGAAAAAGCTGGCAAGGGAATTAAAGCTGTGGGAAATTGGTTTCGTAATGTGGGAAGATGTGTTATTTTGACAATAGCAAAATGGGTGTCAATAATTGTATTCTCTTTAATCGGGATCTGGGGAACATATAAAATTATAAAATGTTTAAAAAGGAGAACAATTGAGAAAAATAGGAGTTTTGAAATTCAAGTGACTAAATTTTACAGGAAAAATAGAAGGAGAAAGAGAATTAATGCGAAAATAAATGAGACAACATTTTGAAGAATTGATAATAATAGATACATTTATGATGGATTAATGTGATTACATAAATAGTCATCAGAAGAGGGATTGTGAGAGTGTGAATTTTCTAACATGTTTATTAATGATTTCTTATAAATATTTTATGTTGAATTAACATTCTTTGGTTGACAGTCAGGTTACCCCCTGTTCAAGCAAGGACCCTCACTCTAGTCAGGGTAAAAGAGAATCACCCTCAGCTAACCCCTGCTTACCCCCTTGGTAGCTGGGCAGAACAGTAGACTTAACTTCAGAGTGCTAGCTGTAAAGTATTTGTACCAACACACACAGTAACTTAATGAAAACACTACAAAATGACACAACACAGGTTTAGAAAAGTAGGAAATATTTATCTAAACAAAACAAGACCAAAACGACAAAAATCCACCATACACAAGTCAAGTTATCAATAGAAATGCAAAAAGAGTCTTTAAGTAGTTTTAAACACACACTAGTGCTGCTAGAGTGAAAATTTACCTGGTGCGTGTCAAAAATAACCCCGTACGGGCGGGTGTGCGTCAAAAATAACTCCGCACGGTGGTACGTGAGTCGAAAATCCAGCCGCACGATGATCCGAAAATCCCGCAACGCAGGTTGTGATCTCCCAGCCTCCGTCAGCGATGCTGCACTTAATTTCTCCTGCTCCGTGCGTCGATTCTTCGGTCGCGTTTCCTGCGAGCGTCGTTTCTCAGGTGCGGAGCTGGCGGCGCGTCGTTTTTTCAGCCGCAGATCGGTTTCGCATCAATCTTTTCCCCGCACGGCGCTCTGTGTGTGGATTTTCTTGACTTTAGGCTGCCAGCTTCTCCTTCCAGGGTCACAGGAACTGGATGGGCACCACAGGGCACAGTAGGAGTCTCTCCAGAGACTCCAGGTGCTGGCAGAGAGAAGTCTTTGCTGTCCCTGAGACTTCAAACAACAGGAGGCAAGCTCTAGATCAAGCCCTTGGAGATTTTTTCTCAAGATGGAAGGCACACAAAGTCCAGTCTTTGCCCTCTTACTCTGGCAGAAGCAGCAACAGCAGGATAGCTCCACAAAGCACAGGCAGGGCAGCTCTTCTTCCTCAGCTTTTCAGCTCTTCTCCAGGCAGAGGTTCCTCTTGGTTCCAGAAGAGTTTCTAAAGTCTGTGGTTTTGGGTGCCCTTTTTATACCCAATTTCTCCTTTGAAGTAGGCCTACTTCAAAGTAAAGTCTCTTTGGAATGTGAAATCCTGCCTTGCCCAGGCCAGGCCCCAGACACTCACCAGGGGGTTGGAGACTGCATTGTGTGAGGGCAGGCACAGCCGTTTCAAGTGTGAGTGACCACTCCTCCCCTCCCTCCTAGCACAGATGGCTCATCAGGATATGCAGGCTACACCCCAGCTCCCTTTGTGTCACTGTCTAGTGTGAGGTGTAACCAGCCCAACTGTCAAACTGACCCAGACAGGGAATCCACAAACAGGCAGAGTCAAAGAAATGGTATAAGCAAGAAAATGCTCACTTTCTAAAAGTGGCATTTTCAAACACACAATCTTAAAATCAACTTTACTAAAAGATGTATTTTTAAATTGTGAGCTCAGAGACCCCAAACTCCACATGTCCATCCGCTCCCAAAGGGAATCTACACTTTAATCAGATTTAAAGGTAGCCCCCATGTTAACCTATGAGAGGGACAGGCCTTGCAACAGTGAAAAACGAATTTAGCAATATTTCACTGTCAGGTTATATACAACACACTACTATATGTCCTACCTTAACCATACACTGCACCCTCCCCTTGGGGCTACCTAGGGCCTACCTTAGGGGTGTCTTACATGTAAGAAAAGGGAAGGTTTAGGCCTGGCAAGTGGGTACACTTGCCAAGTCGAATTTACAGTTAAAATTGCACACACAGACACTGCAGTGGCAGGTCTGAGACATGATTACAGAGCTACTTATGTGGGTGGCACAACCAGTGCTGCAGGCCCACTAATAGCATTTGATTTACAGGCCCTGGGCACCTCTAGTGCACTGTACTAGGGACTTACTAATAAATCAAATATGCCAGTAATGGATAAGCCAATCACATACAATTTTACACAGAGAGCATATGCACTTTAGCACTGGTTAGCAGTGGTAAAGTGCTCAGAGTTTAAAAGCCAACAGCAACAGCTCAGAAAAAATAGGAGGCAGGAGGCAAAAAGATTGGGGATGACCCTGCATAAGCAAAAATGTCCAACACGTATGCTATAAGCTGCAGTCTTTTACTAACGCCTTTCTATAATCAAGAATATATTCAGTATTTCTATTCGATTTATGACATGGTATTTTCATTTGTACCTGTCAGAGGTTATTCGAATAGAATAGCCAAAGATAATAACATAGTTATTATGAGAGATTTCTTTGAGCCTACTTTAACCTTTGGTGCTGCATTCGCTCACAGGCATAACCTAACATGTTTACTAACTCCTGTAGAGAAGACATTTTTAGATAACACAGAAGACAGAAGAAGAGAAATAAAGGCAAAGATAGGTAAGGGAATAATAAGTTGAAACCTGGGGTTCATTATGCTTATACTGATATTACTAAACAAGGAAAACTAACAATAGATGCTGAACACGTGGGATACTTTGTATATATAGACCGTGGAGTAAGAATGATAGAGTGTTTGTGGAAAATAGTGAGTGTAGGCATGTTTTTTTAATGTTTAGGAGTAAGTGGGTTTTTATGATGAATGGACAGGATCCACCAGTACCTGGAATTTACTATATTTGTGGGAAAAATGCATTTTACCTAGAGGATGGTACGTGTGAGAAACTGGGGCTGATTGCAGAGGCCCCCTAACTTTTTGCCCCCATTTTCCACTTTATGCTGGTGTTTTCCTGACTCTGATGGTGCCCTGGGTACTGCTAACCAGTCCCAGGGCCTGTGCTCTGTGTAAAATGGATATGCAAATTAGGCTAATTATAATTGGCTAAGTTAACCTACCTATAAGTCCCTAGTATATGGTAGGGCATGTAGGTTTAGGGACCACAGCATAGGTGGTGCACACCTAGGTGCATTGCTGAGGTGCCCAGTGTCATTTTAAAAGCAAGCCTGCCTTGCCGACTGCTTTTAAATTAAAGTTATATGCAAATTCGACTTTGGAATTAAAGGTACTTCCAAAGTCTTAAACTACCTTATTTTTACATATAAGTCACCCCTAAGGTGTGCCCTATGTGCCCCTAGGGCAGGGTGCCATGTAACTATAAGCAGGGATTTTATAAAAATAGATTTATAAGCCCTGGTGAGGTAAAAACAGCCAAATTCGTTTTTCCCTCATTGAAGTAAATGGCCTTCATAGGCTAGAATGGGCAGACTTTATTTTAAATTTTAAAGTCTCCTTAAATGTTACATACCAAGAATTTGGTATCAAATTGATTGTTATAATAAATCCCACAACTTCCAGTTGTTGGATTTAATATAACTAGTGCAGGTAAAAAGTTTAGACTTTACCTAAAAAGTTGCCAATTTCAGCTCTGCATTGTTTTTGCTGCTGTGCTCTGATTGGCCAGCCTGCAGCAGCTTCTGCCAGGCTACTTTAATGAGGTGTGAAGTGGCCTGACTTCACACAAAGGAATGTGCTTGGGGGAGAGAATCTCCCCTCAGCAGATGGTGAGGCAGGAAGGGGGAGGGCTGCAGATGGTCTTCAAAGGCAGAGAAGGACATCTGGAGCACCCAGCAACACCCCCACATCCTGCAACCCCAGACAGCTAGGTGCCCCCTTGATTAGATTAGGAGAGGGCAGGAGAGGGGTGTGTTTATGATTTTTAGCCACACCAGTGGGTGGGCTCAGCCAGATCTCTCCTCCAAAAATCAGATTCATCCATTTTGGATTTTTGGAGACTGTTGCCTTCTGGGATGGATTTTTGCCACACTTCCCAGGAAGTGGTCATCACAGGGGGACGACCCTGTCCCTGATTGGAGAACCAGGCCCCCCCTGCTTTTCACCCAGGAGCAAGGATAAAACTGGCAGACCTGCACCCACGCCTCAGATCCCCTCCAGAATTCAACAAGAAAGGAACTAAAGAAGAAGAAGGACTGCCCTGCTGGACCCCTGGCCTGCACCTGGAACCTGCACTCAGAAGGACTGCACCAGCTGCACACTTGGGCTTCACCACAAGAAGGACTTTGCCTGGCTTCCACTGGTTCAAGGAGGGACTCCCTGTTTGCTACAGGTGAAAAATTGCTAACCAGAGTCCCCTGCACCAACTCCTGAAAAAGTGACCAGCTGACCACTGCCCAGTGGCCAACAAGGAGTTTGCGCCAGGTGCACTCTGGGAGTTGAAGTCCGCACTTCCCAAGGACCATCACAGAACTTCTGGACCCTTGGGGTGAGCTGTGGACCCCAAAAGAACCTTAAAAGAACATCTGGGTGAAGCCCCAGAAGTTTGGAAAAGATTGGAGAAATTTTAGAAAAAAGCTCCATAAAGTGACCGACTCGACGCGGAAATTCTAGCCGGCTTGCCTCAACCGCGACCCGGCCTGACTTCGTGGTTCGTCCCGGTCAAGAAAAACATCCGAAAAAAAGACTAAGTCCGAACGTAAAAAGTTGACCGGGACCTTCCAGCCATCGTATCCGAGAAGGGCTCCACGGACGTCGGATCAAGATCCAGGTTTACCCCGGTCGAAGGATTTTCATCTCGAAAAAACGACTAAGTCCAAAGGTAGAAATCACCACCGAGGAAACCGACTTCGCGTATCCGGACAAGGGCTCCAGGAGGTCGGATCCAACTGGCAGGTTCGTCCCGGTGAAGAAAAACTTCAAAATAAAGACTAAGTCAGAAGGTAACTTTTTAACCGAGGCTTCCCGCGACCTGTAGCCGAGCAGGGCTCCATCGCGGTCGGCCTGAAAGTTTGACTTTGTCCCGGTCCTGGTGCAACCAGATGACCCGATTGGCGCTTTTTGTTTCTATGCGCTAGAAAATAATAATACTTTAAAAATTCATATCTCCGGTTCCCCTGAACCGATTTTAATCGTTTTTGTGTCATTTTAAAGATAAAAATATAAGCTATTTTTATAAATTGGTTTTGGATTTTTAAACTGTTTCCTGTGTTTTATTTAATTACTGTTGTGTGATATTTGAATGCTTTACACTTTGTCTCCTAAGTTAAGCCTTGACGCTCGATGCCAAGCTACCAAGGGTAGAGCTGGGATTAATTTACTGAGACCTAACTGTACTTTTGTGGAGGTTTGTGGCTTGTTGCTAGGTGTAGGTACCTACCTGCCCTACCAATAACCCATTTTCCAACATAATTGGAAGCAGCGACGGGATCCTGTACTTGTGTTCAATATCACGTTACAGTTTTAGGTAAAACAAATTAAAAATCCTTTAAATTGTCCTAGTGCAAAAATTGTTTTTAATTTTTAAATTTGGATTAATTTCAATTATTGAATTTTTGTAATTTTTCTAAATTATTGTTTCCAATTTTTGCAAAAAGTTTTTGTGACACAAAACTAGGGAACCATGGAGCTTGATCTGGCTAGCCTACCCACACTGACAGTAGTCCAGCTTAGGGGGTTGTGTATTGAGAGGGGGTTGCCTGCAACCACTAATCTCAGGAAGGAAATCCTGATTAAATCCCTGACAGCATGGGCTGAGGCCCAAGAGGTAGAGACAGAGGAAGCTCCAGAGGAGGAACCAAAAGAGGATGATGCTAACTCTAACCAGTCAGGGGAGGAAAGGCATCAGACCCCAAGTGAGGAAGAGGAGGAACGGTCCTCACTGGACACAGTCACTAGGGGCAGACCCAAAGCTAGTGGTAGGAAGAGGGTCCTTTCAGGAGGAGAGAACCCATCCATTAGGGAAAGAGAGCTGGAAGCCCAGCTAGCCTACATAGCTTTGGAGGCAGAGAAGCTTGCCCTAGAAAAGAAAAAGTGGGCAAGCAAAGAAAAAAAAGATGGAAGCAGCGAGAAAGAAACTGAGGTGTCCCTGGGTGGGGGTTTTGCCCCCAGATTACCCAAAGGGGTGGTTCCTGCCTATGTGGAGGGGGATGACATAGATAAGTGGCTGGGGGCCTTTGAGAGGGCCCTCCAAATGAGGAGAGTCAAGCCTCTGTACTGGGGTTCACTTCTTTGGGAGTTAGTTCCCAACTCAGGGAGGGATAGGCTTCTGACCTTAAGGGGGGAGGAGGCAGATTCATACCCTAGTATGAAGAGGTGCTTAGTCAAGAAGTTTGGTCTGACCCCAGAGCAATATAGAATGAAGTTCAGGGACACCCAGAAGGTCAGTACCCAGTCTTGGGTTGACTTTGTGGACACCTCACTAAAGGCACTAGAGGGCTGGATTATTGGCAACAAAGTAAATACTTATGAGGGGTTATACAATCTGATCATGAGAGAGCACATCTTGACCAATTGTATCCAAGAAAGGTTACGCCAGCATCTAGTGGACTCTAAGCTGACCAACCCTAGAGAGCTAGGGGAGGCAGCTGATGAGTGGTTGAGAACCAGGGTGGTTGTCAAGTCCCAGGGGGGAGACTCCAAGAAGGGGGGGACAGGTCCCCAAAAACCTAAGGAGGGAGGTGGTAAGCCCACCACAGAGACTCCCTCTGTACCCCAGGACCCTAAGAAGGAGGAGAGTAAATCCCACTCCCAATCTGACATGCAGAGACAGGGAGACCCAGGGTTAAAAAAGCTCTTGGACAGTAGGGCTTGCTTTGACTGTCAGCAGACAGGTAACTTCAGAGGAGATGCAGCCTGTCCAAAGAAAGTGGTTAGCACTGGGCTGTCCAGTGTAGCCATAGAGGAGGATTCCTCAGATGATGAAGTCCTCCTAGCATTGTGCTGGGAGACAGGACCAGATGGTAAGCTGGTGATCCCTGAGGGTGGGAGTAGGCACTTCCACCACATTCAAGTGAATGGGATCCCTACCACTGGCCTGAGAGACACCTGTGCCAGTCACACTGTAGTGAGTGACCGGTTGGTGACCCCAGACATGTATGTCCCAGGAAAGACAAAGAAAGTCAGGATAGCCACAGGGGAGGTCACCTCCAAACTTGTAGCCATAGTGCCCCTAGAGAGGGAGGGTATCCTTGACTGGATTAGGGTGGTAGTCAGTGCTGACCTTCCCCTAGATTGTATCCTGGGCAATGACCTCCCAAAGGTGAGTCTGGTCACAGATGGGGTGGTCGCCCAGGGCGCCCCCCAACCCAAAGTCCTGGGGAGTCAGTCCCTACAGTTAGGAGACAGGGGTCCCCAAGAAAAGGAAAGAAGAAAAGGAAGGGTAGGCCACTCTTAAAGAGAGTTCCAGGGAGCCAAAGGCCTTCTGCCCCAGTAGGGGGGGAGCCCAGAGTTGGCACTGGTGAGGCCTCACCTGACCCCAAGGAAGTCCTGAGTAGTCAGGCAGCTGTCCAGATGCAAGGTGTTGCCCCTGCACTGACAGAAGGGAGAGTGGAAGGAGGGTGTCTGCCACAGGAGGTGGTAGCCCCCCACTCTAGACAGCAAGAGGGGTGCCAGGACCCCAAAGATGCCCCTAAAGCAGCTCAGCCACCTGTCAGTGGAGAGCTTAGGGTGTGGTTCTGGGTACTGACAGCTGTCAGTAGCCTCTGCTGGGTGCTAGCCTTCCTGGCAGCACTGTACTTGGCCTGGGAGGCAGACCCCAAGGCCAATAGCAAAGTAGGCCCCCTGACCCTGTTGGTCATGGTGGGGTTGCTCAAGTGTTGGGTGACCTCTTTGGTTAAGCTAGGTGTTGCCCTAGCAAAGTTAGGAGTAGGGGAGGTGGGCACCTCACTACCCAAGTTGGCAGAGAGAGAGGAGGAAGACCCCCCTAGAGGGAAGTTTCAGTTTGGGTTGGGTCCTTTTACTGTTGGGATGGCTTCACTACCCAGAGGGAGTGACCCTGACAGGAGGATATAAGGCAGAGTAGGCCCTGCAAAGGGACAGCCAGTTTTCTTCACTGTCTTCCTCGCCTAACAAGCCAGGAAGACTCTCCCAGGGTTGGGCTGAGTCTCCTGGGCGTGTGGGCTGGGGGGGGGTTGTGTGAGAAACTGGGGCTGATTGCAGAGGCCCCCTAACTTTTTGCCCCCATTTTCCACTTTATGCTGGTGTTTTCCTGACTCTGATGGTGCCCTGGGTACTGCTAACCAGTCCCAGGGCCTGTGCTCTGTGTAAAATGGATATGCAAATTAGGCTAATTATAATTGGCTAAGTTAACCTACCTATAAGTCCCTAGTATATGGTAGGGCATGTAGGTTTAGGGACCACAGCATAGGTGGTGCACACCTAGGTGCATTGCTGAGGTGCCCAGTGTCATTTTAAAAGCAAGCCTGCCTTGCTGGCTGCTTTTAAATTAAAGTTATATGCAAATTCGACTTTGGAATTAAAGGTACTTCCAAAGTCTTAAACTACCTTATTTTTACATATAAGTCACCCCTAAGGTGTGCCCTATGTGCCCCTAGGGCAGGGTGCCATGTAACTATAAGCAGGGATTTTATAAAAATAGATTTATAAGCCCTGGTGAGGTAAAAACAGCCAAATTCGTTTTTCCCTCATTGAAGTAAATGGCCTTCATAGGCTAGAATGGGCAGACTTTATTTTAAATTTTAAAGTCTCCTTAAATGTTACATACCAAGAATTTGGTATCAAATTGATTGTTATAATAAATCCCACAACTTCCAGTTGTTGGATTTAATATAACTAGTGCAGGTAAAAAGTTTAGACTTTACCTAAAAAGTTGCCAATTTCAGCTCTGCATTGTTTTTGCTGCTGTGCTCTGATTGGCCAGCCTGCAGCAGCTTCTGCCAGGCTACTTTAATGAGGTGTGAAGTGGCCTGACTTCACACAAAGGAATGTGCTTGGGGGAGAGAATCTCCCCTCAGCAGATGGTGAGGCAGGAAGGGGGAGGGCTGCCAAACTGGTCTTCAAAGGCAGAGAAGGACATCTGGAGCACCCAGCAACACCCCCACATCCTGCAACCCCAGACAGCTAGGTGCCCCCTTGATTAGATTAGGAGAGGGCAGGAGAGGGGTGTGTTTATGATTTTTAGCCACACCAGTGGGTGGGCTCAGCCAGATCTCTCCTCCAAAAATCAGATTCATCCATTTTGGATTTTTGGAGACTGTTGCCTTCTGGGATGGATTTTTGCCACACTTCCCAGGAAGTGGTCATCACAGGGGGACGACCCTGTCCCTGATTGGAGAACCAGGGCCCCCCTGCTTTTCACCCAGGAGCAAGGATAAAACTGGCAGACCTGCACCCACGCCTCAGATCCCCTCCAGAATTCAACAAGAAAGGAACTAAAGAAGAAGAAGGACTGCCCTGCTGGACCCCTGGCCTGCACCTGGAACCTGCACTCAGAAGGACTGCACCAGCTGCACACTTGGGCTTCACCACAAGAAGGACTTTGCCTGGCTTCCACTGGTTCAAGGAGGGACTCCCTGTTTGCTACAGGTGAAAAATTGCTAACCAGAGTCCCCTGCACCAACTCCTGAAAAAGTGACCAGCTGACCACTGCCCAGTGGCCAACAAGGAGTTTGCGCCAGGTGCACTCTGGGAGTTGAAGTCCGCACTTCCCAAGGACCATCACAGAACTTCTGGACCCTTGGGGTGAGCTGTGGACCCCAAAAGAACCTTAAAAGAACATCTGGGTGAAGCCCCAGAAGTTTGGAAAAGATTGGAGAAATTTTAGAAAAAAGCTCCATAAAGTGACCGACTCGACGCGGAAATTCTAGCCGGCTTGCCTCAACCGCGACCCGGCCTGACTTCGTGGTTCGTCCCGGTCAAGAAAAACATCCGAAAAAAAGACTAAGTCCGAACGTAAAAAGTTGACCGGGACCTTCCAGCCATCGTATCCGAGAAGGGCTCCACGGACGTCGGATCAAGATCCAGGTTTACCCCGGTCGAAGGATTTTCATCTCGAAAAAACGACTAAGTCCGAAGGTAGAAATCACCACCGAGGAAACCGACTTCGCGTATCCGGACAAGGGCTCCAGGAGGTCGGATCCAACTGGCAGGTTCGTCCCGGTGAAGAAAAACTTCAAAATAAAGACTAAGTCAGAAGGTAACTTTTTAACCGAGGCTTCCCGCGACCTGTAGCCGAGCAGGGCTCCATCGCGGTCGGCCTGAAAGTTTGACTTTGTCCCGGTCCTGGTGCAACCAGATGACCCGATTGGCGCTTTTTGTTTCTATGCGCTAGAAAATAATAATACTTTAAAAATTCATATCTCCGGTTCCCCTGAACCGATTTTAATCGTTTTTGTGTCATTTTAAAGATAAAAATATAAGCTATTTTTATAAATTGGTTTTGGATTTTTAAACTGTTTCCTGTGTTTTATTTAATTACTGTTGTGTGATATTTGAATGCTTTACACTTTGTCTCCTAAGTTAAGCCTTGACGCTCGATGCCAAGCTACCAAGGGTAGAGCTGGGATTAATTTACTGAGACCTAACTGTACTTTTGTGGAGGTTTGTGGCTTGTTGCTAGGTGTAGGTACCTACCTGCCCTACCAATAACCCATTTTCCAACAGTACGGAACATGTTATTTGGGAATAGTCTTTCCAAAAATCTATCATTTGGAAGACTTTTGTAAGATTCCTGAAACAATGACATTTCAAGCGAGAATCAATTTCTAGCATTGTAGGAGACCTTTTTGGGACTATAATTCCTTCAGTGGTAGTAGTCTTGAATTCTATCAAAATACAAAAGCTGTATACAGTAGGGGATAACATGTTGACAAGATATTCTGGAGCTGTTATTCTTTCGGATACTGAGTTGGCTGCTACAAGAGCTATGGCACTTCAGAACCGCCTTGCATTAGACTATCTTTTAGCAAAAGAGGGCGGAGTTTGCATGTTACTTGGTTTGAATTGTAGTGTAGCCATTTTTAATGTAGCTTTATGCACGTTAGCTTAACGTATTAGGCCTCTGTGCACTTTGCCCTAGATGCATTTTATTCAATCTTGCACTGTTATTTTACAATAACCAGTTTCACGGTCTTGTTTTATTTCATTCTATCACACTGTTTAGCCTACTTAGGCACTGTGTTCTCAAACAATACATTCTTGCTTGCTCTGTGCTTCAGTCAATGCTACAGTCTGGTACATTGCCGGAAAACGTGGTAGAAGTTTAGTCTTTAGTGTTCGTAGAAAGTACGCATCCTTACGTAGGAACATTTCTTAGAACATCTGCGTGTTAGTTATATAAACACTTTCTAGTCCTAGTAAACGGAAGAGGGAGATTCCGACCAGGAACCCACAACTAGATGCTGACTGCCCTGTTGCAGATGCTGATCCAGATCACAGGCCTTTGCTAAGGTATGAGGGTTGATGTCCTCCCGGGGGAACCAGAAAGGCAGGCTTAGAGCTTCACATGCTGTGCTCAAAATATAACTTAGAGAGAACATAATTTAGTTACAATATGATAGCCTTATTTTTATGTTTCACTCTCCTCTTTACTATTTCAATCCTACTGTGTTGTATGGTTCTGGTTTTTGCGGCTCACGCCTTGTTATCTAAAATGCAGTTGTTTTATTAAACCAATCTTTAAAACTCAAACTGCCTTTGTCATTTATATATGAGACCGCACTTTGTACGAGAGAACTGGTTGTGACCTGAGTGACCACGACTTCCCTGGGAAGCACTAAGATGTCATGAGCTCGGCTGCCCAATTGTCTCTTCCCTTTGGGAGAGATTAGGCACTGCTAGTTAGCTGGAGCATAACCCGGATTTGGGGTAACAAGGGTCCTTCACTGTGGGTCAGACTTAGTCCCCAACACTGCGAACGATCCTACCGCCCAAAAATCCAGTAGTCTCATTAGGATAATGAGACCCTACGCGACAGAATCATTGTTGTTCATTTATACCTGATAATTCAGGAAAAGTTAAAGAGTTGATTAAAAACGTAACAATTAACAAAGAAGATTTAAAAGAACTAACAGAAACTACTGTTTGGGGAAAAAGCTGGCAAGGGAATTAAAGCTGTGGGAAATTGGTTTCGTAATGTGGGAAGATGTGTTATTTTGACAATAGCAAAATGGGTGTCAATAATTGTATTCTCTTTAATCAGGATCTGGGGAACATATAACATTATAAAATGTTTAAAAAGGAGAAGAATTGAGAAAAATAGGAGTTTTGAAATTCAAGTGACTAAATTTTATGGGAAAAATAGAAGGAGAAAGAGAATTAATGCGAAAATAAATGAGACCAAATTTTGAAGAATTGATAATAATAGATACATTTATTATGGATTGATGTGATTACATAAATAGTCATCAGAAGAGGGATTGTGAGAGTGTGAATTTTCTAACATGTTTATTAATGATTTATTATATTAATTTTATGTTGAATTAACATGTGAAAACGGGTGACTTTTGAAAATGTTCACCACTGTTTATTTTCTGTTCTTAACTGATTAAAATTCTGATTAAATGTTGTAGTTATTTTTCATAATTCAATGCTTGCATAAATGTGTATTCAATGCTCTAATAGATGTGTCCGCAGCTACCCCTAGTAGGTTGCTGCATTATGTCTTACAAGGCCATGTTTTAACTGAACCTTGCATAAGTTAAATGTTCTATTGTTTGAGAATGTTACTAATACATGGTTTCTTCCTCGAGGATGAAAATGGATGTAACAAATAAGAAAGTTTCTTCCTGAGAAGGGAAGTTTAGACGAGATGGAACAATGAAGCTACAGACGAGACGGAAGAGGAAAAGTTACTGTTGAGAACATATCCTAGTTGACGAAATGATGTAATATTTTAGGTTATCAATTAAAAATACTATTGGCTGAAACATAACCACCCCATGAACTGACCAATCATAAGCTTTTTTGAAAATTAATATAACAACATGAGTAGGATTATTAGGGGATAGAAGATGTTAGTCTTATGATCGAAGTCGTCGGATTCTAGAGATCCTGCTGATGGTTGGAGTCGTATTAGTGTAGGTTCAGCTGTTGTTAGGCCCGATTCTTCTGAAGACTAAACCTGATGGTGTCCTCTTGCTGAAGTACACTACATGTTGTTATCAATTGGGTAAAGTATGATATTGTAATGTTATATGTGTCTCTTTTGCTTTATAGCTATCAACTGCAATTTATCATCTGATTGCTGCATATTAATTATGTTTTTTCTTAATAACCCAAGTTGAAGATATTTTTCTAAATTTATGTTTCTAAATTCTTTTTACATGAAGCCCAACATGTTGATGCTAATTCGTGGTTAGTGAGAGTATTATTACTGAATGCTCAAGATTCATATTGACACATTTGAATGTTGTATTAATGCCTAAATTGCCATTATTACCGATTTTGGTGTTGGTAATCAGGGTTATTGTTTTGGAGATTATTTGTTTGATTGTTTTGATTAAACTTAGATATATTAGACGTTCTAATCAACCGTTATTAATTGTATATGCTTATCATTTGTGTTTGAGAGTTATTTTCGTGACATTAGCGTTGTTAATCTAGGGAAATAAATTGTATAATCGTTTTTAATAAACTGGTGTGGTTATTGATTGAGGTTCAAAATTCTTAACTATGTTGATAAAAGTTGATGATTACATGCCACATTTATGACATCCCCTCAAACCTATGTCGCTTCGATCCATTGACATCTTGCGCAGAATCCACTAATCGGTTTAAATATTAGCTAGGATTCCGTGGTGCTGCAGCAGCAGCCCATGCAGGAAGGGCTGCTGTCCTGCTCCATTCATTGTGAATTTCTCTCATCTCAACCAGGAAAGCTGACAAATCTTCAAAAACTACCTGAGAAGGATCTGTTCATTCTACTACTTCTCCAGTTCCAATTCATAGAGACTAGGATGTACTAATTTTCAGGGCAACTCACTGAATGGGTTACAGCCCTTTGAAAGTCATTCGTTCTATTTTGTGCAATTAAACTGTTAGGCCTCTACTGGAGGCAGTCTGGGATAGGAAAAGAGGCCTGACATATAAGTTTTTGGTTGCCAGCTGATCATGTAACCCAGGGGGGGGAGAACGCTTAGAAGTAGTGCTAGCACTCTCATTGGTTTTTAAAGTCTGACTTCTACTGAGTATGGGATTTCCTGATCACTGTCATCCCTGGGGAGAGGTTGGTATATGAGGACCCTTTTAAAAACTGCCCTCTGTCTTCTCCTGCTGGTGCTCCGGGCCTGAAATTCTAAAAAAATGTTGATACTGTCATGAAACTCTCTAGCCCTTTGTGGAGAAAAGGAAAACAAAGCTGATATTCTACTTTCGCCTCTGGACTAAATTTACAGTAGTGTGGGGGTGTTTACAATCCTTTAAGTCTGTGTCTATTTATCCCAGAATGCTATGCATGGACTTACTTGCTGACCAGCACAATACTTTTAGGACTTTTATTAATACTTTCACAATCACATCTTTGTGACTTTTCATGTACAATTATTCTTTGTAACAGCAACCACATTCGCATTGTATTTATAGAAAAAAAAAATTTGCTTTTATAATCTTTCAGAAGAAATTAATCTGCATACATTTATAAATTCAAATGTTTTGTTTATAAATCTACTTTACAATTGATCCTGATGCGTTTCACGCCAACTGTGCCCTTTATCGGGGAATTAATCATCTGTAAACAATTGAGAGTCCCTTTTGAGTTTAAATTAGTAAAAGCTAAATAACTATGCATGCAAGTTTAAAGCTATGGAAAGGAAAGAAAATAACCATCTGTTAGCGACAATGTACCGACTGGCTACCAAGAGCTATGATATGGTCACCATATGGTCATATAAAGCAATTTAATTTGAGCAGTGTTATTAAAAAACACAAGAATCATACTGCTAAAGAGAACAGGAGCCACAGTCACTAGGTTCCACTATTACCCGACAATTATAAGTAGGCGTAAAAAAGTCAACTCCACATGCAAAAGTGTCACAATCTGCGCACATTTTTGAACCATGTTCGTTGTCACACATCATGCCTGAGGTCCAACGGCACAATTCTTTACAGTACTCCTACATTACAGCCGCATATCAAAATATTCCAGATTCTCTGTGAACTCCTATAATGACCACGAACCTGCTGTTGGATATAACGGTTTACTGATGTAAGGCTTTCAGAACTAATTTATAACCAAGGAACTGTTATTGCCTCGACGTCCTCATAATCATAAATCTGTGAAAGCACAGGGGGTGAACACGGACGTGCACCCACACTCCTGCGTTTGCCATATTTATCTAACACGTCCGTCCTTTGAGCGAATGGGTGAGTGGGTCTCCTGACCTAAACCCGAAAACGTGAGTTTACAGGGATCATTTTGTTTCCTGGGATACAGACCAAGCAATATAGCAGTAGCTACAACAGATCCTCATATATATTTATCCCAAACGAAGGGGGCTTAGTATCTTTTCACACTAGACAACGATCAAATGTCACCTGGTCCTTCAACTTTCTATTTTTTCACCAGCGTTATTACTGTACAGGGTGTCAAATATCCATCCAGGAAAAGTCACAAGTTTCTCAGGGGCCTATTCTACCCTTAATTGTTATTCTGGAATACTCGGATCGCAGAACCATGTAAAACCCTTTCAGTCTGTGGGGGATGCTGCTATACTCAGGAAGCTGACACTCATCCATGATTTTTACGTAATGATAGAGAAATCAGATAGAGAAAAGTGCCCTAGACATACACGAGGCCAATTCGTACTACCGTTCTTCCTCATACACCACAAGATCCTCCACATCCTGCAACCTCGCGCCTGTCAACGACCTTCTCTGATTCAACACGGCAGCAAATGACAACAGACAAATTAGATTCCATATTAGCGGCAATTGAACAACCCCAGGTCCGCATTGAGAATAAAATTGATGCGGCAACCATCGAGGTGTCTCTTATCCTGCAGGACCAAAGTAAACTTACAGAGCGGATGTCCTAGACTGAAATCACATGGCAAGATTTGCAACCACGGGGCTGTGGTTTGACACTGACGAAAATCGCCACAGCCTAGGTAGGCTCCGTCGCCGATTTTAAATACATATCCCTTCTATCCACAAGAAATGCATGGCAGCAGTGGTGACTCTCCCCCTCCTGGCCAAAAGGGGGTCGCAAAATGATTTTGGTGTACTTGGGGTTCTGAGCGGCATGAATGACTAAGAGCTGCTTACTGGGCTTGCGGGGTGTGAGGCAGAGGACAAGCTGTGCAGTGGTGGCGGAGAAGACAGGCAGGCCTGAGCCAGTCCTAAGATGCTGCGTTGTAGCAGTGGGCCGAGAATTCTGATCAGTGCGGGCAGCCCTGGGTTTATGACTGCCACTGATTGTTTCCGGCTAGGGCCCCTGACTGGTTGACCGTTGGTGCTCCCTGGCAGCACACTGCAGCAACAGGGAGCACTGGATCTGGAGGCTCCATACACCTGTGCCCAGATGCGGTGAAGCACAGGCCACAACTGCTGCAATTTGGAGGAGCAGAGTGGGCATGGAGTGAGCCCACACATCCTGAGTCCTGGGGGGCTTGAATATCACCAGCACTGCATATAAGGCAGAGGTCTTCAAACTGGGGGGCGGGCCCCCCTTCGGGGGCCTAAAGTGATCGCAGGGGAGGCGCAAAACTCTGGCCAAAAGAAATATTATACAGATAACATGCCTTTGTTTTAAGCAGAATCATGTTATTGCAGTTTTAAAAAGGTAACAGTATTTAACTGCAATGTTTAAATAGGTTTAAACATATTTAAACATTGCCATCTTCCTAAAATAATTGTGAACAATTCTGAGGGGGGGGGCAAAGGTTTTTTTTTTTTACAACTGGGGGGGTGCGGCATAAAAAAGTTTGAAGACCACTGATATAAGGGGATAGTTCCAGAAACAGAGGTGCCGGAGCGTAGGTCTCACCGCATCAGAGACTAACAATCAGTTAAGTGAAAGCTAGGCCCCGGGTATATGATACACTGATTTCCCTGAGGAGTTCGGCAGCCTGTGAGTTTTAAAGACTACATTCACCTTTCCCCACACTCTTTTTTTCAGATTTGAAAGAGGAGGAGACTACAGGAGAGGGTCATGGGGTACTTTTGGGACAGGTGGGCCGAGTGAGGGCCTGAGACTTGCCTTTTGCTCTTTACACCAACTGCACTTTTCGGGGACAGGACCTGGTCCCGCAAGGCACATTATAGGAAGGGGGAGGATATGATGGATTACAGGGTCTTCTAACATTGAGGGGGGTCATGGAGAGCGCCCTAAACAGTTGAAAAAAATTGACAAATACACAGTTGCGCTCCTGACCCTTGGGACTGAGAGGGGGCAGATGGCCCTGCAGTGGATGCGCAGGAAATGATGGAGATGCCCATTAGTGAGCCCACCTGACGAGAAACAATTGCAGCCATACAAGACTTGAAAGGCACGCTGGAACCAAAACTGGATGCTGTCACAATCAATGTCACCCTCCTCTGAGCGCACTGCCAGAAGATGTCGGAGAAAGTGACCATAGCTGAATCCAATATTGCCTCCCTGCAGGTGGCTACAAGGTCCCTTAAGGAGAAGGTACAGCTCTTGGTGAAAGACCACAATCTGTTGGTGGCTAGGCTGGAGGATCAGGAGGGGAGAGCCAGGCGAAACAATATCCATATAGTGGGAGTGTCAGAGAGAGCAGAGTGTCAAAGCATTGAGTCTTTCCCACTTCTTCATGATAGAGAGGGCATAGAGTACAGATCCCTTGGTGAAGTTGGGTGAGCTGTTGAGCACCATCATTGTGAGGGTGTTCAACCATAGGTATCAAGATACCATCCTCCAAGCTGCTCAGATGAAGGGAGATATCCAGTTTGAAAATGTGACAATCCGCTTTTCCAGACTTCACGTTACAGGTGCAGTGCCAGTGATGCAGCTTTTTGGACATCGAGAGAGCCCTTCATGAGGTGGACTTGAAGTATAGGATGTTGTACCCAGCCAGAATCCGGGTCATTGCTGAAGGTAGGACCTGGCACTTTAATACACCTGAGAAGGCATGGGACTGGTTAGAAGTCAGACGGGTCACAGGGAAGCACAGCAAGAACCCCACAAAGGAGAATAGGTGAGCGAATAGCCACTGCTTTTCGAAAGAAGATCCTGCAAGTGGAGAATGACACTCAGACAATGGGCTGTAAGTAGGCCTGAGTGAAGTTCATGGAGTTCTGCTACATAGAACTCTGTGAAGTGGCCAAAAAACTCAGCCACACTACACAGATTTCCCCGAGCTGTAGAATTTGGGTAAGTCGTGCTGCTCACACTACTTTTCAGCACCAGGAGTTTCTCCTGTGCTGTAAAATCAGCATGAACTGCATCATGCAGAGTGCCAGAGGATGTTAACTTCTTTTTGCCACTCAAGCAGATTTTCTATTTGAGCTGTAGCTTCCTCAAGAGGAGCAGCAGCTTTCTCAGGGTGAGCAATAGAGACCTGGCACCACCGCCCACGTTCAGAAATCTTGCTCACCAACATGGTGATTTCTCTCACTCACGCTCACTAACTTAACATTGGCAAGCCACACAAAATAAAAAACTCCACTCTGCCTCACTTCTTAAAGTTTTCTGGATCTCCGCATGGAATGCAGAGTGGGCAAAACTCAGCGAGCTCTGTCTGCGGAGCTGAATTCTGTGCCTACCCCTAGCTGTGAGCACTATCTGACACACTGGGCCTTGGAGAAGTGTGCCTATTGAACAGTGTGTTGTCTTTTCTCTGCAAACACTGACTGAGACTGCTTTGCACCATGCACCGCTGCCATAGTATCTGTTACCCAGAGGGATGTATTGATTGGCACCTGATACTTATCAGCACTTCAAGTAATGTGTTGAGTTTGTTCCACAGTTTTGGCGACAGGCATGTTGGTGAGGTGGGTAGTTCTGAACCTGTGATGCATGGTAGCTGGGAAGGGGGAGTCTCTATGTTGAGTAATACACTTATGTTGCCTGTATTCTATGTTCAGTTGTGTCATCTGTTTGAGCTCAGTACCACTTCATGGACACATACTGGGTCATGTGCTGCTTGGGGACAGAAAGGAAACAGGCCTGGGACTCTTTCTGTTTCTCTGGCAATCCCTCCTGAGCTGTCTTGCAACATGGGTGCTGCTGCAGCACAGTCTTCGAAGATTTGCAAATGGAACATAAAATCCTGGGTAGTAGAATCAAGCGTAGGATAATGCTCCAATACCTATGGAGACATATCCCAGAGTTGATCTTCATATAGGAGACACGTCTGCAAGGCAACCTTCACAAAGCACTAGATCGGTTTGGGTATGTTCTTCTGGCCCATGCGAGTTTCACAACATATTCTAGGAGGGTTTGCATTCTAGTTAAAAAATCACTCCCCTTTATCCCTTGTAAAACCTGCAAGCGAATCGGAGTCAGGAAAAAAGACATGAGACTAGGCATTGAGGCCCTTGAATGGCAGATTGCTGACTTAGAGAGCGGGGACTGAGGATGAGGATGGTCCCCAACTGTGTCACCGCTTAAGCAGCAAGAGTTTTGTGGCTTGGTGTAGGACAGGGTGCATGCCCACGCATTGGCAAGTCAGCAGTACTTAAACGATATTGGTGATGAGGCCAACAAATTACTGGTGTGGCTAGACAGGAGAGACCAAAAACGAATGTGGGACCTAGAGGTTTGTGATGCTCTGGGAGTGCCCCGAACGACCAGCACTGAGATAGTGGAAACATTTGCTGCATGGTATGAGGGAGTGTATACCACCAAGACTGCTTGGTCTGCGGAGGACTATATTGACCTTCTCAAAGATTTGTCACTACCAGCACTTTCTGGAGATGACAGGGTTGCCCTGCAACTTAACAGTTGAAGAGAAAGCTAGGGCCATCCAAGATTTGAAATCAGGGAAAGTGGTGGGACCTAATGGTCTGATGGTAGAACTATTTAAATGTGTGAATGACGAAGTAGCTACTCATGTTGGACATGATTAAGGCAGCCCTGGATGAGGGATCTTTATAGGTGGATCAGAGGGTCGACACCATCATGGTACTTCCCAAAAAAGTCAAGCTGGCTGAGGAATGTAGTGCCTATAGTCGCATTTCCCTCTTAAATGTTGAAGCTAAGGTGCTTGTGAAGGAGCTGGCAACCAGCTTGCAGGGGGTAATCTCAATGGTGATCCACCCTCGACCAATCAGGTTTTATGCCGCACGGGGCACCTGGCTGAACCAGTGTCTGTTATATGGGGTGTTCCATGCTACTGCGGCACCGGACTCTGCACCAGCTGCTCATTAGATGCAAAATGGTGCTTAACAGCTTCCAATGGGGATATCTTTTTGCAGCCCTGGGGAGGCCGGGTTTTGACCCTAAATTTTGTGGGTGGTTCAAGCTTCTCTACAGGGGGCCACTGATGAGAGTACTGGTCAATGGTACACTGTCTCAGACTTTTGTCCTTCCTAGGGCAATGTGTCAAGGATGCCCATTCTCCCCCATGATTTTTGCATTGGCACTTGATCCACTAGCAGCTTGGGTTTGACAGAATCCCCTCATTTGAGGAGTGAACATGTGTGGTAGCTGGGAAGTGCCTATCTTCATACACTGAGCAGAATCCTGCATGTTTCATATTTTTGGGGACTATTCTTAATACCAGATCAATTGAGATGTCTCTCATATTTCCGTTGGCGGGGGGCCCTCAACTTCCACTGGGTTGCACGACCCCAGTTGTGAATGATGGCTTTAAATACTTTGACATAAGAGTTATGAGGGACTCTGTGGCTATTTTGGAATCCAACTTGCTACCACAGCTAGGCTGCCTTGGGGACGATGTTGCTCATTGGAGGGCTCTACCTTTGTCACTGATGGATAGAACAGCCCTTTTGAAGATGAAGACCCTGCCCTGGCTGATATACTTCCTGCAGAGCACCCGCTCCAAAGACCAATCTGACTTTTTCAGGAATATCTATCACGGGCTACAACAGCTGTTGTGGGATGGGAGCAGCTTGTGGGTTGCACTTTGTAAGCTCCAGAGAGGAATATACAATAGGGGTCTAGCAGCCCAGAAGTACTTTATAGCAGTGCTGCTAGTGGGGGTTAACGAATGGGTGTTTGTTGATTATTCAGAGCCGGCCCTTGGCATGGACCAAGAGTCAGTGGGGAATCAGGGTTACCTGCTGCTTCTTTATCAAAGGGGGCTAATTCGGACCCTGTGATATACATCCAAACAGTGGTGAGAATCTGGCACAAAGCTATGAGATACCTGGGATGGGCTATTAATTTGCACAACAGGACCCCATTGCGGGACAGCAACCTGCTGAAGGAGGTGGGTGACCTCAGAAGTTTTGTAAGATAGGCGCTGCTAGGTATAGAATGTTTGGATGAGATCTGGAGGGGCTCAATCAAGTTAACGTTCATTGAGTTGATGGAGACCCACCGTTTCTGGTACTTGCAGTTAAAATATGCATGGTACCACCATGTTCTGGAGTGGGTGCAATTACCTGAGGTGACTTCCCTGGAGGACCTAGTGTTACTAGACCCTATCACTGATAAAACTGTCTCTCTTGTCCATAAAAAGTTAATGTAACTCCCCTGACCTGCTCAAGGCTTTGCGAGAGACATGGGAAAGAGACCTGGGACTGCTTGAGGACGATGACTGGTTGGAGATGATTCAGAGCCCTAGGGAGGTAGGGATATGGGCCTGGTTTCACCTGGTTCAGCTGCAGACACTCCATAGGACCTACTACTCCAGAACACTTCTACATAGTTTGGACCGGAGTGCTTCAGCCTTGTGTCTTGGGCTGCAGCCAAGCTGGCACTCTTTACCACATAATATTGGATTGCCCTAGGTGACAGGGTTATTGGACAGAATTAACTCGGATAATGGCTATGTCACTGACTTGGCTATCCTCCTTTCGGCTAGGTGGCATCTTCTAAACATCATGGGGAAAAGGTCTGGCCCAGGTACAAGAAAATTTGGTTGGTGGTGGCTGCAATGGTGGCTAAGAGTAATGTGGCAAGGGCTTGGGGTGTAGCCCACAACTGCTAGTGTTACAGATTGGGAAATGGACTTTGATTGGTGTCGTCTGGCTGAACAGGTAGTGTATCAAAGTAGGGGTTGTCCCAAGAAATAGGGCAAGATCTGGGATGGGTGCAGACTGTATAGAGGTTACAAACTTTGGGGGAGGGGGGGAATCGGGCTGTGTGGGTGATAATATCATGATTCTAATGTTTTACTACTTTTGGGGTGGTAGTCTCTTTTTAAATTTGCTGAACTTTTACCGTGTGTATAAATGCTTATTTTTATGCATATGATCTTGTCTATTCCCCTCCTACTAAACACAATACTAATGATCCACTGATGCGTCTGTTGTTTAATGAGCAACTGTTTAATAAGAAGATATTTCTAAAAAACAAATTGCAACCCCAAACTGAAACTGTGCAAAAGACATTCATGGTACTCACGGACAGAGTGTGCTATTTGGAGAGTCGGCTGAAGAAGCAGAGTGCCACATTCTGCAGAGCAATCATTGAGGGCTCTCAGGACTGGGATCCAGTGGCCTATTTGGCAGCCGGGATCAAAGTTTTATGTTACTGCAGCCACTCACCAAATTGTTCTCCAATTAAATGGCCCACTGCTTAGAGCATCACCTCCCTTACCTGGCTCCGCACTGCATCACTCCTGGCCAAGCTTTTATGTTACAAAGATTGTAAGGCAATATTACAAGAGGCTCTGGACCACTGTCTGTCAATAACCACTGCATAATCCTCTTTCCTGATTACACAGTAGTGGTTCAGCACTAACGCACATCCTTCAATGGAGTCAAGAGAGCTGGGCCTTATGTACTCCCTTATGTTTCAGAGAAACTTTGTATCACAGGCAAGAGCAATTCACATATTTTTAAGGACCCCAAAAGTGCATGGAACGGGACTGTACAATTCTCACTACTGCTCTCCAACCCTCGGATGAGGGCTGGAGGGTAAAACATCAGAAATGCACTTGAAAGAGTGCACCACTGCATAGGATTGGGGTGCGATGATGTTTTCTGGGAGCCAGTCGGTGGAGAGTCAGCGATCTGCTCTAGAGGCTGCCTCAAGTATTTGCTCTGATGTCAACACAGTGATCTCTCTAGAGACTCTGACTCTGCTCTATCTCATATCCCTGCTTTAAGCCTGGGGCGGGGGCCATATTGTTACCCTGTAAATGGCAGATTACCTGCTCAAAGTGCTTGCCCTCAATTCCAGGCGCACCACACGCTCTTGTTGTACCCTTAACATGCAGCTCCTAGAT
Organism: Pleurodeles waltl; assembly: GCF_031143425.1. Taxonomy (NCBI): domain Eukaryota; kingdom Metazoa; phylum Chordata; class Amphibia; order Caudata; family Salamandridae; genus Pleurodeles; species Pleurodeles waltl. The sequence goes on from NC_090436.1 coordinate 849,029,924, forward strand.
AACCTACATCCTTTCCTCCCACTCTCCCATTATTTTAGAAGTAGACACTTGCAACAGAACCTTCCTCTGTATCTACCAAGGTGCATGTGGCCCAGGAAGGTCACGTATACTTGCCCTTTTGTATGGCCTTTTCCATCACTCTCTTTCAAACAGGCTAAGTTGTGATTGCTGTGCATGCCCCTCCTTGCTCCCATAGTCTGTCAGTGGGATACCTTTCCCCTATGCCCATGGCTAGTTGTGGCTCCTTTCTATCTATTGTCTCCATGACAGCTGCGCACATGCCAACCCCAGTGGCAAGTTCTACACATTGTTTCTGTTGTTTGGATAGAAAGCCATTTGTTCATTGCCCCTCTTTTCTCAGGTACTTCCAGTTTCCTTTTTATGTCAGACATCCCTCACAGTCTCACAATTCATAGCAGTCAGGCATGTCAAACCTTCTTTTCCTCTCAGTTGACAAACACCAGTAGCATTTACCTCCCAGCATCCATCCACGGCTACACAGGCTCTTAAGCATATACCAATATCCTACAAAATAGTCACTTGGAATATTGAAGGGTTGGATATACCCGGTAGGCCATACTCCATTTATTCCTATTTGAAGTTCGGGGGCGCACGTAGCGCCCTTACAGGAGACACACATTTTGATTCTAGAAGTGCAACATTTGCAAAAGCTCTGGTGGGGATACCTTTTTTCCAGTAATTAATCTGCCTTCTCATGGGGTGCATTGTAGGGGTTCGCTCTGGTTTTCTCTCCATACAATATCAACCATTTTAGACACAGACCGTTGATATATTCTGCTCAATGCCTACCTCAATAACACTCCCATTTTGCTATTGTGCAAGGCAGTATTTATACCTCGAATCCAAACCAGTCCTTATTCATTGACACACTCTAGGGAAATCAATACATATTTCCCGGCTCATTAGGGGCATTTTTAACTGCGTGCTGGATCTCTCTGAATATATGCTTCTTGCTTCCCCCTCAAGCACCGCATCACATAGTGCCTGTCATTTAGCATTCTGGCTTAGACACTGGGGTCACAATGATGTTTGGTGACACTGTAAACCACTCATCAAACTCTACTCCTTTTTTCTTTTTACCTCACAGGTTGCATGTCTAACTGTACAGGATCTTGTGCAGTACTTTTCTCTGCCCCTTGGTACACACACCAGCTCATTAGGGCACACACTTTTAGATCACAATGGTATGTTATGTAGATTTCTAGTGTGTGCTAATCACCAAGGGGGTATCCAGATGTTGTGCAGGAGAGTAAATTGATCGGGCACCTAGTTGAATAGCTAGCTATTCAGGTTTTTGTGGAACTCAAAAAGGGATGGGGAAGTCCTGATGTTATGTGGAAGGTTGTTCCAAGATTTGGCAGTGATGTGGAAAAAATAGCGCCCTTCTGACTTGCTCCTAGGAATGCAGGGTATTTGTGCAAGGTGGAGTGATGTACAATGCCGGGTGATGTGGCAGAAGTTGATGCGGGAGTTGAGGTAGGCAGGTCTGATGTTGTAGATGGCTTTGTAGACATGGGTCAGCAGTTTTATTTGGCATCACTTCTGAATTGATAGCCAGTATAGCTCCCTGAGGTGGGTTGTGATGTGCACATAGTGAGGTACGTTTAGGATGAGTCTGGTGGCAGTATTGTCTGGAGTTTTTGTATGAATGGATTTGTGATGCTGGAGTAGTGTGAACCTGGGATTAGTGGGGAGCCAAAGGAATATCTTGCAGAGCAAATGTAGGATGAAGAAACAGGAGGAGGTGACAGAATTCAGTGGTTTGGCCATTATGAGTCTGTCATCCACTATGATGCAGATGTTTTTGGCACAGTCGGTGGTTGTGGGTCCCAGGTTTGATGACCAACAGGAGGATATAATGCCTTGTTCCCAAATAACGGGACTTCCATTTTATTTGTGTCTTAGACAGTTTTGTTTCATCCAGTTTGCTACATTAAATATCCATGTGTTAAAGTGGCCCTATGGTGTGGTTGTTGTCTGTTCAGGACAGAATGAGTTGGGCATCATCTGCGTAGGACACAATGTTGATTATGTCGAATATTATGGGTGAGTGGAGCCATATACTCACTGAAGAGTGTAGGGCACAGCGAAGATCACAGATGGACACCACAGATGATGTACTTGGGTTCAGATGTGAAGGATGGGAGCCTGAATCACTCGGTCCTGTTGGAGAGGAAGGAGGCCAGCCAACTCAGAGTGAGACCATAGACTCCAAAGTTGTGGAGTCTTGTGATGAGGAGGCTGTGGGAGATGGTATTGAAGGCTGCAGAGATGTCAAGTAGGCTAAGTGTTGCAGGTTCTCCTTTGTCCATGATGATCTAGATGTCATCAGTTGCTGCGATGAGGGCAGTTTCGATGCTGTGGTTGCTATGGAATCCAGACTGTGAGATGTCTAGTAGGTTGTGTTGTTGAAGATGGTTAGAGAGTTGTGTTTTGATACCTTTCTCCATGGCTTTGGATGGGAAGGTCATGAGTGAGCTGGTGGTCTGTAGTTGCTGAGCTCATTTGAGTCTAGCATGAGGTTTTTCAGGAGAGCGGTGACTTCTGTGTGATTCTATTTCTCTGGGAAAATTCCACTTTGAAATGAGGTGTTGATGATGGTAATAAGTTGGGAGCTGTTCCCAGGTTGGAGATACGGAGGGGGTCCGATACTGGCTTATTCTCTTGATTTCTGTGGTATACTTTGGGGTGAGGAGGTTCTAGTTTGTGATCTGGTGGTCCGATTTGGTTGTGATGGGCAGGTGGTTGATGAGTTCTTGTGTCTTGCTTTGGGGGTTGAAGTTGCTGTAGATGTTCAGGATTTTGTTGTAAAAAATTGGAGAGTTTGTCACAGAGGTCTTGGACCTCATGGCGGCTGTGGGTTTGGAGAATCCTTTAACGAAGAGTGTTTTGTATTCGTTGGAGCTGTTTCCTAATCTGAGAGCTAGGGCTGTTTTTCGTGCCTCATTGAGTTGGGTGTTGCATTTCTTGAGTGCGGACTAGTAAGTGTTTATAGTGGTGTTGTCCCGACTGGTTCACCATTTCCTTCTCACCACCTGTTTGCAGAGTCGTTTGGAGTTTCTGAGGTCTTCAGTGTACCAGTAGGCTCGGGATTTGGTTTGTGAGTGTCTGACATTCTTTAGGGTGGCTAGTGTGTCTGTGCTGGTAGTGATCCAAGTGTTGAAGGCTTTGATGTCAACATGCAGGTTGTGGGTGAGAGTTGGATGGTGGGTGTAGCGTCCTCCCCAGCTTGGGTATGCATAAATGAATACGCCAAACATGGAGCTTGATCTTACATGCCTTTATTACACTGCTTGTAACACTGAACTCAACACTCTAAACATGAATTCTGTTCACCACACCCAAACACTTCAATTCAATTCAATTCAGCTTTATTTCAGCAAAATAATGCCCTTAAAGCAAGTTTATAACACAATCTTCGATACAGACACATTATAAAGGAATAAAACCATTAAAATCTTAAGACTAATGAAAAGAAATTCATCCGAAAACTTACAAAAAAACATTTTACAAAGTTTAAAATTTAAATAAAGTTGCAATATAAACACTCTGCACCCTAAAACAGGTTATAGTATATTAACTAGTGCAATTCTTCATAAGGAAAAGTAACTTGGGGCTTATCCACCACGCTGTTTCCCATATTACCAACATCAATATATGCAAAATTGTTTTGATTTCCCATCAGGGGAGATTCTCAACCTATAATTTCATTTCTAATCACAAGACGTTATTCCCTGGTAATTAAAAACTTCCTGTTCGATAAATATATGTATGGATATAAATTAAGAATGCAGGAAGGGCACAATCGTAAACTACTTATTAAGATTTATATATTGATAGTCAAGCCTTTAGTTCTAATATGCCACATTCCCTCTAAGAATTTTGCCAACGTGCATGCCACAGTCCCGGCGTGGACTCGTTCTGCAAATCCTAAGGGCCGAATGCCGATCTCTAATACCCAGGGACTTGCAGAGAGGCCTAATCCAACGTGCCCTCTGCCTATTATATGCCAGACAATGGAATAAACGTGGACAATGTTCTCTTTAGTCATACATCCCATCAGGCAAAGATCTATTTGACATTCAGTTTGCTTCCCTCTAGAAGTAAAAGCACGTAAAGGTAGGGGTCCGATTCTGAATCTGATATAAAGTGCACGTGCATGAGGTGACAAAATCATATGAAGATAAGGCTAAAATCCGTATTGGCACTTAGCTAATAGAAAACTATCAGTTAAGCTTGCGGGTAAAACTGATGCTAACCGTGCAACTAACAAATTAGTCCAAAATGCGTCCTTCAAAGTTTGGGTAGCACTCTTTGGGAGATACAAAGGGTCTGACCAAAGCAATCCTAGCCCAATGTGGAAAAGGCCTTTTTCACATATCTGCACCATGGAATTTTTTCATTTTGTGGGGCAATTAGCACCGCTCTTAACCATATTCTATATGGATCTGACGACCATAATCTTATCCAATACTGCAGCAGCCTCATGGCGGCTATATCCGCAATCGAATATAAATTCAAATCCATTTGAATCAGAAGTGTGGAGGAACTCAAAGGGATTTTTAACAGGGCCTTAAGAAAAATGTTCTCCGCTTTCTCTTAGTCTTGTAGTTTGCCATTTCCCCACAGCTCAGCACCATAAAGCGTTCCTCTTTTAGCTTGGCTTTTGTACATCGCCATTGCTGGGTGATAGAGAAACTGGGGGATCTACCGGCAAACCTCAGAATACCCCTTGCTTTTTGGTTCAGGGACATAGTGCATTTTACCAATTGAGCTTCCCACTTATGCAATTCCTCAATCCTTATTCCCAGATAATCAAAATCTGGAACTCTTTCTAAGGTTTTACCATCCAGTGATATTGTTTTCTTCACTTTACGTTTAGGATCGCCAAACACCATGTATTTTCTCATGGCGGCGTTAATTTGTATGCCAAACTCCCTACAAAACCCCAAAACTTTCTCAAGAAGTCTATCAAGCCCAAGAGCGGTTTGTGAAAGCAGGAGAGCATCGGGTCTTTACACCACATAGTTTTGGAGCATCTTTTTCACAATCATAAAGATAGGGGGTACAAGCATTTATAAAGAGTAAAAAAAGTGTTGGAGCTGATACACATCCCTGTCTCAACCCCTTCTGAAATGGAATTTCCCCTGCCAGTTCACCAGTCATACCCCACCTTATTCTGGTGTAACTTTCGGAATATAACTCCTGGATCAACTTTAACAAAGGGCCCAGAATTCCAGCCCTACCCAGGATCTCCCATAATTTATCTTGAGGGACCAAATCAAAGGCAGATTTAAGATCCACAAAACGACAAAAAGTCTTCCAGCATCCTTCTTCAGAGTCCATCAGAAACCAAAAGGGTCCCATCATTTCTAACTCAGAAGGCACTACATCTTGCCCCTTCTTTCTACTTTTTTTGCAGCATTTTTGATGCCTGCACAGACCAGGCATTAAAAGGAGGCACACTGTAAGAAATGGGTCTCTAGTTGGCAGTCAGTTTCCACCCTGTCCAAGTAGGGACCCTCTCTCTAGTCAGGATAAGGGACTTACCCGCTCAGATAGCCCCTGCTCACCCCTTTGGTAGCTTAGCACGAGCAGTCAGGCTTATCTCAGGAGCAATATGTAAAGCATTTGCACATAACAAACAGTAATAAGTGAAAACACTACAAAAGGACACCACACCAGTTTTAGAAAAATAGCCAATATTTATCTATATAAACCAAGGCCAAAACAATAGAAATCTAACATACAGTGCAAAAGATTTGAATTTTGCAAGAGTTATTAAAAAATATAGTTTATAGTAGATAGCTCCACCTGGGGGTATCACGTCGTTTTGATCAACAAAACCAACAGTTCAGGCCAGCCGCAGCATCGCAGGCCAGCTACAGTGTCAGGAAGACCCGCAAACAGTACCTTTGGAATTGCAGGGTGTTGTGATCCTCGCGGTGAGCTCTGGAGAGCAGCGTCGCTGGTGTCAAAGTGTCGGTTCCAGAGTCAGTGTGGGAGTCGTCAGGCCCTTGAAGTCACACGCCTTGCGGATCGAACTCTGGGCTGATCAAGCCAGGAGTGCTGTCGTGGATGGCGTTGGGGCTGCGGTGCGAAGCAGGACAAAGTGACGTGCGGTGCACACAGGTCACGGTGCAGACAGTGGCTCGGTGACGGCATCCTGCGGCATTGATGATGACAGGACTGCGGTGTGAAGTGGGGCAGAGCGACGTGCGGTGTCACGAGGTCACGGTGCAGGCAGGTTGCCTGGTGACAACACTGGAGTCAATGATGCTGGTGTCAGTGGACTGGGGCTGAAGTGCGGGGCAGGACGGTGCTTCGTGTACTTCACGAGTGGTGTCCACAGGCCATGGTGCAGGCAGCGGTGCCGGTGTCAGCAGGAGTGGTGGCGTTGGGGGTACCCAGGCTGCGGTGTGAGCAAGGCGATGCCAGAATGCGGGGCCCACAGGTCACAGTACGAGCAGCGGCTTGGTGAAGTCATCCGATGACGACGTCGGTGAGACCAGGGTCATGGTGCGAAGCGGAGCAGTACGGCTCTGTGCGGTATCGGCAGGCCATGGTGCAGGCCAGCAGTGCTGTTGGTGGTCATTGCAGTGGTTTCTCCACTTGAACAGCACAAAACACACAGTTGCCAGTGCTGCAGGTCGAGGAAACTGAAGTCTTTAGTGTCCCCGAGACTTCCAACAGGAGGCAAGCTCTACTCCAAGCCCTTGGCGAACTTTCTCAAGCAGGACACACAGCAAAGTTCACCCTTTGCACTCTTGTCAGGCAGAAGCAGCAACTTCAGGCCAGTCTAGCAATGCAACACAGCAAAGGGACAATACTCCTCCTCCAGCTCTTCATCTCTTCCCCTGGGCAGAGGTTCCTCTTGATTCCAGAAAGATTCTAAAAGTCTGGGGTCTTGGGCCCACTACTTATACCCAGTTCTTCCTTTGAAGTAGGCATACTTCAAAGGGAAGTCTTTGTCATTCACAAGATCCTGCCTTGCCCAGGCCTGGCCTGAGACACAGGCCACAGGGTAGGAGACTGCATTGTATGAGGGCAGGCACAGCCCTTTCAGGTTAAAGTGACTACTCCTCCCTCCACTCTAGCCCAGTTTGCTCATCAGGATATGGAGGCTACACCCTAGCTCCCTTTGTGCCACTGTCTAGGGGAGAGGTGTGAACAGACAAACTGTCAAATTGACCCAGATGAAAGATATCCACAAACAGGCAGAGTCTCAGAATGGTTTAAGCAAGAAAATGCCTAATTTCTAAAAGTGGCATTTTCAAACTCACAATCTAAAAACCAATTTCACTAAAAGATGTATTTTAAAATTGTGAGTTCAGAGACACCAAACTCCATATTTCTATCTGCCCTCAAAGGGAATCTGTGTTTCAAATGTATTTAAAGGCAGCCCCTATGTTAACCTATGAGGGAGATAGGCCTTGCAACAGTGAACCCCGAATTTGGCAGTATTTCACTATTGGGATATGCAAAACACACCAGTATATGTCCTACCTTTTAAATACACTGCACTGGCAGCATTTGATTTACAGGCCCTAGGCACCTCTAGTGCACTTTACTAGGGACTTACTAGTAAATAAAATATGCCAATCAGGAAGAAACCAATCAACAATACAATTTACACAGAGAACAAATGCACTTTAGCACTGATTAGCAGTGGTAAAGTGCCCGGAGTCCTAAAGCCAACAAAAACTGGTCAGAATAATTAGGAGGAAGGAGGCAAATAGATTGGGGATGACCATGCAAAAAGGGTCAGAGGCAATACACATCATTATTTATAATGGGCCTCAATGTACTTTGCAGGATTAGCGTCAAACTCTTTGACGCTAATCCTGCAAGGAACCAAATTAATGTAAAAAATGTTGACGCTAGTTCCCTAAGTACCTCCATGGTGCACCTTAACTTTAATATGCGCACACATGGTGGTGTTAGGGCAGCGCTAAGGGACAGAAGAAAAGAAGTGCTGCCATGCAGCGCCACTTTTCTTAAATTTGCCCCTAAACGTTACAGGGACAGTATAGATAGGCTTACATTTTAAACATACAAAACCATAGTCATTCACCTGTTATAGGTAGAGTTATTTCTAGTCTATATAACTGATACCCTAAGGTAGCTCTAACTCGCACCACTGCCACGCACAGTTGTTTATGAATAATTTTATAGCAAATGGTACAGTGATATTATCAATGATGTTATAAAAGATATCATGAATGTTGCAATGTCTGGGGTAACTTGCAGTGCATGGTGAGGGTGTGAGTTATAATTATCTTAGGGCATGCATATTTCTTTAAAAACATTGCACAAGGGAGGTGCCGGTCTCTGGGGCTACTAGGGGTGGCTGGGGTGCATGGGCCCCCATTCACATTCATTTCACCACATTTTCTCCACAGAGGTGGTGGTACCCTGGGCTGTAGGGTACCACACTGGCCTCCCTTCCTTCATTTCACTGTATTTTCCCCGGAGGGCTGGTGGTTCCTGGGGCTGTGGGGGACTGTGTGAGACACCTCAAATTATTTTAACAACATTTGCCTCAGGGAGGTGGCAGTCCCCAGAGCTGCAGGAATCGCATAGGCTCCCACGCATTAATTTCACAACTTTTGACCTGGGGAGGTGTTGGTCCCTAGGGCACAGGGGTGCCACGTGGGCCCCTGCATACATAATGTGCAGTGGCCCAGGGAGGTGGCAATCCCCAGAGCTTTCATAAGTCCTATGAAGGGGCCCTGCACCCCCTCATATTTTGGCAATGCTCCTGAGACCTGGCCCACCTGGGGCCAAAATGAAAAGCAAGCACGGGAGACTGCGCTTGCTTTCTTTTTTAAAATCATGGTGAAATTCACAGATCGGCTGCAATTTTCCCTCTGATTTCAATAAAATTACTTTTAAGCCTTGGAGAGGTCTTTGGTGCCACTTGACGAATCTTCACGAAACCTTCTAAATTATTTTACAGTCACGTCAGCTGCTGTCTGGAAAATTTCTGGGTGATCCGTCTAGCGGGGGCTGAGAAAAAGGGAGAGTCTCAAACACTTTTTCCCAATTCATTTTTCTATAGGAAAAATTAAACAGTGATAGCTCTGAAACTACTGGACAGAATTACACCAAATGTGGCAGAAAGGTAGGTCCTGGCCCAGAAAGCAACTTTTTTTGTTTTGGTGTAAATCTGTTTAGTAGTTTTTGAGAAATTAAGGGGAAAACTAATTTGTATATAAGAACACGAAGGAATCACGGCCCCTCACAATCTTGTGCTGATATCTGATTGGCTGGCAACACTTCAACCAAGAAGTGTTGGCAGTCATCTTGGGACTCAGCAACAAAGTCCCAGAAAAAAAAGTAAAAAAAAAAGAAAAGGGGCCAGGATACACACACCCTGATCCCTTATCTCTGGTGATAGGGTCCCAGAGGGATCACCCTAAGGCTAAAAAGCAGTATTTTAAAAGTGTTTGATCTGAATCATGACAGATCTAAGGGGAAAAAAATGCAGCACAGGCTCCCACCCTTTGTCTTTTTGAAGCCCTCGGGTGGGCCAATTCCAGGGGGCGTTCTTTAGATGGAGTGCGGGGGCAGCTTGCCCATCCTCAGCCATGGGGACTGCCACCTCCCCAAGGTTCGCAACCGCACCAGGCCCAGTTTTTTCATCAAATATTTTACTGCAAATATTACATTGATATTATCAATGATGTTATCAAAGGTGTCATGAGTAATTTGTGGGGTAATTAGCAGTGCAGGGCGAGGGCACAATTTATAGTTACCTTAGTACGTGAGTTTTAGTTACTTGAGATAACTCTAACTGCAACAGGTGAATTTCTATAGTTTTCTACATATAAACTATGAGCCTATCCATAACGTCCATCTAACCTTTTCTTTTTTCAGTTAATATTTTTAACATAAAGTCATTTCCATTACTATACGTTAATCCAACCACTACCATGCATGGCCTTCAGCCAGTCCTGGGGCGAGGCCCTGCGGCCAACCCCCCTAAACAGGGCTGCAAATCACCAGACTGGTCTAGGAATTCAAGTAAGTGCACGTACTATTATATTTCAGAACAGAGTAAGTATAATGAATTGTGTTTTATTTTGTAATTTTTATAAGGATTTGAGGAAGTTTGGGATTTTACCAATTTTGAAGCTCTTTAGTTTTAAACAGTGTCACCCTGCCTATTTATTCTTACAGTTTCTATTGGATATATATTTGTTACTGTATGGCAAAGTTTTTATGAACGGTGCTTAAACACAGGAATTTACTGATGATGTCTTAACCTGTATTATGTTTTTATATTTTTTGTATTGATATATATTCTGGTATATGATGCATTTATAGTTATAATTTTGTGATTTATGGCTTTTATAATTTTAACACATGAAATAGAATAAAGCTTTTTTAATTGAATTGAGTTTTGTTTTGTGAAACTCACATTTCTCAGCATCAAAAGTTAAACCTGCATCAGCAAGTAAATGACACACTTGTGTAAGAACATTATCATGTTCCTTTTGAGCAGCTCTGAAATCAATATGTTATCACTGTAATTCAAAGCATTCATGACAGGTTGTTTGATACCTCCAAAGACAACTTGAAAATGTTCTGCAGCTGATGACACACTGAAACATGATCATTTATATCTGAACAGATCAATATGGCTAGAAAAGATGGTCAGATACCTGCAATTTTCTTTGTGTCCAATTGATGATATCCTTTGCTCAGATCAAGGCGAGAGAAGATTTGGCCCCATTTAGCTGTGTGATCATGTTGGCAATGTGCTGACCAGGATGCTGTTCTCCTTCAATTGCCTTCTTAGCTTGATGCATATCGTCACAGATGCTAGAGCTCCTTCGCTGTCCTTTTTGGGCACTACTACTATGGGAAAAACCCACGGAGTTGGACCAGTAGATCGCTAAATGATATCATGCTTTAGCAATGTCTCAAGCGCTTTCTCAACAGCTTCTTGTAGATTAATAGCAATTTGTCTATGTATTTAAGCAAAAGGACAAATACCCTAATTGATAAGTAGTTTCACTTTCATGGTCTTAAATTTCCTAATCTATGAAACAATGAATGGACTTGACTCACTGTTTTGTGATGAGCACTCATGTTGTAGTTTACAGATATCAGTCCCATGTCAGCAGCAGCTTTTAAACTGAGTAAACAGGCACTTGACGCAGTACCTTGATGTATAGGAATGGGTGCTTGTACCTTTGCCTTTTTGTGTCTTATGGTTGCTATGACTTAATCTTGACTCTTTAATGGCATCAATGCAGCCCATGTTTACGCTTAAGTCTTCAACAGTGTGAGACGGGGCAATGGAGACAGTTTATTGCATTTCTCGTCAGGCATAACGTTTATTGATGCACTGCTGTCATTAATAAAAGGTATGGACCAGCCGTTTACCTTTGGTGTAATTTCTGGACAATGTTTGAATGAATTTTGTGATTTTACTTATCAACTTTTCTTTGATTCACATTCGCATTTGTAGGCGGCCAGTCTGACATGTGCACTTTGTTTCTGAGGTAAACATTGATATCGCACAACCATCTTCCTCACTGTCACGTGACAATGAAACTGAAGAATTCTTGGACAAATATATAGCTGATCATCAACTTCGTTTAGTGTAAATTTTCCTCTGCTAATGTTGCAGCTTTGCCTTGTGGGTGTGTGTACAACTTTGTTTCTGGAACATTCAGGCGTCCATTGGTTTTTCTCGTTGTGACATACTTAGCATTTCCTTCAAGTTTCAAACCATTACAAGACAGTTCTCCTTCCACAGACTTTGCATGATTGTCCATTGGCGAGACATTTACCTTATTGCAGATACGAAAATCCACATCTCAAGCACAGTTTCTTTTTCCTTAGAGACATCACTTTGTGTTCTTCAGTTTTTTGTTTCTGCTTACTTTTCATGTTCATGACTGGCTCATTCTGGACAACTTCAACCTCAATGTCAGCAACTTGTCGATCAAAATGTTCCTCAGCTCTGGCAGCCATAAGGGCATGCTGCCTACTAAGGGGCATATTTATAGAGGCCTAGCACCACTTTGCACTGCATTAACGTCATTGTTTTTGACGTTAATGTGGCCCAACAAGGCTGAAATCCCAGCGCATTATTTTCAGGGTGGCGCAATGTGTACACTGCGCCCCTCTGTAACCCTTTGCGCTACATTATGCCTGTGCCAGGCATAATGTATGCAAAGTGGGCATTCCCCATTAGGGAAACCAGGAAAATGGTGTAAGGAATTCTATGAGATTTACTTGCGCCATTTTTTGCGACTCTTTTAAAGCCTGCTCAAGCGCAGGCATTAAAAAGGGCCTTCCATCCTTTAGAATAGGGCTCTATGTACTCTGCAGGAGTAGGGCCAATATTTTGGTGCCATTCCTGCAGAATACATCAATAGCGTCATGAAAAATGACGCTAATGCCACCTACCCTGGGTCATGGAGTGTGGTATTTGAAATACGGCGCACACATGGTGGAAGTAGGGGGGTGCTAAGGGGCGCAGGGAAAGTGGCACTGCACTCGGTGCAGCACCACTTTCCTTAAATTCTCTCAGAATTTGTCATCTAAATGAATCTGACAGACATCTATTGATAATTTGGAGACATATGGCTTCTTCATCATTGAAAGCAATGAACTTACCGTGTTTGATGAGCCTATCAAGTCTCTCAGCAAATTTGTTGATTGTTTCACCAGCTTTCTGCCATTCCTGACTGAAAATATATATTTCGTAATCGACATTCGGCATTGGATTGAATTTGAGATTAAACGTTTCTTTAATTTGATGGTATGTGACTCTGTCAGTTTGCGGCACTTTCTTTATTACCTCTTTTACTCCTTCACTGGCAAACTTTTTGAGGTATTTGACAATCTTTTTGTTGCCTATCTTTTCCAGTACATCAATGAAATCATCAAACATTTCTATCCAGGCAGACCATCTGTCACCAATATTTTGCTTTTTAGCGGCATCAAAAGGAGGAGGTGGTTTCAAGATAGTGGCAGCACCATATTTTGTGCTTTTTCTAGCAGCTAATGAAATGTTCATTATTCTGACCACCACTCCTGGCCTTTCAGTCAGTCAGATGTGATTCACCAGCCTCGTAGGCACAACCCCTGTGCTTCTGTTTGTGTTGCAGATCCTGGCGCTGAGGTAAAAGAGCTCTTTTTACTAAGGTTCTGGTAAGCGTGTTCACATTCTCCGTATATCTGATTATCACCACTTATAATGTTTCTGTGCATTTATCTGCTTCTATTCACAGCTTCTCTTGCACCTGGTTGTCACTGCTCATTGTGTTTTCCATATCTGGTTGTTACTGCCTTTTAGCGTTACTTCGCTTCCAAAATGTTTCCTCTTTAGCACTTCTTTGCATTTAACTATCAATGTCTTTAGCACTTCTTGATACCTGATTGTGGCGCAGTACCTCTTTCATGGCCTTCTTAGCAAGTTTCTGGCCAACAATGAGTACATTTCTCAATTAAGCTTTTGTTATCTTCAAAATCTTCAAACTGGCTGGAGTGGCGCTTTGACTCCACGTACGCCAAATTTCAATCTTTGGTTTGACTGAGGCACTTGTGGCACACATGAGCAGTTTGCTGGTCCATGGCAAAGTCTCTGGGAGAGCACTGTCAATCTTCAGATTATGTATTCCCTACCTTGTCACCAGTTATAGCGTAATACCCAGCCTGGGTACTCGTAAATAAATACACCACAAACGGAGCATGATGTTACACATTTTTTTTGCTTGGCGTATAACTGCGAACTAAACATTCTAAACATGAAATACATTGAACACATCCGAATACTCAAGTCACAGTTCTACAGAGTCCATCGGGAACCAAAAGGTCACAAGACACTACAGTGGCCAATGAGGCTATTGGTTCAATCTGTGTCTTTTATCTTGCTCCTGCTATGTCTGGGGTTGTAGACAGTCTTGGCAGAGGGGGGTTAAGGGTGCATCGATGAAGAAGTGGACGATGGAGTGGTCGGCCCAGATGAGCATAGTGAGGTGGCTGAACTAAACCTTGTTGCTGGCTGTGAATATGGGGTTGAGGGTGCGACCTGCATTGTGGGTGGGGCCCTGGATGATCGGTGAGTCCTAGAATCTCAAGTCTCTCCAGTAGGGCTGTGGAGTTGGAATACTTTTTGGTCTTTGAGATGGAAGTTGATTTCACTGAGTAAGATAAATTAATTCCAGCTTATGTTGACTGGGGCGATGAAGTCTATAGGGAGATTGCTGAAGGTGGGGCATGGTGCTGAGGGTCAGTAAGCACAGGTGCCTTTGATGGAGGTGTGGTTGCTGGTCTAAAGTCCGAATTGCATGTGTTCCATGAAGATTGTGTCCTCATTGGTGGAGGTGGTGCAGGTGATGGAGTACTTGTGTATGATGGTGAGTCCTCCACCTGGCAGTTTTGGTCTGTCCTGGTGGGAAACCTTTTAGCCTGATGGAATAGCTGTGGCAATGGTGGGTGTAGATGTGGGGTTTAGCCAGATCCCTGTCAGGAAGACGATGTCTATGGTATGTGTCTCCATGGTGTCCCAGATTTTGGTGGCATGTTTGGAAAGGTGTCTGGTGTTGAGAAGCATGCATGCCAGATGGGATGAGGTGTGTGAAATCAATTGCCCACTCTCCCCCATACCAACCAGTGTTTACAGCTAGCGGCACTAGAGGATGCAGATTTGTGAGCCTCACTCTAGGAGCATATTATTAAATACTTCAAACAGAACCAGGACTTAACATCCTCCATTACTGCTGTGTGGGAGGTGCTAAAGGTGGTGATTTGGTGGCTGAGAGTGGCATGGTAGAGTGGCAGTTTGCTGATGTTGAGTCCTCCCTGCTTGCACTGGATACTGAACATGCTGCTCATCAACACCTATACCTGCACTAGTTGCAGCTCACATAAAACATGCTGAACTCTTAGAGCACACATGATATCTTAATTACTGTGCCATGGTGTAGTGAATCCTCGCTTGTTTTAATGGGATACAGGAGTTAGCTTAGCCTGTGGCTTGCAGACGCTTGCCCCTGTCAACCAGTGACTTTTACCCTACTTAGCTTGCTCTGTTTTAGCATATTTATTTAATTAAATATTTTTAAATGGCTACCTTGTTTTGAGTTAGGCCCATGTTTTAGTTTGCATTATCAGTGTTACCGTGCTAAGGCGTCAAGATCAAGCGACAAAGACAAACAAACTGTAGGTGTTCACTTTAGGTACTGTCCCTCTTCATGGTTTCGAGGGAATTGAATTATATTAATTACCATCCCAAGCACGCCTTGTTATCTATTGTTTCCAGATGCCATCGCTGCTATCCATGCTGCACGTCGCCTTGATGCTGACCCAGTCTTCCGGTCCCTACGGAGTCTGAGCTAAAGACCTAATTGCAAGATAACGAGGGATGGGGGCTCTTCTCATGGACATGGCATTGGCAGATTAGGTTTAACATACCTAGCTCTCCTTTCGGTTAGAGATTAGGTACATGATTAGGTACATGACATCAGGGTATGAGAACATATTACACACTTCATGTCACTACATGTTATTGCAAGAAGGTGGGGTATTTGCCTTAATGACTCTTGTCTTTACCATTCTGTTTCTTGCACGGAGCATTATCCTAATTATTGCAGCCCATGCACCTTACCGCAGATGGCAGTTTTTCTAAAATAAAACCTATTGAGACTTTACTGCATCTTCTTCATTGCATGTGTTTGATTGAGACATGTTGTTAATGTGAGAAAGGGGTAATCTCCGTTTAACCACAACACTCCCTGAGATGTCACACCCCTGCGTCCATGCATAAAGGCTGCCACAAATCACCTTTTACTGTTTGGGTTTCTGGTGAGGTGCTGCTTGTGAGCCGGAAGAGTTCGGACGACAGTTTCAATTTGTTGTAAGGACTGGCATAGTCCCCTACAGACATAAGTACTGTCATCCTCAAACCAGCAGTCTTGCCTAGACCAAAAGTCCAACTACAACAATGCAGAACATACACACAATGAGGACAAGCAGGATGCATTGCTAGGCAGGATGATACAGCATGAGGTTCTCCAATGCCCCCTCACCTCCATCCGATTGTCAACAGGTCAGTAGCTGCTGACATGACATACAAGTCACTTTCACTCAAAATTACTGACCACTTTACTCTTCATCACTGCAGGCATCTTCTAATTTTGTCGGAGATTACCTGGATACTTTTCCCTTACCTCAGATTTTGGCTGAGCAGCGCCAAAGCCTCAGTCAACCCATCTCTGTGATAGAAATCAAGAAAGTGATCGCACCTTAGTTGCTAAAAAAAAACACAGACCCTTATGGGATTCCTTTGGAGTTTTACAAGAAGAAGGCTTTTTTCATTCCCTTCACTGCGTGAGGCTTTTCTTAGTAGCTATTCCTAAGTTAGGATAGGATACTGAGGAGATCGCTTCCTATCCTCCCTTAGCAATCCTGAACAATGATTATAAAATTCTCAGCAGGGTGCTAGCAGGCTGTCTCCTTTCTCTCCTGCCCTAACTGGTTCACTTTGAACAAAAGGGGTTCATTCTGGGTAAGGCATGCTCCTAAACATCATATGGCTGCTTCGGGTTCCAAAATTTGCACCACAACTCTTCCCTAGGTTGGACAGTCTTGTACTTGATCTAGAGAAGGTGTTTGACTCTTTCAATTGGGCTAACTTTTTGAGCTACTCCAGTGCATGCAAGTGGGGGAATGCATGATGAAAAACGTACAGCTCCTATACACGCGCTCGTCGATGCAAGCTTATTTCTACCCCCATTCTGGTCCACAAGGGGGTCTGACTCCTATTTGCCTTGGCCATGGAGCTCTTTGCCATATGTTTGTGCTGTGATGGGACTAACTGGGCCATCCCTTTGGAAGATAGGACACATGCAATCTCTCTAGAAGTGAATGACATATTATTCTAGTTACAGGATGTCCATGCAGACTGTTTTAATATCACACATGCCATTCTTGATTTTTATCACATTTCGAGTCTTCGAGTCAATTGGCAAGATCATGTCTATTCCCACTCTTCTCCTCCACTCTGCAGATACCCTGTGACTTGGGTGGAAGACTGCTGTGGCGAGCACAAACTTTCCACTTTTTAGGCATACACATCCACCACTCAACAGAAGACTTGTTTGGTGTAAATCTGTCCCCCACGGTTGCTGCGCTCTGAGAACAGTTTCATTCTGGAGCGCACTGCCTTTATCGGCAATGGGCAGAGTAGCACTAAAATGGTTGTGCTTCCTTAATTACACTATTATTTTGCTAAACTGCCCCAGCTCCTCTCTGCAAAGGCTTTTCACACCTTAAACCTTCTCCTAGGTGAAATAATATAGTGTGCAGGCTGTTGAATGGTTGCCTTGATGGAACTTCACCACCCCGCCGACTTGGGAGGACTTGGGATTCCCAAATATAAGCACTACAATTGTGCTTAAGTGCATCAGTGGCTCTGCCGCTTGCTGATGTGTGGAGCTCAACGACACTGCATCTATTCAGAAGTCTTGGGCAATAGGTAAGATAATGAAGCTGTTCAATTCAGTGGGATGCACAACTTGCCACACCCCCCAAAATTATTTTTGGAGGTTTTGCAAAGCTCTTGGCACCACAAGCAACGCACCAATCTATGCTCGGCCATGCCACTCTTAGGCCTGATACACCCTGAACATGGCCTCATGATTAGTAGACGTAGGAAGGCAGTGGGATTATCGGTTATCTTCACTGGCTCTTGAGACGCAGTAACCTTCACAGATATAAGGCATGCACCCTCTGTCTTGTTCCTCACACCAAGACAAAGCGACCGCTTGTGAATTTTGACCTAGCACTATTTATAGCGCTATGCTCTATAACATGCCAATGGAAAGCATTTACCCCTCAGACAATTGCTTCTTGGCACCGTACCGTGCTCTCCTGGGCAGTGTCTGAGGATGTGTCGCTCTAGCATGTGGGGGCCAGAGGACTGCGCAAATATCCTCCTTCTATGGGCATGGATTAACTCATCTTGATGTTGCATACCAAAGGGATAGACTATGGTCTCCCCCCTTCAGCTCATTGTCTACCAATTACACTACCCAATTTTGC
Organism: Pleurodeles waltl; assembly: GCF_031143425.1. Lineage (NCBI taxonomy): Eukaryota > Metazoa > Chordata > Amphibia > Caudata > Salamandridae > Pleurodeles > Pleurodeles waltl. The sequence continues at coordinate 849,048,011 of NC_090436.1, forward strand.
AGCTCCTGAGGTCCCCTTCTTAGGGATTTCAATGTGACACACCTAGCCATTCCTCTCTTACTACCTCCCCTCCAGCTAATGACTGGGGGTGGAGCTCAAGAACCCCACCTTGCTTACTATGCTGTCATCGCCTACTAAGGATACTCAAACCCCTTCAATAAATTAATGAATAGGTTTAGATTCAGGCTGCGGGCCATAACGCAGATTTTCTGAGTCAACCTTCAAATTGAAGAATGGCTAAACAGCAAAGAGACTATGGGCAGTGAATGTTGTTGGTGATTCAAAGTTAGCAATTTTTTCAGAATAGTATTTCACTACTATGTGTGAACTTTTATCTGCCACTCAAAGTGTAGCTAACTTTGGTGTTGGCATTTTAAAAGTACTGAAATGTATTACTCTTTTCACCTAGGCACAGTGGCAAAGAGCTGCGTCTGACACTGCCCAGAAAACCAATGAAAATTTGAAACCTGCATATCGGATCAAAGCTTTAATATATACCAAGTTCCAAAGATTTTAAAGCCAAAACTGAGTAGGAAACAAGAGAAAAGCCTAACTAAGCCCACTTTCCCTCAACACAAGAGAGGAAGCTTATTCTTTGATGAAGCTTGGCTAGTGCAAATACACTTATGCTATTTTTGAATTGCTCAAGATGTTTTCAGCCTTACTTATTTAGTACTTAATGAAAATATATGAAGCGGTTGAAGTTCTTGAGACACACTTCACATTTTTAGAATTCAAAATCCAAAGTCAGGTTTTCTAATATTTGACACAATGCAGTGCAGCAACTAATGTTGCTGCACTGCTTTGCATCAAAGGTAAAGAGGAAAAAGCACCATATTTAGCAAAATATACTGCATTGTTTTTCTCTCCCATCACTGCCATAAAAATATGATTTGGGGTTGGTGACTACCCACATCAAGAAATAGCACACCAGTTATCGGGGTGTTACCTCAAAGTCACTTAATTAACCGGAACTCAACTCCCTCTGCGCCCCCCTCCTCGGTTGCTAAGGAACAAGACAGACAAGGTGAACATAGGGCAATGTGTAAAGTATTTATGCACTACCAAAACGGTAATAAAGTCATAAAGCAAAACAATAAACATGCCAAACCGAATTAGAAAGATAGAATAAAGTTAAATGTAATAAGCAAAATAACACCAAGATAACAAAAAATCCAATAAGAGGAAGTGGAGATATGATTTTTTAAAGTTTTAAGTAGGAAGAGTGCCAAGAAACAAAAAGTGCCAATGATACTCAATGGTCTCAATAGATTGGGACCTAAGTATAATTTTTGCCTCAATGGAGTGTGCATCAGATACACCAACCAGGTTTGTTATATTCAAAGATTTTACCTTTTGACTCAGGCCCAGAATTAAGAGGGTCTAGCGCCAATCTTCGACACATTAGCGTAATTTATTTAATGCTAATGTGGCGTTAGATGGCCAAAAACACTGCGCCATATTTGCAAAGTGGCACAATGCATGCATTGCATCACTTTGTAACCCTATGAACTACATCAGTGGTTTCCAACCTGTAGTTCGAGGACCCCTGGGGGTCTGCTTAGAAAATTAAATAATTTTCACAGATTAGGTATCAAGCTTTCAATAATGACTCATTGAGGGGTCCCTGGATTTTCAATAATGATTCAGTGGGTGTCCTGGGATTCCAGCATAATGTATGCAAAGGGGCTTCTCCCTGTTTGGGGGGTGGGTGAAAAAATGGTGCAAAGAAATCTAAGAGATTTCTTTTCATCATTTTATTGGCACTTTTAACGCCTGTTCTGAGCAGGTGTGAAAAGGAGGCTCCCATTGCTTTCAGTGGGCCTCTGGGAGCTTTGCAGGATTAGTGTACATTTTTTTAATGCTAATCCTGCAAAGCGCCAAACTAGTGTAAAAAATTCTTACGCAAGTTCCCTAACTACTGCCATAGTGTGCCGTATATTAAATACGGCGCACACATGGTAGCGTTAGGGGTGCTAATGGGCGCAAGAAAAGTGGTGCTGCACTATGTGCAGCACCACTTTTCATAAATATGCCCCTTAGTTCTTTAAATCCCAATCCACCACAGGAGTACCCTTCTAAACCCCTAGGACATCAGGGATATACAGGTAGCAGCTCAGAGGATTTCAGACAGAGGCCAACAACAGTTCTCAATTCAGGTTCAGTGGCCACTGGTCAGCTGGGCAGTTGAAATAAAGACCTTGTGAAGCTTGCTCCCTACCTGTAGTCACACGGGAGGTCCGCCGAATGACCCTTGGAGACCAGTGTTTGTCCTGAGTACAAGAAAGGGAAACTCCTGTCCCTCCAGGCTTCTCCCAAGTCATAGACAGCCAGTTCAGTCCTCTTTTGATATTCTGCAGGTCCAGGAAGTATCCCACAGTGGGTGCCTGAAGGTGCCACATGTATGTCTTCCACAAGCTTGTGGATGGGAATGACTCTTGGGCAAGCACCCTCATCAATGAAGTAAAAGTTCCCTGGCCAACCCTACTCACTGTGGACATTTTCAAGACCGTGAAGGTCTTCTGTCACAGTCAACGTAGACTCTGAGGACTAGGGGGAATGTGTAGGGAGTTTACTATGGTAATCCTTGCTTCCTCCCACATCTAAAACTAAAATCCACATTGAGGCATGATTTTTCAGTACCCAGTGAGGGGATACACAAGAATTGTCTTGTCAATGTGTTCTCTTACTTTCACCATAAGCGTTATGTGTGAACCAACAGATCTATGATGCAGGATTTGACACTTAAGCATGATTTGACACTGGAATGTCAAAAAGGATACTTACAGCCCCCACAGACCTACCTTGCAGGATTTGACACTCAAGCATGATTTGCCACTGGAATGTGAAAAATTATGCTCATAGCCTCCACCCTTCTGCTGAACTCAAAGGAATGATCCCTGACCATTCAGGTCAATCTTACCTTCACAGTGAACTATTGTGTAGCTTCTGGGCAGAATTTCACACCTTATTCATACCTTATTGAAAGCAAGTACAGACTGGGGGGGGGGTGGATGGAAAATGAAAACAAATTAGCTCCCCGGAGCTTCCAATAGGTAATATGTAACTTACTAAAAGTTACATTTTGTGAGTATATATTAAGCATCCAACTTCACTGATGAATCGGATGTATATTAACCATTAAAATAGTTGCTTTTGTAGCTAAACCCATTCTTGAGATACAGTATTAGGGATTTCATCTGTACTCTAGTTATTTAGATAGGACAGCTAGGCCTGCCACAGTGAGAATAGCTTTAGGGTGCTTGTCACTGTAAGGATGTGATCTTCAAACCTTTTAATGCTGCACCACGTGGAAAAAAATACTGGGTTCCCCTCTATGAATTTTCCCAATTATTTTATTAAATTGGCAATGTTTAAATATGAGTAGACTTATTTAGACGTTGCAGTTAAGTACTGTCACTGTTTTAAAAATGCTGTCAAATACATGATGCCAAACATACTATTTGGGTCAGACAGCCCTTACTAACATTTAAAATTATTCACAATGTGATTGTTATAAGTGGGAGGGTGGGGATTTTGAAGAGTGTTTGGAGCCCCTTTCCTTGTGACACATACTTCTAGCTTCAGAATGAATGACAAAACATGTTAGTGATGGCCCATTGCTGACCGGTCTACTGTTGCTCATTTTTTTCAGCTTAAAACAAAACCCTGTTATCAGCAGAATGATTCTCTTGGCCAGAGCCTGGCACCCCCTCCCAATCACTTGAGGGGGGTCAGCCACCCAGTTTGAAGACCCCTACTTTAAGGACGTGTACCATTACATTTCCACTTGTCCTATTTTTAAGTACCAAGCAACCTGCCTTGAGGGTACAAGACTTACACAGTGGGGACTTATCAATATTTAAAAGGGAAGATTTGACCTGTCAAAAGGATGTATTTTGACAGGTCACTTGAATTTTTTACATTGGTACTGTCGGGCAACACAGAGTAGGCTTGAAGCCATGTTTACACTATCACAGTAGTGAATGGAAGAATAGGTACTGCAGTTCCCTAGTGGCATTTAACTTTCAGGCCCTGGGTACATCTTCTGCCGTATTTTAGAGACTTATAAGTTAGTTAAGGATATCAACTAGTAGTATGCAATTTGTACATGTTTAAAGAGGGAGCCCATGCACTTTACTACTGGTTAGCATGGATAAAGTGCACAGACATCTACAGTCAGCAAAAATATTGGGCCCAGCAAAAGGCAAAACTTCTAAGGTGACCACACAGAAGAGGTGTATTCCCTCCAGCTGCTATACACCAGCACACACACACCCTTACACCAGAGTGTGTGCGATCTCTGAAGCAAAGGTTTTGTAATGTACATGCAGGCTGAAAAAATAAGGAATAATTAAAAACATTTCTCACTGTTATGCCTGCTTTGAGGAGATGCAAGATTTTTATTGCAAATCCCTGTCTACCAATGTCAGTAGATATGGATTTGCATCACCCATGTGCGGTTGCATAGGTGTGGGAACACCCACATACCACCTACGGCACTCCTACTTGAATCAGAATAGCTCATAAAAGCCCATAGTGCAACTTTGCGTTATTTTGGGAGTGTTCAAAGGCAAATCTAGATTTGCATTTGATAGTAAATCCCATCCCCACACGTTGCATTGCCTTTGCGCAATTTTTGTGATGCAAACCAGTTTCAATGCATTAGTAAATTTGAGTCCAATATTTAACTTAATCCACATGATACACTGTGGCAACGTACTCCCTCTTGGGCAATTTGGAAAATTGCCACTGAAAATCTGTTTGGAAATTTTATGCAGTCGATCAGCAGAATAGTTATTCTTATATTCAAAATTCTGAAAACACATCCGGAAAAATATATGGTATAGAGAATTGTTTTAAAAAGGTGTTTCATACCTGTTTATCAATTAAAGTAACAATCCTTTCTCTGCAATAGTAGAAGTCTTGGAATCAAGAATTAAGAATTAAGATGGCAGAGTGCCTGTCTTCTAATGGTACATATCTACTTCAGATGCCAATGCCTGTGTGAAATCCATTTGCCTAAGATATATGACTCTGACCTAATACTGCTTATTGTAGTCTCATACAAATGAACGCCACTAATATTTCTGAATGTGCTTCAATGTGAAATGTAAGGTGATGTGAGAAATAGTCATCCATTTCAAAGCATTAGCTCTTTGTCCAGTGCCTGCGTGTTGGCATATGTATTCAGGGGTCGATAAACTAAATAGCTATAATTTATTTTCACATTTTTAATATCAACGTATTTGTGTATGCACATATTTAGATATGTGTATTTCTTTGTACAAATAAGTATAGTAACTATTTTATCTTAAAATATATATACATACTCTTTACGCCTAACAAATGTATATTTTACTTACAGTTAAATGTATATATGTATGTATGTGTACCCCTAACAAATGTATATTTTAGTTACAGTTAAATGTATATATGTAAGTATGTGTATGTGTAGATGCATGTATGAGTATATATATATATATATATATATATATATATATAGAGAGAGAGAGAGGGGGGGGGGGGGGAGAAAACAAAGAATTTTCACAGCATTCCACAAGTCCAATTAGTTCTCCTTTATTTCATTAGCATAGCCGCCAACGTGTTTCAACTGGAGTCTTGATTACGTGATTTGTGGAGTACTGTGAAAATTCTTTGTTTTCTATATATTAACGTGGGTGGTCCCCATCGTCACAAGCACCGGCAGATGAGTGCGCCACTCAAACAACAGACTACCTTTGTTTTGACATAATTTATGCGTCACTCTAACCCTAAAAGGGATTTGTTTATATATATATATATATATATATATATATATATATATATACAATAATAATAATGTGTATGTCTATGCATGTATATATGTATATATATATATATATATCTGTATATTATTGTATGCTTAACAAAGTGAATAGGTCATTGCATGCTTTCTATATAAGTCGCTTGATTACATGCTTAAGAGTCTCTGTTTTCATTTTATTTTTTGCAATAGGTAAATATCTTAACTATTTATGTACAAGTATTTCACTATTGAAATATTGAGGACATATAAAATAATGTTATATAAGTACACAGACAAATTAAGTTCAAATTCTGCAACTCTTAAAACTCTGTTTATACGATATGACTTGGACCTCAATGTGTTCTATTCCCTACACATGTATTCCCTTTCTATGTAATGATTTATCTATATATTCATTACTTTAGTCCTACTGTGCAAAAGGAAAAACAAATAAATAAAAACAACTACTCTCTCGAAAGCTTTACTTTGTTTCACCATCACCCTATACCTCTATCAGTATTATCCTCTCTCTCTACTGTCTGACTCATCCCAAACCCATTCTACTTCTATGATTTCCGAAAAAAACCTTCCTAGGCTCTTTCCTCCTCTACCCCTCCTGGCTCAGCCCTAACCTCAGTCTACTATTATGATCTCCCAAACAACCCTCCTAATTTCTCCCTTGTTTATCTTTCCTTTAACTCATCCCAAAATGATCTTCCAATTAACACTTCTGGATTATTCACTCCTCTGTAACTCCATTATTTTATTCAATCCAACTAACAGACTCACGTCCTCTGCTCAAATCAAATCATACCACCCTGTACTAGTACTAATACTATACTCATATTCCCCTATACTAATCCACCACTAATCTTCTTGGGTTCTGGAGTAGCACGCTACTCACTGAAAAGCTCTGTGACACCTTGCCAGGGGAAGGAAGTGCGAAATAAATACAATTATAATATAAGAGGTCGCTATACATTGTGTCTATGGGGGTCATTACAACATTGGCGGTAAAAGCCACTTACCGCCGTGCAGAAGACCGCCAATACACCGTGGCGGGGGCGGGAGACCGCCACAGGTATTATGACACACATCACGGAATCCGCCGAAATTCAGACACCCACACAAGTCAGCCACACCAAAGGTCAGCGATAAATATGCGGAAACAAATCCTCCACGCCAACAGAAACAGGCCCATGCTATTACGACCCACGAATCCACGCGGCGGTCTTTCAACCGCGGTATTCCATTGGCGGTACAAACCGCCGCGCTCAAAATACACACACCTCTCCAAAACACCGCCACATAGGACAATTCAAAATACACACACCTGATACACATACAAATCCCACTCCCACACATCCAATACAATATAAAACACACACTCACATCACCCACAAACCCCTACGACCACAAATTAGAGACGAAGGCCAGAGAGAGACAGCACAGAAGAGATAACACCATCACACAGAGGAACACTACACCATCACCCACACAACATCCACGCACAAAACACCACATACCACTACACCCACCACACTCATCAACACATACACCACCCCACACATCACACACACCACCCCATGTCACGCCAAAGACACCCCCGCTTCTCCGAGGAGGAGCTCAGGGTCATGGTGGAGGAAATCATCAGGGTAGAGCCACAGCTATTTGGCGCACAGGTACAGTACATATCCATAGCCAGGAAGATGGAGCTATGGCAAAGAATAGTCGACAGGGTCAAAGCTGTGGGACAGCACGCAAGAAATAGGGAGGACATCAGGAAGAGGTGGAACGACCTACGGGGGAAGGTGCGTTCAACGGTATCCAGGTACCACATTGCGGTACAGCGGACTGGCGGCGGACACCCACCTCCTCCCCCACAACTAACAACATGGAGGAGCAAGTCTTGTCCATCTTGCATCCTGAGGGCCTCGGAGGAGTCGTCGGAGGAACGGACACTGGTAAGTCTAATCTTTACTATCATATCCCCCACCCTACCTGCATGCTATCACATACCCCACCCTCACACCCTCCCCTATCACCCTAACTCCTCACTAATCTACCCATAACACCAACCACCCATCCCAACCCCAAGACCTGCATGACACAACTAAGCGTGGACACCCATCACTAAAGCATGCCCACTGCACAGACCCACAACACCCCCCAACCATCACCACACAAGCCCCCACACAGGAATGCCTGCACTGGGGTTCACGCACACCCATCCATAGCACACCATGAAACACACACATGCAATAATCATGTTCTCATACCCCTGCAGGAACCCGAAGGACCGTCACCACACCAGAGGGTCCAGACAACACCACTCCACCCCCAGAAGAGGCCCACACTAACGACAGCAGCTCTGCCCTACTGGATCTTGATGACCAGCCCGGACCATCGTGGGCCTCAGGAGAGTCGGTTCCCCTTGCCCAGCCACAGCCCAACACCGAACTGCCACCCTCTGGGAACACCAGCACAGCACCCACCCAGCGGACCCATACCTCCCTACCCAGGACAGGTCAATCAGCGGTGTGTCCACCACTAGAGGGCACCCAGGCTAACCCACCACCCCAACAACAACAGGGACCTGGGGGCAGTGGTAGTGGGCACACAGTCCAGGGGACGGAGGCACAGGAACACAGGGGAACTGGGAGGGCTGATGTGCGACAGAGGGAGGACAGGCCAAGGGAACCCACTCTCCACGAGGCCCTATCCTCCATCATGGGAACATACCACCACTCCCAGGAGACGATGGCAATGGTCCTGGACAAGTTGCAGGAGACCCTGCGCCTGCAGGAGGAGCAGTATTTGGGGTTCAGGGAGGAGCTCAGGACCATCGGCTCCGCCCTGGGCACCATCGTAGGGGTGCTGACGGACATTCAAAAGACTTTGAGGGACACCGTGGCACTCCAAGGGGCCCCTGACACTAGCCAGGACGACGAACTGCCCACCACCTCCGCCGGCGCTAGTGGACAGGACGCCCCGCCACAGGACCACCACACCAGCACCCCACCCCCTGCAGACGGAAAACCACCACGCAAGCGGGCCCTTAGATCCAGGAACAGGACAGAGCAAGATGGCAAGACCCCCGCCAGGAAATAAGACTACCTTGATTGTTCCCCCACTGTCCCACTTTGTTACCCTGTCCAGATTGGAACTGCCCCAGCTCCACTTCCAATGGCCAGATGTGCAATGTACCTGTGAGACTAATAGACTGGACTCTGCCATGGACACTATTCCACCATGACCTCTCCCCATTTCACAACACCCCTACATTTTTATGCACTTCAATAAACACCCTTGAAACCTCAATAATATTGGAGTCAGTCAATGATTGTGAACTTTGTATTGTCAATTACTGTGTTTAAAAAGGTTAGCCATTGGAAGGTCAACATACCAATGTCACACATCACAAGCCTTTCAAGGGTGCAAGCTGTTGACACGTAGGTCAACACATTAGTGAAACTGAAATGGAAGGGGACAACTCAGTTAACAAATAGGGAGTGAAATGTAGGCACAGGATAGAGGTAGACGTGTGAAATGTAATATAATGTGAAACATGAAATTGTACTCACCTGTGTCTCATTGAAAATATTGCTGTATGACTGACTCCCTGTTGTCGTTTTCATCTTCATCAGCTTCCTCCTCAACACTGTCCACAGGCTCCCCAGGCTCCCCCGCTGCAACAACACCGTCATCTGGATCATCCTCCTGCAGAAAAGGCACCTGGCGTCGCAATGCCAAGTTATGGAGCATGGAGCAGGTGATGATGATGTCGCACACCTTCTTCGGTGAGTAGAATAGGGACCCACCTGTCATATGGAGGCACCTGAACCTGGCCTTCAGGAGGCCGAATGTCCGCTCGATTACCCTCCTAGTCCGCCCATGGGCCTCATTGTAGCGTTCCTCACTGGGGTCAGTAGCCAGGACAGGTTGGGGTAACCAGAGTCCCCCAATAGCCATACACGGTGCCTCTGGAGTTCACCCATCATATCAGGGATGCTGCTATTCCGCAGGATGTAGGCGTCATGCACTGAGCCAGGGAACATTGCATTTACCTGCGAGATGTACTGGTCTGCCAAACAGACCATCTGGACATTCATCGAATGATAACTCTTCCGGTTCCTGTATACCTGTTCATTCTTGCAGGGGGGACCAGAGCTACATGGGTCCCATCAATGGCACCTATGACGTTGGGGATATGTCCGAGGGCATAGAAGTCACCTTTCACTGTAGGCCATTCCGCCACCTCAGGGAAAATGATGTATCTCCTTACGTGTTTCAGCAGGGCAGCCAACACTCTGGACAAGACGTTGGAAAACATAGGCTGGGACATCCCTGATGCCATGGCCACTGTTGTCTGAAAAGACCCACTTGCTAAGAAATGGAGCACTGACAGCACCTGCATGTCAGGGGGTATTCCAGTCGGATGGCGGATTGCTGACAGCAGGTCAGACTCCAACTGGGTACATAGTTCCCGGATTGTGGCACGGTCAAACCGGTAGGTCACGATGACATGTCGCTCTTCCATTGTCAACAGGTCCACCAGCGGTCGGTACACCGGCGGGTTCCGCCATCTTCCAATATGTCCCAACTGACGGTGCCTAAGAAGGACAACAGCGAAAAAACTGTCAGCATTCCTCCAGGTATGTACCCACAGTCATACACAAGACTACACCAGACAATTAACCCATCCGGGACAGGTTTTGAGTGTAGGCCTCGGTATGTGTGACGCAGTAGTAAATGAAGCCATGTGGGTCCCTGAAATGGCAGCTGCCTGACCTCTAAAATGGGACAATGGAATTGTGGGGTAACTGCGCTGGCGTTGCACACCGTCGCGGTAGGCGGTCGTAGAGTGCGGCGCAATGCTGCATTGGTTAACATTGGACCCTATGGGTCCCAGGAGCCAATGAACAGGTGCGCTGGCGGTGATGATGCGCACCGCCGTGGACGTCACCACCATTTTCTATCTGTTCAATCACTAGATACCTGACCTTCGACAGGAGAGGACCTACACTGCTAGTGCTGCTGTGACCTCTGTCTGGAAGCGACAATGGCTGCTGCGTCTGGGGAAAGGGCCCCTGCCTTCACTGCACAGGAGTTGGAGAAACTTGTGGATGGGGTCCTCCCCCAGTATACGCTACTCTACGGTCCTTCAGACCAACAGGTTAGTACCCAGGGAGCACGTTGTATGGGTTAGGCCTGGGTGGAGAGGGCTGGGTGGATGAGGGAAGGGGGCAGAGTACATAGAACAGTCATGCATGGGGATGAATGGGCCACAGGGATAGAGTTGGGAGGGGGCCAATTACAACAACGGTGCAGTAGGTAATGACTGTTCCTCTTTCCTTGTGCATATCATGTAGGTCAGCGCCCACCAGAAGAGGGACATTTGGTGTGCCATCGCCAAGGAGGTCCGGACCCTGGGGGCACACCATAGACGGGACACCCACTGCCGGAATAGATGGGAGGACATTCGCTGCTGCAGCAAGAAGACGGCGGAGGCTCAGCTGGGGATGGCCTCCCAACGTGGAAGGGGTGCCCGTCGCACCATGACCCCCCTGATGTTCCGGATCCTGGCGGTGGCCTACCCAGAGTTGGATGGGCGCTTAAGGACATCACAGCAGACACAAGGGGGTGAGTTCAACCTCATGCAATGGACTTTGCGTGCTGTGGAGCTGTCTGGGTGGGGGTGGTGGGCTGTGGGTGTCCCTAGGCCAGGGTGAGTTAGGTAGGCAAGGCCCCTCCGTTATGTAGGCCATGTGGCACTCTACCCCAGCTAAAAAAAAAGGCAAATTGATGTATAGTTGCCCCTTTGCCATCCATTTGGGCAGATGTCTACCATTGCCATGTAGGCCATTTCCCAGGAATTGCATGCGCAGAGGGCAGGAGAACGGCGTAATGCAGGGGGCTGCTGCATTTGTCTTGTCCGCCAACGGTAGCGGTATGCCATGCACTAAAACTCTCTTTCTTCTGTCTCCACCCTTTTTCTGCTCTCCCTGTCCTTCTGTACATCAGCATCATCAGGCGGAGGTACAGTGGCACCGGAGCACGAGGGAGCTGCATCCCACATGGCCATGGAGGGCCACACCACAGACTCTGATTTCACCAGTGGGACGGAGGGCAAGGGGATCTTCACGTCGGCCACAGGATCACCAAACAGCGACACAGACATGTCCGCCGATGGGAGCTCCCCTATGGTGGCGGCACCATCTGTGCGCCCCACTTCTACAGGTACAGCCGCCACCTCCCCTACCAGCACCGCCCTCCCAGCAGCCCCTCAGCGCCCCGTGCCCGCTCACCCAGGAGGGTGGGCATCACCTTCGCCCCAGGCACCTCAGGCCCTGCCCCTGTCACCCCTGCTGCCCTCAGTGAGGAGGCCATTGACCTCCTCAGGTCACTCACTGTTGGGCAGTCTACCATTGTGAATGCCATCCAGGGTGTAGAACGAGAGTTGAAACACGGTAATGCATTCCTGGAAAGCATTAATTCTGGTCAGGCTGTCCTTCAGCGAACCCTGCAATCTCTGGCCTCAGCACTGATGGCAGCCATTGTCCCTGTGTCCAGCCTCCCCCCTCCAACTTCCTCCACCCAATCCCCTGTACCCCAGCCCATCCCAAGCACACCTACAGACCAGCATGCACACAAGTCAACACCCAAAAGTAGCTCAAGCAAACATAGGCACCACACTCACCACAAGCACTCACACAAGCATCAGACCCATACAGACACAGCAACATCCACTGTCTCCACTGTGTCCCCCTCCTCCTCTTCTCCCTCCTCCCTCCCAGTCTCGTCTACACACACACCTGCATGCACCACATCTACAGGCACTAGGACTCGCACCAGGACACCCAGCACCACAAGCCGCTCACCTGCACTCACCACCTCCACTGCCATATACACGTCCCCTGTGTCCTCTCCCAGTGTGTCTGTGACGCCCCCTCCCAAAGTACACAAACGCCGGCAATCACTCACCCAACATCCATCCACCTCACGACAGCCTCCAGTACCTGCACCCAAAACACCTAAAGTGACACCTCCTACAACCACCTCCTCTTCCTCCACTCCCAGAGCCCCTCCAACTATCCATCCCAGTGTACGTCAGAAACTGTCCCTATGTCAAATTGACCTTTTTGCCCCCACCCCCCCCTCTCCAATTCATCAGTCCCGTCGTAGAGCCTCAGCCAAAATGCCTCCAGTACCAGTGGTGCATGTTCCAGGTTTTTGGAGTGCCCCGTCCACCAGGGCAGGCAGTAGGACCCGGAGCCAAGGCACTGTCAGCCCACCCCCTGTGAAGGCTCCGAAATTGGAGATTGGACAACGGGACCGTGTCAAGACTCCTGGTGGTACAAACAGTGAAATGGGATCCAAGGCAATTGGTTAGTCATCTGTAACTCAAAAGAAGGTGGGGAAGGTCCAGAGGAAGTCTTCCCAACCTGTTGTGAGTGTCACGGCGGAGAAGTGCGCCATCATTTCCGGCGGTCCAGACACAACCGCCAGCACCCTCGTTACTGGTCAGGAGACCACCGCCAGAGTCATAGCCCAGGAGGGCTCAAGTATTGTTACTGGTCCAGAGACCACCGCCAGAGTCATAGCCCAGGAGGGCTCAAGTATCGTTACTGGTCCGGAGACCACCGCCAGAGGGCTCAAGTATCGTTACTGGTCAGGAGACCACCACCAGAGTCATAGCCCAGGAGGGCTCAAGTATCGTCACTGGTCCAGAGACCACCGCCAGAGTCATAGCTCAGGAGGGCTCAAGTATTGTTACTGGTCAGGAGACCACCGCAACCGCCGGAGTCATAGCCCAGGAGGGCTCAAGAATCGTTACTGGTCCAGAGACCACCGCCAGAGTCATAGCCCAGGAGGGCTCAAGTATCGTTACTGGTCAGGAGACCACCGCAACCGCCGGAGTCATAGCCCAGGCGGCCTCAAGTATCGTTACTGGTCCAGAGACCACCGGCAGAGTCATAGCCCAGGAGGGCTCAAGTATCGTTACTGGTCAGGAGACCACCGCAACCACCGGAGTCACAGCCCAGGAGGGTCCAGAATCTCACAGCCCTGCTGGGCAATGATGGAACGTAATGCCCACACCAATGTCCAGTGTGGAGATCGTCATGCCACACACCAATGTCCAGTGTGGAGTTCGTCATGCCACACACCAATGTCAGTATCTGAACCACCATCTTAGGCTACCGCTGAACAGTCCATAGGCAGCCATGGCAAAGCACCGCTGAACAAGGCCAAGACCGCCATGGTGAAGACCGCTGAACAGGGCAAAGACCGACATGGCAAAGCACCGCTGAACAGTCCATAGGCAGCCATGGCAAAGCACCGCTGAACAAGGCCAAGACCGCCATGGTGAAGACTGCTGAACAGGGCAAAGACCGCCATGGCAAAGCACCGCTGAACAGTCCATAGGCAGCCATGGCAAAGCACCGCTGAACAAGGCCAAGACCGCCATGGTGAAGACCGCTGAACAGGGCAAAGACCTCCATGGCAAAGCACTGCTGAACAGTCCATAGGCAGCCATGGCAAAGCACCGCTGAACAAGGCCAAGACCGCCATGGTGAAGACCGCTGAACAGGGCAAAGACCATGTGGGTATGAATAGTCCGGCACATCAGGCATCGTTCTCCCATGTGCAGCTGGGACAGTGACAGGACAGCTACTTTCACGGGGAGACTCATCCAGTCTGGGCACCAGTCCCCCTCCAGAACCAGTGGAGACCTGCATCTACCTGAGAGACTGTGGCTTTGCACTCCCAAGGATATGGCAGTGGGCAATCCACCCACTGTAGAGACTTGAGAGACTGTGGCTTTGCACTCCCCAGGATGGCACAGTGGGCAAACCACCCACTGTAGTGACTTGAGAGACTGTGGCTTTGCACTCCCCAGGATTGCACAGTGGGCAAGCCACCCACTGTAGATACTTGAGAGACTGTGGCTTTGCACTCCCCAGGATGGCACAGTGGGCAAACCACCCACTGTAGAGACTTGAGAGACTGTGGCTTTGCACTCCCCAGAATGGCTCACGTATCGTCACTGGTCCAGAGACCACCGCCAGAGTCATAGCCCAGGAGGGCTCAAGTATCGTTACTGGTCAGGAGACCACCGCAACCGCCGGAGTCATAGCCCAGGCGGCCTCAAGTATCGTTACTGGTCCAGAGACCACCGCCAGAGTCACAGCCCAGGAGGGTCCAGAATCTCACAGCCCCGCTGGGCAATGATGGAACGTAATGCCCACACCAATGTCCAGTGTGGAGATCGTCATGCCACACACCAATGTCCAGTGTGGAGTTCGTCATGCCACACACCAATGTCAGTATCTGAACCACCATCTTAGGCTACCGCTGAACAGTCCATAGGCAGCCATGGGAAAGCACCGCTGAACAAGGCCAAGACCGCCATGGTGAAGACCGCTGAACAGGGCAAAGACCGACATGGCAAAGCACCGCTGAACAGTCCATAGGCAGCCATGGCAAAGCACCGCTGAACAAGGCCAAGACCGCCATGGTGAAGACTGCTGAACAGGGCAAAGACCGCCATGGCAAAGCACCGCTGAACAGTCCATAGGCAGCCATGGCAAAGCACCGCTGAACAAGGCCAAGACCGCCATGGTGAAGACCGCTGAACAGGGCAAAGACCTCCATGGCAAAGCACTGCTGAACAGTCCATAGGCAGCCATGGCAAAGCACCGCTGAACAAGGCCAAGACCGCCATGGTGAAGACCGCTGAACAGGGCAAAGACCATGTGGGTATGAATAGTCCGGCACATCAGGCATCGTTCTCCCATGTGCAGCTGGGACAGTGACAGGACAGCTACTTTCACGGGGAGACTCATCCAGTCTGGGCACCAGTCCCCCTCCAGAACCAGTGGAGACCTGCATCTACCTGAGAGACTGTGGCTTTGCACTCCCCAGGATATGGCAGTGGGCAATCCACCCACTGTAGAGACTTGAGAGACTGTGGCTTTGCACTCCCCAGGATGGCACAGTGGGCAAACCACCCACTGTAGTGACTTGAGAGACTGTGGCTTTGCACTCCCCAGGATTGCACAGTGGGCAAGCCACCCACTGTAGATACTTGAGAGACTGTGGCTTTGCACTCCCCAGGATGGCACAGTGGGCAAACCACCCACTGTAGAGACTTGAGAGACTGTGGCTTTGCACTCCCCAGAATGGCTCACGTATCGTCACTGGTCCAGAGACCACCGCCAGAGTCATAGCCCAGGAGGGTTCAAGTATCGTTACTGGTCAGGAGACCACCGCAACCGCCGGAGTCATAGCCCAGGTGGCCTCAAGTATCGTTACTGGTCCAGAGACCACCGCCAGAGTCATAGCCCAGTAGGTCTCAAGTATCGTTACTGGTCAGGAGACCACCGCAACCGCCGGAATCATAGCCCAGGAGGGCTCAAGTATCGTTACTGGTCAAGAGACCACCGCAACCACCGGAGTCACAGCCCAGGAGGGTCCAGAATCTCACAGCCCCGCTGGGCAATGATGGAACGTCATGCCACACACCAATGTCCAGTGTGGAGATCGTCATGCCACACACCAATGTCCAGTGTGGAGTTCGTCATGCCACACACCAATGTCAGTATCTGAACCACCATCTTAGGCTACCGCTGAACAGTCCATAGGCAGCCATGGCAAAGCACCGCTGAACAAGGCCAAGACCGCCATGGTGAAGACCGCTGAACAGGGCAAAGACCGACATGGCAAAGCACCGCTGAACAGTCCATAGGCAGCCATGGCAAAGCACCGCTGAACAAGGCCAAGAACGCCATGGTGAAGACCGCTGAACAGGGCAAAGCCCGCCTTGGCAAAGCACCGCTGAACAGTCCATAGGCAGCCATGGCAAAGCACCGCTGAACAAGGCCAAGACCGCCATGGTGAAAACCGCTGAACAGGGCAAAGACCGCCATGGCAAAGCACCGCTGAACAGTCCATAGGCAGCCATGGCAAAGCACCGCTGAACAAGGCCAAGACCGCCATGGTGAAGACCGCTGAACAGGGCAAAGACCGTGTGGGTGTGAATAGTCCGGCACATAAGGCATCGTTCTCCCATGTGCAGCTGGGACAGTGACAGGACAGGTACTTTCACGGGGAGACTCATCCAGTCTGGGCACCAGTCCCCCTCCAGAACCAGTGGAGACCTGCATCTACCTGAGAGACTGTGGCTTTGCACTCCCCAGGATATGGCAGTGGGCAATCCACCCACTGTAGAGACTTGAGAGACTGTGGCTTTGCACTCCCCAGGATGGCGCAGTGGGCAAACCACTCACTGTAGTGACTTGAGAGACTGTGGCTTAGCACTCCCCAGGATGACACAGTGGGCAACCCACCCACTGTAGAGACTTGAGAGAGTGTGGCTTTGCACTCCCCAGGATGGCACAGTGGCCAAACCGCCCACTGTAGTGACTTGAGAGACTGTGGCTTTGCACTCCCCAGGATGGTACAGTGGGCAAACCACCCACTGTAGTGACTTGAGAGACTGTGGCTTTGCACTCCCCAGGATACATCAATGGGCATGGAGCACCGTCGTGGATCTGGCTTCGCATTCATGTGGCTGAGTTGCCCCCCCTTCCCTTCCCCCTGAGGTGCCTGTAGTGTTTCTATCTGATGCCCCGGCAGTGTTCTCTCGGATTTTGGTCAGGTATCTCTTGTGGGCATCGCCCATGCATTTTTGGACTGTTGGTGCACGGACATTGTTGTGTACATATCTGCACTACTTCTTGTTTTGTACATTTATTTTTGACAGATTTCGTGATATATATCCGTATATTTTTTAATGAGTAGTATATTGGCTAAATACAAAGTTTGGACGCTATTCGCTTTGTCATTGCATTCTTCCAGGGGGGTTGTGGGTTGTTACTGTGATTTTTGTGACTGCATTTGTGTGTATGTTGTAATATGCGAGGGTGGGGGTGTTTGGTGGGTGTCCCCGTAACGTTTGCCTCCCCGTGTCGTAGGTGCAGTACTCACCGGTATGTTCTGCGCCTACATCGCTGTTGGTCATAGATGAGCAGGAATGCAAGGGCAGGTAAGATTTGTAGTTACGGGTCCATGGAGTCCTCGTTCCTCGTGGGATGTGTTGAGGTGAGAGTTTTCCCATAGCAAAAGCTGTTTCCACCGTGTTTTTATCCACAGTGAATCCACCCCGGAAAAGGTGGCGGATTGGTGTGTTGTGATAGTGTGGGCGGTACATTGTCTTCCGCCTGTCTGTTGGCGGTGACCGCCGCGCTGTTTGTCTGTACCGCCCTGGCGGGCGATGTGTTAAAGTGGTTGTCTTTGTTGGCGGTTTCCGCCAGGGTCGTAATTCAATTTTTTTGTCCGCCGGCCTGTTTGCGGTATTACCGCAGCTTTAACACCGTCCGCCAGGGTTGTAATGACCACCTATGTGTGCACAATTAAGTACCCTGTGTGCTTCAACCTCTGTTAAAATCTTTATTTTTGCTTTTGAAATATAGGAGGGATTAATATAATTACGAACAGAGGATAACATTCAATTACCAACCATCTCTAGTTAAGGCTTGGATCTATCATATATTGGAATCCCGGCTGACTATAATAAGCAGAGGAGACTCTATGGCCCACATTACAACCCTGACAGTAAATCCCACTTACTGCCGTGCGGAAGGCGGCCAACATACCATTGCCGCGGCGGACATCCGCTACAGGTATTACGACCCACATCTCGTAATCCGCCACAATAAAGACACCCACACAAGTCCGCCACACCAAAGGTCAGTGATAAACTGGCGATACCAAAACCCACACTATCACACCAAGAGGAATACGCCCACACTATCATGACCCACGAATCAACGCAGCGGTCTTTCAACCGCGGTAATCCATTGGCGTTACACACCGCCGCGCTCAAAATACACACACATTTACAAAACACAACCACATTGGACAAATCAAAGTACACACACCTGATACACATACACTCACCACACCCACACACTCACACCACTATAAAACACACACCCACATTACCCACAAACTTTTTACAATGACAATTGTTTGAAGAAGCAGAGAGAGAGAATATCAAACACAACACCAGCATCCACAGGCACACAACACCATCACTCATACAACATCCACACACCTCAAACAACACACCCCAACACAACACACCACACAGCACAACAAACATCACCTCACACCTTATCCACACCACACCATGGCACTTCAAAGACACCTCAGGTTTTCTGAGGAGGAGCTCAGGGTCATGGTGGAGGAAACCATCCGGGTAGAGCCACAGCTTTTCGGATCATAGGTGCAGCACACCTCCATTGCTAGGAAGATTGAGCTATGGCGGAGAATCGTTGACAGGGTCAACGCAGTGGGACAGCACCCCAGAACACGGGATGACATCAGGAAGAGGTGTAACAACCTACGGGGGAAGATGCGTTCTGTGGTATCCAGACACCAGGTAGCCGTACAGAGGACTGGCGGTGGACCCCCCACGTTCTCCCCCACAACTAACAACATGGGAGGAGCAAGTCTCCGCTATACTGCATCCTGAGGGCCTAGCTGGAGTAGCAGTAGAACTGGACTCTGGTAAGTCATATCTTTACTACTATATCCCCACCCCACCTGCATGCCATCACATACCCCCACTCTTACCCTCACCCCATCACTCCAACACCTCACATATGCCCCACCATCACAACCCACCCATCCCAATCCCAAACCCTGCATGCAACACCTCTGCATAGACACCCATCACCAAAGCATGTCCAGTACAGATACCCACCCAGACCCCAAAATAACTAATCACACAAGGGCAAACACAATAATGCAAGCACAGGAGTAGAGGGTAATTCACCCATTGCACAAGATGGCACACACAGATACAATAACTATGCATTTACACCCCAACAGGACCCCTACCCAACGTCAGCGGACAGGAGGTGCCAGACATATCCAGCCCCCCCTGACAGAAGAGGCCCACAGTGATGACAGCAGCTCTGCACGCCTGGATCAAGATGATCAACCCGGCCCATCAGGGACCTCTGGACAGTCGGTTCCGTTGCCGCAGTCACAAACCACCACAGACCCTCCCCCTCAGGAAACACCAGCACAGCACCCACCCAGCGGGCCCATCCCTCTGTCCCCAGGACACGTCAATCAGCAGTGTGTCCACCACTACAGGGACCCCATGCAAACCCACCAACCCAAGACAAACAGGGACCTGGGGTCAGTGGCAATGGGGACACGGTTCAGGGGACAGAGGCACAGGATGACAAGGAAACTGGGAGGACTGCTGTGCGACAGGGGGAGGACAGGCCCAGGGAATCCACTCTCCACAAGCTACTCTCCAACATCATGGGAGCATACCAAGCTTCCCAAGAGACCATGGGCACAGAACTGGCCAAGTTTCAGGAGACCCAGCGGCTGCAGGAGGAACACTACCTGGGGATCAGAGAGGACTTGAAGTCCATCAACACCACCCTGGTCACCATTGCAGGGGTGCTGGCAGACCTGGCCAACACCATGAGGGACACAGTGGCACACAAACGGGCCCCTGACACTAGCCTGAACGATGAACAGCCCTCCACCTCCGTCGGCACTAGTGGACAGGAGGACCCACCACAGGACCAACAGGCCACCAGCACCCCACCCCTGCAGAAGGAGAACCAGTCCTCAAACAGTCCCTGAGATCCAGGAACAAGACAGAAAACATTGCCAAGACCTCCGCCAGGAAATAACACTCTCCTGATTGTCACCCTTTTGTCCAACTTTGTCACCCTGACAACTTTGAACTGCCATTACTCCACTTCCTATGCCCCCTTGGACAATACACCTGTGAGACCAAGAGACTGGACTCTACCATGGACATTCCTCCACCATCACCCCAGCCCATTGCCCACCCCTCCACTTATTTGCACAGAAATAAACACCCTTGAATCCCAAATCAATCTGGAGTCAGTCTGTACTTTCACAAATGTGTAATTGCAACCTCTCAGAAATATAGCAATGTCAATGCTTATGTTCACATACCAATGTTAGACAGTTGCTGGGCAGCAGTAAACATAGCAGAAGGCAGAAAGTGGGACCCAGATCTGTGAAATGGAAAGCCAAAGTGACATGTCCAGATCCATACACTGAGGTTAAAAGGCAGATTTATGCAATGTCCTACAGCAGAATGATATGAGAGAAGCAGTGCCATCCCCTTACCTGTGTCTCACTGGAAGCATTGCATGATGATGTTGTTTCGGTTATCTATATCTTCTTCTTCTGCTCCTCTTCTTCACTGTCCATAGGCTCCACAGCTGCCACAAGACCAACATCAGGCCCATCCTCCTGCAGAAAAGGCACTTGGCGCCCCAAAGCCAGGTTGTGCAACATATAGCATGCCACGATGATCTGGCACACCTTCTTGGGTGAGTAGTAGAGGAAGCCACCTGTCAGATGGAGGCACCGGAATCTAGCCTTCAGGAGGCCGAAGGTGCGCTCTATTATCCTCCTAGGTCGCCCATGTGCATCATTGTAGCCTTTCTTTGCCCTTTTCCTGGGATTCCTCACTGGGGTCAGTAGCCATGACAGGTTGGAGTAACCAGAGTCACCTGCAAATATCGAGGGACAACTGTTAGACATCCTCCAACCCTTAGGGACTCTCCCATACCCAGACACCTATGTCAACTGTGTTGGGGCCTTGGGCTCACCCTATTAGCCACACCCGGTGCCTCTGGAGTTGCCCCATCACATAAGGGATGCTGCTATTCCTCAAAATGTAATGCACTGAGCCAGGATACTTGGCATTCACATGGGAGATGTACTGGTCTGCCAAATGCACCATCTGCACATTCATAGAATGTTAGCTTTTGCGGTTTCTGTAGACTGTTTCATTCCTGCGGGGGAGACAAATGCCACATGTGTACCATCAGTGGCACCAATGATGTTGGGGATATGTCAAAGGGCATAGAAGTCACCTTTCACTGTGGGCAAATCCTCCATCTGAGGGAAAATGATGTAGCTGCGCATGTGTTTCAGCAGGGCAGACAACACTCTGGACAACACGTTAGAGAACATTGGCTGTGACATCCCTGATGCCATGACCACTGTTGTCTGAAACGACCCACTGGCCCGGAAATGGAGTACTGACAGGACCTGCACTAGAGGGGTGATTCCTGTGGGATGGCGGATAGCTGACATCAGGTCTGGCTCCAACTGGGCACACAGTTCATGGATTGTGGCACGATCAAGTCTGTAGGTGATAATGATGTGTCTGTCTTCCATTGTCGACAGGTCCACCAGGGGTCTGTACACCGGAGGATGACGCTATCTCATCATCTGCCCCAGCAGAAGTGCCCTATGGAGGAGAAGGGTGAGCAGAGGATCATACACATGATAGGTTTCACAAGGCTGTTTAGAATAATCATGCTGTAATCAGTGTGTGGCGCTGTCTGCCCGTATTCCTGGCCAAAAGTGCTGTGGCACAGTTGGTTGCCCTCCCATGTGCCCACCTGAAATGGCGGCTGCCTGACCTGCAAGGAGGGACAAGGGGAAATGAGATAACTGCGCTGGCGTTGTGCAGCGTCGCGATAGGCGGTCAAAGACCGCAGTGCAATTCAGCATTGGTTATCATTGGGCCCTATGGGTTCCAGGAGCCAATGATGATGTAGGCCGACGGTGATGGTACGCACCGCCGCGGACGTGACCACCATTTTCAATCTGTTCACTCACTTGATACCTGACCTTCAACAGGAGAGGACCTACACTGCAAGTGCTGCTGTGACCTGAGTCTGGAAGCGACAATCGCTACAGTGCCTGGTGAAAGGGCCCCTGCCTTCACTGCTGAGGAGTTGGAGAAACTGGTGGCTGGGGTCCTACCCCAGTACACGCTACTCTATGATCCTCCAGACAAACAGGTGAGTACACTGTGCGCATGATGCATGGCACATGAATGTATGGAGTGTCATGGATGAAAGAGACAGGGGAGGCAGAGGCCAGCATGTGAGGATGGTGAGTGTATGTTTTTTTGGGCCAGGGTGGGAGGTTTGTGGCCAATGAGTAAGAAGAACCAGATGGGGGAGTAACAGCCATTCTTACTTCACTATTCCTCTAGGTCAGCACCCACCAGAAGACTGGGATTTGGCATGCTATCACCAAGGAAGTGCGGACCCAGGGGGTCTACCATAAACAGAGCACCCACTGCCGCAAAAGATGGGAGGACCTGCGCCGCTGGACCAAGAAGATGACGGAGGCCCAGCTGGGGATGGCCTCCCAATATGGAAGGGGTGTCCGTCGCATCATGACCCCCCTGATGTTTCGGATCCTGGCGGGGGCATATCCTGAGTTGGATGGGCACTTGAGGGCATCACAGCAGCCACACGGGGTGAGTACAGTCTCATTCAGCTGACTCTGCACACTTTATGAGGTTTCTGGGTGGGGGAAGTGGGCTGTGGGTTCCCCTAGGCCAGGGCAGATGCACCAAGGTAGATCCATTGTTTTGCCGTCTCAGTGCCACTCCAACCCCAAAAGTGGTAGTGGCCTCTACACCTATTCAGGCTCCGGTGGGTTCCAGCTGTGCATCAAATGGTCTAAGCAGAGTCCCCCATGGGCATGTGCTTTTCCCCTGAACTGTTAGTGCATGGGCTAGTGCATAGGGCTGCTCCCTGTTTGTTGTGTCTGCCAATAGTAGTGGTGTTGCAGGCATTGACCATGTGTCTCTTCTGTCTTTCCTCCCCTTTTTGTTTTGTCACCCTGTCCTTGTGTGCATTAGCATCATCTGGCGGAGGAGCATTGGCACCAGAGCAGGATGGAGCTGCAACCCACATGGCCCTGGAGGGTGAAGTTACGGAGTCTGAAGGCACCAGTGGGATGGAGGGCGAGGGGAGCTCCACGACGGGGACAGGAGGAGACACCAGCGACAGTGACTCCTCCTCTGATGGGAGCTCCCTTGCGGTGGCGGGCACCTCTGTGCCCACCTCATCAACAGGTACAGCCGCCACCCCCCCACCAGCACCACCCTCCCACCAGCCCCTCTGCATGTTTCCTGTGCCCGCTCACCCAGGAGTGTGGCCATCTCCTTCGCCCCAGGCACCTCAGGCTCTGCCCCAGTCAGTCCTGCTGCCCTCAGTGAGGAGGCTATTGACCTCATGAGATCCCTCAATGTTGGGCAATCAACATTTTTGAATGCCATCTAGGGTGTCGAGAGGCATTTGCAGCAAACAAATACATACCTGGAGGGCATTCATTCTGGCGTGGCAGCCCAACAGAGAGCAATTCAGGCTCTGGCCTCAACACTGATGGCAGCCATTGTCTATGTGTCCAGCCTCCCCCTCCAACTTCCACTACCCAGACCCAATCCCCTCTACCTTAGCCTATCCCAAGCACACCATCAGACCAGCATGCACACTCATCAACACACAAGAGTGGTCATGGCAAACATAAGCACCACACATCCCTCAGGCATTCACACAAGCACCATTCCCATGCGGACACACCAATATCCATTGCCTCCACTGTGTCCTCCTCCTCCACGTCCTCATCCTCCCTCCCAGTCTTGTCTCCACTCACACCTGCTTTCACTACATCCTCAGCCACTACCTCCATCACCAGCACGCCCATCACCGCACACTGCTCACGTACAATCGCCACCCCCACTACCATGCACACATCCCCTGTGTCCTCTCCCAGTGTGTCTGTGAGCCCTCCTCCCAAAGTACACAAATGCAGGCACACAGCCACTCAACAGCCATCCACCTCACAACAGCCTCCAGCCCATGCACCTTCACCCAAATTCAGCAGACGTACACCTCCTACAACCACTTCCTCTTTCTCCACTCCCAAACCTGTTCCATCTTCCCATCCCAGTGTGTCTAAAACACTTTTCCCCTAGGGCCAGGATGTCCAGATCCCAGCCCTGCCCCTCAGCTACCAAATCCTCCAGCACTGTGGTCCCTGCAAGTCCTGTAACAGCGCGGGCAGCACCCATCAGGGCTGCCAGTGTGTCACCTAGCGAGGCCAAGGATCAGCCCATTCCGCCACCTGCCAAGGTGAAGAAGGGGCCCACATGCCGTAGGGAAAAGCCGCACCAACCACCCAGCAAGGCCTCCTCCAAGCCCAAAGGGGACAGTGCCAAGGTCCCAGCAGCGACTTCCAAGGTGGGGAAGGGACACAAGGCTAAAGGGAAGTCAGCACAGGGCACGGAGCCTCCGACTGAGGGACTGGTGTCACCCCTTCTGGCAAACAGAGAAGCAAACTGTACGGCAGTGGAAACCCACATCTGCACCGCCATCTGCACGTCTGCTGCCCCAGCAACTGTCCCCAGCATCATCCCCAGTGGGCAGCCGTCCGAGGCTGCAAGAGACGTCCTGGTGTCTCCCTCCACAGGTGCTGACACATACACGACCGGCAGCATTTCTGCCACAGACACCGTGGCAACCACCACCACCAGTCCCACGATGTGCACAGACAGTGCCACCACAGTCGACATGGACAACATTCCCAGTGCACAGCCATCCGAGGCTGCAGGAGACGTCCTGGACCCTGCACAGCGTACCTGAGGCACCACAACCAGCACTGTTAGGTTCAGCAGTTGGCAGGCAAAGTCGCAGCAGGGTGGAGTGTGTCTCTGACTCCAAGGAGTATCATGCTACCTGTTCACAGGCAATCTAGTGGCATACACACCCAGGTGAGGGAATGGGACATGCCACACAGCATGTGCAGCACTCTGGGCACAAAGCCCCCTCCAGAACCAGTGGAGAGATACATCCACTACCCCAGTCCTTGGCAGGGTGAAGCACTCTGGGCACTAAGCCCCCTCCAGAACCAGTGGAGAACAGCATCCACTACCCCAGTCCTTTGCAGGATGAAGCACTCTGGGCACTAAGCCCCCTCCAGAACCAGTGGAGAACAGCATCCACTACCCCAGTCCTTGGCAGGATGAAGCACTCTGGGCACTAAGCCCCCTCCAGAACCAGTGGAAAACAGCGTCCACTACCCCAGTCCTTGGCAGGATGAAGCACTCTGGGCACTAAGCCCCCTCCAGAACCAGTGGAGAACAGCATCCACTACCCCAGTCCTTGGCAGGATGAAGCACTCTGGGCACTAAGCCCCCTCCAGAACCAGTGGAACATGTCACACACTTGACAGACTGTGGCTTTGCACTCCCCAGGATAAAGCTGTGGGCAACCCAAACACTTGAGAGACTTGAGAGACTGTGGCTTTGCACTCCCCAGGAGAAAGCAGTGGGCTACCCACCTACTTGAGAGACTTGAGAGACTGTGGCTTTGCACTCCCCAGGATAAAGCAGTGGGCAAACCTCCCACTTGAAAGACTTGAGAGACTATGGCTTTGCACCCCCCAGGACTAAACTGTGGGCATGAAGCCCCCTCGTGGAGCAGTGGTGTCATCCCTTCATCCGGCTGAGGTGCCCCCCTCCCACTCCCCCTGAGGTGTCTGTTTATTTTTGACCTTATGCCCCAGCAGTGTTCTCTCCGTTTAGAGTCAGGTATCATGTGTGGGCTTGGCCCATGATTTTTGTCCCAGTGGCCCACGGACATTTGCAGAGGACAATGTACAACCTTATGTACATATTGTATATTTTTGTAAATACTGTTTTTTTAATCTTTACGTATCTCTGACTATTTCTAAAATATCACTGTTTAACTCAATTCCTTTTGTCCTTGCGTTCTTCCAGGGGGTTACGTAGTGTATATGTAATGTTGCTGCATGTGTTTGTGTGTATGATGTTGTGGGTGAGGGTGGGGGTGTTGCGTGTTGTGTGTGTCACTCTCTTTTTCCTTCCCCCCTCCCGTGTGTGCTAGGTGCAGTACTCACCGTGGTCGTCGCCGCCGTCTTTGCTGCTCCTGGTAGAAAAGGAGGTAAACCAACATTGGTAGCACCTGTAACTCGGGCTCCATGGCATCCTGGTTCCTTGTAGGGTGTTGAGAGGTGAGTGGTTTTGGTTCCAAAGACTGTTTCTGCCGTGCTTTTGATGGCGTTGGTACCGCCCCGGAAAAGGTGGTGGATTGGTGGCGGTTACCGCTGCGGTGTTTGTTTCTACCGCCGTGGCGGTTGTAGTGTTAAAGTGGCTGTCTGTGTTGGCGGTTTCCGCCATGGTCGTGATTCAATTTTGCTTTACCGCCGGCCTGTTGGCGGTCTTACCGCCGCTTTCACACCGACCGCCAGGGTTGTAATGAGGGCCTATGCTCTCTCTGTCTTTAAAACTATTCCTTAATTATTAAAAGTGGTATTTTTAAACAGTTGCATTTGCAGCCTCAAGTACAGGAAATGGATAAAATATCACATGCAGGTTTTTCATCAGTCCAAAAGGACCATAAAGAGAACCAATCCAAACAGATGTAAGAGCGGAGGAAACTGTTTACAAAGAGTAGAGCAACACTTCATATTCCAGTACCACTAATGCCTGGTTACAAGGCTAGAGGTCTGAAGACTGCCATCCTCGCAGTGGCTGTCAGACCACTGTGGCTGTGGCGGTCCGACTGACACATTGCGAGGTTAGTGGGCAGACCTGCTAACCTACCGCTATACCCCCCAAGATCTCAGATCCCGATGGGCTGACGGTGGTGCAGGTTGCAATCGGCCAGGGTGGCGCTGAACTAAGTGCCACCCTGCTGATTACACCCTTGTTCTCCACCAGTTTACCTGCCATGAAAAGGCTGGTGGAGAACAAGTGCGGGGGCAACAGGGGGGTGCCTGCAGTGCCCATGCTTGTGGCATCCGCAGTGCAGGGGTTCCCCTGCCCAGCACCCTCAAAATGTGCACTGTTTGCTGTGCAGTCAGTCCTCATTTCGAGAGCGCTGGTGCCCTTTGCATGCAGCAGCATTGCTGCCGGCTCTATTATGAGTCGGCGATCAATGCTGCTGCACCTTTCCTACCGGGTGGACCCACCAGTCAGCCCAGTGGGAAAGTCAAAATTGGGCCAGCGGGGAGGTCACCAGCACATCAGCAACCACCCCATTTGGGAGTTTGGCAGATGGGTGTTTCCATCTGCCAAACTCCTAATAAGCCTCTTAAAGGTTTACCCATTGTTGAGTTGTACACCCTCAAGAGTGGAAAAACAGAAAGTCATCCTTGGTTCAACAGTATTTCCTCCCTATTTTATTGCAAAATTAGGCTATACCATTTTATTTTCAATATGTATGTTTGTCAGGATGGGGAGGGATGTGCTTTGCTGCAACAAAGGGTTGGAGCCTTTATTTCAATCCTTGGTCTAAAGCAGGGAGAAAAGCAATGACAGGATGGGGAGGTACCTATTTAGGTGTGCTTGTTTTTAAAAGATTAGTTTCTGCAGATGGAGTACTGGGATTTTAGTGTGGAATTTACAATAAGGAAGAACTGGTGGGAGATCTCTGACAAAGAGTCACACATCTAATATTTTCTTTTTTGAAGTTACACTTTATGCAGTTGGCACACAAAGAAAGTGAATTTGGGGATCTGTATTTGAGGTGTGTTTATGTGTGCCTGTGTGCATGTGCGTATGTATGTGTGACTGTTCTTGGCTAGCTTTTGGGAGGGTTGAGAAAGATGTTAGTGGTCTATGAGGGGCACGCCGTATTCTAGATTTTTTAAGGAGTTCTTTATGCAGCTTACTTACATAATTTGGGGGCTACTAGGAGATCCATGGCTTGGTGGGGGCACTCTAAATGTTGTTTTATTTTGTAAGACCATTTATGGTTTTGGTGACATCATGCAGAGGGATCATTCAGTGCCATGCCTGTCACATGAAACTGGAGTTTCTGGGAGGATCGGGTGGCACCCTATATAGTTTGCCTGAAATGTAGGGGTTTATTGTGGAAATTAGGCCCATGGCTGAGCTATGTGCATTTGTAAAGCTAGGAATGTTGGGACCTGGACAGCCATTTTGTTTACGCTGTGGAGTCTATGGCATCAGGTACGAGTGGCATGTTAAAGTGTGACACCTGTAAAAACATCAGTGTCATAATTTAAAGTTGCACTTACAAGTGGGCCGGAGTTTTCTAAACTTCCAGAGTTATCTATGCACCAGATGGTCAAATGTGCTGATAATTAGCAGTTGAAAAAGCTAAGGATATGACTGGAAATTCACAAATGCTGCATTATATGCCCCATTTTCACAGGGAAGCCGATTATTGGCATATATGTTACATCTCATAAATAACAATCCCCATGGTATCACATTTATCGATGTAACTACCAAACAATAGTACTGTATATGATACAGGTTTAAGCTACTGGAAAAGCCAGACTTAGCCAGTTGACTTAAAGTAAGTGACCGCTCCTTTTTTCAACTCCCACATTAGGGTTTCTTTTCAGTTAAGATTTTTGGAGAAGTTGTTATTTTCTTTTTGGTCCTGACGATGCATCGATGGATCCGGTTGGACCGCTAGACACGAAACATATAGACCCACGATTAGAGGTACTACAAAAAGTTTAGTCCTCTCGTGTTTTTCTTGTTGAGAGTAATTGAGCATTATCACTCAATATTTTACTTTCACTCTGGTTTTAATCTTGGTCTCCATCTCACTGATAAGATTTATGAAGTGTTTTCAAGATGGATAACCAATTTTATTCTTTTTTTGTTCTCTCCAAATTGCTCAGGTGCCTGGAATAGGGTATCCCATCTATATGACCTGAATTTTAGTAGCTACTATAAGAGCAATACGGTCAAGAGCCCCCTTCGGGAAGCCCGTCAGGCATTGCAGTGCCGGCCTAGCGAGGAGTGTTCCCGATGATGAAGCTAGTCATCCACTGTGATGCATGAGGGCTCTTGCTCCTGTAGAACTAGGTCCTCTGGAATTTCTCTCTTATTTTGGAACAGTGTACCCTTTTACCTCTTATGATTACTAGTATTGGGAGACTGTACACTGGACCATTAACCTTCCGGTCCCTCCCCTCCTTTAATTTAGTAAAATGAGCTGTTGCCAGCAGAACAAAATTCATTTTGTTATATATTTTTCCAATTGTGTAAAGAAATCAAATATCCTATGTGAGAAAATCCTTCTTTTTGCGTGGTCACCAACATTTTATAACAACTGATTTTGCTGTTTATTTAAACCAACTGTCTCCAACCAGTCACTCCTGAGCTACCAGTAGCTCCCAGACACCATCAGTGTAGCTCACAGCCTTGAGTTTATTTTTTATCTAAGCAGAGGGTCATATTTTCCTTTTAAAGTTAAGGGAATGTTATGTTTATTTCAATTTATGACCCAGGCTCTGGGCTTGGGCATGGAAGTGAAGAACTGAAGTACTGAAGTATTTAACTCTGGAATAAAAGACCATTTCAACTCAATATTGGAGCATGAGAACAAAATTATGTTTCTGAATGCTGTTAAAAGAGAGAAAATTCAAATGAAAAGTTACCTTAATGATTAAGTTAACTCTTCATTTTAATTTTCTCTCCTTCTAAGTGTCACATTTATAAACAGCAGACCTCTTGCTTCCAGTGGTCAGTAGACACTGTGCCTTATGCATAATTAATAAATCCTTTTTTTTTTTTTTAAATCGGAGAAATGTAAAGTGCAGAAACCGGTTCCATATTTTGAAAATGTTTACAGAACATTTTTCTGCACTTTACATTTCTCCTATTTAAAAAAATTGTTATATGTTTGTGTTTTACATGCAACGGTGGCAAGTGTGGCAAAAGGCATGTCCTGTGCCACAAGTACATACAGCACATGCTTTCAGTCACCCAAACACATATATCCCATTCATATGCACACATGTTCATACATCCCCAAAGACCATGTTTCCACTGACACAAATGGCTGCACTGTCATAAAACCCCTAATCAAAGTATTTTATTCAAACCATAGTATCTTAATCCATGGACATTAGGCTTAAACTCAATTAAGATGGGCATGGGGGTGTCTTGTAACAATGCACACGTTGTTTAGCCTTCATTAGCTCACAGTTATTTTCATTGATCAGGAGTAGCTCTCGCTACAGAAAAGGTTGGAAACCCCGGTTTTAAACTCTGCACATCAGAGTACTGCTGTTCAGTCTATAGTGTATGTGCTTTGACCCCTAAAACATGGTAGAACTGGCTAATCATCCATGAACATACATAACATTCCATTAGGGCCATAGTATATGGTGCAGGAAAATGCACCAGTGTCATGGAAAAGTTAAATGTCACCTGTGGACTGATGCACAGATTGTACCACCGAAGTGGCTGGTGAGGAAAGACATGGCTTCAGACCTACATGCGTAGCATGACTGCTGCAGCTTTTAAACCTGCAGGCGAACCTGTGAGAATAACCCTTCTTAACAGGAAAGAAGCCTACTTTTCAATATTAACTAAGTCACTCCCAAGTCAGAATGTGGGTCCCACAAACGAGGGTGGCAAGTATTTAAAAGTGGTACATGCAAGAATTTAGTGTTGGTATGTACATAGACCCACAAATCTTCACGGTGCTGTTTGTCTGCTAATTCAAATTTGGTATATGCTACAGAAATGATTCAACCCCTAGTTTTAAAGTTCGAGTTTTGATAAATCCTTTGGAAATGTAAATTTAAAAAAATTAAACCTTTTCTGCCAGAACCCTTAGTGCTTCCCTCTAATGGGATATGAAAACTGATCCTAGAGCAGAAGCAATGGCTTAGTCCTTTTGGCAGGAAGACCTTGTTGTGAGGTATGCAAATCCTATGTGCTCAGGAAAGACAGATGGGGCGGGTTCAGTAACTTCATTAAATTGAAAGTGATCAGAGTGAGTTCTGCCCATTTATAGGTACAGTAAAGGAAAACCTGGCGAAGAGAAGCATTTACTTGTTGTGCTATCAGTAGTCAGTTTGGGACCAGCTAGTGAGAAGGGAAACTGGACACTGGTCCAAGAACCAGTTTAGTTGGTGGATAAAGAGGGGAGAGCTCATTCTCCTAAACACACTCCTTTTGGCTTGGGTGTCATAATCGTAGGGCAGAAGGGTATTGTCATGTATTACTCGCAATAGTGCACCTTAAGTCTACTGTAAGGCAAACAGGATGTGCTGCTACAGGGAGAAGGGATGCCACTGAGAAAATGTTTCTCCTTGGATAGGGACTATCCAGGAGTCACCCATGCTCACTGGCCAACTCAGGAAAAGTGCCAAATCACCCACAGCACTTCAAAAAAATATCTGGACCTGAGAAGAACAGAAGAGGACCATAACTGCTGTCTGTGACCTGTGTGGAGTCCTGAGGGCTGGACCTGCTACTACTTGTGCCCAGGACTGAGAGATGGACTCTACGGTCTGTTGGGTGGTATCCTGTTCAGCTACAGGGACGTAACAGTCCAGTTGACATGTAACAAGTGCATCTGGACTGGGCCTGGCTGGTAACCTCTGCTGCAGAAAGCTCTGACCCTCAGAGCTGTCCTTGAGTTACAGGGAGCCTTGGAACAGAAAATAAGGAACTGCTCCAGAGAGTCTAAAACGTTGTGACTTAGACATTTTTTGGACATCTATGACATAAGGAGCATCAGCAGGACATTGCAGCAAAGATGTTGATCTAAATAGGTTTCTATCAGCTATATCTTCAGACTTGGCCTGTCCACAGGTTGAAAACATGATAGAGCAAAGTGCAAAAAGTATGTATTCAGTGAAAGGACTTCAGTTGGTGAGAAATTTGAATTTTCCCACTTAGACCTCTATAGGAAAACTGAGGGCTTCAGCGAGACCTCTGCCAATGTCTGTATAAATTCAAGAGGACTTCACTGGTTAACGCCTGCAGACTTTGACCTGCTGCAGCACTTTGGTTTCAATTTCAGAGACAAAGTCAGAAGGTAAAATTCTTAACTGGGAGGACACGCTTGATATTTCTGACCTTTGCTCCATTGCAGTTGCCCTGAAAGTGAGCTTAGGTCCTGGTCGACCATGAGCAGTGACTTCTGATTGGTATCTTTCAGTTTCTTGATGTTTACTTCATATGCCTGGCTCCCCATATTGAATTTTAGTTTTTTTGTTATTTGTCTTAATAAATTGTTCTCTAATTTTAGAACTGGATTGTGGGATATTTATTGCTTTGTGTTTTGTTTTAAATTTGTTTTTGTACTGCTAAATACTTTCCATACTTTTTTTTCAGTTTAGGCTTTCAGTTCCATGATACCAAAAGCTGAGCCATGTTTTTTTTTTTATTGAACTTTTGTCTTGAACCTGACACATTTTTGGGCTTATTACTTGGGAAGCGCTCACATCCTCCCCAGTTAATAAGCAGTTATCTTACATTCCTCACCTATTATCCAGCCTCACAATATTTGCAGAAGTGAAAACTCACAACTCTGACTGCTCCTGCAAGGATAGGGCAGGAAGTTGTAGACAGTCAAGCATGGAGATACTGAAACAGGTCTGGGGAGTCAAACAACATTCATGGAAACACTTAAGCATACACAAGGAGACAGACTTGGGACAGTGAAACTAAGACACAGGGTGGGGAGATACAAACACCGGATGTCAACTACCATCTTGTTTGAACTAGTTTCTCCTGAGGAAAGAAAAAACATACTTGATTACTTTGAATGTGAAAATGTATTGTTCATATTATAGTTTAAAAAGTTAGCATGAAAATGGGAAAGTTCAGAGGGTTTCCATCAAAAATTAGAAT
The DNA here is from genome assembly GCF_031143425.1 of Pleurodeles waltl. Taxonomy (NCBI): domain Eukaryota; kingdom Metazoa; phylum Chordata; class Amphibia; order Caudata; family Salamandridae; genus Pleurodeles; species Pleurodeles waltl. Next base: position 849,081,343 of record NC_090436.1, read on the forward strand.
TAAGATAGTTTAGGTTCAGAAAAATAAAGCTGAAAAAATAATTTCCAAGTTCTAACAGATAAGTCATGCAGTTTATAGATGAAATAGGAAGGATAGTTTAGAGAAGTTAGATATTCTCATTTAACCAGAGGGCCCATTAAATGGGACAGAGAAACACAGATACACATCCTGGGACACAATGGCACAAAGATTTACAAACATATTTCAAATAAAAGAAATACAATAAGCGCCCAGCAGTATGCACTTACTTAGGAGCATTCCAGTAGCAGAAGAACTAAGGACCTGATAGAGTTTTCTTGGCGGACCAGGTTTACTCCATCAGGGCAACATGACACAGCAGCATGGCAAATTTACAATGTTTTATTTTTTATTTTTCTAAATAAAAATTAACTGTAGATTAGATATAAATCACAGGGGAGAATGGGCTGTCTCATTTATTAGCCGAGGATCAAGTTGTGAGTTACTTATTCCACTACTAATATTAATAGTTGGCTGGTGGGCTATTTTTAGGGAAAGACCCAAATAAGAAAAACATTTATAGATAGCTCACCTATTATGTAAATATGCTGAGGCTTTAAGCGGGTTTCCGTACCTTGATGGGTAATAAGATGTCTGAATGTAACATGAGTGGAGTTCTTTTTCTGGACCTTTTGACAGTATGGAGCCATTTATTGTTTATTTTGTGACTTTAGGCAGTACACTAATGTGTGTGTAAGACAATGACTGGGTGCACTATTTTTTTTTCCAACATGAAAACAGGTATATTCCATCTCTTTTCCCCCAGCTGTTCGGACTACATTTATGTGGACAAATTTTGCATCGGGTAAGTTCAGTTTTAAACCGAGCCTTGCTTTAAGATGAGTTCTTTGAACATTGACTTGTATTGGTTTTGAGGAATGCCACTGAATGCACACCACAGGTAGAAAGCGTGGTAGTTACTAATGGTTGGCATGGGGATTGCTTGTAGAGATAAAGGCCCTACTTCTTCGTAGGTTCCTATTTACTCATTAACATATTTCTGTCGTCGGTCATATACAAGAGGTGACCACGTGTCTCAAGGCAATGAATATATGGGAGTGTACTATCTGGCACACAGAAAGCCGAATATAAAAAGTTAGCATATATTTGGTACGTTCTCACCCATTTGAAAGCTATATCAGTTTGCGATTTTCACAAAGTTTATAGGTACATCTATATATATTTTACAGGCGTCGGTTTCCTGGCACAATGGTTGGCATGACAAGACTTCTTTGAATTTAGAGTTATATATATATCCCTCACACATTGAGGATAGGGCTACATTATTCTTTATGGATCTCATTGTGATGTCAGATGATGAACAGTAGTAAATCATTTTTCAGGGAACATATACATTTCTTAAAGCCCTCAGTCTCATTAGTGATTCACTAATATTTATTGGAGGTGATAGCGCGTCCAGTCCTTATAAGTTACTTATACTTGGACACGCCGGAGGTCGGTGAACCTTTTGACCGAGTTGAGTTCTCCTCATCCAAGAATAGTCGGATTCCTCAAATTAATAATTAATAATCATTTTTAATCAATAACCAATACTCAATTAGTAATCATTCAACAAATTAGTTAAACAGAAAATCAGTAATTAGACACACCATGACCTTTCAGTCATGAATGACCACACCAGTTTATTAAAAGAGTTTATTTCCTTATATTACCAAAGCTAATACAATATAAGTAAGTCTCAAAATCAAATGATATACGTATACGAACATTACTAGCTGTCAATAACGATGAAAGAAACGCAATCTACGCAAAATGTGGATTATAATGCACTCAGTTATAGCAATGCAACTCACTAATATGAGTACCTGAATTTGACTAATTGCATACATCGGTCAGCATAACAAGATTTCAATTCATCATGGTGCATCAAATGAATACCTCAACTAACCTCTGATTAGCATTGGCATGTGGGGCTTCATGCAAAATGAATTTAGTCAACATGAATTTAGAAAACTTCTAGCTTGGGCTCTGTCAAAATAAGCAGATGGTACCTAGGAAGGAAAACACAATGCATAATACAATTATCCTTTTATAATTACCAAATACAATCAGCATTCAAGGAAAAGTCTTCGTCCTTCAGGTACCGGTTCGATCAGCATGGGGCAGACTTCAAGGGGGCAAAGTTTAAGGCAAGTTTTCCTTGCAGCAACAAGGAAAATGGGACAAAAGTTATCGTATGGGCAAGACGGGGTAAAGTTAAAGTTAAAGTCTCTAGGGTGAGAATTCTTAAGCCTCTCTCTCTCTGGGATAGAGAAAAAGCATCAAAGTGTCGTCAAAATGGCTTCTTGAATCTTGCTTCAAAATGGCATCAAAGAAAATGACTGACTTCTCTTTGTCCGGCGGGTTTAAGTAAGAAACGTTCCAAATTCTTCAGGGTTTTCCATTGGAGGGTCCATAGGGTGGTTTCTCTTTGACCAATGAATAGTGTCTTTCTCTTAGCACTCATTTATGCATAAGGTGTCCTTGGAGTTTTGGAACACAAGTGGCAACAAAGTTTGCCAATTATTCCTGTATCAGTGTCTTTATTGTCTGCAGCTGCAGAAACAGACCTTGCTTCAAAGGGGATGAAACTTGCCTAGCACGAAACCTTGAGATAAGTGTATAAGTCATTCTACTGGAAAAATACAGCCTTAAAGTTAAAACGCATCTTTGTTAATACAAGTGAAAACCACGCACTTAAATTTGAGACCAGGCAACTAGGCCAAAGCCTCTGCTAAATTTAAGCTAAGCATATAACAGTTTCAACAAGAAAATCATAAAATACATCTGCAATTATGACGGATTACTACATTGTCGATTCTTCATGATTAATTAAGCCTGTTTTATACTAATGGCGAACTACTTTGTGGGCACATTTTCCACATACATTATTTTTCTTTGCTAAAATCACATCGCCTTATACGATTTTGTTGCATGAGATATGAATATTTGTTAGTCTTTCTTTTTCCGCTTCATCAGAGGTTTTAATGTTGAATTCTAGGGTACAGTTATACATATAAAAATGAAAGGATCGATATTAATTTGGAGTCATCTACTTTTAACATTCAAGCATTATCAAATCATGACAACTCATGTTGTATTGCATTCGAGCATATTATAATTAGGTGGGTGAAGATTGCTGCTTTATTGGTTTTATAAACTTGTGAGTTGCAGTTGGTTAAATGTGGTGATTGTGAGTCCGTCGGGGACGCTTCCTTTTATACCATAAGGCGCTGCTCCCTTTTATGTCTACAAACTGCCTTCCTTAGCTATTTGATCTATATTGTATCCTTGATTCAGGATCGGAGGTCATTTCTGAGGTTTTCAGCTACGCCCACTGTGCTTTCTGTGCAAACATTTGTTTATAAGTATTTGTTAATATTTTGTGAGTCTTTTTAATATGATTGTTTGATTTTCTCAGGTATATGTTGTGTAATGTTTTTATTTATGTTTAATAGTAGGGATATTGCAGTTTTCACTGCCTTTACCTGCCTGATTTTTACCTGTCAGCGACTGACAGTGTGAGCCGACAATGTGTTTGCCCATTCTTAATGGGGTGGGAAGACACAAGGCCAAACCTACGACGGCCCTTACTCTGTTGGGTGGTCGGGGATTACATTGGCCAGTGAGATGCAGTGGTCTCTCCAATCGACATAATGCAAGTCCGCCCAAATCTAAATGAGGTGGGCAGACTTTCAGTTTGGTAGAGAGGGAGCACCATCTCCTCCAAACTCTAAAGTGGACCTTCTGTGAGTCACAATATCTAGCCTGTTCTTTCAAATCTGTAATATTTTAGCGCCTGTTCACTCACCAATTCCAGTGAATTCCTCCTATTCTCATTCTTTAGTACTACCTTTGAGTACTTGCAAATGCTCACACACTTCTGCCATATTATTCTGATCTTTTTGCTCATATCCCACTTTTTCCTTAAAGTAAAAGGTTTTACTTGCTGAGCATCTTCAAAACTAAACTGCAATTTAAAAGTACACCACCAAACCATATAAAGTATACTCCTGTGCACTCACCTGGCTGCTATATTGACACATGCATGTATTTATTGGAATAGTGAATTTTAGGCAGAGTTTTACACTTTTCCTACAACTACAGAAGATGATTAAAAGAGGCCTAGCTGTGCCTGTATACATGTTCTCCTACATATATTTAAATCAGCAAACTTAGGGCCTTATTTATACTTTTTGGTGCAAAACTGCACTAACGCAGTTTTGAACCAAAAAGTTTAGCAATGGCTAGCACCATTTCTTAGCACCAGCTGAGCACCATATTTATGGAATGGTGAAAGCTGGTGCAAAGGGTAGGCTAGCGTAAAAAAAATGACGTTAGGCAGGTTAGAGCAAAAATAAATGCCTCTAACCAGATTAGTGTCATTTTTTGATGCTAAGGGGCATATTTATACTCTGTTTGCACTGAATTAGCGTCATTTTTTTAAACTCTAATTCGGTGCAAAACTAACTCTATATTTATACTTTGGTGCTAGACCCGTCTAGTGCCAAATTTATGAAGTTAAAGTCATTTTTGGGAAGTGGAAACCTACCTTGCCTTAATGAGATGCAAGGCAGGCGTCCCCGTGCAAAAAATCACTCTATGGCCTTAACGCCATATTTATACTCCCATGCAAAAATGGTGCAAGGGAGGGACGAGGGGTCAAAAAATTATGCAAAGCTTGATTTGCCCCATTTTTTGAAGCCTGGGTCAGGGCAGGCATTAGGGGACCTGTGGCCTATTTCCATGGTGGAACACCATGGAATAAGCCCACAGGTGCCCTCCCCAGGCCCCAGGCGCAACCCCACCCACACCAGAGGGACTGCAGAGGATGGGGGACCCCATCCCAGGTAAGTATAGGTAAAATTGCATTTTATTTTTGAAAGTGCCATAGGGGGGCCTGAAATGGGCCCCCATACATGGCACAAGGTGCAGTGGCCATGCCCAGGGGGCCCTTGTCCACTGTGCTGGCCATTGGGGTGATAGGTATGACTCCTGCCTTTTCTAAGGCAGGAGTCATGTGGCATGGTAGGTTTAGCACCATAAAATGATACTAATCTGGTTAGAGTCATTTTTGTTTTTACTCTAACCTGCCTAAACTCATTTTTTGGTGCTATACCCCCTTCTTCTATACCGCCAGCCCCACATGACTAAAGTAATTTTTTTTTTACTCTAGCCTACCCTTTGCATCGGTTTGCACCATTCCATAAATATGGTGTCCGGCTGGTGCACAGAAATGGTGCAAGCTGGTGCTAAACTTTTTGGTGCAAAACTAAGTTAGTGCAGTTTTGCAGCAAAAAGTATAAACCAGGGCCAATATTTTGTAAGTTTGCGCCACTTTTGCGTCAAAAAATGACGTTAATGCGGCGCAAAAAAAGCATAAATCAGGGCTTTGGTGCTAGACGGGTCTAGCACCAAAGTATAAATATGGAGTTAGTTTTGCACCGAATTAGAGCAAAAAAAATTATGATAATTCGGTGCAAACAGAGTATAAATATGCCCCTTAGTCTGTGTTGGAACTGGCTGTCTATGCAGGCTCACCCCTAAATGTTTTGCCTTTACTCTCCAATTTCTGCTAATTTCATTTTTATTGGCCTTAGGACTCTGCTAACCAGTTCTGAAGTACTTGTGCTCTCTCCTGTGAACATGATAAAATGCTTTACACCACTTTGGCTTATTTCACTTACTTTCAAGTACCTTATACTGTGTTATACCATACACACAGGGCCTGCACATTAAATGCCACTGGTGGGCCTTCATCACCTATTATGCCGCCCACTTAATTTGCCCCTTAAAACATGCCCCAGACCTGCCATTGCAGCCTGAATGAAGCTTTAAACTGCCAGTCCAACTTGTCAATATAAGTCCCTTGCCAAGCCTTAAACTCCCCTTTGCTGATGTCATCCCTGAGATGGGCCCTAGGTAGCCCAAAGGGCACGGTGCATATTAATTAAAAGGTTGGACATGTACTTTTAAGTTTTACATGTTTCGGTAGTGAAGAACTCCTAATTTGATTTTTCACTACTATGAGACCTACTTGTCCCATAGGATAACATTTGGTTGCCTTATTACATTTAGAAGTGCTATTATTGATTGGGGACAAGCAATTCATATTTGGTATCTATGAAATTGTGATTAAAAAAACGCTGTAATGGTAAAAGTTGGATTTTAAAATACAACTTTGAAAATATCACTTTTGGAATGTTGGCATTTTTCTACCCTATGTCATTTGGTGCAGGCAGCCTCCCCATGGTCAAATGACTGGGATGGATCAATTGACAGTTAGAACTTTGTGAATTCCTCCCAGACAGTCACACAACAGATGCATTAGGTATTCCTCAATGGGCCTTCTGCTGGTAGGATGAGGGGGGCGGAGCTCGGCACAGAACCACTTGCAACGAAATAATCAGTGCTCTGCCTTCACACAAAGGGCTGGACTTGTCACCACTGCATTGTCTCTGCAGCCAGTTTGGATCCAGGGCAGGGGAGTCAGGAAATTCAAAGCCCTTCAAAAAAACATCTAGAAATGTCCCCCACATTAGGTATCAAAATAGGACTCTCAAACCCACAATTCAGTTCACTTTCTGGACCTGGGAAAGGACTCTCATAGGAGTGACTCCTGCTGGGGTCTGCTGTGTAGTCCACAAGACTACTTTGCTCCTAGAGGGACTATTTGCTGTCTGGAGCCTGCCTTAAACACTTGGAGCCCTGTTATGCCACTTGAGCCCTGCTTCTCCACCTGATCCCAGGGCTACCAGAATAATTCAGAGGGCTAGGTTGCTGACCTCCTATGTAGAGCTAGAGGATGGTGACAGGCTCCCACCATCATGAACCCACACATGACACACCCTGAGTGAGTCCTAACCCACCCTAAGCTTTGTCCCACCAGTCCTAGATCCTTGGTGGTGATGTAAACTGTGCCTAGATAGCACAATCTAAAACTAGGGTATAAGAATTTTTTTTGCTAAAAACTGGTCTGACGATCGAGGGAAGACCAGGACCAAAGAGCTCGTCGATCTGCCCAAGGTGAACCGTTGGTTGGCCTGACTCTCATTACATTCTTCTCTGCAGCAGCAAATTCTGTTCAGTAGTTCTTCTCCAAAGGACTACCCAGTTTCATGGAACTCTCATCACCTACTGCCTCCTGTCTCGCCCACTGAAGATTTTTGACATCCATAAAGTTGACTAAGTCTGAATGTAGTAATATTCACTGCAACTTCATCCAGCAGCTCCCTGATGATGGTGGTACTTCCTCAGACACTGTCTGCAGTCTTGCCCCTTAGAACTTTACCATTTCAGAACATTTTTCCAAGAATTTCTTCTAAGTTTGAAGGTAGGTGCTGACCGGGCCCAATCAACGTCTTGTATCCCACCAATGCTTCATTACAGGTGGCCATATTTTGACCCTTTCTTACACTATTGGATGTCTGCAGTTGGCACTTCAATCTCTTCGGTGCTAGTTTTTACTAAACACTTTCATAACTCTGGTTCTACTGATTGAAGTTTTGTCATTTTGGTGTAAAATCATTTATTGAAATATACTCTATTTTAAGTGGAGTGGGATTTTCTTGTGCTGTGTTTTCAGTATATTTTTGTATGGGTGCTGCATAAAAACTTTGCAGATTGTCTCTAAGTTAAGCCTGCCTGCCTTTGTGCCAAGCTACCAGAGGGTTAAGCATAGTTTATTTCAGTGACTTTTGTGGTTCACCTTCACAGGGATTTTAGCAGTTGTTTGAATAGGTGTCACCACCCCTTCCACCAACAAACCAATTTCATACAGCCTACCTTTGCCACTTTCTTCTTGAGGTATGCCCTGGAGCTTCGTGGGTCATTTATGAAACAGGAAATGGCAGATTAAGGCTGCATCCTCCCATGAAACATCAATAGGTGCCATGAAGGGCAATGAGGACAGTTTAGAAGTGAAGATGTGTCAAAACACTACCAGCAGACAAGGCCTGTCAATACTTTTAGTGAGGGACATGTCTTGCTTAGCGTGGCAGGAATCTTTGTGTTGGTGGGATGGACAACTGTCAAGCAGTGCCAGACACTGATTGCACTCAGTTGTACTTTAATGTTTAAATTTCAAATGTACACTTTGATAGGTACCAAAGTTTTTGAAAAAATGAAATAGAGCTGTGATCTACGAGCCTTCTCAATATCACCTAACCCATTTGGTATAATTACTGATACAATCAATTTGTGCTTGTCAGCTGTGATGTATCATTGTCAACATGTCTCCCAGCACTGTATGAGTAAAGAGCTTTAAAGAGCGTATTTTCTCCATTTCACTTCAATTTGTGTGAATAAATCCCATTGGCACAGAAGACACAGGGAGGCACAGGGGATGGAAAAGCCAGGGAATTGGAGTCTGAACTGGGACTCGTGTGAGATGCATGCACACTGGGAACAAGACAACATAAACATTGAGAGTAAGACTAAATAAAAATCATGTTCAGCTTCCAGGCTACAATGACATTCCACCTGTGATTTGCTAGGTTGTTGATTCTGGGTACCTCCTTTCTGGAGTTCATTCTGTTGTAGTACATGGCCCACAAACTCTTCTGTTCCTCTACAGAACACGTTCTTTCACATCCGAATAAACCACCATATGCATCAGTTATAGTTGACGTAGATAATGAAGTCCACCTCCTGCTATGAGCACATATTAGTCCAAGGCATCAACAAACATGCAGACGCACCCAAAATATGGAGAAATCAGTTGTGGCCACAAACATCAAATTTATAAAACAGAGACATAAAATCCAACTCCAGAAGCAAATGCTGACTTGTCCTCGTGCACAAAGGGTTTTTGGCGTTCGCAAACCCTTTGATTTGGTAAATTAGGGTACTTATGAACGCTAAAGCCCTTTATATAAATTCACTAAGGCCGTTTAATAATTCAAGAAAGGTTTTCTGAATCAGAAAATCGGTTTAGGAAAGCATTAGGAATCATTATTTGGAATGGAGGGTGTTAAGAGCGTCCCTGTCAAATACCCGTTCCTTATGATACATATATATGTTTTGCACCAAAGATCTGGTCACAAAACAAGGCCCTGCTCCTCTATATGAAAATTAACAAAACATTGTTCATGAGTAGGTTGTGGCCCTAAAAAGGTTTGTGTAACTTTTCATTTTTTTTTAAATGTATTGAAAAAATTATTGCTTTATTTAAAAACAATCAAAGCATGGTGGTCTACTGACGGCAGTAGGCCACCATCCCTGTGATTGTGGCCAATAGTATTGGGATGAAATTTGCAACCTGGCACAAGGATATTTATTAGGTGAGTCGAATTGTGACCCACTGCGACTTTGTATTTTGTGAACTGACTTCTTAGTGCGTAGAATGATTTGTAAAATACTAATGCATTCTGTTCAAGTCCGTGTGCAAATTTCCACCACTTACTGAATCAATTTTAGTACATTCCAAATAAGAAATCACAAATTATGAATCATTATTAGTCACAATTTACTATTTCTTATTTGGATCTTATACATTAGGTCATGTGCTTTATGCTGATTTGCATAAATGAACTGCTACATCCATCCTACATTGTGCATGAGGCCCAGTGAGCTTGTCGCTGATTTGCATATATGAACTGCTGCATCCATCGTACAGATAGAGCATGAACTAGTTTGGATGATATTTTTTATTCGACTCACTTCCTATCATGTACCCACTTGTGCAGCAGACTCATAGTAAGCAGAGCAGTATTCTGAGCAGGCACCATTCTCTGGACCCAATTGGCATACATTTTTATTTTACTTAAACAAAAAACACAAAGTGAGAACTTATTTCAATAAAACAGTTAAGAAATGACCCTGACCCACAGTTTTCTTCCTACATGTTAACGGTATTGACTGATTTCTTCTGATTTCCATTGGTTGATTTCCTCATGCAATGAACTCCAGTGATTGTCACTCCCCTTTAAAGGGCAGGGTGACTGTTTCAGGCTGACTCAGTGGTCCACTGGGGACTGATTCCTGGGTCAAGCGATTTTCAATGGCAAAACTGAGGCTCCACTAAAGAACGAGCTGCCCAGCCTCTAGACAGAGAGGAAAAACTGTGAGAGAGGTTGGTGGCAGGGGTGTTTTTTTTCAAGATGTGTCACATCTGGCAACCACTAAATGAGACACCTTATTCTCTAAATGTAGATTTTCCTAGTAATTTATGACGGAAAGTCTTAATTTTATTAAAGACACGGAGGCAAGTACTATGCTTCTCTAACTTGCTTTATTATGAATAGCAGCAGTCAAGAAAAAAACTACATTTCCCATGAGGCTAGGGGAAACAGAAGCCAATGGGAAAAAAGAACGTATCGGCATGAGTACCAATGGGGACAGAGAACGTACAATAAACACTATACTTGACTGCGACCAGCCCTCTTTCTTGATGCGAGAAGGCTAGTCTGTGTGAGAGAATAAAGGAATAATAGAAACAACAATAGCAACTGCTTAAAGAATAAAGTTCTTGACAAAAGTTCACCCATGACTTGAGGAGAGGGAGAATCCAGGGAGATGAGCGCAGATTATGTTGATTTTGAGAAGGATAGATGGTCGAACTCGGCGAAATTGGAGGCATCGTCTGACGATCAGGAAGAGTTCTGAGGTTGAGTAGATGATGCTGTGGGAGGGAAAAGAATTGACAACGATTAAAGAATCTGTGGTGGGATAATACTTGCCTCCGTGTCTTTAATAAAATTAAGACTTTCCGTCATAAATTACTAGGAAAATCTACATTTTATGACAAGACCAGAGGCTCCTATTATGCTTTTTTAAAGCATGTTAATTATTACAGAAGTTGCTGTATGAACTGGTTGACAGTAGAAAGTTCTAAAAACATATTCATTGGACCAGTCAGCCGATCTCAGAATGTCCTCAAGTCTGGAACCTACCCAAAAGGCTTTGGAAGCCATAGCTCCTCTGGAAGAATGAGCACCAAACATTGATGTGTCTATACCTGCTAATGACATGACCCAACGCACCCATCTGGCTAGAGTAGCAGATGTCACAGGTTTGCGAAAAGAAATGAGGAGTTGGGACGAGGACATTCTGAGATTGGCTGTGCGGTCTTCGTATACTTTGAGACATTGTCCTACACAAAGTTTGGGTTGATTAGGGAAATAAGGGTAAAATACTGAACGTATATTAGTTTTGGTACGTCTGCTGATAGAAAATAAAACACCTGTAGGGGAAAATTGACGGGATGAAATATCCAGTGCTTTGACATCTGATAAACGTTTAATAGAAACGAGACATAGTAACATTGTGAGTTTGGCTGAAAGCATTTTTAGAAATAAATCTGAATTGTCCTGCCAGGAAATAAATAAATTTAGGACAACATTAACATCTCATAATTGTGAATATTTAGGTAAAGGAGGGGAAGAAAACTTTACTCCCTTTAGTAAACGACAGATCAAGGGGTGTTCCCCGATCAGTTTTCCGTTGATGTGGACTTGTTGTAGAGAAATAGCTGATCTATATAGGTTAACTGTCCTGTAAGACTTACCTGCACTGGCTTGGGCAGCGAGGAAGTTGATAATATAATTTAGATCGGCTGAAAAGGGATCGATGTCCCTTCCCATACACCAGCTTGACCAAAGAGACCATGCGGAATTGTATACCTTCCTTGTACCAGGAGCCCAGGTTTTGTTAATGAAGTCTGAAGCCTCTGACGAAATAGGGATGGGAGGTTGGGAATACCTGAAACCTTCCAGGCCAAGAGAGTGAGGGAATTGTTGAGAATGAGAGGATGAAGAGAGCCCATAAGGTTCTGAAGAAGTGAAGGGAACGACGGGAGGAGAACCGGGAAGTCGGTAGTCAATTCGAGGAGAGGGGGAACCACACTTGGGATTGCCAAAAGGGAACTATCAGAATCAAAGTAGCTTTTTGGCATCTGACCTGGGTGAGAACTCTGGTAATCATTATGAAAGGGGGAAAGGCGTAATTGAGCGAGGATGACCAGTCCTGCAGAAAAGCATCGGAAGCCAGAGCCAGAGGATCCGGACGCCAGCTGAAAAACAGAGGGAGTTGGGAATTTAGACAGGACGCAAATAGATCTATTTTGAAGGGATCCCATTTGTGAAGGAGAGTTTGGAAAACTGAGGGATGAAGCTTCCAGTCGCTGGAATCTCTGAGAAAACTAGAATGCCAGTCCGCAACGTCGTTGAGGGAACCAGGCAGGTACTCTGCCGACAGGGATATTTTGTTGCGAAGACAATACTCCCAAAGGCTTTTTGCCAGGTCTGCTAGCGGTTTTGATCTGGTACCTCCTAAATGGTTTATGCAACGGACAGCTGGCACATTGTCTATGCGGAGGAGGATGGTACATTGAACCCTGGTTTTTGCAAGGCTTTTGATTGCAAAGGAGCCCGCAAGCATCTCTAAATAATTGATATGCAATTTGGACTCCTCTGAAGACCAGAAACCTCCAGTCAAGATTGCTCCACATGGGGCGCCCCAGCCCGTCAGACTTGCATCTGATTCTAACACAAGATCTGGGGCTGACAGAAAGATAGTCCTGCCGTTCCAGGCATCTAAATGGTCTATCCACCATTGAAGTTCTGAACGAGACTCTTGGTCCAGATTGATGGTTTCTGAATAAGAAAGTCTTCTTCTGAGGTGGCAAATTTTTAACCTTTGAAGAGCTCGGTAATGCAGGGGACCGGAAAAGATGGCTTGAATTGAAGAGGCGAGGAGACCCACAACTATGGCTAGGGACCTGAGGGAAATTTGAGAACTCTGAAGAAGTTTCAGAATCTCTGATTTCGTGGATCTTACTTTTTGTTGGGGAACCTGAAGAATAGCGGATGAAGAATCAATTATGAACCCCGAAAATTCTATCCTTTTTGAAGGAGAAGTGATAGATATTTCTTCGTTGATAAGAATACCTAGTTGGGATAGGAGAGAGCAGGTGATTTGGAGGTGTCGTTGAAGGGAGAGACAGTCCTGATACATTAAGAGAATATCGTCTAGGTAAATCAGCAATCTGATTCCCAAGGACCTGAGATGAGCCGTAACCGGTTTCATTATCTTTGTGAAGCACCAGGGTGCTGACGAAAGGCCGAACGGAAGAGAAGAAAATTGGTAGGTTTGCCCCTGCCATTGGAATTGGAGGAATTTTCTGTGAGATACGTGGATAGGAACGGATAAGTATGCGTCTTGAAGGTCCAGTCGAACCATGTAATCCTGAGGGAGAATAATATCTCTTAAATGGACGATAGTTTCCATTTTGAAATGTCTGTAAATGACAAAGCGATTGAAATTTCTCAAGTTGATGACTGGTCTTAGTTTTTTGTTCTTCTTTTGGACTAAGAAGAGGGTACTGAGAAAGCCAGAAGGGTCCGGACGGGATATTTGGATGGCTTTTTTGGAGAGGAGTGACTGAATTTCTTCTGAGATGAGGTACGCCATTTCTGAAGAGAAAAAGAGGGGGGAAGGGACTGTTGATGAGGAACTGAATAGAGTTCTATTGTGTAACCCTGAACTGTGTTGAGTACCCATGGATCCAGAGTAATATTTTTCCATTTTTCTATAAACAGACGAAGTCGGCCCCCGACAGGAGGAAGGCCAGAATTGGAGCTTACCTTGTTGATAATTGAATCTGGAACCACATTGTCCACGGCCACGGGCGCCTCTGCCACGTTGGGGATAGAACTGAGGCTTGTAGGATTGTGTGTCATAATTGGAATTGAAGGAGCCTCTAGATCCTTGTGATCGGAAAGGTCGGCCGGTAAAGCGGCTCCTGCCTGTACCGGCCTTTCTGAAAACACGTTGGTGGAACACTTTTTTGATTGATTGTTGTGCCTTATCTATGGAGGCAAAAGTGGAGACAAATTTCCCTAAGTCTTTTATAAACGAATCTCCGAAAAGAAGTCCGTCCGCCTTGATGCCAGGGTCGATGAAAGCGAGATTGGCCAATTTAGGGTCTAATTTAAGTAAAAGACCTTTCCGTCTCTCGCGTATGATGGCCGAATTGGTGTTGCCGAGGAGGCAAAAGGCTCTTTGGATCCACAAAGACAGTTCTGACGGATCAATGTCCGCGTTTTCAGTTCTGACTGATTCTGCCATATCAAAGATTCTGGCCAATGGACCCACCAGGTCTAAAAGTTTGTCCTGGCAGTTGCACCATGCTTTATCGACGCCCTTGCGGGGATCCTTACCGAATTTCGAGAAAAAAGTAAGAAGGGATTGGTGAATAGTGGGGGTAGAGGTAATGTTAGAAGAAAGGGAAGGTCTGGGACACTCGGATCTTAATTTGGCCCTTGTGGGTTTGTCTAAAGGGAGTCTTAATGTGGAGGAAATGTAATCACCTACGTTAGAAGAAGGTAACCATTCAGTGGAATTAGGGTGGTGAAGGAAGGAAAGGTTAAACATGGGGTTGCCATCGGGATCTAGAATTTGTTTAGCTGTGAACGGGTTAGTAGGCAAATAAAGCTTCGTTTTCTTGTGAGTTGGGGAGGATTGAGATTGGGAGCCCCAAGTATCTGTATCATCATCGAAATCATCTAAGTCACCCATGTCATCATCTGTGTCGGAGATGTGAGACACAATAATCTTTTTTGGCGCAGCCATAACATGCTTGGTCTTTTCAGAACATTTAAGTTTAGGTTTCCCCTCCTTAGAAGGAGGCCTTGGAGGAGACTTGTCCTCAATCTGGGGTGAAGAGGCTTCACCAGTCAAATTAGCGCCATCAGGGGTGACTATAATGTGAGCTTTTTGGGAAGATAAATCCTTAATTTTTCTTTTTCTGCATTCCCCCCCAAAGAATGGGCCAGTAAGGATTTAGAAACCATATCCTTTATAGAGGATTCGAGGTTTTTTGTAATTTTGCCCATTGAATTAGAAATGGCTTTTGCCACAGAGTCATTAATGAAATGATCCAGGTCTTGGTTAAAGACATCATCATTGTTATTTTGTTGCTCAGACATACTGTGTTTGGATATATTTGAGGGGAGAAGGAAGGGTTAATGTGGAGAGAAACAGAGGAAAAACGAAGGTACACGCACCAGGGAGGCATTACCGGTGAAGAAAGAAGGTGGGGACAAGCTTGACGAAGACGGAGAGCTGAGGCAGCTGGTTCCGGATGTTGCAGAGCAAGAAAAATGCTGACGAGCTATTGAAGCGAGCCCGCTTGAGGTAAGCGGTCGAAGAATGGAAACGGCGTGAGGAGAACAGCCGTTGGAACGCTCGCAGGCTCCCAAGAAGGACAAGGGGGGAGCAATAGAATAAACGGGGAAAGGAGGGGGGGGCCCAGACAAGCGTTTATGAAGCAGTCGCGAGGAAGCGGAGCGGCACACAAAGCATATGAAAAGCAAACATTAAAACATTTACATAAAGTAGTATACGCGCAATCAAATTTAAGGAAAAAAAGGGAATGAGACACTTATCTTGACTGCGAGCAGCAAGAAAGAGGGCTGGTCGCAGTCAAGTATAGTGTTTATTGTACGTTCTCTGTCCCCATTGGTATTCATGCTGATACGTTCTTTTTTCCCATTGGCTTCTGTTTCCCCTAGCCTCATGGGAAATGTAGTTTTTTTCTTGACTGCTGCTATTCAAAATAAAGCAAGTTAGAGAAGCATTATAGGAGCCTCCGGTCTTGCCATACAATTAACAAGCGAGAGCAAATATAGACAGCAATGTAGGATCCCATTTACAAACACCCAGAGAGTAAATTTCCACCAAGTGCAAATTGTGATCGAGCATGGACCTATTGGCTCATGTCTTAATTTTTCACCTGTGCATTCAAACACATTTTAAAAAAACCAATCTATTACCATTTGACTCTCTTGTGTAAAGTCTCTTCTCAAGAAGAGGAAAGTTTCAAGCTGCCTTCCTAACTGCTTTTCTGCATAACCAATTTACAACGTGAAGGCCCATGCCATCCTGGAGGCGATAGGAAACTGACTACTATCGTGTCAGTTATAACAATTCCTCACATATTTTATCTGCAACATTAATGACGATTGGACGTAGCTCTGGAGGACACGCGTTGCTTGTGTCAGTTTTACCATTCTCTTTATCATTCCCTTTTTTGCCCGCGTTTGATGGAAACTGCGTAGTTGTATTATTTTGAACATAGAATGTGAGCCATCGTTTTAAGTTCTAGGGGTCACTGCATTTTCAAGAAATGGATACTCTTAAAAGTTCAAACCATGCATTAGTTCTTTTATAACGTCTGGTAGATTTTTGAGGATTTGTGAACATTGAAGATATCCTTCACTTGTGTCTCCAAATGCAATTTTAAAATTCCATTGCCTTTTCCTTCTTTTGTTGAATGCATTTTACAGAGAGGAAATATTTTCAAGTTCTTCTCCAACAAAACAACCCATCCTCGGAGAAGTCATCTTGGGTTAAACATAGATTGCCCACTTCTCAAAAACCAGGTAGGGAAAAGATTTGTTTTGGTGCTAACCACATTTGTGTGGTTTCATTCTTCCGTAAGTAAGCGTGCGAAGCATGGCCAAGGCAGACAGGACGAGCTCACATGGTTGTTATCTTATGTTGGGTGACATTGTGGGACGAGTGCTAACACTCTTGCTACCCACATGTTGTTGGGCGTTAACAGATGTTAACCTCCTCCTGAAAGAGAGTTGATACTGCTAAAACGCAATAACGACTTTCGAAGCTTTTTTCATAAATCTTTTATAGTGGCATCTCTAGTAGTAGTACATCAAGGCTCTGAAAAGGCTACAGATTGTTTTACATGTAATTTCATTTATACTTATAGAGTCCTGCTTGTTCGGAATGTAGAGGGGATCCATTTTTACGAAACCACTGCGAGATCACAGACCTTTTAAAGGTAGATCAAAATAACGATTGAGTTTCGTACATGTGGCATTTCACGTAAAGAACCTATAAGAAAATAAAAACTGTCACGAGTCACTTTCTCGAGTAGAAGCCACGTTACTTTAGAATAAAATTACCTCTCGATTGTGCTTATGAAAAAAAACATTTGCTACATTGCTCAAGAAGCTTTATATAGTCCAGCATTTCCTATGAAAAGTTAAACATACAAACAAGACATATTGGTTCGATTTCTGTCAAAATCTGCAAGATTGTGCTCCAGTTTCAATTATACACCGTAAAAAATTACGGTGTGAAAATTGCACAGGAAGTCCTTATTCAACACTTTGCTTTGCTCTTTCCATTTCTCTGAGTAAATCTGACGTTATAAGCATAACTGACTCCCAGAGGGCCTCTTAAATAATTTAAAGATGCTGAGCCTTATATTATACAGTGAAAAGATGCTGACATTATTGTAAATTACATTCTTCAACTTTGAAGTGCATTTTGCGACTTGGGCTTTTTTGAGGAGGGTTTTCTTGTGTACGATATGCATATTATAAGCTTCATGTGTCTTTCTTCACTTCACTCACTCTCCCACAGGTTCTGACTTGAAATAATTGCAAAAGGCAATTATTTTTCACTCTGTGCTATTTGGGAAGAGTTACGCCAAAATGAATATATGGTTGAAAATGGAACATAATTTATGTTTTATTTCAAATCAATATGCAAGATATGGACCTCATAGAAGTCTGATGGGATATTACAACTATGCATTTTGTTGATCTGCATTGTTCTGTAATGAACACGCAAGGCCTGTCACATTCTAATTTAACACACCAGTAAATAGAATGTTGTTTCATGGCGTATTAATATGCACCACTGTACCAATCATAAAGAGGAGACATGCTACTTGGGCAGTGACAAAAAGTGGATGAGGCGCATCAATCATTGGACTGTGTACATAGAGTCATGAAAAATTAGAAAATTGTGAATACAAACTGTCTTCCTGCAATAGTAATCCCGCCTCCTGATATACCTTGGTAAAAAAATTGTTGTCCACAGATTTTCATTTTTGATTTGTGTTTCTGGATAATTATAGAAGTAATTTAGCTTGGGTAGACATTGCTGATCCAGGATGTTTTTTTCTGGATGGAATTTTTAGAAATGGCGGATATGTTGCAGTGATAACGTAATATTTTGGGTACCATGAAACCTATTTACTTCATTCTGGTGTCAAAACATAGGTTTTGGGGGTCAAGTAGTCTTATAGAGACAGAAAATAACTTTTCCAGAATGGTGGCTATAATAGAGGAAGAAGAGACATATATAGTAATGAAACAACTAATAATGTTTTTTAATCCTTTTATACACCGAACAATGTTTATGATATGAATATGAAAAAAAAGGTTTGTCACTTCAGGACCCATGAGACCTATATGCTTCAATTTGGTGTCAAAACAAAGGTTTTGGGCGTCAAGTAGTCTTATAGAGACAGAAAATAACCCCTCAGAGCAACCCTTCCACCATTTTCCAAAACGGTGACACTAAAATGATGTGTTTTAACCATCATGTTGGTAGTTTATTTTAATATTGTTTTTGTTTCAGGTTTTCGGTTGATTCAAATTCGTAAACAAGAGCAAAGCAGGTGTTAGCTGAGGATCTTTAACTCCTGACAGAGTGTTGCTAACTACAATATTTGAGGACTCCTTCAAGAAAGAAAATAAATGTGTCATAGGCCAACCTAACCTGAAATAAAAGCAGACAGAAGAGTATTTGAGATGCTGCAGAAATACAGCAAGAAAAAGTTCACAAAAGATAGTAGCTGATGACTGAAGAGGATCAAATATTTTATCATTGTAACAACAAGTGCTACAAGTCATATGCAATGGAAAAAAGCCTGGAAAAAATTCATCAAAAAATAGCAGCTACCAGTGAATCACAGCAAGAATCCAAGTCGTCCGAGAAAGCAACAACAACCAAACCAATGCTCATCCACTTAGAAGAGCAACTGATCAGAAAACAGAGGATATTCAATGTGTTATCTGTGGCAAAGGGATTGACGAAAGAGAAAAGTACCAGCAGTCCTTTGCAGAAAAGCAGTGAGGTGAGTCCTTTGGGCAGCAAGGCAGTTCCTCTGGGCAGGTTGCTGATTTTGGTTCAGTGATTCTTCTCCAGTGGTATCTTGTCCAGCAGTGTCTGAGTTGGTAGGGTCAGAGGCCCTGTTTAAATACCCAAATGTGCCTTTGAAGTGGGGGAGACTACAAAGAGTGGTTTAGAAGTGCACCAGTTCACCTTTTAGTTCCATTCCGTCTGCCAGCGTCCCAGTAGGGGGTTTGGCAGTCCATTGTGTGAGGGTAGGTCACTGTCCTTTCAAATGCAAGTGTCACACCCTCCACCCTCCCAGCCCAGGAAGACGCATTCAGTATGAATATGTGTGCAAGTGTGACTGAGCATCCTGTGTTTGGGGTTGTCTGAGTGAAATGCACAAGGGAGCGTTCAAGTAACCTAACCAGACGTGGATTGTAAGGCACAGAAAGATTTCAGTGCAGAGAAATGGTCACTTTCTAAAAGTGGCATTTCTAAAATAGTAATATTAAATCCAACTTCACCAGTCAGCAGGATTTTGTATTACCATTCTGGCCATACTAAATATGACCTTGTTACTCCTTTCAGATCAGAATCTACCACTTAAACAGTGTATGAGCGTAGCCCTAATGTTAGCCTATGAAAGGAGCAGGCCTCACCGCATTGTAAAAACAAATGTAGGAGTTTTACACTACCAGGACATATAAACTGCACAGGTACATGTCCTGCCTTTTATCTACATAGCGCCCTGCCCCATGGGTTACCTAGGGCCTACAGTAGGGGTGACATATGTAAAAAAGGTGAAGTTCAAGGCTTGGCAAGTACTTTTAAATGCCAAGTCGAAGTGGCAGTGAAGCTGCACACACAGGCCTTGCAATGGCAGGCCTGACGCATGGTTACGAGGCTACTTATGGGGGTGGCACAATCAGTTCTGCAGCCTCACTAGTAGCATTTACTCTACAGGCCCTGTGCACATGTAGTGCACTTTACTAAGGTCTTACAAGTAGATTAAATAAGCCAATTGGGTATGAACCAATGTCACCATGTTTTAAGGGAGAGGGCATATGCACTTTAGCACTGGTTAGCAGTGGTATCCTAAAACCAGCAAAAACGGTGTCCACAAAGTGGAGGGAGGCAGGCAAAAAGTTAGGGGTGACCACCTTAAGGCTGTCAGATCTAACAGAAGGTTTATGAATACACATAAATTTATCACTGCATGGATGTTAACTCTAATATGACAGTGGACAATTTGTTTTTAAAACTCGTCAGTTCATCTTCAGATATAAATGCTCATAGATCCTGATCTGTTCAGGTAAAAAAAGAAAAGGAAAGTCACAAAATTAATATTTTCTATTTTAACTCTGTTTGGAAAATTCACTATCAACTACTGCAAAAAACGTTGATTGGAATTGCACCAAATATGGCAAGAAACCAGAACATAATTCAGACGTGGGCCTTTTCTTAATTAGTTGTAAATCTGTTTAGTAGTTTTTGAGAAATTAGCTCTACAAAACATTTACAATGGGCTTTCAACAGTTAATTATTGTTGACATGAGCATCGATTCATGGATATAAACTTTATTTTCAGCTGTGTACAACAGGGGTTAGGGGCATACATTGGATGGAAATAGCATTCAGGCCCTGATTTATACTTTTTGGTGCAAAACTGCACTAATGTAGTTTTGCACCAAATAGTTAAGCACCGGCTTGCACCATTTCAGTGCACGAGCCAGGCACCATATTTATGGAATGGTGCAAGCCAGTGCAAAGAGTGGGCTGTGTAAAACAAAATGACATTAGTCGGTGGGGCTGGAGCAATGGAAGAAGGGGGTTTTACACCAAGAAATGACATTAGGTAGGTTAGAGTAAATAAAATGACTCTAACCTGCCTAAAGTCATTTTCTGACTCAAAACCATATATACTACATGACTCCTGTCTTAGAAAAGACAGGAGTCATGCCCACCACCCCAATGCCCAGCACAGGGCACCAGGGTCCCCTGGGCATGGCCATTGCACCCAGTGCCATGTAGGGGGGTCCATTTCAGGGCGGCCTATGGCACTTAAAAAGATAAAATGCAATACTTACCTGTACTTACCTGGGATGGGGTCCCTGATCCTCCACAGTCCCTCTGGTGTGTGTGTGGGGGGGGTGTCCCTGGGGCCTGGGGAGAGCACCTGTGGGCTTATTCCATGGTGTTCCACCATGGAAATAGGCTCACAGGACCCCTAACGCATGCCCTGACCAGGCGTTAAAAAATGGCACAAAGCAACTCATAATCTTTAACCACGACTCTATCAGCTAGCAAGGCTTGTTTGCGGTCTTTCTGCGTCGAGCCATTTTTTGCACGGGAACGCCTACCTTGGAACTCATTAAGGCAAGGTAGGTTTCCACTTCCAAAAAATGACTTTACCTCCATAAATTTGGCACTATACGAGTCTAGCGCCAAAGTATTTATATGGAGTTAGTTTTGCACCAAATTAGAGTTAAAAATATGAAGCTAATCTGGTGCAAACAGAGTATAAATATGCCCCTTAGTGTGCAGATTACAGTTTGTGGCTTTTATATGGGTTATGGTATGCTGAGCTATAAAGAACTTGGCAATTTGAGAGGGTTTTTGGTTTTAGCTTTTAACCTTAGTCTATATCCAGACTGCCTTTCTAAATCATTTTCAGGGTTTTGTTCCTTAAGATTTAAAAAAAACAAACAAAAAAAAAATTCACTTTTACTGCATTAAAATAAAAAACTACCAGTTCGGAGGCCTAAACGTCTAACTCTTTTAAAGCAAAAAATAGCAAAAGGCAAAGCAAATAGTATTGCGAAAATTGAATAGCATGAATTTTGGCAGTTAGCAACTTAAGCGGGGTGAGAGGCAAGCCCTGTAATCAATCCTTGCTGCACACAACTGAAGAAGGGCAGAGGACATTGCCAAAGGCTTTGCGCAGCACATAATGGGTACACTTCAGGCCATGGGCAGTGAGGGTCAGGCTGCCACAGCAGTTTGGGCACAGGGCCTCGCCCTGCAGTCATCCTCCACAGCGAACAACAAAAGGCCAGGAGCAGCAAGGGTTAGGTACCCATGGCAGGTTGAGCACAGGCCTTATTGCATCAGCAGGGGTTGAAAATTAAATAAATCATACAAAACAATACAATTCACCGAAAACACATAGCTCAACGTTAACACATGAAACAACTGAAATTCACCAGTTATGTTTAAGAACACAAACAAGGCACAATTTGATGACATCAATTATATAATTTGAGATGTCATTAGTGATGTCATCAATGTCATTGAACATGCCATGACTGAGATAATATATGAGGTCATAAGCAATGCATGGCAGGGGTACCAGTTATAGTTAGCCCAGAAGAATATCACTGCTGATAACTTTTTAGAATTATTTTACTTTAACAATAGTTTTCACAATAGTACCAGGCCTAACTAGAAGTGGGTGGGCACCGTGGCACTCACTATAAAAAGAAAATTACCAGTTCTTGCCACAACGGTGGCTTGGGAGATGGCTGGCCACATGGGGCCCAGGGACTCCCTGCATTCCCCCCAACATTTTGGCAATATGTGTTTTGAAACAGCCTTGAGAAGGAGGCCCTGCTGTATTTATTAGAACCAAACATTAACACTCTCATTAAGTGATAGATAAGTCTTAGATAAAGGTGGTTACTGCTGAATTACACAGTATGTTTTCTTCATACAGCTATGTCCCTAGGATGGGTACCTGGGGCATAGCAGGAGCCGGCCATGGGGGATGGTGGTCCCCAGGGCCATCATTATCTCCTTTAGGGGTGCCGTACAGCCCCCTCAAATAAATAGCCCTGGGGAGGTAGTGGTCCCTGCGGCTGTGGAGGGGTGGGCATGCGGCCCCTAGCATACAATTACTAGTCGGTCCCAGGGACGTGGTGGTCCCTAGAGCTGCCTGGAAGCTGAACGCCCCCGCATACCATTACATAAATGGCCCAGGGAGGTGGTGGTCCCTGGAGCTGCGGGGGTGCATGTCATTTTAGTTACTGCACCAGGGTGGTGGTGGCCCCCGAGCACTGTGGCAGGGCCACATGGCCCCCGCATACCAATACATGAATGAACAAAGGAAGTGGTGGTCCCCATGGCTTCAGGGGCAGTGCAGCCCCCGCATACCATTACATGAATGTCTTGGGAGGTGGTGGTCCCTGGGGCTTCGGGGGGCTGTGCACCCACCGCACATTCCATTACAGAAATTCCCTGAGGATGTGGTGGTTCCCAGGGCTGTAAAAAGCCTACGAGGGGGGCCCTGTGCACCCCTTCCTTATTTATCACATGCCACCGGGACTGGGCCCACTCCGAGGCTTTAAAAAACAAGCATGGGAGCCCACACTTGATTTTTTTAAATTATTTTGTGCTGTGAATACGCGAATTTGTAGCAAAAAAATAAAAAAATGCTTTTTAGCCCTGGGGCCCCCCTGGGACCCCACCACCATAGCTAAGGGGTTAGGGTATCCCTACCCTGACCCCTTTCCTTTTTTTCACATTTTTTAGATGGCTGCCAACACTTACTGGTTTGAAGGGTTGGCAGCCAATCAGAGCTGTGCATTTGCCGTTTGCAGGCTCTCAATCTTTGCCAGAGATACACAAATTTGTTTTCCCTTTAATATCTAAAAAAACTACTGAATAGATTTACATCAAATAGGTGAAAGCACAATCTGCATACCGAAAGTTAGATTTCTGCCAAATAAGGTATAATTATGTCCAGTGGTTCAGGCTGTAGTCGTGTTGAAAGGTCCTATCGTAATTAACATTAGAAATGAAACTTTTTGATCCTCCTTTTTTCTCAACCCCTGCTTGACTTTCAATGCACAACAAGAATTACCGTCACATTTTTTAAAGAAGATTTTTGTGAAGATTCCTCAAACGGTGCCAAAGATAAACACTTTTTTTTAATGAAAACATGGTTCTAATTATAACTACAACTACCTAGTGGTAATAGAGATCTAGTTTTACTAATACATTAGTGGCATAGACAGAATCGTATGGCAACTTATAAACCTTCATTTAAATGTCTAATGGAGAAATTAACATGGAAATGTAAAATGTGCATATTTAAATCATGGTGGACAATGTGGCTGCTAAAGGTCCAATTTCCCAAGCCCAGGGGAGTACTGCTCACCTCCACCAGGCTCTCGGACATGCCTCCAGCAATTACCACCAGTGCTGAAGGCTGCAGCAACTATGTCCAGAGGCGTGGTCTGAGTGAACTCCTCCCTCTAATGGGAGAAGAGGGGAGGCCATGACCCCTCACGTAACCATTACGTCCTGGGCACAGAGCCCAGAGGGAGCGCTAGCGCTCCCTCTGTGGGGTTCCCCCCCACGCCCCCCAAGGCAGGGATGGAAGGGAAAGCCCTTCCCCTTCCACCCCTGACCACCCACCCCCCCTGTGACGTCAACGCGCAATCGCGCGCTGATTGTCACAAGGCCTCCTCCCATCGCAGAGAAATGCAAAGCATTTCTCTTCAATCACGTGGAGGAGGCCGGAGAGGCATCAAAGGGAAGGAAATGAATTTCCTTCCCTTTGAGGTCTCTCTCAGTGTTTTAGCAGCCGGATTGCAAGCAATCCGGCTGCTAAAACGCCCACTTGACACCGGGGATTTAAATTTTTTAAGTAATTGGCATAAGGGAGCGACCCCTTGGGCAAGGGTCCCTCCCAGTGGGGGCATTTTTTTTTAAGGCCTTTTCTGCCCCCGGTGGGGGGGGGGGGGCAGAAACCTCTAGGCACCAGGGATAAAAAAAAATTGTGTTTTTTTTTTTTTTTTTTTTTTTTTTTTAGAGATGGGGAGCGACCCATTAGACAAGGGTCGTTCCCCTGGGAGGCAAATTGTATTTAGACCATTTCTGCCCCCCTTGGGGGCAGATTGGTGGATTTTGGGTCAATCTGCGCCCAAGGGGGGCAGAAACCACTAGGCACCAGGGATCTTTTTTTTGCGCCAATGTCACGCAAGGGGAGCGACCCCATAGGCACGGGTCGCTCCCCAGCGGGGTGGGGGGCAAATTTATTTTAGGCCATTTCTGTTTTTATTAGGCCGATCAGCCCCAGAGGGGGGCAGAAACCTCTAGGCGCCAGGGCAAAAAAAAAATTGTGTTTTTTTTTTTGTTTGTTTTTTAGAGATGGGGAGCGACCCATTAGGCAAGGGTCGCTCCCCTGGGGGCAAATTGTATTTAGACCATTTCTGCCCCCTTTGGGGGCAAATCGGCCGATTTTAGGTCAATCTGCCCCCAAGGGGGGCAGAAACAACTAGGCACCAGGGATCTTTTTTTTGCGCCAATGTCACGCAGGGGGAGCGACCCCGTAGGCAAGGGTTGCTCCTCGGGGGGATTTATTTTAGGCCATTTCTGCCCCCCCAGGGCCGGCTGAGCTAGAGGCCAAAATCCACATGTAGGCACTTTGCAAAAAACACCTCTGTTTTCTGTGAAAAAATGTGACGTGTCCACGTTGTGTTTTGGGCCATTTCCTTTCATGGGAGCTAGGCCTACCCACACCAGTGAGGTACCATTTTTATCGGGAGACTTCAGGGAATGCTGGGTGGAAGGAAATTTGTTGCTCCTCTCAGATTCCAGAACTTTCTGTCACCGAAATGACAGGAAAAAGTGTTTTTTTGGTCACATTTTGAGGTTTGCAAAGGATTCTGGGTAACAGAATCTGGTCAGAGCCCCACAAGTCACCCCATCTTGGATTCCCCTAGGTGTCTAGTTTTCAAAAATGCGCTGGTTTGCTAAGTTTCCCCAGGTGCGGGCTGAGCTAGAGGCCAAAATCCACAGGTAGGCACTTTGCAAAAAACACCTCTGTTTTCTGTGAAAAAATGTGATGTGTCCATGTTGTGTTTTGAGCCATTTCCTTTCGTGGGCGCTAGGCCTACCCACACCAGTGAGGTACCATTTTTATCGGGAGACTTGGGGGAACACAGAATAGCAAAACTAGAGTTATTGCCCCTTGTCTTTCTCTACATTTTTTCCTTCCAAATGTAAGGCAGTGTGTAAAAAAGACGTCCATTTGAGAAATGCCCTGTAATTCACATGCTAGTGTGGGCACCCCGGAATTCAGAGATGTGCAAATAACCACTGCTTCTCAACACCTTATCTTGTGGCCATTTTGGAAATACAAAGGTTTTCTTGATACCTATTTTTCACTTTTTATATTTCAGCAAATTAATTGCTGTATACCCGGTATAGAATAAAAACCCATTGCAAGGTGCAGCTCATTTAGTGGCTCTGGGTACCTAGAGTTCCTGGTGAACCTGCAAGCCCAATATATCCCCGCAACCAGAAGAGTCCAGCTGGCGTAACAGTATATTGCTTTCAAACATGTGACATCGCAGGAAAAAGTTACAGAGTAAAACGTGGAGAAAAATGGCTGTTTTTTTACCTCAATTTCAAGATTTGTTTATTTCAGCTGTTATTTTCTGTAGGAAACACTTGTAGGATGTACACAAATTACCCCTTTCTGAATTCAGAATTTTATCAACTTTTCAGAAAAGCTTAGCTGTCTGGGATCCAGCATTGGTTTCTCACCCATTTTAGTCACTAACTGGAAGGAGGCTGAAAGCACAAAAAATAGTAAAAATGGGGTATGTCCCAGTAAAATGTCAAAATTGTATTGAAAAATTAGGTTTTCCAATTCAAGTCTGCCTGTTCCTGAAAGCTGGGAAGATGGTGATCTTGCCACCATAAACACTTTGTTGATGCCATTTTCAGGGGAAAAAAACACGAGCAGCCTTCTACAGCCCTTTTTTCCAATTTTTTTGAAAAAAACAAAATTTTCAATGTATTTTGGCTAATTTCTTGGTCTCCTTCAGGGGAACCCACAAAGTCCAGATACCTCTGGAATCCCTTGGATGTTGGAAAAAAAGGTTGCAAATTTGGCGTGGGTAGCTTATGTGAACAAAAAGTTATGAGGGCCTAAGCGCGAACTGCCCCAAATAGCCAAAAAAAGGCTCGGCACTGGAGGGGTTAAAGGCCTGGCAGCGAAGGGATTATTGCATCTAAGCTCTGCATGTGAAACATCTTTTTTTTAAAAGTAAGCCTAAATAACAAATACGCTGCAAATGAGCAGGTAATCTAAAATATGAATTCTCCCCACAAACAAAGTATACTCCAGATATTATAGGGTCACCATTCTTGCTAAATTTGCAATGTCCCTTCCGATAATCCAAACCCATGCTCACAATTACTGTTTCCTACTGGTGGCTTTCTTCCACTAATTCTTCTTGCGAACACACATAATTTCCCTTTGTGCCTTTTATCTTGTTTAAGCTTTGGGACAGACATTATCTTTTTAAATTCATCCCCTTTTTTTCTCCATACATTCTTCTGAACATCTTTTTTATACCCATTTTATGCAAATTTTTCATTTCTTTCTTCTAGCTTTAAAATAAACGCTTTTTCTTATGAATTCATTTAGCATGTTCGATTTTTCTCATGTGGCTTTAATCATGTTTACAGGAAAGAAATGGTATAAAGTAATGCCATGCAATCCCCATTTTCTTGGCCGGTGGCTGTAAATGCATGCTTTTCATTAGTGGAAACTTAGAAAAGTACCATGTCAAAGTTTGAGCAATAGTGTTTAGAAAGATTTTGGCAAGTGGAGGGAGGAAATCGGTTTATCTGCAGAAGATTGCGTGTGTGCACAAACATAGCAGTGAGTAACATCAATAGCCTTAGTATATTCTTCTATTAATGAAGAGTAAACATTCATTAAATAATCTTCATTCATGTAATTTACAAGTGATGTCTTCTTTTCATTGTCATCTATACTTGGTTTAAGTGTTGCATTTATGTATTCTACAACAGCTTTCTCTGTGTCAGATGTAAAGTGTCTATAACTGTCAGTACAGTCCCTAAAAATGTATTGCCCCTAATTAAATTCGCTTCACACATTTTCACACGCAGAGACGGTCGGACTGTTGACAGGTGACAACCTGGTGGTGCCGGTGGTTCAACTGTGGCGGTTTTGCCAGGGTCGTAATGTCATGGCCAGACCGCGACCGTGACCCTGGCTGTCTGGTGACCGCTAGGGTCCAAAAGAGGTCCTATATCCTCTTGAAGTTGGAAAATATCAGTATACTCTTCTTTAGGTTAGTTTTTCTGTTGAGTTAGTCTTTTTAATAATTTTGTTATCCTTTTTATTTTAGCTTCTTAGTCTTGTAAGTGACAATATCTTCATATAGACAATCCTTAACCCCTTTCCATGTTCTTCTAAAATGTAATCCTTACCAGCTGCTCCCTCAGACTTCAGTACTCTTCTTATCTTTATCTTCTTTTCAATCAATTTTATTAGTTTTTTTATTCATTAACAATTCAATACTATTTTCAGTTATTCATTTTTCAGCTCTCTGAATTTGTAAGTCAGTAGTTTCTTTGCAATCAAGGGCTTTTAAAGAGGCCTTGGCAGTTCTTTGCTCAGATCAAGTACATCAGAAATTGGAACATTCAATAATATTTCTATTCAGGCGACAAATATCTTCAATAAGGTATTCTAGATCTTTTTGATCTTATTAGTGTGCTTTTTTCTTCTTCTGTATCCCTTATACCTGCTTCTTCTCTGATTGTCTGAGGTATTGATTCAGCTGACATGCTCAATTTTGATTTCTTTCTACTGTAAGCTTTCGGGCATTCTTCGTTGTGTGGATCATTTCTTGTCTCTATTTCAGGATGTGTGTCTTCCCCTGGATCATCCAAACTTTCAGATTGTTCCAGAATATTTCCAGAAGTTATTTAATCAATTTGCGTTTCCAGTTCTTCTCCAGTGCCACTCTGTGAGATGTCCAGCTGCTGGACCTTTTCACCTGCCGAGGATTTTTTATCCCCTTACTGTATCTGATCACAGTCTTTTTTCTATTCAGTTTTTTCGTGTTCAACATGCAGTGGTACGTACACTAGTGCTCTTGGTTCTGGCTCATCGAACACTATTTTTTCATGAGGATCCCTTGTTCTTTGGGTTTGTAATGTGTGCAACCAATCTGGTATTTCAGCACATTTAACTGTTGTGTTTGTGATTAGAATCCTTGATAGGGACTTTCCAACGTGGTTCTAAACAGGACTTTCTCATGTGCTTCCTGACTAAGGGCCAATCACCAGTACTTAAGTCTGATTCAAGAAAGGCAGGTATGTCATATTTTGATACTAACTCCCTCAATTAGAACTTTGCTACAGTAAGACTATCATTTCTCTCTTGTTGGATAAGCCTCTACCCATCTGGAGAAAATGCAGACAATTAACAAAACATATCTTAACCTGTTGCAAATAGCCATTTCAATGAAATCCATTGCATCCAGTTAAAAGGACCTCCTGATCTTCCTAGATGATTCAACGTGATGTGTTTGTTTGCCTACATTCATTTTGTGACATGTCACACATCGCTGACTCATTTCTTCTGCTTGCGTTCTGAATCAGGGGTTAAACCAGAATTTCTTGGAGGTGTGTATTATGGCATCCCTACCAAGGTGATTTGGCCATGGAAATGTTTTGTCATTTGAGATAACAGACTGTTAATACTGGTCTTCCATCCACTGAATCCCAAACATTGCATTTGTCTATTCTGCATCCTGCACTTATCCAACCCTGCTTTTCTTGCTCTGGTGCAGCTTCTCTTCAATTCATTCCAATTGTCCACCATTCTCAACATCATGGAAAATATGTTTTTTCTTGCATTTTCATTTGTAAATGAGCTGTTAAATGTGCATGCCACATTTGCACAATACCGTACTGCTTCATCAGCATACCTGTTGCCTTTGGAGACAGCTATTGGCACTCCTGTGCACTGCACACTTTAGAACAGCAACATTATTGGGAGTTGCAGAGCTTTTAATAGGTTCCTGAACTTTTCCCCATTTCTGATGGGTGAACCAGAGGAGGTCATAAACCCTCTCTGTGACCAATATTGCCCACAATCATGCACAACATCACATCTATACATACTGTCTGTAAATCTAGTCACTCTCATTTGTGCTGTCAAGCCGCAAACTCTGGTAAGGGCAATTATTCTACAACTTGCACTGTAAAGAAACTCCTTGAAACTATGAAGCCTCTATTACTTCTTGAATTGTGCAGACTGCAAATGCTGCTCTCAGTGAACCTTCATTTGTTCTAAGAAATGAGCTGTCCACAAATAGAATAGAATCTGGACTCATTAGAAGCTCAACTTTTATGTCTGGTCTGGGTTTGGTGCATACGTCCTTGACATCAAGGTAATCATATTCAAAATAATAAGATTCTTCTTCTTTGGAAATTAGCAACAATATGCTAGGATTCAGTAGTTGACACCTTCTCAGCACAACATTGCTTCCCACCAAGATTTGCTGCACAGGACAGGTCAGTCTTGAGTTAGTAAGGTGCTATGTTTTAGTTCTAGCAATGCCTCAACTGTGTGAGGACTTATGACAATTAGAGGATATCCCATCACAATGGTCTCACATTTTTTTAGGCGTACACTCACTGCAGTTACCACTTGAAGGCAGCCAGGCAAAGCAGCAGCTACAGAATCAAGAGTTACAGAGAAATAAGCCACAGGCTTTTTGGCATCTTCATGTATTTGGGTTAAAAATGACAAAGAGCAGCCCTCCATCTCACTGCAGAACAGTATGAGGTATTTCGTGCAATCTGGCATTCCCATTGCCAGTGCAGGAAGGAGACTTCTCTCAGCTCTCATGCATTCATTGTCCGTGGAATCAGATCTGGTACATCTTTGTCTGTAAATTTCAGAAAAGGCTTTGCCACCAGGGAAACGTTGGTATCCACTTTCTACAGTAGCCAACCATTCCCCAAAACATCCTGACTTCTTTCCGTATTTTAGGTGGACTAATTTAGAAGACAGCTTTGACTCTTTCTCTTTACACTTTTTCTTATTTTATTTTCAATGATATGTCCCAAATATTGGACTTCTTTTTGACAATACTTCAGTTTGTTTGGTAGCACCTTATGTCCATTCTCTATCAATTGATGCAACAATCCAATGGTGTCATCTTTAAAACATTCTTTAGTTCTTGATGTGACCAGTAAGTTATCTACTTATTGTACCAAGACTGAACTTTCAGCAGACTCAGGGGGTTATTCTAACTTTGGAGGAGTGTTAATCCGTCCCAAAAGTGACGGTAAAGTGACGGATATACCACCAGCCGTATTACGAGTTCCATAGGATATAATGGACTCGTAATACGACTGGTGGTAAATCTGTCACTTTTCCGTCACTTTTGGGACGGATTAACACCTCCTCCAAAGTTAGAATAACCCCCTCAGTGTTTCCAGATTATTTTTCAAAATCTGGTTAAAAATGGACAGACGCTCCATGTAGCCTTGTGGGTCATGACCCCTTGCTAATACATTATCTCAGAACATGAAAGAGAACAGGTACTGGCTGTCTTTGTCCAATGCAATCAAGAAGAAAGCCTGGTTGAGGCCAATTACAGAAAACAATTCAGTTGCACATGGCATTTGATGAAGTATTGTGGCTTTATTCTGTATCACACAACAACATACTGTAGGATTACAATGTCATTTTGTTATCTTAAATCCTGCACTGTCCTGAATCTGTCATTTGGCTTTCGTAATCCCATACTTTGTGAATTGAACGGACTCCCAGTTATTTCCTCAAAATGCCTTTCTCCAACATGTCATTTATCAAGGCTGTTATTCCTTCTATCACTTCAGATGTCATTTGATGTGGTGGTGAGCTAGGGAAAACTGCATCTAGTTTTACGTTTATTTTGACTGGTTCATCTCCTTTGATTTATCCAATATCCTTTCCTGTGAAATCCCATACTTCTATATTCACTATCTCAATAAGATCTGCAGGTTAGTCTTTTGTTGTTAACACTAGGTAGATCCCTACCATTTCTTGCTGATCAATGTTAAACTCTACATCCACATCATGAGTTTAAAATTCTACTCCCTGTTGCATAAAAAAATGGTGCAATTTAACTTGCACAGTAAATATCTCCCTGGCAGATTAGCAGGACTTGAATTGCACTTTATAACTGGATGGCTTTCTTCAAAAGATCCCATATTTTTACAGGTACTGCTTTTTAAATGGATTAGTCATTTGTCTATTTGTAACTCCCAGAACTTGGATCTCATTCACTAAGAGTGTCTGGTACTTCTACTGTTCTCTCAGTAGAAGGGGTAGCTCCTTTGTCAATCAGAAATTACACTTGGTGGCCAATTACCTTACCTTCTGCAGATGGTACACTTTGGTCTACCTCTAAGATTGTGCCAAGCACGCAATGTACCTACTCTCTCAGGCACTGTCACTGTGACATGCCTGAGTCTAACATCTTGATCTTATCAAACATGAGAAACCACTGGGCTATATTTTGATTAAAATTAGTACAATCACAACAGATTATTATGTCCCTATCTGTGTGCAAAGTCGATGACGTTTCATGAGGTACACTTCTTCTACCAGTCAAGAATACCTTAGATTTCTCTGTATCTTTTTATCTCTATCCTGGGATTTTAGACTATTTCTTCATTCGATAACCTCTTAATGTCTTTGACAAAGCACATATAACATAAAACACAGCAATTTCCAATCAAAACATCATGAAAACATTTTCAACATAAATCACAAATCACAAAGGGCATAATTTGAAGCATCAATCCTTTTAATACTAACACCTTTCAATTTCAGCAGTTCTCCAGCTGCAATTGGCAACCACTTCAGAAACTGCACCTCATCAGTCTTCGCGGTTGGTTTCTGGGCACTCAGGCTTTTATCTAAATTTGGGTGCTTTTAAAATATTGCAGCTTATTTCACTAACCATACAAATCCTACTTCTGCTAAAAACTTTTTGGAGAGTGGGGCATCCATCCTAAAAATATAAAATACTCTACGCCTCTTAGGGTCACTGGATGTGATCTTCGGAATGGATATAAGGTACAAGCTGCAATTCTCATGCACAATACATTTCATAACCTTTCTGGAGTTGATTGCAAGTGTTCTAGTTATAGTTTCAAAGGCTTAATGTTTTAAGTATCCTTTTATTAGTCAATTAAAGTTAACAGAACATTGCATACAAAGCGTCCAGCAATCTATTCCTATCCTCATATTCTAAATCAGTTTTGTAAACATTTTAGTCAATGCATATCGAAATGAACAGATTTTAGTAGCAGTCTGGTCTACAAAGCTATCTGTACTCATGAAAAATACTGTAAAAGACTTCTTATGGAGAATAGTCTAGACAGAAAGCAAATCTGTCTATATCAAGCGCTGAAAGCGATAGAGAGTCTGGGTCAGAGAGCAATTGGCTAAGGCAAAATCTTGATCCATGTTCTTAAAGCAGTCTCTCTCTGTTCTTTCCCTGGGACACCCTTTGTACATGAAACATAAATAATATATTTTAGCAAATTTGTTTCATCCAAGATAGTAAACAGTCAATCAGAAGCCATGAGTCATTTAGAGTGGAACACTTTCTGTTGAGATAATAGATTTTAACAAAGAGAAGTCTAAACATGCAACACATTATGTTTCATTCCACACTAATCTGGAAGTGTTGGCATATTTTCTCATGTGCTTCACTCTCACAAGACACTTTTATAAGTTGTATGCTTATCCTCATTCCATCATTTCCACTCTCACATAACTTTCACCCCATAAGCCTATTTATAAAGAAGCACATTTCAGATTAGTTTGACAAGTTTTGAAATTCCAATGCAGATCAGTCAGATAGAAAAATAATATAGCTTTCTTTGTTGTAGGAGGGAGTTAATGTCATACATAGACCATGCAGATGATAGAAACCATTCTCCTAAATTACAGTATGTTGGAATTTGTCAATGTTAGCAAATAAAGCAAGTCAAGCAACTATGGGTCATGCTAAGCTTTAAAAGGAAAGTTCACATTTAAATATGGCTTTTGGTTACACCTAGTTTTTCCTCATATGTGTTATTTAATTAATGGATTTTATTTTTTACTAAGGTTTCTAACAGCAGAAATATTGTGGATGCTTCAATACTGCACGGTATAGGGAAAACCTGGAAAGTAGCAGATCATATGTCTCTAACACAAAGTACAGGTACAGTATAAGTGATGGCAGTATCAGTCAAGCTTCCCTCAAGCAAAAACATAGCCACAGCATGTCTGGCATCAGTACATATGTCTCTTACATACACAAAACAGTTACAGGGCAGCCGTTTCTTACGCACACATGGCAGTGACAGAAACATAAAGGCAGAAGCAGAGCACACCTCAATTTCTTTGGTCATCTTTGAGTTCACTCATTGGATTACAGTGTGTAAATAACACAACACTGACACAGTGGGTGACAAATGAATTCTAGAGTGCAGAGTAGAAGACAAAAAAGGCATGAGATGGAGGTTGTGGTATAACTTGATAGTGTGGAAACACAGACCAATATAAATCAATATTTCGAACAATACAGCATGCCACCTGGCTTCGGTGTGGTTCGTGAAATGAAGAGGGCATGGATTTGCCATATTTAACACTATACAGTGCATTTCAGCTCACTGTCTGCATTGGTGCACATACTGCTGTCTAGCACCAACCGAGGCGCCCTTGCACCATGGAGCAAGGATGCCTGCATTGTAGGCAGGGTTGTCTTTGTGCAGTAGGGGACACCATTCTGCACAAAAACAATCCACAGGGGCATTGTCCTCTTTCAACACATGCTGCACAATGTAGCACAATTAGAAAGAGGAAACAATGAGGAGAAATACAGATATTTCTCCTTGGTGTGCCTCTGTTGGGGAAGCATACAATTCTGTTGCATTCCCAGTTCTATCAGTGTTGCTACATTTGAGAATGTGTCACAATGCATGGATTGATACATAGAAACACCCACTCTCCACTCATGGCATGTCTCCCTGAAGCATTGCAATGAGACCAGCTCTACTCCAAACATCTCCGAGAGAGAGAGAGAGAAAGAGAGAGAGAGAAAGAGAGGGAGAGAGAGAGAGAGAGAAAGAGAGAGAGAGTGTAACCATCAGACATAAAGGAGCGATTTGACACACAGGGCCACACAAGTCTTGCATGACTGGGAAAAACTAATTTAGATTTTACGACGCCTTTGCATCACCTTCCATGGCACAAAGGCAACACCAAACCTTTATAAGTATGGGCCATTATTTTGATAAGCGCACATTAGCAGTCCAATGACATATTCTGAGTTTCTTGGGCCTTAGTTCAAGGAAGGATATACCCCTGACTACTGTTTGAATGATAAAATACAGCAACAATAATTGCTCAGCTGCTCTTCTGGCCTCTCAGCCTTGCTGCTATTATAAATGCTGCACTAATAGAGGCTATTCCCCTATTGCAGTCCTATTTAGGAAGTAGGAAGTGCTTGTTCTGTAAATTACTGTCTTTTAAAGCTCAGTGTTACCCTGGTGTATTGATAGTACTTTTAGAGGATAGGTTGGGCATGTTGGATATCAATCTGGAGCCCTCATCTGGAGCTTTTGCGTCAACTACCAAAGGCCCCATTTTGGTATTATGCCAAGTGCCAGAAGCCCAAACCTAAATATATGTGTCCGGGTCTCAATGTCTCATAAACAGTACTTCTGCCATTTATTTCTAAAGCTAGCAGATTGTGTTCGTACCGAAAACCTCATCTGGAGAGCTGTGTTCTAGAGACCACCAGTGATTCGTTCTGAGCATCACACTTGGAGTTTTACGTTGCTTTCTGAAAGGGTCAGAAAAATATGGAATTTCAGGATTTTTTTGCGTTTTAAAAGCGAGCACAGGTTTAAAAATAGGCATTAAAAAATGAAAATGGCACCCACTCTCTTAGCAACGGGGTCGTGTCTAAATATTTCATGGGCAATATGGCCCCGTCGTTTTGGTATCGCCTTACACAACACATATAATTAATTGTCTAAGCATAGAACTGCTCGTGCCTAATAGAAAACATTTTTAAGTTGACGTTAAATATTCTCTTTTCATACACAGATTTCTATCCTAGCTCAGTTGAACAGCCATCAACAAGAAAAGAGTGAATTTTTCATTAAAACGTCTTTTCAGGGAAGCTCTCAAACTTTTCATATAGTTCATATTTTTTCCAAGCTATCAGCAGCCTGCTGATGTCATGATAAACAAATCTGAAAGAAATAAAATACCTGCTGTCTAGCCAGCAAGCAACTAAATAACAAGTAAATAACAAGGTAAGAAAAAGTTCTCAAATAAAAAAAAACACAAATAGAAACAAAAGTGCCAGGCAGAAAGGCTCTTCAAACAATTTCCAATAACAGCAGGACTTATATTATTCACATTTAACAAGGACATGACAACGTATTTCTTGTCTCCTGCAGCTTTGATGGATGGAGCCCAAATTTCATGGATACATCGTTTTTAAAAGAGAGTAAGAAGAGCATAAATGTGTTTGTCCTAAGAAAGATGGAGAAAAGACAAAATCATTGCGTAAATAATATTGCTGTTAATGTGTATACATTTAATATATAATATAACATAGATATTTTTACAAGGGAAAGTATAGCATAAATATGTATGTTTGTCTGTTTTATGGGAGCAGAGTTCCAGAATACCTTCTTGATGTGTGCCAATATTCTTGTTTTTGTCTCATGCTCGCTCACTCTTCAAATGTTTATTTTCCGATCTCTTTTCCCATTTTCTGTCTGCGAACTCTCGGTCTTTGTTTCGAAACATAAGAAACTAGACAATGTTACGGCATTTTTCCAGAAAATAATGATTATAAACGTGTTCCTGGAATGTCTATTTGTATAACGCCTCTGTATAGCATAACAGCTAAAAGAAGGATTGTCATAAAGTAGTTCACCATGTGGGGTTCGGTGTTCAGAAGAATCACAACAGTGCCTAAACCATATTTCATTTTTTTCAGGAAAAATTCTGTAACATTGCCTAATTTCTTATGTTTCAAAATTGTGCGATCAACAAAATTGTGCTATCAACAATTGTGACTTTTAGGTCATCCTTGAAACTGCCATAGCAGTGTTCTTTGTAAAACACAGCAAATGTATTTTAAGTCATCCCGTTATTTGATTTACTCCATGAATTCTTTTTGGATCTGAAATATGTCACGTTTCCTCACTTTTTTTGTTTGGTTAGTGACTGTTTACAAAAATAATGTCATAAAAAAATAGTAGAGTATATCAAGGCAAACTTGTTGTGAGCTCCTCTGTCGCTGAGCGTCTTTGTGGCAGCTTGGCATTTGATTGAGCAGTAGTGTTATACTGCCTATAGAGCACTTCCATGTCAATGGATATATATGTTAGGGTGCACATAAACTGCAATATCAAGCATTTCAGAAGAAACATCCCATGCTGTTACCACATTACAATCCCTTGCATTGCCAGGTCTGCATGAGACAGAAGTCACCTGAACCTGCTGCTTGAATAGTTTTTGATCAGCTGCAGAAATGCCACAACTTGCCACCTATCTACCTGGAACACTAACTCCAAATACCCATCTCTCTACTAATGAGCCTGTGTAAAAAATTGGGTTACCGGTTGAGGGAGGTGAAACCCTTCGCAAGCAGCAAACACAGTTCTTTTCAGGGTGAATTCACAAGCAAACCTCAAGTTAACCTGTGGTCAACAGTGCGGAAGCTTTGCACAGAGCAGGAAGGCTGAACTCAGATGCAATGTGTAAACTATTTCTGCAACGGTTCAAACATTAATAAAATGAGAACACTACACAAAAAGGATGCCACATCAATTTAGAACAACAGATTAAGGGGCTCATTATGAACTTGGTGGTCTGGGCTGCCATGCCGGCGGTTGCGGTAAATACTGCCATCTGGCATGGCGGCACAGACCACCATATTACGAACCGCCCAAAACCCCTCGGCGGTTGCAGTGTATTCCCATCATCTGGATAATGATACCTGTTTCCCGGTGGTTCACACCACCAGGAAAAGGCTGGCTGAGTGGGTATCTTGGGGCGATTTGGGCCCCCCTGGGGGTTTCCGCACTGCCCATGCACTTGGCATGGGCAGTGCAGGGGCCCCCGTGCTGTGCCCCGTCACACAGGTCACTGCCCGATTTACAGGCAGTGATCTGCATGACGGATGCAGTTGCACCCGCTGCACCCGCTGCACAGAGGCATTGACGGCGACTCCATGTGGAGCTGCCTGCAATGTCCCGGCCATGCATTCTGCTGAAAGTTCTTTATGCGTCCAGCGGGGTGCCAGGGAGGCTGACGGTCAGCTAAATGACCGCCAGCCTGAACACGGCGGTAGACACCGCCGTGTTCATAATGAGGGCCTAAATGTTGATAAATAAATCAGGACCAAAACAACAAAAATCCAATCAGTAAAACCAGAGATATGCAATTTTAAATATTTATGTGAAAACAGCACCAAAAATCCCAACGCTCCACTCGTGACTATCAGGTCGTAGAAGACTGGTAGAAAGGCACAGGTTCACGCTGACCATAATGGAGCACGTGTCAGATACAGGGGCCAGGCTAGTGTCACTGAAAAGTTACTTTCTCAGTCCATCACAAAGAGTTCTGTTTGTAGTGGAGGAGGAAGCAAGGAGCAGGGGAGCATGAAGGACGGTCATCAATGCAGTGAGAAGAGTGAGCCTACCGTCACAGCCACATGTTGCTATAGCGTGAATATTCTGTTTTAAGGCTGGTGGTTCATGATAGCCTTCCATGTGAGCAGTTGATGGAGCTGAATAAAGGGTTCAGCTGATGGAACATCACATTGGTAGGCTGTGCCGGTGACAAGGTTTCAGAATACACAGGCCCATTCACTGTCACAAATGGCCCAAAAACTTCAATTCAGCCTCTCTGAGACAACACCAAGTCTCTCATTATGAACACGAGGGAAAGACCGCACCGCCGGTCTCGGCCGCCAAATAATGAAGCACATGAAAAACAGGCAGTCTGAAAAACACTCACTGCCAGCAGAGGAGTGTCGACAACGACAGAAGAGGCCTCACACAGGCCGACGGAAAGGCCCAACTCGCATAACAAATAATGAAGCACTAGAACGCCGTTAGTTCCAGGACGGGAACCACTGCCACTCAAAGCCAGGAGGAAATGAACCAAATAAAAGGAAACACTCACAGGAGGCTCACACAACACTCCGAACCAGACATGGAGAGAGAGTTGGAGGTCATGCCAGTGCTACTCCTTGCCACATACTGAGAACCCCGTCGAAGACGACGACGGTAAGTACTGCATCCTAGCAAACAAGGGAAGAAAGGGCACAGTGACATACCCACCCACTCTACCCACCCCACCATGCACCCACAACCCCTCACAATATCACAAGGCAAACACACCTGAGCAAGAGGTACTTACCCGACACAAGGCCAAGTTATTTAGGGTCTCTCCTGTGGGCATCTTACCAGATAACGAATGCAAGAGCTCACCAGAGTTCCTCTGCACTTCCCTCTTCGACTTCTGCCAAGGATCGACCGCTGACTGCTCCAGGACGCCTGCATAACCGCAACAAAGTAGCAAGAAGACTACCAGCATTATTGTAGCGCCTCATCCTGACGGCTTTCTCAACTGTTCTTGGTGGTGCATGCTCTGAGGGCTGTCTGCCTTCACCCTGCACTGGAAGCCAAGAAGAAATCTCCTGTGGGTCAACGGAATCTTCCTCCTGCCAACGCAGGCACCAAACTTCTGCATCACTGCTCTTCTGGGTCCCCTCTCATCCTGACGAGCGTGGTCCCTGGAACACAGGAGCTGGGTCCAAGTGTCTTTGACAGTCCAGTGGCCCTTCTGTCCAAATTTGGTGGAGGTAAGTCCTTGCCTCCCCACGGCAGGCAGTAATCCTGTGTACTGTGTGAACTGCAGCTGCTCGGGCTTCTGTGCACTTTTGTAAGACTTCCTTTGTGCACAGCCTAGCCCAGGTCCCCAGCACTCCGTCCTGCATTGCCCAACTCGCTGAGTTGGACTCCGACGTCGTGGGACCCTCCTTT
This sequence comes from Pleurodeles waltl, assembly GCF_031143425.1. Classification (NCBI taxonomy): domain Eukaryota; kingdom Metazoa; phylum Chordata; class Amphibia; order Caudata; family Salamandridae; genus Pleurodeles; species Pleurodeles waltl. The sequence continues at coordinate 849,121,135 of NC_090436.1, forward strand.
GTGACTCTGAGTCGACCGATGTCCTCAGATCTTCTAAGTGCCTGTTCAGGTGCTTCTGCGGGTGCTGCCTGCTTCTGCGTGGGCTTTCCATGTTGCTGAGTGCCCCCTCTGTCTCCTTCTCCAAGGGGCGACCTCCTGGTCCTTCCTGGGCCCTGGCAGCACCCAAAATCCTCATCTTGCAGCTAGCAAGGCTTGTTTGTGGTCTTCCTGCGTGGAAATAACTCTGCATCCTCCAGCACTCCGTGGGACATCTTCTGACCAAAGGAGAAGTTCCTGGCACCTTCCGTTGTTGCAGAATCATCGGCTTCTTCGACCTGGAGGCAGCCCTTTTGCACCTTCATCTGGGATTTAGTGGGCTCCTGCCCCCCCTGGGTACTTGCGAGACTCTTGGACTTGGTCCCCTTCCTTTACAGGTCCTCAGCTCCAGGAATCCATCTTCAGTGTTTTGCAGTCAGTTGTTGTCCTTGTAGAATCCCCTATCTCGACTTTACTGTCTTTCTGGGGTAGTATGGTAACTTTACTCCTACTTTTCATGGTCTTGGGCTGGGGTATCTTGGACACCCTTAGTGTTTTCTTACACTCCCAGTGACCCTCTACACATTACACTAGGCCTGGGGTCCATTCGTGGTTCGCATTCCACTTTTGGAGTATATGGTTTGTGTTGCCCCTAGGCCTATTTCTCCCTATTGCATTTTATTGTGTTCTACATTGTTGGCACTACTTTTTCTAACGGTTACTTACCTGAATTTGGTTTGTGTGCATATCATTTGTGTATAGTACTTACCTCCTAAGGGAGTATATCCTCTGAGATACTTTTGGCATATTGTCACTAAAATAAAGTACCTTTATTTTTAGTAACTTTGAGTATTGTGTTTTCTTATGATATAGTGCTATGTGAAATAAGTGGTATAGTGGGAGCTTTGCATGTCTCCTAGTTCAGCCTAAGCTGCTCTGCTATAGCTACCTCTATCAGCCTAAGCTGCTAGAACACCTCTATTCTACTAATAAGGGATAACTGGACCTAGCACAAGGTGTAAGTACCACAAGGTACCCACTATAAGCCAGGCCAGCCTCCTACAGGGGGGCTTGGGCTTACATTTGAGAGGTGGAGGGGGTGGGTTTTGCTTTGGAAGGTGGGGGAGTGGGCTTGGACCGGGGGTGTCAGATGAACCAGGACCAACACTGGGCCTCTTGCTTACTGGGGAGGGTGCACGGGAATGGGAAGTGCGGACAGGGGCGGACTTGGACGTGGAAGGAGTGGACAGGGCAAGGAGGTGTGCACGTTTAGGGACAAGACAGGGTGGGCCAGTGGGTTCAAAAAGGTCTACACGGGATAGGAAAAGTTTCTTAGGGGCAGTTGGGGTGGACCTGGAGGAAGGTGTGGGAGTGGAGGTAGAGGGAGTGGTTGTAACAGGTTTAGGTGTGCATGACGTGGATGCAGGTGCCTGAACAGTATGCTGAGGTGTAGTGGATGTGTGTTGGGTGGGAGTCTGTGAATGTCTGAGAGTAATGGGAGGAGGAGGGGTGGACACAGTGGGACAAGACAGGCTGCCTGTGTAAAAAGATGTTGTCTGGGTATCTGCTAGTTTGGTGAGTGTGCTGCAAGTGTTGCTCAAAGTCGTGGTGAGTGCAGGTGTGGTATCTGGGGTGCATGACTGGATGTCTGATGTTATGGTGACTGCAAGAATGGGGTCAGCAACAGTGAATGAGGGTGCAGTGCTTGTGAGTGTGCATGTAGAGGTGACAGATAGGGAGGCGAAAGAGATGACATGGTGGGGGAAGTGGATGTTGTTGTGTGTGCCTTTGTATGTTGGCTGTGTGTATGCCTGTGGTGGGAAGTGTGGTGCTTGTGTTTCTCTTTGTGCTTCTTGTGTGTTGAGGTTTGTGTTTGGCTGTCTGAGCGTGTGCTTTGGATTAGTGAAGGGAGTAGGGTGCTGGAAGGGGCAAAGGTGGTTGGAGGGGGGACGGAATGACCAGGGACACTGGCTGCCGTCAAAGAGGAGGAGAGAGCCTGAAAAGATCTCTCTAGGAAAGACTTTGCAATGTGAATGCCAGGTATGCATTGCACTGCGGCATCTTGGATGCTAGCCCCTGGATGGCATTCACAATGGTTGTCTGCCCTACAGAGATGGCCCTCAGGAGGTCAGAAGCCTCCACTGTGAGGGCATTAGGGCTGACTGGGGCAGGTGATGAGGTGCCTGGGGCGAAGGAGATAACCACCCTTCGGGGTGAGCGGGACGGGCAACTGGGTGGGGCGCAACAGGGAGGGCGGTGATGGTATGGGGGTGGTAGAAGTTGTCAAAGATTGGGTGGGCCCACTAGGGTCCGCCACCACCAGGGAGCTCCCATCGGTGCTCCCATCAGAGTCACTACCTCCAGTGGTAGTTGCCTCTCCTGTGGTACTCCCCTCGCCCTCCAACCCACTTGTCCCCTTAGTGTTGGTAGACTCTGCCTCCTTGGAACCAAGGCCCACTGCATCCCCACTCGCCTAATACACCAACATGCAACACCTACAGCTATATTCATGGCTATGCCCCTGACTACTGGCCACAACCCTAGTATACAACCATCTCTCACATTACAGAAGGACCTGAAGAACTGCAGACCTGTACCTTATCATCTAATTGCCCATAGGGGCCATATTGCTGAATGACCAGAGTCAGAGTCCCTGCCACTAGACAGCATACATACTACAGCACAAGCAGACATCCATCAAGGAGGCATTGTATGGTCTTGGTACTCAACCTCCTGTGTCTGCTGTGCAGCCTTCAAGCGCCCATTTTAGTCTGGATATGCTACCGCCAGAATGCAGCGCATTAGGGGGTCAGGGCACAACGGGCACCCCTTCCTCATTGGGAGCACTTCCTCAGCTGGGCCTTGCAGGTCTTCTTCGCCCAGCACCGCAGGTCCTCCCACCGCTTCCTGCAGTGGGTGCTCTGACGGTTGTAGAACCCCAGGGTCCGCACTTCCCTGGCAATGGCCTGCCAAAGTTCCCTCTTTTGATGGGTGCTGACCTGTAGTCAGCAAAAGCACCTTTGATACCACTGGCCATACGTCCCTTATGATACAGACACTTAAAACAGCATTCCAGCACCTCACTCACACTGAATGTCATGCATTCAATGGCTGTGCAGTTACAAATCTTGCACACATGCATACAGCTATCCACCACCATGACACGCATCCATTCACCCCATCCACCTACTCACCTGCACCTCTGGTCGACCATATATCTTGGCATACAGGGGTAGGACCCCGTCCAGCAACTCCTCCAGCTCCTCTGTGGTGAAGGCCGGGGCCCTTTCTACTGTTACTCGTGCCATTTCCAGGACTGGAGTTGGGACACAGCAGCACACTCAGTGGAGTACTTGTATGCACAGAATCCGGGAGTTAAGTGAACCTGGGGTGATGAAATGACGTACCTTCCGCAGCGGTTTGCACTGTCAATGCCGGCGGCGATCATGATAGGCCCATGTTCCCCATTGACAACCATGTTAACCAATGAATGGGTGCACGGTTGTGAAAAACGCCTTACGCCGTTACGACAACCGCTAGCGGTATGAGGTCACTTCCACTTCTACATATCTGGATGACAGGGGGCTGACATTTTGCGAACTACTACGCAGTTATTATTTGGTCATGGGCCCCAGCCCTCAAATGCATACCAAAAATACGGTTTACTCACCACAACAATCCAGATGTATTAGTTAGGACATGTCACTCCAGTTTAACATTCTACAATGCTTATGTATCACCTAAATGTTTGATAGCAGTGTTGAATACACAACATGTTGTGCAAATAAATTTGTGTCCCTCACATGTGTTCTCCACTCCTCCTAGGTACAGACCCATGTGGTGAGGGAGGGCCCTATTTGTGTACAGACCACTTGATTTGGAGACCATGGTGGAACGTCACATCATTATCAATCACAGACTCACTTGTGCTACTATCCATTAACGTTGTGCATTACTGTATCCAGTACTGAGACGGCTAATCGGAATCAGCATGCCATCCCTACTGAAGTGCAAGTGCTCTCTGTACTCCATTTCCTGGCCACGAGCTCATTTCAGGTGACAGTGGGCATGGGTGCAGTCATTTTCCCAGCCAATGTTTTGCCTTATCCTGTCCAGATTCCTGGAAACATTTGTACAACACCTGCAGTCATATGTGAGGTTTCCCCAAAGTGCTGAAGTACCTGCCATCAAGTCAGACTTTTATGCCTTTGCCAACATTCCCCATGTGATAGGTGCCATCGATGGCACCCACATAGCTCTCATCCCCTCAAGAGTTCTTGAACAGGTGTACAGAAACAGGAAGAACTTCCGCTCCATCAACATTCAATTGGTGTGTACTGAAGACCAATACATCTCACATGTGAATGCCATGTTCCCTGGATCAGTCCATGATTCATTTGTGCTGAGGAACAGCAGTGTGCCACACATGATGGAACAACTAGAAGATAACAGAGGATGGATCATAGGTGAGTGTGTTTGACACTTTTTCTGTACATAGCTGACAGCCAGGCTGTCTGCAACTGAGGGTAGTTAGTTACAGTCATGTTTTGCCCACTTTTGCCGGTGATTCTGGCTACCCCAACATGCGTTGGCTCCTGACACCAGTGAGGAATCCTAGAACAGATGCTGAGAGGAATTACAATGAGGCCCATGGACGTACTAGGAGGGTGATAGAGCGCACTATAGGTCTCCTGAAGGCGAGATTCCATTGCCTCCATCTCTCTGGGGGTTCCCTGTGCTATGGCCCTGAGAAGGTTTGTAGAATAGTGGTGGCCTGCTGGATGCTGCACAACATGGCTGTGAAGAAATCTATCCCCCTCTTGGAGGAGGCGGTTGCTGTATATCCAGACCAGCTTCCTTAGTGAGGGGATGAGAGTGATGGTGATGATGAAGAGGGGGAAGATGTACACTCCAGGAACCAACTGATCCAACTATACTTCCAGTGACTATGAGGTACTGTTCACTGATGATGTTATCTGTACTGTTATCTGTACTGCATACTGTCAGTCTGACTTATTCTCTATGTGTGTGTGGGATCTGTAGACATTTACACTGTAACATGAATTTCAAGTGCCATGTGACATGATAAACAACATGTTAGACATTTCTGTTTACTTCACACCATGTTGTGCGTGGGATGCAATTTCTGCAATAAAGGCCTGATTATTGAATTTAACTAGCTAATGCATTCACACTTTGATTTGATTAAACATAATGGCAGAGGACATTGAAATTGGTTTACATGTGTTTTAATGTGTGTCAGGGATGCATTGGTCCTCCTTGCAGTGTTGGGAGTGGGTTGATGGTGGGTGCCCATACTGGCTACATGGTCTCAGCGATTGTTGACAGTTGTTATATGTCCATCTGTACTTTACTAGTTGTTGAGTTGGTATTGGTCGGTGAAGATGGTGGTTCAGTGGCACACTTGAGAGACAGTTCATGTCAGAGTCACTTCTTTGACGGTGCCTTGGTCTTGGCTGGTGTACCAGTGCCAGATCTGGGTCTGAGGGACCGTTTGAGTGTCTGTTGTTGTCCTGTACAGGTAGGGGTGCTGGTCGCCTGTGTGTCCTTAGACAGTGGCACCAGTCCAGTTGCTGCTGCTGATGTCAGTGGCTGGTCTGTATTGTGGTCTGTGGTAGGGGCTTCCTGATTTGTGGGGGCCTCAGGCTGGTTTGGGAAGTGGTGCAGCGGCGCCCCTGCAATAGTGGCTATGGTGGCATTGAGCTGTTTCCACTGCTTCATGGCCTGTTGGTGGTGTGCTATCTGCAGCCTTTGATTCTGCTCCAGGGTGGCAACAATCTGGCACATCCTGTTGTGGTTAAGGTGGTATGCTCCCAGGACCTCAGAGATCACCTCCTGGGCTGCAGCATACATCTCCCGGCCTCCCCCCGGGCACTGATGCCCTTACACTGTTCCTAGCCCCCTGTGCCTGTGTCCCCTGCACAGGTCTGGCAGTGCCACTTGTACTGGGGCCATCGTCATCCTGCCTGTTGGTAGGTGGAGACTGTGGCCTCTGTACTTGTGTTCCACCAGTCTGTGGCCTGGATACCCTGGTGTGGGGTCATTTGCCATTTGCTGATGTTGGTGGCTGGGTGGTAGGGGTGTCAGTGGTGTCCTGAGTGGGGCTGCTGGACGGTGACAGTCCAGGACTGTGTGATGGGCCAGGATATTCCTCACTGTCCAGAGTTCCCTCTCCAGTGTCCTGAGTGGTGACTCTGTCTTCATGTGGGGTGCTGACACTCCTTGGCCTTTCCGTCAGGGTGGCATGGGTGGTGGTGCCTGTGGGAGGGAATTGACATGTATGTTACATTTACTAAATCGGATGGGGTGCACAGAGTTGGCCTCTTTTGTGAGATTTTCCACTGTTGGGCCATGCAGGGTCCTTTTGTGAGGTTGCCATTGCATTTAGCAGGGAATTTGGAGGTGCATTGTAAGTGGTGTAGTGCCAATATGATACCTTGCAGGGGTGGGTGGCTGTGCACAGGGGTAGAGATGTGGGCCTGTTAGTGGGTTTGTGGGCATGCAAGGTGACTGGATGTAGTGATGGTGGCCAGGGTGTGCTGTGGTCTTGGTGGTAGTTGAAGGCGTGAGGTGGTGCATGCATTACAGGTGTGTTGGATATAGGGTAATTGTAGATGACTTACCCAAGTCGATTCCTCCAGTGAGTCCAGTTACGCCCTCAGGGTGCAGGATGGCAGTACCCTTTCCTCCCAGTCGGTGTAGGAGGGTGGTATTCATGGGGGTCCTCTCCCAATCTTCTGGACCGCAATGTTGAGCCTGGATGCCATGGACCTCACCTTCCCACCCAGGTTGTTCCATCTCTTTCGGATGTCGTCCCTCGTGCGTGAATGGTTTCCCACTGCGTTGACCTTGTTCACTATTGTCTGCCATAACTCCATCTTCCTGGTGATGGGTGTGTGCTGGGCCTGTGCACGGAATATTTGTGGCTCGACCTTGAGTATCTCATCCACCATTGTTCTTAACTCCCTTTTGGTGAAGCGTGGGTGCTTAGGGGGTGCCATTGTGTGTGTTGTGGGTGGTGTGTGGATATTAGTGAGGGTTCTGGTGTGTGGTTGGGTCTGTGTGTTGTTGCATTCAGTGTCTGCTTGTAGTGTTGTCAGTCTTGATTCTCCTATTGGCGATGCAAAGGATTGTGGATTGTGTCTGTGAGTGTTTTGTAGTGTTGTGGACGTGTGTCAGGTGTGTGGGTTTCAAACGTGCCAATATGTGATCGCCGCAGTGATTTGTACATCATTATTTGGAGGGTAGGGGATTTGTGTGCTCAGCGGTGGAGGGGTGGGATGTACAGCCTTTCTGCCATCAAGGCCTTGGCGGTGGCTGGTTGTAACATAAATGTTGGCAGGTTCTGTTTTTGGCATCTTTATATGGTGGGTTTCTGTTCACTACCAATGGCGGTATTATGTTCATTGTCACCACGGCGTGCAACAGTGTTTACCGCCATGTTCATAATGACCCCCCAAGTGTCGAGAACCTGAGGGGCACCATTTGGGCTGTCAGGGGCATGTTCCAGCTGAATCTGCATGTTGGTTCAGGTGGTTGGGAGCATATTATGATCCACAGAGCACTGAACAGCCAATTTGGTAGTCGGCGGTTTAGGTGCAGGTCCAAATTCCTCTGACTCAGGCTGGGCATCAGCAGAGCAGATATCTAGTAGGGCAACAGTCCAGCATGGCAGTAGTCCAACAGGGCAGCAGTCCAGCAGAATGACTGTCCTTTCAGCAGCACAGCAGTCCTTCTTCCTGGCTGAGTCTCTATATGTACAGAAGTGTACTGAAAAGTTGGTGACTGAGGTCCAATATTTACTCCATGTGCCTCTTTTGAAGTGGGAGAAGCTCCTACAGGGTTGCCTTTGAAGTGCTCAAGGTTCCTTCTCCCACCTGCCCTCGCTCCAGACTAACTACAGGGGGTATACAGGAGACTGGACACAGCCTGTTCAAGTATAAGTAGGGCTGTGCATAGCTCTGTTCTCCCATCCTGCCAGTGATGGCCATTCAGGCAAACCTAAGCTCTCTATTGTGTGTGTCTGTCTAAACGGAATACACAAAGCCCAACTGTCAGCTACACCCAGTCATGTGACCCAGAAACAGGCTGCCCCCACTAGATGGCTAAGACAGGAAAATGGCAACTTTCTAAAACTGGCATTTTCAAAATTACTATTTAAAATCCAACTTTACCATAAGAGAAGAATTTTCATTACAATTCCAGAGACGCAAATTGTGATCTGGTAATCTGTTCCCATGTGTAAGTTAAAGCTTTTTGAATGTAATAAGGTAACTCCAATTTTATCCTAAGGGAGAGCATTAGAAATTGTGTTTCTGGTTGGCAATGGTCTATACTCATTCCATGCTTCGACCACAAGCCTAGTTAGGGTAAGTCAGATGCACACTAAAATGTAACTTGTTCTCACCCTCTAGTAGCTTGGCACAGAGCAGTCAGTCTTAACTTAAGAGGCAATGTGCAATTTGTACAGCACTTTAAACAGTAACACAGTGAAAACACTGCAAAAATACTCCACACCAGGTTAGAGAAATATATTATATTTTTATTCGTAAAACAAAACCAAAATGAAAAAAATCCAATAATAGAGGCAGAGGCATGAATTTTTAAAGAACAAATGTGCAAGTAATGCTTAGAAGCAATAAGCACCTATTGGGAAGTCCGGTTGTGATGGACTGGGACTTCAAGAGTTCAAGCTGCCCACAAGAGAGTGCAGACCAACCACACAGGGCCTGCAGAACAACAGTACCTTAATCCTTATGGCAGCACAAACTGCATCAATGATCCATATGCAGTTGGGGCGTTGTGCAGGATTTCTCATGCAACTGCAGCACAGTCTCAGTAACAAGAGTGATGTGCCAGTTCAGAGTGTGGTAGTACTGAATTTGATGCACTGGGTTAATCCACGCTGGAGGGGTGATGCATTGATCTACTCTACACAGTGGCAACAAGATGTTGGTTCCAAAACAGTCGTTTCAAAGGCAATGCAGCAGATCTGAGGGTGGTATGCTGGTCCGGTCCCTTCAGCAGTGGTAATGCATCCATCCCAATCTCCCGGCAGGCGATGGGTTGTTTCTGAAGCAGTGGTTCCAGAGGCGATGCAGCAGTTCCGAGTGCAATGTACCGGTCTGGTGCCTGCAACAGCGGTGGTGCATCGGTTTCCGATCAGTGCAAT